>NC_138962.1:168657336-178657336 GCF_055761805.1 Camellia sinensis | reverse complement strand
GGTGACACAATTGAGGTTGCATCGTCCTGTTTCGGATCATTGGCTAGTTCTATTGGATAGTGGGGGGATTAGGAGTGCATCAATGCCATTTCGTTTTGAGAATGTGACTTTTTTCTGAAGGTTTTAGGGAAGGAGTGCGGGGGTGGTGGGGCAGTTATAGTGTGCTTGGGGATCCCAATTGTCGCCTAGGTTAGAAATTAAAGCTTCTCAAGTCTGATTTGAGGTAGTGAATACGGAGGTGTTTGGACAGTTGGAGACTTAAAAGGCAAATATTTTACCAGTTATGCAGGGGTGGGAGGAGAGGGAGGAAGCGGGGATATTGTTTGAAGAGAATGTGGTTCGTCGGGAGGTGGCTTGTAAGGAATTTATGCAAGTAGCTCGTATGGAGGAGATTAGCTATCGATAGAAATCGAGATGCTTGTGGTTGAAGGATAGGGATCGAAATACGAGATTTTTTTATCATATGGCTAATGCGCATTGGCGGGTGAATCAAATAGGGAGATTGCGGGTGAATGAGGTAGAGTTATCATCTTCGAAGGAGATTAGGGGGGCCATAGTGGATTTCTATGAGCATTTATTTCGGGCTGATAAGGGAGCTTGGAGGCGGAGGTTGGATGGGGTCTATTTTGATGCGATCTCATAGGTTGATGGCTCTTTGCTGGAGAGATCGTTTATGGAAGAAAAGGTGTTTTAGGCGCTACGGAGTATGGTTGGGTATAAGTCGCCTGGGCCAGATGGTTCTCTATTGCCTTTTTCCAGCACTGTTAGGGAGTGGTGAAGGAAGATGTGATGGCCATGTTTGACCAGTTCCATCGGATGGGACAGTTTGAGAAGAGCTTGAATGCCACTTTTATTGCGCATTAATTCCAAAGAAGTGTGGGGCGGAGGATATCGGTGACTTTCGGCGCATCAGTCTGTTGGGTAGTGTATATAAATTGTTGGCCAAGTTGTTGGCGTATCGGCTTCGAGGGGTGCTGGAGGGGGTGATCTCTGATTCTCAAAATGCTTTTGTGGGTGGTAGGCAAATTTTGGATGCAGTTTTGGTAGCCAATGAGAGTGTGGATTTGAGATTGAGGCAAAGAAATGAGGGGATTATTTGCAAACTAGATATTGAGTAGGCATATGATAATGTTAATTGGGAGTTCCTATTGTATGTGATGGAGATGATGGGTTTTGGGGTTACTTGGAGGCTGTGGATACATTTTTGTATATCCATGGTGCAGATGTCAATATTGGTTAATGGTTCCCCAACAAGATTTTTTCCTACGCACAGAGGTTTGCGGCAGGGCGATCCTTTGTCCTTGATGTTATTCCTACTGGTAATGGAGGCTCTGGGACATTTGTTGTCGAGGGCGGTTCATGGAGGCTTGTTGCAGGGCTTCAAAGTGGGTTCTTGATCTACCTCATTGGTTGTATCCCATCTTTTTTATGTGGACGATGCACTTATATTTTGTAATGCTGGTGCTGATCAAATTGGCCATCTTCGGTGTGTGCTATGGTGTTTTGAGGCAGTGTCAGGTCTTTGGGTTAATCTTTTAAAGTCTAAATTGATTCCAATCGGAGAAGTGACACGGCTGCAAGTCTTCGCAGCAATTTTGGGGTGCAAGGTGGCATCTTTGTTGATTTTATATCTTGGTCTACCTTTGGAGCTTCTTTCAAGGCCTGAGGGGTGTGGGATGGGATGGTGGATTGTGTGCAGCGGCAACTGGCAGGATGGAAACGGCAATATTTATCTGAAGGAGGGAGGGTTACTTCGATCAAGAGTGTTTTGTCAAGTATCCCTATTTATTTTATGTTGTTTCATATGATTTTGGTGGCAGTTGCGAAGCAGATTGAGAAGTTGCATCGGGACTTTTTATGGGGGGATGAGGGAGAGGGTTCTCACTCTCATTTGGTGGCTTGGGATTGAGTTTGTCGGCCAAAGGAGAAAGGGGGTTTGGGGGTTCGGTAGCTGGTTATGTTTAATCTTGTTTTGTTGGGTAAGTTGTTGTGGCGCTTTGTGGGGGAGAGGGAACATTTATGGCATAAGATGGTTGTGGCGAAGTTTGTCTTGGGGAAAGAGGGGTGGTGTTCAGGTAGGGTGGGGCAGTCTCATAGTCGTGATGTTTGGAAGGGAATTTGGTTGGGTTAGGAGGAGTTTTGGAGTAGGGTTAGGTTGAAGGTAGGGTGGGGGATAGAGTTCGTTTCTAGCATCATAGGTGGTGTGGTGATAACCTTTTTGGAGCAGTTGTTTCCTTTGATTTTTGGGATTGCATAAGATTGCGAGCTTTTGGTGGGCGCAGTGTGGACTTGGTAGGGACAGGTGGTGGTTTGGAATGTGCGGTTGCGTCGAGATGTTCAGGATTGGGAGGGGGTGCAAACTGGGGGTGTAGGTGAGGATTCTATGGTTTGGGTTTGCCCGAGCTTCAAGTGGCTCTTTTCCATGTCATTGTCTTATGGTGCACTTGTTCATGATTCTGAGTCGGTGGAGCACTTGCTTGTTCATTTTCTAGTTACTTCTCGGCTTTGGATGATCATTGTTGTGACTTTTGGTTTGGTTTAGGCGCAGCTAGGTTCTGTGTTGGCAGTTCTGCAAAGTTGGGCTGGGGGCAGGGTTGGGAGGAGGCGTCGGAAGGCATGGATGACTGCTTCTCATTGTTTAATGTGACTTATTTGGTTGGAGCGTAACATGCATGTTTTCCAAGGGGTGTCTCATTTGATTCCTTGGTTGGAAAGAAGGTTGCTCACAGTGTTATATAATTGGGTTACAGGTTTGGTAGATCCGGATGTTTTGACTTTTGTAAATTTTGTAGAGGATTTGATATCTTAGCTTTTCTCCTTAGGGGTCTGAATTTTTGTATTCCTTGCATCATATTGATACTTTTCTAATAAAGTTTGTTTATTTATCAAAAAAAATAAAAATAAAAATAAAAAATTAACCTAAGTATGGCGATGGTGGTTGAATTGGTGTACTATGGGAGGAGTTGACTGGTGGCCATTGACGGTTTGGTGTACGAAGTTGTGTGTGTGTGAAAAAGAGAGGGGGATTCAGAGGCTTTGATTTTAAAAAAAAAAAAAAATCAGTTCCTTTGTGACATTTTGTCCTCCCAAGTTCCCGACAACCACGCGAAAGAAATGCTTTTCTTGGTAGTGAATGAAACCTTGAAGTGGTTATTGGGTAGCCAGCTCATTTGATGAAGTTAACCAAGTTTTTAATGGCCTATTTGGCATCATTTTTTGTTTTCAATGCTTTTCTGGCTTGTCTTTTATTTAGATTTGATGCCTCTGTCGATCACAATTCACACCTAAAAGTTGAAATTTGCATGACATCATTTCTAAAATGGATCATTATTCGGCTAAACTTGAAATTTATTCTTCAAATATTTTTAACAGATAAGTGGACGTGTGGGATTAGTAGCAATTTGTGGCTCCAGTTGTTGGGCATCCTCAAAAGGTCCGTTTGGGGCTCCATTTATAGTTGGTTGTTGCGTTAGTGGTGCTGGAGAGTATTTAATGAAAGGATTTACTGCTCGAGAGTGCTGTGTCTCATCATCACTGTATGTATCCTTGTTCAAAAATGTTATTTTATTTTATTTTGGGAAGTATAACTAACAGAATAAAAAATAAAAAAAAAACAAAAAGAAAATTGTGTCTTAGAAACGTGCAATTTTAATTTATCTTTTACTACAAGGAACATTATATTTTCTTGGTATGAGGCTAGTTTAATACCGGGATATTTTTGTAAAGGTCTTCATGTTTTTTTGATTTTTGTTTTGTTTAGTGCTTTCTTCTATATGTTCAGTTTTCATTATTTATTTTTTTGTTAAACCAACAAAAATCATTTCCTTTTTTGATTCATAGGAATAAGTTAAAACATAGAGTTTACAAACAGAGCAGTCCTGGGATAGTTCAATCTCTTCCAGAATTAGCATTCACCATACAAGTGATAAGAACATATCAGTGATAAGAACAAAGAGAAGAGAGCTAAGTGGATTCTCTAGATACACTAGATGTTCTTGTTGATTAACTCCAATGTTGGCCAATACATCAGCACTGTGGTTGCCTTCCCTGGGGATATGCTGGATAGAACACTCGCACCTGCTGATAAGGAACTTAGCATCCTCAACAATGGCTCGATAAGGTGAAGTATTGGCCGCACCTTCTCTGAGCATTTCCATGGCATTCTGAGAGTCAATTTCAATGGTGATGTTGGACAACCCTTTTTGCATAATGATGGTCAATCCTCTGTAGATACCCCAAATTTCTGCTTCCAGGCTAGTGCAATGGCCTAGGTAACCATGGTAGCCCCATACCCAGGAGCCGACTTTATCTTTTAGTAGTCCACCATAGCCTGATTGCCCTGGATCTCCTTTGGAGCAGCCATCAACGTTGAGTTTGAGTTTTCCTGCAATGGGACAAGGCCATTTAGTTAGTGCTGGATTTGTATAATTTGGATTCAAGAAGTTCTGGAATGCTTGCTGAGTTTCCTCTGCTTGCTCTAGAATGAGCTTGACACTGACAGACGGGGGTTGGGTGTGGTTCTCAAAAACAACTCTGTTTCTCTCCTTCTACATGCTCCAAAGTGCTGCTATAAAGATTAGGGGCCATTGCACTCCATTGAATTGCACTTTACTTTTAAGGTTAGCTTTGATCCAATCCTGAAGGGGAGTAGTTATACAGTTTTGCCACCAGTTGGAGTCCCTCAGAAGTAACCATATTGTTTTTGCTTTAGGGCAACCTCTGAGTAGATGGAGGATGTCTTCCCTACTGATCTGGCATCTGGGACAAATTGTTAGTCAATGAAGGATTTCTGATAAGCCTCTTTTGGGGGAGCTTTTAACTTACACAGCCACTGCCAATCTTCACCATTGTCATCTTGCCCTGATATGGCTTGATAGGCTGCTGCAGTGGAGTAGTTTCCAGTTGTAGAGCCCTTCCATAATGGACCATCTATGAAAGTCACATACCTGGGCCTGTATATATTGAGAATTTCTTCCTTGTCTTGTTGAGAGATGACATCTTCAATTGTAGACAGATCTCATTTTCCTTCATCATCAAGAATAGAGCTGACTTTCGCTCTATTATCAATATGAGGGCCTTGGTATTTGTTGCAAAGAGGCTGTGATCCACACCACCAGTCAGTCCATAAGGAGATGTCTTCCCCTGTACCCACATTCCGCTTGATATTTTTATCTAGTACATCTCTGTTCTGGATAATGCTTTTCCAAGTGTGGGAGGCTCTTCTTTTGGTTGGCCAACTAGATATAGAATGTTTTCTGAGGTATTTGGATTTAAGAACTTTGCACCAAAGATCCTCAACATTACTAATTAACTTCCAACCCAATTTAGAAATGAAAGTTGAATTTTGCTCTCTAGCTTTTCTTATATCAAGCCCCCCATGTTTCTTGTTTTTACACACTTGGTTCCAGTTAACAAGATGAATTTTCCTGGCACCTTCAAAACAGCCGCACAGGAAGTTTCTATTCAGTTTATCTATGTGTTCACACACTTGCCTGGGGGATTTCCATGGTTTGCATGAAGTGGTTAGGGATGGCAGATCTAACAGATTTAACCAGGGTAGTTCTACCAGCTAAGGATAGGTTCTTGGCTTTCCATCCAGAAAGTTTTTTGGACATTTTCTCAATGATATCCTTGATGAAATTCTTGTTCATTCTGTAATGGAGAATGGGTGTGCCCAAGTATTTACCTAGGTCATCAGTTAAAGGTATGCCATATTTATGGCTGAGAGAAAGGGCTTCCCTTCTAGAGAGGTTTGGGGGAAACAAACATTTTGGATTTATGAAGGTTGATTTTTTGACCAGACATATCACAAAACTCAGAGAGAACTTCCATAATACAGTCACAATTGCTATTATTAGCTTTGGCAAACAAAAAGAGATCATCAGCAAAAAACAAATGGGAAATAGGAGGGCCATCCTTAGCAACCTTAATGCCCTGCCACCTGCCACTATCAGTGTGAATTTTAATCATATTGGAGAGATTTTCCATGCATAGGACAAAAAGATATGGAGATAGAGGGTCTCCTTGCCTGAGACCTCTGCCCATGGTTATTCTGGGAAGGGTCTTACCCAAGGTTTTAAAAAGCGGCCGCAACCGTTACGTAACGCCGTTACGTAACGCCGTTACGTAACGGTTTTGGCGGTTACCGCCACCCGTTACGGCCGCTTTTGCAGTGTGATTGAGATTTACAGGTGTATCGGCCGTAGCGGCTGCCGTAGCGGTCGTAATGGTGCCATAACAGTCGTAATGGCCTGTTACACACCGTTACGTAACAGTTCCAAACTGTTTCTTTCGAAAAAACACACAAAAAAAAGCTGAAAATGGGAGAAGAGGGATAGACAGAAGAGGGAAGATAAAGAGAGAATGGAGGAGCAAAAGATAGAGAGAGAGAAAAGGGAAGATAAAGAACATGTTATTGATTTGTTGAAACTGTAAGACCTATGCTATTCTATTCAGCTGCTATCACTAAACCATTTTGTTTGTGTGTGTCTATCTATATATTGTTTGAAAATAATAATAATAACAATAAGTGTGGTCATTATCTATTTGGCTTGGTTAAAATATGTATATATATATATATATTTAGACTCTTATTTATTCTCTTACTTTTGTCATTGTTTATCTTATATATAATAGTTAGTGATTGATTTTTTGTATAATATAAATTCATTAATTATTAAAATAAAATATAAAAAACTCAGTTTATAGTGATTTAAAAATATGAAATATATTGGATCATACTTAAAAATTTACAAAAATTTATCAATATTTATTTTTAACCCAATAAATATGATCATGGAAAAAAAATATGCGTATCGGTAAGTTTTTTCAAATTGTGCAAAAAATAAAAAAATTCACGGTTCCGGTTACCGCAACCGTTACACTACGGCCTTTACACCCCGCAACCGCGTCACCGCCACCGTTACGGTGACCGCAACCGCTTTTCAGAACCTTGGTCTTACCATTCCAGAGAATGGAAGAGCAAACAGTAGAAACATAGTTCATAATAAGGGTAATCCAATCAGAATTGAGACCAAATTCTTTAAGGGGATGTTGAATGAAGTCCTAGGAGATCCTATCATAAGCTTTTTCCAGATCAATTTTGATAACCATACCCCCAGACTTGCCTTTCTTGTACCCAAGGGTGTGGATAATCTCTTGGGTGATGATAATATTGTCAATGGTAGTTCTACCAGGTATGAAACTGCTTTGGTTAGGACTGATAAGGTCAAGGAGGAGAGGTCTAGTTCTGTTGACAATGATCTTGGTAATAGCCTTATAAGTGACATTGCAAAGGCTAATAGGCCTAAATTGTTTAATGGTCTCAGGGTTGTCAAGTTTAGGTATGAGAACTATCTGGGTTTCATTGATTTCCTAAGGGACCAATTTATTATGAAAGCAGGTCTTAATGAAATTGCAAAAGGAGGGGCCAACAATGTTCCAATGTTGATGGTAGAAAATAGCTTGAATGCCATCTTTGCCAGGTGCTTTGAAAGCTTTGATGTTTTTGATGGCCTTCCAAATCTTAGAGTTAGAAATAGGGGCTAGGAGCCTATTATTATTTTCAACAGTGAATCTGGTTTGAGCAATATTATTTCAATCCTCTAAAATGGTAGTCTCTTCATATTTGAAAAGGTTGGTAAAATGATCAATGATGTGGGCTTGAAGGTCATTAGTTCCAGCAATCCAGTTACCCTCATCATCTTTAAGGACATTAATTTTAAGTTTCCTTCTTTTATTAAGGGTAGATATATGAAAGAATCTGGTGTTTTTATCCCCCATAATCAACCATTTGGATCTAGATTTTTGAAACCAGAGAATTTCTTCTCGAAAAAGGGTGTTGTTGAATTGTTTAACCAGGTCCTTTTCTAAAATATGGAGATTGTGGGAAAAGGAAAGAGCTTGGGCTTTTTGGATACCCTCTATGCGAGCGAGAAGGGTTCTTTTTCTCTTGAAAATACTTCCAAAAACCTTTTTATTCTAGATTTTGACATTGTGAGTAAAGGTACCAATGGCTTCTAATAGGCTATTAGACATATTAATCCACGAATTCTGAATAACATCAATAAAATTAGAGTGACAAAACCAAGCAGCTTCACATCTAAAAGGCCTATTTTGAGAGTTAGAGGGGTGCATACCTTGGGTGAAGACCACTAGGGGGGAATGGTCTGAGTATGTGTGAGGTAGAGTCCTTACAGTGCCTTCAAAGAAGAGAGCTTGCCATTGGTCATTGCGCATTGCTTTGTCCAGTCGTTCCATTGTGTTGGCCAATCCTTGTCTGTTATTGGTCCAGGTAAGTTGAGGACCTACACTGCCCATGTCAATGAGGTTGCAATTGTTGATTCTGTCTCTGAATCTTTGTGATCTGGTAAAGTTATGGTTGGGGGAGAAGCTCTTTCTTTCACTTAGGTCAGTGAAGTCGTTGAAGTCTCCAGCAACCAACCAAGGTTGGGTCATAGTGTTAGTTGTCCTCTCTAGTTCCTTCCAGAGATTTGTCCCTGGTTGCTGGATTGGGACTAGCATAGACTGCAGAAAAAATCCAATCTTCAGTCCTCCCTGTGGATGGTAGCTTGAATATACTGGCTAGGTACCGAAGAGGTTAGAACATTAGCGTGGTCCGTGTCCCAGAGCATCCAGATTCCTCCCATTCTACCTATTGGATCAACCATTGTAGAGGTGGAGAAGCCCAGATTGTTGAAGTTCCCTAGTGAGCTAAATGTAACTTTTGTTTCCATGAGGACCAGAATTTTAGGTTTATGAGTTCTGATGAGTTATCTTAAGTTGCGCTTGAAGGTGTTGTTTCCTGCCCTTGGCAGTTCCAAATCAATATTTTCATAGAATCCATGGATGGGAAATGTGGTAATGGTTCATAAGCTAGTTTTGTTAGGATGCTTTGAATCCTACAATGATCTTGGTCTACTGACCTCATGGATGCCATCTGAAATGAGTGCACTAGAGGCCCTGGAATGGTGCTCCAACTTGGTTCGATTCTCACCATTATCTGTTCGATCCACCAGACTGTGTCTACGCAGTGAATTGCTTCTATACCTGGTTCTAGTAAAAGGCTCAACGTATTGGCCTCCATCTTGTGCACCAAACTCTGTGGTAGTGGTATTTTCCCGATCTCCATGGTAGGTTTCGTTGGTTGTTTGCTGTGGCGCGAGTCTCCATCTTTCAAGGATGCTTGAAGGTTTGTGGTAAGGATGTGTGAAGGGTTTAGGGGAGTACTTGTGTTGATGGGGTGTGGTAGGGGTGTGTTAATGCTATCATCAAGGAGCTCCTCCATCGGGATTTTTGAGGATTGCAAATCTACTTGCAAAGGAGTAGGCTTGGCAGGTTGGGTAGGTACACTATCAGGAATAAGGGGGTCTTTATCCTAGTTGTTTGTATCTTTGGGATGTGAGATGACAGATGAGTGGGCTTGTAGTTCAGGTGCTACAATCTTCGAAGATGTTACTAGGTCTTTAGATGGGCTTGGATTGTTTTGACTGTGAGTGGTGGGTTTATAGGTTGGGTTGGACTTATAGGCCTCTTTCTCTTGGCCTGATCTTGTAGTTTTTTTTACCTCTAGTATGGGCCTCCTCCTGTTGGCTAGTGTTACCTAACTCTGCATATTTGTTGGAGTTTGGGCTGGCCTCATGATGTTGAACTTTCTCATAGGCCGTTGGGCGCCGGTTCTTTTTTTGTACAAGCATCCAAGGCCCAAAAGCTTTGTCCCCTTCCTCTGACCCAATCTGGTGCGGGTTACCGTTGTCCACGGAAAGAGATGTTTGGGAGGTCTCAGCAACTGTTTGTGGGTCTCTTGTCGGCGGTGAGCTAGAGGTCTGGGTCACCTGTTTTGTTCGGTGTACTACCTTGAATCTACAGAGCTCCTTGCGGTGATCTACCCTGCTACAATGAAAACAAAATGAATGAATGGATTCATACTCAATATTGTAACTTTTCTTACCTAAAATGAATCTGGGACACGGTGGTTTTCTCAGGTCCACTTCAATGCAAGCTCTTGCAAATCGCCCTCTTGTGGCCATGGCAATGGTGAGATCAATCTTCAGAGATTTCCGTAATTGCCTCGCGATGGTGTATAAAATTTTTTCTTGAAAATATTCAATCGGAAGCTCTGGAAACCTAACCCAAACAGCTGTGGTGGTTTCAAAGGCTTCAGATGCCTTGAAGTCAGGCTCCCATTTGCATACTGTAAGATAATGGTCCATGATTACCCAAGGACCTCCTGAGTACACCATGACACAGTGCTCTTGAGATGAGAACTTAAAAAAAAAATAGTTGTTACCCAGATTAATTGCATTGAAATCATCTTGTAGCCTCCAGAGTGTTTTGACTCTAGAACAGAGCATGCTATATCTAATAGTCTTCCCAAGTGATCTGATGAGCAGTGCATTGGCCCAAGGTTATCGGATTTGTTGCAATAATTTTTTTGGGAGGGCGATTTGGGGTATCCCATCTTCCCTCTGTGAATGATGTCCATCTTGGATGTCTGTGTCTCCATCCTCATCTTTCTCAGTATTGATGATGTCTTCAAGCTCATCGAAGTAGAAGTCTTCGTTTCTGGGTGTAGTGAGGGCATCCTTGAACGATTTAACCTTTGGCCCCTCAACTGGTGTAGCCATCATCTTAGGGCTAGATGTGTGAGGTGGGGGTGAGATTTTGCGGAGGGGAAACCTCCTCAGTGGTTTCCATCTATTCCTTCCCCATTGAATCGTTGCTTTTGATCTTCTTGGTACTGCAAATTAGATGATCTTCTTCTTCTTGAGATTTTTCTTTGGGGTCGAAGACGGTCGTAGATGTTGTGTTCATTCTAGAGAGAAAAACTATGATGATCCTTAACACTGAGAAAATGGTCACAAGTCTCCTAAAATCATTTTCTTTGTTTCCATTTATGTATACCCCCAGCTTGTGAATCTAACATGGTTATTATTTTTGTTGCACAGGTTGCAGGCAGGTCCGGGCTCTGCTTGCATGAAAGTTTTATGCTCTATTATGCAAGATAGTAGCGAACACGGTCCTAATAAAAGTGCCGGAACTCTAGTTGTTCAAGCCGAGGCTCCTATAATAGCGAGAGCTCCCAACCCTCAACCTTAATGGTTTTTTTAAGGAAAAAAATGACTTACTATTTGTTTGTTTCCTATTTAGCTTCCCAAGACTTCACCTAAGCTGAAAGCTATAGAGATTGCATCAGCCTACACTTCCTTGTCTTTTGGAATGGGTTATTTTGGAAGCTCTATGGAGCGGAATAATATTTCAAAACCTTTATTGTTGCATATGAATTTTCTTCTTCAATTGATATATTTAGATCAGATTTTGAGATCTCAGCGAGTTCAGTCGATCCTTGCAGATGACATTTAATGGTGAATCAGCTCATTCATTTAATGGTGAATCATCTCATTGAGAGTAAACCAATACGTTGTGTATTAATTAGGTGTGAAGTGTTTGTTAACATTCACTATATATAATGATTTCTTGTTTTATAATTGAACACGTATTTTATATAAGAGCATATCATAAACGGACTGCAAGATATTTGCATTTCGTATTTGAACTGTGCATTTCGTATCAGTCATAATTGTAATGGTGGCATGCAATAGTTTTTAGTTTGTCCTGTTTGGTTCTTCCTTTTTTTGCTTTTTCGTGTCCATATCATGTTATATTATGTTGGTTTACATTTATCAATTTTTTTGCTGATTACATGAGACGAGACAAGCATGCCGCAACTCAAACCTAATTGTGTGTTTAATTTTTTATTTATACGAAACTTATTTGTTTTATTCATCTGTTTTTATGCAGGTCTCAATTCTTAGGATTACAAAACAGCAAAATAAGACCGACATCGACCAGTTTGCCACACGAACTGATGTTAGTGAAAGTATAGAATAAAATATCATGCGCACTAAGATTTTGATAAGAAATTTAAAATTTGAAAGTAAATTAAACTGGTTTGTTTATTTTCTTCTTTCAAGTGACTTGTCATGTTTCAAATGGTTAGTAAGGCAAACCTAAAACTTGAAAGATGTTCATTTTTGCTCATGAGAGAGATCAGCACAATTATTTTATGGACCATTTTTTCGCACCATGATAATGGGCTTGTTTGGCGTAGAAAGTTGAAAATGTGTGAAGCTTCTTTCATTGGGCTGCAGGCCAAAACCTTAAGCCTAAGTGAGCTTGCATGGTGGATTGATGAGTGGGCAAAGAGGCTGCCTCTATGGGCTTGTGGCCTGGCCTACAGGCTTAGCCCAAGATTTGAGTCTTTTTTAAAATAATTTTTCTTCACTTTTTTTTTTTTTTGTTATTATTTTTCATGGGTTGGGCTGGGCTGAGCTGGGTTTCAAATTTATGGCCCAATCTCACTTGTGTAGGCATGTCCAGAACTTGGGCTTTATTTGAGTAAAAGCCCAATGAGCTTGGGCCAGGTTAGGTTTCAAGTTAAAGGCCCAATTCCAGGCTCTGTCTAACTTGGGCTGGCCTATCGAGGATTTGGCCTTTGTTTGAGTAAAATCCCAATGAGCTTGGGCCAGGTTGGGTTTCAAATTCAAGGCTCAATCTCACTTGGGTTGGCCAGTCTAGGATTTAGGCTTTGTTTAGGTGAAAGCCCAACGAGGTTGGGCAGGGTTGGGTTTCAATTTTGAGGCCCAATTTTTGGCCTAGTCTCACTTCAATCGACATTTCCAAGATTTGGGCTCGGTTTAGGTAAAAGGCCAACAAGCTTGGGCCAGACTGAGTTTCAAATTCTAGGCCCAATTCTAGGCCCAGTCTCACTTGGGATGGCTCGCTCAGGATTTGGGCCTTGTTTGGGTAAAACCCCCAACAAGTTTGGGTTGGACTATGTTTCAAGGAAAAAAAAATTGTATGCCTTTGTCTTTCTCATTATTTTTAAAACTGAGCCCTTTGATATTTATTTAGAAATGATATTTATTTGAAAGAAGTGATTTTCAGAAAGAGTATTTATATATATATGTATCTTTGTGAATTTTTTGGAGAAAAATATTTGTATATGATTGTTTTGGGTTAATTACAAAAAAAAACTTTGAGGTTTTATGCATTTTTTACTTTAAATCTCAATGTTTTAATTTCGACAAATTAAATCTTAGAGTTTTATCCATATATATATATATATATATATGTACCATTGTTGTTGATTTCAAAGAAAGAGACTTACCATATTTTTTTCCTGTCTCTTTTTATTTTTTGTAAATGTTTTTGTGATTACTTTCTAACCCACCATTATTGTGTTCACGTTTTACTTTCTTCTTCTCTGTTTGTCCTTTTTTTCTTTCTTTTTTCTTTTTTTGTATTATTATTATTTTTTTTGGTTAATTATATAAAAAAAAAAAAACCTCAAAGTTTCACATGTTTTTCACATTAAACCTAGTGTTTCAATTTTGACAAATTAAACTCTGAAGTTTTATTCGTATTTCAATGTGTCTCTTTGTCTATCTCCATTTGTGCAAGGTAATGGAGAATAATTTTGGGGTTTAAAGAAAAACGCGTGAAACTTTGGTTCTTTTTTTTTTTTTTTTTTTTGTGTATATATATATAACTTTTTTGGGGTGAATATATATATATAACTTATGTTTCTTATTGTAGATGTACATGTACATGTGTGCTTGTATATATAGTGTAATTTTTTTATTCAAATTTTGACTTTTCTAATGATAAAATTTTAATTTCATTCCTAATTTTGATGACTATGGAAGAAGGGCTAGTTGAAATGTAAAAGACACTTATCAATACTCTAATGGATTAAGACACTATTTGACATAAACTAAAAAGTCAAAAAATATATTTATTTTTAGTCATCAAAAATAGGGACGAAATCAAAATTTTACTTCGTCTATCCTACATTGATAGTCCATTTTTTAAGATTCAAACTTTTTAAAGAAATGTAATCATTACGCTTTGAATTCAAATTTTAAATAATTAATTCTAAAGATACCCTTCTATTTTTATTTTTAAATTTTTAAATTTTGACTTTTCAAAGTAGATATATATTTTGGGACAACAAAAAATTGTAATAATGGACCAATAAAATGGAACGAAGGGAGTATCAGTCAAAATTTGAATAAAGAAATTTCACCATATATACAAGCACACATGTACATATACAATAAGATATCTAAGTTATATATATACACACAAAGAAAAATTAAATATTGGGGTTAATTACAAAAAAAAAAAAACTCCAAGGTTTCACCTGTTATTCACTTTAAACCCCAGTATTTTTCAATTGAAATCCCAAAACGATTCTCCATTACCAACACAAAAGGAGATGGACCGAAGGAGTACATTGAAACATGTATAGAATT
Source organism: Camellia sinensis (assembly GCF_055761805.1). Lineage (NCBI taxonomy): Eukaryota > Viridiplantae > Streptophyta > Magnoliopsida > Ericales > Theaceae > Camellia > Camellia sinensis. Next base: position 178,643,021 of record NC_138962.1, on the reverse strand, counting down.
TTAAGGTTAAATTTATCGAAATTAAAATACTGAAACTTAAAATGAAAAATGCATAAAATCTTGGGGTTATTTTTGTAATTAACCCTTTTTTTCTATATGCTATTTGATGTTCACAAACATAACATCAATGTGGATTATGAAAATAAGTTGGAAATGAATTATAATGGTGGGTCTCACACGGTAAGAAGAAAGTAGTGACAAAGTAATTACCAAAAAAAAAAAAAAAATAGTGAAAAAAAGCATTAAGCAAGTCTCTAGCAAATTCTCAAGTTTGAAAAAAAAATTATGTTTTCAGATATTTAACTTTAATATAGGGAGAGTAGTGACAAAGAAATTACTAAAAAAAATAATTTAAAAAAATTGAAAAAAAGCATTAAGCAATGGTGTCTATTTTATACATGGCCCATAACCTTTCTTTGCAGTTTCTCAATCATTTCTCTACATTTTCACTAGCAAATTCTCAAGTTTGAAAAAAAATATTATATTTTCAGATAATTAACTTTAATAGAGGGAGAGTAGACATAATAGTAGTTAAGATTTTTTTTAAAGTTAATGTAAACAAAAAAAATGCTTGATTATATTTTTATTTTCAATTATGTTGATAAAAAATATTCAATTAATACTAATATTATTCACTTTTTGTGTTGGTATAAATTAAAATTTAAAATTTTAAAATACTTATTTTCGATGATAAGTTGTGTATTTTTATCCCCTAAAGTTTAAATTTTGGATATGTTCTTGATTAAATATCCTGTTAAATAATTGGACCTTTTTAGCATTTTTGTTTGGTAAAAAAAGAAAAAGAAAATTAGAACTTGATATGAAAATTTTGTTTAATAAACTATTTTTGATAATTACTTTTGGAAACAATCCCTTTTTATAGTGAAATTAAAAGATTCTTTCAATAAAAAATGGGTAAACATTCACACTTTCTTATTTTGAAAATACAAAATCATTTGATAAAAATTTGTAAATTTTGACACTTCTTTCCACAAAGATTAATAGGAAACTCATCTACAAAAATTCCATAGAGAAAGGAGGGGACAAACATTTGATTCAAAAAAATGAGTAATTGGCATGATATGCTTGTGCGTGTGATATGAGAAAAGCCTCATGCATATCAAACAAACAGCATTACTCATTATAATAAGAAAATAAACATGCGCAAATTTTAATCACTAGTTTTTATAGTTTGGTTTTAGTGTCATTTCGATCTTTATAATTTTAATTAAGATTTTAAATTTTTTATTGTCTCAATTTAACCTGATTGATTACAATCATTAACTTTTTTCTTTTCTTTTTTTTTAATTATGAAAAGTGCGCACATGAGTAGCGTGAGTTACACTTTCAGAAACAAAATTATAAATTTTCTTAACTAAGTGAGTCAATCTCAATCATCTGATTAATGATTTTACTTTAAAAACACTAATTGGCGTTATTAATTGAATTAAATTAGTACAAAATTTAAAATTAAATCAATTATAAATTTATAAATCAAAATGATATATGAGACAAAATAAAAAAGCTACCAATTTAATTTACCCAATAAACATTACCACTTTCCCTATCTTGATTTTTGGGAAGATCCAAGGCTACCCGTTGGCAAGCTATCAACTTGTAACCCAAGACAAGAAAATAAAACAAACAACAAAATCAAATCAAGGCCAAAAAAAAAAGGCTATGTGAAAAAGATTTTTTTTTTTTTTTTAATAATGATTGTCAGGCAATCTTCACAAAAATAATAACAAATAAAAAATTCAGTCCTTGATCCGTTCGTTTTGAATTTTAAATTTTCAGTTATTTAGTATTTTTAGAGTACTACTCCATATTATTCATGTTAGAATACTTGTTCAATTATCTCTAACAAAAGAGAGAAATTTTTTTAATTAAATTGTAAATTAAATCATTGGTCTCTGTAATTTACGTAAAGTGTCATTTTAGTCATCATAATTTTAATTTGCGTCAAATATTGTTAACAATTGGAACATAAAAAACTAAGTGCAAAATTAGAAAGATCAAAATAAAATTCAAAACAAATTATAAGGATCAACGATATAATGAATATATTAATTACCCAAGTGGTCCTTCTAATTGATTTTGAATTTCACTTTGATTTCTCTTTTGTTTTACTCATAATATTTTTCTGTTTCATATTCAATAATATGTACAGAAAAAATCACATTTGAAAAAATCACATCCGACAAAATTGAAATGCGTCAACCAAATCCCAAAACTATATTGTTGGGTAAAGATGGAAAAACTTCTAAGCCACCCTCTAGTAACTGAGAAAAACCATGATAGAGATATGAATTCATTAAAAAGAATATTAACAAATGTAATTGGGTTCTTTCTACTAACAATAATATAATATTTGTGTTCTTTTATTTTGAGTATTTTATTTTTATTTTTAATTTACACGTTGTTTTCACAGAGGACAGGGGGCCAATGAAAGGAGACTCACTTTTGACTTCTTTGCAGCCCAATAATTTCTTCTTCTCATCACAAAAATATAGCCAATTTTGAGACTGCTAAAGCCTTTTCCACTGAACCTCTTTGCTTTGCTTTGCTTCGCTTTGCTTCTGATCTGTTGGTTTTTTCTTTTCTTTCTGTAATCGGAAACAATGCCTATAGAAGGGATCTTTGTCTCTGGCTTCGTCAATTTGTTGTTTGGGAAGATGACCTCTTTTGCCTCCTCGAAATTACCAACCTTTGAAGGAATTGATACCCAGCTGACCAATTGGACCAATATGCTGTCTCAAATTGAAGCTTTTCTGATTGACGCGGAGGAGAAGCAACTGACAGATCGAGCCGTGAACCTGTGGCTCGACGATCTCCAGGATCTGGCATATGATTTGGATGATTTAGTGGATGAGTTCGCCACCGAAGCTTTGCAACACAAGCTCAAGGCAAAGCAGCCACAAGCTAGTTCCAGCAAGGTATGGAACCTCATCCCTAATTTCAAGCCAAGAGATGTTTTGTTTAATTTCAAGATGAAGTCCAAGATTGAGGAGATCAATACCAGATTGCACAATAGTTTTGAACAATGTTCAAAACTTAATTTGGTTAAGATTGTTGGAACCACCCCTACACCTACGACTAAGACTTGGCAAAGACCAGACTCTACATCTTTATTTGATGAACCTCACATTTATGGCCGAGAATATGATCAAAGAAAGATAATTGAGTTGCTCGTAAGGGGGGATGAATCAAGTCATAACAACATTGGTGTAATTCCCATTGTGGGTATGGGTGGGATTGGCAAGACCACCCTTGCTCAGATGGTATACAATGATGAAACTGTGCAGAAGCATTTCGATCTAAAAGCCTGGGTCTGTGTGTCAGATGAGTTCAACATTATGAGAATAACAAAAGCAATTCTTGAGTCAGTGACTTCCCAGACATTTAGTTTTAATAACTTGGACCAAGTTCAGGTTCAATTAAAGCAGGCTTTGGCTGGAAAGAAGTTCTTAATTGTTTTAGACGATGTCTGGAACAAAAAATACAGTGACTGGAATGTTTTGAAGAAACCTTTCAATGATGGAGCCCAAGGGAGTAAAGTCGTGGTGACTACACGTGACAGAGAAGTTGCAGGAATGATGACAACTGTTGAACTTCATGAAGTTAATATCCTTTCAAAGGAGGATTGTTGGTCATTGTTTGCACAACATGCCTTTGCGAATACATGTATTGATGCAAATCCAAAATTGGTATCAATTGGTAAGGAAATTGTGGAGAAATGTAAAGGTTTGCCTCTAGCTGCTAGGACACTCGGTGGCCTTTTACGCAGCAAAGTACGAGATGAGGAATGGATAAATGTATTGCGTAGTAAAATATGGGATTTACCACACACAAAAAGTGACATCCTTCCTGCTTTGAGATTAAGCTATCATGATCTCCCTTCGCATTTGAAGCAGTGCTTTGCATACTGCTCAATAATACCCAACGACTATGAATTTGAGGAAGAGGAACTAGTCTTGTTGTGGATGGCGGAGGGCTTCATTCAGCAACAAAGAGATAAGCAAATGGAAGATGTAGGAGGTGAGTACTTTCGGGAATTGCTGTCAAGGTCTTTTTTCCAACCATCAAGAACCGGTAAAAGCTCTAAATTTGTGATGCACGACCTCATCAATGATTTGGCTCAAGTAGTTGCAAGAGAAACTTGTTTTAGATTGGAGGACATATTGAAATATCCAGAGCAGTGCAAGACTATAAAGAAAGCTCGACATTCATCTTATATGCGGAAGCAATATGAGGGTATCAAAAAATTTGAGATTTTCAACAAAGCCATGCATTTACGAACCTTCTTACCATTTAACTTACCATATGGTGTGAATTGTCATTTGGCAAGCAATGTTCCCTTTAATCTATTGCCGAAGCTAAGACGCTTGAGGGTGCTCAATATGAGTAGTTATGACATCATAGAAGTTCCAAATTCTGTTGGAGGTTTGAAACATCTGCGGTATCTTAACCTATCCAACACTAACATTGAAGAATTACCTGAATCACTAGGCTCTCTTTACAATCTACAAACATTGATGTTAAGAGGATGTAGACAACTGAAAAAGTTGCCAACAGACTTGGGAAACCTAATTGACCTACGTCATCTCGATACTACAAATGCACATTCCTTAAAAGAAATGCCATTGGGAATAGGTAAGTTGGCTAGTCTTCAAACACTGTCCAATTTCATTGTTACTAAAAACAATGGGCATTGGTTAAGAGAGTTGGGGAATTTAATTTATCTTCGGGGGAAGCTTTGCCTATCTGGGTTACAGAACGTGGTGGTTCCATTAGATGCAAGGAAGGCAAATTTAAATGATAAGAAGGGGTTAGATGTGTTATCAATGGAATGGAGTGTTAACTCAGATGATTCACGAGATGGAAGAGTTGAAACAGAAGTGCTTGATATGCTACAACCTCACAAGAATTTAAAAGAGCTCCATATCGAAGGCTACCTTGGTATAGGATTTCCGAATTGGATAGGAGATCCTCTATTCTCCAATATGGCTGACCTAAGTTTAGATAATTGTGGAAATTGTGTATCCTTGCCACCACTCGGACAACTACCCTCGCTCAAAAAGCTTTACATTAAAGGAATGAGTGTACTAAAACATGTCGATCATGAGTTTTACGGGCAGGGTAGTGCCAAACCTTTTCAATTACTAGAGACTCTAAGCTTTAAGGATATGCCGGAATGGGAGTATTGGTATACTTTTGAAGATGATAAGGAAGTTGAACCATTTACTCATGTTAGTGAGCTCTCCATCGAAAATTGTCCTAAACTTGTTGGAATGTTGCCAAGTTATCTACCTTGTTTGAATAATCTAAAGATTAAGAAGTGCCCGCAATTGCTAGTTGAAGTTTCCAAGGTTGTCCACCCGTCACTCACCTCTATAGCTATGAATGACGTTCCTCTAACAAGCCTTCAAGCGGTCCTTGAGATGAGGAGCATGGTTGATGACGAACTGATATCGGCAAATGCAAAGTCTAAGCATCCTAGTTCAATAACTTCCTTGAGCATTGGGATGATTAAGAAACTTGAGCTCTCGCCGAAATGGGTCACTCATGGGCTGATGGAACTCGAAGCATTGGAGATCACAAGTTGTGAAGAACTCAAGACACTGTGGAAGAATGAGGAGAGAGTGCAACACAGTCTCCCTGCATTCCGACGTTTGAAAATTGAAGGCTGCCCCCAGCTTGTTTCATTGTTTGAAGAAGATGAGGATGAAGACAACAAAGGACAACACAAGCAGCAGCAGCAGCAGCAGCAGCAGCAACAAGAGGAACTCCCCTGCATAGTGAGGAGGCTTGAGCATCTAACAATAGATAATTGTGAAAAGCTGGAGAAACTGCCACGGCTGCTACATAACTTCACTTTTCTTGGAGAGTTGTTTGTCTATAAGTGTCCGAGTCTCGGCTCTTTTCCAGAGACAGGTTTTCCGTGCACATTGAAAATACTCAGGATATATGATTGTGAGGCTCTACAATCCTTATTCGGGTGTTTAACACAGATTAATGACAGTAATCTTCAAGTGTTAGATGTTCGTGATTGTCCATCCCTCACATGCTTGATATCGTGTAGAGGTGGGGGGCTACCACCCACACTCAAAGAGCTTGGGATTTGGAGGTGTAAAAAGTTGGAGGCACTGCTAGTAGTAGAGGAGGGGATGGAAATTACCTGTCCATCTCTTGAGTCTGTTTGGATCATTAATTGTGATAGGCTCAAATACTTGCCAGATGCCCTTCCTAATAATAATAATAATCTCAGGAATCTCAGTGAATTGTACTTGTATGAGTGTAAGAATTTGGAGTACATTCCGGAAGGATGGTTCCACTCCGCAACAAATCTGAGAGATTTGGAGATCAGGGGATGCAAAAAACTCAAGGCCCTACCACACGGATTGCAGAGCATCAACTACCTCACTTCTCTTCAATCGCTGGAGATGAATATTTCACAGTTTATCCTCAAGGAGATTGATTTGCACAGTTTATCCTCTCTTACAACACTGTTGATTGAAGAAGAAGAAGAAGAAGAAGGTGTAGCGGGGTCGAGCTTTCCGATAGATGGGAAGTTGCTGCCCACCTCTCTGATCTATCTTCATATCGGGGGTTTCCGAAATCTGGAGAAGTTATCTTCTAAGTTGTTTCAAAACCTCGCCCCTCTTGAACAACTTGTAATCATTGGTTGCCCTAGGCTCAAATCTTTACCAGTGCAAGGGCTGCCTCCCTCACTTCAGAAATTGTTGATCAGTGGAAGTCGGAAACTAACAAGGAAGTGTGAAAAGGGGAAAGGCAAATACTGGCCCCACTTAGCTCACATACCTGATTTTCGATGTTGGTGAGTGATGAGCTCTGTTGTGGAGTTCCCCACCGCAATTTTACAAGCACTCAAATTGCCAGGTATCAAAACATAAACTAATTTTATAAATATAAACATTTAAAAAATATTTTTAGATTTTAAAAACAAAAAATCATATGAAAAACAGTAAGTGTTTTTCATTTTTATTTTTTTTACTTTTACAGATTTTAAAAAACTTAATCAAACAATCTAATTGATAGTAAAGATTTCCAGTATTGCTAATTTTCAATGTCTTTTTGCTTATTGATTTTCAATTTTTTTTTGAATGAGGGATCGCTTAAGTATGCAGTATATCATATTTTCAAGTTAATTGAATTTTTTTGGATGAGCAAGTTATTTGCAAATTCATATAAAAATTTAAAATAAAATGAATTTGTATTTTCAATTAATAAAAAATATTTTTTAAAATAATGAAAGAAATATGTTAAATTTAAATTTAGAGGACCATTATGGAATGAGTAAATAATTTTTAAAATTTTGTTTGGTTTTGGAGTTTTCAAAAATAGTTTTAAAATTTTTAATTCGTATTTTTTTAATATATTGGGTAATTTGTTTTATTTTTTAGATGCATCTAATCTAGATATACTTTAAAAAAAAATTAAAAAATCTTTAAAAAAAATTTAATAAATGCAAAATACATACAAAAATGTATTAAATTTGTATATTTATTAATATTTAGTGATTTTTTTAATGATTTTTTTCATAAATTTTATACGTTTTAGGTGTATTTAGATTGAGTGGATCTAAAAACTTGAAAAACCTTGATTAAATACTTAAAAAGTTCACTAAAAACAATAAAATACGGATTGAAACTTAAAAATTTTTTTTGAAAACTCCAAAACCAAACAGAGTCTTAAAAATTATTTTAGTTCTAAAAACTAAATGAGTTTTGGATTTTTAAATTTCTAAAAACTATTTGTAGAATATACAGCCAAACAAATTTTAAAAAAATTATCTTTCAAAATTGATTATGAAAACCAAACCTTAGTTTTGGGTTTTCTGGGCTAGTCATTAATAAAATATTTTTGTATTTGTTAAGTTGTTGTGATTATGCGGGTACAAATTCTTGTTGAAGGAAGAATTTTTTGGCTGGTCAAATGAGGGTGATGTTAAAAAAAAATAAAAATGAAAGAGAATGAAATGCTATGATGTAAGTAGTTTGCAAATGCTTAGAAAAATTAAACAAATTTTTTGCTCTTGTAAGAGCTAAATGCTATGATGTAAGTAGTTTCCAAATGCTTAGAAAAATTAAACAAATTTTTTGCTCTTGTAAGAGCTAACTTAAAAGCTACAAACAATTATACGCATATCAAGTGTCCAAATTTCATTTTTGTGAGTTGTTTAATAAATTTGGAAACTAAAAGCAATTTAATTGTATACCTAGAGTTGTTACATTTTTTGTATGAAAAAAATTTAGAGTATTAAGTTTTATCAATACCTGAGGGATTATTTGATACAGAAATGTGCTTTCAAGGATTTGAATACAAAGAAAGGCTTCTTCTGATAGATTTCCTCGTCTGCTTGTATTTCCGAGGCAACCACAACAAATGGAAGAATTCTCATTTCTTTCCAACTTGGTGCATTTGTCCCTGGATATCCTGTCCATCTAGTGATTGTTCGCTATCCCCATGTACACTTTGACCAATCCTGGTAAGAATTTTCTTGAGTTAAAACCATTTTGGTGTTTTTTTTTGTAATATCTTTACCTAACTTGCATCATATGGCCTTTCATTTTGTTTAGGGGCAATATAGCTTTGGGAAAGCTCATGTTTAGAATGTTCATAGTTTCACAATTTCGTGGAGGTATGTTGAGTGATTTTTTATTTATCTATAGTTGCATATAGTGAAAATGTAGTGTGCTTGGCTTCCCCTACTATTTTTGTTTGTAAAATTTTTGGGTAGTATGTTGTATGAGGTGGTAGTTCATATGTATAGGTTGTTATAGTGATTCCCCAATTTGCTATTTTTCTTTTGATAGCTAACTCACTCTCGCAGATCATCAATACTGATTATTCATCAACTTAAATGTACATGCATTTATATGATGTGTCCTTGACTATATTATAATTTGAATTTTGGTTACTGGATAACTTGTATGTTGTAAAAAGTTGAATGAAGTCATTTATTAAATTGTACAAGTCAAGTATCTTCATGTTGTTTTACCCCTTGAAAATTAGTAGGAAAATGCTACCCATTTTGCTCAGAGGGTGAATCAACATTATTTGATTAATCTTTGCTACCTTGTTAGCTTTAGTTGAGATTTTAATATTAAGTGTATTCTTATACATCAAAGTTTTTAATAGGGACATTATATACAATTTGTTAATTTTTTGTATATTGTTAGCGTGTTTTGTATTTCATATGCTTAATCTCCCTGAGCAATTCAGAACCAATGGATGTTTAACATACCGTAAAAATATTGTAATTGAATTTGTGTGATATTATGTCTACTGCATTTGTGTGTGGAAGCCTGCCCTTTTTTTTTCGCATGTGTGCTCAAAGAATCAGCAAATTAATGATTCCTGGTCTTTGGATTTCAAATAATAATATATATATATACAAAGATCAAAATTTCATTTCAGTGTGTTGCTTCAAATGGTACAGAAACAAAAACATCTTGGAAATATTTTATGAAATAAAGATAAAATAGAAATGTTTGAAAATATAAATTGAAATATATCTAAATGTATGAAAGCCTAATAATTGATTAATTAAACAAATTGAGATTCATATAGTCATTCACGTAAAAGAATTAAAAAACTAATGTTACTATGAACTAAAAATTATTAAGTGTTGTTAAATAACTCAATTTTATAAAACAAAAGTTTCCAATAAGGTCTAAAAATTTACTTAAGCAGCAGTAATAAATGTTTATGAAAATTTCTAAATTTGTATAGATACAATTTACTCTTTCTGTAAATCACACTATGTTTCGGTGTGTTTCACTATGTTTTGATGCGTTTCAATGAAAACACTAGAATTTTATTATTCCATTAGTGTTTCGTTTTGGTCTCTTGGGAAATGGCAACATTTTGGCCATTTAGAATTTTATTATTCCATTAGTGTTTCGTTTTGGTCTCTTGGGAAATGGCAACATTTTGGCCATTTCAATGGAAACAAACGAAAATTTTGTTCCTCATGTATATTAAAGATAAATCCATGTCAAAAAGTTTTTCATTCATGTGTTGTCTATGTTTTTCATGTTATTTGGTTCCAAACAAATGGCATATGGTACCTATTAAAATTGGGTGTAACTGCACATGCAACAGCCCTCGTGTCTTCTATGTGCACTATGTTAACTTATTACAATTGGAGGAATAGTTTCCTATTGTTTGTCTTTAGTTTGGGAAATTTGTCCCTTTTGTATTCTTTTAGTAGCTGTTGGTGTATTGCCTTGATTCTTAGGGGCAAAGCCATGTATAACAAAGTTGGGTCAAGTGACCCCACTGGAAATTTGTAAATTTGAAATTATTATTTAGACTTTTTGAAAATTTTATTTTAAATGAGGTCAATCTTGTACACTAAAAAATATGAACTGATTTCATAAAGCATAGAGATTAATATATAATCATGTTACCCTTTTTTTCCTTCTAATATTTTAGTTATTCTTTTTCATTTTGTTCTTTCTTTGAATTCTTTTGTAGATGTTCACGTGTTACCTACCTTATACATCACTATTATCCTAATGTCCAAGGAGATGATTACGGCATTATGTGACAGTTTAGGAGAGGATTTTTGCTTATATTTAAAAAATGGGAAAAAAAGAGAGGAGAACTTGTGGCATTAAAAAGAAATTGTCAACAAACACAGTGGGTGTTGTTTTCTTCAACTAAATTACCTAAACAAACCTTATGTTCAAAGGATATATCTGAATTAAATTTGTTCAAAATTTTAGTGAAGGGAAATATTATACATTTATGATTTATGGAATCAATTGTTTAACCTTATTAGCATTTATGGAATTTTAGTATTAGTAATGCAAGCGGTCATTTATTAGATTTTTGTAAAAATTAACTATTGTGGTTTTTGCTTTCATTATGGTATTTGTAATTTGGTAACTATAAATTACTTGATCCAATTTTGTGTATTACACTAGTTTATTAGTGTACATTATGTATAATTGAAGGTTGATATTAGTGGTGAATTGTTTAATGGGCATTTTTGGCTCCGCAATGGTTGATTCTTAGAACTAATATGGAGAAGAATCCTATTTTTGTGAACTTGATGATTATCTAACAGCACACTCCATTTTGGATTTGTCTTGATTTGCCACTTGAGCTGCCTTGAGTATATATATCATTCTCTCTAAGTTATTTGTGGATATTGAGTTTTTAATCTATCAATTCATCCCTGATGGATATATGCAGACTAGCCATGCTATAGCTACCTCTCTTAGTGTTACACATGAAGAAGTTATTGAAACTGAATGATTTTCATTAGATTGAAAACTGGGAGATACAGTACGTTGTATACACTCCACATGTTTGCAAAATATCTTACGAAAATATCTACCTAACTCACTCTGTTACAACAAGTTGAACTAACACTTGACTTGTTTGGTTTGCAGGACAATGTATCTCTAGTATGGTCTTGGATTGTTGCTCAGTCTTGATTGGTTACTATAACTGTACAAACATCTCATTCCTATGGGGACATCATGCTGCTTGCAAAAGCTACCGAGTCCAAACAGGTCACTTTTCTTGCTCCATGTGTTTTGGCTTTTATATTTTATCTTGCTTTTAGGTCGGCAAAAATGATCTTGGACTTCATTCAAACATTCTATGAAGTGCTAGATTTCAGCTCTTAAGCTTAATTTGATGGCCTTTTTTTGCAATGGACCAAGAATATTTGATGCAGCTGCAACGATGGAATTTACATTGTCTCCATGGGATCTCATAATGTATTAGGTGTAGGCCTTGAAACACACCATTTAACGCTTATAATTCCTCTCTTCCAAAATAAATGAGTTGAATTAACATTTTTATTAATGACTATTGATTAATCTATGTCTTACTAAATGGAGGAAGGATCATAGATTAATTTGAAAAAATAGAGGTGAAAAATGCAGCAGAGAAGTCTTGAAAAAACTAATGTGCCAGTCTTGTATTCCTTTAGTTCTAGCAAAGAGATTTTTTCATCTCAACTGGAGTCTTGAAATAGATCTTTAAAATGTAAATACAGTATTATTTCTATCTATATTAATTGGTTTCTTTTCTATGGTTTTAGTAAACAATGAATTGTTAACTAATGGAACACGAAAAAATAAAATACCTTGGAAATGAAATTTAAGGTCGTAATTTTGTGGGAAGAAGAGTATACATTATGTTGATGTTCGGTGCATTATGTCTGAGTCATAGCGCTTGACATGTACACCTTGAATCTATAGTGAAGGTGTAGATAAGCCAAATCAAGTAATATATCTGACTGTCCAAATTCTTAAGCATAGTTCTAGCTGCTTAATCTTGGCTGGTGAGGAGTAGATTGTTTTCAAACTTGGCATGCTGTATGGTTTCAGACTTTTCTCAGGTGTGCTCTTTCTAATTTATATCAGGTAGTCGCTCTTACAATTGAATCCAAGCGTGCCGAGAACACACCATGGTTAGATTGATTACTGAAGTAAAGAAGAATACACAGATGAAAATAAAGTTGTCTGTGACCATGCAACTTGTGTTTGTAGTTTAAGTTTATTATTAGAGTTAGGACACCTCGTAGGTAGAGCTCTCATAAAAATTAATAAATAAAATTTCAAACTTTTCTTAGGTGTGCTCTTTCTAATTTATATCAGGTAGTCGCTCTTACAATTGAATCCAAGCGTGCCGAGAACACACCATGGTTAGATTGATTACTGAAGTAAAGAAAAATACACAGATTAAAATAAAGTTGTTTGTGACCATGCAACTTGTGTTTGTAGTTTAAGTTTATTATTAGAGTTAGGACACCTCTTAGGTAGAGCTCTCATAAAAATTAATAAATAAAATTTGAGATAGTGGAATTTTTTTTTAATACTATTTGTATACCCCAACCCCTAGTAACCTTTGATGAGATCTCTCCATATCCCACAGACCCCCCACCCCTACCCCTACCCCCCTTCTTCTTCTACTTGAAAAAAATACTCAAGGCCAAGATGATAGCCCCCCCCCCCCCCCCCCCCCCCCCTTCTTCTAGTTGAAAAAAATACTCAAGGCCAAGATGATAGTTTTGTGTCCTTAGCAAAATGGAGGATCTTGAATTGACTGCATGATAGGAATGAGACTTTATACTACCAAGTAAGTTTGGTGGCAATTGTCAGCTTGTAAAAAACAAGTGATTTAAGAATTAATTATAATTTCTCTTTAGGTAGAGAGAAATAATTTGAAGCAATGACGCATTGCTGTTGCTTTTCTCTCCATGTCCTTATTGATAACATTGAAGATCTTGCTCCAATAATATATACTCCTACAGTAGGATTGGTTTGCCAAAACTATTCAGGGTTGTTCAGACACCCATGGGGAATGTACTTCAGTGCAAAAGATAAAGGAGAGATGATGTCCATGATCTATAACTGGCCTGGTCATCTGGTATTTTGGAAATATAAAATGCATTGATGTACAGTTTTGTTCTCTTTTTTGCTTTTACCTACTTGTTGGTGATACATTAAGAGTGCTTTGTACTTGTACCGGATCAGATGGTAAACAAAGCAAGGTATGAAAATGTGTTCAGTGTAGCATTATGTTTGCTGTGAATAATGAATATATACATTACAAAATGAGCACATTTGCTGGCTTAGAAAAGAAAATTGGTTTAGCACTCCTTGCAGCTTAAAGGTTATGTTCATCATTGCCCTTGACATATCATGGGTATATGGCTTCTTCTGTATTGCTGGTTGTCATGATTGTCCTGACTGATGGCAGTCGCATTCTTGGTCTAGGTGATCTTGGGGTCCAGGGAATTGGAACACCCATTGGAAAAGTTGATATGTATGTCGCTGCTGCTGGAATCAATCCACAGAGAGTATGCTCTACTCATCACTCTTTATTATGTGCAGGTTCATGTAGGCATAACACAAACAGGTGTACACTAAAATAAATTTGGTATACAAGTGTGCGTCAATGCATAAACACTTGTGCACACTGACAAGTAAATACACACATTTAGTACTGGGCTGACTCACAGATACTTACCATGCTTGATATGGATCATAGGACATTGTTATTGCATGTATCATGCATATTGAAGGTTACCTATGCTTGTTTATATGTTGGTTATGTTGTTATTTTTTCATGCTTTGCAAAACATATTTCTATTGGCTATTTTTCATCAATGTGGATATTATATTGATGAAAGTGCATATATATGAGACAGAAGGTTAGATGCGTGGAGAACTGACAGTAATTTCTTGTCCACCTGATCTCAAAGATACTAGTAACTATGATATTTATTACCTTATATTATATATCCAGTTTTGGACTAACTGTTTACCCTTTCATGCTGCTTTGCACTATACCAATCTAGCTGCATTCATCTATGACAGATACTTCCAGTTATGCTTGATGTTGGTACCAACAATCAAAAGCTTCTTGAAGACCGTCTTTCTATTGACTTTGTGCTGTTTATTTTATGTTCAGTGGTTCCTTGTCATTATTTAATATTTTATTTTTTCAATTATTTCATACTTCATAGAAGTTTAAAGGCTGCATTTTTGGGACTGAATATATTCAATCAGATCTCTTGCTCTTTAACATAATTGATTATTATCTCTCTTACAGACTGTAATAGGCCTTGAATACTGCAATACTGGATGCCTCTCTCTCTCTCTCTCTCTCTCTCTCTCTCTCTCTCTCTACACATGCAGAGAGGAGAGGTGAAGTTGCTTTGTGCTAATTGAAGTTTCATGCATCTCCTTCATTTGGTTGTCCGCTTTCTCAATATCTGTGATTATTTTGCCATCATATAATAATACTCATTTGTGTACTCATTGTGCTGTGGCCACGAGTCATAGATTGCCTTTCAATTTGTGTAATTCTATTGTGAACAAACCATTATCTCTCATTCATAGTGATGTTTGGGGACCTTTCTCTGCTTCTTCTTCTCCTATTAAATACTATGTTCTTTTTATTGATGATTTTAGTAAATTCACTTGGATCTATCCTTTGTGCTACAAAAGTGAGGTGTTCTCTAAATTTCAAGAGTTTAAAGTGTTTGTTGAAACTCAATTTGAAACTACTCTTAAAATTTTCAAAACTGATGGTGGTGGTGAGTTCACTAGTAATCAATTTGAATCCTTTCTTAAAAATCATGGCATTATGCATCAGCTTTCTTGTTCTCACACTCCTCAAAATGGAGTTGCAGAGAGGAAACATAGACATCTTATCAGTACTACTATTGCTCTTCTTCATCAATGAGCTCTTCCATTGTCTTATTGGCTTGATGCCTTGGCTACATCTGTTTTTCTTGTTAATCGACTACCAAGTTCCACATTGCAAAATAGAACTCCTTTTGAGATTTTGTTTCAGCATGTTCCAGATTTTACTTTTTTCAAAAGTTTTGGTTGTAGGTGTTTTCCTTGGGTCAAGCCATACAACTCTCATGAACTACAACCCAATTCCATACCTTGTATCTCATTGGCTATCATCCATCTATCAAAGGTTATAGATGTCTGGATCCTATTACAGGTAAAATTTATGTATCAAGACATGTTGTCTTTGATGAAACCTTATTTCCTCTAGTCTCTCATGTGCCATCTTCTCTTTCCACTAGTTCTATGCCTTCTTTTTCCCAGCTGTATTCTTTCTTTTGGTCCTCTAAATCTGTTCCTAGTCCAGCTCAGTCTCATCCTAGTTCATCTCAGTCAGTTCAATCTCCTCCTGTTCCTGCAGCTCAGTCTCCTACTGTTCCTAGCCCTTCTCAGTTTTTTTTGCCTCTGCCTGCCTTGGGTTCTGGTTCTAACCCACTCTCTAGCCCTGTGCCTGCTGTCGTCTCTCCTATAAACCCAGCAATCTGTCCTGCTACTTCTGCAACAGTCTGTCCTGCTCTTTCTGCAGCAGTGTCTTCTGCTATTTCTCCTGTGCCTGCTCTACTCTCTCCTGTAGGTCCTGCACATGCTTCTGTATCTCCCTCAGCAGCTGCTATTCAACCTTCTGTTCCAGTTCCTTCTTCTTCTTCCATTCCTATTGGCTCTCTTTTTATTAATCTCAGTGCCTTCTCTGGTTCAGGCCCATCCCATGTTCCTTCTCCTTCTCTTAATAAACATCCTATGTTTACTAGATCTAAAGCATCTCACTTCTCTCTTTTTACTTCTTCTATGGCTTCTCCTGATCTCTCTCTTGTTGAACCTACTTCTCACACTGAGGCTCTTCAGACTCTAGAATGGACTCAAGCTATGAACGAGGAATTTCAGGCTTTGCATAATCAGAAGACTTGGACTTTGGTCCTGCTTCCTTTACATAAACATGCTATTGGCTGTTAATGTGTTTTCCGCCTTAAGAAAAATTCTGATGGCACAGTTGCTCGTCATAAAGCTCGCCTTGTTGCTAATGGTTATTTGCAAAAAGGAATTGATTATCATGAGACTTTCAGTCCTGTGGCTAAGCAACCTACCATCCGAGTCTTTTTAAGTTTTGCCCTTCATTTTAATTGGCAAATCAAACAATTGGATATCTCTAATGCATTTTTGCATGGTGTCCTTGAAGAAGAGGTGTACATGGTTCAACCTCCAGGCTTTGAACACTCTAGTTTTCCCTCTCGTGTGTGCAAGTTGAGTAAAACCTTATATGGTCTCAAACAAGCTCCTCGAGCTTGGTATTCAACCTTTTCTTCTTTTCTGCTCTCCTCTGGTTTTGTTAACAGTAAATGTGATTCTTCTCTCTTCATACATCATACTCCCACATCCGTTACCTTGTTATTAGTCTATGTGGATGACATCCTTATTGCTGGTAGTGATTCTTGGCAAATTACCTCTTTAATTCAGCATATGCACTCTGCCTTCTCTATGAAAGAGTTGGGTGATATTTCTTATTTTCTTGGCATATCCATTCACTCCACTTCTGAAGGATTGTTTCTCCCTCAACACAAGTATGCTACGGAAATTCTTGCCAAAGCTGCCATGACTAATTGTAAATCCTATGCTTCTCCCATGGCAACTAAACCTTTTCCTACTGATGACACTATGATCCCTTTCTCTCAGCCTAATCTTTACCACAGTGTGGTTGGAGCTTTACAGTATCTTACAATCACTAGGCCTGATCTCTCTTTTGCTGTCAATCATGTTTGCCAGTTTATGCATTCACCCACAGTGGCCCATTTCAATGCTGTCAAACGACTGTTGCGGTATCTTCAAGAAACCTTGCACTATGGCTTGCAATTTTCTGCTAGTTCTTTGGATCTTCATGCTTACTCTGATTCCGATTGGGCTGGGAGTGTTATAGATCGCAAGTCTACCACTGGCTACTGTGTTTTTCTTGGTTCTAATCTTGTTTCTTGGACTGCCAAGAAGCAATGCACAGTCTCATGTTCCTCCACCTAAGCAGAATATCGAGCTCTTGCTCAGGCTGCTGCAGAGTTGGCTTGGCTTCGCATGCTCATTCAGGAGTTGCATCTTCCTCCTCCTCCTCCAACTCTTTGGTGTGACAATCTTTCGGTTCTTTCCCTTGCCTCCAATCCAGTTTTTCATGCTCGGTCCAAGCATATTGCTGTGGATTAACATTACATCCATGAGCAAGTTGCTGCTAAACTTGTGGTGGTTAAACATGTCTCTTCTGTTGATCAAATTGCTGACATTCTTACTAAGCCCTTGACCACAGCCAGGTTTTCTTTTCTCCAGGCCAAGCTCATGGTTCGTCCCTCTCCTCTTCGATTGAGGGGGCCTAATAGAGTTATGCAATCAAGTGAGGAGTCCACCAGACCTGAGCCGACTGTGTTGTAGCATAACAAAACCATAATCTGTTGGTGTAACTAAATCAGTTAGAGTGTATTAGATATAGAATAGATTTAGATGGTTATTGTTTACTTTACTGATGTATATAAACAGAGGTTGTATACTCTTTGATGTTAATGAAAAAGTAATTCGTATCTTCTTCAATATATACACATGTTTTAAGCAACATGCTTGTTCCCTTGTACATTTAATATTATCTACCTTATACAATTGAAGTGTTTTGCTGATGGAGATATACATGTTCATATCTGATGATTCTGAGAACTCCAAGAAACTAAGAAAAATCTTCTCAATGGAATATTCTTGTCAAATGAAGTTGCTGTGAGCCTGGACAAGTATTTGTTGTCATCTTTTGAGGGTACTATGCAAATGAACTATGATAATTAGACTATAAAGCTTCATTGGTGCTGATTATGTAATATACATAAATAAAATTACCCTAATTGAGTAATGTACTTGAGACAAAGTGACTGGAATAGCATAGGATCTTTTTTGTTTATTAAGCGATAGAAAAATATGGATTGATCTAATGCATCCCGAAAATTACTCAAAATTTGATCGTCAGCTGCCCTAGGCCATATTTGACTGTCGTAGTGTGACTTTATATTAAAAATTATGATGTAGGAATATTTAGTGACTCTGAAATGGGTTTTGGCAGAACTGCTAGAGTCCTTGCTAATGAAAGCAACAATACAAATTTTTTGAAAAAGATTATATAATCAAACTAATATTAAAGTGGATGTAGCACTTTGTATATTTTTCATTTCTCTTAGCTTAAATTCAACTAGAAGACATTGAATCCTAATAGAATTAAGCACTTCATTTTGTTGAGGGTGCTAATTGCAGATCCAAAGGTGCTTTCGAAAGATAATCATAATTAATACTTAGAATCAACTTTAACATGGATAAAACTTCTAAGATTTAATTATTTAATATTACCCTTTATGGTGTGAATTCAGATTTAGATCCAACAGAACTTGAAGTTAAAGTCTAATGAAACTAGAGATGTAAATAAGAATCACCTCATTAGATATGTACCTGCACATATATCTTTGTTTTTTGGGATGACCTTACCTAAACAAACTAGAAAAAAAATGCACTGGAAATAGAAACCATGGAAATATGGAAACAATCATGTGGTCATCTGACTGTACATATAAAGCCCAAGAGTGTCTAGTTATTACAACCAAATTATTATCATTCAAATGGAGTTGTATATTATTTATCAAAAAAATAAAATAAAATAAATGGAGCTGTATAAAAAGGCTATACTTCCATGTGCTGTAATATTGATTTCCATTTAAATTCCATCATCACAAAGGTTTCAAGTCTAATCTTTTCTTGTTTACAATTGTTTCTTGTCAATTATTTTCATATTTTTCTCATTTTGTAAGAAAGACATCATGAACCTCTCAGATTTGAAAATAGTGACTATTTACTTGTATGAAGTAGGATTTCCCTTGTTAAATTTTATTACTAACACCTTAGGTTGGACTTCCAACAATTTTAAACATTGAAGTTCATTCATGCTTATCCATTCTTAGCATTCATTTATGCTGAATATACTCTATTTCATTCTCCATATTTTCTAGTCTTTAAGCAGAGTAAGTAGACTACGTAACTGTTGTGAACCCATTTTTTCCAACAAACTTCATGAGGATTTATTTTTCACTTGATTTTACTTTGACAGATTTGGGACTTCGGCAACCTCAGTTGGAAGGAGAGGAGCATCTACCAATTGTTGATGAATTTATGGAGGCAATTCATGCCCGTTGGCCCAAGGCTATTGTGCAAGTTTACTTCTTTCAGAAATATGACA
Organism: Camellia sinensis; assembly: GCF_055761805.1. NCBI lineage: Eukaryota > Viridiplantae > Streptophyta > Magnoliopsida > Ericales > Theaceae > Camellia > Camellia sinensis. The sequence continues at coordinate 178,623,431 of NC_138962.1, read as the reverse complement.
TCTTGTTTGATGTGTAACCAATATCATACTGATTACTTGATGCTTGGCGAATATTATCAGTTTGAGGATTTTCAAATGAAGTGGGCTTTCGAAAGACTGCAACGGTATCAAAAAAGGTTCTGCATGTTCAATGATGACATGCAAGTGAATACTTGGTGTTGTATTCTGCTATTCTCCATGGAAATAGTAAAGAATATAATAAGACAAAAGTACTTTAAGATTGTTAAGGGTGACTCTATTATAATGACATTTTTGTCGCTTGTCATCATGTTGTATAGGGAACTGCTGGTGTTGCACTGGCAGGACTGCTTGGAACCATAAGGGCACTAGGTCGACCATTGACTGACTTTGTGAACCAAAAGATAGTTGTAGTTGGAGCTGGAAGGTACTGATAAAGTTCAACTGTAATGGTTGTACTCCTGGTTTAGTGTTACTTCTTTATGGTTTAGGGTGGTTGGTAATATCAGCTGTGAGTTGCATCTTCTTATTCTTTTTTCTGTCTTTCAGTGCAGGGCTTGGTGTTTTTAACATGGCTGCACAGGCTGTTTCAAGAATGGCAGGAGCAGAAGCAAGTCCTCTGTTTTTCCTACTTGATAAAGATGTGTGGTTCTATAGATATTACTTGCTCTCCAATTTTTTTGTTCTTAATGTCAATTACCGTATTAGCCTTTATTATGTGTTACTGGGTATTTATCTTGTAATAAAATGTGGAGAACATATGTTTGAACATATTTGTAAAGGAGATTTTTTTATTTTTTATTTTTAGTGTTATCGACTAAATTTCACTTTTTTTTTTCAAAGTAATGACAATCAATTACTTATCTGCATGTAACTGAATGAATTGTGGGAATGAATCTGCATTGGAATGAGAAGAAAAACTCATAATATGGCAATCTGAACTTTATTGTTTCATTTACATTTTCGAGGAATCATCCATTTGATTTTTGGTTCATCTTTTTTTGAGAAGTACTGGTTTACATGCAGGGTCTCATTACAAAGCAAGGAAGGGTGTTGATCCAGCAGCTGCACCATTTGCTAAAGCCCCTGGGGAGATCGAGGGTTTGGGACTTAGGGAGGGAGCAAACCTCGTTGAAGTGGTAAACCTTATGGGAGTGTTTTTTGGCAGCCTATGTTGATTCAAGGCTGATATAGATTGATATTGTGTGGAAAATAAACCTTTGGTTGTTTAGCTTGCTTCTTGGGTACATGCCATTCGCTCAAGGATGTTTGCTGTTATCTTTCAGAACATTGTGTATGCTTTCATAATTTAGAAAAACTATTTGCGGGGAATGGATTTTGTTTAGGTTAAAAAAGTCAAGCCTCATGTACTTCTTGGTTTGACTGGAGTTGGCAGTGTCTTCAGTGAGTAGGTGGGCAGCCCCTTAAGTTTGCTTTGTCCTTCGTTACTTTCAAATGAAGCATAATGAACCAGTGAAGTTGGCTTAGTTTTATTTGGAAAGGCTTGTTGTTCTGTACAATTTATTTGGTTAGTTGTTTCCTAGATGTATGCAATACCTTTTAGAGATGGTCTTCATTAACCGTATTATCATTTTATTTTTTCCCAACTTCCACTAAATAACCCAATTCTTACAAAAAAAAACTCACAATTATTTATTATTAGGATAAAGGAGCATACCTCATCAAGATGTCATTTGCTGTCATCACTATTAGTTAAATCCACTTGACTTAACTCAACAAAGACCTAATTTCAACCTCTTGGAATTGACTACATGAATATTTTCCCAAAATGCTCTCTATAGAGAAATACCTCAGTTAAATCCATGGCAATTACATTCTTTGTTACTGCATCAACCCTCATTCTTTTTTAATTATCCTCGTGTTTAATGACACTTTGTTTACTCTACTTTTATGGGTGTTTTTTCCTCAATTTACTAATCCTTCCATGCACAATTTTGGCTTTTTTCGTAATTAAATACCATTACTTTATAGGTAGATCTCATTCTGAAATACCTATTACTTGATAAGTAACTTTGGCTGGCTATGTTTGAAAAACCGTTCTCCACTTAGTGTCTAGCTGCAGGGAACTAAGCACAACAATGGCAGCGTGTATCCTCTTTCTGAGCTTGGTAAAGTGTTTGTCTTCTTTGATAAATCAGGTGCTTGAGGCCACACGAGAGTCAGATTCCCCTAAACCTTCCATTTTTGCAATGTCAAATCCGACAATGAATGGTTCGTCTTTCAAGCCTTCTAAATTATCTGTATTTTATTTGTGGAATGCTCTATTTCTCTATTGAACATCGTCTTTCCATGTTAACTGGAACAGCTAAATGCACTGCTGTTGATGCTTTCAATCATGCTGAAGAAAATATAGTTTTTCCAAGCGGGAGCCCTTTCAAAAATGTTGACCTTGGTATGGTTTCTTTATATTGGTGCTAATTGTTGTGAAGTGTTTTTGCACAGTATCAATAAATTAATTGGTCTCACTCTGCTCTCTCATTATGTAGCTAATGCAACCAACAGTTCTATAGTTTCTATATACCTGTCTTCCTCAGTGTGTTGTCCAAGCCAATCATATACTTGTTGTCAAGGAATGGAAAAGTGGGTCATTTAAATCAAGCAAATAACATGTATCTGTTTCCTGGGTTAGTGCTAATGTTCAAATGTTCATGTCATTGATATGTTGTGCTTAGTTTTTTATGACTACTATAGTAAACCTTTTTGGCTTGATTCAGGATTGGGATGGGAGTTCTTCTCTCAAGTGCTTGTTTGATTTCAGATGAAATGTCGGAAGCAACTTCTGAATGGTATATGTTACACAATTTGACCACTTCGTTGTTTGCTCTAACATAGCCTTTTATGGATTAGTGTTGTGCTCATCAATTCTTATTGGATTGTTGACTGTGCCCTCATGAAATGAGGTGGCACTTGTTACTGAAAAAATTGTTATAAAAATGGACACGTCATGTGGCATATCCCATATGTGTCCTCACCACGTCCATGTCCATGTCCTTATCCCTTACATATCTAACACGGCTATTGCACCTATTCTGATGTGTCGGTGCTTCATAGCTAGCTCATATACTTGTATTTTCTTCTAGTGGGTAAGGTTCAACCTATTACCTTAAGTGTGCACACCTACTAGCAGCACGAAAAGTCGTTCTCTTGTCAATAGGTTTTGGATATAGCTTGTTAAAGAACGATCAATAATCACTAATCAGGTTTGTTTGCATTATGCAAAGACTACATACCTACTGATATTGGATCTGACTCTGACCTTGTGGAGTGTGTGAACCTCACAAAGCCTTGTTTTGACTGTATGGCTAATACTACAATCAAGTTTTCTTTTCTCTTTATTTAAAGTATTCATAATTAACAAATCTGACCTCTGATTTCATGGGTCGGATGATTGGATCTACTCATCATATATCCCTAACCAGGTCTTGTAAATTTTGCAAAGAAAATATTTCTCCATTTGGGGACATCCTATGAATGAATTAGTAAAATAAAGGTAAAGTAACCTCTACTCATTTGTTTTTGCTATGACCTACTTATGATTGCAGTATTCAAGATATAGCAGCAGAGGTTAGAGCTGCTGTTGTTTTAGCAGCAGTTGTCGAAGAACTGGCAGAAGGACGCTGTGATGTGGGAACCAGAGAGCTCAGGTAGTTCTTGACTTTCTTACAAGAAAAATGCATCTCTTTTTTACAAAAATAGCCATGACATGACATGCACAAGCACATCTGGATGACAATAAAAGCTTTAATATTTCACAATGAAAGCAACCTCACATTTAACCTCAAAATGAAAACCAATTCAGAAAGACTAAACTCAACTCAACTAAGCGAGTTAGATATTCAGTTATTCTCATTGTTAATCAGGGACGGCTCTAGGCTATAGAGTATGGGGTTAATTGACCCATCTGCCAATTTTGAAAATTTGCTTTAAAATATATTTAAAATATTTATTTTGTCTATTTGCACCGATTACTTTGTTGGTTGCACCAATACATTTGTTTGTTGCAAACCCCAAGAGGTTGGCTTGGTGGCAAGGCCTTGAATTTTGGGAATGTGCTCCCTCTAAGATTCAAGAATCACATCCTCTTGAATAATACTATATGAACCAATTGGTATACTAATTCGTATACTAACGGATGATGTATCATAATTTTAGAGACTTTAAGTCTTTTTAATTTATATAATGGGTGGAGTCGTATTTTTTAAATGACAATGTCATAACTATGTTGGTACGTTAATCAGTATTCCAATTGGTGCATATAGCACCACCGAAACCTCTTAGGTGCTAACAATTCCTTGGGGCTTTGTACACTTGCGGGAAACTCCTTGCTGAGCACTTGTGCACTCCTGGGGATTAGTCAGGTTTTGATCCGGATACCACAGTGCCAATAAAATAAAATACATTTGTTTGTTGCACCCATAAGTCGCACCACATACATTGGTATGAGTCAATTGACGCCACTAAAATTTGAAAAATCATTGAAAAAATTTATATATATATATATCATATATGGATAATATTGACCCTATTAACTTATAAAAAAAAAGAAGACCTTATTGCACTTAGCATAGAGTATCATACCTTCAAAAAAAATTTAGGTCATCTCTATATTTGTTCAAGTCCCAAAAATGACTAGATTTCTCTAAGTTCAAAAACGAATTCAGTGAGTCCACTCCACCAATCACCAAATATCCTTCAAATTTCTCCAACCGAAGTAAGGAAATTCATTGAGAGGAACTGTAGAAATTTTTGTAATTACATTTTTTTTAACAAAAAGAATAGTATGAATGCACTAAAATTTATAGAAAACAAATGTTATATATAATATTTATAAGAGTGAAAAAAAATTCCTCATAGAATTTGTAGAACTTAATCATTGATTCCTGGAGCCGCCACTGTTGCTAATAATCTATGGCTTTTCTCATTTTGGATGCAGGAGGAGAATATGTCAAACGCAACATGTGGTATCCAGTTTACAGCCCTCTTGTTCATGAGAAATAAAGTTCCGATCATCTCTGTGTGTGTGTGCGCGCGCGCGAAGGATATTTTTCTGCAGACATTGTCCCAGCGTTCTGCAGCCATTCAATTATTCATGATGTAACTGTAGTTTTGAAGTCTAGAGTAGTAATATGGGTGAAAGAACAAAACTGGAGAGAGAAGGCTCGTAGAAGTTGAATAATGCCACTGCAGTTTTAATTAAGTCCTTTTGTATAAATCTTCTTATTGATGTAATGAACAACATCATGTAAAATGTCTCTTTTTTAGTTTTTTCAAAAACTTATTGATGTTTCATGTATGCTCCTTTTTTTTAGTCTACTTTAATTTGGTATTTCAACCTAAATTTTAATCATACCTTAAAATAATGTCAAGTCCTTTTGTATAAATCTCCATTTTTATTCTTTTAATCACTTTTTTTTTTTTAAAAAAAAAAAATTTGTTTGATGTATCTAACTTAGATGTAGTTGAAACATAAAAATATTCACAAATATTTAAATTTATTCACAAATATTTTACTTTTAGGTGTATCCAAAAATATTTATAAAACAAAATTGATTAAAATATAAAAAAGGTTCATTTTAGACAACCAAATATGAAATATAAATAACTAAAAATTTTAAAAACTGTATTTGAAAAATCGAAATCAAACAGAGTGCTTGTTTGGGAACTTGGTTATTTTAGTAGCTTTTGACTATTTTATGAGATGAAAATAGATGTGTTTGGGATGATTTGTGGGTTTTTTTGTAGTTGAATATATGGTTGGAAAAGAAAAAATAATTGATTGATGTGTAAGATATTACATTTTGCCTTACTCATTATTTTAATTTTTGTTTTGTCTTCACTGACTATTTTAGCTAAAATCAAACATCCAAACAAACATGTTTGGTTGTGATCTTAAAAGTAATATATTAATGGTTTTAGCTATTGGGTTGGTGTGGTGATAATGGGATGGTTGTGGAGTGGTAGAGGTGGTAATGAAAGTGATGGTGGTGGTGGTGGCAGTAGAGGTAGAGGTGATGGTGATGATGGTTGTGTGATAAGATTGGCCAGTGTGTAGTCTATTTTAAAAAAGTGAATAATGTTTTCAACTCAAATAAATTATTTTTCATTAATTATGAAAAATATTTTACTTTCATTTTTTATCACACCAAATGTCACAACTAGGGAAAATAAATGTCACACCAAATATTTTACTTTCATTTTTTGTCGGATTTGTTATTACCGTCCCCGCCCCCGCCCCCGCCACCCCTATTTCGTCCCTCACTCCCGCTACCAGGCGGAGTTTTTCTTCCCTTCCCTGTACATCTGAACTCACCTTGTTCATCTGACTAAGAGCTCGTTTGAGAATTGACTATTTTGGTTGATACTTTCACAAAAAAAAAAAAATGTACAAAATATAGAGATAGTGATGCGATTGAATATTTTAATTTTTTAAATTATTTTAATCAAAAAAATCACATGCCAAACACCCTTTCTAAACCAAAGTTGTTACTTCAACCTAATAGAATAAGTAATAAAGCCAAAATTTAGTGGTTAAAATAGTTAATGAGGACAAAAAAAAAAAATTTATTCAATAAGACAAAATAAGTTAAAATGTCACATTCAAATTATAATTTTTTTTTTTTCTCTTACAACTATCATATCAATTACAAAAAACTCAATCATTATTCCAAATAAATTTTTGTAATCAAATTAAAATAACTATAAATAAAAAAAAAATTTGACTAAAAGAACTCATTCCTGAACGGGGAAAATGAGTGAGAAGTCTGATACACATAGATAGAGAGAGTTGCAAGCCTCTATTGAGAAAAGTAAAAGTTTGAAACAACTGTCTACTTTTGCAAGTTAGTATTATGAAACTTTCAGACTTTTATAAATAGAAGAAAAGTCCTTAATTAGTCTTTTGGAAAATTCTATAGCATCTCATCATGTGTTTTTGTGATGTTGGTTATAATCAATGGCGGAGTCAGGAAATTAAATCAGAAAGAGCACTTATTAATTATAATATTGAAATTTTTTACAAAATTTTTTTACATAAATTTTTATGATTGATTTGGAGAACGATCAAAAAATAATATTATTCATAACTAATGTATCTTGGATAATATAAAAAAAAAAGTTATGAATATAAGTCTTAAAATAAATTATATAATGATAAAGTAATTTTTTTATACAAAAGTTGAGTAAGAATTCAATATAATGGTAATATCAAGTCATCATTGACATGTGATATCATCAACCAATAATAAAGAAACACGTGGAGGATGAACCTCACATGTCACTAACAACCCAATAAATTATATATCTTCATAGTAAGATTAATTATACTTGCATGCCAACAATAATAGATATCACCGTTACATTAAAAAAAATTATAAATTTTTCATAGATAATAATATGACTTATCGTAATCTTTTAATTTTTAATCAAAACAACCATTATTATTCTCATAATTTTAAAAATGCCATTGACATTTCACACTAAATAATATTTTTATAATTTAAAAAATATATTTTTTCTTTATATTTGGTATAAATAAAACAAAAAAAGAAGCCCAAACCAAGGGGGCACATGAACCACCCCCCCCCCCCCCGGCGGCTCCTCTCTATCTCCGCCCCTGGTTATAATGCATTTCTGTGATAAATATTATATTTTTTTGATAAAAAATTATGATTCAAAAATGGAGTTATGCATTTTTGTGATAATATAATATATTTTATGATATTGTTACACATTTTGTACTTAGAAAATATTTGTATAAAAAAATGTGTAACACTATCATAAAATGCTTAATTTTATTTCTGAATCACAAATTATCATAACTTCTATCTGAAAAATACGTAATATTCATCACAAAAATACGTAATAGAATGCATTTTCTAATTTGTGATAAGTCCCAATTTTAAGTTGAATAGTTAAACTTATAATCTTTTATTATATATAATATATATTAATTATAGGGTTGGGTTTGGATTGGATGGTGCATCTCCCACCCCAGTCTCAACCCTACCTTCACTTCGGATGGGAAAAAAAACACACTCCCGCCCATCTCTTCAATAGATTGGGTACATCTAGTAGGGACAAGTCCTCATGGAACAAGTTAAAATGATCATCCGGAATTACAACCACATTTCACACTATTTACTATTTGGGAAAAATATTACATCAGTCATAAATAATTAATAATTACCAATCATTGATAAATTTTATAAATTTTAATCATAAGCTTTTTTTATGAATTCGTAATTTTTTTATTTTTTTTAAACTAGGACTGAAATGTAATGTTTCCTACTTTTTATCCCCAATATTCTTCATTTAAAATTTCATGAAATTATTGAGAAAACCATTAAATAACATGTAAATTTTTGGGGGGGAAATATTTTTAAATTTAATTTATTTATTCTTTTGACAACGGGAGTGGAAGGTGGAAATTAGCAAAACTCGACCACAGACATCATAGGCACGGCAGGTAAAATGCCAATTCCTAGTCTTTGTTCTATAAAACATATCTAGAAATTATCACTTAAACCTTGGTAAGATATCATCAAAATTGGTAATTTTTTTGTTTATTGAATTTATCACTACAACAAAAAATGCATTGTTTCCAAACATCAAATTTTCGTCACTAAAGTGGTCTGTGACGAAAATTTTTTGTCACCACGATTGTCGCATATACGTTGTCGCTGAAAGTACCTGGTGGCAAAAAATATTTTTCACCTGTTTTTCATTTTTAGCGACGAAATTTTTCATCTCCAAATGTTGCATTTTTCGCCCTCTATAATATCAATTTTGTCACTAGAATTAGATAATATTTTATTTTAATTGTTTTGGTGACGAAATATTTCATCACTAAATAGATTTTAGTGACGAAATTTTTCCTCACCAACAATATAGATTAAGGTGATAAAAAAATTCGTCACTAAAATGAGCACAAAAAAAAATTCTTCGATAACAAAACATTGTCACCCAATATTTCAATTTAACGACGAAATATTCAGCAAATATGAGGAAATTATTTGTTTGCTACTATATTATTAATGACAAAATTATTCGTCATGATGCTTGAAAACTAATAGCGACATTTTTTTTTCATCGCTAATAATAATTAAATTTTTTTTAAATGGGAGTACTATTTTCAATTTAAAAATTTTCTTTTCACTAAAAATTCTCAGCGTATTTCCATAACATGTTCAATAAAATATCTATTACAAATCAATAAAAAAATCTGTTCATTTTCATAAACACCACGGTCAAATTTCAGTACAACATCCACAAAAATACAATATCAACTGCATGCGAATTACCAAACATGTCTCCTAATATCCACAAAAAACATGTCTCCTAATATTCACAAAAATACAACATCAACCGCATGCAGATTACCAAACACGTCTCCTAATATCCACAAAAAACATGTCTACTAAGATCCACAAAAATATAATATCAACCGCGAATTACCAAACAGGTCCTGTAATACCCACAAAAATATAAAATTTACAATGCAACCAAAATACATATAAGGTAATATGAACAAAAACACAAAACGAGCTAGCTTTTGCTCTTTAGATTAGCAAACATGTCCATATCTAATCTCGAATCTGCAATAAAACAAAACATACAAAAAAAAAAGTTAAGACAATTATAATCTTATTAATTAAATATACAATTTAACATTCATTTTTCGACATAGTTTTTAAATTGGGAGTCCCCATGCTAGTTCCGTAAGTTTTCACAACTTACATTGGTCCCTCCCGAGATGCTTGAGGTGTTCCCCGGGCCTTCCCGAGCCTGTTACACAATTTTGGCCCCCGATGGTCTATTTACAAGCTTAAGTGTTGGAAAAATGAATTTTTGGACTTAGTTTTCAAACCAGGAGTCCTATGCTAGTTCCGTAAGTTTACACAAGTTATAATGGTCGCTTCCAAAGTGTTTGAGGTGTTCCCCGGGCCTTCTCGTGGTTGTTTAACGATTTTAGCCCCCGATAGCCTATTTTCAAGCTTAAGTGTTGGAAAAGTGCATTTGTTGACTTAGTTTTCAAACCGGGAGTCTCGTGCTAGTTCCATAAGTTTTCACAACTTACATTGATCCCTCCCGTAGTGTTTGAGGTGTTCCCTGGGCTTTCTCATGACTGTTACATAATTTTGGCCCTCGAATGCCTATTTTCAAGCCTAAGTATTGAAAAAATAAATTTTTCGACTTAGTTTTCAAACCAGCAGTCCCGTGCTAGTTTCGTAAGCTTGCACAAGTTACAATGGTCCCTTCCGAGATGTTTGAGGTGTTCCTCGGACTTTCTCGTGGTTGTTTCACGATTTTGGAGCCCGATGGCCTATTTTCAAGCTTAAGTGTTGGAAAAGTGCATTTTTTTGACTTAGTTTTCAAACCAGAAGTCCCGTGCTAGTTCCGTAAGTTTTCACAACTTACATTGGTCCCTCTCGAGGTGTTTGAGGTGTCCCTAGGCCTTCTCATGGCTGTTACACGATTTTGGCCCCCGATGGCCTATTTTCAAGCCTAAGTGTTGGAAAAGTGCATTTTTTGACTTAGTTTTCAAACTAGGAATCCCGTGCTAGTTCCGTAAGTTTCACAACTTACATTGGTCCCTCTCGAGGTGTTTGAGGTGTTTCCTAGGCCTTCTCATGGCTGTTACACGGATTTGGCTCCCGATGGTCTATTTTCAAGCCTAAATGTTGGAAAAGTACATTTTTTGACTTAGTTTTCAAACCAGGAATCCCATGCTAGTTCCGTAAGTTTTCACAACTTACATTGGCCCCTCCCGAGATGTTTGAGGTGTTCCCCGGACCTTCTCGTGGCTGTTACACTATTTTGGCCCCCCGATGGCCTATTTTCAAGCTTAAGTGTTGGAAAAATGCATTTTTTGACTTAGTTTTCAAACCGGGAGTCCCGTACTAGTTCCGTAAGTTTCCATAATTTACATTGGTCCCTCCCGAGGTGTTCAGGGTGTTCCCCGGGCCTTCTCATGGCTGTTACACGATTTTGGCCCCCGGATAGCCTATTTTCAAGCCTAAGTATTAGAAAAGTGCATTTTTTGACTTAGTTTTCAACCGGGAGTCCCGTGCTAGTTCTGTAAGTTTTTACAAGTTACAATAGTCCCTTCTGAGATGTTTGAGATGTTCCCCAGGCACCGAGCTGTATACCCTAACCGGGATTGATTTTAATTCACATCGATGTTTTGTTTTCATTTGCATCCTATTATTCACATTAGTTAGTGATTGTTCTTACACAATTGAAATAGGTTTTCTAATGAAGACATACATTGCATCAGTTAAAAGTTTGAGCCTACAAAACCAAATATTTAGGTGTAGCACTTTCCTCAATCTAAAACTGATGTCAGGCACTAACTAGATCACATCACTTTTATTGAACCATGTGGACAATTCAAGCTTTTAATTTAATCAATCTATTAACACCATTCGGTTTTCAAATGCTCTACTGATCCCCATCGTTTAATGCCCATGTACCACAACCTTCTTATTTTTTTTTTTCTTTCTTTTTTTCTTTTTTTAAGTGTAGTACTAGAAAGCCAAGTTGAACCAAATCTAACAATGCTGCTAAATGAAACCTCATGAAATTTTTAACGTTGACTTGACATGTGTACTTCAAGGTTCAGTCATATACTTGATGATTAAGTAGCATTTGTCCTATTATTTTTTACTTAAAGTTGTGCTTAGGCCAAAGGTAAACATGTTCAAAGACCTATAGTGTTAAACCAAGCTTCATGATGCACTAGGAATCAACTCAAACTTTTGAAAGGACTTTCAAGTTCAACTGCACATGAGGTAACAGCAAAACCAATGTAGGACCGTTTAGATATAGAAATTTTACAAGCAAAGCAACAGAGTTCCTTGAAAACTCGTAAAACTGTAGGATAAATGTAGCATAATTTCCAAGAGGAACATGAGGACCAAGACAGGTTCAAATCTTTCCCAAAAGCAATCGAGGATCTAATCTATTGTTTATGTTCAAGCATACATATCTTCACTAAATTGGCCCAACAAAGGCTTATAGATGCAATGGTAAGGAAGAATGATATGATCATCGTAAATAGCTCTTTGGTGTTCCAAGATGAATTACCTGTACATCAGAAGAATCCGGATGCTGAGTCCTTGGTTATGCTACAGATTGTACAATAATTGATTTGTCATCAGCTTATCATGTCAATTGCATAAAGAAGCAGAAGGTAAGAAAAATGATTTAGGCAATTCAATTCACAACAAGAGTTCGATATTGTGTAGTAAATTGATATTCACACTCCCTTTTTTTGTCTTTTAGCCTCTCACAAGGATAGTAAAGAAATAATTAAGAGAATTCAATGCCGCAGAATAAGGTATTTAGAAAATATGAACTAATTCAATTTGAATTTCCAAGAAATTTTTTTAAAAAAATGTACTGAAATGCAAAAAAAATAAAAAAAAATAAATAAATAAGATTTGAAATGGGATTATTTCAAAAAAATATATAAATAAAAATTTTGAACTTCTATAATTTTGTATTACATAAAGCTATAAAACAGGTAAACACATGATTTTGTCTAGTGTGCCAGAGTTCTTCTATAATTCTATATTCTTTACTCATAATAATAAGCGACATAATTTTACATCAGTCTGGTACTCTGCACAAGTGTACCTGCTCTTTAAATTGCTCTTCTTTCTCTTCATAACTAGAAAGAGCCACAACTTCAACCTGCAATTAAATCAATGATAAGAATTTTATACAGATGCATAATCATTCATTCTCAACAAATAGATATAAAATTATATACTTGCATAATAATTCGTTCTCAACAAATAGATAGAAACATACCTAAGCTCTTTTTTGAGTAGGACTGTGAAATCTTACATTAAAAAATTCACTTAAGGGAGTTTCCTTGTGAGCTTCTGGCTTAGGAACGGAGTACCAAATCTGCCAAAAGGTAAAGATAACCAAAAATATGACAGCGCAAAATTAGCCAGAGAGCTTATTTCCAACAAGAAAATCTGTCACTGCTATGAACAAATTCAGCAACCTGCATTTTGGGACAAATACATCTATACCATAACCAAACAAGGGACTTATTAGCATATTAACAGAGTAGCTTGATAAATAAATAAAAAACACCACAAAATATAATTTTGAATTTTCAAAAATTATTTCCACCCCCCAAAAGAGAAAATCATCCAAAATTAATGAAACTTTTCCCCATTTATTTCACCATATGTGAAAAAAATTTTAAAAATAAAATAAAAAATTCAAAAAGCTCACTCAAACAAAGACCCTTACAATAAAACCAAAGTTTGTGTTCTGTGTGCCACAAATCAGAGAATTTAATTCATGAAGTGTCACAACCTATGACCATGGAAGAATATAGATAAAAGTTTAGGTTGAACCAAGCAGCAAACCAATTGGAACAATAGCAGCCTATAAAATAAACAAAATAGGGTAATATACATAAGCAGAATGGGATACATTAGAAGAATAGGAATTTAGCATCAAGTGCACAAGGGATACATTAGCAGAATGGAAGTTCTAGAACCATCCAGAATATCTGATAGACTTCCAATTTCGATAACAATTGAACTGTGTTTTTAATCCCATCGATTATTCAATTCCATTTTACACCTATAATTTTGAATCTAAACAGTGGTAATCAGACTAAGAGTTTATGAAACCCTAGCTTCAATTCCTCTTATCTGTGAATCAAAAGCAATAACTATAGATTCATACAAGGGAGATTGACTAAATTTCCTAAAATACAGGCATAAATAAATAAAAATCAATAAAATAGGTTTTCTAATTTTGAAGTAGAACACCAAAATTCAAAAGACGTAAATTTAGATGTACATATAGAGTCGCATATTTTATACATAGATATATAAAACAATTAAGAATCAAATAGAATAAAAATACTTGATCAATTCACAAATGAAAAGGTTCGATTCAGATGTCTTTATAGAGAGAGAGAGAGAGAGAGAGAGAGAGAGAGTGAGTGAGAGAGAGATTCATGTGACACCTACTTCTGCTCCATGGCCTTGGAGAACTCAGCCTCCTGCTGTGCCACCTACTTCTGCTCCACGGCCTTGGAGAACTTAGCCCCATACAACAAGTGCGTGATCGCAACGTCATCAAGAATGATGTTGAAATCCTTAGCACGACGAACCAAGCTCTCGCAAACCAATGCAGAGACGCTGGGACGCTCAGTGAGGAGCTGATCGGCGCTGAATTGAACGACGACGGCCTTGAGAACTTCGTTGCCGATCGAAGGAAGGACTTTATCGTCGTATTCGAGGCCTAGGGTTTGGAAGATTCGGGGGAGTTGAGAGAACTCAGGGCGAGAGAGGACACAGAGGGTTAGGTTAACCATTTGGAGGTCCTTGGTGCCGGAGATGGAGGATAAGATGTGGGGGCAAGTTTCGATGTCAAAGATGAAAGGCTTTTGGAGCCATGGGATGAGGGTTTGTGTGTAGGGATGGCAATTTAAATCCGGTCCGATGGGGACCCGATCCCCCGACCTCGATTGGGACGGTTTTTCTCCGAAATTTATCCCTATAGGGCCGGGGATGGTATTAAAAATCTGATCCCCGATGATTTTCGGGCCGGGGACGGGGATAAATTTTCCAACCCCAACCCCGGCCCCGCCCCGACTAACCCCCCGTATAATTATTATAATATATATATTATATGTTTAGGACCTCTGGATGGACTCAGACTCATTTTGGTCTGTTTGTCTCTCATCTCTCTCTCTCTCTCTAAGCCTTCCCTCCCTCCAATCTCCCTCCTTTCCTCCGATCTTCATCACTGCCTCACGCCGATCTCCCTCCCTCCCTCCGATCTCCCTCCTTCCGACCTCACTACCTCACCCCGATCTCCGTCATTGCCTCCTTCCGATCTGCGTCTGGGATGCCGAGAGTCGTCCTCAACGCCGATCCTCCTCCGCGACGCCGATCCTCCTCTCCGCGACGCCGATCCTCCTTCGTCGTTCAAACAGATTTTTGTATGTGTATGTTACATGTGTTTAGACAGTATGTATATATACAGATTTTTTATTTTTATTACACAGGTATAAATATATACACAGTATGGTGTTGTATATAGATTTGTACATGTATTGTGTTGAAACAGATTTTTTTATGTATGGTGTTGAAACAGATTTTTCTATGTATATATATTACACAGCATGTGTTGAAACAGATTTTTTTTTTTTGGAACGATTATGCTGTTGTTGATGGTATTGTTGACCATAACAGATTTGGGCTGGGGAATTTTCGGGGTCGGGGAACCCCGATCCCCGTTAGGGGACGGGGATGGGAACGGTGATAGGATCCCCGTCGGGGATCGGGGCCGGGGACAGAGAGACTTTCTCAATCGGGGATCGGGGACGGGGAGGGTAATCCCCGGCCCCGCCCCGCCCCGTTGCCATTCCTATTTGTGTGAGAGAGAGAGAGATATGTAAAATAAGAACGAATTAGCTAGGGCTTTGTTTCAAAAGGAAAAGGCAAAGCAAATTAATGGGTAAATTACAAACACACTCTCTGCTTAAATTATAAAATATTTTTTATAATTTAAAAATTACATTATACCTTCTCAAGTTTCTATTTTCATAATAAATATATTTTTTATTAATAAATCATAAAGTTAATTAATAATTTCTAATAATATTAATAATTTAAATAATTTTATTGTTGTATAGGTGAACAGTTACAAATTTCACTTTTTTAATTAATTATGTTAAATAAAAAATTCTGACAGGGAGGTATTTATAATTTTCCAAACTATATGGGACAATTCATAATTTAAGTAAACTTCAAGGGGTGTATTTGTAATTTATTCCAAATTAATTGGAGAAGAGACCTATATGTGTTTAGCAAATTCAATCTTGGTAGGTGTTTCAAAGAGTCATAGCCTTCTCAATCATGGAGAAGAGGCGCGAATATGAGAATAATTATTTTATATGAAAATTAAATTGAAAAACTATATACAATCACAATTGAAATTGTGATGAAAATAAATATATATAATCACACAGATGGTTGGGTGACGTGCGGGTTAGCCGGTGCGACAAAGATGGCAGACGGTGTGACGGAGATAGATGAGTGAGGGAGTGACAGAAAGAGATATAGAAAGTAAAATAGATGCATCTAAATAGAGAGATATCTATCTCTTGGTCCAATTTTATTTTTTTATTGATTTTAAGCATTTGGTGACGAAATTTAGTTTTCCTTTCTAAAAAAATACATTTGGAGACGAAATTATTTCCTCTCTAAAATTTTTTACAATGGTGATGAAAAATTTCGTCTCCAAAATGGCGCCAAATCTTCCTCTAGATTTTCCAAGGGTGGGAAATTGTTTTGTGAAAAAATAAAATTTAGAGACGAATAAAATTTTCGTCACCTATTATTTTATTTGTTTTTAAGCATTTGGTGACGAAATTTGATTTTCGTCTCTAAAAATAATACAATTGGAGGCGAAATCTTATTTTCATCACTAAAACAAGTATATTTGGAGACAATATTTTTTCATCATGCGTTTTCATCGCCATAGATCTTTTTTGTTGGAGTGTGTATATATATATATATATGACATTTATGACAATAGAGTTATTCCATCTACACAATAATATAACGATAATATTATGTTATGATCAAATTAGCAAAGGTCTATGACAACTCTAGTCTAGATTTTCTCCTTTGATACTGGTTGAGTTCATATATAGGAATGTTGTTTGATTTTTTCAATGATTTGGTTGGCTGTTTTGAGATGTTCTCATCATTTAAAAATATTAGTTCCATCCCAAAAATGTTCCAAAAAATCTTGTTCAACATTCCAATTTAAAGTTGGGTCTAACAAGTACTCCTAAGATATAAGAAAAAACAAAATATATGTAGATCCTGAAACATTTATTATTAATTCAATATACTTTTTATGAATTTTAAAATAATTTACAACTTTTTCCACTTTTTCATTACACTTTTTATACATTCTCAATATTAATGTCATGAAAACATTTGCTAGCATTTGCCTTCAAAATTTTGTGATTAAGTTACATTTCTATCACCTCTTGCCTTACAAGTTTTCCTAGCAAGTTTTTTGAGTCTTGAGCATGGTTGCTTGTTTCGATTTCCCATTCATCTTGTTATTTGCCAATTTCGGCACTTTGTTTTGATTATAAATTTGAATAAAAATTTGAAAAGAACAAAAATGTAAGTGAAATGTGAATGAAATATAATTATATGTACATTTTATTCACATTTTTGCTTTTATTTTCAAATCTCTACTTAAATCCATGATCTAAATATAGCCTAAATGGCGCATTTACCATCTTAAGTCTATTAGTTTCATAATCTCCAAAGTCTGTGTTTGGATCATGGATTTGAGTAGAAAATATCATTATAACCCATATGGTTTGAGCCTGAAACATTTTACCCTTCTATGGCTCAATATAGTCAGAAAAGCCCAATGTGATTTCGAACGAAAGTTTAACCTTTAACACTATTAACTATAGATGTGAAACGATTATAATATCCTCAAACTCTATGCTTTTTTTTGTTATTTTCTTTCTCTCTTTTCTCTCATATACGTAATTTTTAATTTCTAATATTAATTCAATTAAATCACAATTAATTATAAATTCTTAATTATTTAATGTAATTCTTAACTTTTTAAGCTAATTTTAATTTAATTATTTTTAAGATCACAATTAATCCTAAATCCTTAATTATTTATAATAATTGTTAAAATTTTAATCGAATTATGTTTCATAGATCACAATTAATCATAAATTCTTAATTATTTATTGTAATTCCTAACATCTTAATCTAATTTTAATTTAATTATTTTTTAGATCAATTCTAATTATTATTTAATATATATTTTAATTTAATTAAATTTTAAATAAATCCTTAATTATATTTTATATTTTAGATCAAATTTTAATTATATTTTAGTTTAATTTAATTTTAATTAACATCTTAATCTAATTTTAGGTTGGCAGAAAATGGGGGATAAAATTGTCTTTTTATTGTGTTACTTTCAAGCTTTGTTTTTTTTTTTTTTTTTTTTTAAAGAAAATTAAGCTCACTTTAAAGAATGGTGTGTGTCATACGCTTTTTGTTAGTTTGAATGGAAAAATTAACGATGACATTTTAATCCAAAATTACATGGGAACATTTTGATTATATTTAAACCATAAGGAGGTAAAGTGCTCCGAAATCACAAGGAGGTAAATGAATTTTACCCAAAAAAAAAAAAAAAAAAAAAAAAAAAGAAAAGTTATGTGAAATGTGAATAAAATATAGTTACATTTCATCTATCTTTTCTCTTTCGCTTTTCAGATTCTTACTAAAATTTATGATCTAAACACAGTTTGAATCTCTATCCAAGACTATTATCAAATCGAGTAAGGTGCTCAAGTTGGTATCCACCCATTTAGTGGCTAGTTGGATGAAAAATTACCTCCAAAAAAAAAAAAAAAAAAAAAAAAAAGAGGATTTAGGCTCAAATTTGATACAAGAAAGTAATATAAACTTCTCAAAACAAATGACATCAAAAACTGAAATTTCTAAATAATATTATTGTCAAATGAAATTTTTTTAAAAAAATGAAAAAAATGCACATTCAAAAGTTTTAACGGTGGAATTGGCACGAAAACCGCCTTAGGTAATGGAAAAGTTGTGAGCTTTGCTGTTATTTCAGATAGAATATGGGTCTTCCAAACCAAATCTAACAATGTTGGCCTGAGTCTAAGTAAATATTGGATGTAACATTGTTATTATGTGATAAGTATCACCATCCAATGAGTATTTTTGATTTGCAGTAGGACCACAACATTGTTTGTTAATAGGAGATAAGGGTTGATCACTGTAGAGGGTCAGAAATTAAGCTCCAAATTAAGTATGGACCTAAGTGGTAAGGTCGCCCCTTTAAGGCGACCAGGAATGACTAAAGGAGCATGGGCTAAAAGCCCAAGAAAGTGGGCCAATAGTAGGTCGAAGCAAGTTCGACCTGCCAAGGGTCCGAATAGACTCCATGAAGGAAAATGCCTAAGTGCAGTTGTAGAGGCAACACTTGCAGCAATCATGTTGCTGAGGCCTTAGAGCCGCCATTCCCAATATTGTCAGTTCCGCCGCCATTCGAAGTTGCTGAAGGAAAGAGAAAACTGAAGCAACTAAGTTGCGGAGGCAACACTTGCAGCGGTCAAGTTGTGGAGGTAGTTTGTCAGCGCCGCCATTCCAAGTATTGTTGATACAACTGCTATTCCTACTATTGTCGGTTCCGCCGCCATATGAAATTGCTAAGGGAAAGAGAAAACAGAAGCAATTATGTTGCGGAGGCAACACTTGCAGTGGTCAAGTTGCGGAGGTACTTTGTCTCAGCACCGCCATTCCTAATATTATTCTACCATTTGAACTTGCCACGGGAAATGAATGCCGCAACAACTACGGCCGCAGCAACTAACTTGCAGAGGGAACACCACGCCAAGGTGATAGCAGCCTTTGGGAGAAGCTTCCCCTCCATAAGTAGAGGCTAATGCTTGGTGCTGATATCAGGCCCCAAGGCATTACTAGCCTAGGGCTGATAGTAGGCCCCAAACTCATTTTTAACTAGGCACTGATAGCAGGCCCCGAAGCTCACTAGCTTGGCACTGATAACAGGTTCCAAGGCTTACTGGTTGGAGCTGATAGCAGGCGCAGAGACACCAGTTTACCGCAACGATCCCACAAAGATGGGAGCAAGGTAGCCCGAGTGTAAGGGACTCCCTTTCCATTACCCAGGTCATGGATCTTGCTTGGTTGCACAGCCAGGACTAAGGAAGCCCCCTTGGGCTTGGTACTAAGGCACAGCATGGCTGATAGTAGGCTTGGCTGTGGCCTTCGCCCTGGGAAGTTGGGGAGTTTGTGGTTAGGTGGCTAAGGGTGGAGGCTTCACTGAGGTGAACACGAAAACATGGCTGATAGCAGGCTATGAAGTCTTGAGAATGCATGTACTGGCTAAATAGAACTGAGAAGGCAAGTGCAGCAGCAAGGTTTACCGCTGCAAGTGCACTTGTTGAGGTTCGAGCTGAGAAGGCAAGTGCAGCGGCAAACACTCTTGCCGCAAGTGCACTTGCTGAGGCTCAAAAGGGAGTTGCAGCACCAAACACTCCCGTCGCAACTACACTTGCTGAGGCTAAAAAAAGGTAGCTGCGGAGGCAAACAGATAGTACACAGTACATGTAGAGGGACACGTCACACCTTCAGCCTGGTGGCTCAAGGCAGAATATTCCATGTGATCCTCTAGGACACATGTTTTCTCTCTATTTGGCCATTTGGTGTCCTCTTGGTACTAGGACAAGCTTATAAATAGGACTCATTTCCCAGCCCAAGAGAGACAATGAATTGGGGATTTGGGGGAGATGCTGCCCATATGTGCACTGTCATTATTGTCTCTTGAGCTACCTGCTTCACCCTCACCCAGCTACTCATTCTCCAACTTCCCAAATAGTTGTTGGTACTCATTCTCCAGCCATTCCACCATTCTTGGACCATTAACATAGTTTTACCTCTCTAATCATCTTCCTAACCTTGAACCCCCCTACATTTCTGGCGATTATGCTGGGGAGGCTGCTTTGTTGATGGTTCATACTCACAGAGGCTTTCACACTTCACTGGAAAAAATTGTAGAAGATGAAGTTCAGCAGCAACTACGGCAGCAAGGTTCTTTTAATGGCAAAGCAGCACATGCTGAGGACCATGACCACAGTGTTGTAGTCAAAGCATTCCAGTCACTTCAGGACATGCAGAGGGAAATCCTGACAGCTTTGCAAACTCTCACCGAAGCTATTATGGCCATGGTGTCAAGTCTACTTCCAGCACAGGCGCCTCTACCTATAGCAATCCCAAACCCAGTGCCTAGCCCACTCCCTGAGAATCAAGCTCCAATCCAGGTGCCTCCGGTAGTACCTCAGGTGAATGGCAAGGCTACTGGTTCAACTACACAAGGGCAGACTGACCCTTACCAGCTTACTCACTTCGTTACTATAGCCGATGTCCAGGCTATGATCGAGCAAGAGCGTAGTGGGAAGAAACTGCCATCTCTCCCAGACCCAGATGTGAAGCCCCCATATCCTCAGGAGATACTGGCCATGCCATATCTAGTTAGGTATACGGTACCCAAGTTTGTGAAGTTCGACGGGAAGCAAGGCAACGCCAGAGAACATATGGTGAAGTTCATTGAAACCCTTGGTGTCTATGGCAATGACCACCTTCTGCGCCTTCGAGAGTTTTCCAAATCGCTCCCTAAAAGGGCTTACAGCTGGTATGTGAACTTGGCCCCAACTCGATCAAGAGTTGGGAGAAGATGGTGAACAAGTTTCATATGAAGTTCTTCCAAGTCCAAGAAAAAGTCACTCCCCTCACACTTGGGCGAGAAGTCCAGAAAGAAGGTGAAGATATACTGGCTTATCTCTAGTAAGGGAAGTTATTCAATTCCAAATCTGAGAGGAAGATTGTACAGACAGTGTGCATAATTATGATAAGAGGAGATGGATATACAAATAATATATATGAGTAATATTAGAGATCTCAGAATTTTTACCAAATGTCTTACATGGGTGTAGGACCCACATGGAATCCACATGATGTGGGCCTCACACTCATGAGATTTGGTACAAAATTTGGTAAAACTTTTGGGATGTCTAGCATTTTTCTATATATATATATGAGTATTGTTATTCAGATTTAAAAATTAGATATCCTTTTAATATATATATCAAAAAAATGATTAGTTGATAATTAAATATTTTTTAATTATCAACCAATCATCTTCTTGACATATCACAAATAGATTTAATTAATTTTTATTTTTTTATTAAATCCTTTATTTCTAATTTCTATGATGTTCTCGACCTACAAAATATGAAAATGTGAATAAAAAAATAAAATATTAATTAAAAAATTGTATTCATGCATAAAATTATATAAAAATTATATGGTAAAATCCTTATTATAAATAAATGCATTTTCAATAATTTTTTATTTTGAAGTGAATGGGACACTTGTTAAGGAATAACAAGGATACAAAACATGTTAATTCTAAAAAATTTATTATTAAATTTAATATATATTTTTTAATTTAGTTATTTTCTCAATATATTTTTTTTACACATTCTCAATATTAGCAAGTGCCATGGGAACACTTATTAGTATTTGTCTAACAAAAGTATGCATGAATTTTTATTTATAGCATTACTAATCTATTAAGTATTTTTAATACATTTTATTTTTTAATTTTATATTGTGATTTTTTTTAATTTTTTTTATTTACAATAGAATTCAATTGAAATAAAGAAAAAAATAAAGATTTTATTTAAAAATGATGGTCTTATTAGGTCTGCACGGGACTCGAGATAATTGGAAAGTATGTACAATTATGATAGATGGGTATACAGGTAATGGCCTTATTTGGCAAAGGCTACCTTTTTGCATTTTGGGCTAAAATTCACAACAGACAAAATAAGTTAAAATAACCAATAAGACAAAATGTCACATCAAACCCATAATCATTTTATTTTTTCTCTCACAAACATCATATCTAACTACAAAAAAATCAAACATCTTCCCAAATACAAATATTTTAGCCTAGTAAAATAGCCAAAAACATCACATCAAATATTTCTCTCTATTTTTTACATATTTTTTGATAAGAAATTAAAAAGTTATTTCAAACATACAATTTTTTTTACCTTATATTTTAACTAAAAAATTTAAAAATTATTAAAATAACCTATTCTCAAGCCAATATTACTTTTCACTTATTTTTTAAAAAATACTTTGGTAATGATAGTAAATAAAAATAATATGCAAATAATAAATTTATTCATAATATATGACATTACCTATTAAGCATAAATTTATAATTAATTTTGGTCTCTTATGCTTATTCTTTAGTTTTTCTAATTTGTAATTGTGTATAATTTTTTTAAGAAAGATAAATTATTTTTATCATATTCTCTTATGCTTATTCTTTAGTTTTTCTATCTTTTCTATATTCGACATATAAATTTTTACTCCATATCTAATTTGTATTAGTACAAATTTTAATAATTATTTTAATATTATCCTATTTATTACAATTTTCACTTAAAAAACTCATTATGGTTGAGGCAACTACTCTATTGTAGGGGTATTGTCTAGTCTGTATCAAATAGCTTGGCAATTCAAATTGAAAAAACCAAATCAGTAATCATTATAATTAATGATTAATGTTATATAAGCAAATATATATATAATAATGTAGTTCATTCTGGACTTTTGATTTTCAAATAAAACAACATTAAAAATGAATTCATTTTAAAGCTCCCTCAACTACCTACAAAAATTTAAAGGTACATCAGAAAAATCAAGCCAAAACATGTTTTAATTCTCTCTTTCTCTTATTTTTTTCTTTCCCCTCAAGTTTAACAACACCAACGAAGTACTGTTACTTTTCTTTCACATAACAATCATATATTTTTCATATAATAATAATAAAGGCTCTGTTTGAATTTTTGGAAATTTGTTTTTATTTTTCAGCTAATTTCACCAAAAATTAACACTAAAAAAAATTATTTCAAAAATTAGATTCTAAAAACTACAATAAACAAAGTTTTTACAAAGAACTAGAATCACATAATAATCATAAATATTGTCACCTAATTTTTTGTACATACATATGCTCCTACAGGTATAAATAATGTCATCCTCGAAATCTACTGGCCAGGAAAAGCAGAAGGGAAAAGGAAAAGCTGATGTACTATATCTAGCAAAACCTCAAGGAATTGAATTTGATGATAAACCATTGTGGAATCATGTGAAGATTCTTAGTATACCATTAGGTGGGGAAGTAAATATATGTTGGTCTTGCAACTATTACAATCAGAAAGTAACAAGCTCATATTCAAAAGTCAAGGCTCATTTGTTGAAGCTTCCTAACTATGGAGTGGAAGCCTGCAAAGCTACAAAGGATGAGGTTTTTGAAACACTCAAAAAGGAGCATGAAGTGGCAGAAAAAAGAAGAGATTAACAACAATGGGATGCAAGAAAAAGAGCAGATTATGTGTCTCTACCTAAAGGATCAGACTTGCTTCAAAACAAAAAAAAAAAAGAAAAAGAGTTCAATTTCAGGACCTTTGGCAGCTGCATTTAACGTGACAGAAAGAAAATTGCTGATAAACAAGATGCTCGTATGTTCTATGCCTCTGCTTTGTCATTCAATTTAGCAAGGTGTCCTTATTTTAGAAAACATGCACAGACCTTGGCAAACAACAAACTATAAACTATCTGGTTATTGTCCCCCACCATATGATAGGTTGCGGACAACATTGCTTGTACAAGAAAAGGCACATGTGAATAGAAAGCTTCAGCCCATAAAAGATTCATGAAAAAAGAAAGGAGTATCCATATGTTCTGATGGATGGTCAGATAGACAGAAGAGACCACTCATAAACATAATGGCAGCATCTGTTGGTGGAGCAATGTTTGTGGAAGCAATTGATGCAAGTGGAAATATAAGGTGCAGATTATGTTGCGAACATATTTCTATTAGTGATTGAAGAAATTGGAAAGCAGAATATTGTTCAGATTGTTACAGATAATGGATCTAATTATAAGGCTACTAGGTTGACAATTGAAAATAAGTATCCTCACATTTTCTGGACACCATGTGTAGTGCATAGTCTGAATTTGGCATTAAAGAGTATGTGTGAAACCCCCCCCCCCCCAAAAAAAAAAAATTTTGTCTCAACATTCTGAATGTAAATGGATAGCCAACTTGGTCACTGATGTTCATAATATAAGAAATTTCATAATGAATCATAGCTTGCCAAATGCCATTTTCAAAAGTTACTCAAATTTGGAATTACCAAGGATTGCAAAAACAAGGTTTGCATCACACATTGTCATGGCTAAATATTTGAAAGAAGTGAAGCCAGCATTGGAGAAAATGGTGATGGAAGATTTACAAAGGAGATGGAAAGAATCCATTGGATGCTAAAGCTCGTGAGGTGAAGCAACTCATAGTGAATGATGTTTGGTGGGATGACTAGGATTACCTTTTGAGTTTTACAGAGCCTATTGTTGACATGCTAAGGGCTGCAGACACTGATGCTCCTGTGTTACATTCTACATATGATATGTGGGACACTATGATAGAAAATGTGAAAGCAATTATATTTGAGCATGAAGACAAAGATTCTATCACAGGACAATCAAATTTCTTTGACACCATTCATGAAATTTTAGAAGCTAGATGGACCAAAAGCAACACACCCATGCATTGCATAGCTCATTCCTTGGTCCCTAAGTATTATCATGAGACTTGGCTTCAAGGTGAAAGTAATGGCATTTGGCGATTGGCACCACATGAAGATGAAGAAGTGTCTACTAACCGGAGCAAGTGTTTTGAGCAACTGTTCCAAAAAAATACAACTCATATGCAAAATGTTTATGTTGAATATGGTGCTTTTTCAAGTGGATCGGGCTATTTCAATCAGCCACATGTTATTGAAGCAAGAATGTATGAGGAGCCAATTTCTTGGTGGGCTAATCATGGTTGCTTCAACACCATTGTTGCAAGGGTTAGCATTTAAGTTGCTGTCACAACCAGCTTCTTCATCATGTTGTGAGAGAAATTGGAGCACGTATGGTCATATTCATAGCATCAAAAGAAATAGGTTGGCAAGTAGCAAGGCTGAAGATCTAGTCTTTGTACATTGCAACATAAGGATGTTATCCAGAAAGAAAAAAGAGTACAAGGAAGGGCCATCAAAGTATTGGGATTTATGTAAGTTTTCTAATTCATTAATGTTGTTTTATTTCTTCTACAACACTTTTTTTTCTCCTGGATTAGTTATCGACTTTTGCATGATTGTAGGTGGAGATAGGTTTGACATTGATGGATCTCCAATTGAGTTGGCAGAACTTTCCATCAATGAACCTGAGTTGGAGCTTGTGACTTTTGATGATGCAATGGAGGAGGTTCAGCCTGATGATGTTGATCATGATGCTTAAGACTTAGATGCTTAACTTTTGGACTAGCTTGATTTGATCTTTTGCCTTTCCGTATATTGATGTTTATGTAAAGACTATAATCTACTTTATTTTTTATTTTTTATTTTTTGACATTTTGTGGTGTGGTGGAGATGATCAGAGAATCAATTTGGGTTTATGCCTGGCAGGTCAACAATGGAAGCGATCTATCTTTTGAGGAGAGTAATAGAAAAGTATAGAGAAAAGAAAAGAAAAGAAACATTCATATGGTGTTTATCAACCTTGAGAAAGCATATGATGGAGTACCCCAAGATATAATATGGTGGGTGTTAGCGAAGAAAGGGGTGACAAAATGTTACATTGATATGATTAGCGACATGTATAAAGGGGTGGTGCCCATTATTAGATCGCCTGCTGGAGAGGCAAATGAATTTCCTGTCACTGTAAGGTTACACCAAGGATCTACCTTAAGTCCTTATCTTTTTGCTTTAGTTATGAATGAGTTGACGAGAAATATCCAGAATGATGTGCCATGGTATATGCTTTTTGCAGACGATAAAGTGCTAGTGGATGAGACTAGAGAAGGAATTAATATAAAGTTGGAGATTTGGAGAAAAGCTCTTGAATTTAAAGGATTCCGAATAAGCAGAACTAAGACAGAGTACATGGAGTGTAAATTTAGTAACAGTAACAATGAAAGCAGAGGAAAAGTGAAGATTGAGAACCAAGAACTGCCTAAGAGTGAACATTTTCATTATTTAGGGTCGATTATCACAACAGTGGGGGAGATTGATGCGGATATGGCCCATAGGATTAAGGCGGGATGGTGTAAATGGAGAAGTGTGTCTGGGGTTTTGTGCGATAAACGAATACCCACTAGACTTAAAAGTAAGTTGTTAGAATTTCCCATCTTTACCTTCACCTACTCCACTACACACTCCACTTCACCTACCTCCACTTCACCACACACTCCACTTCACCTAACCCACTATCACCTCCACTACACCTACTACCACATTTTCTTCTATATATAGATTGTATAGGAATTGTAATAAAACAATCTTGTATCAATGTAAATCTTGTATCAATATTTCAATCAATAATATTTCAATTGTAACATGGTATCAGAGCAGGCTTAGAACCTATTATTTTCGCTTCACCGGCGGGCGGCAACCTCACCTTAGCCGTCCGCCGGACCTCAACCTAATCCGCTAGAATTTTCTACACATACCACTGACTCCGGCACATCTCTGTTTCGTCTGTACCGGCTCGATCTGTCTCACAACAACTTTTCCGGCCAGATTCCGGCGACTGTGAACCGTCTGATTCACCTCCTCCAGCTCCGGCTCCGAGACAACCTGGACTGCCGCTTCCTCCTCCGTCAGCCACCTCGGCCCCGCCATCGCCGCCGCAGCCGCAAAGCCCCACACTCCCTCCGGCAATCCCTGCTGGGACGCAATCCGCCGCGCCAGATCCGCATCCTCCTCGGGCCAAATCTCTCTCCCGGACCTCCGATTCATCCACCGCCTCGGCTCCGGCGACATCGGCTCGGTCTACTTGGCTGAGCTCAAGTGCGGAGCCATCAACGGAGAAGCAGCGAGGACAGACAAGGAAATTTTGGAAATGTTGGACCATCCGTTCTTGCCAACGCTCTACGTGACGTTGGAATCGCCAAGGTGGTCCTGCCTACTCACTGAGTTCTGCCCCGGCGGCGACCTCCATGTCCTCCGCCAGCGTCAGCCCTGTAACAGAAGACCCAAGCCCAGGCGGTTTCCGGCAATCGGCGATCCACACAGAGGCAGTTTCCGCCCATGCCACCCAACCCTCGGTGGCTTGCGAGCTCTGCGCGTCCCCAGCCTCATTCTATTGCCATGCCGACAATGTTTTTTTTTTTTTTTGTGCAGAAACCGACTCACTCTCTTTCATACAAATATGCTCGTCCACCACTCGGCTTTGTGTGAGTGTGAGTTTCTTTGTTTCTGGTTTTGCTCCTCTGCACAATGACGAACTTAGCCACTGAAATGGGTAAACCCATCTTTATATCCACTTTATCTCTTTTCTATACAACTCCACCCACGTGGTCCCTCGACAGTTTCTTTATTTATTTCTTCCTTTATTATTATTATTATTATTTTTTTTTTTATCTCTTCTTTTCACAACAACCAAAAAAAAAAAAAAAAACAAAAACAAAAACAAAAAAAAACAAAAAAATCAGAATCTCTCTGCTGGACCCAACAATTGTTGTCACCCACTCATTTCACTATTTTTTTTTTTTTTAACATAATATTTTGCTTTCACCTGCCCACTTCATGATATTCCTTTTATTATTATTATTATTATTATTATTATTCTTATTATTATTATTATTATTACTCTGGTTACATCTCTCTTATCAACTCTCTTTTCTATTTATATCTATATCTATCTATATTTACCTTTCCATCACTTCTGATTTTTCACAATTTTCTTTTATTTTCAACAAAAAAAAAAAAAAGACGGACTGCACACCAAACCTTCCCTTATTTTATTCATGTCGGGACTCACCCCGATCACCATTTTACATAAACCACAAAAAAAAAAAAAAAAAAAAAAAAAACAACCAAACAACCAAAACCCAAACAACCACATACACAGGCGGGCTTTTTCTTCTCTACTCTGCCGCAGGTCTCTTCTTCTTGCCTCCGTCTTGGCCGGCCCTTGACGGTGTTGCCTCCGTGCTTCCTAGACCACCAAGCAAGTTGCCTCCTCCCTGCTCCTCCACTGCAGCATATGGCGGCCCTCCAAATCGGAACATCACGGTGGCCTTCCGCTTCAGCTCCTTGTTTTCTGCCCTTAGCACGCTTATCTCTGCTCGCGCATCCTTATACATGCGTTGGAGTAGAGCCAGCTGGGAGTTTAAATGCTGCACCTCATTTGTCCTACTCTGCAGCCGGTTCGACAAATTTGTGACCGCCGTCATGGTTTCCACGCATGACTTCAGAGTATACTGATTAGCCTCAATATCAGTTTGCATCGCCATTTTTTGCTCCACCGACCGCATCGGAAAGTTCAATGGAGCAAAACCAGAGGTGTTTGGTTGCGGTTCACTGGCCACCGCACCAGTTAT
Source organism: Camellia sinensis (assembly GCF_055761805.1). Taxonomy (NCBI): domain Eukaryota; kingdom Viridiplantae; phylum Streptophyta; class Magnoliopsida; order Ericales; family Theaceae; genus Camellia; species Camellia sinensis. Next base: position 178,594,358 of record NC_138962.1, on the reverse strand, counting down.
TTCTCTTGTGGGCTCGTTCAGTTCTGGAAAGAGCGTGAGCAGGTTCTGGGTAACTGGACGGGAAGAAGAGGCCATGTTTTTGAGTTTCTAAGTGTTTCAGAGAAGGGTTGGTTTCCGGGTGTTTCAAGATTTACAGAGTTTCTCTCTCAGCACAACAGTGTTACAGCCTCTCTCTCTCAGCACAACGAAGAGATTTACAGAGGATTTCGCAGTTTTTTTGCTTCTGCCTCGGCCTCAGGCTCTGTCATGGTTAAATAGCCGAGGCAGCCACGCGAATCGCGCGCCTCTTGCCACCAGCCGACAAACGGGCACGCAAGCCAAGGCGCCCACGTGCCTCGCCATCATGTCCGGCACACCTTTTGATGAATTGGGCACGCCTTTTGATGGCACGCCTTTTGACAAAATTGGGCACACCTTTTGAGGGTGCGATTTTTTCAAGGGTCCGACAAGACTCTGTAAACTGTCCCGACATTGATTCCGGTTAGCTCCTTTATGGGTCCGACAAGACTCTGTAAACTGTCCCGATATAGATTCCGGTTAGTTTCTACAAGGGTCCGACAAGACTCTGTAAACTGTCCCGACATAGATTCCGGTTAGTTTCTACAAGGGTCCGACAAGACTCTGTAAACTGTCCCGACATTGATTCCGGTTAGTTTCTACAAGGGTCCAGCAAGACTCCGTAAACTGTCACAACAACTATCACAACATTGTCTGCTACAACGGTCCGACATGACCCCATAAACTGTCTTCTACAACGGTCCGACATGACCCCATAAACTGTCTTCTACATCGGTCTGACACCACCATACAGTGTCTTCTACCACGTTATGACACCCCCATACAGTGTCATCTACAACGTTATGACACCACCTTTCAGTGTCTTCACCAACGGTCTGACACGACCATACAGTGTCTCCTATCCTTTTTTATTTTTATGTATTTTCTTGTTTTGTTCCTCTCTCCAAACTCAAGTTGGTTAGTTTCTATCCTCCTTGAGTTTGCGGGGGGCTGTTAGAATTTCCCATCTTTACCTTCACCTACTCCACTACACACTCCACTTCACCTACCTCCACTTCACCACACACTCCACTTCACCTAACCCACTATCACCTCCACTACACCTACTACCACATTTTCTTCTATATATAGATTGTATAGGAATTGTAATAAAACAATCTTGTATCAATGTAAATCTTGTATCAATATTTCAATCAATAATATTTCAATTGTAACATAAGTTCTATAGAATGGCTATTAAACCAACGATGTTGTATGGGACGGAGTGTTGGGCAACCAATAGACAACATGTAGATAAGATGAGTGCATTCAAGAATGGGTAGGAATAACACCGATAGAAGATAAGTTAAAAGAGAATCGATTAAGATGGTTTGGTCATATTCAATGGAGACCAACCGAGGCAGTAATGAAGAAATGCGATGCTGTAACGGTAGATGGAAGTGTTAGGGGACGGCATAGGCAGATTAACGTTGGTTAGCGTTGTAAATAGAGATATGGATCTACTTAATTTGACTAACGAAATAGCCTTTGATAGGGCCGCGTGGAGAAAAATGATTCATGTAGCTAACCCCATTTGATGGGACTTAAGGCTTGGTTTGGTTTGGTTTAATGTTTATATTTGTGACATCATTCACAATTTGAATTTATAATATGCTACAATTATAATGATATAGAATATTATAGGTGTGAAAGTTATACACATTTTAAACTTTATCAAGTAAGCATCCATATCATTTTCTTGTCTTTTTTTGCTTAATTTATATTTTACACAATGATTTTTTTTATTTCTTGCCTAAACTGATGGTGATAAGGAATTATGCAGCTAAAATGGTGAAAGAACATGTGAATTGTGGGAGGTTGGAAGCACTAATCAATCATGTATGTGCCTAGGTCATACATTCATTTCCTAATAAATTACTTTCTTCTTCTTCTTTGTATTTTTTTAGACTTAACTATCTGGGTATTGATCATCATGATGCATAGATTATATAGTTAGTTAGTGCAATAAAAAAATTCTATTAATATTTTATGTGCCGTGTCCCCGTATCCGTATCTATTTTTTGGACACTTTTTAGCCGAGTCCCTGTATCCTTATTTTTATGAATAGGCAAATCTGACACCTAGACACATACCCATATCCGACACCCGCATCTGTGTAACCTATGAAGCACGGGCACAGACACGGACACTGGACACGACACGGACATGTAGACACGCAAAATTTCAAAAAACGGGAGACACGACACGCTGGGGACACGTTCAATATATATAATATTATTTATTTATTGTATGTATAAAATTAAAAAAATTAAAAATAAAAATTAGAAAAAATAAAAAGAGGGAAAAAAAGAGGGGGGTCTCGGGTATAAATAAATAAAAAAAGTAGAGTTTTTGTTATAAAAAAAAATTATTTTCAATCTTTCATGAGAATAAAAAGAAATAAATAAATAAAAAAGGGAGAGAGAATCTTTCATGAGAAAGAAAAGAAAAAAATAAATAAAAATGGAGAGACAGAGACGAAAAACAGAGAGGGAGACGATTAGCAAGAGACGAAAAACAGAGAGGGGGAGACAACGAAAAACACAGAGAGGATCTGAGAGAGAGAGAGAGAGACGAACTGCAAGAGAGATGAACTGCGAGAGAGACAACCTTCGAAGTGATGAAAGAAGAAGAAAAACGAAGCAAAGAAGAAGGAGAGCATACCTCGATCTAAGGCTTCAACTTCACCCTCTTGAGCTTCAACATGTTTAGGTTCTTCTTCACCTTCTTTCTCTTCTCTCTCTCTTTGTCGGCCAATAGGCTAGGGTTTTTGTTCAGAATCGTGTCCCGAACATGTCCGACTGCGCACAAAAAAAAAAAAAAAAAAAGGGGACATCTCCTATAGTGTCAAACATATGTTGAACACCCACATGTTGAACACCCATACTCTACCTTCGGAGAGGTGTCTGTGCTTCATAGCGTGTAACATTGATTGACTCTGCCACTAACAACGAGCAAGGCCACAAGGAGCAAATCCAAACAGATTTTTGGAGGGAAGCATTTTTCAATTTTACTATGATTGACATCTATATGAACATTATCCTGTCCTCCATGTATCACGATAATCAATGATAATGCAACCAATACAACTACCTACAAATGGCAACTAACAACTGAGGACATTACAAATTGTATATGAATAAAACTACTTATATTTCAAAACTCAAACAAAAAATGTAAACAAATAAAAAATAATTGGGCGGTGAAAATCAAAATATAACAACATTTATATTGGGCCATGCAAACCCAACTAAAGTTTTTTAATGTAAAATCCAGTTTAGCAAAATCCCAAAACAAAATAAATTAATCTCAAACATCTATACTACTATATAAAAGCATAAGACAAATTGGTTACTCTGAATTTATCTTCTTTTAACTATCTCCAATAACAAAGTAATCCTACAACAAATGCATTTTACCCTATGAAGCACAGGTACAGGTACGGGTACGAGTACCGGTACTGGTACTGGTACGATACGGGTACGTACATACGGTAAAGTTCAAAAAAATAGGATACGGGTATGGCTTGGTACGCTTGTAAAAAAATATTTATTTTTAATTTAAAGTAATGCAAAAATTAATTAAATGGTTTAATTTGTTAAGGTCCAACCTATAATTAACATTTAATGTCAAAAGGAAAGTATAAATCAAAATTAAATGTTAATATATTAAATAACTTACAAACCATAGTTTAATTTTAAAATCATGCTAAAAATAAAACAAAAACTAAAAAAGAAATCTAGTAAAATGATATTTATCTCTGTAGTAGAAGGAAAATATTGTTTCAACTGATGTACAGTACGGCTTGGATATATACTAGGTACGTCAAAAATTAAGAAGAAAAAACTTAGGTACGTGTTTTGTGTACCCGGTACATATGCAGAAGTACCATATGAGGTACGGTACGCCGGTAAGTGTCCGGTACGGGTACGGCATATTTTTCGAAGTACCCATGCTTCATAGAATTCACCCTATTTAATTAAGTTCCAACTTTGTTGATTTGAAAGGGCAAAATAAAAAATCAAATGGCCATGTAATACACAAAACAACAACTTATCTTTTCAAACTCCCATGACTATGAGAATTCCTCTTTTTAAATCAACTAAAAGTTGCTTCAATTATTCACTAGCATTGATCCGCGTCCGATGCACGGGACTTGTGAAATTCAATTGTTAAATATTTAAATTGAGTTTTGTCGATGTTATATGTGTATGTACAATCTATTCATTATTCAATGCAACAATCAACATCATATAAAATCATATTGTAGAAATCAATTACGTAAGATCCAACCCCTATGACATCATTAGGGGCGAATTTTAAAGTCATATTGTAGAAATCTCTATTTAGAAGCCTACCTAACTGTGTTTCAATTTTAAATTTGTAGCTGAAAAAGGAAATGGATTCATTATATGTAATCATTGGTATAGGTAACTAAAACAAAAAATGAAATTAATTTACAAATTGATAAATGTTTTCTTTGCTTTATTGAAAAACAAAATATAGGGATCATTCTCCAGTATTTAGAAAGCCAAATACAATTAGCAGGAAGGTTCTTGTTTTTATATTCCTTTTGCTGAATGATAATATATTTTTTATTAGAGCATTCATAATTGTTGGTTCATAATAACTAATTAAACTGCCCACACATTACCACCAAAACCCCAACTTTTTCTAAACTTGAAATAATATTATTGCACCATATTTTGCTTTCATGAAAATTTTCAATGGTCAAAAGAAATTTAACATGTAGCGAGAAGCATCCAAATTACTAATGAAGAACAAAATGGAATGACTTCTCCATCTAACTACAATGCATCAGTAATCTCGCACATATATTTGAAGTATCCTCAAAGAAACAAATATAGCACTATTGACAGTTGAATTATGCATACAATTTAGGAAATAATTTAAGTTTTTGTCTTTTTTCTCTAACTAAAAAAAAAAAAAACTGAATAAAACTAACGGCAAAGATTGCATTCAAAATTAGCCATTTAATTATCGTGTACATCTACATATCTAGCATGATCAAGGAGTTATCACAAAGTACAAAATCGTAGATAAATTTTCAGAGAAGTTGAAAACTTGACTACGCAAATACTCAATATCAATATCAAGATTTTTAACAAAGATAAACAAAAAAATCATAAACATACCTACAATAGTCAACACAGAAAATGCATGAATTGTTTGAATTTCCTGACAAAGAAACATCAAGAAAACAACAAAGAAAGATTACTCAAGACACCGATCAATTAAAAACAAAAATGTGTCCTCAATTCAATTCCAACAATCTCTCTAATGGCCTGGCTAAAAAACAAAAAAGAAAGCAAGGAGAATGCAATCAAAAAAATGTGAATACGACTGACAACTGATGTTAATTTTAACTTAGGGTTAGGGTTTTGAAATCAGAGCCCCAATCGCACAACTATTGTAAATGAAGCTTAGAGTTAGAAACAAACCTGAGCTACGGAAAAGAGCACTTGGAAAGATTCGATTCGACGGGAAGATAAACGACTACACTCGACGGGAAGATAAAAGACACCGGCTAGGAGGTCTTTGCTCACAAACCCATGATGGAGAACGCTGGATTGCCGACGGGGATGCTGGTCTTCAGCTATGGCGGAAGAGGAGAGAGGAAATAAAAGAGCAAACTAGAAGAGGCAGATCTTTCTCCCTTGGACCCGACTGACTCCCCTGTTCTTTCTTTGGTAACTGGCTAATTAAAAATTATATTATTTAACAATAATAGAGCCCTCGAATTTGGCTCGAATAGCGTTTTTTTTTTTGGAGGGGGGCCTGCTGTGTTAGTTTTTTTTTTTTTTTGTAAGTCTAATATAAAATATTATACATTTTTCACTAACTCATCATATAAAATTATATGAAATTAACAAAATTTAATCAACAGTTTAATTAATTAGTCAATTTTATCACTTAACCAGTCCAACTTAATTGATTGATCAGTTAGACTGTTGGTTAAAATTTGTTAATTTCATATAATTTTGTACGATGAGTTAGTATAGGATGTCTACTTTTTTTGGCACACCCTTACACATAACCACCTTTAAAAAAAAATTTAAAAAAAAAGCAACACAGCCTAACAAATTAAATTAAATTAAATTAAAAAAAAATTAATCAGTCAATTTTATTACCCAATCAGTCCAACCCAACTCACTTACAAAATGTCTAATTTTTTAGTACGCCCTTATACATAATCACCCCTATAAAGAAAAGAGAGAGAAAAAAAATTTAAAAAAAAAAACCAAACTAAAACAGCTTTTGGAAGAAAAAAAAAAAAATGATTTCGAGGCAAATTCAAGCCTCAAATTCGAGGCCTCAATCATTTTTCATTATCTAAATAGTTGAGTTATGATGCAGTTATGAAGGAATATGGTATGTATGTATAATTGAATATAACTAAATTATGAGCCAATACAATAATGGTTATAATCTAAATATTATGAGTTATGATATAAAAGGATATAAGTTCATAACTAGATGTTTAGTACATCCGAATGTAGCATAACTCAAAATTTTGACTCGCTTTTTTTTTTTTATCAGCAGTGATAATCCTTTATTAATATAAAATTAAAGATTAATTATACATCGAGTATCAATAAAGAAAAGACAAAAGAAAAGGAATCGTGCTATAAGTATCATAGTAAAGAACTTTAATCTCAACTAAGTTGGTACTAGAGGCTAAGGCCAAGTTTGGGAAAGTTGGAAATAATCCATCTTTTTATCTTTTTTCCATCACATCACCTCTCTACTTTTCTACACATTTTTTTGTAAAAAGACAAAAAGTGCACTTATTTGGGTCATCCTATACAACCCCTAAGTCCAATCATTTGCAACACTATCAAACAGAAATGCTTAAAGAATAATCCACCAAAACAACCAAATCAGAGACCCCCAACTTACTCAACCAAATACAAGGTACTAACCACCCCTAATGGACCTAAATCTGAAAACTAAATCATTAACAGAGTAGTTGAAGTTCAGAACTTTATATTTTGCCCAAAGAGCTAGGCTCACTTTAATTAGCCCCTTCAAATCCTCCCTAGAAACAGTTGAGCGTTGGAACTTGCATTCATTCCTTGCCCTCCACAATGACCACATATAGCACATGGAAATGTCTTCCAAAGTTTGTCTTCCACGTTTTCGAACTTGAATCCTTTCCACCACTGCAGTAGCCCCTCAATGGAACCTAGAACAACCCATTGCATTCCCCCACCATGATAGAAAATTAGCCCAGATTTTCCACGCAAATTGAAAATGAAGCATTACATGTAACACATTTTCCTCATGAGCCTCACAGAATAGACAAAGAGAACTAGCATTAGCATCAAGAGCACCAACACTTTGTAAAAAAGATGTCTCAGTCGACCTCTCCAAACCAATCAACCAATATGACAGTCTATTAAAATATCTAATGCAACTTTCTTCCTCTCTCATATATTCTCTAAATATTAATTAATCATACCTTTTACATATCACTGGGTTTAAAGAGTAGGCTTCTATGTCATTTTCATGCATAATCCCAAGATCGTTTTGGGCCATAATTTGGTTTGTATATATGCAAAGCTAACGATACTTTGATTTGATAGATCCCACCACCAATTCAAGTCATAACCAACACCACTTTAAGGCATAATTTGCATATGATAGACGTCATTATAACAAATTAAGGTTTTAAAGAAAAAAATTTAGGGACCAAATCATTTTTTAGATACAAAATATTTTAGTTACCAATAGTGTCGTTGTATTTTTAGTAACGAAATTAAACATTTAATGATGAACTCCACCATTTTGGAACTAAAATTTTTGTCTTAAAAAATAAACCTTTTAGGTGACCAAATTAGTTTGTCCCTGAAAGGGAATTTATTATCGACATTTTCAAAATTTTGTCAATAAAGTCATTTTTTTAACTTTTTGGAACAATATTTTAGTGACTATTCTTATGCTAATAGAAATTAGTCCCCATTTTTTTAAAATAAAATTTTCACTTTAAGAAACATAAATTTGATCGTTAAAACTCTTATGTATCGTAGCAACCTTTTATACTTGGCCATTTATGGAACATTATGAAAAAGCTAACAATTGGTTTAAAGATATCTTGAATATGATTAGATATTAAGTGCAACACTGATAACATAAGATATTGGTCATATTGCATTATTTTTATTTAATTATTTTTCTCATCCATCTTTGTAGGCATAGAAGATAGAATCATGCCATGCATCAGGACCTGTAAATATGGGCCAACGACGATGATATCAATCCAATGAGTCTATTGAGGGGTTTATGGGCACCAATAATCTTGTTTTATCTTGGAGGTCCAGATACCATGACTACTTGGAAGAAAATCAAATGTTGTTGAGGCACGCTATAGGACTATTTACGCAAGGTCTAAGAACAATTTACATCCTAATTCTAACTTGGACTTCTACCTTGAGGTTCTCTTTTGGCCTTGTTAATGCTCTTTCCTGGACTTATCAAGTATGGAGAGAGAGTGTGGGCAATCAAGTCAATACCCAAGAAAAAGTATGTGGGTTTTGTTCGAATTGATGAAAGCACAATTGGCAAAATAAGTAGGTGCACAACCTAATGCAGAGCTAGTGCTCCAAGCCTATTCTTATTTCCAGACCTAAATCCTCATATGTCCAATTATGAGTGTGATATGTCCAAAGCGAACAAATCACTGCTGAAAAATTGACTTTTAGCGGAGTTTTAAAAATGCCGCTATAGGCCTAAGAAACGCCGCAATAGGTTTTTATGACGTTTTAAATTTTTGTCACAAATACCGCCGCCACAATATCTTTAGCAACGTTTCAAAAACGTCACTAAAAACATTAGGCGGCGTTTTTAACAACGTCACAAAATCTTCAACAACCACTACGTAATGATATCATTTAGTGGCATTTTTCCAAACGCCACCTTTCATTTTCATACTTGCCTCGCATATGATGTCATGATGACATCATTTAGTGACTTTTGTTTTCCAAATAACACCATTTTTTTTTTTAAATAACACAAAGCCCAATTAATTGAGAATTTAACTAGGAACAGAGTTTGAAAAATTAACTAGAGAGAGAGAATTAACTGAGAATTTATATAAAAGAACACATATTAGCTCAAACTTGCACATGACTGAAACGAAAACTTTCTCAGCTAAGAAAAGGCAAAAAAAAAAGAAGAAACAAACAAAAGGAAACGGCAAGCCTATGGTATAAGTTCAGATGGCAAAGGGACCGGAGAGAAGTTTACAGGGACAACTGATTGGCAAATGATCTCTGATTTGGGATAAGAGTTCCTTGAAACTGATGATCTCTCAAACAACCACTGCAGTCTTTCTGCAAATGGGACAGTTATTCTTCTGCACGAGCCATTGTTTGATGCAATTGAAGTGAAACTCATGCCCACAATTCAGCTTACCAAGCTCCTTTCCATCAACATAATCCTCCTGCAATTTGATTCAATAAATGGAAGCATCTGGTTTAATAGGGAGCTTTAACTTGAGAAAAAATAGAACCCATGAATTGGTAACTCCCTCCCAACTGCCAGAACTGGGTGTGGGGAGAGATGGTGAGTTGAATGGAGTTTGGTAATAAATACACTTAAAAAGCATAATATTTGTGGGAAAAAAAAAATTTCAAAAATTTCAGTAAATACAAAAAATACAAAAGTATAAAAATTCAATACATTTACGTATTATTGTGTATTTATGGATTTTTAAAATACTTTTTTACTTCTTAGGTGTATCTAGGTTACGTGCATCTAGAAAGTAAAAAATTGGTTAAAATATTAAAAAAATTCACCAAAAACAAAAAAATAAAAAACTCAATTCTTAGAAAATCAATTAAAACCAATCAAGGTGATTAATTTTTTCAATTTTTTTTTTTCTTCTTTTTAGATCCCTCTAGACTAGTCAGACATAAAAATAATTTTTTTTTACACGAATCTAAAAAAAATTCACTAAAGACAAAAAAATTGAAATAATATATGACTTTTTTAGCCGATCCCAAATAGATAAGTTGTAAGACAGAATTTAAGTGTCAATTACCTGACAAATACAGCACAGTTCCTCTTCCACTGGAGGTCCTAATTTCATTGACAGATAACAATGCCGCCTCACAGCTGCCAAAATAGCTTCCTCACTCAATCCAGTGCTCACATTTCTAATTTGATCCTCCAGGGCCAACAACTCCTAATCCAAAGTCAATCATTTATGAGCCAAACTTCAATAATGGCAAGGACAAAAAAAGAGCCATGTAAATGAGTATTTCAATTTATTAGTGTTACCTCATAAGACATATCGTCTACATCAAGACCCATATTTTCATGCACATCAGGCTCCTCATAAAACAAAGGTTGTTCATGAACAATAATCCCATCCTGGCACACCACCATAAGTGCAAGTCGTAAAAAAATTACTGCTAACTAATAACTATATGGAGAACATGGACATGAAAACTCCAAGTTTCTGTCCATTCCAAAAGCAAACACAAACTTGATAATCAAAGCATAAAATAAACCAAGCAAAAGATCTAACCTCAACCCAATGTAGGACTTGCAAGGCACGCTGAATCTGCCTATGGCAAAAAGAAAGATATTTAGAGATTTGATTGGGTAAAGAGAAAAAATGTTAGAAGGGAAAAGCAAAACATTAAGAAAGAAAATGAAGATTAATTAATGGTACACACACTGCTACATCTTCAAAGGTACACAAGTTAAGTACCCAAGCTCAAGTAAGTGCAAAATAAAACATGGACACAGGGGAAGAGAGCAAAAGTCAAGAGGACCCACATTCCCAAAACCTGCTTTTAAAAATAAAAAATAAAAACACGCGCGCGCTCTCTCGGTTTTCATGTATTTTTGAACATAGGTCCTCTGATTAACCAAAACAATTAGAAAACATAGTTTACTAGTTCTATTGAGCATGATTACATTGGATATGCCTAAACCAAAACCATGACTATTTATCCATTAAAGAAGGGAATCAAAGAAGACTCACTAGAGTGGAAATCAGGTGTCTGAACGAAACTTACAGATTTGAAAGAAACTTGGTAGTGTCAGAAAGCATAACAGCACAAAGGCAGCCCGGGTTCTGCCCTAATTTCTTCACCTGCTGGCAGATGTTGTCGGGGACATCAAATTTCTCATCCTGTGCTGCCATTGCACAAGGGGCCAATTTCAAAGCCTCCATTTCTGGAGTGACTTCCCACATGCCCTGACCCCATTTGCCCTTTCAAGCCTGCCAACGGTGATGACCACGAGGCCTTCTAATCATTTTGAATAATTTGAGAATTCAGAGAAAATTGCAGAATTATTGTTAATATTCAAGATCAGTTTACATAAAAGGCATTCTTCTCAAATGAGCATGAACTATGACAAAGTTCGTAGATAATCAACAGATGAAATGAAGAAACAAAAATATGACATTCAGTCTTTTTCAGATGCTACAATGGAGGATTCTAAGGGATTGAAGTGCAGAAGTCATCATTAAGATAAAACCAAGCAAAAACAAGTAAATAAATGACTATAACACACCCACAATACATGGTTTCAATCTCTCATATTGGTTTCCTATAACTAAAATTGCAAAATAAACAGAAATCAAACAAAATTCAATATGTAATTCACTACACACATCCACAATCCAAGAAAAACAAAATAAATACCAATTAAAGTAGATCTTAATTAGCACAATCTATCCCAACTCAAGTATAAGATTCTTGAAACTAAAAATTTTACAATCACAATTAAAATAAATTGGAAAATCAAAGAAACACAATAAATTAAATCACTAATGTGTCCACAATTCAAGAGAAAGGGAAATAAGGAATGAGTTTACACATACTCGGTCACTTTTTAGAGGCAATGCAGGTTTGCATTTCTTGGGCTTAGTTGGGGTCACAACACCACCACTTTCCACAACACCCTCTTGGAGTTGTTCAGTTTCTTCTGCAAGCTCTGCTTCAGCAACCAAAGCGGCCACAACAACTGGGGAATTGGGTGAAGAAACATCAATCCAATTGTTGGATTTTCTGTGGTTCTATTTTGATACTAAACAAATGTAGATAGCACTGCAACAGACCTGAAATATTTGAAAGCACCAGGTCCAGTATTAGATTAAAAAAAATTTTATCACTTATTAAATACATGGGTTGTTGCTAAATTTAGAATTGAGAAATCATTCCAAGAAAACCGATACAGGACTTTCACCAAACCCACAAGATTCAAAACATATGAATTAATAATCAAACTAAAAATTAAATTTGGTTAACAAGATACAAGGTGTCATGCTAGTCCCTCTGAATCCCACTTTATCAAAATAACAAGTACTAATTCATCAAAGAAGATTCCAACAAACCTGAGTCCAATGTCTGTAAGTAGAAAACAGGAAAAACACCATCACAACTATAATTAAGCTGTATAAAATAACTGTAGTGGCACCGATACGACTTGGACCCTTCTTCTTGCTTTGTTGTAGCAGAGCTTGAGGTTTAATCCTTGCCAGGATGTGTAAGCCTCAACTCCCAAGGACTACAAAATCCCAGGATCCGGCACTCAATTCCAAATCTCTATAACCAGTTACCATTTAAAGGAATTCCACAACATATAAATCAAACAGCCAGGTTTTGGATCCAATCTGAACTTTCGAAGAACTTCATAGGTATCTTTGAATAAGAAACACACACAATAACCAGAATTCAAGAGGATCAAAATACATAGATAAGTGAGAAAAATAAAAACTCAGGATTTTTTTTGAAGCTTGATCTACAACCTCATACTAACAATCGATTAGACAGCTATGATGTAACAAAGAAAATTACATAGAAAAGTAAACAAAAACACTGCTTGGTTACTGAGAAAAAATTGAAGTTTCAAATGTTAAAGATCTCAACATAATTCAATCGACTCAGTACTTGACACACAACAATGAACAAAATCAAATCCTAGGACCAAGATTTGGATCGAACGATAGAGATTTACATACTAGGAGCATAGTTGTCAAATCGAGATTCGTATCGTGAATCGAAATGACCTTGTACCGAATCGCGAATCGAATCGAATCGTGAATCGTAAAGATTCGGTCACTTTTTTAAAATTACTTAAAAATATATATTTACCCATTTAGATGTTAAATATATCTTATGAATATGAAATATCTAGACTTAAATCAATGAAAATGTTATTTTGAGTGATAATCACGTAGTTTAATAGGTAATAAGTTAACAAAATTCTTATGTAAGATCACTATCTTACTTTTTTTCTTTTTAGATATTTATTATTAACCATTCTTAATAAAGATAATAATCAAATAGACAAATTATCAATTTTCAAAGTAACAATAATTAACAACGATATTGATATTTGGACAATAAGCATACATACTTTTCTAAGTAACAGTGAACAAATAATAAGAAAGAATTATTTAGAATATTTTATTTTAAAGCTTAAAACATTTTCAAAGGTATAACTGACCTCACATATGTAATATTCAATTATATTCAATTTAATAAAATAGCAATAGATAATTCATAGTGTAACTTTAATGTTAAACATCTTTAAAAGATATATTATGATTTTTTAAGGGGGAAAAAAATGCGAAGAAAGGTTAAAAATATATTGGATCTGAATGAATCTGATTGGATTCTATTAAAAACTTCATGATCACTAAAATAATAACAAATTATGTATATATGTTGGTTATTTTGGTATTAAACGCTATTAGAAGTTGTATTATGTCATTTTCATTAAAAATATGGAGAAAGAAATAGTTGAAAATATGTCAGACACAATAATTTAAAAAATTACGTGAATCGTAAAAAGTGAATTGAATCATGCGACTCACTAGAGATTTACTTCCAAAATAGATTCACCCATAATTCGTATCGATTTTGCAAAAAATTCGAATCGAATCGTGAATCGAATCGCGAATCGTAAGATTCTGATAACAGAGAGATTCACCTATAGATTCGTATCGATTTTGCAAAAATTGTGAATTGAATCGTGAATCGAATCGCGAATCGTAAGATTCTGATAACAGAGACTAGGAGAGATTTAGAGAACGATACAAACCATTCAAAATTTTAGTTAGAAATCAAAGAAGGTAGCCTATTCGAATCCACAACCCAACAAAAAAACAATTCAAAAACACTAACATTAACATACACTACTAATCAAAAACATAAAAAAAATCCTAAATAATTACAGATCTGAACCAAAACTTACAGAGAGAGATCCTAAATATACACTACTAAGCATTTGAGGATGTTAATATGCGCCTAGGGACTAAAACTTACAGATCTGAACGAAAGCAATCAATCGATCAAATCCACAGAGAGAGAGTGTTCGATATCAATCAATAGACTAAAAATCAATCGATCGATTGATTGATCTGTGTTCTCTTTAACATAAATTAGTATATATATATATATCACACAGATCTGAGATCGTAGAAACAGATCTGTGTTCGTATATAAACAAAATCAAAAAATCAGAAAATGAGACTCACAAAATTAATCTTCAAATCGGACTGATCGAGAGCTTTGAGCCAAGATGGAGAGAGTCGGATAGAAAGATCGTAAATCGGAGCCTACGACGCTCGATCTAGTGAACTTTCACCATAAGAAAGCGAAAAGTGATGAAGAGACAAAACCCTAGATCTATCTCAGGGCTGACCAAGAGAAATGAAAAAATGAAAAACGCGTAGGCCTTGAAAGGGAAAATATGTTGGTACAAGTAGCACGCGTTTTTCAAAATGAGTTGCCTGTAAAGTATTTTTGAAAACTTTTGAAACAACGTTTTTTGAAAAAATGGCATAGCAAAAACGTTGTTATAGCCTAATTTTCATGTAGTGAATTGACAAAAAAAATTCATGAATTGATGAAGAAAGATAATGCTGCTCACAATACTTTCAAGTTGATTGAGATTGAGTTGGGGTTGATGTATGACATGCTCTTCAGTAAGGCAGGCACAATTTTTACAGTATGTGGAAGCATTCTCAGACTCATTTGCATCTCTTGCATTGTCACTGTGTTGGTGGGCTTTTTCTTAGTTAAAAAGCCTGATGGGCATTTGAAAGGTGATCTTCCGATAACCATAATTTTGCTAGTTGGAGCCATTTGTTTAGAAATAGGTGGAGCTCTAGTGCAACTTGGTTCAGATTGGGCAATTGTTTGGGCATGTAAGCATTACCCAAGTAAGTTGGTCACTCCGGTTTTTCATCTTCACGAATTTGTGATCTCTAAAAACAAAAGATGGTCATGTAACCAAAAAAAAAAAAAAACAAAAGATGGTCTGAGGTTATGGGACAATTTGGGATAAACTTTTGCAACAAATATAAACCAACAAAGTTCAGCCTACCATCGCATAGAGTCGACCTTAGTCTCAAAGAACTTATCATCTGTCAGCTTGGTAAGATATCACAGAAGGATTTGGAAGTTGAAACTCCACAGGCTTATACCATTAAAAGAGGTGAGTGGACCCTTGAAAAATATGGATTGGATGCTAATTGGAGTATCAAGCTAGAATTTGGCAAAAGTATTGCTGTTGGGCATGTTGCTACAGACATTTGCTATCATTCAGAACCAGGAAGTTCAAAGTCAGTCCCAAACAAAGTGAAAACAACCAAAATATTGTCATATTACATGATGCATCTTCTGCTATTTTGTCCTACTTTACCTTTCTGTAACAACAATGAAAATTTTAAGCAAGCTTATCCTAATGTGGAGAAATTTTATGAAGCACAGTTTAATGGAGAAAAACTTGCCCCTAGTTTAATGGAGAAGCAGTACAAAAGGGAGATCATGAATAATATATGGGTAGAGATGTTGTGTTATGATGCGAGCTGCTGCTCGGTGAATCACCATGTTCAAGAGCTTAGGCATGGTGGACAGTTTCTCACACATGTCTGGCTTCTACTTAAGCACTAGGGTGCAACAAAAACGTTGGAGAAAAATGCATCTCAACAATTGAATGACAAAGAAGACATAAAGTCAGAATTAATGGATGTTGAAGATACAGGATGTTGCTTCTGATACCTTTCAAGCCTTGAATAAGTGTCAAATTTCTGGGAGATGAGCTCATGCAAGTTTGAGTCAAACCATTTAGAAATTCAAGTTTCTTGTGTTTTGCAGATGTTGTTTGATGTAGCTTTTGTTGTGTCCCCTAAAGCTTTTAGTGTTTGGCTTTGAGTTTTTTCTTGCTTTTAATTTTTGTGGTTTTGTTATGGTGTTAGTTTGCTTTAGTTGTAATGGCAAGGCTTCACTTGAATTGCAGTTCTTTGTTGTACTGTTTCATATAATGAATTGATGGTTGCTTGATCCATGTGATAATTTTAAGGTTTCGTATGAGAGTTTGAATTACTTGATCCATGTAACAGTTTTGTAAACTTGTAATATATAATTCAATGGTTGCTTTTTAAGTTTATTTTCTTTTAGTACCTACCAAATGGAGGAAATTTTCTGCTTGTGACTTCTGGTACATGTTTAAAAAATATATACTCAATATATAAAAGGGTATCTAAGTGATAATAGGATATGATATTAGGTTAGATAATTGATCATTATAGTGAAAATGATATGATTAATGAAATTATTTGGTGAGAAGGACAGTTATTGTTTTGAAGGATTACGGTGCCAAAAAAAGGTTTTTACGGCGCCAAATGCACGCCGTGGATATGATTCTACGACGCACAAGGTACGTCATATTATGACTAGTCATGAAAAATCATTCACTTTCAACGGCATGCCATAGCATTCCATTAAAACCTTTAACAGCGCATCCTACATGTCATGTTTAATTTTTCTACGACTACTTTTGCACGCCGTTAATTTAATAGACAAACCACGACACTCATTGCTAGTCATCAAATAATTAACACAACGGCCTATTCTGCCCGTCGTAGAATGTCTAGTTTTTTTTTTTTTAATTCAACAGGTTCTATTTCACCTGTTCTGTACAATCTAAAAAAACATTACAAATAGGTTTGACAAATATATATATAAGTATCAATCAACCACCAAAATATTATTTCAAGCATCAAAAAAACTATTTATAAGTTTCAAACATCCAAAAATTGTCTGTACACTACAAATCATCCAAAAACTATGGTTGCGTTTGATAGAATTTTGTAAATATGATTTGAGAGTATGAGTTGTATTTTGAGTTTGTGAGTTGTGGAATTATAATTTGAGTGTAGAAAATTTGTTTAGTTATGATTTTTGAATAGAGCGTTGAATTAAGTTTTGAATTGAGTATGAAATTGAGTTTTGAAAGTTTGATTTGACATGTGAAGTAAGAAAATTTGTTTGGTTATGAGTTTTGGAAAAAGTTTTCAAAACTTAATTCAAATTGTTATAACTCATAACAAAACACACTACTTTCACACTATTGAAAATTCTGATCAACACTCATAACCAAATTCTTTTTAAAATTCAATTAAAAAAATTTATTATTAACAAAAAATAACATTAATCAATTTTTTAATTGAAAATACTACAAAAAAAATAAGTTTTTTTCAAAATAAATATTCAAAAAATTTAAATCGTAAAAATTTAAATAATTTAAATATTCAAAAAATTTAAATAATTTAAAATGTTAATATTTTAAATTTAAAAACTCCTCTACACTCAAATCGTAACCAAACACATAAAACAAAACTCAATTAAGAAATTATTTTTAAAACTCATAACCAAGCACATAACTCGAAACTCCATACTACTTTCAAAACTCTACACTCAAATCGTAATCAAATACATAACAAAAAAATTAAAATATTAAAAATATTCTTATAAAATAGAGTTTGAATTTATTTTTACAAAATATTTTAAAATTTAAAAAATTAAAATCGTAATATTTTGAAATTAAAATATTTAAAAATATTCAAAAAATTAAAAAATCATAACATTTAAATATTAAAATATTTAAAATCTTAACAAAATTAAAATGTTGATTTGAATTGAGTTTTGAAAAGAGTTTTAAATTATGTGTTTGGTTATGAGTTTTGAAAAGTAATGATTATGTTTTTAATTGAGTTTTGAGAAATGGGTGTATAATTATGATTTGAAAGCTCAAAACAAACAACACATTCAAATCAATGGGTGAAACTATAATTTGGGAGGCTTACCAAACGGAGCCTGTGTTTCTAAACATCAAAAATTGTTCTCAACTTCAAAACCATCCAAAAAGTTCTAAATCATCCACAATCCCCCCCCCCTCTCCAAAAAAAAAAAAACCTATCTTTAAGTTCTAAACGGTACAAAATTTACCCAAATATCTTCTTACGAGTGCACCATCATGGATTGATTCAATTGTATCAACACTTGGCTTGTGCCATAGCTCTAATTCCAACTTCTATAAAATACTCCCTCCCAAGAGAGATTACGAGACTGCCACTGAAAACTAACAGTTATGGCTTTGAACAAATTTATTTAATGAGATGGAACGTGCCCAATAGGTGTTCAAGTTTTCTACACTTCCAAATCTAAAAAGATCCAATACATCTAAGAGAACTGTATGATAAAATAAGGCATGTTCTGTTTCATACCATATGGAATAGGAGAACGTATTGTACAGGTGGTAATCACTTACATTTCCTTCAGCAGCAGGATTGACATTCCCCAATGCAAAGAAAGATCCACCAAGAATAACTACTCTCTTAACCTTGCTTGCAAAGGATGAGTCCCTTTTCATTGCCTGATCAAACAAATGCATGCTTCTTGAGTGTAAAGGGTACACACCTGAAAATTTTGAAGATGTCATTATTTGTGAGAGTGAACAGAAAGGAAAGATATTAAAACTTTACTAAAGCAAAATTTGTCAATGGTCCCAGCGCAAGTATGGATACTTCACCAGGATATTTAGAAACCACATCCACCAAAAATTCCGATGCCGTCTTCTCAATTTTCTTGGATTTTGGAGGAGGTAAGGAAATGTTCCCTAATCCATCAGAACCATGAACGAAGTCTGCAACACGTGGTCTTCCACCCTAGTAAAGCAAACCACAATTTTGAATCTCCACCTAACCAATGCATTGAAATGTGGGTAGCCCAATATTACCTCCTAACTATACCAATTATAGTATAGTTGCATCAAACAACACTGCAGTGCATCCTTAACTGTTCAAAATGAACAAACAATTGCAGAAGTGGAGAATACCAGACATAAGGTAACCTAAAAAAAAATAGGCCAGATGTAGTATGTGTAATGATAATCACCAATCCATACTGTACCTGGCCTGCCCTTATCGGGCCATCACTGTCTGATGTTAACTATTCCATTTGAAGTATGCCTAATGTGTGTATTAGATGTTTGAAGGGAACAGCTAGTGTGGAATAAGCCAATGCATGCATCTGTTCAGATAGTGGCAGGTATAGTGCACTTGTGGCAACAAGCCTTTCTCAACTCCTAAAATCCAGAGTAGCAATCTGTCTTCACAGTATTCTCTTTACTCCAAAAAAACTAAGTGTGACACTAAAAATATTGGTTTGAAGAAGGAAGTGGTTTTCCCAATTCCAACCCCAATGGTTAGCTCGACAGGTAAGGCTTTGGGAGACACCCAAGGCCCAAGGTCCCCTATTCAAGTCTTGGGGCCAGCTACAATAGGCCATAAGCCCTATGACTTAACTGAAGTGCATGGTCTGTGGAGATTATGGTGACTGACGGAGGTTTACAGTAGATTTGAGGTTCCATCAAGGTTTGCTAAACCATGGGTTCCTCCCCATCCAAAAAAATAAATAAAATTTCCAACGTCCATTCTAAAGTTGCTTTCTCAACCAACTAGCTATCTCAAACAAAAATTCAACATAGTTACAAGTTAGAGCCTCATCTTTCATACAAAGGTTCAAACGCCCGAGAAAAGGGAGCTAGTGATAGGTACACAACTAATGTACCCTTGAGTAAAACCTTCGTAATCTCAAAGGTCAAGAAAGTGATTGTAGACTGAGTAGAATGGTGTTAAAGGATTCATTAAACTAATCCCTAGTAGTTTATAGCCTTCATTCAGTTGAATCTGAGTCATGTAAAAATCTTAAAAACATATGATGGCGCAATAAAATGTAAAGAATTGAAATAATAATTTGTGTTGGTCACTTACCCATCGGAATCCTTCTTTCTCTTGGAGGGAAGCACCTATCACGCTTTCACCAAGATTAGCAATCTAGGAAGCTACAACACAAATCACAGCCTCGGGTCCATTTATCTGTTTTCCAATTATTTTTTCAAGAGAAGGAAAAATACAGATTTGGTCAGATATCTTACGGAGATATAAACATAAAAGTGCCTGTTGAAAGATTCTAATGACACAAAGCTTAAAAAAAACAGACAAGCAGAATGAAAGTTCCGACCATCTTAATGCTGTTTTAAGTTTTGTTCATAAAGGAGACAAGCAAAGTGAAAAAAGAGAAAAAGATTGAAAGAATGTGGAGGGAATGAGAGTCGAATATTTAGAATTGTAAAAACAAAGAGAATTTATTATACCTCACCCATCAGATAACCAACGAAAGAAAGGAGAATTGATGCTAAAAGTCCAGCAACGGTTCCCTCAACACTAACAGCTCCTTCGGTTCCCCTTGGAACTATCTTAAATGCCGTGACTCGTGACTAGATACCTGCATTAAAAGCAGCAATTTTAAAGCATAAACACCATATATATTTATTTCATTGAACATTTTGTAGGAGGTCATTAATGCTTGGATACCATGACGGAATTGACAAAGAAAACTTGAAAGGTTTGTACAATATTAAAATAATGTTTTTTCCTGGGATACACAGATAGATTTTAACTGAGAAACTCACAGAACCAGAATATAACCTGGAGAATGCATCTACAGTAAATCAAGTATCAGGTAGACGACTCCAAAATTCAAAACACACATTTTCTACTAACTTGAGGTGCAAATAGCATACTTTAGGATAGATAAATCTCTTAAGATGCTACTCATGCTTCCTACGATAAATCTCAACCATTTAAAGCATTTGACACAAATCACCCTCCTCAACTGGACCAAAAATCAATCCCAGGAGTAGAATTTGTGGGCTCCATTCAACATACCAATTGCAATAATTTTAGCTTCCGTTATTCAAGATAGAATCCAGTGTATGTAATACTAACATATAACTGGCAGTAGTCTCATCAAAATCTCAACCATTGATCAAAACTCAACACAACTTTTAAGTTATCATGTGGCAGGATGGGAACCTAAGATAGCATGATAGATCACCTAATAACAAATTTTATGCACAATAATAACAACAAAGGTTTTATAACCATACCAACCTATAAAATTTACTGTCATAAATGAGAATCCTAAGAAACCTAGGAAACCACAAGTTAAAAGATGCACCACTTACATTGTTTTTCCATATGCTTTTCCTATTTCACTTGAGACAGTATCACTCAATTTAGTACAGAAACTGCAGATAGCTTGTGATTTAATTCCATTTAACCTAATTAACACAAGCTTGTTAGAAACTACATAGTCACGTCATCCCATTCAAACCACCAGTAGAGAGGCTGTTTGTCTTTGAGCAGCAGCTTCTTCATCATCATAGGCACCTGAATTACCAACACCAAAATAAAATAAGAGCCACTAAGTGACCATATTCCTAGAAATAATTACGGGAAAAAAAAAAAGGGAACTATATTAATTAGAACATACCCAGATAGACTGCATCATTTCATTAGGATTCCACAAAACCAGCACCACCAATGCAATAAGCAGAAAGAAATCAATAAACTTGCTATAAAGATATGTTTATGAAGAAATATATATACATAATATGAGGAGAGAAGTGATATTGAACCTTGTCTTCCTTTCTTGCTTTGTTATTCATTCCAGCAATTCTTGTCCCACAAATGAGCTTCATACCTTTCTGTCCATGATGCCTTGAGCAATCACAATAACAGTAGCCATTTAAGTAAAGCAAAAGAAGACCATTAACGGGACTGAAACTACAGTACTAAATTTGAACCAAATAGGAAATCAATTTCTAACATTTTGTTAAGATGAAGTCTAGTAATTACCAAAATAACGGGGAAAGAAGCAGGTTATCCTTGAAGTAAGATACATGCATAAATTTGCTATCCATATTCTTCAATCTTAGAATAAATTTCGTAATCATCCATCTGGAAAAACTACCAATTGAAAAAAAAAAACACACACACACACACACACACACACACACAAGGGATTTACAATATAGTATAAAATTGGGTATTTGACGGTGATTTTTTTTTTTTTTTTTTTTTTGGAATTCAGAAGCAGCTATTAGCAATTTATAAACAGAAAGGTTCCACAATGACATAGAAGTCGGAAACTTTCATGGTACAACAGGGTAGAGCCAACTATAACCAGAACAATATAGGAAACAAACAAGTCACTTGGACAATTCACTGATCCAGCAAACAAAATATTGAGGAGCTCAAACAATTTAATTGAGATGAAATGTTTACTAAGACACCTGAGATTTTATACACTACAAACAACAGGACCCAATATAGGAAATTAATGAAAAAATTAAATAAATCAAAGGAGATCTTTTGCAAGCCACACTGTTTTTTCCTTCAGAAATGCCACATCGCCATTTGGTGCAGTCAGCAAATGATGATCTAGTTCCTCCTCTTCACTCTCTGCGGTTACAGATGACACACCGAAATCTGACCCATCATCAGAATAAGCTGGATGATGTTAGGGTTTTGAAATTGGGTAAGATTGAGAATGAGATTGAGATTAAGATTGAGAGAGAGAGATGGAGATAGTAAGATACCTGATGTGGTTTCAACTTTGGCAAAAGTAGCGGCCCTGGTAGAAGAGGCACGGAGGCGAAGACGATCCAGGTGGCTCACTGGTGGTCACGGTGGCGCAATGGCAACAGTGATAAGCGGTGGAGAAGAAACAGAGTATTAGAGAGAGTGACGAGCAGAGAGACACAATAGAGATACTAGTATATGGAGCCTTTTTTTGAGATAAATGTTCCCTAGAACCCAGAGATATTATACCATCTTCAACGCTTCATCAAACTTGGTACTAGATTTAAATTTTGATAAAAAAATAATTTTTTAGCATTTTAACGGTTTCATCAAATCAATATCAAATCAAAAATTCATTAAAAATTTCACTAAAATAAGAACAGGTTCCAGACTTCACTGTGCGTTATCGTTGGGGGAGACCAACCGGTCAACCAGGCGGTTGACCGGCCGGTTGACCAATCGGTAGACCGGTTCCCTTACAAATATTTTGGTTCAAATAGATCAAAAGGTTCAAAGAGGTAAAAAAAAAAAATACACTAACCGATCGACCGGTCGGTTGACCAACCGATCAACCCCTGCTTTGATGACAACCATTGGAGCAATCTGTATTAGATTGAGAAAATGATCCTTTTTTACTCAAATTTGGTGAAAAATTTGGTGAACCATTGGAGATGCTCTTAGGACATCCACAATGGAATAGTTAAAAAAGTGTGTTAAAGTGTGTTTTATATGATAAAAAGTGATAAAAGTGAGACCTAAAAATATGTGTTAAGGTGTGTTAAGAGTTTGTCAATTTTGGAGAGTGAGTGGTGGTGCAATTGATGTGTTAGAGCAACTCCAAGGGAAGAGGTAAAATGAGACTGTTAGCTATTTTAGCTCGGATGACCCTAATATTCCCACTCCAATGGGCTGGCTAAATGGCTTCCTATTTTCCCTCGCGGCTTCTCCGCTGGCTTCAATTGGAGAGTGATTGAAGGCTCTCCAAACTCTTCTCTCCCGCGAAATTGATCTGCTCACGTCTCTCCCGCGAAATCAATATGCTTCGTCAGTGCGAAATCGATCTCCAAACACGTCTCTCCCGCGAAATCGATCTGCTCCTTCAACGCGAAAACGATCTTCTCCTTCAACGTTGTCTGCAACTCCCTCCATCGACCTCTTCCTCAAGGTATGTATCCTTTTATCTCTCTGTCTTCCCCTTCTATGCAACTCATAAACCCTCTTTTTCTCTCTCTCTCTCTCTATATATATATATATATGTATAGGACAAACTTTCCTTGTTCCTCTGTAATATGGGTCTCTCCCATGTTCTTGGTTTTACGAATCTGTATACAATTTATGTATGTATTGTCTGTCTGATCTGTGAGTTCAACCATACCTTGATACTTCACTGTTCTATTTTTGTGTTTTGAGTTTTTGTGTTGCCAATGATTTTACAAGATGGACCTTAATTCTACATATTCTAAGAATACTATAATGGGTTTACTCACATT
Source organism: Camellia sinensis (assembly GCF_055761805.1). Classification (NCBI taxonomy): domain Eukaryota; kingdom Viridiplantae; phylum Streptophyta; class Magnoliopsida; order Ericales; family Theaceae; genus Camellia; species Camellia sinensis. The sequence goes on along the minus strand of NC_138962.1, from coordinate 178,570,052 downwards.
CTGGCATTTTATTTGATATTGCCTAGGATATATAGGAAGAACAACTACCATGGAGATACTATCTTCTTCTCCTATCTGATTTTATGACCTTGTAAATTACTAAGCAGAAAATTATTACTTCAATCGAAATTCGATTATTCTTAATCAGCAAGGTTTAACCCATAACTAATCCTAAAAAAGATATTTCCCGAAAAATAATAATAAATACTCCTAGGAAGAAATTTATGAAGTAAACATGAATAAAACCTCATATTCATTGGTCAATATATAATTAACATATACATCTTCAAACTTCTCCCTTCCCCCTTCCTAAATTGAGCAAGTACACTTCTATGGTTTCGACTCCGATCTCCTTTGAAACCCCATCCCAGACAAATACATGTAAGTTAGAAACACAACCACCATATTTCAGCTTCCTCTACAACATATCAATTGATTTTGTTGAGTAATCGACACCTTCAACCCACAAATCCTCGCCCATCAAACAATTCTCTTGAGATAGAATGAATTAGAACTTTTTTGGTAGCATTTATATTAAAGCTCAAATGGAGAAACAATGGAGACTGGCACTGAAAGACACAAATTCAAAGTTCGACTTTCATATGGTCTGGTGGCGTAGACCCTGCAAATGGGAACAGAGTCGTTACCTCTGACTCTTCTTGGACTGTGTAGAGGCTAGTGTGGGAAATTAAGGAGTCGACATACCAGTTAAATCTTGGCTGTCGAGTGGAGCACTGGAGTTAAAGCCCATCTGGACAACATTGTGAAGCTCATCCTCACCCCACATGTTGGGTACCTGTAGACAGATACATAAAAAAAAGGAGGGTAATTGTCATATCAAAAAGATAAATCGCAGTTAGTACATTGAAATGATGAAGTTTCATCATAAGCTCATTTGAAACTCAGCCAACAATGAACGATTCTAGAAGGGAGGGAAGAGGGCCTAAATATTCTATTTCTCCTTGGATGCAGAATTTTTAGGAGGGTTTTTCAGAGATCTCTCATGTATTAGAAGTTGGGAGCATGCTTGTTAGAATCATACGATTCATGAGAGATCTACTTATATTTGACCATTTATTTGACCATTGAGACTGTCTACTTATACCCAGTCAACCTTACCCTTCCCCTACCTTTGTACCTTTGAATTAGCACCTAAATCAAAACTCTGGTTGTTCAAAGAATTCTTGCAACTAATATTTCAGAAATCCCATAATCTGCCATTTCAAAAATCAAGCCAAAATCCGGCCTTCTTCCTTGCCAAATCATAAATTCTGTCTTCTACCTGTTAAAACTCTAACCGTACAATCTTTTACTACCCAAAACTCACCACAACTCTAATTATAGGCAACACTTGGGCAAGTTTCCAAAAACTCTTCTACATAAATTCGATTATTCTTTTAAAAGCTTCACATAACACAAAAAGTATAGACTAGTTTTCTGTAAAACTATCGCATGTTTGTCATTGATATTAAACTGCTCCTCCGCATAACTGAGGAACAATGAACTACTCAAAAGCAAATCTTCGACATTAGTTTCTGTTCTGAAGCATTTCTTCTCAGTACTATTGATGCAATGGTTAGCTTCTTCAGATGATTTGGTGAGGCTTTCTTGTTGGGTAGTCTGTGGTATAACATTGCAGACAGAACTCTGGTGGCTATCATACTGGTCTGCAATTAAAAAGACATAAAAAGTCCCATAAAAATCAATACAATTGAACTGCATATTGCAAATGCAAGTACCTATATATGCACCCTAAGGTAGAGTAATGACTCGCCTTATATGTGTGTATATTTTCAATCCAGTTATAGATATAGAATCCCATATGCAGACATTAAAATAGCAGTACCCTTTTCCATTTTTCTTTTTCCTGTACTTGTGGGAACGCTATGCAAAGAAATGATATAAGTTACATCCAACAGCTAGTGACGGGTAAGGCGGGCTTAGAACTTTGAACCATAATTGTAATACAGTTTTCTTGCCCTGAAGACACTCGGATAAGAGACAGTCCTCCTCCATGAATTAGTACCTTTTATACTTACAGAATGCATACATGTATGCGAGAGTAGAGAATTCACTTCATTACTAACCAAACCAAACCAAACCAAACCAAGCCTTAAGTCCCATCAAATGGGGTCGGCTACATGAATCCTTCTTCTCCACGCGGCCCTATCAAAGGCCATTTCATTAGTCAAATTAAGTAGATTCATATCTCTATTTATAACGCTAGTCAATGTTAATCTAGGCCTACCCTGTCCCCTAACACTTCCATCTATCATTACAGTATCACATCTCTTCACTACTGCCTCTGTTGGTCTCCGTTGAATATGACCAAACCATCTCAAACGATTCTCTCTCAACTTATCTTCTATCGGTGCTACTCCTACCCATTCCCGAATACACTCATTCCTAATCCTGTCCTGTCTAGTCTTACCACACATCCACCTTAGCATTCTCATCTCAGTCACACTCATCTTATCTACATGTTGTTTCTTGGTTGCCCAACACTCCATCCCATACAACATAGCTGGTCTAATAGCCGTTCTATAGAACTTACCTTTTAGTCTAGTGGGTATTCGTTTATCGCACAATACCCCAGACGCACTTCTCCACTTACACCATCCTGCCTTAATCCTATGGGTCACATCTGCATCAATCTCTCCCGCTGTTATGATAATCGACCCTAAATAATTTAAAAAATTCAAATCTAAGAATGTGCTATACCTTTACTCTGAAATTCAGAGGAATCTGTCCTTTCTTTAGGAAGGAGTTGATCTGCAGTTGTAGTGCCAGTTCTTGTCATATCGGATTCATTTTCACAACTAAGGTCAATTGACTTGTCACCATACTTGCATCCCACATTTTCAACCTGCATTGTCATATAATGTTTCAATCTTCGCAATAAAATTTTCTTTATTTGGTGATGATTCTAAGGCTGTCTCATTAGTTTCAACATTGCATTGCCTACTTTGTTATTGTCTTCAAAAAATATATTTAAACAACAATATATGCATATAAAAATCAGAGAACAAACAGAAGTTTCTAAAAGAAATAACATTAAGAACGATGCGATTGAAGCACAAACCCTTCATCAGAATTGCCATTCACAAGCCTTTCAAATTGCATGTTCTCAAATCTTTTGACTATTTCTTTCAGTTTCTTCTGTTCTGTATCTACCTTATAATCAGCAGAATGAGATTTCCTCGCCTTTGGCATATCAATTTCAAACATAGGCCTTCTCTGAAAGGAAATCTTTTTACTCTCCAACTTTTTCTGGGGACTAATCTGCACGGTTTCTGAGGGAATTTCTTCCAAACCCATAAGCTTGGCAATCAAATTCGAGCCTTTTGACTTGTGAGGAGCATTTGATGAGAGTGAACTATCAGAAGAGGCAAAGCCTTGGAAGGACTGGCTTGAGCTAGTGGAGGCAATATCAGTACCCGAGTCCAGTGTTCTTTTATCACAGTAAGCCTTTTTTTCAGTGCAACTGGGCAGCAAAAGATTTTGCCTAGCAAGACCGTCTCTGATCACAGTCCTAAGCTCGTCAAAACAATCCCTCGAACACCCATCAGCAGAAAATCCCGGTTTCTCAAATCCCATTTGGGAATCATGATCTTGGAAGTGATGGGATTTTGTTCTTTCAATCCCCACTTCACCAATTCTGTCTCCCCTGGATTTTTCCTTTTGATTTTCCCACAACTTATCTTGTAGTTTTCCAAGCATGATCAAAGACTCTTGCAAATCAAGAGCTCCTTTCAACAAATCTTTCGTAATTTCTTTAGAATGCCCATCAATTGTCATCCCCACAGACCACGGGTTATGTGAATCTTCTTCTGTGACATTTTTTGAGCCCATCTTCATTGATTCTTCTTTGAATGCAGAAGAGGAATTCAAATTCCTAGGATTTCTTCGACTTTTGCCTTTTTCATCTGATCTGTTAGGATTGGTTTTGGATTTTCTGATCGTTTTACATTCAATTACGCCTTTTGGATCATCACATATGACAAATGATCTGTACACAGCCGATCTCAGACCGTCTTGAGGCATATTCTATGGTAGAAAATTCCATTGAAAAAGTCAGATTCTGCTAATGCAACACAAACCAAGTCCAAAGATCTAACTAAATTTTGCATAAAATACTAACAAAATTATGTATATTTAAAAAGAGATGCTGTGTGCAGTTGGGATGAAAACTACGCTGAAAAAGACCATGAACAACAGATTTTAGTAAATCAACCTCAAACCAGTTCAATAACCATCTTAAATATTTTTGGCATTTTATATTGACTTATGTTCTATTTTTTTAAGCATGGAGTGTATATTAATTTTAAAAAATTGTTATTCCTTACCCATTAATTCTCATTTCATAAGCTAAATATGATCCTTTATCCAACTCAATGTACCTAGTAAAAAATGAAAAATGATATCCACACATCAAATTCCAAATAATTGTTTCTTAGTCAAATAAATTATTCTTATATGAAGTGTGATAACTTTGAGAGTTTTTGGAGTCTACTAAATTTGCTGAGCAAGGTTTTCTTTTTATCAAGAACATGTGAAAGAGAGAAAATTCTAGCGAGTTCGATTTTGCGCAATAATAAAATATTCACTAAAAAGATATCCTCTGACATACTGATTCATGGTTCTTTGAAAGCTCAGCTTGCTTCCTTTGACTTCATGAGTGCTTCCAACCGACAATTATTCTATCCTTTGATTCACATACCTTGGAATTCTTTGATTTGTTTAAGAAAAGATGAATCTTCCGCAGCTCCATAAATTCTTTTTCATTGAATTTACATGATCTCCATTTATTTATCTAAAATTATCATTGAATCATTTTCAACAAAACAACTAATGTTTTAATTTACATGATCTCTATTTATTAATTAATTTGCTTCCAATTGGGAATCTTAGTTATTTCTCCAACCCAATATATGTTGCCATAATTTTGTTTACCTTGTGTATAGATGAGTCAGCAACAAAATGATGCATATTTCACCAACTTGATGAATGATGGGACTGATTATGAATTTATGGATGAACCTCTTGACCAAGGGGATCAGTCTTCCCCAATCTCTCCTCAAATAGAAACCACCAAGAAACCACAACGAGGTGGCAACTTCACTACAGAAGAAGACAGTATGCTCATATCGGCGTGGCTTAACATTAGCTTAGATCCAGTGCAAGGGAATGAACAAAAATCAAAGGCTTATTGGCTAAGAGTGTGGGAGTATTTCCACCAGTACAAAACTTTTTCATCTAATCGTAGTCAAACTTCTTTAATGAACCGTTGGTCAGCAATTCAACTTGCCACGAATAAGTTCAGTGGGTGCTTCGCCCAAATCCAAAGGTTGAATCAAAGTGGAAAGACTGACAAAGATAAGGTATTAATGCCATTGAGTTTTTTATACTTATTATAATTGGAATTGTCTAATCTCATGATAATTAGTGTTCTTTTATCTATTATTCAGATTCTTGATGCGAAGAAATTATACAAAGAGTTGTACAAATCGTCATTTCCATTTGAACATTGTTGGCATGAGTTAAGAGATCAACCAAAATGGCGAGAGGAATATAGCATGAAGAAACAAAAACCAAAAAAAGTGGCAACTCCCGGCGTTTGTTCTCCTAGTGCACCGGATTCAATCAATTTAGAGGACAATGATGTTTCACATAATGACAATGTAGACTTGGAAAGACCACCGGGTAGGAAAGCTGAAAAGGAACGTTTGAATAAAAGAAAGAATAAAGATCATGGAAATGAAGGAGGGTCACATATTTTAATATTATTAGAGGATTTAAAGGAAGATAGAAAGAAAATGAATGACAAGAAAATAGAGATGTATGAAAGGTCGTATCTTCAAGAGCAAGAAAAGATTGATAATGAGAAAAAGAGGACGCAAACGGAACAAGAAAAGGTTGATAATGAGAAAGAGAAGATACGAATGGAACATTTGAAGGAGGAAGAGCGAATAATGTCAATAGATACAAGTGGTCTGCCTTCATTGCAAGCAGAATACCTTCATCGCCGCCAAATGGAAATTCTCCAAAAAAAGATTTAGTTGTTGGAACTACCCAAAAAAAAATTAGTTGTTGGAACTATGTTTTTCACTTTATTTATTGTTGGATTTGATTATTTATTGTTGGATTTGATTCTCCATTGTAGGCAGAACTATGTTTTTTATGCAGTTTATGTTGGAATTATTTATTATATGTTAAAAGTTTTTTGGAACTACCTATTGTTGAATGGTTGAACTAGTAGTAATTTAATTACTGAGTGGAATTCTCGTTGAATGCTTGTTGAAGTACTCCATGGCTAAATATAATTCTTATTGTATGTTGGATTGGAGTGATTTTTATTTACAGGACATTTCTATTTGTTGATCAATTAAATACAGATTATGTAAGTTGCTGGTGTTTTGATTTTGGAAGTTATTTGATATGTTTTATAAATTTGACTTTGCAGAAAATTGAAGTTGTTAGGCAGAAACTTGCAAAGCTTAAGAAGCAAAACACAACCTAATATTTATTTTCAGTTGTTTATTACTCAGCTGCATTCTTCTTTTAATTTCCATGGCTCGCAATAGTGTAATTAAGATGATTATTGATGACTCTGATTCTGATAATGAATTGGAGATATTTGCAATAGCTGCTTTAGAAGAAGAGCGGCTAAATAATGAGAGGCAATTGGGATTACATCGTGGTTCTATTCAAGGTCATACAGTTATTTATCGTAATCAAATTCAAGGCCACAAGAGACTTTATCAAGATTACTTCTCTGAAATGCCTATATATCCGCCCAATTTATTTAGGAGGAGGTTTCGGATGAGTCGATATCTCTTTCTTCGTATTTTATCTATGGTGGAAGCATATGATCCTTATTTTGTGCAGAAGAAAGATGCTATTGGAGTTCTTGGTCTGTCTTCCCTTCAAAAGATGACAGCGGCTATGAGGATGCTCGCTTATGGAGTAGCGGCCGATTCTGTAGATGATTATGTGAGGATTGGAGAAAGCACTGCAATAGAAAGTCTACAAAGGTTTGTTCAGGCAGTGGTTGCAATTTTTTCAGATGTGTACTTGAGGGCACCAAACAAAGATGACATTGCTAAATTACTAGAGGTGGGAAAAAATCGTGGGTTTCCTGGAATGTTGGGGAGCATTGATTGTATGCATTGGAAGTGGAAGAATTGTCCTACTGCATGGAAAGGTATGTATTGTGGTCATATCCATGAACCAACTATTATTTTAGAAGCGGTGGCTTCCTATGATCTATGGATATGGCATGCATTTTTTGGATTACCGGGATCTCATAACGACATCAATGTGTTAGAACGTTCTTCTGTATTTTCTTTCCTTACTGAAGGGCGTGCTCCCCAAGTTGATTACTCAATCAATGGAAATGACTATACAATGGGATATTATCTCGCTGATGGTATATATCCTCAATGGTCAACATTCGTTAAAACAATTCCATCTCCACGAGGCAATAAGCAAATACATTTTGCTAAGGCTCAAGAGTCAGCAAGGAAGGATGTCGAACGAGCATTTGGAGTGCTCCAAGCACGTTTCTCAATTGTGCGAGGACCTGCACGTTTTTGGAAAGTTGAAACCCTTAAAGTTATTATGAAAGCATGTATAATATTGCATAACATGATTGTTGAGGATGAGCGAAATGAACAAAATATAGACTGTAATTATGATGCAATCGATGAAACTCTCCCTCCAGCAGTGTCACACGAGCGTACACCCGAACTTTATGACTTCATTCAAAATCATCATCGCATAAGAGATAGACAAACTCATTCTAAACTCCAAGCAGACCTAGTTGAGCATTTGTGGCATCTACATGGAGATTTGTAACAATTAGTGTTAGAAATAGTTTATTTATTTTGAATTTTATTTCTAACTTTGCTATTTATGATTTTTTTTCTTATTTATTCATTGACCTTTGTAAGGTTTTTAATTAGTTAATTTGTGTTCTTTCGGTTCTTAATTTTATAAATTATAATTATTGAAGAACTTCCTTTGTATTGTTATTTTTTTAAAAAAATTCTTTATTGTTTTCTTTTATTCTTCCCCTCCATTTCTTTCAAGATGGTTCCACCAAATTCATATGTTGAAATGTATTCACATACTATAAATTTTATAATAAAAAAATAAATATTACTTAAAATTATTTTTTATAATATTTTTAAAACTAATATTAACAAATATTATTTTTAAAAATATTATTGCAAATGTCACATTGGCAACCATATTAGAGAGTAGGTGCATATGTGGCATTCTATGAAAAAGAGTAATATATATATATATATATATATGTGGCATTTTTTGTTTTGAAAATTGGTTAAATTAGTTTGAATGACTAGCTAAAATAAAGAGTATGGTTGAAACACACAATAGCTAAACTAATTAGGTAAAATAAAGAGTGTCATTTTTTTATACTTTAGCTAGTGAAAAATAAAGAGCGTGGTTGAAAAATTAAGGGGTGTGTTAAGATGTGTGTTAAATATATATATATATATGTGTGTGTGTGTACATAATAAATAAAATAAGTAAATAATTTAGTTTAATCAAAAATTTTAAGCCCAAAATTAAATTTCAAGTCCAAAAAAAATCCCAACAAGTAAAAAAAAAAAATTGTTGCTGACCGGTCAACCCGTAAGAACACAAACACGCTCCCCTCCGCTAGTTAAAACCATCGATGCAGATAACAAACGTTTTAACACACACCACTAACACACACACTAACCGATCTACTGCAGCACCAAACAACAAACCTTGCTAGCTAAAACTTACCAACAGACACTAACACTCTCCTTAGTGTGCCCATTGTGGATGCTCTTAGTGCTGAAGAGTTGGGGTTTTGATTGTTTTTTTATTATTATTTTTTAAATTCTTTTTTTTTTTGTGTTTGTCACTTAAAATTTTTATTTTGACGTTACTTTTTTTTCGATCGTACATTTTGCAATAGCAATTGTGTGTCGTGAAAAGTGTAATATTTTAAGCAGTTGGCTTTTTGTGCACTGTGGAAAATGAATTTTTAAAGGCTTGCTTTTTATGCACCGTGAAATTTTAATATTTTTAACAGCTGGTATGTTGATGTGTTAACGGCATGTCATATGCACGTTATAGAAAGTTCTATTATTTACGGCTAACATTGCAAGCTGTAAAAAAATCATCTATATTAGCATTCACGACCTACGCAATAGACATGTCACGATTGGAAAATTATTTACGACATGTAAAAAAAACAAGTTGTAAAAATGAGAAATCATGATTTGCATTTACTGTATGTTGTTGATATAAAGCCGTAAAAACCTAGTTTTGTTACCACTATATCATTGTCGAACCACCTACTTTAAAAAAATCGCCAAAAAGTGACAGGTAGGAGCTAATGCCATCAACTGATCGTGGTGGTGATATGAAAAGATAGACAAATTAAGTTGACAGATAGGTACACAAGGACAAATAGAGGAATAATACGTGAATAGATAGATAATACTTAGAAAGACAGGTGGATAGTGGATAAATTGACCGATAGGTAAAGGTAATATAATATTTTTTATTATTATCTTTTTAAAATTATAATTCCCGTCCTCTAATAAATTACCAGTAGGTGTTAATACTTGAATTTAATTCCCATTAAATCATATTAATGCCTTGTTTGGGAACAGACTTTTTAATAACTTTTTAGCTTTTTGGCTAAAATGTGATATAAAAAAAACTAGTATGTTTGGGATGATTTTTTGGCTTTTTACGAAAATATGTATAAAAAGTCGAGAGAAAATGAAATCTTTAATTTTTTGGTATGGGTTGTTGGCTTTTTGATTTTTTTTAATGACTTTTTGGCTTAAAAAGCCACTTGGCAAACAAGGCCTAATTCATCGCTAAAAGTTGGTCTTATCATTATAGTCGCTAAAAAAGACTTTTTGTGATGATTTTTGAATTTGTCACTAAAAATTGACAATTAGTAACATTTTTTTGTGAATTTTTTTAAGTTATCGCTGAAATTTAGAATTAGTACATTTTTTTAATGAATTTTTGAATTGTTGCTGAAAACTGACAATTAGTAACGTTTGTTATTAGTATTTGAAGAAAAACATTGCTAATTATCAAATGACCTATTGGCCAATAAATCAATCTATTGGAACCTGCACGTAAGTCCTACACAAAAGTGTTTGGAGATGTGTAAAAGTATATTAAGATTCTTTCTCTCCCTTGTCTGAAAGAGGAATTTCCACTTCTACATAGATTGGTAGTTGATAAGGGAGATTCCTTAAATTCAATGCTGACAAGGAATGAGGTTATAGGAGAGTGGGTGTTTCAGTTCAGAAAGGAGCTATATGATTGGGAAATGGTGGAGGTTACTAGAATGTTAGCCCTTTTAGAGGCAACTCCTACAATCTAGTCAGACACAGAAGATAAACTGGTTTGGACTACCTCAAAAATAGGTACTTCTACAATTTCATTTGTGTATAATTTTTCTGACAACTGGGTTTAGCACACCTCTTTTACGAATAGTGTTCTTAATGCCAATGAATCAACCCTTTGCATTTTTTGCAAAATTGAGGGTGAGCCACTTAATCATGTGTTATTGTATTGCCTAGTTGCTTAGAGAGTTTAGTCAAAGATTTTTTTTTTTTTTTTTCTTGAAGGTTTTGGTTAGAGATGTTAAAGTGGTGGGATGTGCAAGGTGCATTACCAAACTTAGTGGAGGAACTCCTTAACTGATGGGCAGAGGAAAGTCTCAGCAATAATGAGAGAATGATGTGAAAAGCATTACCTATTACTATGTTGTGGTCTCTATGAGAACATCGAAATGAGTGCATTTTCAAGGCTATTAACCCAAATGTGGTAGGTTTATGTGATCCGATAAAAGTTAAGATTGCACTTTGGTTCTAAGTAGTGTTTAAGGAACATTACTTCACGATTCATGATTTTCTTTTCAACATGAGGCAAATCAGAAATTGTCTGAGTAAATGTAGGAGGCTTGTGGTTTGAGGTAACAAGCCTTTGCCAGTGTTGACTATTGGGTGTTGTCTGCTATCCTATGTGATGCCTGGGTATATATAACCCACCTCGTTTTTCTTTAATTGTGATTATCTTGCTCGTGTTGGGAGTGTCGGGATTTAATCTAAGGTCTTGTCGACTGTTTGAGTTCACCGTTCTTGAAACTTCTCTCGAATCCTCGTCTTTATTTCATTCCGGAGTTGAGTTCTGCTTGTTTCGAAGAGCATGAAATTGGATCAGGGGTGTCTCGAGTTCAGCTAGTACAATTTCTGAATGGATGCAAGATCGCACATGCAGGGCTTAGACTGCACGTGTGGATGTGAGGCTGCACATACGAGAGGTGAGGTCGCACATGTGGTGAGGTGAGGTCGTCGATGGTTTAACACTGCTTTAAATGCAGTAGCGGAGGGCAGGTGTGGAAAGTGAGCCTCACATACAAGAGACAGTGACGTACCTGCGAAAGGTACGTGCGGACACGGTGCCGCATGTGCGGGAATGCAATGTGTCCGAAAATTTTCTCTTTTTCTTTTCTTGGGTTGAAAACCCACCTCACTTTTCTCTCATCTCTCTCTGAAACACATTTCTCCTCCTTCTCTCTACATTACTCTCACCAAATCACATTAATCCTTTGATTTCTCCAAATCCATTAGAGCTTTGACTCTAGTTCCTTCATTAGAGTTGAAGAACTCCTCGAGGGCTACGTTTTGTATGGTAGAGATCAGATTTCAGCACCATCAAATTTGGGAGTTTTCTTTTCTTTTCTTCTCCAAAGCTTGAGGTATGGATTCTCTTAAAATTATATATATATATATATATATTTACAAATTTATGTTGATTTTGGAACTTCTTATTGTAGTAATGAAACTTGATTTTTGGCTTATGAGTTCTTGATGATTTTAAAAATGGGTTTTCTCAATGTTTTTTTTAAAAAAACTCTTGAGGCTATGAACTATATTGTTAAGAAAGAATGTTGTCTTGGAAAAGTCCTTTAAAAAATGAGTAAAAAACCTAGTTTTGTGAAAACCCTAGAGATTGGAGATTTTTTTGGGAAAATGGTAAGTGAAATCTATGCTTGTCAAGTATTATGATGAATATATGATTGAGAAATTCCTATAATTGTGTATGAAAAGGAAATTCCATGGAAGAATGAGAAATGGTTAATATTGAAGCTAGTTGTATAGCTTATTTTTGTTTGGTCTTGAAATGTCCAAGTGGAAAAATAGAGATTAACATGTGAAGAAAGCATGTAATGTGGTATTATTATCTATCTCTCGGTAGATTTATTTGTGAAATTATCTTGAGAAGAAGTATGGAGATTTTTATCACAATGGTAGATTGTATGGTGGAAACTGAAAATGGAAACATATTATAATGCATTGATACATGTTGCATTGACATTCCATTTCATTTGGTTATTATGAATATTGAATTAAAATTTGAAAATTATTGCATTGAGAAAAAAATTATTTTGTGAAACAAGAACATATTGAATTGTTTTGAGATAAATACGTTGGTAAGTCCGGATAAGGGGTGTAGTTTGGTATTGGTTAAGTTGGCCTAAGTGTCCATGGTGAAAAATCGAAAACACGTGCGAAGGAGGTCCCACGTGCCTTCCGGTGAGAGATCGATAAAGTGGAGATTGGTAGTGTTTGTTATGTCTACTTGTAGACACCAACCTAGAGATTACCTAAGTCATATTTATCACCCCTTTGAAAATTACATTGAATTTGTTGGATCATTGTGTAATCAAATTGGCATTATGCACAAGATTTTCCAAAAGGAAAAAGTATGTATTTTGAGCATGACATGACATTTGCATTCATCTCATGAGATTATGTAAAAATGTATATACTTTGTTAAGAATTTCCTACTGGGTTTTATGCTCACCCTAGTGGATTTTGTGCAGTGAAAGATGTAGTGATTCCACCAAATTAAAGGCGTGAAGTGTTTTGAGGGCATATGGCTCTTGTTTTGTTGTTGTTTTGGACAACCCAAGGGCTTAAAATGTATGGGTTTCGATAACAATTTTTGTGTAATCGCGCATAAGCCTTGGAACTTGTAGTATAGCGATCCCGGTTTCCCTTTCTTTAATTGTTGTATCCGGACTTAGGTTCCGTGGAGTTGGTTGTTGTGTATATCTTGTTTACATCCTTTACTCTTTGTATTTGAGTTTTGGGTTATGTTGGGCAGGTTTGAAACAGGTTAGTTGAGCTTAGAAACCAAAAGTAGTTGCCCAGAAATTAGCCTTCACGCTCGAGCGGAGCTTTTGACGCTCGAGTGGGCCTTTATTGTGCTTCTCCGCTCGAGCGGGGGTTTTGGCGCTCGAGTGGGAAAATCCATCTCCCAGTATTTCCTCTGCAGTGTTGGATGCTCGAGCGGGAGTTTGTGTGTGACGCTCGAGTGGGGAGTTTGTGTGTGACGCTCGAGCGAGGACCTAGTTTTGCAAAAGTTCTGGGAGCGTGTATCCGGCGCTCGAGCGGTGGTTTGGACGCTCGAGCGGGAGTCTGCGAGTGATGCTCGAGCGGGGATTTCTACGCTCGAGCGGGGCGACGAGTATATCACTCCGAGATCCGACTTTTTGGATCACTTTTTCAACTTCATTTCTCTCTCTTACTTTTCAAAAACACCATTGGAGACCTTCTCTCACTAGAACCTCAATTTCCCTCTAGGTATTGATCTAGTAGAAGTGATTTCCTCACCTTGGGCCTTTGTAAAAGTTGTGTTGATCGTCGAGGGCTATCTTTTGATCCAAAATTTTTGGGATTTGGAGCATCTTAAATTTTTTCATCTTCTTCCCTTGGGCTCCAAATTTGAGGTAGGGATTCCTACTCACTCTTATGGGTTTTTACCTAGATTTTGAGCTTGTTGTTTAAATGGTTGATTTTGGGACTTAGGGTTTCAAAAGATATAAAAGAGGGTTTTGTTATTTTGTTTCTTAAATATGTATTTTGGGTTTCAAAATGATGTTATTGTTGTTGATAGTTGATATTTGAACTATTGGGTTAATATTGATAGACGGAGAAGAAAGCCCTAATTTGTATATAAATTAATTGGTATAATTAATTTGGGAAAGTTATGGATTTGTGAAATTGAGTTGAATATAACGATAGTGGTTCATTATGAGATGGAATAGTGGAGTCGGATCAATAAATCGTTTACTTTTGAAAATGCGGACATTTTATCTGTTAGTGCTTTTATTATCTGTTTAGAAATAATTGCTTTGGGCTACCGGTGGAGGGTAGTTTTGATTGTTGTAGACAATGCATGGTGATTAGGCAAACTAAAACTAATCAATTGGATGCGTCATAGAATATGACGGGTGACAGAATACATTAACTTTATGTATTGACTGATTATGTATATGACCTATGTGTATATACGTTGTGTGTAGGGGAGGAGATAGGGAATGTATTCCACGGTTTAGGGGAAGATAGGGGATAGACCTCTAAACTGGGAAAGATAGGGGATGGACCTCTAAACTAGATATTGTTTGGGAGGAGATAGGGGATGGACTCCGTTGATATAGCTCATATGCTTATCTGTTGAAGTATGGATACAGCTCATATGCTTATCTGTTGAAATGTTGATATAGCTTATATGCATATCTATCGAAGTGTTGGTATAGCTAGTATACTTATCTATTGTGAAATAGGAAATGTTTAATATGAGTTACTACCTCATTGAAATTGTTGGCCAGGTTCTAAGCCGTAGTTGTGAATTGTGAATTTGATAAAAAATGGAAAATGAAATGAAACATGGACACATTGGTCATGTAATGAAAATGGTGTATAAATTGATTTATGTGAGTCAAACATTTATCAATTGCTAACGTCTTAGTTCCTGCTCATATTGTGTTTAGCATATCTCTACTGGGCGTTGGCTCACCCTATATGGGACATCATTTTCAGGTACAGGTAGCATGCCACCTCCAAGGGCATAGCTTGGATGGTTATGGGAGTTGAAGACTCTTTTTGATGATTTTGTTTGTATTACATGTATATCAAGCCAAGGGCTTATTTTGTATAGAGTTAGTACTCTTCTTTTTGTAACCAAGTGTTGACTTGGAAAGCTGTAAGCCCTTAGGGCATTTGCTTTTGTTGTTAACATTTAATACTGTTGTAAGAACTACTCTGATGAATAGAAAGGTGTTGATTTCTCTTATATCATTGCATGTTTAAAATGATGGGTTTTATGTATTTTTTTTGAGGGCGTTACAACTTGGTATTAGAGCGTACCGGGTTCGAATACTTTGGGTACGTGGGAAGTGATTAGTATCACAATGGGTTTGTCTCGCTTGATAGAGACTTAGATGTAGTGTCATATGCTATGTGTTTAATTGATAACATGCTTATGTGACTATATGGGTATAGAATGTAGTTTCTAGGATGTTGATTGGATCCTTGGGTTTCTGGGAGTCTTGTTGGAAAAGCGCTTGATCAATGCTATTTCTAACCGGAACTCTAGTAACGCCTTGGGACTGTCATTATCCGGAAATAAAATTCGTAATTGATTATGTGATTATGTGCTTACGTAGAGTGAATTACAGTTGTCCAGGTATTAGGACGTGAGTGAATTAGCTTCGGCACATTGTGAATGTGCTAATGTTCTTCGTTACCTTCATTAGGATGTCAGGACGAGGAAGAGGTGGTAGGCGTGGAAGGCAGGAGATGCCTTTACCGGATGATATTCCAGCACAGCAAGAGAGAGTTGGTCAGGCCAATGTGGCCAAGCCAGCGAGTCAGCAGGCTATGAGTGCCTTGGTCCAAGAAATAGCAGGAGCTTTGGGTATTCTCAGAGTTGGGAATCAGGATCAGGCCCACGTTGCTGAGGCAGGGCCTTCTTTCCTGAAGAGGGAGTTCTTTCGGTCTAACCCAGACGAGTTCGTTGGGGATCTGAAGGAGCCACTTAAGGCTAACGAGTGGTTGGAACGGATGGAGAAGACGTTCGAGATGCTTGGCATTGAGGACGAGGCTTTAAAGGTGACCTTCGCATCCTTCCAACTGAAGGGAGATGCGGGTCAGTGGTGGAAGTACGAGAAGGGCAGTGTTGGTGGTGCATGGGGGGCTTTGTGGATACTTTCCAGGAGAAATTCTTATCTTCGCTGCCAAGAAGAAGCTGAGGGAACAGTTTTGCCAGCTTAAACAGCAGGGTTTGTCAGTGGCCGAGTTTGAGGCTACTTTTACTAGCTTGTCCAGGTTTGCACCTGAACTTGTGGCGTCCGAGGAACGACATTGCTTTGAGTTTGAGCGAAAGTTGAGGCGTGGACTCAAGTTAAGGGTTGGAGGGTCTTTTATTCGAGAGTATAGATGTCTGGTGGATGCTGCAGCTCATATGGAGATTATGATGCAGGAGGAGGATAAGGAGAGGCATAGAGGCTCCAAGAGGAGCCAAGATGGCCAAGGTGATGGCAGGAGACAGAGAGGTTTTAACCCTCAGCAGTCTCAAGGTGGTTTGGCTAGATCGACCTTTCCAGTGCCGAGTACAGGCTCTAGGAGAGGTAATCAGGGAGGCTTGACTTGTTTCACATGTGGCCAGCTGGGTTACAAGTCTTCGGTTTGCCCGCAGAAGGGAGGGGGTCAGTGAGCTGCTTCTTCTTCGGCTCGACCTCAGGGCCAGAGTCAAGGCAGGGGTCAACCACTGTCTTGCTATCAGTGTGGTTAGCCTGGGTACCTGAAGAGGTTTTGCCCACAGTTGAGTGCCACTTCGGGAGCGTCTGGTTCTAGGCAGACGCAGAGTTATCAGCCAGCTCAGTCTGTGCAGGCCTCGAGAGCCAATTCGGGAGCTTCGTCATCCCAGTCTGTGCAACAGTCTTTTGCTCCTAGAGGTGAGTAAGTGGATCAGGAGCCTACAGGGCACATGTATGCCATTACCGCTTAGGACCTAGTACCAGCTCCATCAGTAGTGAGAGGTACCTTTCTATTTTGCAACTCGGTTGCTAGTGTATTGATTGATACGAGTGCGTCCCATTCTTTTGTATCTGCTACATTTGCATCTGTTTTGGAGTTGGAGTTGGCACAATTAGCATCTCCTATATGTGTTGTATCACCTATTGGGGATGAATTGATTTTGAAACATGGATGTAGAGGTTGTAATATAGAGGTCGCCGGTTGTCGGCTTCCGTTTCCTTTTGTAGTTATGCCCATGAAGGGTTTTGACGTTATTTTGGGTATGGACTGGCTATCGTCATATCGGGCTGTTATTGATTGCCACCGCCAGAGGGTCACAATATGTACCTTAAGCGGGGAGTGTTTCCATTTCTTAGGGGATCGGGTTGGTAGTGTGTTGCCACCGGTGTATGATCTGCGAGGGCGGAGTGAGCTTAGTGGTCTCCTTGCTAGCTTTATGAGTGGTGCGTGTGATGAGACCCAGATTGTATTGCCGAGGGTGGTTTGTGAGTATTCGGATGTTTTTCCCGAGGATCTCGTTAGTTTGCCACCTCACCGAGAGATAGAGTTCTCTATTAATTTAGTGCCCGACACAGCGCCGATTTCTATGGCACCTTATCGTTTTGCCCCAGCCGAGTTGAGCGAGTTAAAGATTCAGCTCCAGGAGTTGCTGGATAAGGGTTTTATCTGTCCTAGTGTCTCGCCATGGGGAGCACCGACCCTCTTTGCTAAATGGTGCCCTGAGACTTTGTATCGACTACCGAAAGTTGAATTGGGCTACGGTTAAGAATAAGTATCCTATGCCCCGTTGTAGACACCCCATTTTTGACTTACCTTAAGACTCAGACGTCACTAATTGAGCGCTCGGTGATGTTGCATATTGTACTCGACCTGAGGTTTCAGAGTCTCGGCTGAGAGCCTTGCCTACGGACTTCGAGGCACTTTTGTGCTTTGCCTCGGTTTGCGAACCAGGTCCTGTTTTCTCTGTTTTCTCTTCCCGAAGGGAGGGAGAGGTCTCATAGACCATCTCTCAGTGGCCATAGGCTACGTTTCGTGGTCGTAGGCCATTTTTCCCGTTTGGAGCCCAGTTTCCGGTTTTCGGAGCCGTCGGCCGTGTGCCTCGGTTCGGGACCGCTTAACTACCTCCGTTTACTCCAGTTTTTGGCACACATCTTATTTCCTCCCTTTAGAGGAACACTGTGGCCCTGGATACCACCTTCGTGGTCATACGCCACTTCCGGTGCCTAACAGCCTGTTTTTGGGGCCCCGAACCGCGCGTTTTGGCCCCTGAACCTTCGTTTTGCATCCGTTTTGGTCCATTTTTGGTGGGGACCCTATTTTCATTGTTAGGAAGGTGGTAGGATGGTGGCCGGCCACCTCTTCCCCTGAAAAGCCAATTTTCTCATTTTCTCTCTCCAAAAGCCGATTTTTCTGACAGAAAGCTGGTTTTTCTCACTTTTGAGCCACATTTTCTGGCTTTTCATACCACCATGATGATCTACTCATCTGGGAGGCCACCAATATGGGTAGGCCGACCAGTAATTCTTCTTGATCCTTTTGAACCTTGTTAAAAAGCTAGTTTTTCTCTCTCTTGGGTCACATTTTCTGGTTTTTCATCACAGGGTTGTGTTCTACTCATCTGGGAGGCCACCTTTCTGGGTAGGCCGACCAGCAATTGTTCTTGAACCTTTTGACCCCTAGTCGGCCGACCAGGGGGAGTGGTCAGCCGGCCACTTGAACTGGTCGGCCTGCTTATTGCTTTTTCCCTCTTTGAGTGTAATCTAGCTGTGCCAGCTGAAGATCATTTGGTGCATCATCCATACACGTGTATGGAGGATCTTTGAAGCTTCCAAGAGAATATTTGGCCTCTCTTCTCTATAAGAGAGGCCCCTCCTCTTCATCTCAGCTGGTTAGACACTTTTGCTTAAGGCTCATCACCTCCCACCTCCATTGCTACTATTCCAAGCTCCAAAACCCTAACTTCCTTGGTCCATTTTCACTACAACCCATAGCACCACACCACCATCATCCATTTAAGTCCCTTGGAAGTCATTTGCAGAGGTTGAAAGCTCATTTCCTTGGACCAAAGGCTGCTGGAAAGTTGGGCTACAAGGGTAAGCTCCTATTCTCCCCATTTTTGCACTATTTTGTTCTATATCTTAGCCCTTTTTTCTTACATTTTTGGGCTTCGGACTGAACTAAAAAAAATATTATTTTGAGCTCATCTTCATGTTTGATTAAGGACTTTTCTCTGTTTGAAGTCTTTTACTCCCCCTTTGTGCTTTATCCCTCTTTTGGGGCTTATTTTGCATGATATATTAGCCCTGTTTTTGAGTATTTCTGGGCTTTAAGATAAACTGTGAAGTACCTTATTTTGAGTCCCTATTCAACTTTGTTGAAGGGCTCTTTACTGTTTGAGGCCATCTACTGCCCCTTTCCCTTTATCTCTCTTTTAGGGCTATTTTTGCATCATATTTTAGCCTTGTGAGCATATTCGAGATTTTCCATAAACTGTAAAATATCTTGTTTTGAGCCCCTATTCAACTTTGTTGAAGGGCTCTTTGCTGTTTGAGGCCTTTTGCTGCTCTGTTTGTTCAATCTCTCTTTCAGGGCTGTTTTTGCATGATACATTAGCCTTATTTGTGAGCCATTTTAGACCTCGACCTAAACTGAAAAAAAATCTTGTTTTGATATCATCTTTATGTTTGATTAAGGTCTATTCTCTGTTTGGGGTCATCTTCCCCTATGCATGCTTCATTCCTTCATGATTAAGGCTATGCATTAGAGCACTTGCATTGGCCATGGTTTGGCCTCTTAGCCACTGAAATCCAGTGGATTTTCAGTAGCTTTGACACATTTTTGAGGGCCAAAATTAGAGGGGGTGACCCCCTCTCTCCTTGTCTTGTTTAGGGATCTTTTAGGCCTTCCAAAGGGACCCTATTTTATATGCATTGAAGTCACTTTCCAGGCCTTATTTTGAGGGTTTTGAGGTCTTCCTTGGCTCTGTCCAAGGCCCATTTCGCCATATTTTAGGTCTATGTTGCATGTGTAGACCAATCCCATTCAAGGCCCTTCAAAGAGGCCTTTCTTTGCATGTTCCCTAGACCAATTTCAGGGTCAATTTGGTGAGTTTTAGGGCTATCATATTTGATTTCCAGAGTTGGTTGTGCCATGCTAAGTGTCCTTGATGCATATGTTTAATTACCCCTTGTATGCCCTTTCAAAGAAGCCCCTTATTTTTGCACATGTTGGCTGCATTTCAGTGATTATTTGGACATATTTTGGCATGTTTTATTCACTGATTTTTGCTGGTTTGGTGAGATTTCATATGCTTCATATGCATGCCATGTAAACCATGTTTGCTAGTCAAAGTTGCATGCTATTTTAGTCCATCATGTTAGCATCTTTTGGTCATGCTTTGAACTAGAAATGTTCATGTTTTGGGACTGCCTTGGTTCTGTCTTTGTGCTTCATGGTCAAATAATGCATGCTTTGTATAGCTACAAGTTAATACATGTGCCTAGTTTTGAGTTTCGAGGCTTACTCCATGCATCGGGTGCCATGCTTGCATGATTCGAGACCATTTAGCATTATGTTTCAGTGCTAAAAATTACATGCTTGAAAGTCATGCTTCATCCTTGCCATGCTTTAGTAGAGTGGCATTCAATGCCTTAGGTTCGGTCCTCGGTATGCGTGCATGTGTGCACGCATTTCGGTTGTCTCATTTCCATCATATGGCCACTGATGTGAGTGTGGCTGAGGTCCACTCATGTTGGTGTAAGTCCATTATGCATTGTGTATGCCTTTTCAATTCATAGCATTGCGTATGCTAGGTTGCATGTTAGAGCATTGTATATGCCATGTTACATCGAGCATTGTGTATGCCATTTCATAGCATTGCGTATGCTAGGTTGTATATTAGTCGCATTGTGTATGCCATCTCATTTGCATTGTGTTTGGGATAGGAGTTAGCCCGAGCACGGAAAACGAGGGACGTTTCGTACTCTGAGTGACGAAACGTGTCTCAATTCCCTATCACCGACACTCCGGATTACCCATGATGGAGTTTAGGTCTTGTTGTGTTTTCATGTGCATTCATTTCATATTGAGTCGTGCAATTCGACTCCTTGGCCATCATGCATCGATATGCGTGATTGGTGGCACGAGGATCGAGGACTACACTCCCTGAAGAGTAATCATGCATACATATGTGAAATACATTGCCATGCCCCTTTGTTGCTCTCTGTTGCAATAAATCAGAAATCAGCGGCCTTTTGGAGCGTTGCGCAATATTCCGAAAACAATTGCAAACAGAGGCGAATCGGAGCATCGCAATGGATTTCCGCGCCAAGCAACTCGAGCATGCATTATTCATCATTTGGAACAGAGCTGAGGCGGTCCATGGATTTGCGTGCCAATTTACCTGCTTTCCTAGATTAATTTGTTAATTAATTAGGGTTTTCTATTTATTCAGACTGTATTATTTATTCGGACCCTCCAAGCGAGGGCAATGTTGTAATAAGTGTGCGTGAGTGTGATGTATGTCTTCCAACCCCACGTCTTTCTCCATTTTATTTACCAGCTTATGATGGTTAGATTAGGGCATGTTTCAATTAGTATACAGTATGATAGCATGTTTGCATTCATTCATCTGTCTTGCATGCACCGGGCTCGGCGAATCATACTAACTGCATTGTATTTCAATTCCAAATTGAATACTTGTTAGTTGTAGCATTTCATATGCCATCTTAGAATAGCCGAGCCTATCTTAGCTGCATTTTGCATGTGTTGCATTAGGCATTTCTGTACAGTTAGGATCATGCATTGATTTCTAACTAGTTTCTGTTTTGGCTCGGAGTACTCGGTAAGTTTTATGCTTTAGCATCCTTGCATGTGTGTGAGTGACTGCCATGATAGCATGCTTACCATGAGGCTAATTGCTTATGTGATATAACTGCCTGAATGCCTGTGGGTGAAGGTTGGGTTATTTGGATTGGAACAATTCATCAATTGTGAGTTTTAAGCCCACTAGATAGTGGTAAATCATCTTGTTTTCTAAGCCCACATGAGGGTGGCAAAACCTGCATTTTAGCCTACTTGCGAGTAGCAAACCATTTTAGAAACAAACATGAGATGTGTTGTTCCAATTCGGGCGACCCAGTCTATCCTTGTATGCTGTGCGCATCACATAGTAAATCTAGGCTAATAACCGGAATAAGAACGCATAATGTTTTCAAAACTAGATATCATGGTTAATAGAGGTCAATCTTTGATCGGGCGAGTGGGGGTGCTCACGAAGTGACCTTCCCCAATCGTACCCAAGTTCCCGAGCCGAGGTAACTTTGGTGATGACGGACACGTGGCCTTAGGCAACGAGTCAGGGTTTCCTAAATTTCCCAAAATAAAATATTTAGGTTGCGACTCTGTATCTGGCAAAGCAGTCCATGTTTGGCACTTCTTTCAAAAAATCTGTTTTCAAAAACGATTTGCCGGATTTGGACTGTTTTATAATTTCATCGGTCTTGCATTGCACTCTGCGAGATTAGATACAGGAATGTGACATTGAGTCCTGAACTGTAGTGAGCCCAATGAACGAAACGAGCGGGATTTCCCTCCCGGGACGTTCGGGGACGTCTACAGTTTCTGGCGACTTCGCTGGGGAACTTAGAGAACTTGATTCGAACTCATGATATCTTGTTTTGATTATACTTATGTGTTTCTTTGCATTGCATTTGCATTGGTGCGCCTAGGACACCGTATTTGCCATCTGCTATTCCTGAACGGTTTGTGGAGGCTCGCTTCGAGAAGCGTGCCATAAGGCTAACCGGTTACGGGCTCTGCCAGTATGGGAGCACAAACCCCGGTTTTACCGGGGCACCCTTTTGACCATTCGACCTAGTGCATATTCGGAATCCATAGTGACCGTTCCAAACTAGGACAGGTTGCTTACCCGTTTATAGGTTGTTTGAAACCGCTGCGTGCATAGTGAAACCCTAGTTCCTGACAAAATAGGACAGGGAAACCTTACCTCAACATATGGGTGTTTTGGCTCTTACTTGTTTGTTATGTGCTTTTAGAGTATGTCTCTATACGAATGCATGTATCAGTCTGCAAGTTTGGGCATCAGGCCTGCGGGCACCAGTTCAGTGTTTCTGGGTATCAGGCCTGCGGGCACCGGTTCGGTATTTCTGGGTATCAGGCCTGTGGGCGCCAGTTCAGTATTTTCGGAATCAGCAATTAGCGGGTATCAGATTCAGCTTCGGGGGACAGTGATTTGGGAGTAGTGGTTTGGGAATAATGATAAGTCTTTGAGAACAATGTACCAATTGCGTGTTAATTATACCTGACTGTGTGTTGTGTTTATTTACGCCGTTATGCTGTCCATTTGTCTGCTCGTTTATTTCCTTATTATTGCTTTATTTATCTTTTTGCTAGGTAGTTTAGCACAATTGCTCCAGACCAAGCAGATATTCCCCAAGCACTCTGGACAAAAGGTCGCCGACTCAATCGATCTGAGGATCTGGTCAACGGATAACCAGTGTTCTACTCTCTACCCCCGGTTATCAGACGGAGGCTGAAAAGGCGCAGTGTATCTGAGCAGAGGTTGCTAGAGCAGCGGATTACCCCATCAGTGGACAGTCGGATTGAGATCCCAATTGTTGCTATAGAGATAGACCTGCCAGTAGTTCAGACAGATCAGGGCAGTATGGCGGGACCGACAGGAGTCGAGGAAATGATGCGTCAGATGTAGGACACCATGAGAGCCATGCAGCAGGATGCTGTTCGCCGGGATGAATTTGCTAAACAACAGGCCGAGATCATGGCCCAGCAGGCAGAGTTAATTTCCAGGTTGCAACAACAAACTGGGGCATCTGCTTCACACCCAGTTCCTCCCCCACCAGGAATCCCAGCACCCGAAGAGGCGCCAAATGTCCAGGCAGATACGGACATACCAACGGGGCCAGCTCCGCCCCCAATTCTGCCCCAGCTATCTAAGGCACCTATGCCTATCAATCAACCAGACTCTCCCTTCGAATTCGAAGTAGACCATACAGCACTGAAATTGAGCAAGCTTGAGAAGTTATTCAAGAAATCCCAAGGGGTAAAGGCTATTCCGGATATCGAGGACGGATACACCGACGTGGCTATGACGCTGCCGGATAGGTTTAAAATGCCGCAAATTGATCGCTTCGACGGATCTGGGGACCCTATGGTGCATCTCCGGCTATTTTCAGATATACTACGGCCAATAGGCCTCACCAGACCACAAAAGCTTTCACTATTTGGCCGGACCCTGTCGGGTGTGGCCGCTATCTGGTATGCGAAGTTAGAGGACGATGTCAAGCGGAGTTGGGATGAAATGGCCGAGGCCTTTGTCGTGCAATACTCTTACAATACCCAAATCGAGATTACGACCCGAGATCTCGAAACAATAAGGCAGGAGCCTAAGGAGAGCTTCTCGGATTTCGTAACTCGGTGGAGGGCGAAGGCTTCGATGATGACCCTAAGGCCTACCGACAAAGACCAAATCAGGATGATTGTGCGCAATCTCCAACCAAAACTGATGCAAAAGATGATTGTGCTCCCCTTTCCCACTTTTTCAGATCTACATGAAATAGGGATACAAATTGAAGATGCAATGAAACAGGATCTGATTGACCAAGATAGAGAGCAACCCCGAAGAACTTTCAACCGCAACAACAACACAGGCACCAGCAATGCCACAAATACCAGAGCTTCAGAAGTAAGCATAGTCACCACCATTCCCCCTCCCCTTCCAAGACCCATGGCAGCTACACCTTTCTCTGGCGCATCCAGAAGCAACACACAAACCACTCGATTCCAACCCAGAGGCCAAAGAACCTTCACCCCACTGTATATGCTCCTGTCCAAGGCTCTAGGGGTATTAATCAAGGAAGTGCACCTAAAGCCCCTGGAGCTGAGGCCATTGCCAAATCCACTCCCTCCTTCTCATAACTCGGCAAAATACTGCGCATATCACCAACAACACGGTCATGACACTGACCAATGTTATAGATTGCGTCATGAGATTCAAGACCTCATTGACAAGCAGGTGATTGTACCTCCAGAAAAACCCAATGTCACAACAAACCCTCTCCCACCGCACAACCAAGCTCCACCTCCCAAAAGAATCAACTTCATCCAGACTGGGGTCGTGTCTTACGATCCCAGCAAATATATCACTCCTTCCCACCTGCTTAAGCCGGAGGTGCTCCTTCCTGATTGCACTAGCTCTTTGTGCATGTTGGACATCTCCAGAATCCAACCCCAGCCAATGGTGGTGACTGGCAAAGACAAGCATGCGTGACATTTACGTAATGTACGATTTATGGTAGGATATGAGAATATTAGCTTACATGATCTTTGAACCATTTAGGGAATTCTTTTCGATGTCTGTTTTCGATGTCGAACGCACTGGCTCTTTGGTGTAACAAGTTCTTGTGCTCCCTAGTTACAAGAAATGCGATTCAAAAATATTTACTAAGATAAAGACTAATCAATTTACAACAAACACATTATAAATACATTTGAAGGATTCATACTCTACGTGTTTATCCACTTCTGTGCTATTGTGTAGGACAAACCAATGAGCCATCTCGCGTTCAGCTACGGACACATTAGATGCTCTTGTCATTGGACCAAAGGGTCGTACAGTTTGAGTGAATACCGCCAACCCTGGGCCACGGTCACCCATGTCATAATTCCTTTCTGGGTGGTTAAACAATGTTTCAACTCCATCCAAATACATTGAACAAAATGTTGTACATTCTTTGGAAATGTAAGCCTCGGTATTAGAACCTCAGGATGAGCTTTGTTGGCCACAAACCCTTTTAGACGGCCAAGCAACCTAACAAGTAAGCCGATGACAATGTTATACTGCAATCTTTATATCAACAGTAAAACGTTAATTAAAATTTGACAGTAGTACGAGGGCTGAGTTAATACCTCTCAATTGGGTACATCCATCGATATTGCACTGGGCCTCCAAGCATAGCCTCTCGAGGCAAGTGAATTGCCAAGTGGACCATGACATCAAAAAAAGCCGGCGGGAAAATCATCTCAAGCTTACAAAGTATGAGTACGATTTGTTCGCCCAATTTCTGCAAATCTGAACGCCTCAATGTCTTTGAACACAATAGTTTGAAGAAATTTCCCAACTCAAAAAGTGTCATTCCGATTTCCTTATTAATGTAGCCACGCATCCCAATTGGAAGAAGTCGTTGTATAAGGACATGACTATCATGACTTTTGAGGCCAGATAATTTTCCAGCTTGAGCGGTCACGCAATTGGAGATATTTGTTGCATAGCCATCAGGGTACTTCATTGATTTCAAGAAATCACAAAAGCTTTCTCTCTCTTTCACAGACAATGTGTACAATGCGGGAGACTTCTCAAAGGACCCATTAGAACGCCTCTTCAAGTGTAACTCTTTACGTATTTTCATGTCCTCCAAATCTAAGCGTGCTTTGTCCGTGTCCTTGTTCTTTCCATCTACGCTCAAAAGTGTCCCAACGACATTGTCACATATATTATTTTCAATATGCATGACATCAAAGTTGTGTCGAAGCTTCAACGTTTTCCAATAGGGCAAGTCAAACATCATGTTTCTCTTGCTCCAATTCAAATTTTGATGTTCATTCCTTTGTCATTTTCGATTTTGTGGTTGCTTTCCATACGGCTTGTAAGTCTCAGAATCAATTTGCTCTAGTATTTGGTCCCCCGATAAGTCCAAAGGTTTGGACCTATGCTCCGTTTGACCATTGAAGAGCTTACTTGTTCGCCAAATGTGGTTCTCAGGCAAGTGGCGACGAGCACCCATATACCCTATTTTACTTCGTAATCCCTGGGACGATGCATTATTGTTACAATTAGGGCAAGCCAAGTAACCCTTTGTACTCCACCCTGACATGTTACCGTATGCAGGGAAGTCATTTATGGTCCACATTACCGCCGCATGCATTCTAAAAATTTTCCCGTTCGATGCATCATATGTTTGCACACCATGCTCCCACAAATTCTTCAATTTTGCTATTAATGGTTGCAAGTAAACATCAATGTCACTTCCAGGTGTCGAACGTCCAGGAATAAGCAATGACATCATGCAATATGGCTCTTTCATGCACTTCCACGGTGGGAGCTTGTAAGGCATTAAGATTACGGGCCACATGCTATATGATGTGCTCATATTTCCAAATGGATTGAAACCATCTGTTACTAGCCCTAGCCTTACATTTCGAGAGTCATCAGAAAATGTCGGATGTTGCTTATCAAAGTCCTTCCATGCTTCACCATCGGTCGGGTGCCTTAATATGTCATCATCCACACGCTTCTCATTGTGCCATCTCATATCTGCGGTTGTTTTTTTGGACATATACAGTCTTTTCAACCTCGGTGTCAAAGGAAAGTTCCGCAATACCTTGTGTGGAATCTTTTTACCACCATCATCGTTCAACTTGTATCTACACGCGTCACATGTAGGGCATTTCTCCAAATTAGCACTCTCCTTCCAAAATAGTGCACAATCATTCTTACACGAATGAATTGTTTCATATCCCAAACCCAAGTCACGTAAGAACTTCTTAGCATCATAGAGTGTCCATGGAACTGTTTGACCACATTCTGGTAGAATGTCCTTGAATACCTACATAACCATATCGAATGACTTGTTGCTCCATTTGTTGTACACCTTCACATGAAGCATCTTAATGACGAATGATAACACAGAAAACTTTTCACATGTCGGGTAAACTTTGCGTTGTGCATCTTCGAATAACCTAGTGAACTTATGCAAATCCTCCCTCTCCAAACCATTAGGTTCCTCGTCGGCATGATCATCCATAAGACCACTCACGTAAATTTCTTCCAACATAATAGGCAATTCATCCATGGGCGGATCATCGATATCTGTCATACATTCGCCACTACCTCCACATTGGTCATTTGATACACTAGGACGAGACGCGGGAACATATTTCCCGTGGTGCACCCAAGTTATATACGAAGATGCCATTCCTCTTCGGATCAAGTGCATCCACACAACTTGTCTGCTATATTTTGTGTCATTAATGCCGTCGACACACGGACACCTAATTTCATCATCTACGCCTACATTTGCCGTGGCAAAATCAAGGAATGACTTCACTCCTTGTTGATACTCTTTACTTGTCGACCTATTATTCATCGCCATCCAACTCTTGTCCATTTTGTTACCTACAACTCACACAAAGATTAACCGAGGAACAAATGAGAACACGCATTTCAAGTTGAGATAGATTATGTTGTTTTTCATTCACTGTTTGGCTTGTCACATAAATCTCTTTTAGGGTGGGACTTTATGACCCGATTTGTTCTAGAACAATGCGTAATTATGGAAGTTAATTTCAGAAATGACCCGTAATTTTGGACCACTAGATAGCATAACTAGGTACTAGTGAAACCCTATGGTCAGTAATAATTTAATGATATATCAAAAGAATCAAAACCATTTTCATGCTCTCAACAGTGTGTGTACATGACATGATAAGCATTTTATGGTCACTGTCTCAAATATTTTGAGTTGCATAGTTAGAAGACCAAGGAGAAGAGGTATTTAGGGATTCTTCATTCTTGCTAAGTTGAATAACTAGACCGAGTCTTATTTGTAGTTTGCAAACAATATAATATTTTAATCTATAAATGTAAGTAATGGAAACTTTGGGAACTTAACGCATATACAAGGGAAACACTTCATATATGACACTGACATACCTACTGAAAGAAGCATTATAATGCAAGAAACTACGCCTCTGTTCTGTAGGCTCACTGACCTCCAATACACTTGGGGGGCCTTCCAATATATGACACTGACATATTTGTTTTTGTTTCTCTATTGTAGTGCTTCGTCTTAAATATAGTTTTTATTCAACTTTGTACTTAAAGTAAAGTAGAAATTTGAGTAAAGTTTGAAGATGTTTTAAGTATATATAGAAGTTTGCATCATATTATTGGTTGAAGTTCAATCAAATGAACACAAACTAATTAAAGTGGTAAAATATAGCTGACTATAAATAACATTCTTCTACGTCAAAATCTTTAGAATATATGCAGTATTTGTAGATCTCCAAGCTTGTCGTAGACCTGGGTTATGATACTTTGTTTTCAATGTCTCAAATTATTCTCTCTCTCTCTCTCTACACTCCAAATTGCTTGATTCATAGATTGGTATACATACTACTACTACTTACAGGCTCCGACATTAATATGGTCCCTTAGTGGACTCATCCTTTTCATCTAACCCGACAATGACTTTGCAACTGAATTTGTACATTGAATTGAAAGCCCCTATGTCTATATCTATTGTCTACGTAGACTTTGTATTATATTATGTAACCAATTTGATGTACTTTAAGCTTGCTGGTTGTTTCCCATATGAGACCCTTCTTTTTGTAAAATTTCTGAAAAAAGAAATCGATCACAAAATGAAATAGAATTCTTTCATAAAGATAAATTTTATTTTTTTGTGAATTTTATGTAAGATAATTATGTATAGTTCTGAAATTGATTTATGTACAAATACAATAATTGAGATTAAGGAAGATGTTGTTCATTAGAGCATGAGCAATGAGGACATGAAGTAGTAACTTCATTGGGAATTTTTTTTACTTTTAAATTTATTTATGGAAGTGTCATGTTGACAATATTACACTCCTCCATACAAGACATTGCCCTAGTTTTTGTAGCAAATTGCTTGATTCACCCCAAGCATTGCCCTAAGTTTTAATTTCAATCACATTTCAATAACAATGCCCTAATTTTCAGCATTTCCTAATTGATTTCTGTGTGTTTTCACATATATATATATATATATGTATGTGTGTGTGTGTAAATAGAGATAGAGGCAAAGAGAAGGAAATTGAGAGGGAGATACAGAGAGAGGGAGAGACAGATGCGAAATGGAGGACATACCTAGAAGGGAGTTTGGGGGATGATCCAGGAAGCCTTGCGATGATGGCGATGGAGACAAAGTTGTAGAGAACATGTTAGTCGGCAATTTCTTGCAAGGTCTAAGTCTGTAATGAAAGAACAAAACTTAAAAGCATCCATTATGATAGTTGGTCCCAAAAAAAAAAGAAAGCAAAGAAGAGAACAAAAAATAAAAAAGTAAAGACAGAAACACCAAAAAAAGAGAAAAGAACATTCATCCTATTCTGAAAATCACAAAACAAAAAATCATATGTGATAGATGTGCATGTCCGCTACATGCATATTCACATATTTCCAACTCCAGCTTTGGGCATAAACGAGCTTTGTCATTCTTTGAAAATATGGACTTAAATTAATAAGGAGGCAACATCAGGAATATGCCGCCATGATGCAATCATCATAAATTTCCAACCTGAACTAAAATGGAAGCATCGAGGTTATACTCTCCTCAGTTCCCATACCAAGAGCAGCCTCGTTGTAGTTTTTTATGTAATGATGTTTAAATATTACTATAATGTAACTATCATGTTTGCTAAGTAGTTTCCAAGAATTTAACAAGTCAATGCTATCCATTCAAGACAAGGCAATGTTATCCATCCATAAACTACCATGCTTATTTATCGCACAAAAGTAAACATTTACGCTAGGCAATGCTATCCATATGTATGATTTAATTGTATATCTAGCTCAAAACCATAAAAATTCCTTTTGAAAAGGTAATGCTTACGAAAATAATTGTCTTATGAAAACAATTAATTGCATATCACAAGTATGAAGCGTAAATCCCTAAAATTCAACTATAAACAACCTCATTTTTTGTTGTTGTAACTTCACTGAAAATTTCCCCAAATCTACATAATAACATGCAAACAAACACGCGATAAACATGAATTACAGTCTTGATTCACCCCAAGCATTGCCCTAGTTTATGTAGCAAATTGCTTGATTCACCCCAAGCATTGCCCTAATTTTTCATTTCAATCACATTTCAATAACGAGGTAAATTTTCGCATTTCGTATATGATTTCTGTGCGTTTTCACATATATATATACTACTACTACAATACTTTGCCCTAGTTTATGTAGCAAATGGATTGATTCACCCAAGAAAAGATTCTAATTTTTAATTTTAATCACATTTCAATAACAATGCCCTAATTTTCAGCATTTCCTACTTCATATTCTGTGTGTTTTCACATATATATATATATATATATATGTATATGTATGTGTGTGTGTCTGTAAACAGAGACAGAGAGAAACAGAGGGAAATCGAGAGGGAGATACAAAGAGAGGGAGAGACAGATGCGAAATGCTGAATCATACCTGGGAGGGAGTTCGAGGGATGATCTAGCAAGCCTTGCGGTAATGGCGATGGAGAGAAAGCTATAGAGAAGAGGGCAGAGGCGTGAGTGAGACCCAGTGACAGAAGCGTGAGTTTACATATGATTTGTGTATATAATCGAGTATATATGGAATGAAGGTTGTGTATATATGATTTGTGTGTGTGTGTGTAAACAGAGAGAGAGAGAGAAAGAGGGAAACCGAGAGGCCTCTATGAGATGTTTAAGAAATCGAGAAGGAGATACAGAGAGATAGAGGGAGATACTTGGGAAGGAGTTCGGGGGATGATACAGCAACTCTTGCGGTGATGGCGATGGAGACAGAGGCGGGAGTGCGATAAGAGGGAGATGGACTACTTTTGCAATGAAAATAAAAGAAAAAAATATTTATTACCGACCAAAATTCATTTTCGTCGCTAATATATATTATGAAAAATTAATATTCCCTCCACAATTTCGTGGCACGTTTGGCTACAAAAAAATAGTCGGTGAACCTTTATTATTTGGCGACCAAAATTCAATTAGTCGCCCAAACCTGATTTTTTCAACGACTAACACACTATTAGTCGCCAAAAATTAAATAAATACCAATAAAAAAAAATAATAATGTTTAAAGACTATACAATTAGTGACCATTGTTCAATTTAGTCAGCCAAAAGTTTATATTTAATGACTAACATATAATTAGTCGCCATTGGTGAAGACTATTCCGACTACATATGACATTAGTAGCGAAGCAGGTCACATTTACCGACCAAAACAGTTTAGTAGCTAATACATCTTTATTTGGCGACAAAATATTGTTTGGTAGCTAATGTGTGTACCATTGCCGACCAAAAAATTTTTAGTAGCTAATGTGTACACCTTTGGTGACTAAATTGAGTTTAGTCGGCAAAATTAGTCGCCAAAGCTGTTCTTTCTTGTAGTGACACAACTCTCTCTTTTATTTTCCTTTTTCAAATACATGTTCTTAAGGGTTCTACCCATTGTTTTTAGATGTGTTATTAATGATTTCCTTGTGTTAAAAATGATAAGAGTTGAGCCATGATTCTACCCCTCTTGTAGTTCCCCTCATTTCGGTACAAAACTATCTTTTTCATACCAATCTCTCAAACTTTCCAAAGGCACACCTTCAAGCAAATT
The DNA here is from genome assembly GCF_055761805.1 of Camellia sinensis. Lineage (NCBI taxonomy): Eukaryota > Viridiplantae > Streptophyta > Magnoliopsida > Ericales > Theaceae > Camellia > Camellia sinensis. The sequence goes on along the minus strand of NC_138962.1, from coordinate 178,537,686 downwards.
TTCTGAGTTTAATATATGTTATTTAGCATGTTTTCATCACAAAAGAAATGAAAATTTTCCCTTAGTGGATCCATTTCTCACAAATCTTCTTGTTTTGGGTATTGTGCCTTAAGAATCTGTTTTCACAGCCAACTTTCAAAATTTCTAGAAAAAAGTAGAAAATTATTCTGGACCTCAATTTTATGTCAAAATCTTTCTTAAGGAGTTATCTTTCAACTAAAATTGGTTTCATTGAAAAATAGTGAGCGGTTTGTAAGAAAATCAAATTTTCGTAATGGTCGACAAATCTGGACAACGCTGGAACATTTCTTAAATAACTAAAAATCTAGAAAAGCTATCACATTTTCGAAACATGTTCTGAAAACTAAATTGAAATCTCTACGAACCATACGAAGGCTAGGTTCGGGAAATATCTGAAATAGCCCTTTTGATTTTAATCTTTAAATGGTATTGAATCTGGAAATTTAGTTTTGCATGGGTGTTTTATGCTCTTGTGCACATGAATATTCTTATTAGTTTATGATCATATCTTGGTATGGTATTTCATGTGTTATGGTTATGTTCCTTATCTTCTTCATTTTAATGATGCTCATGCTTATGTGGATATTACTATCTTGTTGAGTTTGTTCTAACTTGACTTAAAACATTGATCTAAACGGAAAACTTAATTGGGATGGTATTGGGTTTTCGATCACTTGAATAATGAAGAGATGATAATGTGTTATGTATGGATTGATGGGATGTGCTCCCTAATTAAAGGTTAAGTCTTGTGCAAGTAGTTGTCGCGTAAACCCTAGAATGGAACAGACGTATTCGGACTCTTTGCGATGGTTTGATTGGTGAGATAAGGTTGGGTCCGGATGGGACATTCTGGAGGATAAAACTTTTTGGAAGGATAAGGTTGGATTCAGGAGATAAAAAATTTTTCTTTTCGCTGTGCCTTTTGAGGCCCTACGGTTGGCGCTACGCGATATATAACTGTTGGTAGGCATCCGGGGTTAGTTCTGCAACAAAGCAGCAAAAAGGGGAGTTCTGAATAGTCCGGTGTCCAATTCTTGTGGTTGGGAGGATGAAATCTCTTTGGGGGATTTCTAGAATACTAACCACTAACATTATAACCTTTGTTATCTATTTGAATAACATGTTTCTTTCCTCAGTTATTAAAATTGCTATTATTGACTTGAACATCATGCTTTATTACTTGCTCACTATAAAAATGATGGTGTATTGGAATGGGAAAAAGAGACGGGGTGTGTGTATGCGTTTACTAGGCATTCAAAGCTCATGGCGTTTCATGCCAGGTATTGAAGACTATTAGACCGATCGAAGGCAAAGCTGAAACATTTGAGGACGTACGACTACCCTGGGAGGATTAGAAACTAGTTTGTAAATGTGTTTTGAGGTTGTAAGTGATAGATCCCATGTTGTATTTAAGACATGATTTTGTAACTTGCATATATATAACATTTGTAACCTATCCTTATACTCTGTCAACTCATGTAGGCCTTATGTTAATACCTTGTCAAGATCTGTCAAAAAGGTAGTTTTGCTATCTAAGGTGGTTGGACTTTGAAGGGAGACTATTTTGACTCCTCCGACCTTCCTGGGATCTTGCTTGGTTATTAGCCAAAGGACTCATTAGTGACGTTTCCTACTCTTGTAACCTTAGATAAACCCTGTATTTAGTGGTTAATATATTATCTGATGTTCCTGATTTTTGGGGCGTCACAGTAATGGTACCTCTCATTCAAAACACAAGCACATTTCCAACCATCTCAACATACTAGAATGCATAATAACACAAGTGTAACACATACACGATATTATTCAACACAACAATGCCATCCTCCACCGATGACCAAGGACAAAATCTCTAAGTAAAGGTATTAAATACTCACAGGACAACAATCCAATTCTAGCAAGACTTTCAGTCCAATAAATGTGATAATATGTAAAGGTTCCAAAATCTGACCCCAAGTTCATTATCAATTTACAAAGGGTGATGACTTCATTTTCTTTCAAAAAGACCAATTTTCTTTATTTTCCAATCCACACAACTCCAACCATTTTCTAAGAATTCATTCTCGTCATTTTACAAAACCAAAACCAAATCCATCGTTTTTATTTTACAAAACCAATTCCATTGGTATCAAAACCATAACTCAACTCAACTCAACTTCACATGATTAGTCTAAAACAATACCAACACCGTGGTTACTTCTTTTTTTATTTTCTTTTGGTATAACACAATTATACAACCCATATTAGCAAAGTATAAAGATTATTCAACTTTCTCCCTTTTAAATCCATTATATCAATAATAGAGTTTTCCTCCATTTTAAATCCATTAAATCAATAATATTAAATTAGGGCTATCATCCCTCTCTTCACAAACATAATAAATCATTTCCCAAATAACCCAATAACAAACAACTTAACAACTCCAATCACAAATATCAAACTCTAGAATCCCCTTTCATGGCTTTCAAGAAAATTTATAATGAATATGATTTTTATGCAATAAAATCTACCACATATGTATCTATAGACGAAGTATTGGAAAGGAACAAGGAAATCCCTACCTAGTGAAGCGAAGAGAAAACAACTCAAAAATCACAGGCGACAAAACCACGAACTACTTGGATCAATAGAAAGCCCTTGACAAGATTTACAACCTTTCTCAAAGGAGCAAGGCAAGGAGATGCTTCAAAGTGAGTAGATCTAAAAATCTTTGAGCAAAAAGTGATTTTGGAGAGGAAGAGAGTGACTTACGGGTTGGAGAGGGAAAAAGAGAAGAAAAAGTAAAGAAAATGTTAAGTGAGGGACCTATTTATAATGCTAGGTCAAAGTAAAATGAAGTCCCAAAGTCAACCCAAAAGATCAAGTCAAAATCTCCAAAAAGTATGGCCTAAATCAGATTGAAATCTGGAAAAAAAGTCGCAAGTGTCGACCTTTGCAACACAGGTGTCAACCCTTCCAAATTTGGTGTCGACCCTTCCAAATCTGGTGTCGACATCAAATTTTAGCAAGCAATTTTTGGACAAGGGTTGACCCTTCCTAGACTGGTGTCGATCCTTGTGGCCAACAACAAAAGGAAGGTATCAACACCACCAAGACCGATGTCGACCCTAGAACAAGATCTTTAAGTTCCCAAACAACTTTTCAACATAAACAAACGTGAACGAGTAATCCCAACAAGTTTGAATCGATTTTCACTCATTCAAAACCAAGATACAACAACACCAAAGATCCCTAAAATAAAATAAAGGATTCAAACACACTTCCCAAAAGTTTTAAAAAGGTACAAGTGCTACAATATATATATATATATATATGTTATGGAAGCTACTACTTTTGGATTAAGATCTTGTTGATAGATAAATATGAACCCGTCATATGTAAATTATTTTGGGGTGTTACATCCTATGTTTTTGTTTTGGCTGGTTATTGTCTTATCAACTTGGTTTAGTGCTAACATATGATTGTACTAGTTAGACAGTGCCAACCTAATTGGGATTGTCTAATTTTGTTATGATGCTCTTTGCATCTTCTGTCTTCTGTTTTTTAGTACCTTTTTTTTATTGTATTTAGTGATATTTTTTTTTCAAAAAAAAATAAATTTTTACTAGAGGAGCCTCCAAAAAATGAGCATTCTACATCTCCCTAATTTTTCTCCTGCAAACTCTTCCTAATGATGTGTCAAACAATTTTGAAAGGAGAGAAGAGTTTGAAGAGAGTTGATTAGGTAGTGTTATTCGCCATGGCATTGGGGGGGGGGGTGGGGAAAAAATTGAGGGATAGAGCATTACAAAAAGCTAAAAGGAAAAAGTAAAAAATAGTTGACTTCTTCTTTTATTTTATTTTTTGGATTTTTTCATTTTTTAAAATTATTCTACACTAGACAATTGGAAAAGTAAAAACTTTTGACACAAATTTTAAAAAAACAAAAATTACTAAAGATAAAAAAAAATGGAAAAAAAAATGTGATACTAGTATTGTCTTCACAAATATTTACAAATTCATAAAAAAAAAAAAGAATTATAGCTTTAATTATTTAAAATAAATAAAATTTACCACTAATTTATTTTTTTTATAAAAAAATTACAATTTTCCCAAATTTCTTTTGCTTGATTCATACATTGATGTGTTATTTATTTATTTTTTAAAAAATAGTTATCAAAATCACTAATTTTGTATTAGACCTAGATCATCAGATCCACAGGTCACACCCAAGTGGAACAGCATAAGCATATAATTACATGGTGAATTCTAGCCCTCCTTTGGCATAAGTTTTTTTTTTTTTTTTTTTTTTTTTTTTTTTTTTTTTTTTTTAAGGTAGTGGGATAATTTAATTACAAAAATATAAAATAAGTTAAAAAAGCCAATAAGATAAATTGTCATATTCAAATCATAATTATTTCACATTCTCTCTTGTAAAAATTAAAAAAAAAAGTCAAAAAACCAAATTGAAATGAACTTTTTACCCTAACTAAAACAATAAAATCAAAAAAAAAAAAAATTCAAAAATCAAAAAAAGCCAACCCACTCCAAAGAAGTCTATAATCCGCACCCTTCATCATAAGTCATTTTAATTATGTCAATTTTTTTTTTTTGGGTTATGATTAATTTTTTTTTTTATAATTATTCTCTTCCTTCTCTTCACCCAATTTTCCCTAGGTAAATCGCACTTTTTCATTGGTTCTTCGTTGTTTGTATTTTATCTAGTTTTATTTCCTTATGTCAATTTGGAATTGCAATTCAATCCGTGAGTTCTCAGCTTGAAATCTATAGGAGTAATTTTTTTCTCAGGAAAGATTTTTGTTTGTATGATTTTCCTCATAAACAAACGGGTGTTTCAACTTTAATTAAGTCGACTCACATAATTTGTGGAATTTCATGAGATAAGCGTAATGCATACTCTCTCACTGTCTATATTTCTCTTAGAAGCATAATTTGCCTGATTTTTCTTTTTATTTTTTTAATTATAAATATTTGAATTGACGCTTTTCGAGCTTGTTGTTTTGATGGCAGAAAATTTTGTATACTGAAATGGCAGCAAGGAGGCCTAGATTAATTGCTTTGTTTGATGTTGATAGCACTCTTACTGCTCCCCCGAAAGGGCCAATTTCCTTCTCCTATTCTTCTTGTTTCATTTTAGCACATTATTAATTTTGTACCCGAAATTTTATTTTATTTTTTATTTTGGTTTTTTTGTTATACAGTGATATTTCTTATAATCTGTAAGGCTGTCTTTGGATCGTGGATTTGAAAAGAGAAAGGAAAATGTGAGTGAAATGTAAATGAAATATAAGTAGGAAAGGAAAAGGAGAGGGAAATGTAAATGAAATATAAGTTTCTTTTTTTTTCCCTTGATTTCTCTCGCTTGTTCCTTTCTATTTCCAAATCTCTGACTAAATCTATGATTCGAACACAGTCTAAAAATACATAAAAGCGGCTTTTTTACCTGTTGGTTTCTTGGAGATTAAGGGCTGTCTTAGTGAATGAGGTGCTCCCTTATCCGATGTCTGAATTCAAGTGTTACCGCCGTGATGTAGTTACCCCTACCCTTATTCCCTGTTTATGAAAAAAGAAAAGAAAAGAAAGTACCTATGGGTTTCTTTTTGACTAGCTTCAATGTGGAAGCTTATTAATTGGAAACATAGATCCATGTAGCTGACAACCTATTAATAGTGATCAGGCTTGTCATTCGTCATAAGATGATATAAGTTCATGGTTTTGATACCTAATTTTATGCCAAAAAATTATAAAATGCTCGTGTTCCTGTCTTTTTGTATCTTTTAAAGATGGTTAAATGCTCGTGTTTCTGTCTTTTTGTATCTTTTAAAGATGGTTAAATGCTCGTGTTTCTGTCTTTTTGTATCTTTTAAAGATGGTTAAATGCTCGTGTTCCTGTCTTTTTGTATCTTCTAAAGATGGTTAAGTTTCCAATTTAGCAAGACCCAAGTGGTTATGATCATATGGAACTTGCCATATTTATCTGATTTGTTTAGACTGTCTTGGATCAATACAGAGATTTTGGTGGCTTTGGTGAAATTCCTTTTTATTTAACATTTGCATTTGCTATTCCAATTTCAGGTTGTTACTCTGTATATGCTGAAGTTCATGCAGGAACTTCGAAAGGTACTGCATTGATTATTGTGATAACCCCTTAATGCAATGTGGAGTGATTTTTTTGTCACAGTTTTTATAAATTGTCCTTGAAACTTACAATTAGTGACATTTTTCTTTGATGAATTTTTCAAATTGTCCCTAAAAGTTAAAAATTAGTGACCTTTTTTTGTGACAATTTTTTAAACTGTTACTAAAATTTATAATTAGTAGCATTTTTTGTAACAAAATTTTCAAACTGTTGTTAAAAATTGACAATTAGTGACATTTGTTTCTTAGATCTTGCTTGCCGAAAAATCCACAAAGCCAAATACCCTTCTCATCTCGGATTAAGCCACCAAACCTACCTTGATTGCATTTTACACAAAATAAAAGTAATCGATTTTTTCAATTGAAAACACACAAACAAATAAATAAAAATAAATAAAATATATTGATTGCATGAATCACCTCCCCTCACAATATTAGTAAGCACCACACTAGGCATGAACAAAATTATAGGGGTGCAACTCGGGTGGATTTGGACGGTTGTTTGTGCTTATTCCAAGTTGTTGGGTTTTTATTTGGTATAAGATTTGGATTGGAGAGTGTTGTTTGACCCATGAAGTCTATCATAATTTATTGCATTTATGATTAAAAGATAAATGGCAGTTGTATTTTTAAATATAAATCATCTATTATTTTTTTATGACAAATGTGTTATATATTGAATATGTTATAATTATCAAATTAATTAGTTTTTTATTTTTTATTATGAATGATATACACAAAGAAATTATAAAAGTAAAATGAAGAGTTTGGATAATCGGCCTATGGTGGGTCCCACAACCGTAATATGTTTTCTTTTTGGTAAATTACCAATAACTCCTAATAGTTAGACTTAATTTCTATCAAGTCCTATTAAAAATAAGTTTTGATAAAATTATCCTTTTTCTTTATGACAAATATTTTCTATAGCGCTTTTTAAACAATAAATCCAATTATTATGATATACACATAACTGCCCCTTTTGTTTTTGCTAACAACACACTTCTAAAACACTCTTTCACAACCTTCAGCGCCTGGTGGTATTTAAATCAGAATTCAGCCCTCCACGCCTCTTGAAAAAAGCTACTCATCAAAATTCCATGGCGGAGAAGGAGGATGTCCCTGATCGGAACCCTAGGTTCTTCGTGGCGGTTCACGTCGGCGCGGGATTTCACGCGCCGTCGAACGAGAAAGCTCTTAGGTCCGCCATGAAGCGTGCCTGCCTCGCTGCTGCTTCTGTTCTTGGCAAGGTATTTCCTTCGGATCTCCTCTCTTTCCCTCCGTTTGGTTTCCAAGAATCTTGAGGAAAATAAAGGAAAAGGAAATTTAAACTAGAATATCTTGAATCTATGTATTATGTCGTTTTGTTTGTACTCTAAACATTTTCCAACTATTTTCAGTTGAAAAGGTAGTGTTTGGTTTACTGGAATAGAATATGATCATTTCATCACAATGTCCATTCTCACATTTGGTTTGCTAAAAAATGAGGAAAAATGCATTATAAATAGAATCATCATTCACCATTGTAAGTGTGATCATTCACCATTGTAAGTGTGAATGGTCATTTCATACAGATTATATAGATTGATCATTCCATTTTATTCTGCTAGGTATTTGCATATTGATGGAGGGCCTGCTCTCAGAAGTGTGTCAGCATGATATATATACACATATAGAGAGAGAGAGAGTCGTCATGTTTGGATGGCCCTTTTAAAGTTTCTTAGTAGGGATTACCATTATTCTTTTTTTTTTCCTCGTTACTTTCAGGTTGTATGCCATTTTCTGCGCTTCCTAGATGTATCATAGAAGTAGAGCCCTTGTTATTCTGGAGCATGAACACTGAATATGACTGAAAATTTGTTTTGGATATTATGGTGGGATGGTTTAATTTGATCTATGCTTTGGAAAACACGAGACAATACAGGCTTGGATGAGGATGGTGGTGACCATTGTTGGACATGAAAATTCTTTTGAACATTAACTGTCTTGACTGTGGAAAATTAAAGATCATGTGCTGTTGGAATCCAAGGATAATGGAGAAGCCTAAGAGAAACAATAGCTCAACAACATGGTTTGGCTGTAGGCCTAGATTCATGGTCAAACTGGCCAAATGATGATTTAGGGTATATCTTGAATTACAACATAGAAAACCATTTTCTTGGTAACCTAGTGAAACCCACTGATATTTCTCTCACTTGTAATGCGGTCTGCCTTCACTTCTATCAATTTTGTTAATCTTGAATTTTATCAATTTTGCACTTTATTAAGGCATTAAAGATTTACTTTGTGTTGGATGTTGATTGTCTTGAGTAAGTTACATTGTTGAATCTATAGAAATTTGGAGCATGCAAATAATCGTTAGTGGTGGAAAATAGAACTTTTCATTTTAAATGAACTAGAATGATGTCATGCACTATGGGCATGAACTTATCTCATTGTGTGATTTTTGAAATTTATTTTTTAATGAATTATTGTAACTGTCTTCATTGATTTATATTTTTTTCCTCAACTCATTTGGAAAGAAAAATTCTTACACAAATGAATTAATCAATTTCCTTTGTACTTTTTTGGAAATAAAAAAAATATAACATATCTTTGGGAGTAGGCTTTACCGAATGGGATGCTGCTTTAATATAACAATATAGATTAGAATGAGTGTTAAGAGGATCTTCTTGGATGCTGCTCAGCAATTTCCATATTGCTTGATTTGCTTTACCATGCAGGCATAGGTTCACTAAAAGAAAATATTTAAATTCACTCATATTTTGAAGCTAGAAAAAATTATGGATCTTAATGAGCCTTTAAACTTAAGAGACTTCGAAAAACAAAAGCTACTCTATATTTATTTTCAAAGCGACTTTTAATTTGAAAAAAATAAATTAGTTTCTCTTCGTCAGTAACAACCCCAGGCTATGCCTTGTAACTACATTGTGCTTGGCAATGGTTCATTTGCACATCAATGATCCTTATTGTTTTTTAACTTCAAGAACAATCCACCCTTAGAAAATAGTAAAAGGAAAGCATAACTTAGAACAATAATTAACTTGATTTTCCTGTCTTGGCTATTTGTTTTCCACAATCTTTTGTCTAAGTCCAAATCAATAGAGGATGATATGTTGCTGTAGGGCTTGTTTCTGAATCTCTGTTGGAATTATATGCCTCTAAGGTCCTTTTCTTCCTCTTCCTTTTCAAACTATTGTATTTAGACTTCAAAGTTGTCTTATAGTGATTATTTATTATTATCTTGTCTGCTAGACAAAAATGTTTACCCAAGTCATCCTGAGCTTAGCATGAATCAAGATTGCTGCTTCATTAATGCTGCTGTCCCTGTTAGAATCTTTTATTGCTACTATATTGGTGACTTAATGCAGTCAACAAGTAGTTGTGTGGAGTTGATATTAAAATAGAATGGCCCCTAGAGCTTACATGAAGATTGCATAATGAAGGCTCATCATAATGCCACTTTGATTGGCAGATAACAGTTGAGCAACCATGATCAAGATGACATACTAGAAATAAGATTTGATTTTGGAAGCAGCCTATAATGAGACACTTCTTATTTGATGAGATGCACAGAGCCCAAAATACTTGATACATTTTTGGTGGGGAGAGTGGGTTCGGTTTGTGGATGGGAGTTTTAAATGCTCTACTTGTGCAACAATGCAACCAATCCAATCTTTTGCATGTCACTTGATTGGAAAACTAATCTGTTTTCAAGCTACAAAGCTGAAAAGTAATAGTAGTGGGTGGTACAAAGAATTCTTTATTTTCTTTTGTATAAGATGCTTACATGCAACTTGGATTACGTGGAAAAAAAGAGTAAGAAATTTTACAATGTGGACTCTAAAGTCATGTTAGAAGTTAACTGAAACTCATGGATTGTTCTTTTCTTTAGTAATTTGTGAAAATTTTGGTCTTGTATATGGTAGATGGAATAACACATTTGAAACTACAGGATAGTTCAAGGACATTTTAGCTGTGCTGTGCAATAATTTGTTTGGATGAACATAAGCTAGTGGTCCATGAACTGCTTGGGCTCGTTGGATTGGTTCAAACTTAAGGGGACCAGTGCAATGTCCTAGGGGGATGGTTGGGCTTTGATGTTGTAGGGTTATTGGGTGGGTTAGATATGGCTCTAGAACATTCCTCCTATCTGTTTGGTGTGGAATTGTTGGGTGGGTTAGATATGGCTCTAGATCATTGCTCCTATCTGTTTGATGTGGAAAGAGCCATTTCATGCAGTGGGAATTTTCTGTAGTCTCTCTTCTTAATTCTGTCTAGCTATTGTGAATTTCATTATTGATCAATTTTGTTTCTTTAAAGGGTGATCCAAGCACAAATGCTTGGCGTGGCTCAAATTTGACTGAAGATGGTCATGACTCATGTGGAATGTGATGCCAGTATCATGGATGGTGATTCTAGGGGCATTTGGGGCTGTTGGGGCGGTGCCAGGTATTCCTGAATTATAATTAATGGAAACCATACTCTAAACAAGTAAATAGGTTTTTATGTTGTGAGCTTCAATTTCTTCTGTTCCTTGGCTTTGATAATGTTATGGAGCTTTCATATTCATTTTATGCTCTTCATTTCTGTGTAGTTAATAATTAGCAAGTGTCTGAAATGGTATCCAAGTTGCTGCTTTGTTGGCCAAGGAGCAAATGTTGGGGTCAGCACTGTTGGGTCGAATACCTCCCATGTATGAACACCTGTGTTTATCTTTGAATTTTGATATACAAATTACCTCTTTATTGCAGCATTGTCACAGTACTTATTATTTATTTCTTGGGGATTTTTCATTGGGAATTATGAGTCGTGCAACAATATTTTGTTAGGGATATTACGTAATGCATACTATGTGTGAATAGTGAATATGAATCTGCCTTCTACACATGTTTAGTGCTTGTAAAACTCAAATCAAGTGAAACCATGAAGGGTAATGGGTGAAATTAGTTACAGTGATTTGGTCTTCAAGTCAAAATTTGAAAGAAATGATTTGTTGAGGAGTCCATTCCAAGTTTCTGATAAATTAGTTTCTTACTTCAACATCATGCCAAATTGGATTTCCTCTTTTTCTTGGCTACACTGGTGATCCTTGGTGAGGAGTTAGTGCATCTCACTAGGGCATGCCATTTGTTGTTCTCCTTCAGATTTTTGTTCTCTTATGAGGCATTTTTTGTGTTTCCTAGCTTCTTGGTTGGTAGAGGTGCATGTATGTGGGCAAAATCCAAGTGTATTCCTTTGCCGGCAAGTATACCAGAGGCTGATGAAGTAAACTCTCCTAGTTTTCTGTCGTATCTGTCTAAATTTCCATTTCCCTATATATCAATATTTTTTCTTGAATATGTTAGTTTTAAATTTCTTTAGTAATCTATTCTTTATTCTGGAATTAGTTATCATACTTGTTGTGCATCTTTTGGAAACAGTGGCTGGTTACAGAGAGGGCAAAAACATAGTGGGAAAATACAAATCAATGCTTGATGATGCAAAAGCCATGAAAGTAGAAATTGATGGAGAGCTTTCTTCTAGCACTCAAGAGGATGCTGCTGTATCAGGTACTCCATGCCATTTAGATTTTAAACAGAACATTCCTGTTCCTCCCAAAGCTGGCAATAATTAAGTGGTGTACCATAACTGAATATGTCAATTACTTGTTTCATGATAAATATATTTGAGAGGGAAGGATGTTCATGCTAAATATGTCAATTTCATTTTTTTTTGGTATCCACAACCATGTGGTGCACCATAAACCCCCCCCCCCCAAAAAAAAAAAAAAAAAAATTGTCACACATGACTTTATCCCCTTAAACTAAAATTGTAGCGCTTAACTTCACCCTACTTATCTTTTTCTTTCTTTTTTCCTTTTTTTTTTTCTTTTGAATTTGGACCTCAAGTACGAAAATACCCTTTCAACTATAGGGGTAAATTACACTTTACCCCCTTCAACTATCACTCAATATCACTCTACCCCCTTCAACTAAAATTTTTTATACTTTGTTTGGTTTTTAAACTCAATTACAATTTTCGATTTTTTTAATTTTTTGTTCATATTTAGTATTAAAAAAAATTTAATATTAAATGCACCTAAAAAGTTAAATATTTGTTAGGAAATCTAAAGGAATTTTACTAAAGATGAAAAATAAAAAATGAAAAACAAAAAACTGGTATGTAAATGTATTTTCATCTTTAATGAACTTGTTTAGATGCGTCTAGATTAGATGTACTTAAAAAGTAAAAAAGAAAAAGAAAAAATAGACTAAGATTTGAGAAGTTTCATTGAGGACCAAAAAAAATATGAAAAAGAAAAGCTCAAAAATAATTTTTAAATACTGAACCAAACAAATTAATGATGTCATTTTAGGCATTTGATTTGAGATGTCATGTGCAAATCACATGTCAAATTTTCATTTATCTAAGAAACAAATTGTTTAACTCTCTCTCTCTCTAACCGAGAGCTTCTCTCTCTATTCCTTCTCTTATGGTTCCTCAGAGCGGCGTTGCTTGGGGAGGGGGAGGGGGAGGGGGAGGGGGTGGGGGTTTCGGCTTCCGGCCATCTCTCTCCTCTCCATCCCCCCCTTTTCTCTTTTAGGTTTTTGTCAAATAAGTTTGGGAGCTTTTCTTCCCAACCACTCCCTCTTTCTTGAGGCGATTTTCTTCCCTCCCATGGTGGAAGTGTGCTAAGTTCTCCTCCTTCAACCCGATGGTGTGGATCTGCTTTAGATATGCTACAGATCTGATTAGAGGTTGAGTTTTCTGGTCTTCTTTTTTGTTTTTTGATTGTATTTTGGTTTGGTTTGACTCTGGAGTCCATTAGTGCTTGATGTAGCTTACCCTCTTTGTGGTTGTAACCTATGATCTATGGTCAGCATGCTCTACAGCCATTTGTTGGCCTCTGCTTGCAGTACGAGCACAAGCACATGTTGTGCAACTGAGTTTTCTTCATAGATTTACTCCTGTGTATTGTTTGTTTTCATCTTTCCTATGCTGGTGTAAGTTTATTTTGGATGGATTCCTCTTTGTATGTGCCATTTGGCTACTTTATTTTGTATGTGCCATTCCTCTTTTGATCCAAAAAAAAAAAAAAAAAAAAAGAAAAGAAAAAAAGAAAAGAAATAAATTGTTTACATTGATACCAATTTTTAAATCAATGTGGCAAATGTAGCATTTTTTAGTTAGAGGGTAAAGTGATATTAAGTGACACTAGTTCAAGAGGGTAAAGTGTAATTTATCCCATAGAAAAAAGGGTATTTTCATCATAAAGGTTTAGATTGAAAAAAAATTAGTAAATGAGGGGGTTAAGTGTTACAATATTTAGTTCAGGGGGTAAAGTGATACGCGACAATAGTTGAGGGGGGTAGAGTGTAATTTTATCATTGCTGAATATGTCATTTACTTGTTTCATGAAAATATGTTTTGAGAGAAAAGGATGTTCATGCTAAATATGTCAATTGATTTTTTTTGGTATTCACAACTAAATATGTTACAATGATAAGTATGTCAATTACTTTCTTCTCTCTCCCCCCCCCCTCTCTCTCTCTCTCTCTCTCTCTCTCTCTCTCTCTCTATTTTATGGTTGTTTTATTAAAGTTTATTTTTAATTTATGAATGTTTTTGCATGTGTTTCACAAACAGAAGTTCTACCATGTGATCATTTGAACACAAACTGAGATCATGATCAATTATGTATGTTGAATGTGCCAGAAGATGACTGCATTATGGACACTCTTGGGCTAATTTCTGTTGACACTGAAGGACATATAGCATCTAGAGCTTTGAGTGGTGGCATAGCACTGAAGGTGATTATCTGCTTTGTTTTTGTGGCATTTTCTTGTTATATATGCAAAGAGTTTCTATGTTATTTGTCTCAATTCCTTAAATTGTATCATTATTTTTCTAGTGTTCTTATTTAATTAACCCAAGATGGCAATGGTGGTCGAATTGGTGTCCGTGGGAGGAGTTGACTGGTGGCCATTGACGGTTTGGTGGGGGCTTTGGTGTATGAAGTTGTGTGAAAGAGAGAGAGGAGGGGGATTCAAAGGCTTTGATTTAAAAAAAAAAATAAAAAATTAGTTCCTCTATGACATTTTGTCCTCCCAAGTTCCCAACAACCATGCAAAAGAAATGCTTTTCTTGGTAGTGAATGAAACCTTGAAGTGGTTATTGGGTGTTGCTAAGGGCCTATTTGGCATCATTTTCATTTTCATGGCTTTTCTGGCTTGTCTTTTATTTAGATTCGATGCCTCTGTTGATCACAATTCACACGTAAAAGTTGAAATTTGCATGACATCATTTCTAAAATGGATCATTATTCAGTTAAACTTGAAATTTATTCTTCAAATATTTTTAACAGATAACTGGATGTGTGAGATTAGCAGCAATGTATGGCTCCGGTTGTTGGGCATCCTCAAAAGGTCTATTTGGGGCTCTATTTATAGTTGGATGTTGCGCTAGTGGTGCTGGAGAGTATTTAATGAAAGGATTTGCTGCATGGGAGAGCTGTGTCTCATCATCATTGTATGTATAGTTGTTCAAAAATGTTATTTTATTTTATTTTGGGAAGTATAACTAACAGAATAAAAAATAAAATAAAAAAAACAAAAAGAAAATTGTATCTTAGAAATGAACAATTTTAATTTATCTTTTACTACAAGGAACATTACAATTTTCTTAGAAATGAACAATTTTAATTTATCTTTTACTACAAGGAACATTATATTTTCTTGGTACGTGGCTAGTTTAATTGTGGAATATTTTTGTAAAGGTATTCATGTTTTTCTGATTGTTGTTTAGTTTAGTGCTTTCTTCTATGTATTTAGTTTTCATTATTTATTTGTGTGTTAAACCTACAAAAATCATATTCTTTGTTTCCATTTATGTATACCCCCAGCTTGTGAATCCAACATGGCTATTGTTTTTGTTGCACAGGTCGCGGGCAGGTCTGGGCTCTGCTTGCATGAAAGTTTTGCGCTCTGTTATGCAAGATAGTAGCCAACACGGTACTGATAAAAGTGCCGGAACTCTAGTTGTTCAAACTGAGGCTCCTATAACAGTGACAGCTCCCACTCCCAACCCTCAATCTTAATGGTTGTTTTAAGGAAAAAAACGACTTAATATTTGTTTGTTTCCTATTTAGCTTCGCATGACTTCACCTTAACTGAAAGCTATATAGATTGCAGCAGCCTACACTTGTTTTTTGGAATATGTCATTTTGGAAGCTCTATGGAGTGGCCCAAGGTAGTATAATCTGTTTCGAGTAATATTTCAAAGCCTTTATTGTTGCATATGAATTTTCTTCTTTAATTGATATATTTAGATCAGATTTTAAGATCACAGTGAGTTCAGTCAATCCCAGTAGATGACATTTAATGGAGAATCATCTCATTGAGAGTAAACCAATATGTTGTGTATTAATTAGGTGTGAAGTGTTCGCTAATAGTTACTATATATAATGATTTCTTGTTTTATAATTGAACAAATATTTTATATAAGAGCATATCATAAACTGAGTGGAAGAGATTTGCATTTCATATTTGAACTGTGCATTTCGTATCAGTCATAATTGTAATGGTGCCATGTAACAATTTGTAGTTTGTCCTATTTGGTTCTTCTTTTTTTTGCCTTTTCGTGTGCATATCATGTTTTAGTATGGAGGTGTTTGGCAAGAAAAATTTTAGCCTCGTTTAGGCTAAAATCTATAAATAGACAATATGTTAAAATAGCTAATAAGACAAAATGTCACATCAAATCCATAATCATTTCACTTTTTCTCTTACAAACATTACATCAAACTATAAAAAAATTCAATCATTTTTCCAAACACAAAAAATTTAGTCTACTAAAATAGTTAAAAACTAAAATAGCCTACTAAAATTATAACTTTTCAAACACCAACTATGTTGGTTTACATTTTTCGATTTTTTTGTTGATTACACGAAACGAGGCAAACATGTCGCAAATCAAACCTAATTGTGTTTAATTTTTTACTTATACGAAACTTATTTGTTTTATTCATATGTTTTTATGTAGGTCTCAAATTTTAGGACGACTACAAAATAGCAAAATAGGATTGGTATTGACCAGTTTGTTACACAAATTGATGTTAGTGAAAGTAAAAGATAAAATATCGTTTGCTCTAAGATTTGATAAGAAATTTAAAATTTGGAAGTAAATCAAAGTGGTTTATTTGTTTTCTTCTTTCAAGTAACTTATCATTTTTCAAATTGTTAGTGAGGCAAACCTAAAACTTGAAAGATGTTCATTTTTGCTCACGAGAGATCAGCACAATTATTTTATGGACCATTCTTCCCCAGCATGATAATGGGCTTGTTTGGTGTAGAAAGTTGAAAATCTGTGAAGCCTCTTTCATTGGGCTGTGGGCCAAAACCTTAGGCCTAAGTGAGCTCGCATGGTGGACGGATGAGTGGGCTAATAGGCCATCTCTATGGGCTCGTGGCCTGGCCCCAAGCTTAGCCCAAGATTTGAATTTTTTTAAATAATTTTTCTGCACTTTTTTTTATTTAATTATAATTTTTCATGGGCTGGGTTTCAAATTTAAGGCCCAATCGCACTTGTGCTAGCGTGTCTAGGATTTGGGCTTTGTTTCCGAAAAAGCCCAATGAGCATGGGTCATGTTGGGTTTCAAGTTCAAGGCCCAATTCTAGGCCCTATCTAACTTGGGCTGGCCTGTCCAATATTCGGCCTTTGTTTGAGTAAATTCTAATGAGCTTGGGCCAGGTTGGGTTTCAAATTCAAGGCCCAATCTCATTTGGGCTGCCAGTCCAAGTTTTGGGTTTTGTTTAGGTAAAAGCCCAATGAGCTTGGGCTAGATTGAGTTTCAATTTCAAGGCCCAATTCTAGGCCCAATCTCACTTCAACCAACATGTCCAAGATTTGGGCTTGGTTTAGGTAAAAAGCCAACGAGCTTGGGCCTGATTGAGTTTCAAATTCAAGGCCCAATTTCAGCCCAGTCTCACTTGATCCAGCCCATTTGGGATTTGGGCCTTGTTTGGATAAAAGCCTAACAAGTTTGGGCCGGATTGGGCTTCAAGGACAAAAAAGTATATGTCATTCTGTTAGGGGTTTCTATTTATACCCCCAAAAAAACAAAATATTAAGTATTTTCAATTTCTTAGCACACGTTCAACTATTTAGAGTTTTATGTTAGTCTCAGTACACTCTATAATTTTTCTTCAATTACGTTTCAAGGTACATCCAAATAAAAACAAAGTAACTATATTCGAATTTATAATGCCTAACAATATTATTTGATCCGGACTTTCAAATCCAAACATGTTAACTTTGTTCGATAGAATTAATCGAGACAAGATCATACTATGATTTGTCTTTCGGGTCTTCTGTGCCCTAGAAATATCTTTTCAACTCTGCCCATCTCATTACGAAAAGCCCCAGTTTTGATTCATTTGCAGATGTGTCCAATGATTTCATATCATCTTCTCATATAGTTAGGCAATCTTCTATAATAAAGAGCTCTAATTTTGTCAGAAGTTACTATTCTCGGAATAACAGCAGTGATTCTACCACTGGGTGGACTGAAGATATAATAGAGTATTTAGATGAATCCAGTAGCGTTATTTTTTTGGATAAGGGCACAAGATTGATGGAGCCTGGTTTTGATGACTTTGTTACGTAAAATGTATATATAAATCAAGAATTGTATCTTTATATTTATGTAAATATTTAATTCTTTTTTGATGAGTTGTTTCAAAAAACGATTTTTATTATTATTCTCGTCCATTATTTGATTTTGTTCAATTTTTTTTTATTCGCAAGAATAAGAAACAATGATAATGATAATGGTGAGTTTTGGTGGGGTGATTTGGAGTTTTGTTGTGAGGAGGAGGAAGAAGAAGAACGAGAAGAAAAAACAATTGAAACTTAGGGAAGAAGATGAAGAATATGTATATGTAATTAGAGTGTAAAAAATAATATTTAATTTTAGGGTTTAATATATATTGTCCTTATTAGGATATAATAGGAATTAAAATTTTAAAATTTTAATTGGGCTTGTTTAATAGTTTTTTGGGTATAAATAGAATCCCCCTATTCTCTTTGATCTTTCTCATAATTTTTAAAATTAAGCTTTTGAGATTTATTTATTTAATCCTCTTAAAAATAAGATTTATTTGCAAGAAGTGATTTCATAAAAGAGTACTGGTTATATATATTATCATTTTGAATTTTTTTGAGAAAAATATTTGTATATGTTTCTTTCTTTTCTTTTTTGGTTAATTACTAAAAAAAAACTTTACGGTTTCACGCATTTTTCACTTTAAACTCCAGTGTTTCAATTTCGATAAATTAAACCCGATTATTGTTATGATTTCAAAGAAAGAGACTTGCATATTTTTTCCCTACTTTTTTATTTTTTAGTAAATGCTTTTGTGACCACTTTCTACCACCATTATTATGTTCACACTCTACTTTCTTCTTCTCTATTTTTGTCTTTTTCTTTCTCTCTTTTTTTGTACTATTATTATTTTTTGGTTAATTAAAAAAAAAATTCCAAAGTTTCATGCGTTTTTTACTTTAAATCTCAGTGTTTTAATTTCGATAAATTAAATCTTAGAGTTTCATTTGTATTTCAATGTGCCCCCTCCTCCATCTACCTCCGTTTGTGTAAAGTAACGGGGAATAATTTTGGGGTTTAAAGAAAAATGCGTGAAATTTTAGTTTTTTATTTTTATTTTTTGTTGTAATTAACCCTAATATTTATTATTATTTTTGTGTATATATATAACTTACATATCTTATTATATATGTACATATGTGCTTGTATATATGGTGCAATTTTTTTTTTAAATTTTGACTCTTCTAAGGATGAAATTTTGATTTTGTTAATAATTTTGATGATTATGTAAGAAAAGCTACCCGAAATGTAAGAGACACTTATCAGTGTTTTAATGGATTAAGGCTACCTAAAATGTAAGAGACACTTGTCAGTGCTTTAATAGATTAATGTTATTTTTAGTCATTAAAATTATAGACGAAATCAAAATTTTACTCCCTTCGTCCAATATTGATAGTCCCTTTTTGAAAATTCATTACACTTTGAATTCAAATTTTAAATAATTAATTTCAAAAGTACCCTTCTATTTTCATTTTTAAATATATTTATAATTACAAGGGATAATTTTTAATTTTTTTTAATTTAAATTTTTGACTTTTCAAAGCGGACATACATTTTGGGACAACAAAAAATATAATAATGGACCAATAAAATGGGACGAAGTGAGTATCAGTCAAAATTTGAATAAAAAAATTTCATCATATATACAAACACATGTATATATACCGTAAGATATATAAGTTACATATACACACAAAAAAAATTGAAGGTTGCATTTGACTAACTTTTGAAATCATGATTCCAATGTAAAATTTTCAAAATTCGTAATCAAACACACAATTCAAAATTACTCAAAACTAAATTCAAAAATTATCTTCAAAACTCATAACTAAACACACAATTCAAAATTCTTTTCAAAACTCAAAACCAAACTCTTTTCAAAATTTTATTTTAATTTTATTTTAAATATATTTTTTATTTTTTAAAAAAAATTATTTGTAGGATTATGATTTGAGCATGGAGTCGTGTTTTGAGTTATGAGCTTTGAAAAGGGAAAATTTGTTTGGTTATGAGCTTTGAACAGAGTTTTGACTACGTTTGTTTGGCAGATTAGGTTGGATGGTATTATTAGTGAGGGAATTATTAATGTGTGGATTGTTAGTAAGGAGATTAGGTGAAAGTGTGTTTGTTTTAAGGGTAAATTATGCAAATGGTCCCTGTAGTTTAGATGTTGTGTCAATTTGGTCTTTGTTTTAATTTACTCGATTTTGTCTCTTAATTTAACAAATTATGTCATTTTAGTCCAATAAAATAACGGTTGTTAAGTTTGGTGGACGAAAAGTCTACACAAGGACCAAATTGACACATTATGTAAACTATAGGGACCAAATTGACACATAATTTGACTTTCCGTCTACCAAACTTAACAACCATTTTTTATTAGACTAAAATGACACAATTCGTTAAATTAAGGAGCAAAATCGAATAAATTAAAACAACAGGGACCAAATTGACACATCGTGTAAACTACATAGACTATTTGTATAATTTACCCATGTTTTAATGATATAGTATTGAAGGTAGTTAGTGATGAGATTGTTAAATTATTTTTATAATAAATTTTAAAAAAATAATTTTTATATTAAAAAATATCAAAAACAAATATAATTTTTTTTAAATAATAGATTGCAATTGTAAAATAAAAAAAATTGCACTATTTCGGTCAACCAGCCGGACGTTTGGGGATGTTCGGACGAACGACCGGGTAAACCTAATCCGCTATATTTCATGCATTTTTGTGCTGTATTTTTTAAAATATTAAAAAAATTATCTTTTATTTTAAATATGTAATTTTTATTTTAAATATTTTTTTATTTTTTAAAAATATTTTTAAATATTACGATTTGAGTATAGAGTTTTGAAAGTAGTGTGGAGTTTCGAGTTATGTGTTTGGTTATAAGTTTTGAAAATAATTTTTGAATTGAGGTTTGAGTTATGTGTTTGGTTACGATTTGAATGTGGAGTTGTGAAAAGAGTTTAAAATATTAAAATTAAAAAAAAAATTATTTATAAAATAAATATTTAAAATAAAAAATTAAAAATATCTAAATAAAAATTATATATCTAAAATAAAAAAAATAAAATTTTCTTAAACATTTTTTAATATTTTTAAAAAAATAGATCCATAAAATTTAAAATACAACTCAAAATTCAAAAATTCAAAATACAATTCAAAACTCTTTTCAAAATTCAAAAACTCATTTCAAAACTCATAACCAAACAAAATTTTCTTTTTTTAAAACTCAACTCACAATTCCACACTCAAATCATAACTCCATACTTAAATCATAATTTCAAAACTAAACCAAACACAACCAAATATTAGGGTTAATTACAAAAAAAATTATAAGATTTCACGTGTTTTTCACTTTAAATCTCAGTATTTTTCATTTTAAATTCAAAAACGATTCTCCATTATCTTACACCGACAGAGATGGACAAAAAGAGCACATTGAAATACGGATAAAACTCCAAGGTTTAATTTGTTAAAATTGAAACATTGAGGTTTAAAATGAAAAACGCGTGAAATTTTGGAATTATTTTTGTAATTAACCCCTTTTTTTTTCTTATGCTTTTTGATGTTCACAAACATAACATCAATATGGAATGTGAAAATCAGGTGGAAGTGAATTATAATGGTGCAGGGGAAGAAGAAAGTAGTGATAAATAAAAAAAATAATAAAAAGTAGAGAAAAAAAAAAAACATTAAGCAAGTGTCTTTCTTGGAAATCATAGCAGTGGTGTCTATTTTATGTGGCTGATGACATTTCTTTGCAGTTTCTCAATCATTTCTGTACATTTCACTAGCAAATTCTGGAGGTCAAAAAAAAAAAAAACTTATGTTTTCAGATAATTAACTTTAATAGCGGAGTAGGCATAATAATAGTTAAGATTTTTGTTAAGCTAATGTAAACCAAAATAATATGTTTGCTTATATTTTTGTTTTCAATTATTTTGATAAAGAATATTCAATTAATGCTAATATTATTCATTTTTTTGTGTTGGTATAAATTAAAATTTAAAATTTTGCAATACTTATTTTTGATGAAAAGTTACATAGATTTTTATTTTCTAAAGTTTAAATTCTGAATCTGTTCCTGATTAAAGATCCTGTTAAATGATTGGACCATTTTACATTTTCGTTTGGTAAAACAAAAAAAGAAAATCAGAAGTTGATATGAAAATTTTGTTTAATAAACTGTTTTTGATAATTACTTTGGGGAATAATCATTTTTTTATAGTGAAATTAAAAGATCCTTCCAATAAAAAATGTGTAAACATTTCCACTTTCTTATTTTGAAAATACAAAATCATTTGATAAAAATTTGTGAATTTTGACACTTTTTTCCACAAAGATTAATATGAAACTAACCAAATCAAATCTTAATTCCCATTACTCATTACTCATTACAATAAGAAAATAAACATGTGTAAATTTTAACCACTAGTTTTTATAGTTTTGGTGTCATTTCAATCTTTATAATTTTAATTAAATTATAAATTTTCTTAACTAAGTAAATCAATCTCAATCATATAATTAACAGTTTTATTTCAAAAACACAAATTGATGTTATTAATTGAATCGAATTAATACAAAATTTAAAATCAAATCGATTACAAATATATAAATCAAAATGACATATGAGACAAAATACAAAAACAACCAATTTAAGTTAATTTTACCCACTAAACATTACCACTTTCCCCTTCTTGATTCAAGGAAGATTCAAGGCTATCAACTTGCAACTAATGACAAGGAAATAAAACAAACAACAAAATCAGGTTAATTCTATTGTGAAAAAGAATTTTTATTTTTTATGATTATCTGACAAATCTCCACAAAAATAATAAGAAATAAAAAATTTAGTCATCGACCTATATTGAAGAGTATTGTTCGAACTCATAGAGTTCGTTACGAGTTTCATTATAATAATCTAAAGGGGCACTTTTTCATAAATCCTTTTTTACCTATTTATATTCCTTTTAGTCTACATTATTTTCTTATATTCCAATAAGCCCTATGGGTGACATAGTTACCAAAATACCCCTAATAATATTCACATTTACATTTCACACCATCAATGTGAATGTTCACATCGTCAATGTAAATATTCACACTATCAATGTGAATGTTAACATATCAATGTGAATATTCACTTTGACGTGTGAATCATATTGTCAATGTGAACATTCACACGTCAATGTGAATATTTACATTGTAAAATATGAATGTTCACATCACCAAATTGCTAACTGTTCAAAAAATATTTGTAAGGGTAAAAATGTTCATAAAATACCTTAAATATTAAAATTAAGATTTGGTAGATCAAATGTCTAAATAATAGGATTTATTAGAATATAAGAATATCTTATAAACTAATTGAGATACAAACGCTTGAAAAAGGATTTTCTAATAAATTTCTCTAATCTAAACCATTCGTTTTGTATTTTGAATTTTCCATTATTTAGTGTTTTTAGAGTTCTACTCTACATTATTTATGTTAGAATATTTGTCAAATTATCTCTTACAAAAGAGAGAATTTTTTTTTTAATTAAATTATAAATTAAACCATTGGTCCCTGTAATTTAAGTAAAGTGTTATTTTAGTTATCGTAATTTTAATTTAAACATTTTGGTCCTTGTATTTTAAATTTTGTTACAAGATGGTCCCTCCATCAAATGTTGTTAACAATTGAAACAGAAAAAATTAAGTGCAAAATTAGAAAAATCAAAATAAAAATCAAAATAAATTATAAAGACCAATAATATAATGAATATACTACATTGATGGTCTTTATAATTAATTTTAAATTTTACTTTAGTCCCTTTTTTAGTTTACTCATAATATTTTTCCATTTTAAATTCAAACAAAATTAAAAATGTATTAACCAAAACCCCATATTATTGGGTAAAGATTGAAAAACGTCTAAAGCCACTCTCTACCAACTGAGAAAAATCATGATAGATATATGAATTCATTTTAAAATATATTAAAAAATAATTGGGTTCTACTGACTTGGGTTCTTTTATATTTTTAATTTATTTATATGTTGTTTTCCCAGAGGGACCGGGAGCCAATAAAAGAAGACGCCATTTTTGACTTTATTCTGAGCACTCAATAATATAATGTTTGAGTATTTTATTTTTATTTTTAATTTATATGTTGTTTTCGCAGAGGGACAAGGGGCCATTGAAAGGAGACTCCACTTTTGACTTCTTCTCGGCTCAGCACTCAATAATTTCTTCTTCTCATCACAAAAATATAGCCATTTTTGAGACTGCAAAAACTTTTTTCGCTGAAAAAAAAGTTAACAACCTCTTTGCTTTGCTTCTGATCTGTGGTTTTTTGTTTTCCTTCTGTAATAAAAAATAATGCCTATAGCAGAGATCTTTCTCTCTGCCTTCGTCAAATTGCTGTTTGAGAAGATGACCTCTTTTGCCTCCTCCAAATTACCCACCTTTGAAGGTATTGGTGCCCAGCTCACCAATTGGACCAATATGCTGTCTCAAATTGAAGCTCTTTTGATTGACGCGGAGGAGAAGCAAATGACAGATCGAGCCGTGAACTTGTGGCTCGATGATCTCCAAGATCTGGCATATGATTTGGATGATGTCGTGGACGAGTTCGCCACCGAAGCATTGCGACAGAGTCTCAAGGCAAAGCCACACCAAGCTAGTTCCAGCAAGGTATGGAATCCCATCCTTAATTTCAAGCCAGGAGATGTTTGGTTTAATTTCAAAATGAGGTCCAAGATTGAGGAGATCACTACCAGATTACGCACTAGTTTTGAACAATGTTCGAAACTTAATTTGGTTAAGATTGTTGGAACCACCACACCTACTAAGACTTGGCAAAGACCAGAGTCTACGTCGTTATTAAAAGAACCTCGTGTTTATGGAAGAGAAAAGGATCAAAGAAAGATAATTGAGTTGCTTGTAGGTGGGGGTGAATCAAGTCGTAACAAAGTTGACGTAATTCCCATTGTGGGTATGGGTGGGATTGGCAAGACCACCCTGGCTCAGATGGTATACAACGATGAAACCGTGAAGAAGCATTTCGATCTGAAAGCCTGGGTTTGTGTGTCAGATGAGTTTGACATTATGAAAATAACAAAAGCAATTTATGATTCAGTCACTTCCCAGACATGTAGTTTTAATAACTTGGATCAAGCTCAAGTTCAACTAAAGCAGGCTTTGGTTGGAAAGAAGTTCTTAATTGTTTTAGACGATGTCTGGAACAAAAAATACAATGACTGGAATGATTTGAGCAGCCCTTTCAATGATGGAGCTCAAGGGAGTAAAGTCGTGGTGACTACACGCAGCAGAGACATTGCAAGAATGATGGCAACTGTCGAACTTCATGACGTTGAGATCCTATCAGATGAAGATTGTTGGTCATTGTTTGCACAACATGCCTTTGAGAATAGAAGTATTGATGCAAATCCAAATTTGGTATCAATAGGTAAGAAAATTGTGGAGAAATGCAAAGGTTTGCCTCTGGCTGCTAAGACACTCAGTGGCCTTTTACGTTGCAAAGAACGAGATGAGGAATGGGTAGATGTATTGTGTAGTAAAATATGGGAACTATCACACGAAGAAAGTGACATCCTTCCAGCTTTCAGATTAAGTTACCATCATCTCCCTTCGCATTTGAAGCAGTGTTTTGCATACTGCTCAATAATACCCAACGACTATGAATTCGAGGAAGAGGAGATAGTCTTGTTGTGGATGGCAGAGGGTTTCATTCTGCAAAAAAGAGAGAAACAAATGGAAGATGTAGGAGGTGAGTACTTTCGGGAATTGTTGTCAAGGTCTTTTTTCCAACCATCAAGTACCGGTAAAAGCTCTAAATTTGTGATGCATGACCTCATCAATGATTTGGCTCAAGTAGTTGCAAGAGAAACTTGTTTTAGATTGGAGGATATATTGAAATATCCGAAGCAGTGCAAGAATATAAAGAAAGCTCGACATTCATCTTATATGCGGGAGCAATATGAGGGTATGAAAAAATTTGAGATCTTTGACAAAGCCATACATTTACGGACCTTCTTACCATTTAATGCACCATATATTTGGAAATGTCATTTGGCAAGCAAAGTTTCCCTTAATCTATTGCCAAAGCTAAGACGCTTGAGGGTGCTCAATATGAGTAGATATTACATCACAGAAGTTCCAAATTCAGTTGGAGATTTGAAACATCTGCGGTATCTTAACCTATCCAACACCAACGTTGAAGAATTACCTGAATCATTAGGCTCTCTTTACAATCTACAAACATTGATGTTAAGAGGATGTGAAAAATTGAAAAAGTTGCCAACAGACTTGGGAAACCTAATTGACCTACGTCATCTCGATATTACAAATGCACATCACTTAGAAGAAATGCCACTAGGAATAGGTAAGTTGGCTAGTCTTCAAACACTATCCAATTTTATTGTTACTAAAAATAGTGGGCATCGGTTAAAAGAGTTGGGGAACTTAATTTATCTTCGGGGGAGGCTTTGCCTATCTGGGTTACAGAACGTGGTGGTTCCATTAGATGCAAGGGAGGCGAATTTAATTGATAAGGAGGGGTTAGATGTGTTATCAATGGAATGGAGTGTTAACTCAGATGATTCACGAGATGGAAGAGTTGAAACAGAAGTGCTTGACATGCTACAACCTCACAAAGATTTAAAAGAGCTCCATATCAAAGGCTACCTTGGTGCAGGATTTCCGACTTGGATAGGCGATCCTCTGTTCTCCAATATGACTGACCTAAGTTTAGATAATTGTGGAAACTGTGCATCCTTGCCACCACTAGGACAACTACCCTCCCTCAAAAAGCTTTACATTAAAGGAATGAGTGTACTAAAGCATGTCGGTCGTGAGTTTTATGGGCAGGGTGGTGCAAAACCCTTTCAATTACTAGAGACTCTAAGCTTTAAGGATATGCTGGAATGGGAGTATTGGTATACTTTTGAAGATGATAAGGAAGTTGAACCATTTACTCATGTTCGTGAGCTCTCCATCGAAAATTGTCCTAAACTTGTTGGAATGTTGCCAAGTTATCTACCTTGTTTGAATAATCTAAAGATTAAGAAGTGCTCGCAATTGCTAGTTGAAGTTTCCAAGGTTGTCCACCCGTCACTCACCTCTATAGCTATGAATGACGTTCCTCTAACAAGCCTTCAAGCGGTCCTTGAGATGAGGAGCATGGTCGATGACGAACTGATATCAGCAAATGCAAAGTCTAAGCATCCTAGTTCAATAACTTCCTTGAGCATTGGGATGATTAAGAAACTCGAGCTCTTGCCAAAATGGGTTACTCATTGGCTGATGGAACTCGAAGCATTGGAGATCACAAGCTGTGAAGAACTCAAGACATTGTGGAAGAACGAGGAGAGAGTGCAACGCAGTCTGAGTCTCCCTGCATTCCGGCATTTGAAAATTAAAGGCTGCCCCCAGCTTGTTTCTTTGTTTGAAGAAGATGAGGATGAAGACAACAAAGGGCAACATGAGCAGCAGCAGCAGCAGCAGCAGCAACAAGAGGGACTCACCTGCATAGTGAGGAGGCTTGAGCATCTAACAATAGATAATTGTGAAAAGCTGGAGAAACTGCCACGGCTGCTACATGGCTTCACTTTTCTTGGAGAGTTGTATGTCTATAAGTGTCCGAGTCTCAGCTCTTTTCCGGAGACAGGTTTTCCGTGCACGCTGAAAACACTCAGGATAGGTGATTGTGAGGCTCTGCAATCCTTATTCGGGTGTTTAACACAGATTAATGACAGTAATCTTCAAGTGTTAGATGTTTGTGATTGTCCATCCCTCACATGCTTGATATCGTGCAGAGGTGGGGGGCTACCACCCACACTCAAACAGCTTCAGATTATGAGGTGTAAAAAGTTGGAGGCACTGCTAGTAGTAGATGAGGGGATGGAAATTACCTGTCCATCTCTTGAGATTGTTTTGATCATGGATTGTGATAGGCTCAAATACTTGCCAGATGCCCTTCCTAATAATAATAATAATAATCTCAGTAATCTCAGTGGATTGTACTTGTATGGGTGTAAGAATTTGGAGTACATTCCGGAAGGATGGTTCCACTCCGCAACAAATCTGAGAGATTTGGATATCAGGGGATGCAAAAAACTCAAGGCCCTACCACACGGATTGCAGAGCATCAACTACCTGACTTCTCTTCAATCGCTGGAGATGAATATTTCACAATGGAACAACAACTTCAAGAAGATTGGTTTGCGCAGTTTATCCTCTCTTAGAATACTGTCGATGTCAGGCGCAATTAGCGTGGCAGAGGAAGAAGAAGAAGGTGTAGCGGGGTCCAGCTTTCCGATAGATGGGAAGTTGCTGCCCACCTCTCTGATCAATCTTCAGATCGGGGGTTTCCGAAATCTGGAGAAGCTGTCTTCAAAGTTGTTTCAAAACCTCGCCTCTCTTGAAGAACTTTCTATCTTTGCTTGCCCTAGGCTCAAATCTTTACCAGTGCAAAGGCTGCCTCCCTCACTTGAGGCATTGTGGATCCGTGGAAGTCGGAAACTAACAAGGAAGTGTGAAAAGGGGAAAGGCAAATATTGGCCCCACTTAGCTCACATACCTCAAGTCAATGTTGATGATGAGTGATAAGCTCCGTTGTGGAGATTCCCACCGCAGTTTTACAAGCACTCAAATTGCCAGGTATCAAAACATAAACTAATTTTATAAATATAAATATTTAAAAAATATTTTCAGATTTTAAAAACAAAAAAATCATATGAAAAACATAAACTAATTTGTTTTATTTTTTAGATGCATCTAATCTACATATACTTAAAAAAAATTAAAAATTAAAAAATCTTTAAAAAAATTTAATAAATACAAAATACGTACAAAAATGTATTAAATTTGTATATTTATTAATATTTAGTGATTTTTTAAACAATTTTTTTCATAAATTTTATACATTTTAGGTGTATTTAGATTGAGTGGATCTAAAAACTTGAAAACCTTGATTAAATACTTAAAAAGTTCACTAAAAACAATAAAATACAGATTGGAATTTAAAAATTATTTTTGAGAACTCCAAAACCAAACAGAGTTTCAAAAATTATTTCAGATTCTAAAAACTAAATGAGTTTTGGATTTTTAAATTTTTGAAAATTATTTTTAGAATATACAGCCAAACAAATTTTTAGAAAATTATCTTTCAAAATTGATTTCAAAAACCAAACCTTAGGTTTTTTGGGCTTTCTGCTAGTCATTAATAAAATATTTTTGTATTTGTTAAGTTGTTTCCTATATAGTGACCGGGAAAAATTAGATTGAAAGTGATTAAGCTGGTACAAATTCTTGTTGAAGGGAGAATTTTTTTGAAAAAAAAAGAAAAAAAAGAAAGAAAGAAAGACAATGAAATGCTGTGATGTAAGTAGTTTGCAAATGCTTAGAAAAATTAAACAATTTTTTTGCTGTTGTAAGAGCTAACTTAAAAAGTTATAAACAAATATACGCATATCAGGTGTCCAAATTTCATTTTTGTGAGTTGTTTAATAAATATGGAAACTGAAAGCAATTTTAATTGTATATCTGGAGTCGTTACATTTTTTGTCTGAAAAAAAAATTTAGAGTATTAAGTTTTATCAATCTATGAGGGATTATTTGATACAGAAATGTGCTTTCAAGGATCTAAATACAAAGAAAGGCTTCTTCCGATAGATTTCCTAGTCTGCTTTTATTTCTGAGGCAGCCACAACAAATGGAAGAGTTCACATTTCTTTCCAGCTTGGTGCATTTGTCCCTGGATATCCTGTCCATCCAGTGATTGTTTGCTATCCCCTTGTACACTTTGACCAATCCTGGTAAGAATTTTCTTGAGTTGAAACCGTTTTGGTGTTGTCTTTTGTAATATCTTTACCTAACTTGCATCATATGGCCTTTCATTTTGTTTAGGGGAAATATAGCTTTGGGAAAGCTCATGTTTAGAATGTTCATAGTTTCACAATGTCATGGAGGTATGTTGAGTGATTTTTTATTTATCTATAGTTGCATATAGTGAAAATGTAGTGAGCTTGGCTTCCCCCACTATTTTTGTTTGTAAAATTTTTGGGCAGTATGTTGTATGAGGTGGCAATTCATATATATAGGTTGTTATAGTGATGCCCCAATTTGCTATTTTTCTTTTGATAACTAACTCACTCTCGCAAATCATCAATACTGATTATTCATCAGCTTAAATGTACATGCATTTATATGATGTGGCCTTAACTATATTATAATTTGAATTTTGGTTACTGGATAACTTGTATGTTGTAAAAAGTTGAATGAAGTCATTTATTAAATTATATAAGTCGAGTATCTTCCTGTTGTTTTACCCCTTGAAAATTAGTAGGAAAATGCTACCCATTTTGCTCAGAGGATGAATCGACATTATTTGATTAATCTTTGCTGCCTTGTTGGCTTTAGTTGATATTTTAATATTAAGTATATTCTTATACATCAAAGTTTTTAATGGGCACATTACATACAATTTGTTAATTTTTTGTGTATGGTTAACATATTTTGTATTTCATATGCTTAATCTCCCTGAGCCATTCAGAACCAGTGGATGTTTAACACACTGTAAAAATATTGTAATTGAATTTGTGTGATGTTATGTCTACTGCATTTGTGTGTGGAAGCCTGCCCTTTTTTTTTTCTCGCATCCGTGCTCAAAGAATCAGCAAATTGATGATTCTTGGTCTTGGGATTTCAAATAATAATATATGTATATATATATACAAAGATCAAAATTTTGTTTGGGTGTGTTGTTTCAAATAGTACAGAAACAAAAACATCTCGGAAATATTTTATGAAACGAAGATAAAATAGAAATGTTTGAAAATATAAATTGAAATATATCTAAATGTATAAAAGCCTAATAATTGATTAATTAAACAAATTGAGATTCATATAGTCATTCACGTAAAAGAATTAAAAAACTAATGTTACTATGAACTAAAATTATTAAGTATTGTTAAATAACTCAAATTTATTAAACAAAAGTTTCCAATAAGGACTAAAAGTTTACTTAAGCAACAGTAATAAATGTTTATGAAAATTTCTAAATTTGTATAGATACAATTTACTCTTTCTGTATATCACACTATGTTTCGGTGTGTTTCACTATGTTTTGATGTGTTTCAATGAAAACACTAGAATTTATTATTCCATTAGTGTTTCGTTTCGGTCTCTTGGGAAATGGAAACATTTTGGCCATTTCAATGGAAACAAACGAAAATTTTGTTCCTCGTATATATTTAAGATAAATCCATGTCAAAGAGTTTTTCATTCATGTGTTGTCTACGTTTTTCATGTTATTTGGTTCCAAACAAATGGCATATGTACCTATTAAAATTGGGTGTAATTGCACATGCAACAGCTCTCGTGTCTTCTATGTGCACTATGTTAACTTATTACAATTGGAGGAATAGTTTCCTATTGTCAGTCTTTAGTTTGGGAAATTTGTCCCTTTTTGTATTCTTTTAGTAGCTGTTGGTGTATTGCCTTGATTCTTAGGGGCAGAGCCATGTATAACAAAGTTGGGTCAAGTGACCTCACTGGAAATTTGTGAATCTGAAATTATTATTCAGACTTTTTGAAAATTTTATTTTAAATGAGGTCAATCTTGAACTAATTTCATAAAGCATAGAGATTAATATATAATCATGTTACCCCTTTTTTCCTTCTAATATTTTAGTTATTCTTTTTCATTTTCTTCTTTCTTTGAATTCTTTTGTAGATGTTCACGTGTTACCCACCTTATACGTCACTATTATCCTAATATCCAAGGAGATGATTGCGGCATTATGTGACTGCTTAGGAGAGGATTTGCGCTTATATTTAAAAAATGTGAAAAAAAAAGAGAGGAGAACTTGTGGCATTAAAAAGGAATTGTCAACAAACACAGTGGGTGTTGTTTTCTTCAACTAAATTAACTAAACAAACCTTATGTTCAAAGGATATATCTGAATTAAATTTGTTCAAAATTTTAGTGAAGGAAAATATTATACATTTATGATTTATGGAATCAATTGTTTAACTTTATTAGCATTTATGGAATTTTAGTATTAGTGATGCAAGCGGTCAGTTATTAGATTTTTGTAAAAATTAACTATTGTGGTTTTTGCTTTCATTATGGTATTTGTAATTTGGTAACTATAAATTACTTGATCCAGTTTTGTGTATTACACAAGTTTATTAGTGTACATTATGTATAATTGAAGGTTGATATTAGTGGTGAATTGTTTAATGGACATTTCTGGCTCCGCAATGGTTGATTCTGCACTAATACAGAAAAGAATCCTATTTTTGTGAACTTGATGATTATCTAACAGCACACTCCATTTTGGATTTGTCTTGATTTGCCAGTTGAGCTGCCTTGAGTATTTATATCATTCTCTCTAAGTTATTTGTGGATATTGAGATTTTAATCTATCAATTCATTCGTGATGGATATATGCAAACTAGCCATGCTATAGCTACCTCTCTTAATGTTACACATGAAGAAGTTATTGAAACTGAATGACTTTCATTAAATTGAAAACTCAGAGATACAGTACGTTATATACACTCCACATGTTTACAAAATATCTAACGAAAATATCTACCTAACTCACTCTGTTACAACAAGCTGAACTAACACTTTACTTGTTTGGTTTGCAGGACAACATATCTCTAGTCTGGTCTTGGATTGTTGCTGAGTCTTGATTGGTTACTATAACTGCACAAACATCTTATTCCTATGGGGACATCATGCTGCTTGCAAAAGCTTCCCAGTCCAAATAGGTCACTTTTCGTGCTCCATGTGTTTTGACTTTTATAGTTTGAACATTCTATGAAGTGCTAGATTTCAGCTCTTAAACTTAATTTGATGGCCTTTTTTTGCGATGGATCAAGAATATTTGATGCAGCTGCAATGATGGAATTTACATTGTCTCCTTGGGATTTCATAATGTATTTAGGCGTAGGCCTTGAAACACACCATTTAACGCTTATAATTCCTCTCTTCCAAAATAAATAAGTTGAATTAATGTTTTTATTAATGACTATTGATTAATCTATATATTACTGAATGGAGGAAGGATCACAGATTAATTTGAAAAAATAGAGGTGAAAAACGCAGCAGAGAAGTCTTGAAAAAACTAATGTGCTAGTAAAAGGTCTTGTATTCCTTTAGTTCTAGCAAGGAGATTTTTCCGTCTCAACTGGAGTCTTGAAACAAATCTTTAAAATGTAAATACAGTATTACTTCTATCTATATTAATTGGTTTCTTTTCTATGGTTTTAGTAAACAATGAATTGTTAACTAATGGAGCATGAAAAAATAAAATACCCTGGAAATGAAATTTAAGGTCGTAATTTTGTGGGAAGAAGAGTATACATTATGTTGATGTTTGGTGCATCATAGAACTTGACATGTACACCTTGAATCTTTAGTGAAGATGAACATAAGCCAAATCAAGCAATGTATCTGGCTGTCCAAATTCTTAAGCATAGTTCTAGCTGCTTAATCTTGGCTGGTGAGGAGTAGATTGTTTTCAAACTTGGCATGTTGTATGGTTTCAGACTTTTCTTAGGTGTGCTCTTTCTAATTTATCAGGTAGTCACTCTTACAATTGAATCCAAGTGTGCCGAGAACACACCATGGTTAGATTGATTACTAAAGTAAAGAAAAATACACAGATGAAAATAAAGTCGTCTGTGACCATGCAATTTGTGTTTGTAGTTTAAGTTTATTATTAGAGTTAGGACACCTCTTAGGTAGAGCTCTCATAAAAATAAATAAATAAAATTTGTATGTGAGATAGTGGAATTTTTTTTATATTATCTGTGTACCCCAACCCCTAGTAGCCTTTGATGAGATCTCTCCTACAACCCTCCCTCCTCTTCCCCCTTCTTCTTCTTCACTCTTTCTTTTTCTCTAATATATTTTGTTTCTAAAAGTAATGGTCTTGATGTTTTGTTGTTTGTATTGTTAGTGTCATATCGATTCACTTGAAAAAAATACTCAAGGCCAAGATGATAGTTTTGTGTCCTTAGCTAAATAAAGGATCTTAAATTGACTGCATGATAGGAATGAGACTTTATACTACCGAGTATGTTTGGTGGCAATTATCAGCTTGTAAACAAGAAGTGATTTAAGAATTAATTATAATTTCTCTTTAGCTAGAGAGAAATAATTTGAAGTAATGACGCATTGCTGTTGCTTTTCTCTCCATGTCCTTATTGATAACGTTGAAGATTTTGCTCCAATAATATATAGTCCTACAGTAGGATTGGTTTGCCAAAACTATTCAGGGTTGTTCAGATGGCACGGGGAATGTACTTCAGTGCAAAAGATAAAGGAGAGATGATGTCCATGATCTATAACTGGCCTGGTTATCTGGTATTTTGGAAATCTAGAATGCATTAATGTATAGTTTTGTTCTCTTTATTGCTTTTACCTACTTGTTGGTGATACATTAAGAGTGTCAGCCTCAGTTACATTTGCCTAAGCTAGATACAGGACAGACAACAGCCGTATGAGCTGCAGCTTCAGTTGTAGTATGCTGCAGCTTATCAGATCAGCCACAGCTTGAAGGTTGTTAGTTTAGTTGTTAGTTTGTTAGAACCAGAGTTAGATAGTAGTTATGGTTACGTTAAGTAGTTAGGATTTACGGTTAAGACAGTGTATCATTTCTATAAATCATTGTAAATCTATCTGTAGAAGGTATGGAAAATTGAGATCAAACTTTCTTTTTGGTATCAGAGCTCTGAGCTCCTACGAGCAGAGATCCTTGGAGATCCTTCTATGGCTACTCCAAACCCTATACCTCCATTAACCTCCATGGATACATCTTCAAGTTCTTCTTTACCTACAAATCTTACACTATTGATTTCCAATCTGAGTGCCCTAGTGCCTACAAAGCTTGATTCAACAAATTACATTGTTTGGAAGAGTCAACTACACAACATCTTGAAAGCTACGAAGCTTCTTGGATTTGTTGATGGTACCAAAGTATGTCCCTCATCTGTTCTTCTTGATTCTAGCAATCAAGAAGTTTTGAATCCAGCTTATACACAGTGGATCACCATTGATTCTCATCTGTTGAGTTGTATCACTGCTACATTGTCTCCATCTATATACACATCTGTCATTCATTGTCAGACCAGCACTGAGGTCTGGTCTGTTCTTGCCAAGAGGTTTACATCTCTTTCTAGGTCTCACATTCATCAATTGAAGAATAAGCTCAGTTGTATTGTTAAAAAAGGCTCAACAATGGAGGATTACTTGAGTCAATTTAAATCCATTTCAGATCAACTTGCTCTGGCTTCATCACCAGTAGATGATGAAGATTTGGTTCTCTTAGTTCTTAATGGTTTACCAGACTAATATAATGCTTTCAAGACTACCCTTAGGGCTCGATCTGATCCTATTTCCATGGAAGCTTTGTCTTCCTTGCTGTGTTCTGAGGCCATTCATGTGGAGTCTTCACTCAAACAATCTCATACCTCCGAGATTTCTTTTGCTTATGCTGCAACCAGAGGTAACTATAGAGGAGGTAACAGAGGAGGTCACAGAGGTTCTTTTAGAGGCAGAGGTTCCTCCAATTTTTCCAGAGGTTCAGAGAGTGGTGGTAGGTTTCGAGGCAGTTCTCAGCATGGTGGTTCCTTCAAAGGCAGTCAATATCACAGAAGTAGGTCCACTCCTAATCCTAATGCTATGATCTGTCAGATCTGTGGAAAGCTGAACCATTCTGCCCTAGATTGCTGGTACAGAATGGACTCATCATTTTAGACTAGTCCACATCATTCCTCTTCTATATATATGCCTCCTTCTACACATCAAAGCTCTCCTACAGCCTACGTTGCTTCTGCCTCATCCTCGTCTGTTGCCTCAGCCCCTTCTTCCTCTTCCAACTGGTTTCTTGACTCTGCTACAACTAGACATATGACTAATGATCTCACTAATCTCTCCTATTATCAACCTTATTCCGGGCCAGATCAAGTTGCTATTGGTGATGGCAACACTCTACCTATCACTCACACTGGTAATGGTCTCCTTCCCACACCTAAATTTCCTTTTCATCTTCACAGCATTCTTCATGTTCCTTCTATCTCTTCCAATTTGGTTTCAATTCATCAATTAGCTAAGGACAACAACTGTTCTGTTACTTTTGATGCCCATTCTTTTCTGATCCAAGACAAGACTACTCAGACGATGCTGTATAGAGGTCCTTATGCTGATGGCCTCTATCCTCTTTCTACATCTTCTTCTGCATCTTCTTCTTCACCAGCTTGCCTCTCCTGTACAAGGTAGCCTGTTGCTCCAAACTGGCATTTTCGACTAGGCCATCCTTCTTCTCAGAAGTTTCATCAAGTTATGACTCAAAATAAATTCATGACTTCATCTTCTGTACATAGTCCTAATAGCTCTACTTTGTGTGAACATTGTCGTGTGTCTAAGAGTCACAGGTTACCTTTTTGCTTGTCTAATTCTACTGTTGACAAGCCCTTAGCCCTTATTCATGCTGATGTTTGGGGTCCCTTTTCTGCCTCTTGTTCTGGATATAAGTACTATGTTCTCTTCATTGATAATTTTAGCAAGTTCACTTGAATTTTTCCTCTTCATTACAAAAGTGAAGTTTTTGCCAAATTTTTGGAATTTAAGGCATTTGTTGAAACATAATTGACTATTCACCTATAGGTTTTGAGGAGTGATAATGGGGGTGAATATCTTAGTCTTCTTTTCAAAATTTTCTCAAACAAAAAGGCATTGCTTACCAGTTAACATGTCCTCATACACCTGCTCAAAATGGAGTAGCAGAAAGAAAACACAGACATTTAATTGAAACCACTATCACTGTCATGCATCATTCTTCCATGCCCTTGATTTACTGGTTTGACGCTCTTGCTACTACAGTCTTCTTGATAAATAGATTACCCACTCTTAAACTGAAAATTCATACTCCATTTGAAGTTTTATTTCTTCACAAACCAGATTATCAGTTTTAAGAGTCTTTGGTTGCAGGTGTTATCCTTGGCTTAGGCCTTACTCTTCTCATAAGCTCCAACCTAGATCTATCCCTTGTGTATTTCTAAGCTACCAACCATCTACTAAGGGCTATACGTGTCTTGACCCTCTTACTCAGAAAGTCTATGTGTCTAGACATGTTGTGTTTGATGAGTCAAAGTTTCCTTTTCAGATGGCTTCATCTAGCTCTTCTTCTTTATCTGATCTTTCTACTTTAGTTCATTTTTTCTGGTTTTCTTCTCCTCAGTCTACTTCATCTTCTACTTCTTCTCAGACTGCTTTTCCTATCTCTGCTTCTTCTGCTCCTATCTCTGCTTCTTCTCCATCTCAAATTTCCTCTCCATCAGATCTTCCTATTGCTCCTTTTCCTCCTCTCTTTGTAGCAGCACCTTCTATATCTGTAGCAGCTCCTCCTATCTCTGTAGCAGCTCCATCTCCCTTATCTGCTCCTGCTCCTTCTCAGGTGCCTCCAGTGCCTATTTCTTCTCTCTATATCGATCTTCCTCCACTACCTTTTTCTCATACTCATTCCATGATCACTAGGTCCAAGAGTAAGTGCCCTGCTGCTCCTTTTTCTTCTTCTCTTTGTCTTATTGCTTTTATAGCTTCTCTAGATCACTGTGAGCCAGAGACCTATCAAGCAGCTGCTCAGTCTCCAGCTTGGCAAGCTGCCATGTTAGATGAATATCAAGCCATCTCCTCAACTGCTGCTTAAGTCTCCCATGCCACAGCTGCAGCCTCAGTTACATTTGGCTAAGCTAGATACAGGACAGACAACAGCCGTATGAGCTGCAGCTTCAGTTGTAGTATGTTGCAGCTCATCAGATCAGCCACAGCTTGAAGGTTGTTAGTTTGTTAGAACCAGAGTTAGATAGTAGTTATGGTTAGGTTAAGTAGTTAGGAGTTATGGTTAAGAGATTGTATCATTTCTATAAATCATTGTAAATCTATCTGTAGAAGGTATGGAAAATTGAGATCAAACTTTCTTTACTTTGTACTTGTACCAGATCAGATGGTAAACAAAGCAAGGTATAAAATTGTGTTCAGTGTAGCATTATTGTTTGCTGTGAATAATGAATATATACATTACAAAATGAGCACATTTGCTCGCTTAGAAATGAAAATTGGTTCAGCACTCCTTGCAGCTTAAAGGTTATGTTCATCATTGCACTTGACATATCGTGGGTATACGGCTTCTTCTGTATTACAGGTTGACATGATTGTCCTGACTGATGGTAGTTACATTCTTGGTCTAGGTGATCTTGGGGTCCAGGGAACTGGAATACCCATTGGAAAACTTGATATGTATGTCGCTGCTGCTGGAATCAATCCACAGAGAGTATGCTCTACTCATCTCTCTTAATTATGTACAGTTTCATGTAGGCATAGCACAAACAGATGTACACCAAAATAAATTTGGTATACTAGTGTGTGTCAATGCATAAACACCTGTGCACACTGACAAGTAAATACACACATTTAGTACTGGGCTGACTCACAGATGCTTACCATGCTTGATATGGATCATAGCACATTGTTACTGCATGCATCACGCTTATTGAAGGTTACCTATGCTTGCTTATATGTTGGTTATGTTGTTATATTTTCATGCTTTGCAAAACATATTTCTATTGGCTATTTTCCATCAATGTGGATATTATATTGATGAAAGTGCATATATATGAGATAGAAGGTTAGATGCGTGGAGAACTGACAGTAATTTCTCGTCCACCTGACCTCAAAGATACTAGTAACTATGATATTTATTATCTTATATTATATATCCAGTTTTGGATTAACTATTTACCCTTTTCATTTTGCTTTCTTCTATACCAATCTAGCTGTGTTCATCTATGACAGATACTTCCAGTTATGCTTGATGTTGGTACCAACAATCAAAAGCTTCATGAACACCATCTTTCTATTGACTTTGTGCTGTTTATTTTATGTTCAGTGGTTCCTTTTCTTTATTTAATATTTTATTGTTTCTATTATTTCATACTTAATAGAAGTTTAAGGGCCGCATTTTTGGGACTGAATATATTCAATCAGATCTCTTCCACTTTAACATAATTGATTATTATCTCTCTTATAGACTGTAATAGGCCTTAAATACTGCATGCCTCTCTCTCTCTCTCTCTCTCTCTCTCTCTCTCTCTCTCTCTTCACACATGTAGAGAGTGAAGCTTTGAATAATCAGCTTAGGGTATGATGAGATATCACCCCTTATTTATACATGAAGATTAGGGTTTACAAACAAAGTCAATTACAAGATGATCCCTGAGGGTATCACAATGATTACAGACCCAAGCCTTTCGGCTAATAAAATACTAAGACTTTCGGTGATTATAATATGCCAACACTCCCCCTCAAGCTGGTGCGAAGATATCTCTCATGCCCAGCTTGCCTAATATGTCATGAAACGGTTTATTCCCAATTCCCTTGGTGAGAATGTCAGCAAGTTGTTCACCAGACTGAACAAAAGGAGTACAAATGGTACCACTAGTGAGTTTTTCCTTAATGAAGTGGCGATCAATCTCAACATGTTTTGTCCTGTCATGTTGAACGGGATTGTGAGCAATGTTGATGGCGGCCTTATTATCACAATATAACCGCATGGAGTCCGTCTGAGCAATACCTAGATCACTCAACAATAATTTGATCCATAAAAGTTCACACACACCTTGTGCCATAGCTCTAAACTCAGCTTCTGCACTTGACCTGGCAACCACATTTTGTTTCTTACTCCTCCAAGTAACTAGGTTGCCGCCGACAAATGTGCAATACCCTGACGTTGATCTCCGATCAGTTACTGACCCGGCCCAGTCAGCATCTGTATAGGCTTCTACACGAAGATGGTCATACTTTGAAAAATACAGACCCTTACCAGGAGCAGACTTCAGATACCTCAAGATTCTCATGACAGCCTCAAAGTGAATCTGATGAGGAGCATGCATAAACTGACTAACTACACTGACAGCAACAGCAATATCAGGACGGGAGTGAGATAGGTAAATGAGCTTACCCACTAATCGTTGATAGCTCCCCCTATCCACAACTTCTCCTCCTGCATCATCTCCCAATTTTTGATTGGGTTCCAGTGGGGTGGCACATGCCTTGCAGCCAAGCATCCCAGTTTCCTTCAACAGGTCAAGCACATATTTTCTCTGTGAGATAAATATCCCATCCTTAGAGCGAGCAACTTCAATTCCCAGAAAATACTTCAAGCTTCCCAAGTCTTTGATTTCAAATTCTTTGGCTAAGTATTTCTTCAACAGAGGTATTTCCTCACTATCATTGCCTGTAAGAACTATGTCATCTACATAAACAATAAGCGCTGTAGTCTGACCGCATGAGGAATGTTTCACAAACAATGTGTGATCTGCCTGACTTTGTTTGAAACCATATTTAAACATAGCCTGAGTGAATCTTTCAAACCAAGCCCTTGGAGATTGTTTGAGACCATATAATGACTTCCGAAGTTTGCATACTTTCCCTTCTGTTTGATGATCCTCAAAACCCGGAGGAATGTCCATATATACTTCTTCTTCGAGGTCACCATGGAGAAAAGCATTCTTGACATCAAACTGATAAAGCGGCCAATCTAGATTAGCTGCGAGAGAGAGAAGTACTCTGACTGAATTCATTTTAGCCACGGGTGCGAAGGTCTCCTGATAATCAATGCCATATGTCTGAGTAAACCCTTTTGCCACAAGTCTTGCCTTGTAACGCTCAATAGACCCATCTGCTTTGTGTTTTACAGTATATACCCATTTACAGCCCACAGGTCGTTTGCCCGTAGGTAACTCAGTCAATTCCCAAGTGCCATTCTTTCTAAGTGCTTTCATTTCCTCAATCATGGCGAGTTTCCACTCAGAGATAGCAAGAGCATCCTGAAAATGGTTAGGAATGCTAACAGAGGAAATATTGGACACAAACGCTCTATATGAGGATGACAAATGAGAGTATGATACAAACTGTGAGATAGGATGTTGAGTACAAGATCTCACACCCTTCCTTTTGGCAATAGGAACATCAAGATCAATGGACTCACGAGATTCAAAGTTACCTAGACTCTCATCAGAAGCAGGAGATGGCAGTGGAGTAGCAGAAACAGTCCCTTGTATCCAGTTAACTTGTTTTCTGTCGATGTCCCGGACATAAACATGCCCATCCTTATTCTTGGTGACAGTGGGTTCTATAGTTCCAGTAGAAGAGGGGGGGTGCAAGAATAACTGGTTCTACTATAGGAGGCACAGGACTCACTTCTACCAGAGGAGACACAGGACTCACTTCACACCAAGGCTCCCCCGGAAATGAGGACGGGGACACCGGAGAGGACAAGAAATAGGACTGGGATTCAAAGAAAGTGACATCCATGGACACAAACCACTTACGGGAGGAAGGGTGGTAACATTTATACCCCTTTTGAGTAGGAGAATAACCAAGGAAAACACACTTGAGGGAGCGAGGGTCCAACTTACCACGAGAGGGAGAGTGATTATGGACAAAACAGACACAACCAAATATTTTGGGAGGAATAGAAAACAAGGACTGAGAACCGAGGAGGACGTGAAGCGGAGCCTGTTTGTCCAAGACTTGGGTAGGGAGACGATTAATAAGATGGGC
Source organism: Camellia sinensis (assembly GCF_055761805.1). Taxonomy (NCBI): domain Eukaryota; kingdom Viridiplantae; phylum Streptophyta; class Magnoliopsida; order Ericales; family Theaceae; genus Camellia; species Camellia sinensis. The sequence continues at coordinate 178,496,233 of NC_138962.1, read as the reverse complement.
AGCGGTGAGAACAGCGTCGCCCCAATAGGATTGAGGCACGTTCATAAAAAAACACATGCACCGAGCCATGTCAAGAAGATGCCGATTCTTGCGTTCGGCCACCCCATTTTGTTGAGGGGTATTGGTGCAAGAGGTCTGATGGATAATGCCATGAGTAGAGAAATAGTTTCCTAACCCAGAATCTATGTATTCCCCGCCATTATCAGAACGAAAGATTTTGATAGTGGCCCCAAACTGAGTACAAATCATCTTATGAAAAGTGCGAAACACAGAGAAAACTTCACTCTTATCTTTCATGAGATACACCCAAGTAGCACGAGAAAAATCATCAATAAATGTAACAAACCAGCGATGACCTTTCACAGACAGAACACGAGAGGGACCCCAAACATCAGAATGTATTAATGAAAAAGGAACTAAGCTTTTATTCAAACTGGGAGCAAAAGAAGCTCTATGTTGTTTTCCAAGTTGACAAGACTCACAAAGAAAGTCAGACACATGATGATTTGCGAAACTAGAAGGAAATAAATGCTTAAGTAAATGAAATGAGGGATGCCCAAGACGCCGATGCCACAACCATACATCAGCGGGGGTAGTAGAAGACGCGGTGGAAGAATAAGCAAGTTTGTCCGGTTGATCTAGGAAGTAGAGACCATTTTCTGCACTACCACTGCCAATCGTCCTCCCCGTGACAAGGTCCTGAAAAAGACAATGATCAGGAAAAAACGTCACACAACAATTCAAATCCTGGGTAAGACGACTTAAGGATAACAGATTAACAGAAAACTTGGGAACATGGAGAACAGAAGATAGATGCATGGTGGGAGTGACTTGGACTAAACCTTTTCCAGAAATGGAAGAAACAGTTCCATCGGCAATCCTAACTTTGTCCTGACCTGAAGAGGGCTTATAGGCAGAAAAAAGATCAGGGGAGCCAGACATATGATCTGAGGCACCAGAATCAATAATCCAAGGCAAAGATGTATGACACAGGAAAGCACAAGGAACAGATGCTAAGTTACCTGAGCGGGCAAAGGACGAGGAAGCGGTACTGAGAGCAGTAGAAGATCGGCGGTCCAACAATTGGCGCAAAGCATCCTCCAACTCAGTATCAGAAGCTTGGGTAACAGAAGTGGAATTAGAATCAAGGGTATCCACGGCACTAGACTGATGAGCCCGGGAATAGGAACCACGTCCTCGAGAGTGGCCTGACCGACCTCCTCGAGAACCTGACCGATCACCTCGACCCCCAGATGGAGTCCCATGAAGCTTCCAACATGTCTCACGAGTATGCCGCGACTTCTTGCAATAATCACAGAATACAGACTCCTTAGCAGCAGACGGAGGAGGCAGGCTGAGGCCATCTCGAGGAGTAGACAGTAATGCGGAACGGTCAGTAGAGACAGGGGACATCATAGCTGACCGACGACTTTCCTCATTTTGTACATAGGCAAATGCCTCCTGTAGTGAAGGAAGGGTGTCCATACTCAGAACTCGACCCCTAACTGGATCATACTCCATATTTAGGCCGGCCAAAAATTTAAAGACCCGTTCCCGAGCAATGAACTTCTTGTACCCGACAGAATCAGTAGGGCAAACGGGCTTATAGTCTTCCAGGTGGTCAAGGCGTTTCCAGCCGTTGGTGAGGAAAGTGAAGTACTGAAGAACAGTCTGTTCCCCCTGAAGTGTGCTTTCAATAGAGCGACGCAACTCAAAGGCCTGTGAAAAATTTCCTTTGCGGGAATAGGTAACAGCCACAGCCTCCCAAATGTCCTGGGCAGTCTCCATAGATAAGTAGCCCTCACCAAGTTCTGGAACCATCGAATGGATAAGCCAACTCATAATCAAAGAGTTAGTAATCTCCCATTGGTCATAACCTGAGTCAGTGGTACTAGGTGCCTGTATCCTGCCATCAACATACCCCATCTTTCCTCTGCTTTTCAAAAACAAAGTCAAACTTTGAGACCATGCTAGGTAGTTCTGACCATTAAATAGAGAGGTGGTGATTTTCAGACTAGGGTTGGGATTCTCAGTCATGGTAGTAGGTAGAATGAGACTCTCACTCTTTGGTGTTTGAGACGAAGAGGACACACTAGTGGAATCTGTCATGGATACAATACAATACTACCAAACCCACAACAAACTAGTAGAAATTACAAACCCGGAAGGTGGTAGTGAGATAACAGGCACAATGACCACTATAAAGTCATAACAAAAAAATTAAGAAATGATGATTTTTTTTTTTATTTTTTTTATTTTTTTTTTATCTATATATATATTTTTTTATTTCATTTTAATTTATTTATTTATTTATTTATTTATTTATTTATTTTTTTTTTTTTGTAAATTGATTTATTTATACATGTCTTTATATATATATATAACTATATATCCTGATATATATAAACAGAGCCGGATATATATATATAGTTATAGATATATATATATATATATATATATTTATAGACCACAGTGATCAGAGGACGAACAGAGAACAGAGAAGACGAGCAGAGAAGACGAACAGAGAAGACGAGCGACGAAATGGCTGGAGGAGGTCGCCAAGCTGCTGTGCTGTCGGTCGAGTGACGATCGACAGAGGAGGTCGACGAGGAAGACGGCTGAGGAAGACGAGCTGAGGACGAACAGAGAGAGAGAGTTGACGGCCGACGATGGTGACGATGAGCTGGCGACGGGGACGATGAGCTAGCGATGGTCGATGATGGGCGACGATGGCGACAGAGAGAGAGAGAGCTGAGGAGATGAGGAGATTGACTGAGGAAGACGGTTGAGGAGATCGACGGAGGAAGAGCGACTGAGGAAGACGGCTAAGGCAGATCACCCAGGTAAGCTTCGAACCCTAGAGTATTGTTGGTGAATAGGTCTGCCAACGAGGGTGAGCCGAAACCCTATAGGTTTAGCTCTGATACCATGAAGCTTTGAATAATCAGCTTAGGGTATGATGAGATATCACCCCTTATTTATACATGAAGATTAGGGTTTACAAACAAAGTCAATTACAAGATGATCCCTGAGGGTATCACAATGATTACAGACCCAAGCCTTTCGGCTAATAAAATACTAAGACTTTCGGTGATTATAATATGCCAACAGAGAGGAGAAGTGAAGTTGCTTTGTGCTAATTAAAGTTTCATGCATCTCCTTCATTTGGTTGTCTGCTTTCTCAATATCTGTGATTATTTTGGCATCATTTACACATGTTTTAAGCAACATGCTTGTTCCCTTGTAAATATAATATTATCTACCTTATACAATAGAAGTGTTTTGCTGATGGAGATATACATGTTTATATCTGATCATTCTGAGAACTCCATAAAACTTAGAAAAATCTTCTCAGTGGAATATTCTTGTCAAATGAAGTTGCTGTGAGCCTGGACAAGTATTTGTTGTCATCTTTTGAGGGTACTACGCAAATGAACTTTGACAATTAGACTATAAAGCTTCATTGGTGCTGATTATGTAATATACGTAAATAAAATTACCCTGGTTGAGCAATGTACTTAAGACAAAGTGACTAGGATAGCATAGGATCGTTTTTGTTTATTAAGCAATAGAAAAATATGGATTGATCTAATGCATCCCAAAAATTACTCAAAATTTGATCGTCAGGCAACCTGTCCTAGGCCATATTTGACTGTCTTAGTGTGACTTTATATTAAAAATTATGATGTAGAAATGTTTAGTGACTTTGAAATGGGTTTTGGCAGTACTGCTAAAGTCCTTGCTGATGAAAGCAACAATACAAATTTTTTTGAAAAGATTATATAATCAAACTAATATAGAAGTGGATGTAGCACCTTGTATATTTTTCATTTCTCTTAACTTAAATTCAACTAGAAGACATTGAATCTTGATAGAATTAAGCACTTCATTTTGTGAGAGTGCTAATTGCAGATCCAGAGGTGCTTTCGAAAGATAATCATAATTAATACTTAGAATGAACTTTAAAATGGATAAAACTTCTAAGATTAATTATTTAATATTACTCTTTATGGTGTGAATTCAGATTTAGATTTAAACTTCTAAGAATCACCTCATTAGGTATGTACCTGCATATATATCTTTGTTTTTGGGATGACCTTACCTAGACAAACTAGAAACGAAAATACACTTAAAGTAGAAACCACGGAATTATGGAAACAATCTGATTGTACATAAGTATACATATAATGCCCAAGAGTGTCTAGTTATTACAACCAAATTATTATCATTCAAATGGAGTTGTATATTATTTATCAAAAAATAAAATAAAATAAATGGAGTTGTATAAAAAGGCTATACTTCCTTGTGTTGTAATATTGATTTCCATTTAAATTCCATCATCATGAAGGTTTCAAGCCTAATCTTTTCTTGTTTACAATTGTTTCTTGTCAATTATTTTCATATTTTTCTCATTTTGTAAGAAAGACATCATGAACCTCTCAGATTTGAAAATAGTGACTATTTACTTATATGAAGTAGGATTTCCCTTGTTAAATTTCATTACTAACACCTTGGGTTGGACTTCCAACAATTTTAAACATTGAAGTTCATTCATGCTTATCCATTCTTAACATTCATTTATGCTGAATATACTCTATTTCGTTCTCCATATTTTCTAGTCTTTAAGCAGAGTAAGTAGACTACATAACTGGTTGTAAACCCATTTTTTCCAACAAACTTCATGAGGATTTATTTTTCACTTGATTTTACTTTGATAGATTTGGGACTTCAGCACCCTCGGTTGGAAGGAAAGGAGTATCTATCAATTGTTGATGAATTTATGGAGGCAATTCACGCCCGTCGGCCCAAGGCTATTGTGCAGGTTTAATTCTTTCAGAAATATGACATCTTGTTTGATGTGTAACCAATATCATACTGATTACTTGATGCTTGGCGAATATTATCTGTTTGTGGATTTTCAAATGCAGTGGGCTTTTGAAAGACTGCAACGGTATCAAAAAAGGTTCTGCATGTTCAATGATGACATGCAGGTGAATACTTGGTGTTGTATTCTGCTATTCTCCATGGAAATAGTAAAGAATATAATAAGACAAAGTACTTAAAGATTGTTAAGGGTGACTCTATTATAATGACATTTTTGTCGCTTGTCATCATGTTGTATAGGGAACTGCTGGTGTTGGACTGGCAGGACTGCTTGGAACCGTAAGGGCACAAGGTCGACCATTGACTGACTTTGTGAACCAAAAGATAGTTGTAGTTGGAGCTAGAAGGTACTGATGAAGTTTAACCGTAATGGCTGTACTCCTGGTTAAGTGTTACTTCTTTATGGTTTAAGGTGGTTGGTAAATCGGCTGTGAGTTGCATCTTCTTATTCTTTTTTCTGTCTTTCAGTGCAGGGCTTGGTGTTTTTAACATGGCTGCACAGACTGTTTCAAGAATGGCAAGAGCTGAAGCAAGTCCTCAGTTTTTCCTACTTGATGAAGATGTGTGGTTCTACAGATATTACTTGCTCTCTAACTTTTTTGTTCTTAATGTCAATTACTGTATTAGCCTTTATTGTGTGTTACTGGGTATTTATCTTCTAATAAAATGTGGACAACATATGTTTGAACATATTTGTAAAGGAGATTTTTTGAATTTTTTTTAGTGTTATCAACTGAATTTCACCTTTTTTTCAAAGTAGCGATAGTCAATTACTTATCTGCATGTAACTGAATGAACGGTGGGAATGAATCTGCATTGGATTGAGAAGAAAAACTCATAATATGGCAATCTGAACTTTGTCGTTTCATTTACATTTTCAGAGAATGATCCATTTGACTTTTGGTTCATCTTTTTTTGAGAAGTACTGGTTTAAATGCAGGGTCTCATTACAACGGAAAGGAAGGGTGCTGGTCCAGCAGCTGCACCATTTGCTAAAGCCCCTGGGGAGATCAAGGGTTTGGGCCTTAGGGAGGGAGCAAATCTCGTTGAAGTGGTAAATCTTACTGGAGTGTTTTTTGGCAGCTTATTTAAGTTGATGCAAGGCTGATATAGATTGATATTGTGTGGAAAAGAAACCTTTGGTTGTTTAGCTTGCTTTTTGGGTACATGCAATTGTCTCAAGGATGTTTGCTGTTATCTTTCAGAACATTGTGTATGCTTTCATAATTTATAAAAACTAATTGCGGGGAATGGATTTTGTTTAGGTTAAAAGAGTGAAGCCTCATGTGCTTCTTGGTTTGTCTGGAGTTGGAGGTATCTTCAATGAGCAGGTGGGCAGCCCCCTAGGTTTGTTTTGCCCTTCATTACTTTCAAATGAAGCATAATGAACCAGTGAAGTTTGCTTAGTTTTATTTGGAAAGGCATGTTGGTTCTGTACTATTTATTTGGTTAGTTGTTGATAAATGGTATTAGTTGGGGAAAATACATTAACATTCCCCCTCCGGAACTCCTTTGCTTTGCAAGTTTGTTTGTTCTTGTTTCCTAGATGTAGGCAATACCTTTTAGAGATAGTCTTCATTAACCCTTTTATCATTTTACTTTTTCCCAACTTTTGCTAAATAATCAAATTCTTACAAAAAACGTACAATTATTTATTACTAGGATAAAGGAGCATACCTTATCAAGATGTCATTTGGTTGTATCACTATTAGTTAAATCCACTTGGCTCAACTCAACAAAGACCTAATTTCAACCTCTTGGAATTGACTACATGAATATTTTCCCAAAATGCTCTCTGTAGAGCAATACCTGTAACACCCCAATTTTCATACCCAAATGATAATACAATAATCATGGCTCTTCAAGGTAAATCTGAAAATAAATCTCCACACTTGCATTACATGATACAAATAGTCTTCATGCGATAACACATTCGCTTCAAATCAAATAACTTAAACAAATAAATACCCTCATGGGTTCACAAGTTCCCAAGGCTTAGGCCCGGTTACACAAATCGGTTATTCAAACCACACAAATATAGCCCTTGGCTTACAAAACAGAGTCACGCAAAATGAGAGCATTGTGCTTCCAACACACACACTTTCACGCCCTTAGTTGGGCGGAATCACCACGTCCTTTCTTGCACAAAAATCCCGTAGGGTGAGCTCAGTAGGAGATCCTTAACAAAATATATACATTTTATACAAGTCTCAAGATGATGAATGCACATGCCATACTATGTTCTTTTAAAAGTAAGACGCATCTACATCTTTTGAAAATCATCATGCTCAATGATGTCATGCAACTCCAACTGTTCAAAACTAACCAATTTAACTCAAGTGGCAGTATATACAACTTTGGTAATCCCTAGGTCGGTGCATGCAAGTAGACTATGCAAGTACTACCAATTGTCATTTTTACCGGTATTAACCAGAAGGCTTGACACCTATCCGCGCGACTTTCTGGTCTTTCACCAAGAACACTCAGGCCAACTTAATCAATTTCATCTACACCTCTTATCAAGACTTACCACCGTATTTACCCCAAAACCATTTCATGAAAATCCGTTTCCCAACATTTTTTTCTCAATGCAAGGTTTTCAAATCAACGTTCAAAGCTCAACATAATCAAATGAATTGGTATGCCCTTGAAATGAGTAAATGCAATACAACATTTCTTCTATTCTCAATATTTCCACACAATAATTCCATTGTGAACAAATCTCCCATTTCTCTTTTCAAAACAATAATATCACCAGATGAATATAAACTTTGATTTCCAATTCCCCCAAGGAACAACACATTTCCCACATTTTGAGCATTCTCTATAAATTAGCCATTTCAAGACTAAACAACATTTTGAATAACAATTTCCAAAATGAACAACAATTCTCATATTTTACAAACTTCATCATTTATATATATAAATAAACAATTTTCAAAACATCCATTTATTTTGACCCCCAAAATAAATATGTCAACATTATCCAAGGATTTTCAACATCTTTCAAGAACCCATATTTCTAGGTTTTCTCACCAAAACCACTCATCTCCATAATATTTAGAAGGATCTCACCAAAATCATCTTTCTACAATCAATATAATTCAGGCCCTCAATTTTCATTTTAAAAGGAAAAGAAAGTAAACCCACTTTCAAAATTACTCTTCTTCTTGAATCAACAATCAATTTTCAAAACTAGTCAAAAGATGATTTTGAAAATCGTCTAGATCTTGCAAAAACATATATATAACTCAAAGGAAATCCCTACCTCAAGTTTGAAGAAGAATAGAGTTGAAATCCCAAAATCAATGATACTTACACTCGATCTCCACCGCACATAACATAGCCCTCACCTAGATAACCAACTTTGATGAAGAACTTGGATCTAAATTCCAATGGATTTGGAGGAATCAAAGATCTTGTGAGGTTTTTGGTCGGAAATGTAGAGAGAAGGAAGAGGAAATGTTTTTAGAGAGAGAGGTATACAGAAGTGATATAACTTCAGCCCAAAGAGAGGAAAAAGAAAGAAAATTCGGATTTCACCTACTCCCGCACCTGTCTTTTTAGCAGTGTGCTTCATCCCCTCCCTTGTTTCCCGCACGTGCGGCCTCACCTCCCGCACGTGCGGTCCTAGTCCTCAGCCCGGAATTCTATCGGTTCAACTCCCAACACTCCAACCCGACCGAGCGGACAAGCAACTTCGAATGCATTTTGCATTTTTGTTTTGGGGGCGCTGCCCCTCAACCCTGCCAGGGCACTGCCCTTGGACCCGCCAAGGGGCGCTGCCCCCTGGACCCCCGCAAGTTGACCGGGCAGCTCGACCCCCAACATACTTAGCGAAGTGGCAAAACTGGGATCGCTACAATACCTCAATTAAATCCATGGCAATTACATTCTTTCTTACTGCATCAACCCTCGTTCTTTTTAATTATCCTTGTGTTTAACAACACTTTGTTTACTCTACTTTTATGGGTGTTTTTTCCTCAATTTACTAATCCTTTCATGTACAATTTTGGCTTTTTTCATAATTAAATTGCCATTACTGTATAGATCTCATTCTAAAATACCTATTACTTGATAAGTAACTATGGCTGGCTATGTTTGAAATAGGGGTGAGCAGCGGATATACCGATCCGCCAAAACCAACCGAACCGAACCGATCCGCCGCATTTTGGATGGATACGTGATGACGAGCGGACGGTTGCGGATTGATTTTCTCCAATCCACCAATCTAGCAGACGGATGGCGGATCTGAGATTCTTTTGGCCGCAACCGAACCGCCAAATCGCGAACACCCCTAGTAATTTATAAGACTTTGTGTTTTCAGTTTGTTTAAATATTCTGTTTGTATTTTCAATTAAAAAAGAGTTTAAATATTCTGTTGAAAAAAAGTTTTCAACTTGAATATCTTTTTTGAATTGAAAAAATTAAATGTATTATTTATCTATATTTTTTGGTTTTTAAATCTATCTCTAAAAATAATAAATAGAAAATATGATATATGCTGGTTGGTTTTTGTTTTCAAAAATAGATGTAGATGTAACAATACAGAGACATACAATTTCTACTACTGCTCTGTTCATGGTTTTGATGGTTTGAATTGTTTTTATATTTTAAGAACCACAGATTGTAATACTTTATGTGAATGAGGCATGCTGTGATTGTAGTATGTGGATGAAGCATGCAATGATTGTGATGTTCTAAAATTTTAAATTTTCTTGCTTTGGATGAGACATGCAGTAATTGTAATATTTTTTTAAGTCATTAAGTATAATACTTTTTTTTTTTTTGAGGAAGTGCATAAGTTGAATTATGTTAAAAGTTATAAAATTTCAAACTGCCAAACCGATTCGCATCCACCCGCCAAACCGCCAATCCGCTCAATCCACATCCGCCGGATTGGCGGACGGATGTGGATTGATTTTCTTCAATCCGCCAATCTGGCGGACGGATGGCGGATTGGAGGTTTCTTGGCCGCAACCGACCCGCGCCCACCCCTAGTTTGAAAAACCATTCTCTACTTAGTGTCTAGCTGCAAGGCACTAAGCACAACAATGGCAAAGTGTATACTCTTTTTGAGCTTGGTAAAGCTATGTCTTCTTTGATAAATCAAGTGCTTTAGGCCATGCGAGAGTCAGATTCCCCTAAACCTGCCATTTTTGCGATGTCAAATCCAACGATGAATGGTTTGGCTTTCAAGCCCTCTAAACTATCTGTATTTTATTTGTGGAATGCACTATTTCTCTATTGAACATTGTCTTTCCATGTTAACTGGAACAGCTGAATGCACCGCTGTTGATGCTTTCAATCATGCTGGAGAAAATATAGTTTTTGCAAGCGGGAGCCCTTTCAAAAATATTGACCTTGGTATGGTTTCTTTATATTGGTGCTAATTGTTGTGGAGTCTTTTTGCACAGTATCAATAAATTAATTGGTCTCACTCTGCTCTCTCATTATGTAGCCAATGCAACCAACAATTCTATAGTTTCTATATACCTGTCTTACTCAGTGTGTTGTCCAATTACTCTGACCTTTGCCAATCATATACTTGTTGTCAGGGAATGGAAAAGTGGGTCATGTAAAGCAAGCAAATAACATGTATCTGTTTCCTAGGTTAGTGCAAATGTTCACGTCACTGATATATTGTGCTTAGTTTTTTTTGACTACTATCGTAAACCTTTTTGACTTGATTCAGGATTGGGATGGGAGCTCTTCTCTCAGGTGCTCATTTGATTTCAGATGGAATGTCGCAAGCAGTCTGAATGGTATAATTACACAATTTGACCACTTCGTTCTTTGTTCTAACATAACCTTTTATGGATTAGTGTTGTGCTCATCCATTCTTATTGGATTAACTGTGCCCTCATTAAATAAGGTGGCACTTGTTACTATCATCATGTGTGTTTCTATATCCATAGTGTTGTAAGTGAATCATGTGAAGTAAAGAATAAAGTAAGACCATATGTTCGTTTGGTGTGTCGGGTCTAAAAGAGTCCTTTTGAGTGCTATAAAAAGAGTGTTGGGGCTAGAGGTGCATCCATCTCTTGCCAGACTTGTATTCTGTAATTATTGGTTTATACTTTCTTATTTATTGTTGATTAAATTATATAGTTATTGGTTCAATTTTTGATAGAGGAGGAATGTTTGCATGGTATTGAACCTAGTATCAGCTAACTTTTGCTAATATATTTTTTCTCTGTAGCCTTGCTTCACATATTACAGAGGAAGAGATTCAGAGTGCTATTTTGTATCCTCCTATGAGAAGGTATTGTTGTTCTTAGCTCCATTGGAACATTAAAATTTTCATATATATTTGTAAGTCAGGTGGAAACTAGCTCACTAGGAAGCACAGATCACATTTTCATACATATTTGGAAATCAATTGGACACCGGCTCATTAGGAAGCATGGATACTGATACTGATACTGATACGGATACGGATACGGATACAAACAAGGACACGGAATGTGACAATTTCAAAAAAATCAAAATACAGACACAGTCACACGACGAGGATAAGACAAAAAAATATAATTGTTTTATATATTTTTGTTTTCTATGTACGTAAATATTACATTCACAAACAACTAAAATTAATGAAAACCAACACTAATTTAACATGTATATAAATAAATAAAAAATACTAAATGTAAATTATCTAGAGACTAGATATATTTTTGCATTAGGCTTTAGAAGCCAATTTCTCAATTTTGCACTTGCGGTTAGATCTGTATTGCGTTGTCGATAGTTTGATATGAGTTCTTTATCTATAATTTAAAATTCAACTCCCATGTTTCCAACTTCCAAGCATTATAATATAACCCCCAAAATTAGCTTTAAAAACTAAATTAAGACCCTGGGTGTCCCTGTTGTGTCCCCTGAAAAAATTATTATAAAAATGAACATGTCATGTGACATATCCCATATGTGTCCCCACCATGTCCATGTCCTTGTCCCGTACATAGCTAACATGGTTATTGCACCTATTTTGATGTGTCAGTGCTTCATAGCTAGCTCATGTACTTGTATTTTCTTCTAGTGGGTAAGGTTTAACCTATTACCTTAAGTGTGCACACCTAATAGTAGCACGGAAAGTCGTTCTCTTGTCAATAGGTTTTGGATACAGCTTGTTAAAGCACGATCAATAATCACTAATCAGGTTAGTTTGCATTATGCAAAGACTACATACCCACTGATATTGGATCTAACTCTGACCTTGTGGATTGTGTGAACCTCAAAGGCTTTTCAAATTGTTTTGACTGTATGGCTAATATTACAATCAAGTTTCCTTTTCTCTTTATTTAAAGTATCCATAATTAACAAATCTGACCTGATTTCATGGGTCGGATGATTGGATCTACTCATCAATATATCCCTAAATTGGATCTACTCATCATATATCCCTAAGCAGGTCTTGTAAAATTTGCAAAGAAAATATTTCTCAATTTGGGGACATCCTATGAATGAATTAGTAAAATAAAGGTAAAAGTAACCTCTACTAATTTGTTTTTGCTATGACCTACTTATGACTGCAATATTCGAGATATAACAGCAGAGGTTGGAGCTGCTGTTGTTCGAGCAATAGTTGTCAAAGAACTGGACGCAGAGAGCTCAGGTAGATGTCAAAGTATGGATAGTTCTCAACTTTTTTACATGAAAAATCCATCTCATTTTTATAAAAATAGCCATGACATGACACGCAAAAGCACATCTGGACGAGAAAAAGAAGCTTTAATATTTGACAATGAAAGCAACCTCACATTTAACCTTAAAATGAACCAATTCAAAAATACTATTCTCAACTCACTAAGCAAGTTACTTATTCAATTATTCTCATTGTTAATCAGGAACGGTGCTAGGCTATAGAGTATGGGGTTAATTGACCCCATCTGCCAAGTTTGAAAATTTGCTTAAAAATATATTTTAAATATTTATTTTGTCTATTTGCACCTGTTAGGTTTTTAATCTTGGCAATCCGGTTTGACAAAACTCCTTTCAGTTGTACTTTTATTCATTCTTTTATTTCAGTGAGGCTATGAGTAATTAGATATGAATCCAACTTGAATTGTGCCTTGCAGAGAAGTTTGTGATGTAACGCCCTCAAAATAATAACATTAACCCATCAAAATAGACATGCATTTATATATAAAAGCTCCACTTTTTCTATTCATCAGAGTTTCATTACCAAAAGTATTACATGTTAACAACAAAAGCAAATGCCCTAAAGGCTTACAGCTTTCCAAGTTAACACTTGGTTAAATCAAAAGAGTGCTAACTCATTTACACATAAAGCCCTTGGCTTGAATATACATGTAATACATCAAAAGAAATAAGACAACAAAAGTAAGCCCGCCTCTAGCCTCCCAAGCTATGTCCTTGGAGGTGGCATGCTACCTGTACCTGAAAATGATATTCCCATATAGGGTGAGCCACAGCCCCGTAGAAATATACTAAACCAAATATGGACCATGACTAAAAGATTAGCAGTTGATAGATGGCCAACACTGATACCTTCCCTTATCACACTTTACGGTTTCATGACGTACAAGTCCATATCACAATTCATTTTCCAATTCCTTTAAACTCTCAATTTACAACCATGGCTCAGAACCTGGCCAAACAACTCACATGAGGCAATAACTCATATCAAGCACTTTCCCATTTCGAAATAGATATGCATACTAGCTATATCACACATCAACAGATAAGCATACAAGCTATATCATCAATTCCATAGATATGCATAAGAACACTATCACACTTCTAATGACAAGTATATGAGCTCTGTCAACACATTAATAGATAAGCATATGAGCTCTATCTATGGAATCCATCCCCTATCTCCTCCCAACAACATCCGGTTTAGAGGTCCATCCCCTATCTTCTCCTAAACCGTGGAGTACATCCCCTATCTCCTCCAACACAACACAATGCATATAAACAATAATTATACACATCATCACACAACACATAAATTTAATGTATTCTTTCAACAGTCATACTCAATGACATATTCCAGTGATTAGTTCCCGTTTGCCTAATCATCATGCATTGTCTACAACAATCAAGACTATCCTCCACCGATAGCCCAAAGCAGTTATTTCTATACAGAAAATAAATGCAACAATGGATATATAATCAACATTTCAACTAGGTGAGTGATAAATGATCCAACTACACCCTTTAACCCCTTCCCTTTCCAATTTCCACATTTTCAAATCAATCCCTCATTTCCAACAATTAATTATACAAATTAATCAATCAATGTAATTAGGGCATTTTCCATAATTAACATTACAACCCTTAGGTTCCATTTTCATTAATGTTTCAACATTAATTGCACTTTTCCATGCCAAACATGCATTTAGGTTTTATATAAATAAGAACCCCAATTTTTGTAAAATTACACAAAGGCCCAAACTCTCTCGAAATTACCCAACAACCCCCAACATATCAAAATGCAAAAAATTTAAAGACAAAGCTCATAGTAAGGAGTAGGTTATCCCTACCTCGAAGTTAGAGCTCGGATGGAGAAGAGACCAAAACCAAAATGCTCCAAAGCCCAAGATTTTTGGATCAAAACGACGCCCTCGACGATCAACACGACTTTTACAAAGGCCGAAGAGAAGGAGGACACTCTAACTAGATCAAACCCTAGAGAGAAGGGAGTTTCTAGAGAGAGAGGCTCTCAAAAATGGTTTTTAGAAAAAGTAGGAGAGAGAAAGGAAAACAAAAAGTGATTTAAAATCACCCAGCGGATAACTCATATACGTATGACCCGCTCGAGCGGAGAACACAACGCTCGAGCGCCAAGAACAAAAATCTGAACACGCTCGAGCGCAATAAGGCCCGCTCGAGCGCCAAGACACAAGAATAAAGCACTTCCGCTCGAGCGCGAAAACCAGTCCGCTCGAGCGTAGATTTCCTCCTCCCAGAACTTATACCCAGAAGGTACTACCCGCTCGAGCGCCACCAAACCCGCTCGAGCGTAAAAATCACATCTGCAGAAGTTTTGCAGGAACACAAAATACTGGAGGTGTGCAATCCTCGAGCGCAAGAAGACTCGCTCGAGCGGATCGCCTAAAAACTGAACAACAAGGAATTGAAACTAAGGCCTAACCAACCTGTAACAACCTTGCCCAAAACATCCTAAAACTCAATCAAGTGGAATTAAAGGACGGCAACAAGATAGATACCACTACCAACTTTTCGGAACCGAGTCCGAAATACAACAGAACAGTGAAGGGACAACCGGGATCGCTATATGTGATGTTTATTCTTTCATGTTTGCCACTTCGCTGACTATGACGGGGATCGAGCTACCCGGTAAGCTCGCGGGGGTCTAGGGTGCAACGCCACTGCGGGGTTGAGGGGCTACGCCCCCAAAGCAAAATGCAAAAGTGCATTCAAAGTTGCCTGTCCGCTCGAGCGGCAGTTTGTACGCTCGAGCGGAGAATCCTTGGTTCCAGAAGTTTGATCACCTGCAAAAATATTGGGAGATGTTTTTTCCCGCTCAAGCGGAATTTCCTGCACTCAAGCGGCCATTCCGGCGCTCGAGCGGAGATTGCGGAACAGATTGCGGAACAGATTGCTATAAATATGTGATTCAGTCAGATTTTAGGGTTACGCTTCCAGATCTTCTTCTTAGTTATTAGGGTCTATATCTGGGGCTATTTTGCTAGTTTTCTTTGACGTTTGATTGAGTATTCAACTCATGGTTTAAGAAGAATACATCAAAGGATTGTTTGTTTATTCAATACAAAAGAGTGTTCTTCTTCGGTGGATTCTGGGGAATTCGAGCCTGAAGTTTTGGTGAATTCTAGAGTGACTCATCGTCGTGATTCGACATCAGTGTTATGGATTCAACATTGGGCAAGACAATTCCGAGGTGAAAACGGGGCTGGAAGAGGCACATAGGGGTTGGTTCAATTTGGGCGTGGATTCGCTAGGTAATTGAGAGTATACCTGTGTAATTCCTTTATGTCTTTTTAGTGGATTGTTTTGTGACTTTTGCCCGTGGTTTTTTTTATCACAATTGGAGGCGCTCCAATTAGGATTTTTTCATGTTAAATCGTTGTATTGATTTGTTTTGATTGTTTGATTGGGATGGTTATTTAATGCTTAAAATTGGTACATAATCACAAATCAAAATCAATATCTAGGGGATTTCTAGATTTTTCAGCACTGATTACTTTGTTGGTTGCACCAATACATTTGTTTGTTGCAAACCCCAAAGGATTGGCTTGGTGGCAAGGCCTTGGATTGGAGGGATTCAAGAATCAAAACCTCTTGAATAATGCTATATGAACCAATTGGTATACTAATTAGTATACTAACAGATGATGTGTCATAATTTTAGAGGCTTTAGGTCTTTATAATTTATATAATAGGTGGGGTCGTAATTTTTAAATGACAATGTCATAATTATGTTGGTACATTAATTAGTATACCAATTGGTGCGTATAGCACCACCGAAACCTCTTAGGTGCTAACAATTTCTTGGAGCTTGGTGCACTTGCGGGAAACTCCTTGCCAAGCGCTTGTGCACTCCTGGGGATTAGTTGGATTTTGATCCGAACACCCCAATGCCAATAAAATAAAATACATTTGTTTGTTGCACCCATAGGTCGCATCACATACATTGGCATGAGTCAATTGACGCCCCTAAAATTTGAAAAATCACCAAAAAAAATTATATATATATATCATATATGGATAATATTGACCCTATTAACTTATAAAAAAACGACCTTATTGCACTTAGCATAGAGTATCATACCTTTAAATTTTTTTTAGGTCATCTCTATATTTGTTCAAGTCCCAAAGATGACTAGATTTCTCTCAGTACAAAAAGGAATTCAATGAGTCCACTCCACCAATCACCAAATATCCTTCAAATTTCTCCAACCAAAGTAAGGAAATTCATTGAGAGGAACTATAGAAATTTTTGTAATTACATTTTTTGTAACAAAAAGAATAGTATGAATGCACTAAAATTTATAGAGAAAACAAATGTTTTATATAATATTGATAAGAGTGAAAAAATTTCCTTATAGAATTTGTAGAACTTAATCATTGATTCCTGGAGCCGCCACTGTTGCTAATAATCTATGGCTTTTCTCATTTTGGATGCAGGAGGAGACGGTACGCAACATGTGGTTTCTAGCTTACAGCCCTCTTGTTCATGAGAAGTAAAGTTCTGATCATCTCTCTCTCTCTCTCTCTCCCTTTGTGCGCACACGCGCAAAGGATATTTTTCTGCAGACACTGTCCCAACGTTCTGTTGCCATTCAAATATTCATGATGTAACTATAGTTTTGAAGCCTAGAGTAGTAATATGGGTGAAAGAACACAGAACTGGAGAGAGAAGGCTTGTAGAAGTTGAAAAATAATGCCACTGCAGTTTTGATTAAGTCCTTTTGTATAAATCTGCTTATTGAAGTAATGAACAACATCATGTAAGCTTTCTCTTTTTTAGCTTTTGTCAAAAACTTATTGATGTTTCATGCATGCTCCTTTTTTTCAGTCTACTTTAATTTGGTATTTCAACCTAAATTTTAATCATACCTTAAAATAATGTTAAGTCCTTTTGTATAAATCTCCATTTTTATTCTTTTAATCATTTTTTTTAAAAACTGTTAGATGTATCTAACTTAGATGTAGTTGAAACATAAAAATATTCACAAATATTTTATTTTTAGGTGTATCCAAAAATATTTATAAAAAATTGATTAAAATATAAAAAAGATTTTTTATAGACAACAAAATATGAAATATAAAAAACTAAAAATTTTAAAAACTATATTTGAAAAATCAAAATCAAACAGAGTGCTCGTTTGGGAACTTGGTTATTTTAGTAGCTTTTGACTATTTTATGAGATGAAAAAAATGTGTGTTTGGGATAATTTGTGGGTTTTTTTGTAGTTGAATATATGGTGAAAGAAAAAAAATGATTTATTGATGTGTAGGATATAATATTTTGTCTAATTTGTTATTTTATTTTATTTATTTTATTTTTATTTTTTGTCTTTACTGACTATTTTAACTAAAACCAAACATCCAGAAAAACATGTTTGGTTGTGATCTTAAAACTAATATATTAATAGTTTTGCCTATTGGGTTGGTGTGGTGATAGCGGGATGGTAGTGGAGTGGTGGAGGTGGTAATGAAAATGATGGTGGTGGTAGTAGTAGGGGTAGAGGTGATGGTGATGATGGTTGTGTGATAAGGTTGGCCAGTGTAGTCTAAAAAATATTTTCTATTTTAAAAAAGTGAATATTGTTTTCGACTCAAATAAATTATTTTTCATTAATTATGAAAAGTATTTTACATTCATTTTTTATCACACCAAATGTCACAACTAGGGAAAATAAATGTCACACCAAATATTTTAATTTCATTTTTGTCGGATTTGTTATTACCTTTCCGCCCCTGCCACCGCCACCCCTATTCCGCCCCTCACCCCTGCTACCAAGCGGAGTTTTTCTTCCCTTCCTTGTACATTTGAACTCACCTTATTGACCTGATTAAGAGCTAGCTTGAAAAGAAAAAAAAAATGTTCAAAAAATAGGGATAGTGATGCTATTGAATATCTTGATTTTTTAATTATTTTAATCAAAAAAGTCACATGCCAAACACCCTCTCTAAACCAAAGTTACTTCAACCTAATAGAATGAGTAATAAAGTCAAAATTTAGTGGTTAAAATAGTTAATAAGGACCCCAAAAAAAAAAAAAAAAAAACCTAAAATAGTCAAGGAGACAAAATAAGTTAAAATGTCACATTCAAATAAAAATCATTTTATTTTTTCTCTTACAACTATCATATCAATTACAAAAAAGCCAATTGTTATCCCCTATGAAGCACGAGTACGAGTACGGGTACGGGTATGAGTACTGGTACTGGTATGATACAGGTACGTCGATATGGTAAAATTCAAAAAAAGTAGGGTACGAATATGGCTTAGTACGCTTGTAAAAAAATATTTATTTTTATTTTAGAGTAATGTAAAAATTAATTAAATGGTTTAATATATTTAAATTCAACCAACAATTAACATTTAATGTCAAAAGTAAAGGTATAAATCAAAATCAAATGTCAATATATTTTACAAACCATAGTTTAATTTTAAAAACATCCTAAGTATAAAACTAAAAATAAAAAAGAAATCTAGTGAAAAAAGTTTTATCTCTGTAGTAGAAGAAAATATTGTTTCAACTGAAGTATGGTACGGCTTAGATATATAGATACACTAAAAATTAAGAAGAAAAAAATTTAGGTACGTATTTCGTATACTCAGTACGTATGCAAAAGTACTACACGATGTACCATACGCCGATAAGTACCCGGTACGAGTACGACATATTTTTCAAACTATCCATGCTTCATAAATTATTCCAAATAAATTTTTGTAACTAGATTAAAATAACTAAAAAAAAAATTAACTAAAATAACTCATTCTTGTACGGGGCCATAGAGAGAGAGATAAGTGAAAATAAGTGAAAAGTCTGATACACAGAGATAGAGAGAGTTGCAAGCCTCTATTGAGAAAAGTAAAAGTTTGAAACAACTGTCTACTTTTGCAGGTTAGTATTAGGAAACTTTCAGGCTTTATAAATAGAAGAAAAGTCCTTAGTCTTTTGGAAAATTCTATAGCATCTCATCATGTGTTTTTGTGATGTTAGTTATGTATTTCTATGATAAATATTATATTTTTTTTGACAAAAATTATAAAAATTTATGATTCAAAAATGAAGTTATGTATTTTTGTGATAATATAATGTATATTATGATATTGTTACACATTTTATACTTAGAAAATATTTGTATAAAAAATGTGTAACACTATCATAAAATACGTAATTTTATTTCTGAATCACAAATTGTGTGGGTGAAAATCTGACCACACTGCCCGCCTAGTAATCAGCTGGAGAGCACCGGCAGAATAGATGGCTTCAGCAAACCTGTAACAGAAAGAAAAGGCTCCGGCGGTGGCTCTTCCACCCGGGGGCACTCCGACGATCAAGTCAGTATATTTCTCAAAGATAATCAAGTGCTAAACTCACAAGCTTGAATATAAAACTGCGTACCTTAGACCCACGGGGGTGCCTTTCTTATATAGTTTACTCAATCCAAGTCCTATTAGAAGCCTAACTTCTATGGACTCCAATTTAGTACTTACTTTGGATTCCTCAAGAGATAAAGATAAACTCCCTAAGAGCTTTATCCTTATCTTAACAAAGTCTTCTCTTTTCTCTAGGACTCTTGTCCCTTATCTGCTTATCTTGGATTCTGATATCTTCGGAGATAACCTCGGCCTAGCCAAGATAACCTCGGCACAACTACCACGACACGTGGTACCTCGGCTGACACGTCGGCGTCACCATACCATGTGTTGGTATTCAGAAAATACATCCCCACAACTGCCCCCTAGGTTCTATTACCTCGGTATCCTGAGGTGATGGAACCTATATCTGTATTTTCTTTCTACATATTGGCTCAAAAACTGTTTAGCCGAGATCATTTATTTCAGTATTCTCTTCGGAGAACAAGAACTCAAACCAATTCCCTCACGCGCATGAGCTGTCATGCATTTCTTCTCAACCGTTCCCCTTACGTGTTCTATCGTCATAGGCCCGTGTCTGTGACGCGCTTGTAAGCCGTCTTTCACCTGTCTGCGCCGTCTGACGCATACGTTCCTCCAGGCGCAATAAATGCCCTGTTTTGCCGCCGTTTCAAGTGTTTTACAAAACTTTACTTTCTTCCTTTGTTTCTTTACTTTCGCACTTGATTCTCTGGCTTTCTCTCTCTCTCCCAAATCCGCCATTGCTCGTCTTCACTCTTCCATTTCAGCGAGGGTTTCGCCGTTTCGTCGTGTCTACAGTCGTTGCCTTACTTCGGCGACTTTCATCCCGGCTTCTTTTGTTCTGGTAAGCCTCCGTTCCCCTCATTCCCAATTTTTTATGTGCTTTCGTTTACTTACTGCCATTATTGCTCTGTTCAAACTTTTGTTTTGCTGAACTATTTATCTGGATGTGTCTATTCCATGATTTCACTCATATTTTGAACACTTGCACTGTTTCAACACTTTTCTTGCCACTGTTCTTGACCTTTTACTTCTGTATTTCTTTCGCTTCTGAGAACCATACCTCTGTTCTTTGATTCTGAAACGTCGTTCTTTGTTTCTTGTTTTCCAGATTTCTGCCTTTAATTTTTGCCTTCATAGATTTAGGTTTGAGCTTTGTTTATAGAACCTTCAATTTTTAAGGAAAACTGAAACAATCCTTACCAATATATACCTAGGGTTTCGCCGAGGTCCCGATTACCCCTTAAGAGCACCTTCTTTCTGAAGTCTAGCCTTCTGTCTTTAGGCCGACGTTATGGGTATGTGGAGACATAGGGTTGATACCCCGACCAAACTTGAGTACTTTAGGCAGGAGTTCTCCATCCCTGCCGACGTCCACCTGAAACTAGCTGGGGATGATGACTCCATCATGCCTACCGAAAACACCATGCCTCTCCCTATTGTAGCCTTTACTGAGTGTAGACTTCGGCTTCCACTTAACATTCCTTTTCGCGAGATTCTGCATTATTATAAATTGAACCCTATGCAACTTGCCATAAAACTCTTATCGAGTGATTTTTGGTATCATCGCCTTAGCCAGACAAGTAAACATTAGAATCACCCTAGCCGACATACAGTATTGTTATACCATGTGCCCCCTTAGCCTGAAGGAAAAAGGTTACGTTTACTACCTCAGGCCGAGGTCCACCGAATTCAAAATCGTAGCCGACCTCCCAGATTCCAACAAGGGGGGTGGAGATGACTACTTTATTGTCTCTGGAAATTGGGAATTTGCCCTAGATGAAGATGTCCATCTATACCCACTTCCTTGAACGGTTAAAGAGGGCAAGGGTAAGAGCCCAGTGTTATTTACTTAGTTGTTTCGTTTCAAGTCTTCAATATTTTATCTGTTTCTAATGTCTATTTCTTTTTGCAGACGTTCGCAAGCTAGCGAAAGACTTTCGCCAATCTTACGTTCCTAGCAAGGACCTGAAAAGGCTCCTGGACTTGCCTGTCCAAAAAAGAAAAGCACCTCTGCTTCTCAACTTCATTCCTACATACAAATCCACTCTGCCCGACGTTCCCAAACGAAAGAAGAAAAGCCTTTCTCCTCCGACTGCCACAACTCAAACCGTCTCTTCATCTCGAACAGATCAAGAGTCAACATCTGACCCAATCAATCAACCATATACCTCGGCTCCATACTTAATCCCAATACCAGAAAGAAAACGTCGGCGACGACTTGTAAAAACTGCTGAGATGGGTCGCCCGAAGCCTGTTGCCCAAGATCTCCTAGCCGACCTACCTGCCGACGTTGATGCTGTTCCAACCCAATCCATGCCCCCACCAAAGCCAAAAAGAACAAAAAGGGCTCAGTCGAAGGCCAAAGTGACTCAGGTTGAGGACACTTTGCCTATCTCCAAACTGGCTGAGAGTAAAAAGACTTCTTCTGCTTCTACAAAAAGGTTTGCTGAAAACCCACCCTCTGAGTCCACACAGTCAAAGAAACCAAGGTTGGCCTCAGCTACTACCTCGGGGTCCAAGAAACCGGATGTCCCTTGGGCTCCCAAAATTACTTTGGAAGACAGGCCAATTATGTCTAGTGAAAGCGCCGACGACATAAATGTCGGCGTTGCCCTCAGCACGGCGTTGCTTTTTCCAGGTGACCTCGAGCGAAATGCTGAGTACAATGAGTACAAGAATTACGCTCTAATGCTCCAGCACTCCGTTCAAGTAAGTGTTCCTGTTTGGAATTTTCTACTTTCTTTCTGTTTCATACTTAAAATATTTTCTAACACTTCTATTTTCTTTCAGGCCATCCAGCATGCCCATTCGTTTTCATTGCAAGCTTTTGAAAACAGGACAAAGTTGGTCGATCTGAAGAGAGAGGTTTCTGCCCTTAAAAAGGAAAACAAATCTCTCCAATTAAAGATGAAAAAACTGGAAGACCAGGCTGAGGCTGCCACCAAAGCCCAAACCCTTGCCGAGGAAAAGGCTGAATCTGCCGAGGCTATTAGAAAGGTCGCTGAGGCCGAGAAGACAGAGGCCGAGGAAAAAAAGGCCCAGGCGGAAAAGGAACTCCAAGATGCTTTATCTACCAAAGACGCTGAAATAAAGGCGGCCGATGAAAAGGCCTATGCTCAAGGAATGGCTGACGTTACAGAATAATACAAACTACAAGTCAGGCAGGCGTGCAACAGGGGCTTCTCCCTAGGTTGGATGGCCCTTGCCAAAAAGCTTAATATCCCAGACGACTCGCCATTGTGCAAGGCTAATGATATCCCTCTGCCATTTCCTCCACCTCCACCTCCAAGCCAAGCTGAAGATGATTCCGAGTCTGAATCTGAGGATGAGGATAAGGATGATGATGAAGCTTTAGTAAGGAAGCCCAAGGATACCAGTGAGACCAAGTCTCCTTCTCAGGAGGATCAAGTCCTAGACTTGACTCATGAGGAGGATGAGGAGGTTATCAAGGAGACCACTCCCGAGCAAGCATCATCTGATGTTCCTCAAATCGGTAAGAGCGTTGATGAAACCCTTGCCGAGATCGACGCCGAGATTGCTGCAGATGAGGAAGCCGAGGTATCTCTTCAGGAGACCTCTGAAATTCAGATCCAGCCAGATGCTGATATTGAGAAGTCTTAACTTTCATGTCTTTTCTTTTGCTCCTTTGTACTTTGTTTTGTTTTCTGGACAGTGTAAGCTTCCTTTCATGGCCGATGTACCTTTCTTTGTTGCTTCGAAACAATTTACTTCTGGTAGGCCGTAGTGCCTTCTTTTGTACACAATTGCGACTGTTTTTCTATGAATGCTTTTTTCTTTAATTTCTCTTGATTGCTTCTGCATGGTTTCTATACTTAGAATATTTTGCATGCTTTACACACTTCTTCCTTTATTGTGCAATCTTCTCGGGGTTACACACCTCGGGTATAAAACTTTTACTTCGGCAAGATACTCACCTGCAAACTTTTCATAAGTTTCAAGAAGTGTAAAACATATACTATTCAATGTCAACTTTGTAAACTTTTTCTCAAGTTTCAACAAGTGTTTAAACAGTGATCTCGGTCTAACCTACTTGTAAATTGCTGCAAATTTCAACAAGTGTTAATATATACTGTAAGTTTTTCTCAAGTTATAACAATGATCTATTTGTAAATTGCTACAAATTTCAACAATATACTTAGCTTTTACCTCAACCTGTAAATTGCTACAAATTTCAACAGATGATCATATGTAGGCTTAACGTTATCTTGTAAATTGCTACAAATTTCAACAAGTGTTAAGCATCTTCTTTGGTTTAGCCAACCTGTAGATTGCTACAAGTATCTAGCAATAACCTTGGCTTCACTTCGACTTGTAAATTGCTACAAATTTCAACAAGTGAAGAGAAACAGTAATCTCGGCTTAACTTCAACTTGTAAATTGCTACAAATTTCAACAAGTGAAGATAATGAATCAGCTTAATTCCAACTTGTAAATTGCTACAAATTTCAACAAGTGAATTAAGGAATAATCTCGGCTTAACTTCGACTTGTAAATTGCTACAAATTTCAACAAGTGAAAATAAGGAATCAGCTTAATTCCAACTTGTAAATTGCTACAAATTTCAACAAGTGAATTAAATGTCTCTGTCTTCTCTCTGCCCCCAATGTGAACCTGAGTTCTACTTGGGTTCTCATTACTCATGTCTTCCAAAAACACCAATATGTAACTTTACCAAATATATGTGTTTTAAGAAAAGGGAAAAGATTTTATTGATGACATCGGCCAAAAATACTGCACATCTAATGATAGAAGAATTTCAAATTACAAGTGTTCCAAGGTCTTGGTAGTGCTTTGCCCTCGTTATCTTCTAGTCGATAAGCTCCATTGCCTAATACCAAAGTAATTCCGTAGGGTCCTTCCCAGTTTGGGCCAAGCTTGCCCTCTCTGGGATCTTTCTTGTTGCCGACGACTTTTCTCAAAACTCGGTCGCCGACTTGAAAATCTCTTGGATTGACCTTCTTGTTGTAAGCTCTAGCAAGCTGTTGCTGGTATACTGCGAGTTGAATTGCAGTTTTCTCTCTTCGTTCTTCTAAAAGATCCAGATCTCGGGCTAAGAGTATGTCATTGGTGCCATTCTCTACTCCCTGGGTTCTAATCCCTGGGATGCCGATCTCTAATGGGATGACTGCTTCTGTGCCATAAGCCATGGCAAAGGGGGATTCCCCTGTTGATCTTCTCGGCGTAGTCCGATATGCCCAAAGTACGTTGGGCAACTCGTCTACCCACTTTCCTTTTGCTGCCTGCAGCCTTTTTTTTCATTCCATCCAAAATTACTTTGTTGGATGCTTCTGCTTGCCCATTGCTTTGGAGAAAACTTGGTGTTGAAAAGTAATTCTTGATCTTGAATTTCGCACAGAAGTTCTTGATGAGTTTGCTGTCAAACTGTGTTCCGTTGTCGGCAACTATTGCTCTGGGAATCCCAAATCTGGTGATGATGTTTCTCCATATAAAGTTCTTGACATCCACATCTCGGATTTTGGCAAGAGGTTCTGCCTCTATCCACTTTGTAAAGTAATCTGTTGCTACCAGCAAGTATTTTCTCTGCCCAGTTGCCTGGGGAAGTTGCCCAACAAGATCCATGCCCCATTGGGCAAACGGCCAAGGGCTGGATACTGGGTTCAGGTCAGCAGCTGGCTGATGTATCAAAGGTGCAAACCTTTGGCATTGTTCACACTTCTTTACGTAGGCTTCAGCATCCTTTTGCATGTAGGGCCACCAATACCCCTGGGTAATGGCCCTGTGGGCTAATGATCTGCCCCCAGCATGGCTTCCACAAATTCCTTCATGAATTTCATATAAGAAATCTTCAACCTGCAAAGGGTGTACGCACCTTAAAAGGGGTCCAGTGAAGGACCTTCTGTAAAGATGTCCATCTTCTGTCAGACTGAATCTTGCAGATTTCAATCTGACTTTGTGTGCCTCCTTACGATCTTCTGGCAGCTTTCCTTCTTTCAGGAATGCAACAATTGCATCCATCCAGCTTGGCCCCATGTCCACACACATTGCTTGCTGCTTTGTGTTTTCTGGTTCTATGCTTGGGCCCGACATAAAGTTGATCATAATTGTCCTCGTTTTTCCAGACTGCATTGAACTTGCCAAGTTAGCCAACGCGTCGGCGTGGGTGTTGTCATCTCGGCTAACTTGGAGTAGTCGGCAGTTCTGAAATAAGGCTGCCAATCTGATGACCTCTTTTGCATATGCCGACATCATTTCGTCCCTGGCTGCAAATTCACCTGTTGACTTGTTAACAATAAGTTGTGAATCACAAAAAACTATTACCTCATCTGCTTCTGCTGCTGCTGCCAGTTTTAGCCCTGCAATTAATGCTTCGTATTCTGCTTCATTGTTTGAGGCTTTGAACCCCAAACGGATGGACTGTTCTATTATTTCTCTATCTGGAGATATCACCAGTACTCCTGCCCCCGCTCCTTGTCGGTTCGAACTTCCATCGACGAATAGTCTGAATGAGTCGCCGATGTAGATACTACAGGGTCTGAGCTTTTCCTTCCTTTGCTCTTTTGCCTTTGGCTGGGATTCTCCTTGCTTGCTGGGACAATGCTCATCCTGGCTCAACGGAGCCCGATGTTCGATGGTTTCGGGGGTGAATTCTGCCACGAAGTCGGCCAAAACTTGGCCTTTAATTGCTGTTCTCGGCCTGAACGCCAGGTCATACTGACCTAGGGCTACGGCCCATCTTGTTATCCTTCCTGTTAAGTCTCCTTGCTGTAACAAGGACTTCAATGGATGCTCTGTTAAGACCGCAATCTTGTGCGCCTGAAAGTAATGGTCCAACTTCTTTGAAGCCATTACTAAGGCTAGCATTAATTTTTCCAGTGGTAAATACCTTGTTTCTGCATCGGCCAAGGTTTTACTTACATAATAAACAGCCTTTTGCTCCCATTTTTCTTCTCAGATTAGTACTACACTGACTGGGTGTTCTGAAACTGTCAGGTACAAAAATAGTTCTTCCCCTAGTTCTGGATTGGAAAGAACCGGAGTTGTGGTCAAGTACTTCTTTAGGTCGGTTAAAGCGGCTTCGCATTCTTCTATCCACAGAAAGTCTGTGGCTTTTTTCACCAAGTTGAAGAAGGGTATGCATTTATCTGAGCTTCTGCTGATGAATCTGTTTAGGGCTACGGCCCTTCCAGTAAGCATCTGAACCTGTTTTGCCGACGTTGGGCTCTTCAATTCTAAGATGGCCTTGATTTGGTCTGGGCTGGCCTCAATGCCCTTTCTTGTTACCAGATACCCTAAAAACTTACCTGATCCAACTCCAAACGCGCACTTTGATGCGTTGAGTCAGAGCCGGTATGTTTTAAGTATATCAAAGACTTCTTTTAGGTCGGCAAGATGACCCTTAGATTCCCTGGTCTTCACGACCATGTCATCGATGTAGACTTCTACCGTTTTGCCAATCAGGTGCTTGAACATCTTTGTTACTAACCTTTGATAAGTTGCTCCTACGTTTTTCAACCCAAAAGGCATTACCTTGTAATAGTACAAGCCTTTAGGGGTGATGAACGCGGTCTTTTCTCCTCGTCTGGAGAGTACATGGAAATCTGGTGGTACCCCCTGTATGCATCCAAAAAACTCATCCTTTCGTGCCCTGAAGTTGCATCTACTAGCTGGTCAATCTTGGGCAGAGGAAAGCTGTCTTTGGGGCAGGCTTTGTTGAGGCTGGTAAAGTCTACACAGACCCTCCATTTGTCGTTCTTCTTTTTCACTACTACTGTGTTGGACAGCCATGTCGGGTAGTGGACTTCTCAGATGGCCCTGGCCTCCAGAAGTTTGTCAACTTCTTCTTTTACTGCTTCGACGTGCATCAACGTCGGTCTTCTGGCTCGTTGAATCACAGGTTTTGCCGACCTGTCGACATTCAGCCTGTGGCAGGTGACCTCGGGGTCAATGCTAGGCATTTCATAAGGTGTCCAGGCGAACACCTCAATGTTGGCTCTCAAAAAATCTTCCAGTTCTCTTTCCTCTTCTTCGGCTAAGCCTAAACGGAGAAGAAAGAAGCGTTCTTCGTCACCCTCCTGGACAAGGATTTTCTTTAATGTCTCTTCACTCTTTTTGGTTGGCTCCTTGCCGACATCATCTAGGACCTCCATGTCCTCGTCTTCGATCTCTGCCTCTTTTGGCTCTCGAATGCTGCAAGTAGACTTTGTTGCTGCCATGGAGCAACTTTTTGCCTGCAGTTGATCTCCTCTGACTTCTTCAATCCCATGCTCTGTGGGGAACCGTAGTAGTTGATGCAATGTTGAGGGAACTGCCCCCATTGCATGCAACCATGGTCTTCCCAAGATGATGTTATATGGCGAGGGTGTGTCAATCACCATAAATTCTATCTTGATCTTCTTAGTACCAGCTTGTACTTCCACGCTTGCTGCACCCAGTGGCCATGTCGGTGTTCCATTGAAGCCGACCATAGGGTTGCTGGATTGTTCCAGGTCATCAGGATGAAGGCCCAGCTCCTTGTAACATCTGACGTACATGATGTCACAAGAGCTGCCTCGATCTATTAGGATGCGTTTTACTTGGCATTCCCCAACCTGGAGGGATACTACCAAGGCATCATTATGCGGATGCTGGACCATCTCTAGGTCGGCTTCAGTGAAGGTTATCATCGGTCCTTGGTATTCTTCAGGCCGAGGTCTTTTGTGTCCGACCTGGTTCACGTGCTGCAGGTGTTTTACTCTTTGGGTTTCTCCTCGGACGTCGTTTTCGTTCACTTTTGAGTGAATGACATTAACCACCCGTGGTCCTCCTGCCTGTGGTTGTTGTGCTGGGGGAAGCGGAGCTGTAGGTGCTTGAGGCAATCTTGCCTGTTCTTCTCTTGTCCTGGCCTCATCAATAAGGTCCCTCAGATGGCCTTGCCTTACTAGGTCTTCTAAGTGTGCTTTTAAGGTTCTGCAACCCTGAGTTGGGTGTCCTTCTTCATTGTGGTAAGCCCAGCGCCTACCAACGTTTCTTCCCATAAATTCCCCTGGTGCTCTTGCTGGTGTCCTGAAATAGGGTTGATTTCGTATTTGGTCCAGGACTTTATGGATAGGGATTCGGAACACCGTCGTCACTGCCTGTTTACCCTTCAATTCTGTTTCTTGCTTGGTCGGCCCGTTGTTACCTCGGCCTCGCTTCGGCGAGCCATTTCCCTTCTCCTGCTTCATCTCTTTGTTTCCTGACGTATCTTCCTCGGCTTTGGCGTACTTCTCGATTCTCGCCATGAGTTCCTCCATGCTTTTCGGCAATGTTTTTGCCAAAGACTTCCGTAGTGGGCAGTCATCTTTCAGGCTGTTCTTGAAAGACACGACCGCCACTACTTGGTTGCATTCGGGTATTCGATTGAACACCTCGTAGTACCTCTTCGCGTAGGCCCTAAGGCCTTCTTCCTTGGTGATTCTTAAAGCCATCAAGGCATCGACCCTCAAGGGCTGTAGTTTGTTCGTCACAAACCTGGCCACAAACATCTCGGCCAGGCCTTCCCATGTCTTTACGCTTCCCTTCGGCAGTTTATGGAACCAATCGGATGCAATTTCCCCAAAGGATGAGGGGAATACTTTGCAGAGTAATGGCTCATTCCCACTATATAATGCCATTGAGTTCAGGTATAATCCAACATGAAAGTTGGGATCTGACTTACCATCATAAATTTGGAACCTCGGCATACTGAATCTCTTCGGCGCTTCAAATTTGTCCAGTTCCACCGAGAATGGTGTCCTCGGCTTAACTGGGGAAGTTACCTCGGCTTCAACATTCTGTTGCCTCCTCCTGAGGTAATCCCTCAAGTCTTCTTTACTCCTTCCTGGAGTTCGGCTATCTTTTGATTTCAATTTCTTCAGTACGCTACTTTCGGCCTCGTGGTGGGCTCGTTTTGATCTTTCTCCATGTGTTGTGTCAAAGCAAAGTGCCTATCCTTGAACATGGCGATGTTCTTTGGGCTCTGGATCCTTCGTGTGATACGTCCTTCGGGACTCTTCTCGTCTCGGTTCCTCTCGTCCGCCTTCCCTGGAAGGTCGGTGAGAGTGCCTTCCGCTCCTGGTGTGCTGAGGGACTTCGGGGATTGTTGTCCTTCCTCCCTTCTGGGCATTGGTTGCTGGCATCGGGGTGTCTTGCAGCGGGTATGGTGGCTGCATGACATTATTTTGCATCATGAAGTTGACGACCGACTGTAGGTCCGCCAACTTGTTTGCCAAGTCTTTTACTTCCTCATCCCTCCGTAGGCACCTATCCCTCCATACCTGAAGGTTATCTTCATTATAGTACTGGCCTTGGTCTGTCTTCTTTGAAGTGTTGCCCTCCTGGCCGACGTCTTTCCCTCCGTGGCCCTGGCCATGAGTTTCTGTGTTGTGGTTGTCTCCTTTAAAGTCAAGATCAATTGGTCTGCCACTCCCAGCAGGAGTGTCGCCCCCAATGTTTTCCCTCTGTCCGTCACTGGCCATCTATTCTTCTAAGTTCCCACAGACGGCGCCAAATTGTGTGGGTGAAAATCTGACCACACTGCCCGCCTAGTAATCAGCTGGAGAGCACCAGCAGAATAGATGGCTTCAACAAACCTGTAACATAAAGAAAAGGCTCTGGCGGTGGCTCTTCCACCCGGGGGCACTCCGACGATCAAGTCAGTATATTTCTCAAAGATAATCAAGTGCTAAACTCACAAGCTTGAGTATAAAACTGCGTACCTTAGACCCACGGGGGTGCCTTTCTTATATAGTTTACTCAATCCAAGTCCTATTAGAAGCCTGACTTCTATGGACTCCAATTTAGTACTTACTTTGGATTCCTCAAGAGATAAAGATAATATAGCGATCCCGGGTTTACCCTTGTTGTACAGTGATCCGGACATGGGTCCGTAGATGTTGGTAGTTGTTCTTTATCTTGTTTACATCCTTTTTACTTCGTATTTGAGTTATAGGATGTGTTGGGCAGGTTTGTTCCAGGTTGGTTGAGTTTAGAAACCAAAACTAGTTGCCCAGATTTTGGCCTGTACGCTCGAGCGAGGGTTTTGGCGCTCGAGCGGAGATTACACCCATTCAGTATTTTTTTCCTGTGCAGCGTTGTACGCTCGAGCGTGGTGTTGGCCGCTCGAGCGGGGTTGTCTGAGTGACGCTCGAGCGTAGAGTTGGAAGCTCGAGCGGAGACCTGGTTCTGTAAAAGTGCTGGGAGAGTGCATCCGGCGCTCGAGCGGAAGTTTGGACGCTCGAGCGGGAGTCTGTGTGTGACGCTCGAGCGGGGTGTTTTACGCTCGAGCAGGAGACTGGGTTTAAGTCCCGAAATTTGTGACTTTTTAAATCACTTTTTGCCTTCTCTTCTCTCTCTTACTTTTCCAAAATCACCATTGTTGAGCCTCTCACTCTAGACTCTACCTTCTCTCTAGGTTTTGATCTAGTAGGAGTGATTTGCTCACCTTTGGCCTTTACAAAAAAGTTGTTGATCGTCGTGGGCTTCATTTTAATATGAAAATCTTGAGTTTTGGAGCACGTTGGGTTTTGTCGTCTTCTCCTTTGGGACTCCGAATTTGAGGTAGGGATATCCTACTCCTGTCTATGGATTTTGTCTTTAAATTTTGGTATTTTGAGATGTTGGGGTTGGTTTGGTTATTTTGTGAAAGTTTGGGGCTTTTGTGCTATTTTACAAAAGTTGGGGTTTTACTCATAATAAACCTAGATGCATGTTTGGCATGAAGAAATGGAATGAATGTTGAATTATTGATGAAAATGGGACCTAAGGGTTGGGATGTTAATTATGGGAATTGACCTAATTACATTGTTTAATTAATTGGGATAATTAATTGTGAGAAGTGAGGAAATGAAATGTTGATTGAATATCCATTTGTGCATTCATTTTCTGTTTAGAAATAACTGCTTTGGGCTATCGGTGGAGGATAGTCGTGATTGTTGTAGACAATGCATGATGATTAGGCAAATTGAAACTAATCAATGAAGTGTGTCATGGAACTTGACGGTTGATAGAATACATTAATTACATGTATTGAGTGATTGTATATAGAACCAATGTGTTTGTATACGTTATGTGTAGAGGAGGAGATGGGGGATGTACTCCGCAGTTTAGGGGAAGATAGGGGATGTACCTCTAAACCGGATAGTGTTGGGAGAAGATAGGGGATGAACTCCGTAGATACAGCTCATATGCTTGTCTAGAGAAGTGAAGATAGAGCTTATATGCTTATCTTTGTAGAATGTGGATATAGCTTATATGCTTATCTGTGGATATTGTGGTTATACATATCTGTTGTAGAATGTGGATATAGCTTATTTGCTTATCTGAAAATGTAGATATTGTTGTTATACATATCTGTTGAGAATGTGGGTAGTGCTTATATGCCTATCTGTTGAAAAAGGGAAAATGAAAGGAAACTTGGACTCATAAGTCGTATGACATAAATATGTGATTTATGTGATTGTATCAGTGTTGGCCATCTATCAATTGCTAATATTTTAGTCATTGTTCATGGTTGGTTTAGTATATTTCTACTGGGCTGTGGCTCACCCTATATGGGAACATCATTTTCAGGTGCAGGAAGCATGCCACCTCCAAGGACATAGCTTGGGAGGCTTGAGGCGGACATAATGTTGTCGTTTACTTTTGATGTATTACATGTAAATACAAGCCAAGGGCTTAAAGTGTATGAGTTAGTACTCCTTTTGTGTAACCAAGTGTTAACTTGGAAAGCTGTAAGCCCGTAGGGCATTTTGCTTTTGTTGTTAACATGTAATACTTATGTAATAAGACTCTGAAGAAATGGAAGAATATGGTTATCTTATATGTTAATGAATCTCTTAATTGATGGGTTTAATGCTTTTATTTTGAGGGCGTTACAACTTGGTATCAGAGCTTACCGGGTTCGAATACTTTGGGTACGTGGGAAGTGATTAGGATCACAGTGGGTTTGTCTCGCTTGATAGAGACTTAGATGTAGTATCATATGCTATGTGCTTAATTGATAACATGCTTATGTGACTAGGTGGGTATGGGATTTAATTTCGAGGATGTTGATTGGATCCTTGGGTTTCTGGGAGTCTTGTTGGAAAAGCACTTGATCAATGCTATTTCTAACCGGAACTCTAGTAACGCCTCGGGACTATCATTATCCGGAAATGAAGTTCGTAAGTGCTTATGTGTTTATGTGCTTATGTGGAGTGAATTACAGTTGTCCATGCATTAGGACGTGAGTGTTTAGTTTCGGCACATTTATGAATGTGCTAATGTTCTGTGTTACCTTTATTAGGATGTCAGGACGAGGAAGAGGTGCTAGGCGTGGTAGACCTGCGAGGCAGGAAGTACCGTTACAGGGTGAGATTCCAGCAGTGCAGGAGGGAGTAGGCCAGGCCAATGTGGCCGAGCCAGTGGGTCAGCAGGCTATGGGTGCCCTGGCCAGAGAGATAGCAGGAGCTTTGGGTATTCTTAGAGCTGGGAATCAGGCCACCGAGGCAGGGCCTTCTTTCTTGAAGCGGGAGTTCTTCCGGTCTAATCCGGATAAGTTTATTGGGGATCCAAAGGAGCCACTGAAGGCTGATGAGTGGCTAGAGCAAATGAGTAAGATGTTCGAGATGCTTGGCATCGAGGACGGAGCACTGAAAGTGACCTTGGCATCCTTCCAACTGAAGGGAGATGCGGGTCAATGGTGGAAGTACGAGAAGGCTCGTGTTGGTGGTACTTGGGAGGCGTTTATAAATGCTTTTCAAGAGAGGTTTTTGTCTGCAGTAGCTAGGGAGAAGCTGAGGGATCAGTTTAGCCGGCTTAATCAGCAGGGCTTGTCAGTGGCCGAGTTTGAGGCTACTTTTACCAGTCTGTCCAGGTTTGCACCTGAATTGGTGGCGTCTGAGGAACGCCGTTGCTATGAGTTTGAGCGGAAGTTGAGGCGGGGCCTCAAGTTGAGGGTTGGTGGGTCTTACATCCGAGAGTATAGACACCTAGTGGACGCTGCAGCTCATGTGGAGCTCATGATGCAGGAGGAGGATGAGGGGCAGAGAGGCTCCAAGAGGAGCCAAGATGGTCAGAGTGATGGCAAGAGGCAGAGGGGTTCTAACCCTCAGCAGTCGCAGGGTGGTGTTGCTAGATCGACCTTCCCAGTGCCGAGTACAGGCTCCGGGAGAGGTGGTCAGGGGGAATTCACCTGTTACAAGTGTGGCCAGTTGGGTCACAAGGTTTCTGTTTGCTCGCAGAAGGGTGGGGGTCAGAGAGCTGCTTCTTCTTCAGCTAGACCGCAGAGTCAGAGTTTGGGCAGGGGGCAGCCCTTGTCTTGTTATCAGTGTGGACAGCCTGGGCACCTGAAGAGGTTTTGCCCGCAGTTGAGTGCCACTTCGGGAGCGTCTGGTTCTAGGCAGACGCAGGGTTTTCAGCCAGCTCAGTCTGTGCAGGCCTCGAGGGCCAATCCGGGAGCTTCGTCATCCCAGTCTGTGCAGCAGTCTTTTGCTCCGAGAGGTGAGCAGGTAGACCAGGGGCCTACGGGGCGCGTGTATGCTGTTACCGCGCAGGATTTAGTACCAGCTCCATCGGTAGTGAGAGGTACTTTTCTGTTTTGCAACTCGGTTGCTAATGTGTTGATAGACACGGGTGCATCTCATTCTTTTGTATCTGCTGCATTTGCATCTGTTTTGGAATTGGAGTTAGCACTGTTGGCATCTCCTATTTGTGTGGTATCGCCTTTGGGTGGTGAGTTGATCCTGAAACAGGGTGTGAGAGGATGTGATATAGAAGTCGCCGATTATAGGCTTGCTTTTCCGTTTGTTGTCATGCCCATGAAGGGTTTTGATGTTATTTTGGGTATGGATTGGCTATCGTCATACCGGGCTGTTATCGATTGCTACCGCCAGAGGGTCACGTTATGTACCTTGAGCGGGGAGTGGTTCCATTTCTTGGGAGACCGGGTTGGTAGTGTTTTGCCACCGGGGTATGATTCGCGAGGGCGAAGTGAGCTTAGTAGTCTACTTGCTAGCTTTGAGAGTAGTGAGTGTGTTGAGACACAGATTGTGTTGCCGAGGGTGGTTTGTGAGTATTCGGATGTCTTTCCCGAAGATCTTGTTAGTTTGCCACCTCACCGAGAGATAGAGTTCTCTATTGATTTAGTGCCCGGCACGGCGCCGATTTCTATGGCACCTTACCATTTTGCTCCAGCAGAGTTGGTTGAGTTGAAAGTTCAGCTCCAGGAATTGCTAGATAAGGGCTTTGTTCGCCCTAGTGTTTCACCGTGGGGAGCACCGGCCCTCTTTGTTAAAAAGAAAGATGGTGTCTTGAGATTGTGTATTGACTACTGGAAGTTGAATCGGGCTACGGTTAAGAATAAGTATCCTATGCCCCGTATAGATGATTTGTTTGACCAGTTGAAGGGTTCCCGTTGTTTCTCTAAGATAGACTTGAGATCGGGTTACCATCAATTAAGGGTCAGGGAGGAAGATGTTCCTAAGACGGCATTCCGTACGCGGTATGGCCATTATGAGTTTTGGTGATGCCATTTGGGCTTACCAATGCACCGGCAGTCTTTATGGACTTGATGAACCGGATTTTCCGGGAGTTCTTAGATCGATTTGTGGTCGTCTTCGTGGACGACATCCTTATCTATTCGCCTTCAGAGGAGGAGCACGAGGAACACTTGAGAGTAGTGCTTGAGTTGCTTAGAGCCCATAGGCTTTATGCCAAGTTTGGGAAGTGTGAGTTCTGGCTGAGGGAAGTCAAATTCTTAGGCCACGTGGTATCCGGGGAAGGGGTGTCTGTTGATACATCCAAGGTTGAAGCAGTGCAAGATTGGGCACAGCCTAAGAGCGTGTTCGAGATTTGCAGTTTTCTGGGATTGGCTGGGTATTACCGCCGGTTTGTGAAAGATTTCTCCAGGTTAGCGTCACCGTTGACTAGACTGACTCGGAAGGGAGTCAAGTTTGTGTGAAGTGAGACTTGTGAAAAGTCGTTCCAAGAGCTGAAAGTTAGATTGACCACCGCTCCGGTGTTGATTATTCCGGAGAGAGGGTTGGGTTATGCGGTTTATTGTGATGCCTCACGAGAGGGTTTGGGTTGTGTGTTGATGCAAGAGGGGAAAGTGGTAGCTTATGGCTCACGTCAGTTGAAAATACACGAGAAGAATTACCCCACACACGACCTAGAGTTAGCGGCTGTGATCTTTGCCTTGAAAATCTAGAGGCACTACCTTTATGGTGAGAAGTTTGAAGTGTTCTCGGATCACAAGAGTTTGAAGTATCTGTTTACACAGAGAGACTTGAATCTGAGGCAGAGGAGATGGATGGAGTTCATCGAGGATTATGATTTTGAGTTGCATTATCATCCGGGAAAGGCCAATGTTGTGGCCGATGCCCTTAGTAGAAAGTCCATTAGTGATGTAGCTTGTCTAGCCATCCGGGAATGGGAGATGTTGGGAGCACTTGGCGAGTTTGATTTGCTACTGGGCGAATCTGTTGAGGCTGCGGCCTTGTTTTCTGTTGTTGCGCAGCCTACACTTGTGACTAGAGTGTTAGAGGCACAGAGAGGTGACCTTGAGGTAGAATATCTCCGAGAGAAGATCTCCAGTGGGAAAGTGGAAAAGGGTTTGACGGTGTATCCCGACCTGAGTGTGAGATACCGTGACCGTTTGTTTGTACCGGAGTCTTGCCGAGAGGAAGTACTCCGAGAGTTTCACCATTCGTGCCTTGCGGTGCATCCGGGAGGTACTAAGATGTATCAGGATTTAGGTCGCCAATTTTGGTGGCGGGGTATGAAGAGAGATGTGGCAGTTTTCGTATCGAAGTGCCTTACTTGCCAGCAAGTGAAGGCCGAGCATCAGAGACCAGCGGGTTTGTTGCAACCCTTGCCTATTGCTGAGTGGAAGTGGGAGCATATCACTATGGACTTCGTTGTAGGTCTTCCGAGGACTCAACGGGGTAGTGATGCTATTTGGGTGGTTGTAGACCGGTTGACTAAATCGGCGCACTTTATTCCTATGCGCGTGAGAGATTCGGTAGATCATCTTGCCGACTTGTATATTCGGGACGTAGTGAGATTGCACGGGGTCCCAGTGACGATCGTCTCAGATAGAGATCCTCGTTTTACTGCTAGGTTGTGGCAGAGTTTGCAGAGTGCCTTGGGCACTAAGTTGACCTTTAGTACGGCTTATCATCCTCAGACTGACGGGCAGTCCGAGCGTACTATTCAGATCCTCGAGGATATGCTTCGGGGTTGTGTCCTGGATTTCAGTGGGACGTGGGAGAGGCACTTGCCATTGGTAGAGTTTGCCTACAACAATAGTTTTCAGTCTAGCATCGGTATGGCACCGTTCGAGGCCTTGTATGGCCGACCGT
The DNA here is from genome assembly GCF_055761805.1 of Camellia sinensis. Taxonomy (NCBI): domain Eukaryota; kingdom Viridiplantae; phylum Streptophyta; class Magnoliopsida; order Ericales; family Theaceae; genus Camellia; species Camellia sinensis. Next base: position 178,458,941 of record NC_138962.1, on the reverse strand, counting down.
GTAGGTCTCCAGTTTGTTGGGCCGAGGTGGGTGATGCACCTTTGTTGGGTCCGGAGTTGGTTAGGGAGACGACAGAGAAGGTTGAGCTTATCCGTAGGAGGCTTGTTACAGCCCAGAGTCGGCAGAAATCTTATGCTGACCGTAGGAGGAGGCCTTTGGCGTTTGAGGTAGGTGATCATGTCTTTCTGAAGATATCACCTAGGCGAGGCTTGATGAGGTTTGGGAAGAGTGGGAAGTTATCCCCTCGATTTATTGGTCCTTTTGAGATCCTTGAGAGGATTGGTGAGGTTGCTTATCGATTAGCCTTACCGCCGCAGTTGTCCGGAGTGCATGATGTGTTTCATGTGAGTATGTTTCGGAAGTATGAGCCAGATCCATCACATGTGTTGGATTGGACCGATTTAGAGGTAGATGAGGATGCCTCGTATGAGGAGAGACCGGTTCGGGTCTTGGATAGGTGGGATCAGGTTCTGCGTGGCAAGACCATTCCTTTGGTGAAAGTCTTGTGGAAACATCACGGAGTGGAGGAAGCCACTTGGGAACGTGAGTTGGAAGTCGGTGAGAAATATCCGGACTTGTTTGTTGATATGTGATCTTGTGTTTAAATTTTACACTATTGTTGAACTTAAGAGCTTTTGTATATGTCTTAAGTTGTGAAACATTGAAAATGTGTTGACTTATTGAAAGTATGTTTTGGAACTTGCTTCATATGGAAGTTGAATGTGACACTATATGTGTTGAGTATATTGTTGAAATTGGAAAGATGATGTATAATGTTGATGCATGTTGGGAGTACATGTGTTGTTTACATATTGTGAAATGTCTCTTGTTAAAGGGATAGAATGACCGGTAATGGGTCGAATTGTTGAATGTTAAAATGTAACATTGTTTAAAATGGAGGAAAACTTGTGTTGAAAACTTGTGCTTAATTTCGGGGACGAAATTCTTTAAGGGGGGGAGGTTATAGCGATCCCGGGTTTACCCTTGTTGTACAGTGATCCGGACATGGGTCCGTAGATGTTGGTAGTTGTTCTTTATCTTGTTTACATCCTTTTTACTTCGTATTTGAGTTATAGGATGTGTTGGGCAGGTTTGTTCCAGGTTGGTTGAGTTTAGAAACCAAAACTAGTTGCCCAGATTTTGGCCTGTACGCTCGAGCGAGGGTTTTGGCGCTCGAGCGGAGATTACACCCATTCAGTATTTTTTTCCTGTGCAGCGTTGTACGCTCGAGCGTGGTGTTGGCCGCTCGAGCGGGGTTGTCTGAGTGACGCTCGAGCGTAGAGTTGGAAGCTCGAGCGGAGACCTGGCTCTGTAAAAGTGCTGGGAGAGTGCATCCGGCGCTCGAGCGGAAGTTTGGACGCTCGAGCGGGAGTCTGTGTGTGACGCTCGAGCGGGGTGTTTTACGCTCGAGCGGGAGACTGGGTTTAAGTCCCGAAATTTGTGACTTTTTAAATCACTTTTTGCCTTCTCTTCTCTCTCTTACTTTTCCAAAATCACCATTGTTGAGCCTCTCACTCTAGACTCTACCTTCTCTCAAGGTTTTGATCTAGTAGGAGTGATTTGCTCACCTTTGGCCTTTACAAAAAAGTTGTTGATCGTCGTGGGTTTCATTTTAATCTGAAAATCTCGAGTTTTGGAGCACGTTGGGTTTTGTCGTCTTCTCCTTTGGGACTCCGAATTTGATGTAGGGATATCCTACTCCTCTCTATGGATTTTGTCTTTAAATTTTGGTATTTTGAGATGTTGGGGTTGGTTTGGTTATTTTGTGAAAGTTTGGGGCTTTTGTGCTATTTTACAAAAGTTGGGGTTTTACTCATAATAAACCTAGATGCATGTTTGGCATGAAGAAATGGAATGAATGTTGAATTATTGATGAAAATGGGACCTAAGGGTTGGGATGTTAATTATGGGAATTGACCTAATTACATTGTTTAATTAATTGGGATAATTAATTGTGAGAAGTGAGGAAATGAAATGTTGATTGAATATCCATTTGTGCATTCATTTTCTGTTTAGAAATAACTGCTTTGGGCTATCGGTGGAGGATAGTCGTGATTGTTGTAGACAATGCATGATGATTAGGCAAATTGAAACTAATCAATGAAGTGTGTCATGGAACTTGACGGTTGATAGAATACATTAATTACATGTATTGAGTGATTGTATATAGAACCAATGTGTTTGTATACGTTATGTGTAGAGGAGGAGATGGGGGATGTACTCCGCAGTTTAGGGGAAGATAGGGGATGTACCTCTAAACCGGATAGTGTTGGGAGAAGATAGGGGATGAACTCCGTAGATACAGCTCATATGCTTGTCTAGAGAAGTGAAGATAGAGCTTATATGCTTATCTTTGTAGAATGTGGATATAGCTTATATGCTTATCTGTGGATATTGTGGTTATACATATCTGTTGTAGAATGTGGATATAGCTTATTTGCTTATCTGAAAATGTAGATATTGTTGTTATACATATCTGTTGAGAATGTGGGTAGTGCTTATATGCCTATCTGTTGAAAAAGGGAAAATGAAAGGAAACTTGGACTCATAAGTCGTATGACATAAATATGTGATTTATGTGATTGTATCAGTGTTGGCCATCTATCAATTGCTAATATTTTAGTCATTGTTCATGGTTGGTTTAGTATATTTCTACTGGGCTGTGGCTCACCCTATATGGGAACATCATTTTCAGGTGCAGGAAGCATGCCACCTCCAAGGACATAGCTTGGGAGGCTTGAGGCGGACATAATGTTGTCGTTTACTTTTGATGTATTACATGTAAATACAAGCCAAGGGCTTAAAGTGTATGAGTTAGTACTCCTTTTGTGTAACCAAGTGTTAACTTGGAAAGCTGTAAGCCCGTAGGGCATTTTGCTTTTGTTGTTAACATGTAATACTTATGTAATAAGACTCTGAAGAAATGGAAGAATATGGTTATCTTATATGTTAATGAATCTCTTAATTGATGGGTTTAATGCTTTTATTTTGAGGGCGTTACAACTTGGTATCAGAGCTTACCGGGTTCGAATACTTTGGGTACGTGGGAAGTGATTAGGATCACAGTGGGTTTGTCTCGCTTGATAGAGACTTAGATGTAGTATCATATGCTATGTGCTTAATTGATAACATGCTTATGTGACTAGGTGGGTATGGGATTTAATTTCGAGGATGTTGATTGGATCCTTGGGTTTCTGGGAGTCTTGTTGGAAAAGCACTTGATCAATGCTATTTCTAACCGGAACTCTAGTAACGCCTCGGGACTATCATTATCCGGAAATGAAGTTCGTAAGTGCTTATGTGTTTATGTGCTTATGTGGAGTGAATTACAGTTGTCCATGCATTAGGACGTGAGTGTTTAGTTTCGGCACATTTATGAATGTGCTAATGTTCTGTGTTACCTTTATTAGGATGTCAGGACGAGGAAGAGGTGCTAGGCGTGGTAGACCTGCGAGGCAGGAAGTACCGTTACAGGGTGAGATTCCAGCAGTGCAGGAGGGAGTAGGCCAGGCCAATGTGGCCGAGCCAGTGGGTCAGCAGGCTATGGGTGCCCTGGCCAGAGAGATAGCAGGAGCTTTGGGTATTCTTAGAGCTGGGAATCAGGCCACCGAGGCAGGGCCTTCTTTCTTGAAGCGGGAGTTCTTCCGGTCTAATCCGGATAAGTTTATTGGGGATCCAAAGGAGCCACTGAAGGCTGATGAGTGGCTAGAGCAAATGAGTAAGATGTTCGAGATGCTTGGCATCGAGGACGGAGCACTGAAAGTGACCTTGGCATCCTTCCAACTGAAGGGAGATGCGGGTCAATGGTGGAAGTACGAGAAGGCTCGTGTTGGTGGTACTTGGGAGGCGTTTATAAATGCTTTTCAAGAGAGGTTTTTGTCTGCAGTAGCTAGGGAGAAGCTGAGGGATCAGTTTAGCCGGCTTAATCAGCAGGGCTTGTCAGTGGCCGAGTTTGAGGCTACTTTTACCAGTCTGTCCAGGTTTGCACCTGAATTGGTGGCGTCTGAGGAACGCCGTTGCTATGAGTTTGAGCGGAAGTTGAGGCGGGGCCTCAAGTTGAGGGTTGGTGGGTCTTACATCCGAGAGTATAGACACCTAGTGGACGCTGCAGCTCATGTGGAGCTCATGATGCAGGAGGAGGATGAGGGGCAGAGAGGCTCCAAGAGGAGCCAAGATGGTCAGAGTGATGGCAAGAGGCAGAGGGGTTCTAACCCTCAGCAGTCGCAGGGTGGTGTTGCTAGATCGACCTTCCCAGTGCCGAGTACAGGCTCCGGGAGAGGTGGTCAGGGGGAATTCACCTGTTACAAGTGTGGCCAGTTGGGTCACAAGGTTTCTGTTTGCTCGCAGAAGGGTGGGGGTCAGAGAGCTGCTTCTTCTTCAGCTAGACCGCAGAGTCAGAGTTTGGGCAGGGGGCAGCCCTTGTCTTGTTATCAGTGTGGACAGCCTGGGCACCTGAAGAGGTTTTGCCCGCAGTTGAGTGCCACTTCGGGAGCGTCTGGTTCTAGGCAGACGCAGGGTTTTCAGCCAGCTCAGTCTGTGCAGGCCTCGAGGGCCAATCCGGGAGCTTCGTCATCCCAGTCTGTGCAGCAGTCTTTTGCTCCGAGAGGTGAGCAGGTAGACCAGGGGCCTACGGGGCGCGTGTATGCTGTTACCGCGCAGGATTTAGTACCAGCTCCATCGGTAGTGAGAGGTACTTTTCTGTTTTGCAACTCGGTTGCTAATGTGTTGATAGACACGGGTGCATCTCATTCTTTTGTATCTGCTGCATTTGCATCTGTTTTGGAATTGGAGTTAGCACTGTTGGCATCTCCTATTTGTGTGGTATCGCCTTTGGGTGGTGAGTTGATCCTGAAACAGGGTGTGAGAGGATGTGATATAGAAGTCGCCGATTATAGGCTTGCTTTTCCGTTTGTTGTCATGCCCATGAAGGGTTTTGATGTTATTTTGGGTATGGATTGGCTATCGTCATACCGGGCTGTTATCGATTGCTACCGCCAGAGGGTCACGTTATGTACCTTGAGCGGGGAGTGGTTCCATTTCTTGGGAGACCGGGTTGGTAGTGTTTTGCCACCGGGGTATGATTCGCGAGGGCGAAGTGAGCTTAGTAGTCTACTTGCTAGCTTTGAGAGTAGTGAGTGTGTTGAGACACAGATTGTGTTGCCGAGGGTGGTTTGTGAGTATTCGGATGTCTTTCCCGAAGATCTTGTTAGTTTGCCACCTCACCGAGAGATAGAGTTCTCTATTGATTTAGTGCCCGGCACGGCGCCGATTTCTATGGCACCTTACCATTTTGCTCCAGCAGAGTTGGTTGAGTTGAAAGTTCAGCTCCAGGAATTGCTAGATAAGGGCTTTGTTCGCCCTAGTGTTTCACCGTGGGGAGCACCGGCCCTCTTTGTTAAAAAGAAAGATGGTGTCTTGAGATTGTGTATTGACTACTGGAAGTTGAATCGGGCTACGGTTAAGAATAAGTATCCTATGCCCCGTATAGATGATTTGTTTGACCAGTTGAAGGGTTCCCGTTGTTTCTCTAAGATAGACTTGAGATCGGGTTACCATCAATTAAGGGTCAGGGAGGAAGATGTTCCTAAGACGGCATTCCGTACGCGGTATGGCCATTATGAGTTTTGGTGATGCCATTTGGGCTTACCAATGCACCGGCAGTCTTTATGGACTTGATGAACCGGATTTTCCGGGAGTTCTTAGATCGATTTGTGGTCGTCTTCGTGGACGACATCCTTATCTATTCGCCTTCAGAGGAGGAGCACGAGGAACACTTGAGAGTAGTGCTTGAGTTGCTTAGAGCCCATAGGCTTTATGCCAAGTTTGGGAAGTGTGAGTTCTGGCTGAGGGAAGTCAAATTCTTAGGCCACGTGGTATCCGGGGAAGGGGTGTCTGTTGATACATCCAAGGTTGAAGCAGTGCAAGATTGGGCACAGCCTAAGAGCGTGTTCGAGATTTGCAGTTTTCTGGGATTGGCTGGGTATTACCGCCGGTTTGTGAAAGATTTCTCCAGGTTAGCGTCACCGTTGACTAGACTGACTCGGAAGGGAGTCAAGTTTGTGTGAAGTGAGACTTGTGAAAAGTCGTTCCAAGAGCTGAAAGTTAGATTGACCACCGCTCCGGTGTTGATTATTCCGGAGAGAGGGTTGGGTTATGCGGTTTATTGTGATGCCTCACGAGAGGGTTTGGGTTGTGTGTTGATGCAAGAGGGGAAAGTGGTAGCTTATGGCTCACGTCAGTTGAAAATACACGAGAAGAATTACCCCACACACGACCTAGAGTTAGCGGCTGTGATCTTTGCCTTGAAAATCTAGAGGCACTACCTTTATGGTGAGAAGTTTGAAGTGTTCTCGGATCACAAGAGTTTGAAGTATCTGTTTACACAGAGAGACTTGAATCTGAGGCAGAGGAGATGGATGGAGTTCATCGAGGATTATGATTTTGAGTTGCATTATCATCCGGGAAAGGCCAATGTTGTGGCCGATGCCCTTAGTAGAAAGTCCATTAGTGATGTAGCTTGTCTAGCCATCCGGGAATGGGAGATGTTGGGAGCACTTGGCGAGTTTGATTTGCTACTGGGCGAATCTGTTGAGGCTGCGGCCTTGTTTTCTGTTGTTGCGCAGCCTACACTTGTGACTAGAGTGTTAGAGGCACAGAGAGGTGACCTTGAGGTAGAATATCTCCGAGAGAAGATCTCCAGTGGGAAAGTGGAAAAGGGTTTGACGGTGTATCCCGACCTGAGTGTGAGATACCGTGACCGTTTGTTTGTACCGGAGTCTTGCCGAGAGGAAGTACTCCGAGAGTTTCACCATTCGTGCCTTGCGGTGCATCCGGGAGGTACTAAGATGTATCAGGATTTAGGTCGCCAGTTTTGGTGGCGGGGTATGAAGAGAGATGTGGCAGTTTTCGTATCGAAGTGCCTTACTTGCCAGCAAGTGAAGGCCGAGCATCAGAGACCAGCGGGTTTGTTGCAACCCTTGCCTATTGCTGAGTGGAAGTGGGAGCATATCACTATGGACTTCGTTGTAGGTCTTCCGAGGACTCAACGGGGTAGTGATGCTATTTGGGTGGTTGTAGACCGGTTGACTAAATCGGCGCACTTTATTCCTATGCGCGTGAGAGATTCGGTAGATCATCTTGCCGACTTGTATATTCGGGACGTAGTGAGATTGCACGGGGTCCCAGTGACGATCGTCTCAGATAGAGATCCTCGTTTTACTGCTAGGTTGTGGCAGAGTTTGCAGAGTGCCTTGGGCACTAAGTTGACCTTTAGTACGGCTTATCATCCTCAGACTGACGGGCAGTCCGAGCGTACTATTCAGATCCTCGAGGATATGCTTCGGGGTTGTGTCCTGGATTTCAGTGGGACGTGGGAGAGGCACTTGCCATTGGTAGAGTTTGCCTACAACAATAGTTTTCAGTCTAGCATCGGTATGGCACCGTTCGAGGCCTTGTATGGCCGACCGTGTAGGTCTCCAGTTTGTTGGGCCGAGGTGGGTGATGCACCTTTGTTGGGTCCGGAGTTGGTTAGGGAGACGACAGAGAAGGTTGAGCTTATCCGTAGGAGGCTTGTTACAGCCCAGAGTCGGCAGAAATCTTATGCTGACCGTAGGAGGAGGCCTTTGGCGTTTGAGGTAGGTGATCATGTCTTTCTGAAGATATCACCTAGGCGAGGCTTGATGAGGTTTGGGAAGAGTGGGAAGTTATCCCCTCGATTTATTGGTCCTTTTGAGATCCTTGAGAGGATTGGTGAGGTTGCTTATCGATTAGCCTTACCGCCGCAGTTGTCCGGAGTGCATGATGTGTTTCATGTGAGTATGTTTCGGAAGTATGAGCCAGATCCATCACATGTGTTGGATTGGACCGATTTAGAGGTAGATGAGGATGCCTCGTATGAGGAGAGACCGGTTCGGGTCTTGGATAGGTGGGATCAGGTTCTGCGTGGCAAGACCATTCCTTTGGTGAAAGTCTTGTGGAAACATCACGGAGTGGAGGAAGCCACTTGGGAACGTGAGTTGGAAGTCGGTGAGAAATATCCGGACTTGTTTGTTGATATGTGATCTTGTGTTTAAATTTTACACTATTGTTGAACTTAAGAGCTTTTGTATATGTCTTAAGTTGTGAAACATTGAAAATGTGTTGACTTATTGAAAGTATGTTTTGGAACTTGCTTCATATGGAAGTTGAATGTGACACTATATGTGTTGAGTATATTGTTGAAATTGGAAAGATGATGTATAATGTTGATGCATGTTGGGAGTACATGTGTTGTTTACATATTGTGAAATGTCTCTTGTTAAAGGGATAGAATGACCGGTAATGGGTCGAATTGTTGAATGTTAAAATGTAACATTGTTTAAAATGGAGGAAAACTTGTGTTGAAAACTTGTGCTTAATTTCGGGGACGAAATTCTTTAAGGGGGGGAGGTTATAGCGATCCCGGGTTTACCCTTGTTGTACAGTGATCCGGACATGGGTCCGTAGATGTTGGTAGTTGTTCTTTATCTTGTTTACATCCTTTTTACTTCGTATTTGAGTTATAGGATGTGTTGGGCAGGTTTGTTCCAGGTTGGTTGAGTTTAGAAACCAAAACTAGTTGCCCAGATTTTGGCCTGTACGCTCGAGCGAGGGTTTTGGCGCTCGAGCGGAGATTACACCCATTCAGTATTTTTTTCCTGTGCAGCGTTGTACGCTCGAGCGTGGTGTTGGCCGCTCGAGCGGGGTTGTCTGAGTGACGCTCGAGCGTAGAGTTGGAAGCTCGAGCGGAGACCTGGCTCTGTAAAAGTGCTGGGAGAGTGCATCCGGCGCTCGAGCGGAAGTTTGGACGCTCGAGCGGGAGTCTGTGTGTGACGCTCGAGCGGGGTGTTTTACGCTCGAGCGGGAGACTGGGTTTAAGTCCCGAAATTTGTGACTTTTTAAATCACTTTTTGCCTTCTCTTCTCTCTCTTACTTTTCCAAAATCACCATTGTTGAGCCTCTCACTCTAGACTCTACCTTCTCTCAAGGTTTTGATCTAGTAGGAGTGATTTGCTCACCTTTGGCCTTTACAAAAAAGTTGTTGATCGTCGTGGGTTTCATTTTAATCTGAAAATCTCGAGTTTTGGAGCACGTTGGGTTTTGTCGTCTTCTCCTTTGGGACTCCGAATTTGATGTAGGGATATCCTACTCCTCTCTATGGATTTTGTCTTTAAATTTTGGTATTTTGAGATGTTGGGGTTGGTTTGGTTATTTTGTGAAAGTTTGGGGCTTTTGTGCTATTTTACAAAAGTTGGGGTTTTACTCATAATAAACCTAGATGCATGTTTGGCATGAAGAAATGGAATGAATGTTGAATTATTGATGAAAATGGGACCTAAGGGTTGGGATGTTAATTATGGGAATTGACCTAATTACATTGTTTAATTAATTGGGATAATTAATTGTGAGAAGTGAGAAAATGAAATGTTGATTGAATATCCATTTGTGCATTCATTTTCTGTTTAGAAATAACTGCTTTGGGCTATCGGTGGAGGATAGTCGTGATTGTTGTAGACAATGCATGATGATTAGGCAAATTGAAACTAATCAATGAAGTGTGTCATGGAACTTGACGGTTGATAGAATACATTAATTACATGTATTGAGTGATTGTATATAGAACCAATGTGTTTGTATACGTTATGTGTAGAGGAGGAGATGGGGGATGTACTCCGCAGTTTAGGGGAAGATAGGGGATGTACCTCTAAACCGGATAGTGTTGGGAGAAGATAGGGGATGAACTCCGTAGATACAGCTCATATGCTTGTCTAGAGAAGTGAAGATAGAGCTTATATGCTTATCTTTGTAGAATGTGGATATAGCTTATATGCTTATCTGTGGATATTGTGGTTATACATATCTGTTGTAGAATGTGGATATAGCTTATTTGCTTATCTGAAAATGTAGATATTGTTGTTATACATATCTGTTGAGAATGTGGGTAGTGCTTATATGCCTATCTGTTGAAAAAGGGAAAATGAAAGGAAACTTGGACTCATAAGTCGTATGACATAAATATGTGATTTATGTGATTGTATCAGTGTTGGCCATCTATCAATTGCTAATATTTTAGTCATTGTTCATGGTTGGTTTAGTATATTTCTACTGGGCTGTGGCTCACCCTATATGGGAACATCATTTTCAGGTGCAGGAAGCATGCCACCTCCAAGGACATAGCTTGGGAGGCTTGAGGCGGACATAATGTTGTCGTTTACTTTTGATGTATTACATGTAAATACAAGCCAAGGGCTTAAAGTGTATGAGTTAGTACTCCTTTTGTGTAACCAAGTGTTAACTTGGAAAGCTGTAAGCCCGTAGGGCATTTTGCTTTTGTTGTTAACATGTAATACTTATGTAATAAGACTCTGAAGAAATGGAAGAATATGGTTATCTTATATGTTAATGAATCTCTTAATTGATGGGTTTAATGCTTTTATTTTGAGGGCGTTACAGATAAACTCCCTAAGAGCTTTATCCTTATCTTAACAAAGTCTTCTCTTTTCTCTAGGACTCTTGTCCCTTATCCGCTTATCTCGGATTCTGATATCTTTGGAGATAACCTCGGCCTAGCCAAGATAACCTCGACACAACTACCACGACACGTGGTACCTCGGCTGACACGTCGGCGTCACCATACCACGTGTTGGTATTCAGAAAATACATCCCCACACAAATTGTCATAACTTCTATCAAAAAAATACATAATATTTATCAAAAAAATACGTAATGGAATGCATTTTCTAATTTGATAAGTCCCAATTTTAAGTTGAATAGTTAAACTTATAATCTTTTATTATATATAATATATATTAATTATATACGGGGTTGGGTTTGGATCGGATGGTACATCTTCCACCCCAGCCTCAACCCTACCTTCACTTTGGATGGGGAAAAAAACCCGCTCCTGTCCCATCTCTTCAATAGATTGGGTACATCTAGTAGGGACAGGTCCCCACGGGACACGTTAAAATGACCATCCTTAATTATAGCCACATTCCACACTATTTACTATTTGGGAGAAATATTACATCAGTCATAAATAATTACTAATTAATAATTACCATTCATTGATAAATTTTAATAATTAAAATCATAAACTTTTTTATGAATTCGTAATTTTTTTTTGAAACTAGGACTGAAATGTAATTTTTCCTAATTTTTATCCCCAATATTTTTCATTTAAAATTTCAAGAAATTATTGAGAAAACCATTAAATAACACGTACATTTTTTGGGGGGATATATTTTTAAAATTAATTTATTTATTTTTTTGACAACGGGAGTGGAAGGTGGAAATTAGCAAAACTCGACCACGGACATCATAGACACGGTAGGTAAAGAGCCAATTCCTAGTCTTTCTTCTATAAAACATATCTAGAAATTATCACTTAAATCTTGGTAAGATATCAGCAAAATTGGTAATTTTTTGTTTATTGAATTTATATATATATATATATATATATATATAACATTTATGAAAATAGAGTTTTTCCATCTACACAATGTTATGATCAAATTAGCAAAGGTCTAGGACAACTCTAGTCTAGATTTTCTACTTTGATATTGGTTGAGTTCATATATAGGAATGTTGTTTGATTTTTTCAATGATTTGATTGGCTGTTTTGAGATGTTCTCATCATTTAAAAATATTAGTTCCATCCCAAAAATGTTCCAAAAAATCTTGTTCAACATTCCAATTCAAAGTTGGGTCTTACTAACAAGTACTCCTATGATATAAGAAAAAACAAAATATATGTAGATCCTGAAACATTTATTATTAATTTAATATACTTTTTATGAATTTCAAAATACTTCATAATTTTTTACACTTTTTTAATACGCTTTTTATACATTCTCAATATTAACTAATGTCATGAAAACATTTGTTAGCATTTACCTTGAAATTTTTGTGATTAAGTTAAGTTACATTTCTCATCGCCTTTTGCCTTACAAGTTTTCCTAGCAAGTTTTTTGAGTCTTAAGCATGGTTGCATGTTTCGATTTCCCATTCATCTTGCTATTTGCCAATTTGGACACTTTGTTTGGATTATAAATTTAAATAAAAATTTAAAAAGAAAAAAAAAAATATACGTGAAATGTAAATAAAATATAATTATATTTACATTTTCTCTTTCATTTTCAAATCTTTACTTAAATCCATGATCTAAATATAGCCTAAATGGCGCATTTACCATATTAAGTCTATTAGTTTTATTATCTTCAAAGTTTGTGTTTGGATCATGAATTTGGATAGAAATTTGAAAAGAGAAAATATCATTATAACCCTTAGGTCATGTTTGTTTGGATGGACATGGGCTTAGGATTGGATTAATAATCCAAGAAAATTATTAATCCGATGTTTGGTTAAACAATTGAAGTACGGATTAATTATTTTAAACTTGACTTTTAGTTAAGATAGGATACATAATCCAACGGATTCGTAATCCCAGGATTATTAGTCATGGGAATGCTAATCCAGTCCGCCCAAACAAACATGGCCTTATGGTTTAAGCCCGAAACATTTTACCCTTCTATGGTTCAATATAGTCAGAAAAGCCCTATGTGATTTTGAACGAAAGTTTAACCTTTAACACTGTTAACTATATATATGAAATGATTATAATATCCTCGAACTCTATGTTTTTTTTTGTTATTTTCTCTCTTTTTTGTCTCATATACATAATTTTTAATTTCTAATATTAATTCAATTAAATCACAATTAATTATAAATTCTTAATTATTTAATATAATTCTTAACTTTTTAATCTAATTTTAATTTAATTATTTTTTAGATCACAATTAATCCTAAATCCTTAATTATTTATAATAATTATTAAAATTTTAATCGAATTATGTTTTATAGATCACAATTAATCATAAATTCTTAATTATTTATTGTAATCCCTAACATCTTAATCTAATTTTAATTTAATTATTTTTTAGATCAATTCTAATTATTATTTAATATATATTTTAAATTAATTAAATTTTAAATCAATCCTTAATTATATTTTATATTTTAGATAAATTTTTAATTATATTTTAGTTTAATTTAATTTTAATGAACATCTTAATCTAATTTTAGGTTTGGAGAAAATGGGGTATAAAATTGTCTTTTTGTTGTGTTACTTTCAACTTTTATTTATTTATTTTTTATTTTTTAAGAAAATTAAACTCACTTTAAAGAATGGTGTGTGAGTCATACACTTTTTGTTAGTTTGGATGGAAAAATTAACAATGACATTTTAATCCAAAATCACATGGGAACTTTTTTATTATTATTCACCCAAAACTTTTTAACTATATTTAAACCATAAGGAGGTAAAGTGCTCCAAAATCACGAGGTAAATGAATTTTGCCCAAAAAAAAAAAGTTAAATGAAATGTGAATAAAATATAGTTATATTTCATCTATCTTTTTTTTCTTTGTTCTTTTTTCAGATTCCTACTAAAATTTATGATCTAAACAGATTTTGAATCTGTATCCAAGACTATTATCAAATCAAGCAAGGTGCTCAAGTTGGAATCCACCCATTTAGTGGCTAGTTGGATGAAAAATTCTCCCCCCCCCCAAAAAAAAAAATGGATTTAGGCTCAAATTTGATACGAGGAAGTAATATAAACTTTTCAAAACAAATGACATCAAAAACTGAAATTTAAATAATATTATTGTCAAATGAAAATTTTCAAAAAAAATGATAAAAATGAACATTTGAAAGTTTTAACGGTGGAATTGGCACGAAAACCGCCTTAGGTATGGAAAAGTTGTGAGTTTTGCTGTTGTGCTATTTCAGATAGAATATGGGCCTTCCAAACCAAATCTAACAATGTTGGCTTGAGTCCGAGTAAATATTGAATGTAACAGTGTTATTATATGATAAGTATCATCATCCAATAAGTATTTTTGATTTGCAGTAGGACCGTAAGATTGTTTGTTAATAGGAGATAAGGGTTGACCACTTAATTCATTTGTAACTTTTTATTGACCGTCAACACTACGTAAAATGGTATTACTGTTACACTTAATATATATGCTTTTTATGAATTCACAATTATTGTTTTGTCACTTGTCTATCCAATTGCTCCAAATACTTTACAATTTGATCTACATCACTAAGGTAGCATTTGGATTTACATCTATAATTATTTATCTCATAGCAATTGGTCCAAATATGAGTTTATAAAAGTAAAAATGGAGTAAGATCAACTAGCACAAAACCAGGTGCAACCAAGTACCCAAACTGTAGGCCCAAAAATTTTATTTTGATTTAAGTTAGGTCTTGGTTCAAGTACTTTCCTAAATTACATTGTTGGCTTTTAGTGTTTGAAATCCAACGAGGAGTTTTAACATTGTTATGCAGGGTTGTGTTGTGTTACCGTACGAACTCTATTTTAAGGTGCATAACTAAAACTAATTGAGTAGTGTCAATTTGGGAAATTCTAGAGTGCATTTTCTTTAAAAAAAAAATGCATGGTACATAGAAAATTAATTGTTAAGATTGAGTCACATCATTAAAAATGACCTGGTAAACAGGTCACTTTTTATACTTATGAGCCAAAATTATATTTGTTCATAACTAGAATCAAATTGATTATAACTTAATTATGAACTATCATCACATATCTCATAACCAACACCATTTTGCCCATAACCAATATCACATATTTCATAACTATAATCACATACCTCATAACCACATCTCATAATCAACACTCTTTACCTTATAACCACACCATTTTGATCCTAACTAATATCACATATCTCATAACCACTATACTATAACAAAAAAGGATTTTTACGGCGCGCAACGCACACCACAAAAACCCTTCTACGACGTGCAGCGCGTCATATTATGACCAGTCATAGAAAGTCATTTACTTTCAACGACATGCTTCGTACGCCGTTAAAAACTATTTAACAGCAAATTTTGTGCGTCGTTGTTACTTTTTCTATGACATGCTATAGTACACCGTTACAAATTATTTAATGACAAATTTTGTACGTCGTTATTACTTTTTCTACTACTTTTGCACGTCGTTAATTGGTGAGACAAATAATGATGTTGATTGCGTACCATAAAATATGTAATATAACGACTTATTATATCTGCCATAGAATATACAATTTTTTTTATTTTTTTTTTAAATTCAACAAGTTCTATTTGACCAATTTTGTACAATTTAACAAATATTACAAACAAGCATCACAAAACATCAATCAACCACCAAAATATTATTTAAAACATCAAAAAGAAACTATATCCATAAATTATAAACATTCAACAATTATTTATACATAAATTATATACATTTAACAATTATCTATACACCTCCACAGAAACTCCAAATGCAAATCTGTCTCAAATCCAAACCTCCTCACAATGTGATCAACAAATGAAAGTGGGGTCACTGGATTCATCTTCCATTGAAGAGTAGATAGCACCAGAAGCTCCATTCTCTGGATTATCTTGGCTTCAAACACAAACTTTGATTCTTCCACCTAATCACAACACAGAAATAAATCAATGACAACCTCATTCCTAAGCTTCCAAACTGACCATAAAACAGCAAATAGAATGGAATTCCAGATTTTCCTCTCCAGTTTTGACAGATTTACACCGGCCCACCATTGGAGTAAGTCATTAACAGAGCCTGGTAATGCCCAAACTAAACCCCACCATCTAATAACATGTGACCAAACTAACCAAACAAACAGACAGTGCAATAACACATGATCATCATATTCCACCTCAGTCCTGCAGAAAACAGAAAGAACAATAGCATTATTATTGAGAACTCCAATCCTTTGAAGATAGCTGGATGATTTGATCCTCCTTCTCCATGCCAACCACCTAAAGAATTGAGCTTTGGGAGGGGCAACATTTTTTCAAATAGAGGCAGTAATTCTACAAATAGGGCCCAAGGACAATTCAAACCAATGATAGGCTGAGGAGACAATCTATTTAAGCAACCAGTGGACCACCTTAAATTGTCAAACCTGTTGTCTCTAATAGCAGGTGCAGTAAGTATAGCATCATTTAATCTCATTATTTCCTCCACCTCCCATTGAAACAGAGTTCTAAAATTTAAGGTCCAGCCCTCATGATCACCATTTCTGTTGTATAAAGAGTTAACTGTACCACACTTGGCTTTTACTTTTGGTTACATCTTTTTAACTCCTAGACCCCCTTGGCTTTTACTTTTGGTTACATCCTTTAAACTCCTAACCCTTAAAATCCACTCAACAGATTCTCTCCTTGCCATCATTAACTTTTGGTTACAACCACAATGCATGCTTATTTGCAAGTCATCCGTTTTATACCCATGAATAATAACCTAAATGAGTTTCGCATTGTTGCAACCAAGAAAAAAGAAAAAAGAAAAAGTGCAGAACATGGTTTTGCAGCAAATCTAATCACCTAACTAATATTCCAAGCAACCAAAAAGAGATGGTCAAAATCTAAGAATTTAATTAGAGGAAAAAAATGCAAATTAATATGAGCAATATTGAATTGAGGACCTGAAATTCCCTATTGATGGGTGATGCAAAAAAACTGTTGAAAATATATCCTATAAATAATGTCGGTTGAGTGAAACACATTCTGTTCTATAATCAATGTTTTAAAAACCAGAATAGAGTTTAAAGCCTTTCAATAAGTGGAGATGGCAGTAGACTTGAAGAATTATTTACTTGTCAAAAAATACAAAATAAAAAACAGAGTGAAGTAAATTAGCATTTCCTTAAATTGATCTTGTGGCACCAACAGGGCTATGAACAGTGCACTAGATCAAGGTCATCATAATTTATCTTCAAATTATTTCTCATCCTTTTTGCTAATTATGTTTGTTAATAGGCATTTTGATATCAGCATGATGCCACAAGTCAACCCAGTTACTTGGGTGGTTGGACAGCTAAAGGGTTGGTAGACAGTTTGGGTTGAATGCATTGGCAAGTAAGCAACATTTTATTACACAGCAATAGCATTGACTTCAAGCAAATACAAACATAAATTATTGTAACCACATCATGTTTGCCTATATAAATTCCATTTGAACAATTTTGTAAAACAATTAAAACTCAAATGAGACATGACCAAATAATTGAGAAAAGTCAAAGTTTGAAAACTGCATGTACCAACTTAAACTTTACACTTTTAAGATACACACGAGTAAAGATTGTAAAGTTTGTACTTATCAAAAAAAAAGAATTGTAAAGTTTGTTTATTTTCCCTTTTCAATGTTCTATATGCTATCAAATTTCAACCTATAAAATATAAAGTTCTATTAAACTTGAAATTTCAGCCAAAAAAATCTTGTTTAAAAATTTATCAACCATAATTTAAAATCTGAAGAGTTGATATTGTATAATTCTTATCACAGGTACAAAAGGCAACTAATTTCTTATAAACCAATGAAGCAAACAACTTACAACTAAATGAAACTATTGTAAGCCAGTGAAGCAGTCAACTTACAACTAAATGAAAATATGTTCTGTGCAATAACTTTTTAGTCAGCAAAGGTTAGAACAGCAATTTATGAATTAAAATATTATAACTACATGACAGTTTGAAGGTTACCTGAGTTGCATCCCATAAGATACTTTTTGGAGTCACAGGAAGCTCTCTCTTATTCTTCGATGGAAGAGGGGAACCATCATTAGCGGTCTCCCACTGCAACCAAGGCAGAATAACACCATCCATTTCAACAGGAAGAGAATTAGATCCTGATGTATTATACATTGTTTCTGTTTCCCTAGAATGTGACACTGCATCTCTAGCCTTTGTTACTCCTAAAGTCGAACTTGCATCACTCCTTTCTCCATCAAATGAAGAAATATCTGTATCTTCAACATTTGAAATGAAGTCCTCAAAATATTTCTCTGCTTCTTCAGTCAATCGTTTAGACACCTTCTTTCTGTCATTACTCCTCTGGCAAATTGTAGAAGCATTGAACTTAATAGAACACTTTATCATCACTACTCTCAACAAGGACTAAAGACAGATCCTGTAGTTTACACATATGGAGATTGAGAACCATACCTTTCAGGCCCGGGATGGTTTATCCACAATTGTAGAGCTCTTTGGATTAGGAAGCAATTCTGTCACAATTTTAGACAGTTCCCTACCACATTGCTCCTCTGAAACTATCTCAGCTAAGAGATCTTGTTTATGCCTTTCTGACTGGAAAATTTGTGGAAACTCATCATTTCACTGCTTCAAGTACTTAAAAAGCACAGAATAGCAACAACATATCTTTCAAAGTTTGCTCATCTGTCAATTGCTTTAATATTCTGGAAACTCACAAAAAACTGTCAATAACAAACTATCCCTCATTCAACTTAGTTTCACAAGATGGTGCTTAAGGGGTGATCTAAAATTTATTATGTTATGTTTGTCATCATCATTTCATGAAAAGCAATGTCAGCAATATATTATGTTTAAAGTCATTTGTCAAAAACATATCTCTAACACAATACTATAAATAGCCATTCAAGCAAAACAAAACAATTGTGATCATGCATCAAAATTTTACAATTGGAAAAACTAATTTATTTTTCCATCATCCAATAAAAAGAGAGTTTTTATCTCTTCAAGTGTCCTAGACTTATGGTCAAATGAGCAATTTTAGGGTATTAGCTTTTTCGGACACCATTAATTTAAAAAGCTAGTGCTCAAATCAGTGCCATGGCATAATGATAATACCTATAATAATGGATAGAAAATTAACACAGCAATAATATAGTAGTAGTAGTATTATATAATAATTAAATAAAAAGAACATAATATTATGTGATGTTACTATATTGAATATATTAATTAACTAACAGCTATTATAAAGAAATAAATAGACTTTGTTATGCATGATGATGATGGTGTTTCCCCTAAACCCAAGACATTTTTCTTTCTTTCTTTTTTTTTTTTTTTTGGGGGGGGGGGGGGTTGAATTCATAAATTAAAACAGGAAAAAATACAAGATTACAAGGGGGCATGCCCCAGGCCCTAACATGACTAAACAACCCAGCAAAAAAAAAAAAAACAAAACAAAACAAAACAAAACTGACAAAACCAACTAAAACCCAACAAACAAAAACAACCTCTACAAAAATGGCCACAGTACATGTGAGGCAGTAGCTGCAAAAATAGTGATACACACTCACAAACAACACCTAGACAGTTGCTAAACAGCCCGCAAACAGAGCTAGCAGCAGCAAGGCAGAATCAACAACAGCAAGGCAGAGACACACTCACACACAGCACCTGGGCAGCTATTCATAGAAGCTAAACTAAAGCATACACATCACAATCCTGCAGAATTTATAGACAGTAACAGCAGGCAGACATGGAACCTGGACAGTAACAGTTCCATTCTTTACAAAGAAACAGAGCATCACAGCCATCTACAATACTTGTGTTTACTCTTTGCAGCTGAAAATAGTGTAGTTATTTAAATAAAAAATAAGAAAAAAAAGATAATGACTAGTGTTGTTTACTCCATCTAATAGAATTATAATTTCACCCATGTACTAATTAAAAGTAAAAACTAATTAATGCCTAAGATAAAAACTTGCTCATAGATGACATTTCATCTTTAAAAATATTTATAGATGACATTTCATCTTTAAAAATCTTCAGAGGCCCAAACTCGAGGAGCTCACCTTCTAAAGAAGTAATACTTTTTTGGTTAAATAGACACAGCACTGCACCATACCACGGCACAAAAGACTGATTGGAGGAAAACAAATGAAAGAAGCTGAAAATATAAGGTCCGTTCATACCTTTCGAGCTTTTGAGACTTTGTTTTGAGCTTCAAGCTTGGCACGGTATTGTCTTCGCCTGAGAATTGCATCGTATTGTTTCTCATTAACATATATGGGCTCGTCCTGCGGAAAATCAAGAGGCAGTGGCACACGAGCCACCCCCAGCATTTGGGGATGATGAATCTGGTGACAGTGCGATGGTAAGTATCTCATAAAAGGGTTGCAGATAAAACACATCTTGAGTACTCAATCACCATAATGATGTGGTTTAAATAAACTAGCAGGTCATTGATTGATTCCAAGAAAATCAGAATAGAGTCAAAACCACAAGTGGCATTCAACGTAAAACCAAGTAAACGTTCCGTTTCTTCACTACTTTAACAAGAATATTAGGTTGCTGATATTACCAATTGACAAATTTTTAGTGTTACATTTCATTAAAAAAAAAACAAAACAAAACAAAACAAAAAGGAAATCTACTTCAATTATTAAAAAAAAAAATATATGTTGGGAGAAGAATAAGAACAAAGGTGATATGCAAAATAAAAAAGAACTGGAAAAGATGTATATTTAGAATGGCATAGTTCATCATAGACCTCCTTTATTAACTCTGAAGAATCTGTAAGGACAGCATAATTACTTGTTTATTTTTCAAAAAAGGATCATTCATTAATGCTGAGGAAGATTTTACTAGGTGAAAAGGATTGTCTAGAGTCTAGGCTTTGACAATCACAAAATAAACAAAACATATTACTTCACTCACTTTCTTTGGTACATTGAAGGGGATGGGCGGGTCAAACTCATGACCTTTTAGTGAGGTACACTGGCCACTGGGCTAAATCCTGCGGTTGCATAACTTCACATTTTACTGCCGAAGGAGTATCAAAAAACATGGAGTGCGCCATAAATATTAAAAGTAGTGCAGACACTAGCTCATCTTTTTGTACTTACTAGAAACAAGTGTGTGATACGAATGAAATGAATGTGCATAGGATGTGATGATACTTATAAACAGCCACTATGCTGTTCTAAAGGATGTGATGGTTAGTGGGTGCATTGGAAGTACAGAAATTAGCAACTATGGCCATTTCTTAATTTTAAGTTTACAAAATTTTCCATCTACTAAATCAGCAATTTAAGGCAAAAAAAACAAACAGATGCCAGTGGATATCAGAGTTTAGCATTCAGACAGACATGGCATAGATGTAGTGGCACCACAAAAAGCATAATTCTCATAAAAGAACTTTGAATAGAAGGATCAAAGAATTGTCCTAAAAACTCAAGCTGTTAGGATATGGGCCAAGGTTTTAGCGGTGGCAGCAACCGTAATGGTAACAGTGGTGCTGACATGGTTGCTGACATGGTTGCAGGGTATAACAATTGTAGCGTAACAGTGGTGGCAACCGCAACCATGAATTTTTTAGTTTTTCACACCAATTGGAAAAGATTAAAATCATATCCCATCAAAATTTTCATCATTCAAATCAAACATCAATTTCCAACCCATAACCAAACTGTTACAATACAACTCAACTAAGATACGCAAAAGTAAAAAAACTAAAAACAAACCTCTGAAACTGCACTGTATCACCGAAAAGCCAATTGAACATAAATCAAATATTTTTCCCTAGAAAAAAAAAATCCAGCAATGAATTTAAATATAAAAACCCAAAAACCTTGGAAAAATATTGATAATTTTGTATCACCAAAAAGCCAATTGTACATGAATCAAATATTTTTCCTTAGAAAAACAAAAAACAAAAAGAAAAATTGAGCCTTTAAAAGTAAAAATCTTCTTATTTAGAAGCAATCTTCCATCAAACAAAACATAACCCAGAGAAAATGGGGGGGAAGAGGATGGAAAGGGAAATAGAATTAAGAAGAAAAAAAATTCCAGAGTAAAAGACTGAGGCACATATGATTGAAACAATAATGGTGTCATACCGAGAAAAGGGAAAGAAAGGTGTGGCTATCAACACAAGGATGCCGAAGAGAGCTCCTTCGTGATTTGCAACGAATGGAAGTAAGGGACCTTTTTTTGGACTCAATCTGTTGGATTTAATAAGATAGAAGTAGAGCTGCCATCTCACACTTCTATACACTGCATACACACACACACATACATACATATATATATATATATATATTGTCGAGAAAAATCTTTATATTTTATAAATAAGAAAATCAAATAGATAAATATAATAAAACAATAAAAGGGTTTCGATTGAGTTAGAAGAAGGGACAAACAGATAGGATATACATGTATGGACATATGTAGAGAGAGAATAGAGAAAGAAAGGGGGAAAACGGCCAATTTCCCTGATTGTGGCGTTTTGAATATTTTAGTCCAATTCTAGGTTGTGTTTTCTAATTTATTCCCAATATAGGGTGAAACGGGTTTACAAAAACCGTTTTCCTTAAAACGGCATTGGCAAAGCCGTTTTTGATGAATAAAAAATAAATAAAATTTTCGTTCATAAAAACGGTTTTTGTAAAACCGTTTTTACTTAACACCTAATTAATTTTAAGTTTATATAAAATGGTTTTTGTAAAACTATTTTTATTTTTATTATTTTTTTTTCAATTTATAAATATTGTTTGCCTAAAATAATAATATTATCATAAATATAAAACAGTTTTCGAAAAGCCGTTTCATTTTACACAAAACCCATCTCCTTCTACTTTTACGAAAGCCGTTTTTGATATCCAGCCCATCTTCTTCTCCCTCACTCAGCCGAACTCCGAAGGGAAGATCGACGACGAAGAGGAAGCAACGAACAACGGCCAACAGTACACCACCGGGAAAACGAGGAACACCTTCATCAAACACCCACATTTAGGTTTGTATCGCATAAATGAGGATTTTCATTTCAAATTTGGGATTTTAAATTTCGAAATTAGGGATTGCTGAATCTAGGGCATTGAAAAGTTACAAATTTTGTTATTCGTAGGATATAGTTTACGATTTTCTGTATCTCAGTTTACTTTTTCTGTATCTCTGTTCACTCCTTTTTTGTTTATCATATAATATCCTTATTTTCCTCTTTTTCAATACACTCTTAGCCACAAGATGTAGTGGAATTTTGAAATATTGAAATCTTGAGACATAATCTTGTGTTTGGAAATGTATTGGGAATATATGGCAAAATTTTAAAACAAAAGTAGGAATAGCAATGAAGTAGAGTGGGATTGGATTTGTGGTGTTCTATTCCTACACCATTCCTAGTTGGGGCAATACTACTGGCCTTGGCTCATTATTAGGATCCTTGGGGCATCTCCAATGGAGATGCTGAGCACACTACACACAGATTTATAGAAGTATACACACCACACATTTGGCCATAAGCTAATACACCTAAAAAATCAAAATTTTAATTATATTCTCTTTAATTAATACACACAGATCCTTGGGGCATCTCCAGGATGGTATAGAGTTTGAGTTGGAAGTAAAGAGAGTTTGACTTGAAAATAGCCAGTTCACAAGAAGTAAAGTTCGAATTGGAAGTACGGAGAGTTTACCATTGCTTTGTTAGTTTGGCCAAATGATGCCTTTGGCCTTCAAATCTTCAATTAATAGTCTAGATATATATACAAATATCAACAATCCAATGGTGTGGAAACTATCTAATTCTTCCATTATAACCAAATGACTGCCTATTATATATTTTAATTAATAGTCTAGATATGTATAAATTTCAATGATCTAGCAGTATGAAAGCTATCTACATCCTTCCACCACCTTATGATAAAAAAATTCTACAATTATCTACCTAATTATAGGGATTTCTACAAATTTTTACATAAATCTAAAATCGAATTCGTAACTCAAATATTTGATAAAATTCCCAAGTTGTGACATTATTCCCCGCCTAATACGACCACATCCTTAACGCAAATTCCTCGTGAAAGCTTTCGATCTTCTCTTCGAATTGATGCAAGAGTTTTGCTAACTCGCTAACTCTCAACTTGTCAATTTCAAGTAGTCCATCTATTTTACTTGGTATTTTTAACACATCATTGGAGTTCCTAGTGATTCCAAACCTTTAAAATATCCAAATT
Organism: Camellia sinensis; assembly: GCF_055761805.1. NCBI lineage: Eukaryota > Viridiplantae > Streptophyta > Magnoliopsida > Ericales > Theaceae > Camellia > Camellia sinensis. The sequence goes on along the minus strand of NC_138962.1, from coordinate 178,435,110 downwards.
CAACCTTTTAAATATCCACATTTAAGACGTATTAGTAGTATAATTTTCTCTCAATAAATGCAAATTATACAGATAGCATTTTTAAGCAAGAGACTATCTTATTTACGATTGACCCATGTAAACACTAGCTTTATAGTCTGTCAGTAAAGAGATGAGACATAAGCAAAAGAGTGGACTCTATGATTTCTTCTTCTTCTTCTTCTTCCCTTAATCCCACTGTCCCACTGTCCACTACGTTGGGATTGCTCTCTTATATTAGTCAGTCAATACGGCCAGATACCAATCCAAATATATATATATATATATGTATTTTTGAGATCATATTAGTCAATCATTACGGCCGGATACCAATCAAAAAATATATATATATTTGCAAGTGGGTTGAGAAAAGATTAAAAACAAAGGACAACAATGAGTTGCTTGGAGTTTTTGGTGATTCAACATCACATTGTTGTCCTCGAACCCCCTACGGCCATTGATGGACACTTGGACTTCATAATTTTCTGAGACTTTACCTCTTGAATGATCAACATGGAATTAATATGCCAAATGACCGAGGAATGGAGGGACATATTTTAGAAAATTTAATTTTAATTTCTACATTTGGATTTTAAATTTGTCAAGAGAAATGGCAAGAAAAAAAAGAAAAAACAAGATAAAAAAAGTTCATAATTCTAAAAGTTTGGGAATTACAAATGCCTTCAAATAATAATATAATAGGTTTGAGAAAACTTCACAACAAACTTAACATATTTTTCCTTGTATTTTAATTACATTTTTTTTAGTACATAAAAAGAAAATTATAAATATGTGCAAGAAAGATCCTCAAAACAAATATAAAAAGAAAAAGCCCACATCTAATAAGGGAATCAAACCTTTTTTGAAAAAAAGGAAAATCCTATAATTCAGAGCCTCTAGATATAGAAGTCTGGCCCGTTTGGACCAAGCCCTACAATAAGCCCACAATTTTCTTGTATGAGCCCACAGCCTAGCCCAACCCATTACATCGTATGCAATAACAATAGATCTAAATCGAGTTATTCAAGCCTAAATATATGGAAAATGCTACCATATGCACCTGCCACAAAATGTGTAATCCTATTACAAATTGACATAACAAAAAATGCCGCAACAAAACCATAAACTTTTACATCATGCATAACCTAACTACAAATTGGCATAATAAAAAATATCGTAACTAAGCCAAAAACTTTTACATCATTAACCACAAAATTTTGGACATTTTATTATACTAATTTTTAACGAGATTATACATTTTGTTACTGATGTTACACAATTTTATGGTAAAACCATATTTTTGTGATAGAGTGCAACCCTTTAGGGCCAGATATATAGATACTAGGGTAAAATGCCCATGCCTTGCACGGGGTTACAGGTACTATTGTGATAAATTTAAATTTAAGAAATACACACATTCTAATAGAGTTTAGAAATTTTAAAAAAAAAATGGGCTTTTATTTTTGTCTTCATCTATTTTTGATTTTTTTTAGATTTTAATTACAAATCTATTTATTTTGATGCACCTAATATAAATATACTTAAAATTTTAATATTTATGAGAAGTCTGAAAAAAATTTCACTAAAAAATAAAAAATATGAAAAAGTTCTTATTTTTTCTTCTTTTTATTTTTATTTTTAGTAAGCTTTTTTTTTCTTTGTTTCTTTGTTTGTTGTTAATTTTGGCTAGTACTTTGTTCAGTGGTACTGTATGGGTGTGCATATGTGATGTCAAACTTGGGTTATAAATTGATGTTAAAGAAATCAAATGTTGTTATTAAAATGTGATAATTTTCCCGTCTTCTCTAATAGGATCAAAATTTCGTTTCCGTACGTTCTTTCGGTTAGGTTGGAAATGAAAATAGAATTGGAAACTTTTCAAACTTTTCGAAAACATGAGAAATAACAAAAGGATTTGAAAGTGTATGAAAATATTTAGGAAAAAAAAAAAAACTTTTATTGATGTTAATAAATTGTCAATAGTTAATTACTTGAACATGTTGAGTGTTATGAATGCTTAGTTGGATAAAGGGGTTTCCCATTTTAAGAAAAATATATTAAAAGAAATTGCGAAATTCTTGTAACAGTAGGCATGGAAAAATAAACAATCGGTGCGAGCACAATTGGTAGCTAATTTGTTATCACAATAAAGTCTCAAAAAATCTTTTTTGGTTGGTCTTAATTCTTGTGGTGATTTTTAGTCAAAAGAAGTTCAAAGGGTCTATGTGTCATTGATTTGCACTTGATTTGACATCTGTTTGACTAGCATTTACTTTACCAAGTTGCAAAGATAACCTCTTTATCAATGTAATTAGCCCAATCAAACAGAGTTAAGAAAACAAATGTTTATTCAACAATCCTCAGAGCTTCTACTAAACTGAGGTGTTGTAACTCCATGCGTGAATTGATTAGCTGTAGCTACATGAATCTATTAGATTAGCGATTGACCCAAAAGCTTAATGTGTTTATGTTTTTAGAAGGCAAGATACTTTTTATTCTTCATGGAAAGTTGGAATTTCAATATTTTATACTATTGTTTCAGACTGAACAATTGTGAGCATGGCAGTTTAGAGTTTGAACTTGTGAACAATTTAGGATTTTCCTGTTAGTAGTTCTTAGGTTGTTATATTATGAAAAATTAGGGCTTGTAAAATTAGGTTCTTATAGTATGAAGAATTAGTTTAGTAGAGTTTTTCTGTATCAAAGGCCTATTGGTTATAATGTCTTACATGGATGGTTCAATACATGAAGATGAAATGAGAAACTATGGCGCGCACAGTGAGGTTGTGGGAAGAGTTCTTACAGTATGTGCATGCTATTTCATAGAATGTGAAATTAAAAAAATCAAAGTATGAAAGCAAGTACACACGAAACACATGATGAAAATGGGTTTGATAAACCTGAACAAAATGTCAATTAAAGATATGGAAAAGGTTCTTTGAAAGCATTTGAAAACACCCACCCATGAAAGCCCCAAAAAAAGAGTTTTAATTGAAAGAATTATTTAAAAAAATAATAATAATACCAAAGGGAAAGCATAACAACATAAAACAAAAAGTAAAGGAAAACATAAGCTCGTAAGAAGGAATGAAGAAATCATGACAAATCACAACAAAAGAATTCAAATGTTAATTCATGATAATTGGAGAAATGATCCCACACATGATTTTTTGTTTAAATGTACAAATAGATAATCCTTCTAAATAATACAAGAAATATAAGTCATGCAGGATGCTATTATATATGGAGCAAATAACTTTCATTTCCATGTTCATGTCGATATGCCACTTAAATATTTTGTAATACCAAAAGGCCCACGCCTAAAGGCACTCCTGTGTAATATATGTGGTGTTTGCTCTCAAATGTGCTTACTTTATTATTTTGAAATAATTGAGTTACTTTGAATGCAAAGTGTAGGTATGGAAGTTGTGAGCATTATGTTCTATTGGGGTGGAAAGATTTTGCGCAATCGCGATGAAGGTGTGTCGTACGACACCGAACCTCAGGGGTTGTATAATGTGCACAGGGGGATAACATTGGGCGAGTTGGAGGCTATGATGGTGCCGAAGGTTGGTACGCATGGGGAAATAATATGATTAGAGTTTAAATGTAGACTCCCATGTCGGGGGAAGTATAGGTTGCTGCCAATCAAAGATAATGAGACCTTAAGTAATGTCTTAGAGCTCCCACATAAATTAGGCCCTGATTATTTTTTGGAAATCTATGTGGAGAATGAGAGCAATTTTGGTGGCACAGAGATGCCAATTCCGGTGGGTGGGACATTCACTCAAATGTTGACACAATCGCAATCCCCTGACAATACACTTATACAGTCTGCACACATGTTCCTTGAAGATTACCCTTCATTCAATAATTCTCAGAGTTACAATCAATTAAATGCATCACAGAACGTAGATGGTTATTACAGTGCCGGAGCAGGTCCAAGTGCTCGACAACGTATAATCCGATGGTTCTTACAACCCCATATCCCCGCTGGAATGAAGAATGTCCACCGGTTTGTAATGTTCAACGTACAATGAAGACGGCTGTCCAAAATTATGCATCCTCCAATGATACAGTGCCATTGTTTGACGAGGTTGGAGTAAGTGATGAAGATTTCGTGGAAGATGTGGATGGCGCATGGGAAGGTGCAGACAATGACTCTGGTGATGACGAAGTTGGAGGGCATCATGATATGCAGGAGGTACACACAAATGTCCATATCCCTTTCTACCATAATTTGCATTTCGACAATGATGGTTCCATCACTAGCCGTGATGTTGTCAAACGTTGGCCATTGTGGGAGTTTGAAACTGCTCATTTGGAGAAAGGAATGATATTTACTGATAAGAAAAGACTAGTGCACGATGTTCAGTTGTATAACCTGAAGTGCAATCGAGAATGCAAGGTCGTAGAATCCAAAGGAAACAATTGGGTAGCCGAGTGCAAGCACGGCTACAACTGGAGGGTTCGGGCAACGAAGTTGAAAGACAAAGATTTCTTTCAAATTAGTAGGTTTGAAGCGCCGCATCAGTGTGTGTACCCTAGAATGAATAGGGACAATTGCAACCTCAAGTCCGAGGTCATTGCTCATTTCATCAAGGCACAAATTGCGGTAAGTGCCATGCTAGATAGATTATTGTTTTTAGGATTTCATTATGACTGTAATGTATTCAAATATAATTTATATTTGCAGATATCACCAGAATTGCCTCTTGCTACCATAATTGAGGTCATGAAGGAGAAGTTTCAGTTCACTATATCATATAAGAAATCGTGGCTTACAAGGACGAAGGCAGTTGCAATGGTGTTTGGTGACTGGGACGAGTCGTACCGAAGGTTGCCTAGATATATGGTTGCATTGCAGGCATTCAATCCAGGCACAGTTGTCATGTGGGACATGATTCTAAATTTGCACTCTACCTCAATCGGAACTGAAATGTACATGAACTATGTGTTCTGGGCATTTAAACCTGCAATAGAAGGCTTCAAGTATTGTCGTCCAGTGATATGCATTGACGGCACACACTTGTACGGGAAATACGAAGGGAAGATTGTTGCGGCCACTGCAATGACTGTTGCGGACAAGATTGTACCTCTTGCCTTTACCGTTGTTGACAAGGAGATGATTGAGAGTTGGGGTTGGTTCATTACTCTGCTTAGGCGGCATGTGTGCCGTGACCGAGAGAGGGTCACATTGATATCCGATCGACACGCAGCTTTGCTTAGTGTCGTGTTAAGAATTTGGGACAATCCAGCAGTTCAACCAAGAGGGTACCATAGGTATTGCTTGCGACATGTATGTAGCAATTTCAATGAAAGATTCGGCAATACAATAGTGTAGACACCCCATTTTTGACCGTCCTCAAGACTTGGACATCACCGCTTGAACACTCGGTGATCATCCATGTTCGTGTTTGTTTTGAGTTCCCGGAGGTCTTGGCTACGCGCCTTGCCTCAGAATCTCTCGACTTGCTTGTTCTGTGCTTGGTTTTACACCAAGGACTTGTTTGTTTTTGCACCTAAGGGTAGAGAGTAGCTTGCTAGCTACCCCTGATACCCACCGGCCATGGCTTAAGGCCACCAACCTTGTTTTGAGGCTACCGGCCATTGGTGAAATAGTCCATTGGCCGGTCGGCATTTTGTGTGGCCGGCCGACTACCTGTTTGGTCGATGGCTTCCTTTTCTGGCTGGTACCACTTTTTTTCCTTTTTCAGGCATGGTACATGCCAGCTGTGCCAGCTGGAATGCATAAACCCTGCCCCCGTGCACATCTATGGCTGTTTTGCCCCTTTTGCACCCTTTTGGTCTAGCTTCTTGAGGAAGCTTGGACCTTTGTCTTAGCTTCCTCAAGAAGCCTGGACCCTGCCTCAGCTTCGTCAGGAAGCCTTGGCCCATTTGCCTTGGCTTCTTGAAGAAGCCTTGATCCTTTTATTTAGCTTCTCTTGGAAGCTTAGCACCTTGGAGGGTCTATATAAGGATACAAACCCTCTCCTTGTTTTTGGTTCAGCAAAATCAGACCTAGAACATATATATTCTGATACATACATTTTCTCTCTCTATATCTCTCTCTCTCTCTTCATTTGTGTGTGTTTGAGGGCCTAAAAGGGTGATTTGTTCTTACTTTTGCACTAAAACACACACCATTACACCATACTTCGACTTTGGGAGGTGTTGAGGGTTTATTCTTGAGGTTTTGAGCTGGTTTTGATCAGAAGAAGGTGGCTGGACTTGCTATTCTTGAGGTGTTCTTCAAGGGTAACACTTTTGCTTTAGATCCCCCAATCTTGCACTAGCTTTTGACCTACTTTGCATACTGATTTGAGCTTCGTGTATAACTGAAAAAAGTCTTGTATTTGTATGCTTAAGATGCTTCATTAAGGTCATTTTGTTGTTTGGGGTCGATCTCCCCCTCTTAGGCCTTGTTTGGCCGTTTTTGTACTCTCTTTGTTAAGTTTTGGAACCTCTTGTGTATTGGCCTTCTCACCACTGAAATCCAGTGGATTTTCAGTGGTGAAGAAAGAGTTTTGAAGTCTTGCATAGGGAAGGGACACCCCTTTCCCTTGGTCTCTCTTTTGTTTGCATTTTTGGCCCATAAGGGTAGCATGTATGATTAGTTGTTCTTGGTTTCATTCCAGAGGTTTTTTTTTTGGTGTTATTGGGTCATATTGTGCCTCTGTTTTTGGTCGGATTAATGGCCCCTTTCATTTTTAATATACTTGCTTTGTATTCCTCTCTTTGGCCTAGAAGTGCATCATGCATTTAACCTACCATGCTCTCATGTTTTTGCCTAACTTTGTGAAGTTCTTAGCCATATCTTACCATGCTTGAGGCCTGTTGGGCGCTGTTTTGATCATATTTGCCATGTTTGGTATAGCCTCTTTGCATTTCGGCTTGTGAGCCTTGAGGATGTGAGTCATGAGCATGCTTGAGTTGGGTTGTTTCAGTGATTTGGAGTCATTTCTCATGCTATTTCAGTCCATAACCCATGCTCGTATGATTGCATTTATCATCCGTTTCATGCGTTGAAGAGTTGTTTTGTTGTGCCTTGAAATGAGCATTGTGTATGCTTAAGTGTTTAAGTCTTTGGGGCTGCCATATCAGTGGGTTTTGGGGGCTCATTTTGCATGTTGAAACTCTGTTTTTGGTTGTTTAATTCATGCCATGTGTGGTCATGATAGTGGTGGTAGAATGCTCTTTTTGTGCCTTAGTCTTAGGCTCATTGATGTGCATGTTTGCATGAACATTTGTCCACCATTTACACCATCTTTGGCCACTGTTTTGGAGAGGGCTAAGGCCTTCTCATTTCAGTATAAGTCCATCCTCGCATACTTTGCATGTTTGGCATGTTACATTGTATTGGTTGCATGCTTACATTGCATTACATTTGCATGTTTGCATGTTGTTTAGCTAGTTGCATTGCATGTTTAGACATTGCATGCTTGCATAATAGATTGCATTGCACTTGACATGTTTTGCATCTTAGCCTTATGTTGCATAACTTGAGCCATGTTTGTATACATGCATTGCATTACTTGGTTTGGGGTGTCAAACCAAGCACGAGGGGTGAGGTGTGTTCGTACTCAAAGTGACGAAACACGTCTCAACCCTTGGGTCGCCAATGCCCTTAACCTCAATATGATAGGGTGTTGGCATTCATTTGTTTGTTTCATGCATTTACATTAAGAGGCAAACTTGGCCTCTTAGGCCATCACGCATCAAAATGCATAATTGATGGCCCGAGGGTTGAGGGTCATGCTCCCTTGAGTCCATTGCATGATGAGAAGTGTAGCCATGCTCACATTTGCTTGAAAATTCCATGCCATACATTGCTTGCCCTCTGCTGCTGTCAACTGCAGGATTCTACAGGAAGAAATAGCCGACCGGCTACTTGGAGTGCCAACTGACCAAATACAATTAGCCGATGGCTCAACCAATGGTCGATGACCATTCCCTTCGGCCGGTGGTGTTCCCACTTGGTCGGTGATGCTCCCTAGTGTTCAGATAAGCATCCTTGGGACTTGTACAAATTTTCAGAGGAGCAGGGCAGTGTAAACAGAGGCAACAGTGCTATGGCAGCGAGTTTCCGAGCGGGGCAAGTCAAGCATGCATCATTCGCGCATTCCGAGGCAGAGCTGCGGCAGTCTCTTTAGCTTCACATTTAAATTATTTTTGTGATTAATTTGTTAATTAATTAAGAGGGTCTGTAATAATTAATTAGCTAGGATAGTTGATTCATTATTCGGACTGTATTATTCTTTTGGACCCTCCGAGCGAGGGCAATTGTGTAATAAGTGTGTGTGAGTGTGTGTATGTCTTCCAACCCCACTTCTTTCTTCTCTTTTATTTACCAGCTTTCGATGGTTAGTATTAGGACATATTTAAATTAGCATACCTTATGTTATGCATGCGTGCATTCATACATTTGTCTTGCATGCATCAGGCTCGGCGCATCATACTAACTGCATTTGTGTTTCAATTCTAAATTGAATATGTGTTAGTTGTAGCATTTTGCATGTCATTTTAGAATAGTCGAGCCTATTGTATTCGTATTCCTGCATGTGTTGCATTAGGCATTTCTGTATAGTTAAGATCATGCATGGATTTCTAACATAGCTTTTGTTTTGGCTTGGAGTACTCGGTAAACTTTTATGCTTTAGCATCCTTGCATATGTGTGAATGTTGCCATGACAGCATGATTACCATGAGGCTATTTGCTTATGTGATATAACTGCTTGAATGCCTGTGGATGGAGGTTGAATTACCTGAATTGGAATAATGCATTAAAATTGTGAGTTTTAAGCCCACTTGATAGTGGCAAAAATCATCTTTTCTAAAGCCCACTTGAGGGTGGCAAAACCTGCATTTTAGCCTACTTACGACTAGCAAACTGCTTTAAAAAAAAAACATGAAATGTTTTGTTCTAACTCAGGCGATTCAGTCTATACTTGTATGCTGTGCGGATCACATAGTAAATCTAGGCTAATAACCGGAATAAGAATGCATAATGTTTTCAAAACAAGATATCATGATTAGTAAAGGCTGATCTTCGGATCGGGCGAGAAGGGGTGCTCATAGCTGACCTTCCCCAATCGTACCCAAGTTCCCGAGCCGAGGCAACTCTGGTGATGACGGACACGTGGCCTTAGGCAAATGAGTCAATGTTTCCTAAATTCTCCCAAAATAAAATATTTAGGTGGCGACTCTGTATCTGGCAAAGCAGTCCATGTTTGGCACTTCTTTACAAAAATCTGTTTTTCAAAGCGATTTGCCAGATTTGGACTCTTTGGTTCAGATTAAGAACCGTGACAATTAGAGTCCGAACCGTAGTGAGCCCAAAATGAACAGAACGGGACTCATCCTCCGGGGGCGTTCGGGGACGTCTACAAATAGCGAAGGATCTTGTGTGGAGAGCTGGTTCTGCATGGCAAGTGTGGAAGTTTAACAAGATTATGGACGATATCTACAAGCTCGAGAAGAATGTTGAACGGTGGTTTAGACGGATGAACCCTATTCGTTGGACATTGTGCCATGATGGTGGTTGTCGTTGGGGCATATTGACGACAAACCATATAGAGGGCTTCAATGGTGTACTAAAAGGCGCACGCAGTGTTCCCATTACAGCATCAGTTGAGATAACTTTTTATCGGCTCGTGAAATATTTTGACGAGGGCAGGACCATTGCTGAAAATGCGAGTAATCGGGGTCACTTGTACATGACTAATGTTCAACGATGGATTGACGAGCACCAAGCTAAAGCGAATGTGCATATGTTGGTACCGATTAATAGGTAATTTTTATCGGATGCACCGAATTCACTATACATTAACATTTCGCACTCGTCGATCATTGATGTTAGTCTATATTTAAACATATATGCATATTAATCCACGCACATACATTTTTCCTGCAGAGGAATAGGGGAATATGAGGTGAGGATAGCACCGCATGGGATGGGGGGTGGTGCTCGTCAAATAGTTAATCTCCGACCACCGAGTTGTTCATGTGGGAAGTACACATTATTTCACTTGCCATGTTCCATCATGCTTGCTGTGACAGCAGACTTGGGCGAGGACCCTTTTCCTTTCATTGCACCAGAGTATAGGTTGGAAGTCCACAAGCATATCTTCGCGCAGAAGTTTAGGCCCATGTCGTACGAGCAATATTGGCCTGACAATGATTACCCAACTTTGCTTGTTATTCCAGCTCGACAACGTGAAGTTAAAACGGGTCGTCCTCAACATAGCCGCATCCACAATGAAATGGATACTTCCAGACAAAGTGGATTGCACCATTGTAGTTTGTGTTTGCAAAGAGGGCATGATAAGAGAAAATGTCCAACGAGAATCCGATCGATTCGACAGTAGTTTTTTGTCTTCTTTACATATTAGTTCCACGCTACTTTCTTTGAATTGGAGTCAATGTAATATTCAATGAATCAGTATTCAGTAAATTGATAATGTAGTTACGAATTTAATTACTAATGACATAGGTTTGGTCAAATGTGGCAAATCTCTTCAATTGCTTTAGTTGTTGCAAGTGTCCTTCGTGCACTGGATTGTGCAGACTTTGGTGCGTTGATGGTCGATTGTGTGCTGACCTCGATGGACACCAGTTTATCTAATGTTAGAAAAATGCAAATATTCACAGAATGAATTGATGGTCTATTGTGCGCTTTCATTGTTCATCAAATTTTCGGCCCCAAACAGTGAAAGCGTGATTTGTAATAGCACTTTAGCCTAGTTTGGGAATTCCGTCCAAACTAGGCCTAGTTTGGGAATTAAGTTGATAAATTGGCTTAATATGGGAAAAGCCTCAGCATTACGTTTTAATTTTTATTTTTATTTGTTCTGTAATTTTCTAAAGAAACCCATATTTGAATGCATTGGAATTGCTGCTCTCTTACTCATCTTTTGATTCCCAAGTCCAAACTTCCCACATGAGAAAAAATAATTAATTTTTTTTTTTTGTGAAAACAGATTTTGTAAATACGTTTTGTAAAACGACTTTTGTAAAACCACTTTTTATTAAAAAAATTTTGGTCAAAAAATATTTATGTTGAAAATATTTTTAAAAAAATTAATGTAAAAACGGTTTTAACTAAAAATATTTTTGGTCAAAAAATGACTTTTCTAAAACCGTTTTTTATTAAAAATATTTTTGGTTAAAAAATATTTATGTTGAAAATATAAATTAAAAAAAAAATTTAATGTAAAAATGGTTTTACCAAACCGTTTTTTATTAAAAATATTTTTGGTCAAAAAACGACTTTTCTAAAACCGTTTTTTATTAAAAATATTTTTGGTCAAAAAATATTTATGTTGAAAATATAAATTAAAAAAAATTAAAGTAAAAACGGTTTTATCAAAACCGTTTTTAATTAATTCAGAATTAATTAAAAACTTAATTAAAACCGGCTTTTCTAAAGTCGTTTTCTATGTTCAAATTTTATTATTATTTTAATCACAAAACATGGCTTTTCAAAAATCGTTTTCTAAAAAACGGCATTGCTAAAACCGTTTTACCCTATTATAAAGATAAAAACACACCCTAAAGTGGGACTAACGTTCTAAAAATAACATAGTTAAGGAAATCAGCCGGGAAAAACCTGTTATCAAAGAGAGGGCAGCGGTGGATTATCCCAAGGTTCGAATATACAGAGAAAAAAGGGGATTTGTAGAGAGAGAGAGAGAGAGAGAGAGAGAGAGAGGAAGAAGAAGCAAACCTAGTAGTTGATTGGTTCGGCAACACTAGCAACCGAAGAGAAGAGATGATCACCCTAGCAATTGATTTGGCCTTTATCATCAGATAGAGAGAGAGATTGAAACCGTTGTGATGAAGGCAAAATAGTTATTTTCGGAAAAAAATATTGGCGCCCAAAATTTCATTTTGGCACTTTTTTTTTTCTTTTAATCATACAAGGTAATACTTTTAACGGCACACGATGTTTGCGTCATAAAAAGTATAGTACTTTTAATGGTGGGCGTTGTGCGCACCGTGAAAAGTATTCACTTTTCACAGCTAGCGTATGTGCATTGTGTATAATTAATGTATTAATGGCACGTTACATGTACGCCGTGGAAAGTTTTATTATTTACGGCGTGCATTGTAAATCATAAAAAAATCATCGTTATTACCATTCACAGCCTACGCAATAGACATGTCGTGGTTGGAAAAGCATTTATGACGTGTAAAAAAAACAAGCCGTAAAAGTGATAAATTACGGCGTGCATTTATTGTATGCCATTGATGTGGTGCTGTAAAAAGTCAATTTTGTTATAGTAGCTCATAATCACATCTCATAACCAACACCCTTTAACTCATGACTAACATCACGTATCTCATAGCCAACATCATTTTGCTCATAACCACACCACTTTGATCATAATCAATATCACATATCTCATAACCAAATACCTCTTGACTCATAATCACACCATTTTGCTCATAACCAAAATCACTAATCATATATCTCATAACTCATAAGTAACACCCTTTGGCTCATAACCACTAGTCACATATTTCATAACCAACACCTTTTGACTTATAACTACATCACTTTAATCATAACCAATATCATATATCTTATAATCACTAATCAGATATCTCATAACTAAACATCCTTTGACTCATAACTACATCATTTTGCTCATAACCAACATCACATATTTCATAATCACTAATCATATATCTTGTAACCATTACCTACATATCTTATAATCAACACCCTTTGGCTCATAACCAATATCACATATATCATAATCATTAATCACATATTTCATAGCCAACGCCTTTTCGTTCATAACCACACCACTTTTATCATAACTAACATCACACATCTCATAACCATTACCCATATATCTCATAATCAGCATTCTTTGGCTCATAACCACTAATCACATATCTCGTAACCACATCTCATAACCAATACCATTTGACTCATAATCCTACTACTTTGGTCATAACCAACATCACATATCTCATAACCACATCTCATAACAAATATCACTGATAACCACTAATCGCATATCTCATAACCAATACCATTTTGGTTCATAACAACCTTATTTTGATCATAACCAACTTAGAACCACTAACCACATATTTCATAACCAATTTCAATCACATATTTCTATTTTATATTTATTTTAGTCATAATATCTATCCTGAATATAATAGAAAGGGTAATATATAAACAATATTCATTTTAAAATATCTATATACACACATAGACATATATAAATAATTTGACTAAATTTTAATAAAAAATATGTTGAAGGATGTGATTTTATTTTTTTCTACTAAATCATTATCCTCTTAAATTTTTTGCCCAACTTTTCCTATTTTATTTTCCTATTCTAATTTCTTTCCCTAGATTTGTCCTACTTATGCCTTAATTCTCTTTATTCTCACTCAGATTCCTCTATTTCGCTCAAATTATCAAACAGTCAACGTTGATAGTTCTTCCTTGTTAGATTTTTACTTTTTCAACCTCGATCGTCTCTCTGATCCTATAGCTCTGTACCAGATCTTTGAACTCGTCACTACTCTCCCTGTCTACTTCAACCATATTGATGGTGATATTTCTTTATCTACTAAATGCATCTATCTCGAAACTCCAGTTCCTTCACATTAATATGTCATACATACACAAACCTTTGCCTCTAGTTTTGATTCAAAATATTTTGTTTTTTCAATTTGTACACACATATGTGTTCTAGAATGGTTGGAAAATGATTTTGCGTATATATAACTAGTGGTGTGGTATGCAATTAAAATAAAAATTTTGATTTGAATATAATTTTAATTATTGTAGAACACATGTTAGTTACAAGTGACAATTATGCGAGGGTATTTTGGCTAAATAAAACAAATGTGACATTACACTAGGGGTGGGTTGAAATTTTGTCTGAGGAAGGATTGAGACAAAGAGTTATAGCCAAGTTGGTCTATTTATAAAACAATAATTATAATTTGATAACATTCTAACTATAAAACAAAGTAAAAAAATATATAAGACAAAAAATATATATATACCTCTTTGTAGGAGTTAAATTAAAACATTTGTTAAAAATCATTTTCATTTTCATTTTATCATTTAATTTTATTAACATTCTAAATTCAATGAAATATAAAAAGATTTAAATAAATTAATATACATTCAAGAAAATAAAAAAAAATTAATAGTTTAAATTTATTGGATTAAGTGGCCGGGCTTGGAATTTGAATTTTTTTGGGGTCGGGGTTGGGATGGTTAGATTAATCTCAATGTTGAGCCGAGTTTGGGATGACACATATCCCAACTATTCCTCTTTTCTTCTCCTAGTATATTTTCTTTCTCTCGATTTATCCTAGTTGTGCCTCAACTCTCTTTATTTCTCACTTAGATTCCTCTATTTTGTTCAAATTATCGAACGATCAACGCTGGTAATTCTTTTTCATTAAATTCTTACTCTTTCAACCTCGATCACCTTTCTCTACTCCGGTGTCTCTACACCAAATCCTTGAGTTTGTCACTATTCTCTCTATCTATTTCAACCGTATTGTGGTTGATATTCCGAAACTTCGTAACTTAATTGCGACATTTGTGATTTCTAATAATTTTGAACAATTTTGTTACGCAATTAGTGATGTGGTTATGTATTTTGTGTTTTATGTTATGCAACCTTGTAACTTGATTACAATATTTGTAGTTTCTAAAAAGTTTAGATATTTTAGTTACACCAATTAGTGGTGTGATTATACAATTTGTGGTTGATGACTACAATATACAAAAATAGACGAATAATTTATATTGAAAGCAAATAAAAAAAACTTGAATTTAAATTGATAAAATAAAATTTTAATAATTTATTTTATTATAATACTCAAATCATGATTTTTTTTACTGTAATTGTTACTTAAAAAAATTTGTCAATTTTATCATAATCCCCCCCCCCCCCAAAAAAAATAATTGTCAAAAATTTGAACAAACACTCGAAATTTTGTCCAAATCAAAATTCCCTCCTATTTTGTTTTATTTTGGAGCCCTGATTTTAACCCTCTAGGTGTCACTCTCTCTCAAGGGATTCTACACTTCCTGCCATCAACTCAACCGCCTTCGTCTCCACCGTTATCTCCAACTTAAACAATTTATTCGATAACGCCCAACCCTCTACTGCAACGACAAAACCCTAGATGTATTCGAGCTCAATTACAAACTAGTATGTATATAGTTCATAATCGCCCAAAGCCCCTACTTTTACTGTTATTATCTGCGATTTGTCTGTGCTGAGAGGAAATTTTCAAATTTAGGGTTTTCAAGCAAAGGACATGAATTTTTTGTATGATTAAGTAAAAAAAAAAAAAAAAATCAAAAACCATCTTCATTCTGTCTCATTTCCTTTGAAGAAAGACTTGATTTTTTGTTTAGGTGTAATTTATGAGATTATGTAATTTATTGTTTGTGTTTGAATCTATGTTGCTTCAATTGCTCTGGACTTGGTAGGTCCACTACTTGGATGTGTTAGATGATATGTTATGACTGCTATTGAAGTTTTGTTATTGTTGTCATTATCATTACGGTTCTACAAAGGAAATCTTCATTGTTTATGTGCTGTGGCAACATCATTGCCTTTTGTGAATATTTGTGTGGATGACTATGGAAGAGTTCAAATTTAGCTCAACTGACTGAATGAAGGACTACTTGAACAATTAGTCAAGATTAACACGGCTATATTATTTGAAAATAATTAATGGATGTAATAGGTATTCACTATTATGTTCAAGTTCCTTTGTCATTAAGTATGTTTGCTAGGAAAATATCATGTTTGAAGAATCATTCAAATTGATTATTAGCAAAAATATTGAATTTTTTGGACATTGATCTATTGAAATGTATAGTTTGGATATTGTCCCTTTTGTATTATTGAGAATGCAATTGATCTACTGATGAATATTGAAATTAGAGGCTTATTGTTTGAAATCTTAAATCTAAATATTCGAAATGTATATGAATCTCATCAATGAACTTTTGTCAAGTATTTGGGATATTTATCTAGTTGAAGCCATTGTACTTAGTAATTAATTTATTTGAGATGTTCGCAGCTAACAACCCATTGCCATCACTTGGAAAATTCAGGTAGAGAATTTTGTTACTGACACCTTTGGTTTTGAATCCATAGGATTTTGTGTTTATTTAATGGTGTTTACAAGAGTGAAAGGGATCTAAAGGCTTCTACACATGCTTTTCAAGTTGAAGCGGAAGTATTCTCTAACCCCATTGGTAAGATTATTTAGAATTTTTTCATGAGGGATGGAACAACAAAAAAAGAAAAGCCTTTTGAGTTGTGAATTTGGTTTGGTCTTTTTGTTTTGTTCAAATATGAGACATTGGTATTTTAGCCATTTATGCTCTCGGTGGTTTCCTGAGCTATGTTTAATTGGATTGTGATCTTTGATTTAATTAAACTATTACTACTGATTAAAAGTCACATTTG
Source organism: Camellia sinensis (assembly GCF_055761805.1). NCBI lineage: Eukaryota > Viridiplantae > Streptophyta > Magnoliopsida > Ericales > Theaceae > Camellia > Camellia sinensis. The sequence continues at coordinate 178,418,614 of NC_138962.1, read as the reverse complement.
AACATCTAGATAACTGTTTTGTTCGAAAGTTGACAATGCTTTGGGTTATCTTAATGAAGGGTTGAATTTTTTTTAAAATTTTTTATTTTTAAGATAGCTTTCTCCTTGAAATTGTATGTGTCATGAGAAACACAATCTCGTATAATCACCAATTAGGCACAATTATGAAGATAGGTTATTTATTATTTAATATTGTATCTTTAGCTATTGTTGGTTTGTTGAAATATTGCTACTTTGTTTTCTTTTTATAAAATTGTCTTTTTGTTTGTTTTAACTGGAAAAATTATGGTTATAGCGAGAAAGATGGAAACTTACTTTGTTTTATTTTTACTTTATAAAATTCATAGCTATAAAAGGTAAATTCATTAGTTAATTGGGTTTTTTTTATTTAAAAGATGTTTTCAAATTAATGGTTTCTTTATGTTAATGGTTAGGATTTGAATTTTTTCAGTTAATTGACTTTGAAATTGAGGAACAATTTAAAATTTCCTTCTTGTTTTCATTAAACCTGGTGACTTATAGGTCCACTTTTATAATTATTTAACAGTGTTCAAGATGAGGGGAATGGGGATTTGGTGAGGGGCACTATGTATTGTAATGACTATAGGTTGAAAGTTTTTAATTTTGTTTGAATGGAGTGACAGTATATATTGTAATGGTGCATGATAGTACTTTTATAGTGATATTGGTGAGTAATTAGATTTTGGTATTAGAATTGCAGTTCCAGTCCACTTTAATGTTTTGCAAACTAGTGAACAACCAGAAAGAGACTGGAATTGCACACCTAATTGTTTTCAAAGTTGATTTGCATACTTTGCTTTCCGGTCTGTTTTCTTTATATATGACAGACTTTAGATCACTATTTTTGGTTAAGATTCAGTTGCTTTTAGTGGAAATCAATCTGTTGATCTCTCTCCATTGCCCAACTCTTTCCTATTTCAGGTTGAAATAAAAAAGATAAACACTACCCATGTACTACTTGGGAGGCACTGAGGTAAGCTTAGAATAAACCGACAGACCTTTTTAAAATATATATATAGTTAAAGAAATTATTAAGTTTACCTGTCGTGGAAAGAAAAATCTCTTCTAGCACTTTCCCATGCTCTAGCACTTCATCATAACACCAAATGAGAGAAATAAAATAGTTCACCAACAACATATTCAAATGGTAGAATTATATGCTTCGATGATATCAAAATAAGGTATTCATGCATTTTTGGTGGTCCTTTTGTTTTTTTCATTAGTGAGATAAGTTTAGTTTGTTGTTGTTGTTGTGAACCATACAAAGAGAGAGAAACAATCGCAAACTAACAGTTGTCAAAGTAGAGTTGATTTCATAATAATTGTTTATATTTAGATATTTTGGTTTTTTATTATTTGTTGCACTTTTTTTGGAGTACATTAGTTGGTGTCCTTTGGTTTTACTAAATTTCCATGCCATTGGTATGTCGTTAGTTAATTACATTAATTGGTATCCTTTGCTTGATAAGATTTGTTGTTTTTGTATTTTATGAATTAGCTGAAAAACTCAGATTACTTAACTTTGTAGAATGATTTATTTAGGAATAGTATATTTGTTTTTGTATTGTGGAGGAGGGTTGTGTTTGGGGTTGATATTAATGTTAGGTACATTTTTTTAAAAAAGTTTTTGGACCAAGTATGTTGTTGTAAATTGTAATTTATCACTTCAAAAATGAAATACTACTGATAATGTTACGACTTGGAGTTATTGCTATGCCTGCGTGTGTCCACGCACCTTGCATTTATATTCTTTATTTTTTATCATGTTCAGATGCCATCTTCATACTAGCTTTTTTCTACATGATAGTTGGAAAAAATGAATGAAACCTAGCATCTTAGCTACTGTTACAGCAGAGATGGTTATTTTATTAGTCAATCTTTGTAAACATGGATATTGTATTTTTGTTTTCAATTCGAAAATTTTCAGGTTTTGGAGGTTTGAAAGGGCTGTGCTGGTCCATTGATGAGCCTTTTCTTTTAAATTTTTGCCTTAACATCTTCAAATCTTTGTTTGGGGAGCTTGAGTCTGATTTATTGAGCTAGAATTAGATTTTTTGTTGGGGTTCGATTTGTTAGAAAATTTTACTGAAAATATTTACTACATTATATATGTTAAAATTTTACATAGACGGAGTTTATACTTTTGTGGTAATCAGTTTTAGTTTTTTTTGAATTACATTTCACATTGACATATTTCTTTTGGTTGGAATATTCGTTTTTAAAGGATTTTGATGAAGCCTAAAGGATTATTGAAACTGGCACGAGGGATTTGAAGCTCATATATTACAAGACAACCATCTCTCTGGCTTTGCTCAGGGAAAGGAAAAAGTTGTAATTTTATTAATTAAATGAACATCATTTGTTCTGTGAACAGCCAAGTCGATTTTGTAGTGGAAAACATATTTATTGGGTTTTTATGAAATGTGAATATGTTAGAAATTTTAGAGACGTAAATAAGGTAGGAATTTTACTAATAAATTCTACGGATGAAAAGGTTTGGAATGATGAAAGTTTTCTACTAACGGAATGATTCAAAAACAATGCTTAAAAGAACTTAAAAAAAAATATTTTTTTTTGTAGAAAGATGATTTCATTTATAAAGTACAAAGAAAATTAGAATGGACACAAGAAAAAATCTCAATTGGAACCTCTTCCATCCAAAGTGACCATAGATGGGCAGTTTCATTTCCTAACATTTTGTCGTGACTACAAGCAGATTTAAAACTCCCATCCAATCTTTAGTATCAGATCAGCAATGATACTCATAATAGATGAAAAATTTCCTTCATTACAACTAATTTGTATGGTTAGAAGTAACTACTCTCAGCTTATATGATTCCCAATAGATTTAGAAATTTTCTTCATTAAAACAAATTTGTTTGGTTAAAAGTATATACCTCAACCTGTATGCTTCCCAATAGATGATAAATTTTATTCATAATTTGTTTGGTTAAAAGTAAATATCCCCTAGCCTGTATGCAACAAATTCAAGTCATTGGCAAAATATACAACTTTGTACGCTCCAACTACTTTAATGCTGCCCACAACAAATTCATTTACATTTCTCTCACTGCTTGATGCCATTTCTCATGAAATCTTACAATGATACCAATACCTATCACTCCCGTCTTTTAAATTTTTATATATAATCCTTGTAGGTAGTTCACTAAATTCCATCACATTCACATAATAAAAAATTTAATGTGTAAAGTAATTGAAATATTGAACATAAGTTGATGCAAGAAAAATGAAGGGCAGTGGAAATTAAAAATCAGCATTATTTATTACAAAGTTGAAGACGTGTAATAAATTATACATTTAGTAAAAATTTAAATTAAAAAAAAATCATTAGAAATCAAGATTTCTTCAAAGCTGATAAAACATCCTTTATTGTAGCTTAATAACATTTGAAGCATTGGCCGAGTAGTAATATTTTCCTGCAAAAGAAAGTTTTATGTGAAAATTAGTAATATGAGAAACTCATGATAGAACATCAAAATAAACACACTTGCTAGTTTTCTACTATCAATCAAAAACAAAGAAAGAAATAAATACACCCACAAGTGCTCTACTATCAGCAAAAGTAAATGAACAAATTTTAGCACACCAAGGCCAAACAATGAAAAGGCAAGCCAAGGCCAACACATCCAAGCCCAAGGAAATCCAAGGCCAAGACAAACCAAGGCAAGCTAAGGCCACACCAAGGGCAAGGAAATCTAAGACCACCCCAAGGACAAGGCCAAAAGGCAACGCTAAGGAAGTTTAAAGCTACCACAAGGTCAAGGTAAGCAAAGGTCACCCCAAGGTGGATTTCTAGAAGTTTGGATTTCTAGAAAATAAACTTGGAACACATAATTTAGAAACGGTTCAAAAAGAAAAAAGATAACCACGGTGAAAGTAGAACAATCAATGTAGGTTTAAAAACAAAACATATGTCATTCTTGAAGTACATATATTTTTTTATTAATGTTGTAAAGTTATTTTGTTGTTTGCATTTTGAAGCCTTGAATGAAATACTTTTATTGGAACATGCTTTCCGGTTTACCATTTTTCTCTTTTTGATTGATTGGTTGGTTGAAAATTGGTGAGCATTATCACCACAATTATATAAGTCAAATAACTAATATGTATATATATGTGTGTGTGTGTGCGTGCATGTGCGCGCGCGCGTGCGAGTATGTGTATGTGCTGTGTACAGAATGAGGGAGTGATGATGGTGGTGCTCCCATGAGAATGGAGGTGGCTACGGGTTGTGCGTGGCGGTGGTGTTAGAGCAACAGCGGTGCTGTGTTGGACTCTCGATGGCGATGGACAATGTGCAGATTCAAGAAGGAATAAGGAAATGTAAGGTAGGAAGATGGAAAACAAAATTGGGGTAATTTTGTAATTTTGGTTTCAAACTGTGTCCTTCACATTGTCACCCAATTTCAAGCAACACATGTTATCTATAACATTTTATGTTAGTTTTACACTTCACCCCATACCACAAGATGGTTGTGTGTGTATTTCTAAACAGAAGGGAGCAATGTGTTTTTGAGTAAAATTATAAGGGAGTCAAATGTAATTAACCCTAAAACAAATTATTGAGTAGGTTCAATTTGGGACACAGTTTTGTTTGGTTTGATTTGGTTTTGTGGTTAATTATCAATATTTCAAATTTATTCCAATATCATATATATTATAGCGATCCCGGGTTTACCCTTGTTGTACAGTGATCCGGACATGTGTCCGTAGATGTTGGTTGTTGTTTATTATCGTGTTTGCATCCTTTGTACTTTGTATTTGAGTTATAGGATGTGTTGGGCAGGTTTGTTACAGGTTGGTTGTGTTTGGGAGCCTAGTGTTGCTGCCCAGATTTTTGCTCCTTCGCTCGAGCGAGGAGTTTGTCGCTCGAGCGAGAGTAGTGTTGCCCCGGTTCTGGACCTGAGAGTTGTAGTTTCTGGCTCGAGCGAGCTTTTCGTGGCTCGAGCGGTCTGGGTTTTTCTTCGCTCGATCGAGAACTTCTTGGCTCGAGCGAGAGTTTTCTGTGTCTGGTCGCTCGAGCGACCAATCCTTCGCTCGAGCGAGCGTGTTTTATATCAGCGGACAGCAGCGTCTAAAACATCACTTTTTCAGTCCTTTTCTTTGATTAAACCCTAAATCCGACACCCTCTCTCTCTAAACTTGCACTCTCTCTAAGATTTGATCTCCCTAAGGTATGAATCTAGCCTAGGGCCTTTGTTAAAAAGATAGAGGGCGTTGAGAGCTTCGATTTAATCTGAAAAAGTTTGGATTTGGAGCAAGTTGATCTTGGAGTCTTCATCTCCTTTTTGGCTTAAACTTCAAGGTAGGGATATCCTACTCCTCTCTATGGGTTTTGTCTTTAAATTTTGGTATTTTGAGATGTTGGGCTTGGTTTGGTAATTTTGTGAAAGTTTGGGGCTTTTGTGTAATTTTACAAAAGTTGGGGTTTTATTCATAATAAACCTAGATGCATGTTTGGCATAGAAAAATGGAATGATTGTTGAATCATTGATGAAAATGGAACCTAAGGGTTGAAATGGTAATTATGGAAAATGGCCTAATTACATTAATTAATTAATTGGGATAATTAATTGGTGAGAAATGAGGAAATGAAATGTTGATTGAATATCCATTTGCGCGTTTATTCTCTGTTTTAGAAATAACTGCTTGGGGCTATCGGTGGAGGATAGTCGTGATTGTTGTAGACAATGTATGTTGATTAGGCAAACTGAAACTAATCAATGGAATGTGTTATGGAACTTGACAGTTGCTAGAATACATTAATTGTTTGTATTGTGTGATTGTATATAGAACCAATGTGTTTATATACGTTATGTGTAGAGGAGGAGATAGGGGATGTACTCCGCGGTTTAGGGGAAGATAGGGGATGTACCTCTAAACCGGATAGGTATTTGGAGGAGATAGGGGATGTACTCCGTAGACAGAGCTCATATGCTTGTCTAGAGAAGTGAAGATAGAGCTCATATGCTTATCTTTGTGAAGTGAAGTGTGGATACAGCTTGTATGCTTATCTGTGGATATTGTTGATACACATATCTGTTGTAGAGTGTGGATACAGCTTGTATGCTTATCTGTGGATATTGTTGATATACATATCTGTTGAGAATGTGGATATAGCTTTTATGCTTATCTGAATGTGAGATATAGTTTTTATACATATCTGTGGAAATGATGATAGAGCTAGCATGCTTATCTGTTGAAAAAGGAAAATGAAAAGTAATTGGGACTTGTAAGTCGTTGACATAAATATGTAATTTATGTGATTGTATCAGTGTTGTCCAACTATCAATTGCTAATGTTTTAGTCATTGTCCATGGTTGGTTTAGTGTATTTCTACTGGGCTGTGGCTCACCCTATATGGGAATATCATTTTCAGGTACAGGAAGCATGCCACCTCCAAGGACATAGCTGGGAGGCTAGTGGCGGGCATAGTTTTGTCGTTTTACTTTTGATGTATTACATGTAATTTCAAGCCAAGGGCTTAATGTGTAAACGAGTTAGAACTCTTTGTTGTAACCAAGTGTTAACTTGGAAAGCTGTAAGCCCGTAGGGCATTTTGTTATGAGGTTAACATGTAATACTTATGTCTTGGAATTCTAATGAATGAAAGGAATGCGGTTAGTTTATATGTAAATGCATGTCTTATCTGATGGGTTTAATGTTATTATTTTGAGGGCGTTACAACTTGGTATCAGAGCGTACCGGGTTCGAATACTTTGGGTACGTGGGAAGTGATTAGGATCACAATGGGTTTGTCTCGCTTGATAGAGACTTAGATGTGGTATCATATGCTATGTGCTTAAGTGATAACATGCTTATGTGACTATGTGGGTATGGGATTTAATTTCTGGGATATTGATTGGATCCTTGAGTTTCTGGGAGTCTTGTTGGAAAAGCACTTGATCAATGCTGTTTCTAACCGGAACTCTAGTAACGTCTTGGGACTATCATTATCCGGAAATGAAATTCGTAAGTGCTTATGTGTTTATGTGCTTATGTGGAGTGAATTACAGTTGTCCATGCATTAGGACGTGAGTGTTTAGTTTTGGCACACTTATGAATGTGCTAACGTTCTGTGTTGCCTTTATTAGGATGTCAGGACGAGGAAGAGGTGCTAGGCGTGGTAGACCTGCGAGGCAGGAAGTACCGTTACAGGGTGAGATTCCGGCAATGCAGGAGGGAGTTGGGCAGGCCAATGTGGCCGAGCCAGTGGGTCAGCAGGCTATGGGTGCCTTGGCCAGAGAGATAGCAGGAGCTTTGGGTATTCTTAGAGCTGGGAATCAGGCAGCTGAGACAGGGCCTTCCTTCTTGAAGAGGGAGTTCTTCCGGTGTAATCCGGACGAGTTTATCGGGGATCCTAAAGAGCCGCTTAAGGCAGATGAATGGCTCGAACAGACAACGAAGACGTTTGAGATGCTTGGCATCGAGGACGGAGCACTGAAAGTGACCTTGGCATCCTTTCAACTGAAGGGAGATGCGGGTCAATGGTGGAAGTACGAGAAAGCTCGTGTTGGTGGTACTTGGGAGGCGTTTGTGAATGCTTTTCAAGAGAGGTTTTTATCAGCAGCAGCTAGGGAGAAGCTGAGGGATCAGTTTAGCCGGCTTAATCAGCAGGGCTTGTCAGTGGCCGAGTTTGAGGCTACTTTTACCAGTCTGTCTAGGTTTGCACCTGAACTGGTGGCGTCTGAGGAACGCCGTTGCTATGAGTTTGAGCGGAAGTTGAGGCGGGGCCTCAAGTTGAGAGTTGGTGGGTCTTATATTCGAGAGTATAGACACCTAGTGGACGCTGCAGCTCATATGGAGCTTATGATGCAGGAGGAGGATGAGGGTCAGAGAGGCTCCAAGAGGAGCCAGGATAGTCAGAGTGATGGCAGGAGGCAGAGGGGTTCTAACCCTCAGCAGTCTCAGGGTGCAGTCTCTAGATCGACCTTTCCAGTGCCTAGTGTAGGCTCGGGGAGAGGCAGTCAGGGAGAATTCACTTGTTACAAGTGTGGCCAGCTGGGTCACAAGGTTTCTGTTTGCCCGCAGAAGGGTGGGGGTCAGAAAGCTGCTTCTTCTTCAGCTAGACCGCAGAGTCAGAGTTTGGGCAGGGGGCAGCTTTTGACTTGTTATCAGTGTGGACAATCTGGGCACATGAAGAGGTTTTGCCCACAGTTGAGTGCCACTTCGGGAGCGTCTGGTTCTAGGCAGACGCAGGGTTTTCAGCCAGCTCAGTCTGTGCAGGCCTCGAGGGCCAATCCGGGAGCTTCGTCATCCCAGTCTGTGCAGCAGTCTTTTGCTCCGAGAGGTGAGCAGGTAGACCAGGGGCCTACGGGGCGCGTGTATGCTGTTACCGCGCAGGATTTAGTACCAGCTCCATCAGTAGTGAGAGGTACTTTTCTGTTTTGCAACTCAGTTGCTAGTGTGTTGATAGACACGGGTGCATCTCATTCTTTTGTATCTGCTGCATTTGCATCTGTTTTGGAATTGGAGTTAGCACAGTTAGCATCTCCTATTTGTGTGGTATCGCCTTTGGGTGGTGAGTTGATCCTGAAACAGGGTGTTAGAGGATGTGATATAGAGGTCGCCGATTATAGGCTTCCTTTTCCGTTTGTTGTCATGCCCATGAAGGGTTTTGATGTTATTTTGGGTATGGACTGGTTATCGTCATACCGGGCTGTTATTGATTGCTACCGCCAGAGGGTTACATTGTGTACCTTGAGCGGGGAGTGGTTCCATTTCTTGGGAGACCGGGTTGGTAGTGTTTTGCCACCGGGGTATGATTCGCGAGGGCGAAGTGAGCTTAGTAGCCTATTTGCTAGCTTTGAGAGTGGTGAGAGTGGTGAGACCCAGCATGTATTGCCGAGGGTGGTTTGTGAGTATTCGGATGTTTTTTCCCGAAGATCTTGTTAGTTTGCCACCTCACCGAGAGATAGAGTTCTCTATTGATTTAGTGCCTGGTACGGCGCCGATTTCTATGGCACCTTACCGTTTTGCTCCAGCAGAGTTGGTTGAGTTGAAAGTTCAGCTTCAGGAATTGCTCGATAAGGGCTTTGTTCGCCCTAGTGTTTCACCGTGGGGAGCACCGGCCCTCTTTGTTAAAAAGAAAGATGGTGCCTTGAGATTGTGTATAGACTACCGGAAGTTGAACCGGGCTACGGTTAAGAATAAGTATCCTATGCCCCGTATAGATGATTTGTTTGACCAGTTGAAGGGTTCCCGTTGTTTCTCTAAGATAGACTTGAGATCGGGTTACCATCAGTTGAGGGTCAGGGAGGAAGATATTCCTAAGACGGCATTCCGTACGCGGTATGGCCATTACGAGTTTCTGGTGATGCCATTTGGGCTTACCAATGCACCGGCAGTTTTTATGGACTTGATGAACCGGATTTTCCGGGAGTTCTTAGACCGATTTGTGGTTGTCTTCGTGGACGATATTCTTATCTATTCGTCTTCAGAGGAGGAGCACGAGGCACACTTGAGAGTGGTGCTTGAGTTACTTAGAGCCCATAGGCTGTATGCCAAGTTTGGGAAGTGTGAGTTCTGGCTGGGGGAAGTCAAATTCTTAGGCCACGTGGTATCCGGGGAAGGGGTGTCTGTTGATACATCCAAGGTTGAGGCAGTGCAAGATTGGGCACAGCCTAAGAGTGTGTTTGAGATCCGCAGTTTTCTGGGATTGGCTGGGTATTACCGTCGGTTTGTGAAAGATTTCTCCAGGTTAGCGTCACCGTTGACTAGATTGACTCGGAAGGGAGTCAAGTTTGTGTGGAGTGAGACTTGTGAAAAGTCGTTCCAAGAGTTGAAAGTTAGATTGACCACCGCTCCGGTGTTGATTATTCCGGAGAGAGGGTTGGGTTATGCGGTTTATTGTGATGCCTCACGAGAGGGTTTGGGTTGTGTGTTGATGCAAGAGGGGAAAGTGGTAGCTTATGGCTCACGTCAGTTGAAAATACACGAGAAGAATTACCCTACTCACGACCTAGAGTTAGCAGCAGTGATCTTTGCCTTGAAAATCTGGAGGCACTACCTTTATGGTGAGAGGTTCGAGGTATTCTCGGATCATAAGAGTTTGAAGTATCTGTTTACACAGAGAGACTTGAATCTGAGGCAGAGGAGATGGATGGAGTTCATCGAGGATTATGATTTTGAGTTACATTATCATCCGGGAAAGGCCAATGTTGTGGCCGATGCCCTTAGTAGGAAAACCATTAGTGATGTAGCTTGTATAGCCATCCGGGAATGGGAGATGTTGGGAGCACTTGGCGAGTTTGATTTGCTACTGGGCGAATCTGTTGAGGCTGCGGCCTTGTTTTCTGTTGTTGCGCAGCCTACACTTGTGACTAGAGTGTTAGAGGCACAGAGAGGTGACCTTGAGGTAGAATCCCTCCGAGAGAAGATCTCCAGTGGGAAAGTTGAGAAGGGTTTGACGGTGTATCCCGACCTGAGTGTGAGATACCGAAACCGTTTGTTTGTACCGGAGGCTTGCCGAGAGGAAGTACTTCGAGAGTTTCACCATTCGCGCCTTGCGGTGCATCCGGGAGGTACTAAGATGTATCAGGATTTGGGTCGCCAGTTTTGGTGGCGGGGTATGAAGAGAGATGTGGCTGTTTTCGTATCGAAATGCCTTACTTGCCAGCAAGTGAAGGCCGAGCATCAGAGGCCAGCGGGTTTATTGCAACCCTTGCCTATTGCCGAGTGGAAGTGGGAGCATGTCACTATGGACTTCGTTGTAGGTCTTCCGAGGACTCAACGGGGTAGTGATGCTATTTGGGTGGTTGTAGACCGGTTGACTAAGTCGGCGCACTTTATTCCTATGCGCGTGAGAGATTCGGTAGATCATCTTGCCGACTTATATATTCGGGACGTAGTGAGATTGCACGGGGTCCCAGTGACGATTGTCTCAGATAGAGATCCTCGTTTTACTGCTAGGTTGTGGCAGAGTTTGCAGAGTGCACTGGGCACTAAGTTGACCTTTAGTACGGCTTATCATCCTCAGACTGACGGGCAGTCCGAGCGTACTATTCAGATCCTCGAGGATATGCTTCGGGGTTGTGTCCTGGATTTCAGTGGGACGTGGGAGAGGCACTTGCCATTGGTAGAGTTTGCCTACAACAACAGTTTTCAGTCTAGCATCGGTATGGCACCGTTTGAGGCCTTGTATGGCCGACCGTGTAGGTCTCCAGTTTGTTGGGCCGAGGTGGGTGATGCACCTTTGTTGGGTCCGGAGTTGGTTAGGGAGACGACGGAGAAAGTTGAGCTTATCCGTAGGAGGCTTGTTACAGCCCAGAGTCGACAAAAGAGTTATGCCGACCGTAGGAGGAGGCCTTTGGCGTTTGAGGTAGGTGATCATGTCTTTCTGAAGATATCACCTAGGCGAGGTTTGATGAGGTTTGGGAAGAGTGGAAAGTTATCCCCTCGGTTTATTGGTCCTTTTGAGATCCTTGAGAGGATAGGTGAGGTTGCTTATCGGTTAGCCTTACCGCCGCAGTTGTCCGGAGTACATGACGTGTTTCATGTGAGTATGCTTCGGAAGTATGAGCCAGATCCATCACATGTGCTGGATTGGACTGATTTAGAGGTAGATGAGGATGCCTCGTATGAGGAGAGACCGGTTCGGGTCTTGGATAGGCGGGATCAGGTCCTGCGTGGCAAGACCATTCCTTTGGTGAAAGTCTTGTGGAAACATCACGGAGTGGAGGAAGCCACTTGGGAACGTGAGTTGGAAGTCCGAGAGAAATATCCGGACTTGTTTATTGATATGTAATTTTGTATTTAAATTTTACATTTTGTTGAACTTAAGAGCTTTTATATATGTCTTAAGTTGTGAAACATTGAAAATGTTTTAGTTATTGGAAGTATGTTTTGGAACTTGCCTCATATGGAAGTTGAATGTAACATTATAGGTGTTAAGTATATTGTTGACATTGGAAAGTTAGTGCATAATGTTGATGCATGTTGATAATACATATGTTGTTTACATATTGTGATATGTCTCTTGTTAAAGGGATGGGATGACCGGTAATGGGTCGAATTGTTGAATGTTAAATTGTAACATTGTTTAAAATGGAGGAAAACCTGTTTTTGAAAACTTGTGCTTAATTTCGGGGGCGAAATTCTTTAAGGGGGGGAGGTTATAGCGATCCCGGGTTTACCCTTGTTGTACAGTGATCCGGACATGTGTCCGTAGATGTTGGTTGTTGTTTATTATCGTGTTTGCATCCTTTGTACTTTGTATTTGAGTTATAGGATGTGTTGGGCAGGTTTGTTACAGGTTGGTTGTGTTTGGGAGCCTAGTGTTGCTGCCCAGATTTTTGCTCCTTCGCTCGAGCGAGGAGTTTGTCGCTCGAGCGAGAGTAGTGTTGCCCCGGTTCTGGACCTGAGAGTTGTAGTTTCTGGCTCGAGCGAGCTTTTCGTGGCTCGAGCGGTCTGGGTTTTTCTTCGCTCGATCGAGAACTTCTTGGCTCGAGCGAGAGTTTTCTGTGTCTGGTCGCTCGAGCGACCAATCCTTCGCTCGAGCGAGCGTGTTTTATATCAGCGGACAGCAGCGTCTAAAACATCACTTTTTCAGTCCTTTTCTTTGATTAAACCCTAAATCCGACACCCTCTCTCTCTAAACTTGCACTCTCTCTAAGATTTGATCTCCCTAAGGTATGAATCTAGCCTAGGGCCTTTGTTAAAAAGATAGAGGGCGTTGAGAGCTTCGATTTAATCTGAAAAAGTTTGGATTTGGAGCAAGTTGATCTTGGAGTCTTCATCTCCTTTTTGGCTTAAACTTCAAGGTAGGGATATCCTACTCCTCTCTATGGGTTTTGTCTTTAAATTTTGGTATTTTGAGATGTTGGGCTTGGTTTGGTAATTTTGTGAAAGTTTGGGGCTTTTGTGTAATTTTACAAAAGTTGGGGTTTTATTCATAATAAACCTAGATGCATGTTTGGCATAGAAAAATGGAATGATTGTTGAATCATTGATGAAAATGGAACCTAAGGGTTGAAATGGTAATTATGGAAAATGGCCTAATTACATTAATTAATTAATTGGGATAATTAATTGGTGAGAAATGAGGAAATGAAATGTTGATTGAATATCCATTTGCGCGTTTATTCTCTGTTTTAGAAATAACTGCTTGGGGCTATCGGTGGAGGATAGTCGTGATTGTTGTAGACAATGTATGTTGATTAGGCAAACTGAAACTAATCAATGGAATGTGTTATGGAACTTGACAGTTGCTAGAATACATTAATTGTTTGTATTGTGTGATTGTATATAGAACCAATGTGTTTATATACGTTATGTGTAGAGGAGGAGATAGGGGATGTACTCCGCGGTTTAGGGGAAGATAGGGGATGTACCTCTAAACCGGATAGGTATTTGGAGGAGATAGGGGATGTACTCCGTAGACAGAGCTCATATGCTTGTCTAGAGAAGTGAAGATAGAGCTCATATGCTTATCTTTGTGAAGTGAAGTGTGGATACAGCTTGTATGCTTATCTGTGGATATTGTTGATACACATATCTGTTGTAGAGTGTGGATACAGCTTGTATGCTTATCTGTGGATATTGTTGATATACATATCTGTTGAGAATGTGGATATAGCTTTTATGCTTATCTGAATGTGAGATATAGTTTTTATACATATCTGTGGAAATGATGATAGAGCTAGCATGCTTATCTGTTGAAAAAGGAAAATGAAAAGTAATTGGGACTTGTAAGTCGTTGACATAAATATGTAATTTATGTGATTGTATCAGTGTTGTCCAACTATCAATTGCTAATGTTTTAGTCATTGTCCATGGTTGGTTTAGTGTATTTCTACTGGGCTGTGGCTCACCCTATATGGGAATATCATTTTCAGGTACAGGAAGCATGCCACCTCCAAGGACATAGCTGGGAGGCTAGTGGCGGGCATAGTTTTGTCGTTTTACTTTTGATGTATTACATGTAATTTCAAGCCAAGGGCTTAATGTGTAAACGAGTTAGAACTCTTTGTTGTAACCAAGTGTTAACTTGGAAAGCTGTAAGCCCGTAGGGCATTTTGTTATGAGGTTAACATGTAATACTTATGTCTTGGAATTCTAATGAATGAAAGGAATGCGGTTAGTTTATATGTAAATGCATGTCTTATCTGATGGGTTTAATGTTATTATTTTGAGGGCGTTACATATATCACTACCCCCCCCCCCCAAAAAAAAAAAAAATCATTGTACCATTCAAATCTATACAACTCTCAAGCAATAAGAAATAAAAATAAAAGATGAAAAATGTCACTAAAATACAAATAATAAAAAGAAAATGTTTTCTTAGATTTATTTGTCAAGCAATTATTATTTTTTTTTTGATAAATATTTGTCAAGCAATTAACGAGTCAGTCTGTCCATATTCTAGTTAATGGTTTGTCATGTTTATGAAAGAATGGCAATAAAAATAAAAAATAAAAAATAAAAGTAGGGACACGTAATTTTTGTAGGTGAAAATCAAAAAATGTTTTCAAAACTTTAGGTTAAAATTTAATTTTTGAAATTGAGGAGCGGCCTGGGCCCTCCTAGACCTATATTGGCTTCTGTGTTACATGGACTCGCTGGTTTAGGACAGAGTACCTGTGTCGACATGACACGGGTGCGGGTGTGAGATTTATGTCGGATTCGACATGGTTTTCTCAGACACGACTGACATGAGAGAAGAAAGAAGAAGGGTTGTTGAGAGAAACTTACAGTGGACCAATGGTAGCAAGAGGTCGCAAGCCTTTGTAGTTGGCTTGGAGGTCGCAAGCCTCTCCTCTGTCATCGCAAGCCTTTTGCCAGAGGTCGCAAGTCTCGCCGGAGAACAAACAGAGATGAGAAAGGAAACTATAGCGATCCCGGGTTTACCCTTGTTATACCGTGATCCGGACATGTGTCCGTGGATGTTGGTAGTTGTTTATTATCTTGTTTGCATCCTTTTTACTTCGTATTTGAGTTATAGGATGTGTTAGGCGGATTTGTTACAGGTTGGCTGAGTTTAGAAACCAAAACTAGTTGCCCAGATTTTTGGCCTGTACGCTCGAGCGGGGATTTTGGCGCTCGAGCGGAGATTACACCCTTTCAGTATTTTCCTGTGCAGCGTTGTACGCTCGAGCGTAGGGTTGGGAGCTCGAGCGGGGGTCTGGCTCTGCAAAAGTGCTGAGCGAGTGCATTCTGCGCTCGAGCGGGAGGTTGGCCGCTCGAGCGGAAGTCTGTGAGTGGCCGCTCGAGCGGGGTGTTTTACGCTCGAGCGTAGACCTGGGTTAAAGTCCCGAAATTGTGACTTTTCAAATCACTTTTTCACTTTCTCTTCTCTCTCTTACTTTTCCTAAATCACCATTGTTGAGCCTCTCACTCTAGACTCTACCTTCTCTCTAGGTTTTGATCTAGTAGGAGTGATTTACTCACCTTTGGCCTTTACAAAAAAGTTGTTGATCGTCGAGGGCTTCATTTGAATCTGAAAATCTCGGGTTTTGGAGCACGTTGGGTTTTGTCGTCTTCTCCTTTGGGACTCCGAATTTGAGGTAGGGATAACCTACTCCTCTCTATGGGTTTTGTCTTTAAATTTTAGTATTTTGAGATGTTGGGCTTGGTTTGGTAATTTTGTGAAAGTTTGGGGCTTTTGTGTAATTTTACAAAAGTTGGGGTTCTATTCATAATAAACCTAGATGCATGTTTGGCATAGAAAAATGGAATGATTGTTGAATCATTGATGAAAATGGGACCTAAGGGTTGAAATGGTAATTATGGAAAATGGCCTAATTACATTGTTTAATTAATTGGGATAATTAATTGGTGAGAAATGAGGAAATGAAATGTTGACTAAATATCCATTTGTGCATTTATTTTCTGTTTTAGAAATAACTGCTTTGGGCTATCGGTGGAGGATAGTCGAGATTGTTGTAGACAATGCATGATGATTAGGTAAACGGAAACTAATCAATGGAATGTGTCATGGAACTTGACGGTTGATAGAATACATTAATTGTGTGTATTGTGTGATTGTATATAGAACCAATGTGTTTATATACGTTATGTGTAGAGGAGGAGATAGGGGATGTACTCCGCGGTTTAGGGGAAGATAGGGGATGTACCTCTAAACCGGATAGGTATTGGGAGGAGATAGGGGATGAACTCCGTAGACAGAGCTCATATGCTTGTCTAGAGAAGTGAAGATAGAGCTCATATGCTTATCTTTGTGAAGTGTGGATACAGCTTGTATGCTTATCTGTGGATATTGTTGATATACATATCTGTTGTAGAATGTGGATATAGCTTGTATGCTTATCTGTGGATATTGTAGTTATACATATCTGTTGAGAATGTGGATATAGCTTTTATGCTTATCTGAATGTGAGATATAGTCTTTATACATATCTGTGGAAATGATGATAGAGCGAGCATGCTTATCTGTTAAAAAGGGAAAAATGAAAAGTAATTGGGACTTGTAAGTCGTTGGCATAAATATGTAATTTATGTGATTGTATCAGTATTGACCAACTATCAATTGCTAATGTTTTAGTCATTGTCCATGGTTGGTTTAGTGTATTTCTACTGGGCTGTGGCTCACCCTATATGGGAATATCATTTTCAGGTACAGGAAGCATGCCACCTCCAAGGACATAGCTGGGAGGCTAGTGGCGGGCATAGTTTTGTCGTTTTACTTTTGATGTATTACATGTAATTTCAAGCCAAGGGCTTAATGTGTAAACGAGTTAGAACTCTTTGTTGTAACCAAGTGTTAACTTGGAAAGCTGTAAGCCCGTAGGGCATTTTGTTATAAGGTTAACATGTAATACTTATGTCTTGGAATTCTAATGAATGAAAGGAATGCGGTTAGTTTAAATGTAAATGCATGTCTTATCTGATGGGTTTATTGTTATTATTTTGAGAGCGTTACAACTTGGTATCAGAGCGTACCGGGTTCGAATACTTTGGGTACGTGGGAAGTGATTAGTATCACAATGGGTTTGTCTCGCTTGATAGAGGCGTAGATGTAGTACCATATGCTATGTGTTTATTTGATAACATGCTTATGTGACTATGTGGGTATGGGATTTAATTTCTAGGATATTGATTGGATCCTTGAGTTTCTGGGAGTCTTGTTGGAAAAGCACTTGATCAATGCTGTTTCTAACCGGAACTCTAGTAACGTCTCGGGACTATCATTATCCAGAAATGAAGTTCGTAAGTGCTTATGTGTTTATGTGCTTATGTGGAGTGAATTAAAGTTGTCCATGCATTAGGACGTGAGTGTTTAGTTTCGGCACATTTATGAATGTGCTAACGTTCTGTGTTACCTTTATTAGGATGTCAGGACGAGGAAGAGGTGCTAGGCGTGGTAGACCTGCGAGGCAGGAAGTACCGTTACAGGGTGAGATTCCGGCAGTGCAGGAGGGAGTTGGGCAGGCCAATGTGGCCGAGCCAGTAGGTCAACAGGCTATGGGTGCCTTGGCCAGAGAGATAGCAGGAGCTTTGGGTATTCTTAGAGCTGGGAATCAGGCAGCTGAGACAGGGCCTTCCTTCTTGAAGAGGGAGTTCTTCCGGTGTAATCCGGACGAGTTTATCGGGGATCCTAAAGAGCCGCTTAAGGCAGATGAATGGCTCGAACAGACAACGAAGACGTTTGAGATGCTTGGCATCGAGGACGGAGCACTGAAAGTGACCTTGGCATCCTTCCAACTGAAGGGAGATGCGGGTCAATGGTGGAAGTACGAGAAAGATCGTGTTGGTGGTACTTGGGAGGCGTTTGTGAATGCTTTTCAGGAGAGGTTTTTATCAGCAGCAGCTAGGGAGAAGCTGAGGGATCAGTTTAGCCGGCTTAATCAGCAGGGCTTGTCAGTGGCCGAGTTTGAGGCTACTTTTACCAGTCTGTCTAGGTTTGCACCTGAACTGGTGGCGTCTGAGGAACGCCGTTGCTATGAGTTTGAGCGGAAGTTGAGGCGGGGCCTCAAGTTGAGAATTGGTGGGTCTTATATTCGAGAGTATAGACACCTAGTGGATGCTGCAGCTCATATGGAGCTTATGATGCAGGAGGAGGATGAGAGTCAGAGAGGCTCCAAGAGGAGCCAGGATAGTCAGAGTGATGGCAGGAGGCAGAGGGGTTCTAACCCTC
Source organism: Camellia sinensis (assembly GCF_055761805.1). Lineage (NCBI taxonomy): Eukaryota > Viridiplantae > Streptophyta > Magnoliopsida > Ericales > Theaceae > Camellia > Camellia sinensis. The sequence goes on along the minus strand of NC_138962.1, from coordinate 178,400,478 downwards.
AGCAGTCGCAGGGTGGTGTTGCTAGATCGACCTTCCCTGTGCCAAGTGCAGGCTCCGGGAGAGGTGGTCAGGGGGCTTTCACCTGTTACAACTGTGGCCAGCTGGGTCACAAGGTATCTGTTTGCCCGCAGAAGGGTGGGGGTCAGAAAGCTGCTTCTTCTTCAGCTAGACCGCAGAGTCAGGGTTTGGGCAGGGGGCAACTCTTGACTTGTTATCAGTGTGGACAACCTGGGCACATGAAGAGGTTTTGCCCACAGTTGAGTGCCACTTCGGGAGCGTCTGGTTCTAGGCAGACACAGGGTTTTCAGCCAGCTCAGTCTGTGCAGGCCTCGAGGGCCAATCCGGGAGCTTCGTCATCCCAGTCTGTGCAGCAGTCTTTTGCTCCGAGAGGTGAGCAGGTAGACCAGGGGCCTACGGGGCGCGTGTATGCTGTTACCGCGCAGGATTTAGTACCGGCTCCATCAGTAGTGAGAGGTACTTTTCTGTTTTGCAACTCAGTTGCTAATGTGTTGATAGACACGGGTGCATCTCATTCTTTTGTATCTGCTGCATTTGCATCTGTTTTGGAATTGGAGTTAGCACAGTTAGCATCTCCTATTTGTGTGGTATCGCCTTTGGGTGGTGAATTAATTCTGAAACAGGGTGTTAGAGGATGTGATATAGAGGTCGCCGACTATAGGCTTCCTTTTCCGTTTGTTGTCATGCCCATGAAGGGTTTTGATGTTATTTTGGGTATGGACTGGTTATCGTCATACCGGGCTGTTATTGATTGCTACCGCCAGAGGGTTACATTGTGTACCTTGAGCGGGGAGTGGTTCCATTTCTTGGGAGACCGGGTTGGTAGTGTTTTGCCACCGGGGTATGATTCGCGAGGGCGAAGTGAGCTTAGTAGTCTACTTGCTAGCTCTGAGAGTGGTGAGAGTGGTGAGACCCAGGTTGTGTTACCGAGGGTGGTTTGTGAGTATTCGGATGTCTTTCCCGAAGATCTTGTTAGTTTGCCACCTCACCGAGAGATAGAGTTCTCTATTGATTTAGTGTCTGGTACGGCGCCGATTTCTATGGCACCTTACCGTTTTGCTCCAGCAGAGTTGGTTGAGTTAAAAGTTCAGCTCCAGGAGTTGCTCGATAAGGGCTTTGTTCGCCCTAGTGTTTCACCGTGGGGAGCACCGGCACTCTTTGTTAAAAAGAAAGATGGTGCCTTGAGATTGTGTATAGACTACCGGAAGTTGAATCGGGCTACGGTTAAGAATAAGTACCCTATGCCCCGTATAGATGATTTGTTTGACCAGTTGAAGGGTTCCCGTTGTTTCTCTAAGATAGACTTGAGATCGGGTTACCATCAGTTGAGGGTCAGGGAGGAAGATATTCCTAAGACGGCATTCCGTACGCGGTATGGCCATTACGAGTTTCTGGTGATGCCATTTGGACTTACCAATGCACCGGCAGTCTTTATGGACTTGATGAACCGGATTTTCCGGGAGTTCTTAGACCGATTTGTGGTTGTTTTCGTGGACGATATCCTTATCTATTCGTCTTCTGAGGAGGAGCACGAGGCACACTTGAGAGTGGTGCTTGAGTTACTTAGAGCCCATAGGCTGTATGCCAAGTTTGGGAAGTGTGAGTTCTGGCTGGGGGAAGTCAAATTCTTAGGCCACGTGGTATCCGGGAAAGGGGTGTCTGTTGATACATCCAAGGTTGAGGCAGTGCAAGATTGGGCACAGCCTAAGAGTGTGTTTGAGATCCGCAGTTTTCTGGGATTGGCTGGGTATTACCGTCGGTTTGTGAAAGATTTCTCCAGGTTAGCGTCACCGTTGACTAGGCTGACTCAGAAAGGAGTCAAGTTTGTGTGGAGTGAGACTTGTGAAAAGTCGTTCCAAGAGTTGAAAATTAGATTGACCACCGCTCCGGTGTTGATTATTCCGGAGAGAGGGTTGGGTTATGCTGTATATTGTGATGCTTCACGAGAGGGTTTGGGTTGTGTGTTGATGCAAGAGGGGAAAGTGGTAGCTTATGGCTCACGTCAGTTGAAAATACACGAGAAGAATTACCCCACACACGACCTAGAGTTAGCAGCAGTGATCTTTGCCTTGAAAATCTGGAGGCACTACCTTTATGGTGAGAGGTTCGAGGTATTCTCGGATCACAAGAGTTTGAAGTATCTGTTTACACAGAGAGACTTGAATCTGAGGCAGAGGAGATGGATGGAGTTCATCGAGGATTATGATTTTGAGTTGCATTATCATCCGGGAAAGGCCAATGTTGTGGCCGATGCCCTTAGTAGGAAATCTATTAGTGATGTAGCTTGTATAGCCATCCGGGAATGGGAGATGTTGGGAGCACTTGGCGAGTTTGATTTGCTACTGGGCGAATCTGTCGAGGCTGCGGCCTTGTTTTCTGTTGTTGCGCAGCCTACACTTGTGATTAGAGTGTTAGAGGCACAGAGAGGTGACCTTGAGGTAGAATCCCTCCGAGAGAAGATCTCCAGTGGGAAAGTTGAGAAGGGTTTGACGGTGTATCCCGATCTGAGTGTGAGATACCGAGACCGTGTGTTTGTACCGGAGTCTTGCCGAGAGGAGGTACTCCGAGAGTTTCACCATTCGCGCCTTGCGGTGCATCCGGGAGGTACTAAGATGTATCAGGATTTGGGTCGCCAGTTTTGGTGGCGGGGTATGAAGAGAGATGTGGCTGTTTTCGTATCGAAGTGCCTTACTTGCCAGCAAGTGAAGGCCGAGCATCAGAGGCCAGCGGGTTTGTTGCAACCCTTGCCTATTGCCGAGTGGAAGTGGGAGCATGTCACTATGGACTTCGTTGTAGGTCTTCCGAGGACTCAGCGGGGTAGTGATGCTATTTGGGTGGTTGTAGACCGGTTGACTAAGTCGGCGCACTTTATTCCTATGCGCGTGAGAGATTCGGTAGATCATCTTGCCGATGTGTATGTTCGGGACGTAGTGCGATTGCATGGGGTCCCAGTGACGATCGTCTCAGATAGAGATCCTCGTTTTACTGCTAGGTTGTGGCAGAGTTTGCAGAGTGCACTGGGCACTAAGTTGACCTTTAGTACGGCTTATCATCCTCAGACTGACGGACAGTCCGAGCGTACTATTCAGATCCTCGAGGATATGCTTCGGGGTTGTGTCCTGGATTTCAGTGGGACGTGGGAGAGGCACTTGCCATTGGTAGAGTTTGCCTACAACAACAGTTTTCAGTCTAGCATCGGTATGGCACCGTTTGAGGCCTTGTATGGCCGACCGGGTAGGTCTCCAGTGTGTTGGGCCGAGGTGGGTGATGCACCTTTGTTGGGTCCGGAGTTGGTTAGGGAGACGACGGAGAAAGTTGAACTTATCCGTAGGAGGCTTGTTACAGCCCAGAGTCGACAAAAGAGTTATGCCGACCGTAGGAGGAGGCCTTTGGCGTTTGAGGTAGGTGATCATGTCTTTCTGAAGATATCACCTAGACGAGGCCTGATGAGGTTTGGGAAGAGTGGGAAGTTATCCCCTCGGTTTATTGGTCCTTTTGAGATCCTTGAAAGGATAGGTGAGGTTGCTTATCGGTTAGCCTTACCGCCGCAGTTGTCCGGAGTGCATGACGTGTTTCATGTGAGTATGCTTCGGAAGTATGAGCCAGATCCATCACATGTGCTGGATTGGAGCGATTTAGAGGTAGATGAGGATGCCTCGTATGAGGAGAGACCGGTTCGGGTCTTAGATGGGCGGGATCAGGTCCTGCGTGGCAAGACCATTCCTTTGGTGAAAGTCTTGTGGAAACATCACGGAGTGGAGGAAGCCACTTGGGAACGTGAGTTGGAAGTCCGTGAGAAATATCCGGACTTGTTTATTGATATGTAATCTTGTATTTGCATTTTACATTTTGTTGAACTTAAGAGCTTTTATATATGTCTTAAGTTGTGAAACATTGAGAATGTTTTGATTATTGGTAGTATGTTTTGGAACTTGCCTCATATGGAAGTTGAATGTAACATTATATCTGTTGAATATATTGTTGAAATTGGAAGGATAGTGCATAATGTTGATGCATGTTGAAAGTACATATGTTGTTTACATATTGTGATATGTCTCTTGTTTAAGGGATGGGATGACCGGTAATGGGTCGAATTGTTGAATGTTAAAATGTAACATTGTTTAAAATGGAGGAAAACTTGTTTTTGAAAACTTGTGTTTAATTTCGGGGACGAAATTCTTTAAGGGGGGGAGGTTATAGCGATCCCGGGTTTACCCTTGTTATACCGTGATCCGGACATGTGTCCGTGGATGTTGGTAGTTGTTTATTATCTTGTTTGCATCCTTTTTACTTCGTATTTGAGTTATAGGATGTGTTAGGCGGATTTGTTACAGGTTGGTTGAGTTTAGAAACCAAAACTAGTTGCCCAGATTTTTGGCCTGTACGCTCGAGCGGGGATTTTGGCGCTCGAGCGGAGATTACACCCTTTCAGTATTTTCCTGTGCAGCGTTGTACGCTCGAGCGTAGGGTTGGGAGCTCGAGCGGGGGTCTGGCTCTGCAAAAGTGCTGAGCGAGTGCATTCTGCGCTCGAGCGGGAGGTTGGCCGCTCGAGCGGAAGTCTGTGAGTGGCCGCTCGAGCGGGGTGTTTTACGCTCGAGCGTAGACCTGGGTTAAAGTCCCGAAATTGTGACTTTTCAAATCACTTTTTCACTTTCTCTTCTCTCTCTTACTTTTCCTAAATCACCATTGTTGAGCCTCTCACTCTAGACTCTACCTTCTCTCTAGGTTTTGATCTAGTAGGAGTGATTTACTCACCTTTGGCCTTTACAAAAAAGTTGTTGATCGTCGAGGGCTTCATTTGAATCTGAAAATCTCGGGTTTTGGAGCACGTTGGGTTTTGTCGTCTTCTCCTTTGGGACTCCGAATTTGAGGTAGGGATAACCTACTCCTCTCTATGGGTTTTGTCTTTAAATTTTAGTATTTTGAGATGTTGGGCTTGGTTTGGTAATTTTGTGAAAGTTTGGGGCTTTTGTGTAATTTTACAAAAGTTGGGGTTCTATTCATAATAAACCTAGATGCATGTTTGGCATAGAAAAATGGAATGATTGTTGAATCATTGATGAAAATGGGACCTAAGGGTTGAAATGGTAATTATGGAAAATGGCCTAATTACATTGTTTAATTAATTGGGATAATTAATTGGTGAGAAATGAGGAAATGAAATGTTGACTAAATATCCATTTGTGCATTTATTTTCTGTTTTAGAAATAACTGCTTTGGGCTATCGGTGGAGGATAGTCGAGATTGTTGTAGACAATGCATGATGATTAGGTAAACGGAAACTAATCAATGGAATGTGTCATGGAACTTGACAGTTGATAGAATACATTAATTGTGTGTATTGTGTGATTGTATATAGAACCAATGTGTTTATATACGTTATGTGTAGAGGAGGAGATAGGGGATGTACTCCGCGGTTTAGGGGAAGATAGGGGATGTACCTCTAAACCGGATAGGTATTGGGAGGAGATAGGGGATGAACTCCGTAGACAGAGCTCATATGCTTGTCTAGAGAAGTGAAGATAGAGCTCATATGCTTATCTTTGTGAAGTGTGGATACAGCTTGTATGCTTATCTGTGGATATTGTTGATATACATATCTGTTGTAGAATGTGGATATAGCTTGTATGCTTATCTGTGGATATTGTAGTTATACATATCTGTTGAGAATGTGGATATAGCTTTTATGCTTATCTGAATGTGAGATATAGTCTTTATACATATCTGTGGAAATGATGATAGAGCGAGCATGCTTATCTGTTAAAAAGGGAAAAATGAAAAGTAATTGGGACTTGTAAGTCGTTGGCATAAATATGTAATTTATGTGATTGTATCAGTATTGACCAACTATCAATTGCTAATGTTTTAGTCATTGTCCATGGTTGGTTTAGTGTATTTCTACTGGGCTGTGGCTCACCCTATATGGGAATATCATTTTCAGGTACAGGAAGCATGCCACCTCCAAGGACATAGCTGGGAGGCTAGTGGCGGGCATAGTTTTGTCGTTTTACTTTTGATGTATTACATGTAATTTCAAGCCAAGGGCTTAATGTGTAAACGAGTTAGAACTCTTTGTTGTAACCAAGTGTTAACTTGGAAAGCTGTAAGCCCGTAGGGCATTTTGTTATGAGGTTAACATGTAATACTTATGTCTTGGAATTCTAATGAATGAAAGGAATGCGGTTAGTTTAAATGTAAATGCATGTCTTATCTGATGGGTTTATTGTTATTATTTTGAGGGCGTTACAGAAACTAAGACAGATATGAGAGATATGAGAATGAGACTTTATAATTCTTTTTTTTATCTCTAGTAAGAGAAGTTATTCAATTCCAAATCTGAGAGGAAGATTATACCAGGTCGCAAGTCTCGTTGGAGTAACTGACAGAGATATGAGAGAAAGATGAGAATGAGACTTCATAATTCTTTTTTATCTCTAGTAAGATAAGTTATTCAATTCCAAATCTGAGAGGAAGATTCTACAGACAATGTGCATAATTATGACAAGCGGAGATGGATATACAAATAATATATTCATATATATATATATATAAGTAATACTAGAGATCTCAAAATTTTTACCAAATGTCTTACATGAGTGTGGGACCCACATGGAACCCACATGATGTTAGTCCCACACTTATGTGAGACATTTGATACAAAATTTGGTATAACTTTTGGGATGTCTAGCATTTTTTTAATTATCAATCAATCATCTTCTTGACATATCATAAATAAATTTAATTTTTTTTATTAAATCTTTATTTCTTATTTCTATAATATTCTCGACCTACAAAATATGATAATGTGAATAAAAAAATAAAATATTAATTAAAAAATTGTATTCATGCATAAAATTATATAAATTTTTTTATAAAAATTGTGGTAATATCATTATTATACATAAATGCATTTTCAATAGTTTTTTATTTTGAAGTGAATGGGACACTTGTTAAGGAATAATAAGGATACAAAATATGTTCATTTTGAAAAATTTATTATTAAATTTAATATATATTTTTTAATTTAGTTATTTTTTCAATATATTTTTTTACACATTCTCAATATTAACAAGTGCCATGGAAACACTTATTAATATTTGTCTAACAAAAGTATGCATGAATTTTTAATCTATAGCATTACTAATCTATTAAGTATTTTTAATACATTTTATTTTTTAATTTCATACTGTGATTTTTTATTTTTTTATTTTTACAATAGAATTCAATTGAAATAAAGAAAAAAAATTAAGATTTTATTTAAAAATGATGGTCTTATTAGGTCTGCACAGGACTTGAGATAATTGGAAAGTATGTACAATTATGATAGATGGGTATACAGGTAATGGCCTTGTTTGGCAAAGCCTATTTTTTCGCATTTTGGGCTAAAATTCACAAAGAAGACAAAATAGCTTAAAATAGCCAATAAGACAAAATGTCACATTAAATCCATAATCATTTCATTTTTTTTCTCACAAACATCACATCTAACTACAAAAAAATCAATCATCTTCCCAAATACAAATATTTTAGCCTAGTAAAATAGCTAAAAACGTCACATCAAATATTTCTCTCTATATTTTACATATTTTTTGATAAAAAATTAAAAAGTTAATTCAAACATACAATTTTTTTACCTTATATTTTAACTAAAAAATTTAAAAATTATAAAAATAATCTATTCGAAAGCCAATATTACTTTTCACTTATTTTTTAAAAAATACTTTGGTAATGATAGTAAATAAAAATAATATGCAAATAATAAATTTATTCATAATATATGACATTACCTATTAAGCATAAATTTATAATTAATTTTGGCCTCTTATGCTTATTCTTTATTTTTTTTCTAAATTGTAATTGTGTATAATTTTTTTAAGAAAGATAAATTATTTTTATCATATTCTCTTATGCTTATTCTTTAGTTTTTCTATCTTTTCTATGTTCGATGTATAAATTTTTCCTCCATATCTAATTTGTATTAGTACAAATTTTACTAATTATTTTAATATTATCCTATTTATTACAATTTTCACTTAAAAAACTCGTTATGGTTTAGGCAACTACTCTATTGTAGGGGTATTGTCTAGCCTGTATCAAATAGCTTGGCAATTCAAATTGAAAAAACCAAATCAGTAATCATTATAATTAATAGTAATGTTATACATATATAAGCAAATATATATATATATATATTTTTTTTTTGAGGACATCAAATATATATATAATAATAATAATATAGTTCATTGTGGACTTTTGATTTTAAAATAAAACACCATTAAAAATGAATTCATTTTAAAGCTCCCTCAACTACCTACAAAAAAATTAAAGGTACATCAGAAAAATCAAGCAAAAACATGTTTTAATTCTCTCTTTCTCTTATTTATTTCTTTCCCCTCAAGTTTAACAACACCAACGAAGTACTGTTACTTTTATTTCACATAACAATCATATATTTTTCATATAATAATCATAAAGGCTCCGTTTGAATTTTTGGAAATTTGTTTTTATTTTTCAGCTAATTTCACCAAAAATTAACACTAAAAAAAATTATTTCAAAAATTAGATTCTAAAAACTATAGTAAACAAAGTTTTTACAAAGAACTAGAATCACATAATAATCATAAATATTGTCACCTAATTTTTTGTACATACATATACTCCTACAGGTAAAAATAATGCTATCCTCAAAATCTGCTGGCCAAGAAAAGAAGAAGGGAAAAGAAAAAGCTACTGTACTACATCCAGCAAAACCTCAAGGAATTGAATTTGATGATAAACAATTGTGGAATCATGTGAAGGTCCTTAGTATACCATTAGGTGGGGGAGTAAATAGATGTTGGTCCTGCAACTATTGCAATAAGAAAGTAACAGGCTCATTCAAAAGTCAAGGCTCATTAGTTGAAGCTTCCTAACTGTGGAGTGGAAGCCTGCAAAGCTACAAAGGATGATGTTTTTGAAACACTCAAAAAGGAGCATGAAGAGGCAAAAAAAAAGAAGAGATCAACAACAATGGGATGCAAGAAAAAGAACAGATTATGTGTCTCTACCTGAAGGATCAAACTTGCTTCAAAACAAAAACAAAAAAAAAGAAAAGAGTTCAATTTTAGGACCTTTGGCATCTGCATTTAACGTGACAGAAAGAGAATTGCTGATAAACAAGATGCTCGTATGTTCTATGCCTTTGCTCTGTCATTCAATTTAGCAAGGTGTCCTTATTTTAGAAAATATTCACAAACCTTGGCAAATAGCAAACTATAAACTATCTGGTTATTGTCCCCCAACATATGACAGGTTGCGGACAACATTACTTGCACAAGAAAAGGCACATGTGAATAGAAAGCTTCAGCCCATAAAAGATTCATAAAAAAAGAAAGAGTATCCATATGTTCTGATGGATGGTCAGATAGACAGAAGAGACCACTCATAAACATAACGACAACATTTGTTGGTGGAGCATTGTTTGTGGAAGCAATTGATGCAAGTGGAAATATAAAAGATGCAGATTATGTTGCAAACATATTTCTATTAGTGATTGAAGAAATTGGAAAGCAGACTATTGTTCAAATTGTTACAGATAATGGATCTAATTTTAAGGCTGCTAGGTTGACAATTGAAAATAAGTATCCTCACATTTTATGGACACCATGTGTAGCGGATAGTCTGAATTTGGCATTAAAGAGTATGTGTGAACCCCCCCAAATTTCGTCTCAACATTCTGAATGTAAATGGATAGCCAACTTGGTCACTGATATTCATAATATAAGAAATTTCATAATGAATCATAGCTTGCCAAATGCCATTTTCAAAAGTTACTCAAATTTGGAATTACTGAGGGTTGTAAGGTTTGCATCACACATTGTCATGGCTAAACGTATGAAGGAAGTGAAACCAGCATTGGAGAAAATGGTGATGGATGCAGGATGGAAGATTTACAAAGGAGATGGAAAGAATCCAGTGGATGCTAAAGCTTGTGAGGTGAAGCAACTCATAGTAAATGATGTTTGGTGGGATGACTTGGATTACCTTTCGAGTTTTACAGAGCCTATTGTTGGCATGCTAAGGGCTGCAGACATTGATGCTCCTATGTTACGTTCTATATATGATATGTGGACACCATGATTGAAAATGTGAAAGCAATTATATTTATAGCGATCCCGGGTTTACCCTTGTTGTATAGTGATCCGGACATGTGTCCGTGGATGTTGGTAGTTGTTTATTATCTTGTTTACATCCTTTCTTACTTTGTATTTGAGTTATAGGATGTGTTGAGCGGATTTGTTACAGGTTGGTTGAGTTTAGAAACCAAAACTAGTTGCCCAGATTTTTGGCCTGTACGCTCGAGCGGAGGTGTTGGCGCTCGAGCGTAGATTACACCCTTTCAGTATTTTCCTATGCAGCGTTGTACGCTCGAGCGTAGGGTTGGGAGCTCGAGCGGAGGCCTGGTTCTGCAAAAGTGCTGGGCGAGTGCATTCTGCGCTCGAGCGGGAGGTTGGCCGCTCGAGCGGAAGTCTGTGAGTGGCCGCTCGAGCGGGGTGTTTTACGCTCGAGCGGAGACCTGGGTTAAAGTCCCGAATTTGTGACTCTTTAAATCACTTTTTCACTTTCTATTCTCTCTCTTACTTTTCCAAAATCACCATTGTTGAGCCTCTCACTCTAGACTCTACCTTCTCTCTAGGTTTTGATCTAGTAGGAGTGATTTACTCACCTTTGGCCTTTACAAAAAAGTTGTTGATCGTCGAGGGCTTCATTTTAATCTGAAAATCTCGGGTTTTGGAGCACGTTGGGTTTTGTCGTCTTCTCCTTTGGGACTCCGAATTTGAGGTAGGGATAACCTACTCCTCTCTATGGGTTTTGTCTTTAAATTTTGGTATTTGAGATGTTGGGCTTGGTTTGGTAATTTTGTGAAAGTTTGGGGCTTTTGTGTAAATTTACAAAAGTTGGGGTTTTATTCATAATTAACCTAGATGCATGTTTGGCATAGAAAAATGGAATGATTGTTGAATCATTGATGAAAATGGGACCTAAGGGTTGAAATGGTAATTATGGAAAATGGCCTAATTACATTGTTTAATTAATTGGGATAATTAATTGGTGAGAAATGAGGAAATGAAATGTTGATTGAATATCCATTTGTGCATTTATTTTCTGTTTTAGAAATAATTGCTTTGGACTATCGGTGGAGGATAGTCGAGATTGTTGTAGACAATGCATGATGATTAGGTAAACGGAAACTAATCAATGGAATGTGTCATGGAACTTGACGGTTGATAGAATACATTAATTGTGTGTATTGTGTGATTGTATATAGAACCAATGTGTTTATATACGTTATGTGTAGAGGAGGAGATAGGGGATGTACTCCGCGGTTTAGGGGAAGATAGGGGATGTACCTCTAAACCGGATAGGTATTGGGAGGAGATAGGGGATGAACTCCGTAGACAGAGCTCATATGCTTGTCTAGAGAAGTGAAGATAGAGCTCATATGCTTATCTTTGTGAAGTGTGGATACAGCTTGTATGCTTATCTGTGGATATTGTTGATATACATATCTGTTGTAGAGTGTGGATACAGCTTGTATGCTTATCTGTGGATATTGTTGATATACATATCTGTTGAGAATGTGGATATAGCTTTTATGCTTATCTGAATATGAGATATAGTTTTTATACATATCTGTGGAAATGATGATAGAGCTAGCATGCTTATCTGTTGAAAAAGGGAAAATGAAAAGTAATTGGGACTTGTAAGTCGTTGACATAAATATGTAATTTATGTGATTGCATCAGTATTGACCAACTATCAATTGCTAATGTTTTAGTCATTGTCCATGGTTGGTTTAGTGTATTTCTACTGGGCTGTGGCTCACCCTATATGGGAATATCATTTTCAGGCACAGGAAGCATGCCACCTCTAAGGACATAGCTGGGAGGCTAGTGGCGGGCATAGTTTTGTCGTTTTACTTTTGATGTATTACATGTAATTTCAAGCCAAGGGCTTAATGTGTAAACGAGTTAGATCTCTTTGTTGTAACCAAGTATTAACTTGGAAAGCTGTAAGCCCGTAGGGCATTTTGTTATGAGATTAACATGTAATACTTATGTAATGGAATTCTAATGAATGAAAGGAATGCGGTTAATTTAAATGTAAACGCATGTCTTATCTGATGGGTTTATTGTTATTATGTGAGGGCGTTACAACTTGGTATCAGAGCGTACCGGGTTCGAATACTTTGGGTACGTGGGAAGTGATTAGTATCACAATGGGTTTGTCTCGCTTGATAGAGATTTAGAGGTAGTATCATATGCTATGTGATTGATTGATAACATGTTTATGTGACTATGTGGGTATGGGATTTAATTTCTAGGATGTTGATTGGATCCTTGAGTTTCTGGGAGTCTTGTTGGAAAAGCACTTGATCAATGCTATTTCTAACCGGAACTCTAGTAACGTCTCGGGACTATCATTGTCCGGAAATGAAATTCGTAAGTGCTTATGTGTTTATGTGCTTATGTGGAGTGAATTACACTTGTCCATGCATTAGGACGTGAGTGTTTAGTTTCGGCACACTTATGAATGTGCTAACGTTCTGTGTTGCCTTTATTAGGATGTCAGGACGAGGAAGAGGTGCTAGGCGTGGTAGACCTGCGAGGCAGGAAGTACCATTACAGGGTGAGATTCCGGCAGTGCAGGAGGGAGTTGGGCAGGCCAATGTGGCCGAACCAGTAGGTCAGCAGGCTATGGGTGCCTTGGCCAGAGAGATAGCAGGAGCTTTGGGTATTCTTAGAGCTGGGAATCAGGCAGCTGAGACAGGGCCTTCCTTCTTGAAGAGGGAGTTTTTCCGGTGTAATCCGGACGAGTTTATCGGGTATCCTAAAGAGCCGCTTAAGGCAGATGAATGGCTCGAACAGACAATGAAGACGTTTGAGATGCTTGGCATCGAGGACGGAGCACTGAAAGTGACCTTGGCATCCTTCCAACTGAAGGGAGATGCGGGTCAATGGTGGAAGTACGAGAAAGCTCGTGTTGGTGGTACTTGGGAGGCATTTGTGAATGCTTTTCAGGAGAGGTTTTTATCAGCAGCAGCTAGGGAGAAGCTGAGGGATCAGTTTAGCCGGCTTAATCAGCAGGGCTTGTCAGTGGCCGAGTTTGAGGCTACTTTTACCAGTCTGTCTAGGTTTGCACCTGAATTGGTGGCGTCTGAGGAACGCCGTTGCTATGAGTTTGAGCGGAAGTTGAGGCGGGGCCTCAAGTTGAGAATTGGTGGGTCTTATATTCGAGAGTATAGACACCTAGTGGACGCTGCAGCTCATATGGAGCTTATGATGCAGGAGGAGGATGAGGGTCAGAGAGGCTCCAAGAGGAGCCAGGATAGTCAGAGTGATGGCAGGAGGCAGAGGGGTTCTAACCCTCAGCAGTCGCAGGGTGGTGTTGCTAGATCGACCTTCCCAGTGCCGAGTGCAGGCTCCGGGAGAGGTGGTCAGTGGGATTTCACCTGTTACAAGTGTGGCCAGCTGGGTCACAAGGTTTCTGTTTGCCCGCAGAAGGGTGGGGGTCAGAAAGCTGCTTCTTCTTCAGCTAGACTGCAGAGTCAGAGTTTGGGCAGGGGGCAGCTCTTGACTTGTTATCAGTGTGGACAACCTGGGCACATGAAGAGGTTTTGCCCACAGTTGAGTGCCACTTCGGGAGCGTCTGGTTCTAGGCAGACGTAGGGTTTTCAGCCAGCTCAGTCTGTGCAGGCCTCGAGGGCCAATCCGGGAGCTTCGTCATCCCAGTCTGTGCAGCAGTCTTTTGCTCCGAGAGGTGAGCAGGTAGACCAGGGGCCTACGGGGCGCGTGTATGCTGTTACCGCGCAGGATTTAGTACCGGCTCCATCAGTAGTGAGAGGTACTTTTCTGTTTTGCAACTCAGTTGCTAATGTGTTGATAGACACAGGTGCATCTCATTCTTTTGTATCTGCTGCATTTGCATCTGTTTTGGAATTGGAGTTAGCACAGTTAGCATCTCCTATTTGTGTGGTATCGCCTTTGGGTGGTGAGTTGATTCTGAAACAGGGTGTTAGAGGATGTGATATAGAGGTCGCCGACTGTAGGCTTCCTTTTCCGTTTGTTGTCATGCCCATGAAGGGTTTTGATGTTATTTTGGGTATGGACTGGTTATCGTCATACCGGGCTGTTATTGATTGCTACCGCCAGAGGGTTACATTGTGTACCTTGAGCGGGGAGTGGTTCCATTTCTTGGGAGACCGGGTTGGTAGTGTTTTGCCACCGGGGTATGATTCACGAGGGCGAAGTGAGCTTAGTAGTCTACTTGCCAGCTTTGAGAGTGGTGAGAGTGGTGAGACCCAGGTTGTGTTACCGAGGGTGGTTTGTGAGTATTCGGATGTCTTTCCCGAAGATCTTGTTAGTTTGCCACCTCACCGAGAGATAGAGTTCTCTATTGATTTAGTGCCTGGTACGGCGCCGATTTCTATGGCACCTTACCGTTTTGCTCCAGCAGAGTTGGTTGAGTTGAAAGTTCAGCTCCAGGAATTGCTCGATAAGGGCTTTGTTCGCCCTAGTGTTTCACCGTGGGGAGCACCGGCCCTCTTTGTTAAAAAGAAAGATGGTGCCTTGAGATTGTGTATTGACTATCGGAAGTTGAATCGGGCTACGGTTAAAAATAAGTACCCTATGCCCCGTATAGATGATTTGTTTGACCAGTTGAAGGGTTCACGTTGTTTCTCTAAGATAGACTTGAGATCGGGTTACCATCAGTTGAGGGTCAGGGAGGAAGATATTCCTAAGACGGCATTCCGTACGCGGTATGGCCATTATGAGTTTTTGGTGATGCCATTCGGACTTACCAATGCACCGGCAGTCTTTATGGACTTGATGAACCGGATCTTCCGGGAGTTCTTAGACCGATTTGTGGTTGTTTTCGTGGACGATATCCTTATCTATTCGTCTTCTGAGGAGGAGCACGAGGCACACTTGAGAGTGGTGCTTGAGTTACTTAGAGCCCATAGGCTGTATGCCAAGTTTGGGAAGTGTGAGTTCTGGCTGGGGGAAGTCAAATTCTTAGGCCACGTGGTATCCGGGAAAGGGGTGTCTGTTGATACATCCAAGGTTGAGGCAGTGCAAGATTGGGCACAGCCTAAGAGTGTGTTTGAGATCCGCAGTTTTCTGGGATTAGCTGGGTATTACCGTCGGTTTGTGAAAGATTTCTCCAGGTTAGCGTCACCGTTGACTAGACTGACTTGGAAGGGAGTCAAATTTGTGTGGAGTGAGACTTGTGAAAAGTCGTTCCAAGAGTTGAAAGTTAGATTGACCACCGCTCCGGTATTGATTATTCCGGAGAGAGGGTTGGGTTATGCGGTTTATTGTGATGCATCACGAGAGGGTTTGGGTTGTGTGTTGATGCAAGAGGGGAAAGTGGTAGCTTATGGCTCACGTCAGTTGAAAATACACGAGAAGAATTACCCCACACACGACTTAGAGTTAGCAGCTGTGATCTTTGCCTTGAAAGTCTGGAGGCACTACCTTTATGGTGAGAGGTTCGAGGTATTCTCGGATCATAAGAGTTTGAAGTATCTGTTTACACAGAGAGACTTGAATCTGAGGCAGAGGAGATGGATGGAGTTCATCGAGGATTATGATTTTGAGTTGCATTATCATCCGGGAAAGGCCAATGTTGTGGCCGATGCCCTTAGTAGGAAAACCATTAGTGATGTAGCTTGTATAGCCATCCGGGAATGGGAGATGTTGGGAGCACTGGGCGAGTTTGATTTGCTACTGGGCGAATCTGTCGAGGCTGCGGCCTTGTTTTCTGTTGTTGCGCAGCCTACACTTGTGACTAGAGTGTTAGGGGCACAGAGAGGTGACCTTGAGGTAAAATCCCTCCGAGAGAAGATCTCCAGTGGGAAAGTTGAGAAGGGTTTGACGGTGTATCCCGACCTGAGTGTGAGATACCGAGACCGTTTGTTTGTACCGGAGTCTTGCCGAAAGGAAGTACTCCGAGAGTTTCACCATTCGCGCCTTGCGGTGCATCCGGGAGGTACTAAGATGTATCAGGATTTGGGTCGCCAGTTTTGGTGGCGGGGTATGAAAAGAGATGTGGTTGTTTTCGTATCGAAGTGCCTTACTTGCCAGCAAGTGAAGGCCGAGCATCAGAGGCCAGCGGGTTTGTTGCAACCCTTGCCTATTGCCGAGTGGAAGTGGGAGCATGTCACTATGGACTTCGTTGTAGGTCTTCCGAGGACTCAGCGGGGTAGTGATGCTATTTGGGTGGTTGTAGACCGGTTGACTAAGTCGGCGCACTTTATTCCTATGCGTGTGAGAGATTCGGTAGATCATCTTGCCGATTTGTACATTCGGGATGTAGTGAGATTGCACGGGGTCCCAGTGACGATCGTCTCAGATAGAGATCCTCGTTTTACTGCTAGATTGTGGCAGAGTTTGCAGAGTGCCTTGGGCACTAAGTTGACCTTTAGTACGGCTTATCATCCTCAAACTGACGGGCAGTCCGAGCGTACTATTCAGATCCTCGAGGATATGCTTCGGGGTTGTGTCCTGGACTTCAGCGGAACGTGGGAGAGGCACTTGCCATTGGTAGAGTTTGCCTACAACAATAGTTTTCAGTCTAGCATCGGTATGGCACCGTTTGAGGCCTTGTATGGCCGACCGTGTAGGTCTCCAGTTTGTTGGGCCGAGGTGGGTGATGCACCTTTGTTGGGTCCGGAGTTGGTTAGGGAGACGACGGAAAAAGTTGAGCTTATCCGTAGGAGGCTTGTTACAGCCCAGAGTCGACAAAAGAGTTATGCCGACCGTAGGAGGAGGCCTTTGGCGTTTGAGGTAGGTGATCATGTCTTTCTGAAGATATCACCTAGACGAGGCCTGATGAGGTTTGGGAAGAGTGGGAAGTTATCTCCTCGGTTTAGTGGTCCTTTTGAGATCCTTGAGAGGATAGGTGAGGTTGCTTATCGGTTAGCCTTACCGCCGCAGTTGTCCGGAGTGCATGACGTGTTTCATGTGAGTATGCTTCGGAAGTATGAGCCAGATCCATCACATGTGCTGGATTGGACCGATTTAGAGGTGGATGAGGATGCCTCGTATGAGGAGAGACCGGTCCGGGTCTTGGATAGGCGGGATCAGGTCCTGCGTGGTAAGACCATTCCTTTGGTGAAAGTCTTGTGGAAACATCACGGAGTGTTGGAAGCCACTTGGGAACGTGAGTTGGAAGTCCGTGAGAAATATCCGGACTTGTTTGTTGATATGTAATCTTGTATTTAAATTTTTACATTATGTTGAACTTAAGAACTTTTGTATACGTCTTAAGTTGTGAAACATTGAAAAATGTTTGGTTTATTGGAAGTATGTTTTGGGAACTTGCCTCATATGGAAGTTGAATGTAACACTATATATGTTGAATATATTGTTGAAATTGGAAAGATAATGCGTAACGTTGATGCATGTTGAAAGTACATATGTTGTTTACATATTGTGAAATGTCTCTTGTTAAAGGGATGGGATGATCGGTAATGGGTCGAAATGTTGAATGTTAAAGTGTAACATTGTTTAAAATGGAGAAAAACTTGTTTTTGAAAACTTGTGCGTAATTTCGGGGACGAAATTCTTTAAGGGGGGGAGGTTATAGCGATCCCGGGTTTACCCTTGTTGTATAGTGATCCGGACATGTGTCCGTGGATGTTGGTAGTTGTTTATTATCTTGTTTACATCCTTTCTTACTTTGTATTTGAGTTATAGGATGTGTTGAGCGGATTTGTTACAGGTTGGTTGAGTTTAGAAACCAAAACTAGTTGCCCAGATTTTTGGCCTGTACGCTCGAGCGGAGGTGTTGGCGCTCGAGCGTAGATTACACCCTTTCAGTATTTTCCTATGCAGCGTTGTACGCTCGAGCGTAGGGTTGGGAGCTCGAGCGGAGGCCTGGTTCTGCAAAAGTGCTGGGCGAGTGCATTCTGCGCTCGAGCGGGAGGTTGGCCGCTCGAGCGGAAGTCTGTGAGTGGCCGCTCGAGCGGGGTGTTTTACGCTCGAGCGGAGACCTGGGTTAAAGTCCCGAATTTGTGACTCTTTAAATCACTTTTTCACTTTCTATTCTCTCTCTTACTTTTCCAAAATCACCATTGTTGAGCCTCTCACTCTAGACTCTACCTTCTCTCTAGGTTTTGATCTAGTAGGAGTGATTTACTCACCTTTGGCCTTTACAAAAAAGTTGTTGATCGTCGAGGGCTTCATTTTAATCTGAAAATCTTGGGTTTTGGAGCACGTTGGGTTTTGTCGTCTTCTCCTTTGGGACTCCGAATTTGAGGTAGGGATAACCTACTCCTCTCTATGGGTTTTGTCTTTAAATTTTGGTATTTGAGATGTTGGGCTTGGTTTGGTAATTTTGTGAAAGTTTGGGGCTTTTGTGTAAATTTACAAAAGTTGGGGTTTTATTCATAATTAACCTAGATGCATGTTTGGCATAGAAAAATGGAATGATTGTTGAATCATTGATGAAAATGGGACCTAAGGGTTGAAATGGTAATTATGGAAAATGGCCTAATTACATTGTTTAATTAATTGGGATAATTAATTGGTGAGAAATGAGGAAATGAAATGTTGATTGAATATCCATTTGTGCATTTATTTTCTGTTTTAGAAATAATTGCTTTGGACTATCGGTGGAGGATAGTCGAGATTGTTGTAGACAATGCATGATGATTAGGTAAACGGAAACTAATCAATGGAATGTGTCATGGAACTTGACGGTTGATAGAATACATTAATTGTGTGTATTGTGTGATTGTATATAGAACCAATGTGTTTATATACGTTATGTGTAGAGGAGGAGATAGGGGATGTACTCCGCGGTTTAGGGGAAGATAGGGGATGTACCTCTAAACCGGATAGGTATTGGGAGGAGATAGGGGATGAACTCCGTAGACAGAGCTCATATGCTTGTCTAGAGAAGTGAAGATAGAGCTCATATGCTTATCTTTGTGAAGTGTGGATACAGCTTGTATGCTTATCTGTGGATATTGTTGATATACATATCTGTTGTAGAGTGTGGATACAGCTTGTATGCTTATCTGTGGATATTGTTGATATACATATCTGTTGAGAATGTGGATATAGCTTTTATGCTTATCTGAATGTGAGATATAGTTTTTATACATATCTGTGGAAATGATGATAGAGCTAGCATGCTTATCTGTTGAAAAAGGGAAAATGAAAAGTAATTGGGACTTGTAAGTCGTTGACATAAATATGTAATTTATGTGATTGCATCAGTATTGACCAACTATCAATTGCTAATGTTTTAGTCATTGTCCATGGTTGGTTTAGTGTATTTCTACTGGGCTGTGGCTCACCCTATATGGGAATATCATTTTCAGGCACAGGAAGCATGCCACCTCCAAGGACATAGCTGGGAGGCTAGTGGCGGGCATAGTTTTGTCGTTTTACTTTTGATGTATTACATGTAATTTCAAGCCAAGGGCTTAATGTGTAAACGAGTTAGATCTCTTTGTTGTAACCAAGTATTAACTTGGAAAGCTGTAAGCCCGTAGGGCATTTTGTTATGAGATTAACATGTAATACTTATGTAATGGAATTCTAATGAATGAAAGGAATGCGGTTAATTTAAATGTAAACGCATGTCTTATCTGATGGGTTTATTGTTATTATGTGAGGGCGTTACAATATTTGAGCATGAAGACAGATTATATCAAAGGACAATCAGATTTCTTCGACACTATTCATGAAATTTTAGAAGCTAGATGGACCAAAAGCAACACCCCCTGCATTGTATAGCTCATTCTTTGGTCCCTTAGTATTATCATGAGTCTTGGCTTCAAGGTGGAAGTAATGGCATTCGGCGATTGGCACTGCATGAAGATGAAGAAGTGTCTACTAATCGGAGCTAGTGTTTTGAGCAGCTGTTTCAAAAAAATACAACTCATCTGCGAAATGTTTATGTTGAATATGGTGCTTTTTCAAGTGGATCGAGCTATTTTAATCAGCCACATGTTATTGAAGCAAGAATGTATGAGGAGCCAATTTCTTGGTGGGCTAATCATGGTGCTTCAACACCATTGTTGCAAGGGTTAGCATTTAAGTTGTTGTCACAACCAGCTTCTTCATCATGTTGTGAGAGAAATTGGAGCACCTGTGGTCATATTCATAGCATCAAAAGAAATAGGTTGGCAAGTAGCAGGGCTAAAGATCTGGTCTTTGTACATTGCTACTTGAATTTAGCAAGAAAGAAAAAAGAGTACATGTAACGCCCTCAAAATAAACCCATTATATGTATATCATTGGCATGCAATAATTAAAGAAAACAATTTATTAATTCATTCATCAGAGTATTACTAAATAAAAACATTACATGTAACATCAAATTAAATGCCCTATGGGCTTACATCTTTCCAAGCCAACACTTGGACACAAAATATGAGTTCTAACTCAAATACAAATAAAGCCCTAGGCTTGATTATTTGTCAAATAAAAACAAATAACTAAAGATAGTCTTCAACATCCAAAAGCCAAATCCTTCCAAGCTAAGTCCTTGGAGGTAGCTTATCACCTGGACCTGAAAATGATGTTCCCATAAAGGGTGAGCCACAGCCCAGTAGAAATATACTAAACCAAATATAAGCATTGAATAAAGCAATAGCATTCAATAGATGGTTAACCAAGATAATCAATTACATCATTTTACAGTCTCATGACACTATTGACTAAGTCACGTTGTACTTTCCAACTTTAACAATATGGCTCAGAACCTGGCCAAACTTACAACAGTGAACTATATATATATCATATTCACATTTTTCCAATGATAACAAACAGATGAGACTCAGGCTCAAATCAAAACACTTCATACTTCCAGTTTGATACACATTTTAGTGCTGTATCAATAAAAACACTTCAATATAAATAAGCACACATAAAAGTGATGCTAATGGAGTCCATCCCCTATCTCCTCCCAAACAAAATCCGGTTTAGAGGTCCATCCCCTATCTTCCCCTAAACCGTGGAGTACATCCCCTATCTCCTCCCACACAAAACAATGTATGTGAACACATAACATATAACACACAATCAATACACAAAATGTCTGTATTAATTCAGCAGTCAAAATGAATGACTCAACCAATGTAATTAGTTTCAGTTATCCCTAATCCACATGCAATGTCTACAACAATCATAACTATCCTCCACCGATAGCCCAAAACAGTTATTTCTAGACTTGGAAATAAATACGTCAACAATTCAATAGGCGAGTGATTTAAATTATCCAACTACACCATTTAATCAATGAATTCCTCAATTTCATGAATTTAACCAAATTCCCCAATTCCCTTAAATTAATTATACAAATTAATTAATTAATACAACTAGGGTTTTTCCCAAAATTATCAAAGTAACCCCAACATATCAATATACCAAAACTTAGAACAAAACCTATAGAATGGAGTAGGAAATCCCTACCTCGAAGAAAACAACCCAAATGGAGAAGACAGAGATGAATACCCAAATACCAAAGTGCTCCAAATCGCCAAATGTTCAGATTAAATGAAAGCCCTCGACTCCCTCTATCTTTTTAATAAAGAAACTAGGGTAGAAACACACTCTAAATAGATCAAACCTAAGAGAGAAGGTGAGTAGGGAGAGAGAGAAGTCGGACCTAGAGTTTGGAATCAAAAAGAAGATGAAAAAGACTGATCAAAACCCGCTGCTACGCATATAAACTGGACAGGCTCGCTCGAGCGAAGACATGGTCGCTCGAGCGACAAGACACAAGAAAACCTCGCTCGAGCGAATAAAAGCTCGCTCGAGCCAAGAATACAATGCTTCAGGTCTACAACCCTGGAGCACGCTCGAGCGACAGACTTCTCGCTCGAGCAAGGAACTTGAAAACAAACACCTCTCTCGCTCGAGCGAATAAAATCTCGCTCGAGCGAATAAGCACTGCCCTCAGGTCTAGATCAGACACAGTCGCTCGCTCGAGTGAAGAAAATCTGGATCGAGCCAGAAGACACAAAAAAAAACAACCCTCGCTCGAGCGACCAAGCCCTGGCTCGAGCGACCAACCCAAAAACTGGACAGCAACACTTGGTTTACGAACCCAACCAACCTGAAACAAACCTGACCAACACATCCTATAACTCCAAATGAGAAAATAAAGGACGACAACAACAAATATACAATGACAGAATAGACGGAACCCAAGTCTGGATACAATAATCAAATGGGAAAAGACCGGGGTCGCTATAACCTCCCCCCCTTAAAAGAATTTCGTCCCCGAAATTAAGCATAAGTTTTTGAAAACAGATTTTTCTCAATTCCCAAAGATATTATATAACAATAATAAACAACTTGACCCAATACTAGTCACTTCATCTCTTTATCAAGAGGCATCTCACAATATATATAAAACAACATATATTTCAGCCTGCACCACTAGTATGCATTATTCCTTTCAATGTTAGCAATTCCCATATCAGATTCATTTGCATGATATATACAACACATTCAACAATGTAATCAACATATGCAATGTTACACTAAGCTTCTATAATGAAGCAAGTTTCAAGATACACCCATTTACCAAAACATACCCAATGTTTTACAACTTAAGACATATGTAAAGCTCTTAAGTTCAATAATATTACAAAATCTAATTATAAAATTACAAATCAACAAACATGTCCGGATATTTCTCGCGGACTTCCAATTCACGTTCCCAAGTGGCTTCCTCCTCTCCGTGATGTTTCCACAAAACTTTGACCAAAGGGATGGTTTTGCCTCGCAAAACTTGATCCCGCCTATCCAAGACCCGAACCGGTCTCTCCTCATACGAGACATCCTCATCAACCACTAAATCGGTCCAATCCAACACATGTGATGGATCCAGCTCATATTTCCGAAGCATACTCACATGAAACACGTCATGTACTCCGAACAGCTGCGGCGGTAAAGCTAAACGATAAGCAGCCTCGCCAATCCTCTCAAGGATCTCAAACGGACCAATGAACCGAGGGGACAACTTCCCGCTCTTCCCAAACCTCATCAACCCCCGTCTAGGTGATATCTTCAGAAAGACATGATCACCCACCTCAAACACCAAAGGTCTCCTCCTACGGTCGGCATAAGATTTCTGACGACTCTGTGCTGTAACAAGCCTCTTACGGATAAGCTCAACTTTCTCCGTCGTTTCCCTCACCAACTCCGGACCCAACAGAGGTGCATCACCCACCTCGGCCCAACAAATAGGAGATCTACACGGTCGGCCATACAAGGCCTCAAATGGTGCCATACCGATACTAGACTGGAAACTATTGTTGTAGGCAAACTCCACCAACGGCAAGTGCCTCTCCCATGACCCACTAAAGTCTAGAACACAACCCCGAAGCATATCCTCAAGGATCTGAATAGTACGCTCGGACTGCCCGTCAGTCTGAGGATGATAAGCCGTGCTAAAGGTCAACTTAGTGCCTAAGGCACTCTGCAAACTCTGCCACAACCTGGCAGTAAAACGAGGATTTCTATCTGAGACGATCGTCACTGGAACCCCGTGTAACCTCACTATGTCCCGAATATATAAATCGGCCAGATGATCGACTGAATCTCTAACACGCATAGGAATAAAGTGCGCCGACTTAGTCAACCGGTCTACAACCACCCAAATAACATCACTACCCCGCTGAGTCCTCGGAAAACCCACAACGAAGTCCATAGTGACGTGTTCCCACTTCCACTCGGCAATAGGCAAAGGTTGTAACAAACCCGCTGGCCTCTGATGTTCGGCCTTCACTTGCTGACAAGTAAGGCACTTAGATACGAAAGCTGCCACATCTCTCTTCATACCCCGCCACCAGAACTGGCGACCCAAATCCCGATACATCTTAGTGCCTCCCGGATGCACCGCAAGGCGTGAATGATGAAACTCTCGGAGTACCTCCTCTCGACAAGACTCTGGCACAAACAGACGGTCTCGGTATCTTACACTTAGGTCGGAATACACCGTCAAACCCTTCTCAACCTTCCCACCGGAAATCTTCTCACGGAGGGTTTCTACCTCAAGGTCACCCCTCTGAGCCTCTAACACTCGAGTCACGAGTGTAGGCTGTACAACAACAGAAAACAAGGCCGCAGCCTCAACGGATTCGCCCAGAAGTAAATTAAACTCCCCAAGTGCACCCAACATCTCCCATTCTCGGATGGCTATACTAGCTATGTCACCAACAGGTTTCCTACTAAGAGCATCGGCCACCACATTGGCCTTTCCAGGATGATAATGCAACTCAAAGTCATAATCCTCTATGAACTCCATCCACCTCCTCTGCCTCAAGTTCAAGTCTTTCTGTGTAAACAAATATTTCAGACTCTTATGATCCGAGAATACCTCGAATCTCTCACCATAAAGGTAATGCCTCCAAATCTTCAAGGCAAAAATCACAGCTGCTAACTCTAGATCATGCGTAGGGTAATTCTGCTCGTGAATTTTCAACTGACGTGAGCCATAGGCAACTACTTTCCCTTCTTGCATTAACACACAACCCAGACCCTCTCGTGAGGCGTCACAATAGACTGCATAACCCAACCCTCTCTCTGGAATAATCAAGACTGGAGCAGTGGTCAGTCTAACTTTCAACTCCTGGAACGACTTTTCACAAGTCTCACTCCATACAAATTTGACTCCCTTCCGAGTCAATCTAGTCAAAGGCGAAGCTAATCTGGAGAAATCTTTCACAAACTGACGATAATACCCAGCTAACCCCAGAAAACTGCGGATCTCAAACACATTCTTAGGCTGTGCCCAATCTTGCACTGCCTCAGTCTTGGATGTATCAACAGACACTCCTTCCCCAGAAACTACATGGCCTAAGAACTTGACCTCTTCTAGCCAGAACTCACACTTCCCAAACTTAGCATAAAGCTTATGGGCTCTAAGTAACTCAAGTACCACTTTCAAGTGTTCCTTGTGCTTCTCCTCAGAAGGTGAATAGATAAGGATGTCGTCCACGAAGATGACTACGAAACGATCTAAAAATTCTCGGAATATCCGGTTCATCAAATCCATAAAAACTGCCGGTGCATTGGTGAGCCCAAATGGCATTACCAAAAACTCATAGTGGCTATACAGCGTACGGAATGCCGTCTTTGGAATATCCTCCTCCCGGACTCTTAACTGATGATAACCCGATCTCAAGTCTATCTTCGAGAAACAACGGGAACCCTTCAACTGATCGAACAGATCATCTATACGAGGCATAGGGTACTTATTCTTAACCGTAGCCCGATTCAATTTCCGATAATCTATACAAAGTCTCAAAGCACCACCTTTCTTTTTAACAAAGAGAGCCGGTGCTCCCCACGGCGAAACACTAGGACGTATAAAACCCTTGTCTAGTAACTCCTGGAGCTGAATCTTCAACTCAACTAACTCGGCTGGGGCAAAACGATAAGGTGCCATAGAAATCGGCGCCGTGCCGGGGACTAGGTCAATAAAAAATTCAATCTCTCGATGCGGTGGCAAACCAACCAGATCCTCGGGAAAGACGTCCGAGTACTCACAAACCACCCTTGGCAACACAATCTGAGTCTCATCATCCTCACTAATCGAAAGGTTAGCAAGTAGACCACTAAACTCACTCCGTCCTCGCGGAACATACCCCGGTGGCAACACATTACCAACCCAGTCCCCCAGAAAATGAAAATATTCTCCGCTCACGGTACAACAAGTGACCCTCTGGTGGTAGCAATCAATAACTGCCCGGTATGACGATAACCAGTCCATACCCAAAATAACATCGAAACCTCTCATAGGCATAACTACAAAGGAAAATGGGATTCTATGATAATCAACTTCTATATCACAACCCCTAACACCTTGTTTCAAAATCAATTCACCCCTAAGAGGTGACACTACACAAATAGGAGATGTTAACTGTGCTAACTCCAACTCCAAAACAGATGCAAATGCAGCAGACACAAAGGAATGAGATGCACCCGTATCAATCAAAACATTAGCAACCGAGTTGCAAAACAAGAAGGTACCTCTCACAACTGATGGTGCCGGCACAAGATCCTGCGCGGTAACAGCATACACGCGCCCAGACAACCTCTGATCATCCTGCTCACCTCTAGGAGCAAAAGATTGCTGCACCGATTGAGACGATGAAGCGCCCTGATTGGCCCTCGAGGCCTGACCCGACTGAGCTGGCTGCTGACCCTGAATCGACCTAAAACCAGATGCACCAGGTGTGCTACCCAACTGCGGGCAATACCTCTTCATATGCCCCGGCTGACCACACTGATAACACGAGAGTGGCTGGCCTCTACCCTGGCTCTAGCTCTGAGATCGAGCCGAAGATGATGCTGCTCTCTGCACTCCTCCCCTCTGAGGACAAACTGGAGACTTGTGGCCCAACTGGCCACACTTGAAACAGGTAATGTCTCCCTGACTGCCTTTCCCCGAACTAGCACTCGGCACAGGAAAAGTCGATCTAGAAAAGCTACTCTGGGACTGCTGAGGATTAAAACCCTTCTGTCTCCTACCATCACTCTGACCATCCTGACTCCTCTTGAAGCCCTTCTGCCCTTCCTCCTCCTCCTGCATCATGATCTCCATATGGGCTGCAGCATCAACCATACGCCCATAATCCCGAATCATAGTTCCCCCAACTCTCAGCTTGAGGCCACGCCTCAACTTCTTCTCAAACTCGATACAACGGCGTTCCTCAGACGCCACCAACTCAGGTGCAAACCTGGACAAACTAGTAAATGCAGCCTCAAACTCGGCCACTGAAGAACTCGACTACTTAAGCTAGCAGAACTGGTCTCTCAGCTTCTCCCTAACTGCTGGAGATAAGAACTTTTCCTGGAAAGCATTCACAAAAGCCTCCCATGTACCTCCTATACGACCCTTAGTAAACTTCCACCACTGACCCGCATCCCCCTTCAACTGGAAAGATGCCAAGGTCACTTTCAACCCCTCATCTTCGATGCCAAGCATCTCAAACGTCTTCGTTGTCTGTTCAAGCCATTCATCTGCCTTAAGCGGCTCTTTAGGATCACCCACAAATTCATCCGGATTAGACCGGAAGAACTCCCTCTTCAGAAAGGAAGGTCCTGCATCTGCAACAACATCCCGAGCTTGATTCTCAGCTCTGAGAATGCCTACTGACTCCCTGAATGCCCCTGCTATCTCTCGGGCTAGAGCGCCCATAGCCTGCTGGCCTATTGGCTCGGCCACATTGGCCTGGCCAACTCCCTCCTGAACTGCTGGAATCTCCTCTGGCACAGGCACCTCCTGCCTACCCGGCCTACCACGCCTACCACGTCCTCGTCCTCGTCCTGACATCCTAATAAAGGAAACAAAGACGTTAGCACATTAATAAATGTGCCGAAACTAAACATTCGCGTCCTAATGCATGGGACAACAATAATTCATTCCACGTAAGCACATAATCACATAAGCACCTACGAATTTCATTCCTGGATAATGATAGTCCCAATGCGTTACTATAGTTCCGGTTGGAAGCAGCATTGATCAAGTGCCTTTCCAACAAGACTACTAGAAACCCAAGGGTCCAATCAACATCCAAGGAACTACATTCCATACCCACATAGTCACATAAACATGTTATCAGGTAAGCATATAACATTACACTAAGTCTCTATCAAACGAGACGAACCCATTGTGATACTAATCACTTCCCACGTACCCAAAGTATTCAAACCCGGTACGCTCTGATACCAAGTTGTAACGCCCTCAAAATAAACCCATTATATGTATATCATTGGCATGCAATAATTAAAGAAAACAATTTATTAATTCATTCATCAGAGTATTACTAAATAAAAACATTACATGTAACATCAAATTAAATGCCCTATGGGCTTACATCTTTCCAAGCCAACACTTGGACACAAAATATGAGTTCTAACTCAAATACAAATAAAGCCCTAGGCTTGATTATTTATCAAATAAAAACAAATAACTAAAGATAGTCTTCAACATCCAAAAGCCAAATCCTTCCAAGCTAAGTCCTTGGAGGTAGCTTATCACCTGGACCTGAAAATGATGTTCCCATAAAGGGTGAGCCACAGCCCAGTAGAAATATACTAAACCAAATATAAGCATTGAATAAAGCAATAGCATTCAATAGATGGTTAACCAAGATAATCAATTACATCATTTTACAGTCTCATGACACTATTGACTAAGTCACGTTGTACTTTCCAACTTTAACAATATGGCTCAGAACCTGGCCAAACTTACAACAGTGAACTATATATATATCATATTCACATTCTTCCAATGATAACAAACAGATGAGACTCAGGCTCAAATCAAAACACTTCATACTTCCAGTTTGATACACATTTTAGTGCTGTATCAATAAAAACACTTCAATATAAATAAGCACACATAAAAGTGATGCTAATGGAGTCCATCCCCTATCTCCTCCCAAACAAAATCCGGTTTAGAGGTCCATCCCCTATCTTCCCCTAAACCGTGGAGTACATCCCCTATCTCCTCCCACACAAAACAATGTATGTGAACACATAACATATAACACACAATCAATACACAAAATGTCTGTATTAATTCAGCAGTCAAAATGAATGACTCAACCAATGTAATTAGTTTCAGTTATCCCTAATCCACATGGAATGTCTACAACAATCATGACTATCCTCCACCGATAGCCCAAAACAGTTATTTCTAGACTTGGAAATAAATTCGTCAACAATTCAATAGGCGAGTGATTTAAATTATCCAACTACACCATTTAATCAATGAATTCCTCAATTTCATGAATTTAACCAAATTCCCCAATTCCCTTAAATTAATTATACAAATTAATTAATTAATACAACTAGGGTTTTTTCCAAAATTATCAAAGTAACCCCAACATATCAATATACCAAAACTTAGAACAAAACCTATAGAATGGAGTAGGAAATCCCTACCTCGAAGAAAACAACCCAAATGGAGAAGACAGAGATGAATACCCAAATACCAAAGTGCTCCAAATCGCCAAATGTTCAGATTAAATGAAAGCCCTCGACTCCCTCTATCTTTTTAATAAAGCAACTAGGGTAGAAACACACTCTAAATAGATCAAACCTAAGAGAGAAGGTGAGTAGGGAGAGAGAGAAGTCGGACCTAGAGTTTGGAATCAAAAAGAAGATGAAAAAGACTGATCAAAACCCGCTGCTACGCATATAAACTGGACAGGCTCGCTCGAGCGAAGACATGGTCGCTCGAGCGACAAGACACAAGAAAACCTCGCTCGAGCGAATAAAAGCTCGCTCGAGCCAAGAATACAATGCTTCAGGTCTGCAACCCTGGAGCACGCTCGAGCGACAGACTTCTCGCTCGAGCAAGGAACTCGAAAACAAACACCTCTCTCGCTCGAGCGAATAAAATCTCGCTCGAGCGAATAAGCACTGCCCTCAGGTCTAGATCAGACGCAGTCGCTCGCTCGAGTGAAGAAAATCTGGATCGAGCCAGAAGACACAAAAAAAAACAACCCTCGCTCGAGCGACCAAGCCCTGGCTCGAGCGACCAACCCAAAAACTGGACAGCAACACTTGGTTTACGAACCCAACCAACCTGAAACAAACCTGACCAACACATCCTATAACTCCAAATGAGAAAATAAAGGACGACAACAACAAATATACAATGACAGAATAGACGGAACCCAAGTCTGGATACAATAATCAAATGGGAAAAGACCGGGGTCGCTATAGTACAAGGAAGGGCTTTCAAAGTATTGGGATTTATGTAAGTTTTCTAATTCATTAATCTTGTTTTCTTTCTTCTACAACACTTTTTTTTTCTCCTGGATTAGTTATTAACTTTTGCATGATTGTAGGTGGAGATAGGTTTGACGTTGATGGATCTCCAATTGAGTTTGCAGAACTTTCCATCAATGAACCTGAATTGGAGCTTGTGACTTTTGATGATGCAATGGAGGAGGTGATGCAATGGAGGAGGTTCAGCCTGATGATGTTGATCATGATGCTTAAGACTTAGATGCTTAACTTTTGAACTGGCTTGATTTTGATCTTTTGCCTCTCCATATATTGATGTTCATGTAAAGACTATAATCTGCTTTATTTTTTATTTTTTATCTTTTGACATTTTGTGGTGTGGTGGAGACGATCAGTCAACTATGAATAAGAATAGTTGACTTGACATATAAAACTTATCATTTTTGTACATATTTGATCATCTCAATCAACTTGAAGGTAGTTTTTTTTTTTTCCTAATGTTTATATTTGTGACATCATTCACAATTTGAATTTATAATATGCTGCAATTATAATGATATAGAATATTATAGGTGTGAAAGTTATACACATTTTAAACTTGATCAAGTAAGCATCCATATCATTTTCTTGTGTTTTTTTGCTTAATTTATATTTTATACACAATGATTTTTTTATTTCTTGCCTAAACTAATGGTGATAAGGAATTATGCAACTAAAATGGTGAAAGAACATGTGAATTGTGGGAGGTTGGAAGCACTAATCAATCAGGTATGTGCCCAGGTCATACATTCATTTCATAATAAATTACTTTCTTCTTCTATGTATTTTTTTGGACTTTAACTATCTGGGTATTGTTCATCATGATGCATAGATTATATAGTTAGTTAGTACAACAAAAAAAAATCCTATTAATATTTTATGTGTCGTGTCCCCGTATCCGTGTCTATTTTTTGGACACTTTTTAGTTGAGTCCCCGTATCCTTATTTTTTATGAATAGGCAAACCTGACACCTAGACACATACCTGTATCTGTCACCCGCACTTGACTCCGTGTAACCTATGAAGCACGGGCACGGACACAGACATGGACATGAACATGAGCATGTGGACATGCAAAATTTCAAAAAACGGGGAACACGACACGCTGGGGACACGTTCAATATATATAATATTATTTATTTATTATATGTATAAAATTAAAAAAATAATAAAAATTAGAAAAAATAAAAAGAGGGAAAAAAAGGGGGGGTCTCGCGTATAAATAAAAAAGTAGGGTTTTTGTCATAAAAAAAAGTATTTTCAATCTTTCATGAGAATAAAATAAATAAATAAATAAAAAGGGGAGAGAGTCTTTCATGAGAAGAAAAAGAAAAAAATAAATAAAAAGGGAGAGATAGAGACGAAAAACAGAGAGGGAGACGATTAGCGAGAGAGACGAAAAACAGAGAGGGGGAGATGACGAAAAACACACACACAGAGACAAACTACAACAGAGAGACGAACTTCGAAGTGATGAAAGAAGAAGAAAAACGAAGCAAAGAAGAAGAAGGAGAACATACCTCGATCTAGGACTTCACCCTCTTGAGCTTCAACATGTTTAGGTTCTTCTTCACCTTCTTTCTCTTCTCTCTCTCTTTGTCAACCAACAGGCTAGGGTTTTTGTTCAGAATCTTGTCTTGAACGTGTCCAAGCGTGTCTCGAATGTGTCTAACTGCAAAAAAAAAAAAGAGACATCTCCCATAGAGTGTCGGACACGTGTCAGACACCCATACGTTGCCTTCGGAGAGGTGTTCGTGCTTCATAGCCTATAACATTGATTGACACTGCCACTAACAATGAGCAAGGCCACAAGGAACAAATCCAAGCAGATTTTTGGAGGGAAGCATTTTTCAATTTTACTATGATTGACACCTATATGAACACTATCATGTCCTCCATGTATCACGATAATCAATGATAATGCAACCAATACAACTACCTACAAATGGCAACTAACAACTAAGGACATTAAAAATTGTATATGAATGAAACTACTAATATTTCAGAACTCAAACCAAAAATGTAAACAAATAAAAAATAATTGGGCGTTGAAAATCAAAATATAACAATATTTATATTGGGCCATGCAAACCCAACTAAAGTTTTTTAATGTAAAATCCAATTTAGCAAATTCCCAAAACAAAATAAATTAATCTCAAACATCTATACTACTATATAAAAGCATAAGACAAAACAAATCTCCAATAACGAAGTAATCCTACAACAAATGTATTTTACCCTATTTAATTAAGTTCCAACTTTGTTGATTTGAAAGGGCAAAATGAAAAATCAAATGGCCATGTAATACACAAAACAACTACTTAT
Organism: Camellia sinensis; assembly: GCF_055761805.1. Taxonomy (NCBI): domain Eukaryota; kingdom Viridiplantae; phylum Streptophyta; class Magnoliopsida; order Ericales; family Theaceae; genus Camellia; species Camellia sinensis. The sequence continues at coordinate 178,368,322 of NC_138962.1, read as the reverse complement.
CTTTTCAAACTCCCATGACTATGAGAATTCCTCTTTTTAAGTCAACTAAAAGTTGCTTCAATTATTCGCTAGCATTGATCCGCACGCGATGCACGGGACTTGTGAAATTCAATTGTTAAATATTTAAATTAAGTTTTATCGATTTAATATGTGGACGTACAATCTATTCATTATTCAACGCAACAATCTACATCGTATAAAATCATATTGTAGAAATCAATTACGTAAGATCCAACCCCTATGACATCATAAGGGGTGAATTTTAAAGTCATGTTATAGAAATCTCTATTTAGAAATTTACCTAACTGTGTTTCAATTTTAAATTTGTAATTGAAAAAGGAAATAGGATTCATTATATGTAATCATTGGCATAGGTAACTAAAACAAAAAATGAAATTAATTTACAAATTGATAAATGTTTTCTTTGCATTATCGAAAAACAAAATATAGGGATCATTCTCCAGTAATTAGAAAGCCAAATACAATTAACAGGAAGGTTCTTGTTTTTATATTCCTTTTGCTGAATGATAATATATTTTTGATTAGAGCATTCATAATTGTTGTTTCATAATAACTAATTAAACTGCCCACACATTACCACCCAAACCCCAACTCTTCTAAACTTGAAATAATATTATTGCACCATATTTTGCTTTCATAAAAATTTTGAATGGTGAAAAGAAATTTAACATATGTAGCCAAAAGCATCCAAATTACTAATAAAGAACAAAATGGAATGACTTCTCCATTTAACTACAATGCATCAGTAATCTCGCACATATATTTGAAGTATCTTCGAAGAAACACATATAGCACTATTGACAATTGAATTATGTATACAATTTAGGAAATAATTTAAAGTTTTTGTCTTTTTTCTCTAACTAAAAAAAAAATCTGAATAAAACTAACGGCAAAGATTTTATTCAAAATTAGCCATTTACTTATTGTGTACATCTACATATCTAGCATGATCAAGCAGTTATCACAAAGTACAAAATGATAGATAAATTTTCAGAGAAGTTGAAAACTTGACTACACAAATACTCAATATCAATATCAAGATTTTTAACAAAGATAAACAAAAAATCATAAACATACCTACAATAGTCAACACAGAAAATGCATGAATTGTTTCAATTTCCTGACAAAAGAAACATCAAGAAAACAACAAAGAAAGACTACTCAAGACACTGATCAATCAAAAACAAAAAAGTGTCCTCAATTCAATTCCAACAATCTCTCTAATGGCCTAGCTAAAAAACAAAAAAGAAAGCAAGGAGAATGCAATAAAAAAAATGTGAATATGACTGAGAACTAATGTTAATTTTAACTTAGACTTAGGGTTTTGAAATCAAAGCCCCAATGATGTTAATTTTGACTGAGAACCAAACTTTAGATATTCAATAAGGGTTAGGGTTTTGAAATCAAAGCCCCAATCGCACAACTATTGTAAATGAAGCTTAGAGTTAGAAACAAACCTGAGCTACGGAAAAGAGCTCTTGGAAAGATTCGATTCGACGAGAAGATAAACGACTCCACTCGACGGGAAGATAATGTTGATATCACCCCATGTGAAAGGGGTGATTTTCTTCAAGTGTGAAAGCATCGATGGCGGCTGCCAACCGACAAGCCGCCAAGGTTAAAGACGGCCACCGAAAGGAAAAGAAATGAGCTGGCCATGTGCAAGGCCAACCTTTCCACCTTCATCTATAATGTGTCTATATAGAGAGGGTGAGAGCAGAGTTTAATGTGGTGAGCTTAAAAGTGATTACAAAGAGAGAATACAGAGTGAATTGTAATTCCATTTCTCCATATAGTGAATTCGCTGCCCGTGGACGTAGGCGACTTGTCAAACCACGTTAAATCTCTTGTGTTATTGCTTGTGTGTGTTTCCTGGTGTGCCCCCGATCCACAACAATTGGTATCAAAGCTCGAGTGGTGAAAAATCAAATTTTTTCCGAAAGTGCCCAGATTTCGAAGTGCTCGAAATCAACTTTTGAGCATACCAGGAGCAAGATCTCGACGAGAAGAGTCCAACCAAGCAAAAACCAGCCGCAGAAGACCATCCACACGCTCTCACGCGCCATCTAAAGAAGGAGAGTGAAGCCCATTCTCCACACGCGCCGCTGACAGAGCCGGCGCGTCAGCCCAGTCTCTCCTACGCGCCCTACACGCCGCAGAAGGAAGAAGGCGACTGAGGGGAGCGCGTGCAGCACACGCGTACTCCACCTGGAGCCACGTCAGCAAGCCAGCTCAGCACCACGTCAGCGCCACGTGGCAGACACATGGCAGAAACGTCAGCCTTCCGTTGACCAGTCAACGCAGGGCAGGGAGTTATCCGCTGCTGCACGGCTAAGCAGTAGCCACATATCTGAGGCGTTGAAACTGTTTTGGCCAATTCTAAGTCATTCGGAGTCCGTTTTTGATGATCCAATAGTGTTTTCTAACTATTTGGAGTATTTCGGACACATCCGTATGGTCAGATTTTTGAATTAGAGTTTCTAAAAAAAGCAGTTTAATGGTAGAATCTACAGAGACCAGATCAACCGAGTCCAGATCAACCGAGTCCATAAGTAATCCAGCGACTACAAGCAACTCCAGGCATTGGACCCCGGTGTCCCATGCTAAGTTTGAGATAGAAAAGTTTGATGGAAGCAGCACTTCGGCATGTGGAGATGCGAAGTTAAAGATATGCTTGTTCAGATGAACCTGCACTTCACTCTGGGAGACAAACCAGATGACCTGGACGGGATAGAATGGGAGAAGGTGAATCTCCTGGCCTACAGTTCCATCCGACTTTGCCTTGCAAAAGAGGAGAAGTACGCCTTCATAGAATATGATATTGCGAAAGAGCTTTAGAAGGCGCTGGAAGATAAATTCATGACAAAGAGTATTGAGAACTGGCTCTACTTGAAGAAGAGGTTGTTTCGTTTCGACTACAAGAAAGGTATTTCGATGAACGAACACCTAAACAACTTCAACAAAATTCTCACCGATTTGAAGAACTTGGATGATCATATTGGTGATAAAGATAAAGCACTGTTATTGTTGAATTCCTTGCCTGACTCATATGATCATCTCGCTACCACTTTACTGTATGGTAAAGAAAAGATCAAGTATGTTGATGTTGCAAACGCCTTGGTAAATAATGAGTTCAGAAGGAAAGATAAATCTGCAAACAAGGACTCAGCATTCGAGGCATTGACAGTCAGAGGCAGAACAAATAACAGAAGATATGCAGGGTGACGAAAGTCTCGCTCAAAATCCAGAAGGAAATCATTGGATAGAAGACGTTTTGCAAAAGACGAGTGTGCTGCTTGTCGCCAGAAGGAGCATTGGGAAAAAGATTGTCCCAATAAAGACAAGAAAGAAAAAAAGGTGAACGTTGCACGAGATAAAGATAATGGTGAAGGATCAGCCTTCACAGTTTCATCATATGGCCAGTCTGATGAATGGATTATAGATTCCGGATGTTCCTACCACATGTGTCCTAACAAGTAGTGGTTCTCGAGCTTATGAGAGTTCGATGGAGGAGTTGTGCTGATGGGCAACGACCAAGCTTGCCAGACAAAGGGGATTAGAACAATTCGACTGAAGATACATGATGGAACAATCAGAATTCTTCAAGATGTCTGGTATGTACCAAATCTAACAAAGAATCTCATCCTAGTGGGAGTTTTAGACTCCAAAGGTTACAGAGTAACTATGGAAGGTGGAGTCCTCAAAGTTGTTCGAGGAGCATTTGTTGCAATGAAGGGTACTCGACAAGGAATTTATATTTCCTAGACGGCTCTATAGTCACAAGGAGAGTGGCTGTCTCCACCAGCTCAGAAGATGATATATCAGACACTTCCAGACTTTGGCACATGCGCCTAGGGCATGTCGGTGAGAAGGCTTTACAAAGGTTGGTAAAGCAAGGCCTGTTGAAAGGCGCCAAAACAGAGAAGCTTGAGTTCTGCGAGCATTGTGTACTGGGCAAGTAAACAAGAATCAAGTTTGGTACTGCTATTCATCGTACCAAAGGGATTCTAGACTACGTTCACACCGACGTATGGGGTCCTTCCAAGAATGCTTCATTGGGAGGTAAACACTACTTTGTGTCGTTCATTAATGATTTTTCAAGAAGAGTTTGGATTTACACAATGAAGCACAAAGACGAAGTCTTAGACATCTTTCTTACGTGGAAGAAAATGATTGAGACCCAGACAGGCAGAAAGATCAAGAAGCTCAGATCTGACAATGGTGGAGAATACACATCAGATCCTTTCTTAGAGGTTTGCCAGAATGCAGGGATAGTGAGACATTTCACAGTTCCTGGAACACCGCAGCAAAATGGAGTTGCAGAACGCATGAATCGCATTTTGGTGGAGAAAGTCTGGTGTATGCTGTCACATTCAGGATTGAGCAATGCATTTGGGGCGAGGCATTGAACTATGCTCGTCATCTTGTCAACAGACTACCTACTGCAGCACTAGATGGCAAGACTCTCATGGAGGTATGGTCAGGAGTGCTAGCTACTGATTATGATCAGTTACGTATCTTTGGATGTCCAGCTTATTTTCATGTTACAGAATCTAAGTTGGATCCAAGAGCCAAGAAAACCATCTTCTTGGGCATCAGTGATGGTGTCAAGGGATACAGACTCTGGTGCCCTGAATCAAAGAAAGTTGTCACCAGAAGAGACGTTACCTTTGATGAGTCTACAATGCTGAAGCAACCAAATCCTCAACAGAATGAGGAAGCATTGAAGAAGTTAGTACAGGTGGAGTTTGAGACTCCAGCAAAAACTGTTCAGACAGACAACAATCCTGAAGAAGTTTCAGTTGACAGCTCTGAAGAAGACTCTGAAGAAAGTTCAGATGAAAATGAAGATCCAGAGGCCCCACAACAGTCAGAACCCATTGCAATCAGAAAAGGAAAAAGGGTTACTAAGCAACCTAGTTGGATGACCGATATGGTAGCCTATGCACTTCCAATCATTGAAGACAATGTTCGTTGCACTTTCAAAGAAGCTGTGCAACATGCAGAAAGTGTCAAATGGAAGGAGGCTATGGATGAAGAGATCGAGTCACTTCACAAGAACCAGACTTGGGAGTTGGTGCAACTTCCAAAACGCAAGAAAGCAATTGGGGGTAAGTGGGTTTACACCAAGAAAGAAGGCATCCCAGGCAAAGACAACATCAGATTCAAAGCTAGATTGGTAGCTAAAGGCTATGCTCAGAAGGAAGGAATAGACTACAATGAGGTATTCCAACCTGTTGTGAAGCACACATCTATTCGTATCTTGTTAGCTTTGGTTGCACAGTTTGATCTCGAGCTTGCCCAACTCGATGTCAAAATTGCTTTTTTACATGGAGATGTTGAAGAGGAGATATACATGTCCCAGCTAGATGGTTTCAAAGTTGCTGGAAAAGAGAATTGGGCCTGTAAGCTGAACAAATCGTTGTACGGATTGAAGCAATCCCCGAGACAGTGGTACAAGCGACTTGATCGGTTCATGATAGAGAAAGAATACACAAGAAGTCAATTTGATCATTGTGTATATTTCCATAAGCTTCCAGATGGTTCCTTCATCTATTTGCTCTTATATGTTGATGATATGTTGATTGCATCTAAGAGCAAGGTGGAGATTGACAAACTCAAGGCACAGTTAGCAAGAGAGTTTGAAATGAAGGATTTGGGAGAAGCAAAGAAAATTCTTGGCATGAAGATCAAGAGAGACAGGAAGAAGGGCACGGTTTGTCTGACACAAACCCAGTATCTAAAAAAGATGTTAGACAGATTTGGCATAAATGGGAAAACCAAAGCTGTGAGTACACCATTGGCCCCTCATTTCAAGCTTAGTGCTTCGATGTCTCCGCGCACAGAAGAAGAACGAAAGCATATGGCACAGGTTCCATATGCAAATGCAGTTGGTGCATTAATGTATGCTATGGTTTGTACAAGGCCTGACATCTCGCATGCTGTGAGTATGGTAAGCAGGTATATGCATGATCCAGGTAAAGATCACTGGTAGGCAGTGAAATGGATCCTAAGGTACATACATGGCACGGTCAATCTGGGATTGAAGCTAGAGAGAGATAATTGACTCGGACAGAATCTGGTTGGATATGTGGACTCAGATTATGCTAGTGACTTGGACAAACGCCGATCAACAGCAGGGTATTTATTTATGCTTGCTAAAAGGTCGGTGAGTTGGAGGTCAACGCTTCAGTTAATGGTGGCTTTGTCTACTACAGAGGCAGAGTACATGGCAGTGACGGAAGCCTTTAAGGAAGCTATTTGGCTACACGGGTTAATTAAGGACTTGGGTATTCTTCAGAAACACATTGAGTTGTTCTGTGACAGTCAAAGTGCCATTTGTTTGGCAAAGAATCAGGTTCATCATTCCCGCACCAAGCACATTGATGTCCGGTTTCATTTCATCCGAGAAATTATGAATGAAGGGGATATTCTGCTTCAAAAGATTAGTACTGCAGATAATCCAGCCGATATGCTCACAAAAGTGGTTTCTGGGATCAAGTTCCAACATTGTTTGGACTTGGTCAACATCTCTCGGAACTAAGCACCTTCAGGTGCAAGGCAGTGTTAATCGATCACTAGGGACAAAGAGCAAAGGCATGATAGTCAAGGGCATCCTAGCAGGGGGTGCAGGTCATCCAATCAAGGGGTGTATGATATCTCGATTACACAAGTTCAAGCATAGCAGGTGAAGACATCCGAGACAGAAAGCGTGGAAGAGATCTGTGGGAGATAGAAGCAGAGGCTCTCTCCAAATCAGAGAGTGGTGTGAGTTGAGTTGAAGATGTAGGATTCCCTCCTCCTCTTGTATCTCTGGTGTATTATCTCTAGCTTCAGGAGATGCGGACTATGTTGAATTTTGGGCGTGACAAGATTAGCAACAGTGTGTGCAATAGATCACCTCACATGGGTTGAGGGGGTGATTTGTTGATATCACCCCATGTGAAATGGGTGATTTTCTTCAAGTGTGAAAGCATCGATTACGGCTACCAACCGACAAGCCGCCAAGGTTGAAGACAGCCACCAAAAGGAGAAGAAATGAGTTGGCCATGTGCAAGGCCAGCCTCTCCACCTTCATCTGTAATGTGTATATATAGAGAGGGTGAGAGCAGAGTTTAATGTGGTGAGCTCAAGAGTGATTACAGAGAGAGAATACAGAGTGAATTGTAATTCCATTTCTCCATATAGTGAATCCGCTGCCCGTAGACGTAGGCGACTTGCCAAACCGCGTTAAATCTCTTGTGTTATTGCTTGTGTGTGTTTTCTGGTGTGCCCCTGATCCACAACAAATAAAAGACACTGGCTAGGAGGTCTTTGCTCACAAACTAGAAGAGGCAGATCTTTCTCTCTTGGACTCGACTGACTCCCCTGTTCTTTCTTTGGTAACTGGCTAATTAAAAATTATATTATTTAAATAGTTGAGTTATGATGCGGTTATGAAGGAATATGGTATGTATGTATAATTGAATATAACTAAAATTATGGGCCAATATGATAATGGTTATGACCTAAATATTATGAGTTATGTTATAAAAGTATATAAGCTCATAACTAGATGTTTAGTACAGCCGAAAGTACCATAACTCAAAATTTTGACTCACTTTTTTTATTTATATTTTTTTTTATCAACAAAGATAATCCTTTATTGATATAAAATTAAGGATAAATTATACATCGAGTATCAATAAAGAAAAGACAAAAGAAAAGGAATCGTGCTATAAGTATCATAGCAAAGAACTTTAATCTCAACTAAGTTGGTATCAAAGGCTAAGTCCAATCATTTGCAGCACTATCAAACAGAAATACTTAAAGAGTAATCAACCAAAACAACCAAATCAGAGACTCCTAACATACTCAAAACACGGGTGCGACCAGATACAAGGCACTAACCACCTCTGATGGACCTAAATCTGAAAACTAAATCATTAACAAAGTAGTTGAAGTTCAGAACTTTATATTTTGTCCAAAGAGCCAGCCTCACTTTAATTGGCCCCTACAAATCCTCCCTAGAAACAGTAGAGCCTTGGAACTTGCGTTCATTCCTTGCCTTCCACAATGACCACATTATGGCACATGGAAATGTCTTCCAAAGTTTGTCTTCCACGTTTTTGAACTTGAATCCTTTCCACCACTGCAGCAGCCCCTCAATGGAATCTAGAACAACCCATTGCACTCCCCACCATGATAGAAAATTAGCCCAGATTTTCCACAAATTGAAAATGAAGCGTTACATGTAACACATTTTCTTCATGAGCCTCACAGTATAGACAAAGAGAACTAGCATTAGCATTAAGAGCACCAGCACTTTGTAAAAAAGACGATGTCTCAGTCGACCTCTCCAAACCAACCAACCAATGTGACAGTCTATTAGAATATCCAATGCAACTCTCTTCCTCTCTCATATATCCTCTAATTATTAATCAATCATGCCTTTTACATATCACTGGGTCTAAAGAGTAGGCTTCTAAGTCATTTTCATGCACAATCCCAAGATCTTTTTGGGCCATAATTTGGTTTGTATATATGCAAAGCTAACAATACTTTGATTTTATAGATCCCACCACCAATTCAAGTCATAACCAACACCACTTTAAGACATAACTTGCATATGATAGACGTCATTATAACAAATTAAGGTTTTAAAGATAAAAATATAGGGATCAAATCATTTTTTAGATACAAAATATTTTAGTTACCAAAAGTGTCATTGTTATATTTTTAGTAACGAAATTGAACATTTAATGATGAACTCTATCATTTGGGAACTAAATTTTTTGTCTTAAAAATAAACCTTTTAGGTAACCAAACTAGTTTGTCCCCCAAAAGTGAATTTATTATCGACATTTTCAAAATTTTGTCAATAAAGTCATTTTTTAAACTTTTTGAGACGATCTTTTAGCGACTATCCTTATGATAATAGAATTAGTCTCCATTTTTTTTTTAATAATAAAATTTTCACTTTAAGAAACATAAATTTGATTGTTAAAACTCTTATATATTGTAGTGGCCTTTTATACTTGGCCTTTTATGGAACTATATGAAAAAGCTAATAATTGGTTTAAAGATGGGAAATTTGGCTATAAACCCCCTTTACCTTCCGTTCATTGTTAAAAGGACTAAGAAAAAAATTAAATTTTCTAAACCCCTTCATAATTATAAAATCTTGCATAAAGGACAAAATTTATTATTTAAATATTTTTTCGGACTATTATACCCTCAACTAAATCTTCCCACCTTCTCCACCCACTCTCTCTCTACCTTCTTGGTCTCTATGACTCTGGCCAGCCAAAATCGAGTTCATCTAAGCCTAAGATTCATTCAATCTTTGACCTAGAACACTGACCTGTTCAAGCAATCACAATCTGACCTGTGTATTTGAATTGAAGCTTAGTTTGAAGCTTTAATCTAATTTGCGCCTGTTAAGAAACCAAGGACTTCATCGCAAAATTGATCCGATTCGACAATCAACCCGAATTCAAGCTTCTGGAACTCACGATTACAAACTGGAGTCCTTCGCGATCTGACCTTGGGTTCTCTCTTGTGACTCGTTGTTCTTTGAGTCAACTTCGATGAGAACTTTGGATTTCAAGTTCTAATTGGAATTGCGATTTCAGTTTGCATCTGGCTTAAAGGTTGCAAACTCTAAGTTCGAACGACTTGCAGATCGACTTCGTTAACTGAATCGCAATCAGACTTGTGTTTGCTATCTTGAAACAAAATTAGACTCAATTTGAAGCTTCTATTGCAATTTGAAGATCCATCGAGTTCGCAATGACCACGTGGAGAAGAGTGCGTGTGGAGTTGTTTGGTTATACATATTTTTTTAAACACAGATTTGAGTTTTGAATATATGTGTATATATATATATATATTTGTGTGTATGAGTGTTGTTGAACACATGTATTCTTTTCATTGAGATTTGTGATTGTTGATCGAGTTTTAGAAGTTTTTCTTCTCAATTAGATATGTTGATTTGTTGATTAATTTGTTTTGTTTTTGTTTGTTTGTTTGTTTTTTATTTATTTTTGTTGTTTTTTATCTAATTTCATTTGACAGAACCAGAGTAAAATTTTACACTGGTTCTATTGCTCTGTTTTTTTCATTTGACAGAATTAGAGTAAAATTTTACTTTTATACAGAGTAAAATTTTACTTTTGTGTAGAGTCTAACATTTTACTCATTTTTCAGAGTAAAATTTTACTTTTATACAGAGTAAAATTTTACTTTTGTACAGAGTAAAATTTTACTTTTGTGTAGAGTCTAACATTTTACTCATTTTTCAGAGTAAAATTTTACTTTTATACAGAGTAAAATTTTACTTTTGTGTAGAGTCTAACATTTTACTAGTTTTTCAGAGTAAAATTTTACTTTTAGTTTCAGAGTGTAACATTTTACGCTTATTCAGAGTAAAATTTTACTTTTATACAGAGTAAAATTTTACTTTTAGTTTCAGAATGTAAAATTTTACTTTCATACAGAGTAAAATTTTACTTTTAGTTTCAGAATGTAAAATTTTACTTTCATACAAAGTAAAATTTTACTTTTATACAGAGTAAAATTTTACTCTGAAATATATAATGAAGATGACTTAATAGGAGAGCTGATAGATATGAGGGTAATATAGTAAAAGAAACAAGTTTTAAAATATTAGGGGGTTTTGAAAGTACTTATATAATTCTTGTTCTTTTGAAAGACAAATTAGATAGTGAGGGGGCTATCACCAAATCTCCCTTTAAAGATGTCTTGAATATGATTAGATATTAAGTGCGACAGTGATACCACAAGATATTGGTCATATTGCATTATTTTTATTCAATTATTTTTCTCATCCATCTTTGTAGCATAGAAGATAGAACCATACCATGCATCAAGACCTGTAAGTATGGCCCAGTGACGATGATATCAGTCCAATGAGTCTATTGAGGGGTTTATGGGCACCAATAATCTTGTTTTATCTTGGAGGTCCAAGTACCATGACTGTCTTACACTTGGAAGAAAATCGAATGTGGTTGAGGCACGCTATAGGACTATTTACACAAGGTCTAAGAACAAGTTACATCCTAATTCTAACTTGGACTTCTACCTTGAGGTTCTCTCTTTTGGCCTTGTTAATGCTCTTTCCTGTACTTATCAAGTATGTAGAGAGAGTGTGGGTAATCAAGTCCATATCCAAGAACAAGTATGTGGGTTTTGTTCGAATTGATGAAAACACAATTGGCAAAATAAGTAGTGCACAACCTAATGCGGAGCTAGTGCTGCAAGCCTATTACCTTAAATCCTCATATTTCCAATTACGAGTGTGATAGGTCCAAAGTGAACAAATGACTGCCGAAAAATTGACTTTTAGTGGCGTTTTTGAAATGCCGCTATAGCCTTAAAAAACACCGCAATAGATTTTTACGACGTTTAAAATTTTCGTCATAGATACAGCCGCCACAACAGCTTAGCAACGTTTTAAAAACGTCGCTAAAAACATTAGGCGGCGTTTTTAAAAACATCACAAAATCTTCAACAACCACTACATAATGACGACATCGTTTAGAAGCATTTTTCCAAACCCCACATCTCTTCATTTTCATATTTGCCTCGCATATTTAGTGACTTTTGTTTTCCAAAAAAACATCATTTTTTTTTTATTTTTAATAACACAGTCCAATTAATTGAGAATTTAACTAGGAACAGAGATGGAAAATTTAACTAGAGAGATAAAGAATTAGCTAAGAATTCATATAAAAGAACACATATTAGCTCAAATTTGAACTTGCACATGACTGAAATGAAAAGGAAAAAAAAGAAGAAACAAACAAAAGGAAACGGCAAGCCTATGGTTTAAGTTCAGATGGCGAAGGGACCGGAGAGAAGTTTACAGGGACAATTGATTCGCAAATGATCTCTGATTTGGGATAAGAGCTCCCTGAAACTGATCATCTCTCAAACAACCACTGCAGTCATTTTGCAAATGGGACAGTTATTCTTCTGCACGAGCCATTGTTTGATGCAATTGAAGCGAAACTCATGCCCACAATTCAGCTTACCAAGCTCCTTTCCATCAACATAATCCTCCTGCAATTTGATTCAATAAATGGAAGCATCCAGTTTAAGAGGGAGCTTTAACTTGAGAAAAAATAGAACCCATGAATTGGTAACTCCCTTCCTCCCAACTGCCAGAACTGAGTGTGGGGAGAGATGGTGAGTTGAATGGAGTTTGGTAATAAATACACTTAAAAAGTATAATATTTGTGGGAAAAAAAAAAATCTTCAAAAATTTCACTAAATACCAAAAATACAATACTATAAAAATTCAATACATTTACGTATTATTGTGTATTTATTGATTTTTTTAAAAAAAATTCACAAGTATTTTACTTTTTAGATGTATCTACGTTAGGTACATCTAGAAAGTAAAAAATTTGCTTAAAATATTAAAAAAATTCACTAAAAACAAAAAAATAAAAAACTCAATTTTTAGAAAATCAATTAAAACCAAACAAGGTGATTAATTTTTTCAATTTTTTTTTTCTTCTTTTTAGATCCCTCTAGACTAGTCAGACATAAAAATAATTTTTTTTTACACGAATCTAAAAAAAATTCACTAAAGCCAAAAAAATTGGGATAATAGGTGACTTTTTTAGCCGATCCCAAATAGATAAGTTGCAAGACAAAGAATTTAAATATCACTTACCTGACAAATACAGCACGGTTCCTCTTCCACTGGAAGTCCTAATTTCATTGACAGATAACAATGCCGCCTCACAGTTGCCAAAATAGCTTCCTCACTCAATCCAGTGCTCACATTTCCAATTTGATCCTCCAGGGCCAACAACTCCTACCAAAGTCAATCATTTATGAGCCAAACTTCAATAATGGCAAGGGCAAAAAAAGAGCCATGTAAATGATTATTTCAATTTATTAGTGTTACCTCTTAAGACATATCGTCTACATCAAGACGCATATTTTCATGCACATCAGGCTCCTCATAAAACAAAGGTTGTTCATGAACAATAATCCCATCCTGGCACACCACCATGAGTGCAAGTCGTAAAAAAATTACTGCTTACTAATAACTATATGGAGAACATGGACACGAAAACTCCAAGTTTCTGTCCATTTCCAAAAGCAAACACAAACTTGATAATCAAAGCATAAAATAAACCAAGCAAAAGATCTAACCTTAATGTAGGACTTGCAAGGCATGCCGAATCTGCTTATGGCAAAAAGAAAGATATTTAGAGATTTGATTGGGTAAAGAGAAAAAAATCTTAGAAGGGAAAAGCAAAACATTAAGAAAGAAGATGAAGATTAATTAATGGTATACACACTGCTACATCTTCAAAGGTACACAAGTTAAGTACCCAAGCTCAAATAAGTGCAAAATAAAACATGGACACGGGGGGAAGAGAGAGCAAAATTCAAGAGGACCCACATTCCCAAAACCTGCTTTTAAAAATAAAAAATAAAAACACACACGGGCGCGCTCTCTCGGTTTTCATGTATTTTTGAACATAGGTCCCCTGATTAACCAAAACAATTAGAAAACATAGTTTACTAGTTCTATTGAGCATGGTTACATTGGATATGCCTAAACCAAAACCATGACTATTTATCCATAAAACCATGACTATTTATCCATAAAAGAAGGGAATCAAAGAAGACTCACCAGAGTGGAAATCAGGTGTCTGAACGAAACTAACAGATTTGAAAGAAACTTGGCAGTGTCAGAAAGCATAACAGCACAAAGGCAGCAGGGTTCTGCCCTAATTTCTTCACCTGCTGGCAGATGTTGTCAGGGACATCAGATTTCTCATCCTGTGCTGCCATTGCACAAGGGGCCAATTTCAAAGCCTCCATTTCTGGAGTGACTTCCCACATGCCCCGACCCCATTTTCCCTTTCAAGCCTGCCAACGGCGATGACCACAAGGTCTTTCAATCATTTTGAATAATTTGAGAATTCAGAGAAAATTGCAGAATTATTGTTAATATTCGAGATCAGCTTATATAAAAGGCATTCTTCTCAAATGAGCATCAACTATGACAAAGTCTGTAGATAATCAACAGATGAAGAAATGAAGAAACAAAAATATGACATTCAGTCTTTTTCAGATGCTACAATGGAGGATTCTAAGGGATTGAAGTGCATAAGTCATCATTAAGATAAAACTCAAGCAAAAACAAGTAAATAAATGACTATAATACACCCACAATACATGGTTTCAATCTCTCATATTGGTTTCCTATAACCAAAATTGCAAAATAAACAGAAATCAAACAAAATTCAATATGTAATTCACTACACACATCCACAATCCAAGAAAAACAAAATAAATACCAATTAAAGTAGATCTTAATTAGCACAATCTATCCCAACTCAAGTATAAGATTCTTGAAACTAAAAAATTTACAATCACAATTAAAATAGATTGGAAAATCAAAGAAACACAATAAATTAAATCACTAATGTGTCCACAATTCAAGAGAAAGGGAAATAAGAAATGAGTTTACACATACTGTGTCACTTTTTAGAGGCAATGCAGCTTTGCCTTTCTTGGTCTTAGTTGGGGTAACAACAACACCACTTTCCACAACACCCTCTTGGAGTTGTTCAGTTTCTTCTGCAAGCTCTGCTTCAGCAACCAAAGCGGCCACAACAAGAAACATCGATTCAATTGTTGGATTTTCTGTGGTTCTATTTTGATACTAAACAAATGCAGATACCACTGCAACAGACCTGAAATATTTGAAAGCACCAGGTCCAGGATTAAATTAAAATTCTTTTTATCACTTATTAAATACAAGGGTTGTTGCTAAATTCAGAATTCAGAAATCATTCCAAGAAAAGCGATACAGGTCTTTCACCAGACCCACAAGATTCAAAACATATGAATTAACAATCAAACTAAAAATTAAATTTGGTTAACAAGATACAAGGTGTCATGCTAGTCCCTCTAAATCCCACTTTATCAAAATAACAAGTACTAATTCATCAAAGAAGATTCCAACAAACCTGAGTCCAATATAAGTAGAAAACAGGAAAAACACCATCACAACTATAATTAAGCTGTATAAAATAACTGTAGTGGCACCGATACGACTTGGACCCTTCTTCTTCTTGCTTTGTTGTAGCAGAGCTTGAGGTGTAATCCTTGCCATGATGTGTAAGCCTCAACTCCCAAGGACTACAAAATCCCAGGATCCAGCACTCAATTCCAAATCTCTATAACCAATTACCATTTAAAGGAATTTCATAACATATAAATCAAACAGCCAGGTTTTGGATCCAATCTGTACTTTCAAAGAACTTCATAGGCATCTTTGAATAAGAAACACACACAATAACCAGAATTCAAGAGGATCAAAAGACATAGATAAGTGAGAAAAATATAAACTTGGGATTTTTTTTGAAGCTTGATCTACAACCTCATACTAACAATCGATTAGACAGCTATGAAATAACAAAGAAAATTACATAGAAAAGTAAACAAAAACACTGCTTGGTTACTAAGAAAAAATTGAAGTTTCAAATGTTAAAGATCTCAACATAATTCAATCGACTCAGTACTTGACACACAACAATGAACAAAATCAAATCCTAGGACCAAGATTTGGATCGAATGATAGAGATTTACGTACTGGGAGAGATTTAGAGAACGATACAAACCATTCAAAATTTTAGTCAAAAATCAAAGAAGGTAGCGTATTTGAATCCACAACCCAACAAAAAAACAATTCAAAAACATTAACATTAACATTAACATATACTACTAATCAAAAACATAAAAAAAAATCCTAAATAATTACAGATCTGAACCAAAACTTAAAGAGAGAGATCTGAATGAAAACTTACAGGGAGAGATCCTAAATATACACTACTAAGCATTTGAGGATGTTAATATGCGCATAGGGACTAAAACTTACATATCTAAAAGAAAGCAATCAATCGATCAAATCCAAAGAGAGAGAGTGTGCGATATCGATCAATAGACTAAAAATCAATCGATCGATTGATCGATCTGTGTTCTCTTTAACATAAATTAGTATATATATATATATATCACACAGATCTAAGATCGTAGATACAGATCTATGTTCGTATATAAACAAAATCAAAAAATTAGAGAATGAGACTCCCAAAATTAATCTTCAAATCGGACTGATCGAGTGCTTTGAGCCAAGATGGAGAGAGTCGGATAGAGAAATCATAAATCGGAGCCTACGATGCTCGATCTAGTGAACTTTCACCGTAAGAAAGGGAAGAGTGATGAAGAGACAGAACCCTAGATCTATCTCAACACTAACTGAGAGAAATGAAAAAATGAAAAACGCGTGGGCCTTGAAAGGGAAAATATGTTGGTTCAAGTAGCATGCGTTTTTCAAAATGAGTTGCTTGTAAAGTATTTTTGAAACAACATTTTTCGAAAAAACGCCATAGCAAAAACGTTGTTATGGCCTAATTTTCTTGTAGTGAATTGACAAAAAAAAAATTGTGAATTGATGAAGAAAGATAATGCTGCTCACAATACTTACAAGTTGATTGAGATTGAGTTGGGGTTGATGTATGACATGTTCTTCAGTAAGGTAGGCACAATTTTTACAGTATGTGGAAGCATTCTCAGACTCATTTGCATCTCTTGCATTGTCACTGTGTTGGGCTTTTTCTTAGTTAAAAAGCCTGATGGGCATTTGAAAGGTGATCTTCCGATAACCATAATTTTGCTAGTTTGAGCCATTTGTTTAGAAATAGGTGGAGCTCTTGTGCAACTTGGTTCAGATTGGGCAATTGTTTGGGCTTGTAAGCATTACCCAAGTGAGTTTGTCACTCCAGTTTTTCATCTTCACGAATTTGTGATCACTAAAAACAAAAGATGGTCTGAGGTTATGGGACAATCTGGGTAAAACTTTTGCAACAAATATAAACCGACAAAGTTCAGCCTACCATCGCATAGAGTCGACCTTAGTATCAAAGAACTTATCATCTGTCAGCTTGGTAAGATATCACAGAAAGATTTGGAAGTTGAAACTCCACAGGCTTATACCATTAAAAGAGGTGAGTGGACCCTTGAAAAATATGGATTGGATGCTAATTGGAGTATCAAGCTAGAATTTGGCAAAAGTATTGCCATTTGGCACATTGCTACAGACATTTACTATCATTCAGAACCAGAAAGTTCAAAGTCAGTCCCAAACAAAGTGGAAACAACCAAAATATTGTCATATTACATGATGCATCTTTTGCTTTTTTGTCCTACTTTACCTTTCTGTAACAACAGTGAAAATTTTAAGCAAGCTTATCCTAATGTGGAGAAATTTTTTGAAGAAGCACAGTTTAATGGAGACGCAGGACAAATGGGAGATCATGAGTAATATATGGGTAGAGATGTTGTGCTATGCTGCGAGCTGCTCCTCGGTGAATCACCATGTTCAAGAGCTTAGGCATGGTGGACAGTTTCTCACACGTCTGGCTTCTACTTAAGCACTCGGGTGCAACAAAAATGTTGGAGAAAAATGCATCTCAACAATTGAATGACAAAGAAGACATAGAGTCAGAATTAATGGATGTTGTTGAAGATACAGGATGTTGCTTCTGATACCTTTCAAGCCTTGAATAAGTGTCAAATTTCCGGGAGATGAGCTCATGCTAGTTTGAGTCAAAACATTTAGAAATTCTAGTTTCTTGTGTTTTGCAGATGTTGTTTGATGTAGCTTTTGTTGCGTCCCCTAAAGCTTCTCGTGTTTGGCTTTGAGTTTTTTCTTGCTTTTAATTTATGTGGTTTTGTTATGGTGTTAGTTTGCTTTAATTGTAATGGCAAGGCTTCACTTGAATTGCAGTCGTTGTTGTACTGTTTCATATAATGAATTGATGGTTGCTTGATCCATGTGATAATTTTAAGGTTTCGTATAAGAGTTTGAATTACTTGATCCATGTAACAATTTTGTAAACTTGTAATATATAATTCAATGGTTGTTTTTTAAGCTTATTTTCTCTTAGTACCTACCAAATGGAGGAAATTTTCCGCTTGTGACTTCTGGTACATGTGTAAAAAATATATACTTAATATATAAAAGGGTATCTGAGTGATAATAGGATATGACATTAGGTTAGATAATTGATCATTATAGTGAAAATGATATGATTAATGAAATTATTTGGTGAGAAGGACAATTATTGTTTTGAAGGATTATGGCGCCAAAAAAGGGTTTTTATGGCGCCAAATGCACACCATGGATACGATTTCTACGACACACAAGGTACGTAATATTATGACTAGTCATGGAAAGTCATTCACTTTCAACGACATGCCATAGCATGCCGTTAAAACTTTTAATAATGCATCATATACGTCATGTTTAATTTTTCTACGACTACTTTTGCATGCTATTAATTCAAGAGACAAATCACAACGCTCATTGCTAGTCATCAAATAATTAACACAATGGCCTATTCTGCCCATCGTAGAATATGTTTAGTTTTTTTTTTTTTTTTTTAATTCAACAGGTTCTATTTCACCTGTTCTATACAATCTAAAAAAACATCACAAATAAGTTTCACAAATATATATATATATATATATAAGTATCAATCAACTACCAAAATATTATTTCAAACATCAAAAAAACTATTTATAAGTTTCAAACATCCAAAAATTGTCTATACATTACAAATCATCCAAAAACTATGTTTTCTAAACATCAAAAATTGTTCTTAACTTCAAAACCATCCAAAAAGTTCTAAATCATTCCCCCCCCTCCCAAAAAAAAAAAAAAAAACTATCTTTAAGTTCTAAACGGTACAAAATTTACCCAAATATCTTCTTACGAGTGCACCATCATGGGTTGATTCAATTGTATCAACACTCGGCTTGTGCCCTCCATATCTTTATATTAGAAAATTCATAGTAGCTTGGATTTCGTCTTCAAAAGCTTCCCTTCTTAGAGCAACCAAACTTGAAACAACATCAGTAGAAAGAGCACATGTTAGATCATAAGCATGGATAAAATACTCCCCCCCAAGAAAATAAGATAGTGGCTCGTACCTGCATGAATTAAACTGATTTGATTACTTCATAATAACAATTATAAAGTTAGCACTTAGCTCTAATTTTTGCCTAGGATAGCTCTAACTCCAACTTCTATAAAATACTCCCTCCCAAGAGAGATTACGAGACTGCCACTGAAACTAACAGTTATGGCTTTGAACAAATTTATTTAATGAGATGGAACGTGCCCAATAGGTGTTCAAGTTGTCTACACTTCCAAATCTTAAAAGATTCAATACATCTAAGAGAACTGTATGATAAAATAAGGCATGTTCTGTTTCATACCATATGGAATAGGAGAACGTATTGTAGAGGTGGTAATCACTTACATTTGCTTCAGCAGCAGGATTGACATTCCCCAATGCAAAGAAAGATCCACCAAGAATAACTACTCTCTTAACCTTGCTTGGAAAGGATGAGTCCCTTTTCATTGCCTGATCAAACAAACGCATGCTTCTTGAGTGTAAAGGGTACACACCCGAAAAATTTGAAGATGTCATTATTGTGAGAGTGAACAGAAAGGAAAGATATTAAAACTTACTGAAGCAAAATTCGTCAATGGTCCCAGTGCAAGTATGGATACTTCACCAGGATATTTAGAAACCATATCCACCAAAAATTCTGATGCCGTCTTCTCAATTTTCTTGGATTTTGGAGGAGGTAAGGAAATGTTCCCTAATCCATCAGAACCATGAACGAAGTCTGCAACACGTGGTCTTCCACCCTAATAAAGCACAACACAATTTTGAATCTCCACCTAACTAATGCATTGAAATGTGGGTAGCCCAATATTACCTCCAAACTATACCAATTATAGTCGCATCAAACAACACTGCAGTGCATCCTTAACTGTTCAAAATCAACAAACAATTGCAGAAGTGGAGAATACCAGACATAAGGTAACCTAAAAAAAAATAGGCCAGATGAAGTATGTGTAATGATAATCACCAATCCATACTGTACCTGGCCTGCCCTTATCGGGCCATCACTGTCTGATGTTAACTGTTCCATTTGAAGTATGCCTAATGTGTAGATTAGATGTTTGAAGGGAACAGCTAGTGTGGAATAAGCCAATGCATGCATCTGTTCAGATAGTAGCAGGTATAATGCACTTGTGGCAACAAGCCTTTCTCAACTCCTAAAATCCAGAGTAGCAATCTGTCTTCACAGTATTCTCTTTACTCCAAAAAAACTAAGCGTGACACTAAATATATTGGTTTGAAGAAGGAAGTGGTTTTCCCAATTCCAACCCCAATGGTTAGCTCGACAGGTTAGGCTTTGGGAGACACCAAAGGCCCAAGGTCCCCTATTCAAGTCATGGAGCCACCTACAATAGGGCATAAGCCCTATGACTTAACTGAAGTGCATGGTCTGTGGAGATTATGGTGACTGAGGGAGGTTTATGGTAGATTAGAGGTTCCATCAAGGTTTGCTAAACCATGGGTTCCTCCCCATCCAAAAAAATAAATAAATTTTCCAATGCCCATTCTAAAGTTGCTTTCTCAACCAACTCGCTATCTCAAACAAAAACTCAACATAGTTACAAGTTAGAGCCTCATCTTTCATACGAAGGTTCAAATGCCTAAGAAAAGGGAGCTTGTGATAGGTACACAACTAATGTACACTAGAGTAAAACGTTCGTAATCTCAAAGGTCAAGAAAGTGATTGTAGACTGAGTAAAATGGTGTTAAAGGATTCATTAAACTAATCCCTAGTAGTTTATAGTCTTCATTCAGTTGAATCTGAGTTGTGTAAAAATCTAAAAAACATATGATGATGCAATAAAATGTAAAGAATTGAAATGATAATTTGTGTTGGTCACCTACCCATCAGAATCCTTCTATCTCTTGGAGGGAAGCACCTATCACGCTTTCACCAAGATTAGCAATCTAGGAAGCTACAACACAAATCACAGCCTCGGGTCCATTTATCTGTTTTCCAATTATTTTTTCAAGAGAAGGAAAAATACACATTTGGTCAGATATCTTATGAAGATGTAAACATAAAAGTGCCTGTTGAAAGATTATAATGACACAAAGCTTAAAAAAAACAGACAAGCAGAATGAAAGTTCTGACCATCTTAATGCTGTTTTAAGTTTTGTTCATAAAGGAGACAAGCAAAGTGAAAAAAGAGAAAAAGATTGAAAGAATGTGGGGGGAATGAAAGTCGAATATTTAGAATTGTAAAAACAAAGAGAATTTATTATACCTCACCCATCAGATAACCAACGAAAGAAAGGAGAATTGATGCTAAAAGTCCAGCAACGGTTCCCTCAACACTAACAGCTCCTTCGGTTCCCCTTGGAACTATCTTAAATGTCGTGACTCGTGACTAGATACCTGCATTAAAAGCAGCAATTTTAAAGCATGCACACCATATATATTTATTTCATTGAACATTTTGTAGGAGGTCATTAATGCTTGGATACTATGACGGAATTGACAAAGAAAACTTGAAAGGCTCCTGGGATACACAGATAAATTTTAACTGAGAAACTCACAGAACCAGAATATAACCTGGAGAATGCATCTACAGTAAATCAAGTATCATGTCGATGACTCCAAAATTCAAAACACACATTTTCTACTAACTTGAGGTGCAAATAGCATACTTTAGGATAGATAAATCTCTTAAGATGCTACTCATGCTTCCTAGGATAAATCTCAACCATTTAAAGCATTTGACACAAATCACCGTCCTCAACTGGACCAAAAATCAATCCCGGGAGTAGAATTTGTGGGCTCCATTCAACATACGAATTGCAATAATTTTAGCTTCCGTTATTCAAGATATAATCCAGTGCATGTAATACTAACATATAACTGGCAGTAGTCTCATCAAAATCTCAACCATCAATCAAAACTCAACACAACTTTTAAGTTATCATGTGGCAGGATGGGAACCTAAGATAGCATGATAGATCACCTAATAACAAATTTTATGCACAATAATAACAACAAAGGTTTTATAACCATACCAACCTATAAAATTTACTGCCATAAATGAGAATCCTAAAAAAACCTAGGAAACCACAAGTTAAAAGATGCACCACTTACGTTGTTTTTCCATATGCTTTTCCTATTTCACTTGAGACAGTATCACTCAATTTAGTACAGAAACAGCAGATAGCTTGTGATTTAATTCCATTTAATCTAATTAACACAAGCTTGTTAGAAACTACATAGTCACATCATCGCATTCAAACCACCAGTAGAGAGGCTGTTTGTCTTTGAGCAGCAGCTTCTTCATCATCATAGGCACCTGAATTACCAACACCAAAATAAAATAAGAGCCACTAAGTGACCATAATCCTAGAAATAATTACGAAAAAAAAAAAAAAAGGAACTATATTAATTGGAACATACCAAGATATGTCTATGAAGAAACATATATATATACATAATATGAGGAGAGAAGTGATATTGAACCTTGTCTTCCTTTCTTGTTTTGTGATTCATTCCAGCAATTCTTGTCCCACAAATGAGCTTCATACCTTCCTGTCCATGATGCCTTGAGCAATCACAATAACAGTAGCCATTTAAGTAAAGCAAAAGAAGACCGTTAATGGGACTGAAACTACAGTATTAAATTTGAACCAAATAGGAAATCAATTTCTAGTAATTACCAAAATAACCAGGGGGGAAAGAAGCTGGTTATCCTTGAAGGAAGACACATGCATAAATTTGCTATCCTTATTCTTCAATCTCAGAATAAATTTCGTAATCATCCATCTGGAAAAACTACCAATAGGAAAAAAAAAAACAAACAAACAAACACAAAACACAAAACACAAAAGGAGAGAAAGAGAGAAAGAGATTGAGATTCAGATTCAGATTGAGAGGCAGATTGTTTGAGAGAGAGAGAGAGAGAGATGGAGATTGCAAGATACCTGATGTGGTTTCAACTTTGGCAAAAGTAGCGGCCCTGATAGCAGAAGCACGGAGGTGAAGACGATGCAGGTGGCTCACTGGTGGTCACGGTGGCGCAATGGCAACAGTGAAAAGCTGTGGGGTGGAGAAGAAACAGAGCATTACAGAGTAAAGTAACGAAGAGAGAGACACGACAGAGATACTAGTATATGGAAGGGTATGGTTTTTTTTAGATTGATATTAGGGCTCAAGAGTTGGGGTTTTGATTTTATTTTATTTTTTTATTTAATTTTTTTTGGGGTTTGGCGTGTAAAATTTTTATTTTGGCGTTTTTGTTTTTTTTTTTTTTTTTTTTTTTTTTTTTTTTTTTTTTCCTTCTGTTCGTACCTTTCATGATAGTAATTGCGTGTTGTGAAAAATATAATATTTTAAACAGTTGACTTTTTGTGTGTCGTGAAAAGTGAAATTTTTAACGGTTACATTTTTGTGCGCCGTAAAATGTTCAATATTTTTTAAAGTTAGAGTGCGCGTGTCGTGTATAGTGGATGTATTAACGGCATGGCATATACACGTCATAGAAAGTTCATTATGTACAGCTAACATTGCAAGTTGTAAAAAAATCATCATTTAATGCATTCACAACCTACGCAATAGACATGTCGTAGTTGGAAAATTATTTACAACATGCAAAAAAAGGAAGTCATAAAAGTGAGAAACTATGACTTGTATTTATTGAATGCCATTGATATAAAACTGTAAAAACCCACTTATTGCCATTATATCATTGTTGGACCACCTACTTTAAAAAATTCGCCAAAAAGTGGCAAGTAGTGGCTAATGCCAGCAACTGATCGTGGTGGTGATATGAATAAATAGACAAATTAAGTTGATAGATAGGTACATAAGGACAAATAGAGAGATGATACTTAGAAAGATAGGTAGATAGTGGATAAATTGACTGATAGGTAAAGGTAATATAATATTTTTAATTATTATCTTTTTAAAGTTATAACTCCCGTCCTCTGGTAAATTACCAACATGTGTTAATATTTGGGTTTAATTCCCATTAAATCATATTAATTCATCGCTAAAAGTCAGTCTTATCATAATGGTCGCTAAAAAAAGACTTTTGTGATGATTTTTGAATTTGTCGTTAAAAATTGACAATTAGTAACATTTTTCTGTGAAAATTTTTTAAACTATCGCTAAAATTTAGAATTAGTGAATTTTTTTGACGAATTTTTTAAATTGTCGCTGAAAACTAACAATTACTAACGTTTGTTATTAGTATTTGAAGAAAAACGTTGCTAATTATCAAATGACCTATTGGGCAATAAATCAATCTATTGAAACCTACACATAAGTCCTATATAAAAGTGTTTTGAGATATGTAAAAATATATTGAGATTCATTCTCTCACTTGTTTGAAAGAGGAATTTCCACTTCTACATAGGTTGGTAGTTAATAAGGGAGAGTCCTTAAATTCAATGCTGATAAGGAATGAGGTTGTAGGAGAGTGGGTGTTTCAGTTCAAAAAGGAGCTATATGATTGGGAAATGGTGGAGGTTACTAGAATGTTAGCCCTTTTAGAGGCAACTCCTGCAATCAAGTCAGAGACAGAAGATAAACTGGTTTGGACTACCTCAAAAATAGGTATTTTTACAATTTTATTTATGTATAATTTTCTGACAGCCGGGTTTGGCACACCTCTTTCATCTAGTAAATTGGTATGGGTGAAGTACATTCCCCCCTCTCCCCCCATAGAATCCAATTTTTTGGTTGGCTAGCATGGAAAGGCAGACTAAAGACAGTAGATTTTCTCCTACGAATGGTGTAATGCCCTCAAAATAAACCCATAATCATCCAACAATAGCATGCTTAAACGTAAGAGAATAAGGCATAAATATATTCCATCAGAGTAGTCCTTACAAAATGTATTACATGTTGACATCAAAAGTAAATGCCCTATGGGCTTACAACTTTCCAAGTCAACACTTGGTTACAAAAAGAGAGTACTAACTCTATACAAAGAAAGCCCTTGGCTTAATATACATGTAATACAACAAAACAACAAAAGAATCCAACAGCCTCAAGCCTCCTAAACTACGTCCTTGGAGGTGGCATACTACCTGTACCTAAAAATAATGTCCCATATAGGGTGAGCCACAGCCCAGTAGAAATATATTAAACCAACTATAAACAATGACTAAAATGAAAACATTCGATAGATGGTTCACACTTATACTCCAACTCATGTCATATCACATTTTCCGTTTCTTACTCAACTTTAAGTTTGAAAACAAGGCTCAGAACCTGGCCAAGCAATTTAATGAGGTTACATCCCATTACTAAAATACTTTCGCAATTCATGATGGATACACATTTTGGTGCTGTATCAATAACACATAAAACCACTTCCATACTTCACAAATGGTACATATTTTAGTGTTGTATCCATATAACAAAAACACTTCCATACTTCACATATGATACACATTGTAGTGCTGTATCAATGGAAAATAACTTCCGGTTTAGAGGTCCATCCCCTATCTTCCCCTAAACCGTGGAGTACATCCCCTATCTCCTCCCACACAACATAGTGCATATAAACAATTATCATACACACAATCAATCAATACATAAGGTTAATGTATTATTCCAACCGTCATATTCGATGACACATTCCATTGATTAGTTTTAGTTTGCCTAATTATCATGCATTGTCTACAACAATCAAGACTATCCTCCACCGATAGCCCAAAGCAGTTATCTTTAAACAAGAAATAAATGCATCAAATGGATAACATATCAACATTTGTCTAGGCGAGCGATAAATTAATCCAACTCCACCCTTTAATCCCATACCTTTCCAATTTGAATATTTCATATTCAATTTCTCATTTCCCAAAATTAATTATACAAATTAATTTATCAATAATTAGGGCTTTTTCCCATAATTACAACACCAACCCTAAGGTTCCATTTTCATCAATAATTCAACACCGAGTCCATTTTCCAATGTATTGCATACATAAAGGTTTATATGTTTGAAACCCCATCTTTTGAAAAATTACACAATGACCCCAAACTTTCACAAAATTACCCAACGACCCCAACATATCAAAATGCCAAAATTCAAAGACAAAGCTCATAAGATGGAGTAGGATATCCCTACCTCGAAGTTAGAGCTCAAATGGAGAAGATGAAGAAATACAAAGTGCTCCAACTCAAAAATTTCTCGGATCAAAACGTAGCCCTCGACGATCAACACACTTTTTGCAAAGACAACAAGGTAGTGGGACACTCTAGCTAGATCAAACCCTAGAGAGACGGGAGATTCTAGAGAGAGGAGCTCTCAAAATCAATTTTGGGAAAGTAAGAGAGAGAGAGGAAGTGTAAAAAGTGATTCAAAAATGCCCAGCTGCCAACTGATATACGTATGACCCACTCGAGCGTCGAATAGAACGCTCGAGCGTCAAGCACAAAAATCTAGACACGCTCGAGCGCAAGAAGGCCCGCCCGAGCTCCAAGACACAAGAATAAAAATCATCCGCTCGAGCGCGAAAACCAGTCCGCTCGAGCGTAGATTTTTCCCTCCCAGAACTTTGACAGACAAAGCACTACCTGCTCGAGCGCCAATATACCCTCTCGAGCGCGACTTGCTCGAGCGTAAAGAAACCCGCTCGAGCATGAAAAACACACCTGCCTGCAAAAGTTTTGCAGAGGCACGAAATATTGGGAGTGTGTAAACCCCGCTCGAGCGCAAGAAGGCCTGCTCGAGCGGACAACCAAAAACCAAACTCTACTCGAGCGCAGAATGACCCGCTCGAGCGTAACATCAAAAACCTGGGCAACTACACTTTAGACCAAAACTCAACCTACCTGTTCGAAATACGCCTAACACATCCTAAAACTCAAACATATGGAATTAAAGGATGATAACAAGGTATACAACCACTAACTCCACAGAACCAAAGTCCGGAGTACAACAAATACAGAAAGGGAAAGCCGGGATCGCTATAACCTTCCTCCCTTAAAGAATTTCGTCCCCCAAATTAAATACCAGTTTTTCAAAAAAAACAAGATCTTCTCGATTCCCAACATTATTACAATGCAAAATTTAACAACTCGACCCATTACCGGTCATCTCATCTCTTTTCAAGAGGCAATTTACAACATTTTCCACAACATGCATTATAGTTATGCATTCCTTGAAATTTCACAAATTTCAATACCACATTCCACAATTCTATATCATATTCAATATTCATGATATATTTCCATTTCTACAATACATTCAACATATACAATGTTACATTAAACTTCCATTTTAAGGCAAGTTCCAAAACATAATTCCATAAACCAAAACATATACCATGTTTTACAACTTAAGACATATATAATGCTCTTAAAGTTCAACAATATTACAAAATCTCAATACATGATTATACATCAACAAACAAGTCCGGATAATTCTCACGGACATCTACCTCACGTTCCGAAGTGGCTTCCTCCACTCCGTCATGTTTCCACAAAACCTTTACCAAGGGAATGGTCTTGCCTCGCAAGACTTGATCCCGCCTATCCAAGACTCGAACCGGTCTCTCCTCATACGAGGCATCCTCATCTACCTCTAAGTCGGTCCAATCCAACACGTGTGAGGGATCCGGCTTGTACTCCCGAAGCATACTAACGTGAAATACATCATGAACCCCAGACAATTGCGGTGGCAAAGCCAAACGGTAAGCAACCTCCCCAATCCTCTCAAGGATCTCAAAGGGACCAATAAACCGAGGGGATAACTTCCCACTCTTCCCAAACCTCATCAGACCTCGCCTAGGTGATATTTTCAGAAAAACATGATCACTAGTCTCAAAAGCCAAAGGCCTCCTCCTACAGTCGGCATAACTCTTTTGGCGACTCTGGGTTGTAACAAGCCTCCTACAGATAAGCTCAACTTTCTCCGTCGTTTCCCTCACCAACTCCGGGCCCAACAAAGGTGCATCACCCACCTCGGCCCAACAAACTGGAGACCTACACGGTCAGCCATACAAGGCCTCAAACGGTGCCATACCGATACTCGACTGAAAGTTGTTGTTGTAGGCAAACTCCACCAAGGGCTAGTGCCTCTCCCACGTCCCACTAAAATCAAGGACACAACCTTGAAGCATATCCTCAAAGATCTGAATAGTACGCTCGGACTGCTCGTCAGTCTGAGGGTGATAAGCCGTACTAAAGGTCAACTTAGTGCCCAAGGCACTCTGCAAACTCTGCCACAACCTAGTAGTAAAACGAGGGTCTCTATCTGAGACGATCGTCACTGGGATCCCGTGCAACCTCACTATGTCCCCGAATATACAAGTCGGGGAGATGATCTACCGAATCTCTCACGCGCATAGGGATAAAGTGCGCCGACTTAGTCAACCGGTCTACAACCACCCAAATAGCATCACTACCCCGCTGAGTCCTCGGAAGACCTACAACAAAGTCCATAGTGACATGCTCTCACTTCCACTCGGCAATAGGCAAGGGTTGTAACAAACCTGCTGGCCTCTGATACTCGGCCTTCACTTGCTGACAAGTAAGGCACTTAGAAATGAAAACTGCCACATCCTTCTTCATACCCTGCCACCAAAACTAGCGACCCAAATCACGATATATCTTAGTGCCTCCCGGATGCACCGCAAGGCGTGAATGGTGAAACTCTCGAAGTACCTCCTCTCGGCAAGACTCCGGCACAAACAAACGGTCTCGGTATCTCACACTCAGGTCGGGATACACCGTCAAACCCTTCTCAACCTTCCCACTGGAGATCTTCTCTTGGAGGGATCCTACCTCAAGGTCACCTCTCTGTGCCTCTAACACTCGAGTCACAAGTATAGGCTGCGCAACAACAGAAAACAAGGCCGCAGCCTCAACGGATTCGCCCAGAAGTAAATCAAACTCGCCAAGTGCACCCAACATCTCCCACTCCCGGATGGCTATACAAGCTACATCACTAATGGATTTCCTGCTAAGTGCATCGGCCACTACATTGGCCTTTCCCGGGTGATAGTGCAACTTAAAGTCGTAGTCTTCAATGAACTCCATCCACCTTATCTGCCTCAAATTCAAGTCCCTCTGTGTAAACAGGTACTTCAAACTCTTATGGTTCGAGAACACCTCGAACCTCTCACCATAAAGGTAGTGCCTCCAAATCTTCAAGGAAAATATCACTGTTGCTAACTCAAGGTCATGTGTAGGATAATTCTTCTCGTGTATTTTCAATTGACGTGAGCCATAGGCAACCACTTTCCCCTCTTGCATCAACACCCAACCCAAACCCTCTCGTGAGGCATCACAATAAACTGCATAACCCAAACCTCTCTCCGGAATAATCAAAATCGGAGCGGTGGTCAATCTAACTTTCAACTCTTTGAACGACTTTTCACAAGTCTCACTCCATACAAACTTGACCCCTTTCCGCGTCAATCTAGTCAACGGCGAAGCTAGCCTGGAGAAATCTTTCACAAACCTGCGGTAATACCTAGCTAATCCCAGAAAAATGCGGATCTCAAAAACACTCTTAGGCTGTGCCCAATCTTGCACTGCCTCTACCTTGGATGTATCAACAGACACCCCTTCCCCGGATACCACATGGCCTAAGAACTTGACTTCCCCTAGTCAGAACTCACACTTTCCAAACTTGGCATACAGCCTATGGGCTCTAAGCAATTCAAGCACCACTCTCAAGTGTTTCTCGTGCTCCTCTTCAGAAGGCGAATAAATCAGAATGTCGTCCACGAAGACGACCACAAAGCGATCTAAGAATTCCCGGAAGATCCAGTCCATCAAGTCCATAAAGACCGCCGATGCATTGGTGAGCCCAAATGGCATCACCAGAAACTCATAGTGGCCATACCACGTACGGAATGCTGTCTTTGGAATATCCTCCTCCCTGACCCTCAACTGGTGGTAACCCGATCTCAAGTCTATCTTAGAGAAACAACGGAAACCCTTCAACTAGTCAAACAAATCATCTATATGGGGCATAGGGTACTTATTATTGACCGTAGCCCGATTCAATTTCCGGTAGTCGATACAAAGTCTCAAGACACCATC
The DNA here is from genome assembly GCF_055761805.1 of Camellia sinensis. Taxonomy (NCBI): domain Eukaryota; kingdom Viridiplantae; phylum Streptophyta; class Magnoliopsida; order Ericales; family Theaceae; genus Camellia; species Camellia sinensis. Next base: position 178,338,298 of record NC_138962.1, on the reverse strand, counting down.
TTTCTTTTTAGCAAAGAGGGCCGATGCTCCCTACAGCGAAACACTAGGGCGAATAAAGCCCTTATCCAGTAACTCCTGGAGCTGAATCTTCAACTCACTCAACTCGGCTGGGGCAAAACGATAAGGTGCCATAGAAATCGGCACCGTGCCGGGCACTAAATCAATAGAGAACTCTATCTCTCGGTGAGGTGGCAAACTAACGAGATCCTCGGAAAAAACATCCGAATACTCACAAACCACCCTCGGCAATACAACCTGGGTCTCATCACACTCACCTCTCATAAGGCTAGCAAGAAGACCACTAAGCTCACTTCGCCCTCGTGGATCATATACCGGTGGCAACACACTACCAACCCGATCCCCTAAGAAATGGAAACACTCCCCGCCCGGGGTACATACTGTGACCCTCTGGCGGTAGCAATCAATAACAGCCCGGTATGACGATAGCCAGTTCATACCCAAAATAATATCAAAACCCTTCATGGGCATAACTACAAAAGGAAATGGAAGCCTGCGATCGGCGACCTCTATATCACAATCTCTACATTCTTGTTTCAAAATCAATTCACCCCCAACAGGTGATACAACGCATATAGGACATGCTAACTGTGCCAACTCCAATTCCAAAACAGATACAAATGCAGCAGATACAAAGGAATGAGATGCACCCGTATCAATCAGCACACTAGCAACCAAGTTGCAAAACAGAAAAGTACCTCTCACAACAGATGGAGCCGGTACTAGGTCTTGCGCGGTAACAGCATACACGCACCCTGTAGGCCCCTGATCCACCTGCTCACCCCTCGGAGCATACGACTACTGCACAGACTGGGACGACGAAGCTCCCGGATTGGCCCTCGAAGCCTGCACAGACTAAGCTGGTTGAAAACCCTGCGTCTGCCTAGAACTAGACGCTCCCGAAGTGGCACTCAACTGTGGGCAAAACCTCTTCAGGTGCCCAGGTTGACCACACCAATAGCAAGACAAAGACTGGCCTCTGCCCTGACTCTGGCCCTAAGGTCGAGCCAAAGAAGAAGCAGCTCGCTGACCTCCTCCCCTCTGTGGGCAAACCAAAGCTTTGTGGCCCAGCTGACCACACTTGTAACAAGTGAAATCTCCCTGATTGCCTCTCCCTGAGCCTGTACTCGGCACTGGAAAGGTCGATCTAGCAACACCACCCTGAGACTGCTGAGGGTTAGAACCCCTATGTCTCCTACCATCACCCTGACCATCCTGACTCCTCTTGGAGCCTTTCTGCCTTTCTCCTCTTCCTGCATCATGATCTCCATATGGGCTGCAGCATCAACCAGGCGCCCATAATCTCGGGTCATAGAACCCCCAACTCTCATCTTGAGGCCGCGCTTCTACTTCTTCTCAAACTCGATGCAACACGGCGTTCCTCGGACGCCACAAGTTTAGGTGCAAACCTGGACAAACTGGTAAAAGCAGCCTCAAACTCGGCCACAGACAAACTCAGCTGCTTGAGTTGGTAAAACTGTTCTCTCAACTTCTCCCTGACTGCTGGAGACAAATACTTCTCCTGGAAAGCCTCTACAAAAGCCTCCCACGTGCCACCAATACGGCCCCTCATGTATTTCCACCACTGACCCGCACCCCCTTTAAGTTGGAAGGATGCCAAGGTCACTTTCAATGCTCTGTCCTCGATGCCAAGCATCTCGAACGTCTTACTCGTTTGCTCTAACCACTCGTCAGCCTTCAGTGGCTCCTTCGGATCCCCAATAAACTCGTCTAGATTAGACCGGAAGAACTCCCTCTTCAAGAAGGAAAGCCCTGCATCAACAACCGGGGCCTGCACTTGAGCCTGCACTGGATTCTCAGCTCTGAGAATACCCATAGACTCCCTCAAAGCATCGGCTATCCCACAGGCTAAAGCGCCCATAGCCTCCTGACCTGCTGGCTAGGCCACATTGGCCTGGCCAACCCCCTCCTACTGCGCCGGATTATCATCCGGTAAAGGCATCTCCTGCCTACCACGTCTACCTCCTCGTCCTCGTCCTCGTCCTCGTCCTGACATCCTAATAAAGGTAACGAAGAACGTTAGCACATTCACAAATGCGCCGAAGTTATAACACTCACGTCCTAATACATGGACAATTTTAATTCACTCCACGTAAGCACATAAGCACATAAGCACTTACGAATTTCATTTTCGGATAATGATAGTCCCGAGGCATTACTAGAGTTCCGGTTAGAAACAGCATTGATCAAGTGCTTTTCCAACAAGACTCACAGAAACCCAAGGATCCAATCAACATCCTAGAAACTAAATCCCATACCCAAGTAGTCACATAAACATGTTATCAAATAGATACATACTGTCACACATAAGTCTCTAACAAGTGAGACAAACCCATTGTGATGCTAATCACTTTCCACGTACCCAAAGTATTCAAACCCAGTACGCTCTGATACCAAGTTGTAACGCCCTCAAAATAAACCCATAATCATCCAACAATAGCATGCTTAAACGTAAGAGAATAAGGCATAAATATATTCCATCAGAGTAGTCCTTACAAAATGTATTACATGTTGACATCAAAAGTAAATGCCCTATGGGCTTACAACTTTCCAAGTCAACACTTGGTTACAAAAAGAGAGTACTAACTCTATACAAAGAAAGCCCTTGGCTTGATATACATGTAATACAACAAAACAACAAAAGAATCCAACAGCCTCAAGCCTCCTAAGCTACGTCCTTAAAGGTGGCATGCTACCTGTACCTAAAACTAATGTCCCATATAGGGTGAGCCACAGCCCAGTAGAAATATATTAAACCAACTATAAACAATGACTAAAATGATAGCATTCGATAAATGGTTCACACTTATACTCCAACTCATGTCATATCACATTTTCCGTTTCTTACTCAACTTTATGTTTGAAAACAAGGCTCAAAACCTGGCCGAGCAATTTAATGAGGTTACATCTCATTACTAAAATACTTTCGCAATTCATGATGGATACACATTTTGGTGCTGTATCAATAACGCATAAAACCACTTCTATACTTCACAAATGGTACACAATTTAGTGCTGTATCCATATAACAAAAACACTTCCATACTTCACATATGATACACATTGTAGTGCTGTATCAATGGAAAACAACTTCCGGTTTAGAGGTCCATCCCCTATCTTCCCCTAAACCGCGGAATACATCCCCTATCTCCTCACACACAACATAATGCATATAAACAATTATCATACACACAATCAATCAATACATAAGGTTAATGTATTATTCCAACCGTCATATTTGATGACACATTCCATTGATTAGTTTTAGTTTGCCTAATCATCATGAATTGTCTACAACAATCAAGACTATCCTCCACCGATAGCCCAAAGCAGTTATCTCTAAACAGGAAATAAATGCATCAAATGGATAACATATCAACATTTGTCTAGGTGAGCGATAAATTAATCCAACTCCACCCTTTAATCCCATACCTTTCCAATTTGAATATTTCATATTCAATTTCTCATTTCCCAAAATTAATTATACAAATTAATTTATCAACAATTAGGGCTTTTTCCCATAATTACAACACCAACCCTAAGGTTCCATTTTCATCAATAATTCAACACCGAGTCCATTTTCCAATGTATTGCATACATAAAGGTTTATATGTTTGAAACCCCATCTTTTGAAAAATTACACAATGACCCCAAACTTTCACAAAATTACCCAACGACCCCAACATATCAAAATGCCAAAATTCAAAGACAAAGCTCATAAGATGGAGTAGGATATCCCTACCTCGAAGTTAGAGCTCAAATGGAGAAGATGAAGAAATACAAAGTGCTCCAACTCAACAATTTCTCGGATCAAAACGTAGCCCTCGACGATCAACACACTTTTTGCAAAGACAACAAGGTAGTGGGACACTCTAGCTAGATCAAACCCTAGAGAGAAGGGAGATTCTAGAGAGAGGAGCTCTCAAAATCGATTTTGGGAAAGTAAGAGAGAGAGAGGAAGTGTAAAAAGTGATTCAAAAATGCCCAGCTGCCAACTGATATACGTATGACCCGCTCAAGCGGAGAATAGAACGCTCGAGCGTCAAGCACAAAAATCTAGACACGCTCGAGCGCAAGAAGGCCCGCTCGAGCTCCAAGACACAAGAATAAAAATCATCCACTCGAGCGCAAAAACCAGTCCGCTCGAGCATAGATTTCCCTCTCCCAGAACTTTGACAGACAAAGCACTACCCGCTCGAGCGCCAATATACCCGCTCGAGCGCGACCTGCTCGAGCATAAAGAAACCCGCTCGAGCGTGAAAAACACACCTGCAGAAGTTTTGCAGATGCACGAAATATTGGGAGTGTATAAACCTCGCTCGAGCGCAAGAAGGCCTGCTCGAGCGGACAACCAAAAACCAAACTCTGCTCGAGCGCAGAATGACCCGCTCGAGCGTAACACCAAAAACCTGGACAACTACACTTGAGACCAAAACTTAACCTACCTGTTCGAAATACGCCCAACACATCCTAAAACTCAAACATATGGAATTAAAGAATGATAACAAGGTATACAACCACTAACTCCACGGAACCAAAGTCCGGAGTACAACAAATACAGAAAGGGAAAACCGGGATCGCTATAAATGGTGTTCTTAATGCTAATGAATCAACCCTTTGTATTTTTTTCCAAAGCTGAGGGTGAGGCACTTAATCATGTGTTATTGTATTGCTCAGTTGCTTAGAGAGTTCAGTCCAAGTTTTTTTTTTTTTTTTTTCCCTGAAGGTTTTGGTCAGAGATGTTAAAGTGGTAGGATGTGCAACATGCATTACCAAACTCAGTGGAGACCCTCCTTAACTAGTGGGTAGGGAAAAGTCTCAGCAATAATGAGAGAATGATGTGAAAAACATTACCTATTACTATGTTGTGGTCTCTATGAGAACATCAAAATAAGTGCATTTTCAGGGCTATTAACCCAAATGTGGCAGGTTTATGTGATCCGATAAAAGTTAAGATTGCACTTTGGTTCTAAGTAGTGTTTAAGGAACATTACTTCACAATTCATGATTTTCTTTTCAACATGAGGCAAATCAGAAATTGTATAAATAAAGGTAAGAGGCTTGTGGTTTGAGGTAACAAGTCTTTGCCAGTGTTGACTATTGGGTGTTGTCTACTATCCTATGTGATGCCTGGGTATATAACCCACCTCGTTTTCCTTTAATTGTGATTATCTTGCTCGTGTTAGGAGTGTCGGGATTTAATCTGAGGTCTTGTCGACCTTTTGAGTTCATTGTTCTTGAAACTTCCCTCGGATCCTCGTCTTTATTTCATTCTAGAGTTGAGTTCTGCTTGTTTCGGAAAGCATGAAATTGAATCAGGGGTGTCTCGGGTTCAGCTAGTGCAATTTCTAGGTGGAGGCAAGACCACACATGTAGGGCTTAGACCACACGTGCGGAAGTGAGACCGCACGTGCTGGAGATGAGGTCGCACATGTGGTCAGGTGAGGTCGTCGATGGTTCAACACTGCTTTAGATGCACAAGCGGAGGGTAGGTGCGGAAAGTGAACCGCACGTGCGGGAGAGAGTGATGCACGTATGGAAGGTATGCGCCACACATGCGGAAATGGTACCGCATGCGCAGGAATGCGATGTGTTCGAAAATTTTCTTTTTTTCTTTTCTTCGGCTGAGCACCCACCTCATTTTTCTCGCATCTCTCTCTCTCTCTAAAACATATTTCTCCTCATTCTCTCTACATTACTCTCACCAAAACACATTAATCCTTTGATTTCTCCAAATCCATTAGAGCTTTGACCCTAGTTCCTTCATTAAAGTTGGAGAACTCCTCGAGGGCTACGTTTTGTGCGGTGGATATTGGATTTCAACACAGTCAAATTTTGGGGTTTTCTTCTCTCTTCTTCTCCAAAGCTTAAGGTAGGGATTCTCTTAAATTTATATATACATTTTTGCAAATTTATGTTGATTGTGGAACTTCTTCTTGTAGTAATGAAACTTGATTTTTGGCTCATGAGTTCTTAATGATTTTAAAAATGGGTTTTCTCAATGTTTTTAAAAAAACTCTTGAGGATATGAACTATATTGTTAAGAAGGAATGTTGTCTTGGAAAAGTCCTTTCAAAAAATGAGGAAAAAACCTAGTTTTGTGAAAACCCTAGAGATTGTGGATTTTTTTGGGAAAATGGTAAGTGAAATCTATGCTTGTCTAGTATTATGATGAATATATGATTGAGAAATTCCTATAATTGTGTATGAGGAGGAAATTCCATGGAAGAACGAGAAATGGTTGATATTGAAGCTAGTTGTATAGCTTATTTTTGGTTGGTCTTGAAATGACCAAGTGGAAAAATAGATATTAACATGTGGAGAAAGCATATAATGTGGTATTATTATTTATCTCTCGGTAGATTTATTTGTGAAATTATCTTGAGAAGAAGTATGGAGATTTTTATCACAATGGTAGGTTATGTGGTGGAAATTGAAAATGGAAACATATTATAATGCATTGATACATGTTGCATTGGCGTTCCATTTCATTTGGTTGTTATGACTATCGAATTGAAATTTGAAAACTATTGCATTGAGAAAGAAATTGTTTTGTGAAACAAGAACATATTGAATTGTAGTTTGGTATTGGTTAAGTTGGCCTGAGTGTCCATGGTGAAAGACCGAAAACACGTGTGGAGAAGATACCACGTGTCTTTTGGTGAGAGACCGGTAAAGTGGAGATTGATAGTGCTTGTTATGCCTACTTGCAGACACCAACCTAGAGATTACCTAAGTCGTATTTATCACCCCTTTGAAAATTACATTGAATTTGTTAGATTATTGTGTCGTCAAATTGGCATTATGCACAAGATTTTCCAAAAGGCAAAAGTATGTATTTTGAGCATGACATGGCATTTGCATTCATCTCATAAGATTATGTAAAAATGTATATATTTTGTTAAGAATTTCCTACTGGGTTTTATGCTCACCCTAGTGGATTTTGTACAAGGAAAGATGTAGTGATTGCACCAAATTGAAGGCGTGAAGTGTTTTGAGGGCATATGGCTCTTGTTTTGTTGTTGTTTTGGATAAGCCAAGGGCTTAAAATGTATGGGTTTCGATAACCATTTTTGTGTAATCGAGCATAAGCCTTGGAACTTGTAGCCTTGAGAGCATTTATTTGTAGTTGACTTGTGGTGCCACATGTTATAGATTCATATTTCTGTAATGTTGAATGTATAGTTGCATATGAAACACTTTTGATAAATATTCAGAATGAATTGAGTACACATCTTAGAGATTTAATGACAATGTAGTGGATGAAACATTATGTTATATATATATATATATGTCATAGGAGTTACTGCTTTTGGATTAAGATCGTGTTGATAGATAAATATGAATCCTTCTTATGTAAATTATTTTGGGGGCGCTACATTCTATGTTTTTGTTTTGGCTGGTTATTGTCTTATCAACTTGGTTTGGTGCTAACTTATGATTGTGCTAGTTAGATAATGCCAACCTAGTTGAGATTGTCTAATTTTGCTATGATGCTCTTTGCATCTTCCGTCTTCTGTTATTTACAATTGAATTTTTTACTGACTTTTTTTTATTGTATTTAGTGATTTTTTATTTTTTAAAAAAATTAAATTTTTACTAGAGGAGCCTCCCAAAAAAATGAACATGCTACATCTCCCTGATTTTTCTCCCGCAAACTCTTCTTAATGATGTGTCAAACAATTTTGAAAGGAGAGATAAGAGTTTGAAGAGAATTGATTAGTTAGTATTATTCGCTATGGCATTGGGGGAGGGTGGGGGAAAATTTGAGGGATAGAGCTTTACAAAAAACTAAAAGGAAAAAGTAAAAAATAGTGGACTTCTTCTTTTATTTTTTTGGATTTTTTCATTTTTTTAAATTATTCTACACTAGACAATTCAAAAAGTAAAAGATTTTGACACAAATTTTAAAAAAACAAAAATTACTAAAGATAAAAAAAATGGAAAAAAAAATGTGATACTAGTATTGTCTTCACAAATATTTACAAATTCATAAAAAAAATTATAACTTTAATTATTTAAAATAAATAAAATTTACCACTAATTTGTTTTTTTTAATAAAAAAAATACAATTTTCCCAAATTTCTTTTGCTTGATTCATACATTGATGTGTTATTTATTTATTTTTTAAAAAATAGTTACCAAAATCACTAATTTTGTATTAGACCTAGATCATCAGATCCACAGGGTTGCACCCAAGTGGAACAACATAAGCATATATACCTTACATGGTGAATTCTAGCCCTCCTTTGGCATAAGAATTTTTTTTTTTAAGGTGGTGGGCTAATTTAATTACAAAAATATAAAATAAGTTAAATGGTCAATAAGATAAAATATTATATTTAAATCATAATTATTTCACATTTTCTCTCATAAAAAATTTAAAAAAGAAAAAGAAAAAAAGAAGTCAAAAAAACCAAATCCAAATGAACTTTTAACCCTAACTAAAATAATATATATATATATATATAAAAGAAGCCAACCCACTCCCCCCAAAGGAAGTTTATAATCCGCACCTTTCATCATAAGTCATCTTAATTATGTCAATTTTCTTTTTTTTGGTTATGATTAAATGTTTTTTTTAATTATTCTCTTCCTTCTCTTCACCTAATTTTCCCCAGGTAAATTGCACTTTTTCATTGGTTCTTATTGTTTGTATTTTATCTAGTTTTATTTCCTTATGTCAATTTGGAATTGCAATTCAATCCGTGAGTTCTCAGCTTGAAATCTATAGGAGTAATTTTTTTCTCGGGAAAGATTTTTATTTGTATGATTTTCCTCAGAAACAAACGGGTGTTTTAACTTTAACTGAGTCGACTCACAGAATTTATAAACTTCATGAGATGAGAGTAATGTGTGGGTGTTGATTTCCGATCACACAACCAAACGGGAAACTCAGTTGGAGAGCACTGGCAGAATAGATTAAGCTCGAACAACCTGGCACAGAAAGAAAAGAATTCGGCTGTGGTTCGTCCACCCGGGGGCACTCCGATGATCAAGTCAATAATCGAATCTCTCAAAGATAGCAAACTGTACTTAACTCACAAGAATAACTTACCACTCACAGTATATTACACATACCTGAGACCCACGGGAGTGCCTTGCTTTTATAGCCAACATTGGCATGTTCCCTGTAGAAGCCTCACTTCAGTGGACTCAGGCTCAATGTCTATCCTAGACCCTCAGCCAGATAGAGATAAACTCCCTAAGAGTTTTATCTTTATCCAAACTGAGATTCTCTCCTGTTCTAGGACTCTTGTCCCTTATCTGATTATCTCAGATTTCGGTATCTCCGTAGATAACCTCGGCCTAGCCGAGGTCACCTCGGCATCATAAGCAAGCCATGTGGCACCTCGACTGACACTTCGACGTCATCTTGGCCACGTGTTATCATTCACAAATATGTCCCCACAACTACCCCCTAGGTTCTATTACCTCAGCAACCTGAGATGATGGAACCTATATCGTTTCTTTCTGAAGAACGTCGACTGAAATTCACTCTTTTCTTCGTCTAAGATCGTGACTTGTCGGTTTCAAGTACTCAGGACTCAACTGCCCATCTCTATTAATGACCAAGAACCAAGAACCAAGTTTTTCGAGTTCCTTAACCCGAGATCGTTCCATTAGCCGAGGTTTTCACATCATTAAATTGAGAACTCCAAGAGTTTTATCTGCGCATGAGCTGTCACACACGGTTTTCTCAACCATTTCCTCCACGCGTCTGTTCCTCATTGGTCCGTACCTGACACGCGTTATCAAGATGCGTTGCTTCTACACGTGCCACCTGACAAACACGTCGTCTAAAGCATTTCATTATGGTTTGCCGCCCTTTCGCGTTTTTGACAAAACTCTTTCTTCTCTCTCCGTCTTTTCACTTTTGTAATTCACAATTTTTTCCCTTGTCTCTCAGACTTTCTCTCTCTAACATTTCCAAATCTTCCATTGTTGCGTTCAAGAGCTCTCTGCAACTGCATTCTTCGTTTACCGCTGGCACACCACTCATTATTTGACTTTGATCGTTTAGCTTGTCTGATTCCAACATATCTCACTCCAGCTTCAATCGATAAGTCCTTCGATTCCTTTTTATTTTAACTTTAATTCTCCAATGTTGTTTACTATTCTTGGCCATGCTCATATGACTTCCTTTTGAGTTTTGCTATATGCTTCCCCTCATACATGTTTTTGTGAAATCTGTATATGCATTTGTAATTGTTCTCTATTGCTATCTTCGTGCTTTGGCCATCATTTCTTGTTTCTTGAATCTGTTTGATGTAACACAATTTGTTCCTGAATTCAAGAATGTGCGTATTGCTTCTGACTCTTGCACACTGCCTTGCACATACTCACTTATTGTTCTGTAAATTTATGATTTTCTTAATTCTTGAATCTCGGTTGTGTTCTTGATTTCTAAATCATGCTCTTTTTTCTGTTTATCTTGTTGTATTTCTAGATTTTTGCCTTTGATTCCTATTTCTATAGTTTCTAGGTTTAGGATTGGCTCTAGAACCTTGTTCTCTAGGAAAATCGACATGAATTCTCCTTAGATCTTCAAAAATCCTAAAACCAATGCCTGTTTAGGTTTTAGTCAAGGTCTTTAAACCTGCATCAATCATTTTGTTGTCTAACCCCTTCTTGCCGAGATAATAGGTATGTTTAGGTGGAGAGTAGACACCCCAGAAAAGCTAAAGCATTTTAGGTGAGAGTTCTCGATCCCAGCCGATGTCCATTTGAGGTTAGTTGGAGAGGAAGACTCTATCATGCCTGATAGAGACTCCATGCCCTTTCCTGTTGTTGCATTTATTGAATGTGGATTTCGGTTTCCCCTAGACACTCTCTTCCGAGAAATCCTTCATTATTACAAACTTAATCCCATGCAGCTTGCCATAAACTCATATAAGGTTATCAATGGCATAATCAAACTAGCACACTGAGAAAAAGCTAGCATTACATTGGCTGACATCCAATTATGTTACACAATGTGTGGCCTTAAGTATAAGAAAGGCTACATATACTACCTTAAGCCCAGATCCACCGCCTTCAAACTAATAGACAACCTCCTAGACTCCAACAAAGGTGCTGGAGATGATTACTTCATCGTCTCGGGCAACTGGGAGTTTGCTCCCGATGACAATCTTCATCTTTATCCTCTGCGCCGAGCAGTTTTTAAAGAGGGTGATAGTAAGACTTAGTCATCACACTGTAATTCCATTTTGGTTAAGGCTTGCCAACTCATTCATATCTTCTAATGTTTGCTCTTTATTTTTTGTAGTTCTTCCTCAACCAGCCAAGGGATTTTGGTTACGTTCCCAGCCGAGATCTAAAGAAACTCTTGGATCTTCTTGTGCAGAAACAAAAAGCCCCTCTTCTGTTGAATTACATACCAACATATAAATCGGCTTTGCCCGACGTCCCTCAGAGAAGTCAAACTCCACCATCTGCCTCAACCCCTCTAGTTACTTCTTCACCAAGAGCTAATCAGGCTTTCGCTTCTGATCCAGTTGAGTTACCGTCAACCTCTGCCTCCTAACTTATCCCAATATCCCAACGTCGACATCGTCGTCGTGCCCCAGCAAACTTACCAACAGGCAGAACTCGTAACTGCAAACATCAAGATTCTGAGGAGTCAGCCTATGATCTAGCGAACCCACCAACAGCCTTGCCAGCAATTCATTTCGGTACCAAAGTTACCCTCACTGCTACTGCCGAAGACACGGGCCGAAAGTCGTTGTTGAAGACCTCTTGGCCGACTTGCCAGGAGTGGTCATTGTTGTCTTTTCTTCACCATCTCAATCTCAACCCAAACAAAAACCAAAAAGGGTAAAGAGGGCTAAGGAAAAAGCCTCTGCCACCCAAATTGAATATGAAGATACAATACCAATCTCCAAACTCGCCGAAATCGAGAAAACAGCCTTCCTTGCCAAAAAGAGGCCTGCTGAGGCCGATCCAACTGATACGGCTCCGTCAAAGAAGCCGAGGTCCAAAGTTGTGGCAACCTCGGGTGCATTTAAAGTCGATGAACCCTGGGCTCCTGCCATCACGATTGGGGACCAACCAATCAAGGCCGGCAACAGTGCCATTGACAATATCAAGGTCGGCGTTGCTCTTTCCACAGCCGTTCTTCTCCCAACTGATCTAAATTGTATGGTCGAGATCACGGGTATTAAAATTTTTCTTTAATGATACAGCACTCCATTCTGGTAAGTCTTCAACTCTTGTCTTTTCTGGCTTTCTACTTCAAGTTCTCATACTTCAAAATTTTACTAACTTGTTCATTTATTTTCTTCTAGGCGATCGAGCATACTTATTCCTTTGCAATGAAAGTCGAGGATTTGAAGAAAGAATTAGTCCACAAGACCAAAGAGGCTGCTGGCTTCCTCACCTCTTTAAATAACGTCGAGGCCAAGATCAAAGTTCTGTTGGATCAGGCCAAGGCAGCCAGACAAGCCCAAGACCAGGCTGAGGAAAAAGTTGAGGCGGCCGAGGCTATAGCTGAAGTACTAAAGTCTGAGATCAAGGATGCCGAAGCCAAAAATGCTGAGGTCAAGGCAGAGCTCCAAAAAGTACTGGCTATGAAGGAAGCCAAGATCAAAGCGACTGATAAGAACGCTTTCTCAGAGGGACAAGCTGCAGTCCGTGACGCGTACAAAGATCAAGTCAACCAAGCCTATAATCGAGGCTTCTACCTCGGTTGGACTGCAACTCTCAACAAATTATTTGTCCCTATGGACTCCGACCTCCGAGATATCGGCCAACTCCAAGTGCCTTTCTATTCGACTTCCAAAGATTTAAACGGGGAGGCCGACGAGGAGGAAACCGACGCAAAGGATGCCGAAGAAAAGAATGGGGTCACTGTTGGGGCGAAGTCTCCAACATTGAATGATCAAGTCCTAGACTTGACTCATGATAGAGAAGACTTGGTTTCCAAGGCCGCCTCTCCTAAACAAGCAACTTCTGAGGTTGAGGTTAGTCTAGTCAAAAAAAGATTAGACCAAACATTTCTGGAAATTGACGTCGAGATAGTGGCGGAGAAGGAAGCCACATTGCCAACCGAGGCCAACACAACGCCAACAGCCAAGGTTGAACAATTTGAAACCGATGCCCACAATTCCAATGCTTAGGAATTTTGACTTTAAACTTTACTTTTGGATAGTTCATAATTTTCTGTAACTTTTGGACAAGTAATCCCTTTTTTCAAGCCGAAGTGTCTTTTTGTTTCTGAACAAGTTTTTCCCAAATGTATGCTTGCCTTCCTTTTCCCTAAGTGTTGAATGTTTTACTTCATATATGCTTCACTGCTTTCCTTCTATGCCTTTCATGCTTTCATACTCAGAATATTTTTTGTATTTCTCCAAAGTACACCTTAACTTGTGTAATCACTTCGGGGTAAAGTACCTCGGATATGAATATTGATTGGTTGTCTCGGCCAACACTTGAAAACACCTTGGCTAACACTTAAAAAATATTTCGAATATATATTTTTTACAAGTGTTGTTTCTCTAAACTTATTCAGTCAAGTATTACTCCTTCATTTCCACTAACTCTCTTCTATCAAGACTTCACCCTTCCAACCTTGACAACCTGGTTGGTCACCTTGGGTAATATGTATCTCGGATACATCTTTCATAATTACCTCGGCTAACTCCAACTCGTAAATTTCTCTGAAATTTCAACAAGTGTTAAGCCCATTTTAACTTGTAAATTTTTCTAAAAAATTTTAACAAGTCCCAAGCTCTTAAGTTTATTTATCATTCCTGCTCTCTCTGCTCCCTAATGTGAACCTAAGTTCCACTTAAGTTCACATTATGCGTTTATGGTCTATCACCGAAGTCAGATTCAAACAAAGACTAATTGAAGTGTTCACCCTTGGTTTCTTTGAAATAAACTTAGTTCCATTCTGAGTTTAACTCTGCCGACATGGCAAGTCTTGGTTAATTCAACTTAGTTCAACTCTATTATATGCAAGTATAATTCAACTCTGCCATATAATAAGTCTAAGTTATTCGTCATGTTTCATTCGAAAATATCGCCAACTTCGTTCAACTCTATTATATGCAAGTATAATTCAACTCTGCCATATAATAAGTCTAAGTTATTCATCATCTGTTATTCGGAAACATCACCAACTTAGTTCAACTCTATTATATGCAAGTATAATTCAACTTTGCCATATAATAAGTCTAAGTTATTCGTCATGTTTCGTTTGGAAACATCGCCAAATTAGTTCAACTCTATTATATGCAAGTATAATTCAACTCTGCCATATAATAAGTCTAAGTTATTCATCATGTTTCATTCAGAAACATCGTCATAGGATTAGTTAGTCTTATCGCACAAATTTTAAATTCAAAAATCAAACTAACATTTTATTATTACTTCAGCTAATAAAATTATGACATAAACTTCGCAAAAATAAAAAACTAATGATAAAAAAACTTCAAGTTGCAAGTGTTCCAGGGTCCTGGCAACTCTTTGCCTTCAGTGTCTTCAAGCCGATATGCCCCATTGCAGGCAATCGAGATGATCCTATAAGGCCCCTCCCAGTTTGGGCTAAGTTTTCCCTCCCTGGGATCCTTCTTGTTGCCGACGACCTTTCTTAGGACTAGATCCCCAACCTTAAACTCTCTTGGGTTGACCTTCTTATTGTAAGTCCTAGCAAGTTGTTGCTGGTATGCCCCCAGTCGAATTGCTGCTCTCTCTTTGCTCCTCCAGCAGGTCTAGATCTCGGGCCAGAAAGGCCTCATTAGTCCCATTCTCTACTTCCTAGATTCTGATCCCAGGGATACCGACTTCCAATAGGATAACTGCTTCAGTGCCATAAGCCATGGCAAATGGAGACTCCCCAGTTGATCTTCTCGACATAGTCCGATATGCCCAGAGTACATTGGGCAACTGTTCCACCCATTTTCCCTTTGTTGCTTCCAGCCTCTTTTTAATCCCATCCAAGATAGTCTTATTGGATGCTTCTGCTTGACCATTGCTCTGAGAGAAACTTGGAGTAGAGTAGTAGTTTCTGATTTTATACTTTGCACAGAAGCTTTTGATTAGCTTACTGTCAAACTGTGTACTATTGTCTACTATTATTACCCTTGGAATCCCAAACCTAGTGATGATGTTCTTCCATATGAAGTTCTTCACATCAATATCTCGAATCTTCGCAGGGGATTCAACTTCCACCCACTTCGTGAAGTAGTCAGTTGCTACCAACAGAAACTTCCTTTGCCTAATTGCTTGGGGCAGTTGTCCAACAAGATCCATGCCCCAGTGGGCAAATAGCCAAGGGTTGGATATTGGGTTCAAATCTACTGCTGGTTGATATATCAAAGGCGCAAACCTTGGCACTTCTCACACTTTTTGAAGTTTTAACATCCTTCTACATGTAGGGCCACCAGTACCCCTAAGTAGTGGCCCTATGAGCAAGTGATTTGCCTCCAACATGGCTTCCATATACTCCTTCATGTATTTCATACAAGAAGTCTTCAATTTGGGAGGGATGCACATATCTCAAAAGGGGACCAGTAAAGGATCTCTTGTAAAGATGGCCATCTGTTGTTAGATTGAACCTGGCCTATTTTAACCTGGTCTTATATGCCTCTTTTTTGTTGTCTGGCAGCTTGCCATCCCTAAGGAACATCACTATTGTATCTATCAAACTTGGACCCATCTTCACACACATTGCTTCGTACTCTGTGATTAGCGGTTCCATACTTAGGCCTGACAAATAATTAACCATTATTGTCCTTGTCTCCCCTGATTTCATTGCACTAGCCAGCTTAGCCAAGGTATCGGCATGGCTGTTATCATCTTGGTTAACTTGTTGTAGCCGGCAATCTTGGAATAATGCTAGTAGTCTAACAACTTCTTTGACATAGGCTATCATTCTTTCATCTCGGGCTTCATATTCACCTGTTGCTTAATTCACAATTAGTTGGAAGTCACAAAAGACTACCACTTCATTGGCTTTCATTGCTGATGCTAGCTTTAACCCTGCAATCAATGCCTTATACTTTGCTTCATTATTTGAGGCCTTGAACCCCAAACGAATAGACTGTTCTAGCATTCGCCCATCTGGCTATACTAACACTACTCCTTCTTCTGCTCCTTGATGGTTTGAACTTTCATCAACAAACAGGCGAAAGGAGTTGCCGATGTAGATGTTACAGGGCTTTGGTTTCTCTTCTTTCTTCTGTTTTGCTTGAGTGGGGTTCTTTGGCCCTAGCTGGGTTTCTTCTTGCTTTTCTGGGCATCCCAAGCTGCGGCTCACCGGAGTTCGACGTGGGATGGCACAAAATGTGAACTCGGCCACAAAGTCGGCCAAAACCTGGCCTTTAATTGCTGTTCTAGGCCTAAACTCTAAGTTATATTGGCCCAACACTACTGCCTATCTGGCTACCCTGCCTGTCAGATCTCCTTACTGCAATAAGGACTTCAAAGGATGCTCAGTTAGTACCACAATCTTGCAGGCATGGAAGTAATGATTCATTTTTTCGAAGCCATCACCAAGGCTAGTGTCAACTTTTCTAGGGATAAATACCTGGTCTCTGCACTTGCTAGGGTTTTACTCACATAGTATACTGCCCTTTGTTCTCCTTTTTTTTCTCTGATTATCACTGCACTTACTGCGTGCTCTGAAATTGCCAAGTATAGGAACAATTCTTCTCCAAGAATTGGATTTGACAGAACCGGAGCTGTTGTTAGGTACTTTTTTAAGTCGGCCAGGCGACTTCGCACTCCTCTATTCACAAAAAATCTGTGAATTTCTTTAACAAACTAAAAAATGGTTTACACTTATCAGAACTTCAGCTGATAAACCTATTTAGGCTGCGGCCCTTCCTGTCAACATCTGTACTTGTTTTGCGGATGTTGGGCTTTTCAAGTCAAGGATGGCCTTGATTTGATCTGGACTTGCCTCGATGACCCTTCTGGTAACCAAGTATCCCAGGAACTTATCAGATCCGACTCCGAATGTGCATTTCAAAGCATTAAGTCGGAGCCGATATAGTCTTAGGATATCAAATACTTCTTTCAAGTCGGCCAGATGATTCCCAGGTTCTTTGGTCTTCACGACCATGTCATCAATGTACACTTCTACTGTCTTGCTAATCAAATGTCTAAATATCTTGGTTACTAACCTCTGCTGGTTGCTTCTGCATTTTTTAACCCGAAAGGCATCACTCTGTAGCAGTACAGTCCATTTGGGGTGATAAATGCAGTATTCTTCTCATCAGGGGGATACATTGCTATCTGGTGGTATCCCCTATAAGCATCTAGGAAGCTCATCCTCCCATGCCCTGAAGTGGCATCTATTAACTGATCAATCTTGGGTAGTGGAAAACTGTCCTTGGGACAAGCCTTATTCAAGTTAGTGAAATCAACACAAACCCTCCATTTGTCATTCTTCTTTTTCACTACCACAGTGTTGGACAGCCAAGTAGGGTAGTTCACCTCACGAATGGCTTTGGCTTCCAGCAGTTTGTCCACTTCCTCCTCAACGGCCTCAACATGCATCAACGCCGGCCTCCTTGCTCGCTGGATAACTGGTTTAGCCAACTTGTCTACATTGAGCATATGGCATGTGACCTCGAGGTCAATGCTTGTCATTTCGTATGGCGTCCAGACAAATACTTCTATGTTGGCCTGTAAAAAAGCTTCCAACTCTCTTTCTTCATCATCGGCCAAACCTGAGCCGAGAAGGAAGAAGTGCTCTTCATTCCCTTCTTGGACCAGAATTTTCTTCAAGGCTTCCTCACTTTTCTTAGCTGGTTCTTTACTGACATCATCTATAACGTCCATGTCTTTGTCTTCAATTTTTGCTATTTCTGTCTCTCGCACTTTGCAGATGGATTTCATTGCTGCCATGGAGCAATTTTTTACCTGCACCTAATCCCCTCTAACTTCCTTAATTCTATGCTCTGTTAGAAACCGCAACAGTTGGTGTAGCGTTAAGGGAATAACCCTCATTGCGTACAACCATGGCCTTTCCAAGATAACATTGCAGGGGGAGGGGGTGTCAATTACTGTAAACTCTGTGCTTACCTTCCTGGTGCCTGCCTGCACCTCCAAATTTATTGCTCTAAGGGGCCATGTTGGCGTTCCATTAAACCCAACCATTGGGTTGTTGAACTGCTCCAAATTATCTTGATGAAGGCTAAGCTTCTTGTAACATCAGACATATATGATGTCACAAGAACTGCCTTGGTCGATCAGAATGCGCCCTACCTGGCATTTCCCAATCTTGAGGGTCATTACCAGAGCATCGTTGTGTGGATGCTGTGTAATGACTCGGATTCTAATTCGTATTGGTTGCATGGTTGTCAGACTCTTGACATTGATGGGTTGGCAAGTGAACTCTAAATATTATAATTAAGGATCCTTAGGGGATGTTTGGAACCTTGATTGAAGCCTTAACAAGGTATTTAGGCAAGATTAGATCAAAAGCCCCAAATTTTGAGTTTTCATTTTTGACCAACCTTCACTCTTTATCCTTTTTCTCCTTCTATACTTTGAATTTGAATGTGAGACTGGAACCATTGGAAAGCTTGTTTCCGGGGCTTCGATTTGGACACAAGAACGACCTAAAACGGAGTCCGAACAAGAGAGTTATACCTCTTTGAATTTTGAATGCCTCTACTAGTTTTCTCTAGGGTCGACACCCGAGTTCCAAGGGTCGACCTTTCCCTTGCTGTTTTGTCCTGGGTCACATTCTAAAATAAAGGGTCGACATCTGAGTTCTAAAGGTCGACCCTTGGCTGCAGAAAACATTAATCTTCTAGCTTTTCTTCTTAAGGGTCGACACCCCAGTCCTAAGGGTCGACCCTTACATGTTATTTCCAAAATTTTTGGGTCTGAATGGGCCCTACTTTTGGGGGTTTTGGACTTATTCTTTGCATTGACCTTAGGGATACTTTTCTACTACTATAAATAGACCCAACACTCTTCTCTCTCATGATTTCCTCCTCCTCTTTCCTCTCAAACTGTGAGCCTCTCTCATCTCTCTCTAAATCCAACTTTTTCCCACTTAGATAGTTAGATCTACTCATCTAGAAGCATCTTCTCGCCTAGGTCCCTTGGGGAAGGTTGTAGAGCGCGTCAAGGGCTTTCTTTTGATCCAAGGACTTTGAGATTTCATCAACTTTGAGATTTCATCAACTTTGGGTTTCTCTGAGTTTTCTTTTCATTTTTTTGAGATAGGGATACTTTTATCCTAGTATTTCTTTATTTTGAAGAAATTTCATGGTATTGTTGTGACTTATAAGCTAATTTGAGGATCTTGTTGGATTAAACCCATGTTTTACATAAATAAATCATTTTGCTTGACTTTTGCTTGAAATTTCTTAACTTTTTTTTATATAAAAAACATATATGTAAATGTTGTTAGAACCTATATCTATGATGAAGGAGAAAGACCCCTAAATTTGGTAAAAACCCTAACTTTTCAATTTGAGTAGTAAACACTAAATTGAGCGGAATTTCCTTTGATTCATGGAATATTATGAACAATCAAGAGATGAAAGATATGGATGTTGATATAGTAAAGGAATTGTGACTTGAATGTTATTATTCCTTGAATATTATATGGTGTTTCATTTATTATGATGATCGATGTTTGTTGATGGAATTAAAATGTGATGAAATTGTTAATTGTGCATGAGTCTGAGTAAAAGTCGATTTTGGAAAATGTAGTGTTGTGTTGGTACCTGTGCGGGGAGTTTAAAAGGTGCCCAAATGTCCTGTCTAGGCTTATTGCTGAATGAACGTGAGAAAAATATTTTTGGGTGTCCACACAGTCCTACTGTATAATAGCCAGCGAAAGTGGAAAAACAGATGGTTTTCTTGGGTGCCCACTTCTTGTCATATAATAGCCAGCAAATGTGGGGGATGGTTTTTGAAACTAAAGAAACTTGTGTTAGTTTATTTTCCATTGATGCGATTGTTTTGTTTAATTGTTGTGTTGTAAAGGTGTGAAATGTAATGGTCCATGCTTAATCGTTATGTATTTACATAATTAATGAAGATTACATGTGTTCATAACTCCTTATTATGTTTTGTCTCAAGGGTGCCATAAATTTATTTGAATGACTAAATGCTTGGTTAAATGTATTCCTACTGGGCATATAGCTCACCCCTATTCTATTTTTCAGAAAATAATGTTGTACAACTACAGTGGTGACTTGAAGTAAGTGGTTTTGGGATTGACAGTTTAGAATATTTTGCTATAAAGACTTAGAGTTTTGTAATAGGGTTGTTAGACTTATTTTGTTGTTGTCTTGTACACCCATGGGGTTCTTCTATTGTAATTGTCACCTTGTTTGTAGAACTTGGAGTTGGGTACAAGGTTTTAAGGACATGTAAATAAAGAAGTTGTAAATTTTAATTCTTAGTTCAGTGAAAAGGATGGCTTTGTGGTGTGTTGTTTTATTGGTTGCGATGGATTCATGTATGTAATAGCAGGGCGTTACATGCGGCACCATGTCTAAGTCTTCCTCAGTAAAGGACACCATTGGCCATTGGCACTCGTTTGTCCAAGGCCTCTTTTGCTGTACCTGATACACATGCTGTAAGTGTTTCACCTTCTGGGTCTCTCCTCGTATATCATTCTCATTAACCTTTGAGTGGATCACATTGATCACCCGAGATTCTGCTTGCTGTGGTGGTAGATGTGGTGCTTGGGGCAATCTCGCATGCTCTTCCCTCTTCTGGCCTCATCTACTAGGTCCCTCAAGTGACCCTATCTGACCAAGTCTTCCAAATGCATCTTCAGGGCTCTGCACCCCTGAGTTAGGTACCCATCCTCATTGTGGTAAGCACAGTGCTTCCCAAGGCTTCTCCCCATAAACTTGCCCGGAATCTTCTCCAGTGTTCTATAATACGGCTGGTTCCTGATCCTTTCTAAAACTTTATAAACTGGGATCCGTAACACAGTGGTGATTGCCTGTGCAGCCCTTAACGCTGATTCTTGCCTGCTAAATCCAGTATTACCTTGGCCTCGCTTCGGCGAGCCATTTCTCTTATCCTGCTTTGGCGCCTTTGTTCTTGGTGTATCATCTTCTGCTCTGGCATATTTCTCGATCCTTGCCATGAGCTCCTCCATACTCTTTGGTAGAGTCTTTGCCAATGACTTCCGAAACGTGCAATCATCCTCCAGGCCATTCTTAAAAGACACGACCACCAACTCCTGGTTGCATCCTGGTATTCGGTTAAACACCTCATAATACCTTTTGACATAAGCCTTGAGGCTTTCATCCTCGCCAATTTTCAGAGCCATCAGGGAGTCTATCCTCAGTGGCTACAACTTGTTTATAACAAACCTAGCCACAAACATCTCGGCTAGGCCTTCCCAACTCCTCACAGTTCCTTTCGATAACTTGTGAAACCAATTCGAAGTGATTTCCCCAAAAGATGAGGGGAAAACCTTGCATAACAACGGTTCATTCCCGGCATACAAAGCCATTAAATTTAAATATAAGTTGATGTGAAAGTTCAGATCAGACTTACTGTCATATATCTGGAACCTCGACATATGGAACCTTTTTGGGGCCTCAAACCTATCAACCTTCACTACAAACGACGTTCTCGGCTTGACAGGGGATGTGACCTCGGCATTCTGCCGATTCCTCAGGAGGTAGTCCCTCAAATCCTCTTTAGTCTGACCAGGAGCTTGGCTGTCAACGGATTTCAGCCTTTTTGGTGCACTGCTCCCGGTGTCGTTATATGTCCTCTTGGACTTCTCTTCATTCACAATATCGAAGCAAAGTTCCTTTCCCTGAATGTGCCGATGTTCTTTGACATTAGTTTCCCATGAAGGCCGATGTGAGTGTTCATTCACCCTATGATGCTGAGGGACTGCTGGGATTGCTTTCTGCCCTCCTTTCTAGGTGTCATTGTTGGCCGCTGGAATCAGCGTGTCCTTCAATGGAAACGGTGGTTGCATGACGTTGTTCTGCATCATGAAGTTGACAACCGATTGTAGGTCTGCCAACTTGTTTTCCATTCCCTTCATCTCGCCATCCCTCCTCAAGCATCTATCTTTCCATACCTGGAGGTCGCTTTCGTTGTAATACTCATCTCGACCTACTTTCTTCAGTGCATCTACCTCTTAGCCAATGTCCTTCTCCCCGGGATTCTGATCCCGTGGTCCTTCATCATGATTTTTCTCCTCCATGTTAGGATCGGCATGTTTACCACTCTTACTAGGGATGTCGTCCCCAATCTTCTCTTTCTACCCATTATTGGCCATCTATTCTTCTTACGTTCCCATAGACGGCACCAAATTGTAGGTGTTGATTTCCGGCCACACAACCAAATGGGGAACTTAGCTAGAGAGCACCGGTAGAATAGATTAAGCCCGAACAACGTGGCACAAAATGAAAAGAATTCAGCAGTGGTTCGTCCACCCGAGGGCACTTCGACGATCAAGTCAATAATCGAATATCTCTCAAAGATAGCAAACTGTGCTTAACTCACAAGAAATAACTTACTGCTCACAGTATATTATACATGCCTGAGACCCACGGGGGGTGCCTTACTTTTATAGCCAACATTGACCTGTTCCTTGTAGAAGACTCACTTTAGTGGACTCAGGCTCAATGCTTATCCTGGACCCCCAGCCAGATAGGGATAAACTCCCTAAGAGCTTTATCTTTATCCAGACTGAGATTCTCTCATGTTTTAGGACTCTTGTCCTTTATCTGATTATCTCAGATTTCGGTATCTCCACAGATAACCTCGCCCTAGCTGAGGTCACTTCGGCGTCATGACTAAGCCACGTGTCACCTCGACTGACACTTCGGCGTCACCTTAGCTACGTGCTATCATTCACAAAATATGTCCCGACAACTGCCCCCTAGTTTCTATTTGTTTCTTGGATCTTGCTTACTTTCTCAGTGATTTGGTTTTCCAGGATTTGCATTTTTTATCCATGGCCTATCGTCCAAAAATTTGAGGTATAACAAGGTGACGAGTGTGAATATTGTTTGCTAATTATTCTTTGATGTGCATGTCAGTTGTTTAAGAGAAATCTCAAAGTTGAAAAATTAGTTGATATTTATTACCCCATACCAGTAGGAAACAGCACTTGGGAAACGTTTCACTTCATAGAAACATTAATGGAGAATGCCAGTGTGTATTCTAACATTTTCAATATCGTTTAAATTAAATCTACTAATTTATCTCCTTGAAAAACTTAAAACCTGAGCAATGGACTGTAATATGAATATGTTTTGTAGATGGTTGTAGTTGCCTTCAACCATATTTATACACTTGGGGTCCACTTTGTTATCTTTTCCATTTTTTGTTCTTTTGCTTCTTCTCTTTTCTTTTTTTTTTCTTTTTTTTTTTGTCTTCCTGGATTCGTAATTCTACAGATTCGTAATTCTACAGAGCTTGAGATCATATCTTGGAGAAGAAAAACTTATGGTCAGACCCTTCTCCTGCTCTTTCCTACATCCTGAGTAGGCACAATAACTCACTATGCAAACTGCATTGTTATTAATCAGTAATTTGCAAAAAGCCAACGTAACACTTGTACCCTTTTAAAAACTTTTGGGAAGTGTATTTGAATCTGTTATTTTGTTTTGGAAATCTTTGGGATTGTTGTGTCTTGATTTTGAAGGTGTACAAATTGATTTAAACTTGTTGGGATCGCTCGTTCACGCTTGTTCGCGTTGAAAAGTTGTTTGGAAACTTGAAAATCATGTTCTGGGGTCGACAAGGGTCTTGGTGGTGTCGACACCTTGTCTTTTAGTTGGTCGCAAGGGTCGACACCAATCTGGGAAGGGTCGACCCTTGTTCTGAAATTGTTCACTGCATTTTGGGGTCGACACTAGTCTTAGAGGTGTCGACACCTTCCTTTTGTTGTTGGCCACAAGGGTCGACACCAGTCTGGGAAGGGTTGACCCTTGTCCAGAAGTTGCTTGCTGTTTTTTTGGTGTCGACACCAGCCTGGGGAAGAGTCGACACCTGCTGTGTTGTTAAACTTAGTGTTCCAGCTTTTCTTCATAAGGGTCGACACTTGTGTTGTAGGGGGTCGACACCTGCGATGTTTTTCCAGATTTTTTTTTGTCGGTTTGGGCCTAGTTTTTGGGGGTTTTGACCAGATATTTTGGGTTGACTTTGGGGCTTATTTCTAACTTTACCTGGTGCTATAAATAGGCTCTCACTTAACCCTTTTCTTTATTTCTTCCTCTCTTTTCTCCCTCTAAACTGTGGGTCTCTCTCTTTTCCTCTCCAAAATCACTTTTTTCTCAAAGATCTTTAGAGCTACTCACTTGGAAGCATCTTCTTGCCTAGCTCCTTTGAGAAAGGTTGTAGATCTCATCAAGAGCTTCGTCTTGATCCAAGTAGTTCGTGGTTTCGTCGTCGGTGGTTTTTGGGTTGTTTTCTCCTCTTCTCTCTTGAGGTAGGGATTTCTTGAGTTATATATACATGTTTTGCTATCTAAATGTTGATTTAAAAAGTGTTTTGAGGTTATTGTGTTGAGTTTGATTTTTGCTCAAAATGTAAAGAGAGTTTTGAAAATAGGGGTTTAAATCTCAACCCTTTTGCTAACCCTAGAGAGTTTCCTTTTTATTTAACTCAAGGAATATGATTTGGGTGGGTTTCACCATGAAATGGGAAACGTGGGGTTTTTGATGAAAACCCTAGAAATTAGGGATTTTTGGAAAAATGTGGAAATGTTCATGGAACCTTCTTTTCTTTTGATAAAAAGATGAGTGAGCATTGATTTCATAATGTGCTTTGCAAAATATGGAAAGTTTTTGACATATTGAAATGGGTGTTTTGTTTTAAAAACTATTGTTGAATAAATGATGATATATAGTTGTGGAATGACAATTGTTGTGCACCATGGATAATGATTGTAGCTATGTATTAATGGCTCATGGTGATCTTGTAAAAGAACAGTGAAGAGGGGAAATGGAAATTGTGAATGTTGACATTATTGTGGAGACATTGAAAATGGAGAAATGTTATGAGATATTATGTATTGCATCATGTTCTCATTTGATTTATTATCATTGTTACACATATTGAAATGAATTGGAAAACGTTTACTTTGAAAAAGATTATGTTGTAATGAGAACTGTGAAAATGTGTTATGGGGTAAATACGGTGGTAAGTCCGGATAAGGGGTGTAGATGAGTTTGATAAGTTGGCCTGAGTGTCTATGGTGAAAGACCAGAAAACCGCGCGGATAGGTGTTGAGCCTTCCTGTTAATACAGGTAAAAATGACAATTTGGTAGTACTCGTAGAGTCTACTTGTAGACACCAGCCTAGGGATTACCAGTGTCGTATTTACCGGCCCTATTGATTAAAATTGGAAGTTTGGAAATTAATGAGATTGTATTACATTTTTGAGAACATGGTGATTTTCAAGAAGAGCATGAGATGAAGTTTTCTTTAAAAGTGCATTACATGGCATTGGCATTTGCATTTTACATTGAGAGTTAGCATAACTGTATATACTTTGTAAGAAATTCTCTACTGGGCTTTATGCTCACCCCTATGGGATTTGGTGCAGGTAAAGATGTGGTGACCCGTCAAATTGAGAATGTGGTTGTGTTCTTGTGAAGATTAGATTACTCTTTATTTTGTTGTGACTTTTTTGTAAAGCCGAGGGCTATTTTTGTATGGGTCCAAGAGGCCATTTTTGTGTAACCGGGCTTGAGCCTTGGAAGATGAAAGCCCGCAAGGGCATTTTATTTTTTTTGGGACTTGATGCTTTACATGCTATGGATTCATGTATTTCTATATCCTTGAATGTATACATCGCATGTGGGACTTTTGTATAAGCCTTGGAATTTATGATGTAAAGGTTGAGGATTTGCAATGATTATGTAGCGAATGTTGATTGATGGGTTATATCTGTGTTGGATTAGGGCTACCAGGTTTGAATACTTGGGGCTCACGGGAAGTGGTTGTTATACCACAATGGGTTCATTTTGCATGGCTAGGAAAATGTTTTGTTTATTAGTAATTATGTAATAGCATGTTTATGTGCCTATGTGGGTATGGAATTGGACTTTTGGGATGTTATTTGTGCCTATTAGATTCCTTGATGTCTTATTAGAAGGGTACTTTATCACTACTCGTTTTACTAAGAATTCTTGGTTTCTCATGGGACGAATTTCATCATGAAAGGATAATTCGTATGTGTTTATGTGACTAAGTGCTTACGTGGAGTGAATTGAATTATTTGTGTGTTAGAACATATATGGTTGTTATAGTTTAATGCGCGAGGCGAGTTGCGAGCACGTTTGGAGTTATGTGCTAAGTTGTTTATCTTGTTCCTTAATTAGGATGTCAGGAAGGGTTCGAACTCGTGGTGGTAGAGGACGGATGAGTAGCAGGGGTCCTAGTTCTTCTTCAATACTTGCATTAATAGATAGATTTGTGGTATTTTGATTATATAAATACAAAATCTCCATTTTTGAGCATATAGTGTTATATCATGGAATTTGGGGGTTTAGGGTTTGAAATGTTGGGGGTTCAACTATTGGGTTAATATGGTGGATTATGAACCTTAGGTGTGTAATCAAGGGAAAAATTAGAATTAAAAGTAATGGTGAGAGAAGTTTTAATTTTTCTTGAAAGCCTTGATTTTTCTCGAAAACCCTAGGTTGATTCATGATGATAATTAATGATTTTGCCCAAATTGAAAGTAAAATCATGAAATTGAAAGGTTGAATTGTATATATACAAGTTTAATTGGGTTTTGGATGTGTTTGAAAATTATGTTAAAAATTAGCGATTGAACCTTTGTTATGGATATTATAACTTATGCTATAATGTGAAATGAAGTATGGGGAAATGATTTATTAATCATATGGATGGCATGAGCCTTGTTGTGAAATGATGAAATAAAGGTTTAAGAGTTCACCTTGAATTATGTTGAATATTGTTGATTATGTTGAACCGAATTGTGTTGGACTATGATGAATTGTGTTGAGATGAGTTGTGTTTGGTGTGTTGAGTTTGAGATGAGTTGTGTTGGGTGGTGTTGTGTTAGTACTCGCGGCAGGGAGTTGAAAGATGATACGGAATTTGTGATAAGATGATGAAGTAAAGATTTAAGAATTATATTGTGTAATTAGAAAGTGATTTTATACCTCAAAATTTAAAGCCCAACTTTTTATTTAACTCTAGTTATGAAGTTTTATTTTGGAAAATGAGGATACTTTAATCAACATTAAATTTATGAAATTAAGTCTATGTTGGGTTAAGATGAGTGTGAATAATGATAAATGGGAGATTGTGAAATATGACAATGTTATATGATGGAGTTGTATCAAAGAAAATTTAATGTTGGAGATTTAATTTATAACCGTGGGTAGTAATTGATAACCAATGTGTTTTAAAAATTGAATTTGAAGACTTGATGATAATATGGAAAAGTAAAGAAATGGTTTGAACCCAAGAATTGTGAACACTTTAAAGATGAATCCTTGTCTCTAGGGATGTGTCGTTATATTTTTGTGTGACAAAACAATGGATGATTTAATGGATAATAAAGAAGGTCGTGGAACATATTTGTACTTGTTATGTGAATGAAATTTTAATATATGGTGGAAGTATACGAAGGATACTGTAGGTGCCACGTGGATTGCATTTACCGAGGGCTTATTGGCCAAGTATTTCCCTCCTTCTGCTCAGGAAAGGTTGAGGGAACAGTTTGTTGAGTTATGCCAGGATGCTATTCCTTTGGCACGGTTTGAGATACGATTCACTAGTTTGTCGAGGTTTGCTCCAGAGTTGGTGGCAACAAAGGAGCGCCCTTGTTATGAGTTTGAGAGGCAGTTAGGTGATGATATCAAAGAGAAGGTAGTTGGATCTATGTGGAAGGATTATTTTGCTTTAGTGGAGGCCATGGTTAGCAGTTTTGGCCGGGTTAGAGAGGAGACCACTTCGGTAACTCCTACGGTTCATAAGCACTCTAGACCTAGTAAGAGGTGGAGGCGAGCGCACGCTCACTCCCAGACTCAGTCCTTGTCTTCGTCAAGAGTTTTAGACTCGTCAGTTGGGAGGCCTAGTGAGATTCAGGCTTCAAGTTGGTTGCAGAGTAGAGAGTCTCCTGTTTGTTTTGATTGTGGTCAGCTGGGCCATGTTAAACGTTTTTTCCTTGCGTGTGAATGCTTCAGGTGTTTTCAAAACCTAGTCGAGCTCAGTCTCTTCAATCCAGTCGAGGACGGTATCAGTACCAGACCCAAAAGGGCTAGACTTCGAGAGCTTCGCGAGGGTCGACTTTTCAACCAGCGTGGTAGTATCACCCTTGAGAGGGACTTTTGTTTTAGAGATCTATGTTATAAATTGTGAAGCCTTTGTTATTGATCAGTGTGCAATAGGGTGCTAAGGCACTGTGGTTATGTATTGTATCAGAATATGTATTGTTGTTTGTTTACCCTCATATGTTGGGCACGTAATGAGTCTCAAGCTCTCTTTTATATATATATATATATATGTGATGAAAAGTTGTTAAGAGTATTGATGATCCTAGTCTTATTGTGTATCAGATGTTGAATTTTGTGGCGGTTATGTGATGGCTTTTGATTCTTAATTAGTTTGTAAATTGTTCGTGCAGAATGAGAAATCCGCAGAACTTTTGTGACCAGCATAGTGTCTTGATGAGGGCCAAAAATTTTAAAGTTTTATTGTGTTAAGATTAAGGAATGGGAGACCTTAGAGTCTTGTGAAGATTGGGGAAGTGATGTAGGAATGTCTACGGGAGTGTGAGATCCATATTTTAGCATAGTGAGGATGGCACTAGTGGGTGTTGTTTAGCGCATTGAGTTGTTAATTCATGAGTTCATTGTGGTCCTATCGACCGTGAATAGGGTCAGCGTTGTGCCATGGTCGGTTATGAGTTGGAGATGTTATTAGATTTTGGGTAGAGTTTTGAGTGGCAAAGAATTTCATGGGTAGATGCTCGAAATGTTACTGGAGTGATGAATGGCTTATGTTCTTAGGTAACGAGTGTATCATTGGTAAGAATTGTTTGGTGTGATCGGGATCGCGTAATTGCCATTGACTAATTCGGCCTTGTGTTGAATATAAAAGTGTGTTGGCCTTCTAGGCGTGTGAGTAGAATTCCTATGGGAACAATAGTGGAGTAGTCTGTTTTGGGGAATCCGAGAAAACCCCAGGAGTATGTGGAACGGTGTTTGAAAACCTGTCTCTGGGCAAATGGAGCTGAAAATTCTGGGGTGATTAGTCAGTTGAACGGTATTAAGGCAGGTGACAAATTGTCACTTTAGAATGGTTTAGACGTGGGTTGTAAAGTTGAACCTTTGGAAATTTAGCACAGATTTAGTCAGGAAGAGGTGTAGTACCGTGGGTTATGCTTGGGATGTTGAGCCTTGCGTATGTGTGTGGCTATCGGTGTGCGCTTCTTTGTGCAAGTTTTTTTTTTTGAAACCTATGAGTTGGGGTAAAGTGTTAGCTTCTTGATGGGGAGCACTTGTAAGCCTTCGTGTATCGATGGTCTTTTTGGTTAGTGTTGTGTTGTGTTGGTGTGGAACTTTCGGAGTTTGGAAAAGTCATGCGTGCGGTGTTGTTTCTTTTAGCGCCGTGGTTATTTCTATTTATTGTTGTTATAGAAATGTAATTGTCACACTGTAAAATTCACTGTAAGTATGATGGACATGATTGGGTGATGGTGGGGATTCACCGGTTGTTTGTGGAGGAAATAAATTGAAGGGCGATTGTTAGTTTTTTTAAAATTTTCATGGCATTGCTATTTTCAAAAAAAAAAAAAAAAAAAAAAAAAAACCTTGGGGTGAGATTTTAAGGTTTGTTTTGGGAAAATAGTTACAAAATGAATTGGTTTTACTTGAAGTTTATGACATGAATCTTTTGTCGGAAAACGGTGTGGATTCAAGTAAATTTTGAGAAAAAGCGTGAGTGGAAAAAAAAAAGAGTTTTCCTTCAAGATGATATGAACAATCCTTTTTTAACTAGTTTATGTGCCCATTTTGTTACCTTGTGTGGATGATGAATTGCATAGTGCTAATACTGATTTTGACCAAATGAAATTGCATGATAGTGGTATTTTGTGTTGATGGCGCAGTTGTTATCTCTGTCAATTATTATTGTGGAAAGGTTATGTTGATGTGGTTGTGACATCACCATGTGGGTGATGAGTATTATTGGGTGACGGTAGAGACTCACCTGTTGTTATATTAGAATGGAATTGGAAATAAATGAAATTTGGGTCTTGCTTGAAAGATAGGAAATGTATTTTGGTTTGTGATCGATGTGGTCTTGAACACCTTTGAGAAAATGTTTTATCCGTAAAGAAATGATTTTTACCACGAATTGAGAAAAGTTGAAAAAAAAAAATTTAAATAAAAATAAATAAATTAATAAATATAAAATAAAATTTTTGGGTTGAATTGTTAGTTATTATCCCTTTATGGACGAGATGTAAAACCTTTTAATTGAATTGCTAATCTTGGACGTGTGTGTTCAGATATGTGGGTCGATTAACGGGCTTGTTATACCAAGGGTTTGCCTTAGGATAGATATTGTCGTGATCCTTCTTTTGGGGTAAGTTGACCTAAGGTCTTGTAGTGTAAACCTTATTCTTTTTCGTGTTGGGGTGTTAAGCGCTCAGGGACGTTTGGGGCATGTGGTGGTAGATGCCTTGGGTGTGCGTGTTGTTGCCGCGATTGTTGTTGTTCTTGCCTCCTAGGCCCAGCGAGTGGTATAGGTCAAGGAAACGTTTATGAATCCCTTCCTTGTGTTCTTAGTAAGTCAAGTACCCTTGGAGCTTTGAGAGGTCAAACCAGAGTCGGTACGTAGGTATTCAAGTTTAATTGTAGCTGGAATTAGTGTTGTATTTCCTTGGTAGGCTGGGAGATTTGCCATGACTATTTAGTGAATGTTGTTTAGTGGGTTATAGCTATGTCAGATTATGTTGTTCCTTAAGATTTCACCTAGACGGGGTTTAATGAGATTCGGTAAGAGTGGTAAGTTGTCTCCGAGGTTTATTGGACCTTTCGAGATATTGGAGAGAATTGGGGAAGTGGCATACTGGTTAGCTTTACCGCCACAACTTTCGGGGGTTCATAATTTTTTTCATGTGTCCATGCTCAGGAAGTACGAACCCAACCCTTCTTGTGTACTAGATTGGGTTGATTTGGAGGTAGATGAAGATGCCTCCTATGAAGAGTGATCGGTTCAAATCATAGACACCCAAGAGAAAGTATTGAGGGGTAAAACTATACCGTTAGTGAAAGTGTTGTGGAGACACCATGGGGTTGAGGAAGCGACGTGGGAAAGGGAGGCGGAAGTCCGCTCCAAGTATCCAAATTTGTTTGTAAATGCCTAATTGTTTTATTTTAATCGTAATGTTACCTAGTGTTGAAAGGGAAAAAGTGTTGAGATGTTGATCACGTGTTGTTGTATGTATTGTTGATTTGAGCATGATTTTATGAAAGGATAGTATTTTGTTGTAGATGTTTTACCTCATATATCTAATTTGAGCAATCGTTGTTTTGATGGAGTGATGATAAAGAGAAAGATAAATGTTGGTTGACATAAATGTTGCAACTTGATAATGTTGATTATAGTTGTTAGAACACTACTGTTTGGTGAGTTATTTAATTTTGGGGAGTTTGTTCAAATTTCGGGGACGAAATTTCCTAAGGTGGGGAGGTTGTAACACTTGTACCCTTTTTAAAACTTTTGGGAAGTGTATTTGAATCTTTTATTTTGTTTTGGAAATCTTTGGGATTGTTGTGTCTTGATTTTGGAGGTGTACAAATTGATTTAAACTTGTTGGGATCGCTCATTCACGCTTGTTCGCATTGAAAAGTTGTTTGGAAACTTGAAAATCATGTTCTGGGGTCGACATCGGTCTTGGTGGTATCGACACCTTCTGTTTTAGTTGGTCGCAAGGGTCGACACCAATCTGGGAAGGGTCAACCCTTGTTCTGAAATTGTTCACTGCATTTTGGGGTCGACACCAGTCTTGGAGGTGTCGACACCTTCCTTTTGTTGTTGGCCACAAGGGTCGACACCAGTCTGGGAAGGGTTAACCCTTGTCCAGAAGTTGCTTGCTGTTTTTTGGTGTCGACACCAGCCTGGGGAAGGGTCGACACCTGCTGTGTTGTTAAACTTAGTGTTCCAGCTTTTCTTCATAAGGATCGACACCTGTGTTGCAGGGGGTCGACATCTGCGATGTTTTTCCAGATTTTTTTTTGTCGATTTGGGCCTACTTTTGGGGGGTTTTGACCAGATATTTTGGGTTGACTTTGGGGCTTATTTCTAACTTTACCTGGTGCTATAAATAGGCTCTCACTTGACCCTTTTCTTTATTTCTTCCTCTCTTTTCTCCCTCTAAACCGTGGGTCTCTCTCTTTTCCTCTCCAAAATCACTTTTTGCTCAAAGATCTTTAGAGCTACTCACTTGGAAGCATCTTCTTGCCTAGCTCATTTGAGAAAGGTTGTAGATCTCATCAAGAGCTTCATCTTGATCCAAGTAGTTCGTGGTTTCGTCGTCGGTGGTTTTTGGGTTGTTTTCTCCTCTTCTCTTTTGAGGTAGGGATTTCTTGAGTTATATATACATGTTTTGCTATCTAAATGTTGATTTAAAAAGTGTTTTGAGGTTATTGTGTTGAGTTTGATTTTTGCTCCAAATGTAAAGAGAGTTTTGAAAATAGGGGTTTAAATCTCAACCCTTTTGCTAACCCTAGAGAGTTTTCTTTTTATTTAACTCAAGGAATATGATTTGGGTGGGTTTCACCATGAAATGGGAAACGTGGGGTTTTTGATGAAAACCCTAGAAATTAGGGATTTTTGGAAAAATGTGGAAATGTTCATGGAACCTTCTTTTCTTTTGATAAAAAGATGAGTGAGCATTGATTTCATAATGTGCTTTGCAAAATATGGAAAGTTTTTGACATATTGAAATGGGTGTTTTGTTTTAAAAACTATTGTTGAATAAATGATGATATATAGTTGTGGAATGACAATTGTTGTGCACCATGGATAATGATTGTAGCTATGTATTAATGGCTCATGGTGATCTTGTAAAAGAACAGTGAAGAGGGGAAATGGAAATTGTGAATGTTGACATTATTGTGGAGACATTGAAAATGGAGAAATGTTATGAGATATTATGTATTGCATCATGTTCTCATTTGATTTATTATCATTGTTACACATATTGAAATGAATTGGAAAACGTTTACTTTGAAAAGATTATGTTGTAATGAGAACTGTGAAAATGTGTTATGGGGTAAATACGGTGGTAAGTCCGGATAAGGGGTGTAGATGAGTTTGATAAGTTGGCCTGAGTGTCTATGGTGAAAGACCAGAAAACCGCGCGGATAGGTGTCGAGCCTTCCTGTTAATACAGGTAAAAATGACAATTTGGTAGTACTCGTAGAGTCTACTTGTAGACACCAGCCTAGGGATTACCAGTGTCGTATTTACCGGCCCTATTGATTAAAATTGGAAGTTTGGAAATTAATGAGATTGTATTACATTTTTGAGAACATGGTGATTTTCAAGAAGAGCATGAGATGAAGTTTTCTTTAAAAGTGCATTGCATGGCATTGACATTTGCATTTTACATTGAGAGCTAGCATAACTGTATATACTTTGTAAGAAATTCTCTACTGGGCTTTATGCTCACCCGTATGGGATTTGGTGCAGGTAAAGATGTGGCGACCCCGTCAAATTGAGAATGTGGTTGTGTTCTTGTGAAGAGTAGATTACTCTTTATTTTGTTGTGACTTTTTTGTAAAGCTATTTTTGTATGGGTCCAAGAGACCATTTTTGTGTAACCGGGCTTGAGCCTTGGAAGATGTAAGCCCACAAGGGCATTTTATTTTTTTTGGGACTTGATGCTCTACATGCTATGGATTCATGTATTTCTATATCCTTGAATGTATACATCGCATGTGGGACTTTTGTATAAGCCTTGGAATTTATGATGTAAAGGTTAAGGATTTGCAATGATTATGTAGCGAATGTTGATTGATGGGTTATATCTGTGTTGGATTATTTTGGGGCGTCACAGCCAAGTCCCCAAGGGGCCACTCTAGCAGCTTAGGCAAGACCCAAGTTCGAATTTCTTTAACTTACCTATCCAAAATAAATAAATAAGTAATTTGCAAGAAGCCAAAGGGACTATAAAATTAGAAGAGTTAGGACCATCTATTTATTACACTATCAAGGGTAGAAACAATAAAATATGCCCCTATCTCCATCTATTAGTAAGATTACAGATTAATATACTTGTCAGAAACATCCATTTTTTTCCAGGTTGTTTATAAATTTTTTGATTTTTTTTGTTGTTGTTGTCGTCAAAGTCAGTTTAGGTATAAAAAGTTATGTTGTAGCCATTGGATGGTAGGCTTGGTCTATATATGTATAAAACATTTAATAGTACATTATTAATTTATGGATATGACATTTTAAATGATTTGCAGGAATTTATTAATTTTACACTACATGACATTGCCGACTTGGATATTCCAAGAAAGAGGCTTGTGAAGTGTAAGCACGATTTGCAACTATCCATATATGTTAAGCTTCAAAATCCATTTCTTATTCAACTTTTTCTTTAGAGGAACATTTATAGAAATCTTTTTCTATAAATATGTTTTTCAGTCCGATTTTAGGGTACGACTTCCAGATCTTTTTCTTGGGTATTATGGTTTTTATTTGGAGCTTCTTTGCTAGTTTCTTTGATGTTTGTTTAAGTTTAACTCGTGGCTTGAAAAGTATACATCAAAGGATTGTTTGTTTCGTTCAATACAAAAGAGAGTTGTTCTTCGGTGGATTTCGGAGAATTCGGGCCAAAAGCTTTTGTGGATTCTGGAGTGGCTCATCATTGTGGATTTGACATCAGCATTGTGGATTCAACATTGGGCAAGAAAATTTCGAGGTGAAGACCATGGTGGAAGAGGCATATAGGGGTCGGTTCAATTTGGGTGTGGATTCGCTAGGTAATTGAGAGTACACTTGTGTAATTTTTTTTGTCTTTTTAATGGATTGTTTTGTGGCTTTTGCCCATGATTTTTTTATTTTTTTTTTATGACAATTGGAGGCGCTCCAATTGTGGTTTTTCCACGTTAAAATCATTGTGTCAATTTGTCTTTGATTGTTTGATTGGGATTGTTATTTACTAGTTAAAATTCATATATAATCACAAATCAATATCTAGGGAATTTCTAGATTTTTCAATAGAGTTCCGAAGTGAGGATGCTCAATGTATCACCAATTGGTCGAAACTGCAGCCAGGAAGAATGGGACTAGTTTGAAAAGTATGACAAGGTACAATGTCTTAAATTGTGATTAAGATTAAGTTCAACACTTGGGTCTCTATAAGAAACACAGTTGATTTTGGACCTTTTCAAAATTACTCTACTAAAATTAATGTTTTAAGAATCGGACCGAACCGGCCGGTTCAACCAGTAGAATCAGTGACTGGACCTAATTCCGAACCGAAAGATCCACAAAAATCGGACCTTAGTAGCAGGAATCGTTACAGTAGGTGACGATTTTTTGGGAGAAAAGCGATTTTGCGTTCCCGAATCAAAATCGTGTAAGAAATGCGATTCTTAAGAGAGAAAATCACGTTTCGGTTTGAGATGAAATCGTCTATGAAAATCAAACAACTCCAAATGCAAAATAAATAAAAACAAAGATTCGAACAAGATTTTGGGTAAAAAATATGATGCCTATATATACAAAAATAAATAAATTAATAGCACATACGAGATAACCATTAAATTCAAATATTACTTATAGAATTTGGGTATATCTAAATCTGATTGGCAATTTCATGAAAATGTTCACATCTATTCAAACATCGGTTACTCCATAATCAGTGAGGATGGCTTTGGGTTTGCTGTCGGTAATGCAATTGCTAGGCCTGAGGTTGGAAAATGTTTGGTGTGAAGAGAGGAGATAGATACTAGGCTATTTGGATGGAGGAAGAGGAACTGTGTGGTGGAGTTGAGAAGACCTAGCACCTGTCAAAGAATGGAGGAAGAAGAACTGCAGTGAAGTCAGTCGGCAAGAAGAAGTTGGAGCGTTGGTCATCGAAGATATAAAGGGGAGAGAGAGAGAGAGAGAGGTATATGCAGAGTTTTTTTTAGATGGGTGTATATGTAGAGTTTGGGTGAGAGAGGAAACAGTGTTTTAATTAGACTTTTGAGATCTCCAATGCCCTCTACAAATAGGTGTAGGCTATAATTATTTTCTTTGGGATAATACAATAAACAGTGTTGTAAAAGAACAAATATTATAAGGAAAATCACTTATTAATATTGGAAATTTGAGAAAAAATATACTTCCTTTGTTCTCAAATAATAGTTTTTTGGGGGAATTTATTTTTTTTTTATAGTACAATTATTACATTTTAAAAAAATTGATTTTCTAAAATTCCCCTTTGATAGTACATTTTTTTAAAGCATATCAATTGTCATAATTGTACTTTTTCTAGTGTTAATTATTTTAAAAGAAGAGCAAAATAGAAAATAAATATTATTTTAGTTCTTAATTTTTGAAAAATGACTAATATTTTGGGATAATGAAAAATTAAATAAGGGACTAATATTTTGAAACGAAAGATTAAAAAAGTGTATAGATTTTATAAAAAAAATATTGAATTCATAAAAAATATATTGAAACGAGATAATAAATGTCTCATATATTTTTTTTTCTTTATTAAAAAATATATTTTCTTTATCAGTGAAAAAAAATATATAAATGTTATATTTTTTCATAATTTAATAATTCATTTTACTGTCATCATCACTGTACTGTTATTTTCTCATGATAATATTATGACATAGAAAATAACAAAAAAAAATTACTAGAACAATTTTAAATACACTCATAAAAAACCCACACTTATCATATTGATGTCAATATTTAATAAATATTTGACAATTCATTTATAGTGTCTAATATTTTTGAAAAGAAAGTTTTTATTCATACAAAAAATTTACAATAATGATGTGACAATATCATTATTATAAATAAATGCATCTTCAATAATATTTTGTCATAAAGTGAATAAATTATGAGACACATCGTTTTGTATAAAAATTATATAGTAATTTTTTGTTCATATAGTATTACTGTTTTGAAAAAATTATACATAATAATATGTTTCAATGAACACATTTTTCCAAAACACAATCATAATTGTATTGTAATTGTGTCACATTAGATGTTATTTAAAATAATATATATATGAATTAAATATTATTAAAAAATTTAATTCAATAGTAATATCATGTCATTACCAATCTATTGTATTATTAACTATGTGAATTAATTTAAGAAGAAATATAAAATTATATCAGAATAAATAGTTACAGTTTGAATAATAAATAACAAAATTATGTATTTTTTTTTTATTTTTCTAGTTCCTCTTGTTTAAACTAATTTAAAAAATAAATATTTAAAAAAATTCAAAAAAAAAGTTTAAAAATTCAAAATAAGTCAAATAAATCACTATTTTTTGTTTTGTTTTATTTTATTTTTCTTAGACATTTTTAAAATTTTTAATTTTATGATTCTTGTGTAGAATCTATAAACCTAAAACTTTTTTTAAAAAATTAAACATATTGTTAACTAAAAAAAAAGATTAAAAATGTAGCAACCCACATTTATGTCTTAGTCATGTTCATGAGCATCTGTATGATTATGACTTGTTAAGCTTGCATTTGTATGTTTGTGACTTGTTTTGCTTAAGTGAGTAAGATCCATGCCTTGATTTGATGCCTAAGTGATTTGTCTAAGTGTTGTGTGCTTGCTTTGTTCCTTCCTTGGTACCCCAAGCCTAGGTTATGTTAAGCCTAGATCATTCCAAGCCGAGGTCATCTTCAGTCTAGAAGTATCTTGGAACCCCTTTGTTGACCTCTATCTTTGCTTTGACATATTGGCCGAGATGTCATTATCTAGGCCGAGGAGTGAATCACCAAGGCCGAGATGTGTATTATCTAGGCCGAGATGTTACCCTTGCACCTGAGTGATCTTGTCCTGCAGTGGTATGACCTAGACCGAGGTGTGGCACATCTAGGCCAAGGTGTGGCACAGCTTAGTCAAGTGTTGTCCTTCCTAGCCGAGGTCATTGTCACCTTAGTTGTCGAAGCCTTGTCCTCAGCCGATGTCACCACTTGCTGGAGTGCTTTACCGAGTGGCTTGTTAGATACGCTTTGTCAGAGTCTTGTCTTGTCAATCTATCACCTTTTCGAAGAGAACCAACTAGCCGCTGCCACGTGTCCGAGCTGAGAGTTAAGTCAGCCGATAGAGAGAGAGAACCTATCATTTGTTGTATATTGTTTTGAAGAGTAGAGAGAGAAGCTCTAGGAGAAGAAGAAGAGTTCTTGAGAGTAGGTAGATTTCCAAGCTTGATTCCTAGAGATCGAACCGTTAGATCCGTGTTCTAAGGTTAGATTCTTGATCTGCTTATGTTGTTCTTTATGTTCATGTTATTGCATTGCATGATTGAATATGATTTGTAAGCCATGCATTGCTTTGAAGTTCGGTTTTAGAAAGAGAAAATAGCATTCATGTGTTCTTCAAGAAAAGTCATGTTTTGATCCGAAGGCTCATGCCTAGATCCATGATTTGTGTTTGTTTTCGTATGATTTTCAAGTATGGGTACCCAGGTCCATGTTTTCGAACTCATAGCATGAAACCCCAGATTTTGTAAATAAAAGAAGTTATGATTTTAGCATCCATGTTCTTCATGATCTTCATGTTCACGTTCTTCCTGTTCTTCACGGGTGGAAACCCAGATCTCCAGACTTCACTTTCCGAGGTGTAGTCGCCGAGATCACTCTCACCTAGACCTCACACTTAGGCCAAGCATCGTATCTCACCTTGGCTTACCTTGCATGATCACTTACACCTCTAGTTTGTATCGTGCGCACCTCGGCGTGCAGCCACATGCCGAAGCCTAGGTAGCCACACCTCGGCCAGGAGGTGTGGGACCTCGGCAAAGACCTGGTTGGTACCCAGCATGTCTTCCTGACATGTAAAACAGTGTTTTGACTTCTAGCATGTTGTTCCGAGATCATTTGCATGCATGTTAGACTTGTTTTGAGAAGTATGTTTAGTATGCTTTGCCATGTGTTGTAGGACTTGGACCTTTGCCTTGACCCCGACGTCCCAAGAATCAAAGTGAGTGGTATTTTTAATAAAGATATGCTCTTAAGGTTTTGATAAAGCTTTGCCTTGTTTTGATAAAAGTATTTGTTAAGCATGAATGATATCCCTATTTTATGTATCAAGTATAAGCTTTGTTTTGAATGGCAAGTTATCAAGTGAGCTTTGTTTTGATGTCAATCTTTGAAAGTCCGTACGTGCCACGGGACTTTAAGAAATCGTGGCACAAGTCCGTACGTGCCAGGGGACTTTAAGAAATCGTGGCACAAGTCCGTACGTGCCAGGGGACTTTAAGAAATCGTGGCATAAGTCCGTACGTGCCAGGGGACTTTAAGAAATTGTGGCACAAGTCCGCACGTGCTAGAGGACTTTAAGCATTAGTAGCACACATGTTAAGTAAGTAAGTTTTGAAGGACCAAGGTTA
Organism: Camellia sinensis; assembly: GCF_055761805.1. Taxonomy (NCBI): domain Eukaryota; kingdom Viridiplantae; phylum Streptophyta; class Magnoliopsida; order Ericales; family Theaceae; genus Camellia; species Camellia sinensis. The sequence goes on along the minus strand of NC_138962.1, from coordinate 178,298,708 downwards.
TGCCGAGGTTATGTTATAAGATTTGACGTATGTATGTAAGTTTTGTAAGATCAAGTTTGACGAATAAGATTTATCTCATGTTTTGTACAAGCTATGATAAGTATGGTTTTGACAAGGATATATTATGTATTGTTTTGAAAGACCTCGGGAATCATTCATTTAACCCCTTTATTACTTGTACCATTCACTGAGTATCCAAGCTCACCCTCCCTATGTATATATGTAGGTAACAAACAAGAAGTCGGCTACGCCGAGATATGTGTTTTGTATGCATGTTATGTCGGCTTTGAGGATGTCGGCAACCCTGAAGATTATGTATTCCTGATTTATATTTCATGAGTTATGTTTATGTCGGCTTGGGAAGCCTTTTGCCAAGATGTAATATGTACTTTTGTAATCAAGTTATAAAGCTATGTAAAGATGTATGTCATTCCATTTGACTTATGCACTGCTCTTATGGACCACTTGTATTTTGAATTATTGCTTCCGCACTTGTGAGCCCCATACATTATACTCTGTTGTGTATGATTTTGTAAGTTGGCCTTTGGTAATCTCGGATTACTGGCCATCACGGCACCAAATTACTAGGGGCGGTTTGGGGTCGTGACAAAAAAAGTAAACCCCAAACGCACACTCATATTACTTTCATAATTGGTTAGGATTAAAAGTTCTTTCATAATCGGTTAGGATTAAAAAAAATTTAATTTTTTTTCTGTCTTCAACTAAAAAAATTGTTAACTAAAAAAAAAGATTAAAAAAGTAAATCCTAAATGCACACTCATATTGCTTTCATAATTGGTTAGGATTAAAAGTTCTTTTTGCCAAATATGTTGGGTTGGGTTTAAATAAATGGTACAAATAAAATAACAAAAATTTTATTCATCTCATAATTTGTCTAATAGTAAGTTGGTGAGGACATATGACAAAGTCTCAAAGACTGATTGTCAATCACAAACTCAAACAATTTATCAGAAATTCTACTATGCCAATTCAGATCTTAAGAGATTAGATCATTTGTCAAATAATAAGTTGGTGAGTGACATATGACAAAGTCTTAGAGACTAATTATCAATCACAAACTCAAACAATTGATCAGAAAGTCTACTATGCCAATTCAGATCTCAAAAGATTAGATCATTAGTCAAATAGTAAGTTGGTCAGTGATGTATGACAAAGTCTCAGAGATTGATTATCAATCACAAACTCAAACAATTGATCAGAAAGTCTATCAGATCAATTCAGCTCTTAAGAGAATAGATTATTAGTCAAATAGTAAGTTTTTCAATGACGTATGACGAAGTCTTAGAGATCGATTATCAATTCATAACACAAACAATTGATTAGAAAGTCTATATTCCTATCAATTCAATTATCAAAAGATTAGATCAGTAGTTGGGTTATTAAAATAGTTTACTACTTATTAGTAATTTATTTTTTAAAGGTACATTGATTAACTGAAACCCAATTTCATGTTGGGTTTATTACACTTTCTACCCTTAAACTATCATCAAATTATCTATTTAGCCTCTGAACTTTCAATTGAATCTATTTAATCCCTAAAATATATAATTACCCTTATCTTTATAAAGACAAAATAAAAATTTAAGATTCCTTTGAAATAAAATTTTAACTAACTAGGGTGTTTTACTAATTTATAATATTTCTGGACTTATATTTTATTTTTATAATCACTTTAGGGACTAAATAAATTTTAATTAAATACTTTAGGGACTTAATAAATTCAATCAATAATTTAGGGACTAAATAAATTGTTCAAGAACTAAATAAATAATTTGATGATAGTTAAAAGGTACAAAGTGTAATAAACCCTTTCATATTTCTTGAGCCAAACGGTCCAAATTTGTCCACAACAGTCACTTTATTTCTTGAGAGTTATTCTAGTAGTACCTATCAACCTGTCATACACATGCATCTCATTTAATGTTTAAGATTGACAACCACCAATAAGCCAATTTTTTATTATTTATTTGCTTCACTTGCTTCTCTCAGTGGACAAAAATTTAAAGAATACTTACAAATTTACTTTTTTAGAGTTTTGTTGTACACATCTTATTAATGGCCATTGCAAATCAAAAAAAAACTTTTTGAGTTTCTACAATTTTTTTCTTTATAATTGTCTTGGGCACTGATGCAATAATTCCATCTAGGAACTTGGTGATCTTTCTCTCCCATCAACACTAACACTAACACCAACACCAACTCTCTGTGATGGGGGCAAAGCAAACAAACGGATACATAAGCAGAGCAGCAAAACACTCAAGAGTTTGCATACTCATATATTCATATCAGTAGAGTTTGCATATATTTATCTATGACAAAGGTATGATATCCTTCCAAACACTTTCAGATTTTCCATTTCTTTTACAAAAATATTTTTTTTTGTAATAATGTGTTGTACATTAAAAGATTTTTCATGGATCCACATAGTCAAAAAATGGACTATGAAGATGAAGTTGAAGAACCAAGTACAACTCCACTTTGGAAATATGTTACAAAAGTTCCTAGTGAAGGATCTAGTGCCAAACCTGGAGGTGGCGGATCAATGAAATTCATTTGCAATTTTGGTTGCAAAACTGAGGCATATATTGGTTCTTATTCATGAGTTAGACAACACTTAATTGGAAAATTACTAGGCCAATGATATCAAGGGATATGAGTATGTCCAAAGTTGAGCCAAGTTGAGAAGGAATTACTAAAGGAAGAGGAGTTGGCTACACAAAGAATTTTTGGTGGAAATTGTAAGTCTAGAAAAATTCCCATGCCTTCAAAGACACAACAACCACCTCAAACCACTGGAAAATCTTTAGTTGAGGATTCAGTTGACAAAATGTTTCAAACAGCTAGTAGAAAAGAAGTTGATCAGAAGATTGCAAGATGCATTTACGACAATGGCATTGCTTTCAATGTTTTAAGGTCACCATTGTGGACAGATATGGTTTCTTCTATTTTGAATGCACCAAAAGGGTACAAGTCCCCCAACTATGAGAAAGTTAGGACTACTCTTTTGGACAAAGAACATAAGAAGGTGCAACAATCTCTCACTCCCTTGATGCAGGATCGGAGCACTCATGGGGTCTCTATTATTTCTGATGGCTGGTCTAATTTAAAAAACCAACCTCTTATTAACATCATGGCTATCTCTGGAGGTAAATCCATTTTCATAAATGGGCATGATGTTTCTTCCATAGAGAAGAATGGGGCTGATATTGCTGAGCTGCTTTTGAAGGCCATTGATTATGTTGGCCCTTCTAATGTGGTCTAAGTTGTGACAGATAATGCTTCCAATTGCAAGGCTGCGAGTACAATAATTCAGCGGAAGCATGCCCATATTTTTTGGTTTGGTTGTATGATGGCTCATACCTTAAATCTGTTGATGAAGGATATAGCTAAAAGTAAGGATTCACTGCCGTCCTTTGTTGATGAGTCTTATAAAAAAGGCAAGGCAATTGTTAGATACATCAAAAGTCACTCCTCTTGTCACTACTTGTTCAAGACCTTTTCAGCATTAGAGCTTCTCAAAGCAAAAAAAACCAGGTTTGGCCATAATTTTATTGTATTACAACGACTTATTAAAGTGAGACCATCATTAATGTCTATGGCTCTAAGCAAGCAATGGGATAACTTGAGGAGGAGTTCATCCTCACCAGAGTCGCATGACATTGTCCAACAAACAATTATGGACGATGACTTTTGGAAAAAATCAAAAAAAAGTTCTCAAGTTTACAAAGCATATATATAAGATGCTTCGTTTTTCTGATTCTGATAAAGCAATTATTGGGGAGGTTTATGAGCAAATGGATACAATGTTAGGAAATATCAAAGACTCTCTTTCTGATGATCTTGTAATCTATGATTTGGTTCAACAATTTGTGGTGGCAAGATAGGATAAAATGAATATTCGTCTACATTCCTTTGCATATGTTCATGTTCCTAAGTACTACACAAATTCTTGGCTTTTACAGCCAGCTCCTAGTGATGTGAGTAGGAAGAAGCCTCATTTTGATAAAGAGGTGCAAACAGGATATCTTCAAGCAATTAAAAAAATTGTTGTTGACCAAAATGAGGCTTCTTTGATACGCCATCAAATCAGCGATTTTGTGAGTAACAAAGGTGTCTTTGCACAACCCTAAGCTGTGAAAGATAGAGCAACCATGATTACATTATCATGGTGGCATATGTATGGTGGGGCTGCTCCCCGAATTGTTCTCATTGGCAGTGAAAGTTTTATCTCAAAGTGTAAACACTTTTTGTGTTAAGAGATGTTGGAGTACCTATTCCTACATTCACAATGTGAAAAAGAACAAGTTGAATGTGGATCATGCTGAAAAATTAGTTTTTGTGCACTACAATCATAGGTTGTTCTTCTCTTCTTTGTTTTATTTGTATTATCTATTATGTTCTAGTTCTTGTATTTTTTTTTCTTATTATAGTATAATATTTGTTCTTCTCTTGTCAACAAATTACAGGTTGTTGACAAGATATAGAGATGATTATGAGAACTTCAATAATTCGGATGCCTATCCAGAAGATGCCAACATAGAGGAGGATTTCACTACAGTAGAACAAAGAGATAATGTGTCTCTCTCAGATAGTGAAGAGAATGAGCCTAGCTTTAACTGTTACTGCCTCTCCATTTTGCCCACCTCCAAGTATTCAAGAGTCTTCTTCAATGGATAAAATAGAGAGAGCATAGAGGAGGCTTGAAAAGGCAAGGGGTAAAAAGCAAAAGAAATGAAGAATTTGTTGCACTTTGGAGAAAGAATAAATTATTAACTGTCTTGTCTGTTCTCTTTTTTTTTTTATAATTTTTTTTAATCTTTGTTTTTGGTAGCAACTCTACTTTTGTGGATTGGTAGATTTTTGTTGTTTTGTTGGATTTTTTTTTTCTGGTGATCGTTAATTTTTTTGCCCAGACTTAGTGATATATTTTGTCTATCTAATGGGAATTTATAAAATATTTATATTTTGGTAGCAACTCTACTTTTTTCATTTATAACATATATATATGTATATGTATGTATGTCAATTCATTTATTAAAAAAAATATATACATGTATGTCAATTAAAAAAATACATATAGATAAATTAAAAATATAATTAATAAAAATAATATATAAGCACTCCTAATCTACAACTCCTCTAAGTGGTCACGTTCCTCTGCTCCCGCCCCCACTCCTACTTTGTGCAACTAAGAACCAGACTAGGCCAAAAACTGGCCTTGTTTGTAAAAATCGGAAAAACCAGTGGTTCAATCGGTAAAACCGCCGAACCGGTGTCGGTTCTTGACCAACCCAGAGGTTTTTTTGTTTGTTTTTTTCTTTCTTTCTTTCTTTCTTTCTTATATATATATATATATATATATATCAAAATTTCGACTAAAAACTCTTATTTCAAGAGTCTCCTCTCATGAGGAGGAGTCTCATTGAAAGCTTGAAGAAATTATGAAAGTCTATTCCTATTTATAGGAAAAAATTATTCAAAGAGAACCTAAAAATTCAACGTGAGATTCAATTAAATTGTTTGAATCATATTTGATTGGAGGGAGAGTTGAAAATTTCATTTCCCTCCAAAATTAAATTTAGCATTCAATCAATTTGTTAGGAGGGAATGTTAAATTTTTTTAATTTCTTTAAAACTATTGACTTTTTTTTATATATCAATTATGACTTTATTAAATATTATTAATAAATATTATGCAACACTCTTTTTTTTTATTATTTCAGTAATTATATATATTTTTATTTATTTATAATTTATAATTATATTTTTAATTATATAATATTAATTATGACGTCACAGTTTGACCGCTTTGACTTGATAGTTGAACCAGTGACCCGTCCACCTGGTCCTTTTTTTGGTTCGCTCACCGGTCCGATTTTCAAAACATTGATTGAAATTATATTTAGGTTCTGAACATACACTCTAAGATGGTGCCTGTGCTCTGTGAGAAATTTGCTTACCTTAACCTCACCTTTTCCACTGGGGGACAAATAATTTTTTATGTGAGTGAATGTTATTCCTTGTTCATGCTTTGATGATTCTTAAGCTGATAAAATAAATGGTAATAAGTCATTGCAGTCGAATTTATGTTTAGGCGTAATGTAATGCCCCGAAATAATCCAACATAATATAAAACATCAACCCACATTCACTAAATAATAACCCCGACACAAAAGAGATATCGGAAGGTCGTAATCCCCATGTTCCATTACATAACTTCAAATGTTTATACAAAAGTAATCTCACATGCAATTATATATTCATTGAAAAACTAGTACATGAATCTATAGCATGCGAAATCATTGAACCAAAACGAATAAAGGCCCCTCAAGGGCTTACAAATTTCAAGGCATGAGCCTGATTACACCAAAATGGTCCATTAGACCCATACATGATAGCCCTTAGCTTTACAAAAATTTACAACAAAATAAAAGAGCAATCTACTCTTCACAAAATATATCCACGCCCTCAGCTCGGCGGGATCACTACATCTTTACCTACACCAAAATCTCATAGAGGTGAGCATAAAGCCCAGTAGAGAAACCTTAACAAAGTATATATATTTATGCAAGATTTCCAACATTTATGCAAATACAAATGCCATGCAATGCCATTTTGAAGATAATCTCATGTCATGCTTTTCTTGAAAATCACCATGTTTTCAATAACATTTTGCAATCTCATCAATTCCAAACTTCCAATTTTAATCATTACAGGCGGTAAATACGACTCTGGCAATCCCTAGGTTGGTGTCTGCAAGTAGGCTCAACAAGCACTACCAATACCCCACTTTACCGGTTTCTAACCGGAAGGGAAGTGGTACCTCTTCCGTGCGTGTTTTCGGTCTTTCACCCTGGACACTCAGGTCAACTTATCAAACTCATCTACACCCCTTAACTGGACTTACCAACGTATTTACCCCTTTACATTTCCATGATTTCAATCACAATAAATTCATTCTCAATGAAAGTTCCAGTTTTCAAAAAAACCACTCTTCATGACATGTAAGATTTTAGTAATGCCAATGCAACAATTAACCATGCCATTTCGTGTTTCTATATGTTGATTGTAACTACAATAAATTTTCCATGAAGGTTCAAAATCTTTGTTTTCTTCTTTCCATGCCATTCCATCAACATAGCCAAAAATTACCATCATTAATCCATTTGTAACAATGTGCCCACAACTCACACATTTTCAACATTTTAATTATCTCAAAGCCAATGCATTATACAGATATCAACTTCCAATCTCAACAACTTTCATATATCAAGAAATTCTCTATCAATGTATATATAAATATTTTTGTAAAATAAAACATTTCTCATCCTCTTTGCCTAACATGGCACACAACAATACATATAAAAACGACATATGTATATAATTCCAACATGAGCCCTCATCCTTCTTCACTTAAGAAATCCCCAAAATTTTCTAGGTTTTTCACAAAATTCCAACTTTTTCTCAACCCCTTTTTAAAACCTCACTATATACCTCAATCTCAACTCATATGGCTCAACGATTTAAGAAAATCTTTAAAAGGGAATAAGAATAAATTTCTTCTACAAAACTAACAATTTCTTGAGCCACTAAACCCATTTTCAAAATAGACAAAGATGTGCTCACAAAATCAATCAAAACTTGCAAAAACATATATATAACTCAAAGGAAACCCTACCTCAAGTTTTGATGAAGAAATGAAGATGAAACCCTAGATTTATTGGTGTTGAAAAAGATCTCCACTGCATACGTTGTGGTCCTCAAAAGGCTCTACAATGTTGATGAGGAAGCTATGGACCAATCTTAAATGGATGATGAAGGATCAACGATTTGATCTTATTTTGAGGTAGGAACATAGAGAGAAGGGAGAGCAATGTATTTTAGAGAGAGAGAGAGACACTAGAAAAATGATATACATAGCCCAAAAAGAGAAAAAAAAGATAGCTCATTCGGACTCAGGCTGATCGCACGTGCAGAGTGGGCCTTCTGCACGTACGGCTATGATCCCCGCACGTGCGGCTTCCTCCGCACCTCCCCATCTGCACCTGTAACTAAACCAGTGTGCAACCCCTAGAACCTCACCCCTCCCCACACATGCAGCCTCATCCTCCGCACGTGCGGCCCCACCCTGCACGTGCAGCTAGGGCCTCGCACGTGCGGCCCTGGCCCAGCAGCCCAGAATTTTCTGGTTTGACTCCTAGGCACTCTAGACTTAACCGTGCGTCCTCCGAAACAAGTGAAATCAATCACCGAAAGGACAAGAACAAGGTTTTTGTTTGAGAACCAAAATTTCCGGACACTACAACCCAATGAGAAATAAAAGAGAACGGAGCGAATAACTATTCCCGGCCATCACACTTAATGCTTGCATGCTTTAACAAGTTTTCCCTCAAGGTTGGGACAAGGCTTATTGCTTGTGACATGTGGATGATTTTCATGAAATCCACTTCTTTGGAGACAACTTACAAGGTAACAATTTTATCTTCTCTCTTCAGTTTGGTTATTCCCTTTCTTTTTTGGTATTTGCCATGTGACACTAACTTGTTATTGAAGGTTTGATTCCCTGTAGTGATGTCTTGTGTTATGTTATATTAGTTCATTTTTTATTTTGCTGACTAGTTTTTGGTACACTATTGGGGCTAAACGAAGGGCTTGGATGTTGCTTGAATGGGGAGGAAATGGCCATGAGATATATGAATCAAAGCGAACCATGGGGCACAGAGGTCTGCTCTATATTTCAGCTTATTTTTGCAGTTCAATACACCATGGAGTTCTCTATTGCCATAGCATCTAGAGAACCAAATGCATTGTTAATATGGTGCCATTTGCAAAGAAATCTAAAATCTTCAATCAAGTCATTCTTTTTGTTTTCAACAGCATCCACATGCATATAATTCATTTGTTAAAGTTGGATCATTACCAAAGAAAATGGATCCATCAACAAAAGAAATAAAATTGATGATATTTTCTTAAAATGTTCTGAATGATTTTGTATATAAAACAGGATATACTTGTTTTAAATGCTATGGAAAACAAAATGGATTAAATATTGCAAGTTGAGACGGAACAGTTTCATTTTCATACCCAAATGCTTTTTAAATGGATATCTATGTCAATGTTTCTCTTTTGCCATTGGGTCCTTCATAATTACCAAGGCCTCATCTTCGTTAGCACCCATTTTGGCCAACCCATCAGCACTCTTGTTTCCTTTTCTCAAAACATGTTGCACTATGTAACCGCATTTGCTGATGAGAAACTTGGCATCTGCTACCAGGCTCTTCATTGGGAAAGTTATCACAAATTCCACTTTCAGCAATTCAATGGCCTCGGTGGAGTTAGTATTGATGATGAGGTCTTTGTATCCCTTCTCAAAAACAATTGTTAAGCCTCTGTAAATTGCTCATAGTTCTGCTTCAAGACTTGTACGCATGTCCAGCTTACCGAAGAATCTACAAAGCCAAATACCCTTCTCATCTCGGATTAAGCCACCAAACCCGCCTTGATTGCATTTTACACAAAATAAAAGTAATTGATTTTTTCAATTGAAACACACACAAATAAATAAATAAAAATAAATGACATATATTGATTGCATGAATCACCTTTTCTCACAATATTAGTAAGCACCAAACTAGGCATGAACAAAATTATAAGGGAGCAACTAGGGTGGATTTGGGCTATTGTTTAGGCTTATTCCGAATTGTTGGGTTTTTATTTGGTATAAGATTTGGATTAGAGTGTTGTTTGGCCAATGAAATCCATCATAGGCTCTATTTTGGTTATTTAAATTATTTATTTTGTAGTAGCCTTTGTGTATATCATCTATAAAAAAAAAAAAAAAAAAAAAACAATCTACTAATTGTAACATATTAAATTCTATGACCAAAAAAATAAACGATAGTTGTATTTTTAAATATATGATCTATTACTTTTGGTGACAAGCAAATTATTTAATTAATTTATTATTATTTTTTTTAATGAATGATATACGGAAAAAAAAAATTATAAAAGGAAGAGTTGGGTAATTGACTGGTTTGTGGTGGGTCCCATAATCACTTTGGCAATAGTGATATGTTTTCTTCTTGCTAACAACACACTACTAAAACACTCTTTCGCAACCTTCAGCGCCTGGCGGTATTTAAATCAGAATTCAGCCCTCCACGCCTCTTGAAAAACGTTCCTCATCAAAATTCCATGGCGGGGAGGAGGATGTCCCTGATCGGAATCCTAGGTTCTTCGTGGCGGTGCACGTCGGCGTGGGATTTCACATGCCGCCAAACGAGAAAGCTCTCAGTTCCGCCATGAAACGTGCCTGCCTCGCTGCTGCTTCTGTTTTTCGCAAGGTATTTCCTTCGGATCTCCTCTCTTTCCCTCTATTTGGTTACCAAGAATCTTGAGGAAAATAAAGGAAAAGGAAATTTAAACTAGAATATCTTGAATCTATGTATTATATCGTTTTGTTTGAATTCTGAACATTTTCTAACTATTTTCAGTTGTAAAGGTAGTGTTTGGTTTACTAGAATAGAATATGATCATTTCATCACAATGTCCATTCTCACATTTGGTTTGTTAACAAATGAGGAAAAATGCATTATAAATAGAATCATTACTCACCATTGTAAGTCTGAATGGTCATTTCACACAGATTATATAGATTGATCATTCCATTTTGTTCTACTAGGTATTTGCATATTGATGGAGGGCCTGCTCTCAGAAGTGTGTTAGCATGAGAGAGAGAGAGAGAGAGAGAGAGAGAGAGAGAGAGAGAGTCTTCATGTTTGGATGGCCCTTTTAAAGTTTATTAGTAGGGATTACCATTATACATTTTTTTTTTTTTCGAGTTGTATGCCATTTTCTGCACTTCCTAGATGTATCATAGAAGTAGAGCCCTTGTTATTCTGGAGCCTGAACTCTGAATATGACTGAAATTTTGTTTTGGATATTATGGTGAGATGGTATAATTTGATCTATGCTTTGGAAAACACAAGACAATGCAGGCTTGGACAAGGATGGTGACCATTGTCGGACATGAAAAATCTTTTGAACATTAACAGTCTTGAATGTGGAAAATTATAGATCACGTGCTTTTGGAATCCAAGGATATGACTAAGAGAAGCAATAGCTCAACAACATGGTTTGGCAGTAGGCCTAGATTCATGGTGAAACTGGCAAAATGATGATTTAGGATGAATCATGAATTACAACATAGAAAACTGTTTTCTTGGTAACCTGGTGAAATCCACTGATATTTCTCATTTGTAATGCGGCCTGCCTTCACTTCTATCATTGCATCTCTTACCAATTCATGATGGCATTGTTAAAAAATGTCTCCAATTTGCAAGCCTTAGGAGTTCTTTTTAAGTCGGTTAGAAAGAGAAGCCTTGAAGTTTTTAGAAGAGACTCCTGAAAACACCTTATCATACAAAAGGCTAAGTTGTTTTGCTTCTTCCTTGTTACCTCTTTCCATGCGTTGTGTACTTGATAACCCTCAAAGGTGGCCTTAACAGATAAATTGTTGCCTGTATCTAGAGGGAGAAACACCGGTGGAGATGTTGATAACATAGAAGAAGAATATTGTGTATTGATTATCGAATTAATCAACCGAAAGGGCTGAGTACAAATATATAATCTAAACATAATAAAATCCTAATAACCTAAACTACCTGTAGTGAATAATATAAAATACTAATTCACACCCCCCCTCAAATTGAGGATGTGAATGCAGAAAGTATCGAAAGTTTGCCAAGAAGAAAATGAAAACGAAAACGATCAACAGTGTGAGTCTTCGTAAAGAAATCGGCCTACTGAAGAAAGGAGGGAACAAAAGGAAGAGTAATAGTGTCGGCCTGAAGATACTGTCCGACAAAATGACAATCTATTTCAATATGCTTTGTTCGTTCATGGAAGATGGAATTATGGGCAATCTGGATAGCGCTCTGATTGTCACAATACAACGAAGTCGGATCAGAAAGAGAGACACCCATATCGGAAAGAAGCCACCGAAGCCAAACTATCTTGGAAGTAGCATGAGCCATGGCACGATACTCAGCCTCAGCGGTGGAACGAGCAACAACAGACTGTTTTTTACTCTTCCAAGATATGAGAGAATCTCCGAGAAAAACACAAAGATCAGAAGTGGATTTGCGATCAGAGATGTCACCTACTCAATTAGCATCAGCATAGGCACGAATAATCAAATCCGAGGAGGTAGATAACAGCATATATTGCAACAGAGTGCCACGAAGGTAGCACAGAATATGGAGTAAGGCAACCTAGTGTGTGAAACGAGGAATAGAAACAAACTGACTGAGAATGTGCACAACATAAGAGATGTCTGGACGTGTAACGGTGAGATAAACAAGGCACCCAACCAACTCTCGATACAAAGTGGGATCCTCAAGAGAAATGCCATCAGAAGTAGAAAACTTAGCATGCAACTCAATAGGAGTGTCGACAATTTTGTCATCAATGAGATTGGCACGAGAAAGAATATCACGGGCATATTTAGTTTGAGAGAGAAGATACCCAATGCGAGAAGTAGCAATCTCAACACCAAGAAAATACCGAAGAGACCCCAAATCCTTCATCTCGAACTCCTGAAACAACTGACGCTTAACTTCCTTAATAGTACTAGAATCAGAGCCAATGATGATCATATCATCCACATATAAGAGAAAGAGAACAAGTCCAATAGAAGTGTGTCAAACAAAGAGAGCACAACCATGATGACTAGGGCGAAAGCCAAGCTGAAGTGTAACAGAGTGACATCGCTTATACCAAGCACGAGGAGATTGCTTGAGACCAGATAGAGCACGACGAAGACGACAAACAACACTAGGAGGGTGAGAGAGACCTAGTGGAGGCCGCATATACACTTCTTTAGCAAGATGCCCATTCAGAAAAGCATTTTTGACATCGAGCTAAAACAAAGGCCATTGATGGGCAACAACAACAGAGATAAGAGTGCGAACAGTAGTCATTTTGGCGACGGGGGCGAAAGTCTCATCGTAATCAATCCCATACTCTTGAGAAAAGCCTTGGGCAACCAAACGAGCTTTGTACCGTTCCAAAGAACCATCAGAAAGCGTCTTGACCTTATAGACCCATTTACATCCCACAACATTCTTGCCAACATGTAATGGAATCAAATCCCAAGTCTGAGTATTAGCCAAAGTAGTTAACTCGTCATTTATGGCAACATTCTAATTTGGATCATGATAGGCTTCCTTGTAAGGCGTGGGCTCAAAATAAGTAAAAAGACAAGAAAGAAAAGATTGATAGGAAAGGGAAAAACATGTATTACCGAATCCAAGCCGATTTGAAGGATGACGGCTCGCTTTGGAAAGCGATGTGCAGGAGGTGCGAGATCCAAAGAAACAGCTGGAGGGACAGTAGAGCTAGAAGCAGATGAGCTCAGAAGTACTTTGTGGCGCTGATAAACAAGAAGAGGAGCAGGGGAAGTTGGAACTGGAGAGGGAGCTGGAAAAGCAAGGGGGGAGTAGTTGGCGAAATATCAGGAGTGCTAGTAAGAGGCAAGGGAGAGACCTCAAGATTAGAAACAAACTCATTTGGAGAAACATCAAAAGGAAATGGGTCAATATGAACCAAGTCATCGTTGGTAATAGGGACCCGCGGGGGGGGGGGGGGGGGAGGGGGGATGGAGGGTATAGTGTATATTGGAATATGGATCTTCTTAGAGTGTATAAAGCTTGTATAATAGCTTGTTATTCTTTCCTTATTAAAGGTTGTATAGCTGTACTCATTTATGTTGGCTAGAATTAGGTTGTTTCCTTATTTAGATTCTTAGAAGTCAACTTATTGTACTTTATTTATAGCCTTGTACAGATTATGTTTGAGACATACGAGAAGAATTATTCTCTACCAAAGCTTCATGGTATTAGAGCAGGTTTAGAAACCCTAACCCTAGCAGCCTCTTAACCTAGCCTTCATTGCTAGGATTATTCAGCCTTTATAGTTAATTCACTGTGGCCTTCATTGCCATTCAAAATTTCTGTTATATTCCTCTGATTGTGGCTGCTTTTTGCCATCTCAGATTCAAGTGAATAGTTGGTCCCTTCTACAACCTGTTTCTGTGTCCTCTTCAGATCAATTTTTTGTCTTGCTGCCCATTGATTCCTTCATTGAATCATGTTTGAGGTCACAGATGCATCTTCTTTAGACCCAAAAGCCCTTTCAACATCTGAAAGTTTGAGCCTCCAGATTGCTTCAACTAAACTGAATGGGACTAATTACCTTGAATGGTCACAATCAGCAATGTTGACAATCAAAGGCAGAGGGAAGTTAGAATATCTCACAGATCCTCCACCAAAGCCAACCGATCCCAATTTCAAGACTTGGGATGTGGAGAATTCCATGATTATGTCATGGCTACTCCACTCTATTCAACCAGAAATTGGGAAGACTTACATGTTCCTTAAAACAGCCAAGGACATTTGGGAAGCTACCGCACAAACTTACTCTAATGTAGGTATGAAAGCTCATATCTATGAACTGAAAACGAAGATTCACAACACAAAACAAGGATCTTTCAGTGTCACTGAATACTACAATACCATCAAGAGCCTTTGGTTGGAACTAGACCATTATCAAAGGATTGAGATGGTGGTGTGCATCATGGACACTGCGAAGCTGCATTAAGCACTTAAAGAAGAAAGAATATTTGATTTCCTTGCAGGGTTAAATGGTGAATTTGATCAGATTTGAGGCAAAATTTTTGAACAGGGAGAATATGTCATCCCCGAATGAGGTTTTCTCAATTGTTCGAGGAGAAGCAAGTAGGCAGGTGGTGATGCTGGATAAGCTTACCAGTGAGAATTCGGCCTTGGCTGCATCAAAAGTTGCTTGGGGAAGGAATGAAGGAAAGAAAAATTTGGATAGAGAGAAGATGTGGTGTGATTACTGTCACAAACCATTCCACACCAGGGAGATGTGCTGGAAACTGCATGGAAAACCACAAGGCTTGAAGGGAATTGACAGCAAAGGAGGAAGTCAGGCAGAAAAATGAGGTCAAGCTCATCAAACTGTGGTTGTAGATGACTATAAAGGAAGCTATGGGGTTCGGCAAAAGTGAGGTTGAAAGGCTGAAAAAGTTGCTAAATCAGGTTGATAATCAAACCACAAACTTGACTCCACTTTCAGGTTCTTGCTCCATGGTCCAATCAGGTAATAGCTTTGCCTTAATCACCTTCAAGAGTGTCAATTCTAGTATCTGGATGGTTGATTCTGGTGCATCAGATCACATGACCAGCACCTTCAATCATTTTTCAACATATATCCCATGTTTAAGAAAACAAAAAATCAGAGTCGCCCATGGTTCCTTGTCCCCTATTGCCGGAAAAGGACATGTCCAAATATCACCCACTTTGTGCCTAAAATCAGTCCTCTATGTTCCAAATTTATCCTATAATTTGCGGTCTGTAGGAAAACTCACTGACGATTTAAAATGTTCAGTTTTATTTACTTCCTCTAGTTGCAATTTTCAGGATCCTGCTACAGGGAAGATGATTGGGCATGCTGAATTGAAGGACGGCTTATACTTCTCGGAAGCAGATTTGGTGAAAAAGAGTCAAGAGTCTCAAGGCTTGGTCTCTACTACATTTCAACAAAAAGATGATCAAGTTTGGCTCTGGCATAGACGGTTAGGACACCCTTCTTTTCCTTTGTTGGAAAAAATGTTTCCTTCCTTGTTTACAAATAATAAAGTGGGGAAATTTCATTGTGAAATTTGTGAATTGGCCAAACATCATCGTGTATCCTTTCCTTTGAAAACTCCACAAATGTTATCTCCATTTAGTTTAATGCATTCGGATGTTTGGGGTCCTTCCCGTATACCAAATATTTTTGGTTCTCGGTGGTTTGTCTCATTTATAGATGATTACACTTGTACTACTTGGGGTCTATCTTATGAAGTCCAAATCGGAAATTTCCACTCTTTTTCCTCTGTTCCACAAATTCATTAGCACTCAGTTGGGGACAAAAATACACACAATTAGATCTGATAATGGCAAGGAATACTTCAATCAAGATCTCATTACTTATTTTGCAAATGAGGGCATCCTACATCACTCATCTTGTGTTGACACACCCCAACAAAATGGAGTTGTAGAAAGAAAGAACCGACATCTTCTTAAAGTTGCTAGGTCCCTTCTTTTCCAAACAAAAGTTCCTAAAACCTATTGGGGGGAAGCAGCACTCACTGCTGTATGCTTGATAAACCGAATGTCGTCAAGAGTTCTTCAGTTTCAATCTCCCGTGAGTACACTCTCATCCTTGTTTCCAAATTTCCAAGGGGTTGGGTCCATATCTCCAAAACTATTCGGATGTACTTGCTATGTGCATGTTCATAGTCATTTACAGAGTAAACTTGATCCTAGGGCTATCAAATGTGTATTCTTGGGGTACTCTCCTACTCAAAAGGGCTATAAGTGTTATCACCCTGCAACAAAAAGGAAATACACCACTTTGGATGTTACCTTTGTAGAACATCAACCTTACTTTGGGGACACCTATCTTCAGGGGGAGAGTTTAGGAGAAGATAGCTGGTTAGAGGTTGATCATTCCTTGTCTATTCCGAGTGTGGTATCTAATCCCATACCAAGTGCTAGTTCTGATTTGCTTTCTTCGTCTAATCCAGATATTCCTCCTACTTCAAATATGTCTTCTCCTAAACTGAATGTGAGTCCCGAATAGCATCTATTGAGCACTATAGAGTCTCTAGAGACCAAGGATGAGAGACTCAAGACACCTATCACCAAGGTATATTCCAGAAGGAAGAAGCCCGAAATCAGCTCACATGATCTAAGCATTGATCCTGAAATAGGTAATGAAATTGAAACTCAGTTTTTTGATTCTCATGAAGACTTGGAATTGCCTATTGCCATTAGGAAAGGTGTTAGAACTTGCACTCGGCACCCTGTATCTCAATTTGTTTCCTTTCAGCATCTCTCACCTCAATATCAAGCTTTTGTCACCCAAATGTCTTCCCATGAAGTTCCCAATAGTGACCAAGAAGCTATTAAATTGAAACCATGGAGGGAAGCCGTGAATGAGGAGATGAGAGCGTTGGAGAAAAATCAAACCTAGGAGATAGTAGAATTGCCAAAAGGAAAAAAAACTGTTGGGTGCAAATGGATTTCACCATCAAGTACAAAGCTGATGGAACATTGGAAAGGTACAAGGCCCGATTAGTGGTCAAAGGGTATACCCAGACATATGGGATTGATTATCATGAGACTTTTGCACTAGTGGCCAAGATGAACACTATCCGGATCATTCTCTCATTGGCAACAAACTTTGATTGGCCACTACTGCAATTTGATGTAAAGAATGCTTTCCTCCACAGGAAGTATTTATGGATATCCCAACCGGGTGTGGAAAACAGACATGGTCAAACAAGGTGTGCAAGCTTATAAAGTCTTTATATGAACTTAAACAATCTCCTTGGGCTTGGTTTGGAAGATTCATGAGAGCTATGGTGAAAAGAGACTATCGTCAAAGTCAAAGTGATCATACTTTGTTCATTAAACATTCACATCAAGGGAAGATTACTGCATTGATTGTTTATGTTGATGACGTTGTGGTCTCTGGGGATGATCAAGAAGAGATTATAGGATTGAAAGCCTACTTGGCTAGGGAATTTGAGATTAAAGATTTTGGTAAACTTCAGTATTTTTTGGGAATTGAGGTAGTAAGATCAAAACAAGGGCTGGTGATTTCTCGAAGGAAGTATATACAAGACTTGCTTAAGGAAACTGGCATGCTTGGATGTAAATTAGCGGAGACTCCTATTGAGCAGAATCACAGATTCGGAGAGGCTAATGAAGATCAACTTGTTGACAGAGGAAACTATCAACGGTTGATGGGAAAGCTTATTTACCTATCACACACACGACTAGATATTGCATATGCCGTGAGTGGTAAGTCAATTTATGCATGCTCCACTTAAATCTCATTTAGATGCTGTATACCAAATTCTGAGATATTTGAAGGCAGCTCCCGGAAAAGGTATATTGTTCAAGAAAAGTGAAGATTTAAGGTTGGAGGCCTACACAGATGTAGACTGGACAGGTTCTATCGTGGATAGACAATCTACTTCTGGCTATTGTACCCTTTTAGGTGGAGATCTTATTACTTGGAGAAGCAAAAAACAACATGTGGTGTCCCATTCTAGTGTAGAAGCAGAGTTTAAAGCCATGGCACAAGGCATATGTGAACTTCTTTGGGTAAAGATGATCCTTAAAGATCTTAAGATTGTGTTTCAGGAACCTATGGTGCTTTATTGTGACGAACAAGGCAGCCATTAGCATAGCACACAACCCAGTTCAGCATGACCAAACCAAGCATGTAGAGGTGGATGGACACTTCATAAAAGAGAAGATTGATAATGGTCAAGTGAGAACTCCACATGTATCATCCACCAATCAACTGGCTGATATTCTCACTAAAGGACTACCTAGCCTAAGTTTTCAGCGAATCACGAGCAAGCTGGGAATGCATGATATCTACACACCAGCTTGAGGGGAAGTGTTGGAATATGGATCTTCTTAGGGTGTATAAAGCCTGTATAACAACCTGTTATTCTTTCCTTATTAAAGGTTTTATAGCTGTACTCATTTATGTCGGCTGGAATTAGGTTGTTTCCTTATTTAGATTCTTAGAAGTCAACTTCTTGTACTTTATTTATAGCCCTATATAGATTATGTTTGAGACATATGATAAGAATTATTCTCTTCCAAACATTCAGTGTAATAGGGTAGTTTTTCTAAAAAGATGACATGCCTAGACACATATAGCTTTTTCATGGCAGGATCATAGCGCCGATAACCTTTCTGATTAATGCCACACCCTAAAAAGACACATAGGACACAACGAGAACTAAGCTCAAAGCACTCCTGTTTAGGAAGGAGCGCAGAGCATGTAGAACCGAAAACACGAAGAAGTAAATAATTAGGAGTAACACCAAGAAGATGCTTATACGGAGAGGAACTTGAGAGAAGATGAGTAGTCATCCGATTGAGAAGATTTGTAGTAGTGAGCACAGCTTCTCTCCAAAAGACAGACAGGACAAAATATGAGAGCAGCAAAGAGTGAGCTGTATCAAGGAGATGGCGATGTTTGCGCTTAGCTCGACCATTTTTGGCAGGAACATGAAGACTAATGAATAGTGCCATGAGTAGCTAAAAACTCCTCAAACTCAGACAAGTAATACTCACCCGCCAAATCAGAATAGAGAACTTTAATGATGGTGGAAAACTGAGTGCGAATCATGAAGTGAAAATTGGAATATAGTTGTAAAAATCAGATTTTCGGGTCATCAAATAAACCCAAGTAAATCGACTATAATCATCCACAAAAGACACATGATATTGCGAACCACCCTTGGTAACTATAGGGGAAGGACCCCAAACATTAGTATGAACCAATTGAAAAGGAAAAGATGAAATAAAACTACTTTTATTCAATGGAAGAGCAGACATTCTAGTTAGTTTACAACCACGATAGTCCGAAATATCATCAATGGGAAAATTGCCTAAATGTCCAGACCGAACTAACATTCTTAAACGGTCACTTGACAGATGACCTAACTTAGAATGCCAAATATAAAATAAAGAAGACTTATTGTTTAAAATAAAGGAAGACAATGCAGTAGAAGACATGTCTAGAGGAACATGCAAGCTGTCCAAGATATATAGTTCTCCAACTCTACGCCCGATCCCAATCTGTCTCTTGGATACCCAATCCTGCACAACACAATGAGAAAAAGAGAAAACAACATCAAATCCAGAATCAGATAATTTTGATTACAAAGATGGATATGCAGATAAGCTACTCCAACATATCTGCGAGGGAGTGTTACCCCTTAGCATCTACAACATATCTACAAGGAACCCCACCGCATCTACGTCAGGGCCGAAGCTTAGGCCCCCCGCGTACTCCAGGTGCTAAAGAGTATGTTTAACCCTAACAAGGGGTTATGAAGACTCGAACTCAAGCCTTGAGCGAGGGATTCTAAGGTGTTATCTACTGAACCAACCCCCTGTTGGTAGAATAAGATAATTGACTAACAGAAATAAGACTGAGTGAGAGGTGAGGCACATAAAATACAGGAGAAAGAAACAAACGAGAAGAGGAAATAGAACCAATAATGTACAAGCATAGAAGAAGGGGAGAGATGCAACAGGGGTCATATGATGTGAACAACCAGAATAAAAAATCCACGAAGTGTGGATATTACTTGAAAAAGATAAACCAGACAAACCTAACTGAGTGGTAGTCATAACGGAGGCCTGGGACGAAAGATTTGGATTGGCCACCATGAAAGATTGCTCAAACATAGACTACATATTAGAAGACGGACCATTCTCAGAAATTGGTGCAGAAAAGGCGGTAGATGAGTGAGATCTTGAAGATTTCGGCTTAGAGGACGGTGGACTAGACGAATGACCCTTGGGCTGCAAAAGTTTAGGACAAGCATGTTTCCAATAGCCTTTCTGATGACGGAAGCTGCATTCATCCATGGAAACCCGAGGTTTAGGCTTACCGGTAACCTGAAATAAAAAAGATGGTGGGGTAGGCTAGAGCGGAAGAGTGGCAAAAACTATCTGGGAAGCAGGAGCACCATGAGCCACCTTGAATCGAGTTTCTTCCACAATAAGCTCACGGACAGCACTATCCATAAATGGCAAGGGGGACCGATGAAGAATAGCTCTATGAAGTGTCTCAAATTGATCACAGAGTGCCATAAGAAATTGAATAAGACGTTGCTTCTCCCGATACTTAGTATAACTGTCAATTAATAGCAAATCTGATGGTTCCGTTAAAGCAAGCTAATCCCAATAAGTAGTCATCTCATTGTAGAACTCCTAAATGGACTTATCTTTCTGACTAGTGCTGCGAATAGACATCTCAAGTTCATACTGTTTTGCAAAATTAGGCTCAAGGTACATAGTTTTCAAATAGTCCAAAACTTGTTTAGAAATAGAATACTTGGAAAAATTCATGCCAATGGTAGTTTGAATTGAATTATGAAACTAAGTAAGAATTTGAGCATTTTCCTTATCCCATTTAGCAACATCGGTCTTAATTTCTTTGGATTCTGTAGGTCTAATAGTCACACAAATAACATAGTTCCACATGCCTTTACCTGCTATAAAATTTTTCATCACATGAGACCAATAAGAGTAATTGGTACCATCCAACTTAGTGGTGATACCTTGCAGTTTATCATCAGTTATATTGCTATAATTAAATAGCACAATAAAATCAAAGTAGATTGAAAAAAAACCACTAAGAGAGAGAACCACAAATATAATAACCACTAAGAGAGAGAACCAATCACCCACAAATATCAATAAGAGAGAACCAAGTCAAAGAAGAGAGAGAGAGAGTGAACCCGAAACCAGAAGCAGAGAGAAACCGAGGCTAAGAGATTGAGCTAGAAGTCGAATTCGAAGTCAATTTCAGAGTTTGGAGCGAAATCGAGTGGCAAGGTCAAACCTTACTTTGATCGCATGAACCAAAGGGAGAAACAGAGAGATCATCAACTAGATTCACATAGGGGAATCGATCGAACCAAACAGAGAGAGCTTCGATCGAACCAGATGAACCAGTTGAGGGGTCAAAACAGGTTAAAGAGCATTCGGCTATGTGAGACACGCAACCTAGGTTTCTGACTGAAGCAGAGACCATAACTAGCTACCAAGAGGAGTAAAGTGCTTCGAAGTGTGAAGAAGAAAATAGAGAACCCCAGCAAAGCCTTGCAAAGAGAGAGAAAGGGCTATGACGGCCTTGCGAAGAGAGAAAAGGGACTACGATGGTCGATGATGGCCTGCGACAGGTATTCTAGCGTCTGGGTTGTGGCTCTAATACCATGATAGCAGAGAAGAAGAATATTGTATAGTGACTACTGAATTAATCAACCAAAAGGGCTGAGTACAAATATATAATCTAAATAGAATAAAACCCTAATAACCTAAATGACTAAACTACCCTTAATGAATAATATAAAATACTAATTCACAGTTGTTATATCAATTCTAATACCAAATATAAAGAATATTAAAGTTAGTTATGTGGTTGTTTTGTGATTTTGTTTTTGAACACACACCCTTTAATGCACTTGTTTGTTTGCTATGTTTTAGGGTCCTGGTGGGTGTATAGATGCTGTTTCAGCTGCAATACAAGTATTGGAGGTATGCTGCTTGTTTCTTTGTGTGTGTGTGTGTGTGTGTGTGTGTGAGAGAGAGAGAGAGAGAGAGAGAGAGAGAGAGCCTGTGTATAATAGATTCTGCGTGTTTATGTTGCCATGCTGTACTTTATTTAAGGCATTAAAGATTTACTTTGTGTTGGATGTTGATTGTCTTGAGTAAGTTACAATGTTGAATCTATAGAAATTTGGAGCATGCAAATAATCGTTAGTGGTGGAAAATAGAACTTTTCATTCTAAATGAACTAGAAGGATGTCATGCACTATGGGCGTGAACTTATCTCATCGTATGATTTTTGAAATTTATTTTTTAATGAATTATTGCAACTGTCTTCATTGATTTATATTTTTAAAAATTCTTACACAAATGAATTAATCAATTCCCTTTGTACTTTTTTGGAAATAAAAAAAATATAACATGTCTCTGGAAGTAGGCTTTACCGAATGGGATGTTGCTTTAATATAACAATATAGATTAGAATAAGGGTTAAGAGGATTTTCTGGATGCTGCTCAGCAATTTCCATATTGCTAGATTTGCTTTACAATGCAGGCGCAGGTTGACTAAAAGAAATTTTTTAAAATCACTCATATTTTGAAGCTAGAAAAAATTATGGATCTTAATGAACCTTTAAACTTGAGAGACTTTGAAAAACAAAAGCTACTGTATATTTATTTTCAAAGCAACTTTTAATTTGAAAAAAATAAATTAGTTTCTCTTCATCAACCACAACCCCAGGCTATGCCTCGTAACTACATTGTGCTTGGCAATGGTTCATCTGCACATCAATGATCCTTACTGTTTTTTTACTTCAAGAACAATCCACCCTTAGAAAACAATAAAAGGAAAGCACAAATTAGAACAAAAATTGACTATTTGTTTTCCACGATCTTTTGTCTATGTCCAAATCAATAGAGGATGATATGTTGCTGTAGGGTTGCTTCTGAATCTCTGTTGGAATTATATGCCTCTAAGGTCCTTTTCTTCCTCTTCCTTTTCAAAGTATTGTATTTAGACTTCAGAGTTGTCTTATAGTGATTATTTATTGTTGTATTATCTTGTCTGCTAGACAAAAATGTTTACCCAAGCCATCCTGAGCTTAGCATGAATCAAGATTGCTGCTTCATTAATGCTGCTGTCCCTGTTAGAATCTCTTATTGCTACTATATTGGTGACTTAATGCAGTCAACAAGTAGTTGTGTGGAGTTGATATTAAAATTGAATGGCCCCTAGAGCTCACATGAAGATTGCATAATGAAGGCTCATCATAATACCACTTTGATTGGCAGATAACAGTTGAGCAACCATGATCAAGATGACATACTAGAAATAAGATTTGATTTTGGAAGCAGCCTATAATTGAGACATTTCTTATTTGATGAGATGCATAAAGCCCAAAATACTTTATACATTTTTTGGTGGGGAGAGTGGGTTGGGTTTGTGGATGGGACTTTTAAATGCTCTACTTGTGCAACAACGCAACCAAGCCAATCTTCTGCATGTCACTTGCTTGGAAACTAATCTGTTTTAAAGCTACAAAGCTGAAAAGTAATAGTAGTGGGTGTTACGAAGAGTTCTTTATTTTCTTTTGTATAGGATGCTTACATGCAACTTGGATTACGTGGAAAAAAGTAAGAAATTTTACAACGTGGACTCTAAAGTCATGTCAAT
Source organism: Camellia sinensis (assembly GCF_055761805.1). NCBI lineage: Eukaryota > Viridiplantae > Streptophyta > Magnoliopsida > Ericales > Theaceae > Camellia > Camellia sinensis. The sequence continues at coordinate 178,274,792 of NC_138962.1, read as the reverse complement.
AGTTAACTGAAATTCATGGATTGTTCTTTTCTTTAGTATTTTGTGAAATTTTTGGTCTTGTATATGGTAGATGGAATTACACATTTGAAACTACAAGATAGTTCAATGACATTTTAGCTGTGCAATAATTGGTTTGGATGAACATAAGCTAGTGGTACATGGGCTGTCTGGGATCGTTGGATTGGTTCAAACTTAAGGGGACCAATACAATGCCCTAGGGGGATGGTTGGGCTTTGATGTTGTGGGGTTGTTGGGTGTGTTAGATATGGCCCTAGAACATTCCTCCTATCTGTTTGATGTGGAAAGAGCCATTTCATGCAGTGGAAATTTTTTGATAGTGTTTCTCTTCTGAATTCTGTCTAGCTATTGTGAATTTCATTATTGATGAAGTTTGTTTCTTTAAAGGATGATCCAAGCACAAATACTGGGTGTGGCTAAATTTGACTGAAGATGGTCATGTGGAATGTGATGCCAGTATCATGGATGGTGATTCTGGGGCATTTCGGGTTGTTGGAGTGGTGCCAGGTATTCCTGAAGTATAATTAATGGAAACCATACTCTAAATAAGTAAATAAGTTTTTATGTTGTGAGCTGCAATTTCTTCTATTCTTTGGCTTTGATAATGTTATGGAGCTTTCATTTTCTTTTTATGCTCTTCATTTCTGTGAAGTTAATAATCAGCAGGTGTCTGGAATGGTATCCAATTGCTGCTTTGTTGGCCAAGGAACAAATGTTGGGGTCAACACTGCTGGGTCGAATACCTCCCATGCATGATTGCACCTTTGTTTATCTTTGAATTTCGATATACAAATTACCTCTTTCTGGCAGCATTATCACAGTAATTATTTATTTCTTTTGATTGTATATCTCATGTCCATGAGTTAGGAGTTGGGGATTTTTCATTGGGAATTATGAGTAGTGTAACATTATTTTGTTAGAGATGGTATGTAATGCATACTATGTGCGAATAGTGAATATGAATCTGCCTTCTACACATGTTTAGTACTTGTAAAACTCAAATCAAGTGAAACCATGAAGGGTAATGGGTGAAATTAGTTACAGTGATTTGGTCTTTAATTCAAAATCTGAAAGAAATGATTTATTGAGGAGATAAATTAGTTTCTTACTTCAACATCATGTCAAATTGGATTTTTGTTCTCCCTCAGATTTTTGTTTTCTTATGAGGCATTTTTTTGTGTTTCTAGCTTCTTGGTTGGTGAAGGTGCATGTATGTGGGCAAAATCCAAGGGTATTCCTTTGCCGGCAAGTATACCAGAGGCTGATGAGGTAAACTCTCTTAGTTTTCTGCCATATCTGTCTAAATTTCCATTTCCCTATATATCAATATTTTTTCTTGAATACGTTGGTCTTAAATTTCTTTAGTAATCTATTCTTTATTCTTGAATTAGTTATCATACTCGCTGTGTATCTTTTGGAAACAGTGGCTGGTTACAGAGAGGGCAAAAAGACAGTGGGAAAAATTCAAATCAATGCTTGATGATGCAAAAGCCATGAAAGCAGAAATTGATGGAGAACTTTCTTCTAGCACTCGAGCAAATGCTGCTTTATCAGGTACTCCATGCCATTTAGATTTTAAATAGAACATTCCCGTACCTCCCAAAGTTGGCAATAATTAAGTGGTGTACCATAACTGAATATGTCAATTACTTGTTTCATGATAAATATGTTTGAGAGAGGAGGATGTTCATGCTAAATATGTCAATTTCATTTTTTATTTGGTATCCACGACCATAGCTCACTTTACAATCCCCCCCCACAAAAAAAAAAAAAAAAAAAAAAAACTCGTCACGTTTGACTTTATCCCCTTAAACTAAAATTGTAACACTTAACCCCCTTTATCTATTTTTTTTTCTTTTCAATTTGGATCTCAATTACGAAAATACCCTTTCAACTATAGGGGTGAGTTATACTTTATCCCCTTCAACTATCACTCAATATCACTCTAACCCCCTCAACTAAAATTTTTTATACTTTCTTTGGTTTTTAAACCCAATTATAGTTTTTGAGTTTTTTGATTTTTGTGGTTTTTTTTTTTGGGGGGGGATCTTTAGTAAAACTTTTTCTTTCATATTTTAGTAAAAAAAAAAAATTAAACTTTTAAATGCACCTAAAAAGTAAAATATTTGTAAGGAAATCTAAAAGAAGTTTACTAAAGACGAAAAAATAAAAAATGGAAAACAAAAAAACTAGTATGTTAATGTATTTTCATCTTTAATGAACTTTTTTTAGATGCATCTGGATTAGATGTTCAAAAAAAAAAAAAAAAAAAGAAAAAAAAAAGAGACTAAAATATGAGGAGTTTCACTGAAGACCAAAAAAAATATAAAAAATAAAAAGCTCAAAAACAATTTTTAAATACTAAACCAAACAAATTGATGATGTTATTTTAGGCATTTGATTTGAGATGTCATGTGCAAATCACATGTCAAATTTTCATTTATCTAAGAAATAAATTGTTTACATTGATACAAATTTGTAAATCAATGTGACAAATGTAGCATTTTTCAGTTGAAGGGTAAAGTGATATTAGGTGATACTAGTTCAAGAGGATAAAGTGTAATTTATCCCATAGATAAAGGGGTATCTTCATAAAAAAGGTTTAGATTGAAAAAAATTAGTAGCAATTGGTTTGTTTTTGGTATTCACAACTAAATATTTTACCATGATAAGTATGTCAATTACTTTATCTTCTCTCTCTCTCTCTCTCTCTCTCTCTCTCTCTATTTTATGGTTGGGCTGTTTTATTAAAGTTTATTTTGAATTTATGAACGTTTTTGCATGTGTTCCACAAACAGAAGTTCTACCATGTGATCATTTGAAGACATATGGGGATCATGGTCAATTATGTATGTTGAATGTGTCAGATGATACTATTGGGGATATTTGTGTTGACACTAAAGGACATATAGCATGTGGAGCTTCAAGTGGTGGCATTGCACTGAAGGTGATTATCTGCTTTGTTTTTGTGGCATTTTCTTGTTATATATGCAAAGAGTTTCTATATTATTTGTCTCAATTCCTTAAATTGTATCATTATTTTTCTATTGTTCTTATTTAATAAACCCAAGGGTCTTTCTTGCACATGGGGATGCAAACAAACATAGAGATTTTTTCCCAAAATTGGCTCCGAGATTTTAGGAGTGAATAATGTTACCTAATGCAAAAGAAACTAGTCCACGCCGGCGAATCCTTTTCCTTAGCGGTTGCTCGTTTGAGTAGGAGTCGTCGGTGGACTCGATAGGTCTCCGAAGTCTATTGATTGTGGAAAGGGGAAAGGGGCTTCGGCGGGTTGTGGTTTTCATCGGATTTGAAGTATGTTGGATTGTGAGGAAGCTGAGGGTGGCGTCGCAAGCGCCAAGCAATCTGAAATTCTTGGGTCGTCGAAGTCTAGTAGCATGGGTTTGGGGAGGTAAAAGGAGGGTCCTCGGTGCAAGTCATGGTGATGATTGGACCATGCAGGGAGCAAATTTTCATACCCATGTCGACTTTTAGGGATGGTTAGGAGGGAGTTGCGTTGGTTATGGAAGAATTCAAACTGGGGGATGGGTGGGTGAAATGGTCTAGTGGGATGTATGGAAAGGTGGTTCTGGTGAAGGTTGTACCACCGGTGGGTCAAGTTGACCAGTGTGTCTCTGATGGGGAATTTGTGACACCTAAGTTTTAAGATGGGGTGGTTTCGGGCTGCTGGACAGATACTTGGTGGGTAGGGTGGGAGGGAGAGGTGATAAGGGGGTGGGCTTTGGGGCCATGTGTGATTGGGTAAGACGTTGGTGGAAGATCTCAGGGCAGGTGGAGGTGCGACCGTTAGGGGGCTAGGTGTTCTTGTTTGTTTTTCCGACGTGGTATGAAGTGGAATCGTTGTTATGGCGAAGGTGGACTGTCGATGGGAGTGATCTGAGGTTGGAATGGTGGTCACCTTTGGCTCTTTGTGCCTCCAATTAGACGCCAACTTCAGAGAAAAGTGTTTGGATTCATTTGAAGCTAAAAAGCACAGACACTTCTAAGAAGGTAACGTATCCGTGTCGTGTCTGTGTCGGACACCGACACTTTTTAGACACTCTTAAGGCACGTGTCCAACACTCTTCAAAACATGTCCTATTTTTAAATTTTTTTAAAGGCCCAGACACTCTTTGGACACTTGGAAGACATACGTGCTAATCGCTTAAACACACGTGTCTATCGTTTAGACACGTGAAACTAATTATAAGTTTGAATAAAACAACTTAAGATATAATAATAAAACAAAATCTATATAAATTTATAGGAATTAGTGTTATATTGAATTTTTTTTATTTATTATCTTTGAGTGATATATTTATATATATAGCATATAATAAATATATAAAATTATATATTTCATGCGTGTGCCCCACATTCGTGTCCTGCATTTTTTGAAAATTCACATGTCGGCGTGTCTATGTTGTATTCATGTCGTGTCACGTGTCCATGTCCGTGTCCATGCTTCTTAGGTTTGGTGGGCTTACCTTTACATCTTTGTCACGAAGAGGTGTGTCGTGATGTTAGCAATTGGTCTGGAGGCTGACTAGTCCTTAGTTGATTTGGGCTGTGTTCGATTGAGAATTCGGAACTCTGAATCTACACAACCACAAATTTTTTCCCAGTGGGGTTCGTGGGAGTTCTCTTCTAGTGTGGATGGAGGTAGGTCCATCAATGGTTCATGTTTTGTCGCCGGAAGGGTTGTGTGATGGTGCGGGGTTGGCATTGGTAGGTCATGATTTGGGAAGATTTGATCAGAGTAAGTCGCATAATTTGGGGGTGGAGGATTATTTGCAAAGATTTGGGAGGACTTTTAAGAGTGAGGGCTAATGGGGTAGGTCAATCCTTGTGAGACCCAATTGGAGGACTAAGGGAGATGGTTCACTGGGTCAATTTAAGGCCCAAAAAGTTATGGGCCAAGATGTGGGCAAACAGACTGGGGCTAATAAAGAGGTGGGGGAGAGTTGGGCCATGGGATCAACTTGTTAGGCCAGAGGAGTTACGTTGGTAGGCTAAGGTCTAATGGGTTGGGTCAATCCAACCTAGATGCGTCAAAGCAAAGCAATCCAGATGTGAATCTTGTTTCAACGTCGAAGTGCGACAGAAGTGGGCTATGACAGTCGACTGATCGAGTGCTAGGGTCATTGTCGAAGTTGCATGAGCATTCGGGGCTTGCAAGGAGGACGTTGTCGAACTTTCGACAGGCTGATTGTGTTGTGGATGTGGATTTATCATCGTGTAGTGGGTTGTCGATGATAGAGGAGCTTTTTTGGGATACGTCGGCTTGCTGTGATGGGCGCACGGAAGTGGAGGGGGATGACGACGTTCGTTGGGCAAATAAGGCAGACGAGATGGCCATGGTGGTTCAGCCAGAGGCAGTGTCTGTTGAGACAAATATGGTGGATAAGGTGGACGCTGATGAAGAGCCTGCAATAGATGTGGACTTTCAAGGAACTGATCCTTTGCAACCAGAGGAGGTATTAGCCTGGGTGCTATCCCGTATTAATGAGGTTGGTCAATATTTGAGTGTTTCCTTTGAGGGTCATGAAGTTGAGGCTTTAAAATTGTTTTCTACAATAGAGGAATCCTGGAGGGAGGGTGTTCCTTAGGAAAGGAGGCGCGAACTAGAGGACAAAAACGAAAGAATACTAGGGAGTTGTGTAAATTAGAATGCTCTATAAATTATGATCGGGACAAAAGAAGGGTGGGGAGCGGTGTTAGAAAGAGCCGAGGAGATCAAATGATGTTGCTATGTAGCTGAAAATTTTGTCATGGAATGTGCATGGGTTGAATGATAAGAGGAAAAGGGTGTTGGTTCGGTCTTTGCTAAGAAGTGTCAGGGCGGATGTGGTGTGTCTTCAGGAAGCAAAGATGGAATACATGGGGGAGGGGGAGTTCGTTAAGGAGCTTTGGGGGGGCCACTTTGTGGATTGGACTTTCTTACCGGTGTCAGGGTGGCAGGGGGTGTTTTTCTGCATTGGGATCGGCGAGTGGTAGAGAAGGAGGATGTGGAGTAGGGGGCTTTCTCGTTATCGTGTTTGTTGCTGTGTTACAGATGATTATTGATAGGCCTTTACCAGGGTCTATGGTTCCCGTGAGAGTTTTGGAATGAGCTACTTTTGGGGAGGAGTTACAATGCATTGCTTTTTGCTAGGGGGTTCCTTGGTGTGTGGTTGGTGACTTCAATGTGGTGTGGTGTATAGAGGAGAAGCAGGGAGCGAGCTCAGTGTTAGGATCTACGTGGGCTTTTTCTTTGTTTATTGATGAGATGGAATTGGTGGATTAGCCGCTTTAGGGGGGGTGGATATACTTAGCCTGGGGGCAGAGTGATGTCCCGTATCGTTAGGTTTTTGGTTATTGGAGATTGAGAGGAGCATTTCTCACAGGTGACACAATTGAGGTTGCATCGTCCTGTTTCGGATCATTGGCTAGTTCTATTGGATAGTGGGGGGATTAGGAGTACATCAATGCCATTTCATTTTGAGAATGACTTTTTTCTGAAGGTTTTAGGGAAGGAGTGCGGGGGTGGTGGGGCAGTTATAGTGTGCTTGGGGATCCCAATTGTCGCCTAGGTTAGAAATTAAAGCTTCTCAAGTCTGATTTGAGGCAGTGAATACGGAGGTGTTTGGACAGTTGGAGACTTAAAAGGCAAATATTTTACCAGTTATGCAAGGGTGGGAGGAGAGGGAGGAAGCGGGGATATTGTTTGAAGAGAATGTGGTTCGTCGGGAGGTGGCTTGTAAGGAATTTATGCAGGTAGCTCGTATGGAGGAGATTAGCTATCGATAGAAATCGAGATGCTTGTGGTTGAAGGATAGGGATCGAAATACGAGATTTTTTAATCGTATGGCTAATGCGCATTGGCGGGTGAATCAAATAGGGAGATTGCAGGTGAATGAGGTAGAGTTATCATCTTCGAAGGAGATTAGGGGGGCCATAGTGGATTTCTATGAGCATTTATTTCGGGCTGATAAGGAAGCTTGGAGGCGGAGGTTGGATGGGGTCTATTTTGATGCGATCTCATAGGTTGATGGCTCTTTGCTGGAGAGATCGTTTACGGAAGAAAAGGTGTTTTTGGCGCTGCGGAGTATGGTTGGGTATAAGTCGTCTGGGCCAGACGGTTCTCTATTGTCTTTTTCCAGCACTGTTAGGGAGTGGTGAAGGAAGATGTGATAGCCATGTTTGACCAGTTCCATCGGATGGGACAGTTTGAGAGGAGCTTGAATGCCACTTTTATTGCGCATTAATTCCAAAGAAGTGTGGGGCGGAGGATATCGGTGACTTTCGGCGCATCAGTCTGTTGGGTAGTGTATATAAATTGTTGGCCAAGTTGTTGGCGTATCGGCTTCGAGGGGTGCTGGAGGAGGTGATCTCTGATTCTCAAAATGCTTTTGTGGGTGGTAGGCAAATTTTGGATGCAATTTTGGTAGCCAATGAGAGTGTGGATTCGAGATTGAGGCAAAGAAATGAGGGGATTATTTGCAAACTAGATATTGAGTAGGCATATGATAATGTTAATTGGGAGTTCCTATTGCATGTGATGGAGATGATGGGTTTTGGGGTTACTTGGAGGCTGTGGATACATTTTTGTATATCCATGGTGCGGATGTCGATATTGGTTAATGGTTCCCCAGCAAGATTTTTTCCTACGCACAGAGGTTTGCGGCAGGGCGATCCTTTGTCCCTGATGTTATTCCTATTGGTAATGGAGGCTCTGGGACATTTGTTGTTGAGGGCGGTTCATGGAGGCTTGTTGCAGGGCTTCGAAGTGGGTTCTAGATCTACCTCATTGGTTGTATCCCATCTTTTTTATGTGGACGATGCACTTATATTTTGCAATGCTGGTGCTGATCAAATTGGCCATCTTCGGTGTGTGCTATGGTGTTTTGAGGCAGTGTCAGGTCTTTGGGTTAATCTTTTAAAGTCTAAATTGATTCCAATCGGAGAAGTGACACGGCTGCAAGTCTTCGCAGCAATTTTGGGGTGCAAGGTGGCATCTTTGTTGATTTTATATCTTGGTCTACCTTTGGAGCTTCTTTCAAGGCCTGAGGGGTGTGGGATGGGATGGTGGATTGTGTGCAGCGGCAACTGGCAGGATGGAAACGGCAATATTTATCTGAAGGAGGGAGGGTTACTTCGATCAAGAGTGTTTTGTCAAGTATCCCTATTTATTTTATGTTGTTTCATATGATTTTGGTGGCAGTTGCGAAGCAGATTGAGAAGTTGCATCGGGACTTTTTATGGGGGGATGAGGGAGAGGGTTCTCACTCTCATTTGGTGGCTTGGGATTGAGTTTGTCTGCCAAAGGAGAAAGGGGGTTTGGGGGTTCGGTAGCTGGTTATGTTTAATCTTGTTTTGTTGGGTAAGTTGTTGTGGCGCTTTGTGGGGGAGAGGGAACATTTATGGCATAAGATGGTTGTGGCGAAGTTTGGCTTGGGGAAAGAGGGGTGGTGTTCAGGTAGGGTGGGGCAGTCTCATAGTCATGATGTTTGGAAGGGAATTTGGTTGGGTTAGGAGGAGTTTTGGAGTAGGGTTAGGTTGAAGGTATGGGCAGGGGATAGAGTTCGTTTCTAGCATCATAGGTGGTGTGGTGATAACCTTTTTGGAGCAGTTGTTTCCTTTGATTTTTGGGATTGCATAAGATTGCGAGCTTTTGGTGGGCGCAGTGTGGACTTGGTAGGGACAGGTGGTGGTTTGGAATGTGCGGTTGCGTCGAGATGTTCAGGATTGGGAGGGGGTGCAAACTGGGGGTGTAGGTGAGGATTCTATGTTTTGGGTTTGCCCGAGCTTCAAGTGGCTCTTTTCCATGTCATTGTATTATGGTGCACTTGTTCATGATGACGCGGGTTTATTCCCTTGGAAGTGTATTTGGTTGTCAGGCACGCCATCCAAGGTAGCTTTCTTTGTGTGGACAGCAACTTGAGGATGTATCTTGACGATTGATAATTTAATTTGGCGTGGGCATATCTTGGCAAATTGGTGTTGTTTGTGTTGTGGTGATTCTGAGTCGGTGGAGCACTTGCTTGTTCATTTTCTAGTTACTTCTCGACTTTGGATGATCATTGTTGTGACTTTTGGTTTGGTTTAGGTGTAGCTAGGTTCTGTGTTGGCAGTTCTGCAAAGTTGGGCTGGGGGCAGGGTTGGGAGGAGGCGTCGGAAGGCATGGATGACTGCTTCTCATTGTTTAATGTGACTTATTTGGTTGGAGCGTAACATGCATGTTTTCCAAGGGGTGTCTCATTCGATTCCTTGGTTGGAAAGAAGGTTGCTCACAGTGTTATATAATTGGGTTACGGGTTTGCTAGATCCGGATGTTTTGATTTTTGTAAATTTTGTAGAGGATTTGATATCTTAGCTTTTCTCCTTAGGGGTCTGAATTTTTGTATTCCTTGCATCATATTGATACTTTTCTAATAAAGTTTGTTTATTTATCAAAAAAAATAAAAATAAAAATAAAAAATTAACCTAAGTATGGCGATGGTGGTTGAATTGGTGTACTATGGGAGGAGTTGACTGGTGGCCATTGACGGTTTGGTGTACGAAGTTGTGTGTGTGTGAAAAAGAGAGAGGGGGATTCAAAGGCTTTGATTTAAAAAAAAAAAAAAAAATCAGTTCCTTTGTGACATTTTGTCCTCCCAAGTTCCCAACAACCACGCGAAAGAAATGCTTTTCTTGGTAGTGAATGAAACCTTGAAGTGGTTTTTGGGTAGCCAGCTCATTTGATGAAGTTAACCAAGTTTTTAATGGCCTATTTGGCATCATTTTTTGTTTTCAATGCTTTTCTGGCTTGTCTTTTATTTAGATTTGATGCCTCTGTCGATCACAATTCACACCTAAAAGTTGAAATTTGCATGACATCATTTCTAAAATGGATCATTATTCGGCTAAACTTGAAATTTATTCTTCAAATATTTTTAACAGATAAGTGGACGTGTGGGATTAGTAGCAATTTGTGGCTCCGGTTGTTGGGCATCCTCAAAAGGTCCGTTTGGGGCTCCATTTATAGTTGGTTGTTGCGTTAGTGGTGCTGGAGAGTATTTAATGAAAGGATTTACTGCTCGAGAGTGCTGTGTCTCATTATCACTGTATGTATCCTTGTTCAAAAATGTTATTTTATTTTATTTTGGGAAGTATAACTAACAGAATAAAAAATTAAAAAAAAAACAAAAAGAAAATTGTGTCTTAGAAACGTGCAATTTTAATTTATCTTTTACTACGAGGAACATTATATTTTCTTGGTATGAGGCTAGTTTAATACCGGGATATTTTTGTAAAGGTCTTCATGTTTTTTTGATTTTTGTTTTGTTTAGTGCTTTCTTCTATATGTTCAGTTTTCATTATTTATTTTTTTGTTAAACCAACAAAAATCATTTTCCTTTTTTGATTCATAGGAATAAGTTAAAACATAGAGTTTACAAACAGAGCAGTCCTGGGATAGTTCAATCTCGTCCAGAATTAGCATTCACCATATCAGTGATAAGAACATATCAGTGATAAGAACAAAGAGAAGAGAGCTAAGTGGATTCTCTAGGTACACTAGATGTTCTTGTTGATTAACTCCAATGTTGGCCAACACATCAGCACTGTGGTTGCCTTCCCTGGGGATATGCTGGATAGAACACTCGCACCTGCTGATAAGGAACTTAGCATCCTCAACAATGGCTCGATAAGGTGAAGTATTGGCCGCACCTTCTCTGAGCATTTCCATGGCATTCTGAGAGTCAATTTCAATGGTGATGTTGGACAGCCCTTTTTGCATAATGATGGTCAATCCTCTGTAGATGCCCCAAATTTCTGCTTCCAGGCTAGTGCAATGGCCTAGGTAACCATGGTAGCCCCATACCCAGGAGCCGACTTTATCTTTTAGTAGTCCACCATAGCCTGATTGCCCTGGATCTCCTTTGGAGCAGCCATCAACGTTGAGTTTGAGTTTTCCTGCAATGGGACAAGGCCATTTAGTTAGTGCTGGATTTGTATAATTTGGATTCAAGAAGTTCTGCAATGCTTGCTGAGTTTCCTCTGCTTGCTCTAGAATGAGCTTGACACTGACAGACGGGGGTTGGGTGTGGTTCTCAAAAACAACTCTGTTTCTCTCCTTCTACATGCTCCAAAGTGCTGCTATGAAGATTAGGGGCCATTGCACTCCATTGAATTGCACTTTACTTTTAAGGTTAGCTTTGATCCAATCCTGAAGGGGAGTAGTTATACAGTTTTGCCACCAGTTGGAGTCCCTCAGAAGTAACCATATTGTTTTTGCTTTAGGGCAACCTCTGAGTAGATGGAGGATGTCTTCCCTACTGATCTGGCATCTGGGACAAATTGTTAGTCAATGAAAGATTTCTGATAAGCCTCTTGTGGTTGGTTAGGAGTTTATCTTGCACAGCCAGCCGCAAGAAGCTTTTGATTTTTGGGGGAGCTTTTAACTTCCACAGCCACTGCCAATCTTCACCATTGTCATCTTGCCCTGATATGGCTTGATAGGCTGCTGCAGTGGAGTAGTTTCCAGTAGTAGAGCCCTTCCATAATGGACCATCTATGAAAGTCACATACCTGGGCCTGTATATATTGAGAATTTCTTCCTTGTCTTGTTGAGAGATGACATCTTCAATTGTAGACAGATCTCATTTTCCTTCATCATCAAGAATAGAGCTGACTTTCGCTGTATTATCAATATGAGGGCCTTGGTATTTGTTGCAAAGAGGCTGTGATCCACACCACCAGTCAGTCCATAAGGAGATGTCTTCCCCTGTACCCACATTCCGCTTGATATTTTTATCTAGTACATCTCTGTTCTTGATAATGCTTTTCCAAGTGTGGGAGGCTCTTCTTTTGGTTGGCCAACTAGATATAGAATGTTTTCTGAGGTATTTGGATTTAAGAACTTTGCACCAAAGATCCTCAACATTACTAATTAACTTCCAACCCAATTTAGAAATGAAAGTTGAATTTTGCTCTCTAGCTTTTCTTATACCAAGCCCCCCATGTTTCTTGTTTTTACGCACTTGGTTCCAGTTAACAAGATGAATTTTCCTGGCACCTTCAAAACAGCCCCATAGGAAGTTTCTATTCAGTTTATCTATGTGTTCACACACTTGCCTGGGGGATTTCCATGGTTTGCATGAAGTGGTTAGGGATGGCAGATCTAACAGATTTAACCAGGGTAGTTCTACCAGCTAAGGACAGGTTCTTGGCTTTCCATCCAGAAAGTTTTTTGGACATTTTCTCAATGATATCCTTGATGAAATTCTTGTTCATTCTGTAATGGAGAATGGGTGTGCCCAAGTATTTACCTAGGTCATCAGTTAAAGGTATGCCACATTTATGGCTGAGAGGAAGGGCTTCCCTTCTAGAGAGGTTTGGGGAAACAAACATTTTGGATTTATGAAGGTTGATTTTTTGACCAGACATATCACAAAACTCAGAGAGAACTTCCATAATACAGTCACAATTGCTATTATTAGCTTTGGCAAACAAAAAGAGATCATTAGCAAAAAAACAAATGGGAAATAGGAGGGCCATCCTTAGCAACCTTAATGCCCTGCCACCTGCCACTATCAGTGTGAATTTTAATCATATTGGAGAGATTTTCCATGCAAAGGACAAAAAAATATGGAGATAGAGGGTCTCCTTGCCTGAGACCTCTGCCCATGGTTATTCTGGGAAGGGTCTTACCATTCCAGAGAATGGAAGAACAAACAGTAGAAACATAGTTCATAATAAGGGTAATCCAATCAGAATTGAGACCAAATTCTTTAAGGGGATGTTGAATGAAGTCCTAGGAGATCCTATCATAAGCTTTTTCCAGATTAATTTTGATAACCATACCCCCAGACTTGCCTTTCTTGTACCCAAGGGTGTGGATAATCTCTTGGGTGATGATAATATTGTCAATGGTAGTTCTACCAGGTATGAAACTGCTTTGGTTAGGACTGATAAGGTCAGGGAGGAGAGGTCTAATTCTGTTGACAATGATCTTGGTAATAGCCTTATAAGTGACATTGCAAAGGCTAATAGGCCTAAATTGTTTAATGGTCTCAGGGTTGTCAAGTTTAGGTATGAGAACTATCTGGGTTTCATTGATTTCCTGAGGGACCAGTTTATTATGAAAGCAGGTCTTAATGAAATTGCAAAAGGAGGGGCCAACAATGTTCCAATGTTGATGGTAGAAAATAGCTTGAATGCCGTCTTTGCCAGGTGCTTTGAAAGCTTTGATGTTTTTGATGGCCTTCCAAATCTCAGAGTTAGAAATAGGGGCTAGGAGCCTATTATTATTTTCAACAGTGAATCTGGTTTGAGCAATATTATTTCAATCCTCTAAAATGGTAGTCTCTTCATATTTGAAAAGGTTGGTAAAATGATCAATGATGTGGGCTTGAAGGTCATTAGTTCCAGCAATCCAGTTACCCTCATCATCTTTATGGACATTAATTTTAAGTTTCCTTCTTTTATTAAGGGTAGATATATGAAAGAATCTGGTGTTTTTATCCCCCATAGTCAACCATTTGGATCTAGATTTTTGAAACCAGAGAATTTCTTCTTGAAAAAGGGTGTTGTTGAATTGTTTAACCAGGTCCTTTTCTAAAATATGGAGATTGTGGGAAAAGGAAAGAGCTTGGGCTTTTTGGATACCCTCTATGCGAGCGAGAAGGGTTCTTTTTCTCTTGAAAATACTTCCAAAAACCTTTTTATTCTAGATTTTGACATTGTGAGTAAAGGTACCAATGGCTTCTAATAGGTTATTAGACATATTAATCCACGAATTCTGAATAACATCAATAAAATTAGAGTGACAAAACCAAGCAGCTTCACATCTAAAAGGCCTATTTTGAGAGTTAGAGGGGTGCATACCTTGGGTGAAGACCACTAGGGGGGAATGGTCTGAGTATGTGCGAGGTAGAGTCCTTACAGTGCCTTCAAAGAAGAGAGCTTGCCATTGGTCATTGCACATTGCTTTGTCCAGTCGTTCCATTGTGTTGGCCAATCCTTGTTTGTTATTAGTCCAGGTAAGTTGAGGACCTACACTGCCCATGTCAATGAGGTTGCAATTGTTGATTCTGTCTCTGAATCTTTGTGATCTGGTAAAGTTATGATTGGGGGAGAAGCTCTTTCTTTCACTTAGGTCAGTGAAGTCGTTGAAGTCTCCAGCAACCAACCAAGGTTGGGTCATAGTGTTAGTTGTCCTCTCTAGTTCCTTCCAGAGATTTGTCCTTGGTTGCTGGATTGGGACTAGCATAGACTGCAGAAAAAATCCAATCTTCAGTCCTCCCTGTGGATGGTAGCTTGAATATACTGGCTAGGTACAGAAGAGGTTAGAACATTAGCGTGGTCCGTGTCCCAGAGCAACCAGATTCCTCCCATTCTACCTATTGGATCAACCATTGTAGAGGTGGAGAAGCCCAGATTGTTGAAGTTCCCTAGTGAGCTAAATGTAACTTTTGTTTCCATGAGGACCAGAATTTTAGGTTTATGAGTTCTGATGAGTTATCTTAAGTTGCGCTTGAAGGTGTTGTTTCCTGCCCCTTGGCAGTTCCAAATCAATATTTTCATAGAATCCATGGATGGGAAATGTGGTAATGGTTCATAAGCTAGTTTTGTTAGGATGCTCTGAATCCTACGATGATCTTGGTCTACTGACCTCATGGATGCCATCTGAAATGAGTGCACTAGAGGCCCTGGAATGGTGCTCCAACTTGGTTCGATTCTCACCATTATCTGTTCGATCCACCAGACTGTGTCTACGCAGTGAATTGCTTCTATACCTGGTTCTAGTAAAAGGCTCAACGTATTGCCCTCCATCTTGTGCACCAAACTCTGTGGTAGTGGTATTTTCCCAATCTCCATGGTAGGTTTCATTGGGTGTTTGCTGTGGCGCGAGTCTCCATCTTTCAAGGATGCTTGAAGGTTTGTGGTAAGGATATGTGGAGGGTTTAGGGGAGTACTTGTGTTGATGGGGTGTGGTAGGGGTGTGTTAATGCTATCATCAAGGAGCTCCTCCATCGGGATTTTTGAGGATTGCAAATCTACTTGCAAAGGAGTAGGCTTGGCAGGTTGGGTAGGTACACTATCAGGAATAAGGGGGTCTTTATCCTAGTTGTTTGTATCTTTGGGATGTGAGATGACAGATGAGTGGGCTTGTAGTTCAGGTGCTACAATCTGCGAAGATGTTACTAGGTCTTTAGATGGGCTTGGATTGTTTTGACTGTGAGTGGTGGGTTTATAGGTTGGGTTGGACTTATAGGCCTCTTTCTCTTGGCCTGATCTTGTAGTTTTTTTTACCTCTAGTATGGGCCTCCTCCTGTTGGCTAGTGTTACCTAACTCTGCATATTTGTTGGAGTTTGGGCTGGCCTCATGATGTTGAACTTTCTCATAGACCGTTGGGCGCCGGTTCTTTTTTTGTACAAGCATCCAAGGCCCAAAAGCTTTGTCCCCTTCCTCTGACCCAATCTGGTGCGGGTTACCGTTGTCCACGGAAATAGATGTTTGGGAGGTCTCAGCAACTGTTTGTGGGTCTCTTGTCGGCGGTGAGCTAGAGGTCTGGGTCACCTGTTTTGTTCGGTGTGCTACCTTGAATCTACAGAGCTCCTTGTGGTGATCTACCCTGCCACAATGAAAACAAAATGAATGAATGGATTCATACTCAATATTGTAACTTTTCTTACCTAAAATGAATCTGGGACACAGTGGTTTTCTCAGGTCCACTTCAATGCAAGCTCTTGCAAATCGCCCTCTTGTGGCCATGGCAATGGTGAGATCAATCTTCAGAGATTTCCGTAATTGCCTCGCGATGGTGTATAAAATTTTTTCTTGAAAATATTCAATCGGAAGCTCTGGAAACCTAACCCAAACAGCTGTGGTGGTTTCAAAGGCTTCAGATGCCTTGAAGTCAGGCTCCCATTTGCATATTGTAAGATAATGGTCCATGATTACCCAAGGACCTCCTGAGTACACCATGACACAGTGCTCTTGAGATGAGAACTTAAATAAAAAGTAGTTGTTGCCCAGATTAAATGGATTGAAATCATCTTGTAGCCTCCAGAGTGTTTTGACTCTAGAACAGAGCATGCTATATCTAATAGTCTTCCCAAGTAATCTGATGAGCAGTGCATTGGCCCAAGGTTGTCGGATTTGTTGCAATAATTTTTTTGGGAGGGCGATTTGGGGTATCCCATCTTCCCTCTGTGAATGATGTCCATCTTGGATGTCTATGTCTCCATCCTCATCTTTCTCAGTATTGATAATGTCTTCAAGCTCATCGAAGTAGAAGTCTTCGTTTCTGGGTGTAGTGAGGGCATCCTTGAACGATTTAACCTTTGGCCCCTCAACTGGTGTAGCCATCATCTTAGGGCTAGATGTGTGAGGTGGGGGTGAGAGATTTTGCGGAGGGGGAAACCTCCTCAGTGGTTTCCATCTATTCCTTCCCCATTGAATCGTTGCTTTTGATCTTCTTGGTACTGCAAATTAGATGATCTTCTTCTTCTTGAGATTTTTCTTTGGGGTCGAAGACGGTCGTAGATGTTGTGTTCATTCTAGAAAGAAAAACTATGATGATCCTTAACACTGAGAAAATGGTCACAAGTCTCCTAAAATCATTTTCTTTGTTTCCATTTATGTATACCCCCAGCTTGTGAATCTAACATGGTTATTATTTTTGTTGCACAGGTTGCAGGCAGGTCCGGGCTCTGCTTGCATGAAAGTTTTATGCTCTATTATGCAAGATAGTAGCGAACACGGTCCTAATAAAAGTGCCAGAACTCTAGTTGTTCAAGCCGAGGCTCCTATAATAGCGAGAGCTCCCAACCCAACCTTAATGGTTTTTTTAAGGAAAAAAACGACTTATTATTTGTTTGTTTCCTATTTAGCTTCCCGAGACTTCACCTAAGCTGAAAGCTATAGAGATTGCATCAGCCTACACTTCCTTGTCTTTTGGAATGGGTTATTTTGGAAGCTCTATGGAGCGGAATAATATTTCAAAACCTTTTTTGTTGCATATGAATTTTCTTCTTCAATTGATATATTTAGATCAGATTTTGAGATCTCAGCGAGTTCAGTCGATCCTTGCAGATGACATTTAATGGTGAATCATCTCATTCATTTAATGGTGAATCATCTCATTGAGAGTAAACCAATACGTTGTGTATTAATTAGGTGTGAAGTGTTTGTTAACATTTACTATATATAATGATTTCTTGTTTTATAATTGAACACGTATTTTATATAAGAGCATATCATAAACGGACTGCAAGATATTTGCATTTCGTATTTGAACTGTGCATTTCGTATCAGTCATAATTGTAATGGTGGCATGCAATAGTTTTTAGTTTGTCCTGTTTGGTTCTTCCTTTTTTTGCTTTTTCGTGTCCATATCATGTTATATTATGTTGGTTTACATTTATCGATTTTTTTGCTGATTACATGAGACGAGACAAGCATGCCGCAACTCAAACCTAATTATGTGTTTAATTTTTTATTTATACGAAACTTATTTGTTTTATTCATCTGTTTTTATGCAGGTCTCAATTCTTAGGATTACAAAACAGCAAAATAAGACCGACATCGACCAGTTTGCCACACGAACTGATGTTAGTTAAAGTATAGGATAAAATATCATGCGCACTAAGATTTTGATAAGAAATTTAAAATTTGAAAGTAAATTAAACTGGTTTATTTATTTTCTTCTTTCAAGTGACTTGTCATGTTTCAAATGGTTAGTAAGGCAAACCTAAGACTTGTCATGTTCTAGGCCCAATTCTAGACCCAGTGTCACTTGGGATGACTCGCTCAGGATTTGGGCCTTGTTTGGGTAAAACCCCAACAAGTTTGGGTTGGACTATGTTTCAAGGAAAAAAAAATTGTATGCCTTTGTCTTTCTCATTATTTTTAAAATTGAGCCCTTTGATATTTATTTAGAAATGATATTTATTTGAAAGAAGTGATTTTCAGAAAGAGTATTTATATATATATGTATCTTTGTGAATTTTTTGGAGAAAAATATTTGTATATGATTGTTTTTGGGTTAATTACAAAAAAAAAAACTTTGAGGTTTTATGCATTTTTTACTTTAAATCTCAATGTTTTAATTTCGACAAATTAAATCCTAGAGTTTTATCCATATATATATATATATATATGTACCATTGTTGTTGATTTCAAAGAAAGCGACTTACCATATTTTTTTCCTGTCTCTTTTTATTTTTTGTAAATGTTTTTGTGATTACTTTCTAACCCACCATTATTGTGTTCACGTTTTACTTTCTTCTTTTCTGTTTGTCCTTTTTTTCTTTCTTTTTTTCTTTTTTTGTATTATTATTATTTTTTTGGTTAATTATATATAAAAAAAAAAAACCTCAAAGTTTCACATGTTTTTCACATTAAACCTAGTATTTCAATTTTGACAAATTAAACTCTGAAGTTTTATTCGTATTTCAATGTGTCTCTTCGTCTATCTCCATTTGTGCAAGGTAATAGAGAATAATTTTGGGGTTTAAAGAAAAACGCGTGAAACTTTGGTTCTTTTTTTTTTTTTTTTTTTGTGTATATATATGTATATATATAACTTTTTTGGGGTGAATATATATATATATATATAACTTATGTTTCTTATTGTAGATGTACATGTACATGTGTGCTTGTATATATAGTGTAATTTTTTTATTCAAATTTTGACTCTTCTAATGATAAAATTTTAATTTCATTCCTAATTTTGATGACTATGGAAGAAGGGCTAGTTGAAATGTAAAAGACACTTATCAATACTCTAATGGATTAAGACACTATTTGACATAAACTAAATAAGTGCATTTATTTGGGTCAAATCACATCTCTATTTTTTTACATATCTTTTTGTAAAAAGTTAAAAAATATATTTATTTTTAGTCATCAAAAATAGGGACGAAATCAAAATTTTACTTCGTCTGTCCTACATTGATAGTCCATTTTTTAAAATTCAAACTTTTTAAAGAAATGTAATCATTACGCTTTGAATTCAAATTTTAAATAATTAATTCTAAAGATACCCTTCTATTTTTATTTTAAAATTTTAAAATTTTGACTTTTCAAAGTAGATATATATTTTGGGACAACAAAAAAATGTAATAATGGACCAATAAAATGGAACGAAGGGAGTATCAGTCAAAATTTGAATAAAGAAATTTCACCATATATACAAGCACACATGTACATATACAATAAGATATCTAAGTTGTATATATACACACAAAGAAAAATTAAATATTGGGGTTAATTACAAAAAAAAAAAAAAAAACTCTAAGGTTTCACCTGTTATTCACTTTAAACCCCAATATTTTTCAATTGAAATCCCAAAACGATTCTCCATTACCAACACAAAAGGAGATGGACAGAAGGAGTACATTGAAACATGTATAGAATTTTAAGGTTAAATTTATCGAAATTAAAATACTGAAACTTAAAATGAAAAATGCATAAAATCTTGGGGTTATTTTTGTAATTAACCCTTTTTTTCTATATGCTATTTGATGTTCACAAACATAACATCAATATGGATTATGAAAATAAGTTGGAAATGAATTATAATGGTGGGTCTCACACGGTAAGAAGAAAATAGTGACAAAGTAATTACAAAAAAAAAATAAAAATAGTGAAAAAAAGCATTAAGCAAGTCTCTAGTAAATTCTCAAGTTTGAAAAAAAAATTATGTTTTCAGATAATTAACTTTAATATAGGGAGAGTAGTGACAAAGAAATTACTAAAAAAAATAATTTAAAAAAATTGAAAAAAAGCATTAAGCAATGGTGTCTATTTTATACATGGCCCATAACCTTTCTTTGCAGTTTCTCAATCATTTCTCTACATTTTCACTAGCAAATTCTCAAGTTTGAAAAAAAATATTATATTTTCAGATAATTAACTTTAATAGAGGGAGAGTAGACATAATAGTAGTTAAGATTTTTTTTAAAGTTAATGTAAACAAAAAAAATGCTTGATTATATTTTTATTTTCAATTATGTTGATAAAAAATATTCAATTAATACTAATATTATTCACTTTTTGTGTTGGTATAAATTAAAATTTAAAATTTTAAAATACTTATTTTCGATGAAAAGTTATGTGTATTTTTATCCCCTAAAGTTTAAATTTTGGATATGTTCCTGATTAAATATCCTGTTAAATAATTGGACCTTTTTAGCATTTTTGTTTGGTAAAAAAAGAAAAAGAAAATTAGAACTTGATATGAAAATTTTGTTTAATAAACTATTTTTGATAATTACTTTTGGAAACAATCCTTTTTTATAGTGAAATTAAAAGATTCTTTCAATAAAAAATGCGTAAACATTCACACTTTCTTATTTTGAAAATACAAAATCATTTGATAAAAATTTGTAAATTTTGACACTTCTTTCCACAAAGATTAATAGGAAACTCATCTACAAAAATTCCATAGAGAAAGGAGGGGACAAATATTTGATTCAAAAAAATGAGTAATTGGCATGATATGCTTGTGCGTGTGATATGAGAAAAGCCTCATGCATACCAAACAAACAGCATTACTCATTATAATAAGAAAATAAACATGCGCAAATTTTAATCACTAGTTTTTATAGTTTGGTTTTAGTGCCATTTCGATCTTTATAATTTTAATTAAGATTTTAAATTTTTTATTGTCCCAATTTAACCTAATTGATTGCAATCATTAACTTTTTTCTTTTTTTTTTTTTAATTTTGAAAAGTGCGCACATGAGTATCGTGAGTTACACTTTCAGAAACAAAATTATAAATTTTCTTAACTAAGTGAGTCAATCTCAATCATCTGATTAACGATTTTACTTTAAAAACACTAATTGGCGTTATTAATTGAATACTTGTTCAATTATCTCTTACAAAAGAGAGAAATTTTTTTAATTAAATTGTAAATTAAATCATTGGTCTCTGTAATTTACGTAAAGTGTCATTTTAGTCATCATAATTTTAATTTGCGTCAAATATTGTTAACAATTGGAACATAAAAAACAAAGTGCAAAATTAGAAAGATCAAAATAAAATTCAAAACAAATTACAGGGACCAACGATATAATGAATATATTAATTACCCGAGTGGTCCTTCTAATTGATTTTGAATTTCACTTTGATTTCTCTTTTATTTTACTCATAATATTTTTCTGTTTCATATTCAATAATATGTACAGAAAAAATCACATCCGACAAAATTGAAATGCATCAACCAAATCCCAAAACTATATTGTTGGGTAAAGATGGAAAAACTTCTAAGCCACCCTCTAGTAACTGAGAAAAACCATGATAGAGATATGAATTCATTTAAAAGAATATTAACAAATGTAATTGGGTTCTTTCTACTAACGATAATATAATATTTGGGTTCTTCTATTTTGAGTATTTTTATTTTTATTTTTAATTTACACGTTGTTTTCACAGAGGACAGGGGGCCAATGAAAGGAGACTCACTTTTGACTTCTTTGCAGCCCAATAATTTCTTCTTCTCATCACAAAAAATATAGCCAATTTTGAGACTGCTAAAGCCTTTTCCACTGAACTTCTTTGCTTTGCTTCGCTTCTGATCTGTTGGTTTTTTCTCTTCTTTCTGTAATCGGAAACAATGCCTATAGAAGGGATCTTTGTCTCTGGCTTCGTCAATTTGTTGTTTGGGAAGATGACCTCTTTTGCCTCCTCGAAATTACCAACCTTTGAAGGAATTGATACCCAGCTGACCAATTGGACCAATATGCTGTCTCAAATTGAAGCTTTTCTGATTGACGCGGAGGAGAAGCAACTGACAGATCGAGCCGTGAACCTGTGGCTCGACGATCTCCAGGATCTGGCATATGATTTGGATGATTTAGTGGATGAGTTCGCCACCGAAGCTTTGCAACACAAGCTCAAGGCAAAGCAGCCACAAGCTAGTTCCAGCAAGGTATGGAACCTCATCCCTAATTTCAAGCCAAGAGATGTTTTGTTTAATTTCAAGATGAAGTCCAAGATTGAGGAGATCAATACCAGATTGCACAATAGTTTTGAACAATGTTCAAAACTTAATTTGGTTAAGATTGTTGAAATCACCCCTACACCTACGACTAAGACTTGGCAAAGACCAGACTCAACATCTTTATTTGATGAACCTCGCATTTATGGCCGAGAATATGATCAAAGAAAGATAATTGAGTTGCTCGTCAGGGGGGATGAATCAAGTCATAACAACATTGGTGTAATTCCCATTGTGGGTATGGGTGGGATTGGCAAGACCACCCTTGCTCAGATGGTATACAATGATGAAACTGTGCAGAAGCATTTCAATCTAAAAGCCTGGGTCTGTGTGTCAGATGAGTTCAACATTATGAGAATAACAAAAGCAATTCTTGAGTCAGTGACTTCCCAGACATTTAGTTTTAATAACTTGGACCAAGTTCAGGTTCAATTAAAGCAGGCTTTGGCTGGAAAGAAGTTCTTAATTGTTTTAGACGATGTCTGGAACAAAAAATACAGTGACTGGAATGTTTTGAAGAAACCTTTCAATGATGGAGCCCAAGGGAGTAAAGTCGTGGTGACTACACGTGACAGAGAAGTTGCAGGAATGATGACAACTGTTGAACTTCATGAAGTTAATATCCTTTCAAAGGAGGATTGTTGGTCATTGTTTGCACAACATGCCTTTGCGAATACATGTATTGATGCAAATCCAAAATTGGTATCAATTGGTAAGGAAATTGTGGAGAAATGTAAAGGTTTGCCTCTAGCTGCTAGGACACTCGGTGGCCTTTTACGCAGCAAAGTACGAGATGAGGAATGGATAAATGTATTGCGTAGTAAAATATGGGATTTACCACACACAAAAAGTGACATCCTTCCTGCTTTGAGATTAAGCTATCATGATCTCCCTTTGCATTTGAAGCAGTGCTTTGCATACTGCTCAATAATACCCAACGACTATGAATTTGAGGAAGAGGAACTAGTCTTGTTGTGGATGGCGGAGGGCTTCATTCAGCAACAAAGAGATAAGCAAATGGAAGATGTAGGAGGTGAGTACTTTCGGGAATTGCTGTCAAGGTCTTTTTTCCAACCATCAAGAACCGGTGAAAGCTCTAAATTTGTGATGCACGACCTCATCAATGATTTGGCTCAAGTAGTTGCAAGAGAAACTTGTTTTAGATTGGAGGATATATTGAAATATCCGGAGCAGTGCAAGACTATAAAGAAAGCTCGACATTCATCTTATATGCGGAAGCAATATGAGGGTATGAAAAAATTTGAGATTTTCAACAAAGCCATGCATTTACGAACCTTCTTACCATTTAACTTACCATATGGTGTGAATTGTCATTTGGCAAGCAATGTTCCCTTTAATCTATTGCCGAAGCTAAGACGCTTGAGGGTGCTCAATATGAGTAGTTATGACATCATAGAAGTTCCAAATTCTGTTGGAGATTTGAAACATCTGCGGTATCTTAACCTATCCAACACTAACATTGAAGAATTACCTGAATCACTAGGCTCTCTTTACAATCTACAAACATTGATGTTAAGAGGATGTAGACAACTGAAAAAGTTGCCAACAGACTTGGGAAACCTAATTGACCTACGTCATCTCGATACTACAAATGCACATTCCTTAAAAGAAATGCCATTGGGAATAGGTAAGTTGGCTAGTCTTCAAACACTGTCCAATTTCATTGTTACTAAAAACAATGGGCATTGGTTAAGAGAGTTGGGGAATTTAATTTATCTTCGGGGGAAGCTTTGCCTATCTGGATTACAGAACGTGGTGGTTCCATTAGATGCAAGGGAGGCAAATTTAAATGATAAGAAGGGGTTAGATGTGTTATCAATGGAATGGAGTGTTAACTCAGATGATTCACGAGATGGAAGAGTTGAAACAGAAGTGCTTGATATGCTACAACCTCACAAGAATTTAAAAGAGCTCCATATCGAAGGCTACCTTGGTATAGGATTTCCGAATTGGATAGGAGATCCTCTATTCTCCAATATGGCTGACCCAAGTTTAGATAATTGTGGAAATTGTGTATCCTTGCCACCACTCGGACAAATACCCTCGCTCAAAAAGCTTTACATTAAAGGAATGAGTGTACTAAAACATGTCGATCATGAGTTTTACGGGCAGGGTAGTGCCAAACCTTTTCAATTACTGGAGACTCTAAGCTTTAAGGATATGCCGGAATGGAAGTATTGGTATACTTTTGAAGATGATAAGGAAGTTGAACCATTTACTCATGTTAGTGAGCTCTCCATCGAAAATTGTCCTAAACTTGTTGGAATGTTGCCAAGTTATCTACCTTGTTTGAATAATCTAAAGATTAAGAAGTGCCCGCAATTGCTAGTTGAAGTTTCCAAGGTTGTCCACCCGTCACTCACCTCTATAGCTATGAATGACGTTCCTCTAACAAGCCTTCAAGCGGTCCTTGAGATGAGGAGCATGGTTGATGACGAACTGATATCGGCAAATGCAAAGTCTAAGCATCCTAGTTCAATAACTTCCTTGAGCATTGGGATGATTAAGAAACTCTAGCTCTCGCCGAAATGGGTCACTCATGGGCTAATGGAACTCGAAGCATTGGAGATCACAAGCTGTGAAGAACTCAAGTCATTGTGGAAGAACGACGAGAGAGTGCAACACAGTCTGAGTCTCCCTGCATTCCGATGTTTGAAAATTGAAGGCTGCCCCCAGCTTGTTTCATTGTTTGAAGAAGATGAGGATGAAGACAACAAAGGGCAACATGAGCAGCAGCAGCAGCAGCAGCAACAAGAGGGACTCCCCTGCATAGTGAGGAGGCTTGAGCATCTAAGAATAGATAATTGTGAAAAGCTGGAGAAACTGCCACGGCTGCTACATAGCTTCACTTTTCTTGGAGAGTTGTATGTCTATAAGTGTCCGAGTCTCAGCTCTTTTCCGGAGACAGGTTTTCCGTGCACGCTGAAAATACTCGAGGTAGGTGATTGTGAGACTCTGCAATCCTTATTCGGGTGTTTAACACAGATTAATGACAGTAATCTTCAAGTGTTAGCTGTTCGTGATTGTCCATCCCTCACATGCTTGATATCGTGCAGAGGTGGGGGGCTACCACCCACACTCAAACAGCTTCAGATTATTCGGTGTAAAAAGTTGGAGGCACTGCTAGTTGTAGATGAGGGGATGGAAATTACCTGTCCATCTCTTGAGTTTGTTTTGATCATGGATTGTGATAGGCTCAAATACTTGCCAGATGCCCTTCCTAATAATAATAATAATAATAATCTCAGGAATCTCAGTGGATTGTACTTGTATGGGTGTAAGAATTTGGAGTACATTCCGGAAGGATGGTTCCACTCCACAACAAATTTGGCACATTTGGATATCAGGGGATGCAAAAAACTCAAGGCCTTATTGCAGAGCATCAACTACCTCACTTCTCTTCAATCGCTGGAGATGAATATTTCACAATGGAACAACAACTTCAAGAAGACTGGTTTGCACAGTTTATCCTCTCTTACATCACTGTCGATTTCAGAGGATGAAGAAGAAGAAGGTGTAGCGGGGTCCAGCTTTCCGATAGATGGGAAGTTGCTGCCCACCTCTCTGATCTATCTTCATATCGTGGGTTTCCGAAATCTGGAGAAGCTATCTTCTAAGTTGTTTCAAAACCTCGCCTCTCTTGAATCTCTTCATATCAGGGGTTGCCCTAGGCTCAAATCTTTACCAGTGCAAAGGCTGCCTCCCTCACTTGTAAGCTTGTGGATCCGGCGTTGTCCCAGACTAACGGGGAAGTGTGAAAAGGGGAAAGGCAAGTATTGGCCCCACTTAGCTCACATACCTGAAGTCGATGTTCATGATTAAGCTCTGTTGTGGAGATTCCCACCGCAGTTTTACAAGCACTCAAATTGCCAGGTATCAAAACTTAAACTAATTTTATAAATATTAACATTAAAAAAATATTTTCAGATTTTAAAAACAAAAAATCATATGAAAAACAGTGTGTTTTTCAATTTTTTTTTTTTACTTTTACAGATTTTAAAAAACTTAATCAAACAATCTAATTGATAGTAAAGATTTCTAACATTGCTAATTTTTAATGTCTTTTTGCTTATTGATTTTCAATTTTTTTTTTGAATGAGGAATCGCTGAAGTATGCAGTACATCATATTTTCAAGTTAATTGAATTTTTTTGGATGAGCAAGTTATTTGCAAATTCATATAAAAATTTAAAATAAAATGAATTTGTATTTTCAATTAATAAAAAATATTTTTGAAAATAATGAAAAAAATATGTTAAATTTAAATTCGAATGACCATTATGGAATGAGTGAATAATTTTTAAAATTTTGTTTGGTTTTGGAGTTTTCAAAAATAGTTTTAAAATTTTTAATTCGTATGTTTTTAATATATTGGCTAATTTGTTTTATTTTTTTATTTTTTAGATGCATCTAATCTACATATACTTAAAAAAAAATTAAAAAATCTTAAAAAAAAATTAATAAATACAAAATACATACAAAAATGTATTAAATTTGTATATTTATTAATATTTAGTGATTTTTTAAACGCTTTTTTTCATAAATTTTATACGTTTTAGGTGTATTTAGATTGAGTGGATCTAAAAACTTGAAAAACCTTGATTAAATACTTAAAAAGTTCACTAAAAATAATAAAATACGGATTGAAACTTAAAAATTATTTTTGAAAACTCCAAAACCAAACAGATTTGTAAAAATTATTTTAGATTTTGAAAACTAAATGAGTTTTGGATTTTTAAATTTCTGAAAACTATTTTTAGAATATACAGCCAAACAAATTTTTAAAAAATTATCTTTCAAAATTGATTATGAAAACCAAACCTTAGTTTTTGGGTTTTCTAGGCTAGTCATTAATAAAATGTTTTTGTATTTGTTAAGTTGTTGCCTATATAGTGAACGGGAAAAGTCAGATTGAAAGTGATTAAGCTGGTACAAATTCTTGTTGAAGGGAGAATTTTTTGGCCAGGCAAATGAGGGTGATGTTAAAAAAAAAAGAAGAAGAAAGAGAATGAAATGCTATGATGTAAGTAGTTTGCAAATGCTTAGAAAAATTAAACAAATTTTTTGCTGTTGTAAGAGCTAACTTAAAAAGCTACAAACAAATATACACATATCAGGTGTCCAAATTTCATTTTTGTGAGTTGTTTAATAAATATGGAGACTAAAAGCAATTTTAATTGTATACCTGGAGTTGTTACATTTTTTGTATGAAAAAAATTTAGAGTATTAAGTTTTATCAATCTCTGAGGGATTATTTGATATAGAAATGTGCTTTCAAGGATTTGAATACAAAGAAAGGCTTCTTCCGATAGATTTCCTTGTCTGCTTTTATTTCCGAGGCAACCACAACAAATGGAAGAGTTCTCATTTCTTTCCAACTTGGTGCATTTGTCCCTGGATATCCTGTCCATCCAGTGATTGTTCGCTATCCCCATGTACACTTTGACCAATTCTGGTAAGAATTTTCTTGAGTTGAAACCGTTTTGGTGTTTTCTTTTGTAATATCTTTACCTAACTTGCATCATATGGCCTTTCATTTTGTTTAGGGGCAATATAGCTTTGGGAAAGCTTATGTTTAAAACATTCATAGTTTCACAATTTCATGGAGGTATGTTGAGTGATTTTTTATTTATCTATAGTTGCATATAGTGAAAATGTAGTGAGCTTGGCTTCCCCCACTATTTTTGTTTGTAAAAAATTTGGGTAGTATGTTGTATGAGGTGGCAATTCATATATATAGGTTGTCATAGTGATTCCCCAATTTGCTATTTTTCTTTTGATAACTAACTCTCTCTCGCAGATCATCAATACTGATTATTCATCAGCTTAAATGTACATGCATTTATATGATGTGTCCTTGACTATATTATAATTAGAATTTTGGTTACTGGATAACTAGTATGTTGTAAAAAGTTGAATGAAGTCATTTATTAAATTTTATAGGTCGAGTATCTTCCTGTTGTTTTACTCCTTGAAAATTAGTAGGAAAATGCTACCCATTTTGCTCAGAGGGTGAATCGACATTATTTGATTAATCTTTGCTGCCTTGTTAGCTTTAGTTGATATTTTAATATTAAGTGTATTCTTACACATCAAAGTTTTTAATGGGGACATTACATACAATTTGTTAATTTTTTGTATATTGTTAGTGTGTTTTGTATTTCATATGCTTAATCTCCCTAAGCAATTTAGAACCAGTGGATGTTTAACACACCGTAAAAATATTGTAATTGAATTTGTGTGATATTATGTCTACTGCATTTGTGTGTGGAAGCCTGTCCTTTTTTTTTGCATGTGTGCTCAAAGAATCAACGAATTGATGATTCCTGGTCTTTGGATTTCAAATAATAATATATATATATACAAAGATCAAAATTTCGTTTCAGTGTGTTGCTTCAAATAGTACAGAAACAAAAACATCTCGGAAATATTTTATGAAATAAAGA
The DNA here is from genome assembly GCF_055761805.1 of Camellia sinensis. Lineage (NCBI taxonomy): Eukaryota > Viridiplantae > Streptophyta > Magnoliopsida > Ericales > Theaceae > Camellia > Camellia sinensis. Next base: position 178,246,334 of record NC_138962.1, on the reverse strand, counting down.
TAAAATAGAAATGCTTGAAAATATAAATTGAAATATATCTAAATGTATAAAAGCCTAATAATTGATTAATTAAACAAATTGAGATTCATATAGTCATTCACGTAAAAGAATTTAAAAAATAATGTTACTATGAACTAAAAATTATTAAGTATTGTTAAATAACTCAATTTTATAAAACAAAAGTTTCCAATAAGGTCTAAAATTTTACTTAAGCAGCAGTAATAAATGTTTATGAAAATTTCTAAATTTGTGTAGATACAATTTACTCTTTTTGTATATCACACTATGTTTCGGTGTGTTTCACTATGTTTTGATGTGTTTCACTATGTTTTGATGTGTTTCAATGAAAACACTAGAATTTTATTATTCCATTAGTGTTTCGTTTCGGTCTCTTGGGAAATGGCAACATTTCAGCCATTTCAATGGAAACAAAAAAATTTTTTGTTCCTCATATATATTAAAGATAAATCCATGTCAAAAGGTTTTTCATTCATGTGTTGTCTACGTTTTTCATCTTATTTGGTTCCAAACAAATGGCATATGGTACCTATTAAAATTGGGTGTAACTGCACATGCAACATCCCTCGTGTCTTCTATGTGCACTATGTTAACTTATTACAATTGGAGGAATAGTTTCCTATTGTCTGTCTTTAATTTGGGAAATTTGTCCCTTTTGTATTCTTTTAGTAGCTGTTGGTGTATTGCCTTATTCTTAGGGGCAGAGCCATGTATAACAAAGTTGGGTCAAGTGACCCCACTAGAAATTTGTAAATCTGAAATTATTATTCAGACTTTTTGAAAATTTTATTTTAAATGAGGTCAATCTTCTACACTAAAAAATATGAACTAATTTCATAAAGCATAGAGATTAATATATAATCATGTTACCCTTTTTTTCCTTCTAATATTTTAGTTATTCTTTTTCATTTTCTTCTTTCTTTGAATTCTTTTGTAGATGTTCACGTGTTACCTACCTTATACATCACTATTATCCAATGTCCAAGGAGATGATTATGGCATTATGTGACAGTTTAGGAGAGGATTTGTACTTATATTTAAAAAAGGGGAAAAAAAAGAGGAGAACTTGTGGCATTAAAAAGGAATTGTCAACAAACACAGTGGGTGTTGTTTTCTTCAACTAAATTAACTAAACAAACCTTATGTTCAAAGGATATATCTGAATTAAATTTGTTCAAAATTTTAGTGAAGGGAAATATTATACATTTATGATTTATGGAATCAATTGTTTAACCTTATTAGCATTTATGGAATTTAGTATTAGTGATGCAAGCGGTCATTTATTAGATTTTTGTAAAAATTAACTATTGTGGTTTTTGCTTTCATTATGGTATTTGTAATTTGGAAACTATAAATTACTTGATCCAGTTTTGTGTATTACACAAGTTTATCAGTGTACATTATGTATAATTGAAGGTTGATATTGGTGGTGAATTTTTTAATGGACGTTTTTGGCTCCGCAATGGTTGATTCTTAGAACTAATATGGAGAAGAATCCTATTTTTGTGAACTTGATGATTATCTAACAGTACACTCCATTTTGGATTTGTCTTGATTTGCCACTTGAGCTGGCTTGAGTATATATATCATTCTCTCTAAGTTATTTGTGGATATTGAGTTTTTAATCTATCAATTCATCCCTGATGGATATATGCAGACTAGCCATGCTATAACTACCTCTCTTAATGTTACACATGAAGAAGTTATTGAAACTGAATGGTTTTCATTAGATTGAAAACTCGGAGATACAGTACGTTATATACACTCCACATGTTTACAAAATATCTAACGAAAATATCTACCTAACTCACTCTGTTACAACAAGTTGAACTAACACTTGACTTGTTTGGTTTGCAGGACAACGTATCTCTAGTCTGGTCTTTGTGTGACTTTATATTAAAAATTATGATGTAGGAATGTTTAGTGACTCTGAAATGGGTTTTGGCAGAACTACTAAAGTCCTTGCTGATGAAAGCAACAATATAAATTGTTAGGTTTTTATTCTTGGCAATCCCGTTTAACAAAACTCCTTTCAGTTGTATTTGTTTTCGCATTTTTATTTCCGTGAGGCTATGAGTTTATTAGAAGCGAATCCAACCCGAATTGTGCCTTGAAGAGAAGTTTGTGATGTTAATGATTTCAAGATTGCCACTTCGCTGATTATGACGGGGGTCGAGCTGCTCGCCCCCGAAGCAAAATGCAAAAGTGCATTCAAAGTTGCTTGTCCGCTCGAGCGGACATTCCCCCGCTCGAGCGGAGAATGCTGAGTTCCAGAAGTTTGGTGAGTCTGCAAATATACTATGATCCATGTTTTCACGCTCGAGCATCCATTTCCCCGCTCGAGCGTACACCCTAGTGCGGAACACGCCATATAGTGTCCCCGCTCGAGCGTCCATTCCCACGCTCAAGCGGACCTCGCGATTTCAGATTCTATAAATTCGCAAGTTGCTCCAAATATAGGATTACTCCTCTAGATCTTCTTCTTCGATAGTAAGGTTTATATCTGGGGATATTTTGCCGTTTTTCTTTGATGTTTAATTGAGTATTCAACTCATGGGTTAAGAAGAATACATCAAAGGTTTGTTTATTCATTCTATACAAAAGAGAGAGTTGTTCTTCGGTGGATTCTGAAGAATTCGAGCCTGAAGCTTTGGTGGATTCTGGAGTGGCTCATCGTCAAGACAATTCCGAGGTGAAAACGGGGTTGGAAGAGGCACATAGGGGTTGGTTCAATTCGGGCGTGGATTCGCTAGGTAATTGAGAGTATACCTGTGTAATTCCTTTATATCTTCTTAGTGGATTATTTTGTGGTTGTTGCCCGTGGTTTTTTTATCACAATTGGAGGTGCTCCAATTGTGGTTTTTCCACGTAAAATCGTTGTGTCGATTTATCTTGATTGTTTGATTGGGATTGTTGTTTACTGCTTAAAATTGATACATAATCACAAATCAACATCTAGGAGATTTCTAGATTTTTCACAAATTTTTTTGAAAAAGATTATATAATCAAACTAATATAGAAGTGGATGTAGCACTTTGTATATTTTTCATTTCTCTTAACTTAAATTCAACTAGAAGACATTGAATCCTAATAGAATTAAGCACTTCATTTTGTTGAGGGTGCTAATTGAAGCTCCAGAGGTGCTTTCGAAAGATAATCATAATTAATACTTAGAATCAACTTTAACATGGATAAAACTCCTAAGATTTAATTATTTAATTGTACTCTTTATGGTGTGAATTCAGATTTACATCCAACAGAACTGGAAGTAAAGTCTAACAAAACTAGAGATGTAAATAAGAATCACCTCATTAGATATGTACCTACACATATATCTTTGTTTTTTGGGATGACCTTACCTAAACAAACTAGAAACGATAATGCACTAGAAATAGAAACCACAGAATTATGGAAACAATCATGTGGTCATCTGACTGTACATAAGTGTACATATAAAGCCCAAGAGTGTCTAGTTATTACAACCAAAGTATTATCATTCAAATGGAGTTGTATATTATTTATCAAAAAATAAAATAAAATAAATGAAGTTGTATAAAAAGGCTATACCTCCATGTGTTGTAATATTGATTTCCATTTAAATTCCATCATCACGAAAGGTTTCAAGTCCAATCTTTTCTTGTTTACAATTGTTTCTTGACAATTATTTTCATGATTTTCTCATTTTGTGAGAAAGATGTCATGAACCTCTCAGATTTGAAAATAGTGACTATTTACTTGTATGAAGTAGGATTTCCCTTGTTAAATTTCATTACTTACACCTTAGGTTGGACGTCCAACAACTTTAAACATTGAAGTTCATTCATGCTTATCCATTCCTAACATTCATTTATGCTGAATGTACTCTATGTCGTTCTCCATATTTTCTAGTCTTTAAGCAGAGTAAGTAGACTACATAACTGCTTGTAAACCCATTTTTTCCGACAAACTTCGTGAGGATTTATTTTTCACGTGATTTTACTTTGACAGATTTGGGACTTCAGCAACCTTGGTTGGAAGGAGAGGAGTATCTATCAATTGTTGATGAATTTATGGAGGCAATTCACACTCGATGGCCCAAGGCTATTGTGCAGGTTTAGTTATTTCAAAAATATGACATCTTGTTTGATGTGTAACCAATATCATACTGATTACTTGATGTTTGGTGAATATTATCAGTTTGAGGATTTTCAAATGAAGTGGGCTTTTGAAAGACTGCAACGGTATCAAAAAAGGTTCTGCATGTTCAATAATGACATACAGGTGAATACTTGGTGTTGTATTCTGCTATTCTCCATGGCAAAGTACTTTAAGATTGTTAAGGGTGACTCTATTATAATGACATTTTTGTCACTTGTCATCATGTTGTATAGGGAACTGCTGGTGTTGCACTAGCAGGACTGCTTGGAACTGTAAGGGCACAAGATCTACCATTGACTGACTTTGTGGACCAAAAGATAGTTGTAGTTGGAGCTGGAAGGTACTGATGAAGTTCAATTGTAATGGCTGTACTCCTGGTTTAAGTGTTACTTCTTTATGGTTTAGGGTGGTTGGTAATATCAGCTGTGAGTTGCGTCTTCTTATTCTTTTTCTGTCTTTCAGTGCAGGGCTTGGTGTTTTTAACATGGTTGCACAAGGCTGTTTCAAGAATGGCAGGAGCTGGAGCAAATCCTCTGTCTTTCCTACTTGATAAAGATGTGTGGTTCTACAGGTATTACTTGCTCTCTAACTTTTTTGTTCTTAATGTCAATTACCGTATTAGCCTTTATTATGTGTTACTGGGTATTTATCTTGTAATAAAATGTGTAGAACATATATTTTGAACATATTTGTAAAGGAGATTTTTAATTTTTTTTTTTTTTTTTTTTTTTAGTGTTATCAAATGAATTTCACCATTTTTTTCAAAGTAATGATAATCAATTACTTATCTGCATGTAACTGAATGAATTGTGGGAATGAACCTGCATTGGAATGAGAAGGAAAACTCATAATATGGCAATCTGAACTTTATCGTTTCATTTACATTTTCAGGGAATCATCCATTTGACTTTTGGTTCATCTTTTTTTGATAAGTACTGGTTTAAATGCAGGGTCTCATTACAACAGAACGGAAGGGTGTTGATCCAGCAGCTGCACCATTTGCTAAAGCCCCTTGGGAGATCGAGGGTTTAGGACTTAGGGAGGGAGCAAATCTCGTTAAAGTGGTAAATCTTACTGGAGTGTTTTTTGGCAGCCTATGTTGATGCAAGGCTGATATAGATTGATATTGTGTGGAAAAGAAACCTTCGGTTGTTTAGCTTGCTTCTTGGGTACGTTCAATTGGATCATGGATGTTTGCTGTTATCTTTCAGAACCTTGTGTATGCTTTCATAATTTAGAAAAACTAATTGCAGGGAATGGATTTTGTTTAGGTTAAAAAAGTCAAGCCTCATATACTTCTTGGTTTGTCTGGAGTTGGTGGTGTCTTCAATGAGCAGGTGGGCAAGTTTGCTTTGTCCTTCATTACTTTCAAATGAAGCATAATGAATCAGTGAAGTTGGCTTAGTTTTATTTGGAAAGGCATGTTGTTCTGTACTATTTATTTGGTTAGTTGTTGATAAATGGTATTAGTTGGGGAAAATACATCAAGCACCACAACAACCCCCCCCCCCCCCGGCGCGCGGTGGGAACTCAAGTTTGTTTGTTCTTGTTTCCTAGATGTAGGCAATACCTTGTAGAGATGGTCTTCATTAACCCTATTATCATTTTACTTTTTCCCAACTTCCACTAAATAATCCAATTCTTACTAAAAACTTACAATTATTTATTATTAGGACAAAGGAGCATACCTCATCAAGATGTCATTTGTTGTCATCACTATCAGTTAAATCCACTTGGCTCAACTCAACAAAGACCTAATTTCAACCTCTTGGAATTGACTACATGAATATTTTCCCAAAATGCTCTCTATAGAACAATACCTCAGTTAAATCCATGGCAATTACATTCTTTGTTACTGTATCAACCCTCGTTCTTTTTTAATTATCTTCTTGTGTTTAACGACACTTTGTTTACTCTACTTTTGTGGGTGTTTTTTCCTCAATTTACTAATCCTTTCATGCACAATTTTGGCTTTTTTTTATTATAATTAAATTACCATTGCTGCATAGGTAGATCTCGTTCTGAAATACCTACTACTTGATAAGTAACTATGGCTGGCTATGTTTGAAAAACCATTCTCCACTTAGTGTCTAGCTGCAAGGCACTAAGCACAACAATGGCAAAGTGTATCCTCTTTTTGAGATTGGTAAAGCGTATGTCTTCTTTGATAAATTAGGTGCTTAAGGCCATGCGAGAGTCAGATTCCCCTAAACTTGCCATTTTTGCGATGTCAAATCTGACGGTGAATGGTTCGTCTTTCAAGCCTTCTAAATTATCTATTTTTTGTTTGTGGATGCACTATTTTTCTATTGAACATTGTCTTTTCATGTTAACTAGAACAGCTGAATGCACTGTAGTTGATGCTTTCAATCATGGTGGAGAAAATATAGGGCTTGTTTGGTTTGTATCTCAAGATACAATTTTTGAGAAAAATATTTAAAATTTTGTTTGATTCAAATTTTTTGAATTTTTTTTTTCAAAATCACTCTCTCTCTCTCTCCAACACATCAGTCTATCACTTTTCTCTCTCCTCTCTCATTGTCAATCACTTTTTCTCTCACACATATCTATTCAACTACAACAAAATATCAAATCATCCCAAACTCCAAAATTATTTTCAAAATATCCAGCCAAACAAATCAAAAAATTTCCAAACTCTCTCTCCAAATTTTTTTTTTTTTAAATTTATCTCAAAAATGTTGACCTTGGTATGATTTCTTTATATTGGTGCTAATTGTTGTGGAGTCTTTTTGCACAGTATCAATAAATTAATTGGTCTCACTCTGCTCTCTCATTATGTAGCCAATGCAACCAACAGTTCTATAGTTTCTATATTCCTATCTTCCTCAGTGTGTTGTCCAATTACTCTGACCTTTGCCAATCATATACTTGTTGTCAGGGAATGGAAAAGTGGGTCATGTAAATCAAGCAAATAACATGTATCTGTTTCCTGGGTTAGTGCTAATGTTCACGTCACTGATATATTGTGCTTAGTTTTTTATGACTACTATCGTAAACCTTTTTGACTTGATTCAGGATTGGAATGGGAAGCTCTTCTCTCAGGTGCTCGTTTGATTTTAGATGGAATGTTGCAAGCAGCTTCTGAATGGTATATATTACACAATTTGACCACTTCGTTCTTTGTTCTAACATAGCCTTTTATGGATTAGTGACGTGCTCATTCATTCTTATTGGACTGTTCATGCAATGAGGTGGCACTTGTTACTGTCATCATGTGTGTTGCCATATCAATAGGTTTGGTGTGTCGGGTCTAAAAGAGTCCTTTTGAGTGCTATAAAAAGAGTGTTGGGGCTAGAGGTGCATCTATCTCCTGCTAGACTTGTATTTTGTAATTATTGGTTTATACTTGCTTATTTATTGTTGGTTAAATTATGTAGTTATTGGTTCAATTGTTGATAGAGGAGGAAAAACGTTTGCATGGTGTCGAACCCAATATCAACTAACTTTTGCTAATATAATTTTTCTTTGTAGCCTTGCTTCATTTATTACAGACGAAGAAATTCAAAGTGGTATTTTTGTATCCTCCTACGAGAAGGTATTGTTGTTCATAGTGCCATTGGAACATTAAAATTTTCATATATATTTGTAAGTCAATTGGAAACTCGCTCACTAGGAAGCACTGATCACCTTTTCATACATATTTGGAAATCAATTGGACACTAGCTCACTAGGAAGCATAGACATTGATACGGATACGGACAAGGACACGGGACATGACAATTTCAAAAAAATCAGAACACAGACATGGTCACACGGCAAGGATACGACAAAAAAATATAATTGTTTTATATATATTTGTTTTCTATGTATGTAAATATTACATTCACAAACAACTAAAATGAATGAAAACCGACACTAATTTAACATATATATATAAAAAAACAAAAAAAACAAAATGTAAATTATCTAGAGACTAGATATATTTTTGCGTTAGGCTCCAAAGATCATTAGAAGCCAGTTTCTCAATTTCGCACTTGTGGTTAGATTTGTATTGCGTTGTCAATAGTTTGGTATGAGTTCTTTATCTATATTTTAAAATTCAACTCTCATGTTTCCAGCTTCCAAGCATTATAATATAACCCCCAAAATTAGCTTTAAAAAATTAAATTAAGACCTTGGTTGTCCCTGTTGTGTCTCCTGAAAATATTATTATAAAAATGGACACGTCATGTGGCATATCCCATATGTGTCCCCACCACGTCCATGTCCATGTCCCTGTCCCGTACATATCTAACACGGCTATTGCACCTATTTTGACGTGTCAGTGCTTCATAGCTAGCTCATATACTCGTATTTTCTTCTAGTGGGTAAGGTTCAACCTATTACCTTAAGGCCATGTTTGTTTGGGTGGATATGAGCTTGGGATTGGTCTAATAGTCCAATAAAATTATTAATCCGATGTTTGGTTAAACAATTGAAGTACGGACTAACAATCCATCCAGATATGGTATCCCACATATGATGGACTATTTAATCCCACATAGGGGGTGGGATATAAATTGGAAAACTAAGCCAAAGTTTGGACTATTAGTCCCTCCTTATAATCCTAACTCAATCTAAACATAGGATAGAATACACAATCCAAAGGGATTCGTAGTCCTAGGATTATTAGTCATGGGAATGCTAATCCAACCTAATCTAGTCCGCCCAAACAAACATGGCCTAAGTGTGCACACCTAATAGCAGTACGGAAAGTCGTTCTCTTGTCTATAGGTTTTGGATATAGCTTGTTAAAGCATGATCAATAATCACTAATCAGGTTAGTTTGCATTATGCAAAGACTACATACCCACTGATATTAGATCTGACTCTGACCTTGTGGAGTGTGTGAACCTCAAAGCCTTTTCAAATTGTTTTGATTGTATGGCTAGTACTACAGTCAAGTTTTCTATTCTCTTTATTTAAAGTATCCATAATTAACAAATCTGACCTCTAATTTCATGGGTCGGATGATTGGATCTACTCATGCATACATCCCTATATTGGATCTACTCATCATATATACTCATCATATATACCTAACAAGGTCGTGTAAAATTTGCAAAGAAAATATTTTTCCATTTTGGGACATCCTATGAATGAATTAGTAAAATAAAGGTAAAGTAACCTCTACTAATTTGTCTATGACCTACTTATAATTGCAGTATTTGAGATATAACAGTAGAGGTTAGAGCTGCTATTGTTTGAGCAGCAGTTGCCGAAGAACTGGCAGAAGGGCGCTGTGATGTAGGACCTAGAGAGCTCAGGCAGATGTCAAAAGTATGGATAGTTCTCAACTTTCTTACAAGAAAAATGCATCTCTTTTTTGTAAAAATAGCCATGACATAACACGCACAAGCACATCTGGACGAGAAAAAGAAGCTTTAATATTTGACAATGAAAGCAACCTCATATTTAACCTTTAAATGAACCAATTCTGAAATACTAATCTCAACTCAACTAAGCAAGTTAGTTATTCAGTTATTCTCATTGTTAATCAGGGACGGCGCTAGGCTATAGAGTATGGGGTTAATTGACCCCATTTGCCAATTTTGAAAATTGGCTTAAAAAAATATTTTATATATTTATATTGTCTATTAGCAGCGATTACTTTGTTGGTTGCACCAATACATTTGTTTGTTGCAAACCCCAAAGGGTTGGCTTGGTGGCAAGGCCTTGGATTTTGAGAGTGTGCTCTCTCCAAGATTTAAGAATCAAAACCTCTTAAATAATGCTATATGCACCAATTGGTGTACTAATTAGTGTACTAACTGATAATATTTCATAATTTGAGGCTTTAGATCGTTGTAATTTGTATAATGGGTGGGGTCATAATTTTTAAATGGCAATGTCATAATTATGTTGGTACACTAATTAGTAGACCAATTGGTGCGTGTAACACCACCGAAATCTCTTAGGTGCTAACAATTCCTTAGGGCTTAGTGCACTTGCGGGAAACTCCTTGCCGAGTGCTTGTGCACTCCTGGGGATTAATCGAACTGTGATCCGGACACTCCAGTGCCAATAAAAAAATAAAAATAAAATACATTTGTTTGTTGCACCCATAGGTCGCACCACATACATTGGTGTGAGTCAATTGACACCACTAAAATTTGAAAAATCATTGAAAAAAATTATATATATATATTTATATATATCATATATGGATAATATTGACCCTATTAACTTATAAAAAAAAAATTTAAAAAAAAAAGAGAAGACCTTATTGCACTTAGCATAGAGTATCAGACCTTTAAAATTTTTCTAGGTCCTCTCTATATTTGTTCGAGTCCCAAAGATGACTAGATTTCTCTAAGTTCAAAAACGAATTCAGTGAGTCAACTCCACCAATCACCAAATACCCTTGAAATTTCTCCAACCATAGTAAGGAAATTCATTGAGAGGAACTGTAGAAATTTTTGTAATTACATTTTTTTTTTTTGTACAAAAAGATCAGTATGAATGCACTAAAATTTATAGAAAACAAATGTTATATATAATATTGATAAGAGTGAAAAAATTTCCTTATAGAATTTGTAGAACTTAATCATTGATTCCTGGAGCCGCCACTGTTGTTAATCATCTATGGCTTTTCTCATTTTGGATGCAGGAGGTGACGGTGGAATATGTCAAACCCAACATGTGGTTTCCAGTTTACAGCCCCCTCTTATTCATGAGAAATGAAGTTCCGATCATCTCTCTCTCTCTCTATATTTTTCTGCAAACACGATCCCAATGTTCTGCAGCCATTCAAATATTCATGATGTAACTGTGGTTTTAAAGCCTAGAGTAGTAATATGGGTGAAAAAACTGAACTGGGGAGAGAAGGGTCGTAGAAGTTGAAAAATAATGCCACTGCAGTGTTGATTAAGCCCTTTTGTCTAAATCTGCTTATTGATGTAATGAACAACATTGTGTAAACTCTCTCTTTTTCAGTTTTTTCAAAAACTTATTGATGTTTCATGTATGCCTCTTTTTTTTTAGTTAATTTGGTATTTCAACCTATATACATTTTGTGATGATTCAGAAAAAGAATAGAAAAGAGAGACTGAACTATTAATCATGTTATGGGATTGATAGCTTAGAGTTTTTTATTTTTTTATTTATTTTTTATTTTTTTATTTTTTTATTTTTTTTTTTGGGGGGGGGGGGAGGGGGGCTTGTAATTTTAAGCAAGATTTATCTTTGCAGGACCTCTAATGAATTGTAAATGTGAAAAAGGTGTTAAGCTCAAGAGACTGATTTTTCATCCGAAATCTCACCTAAAACTAGAGATAACAAATTCATTCTGAAGCTGTGAACTCATACATCAATTAAAAATCAGTCTAAATTCGTTCAAGTATATAAATGAGTTTAAATGAGTTGAACATTTAAAAGGGTACCTACTAGACCACCACCTCTATTGACACCACTCCATCACCACCTCCTCCACACCATCCACAACAATCATCCCGATCACCTCCTCCAACAATCTCAATTAGAAAAAATAGTTCAACAAAGTGGACGGGGTTGGGCTGATTGATTTAATCTGTATCAAATTTAATTTAACTTGTTTAAACTTGTTCATTAAATGAGCGAGTTTGGTTTAAGTTATTTTATTGCATAACCTGTTTTGATCTGCCCAAATCTATCTATTTGCCAACTAATGAACCAACTAGCAAATTAAGCTTGGATTGAGTAGTGGGATGAACCATTTATTGCATTGCTCAATCCAAGTTAAATAAGTCAATTTTTTTCAATTTGAATTTTGAAAAGAAACAAGTTCATTTTTCTAACCTCAAATATAAATTGTTAATTATGTATGACCTGAAAGTTGTAGCAGGTTCTATCAGATAGGTTCCATCAAATTATATAATTTGTGATTCAGTCACATCTCAACCATTGCATCGAGGGCCATACCAGGTTACATCTTTGATATAATACATATATCTGTACACATATATAGGACAATGAAATCAGCATGAAATTTTAACCAAAAAAAAGAAGAAGAAGGTAATGTTACATATAGATCATATTTAATTTGACAAGTCATGCTTTACAAAATGAAAAATCATAGCAAGACAGTGAGAACTATCTCAATATAGTCTTAAACATATACTATCTATGCTATGTCTATATATAAATGTAGTGTAGTTTCTAAAGCTTCCAAACTCTTAAACTTGGCCTCTCATTTAAAATTGAGACAATCTCTTCTACTTGGCAGTCTAAGAAGTTTTTCTTTCCATTTTTCCTAATTTCTAATAAAAAGTCATTTTTTATATATTTTTTTATAAAAAAAGTAAAATTTGAAATAATATGCATATAGAACTCAAAATATGACCAACTCTAATTTTAGATATTTCAAATCTAAATATTAAAAAATAAATGACATATTCCACTCTCAATTCTTCAAAGATATGATCAAATCTAATTTAAGATTCCAAATCTAATTATTAAAAAATAAATGGAATATTTTACTCTCAATTTTTCTATTACTAGCATGTCACCCGTGCTATGCACGTGTGACGACCACCTCCTTAATTAAGCAAATTAATTATGTTGATTATATGCTTATTGTTAATTATGTGATTATGTGTTATGAAGCGTTATTGAATTGCCATGTGATTATTTGAATTATATTATTGTGGACAGATAGGTTAGGGTGAAAATTAAACCTGTCTGATTTGTTAACTTTAACAAGTTAGAATTATGAAATTGGGTAGGAATTAGAGGCCAATTCACACTAATATAATGAAATTTGATGTAATTAAGATTATATTGTGATAAGGATTAATTTAATTTAATTAGAAATGATTTATTAGCTTTAGTTGAATTAATTAAAATCCTACTCATCTATTTATCCATTTAATTGGTAAAAGGGAAGATAGTAGGTTTGGTTGAGTCCTTTGCACACACACGTAGAGAGAGAAGGGAGGAGTAGGCATTTGAGAGTTCAACTAAGATTAGAAGAAGAAGAAGAAGAAGAAGAAGAAGAAGAAATTGAAGAGAGGGCTAGGGAAAACATTGAAGACTACTCAAATTGTTTACTCTAGGTAAGAACTCCTCTCTTTACCCTTATGAACTTGAAGTAATGTACTCAAAACATAAGAAATTCAAGAGTGTTTAAGGAACTCTAAGTTTAGTTGTAAGATTTGTTGATATAGATGGAAATTGATACATGCATGGCAAGATTAACAGTAACAGTAACAGTAGCAATAGCAGTAACAGTAACAGTAAGTTGCTATGGATGCCCCGAGTATAGTTCATAAACTGGGACAAACATTCATTTTGTAAACAATATCATTTTAGAAAGCAGTACAGTTAATCATTCAAAAAATAATTATAATTGAACATAATTTTACAGCATTGTTACTCACAGTGGGCTCCCTGACTATGTGTCTAAAAAGCAGCATCCGACCTAAACAAGCAAAGTCAAGCACAATTAGATTACAATCATATCCTTATGTTATTCAATCAATCCTATTCAGTTCGGTACTTATATCTATTCAATTTTTTTGCTTCTTACTTGGTGGTCAAGCACCAGAGCAAAGTTAGCAGCATCGACTTAATTCCGTTTTGTCAAGCTAACCTATTGTACCTCACCGCGAGGTTCCGAACTGTTATGTCAAGGCTTTTTGGGTGATCTAAATCCACCTTTTTGAATGCTATATGATGTCAAGTGAATGTTTCATAATTTGTTTTGGCTTTGGGATTTAATTCCCCAATACGTCTTTTATTTTGTACTTAGACGTGCTTTGGATTTAAGTGTTGACATATATGTTTGGATATGGACTTGGACTTATGTGTGTATCGGTAAATATATATAGAAGTTGTTTGTGCATTTAAGTTCTTAGAGCTCTTTGGACATTATATTTTGTTATTTACAAGCTTCCGTCGGCCCCTCCTATTGTATAATTATTATTACTATTAAGTAGGCCTTTGGTAATCACGGATTACTAGCCGGTTACGATGCTAAACCCTTAGGAGCGGGTTTGGGTCGTGACAGCACATGATAAAATAATATATTATTTCAATTCTAAATATTAAAAAATAAATGACATATTCCACTCTCAATTCTTCGAAGATATGATCAAATATAATTTAAGATTCCAAATCTAATTATTAAAAAATAAATAGAATATTTGACTCTCAATTCTTCTGTTATTAGAGTTTTATTTGATTTGCTTTTTTTTCCCCACATTTATCTTATTTTTATATATCTTTAAATTTGAAATCGATTTTTTTTTCTTCTTCCAAATCTAATTATTAAAAAATAAATGAAATATTTTACTCTCAATACTTTTATTATTATAGTTTTATTGATTTGCTTTTTTTTCCCCACATTTATCTTATTTTTTTGAAAACTCCTCCCTCCCTCTTCCTCTCTTAGAAGATTTTATTTGATTTCCTCTTTCCATAATTCTTAGAGTTTATCTTCAAATTTAAACCATCGAGTCTATCCGATTGAAAGTTATATATTATCCTTTTGCAATCATACTGATTAAGTGTTGCTACTTTTGTGATTAGAGTTTTATTGATTTGATTTCCCCCCCCCCCCCAAAAAAAAAAAAAAAACACACACACATTTATCTTATTGAAAACTCCTCCCTCCCCCTTCCTCTCTTTAGAAGATTTTATTTGATATTCTTTTTCTATAGTTCTTAAGAGTTTTATCTTCAAATGTAAACTATTGAGTCTATCCGATTAAAAGTTATATATTATCCTTTCACGATCATGTTGATCAAGTGTTGCTACTTTTCTGATTGTGATTTTTGGATTTTCAATATTTTTGTGTTTTCCATGTATGCTATAAATCTATTCTTTCTCATTCAATAGATTTGCATGCGTGCTTGTTTGTATTACTGATTTTGTGTGTGTATTTATGCTACACTAAGGAAATGTTTTTTTCCCTTTTGGATTGGACATAAAGGAAAATAGTACAGCAAATTAGAGACAAGAAGCCTGAGAAACTTATCTCAAATCATAGTAGAAGAGGTGTCTCTCAATAGCACAATGGTTAGAAATGAAATGCAGAAACAACCAATAATTTTTTTCTCATTATGATGTGGCCTGAGCATTATTATTTATTTATTAAATGTCTAGTATGATTTATATTTTATACGATAAATTTTGAATGAATATTACTATCTGTTCATTATGTTTCTTCTCATTGATGGTATACTTCTATTATTGAAATAGCTTGAATATACTTGCACAAAGACACAATTTTTGTATTTATTGATAAAATTACAGGTTTGATATGCATTAGAAATTTCAATAGTGCTCATATACATTAGATTTTTGGTAGAATGCAATTTTAATGGTGTTCATATAAATTGTCTTTTGGTTGTAGCATTGTTCCTGTTAGTCTTTGTGTTTTTTCTTTTCTTTCTTTTTTTTTTTTTTACAAGTCTTACTTTGAGATATGGTAGGAAATGTTTTTTAATGGTACTGCTCTGGATGATAGTATGAGTGCTTCAATCAAAATCTAATTTTTATTTTGTTTTACAAAATCCAAAATATAATATGTACATATTTGGTTTGAAAGATATTTTGTTTTGAAATGAAAACTCTACCATACTACACTACAAGAAATTTCACTTTTGGCAACTAAAATTTTAGTTGCCAAAAGTCTTATTTTAGTCGCCAATTACTTTTGACGACTAATATATTTGCTCACCAGTTTGGTCGCCAATAGTTCGTCGGGGAAGACAACCGTCGACTAAAATTTTTTGATAGCCAAAAAGTGACCTATTGGCAACTAAAACTTTAAGCGCCATATATTTTTACTTTTAGCGACTAAATTATTTGATAGCCAATTGAGCTTGTATGTTTGACAACAAACTATTTTAGTCGCCATATATTTTTTAACAATAATTAAATATACATATATATATATATATATTTACTTTTAGTGACTAAATTATTTAGTAGCCAATTGAGCATATATGCTTGGCGACTAATTATTTGATAGCTAAACGTTTTACTTTTTGACGACTAAAAATTTGGTAGCCAAAAGGTTTTTTTTTTACAATTGGCGACTAAAAGTTTAATAGCCAAAAGCTTCAATTTTTTTACAATTGACGACTAAAGTTTTAGTAGCCAAAGTCAACATGTGATATTTGTTTAGTCACTAAAAACTCTCATTAAGTTTTTATAAATTGTTCAGTAATATTTTTTGCGCCACCTGTAACTTGCACATATACAAAATTATTCATTCATTCATTCATTCGATTCTCAACCATTTGATAAAAATATTTCTCCACAACCTGTAGCATTCAATTTCCAACCATATACAAAACTTAACTATTAACTGTACATATCAAAGAAAATAAGAATCCATAAACATAGTATAATCCAACAAATACGTATACTATCTAAACCAACAATTAAAATCCAAATTAAACAAAATCTTACTAATAAAACATATCAGGTGTACATGTTTTCCATAAACAAAAATATAATGTAAATTACGCCCGTACAAACATCATCAATCTGTCCCAAAAACATCACTGTATCCATGCCAACATCATCAATCTGTAACAAAAAAATAATATCCATTAACATTTTATTGAATAACATTCGCATTTACAATTATATAATAAATAAATAAATAAATAAATTAGATACAACTTGAAAGTTATTATTTTCATGGAATCAATTACAAAATCATTTTATTTTTTAAGTAATTAGAAACTAAACAAAAACAGAAACAATGGTGATTAGGCTCATATGGAGTCAAAAGCTTTTAGGGGTAGCAATTTGCAATATCTCAGCAAGAATGTTATAAGAAATCCATTGGAAGGAGTCCTATGGATGTCCAAGGTGAAATTTTGGGAGGAAGCCCATGTTAGCAAGGAAGTCACATTGGTAGTCTTTTTATCAGAGAGCCCCATTGGTGCCAACCCAGCGGTGGGGCAGGATGTAATTTTTGAAACCTCAAAGGGTAATATGTAATTTAGCTAAACTTCAAGTGGGGTGTATGTAATTTGCCCATCAAAATAAACAAGTTTTCAAGTCCTAATATGACCATGAAAAAAAAAAAGAAGGAATGTTGCCAAGATTTTCTTTTCCCAATTTTTTTATTATCCAATTGTTCTATTAAGGAGATCTACACCATCTCTACTTTTTGTATTTGCTTTATTATAGCTGAAATTTCATATTTGTCACGGGGAAGCTGTCCGTGACAACCACACGATGACTCGGGGCTGTTTTAGATTTTCGCCCCCGAAACGCCATTTTTCGATTAAGTTTAAGGCGTTTTAAACTCTAACTCCTAATCTACGGGTCCAAATTACATTCCATCTATTGTCACAGGTCATATTTGTCACGAGGAAGCTGTCCCTGACAGCCACATGATGGTTCGGGGACTGTTTTGAATTTTCGCCCCTGAAACGCCATTTTTCGACTAAGTTTAAAGCGTTTTTGGCTCTTAACTCCTAACCTAAGCGTGCTATTTACATTCCGTCTGTTGTCACAGGTCATATTTGTCAAGGGGAAGCTGTCTGTGACAGCCACACGGTGGTTCGGGGGCTGTTTTGAATTTTCGCCCCAGGAAAGCCATTTTTAGACTAAGTTTAAAGCGTTTTCGGCTCTAACTCCCAACCTAAGCGTGCTATTTACATTCCGTTTGTTGTCACAGGTCGTATTTGTCACGGGGAAGCTGTCTGTGACAACCACACGGTGGTTTCGGGACTTTAAATTTTTGCCCCCAAAACGCCATTTTTCGACTAAGTTTAAGGCGCTTTCGGCTCTAACTCCAAACCTGTACGTGCTATTTACATTCCGCTTCTTGTCACGTCGTATTTGTCATGGGGAAGCTGTCTGTGACAGCCACACGATGGTTCGGGGGCTGTTTTGAATTTTTGCCCCCGGAACGCCATTTTTCAACTAAGTTTAAGGCATTTTCGGCTCTAACTACCAACCTGCACGTGCTATTTACATTCTGTCTTTTGTCACAGGTCGTATTTGTCATGGGGAAGCTGTCCGTGACAGCCACACAGTGGTTCGGGGGGGCTGTTTTGAATTTTTGCCCCCGGAACACCATTTTTCGACCAAGTTTAAGGCGTTTTTGGCTCTAACTCCCAACCTACGCGCGTTATTTACATCCTGTCTATTGTCACAGGTCGTATTTGTCATGGAAAAGCTGTCCGTGACAGCCATACAGTGTTTCGGGGGCTGTTTTGAATTTTCTCCCTCTGAACGCCGTTTTTTTACTAAGTTTAAGGCGTTTTCGGCTCTAACTCCCAACATACGCGTGCTATTTACATCCCGTCTGTTGTCACAGGTGGTATTTGTCATGGGAAAGCTGTCCATGACAACCACATGGTGGTTTGGGGCTGTTTTGAATTTTTGCCCCCAGAACTCCATTTTTCGACTAAGTTTAAGACGTTTTCGGCTCTAACTCCCAACCTACGCGTGCTATTTACATTCCGTCTTTTGTCACAGGTCGTTTTGTCATGGGGAAGCTGTCCGTGACAGCCACACGGTAGTTCGGGGGCTGTTTTGAATTTTCGCCTCCGGAACACCATTTTTCGACCAAGTTTAAGGCATTTTCGAACTCCTAATCTACGGGTCCAAATTACATTCCGTCTATTGTCACAGGTCGTATTTGTCATGGGAAGCAATCTGTGACAGCAATTTCGTCTTTTTTTACATAATTAATTAATTAGTTAACGAATTAATGTGTTATTTCGTTTCTCCTCTGATTTGTATAATGTCAAAACAATTCCAAGTTCTCCAAAACAATAATGTCAATATGTGAAGTATTTTTGTAGAACTTTTAGTATCATATAAATAAAATTCTTCTTACCAAATAGGGCAATTGCCATCTGAACCCTGCAATAGAGTTGTGAGTCGTAAAACCACGTAGAGGACAAAGGTGAGAAACTACCATTTAATACTACAAAAATAAAAATAAAAAAGAGTATGCCTAGTTTAGTCCCCATTGGATGTGGGTAGAGAGGTAGATTGAGTACAGACCCAACCTTTGGCATTATTTGTACAAAATGGCTACTTTCACAGAGATACTATGTTACAATATGTCAACACCACAATTCTGAACAATGAATTCATGAAGCATGTAATTCACTAGAATCAAATTTGTAACCTAGAAAATTGCTAGAAAACTTGGTGAAGTTGTTTGGGTCTACTTTAACATGATTTTCTCTTCCACAACCAAAATAACAAGCATTAGCTATAGGAAAACAGACCACCACACAAAGACACACACACACCCAAATAAGGCAGGTAGTAAAAGCAACCTTGCATGGTAGTTAGTGCAGGAAAAATATTTCTGAGAAATAAAAAGAAAGAAGCCACTCTTATTGTAGATATAGCATTAAAACCAAATACCTTAAACCACTGTGTGTGTCTTTGCCTCAAAAAACCCAATTCACTTGCTGCCACAGAAGAGGAGGGTCTCTTGTCTTGGACCAATCTTCTACTTTGCAAGAATCTACTTCTCAATAATGACTTCAAAAAAAGTACAACATAAAGCAGTCAAAAAGATTTCAATGCTTCATGGGCATAAATCCCAAACTTGTTAACATCATGGCTAAATGCCAAGCATGGAAACAAAGCATAAAACAGATATATATATATGTGTGTATGTGTGTGTGTGTGTATGAATATTTTAATATAAAAAAGAAAAGACATAACTTGAATCATCTCGACAAGTAAACACGCATGATACACAACTTTCTCATAACATGCATTGAACAATAATTGTGATCTTTACACAGTATTCCTGTAGAATACAAAAAAGAAAAACTAATGAAACAATTTAAGAGAATAATTTGAAACATTCGAAGTCAAACTTAAATATATGAGGTATGAAACAGATCCAGCAATCACTACATACCAGAATGTTAGCACCAATACTAGTTCCAACAGCAAATAGAGGAGCCTTGGCATATTTCTGATGAAGATAATGAATAACTTCACTTTTATGAATCCAACAAGTTAAAGTAGAGTTTTTCCCCTTTAAAATAATCCCACAAGATGTATAAATAGGTCCCTTACTAATCCTAGTTTAATCCTTAAAGTAAACCTTCAATCCAAATTCAACAAAAAGTAAGACAAACAATCCCAACCATACAAAAAAATTCAGATTATTTAATATGAGATTATATAGGTGTAGGAGTGATTGACACAAAGTTTAAAATAACTAAAGCCTAAATGGGTATCGAAACATGGAATTAGGAAATGGTACAAAAGATTGTATAGCAAAAACAAGTAATGTCAGCACAAACCTAAAGCAAAATCACCAGCCTAAATACTTTACCCCAGGCCTGCTAACCAATCCCCCTAATGCAAACTTTGACTTTTTGCAAGTTGAAAATAATATCATTAATTGAAAAATCCAAGGAGGGGCAAGATACTTTGATCCACATTGCAATCCTTAATTTAATAGTCTCACACAGCTCCCCAATTTACCAACAATTCCATTTTAAATTAATGAGCTCGTCAAAACAACTCAAGAGGAGCACAAGGACATTGCAGAAACAGAGTGCAACCAGTGTAATTTTTCAAAACAAAGTTGTGATTGACTTTTGGCAAAGGATTGAATTTGAATTGGTATTTATCTTTCTTGTGAAGAACTGGATTAAAAGATTATAACATGGTGCAATAATTCAAAGTCCTGTAATCACATTATTCTTTAGCAAAGCAGAATAACCTTGGTACAGCAGCAAGTAATATTAAAAAATGAAAACCAGGTTAACTGAATATTTCTGTTTGCACTAAATTCTCTGAATTCAAGACAACATAGTTTTCTTCTGTTAATAGTAGACAACCAACAACACTTGATACATTATATTGATCTCAACTCTTAAAGGCCTCAAAACCATAGACTTACTGTATACCTTTGTTCATCACTATAGTGGGAGTTGTAGATAAATAAAAATCACCAAAACAAACCGATGCAAACTTAGCAAAGACCATAATATCATTATCAGATATGTAATTCATATGTGATTTAATGGAGCATGTCTAATCATGATATTATCAAATAGAAGAGGGAAAAAATCAAATTTTTTCAGAGGAAATCAATTTCTACCTGCTGGTATTGCTCATCCGAACCTTCCACTTGGACCGGCACCATGGAGCCATGCACGGGCATCTGAAAAGAGGCATAATTTCCACATCTACGAATCAAATTCACCAAAACACACAGAAAAGAAAAAAATAAATAAATAAAAAAATCCACAAAATCAAAAACTTGTGATGAAGTATGCATACAAGTAACATTCGGATCGGAATCGATTGGATGATTGGAATTGGAAAGCCATTGCTTCGCATGCTCAACGCAGGGGATGTATAATGAATCCATCGATCCAAACTCTATGGCCTTAATCCAAACCCTAGGAGCAGATTAAGATTGTAAAATAAGAAGAAAAGAAGGAAGAGAAGAAACAAAGAGAGAGGGGCTTCCGAGCGAGAGTTCTTCAATGGCGAATCAAGATCTGCAACTCTGAGGAATTATCTGGGAGAGAGAGAGAGAGAGAGAGAGAGAGTACCTTCGTGATGTTCAGATATATCGACGGGTTGGATGGATAATACAATTTTGTGGATGGATCAGTCAAAATCAAAACTTAAATACGATAGATGCATAACTATATGAATCGAAATCAGTCAAAACTTTAATCGGTAAAGAAAGCAAGCACAATGTCGAAGAAATCTACAAAAAATTGAACGAAGATTACGATATATATATACATAACTATGTCTACATGTATCGAAATCAGTCAAAAACTTCAGTCGGAAAAGGACTGAATAACCTGAATGTCGATGGGAGGCGAGGCAATGGTGAGTTGTGGTGGCTATGTTCGACGGTGGAAGATTGACGGACACGGTGGTCGTGTGTGATGCTGAGATGAGGGCGGGGTGATTGATTCTGTGTGTGTGTGTGTGAGAGAGAGAGAGAGAGAGGGAGAGCAAGAGAGAAAGAACAGTGTGAAGACTAAGGTAACATTTGGTAGAATTTTTTAAATATGATTTGAGAATAGAGTCGTATTTTAAGTTTGTGAGTTTTGAAATTATGATTTGAGTGCGAAAAATTTGTTTGGTGAATGAGTTTTGAAAAGAGTATTAAATTGAGTGAGAATTTTTGATGTGACATATAATATCTAATACAAAAACTTACAACTCATAACCAAACACACAACTCAAAAATCTATTTAAAGCTCAAAAAATTTAAAAAAAATCCGAAAATATTGTTTTATTAAACATAAAAAAAAAGGTGCCAATTGCAAAAAATAAATAATAAATAAATAAATTTGCCCTGTTCCGGTTGACCGGCCAGTCAACCGGTTGGACGACTGGTTAAGCCAAATTTAAAAAAAATTAATTGAAAATCTCGCCTGACACACAGTTTTTTGTTTGTTGTGGAAATATAATTTGAAAACCCTATCCAAACATAGTATTAGAATGTGTGGGTAGAATTATAGTTTGAAAACCCTTCCGAACACAACCTAAATTTCCCACTAAAATTTTGAACACATTTGCCGACTAAATTTTAGTCACTGAACATAGATTTTTGGTGACTAAATTTTTAACAGCCAAAGATAAAAATTAATTTTTTAATTTTCATTCGGCGACTAAATAATTTTAAGTCAAAACCAACTATTTAGCAAGTAAAATTTTATTTAGTCGCTAGAAATAGATTTTTGCGACTAAATTTTTAGTTGCCAAAGATAAAAATTAATTTTTTATTTTTCATTCGGTGACTAAATAATTTTAGTAGTCAAAACTAACTATTTGGCGACAAATTTGTTTAGTCGCTGAAAATTGATTTTTGGCGACTAAATTTTTAGTCACCAAAGATAAAATGTAATTTTTTATTTTTGGAATTTTTAAAAATATTTAAGAGGCGCAACGTACAATAAAGGGAGATGGACTAGTTACTGTTTGGAATTTTTAAAAATAATTTTGAGTTTTCAATTTGTATTTTTATATTTTTAGTAATTTTTAAAAATATTTTAATCAATTTTTTAAAACTTTTTAGATCCATTTAATCTTGATATATTAAAAAGTATAAAATTTATACAAAAATCTTTAAAAAAATTATTGAATACAATAAAATACAAAAATTTATTAAAATGTATTAAAAGAGGGCATCAAGATGATAAAGAGTTTTTTTTTTAGTAGGATAAGAGTTGTTAAAAAAATAAAATTAAATAAATAAATAAATTATTTATAAGATAAGGGAAAATATTTATATATACAATAATGCTATATGTAAACTATAAAAGTGTACAAATAAACTCCTTAATTATAAAAATGTATCAATTGAACCCTCTAATAGAAGGGGTCAAAGTGAAACATATCAATAGTTTAGGGGATTTATTATATATTTTTATAGTTTAGGGGCAAAGTAATAGTTCTCAATTATTTAAGAGGTCTATTTATATGTTTGTATAATTTAAGAGGTCAACATAATATATATATATATTTTTTTTATAGTTTAAGAGATATGTAGTCAATAATCAGCCACGCTTGGAAGTGTTGATTTCAGTGGAAAAGTTAAAAAAAAGTATTAGAAAGTTCAAAAAATTCAACTCAAGTCAAATTTTTTTTCCGTTCACTCTATTTTATACAATTTTTTTAGTAAAAAGTTAAAAAAGTCATTTTCAAACTTATTTATGTTTTCAATAATGTTACGCATACATAGGACCAAGCACAAAACCAAATACAGAAATTGTTCATCTGAATGACCGGCTAGATGACCAAGCACTCGACCAGATGACAAGATGATAACCTCGGACGACAAGACGATAGTCGCGGTCAATAAGATGACAACTATGATTGACAAGATAATAGTTGTGGTCAACAACCTTGTCATCCGGTCAGCTATTTGGTCGGTCGTTTGGATGAACAGTTTATGTGTCTGGTTCTGTATTTGGTTCTTTGTGTGCATATCATTATTGTTTTTTTTTTTCCCTCACATTTTAGTCAAAAAGTTACTAAAAAAATCATTTCCCAAATGGGCCTTATATATGCATGACTCTTCTAAAGGTTTAATCCTAAGGAGACATCATAAGTTCAATTCTCCCTAAAGGGAATTAAATTAGGAGAAAAACACAAGAATGGGGAGGTAAACTCTTATAAATGTCAATCTACCTAATAAAATTATCTTACGATAGAAACTCCTATATAAAAGAAAACAAGTGAAACAAAATAAAGAATAAATTATACTGACCTTTTTGAGATTAAAAAAAAAATCTACAAATTTAACATAATTATATTGAGGGCTTTTTAATAAGTTAAACCAAATAAAATTAATACAGAAAATATAAGGACACAAGGATAAGTAATGATAAAGTATACAATTAGTCGCCAAAGATAAAAATTAAATTTTATTTTTCATTAGGCGACTTAAATCATTTTAGTAGCCAAAACTAACTATTTGGCGACTAACATTTTTTTTAGTCGTTGAAAATAGATTTTTGGTGACTAAATTTTTAGTCTCCAAAGAGAAAAAGTAATTTTTTATTTTTTAATCAGCAACTAAATAATTTTAGTAGCAAAAACTAAATATTTGGCGACTAAAAAATTTTTTTTGTCGCCAATTGTGTCATTTTTAGTGACTAATTTTTTTTTAGTCGTTAATAATCAATACATCCCGACTAGAAAACAATGAGTAGCTAAATATTATACTTTTGTGATTAAAAAAGTTTTTGGTCATAGGAATGGCAACGGGGCGGGGCGGGGCCGGGGATCACCCTCCCCGTCCCCGATCCCCGAAGACCAAAAAATCCCCGTCCCCGCCCCCGCCCCCGCTCTCTAACGAGGATCGGGTTTCCCCAACCCCGAAAAATCCCCGACCTGTTTTTGTTTTTGTTTTTTTTTTTTAATTTTGTTCAACACAGAAACACAACAATTTTTTTTTTTTAAATCTGTTTCTTCATGATCATCAACAATCATCAACTTAAAAATAAAAAACTTAAAAAAAAAATAATCTGAAACACAAACACACACACAAACATATCTATCATCATCTTCATCATCAACAACTTGAAAAATAAATAAATAAATAAACAGATCTGAGTGATGATGAATTGGTGATCAACAACTTGAAAAAAAAAAACAAAAAACAGATCTGAGTGATTAAGTGGTGCTGCGATGGAGGAGGGAGTGCTTAAGCCGTATACCGTCGTCTAGGTCAAACACCGGAGCTGCGACGGAGGCCGGATAGAAGTGGTGCTGCAACGAAGGAGGGAGTGATGTCGAAATCTGCGGCGGAGGACGGGCAGAGGATGTGTTGTTCAGATCTGCGGCAGAGGATGTGGTGGTGGAGGATCGACGGACTGAGGCCGAACAGAGCCGCCGTGGCCATTCTTAGGGCTGTGGTTGCGGGGGTTCTGCGAGGAGAGAGAGGAGCCGCCGTGAGTGAGGGAGAGAGAGATGATGGCGATGTGATCCGTGGAGGAGGAGAGATGTGAGGAATGGAGAGAGAGAGAGAGAGAGTAGATCTACTTTATGAGAGAGAGTAGATGGAGATGAAATCAAAAAAAGTCTAAATGAATAAATATATATATCTAAATGAATAAAAGATAGGGATGACCGGGGATATATAATATATATATATATCATTCGGGGGGACCAACGGGGCGGGGCTCGGGGCCGGGGCCGGGGCAGGCCGGGACTGAAACATGTGTCCCCATCCCCGGCCCGAATATCATCGAGGATTTTTTTTTTATCACCATCCCCGGCCCGTCGGGGGTATTTTTCGGGGAATAACCGTTATATTCGGGATCGGGGGGTCGGGTCCCCATCGGGCCAATTTCAGATTGCCATCCCTATTTGGTCACCAATTCCACAACTTTTGGCGACTAAATTTTTTTTTAGTCACCAAAAGTGCATTTCGTTGTAGTGACTATACATGATTTCAATTGTTTTGTTTTTCTTTTTAGTTTTGTAATTTAAGATTAAAATTTAATTATTTTCATTACTTCTTTAATTTCTTAGATTGCAAGAATCTATCAAATTTAATACTATATTTTGTTTATGATTTTAATGGATAAATAATTCAATAAAGAATAAAGTTTAAGATAGTTAAATGTATATTTTGGTTTGTAGTGTCCCACCAATAAGGTAATGCAAGTTTGCCATTATATTAACAATGTATGTTAATTTTATTTTTATTTTATGTTATGAAAAATAAAATCAATCATTTTAAACATAATACAACTAATTTATCTTGGGCGGAGTAAGAGAAAATCAATTGATTTTATGTATATTATAAAATCATAATAGGTATTAAGTTATTTGTGCATAGTTTTACAAAACTTTTAAATTTACAAATAATACTCTATTTGGTTTGAGTTTTCAAAAATAATTTTCTGAGTTTTCAATTCATATTTTCATATTTTTAATGATTTTTTTAAAGCATTTTTATTTTTATTTTTTAGATCCACGTAATCTTGATATACTTTAAAAGTATAAAATTTGTACAAAAATATTTTGAAAAAATCATTGAATACAACAAATACGAAAATGTACTAAATTTTTTTATTTTTTGATTATTTATTTATTTTTATTTTTTTTTTTGTATTTGGTGAATATTTTTAGAGTTTTTCATAAATATTATACTATTTAAGTGCATCTAGATTAGATGTATTTAAAAAATAAAAAAATGTTAAGTATATATATATTTACCAAACTAGATTTTAGTTTTTTTTGAAAAAAAGTATTATATTACACTAAACAATTATTTTTTCAATTATATCTATTTAATCAAATTGATAACATCTATTAAGAATTAAACGAAGGACAAAAACAGTCTATCCCAAAGGGAATGGATCTTTTAAAATGGGCATCAACCCCAGTCATTTTGAAGAGAATGAGTAAGACTTCTTTCCCCTTCAATTCCAGTCTAATTTCTAAAAAAATATTATTAATTAAATTAAATTGATACAATATGAAAAATTAAGATAAAATTGATCAAATTAAAACTATATTTTACCCTATATTTTTTAGTTCGATTCTCCTAATCAAGAGAAACAAACGGCACCTAACTATAGGTTGTTTTGGGAACTAATTATTTTAGTTGAATTTTTTATTTTTTATGAACGTACATGAAAAAGTAGAGAAAACAGTTACACTTTTTTGTAGTGACTTTTTGACTATTTTAGCGCCAAAACAATTATGTATATGATCCTTTTTTCATGTTAAGGAAAAACTATTCAATGCTCCTAGAGTGTCATGTATTCATACTCCTTCACTAATCATCATACGCCATGGCCTTTCATGTTTCAATCACCTGACACAAAATCATGAGTCTTACTTTTTTCAACAATCACAATACGTGAAAACACCATATGGCCATTCTTCAAGAATACCCAATAACCACTCCATGGTAAGACTACACAAATTTCTACACATATAGGTCATGGCTCCATAGGATGAAAGGAATTAAAGTATGGTGTAATTGAGTGAGGAGATTACTAATGTACTAGTATTAGGTTAGTATTAGGTTAGAGATGTAGGATAAAAAATGTTACTGGATTAGTAATGCTAGAGATAGTATTATTATATCAAATTAATATTTTTAAATTTTTAGTATTTTCAATATTATAATTATTATTATTTTTTTTGGTTCTAAAAAATATAAATTTTTGCTTAAAACATTTAAAAATTCACTAAATATAAAAAAATATATTTATAAAAAAAATTAAGTATTTCTTTCACTAATAAATTATTTAAAACATAATAATATTAAAAATGGTCTTTTATTTTCAATTCAAAGGGATTGGATTAGCAAACCGAACTCCCCAATGGGTATGCTAATCCCATTCTTAGGGAGGATCGGTAGTCTAATTGAACTAATAGTCCTACAACATTTTAATACAACCAAATATGATTTTGATGACTCCACTAATTACTCTACTAACCGTATCTCCAATGGATTGCTAAAACACTTGCTATTGCCAAAATATGGCAACTTGGGCAAAGATGAGTTCTCCAATGGCATCCTATAGCAGCTGCCAAATTTGGTATTTGCCAAATCTTGTGTCAAAGTTGGCACAAGCTTTGGTAGCTACCAAATCTGCCAGCTCACCTAAAACCAGTTGCTTTCCTTCCTTCCCTCCCCTCTTCTCTCATCCTTTCCTAGAAAAAACTCCAAAACAAATAATTTAGAATTCACCAATTTGTTTAGGGTGAAGTACCAATAAATCCCAAAATGTGATCTTGTGTCCTTACTTTTTTTTTATGAACCCAAATGTCCCATTAAAGTGAAAATTATACAAAAGGATAGTCACTTACATGTTTGGATTTAATTTTTTTGAGATAAAATGAGTTTCTCCAAATGTAAAATTACACATTTGGGCAATCTGCACTATAGAGGTTTTGGATTTTCCATCCTTCTGGAACAAATCTCACATTATGAACAAAAATGTAACACTCCAATAACTTAATACTCCAATGTAGACACTAAAAAACTCTTTGGTGTGCTTTTCTCAAATGCAAGACTCCAATCAATGTAATCCCAAACATAACACTCTAGTGTAACACACACAAAACACCAAAAAACTCCCTCATGTACTTTTTTCAAATATAGCACTCACAGTTTGAAATTATACATTAGCTCAAAGCTTATTAATGCATTTTTATACTTCTTTTGGAATGGTTTGAAGAGTCCCACATCCTTTTTTTGGAGTGCTACAATAGATTGTTACATTTGAAAAAAGTACACTAATGAGTTTTTTTTGTATTACATTGGAATGTTACACTAAGGAATTTTTTTAGAGTATTGTATTGGAGTATTACGTTTGGAAAAAAAAACACTAAAGATTTTTTTTGGAGTATTACAGTTTGAAATTATACATTTGTCCAAATTTTATTAAGGAGTTTTTGTACTCTTTTTGAAATGTTTGAAAAATCTCATATTTCAAGTCATTTTTGTATTCCTTTTGAAATATTTTTTAAATAAAAAAGATTCTCATATAAAAATCATCCCAAATTTGATTCTCATAGATTGTGTGCTTTCTAGCACAAAAGAAAAAAAGAGAATGAAACATAATAGAAACAAGGGTATATAACCGTAAATCTAATTTCCAAATAATATATTAAATCTATATTTCCAAAATCAATGAGCCTAATTGGTCTATAAGAAAATC
Organism: Camellia sinensis; assembly: GCF_055761805.1. NCBI lineage: Eukaryota > Viridiplantae > Streptophyta > Magnoliopsida > Ericales > Theaceae > Camellia > Camellia sinensis. Next base: position 178,217,079 of record NC_138962.1, on the reverse strand, counting down.
CCTAGGAATAAATAGATCTTCATTCCTCAATATGAGATTTATAGATAAATTTTTCATTTGTTTATACAAATTTAGCATTTTTTTTTTTTTTTTGCTAGCAAAATTCACCAAAACTTGCTCAACAGATCAGACAACAACAACAACAACAATCAAGTAATTTCAAACAAATTTGAAGCAATCTCAAACAAATTTCAAATAATCTTAACAAATCTCAAGAAATCTGAAGCGAATTTTAACCAAAAAAAATACCTGGATTTGAAGATGGTTGACGAATTTCAGATGATTTCAGCATTCTAAAGAGTCGGCTTCATCTTCTTCAGAAAGCCAATTTGGATGCTCTGAGTTTCATTTCAAGGGTTTCATCTTCTTCATGAAGTGATTTCAAGGGTTTCGACTTGATTCAATCAAGGGTTTCGGTTTATTTCAGACATCGATCGAAGATACAATAGGGTTTCGATTTCAAGGGCTAGGGTTTAGAGAGAGAGATAGAACAGAGGGTTAGAGAAGATGAAGCCGAAATCCTATGTTCTATCGAATAATGCTTTGTGATCTGTGATCCTCATCAATTGATCTTCACCGAAGATGAAGAGAAAGATAAAGAAACATGGGCGTGATTCTGGGATTGTGTGAGACAGAGATGGAGAGAAAGAGAAAGAAAGAGGGGAGTGGTTGTAGTGATGAAGATCTGGTGGTGGTGGTAGGGAAAAGATGAGGGAGAAAGATGAGAGATTGGAGATAGAGACGACTACTTGCCAACGAAAAGAGTGAATGAGGGAGAAAAAGCAAGGTGGTTGTCAGCCGTTGGGTGTGAATGGTGGGGTGGATTTATATTTTTTGTTTTCTAAATTTTTTTATATTTGTGGTCAATTGTAAATATTTAATTTTTTTTTTTTTTTTTTTAGAAAGAATTATAAAAAGATCATAAAAGACAAAAAGAAAAAGAAAAAAGAAAAAAAATCACTCAAAAAATTAAATCCAAACACCACCTTAAAAATAGGGAGGAAAGTTGATTGGGAATATGCCAAAATGGCATTGCACTATTAGAGTACCATTAGTATAATTTGATATTTTACTACTGTAGCATACTAAATTATAGTTTTGACAATGCTATTCTGATAATTAACATTGGAGATGCTCTAAGTTGGCAAAGTCGCCGCTTTAGGTTCCGAAAATTTGATTAAAAAAAAGTTTTAAAATTTTGTTAACTATTATGTTAGCTTATAAAAAAAAAATCTTACTAGAATTTAACGATTTTCAACAAAATTCAGTTATGATTTAAAACTAATAGATGGTTGATGTGGTAAATTATTAAAACTAATAGATAGTTGCTTTTTATCGAAAGAAACCAAAAAACTTACTGATGTGGTGAATTCTTCGAAATTATTGAATGGTTATTTTTTAAATGTATAGATTATATATAAAATACGATTGATTATACTACATACAGTTGTTATTTTCAAATTAAAATTTTTATATTCTTTAGCATCTTCTGGATACTTTTTCTCAATAAATTTTATTTATAAAAAAAAAAATCTTATCTTTGCTCAACTATGTTAAATGAAATATTAAATGGATTAGCAATTTTATCCATCGAAAATGATTTGCCTTATAAGTTGGATTATGCGAACTAGATTAGTAATTTTATAGCTAAAAATACAAGAAGAATGATGTTTAAGTGATTTTTGTTATAGTTTGTTCATTTTTTATTGATACTTTAGTTTAGATTATTTTAATCATTTTTCTTATTGTAATGTATACTATGTTGAAAGGTCCTATGTTGAAAGTTCACTTTGTGTCTCAAAAAAGTTAGAGTTGACCTTGTTACAGGGTGATTATTCAGTAGTTCGTGAGTATGGTCACGTGATACTGTATGGTAGTATGATTGATGGAGACATTGGGGCATTAATTATTTGTATTGGTAATTGAGGAATATGAGGTGGTGAGGGAGTATGTTTACGTAGTACTTTGAGAGTGCCTAATAATTTTCCCTGTCAAGATTATTTTGGGTAAAGTGAATGTATGTGGGGGTTTATATATGAAATGAATCTGAGCCATTAATGTAAAATTTTGGATAATTCTGAGTTTTTATGTTTAGGTCTGTAGCATTATTGGATTGAAAAAGTCTGAGTTCTAGATTTAACCACCTAGATTTTTTAGGGTGAGAGATTGTGTGGTGGATATTGAATTTGTGTAGTGTAAGATTCATGTACAAAATAGAGTGTAAAGACCCAAATAAAATAAAAATGTGGTGGAAAATTATTTGAAGGGGACTTGCTCACTTTCGGTGGGAAAGTGTTTAAGAAAAATAAAATAAAATATAAGAGATAAGTGAGTGTTGGTGTGGGGCTATTAAAAAAAAAAATGCTGGAGTGGGGTCAAAAGGGGTGGAATATGATGATGTTTTCAGTGGTGAGAGATACAGAGTGTAAAGAAATATTTTTTTTTAGGGAGAAGAGATCAGGTCACATATGTTTTAAAAGATCCAAAAGCCATAACAACTCAGTGAGCCTACTGAGTCAACTTCATCTGTGTCTTCTTCTTCAGAAGAAGAACAAGTGAGAGAGGAGAGTGAAGCGAAAACTCTGGTTTATGGGTTGAGAGGGAACCCCAAAGAGAGCCTCAGATTAGTAGATCCCGAGTTTCTCAATGGAGAGTAAGGAAGAGGATGTGAAGCTTAGAGCTAACAAGTTCACAGAGAGCCAACTGTAAATCAGAAAGCATTATAACGCAGCGGAAAAAATATTTAAATCATACCTTTAGATGATAGAACCTCGTGGGTAAATCACGTGCTATCTGAATCTGATCAATTAACCCAGCAATGGAGTGATATTACAGATGAATATCACCCACACAAGTCACAGTGCAAAATGGCTCTTGATCGTTGTATTTTGGGAGAGAGTCAGTATATGGGTGAGAGACTCAGTATATGGGAAAAACATATGACATACGTTATTCTTCTCTTAATCACCCATATCCCATATTATATTGGATATATAAGATATCTATTCATATCAGTTATATCAGATATATAAGATATCTATATCATCTATCTATATCAGTTGATATGATAGATATAGATATCTTGAGTGGTTATCCAAATAGGTTTTGAATTCAAATTCAAACTTATTTGGATAAGGTTCAAAGAAGGGTCACGCCTCATGGGTGCCCAATTTCTAACATCTCCCACTCGCACATAAGTTGGCATGACACTGCCACATCTCTATCTTAATCTCCCCAAAAATAAGCAATCTCATACTAGCCAATGCACCGTGCGACTGCTGAGAACACATGTATGTGGGAGCTCTATACTAGAAACTCAAAATGAGCCAGCATAGAGACATCAACCCAAAAGGAACAAAAATAGTGTCTCATATACCCTAGACCCATCTAATTACACCGGTCCAAAAAAACATCTCTAATCCCTCAAAAAGAACATGTTTGACCCTCTTAATTCTTGCAATATATTCACACTCAATCCACCTCTCATACAGAGCGATGGGAGTTGCCGGCAATGAATATACAACAGTGGTGTAATACTAGATGATCTTCCCTTTGCCCTCATGTCATTTAGTTTAGGATTGACCGCTTTTCCAGTGATGTCCCTTAAGACCGAATCATACATGACCGCAGGCAACATACCAAAGTAGCAGAACATCAACCCCTTACCTTATGACATAGTCAAAAGTCACAAAAGGGTACATAAATGAAAGTCATATTAATAATGACATGTAAGACTCACATGGTGAGGAAACAGGGATCCATTCTCTCACCTCATTACTCGGTCGCCAAGCATATATAGTATGAATACATGCTACGGTGGAGTAACTCTTCCAAAAGAGTGACGTCATACTCGATACACCGTACAGATATTAGTCTAGTTGCTTTCTAGCGCCTAACCCGAATTCTCTATTTGCTCGCCTTCCAAGCGCCAAATGAGATCTCGCATCTGGCTAATCATAACAAGCACAACATGGAAAGTGGGTACTAACATCCATGTTTGGTCCTTAACACGACCTCATCTTGGTTGTAACCAAGGCGACATACATAGTGGATAATTTAAGCCCTTCTTGGCTCCAAATAAAAATAAACCACTAGTCTTATCCTTGCTCGCTCCCAAGCGCCAAAGGCGATTGCTTGTGTGAGTGAGCCAATCTTGTCTGCTGACATCATCATTTACTAATCATTATGACACAAACCATAATAGTGTCAACATCCCATCATCTCATAACAAATAAGTGATCAATTTTAAAAAACCACAACCACAGTCTACGCAATTCTAGATTCCAAGTATAAGCCTTATCAGCACCTCTTGCGATAAGCATATACAACGGAATCCACCATTTGCGCCTCACATGAAGTGGTTCAAGATCACTACCTCTTGCGCAATTACCTCTCTAAAGATATTTTGGTGACCAATTTGCGTTCATTCTGGATGCGCCCAACTAGCGCATTGAATCTTACAAGGGGCAAATTTATATACTACTAGTAAAGCATTCTATCCACAGTCTAATGAGCAAGGTCAATGTCTAAACAACCCAGTTGACCATTTACCAGAGATAACACTTATCATGCCAAATACGCCCACATAGCGTACTTCAGGCTCCCATAACAACAAAAAATCAAGGAATATAGGTCATCTGTTTCTCCCAAAGACAATCCGAGGATTCACTCAATAGCTAAGGCTTTGGCTTTTACCAATAGGTAAGCCAATGGATTTGTAATTTTGCATCTAGAATCATTCTAGGATATTCCTTATGTAAATCATCGAAGACAAACCAAGAATTTTCCCAAAACAATCCCTAAGGATTATACATCCGAGCATATAAATTACATCACCCATGTCCATCATATCTAAAATAGAGGACTGCCCACCCTAGGTGGCGACAACCTTGTAAATACTTGGCTTATAATGACTAAGTAAGGAAAAACTTCTTTTGGACCATTGATCATGCCTTAGTGGTCTTCATCGATCATCGTTGGCCTATCATGGCTTGACGAAATCTAAGAACCACTATTTGGATAACTGTTTTAGGCTGTAAAAGATTTATTGGAACTAGCAACCTTTTTGCGCTCCTAACTTTTCACCATAAAAGCAGAAGGTAAATCCTTACAGATCTACTTATCCAATTCTTTAACGAGAAAGTTGGGTCACAATGTCCACAAATCAATGTTCCGAACTTATGTCAATCATAGCCTAAGTCAAAATAACCTCACTCCATAGGAGGAAGTCTTCTCATGGCCTACACTTTCCTCAATGGTGTGACTTTTCGGTATCTAACGAGCCTTATGCCTCAACAATGACTATCCAAATTACGCATAACTTTAAACAGTTTCGCGTCATAATGGAAAGTTAACCAAATTATAGAAATGGTTAATCCTCAAAGACTTTGTCTTAAACTGCACAACATTAATCCACTTTCTAAAAACAGGGGACTAGAGCCTTTGGCATTATCCTAGGCTCTTTATTATCTTGCGGAGCAATCATGAATGTTTCCTTTTCAATCACCCAGTGATGACGTGGAAAATTTTCACATTTGCTACCACGCAACTAAGAATATGGAGTAATCCATTAGTAGGCACATCACTCCCATTGTCCCTAGGATATTGGAAATTTCTTTCCATTCTCAACTAGGCTACATAGGGCGCTATGCTTCGAATTCTCTATCTTATAGAGTTCCAAAAACTCTATTCACGTCACCTTTACTAAGAAAACTTTATGTGACTTAGTTGCACTCCTACAAAGCTGCTTACCTATATGCACATGACCCGGAGGGTTTACATGACAACATACAATAATGCACCACGTGACCCTATGTGTTTACAAGACAGCATACAATAATGCGCTATAGAACCCTAGGTCTTAACTTCGCAACCTTATGAGAAGTAAAATAAGGATAAGCTGCTTTGATGGTTACAGTTCGCCCACAAATGGCTCTCTACTAACCCATTACTTAAATGGAGTGTAAAATCTGATATGAAGGGCACTTAGTTAGGGATATAGGCAACAAACTAAAGTGCAATTCCCAATTGGGAAACATTTGGCGCCATCATCCACCTAACATTAACAATACTTAATTCCTTATCTCTACTACACCATTGTGTTGTTGAGTATTAGGAATAATCAATTTTCTAAGCATCCATTTCTCTTCACAGAGTTTTCTAAAATAACTCAAATAGATACTCGCCACCTTGGTCAAAACTACAAACACGAAAGTTGTTATCTAATTGATCTCAACCTCATATGTGCTATGTCAAAAATCATCTCAAAACTTTTGACTTATGGGAGATCAAATAGTCTTGACTCAGATGTGTATCGTAATCTATAAATGTGTCGAGATTGAGACTTAGCTATCATGCCCTTACACATATCTAGTCACAAATATCATAGTGGACTAAATGCGCCAATACAAATGACCTTCTACGGCTTTCCTACTTACTTATGCGCAACCATTGCGAACAAAGTTACACATTCATATGAGAGCAAGATGTCACAAGCGAGTGGGGCCCAAGAGGGCCTACTCAAAACTTCCATTCATCTTCTCATTAATGTGATTAAGTATAATAAGCCACCGGTTCATGACCAATGTTATAAACTAATTTCAATCATCCTAATGTGTGAGTTCTCGAAGACAAGTTTTAAAGGTTTATGCCCAACTAGGTAATGACTCACGACTAATTCATATTCACTAGATCATAAAAGGATGTCATGGAGATATCAACTGCGCCTAAGTCGCAAATTTAACTAGTAAGTGCTAATCCCCTGCACCTTTAAGTCAATTTTATTCTCTATACACTTTAATGCATCTAGTTGAAAGATGATGATACTCCTCTTGCCATATCTATTTTTCGCTTCATAGTTACTTGTAATTAATTCTACTATCCACAAGAAGGAGAGAATAAGCTATCAATTGTGACAGCTCCTGAAGGAACTTAAGCGCGAATTAGGCTAAAGAGTCTAATTCAACACAATGCTTTCACGAGCCATGCGTCAAATTCTTAGAGTCATAACAACCTTGTCGGCCTTGACCTTTTCATTACTATACTACAACGTTTGCGCTTAGTGGTAAACGTTATTCAAAAAACGTTAGCCTAGCTAAGAAATCATACAAAGAAGCCCCTCCTCATGTCTCACACTCAAGTGTGGAAACAGTAAGTGTCCAGACTTAGATAAGTTGGCAATGCTAATAGATTTTGCAGCCACTAAGTGCTAATCTTTTCACTTAGTGTTAATAGATTTTGCAGCTTCTAAGCGCTAATCTTTTCACTTAGTGTTAATAGATTTTGCAGCTTCTAAGCGCTAATCTTTTAACTTCATGTGATATTTCAACGCACACTATTATAGTGCATGAAATTTTGCTCCATCCACTCCCAATAATTGGGTAGAGAGCAAAACACTGCTCATACTAGTTACTCGTCTTACACTTAATGACTAATTTATTTAAGCTTGCATTTCTTGGATGACGTGACTCTTGAATGCTACTTTATCCAATGATGTAACATTATTTACAAGTCAAATTACAAAGTCAATCCACGCAGCTCATTAGTTAAGATCATATACAGATCTATTGAGGGCTTACTAATTTCATAACTCCAAAACTCGCCAACCAAAACTACGTAACGTGCCATTAACCATAGCGCACACATTAGTTTTTATTATGCCAAACAAGGCAACAAAAACACGACGACTTTGAGTCATGTTTCCTTACTTTGGCTCAATTAAGATTTGACCAAAAGTCTCCAAGACTTTTGCTCATCTAAAGAATGGGATTAGATTGTTCACATTTGAACATCTCTACTAAGTCTAGATCAACCAAATTAACTTCCATAAGCTAAATCAATATAGAGAGAAATTCGTATTGGGATTAATTTGATTAGCATAATATAATTTTGCTGCAAAAATCTAAATTAAATAGTGACAATATTACACAAGTCGCAAGATTGAAAATCCGCTATGCTCGTAATCATCTCTTGCGCCACAGGTGACAATTATTTAAAATTCAATTTAATTTATGCGCAAAATATTGATTTTCGGGAGTAAATCTACAAAGATTTCTCTCAACCGAACAACCTCCCACTAACTATGGCATGTCTAAAAGCATGATAAAATATTCTAATTCCATACAATAGCATCATAATGTAGATTCACAATCAACTCATGCTATGTCACAATTAATAATGGAATTTAAACAAATAACAATTGATCATGCTATTCTAATTACAACATATTAGAAACTCTAGGCAAAAAATAATAATATGCTGTATTTAATATTCAAATTATGCCATAACAGAAAGTATATCACTTCTGAAATTTTCTGGTATTTTCTGGAATTTTAAATAACTAATAAACACACATAAAATTAGAAATAAATATTCCAGAATCTGATAAAATGCAATAACCATACGAGTAAATAGTAAACTACAACAATAGTCTACAATAAAAAATTCAGCCTCAGAAAATTTATCATGCAACACTAGATGCATTTTAAAGCAGAAATAATGAATTATTATTTCAGGAAAAATATTTTTTATTTTCATAAAATTTTGAAAATTTTACAAAAGATAGAAAATATAATTCTGAATCTAACAATACCAACTATGCTTAAAACGAAGCTATAACGAATTAATTATGACCATTTAACGCGATTCAAAATTCAAAACAGAACAAACAGCGCCTTAGTACCAGCAGCCAAGCCAGCTAAGCCGCGGAGGAAAAACGGCATGGCTCAGCACGCGGCTCAGCGGCGGCTCAGAGACGGCTCGGCGGCGGCTCACACGCGGCTTAGGGAGCGGCTCACACGCGGCTCAGCGCACGGCGCGTGGAAGCGTGTTTGAATCGGGTTTGGCGCGTGGAGGCGCGTGAAAGGGCGTGGCAGCGCGTGGAAGCCTCCCACGGCGTTAGGTGGCGCGTGAGGCCCACACTCCGCCTTCCAAGTTGTTTTCTGGCTCGATTTTTGTACTGTCAGACTCCATTTTCCAAAATAAATACATTTATGGTCTCAAAAATGACATTTAATGGATATAAAAATGAGATGTATCACACTGTCAATCTAATTTTCATGCATATAATGTGTATGTATATTTGTATAAAATTATACACATATTTTATCGCATAAAAATAAGCACGAAAATACCCATATAGGCTCTGATACCAATGTAAATCAGAAAGCATTATAACGCAGCGGAAAAAATATTTAAATCATACTTTTAGATGATAGAACCTCGTTGGTAAATCTTGTGCTATCTAAATTTGATCAATCAACCCAGCAATGGAGTGATATTACAGACGAATATCACCCACACAAGTCACAGTGCAAAATGGCTCTTGATCGTTGTTTTTTGGGAGAGAGTCAGTATATGGGTGAGAGACTTAGTATATGGGAAAAACATATGACATACGTTATTCTTCTCTTAATCACCCATATCCCATATTATATAGGATATATAAGATATCTATCCATATCAATTATAGTTGATATGATAGATATAGATATCTTGAGTGGTTATCCAAATAGGTTTTGAATTCAAATTCAAACTTATTTGGATAAGGTTCAAAAGGTTCAAAGAAGGGTCAAGCCTCATGGGCGCCCAATTTCTAAGCACGGCAGCTTAGATGAGCAAGAAGAGAAAGTTCGTAGCTGATGGAGTGTTCTTTGCGGAGCTGAATGAGGTATTGAAGAGAGAGCTAGCAGAGGATGGGTACTCCGAAGTCGAGGTCAGGGTCACTCCAATACGCACTGAGATCATCATTAGAGCCACTCGAACTCAGAATGTTCTCGGTGAGAAAGAGAAGGGGATTTTTAGAGAGAGAAAGCTTAGCAGCAATGGCATCTAGGTTATGGATATGCATGTTTGTCTTCATTCTCTCTCTCATCGTAGGGACATCTGCTTCTGAAACCGAGTACACATCTGCTTCTGAAACCGAGGACTCAGAGTCGAAAGAGTTCGTTCTGAATCTAGATCACTCTAACTTTTACGAGACTGTTAACAAGCACGATTTCATCATCGTCGAGTTCTACGCTCCATGGTGTGGCCACTGCAAGAAGCTTGCTGCAGAGTATAAGAAAGCTGCATCTGTACTCAGTAGTCACGATCCTCTAGTCACTCCAGCAAAAATTGATGCCAGTGTTGAAACGAACAAGGGACTTATAAGTGAATTTGAGATTAGTGGTTTCCCCACAATTAAGATCTTGAGAAATGGAAGGAAGCATATTCAAGAATACAAAGGACCTCGGGATGCTGAAGGTATTGTTGCTTATTTAAAGAAGCAAAGTGGCCCTGTAACGCCCCGACCCTTCACACGTCATCGATATTGTCCGCTTTGGGCCACGCCCGCACGGATTTATTTTTCCCAGTGGGTCACCTATCCCAGAACTGCTCCAGCCTAAGCACGCTTAACTGTGGAGTTCTATTAGGGATTTCACCACCCGGAAAAAGGCCTCGATGCTATATAAGGGTCTAGGTTTTTACTTTTATAGCCCAGGAACTCCCCCTCCATTCCCGATGTGAGACACCGGGGCCTTACAATCCACCCCCCATAAGGCTGCACGTCCCCGTGCAGTAGCCTGCCAGCTCGCAAGCCTGCCCACATGCACCGAGAGACGCCAGGGGCCCACATTCGGTACTCCAAAGAGTCGGCTCTGATACCATTTGTAACGCCCCGACCCTTCACACGTCATCGATATTGTCCGCTTTGGGCCACGCCCGCACGGATTTATTCTTCCCAGTGGGTCACCCATCCCAGAACTACTCCAGCCTAAGCACGCTTAACTGTGGAGTTCTATTAGGGATTTCACCACCCGGGAAAAGGCCTCGATGCTATATAAGGGTCTAGGTTTTTACTTTTATAGCCCAGGAACTCCCCCTCCATTCCCGATGTGAGACACCGGGGCCTTACAGGCCCTGCGTCTGCTGAAATAAAATCTGCAGAAGATGCTAATGCTCTTATTGATGGCGAAAAGATTATTGTCGTTGGGGTGTTTCTAGAATTCTCTGGAGAGAAGTTTGAGAACTTTACAGCTCTTACTAAGAAATTGCGGTCTGACTATGAGTTTGGTCACACATTGGATGCAAAACTCCTGCCTCGTAGGGAATCATCAGTGACTGGTCCTATAGTCAGGTTGTTCAAGCCATTTGATGAGTTTGTTGTTGATTTCCAGGATTTTAATGTGGATGCTCTTGAGGAGTTTGTTGAAGAAGCAAGTACCCCTATTGTGACTCTCTTTAACAATGACCCTAGCAATTAGCCATTTGTTATTAAATTCTTCAACAATCCCAACGCTAAGCGAAAGTGAGGAGCTTGGTGAGAGCAACATTTTGATCGGTGGAGATCAAAATCTGGCAAAAATCGAAAAATTGGATTTTTGGCTTGTTTCCTCTTCTAACTTGAGGTAGGGATTTTCTTTGAGTTATATATATATTTTTTTGCAAGATCTAGATGGTTTTTCGAAATCACCCTTTGATAGCTTCTGAAAATTTATTTTGATTTAAGAAGTTGAGCGATTTTGAAAGTGGGTTTGTCTCTTGTTCTTTTAAAATAATCTCATGGGTTTTGATCTTTGTTGATTGAAGAAAAGATGATTTTCGAGAGTTTTCTGTCAAAAGATTTGAGCTATGTAGTTTGGTGAGAAAACCTAGAAATTGGACATTTTAAAAGAGATTGCAAATCCATAGATAATATTGTTATATTTAATTTTGTGTGCCAAAATAAATAATGTTTATAAAATTTCTTATTTATATTTGTATAAATGATTAATTTTGTGGATTATGAGAATTGTTGTTCATTTTAGAAATGGTTATTCAGAATGTTGATATAGTCTTGAAATGACTAAACTATTGAGAATATTTGAGAAGAGGAAATTGTGTTATTCTTTGGATGATGAATTGGAATAAAAGTATTTATGTTCATCTTGTGAAATTGGCATATCATTTCATTTTATTATATTAGACTTTGAAGGTTGATTTGAAAACTTGCATTGAAAAAAGAATGTTGAGAAATAAGTTTTCATGAAATAGTTTTGGGGTAAATATGTTGGTAAGTCTAGATAGGTGGTGTAGAATAAGTTGGCCTACCGGTCCGAGGTGAAAGATCAAAAAATCCGCACGGATAGGTGTCGAGCCTTCCGGTTAATACCGGTAAAAATGTCAATTTGGTAATATTCGTATAGTCTACTTGCAGACACCAGCCTAGGGATTACCAGAGACGTATTTACTGCTCTTGAAATAAATTGTTAAGTTTTGAACAATTGAAATTGTATGACATCATTGAGAATGATGGTTTTTGAAAAAATGAAGGTGTGTTTTACGTTCAAAAAGGGCATAGCATGGCACGTGCATTTCATCTTTTGAGACTTGTATAAAATGTATATACTTTGTTAAGAATTTCCTACTAGGCTTTATACTCACCCTACGGGATTTTTGTGCAGGAAAAGACGTGGTGTTTCCGCCTAACTGAAGGCGTGGAAGTGTGTGTAGAGAGCATAATGTGCTCATTTACTGTGCCTCTGATTGTAAGCCAAGGGCTTTGTATGTGTGGGTTTGAATAACCGTTTTGTGTAACCAGGCTCAAGCCTTGGAAACTTGTAAACCCTTGGGGTTATTTGTTGTTTAATTAATTGTTCTTGGATTAATTATATTATTACATGAAGACTATTTATATCATGTAATGCAAGTATGGAGATTTATTATCAGTTTTGCTTTAAATGCCCATGACTATTGTATTGCCATTTGGGCATGAAAATGGGGGCGTTACATAGGGGGTGTTTGATAACATGATTCAACACTTAAAACTGAATTGATTAAGTGATAATCAATTAAGCTCGTTTGATAACCATAATTGATATCACTTAAAAATTTAAGTGCCTCTTAAAATGTAGGTTAAAACTTAAGAAAAATTTAAGTCATATAAAATTTACTTAATTCTGACTGAATTTATAAATATTGAACATAAATATTGATATAAACAATTATAAACTCATTACCACTACCGCTACCACTACTACCACCACCATCATGCCCTCGCTATCGCTACCACTACTACTACCACTACCACTACCACTACCACTACCAAAATGCCACTGCCACTGCCATTGCCATCACAACCACCACCATCATGTCACCACCACTATCGCCACCACCACCACCACCACCATGTCACTGCTACCACTACCACTACCACCACTGCCATCATGCCGTCGCAACCACCACCGCTACTACTATCACCTTCATCACCATTGTCATTATTGTCACGAACATCACCATTATTTTATTACTATTATCATCGCTACCACCACCACTACGCTGCCGCCACCACTATCACTACCACCACTACCACTATGTCACACCACCATCACCACCACCATCACAATATAAAAATTAAAAATAATAAATTTCAAATTTAATCTTATACATATCAAATAATTTATTTTTAATTCAGCACTTTAATTTTTATCGAACAGCTTTTCAACTTAAAAAATTCAGCATTCAAGTTTTAGTACTTAATTTTCAGTCTTCAATTTTCAAATTTCAACTTTATCAAATGCCACCTAAATCTGAATCATAAAACAATAATTCTAAATAATTTATAAATTATTAGATTTGAGTTCGTAATAGGGATATTTACCAATAAATCCCATCTCATAAACAAGAACTCCAATTAGTTCCAAATTTTTTCTATTGATCTGTCAAGTCCTATTAGTGGAGAGTTTATTTCTGTGTAGTCCTATTTTTGATTTTGGTAGTATTTTGGTACACAGTGATACATTTTTATTAATGTGATATGTATGACGTGATACTCCAATGTGGCCGGTATTAACGTGACACTCCAATGATGTGACACTCCCAAAGAATTAAAAATTTCTTAGTGTACTTTTTCTAAATGTTGGCGGGTATGACGTGACACTTTGAAACTTTTATTCCAAAAAAAAAAAAAACTCTTTAATACACTTTTTTCAAATTTGACAACATGACAAGTATGATGTGACACTTCAAAAAAATAAAAACTCTTTAGTGTATTTTTCTTAAATGTGGCGGGTATGATGTGATATTCTAAAAACAATTAAAAATTAGTTAGTGTACTTTTTCCAAACATGATATATGACACTCCAACGTGGCAGGATGATGTGACACTTTAGAAAAATTAAAAATTCTTTAATATATTTTTTTCAAATGCGACACTCTAACGTGACGGGTATGATATGATACTAAAAAACTCTTTAGAATACTTTTTTCCAATTGTGACACTCCAATGTGACGGACAAATGAGTCATTATATATCTAAAAGGACTAAATGGATCATAAAAAAATAAAATAAAATTATGTAAATTATAAATCTAAAATATAAGATTTATTGATCAATCTCCATTCCTAATATTGCTGAATTAAAGTTTGTGGAACAAAACCGGTTATGTTGTTGGCCCATGGTTTTGTTCAAGAAACAGTGGGGTATAAACCATGGCCTGGTTTTGTCTTTGAAAACTTGTCCTTTAGAGTAACTGTTTTGTAGAGTGTCACGTGGGTCTTCCTTCAATAATGTACAGATTTGTTTGCTTGTTTAAATATGGGTTGGTGAGGCCAAACTGTGAAGAACTTAATTTGTTAAACCATCCTATTTGATCCCAAGAAGCACATGGGTGTTGGTGATTTTTTTTTTTTTTTTAACTAGCCCATGGTTGATTATTGTTGTAGTTTGGTAATCGTTTTGCTGGGCCACGACCTGTGCTGTGTATTACTAGATGTACGAACTGTGTTTTCAAGGTGATTTTATTTGCACTAAAAAATAATAAATATGCTTAATTAAAATGTTAAAATGTTAAAATTTTATTATATTTTGATATAAATTTATTAATAAGAGTAATACATATTAAATTTTAAAATAAAATATTATATTGTTTCTCATAATACATCCTAATCACTTATAGGTATTTTTTATATCAAGTCTTTTCATCTTCCTTCTAAAATTTTAATTATTCTTTTTTTTATTCTTTCTTACTTCAAAATCCCAATTCATCCTATCAAAATTTACTGTTGTCATCAATATTATTATTTCTTATTATGTAGTTACTTGTAAATAGAATAAAATTTAAACAAAATCAATGGATGAGAATAATAATTAAAACTGATTTTTGGATCAACCCATCAAAGATGAGGTAGGTATTCACATAAATATTAAAAATGCAATTCTTAATTTATATATTTTTTTAACATAAAAATAAATATTTAAAAATTTAAATAAAACAATCTTGTTTAACACTAGACGGTGGAACAACAATCCATCAAAGGGTAAAATCAAACATTATGGCGCTAAAAAACCTAAAACCACTATCCCAAACTAATGAACGAAAAAAAAAAAGAAAACGCAATGAATGGAAAAACATGAGGATTTTACCTATTCTACGGTGATCCAGTGCACCCACTTCCAAACCAAACCACACCGACTTTCGTTTCGCCCTTTTCCTTCTTCAACTTGGATTCAATGTATTTCTTCTTAGAAAATTGAAAATGAAAAGAGTGAGAAGATAATGACATAATTGAAATGTGAGAATAAGATGTTGCGGTTGAGAACAAAAAAAAGAGAATTTTTTTGAATGGATTTTATATTAAGATTATTATTTGAGTGTAATATAAAATTAAAATATTATATTATTAAAGTAATTTGTAAAAAGCTAGAAGGTGTGTGGAAAGTAAATTATATATTTAAACAATTTAATAAAAAGCATTGATGATTAATTTTTTGGGAGTAAATAAAATCTCCAATTTTCATGGGAGCTTTAGGTTGGGCCTACCATGCATGGGCTTTGTTGGGGGGGGGGGGGCAACTATGTTGGGTTATAAAAAAATCCATTATATTTGAATCTAAAAATGATTTAGTATGCTTGATTAAAATTTTTATTATATTTTAATGTGAATTTATTAATAAAGACAACACATATTAAATTTTAAAATAAAATATTATTTTTTCTTATGATATACCCTAATCACTTGTACGTATTCTTCATATTCAAATATTTTCATTTTCTCTTCTAAGTTTCAATTATTTATTTATCTTTTTCTTCCTCACTCCAAAATTTCAATCTTCCACACCAAAACTTACCATTATCATTAATATCATTGTTTTTTTAATTATATTATCACTTACAAATAGAAGAAAATTTGAATAAAATCAAGCAATAGATGAGAGTAATAATCAAAATAATTTTTTGAAGAAACCCATCAAAGAGGAGATAAGTATTCACATAAATATCAAAATACAATTGATTTTTGTGCTTTTCTTACATAAAAGCAAATATTTAGCTTTTTTTTTATCATTATTGTTCGTACTTTCAGAACCGAATAAATTTACTTTGTTCGGCAATATATAGATGAACAAAGTGAATTTTGAAAGTCCAAACATGAAGTTCACCCTCGCCGTCCTCCTTCGCCGATGTCGCTTTCACCGATGTCGGGTTCTTGGTCATATTCTCTATATGTATCTGAATAAAAGAAAGAATTTTCAAAAGTAATTGAATTTTTTAATATATTTTGTTTGGATGTACCTCAAAAGGGTAATTTAAAAAAAAAAAAAAGAGGATGTACTGAAAATAAATTATAATTATAAATAATTTAATAAGATATACTAAAAAATTATACTTACTTAAACATTGTTGGATGTCAATAGAATTCCCCTAGCTAAAGTGTGGGTTGCTAATGGTTGGGTTATGGGCTATGTTTTTAAGTGGCTTATTGTAATCCATATAGACATTGGGTTTTGGGACTGATTATGGTCTAAAACCATAGGTGATTTGGTCATGAAGATTGGCCTATGTGAATCCAACTGAGGTTATTCATGAGCGACTTCCAGCATGAGCGATTTGGGGGTTATTGTTATGGGGAATTAAAGTGCGCTGATTAGTCATGAGAGAGTCTGGGAGTTATGAGGACTATTGGATTGTTCAGGTTAGTTTGGTGTCGTTTGGTAATACTTATGTTTTCAGTTTTTTGTTTATATTTACAAAAATTTAAAAAATTCAAATAAAAATTTGTTTGGTAAAATTTTTGATTTATAAATCAGTGGTCTCAGTTTATAAATTTGGCCAAAAAATGAAAACACAAAAAATGTGTTTCCGTTTTGAGTTTTGAGTTTTTTTTTTTTTACCACCCAACACTAGCCACCACCCGCCACCATTTTCCACCACCGTCTTCTGCCATCACCACCCACCACCCATCTGCCACCACCACCTGCCACCACCACTCACCACCCACTTGCCACCACCAGCCACCACCCGCTACCACCACCCACCTGCCACCCACTCGCCACCACCACCACCACTACCCACCACCACCACCACCACCACCCATCAGCCATCCAACCGCCACCACCCACCACTACTATCCACCGCCCGCCACCTACTTGCCGCTACCACTCACTACCCACCTGCCACCACCAGTCACCCACCACCACCAGCCACCTGCCACCCACCAGCCACTACCACCTACCACCACCACCACCATCACCTACCACCCACCCGCTATTCACTTGCCACCACCACCCACCACCCACCCGCCACTACCACCCACCCGCCACTACCACCTACCACCACCACCACCACCACCATCACCCACCACCCACCCGCCACCCACTTGCCACCACCACCCACCACCCATCACCACCCACTCGCTACCACCTACAACCTGCCACCGTCACCCACCCACTCACCACCGCCACCACCCACCCGCCATCCGCCACCACCATCTACCACCCGCCACCGCCACCACCACCACCACCACCACCACCCACACACTACCACCCACCATCCGCCACCGTCACCCACCCACCTACCATCACCACCCACCCACCACCACCCGTCATCTGCCACCCACCTGCCACCACCACCCACCAGCCGCCACAACCACCCACTCGCTACCACCCACCACCCGCCACCGTCACCCACCCACCCACCCACCACCACCACCACCACCACCACCCACCGTCACCACTTTCCACCACCGTCTTCTACCGCCATTTGCCACCACTTGCCATTTCTCACTCTTTTTTCCATTTTAAGTTTTTTTAAACAATTTGTCAATTACCAAACGCGTTTGTAGTTTATGTTTTTCTAAAAATAAACAAAAACCAGTTTATAAAATTTTTGTAAATATAAACTGAAAACGTAAACGTTACCAAACACACCCTTTGTAATTTCTTAATAGTTTATTTTGTTTTGGTTAATGGTCCTCCGTTTTGACTACTTTTAAGCTATGTGAGTTATTGTTATCATGTCAATACATCTTCATGTGCTTCAACCTGGTTTGTTTTGAGGCCACTTCCAGCATGGCTTGAGAGTGATTAAAGGGCCATTGGGGAATTGAGGCTCTTGATAAACCGTGGTAAAAACTGGGGGATAGCATGGACAGTTCGTGGGGTATGGTTTATTGCGCTTATTCTTACTAATGTTGTGCCTATTGGTTGGTGATTGTGGTTTCGGTTGATCGTTTTGGTGGTAGTATGAGCAAAGCTTAGGTTTTATGTATCGTTTGCTATTTATCCTTTTGTTATTGTTGTTAATGTACCGGCCTAGTTCTTTGTCTTCGTTCTTTTGATGGCAGAAACAACTAGGAGCAAAATACATTGGCAACAAATTATGTTATTTTTTATTTTTTGGTTGTCCCCCCTATTTCTCAAGGGGGTGATGTCAGAAATTGCATAGAGTTTAGTTTCTTAGGGTCTGTCCCTTGTAAACATGTATATTTTATTATTTTATTTTATGACTAACTTATCAAAAAATATATATATATATATATCTGAAATGGAGGAAGAAAAATGACATTGGCAACAATAAAACTCGAACCAATTGCATCACACCAATAAGGAGCATTTTATCCACCAAATCATATTTCTTAATGAGTCATTGTTCGTGTCATATTGAGTTCAAAAATTTGAAAGCTTTTCTAAAGAAATAGCAATGAAGAAAATCAATAGCAAACCAATTAGTAACGCAAGGAACAGATTAAGACCGTGGTTTATCAAAGAAAGACACATATAATTGAGCTCAAAGTACCTTACAAAGTTTAATTATTAATTTATTTTATATGTAGTACAAATTTTTTCAATTCTAAATCAATTTATTATTTTTAGATGAATTTAAAAAAAAAAGGGGGAAAAATATAAAATAAAAAAGTTCACAATAAAAAACAAGTCAATTCTATCAAAAAAACCAAAAAAATAGGCTTATTCTATCTTGAGTGGACTTTCTAAAAATATTTACACTCAACCAACCTAAAAAGTTAATAAAAATAAAATAAAATTGTCTCTTAAGAAAAATTTCCAAGACAAAAATAATCCTACTAGTAATTGTAGCTAGAAATACCTTTTTTTATTTATTTATTATATATGTCCAAAAAAAACCTTAAATATGAACAATTTATCATTATTTTTTGAAAGAGCAATGATAAGTAAACAAGATGTTTGTACAAAATTTGTATAGATAATGAGCTGATATATTGTGGTTATTTCATTTTCCATAAAAAAAATCTACTATTGTCTTCATAATTTTACAAATGTCATTAACACATCATTCTGAATATGTTTTTTGTATGAATTTTATTTTTGCAAATCACTTTTTTTGTTTTTGTTTTTGTTAAATTTCTCATATTCGACTCTTAGAATTTAAAATCTTTAATTTTAAGTGGTACGCTTGATTTAAACAAAGAAGAGATAGAGTGTGTGTAATATCATAGAGTTTTATCTAGAAAGAGAATATTGAACACATTTTCCTTTTGAGAATGGCTCATCTCCGGACTCTTATCCTCTATATTCCTCTATATATCATTTTTTTAGTCCCATTCTAGACTTACAATGATAATACCATTTATCTCATCAATTTCACAGTGATGACTATTTGTGCAAAAAACCAGCTTCATTAGATATCGATGAATACATGAACAAATCACTATTTGTTTTATAAAATAAAAAGTTTAACCTTAAACTCACAGTTATCATCCATTTTTAAAAAAAATACAATTTATTCATATATCTAGTGATATTTGATGAAATTATTATTTTTGTGTAACTCATCTAAATCATTGAAATTACGAGAAGAATGGTTTAAATTATCATTGTGGGCCTAGAATGCAACTAAAAGATGAAGTATGAAAAAAAAAAAAGTATATATAGAAGATAAGAATATAGAGCGGAGTCATTCCCCTCTCTTTTCTTTCGTATTAGGGAAGAAGAATTTAGCATATTCATGCATAACTATTGGTCCTTTTGTTTTATAGAAAAAAGAACTCTATAAATAAACCAACATTATTTTTTTTATGAATGAAAAAAGGATTCTATAAATAAAGAAATAATTTTATATTAGCAAAGAACAAGACTAAGACAGAGAACAAAACCGAAAAAAGAAAAATGGTCGTCTTCCCCATCCACACTGATCCATTGATCCTTTCCTTACAGTTGGGTTGATGCTCCTCTTTACCAAGTAACCATTTTTTTTTTTTTTCAATCAATATTATCCTTGTTTGGGTAATCACACTTAGTTTTCATTTTAATTTGTGATTTTTAATTTTTTTTAAATATGGAGATCATTGTTCATGTTGTTGGAAATGGTGGAAAAAATTCTGGGTAAAACCAGAATTTTTTCTCAAGTTTGGTCTATTTTTTAGGTGGGCCCCGAGTGTCGTTTTACTCGGGTAAAAGTGGTAACGCGCTCTATGCCGCGTTGTGATTCACGTGGTATATTTGGTTGCTCAAAACCATTACCAAGTGAATGGGAAATTGAAGCCAAAGTGTGCTCCATGGAAATGGAGTTTTGGTGGAAATTCCTTAAGGTTGTAAATTGGCTTGTCCCACATTGATTTGGTGGGAAGTTTTGAAAGGGTTTATAAGGCTTAGGGTGAGATACTTGGGGTGTGCCCCAAGGGGTACCCAAGTGTTTTAGAAGGAGAGGTTATGGGCAAAATGGGCTAGACCCATTGGACCCAAAAATCACCACACGCGCGCCGCCGCCGTCCGGTCGGGCGGGCTTGGGTGCGGGTGTGTGGCTTCTAATCTTTTTGGGCCAAAACATTTGAATTTAATTTTATTTTTTATTAAAATAAAATCCAGAATTCAAATTAAACTGGTTTGGATTTATTGTTCATCCAAACAGGGCCCTTCCCGTTTTCAAACAGAATTAAACTTATTGCTCATCCAAACAGAGCCCTTCCCGTTTTCAAACAGAATTAAACTGTTTTGGATTTATTGCTCATCCAAACAGAGCCCTTCCCGTTTCTATCTGTTTGAATAAACAGATTCAAATCTGTTTAAATTTGAATCTAACAGGTTTCATACCTGTTCAATTCAAAACCAAAAGCCACCTTTACATCTATAAATAGACTAGCCTCCCATTTGGATTTTACACAAATTTTTCGTACTCCATCATCTGCAAATTATATTCTTCATATTGTTGCATTTTATTTCCAAAAGAAAGAGTGTAAACACTTAGTGTGTTCGTAAGGCAAACAATTTGTAGTGCTGCTATTGTTTGTGGTAAGATCATTTCATCCTGAGAGATAGACGTCCAAATTCTGAAAGCACCGTGGAGAGGACGAATCTGTCTTAAGGACACAGTGTTAAACACTGGACTTGATCAGAAAAGTTATCCAAATAAATTAACCAAGTAAGTTGTTTAATTTTATTCTGTTTTTTTTATTTGTTTATTTAATCAGATTTTAATTTTGTTTTTGTAACAAAATAAAATCTGTGGTTTTATTTATTTATTTTTTTATTTCGAGTTTGATTTTTGTAATCAAACAAATTCTCTCATTTTCTTTATTTCTTTATATTCTTGTTGTTGTTTTGTACACAACAGAATTTAATCTATTTAAATACAGTGAAGATTATCCAACAATCTTAAGACAGAATCCTTTTTGGGTATCTTCATTGTATTTAATTTTCTGTGTTTTCAAATTAATATTCTGGTTGGAAAAACAAATAGTGATTTATGCTATTTGACAGATAGTAGTAATATACTGTCTCTTTTCTTTGACAACAACTAGTAGTATGATACTGGTGTCATTAACAATTCAGAATATTATTTGGTATTACAGAAAATTCTTGTGATATTTTATTTTTCTAGTTTTAGTAACAAGGAAAATAAAATTATTTTGTTGTTATAATTTATTTTCTGGTTTTAGTAACTAGAAAATTAATTTGTGTTTTATTATTTTCTGATTTTTGTAATCAGAGATTATGGCTACTACAACTGAAACTGCATCTGGCAGTGGTACTCCTATTGTTACACCTACATCGGTCCCTATCCAGAACCATGTTCATGTTCCAATCAATCATGGAGAAAAACCAGAAAAATTTAACGGTACCGAGTTTAAGAGATGGCAGCAGAAGATGCTGTTCTATCTTACAACTCTTAATTTGGCCCGGTTTCTCCATGAAGAGGCTCCAGCACTTAAAGAGGGTGAAAGTGATCGGCAAGTTGTTGCCGCTGTAGATGCTTGGAAACATTCAGATTTCCTGTGCAGAAACTACATCCTGAATGGCCTTGACAATATGCTGTATAATGTATACAGTCCTCTGAAAACAGTAAAAGAATTGTGGGATTCTTTGGAGAAGAAATACAAGACAGAAGATGCCAGCACGAAGAAATTTGTCGTCGGTAAATTTCTAGACTTTGTAATGGTAGACTCCCAAACGGTAATTTCTCAAGTTCAAAGTTTTCAAATAATTTTGCATGATATTCATTCAGAAGGTATGTCTCTTAGCGAGTCATTCCAAGTCGCTGCTTTAGTGGAAAAGTTACCACCGGCTTGGAAAGATTTCAAAAATTATTTAAAACATAAACTCAAAGAGATGACTATGGATGAATTGATTGTAAGATTAAGAATTGAAGAAGATAACCGAAAGGCTGAAAAGAGAAATGGGAAAAATCCCATTGAGTCCAAGGCTAATGTGGTTGAACAAGTTCATAAACCACATAACAAAAAGAGAAAGTTTACTGGAGATGGTCCTAAACAAGGCGATAGTAGCAAGAAGTTCAAAGGAAAATGCTATAACTGTGGCAAAACTGGACATCGAGCTTCTGACTGCCGCCGCCCTAAAAAGAATCATGGAAGTACAAGTAAGAAGACCACCAATCAGGCCAATGTAACAGAATTGGATTACATCTCTGACGGAGTGAATGACATCAACCTTTCTGCTGTGGTGTCTGAGGCTAACTTGGTTGGAAATCCCAAAGAGTGGTGGGTTGACACTGGAGCAACTCGTCACATTTGTGCGGACAAGAAAATGTTCACTACCTACAATGAGGCTACAAATGGTGAACAACTTTTCATGGGAAATTCTTCTACTTCTACTGTGGCTGGACAAGGGAAAGTGATCTTGAAGATGACATCAGGGAAAGAACTGACCCTCAACAACATACTGCATGTACCTGACATCCGGAAGAATTTAGTTTCTGGGTCTTTGTTAAGTAAAAATGGTTTTAGGCTTGTATTTGAGTCTGATAAATTTGTATTAACAAAGAGTGGTATGTATGTTGGTAAGGGATACATGAGTGATGGTCTCTTTAAATTGAATGTAATGACAGTTGTACCGAAAGTTGCTATGAATAAGAATAACACATCTTTTGTTTATATTCTTGAGTCAAATTTATGGCATGGTAGATTAGGACATGTGAATTTTGATGCTTTGCGTAGATTAATTGGTTTAGATTATATACCAAAGTTTGAAATTAATCCTAATCATAAATGTGAAATTTGTGTAGAAGCGAAACTAACTAAGGCTCCATTTAAATCGGTTGAAAGGAAAACTGCACCTCTAGAATTAATTCATACTGATGTATGTGATCTAAAATTTATTCAAACTAGAGGAGGCAAAAAGTATTTCATAACTTTTATCGATGATTGCACAAGATATTGTTATGTTTATTTACTTAGAAGTAAAGATGAAGCTTTAGAAATGTTTAAACTTTACAAAACAGAAGTTGAAAATCAACTTGGTAAAACCATTAAAATGGTTAGAAGTGATAGGGGTAGTGAATATGATGCACCATTAAATGAATTTTGTGCACAACATGGCATTATTCACCAAACTACAGCCCCTTATTCTCCACAGCAAAATGGAATTGCTGAAAGGAAGAATAGAACCTGAAAAGAAATGATGAATGCCATGTTACTAAGTTCAGGTTTACCACAGAACTTGTGGGGGGAAGCAATATTGTCTGCTAATTATGTTCTTAATAGAATACCCCACAAGAAAACCAAAAGCATTCCTTATGAATTGTGGAAAGGTCGACCACCTTCCTACAAATACTTAAAAGTGTGGGGATGTTTAGCAAAAGTTGAAGTACCTGTTCCTAAAAAGACTAAGATTGGACCAAAAACAGTAGATTGTGTGTTTATTGGTTATGCTCAGAATAGTAGTGCATATCGGTTTCTGACTTATAAATCAGAAATACCTGATATAAATGTGAACACTATTATAGAGTCAAGGAATGCTGTGTTTTTTGAACATGTCTTTCCTTACAAGAAAGGACAGGAATTAAGTTCACAGAAAAGAACTTATGATTGTACACAAAGTCAAGAGACTAATGACAATCAAACAAAAGAGACTAGTAATAGTCTCGACCAACAGGATTTAACTAATGAGGAACCAAGACGAAGTAAAAGAGCGAGAACATCAAAATCCTTTGGTCCAGATTTTCTGACATACTTGTTAGAAAATGAACCTCAAAGCTTTAAGGCAGCAATGATAGGTCCTGAAGCACCTTTGTGGAAAGAGGCTGTTAATAATGAAATTGAATCCATTATGCAAAATCATACTTGGGAATTGGTGGATCTTCTATGTAACGCCCTCAAAATAATAACAATAAACCCATCAGATAAGACATGCATTTACATATAAATTAACCACACTCTTATATTCAGTAGAGTTCCGTTAATTAAATATTACATGTTAACCTCATAACAAAATGCCCTACGGGCTTACATCTTCCCAAGTTAACACTTGGTTACAACAAAGAGTTCTAACTCGTTTACACATTAAGCCCTTGGCTTGAAGTTACATATAATACATTAAAAGTAAAACGACAAAACTATGCCCGCCACTAGCCTCCCAGCTATGTCCTTGGAGGTGGCATGCTTCCTGTACCTGAAAATGATATTCCCATATAGGGTGAGCCACAGCCCAGTAGAAATACACTAAACCAACCATGGACAATGACTAAAACATTAGCAATTGATAGTTGGCCAACACTGATTCAATCACATAAATTACATATTTATGTCAACGACTTACAAGTCCCAATTACCTTTCATTTTCCCTTTTCAACAGATAAGCATGCTCGCTCTATCATCATTTCCACAGATATGTATAAAAACTATATCTCACATTCAGATAAGCATAAAAGCTATATCCACATTCTCAACAGATATGTATATCAACAATATCCACAGATAAGCATACAAGCTGTATCCACACTTCACAACAGATATGTATATCAACAATATCCACAGATAAGCATACAAGCTGTATCCACACTTCACAAAGATAAGCATATGAGCTCTATCTTCACTTCTCTAGACAAGCATATGAGCTCTGTCTACGGAGTACATCCCCTATCTCCTCCAAATACCTATCCGGTTTAGAGGTCCATCCCCTATCTTCCCCTAAACCGCGGAGTACATCCCCTATCTCCTCCTCTACACATAACGTATATAAACACATTGGTTCTATATACAATCACACAATACAAACAATTAATGTATTCTAGCAACTGTCAAGTTCCATGACACATTCCATTGATTAGTTTCCGTTTACCTAATCATCATGCATTGTCTACAACAATCTCGACTATCCTCCACCGATAGCCCAAAGCAGTTATTTCTAAAACAGAAAATAAATGCACAAATGGATATTCAATCAACATTTCATTTCCTCATTTCTCACCAATTAATTATCCCAATTAATTAAACAATGTAATTAGGCCATTTTCCATAATTACCATTTCAACCCTTAGGTCCCATTTTCATCAATGATTCAACAATCATTTTATTTTTCCATGCCAAACATGCATCTAGGTTTATTATGGATAAAACCCCAACCTTTGTAAAATTACACAAAAGCCCCAAACTTTCACAAATTTACCAAACCAAGCCCAACGTCTCAAAATACCAAAATTTAAAGACAAAACCCATAGAGAGGAGTAGGTTATCCCTACCTCAAATTCGGAGTCCCAAAGGAGAAGACGACAAAACCCAACGTGCTCCAAAACCCGAGATTTTCAGATTAAAATAAAGCCCTCGACGATCAACAACCTTTTTGTAAAGGCCAAAGGTGAGTAAATCACTCCTACTAGATCAAAACCTAGAGAGAAGGTAGTATCTAGAGAGAGAGACTCAACAATGGTGTTTTTGGAAAAGTAAGAGAGAGAAGAGAAAGTGAAAAAGTGATTTGAAAAGTCACAATTTCGGGACTTTAACCCAATCTTCCGCTCGAGCGTAAAACACCCCGCTCGAGCGGCCACTCACAGACTTCCGCTCGAGCGGCCAACCTCCCGCTCGAGTGCAGAATGCACTCGCTCAGCACTTTTGCAGAACCAGGCCTCCGCTCGAGCTCCCAACCCTACGCTCGAGCGTACAACGCTGCACAGGAAAATACTGAAAGGGTGTAATCTACGCTCGAGCGCCAACACCTCCGCTCGAGCGTACAGGCCAAAAATCTGGGCAACTAGTTTTGGTTTCTAAACTCAACCAACCTGTAACAAATCCGCCCAACACATCCTATAACTCAAATACAAAGTAAGAAAGGATGCAAACAAGATAATAAACAACTACCAACATCCACGGACACATGTCCGGATCACTATACAACAAGGGTAAACCCGGGATCGCTATATTCTACCAGGTTCTAAACCTCTTGGATATAAATGGATATTCAAGAGAAAAATGAAAGCAGATGGTTCAATTGACAAGTATAAAGCAAGACTTGTTGTTAAAGGTTACAAACAAAAGGAAGGTCTGGACTATTTTGACACATATTTCCCTGTGACAAGAATAACATCCATTCGCATGCTTATTTCTATAGCAGCATTGTTTAAATTAGAAATACATCAAATGGATGTTAAGACAGCTTTCTTAAACGGTGATCTAAATGAAGAGATCTATATGGAACAACCCGAAGGGTTTGTAGTATCAGGACAAGAAAAGAAAGTTTGTCGACTTGTAAAATCCCTTTATGGATTAAAACAAGCACCTAAGCAATGGCATGAAAAATTTGATCAAGCAATGCTTACTAATGGGTTTAAGATAAACGAATGTGACAAATGCGTCTATGTTAAAAACACTGACCAAGGATATGTCATAGTTTGTCTTTATGTGGATGACATGCTTATCATTGGAAGCAGTCAAAACATGATCAAATCAACTAAGCAGATGCTTAACAAAAGATTTGATATGAAAGATATGGGGGTCGCAGATGTAATATTAGGAATGAAAATTACTAAAACATCTGACGGATATGCATTATGTCAATCTCATTATATTGAGAAAATTCTTGATAAATTTATCAAGGATGATTTGAATTTAGCTAGAACACCTGTAGACATCAGTCTTTATTTATCGAAAAATAAAGGTGATGCAGTGTCTCAGTTAAAATACTCCCAAATCATTGGAAGCCTAATGTACCTAATGAATTGTACTCGTCCTGATATAGCTTATGCTATCAGTAAATTGAGTAGGTACGCTAGTAACCCTGGAGAAGACAGCGATCATTCGGGTTCTTAGATATCTAAGATTTACTCGTGATCATGGTTTGAACTTTACTCGATATCCAGCAGTACTCGAAGGTTATTGTGATGCCAATTGGATATCGGATACTAAAGATTCAAAATCCACTAGTGGATATGTCTTTACTCTAGGAGGCGCTGCTGTTTCTTGGAAGTCCACGAAACAAACTTGCATCGCACGATCCACAATGGAATCCGAGTTCATTGCTTTAGACAAAGCAGGTGAAGAAGCAGTATGGCTTCGTCACTTCTTAGAAGACATTCCAATGTGGCCAAAACCTGTGCCAGCTATTTGCATTCATTGTGATAGTCAATCTGCAATAGGCAGGGCACAGAATCATATGTATAATGGTAAGTCACGACATATTCGTCGTTGACATAATACCGTAAGGCAATTGTTGTCAAACGGAATAATCTCAATAGATTATATAAAATCTAAAGAGAATATTGCGGATCCGTTAACAAAAGGTTTGACAAAAGAGCTAGTGTATAGTTCATCAAAGGGGATGGGATTAAAGCCTATTACATAAGAGTCGTCATAATGGTAACCCTACTTATATGACTGGAGATCCCAAGAACTAAGTTCAAAGGGACAACTAAGTTATGTATGGCTCGCCAGAAATCACCAAGGGATTAAAATTCCTACCCATTCCTATGGTGAGAGTGATATCTGCAACATATGTTGTCTGCAGGGGTATAAGGATAAGCTTTGCTTTTAATGATTACTTATATCTTGATTAAGGCATAAAATCAAGACGAGTATAAGGAGATACTCACAATAAGAATCACCTATATGAGTGTTGAACTGGGGCCGGTTCTATGAGAATGAAAAGGCTAAATTCTCTAGAAACACTTATGAAAACCAGGCGCGTTCAAGGCCAAAATGAACACAACAGTGAGAACCACGATGTGTCAGAAGATATTTTGTGTGAAATCTATTGTCTTGGCTTACACAAACGGCTGAACAATTCAAGGCATCGCGTCCATTGGTTAGCCAGTAAGTCCGATAGGTTATCACTAGGGAAGGTTCAAGGCCGAAAACTACCTGTCCTGCTGCAAGATATTTTCGACTTATACTCTTTCGTTAAGTCTGCATATTGTTGCATTTCCGTTGTCATCAAATTCCATTCATGTGGGGGATTGTTGGAAATGGTGGAAAAAATTCTGGGTAAAATCAGAATTTTTTCTCAAGTTTGGTCTATTTTTTAGGTGGGCCCTGAGTGTCGTTTTACTCGGGTCAAAGTGGTAACGCGTTCTATGCCGCGTTGTGATTCACGTGGTATATTTGGTTGCTCAAAACCATTACCGAGTGAATGGGAAATTGAAGCCAAAGTGTGCTCCATGGAAATGGAGTTTTGGTGGAAATTCCTTAAGGTTGTAAATTGGCTTGTCCCACATTGATTTGGTGGGAAGTTTTGAAAGGGTTTATAAGGCTTAGGGTGAGATACTTGGGGTGTGCCCCAAGGGGTACCCAAGTGTTTTAGAGGGAGAGGTTATGGGCAAAATGGGCTAGACCCATTGGACCCAAAAATCACCACACACGCGCGCGCGCGCCGCCGCCGCCGTCTGTCCGATCGGGCGGGCTGGGCTGGGCTTGGGCGCGGGTGCCTGGTGTGTGGTTGGGCTTCTAATCTTTTTGGGCCAAAAACATTTGAATTTAATTTTATTTTTTATTAAAATAAAATCCAGAATTCAAATTAAACTGGTTTGGATTTATTGTTCATCCAAACAGGGCCCTTCCCGTTTTCAAACAGAATTAAACTGTTTTGGATTTATTGCTCATCCAAACAGAGCCCTTCTTGTTTTCAAACAGAATTAAACTGTTTTGGATTTATTGCTCATCCAAACAGAGCCCTTCCCGTTTCTATCTGTTTGAATAAACAGATTCAAATCTGTTTAAATTTGAATCTAACAGGTTTCATACATGTTCAATTCAAAACCAAAAGCTACCTTTACATCTATAAATAGACTAGCCTCCCATTTGGATTTTACACAAATTTTTCGTATTCCATCCTCTGCAAATTATATTCTTCATATTGCTGCATTTTATTTCCAAAAGAAAGAGTGTAAACACTTAGTGTGTTCGTAAGGCAAACAATTTGTAGTGCTGCTATTGTTTGTGGTAAGATCATTTCATCCTGAGAGATAGACGTCCAAATTCTGAAAGCACCGTGGAGAGGACGAATCTGTCTTAAGGATACAGTGTTAAACACTGGACTTGATCAGAAAAGTTATAAAATAAATTAACCAAGTAAGTTGTTTAATTTTATTCTGTTTTTTTTATTTGTTTATTTAATCAGATTTTAATTTTGTTTTTGTAACAATATAAAATCTGTGGTTTTATTTATTTATTTTTTTATTTCGAGTTTGATTTTTGTAATCAAACAAATTCTCTCATTTTCTTTATTTCTTTATATTCTTGTTGTTGTTTTGTACACAACAGAATTTAATCTATTTAAATACAGTGAAGATTGTCCAACACATGTATCATGGGTCTCGTAGCTTTTAAATATTTGTATTTCAAATTTTATCCACAAACATCAATATGTGCCTCAAATTCACTTCACAGTTGACCCTATACCAATTCAATCTACGTCACCCAAAATCTAGGACAAGAAATCTAGGTCATATCATTTTTGTTTCTTGATTATATATAGGGTTCGGGCTTTTTTCCAATTCACAATTTAGATTGAATGGTGGGTATTGTTTGGGATTGTGGAACCCATTAAGAATCTCATTTCAATAACTCAAATATATATATATATATATTTTTTTTTTCATAAGGCTGTCTATGTATATTGATTCGATAACCATAATTTTTTTATTTTATTATGTTTGTTTGTAAAAAAATAGATAAGTGTTTTTTTAAAATAAACCATCCATTAAAGCAATAAAATGAAAAAACTACGATTATTGTATCAAACTAATTTTTTGATACATGGAAGGCTTATATATAATCCACGTTTATATATATATATATAAAGTAATAGGTCTAGCTTAACTAGGACATTTGACTTAGTGATTGTGTAATATCCTTTATGGTATGAGGTCTCAAACTCATACGGAAAGGAGTTTGATACCTTTTATGGTGGTGATTATTTCTCCCCCTTTATGGGGGTTGTTGGGCAGGTTTGGGCTTAGGCTTCGTTTGGGAAGTTGGGTTAGCTTTTTGGCTATTTTAGCCCAGGTTAAAAAGTTCATTTAGGCTGATTTTTTTTATTTTTTTTGATTTTTATAAGAGAAAAAGTGAAATGATTATGGTATGGATGTAGCATTTTATCTTATTAGTTTTTTAGCCTATTTTGTCTTTTTGTAGCTAATTTAGCCAACAAGCCAACCCACATCCCAAACGACACCTTAGTATCTGGGTTAGTAGGTTTTGTTGACTTTCTACCTATGTGAGCTACTAGGCTAGTAGTTTGTTTAAAGATGTAATATTTCTTAATTACTTGTAAATATTCTTCTATCGATTGTAAAAAAAAAAAAAAAAAAAAAAAAAAAAAAAGGGTTTAGCTTGTCTTGTTTGGGCCAATGAGACTCATTATGGATTTCGTTTCGATAATTTTTTCTCTCATTATTGGGCGGGTTTGGGCTTAATATGTAGGGTAGTAGGCTTTGTTGACTTCTAACTATGTGAGCTACTAGGCTACTAGTATGTTTAAAGATGTAATGTTTCTTTTTTACTTGTAAATATTCTTCTATCGATTGTAAAAAAAAAAAGATCTAGTTGGCCTTGTTTGGGCCAATGAGGCTCATTATGGATCACATTTCGATAATTTAAAATGTCTATTTATAGAGTCATCTCTGTATATATTAGGGTTGGTTTGGGTTGTCCTAAAAAAATGTACTTTTTGTCTTTTTACGAAAAGATGTGCAGAAAAGTAGAAAGGTGATGTGATGGAAAAAAGATAAAAAGATAAAAAGATAGATTATATAGGTTATGCCAAACCTACCCTTAGAGTCATTTGTGTATATATCATTCACACAAAAGATTAAATCCATTCAATGATCGTTGCATGTTTCATTTATTGTCGGTAAGTTTGTTTTTCAAAATAGACCGTTCATTTTTTAGTAACAAACGTGATAACTAGAATAGATTACAGTTATTAGATTGACCAAATTTTTTTATATAGATGATATATATGAATGGCCCTCTAAAATAAATTATTTGAATTAATGAAGCTAGACTTGTACTAAACCTCACTACCATTAGTATAAGTTTGTAAAAAAAATCACAAATAAATGGTAAACTATAAAAGAATTAATAATTAAAATCATAAAAATTTATTAATCTGTAACAACTTTTTGACAATATCACTGGCTAATATTTGCCCTTAAAAAATTAACACATGATATAACATCTTATTGTGGATAAACTAATCGAGCCTTTTTAGGAATCTCAATCGCTTTTTCCGATGGTTCTTTTACGTGTTGCTAACGGTGAACTTGCAGTCTAAAAACATTGCTGCAACTTTTTTTTATTTTTTATTTTATTAATAATAATAATAATAATACCATTTTACTCTTTAATTAAATTATTAAAAAAGACAAACTTTTACTCCAGCTCCGACGAACCCCTCCCGAGCTTCAGCCAGCCCTTCCCAACTAGAGGGGATGACGGTAGTAGTTTAGGCCATGTTTGTTTGAGCGGGCTGGATTAGCATTCCCATGACTAATAGTCATAGGACTACGAATCCGTTGGATTATGTATCCTATCTTAACTAATAGTCAAGTTTAAAATAATTAGTCCGTACTTCAATTGTTTAACCAAATATCGGATTAATAATTTTATTGGACTATTAATCCAATCCCAAGCTCATGTCCACCCAAACAAACATGACCTTAGTGTATTCAATTGAATGTCATGATTTTGTTTTTCTTTGTATATATAAATATTATATTTGTTAGTAAGTAAATTCTTTATATTTTCATATGTTTTGAATACCCATCTTTGAAACCCCACTCAGCCACTTCAAAATTTTCAAAACCACTACAACAATTAAATTTTAGAAACAAAAATATAGGAATGAAATATTTTAGTTATTAAAAATGTCGTTGTTATATTTTTACAAAGTATCATTATTGTATTTTTAGCGACGATTGAATATTTTGTAATATTTTTTTTAGAATCAAATTTTTTGTCTTAAAAAATAAACTTTTGACATAAAATTGTTGACCTTATGCGTCAGTGACATTCTCAAAATTTTATCGAAAAACACATTTTTTGATTTTTTGGGATAGTTTTTTGTGACAACTCACATGACTAATAAAATTGGTCTCCAAATATTTTTATCACAATTTTTTTCTCTTTTGGACAAAAAATAAATAGTTATTAAAACTCTTATATATTATGACAAAGGCCAATGAAAGGAGGACCAATGAAAGAAAGACTAACATTGAAGGCCGGCGGAGGGTGCGTTTCTGCCTTGTGTGAGTTGGTAGTGGGTGAAGTTCGGCGAAGGTGGGTGAAGTCTGATGGAGGGGACAGGCATGGGAGACACAGAGTTGTGCCTTGCAAGTAGTGGGGCAGTGCCTTGGGAGTTGAGGAGTGTGCTTATGGGTGCCTGTTAGTGTCTCTGGTTCTGATTTTGGAGGTTCAAGTTTTTTGGTTTTTTTAGTTATGTCCTTAATTTTTTTGTTTGTTGTTTTGGTCTTGTTTTGTTTTCTTTTGTTCAAAAAAATAAAAAAATAAAAAAATTGTAGGCTGAGGGGTTAGTTATATGTTTGCAAGTATTTTGTACTGTTTGAATCTCTTTCGATGCATTGTATCTTTCTATACCTGTAATTTCCTATTTTTAATGAAATTTTCACTTTGCTGATCAAAAAACATAATAGTAACGTATCGTTACTCAAAGACTAAACTATCCATAGATTAAGAAATAAATAAACAGAAAATAATATGCAAAACAAAGCTCTCTCGGTAGATATAGTTATGTTGAATTATGACACTAAATTAATTATATAAAAAAAAAAGGGTGTCTTGAAGCTCCCTGAAGACTAATAAGCTGAGTAGAATGAATCGTCCAAAGCAATTGAAGAACTCTAATATATATATATATATATATTTAATTTACTTTTCTTTATATTGAAACAATAATGTCAATATATATACCGTTCTATGCACGGACATAAATAAATAAATAAAATTAAATAATATAAATTGATTTAAAATATATAAAAATAATAATTCAGAATCAATTAAGTTTTAACCTTTTTAAAATTAGTTTTTTTTTTTTTTTTACTTTAATTGTGTATTCTAAGTTCTTAGAAATAAAAAATACATATCATCGTTTAATTGACAAAAAATAAAAGAAAAAGAAAAGATAAATTACAAAAATTACATTCATGATAAAAAATTAATAAATTACATTATATGAGTTTTGTAATTTTAATTTATTCTATGTCAAAGTTCTCCCAATAATAAGGTAAATTACATTCAACGTAGTAATTATTCTTTATCTATTTTGTAAAATCTAAAAATTTGCTTATATTTAAAAATTATAATTTGTCTTAACTCTCATATTAAAATGGAAAATAGCCAATTTTTGGAGCAAGGGTTGGGGTAGACGTTAAAAGTAACTTAGAAGCTGGTTTTTGCACCGTCAATTCATATATAGGTTTGTAGTTAGTCAGTGACTATTTGATCATATGAGAGTAATGCTTCACATCATTCAACATATAATATTTATCATGTTAATTTTTATAAATCAAATAAAAAGTATTAAGTCATATCATATTGACCAATAAAAATTAAATTGGAGTGCTACATGAACTTACCCCAACTACAAAAAATTAAGGTTTTTAAAGATCAAAATTTAGGGACAAAATATTTTTTAGTAACCAAATATTTTTGTTGTGAAAAGTGTTGTCATTATATTTTTAGCAATAAAAATTGGATATTAGTGATGAATTATTATCTTTTTAGAACTAAATTTTTTATGTCAAAAATAAATTATTTTGAGACCAAATTATTTGTTCCTAAAAGTCTATTTAGTAGTGACATTCCAAAATTTTGTCCCTAAAAGCCTTATTTTTGACTTTTCAAGACGATCTTTTAGCGACTAACCTCAAGACGATAGAAATTGGTCTCTAAATGTCTTCTGTAACAAAATTTTCACTTTTAAGGACTAAAATATTTAATTTCTAAAACTCTTATATGTTGTAGTACAAGATGGCTAATTAATTTTCTACGGTTAGAAAGGGGTGCACTAGAATTGTTGAATTGGGAGGACAATGAATGAATAAAAGAGATTTTGGAAGGACCACGTTAAGTACAAATTGATTTGGAAGAGGTAATAACTCAATACAATGGCATCACTAAATCACTTTGCTACCTTCTTTGTTTTCTTTCTTTAATCTCATAGCGTGCTCTCTCTCCTCCGTGTTACATGTAATTTGCAACTTAAAACACTTTCTAACTAATTTAAACCAAATGTTAACACAAACAAGCATACTTAATAAATCTAAAAAATCACATCTATGTGCTAGTGGAGGTAAGAATAGTTGAGATGGTTGGAGGCTGGATCCCGGTGCTGAAGCATAGAGGAAAAACAGAAGCATGGCGGAACATGGTTAGCTCGGAAGACTTTTCAGTTTTTGTGGATAATCTACCTTGCTCATTGGATCCCAAAGGTCTGTTTAATCTCTTTCGGAAGTTTGGAGTTGTAAAAGATGTATTCATACCGCAAAAGAGAAGAAGAATCACCAACACAAGATTTGGCTTTGTAAGATTTAGTTGTGAAGTAGCAGCGAAGGTGGCAGTGCAAAAAGCTCATGGTCTTTGGGTGGATGATAAAAAGTTAGGAGTGAAATTTGCTGAGTTTGAGAGAAACAGAGAGCACGGGCAGACTCATATTCAACCACCAAAGCAATCAAAATACAGAGTAGAGGTTAGGAGAGGTCCCAATCCTTTTATTAATAAGAAGTCTTTTGCGGAAGTAGTAAAAGGCACTAAGGTACTGAGTAGTGGCTCTGTTTCAATCAAGGCGGAGGTGTTTGGTAATGGGTGGCTCTATGATAGTGTGGTAGTTCGCTTGAAAGCCAGATACGTTAACATCAGTCTGAAGATTGAGCTTGAAGAAAGAGGAATAGAAGGGATTGCAGTTCGGAATTGTAGAGGAAGAGATGTGTTGTTATCATTTAAGACCAAGGAGGAAAGGGAGATAAAAATGAAAGCCATAAAGAATATTATTGAGGATTGGTGTGAACTCATCATCCAATGGCAGCCAAACCTTGTCCTCGAACCAGAAAGGCTCGTTTGGATTACCTGCTTTGGCGTTCCACTACATTTATGGAACAGGTCCAATTTTATTAAGATTGGAAGTTTATGGGGAGAAGTTTTGGAAGGAGAAGAAGGTATTCCTCAGTCTTTTGACTGCGGTAAGCTCAGGATCTTAACCAAATGCATGGAGCCTATTAATAAGGTCATCCATTTGGAGACTAATCAGTTTTCTTACCCAGTGCGAGTCTTGGAAGAGCAGTTAGTTGTGGCAAAAAATTTCAAGTAGTACTGCAGATGTTCGACACCTCAAGAAGTGGAGGAACATCACAGCTCTAATGAGGTTAGAGGTTCTGAGGAGATATTTGACTTCAACAGAGCTGCTGAGCCATCTCAGAACCATGTTGATGAGTTAACTCGGCACTTAGGAGGTGAGTCAGCTATGGGGATTGCTCAAACCAAGATGGAGGCCAGAGGAAAGAAGCCACGTGGGGATGTTAGTGTAGCAACGGCGGACAAAGGGGAACTTTCGAAAAGTGATACAGCAGTGGCAGAGACCTGCAGCAGGATGGGTAAGGAGCTCGAGATAGTAGCCTGCAAAGCAATGGTAGCTGTTAACTCAGCATTTAATGGCATAAGGGTTGCTGCTCAGGGACATGATGGGCAAGTCTACACGCCTGGCTTTATGAGAAGTTTGAGTGGTGCAAGTCTTAAGGGGCCTGGGATAAGTTTAGAAGTGGTTCTGGGCCATCATAAGTTGAATTATGAATTGGTTGAACCGTTTAAAGGGCCCAATGGGCCAGTGTTATATGATGCCCATATAAAAGACATGGCAATGGATGTTGGGCCTGTCACCAGAGAGTCCAGTGTTTCTGAGACTCAGACTCAGGTTGCTAATCAAACTCCCAAGTCTGCAGTCTTGAAAGGCAAAGGTAAGGAGCAGGCAAAAGGTAAACGGAAGACCAGCTACATTCGACCACAAAAGAGACTCTTAGGTCTGGAAAAGAGAGCCAGTCTAAAGGGTGCCTCAACAAGCAAATCAGCCCCTAAAAGATCCCTGTTTAGAGCATCTGTTGCTGAAGCTTCACTGTTAGCTTTAACTGAGAAAGGAGGGGAAGGTAGTCAGCGTCTATTGGATGAGGCGCAAGCATGTTTGCAGATGGGTAAGTTGCTGGGTGTGGATATGCTGGGAAAGGAAAAGGAGGTTCTCAATAAAATTGTGGAGCTTGAAGTCAAAGATATATGCAGGATGGATAGGGGTAATGGTGCAGTAGACTAACATGTATCCATTGAAGGAGTTTTTTCGGAGTTTGTTATGTTCTCATGAAGATGCTTTCTTGGAATATTAGAGGAACTGGTAGGCAGGAAAAGAGGGGGAAAATAAGAAATATTCTGAAGGAAAGAAATGTGGATGTATTTTTTTCAAGAAACTAAAAAATCTGTAGTAGCTGAAAAGGATGTGAGAGCAATGTGGGCTAGGAACAAAATGGAGTACACTGCTGTGGACTCCGACGGCCTAGCTGGAGGTCTTCTTTGCATATGGGATCCGGAGGTTTTTCAACTTAAGGACTGCTGTTGCACTAGAAGATTCATCCTCCTCTCTGGTACTCTCTTTAATTCTTTTGACTGTGTATTACTAAATATTTATGCTCCTAATGAGGTGGGAAATAGGGCCAAACTGTGGGATTGCTTATTAAAGCTAAAAAGGGAGTTTCCTAATCCTTGGTGTTTATGTGGAGATTTCAATGAGATAAAAAGTGTAGGTGAAAGGAAGGGTTGCTTTAGAAGAGATAAAGGCATGAGAGAGTTCAATGAATTTATCGAACAATGTGAAGTAATTGATATACCATTACTTGGCAGAAAATATACCTGGTGTAACTCAATAGCAGGGGATAAGTGGAGTAGAATTGATAGGGTGTTAGTGGATCCCAAATGGTTGGAGGTGTTCAATTTAAAGCTTTGGGGTCTTCCTAGGCTCATATCTGATCATTGTCCTCTGTTGCTGATGGAGGATGATAGAGACTGGGGTCCTAAGCCTTTCAGAATCACCAATGCTTGGAGTTTACACCCATGCTTTCCAGCCTTTGTGGAGAAGACCTGGAAAGAGGCTGCAGTTGAAGGTTGGGTTGGCTTTGTCCTTCTGAAAAAACTTAAAATCCTGAAGTTAGAGTTAAAGGCTTGGCATAAAGAGGTTTTTGGTAGTGTGACTGTGAAGTTGAAGGAAGCTGAAGAGGAACTGCACTTTCTGGACTTAGCTGCTGAATCCAGAGATTTGGATGAGGCAGAAAGAGCAAGAAGTAGATTACTCAGAGATCAGGTGTGGAGGCTTAGCAAAATGGTTGAATGGTTGTGGTTGCAAAAATCAAGACTCAATTGGAATTTGAAAGGAGATAGAAATACTAGATTTTTTCATGTAATTGCCAAGGGTAGGCAAAGTAGAAATGCGATCTCTTCCATGTCTGTTGGGGCTACCGTGTTGGAAGATCCTACTCAGATTAGGAAAGAAGTCTTTGACCACTTTAGCAAGCAGTACACAGAGGATTGGAGAGTTAGGCCTAAGCTAAGTGGCCATTTTAAATCTATCCAAGATTGCCCTAGCTTTGATGGGCTGGAAGCAAAATTTTCGGAGGAAGAAATTAGGGCTGCTGTGAAGGATTGTGATGGTAACAAGGCCCCCGGACCAGATGGCTTTAACTTGGCTTATTTTCAAAAATTTTGGTTATTGATGAAAGCTGATTTACTGAAGTTTTTTTAAGGAATTTCATAGGCATGGAAGGTTGGTGTTGGGTCTTAATAGCTCATTTATTTCACTAATCCCAAAGGTTGAAAATCCAGTGGGGCTAGGTGACTATAGACCTATCAGCCTAGTGGGTTCAGTATACAAAGTCCTTGCAAAAGTTTTGTCTAGTAGGCTAAAAAGAGTGCTTTCTCATATCATCAGCGATACCCAATCAGCCTTCACAGGTGGAAGAAACATCCTGGATGGTGTGCTAATTGCAAATGAGGTGGTTAATGGCTGGAGAAAAACCAAAAAGAGAGGTCTGATTATTAAGCTTGATTTTGAAAAGGCTTTTGACTCGGTTAATTGGTGCTTCTTATCATCCATGCTCTTTAATTTTGGGTTTGGTGCAAAATGGATTAG
The DNA here is from genome assembly GCF_055761805.1 of Camellia sinensis. NCBI lineage: Eukaryota > Viridiplantae > Streptophyta > Magnoliopsida > Ericales > Theaceae > Camellia > Camellia sinensis. The sequence goes on along the minus strand of NC_138962.1, from coordinate 178,177,967 downwards.
TTGGTTAAAAGAATGTGTTACTACAGCAAAACTCTCAGTGTTGGTTAATGGTTCACCAACTGAGGAATTTTGCCCTCAGAAGGGCCTAAGGCAAGGTGACCCCCTGTCCCCTTTTCTGTTTAATGTAGCAGTTGAGGGTCTTAATATTCTTATGTCAAGAGCACAGCAGTTGGGCTTGATTAAAGGAGTGACGATTGGTTCTAATGGGGTGCAGTTAACACATTTACAATTTGCAGATGATTCCATATTATTCTGTGAAGCTAAGGAGATGGAGGTGTGCAATATTAAGAGGGTCTTAAGGTGTTTTGAACTGATTTCAGGGCTGAAAATAAATTATCATAAGAGTCAGGTGTGCGGTATTAATGTTCCTGAAGAATCCTTATCTAGTTTTGCCTTCAAGCTGCATTGTAAATCTAAGGCACTTCCTCTTAAGTATTTGGGTTTGCCTTTAGGGGCCAATCCAAATAAGAAGGCAACTTGGAAACCAGTTCTTGATAAAATCAAAATCAGATTAGCATGTTGGAAAAGAAAGCTGCTATCATTTTCAGGAAGGCTCACTCTTATTAAGTCTGTAACCTCTGCCTTGCCTACGTATTATCTATCTCTTTTTAAAATGCCAGTGGGAGTTGCAAGAGAATTTGAGAAGCTTCAAGCTGCTTTTCTCTGGGGTGGGGCGGGGTCTAGAAAACCAATCCACCTGGTTAAATGGGATGATTTAGCAAAGAACATGAATCAAGGGGGCTTGGGCATCAGAAGAATAAGGCTGGTTAATGATTGCTTGTTATTAAAATGGTGGTGGAGACTTGCCAAAGAGAAAGATGCTTTGTGGAGACAAATCATTTGTAGCAAATATAAACTAGATGTTAAAAGCTGGTGTCCCTCTCCTATTTCAAACAATAGTTATTCTGGTGTGTGGAAAGGTATCATTTCCTTAGCAGAGAGGAGCGGTAATCTGATGTTGTTTTATCATAACAATTTTCTTGTTCAAGTAGGGGATGGGAAAGAATTCTCTTCTGGAAGGATAGATGGTGCTCCAATAGTTGCTTGAAAGATGAATTCCCTACTCTTTACAGATTAGTGATGGAGAAGGATGTAACTTTGTGTATAATGCACGATAGGAGGGTTGTAGTAGGGGATTGGAGCCTTCTTTTTAGAAGAAGGCTGTATGACTGGGAAGAGAGGGAAGTCAGTAGACTCAAGGAGCTTTTGATTTCTGGCTCAAATTGTTGTGATAATCTGGAGGACAAACCAGTCTGGTTGGCTGAAGGCTCTGGTATGTTTTCTGTCTCATCTGTCGATCGGAGTGAAGTTGTCTCCCTTGGCCCCTTCCTTATTACTAGCAAGTTAGTTTGGAACCATCTCGCTCCTCCAAAAGTCCAATTTTTTTGCTGGTTAGCATGGAAAAACAGAGTAAAGACAGCAGACTTTCTTCAGAAAATTGGAGTCCTTCAAGCCTCTTCACCAGCTCTTTGTGCTTTCTGCAAAACTGTGGCTGAGTCTAACTGCTATGTGCTGTTGCACTGCCATTTTTCCTGGAGGGTTTGGTCTGCAATATTGAATTGGTGGGAGGTGCAAGGAGCCCTTCCCGGATCTGTGGAAGCTGTTCTTCACTGGTGGGAAGGTGTGAAGCTTAGCAAGAAAGAAAAATTGCTTTGGAAAGTCATTCCCTCAGCTGTGTTTTGGTCTCTGTGGAAGCTGCGAAATGAGTGTATTTTTCAGGCTGCTAAACCTCACTTGGAGGACCTGTGTGAGTTGGTTAAAATCAGAGTTGCACTGTGGTTGAACCAGAGATTCAAGGCCTTTAACTTCACTGTCCAGGACTTCCTGTCCAATTTAAGACAAATCAGGTACTGTTTAGGGAGTAAATCTGTCCTATGTGGCTAATTTAGATATCAGTTTGCTTCTGGTTTTTCTTGGAGTACTTCCCTTGGTGTTTTTGTTCTGGTGGAGTTCTTCTTCTAGTCTGGTGTGATCTGCTCAATTCTCTTCGGGGCTGTTATGGACTGCTGTTTTGGCCTGCTGTTTTTAGCTTGAGCTTCTTCTCAACTTTGGGTCAGGTTGGGGTTGGTTCTGGTGTGTTCTGCGGAATCTCTTGCTGTTGCCCCTGGATGTGTTTGCTGGTCCTGTTTTGCATTTTGATTCTTCTGCTTTGTTCTTTTTTTTCTGTTTCGGTTTGGTTCCTCTCCAAACCCCCTTTCCTCTCCTTTTTTGATGTACTCTCATCTTGTATGGTTTGGTCATCAATAAAGGTTTCTTTGACTGCTTCAAAAAAAAAATGTTAACACAAACAAAACAACATATTAAAAAAAATATTCGTAAAATTTTTAAGTCAATTTTTTATCCATGAATCAACATTACAAATTAGGAAAATGTTTGAGACTCTCAAAAATCTTTTATAATTTAACTTATAATGATGTAATCTGACAGGTGTTAGTTTTTGATTGGTCATACATTCAATTATATGGAACCCAACCCACCATCTTTGCTATATCATTGTGGATATATTTGTAAGTGCAAAATATAGACCTCTAGCATTGTTGTACAAATTATACACATATATACAACAATACATAAATGTAATGTATATATCATGGCAGATAAGCATACACCAGGTCCTAAATTGTACCTGGATTTTACCCTCTAGTTATTTAAGAACAATTTACGGCTATGGCTGAGGCATACACAATGCTAGAAAATCACAAGAAAGTAAAATAAATTTTATCCTTAAATATATGTATAGGGATTAAATGATGTGTAGAAATAAAATTACACTTATATTCCACACATTTAACACCCTTTTAGGAGTGCATACCATATGCACCCTATCACAAATTGGCATAACTTTATCATAAAATTTCGTAATATTAACTACAAAATGTGCAACATTGCCACAAATTAACATAACAAAATATCTAAAATTTTGTAGTTGATGTTGCAAAAGTTTGTGACTTAGTTATGATATTTTTTGTTACATTAATTTGTGATAATATTACTCATTTTATTATGATTAATATTGTAAAATTTTATAATAAAATTACACTAATTTATAATAAAGTGCATACTACCATAAACTTTCGCATTTAGCAGAGCCAGGGCTATAAATGACACTCGTTAATGAGACTTCATCTTCTCTCTCCCTCCCTCTCATTTGCATTTGTATCACTAGTACTACTTTACGTTATATGTATGGAATGTGTTAGACAAAAAGGAACAATACTGAAATATGTGTGAACTGTGTTAGACAAAAAGGAACAACATTAAAAATAAAGTGGTACTTTACTTTCCCTGATAAAGATGAGCATCCCTCCCATGTAAGCAAAGGATGAAGTGAATGGGGATAACTCACTTGTCTTTTCTATTTCCCGATAAAGAATCATTTCTTTATTTTCGTTTTCATATAAAAAAATTCACCAATAGTTATGCTCAATATGCTTCTTGCCCAATACAAAAGAAGAAAAAAAAAAAAATAGAAAGATATTATTCTCTCTATATCAAAGTGTATGATATCATAAACATAAACAAATGGGTAGACTTTATTTTATTCCATATGGTATTCGTCCAAAGAATTATGTGAAAACATGTGTTTTCGGATAAAAAATAAATAAAATGGTTTAATTGCATACTAGATGCATTATGCACTTATAAATTCAATTTTTGAGTAGGTATGACTTTTGATCAATGTTTTATGCATGTGGATTCTGGAATTTTTTCTCGACAGTCTTTATACTTGTGGACTCTAGAATTTTTTTCTGATAGATTGAGTTGATATTGGTCACTACTACAAAAGTGGAAAGGGCTTTCTTTCTCATAGATTGAGTTGATGTTAGTCACTACTACAAAAATGGTAAGGGACCATGGTTTTTGGTTGTGATATTTTATTTCCAATCCGTCACTCCTCTCTTTTTTTGGCACATGAACCGTGATTTATTTGGTCGTAGCCTCCTCAAAATTTTTATAGTTGTGATATTTTCTTTCCAATCCCTCACTCCTCTCTTTCTTTGTCACATGAACTGTGATCTATTTGGTCGTACCCTCCTCAAAATTTTTAAGTAAGTATGAATTCTAAATAATATATGTTAGCCATTAGTGTTATGCTTATACATTATGGAGTTTCTTTCTGATAGATTGGGACAATGTAGTTGCACATTTGTAAGCTCTCTTAATATCCCAACAAGCGGTACCAGAGCTGATGATTGACGATTTATGGGCAAATTTAACTTTCCTAGTTAAACCAACGTTGGACTTGCTTAGAGACTCTCGTTTGAGCACAAAAAATTATGAATAACTCTCAATATAGTAAGGAAAATTCAATTGCACGTGGTTGACGAGTCCATAACATAGTGGCTTTCGAATTTATATTTGTGTAACCTATCCAATTTTTTTTTTTTTTATTAGCAAAAGGAAACAACTTTATTGATATCAGCAATTGGATTACATCAATAAAGCAAGGGCGAAGAGCAACGAGCATCATAGTGCTACTTTTCATTCCAACTAGGTTAGCACAAAGAGCAACACCCTATCATTTGCTAGCTCTGGCCAAAGGGTTGGTGAGAGACCAACACCACAGAAGAAAACAAAACAAATAAAACAAACAGGTCACAAAGACCAACCAGCAATACACGTATAACTTCCCCAGTTGCAACCCATATGATCAGCAGGACCATCTAGTACAACACTCCCCCTCGCAAGACTAGTCTGATACAAAAACCAACAGAAAACAACAACCAATCAAGCGCTTCAACAATGCACAACTCGGTAGTATCAGGACTTAAACGCATATCTGATCTGTTGCAAGTTACAAATGAAATCCTAGATTGAATATGGACACCCCTTTGATTGAGTTTTAACCCATATTGCAATTCTTACCACGATCAATTCATAGAACTCTTCCAAAAAAATCTACTTCCCACTAAACCTACTCAATAAGATCTATCAAGCAAGATTATAACTGAATATAAAATTACATAAAATGAACAAAAAAATATTAACACCATATGTCTAAATTTATAAATTTGTAAAATTTCTTTTTAGAAGTGTGAAATTTCACAGTTTCTAGAGTCAAGAAAGTGTGAAATTTAGCCCCCCCCCTTTTTTTTTTTTGATTAGCAAAAGAAAGTTTTATTAATTCATCAAACTGTGGGAAAATAGCAAAAGGAGATACAACAACAAAACAAAAGATGCAAATAGGGGAGTGGGAGGTATCAAAGCTTTGGGATGAATTCCAACTAAGTTGGCACCAAACAAAAAGCAAAATAATATGCGACCCAAAGCATGAATAGAAAATGCGTAGAAGGCAAGACACCAATCTAATCCCTTGAGAAAGAACTAAAGCAAAATTGAAAAGAAACAGTACAGAGAGAAATGATCTCTATTGAATATCTGATAACTAAAAAGAAGAAGAAGTTGTTAAACTTCATACTATTTTTCAATAAAAAAAATTGTGAGATTTCATAATTTTAAAAGTAATTTTTCTGTTCAAAATTCAATTTTTTTTTAGAATTTCAATTTCTAGTATTGTGAGATTTCACACTTTGAAATGTAAACCACCCCCCTCCCCCCCCCCAAAAAAAAAAAAAAAAAAAACTCAATTTCTTCATTTCATGTTTTAAAATTTGTTAAAAGTCTATGATTTCTAGACTCAAAAAAATGTAAAATCTATTTTTTCTTTTTCTTTTTACATAATTTTAGTGAGCTCTATTGAATGTAAAATTATGCTAAAGGAAAAAGGAAAAAAGAAAAAGAAAGCAAAAGTTAACATTTTTTTAGTTCAAAAGTGTGAAATTTCACAATATTAAAAACTTGCTGAAATTTCACACTTACTGCAACAGGAATTTCATCATGTTAAAGGGTATTATTCTCCCCAATTTTACTTGTACAATTTTTAATATTTATGTTCCTAACATTGTGGTTAAATAGGAAAAGGATTTGATATTCAATAATTTTCATGAAAGCTTGTTTTGCTTCTCTCTGGTATTAAGAGTAGATTTCACGCACCATTCGTTTGGGCGGAAAATATTTTCTAATGGAAAACTTTTCTAGAAAATACTTTTCAGAGAAAATATTTTTCTATGTTTGATGGTGGTGGAATTGTAACGCCCTCAAAATAACAACATTAACCCATCAGATAAAACATGCATTTACATACAAACCAACCACATTCTTTTATTCATTAGAGTTCCATATACATATGTATTACATGTTAACATCAAAACAAAATGCCCTACGGGCTTACAGCTTTCCAAGTTAACACTTGGTTACAACAAAAGGGTACTAACTCGTTTACACATTAAGCCCTTGGCTTGAAGTTACATGTAATACATCAAAAGTTAAGCGACAAAAATATGTCCGCCTCTAGCCTCCCAGCTATGTCCTTGGAGGTGGCATGCTTTCTACACCTGAAAATGATATTCCCATATAGGGTGAGCCACAGCCCAGTAGAAATACACTAAACCAACCATGAACAATGACTAAAATATTAGCAATTGATAGATGGCCAACACTGATACAATCACATAAATCACATATTTATGTCTTACGACTTATGAGTCCAAGTCTCCGTTCATTTTCCCTTTTTCAACAGATAAGCATGCTAGCTCTATCATCATTTCCACAGATATGTATAAAAACTATATCCCACATTCAGATAAGCATATAAGCTGTATCCACACATCACAAAGATAAGCATATAAGCTCTATCTCACTTCTAGACAAGCATAAGAGCTGTATCTACGGAGTTCATCCCCTATCTTCTCCCAACACTATCCGGTTTAGAGGTACATCCCCTATCTTCCCCTAAACCGCGGAGTACATCCCCTATCTCCTCCTCTACACATAACGTATATAAACACATTGGTTCTATATACAATTACCCAATACATACAGTTAATGTATTCTATCAACCGTCAAGTTCCATGAGACATTTCATTGATTAGTTTCCGTTTGCCTAATCATCATGCATTGTCTACAACAATCACGACTATCCTCCACCGATAGCCCAAAGCAGTTATTTCTAAAACAGAAAATAAATGCACAATGGATATTCAATCAACATTTCATTTCTCACAATTAATTATCTCAATTAATTAAACAATGTAATTAGGTCAATTCCCATAATTAACATTTCAACCCTTAGGTTCCATTTTCATCAATGATTCATCATTTATATCATTTCTCTATTCCAAACATTCATCTAGGTTTATTATGAATAAAACCCCAACTTTTGTAAAATTACACAAAAGCCCCAAACTTTCACCAAATTACCAAACCAACCCCAACATCTCAAAATACCAAAATTTAAAGACAAAATTCATAGAGAGGAGTAGGATATCCCTACCTCGAAGTTTGGGCCAAAAAGGAGATGAAGACTCGAAGACCAACGTGCTCCAAATCCAAACTTTTTCAGATTAAAACAAAGCTCTCAATGTCCTCTATCTTTTTAACAAAAGCCCTAGGCTAGATTCACACTCTAGGGAGATCAAATCTTAGAGAAAATATAAGTGTAGAGAGAGAGGGTCTCGGATTTAGGTTTTGGATCAAAAGAAAGTGAAAAAGTGATGTTTAAAATCGCTACTGTCCGCTGATATAAAACACGCTCGCTCGAGCGATGCCTTGGTCGCTCGAGCGACCAGACACAGAAACTCTCGCTCGAGCCAAGAAACTCTTGCTCGAGCCACAAACTCAAAAGTGCGCTCGAGTGAAGGAATGCTCGCTCGAGCCAACAACTCGAACCCTCAGGTCTGCAACCACAAGCACGCTCGAGCGACAGACCGCTTGCTCGAGCGAAGAACAAACCAGACCGCTCGAGCCAAGAAACACAACTCTCAGGTCCAGAACCAGACGCAACACTCGCTCGAGCGAAGCCACCCTGGCTCGACCCACCAGACACAAACCTCACTCTCGCTCGAGCGACAAAATCCTCGCTCGAGCGAAGGTCCAAAAATCTGGGCAGCAACACTAGGCTCCCAAACACAACCAACCTGTAACAAACCTGCCCAACACATCCTATAACTCAATAGACAAAGAAAAGAGGATGCAAACAAGATAATAAACAACTACCAACATCCACGGACACATGTTCGGATCACTGTACAACAAGGGTAAACCCGGGATCGCTATAGGAATGAAGGTAGTGGCATGGTGGTGGGGCGATGGCGGCGGTGATGGTGGTGTCGTGATGGAGGTGAGGGTAGTGGTGGTGGTGTGATAATGTTGGTAAAATTTTAGTCTAAAAAACGTTTTTCGCTTTTTAAAAGTGGAAAACATTTTCCGTCTAGATAAACTTGCTTTTCATTGACCATGAAAAATGTTTTTCGTTGACTTTCATTTTCTATTGTACCAAACAACAGAAAATACGAAAAATATTTTCTATCCAAACAAAAATAAGATTAGAAATTTGGTGAAAAACAAGGGTGTTCTACTAGGGATAGAGGAATGGCAAACTTCGATAAATGTGTGATGAAATGTTACTAAGAGTAGATTTTCCCTGTATATATTGGGATGTTTTGATTACTTGTTGGAATGAGGCATAAAGGGAGGTAAGCATGACTTTAATCTTGGGGACAAGAAATACAATTTTAATTTTTATCAATACAAATTGTAAAATACATCACAATATTATTTCATTAGATATTTTTATTCAAAGTATATAATTAAAAAATATAATCAAAATAAACTAGGATATGTGACCAAACTACTTGTTAAAAAATCATCTTACATTTTAGTTTTATCAACAATTGGCACAACTTAAAAATTGTTAACAACTTTCAAAATTATAGATGTTTAAAGATGTCAATTTCATATTTTCGAACTAAAATTTCAAATGCAATTGTTGAAGGAGAGTGAAGAAGAAGAATAATAAGAAAAAAGAGAGATCCGGAATAGAGAAACAAGAAAAAGAGAAAGAAATGAAGCAGGAGAATAAGTTTTGAAACGCATATAGAGAAGAGGAAAAAGAATTCAACAATAGAGATCGAGTTGATAGAGAATCAAAAATACAAGAAAAGGAAAAATCAAACCAAAAGAAAAAAAAGGAAATTGAGAAAGAACCAAAATAAAGAATCAGAAGAATATATGTGTTCGTGTGCATACACAATGAGAATGGGAAAAAAATACACTTTATGACTAGAGAGTAATTATTGAAACTTAAACGGTTAAGAGGGATGAGTATTAAATTTCTCAAAAATATCTAGGGGATGAACCTACATAATTTTAAAAAATTCATAGCTACTATTACTATATTTAAGTAGAGTTCAAAATTTTGGGGTAAAAATTGCCCCTGCCAGCCTCATCCCCTTTAATCCATCCATGAGTGTGGGACTTTGTAGAGTTGACACGACCCATATATGTGTTTCAAAATCCTCAATTTTTTCTTGTTTCCCTCTTACAGATTTATGCTGCCATCTAGGGATGAAAATTTTTTCCCGGCACGGGTTTTCAAGTTGGGTAGGGAGGGGATTTGCTCCACCACCACCACATTCTTGTTTCGATTACATTTATTAAATATATTTATATGTATATAACATATATATAATTTATATTTTTTTCAATATAATAAAATTAAAATACTAAAATATTACACTTAATATTCATTTTTTACTCATTTATTTTTCATATTAAATCTTTAACTCTTATACAATATATTATATTATTTATAATTTTTATTAATATTTCCATTTTAAAAATTATAAAATTAACTCATCCTCGTTGCCTTCATTTGTCCGCGGGTGGGGCCTAGAAATCCATTTTTGATGCCACCCGGCTTGAGATCACCTGTCTCAATTTGCTGTACCAGTCTTCTGTCGCATTATTTAGATGACGCCGCGTCATCTTGCATAGAACTAAAACTTTAGGCTTGCACCATAGGATTGACTCTTGAGAAGAGAAATTACCTTATGTTGTGTTTGGTTGAAAATTTTGGAAAAAGAAATGAAAAACGCAAGTAAAATGTGAATAAAATATACATGAATTTCATCTAATTTCACACTCCTTTTCTCTTTTTTCTTTCCAAATTCCTCTCCAAAACTTCCAAGCAAACACAACATAACCACGGCTGACGACACAGTGGTGCAGAAGAGGAAGCAATAAATAACCACGGATCTGGTAGACATGCAATAAACTGTGTAATGCTTGGAACAAATATAAAGGATCAGTTAAGTTATGTTAAGAATCTCAAATAAATTATTAAATTTTGTATTAAATCTCTTACATGGGTGTGGATATATGATTTGTGTGAGTTCCACAACTATATAAAAGACTTGCTAAAAAATTTGATAATCCATTTGGGATGCATAACATTTTCCATAAAGGATTGCAGGGCTGTTGAAAAGCCTTGGCACCTAACCTCATGTTTTTTCAATGCTCTGTTTTTTCTTTTTCGTTTTTACTAGATCTTAGCAATCTAGTTCCATAAAATAAAATTTTCTACAACTGTAAGGTTACGTCTCTATTTAAAGAAAATACCATTGGTACAAATAAATGATTTAAAGGAAGTGAAATTAATTATATTGAATCTTCAAAGTGGCGATAGGTCAAAAGATTTTTTGAGCAACAATTGGAGATGAGTAATCTACAGGTATATAATGGGGAACCAAGAAGAGAGAGAAAAAAACTAGAAAAAGTGATTTCATATAATAGAATAATAATGAAGTGTGATAAACATTTTAAAAATTGTTTAGATCCTTCATTTTATGGAAGTTATTTGTCACTTTTTTAGATTTTGTTATATCACTATACTGAATTAATTCGATTTTTTTTTTTTTTTTGATTTTGCAATAAAGATTTTTTCTTCAAGATTAAAAAAAAAAAAATTTAAAATATGGATGGCTCTTTGTGATTGTAGAAATTGTAAAACTTCGTTTTCAGAATTTTTCATTTAATAAAGTTAACAGAAAGAATAAAATTCATAATTGTGCTTTTATACAATAAGAAAAATTACCAAAACTATTAATTGAAATATATTACTGATATCATTAAAATCTATTAATTGATTTAATGATTGATTAATAAAATGAGTTATTTGTTATGCAACGAAAAATTTTAAAGGATAAGATATGATTTCAAAATTATAAAAAAAAGTATTCAAAATAAATCTCAAAGAGTATATTTATAATTTATAATAACAAAATAAAATAGAATGAGTCTTCAAATGAAAGTTGTTCATGTTAGATAATGTCTCAATGGGACCACATAATTAAATGTGGTGTTATCATTTATAAGAAGCCTACAATTTAAGTGATTCAATTTAGTTAATAGGCTTAAGGGTATATGTGTTATGGACCTAATGTGTAGATACTAGTTGTATAATTTCTATTTCTATGAGGGGCAGAAATAGAAATTAAAACATATTGGTTAAAGTTGGTTTTCATTACCTTTCAGTTTTAAAACCAATAATGATTAATTTATTGGTTTTCATTACCTTTCAGTTATGAAAACCAATTACAACCTTTAAGAGGTTATGGTCCCTATTCCTTCCCAAGGTGAAAGATAAGAACACTGTTTTGTTTTTCAAAATCCTCTCAAGGAGAAACATAAGGCACCAAAGGGGAAAGGATTAGAAGGCAATAACATAGTCAATATCAAGGTTTTATTGACAATCAGACGCTTCCGTTTAACCGTTCATCGATGGATTCAGGTATGTCGTTTTAGTCTTGTTTTCTTGATGATATACATGGTAGATGATCCGAAACATGAAGTTTCATGTTCTGAAATTTATGTTTACAAGTGGTATCAGAGCCAACATATCATGTGTCTTATCAGAATTGATATGCTTTATTCATTCTATTTAGTTTCCTGGAATCAGATTCTGAATTTTCTTATGGATGTAAATTCTGTTTTTTCCTGTTTTGTTCTGTGAAAATGGCAATCTATTTTCTGGCATTGTAAAATGATTCGGTGGGCAGTTTTTTTTGGACCCGTCAATTCTATTTATATATGTATATATATAATTGGAATTGCTTCAGATTATATAACATATACGGGGTCACAAATTTAGAAATCTTTAAATTTAATGTAATTTCATACAACGTCTACAGAAATTTAATTTTCTAACATTCTCAATATAAGTCAATTCAAACAAGATGTCTCAAAAGTGATCTCTCTTGTCTAGATTGTTTTATATGGAATGTTTTGAAATTCATGTCTGTGTATCTCATGCGGGTATTTATCGGTCCAAAGACATGATTAAGACTTGGCAGAATTACACACACATTTTGTGGTGATAAACATGTGCCAATTGTCAAGGAAACCTAATGTGAATAATAAATCCATCAAAAGATAGATTTGTTATTTGACATAACTTATTGTCAATGTTTGATCATTACAACAAGAATACCACTTACAGTTAATATCACTACCCAAAGGCTTGGTATTAATGTTGTGCTAGGTATCTTGAGATGTTGTCATTAAATTAATTTATTTAGAGATTATCTGTTTGGTAACTTAATGTGAGCATTCCTTTTATTTTCTTGTCTATTCAGCTTTAATGTCGACTACTTCAATCTCTGCCAACATGAACAATGTTCCAATGTTAAATGGAACAAACTTTAAGGACTGGAAAGAGAACATATTGATTGTTCTCGGCTGCATGGACATAGACTTGGCATTAAGGATGCCAAAACCGAATGCTCTCACTGCACAAAGTACTCCTGAGGAAACTGTGTACTTTGAAAAGTGGGATCGTTCTAACAGGCTAAGTCTTATGATCATGAAGCGTGGGATTCCAGAAGTTTTTCGGGGTGCAATAACAGAGGATGTTACCGTTGCCGGTGAATTTCTTTCAGAAATTCAAAAGCGTTTTGCTAAAAACGATAAGGCTGAAACAAGCACGCTTTTAGCAAGCTTGATTTCAATAAAGTATAAAGGCAAGGGTAATGTTCGCGAGTACATCATGGAAATGTCTCATCTGGCTTCAAAACTTAAGGCACTAAAGCTCGACTTATCTGATGATTTGCTCGTGCATTTAGTTCTCATCTCTTTTCCTGCACAATTTAACCAATTTAAGGTCAGTTATAACTGCCAGAAGGAGAAATGGACTCTCAATGAGCTCATTTCATTTTGTGTGCAAGAGGAAGAGAGATTGAAGCAAGAAAGGACTGAAAGTGCTCATCTGGCAAGCACCTCCAAGCATACGGGCAAAAGAACGCATAAGGGAAAGGAAGTTGCTATTCCTCAGGGTCCGGAACCAAAGAAATAGAAAGTGCAGGATGGTTGTTTCTTTTGTGGCAAGCCCGGACACAGAAAGAAGGATTGTGCCAAATACGTCGCCTGGCGTGTAAAGAAAGGTACATTTCATGTTTTGGTCTGTTCTGAAATAAATTTAGCTTCAGTACCAAGAAACACTTGGTGGGTAGATTCTGGTGCTACTACTCACATATGTGTTTCTATGCAGGGTTGCCTGAACTACCGAAAGCCAACTGATGCTGAAAGATACATCTTTGTGGGTGATGGCAAGTCGATAGAAGTGCAGGCAATAGCGCACTTTAGATTATTACTGAAAACTGGTTATTATTTGGATTTATTAGACACTTTTGTTATACCGTCCTTTAGACGGAATTTAATTTCTGTTTCTGTATTGGACAAATTGGGATATTATTGTTCTTTTGGAAATATGAAGTTTAGTATGTCTATTAATTCCAATGTTGTTGGTACTGGTTTACTTAATGTGTTTGATAATCTATATTTGCTCGAAACTATTGCATCTTATAATGCAACCTTGCACGTGGAATCACGAGGTACAAAGCGTAAATTAACTAAGGAAAATTCAGCCTCATTATGGCACAAACGCCTAGGTCACATCTCTAAATCTAGAGTTAAGCGCCTTGTGTCTGATGGAATTTTGGACTCTCTTGATTTTTCAGATTTTGATGTCTGTGTTGAGTGTATCAAGGGAAAACAGACCAAAATAAAGAAATATGGTGCCCATAGGACTACAGATGTCTTAGAATTAATTCATACGGACATTTGTGGCCCATTCCCTATGGCGTCTTGGAATGGTCAACATTATTTTATCACATTCATAGATGACTATTCCAGATATGGGTCTCTATTTCTTATCCATGAGAAATCACAGTCTTTGGACGTATTCAAAAAATTTAAGGCCGAAGTTGAGTTACAACTCAACAAACGGATTAAAAGTGTCAGGTCTGACCGTGGTGGTGAATACTATGGCAAATATGATGGATCAGGTGAACAACGTCCAGGACCGTTTGCAAAATACCTGGAGGAATGTGGAATCGTCCCACAATACACCATGCCAGGATCACCTAGCATGAATGGTGTATCTGAGAGACGAAACCGGACTCTTAAGGATATGGTAAGAAGTATGATCAGTCATTCTACTTTACCAGAGTCCCTCTGGGGTGAGGCTCTAAAGACAGCAACTTATATCTTACATCGGGTGCCAACTAAAGCAGCTGCAAAAACACCTTATGAGCTTTGGGTTGGGCGAAAGCCTAGTCTAAAACATTTGCATGTGTGGGGGTGTCCTGCTGAGGCGAGGCCTTATAAACCTCATGAACGAAAATTGGACTCTAAAACCATTAGCAGCTACTTTATTGGCTATGCCGAACGATCACGGGGTTACAAGTTTTATGATCCCACAAATAGGTCAATATTTGAGACGGGAATTGCAACATTTTTTGAGGATGTTGAGTTTGGGGGGAGAAATCCAGTTAGAGATATTGTCTTTGAGGAGGAAGCAGGAGTAATCCCACTTCCTACTACTACTTTTGACCAATCACAGGTTCCTATACCTGTCATTGCTCGAGAACCTGACAATGTTGTTCAAGATAATATAGTTCAAACCCCCATTCAAGATGAGGTAATTGTTCCTGAGGAACAAACTCTACAACCTCAACCTCAAGAATCTGTGCCATTAAGGCGATCCACCAGAGAAAGGAGATTTACATTTTCAGATGATTATATTGTATATCTCCAGGAACATGAGGTAGAAAATGGAATGTCGAAAGATGATCCAATCAACTTTTGTCAAGCCATGGAAAGTTCCAACTCTCATAAGTGGATAGAAGCCATGAATGAAGAATATAAGTCTATGCAAGACAATAAAGTTTGGGAACTTGTCTCATTACCAGTTGGTGCGAAGCCCGTAGGTTGTAAATGGATATTTAAAACCAAAAGGGATTCAAATGGTAATGTGGAGAGGTATAAGGCACGTCTTGTAGCCAAAGGCTTTACTCAAAAAGAAGGAATTGACTTTAAAGAAACTTTCTCTCCAGTTTCTTCGAAAGATTCTTTTAGGACAATTATGGCGCTTGTTGCATATTTTGATCTTGAGTTGCATCAGATGGATGTCAAAACAGCTTTTCTTAATGGTGACATTAAAGAAACAATTTATATGGTGCAGCCAGAAAACTTTGTGTCAGGAGACCCAAAGAATATGGTTTGCAAATTGACTAAATCCATCTATGGACTCAAACAAGCTTCTCGTCAGTGGTACTTCAAATTTCAGTGGTACTTCAAATTTCATCAAGTTCTCACTTCGTATGGTTTTGAAACTAACGTTGTTGATGAATGTGTGTATCACAAGTTCAGTGGAAGTAAACACATATTTTTGATTTTATATGTTGACGACATATTGCTTGCCACAAACGATATAAACTTATTGCATGACACCAAGAGATTTCTATCTAAGAATTTTGAAATGAAAGATCTTGGTGATGCTTCCTTTGTATTAGGAATCGAAATACTCCGAGATCGTTCTCGGGGTATTCTGGGATTATCACAAAGGAGCTATATCGAAAAAATACTCATTAGATTTGGCATGCAAAATTGTAAATCAGGTGAAACCCCGGTTGCTAAGGGAGACAAGTTTAGTCTCAGCCAATGCCCGAAGAACAGTCTTGAAATTTAAGAAATGCAGAAGATTCCTTATGCCTCGGCTGTAAGGAGTCTAATGTATGCTCAAGTATGTACGCGTCCGGATATTGCGTTTATAGTTGGCATGTTAGGCAGATATTTAAGTAATCCTGGCATGGATCATTGGAAAGCAGTCAAGCGTGTTATGCGATATTTACAGAGAACAAAGGAATATATGCTCACATATAGGAGATCGGATAAGTTAGAGGTCATTGGATATTCCGACTCCGATTTTGCTGGATGCCAAGACAGTAGGAAATCCACATCAGGCTATATTTATCTGTTAGCTGGTGGAGCAATTTCTTGGAGGTCTGCAAAGCAGACGCTCATAGCTTCATCCACCATGGCTGCAGAATTTGTAGCATGTTATGAGGCATCAAACCAAGGGATATGGCTGCGGAATTTTGTCACTGGGTTGCGTATTTTGGAAGGCACTAAAAGACCACTTAAGATATATTGTGACAATAAGTCTGCAGTTTTATATTCCAATAACAACAGGAGCTCGACAAAATCAAAGCATATTGATATCAAGTTCCTAGTTGTAAAAGAAAGAGTGCAGAGTGGACAGATTTCCATAGAGCACATTGGGACAAACTCCATGATAGCGGATCCACTTACGAAGGGACTACCACCCAAGGTCTTTCATGAGCACACTGCTCAGATGGGTGTTGTTCTATTTGAGAACATTCTGGTTTAGTGGGAGTTTGTATTTATATTACTGCTTTATGTCAGTCTTGAGTTTTATCTATGTAATTAGATTAATTTCTGCAGAAATGAAGTATTCAGTTTATTACGCTCTGTTACGTATTGTGAAGTATTGATCTCAATAAAGTTAAGTAAGACCAGTTGGAAATAGGCATGTATGGATCACATCACATGTAATTTCCATGCTACGCATCCATGATTGATCTATGTCATTTAGCTGTATTAGTATACGTGACCATTGGTGGGTCGAGTTACGATTGATGTAACGAAGACCGCTTTGATCCTATATTAATATAGTTAATGGACAAGATTGTTTGGTTACCCTCAAGTTATGATAACAAATTTCTGAGCTCACTAAAGTTAAGCACATTTTTCAGGATACATATGTGGTCCAGTGGGAGATTGTTAGATAATGTCTCAATGGGACCACATAATTAAATGTGGTGTTATCATTTATAAGAAGCCTACAATTTAAGTGATTCAATTTAGTTAATAGGCTTAAGGGTATATGTGTTATGGACCTAATGTGTAGATACTAGTTGTATAATTTCTATTTCTATGAGGGGCAGAAATAGAAATTAAAACATATTGGTTAAAGTTGGTTTTCATTACCTTTTAGTTTTAAAACCAATAATGATTAATTTATTGGTTTTCATTACCTTTCAGTTATGAAAACCAATTACAACCTTTAAAAGGTTATGGTCCCTATTCCTTCCCAAGGTGAAAGATAAGAACACTGTTTTGTTTTTCAAAATCCTCTCAAGGAGAAACATAAGGCACCAAAGGGGAAAGGATTAGAAGGCAATAACATAGTCAATATCAAGGTTTTATTGACAATCAGACGCTTCCGTTTAACCGTTCATCGATGGATTCAGGTATGTCGTTTTAGTCTTGTTTTCTTGATGATATACATGGTAGATGATCCGAAACATGAAGTTTCATGTTCTGAAATTTATGTTTACAGTTCAAACAATCTCTCATACTCACAATCAAAGCATATATGATATGCTACAAGCAAGTAAAGTATCTTTCAAACTTTTACTCTTTTGCACTGTTTTTAATTTATTTATTATCTTATTCATCTAACAGTGAAACAAATCTTCATCTAAGCTCTCAGTATCCACTCCTATAAATTAATGACACTTGTTCATTCTCTCTCTCACTCTCTCTCTCTCTTTCTCTCTCTCAAGTCATTACGTGTGAAAGTTTTTAGTGATTTTCAAGGACAAAACTCTTGGTACTCTCCACGTCAGCAACTACTTCTGAAGAGCACTCGTTGATTGCATTCACATAACTGGTAAGTTGAAAAGCTATTTTCTCTCAATTTCCTTACCCTTCAATAAAATAGAATTGAGCATTATTATAACATTATTGTTGGAATAGTAGTTTTTGTTTCCTTACCTTTCCACAATGTTGCACTCATTTTCTATTGTTGTTGCATCACACTGTTTTTTTATTTTGGTTAGATCCTCTCCAACTGGGTGGTGTATAATAAGCATATGATTGCGCTCATATTTTGGTGTCAACATTGTTGGGATTATTTTGTATAACTATGCTACTTTTTGCACCCACTTCTCATATCTCTATTGATGTAATTCCTCTTTGTTTGTTGGTTTATATCAATAAAGTTTTCCCTTATTTTGTTGATAATAATAAAACTAAAAATAAAAATAAAAAACTTCAAGGAATTAGTTTTTTTTTTTTTTATAAATAAAATTTAAATCAATTAGAATTTTGGCCAACTTCTTTTTTATTTATGTTCTATTATCACTCTAATTTTTGTGTGTTAACGTCATATTTAGGATTATTGTTGATTTTGTTATGTGCATCGAATCCAGTAATAGAATAGAAATTACTGTTTTTAGATACTTACAGAGGAAGAGATAGAGATACTGTTTTCCATGCACCCAGTAATAGAATAGGAAATTACTCTTTTACATACCGAGGAAGAGATAGAGAGACTCTTTTCTATGCTTATTATGTCCTTGCTTAATAACATAAAGTAATATCTATGTTTTTTTCATGCGAACTACTAGAAAAGTAGCTCTATCATAATTTTTTTTTTTTTATCTTAACAATAATCTTATTCTTTTTAATTATTTGTTTACGAACCCATCATACGTTCCCAATTTCAAAGTTATAATGTTAAATAATACACACAAAAAAAAATATAATGCCATGTTCCTACGACCATTTTGATTGAATAATAAATATTTATAAAAATACTATATATATTTTTTATTTTTGTCAAAATATACCACCGTTTGAAATTACAGCTTTTTATAAATAAAAAGTTTGGGCCAAACATAGTCATTTTAGTTTTCCGGTAAATGCTTTTAGATTTCATAAAAACTATTACATTTTGAAATTTATATTTTGTTCTTCTTTTCCTTAAGTAATTACTTACATGCTTTTATTCCATTGCATCACATGTTTTAGTGTTCTTTTAGGAAGTAATATCCATATTTGAACAAATTAGCTCAATACAATGTCTATTTAATATGAAATTAATTTGGTTTATTTGCATTCATTTTTAAGAAGACAAATGCTATATGTATATATTAGCAAACGAAACTTTACTGATAATCTAAAAAGAAAATAGGATGCAATCAATAAAGATGGAGGGTGCAAAGAATATCATAGCGAGTTAGACAATCCCAACTAGAAAATTCAAATTGGACGATTAAAGTCCAATAATAGCTCAAACTTGGGAAGCAATAAATAAGTATGTACAACTTTCATAATAAGGGAGAAATATATACCAGAAACGATTTAAACTATTTTTTATAAGAGTTAAACCTATAACCTTACACCATAAAATGGTGTTACACAGCTATTAGACTAATATACTTGGTTTGGCCATCAAGTTAAAAGTGATAGTTTCCTTATATCAAATAGAATTTTAAATTGTACAATGACTTCTAGCTTCCTTTTGAAAAGTTTAAGGATTAGTTTGGTTGTATGAATTGCCTTATTTTGTGAATATTTTACTTTGAATTAAAATTATTTAAACATATCTAATTTAAATTTTCATAAAGAAATTAAATATTTTAGATCGAGTTGCTTCACTTTCACATCTAAAAATGTCAATTATTCAAATTTTAAAAGGTAAGTTACACTGTTGATCCTTCTAATTTGAGTGAATTATCACTTTGGTCCTTGTAGTATTCAATTGAACAATTTGAAATTGTATATTTTTAATTTTGTTGCAATGTCATCCCTCTGTCACTTTTAAATTTTGAATGGAAAAAAAATCGTATGCAAAACTAAAAGAACCAAAGTGAAATTTAATTTCTTTTGAATTTCACTTTGATCCGACTAATTTTGCATATAGCCTTTTTCCGTTAAAATGTTAACGACATATGATTGGGACAACATTGTAACGAAATTGAAAATTTCAAGTTTAAAATTTTCAAATTACAGCTACAGAGATTAAAATAACACTTCACTTAAATTATGAGGACATAGTGGTATAATTTACCAATTTTTAAATGAGCTAAGTCCAGAGTAGACATTTTTCACTAATGCCAACCTCAGATGCAATACCATTGTAAGCCTTTTTTTTTAAATGTATGAAATCCAATGAAGAGTTTTCACATTTTTATGAGACACGGAGTCATGATTGCTTACTGTTCCATTTTTGTTTAGTGTTGCTATTAACACTTAAATATGCATCGAACGCAAAAGATGTACAGGCAATTTGGATCGGGTGATTTGGGAAGAAAATAAAATAAATGTATTTTTCTTAGTTTATATCACTTGTTTAGATAAGTATTGAGTAAAATGGAAAAAAATGGAGAGCATCTTCTCTCCTAACCCCCATTTTGAATCTCTTCGAAAATAGAGAGATTAGAAGAGAAAAGAAATAACAAAATATTATTCTGTTATAATACCAAAACTATTCTTTTAGATATAGAAGAAATAAAAAAACTAACATCTATAAAAGGTTAATTTAATAACAGAACATAATATCATTTCATTTCAATTCTTTTATATAGCTTAACTAAATAAGATAGGAGACCAATCAATATCTTTTCTCTTCTTTTTTTCTCCTATTCATTCAAACAAATATGAGAGAAATCATAATATTTTATTTACTCTCTTAACTTACATAATCATCTCTTTTCTCTTCTCTCTTCTCTCCTCGGTTACCAGACATAGTGTAATTGTGGGGGCTCTCTCTTGCATTTGGTTCCCATGTTAGTAAGATTGTAAGTGTGCTTAATTTTTTCCTTGTTATTTTTCATCTACATGTGCATCACAGAAGAGAGAATCATGCCGTGCATCAAGATCTGTAAGATAGTCAAAAGGAATACTCTTGAAACCTTGAGGAAAATCTGGGGTGTTTGGGACTTGAGGGTTCTAGCTATATGTATCCTCTTTACTCAATTATACCTTCATATTTTCAGACAACGCCGTAGAAAGAGTACAACAGGGCTGATGAATACTGTGGGTGTTTGGTTATTATACTTGCTCGCTGATTTGCTGGCAACAATTGCTCTTGGAAAGGACTCCAAGCTCAATGCTGACGCCTCTGATATTAACTCAATAAATCTGTTGAGAGGTTTATGGGCATCAATAATCTTTTTCTTTCTTGGAGGTCCAGATACCCTAACTATCCTACGCTTGGAAGAAACCAGCATGTGGTTGAAACAACTTGTAGGACTACTTACACAAGGTGTAAGAACAAACCTAGACACAAATTGATTCATGAATTCCGCGAATGAGTGCTTGAAAGGGGTACTACTCACAATACTTTCAAATTGATTGAGATTGAGTTGGGATTGATGTATGACATCCTCTTCAGCAAGGTGGGCACGGTTTTTACATTCTATGGAAGCATTCTTAGATTGATTAGTTTCTCTTGCATAGCTTTTGTTCTGGTGGTATTTTGCTTCTTTAAAAAGCCTCGTGAGCTTTTAGAAGGTGATATTCTGATTACCATATGTTTGCTTGTTGGAGCCCTTGTTTTAGAGATAGCTGGAGTTCTTGTGCAACTTTGTTCAGATTGGGCAATTGTTTGGGCATTTAAGTATTACCCGAGTAAGCTGGTCATGCCAGTTTTTGATCTACACAAATTTGTGTTCTTTAAAAGCAAACGGTGGTCTGAGCTTATGGGACAATTTAGTTTACTATACTATTGCACCAAAAATAATTGTAAAATGTTCTATAATATTGTAGAAACTGTGTGTGGACAGGGAAATCATGTTGACGAAGTTCAGCCTGCCGTTGAGTCCAATCCAACCTAGTTTGAAAGAACTAATCATCAATCAGCTTCGCAAAAAGCTGAAGAGGAATGTTCCCGAAGTTGAAACTTCTGAGGCTTCAAATAGAAAAATAGGTGAGTGGACCCTTACAAATTATGGACATTTGGATGCATTTGAGTGGATTATTGAGCTAGAATTTGATGAAAGCATTGTCATATGGCACATTGCCATAGACGTTTGCTATCATTTAGAATTAGAAAATCCTAAGTTGGTCACAGATGAAGTGGAAACAACTAAAATATTGTCATATTTCATGATACATTTGCTTCTTATAATTATTTATCTCATAACAATTGGTCCAAATATGTGTTTATAAAAGTAAAAATGGAGTAAGATCAACTAGCACAAAACCGGGTGTAACCAAGTACCCAAACTATAGGCCCCAAAATTTTATTTTGATTTAAGTTAGGTCTTGGTTCAAGTACTTTCCTAAATTACAGTGTTATGGTTTAGTGTTTGAAATCCAACGAGTTTTAACATTTTTATGCAGGGTTGTGGGGTAAATTAGAAACACACCCCTTGAGGTTTACTTAAATTACGAATTACTCCCTATGGCTCTGAAAATTACATTATGTCCCCTAAGATTTTTAATTTCATAACAAAAAGGTCCCTTTATTAATAAATCAAGTTAATTAATAATTTTTAATGATGTTAAAATTTTATTTCAATTAATAATTCAAATAATTTTATGATTGTATAGAAAAACAGTTAGAAATTTTATTTTTTCAGTTAATTCTGTTAAATAAAAAATTCTAATAAGGAGGTATTTGTAATTTTCCAAACTATTGGGGGCTATTCTCATTTTAAGCAAACCTCAAGCAATGTATTTGTAATTTATCCTTTTATTAATCTAACTCAAAATTTTGACTCTATTTTTTTTTTCTTTTTTTATCAGTAAAGATAAGTTTTTATTGATATAGAGTGGTGTTTTGGGAAGATGATAGAAAGCTGGTTTTTTGAGCTTTTCTTTAATGTTTTATATGAGAGGTGACGCGACCCAAAATTGGTAAAAAGATGGCTTTTAGCTTTTTTGGTCTCTTCCCAAAACACCCCAGAATCAAGGATAAACCTTATATCGAGCATCAATAAAGGAAGAGACAGAAGAAAAGGAATCGTACTATAAGAATCATAGCAAAGAACTTTAATCCCAACTAGGTTACACGGCAGCCTCGTTTGGGAACATCACTTTTTAGCCTAAAAATCAAAAAGTCATTAAAAAAGCAAAAAAGCTATCAAACTATACAAAAAAAAGACCAAGATTCTATTTTTTCTCTACTTTTTGCACATCTTTTCGTAAATAATAAAAAAAGTCATTCTAAATATACTAATTTTTTTTATCAGATATTTTAACCAAAAAATTAATAAAGTTATTAAATAGCAAGTTGCCAAAACAGGCTATCCAACAGAAATGGTTAAAGAGTAACCAACCAAAACAACCAAATCACACATCCCCAACATACTCAAAACAGGGGTGATACAAATGAATAAGGCCCAACCAGATACAAGGCACTAACCACCATTAATGGACGTAAGTCTGAAAACCAAATCATTGACAGCGAAGTTGAAATTCGTAACTTTATATTTTGCCCAAAGAGCCAGCCTCACTTTAATTAGCCCCTGCAAATCCTCCCTAGAAACAGTAGAGCCTTGGAACTTGCATTCATTCCTTGCCTTCCACAATGACCACATTATGGCACATGGAAATGTATGCCAAAGCTTGTCTTCCACCCTTTTGAACTTGAATCCTTTCCAGCAGCTCCTCAATGGAACTTGGAACAACCCAATGCACTCCCCCCACCATGATAGAAAATTAGCCCAGATTTTCCACACAAACTGACAATGAAGTATTACATGTAACACAGTTTCTTCATGAGCCTCACAGAATAAACAAAGAGAACTGGCATTAGCATCAAGAGCACCAACACTTTGTCAGAAAGATGTCTTCAGTCGACCTCCCCAAACCAACCAACCAACGTGACAGTCTATTAAAATATCTAATGCAACTCTCTTCCTCTCTCTTTCATATATTATCTAATTATTAGTCAATCGTCTCTTTACATATCTCTAGATCTAAAAAATAGACTTTTATATCATTTTTATGCATAATCCCAAGATCTTTTTGGGTCATAACAAAAAAAAAAAAAAAATCACTTTGGTTTGTATGCAAAAGCTAACCATACTTTGATTTGATAGATCCCACCACCGATT
Source organism: Camellia sinensis (assembly GCF_055761805.1). Classification (NCBI taxonomy): domain Eukaryota; kingdom Viridiplantae; phylum Streptophyta; class Magnoliopsida; order Ericales; family Theaceae; genus Camellia; species Camellia sinensis. The sequence continues at coordinate 178,153,917 of NC_138962.1, read as the reverse complement.
CAAGCCATAACCAACACCTCTTCGTGCTATAACCAACATCACTTTATGACATAACTTGCATATAATACATGTCATTATAACAAATTAAGATTTTAAAGACAAAAATTTAGGGACCAAATCATTTTTTAGGTACAAAATAGTTTAGTAACCAAAAATGCCGTTGTACTTGTAGCAATAAAATTGGATATTTAATGATGAATTACTATCATTTTGAAATCAAATTTTTATCTAAAAAAATAAACCTTTTATGTAACCAAACCAATTGTCCCCAAGAGTGAATTTATTATCGACATTTTCAAAATTTTGTCAATAAAGTCATTTTTAAAAAATTTTAAGATGATATTTTAGTGACTATTCTCATGATAACAAGAACTAGTCTCATTTTTTTTTTTTTTTTTAAATAAAATTTTCATTTTACGAGATATAATTTTTTAAAAAACTCTTATATGTTATGTTATAGTGGACCTTTTATACTTGGCCTTTTATGAAATATTATGGAAAAGCTAACAATTGATTTAAAGATGTCTTGAATATGATTAGATATTAAGTGCAACACTGACACCACAAGATATTGGTCATATTGCATTCTTTTTATTTATTTGTACGGGGGCGAAATATCCTCCGCTTTCTGTACTCCTTGTACTCTAAGCTTCTCTTGACGACGTCTACCTGGCAACACAGAAACGATGAGCTGCCCAGCGGTGGTGTGCCGGATAGACCCTCCGACGATCAAGTCAGTCCACTTGGGGAAGAAGAAGACTGTTAGCGAGAGAGTATTCTCTTTGGGGAAGAAGTTACATACCTCTAACGTTCACCTTCCTCCACTATTTCTATGCTGGCCATGCAGCCCCGAGATCGTGCGCGCACCACCTCCGTTGTCCTTCCCTGGACAGGTGGCAGTGCTTGTCTCTCACCACCTTACGCGTGTAAAGATTTTGTCCTCCAACCAGTACATGCGGAACTGCCAAACGGTATTGGTGCGTGCGTGGAGCAGATGTCCTCCCCCTCACGCCATTGGCCCAGGTGGCACACTTAACCGGAGTACCACGACCAGCTGGTTCCCTGTGGAGAATTGCCTCCTTGAACACATAACCGAGCTAATGAACGCCGACCTGCCCCTTGGCAAAGGGGCCAAAGTGTTATGCTCATGGCCGAGCTATTTATGATCGGTCCCAACTGACTGAACGGCCATGAAGCACGCTGGACTTCCACCGTTCTTCATTCTTGATCACATGAAGCCCATCCATCTCGGCCGATCGGTTAGGCGCATGCCGACGCTAATCGCACCTCAAGTCCAGTCCGGGCTGCTCTTAGCTTGGTCATCAGACACTGCTGCGCTCTCGGCCGCGTTATAGCTCGGCCAGGCATTAGTTCGTGTCTGGCCGGTTGACCTCTCCGGCCGTGCAAGTCAGGCCGTTGGGCCGAGCAAGAGAGGAGTCTCCTCGGCGGCGTGCGGTTCGTCATGATCGGCGTTATCGTAGCTCGGTCGTACTAACGCGCAAATCTCCCCTCTCAATTGCCCCTTAACCCCATCCGACCTAGTCGTGATTGGGGTTACCATCGTAACCGAGCTAACAGATGAGTTGCGCCATCACCAAGCTGAGCATGATTGGGGGCATATCTATCGCCGAGCTGTCCCGTTTGGTCGGCCATTTCCTCCGCAGTCTCATCAAAGGTCGTACAGCCATACTAACAGCCGCGTTTCTAGTGCCACGTGGCTTCATGCCATTGGGTCGTGCAGCCAGCTGTTCTGCACGAGCAGAATTCAAACGTCGCAGCCGTTTGGGGTCCCTTCCCCCCTCTTTTGTATTCCAATGAAGGGCCTAAAACCCTTCACTTTTCACCTTCTCTTCCACACAAACCCTAAACCTCTCAAACCTTCGAACCCCCAAGATCACTGCCATTACTGTCTCTACGCTACATCCTCCATTTTAGATCCTTTCGAAGGCCGCAATCGAGCTCTCGAGGTTGCGTTCACCCTCGCATCTGTCCCCCTGGTAAGTTACACTACCCTCCCTTGCATTTTCTGTTTTTATTTCTCGAAATTTTTTATACATGTTCTTCATTTCCGTGCCACTGTGCTTCGTGTTTTTTTGTTTGTGACCCCCAGTGCCCCCTTTCTTTGCTTAGAACCTGCACACCCTAGGGCAAATGGGAACTTTGAGAATGGAAGGGGCCTCTGAGCCCCCTGTTCCTCCTTGGTTCAAACGAGTTCGCCCCACTTCTGGGATGAACAGTTTAAATCTGGGTAGAACCGAGCTAAACGCTCATTTAGATCCATAGGTAGAGCTATAGTCGAGCAAAAACTGGTTTGTAGTTTCTTTCCGAGGTCGCAACCGAGCTGAATACTCTAATTAGATAGGTAAATAGGAACGCACCAAGCTGTAACTTGAGGTCTCCACTTCAAAGCCTAACCGAGCTGAATACTCCATTAGATCTGCAAATAGGAATGAGCCGAGCTAGGAAATCAACCAAGTAGTCTAGCCGAGATAGGGGTCAGGCCGGTAAAACACCAAAAATCCTTCACTGAGCTATTTCCAATAGGAGCCATGGAATTTATGCCGCGCTAACCCTTGGCCTCATTTTTTAACAATGCAGAACAAACTATGACCGATCAGTTCAGTCAAGAACCGTCACTGGTGGAGCTCGAAGACCGAGCAATTACACCAAACATTTTTGTCCGAGGTACAAGTTACTTCACCAAATAAAACCGAGATAGATGGGCAAGTACCGATTCATGGTGAGCTCGCCCGGTGCGATGGCCGAGTTTCGTAGGGAGTACAACATCCCAGATGACGTCGTCTTAGAGCTCGCCAAAAAGGGAGACACCCCTTGGGGGGATCTAGACCGGTGCCCCTTTACCGTCGTATCAATAGTAGAGGGAGGGCTCTGCTTCCCGGTTCAACCCTTAATCTGCGAATTTTTGAGGCAGACAAGGCTTTGCCCGACCCAAGTTTCAAATAACACTTACAAAATAATAAACGGGGTCGCCGAGCTGAACCGAAGGCTCGGTCTCAATCTTGGTCTGGCCGAAATTTTCCATCAGTATAGTCTAAGTAGAAACAAGAGTGGGCTTTGCTGGTACCTCAAAGTCAAGAAGGGCCGAGCAAAGCTAATAGAGGGCAACCCGGACAAGGAGACCAACGACGACGACTTCTTGTGGGTGTCCGGTCGCTATGAGGACACCGAGGCACCCATACCGGGATGGTATATTAGAAAGGATTTTTGCAGTGCCGGTGAGTCACTCGGCTGACCGCGTTATTTTCTTTATGCATCAATTACTTTCCATGCCGATCTAACACTTGTCTTCTTTTTGCAGATAAGCACCTAGCAGCAGACTACTACCAGGCCAACCAAGAGGCCATCAGAGCCCTGCTGTGCCATCCTGCCGAGGAGAGGGAGGCTTCGAAACTGCTCGGCTTCGAACAGACTGACCACTACACTGCACCGCGCAAGAGCCGGGTTACCGATTTTCTGCGTGCGCCAACCCCAGAACCGGATCCAAACCTACCACCGATCAGGCTTGTTCCACTCACCGCCGAGTAAGAAATGACGAAAATCAGGGCTATCAAGTCCACGATCACCGGGGAAGAAGACGAGTCCCAAAAACCAGAGGCAACCGGGGGGACATCCTCAACACCCACCAGGCAACAAGAAGGGGCAGTACTGGCGCTTGCCAGCGAGCAACCGGCTGGTCGGTCCAAGAAGCGGCCGAGGAAAGAGCAAACCGGGCTGCATCTGGCGGATGAAGACTCTACCGATCGCGTCTCCACCGAGCTCGGGGACCAGACCGAGCAACCACAGACCGGCAAATCCAAGGGCCCAGCCACCCCCCCGGTCTGGGCGCCCGAGTTCAAATACCAGGGCCGAGCAGTTTCTGCTGAGGACTCCGTCTATGCGGACAAGGACTACTCGCTTGGTTTCAATTTGACCAAGGGGTTGATCTTGCCCGCTGATATGAAAAAACACGACGAGCTTTCCGACCTCAAGGTCCTCCGCTCGGCGGCGAAATCCATAGTGCTGGTAAGTTCTCCATTCTTTACGTCAAACTGTTTGCTCGGTTTTTGCTCGGTTTCTCGAATACTCACGATCTCTTGCTTGTTTTCAGGCCGCGCAAAAGAACTATTTAGCCCACGACCGAATGATCAAAGTGCGGCAGAGCCTGCGGGATGCAATAGCTGAGAACAAGGCCCAAAAGGCCGAGATAGCGAAGCTTAAGGCCGCGCAGGAAGCGGTTGAGGCCGAACGAGATAACCTGAGCCAAAAGGTCGACCGAGCTGAAGTGGACAAACAGCGGGCCGTGAAGTCAACCAAAGCCCGGTATCTCGCCGAGCTGAGGAAGCTGCGCGATGCCCATAAAGAGGAGAAGGATAAAGCGGTTAGCGACGCCGAAGACAAGGGCTATGCTCAAGGCGAACGAACGTATGAACGGCAGGTGCAGGCGACCAAGGACATCTTTTTCCAGTGCGGTTGGAAAGCCGCCGTGGAGAAAGTTGGCCTTGGTCAGGATGCTAACATGTTCCTACATCCGCCTGCAGCCTTCATACCGCACTATATGCAGGCCTATGCGAGCGCCGCGCAGAAGAGGCTCATAGAAGAGGCCAAAAAGGAAGTCGCAGAAGAAGCCGCCGCCGCGCAACAAACCGAGCAAACTTCTCCTGAAGCATCTCAGGATGCTGAAGATCAAGTAGCCGATCGAGAGGTTGTCGCGGTGGAGGACGCGGATGATGGGTTGGAAGAAGGCTTGCCCGAGCATAGCCCGGAGGTGGCCGAGCAGACTCTAGAGGTCGCCGAGAAGACGGTTGATCTGGAGTTGGACTGAAATGCTTCCTATTTCCTGCTTTATTTTCATCTCTTGTCTTTCTTTGTTTAATGTAACCGGGCTAGGGCCCCACAATTGTAACGTAATTTCGTTAATCAATGAAATTTGAACTTTTTGCCCGTTTAACTTCTATTGCTTTTTGGCTTCAACGTGCAAAACTTCCATAAACGCGTTCAAACTTCAACTAGCAGCTCAGCTCCTTTGGAATTTCAAATGCACCTTTTAAAATGCCGAGCAAAATATGCTCGGCTCAAAATTAAGGGCTCATGAATGCGGCCGAGCAAAATCAGCTCGGCCTTAACAGGTTTTCAAACTTTATAAAATTCCAGTACTTTAATGTGACCGAGCAAAAACCAGCTCGCCCTTTCAGTTGGGTGGATCGCCAACATTTCTTTTCCGCCGAGCAAAGTCAGCTCGGCTTTTTATCGGTTAGATAAAACTCCAACATTGCGAATCCTGCCGAGCAAACTCCGCTCGTTTTCCATATTGGACAAGACACCAATATGCCAACCGAGCCGAGCAACATCAGCTCGGCCCTTACATTGGGCAAAACACCAATGTTTCAGTTAAGTCGGTCATAACGCCAACATTTCAACCAGGCAAGCAAAACCAGCTTGGCCCTAATGCGAATTGGTCCATACGCCAATTATATCGTTGGACAATGCACCAACTGTTTGTGCGGTCTGCTTCCATTCCTGCGAGTGAAAATCAGTCCGGTCCCATTCAGGTCGGTCTCTTTGCCCCTGGCATCCATAATTGCCTTGCGTCCTTGCGAATTCATTGTACAAAGATGTAATACCAAACAACAAGAGGGTTATTTTTCATTACAAAAGCATTGCTATCTTTTACATTAAGTGCCAAAAGGCTAAAGGTCTAGAAAAGCTAAACAACACAAGCAAATTACATCTTAAAAGTAAAAGACCTTAAGGTTGGCCGTATTCCATGGTCTGGGGACAGCCTTGCCATCTAAATCTTCCAGATGGTATGCCCCTTTACCAGCAAGACCAATCACCTTGTATGGTCCTTCCCAATTTGCACCGAGCTTTCCTTCGCCAGGGACCACTGTGTTGCCAAGCACCTTTCTTAATACCCAGTCCCCAATCTTGAATAGCCTGGGGTGCACGACCTTGTTGTACTTTTTGGAGAGTTCTTGTTGATAGGCCGCTATGTGGATCAATGCTCGCTCCCTCCTTTCTTCAGTAAGGTCCAACTCCAATGCCACTGCTTCATTATTCAAATCTGGCTGGAAACTTTCAGAGCGGATGGTTGGCATGCCAATTTCCAACGGGATGACAGCCTCCATGCCATAGGCCAAAGCAAATGGTGTTTCCCCGGTTGACCGCCTTGGTGTAGTGCGGTATGCCCAGAGCACATTAGGGAGTTCTTCAGCCCACTTGCCCTTAGCCTTCTCAAGCCGCTTCTTCAGCCCCTCCAGGATGGTCTTGTTTGAGGCCTCTTCTTGACCATTCGACTGAGGATAGGCCGGCGTCGAATTGTAGAACTCGATCTTCAAGTCTTCGCAAAATCCGCAAAAGAGTTTACCATCAAATTGAGTGCCATTATCCGAGATGAGGGCCTTGGGTATACCGAAATGGGTGATGACGTTTTGCCATACAAACTTCTTCACGTCCTTTTCCCTTATGGTCGCTAGTGGCACGGCCTCAACCCACTTGGTGAAATAGTCGGTGGCGGCGATGAAGAACTTGCGATTGCCCGGTGCAGCTGGGAGTGGCCCAACAATATCCAACCCCCAAAGCGCGAACGGCCAAGGACTTGTGAGAGGGAGCAAATCTCTAGCCGGCTGGTGGATCTGGTGGGCGAACTTCTGACACTTCTCGCACTTGCGAACATATTTTTGCGCATCTGCCTGCATGCGCGGCCACTAATAACCCTGAGAAATTGCTCGGTAAGCCAAGGATCTGCCCCCAATATGGCTGCCATAGATGCCCTCGTGTATCTCATAGAGGAAAGCCTCCACCTTGGTAGGGTGGACACATTTCAAATACGGCCCGGTGAAAGATTTCTTGTACAAGGCCCCGGACGGGGAGAGCCAAAACCGTTCTGACTTTGCCCGGATCTTGTGTGCCGCCTTCTTTTCTTCTGGTAGAATTCCATCTTTCAGGAAGGCGATGATAGGATCCATCCAAGAAGGGCCCAAGTCGGTGCAAAGTACCTCGGCCACTTCCGGTTCTTCTATACTTGGCCGCGGTAAAAATTCTATCATCAAGGGGTTGGGAAAAAATGTCTGAGTAGAAGCGAGCCCGACCAACTCATCAGCCGTGTTGTTTCCTTCGCGGTTGATCTGCTCTACCCTTATGGCATCAAACTTCTTGATCTCTGCATGCACCAGCGCCTGATACTTGGCCATTCTTTCATCCCTGGCCTCGTACTCCCCTGAGACTTGATTGACCACTAGCTTGGAATCGTTGAACACCATCAGGGCCGACGCTTTCATTCTTAGTGCGCTTCTTAGCCCGGCAAGGAGGGCTTCGTATTCCGCCTTGTTGTCGGACGCCGAGAAACCGAGCGTAATTGCTTGTTCAATGATCATTCCGTCCGGTGAAGTCAACACGATACCCAGCCTGGCCCCATGCCTGTTGGATGCCCCATCGACCAAGAGTTTCTACATCTCGCCGACAAACAGCCTCCAGCAATCAGAAGGGTTTCGGGAACTCCTCAAATCCACGTCTCGGGTTGGCTCATTCTGGTCTCTTTCCTCGTCATGGTTGACTTCCTCCTTCATCGAGTTATTCGCCTTCGCTGGTTCGGTCGCTTTTTTCCCTTCCTCCTCTTGTGCACCAACACTTGATTTTGTTGCCAGAACCATGGGTTGTGCTAAATCCACACCAACTAAATCAATTGGGCAGACTGGATGCATCCCAGGGGCAAATTCTGCCACAAAGTCAGCAAGTGCTTGTGCCTTGATCACGGTGCGCGGTCGGAACTTGATGTTATATTGCCCTAATTCCACGGCCCATTTCAAAATCCTCCCAGTGAAGTCTCCCTTTTCAAAAAGCACTTTGAGCGGGAACTCGGTTAACACAACTATTGTATGGGCATGAAAATAGTGTGCCAGCTTTCTTGACGCCATCATTAAGGCCAACGCCAATTTTTTCAAGGGAAGATATCTCGTTTCGGCTGGGAGCAGAGTCTTGCTTACATAGAAGATCGGTAGGTGCTGGATGCCTTCAGCACGAACCAATACCGCGCTGACTGCGTATTGAGAGACAGCCAAGTAGAGGTACAACTCTTCGCCTGGCTGAGGTGTGACCAAAATAGGGGCTGAGGAGAGATATGCTTTCAGGTCTGCTAGTGCGCGGTCGCACTCGTCATCCCAGAAGAACTTGGACTTCAAAGTTTTAAAGAAGGGCCTGCAACGATCAGAAGACCGGCTGATAAATCTGTTCAACGCAGCTGTCATCCCGGCAAGATGTTACACGTCCTTCGTGGAGTTTGGACGCTCCAGGTCTTGTATAGCCTTGATCTATGATGGGTCAACTTCAATCCCTCGATTTGTGACCAGGAAACCCAAAAACTTTCCGGTGCCGACTCCGAAGGCGCATTTGGAAGCATTCAAACGAAGCTTGTGGCGTTTAAGTATAGCAAACATCTCTGCTAGGTCGGAGAGGTGCTGAGCTTTCTCCTTATTTTTCACCACCATATCGTCGATGTAGGCCTCCATGGTGCGGCCCAGCATTGGGGCGAACATCTTTGTCACCATCCGTTGAAAAGTCGCCCCGGCGTTCTTTAGTCTGAACGGCATGACTTTGTAGCAATATAAGTCTCTAGGGGTTGTGAACGACGTGATCTCTCTGTCCGATTTATACATGGCTATCTGGTGGTAACCGCGATATGCGTCCAGGAAGCTAAACCTCTGATGGCCAGCGGTTAAGTCCACCAGCTGGTCAATTCGTGGGAGGGGAAAGCTATCCTTGGGGCAAGCTCGGTTAACGGTCTTGTAGTCAACGCAGACTCGCCACTTGCCGTTCTTCTTTGGAACAACCACCGTGTTGGATATCCACCGAGGGTATTGCACCTCCTCTATGGCCCCAACTTCCAACAAATTCTTCACTTCTTCTGCCACCACTTCAGCATGGTGCAAGGCTGAGCGGCGCGTCCTTTGAATGACTGGCCGTGCATTGGGGAAGACATTCAACTGACGACAAATGAAGCTCGGGTCGATGCCAGGCATGTTGTAAGGCGTTCAGGCAAAGGCCTCCAAATTGGAAACCAAGAAGTTGACATAATCCATCCGCTCGGCGCTAGACAAAGATGATCCCAAGAGGAAGAATTTAGTTGGATCGTTCTCGTCAATGCGCACTCCACCAAATCTTCGACCGATTTTTCCTCGGCCTTTCTTCCTACGTCTTCAAGGACCTCTTTACCCTCGGGCCCCTCAATCATTTGAACGAACCCTTTGGTCGCTCGGCTGCCATTTACCGCAACGAAGCATTGTTTCGCCATCACCTGGTCCCCCCAAACTTCCTCTATTTGTCCGCTTGGTACCGGAAAGTGCATGACTTGGTGGAAGGTCGAAGCAACTGCTTGCATGGCGTGCAGCCAACCCCTGCCTAAGATCAAGTTGTAAGTCGATGGAACTTTGAGCACCCAGAACTCTACTTGCTTTACGACCGATCCCGCTTTGACCAGCAAAATAATCTTTCCGATTGGCCATTCTAGCTGTGAGTTGAAGCCGACCAAAGGGGACGTTGCGGGGGCCAAGTCCTTGTCTTCCAACTTCATTTGTTTAAACGCGTCATAATACATAATTTCTACCGAACTCCCCTGGTCGATCAAGATTCTCTTGATGTCAAAGTCTTTGACGCGAAGAGTGACTACTAAAGCATCATTGTGTGGCATCTGAACTCTTTCCAAGTCCTTGGTTGAGAATGAAAAGATGTCCCTCTCTTCGGTCTTTCCCTTCTTCACAGCGGGCTGAACAGAGAGCACTTCCCTCATGTGCTCGGCCTTCTTGATCATCCCTCTCAGCTCGCAGACCCTAGCCGGTTCAATGATGCCGTGGATGACGTTGATTACACCTTGCGGGGGCACTTCTAGGGCGGCCAGGCCGTTTGGCTCGGCTTGGTTTGCTGGCGTGGCCTTGATGCCCCCATCTATGTATTGGCCAAGATGCCCCGCTGCCACCAACTCCTCTAAGTGTTGTTTGAGCGGCAAGCAATCCTCTGTTCGGTGCCCCCGCTCTTCATGAAAGGTGCAGCGATATTTTGAATTGAAGCCCCTCTGCGCACTCCCCAACTTGGCCGGCCAACGGACGAAGGGTTCACCTCGAATCTCGCTCAAAATGCGGTAGATGGGGATTTTAAATACCGTGGTGATTCCAGTCCGTGCCTTTAATTTTCTTTTGGTATCCTCCGTTGCATCGCGGGGAGGGTCAACCCGGTCGTTTCGGCGACCCTTGTTTTTGTCATCACGGTTTGAACCATGGCGCTGATCTTTTGACCGGTTGTTTGGGCGGTTATCCTCCTGCCCAACCGAGTGAACTTTTCCCGCCACCCTTCTGTCTGCCGCGACCAGATTAGCCTTCTCGGTCGCGGAGGCGGCATCATCCTCTACACGAATGTGCTCATTGATCCGCTGCATCAATGACTCCATGGTGGTGGGTTGATGCATCGTGAGTGAATCTCACAGCCTATGTCCGACTGGGAGGCCCCGTTTGTATTGAGTGATCGCCAGATTGGTGGGGCAGTCGAGGATCTCATTGTAAGTTTCCCAGTATTTCGCATTGTATACCTTCAACGAACATCCAGACTCCATCTTGACGCCCAGGAGATGGTCGACCTCCTTCGGCGTTCATGTGTTGGTTTTGAATCTGGTGACGAAGGCTTCTGCTAGTTGCTGCCACCCCTCAATACTCCCCTCCGGGAGCCTTTCGAACCATTTCAAACCCAGCTCTCCCAAGCTTGCTGGGAATATGAGGCACATCAAGGCGTCGTTGAGCCGGTGTCCAGCCATTACTTGCCAAAAATGGCTCACATGCATGTACGGATCCGTCTTGCCGTCGTACAAAGTGAACTTTGGCTGGTGGAATCCGGCGGGAGTGGCGTACTCTCAATCTCTGGAGACAGCGGCGTGGCTGTAAGTCGCGCCAACTCTTTGTCCACCAGCGCAGGGGCCATCACTTTGGGGGCTGGCATCGCCACTTCCTCACTACAACGAACTGGAGCGCTCAACCTCTGCAATGCTGGCACTCTCCGAGCCTCCCGATGGCGCGCCCTCTCCTCCAATACATCCCTCAAGTCCCTGGAACGTGTGGAGAAAGAGGATCCCGACGTCGGCGTCGGGTGTGAGGGGCGGTAGGTGCTGTCGCGAGAGAGGGACCTGTCCTCTCTTTGGTCAAAATCTCCAACCCTATAGTTCCTGGTGATGGAGAGAGAGTGAGTCCTCCCCTGGCGGCGACTGCTACTACGAGGGGACGGGGTGCGCTCACTGAGGTTGCCCTCTCTAGCAACACCCTTCCCTTTAAGCTGGCGTTTCAGCAGCTCCATCTCTGCCGTCATCTTGCGAATAAGGGCGTCTTGGTCCTTGAGTTTGTGCTCCAAGCGCTGCGCATGGGACTCCCCTCGGCGTCGGCAGCTCTCCGGACTCTGCGAGCGATCAGTACTCCTTCCGCGTTTGTCTCGCGCACCTCGCGAAGGAGTCTCTAGACCCTCCGACAATCAAGTCAGTCCACTTGGGGAAGAAGAAGACTGTTAGTGAGAGAGTATTCTCTTTGGGGAAGAAGTTGCATACCTCTAACGTTCACCTTCCTCCACTATTTCTAGGCTGGCCATGCAGCCCCGAGATCGTGCGCGCACCACCTCCGTTGTCCTTCCCTGGACAGGTGGCAGTGCTTGCCTCTCACCACCTTACGTGTGTAAAGATTTTGTCCTCTAACCAGTACATGCGGAACTGCCAAACGGTATTGGTGCGTGCGTGGAGCAGATGTCCTCCCCCTCACGCCATTGGCCTAGGTGGCACACTTAACCGGAGTACCACGACCAGCTGGTTCCCTGTGGAGAATTGCCTCCTTGAACACATAACCGAGCTAATGAACGCCGACCTGCCCCTTGGCAAAGGGGCCAAAGTGTTATGCTCATGGCCGGGCTATTTATGATCGGTCCCAACTGACTGAACGGCCATGAAGCCCGCTGGACTTCCACCGTTCTTCATTCTTGATCACATGAAGCCCATCCATCTCGGCCGATCGATTAGGCGCATGCCGACGCTAATCGCACCTCAAGTCCAGTCCGGGCTGCTCTTAGCTTGGTCATCAGACACTGCTGCGCACTCGGCCGCGTTATAGCTCGGCCAGGCATTAGTTCGTGTCTGGCCGGTCGACCTCTCCGGCCGTGCAAGTCAGGCCGCTGGGCCGAGCAAGAGAGGAGTCTCCTCGGCGGCGTGCGGTTCGTCATGATCGGCGTTATCGTAGCTCGGCCATACTAACGCACAAATCTCCCCTCTCATTATCTATTTTTCTTATCCATCTTTGTAGCATAGAAGATAGAACCATGCCATGCATCAGGACCTGTATGTTTGGCCCAGTGAATGGCCTTGAAGGCATGAGAAAAGGATGGGAAAAATGGGACTTGAGGATTCTAGTTCTATACATCCTTTTTACTCAGTTATACCTTCATGTGTTTGGGCGTCATCGTAGAAAGGGTACGACACAGCTGATGATCAACGTGAATGTCTGGTTTTTCTACTTGTTCTCTGATTTACTGGCACAAATTGCACTCGGAAAGCTATCCAAGGTCAAAGGTGACGACGATGATATCAGTCCAATTAGTCTATTGAGGGGTTTATGGGCCCCAATAATTTTGTTTTATCTTGGAGGTCCAGATACCATGACCATCTTACGCTTGGAAGAAAATCAAATGTGGTCGAGGCACGCTATAGGACTATTGACACAAGGTCTAAGAACAAGTTACCTCCTAATTCTAACTTGGAATTCTACCATGAGGTTCTCTCTTTTGGCCTTGCTGATGCTCTTTCCTGGACTTATCAGGTATGGAGAGAGAGTGTGGGTAATCAAGTCAATATCCGAGAAAAAGTATGTGGGTTTTGTTCGAATTGATGAAAACACAATTCGCAAAATCAGTAGTGCACAACCTAACTCGGAAGCGGAGCTAGTGCTCCAAGCTTATTCTTATTTCCAGACCTTAAATCCTCTTATTTCCAATTCTCAGCGTGATAGGTCCGAATTGACAAAAAAATTTCGTGAATTGCTGAATAAAGATGGTGCTGCTCACAAAACTTTCAAGTTGATTGAGATTGAGTTGGGGTTGATGTACGACATGCTCTTCAGTAAGGTAGGCACAATTTTTACAGTATGTAGAAGCATTCTCAGACTCATTTGCATCGCTTGCATTGTCACTGTGTCAGTGGGCTTTTTCATAGTTAAAAAGCCTGATGGGCATTTGAAAGGTGATCTTCCGATTACCATAATTTTGCTAGTTGGAGCCCTTTGTTTAGAAATAGGTGGAGCTCTTGTGCAACTTGGTTCAGATTGGGCAATTGTTTGGGCATGCAAGCATTACCCGAGTAAGTTGGTCACTCCGGTTTTTCATCTTCACGAATTTGTGATTTCTAAAAATAAAAGATGGTCTGAGGTTATGGGACAATCTAGGTTAAACTTTTGCAACAAAGATAAACCGACAAAGTCCCACCTACCACTGCATAGAGTCGATCTTAGTATCAAAGAACTTATCATCTGTCAGCTTGGTAAGATATCACAGAATGATTTGGAAGGTGAAACTCCACAGGCTTATGCCATTAAAAGAGGTGAGTGGACCCTTGAAAAATATGGATTGGATGCTAATTGGAGTATCGTGCTAGAATTTGGCAAAAGTATTGTCGTTTGGCACGTTGCTACAGACATTTGCTATGATTCAGAGCCAAAAAGTTCAAAGTCAGTCCCAAATATAGTGGAGACAACCAAAATATTGTCATATTACATGATGCATCTTCTGCTTTTTTGTCCTACTTTACCGTTCTGTAACAACAGTGAAAATGTGGATAAATTTTTTGAAGAAGCACAGTTTAATGGAGAAAAACTTGCCCGTAGTTTGGACGAGAAGGGGAACAACAAATGGGAGATCATGAGTAATATGTGGGTAGAGATGTTGTGCTATGCTGCGAGCTGCTGCTCGGTGGAACAACATGTTCAAGAGCTTAGGCGTGGTGGACAGTTTCTCACTAATGTCTGGCTTCTACTTAAGCACTGGGGTGCAACAAAAATGTTAGAGAAAAATGCATCTCAACAATTGAATGACAAAGAAGACAGAGAGTCAGAATTAGCGGATATTGTTGAAGGATGTTGCTGCTGATACTTTTCAAGCCTTGAATGAGTGTCAAATTTCTGGGAGATGAGCTCATGCAAGTTTGAGTCAAACCATTTAGAAATTCTAGTTTCTTGTGTTTTGCAGATGTTGTTGTTCGATGTAGCTTTTGTTGCGTCCCCCTAAAGCTTCTAGCATTTGGCTTTGAGTTTTTTCTTGCTTTTAATTTTTGTGGTTTTGTTATGGTGTTAGTTTGCTTTAGTTGTAATGGCAAGGCTTCACTTGAATTGTATTTCTTTTTTGTACTGTTTCATATAATGAATTGATGGTTGCTTAATCCATGTAATAATTTTAAGATTTCGTGTGAGAGTTTGAATTACTTGATCCATGTAACAAATTTGTAAACTTGTAATATATAATTCAACGGTTGCTTTTTAAGTTTATTTTCTTTTAGTAGCTACCAAATGGTGGAAATTTTCCACCTGTGACTTATACATGTGTAAAAAATATATACTTAATATATAAAAGGGCATCTGAGTGATAATAGGATATGATATTAGGTTAGATAATTGATCATTATAGTGAAAATGATACGAGTAATGAAATTATTTGGTAAGAAGGACAATTATTGTTTTGAATGATTATTTATTTATTCATTTCTGGACCTGTAAATATGGCCTAACAACGATGATATCAGTCCAATGAATCTATTGAGGGGTTTATGGGCACCAATAATCTTGTTTTATCTTGGAGGTCCAGATACCATGACCGTCTTACGCTTGGAAGAAAATCAAATGTGGTTGAGGCACACTACAGGACTATTTACACAAGGTCTAAGAACAAGTTACATCCTAATTCTAACTTGGCCTTCTATCTTGAGGTTCTCTCTTTTGGCCTTATTAATGCTCTTTCCTGGACTTCTCAAGTATGGAGAGAGAGTGTGGGCAATCAAGTCAATATCCAAGAAAAAGTTATGTGGATCTTGTTCGAATTGATGAAAACACAATTGGCAAAATAAGTAGGTGCACAACCTAATGCGGAGCTAGTGCTCCAAGCCTATTCTTATTTCAACCTTAAATCCTCATATTTCCAATTATGAGTGTGATAGGTCCGAAGTGAACAAATCACTGCTGGAAAATAAACTTTTAGCAACATTTTTAACAATGCCACTATAGCCTTAAGAAACGCCGCAATAGGTTTTTTTGATATTTAAAGTTTTCATTGCAGATATGGTCGCCGCAATATCTTAGCAACGCTTCAAAAACATCGCTAAAAACATTAGGCGGCGTTTTTAAAAATGTCACAAAATCTTCAATAACCACTACGTAATGATATCATTTAGTGGCATTTTTCCAAACGCCACCTTTCTTCATTTTCATACTTGCCTCGCATATGATGTCATGATGGCATCATTTAGTGACTTTTGTTTTCCAAAAAAACACCATTTTTTTTTTTTGTTTTAATAACACAGCCCAATTAATTGAGAATTTAACTAGGAGCAGAGATTGAAAATTTAACTAGAGAGATAAAGAATTAACTAAGAATTTATATAAAAGAACACATATTAGCTCAAATTTGAACTTGCACATGACTGAAATGAAAACTCTCAGGTGAGAAAAGTAAAAAAAAAAAAAGAAGAAACAAACAAAAGGAAATGGCAAGCTGATGGTATAAGTTCAGATGGGGAAGGGACCGGAGAGAAGTTTACAGGGACAACTGATTGGCAAATGATCTGTGATTTGGGATAAGAGTTCCCTGAAACCGATGATCTCTCAAACAACCACTGCAGTCTTTTTTCAAATGGGACAGTTATTCTTCGCACGAGCTATTGTTTGATGCAATTGAAGTGAAACTCATGCCCACAATTCAGCTTACCAAGCTCCTTTCCATCAACATAATCCTCCTGCAATTTGATTCAATAAATGGAAGCATCTGGTTTAATAGGGAGCTTTAACTTGAGAAAAAATAGACCCCATGAATTGGCAACTCCCTTCCTCCCAACTGCCAGAACTGGGTGTGGGGAGAGATGGTGAGTTGAATGGAGTTTGGTAATAAATACACTTAAAACGTATAATATTTGTGGGGAAAAAAAAATCTTCAAAAATTTCACTAAATACCAAAAATGCAAACCTATAAAAATTCAATACATTTACGTATTATTGTGTATTTATTGATTTTTAAAATACTTTTTCACAAGTATTTTAGTTTTTAGGTGTATCTAGGTTAGGTGCATCTAGAAAGTAAAAAATTTGCTTAAAATATTAAAAAAATTCACTATAAACAAAAAAATAAAAAACTCAATTCTTAGAAAATCAATCAAAACCAGACAAAGTGATTAATTTTTTTTACACGAATCTAAAAAAAATTCACTAAAGACAAAAAAAAATTTGAATATTAGGTGACTTTTTTAGCTGATCCCAAATAGATAAGTTGCAAGACAGAGAATTTAAGTGTCCCTTACCTGACAAATACAACACGGTTCCTCTTCCACTGGAGGTCCTAATTTCATTAACAGATAACAATGCCGCCTCACAGCTGCCAAAATAGCTTCCTCACTCAATCCAGTGCTCACATTTCCAATTTGATCCTCCAGGGCCAACAACTCCTAATCCAAAGTCAATCATTTATGAGTCAAACTTCAATAATGGCAAGGACAAAAAAAGAGTCATGTAAATGATTATTTCAATTTATTAGTGTTACCTCATAAGACATATCGTCTACATCAAGACGCATATTTTCATGCACATCAGGCTCCTCATAAAACAAAGGTTGTTCATGAACAATAATCCCATCCTGGCACACCACCATGAGTGCAAGTTGTAAAAAAATTACTGCTAACTAATAACTATATGGAGAACATGAACACGAAAACTCCAAGTTTCCGTCCATTTCCAAAAGCAAACACAAACTTGATAATCAAAGCATAAAATAAACCAAGCAAAAGATCTAACCTCAACACAATGTAGGACTTGCAAGGCACGCCGAATCTGCTTATGGCAAAAAGAAAGATATTTAGAGATTTGATTGGGTAAAGAGAAAAAATGTTAGAAGGGAAAAGCAAAACATTAAGAAAGAATATGAAGATTAATTAATGGTATACACACTGCTACATCTTCAAAGGTACACAAGTTAAAGTAGCCGAGCTCAAATAAGTGCAAAATAAAACATGGACACGGGGGAAGAGAAAGCAAAATTCAAGAGGACCCACATTCCCAAAACCTGCTTTTAAAAATAAAAAATAAAAACACGCGCGCGCTCTCTCTGGGTTTTCATGTATTTTTGAACATAGGTCCTCTGATTAACCAAAACAATTAGAAAACATAGTTTACTAGTTCTATTGAGCATGGTTACATTGGATATGCCTAAACCAAAACCATGACTATGTATCCATAAAACCATGACTATTTATCCATAAAAGAAGGGAATCAAAGAAGACTCACTAGAGTGGAAATCAGGTGTCTGAATGAAACTTACAGATTTGAAAGAAACCTGGCAGTGTCAGAAAGCATAACAGCACAAAGGCAGCCCGGGTTCTGCCCTAATTTCTTCACCTGCTGGCAGATGTTGTTGGGGATATCAGATTTCTCATCCTGTGCTGCCATTGCACAAGGGGCCAATTTCAAAGCCTCCATTTCTGGAGTGACTTCCCACATGCCCTGACCCCATTTGCCCTTTCAAGCCTGCCAACGGCAATGACCACGAGGTCTTTTAATCATTTTGAATAATTTGAGAATTCAGAGAAAATTGCAGAATTATTGTTAATATTCGAGATCAGTTTATATAAAAGGCATTCTTCTCAAATGAGCATGAACTATGACAAAGTTTGTAGATAATCAACAGACGAAGAAATGAAGAAACAAAAATATGACATTCAGTCTTTTTCAGATGCTACAATGGAGGATTCTAAGGGATTGAAGTGCATAAGTCATCATTAAGATAAAACTCAAGCAAAAACAAGTAAATAAATGACTATAATACACCCACAATACATGGTTTCAATCTCTCATATTGGTTTCCTATAACTAAAATTGCAAAATAAACAGAAATCAAACAAAATTCAATATGTAATTCACTACACACATCCACAATCCACGAAAAACAAAATAAATACCAATTAAAGTAGATCTTAATTAGCACGATCTATCCCAACTCAAGTATAAGATTCTTGAAACTAAAAATTTTACAATCACAATTAAAATAAATTGGAAAATCAAAGAAACACAATAAATTAAATCACTAATGTGTCCACAATTCAAGAGAAAGGGAAATAAGGAATGAGTTTACACATACTCTGTCACTTTTTAGAGGCAATGCAGCTTTGCATTTCTTGGGCTTAGTTGGGGTCACAACAACACCACTTTCCACAACACCCTCTTGGAGTTGTTCAGTTTTTTCTGCAAGCTCTGCTTCAGCAACCAAAGCCGCCACAACAACTGGGGAATTGGGTGAAGAAACATCAATTCAATTGTTGGATTTTCTGTGGTTCTATTTTGATACTAAACAAATGTAGATACCACTGCAACAGACCTGAAATATTTGAAAGCACCAGGTCCAAGATTAAATTAAAATTCTTTTTATCACTTATTAAATACAAAGGTTGTTGCTAAATTTAGAATTCAGAAATCATTCCAAGAAAACCGATACAGGTCTTTCACCAAACCCACAAGATTCAAAACATATGAAATAATAATCAAACTAAAAATTAAATTTGGTTAACAAGATACAAGGTGTCATGCTAGTCCCTCTGAATCCCACTTTATCAAAATAACAAGTATTAATTCATCAAAGAAGATTCCAACAAACCTGAGTCCAATGTCTGTACGTAGAAAACAGGAAAAACACCATCACAACTATAATTAAGCTGTATAAAATAACTGTAGTGGCACCGATACGACTTGGACCCTTCTTCTTCTTGCTTTGTTGTAGCAGAGCTTGAGGTTTAATCCTTGCCATGATGTGTCAACCTCAACTCCCAAGGACTACAAAATCCCAGGATCCAGCACTCAATTCCAAATCTCTATAACCAAACACCATTTAAAGGAATTCCATAACATATAAATCAAACAGCCAGGTTTTGGATCCAATCTGAACTTTCAAAGAACTTCATAGGTATCTTTGAATAAGACACACACACAATAACCAGAATTCAAGAGGATCAAAATACATAGATAAGTGAGAAAAATAAAAACTTGAGATTTTTTTTGAAGCTTGATCTACAACCTCATACTAACAATCGATTAGACAGCTATGAAGTAACAAAGAAAATTACATAGAAAAGTAAACAAAAACACTGCTTGGTTACTGAGAAAAAATTGAAGTTTCAAATGTTAAAGATCTCAACATAATTCAATCGGCTCAGTACTTGACACACAATAATGAACAAAATCAAATCCTAGGACCAAGATTTGGATCGAACAATAGAGATTTACGTAGATCTGAACAAAAACTTACACAGAGAGATCTTAAATATACACTACTAAGCATTTGAGGATGTTAATATGTGCATAGGGACTAAAACTTACAGATCTGAACGAAAGCAATCAATCGATCAAATCCAGAGAGAGAGAGTGTTTGATATCGATCAATAGACTAAAAATCAATCGATCAATCGATCGATCGATCTGTGTTCTCTTTAACATAAATTAGTATTGTTGAATGTATAGATGAGAAGAAGAAGAATAAGAAGAAGAAGAAGAAATAGAAGTAGAGAAAGCTGCTGTATAATATTGATTCAAAAAGCATAGGGTTTCCCCCTTACACATAACTACTTATACTAATAAGAATAATACATAAAGACCAAACTATCCCTAACACTTAACACTCCCCTTCAAGTTGGTGCAAAGATGTTTCTCATGCCCAACTTGCAACAAATAGGATGAAAGACTTTACTACTAAGACCCTTAGTAAAAACATCCGCCAGTTGATCTTCAGACTTAACAAAAAGCATACATATCAAACCCTTAATCAATTTCTCCTTAATGAAATGTCTGTCAATCTCAATATGCTTAGTCCGATCATGTTGAACAAGATTGTGTGCTATACTAATAGCAGCCTTGTTGTCGCAATACAAAGTCATGGGACCACTCCAATCAAGCCCTATATCACTCAACAAAGATTGAAGCCACATTAGTTCACATGTTCCATGTGCCATAGCCCTGTATTCAGCTTCAGCACTACATCTAGAAACAACCGCTTGCTTCTTACTACGCCATGTGACTAAATTTCCCCCTACAAAAGCACAATAACCGAAGATAGAGCGTCAGTCATCTATAGAGCCTGTCCAATCTGCATCTATGAACGCTTCCAACCGCAAGTGACCATGATTAGAGAACAAAATTCATTTTCCAGGGGCAAATTTAAGGTACCTCAAAATACGATAGACTGCATCCAAATGAGTTGCACGAGGATCATGCATAAACTGACTCACTATCCCAACTGCATAGGCAATATCTGGACAAGTATGAGAGAGATATATCAGTCTTCCCACAAGTCTTTGGTACCTTTCCTTCTCCACAGGCTCACCAATTCCACTACAAAGATGATGTTTAGTCTCAATTGGTGAATCAGCTGGTCTACAGCCCAACATGCCCGTTTCCTCAAGAAGATCTAGAATGTACTTCCTTTGAGAAATAAAGATGCCTTTATCAGATCAAGCAACTTCAATCCCAAGAAAGTATCGCAATGGACCAAGTTCTTTTATCTCAAACTTCTTGGCTAACTGCATCTTGAGATGGGTCACCTCCTCCTCATCATTACCTGTCACAACTATGTCATCCACATATACAATAAGCACTATTACCTTATGTACATTGCGTTTGACAAACAAGGTGTGATCCGCATTGCTTTGCTGATACCCAAATCCTAGCATTGCCTTGAGAAATCTACCAAACCAGGTTCTAGGAGATTGTTTCAAACCGTACAAAGCCTTCTTTAATCTACAAACCTTTCCAACTGTAGACTGAGATGAGAATCCTGGAGGTACATCCATATATACCTCCTCCTCCAAATCCCCATGAAGAAAAGCATTCTTCAGATCTAATTGTTGTAGAGGCCATCCCAAATTAGCCGCACATGACAGAATAGCCCAAATGGAATTCATCTTTGCTACCGGGGCAAAAGTTTCTTGATAATCTACTCCATATGTTTGGGTAAATCCCTTGGCCACTAGTCTTGCTTTGTACTGTTCAATCGTCCCATCTGCATTGTGCTTAATGGTGAACACCCACTCACATCCGACTGGTTTTTTCCCATTCGGAAGAGACATCAACTCTCATGTGTTATTTTTACTCAAAGCTTGCATCTCTTCTACCATAGCTACCTTCCACTTAAGATCATTGATGGCTTCTTTCCAACCCTGCGGAATACACATAGAAGAAAGGGACGAAACAAAAGCACGATATGGAGAAGGCAACGAATCATATGACACGAATTTAGAAATAGGGTGCTGAGTACAAGCTCTAACCCCCTTTCTGAGAGCAATAGGAAGACTCAAATCATCCGTAACAGGACCATCAATAACAGGTGAAGAAATGAGATGAGGATCATTACCTGAAGAGTTAGTGGACACTGGGTGTGGAACTGGCATAGGAGATGATGATTGACTTGGTGGCACAAGAGAAGCCGGCTCTTTCTGACGCCGTGAATAAGTCTTAAGATCAGCTTTGTCCAAACGACCACCGATATCCGACTCCTCATCAACAGAACTTCTAGGCTCCCCCTCACCACAAATAATAGCCCGCTGAGTAGGAAGGAAAAAAGACAACTCATGTTGATATGATGCCGTCTCATCCGCAATCTCATCGATGCCACGCTCCCCTTGAGGGGATGGCGGAGGACCAGAAAAGAATGACTCGAATTCACGGAAGGTGACATCCATACTAACATACAGCTTATGAGAGTGAGGGTCAGAGCATTTGTAGCCTTTCTGAGTAGCAGAATAACCAAGAAAGGCACACCGGACAGCCTTAGGATCAAGCTTCCCACGAGTACGAGGGTGAAGATGAACAAAACAGACACAACCAAAAACCCAAGGCGGAAGGGAAGAAGTTGGATAAGTCACAGGAAGAAGCTCAAGAGGAAGTTGGAAGTGAGGGACACAAGATGGCATACGGTTAATAAGGTAAGTCGCGGTAAGAACTGCATCCCCCCAAAAGGACTTAGGAACGTTCATGGTAAACAAGAGAGAGCGAGCAACCTCAAGGAGATGGCCATTCTTACGTTCAGCAACTCCATTCTGTTCAGGAGTGCCAACACAACTAGTCTGATAAAGAATGCCATGCTCGTCCAGGTATGCCCAGAAAGCGCCACCAACATACTCAGTCCCATTATCACTCCTAAGAATTTTGATAGTAGCATTGAAAAAATTGGATACCATTTTATGAAAACTTTTGAAGTAAGAGAAAACCTCAATTTTTGTACGAAGTAAATAAAGCCAAGTCACACGGGAATAACAATCAATAAATGTGACAAACCAACGATAACCAGAGGTAGAAACAACAGGGAAAGGATCCCACACATCGGTATGAATAAGCATAAAAGGAAAAGTACTTCTTTTATTAATTAAAGGATAACAAGTACGTTTATGCTTAGCAAGCTCACAAGCATCACAAACAAAGTTATTCCTAGGACAATCACGAACTAATGGACCCTTACCACCACCTGGAGGCTGAAAAGGCGGAGTATCACGTGACTTGGGGCCGACAACCATCGCTGACCGATCCGGAACAGGAGCACGCACCATAGCACTACGACGACTCTCCTCCTACTGAACCAGGGCATAAGCCTCACGCAATGTAGGAAACGGAGCGCAACCTAACACCTGAACCCATATCTGATCATACTCCAAATTCAAACCAGCAAGAAAATCATACACCCGCTCCTTCTCCACAGCCTGCTGAAACATAGTGGCATCTTTAGAGCAAACTGGCTGGAAACTCTAGTAAAAATCTAGCTCTTGCCACAAACCACTCAACTCAGCATAGTAGACTGCTAGAGAGCGATCCTTCTGATCCAAACCCCTAATCTTCTTACGCAATTCATAGGCCTGTGCATCATTCCCTTGTTGAGAATACATCTAAGAGGCTGCTATCCAGATCTTGTGAGCAATATCCATCAAGAGAAAAGTCCGACTAATGATAGGCTCCATAGAATTGATGAGCCAAGTCATAACTAAAGCATTCTCAGAAATTCATTGAGCAGATAAAGCACTATCCTCAGTAGGTGGCTCGGTACTCCCAGTATTATAGCCAGTCAAACGCCGGGCAACAATGGCAAGACTACAGGAGCGGGACCAAATCAAGTAATTAAAACCATTAAGTTTGACCGGACTAATCTGGAGAGAAGGACGATCACCAAGAGTAAGACCACGACTCAGTCCACTCTCCTCCTTACCCTTAGAGTCCTGACCCAAGTTGTCAGCCATGAGATGAGAAAAGATGGTGCAAAAAACACAAGCTGGATATCAAACAAGTCCAGAAATCACCCAACCAGCACACCAAAAACACCTTCTAAGGCTAAAACAGTCCAAGAGAAGTCCAAAATAGAGCAACCAGATCAACTACAAGCCAGAAAATCGAAGCAGAGCATCTGAACAGCGATAAAAAAACCAAGATAGGGCCAAAATACATCAAACCAAGGACAATAAACCCTCTAGGGTTCCAGTCGGCTCCCAAGGATAGGAGAATAAGGGACAAAACCAGAAAAAATATGATCAAACAGTGATTTTCGAAAAATCACCCAATTTTGATGAAAAATCAAAAAAATTAGAAAACTCAATCAATAATGACCAAACAATCAAAATGAGATTATAGGGTGATTACCCATTAATTTTGGAGCATATTGTATTTTTTTTTTTTTTTTTTTTTTTTTTTTTTTTTTTTTTTTTTTAGCTTTGCTTTGCTATAACAGATGTACCAAGAACAGTATGATGCCTAAGGAACAATCTTCAAGGAAGAAGATAGTGCTCTGATACCATGTTGAATGTATAGATGAGAAGAAGAAGAAGAAATAGAACGAGAGAAAGCTGTTGTATAATATTGATTCAAAAAGCATAGAGTTTCCCCCTTACACATAACTACTTATACTAATAAGAATAATACATAAAGACCAAACTACCCCTAACACTTAACAAGTATATATATATCACACAAATCTGAGATCTTAGATACAGATTTGTGTTCGTATATAAACAAAATCAAAAAATCAGAGAATGAGACTCACAAAATTAATCTTCAAATCGGACTGATCAAGAGCTTTGAGCCAAGATGGAGAGAGTCGGATAGAGAGATCGTAAATCAGAGCCTACGATGCTCGATCTAGTGAACTTTCACCATAAGAAAGAGGAGTGATGAAGAGACAGAACCCTAGATCTATCTCAGGACTGACTGAGAAAAATGAAAAACGCGTGGGCCTTGAAAGGGAAAATATGTTGGTACAAGTAGCACGCGTTTTTCAAAATGAGTTGCTTGTAAAGTATTTTTGAAAACTTTTGAAACAACGTTTTTTGAAAAAACGCCATAGCAAAAACGTTGTTATAACCTAATTTTCTTGTAGTGAATTGACAAAAAAAAATTCGTGAATTGATGAAGATAATGCTGCTCACAATACTTTCAAGTTGATTGAGATTGAGTTGGGGTTGATGTATGACATGCTCTTCAGTAAGGTAGGCACAATTTTTACAGTATGGAAGCATTCTCAGACTCATTTGCATCTCTTGCATTGTCACTGTGTTGGTGGGCTTTTTCTTAGTTAAAAAGCCCGATGGGCATTTGAAAGGTGATCTTCCGATAACCATAATTTTGCTAGTTGGAGCCATTTGTTTAGAAATAGGTGGAGCTCTTGTACAACTTGGTTCAGATTGGGCAATTTTTTGGGCATGTAGGCATTACCCAAGTAAGTTGGTCACTCCGGTTTTTCATCTTCACAAATTTGTGATCTCTAAAAGCAAAGATGGTCTGAGGTTATGGGACAATCTGGGTTAAACTTTTGCAACAAATATACAACAACAAAGTTCAGCCTACCATCGCATAGAGTCAACCTTAGTATCAAAGAACTTATCATCTGTCAGCTGAAAGATTTGGAAGTTGAAACTCCACAGGCTTATACCATTAAAAGAGGTGAGTGGACCCTTGAAAAATATGGATTGGATGCTATTTGGAGTATCAAGCTAGAATTTGGCAAAAGTATTGCCGTTTGGCACGTTGCTACAGACATTTGCTATCGTTTAGAACCAGAAAGTTCAAAGTCAGTCCCAAACAAAGTGGAAACAACCAAAATATTGTCATATTACATGATGCATCTTCTGCTTTTTTGTCCTACTTTATCTTTCTGTAACAACAATGAAAATTTTACTCAAGCTTATCCTAATGTGGAGAAATTTTTTGAAGAAGCCCAGTTTAATGGAGAAAAACTTGCCACTAGTTTAATGGAGAAGCAAGACAAATGGGAGATCATGAGTAATATATGGGTAGAGATGTTGTGCTATGCTGCGAGCTGCTGCTCGGTGAATCACCATGTTCAAGAGCTTAGGCATGGTGGACAGTTTCTCACACGTCTGGCTTCTACTTAAGCACTCAGGTGCAACAAAAATGTTGGAGAAAAATGCATCTCAACAATTGAATGACAAAGAAGACATAAAGTCAGAATTAATGGATGCTGTTGAAGATACAGGATGTTGCTTCTGATACCTTTCAAGCCTTGAATAAGTGTCAAATTTCTGGGAGATGAGCTCATGCAAGTTTGAGTCAAACCATTTAGAAATTCTAGTTTCTTGTGTTTTGTAGATGTTGTTTGATGTAGCTTTTGTTGCGTCCCCTAAAGCTTCTAGTGTTTGGCTTTGAGTTTTTTCTTGCTTTTAATTTCTGTGGTTTTGTTGTAATGGCAAGGCTTCACTTGAATTGTAGTTCTTTGTTGTACTGTTTCATTTAACGAATTGATGGTTGCTTGATCCATGTGATAATTTTAAGGTTTCGTAGGAGAGCTTGAATTACTTGATCCATGTAACAATTTTGTAAACTTGTAATATATAATTTAATGGTTCCTTTTTAAGTTTATTTTCTTTTAGTGCCTACAAAAAAATATATACTTAATATATAAAAGGGTATCTAAGTGATAATAGGATATGATATTAGGTTAGACAATTGATCATTATAGTGAAAATGATATGATTGATGAAATTATTTGGTGAGAAGGACAATTATTGTTTTGAAGGATTACGGCACCAAAAAAAGGTTTTTACGGCGCCAAATGCACGCCATGGATACGATTCTATGACGCACAAGGTACATCATAACTAGTCATGGAAAGTCATTCACTTTTAACGGCATGCCATAGCATGCCATTAAAACTTTTAACAACACATCTTATACGTCATGTTTAATTTTTCCAAAAATTGTCTGTACATTACAAATCATCCAAAAACTATGTTTCTAAACATCAAAAATTGTTCTCAACTTCAAAACCATCCAAAAAGTTCTAAAGATATTAGAAAATTCATAGTAGCTTGTATTCCGTCTTCAAAAGCTTCCCTTCTTAGAGCAACCAAACTTGAAACAACATCAGTAGAAAGAGCATATATTAGATCATAAGCATGGATAAACTACTCCCTCCCAAGAAAATAAGATAGTGGCTCATACCTGCATGAATTAAACTGATTTGATTACTTCCTAATAACCATTATAAAGTTAGCACTTAGCACTAATTTTTGCCTAGGATAGCTCTAATTCCAACTTCTATAAAATACTCCCTCCCAAGAGAGATTACGAGACTGCCACTGAAAACTAACAGTTATGGTTTTGAACAAATTTATTTAATGAGATGGAACATGCCCAATAGGTGTTCAAGTTTTCTACACTTCCAAATCTAAAAAGATTCAATACATCTAAGAGAACTGTATGATAAAATAAGGCATGTTCTATTTCATACCATATGGAATAGGAGAACGTATTGTAGAGGTGGTAATCACTTACATTTGCTTCAGCAGCAGGATTGACATTCCCCAATGCAAAGAAAGATCCACCAAGAATAACTACTCTCTTGACCTTGCTTGCAAAGGATGAGTCCCTTTTCATTGCCTGATCAAACAAACGCATGCTTCTTGAGTGTAAAGGTTACACACCCGAAAAATTTGAAGATGTCATTATTTGTGAGAGTGAACAAAAAGGAAAGATATTAAAACTTACTAAAGCAAAATTTATCAATGGTCCCAGCACAAGTATGGATACTTCACCAGGATACTTAGAAACCATATCCACCAAAAACTCCGATGCCTTCTTCTCAATTTTCTAGGATTTTGGAGGAGGTAAGGAAATGTTCCCTAATCCATCAGAACCATGAACGAAGTCTGCAACACGTGGTCTTCCACCCTAGTAAAGCACAACACAATTTTGAATCTCCACCTAACTAATGCATTGAAATGTGGGTAGCCCACTATTACCTCCTAACTATACCAATTATAGTTGCATCAAACAACACTGCAGTGCATCCTTTACTGTTCAAAATCAACAAACAATTGCAGAAGTGGAGAATACCAGACGTAAGGTAACCTAAAAAAAAATAGGCCAGATGTAGTATGTGTAATGATAATCACCAATCCATACTGTACCTGGCCTGCCCTTATCGGGCCATCACTGTCTAATGTTAACTATTCCGTTTGAAGTATGCCTAATGTGTAGATTAGATGTTTGAAGGGAACAGCTAGTGTGGAATAAGCCAATGCATGCATCTGTTCAGATAGTAGCAGGTATAATGCACTTGTGGCAACAAGCCTTTCTCAACTCCTAGAATCCAGAGTAGCAATCTGTCTTCGCAGTATTCTCTATACTCCAAAAACACTAAGTGTGACACTAAAAATATTGGTTTGAAGAAGGAAGTGGTTTTCCCAATTCCAACCCCAATGGTTAGCTCAACAGGTAAGGCTTTGGGAGACACCCAAGGCCTAAGGTCCCCTATTCAAGTCTTGGGGCCACCTACAATAGGGCATAAGCCCTATGACTTAACTGAAGTGCATGGTCCGTGGAGATTATGGTGACAGAGGGAGGTTTACGGTAGATTAGAGGTTCCATCAAAGTTTGCTAAACCATGGGTTCCTCCCCATCCAAAATAAATAAATAAATAAATTTTCCAATGCCCATTCTAAAGTTGCTTTCTCAACCAACTCACTATCTGAAACAAAAACTCAACATAGTTACAAGTTAGAGCCTCATCTTTCATACGAACGTTCAAATGCCTAAGAAAAGGGAGCTTGTGATAGGTACACAATTACCCTTGAGTAAAACCTTCGTAATCTCAAAGGTCAAGAAAGTGATTGTAGATTTAGTAGAATGGTGTTAAAGGATTCATTAAACTAATCCCCAATAGTTTATAGTCTTCATTCAGTTGAATCTGAGTTGTGTAAAAATCTAAAACACATATGATGGCACAATAAAATGTAAAGAATTGAAATGATAATTCATGTTGGTCACCTACCCATCAGAATCCTTCTTTCTCTTGGAGGGAAGCACCTATCACGCTTTCACCAAGATTAGCAATCTAGGAAGCTACAACACAAATCACAGCCTCGGGTCCATTTATCTGTTTTCCAATTATTTTTTCAAGAGAAGGAAAAATACAGATCTGGTCAGATATCTTATGAAGATATAAACATAAAAGTGCCTGTTGAAAGATTCTAATAACACAAAGCTTAAAAAAAACAGACAAGCAGAATGAAAGTTCCGACCATCTTGATGCTGTTTTAAGTTTTGTTCATAAAGGAGACAAGCAAAGTGAAAAAAGAGAAAAAGATTGAAAGAATGTGGAGGGAATGAGAGTCGAATATTTAGAATTGTAAAAACAAAGAGAATTTATTATACCTCACCCATCAGATAACCAACGAAAGAAAGGAGAATTGATGCTAAAAGTCCAGCAACGGTTCCCTCAACACTAACAGCTCCTTCGGTTCCCCTTGGAACTATCTTAAATGTCGTGACTCGTGACTAGATACCTGCATTAAAAGCAGCAATTTTAAAGCATGCACACCATATATATTTATTTCATTGAACATTTTGTAGGAGGTCATTAATGCTTGGATACCGTGACGGAATTGACAAAGAAAACTTGAAAGGTTTGTACAATATTAAAATAATGTTTTTTCCTGGGATACACAGATAGATTTTAACTGAGAAACTCACAGAACCAGAATATAATCTGGAGAATGCATCTACTGTAAAACAAGAATCATGTCGATGACTTCAAAATTCAAAACACACATTTTCTACTAACTTGAGGTGCAAATAGCATACTTTTAGGATAGATAAATCTCTTAAGATGCTACTCATGCTTCCTAGCACAAATCTCAACCATTTAAAGCATTTGACACAAATCACCCTCCTCAACTGGACCAAAAATCAATCCCAGGAGTAGAATTTGTGGGTTCCATTCAACATACCAATTGCAATAATTTTAGCTTCCATTATTCGAGATAGAATCCAGTGTATGTAATACTAACATATAACTGGCAGTAGTCTCATCAAAATCTCAACCATTGATCAAAACTCAACACAACTTTTAAGTTATCATGTGGCAGGATGGGAACCTAAGATAGCATGATAGATCACCTAATAACAAATTTTATGCACAATAATAACAACAAAGGTTTTACAACCATACCAACTTATAAAATTTACTGTCATAAATGAGAATCCTAAAAAACCTAGGAAACCACAAGTTAAAAGATGCACCACTTACGTTGTTTTTCCATATGCTTTTCCTATTTCACTTGAGACAGTATCACTCAATTTAGTACAGAAACTGCAGATAGCTTGTGATTTAATTCCATTTAATCTAATTAACACAAGCTTGTTAGAAACTACATAGTCACGTCATCGCATTCAAACCACCAGTAGAGAGGCTGTTTGTCTTTGAGCAGCAGCTTCTTCATCATCATAGGCACCTGAATTACCAACACCAAAATAAAATAAGAGCCACTAAGTGACCATATTCCTAGAAATAATTACGAAAAAAAAAAAAAAAGGAACTATATTAATTGGAACATACCAAGATAGACTGCATCATTTCATTAGGATTCCACAAAACCAGCACCAACAATGCAACAAGCAGAAAGAAATCAATAAAATTGCTATAAAGATATGTCTATGAAGAAATATATATATATACATAATATGAGGAGAGAAGTGATATTGAACCTTGTCTTCCTTTCTTGTTTTGTGATTCATTCCAGCAATTCTTGTCCCACAAATGAGCTTCATACCTTCCTGTCCATGATGCCTTGAGCAATCACAATAACAGTAGCCATTTAAGTAAAGCAAAAGAAGACCATTAATGGGACTGAAACTACAGTATTAAATTTGAACCAAATAGGAAATCAATTTCTAGTAATTACCAAAATAACCAGGGGGGAAAGAAGCTGGTTATCCTTGAAGGAAGACACATGCATAAATTTGCTATCCTTATTCTTCAATCTCAGAATAAATTTCGTAATCATCCATCTGGAAAAACTACCAATTGGAAAAACTACCAATTGAGAGGCAGATTGTTTGAAAGAGAGAGAGAGAGAGAGAGATGGAGATTGCAAGATACCTGATGTGGTTTCAACTTTGGCAAAAGTAGCGGCCCTGATAGCAGAAGCACGGAGGTGAAGACGATGCAGGTGGCTCACTGGTGGTCACGGTGGCGCAATGGCAACAGTGAAAAGCTGTGGGGTGGAGAAGAAACAGAGCATTACAGAGTAAAGTGACGAAGAGAGACACTACAGAGATACTAGTATATGGAAGGGTATGGTTTTTTTTAGATTGATATTAGGGCTCAAGAGTTGGGGTTTTGATTTTTTTTTTTTTTATTTAATTTTTTTTTTAGTGTTTGGCGTGTAAAATTTTTATTTTGGTGTTTTTTGTTTTGTTTTTTTTCTTCTGATCGTACCTTTCATGATAGTAATTGCGCGTTGTGAAAAATATAATATTTTAACAGTTGGCTTTCTGTGTGTCAGAAAAAGTGAAATTTTTAACGGCTACCTATTTGCGCGCCGTAAAATGTTCAATATTTTTAAAAGTTAGTGTGCGCGTGTCGTGTATAGTAGATGTATTAACGGCATGTCATATACACGTCATAGAAAGTTCATTATGTACAGCTAACATTGCAAGTTGTAAAAAAATCATCGTTTAATGCATTCACAACCTACGCAATAGACATGTTGTAGTTGGAAAATTATTTACAACATGCAAAAAAAGGAAGTCATAAAAGTGAGAAACTATGACTTATATTTATTGTATGTCATTGATATAAAACCGTAAAAACCCATTTTTATTGCCACTATATCATTGTTGGACCACCTACTTTAAAAAATTCACCAAAAAGTGGCAAGTAGTGGCCAATACCAGCAACTGATCGTGGTGGTGATATGAATAAATAGACAAATTAAGTTGACAGATAGGTACATAAGGACAAATAGAGAGATGATAGAAAGATAGGTGAATAGTGAATAAATTGACTGATAGGTAAAGGTAATATAATATTTTTAATTATTATCTTTTTAAAATTATAACTCCCGTCCTCTGGTAAATTACCAACATGTGTTAATATTTGGGCTTAATTCCCATTAAATCATATTAATTCATCGCTAAAAGTCAGTCTTATCATAATGGTCGCTAAAAAAAGACTTTTGTGATGATTTTTGAATTTGTCGTTAAAAATTGACAATTAGTAACATTTTTCTGTGAAAATTTTTTAAACTATCGCTAAAATTTAGAATTAGTGAATTTTTTTGACGAATTTTTTAAATTGTCACTGAAAACTAGCAATTAGTAACGTTTGTTATTAGTATTTGAAGAAAAACGTTGCTAATTATCAAATGACCTATTGGGCAATAAATCAATCTATTGAAACCTACACATAAGTCCTATATAAAAGTGTTTTGAGATATGTAAAAATATATTGAGATTCATTCCCTCACTTGTCTGAAAGAGGAATTCCCACTTCTACATAGGTTGGTAGTTAATAAAGGAGAGTCCTTAAATTCAATGCTGACAAGGAATGAGGTTGTAGGAGAGTGGGTGTTTCAGTTCAAAAAGGAGCTATATGATTGGGAAATGGTGGAGGTTACTAGAATGTTAGCCCTTTTAGAGGCAACTCCTGCAATCAAGTCAGAGACAGAAGATAAACTGGTTTGGACTACCTCAAAAATAGGTATTTTTACAATTTTATTTATGTATAATTTTCTGACAGCTGGGTTTGGCACACCTCTTTCATCTAGTAAATTGGTATGGGTGAAGTACATTCCCCCCTCTCCCCCCATAGAATCCAATTTTTTGGTTGGCTAGCATGGAAAGGCAGACTAAAGACAGTAGATTTTCTCCTACGAATGGTGTAATGCCCTCAAAATAAACCCATAATCATCCAACAATAGCATGCTTAAACGTAAGAGAATAACGCATAAATATATTCCATCAGAGTAGTCCTTACAAAATGTATTACATGTTGACATCAAAAGTAAATACCCTATGGGCTTACAACTTTCCAAGTCAATACTTGGTTACAAAAAGAGAGTACTAACTCTATACAAAGAAAGCCCTTGGCTTGATATACATGTAATACAACAAAACAACAAAAGAATCCAACAGCCTCAAGCCTCCTAAGCTACGTCCTTGGAGGTGGCATGCTACCTGTACCTAAAAATAATGTCCCATATAGGGTGAGCCACAGCCCAGTAGAAATATATTAAACCAACTATAAACAATGACTAAAATGATAGCATTCGATAGATGGTTCACACTTATACTCCAACTCATGTCATATCACATTTTCCGTTTCTTACTCAACTTTAAGTTTGAAAACAAGGCTCAGAACCTGGCCAAGCAATTTAATGAGGTTACATCCCATTACTAAAATACTTTCGCAATTCATGATGGATACACATTTTGGTGCTGTATCAATAACACATAAAACCACTTCCATACTTCACAAATGGTACACATTTTAGTGCTGTATCCATATAACAAAAACACTTCCATACTTCACATATGATACACATCGTAGTGCTGTATCAATGGAAAATAACTTCCGGCTTAGAGATCCATCCCCTATCTTCCCCTAAACCGTGGAGTACATCCCCTATCTCCTCCCACACAACATAGTGCATATAAACAATTATCATACACACGATCAATCAATAAATAAGGTTAATGTATTATTCCAACCGTCATATTCGATGACACATTCCATTGATTAGTTTTAGTTTGCCTAATCATCATGCATTGTCTACAACAATCAAGACTATCCTCCACCGATAGCCCAAAGCAGTTATCTCTAAACAGGAAATAAATGCATCAAATGGATAACATATCAATATTTGTCTAGGTGAGCGATAAATTAATCCAACTCCACCCTTTAATCCCATACCTTTCCAATTTGAATATTTCCTATTCAATTTCTCATTTCCCAAAATTAATTATACAAATTAATTTATCAACAATTAGGGCTTTTTCCATAATTACAACACCGACCCTAAGGTTCCATTTTCATCAATAATTCAACACCGAGTCCATTTTTCAATGTATTGCATACATAAAGGTTTATATGTTTGAAACCCCATCTTTTGAAAAATTACACAATGACCCCAAACTTTCACAAAATTACCCAACGACCCCCAACATATCAAAATGTCAAAATTCAAAGACAAAGCTCATAAGATGGAGTAGGATATCCCTACCTCGAAGTTAGAGCTCAAATGGAGAAGAAGAAATACAAAGTGCTCCAACTCAACAATTTCTCGGATCAAAACGTAGCCATTGACGATCAATACACTTTTTGCAAAGACAACAAGGTAGTGGGACACTTAGCTAGATCAAACCCTAGAGAGAAGGGAGATTCTAGAGAGAGGAGCTCTCAAAATCGATTTTGGAAAAGTAAGAGAGAGAGAGGAAGTGTAAAAAGTGATTCAAAAATGCCCAGCTGCCAACTGATATACGTATGACCCGCTCGAGCGGAGAATAGAACGCTCGAGCGTCAAGCACAAAATCTAGACACGCTCGAGCGCAAGAAGGCCCGCTCGAGCTCCAAGACACAAGAATAAAAATCATCTGCTCGAGCACAAAAACCAGTCCGCTCGAGCGTAGATTTTCCCCTCCCAGAACTTTGACAGACAAAGCACTACCTGCTTGAGCGCCAATATACCCGCTCGAGCGCGACCTGCTCGAGCGTGAAAAACACACCTGCAGAAGTTTTGCAGAGGCACAAAATACTGGGAGTGTGTAAACCTCGCGCGAGCGCAAGAAGGCCAGCTCGAGCGGACAACCAAAAACCAAACTCTGCTCGAGCGCAGAATAACCCGCTCGAGCGTAACATCAAAAACCTAGGCAACTACACTTTAGACCAAAACTCAACCTACCTGTTCGAAATACGCCCAACACATCCTAAAACTCAAACATATGGAATTAAATGATGATAACAAGGTGTACAACTACTAACTCCACAGAACCAAAGTCCGGAGTACAACAAATACAGAAAGAGAAAACCGGGATCGCTATAACCTTCTCCCCTTAAAGAATTTCGTCCCCCAAATTAAATACCAGTTTTTCAAAAAAAACAAGATCTTCTCAATTCCCAACATTATTACAATGCGAAATTTAACAACTCGACCCATTACCGGTCATCTCATCTCTTTTCAAGAGGCAATTTACAACATTTTCCACAACATGCATTATAGTTATGCATTCCTTGAAATTTCACAAATTTCAATACCACATTCCACAATTCTATATCATATTCAATATTCATGATATATTTCCATTTCTACAATACATTCAACATATACAATGTTACATTAAACTTCCATTTTAAGGCAAGTTCCAAAACATAATTCCATAAACCAAAACATATACCATGTTTTACAACTTAAGACATATATAATGCTCTTAAAGTTCAACAATATTACAAAATCTCAATACATGATTATACATCAACAAACAAGTCCGGATAATTCTCACGGACATCTGCCTCACGTTCCGAAGTGGCTTCCTCCACTCCATGATGTTTCCACAAAACCTTTACCAAGGGAATGGTCTTGCCTCGCAAGACTTGATCCCGCCTATCCAAGACTCAAACCGGTCTCTCCTCATACGAGGCATCCTCATCTACCTCTAAGTCGGTCCAATCCAACACGTGTGAGGGATCCGGCTTGTACTTCCGAAGCATACTAACGTGAAATACATCATGAACCCCAGACAACTGCGGTGGCAAAGCCAAACGGTAAGCAACCTCCCCAATCCTCTCAAGGATCTCAAAGGGACCAATAAACCGAGGGGATAACTTCTCACTCTTCCCAAACCTCATTAGACCTCGCCTAGGTGATATTTTCAGAAAAACATGATCACTAGTCTCAAAAGCCAAAGGCCTCCTCCTACGGTTGACATAACTCTTTTGGCGACTCTGGGCTGTAACAAGCCTCCTACAGATAAGCTCAACTTTCTCCGTCGTTTCCCTCACCAACTCCGGGCCCAACAAAGGTGCATCACCCACCTCGGCCCAACAAACTGGAGACCTACACGGTCAGCCATACAAGGCCTCAAACGGTGCCATACCGATACTCAACTGAAAGCTGTTGTTGTAGGCAAACTCCACCAAGGGCAAGTGTCTCTCCCACGTCCCACTAAAGTCAAGGACACAACCTTGAAACATATCCTCAAAGATCTGAATAGTACGCTCGGACTGCTTGTCAGTCTAAGGGTGATAAGCCGTACTAAAGGTCAACTTAGTGCCCAAGGCACTCTGCAAACTCTGCCACAACCTAGTAGTAAAACGAGGGTCTCTATCTAAGACAATCGCCACTGGGACCCCGTGCAACCTCACTATGTCCCCGAATATACAAGTCGGGGAGATGATCTACCGAATCTCTCACGCGCATAGGGATAAAGAGCGCCGACTTAGTCAACCGGTCTACAACCACCCAAATAGCATCACTACCCCGCTGAGTCCTCGGAAGACCTACAACAAAGTCCATAGTGACATGCTCCCACTTCCACTTCCACTCGGCAATAGGCAAGGGTTGTAACAAACCCGCTGGCCTCTGATACTCGGCCTTCACTTGCTGACAAGTAAGGCACTTAGAAACGAAAATTGCCACATCCTTCTTCATACCCCGCCACCAAAACTGGCGACCCAAATCACGATACATCTTAGTGCCTCCTGGATGCACCGCAAGGCGTGAATGGTGAAACTCTCGAAGTACCTCCTCTCGACAAGACTCCGGCACAAACAAACGATCTCGGTATCTCACACTCAGGTCGGGATACACCGTCAAACCCTTCTCAACCTTCCCACTGGAGATCTTCTCTCGAAGGGATCCTACCTCAAGGTCACCTCTTTGTGCCTCTAACACTCAAGTCACAAGTATAGACTGCGCAACAACAGAAAACAAGGCCGCAGCCTCAACGGATTCGCCCAGAAGTAAATCAAACTCGCCAAGTGCACCCAACATCTCCCACTCCCGGATGGCTATACAAGCTACATCACTAATGGATTTCCTGCTAAGGGCATTGGCCACTACATTGGCCTTTCCCGGGTGATAGTGCAACTTAAAGTCTTAGTCCTCAATGAACTCCATCCACCTTCTCTGCCTCAAATTCAAGTCCCTCTGTGTAAACAGGTACTTCAAACTCTTATGGTCCGAGAACACCTCGAACCTCTCATCATAAAGGTAGTGCCTCCAAATCTTCAAGGCAAATATCACTGTTGCTAACTCAAGGTCATGTGTAGGGTAATTCTTCTCGTGTATTTTCAATTGACGTGAGCCATAGGCAACCACTTTCCCCTCTTGCATCAACACGCAACCCAAACCCTCTCGTGAGGTATCATAATAAACTGCATAACCCAAACCTCTCTCCAAAATAATCAAAACCGGAGCGGTGGTTAATCTAACTTTCAACTCTTTGAACGACTTTTCACAAGTCTCACTCCATACAAACTTGACCCCTTTCCGCGTCAATCTAGTCAACGGCGAAGCTAGCCTGGAGAAATCTTTCACAAACCTGCGGTAATACCTAGCTAATCCCAAAAAACTGCGGATCTCAAAAACACTCTTAGGCTGTGCCCAATCTTGCACTGCCTCTACCTTGGATGTATCAACAGACACCCCTTCTCCAGATACCGCATGGCCTAAGAACTTGACTTCCCCTAGCTAGAACTCACACTTTCCATTCTTGGCATACAGCCTATGGGCTCTAAGCAATTCAAGCACCACTCTAAAGTATTTCTCGTGCTCCTCTTCAGAAGGCGAATAAATCAGAATGTCGTCCACGAAGACGACCACAAAGTGATCTAAGAATTCCCGGAAGATCCAGTTCATCAAGTCCATAAAGACCGCCGGTGCATTGGTGAGCCCAAATGGCATCACCAGAAACTCATAGTGGCCATACCGCGTACGGAATGCTATCTTTGGAATATCCTCCTCCCTGACCCTCAATTGGTGGTAACCCGATCTCAAGTCTATCTTAGAGAAACAACGGGAACCCTTCAACTGGTCAAACAAATCATCTATACGGGGCATAGGGTACTTATTCTTGACCGTAGCCCGATTCAATTTCCGGTAGTCGATACAAAGTCTCAAGGCACCATCTTTCTTTTTAGCAAAGAGGGCCGGTGCTCCCTACGGCGAAACACTAGGGCGAATAAAGCCCTTATCCAGCAACTCCTGGAGCTGAATCTTCAACTCACTCAACTCGGCTGGGGCAAAACGATAAGGTGCCATAGAAATCGGCGCCGTGCCGGGCACTAAATCAATAGAGAACTCTATCTCTCGGTGAGGTGGCAAACTAATGAGATCCTCGGAAAAAACATCCAAATACTCACAAATCACCCTCGGCAATACAACCTGGGTCTCATCACACTCACCTCTCATAAGGCTAGCAAGATGACCACTAAGCTCACTCCGCTCTCGCGGATCATATACCGGTGGCAACACACTACCAACCCGATCCCCCAAGAAATGGAAACACTTCCCGCTCGGGGTACATACTGTGACCCTCTGGCGGTAGCAATCAATAACAGCCCGGTATGACGATAGCCAATTCATACCCAAAATAACATCAAAACCCTTCATGGACATAACTACAAAAGGAAATGGAAGCCTGCGATCGGCGACCTCTATATCACAATCTCTACATCCTTGTTTCAAAATCAATTCACCCCCAACAGGTGATACAACACATATAGGACATGCTAACTGTGCCAACTCCAATTCCAAAACAGATACAAATTCAGCAGATACAAAGGAATGAGATGCACCCGTATTAATCAGCACACTAGCAATCGAGTTGCAAAACAGAAAAGTACCTCTCACAACAGATGGAGCCGGTACTAGGTCATGCGCGGTAACAACATACACGCACCCTATAGGCCCTTGATCCACCTGCTCATCCCTCAAAGCATACGACTACTGCACATACTGGGATGACGAGGCTCCCGGATTGGCCCTTGAAGCCTGCACAGACTGAGCTGGCTGAAAACCCTGCGTCTGCCTAGAACTAGACGCTCCCGAAGTGGCACTCAATTGTGGGCAAAACCTCTTCAGGTGCCCAGGCTGACCACACTGATAGCAAGACAAAGACTGGCCTCTGCCCTGACTCTGGCCCTGAGGTCGAGCCGAAGAAGAAGCAGCTCGCTGACCTCCTCCCCTCTATGGGCAAACCGAAGCTTTGTGGCCCAGCTGACCACACTTGTAACAAGTAAAATCTCCCTGATTGCCTCTCCCCGAGCCTGCACTCGGCACTGGAAAGGTCGATCTAGCAACACCACCCTGAGATTGCTGAGGGTTAGAACCCCTATGTCTCCTACCATCACCCTGACCATCCTGACTCCTCTTGGAGCCTTTCTGCCTTTCCTCCTCTTCCTGCATCATGATCTCCATATGGGCTAAAGCATCAACCAGGCGCCCATAATCTCGGGTCATAGAACCCCCAACTCTCATCTTGAGGCCGCGCCTCAACTTCTTCTCAAACTCGATGCAACGGCGTTCCTCAGACGCCATAAGTTCAGGTGCAAACCTGGACAAACTGGTAAAAGCAGCCTCAAACTCGGCCACAGACAAACTCAGCTGCTTGAGCTGGCAAAACTGTTCTCTTAACTTCTCCCTGACTGCTGGAGACAAATACTTCTCCTGGAAAGCCTCTACAAAAGCTTCCCACGTGCCACCAATACGGCCCCTCATGTATTTCCACCACTAACCCGCACCCCCTTTAAGTTGGAAGGATGCCAAGGTCACTTTCAATGCTCCGTCCTCGATGCCAAGCATCTCGAACGTCTTACTCATTTGCTCTAACCACTCGTCAGCCTTCAGTGGCTCCTTCAGATCCCCAATAAACTCGTCTGGATTAGACCGGAAGAACTTCCTCTTCAAGAAGGAAAGCCCTGCATCAACAACCGGGGCCTGCACTTGAGCCTGCACTGGATTCTCAGCTCTGAGAATACCCATAGACACCCTCAAAGCATCGACTATCCCACGGGCTAAAGCGCCCATAGCCTCCTGACCTGCTGGCTCGGCCACATTGGCCTGGCCAACCCCCTCCTGCTGCGTCGGATTATCATCCGGTAAAGGCATCTCCTGCCTACCATACCTACCACGTCTACCTCCTCGTCCTCGTCCTGACATCCTAATAAAGGTAACGAAGAACGTTAGCACATTCACAAATGCGCCGAAGCTATAACACTCACGTCCTAATACATGGACAATTTTAATTCACTCCACGTAAGCACATAAACACATAAGCACTTACGAATTTCATTTTCGGATAATAATAGTCCCGAGGCGTTACTAGAGTTCCGATTAGAAACAGCATTGATCAAGTGCTTTTCCAACAAGACTCACAGAAACCCAAGGATCCAATCAACATCCTAGAAACTAAATCCCATACCCAAGTAGTCACATAAA
Source organism: Camellia sinensis (assembly GCF_055761805.1). Lineage (NCBI taxonomy): Eukaryota > Viridiplantae > Streptophyta > Magnoliopsida > Ericales > Theaceae > Camellia > Camellia sinensis. The sequence continues at coordinate 178,113,908 of NC_138962.1, read as the reverse complement.
CATGTTATCAAATAGACACATACTGTCACACATAAGTCTCTAACAAGCGAGACAAACCCATTGTGATACTAATCACTTTTCACGTACCCAAAGTATTCAAACCTAGTACGCTCTGATATCAAGTTGTAACGCCCTCAAAATAAACCCATAATCATCCAACAATAGCATGCTTAAACGTAAGAGAATAAGGCATAAATATATTTCATCAGAGTAGTCCTTACAAAATGTATTACATGTTGACATCAAAAGTAAATGCCCTATGGGCTTACAACTTTCCAAGTCAACACTTGGTTACAAAAAGAGAGTACTAACTCTATACAAAGAAAGCCCTTGGCTTGATATACATGTAATACAACAAAACAACAAAAGAATCCAATAGCCTCAAGCCTCCTAAGCTACGTCCTTGGAGGTGGCATGCTACCTGTACCTAAAAATAATGTCCCATATAGGGTGAGTCACAGCCTAGTAGAAATATATTAAACCAACTATAAACAATGACTAAAATGATAGCATTCGATAGATGGTTCACACTTATACTCCAACTCATGTCATATCACATTTTCCGTTTCTTACTCAACTTTAAGTTTGAAAACAAGGCTCAGAACCTGACCGAGCAATTTAATGAGGTTACATCTCATTACTAAAATACTTTCGCAATTCATGATGGATACACATTTTGGTGCTGTATCAATAACACATAAAACCACTTCTATACTTCACAAATGGTACACATTTTAGTGCTGTATCTATATAACAAAAACACTTCCATACTTCATATATGATATACATTGTAGTGCTGTATCAATGGAAAACAACTTCCGGTTTAGAGGTCCATCCCCTATCTTCCCCTAAACCGTGGAGTACATCCCCTATCTCCTCACACACAACATAGTGCATATAAACAATTATCATACACACAATCAATCAATACATAAGGTTAATGTATTATTCCAACCGTCATATTCGATGGCACATTCCATTGATTAGTTTTAGTTTGCCTAATCATCATGCATTGTCTACAACAATCAAGACTACCTTCCACCGATAGCCCAAAGCAGTTATCTCTAAACAGGAAATAAATGCATCAAATGGATAACATATCAACATTTGTCTAGGTGAGCGATAAATTAATTCAACTCCACCCTTTAATCCCATACCTTTCCAATTTGAATATTTCCTATTCAATTTCTCATTTCCCAAAATTAATTATACAAATTAATTTATCAACAATTAGGGTTTTTTCCCATAATTATAACACCAACCCTAAGGTTCTATTTTCATCAATAATTCAACACCGAGTCCATTTTCCAATGTATTGCATACATAAAGGTTTATATGTTTGAAACCCCATCTTTTGAAAAATTACACAATGACCCCAAACTTTCACAAAATTACCCAATGACCCCAACATATCAAAATGCCAAAATTCAAAGACAAAGCTCATAAGATGGAGTAGGATATCCCTACCTCGAAGTTAGAGCTCAAATGGAGAAGATGAAGAAATACAAAGTGCTTCAACTCAACAATTTCTCGGATCAAAACGTAGCCCTCGACGATCAACACACTTTTTGCAAAGACAACAAGGTAGTTGGACACTCTAGCTAAATCAAACACTAGAGAGAAGGGAGATTCTAGAGAGAGGAGCTCTCAAAATCGATTTTGGAAAAGTAAGAGAGAGAGAGGAAGTGTAAAAAGTGATTAAAAAATGCCCAGCTGCCAACTGATATACGTATGACCTGCTCGAGTGGAGAATAGAACGCTCGAGCGTCAAGCACAAAAATCTGGACACGCTCAAGCGCAAGAAAGCCCGCTCGAGCTCCAAGACACAAGAATAAAAATCATTCGCTCGAGCGTGAAAACTAGTCCGCTCGAGCGTAGATTTTCCCCTCCCAGAACTTTGACAGACAAGCACTACCCGCTCGAGCGCCAATATACCTGCTCGAGCGCGACCTACTCGAGCATAAAGAAACCCGCTCGAGCGTGAAAAACACACATGCAGAAGTTTTGCAGAGGCACGAAATATTAGGAGTGTGTAAACCTCGCTCGAGCGCAAGAAGGCCTGCTCGAGCGGACAACCAAAAACCAAACTCTGCTCGAGCGCAGAATGACCCGCTCGAGCGTAACACCAAAAACCTGGACAACTACACTTGAGACCAAAACTCAACCTACCTGTTCGAAATACGCCCAACACATCCTGAAACCCAAACATATGGAATTAAAGAATGATAACAAGGTATACAACCACTAACTCCACGGAACCAAAGTCCAGAGTACAACAAATACAGAAAGGGAAAACTGGGATCGCTAGAAATGGTGTTCTTAATGCTAATGAATCAACCCTTTGTATTTTTTTCCAAAGCTGAGGGTGAGTCACTTAATCATGTGTTATTGTATTGCTCAGTTGCTTAGAGAGTTCAGTCAGAGTTTTTTTTTTTTTTTTTTTTTTTCCCTGAAGGTTTTGGTCAGAGATGTTAAAGTGGTAGGATGTGCAACATGCATTACCAAACTCAGTGGAGACCCTCCTTAACTGGTGGGTAGGGAAAAGCCTCAGCAATAATGAGAGAATGATGTGAAAAACATTACCTATTACTATGTTGTGGTCTCTATGAGAACATCAAAATAAGTGCATTTTCAGGGCTATTAACCCAAATGTGGCAGGTTTATGTGATCCGATAAAAGTTAAGATTGCACTTTGGTTCTAAGTAGTGTTTAAGGAACATTACTTCACGATTCATGATTTTCTTTTCAACATGAGGCAAATCAGAAATTGTATAAATAAAGGTAGGAGGCTTGTGGTTTGAGGTAACAAGTCTTTGCCAGTGTTGACTATTGGGTGTTGTCTACTATCCTATGTGATGCCTGGGTATATAACCCACCTCGTTTTCCTTTAATTGTGATTATCTTGCTCGTGTTAAGAGTGTCGGGATTTAATCTGAGATCTTGTCGACCTTTTGAGTTCATTGTTCTTGAAACTTCCCTCGGATCCTCGTCTTTATTTCATTCTAGAGTTGAGTTCTGCTTGTTTCGGAAAGCATGAAATTGAATCAGGGGTGTCTCGGGTTCAGCTAGTGCAATTTCTAGGTGGAGGCAAGACCACACATGTAGGGCTTGGACCACACGTGCGGAAGTGAGACTGCACGTGCTAGAGATGAGGTCGCACATGTGGTGAGGTGAGGTCGTCGATGGTTCAACACTGCTTTAGATGCACAGGCGGAGGGTAGGTGCGGAAAGTGAACCGCACGTGCGGGAGAGAGTGACGCACGTACGGAAGGTATGCGCCACACATGCGGAAATGGTACCGCATGTGCAGGAATGCGATGTGTCCGAAAATTTTCTCTTTTTCTTTTCTTCGGCTGAGCACCCACCTCATTTTTCTCTCATCTCTCTCTCTCTAAAACATATTTCTCCTCATTCTCTCTACATTACTCTCACCAAAACACATTAATCCTTTGATTTCTCCAAATCCATTAGAGCTTTGACCCTGGTTCCTTCATTAAAGTTGGAGAACTCCTCAAGGGCTACGTTTTGTGCGGTGGATATCAGATTTCAACACAGTCAAATTTGGGGGTTTTCTTCTCTCTTCTTCTCCAAAGCTTGAGGTAGGGATTCTCTTAAATTTATATATACATTTTTGCAAATTTATGTTGATTGTGGAACTTCTTCTTGTAGTAATGAAACTTGATTTTTGGCTCATGAGTTCTTAATGATTTTAAAAATGGGTTTTCTCAATGTTTTTAAAAAAACTCTTGAGGATATGAACTATATTGTTAAGAAGGAATGTTGTCTTGGAAAAGTCCTTTCAAAAATGAGGAAAAAAACCTAGTTTTGTGAAAACCCTAGAGATTGTGGATTTTTTTGGGAAAATGGTAAGTGAAATCTATGCTTGTCCAGTATTATGATGAATATATGATTGAGAAATTCCTATAATTGTGTATGAGGAGGAAATTCCATGGAAGAACGAGAAATGGTTGATATTGAAGCTAGTTGTATAGCTTATTTTTGGTTGGTCTTGAAATGACCAAGTGGAAAAATAGATATTAACATGTGGAGAAAGCATATAATGTGGTATTATTATTTATCTCTCGGTAGATTTATTTGTGAAATTATCTTGAGAAGAAGTATGGAGATTTTTATCACAATGGTAGGTTATGTGGTGGAAATTGAAAATGGAAACATATTATAATGCATTGATACATGTTGCATTGGCGTTCCATTTCATTTGGTTGTTATGACTATCGAATTGAAATTTGAAAACTATTGCATTGAGAAAGAAATTATTTTGTGAAACAAGAACATATTGAATTGTAGTTTGGTATTGGTTAAGTTGGCCGAGTGTCCATGGTGAAAGACCGAAAACACGTGTGGAGAAGATACCACGTGTCTTTTGGTGAGAGACCGGTAAAGTGGAGATTGATAGTGCTTGTTATGCATACTTGCAGACACCAACCTAGAGATTACCTAAGTCGTATTTATCACCCCTTTGAAAATTACATTGAATTTGTTAGATCATTGTGTCGTCAAATTGGCATTATGCACAAGATTTTCCAAAAAGGCAAAAGTATGTATTTTGAGCATGACATGGCATTTGCATTCATCTCATAAGATTATGTAAAAATGTATATATTTTGTTAAGAATTTCCTACTGGGTTTTATGCTCACCCTAGTGGATTTTGTACAAGGAAAGATGTAGTGATTGCACCAAATTGAAGGCGTGAAGTGTTTTGAGGGCATATGGCTCTTGTTTTGTTGTTGTTTTGGATAAGCCAAGGGCTTAAAATGTATGGGTTTCGATAACCATTTTTGTGTAATCGAGCATAAGCCATAGAACTTGTAGCCTTGAGAGCATTTATTTGTAGTTGACTTGTGGTGCCACATGTTATAGATTTATATTTCTGTAATGTTGAATGTATAGTTGCATATGAAACACTTTTGATAAATATCCAGAATGAATTGAGTACACATCTTAGAGATTTAATGACAATGTAGTGGATGAAACATTATGTTATATATATATATATATATGTTATAGGAGTTACTGCTTTTGGATTAAGTTCGTGTTGATAGATAAATATGAATCCTTCTTATGTAAATTATTTTGGGAGCGCTACATTCTATGTTTTTGTTTTGGCTGGTTATTGTCTTATCAACTTGGTTTGGTGCTAACATATGATTGTGCTAGTTAGATAATGCCAACCTAGTTGAAATTGTCTAATTTTGCTATGATGCTCTTTGCATCTTCCGTCTTCTGTCATTTACAATTTAATTTTTTAGTGACTTTTTTTTATTGTATTTAGTGATTTTTTATTTTTTTAAAAAATTAAATTTTTACTAGAGGAGCCTTCCAAAAAAATGAACATGCTACATCTCCTTGATTTTTCTCCCGCAAACTCTTCTTAATGATGTGTCAAACAATTTTGAAAGGAGAGATAAGAGTTTGAAGAGAATTGATCAGTTAGTATTATTCGCTATGGCATTGGGGGAGGGTGGGGGAAAATTTGAGGGATAGAGCTTTACAAAAAACTAAAAGGAAAAAGTAAAAAATAGTGGACTTCTTCTTTTATTTTTTTGGATTTTTTCATTTTTTAAAATTATTCTACACTAGACAATTGAAAAAGTAAAAAATTTTGACACAAATTTTAAAAAAACAAAAATTACTAAAGATAAAAAAAAATGGAAAAAAAATGTGATACTAGTATTGTCTTCACAAATATTTCCAAATTCATAAAAAACATTTATAACTTTAATTATTTAAAATAAATAAAATTTACCACTAATTTGTTTTTTTAATAAAAAAAATACAATTTTCCCAAATTTCTTTTGCTTGATTCATACATTAATGTGTTATTTATTTATTTTTTAAAAAATAGTTACCAAAATCACTAATTTTGTATTAGACCTAGATCATCAGATCCACAGGGTTGCACCCAAGTGGAACAACATAAGCATATATACCTTACATGGTGAATTCTAGCCCTCCTTTGGCATAAGAATTTTTTTTTAAGGTGGTGGGCTAATTTAATTACAAAAATATAAAATAAGTTAAATGGTCAATAAGATAAAATATTATATTTAAATCATAATTATTTCACATTTTCTCTCATAAAAAATTTAAAAAAGAAAAAGAAAAAAAGAAGTCAAAAAACCAAATCCAAATGAACTTTTAACCCTAACTAAAATAATATATATATAAAAAAAAAAGAAGCCAACCCACTCCCCCCAAAGGAAGTTTATAATCCGCACCTTTCATCATAAGTCATCTTAATTATGTCATTTTTTTTTGGTTATGATTAAATGTTTTTTTTAATTATTCTCTTCCTTCTCTTCACCTAATTTTCCCCAGGTAAATTGCACTTTTTCATTGGTTCTTATTGTTTGTATTTTATCTGGTTTTATTTCCTTATGTCAATTTGGAATTGCAATTCAATCCGTGAGTTCTCAGCTTGAAATCTATAGGAGTAATTTTTTTCTCGGGAAAGATTTTTATTTGTATGATTTTCCTCAGAAACAAACGGGTGTTTTAACTTTAACTGAGCCGACTCACAGAATTTATGAACTTCATGAGATGAGAGTAATGTGTGGGTGTTGATTTCCGACCACACAACCAAACGGGATACTCAGTTGGAGAGCACTGGCAAAATAGATTAAGCTCGAACAACCTGGCATAGAAAGAAAAGAATTCGACTGTGGTTCGTCCACCCGGGGGCACTCCGACGATCAAGTCAATAATCGAATATCTCTCAAAGATAGCAAACTGTGCTTAACTCACAAGAATAACTTACCACTCACAGTATATTACACATACCTGAGACCCACGGGAGTGCCTTGCTTTTATAGCCAACACTAACATGTTCCCTGTAGAAGCCTCACTTCAATGGACTCAGGCTCAATGTCTATCCCAGACCCTCAGCCAGATAGAGATAAACTCCCTAAGAGTTTTATCTTTATCCAAACTGAGATTCTCTCCTGTTCTAGGACTCTTGTCCCTTATCTGATTATCTCAGATTTCGGTATCTCCGTAGATAACCTCGGCCTAGCCGAGGTCACCTCGGCATCATGAGCAAGCCATGTGGCACCTCGACTGACACTTCGACGTCATCTTGGCCACGTGTTATCATTCATAAAATATGTCCCCACAACTACCCCCTAGGTTCTATTACCTCGGCAACCTGAGATGATGGAACCTATATCGTTTCTTTCTGAAGAACGTCGACTGAAATTCACTCTTTTCTTCGTCTAAGATCATGACTTGTCGGTTTCAAGTACTCAGGACTCAATTGCCCATCTCTATCAATGACCAAGAACCAAGAACCAAGTTTTTCGAGTTCCTTAACCCGAGATCGTTCCATTAGCCGAGGTTTTCACATCATTAAATTGAGAACTCCAAGAGTTTTATCTGCGCATGAGCTGTCACACACGGTTTTCTCAACCATTTCCTCCACGCGTCCGTTCCTCATTGGTCCGTACCTGACACGCGTTATCAAGATGTGTTGCTTCTACACACGCCACTTGACAAACATGTTGTCTAAAGCATTTCATTATGGTTTGCCGCCTTTTCGTGTTTTTGACAAAACTCTTTCTTCTCTCTCCGTCTTTTCACTTTTGTAATTCACAATTTTTTCCCTTGTCTCTCAGACTTTCTCTCTCTAACATTTCTAAATCTTCCATTGTTGCGTTCAAGAGCTCTCTGCAACTGCATTCTTCGTTTACCGCTGGCACACCACTCATCATTTGACTTTGATCGTTTAGCTTGTCTGATTCCAGCATATCTCACTCCAGCTTCAATCGATAAGTCCTTCGATTCCTTTTTATTTTAACTTTAATTCTCCAATGTTGTTTATTATTCTTGGCCATGCTCATATGACTTCCTTTTGAGTTTTGCTATATGCTTCCCCTCATACCTGTTTTTGTGAAATCTGTATATGCATTTGTAATTGTTCTCTATTGCTATCTTCGTGCTTTGGCCATCATTTCTTGTTTCTTGAATCTGTTTGATGTAACACAATTTGTTCCTGAATTCAAGAATGTGCGTATTGTTTCTGACTCTTGCACACTGCCTTGCACATACTCACTTATTGTTCTGTAAATTTATGATTTTCTTAATTCTTGAATCTCGGTTGTGTTCTTGATTTCTAAATCATGCTCTTTTTTCTATTTATCTTGTTGTATTTCTAGATTTTTGCCTTCGATTCTATTTCTATAGTTTCTAGGTTTAGGATTGGCTCTAGAACCTCGTTCTCTAGGAAAATCGACATGAATTCTCCTTAGATCTTCAAAAATCCTAAAACCAGTGCCTGTTTAGGTTTTAGTCAAGGTCTTTAAACCTGCATCAATCATTTTGTTGTCTAACCCCTTCTTGCCGAGATAATAGGTATGTTTAGGTGGAGGGTAGACACCCCAAAAAAGCTAAAGCATTTTAGGCGAGAGTTCTCGATCCCAGCCGATGTCCATTTGAGGTTAGTTGGAGAGGAAGACTCTATCATGCCTGATAGAGACTCCATGCCCTTTCCTGTTGTTGCATTTATTGAATGTGGATTTCGGTTTCCCCTAAACACTCTCTTCCGAGAAATCCTTCATTATTACAAACTTAATCCCATGCAGCTTGCCATAAACTCATATAAGGTTATCAATGGCATAATCAAACTAGCACACCGAGAAAAAGCTAGCATTACATTGGCTGACATCCAATTATGTTACACAATGTGTGGCCTTAAGTATAAGAAAGGCTACATATACTACCTTAAGCCCAGATCCACCGCCTTCAAACTAATAGACAACCTCTTAGACTCCAACAAGGGTGCTGGAGATGATTACTTCATCGTCTCGGGTAACTGGGAGTTTGCTCCTGATGACAATCTTCATCTTTATCCTCTGAGCCGAGCAGTTTTTAAAGAGGGTGATGGTAAGACTTAGTTATCACACTGTAATTCCATTTTGGTTAAGGCTTGCCAACTCATTCATATATTCTAATGTTTGCTCTTTATTTTTTTGTAGTTCTTCCTCAACCAGCCAAGGGATTTTGGTTACGTTCCCAGCCGAGATCTGAAGAAACTCTTGGATCGTCTTGTGCAGAAACGAAAAGCCCCTCTTCTGTTGAATTACATACCAACATACAAATCGGCTTTGCCCGACGTCCCTCAGAGAAGTCAAACTCCACCATCTGCCTCAACCCCTCTAGTTACTTCTTCACCAAGAGCTAATCAGGCTTCCGCTTCTGATCCAGTTGAGTTACCGTCAACCTCTGCCTCCTAACTTATCCCAATATCCCAACGTCGACATCGTCGTCATGCCCCAGCAAACGTACCAACAGGCAGAACTCGTAACTACAAACATCAAGATTCTAAGGAGTCAGCCTATGATCTAGCGAACCCACCAACAGCCTTGCCAGCAATTCATTTCGGTACCAAAGTTACCCTCACTGCTATTGCCGAAGACACGGGCCGAAAGTCGTTGTTGAGGACCTTTTGGCCAACTTGCCAGGAGTGGTCACTGTTGTCTTTTCTTCACCATCTCAATCTCAACCCAAACAAAAACCAAAAAGGGTAAAGAGGGCTAAGGCAAAAGCCTCTACCACCCAAATTGAATATGAAGATACAGTACCAATCTCCAAACTCGCCGAAATCGAGAAAACAGCCTTCCTTGCCAAAAAGAGGCCTGCTGAGGCCAATCCAACTGATACGGCTCCGTCAAAGAAGCTGAGGTCCAAAGGGTGCATTTAAAGTCGATGAACCCTGGGCTCCTGCCATCATGATTGGGGACCAACCAATCAAGGCCGGCAACAGTGCCATTGACAATATCAAGGTCGGCGTTGCCCTTTCCACAACCGTTCTTCTCCTAACTGATCTAAATTGTATGGTTGAGATCACGAGTATTAAAATTTTTATTTAATGATGCAGCACTCCATTCTGGTAAGTCTTCAACTCTTGTCTTTTCTGGCTTTCTACTTCAAGTCCTCATACTTCAAAATTTTACTAACTTGTTCATTCATTTTCTTCTAGGTGATCGAGTATGCTTATTCCTTTGCAATGAAAGTCGAGGATTTGAAGAAAGAATTAGTCCACAAGACCAAAGAGGCTGCTGGCTTCCTTACCTCTTTAAATAACATCGAGGCCAAGATCAAAGTTCTGTTGGATCAGGCCCAGGCAGCCAGACAAGCCCAAGACTAGGCTGAGGAAAAAGTTGAGGCGGCCGAGGCTGTAGCTGAAGTACTAAAGTCTGAGATCAAGGATGCCGAAGCCAAAAATGCTGAGGTCAAGGCAGAGCTCCAAAAAGTACTGGCTACGAAGGAAGCCAAGATCAAGGCGACCGATGATAAAGCTTTCTCAGAGGGACAAGCTGCAGTCCGTGACGCGTACAAAGATCAAGTCAACCAAGCCTGTAATCGAGGCTTCTACCTCGGTTGGACTGCAACTCTCAACAAATTATTTGTCCCTATGGACTCCGACCTCCGAGATATCAACCAACTCCAAGTGCCTTTCCATTCGACTTCCAAAGATTTAAACGGGGAGGCCGACGAGGAGGAAACCGACGCAAAGGATGCCGAAGAAAAGAATGGGGTCACTGTTGGGGCGAAGTCTCCAACATTGAATGATCAAGTCCTAGACTTGACTCATGATAGAGAAGACTTGGTTTCCAAGGCTGCCTCTCCTAAACAAGCAACTTCTGAGGTCGAGGTTAGTCTAGCCAAAAAAAGATTAGACCAAACATTTCTAGAAATTGACGCCGAGATAGTGGCGAAGAAGGAAGCCACATTGCCAACCGAGGCCAACACAACGCCAACAGCCAAGGTTGAACAATTTGAAACCGATGCCCACAATTCCAATGCTTAGGAATTTTGACTTTGAACTTTACTTTTGGATAGTTCATAATTTTCTGTAACTTTTGGACAAGTAATCCCTTTTTTCAAGCCGAAGTGTCTTTTTGTTTCTGAACAAGTTTTTCCCGAATGTATGCTTGCCTTCCTTTTCCCTAAGTGTTGAATGTTTTGCTTCATATATGCTTCACTGCTTTCCTTCTATGCCTTTCATGCTTTCATACTCAGAATATTTTTTGTATTTCTCCAAAGTACACCTTAACTTGTGTAATCACTTCGGGGTAAAGTACCTCGGATATGAATATTGATTGGTTGTCTCGGCCAACACTTGAAAACACCTCGGCTAACACTTAAAAATATTTTGAATATATATTTTTTACAAGTGCTGTTTCTTTAAACTTATTCAGTCAAGTATTACTCCTTCATTTCCACTAACTGTCTTCTATCAAGACTTCACCCTTCCAACCTTGACAACCTGGTTGGTCACCTTGGGTAATATGTATCGCGGATACATCTTTCATAATTACCTCGGCTAACTCCAACTTGTAAATTTCTCTAAAATTTCAACAAGTGTTAAGCCCATTTTAACTTGTAAATTTTTCTAAAAAATTTTAACAAGTCCCAAGCTCTTAAGTTTATTTATCATTCCTGCTCTCTCTGCTCCCTAATGTGAACCTAAGTTCCACTTAAGTTCACATTATATGTTTACGGTCTATCACCGAAGTCAGATTCAAACAAAGACTAATTGAAGTGTTCACCCTTGGTTTCTTTGAAATAAACTTAGGGGTTGTTTGGGATGATCTAAATAAGTGCACTTTTTGATTTTTTATGAAATATGGGTTGGGTTTGGGTTGGGTTTGAAGTGATGTGTTAGAGAGGTGATGTGACTTAAATAAGATGATGTGACTTAAATAGGATAGTGACTTTTTGACTTTTTGTCTTTTTTCAATCATGCCAAACTTGGCCTTAGTTCCATTCTGAGTTTAACTCTGCCGACATGGCAAGTCTTGGTTAATTCAACTTAGTTCAACTCTATTATATGCAAGTATAATTCAACTCTGCCATATAATAAGTCTAAGTTATTCGTCATGTTTCATTCGGAAATATCGCCAACTTCGTTCAACTCTATTATATGCAAGTATAATTCAACTCTGCCATATAATAAGTCTAAGTTATTCGTCATCTGTTATTCGGAAACATCACCAACTTAGTTCAACTCTATTATATGCAAGTATAATTCAACTTTGCCATATAATAAGTCTAAGTTATTCGTCATGTTTCGTTTGGAAACATCGCCAAATTAGTTCAACTCTATTATATGCAAGTATAATTCAACTCTGCCATATAATAAGTCTAAGTTATTCATCATGTTTCATTCAGAAACATCGTCATAGGATTAGTTAGTCTTATCGCACAAATTTTAAATTTAAAAATCAAACTAACATTTTATTATTACTTCAGCTAATAAAATTATGACATAAACTTCGCAAAAATAAAAAACTAATGATAAAAAAACTTCAAGTTGCAAGTGTTCCAGGGTCCTGGCAACTCTTTGCCTTCAGTGTCTTCAAGCCGATATGCCCCATTGCAGGCAATCGAGATGATCCTATAAGGCCCCTCCCAGTTTGGGCTAAGTTTTCCCTCCCTAGGATCCTTCTTGTTGCCGACGACCTTTCTTAGGACTAGGTCCCCAACCTTAAACTCTCTTGGGTTGACCTTCTTGTTGTAAGTCCTAGCAAGTTGTTGCTGGTATGCCCCTAGTTGAATTGCTGCTCTCTCTCTTTTCTCCTCCAGCAGGTCTAGATCTCAGGCCAGAAAGGCCTCATTAGTCCCATTCTCTACTTCCTAGATTCTGATCCCAGGGATACCGACTTCCAATGGGATAACTGCTTCAGTGCCATAAGCCATGGCAAATGGAGACTCCCTAGTTGATCTTCTCGACATAGTCCGATATGCCCAGAGTACATTGGGCAACTCTTCTACCCATTTTCCCTTTGCTGCTTCCAGCCTCTTTTTAATCCCATCCAAGATAGTCTTATTGGATGTTTCTGCTTGACCATTGCTCTGAGAGAAACTTGGAGTAGAGTAGTAGTTTTTGATTTTATACTTTGCACAGAAGCTTTTGATTAGCTTACTGTCAAACTGTGTACTATACTATTATTACCCTTGGAATCCCAAACCTAGTGATGATGTTCTTCCATATGAAGTTCTTCACATCAATATCTCGAATCTTCGCAAGGGATTCAGCTTCCACCCACTTCGTGAAGTAGTTAGTTGCTACCAGCAGAAACTTCCTTTGCCCAATTGCTTGGGGCAGTTGTCTAACAAGATCCATGCCCTACTGGGCAAATAGCCAAGGGTTGGATATTGGGTTCAAATCTGCTGCTGGTTGATATATCAAAGACGCAAACCTTTGGCACTTCTCACACTTTTTGAAGTTTTAACATCCTTCTACATGTAGGGCCACCAGTACCCCTAAGTAGTGGCCCTATGAGCAAGTGATTTGCCTCCAACATGGCTTCCATATACTCCTTCATGTATTTCATACAAGAAGTCTTCAATTTGGGAGGGATGCACACATCTCAAAAGGGGACCAGTAAAGGATCTCTTGTAGAGATGGCCATCTGTTATTAGATTGAACCTGGCCTATTTTAACCTGGTCTTATATGCCTCTTTTTTGTTGTCTGGCAGCTTGCCATCCCTAAGGAACATCACTATTGTATCCATCAAACTTGGACCCATCTTCACACACATTGCTTCGTACTCTGTGATTAGTGGTTCCATACTTAGGCCTGACAAATAATTAACCATTATTGTCCTTGTCTCCCCTGATTTCATTGCACTAGCCAGCTTAGCCAAGGTATCGGCATGGCTGTTATCATCTTGGTTAACTTGTTGTAGCCGGCAATCTTGGAATAATGCTAGTAGTCTAACAACTTCTTTGACATAGGCTATCATTCTTTCATCTCGGGCTGCATATTCACCTGTTGCTTAATTCATAATTAGTTGGAAGTCACAAAAGACTACCACTTCATTGGTTTTCATTGCTGCTGCTAGCTTTAACCCTGCAATCAATGCCTTATACTTTGCTTCATTATTTGAGGCCTTGAACCCCAAACGAATAGACTGTTCTAGCATTCGCCCATCTGGCTATACTAACACTACTCCTTCTTCTGCTCCTTGATGGTTTGAACTTTCATCAACAAACAGGCGAAAGGAGTTGCCGATGTAGATGTTGCAGGGCTTTGGTTTCTCTTCTTTCTTCTGTTTTGCTTGAGTGGGGTTCTTTGGCCCTAACTGGGTTTCTTCTTGCTTTTCTGGGCATCCCAAGCCGCGACTCACCGGAGTTCGACATGGGATGGCACAAAATGTGAACTCGGCCACAAAGTCGACCAAAACTTGGCCTTTAATTGCTGTTCTAGGCCTAAACTCTAAGTTATATTGGCCCAACACTACTGCCCATCTGGCTACCCTGCCTGTCAGATCTCCTTACTGCAATAAGGACTTCAAAGGATGCTCAGTTAGTACCACAATCTTGCAGGCTTGGAAGTAATGATTCATTTTTTCGAAGCCATCACCAAGGCTAGTGTCAACTTTTCTAGGGATAAATACCTGGTCTCTGCACTTGCTAGGGTTTTACTCACATAGTATACTGCCCTTTGTTCTCCCTTTTTTTCTCTGATTATCACTGCACTTACTGCGTGCTCTGAAACTGCCAAGTATAGAAACAATTCTTCTCTAAGAATTGGATTTGATAGAACCGGAGCTGTTGTTAGGTACTTTTTTAAGTCAGCCAGGCGACTTCGCACTCCTCTATTCACAAAAAATCTGTGACTTTCTTTAACAAACTAAAAAATGGTTTACACTTATCAGAACTTCAGCTGATAAACCTATTCAGACTGCGGCCCTTCCTGTCAACATCTGTACTTGTTTTGCGGATGTTGGGCTTTTCAAGTCAAGGATGGCCTTGATTTGATCTGGACTTGCCTCGATGACCCTTCTGGTAACCAAGTATCCCAGGAACTTATCAGATCCGACTCCGAATGTGCATTTCGAAGCATTAAGTCGGAGCCGATATAGTCTCAGGATATCAAATACTTCTTTCAAGTCGGCCAGATGATTCCCAGGTTCTTTGGTCTTCACGACCATGTTATCAATGTACACTTCTACTGTCTTGCTAATCAAATGTCTAAATATCTTGGTCACTAACCTCTGCTGGTTGCTTCTGCATTTTTTAACCCGAAAGGCATCACCCTGTAGCAGTACAGTCTATTTGGGGTGATAAATGCAGTATTCTTCTCATCAGGGGAATACATTGCTATCTGGTGGTATCCCCTATAAGCATCTAGGAAGCTCATCCTCCCATGCCCTGAAGTGGCATCTATTAACTGATCAATCTTGAGTAGTGGAAAACTGTCCTTGGGACAAGCCTTATTCAAGTTAGTGAAATCAACACAAACCCTCCATTTGTCGTTCTTCTTTTTCACTACCGCATTGTTGGACAGCCAAGTAGGGTAGTTCACCTCACGAATGGCTTTGGCTTCCAGCAGTTTGTCCACTTCCTCCTCAACGGCCTCAACATGCATCAACGCCGGCCTCCTTGCTCGCTGGATAACTGGTTTAGCCGACTTGTCTACATTGAGCATATGGCATGTGACCTCGAGGTCAATGCTTGTCATTTCGTATGGCGTCCAGACAAATACTTCTATGTTGGCCTGTAAAAAAGCTTCCAACTCTCTTTCTTCATCATCGGCCAAACCTGAGCCGAGAAGGAAGAAGTGCTCTTCATTCCCTTCTTGGACCAGAATTTTCTTCAAGGCTTTCTCACTTTTCTCGGCTGGTTCTTTACTGACATCATCTATAACGTTCATGTCTTTGTCTTCAATTTTTGCTATTTCTTTCTTTCGCACGTTGCAGATGGATTTCATTGCTGCCATGGAGCAATTTTTTACCTGCACCTAATCCCCTCTAACTTCCTTAATTCTATGTTCTGTTAGAAACCGCAACAGTTGGTGTAGCGTTAAGGGAATAACCCTCATTGCGTATAACCATGGCCTTTCCAAGATAACATTACAGGGGGAGGGGGTGTCAATTACTGTAAACTCTGTGCTTACCTTCCTGGTACCTGCCTACACCTCCAAATTTATTGCTCTAAGGGGCCATGTCGGCGCTCCATTAAACCCAACCATTGGGTTGTTGAACTGCTCCAAATTATCTTGATGAAGGCTAGGCTTCTTGTAACATCAGACATATATGATGTCACAAGAACTGCCTTGGTCGATCAGAATGCGCCCTACCTGGCATTTCCCAATCTTGAGGGTCATTACTAGAGCATCGTTGTGTGGATGCTGTGTAATGACTCGGATTCTAATTCGTATTGGTTGTATGGTTGTCAGACTCTTGACATTGATGGGTTGGCAAGTGAACTCTAAATATTATAATTAAGGATCCTTAGGGGATGTTTGGAACCTTGATTGAAGCCTTAACAAGGTATTTAGGCAAGATTAGATCAAAAGCCCCAAATTTTGAGTTTTCATTTTTGACCAACCTTCACTCTTTATCCCTTTTCTCCTTCCATACTTTGAATTTGAATGTGAGACTAGAACCATTGGAAAGCTTGTTTCCGGGGCTTCGATTTGGACACAAGAACGACCTAAAACGGAGTCCGAACAAGAGAGTTATACCTCTTTGAATTTTGAATGCCTCTACTAGTTTTCTCTAGGGTCGACACCCGAGTTCCAAGGGTCGACCTTTCCCTTGCTGTTTTGTCCTGGGTCACATTCTAAAATAAAGGGTCGACATCTGAGTTCTAAAGGTCGACCCTTGGCTGCAGAAAACATTAATCTTCTAGCTTTTCTTCTTAAGGGTCGACACCCCAGTCCTAAGGGTCGACCCCTACATGTTATTTCCAAAATTTTTAGGTCTGAATGAGCCCTACTTTTGGGGGTTTGCATTGACCTTAGGGATACTTTTCTACTACTATAAATAGACCCAACACTCTTCTCTCTCGTGATTTCCTCCTCCTCTTTCCTCTCAAACTGTGAGCCTCTCTCATCTCTCTCTCTAAATCCAACTTTTTCCCACTTAGATAGTTAGATCTACTCATCTAGAAGCATCTTCTCGCCTAGGTCCCTTGGGGAAGGTTGTAGAGCGCGTCAAGGGCTTTCTTTTGATCCAAGGACTTTGAGATTTCATCAACTTTGGGTTTCTCTGAGTTTTCTTTTCATTTTTTTGAGATAGGGATACTTTTATCCTAGTATTTCTTTATTTTGAAGAAATTTCATGGTATTGTTGTGACTTATAAGCTAATTTGAGGATCTTGTTGGATTAAACCCATGTTTTACATAAACAAATCATTTTGCTTGACTTTTGCTTGGAATTTCTTAACTTTTTTTTTTTTATAAAAAACATATATATAAATGTTGTTAGAACCTATATCTATGATGAAGGAGAAAAACCCCTAAATTTGGTAAAAACCCTAACTTTTCAATTTGAGTAGAAAACACTAAATTGAGCGGAATTTCCTTTGATTCATGGAATATTATGAACAATCAAGAGATGAAAGATATGGATGTTGATACAGTAAAGGAATTGTGACTTGAATGTTATTATTCCTTGAATATTATGTGGTGTTTCATTTATTATGATGATGGATGTTTGTTGATGGAATTAAAATGTGATGAAATTGTTAATTGTGCATGAGTCTGAGTAAGAGTCGATTTTGGAAAATGTAGTGTTGTGTTGGTACCTGTGCGAGGAGTTTAAAAGGTGCCCAAATGTCCTGTCTAGGCTTATTGCTGAATGAATGTGAGAAAAATATTTTTGGGTGTCCACACAACCCTACTGTATAATAGCCAGCGAAAGTGGAAAAACAGATGGTTTTCTTGGGTGCCCACTTCTTGTCATATAATAGCCAGCAAATGTGGGGGATGGTTTTTGAAACTAAAGAAACTTGTGTTAGTTTATTTTCCATTGATGTGATTGTTTTGTTTAATTGTTGTGTTGTAAAGGTGTGAAATGTAATGGTCCATGCTTAATCGTTATGTATTTACATAATTAATGAAGATTACATGTGTTCATAACTCCTTATTATGTTTTGTCTCAAGGGTGCCATAAATTTATTTGAATGACTAAATGCTTGGTTAAATGTATTCCTACTGGGCATATAGCTCACCCCTATTCCATTTTTCAGAAAATAATGTTGTACAACTACAGTGGTGACTTGAAGTAAGTGGTTTTGGGATTGACAGTTTAGAATATTTTGCTATAAAGACTTAGAGTTTTGTAATAGGGTTGTTAGACTTGTTTTTTTATTGTCTTGTACACCCATAGGGTTCTTCTATTGTAATTGTCACCTTGTTTGTAGAACTTGGAGTTGGGTACAAGGTTTTAAGGACATGTAAATAAAGAAGTTGTAAATTTTAATTCTTAGTTCAGTGAAAAGGATGGCTTTGTGGTGTGTTGTTATATTGGTTGCGATGGATTCATGTATGTAATAGCAGGGCGTTACATGCGGCACCATGTATAAGTCTTCCTCAGTAAAGGACACCATTGGCCCTTGGCACTCGTTTGTCCTAGGCCTCTTTTGCTGTACCTGATACACATGCTGTGAGTGTTTCACCTTCTGGGTCTCTCCTCGTATATCATTCTCATTAACCTTTGAGTGGATCACATTGATCACCCGAGATTCTGCTTGCTGTGGTGGTAGATGTGGTGCTGCCAGTGCTTGGGGCAATCTCGCATGCTCTTCCCTCTTCTGGCCTCATCTACTAGGTCCCTCAAGTGACCCTGTCTGACCAAGTCTTCCAAATGCATCTTCAGGGCTCTGCACCCCTGAGTTAGGTACCCATCCTCATTATGGTAAGCACAATGCTTCCCAAGGCTTCTCCCCATAAACTTGCCCAGAATCTTCTCCAGTGTTCTATAATACGGCTGGTTCCTGATCCTTTCTAAAACTTTATAAACTGGGATCCGTAACACAGTGGTGATTGCCTGCGCAGCCCTTAACGCTGATTCTTGCCTGCTAAATCCAGTATTACCTTGGCCTCGCTTCGGCGAGTGATTTCTCTTATCCTGCTTCGGCGCCTTTGTTCTTGGTGTATCATCTTCTGCTCTGGCATATTTCTCGATCCTTGCCATGAGCTCCTCCATACTCTTTGGTAGAGTCTTTGCCAATGACTTCCGAAACGTGCAATCATCCTCCAGGCCATTCTTAAAAGACACGACCGCCAACTCCTGGTTGCATCCTGGTATTCGGTTAAACACCTCATAATACCTTTTGGCATAAGCCTTGAGGCTTTCATCCTCGCAAATTTTCAAAGCCATCAGGGAGTCTATCCTCAGTGGCTACAACTTGTTTGTAACAAACCTAGCCACAAACATCTCGGCTAGGCCTTCCCAACTCCTCACAGTTCCTTTCGATATCTTGTGAAATCAATTCGAAGTGATTTCCCCAAAAGATGAGGGGAAAACCTTGCATAACAACGGTTCATTCCCGGCATACAAAGCCATTAAATTTAAATATAAGTCGACGTGAAAGTTCAGATCGGACTTACTGTCATATATCTGGAACCTCGACATATGGAACCTTTTTGGGGCCTCAAACCTATCAACCTTCACTACAAACGACGTTCTCGGCTTGACAGGGGATGTGACCTCGGCATTCTGCCGATTCCTCAGGAGGTAGTCCCTCAAATCCTCTTTAGTTTGACCAGGAGCTTGGCTGTCAACGAATTTCAGCCTTTTTGGTGCACTGCTCCCGGTGTCGTTATGTGTCCTCTTGGACTTCTCTTCATTCACAATATCGAAGCAAAGTTCCTTCCCCTGAATGTGCCGATGTTCTTTGACATTAGTTTCCCATGAAGGCCGATGTGAGTGTTCATTCACCCTATCATGCTGAGGGACTGCTGGGATTGCTTTCTACCCTCCTTTCTAGGTGTCATTGTTGGTCGCTGGAATCAGCGTGTCCTTCAATGGAAACGGTGGTTGCATGACGTTGTTCTACATCATGAAGTTGACAACCGATTGTAGGTCTGCCAACTTGTTTTCTATTCCCTTCATCTCGTCGTCCCTCCTCAAGCATCTATCTTTCCATACCTGGAGGTCGCTTTCGTTGTAATACTCGTCTTGACCTACTTTCTTCGGTGCATTTACCTCTTAGCCGATGTCCTTCTCCCCGGGATTCTGATCCCGTGGTCCTTCATCATGATTTTCCTCCTCCATGTTAGGATCGGCATGTTTACCACTCTTACTAGGGATGTCGTCCCCAATCTTCTCTTTCTACCCGTTGTTGGCCATCTATTCTTCTTACGTTCCCATAGACGGCACCAAATTGTAGGTGTTGATTTCCGACCACACAACCAAATGGGAAACTTAGCTAGAGAGCACCGATAGAATAGATTAAGCCCGAACAACGTGACACAAAATGAAAAGAATTCAGCAGTGGTTCGTCCACCCGAGGGCACTCCGACGATCAAGTCAATAATCAAATATCTCTTAAAGATAGCAAACTGTGCTTAACTCACAAGAAATAACTTACTGCTCACAGTATATTATACATGCCTGAGACCCACGGGAGGTGCCTTACTTTTATAGCCAACATTGACCTGTTCCTTGTAGAAGACTCACTTTAGTGGACTCAGGCTCAATGCTTATCCTGGACCCCCAGCCAGATAGGGATAAACTCCCTAAGAGCTTTATCTTTATCCAGACTGAGATTCTCTCATGTTTTAGGACTCTTGTCCCTTATCTGATTATCTCAGATTTCGGTATCTCCACAGATAACCTCGCCCTAGCTGAGGTCACTTCGGCGTCATGACTAAGCCACGTGGCACCTCGGCTGACACTTCGGCGTCACCTTAGCTACGTGCTATCATTCACAAAATATGTCCCGACAATTGCCCCCTAGTTTCTATTTGTTTCTTGGATCTTGCTTACTTTCTCAGTGATTTGGTTTTCCAGGATTTGCATTTTTTATCCACGGCCTATCGTCTAAAAATTTGGGGTATAATAAGGTGACGAGTGTGAATATTGTTTACTAATTATTCTTTGATGTGCATGTCAGTTGTTTAAGAGAAATCTCAAAGTTGAAAAATTAGTTGATATTTATTACCCCATACCAGTAGGAAACAGCACTTGGGAAACGTTTCACTTCATAAAAACATTAATGGAGAATGCCAGTGTGTATTCTAACATTTTCAATATCGTTTAAATTAAATCTACTAATTTATCTCCTTGAAAAACTTAAAACCTGAGCAATGGACTGTAATATGAATATGTTTTGTAGATGGTTGTAGTTGCCTTCAACCATATTTATACACTTGGGGTCCACTTTGTTATTTTTTCCATTTTTTGTTCTTTTGCTTCTTCTCTTTTCTTTTTTTTTTCTTTTTTTTTTGTCTTCCTGGATTCGTAATTCTACAGAGCTTGAGATCATATCTTGGAGAAGAAAAACTTATGGTCAGACCCTTCTCCTGCTCTTTCCTACATCCTGAGTAGGCACAATAACTCACTATGCAAACTGCATTGTTATTAATTAGTAATTTGCAAAAAGCCAACGTAACACTTGTACCCTTTTAAAAACTTTTGGGAAGTGTATTTGAATCTTTTATTTTGTTTTGGAAATCTTTGGGATTGTTGTGTCTTGATTTTGAAGGCGTACAAATTGATTTAAACTTGTTGGGATCGCTTGTTCACGCTCTTTCGCGTTTAAAAGTTGTTTGGAAACTTGAAAATCATGTTCCGGGGTTGACAAGGGTCTTGGTGGTGTCGACACCTTCTCTTTTAGTTGGTCGCAAGGGTTGACACCAATCTGGGAAGGGTCGACCCTTGTTCTGAAATTGTTCACTGCATTTTGGGGTCGACACTAGTCTTAGAGGTGTCGACACCTTCCTTTTGTTGTTGGCCACAAGGGTCGACACCAGTCTGGGAAGGGTTGACCCTTGTCCAGAAGTTGCTTGCTGTTTTTTTGGTGTCGACACCAGCCTGGGGAAGAGTCGACACCTGCTGTGTTCTTAAACTTAGTGTTCCAGCTTTTCTTCATAAGGGTCGACACTTGTGTTGTAGGGGGTCGACACCTGCGATGTTTTTCCAGATTTTTTTTTGTCGGTTTGGGCCTACGTTTTAGGGGTGTTGACCAGATATTTTGGGTTGACTTTGAGGCTTATTTCTAACTTTACCTAGTGCTATAAATAGGCTCTCACTTAACCCTTTTCTTTATTTCTTCCTCTCTTTACTCCCTCTAAACTGTGAGTCTCTCTTTTTCCCTCTCCAAAATCACTTTTTGCTCAAAGATCTTTAGAGCTACTCATTTGGAAGCATCTCCTTGCCTAGCTCCTTTGAGAAAGGTTGTAGATCTCATCAAGAGCTTCATTTTGATCCAAGTAGTTCGTGGTTTCGTCGTCTGTGGTTTTTGGGTTGTTTTCTCCTCTTCTCTCTTGAGGTAGGGATTTCTTGAGTTATATATACATGTTTTGCTATCTAAATGTTGATTTTAAAAGTGTTTTGAGGTTATTGTGTTGAGTTTGATTTTTGCTCCAAATGTAAAGAGAGTTTTGAAAATAGGGGTTTAAATCTCAACCCTTTTGCTAACCCTAGAGGGTTTCCTCTTTATTTAACTCAAGGAATATGAAATGGGAAACGTGGGGTTTTTGATGAAAACCCTAGAAATTATGGATTTTTGGAAAAATATGGAAATGTTCATGGAACTTTCTTTTCTTTTGATAAAAAGATGAGTGAGCATTGATTTCATAATGTGCTTTGCAAAATATGGAAAGTTTTTGACATATTGAAATGGGTGTTTTGTTTTAAAAACTATTGTTGAATAAATGATGATATATAGTTGTGGAATGACAATTGTTGTGCACCATGGATAATGATTGTAGCTATGTATTAATGGCTCATGGTGATCTTGTAAAAGAACAGTGAAGAGGGGAAATGGAAATTGTGAATGTTGACATTATTGTGGAGACATTGAAAATGGAGAAATGTTATGAGATATTATGTATTGCATCATGTTCTCATTTGATTTATTATCATTGTTACACATATTGAAATGAATTGGAAAACGTTTACTTTGAAAAGATTATGTTGTAATGAGAACTGTGAAAATGTGTTATGGGGTAAATACGGTGGTAAGTCTGGATAAGGGGTGTAGATGAGTTTGATAAGTTGGCCTGAGTGTCCATGGTGAAAGACCAGAAAACCGCGCGGATAGGTGTCGAGCCTTCCTGTTAATACAGGTAAAAATGACAATTTGGTAGTACTCGTAGAGTCTACTTGTAGACACCAGCCTAGGGATTACCAGTGTCGTATTTACCGGCCCTATTGATTAAAATTGGAAGTTTGGAAATTAATGAGATTGTATTACATTTTTGAGAATATGGTGATTTTCAAGAAGAGCATGAGATGAAGTTTTCTTTAAAAGTGCATTACATGGCATTGGCATTTGCATTTTACATTGAGAGTTAGCATAACTGTATATACTTTGTAAGAAATTCTCTACTGGGCTTTATGCTCACCCCTGTGGGATTTGGTGCAGATAAAGATGTGGTGACCCCGTCAAATTGAGAATGTGGTTGTGTTCTTGTGAAGATTAGATTACTCTTTATTTTGTTGTGACTTTTTTGTAAAGCCGAGGGCTATTTTTGTATGGGTCCAAGAGGCCATTTTTGTGTAACCGGGCTTGAGCCTTGGAAGATGTAAGCCCGCAAGGGCATTTTATTTTTTTTGGGACTTGATGCTTTACATGCTATGGATTCATGTATTTCTATATCCTTGAATGTATACATCGCATGTAGGACTTTTGTATAAGCCTTGGAATTTATGATGTAAAGGTTGAGGATTTGCAATGATTATGTAGTGAATGTTGATTGATGGGTTATATCTGTGTTGGATTAGAGCTACCAGGTTTGAATACTTAGGGCTCACGGGAAGTGGTTGTTATACCACAATGGGTTCATTTCGCATGGCTAGGAAAATGTTTTGTTTATTAGGAATTATGTGATAGCATGCTTATGTGCCTATGTGGGTATGGAATTGGACTTTTGGGATGTTATTTGTGCCTATTAGATTCCTTGATGTCTTATTAGAAGGGTACTTTATCACTACTCGTTTTACTAAGAATTCTTAGTTTCTCATGGGACGAATTTCATCATGAAAGGATAATTCGTATGTGTTTATGTGACTAAGTGCTTACGTGGAGTGAATTGAATTATTTGTGTGTTAGAACATATATGGTTGTTATAGTTTAATGCGCGAGGCGAGTTGCGAGCACGTTTGGAGTTATGTGCTAAGTTGTTTATCTTGTTCCGTAATTAGGATGCCAAGAAGGGTTCGAACTCGTGGTGGTAGAGGACGGATGAGTAGTAAGGGTCCTAGTTCTTCTTCAATACTTGCATTAATAGATAGATTTGTGGTATTTTGATTATATAAATACAAAATCTCCATTTTTGAGCATATAGTGTTATATCATGGAATTTGGGGGTTTAGGGTTTGAAATGTTGGGGGTTCAATTATTAGGTTAATATGGTGGATTATGAACCTTAGGTGTGTAATCAAGGGAAAAATTAGAATTAAAAGTAATGGTGAGAGAAGTTTTAATTTTTCTTGAAAGTCTTGATTTTTCTCGAAAACCCTAGGTTGATTCATGATGATAATTAATGATTTTGCCCAAATTGAAAGTAAAATCATGAAATTGAAAGGTTGAATTGTATATATACAAGTTTAATTGGGTTTTGGATGTGTTTGAAAATTATGTTAAAAATTAGCGATTGAACCTTTGTTATGGATATTATAACTTATGCTATAATGTGAAATGAAGTATGGGGAAATGATTTATTAATGATATGGATGGCATGAGCCTT
Source organism: Camellia sinensis (assembly GCF_055761805.1). Lineage (NCBI taxonomy): Eukaryota > Viridiplantae > Streptophyta > Magnoliopsida > Ericales > Theaceae > Camellia > Camellia sinensis. The sequence continues at coordinate 178,089,236 of NC_138962.1, read as the reverse complement.
GGGGTGAAATAATGAAATAAAGGTTTAAGAGTTCACCTTGAATTATGTTGAATAGTGTTGATTATGTTGAACCGAATTGTGTTGGACTATGATGAATTGTGTTGAGATGAGTTGTGTTTGGTGTGTTGAGTTTGAGATGAGTTGTGTTGGGTGGTGTTGTGTTAGTACTCGTGGCAGGGAGTTGAAAGATGATACGGAATTTGTGATAAGATGATGAAGTAAAGATTTAAGAATTTTATTGTGTAACTAGAAAGTGATTTTATACCTCAAAATTTAAAGCTCAACTTTATATTTAACTCTAGTTATGAAGTTTTATTTTGGAAAATGAGGATACTTTAATCAACATTAAATTTATGAAATTAAGTCTATGTTGGGTTAAGATGAGTGTGAATAATGATAAATGGGAGATTGTGAAATATGACGATGTTATATGATGGAGTTGTATCAAAGAAAATTTAATGTTGGAGATTTAATTTATAACCGTGGGTAGTAATTGATAACCAATGTGTTTTAAAAATTGAATTTGAAAACTTGATGATAATATGGAAAAGTAAAGAAATGGTTTGAACCCAAGAATTGTGAACACTTTAAAGATGAATCCTTGTCTCTAGGGATGTGTCGCTATATTTTTGTGTGACAAAACAATGGATGATTTAATGGATAATGAAGAAGGTCGTGGAACATATTTGTACTTGTTATGTGAATGAAATTTTAATATATGGTGGAAGTATACGAAGGATACTGTAGGTGCCACGTGGATTGTGTTTACCGAGGGCTTCTTGGCCAAGTATTTCCCTCCTTCTGCTCAGGAAAGGTTGAGGGAACAGTTTGTTGAGTTATGCCAGGATGCTATTCCTTTGGCATGATTTGAGATACGGTTCACTAGTTTGTCAAGGTTTGCTCCAGAGTTGGTGGCAACAAAGGAGCGCCCTTGTTATGAGTTTGAGAGGCGGTTAGGTGATGATATCAAGGAGAAGGTAGTTGGATCTATGTGGAAGGATTATTTTGCTTTAGTGGAGGCCATGGTTAGCAGATTCGGCCGGGTTAGAGAGGAGACCACTTCGGTAACTTCTATGGTTCATAAGCACTCTAGACCTAGTAAGAGGTGGAGGCGAGCGCATGCTCACTCCCAGACTCAGTCCTTGTCTTCGTCAAGAGTTTTAGACTCGTCGGTTGGGAGGCCTAGTGAGATTCAGGCATCAAGTTGGTTGCAGAGTAGAGAGTCTCCTGTTTGTTTTGATTGTGGTCAGCTGGGCCATGTTAAACGTTTTTTCCTTTGCGTGTGAATGCTTCAGGTGTTTTCAAAACCTAGTCGGGCTCAGTCTCTTCAATCCAGTCGAGGATGGTATCAGTACCAGACCCAAAAGGGCTAGACTTCGAGAGCTTCGTGAGGGTCGACTTTTCAACCAGCATGGTAGTATCACCCTTGAGAGGGACTTTTGTTTTAGAGATCTATGTTATAAATTGTGAAGCCTTTGTTATTGATCAGTGTGCTGTAGGGTGCTAAGGCACTGTGGTTATGTATTGTATGAGAATATGTATTGTTGCTTGTTTACCCTCATATGTTGGGCACGTAATGAGTCTCGAGCTCTCTTTTATATATATATGTGTGATGAAAAGTTGTTAAGAGTATTGATAATCCTAGTCTTATTGTGTATCAGATGTTGAATTTTGTGACGGTTATGTGATGGCTTTTGATTCTTAATTAGTTTGGAAATTGTTCATGCAGAATGAGAAATCTGCAGAACTTTTGTGACCAGCATAGTGTCTTGATGAGGGCCAAAAATTTTAAAGTTTTATTGTGTTAAGATTAAGGAATGGGAGACCTTAGAGACTTGTGAAGATTGTGGAAGTGATGTAGGAATGTCTACGGGAGTGTGAGATCCATATTTTAGCATAGTGAGGATGGCACTAGTGGGTGTTGTTTAGCGTATTGAGTTGTTAATTCATGAGTTCGTTGTGGTCCTATCGACCGTGAATAGGGTCAGCGTTGTGCCATGGTCGGTTATGAGTTGGAGATGTTATTAGATTTTGGGTAGAGTTTTGAGTGGGCAAAGAATTTCATGGGTAGATGCTCGAAATGTTACTGGAGTGATGAATGGCTTATGTTCTTAGGTAATGAGTGTATCATTGGTAAGAATTGTTTGGTGTGATCGGGATCGCGTAATTGCCATTGACCAATTCGGCCTTGTGTTGAATATAAAAGTGTGTTGGCCTTCTAGGCGTGTGAGTAGAATTCCTATGGGAACAATAGTGGAGTAGTCTGTTTTGGGGAATCCGAGAAAACCCCAGGAGTATGTGGAACGGTGTTTGAAACCTGTCTTTGGGCAAATGGAGCGGAAAATTCTGGGGTGATTAGTCAGTTGAACGGTATTAAGGCAGGTGACAAATAGTCACTGTAGAATGGTTTAGACGTGGGTTGTAAAGTTGAACCTTTGGAAATTTAGCACAGATTTAGTCAGGAAGAGGTGTAGTGCCGTGGGTTATGCTTGGGACGTTGAGCCTTGCGTATGTGTGTGGCTATCGGTGTGCGCTTCTTTGTGCAAGTTTTTTTTTTGAAACCTATGAGTTGGGGTAAAGTGTTAGCTTCTTGATGGGGAGCACTTGTAAGCCTTCGTGTATCGATGGTCTTTTTGGTTAGTGTTGTGTTGTGTTGTGTTGGTGTGGAACTTTCGGAGTTTGGAAAAGTCATATGTGTGGTGTTGTTTCTTTTAGCGTCATGGTTATTTCTATTTATTGTTGTTATAGAAATGTAATTGTCACACTATGAAATTCACTATAAGTATGATGGACATGATTGGGTGATGGTGGGGATTCACCGGTTGTTTGTAGAGGAAATAAATTGAAGGGCGATTGTTAGTTTTTTTTAAATTTTCATGGCATTGCTATTTTCAAAAAAAAAAAAAAAAAACCTTGGGGTGAGATTTTAAGGTTTGTTTTGGGAAAATAGTTACAAAATGAATTGGTTTTACTTGAAGTTTATGACATGAATCTTTTGTCGGAAAACGGTGTGGATTCAAGTAAATTTTGGGAAAAAGCGTGAGTGGAAAAAAAAAAAGGGTTTTCCTTCAAGATGATATGAACAATCCTTTTTTAACTAGTTTATGTGCCCGTTTTGTTACCTTGTGTGGATGATGAATTGCATAGTACTAATACTGATTTTGACCAAATGAAATTGCATGATAGTGGTATTTTGTGTTGATGGCGCAGTTGTTATCTCTGTCAATTATTATTGTGGAAAGGTTATGTTGATGTGGTTGTGACATCACCATGTGGGTGATGAGTATTATTGGGTGACGGTAGAGACTCACCTGTTGTTTTATTAGAATGGAATTGGAAATAAATGAAATTTGGGTCTTGCTTGAAAGATAGGAAATGTATTTTGGTTTGTGATCGATGTGGTCTTGAACACCTTTGAGAAAATGTTTTATCCGTAAAGAAATGATTTTTACCAAGAATTGAGAAAAGTTGAAAAAAAAAATTAATTAAATAAAAATAAATAAATAAATAAATATAAAATAAAATTTTTGGGTTGAATTGTTAGTTATTATCCCTTTATGGACGAGATGTAAAACCTTTTAATTGAATTGCTAATCTTGGACGTGTGTGTTCAGATATGTGGGTCGATTAACGGGCTTGTTATGCCAAGGGTTTGCCTTAGGATAAATGTTGTCGTGATCCTTCCTTTGGGGTAACTTGACCTAAGGTCTTGTAGTGTAAACCTTATTCTTTTTCGTGTTGGGGTGTTAAGCGCTCGGGGGTGTTTGGGGCATGTGGTGGTAGATGCCTTGGGTGTGCGTGTTGTTGCCGCGATTGTTGTTGTTCTTGCCTCCTAGGCCCAGCAAGTGGTATAGATCAAGGAAACGTTTATGAATCCCTTCCTTGTGTTCTTAGTAAGTCAAGTACCCTTGGAGCTTTGAGAGGTCGAACCAGAGTCGGTACGTAGGTATTCCAAGTTTAATTGTAGCTGGGAATTAGTGTTGTATTTCCTTGGTAGGCTGGGAGATTCGCCATGACTATTTAGTGAATGTTGTTTAGTGGGTTATAGCTATGTCGGATTATGTTGTTCCTTAAGATTTCACCTATACGGGGTTTAATGAGATTCGGTAAGAGTGGTAAGTTGTCTCCGAGGTTTGTTGGGCCTTTCGAGATATTTGAGGGAATTGGGGAAGTGTCATACCGGTTAGCTTTACCGCCACAACTTTTGGGGGTTCACAATGTTTTTCATGTGTCCATGCTCAGGAAGTACGAACCCAACCCTTCTCGTGTACTAGATTGGGTTGATTTGGAGGTAGATGAAGATGCCTCCTATGAAGAGTGATCGGTTCAAATCATAGACACCCAAGAGCAAGTATTGAAGGGTAAAACTATACTGTTAGTGAAAGTGTTGTGGAGACACCATGGGGTTGAGGAAGCGACGTGGGAAAGGGAGGCGGAAGTCCGCTCCAAGTATCCAAATTTGTTTGTAAATGCCTAATTGTTTTATTTTAATCGTAATGTTACCTAGTGTTGAAAGGGAAAAAGTGTTGAGATGTTGATCACGTGTTGTTGTATGTATTGTTGATTTGAGCATGATTTTATGAAAGGATGGTATTTTGTTGTAGATGTTTTACCTCATATATCTAATTTGAGCAATCGTTGTTTTGATGGAGTGATGATAAAGAGAAAGATAAATGTTGGTTGACATAAATGTTGCAACTTGATAATGTTGATTATAGTTGTTAGAACACTCCTGTTTGGTGAGTTATTTAATTTTGGGGAGTTTGTTCAAATTTCGGGGACGAAATTTCCTAAGGTGGGGAGGTTGTAACACTTGTACCCTTTTTAAAACTTTTGGGAAGTGTATTTGAATCTTTTATTTTGTTTTGGAAATCTTTGGGATTGTTGTGTCTTGATTTTGGAGGTGTACAAATTGATTTAAACTTGTTGGGATCGCTCGTTCACGCTTGTTCGCGTTGAAAAGTTGTTTGGAAACTTGAAAATCATGTTCTGGGGTCGACACCGGTCTTGGTGGTGTCGACACCTTCTCTTTTAGTTGGTCGCAAGGGTCAACACCAATCTGGGAAGGGTCAACCCTTGTTCTGAAATTGTTCACTGCATTTTGGGGTCGACACCAGTCTTGGAGGTGTCGACACCTTCCTTTTGTTGTTGGCCACAGGGGTCGACACCAGTCTGGGAAGGGTTAACCCTTGTCCAGAAGTTGCTTGCTGTTTTTTGGTGTCGACACCAGCCTGGGGAAGGGTCGACACCTGCTGTGTTGTAAAACTTAGTGTTCCAACTTTTCTTCATAAGGATCGACACCTGTGTTGTAGGGGGTCGACACCTGCGATGTTTTTCCAATTTTTTTTTTGTCGATTTGCGCCTACTTTTGGGAGGTTTTGACCAGATATTTTGGGTTGACTTTGGGGCTTATTTCTAACTTTACCTGGTGCTATAAATAGGCTCTCACTTAACCCTTTTCTTTATTTCTTCCTCTCTTTTCTCCCTCTAAACCATGGGTCTCTCTCTTTTCCTCTCCAAAATCACTTTTTGCTCAAAGATCTTTAGAGCTACTCACTTGGAAGCATCTTTTCGCCTAGCTCCTTTGAGAAAGGTTGTAGATCTCATCAAGAGCTTCATCTTGATCCAAGTAGTTCGTGGTTTCGTCGTCGGTGGTTTTTGGGTTATTTTCTCCTCTTCTCTCTTGAGGTGGGATTTCTTGAGTTATATATACATGTTTTGCTATCTAAATGTTGATTTTAAAAGTGTTTTGAGGTTATTGTGTTGAGTTTGATTTTTGCTCCAAATGTAAAGAGAGTTTTGAAAATAGGGGTTTAAATCTCAACCCTTTTGCTAACCCTAGAGAGTTTCCTCTTTATTTAACTCAAGGAATATGATTTGGGTGGGTTTCACCATGAAATGGGAAACGTGGGGTTTTCGATGAAAACCCTAGAAATTATGGATTTTTGGAAAAATGTGGAAATGTTCATGGAACCTTCTTTTCTTTTGATAAAAAGATGAGTGAGCATTGATTTCATAATGTGCTTTGCAAAATATGGAAAGTTTTTGACATATTGAAATGGGTGTTTTGTTTTAAAAACTATTGTTGAATAAATGATGATATATAGTTGTGGAATGACAATTGTTGCGCACCATGGATAATGATTGTAGCTATGTATTAATGGCTCATGGTGATCTTGTAAAAGAACAGTGAAGAGGGGAAATGGAAATTGTGAATGTTGACATTATTGTGGAGACATTGAAAATGGAGAAATGTTATGAGATATTATGTATTGCATCATGTTCTCATTTGATTTATTATCATTGTTACACATATTGAAATGAATTGGAAAACGTTTACTTTGAAAAAGATTATGTTGTAATGAGAACTGTGAAAATGTGTTATGGGGTAAATACGGTGGTAAATCCGGATAAGGGGTATAGATGAGTTTGATAAGTTGGCCTGAGTGTCCATGGTGAAAGACCAGAAAACCGCGCGGATAGGTGTCGAGCCTTCCTGTTAATACAGGTAAAAATGACAATTTGGTAGTACTCGTAGAGTCTACTTGTAGACACCAGCCTAGGGATTACCAGTGTCGTATTTACCAGCCCTATTGATTAAAATTGGAAGTTTGGAAATTAATGAGATTGTATTACATTTTTGAGAACATGGTGATTTTCAAGAAGAGCATGAGATGAAGTTTTCTTTAAAAGTGCATTGCATTGCATGGCATTGACATTTGCATTTTACATTGAGAGCTAGCATAACTGTATATACTTTGTAAGAAATTCTCTACTGGGCTTTATGCTCACCCGTATGGGATTTGGTGCATGTAAAGATGTGGCGACCCTGTCAAATTGAGAATGTGGTTGTGTTCTTGTGAAGAGTAGATTACTCTTTATTTTGTTGTGACTTTTTTGTAAAGCTGAGGGCTATTTTTGTATGGGTCCAAGAGGCCATTTTTGTGTAACCGGGATTGAGCCTTGGAAGATGTAAGCCTGCAAGGGCATTTTATTTTTTTTTGGGACTTGATGCTCTACATGCTATGGATTCATGTATTTCTATATCCTTGAATATATACATCGCATGTGGGACTTTTGTATAAGCCTTGGAATTTATGATGTAAAGGTTAAGGATTTGCAATGATTATGTAGCGAATGTTGATTGATGGGTCATATCTGTGTTGGATTATTTTGGGGCGTCACAGCCAACTCCCCAAGGGGCCACTCTAGCAGCTTAGGCAAGACCCAAGTTCGAATTTCTTTAACTTACCTATCCAAAATAAATAAATAAGTAATTTGCAAGAAACCAAAGGGACTATAAAATTAGAAGAGTTAGGACCATCTATTTATTACACTATCAAGGATAGAAACAATAAAATATGCCCCTATCTCCATCTATTAGTAAGATTACAGATTAATATACTTGTCAGAAACATCCATTTTTTTCCAAGTTGTTTATAAATTTTTTGATTTTTTTTGTTGTTGTTGTCGTCAAAGTCAGTTTAGGTATAAAAAGTTATGTTGTAGCCATTGGATGGTAGGCTTGGTCTATATATGTATAAAACATTTAATAGTACATTATTAATTTATGGATATGACATTTTAAATGATTTGCAGGAATTTATTAATTTTACACTACATGACATTGCCGACTTGGATATTCCAAGAAAGAGGCTTGTGAAGTGTAAGCACGATTTGCAACTATCCATATATGTTAAGCTTCAAAATCCATTTCTTATTCAACTTTTTCTTTAGAGGAACATTTATAGAGATCTTTTTCTATAAATATGTTTTTCAATCCGATTTTAGGGTACGACTTCCAGATCTTTTTCTTGGGTATTATGGTTTTTATTTGGAGCTTCTTTGCTAGTTTCTTTGATGGTTGTTTAAGTTTAACTCGTGGCTTGAAAAGTATACATCAAAGGATTGTTTGTTTCGTTCAGTACAAAAGAGAGAGTTGTTCTTCGGTGTATTTCGGAGAATTTGGGCCAAAAGCTTTGGTGGATTCTAGAGTGGCTCATCATTGTGGATTTGACATCAGCATTGTGGATTCAACATTGGGCAAGAAAATTCCGAGGTGAAGACCATGGTGGAAGAGGCATATAGGGGTCGGTTCAATTCGGGTGTGGATTCGCTAGGTAATTGAGAGTACACTTGTGTAATTTTTTTTGTCTTTTTAGTGGATTGTTTTGTGGCTTTTGCCGTGATTTTTTTTTTTTTTATCACAATTGGAGGCGCTCCAATTGTGGTTTTTCTACGTTAAAATCATTGTGTCAATTTCTCTTTGATTGTTTGATTGGGATTGCTATTTACTAGTTAAAATTCATATATAATCACAAATCAATATCTAGGGAATTTCTAGATTTTTCAATAGAGTTCCGAAGTGAGGATGCTCAATGTATCACCAATTGGTCGAAACTGCAACCAGGAAGAATGGGACGAGTTTGAAAAGTATGACAAGGTACAATGTCTTAAATTGTGATTAAGATTAAGTTCAACACTTGGGTCTCTATAAGAAACACAGTTGATTTTGGACCTCTTCAAAATTACTCTACTAAAATCAATGTTTTAAGAATCGGACCGAACCGGCCGGTTCAACCAGTAGAATCAGTGACCGGACCTACTTTCGAACCGAAAGATCCACAAAAATCGGACCTTAGTAGTAGGAATCGTTACAGTAGGTGACGATTTTTTGGGAGAAAAGCGATTTTGCGTTCCCGAATCAAAATCGTGTAAGAAATGCGATTCTTAAGAGAGAAAATTGCGTTTCGGTTTGAGATGAAATCGTCTATGAAAATCAAACAACTCCAAATGCAAAATAAATAAAAACAAAGATTCGAACAAGATTTTGGGTAAAAAATATGAAGCCTATATATACAAAAATAAATAAATTAATAGCATATACGAGATAACCATTCAATTCAAATATTACTTATAGAATTTGGGTATATCTAAATCTGATTGGCAATTTCATGAAAATGTTCACATCTATTCAAACATCGGTTACTCCATAATCAGTGAGGATGGCTCTGGGTTTGCTGTCGGTAATGCATTTGCTAGGCCTGAGGTTGGAAAATGTTTGGTGTGAAGAGAGGAGATAGATACTAGGCTATTTGGATGGAGGAAGAGGAACTGTGTGGTGGAGTTGAGAAGACCTAGCACCTGTCAAAGAATGGAGGAAGAAGAACTGCGGTGAAGTCAGTCGGCAAGAAGAAGTTGGAGCGTTGGTCATCGAAGATATAAAGGGGAGAGAGAGAGAGAGATATATATATATATATATATATGCAGAGTTTTTTTTAGATGGGTGTATATGTAGAGTTTGGGTGAGAGAGGAAACAGTGTTTTAATTAGACTTTTTAGATCTCCAATGCCCTCTACAAATAGGTGTAGGCTATAATTATTTTCTTTGGGATAATACAATAAACAGTGTTGTAAAAGAACAAATATTATAAGGAAAATCACTTGTTAATATTGGAAATTTGAGAAAAAATATACTCCCCTTGTTCTCAAATAATAGTTTTTTGGGGGAATTTATTTTTTTTTATAGTACAATTATTACATTTAAAAAAAATTGATTTTCTAAAATTCCTCTTTGATAGTACATTTTTTTAAAGCATATCAATTGTCATAATTGTACTTTTTCTGGTGTTAATTATTTTAAAAGAAGAGCAAAATAGAAAATAAATATTATTTTAGTTCTTAATTTTTGAAAAATGACTAATATTTTGGGATAATGAAAAATTAAATAAGGGACTAATATTTTGAAACGGAAGATTAAAAAAGTGTATAGATTTTATAAAAAAAATATTGAATTCATAAAAAATATATTGAAACGAGATAATAAATGTCTCATATATATTTTTTTCTTTATTAAAAAATATATTTTCTTTATCAATGAAAAAAATTATATAAATGTTATGTTTTTTCATAATTTAATAATTCATTTTACTGTCATCATCACTGTACTGTTATTTTCTCATGATAATATTATGACATAGAAAATAACAAAAAAAAATTACTAGAACAATTTTAAATACACTCATAAAAAACCCACACTGATCATATTGATGTCAATATTTAATAAATATTTGACAATTCATTTATAGTGTCTAATATTTTTGAAAAGAAAATTTTTATTCATACAAAAAATTTACAATAATGATGTGACAATATCATTATTATAAATAAATGCATCTTCAATAATATTTTGTTATAAAGTGAATAAATTATGAGACACATCGTTTTGTATAAAAATTATATAGTAATTTTTTGTTCATATAGTATTACTGTTTTGAAAAAATTATACATAATAATATGTTTCAATGAACACATTTTTCCAAAACACAATCATAATTGTATTGTAATTGTGTCACATTAGATGTTATTTAAAATAATATATATATGAATTAAATATTATTAAAAAATTTAATTCAACAGTAATACCATGTCATTACCAATCTATTGTATTATTAACTATGTGAATTAATTTAAGAAGAAATATAAAATTATATCAGAATAAATAGTTACAGTTTGAATAATAAATAACAAAATTATGTATTTTTTTTTTATTTTTCTAGTTCCTCTTGTTTAAACTAATTTAAAAAATAAATATTTAAAAAAATTCAAAAAAAAAGTTTAAAAATTCAAAATAAGTCAAATAAATCACTATTTTTTGTTTTATTTTATTTTTCTTAGACATTTTTAAAATTTTTAATTTTATGATTCTTGTGTAGAATCTATAAACCTAAAACTTTTTTTAAAAAATTAAACATATTGTTAACTAAAAAAAAAAAGATTAAAAAAGTAAGCCCCAAACGCACACTCATATTACTTTCATAATTGGTTAGGATTAAAAGTTCTTTCATAATTGGTTAGGATTAAAAAATTTTAAATTTTTATTCTGTCTTTAACTAAAAAAATTGTTAACTAAAAAAAAAGATTAAAAAAGTAAATCCTAAATGCATACTCATATTGCTTTCATAATTGGTTAGGATTAAAAGTTCTTTTTGCCAAATATGTTGGGTTGGGTTTAAATAAATGGTACAAATAAAATAACAAAAAATTCATTCATCTCATAATTTGTCTAATAGTAAGTTGGTGAGTGACATATGACAAAGTCTCAAAGACTGATTGTCAATCACAAACTCAAACAATTTATCAGAAATTCTACTATACCAATTCAGATCTTAAGAGATTAGATCATTTGTCAAATAGTAAGTTGGTGAGTGACATATGACAAAGTCTTAGAGACTAATTATCAATCACAAACTCAAACAATTGATCAGAAAGTCTACTATGCCAATTCAGATCTCAAAAGATTAGATCATTAGTCAAATAGTAAGTTGGTCAGTGATGTATGACAAAGTCTCAGAGATTGATTATCAATCACAAACTCAAACAATTGATCAGAAAGTCTATCATATCAATTCAGCTCTTAAGAGAATAGATTATTAGTCAAATAGTAAGTTTTTCAATGACGTATGACAAAGTCTTAGAGATCGATTATCAATTCATAACACAAACAATTGATTAGAAAGTCTATATTCCTATCAATTCAATTATCAAAAGATTAGATCAGTAGTCAAATAATAAGGTATACCATGTCAATTCAGATATGAATGATGAGATTCGATTTTCAAAATTAATCGAACTGTGCACAAACTTAACTCGAAGGAACACCCGACTACAAATATAGACCACAACATATAGTTGGGTTATTAAAATAGTTTACTACTTATTAGTAATTTATTTTTTAAAGGTACATTGATTAACTGAAACCCAATTTCATGTTGGGTTTATTACACTTTCTACCCTTAAACTATCATCAAATTATCTATTTAGCCTCTGAACTATCAATTGAATCTATTTAATCCCTAAAATATATAATTACCCTTATCTTTATAAAGACAAAATAAAATTTAAGATTCCTTTTGAAATAAAATTTTAACTAACTAGGGTGTTTTACTAATTTATAATATTTATGGACTTATATTTTATTTTTATAATCACTTTAGGGACTAAATAAATTTTAATTAAATACTTTAGGGACTTAATAAATTCAATCAATAATTTAGGGACTAAATAAATTGTTCAAGAACTAAATAAATAATTTGATGATAGTTAAAAGGCACAAAGTGTAATAAACCCTTTCATATTTCTTGAGCCAAACGGTCCAAATTTGTCCACAACAGTCACTTTATTTCTTGAGAGTTATTCTAGTAGTACCTATCAACCTGCCATACACATGCATCTCATTTAATGTTTAAGATTGACAACCACCAATAAGTCAATTTTTTATTATTTATTTGCTTCACTTGCTTCTCTCAGTGGACAAAAATTTAAAGAATACTTACAAATTTACTTTTTTAGAGTTTTGTTGTACACATCTTATTAATGGCCATTGCAAATCAAAAAAAACTTTTTGAGTTTCTACAATTTTTTTTCTTTATAATTGTCTTGGGCACTAATGCAATAATTCCATCTAGGAACTTGGTGATCTTTCTCTCCCATCAACACTAACACCAACACCAACTCTATATGATGGGGGCAAAGCAAACAAACGGATACATAAGCAGAGCAGCAAAACACTCAAGAGTTTGCATACTCATATATTCATATCAGTAGAGTTTGCATATATTTATCTATGACAAAGGTATGATATCCTTCCAAACACTTTCAGATTTTCCATTTCTTTTACAAAAATATTTTTTTTTTGTAATAATGTGTTGTACGTTAAAAGATTTTTTATGGATCCACATAGTCAAAAAATGGACTATGAAGATGAAGTTGAAGAACCAAGTACAACTCCACTTTGGAAATATGTTACAAAAGTTCCGAGTGAAGGATCTAGTGCCAAACCTGGAGGTGGCGGATCAATGAAATTCATTTGCAATTTTGGTTACAAAACTGAGGCATATACTGGTTCTTATTCATGAGTTAGACAACACTTAATTGGAAAATTACCAGGCCAATGATATCAAGGGATATGAGTATGTCCAAAGTTGAGCCAAGTTGAGAAGGAATTACTAAAGGAAGAGGAGTTGGCTACACAAAGAATTTTTGGTGGAAATTGTAAGTCTAGAAAAATTCCCATGCCTTCAAAGACACAACAACCATCTCAAACCACTGGAAAATCTTTAGTTGAGGATTCAGTTGACAAAATGTTTCAAACAGCTAGTAGAGAAGAAGTTGATCAGAAGATTGCAAGATGCATTTACGACAATGGCATTGCTTTCAATGTTTTGAGGTCACCATTGTGGACAGATATGGTCTCTTCTATTTTGAATGCACCAAAAGGGTACAAGTCCCACAACTATGAGAAAGTTAGGACTACTCTTTTGGACAAAGAACATAAGAAGGTGCAACAATCTCTCACTCCCTTGATGCAGGATTGGAGCACTCATGGGGTCTCTATTATTTCTGATGGCTGGTCTAATTTAAAAAACCAACCTCTTATTAACATCATGGCTATCTCTGGAGGTAAAGCCATTTTCATAAATGGGCATGGTGTTTCTTCCATAGAGAAGAATGGGGCTGATATTGCTGAGCTGCTTTTGAAGGCCATTGATTATGTTGGCCCTTCTAATGTGGTCTAAGTTGTGACATATAATGCTTCCAATTGTAAGGCTGCGAGTACAATAATTCAGCGGAAGCATGCCCATATTTTTTGGTTTGGTTGTATGATGGCTCATACCTTAAATCTGTTGATGAAGGATATAGCTAAAAGTAAGGATTCACTGGCGTCCTTTTGTTGATGAGTCTTATAAAAAAGGCAAGGCAATTGTCAAATACATCAAAAGTCACTCCTCTTGTCAGTACTTGTTCAAGACCTTTTCAGCATTAGAGCTTCTCAAAGCAAAAAAAACCTGGTTTGGCCATAATTTTATTGTATTACAACGACTTATTAAAGTGAGACCATCATTAATGTCTATGGCTCTAAGCAAGCAATGGGATAACTTGAGGAGGAGTTCATCCTCACCAGAGCCGCATGACATTGTCCAACAAACAATTATGGACGATGACTTTTGGAAAAAATAAAAAAAAATTCTCAAGTTTACAAAGCATATATATAAGATGCTTCGTTTTTCTGATTCTGATAAAGCAATTATTAGGGAGGTTTATGAGCAAATGGATACAATGTTAGGAAATATCAAAGACTCTCTTTCTGATGATCTTGTAATCTATGATTTGGTTCAACAATTTGTGGTGGCAAGATAGGATAAAATGAATATTCGTCTACATTCCTTTGCATATGTTCATGTTCCTAAGTACTACACAAATTCTTGGCTTTTACAGCCAGCTCCTAGTGATGTGAGTAGGAAGAAGCCTCATTTTGATAAAGAGGTGCAAACAGGATATCTTCAAGCAATTAAAAAAATTGTTGTTGACCAAAATGAGGCTTCTTTGATACGCCATCAAATCAGCGGTTTTGTGAGTAACAAAGGTGTTTTTGCACAACCCTAAGCTGTGAAAGATAGAGCAGCCATGATTACATTATCATGGTGGCATATGTATGGTGGGGCTGCTCCCCGAATTGTTCTCATTGGCAGTGAAAGCTTTATCTCAAAGTGTAAACACTTTTTGTGTTAAGAGATGTTGGAGTACCTATTCCTACATTCAGAATGTGAAAAAGAACAAGTTGAATGTGGATTATGCTGAAAAATTAGTTTTTGTGCACTACAATCATAGGTTGTTCTTCTCTTCTTTGTTTTATTTGTATTATCTATTATGTTCTAGTTCTTGTATTTTTTTTTTCTTATTATAGTATAATATTTGTTCTTCTCTTGTCAACAAATTACAGGTTGTTGACAAGATATAGAGATGATTATGAGGACTTCAATAATTGGGATGCCTATCCAGAAGATGCCAACATAGAGGAGGATTTCACTACAGTAGAACAAAGAGATAATGTGTCTCTCTCAGATAGTGAAGAGAATGAGCCTAGCTTTAACTGTTACTACCTCTCCATTTTGCCCACCTCCAAGTATTCAAGAGTCTTCTTCAATGGATAAAATAGAGAGAGCATAGAGGAGGCTTGAAAAGGCAAGGGGTAAAAAGCAAAAGAAATGAAGAATTTGTTGCACTTTGGAGAAAGAATAAATTATTAACTGTCTTGTCTGTTCTCTTTTTTTTTTAATCTTTGTTTTTGGTAGCAACTCTACTTTTGTGGATTGGTAGATTTTTGTTGTTTTGTGGGATTTTTGTTTTTTGTGGTGATCGTTAATTTTTTTGCCCAGACTTAGTGATATATTTTGTCTATCTAATGGGAATTTATAAAATATTTATATTTTGGTAGCAACTCTACTTTTTTCATTTATAACATATATATATATATATATATATGTATATGTATGTATGTCAATTTATTTATTAAAAAAAATATATACATGTATGTCAATTAAAAAAATACATATAGATAAATTAAAAATATAATTAATAAAAATAATATATAAGCACTCCTAATCTACAACTCCTCTAAGTGGTCACGTTCCTCTGCTCCCGCCCCCACTCCTACTTTGTGCAACTAAGAACCAGACTAGGCCAAAAACTAGCCTTGTTTGTAAAAATCGGAAAAACCGGTGGTTCAATCGGTAAAACTGCCGAACCGGTGTCAGTTCTTGACCAACCCAGAGGTTTTTTTGTTTGTTTGTTTTTTTCTTTCTTTCTTTCTTATATATATATATATATATATCAAAATTTCGACTAAAAACTCTTATTTCAAGAGTCTCCTCTCATGAGGAGGAGTCTCATTGAAAGCTTGAAGAAATTATGAAAGTCTATTCCTATTTATAGGAAAAAATTATTCAAAGAGAACCTAAAAATTCAACGTGAGATTCAATTAAATTGTTCGAATCATATTTGATTGGAGGGAGAGTTGAAAATTTCATTTCCCTCCAAAATTAAATTTAGCATTCAATCAATTTGTTAGGAGGGAATGTTAAATTTTTTTAATTTCTTTAAAACTAGTGACTTTTTTTTTATATCAATTATGACTTTATTAAATATTATTAATAAATATTATGCAACACTCTTTTTTTATTATTATTTCAGTAATTATATATATTTTTATTTATTTATAATTTATAATTATATTTTTAATTATATAATATTAATTATGACGTCACAGGTTGACCGCTTTGACCCGATAGTTGAACTAGTGACCCGTCCACCAGGTCCTTTTTTCGGTTCACTCACCGGTTCGATTTTCAAAACATTGATTGAAATTATATTTAGGTTCTGAACATACACTCTAAGATGGTGTCTGTGCTCTGTGAGAAATTTGCTTACCTTAACCTCACCTTTTCCACTGGGGGACAAATAATTTTTGATGTGAGTGAATGTTATTCCTTGTTCATGCTTTGATGATTCTTAAGCTGATAAAATAAATGGTAATAAGTCATTGCAGTCGAATTTATGTTTAGGCGTAATGTAACGCCCCGAAATAATCCAACATAATATAAAACATCAACCCACATTCACTAAATAATAACCCCGACACAAAAGAGATATCGGAAGGTCGTAATCCCCATGTTCCATTACATAACTTCAAATGTTTATACAAAAGTAATCTCACATGCAATTATATATTCATTGAAAAACTAGTACACGAATCTATAGCATGCGAAATCATTGAACCAAAACGAATAAAGGCCCCTCAAGGGCTTATAAATTTCAAGGCATGAGCCTGATTACACCAAAATGGTCCATTAGACCCATACATGATAGCCCTTAGCTTTACAAAAATTTACAACAAAATAAAAGAGCAGTCTACTCTTCACAAAATATATCCACGCCCTCAGCTCGGCGGGATCGCTACATCTTTACTTACACCAAAATCTCATAGAGGTGAGCATAAAGCCCAGTAGAGAAACCTTAACAAAGTATATATATTTATGCAAGATTTCCAACATTTATGCAAATACAAATGCCATGCAATGCCATTTTGAAGATAATCTCATGTCATGCTTTTCTTGAAAATCACCATGTTTTCAATAACATTTTGCAATCTCATCAATTCCAAACTTCCAATTTTAATCATTACAGGCGGTAAATACGACTCTGGCAATCCCTAGGTTGGTGTCTGCAAGTAGGCTCAACAAGCACTACCAATACCCCACTTTACCGGTTTCTAACCGGAAGGGAAGTGGTACCTCTTCCGTGCATGTTTTCGGTCTTTCACCTCGGACACTCAGGTCAACTTATCAAACTCATCTACACTCCCTAACTGGACTTACCAACGTATTTACCCCTTTACATTTCCATGATTTCAATCACAATAAATTCATTCTCAATGAAAGTTCCAATTTTCAAAAAAACCAATCTTCATGACATGCAAGATTTTAGTAATGCCAATGCAACAATTAACCATGCCATTTCGTGTTTCTATATGTTGATTGTAACTACAATAAATTTTCCATGAAGGTTCAAAATCTTTGTTTTCTTCTTTCCATGCCATTCCATCAACATAGCCAAAAATTACCATCATTAATCCATTTGTAACAATGTGCCCACAACTCACACATTTTCAACATTTTAATTATCTCAAAGCCAATGCATTATATAGATATCAACTTCCAATCTCAAAACTTTCATATATCAAGAAATTCTCCATCAACGTATATATAAATATTTGTGTAAAATAAAACATTTCTCATCCTCTTTGCCTAACATGGCACACAACAATACATATAAAAACGACATATGTATATAATTCCAACATGAGCCCTCATCCTTCTTCACTTAAGAAATCCCCAAAATTTTCTAGGTTTTTCACAAAATTCCAACTTTTTCTCAACCCCTTTTTAAAACCTCACTATATACCTCAATCTCAACTCATATGGCTCAACGATTTAAGAAAATCTTTAAAAGGGAATAAGAATAAATTTCTTCTACAAAACTAACAATTTCTTGAGCCACTAAACCCATTTTCAAAATAGACAAAGATGTGCTCACAAAATCAATCAAAACTTGCAAAAACATATATATAACTCAAAGGAAACCCTACCTCAAGTCATGATGAAGAAATGAAGATGAAACCCTAGATTTATTGGTGTTGAAAAAGATCTCCACTGCATACGTTGTGGTCCTCAAAAGGCTCTACAATGTTGATGAGGAAGCTATGGACCAATCTTAAATGGATGATGAAGGATCAAGGATTTGATCTTATTTTGAGGTAGGAACATAGAGAGAAGGGAGAGCAATGTATTTTAGAGAGGGAGAGACACTAGAAAAATGATATACATAGCCCAAAAAGAGAAAAAAAAGATAGCTCATTCGGACTCAGGCTGATCGCACGTGCAGAGTGGGCCTTCTGCACGTGCGGCTATGATCCCCGCACGTGCGGCTTCCTCCGCACCTCCCCATCTGCACCTGTAACTAAAGCAGTGTGCAACCCCTAGAACCTCACCCCTCCCCATACATGCGGCCTCATCCTCTTCACGTGCGGCCCCACCCTGCACGTGCGGCTAGGGCCTCGCACGTGCGGCCTTGGCCCAGCAGCCCAGAATTTTCTGGTTTGACTCCTAGGCACTCTAGACTTAACCGTGCGTCCTCCGAAACAAGTGAAATCAATCACCGAAAGGACAAGAACAAGGTTTTTGTTTGAGAACCAAAATTTCCGGACACTACAACCCAATGAGAAATAAAAGAGAACGGAGCGAATAACTATTCCCGGCCATCACACGTAATGCTTGCATGTTTTAACAAGTTTTCCCTCAAGGTTGGGACAAGGCTTATTGCTTGTGACATGTGGATGATTTTCATGAAATCCACTTCTTTGGAGACAACTTACAAGGTAACAATTTTATCTTCTCTCTTCAGTTTGGTTATTCCCTTCCTTTTTTGGTATTTGCCATGTGACACTAACTTGTTATTGAAGGTTTGATTCCCTGTAGTGATGTCTTGTGTTGTGTTATATTAGTTCATTTTTTATTTTGCTGACTAGTTTTTGGTACACTATTGGGGCTAAACGAAGGGCTTGGATGTTGCTTGAATGGGGAGGAAATGACCATGAGATATATGAATCAAAGCGAACCATGGGGCACACAAGTCTGCTCTATATTTCAGCTTATTTTTGCAGTTCAATACACCATGAAGTTCTCAATTGCCATAGCATCTAGAGAACCAAATGCATTGTTAATATGGTGCCATTTGCAAAGAAATCTAAAATCTTCAATCAAGTCATTCTTTTTGTTTTCAACAACATCCACATGCATATAATTCATTTGTTAAAGTTGGATAATTACCAAAGAAAATGGATCCATCAACAAAAGAAATAAAATTGATGATATTTTCTTAAAATGTTCTGAATGATTTTGTATATGTTAGGTTTTATTCTTGGCAATCCCGTTTGACAAAACTCCTTTCAGTTGTATTTATTTTCGCACTTTTTATTTCAGTGAGGCTATGAGTGTTTAGATGCGAATCCAACCCGAATTGTGCTTTTCAGAGAAGTTTGTGATGCTAATGCTTTCAAGATTGCCACTTCGCTGATTATGACGGGGATCGAGCTGCCCGGTCAGTTCGCGGGGGTCTAGGGGGCAGCGCCCTTTGGCGGGTCCGGGGCAGCGCCACGGCGGGGTCGAGGGGCAACGCCCCCGAAGCAAAATGCAAAAATGCATTCCAAGTTGCCTGTCCGCTCGAGCGGACATTACCCCGCTCGAGCGGAGAATCCCTGGTTCCAGCAGTTTTGGTCGCCTGCAAAAGTACTGAGATGTGTGGTTTCGTGCTCGAGCGGGTTCTATAGCGCTCGAGCGGACCTTTGTTATATCACGCGCATATTTTGCTGAAGACGCTCGAGCGGGCTGTTGGGTGCTCGAGCGGAGATCGCGGACAGATTCTATAAATTCGCATGTTGGGTCAGATTTTAGGATTACTA
Source organism: Camellia sinensis (assembly GCF_055761805.1). NCBI lineage: Eukaryota > Viridiplantae > Streptophyta > Magnoliopsida > Ericales > Theaceae > Camellia > Camellia sinensis. The sequence continues at coordinate 178,069,378 of NC_138962.1, read as the reverse complement.
CTCCAGATCTTCTTTTTGGGTTCTAGGGTTTATATCTGGGGATACTTTGTGAGTTTTCTTTGATGTTTTTATTGAGTATTCAACTCATGGTTTAAAGAGAGTACATCAAAGGTTATGTTTTGTTCTATAAAAGAGAGAGTTGTTCTTCAGTGGATTCTGAAGAATTCGAGCCTGAAGCTTTGGTGGATTCCGGGGTGGCTCATCGTAAAGACAATTCCGAGGTGAAGACGGGTTGGAAGAGGTACATAGAGGTTGGTTCAATTAAGCGTGGATTCGCTAGGTAATTGAGAGTATACCTGTGTAATTCCTTTAAATCTTCTTAGTGGATTGTTTTGTGGCTGTTGCCCGTGGTTTTTTTTATCACAGTTGGAGGTGCCAATTGTGTTTTTTTCCACATAAATCATTGTGTTTCTTTGTCTTGATTGTTTGATTGGGATTGTTATATTCTGCTTAAAATTGATACATAATCACAAATCAACATCTAGGGGATTTCTAGATTTGTCAATTGGTATCAGAGCAGGTTGTTCTATTTTTTAAAATTTTTTTTTTTTAGAACGAGATCTTGTTTGATTTGTGATAATGGATACAATTCGTGAAGGAAATTCTATGGTTCGACCACCCTTACTTGACGGATCCAATTATTCTTTTTGGAAAGCTCGGATGAGATCTTTTTTAAAATCTATTGATGAAAAGGTTTGGCAATCCGTCATGAATGGGTGGACTGAACCAACAATTACTGTTGATGGAGTTACAATCCCCAAACCAATTGATAAGTGGGACACAACGGATTACCAAAATAGTAGCTGGAATAGTAAAGCCATCAATTCTCTCTTTTGCGCTGTCACACCTGAAGAATTTAGTCGTATTTGTAATTGTGAAGTCGCAAAAGAGGCTTGGGATATCTTACAAACTATTCATGAGGGCACTCCTTCTGTTAAACGCTCAAAACTTCAAAGGCTCACATCCAGTTTCGAAAACCTTTCAATGAAAGATAGTGAGACCTTTGATGAATTTTATGCGAAGTTGAGTGACATTGTAAATTCCAGCTTCAATTTAGGTGAAAAAATTCCAAAATCCAAAGTTGTGGGAAAAATTTTGAGATCCTTGCCCGATCGGTTCCAACCAAAAGTTACGGCTATTGAGGAGGCTCAAGATGTTGACAACCTCAAGCTGGATCAATTGGTTGGAAATCTCCAAACTTATGAGGCACACAGGAATTTCAAAACGAAACAAAAAGATATTGCTTTTAGTAGTGCTCATAAAGTTAGAGAGGATTCTGATGAGGATTGTGATATAGATTCCAAGATTACGGCTGCTTTTGTTAAACAATTTAAAAAATCTTTTTTGAAAAAGAATCCTAATCTTTTGGAATCTACTCATTCTCATAAATCTAAAGGCAAAGATAAACTCAAAATTAATTTTATAGCCAAGAAGGAGAAATGAAAGATACAAGGGAACTCTGAAAGACCCCAATGCTATGAATGCCAAGGATTTGGCCACTTTGCTCAAGAATGCCCCACTCGGTTGAGGAAGAAGAAAGCCCTCGTTATCACTTGGGATGATGAATCAGAATCTGATAAAAATGAAAGTGACAATGAAGATCAAGGTGAAGAGGGACATAAACAATTTCTTGCTTTCATGGCGGCTTCCGAAGCTGAAGGACAAACAGATTCTCCGAAGATGTCAGTTGAGAATATCACTGATGATGAATCCTCGGAGAGTGGTCATGAAGAGCTTGAGCAAGTTTATGAAAAGTTGTATAAGGAATCTCTTAACTTATTCAAATTGAATGACAAACTCACAAAGAAACTCAAAACATGTGAAAGTGAGAATGTCAAACTTAAGGAGGAGATTTCCGAGGCCAGGATTAATGCCATCAAGGTAGCTGATGATCGACAAGTTCTTTGTGCAAAACTGTTGACTTGTGAGACAGAGAGGAATGAACTGCTGCAAACCCATGCCATGTATGAAGAAAAGATTGAATCTCTCGAGATGTCACAAGTTGCTTTGGAAGAACTAATGATCAAGAAAGAGGAAGAGCTCAAGTGTGCTATGGCTACCATTGGTCTTTGGAACAGAGGATCAAAGACTTTGGAGGATATCATTGGGTCTCAACAAATGAGTTGTGACAAGAGTGGCATTGGCTTTGGTGGTAAGAAAGATCAAAAACAGAGTGCTTCAACATCTCATGATACAAGAACTCAAGGAAAGGGAGAACAAAAAATTCAACGTAAGGATGGACTTCTCAAACTTCCTAGAGTTGGTAAGGTAAAAGAAAAGAAGGTACACCCTGTTTTTATTTGTCATCATTGTGGTATGCATGGTCATATTCGCCCTTATTGTTATAAGTTGTATGGGAAAGTGTATTTGCCTAGACCTAGGAATAGGAAGTTGGAAACCATGTCAAGACGGGTTCCTACTGCAGGGGAAAGGAACCACAACGTCAAGACACCACCCAAGAACTGCAATTCTCACAACGTTGTTCGTACTAAAGCAATTTGGGTGAGAAAACTTGACTTGTGTTAATTTGTTTATTTGTTTTAGCTTTTGGATTTTTGTGTGGTGTTTTTAATAAAAAAAAAAAAAAAAAAATCCCAAAAAGATTTTCTTAGTATGGTTTTGCAAGCTTGAAATTTTTTTGAGTGGTCCTTGGTGCATATTGGATTTGATGAGAATATCCATTACATGTTAATAGATGTGTGCTTTCTGTGGTCATTACTCATTTTGGAGTGTGTGTTTTTTTGATTAGTATGTCTCATTCTGTACACACTCTTGGATTAGCAAATTTTGGAGTCTTCCGCCTTAGTGATTATTTTTTTATGGACTTCTGGCATTGTATCTTTTGCTTGTCTAGAGGAATTGACCTATACTAGCATATCTTGGGTGATGTTGAGTCTCTTAACCACTTACCATCCTTTTGCATCTCCATGGCTTTCCCCTTAATTCTTTGCAGTCTAGCCATGAGGAAAAGGCTACCTCAGAGTCACCAACCAGGCCATCCTTATTATATCCATGCTTCTCTGGTTCATTTTCCATACTCTTGAGCGTGTCAGCCACCAATGATTGTGCAAAAGAAAAAGAAAAAGAAAAAGAAAAAGAAAAAGAAAAAGAAAAAGAAAGAGAAGAAGACAAAATATGCAAAAGAAAGAAAAAAATGTGTAAAAGATAGTAAGAAAAAAAAAGGGAAAAGATTCATTGATTGAGGGGGAGCCTCCGCCTTTACTCACCAAATACCCCTTGATTCCTAGTGGTTTGACTTTCCTTTGTCGTGCTTAAGATTCTCTTGTCAGAGGTCCAGCTTTCATATCACTACTAGGATTGAATCTAGTGTTTGTCGAACTTCAAGAGTCACACACACACTTTTTATCATGGGATCTATGCTTTTCACATAATGCATCACTTTCTTTCATGAGGAATTTTCTACAGACTGTGCACATTGTGTTTTCTTGTAATGGTGCTTCTTGGATAGTCTTGTGTGTTTTAAGGTACTAATCTGAAATTTCTGAATTGCTCCACCATATTATTTTTTGTCGTTTTCTTCTTGTTCACTGTTTTCAGTATTTGTGATTTTTTTTAGTGAGGGGGAGTTTGGTTCATCTTGATTTGGGTTGGTAAGGGAGTTTGGCTTTTCATTGCAAGAGTTGTTTAGCATGAACACTTTGATATGTTTGGTAAGGGAGATTGGCTATATGTTTTGCATGTTGCTATGCACTATTTGCCCTTCTTGTATGTTCCTGATATTTACATCGTCATATCATTGGTTGTGTGATTTATGATCTTGCTTTTGTTGTTTGAGAGTTGTTTTTCATGAGTCTTTGTTTTCATCTATTCATGTTTTCCATCTCATGTTTCAAGATAATCGTGTCATATGGATATTGCTTATTCATATACTCTTGTGGGACTAACAGTTGTTTCGGAGATTGTGGCACTAATAACTGTTTTGCAGATCATGACCTTGAGAAATAAGTTGACTTTTGTTGGATGTAATGGGTTGGTGTGTTTAGGATTTTATTTGTTAGGTGTGTTTTGTCACGGCATTGCCAAATGGGGAGATTGTTAGGTTTTATTCTTGGCAATCCCGTTTGACAAAACTCCTTTCAGTTGTATTTATTTTCACACTTTTTATTTCAGTGAGGCTATGAGTGTTTAGATGCGAATCCAACCCGAATTGTGCTTTTCAGAGAAGTTTGTGATGCTAATGCTTTCAAGATTGCCACTTCGCTGATTATGACGGGGATCGAGCTGCCCGGTCAGTTCGCGGGGGTCCAGGGGGCAGCGCCCCTTGGCGGGTCCGGGGCAGCGCCACGGCGGGGTCGAGGGGCAGCGCCCCCGAAGCAAAATGCAAAAATGCATTCCAAGTTGCCTGTCCACTCGAGCGGACATTACCCCGCTCGAGCGGAGAATCCCTGGTTCCAGCAGTTTTGGTTGCCTGCAAAAGTACTGAGATGTGTGATTTCGCGCTCAAGCGGGTTCTATAGCGCTCGAGCGGACCTCTGTTATATCACGTGCATATTTTGCTGAAGACGCTCGAGCGGGCTGTTGGGCGCTCGAGCGGAGATCGCGGACAGATTCTATAAATTCGCATGTTGGGTCAGATTTTAGGATTACTACTTCAGATCTTCTTTTTGGGTTCTAGGGTTTATATCTGGGGATACTTTGTGAGTTTTCTTTGATGTTTTTATTGAGTATTCAACTCATGGTTTAAAGAGAGTACATCAAAGGTTGTGTTTTGTTCTACAAAAGAGAGAGTTGTTCTTCGGTGGATTCTGAAAAATTCGAGCCTGAAGCTTTGGTGGATTCCGGGGTGGCTCATCGTAAAGACAATTCCGAGGTGAAGACGGGTTGGAAGAGGCACATAGAGGTTGGTTCAATTAAGCGTGGATTCGCTAGGTAATTGAGAGTATACCTGTGTAATTCCTTTAAATCTTCTTAGTGGATTGTTTTGTGGCTGTTGCCCGTGGTTTTTTTTATCACAGTTGGAGGTGTCCAATTGTGGGTTTTTCCACGTAAAATCGTTGTGTTTCTTTGTCTTGATTGTTTGATTGGGATTGTTATATTCTGCTTGAAATTGATACATAATCACAAATCAACATATAGGGGATTTCTAGATTTGTCAGTATATAAAACAGGCTGTACTTGTTTTAAATGCTATGGAAAACAAAATGGATTAAATATTGCAAGTTGAGACGGAACAGTTTCATTTTCATACCCAAATGCTTTTTAAATGGATATCTATGTCAATGTTTCTCTTTTGCCATTGGGTCCTTCATAATTACCAAGGCCTCATCTTCGTTAGCACCCATTTTGGCCAACCCATCAGCACTCTTGTTTCCTTTTCTCAAAACATGTTGCTCTATGTAACCGCATTTGCTGATGAGAAACTTTGCATCTGCTACCAGGCTCTTCATTGGGAAAGTTATCACAAATTCCACTTTCAGCAATTCAATGGCCTCGGTGGAGTTAGTATTGATGATGAGGTCTTTGTATCCCTTCTCAAAAACAATTGTTAAGCCTCTGTAAATTGCTCATAGTTCTGCTTCAAGACTTGTATGCATGTCCAGCTTACCGAAGAATCCACAAAGCCAAATACCCTTCTTATCTCGGATTAAGCCACCAAACCACCCGCCTTGATTGCATTTTACACAAAATAAAAGTAATTGATTTTTTCAATTGAAACACACACAAATAAATAAATAAAAATAAATGACATATATTGATTGCATGAATCACCTTTTCTCACAATATTAGTAAGCACCAAACTAGGCATGAACAAAATTATAAGGGAGCAACTAGGGTGGATTTGGGCTATTGTTTAGGCTTATTCCGAATTGTTGGGTTTTTATTTGGTATAAGATTTGGATTAGAGTGTTGTTTGGCCGATGAAATCCATCATAGGCTCTATTTTGGTTATTTAAATTATTTATTTTGTAATAGCCTTTGTGTATATCATCTATAAAAAAATAAATAAATAAAACAATCTACTAATTGTAACATATTAAATTCTATGACCAAAAAAATAAACGGTAGTTGTATTTTTAAATATAAATCATCAGTTACTGTTGGTGACAAGCAAATTATTTAATTAATTTATTATTATTTTTTTTAATGAATGATGTACGGGAAAAAAAAAATTATAAAAGGAAGAGTTGGGTAATTGACTGGTTTGTGGTGGGTCCCATAATCACTTTGGCAATAGTGATATGTTTTCTTCTTGCTAACAACACACTACTAAAACACTCTTTCGCAACCTTCAGCGCCTGGCGGTATTTAAATCAGAATTCAGCCCTCCACGCCTCTTGAAAAACGTTCCTCATCAAAATTCCATGGCGGGGAGGAGGAGGATGTCCCTGATCAGAATCCTAGGTTCTTCGTGGCGGTGCACGTCGGCGTGGGATTTCACATGTCGCCGAACGAGAAAGCTCTCAGTTCCGCCATGAAACGTGCCTGCCTCGCTGCTGCTTCTGTTTTTCGCAAGGTATTTCCTTCGGATCTCCTCTCTTTCCCTCTGTTTGGTTACCAAGAATCTTGAGGAAAATAAAGGAAAAGGAAATTTAAACTAGAATATCTTGAATCTATGTATTATGTCATTTTGTTTGAATTCTGAACAGTTTCTAACTATTTTCAGTTGTAAAGGTAGTGTTTGGTTTACTAGAATAGAATATGATCATTTCATCACAATGTCCATTCTCATATTTGGTTTGTTAACAAATGAGGAAAAATGCATTATAAATAGAATCATTACTCACCATTGTAAGTCTGAATGGTCATTTCACACAGATTATATAGATTGATTATTCCATTTTGTTCTACTAGGTATTTGCATATTGATGGAGGGCCTGCTCTCAGAAGTGTGTTAGCATGAGAGAGAGAGAGAGAGAGAGAGAGAGAGAGAGAGAGAGTCTTCATGTTTGGGCCCTTTTAAAGTTTATTAGTAGGGATTACCATTATTCATTTTTTTTTTTCAAGTTGTATGCCATTTTCTGCACTTCCTAGATGTATCATAGAAGTAGAGCCCTTGTTATTCTGGAGCCTGAACTCTGAATATGACTGAAATTTTGTTTTGGATATTATGGTGAGATGGTATAATTTGATCTATGCTTTGGAAAACACAAGACAATGCAGGCTTGGACAAGGATGGTGACCATTGTCGGACATGAAAAATCTTTTGAACATTAACAGTCTTGAATGTGGAAAATTATAGATCACGTGCTTTTGGAATCCAAGGATATGACTAAGAGAAACAATAGCTCAACAACATGGTTTGGCAGTAGGCCTAGATTCATGGTGAAACTGGCAAAATGATGATTTAGGATGAATCATGAATTACAACATAGAAAACTGTTTTCTTGGTAACCTGGTGAAACCCACTGATATTTCTCATTTGTAATGCAGCCTGCCTTCACTTCTATCATTGCATCTCTTACCAATTCATTATGGCATTGTTAAAAAATGTCTCCAATTTGCAAGCCTTAGGAGTTCTTTTTAAGTCGGTTAGAAAGAGAAGCCTTGAAGTTTTTAGAAGAGACTCCTGAAAACACCTTATCATACAAAAGGCTAAGTTGTTTTGCTTCTTCCTTGTTACCTCTTTCCATGCGTTGTGTACTTGATAACCCTCAAAGGTGGCCTTAACAGATAAATTGTTGCCTGTATCTCGAGGGAGAAACACTGGTGGAGATGTTGATAACATAGAAGAAGAATATTGTGTATTGATTATCGAATTAATCAACCGAAAGGGCTGAGTACAAATATATAATCTAAACAGAATAAAATCCTAATAACCTAAACTACCCGTAGTGAATAATATAAAATACTAATTCACACCCCCCCTCAAATTGAGGATGCGAATGCAGAAAGTATCGAAAGTTTGCCAAGAAGAAAATGAAAACGAAAACGATCAACAGTGTGAGTCTTCGTAAAGAAATCGGCCTACTGAAGAAAGGAGGGAACAAAAGGAAGAGTAATAGTGTCGGCCTGAAGATGCTGTCCGACAAAATGACAATCTATTTCAATATGCTTTGTCCGTTCATGGAAGATGGAATTATGGGCAATTTGGATAGCACTCTGATTGTCACAATACAACGAAGTTGGATCAGAAAGAGAGACACCCATATCGGAAAGAAGCCACCGAAGCCAAACTATCTTGGAAGTAGCATGAGCCATGGCACGATACTCAGCCTCAGCGGTGGAACGAGCAACAACAAACTGTTTCTTACTCTTCCAAGATATGAGAGAATCTCCGAGAAAAACACAAAGATCAGAAGTGGATTTGCGATCAGAGATGTCACCTGCCCAATTAGCATCAGCATAGGCACGAATAATCAAATCCGAGGAGGTAGATAACAGCATATATTGCAACAAAGTGCCACGAAGGTAGCACAGAATATGGAGTAAGGCAACCTAGTGTGTGAAACGAGGAATAGAAACAAACTGACTGAGAATGTGCACAACATAAGAGATGTCTGGACGTGTAACGGTGAGATAAACAAGGCACCCAACCAACTCTCGATACAAAGTGGGATCCTCAAGAGAAATGCCATCAGAAGTAGAAAACTTAGCATGCAACTCAATAGGAGTGTCGACAATTTTGTCATCAATGAGATTGGCACGAGAAAGAATATCACGGGCATATTTAGTTTGAGAGAGAAGATACCCAGTGCGAGAAGTAGCAATCTCAACACCAAGAAAATACCGAAGAGACCCCAAATCCTTCATCTCGAACTCCTGAAACAACTGACGCTTAACTTCCTTAATAGTACTAGAATCAGAGCCAATGATGATCAAAACATCCACATATAAGAGAAAGAGAACAAGTCCAATAGAAGTGTGTCAAACAAAGAGAGCACAACCATGATGACTAGGGCGAAAGCCAAGCTGAAGTGTAACAGAGTGACATCGCTTATACCAAGCACGAGGAGACTGCTTGAGACCAGATAGAGCACGACGAAGACGACAAACAACACCGGGAGGGTGAGAGAGACCCAGTGGAGGCCGCATATACACTTATTTAGCAAGATGCCCATTCAGAAAAGCATTTTTGACATTGAACTAAAACAAAGGCCATTGATGGGCAACAACAACAGAGATAAGAGTGCGAATAGTAGTCATTTTGGCGACGGGGGCAAAAGTCTCATCGTAATCAATCCCATACTCTTGAGAAAAGCCTTGGGCAACCAAACGAGCTTTGTACCGTTCCAAAGAACCATCAGAAAGCGTCTTGACCTTATAGATCCATTTACATCCCACAACATTCTTGCCAACAAGTAATGGAATCAAATCCCAAGTCTGAGTATTTGCCAAAGTAGTTAACTCGTCATTTATGGCAACATTCTAATTTGGATCATGACAGGCTTCCTTGTAAGGCCTGGGCTCAAAATAAGTATAAAGACAAGAAAGAAAAGACTGATAGGAAAGGGAAAAACATATATTACCGAATCCAAGCCGATTTGAAGGATGGCGGCTCGCTTTGGAAAGCGATGTGCAGGAGGTGCGAGATCCAAAGAAACAGTTGGAGGGACAGTAAAGCTAAAAGCAGATGAGCTTGGAAGTACTTTGTGGCGCTGATAAACAAGAAGAGGAGTAGGGGAAGTTGGAACTGGAGAGGGAGCTGGAAAAGCAAGGGGGGAGTAGTTGGCGAAATATCAGGAGTGCTAGTAAGAGGCAAGGGAGAGACCTCAAGATTAGAAACAAACTCATTTGGAGAAACATTAGAAGGAAATGGGTCAATATGAACCAAGTCATCGTTGGTAATAGGGACCCCCGGGGGGGGGGAGGGGGGATGGAGGGTATAGTGTATATTGGAATATGGATCTTCTTAGAGTGTATAAAGCTTGTATAACAGCTTGTTATTCTTTCCTTATTAAAGGTTGTATAGCTGTACTCATTTATGTTGGCTAGAATTAGGTTGTTTCCTTATTTAGATTCTTAGAAGTCAACTTATTGTACTTTATTTATAGCCTTGTACAGATTATGTTTGAGACATACGAGAAGAATTATTCTCTTCCAAAGCTTCATGGTGTCAGAGCAGGTTTAGAAACCCTAACCCTAGCAGCCTCTTAACCTAGCCTTCATTGCTAGGATTATTCAGCCTTTATAGTTAATTCACTGTGGCCTTCATTGCCATTCAAAATTTCTGTTATATTCCTCTGATTGTTGCTGCTTTTTGCCATCTCGGATTCAAGTGAATAGTTGGTCCCTTCTACAACCTGTTTCTGTGTCCTCTTCAGATCAATTTTTTGTCTTGCTGCCCATTGATTCCTTCATTGAATCATGTTTGAGGTCACAGATGCTTCTTCTTTAGACCCAAAAGCCCTTTCAACATCTGAAAGTTTGAGCCTCCAGATTGCTTCAACAAAACTGAATGGGACTAATTACCTTGAATGGTCACAATCAGCAATGTTGACAATCAAAGGCAGAGGGAAGTTAGAATATCTCATAGATCCTCCACCAAAGCCAACCGATCCCAATATCAAGACTTGGGATGTGGAGAATTCCATGATTATGTCATGGCTACTCCACTCTATTCAACCAGAAATTGGGAAGACTTACATGTTACTTAAAATAGCCAAGGACATTTGGGAAGCTACCGCACAAACGTACTCTAATGTAGGTATGAAAGCTCATATCTATGAACTGAAAACGAAGATTCACAACACAAAACAAGGATCTTTCAGTGTCACTGAATACTACAATACCATCAAGAGCCTTTGGTTGGAACTAGACCATTATCAAAGGATTGAGATGGTGGTGTGCATCACGGACACTGTGAAGCTGCATTAAGCACTTAAAGAAGAAAGAATATTTGATTTCCTTGCGGGGTTAAATGGTGAATTTGATCAGATTTGAGGCAGAATTTTGGACAGGGAGAATTTGTCATCCCTGAATGAGGTTTTCTCAATTGTTCGAGGAGAAGCAAGTAGGCAGGTGGTGATGCTGGATAAGCCTACCAGTGAGAATTCGGCCTTGGCTGCATCAAAAGTTGCTTGGGGAAGGAATGAAGGAAAGAAAAATTTGGATAGAGAGAAGATGTGGTGTGATTACTGTCACAAACCATGCCACACCAGGGAGATGTGCTGGAAACTGCATGGAAAACCACAAGGCTTGAAGGGAATTGACAGCAAAGGAGGAAGTCAGGCAAAAAAATGAGGTCAAGCTCATCAAACTGTGGCTGTAGATGACTATAAGGAAGCTATGGGGTTCGGCAAAAGTGAGGTTGAAAGGCTGAAAAAGTTGCTAAATCAGGTTGATAATCAAACCACAAACTTGACTCCACTTTCAGGTTCTTGCTCCGTGGTCCAATCAGGTAATAGCTTTGCCTTAATCACCTCCAAGAGTGTCAATTCTAGTATCTGGATAGTTGATTCTGGTGCATCAGATCACATGACCAGCACCTTCAATCATTTTTCAACATATATCCCATGTTTAAGAAAACAAAAAATCAGAGTCGCCCATGGTTCCTTGTCCCCTATTGCCGGAAAAGGAAATGTCCAAATATCACCCACTTTGTGCCTAAAATCAGTCCTCTATGTTCCAAATTTATCCTATAATTTGCTGTCTGTAGGAAAACTCACTGACGATTTAAAATGTTCAGTTTTATTTACTTCCTCTAGTTGCAATTTTCAGGATCCTGCTACAGGGAAGATGATTGGGCATGCTGAATTGAAGGACGACTTATACTTCTCGGAAGCAGATTTGGTGAAAACAAGTCAAGAGTCTCAAGGCTTGGTCTCTACTACATTTCAACAAAAAGATGATCAAGTTTGGCTTTGGCATAGACGGTTAGGACACCCTTCTTTTCCTTTGTTGAAAAAAATGTTTCCTTCCTTGTTTACAAATAATAAAGTGGGGAAATTTCATTGTGAAATTTGTGAATTGGCCAAACATCATCGTGTATCCTTTCCTTTGAAAACTCCACAAATGTTATCTCTATTTAGTTTAATGCATTCGGATGTTTGGGGTCCTTCCCGTATACCAAATATTTTTGGTTCTCGGTGGTTTGTCTCATTTATAGATGATTACACTCGTACTACTTGGGGTCTATCTTATGAAGTCCAAATCGGAAATTTCCACTCTTTTTCCTCTGTTCCACAAATTCATTAGCACTCAGTTGGGGACAAAAATACACACAATTAGATCTGATAATGGCAAGGAATACTTCAATCAAGATCTCATTACTTATTTTTCAAATCAGGGCATCCTACATCACTCATCTTGTGTTGACACACCCCAACAAAATGGAGTTGCAGAAAGAAAGAACCGACATCTTCTTAAAGTCGCTAGGTCCCTTCTTTTCCAAACGAAAGTTCCTAAAACCTATTGGGGGGAAGCAGCACTCACTGCTGTATGCTTGATAAACCGAATGTCGTCAAGAGTTCTTCAGTTTCAATCTCCCGTGAGTACACTCTCATCCTTGTTTCCAAATTTCCAAGGGGTTGGGTCCATATCTCCAAAACTATTCGAATGTACTTGCTATGTGCATGTTCATAGTCATTTACAGAGTAAACTTGATCCTAGGGCTATCAAATGTGTATTCTTGGGATACTCTCCTACTCAAAAGGGCTATAAGTGTTATCACCCTTCAACAAAAAGGAAATACACCACTTTGGATGTTACCTTTGTAGAACATCAACCTTACTTTGGGGACACCTATCTTCAGGGGGAGAGTTTAGGAGAAGATAGCTGGTTAGAGGTTGATCATTCCTTGTCTATTCCGAGTGTGGTATCTAGTCCCATACCAAGTGTTAGTTTTGATTTGCTTTCTTCGTCTAATCCAGATATTCCTCCTACTTCAAATATGTCTTCTCCTAAACTGAATGTGAGTCCCGAATAGCATCTATTGAGCACTATAGAGTCTCCAGAGACCAAGGATGAGAGACTCAAGACACCTATCACCAAGGTATATTCCAGAAGGAAGAAGCCCGAAATCAGCTCACATGATCTAAGCATTGATCCTGAAATAGGTAATGAAATTGAAACTCAGTTTTTTGATTCTCATGAAGACTTGGAATTGCCTATTGCCATTAGGAAAGGTGTTAGAACTTGTACTCGTCACCCTATATCTCAATTTGTTTCCTTTCAGCATCTCTCACCTCAATATCAAGCTTTTGTCACCCAAATGTCTTCCCATGAAGTTTCCAATAGTGTCCAAGAAGCTATTAAATTGAAACCATGGAGGGAAGCCGTGAATGAGGAGATGAGAGCGTTGGAGAAAAATCAAACCTAGGAGATAGTAAAATTGCCAAAAGGAAAAAAAACTGTGGGGTGCAAATGGATTTTCACCATCAAGTACAAAGCTGATGGAACATTGGACAGGTACAAGGCCTGGTTAGTGGTCAAAGGGTATACCCAGACATATGGGATTGATTATCAGGAGACTTTTGCACTAGTGGCCAAGATGAACACTATCCGAATCATTCTCTCATTGGCAACAAACTTTGATTGGCCACTACTGCAATTTGATGTAAAGAATGCTTTCCTCCACAGAGACCTAGATGAAGAAGTATTTATGGATATCCCAACCGGGTGTGGAAAACAGACATGGTCAAACAAGGTGTGCAAGCTTATAAAGTCTTTATATGAACTTAAACAATCTCCTTGGGCTTGGTTTGGAAGATTCATGAGAGCTATGGTGAAAAGAGACTATCGTCAAAGTCAAAGTGATCATACTTTGTTCATTAAACATTCACATCAAGGAAAGATTACTGCATTGATTGTTTATGTTGATGACGTTGTGGTCTCTGGAGATGATCGAGAAGAGATTATAGGATTGAAAGCCTACTTGGCTAGGGAATTTGAGATTAAAGATTTTGGTAGACTTCAGTATTTTTTCGGAATTGAGGTAGTAAGATCAAAACAAGGGCTGGTGATTTCTCAAAGGAAGTATATACAAGACTTGCTTAAGGAAACTGGCATGCTTGGATGTAAATTAGCGGAGACTCCTATTGAGCAGAATCACAGATTGGGAGAGGCTAATGAAGATCAACTTGTTGATAGAGGAAACTATCAACGGTTGGTAGGAAAGCTTATTTACCTATCACACACACGACTAGATATTGCATATGCCGTGAGTGGTAAGTCAATTTATGCATGCTCCACTTAAATCTCATTTAGATGCTGTATACCAAATTCTGAGATATTTGAAGGCAACTCCCGGAAAAAGGTATATTGTTCAAGAAAAGTGAAGATTTAAGGTTGGAGGCCTACACAGATGTAGACTGGACAGGTTCTATGGTGGATAGACAATCTACTTCTGGCTATTGTACCCTTTTAGGTGGAAATCTTATTACTTGGAGAAGCAAAAAACAACATGTGGTGTCCCATTCTAGTGTAGAAGTAGAGTTTAAAGCCATGGCACAAGGCATATGTGAACTTCTTTGGGTAAAGATGATCCTTAAAGATCTTAAGATTGTGTTTCAGGAACCTATGGTGCTTTATTGTGACGAACAAGGCAGCCATTAGCATAGCACACAACCCAGTTCAGCATGACCAAACCAAGCATGTAGAGGTGGATGGACACTTCATAAAAGAGAAGATTGATAGTGGTCAAGTGAGAACTCCACATGTATCATCCACCAATCAACTGGCTGATATTCTCACTAAAGGACTACCTAGCCTAAGTTTTCAGCGAATCACGAGCAAGCTGGGAATGCATGATATTTACACACCAGCTTGAGGGGGAGTGTTGGAATATGGATCTTCTTAGGGTGTATAAAGCCTGTATAACAACCTGTTATTCTTTCCTTATTAAAGGTTGTATAGCTGTACTCATTTATGTTGGCTAGAATTAGGTTGTTTCCTTATTTAGATTCTTAGAAGTCAACTTCTTGTACTTTATTTATAGCCCTATATAGATTATGTTTGAGACATATGAGAAGAATTATTCTCTTCCAAACGTTCAGTGTAATAGGGTAGTTTTTCTAAAAAGATGACATGCCTAGACACATATAGCTTTTTCATGGCAGGATCATAGTGCCGATAACCTTTCTGATTAATGCCACACCCTAAAAAGACACATAGGACATAACGAGAACTAAGCTCAAAGCGCTCTTGTTTAGGAAGGAGCGCAGAGCATGTAGAACCGAAAACACGAAGAAGTAAATAATTAGGAGTAACACCAAGAAGATGCTTATACGGAGAGGAACTTGAGAGAAGAGGAGTAGTCATCCGATTGAGAAGATTTGTAGTAGTGAGCACAGCTTCTCCCCAAAAGACAGACAGGACAAAATATGAGAGCAGCAAAGAGTGAGCTGTATCAAGGAGATGGCGATGTTTGCTCACAGCTCGACCATTTTTGGCAGGAGTGTCAGAACATGAAGACTGATGAATAGTGCCATGAGTAGCTAAAAACTCCTCAAACTCAGACAAGTAATACTCACCCGCCAAATGAGAATAGAGAACTTTAATGATGGTGGAAAACTGAGTGCGAATCATGAAGTGAAAATTGGAATATAGTTGTAAAAATCACATTTTCGGGTCATCAAATAAACCCAAGTAAATCGACTATAATCATCCACAAAAGACACATGATATTGCGAACCACCCTTGGTAACTATAGGGGAAGGACCCCAAACATTAGTATGAACCAATTGAAAAGGAAAAGATGAAATAAAACTACTTTTATTCAATGGAAGAGCAGACATTCTAGTTAGTTTACAACCACGATAGTCCGAAATATCATCAATGGGAAAATTGCCTAAATGTCCAGACCGAACTAACATTCTTAAACGGTCACTTGACAGATGACCTAACCTAGAATGCCAAATATAAAATAAAGGAAGACAATGCAGAAGAAGACACGTCTAGAGGAACATGCAAGCTGTCCAAGATATATAGTTCTCCAACTCTACGCCCGATCCCAATCTGTCTCTTGGATACCCAATCCTGCACAACACAATGAGAAAAAGAGAAAACAACATCAAATCCAGAATCAGATAATTTTGATTACAAAGATGGATATGCAGATAGGCTATTCCAACATATCCGCGAGGGAGTGTTACCCCTTAGCATCTACAACATATCTACAAGGAACCCCACCGCATCTACGCCAGGGCCGAAGCTTAGGCCCCCCGCATACTCCAGGCGCTAAAGAGTATGTTTAACGCCAACAAGGGGTTATGGAGACTCGAACTCAAACCTTGAGCGAGGGATTCTAAGGTGTTATCTACTGAACCAACCCCCTGTTTGGTAGAATCAGATAATTGGCTAACAGAAATAAGACTGAGTGAGAGGTGAGGCACATAAAATACAGGAGAAAGAGACAAACGAGAAGAGGAAATAGAACCAATAGTGTACAAGCATAGAAGAAGGGGAGAGATGCAACAGGGGTCATATGATGTGAACAACCAGAATAAAAAATCCACGAAGTGTGGATATTACTTGAAGAAGATAAACCAGACAAACCTAACTGAGTGGTAGTGATAACGGAGGCCTGGGACGAAAGATTTGGATTGGCCACCATGAAAGATTGCTCAAACATAGACTACATATTAGAAGACGGACCATTCTCAGAAATTGGTGCAGAAAAGGCGGCAGATGAGTGAGATCTTGAAGATTTCGGCTTAGAGGACGGTGGACTAGACGAATGACCCTTGGGCTGCAAAAGTTTAGGACAAGCATGTTTCCAATAGCCTTTCTGATGACGGAAGCTGCATTCATCCATGGAAACCCGAGGTTTAGGCTTACCGGTAACCTGAAATAAAGAAGATGGTGGGGTAGGCTAGAGCGGAAGAGTGGCAAAAACTGTCTGGGAAGCAGGAGCACCATGAGCCACCTTGAATTGAGTTTCTTCCACCATAAGCTCACGGACAGCACTATCCATAAAAGGCAAGGGGGACCGATGAAGAATAGCTCTCTGAAGTGTCTCAAATTGATCACAAAGTGCCATACGAAATTGAATAAGACGCTGCTTCTACCGATACTTAGTATAACTGTCAAGTAATAGCAAATATGATGGTTCCGTTAAAGCAAGCTAATCCCAATAAGTAGTCATCTCATTGTAGAACTCCTAAATGGACTTATCTTTCTGACTAGTGCTGCGAATAGACATCTCAAGTTCATACTGTTTTGCAAAATTAGGCTCAAGGTACATAGTTTTCAAATAGTCCAAAACTTGTTTAGAAATAGAATACTTGGAAAAATTCATGCCAATGGTAGTTTGAATTGAATTATGAAACCAAGTAAGAATTTGAGCATTTTCCTTATCCCATTTAGCAACATCGGTCTTAATTTCTTTGGATTCTGTAGGTCTAATAGTCACACAAATAACATAGTTTCACATGCCTTTACCTATTATAAAATTTTTCATTACATGAGACCAATAAGAGTAATTGGTACCATCCAACTTAGTGGTGATACCTTGCAGTTTATCATCAGTTATATTGCTATAATTAAATAGCACAATAAAATCAAAGTAGATTGAAAAAAAACCACTAAGAGAGAGAACCACAAATATAATAACCACTAAGAGAGAGAACCAATCACCCACAAATATCAATAAGAGAGAACCAAGTCAAAGAAGAGAGAGAGAGAGTGAACCTGAAACCAGAAGCAGAGAGAAACCGAGGCTAAGAGATTGAGCCAAAAGTCGAATTCGAAGTCAATTTCAGAGTTTGGAGTGAAATCTAGTGGCAAGGTCAAACCTTACTTTGATCGCATGAACCAAAGGGAGAGACAGAGAGATCATCAACCAGATTTACATAGGGGAATCGATCGAACCAGACAGAGAGAGCTTCGATCGAACCAGATGAACCAGTTGAGGGGTCAAAACAGGTTAAAGAGCATTCGGCTGTGTGAGACACGCAACCTAGGTTTTGGACTGAAGCAGAGACCAGAACTAGCTACCAGGAGGAGTAAAGTGCTTCGAAGTGTGAAGAAGAAAATAGAGAACCCCAACAAAGCCTTGCAAAGAGAGAGAAAGGGCTATGACGGCCTTGCGAAGAGAGAAAAGGGACTACGATGGTCGATGATGGCCTGCGACATGTATTCTAGCGTCTGGATTGTGGCTCTAATACCATGATAACAGAGAAGAAGAATATTGTATAGTGACTACTGAATTAATCAACCAAAAGGGCTGAGTACAAATATATAATCTAAATAGAATAAAACCCTAATAACCTAAATGACTAAACTACCCTTAATGAATAATATAAAATACTAATTCACAGTTGTTATATCAATTCTAATACCAAACATAAAGAATATTAAAGTTAGTTATGTGGTTGTTTTGTGATTTTGTTTTTGAATACACACCCTTTAATGCACTTGTTTGTTTGCTATGTTTTAGGGTCCTGGTGGGTGTATAGATGCTGTTTCAACTGCAATACAAGTCTTGGAGGTATGCTGCTTGTTTCTTTGTGTGTGTGTGTGTGTGTGTGTGTGTGTGTGTGTGTGAGAGAGAGAGAGAGAGAGAGAGAGAGAGAGAGCCTGTGTATAATAGATTTTGCGTGTTTATGTTGCCATGCTGTACTTTATTTAAGGCATTAAAGATTTACTTTGTGTTGGATGTTGATTGTCTTGAGTAAGTTACAATGTTGAATCTATAGAAATTTGGAGCATGCAAATAATCGTTAGTGGTGGAAAATAGAACTTTTCATTCTAAATGAACTAGAAGGATGTCATGCACTATGGGCATGAACTTATCTCATCGTATGATTTTTGAAATTTATTTTTTAATGAATTATTGCAACTGTCTTCATTGATTTATATTTTTAAAAATTCTTACACAAATGAATTAATCAATTCCCTTTGTACTTTTTTGGAAATAAAAAAAATATAACATGTCTTTGGAAGTAGGCTTTACCGAATGGGATGTTGCTTTAATATAACAATATAGATTAGAATAAGGGTTAAGAGGATTTTCTGGATGCTGCTCAGCAATTTCCATATTGCTAGATTTGCTTTACAATGCAGGCATAGGTTCACTAAAAGAAATTTTTTAAAATCACTCATATTTTGAAGCTAGAAAAAATTATGGATCTTAATGAACCTTTAAACTTAAGAGACTTTGAAAAACAAAAGCTACTCTATATTTATTTTCAAAGCAACTTTTAATTTGAAAAAAATAAATTAGTTTCTCTTCATCAACCACAACCCCAGGCTATGCCTCGTAACTACATTGTGTTTGGCAATGGTTCATCTGCACATCAATGATCCTTACTGCTTTTTTACTTCAAGAACAATCCACCCTTAGAAAACAATAAAAGGAAAGCACAAATTAGAACAAAAATTGACTTGATTTTCCTGTCTTGGCTATTTGTTTTTCACGATCTTTTGTCTATGTCCAAATCAATAGAGGATGATATGTTGCTGTAGGGTTGCTTCTGAATCTCTGTTGGAATTATATGCCTCTAAGGTCCTTTTCTTCCTCTTCCTTTTCAAAGTATTGTATTTAGACTTCAGAGTTGTCTTATAGTGATTATTTATTGTTGTATTATCTTGTCTGCTAGACAAAAATGTTTACCCAAGTCATCCTGAGCTTAGCATGAATCAAGATTGCTGCTTCATTAATGCTGCTGTCCCTGTTAGAATCTCTTATTGCTACTGTATTGGTGACTTAATGCAGTCAACAAGTAGTTGTGTGGAGTTGACATTAAAATTGAATGGCCCCTAGAGCTCACATGAAGATTGCATAATGAAGGCTCATCATAATACCACTTTGATTGGCAGATAACAGTTGAGCAACCATGATCAAGATGACATACTAGAAATAAGATTTGATTTTGGAAGCAGCCTATAACTGAGACATTTCTTATTTGATGAGATGCATAGAGCCCAAAATACTTTATACATTTTTTGGTGGGGAGAGTGGGTTGGGTTTGTGGATGGGACTTTTAAATGCTCTACTTGTGCAACAACGCAACCAAGCCAATCTTCTGCATGTCACTTGCTTGGAAACTAATCTGTTTTAAAGCTACAAAGCTGAAAAGTAATAGTAGTGGGTGGTACGAAGAGTTCTTTATTTTCTTTTGTATGGGATGCTTACATGCAACTTGGATTACGTGGAAAAAAGTAAGAAATTTTACAACGTGGACTCTAAATTCATGTCAATAGTTAACTGAAATTCATGGATTGTTCTTTTCTTTAGTATTTTGTGAAATTTTTGGTCTTATATATGGTAGATGGAATTACACATTTGAAACTACAAGATAGTTCAATGACATTTTAGCTGTGCAATAATTGGTTTGGATGAACATAAGCTAGTGGGACATGGGCTGTCTGGGATCGTTGGATTGGTTCAAACTTAAGGGGACCAATACAATGCCCTAGGGGGATGGTTGGGCTTTGATGTTGTAGGGTTGTTGGATGTGTTAGATATGGCCCTAGAACATTCCTCCTATCTGTTTGATGTGGAAAGAGCCATTTCATGCTGTGGAAATTTTTTGATAGTGTTTCTCTTCTGAATTCTGTCTAGCTATTTTGAATTTCATTATTGATGAAGTTTGTTTCTTTAAAGGATGATCCAAGCACAAATGCTGGGTGTGGCTAAATTTGACTGAAGATGGTCATGTGGAATGTGATGCCAGTATCATGGATGGTGATTCTGGGGCATTTCGGGCTGTTGGAGTGGTGCCAGGTATTCCTGAAGTATAATTAATGGAAACCATACTCTAAATAAGTAAATAAGTTTTTATGTTGTGAGCTGCAATTTCTTCTATTCTTTGGCTTTGATAATGTTATGGAGCTTTCATTTTCTTTTTATGCTCTTCATTTCTGTGAAGTTAATAATCAGCAGGTGTCTGGAATGGTATCCAATTGCTACTTTGTTGGCCAAGGAACAAATGTTGGGGTCAACACTGCTGGGTCGAATACCTCCCATGTATGATTACACCTTTGTTTATCTTTGAATTTTGATATACAAATTACCTCTTTCTGGCAACATTATCACAGTAATTATTTATTTCTTTTGATTGTATATCTCATGTCCATGAGTTGGGAGTTGCGGATTTTTCATTGGGAATTATGAGTAGTGCAACATTATTTTGTTAGAGATGTTATGTAATGCATACTATGTGCGAATAGTGAATATGAATCTGCCTTCTACACATGTTTAGTACTTGTAAAACTCAAATCAAGTGAAACCATGAAGGGTAATGGGTGAAATTAGTTACAGTGATTTGGTCTTTAATTCAAAATCTGAAAGAAATGATTTATTGAGGAGATAAATTAGTTTCTTACTTCAACATCATGTCAAATTGGATTTTTGTTCTCCCTCAGATTTTTGTTTTCTTATGAGGCATTTTTTTGTGTTTCTAGCTTCTTGGTTGGTGAAGGTGCATGTGTGTGGGCAAAATCCAAGGGTATTCCTTTGCCGGCAAGTATACCAGAGGCTGATGAGGTAAACTCTCTTAGTTTTCTGCCATATCTGTCTAAATTTCCATTTCCCTATATATCAATATTTTTTCTTGAATACGTTGGTCTTAAATTTCTTTAGTAATCTGTTCTTTATTCTTGAATTAGTTATCATACTTGCTGTGTATCTTTTGGAAACAGTGGCTGGTTACAGAGAGGGCAAAAAGACAGTGGGAAAAATACAAATCAATGCTTGATGATGCAAAAGCCATGAAAGCAGAAATTGATGGAGAACTTTCTTCTAGCACTCGAGCAAATGCTGCTTTATCAGGTACTCCATGCCATTTAGATTTTAAATAGAACATTCCCGTACCTCCCAAAGCTGGCAATAATTAAGTAGTGTACCATAACTGAATATGTCAATTACTTGTTTCATGATAAATATGTTTGAGAGAGGAGGATGTTCATGCTAAATATGTCAATTTCATTTTTTATTTGGTATCCACGACCATAGCTCACTTTACAATTCCCCCCCCCCCCCCCACAAAAAAAAAAAAAAAAAAAACTCGTCACGTTTGACTTTATCCCCTTAAACTAAAATTGTAACACTTAACCCCCTTTATCTATTTTTTTTTTCTTTTCAATTTGGATCTCAATTACGAAAATACCCTTTCAACTATAGGGGTAAGTTATACTTTATCCCCTTCAACTATCACTCAATATCACTCTAACCCCCTCAACTAAAAAATTTTATACTTTCTTTGGTTTTTAAACCCAATTATAGTTTTTGAGTTTTTTGATTTTTGTGGCTTTTTTGGGATCTTTAGTAAAACTTTTTCTTTCATATTTTAGTAAAAAAAAAAAATTAAACTTTTAAATGCACCTAAAAAGTAAAATATTTGTAAGGAAATCTAAAAGAAGTTTACTAAAGACGAAAAAATAAAAAATGGAAAACAAAAAAACTAGTATGTTAATGTATTTTCATCTTTAATGAACTTTTTTTAGATGCATCTAGATTAGATGTTCAAAAAAAAAAGAAAAAGAAAAAGAAAAAAAAAAGAGACTAAAATATGAGGAGTTTCACTGAAGACCAAAAAAAATATGAAAAATAAAAAGCTCAAAAACAATTTTTAAATACTAAACCAAACAAATTGATGATGTTATTTTAGGCATTTGATTTGAGATGTCATGTGCAAATCACATGTCAAATTTTCATTTATCTAAGAAATAAATTGTTTACATTGACACAAATTTGTAAATCAATGTGGCAAATGTAGCATTTTTCAGTTGAAGGGTAAAGTGATATTAGGTGATACTAGTTCAAGAGGATAAAGTGTAATTTATCCCATAGATAAAAGGGTATCTTCATCAAAAAGGTTTAGATTGAAAAAAATTAGTAGCAATTGGTTTGTTTTTGGTATTCACAACTAAATATTTTACCATGATAAGTATGTCAATTACTTTATCTTCTCTCTCTCTCTCTCTCTCTATTTTATGGTTGGGCTGTTTTATTAAAGTTTATTTTGAATTTATGAACGTTTTTGCATGTGTTCCACAAACAGAAGTTCTACCATGTGATCATTTGAAGACATATGGGGATCATGGTCAATTATGTACGTTGAATGTGTCAGAAGATACTATTGGGGATATTTGTGTTGACACTAAAGGACATATAGCATGTGGAGCTTTAAGTGGTGGCATTGCACTGAAGGTGATTATCTGCTTTGTTTTTGTGGCATTTTCTTGTTATATATGCAAAGAGTTTCTATATTATTTGTCTCAATTCCTTAAATTGTATCATTATTTTTCTATTGTTCTTATTTAATAAACCCAAGGGTCTTTCTTGCACATGGGGATGCAAACAAACATAGAGATTTTTTCCCAAAATTGGCTCCGAGATTTTAGGAGTGAATAATGTTACCTAATGCAAAAGAAACTAGTCCACGCCGGCCAATCCTTTTCCTTAGCGGTTGCTCGTTTGAGTAGGAGTCGTCGGTGGACTCGATAGGTCGCCGAAGTCTATTGATTGTGGAAAGGGGAAAGGGGCTTCGGCGGGTTGTGGTTTTCATCGGATTTGAAGTATGTTGGATTGTGAGGAAGCTGAGGGTGGCGTCGCAAGCGCCAAGCAATCTGAAATTCTTGGGTCGTCGAAGTTTAGTAGCATGGGTTTGGGGAGGTAAGAGGAGGGTCCTCGGTGCAAGTCATGGTGATGATTGGACCATGCAGGGAGCAAATTTTCATACCCATGTCGACTTTTAAGGATGGTTAGGAGGGAGTTGCGTTGGTTATGGAAGAATTCAAACTGGGGGATGGGTGGGTGAAATGGTCTAGTGGGATGTATGGAAAGGTGGTTCTGGTGAAGGTTGTACCACCGGTGGGTCAAGTTGACCAGTGTGTCTCTGATGGGGAATTTGTGACACCTAAGTTTTGAGATGGGGTGGTTTCGGGCTGCTGGACAGATACTTGGTGGGTAGGGTAGGAGGGAGAGGTGATAAGGGGGTGGGCTTTGGGGCCATGTGTGATTGGGTAAGACGTTGGTGGAAGATCTCAGGGCAGGTGGAGGTGCGACCGTTAGGGGGCTAGGTGTTCTTGTTTGTTTTTTCGACGTGGTATGAAGTGGAATCGTTGTTATGGCGAAGGTGGATTGTCGATGGGAGTGATCTGAGGTTGGAATGGTGGTCGCCTTTGGCTCTTTGTGCCTCCAATTAGACGCCAACTTCAGAGAAAAGTGTTTGGATTCATTTGAAGCTAAAAAGCACAGACACTTCTAAGAAGGTAACGTATCCGTATCGTGTCTGTGTCGGACACCGACACTTTTTAGACACTCTTAAGGCACGTGTCCAACACTCTTCAAAACATGTCCTATTTTTAAATTTTTTTAAAGGCCCAGACACTCTTTGGACACTTGGAAGACATACGTGCTAATCGCTTAAACACACGTGTCTATCGTTTAGACACGTGAAACTAATTATAAGTTTAAATAAAACAACTTAAGATAATAAAACAAAATCTATATAAATTTATAGGAATTAGTGTTATATTGAATTTTTTTAGGGCAAATTACATATACACCCCTCGAGGTTTGGTTAAATTACAGATACCCCCCTGAGGTTTCGGAAATTACATCCCGCCCCCTGAGGTTTGTATTTTCATAACAATTTACCCCCTGAGGTTTATATTTCATAACAAATTACCCCCTAATTTCTTATGCAAATATAGCATTCAGGGGGGAATTTGTAATTTCTCAAACCTCAGGGGGGTATTTGTAATTTAGCCAAACCTCGAGGGGTGTATATGTAATTTGCCCTTTTTTTTTATTATTATCTTTGAGTGATATATTTATATATATAGCATATAATAAATATATAAAATTATATATTTCATGCGTGTGCCCCACATTCGTGTCCTGCATTTTTTGAAAATTCACATGTCGACGTGTCTATGTTGTATTCGTGTCGTGTCACGTGTCCATGTTCGTGTCCATGCTTCTTAGGTTTGGTGGGCTTACCTTTACATCTTTGTCGCGAAGAGGTGTGTCGTGATGTTAGCAATTGGTGTGGAGGCTGACTAGTCCTCAGTTGATTTGGGCTGTGTTCGATTGAGAATTCGGAACCCTGAATCTACACAACCACAAATTTTTGTCCAGTGGGGTTCGTGGGAGTTCTCTTCTAGTGTGGATGGAGGTAGGTCCATCAATGGTTCATGTTTTCTCTCCGGAAGGGTTGTGTGATGGTGCGGGGTTGGAATTGGTAGGTCATGATTTGGGAAGATTTGATTAGAGTAAGTCGCATAATTTAGGGGTGGAGGATTATCTGCAAAGATTTGGGAGGACTTTTAAGAGTGAGGGCTAATGGGGTCGGTCAATCCTTGTGAGACCCAATTGGAGGACTAAGGGAGATGGTTCACTGGGTCAATTTAAGGCCCAAAAAGTTATGCGCCAAGATGTGGGCAAACAGACTGGGGCTAATAAAGAGGTGGGGGAGAGTTGGGCCATGGGATCAACTTGTTAGGCCAGAGGAGTTACGTTGGTAGGCTAAGGTCTAATGGGTTGGGTCAATCCAACCTAGATGCGTCAAAGCAAAGCAATCTAGATGTGAATCTTGTTTCAACATCGAAGTGCGACGGAAGTGGGCTATGACAGTCGACTGATCGAGTGGTAGGGTCATTGTCTAAGTTGCATGAGCATTCGGGACTTGCAAGGAGGACGTTGTCGAACTTTCGACAGGCTGATTATGTTGTGGATGTGGATTTATCATCGTGTAGTGGGTTGCCGATGATAGAGGAGCTTTTTTGGGATACGTCGGCTTGCTGTGATGGGCGCACGGAAGTGGAGGGGGATGACGACGTTCGTTGGGCAAATAAGGCAGACGAGATGGCCATGGTGGTTCAGCCAGAGGCAGTGTCTGTTGAGACGAATATGGTGGATAAGGTGGACACTGATGAAGAGCCTGCAATAGATGTGGACTTTCAAGGAACTGATCCTCTGCAACCAGAGGAGGTATTAGCCTGGGTGCTATCCCGTATTAATGAGGTTGGTCAATATTTGGGTGTTTCCTTTGAGGGTCGTGAAGTTGAGGCTTTAAAATTATTTTCTACAATAGAGGAATCCTGGAGAGAGGGTGTTCCTTAGGAAAGGAGGCGCGAACTAGAGGACAAAAATGAAAGAATACTAGGGAGTTGTGTAAATTAGAATGCTCTATAAATTATGATCGGGACAAAAGAAGGGTGGGGAGCGGTGTTAGAAAGAGCCGAGGAGATCAAATGATGTTGCTATGGAGCTGAAAATTGTCATGGAATGTGCATGGGTTGAATGATAGGAGGAAAAGGGTCTTGGTTCGGTCTTTGCTAAGAAGTGTCAGGGCGGATGTGGTGTGTCTTCAGGAAGCAAAGATGGAATACATGGGGGAGGGGGAGTTCGTTAAGGAGCTTTGGGGGGGCCACTTTGTGGATTGGACTTTCTTACCGGCGTCGGGGTGGCAGAGGGTGTTTTTCTGCATTGGGATCGGTGAGTGGTAGAGAAGGAGGATGTGGAGTAGGGGGCTTTCTCGTTATCGTGTTTGTTGCTATGTTGCAGATGATTATCGACAGGCCTTTACCAGGGTCTATGGTTCCCGTGAGAGTTTTGGAATGAGCTACTTTTTGGGAGGAGTTACAATGCATTGCTTTTTGCTAGGGGGTTCCTTGGTGTGTGGTTGGTGACTTCAATGTGGTGTGGTGTATGGAGGAGAAGCAGGGAGCGAGCTCAGTGTTAGGATCTACGTGGGCTTTTTCTTTGTTTATTGATGAGATGGAATTGGTGGATTTGCCGCTTTAGGGGGGGTGGATATACTTAGCCTGGGGGCAAAGCGATGTCCCGTTTCGTTAGGTTTTTGGTTATTGGAGATTGAGAGGAGCATTTCTCATAGGTGACACAATTGAGGTTGCATCGTCCTGTTTCGGATCATTGGCTAGTTCTATTGGATAGTGGGGGGATTAGGAGTGCATCAATGCTATTTTGTTTGGAGAATGTGACTTTTTTCTGAAGGTTTTAGGGAAGGAGTGCGGGGGTGGTGAGGCAGTTATAGTGTGCTTGGGGATCCCAATTGTCGCCTAGGTTAGAAATTAAAGCTTCTCAAGTCTGATTTGAGGCAGTGAATACGGAGGTGTTTGGACAGTTGGAGACTTAAAAGGCAAATATTTTACCAGTTATGCAGTAGGGGTGAGCATGGTCCGGATTGGACCAGATTGGGATAAAACCAGGACCAATCCGTTATTTACGGTTCCTAAAAAATTGGAACCAATCCAATCCGTTTAAATCATGGAACCAATCCGAACCAATCCATTTAAATACGGATTGGATCGGTTTAGGACCACGGATTCACATAATTAAATAACAAAAATATATATATAACACTTGAATTTCATAAAAATATAAACATAGCGCTATATTAGTTCCATAATAGCAACATGTTTTTCTATAATAACGACATACTGTTCTAGAATTTAAACAACCATAAGAAAACTGGTTTCACCATAAGTATTTAGACCATTGCAAATTAAAACTTAAAACTAACAAACAAAAGTAATAAAAGAAGATATTATACGATTTTAGGTTTGAGTTTAGATTTTACATAGAATAAGAAAAGATACTATGGGGGAGGATGTATAATAAAAATATAGACTATTTGTATACGGTCCGGATCGGTTCCAATCCGGAACCGTGGGATTCAATCTGGAACCAATCCGTGAACTACGGATTTTTAATTATTCAATCCGGAACCGAACCACGGATTCAAAAAACCAATCCAAACCTATCGGATTGGACTGGACTGGATCGGATTACGGATTTCACGGATTCCTTGCTCAGCCCTAGCAGGGATGGGAGGAGAGGGAGGAAGCAGGGATATTGTTTAAAGAGAATGTGGTTCGTCGGGAGGTGGCTTGTAAGGAATTTATGCAGGTAGCTCGTATGGAGGAGATTAGCTATCGATAGAAATCGAGATGCTTGTGGTTGAAGGATAGGGATCGAAATACGAGATTTTTTCATCGTATGGCTAATGCGCATTGGCGGGTGAATCAAATAGGGAGATTGCGGGTGAATGAGGTAGAGTTATCATCTTCGAAGGAGATTAGGGGGGCCATAGTGGATTTCTATGAGCATTTATTTCGGGCTGATAAGGAAGCTTGGAGGCGGAGGTTGGATGGGGTCTATTTTGATGCGATCTCATAGGTTGATGGCTCTTTGCTGGAGAGATCGTTTACGGAAGAAAAGGTGTTTTAGGCGCTACGGAGTATGGTTGGGTATAAGTCGCCTGGGCCAGACGGTTCTCTATTGCCTTCTTCCAGCACTGTTAGGGAGTGGTAAAGGAAGATGTGATGGCCATGTTTGACCAGTTCCATCGGATGGGACAGTTTGAGAGGAGCTTGAATGCCGTTTTTATTGCG
Source organism: Camellia sinensis (assembly GCF_055761805.1). NCBI lineage: Eukaryota > Viridiplantae > Streptophyta > Magnoliopsida > Ericales > Theaceae > Camellia > Camellia sinensis. The sequence continues at coordinate 178,041,172 of NC_138962.1, read as the reverse complement.
CATTAATTCCAAAGAAGTGTGGGGCGGAGGATATCGGTGACTTTCGGCGCATCAGTCTGTTGGGTAGTGTATATAAATTGTTGGCCAAGTTGTTGGCGTATCGGCTTCGAGGGGTGCTGGAGGGGGTGATCTCTGATTCTCAAAATGCTTTTGTGGGTGGTAGGCAAATTTTGGATGCAGTTTTGGTAGCCAATGAGAGTGTGGATTCAAGATTGAGGCAAAGAAATGAGGGGATTATTTGCAAACTAGCTATTGAGTAGGCATATGATAATGTTAATTGGGAGTTCCTATTGTATGTGATGGAGATGATGGGTTTTGGGGTTACTTGGAGGCTGTGGATACATTTTTGTATATCCATGGTGCGGATGTCGATATTGGTTAATGGTTCCCCAGCAAGATTTTTTCCTACGTACAGAGGTTTGCGGCAGGGCGATCCTTTGTCCCTGATGTTATTCCTACTGGTAATGGAGGCTCTGGGACATTTGTTGTCGAGGGCGGTTCATGGAGGCTTGTTGCAGGGCTTCGAAGTGGGTTCTAGATCTACCTCATTGGTTGTATCCCATCTTTTTTATGTAGACGATGCACTTATATTTTGTAATGCTGGTGCTGATCAAATTGGCCATCTTCGGTGTGTGCTATGGTGTTTTGAGGCAGTGTCAGGTCTTTGGGTTAATCTTTTAAAGTCTAAATTGATTCCAATCGGAGAAGTGACACGGCTGCAAGTCTTCGCAGCAATTTTGGGGTGCAAGGTGGCATCTTTGTTGATTTTATATCTTGGTCTACCTTTGGAGCCTCTTTCAAGGCCTGAGGGGTGTGGGATGGGATAGTGGATTGTGTGCAGCGGCAACTGGCAGGATGGAAACGGCAATATTTATCTGAAGGAGGGAGGGTTACTTCGATCAAGAGTGTTTTGTCAAGTATCCCTATTTATTTTATGTTGTTTCATATGATTTTGGTGGCAGTTGCGAAGCAAATTGAGAAGTTGCATCGGGACTTTTTATGGGGGGATGAGGGAGAGGGTTCTCACTCTCATTTGGTGGCTTGGGATTGAGTTTGTCGGCCAAAGGAGAAAGGGGGTTTGGGGGTTCGGTAGCTGGTTATGTTTAATCTTGTTTTGTTGGGTAAGTTGTTGTGGCGCTTTGTGGGGGAGAGGGAACATTTATGCCATAAGATGGTTGTGGCGAAGTTTGGCTTGGGGAAAGAGGGGTGGTGTTCAGGTAGGGTGGGGCAGTCTCATAGTCGTGATGTTTGGAAGGGAATTTGGTTGCGTTAGGAGGAGTTTTGGAGTAGGGTTAGGTTGAAGGTATGGGTGGTGGATAGAGTTCGTTTCTAGCATCATAGGTGGTGTGATGATAACCTTTTTGGAGCAGTTGTTTCCTTTGATTTTTGGGATTGCATAAGATTGCGAGCTTTTGGTGGGCGCAGTGTGGACTTGATAGGGACAGGTGGTGGTTTGGAATGTGCGGTTGCGTCGAGATGTTCAGGATTGGGAGGGGGTGCAAACTGGGGGTGTAGGTGAGGATTCTATGGTTTGGGTTTGCCCGAGCTTCAAGTGGCTCTTTTCCATGTCATTGTATTATGGTGCACTTGTTCACGATGACGCGGGTTTATTCCCTTGGAAGTGTATTTGGTTGTCAGGCACGCCATCCAAGGTAGCTTTCTTTGTATGGACAGCAACTTGAGGATGTATCTTGACGATTGATAATTTAATTCGGCGTGGGCATATCTTGGCAAATTGGTGTTGTTTGTGTTGTGGTGATTCTGAGTCGGTGGAGCAACTTGCTTGTTCATTTTCTAGTTACTTCTCGGCTTTGGATGATCATTGTTGTGACTTTTGGTTTGGTTTAGGTGCAGCTAGGTTCTGTGTTGGCAGTTCTGCAAAGTTGGGCTGGGGGCAGGGTTGGGAGGAGGCGTCGAAAGGCATGGATGACTGCTTCTCATTGTTTAATGTGACTTATTTGGTTGGAGCGTAAAATGCATGTTTTCCAAGGGGTGTCTCATTCGATTCCTTGGTTGGAAAGAAGGTTGCTCACAGTGTTATATAATTGGGTTACAGGTTTGGTAGATCCGGATGTTTTGACTTTTGTAAATTTTGTAGAGGATTTGATATCTTAGCTTTTCTCCTTAGGGGTCTGAATTTTTGTATTCCTTGCATCATATTGATACTTTTCTAATAAAGTTTGTTTATTTATCAAAAAAAATAAAAATAAAAAATTAACCTAAGTATGGCAATGGTGGTTGAATTGGTGTACTATGGGAGGAGTTGACTGGTGGCCATTGACGGTTTGGTGTACGAAGTTGTGTGTGTGTGAAAAAGAGAGAGGGAGATTCAGAGGCTTTGATTTAAAAAAAAAAATAAAAAATCAGTTCCTTTGTGACATTTTGTCCTCCTAAGTTCCCAACAACCACGCGAAAGAAATGCTTTTCTTTGTAGTGAATGAAACCTTGAAGTGGTTATTGGGTAGCCAGCTTATTTGATGAAGTTAACCAAGTTTTTAATGGCTTATTTGGCATCATTTTTTGTTTTCAATGCTTTTCTGGCTTGTCTTTTATTTAGATTTGATGCCTCTGTCGATCACAATTCACATTTAAAAGTTGAAATTTGCATGACATCATTTCTAAAATGGATCATTATTCGGCTAAACTTGAAATTTATTCTTCAAATATTTTTAACAGATAAGTGGACGTGTGGGATTAGTAGCAATTTGTGGCTCCGGTTGTTGGGCATCCTCAAAAGGTCCGTTTGGGGCTCCATTTATAGTTGGTTGTTGCGTTAGTGGTGCTGGAGAGTATTTAATGAAAGGATTTACTGCTCAAGAGTGTTGTGTCTCATCATCACTGTATGTATCCTTGTTCAAAAATGTTATTTTATTTTATTTTGGGAAGTATAACTAACAGAATAAAAAATTTAAAAAAAAAACAAAAAGAAAATTGTGTCTTAGAAACGTGCAATTTTAATTTATCTTTTACTACAAGGAACATTATATTTTCTTGGTATGAGGCTAGTTTAATACCGGGATATTTTTGTAAAGGTCTTCATGTTTTTTTGATTTTTGTTTTGTTTAGTGCTTTCTTCTATATGTTCAGTTTTCATTATTTATTTTTTTGTTAAACCAACAAGAATCATTTTCCTTTTTTGATTCATAGGAATAAGTTAAAGCATAGAGTTTACAAACAGAGCAGTCCTGGGATAGTTCAATCTCTTCCAGAATTAGCATTCACCATATCAGTGATAAGAACATATCAGTGATAAGAACAAAGAGAAGAGAGCTAAGTGGATTCTCTAGATACACTAGATGTTCTTGTTGATTAACTCCAATGTTGGCCAATACATCAGCACTGTGGTTGCCTTCCCTGGGGATATGCTGGATAGAACACTCGCACCTGCTGATAAGGAACTTAGCATCCTCAACAATGGCTCGATAAGGTGAAGTATTGGCCGCACCTTCTCTGAGCATTTCCATGGCATTCTGAGAGTCAATTTCAATGGTGATGTTGGACAACCCTTTTTGCATAATGATGGTCAATCCTCTGTAGATGCCCCAAATTTCTGCTTCCAGGCTAGTGCAATGGCCTAGGTAACCATGGTAGCCCCATACCCAGGAGCCGACTTTATCTTTTAGTAGTCCACCATAGCCTGATTGCCCTGGATCTCCTTTGGAGCAGCCATCAACGTTGAGTTTGAGTTTTCCTGCAATGTGACAAGGCCATTTAGTTAGTGCTGGATTTGTATAATTTGGATTCAAGAAGTTCTGGAATGCTTGCTGAGTTTCCTCTACTTGCTCTAGAATGAGCTTGACACTGACAGACGGGGGTTGGGTGTGGTTCTCAAAAACAACTCTGTTTCTCTCCTTCTACATGCTCCAAAGTGCTGCTATGAAGATTAGGGGCCATTGCACTCCATTGAATTGCACTTTACTTTTAAGGTTAGCTTTGATCCAATCCTGAAGGGGAGTAGTTATACAGTTTTGCCACCAATTGGAGTCCCTCAGAAGTAACCATATTGTTTTTGCTTTAGGGCAACCTCTGAGTAGATGGAGGATGTCTTCCCTACTGATCTGGCATCTGGGACAAATTGTTAGTCAATGAAAGATTTCTGATAAGCCTCTTGTGGTTGGTTAGGAGTTTATCTTGCACAGCCAGCCACAAGAAGCTTTTGATTTTTGGGGGAGCTTTTAACTTCCACAGCCACTGCCAATCTTCACCATTGTCATCTTGCCCTGATATGGCTTGATAGGCTGCTGCAGTGGAGTAGTTTCCAGTAGTAGAGCCCTTCCATAATGGACCATCTATGAAAGTCACATACCTGGGCCTGTATATATTGAGAATTTCTTCCTTGTCTTGTTGAGAGATGACATCTTCAATTGTAGACAGATCTCATTTTCCTTCATCATCAAGAATAGAGCTGACTTTCACTCTATTATCAATATGAGGGTCCTGGTATTTGTTGCAAAGAGGCTGTGATCCACACCACCAGTCAGTCCATAAGGAGATGTCTTCCCCTGTACCCACATTCCGCTTGATATTTTTATCTAGTACATCTCTGTTCTTGATAATGCTTTTCCAAGTGTGGGAGGCTCTTCTTTTGGTTGGCCAACTAGATATAGAATGTTTTCTGAGGTATTTGGATTTAAGAACTTTGCACCAAAGATCCTCATCATTACTAATTAACTTCCAACCCAATTTAGAAATGAAAGTTGAATTTTGCTCTCTAGCTTTTCTTATACCAAGCCCCCCATGTTTCTTGTTTTTACACACTTGGTTCCAGTTAACAAGATGAATTTTCCTGGCACCTTCAAAACAGCCCCACAGGAAGTTTCTATTCAGTTTATCTATGTGTTCACACACTTGCCTGGGGGATTTCCATGGTTTGCATGAAGTGGTTAGGGATGGCAGATCTAACAGATTTAACCAGGGTAGTTCTACCAGCTAAGAACAGGTTCTTGGCTTTCCATCCAGAAAGTTTTTTGGACATTTTCTCAATGATATCCTTGATGAAATTCTTGTTCATTCTGTAATGGAGAATGGGTGTGCCCAAGTATTTACCTAGGTCATCAGTTAAAGGTATGCCACATTTATGGCTGAGAGGAAGGGCTCCCCTTCTAGAGAGGTTTGGGGAAACAAACATTTTGGATTTATGAAGGTTGATTTTTTGACCAAACATATCACAAAACTCAGAGAGAACTTCCATAATACAGTCACAATTGCTATTATTAGCTTTGGCAAACAAAAAGAGATCATCAGCAAAAAACAAATGGGAAATAGGAGGGCCATCCTTAGCAACCTTAATGCCCTGCCACCTGCCACTATCAGTGTGAATTTTAATCATATTGGAGAGATTTTCCATGCAAAGGACAAAAAGATATGGAGATAGAGGGTCTCCTTGCCTGAGACCTCTGCCCATGGTTATTCTGGGAAGGGTCTTACCATTCCAGAGAATGGAAGAGCAAACAGTAGAAACATAGTTCATAATAAGGGTAATCCAATCAGAATTGAGACCAAATTCTTTAAGGGGATGTTGAATGAAGTCCTAGGAGATCCCATCATAAGCTTTTTCCAGATCAATTTTGATGACCATACCCCCAGACTTGCCTTTCTTGTACCCAAGGGTGTGGATAATCTCTTGGGTGATGATAATATTGTCAATGGTAGTTCTACTAGGTATGAAACTGCTTTGGTTAGGACTAATAAGGTCAGGGAGGAGAGGTCTAATTCTGTTGACAATGATCTTGGTAATAGCCTTATAAGTGACATTGCAAAGGCTAATAGGCCTAAATTGTTTAATGGTCTCAGGGTTGTCAAGTTTAGGTATGAGAACTATCTGGGTTTCATTGATTTCCTGAGGGACCAGTTTATTATGAAAGCAGGTCTTAATGAAATTGCAAAAGGAGGGGCCAACAATGTTCCAATGTTGATGGTAGAAAATAGCTTGAATGCCATCTTTGCCAGGTGCTTTGAAAGCTTTGATGTTTTTGATGGCCTTCCAAATCTTAGAGTTAGAAATAGGGGCTAGGAGCCTATTATTATTTTCAACAGTGAATCTGGTTTGAGCAATATTATTTCAATCCTCTAAAATGGTAGTCTCTTCATATTTGAAAAGGTTGGTAAAATGATCAATGATGTGGGCTTGAAGGTCATTAGTTCCAGCAATCCAGTTACCCTCATCATCTTTAAGGACATTAATTTTAAGTTTCCTTCTTTTATTAAGGGTAGATATATGAAAGAATCTGGTGTTTTTATCCCCCATAGTCAACCATTTGGATCTAGATTTTTGAAACCAGAGAATTTCTTCTTGAAAAAGGGTGTTGTTGAATTGTTTAACCAGGTCCTTTTCTAAAATATGGAGATTGTGGGAAAAGGAAAGAGCTTGGGCTTTTTGGATACCCTCTATGCGAGCGAGAAGGGTTCTTTTTCTCTTGAAAATACTTCCAAAAACCTTTTTATTCTAGATTTTGACATTGTGAGTAAAGGTACCAATGGCTTCTAATAGGTTATTAGACATATTAATCCACGAATTCTGAAAAACATCAATAAAATTAGAGTGACAAAACCAAGCAACTTCACATCTAAAAGGCCTATTTTGAGAGTTAGAGGGGTGCATACCTTGGGTGAAGACCACTAGGGGGGAATGGTCTGAGTATGTGCGAGGTAGAGTCCTTACAGTGCCTTCAAAGAAGAGAGCTTGCCATTGGTCATTGCACATTGCTTTGTCCAGTCGTTCCATTGTGTTGGCCAATCCTTGTCTGTTATTGGTCCAGGTAAGTTGAGGACCTACACTGCCCATGTCAATGAGGTTGCAATTGTTGATTCTGTCTCTGAATCTTTGTGATCTGGTAAAGTTATGGTTGGGGGAGAAGCTCTTTCTTTCACTTAGGTCAGTGAAGTCGTTGAAGTCTCCAGCAACCAACCAAGGTTGGGTCATAGTGTTAGTTGTCCTCTCTAGTTCCTTCCAGAGATTTGTCCCTGGTTGCTGGATTGGGACTAGCATAGACTGTAGAAAAAATCCAATCTTCAGTCCTCCCTGTGGATGGTAGCTTGAATATACTGGCTAGGTACAGAAGAGGTTAGAACATTAGCGTGGTCCGTGTCCCAGAGCATCCAGATTCCTCACATTCTACCTATTGGATCAACCATTGTGGAGGTGGAGAAGCCCAGATTGTTGAAGTTCCCTAGTGAGCTAAATGTAACTTTTGTTTCCATGAGGACCAGAATTTTAGGTTTATGAGTTCTGATGAGTTATCTTAAGTTGCGCTTGAAGGTGTTGTTTCCTGCCCCTTGGCAGTTCCAAATCAATATTTTCATAGAATCCATGGATGGGAAATGTGGTAATGGTTCATAAGCTAGTTTTGTTAGGATGCTTTGAATCCTACGATGATCTTGGTCTACTGACCTCATGGATGCCATCTGAAATGAGTGCACTAGAGGCCCTGGAATGGTGCTCCAACTTGGTTCGATTCTCACCATTATCTGTTCGATCCACCAGACTATGTCTACGCAGTGAATTGCTTCTATACCTGGTTCTAGTAAAAGGCTCAACGTATTGCCCTCCATCTTGTGCACCAAACTCTGTGGTAGTGGTATTTTTCTGATCTCCATGGTAGGTTTCGTTGGTTGTTTGCTGTGGCGCGAGTCTCCATCTTTCAAGGATGCTTGAAGGTTTGTGGTAAGGATGTGTGGAGGGTTTAGGGGAGTACTTGTGTTGATGGGGTGTGGTAGGGGTGTGTTAATGCTATCATCAAGGAGCTCCTCCATCGGGATTTTTGAGGATTGCAAATCTACTTGCAAAGGAGTAGGCTTGACAGGTTGGATAGGTACACTATCAGGAATAAGGGGGTCTTTATCCTAGTTGTTTGTATCTTTGGGATGTGAGATGACAGATGAGTGGGCTTGTAGTTCAGGTGCTACAATCTGCGAAGATGTTACTAGGTCTTTAGATGGGCTTGGATTGTTTTGACTGTGAGTGGTGGGTTTATAGGTTGGGTTGGACTTATAGGCCTCTTTCTCTTGGCCTGATCTTGTAGTTTTTTTTACCTCTAGTATGGGCCTCCTCCTGTTGGCTAGTGTTACCTAACTCTGCATATTTGTTGGAGTTCGGGCTGGCCTCATGATGTTGAACTTTCTCATAGGCCGTTGGGCGCCGGTTCTTTTTTAATACAAGCATCCAAGGCCCAAAAGCTTTGTCCCCTTCCTCTGACCCAATCTGGTGCGGGTTACCGTTGTCCACGGAAAGAGATGTTTGGGAGGTCTCAGCAACTGTTTGTGGGTCTCTTGTCGGCGGTGAGCTAGAGGTCTGGGTCACCTGTTTTGTTCGGTGTGCTACCTTGAATCTACAGAGCTCCTTGCGGTGATCTACCCTGCCACAATGAAAACAAAATGAATGAATGGATTCATACTCAATATTGTAACTTTTCTTACCTAAAATGAATCTGGGAGACAGTGGTTTTCTCAGGTCCACTTCAATGCAAGCTCTTGCAAATCGCCCTCTTGTGGCCATGGCAATGGTGAGATCAATCTTCAGAGATTTCCGTAATTGCCTGGCGATGGTGTATAAAATTTTTTCTTGAAAATATTCAATCGGAAGCTCTGGAAACCTAACCCAAACAGCTGTGGTGGTTTCAAAGGCTTCAGATGCCTTGAAGTCAGGCTCCCATTTGCATATTGTAAGATAATGGTCCATGATTACCCAAGGACCTCCTGAGTACACCATGACACAGTGCTCTTGAGATGAGAACTTAAATAAAAAATAGTTGTTGCCCAGATTAATTGCATTGAAATCATCTTGTAGCCTCCAGAGTGTTTTGACTCTAGAACAGAGCATGCTATATCTAATAGTCTTCCCAAGTGATCTGATGAGCAGTGCATTGGCCCAAGGTTGTCGGATTTGTTGCAATAATTTTTTTGGGAGGGCGATTTGGGGTATCCCATCTTCCCTCTGTGAATGATGTCCATCTTGGATGTCTGTGTCTCTATCCTCATCTTTCTCAGTATTGATGATGTCTTCAAGCTCATCAAAGTAGAAGTCTTCGTTTCTGGGTGTAGTGAGGGCATCCTTGAACGATTTAACCTTTGGCCCCTCAACTGGTGTAGCCATCATCTTAGGGCTAGATGTGTGAGGTGGGGGGTGAGAGATTTTGCGGAGGGGAAACCTCCTCAGTGGTTTCCATCTATTCCTTCCCCATTGAATCGTTGCTTTTGATCTTCTTGGTACTGCAAATTAGATGATCTTCTTCTTCTTGAGATTTTTCTTTGGGGTCGAAGACGGTTGTAGATGTTGTGTTCATTCTAGAGAGAAAAACTATGATGATCCTTAACACTGAGAAAATGGTCACAAGTCTCCTAAAATCATTTTCTTTGTTTCCATTTATGTATACCCCCAGCTTGTGAATCTAACATGGTTATTATTTTTGTTGCACAGGTTGCAGGCAGGTCCGGGCTCTGCTTGCATGAAAGTTTTATGCTCTATTATGCAAGATAGTAGCGAACACGGTCCTAATAAAAGTGCCGAAACTCTAGTTGTTCAAGCCGAGGCTCCTATAATAGCGAGAGCTCCCAACCCTCAACCTTAATGGTTTTTTAAAGGAAAAAAACGACTTATTATTTGTTTGTTTCCTATTTAGCTTCCCGAGACTTCACCTAAGTTGAAAGCTATAGAGATTGCATCCGCCTACACTTCTTTGTCTTTTGGAATGGGTTATTTTGGAAGCTCTATGGAGCGGAATAATATTTCAAAACCTTTATTGTTGCATATGAATTTTCTTCTTCAATTGATAAATTTAGATCAGATTTTGAGATCTTAGCGAGTTCAGTCGATCCTTGCAGATGACATTTAATGGTGAATCATCTCATTCTTTTAATGGTGAATCATCTCATTGAGAGTAAACCAATACGTTGTGTATTAATTAGGTGTGAAGTGTTTGTTAACATTTACTATATATAATGATTTCTTGTTTTATAATTGAATACGTATTTTATATAAGAGCATATCATAAACGGACTGCAAGATATTTGCATTTCGTATTTGAACTGTGCATTTCGTATCATTCATAATTGTAATTGTGGCATGCAATAGTTTTTAGTTTGTCCTGTTTGCTTCTTCCTTTTTTTGCTTTTTCGTGTCCATATCATGTTATATTATGTTGGTTTACATTTATCGATTTTTTTGCTGATTACATGAGACGAGACAAGCATGCCGCAACTCAAACCTAATTATGTGTTTAATTTTTTATTTATACGAAACTTATTTGTTTTATTCATCTGTTTTTATGCAGGTCTCAATTCTTAGGATTACAAAACAGCAAAATAAAACCGACATCGACCAGTTTGCCACACGAATTGATGCTAGTGAAAGTATAGGATAAAATATCATGCGCACTAAGATTTTGATAAGAAATTTAAAATTTGAAAGTAAATTAAACTGGTTTATTTATTTTCTTCTTTCAAGTGACTTGTCATGTTTCAAATGGTTAGTAAGGCAAACCTAAAACTTGAAAGATGTTCATTTTTGCTCATGAGAGAGATCAGCACAATTATTTTATGGACCATTCTTTCGCACCATGATAATGGGCTTGTTTGGTGTAGAAAGTTGAAAATGTGTGAAGCTTCTTTCATTGGGCTGGCCAAAACCTTAAGCCTAAGTGAGCTTGCATGGTGGATTGATGAGTGGGCCAAGAGGCTGCCTCTATGGGCTTGTGGCCTGGCCTACAGGCTTAGCCCAAGATTTGAGTCTTTTTTAAAATAATTTTTCTTCACTTTTTTTTTTGTTATAATTTTTCATGGGTTGGGCTGGGCTGAGCTGGGTTTCAAATTTATGGCCCAATCTCACTTGTGTAGGCATGTCCAGAACTTGGGCTTTATTTGAGTAAAAGCCCAATGAGCTTGGGCCAGGTTAGGTTTCAAGTTAAAGGCCCAATTCCAGGCTCTGTCTAACTTGGGTTGGCCTATCGAGGATTTGGCCTTTGTTTGAGTAAAATCCCAATGAGCTTGGGCCAGGTTGGGTTTCAAATTCAAGGCTCAATCTCACTTGGGTTGGCCAGTCCAGGATTTAGGCTTTGTTTAGGTGAAAGCCCAACCAGGTTGGGCAGGGTTGGGTTTCAATTTTGAGGCCCAATTTTTGGCCTAGTCTCTCTTCAATTGACATTTCCAAGATTTGGGCTCGGTTTAGGTAAAAGGCCAACAAGCTTGGGCCAGACTGAGTTTCAAATTCTAGGCTCAATTCTAGGTCCAGTCTCACTTGGGATGGTTCGCTCAGGATTTGGGCCTTGTTTGGGTAAAACCCCAACAAGTTTGGGTTGGACTATGTTTCAAGGAAAAAAAAATTGTATGCCTTCATCTTTCTCATTATTTTTAAAATTGAGCCCTTTGATATTTATTTAGAAATGATATTTATTTGAAAGAAGTGATTTTCAGAAAGAGTATTTATATATATATATGTATCTTTGTGAATTTTTTGGAGAAAAATATTTGTATATGATTGTTTTTGGGTTAATTACAAAAAAAAACTTTGAGGTTTTATGCATTTTTTACTTTAAATCTCAATGTTTTAATTTCGACAAATTAAATCCTAGAGTTTTATCCACATATATATATATATATATATATATATATATATATTTCAAAGAAAGAGACTTACCATATTTTTTTCCCGTCTCTTTTTATTTTTTGTAAATGTTTTTGTGATTACTTTCTAACCCACCATTATTATGTTCACGTTTTACTTTCTTCTTCTCTGTTTATCCTTTTTTTTTCTTTCTTTTTTCTTTTTTTGTATTATTATTATTTTTTTGGTTAATTATATAAAAAAAAAAAAACCCTCAAAGTTTCACATGTTTTTCACATTAAACCTAGTGTTTCAATTTTGACAAATTAAACTCTGAAGTTTTATTCGTATTTCAATGTGTCTCTTCGTCTATCTCCATTTGTGCAAGGTAATGAAGAATAATTTTGGGGTTTAAAGAAAAACGCGTGAAACTTTGTTTCTTTTTTTTTTTTTTTTTTTTGTGTATATATATATAACTTTTTTGGGGTGAATATATATATATATATAACTTATGTTTCTTATTGTAGATGTACATGTACATGTGTGCTTGTATATATAGTGTAATTTTTTTATTCAAATTTTGACTCTTCTAATGATAAAATTTTAATTTCATTCCTAATTTTGATGACTATGTAAGAAGGGCTAGTTGAAATGTAAAAGACACTTATCAATACTCTAATGGATTAAGACATTATTTGACCTAAACTAAATAAGTGCATTTATTTGGGTCAAATCACATCTTTATTTTTTTACATATCTTTTTGTAAAAAATTAAAAAATATATTTATTTTTAGTCATCAAAAATAGTGACAAAATCAAAATTTTACTTCGTCTATCCTACATTGATAGTCCATTTTTTAAAATTCAAACTTTTTAAAGAAATGTAATCATTACGCTTTGAATTCAAATTTTAAATAATTAATTCTAAAGATACCCTTCTATTTTTATTTTTAAATTTTAAAATTTTGACTTTTCAAAGTAGATATATATTTTGGGACAACAAAAAAATGTAATAATGGACCAATAAAATGGAACGAAGGGAGTATCAGTCAAAATTTGAATAAAGAAATTTCACCATATATACAAGCACACATGTACATATACAATAAGATATCTAAGTTATATATATACACACAAAGAAAAATTAAATATTGGGGTTAATTACAAAAAAAAAAAAAACTCCAAGGTTTCACCTGTTATTCACTTTAAACCCCAGTATTTTTCAATTGAAATCCCAAAACGATTCTCCATTACCAACACAAAAGGAGATGGACCGAAGGGGTACATTGAAACATGTATAGAATTTTAAGGTTAAATTTATCGAAATTAAAATACTGAAACTTAAAATGAAAAATGCATAAAATCTTGGGGTTATTTTTGTAATTAACCCTTTTTTTCTATATGCTATTTGATGTTCACAAACATAACATCAATATGGATTATGAAAATAAGTTGGAAATCAATTATAATGGTGGGTCTCACACGGTAAGAAGAAAGTAGTGACAAAGTAATTACCAAAAAAAAAAAAAAATAGTGAAAAAAAGCATTAAGCAAGTCTCTAGCAAATTCTCAATTTTAAAAAAAAAAATTATGTTTTCAGATAATTAACTTTAATATAGGGAGAGCAGTGACAAAGAAATTACTAAAAAAAATAATTTAAAAAAATTGAAAAAAAGCATTAAGCAATGGTGTCTATTTTATACATGGCCCGTAACCTTTCTTTGCAGTTTCTCAATCATTTCTCTACATTTTCACTAGCAAATTCTCAAGTTTGGAAAAAAATATTATATTTTCAGATAATTAACTTTAATAGAGGGAGAGTAGACATAATAGTAGTTAAGATTTTTTTTAAAGTTAATGTAAACAAAAAAAATGCTTGATTATATTTTTATTTTCAATTATGTTGATAAAAAATATTCAATTAATACTAATATTATTCACTTTTTGTGTTGGTATAAATTAAAATTTTAAATTTTAAAATACTTATTTTCGATGAAAAGTTATGTGTATTTTTATCCCCTAAAGTTTAAATTTTGGATATGTTCCTGATTAAATATCCTGTTAAATAATTGGACCTTTTTAGCATTTTTGTTTGGTAAAAAAAGAAAAAGAAAATTAGAACTTGATATGAAAATTTTGTTTAATAAACTATTTTTGATAATTACTTTTGGAAACAATCCTTTTTTATAGTGAAATTAAAAGATTCTTTCAATAAAAAATGCGTAAACATTCACACTTTCTTATTTTGAAAATACAAAATCATTTGATAAAAATTTGTAAATTTTGACACTTCTTTCCACAAAGATTAATAGGAAACTCATCTACAAAAATTCCATAGAGAAAGGAGGGGACAAACATTTGATTCAAAAAAATGAGTAATTGGCATGATATGCTTGTGCGTGTGATATGAGAAAAGCCTCATGCATACCAAACAAACAGCATTACTCATTATAATAAGAAAATAAACATGCACAAATTTTAATCACTAGTTTTTATAGTTTGGTTTTAGTGTCATTTCGATCTTTATAATTTTAATTAAGATTTTAAATTTTTTATTGTCTCAATTTAACCTAATTGATTACAATCATTAACTTTTTTCTTTTTTTTTTAATTATGAAAAGTGCGCACATGAGTAGCGTGAGTTACACTTTCAGAAACAAAATTATAAATTTTCTTAACTAAGTGAGTCAATCTCAATCATCTGATTAACGATTTTACTTTAAAAATACTAATTGGCTTTATTAATTGAATTAAATTAGTACAAAATTTAAAATTAAATCAATTATAAATTTATAAATCAAAATGATATATGAGACAAAATAAAAAAGCTACCAATTTAATTTACCCAATAAACATTATCACTTTCCCTATCTTGATTTTTGGGAAGATCCAAGGCTACCCGTTGGCAAGCTATCAACTTGTAACCCAAGACAAGAAAATAAAACAAACAACAAAATCAAATCAAGGCCAAAAAAAAAAAAAAAAAAAAAGGCTATGTGAAAAAGATATATATATATATTTTTTTTTATAATGATTGTCAGGCAATCTTCACAAAAATAATAACAAATAAAAAATTCAGTCCTTGATCCGTTCGTTTTGAATTTTAAATTTTCAGTTATTTAGTGTTTTTAGAGTACTACTCCATATTATTCATGTTAGAATACTTGTTCAATTATCTCTTACAAAAGAAAGAAATTTTTTAATTAAATTGTAAATTAAATCATTGGTCTCTGTAATTTACGTAAAGTGTCATTTTAGTCATCATAATTTTAATTTGCGTCAAATATTGTTAACAATTGGAACATAAAAAACTAAGTGCAAAATTAGAAAGATCAAAATAAAATTCAAAACAAATTATAGGGACCAACGATATAATGAATATATTAATTAGCCGAGTGGTCCTTCTAATTGATTTTGAATTTCACTTTGATTTCTCTTTTATTTTACTCATAAAATTGGAATGCATCAACCAAATCCCAAAACTATATTGTTGGGTGAAGATGGAAAAACTTCTAAGCCACCCTCTAGTAACTGAGAAAAACCATGATAGAGATATGAATTCATTTAAAAGAATATTAACAAATGTAATTGGGTTCTTTCTACTAACAATAATATAATATTTGGGTTCTTTTATTTTGAGTATTTTATTTTTATTTTTAATTTACACGTTGTTTTCACAGAGGGCAGGGGGCCAATGAAAGGAGACTCACTTTTGAATTCTTTGCAGCCCAATAATTTCTTCTTCTCATCACAAAAATATAGCCAATTTTGAAACTGCTAAAGCCTTTTCCACTGAACCTCTTTGCTTTGCTTTGCTTCTGATCTGTTGGTTTTTTCTTTTCTTTCTGTAATCGGAAACAATGCCTATAGAAGGGATCTTTGTCTCTGGCTTCGTCAATTTGTTGTTTGGGAAGATGATCTCTTTTGTCTCCTCGAAATTACCAACCTTTGAAGGAATTGATACCCAGCTGACCAATTGGACCAATATGCTGTCTCAAATTGAAGCTTTTCTGATTGACGCGGAGGAGAAGCAACTGACAGATCGAGCCGTGAACCTGTGGCTCGACGATCTCCAGGATCTGGCATATGATTTGGATGATTTAGTGGATGAGTTCGCCGCCGAAGCTTTGCAACACAAGCTCAAGGCAAAGCAGCCACAAGCTAGTTCCAGCAAGGTATGGAACCTCATCCCTAATTTCAAGCCAAGAGATGTTTTGTTTAATTTCAAGATGAAGTCCAAGATTGAGGAGATCAATACCAGATTGCACAATAGTTTTGAACAATGTTCAAAACTTAATTTGGTTAAGATTGTTGGAACCACCCCTACACCTACGACTAAGACTTGGCAAAGACCAGACTCTACATCTTTATTTGATGAACCTCGCATTTATGGCCGAGAATATGTTTTGAAGAAACCTTTCAATGATGGAGCCCAAGGGAGTAAAGTCGTGGTGACTACACGTGACAGAGAAGTTGCAGGAATGATGACAACTGTTGAACTTCATGAAGTTAATATCCTTTCAAAGGAGGATTGTTGGTCATTGTTTGCACAACATGCCTTTGCGAATACATGTATTGATGCAAATCCAAAATTGGTATCAATTGGTAAGGAAATTGTGGAGAAATGTAAAGGTTTGCCTCTAGCTGCTAGGACACTCGGTGGCCTTTTACGCAGCAAAGTACGAGATGAGGAATGGATAAATGTATTGCATAGTAAAATATGGGATTTACCACACACAAAAAGTGACATCCTTCCTGCTTTGAGATTAAGCTATCATGATCTCCCTTCGCATTTGAAGCAGTGCTTTGCATACTGCTCAATAATACCCAACGACTATGAATTTGAGGAAGAGGAACTAGTCTTGTTGTGGATGGCGGAGGGCTTCATTCAGCAACAAAGAGATAAGCAAATGGAAGATGTAGGAGGTGAGTACTTTCGGGAATTGCTGTCAAGGTCTTTTTTCCAACCATCAAGAACCGGTGAAAGCTCTAAATTTGTGATGCACGACCTCATCAATGATTTGGCTCAAGTAGTTGCAAGAGAAACTTGTTTTAGATTGGAGGATATATTGAAATATCCGGAGCAGTGCAAGACTATAAAGAAAGCTCGACATTCATCTTATATGCGGAAGCAATATGAGGGTATGAAAAAATTTGAGATTTTCAACAAAGCCATGCATTTACGAACCTTCTTACCATTTAACTTACCATATGGTGTGAATTGTCATTTGGCAAGCAATGTTCCCTTTAATCTATTGCCGAAGCTAAGACGCTTGAGGGTGCTCAATATGAGTAGTTATGACATCATAGAAGTTCCAAATTCTGTTGGAGATTTGAAACATCTGCGGTATCTTAACCTATCCAACACTAACATTGAAGAATTACCTGAATCACTAGGCTCTCTTTACAATCTACAAACATTGATGTTAAGAGGATGTAGACAACTGAAAAAGTTGCCAACAGACTTGGGAAACCTAATTGACCTACGTCATCTCGATACTACAAATGCACATTCCTTAAAAGAAATGCCATTGGGAATAGGTAAGTTGGCTAGTCTTCAAACACTGTCCAATTTCATTGTTACTAAAGACAATGGGCATTGGTTAAGAGAGTTGGGGAATTTAATTTATCTTCGGGGGAAGCTTTGCCTGTCTGGGTTACAGAACGTGGTGGTTCCATTAGATGCAAGGGAGGCAAATTTAAATGATAAGAAGGGGTTAGATGTGTTATCAATGGAATGGAGTGTTAACTCAGATGATTCACGAGATGGAAGAGTTGAAACAGAAGTGCTTGATATGCTACAACCTCACAAGAATTTAAAAGAGCTCCATATCGAAGGCTACCTTGGTATAGGATTTCCGAATTGGATAGGAGATCCTCTATTCTCCAATATGGCTGACCTAAGTTTAGATAATTGTGGAAATTGTGTATCCTTGCCACCACTCGGACAAATACCCTCGCTCAAAAAGCTTTACATTAAAGGAATGAGTGTACTAAAACATGTCGATCATGAGTTTTACGGGCAGGGTAGTGCCAAACCTTTTCAATTACTGGAGACTCTAAGCTTTAAGGATATGCCGGAATGGGAGTATTGGTATACTTTTGAAGATGATAAGGAAGTTGAACCATTTACTCATGTTAGTGAGCTCTCCATCGAAAATTGTCCTAAACTTGTTGGAATGTTGCCAAGTTATCTACCTTGTTTGAATAATCTAAAGATTAAGAAGTGCCCGCAATTGCTAGTTGAAGTTTCCAAGGTTGTCCACCCGTCACTCACCTCTATAGCTATGAATGACGTTCCTCTAACAAGCCTTCAAGCGGTCCTTGAGATGAGGAGCATGGTTGATGACGAACTGATATCAGCAAATGCAAAGTCTAAGCATCCTAGTTCAATAACTTCCTTGAGCATTGGGATGATTAAGAAACGCGAGCTCTCGCCGAAATGGGTCACTCATGGGCTGATGGAACTCGAAGCATTGGAGATCACAAGCTGTGAAGAACTCAAGACACTGTGGAAGAATGAGGAGAGAGTGCAACACAGTCTCCCTGCATTCCGACGTTTGAAAATTGAAGGCTGCCCCCAGCTTGTTTCATTGTTTGAAGAAGATGAGGATGAAGACAACAAAGGACAACATGAGCAGCAGCAGCAGCAGCAACAAGAGGGACTCCCCTGCATAGTGAGGAGGCTTGAGCATCTAACAATAGATAATTGTGAAAAGCTGGAGAAACTGCCACGGCTGCTACATAGCTTCACTTTTCTTGGAGAGTTGTATGTCTATAAGTGTCCGAGTCTCAGCTCTTTTCCGGAGACAGGTTTTCCGTGCACGCTGAAAACACTCGAGGTACGTGATTGTGAGACTCTGCAATCCTTATTCGGGTGTTTAACACAGATTAATGACAGTAATCTTCAAGTGTTAGATGTTCGTGATTGTCCATCCCTCACAAGCTTGATATCGTGTAGAGGTGGGGGGCTACCACCCACACTCAAAGAGCTTGGGATTTGGAGGTGTAAAAAGTTGGAGGCACTGCTAGTAGTAGAGGAGGGGATGGAAATTACCTGTCCATCTCTTGAGTCTGTTTGGATTATTCATTGTGATAGGCTCAAATACTTGCCAGATGCCCTTCCTAATAATAATAATAATAATCTCAGGAATCTCAGTCGATTGTAAGAATTTGGAGTACATTCCGGAAGGATGGTTCCACTCCGCAACAAATCTGGCACATTTGACTATCAGGGGATGCAAAAAACTCAAGGCCCTACCACACGGATTGCAGAGCATCAACTACCTCACTTCTCTTCAATCGCTGGAGATGAATATTTCACAGTTTATCCTCAAAGAGATTGATTTGCACAGTTTATCCTCTCTTACAACACTGTTGATTGAAGAAGAAGAAGAAGAAGAAGAAGAAGGTGTAGCGGGTTCTAGCTTTCCGATAGATGGGAAGTTGCTGCCCACCTCTCTGATCTATCTTCATATCGGGGGTTTCCGAAATCTGGAGAAGCTATCTTCTAAGTTGTTTCAAAACCTCGCCTCTCTTGAATCTCTTGAAATCTGGGGTTGCCCTAGGCTCAAATCTTTACCAGTGCAAAGGCTGCCTCCCTCACTTGAGAGATTGACGCTCTGGGGAAGTCGGAAACTAACAAGGAAGTGTGGAAAGGGGAAAGGCAAATATTGGCCCCACTTAGCTCACATACCTCGAGCCATTGTTGTTCATGATTAAGCTCTGTTGTGTAGATTCCCACCGCAATTTTACGAGCACTCAAATTGCCAGGTATCAAAACATAAACTAATTTTATAAATATAAACATTTAAAAAATATTTTTAGATTTTAAAAACAAAAAATCATATGAAAAACAGTAAGTGTTTTTCATTTTTATTTTTTTTACTTTTACAGATTTTAAAAAACTTAATCAAACAATCTAATTGATAGTAAAGATTTCCAGTATTGCTAATTTTCAATGTCTTTTTGCTTATTGATTTTCAATTTTTTTTTTTTGAATGAGGGATCGCTTAAGTATGCAGTATATCATATTTTCAAGTTAATTGAATTTTTTTGGATGAGCAAGTTATTTGCAAATTCATATAAAAATTTAAAATAAAATGAATTTGTATTTTCAATTAATAAAAAATATTTTTTAAAATAATGAAAGAAATATGTTAAATTTAAATTTAGAGGACCATTATGGAATGAGTAAATAATTTTTAAAATTTTGTTTGGTTTTGGAGTTTTCAAAAATAGTTTTAAAATTTTTAATTCATATTTTTTTTAATATATTGTTTAATTTGTTTTATTTTTTAGATGCATCTAATCTACATATACTTAAAAAAAAAATTAAAAATTAAAAAATCTTTAAAAAAATTTAATAAATGCAAAATACATACAAAAATGTATTAAATTTGTATATTTATTAATATTTAGTGATTTTTTAAATGATTTTTTTCATAAATTTTATACGTTTTAGGTGTATTTAGATTGAGTGGATCTAAAAACTTGAAAAACCTTGATTAAATACTTAAAAAGTTCACTAAAAACAATAAAATACGGATTGAAACTTAAATTTTTTTTTTGAAAACTCCAAAACCAAACAGAGTCTTAAAAATTATTTTAGTTCTAAAAACTAAATGAGTTTTGGATTTTTAAATTTCTAAAAACTATTTGTAGAATATACAGCCAAACAAATTTTAAAAAAATTATCTTTCAAAATTGATTATGAAAACCAAACCTTAGTTTTGGGTTTTCTGGGCTAGTCATTAATAAAATATTTTTGTATTTGTTAAGTTATTGTGATTAAGCTGGTACAAATTCTTGTTGAAGGGAGAATTTTTTGGCTGGTCAAATGAGGGTGATGTTAAAAAAAAATAAAAATGAAAGAGAATGAAATGCTATGATGTAAGTAGTTTGCAAATGCTTAGAAAAATTAAACAAATTTTTTGCTCTTGTAAGAGCTAACTTAAAAGCTACAAACAATTATACGCATATCAAGTGTCCAAATTTCATTTTTGTGAGTTGTTTAATAAATTTGGAAACTAAAAGCAATTTTAATTGTATACCTAGAGTTGTTACATTTTTTGTATGAAAAAAATTTAGAGTATTAAGTTTTATCAATATCTGAGGGATTATTTGATACAGAAATGTGCTTTCAAGGATTTGAATACAAAGAAAGGCTTCTTCTGATAGATTTCCTCGTCTGCTTGTATTTCCGAGGCAACCACAACAAATGGAAGAATTCTCATTTCTTTCCAACTTGGTGCATTTGTCCCTGGATATCCTGTCCATCTAGTGATTGTTCGCTATCCCCATGTACACTTTGACCAATCCTGGTAAGAATTTTCTTGAGTTAAAACCATTTTGGTGTTTTCTTTTGTAATATCTTTACCTAACTTGCATCATATGGCCTTTCATTTTGTTTAGGGGCAATATAGCTTTGGGAAAGCTCATGTTTAGAATGTTCATAGTTTCACAATTTCGTGGAGGTATGTTGAGTGATTTTTTATTTATCTATAGTTGCATATAGTGAAAATGTAGTGAGCTTGGCTTCCCCTACTATTTTTGTTTGTAAAATTTTTGGGTAGTATGTTGTATAAGGTGGTAGTTCATATGTATAGGTTGTTATAGTGATTCCCCAATTTGCTATTTTTCTTTTGATAGCTAACTCACTCTCGCAGATCATCAATACTGATTATTCATCAACTTAAATGTACATGCATTTATATGATGTGTCCTTGACTATATTATAATTTGAATTTTGGTTACTGGATAACTTGTATGTTGTAAAAAGTTGAATGAAGTCATTTATTAAATTGTACAAGTCAAGTATCTTCATGTTGTTTTACCCCTTGAAAATTAGTAGGAAAATGCTACCCATTTTGCTCAGAGGGTGAATCGACATTATTTGATTAATCTTTGCTACCTTGTTAGCTTTAGTTGATATTTTAATATTAAGTGTATTCTTATACGCCAAAATTTTTAATAGGGGCATTATATACAATTTGTTAATTTTTTGTATATTGTTAGCGTGTTTTGTATTTCATATGCTTAATCTCCCTGAGCAATTCAGAACCAATGGATGTTTAACACACCGTAAAAATATTGTAATTGAATTTGTGTGATATTATGTCTACTGCATTTGTGTGTGGAAGCCTGCCCTTTTTTTTTCGCATGTGTGCTCAAAGAATCAGCAAATTAATGATTCCTGGTCCTTGGATTTCAAATAATAATATATATATATATACAAAGATCAAAATTTCATTTCAGTGTGTTGCTTCAAATGGTACAGAAACAAAAACATCTTGGAAATATTTTATGAAATAAAGATAAAATAGAAATGTTTGAAAATATAAATTGAAATATATCTAAATGTATGAAAGCCTAATAATTGATTAATTAAACAAATTGAGATTCATATAGTCATTCACGTAAAAGAATTAAAAAACTAATGTTACTATGAACTAAAAATTATTAAGTATTGTTAAATAACTCAATTTTATAAAACAAAAGTTTCCAATAAGGTCTAAAAATTTACTTAAGTAGCAGTAATAAATGTTTATGAAAATTTCTAAATTTGTATAGATACAATTTACTCTTTCTGTAAATCACACTATGTTTCGGTGTGTTTCACTATATTTTGATGCGTTTCAATGAAAACACTAGAATTTTATTATTCCGTTAGTGTTTCGTTTTGGTCTCTTGGGAAATGGCAACATTTTGGCCATTTCAATGGAAACAAACGAAAATTTTGTTCCTCATATATATTAAAGATAAATCCATGTCAAAAAGTTTTTCATTCATGTGTTGTCTATGTTTTTCATGTTATTTGGTTCCAAACAAATGGCATATGGTACCTATTAAAATTGGGTGTAACTGCACATGCAACAGCCCTCGTGTCTTCTATGTGCACTATGTTAACTTATTACAATTGGAGGAATAGTTTCCTATTGTTTGTCTTTAGTTTGGGAAATTTGTCCCTTTTGTATTCTTTTAGTAGCTGTTGGTGTATTGCCTTGACTCTTAGGGGCAAAGCCATGTATAACAAAGTTGGGTCAAGTGACCCCACTGGAAATTTGTAAATCTGAAATTATTATTTAGACTTTTTGAAAATTTTATTTTAAATGAGGTCAATCTTGTACACTAAAAAATATGAACTGATTTCATAAAGCATAGAGATTAATATATAATCATGTTACCCTTTTTTTCCTTCTAATATTTTAGTTATTCTTTTTCATTTTGTTCTTTCTTTGAATTCTTTTGTAGATGTTCACGTGTTACCTACCTTATACATCACTATTATCCTAATGTCCAAGGAGATGATTACGGCATTATGTGACAGTTTAGGAGAGGATTTTTGCTTATATTTAAAAAATGGGAAAAAAAGAGAGAACTTGTGGCATTAAAAAGAAATTGTCAACAAACACAGTAGGTGTTGTTTTCTTCAACTAAATTACCTAAACAAACCTTATGTTCAAAGGATATATCTGAATTAAATTTGTTCAAAATTTTAGTGAAGGGAAATATTATACATTTATGATTTATGGAATCAATTGTTTAACCTTATTAGCATTTATGGAATTTTAGTATTAGTAATGCAAGCAGTCATTTATTAGATTTTTGTAAAAATTAACTATTGTGGTTTTTGCTTTCATTATGGTATTTGTAATTTGGTAACTATAAATTACTTGATCCAATTTTGTGTATTACACTAGTTTATTAGTGTACATTATGTATAATTGAAGGTTGATATTAGTGGTGAATTGTTTAATGGGCATTTTTGGCTCCGCAATGGTTGATTCTTAGAACTAATATGGAGAAGAATCCTATTTTTGTGAACTTGATGATTATCTAACGGCACACTCCATTTTGGATTTGTCTTGATTTGCCACTTGAGCTGCCTTGAGTATATATATCATTCTCTCCAAGTTATTTGTGGATATTGAGTTTTTAATCTATCAATTCATCCCTGATGGATATATGCAGACTAGCCATGCTATAGCTACCTCTCTTAGTGTTACACATGAAGAAGTTATTGAAACTGAATGATTTTCATTAGATTGAAAACTGGGAGATACAGTACGTTATATACACTCCACATGTTTACAAAATATCTTACGAAAATATCTACCTAACTCACTCTGTTACAAGAAGTTGAACTAACACTTGACTTGTTTGGTTTGCAGGACAATGTATCTCTAGTATGGTCTTGGATTGTTGCTCAGTCTTGATTGGTTACTATAACTGTACAAACATCTCATTCCTATGGGGACATCATGCTGCTTGCAAAAGCTACCGAGTCCAAACAGGTCACTTTTCTTGCTCCATGTGTTTTGGCTTTTATAGTTTATCTTGCTTTTAGGTCGGCAAAAATGATCTTGTACTTCATTCAAACATTCTATGAAGTGCTAGATTTCAGCTCTTAAGCTTAATTTGATGGCCTTTTTTTGCAATGGACCAAGAATATTTGATGCAGCTGCAACGATGGAATTTACATTGTCTCCATGGGATCTCATAATGTATTAGGTGTAGGCCTTGAAACACACCATTTAACGCTTATAATTCCTCTCTTCCAAAATAAATGAGTTGAATTAACATTTTTATTAATGACTATTGATTAATCTATGTATTACTAAATGGAGGAAGGATCATAGATTAATTTGAAAAAATAGAGGTGAAAAATGCAGCAGAGAAGTCTTGAAAAAACTAATGTGCCAGTCTTGTATTCCTTTAGTTCTAGCAAAGAGATTTTTTCATCTCAACTGGAGTCTTGAAATAGATCTTTAAAATGTAAATACAGTATTATTTCTATCTATATTAATTGGTTTCTTTTCTATGGTTTTAGTAAACAATGAATTGTTAACTAATGGAACATGAAAAAATAAAATACCTTGGAAATGAAATTTAAGGTCGTAATTTTGTGGGAAGAAGAGTATACATTATGTTGATGTTTGGTGCATTATGTCTGAGTCATAGCACTTGACATGTACACCTTGAATCTATAGTGAAGGTGTAGATAAGCCAAATCAAGTAATATATCTGACTGTCCAAATTCTTAAGCGTAGTTCTAGCTGCTTAATCTTGGCTGGTGAGGAGTAGATTGTTTTCAAACTTGGCATGCTGTATGGTTTCAGACTTTTCTCAGGCGTGCTCTTTCTAGTTTATATCAGGTAGTCGCTCTTACAATTGAATCCAAGCGTGCCGAGAACACACCATGGTTAGATTGATTACTGAAGTAAAGAAGAATACACAGATGAAAATAAAGTTGTCTGTGACCATGCAACTTGTGTTTGTAGTTTAAGTTTATTATTAGAGTTAGGACACCTCGTAGGTAGAGCTCTCATAAAAATTAATAAATAAAATTTCAGACTTTTCTTAGGTGTGCTCTTTCTAATTTATATCAGGTAGTCGCTCTTACAATTGAATCCAAGCGTGCCGAGAACACACCATGGTTAGATTGATTACTGAAGTAAAGAAAAATACACAGATTAAAATAAAGTTGTCTGTGACCATGCAACTTGTGTTTGTAGTTTAAGTTTATTATTAGAGTTAGGACACCTCTTAGGTAGAGCTCTCATAAAAATTAATAAATAAAATTTGAGATAGTGGAATTTTTTTTTAATACTATTTGTATACCCCAACCCCTAGTAACCTTTGATGAGATCTCTCCATATCCCACAGACCCCCCACCCCTACCCCTACCCCCCGTCTTCTTCTACTTGAAAAAATACTCAAGGCCAAGATGATAGCCCCCCCCCCCCCCCTTCTTCTTCTAGTTGAAAAAAATACTCAAGGCCAAGATGATAGTTTTGTGTCCTTAGCAAAATGGAGGATCTTGAATTGACTGCATGATAGGAATGAGACTTTATACTACCAAGTAAGTTTGGTGGCAATTGTCAGCTTGTAAAAAACAAGTGATTTAAGAATTAATTATAATTTCTCTTTAGGTAGAGAGAAATAATTTGAAGCAATGACGCATTGCTGTTGCTTTTCTCTCCATGTCCTTATTGATAACATTGAAGATCTTGCTCCAATAATATATACTCCTACAGTAGGATTGGTTTGCCAAAACTATTCAGGGTTGTTCAGACACCCATGGGGAATGTACTTCAGTGCAAAAGATAAAGGAGAGATGATGTCCATGATCTATAACTGGCCTGGTCATCTGGTATTTTGGAAATATAAAATGCATTGATGTACAGTTTTGTTCTCTTTTTTGCTTTTACCTACTTGTTGGTGATACATTAAGAGTGCTTTGTACTTGTACCGGATCAGATGGTAAACAAAGCAAGGTATGAAAATGTGTTCAGTGTAGCATTATGTTTGCTGTGAATAATGAATATATACATTACAAAATGAGCACATTTGCTGGCTTAGAAAAGAAAATTGGTTTAGCACTCCTTGCAGCTTAAAGGTTATGTTCATCATTGCCCTTGACATATCATGGGTATATGGCTTCTTCTGTATTGCTGGTTGTCATGATTGTCCTGACTGATGGCAGTCGCATTCTTGGTCTAGGTGATCTTGGGGTCCAGGGAATTGGAACACCCATTGGAAAAGTTGATATGTATGTCGCTGCTGCTGGAATCAATCCACAGAGAGTATGCTCTACTCATCACCCTTTATTATGTGCAGGTTCATGTAGGCATAACACAAACAGGTGTACACTAAAATAAATTTGGTATACAAGTGTGCGTCAATGCATAAACACTTGTGCACACTGACAAGTAAATACACACATTTAGTACTGGGCTGACTCACAGATACTTACCATGCTTGATATGGATCATAGGACATTGTTATTGCATGTATCATGCATATTGAAGGTTACCTATGCTTGTTTATATGTTGGTTATGTTGTTATTTTTTCATGCTTTGCAAAACATATTTCTATTGGCTATTTTTCATCAATGTGGATATTATATTAATGAAAGTGCATATATATGAGACAGAAGGTTAGATGCGTGGAGAACTGACAGTAATTTCTTGTCCACCTGATCTCAAAGATACTAGTAACTATGATATTTATTATCTTATATTATATATCCAGTTTTGGACTAACTGTTTACCCTTTCATGCTGCTTCGCACTATACCAATCTAGCTGCATTCATCTATGACAGATACTTCCAGTTATGCTTGATGTTGGTACCAACAATCAAAAGCTTCTTGAAGACCGTCTTTCTATTGACTTTGTGCTGTTTATTTTATGTTCAGTGGTTCCTTGTCATTATTTAATATTTTATTTTTTCAATTATTTCATACTTCATAGAAGTTTAAAGGCTGCATTTTTGGGACTGAATATATTCAATCAGATCTCTTGCTCTTTAACATAATTGATTATTATCTCTCTTACAGACTGTAATAGGCCTTGAATACTGCAATACTGGATGCCTCTCTCTCTCTCTCTCTCTACACATGCAGAGAGGAGAGGTGAAGTTGCTTTGTGCTAATTGAAGTTTCATGCATCTCCTTCATTTGGTTGTCCGCTTTCTCATATCTGTGATTATTTTGCCATCATATAATAATACTCATTTGTGTACTCATTGTGCTGTGGCCACGAGTCATAGATTGCCTTTCAATTTGTCTAATTCTATTGTGAGCAAACCATTATCTCTCATTCATAGTGATGTTTGGGGACCTTTCTCTGCTTCTTCTTCTCCTATTAAATACTATGTTCTTTTTATTGATGATTTTAGTAAATTCACTTGGATCTATCCTTTGCAAGGTTTAAAAATGCGGTGTTACGTAACGGTTTCGGCCGTTACGTAACGGTTTCGGCCGTTACGTAACGGTTTCGGCCGTAGGCACCACGCGTTACTCCCGATTTTGCGATGTGATTGAAATTCACAGGTGTATCGGCCGTTACGGCCGACGTAGCGGTCGTAACGGTGGTGTAACAGGGCTTTTTTCGCTGATTATTTTCAAAAAAAAACAAAAGAAAAGGCTGAAGATGTGGTAGTAAGGTTCTGAAGATGTGGTACACACCTTTGTTGAGCTTTTCTCTTTTGTCTTTACAGCACATGAACCACTTTGAGGTGAGATTCCATCACAAATTTTCAGATCTGGAAATACGGATGAGTGAGAAATAGAGAGAGAGAAGAGATAAGATGGAAGAGGGAGGAGGAGAGAAGAGAGAAGAGGGAAAAGGGAGGAGATGAACCTGTGTTGAGTCTTCAAGCTGCCTCTGTTCTGTGTTGAGAGTCACTGGTCTGTGTTGAAGACGAAGTGCCTCTGATCTGTTTTCTTTTTTTTTTTTTTTTTTTTTTTTTTTGTTCAGCTTCCTTCCTGGGGAAGATACACATTTGCTGACCTTGGAAGATATAATATAACATTTGTCTTTTTTTGTGTGGACCACCGTGGTCTCCAACTGACCATTTTTATTTTATTTTATTTTTTTGATTTTAACAATGATTTTCGGGTTTTAAATTTTGTAAAACTTATAAAATTTATGTAATATATTTAGTAATTTTAATTTAAATATATATATGGAGGTATGTATTTATTTTTAGTATTTTATATATAATAATTAGTTATTGATTTTTTTATAATATCTAAAAATTATAACACCTATAATTATATTAATATATTGTATATATGTCAGTTTTTATTGAATTTTTTTTTCTT
Source organism: Camellia sinensis (assembly GCF_055761805.1). NCBI lineage: Eukaryota > Viridiplantae > Streptophyta > Magnoliopsida > Ericales > Theaceae > Camellia > Camellia sinensis. The sequence continues at coordinate 178,013,024 of NC_138962.1, read as the reverse complement.
GCAGGTTATTCAAAAAGATAACAAATACTGAAGTGATTGAAGCCCAAAAAACAACTATGTATGAATTTTTTTCTTTATAATTTATTTTTTAATTTTTATATGATTACATTAGTATGTAAACTCCAAATGTATAAATAGTGATTGTAATTTTTTTTATAATCATTTCATTTGATATTTAATTATAAATATTTTTTATTTTGTTATTCTAATGTGTTGTGACAACAATGTTGAAGTCACTATTTTTTTTAAAATATCTTTTCAAAGAAAAAAAAATCAATACCTAAAAAAAAATTCTTTATAATTTATTTTTTAATTTTTATATGATTATATTAGTATATAAACTCCAAATGTATAAATAGTGGTTGCATTTTTTTTATAATCATTTCATTTAATATTTAATTATAAATATTTTTTATTTTGTTATTACAACACTGTTAAAGGCACAATTTTATTTTAAAAATATCTTTTAAAAAAAAAAATCAATACCTCAAAAAAAATTCTTTATAATTCATTTTTTAATTTTTATATGATTACATTAGCATGTAAAATCGAAATGTATAAATAGTGGTTGCATTTTTTTATAACTATTTTATTTAGTATTTAATTTGAATTTTTTTTTTAAAAATTTTGTTATTGTAATGTGTTGTAATGTTTTGTTATTGAAAAATGCCACGACAAAAGGGTGCCAATGATAAACCCCCAAGTGATGATATTGGTTGGAAATTTGAAACTCAAGTTGAAGGCACTAGGCATCGTATTATTTGCAAATTTTGTGGACATCACATTAAAGGTGGGATTACGCGTTTCAAACAATATTTAGCACATCAAGCGGGACAAGTGCATTCTTGTCCTAATTTTAGTAATAACATTATGTAAAATTTACTCTATGTTATTTGTGATTTATGCTATGATGTTATGTACTTTGTCAAGTTCTTCAATTAAGAATGTATACTTTTTTAAAACTATTTGAGTTAAAATGTACATATGCTTCCACAAGTATAATAATTAAAAATAATTTTATACATCTAAGTCCAATAAAAAAAAAAAATTGCCACAAGTGTAATATGGATTTATGACATATAAAGTCATTAATTATTGAAATAAAATGTTAAAAAATTCATTTTCTAGTGATTTAAAAATATGAAATATATTGGATCATACTTAAAAATTATGAAAAATTTATCAAAATTTATTTTAAAACTCAATAAATATAATTCTAAAAAAAAAATATGCGTATCGGTAAGTTTTTTGCGAATTGTGCGAAAAATAAAAAAATTCACAGTTCCGGTAACCGCAACCGTTACGCTGCGGCCTTTACACCCCGCAACCGCAACCGCGCCACCGCTACCGTTACGGCGACCGCAACCGCTTTTCAGAACCTTGATCCTTTGTGCTACAAAAGTGAGGTGTTCTCTAAATTTCAAGAGTTTAAAGTGTTTGTTGAAACTCAATTTGAAACTACTCTTAAAATTTTCAAAACTGATGGTGGTGGTGAGTTCACTAGTAATCAATTTGAATCCTTTCTTAAAAATCATGGCATTATGCATCAGCTTTCTTGTTCTCACACTCCTCCTCAAAATGGAGTTGCAGAGAGGAAACATAGACATCTTATCAGTACTACTATTGCTCTTCTTCATCAATGAGCTCTTCCATTGTCTTATTGGCTTGATGCCTTGGCTACATCTGTTTTTCTTGTTAATCGACTACCAAGTTCCAAATTGCAAAATAGAACTCCTTTTGAGATTTTGTTTCAGCATGTTCCAGATTTTACTTTTTTCAAAAGTTTTGGTTGTAGGTGTTTTCCTTGGGTCAAGCCATACAACTCTCATGAACTACAACCCAATTCCATACCTTGTATCTCATTGGCTATCATCCATCTATCAAAGGTTATAGATGTCTGGATCCTATTACAGGTAAAATTTATGTATCAAGACATGTTGTCTTTGATGAAACCTTATTTCCTCTAGTCTCTCATGTGCCATCTTCTCTTTCCACTAGTTCTATGCCTTCTTTTTCCCAGCTGTATTCTTTCTTTTGGTCCTCTAAATCTGTTCCTAGTCCAGCTCAGTCAGCTCAGTCTCATCCTTGTTCATCTCAGTCAGTTCAATCTCCTCCTGTTCCTGCAGCTCACTCTCCTACTGTGCCTAGCCCTTCTCAGTTTTTTTTGCCTCTGCCTGCCTTGGGTTCTGGTTCTAACCCACTCTCTAGCCCTGTGCTTGCTGTCGTCTCTCCTATAAACCCAGCAATCTGTCCTGCTACTTCTGCAACAGTCTGTCCTGCTCTTTCTGCAGCAGTGTCTTCTGCTATTTCTCCTGTGCCTGCTCTACTCTCTCCTGTAGGTCCTGCACAAGCTTCTGTATCTCCCTCAGCAGCTGCTATTCAACCTTCTGTTCCAGTTCCTTCTTCTTCTTCCATTCCTATTGGCTCTCTTTTTATTAATCTCAATGCCTTCTCTGGTTCAGGCCCATCCCATGTTCCTTCTCCTTCTCTTAATAAACATCCTATGTTTACTAGATCTAAAGCATCTCACTTCTCTCTTTTTACTTCTTCTATGGCTTCTCCTGATCTCTCTCTTGTTGAACCTACTTCTCACACTGAGGCTCTTCAGACTCTAGAATGGACTCAAGCTATGAACGAGGAATTTCAGGCTTTGCATAATCAGAAGACTTGGACTTTGGTCCTGCTTCCTTTACATAAACATGCTATTGGCTGTTAATGTGTTTTCCGCCTTAAGAAAAATTCTGATGGCACAGTTGCTCGTCATAAAGCTCGCCTTGTTGCTAATGGTTATTTGCAAAAAGGAATTGATTATCATGAGACTTTCAGTCCTGTGGCTAAGCAACCTACCATCCGAGTCTTTTTAAGTTTTGCCCTTCATTTTAATTGGCAAATCAAACAATTGGATATCTCTAATGCATTTTTGCATGGTGTCCTTGAAGAAGAGGTGTACATGGTTCAACCTCCAGGCTTTGAACACTCTAGTTTTCCCTCTCGTGTGTGCAAGTTGAGTAAAGCCTTATATGGTCTCAAACAAGCTCCTCGAGCTTGGTATTCAACCTTTTCTTCTTTTCTGCTCTCCTCTGGTTTTGTTAACAGCAAATGTGATTCTTCTCTCTTCATACATCATACTCCCACATCCGTTACCTTGTTATTAGTCTATGTGGATGACATCCTTATTGCTGGTAGTGATTCTCGGCAAATTACCTCTTTAATTCAGCATATGCACTCTGCCTTCTCTATGAAAGAGTTGGGTGATATTTCTTATTTTCTTGGCATATCCATTCACTCCACTTCTGAAGGATTGTTTCTCTCTCAACACAAGTATGCTACGGAAATTCTTGCCAAAGCTGGCATGACTAATTGTAAATCCTATGCTTCTCCCATGGCAACTAAACCTTTTCCTACTGATGACACTATGATCCCTTTCTCTCAGCCTAATCTTTACCACAGTGTGGTTGGAGCTTTACAGTATCTTACAATCACTAGGCCTGATCTCTCTTTTGCTGTCAATCATGCTTGCCAGTTTATGCATTCACCCACAGTGGCCCATTTCAATGCTGTCAAACGACTGTTGCGGTATCTTCAAGAAACCTTGCACTATGGCTTGCAATTTCTGCTAGTTCTTTGGATCTTCATGCCTGCTCTGATTCCGATTGGGCTGGGAGTGTTATAGATCGCAAGTCTACCACTGGCTACTGTGTTTTTCTTGGTTCTAATCTTGTTTCTTGGACTGCCAAGAAGCAATGCACAGTCTCGTGTTCCTCCACCTAAGCAGAATATCGAGCTCTTGCTCAGGCTGCTGCAGAGTTGGCTTGGCTTCGCATGCTCATTCAGGAGTTGCATCTTCCTCCTCCTCCTCCAACTCTTTGGTGTGACAATCTTTCGGTTCTTTCCCTTGCCTCCAATCCAGTTTTTCATGCTCGGTCCAAGCATATTTCTGTGGATTAACATTACATCCATGAGCAAGTTGCTGCTAAACTTGTGGTGGTTAAACATGTCTCTTCTGTTGATCAAATTGCTGACATTCTTACTAAGCCCTTGACCACAGCCAGGTTTTCTTTTCTCCAGGCCAAGCTCATGGTTCGTCCCTCTCCTCTTTGATTGAGGGGGCCTAATAGAGTTATGCAATCAAGTGAGGAGTCCACCAGACCTGAGCCGACTGTGTTGTAGCATAACAAAACCATAATCTTTTGGTGTAACTAAATCAGTTAGAGTGTATTAGATATAGAATAGATTTAGATGGTTATTGTTTACTTTACTGATGTATATAAACAGAGGTTGTATACTCTTTGATGTTAATGAAAAAGTAATTCATATCTTCTTCAATATACACATGTTTTAAGCAACATGCTTGTTCCCTTGTACATTTAATATTATCTACCTTATACAATTGAAGTGTTTTGCTGATGGAGATATACATGTTCATATCTGATCATTCTGAGAACTCCAAGAAACTAAGAAAAATCTTCTCAATGGAATATTCTTGTCAAATGAAGTTGCTGTGAGCCTGGACAAGTATTTGTTGTCATCTTTTGAGGGTACTATGCAAATGAACTATGATAATTAGACTATAAAGCTTCATTGGTGCTGATTATGTAATATACATAAATAAAATTACCCTAATTGAGTAATGTACTTGAGACAAAGTGACTGGAATAGCATAGGATCTTTTTTGTTTATTAAGCGATAGAAAAATATGGATTGATCTAATGCATCCCGAAAATTACTCAAAATTTGATCGTCAGCTGCCCTAGGCCATATTTGACTGTCGTAGTGTGACTTTATATTAAAAATTATGATGTAGGAATATTTAGTGACTCTGAAATGGGTTTTGGCAGAACTGCTAGAGTCCTTGCTGATGAAAGCAACAATACAAATTTTTTGAAAAAGATTATGTAATCAAACTAATATTAAAGTGGATGTAGCACTTTGTATATTTTTCATTTCTCTTAGCTTAAATTCAACTAGAAGACATTGAATCCTAATAGAATTAAGCACTTCATTTTGTTGAGGGTGCTAATTGCAGATCCAGAGGTGCTTTCGAAAGATAATCATAATTAATACTTAGAATCAACTTTAACATGGATAAAACTTCTAAGATTTAATTATTTAATATTACCCTTTATGGTGTGAATTCAGATTTAGATCCAACAGAACTTGAAGTTAAAGTCTAATGAAACTAGAGATGTAAATAAGAATCACCTCATTAGATATGTACCTGCATATATATCTTTGTTTTTTGGGATGACCTTACCTAAACAAACTAGAAAAAAAATGCACTGGAAATAGAAACCATGGAATTATGGAAACAATCATGTGGTCATCTGACTGTACATATAAAGCCCAAGAGTGTCTAGTTATTACAACCAAATTATTATCATTCAAATGGAGTTGTATATTATTTATCAAAAAAATAAAATAAAATAAATGGAGTTGTATAAAAAGGCTATACTTCCATGTGCTGTAATATTGATTTCCATTTAAATTCCATCATCACAAAGGTTTCAAGTCTAATCTTTTCTTGTTTACAATTGTTTCTTGTCAATTATTTTCATATTTTTCTCATTTTGTAAGAAAGACATCATGAACCTCTCAGATTTGAAAATAGTGACTATTTATTTGTATGAAGTAGGATTTCCCTTGTTAAATTTTATTACTAACACCTTAGGTTGGACTTCCAACAATTTTAAACATTGAAGTTCATTCATGCTTATCCATTCTTAGCATTCATTTATGCTGAATATACTCTATTTCATTCTCCATATTTTCTAGTCTTTAAGCAGAGTAAGTAGACTACGTAACTGTTGTGAACCCATTTTTTCCAACAAACTTCATGAGGATTTATTTTTCACTTGATTTTACTTTGACAGATTTGGGACTTCGGCAACCTCAGTTGGAAGGAGAGGAGTATCTACCAATTGTTGATGAATTTATGGAGGCAATTCATGCCCGTTGGCCCAAGGCTATTGTGCAAGTTTACTTCTTTCAGAAATATGACATCTTGTTTGATGTGTAACCAATATCATACTGATTACTTGATGCTTGGCGAATATTATCAGTTTGAGGATTTTCAAATGAAGTGGGCTTTCGAAAGACTGCAACGGTATCAACAAAGGTTCTGCATGTTCAATGATGACATGCAGGTGAATACTTGGTGTTGTATTCTGCTATTCTCCATGGAAATAGTAAAGAATATAATAAGACAAAAGTACTTTAAGATTGTTAAGGGTGACTCTATTATAATGACATTTTTGTCGCTTGTCATCATGTTGTATAGGGAACTGCTGGTGTTGCACTGGCAGGACTGCTTGGAACCATAAGGGCACTAGGTCGACCATTGACTGACTTTGTGAACCAAAAGATAGTTGTAGTTGGAGCTGGAAGGTACTGATAAAGTTCAACTGTAATGGTTGTACTCCTGGTTTAGTGTTACTTCTTTATGGTTTAGGGTGGTTGGTAATATCAGCTGTGAGTTGCATCTTCTTATTCTTTTTTCTGTCTTTCAGTGCAGGGCTTGGTGTTTTTAACATGGCTGCACAGGCTGTTTCAAGAATGGCAGGAGCAGAAGCAAGTCCTCTGTTTTTCCTACTTGATAAAGATGTGTGGTTCTACAGATATTACTTGCTCTCCAATTTTTTTGTTCTTAATGTCAATTACCGTATTAGCCTTTATTATGTGTTACTGGGTATTTATCTTGTAATAAAATGTGGAGAACATATGTTTGAACATATTTGTAAAGGAGATTTTTTTTTTTTTTTTTTTAGTGTTATCGACTAAATTTCACTTTTTTTTTTCAAAGTAATGACAATCAATTACTTATCTGCATGTAACTGAATGAATTGTGGGAATGAATCTGCATTGGAATGAGAAGAAAAACTCATAATATGGCAATCTGAACTTTATTGTTTCATTTACATTTTCGAGGAATCATCCATTTGATTTTTGGTTCATCTTTTTTTGAGAAGTACTGGTTTACATGCAGGGTCTCATTACAAAGCAAGGAAGGGTGTTGATCCAGCAGCTGCACCATTTGCTAAAGCCCCTGGGGAGATCGAGGGTTTGGGACATAGGGAGGGAGCAAACCTCGTTGAAGTGGTAAATCTTACGGGAGTGTTTTTTGGCAGCCTATGTTGATTCAAGGCTGATATAGATTGATATTGTGTGGAAAATAAACCTTTGGTTGTTTAGCTTGCTTCTTGGGTACATGCCATTCGCTCAAGGATGTTTGCTGTTATCTTTCAGAACATTGTGTATGCTTTCATAATTTAGAAAAACTAATTGCGGGGAATGGATTTTGTTTAGGTTAAAAAAGTCAAGCCTCATGTACTTCTTGGTTTGACTGGAGTTGGCAGTGTCTTCAGTGAGCAGGTGGGCAGCCCCTTAAGTTTGCTTTGTCCTTCGTTACTTTCAAATGAAGCATAATGAACCAGTGAAGTTGGCTTAGTTTTATTTGGAAAGGCTTGTTGTTCTGTACAATTTATTTGGTTAGTTGTTTCCTAGATGTATGCAATACCTTTTAGAGATGGTCTTCATTAACCCTATTATCATTTTATTTTTTCCCAACTTCCACTAAATAACCCAATTCTTGCAAAAAAAACTCACAATTATTTATTATTAGGATAAAGGAGCATACCTCATCAAGATGTCATTTGCTGTCATCACTATTAGTTAAATCCACTTGACTTAACTCAACAAAGACCTAATTTCAACCTCTTGGAATTGACTACATGAATATTTTCCCAAAATGCTCTCTATAGAGAAATACCTCAGTTAAATCCATGGCAATTACATTCTTTGTTACTGCATCAACCCTCATTCTTTTTTAATTATCCTCGTGTTTAATGACACTTTGTTTACTCTACTTTTATGGGTGTTTTTTCCTCAATTTACTAATCCTTCCATGCACAATTTTGGCTTTTTTCGTAATTAAATACCATTACTTTATAGGTAGATCTCATTCTGAAATACCTATTACTTGATAAGTAACTTTGGCTGGCTATGTTTGAAAAACCGTTCTCCACTTAGTGTCTAGCTGCAGGGAACTAAGTACAACAATGGCAGCGTGTATCCTCTTTCTGAGCTTGGTAAAGCATTTGTCTTCTTTGATAAATCAGGTGCTTAAGGCCACGCGAGAGTCAGATTCCCCTAAACCTTCCATTTTTGCAATGTCAAATCCGACAATGGTTCGTCTTTCAAGCCTTCTAAATTATCTGTATTTTATTTGTGGAATGCTCTATTTCTCTATTGAACATCGTCTTTCCATGTTAACTGGAACAGCAAAATGCACTGCTGTTGATGCTTTCAATCATGCTGAAGAAAATATAGTTTTTCCAAGCGGGAGCCCTTTCAAAAATGTTGACCTTGGTATGGTTTCTTTTATATTGGTGCTAATTGTTGTGAAGTGTTTTTGCACAGTATCAATAAATTAATTGGTCTCACTCTGCTCTCTCATTATGTAGCTAATGCAACCAACAGTTCTATAGTTTCTATATACCTGTCTTCCTCAGTGTGTTGTCCAAGCCAATCATATACTTGTTGTCAAGGAATGGAAAAGTGGGTCATTTAAATCAAGCAAATAACATGTATCTGTTTCCTGGGTTAGTGCTAATGTTCAAATGTTCATGTCATTGATATGTTGTGCTTAGTTTTTTATGACTACTATAGTAAACCTTTTTGGCTTGATTCAGGATTGGGATGGGAGTTCTTCTCTCAAGTGCTTGTTTGATTTCAGATGAAATGTCGGAAGCAACTTCTGAATGGTATATGTTACACAATTTGACCACTTCGTTGTTTGCTCTAACATAGCCTTTTATGGATTAGTGTTGTGCTCATCAATTCTTATTGGATTGTTGACTGTGCCCTCATGAAATGAGGTGGCACTTGTTACTGAAAAAATTGTTATAAAAATGGACACGTCATGTGGCATATCCCATATGTGTCCTCACCACGTCCATGTCCATGTCCATGTCCTTATCCCGTACATATCTAGCACGGCTATTGCACCTATTCTGATGTGTCGGTGCTTCATAGCTAGCTCATATACTTGTATTTTCTTCTAGTGGTTAAGGTTCAACCTATTACCTTAAGTGTGCACACCTACTAGCAGCATGAAAAGTCGTTCTCTTGTCAATAGGTTTTGGATATAGCTTGTTAAAGAACGATCAATAATCACTAATCAGGTTTGTTTGCATTATGCAAAGACTACATACCTACTGATATTGGATCTGACTCTGACCTTGTGGAGTGTGTGAACCTCACAAAGCCTTGTTTTGACTGTATGGCTAATACTACAATCAAGTTTTCTTTTCTCTTTATTTAAAGTATTCATAATTAACAAATCTGACCTCTGATTTCATGGGTCGGATGATTGGATCTAAGCATCATATATCCCTAACCAGGTCTTCTAAAATTTGCAAAGAAAATATTTCTCCATTTGGGGACATCCTATGAATGAATTAGTAAAATAAAGGTAAAGTAACCTCTACTCATTTGTTTTTGCTATGACCTACTTATGATTGCAGTATTCAAGATATAGCAGCAGAGGTTAGAGCTGCTGTTGTTTTAGCAGCAGTTGCCAAAGAACTGGCAGAAGGACGCTGTGATGTGGGACCCAGAGAGCTCAGGTAGTTCTCGACTTTCTTACAAGAAAAATGCATCTCTTTTTTACAAAAATAGCCATGACATGACATGACATGCACAAGCACATCTGGATGACAAAAAAAGCTTTAATATTTCACAATGAAAGCAACCTCACATTTAACCTCAAAATGAAAACCAATTCAGAAAGACTAAACTCAACTCAACTAAGCGAGTTAGGTATTCAGTTATTCTCATTGTTAATCAGGGACGGCTCTAGGCTATAGAGTATGGGGTTAATTGACCCATCTGCCAATTTTGAAAATTTGCTTTAAAATATATTTTAAATATTTATTTTGTCTATTTGCACCGATTACTTTGTTGGTTGCACCAATACATTTGTTTGTTGCAAACCCCAAGAGGTTGGCTTGGTGGCAAGGCCTTGAATTTTGGGAATGTGCTCCCTCTAAGATTCAAGAATCACATCCTCATGAATAATACTATATGAACCAATTGGTATACTAATTCGTATACTAACGGATGATGTATCATAATTTTAGAGACTTTAAGTCTTTTTAATTTATATAATGGGTGGAGTCGTAATTTTTAAATGACAATGTCATAACTATGTTGGTACGTTAATTAGTATTCCAATTGGTGCGTATAGCACCACCGAAACCTCTTAGGTGCTAACAATTCCTTGGGGCTTTGTACACTTGCGGGAAACTCCTTGCTGAGCACTTGTGCACTCCTGGGGATTAGTCAGATTTTGATCCGGATACCACAGTGCCAATAAAATAAAATACATTTGTTTGTTGCACCCATAAGTCGCACCACATACATTGGTATGAGTCAATTGACGCCACTAAAATTTGAAAAATCATTGAAAAATTATATATATATATATATATATATCATATATGGATAATATTGACCCTATTAACTTATAAAAAAAAAAAAAGACCTTATTGCACTTAGCATAGAGTATCATACCTTCAAAAAATTTTTAGGTCATCTCTATATTTGTTCAAGTCCCAAAAATGACTAGATTTCTCTAAGTTCAAAAACGAATTCAGTGAGTCCACTCCACCAATCACCAAATATCCTTCAAATTTCTCCAACCGAAGTAAGGAAATTCATTGAGAGGAACTGTAGAAATTTTTGTAATTACATTTTTTTTAACAAAAAGAATAGAATGAATGCACTAAAATTTATAGAAAACAAATGTTATATATAATATTTATAAGAGTGAAAAAAAATTCCTCATAGAATTTGTAGAACTTAATCATTGATTCCTGGAGCCGCCACTGTTGCTAATAATCTATGGCTTTTCTCATTTTGGATGCAGCAGGAGAATATGTCAAACGCAACATGTGGTATCCAGTTTACAGCCCTCTTGTTCATGAGAAATAAAGTTCCGATCATCTGTGTGTGTGTGTGCGCGCGCGCGAAGGATATTTTTCTGCAGACATTGTCCCAGCGTTCTGCAGCCATTCAATTATTCATGATGTAACTGTAGTTTTGAAGTCTAGAGTAGTAATATGGGTGAAAGAACAAAACTGGAGAGAGAAGGCTCGTAGAAGTTGAATAATGCCACTGCAGTTTTAATTAAGTCCTTTTGTATAAATCTTCTTATTGATGTAATGAACAACATCATGTAAAATGTCTCTTTTTTAGTTTTTTCAAAAACTTATTGATGTTTCATGTATGCTCCTTTTTTTTAGTCTACTTTAATTTGGTATTTCAACCTAAATTTTAATCATACCTTAAAATAATGTTAAGTCCTTTTGTATAAATCTCCATTTTTATTCTTTTAATCACTTTTTTTTTTTTTTTTAAAAAAAAAATTGTTTGATGTATCTAACTCAGATGTAGTTGAAACATAAAAATATTCACAAATATTTAAATTTATTCACAAATATTTTACTTTTAGGTGTATCCAAAAATATTTATAAAACAAAATTGATTAAAATATAAAAAAAGGTTCATTTTAGACAACAAAATATGAAATATAAATAACTAAAAATTTTAAAAACTGTATTTGAAAAATCGAAATCAAACAGAGTGCTTGTTTGGGAACTTGGTTATTTTAGTAGCTTTTGACTATTTTATGAGATGAAAAAATGTGTGTTTGGGATGATTTGTGGGTTTTTTTGTAGTTGAATATATGGTTGGAAGAGAAAAAATAATTGATTGATGTGTAGGATATAACATTTTGCCTTACTCATTATTTTAATTTTTGTTTTGTCTTCACTGATTATTTTAGCTAAAATCAAACATCCAAACAAACATGTTTGGTTGTGATCTTAAAACTAATATATTAATGGTTTTAGCTATTGGGTTGGTGTGGTGATAATGGGATAGTAGTGGAGTGGTGGAGGTGGTAATGAAAGTGATGGTGGTGGTGGTGGTGGTGGCAGTAGAGGTAGAGGTGATGGTGATGATGGTTGTGTGATAAGATTGGCCAGTGTGTAGTCTAAAAAATATTTTCTATTTTAAAAAAGTGAATAATGTTTTCAACTCAAATAAATTATTTTTCATTAATTATGAAAAATATTTTACTTTCATTTTTTATCACACCAAATGTCACAACTAGGGAAAATAAATGTCACACCAAATATTTTACTTTCATTTTTTGTCGGATTTGTTATTACCGCCCCCGCCCCCGCCCCCGCCCCCGCCACCCCTATTTCGTCCCTCACTCCCGCTACCAGGCGGAGTTTTTCTTCCCTTCCCTGTACATCTGAACTCACCTTGTTCATCTGACTAAGAGCTCGTTTGAGAATTGACCATTTTAGTTGATACTTTCACAACCAAAAAAAAAAAACGTACAAAATATAGAGATAGTGATGCGATTGAATATTTTAATTTTTTTAATTATTTTAATCAAAAAAATCACATGCCAAACACCCTTTCTAAACCAAAGTTGTTACTTCAACCTAATAGAATAAGTAATAAAGCCAAAATTTAGTGGTTAAAATAGTTAATGAGGACAAAAAAAAAAATTTATTCAATAAGACAGAATAAGTTAAAATGTCACATTCAAATTATAATTTTTTTTTTTCTCTTACAACTATCATATCAATTACAAAAAACTCAATCATTATTCCAAATAAATTTTTGTAATCAAATTAAAATAACTATAAATAAAAAAAAAAATTGACTAAAAGAACTCATTCCTGAACGGGGAAAATGAGTGAGAAGTCTGATACACATAGATAGAGAGAGTTGCAAGCCTCTATTGAGAAAAGTAAAAGTTTGAAAGTACTGTCTACTTTTGCAAGTTAGTATTATGAAACTTTCAGACTTTTATAAATAGAAGAAAAGTCCTTAGTCTTTTGGAAAATTCTATAGCATCTCATCATGTGTTTTTGTGATGTTGGTTATAATCAATGGCGGAGTCAGGAAATTAAATCAGAAAGGGCATTTATTAATTATAATATTAAAATTTTTTACAAAAATTTTTTACATAAATTTTTATGATTGATTTGGAGAAAGATCAAACAATAATGTTATTCATAACTAATGTATCTTGGATAATATAAAAAAAAAAGTTATGAATATAAGTCTTAAAATAAATTATATAATGATAAAGTAATTTTTTTATACAAAATTTGAGTAAGAATTCAATATAATGGTAATACCAAGTCATCATTGACATGTGATATCATCAACCAATAATAAAGAAACACGTGGAGGATGAACCTCAGATGTCAAATGTAACTAAAAAATCTAGAAATCCCCTAGATGTTGATTTGTGATTATGTAACAATTTTAAGCAGAATATAACAATTCCAATCAAACAATCAAGACAAAGAGACACAACGATTTAACGTGGAAAAAACCACAATTGGACACCTCCAACTGTGATCAAAAAACCACGGGCAACAGCCACAAGACAATCCACTAAGAAGAATTAAAGGAATTACACAGGTATACTCTCAATTACCTAGCGAATCCACAACGCCTAATTGAACCAACCTTTATGTGCCTCTTCCAACCCCATCTTCACCACGGAATTGTCTTTCTGATGAGCCACTCCGGATTCCACCAAAGCTTCAGGCTCGAATTCTTCAGAATCCACAACTGAAGAATAACTCTCTCTCTTTTGTATATAACAAACAAACCTTTGATGTACTCTCTTTAGATCATGAGTTGAATACTCAATAAAAACATCAAAGAAAACTCCCAAAGTATCCCCAGATATAAACCCTAGAAAACCAAAAAGAAGATCTGGAGAAGTTCAATCAATCACCTAGTTTTGGGAGAAAACCAAGTATTTATAGAGAACCAAAAGTAAACCAAATTTCAGAAGAAAACCAACTCTTTAAACAAATCTGGAAATCTGGATCCGCGATCTCCGCTCGAGCTCACCACAGCCCGCTCGAGCGGACTGACCAAAAACTGCGTGCGAACAAACTGAGATGCGCTCGAGCGTAGGATAATCCGCTCGAGCGTAAAATCACACATTCCAGTATTTTTACAGGCGACTACAGAGATGCTGAGAGCTTCCAATCTCCGCTCGAGCGCCCGTTTCCCCGCTCGAGCGGGAAGGCCAAAACTGGAAAAAATGGAAAAATATAACATGCTCGGACAGGCAACTTTGAATGCATTTTTGCATTTTGCTTCGGGGGCGCTGCCCCTCAACCCCGCCGTGGCGCTGCCCCGGACCCGCCAAGGGGCGCTGCCCCTGGACCCCCGCGAGCTGACCGGGCAGCTCGATCCCCGTCATAATCAGCGAAGTGGCAATCTTGAAAACATTAGCATCACAAACTTCTCTGAATGGCACAATTCGGGTTGGATTCGCATCTAAACACTCATAGCCTCACTGAAATAAAAGTGCGAAAATAAATACAACTGAAAGGAGTTTTGTCAAACGGGATTGCCAAGAAAAAAAAACCTAACAATCTCCCCCTTTGGCAATGCCGTGACAAAACACACCTAACAAATAAAATCCTAAACACCCCAACCCATTACAGCCAACAAAAGCCAACTTCTTTTTCAAGGTCATGATCTGCAAAACAGTTATTAGTGCCACAATCTCCAAAACAAACTATTAGTTCCACAAGAGTATATGAAAAAAAATAATAGACATATGACACAGTTAACTTGAAACATGAGATGGAAAACATGAATAGATGAAGACTAAGACTCATGAAAAACAACTCTCAAACAACAAAAGCAAGATCATAGACCACCCCAAGCAATGATATGACGATGTAAATATCAGGGGCATGCAAGAAGGGCAAATAGGGCATAGCAACATGCAAAACAAATAGCCAATCTCCCTTACCAAAACATATCAAAATGAACCAAACTCCCCCTCACTAAAAGCAACCACAAACACTGAAAACAGTGAACAAGAAGAACACGACAAAAAATAATATGGTGGAGCAAGCAAGGAATTTCAGATTAGTACCTTAAAACACATAAGATTATCCAAGAAGCACCATGACAAGAAAACACAATGTGCACAGTCTGTAGAAGATTCCTCATGCAAGAAAGTGATGCATTATATGAAAAGCATAGATCCCATGATAAAAGTGTGTGTGTGACTCTTGGAGTTCGACAAACACTAGATTCAATCCTAGTAATGATATGAAAGTCGGACCTCCGACAAGAGAATCTTAAGCACGACAGAGGAAAGTCAAACCACTAGGAATCAAGGGGTATTTGGTGAGTAAAGGCGGAGGCTCCCCCTCAATCAATGAATTTTTTTTTTTTCACACACTTTTTCTTTTCTTTCTTTTGCACATTTTTTCTTTTCTTTCTTGTGCATATTTTTTTTTTTTTCTTTTGCACAATCATTGGTGGCTGACACGCTCAAGAGTATGGAAACCGAACCAGAGAAGCATGGATATAATAAGGATGGCCTGGTTGGTGACTCTGAGGTAGCCTTTTCCTCATGGCTAGACTGCAAAGAATTAAGGGGAAAGCCATGGAGGTGCAAAAAAGATGGTAGGTGGTTAAGAGACTCAACATCACCCAAGATATGCTAGTATAGGTCAATTCCTTTACAGATGCAAAAGATCAATGCCAGAAGTCCAAAAAAAATAATCACTAAGGTGGAAGACTCCAAAATTTGCTAATCCAAGAGTGTGTACAGAATGAGACATACTAATCAAAAAACACACACTCCAAAATGAGTAAGGACCACAGAAAGCACACATATATTAACATGTAATGGATATTCTCATCAATTCCAATATGCACCAAAGACCACTCAAAAATTTCAAGCTTGCAAAACCATACTAAGAAAATCTTTTTGGGATTTTTTTTTTTTTTTTTTTTTTCAATTTTTTTTCTTAACCAAAGCAAGATAAAAAACAAACAAGCACACATTAAAAGACCCGAAAAAAAAAACACACAAAAACCTATAAACTAAAACGACCAAACAAATTAACACAAGTCAACTTTTCTCACCCAAATCTTTTTGGTCTTAACAAAATCAGGTCTAGCGGTCTTGGTAAGTGTCGTGGTGTAGTGAACACCCTCATGAATCTTGGTATTCCGCCTAGACATGTAAGTCGAATCTCTACCCTTTTGAGGCACTCTCCCATGCAATTTATAACAATAAGGGCGAATATGACCATGCATACCACAATGATGACAAATAAAAACAGGGTGTACCTTCTTTTCTTTTACCTTACCAACTCTAGGGAGTTTGAGAAGTCTTTCATCTTGTTGAATCTTTTGTCCTCCCTTTCCTTGAGTTCTTGTATCATAAGATGAGGAAGCAATCTGTTTTTGCTCTTTCTTACCACCAAAGCCAATACCACTCTTGTCACAACTCATTTGTTGAGACCCAATGATATCCTCCAAAGTCTTTGATCCTTTGTTCCAAAGACCAATTGTAGCCATAGCACACTTGAGCTCTTCCTCTTTCTTGATCATTAGTTCTTCCAAAGCAACTTGTGACATCTCGAGAGATTCAATCTTTTCTTCATACATGGCATGGGTTTGCAGTAGCTCATTCCTCTCTGTCTCACAAGTCAACAATTTTGCACAAAGAACTTGTCGATCATCAGCTACCTTGATGGCATTAATCCTGGCCTCGGAAATCTCCTCCTTAAGTTTGACATTCTCACATTCACATGCTTTGAGTTTCTTTGTGAGTTTGTCATTCAATTTGAATAACTTAAGAGACTCCTTATACAACTTTTCATAGGCTTGCTCAAGCTCTTCATGATCGCTCTCCGAGGATTCATCATCAGTGATATTCTCAACTGGCCTCTTTGGAGAATCTGTTTGTCCTTCAGCTTCGGAAGCCGCCATGAAAGCAAGAAATTGTTTATGACCCTCTTCGCCTTGACCTTCATTGTCACTTTCATCTTCATCAGATTCAGATTCATCATCCCAAGTGATGGCAAGGGCTTTCTTCTTCTTCAAACGAGTGGGGCATTCTTGAGCAAAATGGCCAAATCCTTGGCATTCATAGCATTGGAGTCTTTCAGAGTTTCCTTGTATCATTCCTTTCTCCTTCTTGGCTATAGAATTAATTTTGAGTTTATCTTTGCCTTTAGATTTATGAGAATGAGTAGATTCCAAAAGATTAGGATTCTTTTTCAAAAAAGATTTTTTAAATTGTTTAACAAAAGCAGCCATAATCTTGGAATCAATATCACAATCCTCATCAGAATCCTCTCTAACTTTATGAGCACTACCAAAAGCAATATCTTTTTGTTTCTTTTTGAAATTCCTATGTGCTTCATAAGTTTGAAGGTTTCCAACCAACTGATCCAGCTTGAGGTTGTCAACATCTTGAGCCTCCTCAATAGCCGTAACTTTTGGTTGGAACCGATCGGGCAAGGATCTCAAAATTTTTCCCACAACTTTGGATTCTGGAATTTTTTCACCTAAATTGAAGCTGGAATTTACAATGTCACTCAACTTCGCATAAAATTCATCAAAGGTCTCATTATCTTTCATTGAAAGGTTTTCGAAACTAGATGTGAGCCTTTGAAGTTTTGAGCGTTTAACAGAAGGAGTGCCCTCATGAATAGTTTGTAAGATATCCCAAGCCTCTTTTGCGACTTCACAATTACAAATACGACTAAATTCTTCAGGTGTGACAGCGCAAAAGAGAGAATTGATAGCTTTACTATTCCAGCTACTATTTTGGTAATCAGTTGTGTCCCACTGATCAATTGGTTTGGGGATTGTAACTCCATCAACAGTAATTGTTGGTTCAGTCCACCCATTCATGACGGATTGCCAAACTTTTTCATCAATAGATTTTAAAAAAGATCTCATCCGAGCTTTCCAAAAAGGATAATTGGATCCGTCAAGTAGGGGTGGTCGAACCATAGAATTTCCTTCACGAATTGTATCCATTATCACAAATCAAACAAGATCTCGTTCTAAAAGAAAATATTTTTTTTTTTAAAAAAATAGAACGACCCGCTCTGATACCAATTGAAAAATCTAGAAATCCCCTAGATGTTGATTTGTGATTATGTAACAATTTTAAGCAGAATATAACAATTCCAATCAAACAATCAAGACAAAGAGACACAACGATTTAACGTGGAAAAAACCACAATTGGACACCTCCAACTGTGATCAAAAAACCACGGGCAACAGCCACAAGACAATCCACTAAGAAGAATTAAAGGAATTACACAGGTATACTCTCAATTACCTAGCGAATCCACAACGCCTAATTGAACCAACCTTTATGTGCCTCTTCCAACCCCATCTTCACCACGGAATTGTCTTTCTGATGAGCCACTCCGGATTCCACCAAAGCTTCAGGCTCGAATTCTTCAGAATCCACAACTGAAGAATAACTCTCTCTCTTTTGTATATAACAAACAAACCTTTGATGTACTCTCTTTAGATCATGAGTTGAATACTCAATAAAAACATCAAAGAAAACTCCCAAAGTATCCCCAGATATAAACCCTAGAAAACCAAAAAGAAGATCTGGAGAAGTTCAATCAATCACCTAGTTTTGGGAGAAAACCAAGTATTTATAGAGAACCAAAAGTAAACCAAATTTCAGAAGAAAACCAACTCTTTAAACAAATCTGGAAATCTGGATCCGCGATCTCCGCTCGAGCTCACCACAGCCCGCTCGAGCGGACTGACCAAAAACTGCGTGCGAACAAACTGAGATGCGCTCGAGCGTAGGATAATCCGCTCGAGCGTAAAATCACACATTCCAGTATTTTTACAGGCGACTACAGAGATGCTGAGAGCTTCCAATCTCCGCTCGAGCGCCCGTTTCCCCGCTCGAGCGGGAAGGCCAAAACTGGAAAAACTGGAAAAATATAACATGCTCGGACAGGCAACTTTGAATGCATTTTTGCATTTTGCTTCAGGGGCGCTGCCCCTCAACCCCGCCGTGGCGCTGCCCCGGACCCGCCAAGGGGCGCTGCCCCTGGACCCCCGCGAGCTGACCGGGCAGCTCGATCCCCGTCATAATCAGCGAAGTGGCAATCTTGAAAACATTAGCATCACAAACTTCTCTGAATGGCACAATTCGGGTTGGATTCGCATCTAAACACTCATAGCCTCACTGAAATAAAAGTGCGAAAATAAATACAACTGAAAGGAGTTTTGTCAAACGGGATTGCCAAGAAAAAAAAACCTAACAGTAACTAACAACCCAATAAATTATATATCTTCATAGTAAGATTAATTATACTTGCATGCCAACAATAATAGATATCACCGTTACATTAAAAAAAATTATAAATTTTTCATAGATAATAATATGACTTATCGTAATCTTTTAATTTTTAATCAAAACAACCATTATTGTTCTCATAATTTTAAAAATGCCATTGACATTTCACACTAAATAATATTTTTATAATTTAAAAAATATTTTTTTTCTTTATATTTGGTATAAATAAAACAAAAAAAGAAGCCCAAACCAAGGGGGCACATGAACCCCCCCCCCCCCCGCGGCTCCTCTCTATCTCTGCCCCTGGTTATAATGTATTTCTGTGATAAATATTATATTTTTTTGATAAAAAATTATGATTAAAAAATGGAGTTATGCATTTTTGTGATAATATAATATATTTTATGATATTGTTACACATTTTGTACTTAGAAAATATTTGTATAAAAAAATGTGTAACACTATCATAAAATGCTTAATTTTATTTCTGAATCACAAATTATCATAACTTCTATCAGAAAAATACGTAATATTCATCACAAAAATACGTAATAGAATGCATTTTCTAATTTGTGATAAGTCCCAATTTTAAGTTGAATAGTTAAACTTATAATCTTTTATTATATATAATAAATATTAATTATAGGGTCGGGTTTGGATTGGATGGTGGATCTCCCACCCCAGCCTCAACCCTACCTTCACTTCGGATGGGAAAAAAAACACGCTCCCGCCCCATCTCTTCAATAGATTGGGTACATCTAGTAGGGACAAGTCCTCACGGAACAAGTTAAAATGACCATCCGGAATTACAACCACATTTCACACTATTTACTATTTGGGAAAAATATTACATCAGTCATAAATAATTAATAATTACCAATCATTGATAAATTTTATAAATTTTAACCATAAACTTTTTTTATGAATTCGTAATTTTTTTATTTTTTTTAAACTAGGACTGAAATGTAATGTTTCCTACTTTTTATCCCCAATATTCTTCATTTAAAATTTCAAGAAATTATTGAGAAAACCATTAAATAACATGTAAATTTTTTTTTTTGGGGGGGGGGGAATATTTTTAAATTTAATTTATTTATTCTTTTGACAACGGAAGTGAAAGGTGGAAATTAGCAAAACTCGACCACAAACATCATAGGCACGGCAGGTAAAATGCCAATTCCTAGTCTTTGTTCTATAAAACAAATCTAGAAATTATCACTTAAACCTTGGTAAGATATCATCAAAATTGGTAATTTTTTTGTTTATTGAATTTATCACTACAACAAAAAATGCATTGTTTTCGAACATTAAATTTTCGTCACCAAAGTGATTTGTGACGAAATTTTTTTTCACCACGATTGTCGCATATACATTGTCGCTGAAAGTACCTGGTGGCAAAAAATATTTGTCACCTATTTTTCATTTTTAGCAACGAAATTTTTCATTTCCAAATGTTGCATTTTTCACCCTCTATAATATCAATTTCGTCACTAGAATTAGATAATATTTTATTTTAATTGTTTTGGCGACGAAATATTTCATCACTAAATAGATTTTAGTGACGAAATTTTTCCTCACCAACAATATAAATTAAGGTGACAAAAATTCGTCACTATGAGCACAAAAAAAAATTCTTCGATAACAAAACATTGTCACCCAATATTTCAATTTAACGACGAAATATTCAACAAATATGATGAAATTATTTGTTTGTTACTATATTATTAATGACAAAATTATTCGTCATGATGCTTGAAAACTAATAGCGACATTTTTTTTTTCATCACTAATAATAATTAAATTTTTTTTAAATGGGAGTACTATTTTCAATTTAAAAATTTTCTTTTCACTAAAAATTCTCAGCGTATTTCCATAACATGTTCAATAAAATATCTATTACAAATCAATAAAAAAATCTGTTCATTTTCATAAAAACCACGGTCAAATTTCAGTACAACATCCACAAAAATACAATATCAACTGCATGCGAATTACCAAACATGTCTCCTAATATCCACAAAAAACATGTCTCCTAATATTCACAAAAATACAACATCAACCGCATGCAGATTACCAAACACGTCTCCTAATATCCACAAAAAACATGTCTACTAAGATCCACAAAAATATAATATCAACCGCGAATTACCAAACATGTCCTGTAATACCCACAAAAATATAAAATTTACAATGCAACCAAAATACATGTAAGGTAATATGAACAAAAACACAAAATGAGCTAGTTTCTGCTCTCCAGATTAGCAAACATGTCCATATCTAATCTCGAATCTGCAACAAAACAAAACATACAAAAAAAAAAAAGTTAAGACAATTATAATCTTATTAATTAAATATACAATTTAACATTCATTTTTCGACATAGTTTTCAAATTGGGAGTCCCCATGCTAGTTCCGTAAGTTTTCACAACTTACATTGGTCCCTCCCGAGATGCTTGAGGTGTTCCCCGGGCCTTCCCGAGCCTGTTACACAATTTTGGCCCCCGATGGTCTATTTACAAGCTTTAGTGTTGGAAAAATGAATTTTTGGACTTAGTTTTCAAACCGAGAGTCCTATGCTAGTTCCGTAAGTTTACACAAGTTATAATGGTCGCTTCCAAAGTGTTTGAGGTGTTCCCCGGGCCTTCTCGTGGTTGTTTAACGATTTTAGCCCCCGATAACCTATTTTCAAGCTTGAGTGCTGAAAAAGTGCATTTGTTGACTTAGTTTTCAAGTCGGGAGTCTCGTGCTAGTTCCATAAGTTTTCACAACTTACATTGATCCCTCCCGTAGTGTTTGAGGTGTTCCCTGGGCTTTCTCGTGGCTGTTACATAATTTTGACCCTCGAATGCCTATTTTCAAGCCTAAGTATTGAAAAAATAAATTTTTCGACTTAGTTTTCAAACCAGCAGCCCCGTGCTAGTTTCGTAAGTTTACACAAGTTACAATGGTCCCTTCCGAGATGTTTGAGGTGTTCCTCGGGCTTTCTCGCGGTTGTTTCACGATTTTGGAGCCCGATGACCTATTTTCAAGTTTAAGTGTTGGAAAAGTGCATTTTTTTGACTTAGTTTTCAAACCGGAAGTCCCGTGCTAGTTCCGTAAGTTTTCACAACTTACATTGGTCCCTCCCGAGGTGTTTGAGGTGTCCCTAGGCCTTCTCATGGCTGTTACACGATTTTGGCCCCCGATGGCCTATTTTCAAGCCTAAGTGTTGGAAAAGTGCATTTTTTGACTTAGTTTTCAAACTAGGAATCCCGTGCTAGTCCCGTAAGTTTCACAACTTACATTGATCCCTCCTGAGATGTTTAAGGTGTTCCTTAGGCCTTCTCATGGCTGTTACACGGATTTGGCCCCCGATGGTCTATTTTCAAGACTAAATGTTGGAAAAGTACATTTTTTGACTTAGTTTTCAAACCGGGAATCTCGTGCTAGTTCCGTAAGTTTTCACAACTTACATTGGTCCCTCCCGAGATGTTTGAGGTGTTCCCCAGACCTTCTCGTGGCTGTTACACTATTTTGGCCCCCCGATGTCCTATTTTCAAGCTTAAGTGTTAGAAAAATGTATTTTTCGACTTAGTTTTCAAACCGGGAGTCACGTACTAGTTCCGTAAGTTTTCACAATTTACATTAGTCCCTCCTGAGGTGTTCAGGGTGTTCCCTGGGCCTTCTCATGGCTGTTACACGATTTTGGCCCCCGGATAGCCTGTTTTCAAGCCTAAGTATTAGAAAAGTGCATTTTTTGACTTAGTTTTCAACCGGGAGTCCCGTGCTAGTTCTGTAAGTTTTTACAAGTTACAATAGTCCCTTCTGAGATGTTTGAGATGTTCCCCAGGCACCGAGTTGTATACCCTAACCGGGATTGATTTTGATTTACATCGATGTTTTGTTTTCATTTGCATCCTATTATTCACATTAGTTAGTGATTGTTCTTGCACAATTGAAATAGGTTTTCTAATGAAGACATACATTGCATCAGTTAAAAGCTTGAGCCTACAAAACCAAATATTTAGGTGTAGCACTTTCCTCAATCTAAAACTGATGTCTACATTTCAATAGGCACTAACTAGATCACATCACTTTTATTGAACCATGTGGACAATTCAAGCTTTTAATTTAATCAATCTATTAACACCATTCGGTTTTCAAATGCTCTACTGATCCCCATCGTTTAATGCCCATGTACCACAACCTTCTTATTTTTTTTTTCTTTCTTTTTTTCTTTTTTTAAGTGTAGTACTAGAAAGCCAAGTTGAACCAAATCTAACAATACTGCTAAATGAAACCTCATGAAATTTTTAACGTTGACTTGACATGTGTACTTCAAGGTTCAGTCATATACTTGATGATTAAGTAGCATTTGTCCTATTATTTTTTACTTAAAGTTGTGCTTAGGCCAAAGGTAAACATGTTCAAAGACCTATAGTGTTAAACCAAGCTTCATGATGCACTAGGAATCAACTCAAACTTTTGAAAGGACTTTCAAGTTCAAGTGCACATGAGGTAACAGCAAAACCAATGTAGGACCGTTTAGATATAGAAATTTTACAAGCAAAGCAACGGAGTTCCTTGAAAACTCGTAAAACTGTAGGATAAATGTAGCATAATTTCCAAGAGGAACATGAGGACCAAGACAGGTTCAAATCTTTCCCAAAAGCAATCGAGGATCTAATCTATTGTTTATGTTCAAGCATACATATCTTCACTAAATTGGCCCAACAAAGGCTTATAGATGCAATGGTAAGGAAGAATGATATGATCATCGTAAATAGCTCTTTGGTGTTCCAAGATGATTTACCTGTACATCAGAAGAATCTGGATGCTGAGTCCTTGGTTATGCTACAGATTGTACAATAATTGATTTGTCATCAGCTTATCATGTCAATTGCATAAAGAAGCAGAAGATAAGAAAAATGATTTAGGCAATTCAATTCACAACAAGAGTTCGATATTGTGTAGTAAATTGATATTCACACTCCCTTTTTTTGTCTTTTAGCCTCTCACAAGGATAGTAAAGAAATAATTAAGAGAATTCAATGCTGCAGAATAAGGTATTTAGAAAATATGAACTAATTCAATTTGAATTTCCAAGAAATTTTTTTAAAAAAAATGTACTGAAATGCAAAAACAAATAAATAAATAAATAAATAAGATTTGAAATGGGATTATTTCAAAAAAATATAAAAATAAAAATTTTGAACTTCTATAATTTTGTATTACATAAAGCTATAAAACAGGTAAACACATGATTTTGTCTAGTGTGCCAGAGTTCTTCTATAATTCTATATTCTTTACTCATAATAATAAGCGACATAATTTTACATCAGTCTGGTACTCTGCACAAGTGTACCTGCTCTTTAAATTGCTCTTCTTTCTCTTCATAACTAGAAAGAGCCACAACTTCAACCTGCAATTAAATCAATGATAAGAATTTTATACAGATGCATAATCATTCATTCTCAACAAATAGATATAAAATTATATACTTGCATAATAATTCGTTCTCAACAAATAGATAGAAACATACCTAAGCTCTTTTTTGAGTAGGACTGTGAAATCTTACATTAAAAAATTCACTTAAGGGAGTTTCCTTGTGAGCTTCTGGCTTAGGAACGGAGTACCAAATCTGCCAAAAGGTAAAGATAACCAAAAATATGACTGCACAAAATTAGCCAGAGAGCTTATTTCCAACAAGAAAATCTGTCACTGCTATGAACAAATTCAGCAACCTGCATTTTGGGACAAATACATCTATACCATAACCAAACAAGGGACTTATTAGCATATTAACAGAGTAGCTTGATAAATAAATAAAAAACACCACAAAATATAATTTTGAATTTTCAAAAATTACTTCCACCCCCCAAAAGAGAAAATCATCAAAAATTAATGAAACTTTTCCCCATTTATTTCACCATATGTGAAAAAAATTTAAAAAATAAAATAAAAAATTCAAAAAGCTCACTCAAACAAAGACCCTTACAATAAACCAAAGTTTGTGTTCTGTGTGCCACAAATCAGAGAATTTAATTCATGAAGTGTCACAACCTGTGACCATGGAAGAATATAGATAAAGTTTAGGTTGAACCAAGCAGCAAACCAATTGGAACAATAGCAGCCTATAAAATAAACAAAATAGGGTAATATACATAAGCAGAATGGGATACATTAGAAGAATAGGAATTTAGCATCAAGTGCACAAGGGATACATTAGCAGAATGGAAGTTCTAGAACCATCCAGAATATCTGATAGACTTCCTATTTCGATAACAATTGAACTGTGTTTTTAATCCCATCGATTATTCAATTCCATTTTACACCTATAATTTTGAATCTAAACAGTGGTAATCAGACTAAGAGTTTATGAAACCCTAGCTTCAATTCCTCTTATCTGTGAATCAAAAGCAAAAACTATAGATTCATACAAGAGGAGATTGACTAAATTTCCTAAAATACAGGCATAAATAAATAAAAATCAATAAAATAGGTTTTCTAATTTTGAAGTAGAACACCAAAATTCAAAAGACGTAAATTTAGATGTACATATAGAGTCGCATATTTTATACATAGATATATAAAACAATTAAGAATCAAATATGTTAAAGTTGAATGTATAAAGAGAAATAGAGAATTGTATTATTGATTGATATGTTATGTTTACAATGAGTCCTATATATAGAAGATTAGAGGAGGTAGGTATGTAGTAGGTGGAGTAGTAGGTGGAGTAGGTGGTAGTAGGTAGGTAGGTGTGTAGTAGGTGGAGTGGGTGGTAGTAGGTGGTAGTGGTAGGTTTTAACTTGAGTTTGGAGAGAGTAACAAAACAAGAAAATAATACATAAAATAAAAAAGGATAGGAGACACTGTATGGTCATGTCAGACCATTGGTGAAGACACTGGATGGTTGTGTCATAACGTTGTAGAGGACACTGGATGGTTGTGTCATAACGTTGTAGAGGACACTGGATGGTTGTGGCAGACCGTTGTAGAAGCTAACCGGAATCAAATGTCGGGAGCAGTTTATGGGGTCATGTCGGACCGTTGTAGAAGCTAATCGGAATCAAATGTCGGGAGCAGTTTATGGGGTCATGTCGGACCGTTGGAGAAGCTAACCGGAATCAATGTCGGGACAGTTTATGGGGTCATGTCGGACTGTTGGAAAAGCTACTTATGATGGTGTATATAGGCTGCCCAAATATATATATACATGGATATATATATCGAGCCCTCAAAAGTCGCGCCCTCAAAAGGCGCGCCCACTTCATCAAAAGTCGTGCCCGACAGAAAGCGTCGAGCCATCAAAAGGTGAGCCGGACACGCGGCGAGGCACGTGAACGACAGAGCGGCGTGTCGGTCGCGTCGTCAGTGTCGATATAAACCAATGCGGAGGCTGTGGAAACCAAACCAGGCTGAAACCTCTGAACATTGTCATTCTGAAACACTCTGTAAATACTCTGTATCCAACCCTTCTCTGAAACACTCAGCAACCCAAAACATGGCATCCTCTTCCCGTGGTCTGCTCACGCTCTTTCCCGACCTCAATGAGTCCACAAGAGAGATAACTGGCGCGGTGGCCCTGGAACCCCAACCAAGCGCCTCTGGTTTTGCTCCGTTGAACTTTCCTATGCGGTCTGTGGAGCAAAAAATGGCAGTGCAATCTGATGTGGAGGCCAATCAGTATACATTGAAGTCGTGTGGAGACCATGACTGCGGTCACAAACTTGTCGCACCGGCTTCAGAGTAGGACAAATGAGGTGCAGCAGTTAAACGCCCAACTGGCTCTGCTCCAACGCATGTATAAGGATGCGCGAGCAGAGATATGTGTGCTAAAAGCGGAAAACAAGGAACTGAAGCGGAAGGCCACCGTTATGTTCCGATTTGGAGGTCCGCCGTATGCTGCAGTGGAGGAGCAGGAGGGAGTGAACGTGCTCGGCGGCGCGGGAAACACAGAGGCAGCACCGTCAAGGGCTGCCCAGGACGGAGGCAAGAAGAAAAGACCGGCGGCAGAGTAGAGAAGAAAAATCCCACTGTGGGTGTAATTGTAGTGTTGTGGTTTTGTTTGTTTGTTTGTTTTTTTTTTTTTTTTTTGGGTGTAGAATGGTGAGCGGGGCGAATCCCTGATATGAATAAAACAAGTGTGTTTTGCAAATTCGAATGGGAGGTGTGGTAAGGCAGAAAAATCAACTGGAATGAATGTAGTTTTTTTTTTTTTTTTTTTTTTGGTGAAAATAATAATAATAATAATAATAAATAAAATGAAGTGTTGGAAGCCAGTGGAATCAATGAAGGCTAGTATAATATATTTGAGTAGGGAAAAGAATGATGGGTATGTTGATTATATAATAAAATAAAAGTGGGTATTTGAAAGAGATTAAAAGTGGTTTGGAGAAAATAAATAAAAATAATAGATTTTGAAATCAAACGGAGGAGAGAGAGAGGACAAGCCCACGTGGGTGTCTTGGCCCACGGTTTTGTGAAAACCTGCGTTTTTTTTTTTTTTTTTTTTATTATTTTAAAGAAAAGATAAAAAGTTGAGGTTCAAGGAAAAGTTGGGCGGTGGAAAGAAGAAAAAGAAAAAAAAAATATATATATATATATAAGATAAAATATGTTTGGGCGGTGGAAAATGTGATGATGGTTTTGGGTGGTGCTAAAACTAAGGTGAAAGAAAAATAAATAAAGAAAGAAATAATATTAAGATACAACCCCGCAGCATCATGACCTTTGGAGAAGAATCTCACTCCAACAATCTTCCTATTACAACTCCTCGAACTGAATGTATCTCCGATCTGACAAACCCCTTTCCACCGACTCGGAACAGGGCCGAGATTCAGATCCGAAAAGCTTCTTCGCTCAGGCCAAATTCCAGTATCAAACAACCCAATAATCACATAGGACCCATAATCAGATTCGGACCAGAGACCTCGCTGGTTTCTCAGGTCGAGAAATTGGGGTGACCGAGTTGTGTGGAGTTGTCTCCGGCGATCTGCGAACGTGGCCAGAATAGAAGGGTGTTGAAGGACGTAACCGGCTTGAGAAGTAGTGAGAGCAGCAGAGAAGCCATGGAAGACTGTGTCGTACACGTGAAGGATGTTTACTGGGTCGGTGAACTCAGAGGTGAAGCTCGTAGTCATGAGCCGAGTGAATCCCAAATACAAATTGCATGTCATGATAATATCAGCCAGGGTCACAACATGCCCAACCAGGTAAGTGTTTGAAGCCGAATATGTATTCAAAGCACCAAGACCTCTCTTCAATGCAGAAATAGCAGCTTCCTCAACTGGAGGAAGGTAAACAGTGTGTCCCATTCTTGGTCTAAACCAGTTCAAAATATTAGCGTCAACCTCCAGTGATGCAAAGTCAATCCACTGCTCAACATGGGCACATTCTGTTAACGAAGAGCCACAAAGAGGATTGTCAGACTTCAAGCGAGCAACATATCGTGCTATGGCATTGCTCTTAAAGATGGGCCCATCAGGAGTTTCCAGCACAGGAACCTTCCCAATAGGGTTCATCTTAATAAACTTTGGGGTTTTATTTGACACACCCATCTCAAAATTCTGGGCAAGTTCAACTTGGACACCACTGTACTCTGCAGCAATGAGTGTCTTGAAAGCATTTTTGTTTGTTTTCCCTGCATGCAAGATCAACGCCATTTCTTAAGGAAAAAACGATCGCTTTTTGATATCGGATCTTAGAGTACGAGCGATCTTCCGAAAAGCAAGAAGCTTTGCGAGTGAAGAGAGAGAGAGAGCTTAGAGTTCTCTTCTTGCAGAGTTACGGCTGTGGAGAGTGGAAGGTATGTGTAGAAAATTCCAGCGGGCAGCAAAGGCAAAGTTGAATGTATAAAGAAAAATAGAGAATTGTATTATTGATTGATATGTTATGTTTACAATGAGTCCTATATATAGAAGATTAGAGGAGGTAGGTATGTAGTAGGTGGAGTAGTAGGTGGAGTAGGTGGTAGTAGGTAGGTAGGTGTGTAGTAGGTGGAGTAGGTGGTAGTAGGTGGTAGTGGTAGGTTTTAACATTTTTAACAAAATAGAATAAAAATACTTGATCAATTCACAAATGAAAAGGTTCGATTCAGATGTCTTTATAGAGAGAGAGAGAGAGAGAGAACTCAGCCTCCTGCTGCGCCACCTACTTCTGCTCCACGGCCTTGGAGAACTTAGCCCCATACAACAAGTGCGTGATCGCAACGTCATCAAGAATGATGTTGAAATCCTTAGCACGACGAACCAAGCTCTCGCGAACCAATGCAGAGACGCTGGGACGCTCAGTGAGGAGCTGATCGGCGCTGAATTGAACGACGACGGCCTTGAGAACTTCGTTGCCGATCGAAGGAAGGACTTTATCGTCGTCTTCGAGGCCTAGGGTTTGGAAGATTCGGGGGAGTTGAGAGAACTCGGGGCGAGAGAGGACACAGAGGGTTAGGTTAACCATTTGGAGGTCCTTGGTGCCGGAGATGGAGGATAAGATGTGGGGGCAAGTTTCGATATCAAAGATGAAAGGCTTTTGGAGCCATGGGATGAGGGTTTGTGTGTAGGGATGGCAATTTAAACCCGGTCCGATGGGAACCCGATCCCCCGACCCCGATTGGGACGGTTTTTCTCCGAAATTTATCCCTATAGGGCCGGGGATGGTATTAAAAATCTGATCCCCGATGATTTTTGGGCCGGGGACGGGGATAAATTTTCCAACCCCAGCCCCGGCCCCGCCCCGACTGATCCCCGACTGACCCCCCGTATAATTATTATAATATATATATTATATGTTTAGGGTTAGGGTTATTATAATATATATATTATATTATATGTTTAGGACCTCTGGATGGACTCAGACTCATTTTGGTCTGTCTGTCTCTCATCTCTCTCTCTCTCTCTAAGCCTTCCCTCCCTCCCTCCCTCCGATCTCCCTCCTTCCGACCTCACTACCTCACCCCGATCTCCGTCATTGCCTCCTTCCGATCTGCGTCTGGGATGCCGAGAGTCGTCCTCAACGCCGATCCTCCTCCGCGACGCCGATCGTCCTCTCCGCGACGCCGATCCTCTTTCGTCGTTCAAACAGATTTTTGTATGTGTATGTTACATGTGTTTAGACAGTATGTATATATACAGATTTTTTATTTTTATTACACAGGTATAAATATATACACAGTATGGTGTTGTATATAGATTTGTACATGTATGGTGTTGAAACAGATTTTTTTATGTATGGTGTTGAAACAGATTTTTCTATGTATATAT
The DNA here is from genome assembly GCF_055761805.1 of Camellia sinensis. Lineage (NCBI taxonomy): Eukaryota > Viridiplantae > Streptophyta > Magnoliopsida > Ericales > Theaceae > Camellia > Camellia sinensis. The sequence goes on along the minus strand of NC_138962.1, from coordinate 177,982,577 downwards.
ATTACACAGCATGTGTTGAAACAGATTTTTTTTTTTTTTTTTGGAACGATTATGCTGTTGTTGATGGTATTGTTGACCATAACAGATTTGGGCCGGGGAATTTTCGGGGTCGGGGAACCCCGATCCCCGTTAGGGGACGGGGATGGGAACGGTGATAGGATCCCCGTCGGGGATCGGGGCCAAGGACGGGGAGACTTTCTCAATCGGGGATCGGGGACGGGGAGGGTAATCCCCGACCCCGCCCCGCCCCGTTGCCATTCCTATTTGTGTGAGAGAGAGAGAGAGATATGTAAAATAAGAACGAATTAGCTAGGGCTTTGTTTCAAAAGGAAAAGGCAAAGCAAATTAATGGGTAAATTACAAACACACTCTCTGCTTAAATTATAAAATATTTTTTATAATTTTAAAAATTACATTATACCTTCTCAAGTTTCTATTTTCATAATAAATATATTTTTTATTAATAAATCATAAAGTTAATTAATAATTTTTAATAATATTAATAATTTAAATAATTTTATTATTGTATAGGTGAACAGTTACAAATTTCACTTTTTTAATTAATTATGTTAAATAAAAAATTCTGACAGGGAGGTATTTATAATTTTCCAAACTATATGGGACAATTCATAATTTAAGTAAACTTCAAGGGGTGTATTTGTAATTTATTCCAAATTAATTGGAGAAGAGACCTATATGTGTTTAGCAAATTCAATCTTGGTAGGTGTTTCAAAGAGTCGTAGCCATCTCAATCGTGGAGAAGAGGCGCGAATATGAGAATAATTATTTTATATGAAAATTAAATTGAAAAACTATATACAATCACAATTGAAATTGTGATGAAAATAAATATATATAATCACACAGATGGTTGGGTGACGTGCGGGTTAGCCGGTGCGACAAAGATGGCAGACGGTGTGACGGAGATAGATGAGTGAGGGAGTGACAGAGAGACATATAGAAAGTAAAATAGATGCATCTAAATAGAGAGATATCTATCTCTTGGTTCAATTTTATTTTTTTATTGATTTTAAGCATTTGGTGACGAAATTTAGTTTTCCTTTCTAAAAAAATACATTTGGAGACGAAGTTATTTCCTCTCTAAAATTTTTTACAATGGTGATGAAAAATTTCGTCTCCAAAATGGCGCCAAATCTTCCTCCAGATTTTCCAAGGGTGGGAAATTGTTTTGTGAAAAAATAAAATTTAGAGACGAATAAAATTTTCGTCACCTATTATTTTATTTGTTTTTAAGCATTTGGTGACGAAATTTGATTTTCGTCTCTAAAAATAATACAATTGGAGGCGAAATCTTATTTTCATCACTAAAACAAGTACATTTGGAGACAATATTTTTTCATCATGCGTTTTCATCGCCATAGATCTTTTTTGTTGGAGTGTGTGTATATATATATATATATGACATTTATGACAATAGAGTTATTCCATCTACACAATAATATAACGATAATATTATGTTATGATCAAATTAGCAAAGGTCTATGACAACTCTAGTCTAGATTTTCTCCTTTGATACTGGTTGAGTTCATATATAGGAATGTTGTTTGATTTTTTCAATGATTTGGTTGGCTGTTTTGAGATGTTCTCATCATTTAAAAATATTAGTTCCATCCCAAAAATGTTCCAAAAAATCTTGTTCAACATTCCAATTTAAAGTTGGGTCTAACAAGTACTCCTAAGATATAAGAAAAAACAAAATATATGTAGATCCTGAAACATTTATTATTAATTCAATATACTTTTTATGAATTTTAAAATAATTTACAACTTTTTCCACTTTTTCATTACACTTTTTATACATTCTCAATATTAATGTCATGAAAACATTTGCTAGCATTTGCCTTCAAAATTTTGTGATTAAGTTAAGTTACATTTCTATCACCTCTTGCCTTACAAGTTTTCCTAGCAAGTTTTTTGAGTCTTGAGCATGGTTGCTTGTTTCGATTTCCCATTCATCTTGTTATTTGCCAATTTCGGCACTTTGTTTTGATTATAAATTTGAATAAAAATTTGAAAAGAACAAAAATGTAAGTGAAATGTGAATGAAATATAATTATATGTACATTTTATTCACATTTTTGCTTTTATTTTCAAATCTCTACTTAAATCCATGATCTAAATATAGCCTAAATGGTGCATTTACCATCTTAAGTCTATTAGTTTCATAACCTCCAAAGTCTGTGTTTGGATCATGGATTTGAGTAGAAAATATCATTATAACCCATATGGTTTGAGCCTGAAACATTTTACCCTTCTATGGCTCAATATAGTCAGAAAAGCCCAATGTGATTTCGAACGAAAGTTTAACCTTTAACACTATTAACTATAGATGTGAAACGATTATAATATCCTCAAACTCTATGCTTTTTTTTGTTATTTTCTCTCTTTTCTCTCATATACGTAATTTTTAATTTCTAATATTAATTCAATTAAATCACAATTAATTATAAATTCTTAATTATTTAATGTAATTCTTAACTTTTTAAGCTAATTTTAATTTAATTATTTTTAAGATCACAATTAATCCTAAATCCTTAATTATTTATAATAATTGTTAAAATTTTAATCGAATTATGTTTTATAGATCACAATTAATCATAAATTCTTAATTATTTATTGTAATTCCTAACATCTTAATCTAATTTTAATTTAATTATTTTTTAGATCAATTCTAATTATTATTTAATATATATTTTAATTTAATTAAATTTTAAATAAATCCTTAATTATATTTTATATTTTAGATCAAATTTTAATTATATTTTAGTTTAATTTAATTTTAATTAACATCTTAATCTAATTTTAGGTTGGGAGAAAATGGGGGATAAAATTGTCTTTTTATTGTGTTACTTTCAACCTTTGTTTTTTTTTTTTTTTTTTTAAAGAAAATTAAGCTCACTTTAAAGAATGGTGTGTGTCATACGCTTTTTGTTAGTTTGAATGGAAAAATTAACGATGACATTTTAATCCAAAATTACATGGGGACATTTTGATTATATTTAAACCATAAGGAGGTAAAGTGCTCCGAAATCACAAGGAGGTAAATGAATTTTACCCAAAAAAAAAAAAAAGAGAAAAGTTATGTGAAATGTGAATAAAATATAGTTACATTTCATCTATCTTTTCTCTTTCGCTTTTCAGATTCTTACTAAAATTTATGATCTAAACACAGTTTGAATCTCTATCCAAGACTATTATCAAATCGAGTAAGGTGCTCAAGTTGGTATCCACCCATTTAGTGGCTAGTTGGATGAAAAATTACCTCCAAAAAAAAAAAAAAAAAAAAAAGAGGATTTAGGCTCAAATTTGATACAAGAAAGTAATATAAACTTCTCAAAACAAATGACATCAAAAACTGAAATTTCTAAATAATATTATTGTCAAATGAAATTTTTTAAAAAAAATGAAAAAAATGCACATTCGAAAGTTTTAACGATGGAATTGGCACGAAAACCGCCTTAGGTAATGGAAAAGTTGTGAGCTTTGCTGTTATTTCAGATAGAATATGGGTCTTCCAAACCAAATCTAACAATGTTGGCCTGAGTCTAAGTAAATATTGGATGTAACATTGTTATTATGTGATAAGTATCACCATCCAATGAGTATTTTTGATTTGCAGTAGGACCACAACATTGTTTGTTAATAGGAGATAAGGGTTGATCACTGTAGAGGGTCAGAAATTAAACTCCAAATTAAGTATGGACCTAAGTGGTGAGGTCGCCCCTTTAAGGCAACCAGGAATGACTAAAGGAGCATGGGCTAAAAGCCCAAGAAAGTGGGCCAATAGTAGGTCGAAGCAAGTTCGACCTGCCAAGGGTCCGAATAGACTCCATGAAGGAAAATGCCTAAGTGCAGTTGTAGAGGCAACACTTGCAGCAGTCATGTTGCTGAGGCGTTAGAGCCACCATTCCCAATATTGTCAGTTCCGCCGCCATTAGAAGTTGCTGAAGGAAAGAGAAAACTGAAGCAACTAAGTTGCGGAGGCAACACTTGCAGCGGTCAAGTTGTGGAGGTAGTTTGTCAGCGCCGCCATTCCAAGTATTGTTGATACAACTGCTATTCCTACTATTGTCGGTTCCGCCGCCATATGAAATTGCTAAGGGAAAGAGAAAACCGAAGCAATTATGTTGCGGAGGCAACACTTGCAGTGGTCAAGTTGCGGAGGTACTTTGTCTCAGCACCGCCATTCCTAATATTATTCTACCATTTGAACTTGCCACGGGAAATGAATGCCGCAACAACTACGGCCGCAGCAACTAACTTGCAGAGGGAACACCACGCCAAGGTGATAGCAGCCTTTGGGAGAAGCTTCCCCTCCATAAGTAGAGGCTAATGCTTGGTGCTGATATCAGGCCCCAAGGCATTACTAGCCTAGGGCTGATAGTAGGCCCCAAACTCATTTTTAACTAGGCACTAATAGTAGGCCCCAAAGCTCACTAGCTTGGCACTGATAACAGGTTCCAAGGCTTACTGGTTGGAGCTGATAGCAGGCGCAAAGACACCAGTTTACCGCAACGATCCCACAAAGATGGGAGCAAGGTAGCCCGAGTGTAAGGGACTCCCTTTCCATTACCCAGGTCATGGATCTTGCTTGGTTGCACAGCCAGGACTAAGGAAGCCCCCTTGGGCTTGGTACTAAGGCACAGCATGGCTGATAGTAGGCTTGGCTGTGGCCTTCGCCCTGGGAAGTTGGGGAGTTTGTGGTTAGGTGGCTAAGGGTGGAGGCTTCGCTGAGGTGAACACGAAAACATGGCTGATAGCAGGCTATGAAGTCTTGAGAATGCATGTACTGGCTAAATAGAACTGAGAAGGCAAGTGCAGCAGCAAGGTTTACCGCTGCAAGTGCACTTGTTAAGGTTCGAGCTGAGAAGGCAAGTGCAGCGGCAAACACTCTTGCCGCAAGTGCACTTGCTGAGGCTCAAAAGGGAGTTGTAGCACCAAACACTCCCGTCGCAACTACACTTGCTGAGGCTGAAAAAAGGTAGCTGCGGAGGCAAACAGATAGTACACAGTACATGTAGAGGGACACGTCACACCTTCAGCCTGGTGGCTCAAGGCAGAATATTCCATGTGATCCTCTAGGACACATGTTTTCTCTCTATTTGGCCATTTGGTATCCTCTTGGTACTAGGAAAAGCTTATAAATAGGACTCATTTCCCAGCCCAAGAGAGACAATGAATTGGGGATTTGGGGGAGATGCTGTCCATATGTGCACTGTCATTATTGTCTCTTGAGCTACCTGCTTCACCCTCACCCAGCTACTCATTCTCCAACTTCCCAAATAGTTGTTGGTACTCATTCTCCAGCCATTCCACCATTCTTGGACCATTAACATAGTTTTACCTCTCTAATCATCTTCCTAACCTTGAACCCCCCTACATTTCTGGCGATTATGCTGGGGAGGCTGCTTTGTTAATGGTTCATACTCACAGAGGCTTTCACACTTCACTGGAAAAAATTGTAGAAGATGAAGTTCAGCAGCAACTACGGCAGCAAGGTTCTTTTAATGGCAAAGCAGCACATGCTGAGGACCATGACCACAGTGTTGTAGTCAAAGCATTCCAGTCACTTCAGGACATGCAGAGGGAAATCCTGACAGCTTTGCAAACTCTCACCGAAGCTATTATGGCCATGGTGTCAAGGCTACTTCCAGCACAGGCGCCTCTGCCTATAGCAATCCCAAACCCAGTGCCTAGCCCACTCCCTGAGAATCGAGCTCCAATCCAGGTGCCTCCGGTAGTACCTCAGGTGAATGGCAAGGCTACTGGTTCAACTACACAAGGGCAGACTGACCCTTACCAGCTTACTCACTTCGTTACTATAGCCGATGTCCAGGCTATGATCGAGCAAGAGCGTAGTGGGAAGAAACTGCCATCTCTCCCAGACCCAGATGTGAAGCCCCCATATCCTCAGGAGATACTGGCCATGCCATATCTAGCTGGGTATACGGTACCCAAGTTTGTGAAGTTCGACGGGAAGCAAGGCAACGCCAGAGAACATATGGTGAAGTTCATTGAAACCCTTGGTGTCTATGGCAATGACCACCTTCTGCGCCTTCGAGAGTTTTCCAAATCGCTCACTAAAAGGGCTTACAGCTGGTATGTGAACTTGGCCCCAACTCGATCAAGAGTTGGGAGAAGATGGTGAACAAGTTTCATACGAAGTTCTTCCAAGTCCAAGAAAAAGTCACTCCCCTCACACTTGGGCGAGAAGTCCAGAAAGAAGGCGAAGATATACTGGCTTATCTCTAGTAAGGGAAGTTATTCAATTCCAAATCTGAGAGGAAGATTGTACAGACAGTGTGCATAATTATGATAAGAGGAGATGGATATACAAATAATATATATGAGTAATATTAGAGATCTCAAAATTTTTACCAAATGTCTTACATGGGTGTAGGACCCACATGGAATCCACATGATGTGGGCCTCACACTCATGAGATTTGGTACAAAATTTGGTAAAACTTTTGGGATGTCTAGCATTTTCTATATATATATATGAGTATTGTTATTCAGATTTAAAAATTAGATATACTTTTTATATATATCAAAAAAATGATTAGTTGATAATTAAATATTTTTTAATTATCAACCAATCATCTTCTTGACATATCACAAATAGATTTAATTTATTTTTATTTTTTTATTAAATCCTTTATTTCTAATTTCTATGATGTTCTCGACCTACAAAATATGAAAATGTGAATAAAAAAATAAAATATTAATTAAAAAATTGTATTCATGCATAAAATTATATAAAAATTATATGGTAAAATCATTATTATAAATAAATGCATTTTCAATAATTTTTTATTTTGAAGTGAATGGGACACTTGTTAAGGAATAACAAGGATACAAAATATGTTAATTCTAAAAAATTTATTATTAAATTTAATATATATTTTCTAATTTAGTTATTTTCACAATATATTTTTTTTACACATTCTCAATATTAGCAAGTGCCATGGGAACACTTATTAGTATTTGTCTAACAAAAGTATGCATGAATTTTTTATTTATAGCATTACTAATCTATTAAGTATTTTTAATACATTTTATTTTTTAATTTTATATTGTGATTTTTTTTAATTTTTTTATTTACAATAGAATTCAATTGAAATAAAGAAAAAAATAAAGATTTTATTTAAAAATGATGGTCTTATTAGGTCTGCACGGGACTCAAGATAATTGAAAAGTATGTACAATTATGATAGATGGGTATACAGGTAATGGCCTTATTTGGCAAAGGCTACCTTTTTGCATTTTGGGCTAAAATTCACAGCAGACAAAATAAGTTAAAATAACCAATAAGACAAAATGTCACATCAAACCCATAATCATTTTATTTTTTCTCTCACAAATATCGCATCTAACTACAAAAAAATCAAACATCTTCCCAAATACAAATATTTTAGCCTAGTAAAATAGCCAAAAACATCACATCAAATATTTCTCTCTCTATTTTTTACATATTTTTTGATAAGAAATTAAAAAGTTATTTCAAACATACAATTTTTTTTACCTTATATTTTAACTAAAAAATTTAAAAATTATTAAAATAACCTATTCTCAAGCCAATATTACTTTTCACTTATTTTTTAAAAAATACTTTGGTAATGATAGTAAATAAAAATAATATGCAAATAATAAATTTATTCATAATATATGACATTACCTATTAAGCATAAATTTATAATTAATTTTGGTCTCTTATGCTTATTCTTTAGTTTTTCTAATTTGTAATTGCGTATAATTTTTTTAAGAAAGATAAATTATTTTTATCATATTCTCTTATGCTTATTCTTTAGTTTTTCTATCTTTTCTATATTCGACATATAAATTTTTACTCCATATCTAATTTGTATTAGTACAAATTTTAATAATTATTTTAATATTATCCTATTTATTACAATTTTCACTTAAAAAACTCATTATGGTTGAGGCAACTACTCTATTGTAGGGGTATTGTCTAGTCTGTATCAAATAGCTTGGCAATTCAAATTGAAAAAACCAAATCAGTAATCATTATAATTAATGATTAATGTTATATAAGCAAATATATATATAATAATGTAGTTCATTCTGGACTTTGATTTCAAATAAAACAACATTAAAAATGAATTCATTTTAAAGCTCCCTCAACTACCTACAAAAAATTTAAAGGTACATCAGAAAAATCAAGCCAAAACATGTTTTAATTCTCTCTTTCTCTTATTTATTTCTTTCCCCTCAAGTTTAACAACACCGACGAAGTACTGTTACTTTTCTTTCACATAACAATCATATATTTTTCATATAATAATAATAAAGGCTCTGTTTGAATTTTTGGAAATTTGTTTTTATTTTTCAGCTAATTTCACCAAAAATTAACACTAAAAAAAATTATTTCAAAAATTAGATTCTAAAAACTACAATAAACAAAGTTTTTACAAAGAACTAGAATCACATAATAATCATAACTATTGTCACCTAATTTTTTGTACATACATATGCTCCTACAGGTATAAATAATGTCATCCTCGAAATCTACTGGCCAGGAAAAGCAGAAGGGAAAAGGAAAAGCTGATGTACTATATCTAGCAAAACCTCAAGGAATTGAATTTGATGATAAACCATTGTGGAATCATGTGAAGATTCTTAGTATACCATTAGGTGGGGGAGTAAATATATGTTGGTCCTGCAACTATTACAATCAGAAAGTAACAAGCTCATATTCAAAAGTCAAGGCTCATTTGTTGAAGCTTCCTAACTATGGAGTGGAAGCCTGCAAAGCTACAAAGGATGAGGTTTTTGAAACACTCAAAAAGGAGCATGAAGTGGCAGAAAAAAGAAGAGATTAACAACAATGGGATGCAAGAAAAAGAGCAGATTATGTGTCTCTACCTGAAGGATCAGACTTGCTTCAAAACAAAAAAAAAAAGAAAAGAAAAAGAGTTCAATTTCAGGACCTTTGGCAGCTGCATTTAACGTGACAGAAAGAAAATTGCTGATAAACAAGATGCTCGTATGTTCTATGCCTCTGCTTTGTCATTCAATTTAGCAAGGTGTCCTTATTTTAGAAAATATTCACAGACCTTGGCAAACAACAAACTATAAACTACCTGGTTATTGTCCCCCAACATATGATAGGCTGCGGACAACATTGCTTGTACAAGAAAAGGCACATGTGAATAGAAAGCTTCAGCCCATAAAAGATTCATGAAAAAAGAAAGGAGTATCCATATGTTCTGATGGATGGTCAAATAGACAGAAGAGACCACTCATAAACATAATGGCAGCATCTGTTGGTGGAGCAATGTTTGTGGAAGCAATTGATGCAAGTGGAAATATATAAGGTGCAGATTATGTTGCGAACATATTTCTATTAGTGATTGAAGAAATTGGAAAACAGAATATTGTTCAGATTGTTACAGATAATGGATCTAATTATAAGGCTACTAGGTTGACAATTGAAAATAAGTATCCTCACATTTTCTGGACACCATGTGTAGTGCATAGTCTGAATTTGGCATTAAAGAGTATGTGTGAACCCCCCCCCCAAAAAAAAATTTTCGTCTCAACATTCTGAATGTAAATGGATAGCCAACTTGGTCACTGATGTTCATAATATAAGAAATTTCATAATGAATCATAGCTTGCCAAATGCCATTTTCAAAAGTTACTCAAATTTGGAATTACTAAGGATTGCAAAAACAAGGTTTGCATCATAGCTAAATATTTGAAAGAAGTGAAGCCAGCATTGGAGAAAATGGTGATGGAAGATTTACAAAGGAGATGGAAAGAATCCATTGGATGCTAAAGCTCGTGAGGTGAAACAACTCATAGTGAATGATGTTTGGTGGGATGACTAGGATTACCTTTTGAGTTTTACAGAGCCTATTGTTGACATGCTAAGGGCTGCAGACACTGATGCTCCTGTGTTACATTCTACATATGATATGTGGGACACTATGATAGAAAATGTGAAAGCAATTATATTTGAGCATGAAGACAAAGATTATATCACAGGACAATCAAATTTCTTTGACACCATTCATGAAATTTTAGAAGCTAGATGGACCAAAAGCAACACACCCATGCATTGCATAGCTCATTCCTTGGTCCCTAAGTATTATCATGAGACTTGGCTTCAAGGTGAAAGTAATGGCATTTGGCGATTGGCACCACATGAAGATGAAGAAGTGTCTACTAACCGGAGCAAGTGTTTTGAGCAACTGTTCCAAAAAAATACAACTCATATGCAAAATGTTTATGTTGAATATGGTGCTTTTTCAAGTGGATCGGGCTATTTCAATCAGCCACATGTTATTGAAGCAAGAATGTATGAGGAGCCAATTTCTTGGTGGGATAATCATGGTTGCTTCAACACCATTGTTGCAAGGGTTAGCATTTAAGTTGCTGTCACAACCAGCTTCTTCATCATGTTGTGAGAGAAATTGGAGCACGTATGGTCATATTCATAACATCAAAAGAAATAGGTTGGCAAGTAGCAAGGCTAAAGATCTAGTCTTTGTACATTGCAACATAAGGATGTTATCCAGAAAGAAAAAAGAGTACAAGGAAGGGCCATCAAAGTATTGGGATTTATGTAAGTTTTCTAATTCATTAATGTTGTTTTATTTCTTCTACAACACTTTTTTTTCTCCTAGATTAGTTATCGACTTTTGCATGATTGTAGGTGGAGATAGGTTTGACATTGATGGATCTCCAATTGAGTTGGCAGAACTTTCCATCAATGAACCTGAGTTGGAGCTTGTGACTTTTGATGATGCAATGGAGGAGGTTCAGCCTGATGATGTTGATCATGATGCTTAAGACTTAGATGCTTAACTTTTGGACTAGCTTGATTTGATCTTTTGCCTTTCCGTATATTGATGTTTATGTAAAGACTATAATCTACTTTATTTTTTATTTTTTGACATTTTGTGGTGTGGTGGAGATGATCAGAGAATCAATTTGGGTTTATGCCTGGCAGGTCAACAATGGAAGCGATCTATCTTTTGAGGAGAGTAATAGAAAAGTATAGAGAAAAGAAAAGAAAAGAAACATTCATATGGTGTTTATCAACCTTGAGAAAGCATATGATGGAGTACCCCGAGATATAATATGGTGGGTGTTAGCGAAGAAAGGGGTGACAAAATGTTACATTGATATGATTAGCGACATGTATAAAGGGGTGGTGACCATTATTAGATCGCCTGCTGGAGAGGCAAATGAATTTCCTGTCACTGTAGGGTTACACCAAGGATCTACCTTAAGTCCTTATCTTTTTGCTTTAGTTATGAATGAGTTGACGAGAAATATCCAGGATGATGTGCCATGGTATATGCTTTTTACAGACGATAAAGTGCTAGTGGATGAGACTAGAGAAGGAATTAATATAAAGTTGGAGATTTGGAGAAAAGCTCTTGAATTTAAAGGATTCCGGATAAGCAGAACTAAGACAGAGTACATGGAGTGTAAATTTAGTAACAGTAACAATGAAAGCAGAGGAAAAGTGAAGATTGAGAACCAAGAACTGCCTAAGAGTGAACATTTTCGTTATTTAGGGTCGATTATCACAATAGTGGGGGAGATTGATGCGGATATGGCCCATAGGATTAAGGCGGGATGGTGTAAATGAAGAAGTGTGTCTGGGGTTTTGTGCGATAAACGAATACCCACTAGACTTAAAAGTAAGTTCTATAGAATGGCTATTAGACCAACGATGTTGTATGGGACGAAGTGTTGGGCAACCAATAAACAACATGTAGATAAGATGAGTGCATTCAAGAATGGGTAGGAATAACACCGATAGAAGATAAGTTAAGAGAGAATCGATTAAGATGGTTTGGTCATATTCAATGGAGACCAACCGAGGCAGTAATGAAGAAATGCGATGCTGTAACGGTAGATGGAAGTGTTAGGGGACGGGATAGGCCTAGATTAACGTTGGTTAGCGTTGTAAATAGAGATATGGATCTACTTAATTTGAATAACGAAATAGCCTTTGATAGGGCCGCGTGGAGAAAAATGATTCATGTAGCTAACCCCATTTGATGAGACTTAAGGCTTGGTTTGGTTTGGTTTGGTTTAATGTTTATATTTGTGACATCATTCACAATTTGAATTTATAATATGCTACAATTATAATGATATAGAATATTATAGGTGTGAAAGTTATACACATTTTAAACTTTATCAAGTAAGCATCCATATCATTTTCTTGTCTTTTTTTGCTTAATTTATATTTTACACAATGATTTTTTTTATTTCTTGCCTAAACTGATGGTGATAAGGAATTATGCAGCTAAAATGGTGAAAGAACATGTGAATTGTGGGAGGTTGGAAGCCCTAATCAATCATGTATGTGCCTAGGTCATACATTCATTTCCTAATAAATTACTTTCTTCTTCTTCTTTGTATTTTTTTAGACTTAACTATCTGGGTATTGATCATCATGATGCATAGATTATATAGTTAGTTAGTGCAATAAAAAAATTCTATTAATATTTTATGTGCCGTGTCCCCGTATCCGTATCTATTTTTTGGACACTTTTTAGCCGAGTCCCTGTATCCTCATTTTTATGAATAGGCAAATCTGACACCTAGACACATACCCATATCCGACACCCGCATCTGTGTAACCTATGAAGCACGGGCACAGACACGGACACTGGACACGACACGGAAATGTAGACACGCAAAATTTCAAAAAACGGGAGACACGACACGCTAGGGACACGTTCCATATATATAATATTATTTATTTATTGTATGTATAAAATTAAAAAAATTAAAAATAAAAATTAGAAAAAATAAAAAGAGGGAAAAAAAGAGGGGGGGTCTCGGGTATAAATAAATAAAAAAAGTAGAGTTTTTGTTATAAAAAAAAAGTATTTTCAATCTTTCATGAGAATAAAAAGAAATAAATAAATAAAAAGGGGAGAGAGAGTCTTTCATGAGAAAGAAAAGAAAAAAATAAATAAAAAGGGAGAGACAGAGACGAAAAACAGAGAGGGAGACGATTAGCAAGAGACGAAAAACAGAGAGGGGGAGACAACGAAAAACACAGAGAGGATCTGAGAGAGAGAGAGAGAGAGAGAGACGAACTGCAAGAGAGATGAACTGCGAGAGAGACAACCTTCGAAGTGATGAAAGAAGAAGAAAAACAAAGCAAAGAAGAAGGAGAGCATACCTCGATCTAAGGCTTCAACTTCACCCTCTTGAGCTTCAACATGTTCAGGTTCTTCTTCACCTTCTTTCTCTTCTCTCTCTTTGTCGGCCAATAGGCTAGGGTTTTTGTTCAGAATCGTGTCCCGAACATGTCCGACTGCGCAAAAAAAAAAAAAAAAAAAAGGGGGCATCTCCTATAGTGTCAAACATATGTTGAACACCCACATGTTGAACACCCATACTCTACCTTCGGAGAGGTGTCTGTGCTTCATAGCGTGTAACATTGATTGACTCTGCCACTAACAACGAGCAAGGCCACAAGGAGCAAATCCAAACAGATTTTTGGAGGGAAGCATTTTTCAATTTTACTATGATTGACATCTATATGAACATTATCATGTCCTCCATGTATCACGATAATCAATGATAATGCAACCAATACAACTACCTACAAATGGCAACTAACAACTGAGGACATTACAAATTGTATATGAATAAAACTACTTATATTTCAAAACTCAAACAAAAAATGTAAACAAATAAAAAATAATTGGGCGGTGAAAATCAAAATATAACAACATTTATATTGGGCCATGCAAACCCAACTAAAGTTTTTTAATGTAAAATCCAATTTAGCAAAATCCCAAAACAAAATAAATTAATCTCAAACATCTATACTACTATATAAAAGCATAAGACAAATTGGTTACTCTGAATTTATCTTCTTTTAACTATCTCCAATAACAAAGTAATCCTACAACAAATGCATTTTACCCTATGAAGCACAGGTACAGGTACGGGTACGAGTACTGGTACTGGTACTGGTACTGGTACGATACGGGTACGTACATACGGTAAAGTTCAAAAAAATAGGATACGGGTACGGCTTGGTACGCTTGTAAAAAAATATTTATTTTTAATTTAAAGTAATGCAAAAATTAATTAAATGGTTTAATTTGTTAAGGTCCAACCTATAATTAACATTTAATGTCAAAAGGAAAAGTATAAATCAAAATTAAATGCTAATATATTAAATAACTTACAAACCATAGTTTAATTTTAAAATCATGCTAAAAATAAAACAAAAACTAAAAAAGAAATCTAGTAAAATGATATTTATCTCTGTAGTAGAAGGAAAATATTGTTTCAACTGATGTACAGTACGGCTTGGATATATACTAGGTACGTCAAAAATTAAGAAGAAAAAACTTAGGTACGTGTTTTGTGTACCCGGTACATATGCAGAAGTACCATATGAGGTACGGTACGCCGGTAAGTGTCCGGTACGGGTACGGCATATTTTTCGAAGTACCCATGCTTCATAGAATTCACCCTATTTAATTAAGTTCCAACTTTGTTGATTTGAAAGGGCAAAATAAAAAATCAAATGGCCATGTAATACACAAAACAACAACTTATCTTTTCAAACTCCCATGACTATGAGAATTCCTCTTTTTAAATCAACTAAAAGTTGCTTCAATTATTCACTAGCATTGATCCGCGTGCGATGCACGGGACTTGTGAAATTCAATTGTTAAATATTTAAATTGAGTTTTGTCGATGTTATATGTGTACGTACAATCTATTCATTATTCAATGTAACAATCAACATCATATAAAATCATATTGTAGAAATCAATTACGTAAGATCCAACCCCTATGACATCATTAGGGGCGAATTTTAAAGTCATATTGTAGAAATCTCTATTTAGAAGCCTACCTAACTGTGTTTCAATTTTAAATTTGTAGCTGAAAAAGGAAATGGATTCATTATATGTAATCATTGGTATAGGTAACTAAAACAAAAAATGAAATTAATTTACAAATTGATAAATGTTTTCTTTGCATTATTGAAAAACAAAATATAGGGATCATTCTCCAGTATTTAGAAAGCCAAATACAATTAGCAGGAAGGTTCTTGTTTTTATATTCCTTTTGCTGAATGATAATATATTTTTGATTAGAGCATTCATAATTGATGGTTCATAATAACTAATTAAACTGCCCACACAATACCACCAAAACCCCAACTTTTTCTAAACTTGAAATAATATTATTGCACCATATTTTGCTTTCATGAAAATTTTCAATGGTCAAAAGAAATTTAACATGTAGCGAGAAGCATCCAAATTACTAATGAACAACAAAATGGAATGACTTCTCCATCTAACTACAATGCATCAGTAATCTCGCACATATATTTGAAGTATCCTCAAAGAAACAAATATAGCACTATTGACAGTTGAATTATGCATACAATTTAGGAAATAATTTAAGTTTTTGTCTTTTTTCTCTAACTAAAAAAAAAAAAAAAAAACTGAATAAAACTAACGGCAAAGATTGCATTCAAAATTAGCCATTTAATTATCGTGTACATCTACATATCTAGCATGATCAAGGAGTCATCACAAAGTACAAAATCGTAGATAAATTTTCAGAGAAGTTGAAAACTTGACTACGCAAATACTCAGTATCAATATCAAGATTTTTAACAAAGACAAACAAAAAAATCATAAACATACCTACAATAGTCAACATAGAAAATGCATGAATTGTTTGAATTTCCTGACAAAAGAAACATCAAGAAAACAACAAAGAAAGATTACTCAAGACACCGATCAATTAAAAACAAAAATGTGTCCTCAATTCAATTCCAACAATCTCTCTAATGGCCTGGCTAAAAAACAAAAAAGAAAGCAAGGAGAATGTAATCAAAAAAATGTGAATACGACTGACAACTGATGTTAATTTTAACTTAGGGTTAGGGTTTTGAAATCAGAGACCCAATCGCACAACTATTGTAAATGAAGCTTAGAGTTAGAAACAAACCTGAGCTACGGAAAAGAGCTCTTGGAAAGATTCGATTCGAGTCGACGGGAAGATAAACGACTCCACTCGACGGGAAGATAAAAGACACCGGCTAGGAGGTCTTTGCTCACAAACCCATGATGGAGAACACTGGATTGCCGACGGGGATGCTGGTCTTGAGCTATGGCGGAAGAGAGAGAGGAAATAAAAGAGCAAACTAGAAGAGGCAGATCTTTCTCCCTTGGACCCGACTGACTCCCCTGTTCTTTCTTTGGTAACTGGCTAATTAAAAATTATATTATTTAACAATAGTGACAGTGATAGTGATAGAGGCCTCGAATTTGGCTCAAATAGCGTTTTTTTTTTTTTGAGAGGGGGCTGCTTTGTTAGTTTTTTTTTTTTTTTTGTAAGTCTAATATAAAATATTATACATTTTTCACCAACTCATCATATAAAATCATATGAAATTAACAAAATTTAATCAACAGTTTAATTAATCAGTCAATTTTATCACTTAACCAGTCCAACTTAATTGACTGATCAGTTAGACTGTTGGTTAAAATTTGTTAATTCCATATAATTTTGTACGATGAATTAGTATAGGATGTCTAGTTTTTTGGCATACCCCTACACATAACCACCTTTAAAAAAAAATTAAAAAAAATAAAGCAACACAACCTAACAAATTAAATTTAATTTAATTTAAAAAAAAATAATCAGTCAATTTTATTACCCAATCAGTCCAACCCAACTCACTTACAAAATGTCTAATTTTTTAGTACGCCCTTATACATAATCACCCCTATAAAGAAAAGAGAGAGAAAAAAAATTATAAAAAAAAAACAAACTAAAACAGCTTTTGAAAAAAAAAAAAATTGATTTCGAGGCAAATTCAAGCCTCAAATTGGAGGCCTCAATCATTTTTCATTATCTAAATAGTTGAGTTATGATGCGGTTATGAAGGAATATGGTATGTATGTATAATTGAATATAACTAAATTGTGAGCCAATACAATAATGGTTATAATCTAAATATTATGAGTTATGATATAAAAGGATATAAGTTCATAACTAGATGTTTAGTACATCCGAATGTAGCATAACTCAAAATTTTGACTCGCTTATTTTTTTTTTATCAGCAATGATAATCCTTTATTAATATAAAATTAAAGATTAATTATACATCGAGTATCAATAAAGAAAAGACAAAAGAAAAGGAATCGTGCTATAAGTATCATAGTAAAGAACTTTAATCTCAACTAAGTTGGTACTAGAGGCTAAGGCCAAGTTTGGGAAAGTTGGAAACAATCCATCTTTTTATCTTTTTTCCATCACATCACCTCTTTACTTTTCTACACATCTTTTCGTAAAAAGACAAAAAATACACTTATTTAGGTCATCCCAAACAACCCCTAAGTCCAATCATTTGCAACACTATCAAACAGAAATGCTTAAAGAATAATCCACCAAAACAACCAAATCAGAGACCCCCAACTTACTCAAAACAGGGGTGATACAAATGAATAAAGCCCAACCAAATACAAGGTACTAACCACCCCTAATGGACCTAAATCTGAAAACTAAATCATTAACAGAGTAGTTGAAGTTCAGAACTTTATATTTTGCCCAAAGAGCTAGCCTCACTTTAATTAGCCCCTTCAAATCCTCCCTAGAAACAGTAGAGCCTTGGAACTTGCATTCATTCCTTGCCTTCCACAATGACCACATATAGCACATGGAAATGTCTTCCAAAGTTTGTCTTCCACGTTTTCGAACTTGAATCCTTTCCACCACTGCAGTGGCCCCTCAATGGAACCTAGAACAACCCATTGCATTCCCCACCATGATAGAAAATTAGCCCAGATTTTCCACGCAAATTGAAAATGAAGCATTACATGTAACACATTTTCCTCATGAGCCTCACAGAATAGACAAAGAGAACTAGCATTAGCATCAAGAGCACCAACACTTGTAAAAAAGATGTCTCAGTCGACCTCTCCAAACCAATCAACCAATATGACAGTCTATTAAAATATCTAATGCAACTTTCTTCCTCTCTCATATATTCTCTAATTATTAATTAATCATACCTTTTACATATCACTGGGTTTAAAGAGTAGGCTTCTATGTCATTTTCATGCATAATCCCAAGATCGTTTTGGGCCATAATTTGGTTTGTATATATGCAAAGCTAACGATACTTTGATTTGATAGATCTCACCACCAATTCAAGTCATAACCAACACCACTTTAAGGCATAATTTGCATATGATAGACGTCATTATAACAAATTAAGGTTTTAAAGAAAAAAATTTAGGGACCAAATCATTTTTTAGATACAAAATATTTTAGTTACCAAAAGTGTCATTGTTGTATTTTTAGTAACGAAATTGAACATTTAATGATGAACTCCACCATTTTGGAACTAAAATTTTTGTCTTAAAAAATAAACCTTTTAGGTGACCAAATTAGTTTGTCCCCGAAAGGGAATTTATTATCGACATTTTCAAAATTTTGTCAATAAAGTCATTTTTTAACTTTTCGGAAAAATATTTTAGTGACTATTCTTATGATAATAGAAATTAGTCCCCATTTTTTTTAAATAAAATTTTCACTTTAAGAAACATAAATTTGATCGTTAAAACTCTTATATATCGTAGCGACCTTTTATACTTGGCCATTTATGGAATATTATGAAAAAGCTAACAATTGGTTTAAAGATATCTTGAATATGATTAGATATTAAGTGCAACACTGATAACATGAGATATTGGTCATATTGCATTATTTTTATTTAATTATTTTTCTCATCCATCTTTGTAGGCATAGAAGATAGAATCATGCCATGCATCAGGACCTGTAAATATGGGCCAACGACGATGATATCAGTCCAATGAGTCTATTGAGGGGTTTATGGGCACCAATAATCTTGTTTTATCTTGGAGGTCCAGATATCATGACTGCTTGGAAGAAAATCAAATGTGGTTGAGGCACGCTATAGGACTATTTACGCAAGGTCTAAGAACAATTTACATCCTAATTCTAACTTGGACTTCTACCTTGAGGTTCTCTTTTGGCCTTGTTAATGCTCTTTCCTGGACTTATCAAGTATGGAGAGAGAGTGTGGGCAATCAAGTCAATATCCAAGAAAAAGTATGTGGGTTTTGTTCGAATTGATGAAAACACAATTGGCAAAATAAGTAGGTGCACAACCTAATGCGGAGCTAGTGCTCCAAGCCTATTCTTATTTCCAGACCTAAATCCTCATATTTCCAATTATGAGTGTGATAGGTCCAAAGCGAACAAATCACTGCTGGAAAATTGACTTTTAGCGGAGTTTCAAAAATGCTGCTATAGACCTAAGAAACGCCGCAATAGGTTTTTATGATGTTTTAAATTTTCGTCGCAGATACCGCCGCCACACTACCTTAGCAACGTCTCAAAAACGTCGCTAAAAACATTAGGCGGCGTTTTTAAAAACGTCACAAAATCTTCAACAACCACTACGTAATGATGACATCATTTAGTGGCATTTTTCCAAACGCCACCTTTCTTCATTTTCATACTTGCCTCGCATATGATGTCATGATGACATCATTTAGTGACTTTTGTTTTCCAAAAAAACACCATTTTTTTTTTAATAACACAAAGCCCAATTAATTGAGAATTTAACTAGGAACTGAGATTGAAAAATTAACTAGAGAGAGAGAATTAACTGAGAATTTATATAAAAGAACACATATTAGCTCAAACTTGCACATGACTGAAACGAAAACTTTCTCAGCTAAGAAAAGGCAAAAAAAAAAAGAAGAAACAAACAAAAGGAAACGGCAAGCCTATGGTATAAGTTCAGATGGCAAAGGGACCGGAGAGAAGTTTACAGGGACAACTGATTGGCAAATGATCTCTGATTTGGGATAAGAGTTCCTTGAAACTGATGATCTCTCAAACAACCACTGCAGTCTTTCTGCAAATGGGACAGTTATTCTTCTGCACGAGCCATTGTTTGATGCAATTGAAGTGAAACTCATGCCCACAATTCAACTTACCAAGCTCCTTTCCATCAACATAATCCTCCTGGAATTTGATTCAATAAATGGAAGCATCTGGTTTAATAGGGAGCTTTAACTTGAGAAAAAATAGACCCCATGAATTGGTAACTCCCTTCCTCCCAACTGCCAGAACTGGGTGTGGGGAGAGATGGTGAGTTGAATGGAGATTGGTAATAAATACACTTAAAAAGTAAAATATTTGTGGGAAAAAAAATCTTCAAAAATTTCACTAAATACCAAAAATACGTAACTATAAAAATTCAATACGTTTACGTATTATTGTGTCTTTATTGATTTTTAAAATATTTTTTCACAAGTATTTTACTTTTTAGGTGTATATAGGTTAGGTGCATCTAGAAAGTAAAAAATTTGCTTAAGCAAATAAAAAAATTCACTAAAAACAAAAAAATAAAAAACTCAATTCTTAGAAAATCAATCAAAACCAGACAAGGTGATTAATTTTTTCAATTTTTTTTTCTTCTTTTTAGATCCCTCTAGACTAGTCAGACATAAAAATAAATTTTTTTTACACGAATCTAAAAAAAATTCACTAAAGACAAAAAAATTGGAATAATATGTGACTTTTTTAGCCGATCCCAAATAGATAAGTTGCAAGACAAAGAATTTAAGTGTCCCTTACCTGACAAATACAGCACGGTTCCTCTTCCACTGGAGGTCCTAATTTCATTGACAGATAACAATGCTGCCTCACAGCTGCCAAAATAGCTTCCTCACTCAATCCAGTGCTCACATTTCCAATTTGATCCTCCAGCCAACAACTCCTAATCCAAAGTCAATCATTTATGAGCCAAACTTCAATAATGGCAATGACAAAAAAAGAGCCATGTAAATTATTATTTCAATTTATTAGTGTTACCTCGTAAGACATATCGTCTACATCAAGACGCATATTTTCATGCACATCAGGCTCCTCATAAGACAAAGGTTGTTCATGAACAATAATCCCATCCTGGCACACCACCATGAGTGCAAGTCGTAAAAAAATTACTGCTAACTAACAACTATACGGAGAACATGGACACGAAAACTCCAAGTTTCTGTCCATTTCCAAAAGCAAACACAAACTTGATAATCAAAGCATAAAATAAACCAACCAAAAGATCTAACCTCAACCCAATGTAGGACTTGCAAGGCACGCCAAATCTGCTTATGGCAAAAACAAAGATATTTAGAGATTTGATTGGGTAAAGAGAAAAAATGTTAGAAGGGAAAAGCAAAACATTAAGAAAGAAGATGAAGATTAATTAATGGTATACACACTGCTACATCTTCAAAGGTACACAAGTTAAGTACCAAAGCTCAAATAAGTGCAAAATAAAACATGGACACGGGGGAAGAGAACAAAATTCAAGAGGACCCACATTCCCAAAACCTGCTTTTAAAAATAAAAAATAAAAACACTCACGCGCACGCTCTCTTGGTTTTCATGTATTTTTGAACATAGGTCCTCTGATTAACCAAAACAATTAGAAAACATAGTTTACTAGTTCTATTGAGCATGGTTACATTGGATATGCCTAAATCAAAACCATGATTATTTATCCATAAAAGAAGGGAATCAAAGAAGACTCACCAGAGTGGAAATCCGGTGTCTAAACAAAACTTACAGATTTGAAAGAAACTTGGCAGTGTCAGAAAGCATAACAGCACAAAGGCAGCCCGGGTTCTGCCCTAATTTCTTCACCTGCTGGCAGCTGTTGTCGGGGACATCAGATTTCTCATCCTGTTTTGCCATTGCACAAGGGGCCAATTTCAAAGCCTCCATTTCTGGAGTAGACTTCCCACATGCCCCGACCCCATTTGCCCTTTCAAGCCTGCCAACGGTGACTATCACGAGGTCTTTTAATCATTTTGAATAATTTGAGAATTCATAGAAAATTGCAGAATTATTGTTAATATTCGAGATCAGTTTATATAAAAGGCATTCTTCTCAAATGAGCATGAACTATGACAAAGTTTGTAGATAATCAAAAGATGAAGAAATGAAGAAACAAAAATATGGCATTCAGTCTTTTTCAGATGCTACAATGGAGGATTCTAAGGGATTGAAGTGCATAAGTCATCATTAAGATAAAACTCAAGCAAAAACAAGTAAATAAACAACTATAATACACCCACAATACATGGTTTCAATCTCTCATATTGGTTTCCTATAACTAAAATTGCAAAATAAACAGAAATCAAACAAAATTCAATATGTAATTCACTACACACATCCACAATCCAAGAAAAACAAAACAAATACCAATTAAAGTAGATCTTAATTAGGACAATCTATCCCAACTCAAGTATAAGATTCTTGAAACTTAAAATTTTACAATCACAATTAAAATAAATTGGAAAATCAAAGAAACACAATAAATTAAATCACTAATGTGTCCACAATTCAAGAGAAAGGGAAATAAGGAATGAGTTTATGCATACTCTGTCACTTTTTAGAGGCAATGTAGCTTTGCCTTTCTTGGGCTTAGTTGGGGTAACAACAACACCACTTTCCAGAACACCCTCTTGGAGTTGTTCAGTTTCTTCTGCAAGCTCTGCTTCAGCAGCCAAAGCGGCTACAACAACTGGGGAATTGGGTGAAGAAACATCAATCCAATTGTTGAATTTTCTGCGGTTCTATTTTGATATTAAACAAATGTAGATACCACTGCAACAGACCACAGACCTGAAATATTTGAAAGCACCAGGTCCAGAATTGAATTAAAATTCTTTTTATCACATATTAAATACATGGGTTGTTGCTAAATTTAGAATTCAGAAATCATTCCAAGAAAACCAATACAGGTCTTTCAACAAACCCACAAGATTCAAAACATATGAATTAATAATCAAACTAAAAATTAAATTTGGTTAACAAGATACAAGGTATCATGCTAGTCCCTTTGAATCCCACTTTATCAAAATAACAAGTATTAATTCATCAAAGAAGATTCCAACAAACCTGAGTCCAATGTCTGTAAGTAGAAAACAGGAAAAACACCATCACAACTATACTTAAGCTGTATAAAATAACTGTAGTGGCACCGATACAACTTGGATCCTTCTTCTTCTTGCTTTGTTGTAGCAGAGCTTAAGGTTTAATCCTTGCCATGATGTGTAAGCCTCAACTCCCAAGGACTACAAAATCCCAGGATCCAGCACTCAATTCCAAATCTCTATAACCAAACACCATTTAAAGGAATTCCATAACATATAAATCAAACAACCAGGTTTCGAATCCAATCTGAACTTTCAAAGAACTTCATAGGTATCTTTGAATAAGAAACACACACAATAATCAGAATTCAAGAGGATCAAAATACATAGACAAGTGAGAAAAATAATAACTTGGGATCTTTTTTGAAGCTTGATCTACAACCTCGTACTAACAATCGATTAGGCAGCTATGAAGTAACAAAGAAAATTACATAGAAAAGTAAACAAAAACACTGCTTGGTTACTGAGAAAAAATTGAAGTTTCAAATGTTAAAGATCTCAACATAATTCAATCGACTCAGTACTTGACACACAACAATGAACAAAATCAAATCCTAGGACCAAGATTTGGATCGAACAATAGAGATTTACGTACTGGGAGTGATTTAGAGAACAATACAAACCATTCAAAATTTTAGTCAAAAATCAAAGAAGGTAGCCTATTCAAATCCACAACCCAACAAAAAAACAATTCAAAAACATAAAAAAAATCCTAAATAATTACAGATCTGAACCAAAACTTACAGAGAGAGATCCTAAATATACACTACTAAGCATTTGAGGATGTTAATATGTGCATAGGGACTAAAACTTACAGATCTGAACAAAAGCAATCAATCGATCAAATCCAGAGAGAGAGACTGTTCGATATCAATCAATAGACTAAAAATCAATCGATCTGTGTTCTCTTTAACATAAATTAGTATATAGATATCACACAGATCTGAGATCGTAGATACAGATCTGTGTTCGTATATAAAAAAAATCAAAAAAATCAGAGAATGAGACTCACAAAATTAATCTTCAAATCGGATTGATCGAGAGCTTTGAGCCAAGATGGAGAGAGTCGGATAGAGAGATCGTAAATCGGAGCCTACGATGCTCGATCTAGTGAACTTTCACCATAAGAAAGAGGAGAGTGATAAAGAGACAGAACCCTAGATCTATCTTAGGACTGAGAGAAATGAAAAAATGAAAAACGCATGGGCCTTGAAAGGGAAAATATTTTGGTACAAGTAGCACGTGTTTTTCAAAATGAGTTGCTTGTAAAGTATTTTTGAAAACTTTTGAAACAATGTTTTTTGAAAAAAAGCCATAGCAAAAACGTTGTTATAGCCTAATTTTCTTGTAGTGAATTGACAAAAAAATTTCGTAAATTGATGAAGAAAGATAATGCTGCTCACAATACTTTCAAGTTGATTGAGATTGAGTTGGGGTTGATGTATGACATGCTCTTTACTAATGTAGGCACAATTTTTACAGTATGTGGAAGCATTCTTAGACTCATTTGCATCTCTTGCAATGTCAACGTGTTGTGGGCTTTTTCTTAATTAAAAAGCCTGATGGGCATTTGAAAGGTGATCTTCCGATAACCATAATTATGCTAGTTGGAGCCATTTGTTTAGAAATAGGTGGAGCTTTTGTGCAACTTGGTTCAGATTGGGCAATTGTTTGGGCATGTAAGCATTACCCAAGTAAGTTTGTCACTCCGGTTTTTCATCTTCACGAATTTGTGAGCTCTAAAAACAAAAGATGGTCTAAGGTTATGGGACAATCTGGGTTAAACTTTTGCAACAAATATAAACCGACAAAGTTCAGCCTACCATCGCATAGAGTCCACCTTAGTATCAAAGAACTTATCATCTGTCAGCTTGGTAAGATATCACAGAAAGATTTGGAAGTTGAAACTCCACAGGCTTATACCATTAAAAGAGGTGAGTGGACCCTTGAAAAATATGGATTGGATGCTAATTGGAGTATCAAGCTAGAATTTGGAAAAACTATTGCCAGTTTGGCACGTTGCTACAGACATTTGCTATCGTTCAGAAACAGAAATTGCAAAGTCAGTCCCAAACAAAGTGGAAACAACCAAAATATTGTCATATTACATGATGCATCTTCTGCTTTTTTGTCCTACTTTACCTTTCTGTAACAACAGTGAAAATTTAAGCAAGCTTATCCTAATGTGGAGAAATTTTTTGAAGAAGCACAGTTTAATGGAGAAAAACTTGCCCCTAGTTTAATGGAGAAGCAGGACAAATGGGAGATCATGAGTAATATATGGGTAGAGATGTTGTGCTATGCTGCGAGCTGCTGCCCGGTGAATCACCATGTTCAAGAGCTTAGGCATGGTGGACAGTTTCTCACACGTCTGGCTTCTACTTAAGCACTTGGGTGCAACAAAAATGTTGGAGAAAAATGCATCTCAACAATTGAATGACAAAGAAGACATAGAGTCAGAATTAATGGATGTTGTTGAAGATACAGGATGTTGCTTCTGATACCTTGAAATAAGTGTCAAATTTCTGGGAGATGAGCTCATGCAAGTTTGAGTCAAACCATTTAGAAATTCTAGTTTCTCGTGTTTTGCAGATGTTGTTGTTTGATGTAGCTTTTGCTGCGTCCCCTAAAGCTTCTAGTGTTTGGCTTTGAGTTTTTTCTTGCTTTTAATTTCTGTGGTTTTGTTATGGTGTTAGTTTGCTTTAGTTGTAATGGCAAGGCTTCACTTGAATTGTAGTTCTTTGTTGTACTGTTTCATATAATGAATTGATGGTTGCTTGATCCATGTGATAATTTTAAGGTTTCGTATGAGAATTTGAATTACTTGATCCATGTAACAATTTTGTAAACTTGTAATATATAATTCAATGGTTGCTTTTTAAGTTTATTTTCTTTTAGTACCTACCAAATGGAGGAAATTTTCCGCTAGTGACTTCTGGTACATGTGTAAAACATATGTACTTAATATATAAAAAGGTATCTGAGTGATAATAGGATATGATATTAGGTTAGATAATTGATCATTATAGTGAAAATGATATGATTAATGAAATTATTTGGTGAGAAGGACAATTATTGTTTTGAACGATTACGGTGCCAAAAAAGGGTTTTTACATCGCCAAATGCACGCCGTAGATACGATTCTACGACGCACAAAGTACGTCATATTATGACTAGTCATGGAAAGTCATTCACTTTCAACCATTAAAACTTTTAACAGCACATCCTATACGTCATGTTTAATTTTTCTACTACTACTTTTGCACGACGTTAATTCAAAAGACAAACCACGACGCTCATTGCTAGTCATCAAATAATTAACACAACGACCTATTCTGCCCGTCGTAGAATATGTTTAATTTTTTTTTTTAATTCAACAGGTTCTATTTTACCTGTTCTGTACAATCTAAAAAAAATTGCAAATAAGTCACAAATATATATATACATATACAAGTATCAATCAACTACCAAAATATTATTTCAAACATCGATAAAACTATTTGTAAGTTTCAAACATCGAAAAATTGTCTATACATTACAAATCATCCAAAAACTATGTTTCTAAACATCAAAAATTGTTCTCAACTTCAAAATCATCCAAAAGGTTCTAAATCATCCCCCCCCCCCCCCCCCCCGCAAAAAAAAAGCCTATCTTTAAGTTCTAAACGGTACAAAACTTACCCAAATATCTTCTTACAAGTGCACCATCATGGGTTGATTCAATTGTATCAACACTCGGCTTGTGCCCTCCATATCTTTATATTAGAAAAATCATAGAAGCTTGGATTCCGTCTTCAAAAACTTCCCTTCTTAGAGCAACCAAGCTTGAAACAACATCAGTAGAAAGAGCATATATTAGATCATAAGCATGGATAAAATACTCCCTCCCAAGAAAATAAGATAGTGGCTCATACCTGCATGAATTAAACTGATTTGATTACTTCATAATAACAATTATAAAGTTAGCACTTAGCACTAATTTTTGCCTAGGATAGCTCTAATTCCAACTTCTATAAAATACTCCCTCCCAAGAGAGATTACGAGACTGCCACTGAAAACTAACAGTTGTGGCTTTGAACAAATTTATTTAATGAGATGGAACGTGCCCAATAGGTGTTTAAGTTTTCTACACTTCCAAATCTAAAAAGATTCAATACATCTAAGAGAACTGTATGATAAAATAAGGCATGTTCTGTTTCATACCATATGGAATAGGAGAACGTATTGTAGAGGTGGTAATCACTTACATTTGCTTCAGCAGCAGGATTGACATTCCCTAATGCAAAGAAAGATCCACCAAGAATAACTACTCTCTTAACCTTGCTTGCAAAGGATGAGTCTCTTTTCATTGCCTGATCAAACAAACGCATGCTTCTTGAGTGTAAAGGGTACACACCCGAAAAATTTGAAGATGTCATTATTTGTGAGAGTGAACAGAAAGGAAAGATATTAAAACTTACCAAAGCAAAATTTGTCAATGGTCCCAGCGCAAGTATGGATACTTCACCAGGATATTTAGAAACCATATCCACCAAAAATTTCGATGCCGTCTTCTCAATTTTCTTGGATTTTGGAGGAGCTAAGGAAATGTTCCCTAATCCATCAGAACCATGAACGAAGTCTGCAACACGTGGTCTTCCACCCTAGTAAAGCACAACACAATTTTGAATCTCCACCTAACTAATGCATTGAAATGTGGGTAGCCCAATATTACCTCCTAACTATACCAATTATAGTTGCATCAAACAACACTGCAGTGCATCCTTAACTGCTCAAAATCAACAAACAATTGCAGAAGTGGAGAATACCAGACATAACCTAAAAAAAAAATAGGCCAGATGTGGTATGTGTAATGATAATCACCAATCCATACTGTACCTGGCCTGTTCTTATTGGGCCATCACTGTCTGATGTTAACTTTTCCATTTGAAGTATGGCTAATGTGTAGATTAGACGTTTGAAGGGAACAACTAGTGTGGAATAAGCCAATGCATGCATCTGTTCAGATAGTAGCAGGTATAAATATAATGCACTTGTGGCAACAAGCCTTTCTCAACTCGTAAAATCCAGAGTAGCAATCTGTCTTCACAGTATTCTCTTTACTCCAAAAAAACTAAGTGTGACACTAAAAATATTGGTTTGAAGAAGGAAGTGGTTTTCCCAATTCCAACCCGAATGGTTAGCTCGACAGGTAAGGCTTTGGGAGACACCCAAGGCCCAAGGTCCCCTATTCAAGTCTTGGGGCCACCTACAATAGGGTATAAGCCCTATGACTTAACTGAAGTGCATGGTCTGTGGAGATTATAGTGACTGAGGGAGGTTTACGATAGATTAGAGGTTCCATCAAGGTTTGCTAAACCATGGGTTCCTCCCCATCCAAAAAAATAAATAAATTTTCCAATGCCCATTCTAAAGTTGCTTTCTCAACCAACTCGCTATCTCAAACAAGAACTCAACATAGTTACAAGTTAGAGCCTCATCTTTCATACGAAGGTTCAAATGTCTGAGAAAAGGGAGCTTGTGATAGGTAAACAACTAATGTACCCTTGAGTAAAACCTTCGTAATCTCAAAGGTCAAGAAAGTGATTGTAGACTGAGTAGAACGGTGTTAAAGGATTCATTAAACTAATCCCTAGTAGTTTATAGTCTTCATTCAGTTGAATCTGAGTTGTGTAAAAATCTATAAAACATATGATGGCGCAACAAAATGTAAAGAATTGAAATGATAATTTGTGTTGGTCACCTACCCACCGGAATCCTTCTTTCTCTTGGAGGGAAGCACCTATCACGCTTTCACCAAGATTAGCAATCCAGGAAGCTACAACACAAATCACAGCCTCGGGTCCATTTATCTGTTTTCCAATTATTTTTTCACGAGAAGGAAAAATACAGATTTGGTCAGATATCTTATGAAGATATAAACATAAAAGTGCCTGTTGAAAGATTCTAATGACACAAAGCTTGAAAAAACAGACATGCAGAATGAAAGTTCCGACCATCTTAATGCTGTTTTAAGTTTTGTTCATAAAGGAGACAAGCAAAGTGAAAAAAGAGAAAAAGATTGAAAGAATGTGGAGGGACTGAGAGTCGAATATTTAGAATTGTAAAAACAAAGAGAATTTATTATACCTCACCCATCAGATAACCAACGAAAGAAAGGAGAATTGATGCTAAAAGTCCAGCAACGGTTCCCTCAACACTAACAGCTCCTTCGGTTCCCCTTGGAACTATCTTAAATGTCGTGACTCGTGACTAGATACCTGCATTAAAAGCAGCAATTTTAAAGCATGCACACCATATATATTTATTTCATTGAACATTTTGTAGGAGGTCATTAATGCTTGGATACCGTGATGGAATTGACAAAGAAAACTTGAAAGGTTTGTACAATATTAAAATAATGTTTTTTCCTGGGATACACAGATAGATTTTAACTGAGAAACTCACAGAACCAGAATACATATAACTTGGAGAATGCATCTACAGTAAATCAAGTATCATGTCGATGACTCCAAAATTCAAAACACACATTTTCTACTAACTTGAGGTGCAAATAGCATACTTTAGGATATATAAATCTCTCAAGATGCTACTCATGCTTCCTAGGATAAATCTCAACCATTTAAAGCAATTGACACAAATCACCCTCCTCAACTGGACCAGAAATCAATCCCAGGAGTAGAATTTGTGGGCTCCATTCAACATACCAATTGCAATAATTTTAGCTTCTGTTATTCAAGATAGAGTCCAGTGTATGACGATGTTTTTTTATTTATTTATTTATTTATTTTTAATTCAGAAGCAGCTATTAGCAATTTATGAACAGAAAGGGTCCACAATGACTTAGAAGTCAGAAACTTTCATGGTAGAACAGGGTAAAGCCAACTATAACCAGAACAATATAGGAAACAAACAAGTCACTTGGACAATCACTGATCTAGCAAACAAAATATTGAGGAGCTCAAACAATTTAATTGAGATGAAATGTTTACTAAAACACTTGAGATTTTATACACTACAAACAGCAGGACCCAATATAGGAAATTAAAGAAAAAAATTAAGGCTCCGTTTGATAAGCATCTCAAAATATAATTTCACCCATTGATTTGAATGTATTGTTTGTTTGGAACTTTCAAATCATAATTCTACATCCATTTCTCAAAACTCAATTCAAAACGTAATCATTACTTTTCAAAACTCATAACCAAACACATAATTCAAAACTCAATTCAAATCAATATTTTAATTTTTTAAATATTTAAATATTTTAAAAATATTTTAATTTTGTTAAGATTTTAAATATTTTAATATTTAAATATGTTACGATTTTTTTAATTTTTTAATTTTTTAAATATTTTTAAATATTTTAATTTCAAAATATTACAATTTAAATTTTAAAATATTTTATAAAAATAAATTCAAACTCTATTTTATAAAAATATTTTTAAATATTTTAATTTTTTTGTTATGTATTTAGTTACGATTTGAGTGTAGAGTTGTGAAACTAGTATGGAGTTTCGAGTTATGTGTTTGGTTATGAGTTTTAAAAATAATTTCTTAATTGAATTTTGTTTTATGTGTTTGATTACGATTTGAGTGTATAATTGTTTTGAAATTTAAAATATTTACATTTAAAATTATTTAAATTTTTACGATTTAAATTTTTTGAACATTTATTTTAATTTTTTACTTATTAATTTTTTTAGATTATTTAAATATTTATGATTTAAATTTTTTGAATATTTATTTTGAAAAAAAATTATTTCTTTTGTAGTATTTTCAATTAAAAAATTAATTAATGTTATTTTCTGTTAATAATAATATTTTTTAATTGAATTTTAAAAAGAATTTAGTTATGAGTGTTGATCAGAATTTTCAATAGTGTAAAAGTAGTGTGTTTTGTTATGAGTTATAATAATTTGAATTAAGTTTTGAAAACTCTTTCTAAAACTCATAATCAAAAAAAAATTCTTACTTTACATGTCAAATCAAATTTTCAAAACTCAATTTCACGCTCAATTCAAAACTCAATTCAACGCTCTATTCAAAAAGCATAACCAAATAAATTTTCTACACTCAAATCATATTTTCATAATTCACAAACTCAAAATACAACTCATACTCTCAAATCATATTTACAAAACTCTATCAAACGCAACCTAAATAAATCAAAGGAGCTCTCTTGCAAGCCACACTGGTTTTTCCTTCATAAATGCCACATCGCCATTTGGTGAAGTCAGCAGATGATGATCTAGTTCCTCCTCTTCACTCTCTGCTGTTACAGATGACACACCGGAATCTGACCCATCATCAGAATAAGCTGGATGATGTTAGGGTTTTGAAATTGGGTAAGATTGAGGTTGAGATTGAGATTGAGAGAGAGATGGAGATAGTAAGATACCTGATGTGGTTTCAACTTTGGCAAAAGTAGCGGCCCTGGTAGCAGAAGCACGGAGACGAAGACGATGCAGGTGGCTCACTGGTGGTCACGGTGGCGCATTGGCAACAGTGATAAGTGGTGGAGAAGAAATAGAGTATTAGAGAGTAAAGTGACGAAGAGAGAGACACTATAGAGATAAGGTAGCGTTTGGTAGAGTTTTGTAAATGTGATTTGAGAGTATGAGTTGTATTTTATGTTTGTATATTGTGGAATTATGATTTGAGTGTAGAAAATTTGTTTGGTTATGATTTTTGTGGGAATGTATTTTCTGAATACCAACACGTGGCAAGGTGACGCCGACGTGTCAGCCGAGGTGCCACGTGTCCTGGTCGTGACACCGAGGTTATCTCGGCTAGGCCGAGGTTGCCTCTGAAGATATCGGAATCCGAGATAAGCGGATAATGAATAAGGGGCAAGAGTCCTAGAGTAAAGAGAAGACTTTGCTAAAATAAGGATAAAGCTCTTAGGGAGTTTATCTTTATCTCTTGAGGAATCCAAAGTAAGCACTGAATTGGAGTTCATAGAAGTCAGGCTTCTAGTGGGACTAGGATTGAGTTAACTATAAAAGAGAGGCACCCCCGTGGGTCTAAGGTACGCAGTTTTATGCTTAAGCTTGTGAGTTTAACACTTGATTGTCTTTGAGAAATATACTAACTTGATCGTCGAAGTACCCTCGGGTGGAAGAGCCACCGTTGGAGCCTTTCTTTCTGTTACAGGTTTTCTGAAGCCATCTATTCTGCCGGTGCTCTCCAGCTGATTACTAGGCGGGCAATGTGGTCAGAAAATTACCCACACAATTTGGCGCCGTCTATGGAAAGAAGGAAGAATAGATGGCCAGTAACAGACAGAAGGAAAAGATTGGGGACAACATTCCCGTTGGGAGTGGCAGGCCAATTGACCTTGACATTGAAGGAGACAACCACAATGCAGAAACCCGTGACCAGGGTCACGGAGAGGAAGACGTCGGCCAGGAGGGCGGCACTTCGAAGAAGACAGACCAAGGCAAGTACTATAACGAAGATAACCTTCAGGTATGGAGGGATAGGTGCCTACGGAGGGATGAGGAAGTAAAAGACTTGGCGAACAAGTTGACAGACCTACAGTCAGTGGTCAACTTCATGATGCAGAACAATGTTATGCAGCCACCATACCCGCTGCAAGATACGCCGATGCCAGCAATTAATACCCAGAAGGGAGGAAGAAGAACAATCTCCGAAGTCCCTCAGCACACCAGGAGCGGAAGGCACTCTCACCGATCTTCCAAGGAAGGCAGACGAGAGGAGCCGAGACGAGAAGAGTCCCGAAGGACGTATCACTCGAAGGACCCAGAACCCAAAGAACATCGGCATGTTCAAGGGCAAGCACTCTGTTTTGACACAACCTATGGGGAAAGATCGAAACGGACCCACCACGAGGCCGAAAGTAGTGTGCCAAAAAGATTGAAGTCCAGAGATAGCCGAGCTCCGGGTAGGAGTAAAGAAGACTTGAGGGATTACCTCAAAAGGAAGCAACAAAATGTTGAAGCCGAGGTAACTTCCCCAGTTAAGCCGAGGACACCATTCTCGGTGGAACTGGACAAATTTGAAGCGCCAAAGAGATTCAGTATGCCGAGATTCCAAATTTATGATGGTAAGTCAGATTCCAACTTTCATGTTGGACTATACCTGAATTCAATGGCATTATATAGTGGGAACGAGTCATTGCTCTGCAAAGTATTCCCCTCATCCTTTGGGGAAATTACATCCGATTGGTTCCATAAACTACCGGAGGGAAGCGTAAAGACGTGGGAAGGCCTGGCCGAGATGTTTGTGGCCAGGTTTGTGACGAACAAACTACAGCCCTTGAGGGTCGACGCCCTGATGGCTTTAAGAATCACCAAGGAAGAAGGCCTTAGGGCCTACGTGAAGAGGTACTACGAGGTGTTCAATCGAATACCCGAATGCAACCAAGAAATGGCGGTCGTGTCTTTCAAGAACGGCCTGAAAGATGACTGCCCACTACGGAAGTCTTTGGCAAAAACATTGCCAAAGAGCATGGAAGAACTCATGGCGAGAATCGAGAAGTACGCCAGAGCCGAGGAAGATACGTCGGGAAACAAAGAGATGAAGCAGGAGAAGGGAAACGGCTCGCCGAAGCGAGGCCGAGGTAACAACGGGCCGACCAAACAAGAAACAGAATTGAAGGGTAAACAGGCAGTGACGACGGTGTTCCGAATCCCTATCCATAAAGTCCTGGATCAAATACGAAACCAACCCTATTTCAGGGCACCGGCAAGAGCACCAGGGAAATTTATGGGAAGAAACGTTGGTAGGCGCTATGCTTACCACAACGAAGAAGGACACCCAACTCAGGGTTGCAGAGCCTTAAAAGCACACTTAGAAGACCTAGTAAGGCAAGGCCATCTCAGGGACCTTGTCGACGAAGCCAGGACAAGAGAAGAGTAGGCAAGATTGCCTCAAGCACCAGCGGCCCCGCCTCCCCCAGCATAGCAACCACAGGGAGGGGGACCTAGGGTGGTTAATGTAATTCACTCAAAAGTGAACGAAAGCGACATTCGGGGAGAAACCCAAAGAGTAAAACACCTGCAGCACGTGAACCAGATCGGACATAAAAGACCTCGGCCTGAAGAATGCCAAGGACCGATGATAGCCTTCACTGAAGCCGACCTAGAGATGGTCCAGCATCCGCATAATGATGCCTTGGTAGTATCCCTCCAGGTTGGGGAGTGCCAAGTGAAACTCATCATAATAGATCAAGACAGTTATAGCGATCCCGGGTTTACCCTTGTTGTACAGTGATCCGGACATGTGTCCGTGGATGTTGGTAGTTGAATATTATCTTGTTTACATCCTTTTTACTTCGTGTTTGGGTTATAGGATGTGTTGGGCAGGTTTGTTGCAGGCTGGTTGAATTTAGAAACCAAAACTAGTTGCCCAGATTTTGACCTATCCGCTCGAGCGGGGGTTTTGGCGCTCGAGCGGGATTTTCACCCATCCAGTATTTCCTGTGCAGTGTTGGACGCTCGAGCGTGGGATTGGCCGCTCGAGCGGGATTGTGTGAGTGCCGCTCGAGCAGGGAGTTGGAAGCTCGAGCGGAGACCTGGTTCTGTAAAAGTTCTGGGAGCGTGTATCCGCCGCTCGAGCGGGATTGTTGACGCTCGAGCGGGAGTCTGTGAGTGACGCTCGAGCGGGGTGTTTGACGCTCGAGCGGGGCGACTGGGTTTAAGTTCCGAGTTTTGACTTTTCAAATCACTTTTTCACTTTCTCTTCTCTCTCATACTTTTCCAAAAACACCATTGTTGAGCCTCTCACTCTAGAACTCTACCTTCTCTCTAGGTTTTGATCTAGTAGGGGTGATTTGCTCATCTTTGGCCTTTACAAAAAAGTTGTTGATCGTCAAGGGCTACGTTTTAATCTGAAAATTTTGGGATTTGGAGCACGTTGGGTTTTGTCATCTTCTCCCTTGGGGCTCCGGATTTGAGGTAGGGATATCCTACTCCTTTCTACGAGCTTTGTCTTTAAATTTTAGTATTTTGAGATGTTGGGGTTGGTTTGGTAATTTGGTGAAAGTTTGGGGCTTTTGTGTAAAGTTACAAAGGTTGGGGTTTTATTCGTAAGAAAGCCTAGATGCATGTTTGGCATGGGAAAGGTGAAATTAATGATAAAACATTAATAAAAATGGAACCTAAGGGTTGTAGTGTTAATTATGGAAAATGCCCTAATTACATTGATTGATTAATTTGTATAATTAATTGTTGGGAATGAGGAATTGAATTGAGAATGTGGAAAATGAAAAGGAAAGGGGTTAAAGGGTGTAGTTGGATTATTTATCACTCACCTAGTTGAAATGTTGATTATATATCCATTGTTGCATTTATTTTCTGTATAGAAATAACTGCTTTGGGCTATCGGTGGAGGATAGTCGTGATTGTTGTAGACAATGCATGATGATTAGGCAAACTGTAACTAATCACTGGAATGTGTCATTGAGATTGACGATTGAAAGAATACATTAAATTTATGTATTGTGTGATGATGTGTATAATTGTTGTTTATATGCATTGTGTTGTGTTGGAGGAGATAGGGGATGTACTCCACGGTTTAGGGGAGAATAGGGGATGGACCTCTAAACCGGATGTGTTGGGAGGAGATAGGGGATGGACTCCATAGATAGAGCTCATATGCTTATCTATTAATGTGTTGACAGAGCTCATATGCTTGTCATTGGAAGTGTGATAGTGCTCATATGCATATCTGTGGAAGTGATGATATAGCTTGTATGCTTATCTGTTGTTGTGTGATATAGCTAGTATGCTTATCTAATATGAAATGAGAAGTGTTTGATATGAGTTATTGTCTCATATGAGTTGTTTGGCCAGGTTCTGAGCCATGGTTGTAATTTGAGCATTGAAAGGAATTGGAAAATGAGTTGTAATATGGACTTGTATGTCATGAAAATGTAAAATGTGATAAGGGAAAGTATCAGTGTTGACCATCTATCAACTGCTAATCTTTTAGTCATTGTTCATTTTTGGTTTAGTATGTTTCTACTGGGCTGTGGCTCACCCTATATGGGAATATCATTTTCAGGTACAGGTAGCATGCCACCTCCAAGGACATAGCTTGGGAGGCTAGAGGCGGACCCACTTTGTCGTTTTATTTTGATGTATTACATGTAAATTCAAGCCAAGGGCTTAATGTGTAAATGAGTTAATACTCTTTTGTTGTAACCAAGTGTTAACTTGGAAAGCTGTAAGCCTTTAGGGCATTTGCTTTTGTCGTTAACATGTAATACTTTTTGTAATGAAATTCTGATAAATGGAAGAATGTGGAACTTTTATATATAAATGCATGTCTTTATTGATGGGTTTAATGTTGTTATTTTGAGGGCGTTACAAAGACAGCTCTTGTGACATCATGTACGTTAGATGTTACAGGGAGCTAGGCCTTCACCCAGATGACATGGAGCAATCTAATGGCCCGATGGTCGGCTTCAATGGAACGCCGACGTGGCCACTGGACGCCACAAGCTTGGAAGTACAAGCTGGCACTAAGAAGATCAGGACAGAATTCATGGTGATTGACACACCTTCACCATATAAAATCATCTTGGGAAGACCATGGTTGCATGCAATGGGGGTAGTTCCCTCAACATTGCATCAACTACTGCGGTTCCCAACAGAGCAAGGGATTGAAGAAGTCAGAGGAGATCAACTGCAGGCAAAAAATTGCTCCATGGCAGCAATGAAGTCTAACTGCTACGTACGAGAGCCAAAGAAGGCAGAAATTGAAGATGAGGACGAGGAAGCCCTAGAAGACGTCGGCAAAGAACCACCCGAGAAGAGCGAAGAGGCGCTAAAGAAAATCCTCGTCCAGGATAGGGATGAAGAACGCTTCTTTCTTCTCGGTTCAGGCTTAGCCGAAGAAGAGGAGAAAGAGTTGGAAACTTTTCTAAGAGCCAACATTGAGGTGTTCGCCTGGACACCTTACGAAATGCCTGGCATTGACCCCGAGGTCACTTGCCACAGACTAAATGTCGACAGGTTGGCAAAACCTGTGATTCAACGAGCCAGAAGACCGACGTTGATGCACGTCGAAGCAGTAGAAGAAGAAGTAGACAGACTTCTGGAGGCCAGCGCCATCCGAGAAGTTCACTACCCAACATGGCTGTCCAACACAGTAGTGGTGAAGAAGAAGAACGGCAAATGGAGGGTCTGTGTAGACTTTACCAGCCTCAACAAAGCCTACCCCAAAGACAGCTTTCCTCTGCCCAAGATTGACTAGCTAGTAGATGCTACTTCAGGGCATGAAAGGATGAGTTTTCTGGATGCATACAGGGGGTACCACCAGATTGCCATGTACCCTCCAGACGAGGAGAAGACCACGTTCATCACCCCTAAAGGCCTGTACTGTTACAAGGTAATGCCTTTTGGGTTGAAAAACGTAGGAGCAATTTACCAAAGGTTAGTAATAAAGATGTTCAAGCACCTGATTGACAAAACGGTAGAAGTCTACATCGATGACATGGTCGTGAAGACCAAGGAATCTAAGGGTCATCTTGCCGACCTAAAAGAGGTCTTTGATATACTCAAAACATACCGGCTCCGACTCAACGCATCAAAGTGCGCGTTTGGAGTTGGATCAGGTAAGTTTTTAGGGTATCTGGTAACAAGAAAGGGCATTGAGGCCAACCCAGACCAAATCAAGGCCATCCTAGAGCTGAAGAGCCCGACATCAGCAAAACAGGTTCAGATGCTTACTGGAAGGGCCGCAGCCCTAAACAGATTCATTAGCAGAAGCTCAGATAAGTGCAGACCCTTCTTCAACCTGGTGAAAAAAGCCACAAACTTTCTGTGGACAGAAGAATGCGAAGCCGCTTTGACCGACCTGAAGAAGTACTTGACCACAACTCCGGTTCTTTCCAATCCAGAACCAGGGGAAGAACTGTTTTTGTACTTGGCAGTTTTAGAACACGCAGTCAGTGCAGTACTAATCCGAGAAGAAAAAGGGGAGCAAAAGGCTGTTTATTATGTAAGTAAAACCTTGGCCGACGCAGAAATAAGGTATCTACTGCTAGAGAAATTAATGCTGGCCTTAGTAATGGCCTCAAAAAAATTGAACCATTACTTTCAGGCACACAAGATTGTGGTACTCACAGAACACCCACTGAAGTCCCTGTTGCAACAAGGGGACTTAACAGGAAGAATAGCAAGATGGACAGTTGCCTTGGGCCAGTATGACCTGGAGTTTAGGCCCAGAACAGCAATAAAGGGCCAAGTTTTGGCCGACTTCGTGGCAGAATTCACGCCTAAAACCATCGAACATCAGGCTCCGTTGAGCCAAGATGAGCATCGTCCCAGCAAACAAGGAGAATCCCAGCCCAAGGCAAAAGAGCAAATGAAGGAAAAACTCAGACCCTGCAGCATCTATATCGGCGACTCATTCAGACTGTTTGTCGATGGAAGTTCGAACCGACAAGGAGCGGGGGCAGGAGTACTGCTGATATCTCCAGATGGAGAAATAATAGAACAGTCCATCCGTTTGGGGTTCTAGCCCTCAAACAATGAAGCAGAATACAAAGCATTAATTGTAGGACTAAAACTGGCAGCAGCAGCAGAAGCAGATGAGGTAATAGTTTTTTGTGATTCACAACTTATTGTTAACCAATCAACAGGAGAATTTGCAGCCAGAGACGAAAGGATGTCGGCATATGCAAAAGAGGTCATCAGATTGGCAGCCCTATTTCAGAACTACCGACTACTCCAAGTTAGCCGAGATGACAACACCCACGTCGACGCGTTGGCTAACCTGGCAAGTTCAATGCAGACTGGAAAAACAAGGACAATTATGATCGACTATATGTCGGGCCCGAGCATAGAACCACGGAGCACAGAACAGGAAGCAATGTGTGTGGACTTGGGGCCAAGCTGGATGGATGCAATTGTTGCATTCCTGAAAGAAGGAAAGCTTCCAGAAGATCGTAAGGAGGCACACAAAGTCAGACTGAAATCGGCAAGATTTTGTCTGACAGCAGATGGACACCTCTACAGAAGGTCCTTCACTGGACCACTTTTAAGGTGCGTACACCCTTTGCTGGTTGAAGATTTCCTATATGAAATTTATGAAGGAATTTGTGAAAGCCATGCTGGGGGCAGATCATTAGCTCACAGGGCCATTACCCAGGGGTATTGGTGGCCCTACATGCAAAAGGATGCTGAAGCCTACGTGAAGAAGTGTGAACAATGCCAAAAGTTTGCACCTTTGATACATCAGCCAGCTGCTGACCTAAACCCAGTATCCAGCCCTTGGCCGTTTGCCTAATGGGGCATGGATCTTGTTGGGCAACTTCCCCAGGCAACTGGGCAGAGAAAATACTTGCTGGTGGCAACAAATTACTTTACGAAGTGGATAGAGGCAGAACCTCTTGCCAAAATCCGAGATGTGGACGTCAAGAACTTTATATGGAGAAACATCATCACCAGATTTGGCATTCCAAGAGCAATAGTTGTCAACAACGGAACGTAGTTTGACAGCAAACTCATCAAGAACTTCTGCGTGAAATTCAAGATAAAGAATCACTTTTCAACACCAAGTTTTCCCCAAAGCAATGGGCAAGCAGAAGCATCCAACAAAGTAATTTTGGAAAGGATAAAGAAGAGGCTACAGGCAGCAAAGGGAAAGTGGGTAGACGAATTGCCCAACGTGTTTTGGGCATATCGGACTACGCCGAGAAGATCAACAGGGGAATCCCCCTTTGCCATGGCATATGGCACAGAAGCAGTCATTCTACTGGAAGTCGGCATCCCAGGGATCCAAACCCAGGGAGTTGAGAACGGGACAAATGACATACTCTTAGCCCGAGATCTGGATCTTTTGGAAGAACGAAGAGAGAAAGCTGCAATTCGGCTCGCAATATACCAGCAGCAGCTTGCCAGAACTTACAACAAAAAGGTCAATCCAAGAGATTTTCAAGTCAGCGACCTAGTCTTGAGAAAAGTCGTCGGCAACAAGAAAGATCCCAGAGAGGGCAAGCTTGGCCCAAACTAGGAAGGACCCTACAGAATTACTTCGGTATTAGGCAATGGAGCTTATCGGCTTGAAGATAATGAGGGCAAAGCACTGCCAAGACCTTGGAACACTTGTAATTTGAAATTCTTTTATCATTAGATGTGCATTATTTTTGGCCGATGTCATCAATAAAATCTTTTCCATTTTCTTTAAACACATATGATTGATAAAGTTACATATTGGTGTTTTTGGAGACATGAATAATGAGAACCCAAGTAGACCTCAGGTTCACATTGGGGGCAGAGAGAAGACAGAGACACTTAATTCACTTGTTGAAATTTGTAGCAATTTACAAGTTAGAAGTTAAGCCGAGATGATTCCTTATCTTCACTTGTTGAAATTTGTAGCAATTTACAAGTAGAAGTTAAGCTGATTCCTTATCTTCACTTGTTGAAATTTGTAGCAATTTACAAGTGGAAGTTAAGCTGATTCCTTATCTTCACTTATTGAAATTTGTAGCAATTTACAAGTTGAAGTTCAGCTGAGATGGTTCCTTATCTTCACTTGTTGAAATTTGTAGCAATTTACAAGTTGGAAGTTAAGCTGAGATGATTCCTTATCTTCACTTGTTGAAATTTGTAGCAATTTACAAGTTGGAAGTTAAGCTGAGATGGTTCCTTATCTTCACTTGTTAAAATTTGTAGCAATTTACAAGTTGAAGTTAAGCTGATTCCTTATCTTCACTTGTTGAAATTTGTAGCAATTTACAAGTTGAAGTTAAGCCGAGATTATTCCTTATCTTCACTTGTTAAAATTTGTAGCAATTTACAAGTTGCAGCTAAGCAGATATTACTGTTTCTCTTCACTTGTTAAAATTTGTAGCAATTTACAAGTTGAAGTGAAGCCGAGGTCGTTGCTTAAACCCTTATAGCAATCTACGGGTTGGTTAAACCTAAAGAAGATGCTTAACACTTGTTGAAATTTGTAGTAATTTACAAGATGACGTTAAGCCGACATATGATCATCTGTTGAAATTTGCAGCAATTTACAGGTTGAAATAAAAGCTAAGTATATTGTTTAAACACTTGTTGAAATTTGTAGCAATTTACAAGTAGATCATTGTTTAAACACTTGTTATAACTTGAGAAATGTTTTCAAAGATAGCATTGAATAGTGTCTACTTGTTAAAATTCATGAAAAGTTTGCAGGTCAGTATCTTGCCGAAGTAAAGCTTGTAGTTACTATACCCGAGGTATTTAACCCCGAGAAGATTGCACAAAGGAGGCAAAGTATGAAAGGCATGCCAAATATTCTAAGTATAGAACCATGCAGAAGCAATCAAGAGAAAATAAAGACTAAAGCATTCAAAGAAAAACAGTTACAGTTGTGTACAAAGAAGGCACTATGGCCTAACCAAAAGCAAATTGCTCGGCAGTAACAGAGATAGGCACATCGGCCACAAAAGGAAGCTTACATTGTCCAGAAAATAGAAAAGTAAAAATGTTCAAACAAAGAAAGACATTGGAGTCAGGCTCCTTTAGCATCAACAACTGGATGGGCTGGAACCTCGGAGGATTCTGGTGGAACCACCTCGGCAATCTTTTCCGCAGCCAACTCGGCGTCAATTTCGGCAAGTGTTTGATCAAGACTTCTATCAACTGGAGGAACATTAGATGATGCTTGCTCAGGAGTGGTCTCATTGATAACCTCCTCATCCTCCTCATGAGTCAAGTCTAGGACTTGATCTTCGTGAGGAGGGGACTTGGTCTCACTAGCATCCTTGGGCTTCCTTACCAAAGCCTCATCATCATCCTTATCCTCATCCTCAGATTCAGACTCAGATTCATCTTCAGCTTGGCTTGGAGATGGAGGTGGAGGAAACGGAAGAGGAATAGCGTCGGCTTGGCGCAGTGGTGAATTCT
The DNA here is from genome assembly GCF_055761805.1 of Camellia sinensis. Classification (NCBI taxonomy): domain Eukaryota; kingdom Viridiplantae; phylum Streptophyta; class Magnoliopsida; order Ericales; family Theaceae; genus Camellia; species Camellia sinensis. The sequence goes on along the minus strand of NC_138962.1, from coordinate 177,940,670 downwards.
CAGGAAGATTAAGTTTTTTTGCAAGGGCCATCCAACCAAGGGAGAAGCCCCTGTTGCACGCCTGCCTAACCTGTAGTTTGTATTCCTCTGTAACGTCGGCCATTCCTTGAGCATAGGCCTTTTCATCGGCCGCTTTGATTTTGGCGTCTTTAGTAGATAAAGCGTCTTGAAGTTCCTTTTCCGCTTGGGCCTTTTTGTCCTCGGCCTCTCTCTTCTCGGCCTCGGTGACCTTCTTAATAGCCTCGGCAGATTCGGCATTTTCTTCGGCTAGGGTTTGGGCTTTGGTGGCAGCCTCAGCCTGGTCTTCAAGCTTCCTCATCTTTGCCAGACAAGTTTTGTTTTCATTTTTTAGGGCAGAAACCTCCCGCCTCATATCGGCCAACTTCTCCCTTGTTTCAAAAGCTTGCATGGAGAGAGAATGGGCATGTTGAATGGCCTGAAAGAACCCAAGGGAAAAGTTATTACACAAACTTTACAAGTATAGAAAAAGAGGCAGAAAGACAAGTTGCCAAATTGGGGAACTTACTTGTATAGAACGTTGGAGCATGAGGGCGTAGTTCTCGTACTCGCTCATCTTGGCATTCCGCTCAAGATCGCCAGGAAGGAGAACAGCAGTACTGAGTGCCACGCCGACATTGATTTCATCGGCACTGTCACAGGCTAGAACAGACTTATCTTCCAGGGTGATTTCAGGCACCTAGGGGACTCTTGGTATTTTGGAACCCGAGGTCGTCGCAGACGATGACCTCGGCTTCTTTGATTGAGTGGACTCTGATGGCTGTGTTTCAGCAGACCTTTTTGTGGGAACGGAAGCGGTCTTCCCACTCTCAGCCAGTTTGGATATAGGTAAAATGTCCTCAGAATCAACCTGAGTCACTTTAGCCTTTGGCTGGGCTTTCTTGGTTCTCTTCGGCTTTGGTTGGGGCATGGTTTGTGTCGGCTGAGCATCAACGTCCGTAGGAAGGTCGGCTAGGAGATCTTAGGCAACAGGCTTCGGGCAACCCCATCTCAACAGTTTTGACAAGTCGTCGCCGACGTTTTCTTTCTGGTATTGGGATTAAGTATGGGGCAGAAGTTGATGGTTGATCGGCTGGATCAGAGGTTGACCCTTGATCAGCCCGAGATGTTGATGCGGTTTGTAGAGTAGTAGCAGAGGGAGGAGATAAGCTCTTCTTCTTTCTTTTCGGGACGTCGGGCAGTGTTGACTTGTACGTCGGAATAAAATTCAGTACTAGTGAAGCCTTGCGCTTTTGGATTGGCAGATCTAGGAGCCTCTTTAAGTCTTTGCTGGGGACGTAGGATTGGCGAAAGTCTTTTGGTGGCTTACGAACGTCTGCAAGAAGAAACAGACATTAGAAACAGATAAAATATTGAAGACTTGAACAGAAACAACTAAAGTATTGACGCTGGACTCTTACCCTTGCCCTCTTTAACTGATCGGGGAAGAGGGTAGAGATGGGTGTCCTTGTCTGCGCCAAACTCCCAATTTCCCGAAGTAATAACATAATCATCTCCAGCCCCCTTGTTGGAGTCTGGGAGGTCGGCTACAATTTTGTATTTTGTTGACCTTGGATTAAGATAATAAACGAAGCCTTTTTCCTTCAGGTTAAGGGGGCACATGGTATAACAGTACTGGATGTCGGCAAGGGTGATCCTAGCGTTCTCCTGCCTAGCTAAAACTATGATGCCATTGATCACTCGATAAGAGTTTATGGCCAGTTGCATAGGGTTCAACTTGTAAAAGTGAAGAATTTCGCGAAAGAGAATGTTAAGTGGGAGCCGGAGTCCGCACTCAGTAAAAGCTACTATAGGAAAGGGCATTGAATCATCTGTGGGCATGATGGAGTCGTTATCTTCAGCCAGCCTCAGATGGACATCGGCAGGAATAGAGAACTCTTGCCTAAAGTACTCAAGTTTGGTCGGGGTGTCTACCCTATGTCTCCACATACCCATAACGTCGGCCTAAAATCAGAGGGCTAGGTTTCAGAAAAAAGATGCTCTTAAGGGGTTATCAAGACCTCGGCGAAACCCTAGGTATATGCTGGTAAGGATTGTTTCAGTTTTTTCTTAAGAATTGATAGGTTCTATAGACAAATCCCAAACCTAAATCTATGAAGGCAAAGATTGAAAGCAAAAATTGAAGGCAGAGATCTAGCGAAGACACAAAAAACAGAAAACAAAGGCGAAGTTTCAGAAACAAGAATAGGGATGGGCTATCAAGAACATGAAGAATACGAGAAATAAAGGACCAAGATCAGTGGCAAAAATACAGTGAAGTGGTGCAACGGTGCGTGTGTTCAAGATATAGGCAAGGGCCAAATCCAGGAGTAAACACATTCAGATGTATGATTCATAAAATAGATATTTGAGCAAGGCAGTAATAACAGGAGATTCCAGAAATGGTCAAGAATTGAAATCAGAAGGAACAGTTGCTTACCAGGAAAAATGAAGCCGATGTGAGGACTTCCGAAGTCAGTCAGTAGTTACAGATGTGGCAGAACGACGAAAGTTCCACCAGGAAGAAAAATACAGAGCTTGGAACTTCAGCAATGGCGGATTCGAGAGAAAAAGTTTTAGAGAGAGAAAAAAGCAAAAGAACTTAGATACAAAAGTGAAAAGACGAAAGCAAAGATAGTGTCTTCGTTGAAAACGTGAAACGGCGGCAAAATAAGGCATTTATTGCGCCTGAAAAACCGCATGCGTCAGACGGCGTAGACAGATTAAGACGGCTTACAAGCCCGTCACAGGCACGGGCCAATAAAGATGAAACATGTGCAGGAAACGGTTGAGAAGTGATGCATGACAGCTCATGCACGTGGGAAAAGTTCATTTGAGTTCTTGTTCTTGAAAACAAAACATATCGGCTTGACATGAATGATCTCAGCCGAAGAGTTCTTACGCCGAGGTACTAGAAGACAATACAGATATAGGTTCTATCACCTCAGAATGCCGAGGTAATAGAACCTAGGGGGTAGTTGTGGGGATGTATTTTCTGAATACCAACACGTGGCAAGGTGACGCCGACGTGTCAGCCGAGGTGCCACGTGTCCTGGTCGTGACGCCGAGGTTATCTCGGCTAGGCCGAGGTTGCCTCCGAAGATATCGGAATCCGAGATAAGCGGATAATGAATAAGGGGCAAGAGTCCTAGAGTAAAGAGAAGACTTTGCTAAGATAAGGATAAAGCTCTTAGGGAGTTTATCTTTATCTCTTGAGGAATCCAAAGTAAGCACTGAATTGGAGTCTGTACGGGGAGCAAATATTTCGGCGTGCCCGTATTCCTTTCTTCCGTGCTCCGTCGATATCCGATCACCTGCGAGCAAATAACGGTGAGCTATCCGGCGGTGTGTGGCCGGAAACACCCTCCGACGGTCAAACTAGCACACACCTTAGAGGGAATAGAGAGAAGGGAGAGAGTGTTTTAGTGTAAGGATTTTCTTACAGAGATGTTCGTCTGTCGCGTATGGGGGGCGCAGACATGCTTATATACCTTCTGTGCCCCATATCCACTCCCTGCTATCTCCTGACACGTGGCTCTGCTATCCCATCTGTCAGCATAAACCATGCCGTTCATCACCTGCTCTCAACTGCCTGCCAGCATAGCTGGAGCTCGGCAGCCGAGCTGCCCTACCTCGGTCATACCATGCTTCATACCTTAAGCGCCTGACCGGATAACCGAATGAAGGACCGGGCTAGGCGGCATCTCGGCAAAGCTTAGCCCGGGCTCCTCCTTTGGTCGGTCTTCTCGCCGGTCAGTCAACTACCTCGGCTGACCGCGCCTTTCCGAGCGCCGGCCTCTCGGTCTGTCTGGTCTCGACAATCCTCGGACCGAGCATCCCGGTCTGACCGGTCACTTCCTGGCCGAGCACCTTCTGCACGGTTCGGGGCAGCACACAGTCCAAACTCTGCCCGGCCCAAGTTCTGGTAGCCCATCTCCGGGTGAATAGTCGATCATCTCGGCCTAATGCTCTGCTGGGCCCTCAACCTGTTCGGTTTATACCTCGGCCCAACGCCGGAGCATAAATCACCCTCTCAATTGCCCCTTAATTCCGTCCTCGGAAGCGTGACTGGGATTATTCACCTCGTCCGAGATAACGTTTCTCCGGTCGTCAAGATGCCAAGACTCGATCGAGCTAGTTGACGTAATCGTCCGCAGATTTGACCGGTTATATTCCTCGGCTGACCTATTCTTGTTGAAAGTAGCTCGGTTGGCTCTTCGTCTTTTCAACCCGTCGCTTCAGTCCTGCCAAAGCCATAAATGGGGACACGTGGCGTGCTCCCATTGGTTATCGAGAAGCAACCCGCCGTTCTTGTCAGATTTTAAATTTGGGCGGTCTCTTTCGCCTGTACAAACTCGCCCTCCATCGTTCCATTTTTTCCCTACTGCTGCCTCCATCTCTGTCGATTCTCAAGCCCAAGCTCGACTGCCATCCTGCCATTCTTCGTGTTTGGGAAGAACACCTTCAGCCCTTCACAGGTAAGATACCCAATCTCTCTTATGTTGCTATTTGCTCTTATTTTGCACACATTAGGACCCAAAAACGTAGCTTTTAGGGCTTAGACCATAGAAAACGTCCTAAACCTCCCACTGTTCTTGGTGTTCTTCGTCTTCCTGAAGAACATCGAAGAACTGGGGTGAACCGGGCTCTGGGCCTTCTTTTGATCCAAAAAGTTAGCCAAACCGGGCAAACAACGTGTTTGTTCCAATCATGGCAAAAACCGAGATAACCAAAGGACTTGGTCGCTTAACCGGGCTAACATCAGGTCTGCTTCGGCGACCGAGCTCCTTAATCAGACAACCGAGGTAGTTTGGCCCCCTTACCGACCGAGCTGAAGTCTAGCTCTCTTAGCGAAACCACACACTTACACTTACCATCCTTTTCCTGCAGAGTCCAAGGGGACCCCTGTCATTCCTGAACCTCTCAGGACCGAGCTGCAGCAATTTATCACCGTGCCCAACCCATCAACCGGGCTATAGTAAGTCGGCCACAAATGGGGAAGTTCCGCTTCCTTGTGGATACTCCGGCCGCGCTAGCCGCTTTCAGAGAGGACTACGGCGTCCCGGCCGACGTCCATCTCGAGCTGGCCGAAGAAGAGACCACGCCTTGGGGTAGGGAGGAATGCCCCTTCACCGTGCTATCCATCGTTGAAGGGGGTCTTCGTTTCCCACTCAACCCTCTCATAACCGAGTTCCTCCGCCGAACCGGGCTGGCACCCACACAGGTGTCCACCAACACATACAGAATAATCAACGGCGTACACGAATTGAACCAACGGCTAGGCACCAACTTAGGCCTAGCCGAGATATTAAGGCAATACACAATGGGCCACACCGGTGACGGCCTGGCTTACTACTTGAAAATAAGACCGGGCAAGGAAAAAATCGTAACCGGCACCCCGGACAAAGATATGCACGATGATGATTTCTTCTGGGTGTCCGGCAACTACGAAACAGCCGAGGTGCCGGGCTGGTTCATAAGCAAGGACTTCGGTTCTTCATGTAAGCCACTCAAACTTGCTCGGTTAACTTTATTCTTTAGTTTTACTAACCGGTTTCCCTGTTTCTTTTGCAGCTATCCAAGCCTTGCAAGCCAACTACCAATTCCCCAACGTCGAGGCAATTCGGGCCGTGCTTAGGTACCGTCACCGAGACTGCAACGAATTGCTCGGCTACACACCGACTTACAGATATTCTGCTCCGCGCCGGAGTAGAGTAACTGACTTCCTCAGAGCTCCTTCGCCACCTCCAGATCCAACCCTACCAGACGTGCCCCTCGTTCGCCTGACCGAGGAACAAGAGATGGCTAAGCGCAGCAGAATCAAGAACTTGCTCACCGCCACATCCGCCGAGCTGCCGAGCGTTTCGACTCGCTCACCCGTCGCCGGTCAATCCAGTGGCGCTGTGGTCGCCCTCGCCTCTCAGCCGACCGGCCAATCCAGCCGAGAACCTTCTGCACGGCGGGCCGGGAAAAGGGCTCGGGCCGACCCATCTGCCGAGTTAGTCGCCGAGCTAACTACCGAGCATCCGACTGACGCCCCCGCCCCAGTACCGGCCTGGCGTCCACAGTTGAAACACCGGGGTCAGGACATCCCGGCAACTGCCTCGATCAAGGCTGACAAAGAGCATCTGCTCGCCTTTGATCTGTCCAAAGCATTCCTACTACCAAGCGACGTGGTCGGCAGTGACCACGTCCCTGACACTCGGTTGGTCAAGTCATCCGTGAAGTCCATGGCCAGGGTAAGTCAATGCAACTCCAAAAATTTCCCAAGTGTTCGCTCCGCCCTTATTGCTCGGTCCCCCTTTCTGATGAACTTTGTTTCTTTGTGCAGGCCATTCAGAAACAGCACTTGGTGTTGGAGCGCATTCACCGGCTTAGGCAGAGAGCCAATGACACAGCCAGCCACGTTGAAAGCCTTCAAGCCGAGCTCGGCCGAGCTAAGTCTTCGCTTGAAATGGCCAATTCTGACAATAACAGACTGCTCGGCCAGCTGGAAGCAGCTGAGAAAAAACGAGATGAGCTCCAAGCCGAGGTGGACACCCTGAAGAAGGCGAAGAAGCAAGCCTGCCGGGCTGCAAACAAAGCCGGTTTTATCGAGGCCGAGGAGAGCTACAAAAAGCAAGTCTTTGCAACACAAGACATCTATTTTAAAGCAGGCTGGAAGTCTGCCTGCGAACACCTCGGCCAAGGCTCCGACACCGACGTGTTTGCCAATCCTCCTAAGGCTTCGCTACCGGTCTACCTTGTGCCTTACGCAAACGACGTATTCAGCGCTCTGCAAGCGGAGGCCGAGGAAGGACTCGAAGATGGAGAGGATGACACAGATTCTGAGGAAGAGGAGGCCGAGGTACAAGAGCAGCCCGGCAGTGCTGAGCCCGGTGCGCAAGAAGTCAGTCCTACCATCAACCTTGATGCCGGCGAGGACGAGTTCACCAATCTCTCCCCCCTAGTTTAGTTCTCTTTTCTTTGTATTTTTGCTTTCAATACTCTTGATGTAACCGGGCTCTGTCCCCACCTTTTGTAATGAATTTCTTTATCAATGAAAAATTTTGAATTTTCGTCAAGTGTTTGCCCGGTAGTAATCAATTCCGTCTTCAGCAAACTATCTCGGTATAACTTATCATTTGAACACTTTGTCGACCGGAGTCCATAACACGGTCGAAGCAATTTGAGCATAACAAAACAAATTCATGCACCGAAATACCCATTTCGGTTGTAGCTAAGTTTGGACAAGATACCATGTTGGACAAGACGCCAACTCTTCCAACCGGAGTACTTCATCGCGGTTGGGAATCCCAAGTTGGACAGAACACCAACTCTTCCAACCGGAGTACTTCATCTCGGTTGGGAATATAAAGTTGGACAAAACACCAACTCTTCCAACCGGAATACACCATCTCGGTTTGGAATTTTAAGTTGGACAAATCACCAACTCTTCCAACCGGAGTACATCATCTCGGTTGGGGATTCTAAGTTGGACAAAACACCAACTCTTCCAACCGGAGCAAATCATCTCGGTTGGGAATCCAAAGTTGGACAAAACACCAACTCTTCCAACCGGAGCAAGTCATCTCGGTTGGGAATCCTAAGTTGGACAAGACACCAACTCGTCCAACCGGAGCAAGTCATCTCGGTTGGGAATCCTAAGTTTGGACAAGACACCAACTCTTCCAACCGGAATACACCATCTCGGTTGGGATTTTTAAGTTGGACGAATCACCAACTCTTCCAACCGGAGTACATCATCTCGGTTTTAAACATTAAAAGAACAATCCAAGTGCTAATGCAAAATGACTTCTATAATTTGACAAAAAGAATTACATTCTGCTTTGCAAGCCAAAAAATTGCTTTACAAAAAGAGGAAAGTAAAAAGCTTAAAAATAATACAATTTCAAGTTGGCCGCATTCCATGGCCGCATTCCATGGCCGGGGTATGGCTCTTCCCTCTAGATCCTCCAAGTGGTAAGCCCCCTTGCCAGCCAGACCAGTGATCTTGTAGGGTCTTTCCCAATTTGCCCCTAGTTTGCCTTCTCCTGGCACCAGGGTGTTGCCCATAATCTTCCTCAAAACCCAATCCCCAACTTTGAGCGGTCTGGGGTGCACTGTCTTGTTATACTTCTTGGAGAGCTCTTGTTGGTAAGCGGCAACATGGATGAGGGCTTTCTCCCGGCGCTCTTCCGCTAGGTCCAACTCCAAGGCAATAGCCTCGGCATTTAGCTCGGGCTCAAAACTCTCAGTTCTGAGGGTGGGCATTTCAACCTCCAAGGGTATGACCGCCTCCATGCCATAAGCCAAAGCAAATGGAGTTTCCCCGGTCGAACGTCGCGGGGTTGTTCGATATGCCCAAAGGACGCTCGGTAATTCTTCAGCCCACTTGCCCTTAGCCTTTTCCAACCGTTTCTTCAACCCATCTAGTATAGTTTTGTTTGATGCTTCGGCTTGACCATTGGACTGCGGGTAGGCCGGGGTGGAGTTGTAGAATTCTATCTTCAGATCTTCACAAAATCCTCTGAATAGGCGACCGTCAAACTGGGTACCGTTGTCAGAGATCAAAATCTTGGGGACGCTAAACCGCGTGACAATGTTCTGCCAGACAAATCGCTTCACGTCTTTTTCTTTAATGGTTGCCAAGGGCTCAGCTTCAACCCACTTTGTGAAGTAATCTGTGGCCGCGATGAAGAATTTCCGGTTGGCCGGTGCTGTTGGCAACGGTCCCACTATATCTAGCCCCCACATGGCGAAAGGCCAAGGACTGGTGAGGGGAAGAAGTTCCCTGGCAGGCTGGTGGATCTGATGGGCGAATTTTTGGCATTTCTCGCACTTGCGGACATATTTTTGAGCGTCGGCCTGCATGCACGGCCACCAGTATCCCTGCGAAATAGCTCGGTAGGCCAAGGACCGTCCCCCGACGTGGCTGCCACAAATGCCTTCATGAATTTCAAACAAGAAGGCCTCCACACTGTTCGGGTGCACGCACTTGAGAAACGGACCGGTGAAGGACTTTTTATACAACGCGCCTGATGGAGAGAGCCAAAACCGCTCTGACTTCACCCGGATTTTGTGTGCTTCTTTCTTGTCCGCTGGAAGAGTCCGGTCTCTGAGGAACGAGATCAAGGGGTCCATCCATGAAGGACCTAGCTCGGCGCAGAGTACATCCGTCTGCCCGGCATTTTCAATGCTTGGCCGCGGAAGAAAGTCAATCAACAGGGGGTTTGGAGATGTGCTATCTACCATCGAAGCGAGGCCGGCGAGTTCATCAGCCCGGCTGTTTTCTTCCCGGCCAATCTGCTGGACTCTGATTGCCTCAAACTGCTTGATATGGTCCCTGACCAGAGCTTGGTACTTCGCCATCCTGTCGTCCTTCGCTTCATAAATCCCTGATACTTGGTTAACCACAAGCTGGGAATCACTATATACCAGAAGCTCGGCAGCCTTCATTTGGATTGTGCTCTTGAGCCCAGCAAGAAGCGCCTCGTACTCAGCCTCGTTGTTAGACGCCGGGAAGCCGAGTGTGATAGAATGCTCAATGGTTAGGCCGTCCGGGGATATAAGAACGATACCAAGGCCGGCACCATGACGGTTGGACGCTCCATCAACAAAAAGCTTCCACATGTCCCCCACGAAAAGCTTCCAGCAGTCAGATGGGTCCTGAGAGTTGCGAAGGGCAATGGGATCACAACTGCTCGGCTGCGCGGTGTCAAGTTTGGTGTTGACCGGTTCAAAGTCAGTGCCCCTTGGTGATTCGACACCGGACTCAGCAAGTTGGTCCGTAATGCCCAAGTCCGTAGGCGAAACACCAGGTTGCGGTGTGAAGCCGGCCGCAGGTTCTGAGCTGCCTGGAACCATTCCTTCCCCCCTTGAGGATTCGGCACCGGACTCAGCAAGTTGGTTCAGAATGCCCAAGTCCGTAGGCGAATCATCAAGTTCTGAGCCGTGTGGAACCATTCCTTCCCCCCTTGGTGATGCGGTACCGGACAGATTGGATGGGTTGGTGATACACAACTCCGTCATCGCAGCACCGGGAGGTATTACCGTGCAAACTGAGGGAATTTCGATGGGGCGCGCTAACTCCGCGGCGCGACCTTCTGCAGCTGGTAGTTCCTCGGTTGGCATTGTGGGCGTCTCATCATCTGCCCCGGCAATGTCGACCGGGAATACCGGATGAGTGCCAGGTGAGAACTCGGCAACAAAATCGGCCAAGGTTTGGGCTTTGATTGCGGTGCGCGGCTGGAACTTCACATCGAACTGTCCCAACTCGACCGCCCATTTTAATATTCGGCTGGAAAAGTCTGCGCGCTCAAACAAGGCCTTGAGGGGGAACTCGGTCAGTACGACGATGGTATGGGCGTGAAAATAATGTGCCAATTTCCTCGAAGCCATCATCAGTGCCAACGCAAGCTTTTCCAGCGGCAAGTACCTCGTCTCGGCCGGCAGAAGGATCTTACTTACGTAAAAAATTGGGAGGTGCTTAATTCCTTCAGCCCGGACTAACACCGCACTGACTGCGTGCTGGGAGACGGCAAGGTAAAGGTAGAGTTCCTCACCGGGCTCTGGTGTAACCAACAGCGGCGGAGAAGACAAATAATCTTTGAGCTCGGCCAAAGCTCGGTCACACTCGTCATCCCATGAGAATTTTGACTTCAATGCTTGAAAGAAAGGGCGGCAGCGATCTGATGACCGGCTTATAAATCGATTAAGCGCGGCGGCCATCCCGGCCAGATGCTGCACGTCCTTAGCCGAGTTGGGTTGTTTCAATTCTTGCACGGCTCTGATCTGAGTAGGGTCTGCTTCGATGCCTCGGTTCGTGACTAAGAATCCCAAAAATTTCCCGGATCCCACGCCAAAGGCACACTTCGAGGCGTTCAAGCGCAGCTTGTGCTTCTTAAGAATGGCGAACATCTCGGCTAAGTCGGACAAATGGTGTACCTCATGTCGGCTCTTTACCACCATATCATCGATGTAAGCCTCCATTGTCCGGCCGAGCAAAGGAGCGAACATTTTGGTCACCATCCTCTGAAAGGTTGCCCCGGCGTTTTTCAAACCAAAGGGCATAACTCGATAGCAGAAGAGTCCCCTTGGAGTCGTAAAAGAGGTGATTTCTTGGTCAGGTTCATGCATGGCAATCTGGTGATAGCCGCGGTACGCATCCAAGAAACTGAGCCGATTGTGTCCAGCCGTCAAATCCACTAGCTGGTCAATGCGCGGCAAAGGGAAGCTGTCTTTTGGACAAGCCCGGTTGACTGTCTTGTAGTCGACACAAACTCGCCACTTTCCATTTTTCTTGGGCACCACTACCGTGTTGGAAATCCACCGAGGGTAGTGCACTTCCTGTATTGCTCGTGCCTCAAGCAAGTTCTTTACCTCCTCTGCTACTACCTCGGCGTGATGCAGCGCCAATCTCCTTGTTCGCTGGATGACTGGCTTTGCTCCAGGGAAGACGTTGAGGTGATGGCAGATAAAGCTTGGGTCAAGACCAGGCATGTCATAGGGCGACCATGCAAAGACTTCGATGTTCGCCATTAAAAACTCAATCATCTCGGTTCTCTCCATGGCCGAGAGACTTGAACCGAGCAAGAAGAATCTGTCCGGCTGCTCGGCATCAATCCGCACCTCAACCAATTCTTCAAAAGCCTTGTCCTCGGCTCTGGTGCCAACATCATCCAGGACACTCTGGTCCTCCGGTCCCTCGATCATTTGAACGAATCCTTTGGCAGCCCGACTCCCGTTGACCGCCACGAAGCATTGCTTGGACATGACCTGATCACCCCAAATCTCCTCGATTGCCCCCATAGCCGAGGGGAATCTCATCACCTGGTGGTAGGTCGATGCTACGGCTTGCATGGCGTGAAGCCATCCTCTTCCAAGGATAAGGTTGTACGTTGAAGGGACTTGTAGCACCCAAAACTCCACTTGCTTGACCACGGATCCCGCTTTGACCGGCAGGATAATCTTTCCCAATGGCCACTCCGGCTGCGAGTTAAATCCAACCAGTGGCGAAGTGGCCGGAGCCAAGTCTGTCTCACGGAGTTTGAGCTGTTTGAACGCATCATAATACATGATCTCGACCGAGCTTCCCTGATCGATCAAGATCCGTCTAACATCAAATTCTTTGACGCGTAGTGTTACTACAAGAGCATCGTTGTGCGGCGTCTGGATACGCTCTAAATCTCTTGAGGTGAAACTTATCACGTCTTTTTCTTCTGTCTTCCCCCTCTTGATGGCAGGTTGTACTGACAAAACTTCCCTCATATGCTCTGCCTTCTTGATCATGCCCCGGAGTTCACAAACGCGCTCCGGTTCCACGATGCCGTGGATGACATTAATAACTCCTTGTGGTGGCGCATCTCGGTCATCCTGTCCCCTGGGATCGGCCGGAGCCTGATTTGGTTTCACGCCGCCATCAATGTAAAGGTCCAGATGCCCGGCCGCAACCAATTCCTCCAAATGTTGTCGCAAAGGCAAACAATCCTCAGTCCGGTGGCCCCTCTCCCGGTGAAACGTACAACGATACCGCGGATTGTACCCCTTTTGTCCATCGCCCAACTTAGCAGGAAACCGGACATACTCCTCGTCTCGGATTTCGCTAAGTATGCGATAGATTGGAATCTTGAAGACCGTGGTTATGCCAGTCCTTGCCTTCATTCTCCTGTTTGCGTCCTCTACGTCATCACGGGGGTAGTCATCCCGGTCATTCCGACGTCCTCTACCCCGGTTTTTACGATTTGAACCTCGGTCTGATTCCTCTGCTCGGTCATTTGAGCGGCTGGACTCTTGCCCAACTGCGTGCACTTTGCCTGCTGTCTTCTTGTTTGTTCCGACCGGAGTGGCCTTCACGGTGGAAGCTGACGCATCATCCTCCACTCGGATGTGCTCATTGATGCGCTGCATGAGCTGGCCCATGGAGGTCGGTTGGTGCATGGTAAGCGAGTCCCGCAGTCTATGTCCGACCGGGAGACCACGCTTATATTGCGTGATGGCAAGGTTGACCGGGCAATCCAGGATCTCGTTGAAGGTCTCCCAATACCTTGAATTGTATGCCTTCAGTGTGTCGCACGGTTCCATCTTGACACTCAGCAAGTGATCAACTTCCTTTGGTGTTTTTGTGTTGGTTTTGAAGCGCGTAACAAACGCTTCGGCCAACTGTTGCCACCGTTGTATGCTCCCTTCCGGCAACCTCTCAAACCACTTTAAGCCCAGCTCACCTAAACTGGACGGGAAGATTAGGCACATAAGTCCGTCATTCCGCCTATGTCCGGCCATGACCTGACGGAAGTGGCTCACATGCATGTAAGGATCGGTTTTGCCGTCGTAGAGCGTGAACTTAGGCTGGTGGAAGCCTGCCGGAAGCGGCGTTGTTTCTATTTCCAGGGAAAAAGGGGTGGCACTCAGCCTGGCCAGGTCTGTATCTTCAAATGCTGGCACTGTTTGGCGGGGTGGAGGCATTCCGACCTCCTCGCTGGCATGAACCCCGTAGGAGAGCCGCTGGAAAGCTGGTATTCTCTGAGCTTCGCGCCGGCGAGCCTGCTCCCTTAATACTGCCCGTAAGTCCTCTGACTGAGCTGAATAAGAATACCTCGACGTCGTCGCCGGACGTGAGGGTTTGTAGGTGCTGTCTTGCGCGCTGGACTTTTCTGCACGCACGTCGGAATCACCAACCTGGTAACTTCTGGTGATAGATATGGACTGAGTATTTCGTTGGCTCTGTCCGCCTGAACGGCGGGATAGGGTGCGCTCACTGTGGTCACCCACTCCAGCTACACCTTTCCCTTTGACATGCCGTTTAAGATCCTCCATCTCCGCCGCCATCCGCCTGATGACAGCGTCTTGGTCCCTTAACTTGCTTTCCAGTCGCCTGGCGTGTGAGTCTCTCCGCCGGTGACCGTCTGGACTCCGTGAATGCCCATGACTCCTTCCGCGCTTATCCCGCGCGTCTCCTGACTGTCCCCCAATGGGCGTCCCCAACTCAGCCATTGGATGGACGGCAGGTGGCCCCTCTCTCCTTCGGGTATACTCCGGGGTGGCTCCATCGATGGCGGACAACGGGAACTCGTCGTTGTTTGCCATGGACGGCGATCAGATGAACCTGGAAGACAAGGTTTTGTCTGTCAAGTTTCCCACAGACGGTGCCAATTGTACGGGGCGCAAATATTCCAGCGTGCCCGTATTCCTTTCTTCCGTGCTCCGTCGATATCCGATCACCTGCGAGCAAATAACGGTGAGCTATCCGGCGGTGTGTGGCCAGAAACACCCTCCGACGGTCAAATTAGCACACACCTTAGAGGGAATAGAGAGAAGGGAGAGAGTGTTTTAGTGTAAGGATTTTCTTACAGAGATGTTCGTCTGTCGCGTATGGGGGGCGCAGACATGCTTATATACCTTCTGTGCCCCATATCCACTCCCTGCCATCTCCTGACACGTGGCTCTGCTATCCCATCTGTCAGCATAAACCATGCCGTTCATCACCTGCTCTCAACTGCCTGCCAGCATAGCTGGAGCTCGGCAGCCGAGCTGCCCTACCTCGGTCATACCATGCTTCATACCTTAAGCGCCTGACCGGATAACCGAATGAAGGACCGGGCTAGGCGGCATCTCGGCAAAGCTTAGCCCGGGCTCCTCCTTTGGTCGGTCTTCTCGCCGGTCAGTCAACTACCTCGGCTGACCGCGCCTTTCCGAGCGCCGGCCTCTCGGTCTGTCTGGTCTCGACAATCCTCGGACCGAGCATCCCGGTCTGACCGGTCACTTCCTGGCCGAGCACCTTCTGCACGGTTCGGGGCAGCACACAGTCCAAACTCTGCCCGGCCCAAGTTCTGGTAGCCCATCTCCGGGTGAACAGTCGATCATCTCGGCCCAATGCTCTGCTGGGCCCTCAACCTGTTCGGTTTATACCTCGGCCCAACGCCGGAGCATAAATCACCCTCTCAGAGTCCATAGAAGTCAGGCTTCTAGTGGGACTAGGATTGAGTTAACTATAAAAGAGAAGCACCCCCGTGGGTCTAAGGTACGCAGTTTTATGCTTAAGCTTGTGAGTTTAACACTTGATTGTCTTTGAGAAATATACTGACTTGATCGTCGGAGTGCCCCCGGGTGGAAGAGCCACCGCCGGAGCCTTTTCTTTCTGTTACAGGTTTTCTGAAGCCATCTATTCTGCCGGTGCTCTCCAGCTGATTACTAGGCGGGCAGTGTGGTCAGAAAATTACCCACACAGTTTTTAAATAGAGTGTTGAAATGTGTTTTGAAAATGTATTTTGAATTAAGTTTTTAAAGTTTGATGTGACATGTGAAATAAGAAAATTTGTTTGATGATGTGTTTTGGAAATAGTTTTCAAAACTTAATTCAATCAATAATTTATAATCAAACACACAACTCATATATCGATATCCGTATTTTTTATCAACAGTAATAACCAAACTATTTTTAAAATACTGAAATTAAAAATTGATTTTTTTTTTCAATTGATTTTTTTTTAGTGAATTTTTTTTGAATAATTTTTTTTTTCAAATTATTTTTTCATTTTAAAATAAATCTATGTCAATTATTTTGTGTCAATTAAATTTTCTATCAATTCATTTTTTATGCCTGTACAAACATCTTCTACAATAAGTTTTTTATTTTTTTCTAAAATTTTGTTAAAGTCAACAACTTTTGAGAATACATATTAATAAAAATTAACATAAATACACTAAGTTTAATATTTTAAATAGAAATCATAACATAAACCTTACAAAACATTATCAATTTTTTTTCTCATTTATTACACGTTATTAATTTAGTAATAAAGTCGTAACAAATTGTTCAGTATTTGTTCAGTATACGGATGTAATATTATTAAAAAATTATTAATATTATAAAAAAATAATAGATAAGAAATAAAAAGTAAAAAATAAAAATAAAAAACAACCTGAACGTTCTGAACCTTCAGAGTAGCTTCAGATAGTCGAACACCAGGAAGTCGGACCGGGACAACCGGCCGGTCATCCTATCTCACACCAATTCCCACTCAGTGGAAGCTTTTCAGAGAAGAAATATGAGGTTCACGTGATACAGAGAAGAAATATGAGGTTCACATTAAATTTTCAGAGACGATGGAGAAGGACATAGAAGTTTTTCAGATTAAAAGAGAAAGAAAGATAAGGTTCACGTGAAATTTTCAGAGACGATGGAGAAGGACATGGAAGCTTTTCAAATCAAAAGAGGAAGAAGGCAGAAACGTTAAAAGTGGAGAACTGAAGTACAAGCTGCCAAACGGGTTTTCAAACTATAATTTGAATTAATACGCGGAATTGTATTTTGAATGTCCTATCCAAACGTGAAGCGGGAGTTCACGTGTTGAAAGTTAATTTGAAAATACAAACAAATAGAGCCTAAGTATATGAAGCGTTTTTTTGAGATAAATGTTCCTCTAGAACCTTGAGTTGGGGTATTAGTGCTGAAGAGTCGGGGTTTTGATTGTTTATTATTATTATTATTATTATTATTATTATTATTATTATTTTGTTGGTGTTTGGCACTTAAAATTTTTATTTTGGCATTACTTTTTTTTTTTCGATCGTACCTTTCGCAATAGCAATTGTGTGTCGTGAAAAGTGTAATATTTTAAACAGTTGGCTTTTTGTACGCTGTGGAAAGCGAATTTTTAAAGGCTAGCTTTTTATGCACCGTGAAATGTTTAATATTTTTAACAGCTGGTATACGCGTGTCGTATATAGTTGATGTATTAACGGCATGCTATATGCATGTTATAGAAAGTTCTATTATTTACGGCTAACATTGCAAGCCGTAAAAAAATTATCTATATTTGCATTCACGACCTACACAATAGACGTGTCATGGTTGAAAAATTATTTACTACATGTAAAAAAAACAAGTTGTAAAAGTGAGAAATCATGACTTGCATTTACTGTATGTTGTTGATATAAAGCCGTAAAAACCCAGTTTTGTTACCACTATATCATTGTCGAACCACCTACTTTAAAAAATTTGCCAAAAAGTGACAGGTAGCGGCTAATGCCAGCAACTGATTGTGGTGATGATATGAATAGATAGACAAATTAAGTTGACAAATAGGTACATAAGGACAAATAGAGGAATGATACGTGAATAGATAGATAATACTTAGAAAGATCGGTGGATATTGGATAAATTGACTAATAGGTAAAGGTAATTACCAGTAGGTGTTAATACTTGAATTTAATTCCCATTAAATCATATTAAATTCATCGCTAAAAGTTGGTCTTATCATAATAGTCGCTAAAAAAGACTTTTTGTGATGATTTTTGAATTTGTCGCTAAAAATTGACAATTAGTAACATTTTTTTTGTGAAATTTTTTTAAACTATCGCTGAAATTTAGAATTAGTACATTTTTTTAACGAATTTTTTAAATTGTTGTTAAAAACAGACAATTAGTAACGTTTGTTATTAGTATTTGAAGAAAAACATTGCTAATTATCAAATGACCTATTGGGCAATAAATCAATCTATTGGAACCTGCACATAAGTCCTACATAAAAGTATTTGGAGATGTGTAAAAATATATATTCACCTTGCTTGGTTCCATTTTTCTAAAAACAGTTTTCAGAAAATTCTACTTTCTTATTTTCTGTGTTTTTTTGTTTTTACTAATTTTTTTTAATATTTTATGCAAATTTTTTACTTTTTAGACACACCTAACATAAATACACCTAAAAAGTAAAAAAATTGTAAAAAAAATCTTTTAAAAATTCACTAAATACCAAAAATATAAAAAAAAATACAAGAATTCAGTACATTTTATGTATTTTTATGTATTTCTTAATTTTTAAAAATATTTTTTCACAATTTTTTTACTTTTTAGATACATCTAAGTATGGTACATCTAAAAAAGTAAAAAAAATGTTTAAAATTTTAAAAAATTCACTAAAAACAAAAAAAACACGAAAATAAAAAAACTCATTTTTTAAAAAACTTAATCCAGAAAACTCAAACCAAACACACTGATTGAGATTCTTTCTCTCACTTGTCTGAAAGAGGAATTTCCACTTCTACATAGATTGGTAGTTAATAAAGGAGAGTCCTTAAATTCAATGCTGACAAGGAATGAGGTTGTAGGAGAGTGGGTGTTTCAGTTTAGAAAGGAGCTATATGATTGGGAAAGGGTGGAGGTTACTAGAATGTTAGCCCTTTTAGAGGCAACTCCTACAATCAAGTTAGACACAGAAGATAAACTAGTTTGGACTACCTCAAAAATAGGTACTTTTACAATTTCATTTGTGTATAATTTTCTGACAACTAGGTTTGGCACACCTCTTTTACAAATGGTGTTCTTAATGCTAATGAATCAACCCTTTGCATTTTTTGCAAAGCTAAGGGTGCGCCACTTAATCATGTGTTATTGTATTGCCCAGTTGCTTAGAGAGTTTAGTCAGAGATTTTTATTTTTATTTTTTCGAAAGGTTTTGGTCAGAGATGTTAAAGTGGTGGGATGTGCAAGGTGCATTACCAAACTCAGTGGAGGAACTCCTTCACTGGTGGGCAGGGGAAAGTCTCAGCAATAATGAGAGAATGATGTGAAAAGCATTACCTATTACTATGTTGTGGTCTCTATGAGAACATCGAAATGAGTGCATTTTCAAGGTTATTAACCCAAATGTGGCAGGTTTATGTGATCCGATAAAAGTTAAGATTGCACTTTGGTTCTAAGTAGTGTTTAAGGAACATTACTTCACAATTCATGATTTTCTTTTCAACATGAGGTAAATCAGAAATTGTCTGAGTAAAGGTAGGAGGCTTGTGGTTTGAGGTAACAAGTCTTTGCCAGCGTTGACTATTGGGTGTTGTCTGTCATCTTATGTGATGCCTGGGTATATATAACCCACCTCGTTTTCCTTTAATTGTGATTATCTTGCTCGTGTTGGGAGTGTCGGGATTTAATCTAAGGTCTTGTTGACTGTTTAAGTTCACCGTTCTTGAAACTTCCCTCGGATCCTCGTCTTTATTTCATTCTGGAGTTTCGTTCCGCTTGTTTCGAAAAGCATGAAAATGGATCAAGGATGTCTTAGGTTCAGCTAGTGCAATTTCTGAGTGGATGCAGGACCGCACATGCAGGGCTTAGACCGCATGTGTGGATGTGAGGCTGCACGTGCGGGAGGTGAGGCTGCACGTGCGGAAGGTGAGGCTGCACGTGTGGTGAGGTGAGGTCGTCGATGGTTCAACACTGCTTTAAATGCATAAGCGGAGGGCATGTGTGGAAAGTGAGCCGCATATACGGGAGACAATGACGTACCTGTGAAAGGTACGTGCCACACGTGCGGACACGGTGCCGCATGTGCGGGAATGCGATGTGTCCGAAAATTTTCTCTTTTTATTTTCTTGGGCTGAGCACCCACCTCACTTTTCTCTCATCTCTCTCTCTGAAACACATTTCTCCTCCTTCTCTCTACATTACTCTCACCAAATCACATTAATCCTTTGATTTCTCCAAATCCATTAGAGCTTTGACTCTAGTTCCTTCATTAGAGTTAGAGAACTCCTCGAGGTCTACGTTTTGTATGGTATAGATTAGATTTCAGCACCATCAAATTTGGTGGTTTTCTTCTCTTTTCTTCTCCAAAGCTTGAGGTAGGGATTCTCTTAAAGTTATATATACATATTTACAAATTTATGTTGATTTTGGAACTTCTTCTTGTAGTAATGAAACTTGATTTTTGGCTCATGAGTTCTTGATGATTTAAAAAATGGGTTTTCTCAATGTTTTTTTAAAAAAACTCTAAAGGCTATGAACTATATTGTTAAGAAGGAATGTTGTCTTAGAAAAGTCCTTTCAAAAATGAGGAAAAAACCTAGTTTTGTGAAAACCCTAGAGATTGGGGATTTTTTTGGGAAAATGGTAAGTGAAATCTATGCTTGTCAAGTATTATGATGAATATATGATTGAGAAATTCCTATAATTATGTATTAAGAGGAAATTCCATAGAAGAATGAGAAATGGTTAATATTGAAGCTAGTTGTATAGCTTATTTTTGTTTGGTCTTGAAATGTCCAAGTGGAAAAATAGAGATTAACACGTGGAGAAAGCATGTAATGCGGTATTATTATTTATCTCTCGGTAGATTAATTTGTGAAATTATCTTGAGAAGAAGTATGGAGATTTTTATCACAATCATTGATTGTATGGTGGAAACTGAAAAAGGAAACATATTATAATGCATTGATACATGTTGCATTGACATTCCATTTTATTTGGTTGTTATGAATATTGAATTAAAATTTGAAAACTATTACATTGAGAAAGAAATTGTTTTGTGAAACAAGAACATATTGAATTGTTTTGAGATAAATACGTTGCTAAGTCCGGATAGGGGGTGTAGTTTGGTATTGGTTAAGTTGGCCTAAGTGTCCATGGTGAAAAACTGAAAACACGTGTGGAGGAGGTACCACTTGCCTTCCAGTGAGAGACCAGTAAAGTGGAGATTGATAGTGCTTGTAATGTCTACTTGCAGACATCAACCTAGAGATTACCTAAGTCATATTTATCACCCCCTTTGAAAATTATATTGAATTTGTTGGATCATTGTGTAATCAAATTGGCATTATGCACAAGATTTTCCAAAAGGAAAAAGTATGTATTTTGAGCATGACATGACATTTGCATTCATCTCATGAGATTATGTAAAAATGTATATACTTTGTTAAGAATTTCTTACTGGATTTTATGCTCACCCTAGTGGATTTTGTGTAGTGAAAGATGTAGTGATTCCACTAAATTGAAGGCGTGAAGTGTTTTGAGGGCATATGGCTCTGGTTTTGTTATTGTTTTGGACAAGCTAATGGCTTAAAATGTATGGGTTTCGATAACAATTTTTGTGTAATCGCACATAAGCCTTGGAACTTGTAGCCTTGAGAGCATTTATTTGTAGTTGACTTGTGGTGCCACATGCTATAGATTCATATTTCTGTAATGTTAAATGTATAGTTGCATGTGGAACAGTTTTGATAAATCTCCAGAATGAATTGAGTACACATCTTATAGATTTAATGAGGATGTAATGGATGAAACATTATTTTTTATATATGTCACGCCCCACTTTTTATATCAACGGGTACCATTACCAAATCCTTCATTATAACACAATTTCAGAGATCATGCGCAGAAATTTAACACATTAACGAGTACTATTATTAAAAGTTCTCTCATTCGAATATGAAGTGAATGCAACATGAGTTAAAAATAAATAAATAATTTGTCTATAGGCTTACATCTTTTAAATTAAAAGAAATGGTTTAACCCTTTTACATCAATGGCATTCCGCCTACAAATAAAAGGCCTCGTGGCCAACATGTAAAGAAGATCTTTGTAACACCCTCAAAATAATAACAATAAACCCATCAGATAAGACAAGCATTTACATATAAACTAACCACATTCCTTTATTTCATTGAGTTTCATTACCTAAGTATTACATGTTAACATCAAAACAAAATGCCCTACGGGCTTACAGCTTTCCAAGTTAACACTTGGTTTCATCAAAAGAGTACTAACTCGTTTACACATTAAGCCCTTGGCTTGAAGTTACATGTAATACATCAAAAGTAAAACAACTACACTATGTCCGCCTCTAGCCTCCCAAGCTATGTCCTTGGAGATGGCATGCTTCCTGTACCTGAAAATGATATTCCCATATAGGGTGAGCCACAGCCCAGTAGAAATACACTAAACCAACCATGGACAATGACTAAAACATTAGCAATTGATAGTTGGTCAACACTGATACAATCACATAAATTACATATTTATGTCAACGACTTACAAGTCCCAATTACTTTTCATTTTCCCTTTTTCAACAGATAAGCATGCTAGCTCTATCATCATTTCCACAGATATGTATAAAAACAATATCTCACATTCAGATAAGCATAAAAGCTATATCCACAATCTCAACAGATATGTATATCAACAATATCCACAGATAAGCATACAAGCTGTATCCACACTCTACAACAGATATGTATATCAACAATATCCACAGATAAGCATACAAGCTGTATCCACACTTCACAAAGATAAGCATATGAGCTCTATCTTCACTTCTCTAGACAAGCATATGAGCTCTGTCTACGGAGTTCATCCCCTATCTCCTCCCAATACCTATCCGGTTTAGAGGTACATCCCCTATCTTCCCCTAAACCGCGGAGTACATCCCCTATCTCCTCCTCTACACATAACGTATATAAACACATTGGTTCTATACACAATCACACAATACACACAATTAATGTATTCTATCAACCGTCAAGTTCCATGACACATTCCATTGATTAGTTTCCGTTTACCTAATCATCATGCATTGTCTACAACAATCTCGACTATCCTCCACCGATAGCTCAAAGCAGTTATTTCTAAAACAGAAAATAAATGCACAAATGGATATTCAATCAACATTTCATTTCCTCATTTCTCACCAATTAATTATCCCAATTAATTGAACAATGTAATTAGGCCATTTTCCATAATTACCATTTCAACCCTTAGGTCCCATTTTCATCAATGATTCAACAATCATTCCATTTTTCTATGCCAAACATGCATCTAGGTTTATTATGAATAAAACCCCAACTTTTGTAAAATTACACAAAAGCCCAAACTTTCACAAAATTACCAAACCAAGCCCAACATCTCAAAATACCAAAATTTAAAGACAAAACCCATAGAGAGGAGTAGGTTATCCCTACCTCAAATTCGGAGTCCCAAAGGAGAAGATGACAAAACCCAACGTGCTCCAAAACCCGAGATTTTCAGATTAAAATGAAGCCCTCGACGATCAACAACTTTTTTGTAAAGGCCAAAGGTGAGTAAATCACTCCTACTAGATCAAAACCTAGAGAGAAGGTAGAGTCTAGAGTGAGAGGCTCAACAATGGTGATTTTGGAAAAGTAAGAGAGAGAAGAGAAAGTGAAAAAGTGATTTAAAGAGTCACAAATTCGGGACTTTAACCCAGGTCTCCGCTCGAGCGTAAAACACCCCGCTCGAGCGGCCACTCACAGACTTCCGCTCGAGCGTAGAATGCACTCGCCCAGCACTTTTGCAGAACCAGGCCTCCGCTCGAGCTCCCAACCCTACGCTCGAGCGGCACTCAGACAACCCCGCTCGAGCGGCCAATACCACGCTCGAGCGTACAACGCTGCACAGGAAAATACTGAATGGGAGTAATCTCCGCTCGAGCGCCAACACCTCCGCTCGAGCGTACAGGCCAAAAAATCTGGGCAACTAGTTTTGGGTTTCTAAACTCAACCAACCTGTAACAAATCCGCCCAACACATCCTATAACTCAAATACAAAGTAAGAAAGGATGTAAACAAGATAATAAACAACTACCAACATCCACGGACACATGTCCGGATCACTATACAACAAGGGTAAACCCGGGATCGCTATAACCTCCCCCCCTTAAAGAATTTCGTCCCCGAAATTAAACACAAGTTTTCAAAAACAAGTTTTCCTCCATTTTAAACAATGTTACATTTTAACATTCAACAATTCGACCCATTACCGGTCATTCCATCCCTTTAACAAGAGACATATCACAATATGTAAACAACATATGTATTTTCAACATGCATCAACATTATGCACTATCCTTCCAATTTCAACAATATATTTAACACATATAATGTCACTTTCAACTTCCATATGAGGCAAGTTCCAAAACATACTTCCAATAACCAAAACATTTTCAATGTTTCACAACTTAAGACATATATCAAAGCTCTTAAGTTCAACAATATGTAAAATTTAAACATAAGATTACATAACAACAAACAAGTCCGGATATTTCTCTCGGACTTCCAACTCACGTTCCCAAGTGGCTTCCTCCACTCCGTGATGTTTCCACAAGACTTTCACCAAAGGAATGGTCTTGCCACGCAGGACCTGATCCCGCCTATCCAAGACCCGAACCGGTCTCTCCTCATACGAGGCATCCTCATCTACCTCTAAATCGCTCCAATCCAGCACATGTGATGGATCTGGCTCATACTTCCGAAGCATACTCACATGAAACACGTCATGCACTCCGGACAACTGCGGCGGTAAGGCTAACCGATAAGCAACCTCACCTATCTTCTCAAGGATCTCAAAAGGACCAATAAACCGAGGGGATAATTTCCCACTCTTCCCAAACCTCATCAGGCCTCGCCTAGGTGATATTTTCAGAAAGACATGATCACCTACCTCAAACGCCAAAGGCCTCCTCCTACGGTCGGCATAACTCTTTTGTCGACTCTGGGCTGTAACAAGCCTCCTACGGATAAGCTCAACTTTCTCCGTCGTCTCCCTAACCAACTCCGGACCCAACAAAGGTGCATCACCCACCTCGGCCCAACAAACTGGAGACCTACACGGTCGGCCATACAAGGCCTCAAACGGTGCCATACCGATGCTAGACTGAAAACTGTTGTTGTAGGCAAACTCTACCAATGGCAAGTGCCTCTCCCACGTCCCACTGAAATCCAGGACACAACCCCGAAGCATATCCTCGAGGATCTGAATAGTACGCTCGGACTGCCCGTCAGTCTGAGGATGATAAGCCGTACTAAAGGTCAACTTAGTGCCCAAGGCACTCTGCAAACTCTGCCACAATCTAGCAGTAAAACGAGGATCTCTATCTGAGACGATCGTCACTGGGACCCCGTGCAATCTCACTACGTCCCGAATATACAAATCGGCAAGATGATCTACCGAATCTCTCACGCGTATAGGAATAAAGTGCGCCGACTTAGTCAACCGGTCTACAACCACCCAAATAGCATCACTACCCCGCTGAGTCTTCGGAAGACCTACAACGAAGTCCATAGTGACACGCTCCCACTTCCACTCGGCAATAGGCAAGGGTTGCAACAAACCCGCTGGCCTCTGATGCTCGGCCTTCACTTGCTGGCAAGTAAGGCACTTCGATACGAAAACAGCCACATCTCTTTTCATACCCCGCCACCAAAACTGGCGACCCAAATCCTGATACATCTTAGTACCTCCCGGATGCACCGCAAGGCGCGAATGGTGAAACTCTCGGAGTACTTCCTCACGGCAAGCCTCCGGTACAAACAAACGGTCTCGGTATCTCACACTCAGGTCGGGACACACCGTCAAACCCTACTCAACTTTCCCACTGGAGATCTTCTCTCGGAGGGATTCTACCTCAAGGTCACCTCTCTGTGCCTCTAACACTCTAGTCACAAGTGTAGGCTGCGCAACAACAGAAAACAAGGCCGCAGCCTCAACAGATTCGCCCAGTAGCAAATCAAACTCGCCAAGTGCTCCCAACATCACCCATTCCCGGATGGCTATACAAGCTACATCACTAATGGTTTTCCTACTAAGGGCATCGGCCACAACATTGGCCTTTCCCGGATGATAATACAACTCAAAATCATAATCCTCGATGAACTCCATCCATCTCCTCTGCCTCAGATTCAAGTCTCTCTGTGTAAACAGATACTTCAAACTCTTGTGATCCGAGAATACCTCGAACCTCTCACCATAAAGGTAGTGCCTCCAGATTTTCAAGGCAAAGATCACAGCTGCTAACTCTAGATCGTGTGTGGGGTAATTCTTCTCGTGTATTTTCAACTGACGTGAGCCATAAGCTATCACTTTTCCCTCTTGCATCAACACACAACCCAAACCCTCTCGTGAAGCATCACAATAAACCGCATAACCCAACCCTCTCTCCGGAATAATCAACACCGGAGCGGTGGTCAATCTAACTTTCAGCTCTTGGAACGACTTTTCACAAGTCTCACTCCACACAAACTTGACTCCCTTCCGAGTCAGTCTAGTCAACGGTGACGCTAACCTGGAGAAATCTTTCACAAACCGACGGTAATACCCAGCCAATCCCAGAAAACTGCGGATCTCAAACACACTCTTAGGCTGTGCCCAATCTTGCACTGCCTCAACCTTGGATGTATCAACAGACACCCCTTCCCCGGATACCACGTGGCCTAAGAATTTGACTTCCCCCAGCCAGAACTCACACTTCCCAAACTTGGCATACAGCCTATGAGCTCTAAGTAACTCAAGCACCACTCTCAAGTGTGCCTCGTGCTCCTCCTCAGAAGACGAATAGATAAGGATATCGTCCACAAAAACAACCACAAATCGGTCTAAGAACTCCCGGAAAATCCGGTTCATCAAGTCCATAAAGACTGCCGGTGCATTGGTAAGTCCGAATGGCATCACCAGAAACTCGTAATGGCCATACCGCGTACGGAATGCCGTCTTAGGAATATCTTCCTCCCTGACCCTCAACTGATGGTAACCCGATCTCAAGTCTATCTTAGAGAAACAACGGGAACCCCTCAACTGGTCAAACAAATCATCTATACGGGGCATAGGGTACTTATTCTTAACCGTAGCCCGATTCAACTTCCGGTAGTCTATACACAATCTCAAGGCACCATCTTTCTTTTTAACAAAGAGTGCCGGTGCTCCCCATGGTGAAACACTAGGGCGAACAAAGCCCTTATCGAGCAATTCCTGGAGCTGAACTTTCAACTCAACCAACTCTGCTGGAGCAAAACGATAAGGTGCCATAGAAATCGGCGCCGTACCAGGCACTAAATCAATAGAGAACTCTATCTCTCGGTGAGGTGGCAAACTAACAAGATCTTTGGGAAAGACATCCGAATACTCACAAACCACCCTCGGTAACACAACCTGGGTCTCACCACTCTCACCACTCTCAAAGCTGGCAAGTAGACTACTAAGCTCACTTCGCCCTCGCGAATCATACCCCGGTGGCAAAACACTACCAACCCGGTCTCCCAAGAAATGGAACCACTCCCCGCTCAAGGTACATAATGTAACCCTCTGGCGGTAGCAATCAATAGCAGCCCGGTATGACGATAACCAGTCCATACCCAAAATAACATCAAAACCCTTCATGGGCATGACAACAAACGGAAAAGGAAGCCTATAGTCGGCGACCTCTATATCACATCCTCTAACACCCTGTTTCAGAATCAACTCACCACCCAAAGGCGATACCACACAAATAGGAGATGCTAACTGTGCTAACTCCAATTCCAAAACAGATGCAAATGCAGCAGATACAAAAGAATGAGATGCACCCGTGTCTATCAACACATTAGCAACTGAGTTGCAAAACAGAAAAGTACCTCTCACTACTGATGGAGCCGGTACTAAATCCTGCGCGGTAACAGCATACACGCGCCCCGTAGGCCCCTGGTCTACCTGCTCACCTCTCGGAGCAAAAGACTGCTGCACAGACTGGGATGACGAAGCTCCCGGATTGGCCCTCGAGGCCTGCACAGACTGAGCTGGCTGAAAACCCTGCGTCTGCCTAGAACCAGACGCTCCCGAAGTGGCACTCAACTGTGGGCAAAACCTCTTCATGTGCCCAGGTTGTCCACACTGATAACAAGTTAAGAGCTGCCCCCTGCCCAAACTCTGACTCTGCGGTCTAGCTGAAGAAGAAGCAGCTTTCTGACCCCCACCCTTCTGCGGGCAAACAGATACCTTGTGACCCAGCTGGCCACACTTGTAACAGGTGAAATCCCCCTGACCACCTCTCCCGGAGCCTGCACTCGGCACTGAGAAGGTCGATCTAGCAACACCACCCTGCGACTGCTGAGGGTTAGAACCCCTCTGCCTCCTGCCATCACCCTGACTATCCTGGCTCCTCTTGGAGCCTCTCTGGCCCTCATCCTCCTCCTGCATCATAAGCTCCATATGAGCTGCAGCGTCCACTAGGTGTCTATACTCTCGAATATAAGACCCACCAATTCTCAACTTGAGGCTCCGCCTCAACTTTCGCTCAAACTCATAGCAACGGCGTTCCTCAGACGCCACCAGTTCAGGTGCAAACCTAGACAGACTGGTAAAAGTAGCCTCAAACTCGGCCACTGACAAGCCCTGCTGATTAAGCCGGCTAAACTGATCCCTCAGCTTCTCCCTAGCTGCTGCTGATAAAAACCTCTCCTGAAAAGAATTCACAAACGACTCACAAGTACCACCAACACGAGCTTTCTCGTACTTCCACCATTGACCCGCATCTCCCTTCAGTTGGAAGGATGCCAAGGTCACTTTCAGTGCTCCGTCCTCGATGCCAAGCATCTCAAACGTCTTCGTTGTCTGTTCGAGCCATTCATCTGCCTTAAGCGGCTCTTTAGGATCCCCGATAAACTCGTCCGGATTACACCGGAAGAACTCCCTCTTCAAGAAGGAAGGCCCTGTCTCAGCTGCCTGATTCCCAGCTCTAAGAATTCCCAAAGCTCCTACTATCTCTCTGGCCAAGGCACCCATAGCCTGTTGACCTACTGGCTCGGCCACATTGGCCTGCCCAACTCCCTCCTGCACTGCCGGAATCTCACCCTGTAACGGTACTTCCTGCCTCGCAGGTCTACCACGCCTAGCACCTCTTCCTCGTCCTGACATCCTAATAAAGGCAACACAGAACGTTAGCACATTCATAAATGTGCCGAAACTAAACACTCACGTCCTAATGCCTGGACAACTGTAATTCACTCCACATAAGCACATAAACACATAAGCACTTACGAATTTCATTTCCGGATAATGATAGTCCCGAGGCGTTACTAGAGTTCCGGTTAGAAACAGCGTTGATCAAGTGCTTTTCCAACAAGACTCCCAGAAACTCAAGGATCCAATCAACATCCTAGAAATTAAATCCCATACCCACATAGTCACATAAGCATGTTATCAATTAAGCACATAGCATATGATACTACATCTAAGTCTCTATCAAGCGAGACAAACCCATTGTGATACTAATCACTTCCCACGTACCCAAAGTATTCGAACCCGGTACGCTCTGATACCAAGTTGTAACACCCTCAAAATAATAACAATAAACCCATCAGATAAGACAAGCATTTACATATAAACTAACCACATTCCTTTATTTCATTGAGTTTCATTACCTAAGTATTACATGTTAACATCAAAACAAAATGCCCTACGGGCTTACAGCTTTCCAAGTTAACACTTGGTTTCATCAAAAGAGTACTAACTCGTTTACACATTAAGCCCTTGGCTTGAAGTTACATGTAATACATCAAAAGTAAAACAACTACACTATGTCCGCCTCTAGCCTCCCAAGCTATGTCCTTGGAGGTGGCATGCTTCCTGTACCTGAAAATGATATTCCCATATAGGGTGAGCCACAGCCCAGTAGAAATACACTAAACCAACCATGGACAATGACTAAAACATTAGCAATTGATAGTTGGTCAACACTGATACAATCACATAAATTACATATTTATGTCAACGACTTACAAGTCCCAATTACTTTTCATTTTCCCTTTTTCAACAGATAAGCATGCTAGCTCTATCATCATTTCCACAGATATGTATAAAAACAATATCTCACATTCAGATAAGCATAAAAGCTATATCCACAATCTCAACAGATATGTATATCAACAATATCCACAGATAAGCATACAAGCTGTATCCACACTCTACAACAGATATGTATATCAACAATATCCACAGATAAGCATACAAGCTGTATCCACACTTCACAAAGATAAGCATATGAGCTCTATCTTCACTTCTCTAGACAAGCATATGAGCTCTGTCTACGGAGTTCATCCCCTATCTCCTCCCAATACCTATCCGGTTTAGAGGTACATCCCCTATCTTCCCCTAAACCGCGGAGTACATCCCCTATCTCCTCCTCTACACATAACGTATATAAACACATTGGTTCTATACACAATCACACAATACACACAATTAATGTATTCTATCAACCGTCAAGTTCCATGACACATTCCATTGATTAGTTTCCGTTTACCTAATCATCATGCATTGTCTACAACAATCTCGACTATCCTCCACCGATAGCTCAAAGCAGTTATTTCTAAAACAGAAAATAAATGCACAAATGGATATTCAATCAACATTTCATTTCCTCATTTCTCACCAATTAATTATCCCAATTAATTGAACAATGTAATTAGGCCATTTTCCATAATTACCATTTCAACCCTTAGGTCCCATTTTCATCAATGATTCAACAATCATTCCATTTTTCTATGCCAAACATGCATCTAGGTTTATTATGAATAAAACCCCAACTTTTGTAAAATTACACAAAAGCCCAAACTTTCACAAAATTACCAAACCAAGCCCAACATCTCAAAATACCAAAATTTAAAGACAAAACCCATAGAGAGGAGTAGGTTATCCCTACCTCAAATTCGGAGTCCCAAAGGAGAAGATGACAAAACCCAACGTGCTCCAAAACCCGAGATTTTCAGATTAAAATGAAGCCCTCGACGATCAACAACTTTTTTGTAAAGGCCAAAGGTGAGTAAATCACTCCTACTAGATCAAAACCTAGAGAGAAGGTAGAGTCTAGAGTGAGAGGCTCAACAATGGTGATTTTGGAAAAGTAAGAGAGAGAAGAGAAAGTGAAAAAGTGATTTAAAGAGTCACAAATTCGGGACTTTAACCCAGGTCTCCGCTCGAGCGTAAAACACCCCGCTCGAGCGGCCACTCACAGACTTCCGCTCGAGCGTAGAATGCACTCGCCCAGCACTTTTGCAGAACCAGGCCTCCGCTCGAGCTCCCAACCCTACGCTCGAGCGGCACTCAGACAACCCCGCTCGAGCGGCCAATACCACGCTCGAGCGTACAACGCTGCACAGGAAAATACTGAATGGGAGTAATCTCCGCTCGAGCGCCAACACCTCCGCTCGAGCGTACAGGCCAAAAAATCTGGGCAACTAGTTTTGGGTTTCTAAACTCAACCAACCTGTAACAAATCCGCCCAACACATCCTATAACTCAAATACAAAGTAAGAAAGGATGTAAACAAGATAATAAACAACTACCAACATCCACGGACACATGTCCGGATCACTATACAACAAGGGTAAACCCGGGATCGCTATAACCTCCCCCCCTTAAAGAATTTCGTCCCCGAAATTAAACACAAGTTTTCAAAAACAAGTTTTCCTCCATTTTAAACAATGTTACATTTTAACATTCAACAATTCGACCCATTACCGGTCATTCCATCCCTTTAACAAGAGACATATCACAATATGTAAACAACATATGTATTTTCAACATGCATCAACATTATGCACTATCCTTCCAATTTCAACAATATATTTAACACATATAATGTCACTTTCAACTTCCATATGAGGCAAGTTCCAAAACATACTTCCAATAACCAAAACATTTTCAATGTTTCACAACTTAAGACATATATCAAAGCTCTTAAGTTCAACAATATGTAAAATTTAAACATAAGATTACATAACAACAAACAAGTCCGGATATTTCTCTCGGACTTCCAACTCACGTTCCCAAGTGGCTTCCTCCACTCCGTGATGTTTCCACAAGACTTTCACCAAAGGAATGGTCTTGCCACGCAGGACCTGATCCCGCCTATCCAAGACCCGAACCGGTCTCTCCTCATACGAGGCATCCTCATCTACCTCTAAATCGCTCCAATCCAGCACATGTGATGGATCTGGCTCATACTTCCGAAGCATACTCACATGAAACACGTCATGCACTCCGGACAACTGCGGCGGTAAGGCTAACCGATAAGCAACCTCACCTATCTTCTCAAGGATCTCAAAAGGACCAATAAACCGAGGGGATAATTTCTCACTCTTCCCAAACCTCATCAGGCCTCGCCTAGGTGATATTTTCAGAAAGACATGATCACCTACCTCAAACGCCAAAGGCCTCCTCCTACGGTCGGCATAACTCTTTTGTCGACTCTGGGCTGTAACAAGCCTCCTACGGATAAGCTCAACTTTCTCCGTCGTCTCCCTAACCAACTCCGGACCCAACAAAGGTGCATCACCCACCTCGGCCCAACAGACTGGAGACCTACACGGTCGGCCATACAAGGCCTCAAACGGTGCCATACCGATGCTAGACTGAAAACTGTTGTTGTAGGCAAACTCTACCAATGGCAAGTGCCTCTCCCACGTCCCACTGAAATCCAGGACACAACCCCGAAGCATATCCTCGAGGATCTGAATAGTACGCTCGGACTGCCCGTCAGTCTGAGGATGATAAGCCGTACTAAAGGTCAACTTAGTGCCCAAGGCACTCTGCAAACTCTGCCACAATCTAGCAGTAAAACGAGGATCTCTATCTGAGACGATCGTCACTGGGACCCCGTGCAATCTCACTACGTCCCGAATATACAAATCGGCAAGATGATCTACCGAATCTCTCACGCGTATAGGAATAAAGTGCGCCGACTTAGTCAACCGGTCTACAACCACCCAAATAGCATCACTACCCCGCTGAGTCTTCGGAAGACCTACAACGAAGTCCATAGTGACACGCTCCCACTTCCACTCGGCAATAGGCAAGGGTTGCAACAAACCCGCTGGCCTCTGATGCTCGGCCTTCACTTGCTGGCAAGTAAGGCACTTCGATACGAAAACAGCCACATCTCTTTTCATACCCCGCCACCAAAACTGGCGACCCAAATCCTGATACATCTTAGTACCTCCCGGATGCACCGCAAGGCGCGAATGGTGAAACTCTCGGAGTACTTCCTCACGGCAAGCCTCCGGTACAAACAAACGGTCTCGGTATCTCACACTCAGGTCGGGACACACCGTCAAACCCTACTCAACTTTCCCACTGGAGATCTTCTCTCGGAGGGATTCTACCTCAAGGTCACCTCTCTGTGCCTCTAACACTCTAGTCACAAGTGTAGGCTGCGCAACAACAGAAAACAAGGCCGCAGCCTCAACAGATTCGCCCAGTAGCAAATCAAACTCGCCAAGTGCTCCCAACATCACCCATTCCCGGATGGCTATACAAGCTACATCACTAATGGTTTTCCTACTAAGGGCATCGGCCACAACATTGGCCTTTCCCGGATGATAATACAACTCAAAATCATAATCCTCGATGAACTCCATCCATCTCCTCTGCCTCAGATTCAAGTCTCTCTGTGTAAACAGATACTTCAAACTCTTGTGATCCGAGAATACCTCGAACCTCTCACCATAAAGGTAGTGCCTCCAGATTTTCAAGGCAAAGATCACAGCTGCTAACTCTAGATCGTGTGTGGGGTAATTCTTCTCGTGTATTTTCAACTGACGTGAGCCATAAGCTATCACTTTTCCCTCTTGCATCAACACACAACCCAAACCCTCTCGTGAAGCATCACAATAAACCGCATAACCCAACCCTCTCTCCGGAATAATCAACACCGGAGCGGTGGTCAATCTAACTTTCAGCTCTTGGAACGACTTTTCACAAGTCTCACTCCACACAAACTTGACTCCCTTCCGAGTCAGTCTAGTCAACGGTGACGCTAACCTGGAGAAATCTTTCACAAACCGACGGTAATACCCAGCCAATCCCAGAAAACTGCGGATCTCAAACACACTCTTAGGCTGTGCCCAATCTTGCACTGCCTCAACCTTGGATGTATCAACAGACACCCCTTCCCCGGATACCACGTGGCCTAAGAATTTGACTTCCCCCAGCCAGAACTCACACTTCCCAAACTTGGCATACAGCCTATGAGCTCTAAGTAACTCAAGCACCACTCTCAAGTGTGCCTCGTGCTCCTCCTCAGAAGACGAATAGATAAGGATATCGTCCACAAAAACAACCACAAATCGGTCTAAGAACTCCCGGAAAATCCGGTTCATCAAGTCCATAAAGACTGCCGGTGCATTGGTAAGTCCGAATGGCATCACCAGAAACTCGTAATGGCCATACCGCGTACGGAATGCCGTCTTAGGAATATCTTCCTCCCTGACCCTCAACTGATGGTAACCCGATCTCAAGTCTATCTTAGAGAAACAACGGGAACCCCTCAACTGGTCAAACAAATCATCTATACGGGGCATAGGGTACTTATTCTTAACCGTAGCCCGATTCAACTTCCGGTAGTCTATACACAATCTCAAGGCACCATCTTTCTTTTTAACAAAGAGTGCCGGTGCTCCCCATGGTGAAACACTAGGGCGAACAAAGCCCTTATCGAGCAATTCCTGGAGCTGAACTTTCAACTCAACCAACTCTGCTGGAGCAAAACGATAAGGTGCCATAGAAATCGGCGCCGTACCAGGCACTAAATCAATAGAGAACTCTATCTCTCGGTGAGGTGGCAAACTAACAAGATCTTTGGGAAAGACATCCGAATACTCACAAACCACCCTCGGTAACACAACCTGGGTCTCACCACTCTCACCACTCTCAAAGCTGGCAAGTAGACTACTAAGCTCACTTCGCCCTCGCGAATCATACCCCGGTGGCAAAACACTACCAACCCGGTCTCCCAAGAAATGGAACCACTCCCCGCTCAAGGTACATAATGTAACCCTCTGGCGGTAGCAATCAATAACAGCCCGGTATGACGATAACCAGTCCATACCCAAAATAACATCAAAACCCTTCATGGGCATGACAACAAACGGAAAAGGAAGCCTATAGTCGGCGACCTCTATATCACATCCTCTAACACCCTGTTTCAGAATCAACTCACCACCCAAAGGCGATACCACACAAATAGGAGATGCTAACTGTGCTAACTCCAATTCCAAAACAGATGCAAATGCAGCAGATACAAAAGAATGAGATGCACCCGTGTCTATCAACACATTAGCAACTGAGTTGCAAAACAGAAAAGTACCTCTCACTACTGATGGAGCCGGTACTAAATCCTGCGCGGTAACAGCATACACGCGCCCCGTAGGCCCCTGGTCTACCTGCTCACCTCTCGGAGCAAAAGACTGCTGCACAGACTGGGATGACGAAGCTCCCGGATTGGCCCTCGAGGCCTGCACAGACTGAGCTGGCTGAAAACCCTGCGTCTGCCTAGAACCAGACGCTCCCGAAGTGGCACTCAACTGTGGGCAAAACCTCTTCATGTGCCCAGGTTGTCCACACTGATAACAAGTTAAGAGCTGCCCCCTGCCCAAACTCTGACTCTGCGGTCTAGCTGAAGAAGAAGCAGCTTTCTGACCCCCACCCTTCTGCGGGCAAACAGATACCTTGTGACCCAGCTGGCCACACTTGTAACAGGTGAAATCCCCCTGACCACCTCTCCCGGAGCCTGCACTCGGCACTGAGAAGGTCGATCTAGCAACACCACCCTGCGACTGCTGAGGGTTAGAACCCCTCTGCCTCCTGCCATCACCCTGACTATCCTGGCTCCTCTTGGAGCCTCTCTGGCCCTCATCCTCCTCCTGCATCATAAGCTCCATATGAGCTGCAGCGTCCACTAGGTGTCTATACTCTCGAATATAAGACCCACCAATTCTCAACTTGAGGCTCCGCCTCAACTTTCGCTCAAACTCATAGCAACGGCGTTCCTCAGACG
Source organism: Camellia sinensis (assembly GCF_055761805.1). Taxonomy (NCBI): domain Eukaryota; kingdom Viridiplantae; phylum Streptophyta; class Magnoliopsida; order Ericales; family Theaceae; genus Camellia; species Camellia sinensis. The sequence continues at coordinate 177,905,325 of NC_138962.1, read as the reverse complement.
CCACCAGTTCAGGTGCAAACCTAGACAGACTGGTAAAAGTAGCCTCAAACTCGGCCACTGACAAGCCCTGCTGATTAAGCCGGCTAAACTGATCCCTCAGCTTCTCCCTAGCTGCTGCTGATAAAAACCTCTCCTGAAAAGCATTCACAATCGACTCCCAAGTACCACCAACACGAGCTTTCTCGTACTTCCACCATTGACCCGCATCTCCCTTCAGTTGGAAGGATGCCAAGGTCACTTTCAGTGCTCCGTCCTCGATGCCAAGCATCTCAAACGTCTTCGTTGTCTGTTCGAGCCATTCATCTGCCTTAAGCGGCTCTTTAGGATCCCCGATAAACTCGTCCGGATTACACCGGAAGAACTCCCTCTTCAAGAAGGAAGGCCCTGTCTCAGCTGCCTGATTCCCAGCTCTAAGAATTCCCAAAGCTCCTACTATCTCTCTGGCCAAGGCACCCATAGCCTGTTGACCTACTGGCTCGGCCACATTGGCCTGCCCAACTCCCTCCTGCACTGCCGGAATCTCACCCTGTAACGGTACTTCCTGCCTCGCAGGTCTACCACGCCTAGCACCTCTTCCTCGTCCTGACATCCTAATAAAGGCAACACAGAACGTTAGCACATTCATAAATGTGCCGAAACTAAACACTCACGTCCTAATGCCTGGACAACTGTAATTCACTCCACATAAGCACATAAACACATAAGCACTTACGAATTTCATTTCCGGATAATGATAGTCCCGAGGCGTTACTAGAGTTCCGGTTAGAAACAGCGTTGATCAAGTGCTTTTCCAACAAGACTCCCAGAAACTCAAGGATCCAATCAACATCCTAGAAATTAAATCCCATACCCACATAGTCACATAAGCATGTTATCAATTAAGCACATAGCATATGATACTACATCTAAGTCTCTATCAAGCGAGACAAACCCATTGTGATACTAATCACTTCCCACGTACCCAAAGTATTCGAACCCGGTACGCTCTGATACCAAGTTGTAACACCCTCAAAATAATAACAATAAACCCATCAGATAAGACAAGCATTTACATATAAACTAACCACATTCCTTTATTTCATTGAGTTTCATTACCTAAGTATTACATGTTAACATCAAAACAAAATGCCCTACGGGCTTACAGCTTTCCAAGTTAACACTTGGTTTCATCAAAAGAGTACTAACTCGTTTACACATTAAGCCCTTGGCTTGAAGTTACATGTAATACATCAAAAGTAAAACAACTACACTATGTCCGCCTCTAGCCTCCCAAGCTATGTCCTTGGAGGTGGCATGCTTCCTGTACCTGAAAATGATATTCCCATATAGGGTGAGCCACAGCCCAGTAGAAATACACTAAACCAACCATGGACAATGACTAAAACATTAGCAATTGATAGTTGGTCAACACTGATACAATCACATAAATTACATATTTATGTCAACGACTTACAAGTCCCAATTACTTTTCATTTTCCCTTTTTCAACAGATAAGCATGCTAGCTCTATCATCATTTCCACAGATATGTATAAAAACAATATCTCACATTCAGATAAGCATAAAAGCTATATCCACAATCTCAACAGATATGTATATCAACAATATCCACAGATAAGCATACAAGCTGTATCCACACTCTACAACAGATATGTATATCAACAATATCCACAGATAAGCATACAAGCTGTATCCACACTTCACAAAGATAAGCATATGAGCTCTATCTTCACTTCTCTAGACAAGCATATGAGCTCTGTCTACGGAGTTCATCCCCTATCTCCTCCCAATACCTATCCGGTTTAGAGGTACATCCCCTATCTTCCCCTAAACCGCGGAGTACATCCCCTATCTCCTCCTCTACACATAACGTATATAAACACATTGGTTCTATACACAATCACACAATACACACAATTAATGTATTCTATCAACCGTCAAGTTCCATGACACATTCCATTGATTAGTTTCCGTTTACCTAATCATCATGCATTGTCTACAACAATCTCGACTATCCTCCACCGATAGCTCAAAGCAGTTATTTCTAAAACAGAAAATAAATGCACAAATGGATATTCAATCAACATTTCATTTCCTCATTTCTCACCAATTAATTATCCCAATTAATTGAACAATGTAATTAGGCCATTTTCCATAATTACCATTTCAACCCTTAGGTCCCATTTTCATCAATGATTCAACAATCATTCCATTTTTCTATGCCAAACATGCATCTAGGTTTATTATGAATAAAACCCCAACTTTTGTAAAATTACACAAAAGCCCAAACTTTCACAAAATTACCAAACCAAGCCCAACATCTCAAAATACCAAAATTTAAAGACAAAACCCATAGAGAGGAGTAGGTTATCCCTACCTCAAATTCGGAGTCCCAAAGGAGAAGATGACAAAACCCAACGTGCTCCAAAACCCGAGATTTTCAGATTAAAATGAAGCCCTCGACGATCAACAACTTTTTTGTAAAGGCCAAAGGTGAGTAAATCACTCCTACTAGATCAAAACCTAGAGAGAAGGTAGAGTCTAGAGTGAGAGGCTCAACAATGGTGATTTTGGAAAAGTAAGAGAGAGAAGAGAAAGTGAAAAAGTGATTTAAAGAGTCACAAATTCGGGACTTTAACCCAGGTCTCCGCTCGAGCGTAAAACACCCCGCTCGAGCGGCCACTCACAGACTTCCGCTCGAGCGGCCAACCTCCCGCTCGAGCGTAGAATGCACTCGCCCAGCACTTTTGCAGAACCAGGCCTCCGCTCGAGCTCCCAACCCTACGCTCGAGCGGCACTCAGACAACCCCGCTCGAGCGGCCAATACCACGCTCGAGCGTACAACGCTGCACAGGAAAATACTGAATGGGAGTAATCTCCGCTCGAGCGCCAACACCTCCGCTCGAGCGTACAGGCCAAAAAATCTGGGCAACTAGTTTTGGGTTTCTAAACTCAACCAACCTGTAACAAATCCGCCCAACACATCCTATAACTCAAATACAAAGTAAGAAAGGATGTAAACAAGATAATAAACAACTACCAACATCCACGGACACATGTCCGGATCACTATACAACAAGGGTAAACCCGGGATCGCTATAACCTCCCCCCCTTAAAGAATTTCGTCCCCGAAATTAAACACAAGTTTTCAAAAACAAGTTTTCCTCCATTTTAAACAATGTTACATTTTAACATTCAACAATTCGACCCATTACCGGTCATTCCATCCCTTTAACAAGAGACATATCACAATATGTAAACAACATATGTATTTTCAACATGCATCAACATTATGCACTATCCTTCCAATTTCAACAATATATTTAACACATATAATGTCACTTTCAACTTCCATATGAGGCAAGTTCCAAAACATACTTCCAATAACCAAAACATTTTCAATGTTTCACAACTTAAGACATATATCAAAGCTCTTAAGTTCAACAATATGTAAAATTTAAACATAAGATTACATAACAACAAACAAGTCCGGATATTTCTCTCGGACTTCCAACTCACGTTCCCAAGTGGCTTCCTCCACTCCGTGATGTTTCCACAAGACTTTCACCAAAGGAATGGTCTTGCCACGCAGGACCTGATCCCGCCTATCCAAGACCCGAACCGGTCTCTCCTCATACGAGGCATCCTCATCTACCTCTAAATCGCTCCAATCCAGCACATGTGATGGATCTGGCTCATACTTCCGAAGCATACTCACATGAAACACGTCATGCACTCCGGACAACTGCGGCGGTAAGGCTAACCGATAAGCAACCTCACCTATCTTCTCAAGGATCTCAAAAGGACCAATAAACCGAGGGGATAATTTCCCACTCTTCCCAAACCTCATCAGGCCTCGCCTAGGTGATATTTTCAGAAAGACATGATCACCTACCTCAAACGCCAAAGGCCTCCTCCTACGGTCGGCATAACTCTTTTGTCGACTCTGGGCTGTAACAAGCCTCCTACGGATAAGCTCAACTTTCTCCGTCGTCTCCCTAACCAACTCCGGACCCAACAAAGGTGCATCACCCACCTCGGCCCAACAAACTGGAGACCTACACGGTCGGCCATACAAGGCCTCAAACGGTGCCATACCGATGCTAGACTGAAAACTGTTGTTGTAGGCAAACTCTACCAATGGCAAGTGCCTCTCCCACGTCCCACTGAAATCCAGGACACAACCCCGAAGCATATCCTCGAGGATCTGAATAGTACGCTCGGACTGCCCGTCAGTCTGAGGATGATAAGCCGTACTAAAGGTCAACTTAGTGCCCAAGGCACTCTGCAAACTCTGCCACAATCTAGCAGTAAAACGAGGATCTCTATCTGAGACGATCGTCACTGGGACCCCGTGCAATCTCACTACGTCCCGAATATACAAATCGGCAAGATGATCTACCGAATCTCTCACGCGTATAGGAATAAAGTGCGCCGACTTAGTCAACCGGTCTACAACCACCCAAATAGCATCACTACCCCGCTGAGTCTTCGGAAGACCTACAACGAAGTCCATAGTGACACGCTCCCACTTCCACTCGGCAATAGGCAAGGGTTGCAACAAACCCGCTGGCCTCTGATGCTCGGCCTTCACTTGCTGGCAAGTAAGGCACTTCGATACGAAAACAGCCACATCTCTTTTCATACCCCGCCACCAAAACTGGCGACCCAAATCCTGATACATCTTAGTACCTCCCGGATGCACCGCAAGGCGCGAATGGTGAAACTCTCGGAGTACTTCCTCACGGCAAGCCTCCGGTACAAACAAACGGTCTCGGTATCTCACACTCAGGTCGGGACACACCGTCAAACCCTACTCAACTTTCCCACTGGAGATCTTCTCTCGGAGGGATTCTACCTCAAGGTCACCTCTCTGTGCCTCTAACACTCTAGTCACAAGTGTAGGCTGCGCAATAACAGAAAACAAGGCCGCAGCCTCAACAGATTCGCCCAGTAGCAAATCAAACTCGCCAAGTGCTCCCAACATCACCCATTCCCGGATGGCTATACAAGCTACATCACTAATGGTTTTCCTACTAAGGGCATCGGCCACAACATTGGCCTTTCCCGGATGATAATACAACTCAAAATCATAATCCTCGATGAACTCCATCCATCTCCTCTGCCTCAGATTCAAGTCTCTCTGTGTAAACAGATACTTCAAACTCTTGTGATCCGAGAATACCTCGAACCTCTCACCATAAAGGTAGTGCCTCCAGATTTTCAAGGCAAAGATCACAGCTGCTAACTCTAGATCGTGTGTGGGGTAATTCTTCTCGTGTATTTTCAACTGACGTGAGCCATAAGCTATCACTTTTCCCTCTTGCATCAACACACAACCCAAACCCTCTCGTGAAGCATCACAATAAACCGCATAACCCAACCCTCTCTCCGGAATAATCAACACCGGAGCGGTGGTCAATCTAATTTTCAGCTCTTGGAACGACTTTTCACAAGTCTCACTCCACACAAACTTGACTCCCTTCCGAGTCAGTCTAGTCAACGGTGACGCTAACCTGGAGAAATCTTTCACAAACCGACGGTAATACCCAGCCAATCCCAGAAAACTGCGGATCTCAAACACACTCTTAGGCTGTGCCCAATCTTGCACTGCCTCAACCTTGGATGTATCAACAGACACCCCTTCCCCGGATACCACGTGGCCTAAGAATTTGACTTCCCCCAGCCAGAACTCACACTTCCCAAACTTGGCATACAGCCTATGAGCTCTAAGTAACTCAAGCACCACTCTCAAGTGTGCCTCGTGCTCCTCCTCAGAAGACGAATAGATAAGGATATCGTCCACAAAAACAACCACAAATCGGTCTAAGAACTCCCGGAAAATCCGGTTCATCAAGTCCATAAAGACTGCCGGTGCATTGGTAAGTCCGAATGGCATCACCAGAAACTCGTAATGGCCATACCGCGTACGGAATGCCGTCTTAGGAATATCTTCCTCCCTGACCCTCAACTGATGGTAACCCGATCTCAAGTCTATCTTAGAGAAACAACGGGAACCCCTCAACTGGTCAAACAAATCATCTATACGGGGCATAGGGTACTTATTCTTAACCGTAGCCCGATTCAACTTCCGGTAGTCTATACACAATCTCAAGGCACCATCTTTCTTTTTAACAAAGAGTGCCGGTGCTCCCCATGGTGAAACACTAGGGCGAACAAAGCCCTTATCGAGCAATTCCTGGAGCTGAACTTTCAACTCAACCAACTCTGCTGGAGCAAAACGATAAGGTGCCATAGAAATCGGCGCCGTACCAGGCACTAAATCAATAGAGAACTCTATCTCTCGGTGAGGTGGCAAACTAACAAGATCTTTGGGAAAGACATCCGAATACTCACAAACCACCCTCGGTAACACAACCTGGGTCTCACCACTCTCACCACTCTCAAAGCTGGCAAGTAGACTACTAAGCTCACTTCGCCCTCGCGAATCATACCCCGGTGGCAAAACACTACCAACCCGGTCTCCCAAGAAATGGAACCACTCCCCGCTCAAGGTACATAATGTAACCCACTGGCGGTAGCAATCAATAACAGCCCGGTATGACGATAACCAGTCCATACCCAAAATAACATCAAAACCCTTCATGGGCATGACAACAAACGGAAAAGGAAGCCTATAGTCGGCGACCTCTATATCACATCCTCTAACACCCTGTTTCAGAATCAACTCACCACCCAAAGGCGATACCACACAAATAGGAGATGCTAACTGTGCTAACTCCAATTCCAAAACAGATGCAAATGCAGCAGATACAAAAGAATGAGATGCACCCGTGTCTATCAACACATTAGCAACTGAGTTGCAAAACAGAAAAGTACCTCTCACTACTGATGGAGCCGGTACTAAATCCTGCGCGGTAACAGCATACACGCGCCCCGTAGGCCCCTGGTCTACCTGCTCACCTCTCGGAGCAAAAGACTGCTGCACAGACTGGGATGACGAAGCTCCCGGATTGGCCCTCGAGGCCTGCACAGACTGAGCTGGCTGAAAACCCTGCGTCTGCCTAGAACCAGACGCTCCCGAAGTGGCACTCAACTGTGGGCAAAACCTCTTCATGTGCCCAGGTTGTCCACACTGATAACAAGTTAAGAGCTGCCCCCTGCCCAAACTCTGACTCTGCGGTCTAGCTGAAGAAGAAGCAGCTTTCTGACCCCCACCCTTCTGCGGGCAAACAGATACCTTGTGACCCAGCTGGCCACACTTGTAACAGGTGAAATCCCCCTGACCACCTCTCCCGGAGCCTGCACTCGGCACTGAGAAGGTCGATCTAGCAACACCACCCTGCGACTGCTGAGGGTTAGAACCCCTCTGCCTCCTGCCATCACCCTGACTATCCTGGCTCCTCTTGGAGCCTCTCTGGCCCTCATCCTCCTCCTGCATCATAAGCTCCATATGAGCTGCAGCGTCCACTAGGTGTCTATACTCTCGAATATAAGACCCACCAATTCTCAACTTGAGGCTCCGCCTCAACTTTCGCTCAAACTCATAGCAACGGCGTTCCTCAGACGCCACCAGTTCAGGTGCAAACCTAGACAGACTGGTAAAAGTAGCCTCAAACTCGGCCACTGACAAGCCCTGCTGATTAAGCCGGCTAAACTGATCCCTCAGCTTCTCCCTAGCTGCTGCTGATAAAAACCTCTCCTGAAAAGCATTCACAATCGACTCCCAAGTACCACCAACACGAGCTTTCTCGTACTTCCACCATTGACCCGCATCTCCCTTCAGTTGGAAGGATGCCAAGGTCACTTTCAGTGCTCCGTCCTCGATGCCAAGCATCTCAAACGTCTTCGTTGTCTGTTCGAGCCATTCATCTGCCTTAAGCGGCTCTTTAGGATCCCCGATAAACTCGTCCGGATTACACCGGAAGAACTCCCTCTTCAAGAAGGAAGGCCCTGTCTCAGCTGCCTGATTCCCAGCTCTAAGAATTCCCAAAGCTCCTACTATCTCTCTGGCCAAGGCACCCATAGCCTGTTGACCTACTGGCTCGGCCACATTGGCCTGCCCAACTCCCTCCTGCACTGCCGGAATCTCACCCTGTAACGGTACTTCCTGCCTCGCAGGTCTACCACGCCTAGCACCTCTTCCTCGTCCTGACATCCTAATAAAGGCAACACAGAACGTTAGCACATTCATAAATGTGCCGAAACTAAACACTCACGTCCTAATGCCTGGACAACTGTAATTCACTCCACATAAGCACATAAACACATAAGCACTTACGAATTTCATTTCCGGATAATGATAGTCCCGAGGCGTTACTAGAGTTCCGGTTAGAAACAGCGTTGATCAAGTGCTTTTCCAACAAGACTCCCAGAAACTCAAGGATCCAATCAACATCCTAGAAATTAAATCCCATACCCACATAGTCACATAAGCATGTTATCAATTAAGCACATAGCATATGATACTACATCTAAGTCTCTATCAAGCGAGACAAACCCATTGTGATACTAATCACTTCCCACGTACCCAAAGTATTCGAACCCGGTACGCTCTGATACCAAGTTGTAACACCCTCAAAATAATAACAATAAACCCATCAGATAAGACAAGCATTTACATATAAACTAACCACATTCCTTTATTTCATTGAGTTTCATTACCTAAGTATTACATGTTAACATCAAAACAAAATGCCCTACGGGCTTACAGCTTTCCAAGTTAACACTTGGTTTCATCAAAAGAGTACTAACTCGTTTACACATTAAGCCCTTGGCTTGAAGTTACATGTAATACATCAAAAGTAAAACAACTACACTATGTCCGCCTCTAGCCTCCCAAGCTATGTCCTTGGAGGTGGCATGCTTCCTGTACCTGAAAATGATATTCCCATATAGGGTGAGCCACAGCCCAGTAGAAATACACTAAACCAACCATGGACAATGACTAAAACATTAGCAATTGATAGTTGGTCAACACTGATACAATCACATAAATTACATATTTATGTCAACGACTTACAAGTCCCAATTACTTTTCATTTTCCCTTTTTCAACAGATAAGCATGCTAGCTCTATCATCATTTCCACAGATATGTATAAAAACAATATCTCACATTCAGATAAGCATAAAAGCTATATCCACAATCTCAACAGATATGTATATCAACAATATCCACAGATAAGCATACAAGCTGTATCCACACTCTACAACAGATATGTATATCAACAATATCCACAGATAAGCATACAAGCTGTATCCACACTTCACAAAGATAAGCATATGAGCTCTATCTTCACTTCTCTAGACAAGCATATGAGCTCTGTCTACGGAGTTCATCCCCTATCTCCTCCCAATACCTATCCGGTTTAGAGGTACATCCCCTATCTTCCCCTAAACCGCGGAGTACATCCCCTATCTCCTCCTCTACACATAACGTATATAAACACATTGGTTCTATACACAATCACACAATACACACAATTAATGTATTCTATCAACCGTCAAGTTCCATGACACATTCCATTGATTAGTTTCCGTTTACCTAATCATCATGCATTGTCTACAACAATCTCGACTATCCTCCACCGATAGCTCAAAGCAGTTATTTCTAAAACAGAAAATAAATGCACAAATGGATATTCAATCAACATTTCATTTCCTCATTTCTCACCAATTAATTATCCCAATTAATTGAACAATGTAATTAGGCCATTTTCCATAATTACCATTTCAACCCTTAGGTCCCATTTTCATCAATGATTCAACAATCATTCCATTTTTCTATGCCAAACATGCATCTAGGTTTATTATGAATAAAACCCCAACTTTTGTAAAATTACACAAAAGCCCAAACTTTCACAAAATTACCAAACCAAGCCCAACATCTCAAAATACCAAAATTTAAAGACAAAACCCATAGAGAGGAGTAGGTTATCCCTACCTCAAATTCGGAGTCCCAAAGGAGAAGATGACAAAACCCAACGTGCTCCAAAACCCGAGATTTTCAGATTAAAATGAAGCCCTCGACGATCAACAACTTTTTTGTAAAGGCCAAAGGTGAGTAAATCACTCCTACTAGATCAAAACCTAGAGAGAAGGTAGAGTCTAGAGTGAGAGGCTCAACAATGGTGATTTTGGAAAAGTAAGAGAGAGAAGAGAAAGTGAAAAAGTGATTTAAAGAGTCACAAATTCGGGACTTTAACCCAGGTCTCCGCTCGAGCGTAAAACACCCCGCTCGAGCGGCCACTCACAGACTTCCGCTCGAGCGGCCAACCTCCCGCTCGAGCGTAGAATGCACTCGCCCAGCACTTTTGCAGAATCAGGCCTCCGCTCGAGCTCCCAACCCTACGCTCGAGCGGCACTCAGACAACCCCGCTCGAGCGGCCAATACCACGCTCGAGCGTACAACGCTGCACAGGAAAATACTGAATGGGAGTAATCTCCGCTCGAGCGCCAACACCTCCGCTCGAGCGTACAGGCCAAAAAATCTGGGCAACTAGTTTTGGGTTTCTAAACTCAACCAACCTGTAACAAATCCGCCCAACACATCCTATAACTCAAATACAAAGTAAGAAAGGATGTAAACAAGATAATAAACAACTACCAACATCCACGGACACATGTCCGGATCACTATACAACAAGGGTAAACCCGGGATCGCTATAACCTCCCCCCCTTAAAGAATTTCGTCCCCGAAATTAAACACAAGTTTTCAAAAACAAGTTTTCCTCCATTTTAAACAATGTTACATTTTAACATTCAACAATTCGACCCATTACCGGTCATTCCATCCCTTTAACAAGAGACATATCACAATATGTAAACAACATATGTATTTTCAACATGCATCAACATTATGCACTATCCTTCCAATTTCAACAATATATTTAACACATATAATGTCACTTTCAACTTCCATATGAGGCAAGTTCCAAAACATACTTCCAATAACCAAAACATTTTCAATGTTTCACAACTTAAGACATATATCAAAGCTCTTAAGTTCAACAATATGTAAAATTTAAACATAAGATTACATAACAACAAACAAGTCCGGATATTTCTCTGGGACTTCCAACTCACGTTCCCAAGTGGCTTCCTCCACTCCGTGATGTTTCCACAAGACTTTCACCAAAGGAATGGTCTTGCCACGCAGGACCTGATCCCGCCTATCCAAGACCCGAACCGGTCTCTCCTCATACGAGGCATCCTCATCTACCTCTAAATCGCTCCAATCCAGCACATGTGATGGATCTGGCTCATACTTCCGAAGCATACTCACATGAAACACGTCATGCACTCCGGACAACTGCGGCGGTAAGGCTAACCGATAAGCAACCTCACCTATCTTCTCAAGGATCTCAAAAGGACCACTAAACCGAGGGGATAATTTCCCACTCTTCTCAAACCTCATCAGGCCTCGCCTAGGTGATATTTTCAGAAAGACATGATCACCTACCTCAAACGCCAAAGGCCTCCTCCTACGGTCGGCATAACTCTTTTGTCGACTCTGGGCTGTAACAAGCCTCCTACGGATAAGCTCAACTTTCTCCGTCGTCTCCCTAACCAACTCCGGACCCAACAAAGGTGCATCACCCACCTCGGCCCAACAAACTGGAGACCTACACGGTCGGCCATACAAGGCCTCAAACGGTGCCATACCGATGCTAGACTGAAAACTGTTGTTGTAGGCAAACTCTACCAATGGCAAGTGCCTCTCCCACGTCCCACTGAAATCCAGGACACAACCCCGAAGCATATCCTCGAGGATCTGAATAGTACGCTCGGACTGCCCGTCAGTCTGAGGATGATAAGCCGTACTAAAGGTCAACTTAGTGCCCAAGGCACTCTGCAAACTCTGCCACAATCTAGCAGTAAAACGAGGATCTCTATCTGAGACGATCGTCACTGGGACCCCGTGCAATCTCACTACGTCCCGAATATACAAATCGGCAAGATGATCTACCGAATCTCTCACGCGTATAGGAATAAAGTGCGCCGACTTAGTCAACCGGTCTACAACCACCCAAATAGCATCACTACCCCACTGAGTCTTCGGAAGACCTACAACGAAGTCCATAGTGACACGCTCCCACTTCCACTCGGCAATAGGCAAGGGTTGCAACAAACCCGCTGGCCTCTGATGCTCGGCCTTCACTTGCTGGCAAGTAAGGCACTTCGATACGAAAACAGCCACATCTCTTTTCATACCCCGCCACCAAAACTGGCGACCCAAATCCTGATACATCTTAGTACCTCCCGGATGCACCGCAAGGCGCGAATGGTGAAACTCTCGGAGTACTTCCTCACGGCAAGCCTCCGGTACAAACAAACGGTCTCGGTATCTCACACTCAGGTCGGGACACACCGTCAAACCCTACTCAACTTTCCCACTGGAGATCTTCTCTCGGAGGGATTCTACCTCAAGGTCACCTCTCTGTGCCTCTAACACTCTAGTCACAAGTGTAGGCTGCGCAACAACAGAAAACAAGGCCGCAGCCTCAACAGATTCGCCCAGTAGCAAATCAAACTCGCCAAGTGCTCCCAACATCACCCATTCCCGGATGGCTATACAAGCTACATCACTAATGGTTTTCCTACTAAGGGCATCGGCCACAACATTGGCCTTTCCCGGATGATAATACAACTCAAAATCATAATCCTCGATGAACTCCATCCATCTCCTCTGCCTCAGATTCAAGTCTCTCTGTGTAAACAGATACTTCAAACTCTTGTGATCCGAGAATACCTCGAACCTCTCACCATAAAGGTAGTGCCTCCAGATTTTCAAGGCAAAGATCACAGCTGCTAACTCTAGATCGTGTGTGGGGTAATTCTTCTCGTGTATTTTCAACTGACGTGAGCCATAAGCTATCACTTTTCCCTCTTGCATCAACACACAACCCAAACCCTCTCGTGAAGCATCACAATAAACCGCATAACCCAACCCTCTCTCCGGAATAATCAACACCGGAGCGGTGGTCAATCTAACTTTCAGCTCTTGGAACGACTTTTCACAAGTCTCACTCCACACAAACTTGACTCCCTTCCGAGTCAGTCTAGTCAACGGTGACGCTAACCTGGAGAAATCTTTCACAAACCGACGGTAATACCCAGCCAATCCCAGAAAACTGCGGATCTCAAACACACTCTTAGGCTGTGCCCAATCTTGCACTGCCTCAACCTTGGATGTATCAACAGACACCCCTTCCCCGGATACCACGTGGCCTAAGAATTTGACTTCCCCCAGCCAGAACTCACACTTCCCAAACTTGGCATACAGCCTATGAGCTCTAAGTAACTCAAGCACCACTCTCAAGTGTGCCTCGTGCTCCTCCTCAGAAGACGAATAGATAAGGATATCGTCCACAAAAACAACCACAAATCGGTCTAAGAACTCCCGGAAAATCCGGTTCATCAAGTCCATAAAGACTGCCGGTGCATTGGTAAGTCCGAATGGCATCACCAGAAACTCGTAATGGCCATACCGCGTACGGAATGCCGTCTTAGGAATATCTTCCTCCCTGACCCTCAACTGATGGTAACCCGATCTCAAGTCTATCTTAAAGAAACAACGGGAACCCCTCAACTGGTCAAACAAATCATCTATACGGGGCATAGGGTACTTATTCTTAACCGTAGCCCGATTCAACTTCCGGTAGTCTATACACAATCTCAAGGCACCATCTTTCTTTTTAACAAAGAGTGCCGGTGCTCCCCATGGTGAAACACTAGGGCGAACAAAGCCCTTATCGAGCAATTCCTGGAGCTGAACTTTCAACTCAACCAACTCTGCTGGAGCAAAACGATAAGGTGCCATAGAAATCGGCGCCGTACCAGGCACTAAATCAATAGAGAACTCTATCTCTCGGTGAGGTGGCAAACTAACAAGATCTTTGGGAAAGACATCCGAATACTCACAAACCACCCTCGGTAACACAACCTGGGTCTCACCACTCTCACCACTCTCAAAGCTGGCAAGTAGACTACTAAGCTCACTTCGCCCTCGCGAATCATACCCCGGTGGCAAAACACTACCAACCCGGTCTCCCAAGAAATGGAACCACTCCCCGCTCAAGGTACATAATGTAACCCACTGGCGGTAGCAATCAATAACAGCCCGGTATGACGATAACCAGTCCATACCCAAAATAACATCAAAACCCTTCATGGGCATGACAACAAACGGAAAAGGAAGCCTATAGTCGGCGACCTCTATATCACATCCTCTAACACCCTGTTTCAGAATCAACTCACCACCCAAAGGCGATACCACACAAATAGGAGATGCTAACTGTGCTAACTCCAATTCCAAAACAGATGCAAATGCAGCAGATACAAAAGAATGAGATGCACCCGTGTCTATCAACACATTAGCAACTGAGTTGCAAAACAGAAAAGTACCTCTCACTACTGATGGAGCCGGTACTAAATCATGCGCGGTAACAGCATACACGCGCCCCGTAGGCCCCTGGTCTACCTGCTCACCTCTCGGAGCAAAAGACTGCTGCACAGACTGGGATGACGAAGCTCCCGGATTGGCCCTCGAGGCCTGCACAGACTGAGCTGGCTGAAAACCCTGCGTCTGCCTAGAACCAGACGCTCCCGAAGTGGCACTCAACTGTGGGCAAAACCTCTTCATGTGCCCAGGTTGTCCACACTGATAACAAGTTAAGAGCTGCCCCCTGCCCAAACTCTGACTCTGCGGTCTAGCTGAAGAAGAAGCAGCTTTCTGACCCCCACCCTTCTGCGGGCAAACAGATACCTTGTGACCCAGCTGGCCACACTTGTAACAGGTGAAATCCCCCTGACCACCTCTCCCGGAGCCTGCACTCGGCACTGAGAAGGTCGATCTAGCAACACCACCCTGCGACTGCTGAGGGTTAGAACCCCTCTGCCTCCTGCCATCACCCTGACTATCCTGGCTCCTCTTGGAGCCTCTCTGGCCCTCATCCTCCTCCTGCATCATAAGCTCCATATGAGCTGCAGCGTCCACTAGGTGTCTATACTCTCGAATATAAGACCCACCAATTCTCAACTTGAGGCTCCGCCTCAACTTTCGCTCAAACTCATAGCAACGGCGTTCCTCAGACGCCACCAGTTCAGGTGCAAACCTAGACAGACTGGTAAAAGTAGCCTCAAACTCGGCCACTGACAAGCCCTGCTGATTAAGCCGGCTAAACTGATCCCTCAGCTTCTCCCTAGCTACTGCTGATAAAAATCTCTCCTGAAAAGCATTCACAAACGACTCCCAAGTACCACCAACACGAGCTTTCTCGTACTTCCACCATTGACCCGCATCTCCCTTCAGTTGGAAGGATGCCAAGGTCACTTTCAGTGCTCCGTCCTCGATGCCAAGCATCTCAAACGTCTTCGTTGTCTGTTCGAGCCATTCATCTGCCTTAAGCGGCTCTTTAGGATCCCCGATAAACTCGTCCGGATTACACCGGAAGAACTCCCTCTTCAAGAAGGAAGGCCCTGTCTCAGCTGCCTGATTCCCAACTCTAAGAATTCCCAAAGCTCCTACTATCTCTCTGGCCAAGGCACCCATAGCCTGTTGACCTACTGGCTCGGCCACATTGGCCTGCCCAACTCCCTCCTGCACTGCCGGAATCTCACCCTGTAACGGTACTTCCTGCCTCGCAGGTCTACCACGCCTAGCACCTCTTCCTCGTCCTGACATCCTAATAAAGGCAACACAGAACGTTAGCACATTCATAAATGTGCCGAAACTAAACACTCACGTCCTAATGCCTGGACAACTGTAATTCACTCCACATAAGCACATAAACACATAAGCACTTACGAATTTCATTTCCGGATAATGATAGTCCCGAGGCGTTACTAGAGTTCCGGTTAGAAACAGCGTTGATCAAGTGCTTTTCCAACAAGACTCCCAGAAACTCAAGGATCCAATCAACATCCTAGAAATTAAATCCCATACCCACATAGTCACATAAGCATGTTATCAATTAAGCACATAGCATATGATACTACATCTAAGTCTCTATCAAGCGAGACAAACCCATTGTGATACTAATCACTTCCCACGTACCCAAAGTATTCGAACCCGGTACGCTCTGATACCAAGTTGTAACACCCTCAAAATAATAACAATAAACCCATCAGATAAGACAAGCATTTACATATAAACTAACCACATTCCTTTATTTCATTGAGTTTCATTACCTAAGTATTACATGTTAACATCAAAACAAAATGCCCTACGGGCTTACAGCTTTCCAAGTTAACACTTGGTTTCATCAAAAGAGTACTAACTCGTTTACACATTAAGCCCTTGGCTTGAAGTTACATGTAATACATCAAAAGTAAAACAACTACACTATGTCCGCCTCTAGCCTCCCAAGCTATGTCCTTGGAGGTGGCATGCTTCCTGTACCTGAAAATGATATTCCCATATAGGGTGAGCCACAGCCCAGTAGAAATACACTAAACCAACCATGGACAATGACTAAAACATTAGCAATTGATAGTTGGTCAACACTGATACAATCACATAAATTACATATTTATGTCAACGACTTACAAGTCCCAATTACTTTTCATTTTCCCTTTTTCAACAGATAAGCATGCTAGCTCTATCATCATTTCCACAGATATGTATAAAAACAATATCTCACATTCAGATAAGCATAAAAGCTATATCCACAATCTCAACAGATATGTATATCAACAATATCCACAGATAAGCATACAAGCTGTATCCACACTCTACAACAGATATGTATATCAACAATATCCACAGATAAGCATACAAGCTGTATCCACACTTCACAAAGATAAGCATATGAGCTCTATCTTCACTTCTCTAGACAAGCATATGAGCTCTGTCTACGGAGTTCATCCCCTATCTCCTCCCAATACCTATCCGGTTTAGAGGTACATCCCCTATCTTCCCCTAAACCGCGGAGTACATCCCCTATCTCCTCCTCTACACATAACGTATATAAACACATTGGTTCTATACACAATCACACAATACACACAATTAATGTATTCTATCAACCGTCAAGTTCCATGACACATTCCATTGATTAGTTTCCGTTTACCTAATCATCATGCATTGTCTACAACAATCTCGACTATCCTCCACCGATAGCTCAAAGCAGTTATTTCTAAAACAGAAAATAAATGCACAAATGGATATTCAATCAACATTTCATTTCCTCATTTCTCACCAATTAATTATCCCAATTAATTGAACAATGTAATTAGGCCATTTTCCATAATTACCATTTCAACCCTTAGGTCCCATTTTCATCAATGATTCAACAATCATTCCATTTTTCTATGCCAAACATGCATCTAGGTTTATTATGAATAAAACCCCAACTTTTGTAAAATTACACAAAAGCCCAAACTTTCACAAAATTACCAAACCAAGCCCAACATCTCAAAATACCAAAATTTAAAGACAAAACCCATAGAGAGGAGTAGGTTATCCCTACCTCAAATTCGGAGTCCCAAAGGAGAAGATGACAAAACCCAACGTGCTCCAAAACCCGAGATTTTCAGATTAAAATGAAGCCCTCGACGATCAACAACTTTTTTGTAAAGGCCAAAGGTGAGTAAATCACTCCTACTAGATCAAAACCTAGAGAGAAGGTAGAGTCTAGAGTGAGAGGCTCAACAATGGTGATTTTGGAAAAGTAAGAGAGAGAAGAGAAAGTGAAAAAGTGATTTAAAGAGTCACAAATTCGGGACTTTAACCCAGGTCTCCGCTCGAGCGTAAAACACCCCGCTCGAGCGGCCACTCACAGACTTCCGCTCGAGCGGCCAACCTCCCGCTCGAGCGCAGAATGCACTCGCCCAGCACTTTTGCAGAACCAGGCCTCCGCTCGAGCTCCCAACCCTACGCTCGAGCGGCACTCAGACAACCCCGCTCGAGCGGCCAATACCACGCTCGAGCGTACAACGCTGCACAGGAAAATACTGAATGGGAGTAATCTCCGCTCGAGCGCCAACACCTCCGCTCGAGCGTACAGGCCAAAAAATCTGGGCAACTAGTTTTGGGTTTCTAAACTCAACCAACCTGTAACAAATCCGCCCAACACATCCTATAACTCAAATACAAAGTAAGAAAGGATGTAAACAAGATAATAAACAACTACCAACATCCACGGACACATGTCCGGATCACTATACAACAAGGGTAAACCCGGGATCGCTATAATCTTCAATCTTGAAAACCCTTCTTGACGTTCACCTGAAAAAAGATTAGCAATGTGGGATGAACATAAAGTCCAGTAGGGATCCCAATATGATCCCAAACAATAACAACATACAGATAGCTATGATCATGAATGTTTTAGATCATATCATATACATAATGTGACGGTTTATATAGAAATATACTTATATAGGAACTTTTCTCAAAATCGTTCATTTCATTCAATAACATAAGCATTTTACTTTTCTTTCATGATGTTACCTTTTTCAAAATTCATATGACAATAATGAGTTCCTGAAAATAATTTCAAAAAGCCCATCATGTTTTCTCTTACTTTCCAGACGTACACCTGATTTGCCTTTTTGAAACATGTTCACAAGTATCCAATGTCCTTCACATTATTCACAATCTCAATACAGTACTTACGTCCGTTTCTAACACATTCATGTCTTTACATAAATACATTCAGTACAAAGGGAAAACAACAAGCAACCAACAACTATCTACTCAACAAATGAGGCAACTCGGCCTTCCAGAACTATAACCATCATAACCCATAATATACATAGATATACTAAGACAATAATGATAAACAAGTTCCGCTCTACCTGCCTTAAGCACGGTAAGCCAATGATACACCTTTCTATACCAAAATGCCAAGCCAAGGATACACCTTTCTCTAACGAAATGCCAATTTACTAGACACCGGCTAGAAGGTAATGCTACCTCTGCCAAGTTCTCTAGGCGCTAGCTGGAAGGTACTGGTACCTCTCATTCTAAGCCCGACCAATTCTCCAGGCGCTAGCTGGAAGGTAATGGTACCTCTCATTCAAAGCGCAAGCACATTCCCAACCACCTCAACATACTAAAATGCATAATAACACAAGTGTAATACATACACGATATTATTCAACACAACAATGCCATCCTCCACCGATGACCAAGGACAAAACCTCTAAGTAAAGGTATTAAATACTCACAGGACAACAATCCAATTCTAGCAAGACTTCCAATAAAAGTGATAATATGTAAAGGTTCCAAAATCCGACCTCAAGTTCATTATCAATTTACAAAGGGTGATGATTTCATTTTCTTTCAAAAAGACCACTTTTCTTTATTTTCCAATCCACACAACTCTAACCATTTTCTAAGAATTCATTCTTGTCATTTTACAAAACCAAAACCAAATCCATCCTCTTTATTTTACAAAACCAATTCCATTGGTATCAAAACCATAACTCAACTCAACTCAACTTCACATGATTAGTCTAAAACAATACAAACACCGTGGTTACTTCTCTTTTTATTTTCTTTTGGTATAACACAATTATACAACCCATATTGGCAAAATATAAAGATTATTCAATTTCCTCTATTTTAAATCCATTATATCAATAATATTAAATTAGGGCTTTCCTCCATTTGAAATCCATTAAATCAATAACATTAAATTAGGGCTTTTCTCCATTTTAAATCCATTAAATCAATAATATTAAATTAGGACTATCCTCCCTCTCGTCATAAACATAATAAATCATTTCCCAAATAACTCAATAACAAACAACTTAACAACTCCAATCACAAATATCAAACTCTAGAATCCCCTTTCATGACTTTCAAGAAAATCTATAATGAATATGGTTTTTATGCAATAAAATCTATTATATATCTATCTATAGACGAAGTATTGGAAAGGAGCAAGGAAATCCCCACCTATTGAAGCGAAGAGAAAACAACCCAAAAATCACAGGTGACGAAACCATGAACTACTTGGATCAATAGAAAGCCCTTGACAAGATCTACAACCATTCTCAAAGGAGCAAGGCAAAGAGATGCTTCCAATTGAGTAGATCTAAAGATTTTTGAGCAAAAAGTGATTTTGGAGAGGAAGAGAGTGACTTACGGCTTGGAGAGGGAAAAAGAGAAGAAAAAGTAAAGAAAATGTTAAGTGAGGGACCTATTTATAGTGCTAGGTCAAAGTAAAATGAAGTCCCAAAGTCAACCCAAAAGATCAAGTCAAAATCCTCAAAAAGTAGGGCCCAAATCGGATTGAAATCTAGAAAAAAAGTCGCAGGTGTTGACCCTTGCAACACAGGTATCGACCCTTCCAAATCTAGTGCCGACACCAAATTTCAGCAAGCAATTTCTGGACAAGGGTCGACCCTTCCTAGACTGGTGTCAACCCATGTGGCCAACAACAAAAGGAAGGTGTCGACACCACCAAGATCGATGTCGACCCCAAAACAAGATCTTTAAGTTCCCAAACAACTTTTCAACATAAACAAGCGTGAACGAGTAATCTCAACAAGTTTAAATCGATTTTCACTCATCAAAAACCAAGATACAACAACACCAAAGATCCCTAAAATAAAATAAAGGATTCAAATACACTTCCCACAAGTTTTAAAAGGGTACAAGTGCTACAATATATGTATATATATGTTATGGAAGTTACTACTTTTGGATTAAGATCTTGTTGATAGATAAATATGAACCCTTCTTATGTAAATTATTTTGGGGTGTTACATCCTATGTTTTTGTTTTGGCTGGTTATTGTCTTATCAACTTGGTTTAGTGCTAACATATGATTGTGCTAGTTAGATAGTGCCAACCTAATTGGGATTGTCTAATTTTGCTATGATGCTCTTTGCATCTTCCGTCTTCTGTTATTTATAATTAATTTTTTAGTAACTTTTTTTTATTGTATTTAGTGATTTTTTTTTTCAAAAAAAAATTAAATTTTTACTAGAGGAGCCTCCAAAAAATGAGCATGCTACATCTCCCTAGTTTTTCTCCTGCAAACTCTTTCTAAAGATGTGGCAAACAATTTTGAAAGGAGAGATAAGAGTTTGAAGAGAGTTGATTAGGTAGTATTATTTGCCATGGCATTAGGGGAGGGTGGGGGGAAAATTGAGGGATAGAGCATTACAAAAAGCTAAAAGCAAAAAGTAAAAAATAGTTGACTTCTTCTTTTATTTTATTTTTTTGGATTTGTTCATTTTTTTAAAATTATTCTACACTAGACAATTGGAAAAGTAAAAAATTTTGACGCAAATTAAAAAAAAAACAAAAATTACTAAAGATAAAAAAAAAATTGGAAAAAAAAATGTGATACTAGTATTGTCTTCACAAATATTTACAAATTCATAAAAAAAAAAAAGAAAAAAGAATTATAGTTTTAATTATTTAAAATAAATAAAATTTACCACTAATTTATTTTTTTTATAAAAAAATTACAATTTTCCTAAATTTCTTTTGCTTGATTCATACATTGATGTGTTATTTATTTATTTTTTAAAAAATAGTTACAAAAATCACTAATTTTGTATTAGACCTAGATCATTAGATCCACGGGTCACACCTAGGTGGAGCAACATAAGCATATAATTACATGGTGAATTCTAGCCCTCCTTTGGCATAAGTTTTTTTTTTTTTTTTTTTTTTAAAGGTAGTTGGCTAATTTAATTACAAAAAGTATAAAATAAGTTTAAAAAGTTAATAAGATAAATTGTCATATTCAAATCATAATTATTTCACATTCTCTCTTATAAAACTTTTTTAAAAAAAAGTCAAAAAACCAAGTTGAAATGAACTTTTAACCCTAACTAAAATAATAAAATCAAAAAAAAATCAAAAATCAAAAATCAAAAATCAAAAAAAGCCAACCCACTCCAAAGAAGTCTATAATCCGCACCCTTCATCATAAGTTATTTTAATTATGTCAATTTTTTTTTTTTTTTGGGTTATGATTATTTTTTTTTTATAATTATTCTCTTCCTTCTCTTCACCCAATTTTCCCCACGTAAATCGCACTTTTTCATTGGTTTTTCATTGTTTGTATTTTATCTAGTTTTATTTCCTTATGTCAATTTGGAATTGCAATTCAATCCGTGAGTTCTCAGCTTGAAATCTATAGGAGTAACTTTTTTCTCAGGAAATATTTTTGTTTGTATGATTTTCCTCAGAAACAAACGGGTGTTTCAACTTTAACTGATTTGACTCACAGAATTTGTGGAATTCATGAGATGAGAGTAATGCATACTCTCTCACTGACAATATTTCTCTTAGAAGCATAATTTGCCTGATTTTTCTTTTTATTTTTTTAATTATAAATATTTGAATTAATGCTTTTCGAGCTTGTTGTTTTGATGGCAGAAAATTTTCTATACTGAAATGGCAGCAAGGAAGCCTGGATTAATTGCTTTGTTTGATGTTGATGGCACTCTTACTGCTCCCCCAAAGGTGCCAATTTCCTTCTCCTATTCTTCTTGTTTCATTTTAGCACATTATTAATTTTGTACCCGAAATTTTATTTTATTTTTTATTTTGGCTTTTTTGTTATACAGTGATATTTCTTATAATCTGTAAGGCTGTCTTTGGATCGTGGATTTGAAAACAGAAAGGAAAATGTGAGTGAAATGTGAGTGAAATATAAGTAGGAAAGGAAAAGGAGAGGGAAATGTAAATGAAATATAAATTTTTTTTTTCCCCTTGATTTCTCTCGCTTGTTCCTTTCTATTTCCAAATCTCTGTCTAAATCTATGATCCGAACACAGCCTAAAGATACATAAAAGCGGCTTTTTTACCTGTTGATTTCTTGGAGATCAAGGGTTGTCTTAGTGAATGAGGTGCTTCCTTATCCGATGTCTGAATTCAAGTGTTACCGCCGTGTGATGCAGTTACCCCTACCCATATTCCCTGTTTATGAAAAAAGAAAAGAAAAGAAAGTACCTATTGGTTTCTTTTTGACTAGCTTCAATGTGGAAGCTTATTTATTGGAAACATAGATCCATGTAGCTGACGGCCTATTAATAGTGATTAGGCTTGTCAATCGTCATAAAATGATATAAGTTCATGGCTTTGATACCTAATTTTATGCCAAAAAATTATAAAATGCTCGTATCCCTGTCTTTTTGCATCTTCTAAAGATGGTTAAGTTTCCAATTTAGCAAGACCCAAGTGGTTATGATCATATGGAACTTGCCATATTTATCTGATTTGTTTAGGCTGTCTTGGATCAATATAGAGATTTTAGTGGCTTTGGTGAAATTCTTTTTTATTTAACATTTGCATTTGCTATTCCAATTTCAGGTTGTTACTCTGTATATGCTGAAGTTCATGCAGGAACTTTGAAAGGTACTGCATTGATTATTGTGATAATCCCTTAATGCAATGTGGAGAGATTTTTTTGTCACGCTTTTTATAAATTGTCCTTGAAACTTACAATTAGTGACATTTTTCTTTGATGAATTTTTCAAACTGTCCCTAAAAGTTAAAAATTAGTGACCTTTTTTTGTGACGATTTTTTAAACTGTTGCTAAAACTTATAATTAGTGGCATTTTTTGTGACAATTTTATAACTATTGCTGAAAATTGACAATTAGTGACATTTGTTTCTTAGATCTTGCTTGCCGAAAAATCCACAAAGGCAAATACCCTTCTCATCTGGATTAAGCCACCAAACCTGCCTTGATTGCATTTTACACAAAATAAAAGTAATCGATTTTTTCAATTGAAAACACACAAATAAATAAATAAAAATAAATAAAATATATTGATTGCATGAATCACCTCATCTCACAATATTAGTAAGCACCACACTAGGCATGGACAAAATTATAGGGGTGCAACTAGGGTGGATTTGGGTGGTTGTTTATGCTTATTCCGAGTTGTTAGGGTTTTATTTGGTATAAGATTTGGATTAGAGAGTGTTGTTTGACCCATGAAGTCTATCATAATTTATTGCATTCATGATTAAAAAAATAAATAGTAGTTGTATTTTTAAATATAAATCATCTATTATTTTTTTATGATAAATGTGTTATATATTGAACATGTTATAATTATCAAATTAATTTAATTTTTTTTATTTATTTTATGAATGATATACACAAAGAAATTGTAAAAGTAAAATGAAGAGTTTGGATAATCGGCCTGTGGTGGGTCCCACAATCGTAATATGTTTTCTTTTGAGTAAACTACCAATAGGTCTTAATAGTCAGACTTAATTTCCATCAAGTCTTATTGAAGATAAGTTTTGATAAAATTGTCGCTAAAAATAATTTTTTTGTGACAATTTTTTATATATATCACTAAAAATTAATAATTACTGACTTTTTTTTTAATAATTTTTATAAATTATCGCTAAAACTCATAATTAGTAATTTTTTTATGACAAATATTTTTAATAAGACGTATTAAACAATAAATCTAGTTATTAAGACTTACACATATCGCTTTTGTTTTTGCTAACAACACACTACTAAAACACTCTTTCACAACCTTCAGCGCCTGGTGGCATTTAAATCAGAATTCAGCCCTCCACGCCTCTCGAAAAAAGCTCCTCATCAAAATTCCATGGCGGAGGAGGAGGATGTCCCTGATCGGAACCCTAGGTTCTTCGTGGCGGTTCACGTCGGCGAGGGATTTTACGCGCCGTCGAACGAGAAAGCTCTCAGGTCCGCCATGAAATGTGCCTGCCTCGCTGCTGCTTCTGTTCTTCGCAAGGTATTTCCTTCGGATCTCCTCTCTTCCCCTCCATTTGGTTACCGAGAATCTTGAGGAAAATAAAGGAAAAGGAAATTTAAACTAGAATATCTTGAATCTATGTATTATGTCGTTTTGTTTGAATTCTAAACATTTTCTAACTATTTTCAGTTGAAAAGGTAGTGTTTGGTTCACTGGAATAGAATATGATCATTTCATCACAATGTCCATTCTCACATTTGGTTTGCTAAAAAATGAGAAAAAATGCATTATAAACAGAATCATCATTCACCATTGTAGGTGTGAATGGTCATTTCATACAGATTATATAGATTGATCATTCCATTTTATTCTGCTAGGTATTTGCATATTGATGGAGGGCCTGCTCTCAGAAGTGTGTCAGCATGATATATATATATATACATATATAGAGAGAGAGAGAAAGTCTTCATGTTTGGATGGCCCTTTTAAAGTTTATTAGTAGGGATTACCATTATTCTTTTTTTTGTTCTTTTTTTTTTCTCTCGTTACTTTCAAGTTGTATGCCATTTTCTGCACTTCCTAGATGTATCATAGAAGTAGAGCCCTTGTTATTCTGGAGCATGAACACTGAATATGACTGAAAATTTGTTTTGGATATTATGGTGGGATGGTTTAATTTGATCTATGCTTTGGAAAACATGAGACAATACAGGCTTGGATGAGGATGGTGGTGACCATTGTTGGACATGAAAATTCTTTTGAACATTAACAGTCTTGAATGTGGAAAATTAAAGATCATGTGTTGTTGGAATCCAAGGATAATGGAGAAGACTAAGAGAAACAATAGCTTAACAACATGGTTTGGCTGTAGGCCTAGATTCATGGTCAAACTGGCCAAATGATGATTTAGGGTATATCTTGAATTACAACATAGAAAACCATTTTCTTGGTAACCTGGTGAAACCCACTGATATTTCTCTCACTTGTAATGCGGCCTGCCTTCACTTCTATCAATTTTGTTAATCTTGAATTTTATCAATTTTGCACTTTATTAAGGCATTAAAGATTTACTTTGTGTTGGACGTTGATTGTCTTGAGTAAGTTACATTGTTGAATCTATAGAAATTTGGAGCATGCAAATAATCGTTAGTGGTGGAAAATAGAACTTTTCATTTTAAATGAACTAGAATGATGCCATGCACTATGGGCATGAACTTATCTCATTGTGTGATTTTTGAAATTTATTTTTTAATGAATTATTGTAACTGTCTTCATTGATTTATATTTTTATCCTCAACTCATTTGGAAAGAAAAATTCTTACACAAATGAATTAATCAATTTCCTTTGTACTTTTTTGGGGAAAAAAAAATATAACACGTCTTTGGAAGTAGGCTTTACCGAATGGGATGTTGCTTTAATATAACAATATAGATTAGAAAGAGTGTTAAGACAATTTTCTTGGATGCTGCTCAGCAATTTCCATATTGCTAGATTGCTTTACCATGCAGGCACAGGTTCACTAAAAGAAAATATTTAAATTCACTCATATTTTGAAGCTAGAAAAAATTATGGATTTTAATGAGCCTTTAAACTTAAGAGAGTTTGAAAAACAAAAGCTACTCTATATTTATTTTCAAAGCGACTTTTAATTTGAAAAAAATAAATTAGTTTCTCTTCATCAGTAACAACCCCAGGCTATGCCTCGTAACTACATTGTGCTTGGCAATGGTTCATCTACGCATCAATGATCCTTATTTTTTTTCACTTCAAGAACAATCCACCCTTAGAAAATAGTAAAAGGAAAGCATAACTTAGAACAAAAATTAACTTGATTTTCCTGTCTTGGCTATTTGTTTTCCACAATCTTTTGTCTAAGTCCAAATCAATAGAGGATGATATGTTGCTGTAGGGCTTGTTTCTGAATTTCTGTTGGAATTATATGCCTCTAAGGTCCTTTTCTTCCTCTTCCTTTTCAAACTATTGTATTTAGACTTCAAAGCTGTCTTATAGTGATTATTTATTGTCGCTTTATCTTGTCTGCTAGACAAAAATGTTTACCCAAGTCATCCTGCTGATAATGCTGCTGCTGTCCCTGGATCAAGATTGCTGCTTCATTAATGCTGCTGTCCCTGTTAGAATCTTTTATTGCTACTAGATTGGTGACTTAATGCAGTCAACAAGTAGTTTTGTGGAGTTGATATTAAAATAGAATGGCCCCTAGAGCTTACATGAAGATTGCATTATGAAGGCTCATCATAATGCCACTTTGATTGGCAGATAACAGTTGAGCAACCATGATCAAGATGACATACTAGAAATAAGATTTGATTTTGGAAGCAGCCTATAATGAGACACTTCTTATTTGATGAGATGCACAGAGCCCAAAATACTTGATACATTTTTGGTGGGGAGAGTGGGTTCGGTTTGTGGATAGGAGTTTTAAATGCTCTACTTGTGCAACAATGCAACCAATCCAATCTTTTGCATGTCACTTGATTGGAAAACTAATCTATTTTCAAGCTACAAAGCTGAAAAGTAATAGTAGTGGGTGGTACAAAGAATTCTTTAGTTTCTTTTGTATAATATGCTTACATGCAACTTGGATTACGTGGAAAAAAAGAGTAAGAAATTTTACAATGTGGACTCTAAAGTCATGTCAAAAGTTAACTGAAACTCATGGATTGTTCTTTTCTTTAGTAATTTGTGAAAATTTTGGTCTTGTATATGGTAGATGGAATTACACATTTGAAACTACAGGATAGTTCAAGGACATTTTAGCTGTGCAATAATTTGTTTGGATGAACACAAGCTAGTGGTCCATGAACTGCCTGGGCTCGTTAGATTGGTTCAAACTTAAGGGGACCAATACAATGCCCTAGGGGGATGGTTGGGCTTTGATGTTGTAGGGTTGTTGGGTGGGTTAGATATGGCTCTAGAACATTCCTTCTATCCGTTTGATGTGGAATTGTTGGGTGGGTTAGATATGGCTCTAGATCATTCCTCCTATCTGTTTGATATGGAAAGAGCCATTTCATGCAGTGGAAATTTTCTGTAGTGTCTCTCTTCTTAATTCTGTCTAGCTATTGTGAATTTCATTATTGATCAAGTGTGTTTCTTTAAAAGGTGATCCAAGCACAAATGCTGGGCGTGGCTCAAATTTGACTGAAGATGGTCATGTAGAATGTGATGCCAGTATCATGGATGGTGATTCTAGGGGCATTTGGGGCTGTTTGAGCGGTGCCAGGTATTCCTGAAGTATAATTAATGGAAACCATACTCTAAACAAGTAAATAAGTTTTTATGTTGTGGGCTTCAATTTCTTATGTTCTTTGGCTTTGATAATGTTATGGAGCTTTCATTTTCATTTTATGCTCTTCATTTCTGTGTAGTTAATAATTAGCAGGTGTCTGAAATGGTATCCAAGTTGCTGCTTTGTTGGCCAAGGAACAAATGTTGGGGTCAGCACTGCTGGGTCGAATACCTCCCATGTATGAATACACCTGTGTTTATCTTTGAATTTTGATATACAAATTACCTCTTTATGGCAGCATTGTCACAATACTTGTTATTTATTTCTTGGGGATTTTTCATTAGGAATTATGAGTCGTGCAACATTATTTTGTTAGGGATGTTACGTACTGCATACTATGTGTTAATAGTGAATATGAATCTGCCTTCTACACATGTTTAGTGCTTGTAAAAATCAAATCAAGTGAAACCATGAAGGGTAATGGGTGAAATTAGTTACAGTGATTTGGTCTTTGAGTCAAAATTTGAAAGAAATGATTTATTGAGGAGTCCATTCCAAGTTTCTGATAAATTAGTTTCTTACTTCAACATCATGCCAAATTGGATTTCCTCTTTTTCTTGGCTATACTGGTGATCCTTGGTGAGGAGTTAGTGTATCTCACTAGGGCATGCCATTTGTTGTCCTCCCTCAGATTTTTGTTTTCTTATGAGGCATTTTTTTGTGTTTCCTAGCTTCTTGGTTGGTAAAGGTGCATGTATGTGGGCAAAATCCAAGCGTATTCCTTTGCCGGCAAGTATACCGGAGGCTGATGAAGTAAACTCTCCTAGTTTTCTGTCGTATCTGTCTAAATTTCCATTTCCCTATATATCAATATTTTTTCTTGAATATGTTGGTTTTAAATTTCTTTAGTAATCTATTCTTTATTCTAGAATTAGTTATCATACTTGTTGTGCATCTTTTGGAAACAATGGATGGTCACAGAGAGGGCAAAAACACAGTGGGAAAAATACAAATAAATGCTTGATGATGCAAAAGCCATGAAAGCAGAAATTGATGGAGAGCTTTCTTCTAGCACTCAAGAGGATGCAGCTGTATCAGGTACTCCATGCCATTTAGATTTTAAACAGAACATTCCTGTTCCTTCCAAAGCTGGCAATAATTAAGTGGTGTACCATAATTGAATATGTCAATTACTTGTTTCACGATAAATATATTTGAGAGAGAAGGATGTTCATGCTAAACATGTCAATTTCATTTTTTTTGGTATCCACAACCATGTGGTGTACCATAGCCCCCCCCCCCCCCCCCAAATAAAAAAAAAAAAAAAAACTCTTGTCACACGACTTTATCCCCTTAAACTAAAATTGTAATGCTTAACTTAACCCCACTTATCTTTTTCTTTTTCTTTTTTTTTTCTTTTCAATTTGGACCTCAAGTACGAAAATACCGTTTCAACTATACGGGTAAATTACACTTTACCCCCTTCAACTATCACTCAATATCACTTTACCCCCCTCAACTAAAAATTTTTATACTTTGTTTGGTTTTTAAACTCAATTACAGTTTTTGAGTTTTTTTATTTTTTGTTCATATTTAGTATTAAAAAAATATATATATTAAATGCACCTAAAAAGTTAAATATTTGTAAGGAAATCTAAAGGAAGTTTACTAAAGATGAAAAATAAAAAATGAAAAACAAAAACTGGTATGTAAATGTATTTTCACCTTTAATGAACTTTTTTTAGATGCGTCTAGATTAGACGTACTTAAAAAGTAAAAAAGAAAAAGAAAAAAGAGACTAAAATTTGAGAAGTTTCACTGAAGACCAAAAAAAAATATGAAAAATAAATGCTCAAAATAATTTTTAAATACTAAACCAAACAAATTAATGATGTCATTTTAGGCATTTGATTTGAGATGTCACGTGCAAATCACATGTCAAATTTTCATTTATCTAAGAAACAAATTGTTTAACTCTCTCTCTCTCTCTCTAACTGAGAGCTTCTCTTTCTATTCCTTCTCTTAGGGTTCCTCAGAGCGGCGCTGCTTGGGGAGGGGGAGGGGGTGGGGGTTTCGACCTCCGACCACCTCTCTCCTCTCCCTCCCCCCCTTTTCTCTTTCAGGTTTCTGTCAAATAAGTTTGGGAGCTTTTCTTCCCAAACTCTCCCTCTTTCTTGAGGCGATCTTCTTCCCCCCCATGGTTGAAGTGTGCTAGGTTCCCCTCCTCCAACCCGATGGTGTGGATCTGCTCCAGATATGCTCCAGATCTGATTCGAGGTTGAGTTTTCTGGTCTTCTTTTTTGTTTTTTGATTGTATTTTGGTTTGGTTTGACTCTGGAGTCCATTAGTGCTTGATGTAGCTTACCCTCTTTGTGGTTGTAACCAATGATATATGGTCGGCATGCTCTACAGCCGTTTGTTGGCCTCTGCTTGCAGTACGAGCACAAGCGCATGTTGTGCAGCTGGGTTTTCTTCATAGATTTACTCCTGTGTATTGTTTGTTTTCATCTTTCCTATGCTAGTGTAAGTTTATTTTGGATGGATTCCTCTTTGCATGTGCCGTTTGGCTACTTTAATGGAAATTCCTCTTCTGATCAAAAAAAAAAAAAAAAAAAAAAAAGAAACAAACAAACAAATTGTTTACATTGATACCAATTTGTAAATCAATGTGGCAAATTTAGCATTTTTTAGGTAAAGGGTAAAGTGATATTAAGTGACACTAGTTCAAGATGGTGAAGTGTAATTTATCCCATAGATAAAAGGGTATTTTCATCATAAAGGTTTAGATTGAAAAAAAATTAGTAAATGAGGGGGGTTAAATGTTACAATATTTAGTTCAGGGGGTAAAGTGATACGCGACAATAGTTGAGGGGGTTAGAGTGTAATTTTATCATTGCTTAATATGTCAATTACTTGTTTCATGAAAATATGTTTTGAGAGAAAAGGATGTTCATGCTAAATATGTCAATTGATTTTTTTTTGTATTCACAACTAAATATGCTACAATGATAAGTATGTCAATTATTTTCTTCTCTCTCTCTATTTTATGGTTGTTTTATTAAAGTTTATTTTTAATTTATGAATGTTTTTGCATGTGTTTCACAAACAGAAGTTCTACCATGTGATCATTTGAACACAAATGGAGATCATGATCAATTACGTATGTTGAATGTGCCAGAAGATGACTGCATTATGGACACTCTTGGGCTAATTTCTGTTGACACTGAAGGACATATAGCATCTACAGCTTGGAGTGGTGACATTGCACTGAAGGTGATTATCTGCTTTGTTTTTGTGGCATTTTCTTGTTATATATGCAAAGAGTTTCTATGTTATTTGTCTTAATTCCTCAAATTGTATCATTATTTCTCTAGTGTTCTTATTTAATTAACCCAAGATGGCAATGGTGGTCGAATTGGTGTCCGTGGGAGGAGTTGACTGGTGGCCATTGACGGTTTGGTGGGGGCTTTGGTGTATGAAGTTGTGTGAAAGAGAGAGAGGAGGGGGATTCAGGGGCTTTGATTTAAAAAAAAAAAATTAGTTCCTCTATGACATTTTGTCCTCCCAAGTTCCCAACAACCATGCAAAAGAAATGCTTTTCTTGGTAGTGAATGAAACCTTGAAATGGTTATTGGGTGTTGCTAAGGGCCTATTTGGCATCATTTTCATTTTCATTTTCATGGCTTTTCTGGCTTGTCTTTTATTTAGATTCGATGCCTCTGTTGATCACAATTCGCACGTAAAAGTTGAAATTTGCATGACATCATTTCTAAAATGGATCATTATTCAGTTAAACTTGAAATTTATTCTTCAAATATTTTTAACAGATAACTGGATGTGTGAGATTAGCAGCAATGTATGGCTCCGGTTGTTGGGCATCCTCAAAAGGTCTATTTGGGGCTCCATTTATAGTTGGTTGTTGCGTTAGTGGTGCTGGAGAGTATTTAATGAAAGGATTTGCTGCTCGGGAGAGCTGTGTCTCATCATCATTGTATGTATCCCCGTTGTTCAAAAATGTTATTTTATTTTATTTTATTTTGGGAAGTATAACTAACAGAATAAAAAATAAAAATAAAAAAAACAAAAAGAAAATTGTATTTAGAAATGTAAAATTTTAATTTATCTTTTACTACAAGGAACATTATATTTTCTTGGTACGTGGCTAGTTTAATTGTGGAATATTTTTGTAAAGGTATTCATGTTTTTCTGATTGTTGTTTAGTTTAGTGCTTTCTTCTATGTATTTAGTTTTCATTATTTATTTTTGTGTTAAACCTACAAAAATCATATTCTTTGTTTCCATTTATATATACCCCCAGCTTGTGAATCCAACAATGGTTATTATTTTTGTTGCACAGGTCGCGGGCAGGTTTGGGCTTTGCTTGCATGAAAGTTTTGTGCTCTGTTATGCAAGATAGTAGCCAACACGGTACTGATAAAAGTGCCGGAACTCTAGTTGTTCAAACTGAGGCTCCTATAGCAGTGAGAGCTCCCACTCCCAACCCTCAATCTTAATGGTTGTTTTAAGGGAAAAAATGACTTAATATTTGTTTGTTTCCTATTTAGCTTCTCAGGACTTCACCTAAATTGAAAGCTATATAGATTGCAGCAGCCTACACTTCCTTGTCTTTTGGAATATGTTATTTTGGAAATCCATAGGTAGTATACTCTGTTTTGAGTAATATTTCAAAGCCTTTATTGTTGCATATGAATTTTCTTCTTTAATTGATATATTTAGATCAGATTTTAAGATCACAGTGAGTTCAATCAATCCCTGCAGATGACATTTAATGGAGAATCATCTCATTGAGAGTAAACCAATATGTTGTGTATTAATTAGGTGTGAAGTGTTCGTTAACATTTACTATATATAATGATTTCTTGTTTTGTAATTGAACAAATATTTTATATAAGAGCATATCATAAACTGACTGGAAGAGATTTGCATTTCATATTTGAACTGTGCATTTCGTATCAGTCATAATTGTAATGGTGACATGTAACAATTTGTAGTTTGTCCTATTTGGTTCTTCCTTTTTTTGCCTTTTCGTGTGCATATCATGTTATATTATGAAGGTGTTTGGTAAGAAAAAATTTAGCCTCGTTTAGGCTAAAATCTATAAATAGACAAAATGTTAAAAAAGCTAATAAGTCTAAATATCACATCAAATCCATAATCATTTTATTTTTTTTCTCACAAACATTACATCAAACTATAAAAAAATTCAATCATATTTCCAAATACAAAAAATTTAGCTTACTAAAATAGTTAAAAACTAAAATAGCCTATTAAAATAATAACTTTTCAAACACCCACTATGTTGGTTTACATTTATTGATTTTTTTGCTGATTACACAAAACGAGGCAAGCATGCGCAAATCAAACCTAATTGTGTTTAATTTTTTACTTATACGAAATTTATTTGTTTTATTCATATGTTTTTATGTAGGTCTCATTTTTTAGGACGACTACAAAATAGCAAAATAGGATCGGCATCGACCAGTTTGTCGCACGAATTGATGTTAGTGAAAGTAAAAGATAAAATATCGTTTGCTCTTAAGATTTTAATAAGAAATTTAAAATTTGGAAGTGAATCAAATTGATTTATTTGTTTTCTTCTTTCAAGTAACTTATCATGTTTCAAATTGTTAGTGAGGCAAACTTAAAACCTGAAAGATGTTCATTTTTGCTCACGAGAGATCAGCACAATTATTTTATGGACCATTCTTCCCCAGCATGATAATGGGCTTGTTTGGTGTAGAAAGTTGAAAATCTGTGAAGCCTCTTTCATTGGGCTGTGGGCCAAAACCTTAAGCCTAAGTGAGCTCGCATGGTGGACTGATGAGTGGGTTAATAGGCCATCTCTATGGGCTCGTGGCCTAGCCTCCAAGCTTAGCCCAAGATTTGAGTCTTTTTAAATAATTTTTCTGCACTTTTTTTTATTTAATTATAATTTTTCATGGGCTAGGCTGGGCTGGGTTTCAAATTTAAGGCCCAATCTCACTTGTGCTAGCATGTCTAGGATTTGGGCTTTGTTTCCGGAAAAGCCCAATGAGCTTGGGCCAAGTTGGGTTTCAATTTCAAGGCCCAATTCTAGGCCTTATCTAACCTGGGCTGGCCTGTCCAATATTTGGCCTTTGTTTGAGTAAATTTCTAATGAGCTTGGGCCAGGTTGGGTTTCAAATTCAAGGCCCAATCTCATTTGGGCTGCCAGTACAAGTTTTGGGTTTTGTTTAGGTAAAAGCCCAATGAGCTTGGGCTAGATTGAGTTTCAATTTCAAGGCCTAATTCTAGGCCCAGTCTCACTTCAACCAACATGTCCAAGATTTGGGCTTGGTTTTAGGTAAAAGGCCAACAAGCTTGGGCCTGATTGAGTTTCAAATTCAAGGCCCAATTTCAGGCCCAATCTCACTTGATCCAGCCCATTTGGGATTTGGGCCTTGTTTGGATAAAAGCCTAACAAGTTTGAGCTGGACTAGGTTTCAAGGACAAAAAAGTATATGTCATTCTGTTAGGGTTTCTATTTATATCCAAAAAAAAAAAAACAAAATATTAAGTACTTTCAATTTCTTAGCACATGTTCAATTATTTAGGGTTTTATGTTAGTCTCAATACACCTTATAATTTTTCTTCAATTACCTTTCAAGGTACATCCAAATAAAACAAAGTAACTATATTCGGATTTACAATGCCTAACAATATTATTTGATTCGGACTTTCAAATCCAAACATGTTAACTTTGTTCGATAGAATTAATCAAGACAAGATCACACTATGATTCGTCTTTCGGGTCTTCTGTGCCCTAGAAATATCTTTTCAACTCTGCCCATCTCATTACAAAAAGCCCCAGTTTTGATTCATTTGCAGATGTGTCCAACGATTTCATATCAGCTTTCCATATAGTTAGGCAATTTTCTATAATAAAGAGCTCTAATTTTGTCAGAAGTTACTATTCTCGGAATAAAAGCAGTGATTCTTCCAAGAATTGAAGATATAATAGAGTATTTAGATGAATTTAATAGCGTTATTTTTTTGGATAAGGGCACAAGATTGATGGAGCTTGGTTTTGATGACTTTGTTATGTAAAATGTATATATAAATCAAGAATTGTATCTTTATATTTATGTAAATATTTACTTCTTCTTTGATGAGTTGTTTCAAAAAACGATTTTTATTATTATTCTCATCCATTGTTTGATTTTGTTCAATTTTTTTTTTTATTCGCAAGAATAAGAAACAATGATAATGATAATGGTGAGTTTTAGTGGGGTGATTTGGAGTTTTGTAGTAAGGAAGAAAAAGAAGAAGGAGAAGAAAAAATAATTGAAACTTGGGGAAGAAGATGAAGAATATGTATATGTAATTAGAGTGTAAAAAATAATATTTAATTTTCGGGTTTAATATATATTGTCCTTATTAGGATATAATAGGAATTAAAATTTTAAAATTTTAATTGGGTGTATTTAATAGTTTTTTGGGTATAAATAGAATCCCCCCTATTCTCTTTGATCTTTCTCATAATTTTTAAAATTGAGCTTTTGAGATTTATTTATTTAATCCTCTTAAAAATAAGATTTATTTGAAAGAAGTGATTTCATAAAAGAGTACTGGTAATATATATATATATATATATATATATATATGTATCTTTCTGGATTTTTTCGAGAAAAATATTTGTATATGTTTCTTTTTGGTTAATTACTAAAAAAAAAAAACTTCACGGTGTCACGTGTTTTTCACTTTAAACTCCAATGTTTCAATTTCGATAAATTAAATCTTATTATTGTTATGATTTCAAAGAAAGAGACTTGCATATTTTTTCCGTACTTTTTTATTTTTTAGTAAATGCTTTTGTGACCACTTTCTACCACCATTATTATGTTCACACTCAACTTTCTTTTTCTCTATTTTTGTCCTTTTCTTTCTCACTTTTTTTGTATTATTATTATTTTTTGGTTAATTAAAAAAATTCCAAAGTTTTATGCGTTTTTTACTTTAAATCCCAGTGTTTTAATTTCGATAAATTAAATCTTGGAGTTTCATTCGTATTTCAATGTGCCTCCTCCTCCATCCATCTCCGTTTGTGTAAAGTAACGGAGAATAATTTTGGGGTTTAAAGAAAAACGCGGGAAATTTTAGTTTTTTATTTTTATTTTTTGTTGTAATTAACCCTAATATTATTATTATTTTTGTGTATGTATATAACTTACATATCTTATTATATATGTACATATGTGCTTGTATATATGGTGCAATTTTTTTATTTAAATTTTGACTCTTCTAATGATAAAATTTTGATTTTCTTCATAATTTTGATGACTATGTAAGAAAAGCTACCTGAAATGTAAGAGACACTTATCAGTGTTTTAATGGATTAAGGCTACCTAAAATGTAAGAGACTTTAATAGATTAATGTTATTTTTAGTCATTAAAATTATAGATGAAATCAAAATTTTACTCCCTTCGTCCAATATTGATAGTCACTTTTTGAAAATTCATTACACTTTGAATTCAAATTTTAAATAATTAATTTCAAAATACCTTTCTATTTTCATTTTTAAATATATTTATAATTACAAGGGATAATTTTGAATTTTTTTTAATTTAAATTTTTGACTTTTCAAAATGGACATACATTTTGGGACTACAATAAATATAATAATAGACCAATAAAATGGGACGAAGGGAGTATCGGTCAAAATTTGAATAAAAAAATTTTATTATATATACAAACACACACGTTCATATACCGTAAGATATATAAGTTATATATACACACACAAAAAAATTGAAGGTTGCATTTGACTAACTTTTGAAATCATGATTCCAATATAAAATTTTCAAAATTCGTAATCAAACACACAATTCAAAATTACTCAAAACTAAATTAAAAAATTATCTTCAAAACTCATAACTAAATACACAATTCAAAATTCTTTTCAAAACTCAAAACTAAACTCTTTTCAAAATTCTATTTTAAAAAAATAATAATTTTTTTAAAAAAAATTATTTTTAGGATCATGATTTGAGTATGGAGTCGTGTTTTCAGTTATGAGTTTTGAAAAGAGAAAATTTGTTTGGTTATGAGTTTTGAACAGAGTTTTGACTACGTTTGTTTGGCGGATTAGGTTGGATGGTATTGTTAGTGAGGGGATTATTAATGTGTGGATTGTTAGTAAGGAGATTAGGCGAAAGTGTGTTTGTTTTAAGGATAAATTATGCAAATGGTCCCTGTAGTTTAGACGATGTGTCAATTTGATCTTTGCTTCAATTTGTTTGATTTTGCCTCTTAATTTAACAAATTATTTCATTTTAGTCCAATAAAATAACGGTTGTTAAGTTTGGTGGACGAAAAGTCTACACAATGTGTCAATTTAGTCCCTATAGTTTACACCATGTGTCAATTTGGTCCCTGTTGTTTTAATTTGCTTGATTTTGACAAGGACCAAATTGACACATTATGTAAATTATAGGGACCAAATTGACACATAGTTTGACTTTCCGTCTACCAAACTTAACAATCATTTTTTATTGGACTAAAATGACACAATCCGTTAAATTAAGGAGCAAAATTGAATAAATTAAAACAACAGGGACTAAATTGACACATCATGTAAACTACATAGACTATTTGTATAATTTACCCATGTTTTAATGATATAGTATTGAAGGTGGTTACTGATGAGATTGTTAAATTATTTTTATAACAAATCTAAAAAAAATAATTTTTATATTAAAAAAATTATCAAAAACAAATATATTTTTTTTAAAAATAATAGATTGCAATTGTAAAACAAAAAAAATTGCACTGTTTCGGTCAACCGGCCAGACATCCGGGGATGTTCGGACGAACGATCGGGTAAACCTAATCCGCTATATTTCATGCATTTTTGTGCTGTATTTTTTTAAATATTAAAAAATTTACTTTTTATTTTAAATATGTAATTTTTATTTTAAATATTTTTTTTATTTTTTATTTTAAATATTTTTTTATTATATAAAAATATTTTTAAATATGTTAATTTTTTTGTTATGTGTTTGGTTACGATTTGAGTATAGAGTTTTGAAAGTAGTGTGGAGTTTCGAGTTATGTGTTTGGTATGAGTTTTGAAAATAATTTTTGAATTGATGTTTGAGTTATGTGTTTAGTTACGATTTGAGTATGGAGTTGTGAAAGAGTTTAAAATATTAAAATTAAAATATATATATATTTATAAAATAAATATTTAAAATAAAAAAATTAAAAATATCTAAATAAAAATTATATATCTAAAATAAAAAAAATAAAATTTTCTTAAACATTTTTTAATATTTAAAAAAAAATAGATCCATAAAATTTAAAATACAACTCAAAATTCAAAAATTCAAAATACAATTCAAAACTCTTTTTAAAATTCAAAATTCAAAAACTCATAACCAAACAAAATTTTCTTTTTTTGAAACTCAACTCACAATTCCACACTCAAATCATAACTCCATACTTAAATCATAATTCCAAAACTAAACCAAACACAACCAAATATTAGGGTTAATTACAAAAAAAATTATAAGATTTCACGTGTTTTTCACTTTAAATCTCAGTATTTTTCATTTTAAATTTGAAAACAATTCTCCGTTATCTTACACCGACGGAGATGGACAAAACGAGCACGTTGAAATACGGATAAAACTCCAAGGTTTAATTTGTTAAAATTGAAACATTGAGGTTTAAAATGAAAAACGCGTGAAATTTTGGAATTATTTTTGTAATTAACCCTTTTTTTTTCTTATGCTTTTTGATGTTCACAAACATAACATCAATGTGGATTGTGAAAATAAGGTGGAAGTGAATTATAATGGTGCAGGGGAAGAAGAAAGTAGTGATAAATAAAAAAATAATAAAAAGTAGAGAAAAAAAAAACATAAGTGTCTTTCTTGGAAATCATAGCAATGGTGTCTATTTTATGTGGCTGATAACATTTCTTTGCAGTTCTCAATCATTTTTGTACATTTCACTAGCAAATTCTCGAGTTCAAAAAAAAAAAAAAAAACTTATGTTTCCAAATAATTAACTTTAATAGAGGAGTAGACATAATAATAGTTAAGATTTTTGTTAAGTTAATGTAAACCAAAAAAATATGTTTGCTTATATTTTTGTTTTCAATTATGTTGATAAAGAATATTCAATTAATACTAATATTATTCATTTTTTTGTGTTGGTATAAATTAAAATTTAAAATTTTGCAATACTTATTTTTGATGAAA
Source organism: Camellia sinensis (assembly GCF_055761805.1). Taxonomy (NCBI): domain Eukaryota; kingdom Viridiplantae; phylum Streptophyta; class Magnoliopsida; order Ericales; family Theaceae; genus Camellia; species Camellia sinensis. The sequence continues at coordinate 177,866,209 of NC_138962.1, read as the reverse complement.
AGTTACATATATTTTTATTCTCTAAAGTTTAAATTCTGAATCTGTTCCTGATTAAAAATCTTGTTAAATGATTGGACCATTTTACATTTTCGTTTGGTAAAACAAAAAAAGAAAATCAGAAGTTGATATGAAAATTTTGTTTAATAAACTGTTTTTGATAATTACTTTGGGAATAATCATTTTTTATAGTGAAATTAAAAGATCCTTCCAATAAAAAATGTGTAAACATTTCCACTTTCTTATTTTGAAAATACAAAATCATTTGATAAAAATTTGTGAATTTTGACACTTTTTTCCACAAAGATTAATATGAAACTAACCAAATCAAATCTTAATTCCCATTACTCATTACAATAAGAAAATAAACATGTGTAAATTTTAACCACTAGTTTTTATAGTTTTGGTGTCATTTCAATCTTTATAATTTTTATTAAATTATAAATTTTCTTAACTAAGTAAATCAATCTCAATCATATGATTAACAGTTTTACTTCAAAAACACTAATTGATGTTATTAATTGAATCGAATTAATACAAAATTTAAAATCAAATCGATTAAAAATATATAAATCAAAATGACATATGAGACAAAATACAAAAACAACCAATTTAAGTTAATTTTACCCACTAAACATTACCACTTTCCCCTTCTTGATTCAAGGAAGATTCAAGGCTATCAACTTGCAACTAAAGACAAGGAAATAAAACAAACAACAAAATCAGGTCAATTCTATTGTGAAAAAGAATTTTTATTTTTTATGATTATCTGACAAATCTCCACAAAAATAATAAGAAATAAAAAATTTAGTCATCGATCTATATTGAAGAGTATTGTTCGAACTCATAGAGTTCGTTACGAGTTTCATTATAATAATCTAAAGGGGCACTTTTTCATAAATCCTTTTTTACCTACTTATATTCCTTTTGGTCTACATTATTTTCTTATATTCCAATAAGCCCTCTGGGTGACATAGTTACCAAAATACCCCTAATAATATTCACATTTACATTTCACACCATCAATGTGAATGTTCACATCGTCAATGTAAATGTTCACACCATCAATGTGAATGTTAACATATCAATGTGAATATTCACTTTGACGTGTCAATGTGAACATTCACACGTCAATGTGAATATTTACATTGTAAAATATGAATGTTCACATCACCAAATTGCTAACTGTTCAAAAAATATTTGTAAGGGTAAAAATGTTCATAAAATACCTTAAATATTAAAATTAAGATTTGGTAGATCAAATGTCTAAATAATAGGATTTATTAGAATATAAGAATATCTTATAAACTAATTGAGATACAAACGCTTGAAAAAGGATTTTCTAATAAATTTCTCTAATCTAAACCATTCGTTTTGTATTTTGAATTTTCCATTATTTAGTGTTTTTAGAGTTCTACTCTACATTATTTATGTTAGAATATTTGTCAAATTATCTCTTACAAAAGAGAGAATTTTTTTTTTAATTAAATTATAAATTAAACCATTGGTCCCTGTAATTTAAGTAAAGTGTTATTTTAGTTATCGTAATTTTAATTTAAACATTTTGGTCCTTGTATTTTAAATTTTGTTACAAGATGGTCCCTCCATCAAATGTTGTTAACAATTGAAACAGAAAAAATTAAGTGCAAAATTAGAAAAATCAAAATAAAAATCAAAATAAATTATAAAGACCAATAATATAATGAATATACTACATTGATGGTCTTTATAATTAATTTTAAATTTTACTTTAGTCCCTTTTTTAGTTTACTCATAATATTTTTCCATTTTAAATTCAAACAAAATTAAAAATGTATTAACCAAAACCCCATATTATTGGGTAAAGATTGAAAAACGTCTAAAGCCACTCTCTACCAACTGAGAAAAATCATGATAGATATATGAATTCATTTTAAAATATATTAAAAAATAATTGGGTTCTACTGACTTGGGTTCTTTTATATTTTTAATTTATTTATATGTTGTTTTCCCAGAGGGACCGGGAGCCAATAAAAGAAGACGCCATTTTTGACTTTATTCTGAGCACTCAATAATATAATGTTTGAGTATTTTATTTTTATTTTTAATTTATATGTTGTTTTCGCAGAGGGACAAGGGGCCATTGAAAGGAGACTCCACTTTTGACTTCTTCTCGGCTCAGCACTCAATAATTTCTTCTTCTCATCACAAAAATATAGCCATTTTTGAGACTGCAAAAACTTTTTTCACTGAAAAAAAAGTTAACCTCTTTGCTTTGCTTCTGATCTGTGGTTTTTTGTTTTCCTTCTGTAATAAAAAATAATGCCTATAGCAGAGATCTTTCTCTCTGCCTTCGTCAAATTGCTGTTTGAGAAGATGACCTCTTTTGCCTCCTCCAAATTACCCACCTTTGAAGGTATTGGTGCCCAGCTCACCAATTGGACCAATATGCTGTCTCAAATTGAAGCTCTTTTGATTGACGCGGAGGAGAAGCAAATGACAGATCGAGCCGTGAACTTGTGGCTCGATGATCTCCAAGATCTGGCATATGATTTGGATGATGTCGTGGACGAGTTCGCCACCGAAGCATTGCGACAGAGTCTCAAGGCAAAGCCACACCAAGCTAGTTCCAGCAAGGTATGGAATCCCATCCTTAATTTCAAGCCAGGAGATGTTTGGTTTAATTTCAAAATGAGGTCCAAGATTGAGGAGATCACTACCAGATTACGCACTAGTTTTGAACAATGTTCGAAACTTAATTTGGTTGAGATTGTTGGAACCACCACACCTACTAAGACTTGGCAAAGACCAGAGTCTACGTCGTTATTAAAAGAACCTCGTGTTTATGGAAGAGAAAAGGATCAAAGAAAGATAATTGAGTTGCTTGTAGGTGGGGGTGAATCAAGTCGTAACAAAGTTGACGTAATTCCCATTGTGGGTATGGGTGGGATTGGCAAGACCACCCTGGCTCAGATGGTATACAACGATGAAACCGTGAAGAAGCATTTCGATCTGAAAGCCTGGGTTTGTGTGTCAGATGAGTTTGACATTATGAAAATAACAAAAGCAATTTATGATTCATTCACTTCCCAGACATGTAGTTTTAATAACTTGGATCAAGCTCAAGTTCAACTAAAGCAGGCTTTGGTCGGAAAGAAGTTCTTAATTGTTTTAGATGATGTCTGGAACAAAAAATACAATGACTGGAATGATTTGAGCAGCCCTTTCAATGATGGAGCTCAAGGGAGTAAAGTCGTGGTGACTACACGCAGCAGAGACATTGCAAGAATGATGGCAACTGTCGAACTTCATGACGTTGAGATCCTATCAGATGAAGATTGTTGGTCATTGTTTGCACAACATGCCTTTGAGAATAGAAGTATTGATGCAAATCCAAATTTGGTATCAATAGGTAAGAAAATTGTGGAGAAATGCAAAGGTTTGCCTCTGGCTGCTAAGACACTCAGTGGCCTTTTACGTTGCAAAGAACGAGATGAGGAATGGGTAGATGTATTGTGTAGTAAAATATGGGAACTATCACACGAAGAAAGTGACATCCTTCCAGCTTTGAGATTAAGTTACCATCATCTCCCTTCGCATTTGAAGCAGTGTTTTGCATACTGCTCAATAATACCCAACGACTATGAATTCGAGGAAGAGGAGATAGTCTTGTTGTGGATGGCAGAGGGTTTCATTCTGCAAAAAAGAGAGAAACAAATGGAAGATGTAGGAGGTGAGTACTTTCGGGAATTATTGTCAAGGTCTTTTTTCCAACCATCAAGTACCGGTAAAAGCTCTAAATTTGTGATGCATGACCTCATCAATGATTTGGCTCAAGTAGTTGCAAGAGAAACTTGTTTTAGATTAGAGGATATATTGAAATATCCGAAGCAGTGCAAGAATATAAAGAAAGCTCGACATTCATCTTATATGCGGGAGCAATATGAGGGTATGAAAAAATTTGAGATCTTTGACAAAGCCATACATTTACGGACCTTCTTACCATTTAATGCACCATATATTTGGAAATGTCATTTGGCAAGCAATGTTTCCCTTAATCTATTGCCAAAGCTAAGACGCTTGAGGGTGCTCAATATGAGTAGATATTACATCACAGAAGTTCCAAATTCAGTTGGAGATTTGAAACATCTGCGGTATCTTAACCTATCCAACACCAACGTTGAAGAATTACCTGAATCATTAGGCTCTCTTTACAATCTACAAACATTGATGTTAAGAGGATGTGAAAAATTGAAAAAGTTGCCAACAGACTTGGGAAACCTAATTGACCTACGTCATCTCGATATTACAAATGCACATCACTTAGAAGAAATGCCACTGGGAATAGGTAAGTTGGCTAGTCTTCAAACACTATCCAATTTTATTGTTACTAAAAACAGTGGGCATCGGTTAAAAGAGTTGGGGAACTTAATTTATCTTCGGGGGAGGCTTTGCCTATCTGGGTTACAGAACGTGGTGGTTCCATTAGATGCAAGGGAGGCGAATTTAATTGATAAGGAGGGGTTAGATGTGTTATCAATGGAATGGAGTGTTAACTCAGATGATTCACGAGATGGAAGAGTTGAAACAGAAGTGGTTGACATGCTACAACCTCACAAAGATTTAAAAGAGCTCCATATCAAAGGCTACCTTGGTGCAGGATTTCCGACTTGGATAGGAGATCCTCTGTTCTCCAATATGACTGACCTAAGTTTAGATAATTGTGGAAACTGTGCATCCTTGCCACCACTAGGACAACTACCCTCCCTCAAAAAGCTTTACATTAAAGGAATGAGTGTACTAAAGCATGTCGGTCGTGAGTTTTATGGGCAGGGTGGTGCAAAACCCTTTCAATTACTAGAGACTCTAAGCTTTAAGGATATGCTGGAATGGGAGTATTGGTATACTTTTGAAGATGATAAGGAAGTTGAACCATTTACTCATGTTCGTGAGCTCTCCATCGAAAATTGTCCTAAACTTGTTGGAATGTTACCAAGTTATCTACCTTGTTTGAATAATCTAAAGATTAAGAAGTGCTCGCAATTGCTAGTTGAAGTTTCCAAGGTTGTCCACCCGTCACTCACCTCTATAGCTATGAATGACGTTCCTCTAACAAGCCTTCAAGCGGTCCTTGAGATGAGGAGCATGGTTGATGACGAACTGATATCAGCAAATGCAAAGTCTAAGCATCCGAGTTCAATAACTTCCTTGAGCATTGGGATGATTAAGAAACTCGAGCTCTTGCCGAAATGGGTTACTCATTGGCTGATGGAACTCGAAGCATTGGAGATCACAAGCTGTGAAGAACTCAAGACATTGTGGAAGAAAGAGGAGAGAGTGCAACACAGTCTGAGTCTCCCTGCATTCCGGCATTTGAAAATTAAAGGCTGCCCCCAGCTTGTTTCTTTGTTTGAAGAAGATGAGGATGAAGACAACAAAGGGCAACATGAGCAGCAGCAGCAACAAGAGGGACTCCCCTGCATAGTGAGGAGGCTTGAGCATCTAACAATAGATAATTGTGAAAAGCTGGAGAAACTGCCACGGCTGCTACATAGCTTCACTTTTCTTGGAGAGTTGTATGTCTATAAGTGTCCGAGTCTCAGCTCTTTTCCGGAGACAGGTTTTCCGTGCACGCTGAAAACACTCAGGATAGGTGATTGTGAGGCTCTGCAATCCTTATTCGGGTGTTTAACACAGATTAATGACAGTAATCTTCAAGTGTTAGCTGTTCGTGATTGTCCATCCCTCACATGCTTGATATCGTGCAGAGGTGGGGGGCTACCACCCACACTCAAAGAGCTTGAGATTAGGAACTGTAAAAAGTTGGAGGCACTGCTAGTAGTAGAGGAGGGGATGGAAATTACCTGTCCATCTCTTGAGATTGTTTTGATCATGGATTGTGATAGGCTCAAATACTTGCCCGATGCCCTTCCTAATAATAATAATAATAATCTCAGGAATCTCAGTCGATTGTACTTGAATGGGTGTAAGAATTTGGAGTACATTCCGGAAGGATGGTTCCACTCCGCAACAAATCTGGCACATTTGAGTATCATGGGATGCAAAAAACTCAAGGCCCTACCACACGGATTGCAGAGCATCAAATACCTCACTTCTCTTCAATCGCTGTATATGAATATTTCACAATGGAACAACAACTTCAAGAAGATTGGTTTGCGCAGTTTATCCTCTCTTAGAAGACTGTCGATTTTAGGCGCAATTAGCGTGGCAGAGGAAGAAGAAGGTGTAGCGGGGTCCAGCTTTCCGATAGATGGGAAGTTGCTGCCCACCTCTCTGCTCAATCTTTGGATCTGGAATTTCCGAAATCTGGAGAAGCTGTCTTCAAAGTTGTTTCAAAACCTCGCCTCTCTTGAATCTCTTCATATCAGGGGTTGCCCTAGCCTCAAATCTTTACCAGTGCAAAGCCTGCCTTCCTCACTTGGGGAATTGTGTATCCGTGGAAGTCGGAAACTAACAAGGAAGTGTGAAAAGGGGAAAGGCAAATATTGGCCCCACTTAGCTCACATACCTAAAGTCGATGTTTATGATGAGTGATAAGCTCTGTTGTGGAGATTCCCACCGCAGTTTTACAAGCACTCAAATTGCCAGGTATCAAAACTTTAACTAATTTTATAAATATCAACATTAAAAAAATATTTTCAGATTTTAAAAACAAAAAATCATATGAAAAACAGTGTGTTTTTCAATTTTTTTTTCTTTTACTTTTACAGATTTTAAAAAACTTAATCAAACAATCTAATTGATAGTAAAGATTTCTAACATTGCTAATTTTTAATGTCTTTTTGCTTATTGATTTTCAATTTTTTTTTGAATGAGGAATCGCTGAAGTATGCAGTACATCATATTTTCAAGTTAATTGAATTTTTTTGGATGAGCAAGTTATTTGCAAATTCATATAAAAATTTAAAATAAAATGAATTTGTATTTTCAATTAATAAAAAATATTTTTGAAAATAATGAAAAAAATATGTTAAATTTAAATTCGAATGACCATTATGGAATGAGTGAATAATTTTTAAAATTTTGTTTGGTTTTGGAGTTTTCAAAAATAGTTTTAAAATTTTTAATTCGTATGTTTTTAATATATTGGCTAATTTGTTTTATTTTTTTTATTTTTTAGATGCATCTAATCTACATATACTTAAAAAAAATTACAAAATCTTTAAAAAAATTTAATAAATACAAAATACATACAAAAATGTATTAAATTTGTATATTTATTAATATTTAGTGATTTTTTAAACGCTTTTTTTCATAAATTTTATACGTTTTAGGTGTATTTAGATTGAGTGGATCTAAAAACTTGAAAAACCTTGATTAAATACTTAAAAAGTTCACTAAAAATAATAAAATACGGATTGAAACTTAAAAATTATTTTTGAAAACTCCAAAACCAAACAGATTTGTAAAAATTATTTTAGATTCTGAAAACTAAATGAGTTTTGGATTTTTAAATTTCTGAAAACTATTTTTAGAATATACAACCAAACAAATTTTTTAAAAATTATCTTTCAAAATTGATTGTGAAAACCAAACCTTAGTTTTTGGGTTTTCTGGGCTAGTCATTAATAAAATGTTTTTGTATTTGTTAAGTTGTTGCCTATATAGTGAACGGGAAAAGTCAGATTGAAAGTGATTAAGCTGGTACAAATTCTTGTTGAAGGGAGAATTTTTTGGCCAAGCAAATGAGGGTGATGTTAAAAAAAAAAAAAGAAAGAGAATGAAATGCTATGATGTAAGTAGTTTGCAAATGCTTAGAAAAATTAAAAAAAAAATTTGCTGTTGTAAGAGCTAACTTAAAAAGCTACAAACAAATATACACATATCAGGTGTCCAAATTTCATTTTTGTGAGTTGTTTAATAAATATGGAGACTAAAAGCAATTTTAATTGTATACCTGGAGTTGTTACATTTTTTGTATGAAAAAAATTTAGAGTATTAAGTTTTATCAATCTCTGAGGGATTATTTGATATAGAAATGTGCTTTCAAGGATTTGAATACAAAGAAAGGCTTCTTCCGATAGATTTCCTCGTCTGCTTTTATTTCCGAGGCAACCACAACAAATGGAAGAGTTCTCATTTCTTTCCAACTTGGTGCATTTGTCCCTGGATATCCTGTCCATCCAGTGATTGTTCGCTATCCCCATGTACACTTTGACCAATTCTGGTAAGAATTTTCTTGAGTTGAAACCGTTTTGGTGTTTTCTTTTGTAATATCTTTACCTAACTTGCATCATATGGCCTTTCATTTTGTTTAGGGGCAATATAGCTTTGGGAAAGCTTATGTTTAAAACATTCATAGTTTCACAATTTCATGGAGGTATGTTGAGTGATTTTTTATTTATCTATAGTTGCATATAGTGAAAATGTAGTGAGCTTGGCTTCCCCCACTATTTTTGTTTGTAAAATTTTTGGGTAGTATGTTGTATGAGGTGGCAATTCATATATATAGGTTGTTATAGTGATTCCCCAATTTGCTATTTTTCTTTTGATAACTAACTCTCTCTCGCAGATCATCAATACTGATTATTCATCAGCTTAAATGTACATGCATTTATATGATGTGTCCTTGACTATATTATAATTAGAATTTTGGTTACTGGATAACTAGTATGTTGTAAAAAGTTGAATGAAGTCATTTATTAAATTTTATAGGTCGAGTATCTTCCTGTTGTTTTACTCCTTGAAAATTAGTAGGAAAATGGTACCCATTTTGCTCAGAGGGTGAATCGACATTATTTGATTAATCTTTGCTGCCTTGTTAGCTTTAGTTGATATTTTAATATTACGTGTATTCTTACACATCAAAGTTTTTAATGGGGACATTACATACAATTTGTTAATTTTTTGTATATTGTTAGTGTGTTTTGTATTTCATATGCTTAATCTCCCTAAGCAATTTAGAACCAGTGGATGTTTAACACACCGTAAAAATATTGTAATTGAATTTGTGTGATATTATGTCTACTGCATTTGTGTGTGGAAGCCTGTCCTTTTTTTTCGCATGTGTGCTCAAAGAATCAACAAATTGATGATTCCTGGTCTTTGGATTTCAAATAATAATATATATATATATATATACAAAGATCAAAATTTCGTTTCAGTGTGTTGCTTCAAATAGTACAGAAACAAAAACATCTCGGAAATATTTTATGAAATAAAGATAAAATAGAAATGCTTGAAAATATAAATTGAAATATATCTGAATGTATAAAAGCCTAATAATTGATTAATTAAACAAATTGAGATTCATATAGTCATTCACGTAAAAGAATTAAAAAACTAATGTTACTATGAACTAAAAATTATTAAGTATTGTTAAATAACTCAATTTTATAAAACAAAAGTTTCCAACAAGGTCCAAAAATTTACTTAAGCAGCAGTAATAAATGTTTATGAAAATTTCTAAATTTGTATAGATACAATTTACTCTTTTTGTATATCACACTATGTTTCGGTGTGTTTCACTATGTTTTGATGTGTTTCAATGAAAACACTAGAATTTTATTATTCCATTAGTGTTTCGTTTCGGTCTCTTGGGAAATGGCAACATTTCAGCCTTTCAATGGAAACAAAAAAAAAAATTGTTCCTCATATATATTAAAGATAAATCCATGTCAAAAGGTTTTTCATTCATGTGTTGTCTACGTTTTTCATCTTATTTGGTTCCAAACAAATGGCATATGGTACCTATTAAAATTGGGTGTAACTGCACATGCAACATCCCTCGTGTCTTCTATGTGCACTATGTTAACTTATTACAATTGGAGGAATAGTTTCCTATTGTCTGTCTTTAATTTGGGAAATTTGTCCCTTTTGTATTCTTTTAGTAGCTGTTGGTGTATTGCCTTATTCTTAGGGGCAGAGCCATGTATAACAAAGTTGGGTCAAGTGACCCCACTAGAAATTTGTAAATCTGAAATTATTATTCAGACTTTTTGAAAATTTTATTTTAAATGAGGTCAATCTTGTACACTAAAAAATATGAACTAATTTAATAAAGCATAGAGATTAATATATAATCATGTTACCCTTTTTTTCCTTTTAATATTTTAGTTATGCTTTTTCATTTTCTTCTTTCTTTGAATTCTTTTGTAGATGTTCACGTGTTACCTACCTTATACATCACTATTATCCCATGTCCAAGGAGATGATTATGGCATTATGTGACAGTTTAGGAGAGGATTTGTACTTATATTTAAAAAAGGGGAAAAAAAAGAGGAGAACTTGTGGCATTAAAAAGGAATTGTCAACAAACACAGTGGGTGTTGTTTTCTTCAACTAAATTAACTAAACAAACCTTATGTTCAAAGGATATATCTGAATTAAATTTGTTCAAAATTTTAGTGAAGGGAAATATTATACATTTATGATTTATGGAATCAATTGTTTAACCTTATCAGCATTTATGGAATTTTAGTATTAGTGATGCAAGCAGTCATTTATTAGATTTTTGTAAAAATTAACTATTGTGGTTTTTGCTTTCATTATGGTATTTGTAATTTGGAAACTATAAATTACTTGATCCAATTTTGTGTATTACACAAGTTTATCAGTGTACATTATGTATAATTGAAGGTTGATATTGGTGGTGAATTCTTTAATGGACGTTTTTGGCTCCGCAATGGTTGATTCTTAGAACTAATATGGAGAAGAATCCTATTTTTGTGAACTTGATGATTATCTAACAGTACACTCCATTTTGGATTTGTCTTGATTTGCCACTTGAGCTGGCTTGAGTATATATATCATTCTCTCTAAGTTATTTGTGGATATTGAGTTTTTAATCTATCAATTCATCCATGATGGATATATGCAGACTAGCCATGCTATAACTACCTCTCTTAATGTTACACATGAAGAAGTTATTGAAACTGAATGGTTTTCATTAGATTGAAAACTCGGAGATACAGTACGTTATATACACTCCACATGTTTACAAAATATCTAACGAAAATATCTACCTAACTCACTCTATTACAACAAGTTGAACTAACACTTGACTTGTTTGGTTTGCAGGACAACGTATCTCTAGTCTGGTCTTTGTGTGACTTTATATTAAAAATTATGATGTAGGAATGTTTAGTGACTTTGAAATGGGTTTTGGCAGAACTACTAAAGTCCTTGCTGATGAAAGCAACAATATAAATTGTTAGGTTTTTATTCTTGGCAATCCCGTTTAACAAAACTCCTTTCAGTTGTATTTGTTTTTGCATTTTTATTTCCGTGAGGCTATGAGTTTATTAGATGCGAATCCAACCCGAATCGTGCCTTGCAGAGAAGTTTGTGATGTTAATGCTTTCAAGATTGCCACTTCGCTGATTATGACGGGGGTCGAGCTACTCGCCCTCGAAGCAAAATGCAAAAGTGCATTCAAAGTTGCTTGTCCGCTCGAGCGGACATTCCCCCGCTCGAGCGGAGAATGCTGAGTTCCAGAAGTTTGGTGAGTCTGCAAATATACTGTGATCTGTGTTTTCACGCTCGAGCATCCATTTCCCCGCTCGAGCGTACACCTTAGTGCGAAACACGCCATATAGTGTCCCCGCTCGAGCGTCCATTCCCACGCTCGAGCGGACCTCGCGATTTCAGATTCTATAAATTCGCAAGTTGCTCCAATTATAGGATTACTCCTCCAGATCTTCTTTTTGGATAGTAAGGTTTATATCTGGGGATATTTTGCTGTTTTTCTTTGATGTTTAATTGAGTATTCAACTCATGGGTTAAGAAGAATACATCAAAGGTTTGTTTATTCATTCTATACAAAAGAGAGAGTTGTTCTTCGGTGGATTCTGAAGAATTCGAGCCTGAAGCTTTGTTGGATTTTGGAGTGGCTCATCGTCAAGACAATTCCGAGGTGAAAACGGGGTTGGAAGAGGCACATATGGGTTGGTTCAATTCGGGCGTGGATTCGCTAGGTAATTGAGAGTATACCTGTGTAATTCCTTTATATCTTCTTAGTGGATTGTTTTGTGGCTGTTGCCCGTGGTTTTTTTTATCACAATTGGAGGTGCTCCAATTGTGGTTTTTCCACGTAAAATCGTTATGTCGATTTGTCTTGATTGTTTGATTGGGATTGTTGTTTACTGCTTAAAATTGATACATAATCACAAATCAACATCTAGGAGATTTCTAGATTTTTCACAAATTTTTTTGAAAAAGACTATATAATCAAACTAATATAGAAGTGGATGTAGCACTTTGTATATTTTTCATTTCTCTTAACTTAAATTCAACTAGAAGACATTGAATCCTAATAGAATTAAGCACTTCATTTTGTTGAGGGTGCTGATTGAAGCTCCAGAGGTGCTTTCGAAAGATAATCATAATTAATACTTAGAATCAACTTTAACATGGATAAAACTCCTAAGATTTAATTATTTAATTGTACTCTTTATGGTGTGAATTCAGATTTAGATCCAACAGAACTGGAAGTAAAGTCTAACAAAACTAGAGATGTAAATAAGAATCACCTCATTAGATATGTACCTACACATATATCTTTGTTTTTTGGGATGACCTTACCTAAACAAACTAGAAACGATAATGCACTAGAAATAGAAACCACAGAATTATGGAAACAATCATGTGGTCATCTGACTGTACATAAGTGTACATATAAAGCCCAAGAGTGTCTAGTTATTACAACCAAAGTGTTATCATTCAAATGGAGTTGTATATTATTTATCAAAAAATAAAATAAAATAAATGGAGTTGTATAAAAAGGCTATACCTCCATGTGTTGTAATATTGATTTCCATTTAAATTCCATCATCACGAAAGGTTTCAAGTCCAATCTTTTCTTGTTTACAATTGTTTCTTGACAATTATTTTCATAATTTTCTCATTTTGTGAGAAAGATGTCATGAACCTCTCAGATTTGAAAATAGTGACTATTTACTTGTATGAAGTAGGATTTCCCTTGTTAAATTTCATTACTTACACCTTAGGTTGGACGTCCAACAACTTTAAACATTGAAGTTCATTCATGCTTATCCATTCCTAACATTCATTTATGCTGAATGTACTCTATGTCGTTCTCCATACTTTCTAGTCTTTAAGCAGAGTAAGTAGACTACATAACTGCTTGTAAACCAATTTTTTCCGACAAACTTTGGGAGGATTTATTTTTCACGTGATTTTACTTTGACAGATTTGGGACTTCGGCAACCTTGGTTGGAAGGAGAGGAGTATCTATCAATTATTGATGAATTTATGGAGGCAATTCACACTCGATGGCCCAAGGCTATTGTGCAGGTTTAGTTATTTCAGAAATATGACATCTTGTTTGATGTGTAACCAATATCATACTGATTACTTGATGTTTGGTGAATATTATCAGTTTGAGGATTTTCAAATGAAGTGGGCTTTTGAAAGACTGCAACGGTATCAAAAAAGGTTCTGCATGTTCAATAATGACATACAGGTGAATACTTGGTGTTGTATTTTGCTATTCTCCATGGCAAAGTACTTTAAGATTGTTAAGGGTGACTCTATTATAATGACATTTTTGTCACTTGTCATCATGTTGTATAGGGAACTGCTGGTGTTGCACTAGCAGGACTGCTTGGAACTGTAAGGGCACAAGATCTACCATTGACTGACTTTGTGGACCAAAAGATAGTTGTAGTTGGAGCTGGAAGGTACTGATGAAGTTCAATTGTAATGGCTGTACTCCTGGTTTAAGTGTTACGTCTTTATGGTTTAGGGTGGTTGGTAATATCAGCTGTGAGTTGCGTCTTCTTATTTTTTTTCTGTCTTTCAGTGCAGGGCTTGGTGTTTTTAACATGGTTGCACAAGGCTGTTTCAAGAATGGCAGGAGCTGGAGCAAATCCTCTGTCTTTCCTACTTGATAAAGATGTGTGGTTCTACAGGTATTACTTGCTCTCTAACTTTTTTGTTCTTAATGTCAATTACCGTATTAGCCTTTATTATGTGTTACTGGGTATTTATCTTGTAATAAAATGTGTAGAACATATATTTTGAACATATTTGTAAAGGAGATTTTTAATTTTTAATTTTTTTTTTTTAGTGTTATCAACTGAATTTCACCATTTTTTTCAAAGTAATGATAATCAATTACTTATCTGCATGTAACTGAATGAATTGTTGGAATGAACCTGCATTGGAATGAGAAGGAAAACTCATAATATGGCAATCTGAACTTTATCGTTTCATTTACATTTTCAGGGAACCATCCATTTGACTTTTGGTTCATCTTTTTTTGATAAGTACTGGTTTAAATGCAGGGTCTCATTACAACAGAACGGAAGGGTGTTGATCCAGCAGCTGCACCATTTGCTAAAGCCCTTTGGGAGATCGAGGGTTTGGGACTTAGGGAGGGAGCAAATCTCGTTAAAGTGGTAAATCTTACTGGAGTGTTTTTTGGCAGCCTATGTTGATGCAAGGCTGATATAGATTGATATTGTGTGGAAAAGAAACCTTCGGTTGTTTAGCTTGCTTCTTGGGTACGTGCAATTGGATCATGGATGTTTGCTGTTATCTTTCAGAACCTTGTGTATGCTTTCATAATTTAGAAAAACTAATTGCAGGGAATGGATTTTGTTTAGGTTAAAAAAGTCAAGCCTCATATACTTCTTGGTTTGTCTGGAGTTGGTGGTGTCTTCAATGAGTAGGTGGGCAAGTTTGCTTTGTCCTTCATTACTTTCAAATGAAGCATAATGAATCAGTGAAGTTGTTTTATTTGGAAAGGCATGTTGTTCTGTACTATTTATTTGGTTAGTTGTTGATAAATGGTATTAGTTGGGGAAAATACATCAAATACCACAACCCCCCCCCCCCGGCGCGCGGTGGGAACTCAAGTTTGTTTGTTCTTGTTTCCTAGATGTAGGCAATACCTTGTAGAGATGGTCTTCATTAACCCTATTATCATTTTACTTTTTCCCAACTTCCGCTAAATAATCCAATTCTTACTAAAAACTTACAATTATTTATTATTAGGACAAAGGAGCATACCTCATCAAGATGTCATTTGTTGTCATCACTATCAGTTAAATCCACTTGGCTCAACTCAACAAAGACCTAATTTCAACCTCTTGGAATTGACTACATGAATATTTTCCCAAAATGCTCTCTATAGAACAATACCTCAGTTAAATCCATGGCAATTACATTCTTTGTTACTGTATCAGCCCTCGTTCTTTTTTAATTATCTTCTTGTGTTTAATGACACTTTGTTTACTCTACTTTTGTGGGTGTTTTTTCCTCAATTTACTAATCCTTTCATGCACAATTTTGGCTTTTTTTTTTATAATTAAATTACCATTGCTGTATAGGTAGATCTCGTTCTGAAATACCTACTACTTGATAAGTAACTATGTCTGGCTATGTTTGAAGAACCATTCTCCACTTAGTGTCTAGCTGCAAGGCACTAAACACAACAATGGCAAAGTGTATACTCTTTTTGAGATTGGTAAAGCGTATGTCTTCTTTGATAAATTAGGTGCTTAAGGCCATGCGAGAGTCAGATTCCCCTAAACTTGCCATTTTTGCGATGTCAAATCTGACGGTGAATGGTTCGTCTTTCAAGCCTTCTAAATTATCTATTTTTTGTTTGTGGATGCACTATTTTTCTATTGAACATTGTCTTTTCATGTTAACTGGAACAGCTGAATGCACTGTAGTTGATGCTTTCAATCATGGTGGAGAAAATATAGGGCTTGTTTGGTTTGTATCTCAAGATACAATTTTTGAGAAAAATATTTAAAATTTTGTTTGATTCAAATTTTTTGAATTTTTTTTTTCAAAATCACTCTCTCTCTCTCTCCAACACATCAGTCTATCACTTTTCTCTCTCCTCTCTCATTGTCAATCACTTTTTCTCTCACACATATCTATTCAACTACAACAAAATATCAAATCATCCCAAACTCCAAAATTATTTTCAAAATATCCAGCCAAACAAATCAAAAAAATTTCCAAACTCTCTCTCCAAATTTTTTTTTTTGAAAATTTATCTCAAAAATGTTGACCTTGGTATGATTTCTTTATATTGGTGCTAATTGTTGTGGAGTCTTTTTGCACAGTATCAATAAATTAATTGGTCTCACTCTGCTCTCTCATTATGTAGCCAATGCAACCAACAGTTCTATAGTTTCTATATTCCTATCTTCCTCAGTGTGTTGTCCAATTACTCTGACCTTTGCCAATCATATACTTGTTGTCAGGGAATGGAAAAGTGGGTCATGTAAATCAAGCAAATAACATGTATCTGTTTCCTGGGTTAGTGCTAATGTTCACGTCACTGACATATTGTGCTTAGTTTTTTATGACTACTATCGTAAACCTTTTTGACTTGATTCAGGATTGGAATGGGAAGCTCTTCTCTCAGGTGCTCGTTTGATTTTAGATGGAATGTTGCAAGCAGCTTCTGAATGGTATATATTACACAATTTGACCACTTCGTTCTTTGTTCTAACATAGCCTTTTATGGATTAGTGTCGTGCTCATCCATTCTTATTGGACTGTTAACTATGCCCTCATGCAATGAGGTGGCACTTGTTACTGTCATCATGTGTGTTGCCATATCAATAGGTTTGGTGTGTCGGGTCTAAAAGAGTCCTTTTGAGTGCTATAAAAAGAGTGTTGGGGCTAGAGGTGCATCTATCTCCTGCTAGACTTGTATTTTGTAATTATTGGTTTATACTTGCTCATTTATTGTTGGTTAAATTATGTAGTTATTGGTTCAATTTTTGATAGAGGAGGAAAAACGTTTGCATGGTGTCGAACCCAATATCAACTAACTTTTGCTAATATAATTTTTCTTTGTAGCCTTGCTTCATTTATTACAGACGAAGAAATTCAAAGTGGTATTTTTGTATCCTCCTACGAGAAGGTATTGTTGTTCATAGTGCCATTGGAACATTAAAATTTTCATATATATTTGTAAGTCAATTGGAAACTCGCTCACTAGGAAGCACTGATCACCTTTTCATACATATTTGGAAATCAATTGGACACTAGCTCACTAGGAAGCATAGACAAGGATACGGATACGGACAAGGACACGGGACATGACAATTTCAAAAAAATCAGAACACATACACGGTCACACGGCGAGGATACGACAAAAAAAATATAATTGTTTTATATATATTTGTTTTCTATGTATGTAAATATTACATTCACAAACAACTAAAATGAATGAAAACCGACACTAATTTAACATATATATATAAAAAAACAAAAAAACAAAATGTAAATTATCTAGAGACTAGATATATTTTTGCGTTAGGCTCCAAAGATCATTAGAAGCCAGTTTCTCAATTTCGCACTTGTGGTTAGATCTGTATTGCGTTGTCAATAGTTTGGTATGAGTTCTTTATCTATATTTTAAAATTCAACTCTCATGTTTCCAGCTTCCAAGCATTATAATATAACCCCCAAAATTAGCTTTAAAAAATTAAATTAAGACCTTGGTTGTCCCTGTTGTGTCTCCTGAAAATATTATTATAAAAATGGACACGTCATGTGGCATATCCCATATGTGTCCCCACCACGTCCATGTCCATGTCCATGTCCCTGTCCCGTACATATCTAACACGGCTATTGCACCTATTTTGACGTGTCAGTGCTTCATAGCTAGCTCATATACTTGTATTTTCTTCTAGTGGGTAAGGTTCAACCTATTACCTTAAGGCCATGTTTGTTTGGGTGGACATGAGCTTGGGATTGGTCTAATAGTCCAATAAAATTATTAATCCGATGTTTGGTTAAATAATTGAAGTACGGACTAACAATCCATCCAGATATGGTATCCCACATATGATGGACTATTTAATCCCACATAGGGGGTGGGATATAAATTGGAAAACTAAGCCAAAGTTTGGACTATTAGTCCCTCCTTATAATCCTAACTCAATCTAAACATCGGATAGAATACACAATCCAAAGGGATTCGTAGTCCTAGGATTATTAGTCATGGGAATGCTAATCCAACCTAATCTAGTCCGCCCAAACAAACATGGCCTAAGTGTGCACACCTAATAGTAGTACGGAAAGTCGTTCTCTTGTCTATAGGTTTTGGATATAGCTTGTTAAAGCATGATCAATAATCACTAATCAGGTTAGTTTGCATTATGCAAAGACTACATACCCACTGATATTAGATCTGACTCTGACCTTGTGGAGTGTGTGAACCACAGAGCCTTTTCAAATTGTTTTGATTGTATGGCTAGTACTACAGTCAAGTTTTCTATTCTCTTTATTTAAAGTATCCATAATTAACAAATCCGACCTCTAATTTCATGGGTCGGATGATTGGATCTACTCATGAATACAGCCCTATATTGGATCTACTCATCATATATACCTAACAAGGTCGTGTAAAATTTGCAAAGAAAATATTTTTCCATTTTGGGACATCCTATGAATGAATTAGTAAAATAAAGGTAAAGTAACCTCTACTAATTTGTTTATGACCTACTTATAATTGCAGTATTTGAGATATAACAGTAGAGGTTAGAGCTGCTATTGTTCGAGCAGCAGTTGCCGAAGAACTGGCAGAAGGGCGCTGTGATGTAGGACCTAGAGAGCTCAGGCAGATGTCAAAAGTATGGATAGTTCTCAACTTTCTTACAAGAAAAATGCATCTCTTTTTTGTAAAAATAGCCATGACATAACACGCACAAGCACATCTGGACGAGAAAAAGAAGCTTTAATATTTGACAATGAAAGCAACCTCATATTTAACCTTTAAATGAACCAATTCAGAAATACTAATCTCAACTCAACTAAGCAAGTTAGTTATTCAGTTATTCTCATTGTTAATCAGGGACGGCGCTAGGTTATAGAGTATGGGGTTAATTGACCCCATTTGCCAATTTTGAAAATTGGCTTAAAAAAATATTTTAAATATTTATATTGTCTATTAGCAGCGATTACTTTGTTGGTTGCACCAATACATTTGTTTGTTGCAAACCCCAAAGGGTTGGCTTGGTGGCAAGGCCTTGGATTTTGAGAGTGTGCTCTCTCCAAGATTTAAGAATCAAAACCTCTTAAATAATGCTATATGCACCAATTGGTATACTAATTAGTGTACTAACTGATAATATTTCATAATTTGAGGCTTTAGATCGTTGTAATTTGTATAATGGGTGGGGTCGTAATTTTTAAATGGCAATGTCATAATTATGTTGGTACACTAATTAGTAGACCAATTGGTGCGTGTAACACCACCGAAATCTCTTACGTGCTAACAATTCCTTAGGGCTTAGTGCACTTGCGGGAAACTCCTTGCCGAGTGCTTGTGCACTCCTGGGGATTAATCGAACTGTGATCCGGACACTCCAGTGCCAATAAAAAAATAAAAATAAAATACATTTGTTTGTTGCACCCATAGGTCGCACCACATACATTGGTGTGAGTCAATTGACACCACTAAAATTTGAAAAATCATTGAAAAAAATTATATATATATTTAAATATATCATATATGGATAATATTGACCCTA
Organism: Camellia sinensis; assembly: GCF_055761805.1. Taxonomy (NCBI): domain Eukaryota; kingdom Viridiplantae; phylum Streptophyta; class Magnoliopsida; order Ericales; family Theaceae; genus Camellia; species Camellia sinensis. The sequence goes on along the minus strand of NC_138962.1, from coordinate 177,846,743 downwards.
TTAACTTATAAAAAAAGAAAAAGAAAAAAAGAGAAGACCTTATTGCACTTAGCATAGAGTATCAGACCTTTAAAATTTTTCTAGGTCCTCACTATATTTGTTCGAGTCCCAAAGATGACTAGATTTCTCTAAGTTCAAAAACGAATTCAGTGAGTCAACTCCACCAATCACCAAATACCCTTGAAATTTCTCCAACCATAGTAAGGAAATTCATTGAGAGGAACTGTAGAAATTTTTGTAATTACATTTTTTTTTTTTAAAAAAAGATCAGTATGAATGCACTAAAATTTATAGAAAACAAATGTTATATATAATATTGATAAGAGTGAAAAAATTTCCTTATAGAATTTGTAGAACTTAATCATTGATTCCTGGAGCCGCCACTGTTGTTAATCATCTATGGCTTTTCTCATTTTGGATGCAGGAGGTGACGGTGGAATATGTCAAACCCAACATGTAGTTTCCAGTTTACAGCCCCCTCTTATTCATGAGAAATGAAGTTCCGATCATCTCTCTCTCTCTCTGTGTGTGTGCGCAGGCGCGCGATATTTTTCTGCAAACACGATCCCAATGTTCTGCAGCCATTCAAATATTCATGATGTAACTGTGGTTTTAAAGCCTAGAGTAGTAATATGGGTGAAAAAACAGAACTGGGGAGAGAAGGGTCGTAGAAGTTGAAAAATAATGCCACTGCAGTTTTGATTAAGCCCTTTTGTCTAAATCTGCTTATTGATGTAATGAACAACATTGTGTAAACTCTCTCTTTTTCAGTTTTTTCAAAAACTTATTGATGTTTCATGTATGCCTCTTTTTTTTTAGTTAATTTGATATTTCAACCTATATACATTTTGTGATGATTCAGAAAAAGAACAGAAAAGAGAGACTGAACTATTAATCATGTTATGGGATTGATAGCTTAGAGTTTTTTATTTTTTTATTATTTATTTTTTTATTTATTTATTTTTGGGGGGGGGGGGGGGCTTGTAATTTTAAGCAAGATTTATCTTTGCAGGACCTCTAATGAATTGTAAATGTGAAAAAGGTGTTAAGCTCAAGAGACTGATTTTTCATCCGAAATCTCACCTAAAACTAGAGATAACAAATTCATTCTGAAGCTGTGAACTCATACATCAATTAAAAATCAGTCTAAATTCGTTCAAGTATATAAATGAGTTTAAATGAGTTGAACATTTAAAAGGGTACCTACTAGACCACCACCTCTATTGACACCACTCCATCACCACCTCCTCCACACCATCCACAACAATCATCCCGATCACCTCCTCCAACAATCTCAATTAGAAAAAATAGTTCAACAAAGTGGATGGGGTTGGGCTGATTGATTTAATCTGTATCAAATTTAATTTAACTTGTTTAAACTTGTTCATTAAATGAGCGAGTTTGGTTTAAGTCATTTTATTGCATAACCTGTTTTGATCTGCCCAAATCTATCTATTTGCCAACTGATGAACCAACTAGTAAATTAAGCTTGGATTGGGTAGTGGGATGAACCATTTATTGCATTGCTCAATCCAAGTTAAATAAGTCAATTTTTTTCAATTTGAATTTTGAAAAGAAACAAGTTCATTTTTGTAACCTCAAATATAAATTGTTAATTATGTGTGACCTGAAAGTTGTAGCAGGTTCTATCAGATAGGTTCCATCAAATTATATAATTTGTGATTCAGTCACATCTCAACCATTGCATCGAGGGCCATACCAGGTTACATCTTTGATATAATACATATATCTGTACACATATATAGGACAATGAAATCAACATGAAATTTTAACCAAAAAAAAGAAGAAGAAGGTAATGTTACATATAGATCATATTTAATTTGACAAGTCATGCTTCACAAAATGAAAAATCATAGCAAGACAGTGAGAACTATCTCAATATAGTCTTAAACCTATACTATCTATACTATATCTATATATAAATGTAGTGTAGTTTCTAAAGCTTCCAAACTCTTAAACTTGGCCTCTCATTTAAAATTGAGACAATCTCTTCTACTTGGCAGTCTAAGAAGTTTTTCTTTTCATTTTTCCTAATTTCTAATAAAAAGTCATTTTTTATATATTTTTTAAAAAAAAAAGTAAAATTTGAAATAATATGCATATAGAACTCAAAATATGACCAACTCTAATTTAAGATATTTCAAATCTAAATATTAAAAAATAAATGACATATTCCACTCTCAATTCTTCGAAGATATGATCAAATCTAATTTAAGATTCCAAATCTAATTATTAAAAAATAAATGGAATATTTTACTCTCAATTTTTCTATTACTAGCATGTCACCCGTGCTATGCACGTGTGACGACCACCTCCTTAATTAAGCAAATTAATTATGTTGATTATATGCTTATTGTTAATTATGTGATTATGTGTTATGAAGCGTTATTGAATTGCCATGTGATTATTTGAATTATATTATTGTGGACAGATAGGTTAGGGTGAAAATTAAACCTGTCTGATTTGTTAACTTTAACAAGTTAGAATTATGAAATTGGGTAGGAATTACAGCCCAATTCACACTAATATAATGAAATTTGATGTAATTAAGATTATATTGTGATAAGGATTAATTTAATTTAATTAGAAATGATTTATTAGCTTTAGTTGAATTAATTAAAATCCTACTCATCTATTTATCCATTTAATTGGTAAAAGGGAAGATAGTAGGTTTGGTTGAGTCCTTTGCACACACACGTAGAGAGAGAAGGGAGGAGTAGGCATTTGAGAGTTCAACTAAGATTAGAAGAAGAAGAAGAAGAAGAAGAAGAAGAAGAAGAAGAAGAAATTGAAGAGAGGGCTAGGGAAAACATTGAAGACTACTCAAATTGTTTACTCTAGGTAAGAACTCCTCTCTTTACCCTTATGAACTTGAAGTAATGTACTCAAAACATAAGAAATTCAAGAGTGTTTAAGGAACTCTAAGTTTAGTTGTAAGATTTGTTGATATAGATGGAAATTGATACATGCATGGCAAGATTAACAGTAACAGTAGCAGTAGCAGTAACAGTAACAGTAACAGTAAGTTGCTATGGATGCCCCGAGTATAGTTCATAAAATGGGACAAACATTCATTTTGTAAACAATATCATTTTAGAAAGCAGTACAGTTAATCATTCAAAAAATAATTATAATTGAACATAATTTTACAACATTGTTACTCACAGTGGGCTCCCTGACTATGTGTCTAAAAAGCAGCGTCCGACCTAAACAAGCAAAGTCAAGCACAATTAGATTACAATCATATCCTTCTGTTATTCAATCAATCCTATTCATTTCGGTACTTATATCTATTCAATTTTTTTGCTTCTTACTTGGTGGTCAAGCACCAGAGCAAAGTTAGCAGCATCGACTTGATTCTGTTTTGTCAAGCTAACCTATTGTACCTCACCGCGAGGTTCCGAACTGTTATGTCAAGGCTTTTTGGGTGATCTAAATCCACCTTTTTGAATGCTATATGAAGTCAAGTGAATGTTTCATAATTTGTTTTGGCTTTGGGATTTAATTCCCCAATACGTCTTTTATTTTGTACTTAGACGTGCTTTGGATTTAAGTGTTGACATATATGTTTGGATATGGACTTGGACTTATGTGTGTATCGGTAAATATATATAGAAGTTGTTTGTGCATTTAAGTCCTTAGAGCTCTTTGGACATTATATTTTATTATTTACAAGCTTCCGTCGGCCCCTCCTATTGTATAATTATTATTACTATTAAGTAGGCCTTTGCTAATCACGGATTACTAGCCGGTTACGATGCTAAACCCTTAGGAGCGGGTTTGGGTCGTGACAGCACATGATAAAATAATATATTATTTCAATTCTAAATATTAAAAAATAAATGACATATTCCACTCTCAATTCTTCGAAGATATGATCAAATATAATTTAAGATTCCAAATCTAATTATTAAAAAATAAATAAAATATTTGACTCTCAATTCTTCTGTTATTAGAGTTTTATTTGATTTGCTTTTTTTTCCCCACATTTATCTTATTTTTATATATCTTTAAATTTGAAATTGATTTTTTTTTCTTCTTCCAAATCTAATTATTAAAAAATAAATGAAATATTTTACTCTCAATACTTTTATTATTAGAGTTTTATTGATTTGCTTTTTTTTCCCCACATTTATCTTATTTTTTTGAAAACTCCTCCCTCCCTCTTCCTCTCTTAGAAGATTTTATTTGATTTCCTCTTTCCATAATTGTTAGAGTTTATCTTCAAATTTAAACCATCGAGTCTATCCGATTGAAAGTTATATATTATCCTTTTGCAATCATACTGATTAAGTGTTGCTACTTTTGTGATTAGAGTTTTATTGATTTGATTTCCCCCCCCCCCCCCCCCCCAAAAAAAAAAAAAAAACACACACACACATTTATCTTATTGAAAACTCCTCCCTCCCCCTTCCTCTCTTAGAAGATTTTATTTGATATTCTTTTTCTAAAATTCTTAAGAGTTTTATCTTCAAATTTAAACTATTGAGTCTATCCGATTAAAAGTTATATATTATCCTTTCACGATCATGTTGATCAAGTGTTGCTACTTTTCTGATTGTGATTTTTGGATTTTCAATATTTTTGTGTTTTCCATGTATGCTATAAATCTATTCTTTCTCATTCAATTGATTTGCATGCGTGCTTGTTTGTATTACTGATTTTGTGTGTGTATTTATGCTACACTAAGGAAATGTTTTTTTCCCTTTTGGATTGGACATAAAGGAAAATAGTACAGCAAATTAGAGACAAGAAGCTTGAGAAACTTATCTCAAATCATAGTAGAAGAGGTGTCTCTCAATAGCACAATGGTTAGAAATGAAATGCAGAAACAACCAATAATTTTTTTCTCATTATGATGTGGCCTGAGCATTATTATTTATTTATTAAATGTCTAGTAAGATTTATATTTTATACGATAAATTTTGAATGAATATTACTATCTGTTCATTATGTTTCTTCTCATTGATGGTATACTTCTATTATTGAAATAGCTTGAATATACTTGCACAAAGACACAATTTTTGTATTTATTGATAAAATTACAGGTTTGATATGCATTAGAAATTTCAATAGTGCTCATATACAGTAGATTTTTGGTAGAATGCAATTTTAATGGTGTTCATATAAATTGTCTTTTGGTTGTAGCATTGTTCCTGTTAGTCTTTGTTTTTTTTCTTTTCTTTTGTTTTTTTTTTTTTTACAAGTCTTACTTTGAGATATGGTAGGAAATGTTTTTTAATGGTACTGCTGTGGATGATAGTACGAGTGCTCCAATCAAAATCTAATTTTTATTTTGTTTTACAAAACCCAAAATATAATATGTACATATTTGGTTTGAAAGATATTTTGTTTTGAAATGAAAACTCTACCATACTACACTACAAGAAATTTCACTTTTGGCAACTAAAATTTTAGTTGCCAAAAGTCTTATTTTAGTCGCCAATTACTTTTGACGACTAATATATTTGATCACCAGTTTGGTCGCCAATAGTTCGTCGGGGAAGACAACCGTCGACTAAAATTTTTTGATAGCCAAAAAGTGACATATTGGCGACTAAAACTTTAAGCGCCATATATTTTTACTTTTAGCGACTAAATTATTTGATAGCCAATTGAGCTTAAATATACATATATATATATATATATATTTAATTTTAGTGACTAAATTATTTAGTAGCCAATTAAGCATATATGCTTGGCCATTAATTATTTGATAGCTAAACGTTTCACTTTTTGAGAATTGACGACTAAAAATTTAGTAGCCAAAAGTTTTTTTTTACAATTGGCGACTAAAAGTTTAATAGCCAAAAGCTTCAATTTTTTTACAATTGGCGACTAAAGTTTTAGTAGCCAAAGTCAACATGTGATATTTGTTTAGTCACTAAAAAGTCTCATTAAGTTTTTATAAATTGTTCAGTAATATTTTTTGCGCCACCTGTAACTTGCGCATATACAAAATTATTCATTCATTCATTCGATTCTCAACCATTTGATAAAAATATTTCTCCACAACCTGTAGCATTCAATTTCCAACCATATACAAAACTTAACTATTAACTGTACATATCAAAGAAAATAAGAATCCATAAACATAGTATAATCCAACAAATACGTATACTATCTAAACCAACAATTAAAATCCAAATTAAACAAAATTTTACTAATAAAACATATCAGGTGTACATGTTTTCCATAAACAAAAATATAATGTAAATTACACCCGTACAAACATCATCAATCTGTCCCAAAAACATCACTGTATCCATGCCAAGATTGATGAACATCATCAATCTGTAACAAAAAAATAATATCCATTAACATTTTATTGAATACCATTCGCATTCACAATTATATAATAAATAAATAAATAAATAAATAAATTAGATACAACTTGAAAGTTATTATTTTCATGGAATCAATTACAAAATCATTTTATTTTTTAAGTAATTAGAAACTAAACAAAAACAGAAACAATGGTGATTAGGCTCATATGGAGTCAAAAGCTTTTAGGGGTAGCAATTTGCAATATCTCAGCAAGAATGTTATAAGAAATCCATTGGAAGGAGTCCTATGGATGTCCAAGTTGAAATTTTGGGAGGAAGCCCATGTTAGCAAGGAAGTCACATTGGTAGTCTTTTTATCAGAGAGCCCCATTGGTGCCAACCCAGCGGTGGGGCAGGATGTAATTTTTGAAACCTCAAAGGGTAATATGTAATTTAGCTAAACTTCAAGTGGGGTGTATGTAATTTGCCCATCAAAATAAACAAGTTTTCAAGTCCTAATATGACCATGAAAAAAAAAGAGAAGGAATGTTCCCAATATTTTCTTTTCCCAATTTTTTTATTATCCAATTGTTCTATTAAGGAGATCTACACCATCTCTACTTTTTGTATTTGCTTTATTATAGCTGAAATTTCATATTTGTCACGGGGAAGCTGTCCGTGACAACCACACGATGACTCGGGGCTGTTTTAGATTTTCGGCCCCAAAACGCCATTTTTCGATTAAGTTTAAGGCGTTTTCAACTCTAACTCCTAATCTACGGGTCCAAATTACATTCCGTCTATTGTCACAGGTCATATTTGTCACGGGGAAGCTGTCCCTGACAGCCACATGGTGGTTCGGGGACTGTTTTGAATTTTCGCCCCTGAAACGCCATTTTTCGACTAAGTTTAAAGCGTTTTTGGCTCTTAACTCCTAACCTAAGCGTGCTATTTACATTCCGTCTGTTATCACAGGTCATATTTGTCAAGGGGAAGCTGTCTGTGACAGCCACACAGTGGTTCGGGGGCTGTTTTGAATTTTCGCCCCAGGAAAGCCATTTTTAGACTAAGTTTAAAGCGCTTTCAGCTCTAACTCCCAACCTAAGCGTGCCATTTACATTCCGTTTGTTGTCACAGGTCGTATTTGTCACGGGGAAGCTGTCTGTGACAGCCACACGGTGGTTTCGGGACTTTTAAATTTTTGCCCCCGAAACGCCATTTTTTCGACTAAGTTTAGACGCTTTCGGCTCTAACTCCAAACCTATACGTGCTATTTACATTCCGCTTCTTGTCACGTCGTATTTGTCATGGGGAAGCTGTCTGTGACAGCCACACGATGGTTCGGGGGCTGTTTTGAATTTTTGCCCCCGGAACGCCATTTTTCGACTAAATTTAAGGCATTTTCGGCTCTAACTACCAACCTGCACGTGCTATTTACATTCTGTCTTTTGTCACAGGTCGTATTTGTCATGGGGAAGCTGTCCGTGACAGCCACACAGTGGTTCGGGGGGGCTGTTTTGAATTTTTGCCCCTGGAACACCATTTTTCGACCAAGTTTAAGGCGTTTTCGGCTCTAACTCCCAACCTACGCGCATTATTTACATCCTGTCTATTGTCACAGGTCGTATTTGTCATGCGAAAGCTGTCCGTGACAGCCATACAGTGTTTCGGGGGCTGTTTTGAATTTTCTCCCTCTGAACGCCGTTTTTTTACTAAGTTTAAGGCGTTTTCGGCTCTAACTCCCAACATACGCGTGCTATTTACATCCCGTCTGTTGTCACAGGTCGTATTTGTCATGGGAAAGCTGTCCATGACAACCACATGGTGGTTTGGGGCTGTTTTGAATTTTTGTCCCCAGAACTCCATTTTTCGACTAAGTTTAAGACGTTTTCGGCTCTAACTCCCAACCTACGCGTGCTATTTACATTCCGTCTTTTGTCACAGGTCGTTTTGTCATGGGGAAGCTGTCCGTGACAGCCACACGGTAGTTCGGGGGCTGTTTTGAATTTTCGCCTCCGGAACGCCATTTTTCGACCAAGTTTTAAGGCATTTTCGAACTTCTAATCTACGGGTCCGAATTACATTCCGTCTATTGTCACAGGTCGTATTTGTCATGGGGAAGCAATCTGTGACAGCCATTTCGTCTTTTTTTACATAATTAATTAATTAGTTAACGAATTAATGTGTTATTTCGTTTCTCCTCTTATTTGTATAATGTCAAAACAATTCCAAGTTCTCCAAAACAATAATGTCAATATGTGAAGTATTTTTGTAGAACTTTTAGTATCATATAAATAAAATTCTTCTTACCAAATAGGGCAATTGCCATCTGAACCCTGCAATAGAGTTGTGAGTCGTAAAACCACGTAGAGGACAAAGGTGAGAAACTACCATTTAATACTACAAAAATAAAAATAAAAAAGAGTATGCGTAGTTTAGTCCCCATTGGATGTGGGTAGAGAGGTAGATTGAGTACAGACCCAACCTTTGGCATTATTTGTACAAAATGGCTACTTTCACAGAGATACTATGTTACAATATGTCAACACCACAATTCTGAACAATGAATTCATGAAGCATGTAATTCACTAGAATCAAATTTGTAACCTAGAAAATTGCTAGAAAACTTGGTGAAGTTGTTTGGGTCTACTTTAACATGATTTTCTCTTCCACAACCAAAATAACAAGCATTAGCTATAGGAAAACAGACCACCACACAAAGACACACACACACCCAAATAAGGCAGGTAGTAAAAGCAACCTTGCATGGTAGTTAGTGCAGGAAAAATATTTCTGAGAAATAAAAAGAAAGAAGCCACTCTTATTGTAGATATAGCATTAAAACCAAATACCTTAAACCACTGTGTGTGTCTTTGCCTCAAAAAACCCAATTCACTTGCTGCCACAGAAGAGGAGGGTCTCTTGTCTTGGACCAATCTTCTACTTTGCAAGAATCTACTTCTCAATAATGACTTCAAAACAAGTACAACATAAAGCAGTCAAAAAGATTTCAATGCTTCATGGGCATAAATCCCAAACTTGTTAACATCATGGCTAAATGCCAAGCATGGAAACAAAGCATAAAACAGATATATATATGTGTGTATGTGTGTGTGTGTATGAATATTTTAATACAAAAAAGAAAAGACATAACTTGAATCATCTCGACAAGTAAACACGCATGATACACAACTTTCTCATAACATGCATTGAATAATAATTGTGATCTTTACACAGTATTCCTGTAGAATACAAAAAAGAAAAACTAATGAAACAATTTAAGAGAATAATTTGAAACATTCGAAGTCAAACTTAAATATATGAGGTATGAAACAGATCCAGCAATCACTACATACCAGAATGTTAGCACCAATACTAGTTCCAACAGCAAATAGAGGAGCCTTGGCATATTCATGATGAAGATAATGAATAACTTCACTTTTATGAATCCAACAAGTTAAAGTAGAGTTTTTCCCCTTTAAAATAATCCCACAAGATGTATAAATAGGTCCCTTACTAATCCTAGTTTAATCCTTAAAGTAAACCTTCAATCCAAATTCAACAAAAAGTAAGACAAACAATCCCAACCATACAAAAAAATTCAGATTATTTAATATGAGATTATATAGGTGTAGGAGTGATTGACACAAAGTTTAAAATAACTAAAGCCTAAATGGGTATCGAAACATGGAATTAGGAAATGGTACAAAAGATTGTATAGCAAAAACAAGTAATGTCAGCACAAACCTAAAGCAAAATCACCAGCCTAAATACTTAACCCCAGGCCTGCTAACCAATCCCCCTAATGCAAACTGACTTTTTGCAAGTTGAAAATAATATCATTAATTGAAAAATCCAAGGAGGGGCAAGATACTTTGATCCACATTGCAATCCTTAATTTAATAGTCTCACACAGCTCCCCAATTTACCAACAATTCCATTTTAAATTAATGAGCTCGTCAAAACAACTCGAGGAGCACAAGGACATTGCAGAAACAGAGTGCAACCAGTGTAATTTTTCAAAACAAAGTTGTGATTGACTTTTGGCAAAGGATTGAATTTGAATTGGTATTTATCTTTCTTGTGAAGAACTGGATTAAAAGATTATAACATGGTTCAATAATTCAAAGTCCTGTAATCACATTATTCTTTAGCAAAGCAGAATAACCTTGGTACAGCAGCAAGTAATATTAAAAAATGAAAACCAGGTTAACTGAATATTTCTGTTTGCACTAAATTCACTGAATTCAAGACAACATAGTTTTCTTCTGTTAATAGTAGACAACCAACAACACTTGATACATTATATTGATCTCAACTCTTAAAGGCCTCAAAACCATAGACTTACTGTATACCTTTGTTCATCACTATAGTGGGAGTTGTAGATAAATAAAAATCACCAAAACAAACCGATGCAAACTTAGCAAAGACCATAATATCATTATCAGATATGTAATTCATATGTGATTTAATGGAGCATGTCTAATCATGATATTATCAAATAGAAGAGGGAAAAAATCAAATTTTTTCGGAGGAAATCAATTTCTACCTGCTGGTATTGCTCATCCGAACCTTCCACTTGGACCGGCACCATGGAGCCATGCACGGGCATCTAAAAAGAGGCATAATTTCCACATCTACGAATCAAATTCACCAAAACACACAGAAAAGAAAAAAATAAATAAATAAAAAAAATCCACAAAATCAAAAACTTGTGATGAAGTATGCATACAAGTAACATTCGGATCGGAATCGATTGGATGATTGGAATTGGAAAGCCATTGCTTCGCATGCTCAACGCAGGGGGTGTATAATGAATCCATCGATCCAAACTCTATGGCCTTAATCCAAACCCTAGGAGCAGATTAAGATTGTAAAATAAGAAGAAAAGAAGGAAGAGACGAAACAAAGAGAGAGGGGCTTCCGAGAGAGAGTTCTTCAATGGCGAATCAAGATCTGCAACTCTAAGGAGGAATTATCTGGGAGAGAGAGAGAGTACCTTCGTGATGTTCAGATATATCGACGGGTTGGATGGATAATACAATTTTGTGGATGGATCAGTCAAAATCAAAACTTAAATATGATAGATACATAACTATATGAATCGAAATCAGTCAAAACTTTAATCGGTAAAGAAAGCAAGCACAATGTCGAAGAAATCTACAAAAAATTGAACGAAGATTACGATATATATATATACATAACTATCTCTACATGTATCGAAATCAGTCAAAAACTTCAGTCGGAAAAGGACTGAATAACCTGAATGTCGATGGGAGGCGAGGCAATGGTGAGTTGTGGTGGCTATGTTCGACGGTGGAAGATTGACAGACACGGTGGTCGTGTGTGATGCTGAGATGAGGGCGGGGTGATTGATTCTGTGTGTGTGTGTGTGTGTGTGAGAGAGAGAGAGAGAGAGGGCGAGCAAGAGAGAAAGAACAGTGTGAAGACTAAGGTAGCATTTGGTAGAATTTTTTAAATATGATTTGATAATAGAGTCGTATTTTAAGTTTGTGAGTTTTGGAATTATGATTTGAGTGTGAAAAATTTGTTTGGTGAATGAGTTTTGAAAAGAGTATTAAATTGAGTGAGAATTTTTGATGTGACATATAATATCTAATACAAAAACTTACAACTCATAACCAAACACACAACTCAAAAATCTATTAAAAGCTCATAAAAAATTTTAAAAAAATCCGAAAATATTGTTTTATTAAACATTAAAAAAAGGTGCCAATTGCAAAAAATAAATAATAAATAAATAAATTTGCCATGTTCCGGTTGACCGGCCAGTCAACCGGTCGGACGACTGGTTAAGCCAAATTTAAAAAAAAATTAATTGAAAATCCCGCCTGACACAGAGTTTTTTGTTTGTTGTGGAAATATAATTTGAAAACCCTATCCAAACATGGTATTAGAATGTGTGGGTAGAATTATAGTTTGAAAACCCTTCCGAACACAACCTAAATTTCCCACTAAAATTTTGAACGCATTTGCCGACTAACTTTTAGTCACTGAACATAGATTTTTGGTGACTAAATTTTTAACAGCCAAAGATAAAAATTAATTTTTTAATTTTCATTCGGCGACTAAATAATTTTAAGTCAAAACCAACTATTTAGCAAGTAAAATTTTATTTAGTCGCTAAAAATAGATTTTTGCCACTAAATTTTTAGTTGTCAAAGATAAAAATTAATTTTTTATTTTTCATTCGGTGACTAAATAATTTTAGCAGTCAAAACTAACTATTTGGTGACAAATTTGTTTAGTCGTTGAAAATAGATTTTTGGCGACTAAATTTTTAGTCACCAAAGATAAAATGTAATTTTTTATTTTTGGAATTTTTAAAAATATTTAAGAGGCGCAACGTACAATAAAGGGGGATGGACTAGTTACTGTTTGGAATTTTTAAAAATAATTTTGAGTTTTCAATTTGTATTTTTATATTTTTAGTAATTTTTAAAAATATTTTAATCAATTTTTTAAAACTTTTTAGATCCATTTAATCTTGATATATTAAAAATTATAAAATTTATACAAAAATCTTAAAAAAAATTATTGAATACAATAAAATACAAAAATTTATTAAAATGTATTAAAAGAGGGCATGAAGATGATAAAGAGTTTTTTTTTTAGTAGGATAAGAGTTGTTAAAAAAATAAAATTAAATAAATAAATAAATTATTTATAAGATAAGGGAAAATATTTATATATACAATAATGCTATATGTAAACTATAAAAGTGTACAAATAAACTCCTTAATTATAAAAATGTATCAATTGAACCCTCTAATAGAAGGGGTCAAAGTGAAACATATCAATAGTTTAGGGGATTTATTATATATTTTTATAGTTTAGGGGCAAAGTAATAGTTCTCAATTATTTAAGAGGTCTATTTATATGTTTGTATAATTTAAGGAATCAAAATGATATATATATATATATATATATATATATTTTATAGTTTAAGAGATATGTAGTCAATAATCAGCCACGCTTGGAAGTGTTGATTTCAGTGGAGAAGTTAAAAAAAAAGTATTAGAAAGTTCAAAAAATTCAACTCAAGTCAAATTTTTTTTCCGTTCACTCTATTTTATACAATTTTTTTAGTAAAAAGTTAAAAAAGTCATTTTCAAACTTATTTATGTTTTCAATAATGTTACGCATACATAGGACCAAGCACAAAACCAAATACAGAAATTGTTCATCTGAATGACCGACTAGATGACCAAGCACTCGACCAGATGACAAGATGATAACCTCGGACGACAAGACGATAGTCGCGGTCAATAAGATGACAACTATGATTGACAAGATAATAGTTGTGGTCAACAACCTTGTCATCCGGTCAGCTATTTGGTCGGTCGTTTGGATGAACAGTTTGTGTCTGGTTCTGTATTTGGTTCTTTGTGTGCATATCATTATTGTTTTTTTTTTTTTACCTCACATTTTAGTCAAAAAGTTACTAAAAAAATCGTTTCCCAAATGGGCCTTATATAAGCATGACTCTTCTAAAGGTTTAATCCTAAGGAGACATCATAAGTTCAATTCTCCCTAAAGGGAATTAAATTAGGAGAAAAACACAAGAATGGGGAGGTGACCTCTTATAAATGTCAATCTAATAAAATTATCTTACGATAGAAACTCCTATATAAAAGAAAACAAGTGAAACAAAATAAAGAATAAATTATACTGACCTTTTTGAGATTAAAAAAAAAATCTACAAATTTAACATAATTATATTGAGGGCTTTTTTAACAAGTTAAACCAAATAAAATTAATACAAAAAATATAAGGACACAAGGATAAGTAATGATAAAGTATACAATTAGTCGCCAAACATAAAAATTAAATTTTATTTCTCATTAGGCGACTTAAATCATTTTAGTAGCCAAAACTAACTATTTGGCGACTAACATTTTTTTTAGTCGTTGAAAATAGATTTTTGGTGACTAAATTTTTAGTCGCCAAAGAGAAAAAGTAATTTTTTATTTTTTAATCAGCAACTAAATAATTTTAATAGCTAAAACTAAATATTTGGCGACTAAAAAATTTTTTTAGTCGCCAATTGTGTCATTTTTAGTGACTAATTTTTTTTTAGTCGTTAATAATCAATACATCCCGACTAAAAAACAATGAGTAGCTAAATATTATACTTTTGTGATTAAAAAAGTTTTTGGTCATAGGATGGCAACGGGGCGGGGCGGGGCGGGGCGGGGCGGGGCGGGGCCGGGGATCACCCTCCCCGTCCCTGATCCCCGAAGACCAAAAAATCCCCGTCCCCGCCCCCGATCCCCGACGGGGACACCATCAACCCCCCCGCCCCCGCTCTCTAACGAGGATCGGGTTTCCCTAACCCCGAAAAATCCCCGACCTGTTTTTGTTTTTGTTTTTTTTTTTTAATTTTGTTCAACACAGAAACACAAATTTTTTTTTTTTAAATCTGTTTCTTCATGATCATCAACAATCATCAACTTAAAAATAAAAAACTTTAAAAAAAAATAATCTGAAACACAAACACACACACAAACATATCTATCATCATCTTCATCATCAACAACTTGAAAAATAAATAAATAAATAAACAGATCTGAGTGATGATGAACTGGTGATCAACAACAACTTGAAAAAAAAAAACAAAAAACAGATCTGAGTGATGAAGTGGTGCTGCGACGGAGGAGGGAGTGCTTAAGCCGTATGCCGTCGTCTAGGTCAAACACCGGAGCTGCGACGGAGGCCGGATAGAAGTGGTGCTGCGACGGAGGAGGGAGTGATGTCGAAATCTGCGGCGGAGGACGGGCAGAGGCTGTGTTGTTCAGATCTGCGGTAGAGGATGTGGTGGTGGAGGATCGACGAACTGAGGCCGAACAGAGCCGCCGCGGCCATTCTTAGGGCTGTGGTTGCGGGGGTTCTGCGAGGAGAGAGAGGAGCCGCCGTGAGTGAGGGAGAGAGAGATGATGGCGATGTGATCCGTTGAGGAGGAGGAGAGATGTGAGGAATGGAGAGAGAGAGAGTAGATCTACTTTATGAGAGAGAGAGTAGATGGAGATGAAATCAAAAAAAGTCTAAATGAATAAATATATATATCTAAATGAATAAAAGATAGGGATGACCGGGGATATATAATATATATATAATATATATATCATTCAGGGGGACCAACGGGACCGGGGCCGGGGCGGGCCGGGACTGAAACATGTGTCCCCGTCCCCGGCCCGAATATCATCGAGGATTTTTTTTTTATCACCATCCCCGGCCCGTCGGGGGTATTTTCGGGGAATAACCGTTATATTCGGGATCGGGGGGTCGGGTCCCCATCAGGCCGGTTTCAGATTGCCATCCCTATTTGGTCACCAATTCCACAACTTTTGGCGACTAAATTTTTTTTAGTCACCAAAAGTGCATTTCGTTGTAGTGACTATACATGATTTCAATTGTTTTGTTTTTCTTTTTAGTTTTGTAATTTAAGATTAAAATTTAATTATTTTCATTACTTCATTAATTTCTTAGATTGCAAGAATCTATCAAATTTAATACTATATTTTGTTTATGATTTTAATGGATAAATAATTCAATAAAGAATAAAGTTTAAGATGGTTAAATGTATATTTTGGTTTGTAGTGTCCCACCAATAAGGTAATGCAAGTTTGCCGTTATATTAACAATGTATGTTAATTTTATTTTTATTTTATGCTATGAAAAATAAAATCAATCATTTTAAACATAATACAACTAATTTATCTTGGGCGGAGTAAGAGAAAATCAATTGATTTTATGTATATTATAAAATCATAATAGGTATTAAGTTATTTGTGCATAGTTTTACAAAACTTTTAAATTTACAAATAATACTCTATTTGGTTTGAGTTTTCAAAAATAATTTTCTGAGTTTTCAATTCATATTTTCATATTTTTAATGATTTTTTTAAAGCATTTTTATTTTTATTTTTTAGATCCACGTAATCTTGATATACTTTAAAAGTATAAAATTTGTACAAAAATATTTTGAAAAAATCATTGAATACAACAAATACGAAAATGTACTAAATTTTTTTATTTTTTGATTATTTTTTGATTTATTTATTTTTTTGTATTTGGTGAATATTTTTAGAGTTTTTCATAAATATTATACTATTTAAGTGCATCTAGATTAGATGTATTTAAAAAATAAAAAAAACGTTAAGTATATATATATTTACCAAACTAGATTTTAGTTTTTTTTGAAAAAAAGTATTATATTATACTAAACAATTATTTTTTCAATTATATCTATTTAATCAAATTGATAGCATCTATTAAGAATTAAACAAAGGACAAAAACAGTCTATCCCAAAGGGAATGGATCTTTTAAAATGGGCATCAACCCCAGTCATTTTGAAGAGAATGAGTAAGACTTCTTTCCCCTTCAATTCCAGTCTAATTTCTAAAAAAATATTATTAATTAAATTAAATTGATACAATATGAAAAATTAAGATAAAATTGATCTAATTAAAACTATATTTTACCCTATATTTTTTAGTTCGATTCTCCTAATCAAGAGAAACAAATGCCACCTAACTATAGGTTGTTTTGGGAACTGATTATTTTAGTTGAATTTTTTATTTTTTATGAACGTACATTAAAAAGTAGAGAAAACAGTTAACACTTTTTTGTAGTGACTTTTTGACTATTTTAGCGCCAAAACAATTATGTATATGATCCTTTTTTCATGTTAAGGAAAAACTATTCAATGCTCCTAGAGTGTCATGTATTCATACTCCTTCACTAATCATCATACGCCATGCCCTTTCATGTTTCAATCACCTGACACAAAATCATGAGTCTTCCTTTTTTCAACAATCACAATACGTGAAAACACCATATGGCCATTCTTCAAGAATACCCAATAACCACTCCGTGGCAAGACTACACAAATTTCTACACATATAGGTCGTGGCTCCATAGGATGAAAGGAATTAAAGTATGGTGTAATTGAGTGAGGAGATTACTAATGTACTAGTATTAGGTTAGAGATGTAGGATAAAAAATGTTACTGGATTAGTAATGTTAGAGATAGTATTAATATATATAATTAATATTTTTAAGTTTTTAGTATTTTCAATATTATAATTATTATTTTTTTTTTTTGGTTCTAAAAAATATAAATTTTGCTTAACACATTTAAAAATTCACTAAATATAAAAAAATATATTTATAAAAAAATTTAAGTATTTCTTTCACTAATAAATTATTTAAAACATAATAATATTAAAAATGGTCTTTTATTTTCAATTCAAAGGGATTGGATTAGCAAACCCAATTCCCCAATGGGTATGCTAATCCCATTCTTAGGGAGGATCGGTAGTCTAATTGAACTAATAGTCCTACAACATTTTAATACAACCAAATATGATTTTGATGACTCCACTAATTACTCTACTAACCGTATCTCCAATGGATTGCTAAAACACTTGCTATTGCCAAAATATGGCAACTTGGGCAAAGATGAGTTCTCCAATGGCATCCTATAGCAGCTGCCAAATTTGGTATTTGCCAAATCTTGTGTCAAAGTTGGCACAAGCTTTGGTAGCTACCAAATCTGCCAGCTCACCTAAAACCAGCTGCTTTCCTTCCTTCCCTCCCCTCTTCTCTCATCCTTTCCTAGAAAAAACTCCAAAACAAATAATTTAGAATTCACCAATTTGTTTAGGGTGAAGTACCAATAAATCCCAAAATGTGATCTTGTGTCCTTACTTTTTTTTTATGAATCCAAATGTCCCATTAAAGTGAAAATTATACAAAAAGGATAGTCACTTACATGTTTGGATTTAATTTTTTTGGGATAAAATGAGTTTCTCCAAATGTAAAATTACACATTTGGGCAATCTGCACTATAGAGGTTTTGGATTTTCCATCCTTCTGGAACAAATCTCACATTATGAACAAAAATGTAACACTCCAATAACTTAATACTCCAATGTAGCACACTAAAAAACTCTTTGGTGTGCTTTTCTCAAATGTAAGACTCCAATCAATGTAATCCCAAACATAACACTTTAGTGTAACACACAAAACACCAAAAAACTCCCTCATGTACTTTTTTCAAATATAGCACTCACAGTTTGAAATTATACATTAGCTCAAAGCTTATTAATGCATTTTTATACTTCTTTTGGAATGGTTTGAAGAGTCCCACATCCTTTTTTTAGAGTGCTACAATAGATTGTTACATTTGAAAAAAGTACACTAATGAGGTTTTTTTTGTATTACATTGGAATGTTACACTAAGGAATTTTTTTGGAGTGTTGTATTGGAGTGTTGTATTGGAGTATTACGTTTGGAAAAAAAAACACTAAAGATTTTTTTTGGAGTATTACAGTTTGAAATTATACATTTGTCCAAATTTTATTAAGGAGTTTTTGTACTCTTTTTGAAATGTTTGAAAAATCTCATATTTCAAGTCATTTTTGTATTCCTTTTGAAATATTTTTTAAATAAAAAAGATCCTCATATAAAAATCATCCCAAATTTGATTCTCATAGATTATGTGCTTTCTAGCACAAAAGAAAAAAAGAGAATGAAACATAATAGAAACAAGGGTATATAACCGTAAATCTAATTTCCAAATAATATATTAAATCTATATTTCCAAAATCAATGAGCCTAATTGGTCTATAAGAAAATCCTTAGGAATAAATAGATCTTCATTCCTCAATATGAGATTTATAGATAAATTTTTCATTTGTTTATACAAGTTTAGCATTTATTTTTTTTTTTTTTTGCTAGCAAAATTCACCAAAACTTGTTCAACAGATCAGACAACAACAACAATCAAGTAATTTCAAACAAATTTGAAGCAATCTCAAACAAATTTCAAATAATCTTAACAAATCTCAAGAAATCTGAAGCGAATTTTAACCCAAAAAAATACCTGGATTTGAAGATGGTTGACGAATTTCAGATGATTTCAGCATTCTAAAGAGTCGGCTTCATCTTCTTCATTTTCCTCTTCTTCAGAAAGCCAATTTGGATGCTCTGAGTTTCATTTCAAGGGTTTCATCTTCTTCATGAAGTGATTTCAAGGGTTTCGACTTGATTCAATCAAGGGTTTCGGTTTATTTCATACATAGATCGAAGATACAATAGGGTTTCGATTTCAAGGGCTAGGGTTTAGAGAGAGAGATAGAACAGAGGGTTAGAGAAGATGAAGCCGAAATCCTATGTTCTATCGAATAATGCTTTGTGATCTGTGATCCTCATCAATTGATCTTCACCGAAGATGAAGAGAAAGATAAAGAAACATGGGCGTGATTCTGGGATTGTGTGAGACAGAGATGGAGAGAAAGAGAAAGAAAGAGGGGAGTGGTTGTAGTGATGAAGATCTGGTGGTGGTGGTAGGGAAAAGATGAGGGAGAAAGATGAGAGATTGGAGATAGAGACGACACTTGCCAACGAAAAGAGTGAATGAGGGAGAAAAAGCAAGGTGGTTGTGAGCCGTTGGATGTGAATGGTGGGGTGGATTTATATTTTTTGTTTTCTAAATTTTTTTATATTTGTGGTCAATTGTAAATATTTAATTTTTTTTTTTTTTAGAAAGAATTATAAAAAGATCATAAAAGACAAAAAGAAAAAGAAAAAAAGAAAAAAAAATCACTCAAAAAATTATATCCAAACACCACCTTAAAAATAAGAGGGAAAGTTGATTGGGAATACGCCAAAATGGCATTGCACTATTAGAGTACCATTAGTATAATTTGATATTTTACTACTGTAGCATACTAAATTATAGTTTTGACAATGCTATTATGACAATTAACATTGGAGATGCTCTAAGTTGGCAAAGCCGCCGCTTTAGGTTCCGAAAATTTGATTAAAAAAAAGTTTTAAATTTTTGTTAACTATTATGTTAGCTTATAAAAAAAAAATCTTACTAGAATTTAACGATTTTCAACAAAATTCAGTTATGATTTAAAACTAATAGATGGTTGATGTGGTAAATTATTAAAACTAATAGATAGTTGCTTTTTATCGAAAGAAACCAAAAACTTACTGATGTGGTGAATTCTTCGAAATTATTGAATTGTTATTTTTTAAATGTATAGATTATATATAAAATACGATTGATTATACTACTTACAGTTGTTATTTTCAAATTAAAATTTTTATATTCTTTAGCATCTTCTGGATACTTTTTCTCAATAAATTTTATTTATAAAAAAAAATCTTATCTTTGCTCAACTATGTTAAATGAAATATTAAATGGATTAGCAATTTTATCCATCGAAAATGATTTGCCTTATAAGTTGGATTATGCGAACTAGATTAGTAATTTTATAGCTAAAAATGCAAGAAGAATGATGTTTAAGTGATTTTTGTTATAGTTTGTTCATTTTTTATTGATACTTTAGTTTAGATTATTTTAATCATTTTTCTTATTGTAATGTATACTATGTTGAAAGGTCCTATGTTGAAAGTTCACTTTGTGTCTCAAAAAAGTTAGAGTTGACCCTGTTACAGGGTGATTATTCAGTAGTTCGTGAGTATGGTCACGTGATACTCTATGGTAGTATGATTGATGGAGACATTGGGGCATTAATTATTTATACTGGTAATTGAGGAATATGAGGTGGTGAGGGAGTATGTTTACGTAGTACTTTGAGAGTGTCTAATAATTTTCCTTGTCAAGATTATTTTGGGTAAAGTGAATGTATGTGGGGGTTTATATATGAAATAAATCTGAGCCATTAATGTAAAATTTTGGATAATTCTGAGTTTTTATGTTTAGGTCTGTAGCATTATTGGATTGAAAAAGTCTGAGTTCTAGATTTAACCACCTAGATTTTTTAGGGTGAGAGATTGTGTGGTGGATATTGAATTTGTGTAGTGTAAGATTCATGTACAAAATAGAGTGTAAAGACCCAAATAAAATAAAAATGTGGTGGAAAATTATTTGAAGGGGACTTGCTCACTTTTCGGTGGGAAAGTGTTTAAGAAAAATAAAATAAAATATAAGAGATAAATGAGTGTTGGTGTGGGGCTATTAAAAAAAAAATGCTGGAGTGGGGTCAAAAGGGGTGGAATATGATGATGTTTTCGATGGTGAGAGATACAGAGTGTAAAGAAATATTTTTTTTTAGGGAGAAGAGATCAGGTCACATATGTTTTAAAAGATCCAAAAGCCATAACAACTCAGTGAGCCTACTGAGTCAACTTCATCTGTGTCTTCTTCTTCAGAAGAAGAACAAGTGAGAGAGGAGAGTGAAGCGAAAACTCTGGTTTATGGGTTAAGAGGGAACCCCAAAGGGAGCCTCAGATTAGTAGATCCCGAGTTTCTCGATGGAAAGTAAGGAAGAGGATGTGAAGCTTAGAGCTAACAAGTTCACAGAGAGCCAACTGTAAATCAGAAAGCATTATAACGCAGCGGAAAAAATATTTAAATCATACCTTTAGATGATAGAACCTCGTGAGTAAATCACGTGCTGTCTGAATCTGATCAATCAACCCAGCAATGGAGTGATATTACAGATGAATATCACCCACACAAGTCACAGTGCAAAATGGCTCTTGATCGTTGTATTTTGAGAGAGAGTCAGTATATGGGTGAGAGACTCAGTATATGGGAAAAACATATGACATACGTTATTCTTCTCTTAATCACCCATATCCCATATTATATCGAATATATAAGATATCTATTCATATCAGTTATATCAGATATATAAGATATCTATATCATCTATCTATATTAGTTGATATGATAGATATAGATATCTTGAGTGGTTATCCAAATAGGTTTTGAATTCAAATTCAAACTTATTTGGATAAGGTTCAAAAGGTTCAAAGAAGGGTCACGCCTCATGGGCGCCCAATTTCTAACATCTCCCACTCGCACATGAGTTGGCATGACATTGCCACATCTCTGTCTCAATCTCCCCAAAAATAAACAATCTCATACTAGCCAATGCACCGTGCGACTGCTGAGAACACATGTATGTGGGAACTCTATACTAGAAACTCAAAATGAGCCAGCATAGAGACATCAACCCAAAAGGAACAAAAATAGTGTCTCATATACCGCAGACCCATCTAATTACACCGGTCCAAAAAAACATCTCTAATCCCTCAAAAAGAACATGTTTGACCCTCTTAATTCTTGTAATATATTCACACTCAATCCACCTCTCATACAGAGCGATGGGAGTTGCCGGCAATGAATATACAACAGTGGTGTAATACTAGATGATCTTCCCTTTGCCCTTATGTCATTTAGTTTAGGATTGACCGCTTTCCCAGTGATGCCCCCTTAAGGCCGAATCATACATGACCGCAGGCAACATACCAAAGTAGCAGAACATCAACCCTTACCTTATGACATAGTCAAAAGTCACAAAAGGGTACATAAATGAAAGTCATATCAATAATGACATGTAAGACTCATACGGTGAGGAAACAGGGATCCATTCTCTCACCTCATTACTCGGTCGCCAAGCACATATAGTATGAATACATGCTATGGTGGAGTAACTCTTCCAAAAGAGTGACGTCATACTCGATACACCGTACAGATATTAGTCTAGTCGCTTTCTAGCGCCTAACCCGAATTCTCTATTTGCTCGCCTTCCAAGCGCCAAATGAGATCTCGCATCTGGCTAATCATAATAGGCACAACATGGAAAGTGGCTACTAACATCCATGTTTGGTCCTTAACACGACCTCATCTTGGTTGTAACCAAGGCGACATACATAGTGGATAATTTAAGCCCTTCTTGGCTCTAAATAAAAATAAACCACTAGTCTCATCCTTGCTCGCTCCCAAGCGCCAAAGGCAATTGCTTGTGTGAGTGAGCCAATCTTGTCTGCTGACATCATCATTTACTAATCATTATGACACAAACCATAATAGTGTCAACATCCCATCATCTCATAACAAATAAGTGATCGATTTTAAAAAAAACACAACCACAATCTGCGCAATTCTAGATTCCAAGTATAAGCCTTATCAGCACCTCTTGCGATAAGCATATACAACGGAATCCACCATTTGCGCCTCACATGAAGTGGTTCAAGATCACTACCTCTTGCACAATTACCTCTCTAAAGATATTTTGGTGACCAATTTGCGTTCATTCTGGATGCGCCCAACTAGCGCATTGAATCTTACAAGGGGCAAATTTATATATTACTAGTAAAGCATTCTATCCACAGTCTAATGAGCAAGGTCAATGTCTAAACAACCCAGTTGACCATTTACCAAAGATAACACTTATCATGCCAAATACGCCCACATAGCGTACTTCAGGCTCCCACAACAACAAAAAATCAAGGAATATAGGTCATCTGTTTCTCCCAAAGACAATCCGATGATTCACTCAATAGCTAAGGCTCTGGTTTTTACCAATAGGTAAGCCAATGGATTTGCAATTTTGCATCTAGAATCATTCTAGGATATTCCTTATGTAAATCATCGAAGACAAACCAAGAATTTTCCCAAAACAATCCCTAAGGATTGTACATCCGAGCATATAAATTACATCACCCATGTCCATCATATCTAAAATAGAGGACTGCCCACCCTAGGTGGCGACAACCTTGTAAATACTTGGCTCATAATGACTAAGTAAGGAAAAACTTCTTTTGGACCATTGATCATGCCTCAGTGGTCTTCATCGATCATCGTTGGCCTATCATGGCTTGACGAAATCTAAGAATCACTATTTGGATAACTGTTTTAGGCTGTAAAAGATTTATTGGAACTAGCAACCTTTTTGCGCTCCTAACTTTTCACCATAAAAGCAGAAGGTAAATCCTTACGGATCTACTTATCCAATTCTTTAACGAGAAAGTTGGGTCACAATGTCCACAAATCAATGTTCCGAACTTATGTCAATCATAGCCTAAGTCAAAATAACCTCACTCCCCAGGAGGAAGTCTTCTCATGGCCTACACTTTCCTCAATGGTGCGACTTTTCAGTATCTAGCGAGCCTTATGCCTCAACAATGACTATCCAAATTACGCATAACTTTAAACAGTTTCGCGTCATAATGGAAAGTCAGCCAAATTATAGAAATGGTTAATCCTCAAAGACTTTGTCTTAAACTGCGCAACATTAATCCACTTTCTAAAAATAGGGGACTAGAGCCTTTGGCATTATCCTATGCTCTTTATTATCTTGCGGAGCAATCATGAATGTTTCCTTTTCAATCACCCAGTGATGACGTGGAAAATTTTCACATTTGCTACCACGTAACTAAGAATATGGAGAATTCTTCTCTAATGGAGTAATCCATTAGTAGGCACATCGCTCCCATTGTCCCTAGGATATTGGAAATTTCTTTCCATTCTCAACTAGGCTACATAGGGCGCTATGCTTAGAATTCTCTATCTTATAGAGTTCCAAAAACTCTATTCACGTCACCTTTACTAAGAAAACTTTATGTGACTTAGTTACACTCCCACAAAGCTGCTTACCTATATGCACATGACCCGGAGGGTTTACATGACAGCATACAATAATGCACCACGTGACCCTATGTGTTTATAAGACAGCATACAATAATGCGCTATAGAACCCTAGGTCTTAACTTCGCAACCTTATGAGAAGTAAAATAAGGATAAGCTGCTTTGATGGTTACAGTTCGCCCATAAATGGCTCTCTGCTAACCCATTACTTAAATGGAGTGTAAAATTTGATATGAAGGGCACTTAGTTAGGGATATAGGCAACAAACTAAAGTGCAATTCCCAATTGGGAAACATTTTGCGCCATCATCCACCTAACATTAACAATACTTAATTCTTTATCTCTACTACACCATTATGTTGTTGAGTATTAGGAATAATCAATTTTCTAAGCATCCATTTCTCTTCACAGAGTTTTCTAAAATAACTCAAATAGATACTCGCCACCTTGGTCAAAACTAAAAACACGAAAGCTGTTATCTAATTGATCTCAACCTCATATGTGCTATGTCAAAAATCATCTCAAAACTTTTGACTTATGAGAGATCAAATAGTCTTGACTCAGATGCGTATCGTAATCTATAAATGTGTCGAGATTGAGACTTAGCTATCATGCCCTTACACATATCTAGTCACAAATATCATAGTGGACTAAATGCGCCAATACAAATGACCTTCTACGGCTTTTCTACTTACTTATGCGCAACCATTGCGAACAAAGTTACACATTCATCTGAGAGCAGGATGTCACAAGCGAGTGGGGCCCAAGAGGGCCTACTCAAAACTTCCATTCATCTTCTCATTAATGTGATTAAGTATGTTCATGACCAATGTTATAAACTAATTTCAATCATCCTAATGTGTGAGTTCTCGAAGACAAGTTTTAAAGGTTTATGCCCAACTAGGTAATGACTCACGACTAATTCATATTCACTACATCATAAAAGGATGTCATGGAGATATCAAGTGTGCCTAAGTCGCAAATTTAACTAGTAAGTGCTAATCCCCTGCACCTTTAAGTCAATTTTATTCTCCATACACTTTAATGCATCTAGTTGAAAGATGATGATACTCCTCTTGCCATATCTATTTTTCGCTTCATAGTTACTTGCAATTAATTCTACTATCCACAAGAAGGAGAGAATAAGCTATCAACTGTGACAGCTCCTGAAGTAACTTAAGCGCGAATTAGGCTAAAGAGTCTAATTCAACACAATGCTTTCACGAGCCATGCGTCAAATTCTTAGAGTCATAACAACCTTGTCGGCCTTGACCTTTTCATTACTATGCTGCAACGTTTGCGCTTAGTGGTAAACGTTATTCAAAAAACGTTAGCCTAGCTAAGAAATCATACAAAGAAGCCCCTCCTCATGTCTCACACTCAAGTGTGAAAACAGTAAGTGTCCAGACTTAGACAAGTTGGCAATGCTAATAGATTTTGCAGCCACTAAGCGCTAATCTTTTCACTTAGTGTTAATAGATTTTGCAGCTTCTAAGCGCTAATCTTTTCACTTAGTGTTAATAGATTTTGCAGCTTCTAAGCGCTAATCTTTTAACTTCATGTGATATTTCAACGTACAGTCCCAATAATTGGGTAGAGAGCAAAACACTGCTCATACTGGTTACTCGTCTTACACTTAATGACTAATTTATTTAAGCTTGCATTTATTGGATGACGTGACTCTTGAATGTTACTTTATCCAATGATGTAACATTATTTACAAGTCAAATTACAAAGTCAATCCACGCAGCTCATTAGTCAAGATCATATACAGATCTATTGAGGGCTTACTAATTTCATAACTCCAAAACTCGCCAACCAAAACTACGTAGCGTGCCACTAACCATAGCGCACACATTAGTTTTTATTATGCCAAACAAGGCAATAAAAACACGACGACTTTGAGTCATATTTCTTTACTTTGGCTCAATTAAGATTTGACCAAAAGTCTTCAAGACTTTTGCTCATCTAAAGAATGGGATTAGATTGTTCACATTTGAACATCTCTACTAAGTCTAGGTCAACCAAATTAACTTCCATAAGCTAAATCAATATAGAGAGAAATTCGCATTGGGATTAATTTGATTAGCATAATATAATTTTGCCGCAAAAATCTAAATTAAATAGTGACAATATTACACAAGTCGCAAGATCGAAAATCCGCTATGCTCGTAATCGTCTCTTGCGCCACAGGTGACAATTATTTAAAATTCAATTTAATTTATGCGCAAAATATTGATTTTCGGGAGTAAATCTACAAAGATTTCTCTCAACCGAACAACCTCCCACTAACTATGGCATGTCTAAAAGCATGATAAAATATTCTAATTCCATACAATAGCATCATAATGTAGATTCACAATCAACTCATGCTATGTCACAATTAATAATGGAATTTAAACAAATAACAATTGATCATGCTATTCTAATTACAACATATTAGAAACTCTAGGCAAAAAATAATAATATGCTGTATTTAATATTCAAATTATGCCATAACAGAAAGTATATCACTTCTGAAATTTTCTGGTATTTTCTGGAATTTTAAATAACTAATAAACACACATAAAATTAGAAATAAATATTTCAGAATCTGATAAAATGCAATAACCATACCAGTAAATAGTAAACTACAACAATAGTCTACAATAAAAAATTCAGCCTCAGAAAATTAATCATGCAACACTAGATGCATTTTAAAGCAGAAATAATGAATTATTATTTCAGGAAAAATATTTTTTATTTTCATAAAATTTTGAAAATTTTACAAAAGATAGAAAATATAATTCTGAATCTAACAATACCAACTATGCTTAAAACGAAGCTATAACGAATTAATTATGACCATTTAACGTGATTCAGAATTCAAAACAGAACAAACAGCGCCTTAGTACCAGCAGCCAAGCTAGCTGTGCTGCGGAGAAAAAACGACATGGCTCAGCACGCGGCTCAGCGGCAGCTCAGAGACGGCTCGGCGGTGGCTCACACGCGGCTTAGGGAGCGGCTCACACGCGGCTCAGCGCACGGTGCGTGGAAGCGCGTTTGAATTGGGTCTGGTGCGTGGAGGCGCGTGAAAGGGCGTGGCAGCGCGTGGAAGCCTCCCACGGCGTCAGGTGGCGCGTGAGGCCCACGCTCTGCCTTCCAGGTTGTTTTCTGGCTCGATTTTTGTACTGTCAGACTCCATTTTCCAAAATAAATACACTTATGGTCTCAAAAATGACATTTAATGGACATAAAAATGAGATGTATCACACTCTCAATCTAATTTTCATGCATATAATGTGTATGTATATTTGTATAAAATTATACACATATTTTATCGTATAAAAATAAGCACGAAAATACCCATATAGGCTCTGATACCAATGTAAATCAGAAAGCATTATAATGCAGCGGAAAAAATATTTAAATCATACTTTTAGATGATAGAACCTCGTGGGTAAATCTTGTGCTATCTAAATCTGATCAATCAACCCATCAATGGAGTGATATTACAGACGAATATCACCCACACAAGTCACAGTGCAAAATGGCTCTTGATTGTTGTATTTTGGGAGAGAGTCAGTATATGGGTGAGAAACTTAGTATATGGGAAAAACATATGACATACATTATTCTTCTCTTAATCACCCATATCCCATATTATATCGGATATATAAGATATCTATCCATATCAGTTATAGTTGATGTGATAGATATAGATATCTTGAGTGGTTATCCAAATAGGTTTTGAATTCAAATTCAAACTTATTTGGATAAGGTTCAAAAGGTTCAAAGAAGGGTCAAGCCTCATGGGCGCCCAATTTCTAAGCATGGCAGCTCAGATGAGCAAGAAGAGAAAGTTCGTAGCTGATGGAGTGTTCTTTGCGGAGCTGAATGAGGTATTGATGAGAGAGCTAGCAGAGGATGGGTACTCCGGAGTCGAGGTCAGGGTCACTCCAATACGCACTGAGATCATCATTAGAGCCACTCGAACTCAAAATGTTCTCGGTGAGAAAGAGAAGGGGATTTTTAGAGAGAGAAAGCTTAACAGCAATGGCATCTAGGTTATGGATATGCATGTTTGTCTTCATTCTCTCTTTCATCGTAGGGACATCTGCTTCTGAAACCGAGTACACATCTGCTTCTGAAACCGAGGACTCAGAGTCGAAAGAGTTCGTTCTGAATCTAGATCACTCTAACTTCCACGAGACTGTTAACAAGCACGATTTCATCATCGTCGAGTTCTACGCTCCATGGTGTGGCCACTACAAGAAGCTTGCTGCAGAATATAAGAAAGCTGCATCTGTACTCAGTAGTCACGATCCTCTAGTCACTCTAGTAAAAATTGATGCCAGTGTTGAAACGAACAAGGGACTTACAAGTGAATTTGAGATTAGTGGTCTCCCCACAATTAAGATCTTGAGAAATGGAAAGAAGCATATTCAAGAATACAAAGGACCTCGGGATGCTGAAGGTATTATTGCTTATTTAAAGAAGCAAAGTGGCCCTGCGTCTGCTGAAATAAAATCCGCAGAAGATGCTAATGCTCTTATTGATGGCGAAAAGATTATTGTTGTTGGGGTGTTTCTAGAATTCTCTAGAGAGAAGTTTGAGAACTTTACAGCTCTTACTAAGAAATTGCGGTCTGACTATGAGTTTGGTCACACATTGGATGCAAAACTCTTGCCTCGTGGGGAATCATCAGTGACTGGTCCTATAGTCAGGTTGTTCAAGCCATTTGATGAGTTTGTTGTTGATTTCCAGGATTTTAATGTGGATGCTCTTGAGGAGTTTGTTGAAGAAGCAAGTACCCCTATTGTGACTCTCTTTAACAATGACCCTAGCAATCAGCCATTTGTTATTAAATTCTTCAACAATCCCAACGCCAAGCCAAAGTGAGGATCTTGGTGAGAGCAACATTTTGATCGGTGGAGATCAAAATCCGGCAAAAATTGAAAAATTGGATTTTTGGCTTGTTTCCTCTTCTAACTTGAGGTAGGGATTTTCTTTGAGTTATATATATATTTTTGCAAGATCTAGATGGTTTTTCGAAATCACCCTTTGATAGCTTCTGAAAATTTATTTTAATTTAAGAAGTTGAACGATTTTGAAAGTGGGTTTGTCTCTTGTTCTTTTAAAATAATCTCATGGGTTTTGATCTTTGTTGATTGAAGAAAAGATGATTTTCGAGAGTTTTCTGTCAAAAGATTTGAGCTGTGTAGTTCGGTGAGAAAACCTAGAAATTGGAGATTTTAAAAGAGATTGCAAATCCATGGATAATATTGTTATATTTAATTTTGTGTGCCAAAATAAATAATGTTTATAAAATTTCTTATTTATATTTGTATAAATGATTAATTTTGTGGATTATGAGAATTGTTGTTCATTTTAGAAATGGTTATTCAAAATGTTGATATAGTCTTGAAATGACTAAACTATTGAGAATATTTGAGAAGAGGAAATTGTGTTATTCTTTGGATGATGAATTGGAATAAAAGTATTTATGTTCATCTTGTGAAATTGGCATATCATTTCATTTTATTACATTAGACTTTGAAGGTTGATTTGAAAACTTGCGTTGAGAAAAGAATGTTGAGAAATAAGTTTTCATGAAATAGTTTTGGGGTAAATATGTTGGTAAGTCTAGATAGGTGGTGTAGAATAAGTTGGCCTACCGGTCCGAGGTGAAAGATCAAAAAATCCGCGCGGATAGGTGTCGAGCCTTCCGGTTAATACCGGTAAAAATGTCAATTTGATAATACTCGTATAGTCTACTTGCAGACACCAGCCTAGGGATTACCAGAGACGTATTTACTGCTCTTGAAATAAATTGTTAAGTTTTTAACAATTGAAATTGTATGACATCATTGAGCATGATGGTTTTTGAAAAAAATAAAGGTGTGTTTTATGTTCAAAAAGGGCATAGCATGGCACGTGCATTTCATCTTTTGAGACTTGTATAAAATGTATATACTTTGTTAAGAATTTTCTACTAGGCTTTATGCTCACCCTACGGGATTTTTGTGCAGGAAAAGATATGGTGTTTCCGCCTAACTGAAGGCGTGGAAGTGTGTGTAGAGAGCATAATGTGCTCATTTACTGTGACTCTGATTGTAAGCCAAGGGCTTTGTATGTGTGGGTTTGAATAACCGTTTTGTGTAACCAGGCTCAAGCCTTGGAAACTTGTAAACCCTTGGAGTTATTTGTTGTTTAATTAATTGTTCTTGGATTAATTATATTATCACATGAAGACTATTTATATCATGTAATGCAAGTATGGAGATTTATTATCAGTTTTGCTTTAAATGCCCATGATTATTGTATTACCATTTGGGCATGAAAATGAGGGCGTTACATAGGGGGTGTTTGATAGCATGATTCAATACTTAAAACTGAATTGATTAAGTGATAATCAATTAAGCTCGTTTGATAACCATAATTGATAGGGGTGGGCAACGGTTTATCCGAACCGCTCAAACCGCCCAATCCGCCCAACCCGCATATAAATGGGCGGTTTCGCAAACATAATGCGGGCGGATGCGGTTTGAAATATGACAAATTTGCGGGTTGCGGGCGGGTCGCGGTTTAAAACCGCAACCCGCAAAAACCGCCCGCACTTTAATTATTATTATTATTTTTTTTTTTTATGTACCAACTTTGTAACTTTTACAGGAGCACCATTATATTCTCTATGACACTAGGATCCTTATTTTTAAGTATTTCTCAACTTTCTTAATGCCGTAGAATTATCAAGTCCTAAACTTGGTTTCTTATATGATTTTCATTGGTGATTCATTCACTTTTTCCT
Organism: Camellia sinensis; assembly: GCF_055761805.1. Classification (NCBI taxonomy): domain Eukaryota; kingdom Viridiplantae; phylum Streptophyta; class Magnoliopsida; order Ericales; family Theaceae; genus Camellia; species Camellia sinensis. Next base: position 177,815,226 of record NC_138962.1, on the reverse strand, counting down.
AATAAAATTTTCCTTCTAATGGTCGATAGAACTTATAGTTTAATTATTGATTACTGAACTGGCAATTCTAATTGAGTACAACCTTTAATGCATTGATATACATTTTTTTCATGACAAAAATGCTAGTGTAGGGTTTCTTTGTTTTGGGTACTTTCATTTAATGCATTGATATTCAATTTTTATTTATAAACTCATCAAAAAATTGTTATCACAAACATATAAAATGAATTTGATGCCTAAATTCGCTGGGAAAAAAAACTCAAAAATTAATTTTTAAAGAAAAAAGTGTAAACCGCAAACCGCCCGCAACCGCCCGCACATTTGCAAACCCTATCCGCACAAACCGCAAACCGCACTGCGGGCGGTTGCGGGTTGACTTTTTCCCAAACCGCATAGATGCGGGCGGGTCAAAACCGAACCGCAAACCGCACAAAACCGATCCGCGAACACCCCTAATAATTGATATCACTTAAAATGTAGGTTAAAACTTAAGAAAAATTTAAGTCATATAAAATTTACTTAATTCTGACTGAATTTACAAATATTAAATATAAATATTGATATAAACAATTATAAACTCATTACCACTACCGCTACCACTGCTACCACCACCATCATGCCCTCGCTATCGCTACCACTACCACTACCACCATGCCACTGCCACTGCCATTGCCATTGCCACCACCATTGCCACCACAACCACCACCATCATGTCACCACCACTATCGCCACCATCACCACCATCACCACCACCACCATGTCATTGCTACCACTACCACTACCACCACCGCCATCATGCCGTCGCAACCACCACCGCTACTACTATCACCTTCATTACCATTGTCATTATTGCCACGAACATCACCATTATTTTATTACTATTATCATCGCTACCACCACCACTACGTTGCCGCCACCACTATCACTACCACCACTACCACTACCACTACCACTATGTCACACCACCATCACCACCACCATCACAATATAAAAATTAAAAATAATAAATTTCAAATTTTATCTTATACATATCAAATAATTTATTTTTAATTCAGCAATTAAATTTTTATCGATCAGTTTTTCAACTTAAAAAATTCAGCATTCAAGTTTTAGTACTTAATTTTCAGTCTTCAATTTCCAAATTTCAACTTTATCAAACGCCACCTAAATCTGAATCATAAAACAATAATTCTAAATAATTTATAAATTATTAGATTTGAGTTCGTAATAGGGATATTTACCAATAAATCCCATCTCACAAACAAGTACTCCAATTAGTTCCAAATTTTTTCTATTGATCTGTCAAGTCCTATTAGTGGAGAGTTTATTTCTGTGTGGTCCTATTTTTGATTTTGGTAGTATTTTGGTACACAGTGATACATTTTTATTAATGTGATATGTATGACGTGATACTCCAATGTGGCCGGTATTAACGTGACACTCCAATGATGTAACGCTCCAAAAGAATTAAAAAAAATTTAATGTACTTTTTCTAAATGTTGGCAGGTATGACGTGACACTCTAAAACTTTTATTCCAAAAAAAAAAACTCTTTAATACACTTTTTTCAAATTTGATAACATGACAAGTATGATGTGACACTTCAAAAAAAATAAAAACTCTTTAGTGTACTTTTCTTAAATGTGGCGGGTATGATGTGATACTCTAAAAACAATTAAAAATTAGTTAGTGTACTTTTTCCAAACATGATATATGACACTCCAACGTGGCGGGATGATGTGACACTTTAGAAAAATTAAAAACTCTTTAATATATTTTTTTCAAATGCGACACTCTAACGTGACGGGTATGATATGATACTAAAAAACTCTTTAGAATACTTTTTTCCAATTGTGGCACTCCAATGTGATGCACAAATGAGTCATTATATACCTAAAAGGACTAAATGGATCATAAAAAAAAATATAAAATTATGTAGATTATAAATCTAAAATATAAGATTTATTGATCAATCTCCATTCCTAATATTGCTGAATTAAAGTTTGTGGAGCAAAATCGGTTATGTTGTTGGCCCATGGTTTTGTTCAAGAAAATAGTGGGGTATAAACGATGGGCTGGTTTTGTCTTTGAAAACTTGTCCTTTAGAGTAACTGTTTTGTAGAGTGTCACGTGGGTCTTCCTTCAATAATGTACAGATTTGTTTGCTTGTTTAAATATGGGCTGGTTAAACCATCCTATTTGATCCCAAGAAGCACATGGGTGTTGGTGATATTTTTTTTTTTTTTTAACTAGCCCATGGTTGATTATTGTTGTAGTTTGGTAATCGTTTTGCTGGGCCACGACCTGTGCTGTGTATTACTAGATGTACGAAGTGTGTTTTCAAGGTGATTTTATTTGCACTAAAAAATAATAAATATGCTTAATTAAAATGTTAAAATTTTAAATTTTATTATATTTTGATATAAATTTATTAATAAGAGTAATACATATTAAATTTTAAAATAAAATATTATATTGTTTCTCATAATACATCCTAATCACTTATAAGTATTTTTTATATCAAGTCTTTTCATCTTCCTTCTAAAATTTTAATTATTCTTTTTTTTATTCTTTCTTACTTCAAAATTCCAATTCATCCTATCAAAATTTACTGTTGTCATTAATATTATTATTTCTTATTATGTAGTTACTTGTAAATAGAATAAAATTTAAACAAAATCAAAGGATGAGAATAATAATTAAAACTGATTTTTGGATCAACCCATCAAAGATGAGGTAGGTATTCACATAAATATTAAAAATACAATTCTTAATTTATATATTTTCTTAACATAAAAATAAATATTTAAAAATTTAAATAAAACAATCTTGTTTAACACTAGACAGTGGAACAAGCCATCAGAGGGTAAAATCAAACATTATGGCGCTAAAAAACCTAAAACCACTATCCCAAACTAATGAACGAAAAAAAAAATGAAAACGCAATGAATGGAAAAACATGAGGATTTTACCTATTCTACGATGATCCAGTGCACTCACTTCCAAACCAAACCACACCGACTTTCGTTTCGCCCTTTTCCTTCTTCAACTTGGATTCAATGTATTTCTTCTTAGAAAATTGATAATGAAAAGAGTGAGAAGATAATGACATAATTGAAATGTGAGAATAAGATGTTGCGGTTGAGAACAAAAAAAGAGAATTTTTTTGAATTGATTTTATATTAAGATTATTATTTGAGTGTAATATAAAATTAAAATATTATATTATTAAAGTAATTTGTAAAAAACTAGAAGGTGCGTGGAAAGTAAATTATATATTTAAACAATTTAATAAAAAGCATTGATGATTAATTTTTTGGGAGTAAATAAAATCTCCAATTTTCATGGGAGCTTTAGGTTGGGCCTACCATGCATGGGCTTTGTTGGTTTGGGGGGGGGGGGGGCAACTATGTTGGGTTATAAAAAAATCCATTATATTTGAATCTAAAAATGATTTAGTATGCTTGATTAAATTTTTTATTATATTTTAATGTGAATTTATTAATAAAGACAATACATATTAAATTTTAAAATAAAATATTATTTTTTTCTTATAATATACCCTAATCACTTGTACGTATTCTTCATATTCTTCATATTTTCATTTTCTCTTCTAAGTTTCAATTATTTATTTATCTTTTTCTTCCTCACTCCAAAATTTCAATCTTCCACACCAAAACTTACCATTATCATTAATATCATTGTTTTTTTTAATTATATTATCACTTACAAATAGAAGAAAATTTGAATAAAATCAAGCAATAGATGAGAGTAATAATCAAAATAATTTTTTGAAGAAACCCATCAAAGAGGAGATAAGTATTCACATAAATATCAAAATACAATTGATTTTTGTGCTTTTCTTACATAAAAGCAAATATTTAGCTTTTTTTTTTTTATCATTATTGTTCGTACTTTCAGAACCGAATAAATTCACTTTGTTCGGCAGTATATAGATGAACAAAGTGAATTTTGAAAGTCCAAACATGAAGTTCACCCTCACCGTCCTCCTTCGCCGATGTCGCTTTCACCGGTGTCGGGTTCCTGGTCATATTCTCTATATGTATGTGAATAAAAGAAAGATTTTTCAAAAGTAATTGAATTTTTTAATATATTTTGTTTGGATGTACCTCAAAAGGGTAATTTAAAAAAAAAAAAATAGGATGTACTGAAAATAAATTATAATTATAAATAATTTAATAAGATATACTAAAAAATTAGACTTACTTAAACATTGTTGGATGTCAATAGAATTCCCCTAGCTAAAGTGTGGGTTGCTAATGGTTGGGTTATGGGCTATGTTTTTAAGTGGCTTATTGTAATCCATATAGACATTGGGTTTTGGGACTGATTATGGTCTAAAACCATAGGTGATTTGGTCATGAAGATTGGCCTTGCAAACTTCATGTGAATCCAACTGAGCTTATTCTTGAGCGACTTCTAGCATGAGCGATTTGGGGGTCATTGTTATGGGGAATTAAAGTGCGCTGATTAGTCATGAGAGAGTCTGGGAGTTATGAGGACTATTGGATTGTTCAGGTTGGTTTGTAATTTCTTAATAGTTTATTTTGTTTTGGTTAATGGTCCTCCGTTTTGACTACTTTTAAGCTATGCGAGTTATTGTTATCATGTCAATACATCTTCATGTGCTTCAACCTGGTTTGTTTTGAGGCCACTTCCAGCATGGCTTGAGAGTGATTAAAGGGCCATTGGGGAATTGAGGCTCTTGATAAACCGTGGTAAAAACTGGGGGATAGCATGGACAGTTCGTGGGGTATGGTTTATTGCGCTTATTCTTACTAATGTTGTGCCTATTGGTTGGTGATTGTGGTTTCGGTTGATCGTTTTGGTGGTAGTATGAGCAAAGCTTAGGTTTTATGTATCGTTTGCTATTTATCCTTTTGTTATTGTTGTTAATGTACCGGCCTAGTTCTTTGTCTTCGTTCTTTTGATGGCAGAAACAACTAGGAGCAAAATACATTGGCAACAAATTATGTTATTTTTTATTTTTTGGTTGTCCCCCCTATTTCTCAAGGGGGTGATGTTAGAAATTGCATAGAGTTTAGTTTCTTAGGGTATGTCCCTTGTAAACATGTATATTTTATTATTTTATTTTATGACTAACTTATCAAAAAATATATATATATCTGAAATGGAGGAAGAAAAATGACATTGGCAACAATAAAACTCGAACCAATTGCATCACACCAATAAGGAGCATTTTATCCACCAAATCATATTTCTTAATGAGTCATTGTTCGTGTCATATTGAGTTCAAAAATTTGAAAGCTTTTCTAAAGAAATAGCAATGAAGAAAATCAATAGCAAACCAATTAGTAACACAAGGAAAAGATTAAGACCGTGGTTTATCAAAGAAAGACACATATAATCAAGCTCAAAGTACCTTACAAAGTTTAATTATTAATTTATTTTATATGTAGTACAAATTTTTTCAATTCTAAATCAATTTATTATTTTTAGATGAATTTAAAAAAAAAGGGGGAAAAAATATAAAATAAAAAAGTTCACAATAAAAAACAAGTCAATTCTATCAAAAAACCAAAAAAATAGGCTTATTCTATCTTGAGTGGACTTTCTAAAAATATTTACACTCAACCAACCTAAAAAGTTAATAAAAATAAAATAAAATTGTCTCTTAAGAAAAATTTCCAAGACAAAAATAATCCTACTAGTAATTGGAGCCAGAAATACCTTTTTTATTTATTTATTATATATGTCCAAAAAAAACCTTAAATATGAACAATTTATCATTATTTTTTGAAAGAGTAATGATAAGTAAACAAGATGTTTGTACAAAATTTGTATAGATAATGAGTTGATATATTGTGGTTATTTCATTTTCCATAAAAAAATCTACTATTGTCTTCATAATTTTACAAATGTCATTAACACATCATTCTGAATATGTTTTTTGTATGAATTTTATTTTTGCAAATCACTTTTTCTTGTTTTTGTTTTTGTTAAATTTCTCATATTCGACTCTTAGAATTTAAAATCTTTAATTTTAAGTGGTACGCTTGATTTAAACAAAGAAGAGATAGAGTGTGTGTAATATCATAGAGTTTTATCTAGAAAGAGAATATTGAACACATTTTCCTTTTGAGAATGGCTCATCTCCGTACTCTTATCCTCTATATTCCTCTATATATCATTTTTTTAGCCCCATTCTAGACTTACAATAATAATACCATTTATCTCATCAATTTCAGAGTGATGACTATTTGTGCAAAAAACCAGCTTCATTAGATATCGATGAATACATGAACAAATCACTATGTGTTTTATAAAATAAAAAGTTTAACTTTAAACTCACAGTTATCATCCATTTTTTAAAAAATACAATTTATTCATATATCTAGTGATATCTGATGAAATTATTATTTTTGTGTAACTCATCTAAATCATTGAAATTACGAGAAGAATGGTTTAAATTATCATTGTGGGCCTAGAATGCAACTAAAAGATGAAGTATGAAAAAAAAAAAGAAAAAAAAGTATATATAGAAGATAAGAATATAGAGCGGAGTCATTCCCCTCTCTTTTCTTTCGTATTAGGGAAGAAGAATTTAGCATTCATGCATAACTATTGGTCCTTTTGTTTTATAGTAAAAAGAACTCTATAAATAAACCAACATTATTTTTTTTATGAATGAAAAAAGGATTCTATAAATAAAGAAATAATTTTATATAAGCAAAGAACAAGACTAAAACAAAGAACAAAACCGAAAAAAGAAAAAAGGTAGTCTTCCCCACCACACTGATCCACTGATCCTTTCCTTACAGTTGGGTTGATGCTCCTCTTTACCAAGTAACCATTTTTTTTTTTTTTTCAATCAATATTATCCTTTTTTGGGTAATCACACTTAGTTTTCATTTTAATTTGTGATTTTTAATTTTTTTAAATATGGAGATCATTGTTCATGTATCATGGGTCTCATAGCTTTTAAATATTTGTATTTCAAATTTTATCCACAAACATCAATATGTGCCTCAAATTCACTTCACAATTGAACCTATACCAATTCAATCTACGTCACCCAAAATCTAGGACAAGAAATCTAGGTCATATCATTTTTGTTTCTTGATTATATATAGGGTTCGGGCTTTTTTCCAATTCACAATTTAGATTGAATGGTGGGTATTGTTTGGGATTGTGGAACCCATTAAGAATCTCATTTCAATAACTCAAATATATATATATATATATATATTTGTAAGGCTGTCTATGTATATTGATTCGATAACCATAATTTTTTTATTTTATTATGTTTGTTTGTAAAAAAATAGATAAGTGTTTTTTAAAATAAACCATCCATTAAAGCGATAAAATGAAAAAACTATGATTATTGTATCAAACTAATTTTTTGATACATGGAAGGCTTATATATAATCCACGTTTATATATATATATATATAAAGTAATAGGTCTAGCTTAACCAGGACATTTGGCTTAGTGATTGTGTAATATCTTTTATGGTATGAGGTCTCAAACTCATACGGAAAGGAGTTTGATACCTTTTATGGTGGTGATTATTTCTCCCCCTTTATGGGGGTTGTTGGGCAGGTTTGGGCTTAGGCTTCGTTTGGAAAGTTGGGTTGGCTTTTTGGCTATTTTAGCCCAGGTTAAAAAGTTCATTTAGGTTGACTTCTTTTATTTTTTTTTGATTTTTATAAGAGAAAAAGTGAAATGATTAAGATATGGATGTAGTATTTTATCTTATTAGTTTTTTAGCTTATTTTGTCTTTTTGTAGCTAATTTAGCCAACAAGCCAACCCATATCCCAAACGACACCTTAGTATCTGGGTTAGTAGGTTTTGTTGACTTTTTACCTATGTGAGCTACTAGGCTAGTAGTTTGTTTAAAGATGTAATATTTCTTAATTACTTGTAAATATTCTTCTATCGATTGTAAAAAAAAAAAAAAAAGGGTTTAGCTTGTCTTGTTTGGGCCAATGAGACTCATTATGGATTTCGTTTCGATAATTTTTTCTCTCATTATTGGGCGGGTTTGGGCTTAATATGTAGGGTAGTAGGCTTTGTTGACTTCTAACTATGTGAGCTACTAGGCTACTAGTATGTTTAAAGATGTAATGTTTCTTATTTACTTGTAAATATTCTTCTATCGATTGAAAAAAAAAGAAGATCTAGTTGGCCTTGTTTGGGCCAATGAGGCTCATTATGCATCACATTTCGATAATTTAAAATGTCTATTTATAGAGTCATTTGTGTATATATCATTCACATAAAAGATTAAATCCATTCAATGATGGTTGCATGTTTCATTTATTGTCGGTAAGTTTGTTTTTCAAAATAGACCATTCATTTTTTAGTAACAAACGTGATAACTAGAATAGATTACAGTTATTAGATTGATCAATTTTTTTTATATAGATGATATACATGAATGGCCCTCTAAAATAAATTATTTGAATTAATGAAGCTAGACTTGTACTAAACCTCACTACGATTAGTATAAGTTTGTAAAAAAAATCACAAATAAATGGTAAACTATAAAAGAATTAATAATTAAAAACATAAAAATTTATTAATCTGTAACAACTTTTTGACAGTATCACTGGCTAATATTTGCCCTTAAAAAATTAACACATGATATAACATCTTATTGTGGATAAACTAATCGAGCCTTTTTAGGAATCTCAATCGTTTTTTCCGATGGTTCTTTTACGTGTTGTTAACGGTGAACTTGCACTCTAAAAACATTGCTGCAACTTTTTTTTATTTTTTATTTTATTAATAATAATAATAATACCATTTTACTCTTTAATTAAATTATTAAAAAAGACAAACTTTTACTCCAGCTCCGACGAACCCCTCCCGAGCTTCAGCCAGCCCTTCCCAACTAGAGGGGATGACGGTAGTAGTTTAGTGTATTCAATTGAATGTCATGATTTTGTTTTTCTTTGTATATATAAATATTATATTTGTTAGTAAGTAAATTCTTTATATTTTAAACACTGTTTCATATATTTTGAATACCCATCTTTGAAACCCCACTCAGCCACTTCAAAATTTTCAAAACCACTACAACAATTAAATTTTAGAAACAAAAATATAGGAATGAAATATTTTAGTTATTAAAAATGTCGTTGTTATATTTTTACAAAGTATAATTATTGTATTTTTAGCGACGATTGAATATTTAGTAATATTTTTTTTAGAATCAAATTTTTGTCTTAAAAAATAAACTTTTGACATAAAATTGTTGACCTTATGCGTCAGTGACATTCTCAAAATTTTATCGAAAAACACATTTTTTGATTTTTTGGGATAGTTTTTTGTGACAACTCACATGACTAATAAAATTGGTCTCCAAATATTTTTATCACAATTTTTTTCTCTTTTGGACAAAAAATAAATAGTTATTAAAACTCTTATATATTATGACAAAGGCCAATGAAAGGAGGACCAATGAAAGAAAGACTAACATTGAAGGCCGGCGGAGGGTGTGTTTCTGCCTTGTGTGAGTTGGTAGTGGGTGAAGTTCGGCGAAGGTGGGTGAAGTCTGATGGAGGGGACAGGCATGGGAGACACAGAGTTGTGCCTTGCAAGTAGTGGGGCAGTGCCTTGGGAGTTGAGGAGTGTGCTTATGGGTGCCTGTTAGTGTCTCTGGTTCTGATTTTGGAGGTTCAAGTTTTTTGGTTTTTTTAATTATGTCCTTAATTTTTTTGTTTATTGTTTTGGTCTTGTTTTGTTTTCTTTTGTTCAAAAAACTAAATAAATAAAAAAATTGTAGGCTGAGGGGTTAGTTATATGTTTGCAAGTAGCAGTAGTAGGGGTATTTTGTACTGTTTGAATCTCTTTCGATGCATTGTATCTTTCTATACCTGTAATTTCCTATTTTTAATGAAATTTTCACTTTGCTAATCAAAAAACATAATAGTAACGTATCGTTACTCAAAGACTAAACTATCCATAGATTAAGAAATAAATAAACAGAAAATAATACGCAAAACAAAGCTCTCTCGGTAGATATAGTTATGTTGAATTATGACACTAAATTAATTATATAAAAAAAAAAGGGTGTCTTGAAGCTCCCTGAAGACTAATAAGTTGAGTAGAATGAATCGTCCAAAGCAATTGAAGAACTCTAATATATATATATATATATTTAATTTACTTTTCTTTATATTGAAACAATAATGTCAATATATATACCGTTCTATGCACGGACATAAATAAATAAATAAAATTAAATAATATAAAATTGATTTAAAATATATAAAAATAATAATTCAGAATCAATTAAGTTTTAACCTTTTTAAAATTAGTTTTTTTTTTTTTTTTACTTTAATTGTGTATTCTAAGTTCTTAGAAATAAAAAATACATATCATCGTTTAATTGACAAAAAATAAAAGAAAAAGAAAAGATAAATTACAAAAATTACATTTATGATAAAAAATTAATAAATTACATTATATGAGTTTTGTAATTTTAATTTATTCTATGTCAAAGTTCTCCCAATAATAAGGTAAATTACATTCAACGTAGTAATTATTCTTTATCTATTTTGTAAAATCTAAAAATTTGCTTATATTTAAAAATTATAATTTGTCTTAACTCTCATATTAAAATGGAAAATAGCCAGTTTTTGGAGCAAGAGTTGGGGTAGACGTTAAAAGTAACTTAGAAGCTGGTTTCTGCACCGTCAATTCATATATAGGTTGTAGTTAGTGAGTGACTATTTGATCATATGAGACTAATGCTTCACATCATTCAACATATAATATTTATCATGTTAATTTTTATAAATCAAATAAAAAGTATTAAGTCATATCATATTGACCAATAAAAATTAAATTGGAGTGCTACATGAACTTACCCCAACTACAAAAAATTAAGATTTTTAAAGACCAAAATTTAGGGACAAAATATTTTTTAGTAACTAAATATTTTTGTTGTGAAAAGTGTTGTCATTATATTTTTAGCAATAAAAATTGGATATTAGTGATGAATTATTATCTTTTTGGAACTAAATTTTTTATGTCAAAAATAAATTATTTTGAGACCAAATTATTTTGTTCCTAAAAGTCTATTTAGTAGTGACATTCCAAAATTTTGTCCCTAAAAGCCTTATTTTTGACTTTTCGGGACGATCTTTTAACGACTAACCTCAAGACGATAGAAATTGGTCTCTAAGGTCATGTTTGATTCATAAGATTAATAGTGAAGTATTAATAATCCTATTAAACTAGTGTGGTATTCACTATCCAATTGGATTAATAGCTATTGGATTAATAATTCCACCCCTACCCCATTACTAATAATCTTACAAATTTGTTGGATTAATTATCCATTGGATTAATAATCCTAAACTAAAATGTTAAAACAAACATAAGATAATTGGGCCCACGGATTAATAATCCTAATCTCATGCCCTAATCCACCCAATCAAACATGCCCTAAATGTCTTCTGTAACAAAATTTTCACTTTTAGAGACTAAAATATTTAATCTCTAAAACTCTTATATGTTGTAGTACAAGATGCCTAATTAATTTTCAACAGTTAGAAAGGGATGCACTAGAATTGTTGAATTGGGAGGACAATGAATGAATGAAAGAGATTTTGGAAGGACCACGTTAAGTACAAATTGATTTGGAAGAGGTAATAACTCAATACAATGACATCACTAAATCACTTTGCTACCTTCTTTGTTTTCTTTCTTTAATCTCATAGCGTGCTCTCTCTCCTCCGTGTTACATGTAATTTGCAACTTAAAACACTTTCTAACTAATTTAAACCAAATGTTAACACAAACAAAACAACATACTAAAAAAAAATATTCGTAAAATTTTTAAGTCAATTTTTTATCCATGAATCAACATTACAAATTAGGAAAATGTTTGAGACTCTCAAAAATCTCTTATAATTTAACTTATAATGATGTAATCTGACAGGTGTTAGTTTTTGATTGGTCATACACTCAATTATATGGAACCCAACCCACCATCTTTGCTATATCATTGTGGATATATTTGTAAGTGCAAAATATAGACCTCTAGCATTGTTGTACAAATTATACACATATATACAACAATACATAAATGTAATGTATATATCATGGCAGATAAGCATACACCAGGTCCTGAATTGTACCTGGATTTTACCCTCTAGTTATTTAAGAACAATTTACGGTTATGGCTGAGGCATACACAATGCTAGAAAATCACAAGAAAGTAAAATAAATTTTATCCTTAAATATATGTATAGGGATTAAATGATGTGTAGAAATAAAATTACACTTATATTCCACACATTTAACACCCTCTTAGGAGTGCATACTATATGCACCCTATCACAAATTGGCATAACTTTATCATAAAATTTCGTAATATTAACTACAAAATGTGCAACATTGCCACAAATTAACATAACAAAATATCTAAAATTTTGTAGTTGATGTTGCAAAAGTTTGTGACTTAGTTATGATATTTTTTGTTACATTAATTTGTGATAATATTACTCATTTTATTATGATTAATATTGTAAAATTTTATAATAAAATTACACTAATTTATAATAAAGTGCATACTACCATAAACTTTCGTATTTAGCAGAGCCAGGGCTATAAATGACACTCGCTAATGAGACTTCATCTTCTCTCTCCCTCCCTCTCATTTGCATTTGTATCGCTAGTACTACTTTACGTTATATGTGTGGAATGTGTTAGACAAAAAGGAACAATACTGAAATATGTGTGAACTGTGTTAGACAAAAAGGAACAACATTAAAAATAAAGTGGTACTTTACTTTCCCTGATAAAGATGAGCATCCCTCCCATGTAAGCAAAGGATGAAGTGAATGGGGATAACTCACTTGTCTTTTCTATTTCCCGATAAAGAACCATTTCTTTATTTTCGTTTTCATATAAAAAAAGTCACCAATAGTTATGCTCAATATGCTTCTTGCCCAATACAAAAGAAGAAGAAAAAAAAAAAAAATAGAAAGATATTATTCTCTCTATATCAAAGTGTATGATATCATAAACATAAACAAATGGGTAGACTTTATTTTATTCCATATGGTATTCGTCCAAAGAATTATGTGAAAACATGTGTTTTCGGATAAAAAAATAAATAAAATGGTTTAATTGCATACTGGATGCATTATGCACTTATAAATTCAATTTTTGAGTAGGTATGACTTTTGATCAATGTTTTTTGCATGTGGATTCTGGAATTTTTTCTCGACAGTCTTTATAGTTGTGGACTCTAGAATTTTTTTCTGATAGATTGAGTTGATATTGGTCACTACTACAAAAGTGGAAAGGGTTTTCCTTCTCATAGATTGAGTTGATGTTAGTCACTACTACAAAAATGGTAAGGGACCATGGTTTTTGGTTGTGATATTTTATTTCCAATCCGTCACTCCTCTCTTTTTTTGGCACATAAACCGTGATCTATTTGGTTGTAGCCTGTTAGCTTTTGATAAAACTCTCTTTAGAATGAACTATATTTTGTATTGAATTTTTATCACTTATTGATTCATATATATTGCCCATAGGCTTACATCCTTTTATATAGAGAAGGTTATACATAAGTTCAATGAATAAGATCCATGAACCTAAACAACCTTGTAATTAATTAGGTACATGAATATAATCTAGACAATGTACTTAATAAATATAAAATACATGAATATAAAAATACATGAATACAAAGAATGTATGAACTCAATGTATCCAATGCATGCAATGTATCCAATGCATGCAATGTATCCAATGTATCTAATGTAAATATGGCATTAATTTTAACATAGCCTCCTCAAAATTTTTATAGTTGTGATATTTTCTTTCCAATCCCTCACTCCTCTCTTTCTTTGTCACATGAACTGTGATCTATTTGGTCGTACCCTCCTCAAAATTTTTAAGTAAGTATGAATTCTAAATAATATATGTTAGCCATTAGTGTTATGCTTATACATTATGGAGTTTCTTTCTGATAGATTGGGACAGTGTAGTTGCACATTTGTAAGCTCTCTTAATATCCCAACAAGCGGTACCAGAGCTGATGATTGGCGATTTATGGGCAAATTTAACTTTCCTAGTTAAACCAACGTTGGACTTGCTTAGAGACTCTCGTTTGAGCACAAAAAATTATGAATAACTCTTAATATAGTAAGGAAAATTCAATTGCACGTGGTTGACGAGTCCATAACATAGTGGCTTTCGAATTTATATTTGTGTAACCTATTCAATTTTTTTTTTTTATTAGCAAAAGGAAACAACTTTATTGATATCAGCAATTGGATTACATCAATAAAGCAAGGGCGAAGAGCAACGAGCATCATAGTGCTACTTTTCATTCCAACTAGGTTGGCACAAAGAGCAACACCCTATCATTTGCTAGCTCTGGCCAAAGGGTTGGTGAGAGACCAACACCACAGAAGAAAACAAAACAAATAAAACAAACAGGTCACAAAGACCAACCAGCAATACACTTATAACTTCCCCAGTTGCAACCCATACGATCAGCAGGACCATCTAGTACAAAACTCCCCCTCGCAAGACTAGTCTGATACAAAAACCAACAGAAAACAACAACCAATCAAGCGCTCCAACAATGCACAACTCGGTAGTATCAGGACTTAGACGCATATCTGATCTGTTGCAAGTTACAAATGAAATCCTAGATTGAATATGGACACCCCTTTGATTGAGTTTTAACCCATATTGCAATTCTTACCATGATCAATTCATAGAACTCTTTCAAAAAAATCTACTTCCCACTAAACCTACTCAATAAGATCTATCAGGCAAGATTATAACTGAATATAAAATTACATAAAATGAACAAAAAAATATTAACACCATATGTCTAAATTTATAAATTTGTAAAATTTCTTTTTAGAAGTGTGAAATTTCACAGTTTCTAGAGTCAAGAAAGTGTGAAATTTAGCCCCCTTTAGCAAAAGAAAGTTTTATTAATTCATCAAACTGTGGGAAATAGCAAAAGGAGATACAACAACAAAACAAAAGATGCAAATAGGGGAGGGGGAGGTATCAAAGCTTTGGGATGAATTCCAACTAAGTTGGCACCCAAACAAAAAGCAAAATAATATGCGACCCAAAGCATGAATAGAAAATGCGTAGAAGGCAAGACACCAATCTAATCCCTTGAGAAAGAACTAAAGCAAAATTGAAAAGAAACAGTACAGAGAGAAATGATCTCTATTGAATATCTAATAACTAAAAAGAAGAAGAACAAGTTGTTAAACTTCATACTATTTTTCAATAAAAAAAATTGTGAAATTTCATAATTTTTAAAAGTAATTTTTCTGTTCAAAATTCAATTTTTTTTTAGAATTTCAATTTCTAATATTTTGAGATTTCACACTTTCAAAGTAAACCCCCCCCTCCAAAAAAAAAAAAAAAAAAACTCAATTTCTTCATTTCATGTTTTAAAATTTGTTAAAAGTCTATGATTTCTAGACTCAAAAAAATGTAAAATCTATTTTTTCTTTTTCTTTTTACATAATTTTAGTGAGCTCTATTGAATGTAAAATTGTGCTAAAGGAAAAAGGAAAAAAGAAAAAGAAAGCAAAAGTTAACATTTTTTAAGTTCAAAAGTGTGAAATTTCACAATATTAAAAACTTGCTGAAATTTCACACTTACTGCAATAGGAATTTCATCATGTTAAAGGGTATTATTCTCCCCAATTTTACTTGTACAATTTTTAATATTTATGTTCCTAACATTGTGGTTAAATAGGAAAAGGATTTGATATTCAATAATTTTCATGAAAGCTTGTTTTGCTTCTCTCTGGTATTAAGAGTAGATTTCACGCACCATTCGTTTGGGCGGAAAATATTTTCTAATGGAAAACTTTTCTAGAAAATACTTTTCAGAGAAAATATTTTTCTATGTTTGGTGGTGGTGGAATGAAGGTAGTGGCATGGTGGTGGAGCGATGGCGGCGGTGATGGTGGTGTCGTGGTGGAGGTGAGGGTAGTGGTGGTGGTGTGATAACATTAGTAAAATTTTAGTCTAAAAAACGTTTTTCGCTTTTTAAAAGTGGAAAACATTTTCCGTCTAGATAAACTTGCTTTTCATTGACCATGAAAAATGTTTTTCGTTGACTTTCATTTTCTATTGTACCAAACAACAGAAAATACGAAAAATATTTTCTATCCAAACAAAAATAAGATTAGAAATTTGGTGAAAAACAAGGGTGTTCTACTAGGGATAGAGGAATGGCAAACTTCGATAAATGTGTGATGAAATGTTACTAAGAGTAGATTTTCCCTGTATATATTGGGATGTTTTGATTACTTGTTGGAATGAGGCATAAAGGGAGGTAAGCATGACTTTAATCTTGGGGACAAGAAATACAATTTTAATTTTTATCAATACAAATTGTAAAATACATCACAATATTATTTCATTAGATATTTTTATTCAAAGTATATAATTAAAAAATATAATCAAAATAAACTAGGATATGTGACCAAACAACTTGTTAAAAAATCATCTTACATTTTAGTTTTATCAACAATTGGCAACTTAAAAATTGTTAACAACTTTCAAAATTCTAGATGTTTAAAGATGTCAATTTCATATTTTCCAATTAAAATTTCAAATGCAATTGTTGAAGGAGAGTGAAGAATAAGAATAATAAGAAAAAAGAGAGATCCGGAATAGAGAAACAAGAAAAAGAGAAAGAAATGAAGCAGGAGAATAAGTTTTGAAACGTATATAGAGAAGAGGAAAAAGAATTCAACAATAGAGATCGAGTTGATAGAGAACCAAAAATACAAGAAAAGGAAAAATCAAACCAAAAGAAAAAAAAGGAAATTGAGAAAGAACCAAAATAAAGAATCAGAAGAATATATGTGTGTGTGTGTATACACAATGAGAATGGGAAAAAAATACACTTTATGACTAGAGAGTAATTATTGAAACTTAAACTGTTAAGAGGGATGAGTATTAAATTTCTCAAAAATATCTAGGGGATGAACCTACATAATTTTAAAAAATTCATAGCTACTATTACTATATTTAAGTAGAGTTCAAAATTTTGGGGTAAAAATTGCCCCTGCCAGCCTCAGCCCCTTTAATCCATCCATGAGTGTGGGACTTTGTAGAGTTGACAGAATACAAACACGACCCATATATGTGTTTCAAAATCCTCAATTTTTTCTTGTTTCCCTCTTACAGATTAATGCTGCCATCTAGGGATGAAAATTTTTTCCCGGCACGGGTTTTCAAGTTGGGTAGGGAGGGGATTTGCTCCACCACCACCACATTCTTGTTTCGATTACATTTATTAAATATATTTATATGTATATAACATATATATAATTAATATTTTTTCAATATAATAAAATTAAAATACTAAAATATTACACTTAATATTCATTTTTTACTCATTTATTTTTCATATTAAATCTTTAGCTCTTATACAATATATTATATTATTTATAATTTTTATTAATATTTCCATTTTAAAAATTATAAAATTAACTCATCCTCGTTGCCTTCATTTGTCCGCGGGTGGGGCCTAGAAATCCATTTTTGATGCCATCCGGCTTGAGATCACCTGTCTCAATTTGCTGTACCAATCTTCTGTCCCATTATTTAGATGATGCCACGTCATCTTGCATAGAACTAAAACTTTAGGCTTGCACCATAGGATTGATTCTTGAGAAGAGAAATTACCTTATGTTATGTTTGGTTGAAAAATTTGGAAAAAGAAATGAAAAACGCAAGTAAAATGTGAATAAAATATACATAAATTTCATCTAATTTCACACCCTTTTTCTCTTTTTTCTTTCCAAATTCCTCTCCAAAACTTCCAAGCAAACACAACATAACCACGGCTGACGACACAGTGGTGCAGAAGAGGAAGCAATAAATAACCACGGATCTTGTAGACATGCAATAAACTGTGTAATGCTTGGAACAAATATAAAGGATCAGTTAAGTTAGGTTAAGAATCTCAAATAAATTATTAAATTTTGTATTAAATCTCTTACACGGGTGTGGATATGTGATTTGTATGAGTTCCATGACTATATAAAAGACTTGCTAAAAAATTTGATAATCCATTTGGGATGCATAACATTTTCCATAAAGGATTGCAGGGCTGTTGAAAAGCCTTGGCACCTAACCTCATGTTTTTTCAATGCTCTGTTTTTTCTTTTTCGTTTTTACTAGATCTTAGCAATCTAGTTCTATAAAATAAAATTTTCTACAACTGTAAGGTTATGTCTCTATTTAAAGAAAATACCATTAGTACAAATAAATGATTTAAAGGAAGTGAAATTAATTATATTGAATCTTCAAAGTGGCGATAGGTCAAAAGATTTTTTGAGCAACAATTGGAGATGAGTAATCTACAGGTATATTGAAAATCCTACATGATTTGTGATTAGATCAAGATTAACTGATTCCAAATCCCAATAAATCAAAACACTCAACCTAAAATCATCAAACACTTACGAGAGTGATTTTAGTTTGTTTGTTTTAGAGAATAAACAATAAATTGACACAAACGATTTTTTACGTGGAAAAAACCACAATTGAAGAGCCTTCAATTGTAATAAAAAACCACGGGCGAACCGCCACTATCAATCCACTACTGAAGAACAAAAAGATTACAAAGAAATCATACAAATTACCCAACCCTAGTCAATTTGTCTCTGAATCTTCTGTAACTCTTTTCACCACACCTTCGTCACGGAATTGATTCTGAAGTTGATTCCACACCACAACTTCACTTGTCGAATTAACGACTGCGTAGACTCAAACGCCTTTTGGATCCTACGCTTTGATCTTCGGAATCCACCGGAGAGAACTCTCTTGAAACTAAAGAAGCAACCTCCTTGATATATAAATCTCAATGCATAAGTTCAGAACTCTCTTAAGAACATCAAGGAAAAAAAATCAAAAATCTCCCAAGAAGACTTTAAACACAACCCTAGTTTGTTTTGATCAGATCTAGGAAAAAAACCTCCAAACAAAACAACGTTAGCAGCTTTAAATAGAAATCTGAATCGCGATCTCCGCTCGAGCTCAACATAGCCCGCTCGAGCGGACTGAACAAAAACTGCATACGAAGAAACAGAGATGCGCTCGAGCGTAGGAGTTGCCGCTCGAGCGTCAAATCACACCCACCAGTATCTGTGCTTGCCCTGTCAAACTACTGTGACCTGCTAATCTACGCTCGAGCTCAAGAGTCTCCGCTCGAGCGTACAGTATAAAAACAGAAAAACATAGTTTTGAATCAACACAAGATTTTGTCTCCGGATTTGACAACACAGGGACCTAACAATCTCCCCCTTTGTCAATTCCCGGACAAAACTTTTCTAAACAAAAGTCCTTAAACACAAGCACTAGACAAAATTCAAAAACCAATACTAAAACACTCAAAACAACTCTATGAACCAACAAGCTTTCCAATCTTGCCATATATCAATCCATCAATCCAATTCATCATCCACCATTCACCTGTGAAAAAACGAGCAACATACCAGAAAAACCAAAACTTGTGGAACTATATAAGAATATAGCAATGGAACAAAATATCAAAATATCAAAATATCCATTCAATAGAACCAGCGGAACAAAATATCTCAACAATATCCAAGTACCATCAACAAAAGATAAGTACCAATATATCAACAATATCCATGTATCAGCAATATCCAAACTCTCCCCCTTTTTGACCGGGAATGAAGAAAGCAACATATCAAGCACCAGATGGAGGAGGGGGTGGCTGAAGCGTCAGTAAGGAAATGATGTGATCCAACTGCGAAGTAGTGGGCACAGCAGTCTGCTCCAGCTGACCAAGACGACCATCAAAGGCGTCAAAGCGAGCATCAAGAAAGTCTAACCTCCGAGTCATAGCCTCCTCAAAATGCCGAAACTGATCAGGAAACGAGCTAGGTGGAACAGGTGGAGTAGGATCCTCCTCACCCCCGGCGGCAGCAGCATCATATTCAGCCTCCTCAGCAAGACCAGCAGTGGTACCTGTAGAAGGACCAGCCCGAGAGGACTCCCCCTTAACATGAGCCCGACTCTGTGAGACAGTTTTCTTTGTGAAAGGGCGAGAGGGAGAGGCAAACTCATCATCATCGAGGATAGGAGTCCCAAGGTCAGACAAAAGTCGGTTGATCAAGCAACCGTAAGGAAGGCCAAGCTTGGAATGGCCATGAGCACTGATCATCTTGGTGATAATAAGAGAAGCGAGATCAATAGAGCGGTGATTGGCAATACAAGACAAAATGAATCCTTGGTCTTGTTTGACCTCGGAAGAATGAGTGGTGACAATGATGTTGGCGCAGACAATCAAATTAAGCAGTCTGAACTCCGGAAGAAGTTCAAACTGTTTAATCAAACCGCCTTTAGGCCAATGACGGGCAACCCCACAAAGTTCCAAAGACACCTCATCAAAGTCACAAGTAGGACGATCAGGTACAGGAAATGGATAGTATTGAGGAAAAACTTGCTCAATCTGTAGAAGTTGGCGAATCAAAGCAGGGGTGACAGAAATGGATTTGGATCTAACCCAAGTGGTGAAAGATGGCTCATAATCCCGAATACCCTCCATGTTACAATAGAATTCTCGAACCCAATCGAGATTCTGACGCCCCGAAAATAATAAAACATGGTCACCACCGAGAGGGTCGAACAAAGGACGAATCTTGATGGACTCAAATGTATCGGGTTGAACATTACGTTCTAAATGAACTGTTCGAGTCACAAAAGATTTATGGAATGTCTTGGATTGAGAGGCCGACTGAAACCTCTCAGGGTTATAGGTAGGGCGAGAAATGGTAGCCTTTCGGCGTTTTGGAGCAGAAGCAGACATACCGAAGAAGACACTATGACAACCAACAAACCAACAAACCCAAAACCCAACCCACACCAAAACAAAACATTAGTACAATAAACAAAGTAAAAACAGGGCATACCAAAAAACAAGGCATGACAGCATGGTATTGAAGAGCTCATAATTAAGACACAAAATGTGAGAGAAATTGCACAGGATAAGTATGAATCATGAGTAAATCACAGCAATGTATCTAAGCCCAAATTGATACCCACGCAAGGAGACCTCAACAGCCCATGACAGTAGGAACACAGATAACTTCAAATACCACAGACACAACACAGAAAAATACACAAAAATAACAGACAATCAGACA
Organism: Camellia sinensis; assembly: GCF_055761805.1. Taxonomy (NCBI): domain Eukaryota; kingdom Viridiplantae; phylum Streptophyta; class Magnoliopsida; order Ericales; family Theaceae; genus Camellia; species Camellia sinensis. The sequence continues at coordinate 177,794,040 of NC_138962.1, read as the reverse complement.
AAGAAAAAAAAATGAGAGAGAGAGAAACACAGACACGACACACAATACCCCACAAAGATACAAACCCAACAAACAATCGAACCAAATAGAACAAAAAAACGAGAAAATAAAAGAGGGTAAAACTTACCAAAGAGTAAATCAGTGGGAAGGAGGATGAAGGGGAGGAGAATCGACCACAATGCAGCCACGCGACAAACCCTAGATCGAGAGAATGAACCAGGAAGAGAAAAAATAACTCGAAGAGTCGAGAGAGGGAGTTAAGTATGAAAAAGGGACGCTCGAGCGTACATAATACCGCTCGAGCGTACAATACGGCAAGCAGACTCCCGCTCGAGAGTGAAAAAGGCCGCTCGAGCTCAAAAAACCATCTCTCAGAACTGCCAAAACACGAACAAACTGCTGCAAGAGTGAAAAACACGCTCGAGCGTAAAACATTCCGCTCGAGCGGAACAAAACCCCCCCCTTTTTTTTTTTTTTTTTTTTTTTTAAATAAAAAGAACAAAACACACCTAGAAGTTCCTGTAATCAAGCAAGGAGAGCAAGTGAGACTAACCACAAAGACAAGAAAATCCATCAAATGATAAGTCCTGCAAATTTTGAGAAAAGAGATGAAACACCAGCTCAGTAACAACACAGATAGTATGAAATCAAAGCCACACGCATCATGAGAATGCATAACTCAAAAACACACATGAGAGCTCATGTAAAAATGTGTGTGTGTGCAATCCTTGAGAGTCACAAAGCTAGAGTTAATCCTAGTAGTGATCGGATGGCTGGACCTCCGACACGAGTAACTGACTATCACAGAGAAAAGTCAAACCACTAGGAATCACGGGGTATGTGTTAAGTAAAAGCGGGAGCTCCCCCTCAGTTTAAAATTTTTTTTTTTTATATATATATATTTTTTTTTTGTTTTTTTGTTTTTATGGGCACTCACTGGTGGCATGCACACTCAAGAGTATGGATTCCAACCAGAGAAGAATGAAGTCAAAATGAAGGCCTGGTTGGTGCCTCTGAGGTAGCCTTTTCCTAATGCCCGGAGATCATGTACTGAGGGAGAAACCATGGAAGTGAATAAAAGGCGGTAGATGGTTAAGAGACTTAACATCACCCATGATGTACTAGTATGGGTCAATTTCTCCGAAAAAGTACAAGAAACACTGTCAGTGGTCCATAGAGAACTTTGATCACTTATGCGGAAACCCCTGCAACAGTTTAGCTCAAGAATGTGTACAGAATGAGATCACGTAGTAAATGGGTATGGGCATTCAGCATGAGCTATGAACTAAGATATGAAACCAATCTTGTAAGAAACATGAGCAGTGTTCAATTAAAATTTTGATGCAAAAATTACCAGGACTCAATCACAATGAGATTACCACATCTTAAGAATAGGAGTCAGCCACTCACACTCACCTCACGACCATAGGAACCAATCTAGTTACTGAGCATTACACCTAAGGTCTTTCTAAGAAACTCAAATCGAAGAAGATCAAGGGGTTTTGTAAAAATATCAGCTTTTTGATGCTCAGTGGGAATATGCTCAATAACAACAAGGCCCTCTTCCACTAACTCTCGAATAAAATGATGACGAATGTCAATGTGTTTGGTGCGAGAGTGTTGGACAGGATTTTTTGAAATGTTTATGGCACTTGTGTTATCACAGAAAAGAGTAAGAGTGTTCTGTTCTATCCCATAATCATGAAGCATTTGCTTCATCCACAACATTTGAGCACAACAACTCCCTGCAGCAATGTACTCAGCCTCAGCAGTGGAAAGAGAGATGGCATTCAGCTTTTTACTATGCCAAGAAACCAGATTATTCCCAAGGTAAAAACACCCCCCGGATGTACTTTTCCTATCATCAGCACATCCTGCCCAGTCGGCATCAGAAAAACCAGTAATTTCGGCTGTAGTGTCAGTGGAAAACCAAACCCCATACCCCAAAGTCCCATTAACATACTTGATGATGCGTTTTACCGCAAGAAGGTGAGACTCTTTAGGACTGGCTTGGTAACGAGCACAGACACCGACACTGAAAGAAATATCAGGACGACTGGCTGTAAGATACAGAAGACTCCCTATCATACTCCTATAAAGGGTAGGATCAACATCAATACCAGAGGAGTCTTTGGAGAGGTGAAGACTGGTGCTCATTGGAGTGCGTGCATGCTTGGAAGACTCAAGACCAAACTTAGACACAAGATTTTTCGCATACTTAGACTGAGACACAAATATACCTGAAGGAGACTGTTTAATCTGAAGACCCAAAAAATAAGACAACTCTCCCATCATGCTCATCTCAAACTCATGTGTCATACAATCCGAAAAATATTTCACAAGATGTTCTGCAGTGGATCCAAACACAATATCATCAACATAAATCTGAGCAACAAGAATATGAGACTTAGTATGTTTCACAAACAAGGTCTTATCCACACTACCCCTTTGAAAATCATTGTCAAGAAGAAATGTAGTAAGTCTATCATACCAAGCTCGAGGGGCTTGTTTCAACCCATACAAAGCCTTGTCTAACTTGTAGACATGATTAGGACATTTAGGGTCCTCAAACCCTTTTGGTTGCTCAACATATGCCTCTTCTCTCAAGTACCCATTCAAAAAGGCACTTTTCACATCCATTTGAAACAATTTAAAGCCAAGAAAACATGCAACACCAAGCAAAATACGAATAGATTCGAGACGTGCAACTGGGGCAAACGTCTCATCATAGTCAACACCCTCTACTTGTGTGTAGCCTTGAGCAACCAACCTAGCTTTGTTCCTAACAACTGTACCATTCTCATCAGATTTATTTTTAAAGATCCACTTGGTACCTATCACATTCATGTCTCTAGGTCTGGGAACTAGAGTCCAAACCTTGTTACGTTCAAATTAACCTAATTCTTCATGCATAGCATTGACCCAACTATCATCTAGCAAGGCCTCTTTAAAATTTTTAGGTTCAATTAAAGAAACATAACACATATGTGATACCTCATCCCGAATCTGTCTTCGGGTTTTCATTCGATCCGAGACACTTCCAATCACCTGTTGAGCTGGATGATTTAGTTTCACCCTAGCTGATGGTTTAAGCTCAGGACTCGCAGTGACAGGGGCAACAGGAGTTATGTCCCTTGGAGCACTCTTTGGACTTGACCTTACCTGTGAAGATGGTTCTGTAACCATTTCTTGTGATGGGTCCACACCTTCTCCTTGATTTTGTGATTCCGCGTCCAAGATTGGAGACTCATCATTATCATCCTCATTTGTTGCTGGAGTAGGTGCACCTGTGTCATCTATAACCACATTGATAGATTCCATTAAAGATGAAGTTCGCAGGTTATAGACTCTAAAGGCCCTACTAGTGGTTGAATACCCTAGAAAAATACCTTCATCACTTCGGGAGTCAAATTTGCCCAAAGGCTCTCTATCTTTGAAGATGTAACACTTACTCCCAAAAGTTTTGAAGTATTTTACATTAGGTTTCAACCCCTTCCACAATTCATATGGAGTTTGTAAAGTGCCGGGCCTTAAATACACGCGATTTATAACATAAACAGCAGTATTTAAGGCTTCAGCCCAAAACTTAGGAGGAAGTTTCTTACTAAGGAGCATGACCCTAGCCATTTCTTGAACAACCCTGTTCTTCCTCTCAACAACTCCATTTTGTTGTGGAGTAATAGGAGCAGAAAATTCATGCTTGATTCCATGCATATCACAAAAATCCGAAAACGAACTATTTTCAAATTCACGACCATGATCAGTTCGGATTCTTATGATACGCCCAATGGAAACACCCTGTTCATTTTGGATTTTAGAGACTAAGGCCTGGAAAGCATCAAACGCATCAGATTTTTCCCTTAAAAAATTTACCCACGAAAATCGAGTAAAATCATCAACAGTTAAAAAAATGTATCTTTTACCTCCGATGCTTTCAGTCCGAGTAGGACCCATTAAATCCATGTGTACTAATTCAAGAGGACGTTTGGTTGTAAAGCTGTTCACCTTTTTATGAGGAGCACGGGTTTGCTTTCCAAGCTGACATGGTCCACACACATGGCTCAAATTCTTACCTAGTTTAGGTATTCCCCTCACAAGCTCTTTGTTGGCAATCTTGGTTAGGTCATTGAAATTCATGTGACCTAATCTTTGATGCCACAAATCAATGTTGCTAATGATGGCAGAGTGACAAGTGAGATCATTAGTTGTAACAATCCCATAGCAGTTATCAGATGTGCGAACCCCATGTAAGACAGTATTTCCTTTTTTATCCAAAATTTCACATTTATTTTTAGAAAACAATACTTCATGATGGGAATCACACATTTGACTAATGCTTAAAAGATTTGCTTTAAGACCATCAACTAGTAAAACATTATCTAGCTTGGGAAGACCAGCAACACTTATAGAGCCCTTACCAATGACTCTCGAAGTGCCGCCGTCTCCAAAGGTAACAATTCCTCCTTCATATTTTTCAAGGGAGGTGAAGTAGGATTTGTTACCGGACATATAACGAGAACACCCACTATCAAGATACCACATGTGTGAATCACGTGCTTTTAGAGCAGTGTGAGCAACAAAACAAGTCAAATCCTCTTTTCTAATCCAAATCTTTTTAGTCTTGGTGTTCAGCCTAGACATATAAGGTTGTCTCCTAACCCAAAAAGTATTAGAGTTTCTACCCTTTTGAGACACCTTACCAAAAAGTTCAAAACAGTAAGGACGAATGTGGCCATACCTACCACAGTGATGACAAATAAAAACCGGTTTTACCTCCTTTTTGTTGATTTTACCAGCTTTCGGTAGACGGAGAGAGAGATCAGCCTGGTCTACCTTCAATTTTCCCTTTGCTTGAGTCTTCTTGTCATGTGAAGTAGAGGCCTGTCCCTTGTGTGCTGTTGCATCATAGCCTAACCCGCTTTTGTCGCAACCCATTTGTTGAGACCCGAGGATGTCTTCTAAGGATTTTGAACCTTTGTTCCACATGGCAATAGTGGCTCTAGCAACCCGAAGCTCTTCATCCTTTTGACAGATTATCTCTTCCAATCTGGCTTGTGACAGCTCAAGACTTTCAAGCTTTTCTTCATATGTGGAATACACCTTCAGAAGTTCATTCCTTTCAGTTTCAGAGGATAGTAATTTTCCACATAAGTCTTGCCTGTCACTCGAGATCTTGACAATATTCTGCTTTGCTGCTACAAGTTCTTCTTTCAGCCTGACATTCTCACTCTCACATGTCTTGAGCTTGAGAGAGAGTCTGTCGTTGAGTTTGGACAAATTCAAAGATTCCTCGTACAGCTTTTCGTAGGCTTGTTGTAGTTCATCGCCATTGATCTCCTCATTATCCTCAGATGTCTCATCATCCTCTTTTTGCTCTTCATTCTCCTTTGCCTCCTCCAATCTTGCAACTAAGACTGAAAAGTCGCTGGATGGTGGTGAATGTGAGTTTCCTCTTTCATGGAATTGGCTCAAAATTTCCCATGCCTCTTTAGCCTTTGTGCAACGAACAACCCGTTGCTGTTCTTCAGCAGAAATTGCTCTACGAATAGTGCTAAGGGCTCTCAGATTGCTCGGACTGTCAGCACTTTCTGTATCTTCTTCAATGGCCTGCCAGCCTTCTGGATCAAAGGCTCTCAGAAAAGCCCTCATTCTGATTTTCCAAAACAGGTAGTTACTCCCATCAAAAGTAGGAGCATGATGCAAGTTCTGACCACGAGCTAACTCCGCTGGCTTTGGAAGAGTTTGAGTGAAAGTGGACCAAAAAGCCATAAAAGCACTATCCCCGTCTTCTCCAGATTCAGGTTCTTCGGGTTCTTGCTCCGACCCGCTTTCATCATCCCAAGTTACAGTGTAGACTTTCTTTCGATTCTTTTTCGAAGGGCATTCAAGGGCAATGTGGCCAAACCCTTGACACTCATAACACTTAACCCCTGGTCCCCTTACAATCTTTTTTTTTCAGTAGTTTGAGCAAATTTTGGTGGAACAGTTTTGGGTTTGTCATTACTTTTATCTTTTGAAGTAGGAGCTCTGAAATTCGGCTTCTTTTTCAAAAATTTTTTAAATTGTTTTGTAAGCATAGCCGTCATCTCAGACTCTAAATCAAATTCAGTCTCCGGGGGTTTTGCAGTCTCATGGGCACTCGTGAAAGCCATATTTTCTTTTTGCTTTTTCTTAGAAATTTGGTGGGCTTCATAAGTCTGCAAATTTCCAACCAATTGATCGAGCTTGAGGGTGTCAACATTCTGAGCCTCCTCAATGGCTGTCACCTTTGGTTGGAACCTCTCGGGAAGGGACCTCAAAATTTTTCCAACAACTTTTGCTTCCAGGATTTTCTCACCGAGAGTGAAACAGGAATTCACGATATCACTGAGTTTTGCATAAAATTCATCGAACGTCTCATCGTCGCGCATAAAAAGGGTTTCAAAGGCGGACGTGAGACGTTGAAGTTTTGCCCTTTTAACAGAGGTGGTACCTTCGTGAATCGTTTCAAGAATATCCCACGCCTCTTTTGCTATTTCACACGTGCAAATTCGACGGAATTCTTCAGGTGTGACAGAGCAGAAGAGGGAGTTGAGAGCTTTGCTGTTCCAACTCGAATTCTGGTAATCGATTGTGTCCCATTTATCAAGGGGTTTAGGAATATCAATCCCATCAATGGTGATTGTAGGTTCACTCCACCCAAAGATTACGGAGTGCCAAACTTTCTCATCGATGGATTTTAAAAATGCTCTCATACGAGCTTTCCAATAAGAATAGTTTGTACCGTCAAGTAAAGGGGGTCTATGAGTGGAGTTACCTTCACGAATAGAATCCATGATACTAATCACACAAAATCACACTCCTATAGTTTTGAAAAAACAAAGAGTGACCCGCTCTGATACCAATTGAAAATCCTACGTGATTTGTGATTAGATCAAGATTAACTGATTCCAAATCCCAATAAATCAAAACACTCAACCTAAAATCATCAAACACTTACGAGAGTGATTTTAGTTTGTTTGTTTTAGAGAATAAACAATAAATTGACACAAACGATTTTTTACGTGGAAAAAACCACAATTGAAGAGCCTTCAATTGTAATAAAAAACCACGGGCGAACCGCCACCATCAATCCACTACTGAAGAACAAAAAGATTACAAAGAAATCATACAAATTACCCAACCCTAGTCAATTTGTCTCTGAATCTTCTGTAACTCTTTTCACCACACCTTCGTCACGGAATTGATTCTGAAGTTGATTCCACACCACAACTTCACTTGTCGAATTAACGACTGCGTAGACTCAAACGCCTTTTGGATCCTACGCTTTGATCTTCGGAATCCACCGGAGAGAACTCTCTTGAAACTAAAGAAGCAACCTCCTTGATATATAAATCTCAATGCATAAGTTCAGAACTCTCTTAAGAACATCAAGGAAAAAAAATCAAAAATCTCCCAAGAAGACTTTAAACACAACCCTAGTTTGTTTTGATCAGATCTAGGAAAAAAACCTCCAAACAAAACAACGTTAGCAGCTTTAAATAGAAATCTGAATCGCGATCTCCGCTCGAGCTCAACATAGCCCGCTCGAGCGGACTGAACAAAAACTGCATACGAAGAAACAGAGATGCGCTCGAGCGTAGGAGTTGCCGCTCGAGCGTCAAATCACACCCACCAGTATCTGTGCTTGCCCTGTCAAACTACTGTGACCTGCTAATCTACGCTCGAGCTCAAGAGTCTCCGCTCGAGCGTACAGTATAAAAACAGAAAAACATAGTTTTGAATCAACACAAGATTTTGTCTCCGGATTTGACAACACAGGGACCTAACATATATAATGGGGAACCAAGAAGAGAGAGAAAAAAAAATAGAAAAAGGGTTTTCATATAATAGAATAATAATGAAGTGTGATAAACTTTTTAAAAATTGTTTAGATCCTTCATTTTATGGAAGTTATTTGTCACTTTTTTAGATTTTGTTATATCACTGTACTGAATTAATTCAATTTTTTTTTTTTTTTGATTTTGCAATAAAGATTTTTTCTTCAAGATTAAAAAAAAAAAAAATTTAAAATATGGATGGCTCTTTGTGATTGTAGAAATTGTAAAACTTCGTTTTCAGAAATTTTCATTTAATAAAGTTAACAGAAAGAATAAAATTCATAATTGTGCTTTTATACAATAAGAAAAATTATCAAAACTATTAATTGAAATATATTACTGATATCATTAAAATCTATTAATTGATTTAATGATTGATTAATAAAATGAGTTATTTGTTATGCAACGAAAAATTTTAAAGGATAAGATATGATTTCAAAATTATAAAAAAAAGTATTCAAAATAAATCTCAAAGAGTATATTTATAATTTATAATAACAAAATAAAATAGAATGAGTCTTCAAATGAAAGTTGTTCAAACAATCTCTCATACTCACAATCAAAGCATATATGATAGGCTACAAGCAAGTAAAGTATCTTTCAAACTTTTACTCTTTTGCACTGTTTTTAATTTATTTATTATCTTATTCATATAACAGTGAAACAAATCTTCATCTAAGCTCTCAGTATCCACTCCTATAAATTAATGACACTTGTTCATTCTCTCTCTCTCACTCTCTCTCTCTTTCTCTCTCTCAAGTCATTACGTGTGAAAGTTTTTAGTGATTTTCAAGGACAAAACCCTCGGTACTCTCCACATCAGCAGCTACTTCTGAAGAGCACTCGTTGATTGCATTCACATAACTGGTAAGTTGAAAAGCTATTTTCTCTCAATTTCCTTACCCTTCAATAAAATAGAATTGAGCATTATTATAACATTATTGTTGGAATAGTGTTTTTTGTTTCCTTACCTTTCCACAATCTTGCACTCATTTTCTATTGTTGTTGCATCACACTGTTTTTTTATTTTGGTTGGATCCTCTCCAAGTGGGTGGTGTATAAGCATATGATTGCGCTCATATTTTGGTGTCAACTTTGTTAGGATTATTTTGTGTAACTATGATATTTTTTGCACCCACTTCTCCGATCTCTATTGACGTAATTCTTCTTTGTTTTGTTGGTTTATATCAATAAAGATTTCCCTTATTTTGCTCATAATAATAATAATAATAAAAAAAAAGCTTCAAGGAATTAGTTTTTTTTTTTTTAAAAACAAATTAAATCAATAAGAATTTTGTCCAACTTCTTTTTTATTTTATGTTCTATTATCGCTCTAATTTTTGTGTGCTAACATCATATTTAGGATTATTATTGATTTTGTTACGTGCATAGAATAGAAATTACTGTTTTACATACTTACAAAGGAAGAGATAGAGGGACTCTTTTACATGCATCCAGCAATAGAATAGGAAATTACTCTTTTACATACCGAGAAAGAGACAGAGAGACTCTTTTCTATGCTTATTATGTCCTTGCTTAATAACATAAAGATATTACTATATGTTTTTTTCATTCGAACTACTAGAAAAGTAGCTCTATCATAATTTTTTTTATCTTAACAATAATCTTCTTCTTTTTAATTATTTGTTTACGAACCCATCATACATTCCCAATTTCGAAGTTATAATGTTAAATAATACACACAAAAAAATATAATTCCATGTTCCTATGAGCGTTTTGATTGAATAATAAATATTTATAAAAATACTATATATATTTTTTATTTTTGTCGAAATATACCACCATTTGAAATCACAGCTTTTTATAAATAAAAAGATTGGGCCAAACATGGTCATTTTAGTTTTTCAGTAAATGCATTTAGATTTCATTAAAACTATTACATTTTGAAATTTATATTTTGTTCTTCTTTTCCTTAAGTAATTACATGCTTTTATACCATTGGATCACATGTTTTAGTGTTCTTTAGGAAGTAATATCCATATTTGAACAAATTAGCTCAATACACTGTCTATTTAATATGAAATTAATTTGGTTTATTTGCATTCATTTTTAAGAAGAAAAATGCTATATATATATATATATATATATATTAGCAAACGAAACTTTATTGATAATCTAAAAAGAAAATAGGATGCAATCAATAAAGATGGGGGTGCAAAGAATATCATAGCGAGCTAGACAATCCCAACTAGGAGATTCAAATTGGACGATTAAAGTCCAATAATTGCTCAAACTTGGGAAGCAATAAATAAGCACGTACAACTTTCATAATAAGGGAGAAATATACACTAGAAACGATTTAAACTATTTTCTATAAGAGTTGAACCTGTAATCTTATACCATAAAATGGTGTTACACAGCTATTAGACTAATATACTTGGTTTGGCCATCAAGTTAAAAGTGGTAGTTTCCTTATATCAAATAGAATTTTAAATTGTACAATGACTTCTAGCTTCCTTTTGAAAAGTTTAAGGATTAGTTTGGTTGTATGAATTGCCTTATTTTGTGAATATTTTACTTTGAATTAAAATTATTTAAACATATCTAATTTAAATTTTCATAAAGAAATTAAATATTTTAGATCGAGTTGCTTTACTTTCACATCTAAAAATGTCAATTATTCAAATTTTAAAAGGTAAGTCACACTGTTGATCCTTCTAATTTGAGTGAATTATCACTTTGGTCTTTGTAGTATTCAATTGAACAATTGGAAATTGTATGTTTTTAATTTTGTTGCAATGTCATCCCTCTGTCACTTTTAAATTTTGAACGAAAAAAAAAATCGTATGCAAAACTAAAAGAACCAAAGTGAAATTTAATTTCTTTTGAATTTCACTTTGATCCCACTAATTTTTCATATAGCCTTTTTCCGTTAAAATGTTAACGACATATGATTGGGACAACATTGTAACGAAGTTGAAAATTTCAAGTTTAAATTTTTCAAATTACAGCTACAGAGATTAAAATAACACTTCACTTAAATTATGAGGACATAATGGTATAATTTACCAATTTTTAAATGAGCTAAGTCCAGAGTAGACATTTTTCACTAATGCCAACCTCAGATGCAATACCATTGTAAGCCTTTTTAATGTATGAAATCTAATGAAAAGTTTTCACATTTTTATGAGACACGGAATCATGACTGCTTACTGTTCCATTTTTGTTTAGTGTTGCTACTAACACTTAAATATGCATCGAATGCAAAAGATGTAAAGTCAATTTGGATTGAGTGATTTGGAAAGAAAATAAAATAAATGTATTTTTCTTAGTCTATATCACCTGTTTAGATAAGTATTGAGTAAAATGGAAAGAAATGGAGAGCATAGATCCATTTCTCTCCTAACTCCCATTTTGAATATCTTCAAAAATAGAGAGACTATAAGAGAAAAGAAATAACAAAATATTATTCTGTTATAATACCAAAACTATATTCTTTTAGATATAAAAGAAATAAAAAGACTAACATTTATAAAAGGTTAATTTAATTAGGAAGAGAACATGGTATCATTTCATTTCAATTCTTTTACATAGCTTAACTAAATAAGATAGGAGACCAATCAATATCTTTTCTGTTCTTTTTTCTCCTATTCATTCAAACAAATATGAGAAAAATCATAATATTTTATTTTCTCTCCTAACTTACATAATCATCTCTTTTCTCTTCTCTCCTCGGTTACCAGACATAGTGTAATTGTGGGGCTCTCTCTTGCATTTGGTTCCCATGTTAGTAAGATTGTAAGTGTGTTTAATTTTTTCCCTGTTATTTTTCATCTACATGTGCATCACAGAAGAGAGAATCATGCCGTGCATCAGGATCTGTAAGATAGTCAAAAGGAATACTCTTGAAACCTTGAGGAAAATCTGGGGTGTTTGGGACTTGAGGGTTCTAGCTATATGTATCCTCTTTACTCAATTATACCTTCATATTTTCGGACAACGCCGTAGAAAGAGTACAGCAGGGCTGATGAATACTGTGGGTGTTTGGTTATTATACTTGCTTGCTGATTTGCTGGCAACAATTGCTCTTGGAAAGGACTCCAAGCTCAATGCTGACGCCTCTGATACTAATTCAACAAATCTGTTGAGAGGTTTATGGGCAACAATAATCTTTTTCTTTCTTGGAGGTCCAGATACCCTAACTATCCTACGCTTGGAAGAAACCAGCATGTGGTTGAAACAACTTGTAGGACTACTTACACAAGGTGTAAGAACAAGTGTTATCATGATTGTAACCTGGAATATTCGTGATAATAAGTTGTCTATTCTGGCCGTGTTGATGTTTTTTTCTGGACTTATCAAGTATGGAGAGAGAGTGTGGGTAATCAAGTCAGGATCTAAGGAAAAGTATGAGGGTTTTGTTGTGTTAGGTGAATCCAAAATTAGAGATAGTATTGCACAGGAACAACGACCTAACGTGAAATTAGTGCTCCAAGCCTATTCCTTTTTCCAGACCTTTATTCCCAATAATGCGCATAACAAACGTAGACACGAATTGATTCGTGAATTCCGTGAATGGGTGCTTGAAAGGGGTACTACTCACAATACTTTCAAATTGATTGAGATTGAGTTGGGATTGATGTATGACATCCTCTTCAGCAAGGTAGGCACGGTTTTTACATTCTATGGAAGCATTCTTAGATTGGTTAGTTTCGCTTGCATAGCTTTTGTTCTGGTGGTATTTTGCTTCTTTAAAAAGCCTGGTGAGCTTATAGAAGGTGATATTCCGATTACCATATGTTTGCTTGTTGGAGCCCTTGTTTTAGAGATAGCTGGAGTTCTTGCGCAACTTTGTTCAGATTGGGCAATTGTTTGGGCATTTAAGTATTACCCGAGTAAGCTGGTCATGCCAGTTTTTCATCTACACGAATTTGTGTTCTCTAAAAGCAAACGGTGGTCTGAGCTTATGGGACAATTTAGTTTACTAAACTATTGCACCAAAAATAAGTGCAACATGGTCTATAATATTGTAGAAACTGTGTGGAACAGGGAAATCGTGTTGGCGAAGTTCAGCCTGCCATTGAGTCCAATCCAACCTAGTTTGAAAGAACTAATCATCAATCAACTTTGCAACAAGCTGAAGAGGAATGTTCCCGAAGCTGAAACTTCTGAGGCTTCAAACAGAAAAATAGGTGAGTGGACCCTTACAAATTATGGACATCTGGATGCATTTAAGTGGATTATCGAGCTAGAATTTGATGAAAGTATTGTCATATGGCATGTTGCTACGGACGTTTGCTATCATTTAGAATTGGAAGATCCTAAGTTGATCACAGATGAAGTGGAAACAACTAAAATATTGTCATATTACATGATGCATTTGCTTCTCATATGTCCAAGTTTACCCATCTGTGATGATATTGACACATTTGATGAGGCCTATACTTATGTGAAAAAGTTTTTTGATGAAAGAGATTCTGGATCATCCAATGTAAAACCTTACAAGCTCCTGGAGAAAGAGTGGAAGAAAGAATGGAGCACCAATTTGACAATGAACAAGATCCAAAAACTTGTTTGTGGTTTGATGGAAGAAAAAGAGAACAAATGGAATATTATGAGCAATGTGTGGGTAGAGATGTTATGTCATGCCGCGAATCGTTGCCTATTGAAGCATCATGCTCAAGAGCTTAGAAGTGGTGGACAATTTGTCACTCATGTTTGGCTTCTACTTATGCACTTGGACGAAATAAAAAAGCTAGAGAAAAATACATCTGAAGAATCAATGGATGAAATCGAGGCAGGTTACGAAGCAAAAGGGTTTTTTCAAACCCTTGCGAATGTTTTCGGGGAATGTGTGAATGGGTAGTTTGAGTTACTTTCAACTTACTCATACTACCATTGAGCTGTGATGTTTTGGAGAAGCTATTGTTTTAGATGCTTTGAAAAGATTGTTGTTTCTCATTGTGTGTTGTGTCATATGAGCTTTTCGCTGTCTTAATTTCTATGATTTTGTGATGGTCTCTGTTGTCTTTAATTGTGATCATTTCAGTTGGATTGTAGTTCTCTATTGTACTATTTCCCTTATATATAGGATCGATGTTCCTTTCTTCAACTGTTCTGGTAGAAGAGATTTACCTCAAGATCATATTTTTGTTGACTCTTTATTCAACTATTTGAGCCAAAAAAAAAACTCATTTTTCCTTTATTTAATCTCCCAATTGTTCAGGGTAGGTCTTTTCTAAAAACCCACTCAATTGGGAGGTTCTACTCTGTTAATGACTTTGTGCATCAAATTCAGCAGGTTAGAAGTAGCATTGGGCACAGAAGATAAGTGGGGTTTGCTAGATCGAGTGTTTTGCTCTGTTATGCAGTCGCAGGGTAATTTCTTGGCTGTGTCTTGCTGTGGTCTATCTCTGCTGTGCTCTGTTTTTATCTTTCATCTTGTTGTTTGTGTTGATTTCTCACAAACCTTGACGAGTGTGCTAGCAAATGATTGGGTAGGCTATTCGGTGCCAACTTATTTGGGATTGTGTAGCTCTTCTATGATACTCTTTGTTAGAAATGGGCGCCCATGTGACATGACCCTTTTCAGCCTTTTGAACCTTATCCAAATGGGTTTTGAATTTGAATTCAAACTTACTTGGATAACCACTCAGGATATATATCTATCATATCATGATATGGATTGATGATATAGATATCAGATATTATCTCATATAATTAAATGAGATAAATAGATTATATATCTGATATATGGGATATGGGTGATTAAGAGAAAAATAACGTATGTTTGAGTTTTTCCCATACACTGACTTTCTCCCAAAAACAACAATCAAAGCCATTTGCACTGTGGTTTGTGTGGGAGATATTCACTATTGTAATATCACCCCATTGCTGGGTTGATTGACCAGATTCAGGAAGCACGTGATTTACCCACGTGATCTTTCAATTCAGACTCCAGTTGAAAGGTATGACCATAATTGATATGTTTCGCTGCATTATACTTTGCTTACATTGGTATCAGAGCGATTAATGGATATTTCGTGTTTTCTTTAATCATGTGTATATTTTTAGATGTGTATATTTACATTATATACATGAATGTTTGTAAAGGAGAAAAAAAATCTACTTTTATTAGATTAAGAGCATAAATATTTTTTTTATGTTCATTAATGTCTTTTTTCATACCATAAATGGTTTTATTTTGAAAAAAGGAGTTCGGCTGTACAAAAATCGGACCAGAAAACACTCTGGAAGGCGGCGTGTGATCCGCATGCGCCACCTAACGCCGTGAGACGCTCCCATGCGCCAGACGCCATGCCGACGCGCCTGCACGCGCCCTCACGCGGGCGTCTGCGGCGCTGTCCACGCGCGCACTGTCCGTGCCACGCACGCGCACCATGCCCTGAGCCGTGGTCTGAGCCGCGCGCTGAGCCGCGGGCTGAGTCGTTCGCAGAGCCGCACGCTGAGCCGCACCGTTTTCCTCCGCCAGCTCGGCTGGCTTGGCTGCTGATGTATTAGGCACTGTTTGTTTTGTTTTTTAATTCTGAATCGTGTTAAATGGTCATAATTAATTCATTGCATATTTGTTTTATGCGTGGTTTGTACTGTTAGACTCAGAATTAATTTTTCTACATTCTGTAAAATTTTGAAAATTTTACAAAAATAAAAAATATTTTTTCTGTGTTAATAATTCATGTTTTATGCTTTAAAATGATTCTGGTATTGCATAAATTATTTTCTGGGGTTAGATTTTTTATTGTAGACTTCTGAAATGTTTTACTATTTACTGGAATTTTTTTTTTCAGTTTATCAGATTCTGGATTTTTTATTTCTAATTTTAATGTGTGTTTATTAATTATTTAAAATTCCAGAATATTTCAGAAAAATTCAAGAAAATTTCAGAATGATGTACATTTTAATTATGGCATAATCTGAATATTGTTTCTGTTTATCAGTTTTTGGATTTTTTTTATTTCTAATTTTATGTGTGTTTATTAGTTATTTAAAATTTCAGAAAATTTCAGAAAATTCCAAAATGATGTACACTTTAATTATGGCATAATCTGAATATTGAATACAACATATTTTTTGGGTTAGTAATATGTTGCAATTAAAGAAGCATGATTATTTATTTATTTATTTATTTGAATTCCATTATTAAATAAATATAGCATGAGTTATTTATAAATTTACATTGAGATGCTATTGTATGGAATTTATCATGCTTTGTATATGCCATAAGTAGTGGGAGAATTTTATTTGCGCATGGAATTAAATTAATTTTTGATAATTATCACTAGAGGCGCAAGAGATGATTACGAGCATAGCAAATTTTCGATCTTGAGACATGTGTAAAATTATCATTATTTAATTTAGATTCTTTTTGCTGCAAAATATTTTGTTTTGTGTTGTTATCATTAATATCCCCTGCGCATTTGTTTACTCTGTATGTAGAAATAGCTGCTAAGACAGTGGTGGCAGACTTAACTAAAGGAGAGAAATTGGATGGCGACAATTATGATATATGGCGCCGTAAGATCCAATACCTCCTCAATGAGCAAGAAGTGTTGACCACACTTGAACAAGTGATGGTTGAGCCAGAACAGGGCAATACAGCTCAACATCGTTGTGATCTTGAAGCCTTTCAGACTTGGCGTAACAAAGATCGGCGTGCGCGCTTTACTATGTTAAGCAGCATGCATAACGACTTGATTAGTGAGTTTGAGCATTGCCCGACTACATTTGAGATGTGAGAAGCTCTCAAGCAAAAGTTTGGTATTACCTCTTTGAAAAAGCTACGTGGGCTGACTATGAAGTTTGACTCATATCAGAAAAGAGCGCATCACTCAATGAAGCAGCATTTGAGAGTCATGTCAGCCATGATACGTGAGCTTGCGGCTGCTGGGCACAATTTGACTCAAGAGCAGCAAGTACAGGCTGTGATACGCTCTCTGCCAAATTCTTGGAAGCAGATGAAGCAGAACATGATGCATAATGAGAGTGTGAAAACATTCGAAGACATATCGCGTCATTTGGAGCTAGAGGCTGAGCGCCTTGAGGCGGCTAAGTCTGATGGTTTTGCTATGGTGGTTGAGTCAAGCTCACGTAGTACTTCTCAGTTCAAACGTGGAAAAGCAAAAGGTGCCCCTAAGAAGCAAGCAGCAGCAGCTGCGCTTAAGCCCAATGACGCTAGAAATTTTAAGCGTAGGGGCAAGAGAGGTGGTAAGAAGGCAAAGGCTAAATTGACATGCTTTAACTGTAACAAAGAAGGACACTTCGCTCGGGATTGCCTTGAGCAGAAGAAGGTTCTCCCTTACTTAATTTCTCGCATTCAATGCTTTGTGTCTAGTCAAGCATTAATTGCTCATTCTCCTTATTTTTGGGTTGTAGACTCCGGAGCAATAGACCACATCGCGAGGGACAGAGTAGGGTTCGTTGAGTATCGCCGAGTACCTGCTGGGAGCAGAAAAGTTTACATGGGGAACGAGTCCAGTGTGGAGGTGCTTGGCATTGGCACATTCAAGCTGGAAATGCGACGAGGGCGCACCTTGTATCTTCATGACGTTCTTTATGCTCCGGATATTCGGCGAAACTTAGTTTCAGTTATTAGCATGATGAGCCTTGGTTTTAGCTTTTGTTTTGAGAATAATGGTGTTAGCATTTATTTAGGAACAATTTTTTATGGTTTTGGTTATCTTTCAAATGGTTTTTTAGTTTTGGATGTGGATGATTCTAGTCTTAATAAAAATGCCAATGGCTCTGTTTCTAATAGTGCATCTTTTTGTGATAATCATTCTATGAGATGGCATGCTAGATTAGGCCACATAGGGCAAGACAGGATGACTAGATTGGCTAGAGAAGGTCTTTTAGGTCCACTCGCTAGAGTCACTTTGCCTACTTGTGAGCACTGTCTTGCTGGAAAGGCAACAAGGAAACCATTTGGGAAAGCCATAAGGGCATCTATCCCATTGCAACTTATTCATTCTGATATATGTGGACCAATGAATGTGAGGGTAAGGCATGGAGCCCCTTATTTCATCATATTTATAGATGATTGCACGCGTTTTGGTCATGTCTATTTGATTTCTCACAAGTCAGAAGCATTGGATTGCTTTAGACAGGATGTTAATGAGGTTGAAAATCAATTAGACAAGAGCATTAAGGCTCTAAGGACTGACCGAGGACGTGAGTATCTATCTGAGCAATTCAAAGTGCTCTGTGAGGAAAAAGGAGTTATCAGGCAATTGACAATTCCTAGGACTCCGCAACAAAATGGTGTAGCGGAGAGAAGGAATCGCACATTGCTTGACATGGTTAGATCAATGATGGCGCAAGCTAATCTCCCAATTTCTTATTGGGGAGATGCTTTGTTGACTGCTGCCTACGTCCTTAACCGTGTGCCCTCCAAATCAGTTCCTTCCACCCCATACGGTATGTGGACTGGCAAAAAGCCTGATTTAGGCAATTTGCGGCCTTGGGGTTCGGCAGCTTACATACACAACGCTTCTCATAAGTTTGGGAAGTTGGGCCCTAGAGGAAAGAAGTGTATCTTCATTCGCTATAGTGAGCATTCTAAGGGCTATGTGTTTGTTGGGGAGCATCCGGATGAAAGTGTGACTGAAATTGAGTCACGAGATGTGGATTTCTAGAGGAGGATTTCCTTAGCAGAGGTGAGGTAACTAGAGAAGTAGAACTCTATGAGATGGAGGATCTACTTGAAGGCGCACCTAGTAGCCTAGTAGAGAATGAGGAAATAATTCCTCAAGCTCCTAGGGACAGTGGGAGCGATATACCTGCCCATGGATTAGATCCAATGGATGAGAATTCTCAGGATTCTCAACTACGTAGAAGCAAACGTGGAGCTAATAAAGAATGGAGTACTGCAATGGATGAAGAAATAGAGTCTATGAAGAAAAATCATGTCTGGGACTTGGTTGATTTGCCGCTAGGGCGCAAGACTATTGGGAACAAATGGGTTCTCAAAATCAAGCGCAAGGCAGATGGTTCCATAGAAAGGTATAAGGCTCGCCTAGTGGCGAAAGGTTACACCCAACGAGAGGGTGTGGACTATGAGGAAACTTTTTCACTAGTTGTAAGGTTTGCCTCTATTCGCCTAATCCTGGCCATAGTAGCTCAGTTGGACTTAGAGCTATATCAGATGGACGTTAAAACTGCATTTCTCAATGGAGAATTGGATGAAGAGATCTATATGGATCAACCAGAAGGCTTTATGGCAGTAGGTTAGGAGCGCAAAGTTTGCAAGCTTCAACGATCTATTTATGGCTTAAAGCAATCATCCAAACAGTGGAATCTGAGATTTCATCGAGCCATTGTTTCTAATGGGTTTACGATGATTGATGAAGATCACTGTGTGTACGTTAAGCGGTCCAAGGACATTTTTATGATATTGTCATTATATGTAGATGACATATTATTGGCTGGAAATGACAAGGAGATGATTGTCGCCACTAAAATGTGGTTGCTCTCTACATTTGAGATGAAGGACATGGGTGAGGCGAGCTATGTGCTCGGTGTTAAGATCCTTAGGGATCGCTCTAGGAGACTTCTTGGTTTGTCTCAAGAGACTTACATTAAGACTATTCTAGAGCGGTTCCAGATGCAGAGCTACAAACCCATTGACACTCCTGTTGCAAAAGGCGAGAGCCTAAGCCTTAATATGGGTCCTAAGACTCAAGAAGAAAATGAAAAGATGGCCCGTGTTCCCTATGCAAATGCTGTTGGAAGCTTGATGTATGCTATGATGTGTACACGTCCTGACATTTGTTATGCGGTCGGATTGGTGAGTCGTTACCAATCCAACCCAGGACCAGCTCATTGGAAAGCAGTTAAGAGGATATTACGATATCTTAGAGGGACTGCAGATTACACACTTTGCTACCAGAGTTCAGATCTACATCTAGTTGGCTATTGTGATGCTGACTGGGGAGGAGACCTAGATGAGCGTAAGTCTACTTCAGGATATACTTTCATGCTTAGCGATGGTGCTATTTCTTGGGACAGGAAGAAGCAATCCTGTATCGCCTTATTGACTATGGAGGCTGAGTTTGTGGCTTGTTCATCTGCCATTCAGGAAGCCGTGTGGTTGAGGAGATTCCTTCAGCATTTGGATGTTGTCACACACACTTCAGACCCTGTGACTATCCATTGTGACAGCATGGCTGCACTCGCTTACGCTAAGGATCCTAAATACCATGGCAGAACCAAACACATTGATGTGAGGTTCAATTTTATTAGAGACATTTTGGCGCAGAAAGAAGTGATCCTGGAGCACATCCCTACGAGTCGCATGGTTGCGGACCCTTTGACTAAGCCCATTGCTGGAGATGTTTATCTTACTCATGTTAGGGCTTTAGGACTACGTAGGTGGTGATATTTTTATGTGTATTCAGTTGAACTCATTTTTTTTAGGGATATTTATGCCATTAATATTCATATTTGCTTCTATTACACATTTATGTTTACTACTTTTAGCAATGGTTTGTGAATTAGCATACACAAAATAATTAAATTGATGTTAGCAGGCAAGATTGGCTCACTCACACGAGCAATCGCCCTTAGCGCTAGGTAGCGAGTAAGGATGAGACTAGAAGCTAAAATTATCCACTAGCTATGTCGCCTTGGTTGGAGCCAAGATGAGGTCTTGTTAGAGACCGATCATGGATATGAGAGTACCCATTTTTTCCATGATGTGCCTGTTATGGATAGCCAGATGCGAGATCTCATTTGATGCCTGAGAGGCGAGCAAATAGAGAATTCGAGTTAGATGCTAGGAAGCAACTTGTGCGCTTAAGAGCGACTAGGCTAAGATCTGTATAGTGTGTGAGTTTAACATCACTCTTTGGAAGAGTTACTCCACTATAATGTGCATTCATACTGCATGTGCTTATCGACCCGTTAGCGAGGTGAAAGAATGGATCCCTGCTTCTTCACCGTGTGAGTCCTAAAAGTCATTTTTCCCTAAATGACTTCACTTTATGCCTTTTGTGACCTTTGACTATGTCATAAGATGAGGAGTTACTGTTCAGCTACTTTGGTATGTTGCCTGCGGTCATGTATGATTCGGCTTTAAGGAACATTACTGGGAAAGCGGTCAATTTCAAATTGAATGATATGAGGGTGAAGGGAAGATCATCTAGTTCTACATCTCTGCTCTATATTCACTATCGACAACTCACATCGCTCTTTATAGGATGCTGATTGGGTGTGAATATAATGCGGGACCTAGGAGAGTCAAACATGCTCTTTGAGGGATTAGAGATGTTTTTGGACTGATGTAGCTAGATGGGTCTGGGTACATGAGACACTATTTCTGTTCTTTTTGGGTTGATGTCTCTATGCTGACTCATATTGAGTTTCTAGTATAGAGCTCCCACTTGCAGGTGTTCTCAGCGGTCGTACGGTGCATTGGCTAGTATGAGATTGTCCTTTTTTGGGGAGATTGAGATAAAGATGTGGCAGTGTCATGCCAACTCATGTGCGAGTGGGAGATGTTAGAAATGGGCACCCGTGTGGCATGACCCTTTTCAGCCTTTTGAACCTTATCCAAATGGGTTTTGAATTTGAATTCAAACCTACTTGGATAACCACTCAGGATATATATCTATCATATCTTGATATGGATTGATGATATAGATATCAAATATTATCTCATATAACTAAATGAGATAAATAGATTATATATCTGATATATGGGATATGGGTGATTAAGAGAAAAATAACGTATGTTTGAGTTTTTTCCATTGTAGAAACCCCATTTTTGACCAACCTTAAGGCTCAGACGTCACCGATTGAGCGCTCGGTGATATTGCATATCGTGCTCGTTCAGAAGTTTCAGAGTCTCGGCTGCGAGCCTTGCCTCCGAACTTCCGGACTCTTTCGCGCCTTGCCTTGGTTTGCGAACCAGGCTCTATTTTCTCCGTTTTCTCTTCCCCAAGGGAGGGAGAGGTCTCGTAGACCATCTCTCAGTGGCCGTAGGCTACGTTTCGTGGTCGTAGGCCATTTCGCCCGTTTGGAGCCCGGTTTCCGGATTTTCAGAACCATTGGCCGTGTGGCTTGGTTCGGGACCGCCTAACCACCTCCGTTTGCTCCGACTTTTGGTATGCAACTTATTTCCACCCTTTTGAGGGACAATGTGGCCCGAGAAACCAACTTCGTGGTCGAACGCCACCTCCGATGCTTAACAGCCCATTTTCGGGGCCCGGGGCCGCGCGTTTCGGTCCCCCGAACCTCCGTTTTACATCCGCTTTGTTTCATTTTTGGTGGGGACCTTATTTTCATTGTTAGGAAGCTTGTAGGAGGGTGGGAGGCCAGCAATTGTTCTGAAAGCCAGCTTTATTTCTTCATCGCTCTTCGCCGCCCGTTTTTCCTCACTTAAAAGCTAATGTTGACCACCCCGGTGCCACTTTCTTCAACCCTAAACCCCATATTTGTGTTGTACACACCTGGGAGGCCACCAATATGAACAGGCCGACCAGCAATTCCACTTGACCCTTTTGAACCCCTTTGAAAAATGGGTTTTTCTCTCTCCTGGTTTACATTCTCCGGGTGTCAACCACATGTTTGTGTTGTGCACACATGGGAGGCCACCAATTTGGGGTGGCCGACCAGCAATTCCACTTGACCCTTTTGACCCCTGGTCGGCCGACCAGGGGAGGTGGCCGGCCGACCCCCTGAGCCTTCTGAACCTGGTTGGCCTGAACCCCCTCTCCAAGCTTGTTCCAGCTGTGTATTCTGTTTCCCCCCAGATTTTGTATTCGGGGGGGGGGGGGTACCTTTTGGGGGGAAATTTGAATTGGTTTTCCCCCCTTTTTTCTCCACTCCTTTGCCTATATAACCAACCCCTCCAGCTCATATTTGAGGGTTACAAAAATTGTTTTGAGCCTCTTGCCTACAACTCTCCCTCTCCTTCTCTTCCAACCCTCTAAACCCAAAAATCCTTGCACTGTTTGCACTATACCCCATAGCACCACGCCTCCATCCTCCATTCCAACACTTTGAGGCTGTTTTCCAGAGGTTAAGAGCTCCCAAACCTGGTCCAAAAGCTGCTGAAGCTTGGTTCTACAAGGGTGAGTCTCATTTTCCCTCTTTCTTGCCTTATTTTGCATGCTATTTTAGCTTTTGTTGCTTGCATTTTTGGGCTCCGACCTGAACTTAAAATAGTTATATTTTATGCTCATCTCCATGTTTTATTAAGGGTCTTTCCCTGTTTGAGGTCTCCTCCTCACCCTTTATGTTTAAACTCTCTTTTAGGCCAATTTTTGCATAGTATTTTAGGCTTATTTGTGAGTTGTTTTGGACTTGGTCGTAAACTATAAAATAACCTTTTTTGAGCCCCTCTTCAACATTGTTGGAGGGCTCTCCTTTTTTTGAGGTCTCCTACTATCACTTGCCTCTATATCTCTCTTTTAGGCCAATTTTTACATAGTATTCTAGGCTTATTTGTGATTATTTTAGAGACTTGATGTGAACTGTAAATAGCCATATTTTGAGCTCCTTTTCATGTTTGATCAAGGACCTCCTAATTTTTGAGGTCTCCTACCACCACTTTCCTCTTTATCTCTCTTTTAGGCCAATTTTTGCATAATATTTTAGGCCTATTTGTGAGCTGTTTTGGACTTTTCGATAAACTGTGAAATATCTTGTTTTGAGCCCCTTTTCAACTTTGTTGAAGGGATCTCCTCTGTTTGAGAACAGAAGATATCACTTGTCTCTTTACCCCTCTTTTAGGCCTTTTCTTGCATGATAGTTTGGCCTTATTTGTGATTATTTTCGTGGCTTGATGTAAACTATAAAGTGCCTTTTTTTGAGCCCCTCTTCAACTTTGTTGAAGGGATTTTTGCCATTTGGGGCCAGCTTCTGTCCCTTGTGTTTAATCTCTCTTTTAAGGCCATTTTGCATGATAGATTAGCCCTATTTGTGTTCATTTTTGAGACTTGTTATGAACTGGAAATATGCATTTTTTGGGACTTTCTTGCTTCTGTCATCATACTTCATGATCAAATAATGCATGTTTTGTATAGCTATAGCCCAATGCATATGCCCAGTTTTGTGTTTCGGGGCCATTCCATGCATCGAATGCCATGTTTCCATGTTTTGGGGCTGTTTTGTATCATATTTCAGTGCTGAAATTTGCATGTTTGCATACCATATTCCATGCCTTGCCATGCTTTGGTAGAGTGGCATTTGTTGCCTTAGGTTCGGTCCTCGGTTTGCGTGCCTGCGTGCATGTATTTTGAGAGTCTTTTTTTCACCTAATGGCTACTGATGTGAGTGTGGCTGAGGTCCATTCATGTTGGTGTAAGTCCATTATGCATTGTGTATGCCATTTCAATTTACAGCATTGCGTATGCTAGGTTGTATATTAGAGCATCGTGTATGTCATGTTACATCGAACATTGTGTATGTCATTTCATAGTATTGCGTATGCTAGGTTGCATGTTAGGATTGCATTCATGCATTTCATGCATATTCGCATTGTGCTTGGGATAGGAGTTAGCCCAAGCACGGGAAACGAGGTACGTTTCGTACTCCGAGTGACGGAACGTATCTCAATTCCCTGTCGCCGGCACTCCGGATTATCCGTGATGGAGTCTAGGCCTTGTTGTGTCCATATGTGCATTCATTTCATATTGAGTCGTGCAAATCGACTCCTCGGCCATCATGCATCGAGATGCACGATTGGTGGCACGAGGATCGAGGACTACACTCCCTGAAGAGTAGTCATGCATACATACGTGAAAATACTTTGTCATGTCCCTCTGTTGCTCTCTGTTACAGCAAATCAGAAATCGGCAGCCTTCCGGAGCTTGGCATGCATCCCGAGAACAATTGCAAACAGAGGCAAACCAGGGCATCGCAGTGTATTTTCGCGCAAGGCAACTCAAGCATGCATCATCCATCATTCGGAACAGAGCTGAGGCGGTCCACGGATTTACGTGCCAATTTATTGCTTTCCTAGATTAATTTGTTAATTAATTAGGGTTTTGTAATTATTCGGACTGTAATTATTTATTCGGGACTGTATATTATTTATTCGGACCCTCCGAGCGAGGGCAATATTGTAATAAGTGTGCGTGTGTGTGATGTATGTCTTTCAACCCCACGTCTTTCTCCTTTTTATTTACCTGCTTATGATGGTTAGATTAGGGCATGTTTCAATTAGCATACAGTATGATAGCATGTTTGCATTCATTCATCTGTACTACATGCACCGGGCTCAGCGCATCATACTAACTGTATTGTATTTTCAATTCCAAGTTGAATACGTGTTAGCTGTAGCATTTCATATGCCATGTTTAGAATAGCCGAGCCTGCTATAGTTGTATTTTTGCATGTGTTGCATTAGGCATTTCTGTATAGTTAGGATCATGCATGGATTTCTAATTAGCTTCTGTTTTGGCTTGGAGTACTTGGTAAGTTTTATGCTTTAGCATCCTTGCATGCGTGTGAGTGACTGCCATGATAGCATGCTTACCATGAGGCTATATGCTTATATGATATAACTACCTAAATGCCTGTGGGTGAAGGTTGGGTTATTTGAGTTGGAGCAATGCGTTAAGATGTATGTTTTAAGCCCACTAGATGGTGGCAAAATCATGTTTTTTTTCTAAGCCCACCCAAGGGTGGCAAATCCACATCTTAGCCTACTTGCGGGTAGCACCATCAAACCATTTTCAAAATAAACAAACATGAAATGTTTTGTTCCAATTCAGGCGATCCAGTCTATACTTGTATGTTGTGCGCATCACATAGTAAATCTAGGCTAATAACCGAAATAAGAACGCATAATGTTTTCAAAGCTAGATATCATGGTTAGTAGAGGCCGATCTTTGATCGGGCGAGCGGGGGTGCTCACGAAGTGACCTTCCCCAATCGTACCCAAGTTCCCGAGCCGAGGCAACTTTGGTGATGATGGACACGTGGCCTTAGGCAATGAGTTAGGGTTTCCTAAATTTCCCCCAAAATAAAATATTTAGGTGGCGACTCTGTATCTAGCAAAGCAGTCCACGTTTGGCACTTCTTTTCTAAAAATCTGTTTTCTCAAAACGATTTGCCGGATTTGGACTCTTTGATTCAGATTTAGAACCGTGACAGTTTGAGTCCGAACTGTAGTGAGCCCAAATGAACAGAACGGGAGCCATCCCTCCCGGGGCGTTCGGGGACGTCTATACCCATACACTGACTCTCTCCCAAAAACAACAATCAAAGCCATTTACATTGTGGTTTGTGTGGGAGATATTCACTATTGTAATATCACCCAATTGCTGGGTTGATTGACCAGATTCAGGAAGCACGTGATTTACCCACGAGATCCTTTAATTTAGACTCCAGTTGAAAGGTATGACCATAAATGATATATTCCGCTACGTTATACTTTGCTTACACTCTTTGCACTTCCTTCTCCTTTTATTGATGTAATCTTCATATGTTGTAGGTTTATTTCATCAATAAAGACTATTTCTTTTCGAATCAAAAGATAATTGTTCGTGCAAGGATCCTCTGTCCCCAAATAACTCTGTCCTCTGTCTCAATTCACTTACAACCATTAAATATGTATTGAGATTTTTACATTTTGGGATTCTTATATGATCCAATGGTTGTGAGTGAATTGGGACATGAGAATAAGATTATTTGGGAATAAAGGATCCTTGCTGTAATTGTTCCTCCCATCCTATCTCTTTTCTATTATTTATCACATTTTCATTGTGTACTAGCTTACACCTCCAAAATATTATGTAGCATCCAACTTCAATTATACTTTAAATCAGATTCCAATATTTGGACCAAAAAAATTAGGACAAATTACACTAGTAGTTGTTGCCTCTTATATCATTTTAGTCTCTACACTTTCAATTGACTCAATTTTGATCCTTAATTTTAGATTTGGTGTCAATTTGATCTAATTGATAATGCCATTAGTCTTTTTAACGAAAAATTACCACTGAATTGGTTGAGGTTAAGTCACCGAATTGAACAAGTTTATAATTTATCTCTAAAAGAATAACATATGTCACTTATATACATATTTTTTTATTAAAAAATGCTAACAATTGTAAGTAATTAGATTAAATTAAGACAAAATTAATGTTAAAATCGAGTCAATCAAAATTATATAGACCAAAATGACACAAAAATCAAAATACATAATATTAACATAATTTTCCCAAAAAATTACGATTTATAGAGTACAAGAAACCTGGACAAAAGCTGAGAAAAGGTATTAATATTTTGAAAACACGAATAGATTGACCAACCTCCAAGCTACAGTGCTCATTGCAAAAATCATTCTACCAAGTTTTGAAAATGGGCACCTTTACTTAAGGGTGAATATTGGCCCGTTGACTCATCCAACTCACCCGTTCTAATCTTATTTTTCTAAGGCTTGGCAAAGTTATTTTATTCCATAGGACTAGGTTGGGTCAACATTTTTAGCTTGAAATATTAATAGGTTGGATTTGGAATTTATATTTTCAACCTAGCCCAGCCCGACCTGTTATTTATTTATAATACATTAAAAAATATATAGATATATTTAGGATCTAAACTTTATCTTTGTTGATTTTATTGAAACTCACATTTGTGGTGATGTGTGATTGAATTTATTTAACAAATCCTTCAATTTATATACAAAATCTTTCAATTTATAATGATATCAATATATTTATTTAAGCAATATAATGTAATTAAATTTAATTATGAAATGTTTTAATTTTTTTTAAACACATATAGGCCCATGGATCTAAATGGGTTATTTATACTCGATTTCTAACTTTGATATATTCAAAGATGTGTTCATTCCAATCAAAAGAATAATGATCAAGGCTTGAGTTCGTGCGCTACGATTGTTTATGTCACATCCTGATTTTCAAAGATTAATTAGGTGATAAGTAACTAATTTAGAGTGAAACACCAATAAATCCTACATATTAATCTTATGAACTGTTTGCTTCTCTCTCTCTCTCTCTTTTTTTTTTCTTATAGACCCAACAGTCCTATTCTAGTGTGAATTACTGTAGTGTCCTGGGTCTTAAACCCAACTTGTTTATGTTAAGTGGTAATCGTTACTTTATACTTATATATATATGCTGAACTTTTGAAAAGTTATGGATTGTATTTGACCTTTTAGTTATTATAATTAGGACATCCTTTTCATTGTTTGGAGCCTTGATTAATAAGTTAACATGTTGGTTGGGCAAGATTAGACCAAAAATCTCAAATTCAAGTATTTATTTTGAGTAGTGTTCACTTTTTTGCATTTTTATTTCTCCACATTTTGAATCTTGATGTCAAGAATCACTGAAAAACGTATTTCTAGGGCTTCAATTTAGACATAAAATTGACCATATGTAACAAGCCCGCGGGGGGGCCTCGCTATAGCTCGGACTCGACTTTGTTAGTCACGGTTCTGAGTCTGAACCAAAGAGTCCAAATCCGGCAAATCGTTTTTGAGAAAACAGATTTTTTTGAAAGAAGTGCCAAACATGGACTGCTTTGCCAGATACAGAGTCGCCACCTAAATATTTTATTTTGGGAAATTTAGGAAACCCTGACTCGGTGCCAAAAGGCCACGTGTCCGTCATCACCAAAGTTGCCTCGGCTCGGGAACTTGGGTACGATTGGGGAAGGTCACTTCGTGAGCACCCCCGCTCGCCCGGTCATAGACCGACCTCTACTAACCATGATATCAATTTTTGAAAACTTTGTGTGTCCTTAAACCGGTTATTAGCCTAGGTTACTATGTGATGCACACAGCATACAAGTATAGACTGGATCGCCTGAATTGGAACAAAACATTTCATGTTCGTTTTTTTGAAAATGGTTTGCTACCCTCAGGTAGGCTTGAAACATTTAATGATTTACTCCAATTCAGATAACCCAGCCTCCACCCACAGGCATTCAGGCAGTTATATCACATAAACATATAGCCTCATGGTAAGCATGCTATTCATGGCAGTCACTCACACGCATGCAAGGATGCTAAAGCATAAAGCTTACCGGGTACTCCAAGCCAAAACAGAAACTCATTAGAAATCATGCATGATCCTAACTATACAGAAATGCCTAATGCAACACATGCAAAATGCAATTATAGCAGGCTCGGCTATTCTAAGATGGCATATGAAATGTTACAACTATCATGTATTCAATTTGGAATTGAGAGTACAATGCAGTTAGTATGATGTGCCGAGCCCGGTGCATGCAACACGGATGAATGATGCAAACATGCTGTCATACTGTATGCTAATTTAAACATGCCCTAATCTAATCATCAAAAGCGGATAAGTAAAAGGGAGAAAGACGTGGGGTTGGAAGACATACAACACACGCACGCACACTTATTACAGTTGTGCCCTCGCGCAGAGGGTCCGAATAAATAATACAGTCCCAAATAAAAGAATATTACAGTCCGAATATTACAGTCCAAATAATGTACAAATTCCTACTTAATCAAATTAACTAAGAAAATAAATAAAACTGGCGTGCAAGCCAGGGACTGCCTCGCTTCTGATGGATGATGCATGTCCGGGTTGTCTTGCGCGGAAATCCACCGGGATGCCCCAATTAGCCTCTGTTTAGCAGTTATTCTTGAAAAGCGTGCCAAATCCCGAAAAATTGCTGATTCCTGATTTTGCTGCAACAGAGAGCAGGAAAGGGGGCATAGCAATGTATTTCACAAATATATGCATACCTCGATCCTCGTGCCACCAATCACGCATACCGAGGCATGATGGCCGAGGAATCGAAATGCACAATTCAATATAGGATGAATGCACATGAAACACAATAAAACCTAACTCCATCATGGATGATCCGGAGTGTCGGTGACTGGGGAATTGAGACACATTCCGTCACTCGGAGTACGAAATGCACCTCGTTTCCCGTGCCCGGACTAACTCCTATCCCGAACACGATGCAATATGCACGACATGCATGAAATGCAACTAAGATACAATCCTAACATACACAATGCTATAAAAATGAGATGCCTCGAAATGAGTGCACACAGGCACGCAAACCGAGAAGATGACAGAATGCGATCTAAGATACAACCTAGTATGCACAATGCTGCGAAAATGAGATGCCTCGAAATGCGTGCACACGGGCACGCAAACCGAGAAGATGACAGAATGCGATCTAAGATACAACCTAGTATGCACAATGCTGCGAAAATGAGATGCCTCGAAATGCGTGCACACGGGCACGCAAACTGAGAAGATGACAGAATGCGATCTAAGATACAACCTAGTATGCACAATGCTGTGAAA
This sequence comes from Camellia sinensis, assembly GCF_055761805.1. Lineage (NCBI taxonomy): Eukaryota > Viridiplantae > Streptophyta > Magnoliopsida > Ericales > Theaceae > Camellia > Camellia sinensis. The sequence goes on along the minus strand of NC_138962.1, from coordinate 177,763,931 downwards.
ATGAGATGCCTCGAAATGCGTGCACACGGGCACGCAAACCGAGAAAATGACAGAATGCAATCTAAGATACAACCTAGTATGCACTATGCTGTGAAAATGAGATGCCTCGAAATGCGTGCACACGGGCACCCAAACTGAGAAAATGACAGAATGCAATCTAAGATACAACCTAGTATGCACTATGCTGTGAAAATGAGATGCCTCGAAATGCATGCACACGGGCACGCAAACCGAGGCGATGGTATACGCAATGTAAATGACATGGAAATATGATATGGGCTTACACCAACATGAGAGAGCCTCAGCCACACTCACATAGGATGCCGATGGATGAAAACGAAGTGTCTCGAAATGCGTGCACACGGGCACGCAAACCGAGACAATGGTAGAATGCGATGCAATGACATGAAAACATGATATGGGCTTATACCAACATGAGTGAGCCTCAGCCACACTCACATAGGATGCCGATGAATGAAAACGAAGTGCCTCAAAATGCGTGCACACGGGCACGCAAACCGAGGCAATGGTAGAATGCGATGCAAATGTGGCAAAAATGGCATGCAAGCATGCTAATGGATTTTCAGCAATGAAATATGGGGTATAACAGTCCCGAAATGAGGCGAAATGACACCAAATGCATGGAATAGTCCCGAAACACGAATTTTGGCACCCGAAATGGCCTATAGCTATACCAAACATGCATAATATGGACATGTAATGCAAAGACAGAAGCTAGGAAATCCCAAAAAAGGCACTTTCACAGTTATAAACATGGCCAAACAGCAAGCATAGGTAGGGCAAAAATGGCATGCAAGAATAGGGGCCAAGAGAGGGGTAATGAAGCAAGTGATATAAGAAAAATCCAAAATGAAAAATTTCCTTCTACAACATTGAAGAGGGACCAAAAATATGAAGTTTTACAGTATATGGAAAACCTCAAATCAATATACAAACATGCTAAAAAAAAGGCACAAGATTGAGGCTCAAAAGGTGCTATAACATGAAGTATACAAAATAATCACCAAACAGAAAAAAATGTTAATGAAACATGAATTATAGACCAAAATAAGACTATTTCCAGAACTGTAAAATGGCCAAAAACAAAAGCATGATAGGCTAACTAAACATGCAAGAATGGGGAATAAAAGAGAGATATAACATGAAGTGGCATATGGAGGTCCCAAACCATGAAAGGCCCTAAATGAAACATGAAGAATGGACCAAAATAAGACTATTTACAGAACTGTAAAATGGCCAAAAACAAAAGCATGGTAGGCTGCCATATCATGCAAAAATGGGACCAAAAAAGGAGTATAAAGGGAAGTATAACATGGAAGTCTCAAAAAGTGTTGAGCCCTTCTTCAATGTTGAAGAGGGGCTCAAAATAAGCCTATTATCAGTTTACAACATGCTCCAAAATAAATCACACACAAGCTAAAAATATCATGCAAGAAAATGACCTTTTAGAGGGATAATGAAGCAAGTGCAAGATGGAGGGCTCAAACAGGGTTGAGCCCTTAATGAAACATGAAAATGAGCTCAAAAAAAAGATACTTTCAGTTTTGGTCGGAGCTCAAATGTATAAGAAGGAGAGGCTAAGAAATATTGCAAAGAAAAGTTCAAAAAAGAGAAAATGGTAACTCACCCTTGGAGACAAGTCTTTTGTTGCTTCTTGGACCAATTTGCAGCTCCTTTAGCCTTTGAGAAGCCCTCCTTGTTGCTGGAAATGAAGTGGTGATGGTAGAGCTTGGTGGTGATGAAGAAAACAAGGTGTAGGACTTAAGGTTTTTTTAGGAAAATGAGAAGGATGGAGGGAGATATGGTTCTTGAGGCTTGAAGAACAAATTTTCTAACCCCTAAATGTGATATGGCTTGCTGGTTATAAGGGCCAAAAAGGGGGTGTAAAGGTGGGGGAAAAGGAGGCCAACTTTCCCCCACAAAATATCCCCCGGATATTAATATTTTCTGGGGGATAAAGCTATACAGCTGTAAAGTGAATAGTGTGAAGATTACGGCCGGCCAGTTATTTTGGTTGCAGGTGGCCGGCCGGCCACACCCCGTAGCCGGCCGGCTAGGGGTCAAAAGGGTCAAGCTGATTTAGTGGCCGGCCACCATATGATAGTGTCGTCCCATGTGTGTACATCACAAATATGTGGTTCAAAGTTCAAGAATGTGACCCCAAGGTGTTCAACATTAGCCCGGAAGGAGGGGTTCAAAAGGTTCAGGTGGAATTACTGGCCGGCCACCAACTTTTAGGATCCTCCCAAGTGTGTACATCACAAATATGTGGTTGAAAGTTCAAGAATGTGGCCCCAAGGTGTTCAACATTAGCCCGGAAGGAGGGGTTCAAAAGGGTCAGGTGGAATTACTGGCCGGCCACCAACTTTTAGGATCCTCCCAAGTGTGTACATCACAAATATGTGGTTGAAAGTTCAAGAATGTGGCCCCAAGGTGTTCAACATTAGCCCGGAAGTGTGAAAAACGGGCGTCGGAGGGCGTCGGAGGGCGTCGGAGGATGTATAACTGGTTGCTGCAACAATTACTGGCCTCCCACCCTTCAGTGACCTCCCCGGTGATAAAACAGAGGTACCTGCCAAAAATGAACGAAAACCGTTGCAAAACGAATGTTCGGGGACCAAAACGCGCAGTTCGAGGTCCCGAAAATGGGCTGTTAAGCACCGAAAGTGGCATTCGGCCACGAAGTGGGTTTCTCAGACCCCAGTGTCCCTCAAAAGGGAGAAAATAGGAAGTATGCCAAAAATCAGAACAAACGGAGATGGTTAGGCGGTCCCGAACTGAGGCACACGGCCAACGATTCCGAAAAATCGGAAACCGGACTCCGAAATGGGCAAAATGGCCTACGGCCACGAAATGTAGCCTACGGACATTGAGAGATGGTCTATGGGACCTCTCCCTTCCCTCAGGAAAAGAAACAAAGAAAACCGAGCCTGGTTCGCAAACCGAGACAAAGCACAAAAGAGAGTTCGGAAGTCCGGAGGTAGGGCTCACGGCCGCGACTCTGAAACTTCTGAACGAGCACAATATGCAACATCACCAAGCGCTCGATCGGTGACGTCTGAGTCTTAAGGTCGGTCAAAAATGGGGTGTCTACACCATATTCCGATTCCGGATGAGAGAGATACACTTGTTTGAAGAAACCCAACAAAAGCTGTCTAGGTCAAATACGCACGAGCAGATTTCGCAAGAAAGCCATTTTTCACTGAGTTGATTTGCACGAGCGGATTTTGCGCATCCAAACAACGATTTTTGTATCCTTTTCACTCAAATCATATATATATATATATATATTTCTCTCTCTTTTTAGTCATTTCTCATCACTCTCTCTCTCTCTCTCTCTCTCTCTCTCTCTCTCTTTTCATTCCCTTCTCTCTAAACTCTTACCAAATTTCACATTCTCTTCGATCTATAAAGATCAAATGAGATTTCGATACTAGTTCCTTATACGAAAATGGCGAGCGTCTCGAGGGCTACATTTTGACCGGTGGATTTCAAATTCTGACGAAATTGATTTTGGGGGTTTTCTCTTATTCTCTCTTTAAGGTAGGGATTTCTTGATAACTTTTAAAAAATCAAGAGAATGGAAGAAGGATGGTGGAAACCGGTGGTTAGGAGAAGACCGCCAAGCTATCATCAGATTCAACAAAAAGAACCAGGACTGATTACGGTTTTTGTGGAAAACCTACCGGAATCTATGGTTCCAAAAAGCCTTTTCATTCTGTTCAGCAACTATGGTGTGGTGAAGGATGTCTTTATCCCGAACAAAAGGAGGAAATCTACTGGGTCAAGATTTGGTTTTGTTAGATATGATTGTCAAATAGCCGCAAAGGTAGCAGTTAAAAAAATAGATGGAATATGGTGTGATGATAAGGGTCTGGAGGTAACGAAGTTCAATATCAGAAGAAAGAAGAGGCTAAAAAAGGCAAGACTATACAGATTGAACAAAGGCAGTACGAGAAGCCTACAACAAGGGGGCATTGGTCAGAGATCCTATGCTGAAGTAATACAAGGAATAAGAAAGGACAATCACATGATAACCATAAAAGCACAGGAAGCTGGAAATGGTTGGCTATATGAAAGCTTAGTGGTAAAGCTCAAATCATTCTTTTCTTTTACTGCTTTCAAAGAAGAGTTTAGCAAAAGAGGAATAAATGAGGTAATCATTAGAGATGGTAGAGGTAGAGTAGCATTACTATCATTCAAATCTGTGGAACATATGAAGGAATGGAAGGAAAGAATAGAGGAATTGATATATTAGTGGTGTGTATCAATGGAAGAGTGGGAGAAAGGAAAAGTCATTGACTATGAAAGGTGTGTGTGGTTGTCATGTTATGGCATTCCTGTTAATCTATGGAATAATGGAACCTTCAAGGTGATTGGAACAATTTGGGGAGAAGTTATCCAACATGATGGAGATACTAGTAATTCGAAGTCATTTCAATGCGGAAAAGTAAGAATTATTACTAGTAGTAGAGAGCTTATTAACAAAGTGATCATGTTATAGTGTAATAGAAAGCATTATCCAATTAGGGTGACTGAAGATTTATCCTCACTAGTATGGTCAAGCTCTAGATCGTGCAGTTATCAAAATAACGAGGGGCTATTCTCCATCTCCGGCAATGGGGATGACATGAACTTAGGCATCAAAGATGGCAAGGTGGAAGTAGGGAATGAAGATGACAATAAAGCTGATGTGGCACTTTCTGATGATGCGGCTTGTATAGTCAAAGACATATTGGAGGGTAGATTACACGTGATGGAAGGTAGGGATAGTAGGGTGTTAGAATCCACAGTGAGGAAGTCAAATGATGGCTTGGGGAACTCAATAGTTGGGGGCTCTGGTAATGATGGCGCTTTGAAGAGTGTGGATAAGTTTTCAAAAAAGGTGGCTGAGCATCTTCACTGTCTTGATGATAGTATACACACAGCTGGGTTTATGAAGAGTTTGAGTGGGCCAAAGATTGTTAGGCTCAACATCAATTTAGAAGAAGCGCTACATAGATCCCAAGCTGAAGCTTGTCTTGTTAGGCCAGTTGGGCTTTCACTATCAAACTTGAGTGATTATGTAGCCCAGTCACAGTTTAATGTAGATGGAACGCAAATAGCTAAGGAGGATGGGAAATGTAGAAAAACAATGGATAACAGAGAAATTGCTTATAGTAGCAAGGGATTATACGAACAATGGAGAAGAGGAGTTGCAAAAAAGAGTGGCTTGCCATTTTTGAAAGGCAGAATACTCCCAAAAAGCTTCAATAGGGGTGCCATTTTCAGAGCAACAACTATTTCAATCTCAAACTTACTATCGCTTAATAGCGAACCGAGTAGAAAAAGGGGAAGACTGATCAAGGAGTCAAAAGCAACAATCCAGATGGGGAAATCACTTGGCATAAATTCTGATAAGAAGGAGGATGATGTGATAGAGAAGATTGTTTAGTTGGAAAACAGGGACTTGGAGAGGATTGATGCTGATGGAAAGGCAGCTGAAGTCTGACTTACCAATGGAGGGGTTTAGGTGTGTTTGTTGTTTCCTTAATGAAGATAATGTCATGGAATGTTCATGGTCTTAGAAGACCAAAGAAAAGTGGTAAAATTAAGAACTTCATAAAAGAAAGAGAATTGGATGTGGTGTTACTACAAGAAACAAAAAGAAATAGCATGGAGAAAGTGTTTATCAAATCGATTTGGCCATTTGACAGAATAGAGTATGTGGGATAGATGCTGAAGGCAATGTTGGGGGTTTATTGTGTATTTGGAACCCTGATAGATTTAAGTTAGTAGGTTGTTACGGCTCCAAACATTTTATCCTAATGTCAGGTATTGTTGGATTATCTTTTGCTTGCTCTGTGGTCAATGTTTATGCTCCAAATGAAGTTAGTAGGAGAAGGCAGTTATGGGAATCATAAAGGAGATTGAAACTTGTCTACCCTAATCCATGGTGCATGGGTGGAGATTTTAATGAAATTAGATTTATTAGTAAAAGAAAGGGTTGCTCAAGAAGAGAGAGAGGTATGAATGATTTTAATGATATGATAGATCATGTGAATCTAATTGATTTGCCAATGATAGGTAGATGTTTTACATGGTGCCATGCACAAGATGGGGAGAGGTGGAGTAAGATAGATAGATTCCTATTGGAGAGTAAATGGCTTAAGGAGTTTTTTTTCAAGCAATGGGGACTTCCTAGAACAATCTCTGATCATTGTCCAGTCTTATTAATAGAGGATGAGAGGAATTAGGGACCAAAACCATTCAGGTTTATTAATGCTTGGCAACTTCATCTTAATTTCAAATCAAAATTAAAGAACTCATGGGATGAAGTAGTTAATCCAGGATGGGCTGGGTACAGATTGATGAGGAAGTTAGAGAAACTTAGAACTCAGAGGTGTTTGGAAATGTGAAAACCCAACTAAAGCAAGCAGAGAAGGATTTACATGAATTGGACTTGGTGGTAGAAGAGAGATCTTTGTCCGAATCAGAAGCTACCAGAAGGGGAGAAGTTAGAGGGCATGTATGGAATATGGGTAGGAGGAAGGAGAGTTTATGGCACCAAAAATCTAAAATGGCGTGGGCTAAGTGTGGGGATAAGAATACAAGGTTCTTTCACTTGATGGCCAGCTTAAGGCAAAGGAGATTCAATTGTGGAAGATGGAGTGAGGTTGGTGGAGCTAGCTAGAGTGAAGCAATTAGTTCATAGGCACTTTGAGAGATTATTTGCTGAAGATTGGTGTTCAAGGCCTAAACTACTTGGCCTATGTGCAACCATAAATTCTGTTGTGCAGGTTGAATGCTTCGAAGCAGAGTTTTCAAAGCATGAGATATGGGTTGCTTTACAAGACTGTGATGGAAATAAGGCTCCTAGATCAGATGGGTTCAATCTGGCTTGCATTCAGAAATGCTAAAAGGTAATAAAGAGAGAAATTATACAATTCATGCATGAGTTTCATTCAAATGGGAAGCTGGTCTCAAGTCTAAATAGCTCTTTTATCACCCTAATACCAAAGAAGGAGAACCCTTGTGAGTTAAGTGATTATAGACCAATCAACTAAGTCAATTCAGTGTATAAAATTTTAGCTAAAGTGTTGTCTAAAAGACTGAAGAGGGTTCTGCTAGCAATCATTAGTGAAGTTCAAACAGCTTTTTTAGGGGGGAAATTCATTCTTGGTGTTGTTTTGATTGCTAATGAAGTGGTACATTGGTGGAAAGCTGAAAAGTTGAAAGGTATTATTCTTAAGTTGGACTTTGAAAAGGCAAACAATTCAGTTAATTGGGAGTTCATTTTCTCAATGATAAAGAATTTTGGTTTTGGGGACAAATGGGTGAGTTGGATTAAAACATGCCTCTCTTCAACTAAAGTTTTTGTCCTGGTCAATGGTTCTCTAATAGCAGAATTCACACCTCAGAAAGGGCTTAGGCGGGATGATCCATTATTATTACTTTTGTTCAACATAGTTGTTGAAGGACTAAATCTGTTGATTGAAAGAGCAAAAAAGAGGGGGTATATAAAAGGTGCATGTGTAGGGCCTAATGGATTAAAATTCTCTCATTTGCAATTTGCAGATGACACCATTATATTTTTGGTTTTTATATCAGTGGGAGTGGTTGAAGTTTGTTTTTTGTTGTTTTTCTTATTTTGCTTGGGTTGGTTTCTCATCAACCTGGGGTTCGCTAGCATATGATTGTGCTAAATTTGCGGTACCAACCTAGTTGGGATCGCTTATTTTAGCTATGATGCTTGTAGCCTTCCCCTTGCTTTATTGATGTTTGTATGATTTGTATCTTCTTTTCATCAATAAAGTCCTCTTTGCTTATCTGAAGAAAAAAAAAAGGTAGGGATTTCTTTACTTATTTTCAATTCCTTGTTACAGATAGACATGTGACTGTTTTTATTGCATTAAAAACTTAATTTGTTTGGTATTTTTGTAAAGCATGTGATGAGAGTTCGGATTTTATGATACAAAGTTAAATCTTGTGTTTTGTTGTGAATCTATGAGATTGTATGTTTTAGTGTAAAAAGCCTTAATTAATTGTTTATGGGTTATGAGAAAGAGGGGAGAATTGATGAATTAATATTATTTGAACCATATGGGGTATTATGTATTAAAAATGTGAAAATGGATATATAAGAAAATAAAGAAAGTCGTCATGAATTTAATTTGTATTAATTAGTATCTATGATTTTATAATTGTTAAGTTGTAATAATTATCGAAAAATCAAAATTTCGGAGAATAAAAAGGGTGTTGGTAAATGTTATGTGTATTGAAAGATTTGTGGATTGGTTAATCTCATTTATCATGGTTGTGACCAAAAGCCCCAAATCCTTTGGTTATTTATTTTTGAGACATGTGATTAATTTGTGTTATATATGTGTTGGATTATGAAAATAAATTTACTAGTTGAGTTTTGATAATTAAAGAGAAAGATGTAATTATTTGTTGTGGGTATTGGGGGCTTGGAGAGAAGGGAAAATAAATTTAGAAACCAATAAATGATTTATATACTTTTGTGCAATGAGAAATGAAAATGAGAAGTAAGAGGAGTTGACTTTTTATTTTATTTTAAAATAAGTGAATAATTGCATTCGCGACAAAATTACTACTTGTTGAATCAAATTTGAATATTTTGAATTAAATCATAAAGATGAGATGGTAGTGATGGAAGAGGATTTAATTATGAGTTTTGAAAACGCCGTGAATTGGAAGTTGAATTAATTGGAATTGAAAGATAAAATTTATGTAACGTATAAATATTGATAAAATCTAAATCAATATGACTTAATTGAATTCATGGACTTGGTCCTTGTTGTTGCTAAGGTTGTATCATTGGCCATTAGTAGAGGATGGTATTAACATTGTTGAATAAATTGTGAAATTTGGAATAATGTACTAATTATTGAGTTGAATGAAAATGCGCTTTGACATGGGTTCCTCTCCCTTCTGATGCACGCCTAGTAAAGTGTGAATGTGTTCCTCTCCCTTTCGGCTTGAGGACGGGTAAATATTGGCCCTTTGAAATGGGTTTCTCTCCCCTTTGGTTCGTGCCCGGTAAAGTGGGTTATAATGGTTATGGCTTGACGAACCCGGGTTTCGTTATGTGTTAATTATGCGCAGTTTATGTTCATACTTGTGTTATGATGAAAAAGGATGCATTATAGACTTTCTGTGCTTATGACTGGAAAAATATGATAATGCTTGTTGGCATGTCTATTATTACATATATATACATGTATCTGTGAACGCTCCCTTTACTTTTTTGTGCTTAAGGCCATAATATATAGTAGTTGTCCTTTTAGCCGTAAGATTTCTTTAAATGTAAATGGAAAGTTTTGAAAGAGAAGAATTGGTCTCTCTTTCTTATTATGTTAAAGAGGATCTTTTGGGAAAATGTATTTATATAAGTATATTTTTTGAAATATGAAATGTCACATTACCTATATATGTATATACATAGAGCATTCATGATCATAACTATCAATATGTTGCTATTGTCTAGGATCATCGGGATTTCTAGTGGACATTTGTGTTTATCCCACGTTACTAATCATTTTTCAAGTATGAAGCGAAGACTTGCATAACACTTGAAGTCTTTCATTTGTTGACCATGGGACTTTATAAGTGTAGGAGGAATGCCAATATGTTGTAAAAAAAAGGGTTAATCCCTGTGCTTATTTTCATTTATTTGTATTTAACAATATAAGCCTACGGACATGTATCGTGATTCATCATTGCACATAAACAAGAGAGAACATTATTACAAATATTCATTCTTCAATGCTTTCACATGTTTGTCATTGTTGAAATGGATTGATTAAAGGATATGGCAATATCATTCCAGTACTAAAAGACAGTGTGTTATAATTACATAATAGGTCAAATATAAACACGTGTATTATGTGTTGAGGGACAAATATGATTTTTTTTATAATATTGAAATTACTAAACGTATTACTTCAAAAAAATTCCTTATTATACTTTTTCTAATCATAATATTTCAATGTAACACTTTCAAAACGTAACACTATAATTTAACACATTAAAAAATTTCTTAGTGTACTTTTCTCAAATATAACAATGTAACATTCTAAAAAACTCCTTAGTGCATTTTTTCCAGACATAACACTCCAATCAACATAACACACAAAAACTCCTTAGTGTACTTTTTCCAAATGTAGAACTATAATGTAACACACTAAAAAATTTATTAGTATACTTTTCTCAAATATAACAACGTAACATTCCAAAAAAACTCTTTAGTGTATTCTTTTTTTCAAATGTAACACTCCAATCAATGTAACAAACAAAAACTCCTTAGTGTACTTTTTCTAAACGTAGCACTCTAATATAACACTTGTAACACCAGAAAATCACACTAACAGAAATTTAGATTTTCACGTTTGACAACCAATATTTCAGCCACTAATCTCCCATAAAGAATCTTCTACACCTCACATTTTTATTCCTATCCCTAAAACGAATAAGAAAATTGGAAGCATGAATCATAAAAGAACATTTACTAAAACTCATATGGTACCAAATCAAATAAATACAACTTTTCAAAATAAAAAGGACTAATTAGTTCATAAGAAAACTCTTAAAACTAAATAGTTCAACATTTTTCTATATAAAATTTATGAGTAAATTTTCCATTAATTTAAGTGCAGAAGTTTTAAAAAAATCTCATTATTACTTAATTCATCCTTGAAATCACTTTCCTTAACCTATTTTCATTCAATTTTGAAAATTTGGTGTGCCTTGTAAAATGTGTCCGACGGCCGTTTGATTGAATTTATTTTTATTTATTTTTATTTTTGATCAGCAAACGAAAGTTTTATTGATAAAGAACCAAATACATGAGAAATTTACATCAATAAAACAAGGCAGTGCAAACAAGCATCATAGCTAAAACTCTACAATCCCAACTAGGTTGGCACCGAAGAGATAGCACAATCATATACTAATACAAATCCGAAATTGGTGAGAGACCAACCAACAACAACCAAAAACAAAGAGAAACAAAGTAAACTACAGGAACCAATAAGAAAAAAGCTCCCCTTCCATAGCATAACATTAGAAAATGTACCCATTATCCTTTTTCTTAAATTTAAGTAGGAAAGACGATTGAGAGGTCTAAATTAAGGGTTTTAATAGTTCTAATTGGTGTGTGGGTGTCATGTGATGCGATGCTTTGGCCTTAGTTTGTTTTTTTCTTTTTCTTTTTTTAATTTTCTACATCATTAGTGCTCTTTTAGAGCTCTCAAATTAGAGGGATGTGTAATTTCTCTTTAAGTAGAGTTAAGGCCTCGCTTGGGAACATGCTTATTTAGTAATTTTTTGAATTTTTGGCTAAAACATGATGTAAAAAAAATTAATATGTTTGGGATAACTTTTTGATTTTTACAAAAAGATGTGTAAAAAATAAAGAGAAAAATTAAATCTTCAATTTTTTTACTATAAATTATTGATTTTTTTAATTTTTTTAATAACTTTTTGTTTAAAATCACCACTGGTTAAACTAGCCCTAAGTAATAAGAGAAGCAATTTGGGTTATAAATGACTTATTTTGAGAAATGCGTCTAATTCATTATTTAAAAAGAAATAATGATTAAATATTTTAAAATAATGATTAAATATTTTTGAAAAATATATGAAACACTCTATTTGATAAATCAATCTTACCATCACGCATTCCCATGAATTAGAATACAAATAATTTAATAGAAGAAATGTTTAAGTAATTCGACAAAAAAAAAAGATACAAAGGTACGCAAATTTAATTAACCTAGGATCTAAACTTAACAAATATAATTACCCTAGGATCTAAACTTAACAAAAATAATTACGTCTCGACGTTTACACCAATGGGCATGCCGGGGGTGAGTATTAATCCTCATCGAACAATAATCTCAATTCTTAAGTAAACATGATATTGTAACATCAAGTAAAAATTATTCACCAAAAAAAAAATTAAGTAAAATTATGCAATGAAATGCCCAGTTTTCGAATTAATTTACTCTTATTAAGTTCATCTGATTTAATTAGCTCACACTAGAATATGCAAATAAAAGAAATAATTCAAAATTAATAATTGCTAACAAGGCGTCAATAACTTGCCAACAAGCCTAATCTCGCCAACAGATACCGTATCCAAACTGCAAGTAAATATATACGTCCTACCTTGATCACGCCACAAACTCCTTCCGAGCTGCGTGTCAGAAAATCCATACCACCCTCTCTACAGAGGCTACTATTCCTCTCAACTACATAGTGTTCGGGATTCTAACTCAGATAGTTGGATCCACTATCTTCTAAAAAATACTCATTCTCGTCAATTTTACCAAATTATCTTTAGGTCTATAAAATTACATATATGTTGTGTGAAATGACCAAAATGTCTCTAAGGACTGAAGTTACCAAAATACCCTTAATGGTCAAATTACCATTGTGTCCATAAGGCATAATTGACCTAAATGCCCCTAAGGCGTAAATTACTGAAATGCCCTGAAGGCCCAAATTAATATATATTGCTCAAGGAGAAAATTACTAAAATGCCCTCAAAGCATCATTTACCATTTTAACCATTTAACCCCAATGTTAATTACTAATTTGATAAATTCAGCAATTTCACCCAAATTACTTTAATCCTGTGTTTGGTTAGGAGATTTGAGAAGGGATTTGGAAATGTAAAGAGAAAAGGTGTGTGAACTTAAATGAAGTGTAAGTATATTTTATTCTCATTTTATCTATCTTTTCTCTTTTCCTTTCCAAATCTCTTTCCAAATCCTTCAATCAAACATAGCGTTAATGGACTAATTTACCTCTAAGTGGTCAGAATCACCATTTAGCTCTTACAATTTTTGAATTCATTAAATAATCCAACAAATCCATAAAAGTAATTTAAACTTTAAAATAATCATAGGAAAATATTTATTCAAAATACTAGTAAGCAAAACAAGTTTAGAAAAAAAGAAGAAGTGGTGCTATATCTCTCTAATTTTGCACCTCTAATTCCATCCCTAATGGAGTAGCTCACTCTCATATGAAGCAGTTCCACGCTTTGAAGAGAGTTGATTGATTGTTATTGTTTGCCACCTCAATAGAGGTGCAATTGGGAGTGACGAAATGGGGGATGAGCCATTTCTCTTAAAAAATATGAGAAAATAGCTAAACTTAACTAAATCAAACCATCTCCTTAACTAAGCTATTTAATCCCATGATTAGTATAGCTACTTTATTTTCGTAAACCTCCATTGAGTTAATGACTAAAGTACTTTTTCTATTTGTTTATTAATTTTACATAATAAAAGTAGGCAAATGATTTAGATTGATAAAATTAAAAACTTAAACCGTATTTTGTTACAAGATTCAAATTCTAAGTGATTTTTTTTTTTTTTAAATTCTTCCTATTATATATCATTGATTTTTTTTTATCATTGTTCTGTATTTACTATAATTTTTGAGCGACAATGAAGTGTGATTAGACAAAAAGGAACAATATTCATAATGGGAAATTCTACTAAACACATTTTCTACTATATGCACTTTTAAGTTATACCATTTTCTTCTTTAATTATAACCTTATTTTAGTTATAACTCATGAAATCTTTAGTTGTATCTTATATATTGTTTAGTTATGATTTTTTTTAATTATAACTCAAAAAATATAAAATTATATTATTTTTTTATTTATAGAGTGAATACGATACACACTCTTTAATCTTTTTCATTGATAATAAAGTGGTACTTCCTAATAAAATGAGCATCTCTCCTACGGTAAGCAAGGGATGAGTGCATGGGGATGACCACTCGTCTTTTCTCTTTCCTGATATAGAAACATTTTTTTATTCAGTGTCTTTTTGTTTTAATATGAAAAAGTGACCAATAGTTATGCTCAATATGTTTCTTGCCCTATACAAAAGAAAAAGAGGGGGGGGGGGGGGGGGGGGGGGGGTTGGGAAAGAAGAAAAAAATATGTTTTCTTAAAGTGTGATATCATAAACAAATGGATAAAAGTTATCCCCTGTGCTATTCGTCCAAAGCATTATGAGAAAACATGCTAAGTTAGAGTTGTACATATAGGATGGAAAATAAATAAAATTGGTCTAATTATATAGTAACTGTCTAATTATATATTTGATGAGCTCCTCACTTGTAAAGTATAAATTTTTGAGTTTGTGTAAGTTCTAAATAATTTATGTTTCATCCTAATTTTATGCATGTGGATTTTGGAGTTTCTCTCTGATAGATTGGCTGATATTGTTTATTACTACAAAAATACTAAGATATCACAGTTTTTAATTTTATCTTTTAACTCCAATCACCTCTATTTTCTTGTTTTTTTGTCACATGAATCGTGATCTAAGTGGGCTATTGCTTCTCAAATTTTTCAACAAGTAGATATTTATTTCAAATAATATGTGTTGGCCGTAATGTTACGCTTATAGACGGTGGAGTTTCTTCCTTGATGGGTTAAGACAGTGCAGTTGTGCATTCATAAACTCCCTTAATACCCCAATAAGTGGTATCAAAGCTGGTGATTGATGATTTATGGGTGAACTTTCCTAGCTCAACTAATATTAGGCTTGCACAGAGATTTCTCATTTGAGTAGGAAAAATTCATCGATAATAAAGTAGGAAAAATTCAGATGCACACGGTTGACAAGTCCACGACAGTGTGGATCTTGAATTTCTAGTTTTGTAACCTACTCGATAAGGTCTATCAACCATGATGGAAAGAAAATTTTAAAGTGTTATAAATGACAAATAATCAATAGTGTTAATTATAAGGATAAATTACACTTTATTTTTTATGTTTTACCAGTTTTGTTTAATTTGGCCTTTTAAAATATTTTTCTCCACTTTGAACCTTCAAGTTTTTCCTAATTTACTTTTAAAATTAACTTTTATTCAAAATCTATTCTAATATATAAAGTGAGGCCTTGAGTTGGTATTGACTCATTGTGTCTCATAATTTTTATAGTTAAAATAGACTTAAACCATTTTTCAATTCCAACATAAAAAATGCTTGAGACTCTTGTTTTTTTGGGAACCCACAATTCTTATTGGATCTCAACCATTGATGTATATATGAAACCCGCATCATTAATGATTGATGTAAAATAAATTGATAGAGAAAGAGAGAGACACTGAATTGTTTCTATTATGTTGTACACTCTCTTTATAGAGAGGAGAGGCAATCATAAGATGCCAATTGGCACCGAAAGTATAAAGTAAGGGGGGACATATAATTATTAAAGCTACATATAATTATTAAATCTAAACATAATGATATACTAAACATACTTACTGATATACTAACAATACTAACATATAATAATATATTAACAGCCCCCGTCAAACTCAAGGAGGATAAGTACTAACCAACTTGAGTTTGGAGAGAGTAACAAAACAGGAAAGTAAACTGATAAATAAAATAAAATAGGATAGGAGACACAGTATGGTTGTGTCAAATCGTTGTTGAAGACACAGTATGGTCGTGTCACACCGTTGGAGAAGACACTGTATGGTCGTGTCGGACCGTTGTAGAAGACAGTTTATGGGGTCATGTCGAACCGGTGTAGCAGGACAGTTTACGGGGTCATGTCGGACCGATGTAGCAGGACAGTTTACGGGGTCATGTCGGACCGTTGTAGCAGACACTGTGTGGTCGTGTCAGACCGATGTAGAAGACAGTTTATGGGGTCATGTCGGACCGGTGTAGCAGACAGTTTACGGGGTCATGTCGGACCGTTGTAGAAGAACAGTTTACGGGGTCATGTCGGACCGATGTAGCAGCTGACCGGAATCAATGTCGGGACAGTTTATGGGGTCATGTCGGACCGATGTAGAAGCTGACCGGAATCAATGTCGGGACAGTTTACGGGGTCATGCCGGACCGATGTAAAAGATTTTGGTGGTGCACCAAGGGGGCGACTTAGGGAGTGCGCCATGGGGTGGCTTGGGTGGTTCCCATGGTATATAACCATGCTCATCAGCTTGGGTGGTTCACATAGTATGTAATCATGCTCACCATGATATATGTAGAACCCCCCCTCAAACTCAAATAGGTGTGAAGAGAGAAAACCTATTTGAGGTTGAAATAAAGAGATTGATAAAGGGGATCAATTTTTTTTGTTTGTTTGTTTGTTTGTTTGTTTTTTTTTTTTTTTTTGGGGGGGGTGGAATATAAAAAAAAATAATAATAACAAGATAAGGGAAAAAGGGTGATGCTCACTAACGAGTTGTATAATAATGAAATATTGATGGAAAAATGAAGATAGAAAAAATAAAAAATAAAAAAAAATAAAATTAGGGGTAGTGGAAATATATTATAAGAATGGATGTTTGTTTTGGTGTGGTTTTATTTTTATTTTTATTTATTTATTTATTTTTTTTGTATGGTGATCGGGGTGAGCCCCGACATGAATAAAATGAGGTTGAGGTTGGTTGGCAGTTCATCTGCGTCGTTGGTTTTTTTTTTTTTTTTTTTTTTTTTTTGGTTTTTTTTTTTTTTTTGTTAAAGACATAATAATGAAAAAAAAAAGAGGAAAAATAAAGGGAAAGAGTGGGTCACGTGGGTGTGTTGGCCACGGTTAAAGTAATGAAAAAAAAGAAAAAAAAAAGAAAAGGGGAGATGCAAAGGTTGTATGGTGAGTGGAAAATGTTGTCGTGGAATGTGTGGGTAATATATCAATCAAGAAAAAGAGATATAATATATATATATATAGAAAAGAAAGAAAGTTGGCAAAATAGTGGGTGTGCTTGAGTGGAGAGAGAGTTTAAAGTGTTGGTTAGTGGGATCATGTGGGTAGCTGATGAGAAAAAGTTGTCATCTCAGAATAGCAAACAAAGGAGAGACCATCCAAAGATCAAGCTCCTGACCATCTTCTCCATGGACCACGACTTCTCCACCCCACTTGTTTCGGGAGCAGACGGTGAAGGCGATGTAGCCCCCCCGTTGGTTGGCGCTGGTGCTGCCGTCGGCGGTGCCAGAGGACTCACTGCCAACGGCGACGGCGACGGAGATTTTGGCTTCTTGCGCGGAGCTGGGGCCGGAACCTGAACAGGTGGAGCAGCAGGTTGTGGTGGTGATGGAACAGCCGGAGGAGGAGAAGCTTTTTGTTGGTGGAAGGTTCGGCCTAAGAAGAACATGAAGCAGTCAAGGTGAGTGACGCTGTCTGTGTGTTTTCCGGAAGAGAGAGTTGCCGAGAGAGAGAGGTGATGGGTGTGTGTGTGACCATCTTTTTGTTGGTGGAAGGTTCGGCCTAAGAAGAACATGAAGCAGTCAAGGTGAGTGACGCTGTCTGTGTGTTTTCCGGAAGAGAGAGTTGCCGAGAGAGAGAGTGGATGGTGGTGGAGCTGAAACTGGCGGAGCGGACACCACAGGAGGTGTGGCCGGAGAATGACCTCCAACGCCGGCGACGACAATGCAGATAAAGCTACAACATAGATAGACCTGCGATCCATATCCACGGCCTCACTGGTGTGAAGGTGTTGATTATTCCCTCGGAGAGACAAGAGTTCAGTTCAGTTATGGAATTTGTGGCAGCGGAGTGAAGGTATGTGTAGAGGTCCGGCGGGCGGCCAAAGCGAGGCTGCCGCCCGCCGGTGAAGCAGAACGACCAGGTTCTTAACCTCGCTCTGATACCATGTAAAATAAATTGATAGAGAAAGAGAGAGACACTGAATTGTTTCTATTATGTTGTACACTCTCTTTATAGAGAGGAGAGGCAATCATAATGTTAACATATACTATAATATGTATATAATATAGTATGATTAGTATATAATATGTATATAATATAATATGTAATCTTGTATATTCCTTGTCGCTGCTTTCGGCCGCCCGAAAGCAGCCCGCCCTTCTTTCGGCCCTCTTTTCTTTATTTTATTAGAGTAATTCATAATGATGTCTTGTAATTACGCTCCTATAAAATGGAGCTTCTCATTTGGTTTCAAATAGAGTTTCAACAACAGAGTTATTACTCTCTCAACTCTCTCTCAACTTATTTTACATGGTATCAGAGCACAGGTGTCTTTCCTAGCCTCTATTATTTTTTCCTCTCTTGGCAGCTTGATCTCTCATCTGCAGATTGTTGCCCCTCTCGTCCTTCTCTCAAATTCAATTTGGACACCACCGAAGCCTTCCTCTCCTCACTACGGATCCACGGCCACCGGAATCGTCCTCGTTCGCCGTCGCACGCGCCTTCACGCGCCATTTTTGTCGTCGGCCAGTCGCCTGCTTCCGCCTTCAGCCTCCCACGCGCTCAACGCGTCCCCAGTCGCCTGAGCCACCTCTTTCCGCGCCCACGCGCTCCGCGTCCGCCAGCCCCGCCAGCCGTCCGCGTGAGCCATCTGACCCGCGTCCCTCGCGCTGGCTCGCCCCTGCACCCGCTTTTCTCCTCGGCTTCGCATCTCGGCTCCAGCCGGTCCGGCTTCAACCGGTTCAGCCCCTTTCCCAAGCCGGTTCACCCCCATTTTTGGACCTTTTTGACCGGTTCAGACCGGGTTCGGACTATTTTTGCCCTTCTGCACTCACTGGTGCCCTTGGAATTTTCAGATTCTTCCTTGATTGTGCTGTTTTTCTCTCATGGATCGCTTGGACTTCTCTAATCACCCTATTTCTGTTATTCTTGACGGGACTAATTATGTCCTTTGGGCACAAGCTATGTCTGGCTTCCTCAAAGGAAAGAAACTTTGGCGCATCATCACTGGGGATGTGTGCAAACCCATTCAAGGGCCCACGGATTCTGCTGCCCCAGACTCCGCTACTAAATATGTCGACCGCCTGGAAGATTGGGATAGTAAAAACTATCAGATCATCACTTGGTTTCGCAATACTTCTATTACCTCTATCAGCCT
Organism: Camellia sinensis; assembly: GCF_055761805.1. Classification (NCBI taxonomy): domain Eukaryota; kingdom Viridiplantae; phylum Streptophyta; class Magnoliopsida; order Ericales; family Theaceae; genus Camellia; species Camellia sinensis. The sequence goes on along the minus strand of NC_138962.1, from coordinate 177,745,055 downwards.
TCAGTTTGGTCGGTTCCAACTTGACTCTGTTTCCTCTCCTGCCAAAGACATCTGGGAGTTTTTACAAGAACGCTATCAGACTACTGGCCTTGCTCACCAATATCAGCTTCTGAGTCATCTTCACCGTATGCGCCAAGAAACAACTCAGAACATTAATGATTTCCTCTCCCAAATGTATTCTGTTTGGGATCAGCTCGCTCTTTCTGAACCTCCCTGGGATTGTACTAAGGATGCTGCCTTGTTTACTACTTACCGTGACCAACAACGCTTGGTTCAGTTTCTCATGGCTCTCACTCCCCGATTTGAGCCAGTACGCGCATCTCTCCTTCATCGCACTCCTTTACCCACTCTTGAGCAAGCAATTTCTGAACTCCTGTCAGAGGAAACCAGATTTGGTACTCTCCATTCACACCCTGTGGACTCTGTTCTTGCCACTCCCCAGCTTCGAAGTTCTCCATCTCCACCTTCACCACAAAAGTCTCATGCCTGCAATTACTGTCACAACCGCCATCTTCCGTCCACTCATCTTCTGGTAAATTGTCCAGTTCGTCTTTGTCGATTTTGCAACAAGACTGGCCCTGGTCATCTCCAGCAAGATTGCTTCCGCAATCCCGCCCGTGCCTCTCGCACTGGTTCTTCCACCGGGAATTTTTCTCGCAGTCACTCTCACCGTTCTGGGACTCCGTTTAAACCAATGCCTGCTCAACGCACTGCTGCTGCTGCCTCAGAGGATTTACCTTCCTCTGTTCCTATAGACCCTTCCACTCCAGTCTTCTCTCAAACCGATGTCGACGCCATGTTTCACCACTTTTGGCAGAATTCCGGTACTCCTCCATCTACTGCTTTATCTGCCACCGCAGGTAACTCTTCTTGGTACTTTGACTCCGCTTGTTGTAATCACATGACCTTTGACCCTACTATTTTTACTCCTCTCTCTTCTACTCCTCATGTTCCTTCTATCCATACTGCTGATGGGTCTCTTCTGTCTGTAAGTCATGTTGGTTCTGTTTCAACCTCTCACTTGTCTTTATCTCATGTCTATCTTATGCCTGCTCTTACTTTAAATCTTATCTCCATTAGTCAATTATGTGAGCATGGTCTAACTGTTACCTTTTCCCGTTCTGGTTGTTTGGTGCAGGACCCTCGGACGGGGCAAACTCTTGGGATAGGCCGTAAGCATGGACGTCTCTACGAACTCATTCATCTTCATGTTCCAGATTCCTCTCAGATCACAGCTCCTACCACTGCTACCACTGCTCCTCCTTTATCTCCTTTTCAGCTTTGGCATTGTCGTTTAGGCCATCTTTCTGTTGGTCGTTTAAAATCTTTAATTTCCAGTGGTCATTTAGGTCATGTAAGTTCTGATGTTTTAGATTGTGTGTCCTGTCAACTTGCCAAACAACCTGCCTTGTCGTTTAATAAAAGTGACTCTGTTTCTCTTGCCCCATTTGATCTCATTCACTCTGATATTTGGGGACCCTCTCCTACTCCTACTATGGGAGGCGCACGTTATTTTGTTGTTTTTATAGATGATTTTTCCCGTTTTACATGGTTATTTCTTATGAAAAATCGCTCTGAGCTCAAACAACTTTATTACAATTTTGCTGCCATGGTTCAAACACAATTTTCTAAAAATATTAAGCTTTTTCGCTCCGATAATGCCATGGAATATAAAGATTTTGACTTTCTTTCTTTTCTTCAGCGTCATGGTACTCAACCTCATCGTTCCTGTCCCGGTACGTCTCAACAAAATGGACGTGCTGAACGGAAACATCGCCATATCCTTGACACTACTCGCGCCCTCCTTCTATCTTCCTCCTGTCCGGAACATTTTTGGGGAGAGGCAGCTCTCACTGCTGCTTACACTATCAATTGTATCCCTACACCTGTCATTCATAATCACACTCCTTACGAGCGTCTGCATGGCACCCGTCCCCCTTACACCACCCTTAGGGTTTTTGGATCTGCCTGTTTTGTTCTTCTCCAACCTCATGAACGTACCAAACTTGAACCACGCTCTCGCCTCTGTTGCTTCTTAGGATATGGTATTGAACACAAGGGGTATCGTTGTTGGGATCCTCTCTCCCAGCGACTCCGTATCTCTCGTCATGTCGCCTTTTGGGAACACAAAATGTTTTCCTCTCTCTCTCTCTTCCGTTTGTCCGTTCCCTCATCCACTTTGTTTTTTACTGACCCTTCCACGGATCTGTTCTCTGATGAGTCTACCCCACCACCCTTACCAGCCTCTCTCGAGTTCTCTGATGCGCTTACTCCATCGCCCCTCCCGGCTTCTCTTGAGCCTGCCTTGCCTACTAGTCTGTCCCATGCACCTGCTACCTCTGATGGTCCTGCTCTTGTTCCCTCGGGATCCTCCCCTCCTGGTGAGTCTCTCCCTTTGGCTCCTCCTGCCTCTACTCGACCACACCGGGTAACTCAACCTTCTACTCGTCTTCGTGACTTTATTGTTGGTTCTACTGCTTTTTCTACTTATGAACCGACCTCCTATCGTGAGGCTCGCTCTAATCCTCTTTGGCAGCAAGCTATGACTGATGAATTGCAGGCTTTAGACAAAACTCACACTTGGGACATTGTTGATCTTCCTCCTGGCAAGACTGCCATTGGTTGCAAATGGGTTTACAAAATCAAAACTTGTTCTGATGGATCTATTGAGCGCTACAAAGCCCGCCTTGTTGCCAAAGGCTTCAATCAAGAATATGGTATTGACTATGAGGAGACCTTTGCTCCTGTTGCTCGTCTCACCTCTGTTCGCAGCCTGATTGCGGTTGCTACCTCTCGACACTGGGATCTTTATCAAATGGACGTGAAAAATGCTTTCCTTAATGGTGTTCTTCTTGAGGAGGTCTACATGCAACCTCCTCCTGGGTCTACTTATCCCCCTCATAAAGTCTGCAAACTTCAGCGTGCTTTATATGGTCTCAAACAAGCTCCGCGCGCTTGGTTTGCCAAGTTCAGCTCTACTATTCATGACTGTGGTTTCACCTCCAGTTCTTATGATACTGCTCTTTTTATCCGGACCACTGCTCAAGGGACCACCTTGCTTCTTCTTTATGTGGATGACATGATTATCACCGGTGACGATCTTGATGGTATTCTCTGCCTTAAAAAGTTTCTTAGCCATCATTTCGAGATGAAAGACCTTGGTCCTCTCAGCTATTTCTTGGGTCTTGAAATCTTCCATGATTCCACGGGGTCTTTTCTCTCTCAGGCTAAGTATACCTCTGATCTTCTCACCCGTGCTGGTCTTACGGATTGCAAGACTGCCTCCACTCCGCTGGAACCTCAGAGTCGTCTTACACCTCTTGATGGCACTCTTCTCTCTGATGCTACCCTATATCGTCAGCTGGTTGGCAGTCTTGTCTATCTCACTGTTACTCGTCCTGATATTGCCTATGCCGTTCATATTGTCAGCCAGTTTATGTCAGCTCCTCGTACCTCTCATTATGCTGCATTAGTTCGTATCCTTCGTTATCTCAAAGGTACCTTATTTCATGGACTTCATTATTCCGCCCGCTCCTCTCTCCAGCTTCGTGCTTTTTCCGATGCTGATTGGGCTGGGGATCCTACTGACCGGCGCTCTACTACCGGGTTCTGCTTTTTCTTGGGTGATTCTCTTATTTCTTGGCGCAGCAAGAAACAATCTCTTACTGCTCGCTCCAGTACCGAGGCCGAATATCGTGCTCTTGCTGATACTACTCAGGAGCTTCTCTGGCTTCGTTGGCTTCTTGCTGACATGGGTGTTTCCCCCACTGGCGCTACTGCCCTTTTTTGTGACAATCACAGTGCTCTTCAAATTGCTCACAATGATGTTTTTCATGATCGCACCAAGCACATTGAGATTGACTGTCATTTTATTCGTCAACACGTCACTCGTGGTACTGTTCATCTCCATCCCATCTCCTCTGCTGATCAACCTGCTGATCTCTTCACCAAAGCTCATTCTCCTGGCCGCTTCGTTGAACTTGTCTCCAAACTCAAGTTGGTTGATGTTTGTCCTCCTTGAGTTTGCGGGGGGCTGTTAACATATACTATAATATGTATATAAATATGTATATAATATAATATGTATATAATATAGTATGATTAGTATATAATATGTATATAATATAATATGTAATCTTGTATATTCCTTGTCGCTGCTTTCGGCCGCCCGAAAGCAGCCCGCCCTTCTTTCGGCCCTCTTTTCTTTATTTTATTAGAGTAATTCATAATGATGTCTTGTAATTACGCTCCTATAAAATGGAGCTTCTCATTTGGTTTCAAATAGAGTTTCAACAACAGAGTTATTACTCTCTCAACTCTCTCTCAACTTATTTTACACATAAGATGCCAATTGGCACCGAAAGTATAAAGTAAGGGGGGACATATAATTATTAAAGCTACATATAATTATTAAATCTAAACATAATGATATACTAAACATACTTACTGATATACTAACAATACTAACATATAATAATATATTAACAATTGAGATCCAAAAGAGATTACGAGATCCCAACAAAAGGGTCTCAATCATTATTGTTTCCAACATACACCAACTTTTCTTGACAGTTAAATGCCCCACGTTTTTGGGCTCTATTCAGAGCAGTTCCAACACATTAACCAGAGAGAAATAGGGCACCATTCTTTCCCCCTCTCTACACGAACCCATTTTTTGGGTCTCTTTTTCTCTTTCAATTCTATCCAAATTCTTTCATTTTTTTGATTCTTTTTACACGTTGGTCATCAGTTTCTGAGTTGATTCTTCTCTCTATCTTTTCCACTTCTCTCTATTATTTATTTTTAGTACATAAAACACTGGTGAATTATTGTAAATTTTTTTTTTTTTAACTTACGATTGAGTACGGTTTCTATTGACCAAATCATCTCTCCAAATTTCTCATTTTGTTTATTTATTATCAATGAATCAATTCTCTTTCTTAAATTCTTTATTTAGGTTCTAGAGTTTGGTGCTTCTTTTTTTTTTAAAAAAAAACTGAAATTGTTTTTTCCCAGTTATCTCTCTCAAATTTTTCTTTAATTAAAAAATTTCCCTCTCAATTGATTTTTATTTTATTTTTTTATTATGATATATCAATTGTGATGAATTAATTATCCATTATTTTTCCTAGTTCTCTCTCTCTCAAATGTAATTTTATTTTACCTAATTTTTTTTCAATTATTTTTTTTAATTTATTTTTTTCAATTATAATGTGCGTGATCCCACTGTCATAAATAATAAAAACAAATATAAATAATTTTAGGCCTGAACAAACATATTTTTTAGTTTATGTTTTTAAATTTTTTTTAAACATTTTGTTTAAACTAAGCACATTTATAATTTATGTTTTTCTAAAAATAAACAAAAACCAGTTTATAAAATTTTTGTAAACATAAACAAAAAATGTAAACGTTACCAAACGCTATCTAAGTGATTTTTTTTATTTTTTTTTTCAATTTTTCCTATTATATATCATCGATTTTTTTTATCATTGTTCTGTATTTATTAATTTTTGAGCGACAATGAAGTGTGATTAGACAAAAGGGAAAAACATTCACAATGGGAAATTCTACTATGCACAATTTTTACTATATGCACCCTTAAGTTATACCATTTTTTTCTTTAGTTATAATCTTATTTTAATTATGACTCATGATATCTTTGGTTATATCTTATATGTTATTTGGTTATGATATTTTTTTTTAATTATAACTCAAAAAATATAAAATTATGCTATTTTTTTTATTTATTTATAAAGTGTGTACGATACATGCTCTTTAATCCTTTTCATTGATAATAAAGTGGTACTTCCCTAATAAAATGAGCATCTCTCCTACTGTAAGCAAAGGATGAGTGCATGGGGATGACCACTCGTCTTTTCTTTTTCCTAATATAGAACCATTTCTTTATTTAGTGTCTTTTTGTTTTAATATGAAAAAGTGACCAATAGTTATGCTCAATATACTTCTTGCCCTATACAAAAGAAAAAGGGAAAAGAAAAAAAAAAAAGAAAAAAATATGTTTTCTATATCAAAGTGTATCATATCATAAACAAATGGATAAAATTTATCCCCTGTGCTATTCGTCGAAAGCATTACGTGAAAACATATGCTAAGTTAGAGTTGCACATAGATGAAAAATAAATAAAATTGGTCTAATTATATAGTAACTGTCTAATTATCTATTCGATGAGCTCTTCACTTGTAAAGTATAAATTTTTGAGTTTGTATAAGTTCCAAATAATTTATGTTTCATTATAGTTTTATGCATGTGAACTTTGGAGTTTCTCTTTAATAGATTGGTTGATGTTGTTTATTACTACAAAAATGCTAAGTGATCACAGTTTTTAATTTTATCTTTTAACTCCAATCACCTCTATTTTCTTGTTTTTTGTCACATGAATCGTGATCTAGGTCGGCTATGGCTTCTCAAATTTTTCAACAAGTAGATATTTATTTCAAATAATATATGTTAGCCGTAGTGTTACGCTTATAGATGGTGGAATTTCTTCCTGATGGTTCAAGACGGTGTAGTTGTGCATTCATAAGCACCCTTAATTCCTCAACAAGTGATATTAGAGCTGGTGATTGATAATTTATGGGTGAACTTTCCTAGTTCAACTAATATTAGGCTTGCACAGAGATTTCTCATTTGAGTAGGAAAAATTCATTGATAATAAAGTAGGGAAAATTCAGATGCACACGGTTGACAAGTCCACGACATAGTGGACCTTGAATGTATAGTTTTGTAACCTACTCGATAAGGTCTATCAAATATGATGGAAAGAAAATTTAAAAGTGTTATAAATGACAAATGATCAGTAGTGTTAATTTTAAGGATAAATTACACTTCATTTTTTATGTTTTACCATTTTTTTTTAATTTGGCCTTTTAAAATATTTTTCTCCACTTTCGACCTTCAAATTTTTCCTAATTTACTTTTAAAATTAACTTTTATCCAAAATCTATTCTAATATATAAAGTGAGGCCTTGAGTTGGTATTGACTGATTGTGTCTCATAATTTTTATAGTTAAAATAGACTTAAACCATTTTTCAATTCTAACATTTGAGACCCTTTTTTTGGGACCCCAACATTCTTTTTGAATCTCAACCATTGATGTATGTGTAGAATCCACTCATGTATATGTGGACCTACATCATCAATAGTTGAGATTTAAAAGAGATTACGAAATCCTAACAAAAGCGTCTCAATCATTATTGTTTCTAACATACACCAGTTACTAAATGCCCCACGTTTTTGGGCTCTATTCAGAGCAGTTCCAACACATTAACCAGAGAGAAATAGGGCACCATTCTTTCTCCCTCTCTACACGAACCCATTTTTTGGGTCTCTTTTTCTCTTTCAATTCTATTTAAATTCTTTCATTTTTTTGATTCTTTTTACACGTTGGTCATGAGTTTCTGAGTTGATGCTTCTCTCTATCTTTTCCACTTCTCTCTATTATTTATTTGGACCGTGCTAGAGAACTCGAATTCAGCCCCCCCCCCCGAATCCCCCTAATTGGCTAAACGACGTCGTTTCGTCGTTTGAAATTTTTTTTTTCAATCAGAAATATAGAAGAAGACGGAGAAAGAAAGAAGAGAAGAAGAAAGAAAAAGAGAAGAAGGCAGAGCTAGGACGACGATCGGCGGAGGCGGACGAGCTGGGACGACGATCAGCGAGCTGCGACGACGATCGGCGATCGGCGGAATGGAGGGGCCTCCCTGTCTCTCTGTCTCTCTGTTTCCCTCTCTCCTCTCCTCTTTCTTTCTCCCTTTCTCTTGTCCTCTCTTCTTTCTCCCTCTTTCTCTTCTCCATCTGTTTTTCGGGGGATTCGGGAGGGGGGGAGAGGGGGCGCACTACAACAGTTTCTTAGTTTAGTGATATTTGAAAGTGCCACAAAACTATTCTTCTAATGACATTTTTTGGTCTTGTGGCATTTTGAACAAGTGTCACTTCTATCGGTGCCACGGTAGATACTTGCAAGTGCCACTGCACCATCATGGCTAAAAACTTTCAATGGCATTTTAATGTCATGGTAGATATTATTTGTGGCACTATCAAGCGCCATTAAAAAAAGAGTTAGTGACACTTATAAGTGTCATTACACCATCAAGACTAAAACCTTTCAGTGACACTTTAATGTCATGGTAGGCACTATTCGTGACGCTATCAAGTATCATTCGTGAAGATAATTCGTTGTAGAACAATTTGATCCGCTCTTGCAGAGACTCGAACCGCCAACCTCCCGCACCATAAACCTTATACACCACACTCTTCCCACTACACCTCTATAGCACCATATGATTATATATGCAACATATATTATTTATATAGTATATACATCTATATTAATATAAAAGTATATGTATAAACATAATTATTTTATTGAACATAATTTATGTAAAATAAACTATTTACTAGTAAAATAAAAAAAGACCACTTTTGGCGACTAAAAATATTTTTTGGTCGCCAATTCTATACTTTTGGCTACTAATTATTTTTTAGTTGCTAAAAAACTTAACTTTTGCCGACCAAAATCGGATTTGGTCACCGAAAATGCACTTTCAGTTGCCAAAATTTTGGTCGCCAAAAAATTTAATTCCCGCCTTAGGATTTTAGTTCTCCCGCGGTAAAAATAACCACTTTTGGCGACTAAACTTATTTTTTAGTCGCCAATTATACACTTTTGGCTACTAAAATTTTTTTAGTCACCAAAAAGCTTTATTTTTGGCTACTAAAATTTTTTTAGTCGGTAAAACCCATATAATCAGTGACCAAACTTATTTTTAGTCGCCAATTGTAGACTTTTGGCTACTGAAATTTTTTAGTTGCCAAAAAGCTTTACTTTGGGCTACTAAAATTTTTTTTGTCACTAAAACCCATATAATCAGCAACCAAACTTAGTTTTGGTTGCCAATTGTAGACTTTTGGCTACTAATGCTGTTTTGGTTGCTGAAAGCTATACTTTCAGCAACCAAATTTTTTTTGGTCAGGAAATTTAGTCGCCGAATATGCTTTTTCCTGTAGTGTATATTGAGTTTAATTTATTTATTTTTAATCATTTACTGCATTGTAAAAATTTTAAAAATATATTGGCATTTTTTATTTTTTCAAAAATGCTATTATAAGCTTGGAAAGTTTTTGACTTATTGGCATTTCTCAAAATACTATAAAATATTTGTTTATGAAACTTTTCACCTAAGTGCCATAAAAAGTAATTTGCACCTACCTAGTGTCCTGACATTTTTTAAAAAATGCCATTGCTACTAAAGTTTAGTGGCATCTGTTGGTAAATGTCACGAATATAATTTTTTGTATCATTATCTTATAAAATGCCATAAAATTGATGTGACATTTCTTTATTGAAATGCCACTAGAGCCTTATATGTTTGTGGCTTTGTGGCATTTATCTAAATGTGTCACCAAATATTATTTTTGTGGCATTTTCTAAAAACATGCCACTAGTATAGTGTCACTAAAGTATATTTTTGTTATAGTTTTGTGATACTTGTTCATTGAAATGTCACTAGAGCCTTTTATGTTTGTCGTTTTGTGGCATTTTTCAAAAACGTGCCACTAAATATTATTTTTGTGGCATTTTCTAAAAATATGTCACTGGTGTAGTGCCACTAAAGTATGTTTTTGTTGTAGTTTTGTGACACTTGTTCATTGAAATGTCACTAGAGCCTTTTATGTTTGTCGTTTTGTGGCATTTTTCAAAAACGTGCCACTAAATATCATTTTTTGTGGCATTTTCTAAAAATATGCCACTAGTGTAGTGCCACTAAAATATGGTTTTGTTGTAGTGGCGGGGGAAAATTAGGGGGACAAATCATTATTAGTACTTATAACACTGGTGAATTACTTTAAAAAAAAAAAAAAAAAAAAAATTCAACTTACGATTGAGTACGGTTTCTATTGACCAAATCATCTCTCCTAATTTCTCATTTTGTTTATTTATTATCAATGAATCAATTCTCTCTCTTAAATTCTTTATTTTGGTTCTAGAGTTTTGTGATTTTTTTTTTTAAACTGAAATTGTTTTTCCCAGTTATCTCTCTCAAATTTTTAATTAATTAAAAAAATTTCCCTCTCAATTGATTTTTATTTTATTTTTTTATTATGATATATCAATTGTGATGAATTAATTCTCCATTATTTTTCTTAGTTATCTCTCTCAAATCAAAAGTGATTTAAAAGTTATTTGACTCAATATTTATGCCAATGTGACCTTCACCTAATCATTAAAAATTATCTATATCGGTTTGTGACCGGTATGAGCTAGTTTGGGAGTTCCAATTTTGGATTAAATATTAAAAATTTGCATAAAAAAATCTAATTCGAGTCAATTTTTTTTCTACAATTCTTGACTTAAACCTATAATACATCATATTTTAATAGCTCAATATCAAAAAGAAAATAATAATAATAATAATAATAATCATCATCTTATTGTTTATAGTGCTTTTTATCAATCAATTAAAAATATATATAAATATTAAGAGAATTACATTTGAATAAATTCTATGATAAAATATTTATTTTAAGACTGTAAGACCTACACATTTTCTTTGACTCTATAACTAATCTTTTAGATAGCAACTAAAATGAATTTCAATCATTATAACATGGAGAAACATGTATGATAATAGTTTGTAATACACAATTTTAAAAAAAATAATATTAATTAAAAAATTTTATTATGGAAAATATATACCCAATTTTATGTTATGTTCGATTCATGGATTTGGACAAGAATTTGGAAAAAGAAAGAAAAAAGATAAGTGAAATATGAATGAAATGTAATTACATTTTTCCTAATTTCATACACCTTTTAATTCTTCCTTTCAAAATTTCTACCCAAAACCATGAATCAAATGCATCATCAATGTTTGAAAGGAGTTTTGAATCCTTTATTGTATTGATATATGCTATCATGAAAAAACTTATATAATATTTTGTGGGAGCAGCAAGTTCGTAAAATGGATTATCAATCACATTATAAGGAAATAAAAGCTACCTAATAAAATAATAATAATTATTTAAAAAATTAAACATGAAAAGAAAAAATTTATGGAAGATGTGAATTGATTCTTATATTTTAATGGTACAAAAATCTAAATTTCAAAACTGATATTTTTCAAATTTCAAAATTAAATTTTTAAATGGATTAATTAACTTTCTTTTTTAAATGTGTAGATCAAGGCATAATAAGATTTTCTTTAAACGATTCAATACAAGGCAGAAGATTTTTTAAAAATTTTAAAACTAATTAGTTAACTTTCTTTTTTTAATTTCTAAATTTAAATTTATAAATAGATTAATTAGCTCTCCTTTTGAAATGTGTAGATCAAGCCATAATAAGATTTTTTTTTTTTAATGATTCAATAAAAGTTAGCCAATAGAAGATTTTGTTAATTATTTTAAAAATAAGAATTTTAGAAAATAGTATGAGGGGTTTGAGCTTGATTTTTTTTTTTTTTTTTTTGTTGTAAATTTTCAAACTGATTAGTTAACATGCCTTTTCAAATTTTTAAATGGATTAATTAACTTTCCTTTTGAAATATATAAATCAAGATATAATAATTTTTTTTTTTAATGATTCACCAATAGAAGATTTTTTAATTATTTAAAAAATAAAAATTTTAGAAATAGTATGAAAGTTTTGAGCATTAAAAATCTCATTTTCATAATATATAATATGGATTATCATTAGATTGTGTAGAGAGATGATATAGAACAAATAACACTCCTCTGCATACACAGCTTATATAGCATATAGAGGTGAAAGAGAAAACTGATAGGATATTAAAACAACAAACTCAAAACCAATTATTATTGAGTAGAGGGATCTCTAGAACATATTAATCAAATTTAGGTAGTTTAGGGAGACCATGTGAAACAAATTTACAAATTTGTAACTAATTTTAATTTAGGGCGACGCTTTTCTCCAATTCACAAGACCAACTAGAGGGGTTGTTGAGCCTTCATGGGTCACCACGGGATCCATCTTGTTGATTTGAACTGTACATATTGAAGAATTCATTAACAAAATTATTCTTACAAAAAATTAGATTGTTTGGACAATTGTAACCACATGTTTAGATCACATTTGTCATAAAAAAATAAATAGCAATTATAATTTTCATTATAGAACATTTATTCTTTAGAATACAAATGTAACATAATAATGCATATACAGTATTTCGATTCATATGATTTTTTATAAGAATAATTTTATTGGCAGGGCTTTCAATATAAAAGATTCAAATAATTGAAATGAGTCCTGTGATAAACCTATAGAGACCCAACAACACTTCAATTAATTTTGCCAAACTGGAGAGACGCTTTGCCCTTAATATAAATCATAACTTACCATCTAAAAGAAATATATCTATATAATAAAGCATCTTTGTTTTCTGTTTTCTGTCACGCCCCGGATTTACGGGGTCCAACCCATGTGAATAAATCCATAAACGATAAATAAAGGACGACAATAAGATAGAATAAAATAACATCTCTCATGCAAATTAATATCATGAAGTCACACTATAAGTGAGTTCTTCAATTTCCTACATCCTACATACATCAACTAGGTGGAATGAATGTCATTATTGTACAAGCACAAAATAATCTTCTCGTATAATCCTGTTGATCAAGTTTGCACTCTTTCAAACGTCGTCGCTTTGTCATCTGACAACACAAACATAAGTTAGCCGGCAAGTGTGTGCCGAAAACCTCTCTGATGCCTAAGTCAGCAAATAGACAATAGACACAAAAAGCTCAATGTATTCTAGGATGAGAATTGTGATACCTGTACATAGGTCCTGTCATGAGCTTTTGTAGATTCTGCCTGACACAATCCTAGTAGGAATCCAACTCTCCGCATAAGAGTCCTTCTAGGAATCAACCTCTCAAGGATAATGTCTATCCTGATAACTCCTTACTCACTGCTAACCTAAATGAGATACTTGCAACTCTTACCTCGGCTGGCACAAGACTTAACCGTGCTTACATAGCTCGGTGCTAATTAAGTCAATTCAGTCAACCTTGACTTTCAAATGACACCCTGCCGAGCTATCCTTTAGCTCGATCTGATTTCCACTGATACCTCGGTCTATGACTGCCAGATCATGCCGCTGGTAATCCACCTCTGACCGGTTTGACGCAGAAGGTCTAGGACCACATTATAGAGATCATTACTTCGACCCAAATCTAAAATACGAAGATGTTTTCTTGGCCTTATAGCACGGTCCATCCTTATCCTAGCTTGGCCTAATTTGGTCACAAATTACCCTCTCAATTTCCCCTTAATTCCATCTACGTAGCATGTTTGGGATTATCCACTTTCGACCAACCTGTCAAGGTCCATGCCGACCAACTTTCAAAACACTCTACCAAGTCGAGCTAAAATACTGACCGAGCACAAACATAGCTCGGTTCCTAGAATTGCGTCGGTCGTACACCCCCGTTCTTTCATGCTTTTGACATCGTGTCGTTGTTAGGACACATTGCATACGTTGATTGCCACCATACACTATGATAGCCATCACACGTTGCCCACAGATTTCGAAAAGCCCGCATTTTTACCTCATTTAAATACACTGTTCATTTATACGAACAGTCTTTATTGTTTATCTTCTTTGCTGCATATCCTTGTGCTCAGATCCTCAACTCCTAACTTCCTACATTCAAGCTTTGGCCTACGCACCTCCTGCCATCGTTGCCAGCGTCCGTTCGTCAGATTGGATTCAGATCCTATTCCCAAATCTGTAAGTTCTTCATGCTTAACTATTTTCACATGTGTTTCGGTTTTATGCCCGAAAATAGTGTTTGCACACCTCAAATGCATGTCATACACACTAATAAGCCACGGAACCTCAAAACTTCATACTTGTATCTGAAAACACATTAACTGGACTTTTAACCAGCCACGAACAGTGTTTTCGATCCAAAATCATACCAAGACCGAACTAAAAATATGTTCGTAAACTTGAACTTATTATGGACTTCACTAGGACTCCCGTGTTCCACAAACCGGGCTTTAATCTTGCCCCTACTGCTAAACCGAGCTGGATTTACCCCGGCTTCATTTAAGCTTGTCCTAGAGATGAACCGTTCCTTATCTCGGCTGTTCCTCAACCAAACAAAGCATAGAGCGTGCCCATTGTTTACTGAGCTAGACTAAATCAGTCTTAACTTTGTTATTTAGCCCAGTTCATGACTTGGGCATAACCTCTTTTCTACTTCCACTTTGCAGACTTGACGAGGTTGTCCAGGCACACCTTGCACTTTGCCCCTGAGCGGCCTTGCTTGACCGAACTCGCAAAGGTCATACCAGCGCCGTGCTAGGCATGTATGTATACTTTGCATAAAAAGTTCTTATTTAAGCCAATGGGCAAATACCGGTTTCTGGTGGACTTGCCTAGTGCCATGGATGAATTCTGAAGAGACTATCACATTCCGGACGACGTCTACATTTCCTTAGCCGAGCTAGACACCACCCCATGGGGCAAATTAGGATTTGTTCCCTTTACCATGATATCCATCGTAAAAGGGAGACTTCGGTTCTCAGTCCAACCACTCATTTGCGAATTCCTCAGACAAACCAAACTCTGCCCCACCCAATTATCCACCAATACTTATAGGATTATAAATGGAATAGCCAAGCTAAATCGCCGTTTCGGCCTCAACCTCGAATTCGCTGAACTATTTAACCAGTACTCGCTTGGCCAAAATGATGACGGTTGGGTCTACTACCTCAAAGTAAGAAGAGGCTGAGAAAAAATTATCAAAAATACACCAGATAAAGATTTGAATGACGATGATTTTCTGTGGGCGTCTGGAAACTTTGAAGACCACGAAGCTCATATACCGGGCTATAACATCAATTGGAACAAGGGAACAACTGGTAAGGACAGCTCGATTTTATTTTCTTTGCTATCAAAACAGCTACTATACTAACCCTTGTGTTCTTTGTTGACCACCTGAAATCAAATTATGCCTACGCGAATCAAGATGCACTCTGAGCCGCGTTACGATACCGACATCGAGATTGGACCGAGCTGCTTGACGTGCAACCGACCTACCGTTACAGTGGCAAGAGGAAGACCAGAGTAACCGATTTCCTGCTTGAGTCTTCCCCCGAGCCGGATCCCACTCTTCCCTAAATCAATCTAATTTCCCTTACTAAGAAACAAGAAATGGTGAAAAGAAGGGTCGGACGAGCTCTCATCACCGAGCAAACCTCTGTCAAAAACCAAACAGAACAAGCCCTATCTAATCAACCACGCGAGATCGTTATTGCACTACCAACTGCTAGGGCAACATCGTCCCGGCCGAGCAAGCGTGCACGCACCTCGTCAACCGAACCGCAACACTTGGTGGATGAGGAGGAGACCACGTTTCTAGAACCTGTGTTGCCGAGCCTGAAGCATACGCGTTCTGGCCGAGCAAGCCCTTCTGAATGGGCACCCTCTATGTCCTACAAGAACCACGTTGTATCCATCACGGATCAATAGTTGCTGACAAGGACCATATGCTCGCTTTTAACCTCTCCAAGAGTGTCTGTCTGCCACCAGACATGGAGCATCATGACCACCTGACCGAGCTCAAAGCCATTCGCTCAGCGACCAAGTCAATGGTGCTTGTAAGTTTTCTCTTATCTATTCGTATCTATTTTAACCGCATGTTTGCTCGGTTTATTCTAACCACTACATTTCTTATCCATAGGTCTTGCAGAAAAACCATGTGGCCCACAAGTGTGTGCTTGAACTCCGCAAGATAGCACAGTCAATCGTGGTTGATGCAAACGTCAAGGCGGCCATACTGAAAGAGGCCAAGCTGAAGTTGACCAAGCTGGAATTCGAAAACTTGCGACTGACCGAACTAGTCAACGTGGCAAAGGCCGATAAGCAAAAAGCACTGGCCGAGAAAAAAGACCGATACTTACGTGAACTGGCCAAGTTGGAAAAGAAGAAGAATGCCGAGGTCGCCGAGCTGAGGAAGAAGATGGAAGATGCTGAGGACCGAGGCTTTAAAGAAGGGGAGGCAACCTACGTTCTGTAGTGTGAAGCAGCTAAAGATATTTTCTTCAAATGCGAATAGAAGGTTGCGGATGGAAGGTTGCTGCTGTTAAGCTCGGTCAGGGGCAAGACACCGAGATCTTTCTAAACCCTCCCCCTCACTTCATACCAAGCTACATGATGGACTACGCCAACGCGGTCCAACAGAAGTTTCTCAAAAAGGGGGAGGAGGAAGAGACCCTAGATCCAGCTAATGCCCCTCCTGCCAACACCGACCTCGGTCTCCAACTTCCTCTGCAAGCTCGGGTGCATCCTCTCGGCCAAAATGCACCAAGTACGGTTGACGTGAAGCCAGCGACCGAGCTATCCCAAGAGACAGCTACCCAAACTGGCCTATCCAATAGCGAAGTCCGAGTTGATTTGGATGTCGATTTGGACAACCTCTTTGCCTGATTTTTCTCCTTTTCCTTTTTGCGACAACCCTCACCTTTGATTAGTGTTAAATTATGATTAAGCATGATAAGTAATTGATTATGGTTAAATCCTGAATTGATTGTATGAGTGTGTTGCCTTAATTGCATTTCTATCTGTTGAACCACAAAATGATCTGTTCATGTTTTGGTTTTGTATTGCGAATCGAAAGCCTTATCGACGCCCGATCCAGAAATTGATTAGTATTTATGCTAATTAGGATTTATGTGATTTTATGGTATTATTAATTAAAAATTTGATTTGGAATGATTAATTAGATTAAATAATGTTAAACTACAATAGTTTGAATTTATTACATGTTTGCCATTAGTGGGCCACTTTAGAGGCATTGTTTGGGGTGTAATTCATATCATTTTTGATGCATCATCTTCATCCTTTTGGAGGCCAAAACCGAGAGAGAGAGAGAGAGAGAGAGAGAGAGAGAGTAGGAGAAAAGAATTGATTCAACAAGAATTTGGCTTGGAAATTAGAGGAATTGAAGGAGATTGCAAAATTGAGCTAACATACTTGGAGTTCAAGACCTCAGGTAGGGAATTCACCCTCTTGATTATGAATTCAAGTTGTTTCTTGCATGGTTCATGGAAATATTGGAGATTAGAGTCAAGTTATAGACTAAGGAGTTGAATTGAGAAGCAATGTGTGCATGCATGTACATATTCTTGAATTTTGAGGTTGTTTTCATGAGAATTTTCGTATATATGTTCATATTTTTGTTGTGGTCCACGAATTCATCATGTTCTTGAGCTCAATCTTTCATTTGATCATGTTTTGGAGCATTAGAGTTCTTGAGAACTCATGCATGTTATGTTCTTACATTGTTCTTCAAGTTTCTTTGAAATTGGTGTTCAATTGGCTTACTTTTGGGCCTTGATTTTATTAAATGATCTTCAAAACATGTTGTGTTATTGGTTTCCAAGTGTTTTCCAGAAAATTGGGCTAAAAGATTGAGTTTTGATGTGTTAAATGCTTGGTTTGAGCTTTGGGAGCAAATCTGGAAAACCTAGAATTTGGCTTCCACGCTCGAGCGAAGGATTCCACGCTCAAGCGAGAACCTTTGTTTTCTGAATTCCGCTCAAGCGATGGAATGCTGGCTCAAGCGTAGATTGTAAGCTCTTAGGTTTTTGCGTGTGCAGACGCACGCTCAAGCGAGGAGACCTACTGTGACACCCCTGTTCTGTAGTGTGTTAATTGGTCCTTAACATGATGTGATTATGTATTTTGATATGATTTTGTGTTCCACTATGTGAAAATATGTGGTTTGAAATTTTATCTGTTCATCGTAGGAATATCTGCTTGAGTAGTCTGCTTTGGAAATTTAATTGAGGGCCTTATCGGCCACGGAACCCGAAATTGATTACGCCATTGTGGTTGGCATAATTTTTAGGGCCTACGGTGAAATTTAATTGAAATTTGATTCTGGTCAATTTAAACTGATTAAATTGATAAATTAAGTACCCCATTATTTTATATTAAAATATTTGTTAGTGGGGCTTGTTGTATATTTGTATTGCACTCTCCTTTAGCTCTCTTAAAACTCAAAATCTGAGTTAGACAATTGAGAGTGAGAGAGAGGCCGGCCATGGAGAGAAAAAGGGAGAGATTTGTGTAATTTGGGCTCAAGACTTGGGAATTTGAAGATCTAGCTCAAGATTTGGCTAGAGCTTGAGTGTTAAAGCTCTTAGGTAAGTGAATTCATGGACTCTTACTTGTAATTTGTAAGTTCAAGGGTTGTTTGTGATCAAGAACATGTAATGAGTTGATTTTTGTTGAGTTTGAAGTCTTAGAACTCATGCATGTAAGAAATTACTTTGAATTTGCATGTTTGAGCTTGAAACACATGATTCATGTAGAGTTTTGGTTAAAGCTCATGTTGTAATCACCATTTGTACCATCTAAGTTGAGAATGATGAGCATCTCCCACATGCATGTACAAATCATGGGAGTATAAGTCTTGAATGTTTGAATTTGAGCATGTTGATGATGGGTTTGAGATATTTTGGGACATGCATGTAGATAATTCATGTAATTGAGCTTTCCTAATGTTGCAATCGTGCATTAGTAGCATGTTAGCATGTGTAAATGTGTAATTTGAACCATTGTATGCAAGAAATGTAGATGGAAAACCGATTGGGAGCCCAAGAACACGATCTGGGAAACCCAGATTTTTGAGGTCCGCTCGAGCGGGGTAATGGCCGCTCGAGCGGGAAAATCGTGCTCCCAGCATTTTTGCAGAGTTGGATGTCCGCTCGAGCGGGACACTCCACGCTCGAGCGTGGATTTTCGTAGACAGGCCTTCAGCTCGAGCGCTCTATTCCACGCTCGAGCGCATATTTCGTGCAACCAGTACTTCTGCAGGCCTTAAGGGTCCGCTCGAGCGGAGAAGTTTACGCTCGAGCGGGGACCCTGTTTCCTGGAATTTTGTTCATCCATTCTGTGATTCGTTTTCCGTTCCCTTTCACTTGCAAGCACTCTTAGGCATATGTTAAGCATTGTAAATGAGTTAATGAGATAAGAACAAAGCCTAAAGAGGAATATGTGAATTAAAGAACGGATTGAACTGTTAGTGACCCTTTTGTATTCATGAAATGTGTAGGGTCAAGCTCCAGGGCGCATCCACAAGCCGATCACTGTGAGTAATATCAATATTTGAAAACTTGTCAATGTCCAATTGTTATTCCCCTATATAAATATTATGAGTTGTTAATTGGGATTGTGGACAAAAGTCTGACAAGAATAAATGAATGAGTGGGCCAAAGGCCGTTTTAACATGAATGAGTGGGCCAAAGGCCGTTTTGACATGAATGAGTGGGCCAAATGCCGTTTTGACATGAATGAATGGGCCAAAGGCCGTTTTGACATGAATGAGTGGGCCAAAGGCCGTTTTGACATGAATGAATGGGCCAAAGGCCGTTTTGACATGAATGAATGGGCCAAAGGCCGTTTGACATGAATGAATGGGCCAAAGGCCGTTTTGACATGAATGAATGGGCCAAAGGCCGTTTGACATGAATGAATGGGCCAAAGGCCATTTTGACATGAATGAATGGGCCAAAGGCCGTTTTGACATGAATGAATGGGCCAAAGGCCGTTTGACATGAATGAATGGGCCAAAGGCCGTTTTGACATGAATGAATGGGCCGAAGGCCGTTTTGCCATGAATGGAAACCCGGATGGGCCAAAGGTCAGAATGTTTGGAACTACAGTTACTTGACTTGCATTTCGTATAGTTATATATATATTTTGTTGTTAAACAGAAGTATGAATGGGGCCCAAGGTCGCCTGGAGCATGTTGTTCTACATATTGTTATGTAACTGTTATACTTGATATTATTCACTGGGCTATCGCTCACGCTCATTCATGTATTTGTAGGTGAGCCAAGGGAAGTCCAAACCCAGCCCCAGTGAAGTCTGCCAGAAACAACAGGAGTTTTGGGAGAGTCAGCTTTGTGCCTCGCGCATGAGACCATCCTTGCCCTTTCACTATGTACCTATGTTTTGTCTTGTTGGCAAGGACCTAGTGCATGTCTGTACATAGTCTGTTATAGGTTGACTCGTTTTGGACGATCCTGCCTGTAATGAATTTTGGTGAAACCGTACTTTTGATGTGAGTTATTAACGTATCTGAGTATGGTTTGTTTGATGTGCATATAAGCACGGCTCTATGGACAAAGTTTTTAATTTTGCTTCCGTTTGGCCCCCATTAACTCTGTTAAAATACGTTCCCAACAGTTTGAGGCCGTAGGTAATCTCATGATTACTGGCCGGTTACGTCCTTAACCCACGGGGGCGGGTTTGGGTCGTGACAGAGTGGTATCAGAGCACGAGTTAATAACTCACACACTTGTCCAAAAAGAGCAATAAGCGTCTAGATAAGATCTAGGATGCACTCATGTGATAAATACGAGTTTGGAAGCATTGATTATATGCTTAAATGTTTTGTTATGAATAATTATATGTGTAAGTTGTGAACTACTTGCATTACGAATTATCTGGAAATATGTGCTCCTTAGTGTATGTGTACTTGTGTACCTTTGGTATGGAATATAATGCAAGTTTAATCAGATGGTGAGAACCAGAGGTGATGAGTTAGAGGAATCCTCTGCTGCCAGACTGGACAGAATGGAAAGACTGATTCAGGAAATGGCAGAAGCTTTGAGACAGCAACAAGAGTGGCAGCAACAGTGGCAGCAACCACACCCGCCACCTCCACCTCAGGCACCGCCCGTGCCAGATAATCAAAATGATGATCGGATAATTGCTCTCACCAAGGAGTTCAAGAAAATGAAACCACCGCAGTTTCATGGTGGACTGGATCCTTTGAAAGCGGAAGCTTGGGTTCTTGGGATCGAAAAACTGTTTGAGGTATTTCCGTGCTCGGATACACAGAAAGTGCTTCTAGCTACTTTTATGCTAGAAGACGAAGCGAGAAGATGGTGGATGTTGATGCGAGAAAACCACAGGGATGTTGACTGGGTGAAATTTTTGGAAATCTTCTATGACAAGTACTTCCCGTAGTGTGTCCGGGACAGGAAAGTGGCAGAGTTCATGGAACTCAAACAAGACAGCATGACTGTAGCTGAGTATGAGGCCAAATTTACTGAGTTGGCCAGGTTTGCACCACACGTGATTGACACTGATTATAAGAAGGCAAGGCATTTTGAAGGTGGGCTCCGAAGTGACATCCTAGAGCGAGTGAATGTCCTGAAATTGGAGACCTACATTGGGGTGCTTGACCGGGCCATTATATCAGAGGCTAACATAGCTAGACAAGCTAAGCCAACAACCGAATGGAAAGGCAACAAAAGACAAGGCTTCTTTTCGAAGAAGAAATTTTTGAAAAAGCAAAACACGGGCTCCTTAACTACTTCCGGTTCTTCCCGAGACACAGCTCCCATGTGCAACACTTGTGGCAAAAAGCACCGTGGAGTCTGTTACCGTACATCAGGAGCCTGTTTTAAGTGTGGGAAACAAGGGCATATAGCCCGAGATTGTAATCCGAATAGTGGGAAGATAGCTGCTAGCTCCACTGCATCGATCCCGAAGCCGGGAAACACTTTGAGATCTGCTACTACCGGGGATACAGTGAGACAAGGGAGAGTCTTTGCACTCGTTCCGGGTGATACACGGAATGCCAATGCCGTTGTCTCAGGTACTATCTCGATATGTAATCAGGATGCTTTTGTGTTAATTGATTCTAGATCAACGCATTCATTTGTGACATATGCATTTGCATCTAGACTGAAAAGACCCCTAGAATTGTTGCCATATTTGTTATGTGTGTCTGCTCCATCGGGGGAATCTGTGTTATGTGACTATATATATCGGTTTTGTGACATGCATATTGAGGATGCTACCCTATATGTAGATTTGTTGCCCTTAAACTTTAGACACTTCGATGTAATTTTGGGCATGGATTGGTTGACCAAATATTGTGCTACTATAGATTGTGTGACAAAGAGGGTTGTGTTTAAACCACCAGAACAGGAAGAAATTGTGTTTGTGGGAAATGGGGTAGTACCTCCACCATATTTGATATCTGCAATGAAAGCATGTAAATTGATCAGGAAGGGATGCCAGGGTTATTTGTGTTATGTATTGACTGAACAATCCGTGAATGTTGAATTGAATTATATTCCCATTGTTAGAGAATTCCCAGATGTGTTTCCAAATGAATTACCAGGGAAATTGGTAGACAGGGAGATAGAGTTTACTATTGAAACTGTGCCAGGCACCCAGCCTATTTCTAAAACTCCCTACAGGATGGCTACAGCCGAAATGAGAGAATTAAAAGAACAGTTGCAAGACCTTCTTGATAAAGGGTTTATCCGGCCCAGTACTTCGCCTTGGGGCGCACCAGTGTTATTTGTAAAGAAAAAGGATGGTACCTCACGCCTGTGCATTGATTACCGGGAATTGAACAAGGTAACGATAAAGAACAAATATCCCTTACCCCGTATTGATGACTTATTTGATCAGTTGCAGGGATCACGGGTGTTTTCTAAGATTGATTTGAGATCTGGGTATCATCAGCTGAAGGTTAAAGCAGAGGATGTTGAGAAAACCGCATTCAGAACGAGGTATGGTCATTTTGAATTTCTTGTTATGCCATTTGGAGTGACTAATGCTCCGGCAGCGTTTATGGACCTAATGAATAGAATTTTTAAAACCTACCTTGATGAGTTTGTTGTAGTCTTCATCGATGATATTTTGATTTACTCTAAAGATAAACTTGAACATGAACATCATTTGAGGATTGTTTTACAAATACTTCGGGAAAGAAAATTATTTGCTAAGTTAAAGAAATGTGAGTTTTGGTTGGATGAGGTTATTTTCTTAGGGCACGTGGTCAACAAGGAAGGAATTTCAGTGGACCCGCAGAAAATAGAAGCAATTGTGAATTGGCCTACACCAACTAATGTGACAGAAGTTCGCAGTTTCATGGGCTTAGCTGGGTACTACAGAAGGTTTGTAAAGGACTTTTCGAAATTAGCTGTGCCTCTTACCCAATTGACACGTAAAGGACAACCATTTGAGTGGAATAGTGAAAGAGAATCAGCCTTTCATGAATTGAAGACAAGATTGACCACTGCACCAATTTTGACACTACCTTCAGGTACGGAAAATTTTGTGATTTTCAGTGACGCATCTTATAAGGGTTTGGGTTGTGTGTTAATGCAGAACGGAAAGGTTATTGCTTACGCCTCCCGACAGTTGAGGCCACATGAGAAGAATTATCCAACACATGACCTAGAATTGGCCGCAGTTGTTTTTGCTTTGAAAATCTGGCGGCATTATTTGTATGGGGCAAAGTGTGAAGTCTACACAGATCATAAAAGCCTAAAATACTTCTTCACGCAGAAAGAGTTGAATATGCGTCAGAGAAGATGGCTGGAATTGATAAAAGATTACGACCTAGAAATTCAGTATCACCCCGGAAAAGCTAATACAGTGGCTGATGCCTTGAGCAGGAAATCAACAGGGAGTACGGCTTGTTTGCTTACTGAACAAAGGGAGATTTTGCAAGACTTTGAAAAGTCTGAAATTGAAGTGGTAGTGTGTGAACAGGGCGGATTGATAGCCGCTATTACAGCCGAGCCGGCAATTGTTGATGAAATCAAGCAAAAACAGAAAGAGGATGAGTTCCTCAGAAAGGTAATTGATGAATTTGAAGTAAGCCCAAAAGCGGAGTTCGGTGTCGAGAATGGAATGTTGAAATTTCGAAACCGAATATGTGTCCCAGATATCACGGAACTAAAGAAGAGGGTCTTAGATGAAGCCCACAGATCCGTATTTGCTATGCATCCGGGTAACAATAAAATGTATCGGGATTTGAAGCAAACCTATTGGTGGCCTAAAATGAAGAAAGAGATTGCAGAATATGTGTCCAAGTGCCTTCAGTGTCAGCAGGTTAAGGCTGAACATCAGAAACCAGGCGGTCTACTTCAACCTCTCCCTATTCCTGAGTGGAAGTGGAAACACGTGACTATGGATTTCGTTGTTGGCCTACCTCGGACTTCCGGAGGTATGGATTCTGTTTGGGTTGTAGTTGATAGACTGACTAAATCTGCACATTTTCTGCCTGTTAAAACTACGTTTACCGCTTATAGGTTGGCTACTATTTATGTTGATGAAATTGTCCGTTTACATGGAGTTCCGGTATCCATTGTGTCGGATAGAGATCCGAAATTTGTATCTAGATTGTGGAAGAGTTTGCAGGAAGCTATGGGAATAGAACTAAGGTTCAGCACTGCATTCCACCCACAGACAGATGGGCAGTCAGAACGAACAATACAGACTTTGGAAGATATGCTTCGCATGTGTGCTTTGGATTTTCAGGGGAGTTGGGAAGACTACTTGCCACTTGCAGAATTTGCCTATAATAATAGCTTCCACTCCGGCATCGGTATGGCACCATACGAGGCTTTGTATGGTAGGAGGTGTAGATCACCTATTTGTTGGACAGAGGTCGGGGACAGAGCTTTGCTCGGGCCTGAAATTGTACAAGACACCTCTGAAAAGATCAAAACTATTCGGCAAAGGCTCAAAACAGCTCAAGACCGACAGAAGAGTTATGCAGATGTCCGGAGAAGACCTCTTGAGTATGAGGTCGGCGACCATGTGTTCATCCGTGTTTCTCCAATGAAAGGCCAAGTCAGGTTTGGGAAAAAGGGCAAGTTAACGCCCCGTTATATTGGGCCGTTTCAAATTTTGGAGAAACTTGGTCCAGTTGCTTATAGAGTTGCTTTGCCACCGGGATTTGAGCAAATCCACAATGTGTTTCATGTGTCAATGTTGAGGGGTTACCTCCGAGACCCGTTGCATGTGATTGATTATCACCGAATTGCTATTGATGAAAATATGGAATATGCTGAATGGCCGGAAAGAATTGTTGACCGACAAGTGAAAGAATTGAGAAACAAATCCATTCCAATGGTGAAAGTGGAATGGAAGGAACACTATGGGACAGATGCTACATGGGAAAAAGAGGAGGAAATGCGTCTACGCTATCCACATTTGTTTCCCGACGAAGGTAAGTTAAGTTTGGAGGACCAAACTTCCTAAAGGGGGGAAGACTGTGACACCCCTGTTCTGTAGTGTGTTAATTGGTCCTTAACATGATGTGATTATGTATTTTGATATGATTTTGTGTTCCACTATGTGAAAATATGTGGTTTGAAATTTTATATGTTCATCGTAGGAATATCTGCTTGAGTAGTCTGCTTTGGAAATTTAATTGAGGGCCTTATCGGCCACGGAACCCGAAATTGATTACGCCATTGTGGTTGGCATAATTTTTAGGGCCTACGGTGAAATTTAATTGAAATTTGATTCTGGTCAATTTAAACTGATTAAATTGATAAATTAAGTACCCCATTATTTTATATTAAAATATTTGTTAGTGGGGCTTGTTGTATATTTGTATTGCACTCTCCTTTTCAAAATCTGAGTTAGACAATTGAGAGTGAGAGAGAGGCCGGCCATGGAGAGAAAAAGGGAGAGATTTGTGTAATTTGGGCTCAAGACTTGGGAATTTGAAGATCTAGCTCAAGATTTGGCTAGAGCTTGAGTGTTGAAGCTCTTAGGTAAGTGAATTCATGGACTCTTACTTGTAATTTGTAAGTTCAAGGGTTGTTTGTGATCAAGAACATGTAATGAGTTGATTTTTGTTGAGTTTGAAGTCTTAGAACTCATGCATGTAAGAAATTACTTTGAATTTGCATGTTTGAGCTTGAAACACATGATTCATGTAGAGTTTTGGTTAAAGCTCATGTTGTAATCACCATTTGTACCATTTAAGTTGAGAATGATGAGCATCTCCCACATGCATGTACAAATCATGGGAGTATAAGTCTTGAATGTTTGAATTTGAGCATGTTGATGATGGGTTTGAGATATTTTGGGACATGCATGTAGATAATTCATGTAATTGAGCTTTCCTAATGTTGCAATCGTGCATTAGTAGCATGTTAGCATGTGTAAATGTGTAATTTGAACCATTGCATGCAAGAAATGTAGATGGAAAACCGATTGGGAGCCCAAGAACACGATCTGGGAAACCCAGATTTTTGAGGTCCGCTCGAGCGGGGTAATGGCCGCTCGAGCGGGAAAATCGTGCTCCCAGCATTTTTGCAGAGTTGGATGTCCGCTCGAGCGGGACACTCCACGCTCGAGCGTGGATTTTCGTAGACAGGCCTTCAGCTCGAGCGCTCTATTCCACGCTCGAGCGCATATTTCGTGCAACCAGTACTTCTGCAGGCCTTAAGGGTCCGCTCGAGCGGAGAAGTTTACGCTCGAGCGGGGACCCTGTTTCCTGGAATTTTGTTCATCCATTCTGTGATTCGTTTTCCGTTCCCTTTCACTTGCAAGCACTCTTAGGCATATGTTAAGCATTGTAAATGAGTTAATGAGATAAGAACAAAGCCTAAAGAGGAATATGTGAATTAAAGAACGGATTGAACTGTTAGTGACCCTTTTGTATTCATGAAATGTGTAGGGTCAAGCTCCAGGGCGCATCCACAAGCCGATCACTGTGAGTAATATCAATATTTGAAAACTTGTCAATGTCCAATTGTTATTCCCCTATATAAATATTATGAGTTGTTAATTGGGATTGTGGACAAAAGTCTGACAAGAATAAATGAATGAGTGGGCCAAAGGCCGTTTTAACATGAATGAGTGGGCCAAAGGCCGTTTTGACATGAATGAGTGGGCCAAAGGCCGTTTTGACATGAATGAATGGGCCAAAGGCCGTTTTGACATGAATGAATGGGCCAAAGGCCGTTTGACATGAATGAATGGGCCAAAGGCCGTTTTGACATGAATGAATGGGCCAAAGGCCGTTTTGACATGAATGAGTGGGCCAAAGGCCGTTTTGACATGAATGAATGGGCCAAAGGCCGTTTGACATGAATGAATGGGCCAAAGGCCGTTTTGACATGAATGAATGGGCCAAAGGCCGTTTGACATGAATGAATGGGCCAAAGGCCGTTTTGACATGAATGAATGGGCCGAAGGCCGTTTTGCCATGAATGGAAACCCGGATGGGCCAAAGGTCAGAATGTTTGGAACTACAGTTACTTGACTTGCATTTCGTATAGTTATATATATATTTTGTTGTTAAACAGAAGTATGAATGGGGCCCAAGGTCGTCTGGAGCATGTTGTTCTACAGATTGTTATGTAACTGTTATACTTGATATTATTCACTGGGCTATCGCTCACGCTCATTCATGTATTTGTAGGTGAGCCAAGGGAAGTCCAAACCCAGCCCCAGTGAAGTCTGCCAGAAACAACAGGAGTTTTGGGAGAGTCAGCCTTGTGCCTCGCGTATGAGACCATCCTTGCCCTTTCACTATGTACCTATGTTTTGTCTTGTTGGCAAGGACCTAGTGCATGTCTGTACATAGTCTGTTATAGGTTGACTCGTTTTGGACGATCCTGTCTGTAATGAATTTTGGTGAAACCGTACTTTTGATGTGAGTTATTAACGTATCTGAGTATGGTTTGTTTGATGTGCATATAAGCACGGCTCTATGGACAAAGTTTTTAATTTTGCTTCCGTTTGGCCCCCATTAACTCTGTTAAAATACGTTCCCAACAGTTTGAGGCCGTAGGTAATCTCATGATTACTGGCCGGTTACGTCCTTAACCCACGGGGGCGGGTTCGGGTCGTGACACCTACGCTCGAGCGAAGAACTGTGTCTCACGCTCGAGCGAGCATCGAGCGGAGAATTTCAACAACTAGTACTTTTCATGTTTTTGCAGACCGCTCGAGCGAGGAAGTCTACGCTTGAGCAACCCCTCTGTTTTGGTATGCTCGCTCGAGCGTAGAAAGCCACGCTCGAGTGAGACCCCTATTTTCAGTAAATTTTGAAAAGTGTTTTAAAGTGTATTTTTGCATCCTTATTCCATCCTAGGCATTCATAGGCCATGTTTAAGGCATCTTAATGAGGATAATATTATAGAACCACACCAAGTCAAGTCAAGGGGCTAAGTTATTAATCCCAAGTGTGTAATTAGTGTGTGTTCGTTTTACAACTGTAGGGTTGGCATCCGAGGACGCTGATTAGCATGCCTATAGCCCAGTACTCTGTGAGTAACAATGTTGTAAAGATACGCTCAATTATAATTATTTTCTGAACAATTGATTATACCGTCTTCTGAAATGATACCATTTACTGAATGAATGTTTGTCCTATTTGTGAACTGTACTCGTGGCATCCATAGCAACTTACTGTTACTGTTACTGATACTGTTACTATTACTGCTACTGTTACAGAGATCTCTGTTAGTTCCAATGCTTGGAACTACTACTGTTTACTGTTCTGATGGCCATCAACTGACTGTTCGGTCTATTAAGACCTACTGTTTACTATACTGTGCTGCTATAGGATGTACCACGTATGATTGTTATGATTTCTAAATGACTGATATGACACGAACTATTGGCCACTGATTGAATAACTGATCTACTGATGCAAATGACTGTTTTAATTACTGAAGGAGAATTCATTCTTAACATCTTTACATAGTTGTTATTCACTAGGCTTTAGTTCACTGTTTATATATGTATGTAGGTGTCCAGGCACCGGACCGGAGCTAGGAGCGTCGGGTTAAGCTCATGTTTTGTCAAGCCAATCATTGTGCCTCACTTCGAGGTTCCAAGTCCGTTCAAGCTAAGGCTGTTTTTTGGGTGTTGTAGATTCCCCCTTTTTGTCTCTATTTTGTACTGACTGGATAAGTTTGACTGTACAGTTACGGTATAGGGATTGAATCCCTAACCTGTATGTTCTGTATGTCTGATATGTATATATGTTTTGGTTGTGAATGTGGTTCGTTCATGAAAGTCTTTTTCCATTCAGATTTTCACAGCTCATTGGACATCTTTATTTACTGTTTGGCTTCCGTCAACCCCTTACTTTGTATTACTGTCATTACTGTTAAGCAGGCCTTTGGTATTTACGGGTTACTGGCTGGTTACGATGCTAAACCCATAGGGGCAGGTTTGGGTCGTGACAGAGTGGTATCAGAGCACGAGTTATACCGCACACATGTGTCCAAATGAGCTATAGGATGTCCTAGAAAAGTAATTAGGGCATTGCATGAGCATGAGAAAGTGTGTGTGGCCATGACATGAATATATGTGTTGATGTGCTAATGTGCTTAAGTAAGCAACTTCTATGTTTATTATTACCATATTGCATATAGTGAAATGGAGAATGTAAGAAATGCCGATGAATCTGAATCATCTGAAGCAAGAATGGAAAGACTGGAAAGAATGGTGGAACTATTGACTGAGGCCCTAAGACAACAACAAAACCAACAGCCCCCACCTCCTCCAGTACAGCCAGAACCGAATATTAATGATGATGTAATTGCTTTGACACAGAAGTTAAGCAAAATGAAACCACCAACATTCCAAGGAGGCCTTGAACCACTAAAGGCCGAAGCATGGGTTCTAGAAACCGAAAAATTGTTTGAAGTGTTTCTGTGTTCCGAGGCACACAAAGTGTTACTGGCTGCCTTCACCTTACAAGAAGAAGCTAGATGGTGGTGGATGCTTATACGTGACACTAACAATGCTATAACTTGGGCTCAGTTTAAAGAAGCTTTTTATGAGAAATACTTTCCTCAGTATGTCAGGGACCGCAAAGTGATTGAATTTGAGCAATTAAAGCAAGGCACCATGTCTGTAGCCGAATATGAATCAAAGTTCACTGAACTTGCCCGATATGTACCACACATGGTGGACACTGATTATAAAAAGGCCAGAAAGTTTGAAGGCGGGCTTAATATAGAGATACTTGATCGAATCAATGTTTTGAAACTGCTCAAATATGTGGATATCCTTGACCGAGCAATTATGGCCAAGGCAAATATCACTGCATTGCAACAGACTAAGACACCGGTGACCGAATGGCGGGGTAAAAGGCGAGGCTTCAATTTCAAAAAGGGCTGAAATAACTCATTGAACAAAAAGCAAAACACCAGGTCAACGAGTAGCTCTAGTCAAGGGAACAGTTCCATACCACCCTGCTCCGAATGTGGAAAAAGGCACAAAGGGGTTTGCTACAGAATTTCTGGTGCTTGTTACAGGTGTGGCAAGGTGGGCCACATGGTTAAAGACTGCCCTTCCACATCTTAAGGCAATAGTAAAGCTGCAGCTAGCACCGCAGCATCAACCGTTACACCAAAACCCAATTCCAAGGCTACTGGAAAGGAACCTTTAAGGCAAGGCTGAGTGTTTGCACTTGTACCGGGAGATGTGCAGAATACCGAGACAGTTGTGTCAGGTATACTCTCAATTTTTGCTCAAAATGCATATATTCTGATTGATTCGGGGTCTACACATTCGTTTGTCTCACATGCTTTTTCACAAAAATTGAATAGACCACTGGAACCCATGAATTATTTGTTAGCTATATCCTCACCCACTGGGGGATCCATGACTTGTGCTTATGTGTATCCTGCATGTGAGATTGTTATTGGAGAAGTACTTCTGTATGTTGATTTACTGCCTTTGAATATTGACAATTTCAATGTAATTTTGGGAATGAACCGGTTAACAAAATATCATGCTTCCATTGACTGTGTAACGAAACAAGTTATTTTTCGTCCACCTGAATTGCCTGAATTTGTGTTTAACGGAGTTGGTGTAGTACCTCCCCCATATCTGATTTCGTCCATGAAAGCATTTAAACTAATTAAAAATGGGTGTAAAGGGTATTTATGTTGCATATTGACTGTACCTACTGACACTAAAGCTAATGTGGACAGTATTCCTATAGTCAGAGAATTCCCGGATGTTTTTCCAGATGATTTGCCGGGGGATTTGATTGATAGGGAGATTGAGTTCACCATTGAAGTGTTACCGGGTACACAGCCGATTTCCAAAGCTCCATACAGAATAGCACCTACTGAATTAAAAGAATTGAAAATATAGCTGCAAAAATTGTTAGATAAGAAGTTTATCAGGCCCAGTACTTTACCATGGGGCGCACCAGTTTTATTTGTGAAAAAGAAAGACGGCTCATTAAGACTTTGCATTGACTACCGCGAATTGAACAAAGTAACTGTAATGACCCTCGTCACTGAATACCGATTAACCACTGATTACTGCTAAACTAAAACTAAGTATGACTGAGAATTGACCTGAATAAAATACTGAACTGACTGACTGAAATTTGGAACCGGATTGACTGAGTATATATGTTAGTTTGTATTCTATCTGTTTGTCGTTTAAATATCTGTTCATGTTTTAATGTTTAAGTTGCGAATTGAAGACCTTATCGGCGGCTGAACCGGAAACCGATTGGTGTTTTATGATCGGTGGAATTTATGTGATTTTACGGTATAATTATTTGAAAACTGATTAGGTATGATTAAATTAGGTTAAATAAGTTAAATTGCATAGTTGGCTTTAATTATAACTTTGCCACTCAAGTGGCCCACAACCTAGACACATGTGAGCCTTTGTATTCATGCATTGAACAAACATTTCCTCAACCTTTCATTTTTGTGTTCAATCGACCTAGAGAGAGAGTTAAGGGAGAGAGTTGGATTCATCTCATTTTGCTTGGTCTTGGTTAGAAATTAAGAGGATTGAAGTATAATTTGCATAATTAAGCTCCTACACTTGAACTACAAGGCTTAAGGTAGATTCATTGTCTTTTTGTTCATGTTTTGAGCTAATTCTTGCATGGTCCATGTCAAATTATAGAGCTAAGTCAAGGTTTAGTTCAAACATGTTGGATCATAGCTCATTCTTGCATGCATGTTTGTTTTGATGAAGTTTGAGTTGATTTCATGGCAAATTGTCACATGCATGTTCATAATTAAGCTTAAGTCTATGTTTTCAACTTGTTTTTGGAACAATTGGCTCACTAGAGCATCAAATTGAAGCTTTGAAATGGTTTGAATTCATGCATGTTTGCATGTTCTTCATGTGCATGAAAATTGGTTTGAATTGGATTTAATTAACTCACCCTTGGGATTTGATTTCTCAAATTGAGCTTTGAAACTTGTTGTATATTGAGTTTAGATGTGTTTTCCAGGAATTGGGCCCAAGAAGTTGAGTTTTGAGCTAAGGAATGCTTGGTTTGAGCTTGGGAGGCAAATCTAGAAATTCCAGAATTTGGCTTCTACACTCGAGCGACCATCGTTTACTCTGAGCCCCACTCGAGCGAAGGAATGGTGGCTCGAGCGTAAATTTCAGGCTCTCAGCATCTTAGTACGTGCAAGCGTACGCTCGAGCGAAGAGTTGTGTCTCACGCTCGAGCGAGCATCGAGCGCAAATTTTCAACATCCAGCACTTTTTTCATTTTTACAGACCGCTCGAGCGAGGAAGCCCACGCTCGAGCGACCCCACTATTTGGACAAGCTCGCTCGGGCGAAGAAATCCACGCTCGAGCGAGACCCTTGTTTTCTGAAAAATTCTAAAAACGTTTTCTAAGTGCATCTTTGCATCCTCATCCCATCCTAGGCATTCTTAGGCCTAGTTTAAGGCATCTTAATGAGGATATAGATGTAGAACCACACCGAGGCAATTTAGGGATTAAGTTATCATCTTTCCCGACTGTGCAACTTAGTGTGTGTTCTATCTGTTAACTGTTTAGGGTTGGCTTTTGGGGACGTGCTCTAGCTGCTTATAGCCCAGAACTCTGTGAGTAACAATTGTGTAAAGATATGTTCAAAATGATTATCTTCTGAACAACTGAACTGTACTGTTTCTGAATTGAATGTTGTTAATTGAATGAATGTATGCCCTATATTCTGAACTGTATTGTGGCATCCTTAGCACCTACTGTTTACTGTTACTATTACAGAGATCTCTGTCGATTCCCTTGTTGGAACCACTACTGTTTACTGATTGATGGCCATCACTTACTGTTCGGTCTTTTAAGACCTACTGTTTACTGTACTGCTATGCTAATGGATGTACCACATATGACTAAATGATTGATATACTGGATCAATGAACTGTTTTCATTACTGTAAGGACATTCATTCTTAACCTCTTTACGCATTGTGTTATTCACTGGGCTTTAGCTCACTGCTCATATATATATGTAGGTGTATAAGCACCAGACCGCAACTAGAAGCGTCGGGGTACTCCAGTTTTTGTCAAGCCAACCTATGTGCCTCACTGCGAGGTTCCGAGCCTGTCAAGCTATGGCTTAGGGGTGTTTCAAATTCCCCCGTCTGTTGCCACATCTGTTTTGTAATAACTGTATAGACTGTACCGTACTGTTTTTGATAGGGGTTATATCCCTGTACTGAATGATTGTACATGTATGTATAGACTGCTTGGTTATGAATGTGCATTCAAATGAAAAGTCTTTTTGTATACAGACTCTCACAGCTCATTGGACATTATTTATTTACTATATTGGCTTCCGCCAGGCCCTGTACTTTGTTTTACTGTATTACTGTTAAGTAGGCCTTCGATAATCTCGGATTACTGGCCAGTTACGGTGCTAAACCCATAGGGCCGGGTTTGGGTCGTGATAGAGTGGTATCAGAGCGATACTTACCACGAGTTATACCACACACACGTGTCTAAATGAGCTATAGGGTGTCCTAGAAAAGCGATTAGGGCAGTACATGAGCATGACAAGTGTGTGGTTATGATATGACTGAATATCTGTTAGTGTGCTAATCTGTTAAAGTAACTGACTGCCTACTTGATAACTGTTTACGTATGCAACTGCTTATGGTTAAAACTGTTATAA
Source organism: Camellia sinensis (assembly GCF_055761805.1). NCBI lineage: Eukaryota > Viridiplantae > Streptophyta > Magnoliopsida > Ericales > Theaceae > Camellia > Camellia sinensis. Next base: position 177,711,303 of record NC_138962.1, on the reverse strand, counting down.
TTGTTTATAGTGAAATGGATAACGCAAGAACTGTAAATGAAACTGAATCCTCATCCTCTGAGGCCAGAATGGCCAGACTAGAACGAATGATGGAACTGATAACTGCAAGATTAGATCAACAGCAGAACCAACAGCCCCCACTTCCTCCTCCGGTACAGCCGGAACAGAATGTGAATGCTAATGATGGGGACATAATTGCACTGACCCATAAATTCAGTAAGATGAAACCGCCAGCCTTTCAGGGAGGCCTTGAACCGTTAAAAGCTAAAGCATGGGTTCTTGAGACTGAAAAGCTATTTGAGGTGTTTCCATGCTCTAAAGCACATAAAGTACTGTTAGCTACCTTCACCTTACAAGAAGAGGCCAGAATGTGGTGGATGCTCATCCGTGATGAAAATACCGTAATGACTTGGGCTCAATTCAAGGGAGCCTTCTTTGAAAAATATTTCCCTCAGTGTGTCAAGGACTGAAAAGTAACTGAGTTTGAACAACTGAAACAAGGCACCATGTTTGTAGCAGAATATGAGACAAAATTTACTGAACTTGTCGTTATGCACCGCACATGGTGGGCACTGATCACAAGAAGGCCAGAAAGTTTGACGGCGGCCTGAATGTTGTAATACTGGACAGAATAAATGTCTTGAAATTACCGAGCTATGTGAATGTTCTTGACCGGGCTTTGATGGCTGAGGCAAACATCGAAGCATTGAAAACTGAAACACCAGCGTCCTAATGGCGTGGTAAAAGGCAAGGTTTCAAGTTTAAGAAAGGCAAGCATAATCCATTGAACAAGAAACAGAATACGGGGTCAACGACTACTTCTAGTCAAGGGAACCATCCAATACCGCCCTGTTCCGAATGTGGTAGGAACCATAAGGGAGTTTGCTACAAAATATCAGGAGCCTGCTACAGGTGTGGCAAAATTGGCCACATGGTTAAAGACTGCCTCTCTGCTCCGCAGGCCAGTAGTAAGGCTACACCAAGCGTGGCAGCATCAACTGTTGCACCAAAGCCTAACCCAAAGCTACCGGGAAAGAGCCTATGAGGCAGGGCCGAGTGTTCGCCCTAGTACCGGGAGATGTGCAAAATACTGAGACCGTTGTGGCAGGTATCCTCTCTATTTGTACTCAAAATGCATATGTACTGATTGATTCGGGGTCTACACATTCTTATGTATCGCATGCTTTTTCGCGTAAATTGAATAGACCCTTAGAACCTATGAACTATCTACTAGCTGTATCATCACCCGTCGGGGGATCTTTGACCTGTGCATACATGTACCCTGCTTGTGAAATTATTGTTGGAGATGCACATCTGTTTATTGATTTATTGCCACTGAACATAGACCATTTTGATGTCATATTGGGGATGGACTGGTTAACGAAATATCATGCCACCATAGACTGTGTAACAAAACAAGTAGTCTTCCGTCCACCGGGTTTACCCGAATTTGTATGTAATGGGGTTGGAGTAGTACCTCCTCCGTATTTGATTTCATCTGTAAAAGCTGTTAAATTGATTAGAAAAGGGTGTAAAGGGTATCTGTGTTCTATACTGACTGTATCTACTGATGATGATGCTAATGTAAACTGTATTCCTATAGTCAAAGAATTCCCAGATGTTTTTCCAAATAATCTGCCAGGGGATTTGATTGACAGGGAGATTGAATTCACCGTTGATGTGGTTCCCGGAACACAGCCGGTATCTAAAGCTCCTTACCGAATGGCTCCAACTGAACTGAAGGAACTGAAAGTGCAACTGCAAGAACTGTTAGACAAGAAGTTCATCAGGCCCAGTACTTCACCGTGGGGCACTCTTGTTTTGTCTGTAAAGAAGAAAGATGGTCACTGAGACTGTGCATTGACTACCGCGAACTGAATAAGGTAACTATGAAGAATAAATACCCACTACCGCGTATTGATGACCTGTTTGATCAGTTATAGGGTGCTCAGGTATTTTCAAAGATTGATCTCAGATCCGGATATCACCAACTGAAAGTTAAGCCAGAAAACATTGAGAAAACTACTTTTAGAACGAGGTATGGACATTATGAATTTTTAGTTATGCCTTTCGGAGTTACCAATGTACCAGCTGCATTTATGGACCTCATGAACAGAATTTTCAAACCATACCTTGATGACTTTATTGTTGTATTCATTGATGACATCCTGATTTATTCTAAAAGTAGAGAAGAGCATGAACATCATCTGAGACTTGCCCTACAAACTTTAAGAGAATAGAAACTGTATGCTAAACTGTCTAAATGTGAATTTTGGCTTGAAAATGTTATGTTTTTGGGGCATGTTGTTAGCAAAGATGGAATTTCTGTTGATCTGCAGAAAATTGAAGCTGTAGTAAACTGGCCTAGACCAACAAATGTGACAGAAGTCCAAAGCTTTTTGGGTTTGGCTGGATATTACAGAAGATTTGTCAAAGATTTCTCCAAAATCGCCTTACCGTTGACTCAATTAACTCAAAAGGGGATATCATTTGACTGGACTGACCAAAGGGAATCAGCATTCCAAGAGTTGAAAACTCGACTTGTGACTGCACCAGTTCTTACCCTACCTTCAGGTACGGATGGTTATACTGTATTTAGTGATGCTTCTCACAAGGGTTTGGGGTGTGTTTTAATGCAGAATGGAAGAGTTATTGCATATGCTTCCCGACAACTGAGACCGCACGAAAAGAACTACCCGACCCATGATCTGGAACTTGCTGCAACAGTATTTGTGCTGAAAATTTGGTGCCACTAACTGTATGGGGCGACATGTGAAGTATATACCGACCACAAGAGCCTGAAGTACTTCTTCACACAGAAAGAACTGAATATGAGACAGCGGAGATGGCTAGAACTGATTAAAGATTATGATCTACAGATTTTGTATCATCTGGGAAAAGCCAACACCGTTGCCGATGCACTGAGCCGGAAGCCAATTGGGAACTTAGCCTGTTTGCTCACCGGGCAGAAAGAATTGCTTTGTGACCTTGAAAAAGCTGAAATTGAGATTGTTTTGCGAGAACAAGGTGGAACCTTAGCTGCTATTTCTGCTCAACCAGCACTAATTGAAGAAATTAAAGAGAAACAACAACTGGATGACTTCTTGAAAATGATGTACCGAAATTTCAAGGAAGACTGTGTGTACCGAATGACACTGAACTGAAAAGAAGAGTCCTGCAAGAGGGCCACAACTCAAAATTTTCTATCCATCCCGGGAATACGAAAATGTACCAAGATTTGAAATTGAATTTCTGGTGGCCGGGAATGAAGAAAGAAATCGCTGATTTTGTATCAAAATGTCTTCATTGCCAACAAGTCAAAGCCGAACATCAACGACCCGCAGGCTTATTGCAGCCCTTACCGATACCGGAGTGGAAATGGGAACATATCACCATGGATTTTATCGTTGGATTGCCTCGCTCCAGTAAAGGTATGGACTCAATTTGGGTTATTGTTGATAGACTAACTAAATCTGCTCACTTCTTACCTGTCAAAACAATCTATAATGCGGACAAATTGGCTGTAATTTACATTGATGGAATTGTTAGACTGCATGGCGTGCCTGTGTCCATTGTTTCAGACAGAGATTCGAAGTTTACATCGAGGTTTTGGCAAGGTCTACAGACTGCATTGGGAACTGAATTGAAACTGAGTAGTGCCTATCATCCTCAGACAGATGGACAGTCAGAAAGGACCATCCAAACTCTAGAGGATCTACAGAGAATGTGTGTCCTTGATTTTCAAGGAAACTGAGAAAGTCATTTGCCGTTAGCTGGATTTGCCTACAATAACAGCTTCCATTCAAGTATTGGTATGGCGCCTTTCGAGGCATTGTACGGCAGAAAATGTAGATCTCCGATTTGCTGGGCAGAAGTTGGAGATGGGCCTTTGCTTGGGCCCGAGATTGTGTATGAGACGACTGAGAAAGTGAAACTGATACAACAGAGACTGAAAACTGCACAGAGTAGACAGGAGAGTTATGCAGATGTCAGAAGACGAGACAGAGAGTATGAAGTGGGTGATCACGTTTTTGTGAAAGTGACACTAATGAAAGGCCAAACTCGTTTTGGAGTCAAAGGCAAGTTAGCACCGAGATATGTCGGACCGTATGAGGTTACGAGAAAATCAATCCGGTGGCATATCAAGTTGCGCTTCCTCCTGAAATGGAGCATATCCACAACGTCTTCCGCATCTCTATGTTGAGGGACTACCTCCGGGATCCTTTCCATGTCATAGAGCCTACTCGTGTAGTGTTGAGTGATGACTACACTTACGAGGAATGGCCCATACAGATTGTAAACAGACGGATCAAGAAGTTGAGGAATAAAGAGATCCCGTTAGTAAAAGTCGACTGGCAAAACCATGGTGGCGTGTATGCCACTTGGGAAAGGGAAGATGACATGGCCAAGAGATATCCAGAACTGTTCCTACTGAATCCTGTTTTCTTCCAGAATGAAGGTAATTTGAGTTTAGAGGACTAAACTCTTTTTAAGGAGGGGAGACTGTAATGACCCTCGTCACTGAATACCGATTAACCACCGATTACTGCTAAACTGAAACTGAGTATGACTGATAATTGACCTAAATAAAATACTGAACTGACTGACTGAAATTTGGAACCGGATTGACTGAGTATATATGTTAGTTTGTATTCTATCTGTTTGTCGTTTAAATATCTGTTCATGTTTTAATGTTTAAGTTGCGAATTGAAGGCCTTATCAGCAGCTGAACCGGAAACCGATTGGTGTTTTATGATCGGTGGAATTTATGTGATTTTACGGTATAATTATCTGAAAACTGATTACGTATGATTAAATTAGATTAAATAAGTTAAATTACATAGTTGGCTTTAATTACAACTTTGCCACTCAAGTGGCCCACAACCTAGACACATGTGAGCCTTTGTATTCATGCATTGAACAAACATTTCCTCAACCTTTCATTCTTGTGTTCAATCGACCTAGAGAGAGAGTTAAGGGAGAGAGTTGGATTCATCTCATTTTGCTTGGTCTTGGTTAGAAATTAAGAGGATTGAAGTATAATTTGCATAATTAAGCTCCTACACTTGAACTACAAGGCTTAAGGTAGATTCATTGTCTTTTTGTTCATGTTTTGAGCTAATTCTTGCATGGTCCATGTCAAATTGTAGAGCTAAGTCAAGGTTTAGTTCAAACATGTTGGATCATAGCTCATTCTTGCATGCATGTTTGTTTTGATGAAGTTTGAGTTGATTTCATGGCAAATTGTCACATGCATGTTCATAATTAAGCTCAAGTCTATGTTTTCAACTTGTTTTTGGAACAATTGGCTCACTAGAGCATCAAATTGAAGCTTTGAAATGGTTTGAATTCATGCATGTTTGCATGTTCTTCATGTGCATGAAAATTGGTTTGAATTGGATTTAATTAACTCACCCTTAAGCTTTGATTTCTCAAATTGAGCTTTGAAACTTGTTGTATATTGAGTTTAGATGTGTTTTCCAGGAATTAGGCCCAAGAGGTCGAGTTTTGAGCTAAGGAATGCTTGGTTTAAGCTTGGGAGGCAAATCTGAAAATTTCAGAATTTGGCTTTTACGCTCGAGCGAAGGATTCTACGCTCGAGCGACCATCGTTTACTCTGAGCCCCACTCGAGCGAAGGAATGGTGGCTCAAGCGTAAATTTCAAGCTCTCAGCATCTTGGTGCGCGCAGGCGTACGCTCGAGCGAAGAGACCTACGCTCGAGCGAAGAGTTGTGTCTTACACTCGAGCGAGCATCGAGCGCAGATTTGCAACATCCAGCACTTTTTTCATTTTTATAGACCGCTCGAGCGAGGAAGCCTACGCTCGAGCGACCCCACTGTTTTGACAAGCTCGCTCGAGCGAAGAAATCCACGCTCGAGCGAGACCCTTGTTTTCTGAAAAATTCTAAAAAAGTTTTCTAAGTGCATCTTTGCATCCTCATCCCATCCTAGGCATTCTTAGGCCTAGTTTAAGGCATCTTAATGAGGATATAGATGTAGAACCACACCGAGGCAATTTAGGGATTAAGTTATCATGTTTCCCGACTGTGCAACTTAGTGTGTGTTCTATCTGTTAACTGTTTAGGGTTGGCTTTTAGGGACGCGCTCTAGCTGCTTATAGCCCAGAACTCTGTGAGTAACAATTGTGTAAAGATATGTTCAAAATGATTATCTTTTGAACAACTGAACTGTACTGTTTCTGAATTGAATACTGTTAATTGAACAAATGTATGTCCTATATTTTGAACTATATTGTGGCATCCTTAGCACCTACTGTTTATTGTTACTATTACAGAGATCTCTGTCGGTTCCCTTGTTGGAACCACTACTGTTTACTGATTGATGCCATCACTTACTGTTCGATTTTTTAAGACCTACTGTTTACTGAACTGCTATGCGATCTTGAAAAATTTAAGGTTGAAATTGTTTTGCGTGAACAAGGTGGGACATTGGCTACTATTTCTGCTCAACCGGCACTTATTGAGGATATTAAAGAGAAACAGCAACAAGATGAATTTTTGAAGAAGATCATTGATGAACGGGAATCCAAACCAAGGCCAGACTTTGAATTTGAAAACAATGTATTGAAATTTCAGGGAAGATTGTGTGTACCAAATGATCCAGAATTGAAAAGGCGAGTCTTGCAAGAAAGCCACAATTCAAAACTATCTAGCCATCCAGGAAATACAAAAATGTACCAAGACTTGAAACTTAACTTCTGGTGGCCTGCAATGAAGAAAGAAATTGCTGAATTTGTGTCAAAATGCCTACATTGCCAACAAGTCAAAGTTGAACATCAGCGACCTGCAGGTTTACTTCAGCCCTTACCAATACCGGAGTGGAAATGGGAACATATTACCATGGATTTCATTGTTAGATTGCCTCGCTCCAGTAAAGGTATGGATTCGATTTGGGTTATTGTTGATCGATTGACTAAATCTGCTCACTTCTTACCTGTCAAAACAATCTATAATACGGACAAATTAGCTACAATTTATATTGATGAGATTGTTAGATTGCATGGAGTGCTTGTGTCTATTGTTTCTGATAGGGACTCGAAGTTTACATCGAGATTTTGGCAAAGTCTGCAAACGGCATTGGGTACTGAATTGAGATTGAGTAGTGCATATCATCCTTAGACAGATGGCCAATCAGAATGAACCATCCAGACTCTGGAAGACTTATTGCGTATGTGTGTTCTTGATTTCCAAGGAAATTGGGAAAGTCATTTACCTTTAGCCGAATTTGCCTACAACAACAGTTGTCACTCAACATTGGTATGGCGCTTTTTGAGGCTTTATATGGCAGAAAATGTCGATCTCCTATTTGTTGGGCGAAAGTTGGAGATGGGCCTTTTCTTGGGCCTGAGATTGTACAAGAAACCACAAAAAAGGTGAAATTGATTCAGCAAAGATTGAAAACCGCACAAAGCCGAAAGAAAAGTTATGCGGATGTTTGAAGGCGAGACATGGAATATGAAGTGGGTGATCATGCTTTTGTTAAAGTGACGCCGATGAAAGAACAGACTCGTTTTGGGGTTAAAGGTAAGCTAGCACCGAGATATGTTGGGCCGCATGAAATCATTGAAAAGATTAATCTAGTGGCATATCAAGTAGCGCTTCCTCCTGGAATAGAGCATATGCATAATGTCTTCCATATTTCAATGTTGAGGGATTATCTCCGGGATCCCTTCCATGCTATTGAGCCTACCCGTGTGGTATTGAGTGATGATTACACTTATGAAGAGCGGCCCGTTGAGGTCATAAATCGACGAATCAAGAAGTTGAGAAATAAAGAAATCCCATTAGTGAAAGTGGATTGGCAAAACCATGGTGGCGTTTATGCCACTTGGGAAAAAGAAGACGATATGATGAAAAGATATCATGAACTGTTCCCCCTGAATCCTGTGTTCTTCCAAAATGAAGGTAATCCGAGTTTGGAGGACCAAACTTTTTTAAGGGGGAAAGGTTGTGACAACCCTCACCTCTGATTAGTGTTAAATTGTGATTAAGCATGATAAGTAATTGATTATGATGAAATCCTCAATTGATTGTATGAGTGTGTTGCCTTAATTGCATTTCTATCTGTTGAACCACAGAATGATCTGTTCATGTTTTGGTTTCGTATTGTGAATCAAAAGCCTTATTGGCGCCCGATCCAGAAATTGATTAGTATTTATGCTAATTAGGATTTATGTGATTTTATGGTATGTTTAATTAAAAATTTGATTTGGAATGATTAATTAGATTAAATAATGTTAAACTATAATAGTTTGAATTTATTACATGTTTGCCATTAGTGGGCCACTTTAGAGGCATTGTTTGGGGTGTAATTCATATCATTTTTGATGCATCATCTTCATCCTTTTGGAGGCCAAAACCGAGAGAGGGAGAGTAGGAGAAAAGAATTGATTCAACAAGAATTTGGCTTGGAAATTAGAGGAATTGAAGGAGATTGCAAAATTGAGCTAACGTACTTGGAGTTCAAGACCTAAGGTAGGGAATTCACCCTCTTGATTATGAATTTAAGTTGTTTCTTGCATGGTTCATGGAAATATTGGAGATTAGAGTCAAGTTATAGCCTAAGGAGTTGAATTGAGAAGCAATGTGTGCATGCATATGCATATTCTTGAATTTTGAGGTTGTTTTCATGAGAATTTTCGTATGCATGTTCATATTTTTGTTGTGGTCCATGAATTCATCATGTTCTTGAGCTCAATCTTTCATTTGATCATGTTTTGGAGCATTAGAGTTCTTGAGAACTCATGCATGTTATGTTTTTGCATTGTTCTTCAAGTTTCTTTGAAATTGGTGTTCAATTGGCTTATTTTTGGGCCTTGATTTTATTAAATGATCTTCAAAACATGTAGTGTTATTGGCTTCCAAGTGTTTTCCAGAAAATTGGGCCAAAATATTGAGTTTTGATGTATTGAATGCTTGGTTTGAGCTTTGGGAGCAAATCTGGAAAACCTAGAATTTGGCTTCCACGCTCGAGCGAAGGATTCCACGCTCGAGCGAGAACCTTTGTTTTCTGAATTCCGCTCGAGCGACAGAATGCTGGCTCAAGCGTAGATTGCAAGCTCTCAGGTTTTTGCGTGTGCAGACGCACGCTCGAGCGAGGAGACCTACACTCGAGCGAAGAACTGTGTCTCACGCTCGAGCGAGCATCGAGCGGAGATTTTCAGCAACTAGTACTTTTCATGTTTTTGCAGACCGCTCGAGCGAGGAAGTCTACGCTCGAGCGACCCCTCTGTTTTGGTACGCTCGCTCGAGCGTAGAAAGCCACGCTCGAGCGAGACCCCTATTTTCAGCAAATTTTGAAAAGTGTTTTAAAGTGTATTTTTGCATCCTTATTCCATCCTAGGCATTCCTAGGCCATGTTTAAGGCATCTTAATGAGGATAATGTTATAGAACCACACCAAGTCAAGTCAAGCGGCTAAGTTATTAATCCCAAGTGTGTAATTAGAGTGTGTTCCTTCTTCAACTGTGGGGTTGGCACCCGAGGACGCTGATTAGCATGCCTATAGCCCAGTACTCTGTGAGTAACAATGTTGTAAAGATACATTCAATTATAATTATTTTCTAAACAATTGATTATACTGTCTTCTGAAATGATGCCGTTTACTGAATGAATGTTTGTCTTATTTGTGAACTGTACTCGTGGCATCCATAGCAACTTACTGCTACTGTTACTGCTACTGTTACAGAGATCTCTGTCAGTTCCAATGCTTGAAACTACTACTGTTTACTGTTCTGATGGCCATCAACTGATTGTTCGGTCTCTTAAGACCTACTGTTTACTATACTGTGCTGCTATGGGATGTACCACGTATGATTGTTATGACTTCTTTACATAGTTGTTATTCACTGGGCTTTAGCTCACTATTTATATATGTATGTAGGTGTCCAGGCACCGGACCGGAGCTAGGAGCGTCGGGTTAAGCTCATGTTTTGTCAAGCCAACCATTGTGCCTCACTTCGAGGTTCCAAGTCTGTTCAAGCTAAGGTTGTTTTGGGGGTGTTGTAGATTCCCCCTTTTTGTCTCTGTTTTGTACTGACTGGATAAGTTTGACTGTACAGTTACGGTATAGGGATTGAATCCCTAACCTGTATGTTATATATGTCTGATATGTATATATGTTTTGGTTGTGAATGTGGCTCATTCATGAAAGTCTTTTTCTATTTAGATTTTCACAGCTCATTGGACATCTTTATTTATTATTTGGCTTCCGCCAGCCCCTTACTCTATATTACTGTCATTACTATTAAGCAAGCCTTTGGTAATCACGGGTTACTGGCTAGTTACGATGCTAAACCCATAAAGACGGGTTTGGGTCGTGACAGTTTTTATTTTCAACAAAAATATAACCGAGCTACAAGCCCCTCTTCTTGTACTGAATTTCTAATGAATGAATCTTTGGTTTGATTTTTTGACATCTTTTTGTTTGGTCATAGAACTCCTTTCCTTTAGTGTACTATTTTTTTACAAGCCTAGCTGGCCTAATTTAGCTCGGTCTTCCCCTATCCTGCCTACCTATTTTGGCTGAGATAAGTATCTCAGCTGAATGACAACTTTGGGATATAGCAAACCCTTTGCAACTGAGACTATTTGCCTTGATTTTTTATCTTGGCTAAAAAGATGTGGATCAACCTGCTAACCTTTTTCAGCCTAGATCCTTATCTCGGCTAAAGAAATAAAAGTGTTGGTCAAACCTATCATCCTTCTTCAGCCTAGTTTTTTATCTCGGCTAAAGAAAGAAAAGTGTTGATCAAACCTACCAACCTTCTTCAGCCTAGATCCTTAACTCGGCTGAAGAAAGAAAAGTGTTGGTCAAACCTGCCAACCTTTTTCAGCCTAGATCCTTATCTCAGCTAAAGAAAGAAAAGTGTTGGTCAAACCTGCCAACCGTCTTGAGCCTAGATTCTTATCTCGACTAAAAAAGAAAAAGTGTTGGTCAAACCTACCAACCTTCTTGGGCCTAGATCCTTATCTCTGTTGAAGAAAGAAAAGTGTTGGTCAAACCTGCCAACCTTCCTCAGCCTAGTTCCTTATCTCGGCTGAAGAAAGAAAAGTGTTAGTCAAAAAGTGTTGGTCAAACCTGCCAACCTTTTTGGGCCTAGATCCTTATCTCGGCTGAAGAAGAAAAAGTATTGGTCAAGCCTGCCAATCTTCTTGGTTGCCCCCAGTCGACAATAAGTACGAACCACTTTTATAAACAGAGGAAAGAATTTTGCTAGAAAAAAGTCTACTTGTTTTATTGAAAAAGAAAAATTACAAGTGTTTTTAAGAAAAAGCTAAAAATAAAATACTTTGAGATTGGTCGTGTTTCATGGCCTGGGAATAGCTTTGTTGTCCATATCTTCTAGGTGATACGCTCATTTTCCTGCTAAACCAATCCCTTTGTATGGTCCTTCCCAGTTAGGCCCTAACTTGCCATCTCCAGGTACCAAAGTGTTGCTCATTACTTTACGTAGTACTCAATCTCCAATCTTGAATTGCCTTAGGTGCACTATTTTGTTGTATTTTTTGAATAACTCTTGTTGATAAGAGGCAATGTGCACTAATGCCCTTTCTTTTCTTTCTTCTACAAGGTCGAGTTCGAGGGCTATAGCCTCACCATTCAAGTTTGGATAAAAATTCTCGCTTCTAATAGTAGGGAGACCCACTTCCAGTGGGATTACTGCCTCCATGTCATAGGCCAGTGAAAAACGTGTTTCACCAATTGACCGCCGATGTGTGGTAAGGTAGGCCCATAAAACATGGGGAAGCTCCTTAGCCCACTTGTCTTTTACTCTTTCCAACCTCTTCTTCAGACTGTCTAAGACTATTTTGTTGAAAGCCTCAGCCTGGCCATTAACTTGGGGGTACGTCGGTGTAAAGTTGTAGAATTCTATTTTGTATTCTTCGCAAAAGCCCCTAAAGATTTTGCTATCAAACTGAGTGCCATTGTCGGATATTAAAGCCTTGGATATGCCGAACCGAGTTATGATGTTCTGCCAAATGAACTTATTGACGTCTTCTTCTTTTGTAGATGTGAGTGCTTCTGTCTTTACCCACTTTGTGAAGTAATCCGTTACTGCGAGAAAAAACTTTCTGTTGCCTGGCACAGTTGGGAGTGGTCCCACTATATCTAGGCCCCACATTGCAAAGGGCCACGGGCTGGTTAAAAGTAGGAGCTCTCTATCTGGTTGATGTATTTGATATGTGAATTTCTGGCATTTCTCACACTTCTTGACATGTTTCTCTGAATCTTCTTGCATGTACGGCCACCAATACCCTCGTGAAATTACTCGGTAGGCTAGCGATCTTCTCTCTTGGTGGCTTCTGCAAACGCCCTCATGTATCTCGAACAAAAATGCCTCAACGTTGCTGGGATGGACACACTTCAAGTAAGGTCCTGTGAAGGATTTTTTGTACAATATTAGTAATGGGGAGAGCCAAAATCGCTATGATTTTGTTCTAATTTTGTTGGCTTCTTTCTTTTCTTCAGGTAAGATGCCATCTTTTAAAAACACTATGATTGGATCTATCCAGGAAGGGCCTAGCTCAGCACAACATGCTTCGGCTATTTCGAGCTCTTCAATACTTGGTCTGGATAGGAAGTCAATCAACAATGTGTGTGGGATAGATGTATCTACCATTGACGTAAAACCGGCCAGCTCTTCCGCTTTACTATTTTTCTCCCGACCGATTTGCTCTATCCGAACTACTTCAAACTTTTTGATCTCCTTGCTGACCAACTCTTGGTACTTAGCCATTCTATCATCTTTTGCATCGTAGTTGCCTGAAATCTAGATGACTACCAGCTGGGAGTCACTGTACACTATCAGCTCGGTGGCCTTCTTGCGAAGTGCTGATTTCAAACTTGCTAGCAATGCTTGTTGGATGCTAGGAAGCCAAGGTTGACTGTATGTTTAATTGTTAGGCCATCCGGTGAGATGAGGACTATGCCAAGTCCTGCACCGTGCCTGTTGGATGCTCCATCCATGAATAGTTTCCACATCTCTCCGACGAATAGCTTCCAACAAGTGGAGGGATCTGATGATGTCTTGGAATCAGGGGCGTTGCTAATGCCTTCTTCCAGGTTATTGTCTGCCATTGGGCTTTGATCCTTACTGTTTGACTATCTCAAGACTTTACTTTTGGGTGAGTCCTTGCTAGTAATGTTGCAGTCTGTTCCTTCTTCCATCTCCCCCTTCTTTCGGTTGCCTCAGTCAAGTTGATTGGGTAAACGTGATGACTTCTTGGTGAGAACTCGGCCACGAAGTCTACCAAAGCTTGGGCCTTTATTGCGGTTCTTGGTTGAAACTTAATGTCAAACTGCTCCAACTCCACTGCCCATTTCAAGATTCGTCCAGAAAATTCGCCCTCTCAAACAAGGCTTTTAAGGAGAAGGCCGTTAAGACAATCATGGTGTGGGCATGGAAGTAGTGTGACAATTTTCTTGAAGCCAGCTTTTCCAACGGGAGGTACCTTGTTTTAGCACCTAGGAATTTTTTGCTTACATAAAAGATGGACAGGTGTTGTATTCCCTCAGCTCTTACCAACACTACGCTAACTGCATGTTAGAAAACTGCTAAGTACAAAAAGAGCTCCTCTCCTGATAGTGGGGTTACTAACAATGAAGGAGAGGTCATGTAGTCTTTCAAGCTTTCCAGGCGCGGTCGCACTCATTATCCCATTCAAACTTGGCCTTAAGTGCCTAGAAGAGCAGTCGATACCTGTTTGATGACCGACTTATGAATCGGTTTAGTGCGGCTGTCAGGCCAGTGAGATGCTGCACCTTCTTGACTGTGTTGGGCCTTTCCAGATCTTGGATGGCTTTGATCTGAGAGGGATCAGCTTTTATACCCTGGTTGGTCACTAGAAAACCCAGGAATTTTCCTAACCACACGCTGAATGCGCACTTAGATGCGTTCAGTCACAACTTGTGGGACTTCAAAATTTGAAACATCTCACCTAGGTTCTTGCGATGGTCCCCCTTGTCTCTACTTTTGACCACCATATCATCTATGTAAGCCTCCATTATTCTGCCTAACAATAGTTCAAATATTTTAGTGATCATCCGTTGGAATGTTCCCTCTGCATTTTTTAGGCCAAAGGGTATGACCTTGTAACAATGTAGTCCTTTGGGTGTTGTAAACGATGTGACCTCCTGACCCGGTTCATACATAGCGATCTGATGGTAACCGCAATATGCATCAAGAAAGCTAAGTCGGTTATGCCTTGCTTTTAGGTCCACCAGTTGGTCTATTCGTGTAGGGAAAAGCTGTCTTTTGGGCATACTTTGTTAACTATTTTGTAGTCCACGCAAACGCGCCATTTGCCGTTCTTTTTTGGTACCACTATAGTGTTCGAAATCCACCTAGGATAGTGTACTTCTCTAATTGCCCCTGCTTCCAGCAGGTTTTCCACTTCTTTCGCTACTATCTCTGCGTGGTGGAGTGCCTATCAACAAGTTCGCTGTATAATTGGTCTGGCAATTTGGTGGACATTGAGTAGATGGCAGATGAAATTGGGGTCAATGCCAGGCATGTCATACGGCATCCAGGCAAACACTTCGATGTTAGAGGTCAAAAATTCCATGATCTCTATTCTCTTGGTGCTGGACAGAGACGAGCCTAGTAAAAAGAACTTTTCTGGGTTCTTTTCATCTATCTTTACCTCTACCAAGTCTTCCACTGCTTTCTATTCGGCTGCTTTGCCGACGTCTGCGAACATCTCGTTGCTTTCTAACTTTTCTACCATTTGTACAAATCCTTTTGCAGCCCGTCTTCCGTTTACCATAATGAAGCACCGTTTTGACATGATTTGGTCCCCCAAGACTTCTTCAATCATTCCGATCTCATTGGGGAACCGTATTACTTGGTGGTAGGTCGATGCCACTGCTCGCATAGCGTGTATTTCCCAAGATTATGTTTTAAGTGGAAGAGATTTTCAATACCCAGAATTCCACCTGTTTTGTCATCGTTCATGCCTTAACTGGCAGAATTATCTTACCCACTAGCCATTCTGGCCTTGAGTTGAAGCCGACTAAGGGAGATGTTGCGGGTGTCAGGTCTCTGTCCTCCAATTTTAGTTACTTGAAGGTCTCGTAGTATATTATCTCGCAGGAGCTCCCTTGGTCAATTAGGATCCGCTTGATGTCGAAGTTCTTGACGTGCAAAGTAACCACCAGTGCATCGTTGTAAGGGCATTGTAACCTTGCTAAATCTTTGTCAGAAAAGAAGATGATGTTCATTGCCTCTGTTTTTTCCCTTTTGACAGTAGGTTGTGCACTTAGTACCTCTCTCAAGTGCTCAGCCTTTTTTATCATCCCTCTTAGCTCACATACCCGTTTAGGTTCGATGATCCCATGTATTACGTTGATTATGCCTTGGGGTAGACCGTCGACCGGCATCCCATCCGGCCTATTGCGGTCCTGGGGATCGGCTGTGTTCCCTCCTCTATATACTGGTCCAAGTGGCCTGCGGCTACTAACTCCTCCAAATGTTGCCTCAATGGTGTACAATTTTCAGTTCAGTGCCCCTTTTCATTATGGAAGGTGCAACGGTACCTATCATCGTAGCCCCTTTGCGCTTCTCCTAACTTGGCTGGCTGCCGAACGAAAGGTTCATCGTGTAACTCGCTAAGAATCTAGTAGGTAGGTTTATTGAATACCGTGGTAATGGCGGTGCAGACTCTCAACTTCCTTACTTGGGAGTCCTCTCTATTGGCTCGTATGCCTCGTCCATTCTTGGTCGGTTGTTCTTCTCGCCCGACCGTGTTTACTTTTGCCGCAAGTTTTCTGTCTAACATTGCTGTTGTGCCAGATTTTGCATTGGTGCGTGCGACATCTTCTTCTATCCGGATGTGCTGATGCACTCTTTCCATTAGGGCCTCCATTGTGAGGGGTGGAGTCATCGTCATTAAATCTCTCAATTCATTGCCTGCAGGCAAACCTCATTTGTACTGTGCGATAGCTAGGTTTGTGGGGCAATCTCCAATCCAATTAAAAGTCTCTCAATACCGATTAGTGTAAGACCTCAATGTTTCCTTCTCACCCATGTATATGGAGAGAAGCTGGTCAATCTCTACAGGCGCCTTGGTGTTCGTTCTCAATCTGGTCACAAATGCCTCCGCTAGTTGCGCTCATGAAGCTATGCTACCTTCTGGCAACCTTTCAAACCATGTTAAACCCAGGTCACCAAGGCTGGAAGGAAACAAGATACACATTAGAGCCTCGTTTTACAGATACACTGCCATAACCTAGCGAAAGTGGCGAAAGTGCATGTAAAGGTCCGATTTTCCCTCATAAATAGTGAATTTGGGCTGGTGGAAGCCTAAGGGTAATAGTGCATTCTCTATCACCGGAACGAACGACAAGCTCTGCAACCTTGCTAACGCTTTATCTGCTGGTTCATAGGCAAGGCGTGGCTCTGGCATTCCAACCTCAACACTCCCATGTATTCTAGGAGCCAACCGTTGTAGTGTGAAGACTCTGCAAGGGTTGCGAGCCTGAGTGTCTTCTCTCCTTCGAGCCCTTTCCTCAAGCACTGTCTGCAGGTCCGCCGACCTAGGCAATTCCGTGTGCCTAGATGTCGTTTGGTGCGAATACGAGGGCCGATAATTGCTTCCTCCCTTGTAAGACCTTTCAGTCCTTGTTCTCTCAGACCTGGAGTAACGAGTCCTGGAAGTCCTTGATTGTGTATCGCTTATCCTGAGGCTTGTACTTTCAGCTTGTGATGGTGTGACTTGTCTATCACGATCTTCTGAGTGGTAAGAGCGTGTGTTACCTTTGCGCCCCTCCTCTGTTGTCACCCATTTTCCTTTTATCTGGCACTTCATTGTCTCCATGTTTATCGCCATCACCCGTATCAATTCGTCTTGCTCCCTTATCTGATCTTCTAAGACCTGAGGATCCAACCTCCGCCTCTGCCTTTCAAGGCTTTTGGAGCAATGAGGACTGGAGCCCCATCATTCTCGTATGTCCCTGCGCGGGTTCCGTTGCTGGGGATCTAACTCTGTCATGGGCGAGATAAAAGGAAAGCCTTCGCGCCTCCCGCCCTCTTCAGGGTTTGCTCATCAATAGCAGAGTGTGGCAAGTCTTCATTGTGCGCCATTAAAATCAGTTGAAAGAAAACTTAATCAAGAGGTTTGTTCTTTGTGATTGCTTCCCACAGACGATGCCAATTGTACGAGCACGAAATAATCTTCTCATATAATTCTGTTGATCAAGTTTGTACGTTTCCAAACGTCGTCGCTTTGTCACTTGAAAACACAAACGTAAGCTAGCCGGCGAGTGTGTGCTGAAAACCTCTCTGATGCCTAAGTCAGCAAATAAACAATAGACACAAAAAACTCTATGTATTCTAGGATGAGAATTGTGATACCTGTACATAGGTTTTGTCATGAGTTTTTGTAGATTCTACATGGCACAATCCTAGTACACCAACTCTCATCATAAGAGTCCTCCTAGGAATCACACTCCCAAGGATAATGTCTATCCTAATAACTCCTTACTCACTGCTAACCTAAATGAGATAGTTGCAACTCTTACCTCGACTGGCACAAGATTTAACCGTGCTTACACTGCTCAGTGCTAATTAAGTCAATTCAGTCAGCCTTGACTTTGAAATGACACCCTGCCGAGCTATCCTTTAGCTCGGTCCAATTTCCACTGATACCTCGGTCTATGACCGCCAGATCATGCCGTTGGTAATCCACCCCTGACCAGTATGACGCAGAAAGTCTAGGGGCACGTTACCCAGATCATTACTTCAGCCCAAATCTGAAATACGAAGATGTTTTCTTGGCCTTATAGCGCGGTCCATCCTTATCCTAGCTCTGCCCAATTTGGTCACAAATTACCCTCTCAATTATTATAAAACATACAATGATGTTATATAGAAAATCAAAATGTCCAAATGCTTACATCACATATAAGGGTGAAACCCTTACAAGAATGACACGTGGCCTAATAAATAAAATAAATGGCCCAAGGCCTACATTTAATGGAACCATCCTACTCAGCTCCAATCACAACCCGAATGTTTCATTCCATATCCGTACATATAACACACTTGAAAACATTTTCAGTCAAGTAGGGTAAGCATAAAACCCAGTAGAGAATATTTCAAAAACTAAATATATTCTACTAGCATAAATGATCATGAATGCTATACATATATATAATATGCCCAATGCATTTTCAAAACCTGTCTGGTTTCTCAACAAAAATCTTTTCTTTCCAATCATCAAAATCTTTCATTTATTCAAAACGTTTTCCCAGAATCAAAACATCTATTTGATAAAACCATTTCCAAAACAAGTCTATATATCTCAATACCAACTAGCAAATACATTTCTAAACCAAAGGCGAATACATCGCTAAACAACAACAAATACATTGCTAAATAGTGTCAAAAAATCATTTTCAAATCAAAACGATAATAAATAAATGGGTAAATCTTTAGGACTAGTGTTCATAATAGTAATTGTACAAGTCACTATGCAATTTTACCAGGATTATCCAGATCGAATCAGCACCTACCGCACGGGTTTCCAGTCTCACACTGTGGACACGCATGCCAATTTAATTGTGCCCTAACACCCCTTCATAGCTTTACCACTTTATTCACCCTTTTAATTACACAATACATGTGTTCCAAAAATAATATTTTCAAAATGATACGAAATATTTTCAAAATATAATATGAAAATTCTCAAAATAACCTTTTCAAAACTTACAGTTTTCCAAAATC
This sequence comes from Camellia sinensis, assembly GCF_055761805.1. NCBI lineage: Eukaryota > Viridiplantae > Streptophyta > Magnoliopsida > Ericales > Theaceae > Camellia > Camellia sinensis. Next base: position 177,692,559 of record NC_138962.1, on the reverse strand, counting down.
CATGACATGTACCATGATATGTTTGATTTCTGAAATATTTCAATTTGCCTAGTCCACGTGCAATTTTTAACACACGACAATACTATTTTGCACAGATAGTCAAAACGATTATCTCTAACGCAATAATTAAAAGATAACGATACAAGTATACAATCTACTAATTTTAAAATTACATTTCCACATCTTATATAAATATCCCAACATCCCAAGATTTCCAAAAGAGTAACAATACTCATTACTTACAAAATCTCCCAACATTTTCTTTCCAACCAAATCATTTTCTGAAAATCCAACCAACACCCAAAAACAATATCATTTAGGGCTTTTCACAAATTGAAACTTTTTTTCACTTTTAGAAACCCACATGCAATTTTATATACCAAAAATAGATTTGGTAACAAAATCATAACCGAACAACTCCCAATTCAATAAAACCCTCAATCCCCTAAAACAAAATTCCAAAATCAATCTAATAACAACATGATCTTTTTACAAAAATACACTACAAATACACTACCAAACTTATATCAAGTTTAAGAAATAGACCATACCTCTTGAAGCGAAGAAGAGACAAGGTAGAAAAACCGCCAGCGACAAAAAGAAGTCTCTTAAAAATAGTTAAAAAAAGGTTATAAAAGACAAAAAATAAACCAAAAAAAATTACTAAAAAACCTATATCCAAACAACACCTACAAACTTGGAAGGAAAGTTAGTTGAGATTTGCCAAAATAATATGTGTACTATTGCTATAATTTGACAAATTACTACTATTCATTGCCAAATTATAACAATAGCAATGGTATTATAGTAAATACCATTAGAGATGCTCTAACCATTTGCAATTCACTTCCCATCTCTCTCCATCTCTTTCCTTATTTTCTGCACGAATGGTTAGATTTTTTTTATTTTTTTGTAAATTTGAATGAATCAACTATAATAATTCATTACCCTATATCAACCATTCCTTTTTGTGTGTATTTATTGGATGCGACCTATAAATATACATTAGACATGTATTTAAAAAAAAAAAAAAAATTCTTTTCACATGTGCCATACGGAATTTTTTTTAATTAATAAATGTGTCATAAATATTTTGATGCCTAAAAAATTCTTAATTTTTGAAATGCCAAATGTGTTTTTAGTTTTCAAAAATAAAAATAAAACATTTTAAAGTAAATATTTTAAAATTTTGAAATTATATATGACTAAAGTTACGTTTGAATTTTTCTTCTAAATATTTTTAATTTTCAAATTATATATGGGCTAATATGATAGTTTTTTTTTTTAGATGGTAACTATGATAGGTTAGATATAGTTTGTTTTTTTTATTATTATTATTATTTATTTTTTATATTAAGATTTTTAAAATTTTAAATTATAAATATTTAGATCTGCTAAAATTTTTATACTATGTGTATTTCTTAACATTTATTTTTTTAAATAACAAAATTAGATGAATGTTTAATGTTTATAGAGTCTTTCAGATAAAAAATACATTTTGATTAATATATAGTGTAGATATATAAGATTTGTCACAAACTATGTATGCTTTTAACATAAAAATGAATTGGCAAATTATAAATAGATGGGACAGTTACAAAATAACTTTACTTGAAATGATAATATTTTCTATTACAATTTGCACCAAGCATAGGAATGGGACTTTCACCCCATACAGAAAGGAGACTTGCAATGCTCCACTAAATTGTAATTTTTTTAAAAAGAATATCAAGTCATATAAATTATTAGGCAAATACAAAAAACACCTCAGGGTTTTGCACGTTTTTCAATTAAATTCCAGGATTTCAATTGTAATAATTAAAACCCTGATGTTACTTCTGTGTCACAGTTTAGCCCCCCATCCATCTCCGTCTGATTGAACTAACGGAAATCTAAGAAAAAATTTCAGATTCAAATCCACATGATCAACTCCTTGTATCTCTCTCATCGTAATTCTATTTCGCCTTATTTTCGTGTCATTGGATTCACCTCATAGCCTAATTTTCATTCCAACCCTCATATGCCTTATTTCGCCTCTTTTTGCGTGCCGTTAGAGCTCCAAAAGGTTGTCAAAAATAAGATTTTTCTCTTCTTCTTTTTTCCCCTCTATCTTCTATCTTCGTGCTTCTTTATTCCTCCTTCGTTTCTACAATTATTTTCTCTTTGTTCATCTTCCTTTATAGCCCTTCCACCGAGCTCATGGTGGCCACCAAACCTTTGACGATGGCAGTGCCATCGAGTGGTGATAACGATCTACCACAACATGCATTTTGGTTACCACCCAAATGAGGTTCTTTTTATACATCTCCGGAGTTGCACCAAAGCCATCACCCAAAAGTCTCGCACCTTTCACATGATTAAGAGTTGTTTCATGCAAAAAGAGCTTATGCTTATAAAAAAGTGAACAAGGCTTAACATAACGATAATAATAATAAAAATAATAATACAGTGCATGTATTCGTTTAGCATTCTAGCTGCTTATTTTCTTGGTTACAAAACTAAGCCAAGAATATTCTCTCTAGAACAAAATGAAACTAAAGTTTTAACCACTCAATGGCACTGCCACCTTCAGAGGTTCGGTGGCTATCACGAGTTCGATGGAAGGGCCATGAAGGAAAAGAAAAGGAAGGAGGAAGGAAGAAACACAAAGATAGAAAATAGAGGAAGGGGGGAAAATCTTACTTTTGGCCAACTTTCGGAGCTCTGACAGCACATAAAAAGAGGTGAAACAAGACGTATGAGGGATGGAATGAAAACTAAACCATGAGATGAATCCAACAACTCGAAAATGAGGCAAATGGAGTTATGATGAGGGAGATACAAAGGCTCAATGCAAGTTTGAGTTTAAAATTTTTGCCCAGATTTCTGTTAATTCAATCAGACGGAGATGGACAGGGGGGCTAAATTGTGGCACGAAAGTAACATTAGAGTTTTAGTTGTTACAATTGAAACCCTGGGATTTAAATTGAAAAATACGTGAAATCCTGAGATTTTTTTTGTAATTTACCCTAAATTATTTTATGCAACCAAAGTATTGCAGCAACTTTGATGTAAGATTTCTTTGAAAAAATAATAGGTTAGAGAGATAGAATAGGAAAGATATGAATTTAATCTTTCCTTTCGAAAATTGGTGAGAGAGGTTAGTAAAGGAGATTAGGAAAATAAATTTTTTTCCCCTTTATTTATCTTACTTTTTGAAAGCCATAAATTATAGAATTATTTATATTTTTAAATTTTTTAGTTTAATGGCTTAGCCAATAACATTTTTAAAATTTATTTTTAATTGTAAAAAATTCAAAAATTTACTATGAAGGATTAAAGTTTTCAAAAGGCTATTGATTAAAAAGACCATTTGGCTTAATATATAGTATATATAGATAGATAGATGGGAAAGACTATGTCTGCATTTTATAATTAAAGGGAAAAAATGACATAATTCCATATTTTTTAAGTCATAACTTAAATAAATAAATAAACATAACAAGCACCACATGAGGCATCACTAAAGATCTTAGGAATCTTAATTAAAATAATGTCATAACTATAGATCTTATGAGTCATAATTAAAAAAAATAAAATAGCATAATTAGGGATGCATATGGTGCACCCCTATAAAGGGGTGTGTATATTAGCATTTCTCTAGATAGGCTAAGGGATTGGTTGTGTGGGTGTGAGTTGCAATAGTAGAAGAGATGTTCACTCTTCGAACCTCTCTTAGGGCACTTCAGCTTTGTGTATCTTTAATTTCATGTTTTCATTGAAATTTTTCTTTTGACGATCAAAATAAATAAATAAATAGATAGATAGATGTACTTTCACTCATAATAGAAATTTCTTATTCTCTTTTAGAATATGTTCATAATAATTTATGAATTATTACATTTTCTTAAGTCAGTTTGGATAATTTGTTGTGCACAATATTTTTTATTCATCTAAAATAAATTGTGGTTACATATAAATTGGGAGCGAAATAGTAGCAATAGGTCAATTGCATGAGAGAGATTGATTTTGATTAGTGTTAAATTATGTTATGAGTGCCTTCAATCACGACTAAATCCATATATATATATATATATAAATCATAGCTTCAACAAACACTAAAAATAAAAATAAAGTGTGTTATACCTTGGCCCTTCCATGTACCAACATAGTTGGAAAGTTCAAAGAATTCTTGAGAAAAGTTGTTCACTGTGCACATGAAAAAAATATTATCCGGTAGAGTACATATTCTAATGACAGTTGTTCAATCTCTCTCATACTCACAATCAAAGCATATACAATAACCCATAAAAAAGAAAACAACAATGCTAAGTAGCTCAAAATTTTGTGGTTCAAATGGCTCAAATCACTCAAAACGACGTCGTTTTGACAGATTTTGAGTGTAAAACGACGTCGTTTTGACAAATTTGAGCCATTTGAACCACAAAATTTTGAGTTACCAAACATTTTTCGAAAGAAAAGTATCTAATACTAACAAATAAGGACGGGGATATTTTTACACTTACACACTTTTACATTTTTATCAATAATTTGTAACAATATTTTGTTTCATATTACATAAAAGTGAAAAAATATATAAAAAAATAAAAAAACAAAAAAAATAATTAAATAGAAATTTCATATAATATATATAAAAATAATGTGACAATTACATTATTAAAAATAAAAGTTAAATTGATAGACCTTTGTTTTAAAATGATATGCCCGGTCACTTCATTCTAATTATAAAATTTGTATGTATTTTTCGTTTTCATATCATTAATATTATCAAAAATGATTTTGGATAAATTACACTTTTAATTTTGTAGCTTAACTTAAATTTCGCTTTGGTCTCTACTGTTTCAATTTGAATAATTTAATATCTTCGAATGTTAAAATTAAAGGTTAATTATAATTTTGACACTTATAGTTTGATTCAAATTTCACTTTGGTCTCTATAGTTTCAAATTGAACAATTTGATCCTTACATTTTAAACGTAGTTTCAATTTAGTCTTTGTCCAAATTAGAGCTTATAAAATTAACAATTTCAAGACATTTGTTAATTTTTTAACATGTACATATAGGCAAACAGAAATAATTTAGATAGAATGATCACATTGAAACTGGATTTCAACTGTAGGGACCAAATTGTTCAAATTGAAACAATAAGGACTATAATGAAATTTTAGCCAAAACATAGGGATAGAAATTGTAATTAATCCTAAAATTAACAATTTTATACCATGTGTCAATCTCTTTTGATATATACATAGAAAAAAAATTGATGATAATTTGGACAAAAAGAACAAATTATTGAAATCAAAACAATACAAACCAAAGTAAAATTTGGTTTAAAGTCTATAGATGGAAAAGTGTATATCCAAATAGCATTTTTCTTAAAAGAATATAATATGCAAGAATCCTTATGACTTGCATTACACGTATGCACCCACCCCTATAAATTAATGACACCTGCTCAGTCTCTTTCTCACACACAAAACACTTTCTCTCTTTCCTCTCACTCTCCCTCCCTCGGATTTACACTTGTCCAAATATCACCTTCATGCAGTCTGAAAATTATTGAAAATTTCTTTTTTCACAACAAAGCTGACATTGGTCTGATCGGCCGGTACTTCAGAAGCGGACGCACACAGTGATTGCAATCATATAACTGGTAAGTTCAAAAATCTGTTTTCTCAATTTCATTATTATTATTTTTAATTAAGAAAAATTAGCGATTACTTGTTAAATTAGCATTTTAAAAAGTTAAATATTAATAATGAGCACTACTATAACATTTTCCATTATTAGATTATGTCTAATATTCTATATATTCTATTCTGTTTATCACTCTAATCAATGTGTAGCTCATCACTCTTTAATTTGTTGTATGTACTATATGATCATATGGGAATGACAATTAAATGGTAGCTTGTAACACTTAGTTTGGATGATATCTTCACTAATGCTTGTCATTATCTGCTGAAATAGTCTCTCACTTCTCATGTATAAATGAGTATGCATAGACACGGATTCATATCACTAGAACTATTTATAATATAATCAATACTGAAATATTTAATAATGTTTTTTTCAATAAAAATAGCGTGAAAATTATGAAAATTTAACACCTAGGGATGGTGAGCCTATGTAGATTGTGAAAATTCATTAGTTACTAATATGGTAAAAAGGTTTTTGAAATTGCAAGGGACAATCACCCCCATTTTACAATTCTGTAAGTCCATCCTTGTATATATATACACATATAGCATGTAGTTTGCAAAAATTCAATAGTTAGTACTAATATGGTAAAAAGGTTTTTGAAACTGGAAGAGGGACAATCAACCCCCCTTTTCCACTCTGTATAGGTCCATCCGTGTATATATGTCTATCTATTTATACTATCATATATATGTGAACACCGTACTTGATGTCCAAACTTTCAAACCTTCTCCTTATGTCACGTGACAGATTTTTATATGCTAAAATAAAAAATTATTATGCTATAATATAAGTAAGATTTGAACTTAAGAACTTAAGTTTCATTAAGAACATACTTAATATTTAAATAATTTATATATTATGATATCAATTTCTTTATTATTTATTTATTTATTTATATTTTTACTTATCGCTACTGTGTGTATATATATAACATGATGAAGCCATGCATACTAATAGAGTGACACCGATAGAGTTTGACTAAACTACCTCAATATTATGCATGTAAATTTGTCCAAGGTTGGCCTAGTGTTGGGGAGATAATACAAACATCCCTCTAACAGCTTAAATTTTTATGAGGCAGCTCCTCTCTAGTTCATAGGCACTGTTTTGACCAATGTGGCTTATCATGGGTCACACTTTGATAATTTAAATCATTTATTTTTTAGACTACGATGTATAGATCATTTATGGGGGAAAAAAAAAAGTAGATCGATTTTATATTTTGGGAGACATGTTAGTTTATGGTATTTGGAGTCATTTGGGAATAAGATTTTTTTAGTAACTTTTTTATTTTTTTGCTAAAATATAAGATGAAAAAAAAACTAATATTCATATGTTTGGCATAATTTTTGATTTTTTACAAATAAAAAAATAATAAAAATAATTGTGCAAAATGTAGAGGGAATGGAAATGAATATTTGTTATTTGTTGCCTTTTTAGTTTTTTTAACGACTTTTTGACTTTTAGGCTAAAATGTCTGCTTGCCAAACGAGGCCTTAGTTGCAAAAAAAATAAACAACAAATATTATTTGAAAATTAAAACATTCATATCTTGAGAGACAAATGCAATAAATTAATGTGTCTACGGTTATCAGATTGATCTAATTTTTTTCATGAATGATCAATACATTGTGGTCTAAAAAATAAACAATTCAAATCATCAAAGTGTGACCTATGGTGGCCCTACAGGCTGAAACATTGTCATCCAATCCAAGAGTTGCCTTCAATTTTTAAATGAGTCTGTTGTTAACATTTCAATATTTTATCCAAGCATTATAAATAATAAAGTTATCTCTCTTTCTAACACTTTAAACTCGACAAAGTCAGGCTAAACCAACCTAGAAGGAATTTTTTGGTGCCAGTAGTGTAGATATCATGTGATACCTTCCTCTATTGTGATTGGATTTGACAGTAGAGTCTATTGTATGTATGTTGAGTGTTTGAGAGACAGTAAAAAATATCTACATTTGTGATTAGTGGACTGGGCAATGCCATGTGGTACCCTCCTAAGATGCAAAAGAATTTCTCAACGTAGATCCCTTTTGGATAGGTCATTAGTCGAGTTGTCATGCGGTACCCTCCTTCCATTCCAATTAGTTTTTAGCGATAGATTTAGAATATCATCACAAAAAATGTCACTAAGTGTTAGTTTTAGCGACAAATTTAGAAATTGTCACAATTTTTTTTTTAGCAACGATTCTATTAGTATTAACTTTCAACAACGAATTGATAGAACTTAATAAAAATTAAATCCAATTATTATGGTTTGCTCGTAATTTATCCATAATATTATATATCATCCAAATGTATAGATCCTGCAATACACTAATTAATTAAATCTCAACCAAACCAATTAATTCAATTTCAACCAAACCATCTCTTTTTATAATAACTTTCTTGACACATTTTCATGATTAGTAGACTTTTCCATTGCTCTATGTTTAGTTAGGGCCAATTCTTATGCATACCCATGCACATTATCAATTTAGTTTTCTTGTACATGCTTTTAGAATTCATAAAACCTTTTCATTTTGATATTTATGTGTTTATAATTTTAGAATAACTATAATTTATTTTTTCTTTTTAATTCTTTTTCTAAGAAGTAATAATCATATTTGAATCAATTATTATGATTCCCGATGTAATGTTCAAGATGTGTAAAAAAATATTTTAAAATATTCAAAATACTGGATACTTGGTCATGTTCCAAGAAAGTAAGTGTTAAGTAGTGAAATATTTAAAAACTTTTAGGAATTTAAATGAGAAAAAACAAATATTTGATTGTTTAAAATTTAAAGACAAAATAATTTTTATAAGATGAAATATTTTTAAAATTTTTGTTTTAAAAGTAAACATTTTTTGCACCAAATTGTTTTGTTCATAAAAGTGCATTTATTGGTGATATTTTCAAAATTTGTTACTGAAAGTCTATTTTTTTACTTTTTGGAACGAGACCTTTTAGTGACGACTCTCACAGCGACATGAAGTACTATCTGAATATTTTTTGTAACAAATTTTAACTTTTGAGAGTAAAAATGTTTGATCCATAAAACTCTTATAGGTGGTATTGCAACCTTTGATGCATCACCATTATTAGCCCTTTTAATGTGTGACGTCCAATGGAGAGTATTCACATTTTTATGAAAGATTATGTACGAGGCGGCAACTTGAATTGCACTAGAAACTCTTGACACACACACATACCAAATGAGAGAGATGTAAGTGTAGGGCACTCTCTCATATTCATTGCACATTTTAGCAGGATTGTAATTAATTTTGTTTAACTTTTTTCATTTTTATTTTTCCATCCACCTTTGTAGCATAGAAGAGATAATCATGCCGTGCATCAGGACATGTATGTATGGCCGTGGTCGTGCAGAATTAAGGAAAAGATGGGATCATTGGGACTTGAGGGCTTTAGTTGTATGCATCCTCTTGACTCAATTATACCTTCATGTTTTCGGACGACTTCGCAGAAAGAGTACAATGGGAATGATGATCGTTACAATTGTTTGGCTTATTTACTTGCTCTCTGACTTGTTTGCAACACTTGCTCTTGGAAAGCTCTCCAAGCTTCAAGGTAATGATCAGGATATTGATGCAGTCAATCTGTTGAAGGGTTTATGGGCACCGATAATCTTATTCTTTCTTGGAGGTCCAGATACTATGACTATCTTACGCTTGGAAGAAAATCAGATGTGGTTGAAACACCTAACAGGACTACTTACACTAGGTCTAAGAACAGTTTATATCACGTATCTTACATGGGATAGAACGTATGTGTTCTATCTCCTAACCTTGTTGCTGCTTTTTCCTGGACTTCTTAAGTATGGAGAGAGAGTGTGGGTGATCAAGTCAAGAGCTATGGAAAAGTATGAGGGTTTTGTTGAGTTGGATCAATCCACAATTAGCAAATTTAGTAATGCACAAGCACTCCGACCTAATGGAAAGCTAGTGCTGCAAGCATATTCCTATCTCCATATCTTAAAACCTCATGCTCTCAATTATGAGCCTGATAGGTCCGAATTAGAAAAATTGGTAAAAGAATTCCACGAATTGGTGGTTGAAAGGGGTAGTGTTCACAATACTTTCAAATTAATTGAGATTGAGTTGGGGTTGATGTATGACATGCTTTTTAGCAAAATCGGCACAATTTTTACATTGTGGGGAAGTATTCTCAGATTTATTAGCATGTCTTGCATTGTTGTGGTTTTAACATTGTTGGTTATCAAGTTGAAAAACCCTCTTAAGCCTCCTGCAGATTTGCACATTGATCTTCCAATTACCATAACTCTGCTTGCCGGAGCACTTCTCTTAGAGATAGCTGGGGTTCTTGAGCAACTTGGTTCAGATTGGGCAATTGTCTGGGCATGTAAGCATTATCCGAGTAAGTTGGTCACACCAATTTTTGATCTCCATGAACTTCCGATCTTTAAAAGTAAAAGGTGGTCTGAACTTATGGGACAATTCAGCTTGTTGAATTTCTGCATCAAAAAGAAGTCGAAAATGTTCAATGATATTGTGGAGCATTTTTGTGGTAGGGAAAAAATGTTGGCGAGATTCTGCTTGCCATCGAGCCCAATACATCCTAGTTTGAAAGAACTAATCATCAATCAGCTTCAGCAGAAGGCAAAACATATTTCAGAAGTTGAAACATCTCAGGTTTCAACTATGAAAATAAGTGAGTGGACCCTTGGGAGTTATGGATATCTAGATGAGTTTAAGTGGATTATCGATCTAGAATTTGAGGAAAGTATTGTCGTTTGGCATGTTGCTACAGATGTTTGCTATCATTCAGAGTTGGAAGGTTCTAGGTTGGTCACAGATGAAATAGAAGCAACCAAAACATTATCATATTACATGATGTATCTTCTATTCATATGTCGTTCTGGTTTACCATTCTGTAACAATGATGCCAAGGTTCTGCAGGCTTATACTAAAGTGAAGAAATTTTTTGAAGCAAGAGAATCTGCGTCATCTAAAGTTGAACCGTATAAGTTGCTGCTTCAGAGAGAATTGGTCTCCGACAATGTGACAATAAACAACATACACAAACTTGTACGTAGTTTGATGGATAAAGAGAACAGGTGGAAGATCATGAGTAATGTGTGGGTGGAGATGTTATGTTACGCCGCGAGTCATTGCCCAGTGAAAAACCATGTTCAAGAGCTTAGACGTGGTGGACAATTTGTCACTCATGTTTGGCTTCTACTTATGCACTTTGGCGTAAGAAAAAGGTCAGAGGGAATTACGTTTCAACCAACTACTGACCCAAAGCAGTTTGAAAGAGGAATGAGAGATTTGGTTGGAGGAATTGCAAAAGTTGGGCGTGAGATTATGGACCAGGGCAACTAATATAAGTACTATGGGCCTGTGACGTTTTGGAAAGGATATTGTTTGGATTGTTTTGCATCTTTAGGAGAAACTATTATTTCAAGTTGTTTGCCATGTTATATGACGTTTCATTGTTTTAATTTTTATGGTTTTTGTGATGGCCTCAGTAGGCTTTAGTTGTAATTGTTATATTTGGATTGCAGTTTTCTACCTTTATGTATAATGTATTGATGTTTCTCTTTTCTACTCTTATAGTAGAAGAAATTTATCTCAAGGTCATACTTTTGTTGCTTGTTTTATTCAGCTATTCCATATATAAAAAATATATATATTTGTATTCTTGTATCAGTTGTTCCTCTCACCCAATTTTTTTTTTTTTTTTTTTTTTTTTTTTAAAGGCAAAGAAAGAGGATTTATTGATAAATAAATAAATTCAAAAAACCAAATTCAAGAAACCCCACCAAGATCATGTTAGGGAAAATATGTGATTCCCCACAAGTAAATCAATCACAAGAATTTTTACGTCCACGGGATCGAAATCCGATTCTACTATCAACCAAATAAGTTTCCAAACGATTACAAATGAGACCCGAATGGTCTCACAAAACCACCCTTAGGTGAATTTCAAATAATCACAAATAAACAAGAGAAAAGACCTCACCAAATAGACAAACAAAAATCTTCAAACCAAAGTTGTGGAAAACTCAAAATAACGAACCAAATAAGCCGAAACAGAGCAACTAGCCGAAGATCCGCACCGTAATCAATTAACGCACTGAATTGATTTTTCGACAAGCACTATCTCACAAAACAAAGTGTATGCTACTGCCGCTGGTTTTTCCACGGGACAAACAAAACAATATTATATATATTGTTAAATCTTGGGTTTGTTTTATCAAAACCGTTGCAACCAAATTGAATTGGGTCTCTAAATTCGATATAATATATTAAAATATATTATACCCAAACCAAAATAAATTAAAATTCTCTTTTCAAAACTAATTAGGTCTCAAACTCCAATAAGGAGATATACCCAACAAATCAAACCAACCCCAAGGAACATCCTCTCCCAAAAACTGAAACAAAGGAAAAAGTTCTCAAATTTAAGACACCATGTAACAACCTTACAGCAGTACTAAAATTTAAAACACCATGTAAGAAAATTTGAAAGGCCATCCCTCTAGCAATGCTGTGGTCTACTTGGAGGCATAGGATTATGATTGTATTCAGCCTAATATGAATGAGTTAAGTGATCCAATCAAAAGCAGAGTGGCTATGTGGGTAAGATCAGCATCTCCAAGGTCACAGTACTCTGTCCATGATTTGGTTTACAACACCAGGTTAGATTTTGCAGTAAGGAAATAGGATGACCCCAATGCTGGTTGATGAAGCTTCTATTGATTTGATGGGCTTTTTTGGGTGACTACTGGGTTGATGTCTTTTGCTTTTGACTTGCTCTGCTTTGGACTATGCAGCCTGCTTTGGATCCTTGTGGGTGCTTTGGTTGGTTTCTCACCAACAAGTGTGTGCTTGCATATGATTGGGTTAGGTCTTGAGTGATGGGATGGGTTTGTCTAACTATGATACTTGTAACACTCATGTTCCTTTTTCTTTATTGATGTAATGATCTTGTTGTAATAACCTTCATTTTTCATCAATGAAGTGTTTTCATTTTTTTTTTTTTTCTTTTGGCTGGTCAAAAAAAAAAATGTAACAACCTTATAGAAGTTACGAATCTGAATCTCTCACTCTTCAATGCAAGAGATGAAATATGCCTTCACCCATCAAGCAATACAAACTGTTGGTGCATAGTGCACTTACGTTTATTTTAATATTAGCTCTATATATACATATTGTAATGCATTTATGGGTATACATATATTATGTCATAAAATGTAGTTAATCAGATTATAATTATATAATAATGCAATATGGTGAATTGAAAGGATTTGAGTGTGTGTTTATTACTCTTAGCTAATTATGAGGTGAGTAACATTCTATATAATTCATGTGAAAGGTTATAAGTTACATGATTTATTATGGTGAGTTACAATTAAAGATGAGAACTCTTCATTTGTTTGTGTATATATATAAATTAGAGCTTGTGCATTCCTAATTTGTGTGGAGAATTATAAGTGTATCTATATGTATTTTATATTGTGTTTATACAGAAATAATTAGGCAACTTGAAAACGTCTTCTTGTGATGGAGTTTTGGACTCACCTACTTGTGCAGGGTTGACTGAGTCAACACAACTATAAGTCGAACTGTTATATCTTGAGAAAGATGGGCTAATATGTGATATTCTGCTGCATCAAGAAATAGTAGTTTTACCAATCAAGAAGGGTTTGAATCTCCTTAAAGAGAGCGAGATTACCATGTCTCGGTCCGATTCATTGTGTATTCATATATATATTTGGAGATATGATGTGTAATACATATTTAGGTCCCGTTTGGAAATTGGCTATTTTTTTGGCTTTTTGGTTTTTGACTATTTTAGTATGATATTTTAGTTTTTGTGTTTAGAAAGATGAGTTGAATTGTTGTATTGGGAAACGTGTTTGAAATGATGTTAAACAATGAAATAACAAAAATGCCCCTAGAAAGAGTATGTCCTTGTTGAATGACGTGGCATTGCCCTCTGACTTGGGAAATGTATTGGGACTCCATCTAGGCATATAAAAATGGTCCCCAACACGTGGGCCGCCCTGAAGTCCGCCCATAGCCCGGGGCAGCCCCGGGCCTAACCTAACCCGGTTAGGCCTAGGTCCAAGCCGAGCCCCTAGTCCCTAGACCTAGGCTGTCATTTTGAAGCTTGGCCCATGGTCCGGCCTATCGTCCTGGTTAAGGCCCACTCAAAGCCCAACCTAAGGCCCCGTCCGCCCAAGACCAAGTGTCATTTTTAATAAAAAAGAATAAGCTTTTGGTGGAAAAAATACAAAAAAAAATTAAAAAATCCTCAGGCCTATCCAAGGCCCTGAATATTCCCTGAGTCTGGGCTTAACTTTCTAGCCCGTAGACCAGTCTAGCTCGATCCGAATTTTAGCAGGAGCCCAGGCGACTCGATATGGGTCGGGCCATGCCTAATTTACACCTCTAGCTCCATCTATTGTTGTGTATCTCAATCTTCACAAGGGACAATTTGGACATTTGATGACCTAAGCTAGCAGTGCTGTCAAGGCACATGGTCCTTTTTTGTTTGTATATGTTTTTCTACTATTTTCGCTGTGAGGCTAAAATAGCCTTCTCAACCCACTTCCCAAACATTGCCTTAAAATAGGGGATGAGAGGTAAGATCCGTGGATATAGGCAAATTTGGTATCGTGGACGAAGGGTAATATTCGTGGATGTAGGCAAATTTGTCGAATCACGTAAATCTAGTGTTGATGATGATAATTTTTGTCCATATATATTTTGACTCTATAATTATTTATTTATTTTAGTAAATACTCCAACACAAACCAATACCAAATCTACAACATCTCGCCATTCCGAAACAACATTTACAGTTCAAGAATCCTTTATAAAAATGAGTTATACAAGGCATCTTAGCTAACAAACACATTATGATAAATTATTAGTAAGTTCTAATAGTTTGACTTAATTCCTATCAAGTTCTATTAGAAGTTAGTCCTAGTAAAATCGTCGATAAAAATAATTTTGTGTGTACGTCGCTAAAAATTGACAATTAGTTACTTTTTTGTCACGATTTTTATAAATTGTCGCTAAAACTTATAATTAATGACATTTTTCTATGACGAATTTTTAAAATTTGTAACTAAAAGTTAAAAATTAGTGACCTTTTTTGGTGATAATGTTTTTAAACTATCACTAAAACTTATAATTAGCAACTTTTTGTGACAATTTTTAAATTGTCGCTGAAAATTAATAATTAGTGATATTTTTTAAATAGTGTTTAATGAAAAATATCGTTAATTATAACAAGACCTATTAAACAACAAACCCACTTATTAAAATCTACACATAAATTCCTCCGAACATGATATCTCTAATAGGTTAGAGATGCTCTAACAACATCCTTGAAACTGTTATTAAGATTTCTCGAGAGTGAAATACATCAGCCCTTCAGATAAGGGTAAAATGGACAAAAAAATCTTGTGAATTTAGACTTTGTTTGGGATATCTTAAAAAAGTCAAAAAAATCATTATCCTATTTAAGTCATATCATTTTATTTAAATTACAATACCTTTCTATGCCATCACTTCAAGCCCAATCTATATTTTACAAAAAAATTAAATAATACATTTATTTAAATCATCTTAAATCACGCCATAAGATTGTGATCTCAACTCATAATAGAACGGATCCTTATATATAGCTGGCAGAGAATAAAAAAAAAAGTAAAACTACAAGACCCATGACGCACGAGAAATGATCTCATAAATTTAAAAATAATAGTAATAATAATTACTTCCTTGAGTATCCACCCGGCTGTAAGGAAAGGATCTGTAGATGGGAGGAAGACTACCTTTTTTTTTTTTTTTTCTTTTTCAAGATTTACATTTTACACTCACAAATATACCTATAATAATATATAAAGATAGTGGGCTTGTTTAGTTTGTGTTTGGGAGAGTTATTTTTGAAAAAAAAAATTAAGGAGAGAGTTTAAAAAATTTTTTGATTTATTTGGTTGTATATTTTGGGAGAGTTATTTTTTTGAGAGTTTGGAATGATTTAATATTTTGAGAGAATTTGAGTAGATGTATGTGAGAGAAAAAATGATTGAGAATGAGAGAGGAGAGAGAAAAAGTGATTGATTGATGTGTAAGAGATAGAAAGTGATTTTAGAAATTTTTTGAGAAAAACTCAAACCAAACAATTTTTTAGAATTTTTTTTCTAAAACTCATCTCCCAAATACAAACCAAACATACCCACTAATTTTTATATAATTGAGTGCAAAATTAATTAAAAATTAATATCAAATCACATCACTGTAGATTTTTTTTTTTTTTTTTGCCCCGGGGGGGTGTTTGGGGGTAGACTACCTTTAGCCCTGATCTATCTTTGCTAATATAAAAATTATTTCTTTATTTATAGAATCCCTTTTTTTTCATTAAAAAAATAATGATTGTTTATTTATAGAGTTCTTTTTCTATCAAACAAAAGAAAAAGAGAGAGGTGTTAAATGTTTTCTTTCTCTAGATGAAACTCTATAATATTTCACACACTCTATCTCTTTTTATTTAAATTAGGGAGAATTGCAAAAAAAAAATAGTATCAATATAAAATAATTGTATTGTCATAAAAATACAAGTAATTTATATTAGATTGTGCAATTAAGTCTTGTACTTTCATCTTTTTGTAATTATTTTGAATTTATACCATTTGATTGCAATTGCCCCTTTAAATTAAGCATGTTAGTTAAAATTAAATTGTGTTTGGATTATAAACTTTGGAAGTGATTTGGAAAAAAAAAAAAAAAAAATCCTTCTCTTTGTAATTTTTCTTTTCCCAAATTCATTCAAATATGACCTTAAAAGTGAGGCATTGTTTGTCAATAGAATAAAATAATTAAAAAGTCAAAAAGCCATTACAAGTTATCACATTATTCTTTTTTTTTTCAATATGTATTTTTGTAATAAAATTATAAAAAAATTATAAAAAAACAAAAAAAAAAAACCTAACTAAACTAGTTAATTTCCAGATGAGCCCTTATTCTACATATATGTTATTGATGATTTGAATTGCTCATATTGTTCATATCAAAGAATTCATTGAGAAAATCATTCTTACAAAAAAATTAAATTGTTTGTGTGGGGATATATTTTCTGAGTACCAACACGTGGCAAGGTGACGCCGACGTGTCAGCCGAGGTGCCACGTGTCCTGGTTGTGACGCCGAAGTGATCTCGGCAAGGCCGAGGTTATCTCCGAAGATATCGGAATCCGAGATAAGCGGATAAGGGACAAGAGTCCTAGAATGAAAAGGGAACTCAACTTGAATATGGACAAGAGTCCTGGAATGAAGAGAAGACTTCAGTTTGGGTAAATATAAGACTCTTAGAGAGTTTATCTCAATCCCACTGGGAGTCCCAGATTAACAGTAATCCTGAGTCCATAGAAGTCAGGCTTCTATTGGGACTAGGATTGTATTGGCTATAAAAGAGAGGCACCCCCATGGGTCTAAGGTATGCTTTTTGATACTCAAGCTTGTGAGTTTAGTACTTGATTTATCTTTAAGAGATATACTGACTTGATCGTCGGAGTGCCCCCGGGTGGTCGAAACCACCGCGGGATTCTTATATTTCTGTTGCAGGTCAGTCAGGTGCCATCTATTCTGCCAGTGCTCTCCAGCTGGTTACTAAGCGAGCAGTGTGGTCGGAAAATCATCCACACAATTTGGCGCCGTTTGTGGGAAAGAAAGAAGAATAGATGGCCAATGACAAACAGAAGGATCAGACTAGAGACAACGCTCTTGCTGGGAATAGGAGGTCTATCAACCTCGACGTAGAAGGGGACGATAGCAACACAGAAACTCGTGACCAGAGTCACGGAGTGAAAGACACCGGCCAGGAAGGTGACGCACCAAAGACAACAGATCGAAGCAACGAAGAAGACCTCCAGGTATGGAAGGATAGATACCTGCGGAGGAACGAAGACCCTTCCAGAAGGGATGCAAGGACAGGGGGCATGAGCGCTCCCAATGAGATAACATTCAAGTATAGAAGCACTCATCCTGAGTGAGCAGATCCAAGATTCCAGAAGATAAGATCTCGACACCTGAGTCCGAGAAGAGAAGAGCACAATGAGCAGATCTCAGATCCCAGAAGATAAAAAGGAAACACATAAGATCAGACTAAAGTTGGCCAGAATTGAGAAGTATACTAGGGCCGAGGAGGACATGCCGGGAACAAAGGCGTCGGAACGAGAAAAGAGAAACGGCTCGCCGATGCGAGGCCGAAAATCAAACTCAGGTTGGAGCCAAATAAGATCAATAGAGAAACTAAGGCCGACAACCTCGGCTTGAATTCAACCTCGGCGACAAGGTCGAAGCTACATGTATGATGAGAACCCAAGCAAATTATAAGTTCACACTGGGGGCGTAGAGAAGAAGAATGCGTTTACCACTTGTTGAAATTTGTAGCAATTTACAAGTTGAAGTTAAGCCAAAGATAATGCTTAACCGAAGTTAAGCATTAGATGATGCTTAACTGAAGTTAAGCTGAACATGATGCTTAACCGTAGTTAAGTCGAAGATGATGCTTAACCGTAGTTAAGCCGAAGATGATGCTTAACCGTAGTTAAGCCGAGATGATGCTTAACCGAAGTTAAGCCGAGATGATGCTTAACTGAAATTAAGCCGAGATTATTCCTTATCTTCACTTGTTGAAATTTGTAGCAATTTACAAGTTGGAGTTAAGCTGATTCCTTATCTTCACTTGTTGAAATTTGCAGCAATTTACAAGTTGAAGTTAAGCCGAGATTATTCCTTAATTCACTTGTTGAAATTTGTAGCAATTTACAAGTTGGAATTAAGCTGATTCCTTATCTTCACTTGTTGAAATTTGTAGCAATTTACAAGTTGGAGTTAAGCTGATTCCTTATCTTCACTTGTTGAAATTTGTAGCAATTTACAAGTTAAAGTTAAGCCGAGATTATTCCTTAATTCACTTGTTGAAATTTGTAGCAATTTACAAGTTGGAGTTAAGCTGATTCCTTATCTTCACTTGTTGAAATTTTTAGCAATTTACAAGTTGAAGTTAAGCTGAGATGGTTCTTTATCTTCACTTGTTGAAATTTGTAGCAATTTACAAGTTGAAGTTAAAGCCGAGATTTATGTTTCTCTTCACTTGTTGAAATTTGTAGCAATTTACAAGTCGAAGTGAAGCCGAGATTATTGCTAAACACTTGTAGCAATCTACAGGTTGGTTAAACCAGAGAAGATGCTTAACACTTGTTGAAATTTGTAGCAATTTACAAGATAATGTTAAGCCGACATGTGATCATCTGTTGAAATTTGCAGCAATTTACAGGTTAAGGTAAAAGCTAAGTATATTGTTTAAACACTTGTTGAAATTTGTAGCAATTTACAAGCAGATCATTGTTATAACTTGAGAAAAATTTACAGTATATGTTAATCCTTGTTGAAATTTGTAGCAATTTACAAGTAGGCTAGACCGAGATCACCGTTTAAACATTTGTTGAAACTTGAGAAAAAGTTTGCAAAGTTAACATTGAGTAGTATATGTTTCGCACTTGTTAGAATTTATGAAAATTTTGCAGGTCAGTATCTTGCCGAAGTAAAAGTTTTGTAGCTATTATACCCGAGGTATGTAACCCCGAGAAGATTGCACAAAGGAGGCAAAATATGAAAGGCATGCAAAATATTCTAAGTATAGAATCATGCAAGGGCGGTTAGAAGAAGATCAAGACGGAATTCATGGTGATTAACACACCTTCGCCTTACAACATCATCTTTGGAAGGCCATGGTTGCATGCAATGGGGGCTGTTCCCTCAACGTTGCATCAACTATTGCGGTTTCCCACAGAACATGAGATTGAAGAAGTCAGAGGAGACCAACTGCAGGCAAAGAATTACTCCATGGCAGCAATGAAAACTACCTGCAACATTCGGGAACCAGGGAAGGCAGAGATTTAAGACGAGGACATGGAGGTCCTAGATGATGTCGGCAAGGAGCCAGCCAAAAAAAGTGAAGAGACACTGAAGAAAATCCTCGTCTAGGAGGGCGACGAAGAGCGCTTCATTCAGAGAAGGAAATTTGAATTAGACATTGAAGAACAAGGAGGCACATCGGCCATATGCAGAGCTTACATTATCTAAAGAACAAAAAGGTACAAGAGTACAAGCGAAAAAAAAAAAAAAAAAAAAAAAAAAAAAACTGAGATGGTGCTTAACTGAAGTTAAACTGAAATGATGTTTAACACTTGTTGAAATTCTGAGAGAATTTACAAGCTAAAGAGTGCACAAAGTTAAAATATTGGCAAAAGATTCGCCAGAGTCAAACGACGTTTTGATTAGAACCACTAAGTGCACGCCAGAAGTGGTGACCAGAATTGTGAAAGGAATAAATGCTTCAAGAGACAGCGATTATAGTTTGCAAAGGCCAAAGAGAAAGAGGGTCTAAAGGGGGTGAATTAAATACCAGAAGTTGTAATACATCGGCGAAAGAAGAACACATCAGGTCTACAGCACGAAGCCCACTTCCCTAATGTGATCCTAAGTACAACTTGCATTCACATTAGGGGGCAGGGAGAAGGTGTAGGGGGAAGGAATGATAATTAAGGAGCAAGGAATGTTATCACTTGTTGAAATTTTTGAGCAAATTACAAAATGAGTTAACCGAAGATTATGAAGTCTACCACTTGTTGAAATTTGTAGCAATTTACAAGTTTGGTATAGTCGAGATAACACTGAAAGACATTTTCCGAGATATGATCAACCGACATGACCAACTAGCTTGTTAAGAGCTGAGAAGGTTGGCAAGTACAAAAATGAAGACCTTAAAGAACTAGGGACTGAAAACAAGAACGTCGGACTAATCTGCTTCAACGGACGACAATGGCTCAGCCTCGGCAGTTAGTTGAAGGAGCTTCTCTATCGTTACCTCAGCATCAATTTCAAGAAAGAAGCAAACTACTCGGCATCAGCGGCAGGTTGTGTCTCACCCCCAGAAGACAGTTGGAAAGAACTTCTCAGCAGCCTTCTTAGCCATGAGCTCAGCATCAACCTCCTGAAGAAATTGATCAAAGCTCTTCTTGGCGATTGGCACCTCGGAGTTTAAAGGCAAAGATTGAAAGCAAGAATCTGGAAAAAGACACAGAAAACAGAAACAAGAATGTAATCAAAAATGGTGATGAAGCTATCAAGAAATCAAGACAAAAAGATTGCACAAGTGTGTCAAGCCAAGAACAGTGGTAGAAATCAACAGATGTATGAACAGTGTGTAGTCAAGAAGATGATTTGGAAACAACGGGTAAAACAGCAATGGTGATTAACAATGAAGCAGAGCTTCTTGGAAAGCAACAAGAAATAAAACCAGGAGGAAAAGTGGCTTAGCAGAAAGAGGGAAGCTTGAATGAGAATTGCCGAAATCTGACGACAGATGCGAAAATAACAGAATCACATAAGCTTCACCGGAGAAGAGGAACAAAGACAGTTGCAGAGCATTTTTTGAAAAGAACAAGAAAAGAAAAAATCAGAGTCAAGAAGATGACAAAGTTGAAGAATAAAGCTAAGTGCACGGGCGCTAAGTAAGTATGTGAAGAACAAGAAAGTAATGACCCAAACACGATGCTAGCAACAGAAAGCAGATATGACAAGAACAAGTGCCAGACATTCAAACAATTCAAGACTTGAAGACAGATGAAAATAGAAGGCAACAGATGGCAAATAAACAGATTTAAAGTAAATCAGAAGAATTATGAAAGATCGAGCTTAATAGCAAGTAAAGAGTTTATGAACCTACCAAGTGAAATGAACGCCGATATGAAAATCGCCGGAGTCAAATAAGTATCGGGAACTCACCAGAGAGTGTGAGTGGAGCAGTTGCAAAGCTCTTGGAGTTTACGAATTAATGGAACCGGAACCTCGATTAGGAGGTGTGATCTCGAGCATCTTGGAAAGCATGAAGCTTGATACTTAACAGAAGTGGACAGGAAAGCGAGTTTGATCTCGGACAGAGGGGCACAGATGAACGAACAGTGTAGGTTCCATCACCTCAGAATGCCGAGGTAATAGAACCTATGGAGCAGTTGTGGGGATATATTTTCTGAGTACCAACACGTGGCAAGGTGACGCCGACGTGTCAGCCGATGTGCCACGTGTCCTGGTCGTGACGCCGAGGTGATCTCGGCAAGGCCGAGGTTATCTCCGAAGATATCGAAATCCGAGATAAGCGGATAAGGGACAAGAGTCCTAGAATGAAAAGGGAACTCAACTTGAATATGGACAAGAGTCCTAGAATGAAGAGAAGACTTCAGTTTGGGTAAAGATAAAACTCTTAGAGAGTTTATCTCAATCTCACTGGGAGTCCCAGATTAATAGTAATCCTGAGTCCATAGAAGTCAGGCTTCTATTGGGACTAGGATTGTATTGGCTATAAAAGAGAGGCACCCCCATGGGTCTAAGGTATGCTTTTTGATACTCAAGCTTGTGAGTTTAGTACTTGATTTATCTTTGAGAGATATACTGACTTGATCGTCGGAGTGCCCCCGGGTGGTCGAAGCCACCGCGGGATTCTTATATTTCTGTTGTAGGTCAGTCAGGTGCCATCTATTCTGCCAGTGCTCTCCAGCTGGTTACTAAGCGGGCAGTGTGGTCAGAAAATCACCCACACAGTTTGGATAATCGTAACAACATGTGTTAGGTCACGGTTGCCATAAAAATATAAATAACGATTATAATTTTCATTATAAATCATTTATTATTTTAAAAACAAATGTAATCTAATAATTCATGTACAATATTCCGATTACTCTGATTTTTTACTAGAATAGTTTTATTAATAAACCTTTCAATATGAAATATTTAAATCATTGAAATGAACCTCTAATAAACCTATAAAAATCCAACAACACCTCCAATTAATTTTGCCAAACTTGAGAGACACATTGCCCTCAATATAAATCATAACTTCAATCTACACTAAAAATAAAGTGTATTATACCTTGACCGTTCCTAGGGATGGCAATGGATAACCTACCCTGTGGGTATCCATGGAGACCCAACCCAAATATATGGGTTTCCCCTTTTTTTCTTATCCATTGGGTAGGGTAAGTGATATTCTTTAAATATCCATAGGGGATGGGTTGGGGATGGGTACCCACTAATTTCCCCATATGTTTTTTTTTTTTTTTTTTTAAGATTCACAACCAAAACTAAATATACATTCAATTTTTTTTCTTTTATTTATCTATTTATTTTTTCAGGTTCACAACCAATTTTTTTTTTTTTTTAAGATCCACAACCAAAGCTAAATATACATCTAATTTTTATTTTTATTTTTAAGGTTCACAACCATTTTTTTTTTAATTTTTAAGATTCACAGCCAAAGCTAAATATACATTCAATCTTTTTTCTTTTGTTTTTCTTTTAATTTTTTTTTTAAGGTTTAAGGTTCACAATTTTTTTTTTTTTTTTTTAAAGTTTCACAACCAAAGCTAAATATACATTCAATCTTATTTTATTTTATTTGGCTCAACAATAAAATCAAATACACATTAATTAACATTGTCATATTATTCTTGTCAAATTTTATGCATATCTAGAATTTTTTAAATTTATTTAAAAAAATTAAGGACACTGTCTAGTTCAGGTTTCGGTTTGCTTTTCTATGTTTTTTTATTTTGTTATGTATTGTAATTTTCAGAATGGTTTGCTTGTTCTGAAATTTCAATTAACGAGTATGAATCTATTTGTTTTATGTTATCACACAATTTATACAACATATATATATATATATATGAATGTATTTGAAAATAAGAAAATTGTAGAGAATCAAAACAAGCATGAGTCGTGATTGGTTAGAAAGGATGGGTACAAAGATTTATTTGCTGGAAAAACAAAAAGGGGATACAAAGTCTTACTAAATAAATTTTTTTTTTAAAATAAAAGAATTTTTCTTAGTTATGAACAGATTTAACTGAAATCAGCTTGTTTCCCAATGTTATGCTTCATTTATTTAGATAGAAAATATTTTTTAATGAAAAATATTTTTTATAAAAAAAATTAAAAATATATTTTTTTATATTTGGTGGTGGTGGTGATGGAACGAAGGTGAAAGTAGAGATTGTGACATAGTGGTGGGGTGATGGCGGCAGTGATGATGGTAGTGGCTATGGTGATGGTAGTGTGACAGTGAAGGTGAGAATAATGGTGATGGTGTTGTGAAATTAGTAAAAATTTAATTGAAAAAAATATTTTTTGTTTTTTAAAAGTAACAAACAACAAACTTCGTGGGGGACTAAAGGAAGAAGATGGAGGATGGATTGGGTGTGGTAAGGTATAGATATTTTAAAATGAATGGTTCAGATTTGTTAAAGGTATAATTAGATTTTGGATAAATTAAAATGAATAGTTCAAATTTGCTAAGAGAAAGATAGTTTAATGTCTAAAATATCCGTGGCTAAGAGATCAACAAACAATTCCTTATTTATGCCCTAAAGCAATTTAATATGGGTCTTATAACATTTTCTTAAAACAGGTTCTTTCACATTTTATTTCTTCAAACAGGCTCTTATAACATTGTAATCAGGTTCTTGTAACATGTAGGGAAGAGAGAGAGTGAGAGAGAGAGATGGTTGTAATTTTTTTTTAATCTTCCACGTTCTTCCACATTTTTTTTTTCAATTACTAAAATTTATTTGATTGTCTCAAAATTATATATTTGATTATTATAAAACAAACTTTTTAATTAATTAATTAATGTGTATTTGATTTTGTTGTTGAACCAAATAAAATAAAATAAGATTGAATGTATATTTAGTTTTTGTTGTGAACCTTAAAAAAAATAAAAAATAAAATAAAAAAAATAAGTTGTTAACATTAAATATATTAAAAAAAAAGAAAAAAGATTAAAGGTATATTTAGATAAAACCTTTATAAAAAAAAAAAAGAGAAGGTTGTTAACATTAAATATATTAAAAAAGAAAGAAAAAAGATTGAAGTTATATTTAACTTTTGTTGTGAACCTTAAAAAAAATAAAATAAAATAAAAAATTGTTAAAATTAAATATATTAAAAAAGAAAGAAAAAAGATTGAAGGTATATTTAGTTTTTGTTGTGAACCTTTAAAAAAAAAATTGTAAACATTAAATATATTAAAAAAGAAAGAAAAAAGATTGAAGGTATATTAGTTTTTGTTGTGAACCTTAAAAAAAAAAAATGGTTGTTAACATTAAATATAAAAAATAAAAATAGGAATTAAAGTGGGTGGGGGAAAATCCATACCCATTAAGAAATGGAGAGGGTGGTAACCCATGAGGAATGGGGAATGGAGAAAATTTATTATAGAGAAATGAAAATGAAAAATTAATATCCACCCCATTGCCCCCCAATTGCCATCCCTAACCGTTCCATGTAGATGTACCAACATAGTTGAAAGTTCAAAGAATTCTTGAGAAAAGTTGTTCACTGAGCATATAAAAAATAGTATTATCCAGTAAAATATACCCACAATCAATGCATATACAATAACCCATATCCAATTATAGGAAAATGCTTGTGCACCCTAAAGGGGTGCATAGCATATGCATCTTATTACAAAATATTTTAATTTAAAAGTAGTGCTACATATTTATATTTTTTTATAAATTTATTCATAATGATGTGAAAAAGGGGTGGGATCCTATTTATTAGATGTATAACAAATTAAAAGTTAACACATATAATATCACATTATTATAAATATAATTGTAAAACTTTTTTTTGTGAGTCTTTAACATTTTCTTTAATTTAACAAGTATTGTGGATGCTATAAATTTGAGTGCTTTTTCTTTTGTTTCAGTTTTTGGGTACTAATAATCTAATAAGCCTTAAGGTTGTCACATGGCGTCTTAAATTTGAGCACTTTTTCTTTTGTTTCAGTTAGATTATTAGTACTCAAATTTTCCTTTTTAATTTTTTTTGATCAGCAAAGAAAAATTTCATTAACAGCATGAAATTAAAGGTACAGGAAGATGACATGCATCGATTTTCCTTTTTAATTTATGTGACACTTTACCTTATTTTAATTAGAAATTTGTTAGTTGTATGAATTAAAAAATATTTTTGTCATTTCTTTTATATTGAAGTACACATTTTACATTGTATGTCATTGTGTCTTCATACGATCTACATTAGCTTTGGTCAATTTAAACTTATTAAAAGGGAAGTCTAGATAATTATGTCAAAATTATGAAACTTAGCTTGTTTGGTTTTGTTTTTCTGAAAACAGTTTTCAAAAAATTCTACTTTCTTATTTTCTATGTTTTTTTGTTTTTAATGAATTTTTTTAATATTTTAAACAATTTTTTATTAATTTTTAGATATACCTAACATAAATATACCTAAAAAGTAAAAAAATTATGAAAAAAATCTTTTAAAAATTTACTAAATACCAAAAATACAAAAAAAAAAACGAGAATTCAGTACATTTTTATATTTTTATGTATTTAATAATTTTTTCAAATATTTTTTCATAAATTTTTTACTGTTTAGATACATCTAAGTAAGGTGCATCTAAAAAAAAAAAAAATGTTTAAAATTTTAAAAATATTCACTAAAAACAAAAAATATAAAAAATAAAAAATTCAATTTCCAAAAAACTTAATCTAAAAAACTCAAATCAAATAATACACTATTTTTTTTCAAACAAAAATGCTTCCTACCCCCAGTTACCCCGACCCCCGGTGAGGTGGCACTCACGTGATAGTCACGTGACTGTGTTTACAAGACCCAAACAACAGGTTCACATTTCATTTGAAATTTTCCCCCCTCCCCTCTCAAACAACGGTAACAGAACCATAAATCTGAGTTGCTACTGCCCCCCACTCCGACGCCTGACTCCCACTCCGACGCCGGCGACCACTCCTTCCCTTCACTCCGATACCGACAGCTCGTTCCCTCCCTTCACTCGCGAATCTCTCTGTCTCTCCTTCCCTTCACTTCAACTGTATGTATATCTGCGTATATATATATATATATATATATATATCTATCTGTCTATCTATTTCTTGTTCGATGAATTGTGGAATCTCTTTGTCTCTCCTTCCCTTCACTTCAACTGTATGTATATTTGCGTATATATATATATATATATATCTATTTCCTGTTCGATGAATTGTGGCATTTGGGAAATTTGTGAAATTTCATTTATTATCTGTGAAATTTGTATGTATTATCTGTGAAATTTCCTTTTGATTTGGGAATTGTGGCATTTTCATTTACGAATTGTGGCCTTTCAGTTGGAGTCTTACATTGCCTTAAACGCGTTCGATGAAATTCCCCAACGAAATGTTTAATCTAATCATTTATCTTTTTGAATTGGTTCAATTTCTCCAGTGCATAATTTCTTCATTAAATCAATTTCAGGATTCATCTTGATTATACAGAAATTTCTGTGCATAATTGGTTCAATTGGTTCAATTTCTATGCACCAGAAGATGGTTTAATAGTCAATGCCCATTATATGGTTTACCTTTTAATATGCTGTAATAGTCAATGCTGAATGTGCATAAGCTGAATGCTTTGATTATAAGCAATTGCTGAAGGTACATAATTTCGACTAAATAAATGACACAATGAATGCTGAAGGTGCATAATTTCGACTTGTCATTTCTGTTGCTTATAATCAATTATGAAAACTAGTGGGTCCTGTAATAGATAATTCAAGCCATTAAAAATATGATTAAACAATAATAATTACAGAATTATAATAAATAATAAGTAACCAGTTATAATAAAAAGCATAATGAGTAACCAGTTATAATAAAAAGCATAATGAGCTCTAGTTTCTCTATTGCATAAGAAGTTTTCATTATTGCAGAATTCCTTTCAAAACAATGGAGGAATAAGACAAGTAGCATTAGTCTAAAAGCAAACTTGTACTTAACACACATATATCAGCATCAATGACCTCTACAAATGAAGAGTGGGAATCCATCTAAGAGAGCAAACCTAGGATTGATCATTATGGAATGACTTGATGGCAATCTCTGCAGAGTGTTACCTGATTTGCAGTGGTCTCAACCACAAGCTTCTTCAGTTCTTTGTCCACACCAAGCCACTGTCATATATAAGAATGTAAATAAAAAACTGAACCTTGTCATCCAGAGCCTTGTAAAGCTGCACCTTCAGCATTCATCTTCTGTATACAGAAATTTCCTCCCTTTATGTATTATTTTTAATTGCTAAATTATAAGATCATTTGAATATATATATTTGAAATTTCTGTTTTATCAGTGAGTAAATAGTACATAAAGGAAAACTGAACTTCAGAATGTGAAATGGTTTCCTCAACTTGAAGTATTATGTTGGTACCAACACCAACTGAACTCCTGCAATTATGGAATGGGCCTGGCTAATAAAATTCATATTGCTTACTCTAAGTGGATTTTGGTTGATAAGCTTATATTTTGGTTGCTACAGGACTCCTTATAACTGTAACTTAACTTATTAAGTTAACTTAACTTATTCTCCATTAACTTAACTTGCTATTTGTCCCTCTTTGCAGATGTCAACTTCAAGTGTCAGTGGCAGTAGCTCAGGTTGGTTGACATACGTGAACAAAATTTGTCGTACATCTAACAAAAAGG
Source organism: Camellia sinensis (assembly GCF_055761805.1). NCBI lineage: Eukaryota > Viridiplantae > Streptophyta > Magnoliopsida > Ericales > Theaceae > Camellia > Camellia sinensis. The sequence goes on along the minus strand of NC_138962.1, from coordinate 177,664,246 downwards.
CCACCATCAAAATATCACAAACCGAGCAAAACAAGAACAAGTTATTCTACTATTGTAATGTTTGTGGTTTTATCGGATGGTGTTTACCTACGAATCCAGAATATGGAGGTCATCAAATTCAAACAGACGAAGTCCCAACTGTTGGCGAACAAGTTATGACCGAACGACTTCAAGCTATGACCGAACAACAAATACAGCTGACGGAACAACTTCGAATTCAAAACGCAAAGATGCAAAAGTTGATATATATGTTGTCCGTGTTGTTTGTAATTGGTGCCTTTAAACTTATGTAATAAGTAGAAGTAGATGTCAATGTACAAGTTGAAGTAGACTTAATACTTTTGTGATGTTTTGGAGGAAGTCATGTTTTGTTGTGTATTGAAACCTACTTATTGTACCTCTTTTGTTGTTAGTGGAATGGAAAATGGCTTGTTCAAATTTGTACACTTTCTTCAATACTCATTGAATGGACATTGTTAAATACAGGAAACTGTTGAATACAAGGTAACTATTGTTGAATACAGGTAAACTATTGAACATGCTAAATAAACATTGTATATTAAATAACAAAGTTTGAAACTCATAATAGTAGACTACATAATATCCAATCTTCTCAACATCAAAGTTTGAAACTCGTGATAATAGACTACATAATTTCCAATCTCAAAAACAAACAGTTGGAATACATAGAAACTAGTCAAACAAGTCTGTAATATCCAAGTTTCCCGATGCAGAACCATAAATCTGAGTTGGAGCACTCATCAAACTTCCCTGTGTGCCACTTATGAAGTCCGATGGAGTAAGAGATGTGCCTCCAATACCATGGGCCACCTATGACAATTCATTGCAAAAAGTACATGTTAGAACAATACAAAGATGCAAAAGTACAAGAAGTACTCTTTCGAATACACTTTGTAAAAGTACATGAAGGCCTCTTTGGAACACGTACCGGTACATACATACTATTTTTTGTGCCAACCATATAAGGATAATACGGTGTTTGAGCTTGAGCTTGAGCTTGAGCTTCAGGTTCAAATCGGAGCAACTTAGCAACCTGCATGTTTTGAAGAATAATTACATATTGAAATTTATGAATTGGTTTTACATACTTCAATATACTTTGTCAAAAAAAACATTTGAATACACAATTTACCTTTGCTTTTGTTTGTTTTTTTGCTGTTGCCTTAAACCGATTAACAATTTGATCTACTTTGGCAACCTTCCGTTTCGTAACTGGACGACCTCTTCGCCGAGCAACCAAAGGACTAATCACCTTCCTACTAGTACCTCTTTGTGTAGAACCGGTGTGAATCGGACTTCTTGTTGAACATGGTAAATTACTCACATCACCGGATTCTTCTTTCATGACTCTCTCCTTGATTTCATCCAACCCAAGGTCTACAATTCTAGTTTTGCCTTCACAGTTACCAGCAAGTTGTACAATGGCAATCAATTTTTTGTTCATCCTCTCATAGGTACTTGCATTGAAATCATTTCCAAAGCCGGTATATGTGGTTTTGATGTATGCGTATTCTCTATCCACATCTTTTCTCCACCGGGGCAAAATGTATTTACTTGGCACCTCATTTATGCATCTTCTGACAAGCACAGCGAGTAAGTGAGCGCACATAATGCCTCTAAACTCAAACAACCGACATATGCATTGAACTTCACATTCAGTTGAATTAAAATAGACAACAAAGTCCACATGCTTCATCTTCTCAGAAACTACCATCGCTTCTTGGACATTATATGTACAAATTGATCCCTCCTCTTTCACAATCACCGCCTGACAGTAAACTAATCTCATCTCTCCTTGAACTTCTTTGAATTTCGCATTGGTGTAGGCTTGCTGAAATTGCTTCTCAAACCCGTATATAGTTAGGCAATCAAACAATTTGTGTCGAGACTTAAAGTCTGCTTTCTTTTCTTTCTCTACCTTATTTCTCAAGGCATTGTCATATTGTTCAACGAATTGCTTCAATGTAGTTTTTGGATTTATATATCCATCAAAAAACGCATTCATACTTTCACTTCGTTGTGTAGTTGACATGCCAGCCCAAAAAATGTCTTTAACATAAACAGGTACCCATCGATTCCGCTCATCATATAGTATCCCCAACCACTCATTATCATAAAGATTGAATGTTGCAAGCATCTCTTCCCATTTACTCTCAAATTCAGCTCTTGTCAAACAGTCATAAACTGCATTTTGCATAGCCAACTTTATGGCTTCATATTAAGCATATCCTTTCAACTTCTCTGGAATTTTCGTCATGATATGCCATAAGCACCACCGATGTCAAGCTTGTGGAAACACAATTTTTATAGCATTTTGCATAGCTCTACACTGATTAGTTATGATAGCTTTTGGCGGATGATTTGACATGCAACTTAACCATGACTTGAATAGCCAAACAAATGTGTTAGTGTCTTCACTAGAAAACAATCCACAACCAAGCAAAATGGACTGACCATGGTGATTAACTCCGACAAATGGAGCAAATGGCATGTCATATTTGTTCGTCAAATAAGTTGTGTCAAATGAAACGACATCTCCAAATGCTTCATAAGTCGCCCGACTCCTTGCATCAGCCCAAAACAAGTTTCTAATGCGAAACTCCTCATCAACATCAATCACATAAAAGAATCTCTCATTATGTGCTTGCATCCTCATAAAATAACTTTGAAGTGATTCGGCATCACCTTCCCCAAGCCTTAACCTTCTAGCTCTCTCAATGTAATTTCTTGCATCTCGCTCGTCAAATGTCAATGACTCGTATCTCCCTGCTTCGACAACCATTGAATGAAAGTTCTTGGACACCCCAATCCCTGCTTCATCGTTAATTTCTAATCTTCTCTTCACAGGAGTAAGAATTTTCTTATTCATTGCAAAATGACGTGAGTCGGTGGGAATCAAATCATGACTATGCTCAAGGTTAACTGTGGTTAGTTTATATCTCCCATCCTTTTGTACACTACCTCGTACCCTTGCTGTGCAACCAATTTTTGTGGACAAACATGGCTTCAGAGGGTTGACTTCTGAGGTCTTTCTTCTCTGCCCCGCTCGAGAACATTCAATTGCAAAGTTTAGCAATTGCCCATCATCTCCAAAATGTTGTGCTCTATGAGCTATAGAAAATCCAACATGCTTAGCATATTTTCCATAAAATGTGTACACCTCTTCCCTTGAGCTAAAACACATACCCTTTTTAGGTTCTTCAACGTGTTCGCCCTCATTTATTAAAGGATTCTCACCTTCAACATTTGAATCAACCTCCATTTCTCCACTTTGCGTACTGAAATAACAATTAAACAAATATTATTACAGATTATGGAACTAAACTTCATATTTCAGATTTTATATAAACTGTTTACAGATTATGGAACTACACAGTTTACAGATTATGGAAATTATATGAAGTTTGCTACCAAGCTTATGAAGTTTGCTATCAAGCTTACAGATTACAGATTATGAAGTTTGCTACCACAGTTGAGCACAATTACTCATAAAAATTATATAAATTGTATTTGGTTAAAATGGTGCTATGGTTGCAGAAAATCCATAAATAAAATGTTGAGGGATACAATTTCACGTATATTCTAGTTGAGCATAATGCCCAGATTATCTTTTTGCTACCAAGCATGCCTTTCTTGGCTGGAGGGCCACGGACTGTAGCCAAACAGAGTGTCGGAGTTGGAAGAGTGGAGTTCCAATATGCACTATCAATGCAAGGTAACAGTGGACGAAACTTCATTTCACACTCAGTAATTACAATTCTATGTAGAAGGGATCCAAGAAAATGGAGGCCCCCACTTTTTTCATGTATATTTTTATTATCTTTATTTTAATCTGTGAAGGGGTTTGCTCTTGTAGGAACTCAATGACGATTACCACCTAGAGCCAACTCACTAACGGTGATGTTTCACTATGTCAATCTAGTGTAGCCAAGTTAGTCAGATCAGTTAACAGATTTGTCCACAGCTAATAGATTTACCTAAAAAACATAACTCTTGTCCAAAATGACAAATTGATTATAGTTTACAGATTATATTTCAGATTTCAGAATTAGCATATAACTGAAAGATTAGCATATGAAATTGATTTTTTACTTCATAAACCAGATTGATGGACAGAGACAGAGCAGAGCAAAACCAGACAGAGCAAAATTACAGGAATTCTAAGGATAGATGAGAGCTAGTAATCTGATATGGTGGAGGAGGAGGAAATTTTACATTCTTCTGAAGAAATGAGTTAACATCTGAGACCCACTTCCACAACCCATACGGAGAATTTCAATCCTTCTGGAGAAAGACTAGCCACTAGTTTTTGCAGAAATTCCCGGTGAGCTATGGTGGAGGAGGAGGATGGCGGCGAGAGGTGAGGATAGGTGGGAGAAAACAGACGAGGATAGACGAGGATGGCGGCGAGAGTTGAGGACATACGAGGGAAGATGAGGGAAGACAGAAATTCCCGCTTTTTCCCTTTTTTTTTTTTTCTCCAGCTGTGTTTATATATCAGCTGCCACCTCATCACCATGTCACTGGGGGTCGCCACGTCACTGGATGTATGTAGCGGGATTGTACAACCATGAGACTGATGACACCCAAAACCGAACATTAATACTCAAACCTTGGAATCATACCCATTTTCCTACTCAAGAGTAACTGAGACCAAAAACCATACCCGTTTTCCCATTCACAATTGATGTCCCTAGTATTTTTCCGTCTCCTATATCTCTACAAACCCTCTCAATCTTATATTTTTAGAATTCTCATGCAAACTACTTGGCCAAAGAGTTCTTGAAATTTATGGACAAAAGACCTTAGTAGACATAAGGTGACGTGTTTGGAATGGAGTGAAATTTGGTCGAGACATGGAAAATGTAGTGACAATTAGGACCCATGGATCTGCCATGACCTATCATAGATTTTAAGGCAAATTCTAACATTTAGGCCTTCAATTTTGTCCTTAAAAATAATTGATTCATTTATAACTTAGTCTATAGAATTCGATTTCACCTAGGTTTTTTTTAGTATATTTAAGAGAATCTCCAATGGCTTGCCGTTAGAGCTGCTATTGCCAAATTATGGCAGCAGTTGATAGAAAGCCACCTCCAATGATAAGTTTTAGCAGCTGCTATCTTTGGCAAATGTCAAAACTTGTGTCAAATATGGCACAAGCTTTGGCAACTGCCAAAGCTACTAGGTCAGCTTCAACCAACCGTTTCCTCCCTCCCTCCTTTTCTCATCATCCTTTCCAAACACAAAAGCAATTTTCAATCAAAAACCACAAAAATTTCAAACAGAAGCAATTTCCAAACACATAAGCAATTTCCAAACACAGAAGTAAGCTAGCAAAATTTCAATTTCAGCAATTTCAAGCAAAAAAAAAAATTAAAAAATCAACACAGTGAAGTAAAAAAAAAAAATACCTGACAAAAAGAGAAGACGAAGGGGTTTCTTCATTAAGGTTTCGATCATTGAGGACGAAGGGGTTTCTTCAATAAAGATGAAAGGGTTCGATCAAACCCCGATGATTGTGAACCAAATTCATTTTCTAAACCAAAGACAAAGACTAATTGGATCGAGAGATCGAGAGAGACAAACAGACAGACAGACCTGGGTTCTCGGTCGAACTTGGAACGGTGGTGTTTGGAGTCAAATCTGGTGGTCCTTGGTTCAAAATTGGCGATCGTCTCTTCAATCTTGTCCAACATCGTCGATCCATTCTAAGAGAGAGAGAGAGAGAGAGGAGTGAGATGAAAAGAGGGGTGGAGGGTAGACGACGGTGATTGGATGTGACGAAGAGTAGAGAGAGAAGTTCCCACCATGGAAAAGAGCTTGCACCGTCTCTGATCAGTATGGAGAGAGAAGAGATATAGAGAGAGAAGAGAGATAGAAAGTATCAAGAGAATAGAGAGAGGAAGATGATTATAGAGAATAGAGATAGAGAAAAAAAGATGATTCTAGACAATAGAGATCTCAACTGTTGGAAATGACAGATAGTTGTCTTAGAATGTGTAACATACGCCCAACGGTTCTATTTTAATCTGAAAGTAAAAAAAATGGTTATTTTTCCAAACAGACAAGACACCAACAACTATAATTAAACGGCTATTTTTCTTTCAATTTAAGTAATATAAATGCACACACCTTGTTTCACCAATTTGAGTTCACAACAGCAATTTTTCTTTCAATTATATTTTTCACACAATCAGTATGGAAGGATCATCAAAAACAAAGAGAGAAAAATCATTCACCACTCAAGAAGATGTGGCAATTTGTAGAGTTTGGTGTCACATTACTGAAAATCCAATTGTTGAGAATTCGCAAACGCATGCTCATTTTTGGAGAAAAATTTTTAAAAATCATTGCTCGCTGCAAAATGATCACTCAAGAACACAAGTGTCTATCTCATCTTAATGGGGTGTAATCATGAAATGTTGCAACAAATTTCATGGGTGTTTAGCGCAAATCAAAAATCTACACCTAAGTGGGATGTCTCAAGTTGATATAGTAAGATTTCATATTCATTTATTATGTAAAATATTATTATTTTGCCTTATATAAAAATTAACTAATTAATTAATTTAATATTTTATTGATATAGATACTTCAAGCAAAACTGTTATATCATCAAGATGAAAACAAACATTTTTCTTTTGAACATTGTAGGCCAATCTTGCAAAGCAATATCAAGTGGCAAGATGTAACTCCTACCAACACAGTGAAGTCAAGGATACATATACCGTTTTTCCCCTAATGCAGCCCCCGATTCCCTTATAGATAACTGCATTTCTGTTGAAGACGATAACAGTCCAAGTGTTGGTAACAATCCAACTATTGGTAATAATCCAATCGGTGAGGGTAGTGTCTCTGCAAGGGATAAAAGGCCTATAGGTAGGAAAGCTGCAAAATAATTATTTCGAAGAAATCAAGTTGTTGAAGTTGAAGTCCACAAATTTAGTAATGTGTTGGAGACATTTAACCAAGACCTTACTGAGAAGAAAATGAAAAAAGCTAAAAGAGAAGAAAAAAAAGATTCAAGCATTACAGGAGATGAAAGAATTTGAGATAAAAAGGCAAGAATATGAGATCAAAAAAGAAGAACACTTGATAATGACTATGAATATTTTTCATTTGGAACCTCAGATAAAAGCGTATTATATAATATGAAAAAATGAGATTTTCACCAAGTGGTCCGCAAATGTCAGCACCCAAATTACTATTTTTCTCTACCTCCTGATGATTAATTACGGGAGAATATATTTTTTAATTTTGCAATGTCATTTATTTTTTAATGTAATTTGTAGTCTTTATTTGCAATGTCATTTTTATTTTGTAATGTTAATAATTTTTTTTTTTTGTAGTGATATGTTTTTTGGTAGGGTGAATTATATTTATTTTTTTTTTTCAATTTTTTAATTTTTTTTCATTTTTTATATTTGTCTAATCGGGTATAATATCAATATATAATTTTTTTTTTTACAAACAATTGAAAAAAAGTCACAAAAGAAAAAAAAAAAACCCAAAAAAAAAAAAACAATAAAAATCTATATTCAAACAACACCAACAAACTTTGAGGGAAAGTTGGTTGAGATTTGCCAAAATAGCATGTGACCATTGGAGTACAATTACAATAATTTGACAAAATAACATTATTCATTGCCAAATTATAGTAATAGCAATGATATTTTAGCAAACACCATTGGAGATGCTCTAATTTTCATTATGGCATTCGAATTTTAGCCTAACTCAAATATTTCCTTTTTTGGTAATTTTTAATTTTATTTTATTTCTACTTGGTTAGCAACCAATTGAGATGTGTTTCTCTCCGGTACATAATCGGACTAGAGAGGTGATGTTCAGCCTAATGGGCCAGGTTTTGGATATCGTTTCAATAATTCAAACTGTTCATATTTTAGGATTCGTTATGTATATTATTCTTGCAAAAAATCAAGTCGATCAGATAACGAAACTACGTGTTTGGATTGGTTTTCTATGAAAAAATGAACAGTGAAAAAATAAACAGTTTATACAAAACTTATTCGAACATGTGGTTATCGTTATCTGATTTTTTTGCAAAGATAATATATTCAACGAATCCTAAAATATAAATGATTCACATTATCGAAACAGGACTCAAAATTAGGCCCATTGATCCGAACAGCACCACTCCAGTCCAATTATGGATTGGAGAGAAGCCAATCTCCAAGCAATTAGTTTAGGATCTGATTTTCTTTTTTCCTCTAGGTCTTCTCTAATATAAATTGACTTACGCCTTTGGGAAAATTAATTTTATTTTGAAGAATTAACATTATTACAACAAAGAGTATGCCCTTTTAACAAATTCGTGATTATTTTTTGTATTTGAATGTTCATTCAATTACCTTCCTTACATCTAGAAATCTTAACCCCATATAATTAATAAAACATATATTTAATGGATTTCTAATAGATTATCGACTCCCTAACTAAATCCAAATATATGTAAACACTAAATAATTATATGGGATGGGTTGGGTTGGGTTGGGTTGGGTTGGGTTTGGCACGATTTTAGTTATAAAAAGACAAAATAAATTTTTTGACCAAATAAGTCCAAACTTCACGTCTAAATTATAATCATTACATTCTTTCTCTTATAAAAAATTAAAAAAATTAAAAAACTCTTACCAAACAAAATTTTTTAATCCTAACTTAAAATAACTAAAAAATTAAAAAATCAACCAACTCTCTTAAAGAACTTAGTTAATCCGCCTAAAAACCTTAGCAACTACCCTCCTTATAAAAACTTTTATTACTTGTACGACTCCACCATACAAAACAAGTTCAATCTGCGATTTAATTGCTTGTACAAGTGTCATCTTTAGATTAATTTAGCCACACTAACTAAACTTGTCAAATTGACCTTTAGCCAACTCAGCATGAAGTCGCAACTTCAAAACAAAATTTTAGATGAATTTGAATTTCAAGTTTGTAAATATTTCGAAATAAAAAAGTGTTATATTTTGGCACATAGTTTCAATTTCGCAAATATTTTATAGAGTTTTGATAGAGATCTCCTCCAATCACCACCCTCATCACCCCCTCCCCACACACACATGGCGGGTGGTGATTGGAGGAGAAGGAAAAAAAAAAAAACTGGCCAATCATGTTGAGAGGGGGTCAAAGGGAGTAGGGGGAAAAGGGAGTCTGAAACATTTTTCATATAGAACATGTACTTCACTCTGATTATGACAAAATAAAACCATGATGTTTTTTTACAACATAAAACATTCCAATAATCTGTTTATTTATTTTCAAAATTTAGAAATAAAAAAGTGGCATTTTCAAATTTTTTACTGTCAAGGTCTTTTTTTAACTTTTCCGGACAATTTTTTTTGTAACAATTATAATTGGTCTCTCAATATATATATATATATATATTGCGACAAATTTTTTATCTTTCAAGATGAATAAATTTGGTCGTTTATGCTGTTGTGGATGGAGATAAGATAAATAGGTCTCATGGACTTAGAGCATCCAATTGGACGGCTAAACAAATGTATTGAAATGTGTTATTTGACGAAGAGTGTGAAAACTATATATGTGTTAAATGTTTATTAATTTAGAAAGTAAGTATGTGCTCTAATGGTGTAGTTATCGTGTGTGCTATGCAGTGGCGAAATTAGAAAATTAAATTAGAAGGGGTATTAATTAATTACAGTATTGAAAAATTTTATAAAAATATTTCACGTAAGTTTTTACAATTGATTTCAAAAAACATCAACAAAAAAAAATGTTATTTATAACTAATGTATCATAGACAATATTAAAAGAATATAGATATAAGTCTTAAAATAAATTATACAATGATAAATTATTTTTTTATACAAAATTTGATTAAAAATTCAATATAATGATAATATCACGTCATCATTAGTATGTGATATTACCAACTAATAGTAAATAAATACATAGAGAGAGTGAACCACATATGTCAAATGTAATTAATAATCTAATAAATTTCATATCTTTATAGTGAGATTACTTATACTTGTATGTCAATAATAATAATATCACCATTACATTCAAAAAATTTCATAAAATTTTCAAAGATAATATGGTTTATAATAATCTCTTCATTTTCAATTAAAATAACCATTATTATTCTCATAATTTTTAAAATATCATTGATATTTCACTCTAATAATATTTTTGTAATTTTTTTTATCTAAAATATTTTTTTTATATTTGCCTAAAAAAAAAAAAAACCCAAAATCCAAGGGGCATATGACTCTCCAATCCTCACTTCCCTCCACCACTGGTGCTATGTAACTGTGGGTCCACTCAAATATATTTTTTTGATAACTCGCATATGGTCCATTGGACTAATTATTCTAGGAGACTAATTTCATTGTCTACTAATCTGAGGCCTAATTAAAGTCAGGGCAAAGTCTCATACGGACGAGTCCCAAAAAATTGTTTGCTAAAAGGTTTCGAACCTAAAATATTGGACAAAACACACCCCTAGGTCCCAAGACTTGACCCTGTGAGGTTTTTCCTCCGATTTAATTGAGTCCCCAGCAAATGGATAGTGGGATTGATTTTTAGGATTAGTCAGTTCATTAGGCCGAAAATTGAGTTATCCAAAAAAAAAAAAAAAACACAATGTCATAACCAAAATAACAATTACAGTATGTCATAACTAAGTGATAATCAACATCACAATGAGTTATATAGTTGAGTCATGACCAAAGGCCATAACAAAGCATCACTTGAAATGTAACCAAAGATCTCTTGGTCATAACTAAAATAATAATTACAAGAGGTCATAACAAACACCATAATGAGTCCTAACAAAAATCATAACTATGGCATATGGTACTATTGGCTACATATTTTGTACAAGTCAATTACAATTCGACGCGTGGCAAAATAAGGGTAATGCAGGAAGACTATTCAAATCTTCGATCCTGATCGTACACGTGGCAGTTAGTATTAGTTGTTATGGGATCTGAGTAGCAGTGGATCAACAAAGAGATACAAGGTGATGTGGCATCAACGGTTACTCACATTTAAATTCAAATTTATAAGGGAAGCCTAACTGCAAGTAATGGCGTAATTGAGCAAATCTTGAGGCAACATGATCAGCGATCATGAAAGAGCAGTTCGACGGTTGGAAATGCAGTTCAATGGTCATCCTTGAGCAGTATAAATAGCAGAGAAGGCCCCAGAAAAAGCCCCCGGACTCAGATCCAAAAACCAGTCTTATTCTACTTTACTTAGTTTTCTTTCCAGTTTTACATTTCCTGTTCTTTACATTCCTGTATTTTAAATTTCTGCACTGCACTTCGTTCATAGGAGTAGTTTCAAGTAGGTTGTCGTTGTAAACCCTACGAGACTGAGTTTGGATCATTGTAAGTTTTTCATTCTAATGAAATGCTTCAGTTGTTCTTCATTTAATTGATATTTTGCTTAATTCTCCTAAATCAAGCCACCAGTAAAAGTCCTCTTTATTGAGGCTGAGAGAACTAAAACACAATCGTCTGATAATTGGTTGGCAATTAAATTTCTGTAAGGACTGATTGATCCTTGCTAGCACGCTCGCAATTACAAAAATAACCTTCGAAAGCCAAAAAGCCAACATATATTTTTGGCATGCCCGGTGGGACAAATTGAAATGGCTAGACGTAGGAGACAATGAGAAAATGAACCCTTGGAAGAAGGCGTGGAAGGAGAGGTAGAGATATCTAATTCGGAGGATAATGTGATAACACATCCTGTGGAAACTCCCATTTTATCAGAACCTATGGTCGAACAGACCAGCACTTCAGAACAAGTACCACATGTTCATAATATTGGACGAGACCAAGGAATTGGACCATCCACTGTTCCATCTACTCAACCAATAATGAATCACTGTACCACTGTTCCATCCACAATCCATGGGGTGGCCTAGTAGATGCTATGGGACAGCAATTAATGAACACAATGGAAAGGTGGGCAACATCCTTTTTGGATCAAATGAATAACCACCAACTAACAAACGTAAGACACATGGAGGAAGTTTCGAATGTCCCTCAACAAAGATTGGCTAGAGATAAACAGCCTATGCAAGTTAATGGACATTCTAATGGTCAAACTAGTAATCAGAACTATGAAAGACCATCACCTCAGTCTTGGTACAAACCTATTCCGAGGCCTATAGTAGGTCAAAATGCCTCAGTACTTAACAGTGAAGCCATGCAATTTGGTGGATCTGGCCCAGTACAAGAAAATGGCGTAAGAATGGTTCCAAATCCCATGTTCGAAGCCATACCTGGCACAAGGGGGTTCACTAATCCCTTATTCAAATTTATACCCGGGGGGTTGGAAGGCTTTCCTACAAATGGAAGAGACACAACACCAGTTCCAGCACCTTTCGCAGGTCCTTTCGCAGGACAGGCTCAAAGGGGTTACCCACACCCCTAACGGCAACCTGCACCACAGAGACAACCAGTCCCAAATATACCACCTTATGGACCAATAGGACCACAGCCACAAGTATGCCCACCAAATCCTGTGTTTGCTACTCCAGTAGTGGTTTAGCAGGCACAAAATATGGTCCCTAGGGACCAAATTGCTGACATTGTTACAGAGATGTGTTGACCAATGGCTCGGGGGGTCCAGACTCCAATGTACAGGAAACCATACCAAGAATGGGTGGATAGGGTACATGAATACCCAAGAGGTTTCAGGATACCAAATTTCGCCCTTTTTTATGGGAATGGAAACCAATCAACAGTAGAGCATATTACTAGGTTTGCTGCTCAATGCGGTGAATTTACTAATAATGACTATATGAAGTTAAGGTTACTCCCAAATTCCCTAACTGGGGGAGCATTTGTATGGTATATTAACCTTACACCTGGCTCTATCCAAACTTGGCAACAAATGGAAGAGACATTTCATGCCCAATTCTTCCAATCGAAGCCAGAGTTTTCCATGGCAGACTTGGCAAGATTGAGTCAAAGGCCTGACGAGAAGGCTACTCAGTTTATTGCCATATTTGAAAGGGCTCGAAATAAATGCAGAGTCATCCTGCCAGAGCCAGAATTCGTGAGATTGGCTCAAAATGGCTTAGAGTTTAGGCTTCGAAAGAAGTTTGACCCAACTGAGTTCAGAGACTTAGTGGAACTCACTCACTTATAAGGTGTCTAGATACGAAGCATTACTAGAGGAGGAACAAGATCGAAATAATGCATCGTACAAGACATATTATAAAGATCCTAATTATGAGATCAATGCAGCAGAGATTGTGGGGAAAGAACCTGTGATCTATGAAGCATTAATTCATAAGGATACAACAATTGACCAACAATTTAAAAAAAAAGACCTTCACAGAAAATACTCTTTCAATTAAACTAAGGCAGATGACATTTTTGATCATTTACTTGCGGCCAACTTCCTTAAGTTACCAAAAGGAGTCAAAATTCCACTCTTGATGAACTTAAAGGAAAAGTATATTGTAAATGGCATAATTCTTGGTCTCACTCGACTAAGAACTGTATTGTTTTTCGAGACAGGATCCAAGAACAAATTCGGAAAGGAAGTTGGAAATTCTCAGCCAAAGCTGAAAAGGCCATGGGGATCGACAGTAATCCATTTACAGAAATTGGAGAGATGGCAGCCAATGTCATTATGCCGGACTTTCAGAACCTGTCTTTGAAAGAATTGGAAGAAGTCAATGTGCAGATGCATGTGGCCAACCAGACAACTATCAAGAAAGACACTGGAAATCTACCAGCTATTGGACAAGGTTTCTCATACCAGAGGGAAGACTCTGATGAAGAAGCACTGGATGACGATTCCTTAAAGGCAGCTGTAATGCAAAGGATGTGTCCCAAGTGCAGACTAAGCTACAAGTGGTTGAAAGGGCTTCCAATTGATGGGAAGCAATATTACAAGGATGTGCAGAGACGTCCTAAACCAACCAATACTTACAATAAAAGGCCATATCCATCTGGTGTTATGCAGCAGCCATTGATTGTTGAACCAATAGTCGATAGAATGCATTCTAAAGGCAAGAGGCCTTTATATGAGTCTAGGTCACCTGATTATTACAGAATTGAGAGCAGTCATTCTAAAAGAAGACTGGAGAAAGGTTCAGTTTATGGGATCAAAGCCAGAGATGCCCCCTAGACCAGCCTCACGCAGGATAGAAAGTGGACACCTTCATCGAAGGCCTGAGTTAGGCCCCAAGCATGAAGTCAAGGCCAAGCAGTGGCCTTCACAGCTAGCTTCGAAGATGGCTTCAAAGGAAGAAAGAAGCAGTTCAACAGATGGGTCAGTAAGTTCGTGGGTACCTGGGGTCCCAGATTGGTTTGTGATGCAGAACAAACCTAGGGAAATGTTTACCCAAAGAGATGTAATTGGAAACCAAGGCAGGATGGTCAAGCCTCCTTTAGTGGCTCCAAACAGTTGGATATTGCTTAAGCACCCAAAAACAAAGGAACCAGATATGGTCCCCGTAATTTCTAGATCACAAATGAGGAAAATTCAACGTAGGTACACTCAGTACCAGCAAGACCTGAAAGAGAGTGCAGAGAGTTCTTCATTGGTACAGACAGAAGGGAAGAAGAATCCAAAGTCAGACCATACTCCAAAACCAACTCTACAAGGCAAAATGGGTTGCAGCAGAGAACAGTTGGCCAAAGTTCACTCTAAACTAAAAGCCAGAGAGAAGTCCAGTTTAGTAGGATTGGAGAAGGCGTTGATGGAGAGTGACAGTGAGGCAAAGAAAGAAGTTGGCTTAGGCCAAAAGAAAGAAATGGTTGGGGAAGAAATGTTCGAAGCCTTCATGGCTGAACAAACATTTTTGGTTGAAAAGTCAGTTAGAAAAGACCATTCGAAGGAGCTCGTTAGTGATTCTATACCAGAATGCAGCATGGAGGATGCTTCCGCAGTAACTGAACAAGGTGGCCAAAAGGAAAAACAGGCACAGCCAGCCATCCAATTTGACTCAGTATCAGTGAATATGGTACACATACTACCACATGAATTCCAAGTTGGAGATGAGAACCAAGAGCGGCAAGAAATGGACCCAATTCCAATCTCTAGTGAAGACTCACAAGTGAGTATGGTGCGAGATGATTCCGGAATGGCTACCTCAATGGAAACTGAATATGAGAGTGAAGAAGAGGTGAGCATTAACCTCTCATATCCTTTTGAATATCCCTCGAACTCTATGACACAGCATGTCTAGCCTTTGTATATCAAGGCCTTTTTCAATGGGATACAATTGAACCGAGTCTTGATAGATAATGGGGCAACGGTGAACTTCCTACCGAAATCTTCCTTGAAAAAACTAGAGAAAAGGAACCCTAGGTTAATCCCAACCAGCACAACCATTGCTGGTTTCACCGGAGACAAACAGATGGCTCAGGGAATTCTGCCTATCAACCTGAGTGTGGGAACCAAGGACTGCATGACAGCATTCTTCGTCATCGACAGCAATGCTAAGTACAATGCTTTACTTGGTAGAGATTGGATTCACACTAACAAATGTGTGCCTTCCTCTTTGCATCAAAAAATAATGATGACCTTGGGCAATTGGGAGACAGAGGAAATTGATGCAGATCCTCAACCTTTCATAGCCTGTGCAGACTTCGCAGAGGCCAAATTGTATATTGAGGGAGTGACACCACTCAGTATACTGAGGAAACCTGATGGTTCAGCCGAAGTGACGGCTGATGAGGAAGTGACACACTTGAAGCACTTAGTCCAGGAGAGTGCTGATGAAGAGGTTGTCGTTAAGGATGACAATGATGCCTGGTTGTAGGAAAAGAAATGAAGTCCAAGAAGCCAAGTCTTTGGCTCTAATTAAGTTCTCAATATTGGATGTAAAATCAATAGTCCAGAGAGTACAAGAGCAAGAGATAGAAGCCATGATAATTGGCTGCAAGCAGAAGCAACAACAGGCCAGAGTTTTGGTCATTGACAAATACTGTGCATTGGACATTGAAACAAAAGTCCAGGAGATACAGGAAGAAAAAGCCTTATGGACAGACTTTATCTATGAGGAGGAGGGTAAAGATGTTGAATTAAAGAACCTGGGAGTAGAACAAAGCAAGGAGATTGCTTCGAAGCCAGAAAGGATCAAAGAAGAAGCTTCAGTAGGTTCTCAGACACAAGACCCCTTAGAAGAAGTAAATTTAGGGGAATGTTCTATACAACAGCCCACCTATATAAGTTCTTGTTTGAATGTTCTGGACAGGGACCAGTTGTTGGTTGTTCTGAAGAAATATAAAGATTGTTTTGCATGGTCTTATAATGAACTACCAGGATTGGATAGGTCATTAGTGGAACATGGGCTCCCTATGAGGCCTAATTTCAAGCCATACAAGCAAAAGCCAAGAAGAATGAGTCCAGAAGTGATTCAGAAAGTTAAGGAAGAAATTCTTAGACTACGTTAGGCAGGCTTTATCAGGACAGCCAGGTGTGTTGAATGGCTATCCAATATTATGCCTGTAGTTAAGAAGAATGGTAAAATGAGGGTATACATTGATTTCAGAAACTTAAATCTAGCAACTCCAAAAGATGAATATCTTATGCCTATAGTAGACTTGTTGGTAGACAGTTCAGCAGGGCATCAAATTTTATCAATGATGGATGGGCACTCTGGTTATAACCAAATCTGCATTGCAGAGGAGGATGTTCACAAGACAGCATTCAGATGTCCTGGGAATATTGGGACCTTCGAATGGGTTAAAATGCCATTTGGCCTGAAGAATGCTGGGGCTACATATCAGAGGGCTATGAACACTATCTTTCATGACCTCATTGGAGGGTATTTAGAGTGTTATATTGATGACATTGTAGTTAAATCCCAATCCATGGAGGAGCATTTGTTTCACTTAG
This sequence comes from Camellia sinensis, assembly GCF_055761805.1. NCBI lineage: Eukaryota > Viridiplantae > Streptophyta > Magnoliopsida > Ericales > Theaceae > Camellia > Camellia sinensis. The sequence continues at coordinate 177,647,362 of NC_138962.1, read as the reverse complement.
AAACAGCCTTTGAAAGAATAAGAAAGTTCAAGTTGAAACTCAATCCTCTTAAGTGTGCTTTTGGCGTATTATCTGGAAACTTCTTGGGCTATGTAGTACACAAGAAAGGAATATAGATTGACCAGAATAAAGCCAAAGCCATCATTGAAGCCAGATCTCCATCAAGTAAGAAATAATTACAAAGGTTCCATGGGCATGTTAATTTTCTTCGAAGATTCATTTCTAACACTGCAGGGAAAACTAAAGTTTTCTTCCTTGTTAACGCTAAAAGATGAAGAGAAATTTGGGTGGACAACAGAGCATCAAATTGCTTTCGAAGGAATCAAAGCCTACTTGGCCAATCCTCCAGTGCTGATGCCACCAAAGGATGATAAGCCCTTGAAGTTGTACATAGCTACAGCAGAAGATTCATTATGAGCTTTCTTAGCCCAAGACAATGAAGAAGGTAAGGAGCAAGCTGTTTATTACCTTAGTAGGTTTCTAAATTCTTGTGAATGTAAATACTCAGCTGTAGAAAAGTTGTGCCTTACATTGTATTTTGCTGCAATGAAATTAAGATACTATCTTTTGCCTACAACTGTCTTGGTAATTGCAACCACAGATTTGGTTAAGTACATGTTATCTAGACCTATGTTGAGGGGAAGAATTGGCAAATAGATACTAGCTTTATCAGAATTTCATTTAAAATATGTTCCCCAGAAGGCAATAAAAAGACAAAATTTAGCCAATTTTTTGGAAAATCATCCATCTCAAACAGAAAGCCAAGAGATAATGGAACTTGGCATGGCTAGTGTTGAGCCATGGCAAATGTGGTTCGATGGATCAAAAGCCAATGGCTTAATTGGAATTGGTATTGTGATTAAGTCACCACAAGGGGTAGAAACTATGCATGGTTTCAGAGTGGATGAAGTTACTTGTTCTAATAACCAAGCTGAATATGAAGCCTTAATAGTGGGGCTGGAAATTCTTATTGGATTACAAGTTCATGCAGTTGACATATTTGGAGATTCTCAATTGGTGGTTAACCAAGTGAAAGGGATTTTCAAATGTCAAAGTATAAGCATGCTGCCATACTATGTTGTTGCATTACATCTGCTTTCTCAATTTCAAATAGCAAATGTAACTCATGTCCCAAGATTTTTGAATAATAGAGCTAATGATGTGGCTCAGAAAGTTTCGAATTTCAAGAGAAGGGATAATGCTCAAAAGAAGCCAAACAACATATCAGAAATCTATACCACCCTTAAATAAAAGGAATGTGGTCCTAGAAGTCAATCATAATGACTTATAGGAACAAGATTAGAGGCATCCAATAATTCAGTACTTGGCTGGCCCATCCTCGAAGGCCCGCAGAAAAATTAAATTGCAATCTATGCAATACATCATATACGGTAATGCTCTCTACAAAAGGGGGGGAGATGGTTTATTGCTAGAATGTTTAGGCCCAAAAGAAACATTGACAGCTATAGTTGAGGTTCATGAAGGCATCTGTGGTGCTCATCAGCCTGGTGTGAAGATGAGGTGGTTACTTCGAAGGCATTCCTACTATTGGCCAACTATCCTTAAAGACTGCATAGAATATGCAAGGGGTTGCCAAGCATGTCAAAAGCATGGCACGATCAGCCATGTGCCCATAACTGACCTGCGTGCAGTAGTAAAGCCTTGGCCATTTAGAGGATGAGCCATGGATATGATGGGGAAAATACACTCACCTTCTTTGAAGCATCATTATTTCATCTTAGTGGCCACTAATTACTTCACTAAATGGGTCGAAGTTAAGCCATACAAGGCTGTAGACCAAACTGAGGCTATTGGATTCATTAAGGATTTAATCCACAGATTTGGTATCCCACAGACTACAACTGTTGATAATAGGATTGTGTTTGATGGGAAAATGGTAAAGTCTTTTGTGGCAGAGTTTGGAATTAGCCTTGTTAATTTCACCCCCTATTATGCACAAGCCAATGGTCAAGCTGAATCATCCAATAAGTCCTTGAAAAAGGGAATACAAAAAGTTGTGGAGGACAATCTTAGAGATTGGCATAACTTGTTGTTGGATGTATTGTGGACTTATAGAACTTTCCCAAGGTCAAGCACATGAGTCACTCCTTATGCCTTAGTATATGGGCATGATGCAGTGTTACCTGTGGAAATTAATGTTAAGTCCTTGAGGGTAAAATGCCAAGACCAGTTAAATCCTGAGCAATACCATCAGAGTATGTGCTTGGAATTAGAAAGCATAGATGAAGCTAGAATTATGGCATTAAATAACATTCTTTTACAAAAGAAGAAAGCAACAAAAAACTATAATAAAAAGGTCAAACACATTGGCTTTGATGAAGGTGATTTGGTGTGAAAAACCATACTCCCAATAGGGATTAAAAGCCATAAGTTTGGCAAATGGTCACCTAACTGGGAGGGACCATACCAAGTCCATAAAGTCCTTCCTTTTGGAGCATACCATTTGAGAAATTTGAATGGATATGTACATCCCAAAAAGATTAATGACAGGTATTTGAAGCCTTATTTTCCAACTATATGGGAAACACAAGGAGTAAAATAAATGTCAAGTACAAGAACACAAAAATACTCAAATGATAAATAAGAATTTGTCTTTCATAAAGAGTTGAATACATTCTGCCATAAATTGGCCCAAAAATCATTACAATGCCTCAGTTGTTCTTTTACAATGGATGCTCTATTATTAAAAGATGAAAACAACTGAATGGCTGTGGTCATTTCCTGCTTTCAGTCAGCCAGTCCTTGGTTGGTGATCTGCAGTTTGGTGTCAGTTCAGATTAAGGCTTGGTTCACTACAGATAGCTCTTCCTCAAGTTGAGCTTTCCTCTCCAGTAGTTGAGTTCGAAAATGGGAGACAGAGGAATGTTGTTCCTTCAGCCCGGAGACTTCAGCATGTACTATGGAAACAAAGCTCTAGTCTCTCACTAATTTCTCCTCTGCAGCCTTAGCAACGTGACAAATGTTGATGTAAAAGTCAATAGTAGCTATTGCCTGAGATAGATGACTTGAGACAGTTATACTGGATTGCTCAACAACTTTGCAGCACTGAAGGAAGCCATTTCTTATTATAGGCCTTTGTAAAACCTCGAAAGGAATCCTTGAAAAAGATGTCAATAACTCCAGACAGCTGTCTAAGTCCATCAGAGGTGCAGATGGCTTACTACTGGAGGAAGAGGAGCTCTCAAGAATTTCTAACAAGGAATTAGCCAGAACTAATGGCTCAGCCTCATTATTAGCTATTGGAGAGGTAGAGGGCATGTCGAAGAGACTGGCTAGTCTTGCTTCGAAGATATCTACCTCATCCGTGGACATGAGGGGTGTAGAAAGAGCAGTGGTGGAAGGCACAGAGGACTGCATAGGGATAGGAGAAATGGGTGGAGCATCTTCAGCAGTTTCCATGGTTCTAGCCACCAATAAATCTAGGGAAAAAAGGCTGGAACTAGACAAAGGTAATAAGCTACGAGTTTGAGAGCTGCCAGCACCCTCTATAGGAGAATCAGCTACCATCAAAGAGAAGGTAATAGCTAGGATTTCCTTAGGAGGAGGGGGAAGAGCAAGGCTTGGAAGAGAATTAAATTGAAATAGATCAAAGGACAGGTAATGGAGGTATGGATTTAAGCCAAAAGAAAGAAATGCAAGAATACTTGGCCTCAAGGAGGGTACAGAGGATGTAGGCCTAGGAAGTGGGAGTATTATCTGAACGGATCTCACATTTTGCAATTGGTCAATTTCAACTGAAACTGAGGGAGTCCTAATTGGGAGAATAGGCTCAGTAGTCATTGCTGCAAAAGAACAAGTACAACGTAATGTCAAGTCTCAATACCAAAAATTTGACAAGGAAAAACAGTAGAGGCTTAAAAGAAGTTACTTGTTTCAGAAGTGATAGCAGCAATAGGAGAGCTACGAAGAGAATAATGCTCAGCAATATGTTGCCTTCTTGCAGCTTCCCTTTGAATTGCATCGGCAGCAGTAGCAGCAGCTTCATCTCTTAAGAATTGCTGCTGCCGTCTCTTCTTAGCTCTCTCAAAGACAACTATGGCCTTAGAATGTTCCTGTTCTACTGCCTTGGCAGCTGCATCATGAATAGGGTCTTTGACCAAATCAGAAGCGGAGATAGTCATCTTCCTTCTCTTTTTTCTCTGTATTGGTCTTGCCTGTTCCTTCTCAATTTCTCTCTCTTCGATCTGGGATTCAGATTCCTCATAAGTAAGTTCCTTTTCTACTAATCTGGCAGCTGTCTCATGAGTGGGATCTTCAATCGAAAGAGAGACAGTCATCTATTCCCTCTTTCTCCTCTGTAATGGTACTTCCTGTTCTTTCTCAATCTCTTCTTCTTCAATTTGGGATTCGGATTCCTTAGGAGTGAGTATCAGCTTCCTTTTCTTTTTCTGTTTTTGTTTGTCCTTAAGAGTAGTGAGGATTTCAGCCCTTTTAGGAGATTCTTCTTGTGGAGACCCTGCACCAAGAGATATGAATGTAAAGGAAACAAACAAAAGAGTCTAAGGGGAAACCTGCAAATACTTACCCCTCTTTGAAGCAGTTCTGATAACTCTAGCAGGAGAGGATGAGGCTACAAGAGCAGTTTTGGCAGCTGTGGAAAGAGAGGGGATGTTCTCAACTGTTGTTGATTTGACCTTCGAAGGCACTCCTAACCCTATCAGTAAGTTATGAGGGTGTACGGATAGGTGCACTTCCATATTGGCTGTCCACCAGTTTTGAAATCTTTTTAGAGCCAGGCCAGAAGGAAGGAATGGGACAAATTTGAACTCGCTCATTTCTTTCAACAGTTTGAATGTTGCTTCTTCCAGTTTTGATTTGGGTATTCTCAGGTCTCTGGCTGTAAGATGGACATTCGAGAGACTGCAGAGTGGAATGAGAATCCCCTAAGTTAACCCAAATTGCCTGGCAAATTGAGAAGGACAGTACACCTCAACTATACAACTTATAAGCTCGAGGGTTTAAAGTGCCAATGAACAGCTCCCTCGGCAGCAAAATAGAAGCCCACATGTCTTTGTGGGGTGGGGTAGAGCACTCTTTATCAGCTAAGAAAATTCGTAGTCAAGCAGGTCCTTTGTTGGCATCAAAGGAATAGAAGAAGGTAGCAAGTGGAGAAATAGGAAGTTGGTGGAAAAATGTGAAGTAGTAGGCAAAGGAAGCATGATAAAGAATAACTCTGGCATATTTTTCCTCACAAGTGCTAGGGTCCTGAACAAAGAATTTTAAGCATTTGGGATGCAAATCAGTGAAGTAAGCAAAGAGCCAGAGTTGGAGCACCCAAAGGGAACCCCCTTGGTTCACATCAAGTGGTTTCTCACAAAATTGGGAACATGCTCTATAAACATGGCCTAAGATAAGGAGCCAAGGCTATGCGTTCTTTCAAAACAAGTGCCTTCGCAAGTGGAGCGAACTCAAGCATAATCCTCTGAGATGATGTGCAAAAGAGAAATTTGCACAACCAGTACAAAATGAAGGAAAAAAGTTCTCTACCTCTCATGGGACCTACCCTTTTATTTTTGACCTTTACAAATTCACTGTAAGAGAAGTTTAAGGGTGGAAGTGAGAACTTAACAGGAAGGTCTGGATAGCCGGGAGTGAAAGGAGAGCCAAGTGGTGAAAGCCCTAAAAGAGGGCAAATATCAAGAACGGTGGGAGCCATCATACCACACCGAAATTGGAAGAAATTGAAAGCCATGTTCCAAAAACAAAAAGCAACGGGAATCAAGAAAGGGTCTTCAGGAATGATAAACCTAGAAAGACGGAGGGCATCGAGAATGCAGAGCTCTTGCAGGTCGTCTTCTCGCGCAGGTACGACTCTGTCATACCACTCTTCTCATTCAGCTCTTAATGTTGGCCAGCAGCGATGAGGTCGGGTTACCCTCCAATTTCCCCAGTCGAGCCCTCCTTCGTAGAGAAGAAAATGGTCCTCCAGACGAGGGTATAAAGCTGGAAGTTGAGCAGGAGCCTCTCGAAAGATGGGACCCAAGACGTATTCTTGTTTGTTACTATGACGAGGAACGAAGAGGCGGCCGTCTATGGCGCTTGACTCATTAGTTGTTAACTTGGCAATCTCTTAATCAATACATCTTTTCAAAGCCATGGTTGGGCTTATACGATCACCAGCAAGCACTTTCAGAGAAGAAGAATCCATTGGTAACAAGCAGTAAGGAAGAGACAAGGAAGAGGGGGTTAACAGAGGAAAAGGGTTTGTGCTTTGAGCAAGCGAGTGATTTCAGAGCACAAAATAAAAAAGGGCTTTAAAACCTTTGTGTCTGGAAGATATATTGCGTGATTCGTTAAGTATTAAAAGTATAAATACGAAGAGCTTCCTTCTATATTGATACTTTTAGAGGGAAAAACACATCCCAGACGTTGAAGCCAGCTTCGAAGTATAGTATTTGGTTTCGAAACCATATTTTGACGCCAAAAGTCGAATAATAAACGGCTTCGAAACTAAGAAACCAGCTTCGAAGTACATTTCATACCTATGGATGTAAGAATGCTCAAGTATTCGTTTACTTCGAAGGGATTAAAGACCTGTTTTAGGTTTCTCAATGAAAATAATGTCCTTCGAAACAAAACTTGAGATCCCTTAAGGATGGGAATTGTTCGAAACATCAAAACCAATAATTGGTTTATATATATTTAGGAAAGATTCTCTTTCTAGACTAAAATAGTGCAGCCCTAAAAGGAGCTTTCATATTTTTGAAAGTATGGACTGTTATTCTAAGGAAAAGATGGTCAATTTAAAGCTGATTGATCATACCGACCATGACCATATGTTGGTTATGATCGAAATAAACTTCGAGGGGTAAGACTATCGAATTCGAAGCACTGATTCTAAATGAAAATCAGCAAAAAATGTCAACTATTATTCCATAAATTGGAAAAGTTCATGTTGGTTTTTAGTGTTTCATTTTAAACAATTGAGTCCAGATTCGAATGATAAGATTGTTCAGTTCGAAGCCCTGAATTTGCTTTAAAGACAAATGGGGACAAGATCAAACCATACCAAACAAAGAAAAAGTCTTAGTGGTATTAAAGAAAAAGCAATTACATCGAATGGCCCTATTTGGGTACAAACTCAAGCTCATAAAAATAGGGAATAGAATAAATAACGAGATCATGAAATTTAGTCCAACTATGATCAATGAAGTTCTGTTCTTTCTTTATTCTATCCTCTATTTCTTCTAACATTGGCTGCATGAGTTGATGTGCTCTCACTTCGTAGAAGAGCTCTTCAGCCTTTATTTCGAATGCTGTTTCTCTCAATCCTTGTTCCAATTCCTCTATATCCAAGTCATCCCAATACGTAGAATCTTTATTCTTGAAATCATCGAATTCTTCAATAAAGTTCTCTGCTTCGTACTGGGCATGAACTCGAAGGGACGAGAGTTGGTCTAAAGATTGTGTGGTGGCCATAGAGGTCCGATGCCAGTGGAGAAGCAATGGAAGTTGGTCCAAAAACATGTGAAGCTCTGCTTGGGCAAGGGGATTAAGGACATGACCCCGAGTCAGAATATCACAAGCCCATCGAAGGTTCTTGAGAGGGACTTCGTACTCAAGAACATTGAAGGGCAAGTGAGAGAAAGCCGCGAGCAGAAGTTGAGCTTGCTTCTGCTCAGCTGGATTAGGGGGAGGTGGAGGCTTGTAAGGTGGAAATACCTTATCTGCGGAGAGGGCAAGCCTAAGTCTCTCTGTCCAGCAAGGATTTGGCGGAGGAGAAGATGTGGATGCTTCTATTTCAGGAGATGGAGCAAGGGCAGAAGAAACAAGGGCATTAATATAATCAAGCCAGTCAGAAGAACAAATCTTCGCTTTCTGGGCTAAGAATGATGGATTGTACCCTTGTGCCTCTTCTAGGTGTCGGGCGGCGAGTACTATCTTTGTAGGCATGGAGGATGTATACCATGCCACAAGCAGATTCTCCTTCAAACTGCGTCAATGGTCAATAGGCACGTAGGGATAGACCACCGAGCTTCGTACATAAGAAGAGAACTTTAAAGGGTCAGTAAACTCGACAAAGTGATGGTTGATTCGTTCCCTCAAATCACAGGCCTTAGGTTTTGACCAGCTTGTCCAGTCAGAAGCCCCAGAAGAGGAAGAAGTTGCAGCCTTATCCCATGTAGAGGGTTGTGAAGAAGAACTTCCTATGTCCATATTTGTGACTTTCTGAATCAAAGGATTGAGAGTAGTTTGTTCGTAGTCCAAGGGTGAGTCAGAAGAAGAACTTCCTATGTCCATATTTGTAAGTTTCTGAATCGAAGGATTAAGGGCAATATGTTCGAAGTCCAAGGGATGATAATTTGCAAAGGCATCCATGACCTGAATATAGAAAGGTGGGTAAAGGTGGCTAATTAATGCATGGAGGTTCTTTCGAGAAAGAACATCATCATTATATGACTCTTCATGTGCTCGATCAATGGAGGGGAAAATTGATTCGGCTATAAAAAATGTAACAGACAGTTCAAATACTAAGGTGGTGGGGGTGTTCAAAAGATTGAAGGAGAGTTTAATGTAGATGATGAATGACAGTTGCATTTCTGGGAGAATGCAAAACCCATGCACGTTCTAAGACGTGGGTAAAAGACCTTGATCCACTAATATCACCAAGTATTGGGTATATTAGTGCGGGGGGTAAAGTTGGCTACATATTTTGTGCATGCCAATTACAATTCGACGCGTGGCAAAATAAGGATAATACAGGAAGACTATTCAAATCTTCGATCCTGATCGTACACGTGACAGTTAGTATTAGTTGTTACGGGATCTAAGTAGCAGTGGATCAACAAAGAGATACAAGGTGATGAGGCATCAACAGGAGGGAAGCCTAGCTGCAAGTAATGGCGTAATGGAACTAATCTTGAGGCAACATGATCAACGATCATGGAAGAGCAGTTTGACGGTTGAAAATACAGTTCGATGGTCATCCTTGAGCAATATAAATAGCAGAGAAGGCCCCAGAAAAAGCCCCCGGACTCAGATCCAAAAACCAGTCTTATTCTACTTTACTTAGTTTTCTTTCCAGTTTTACATTTCCTGTTCTTTACATTCCTGTACTTTAAATTCCTGCACTGCACTTCGTTCATAGGAGTAGTTTCAAGTAGGTTTTCGCTGTAAACCTCTACGAGGCTGAGTTTGGATCATTGTAAGTTTTTTATTCTAATGAAATGCTTCAGTTGTTCTTCATTTAATTGATATTTTGCTTAATTCTCCTAAATCAAGCCACCAGTAAAAGTCCCCTTTATTGAGGCTGAGAGAACTAAAACACAATCGCCTGATAATTAGTTGGCAATTAAATTTTTGTAAAGACTGATTGATCCTTGCTAGCACGCTCGCAATTATAAAAATAACCTTCAAAAGCCAAAAAATCAATAGGTACATACATTTTTTGACTTGTGCGTTATAAATTTTCCCATAATAATTTAGGAGTAATTCTATTGATCCAAATTTATACCAAGAATTTTTCCCAAAATCTATTTATGTGGTGAAAATTAAATTGGTGAAATCTGGCTCTAAGTATAAAATAAATTTAAATCATAGATTGCTACTTCTAAATAAAATTCTAAATAAAAATTATGAATTTCTAATCCCTCTAATAATTTAGATCATAATTAAGATATAATATGCACCAAAAGAAAGTGTGCTGTAACACGAGGTCCCAACATAGTTAAAAGTTCCAACATAATTAAGATATAATATGCACTAAAATTTTAATTTTTTTTTAAATATATTAACGGTAATTCCGTGCTATGTACAACTAATGTATAAATATATTTTTGACTTATTAATTTTATCTTAATAAAATACAATAAAAAATATTACTGTGTAACTCATAATAAATATAAAAGATTAAAAATTATGCAGAAATATTGACAATGTAATGATAAGTTGTATATCAATTAAACAAATTAAATTATTTCAAAATTAAATGCAAATCAATCCAAACAATAATGCAATTAAATATACACTAATTTTTTATCTATTTAAACCAAAAGTAATAATAAAAATTGTTTGATGATAAAATATCATTACATTCATTTCATACGTTTAAAATTTTGCAATAGTTGCCAAATATAAAAAGTTACTAAACAAAAGGGGAAAAAATTAAAAATAAGTTAAATTATCACTACAACAAAAACACATTTTAGTGACACCATAATAGTGACATGTTCTTAAAAAATGTCACAAAAAGAATATTTGGTGGCATTTTTTAGAAAAATGTCATAGAGCCACAAACATACAAGGCTCTAGTGGCATTTCAATTAAAAAAGTGTCACTTTATTACAACAAAAATGTCACTATAACAAATTTACACTTTAGTGATACTACACTAGTGGCATGTTTTTAGAAAATGCCACAAAAATAAAAATTGGCATTAAATGTTTTAGAAAAATACCACATAACCACAAACATATAAGGCTCTAGTGGCATTTCAATAAAGAAATGTCACATCAATTTTATGGCATTTTATAAAATAATGATAAAACTATGTTCGTGACATTTACCAACAGATGCCACTAAACTTTAGTAGTAATGTCATTTTTTTAAAAATGTCAAGACACTAGGTAGGTGCAAATTACTTTTTATGGCACTTAGGTGAACAGTGTCATAAACAAATGTTTTATAGCATTTTGAGAAATATCACTAAGCCAAAAACTTTTCAAGTTTATAATGACATTTTTGAAAAAATAAAAAATGCCAATATATTTTCTAAATTTTTAAAATACAATAATTGATTAAAAATAAATAAATTAAACTCCATATACACTACAGGAAAAAGCACATTCGGCGACTAAACTTCCTGACCAAAAAAAATTTGGTCGCCGAAAGTATAGCTTTCAGCGACCAAAACAGCATTAGTAGCCAAAATTAAAGCTTTTTGGCGACTAAACAATTTTAATAGCCAAAAGTCTACAATTGGCGACTAAAACTAAGTTTGGTCACTGATTATATGGGTTTTAGTAACTAAAAAATTTTTAGTAGCCCAAAGTAAAGCTTTTTGGCGACTAAAAAAATTTAGTAGCCAAAAAAGGCTACAATTGACGACTAAAAATAAGTTTGGTTGCTGATTATATGGGTTTTACTGACTAAAAAAATTTTAGTAGCCAAAAGTAAAGCTTTTTGGTGACTAAAAAAATTTTAGTAGCCAAAAGTCTACAATTGGCGACTAAAAAATAAGTTTAGTCATCAAAAGTGGTCATTTTTAGCGCGGGAGAACTAAAATCCTAAGGCGGGAATTAAATTTTTTGGCGACCAAAATTTTGGTAGCTGAAAGTGCATCTTCGGCGACCAAATCCGATTTTGGTCCGTAAAAGTTAAGTTTTTTAGCAACTAAAAAATAATTAAAAGCCAAAAGTATAGAATTGGCGACTAAAAATATTTTTTAGTCGCCAAAGGTGGTCTTTTTTTATTTTGCTAATAAATAGTTTATTTTACATAAATTATGTTCAATAAAATAATTATGTTTATACATATACTTTTATATTAATATGGATGTATGTACTATATAAATAATATATGTTGCATATATAATCATGTGATGCTATAGAGGTGTAGTGGGAAGAGTGTGGTGTATAAGGTTTATGGTGCGGGAGGTTGGCGGTTCGAGTCTTCGCAAGAGCAGATCAAATTATTCTACAACGAATTATCGTCACGAATGGCACTTGATAGCGTCACGAATAGTGCCTACCATGACATTAAAGTGTCACTGAAAGGTTTTAGTCTTGATGGTGTAATGACACTTATAAGTGTCACTAACTCTTTTTTTAATGGTGCTTGATAGTGCCACAAATAATATCTACCATGACATCAAAATGTCATTGAAAATTTTTAGCCATGATGGTGTAGTGACACTTGCAAGTATCTACCGTGACATTAGTATCTACCGTGGCACGGATACAAATGGCACTTGTTCAAAATGCCACAAGATTAAAAAATGTCATTAAACTAATAGTTTTGTAGCACTTTCAAATGTCACTAAACTAAGAAAATGTTGTAGTGTATGAGTAAGAAATTAATAAAATAGGAACAAATTACATTAATCGTCCCTACGTTTTACTTCTTATGTTATTTTGGTCTCTACACTTTTAATTTAATCAATTTTTTGACTCTTAATTTTAAATTTTGTGACTCTTAATAAATTACTCATTCCACTGTTTCCAAATTTAAATAGACAAAGTTACAAAAATATCATGTCTCTTCTGATTCTTTCTTTTATTTTTTTCCAATCTAAAAAAAATGTACCCCATCAGCTGGCCTTCGATTAAAAAAATACATAAACTAAGAAAAATATACGCATACATACTTTGATTTTTAAATAGCCACATGATCGGCAAACATTCTAAGTAATTTCTCTCATATTGGCAGTAAAAACTCCTTTAGATTCCCCTAACACCGTAGTAAAAACTACTGGTGATTCCCCTTATGTCAGTACTATAAGGATGTCAAGCACAAGATTGTCATCACTTTTGATTTATATAAGGATATATGCATAGGAGGGAGCTTGCTGCTCTTGTTGTACCGGAGCTAGATTTAGTGGGCTATAAAAATGATTTTTTTTAATTTTGTGTTTTTTCATTTCTACAAAAATAAATATAAAAATAAGTTTACTAAAATTAAAAAAAAAAAACAAGTTATATACGAAGAAATTGGCTAAAATAACCCAACAACAACTCATATTAAATAGAGAATATGCATCATTTAAAATATGTGGATCGCATTCGTAGTTTAATTTGTACAATTCGCTTGTTTTTCAAGTTGAAATCTCTGAATAAAATTTTTTGTATTTCTATTTTTTGTCCCTATACTTAGAGAATTATGTTGTGATTGTGTTAAAAAAAAAAAAATTTGAGGACCTAACGTGCAACACTCTCCGCATTTTAAAAATAAAAAATAAAAGTATTAATTAAAAATTGACTTAATTTATATACTATTTTGAGCTAATTATAGAATGACATGTGTATTTTAAGTGTAATAAAATTCAAAAAAATTGAGAAAATTAGAGCGAAACTTTCAATCTGAAATAGACCAAAATGTTTTTCCTTATATTATATAACTAGCTACAACCCATGCTATGCACAGGACTTTATAAATTAAAATAAATCAGTATAATTATCTTGCAGTAATTTAATATTTTTCTATGTATTATGTATGAAATTTATTGATTAACTTTTATGTTTATAACTTTTTAAATTATTAACTTAAAAGAAAATTATAAATCAATTTAGAGCAATTTTGATAATTTGTAAATAAAAAAAAATTAAGCCTGGTTAAATGAGGTTAAATGTGTATGACATACCTCTTTTTGTTATGAAAATATATAAATTTAAAAGTAATAATTAAGACAACTATACAATTTTATTATTAAATGTGAAGTAAAGTGATATTTAATTGATATGATGTTTCTATTATTAATCAAATAATTTAAGTTCCATTTGTTTTTATTTCAATTTCATAACTAAAAACACAACATGAATATAATATGCATACAGAATTTGTTCCAACCGTTTAGTCTTTAAGAATAAGAAGGCTTCAAAGTATCTCCAACCTTTCATCATTTTCTTTTAATTTTTTTTATTTAATTTAATTTTAAATTTGAATAAAAAGTTTGATTTGATATAAATTATTTTAACTTTTTTATTAAATTTTTATCAATTTTTAAAAATACTTTCATTCTTATCTCAATTTTTTTTTCTTTTCATCAATTTTGATTAAAAAAATAATAATTTCCAATACTTCATCTTTTTAATTTTTTAAAAAAATCCTAATTTGATTTAAAAAAAATTGTTATGGTTGGATATCCTCTTAATTGGAATTATCTTGAAATAGCATCTTGAAGTAGTGAACGTTTGAGTATGTGGTTTGTTGAAATGTATAATTTCATTAATTATCTTCCTGTATTTGTAAACAAATTAAAAATTGACATTTATGACCACATCTTCTAGGTTGGACTCTGGGAAGTTTTTAGAGATACCAAACATTTTTCATTTGTAAATGTCTTACCTACTAAAAAAAGAAAAAAGAAAAAAAAGAAAAAAATAAAATAAATGTGTAGCTTTTGGACATGTGTTTATTAGTTTTGATTTTTGGAAATAGATAACTGATATTTCAATTTAAAAAATTAAGAAGTTTTAAAAAAAATAGATTGGACATTTTGGGGCTAAAAGAAGTCATATAACTCCTCTATATACTATTTAAGAATGGACTATTTTAATCACATAAAAAAAAAGTAAAAATTATATTTAAAGATTATCTTTATCTATTATGCTATTATATATAACAATAGCGGTAACAAATTAACTAAAATATATATGAAAAGGGGTTAATTACACTAATAGTCCCTATAGTTTGGGACTTGTGTCACTTTGGTCCCTGAATTTTGAATTTTGTTCCAAATAAAGACAATTGAAAATATCATTAGATTTTTCAAGGGTAAAATCGTCAATTTGATAAAATATAAACTAATTTGACAAAAATAAATGTCAAAAAAATATTTTTAATTTTTTTAAAATTATTTTTATCCACCAATGATAAAATTATGTAAAATTAATAAAAATTACATGATTAATTTTTTTAAATTAATTTTACATGATCATCATCCAAATACATAATAAAAATTAATTTGGTAAAATAAATAAATAAATGTCTAAAAGATTTATCAATTTTACATAATTTTATTTTTAGTAGGTAGAAATAATTTTTTAAAATTCAAAAACATTTGTTTGACATTTATTTTTGTCAAATTAGTTTATATTTTATCAAATTGACAATTTTATCCTTGAAAAATCTAATTATATATTCAATTGTCCTTATTTGGAACAAGATTCAAAATTCAGGGTCAGATGTATCACAATTGAAAAGTCAGGGACCAAAGTGACACAAGCCTCAAACTATAGGGACTATTTGTGTAATTTTCCCTATGAAAAGTTATATTAAGCTTTCATTTTCAATTAATTAAATCACAATTAACAAACTAACAAATAGCAAAAATGGTACAATGGGATAGAAAGAGGATAAAAATAAATAACGATGATATTTAAAATTTCCAAATTTACGTAATTATACAAAAAAAATCTAATGTTATAGTAAAAATCTTGATTTCCCAATAAATTTTCACATTTTTTACAAAATAAAACAACAATAAAAAATAAAAAAATCTAATGCCCAATTTTTTTAGGGATATTTAACAATAAATCTCATCTCACAAACAAGTACTCTAATTAGTTCCAAATTTTTTTTATTGATCTGTTAAGTCATACTAGTAAACAAACAAGTACTCCAATTAGTCTTATTAGTGAAGAGTTTCTTTCCCAGTGATCCAATTTTTTATTTTGGTATTGTTTTGATAGACAACTATACCATTTTATTAATGTGACAAGTATGATGTGATACTCTAATGTAACATGACACTCCAAAAAACTTAAAAACTTCTTAATGTACTTTTTCTAAATATGACAGTATGGTGCGTATGACATGACACTCTAAAACTTTTACTCTAAAAAAAATTTAGCGTACTTCCCAAATGTGATAACGTGTCGAGTATGATGTGATACATCAAAAAAATAAAAACTCATTAGTGTACTTTTCTTAAACATGACAACATGGTAGATATAATGTAATACTCTGAAAAAATTAAAAACTCACTAGTGTACTTTTTCTAAATGTGACAATATGACGAGTATGATGTGATACTTTAAAAAAAATAAAAACTCCTTATTATACTTTTTTCAAACGTGACATGCAACACTCCAACA
Organism: Camellia sinensis; assembly: GCF_055761805.1. Lineage (NCBI taxonomy): Eukaryota > Viridiplantae > Streptophyta > Magnoliopsida > Ericales > Theaceae > Camellia > Camellia sinensis. Next base: position 177,631,589 of record NC_138962.1, on the reverse strand, counting down.
TGACAGGTATGATATGATACTCTAAAAAAATTAAAAGCTTTTAGTATATTTTTTTTAAATGTGATACTCTAACATGACGAATATGATTTAACACTAAAAAACTCTTTAATATATTTTTTCCAAATATGACACTCCAATGAATCATTACATATCCAAAAGGACTGAATGGATCACAAGAAAAAATATAAGACTATATGAATTACAAATCCAAAATATGAGACTTATTGGTCAATCTTCATTTTTTTAATTTTAACTTTAATTTTATGGTCTTCATTAAAGAAAACAAAAGCATATCAAAATCATTGATGCAAAATGGGCATAAATATTTCGATTGCAACTATCATCACCAATAATTCTTCTTTACTATGCAAATTTGTAAACAAATACATAAACCTCACTAAAACCGAAACTAAAACCAAAACCAACAACAAAGAAAGATAATCACACAGGCAAAAAAATAAAAATAAAATAAAAAAACAAATAAATAAATTTTTGGAATGATAGATGTTAACGTTATTTCCAACAAGTTAGACCTCGCTCAACCCAATATGTCAGCTCATCCGCCAATGCCTTGTGAAGTCTATAAGTTAGGATGACTAATCAGATTATTCTTTAAATAAGATTTAAAAATTGATTAATTTGTTTCAATAAGTGATTTAAAATTTAGATAGATATACATAAAAAATAAAATAAAAATAGATAGTTATATTATTAAATCATAATTTAAATTTATTGTCATATCTTTTTAAGATCCATATTTAAATTCTTATCTTTTTTTTATTTATGTGTGGTTTCCATTTTTTTTTTCAATGTATTTAAGATGGAGTTGTGAATTTTTATTTTTTTAATTTAATTTATTGGTGATTTCTATTTATTTATTATTATTATTAATTAGGTAAGTTATAATGTGTACAAGATATGTGATAGGTGTAAGTTTTATTAATTTAAAATCTGATAGTAAAAATCTTATTATCAGAGAGAGAAGAATCTCTCGAGGAGAGGTTTTAAGTCACTTTTTTTTCAGTTTATAATAAAAGCTAAAAGTTAGTTTTTTTGTCTTTAAAGATATTTGGGAATTTGGTTTTTAACCATTGGTGAAATTACAGTTCTATTCTTTATGGGTCAAAATATGTTACATGGGCGAAATTATAAATATTTTACATTGAATGGAGATAGTTGGGTAATTTTATTGTGATTTGACATTATAAACAAATATTAATCAAAAAAATTAAAAGTAATTTTTTACTAATTTCTCAAATAATTTGTCTAAAAAAATTAAAAATTTAATTAAAAGTTAAAAAATTATTTTTTACCATCTTTTCAAAATACCGCTCAGAAATGAGGGAACTCTCCCCAGCTGGATAAGGGGTCACTGCTGTGCATGAGGCACAGCAGTGACTGTGGTACCTCCATTTGAGGTGTATTATGGCCTTATTTTTGTGATCCAAACCGTCTATTTTGTAAGGTTTGTTGAGTACTTCATGCCTACCAAAAATCATATTAATCGGATATCAACAACTATATGATCGATAACCAAAGAAATAAATAATAAGTTTTATTTTGAGAAATAACATAAATAATATGCAATTCGATCATATAATTGTTGATATCCGATTAATATGATTTTTGGTAGGCATGAAATACTCAACAAACCTTACAAAATGACGATTTGAATCACAAAAATAAAATCATAATACACATCAAATAGAAACACCACAATCACCGCTGTGCCTCACGCGCAGCAGTGACCCTTATCCTCCCCAGCTAGCTCTCCACAGCTACCCAAATGCGATCTCGAAAACAATTACTTGCATTAAATGCCCTCTTCGGATTGCTCCGAGAAATCCTTTCTTTCAAATCTACTCAGGGGGTGCGAACACGTGCAAATTATAGGTGATATTTTGAAGAATGGCAAGATATTTTTAAATTAGATTGGTTTAGATAGATTTTAAATATTTTTAAATTTTAAAATTGAATATTGAGAAATAAAAGAAAGATTTCAATTGAAAAGATTTAAATTAAATTTGTTAATTTTATCTGTTTGTATATCTAATTTTTAATTTTTTTTTAATTTTTATTTTTTGTTAATATATAAGATATAAGGTCTGTTTGGTAGGGCTTATAAGCTGCTTATTTCAGTTTTTAGCTTAATTTAAGTTAAAATATTGTGTTCGGTACAGCTTAAGTTAACTAGCTTATAGCTTAAATCAAGTTATTTCTTAGCTTATCTCAAAAGCTGGTTAAAGGGTGCCTAAATTTTCAACTTAAGCACACAGTTGGTGTGAGGGCTAAAATTACTTAAATGCCCTCGTCGATACCCAAATATTAATATTAATTAAAAAATAAATATTAATTGGTATTAATGATTAATAAATTCATATTGTATATTTTTATATTAATTAAAAATAAAAAATTGTATATTTCTGAAGAAAAAAAAAATCAATATTAATTAAAAAAAATATTAATTGGTATTAATTATTAATAAATTCATATTGTATATTTTTATATTAATTAAAAAATAAAAAATTGTATATTTCTGAAGGAAAAGAAAAAAATCAATATTAATTGGTATTAATTATTAATAAATTAATATTGTATACTTTTGTAATGAATTAATTATTAATTGATGCTAATTAATAACAATTGTTGATTATTAATATTAATTGATACTAATAAAAATTAATTATTACTATTAATTTATACTAATTAATAATTTTAGTATTAATTGAGACTAATTAAGTCATTAATTGATGCTAATTAATAATTTTAGTATTAATTGATACTAATTAAGCAATTAATTGATACAAATTAATTTGTAATGGAAAAAAATTGTAATAATACTTCCATTTCATTTTTATCAAATGCATCAATTTTTATATTAATTGATACTAATTAATGCTAATTATATTAACTTTTATTAATCAAATAATTTTTTTTAAAATTATAACTGAAAAAAATGATAAAATAATCATTTTTATATCATATAAGGGTAGAAAGGACAATTATACAGTAAAAAGTTATTTTACAGCTTATTAACCAAACACTACTCTGCTATTTAAATCCATAATCTCACAGCTGCACCAAACAGGTTAACAGCTTATGTTCACAGTTATAAGCCATAATCTGTTAAGGTATAATCTATAATCACTTTTTCATAACTCTACCAAACGGGGCCATAATGAGATATAACACCCACAACTCTCATCAAAAATATTATCTGATTTTTTGGAGAGAGAAAAGCAAGGCAGGTTTTAATTTTTTTCTTTTTTGAAAGCAGTGAGAAATATTTCCTATCAAATTAATAATATCGAATTTTGATAAATAAATCGAAATTATATAACGTAATATATTGTATCGCTATATTAATTGTTATGTTCTATAATATTCAATATTTATTTGAAATTCTATTTATTTGAAATTTGTTTCTTTTCATTCTTACCTATTCAATTCAGAATTAATATAAATATAGAAAAGAATAGCTAAGATTCTTATAGTTTATTAAATTTATATACATGTAAAGGCAAATTTCTGTTATGTGAGCCCGCTGTGGGTTAGAGCATCGCATTTGGTCATCGGTTCGATTGCGATAGCCGGCTTTTCTCTATTTATTTGATTTTGTATATAATTGATAACGTCCTTTCGAAATCAATGAATATTGAAAAAATTTAAAATTCATAAATTAAGAGATAATTATTACTTCTAAAATAATTAACTAAATAAATCATCTAATAATTTTTTTAATCTATTTTGTAAATTGGTAAATTAATAATTTTAGAATGAGAGTTTAGAACTCTCAAAAAGATTTCATTAAAACCTCCTTTTTTTTCCTTAATATATACTAGCATATGTATCCGTACCATGCATGGTGAAAAAAATAATTAAAAATAATTTTAAAATTAAATAATAATATAAAATTTATTTAGAGAGTATAGAAAAATAATTTAGAATGAATTAAAATTTAACCATTTTATTAAAATATATATGTTGCAGATGTTATATTATTAATTGTATATTCTAAGTTCACAATAAGAAATAGATATTATAATTTAATTGGTAAAGATGAACAAAATAAAATAAATTAAAAAAAATTATATTTATCATAAAATAAAAATACATTTCGTTTTATAAATTTTGTAATTTTAGTTTATTCTATATTAATGTTTGACATAAAACTTAGACATACATTTTAGAAATAAAACAATATATATATTTTTGATAAAACCGTTGAAATCGCTCAAACGACCAACCAATTTACATAAAAATTAATTAATTAATACTTTTGAATTTTATTTTATTTTAAAAATTAAACTATCTCTGACTGAAACATACACAACAGTACAATATTAAATGAGAGTATAATGTTCACTTTATATAAGTAAAACAACTCACTTTTTCCTTTTTTTCTTAATGTGGGATTGCGTAAAATAAAAGTTAACAATTGTTTGGTGGGAAATTTGTTTCAAATGAAGCAATCTCAGTCGTTTAATCTTTAATTATGTCAATCTTTAGTTTATTTCGAATCAAACAAATTTAACCAATATATTTTGATAAAACTGCTAAAATCATGGTTAAACTAGCGAATCAGTCAAACTGAAAATGATTTAGCCTAACCGGTTAGGTCAAAAGACCAACCAACTTACACAAAATTAATTAATTAAAACTTTTAAAATTTAAACTGTTTTGAATTGAAGTATGTACAACACTACAATATTAAATGAGATCATAAGATTTACTTTTATATAAGTGAAATAACTCACTTTTTTCCCAATGTGGAATTATGAAATAAAAGTTAACAATTATTTGAACGAAAAGTTTATTTCTAATCAAGCAATCTCAATCATTTTAATATTTAATTGGGTCAATTTTTAGTTTTTTTTTTAATCAAATAAATATAACTAATATATTTTGATAAAATCGCTAAAATCGTGATTAAACTAGCAAATCAGTGAAATCGAAAACGGTTCAACTTAATCAGCTAAGTTAAAAGACCAATCAACTTACATAAAAATTAATTAATTAAAATTTTTAAATTTTATTTTATTAAAATTTAAACTATCTTAAACTGAAATATACACAATATTATAATATTAAATTAAAATATAAGATTTATTTTATATATAATAGACATATAAATTTTATTAATTTAAAACCTGATGATAGTATTCTTACTATCAAAAAGAGAAGAACCTCTTCCATCTCGAAAACAAGTACTTGCCCTCTCAAGTAAAGGAGGGAACTCCCCCCGGCTAGCTCCCCACAGCTACCCAAATGCGTTCGATCTCGAAAACAGTTACTTGCATGAAGTTTTATTTTATTTTTTTATTTTTTCATGTTTATCTTATTTTATTTTTAAGTTTGAACATAACTTTTTATTTTGGGCAGAACTCCCATTTTCTTGGAGTTTATCTTCTATATGAACTTGATTGTTGTAGATTCTCATATATTTCAGCTTAATCTTTTCAAAGGTTATTTTCAAGTTAAACTTTGTTTTATCTTTTAAAATTATCAATTAATTATTCATATAAATTTTAAATATGATAGAATTCTAAGTATATCTTTTGTCTAAATTTTTAATCTTTTCAATATAAAAATAAGTGCGTGAAAAAGAAATCATGAACATGAGATTGAAAAGGGAAATATATATATATATATATATATCACAATCAACATTGAGCCCTTTTTAACTTCCCTTCATGGTGCCATAAAAATCTGGTATTAAACTTCAAGTCATAAGTGAATTTTTTTTTTCAATTGTATCTACTTTACATTTAAAATGTGTACTTACATGAGTTTTTGCGCTTGTGGGAAATGGAATTTATGTAAATGGATATTATTATTTTATTTTTCTTTAAATTATGTTTTTTTTTCTTTTTCTTTTTCCTTTTTCTTACGGTCTGTATATTTTTGTTTCTTTCTTTTTTGGCTAATAATGTTTCATTGAATTGAGATTTCATTCTTTTTTCTTTTTTTTTTTTTTTTTTTTTTTTCTGGAAGTGCTACTGTTATTAATTTGTGACTCTTTTACTTATTGACTATTTGCGTTTAATTTTTGCTGGTGCAGATGTTAGATTTGAAGTGAAGAGAGCATCACAATTTATTTGAATATGGGTTTATGTTATAAATTTAATCATCAATTATTTTTGGTTGTTGATTACCATGTTGAAATAACTTATGAGTAAATTAATTTTCAAGAACTCATTTCTTTTGAGACATAAACCACAAATTTCTTCTTTTTTTAAATGTCTCTTTATGCAGATTCAAAACTTGAGCAAATACAAGCGATCTCATATTTAAAATGTTAAGTTTTTTAAATAATTTAAATATTTTTATTCTTTATGTTTGTCAGTTCAACTTTAATGCATTTCCAAACCTATTTATGTTTAGTGAATCAATATAAAATTAAAAGCAAAAAAAAAAAATATTATGTAAAATTTTGTAACCACTAACTAAATATAATGGAAATGAAAATTAATTTTATTTCAATTCATTATACTATGTGGAATGATTAATATAATATCTCTTATTGATTGAAAAAAATGAAAAAAAAAATAGCATTTTTTATTTAATATTAGTTATTTTGATTAATTATAATTTTAGTATGTTTTTTGCTCCACTTTTGATTGTCTTAGCTAACTCTTATTGTCTATTTGTTATGTGATAATTTACATAATTTATGAAAGTTTTCTAAAATTTTCCATATTGTGAAGAATTAAAATTTTTGAATGATGAATAGTAAGATTTATATACACAAATTACATAAAAATATTTTATTTATATTAAAGAAAACAACTAAATTAATATATTTTTTATTTTAATATTATTTACTTTGTAAAATCTCGTGCATCACGCCCGTGACAACTAGTATCTTCTAATGACAGTTGTTTCGAAGTCTATCATACTCACACTCAAAGCATATATAGCATGCAACAAGAAACGCATAAAGAGTGTCTGTGTCATACTTCTACACTTTCACACTTTTGTACTTTTACTTGTTTTTTTTTTTTTTTTGGGTCCCTTCTCAAAATCACATAAATAAAGTTATTTTTAACTATATTCTGCTTCTAATAGTGTATTTCCTGTATATAAAACAGTGCAAAAATCTTTATGTGATTGTATTTGCTTAAAAATATAAGTAGGATGACGATTCTTTCCGAACTTTAATTGGACTGAAGTGGTACAAACAATTTTTTAGGGTCAGTTTATATAGGATTTTGCTCCAGCTTCAATTAAATCCTCATTAGTAAATGGTGGAATTGATCCTAGACTAGTCGATCTTTTGGACCAAATACTGAATTATCAAAATAAATAAATTTTGGTCTGGAGAGGTCCAGATAGCCCATTGTTCTGTTCACTTCTGGCTTAGTTCAACAATTTAAATTGGGTTTGGCTTTGGTCCAGTCTAAGATCGGATTGGACCGTGCTGTTAGATCAGTGGGGATCCACTACGGATCCCGTTTTGATAATCTAAACCGTTCAATGTGTAGAACTCGTCGAGTACTATATGTTTATAAAACATCACGTTGATCGGATATCGATAGCTATGTGATCAAAACAGTGTTTTGTCAACTGTTAATTTGTTCACCGTCCATTTTTTTTTATACAAAACTGATTTGATCACATATGTGTCGATATCCAATCAACGTGATTTTTTACAAACATATAATACTCGACAAGTTTTACACATTAAAACGGTTCGGATTATCAAAACAGGACCAGTGGTGGGGGCCCAACAACACAGTCTAGTCCGATCTTGGACTGGACTAAAGCCAAACCCATTTAAATTATTCATATTATAAGACCGTTGAGTAAATTATTTATATATATAAAAAAAAAATAATCATGTTGATCGAATATCAATACTCACTTAGTTGTATCAAATTTGTCTTAAAATATATATGAGTAGTTCATCTCAAAAATCCTACTTGTTCATTGTTTTTAGGGAGACTTACATGTAGATCCTAATAATTGGACTTATTGTCCAATAGGTCATGTGATAATTAATATCATTTTTCATCAAACACTATTAAAAAAATGTAACTAATTATTAATTTTCAACGACAGTTCAAAAATTGTCACTACTTTTTAACTTTTAGTGACATTTTAAAAAATTTGTCCCAGAAAAATGTCACTAATTGTAAATTTTAGTGATAATTTATAAAAATCGTGACAAAAAAGTAGTTAATTGTTAATTTTTAGCGACATGCAAAAAATCGTCACGAAAAATTATTTTTAGTGACAATTTTATTAAGACTTATTTTAGAACTCAATGGGAATTAAATCAAACTATTATGATATATTGGTAGTTTATCCTTATTTTTAAGACCAATGAGATCGGAAATCCAATTAATTTGATTTCTAGGATAGATGATTTACTCAACGAGCCCATGAAATGAATAGTTCAATTCTTCAAAGTAAACACAAAATAGACAGAATAGTGAACCAACTAAAGCCTTCTAATTAAGGGTGATAAATGAATCGAACAGTTCGAACTCAACTTGTATTTGACTCATTAAAAATTCGTTGGAATTCAATTTATTAAGTAATAAGTCAATTTTGACCACATCTTAATATTTATTAAAATTTTCAAACCAAATTTGAAAAGTTATTTGATCATTCAGCTCAGTACAATAAGTTTAAAACTATATAAGAATGCCAAACCACTCAAATTCGACTCAACAAAAATTCATTTAAAATTAACTCAAAAATTTAACAAATAAAATTTCAAATAAATTTTAAAACTTATTAAATTTTTTAAAATGAACTTAAATAATTAACTATTCAGCTTGTTGAGCTCGGCTTTCACCATTACTTTCAGTCCAATTCAAGACTAGAATCCATATGAGTATCCTTACATTACTTTCAATCCAATTCAAGACTAGGATGAAGCTTTATCCGTATGAGCATTAGGGTGCAACTCGGGCGGGTTCGGATGGGTTGGGAGGTTGTCCAAGCCCAGCTCAAGTTGTGCTGAGACTTGCCCAAGCCTGCCTAAGCCCGAATTGTAACCCAAGGTTGTCTGCCCAAGCCCGACCCGAGCTAAACCCGAGTTGCCTGAATTGCCAGAATTGTAAATGAATTTTAGTTTTTTTTTAATTATTTTTTCATTATAGAAAATCATTAATACCATCAAAACAAATAATTTATATAATGTAAGAGAGATGCTACTATAGTAGTCCTTACAATTTATGAGTGAAAATAAAAAAAAATAAAAAAAAAAGTAAGATTTTATGCTATTTGTATATATAATATATATTCAATATGATTTAATAATATAAATTACTTTAATATCATGTAATGATTAATAATTTATATTTATATTTAATATTTTTATATATCCATATATCTATAATTCGGGTTTCAGGTTGTTTGACATCTTTGCCCAAGTCCATTCAAATTTAATTCGGATTTCTAAATTTTTGCTCAAGCCCGTACCGAATTTGAAAATATTTTATTCAAATCCTTAAAAAATTCGGACTAAGTTCGGGTTACTCAGGTTGAACCCGCCCAAATTGCACCCCTAATGAGCATCCTTATTACTTGCATTTCAAGTGTGTACTTCTATAAATTAATGACACTTGTTCTCTCTCTTTTTCACTCACTGTCTCTTTCTCTCAACAAAGCTGGCATTGGTCTCCACATCGGCTGCTACTTCAGAAGCACAAGCACTCACAGATTGCACTATATAATTGGTAAGTTAAAAAACCTGTTTTTCTCAATTTCCTTTTCTTGCACTATAACATTCATATATAACTGGTAAGTTAAAAAACCTCTTTTTCTCAATTTCCTTATCTTGCACTATGGACGCCTAAGAGCACCCACTAGTCCGATTTGCACTAAACAAAAGCATCCCCTATTACTATTATAAGAGATTTATGTTGTGTTTGGTTGGAGAATTTGGGCAGGGATTTGAAAAAGGAAATGGAAAAAGTAAGTGAAATGTGAATATACCATGTCTATATTTCACATAGTTTCACACACATTTTCCCTCTCCCTTTCTAAATCCCTCTCCAAATCCCCCAACCAAACACAGCATTAATGAAAAATTCCATTTGATGGACTTGTACCCAATTTGATCCATAACATATTCTTCTAAACTAATTAATCCCATACATTTGAACTTATATTTCAATAAGTCTTTTTCTCTATGTTAGAGGTATTATGTGAACTATTTTACCTTTAGTCATTATATCACATATAAACACACAATATATATAGATAGATGTGTGTGTGTATACATATATATTCTATATTCTATTTTTCAACTGTTCTGTTTTGGTAGTTTCTAATACACGTTTGGAAATGAAATTTTTGGATACGATTCATGCATTTCAAATCGTTTGTCTACGGTTGGTGTTTGTACAATTCTGGCTACTAACAAAGTGAAGGTTCCATTACAGTTGGAGTTTCTCAATCCAAGCGAAGTTACATTTTGGTGTTCATACCATTTTGTTGTTTTGAATCGCAGAAGAGCTGTATCTGAGGAAGGTTAGTTGTTTTGATTATTATTTAATTGCATGTGAGGTCATATTTGTGATGAATACGTTACATTCATTTGATCACATTACGTTCGTTTTCAAATTTTGTGTTTGAAAGTGATTTATTGTTGTGTTGATGAAGTGATGGTTGGATTTGAATGTGCCATATTGAGATGTATGAACATTTGACAGTGATGCATATTGTTCGACAATGTCAACTTTCACACTAAGATAGATATACGGAATAGAGACGTAAAATGGCCAGTAATATTTTAGATATTTTGATAATATGAATGTTCACAATAAGATAAATATATGGAGTTTTTTTTTTTTTTTTTTTTTTTTTAAGGCTAGTTGTATGTTAATTATAAATTGTGAACATTTACATTATATTTTGATATGGTTTTGTTTTTTTGAACGCTAGTTGTACATTTGTTATTTGTGAATATTCACATTGTATATTGATCTTCATATAGATTTTTTATTGCATAATTTTTATAATTTTCACATTATAAAAAAGTGTAAAAGGTCGTAATATGATAAATTTCATAATATAAATGTTCTCATTTTTTATTTGATAATTTGTATAATTTCAGTTAAAAAAGTGTGACGTTGTGATATTTTAATAAATTTATTGATTGAAATATGAAATTTGGCACTTACTATTTTATGTCACAATTTTGAATGTGAATATTTACACTTGCAGTTTTCTTTTTAAAAATGCACATTATTTTATTTATTGAAAGCATGAATGTTTACATTTTCAATTCACATTTATCATTATTTTTATTTTTATTTTGTTTCCCTCTATTGTGTTTTTTTTTTTTTTTTGATCGGCAAAGAAAAATTTCATTAACAACATGAAATTAAAGGTACAGGAAGACGACATGCTTTGAGAGAGATTCGGAAGTATAAAAATACCCCTACTACTGCTACTCGCATCCATACAACCAACCCCTTGGCCTCATGTTTTTTTTTTAAAACAAAAAAGTTAAGAAGAACTTAACTCTAAAAAAAAAAAAAAAAAAAAAAACCCACAAAATCAGCCCACAAAACCCAAAGCCACAGCCAAAACCCAAGACCAAATCCAAAAAAATTAAAACTAAACTTTACCGCCCACCTGCAATTTTGAAAACTAAATCATACACCTATGCAGCTTCTATTCCCAACGTCCACTGCTACACTCCCACGCCTGACAACTTCCAACGCCCAATGCCCACCTGCTACTGCTGCTAAAACTATTCCCCAACCTGCTGCTAAAACTATTCCCCAACCTGCTGCACGCTCCTCTGCACCTACCGAGGATGTTCGCTGGCCGAAAAACTCCATAGCCACCATCTCCATGGCTGGAAAAACTCCATTGCCTGACATCTCCAAGTTGCTACATTCCATGCTGCTAGACTCCCAAAACCCAGCCAATGCCCACTCCGGACAACATGCTGCTACACCCAATGCCACACCTCACCTATGCTGCTGAACCAACCCTTGACCCACTTTCACGGTCGGAACTTGTTTTCTGAATCAAAACTCCGTACAACACCTAAGCAGCTTACTCCTCTTAACAACAACCACACATACTAATCAACCCGATTAATTTATTCACCCATGCTGCTGCCTACCAAACCCAAGACACACTCCACCAAAACCACAACATCGAACAAGCGCCGAGACACCACCATTTATCTAAATGAAGATCACCCCCCAAACTCCCACTCGAGAAGAAGCGCTCGAATGAACTCTTAGACAGATCTGGATCAACTACATCACCCTCGTTCCCTCCAAACAAAAGCACCGAAGCAACTCCATAGATCCGAAACCGAGCTCATCCCTCAAACTCCCACTCGCAAAAGAGCGCCCGAATGAAGCTCCAACCAGGTCTGGCCATCCTCTATACCGGTCCAAGACCGACCGCCATCTACTCTGTTTTGACCCTTAAAACAATCACCCCCTGCTGAAACAAAACAAGCAACCCCAAGATTGAGACAAAAACAGACAACAAAACGAGCAACCCCTGAAGAAACAAAAAAGAACACCAAAGTGGAAAGAAAATGTGGGAATCAAGTTTATTAAAGGCAGAAACCAGCACACAAACACGAAAGAGAGCTGGGCCAGCCGACTGCCATAGCCAACGGCGGCGGTCGGCCGGCCAAAAGTGAGGCCCGGGGGTGGAGGTTTTTAGAGAGAGAGAAAGAGAGAGAAAACGTTGAATTTTACAATTATTTCCCTATTGTGCTAACATCTTTTCCCTCTATTGTGTTATGATCACATCATATGGGATGTCAATCAAATGGTAGCTTGTAACACTTAGCTTGGTGATATATTCACTATAAATACTTAGCAAAAGATTTGCACAGCTATACAGACAGTTCGATCTCATATATGCATGTTCAGGTGATAAACGAGTCGAATAGTTAACTGTTCAAGTTTGATTTGAAAATTTTAACGAGTTATAAAATTTGTTCAACGTTAAACTTTTGAACTAATCTCGAACGAACTTTTTATCAAATTGAGCCTAAGTAGTTCAGTATTTTTATATAGTATAGGCTTATCAAACTAAGTTGAGGAAGCAATTGATTTTTTAAGTTTGATTTGAAAACTTTAACAAATTTCAAAATGTGTTCAAGATTGATTTGTTTACTTATCAAACTGAATTAGGATAGGTTTTTAACAAGTCAAACGTGAGTCGAGTTTAAATTATTTAGTTCATTTATCATACCTAATGCATGGAGACACATACATATGGGTTTAGCCGAGAGAGAGAGAGAGAGAGAGAGAGAGAGAGAGTTTGATTGGCTTTTTGTTTTTATTTTAGCAAGACTAGATATTTAAATTTGTCCGGGCCAAGCCTAGAACAGAGGCGGGCTATTCCAGGCCCATATCTGGCCAATGACTGAGTTGGGCTAATCTAAGCCGGAACCCTCCAGCACGACCTTGGTTGGAGGTCTTTGATATGAACAACTTTGATTTTACATCGGCTCAATTGTTTTTTTTTTTTAAAAACCCAAGGTCTTTGATTTGAATTTAATCGGCTTAACTAAAAATTTACCTACATTCAGGTGAAAGAGGTAATCCACTATAAATTATAAAGAGTTCATCTTAATAGGAATGTTTATAAAAAATTAATGGAACGGATAAAGTGAACCAATCCGATCCAAATTGTCGATTATTAACTTTGGTTCTGGTTTTGATTTCGAAAATGATTTAATCGTTCAAATCGATCTAGTTCTCGATTGTAAGTCTTTAGTTACGGTTCTAAATCGAACTAAATTGTAATATTTTTTTTTTATTTTTTAAGTTTTTGTATATAAAATATGAATATAGAACTTATTAGTGAAATTTGAACACTAATTTTGATTGTAAATTGACAACAGTAGTGATAGGTTTCATGAAAAAAATATCAAAAAAATGTTTCATGAATCTTTTAGAAATAATCTAGTGTGGTAGGTTACAAAACGAGAAAAGTAGCTTACCTTAATGTAAGTATGTTTTAATTTTAAAGTCTTAGTTTGCAAATAGTATATTTCATTTTGTCTTATAGTGCACTATGATTGATAAGTTGTAACTTAACATGTAATTGCATAGCATATACAATAAATATCACAAACTAATCCAAAGGCGGAGTTTCTTCATAAAGCTTTTTTTTTATAATTCTTTCATAAAGCATAGCATTGCTCGACAAGAGTACATAAAAATATATCATATTTCTTGTTAGGGTTAATTACATTTTTCAGTCGTATAGTTTTATTTAATTTTCACTTTAGTCCCTATTATTTCAATTTGGTCCTTTAGTCTAAATTTCTATTAATTTTGCTTATGTATATATCTTGGAAAATTGACTAGTGTTCTAAAATTATTAATTTAACTTTCAATTAGGATGAAATGACCAAAACTTAAAAGTGTAGGGACTAAATTGTTCAATTTGAAATTATAGGGGCTAAAGTGAAACTTGAATCAAGCTACAGGGTGAAAACGTAATTAACCCTTCTTGTTATATAAAATTCCAAAACCGTAGAACTAAACCAAACCAAACAAGTTTCAATGGTTTGATTTTGGTCTGGTTACATAAGTTTAACAGTTTGGTTATGATTCTAATCTTTTAGATATTATAGGAAATGGTTCTGTTCCTAGTTTACTATAAAACCGAACCAATCCAATCTGTGAATGCCCTTACATCATAAGACCAAAAACACTTTTTTAAAAAACTTACAGCAATATTCGAGCCTAGAAACAATATATTCGTTTATCAATTCAAGGATGATTGGTGTTAGGATTTATTCCACATTCCACTAATGCAAAATGAAGCACACCACGCACATACTAAAGAGAAAAATCATATACAGAGATTTATGTGGTCTGGCACCAATTGCGTACATCAATGGAAGAGAGATTTCACTATATAAATAAAACAGAGAATACATGGGAGATGACCAAAATACTGAAAACCACACCACTACTCGAACTACAAGTTCAGGGGTAGTTGAGCCCTTACAGTTCTATTTTCCTCAACCTTTACATCTCTATTTTTCCTCACTACTATCTCAATCTCACGAAACCTATAGTTCTATCGCTATTTATAATAGTTTACTCATAAGAATCCTAATTCTATACAATTAGGTAACTAAAATATACACATAATAGGTTCTCAATAGAGTCCATCTGGACTCTACTACCTTAACTCAAATACATATATAAATTAACTTAACAATTGTATGAGGACCACATATATGACATGGATGAGCTTATTCTAACAACTTATAGGGATGTAATTTTGGCCCGGCTCAGCCTGATTTCGGGTCTCACAGGCTCTTGCTAAAAATCAGGTTTGGTCGACCAAGCCTACTCTAGCAAATTCTCGGCCAAGGCCCAAGCCCAAGTCCTAGATAAATTCGGTAATCAAGCTTGGGCCAAGCCCGACTATTTTTCATTTTTTTTTACCAAAATAACTTTAAAATAAGGTTGAGCTTCTAGTGGGCTTTATAATGGGACTAGAAGGGCCCTCGAGCCAAGCCTAGTCAAGCCGCAAGTGGGCTTCAGGCCGATAGGTCATTTTTATACCTCTAACAACTTTTAGCTCTAAAGTAAACAAGCTTGTCCCTTCATACCTAGTGCCCCATTATTTTTTTCTTTCTTACATCTCTACTAACTCTTTCAATATCACACACTGAATTCTCACATGTTTCTTATTTAGGCAAACCATAGAAATGGTATCACAATTTTAACCCATTGAACCCATAGAGTTAAAAGAGAGATGTATTTCAAAAGAAAAAGTTAAAAGGGCAGGGCATTTTTGTCACAGAGGAGGTTGAGCAATTTTGAATTATAGGATGACATAGATTTCTTTTCAAAACTTAGGAGCCTATTTGGTTTTTATTTTGAATTTACTAATTCAAACCTATTTAATTTACATTTTACAACATTTGTCCTTGTATTTTAAGTGAAGTATCACTTTAATTTCTGTAGTTTCAACTTAAATAATTTGATTCTTATACTTTCAATTTTGTTGCAATATGGTCTCTTCGTAACTTATCGTTAGAATTTGGGGTGTAATTAACTTACCATTAGAGGGACTAGTGGTGTAATTTAACTTAAATTAATTATTTCAGTCATTTTTCTTACAACTACAAAAGTCTAATTATCTTCTCTTTTTTTTTTTTTAAAGAAGCCTATTCTAAAATAGGCCAATTCACATTTGCACTAATGCCAACCTCGGATGTATGACCATTGTCATACTTTTTTAAATGTGAAATCCAAAAAGAGTATTTTCACATTCTACAAATGATGTACAAGACCACTTGGGCTTCGAGACGGCTTGAATACCTTTGTTTGATTTTTGTCCTGTGTTGATACTAATCTTACTAACATATGCACTGAATATGAGAAAGGAAGCCCTCTTCCACCTTTGGTGCAAGTGTTAGTAAGATTGTAATTATGGTTAAATTTTTCCTATATTTATTTATTTTTCCATCCATCTTTGCAGCATAGAAAGAGATCAACATGCCTTGCATCAGGGTTTGTAAGATAGGCCAGGATAAAATCCTTCAACAATTGAGAACAATATGGGAACAATGGGACCTAAGGGTTCTAATTTTATACATTCTCTTTGCTCAGTTATTCTTTCATGTTCTTGGACAACGTCGTAGAAAGAGTGCAACGGGGATGATGAACAATCTGAATGCTTGGTTCTTCTACTTGTTAGTTGATGTGGTGGCAACAATTGCTCTCGGAAAGCTCTCCAAGGTCAAAGGTGACAAAGACGATGTTAAGGCACTGAATCTACTAAGGGGTATATGGGCACCGATAATCTTGTTCTTTCTTGGAGGTCCAGATTCCATGACTATCTTACGCTTGGAAGAAAACAAAATATGGTTGAAACATGTTTTAGCACTCGGCACTCTAGGCCTAAGAACAAGTTATATCCTGATTCTAACATGGACATGGAAATCAGGTTATGCGTTCTCTCTTTTGGCTTTGTTGATGCTTTTTCCTGGACTTATCAAGTATGGAGAGAGAGTGTGGGTCATCAAATCAAGAGGCAAAGAAAGGTACAATGGTTTTGTTCAATTAGATCTATCCACAATTGACAAAATTATTCATGCACAAGAACAACGACCTAACTCAAAGCTAGTGATCCAAGCCTATTCTTGCTTTGAAACCTTGAAGCCGCATATTCCCAATTATAAGTGTAACAGAACCAGACTACATAAATTGGTAGAAGAATTCAAGGAATGGGCAGGGGCGGTTGATGAGAGTAAGAGGCACGATACTTTCAAGTTGATTGAGATTGAGTTGGGTTTGATGTATGACATGATCTTTAGCAAGGTAGGCACAATTTTTACCTTATGGGGAAGCATTCTTAGATTTATTAGCTTCTGTTGCCTAGTTACTGTGTTGGTGGGATTTTTCTTATTTCATAAACCTGGTGGGTATTGGAAAATGGATCTTCCAATTACTATAGTTCTGATAGTTGGTGCCCTTTTCTTAGAGATAGGTGGAGTTATTATGCAATTTGGTTCAGACTGGGCAATTGTGTGGGCATGTAAGCATTACAAACGTAAGTTAGTCACTCCAGTTTTTTATCTTCATGAACTTGTGATCTTTAAAGGCAAAAGGTGGTCTGAACTTATGGGACAATTTAGTTTATTGAACTTTTGCAGCAAAAATAAGCCCAAAAGGTTCAATAAATTGGTTGAGGCTATGCGTGGAAGGGAATCAATGTGGAAGAAATCATGCCTACCATTTAGTTCAGTCGAATCGAGTTTGAAAGAATTAATCATCAATCAGCTTCGGGAAAAACCAAAGAACATTTCTAAAGTTGACAATTTGCAAGCTTCAACCATGAAAATAGTTGAGGAGACACTTGAAAAGCATAAATATCTGGATTCAAAGTGGATTATTGAGCTACAATTTGAAGAAAGTATTATCATTTGGCATGTTGCTACAGATATTTGCTATCACTCAGTAGCAAATGGTTCTACAACAGTCACAGAGGAAATGGAAGCAACTAAAATATTGTCATATTACATGATGTATCTTTTGTTCATATGTCCTGGTTTACCCTTATCTACCCATTATACCAAGTTTATGCAGGCTTATACTAAGGTGAAGGAATTTTATGATAAGAAGGAATTTCATGATAAGGAATTTTATAAGCTATTGCGTGAGGATGAATACGACTCCAGTAATCAGACAGTAAGCAACATACAAAAACTAGCTCATGGTTTGATGGAGAATGAGGATAGATGGAAGATCATGAGTAGTGTGTGGGTGGAAATGTTGTGCTGTGCTGCAAAAAGTTGCCCAGTGAAGAACCATATTCAAGAGCTTAGACGTGGTGGACAGTTTCTCACTCATGTTTGGCTTCTCCTTATGCATTTGGGTGTAACAAAAATGCCAGAGAAAAAAACATCGCATAGTCTGGAGTAAAAGTGTTACAAATACTGTTGCAAACCTTCATGTGTGGCAAATTTCAAGGACAAGAGTTGTTGCGTAGTTGAGTTACTCCATGTAGAAATTTTTAGGTGTGTTGGAAAGTTGTTTCGAGGACTAGCTTTCGTTGTGTGCCCTAAACCTTCTAGTTGTTTGCAACGTTACGTGAGCTTCCATTGTCTTAATTTCTATGGTTTTTTAATGGCATAGTTTGTTTTAATTGCCATGGCTTTGGTTGGATTGTAGTTCATATTGTTTCTTTATATATATATATTGAATTGATGATTTTATCTTTGCCAAAAAACAATTATGTAGAAATGACGTAAACTTGGGGAAAATTTTCATTAGTAATTGTGAACTGGTGGAAATTTCAAGACTAGTCTTCTAATAAAACGGGGTCAAAACAAAATCAACAAGAGTTTTTTAGAGCTATATATATATATGCAAGGTAACACAAAAATAGTAAATAATTTGAAAAGTTTATGGCAATAGATTTGGTGTCAACACAAAATAACAGGAGACTTCTATGGGCATATGCAGGCGAATAATACTAACATGCTTATGTTTGGTTTTCTTCTTCTTCTTCTTCTTTTTTTTTTTTTTTTGTTTTAAGATTAGCAACAGAGAGGGACTTTATTGATGAAATCAACAGACAACACATATCAAATTACATCAATAAAGAGGAGGCAAGAGCAAATAGTATCATAGTATAACTTCTTAATCTCAACTAAGTTGGCACCAAGAAGAACACCCAATCATATGCTAGCTCAAGCGAAAAGAATTGGTGAGAAACCAACAAAAAGAGAGGAAACAAACAAACAACAAACCCCAAACACTACATCATTGGAGGGGCCCAACTAGCTAAGCTCACTAACAGGCAACAACCAAAGACCAACAAGAGCAACTTCGTCCATCAGCCACCACCACAGCATATATCAGGAGGTACAGCAGCAGCAACATCCAATGATCTTCCAATCCTCTGATCCTCCTCTGTTCCAGATCCTCCTCTGTCCCAGATAGACTAACATGCTTATGTTGCCTTAACTAAGATTTGTTGCTTCAATGTTTTTGCATTTATGTCAATGCTTGTGAAATAAATAGACATGGTTTTATTTTGGCATTTAGTATGCTTGACTTTATATTGTTAAATACATGCTTCAAATAACAATTTATGCCACTTGCTTTCTCGTTTTTCTTCATTATTTTCTTCGTTTTTTATTTTTTTTATTCCTTGTTTTCTTTTATAAACTTCATTTGTTAATAAAATTAATGTATAGGGAAAGAGGGAATAATGTATCTATTGATGTATTATTGATTGTTATATATATGTTTACAATGATTCCTATATATAGGAGAGGATGTGGGAAGAGAATAGGTGAGTGTGTAGTAGGTGTGTAGGTGGTAGTAGGTGGAGTAGGTGGAGTAAGTGGAGTAGGTGGAGTAAGTGGAGTAGGTGGAGTTTTAACAGCCCCCCTCAAACTCAAGGAGGATAAACAGAAACCAACTTGAGTTTGGAGAGAGTAACAAATAGGAAAAGAAAAGGACAATAAAATAAAATAAGATAGGAGACACGGTATGGTCGTGTCAAATCGTTGTTGAAGACACGGAATGGTCGTGTCACACCGTTGGAGAAGACACGGTATGGTCGTGTCGGACCGTTGTAGCAGATAATGTCTGGACAGTTCACGAGGTCACACCGGACCGATGTAGAAGCTAACCGGAATCAATGTCGGGACAGTTTTATGGGGTCATGCCGGACCGTTGGAAAAGCTAACCGGAATCAATGTCGGGACAGTCTATGGGGTCATGTCGGACCGTTGGAAAAGCTAACCGGAATCAATGTCGGGACAGTTTTATGGGGTCATGCCGGACCGTTGTAAAAGCTAACCGGAATCAATGTCGGGACAGTTTTATGGGGTCATGCCGGACCGTTGTAAAAGCTAACCGGAATCAATGTCGGGACAGTTTATGGGGTCATGTCGGACCGTTGTAGAATACACTGTATGGTGGTGTATATAGGCTGCCCAAATATATACACATGGATATATATATCGAGCCCTCAAAAGTCGCGCCCTCAAAAGGTGTGCCCAATCTTTCAAAAGACGTGCCATCAAAAGGCGTGCCCAATCCATAAAAAGGTGTGCCGGACATTATGGCGATGCGCGTGACTACCTTGGCTGGTGCGCCCATGTTGTCGTCTAGCGCCGAGCGGCGCACGATGCGCGTGTCTGCCTTAGCTATTTAACCAAGACGGAGGCTGAGGCAGAGGCAGAGGCAGAGGCTGAGACTGAGACTGAGACTGAGACAAAAACCTGCTAAAAACCTCTGAAAAACTCTTCGTTTTCTGAGAGAGGTATTCTATAACACTCTGTTGGCCAGAAAATGGCCTCTTCTTCCCGTGGTCTGCTCACTCTCTCTCTCGACCTCAATGAGTCCACAAGAGAGATAACTGGTGTAGTTGTCCTTGAACCTCAACCATGCGCCTCTAGTTTTGCTCCGTTGACTTTTCCTATGCGGTCTGTGAAGCAAAGCATGGCAGCGCAATCGGATATTGAGGCCAATCAGTATATATTGAAGTTATGTGTGGAGACCATGACTACAGTCACAAACTTGTCGCACCGGCTTCAGAGTAGGACAAATGAGGTGCAGCAGTTAAACGCCCAACTGGCGCTGCTCTAGCGCATGTATAAGGATGCGCGAGCAGAGATATGTGTGCTAAAAGCGGAAAACAAGGAGCTGAAGCGGAAGGCCACCGTTATGTTCCGATTTGGAGGTCCGCCATATGCTGCAGTGGAGGAGCAAGAGGTAGTGAACAGGCTCGGCGGCGTGGGAAACATAGAGGCAGCACCGTCAAGGGCCGCCCAGGACGGAGGCAAGAAGAAAAGATCGGCGGAAGAGGCGAAGAAGTGAGGTTGGTGGGTGGCCGTCTGCAGAAAAGAAAATAAATCTTTTGTTTGTGGGTGTTGGATTTGTTTTTGTTTTTTTTTTTTTTGAAGAAAAATCTTTTGTTGTTGTGGGTGTTGGATTTGTGTCGTTGGTTTTGTTTTGTTTTGTTTTTTTTTTTTTTTTTGGGGAATGAAATAAAAGAAAATTTTGAAAAATCAAAAGTGGTTGGAATGAACATATATATAGATAGAGATAGAAAATACAAGAAAGTTGATGAGAGGGACGGAACCCGGAGTAATAATAATAATAATAATAATAAATGGGTATCATTTGTTAATGGCCAGTAATATTTTAGATATTTGATAATGTGAATGTTCACAATAAGATAAATATATGGAATATAGGTTTTTTTTTTTTTTTTAAGGCTAATTGTATGTTAATTATAAATTGTGAACATTTACATTATATTTTGATATGGTTTTGTTTTTTTGAACGCTAGTTGTACATTTGTTATTTGTGAATATTCACATTGTATATTGATCTTCATATAGATTTTTTATTGCATAATTTTTATAATTTTCACATTATAAAAAAGTGTAAAAGTTCGTAATATGATAAATTTCATAATATAAATGTTCTCATTTTTTATTTGATAATTTGTATAATTTCAGTTAAAAGAGTGTGACGTTGTGATATTTTAATAAATTTATTGATTGAAAATATGAAATTTGGCACTTACTATTTTATGTCACAATTTTGAATGTGAATATTTACACTTACAGTTTTCTTTTTAAAAATGCACGTTATTTTATTTATTGAAAGCATGAATGTTTACATTTTCAATTCACATTTATCATTATTTTTATTTTTATTTTGTTTCCCTCTATTGTGTTATGATCACATCATATGGGATGTCAATCAAATGGTAGCTTCTAACACTTAGCTTGGTGATATATTCACTAATAAATACTTAGCAAAAGATTTGCACAGCTATACAGACAGTTCGATCTCATGTATGCATGTTCGGGTGATAAACGAGTCGAATAGTTAACTGTTCAAGTTTGATTTGAAAATTTTAATGAGTTTTAAAATTTGTTTAACGTTAAATTTTTGAACTAACCTCGAACGAACTTTTTATCAAATTGAGCCTGAGTAGTTCAGTATTTTTATATAGTATAGGCTTATCAAAAGTTGAGGAAGCAATTGATTGTTTAAGTTTGATTTGAAAACTTTAACAAATTTCAAAATGTGTTCAAGATTAATTTGTTTACTTATCAAGCTGAATTAGGATAGGTTTTTAACAAGTCAAACGTGAGTCGAGTTTAAATTATTTAGTTCATTTATCATACCTAATGCATGGAGACACATACATCTGGGTTTAGACGAGAGAGAGAGAGAGTTTGATTAGCTTTTTGTTTTTATTTTAGCAAGACTAGATATTTAAATTTGTCCGGGCCAAGCCTAGAACAGAGGCGGGCTATTCCAGGCCCATATCTGGCCAATGACTGAGTTGGGCTAATCTAAGCCGGAACCCTCCAGCATGACCTTGGTTGGAGGTCTTTGATATGAACAACTTTGATTTTACGTCGGCTCAATTGTTTTTTTTTAAAAAACCCAAGGTCTTTGATTTGAATTTAATCGGCTCGACTAAAAATTTACCTACATTCAGGTGAAAGAGGTAATCCACTATAAATTATAAAGAGTTCATCTTAATAGGAATGTTTATAAAAAATTAATGGAACGGATAAACTGAACCAATCCGATCCAAATTGTCGATTATTAACTTTGGTTCTGGTTTTGATTTCGAAAATGATTTAATCGGTCAAATCGATCTAGTTCTCGATTGTAAGTCTTTAGTTACGGTTCTAAATCGAACTAAATTGTAATATTTTTTTTTATTTTTTAAGTTTTTTGTATATAAAATATGAATATAGAACTTATTAGTGAAATTTGAACACTAATTTTGATTGTAAATTGACAACAGAAGTGATAGGTTTCATTAAAAAAATATCAAAAAATGCTTCATGAATCTTTTAGAAATAATCTAGTATGGTAGGTTACAAAACGAGAAAAGTAGCTTACCTTAATGTAAGTATGTTTTAATTTTAAATTCTTAGTTTGCAAATAGTATATTTCATTTTGTCTTATAGTGCTCTATGATTGATAGGTTGTAACTTAACACATGTAATTGCATAGCATATACAATAAATATCACAAACTAATCCAAGGGCGGAGATTCTTCATAAAGCTTTTTTTTTTATATTTCTTTCATGAAGCATAGCATTACTCAACAAGAGTACATAAAATATATATCATATTTCTTGTTAGGGTTAATTACATTTTTCACTCCTATAGTTTAATTTAATTTTCACTTTAGTCCCTATTGTTTCAATTTGGTCCTTTCGTCTAAATTTCTATTAATTTTGTTTATGTATATATCTTAGAAAATTGACTAGTGTTCTAAAATTATTAATTTAACTTCCAATTAGGATGAAATGACCAAATTGAAATACACTTAAAAGTGTAGGGACTAAATTGTTCAATTTGAAATTATAGGGACTAAAGTGAAACTTGAATCAAGCTACAGGATGAAAACGTAATTAACCCTTCTTGTTATATAAAATTCCAAAACCGTAGAACTAAACCAAACCAAACCAAATATGTTTCAATGGTTTGATTTTGGTCTGGTTACATAAGTTTAATGGTTTGGTTATGCTTCTAATCTTTTAGATATTATAGGGAATGGTTCCGTTCCTAGTTTACTAAACCGAACCAATCCAATCCGTGAACACCCTTACATCATAAGACCAAAAACACTTTTTCAAAAAACTTACAGCAATATTCGAGCCTAGAAACAATATATTCGTTTATCAATTCAAGGATGACTGGTGTTAGGATTTATTCCACATTCCACTAACGCAAAATGAAGCACACCACGCACATACTAAAGAGAAAAATCATATACAGAGATTTATATGGTCTGGCACCAATTGCCTACATCAATGGAAGCGAGATTTCACTATATAAATAAAATAGAGAATACATGGGAGATACCAAAATACTGAAAACCACACCACTACTCGAACTACAAGTTCAGGGGTGGTTGAGCCCTTACAGTTCTATTTTCCTCAACCTTTACATCTCTATTTTTCCTCATTACTATCTCAATCTCACGAAACCTATAGTTCTATCGCTATTTATAATAGTTTACTCATAAGAATCCTAATTCTATACAATTAGGTAACTAAAATATACACATAATAGGTTCTCAATAGAGTCCATCTGGACTCTACTACCTTAACTCAAATACATATATAAATTAACTTAACAATTGTATGAGGACCACATATATGACATGGTGAGCTTATTCTAGCAACTTATAGGGGTGTAATTTTGGCCCGGCTTTGGGTCTCACAGTCTCTTGCTAAAAATCAGGTCTGGTCGAGCAAGCCTACTCTAGCGAATTCTCGGCCAAGGCCCAAGCCCAAGCCCTAGATAAATTTGGTAATCAAACTTGGGCCAAGCCCGACTATTTTTCTTTTTTTTTTTTTTTTTACCAAAATAACTTTAAAATAAGGTTGAGCTTCTAGTGGGCTTTAGAATGGGACTAGAAGGGCCCTCGAGCCAAGCCTAGTAAAGCCGCAAGTGGACTTCAGGCCGATAGGCCATTTTTATACCTCTAACAACTTAGCTCTAAAGTAAACATGCTTGTCCCTTCATACCTAGTGCCCTCATTATTTTTTTCTTTCTTACATCTCTACTAACTCTCTCAATATCACGCACTGAATTCTCACATGTTTCTTATTTAGGCAAACCATAGAAATCGTATCACAATTTTAACCCATTGAGTCCATAGAGTTAAAAGGGCAGGGTATTTTTGTCACAGAGGAGGTTGAGCAATTTTGAATTATAGGATGACATAGATTTCTTTTCAAAACTTATGAGCCTATTTGGTTTTTATTTTGAATTTACTAATTCAAACCTATTTAATTTACATTTTACACCATTTGTCCTTGTATTTTAAGTGAAGTATCACTTTAATTTCTGTAGTTTCAACTTAAATAATTTGATTCTTATACTTTCAATTTTGTTGCAATATGGTCTCTTCGTAACTTATCGTTAGAATTTGGGGTGTAATTAACTTACCATTAGAGGGACTAGTGGTGTAATTTAACTTAAATTAATTATTTCAGTCATTTTTTTTTATAACTAGAAAAGTCTAATTATCCTTTTTTTTTTTTTAAAGAAGCCTATTCTAAAATAGGCCAATTCACATTTGCACTAATGCCAACCTCGGATGTATGACCATTGTCATACTTTTTTAAATGTGAAATCCAAAAAGAGTATTTTCACATTCTACGAATGATGTACAAGCCCACTTGGGCTTCGAGACGGCTTGAATACCTTTGTTTGATTTTTGTCCTGTGTTGATACTAATCTTACTAACATATGCACTGAATATGAGAAAGGAAGATCTCTTCCACCTTTGGTGCAAGTGTTAGTAAGATTGTAACTATGGTTAACTTTTTCCTATATTTATTTATTTTTCCATCCATCTTTGCAGCATAGAAAGAGATCAACATGCCTTGCATCAGGGTTTGTAAGATAGGCCAGGATAAAATCCTTCAACAATTGAGAACAATATGGGAACAATGGGACCTAAGGGTTCTAGTTTTATACATTCTCTTTGCTCAGTTATTCTTTCATGTTCTTGGACAACGTCGTAGAAAGAGTGCAACGGGGATGATGAACAATCTGAATGCTTGGTTCTTCTACTTGTTAGTTGATGTGGTGGCAACAATTGCTCTCGGAAAGCTCTCCAAGGTCAAAGGTGACAAAGACGATGTTAAGGCACTGAATCTACTAAGGGGTATATGGGCACCGATAATCTTGTTCTTTCTTGGAGGTCCAGATTCCATGACTATCTTACGCTTGGAAGAAAACAAAATATGGTTGAAACATGTTTTAGCACTCGTCACTCTAGGTCTAAGAACAAGTTATATCCTGATTGTAACATGGACATGGAAATCAGGTTATGCGTTCTCTCTTTTGGCTTTGTTGATGCTTTTTCCTGGACTTATCAAGTATGGAGAGAGAGTGTGGGTCATCAAATCAAGAGGCAAAGAAAGGTACAATGGTTTTGTTCAATTAGATCTATCCACAATTGACAAAATTATTCATGCACAAGAACAACGACCTAACTTAAAGCTAGTGATCCAAGCCTATTCTTGCTTTGAAACCTTGAAGCCGCATATTCCCAATTATAAGTGTAATAGAACCAGACTACATAAATTGGTAGAAGAATTCAAGGAATGGGCAGGGGCGGTTGATGAGAGTAAGAGGCACGATACTTTCAAGTTGATTGAGATTGAGTTGGGTTTGATGTATGACATGATCTTTAGCAAGGTAGGCACAATTTTTACCTTATGGGGAAGCATTCTTAGATTTATTAGCTTCTGTTGCCTAGTTACTGTGTTGGTGGGATTTTTCTTATTTCATAAACCTGGTGGGTATTGGAAAATGGATCTTCCAATTACTATAGTTCTGATAGTTGGTGCCCTTTTCTTAGAGATAGCTGGAGTTATTATGCAATTTGGTTCAGACTGGGCAATTGTGTGGGCATGTAAGCATTACTCAAGTAAGTTAGTCACTCCAGTTTTTTATCTTCATGAACTTGTGATCTTTAAAGGCAAAAGGTGGTCTGAACTTATGGGACAATTTAGTTTATTGAACTTTTGCAGCAAAAATAAGCCCAAAAGGTTCAATAAATTGGTTGAGGCTATGCGTGGAAGGGAATCAATGTGGAAGAAATCATGCCTACCATTCAGCTCAGTCGAATCGAGTTTGAAAGAATCAATCATCAATCAGCTTCGGGAAAAACCAAAGAACATTTCTGAAGTTGACAATTTGCAAGCTTCAACCATGAAAATAGTTGAGGAGACACTTAAAAAGCATAAATATCTGGATTCAAAGTGGATTATTGAGCTACAATTTGAAGAAAGTATTATCATTTGGCATGTTGCTACAGATATTTGCTATCACTCAGTAGCAAATGGTTCTACAACAGTCACAGAGGAAATGGAAGCAACTAAAATATTGTCATATTACATGATGTATCTTTTGTTCATATGTCCTGGTTTACCCTTATCTACCCATTATACCAAGTTTATGCAGGCTTATACTAAGGTGAAGGAATTTTATGATAAGAAGGAATTTCATGATAAGGAATTTTATAAGCTATTGCGTGAGGATGAATACGACTCCAGCAATCAGACAGTAAGCAACATACAAAAACTAGCTCATGGTTTGATGGACAATGAGGATAGATGGAAGATCATGAGTAGTGTGTGGGTGGAAATGTTGTGCTGTGCTGCAAAAAGTTGCCCAGTGAAGAACCATATTCAAGAGCTTAGACGTGGTGGACAGTTTCTCACTCATGTTTGGCTTCTCCTTATGCATTTCGGTGTAACAAAAATGCCAGAGAAAAAAACATCGCATAGTCTGGAGTAGAAGTGTTACAAATACTGTTGCAAACCTTCATGTGTGGCAAATTTCAAGGACAAGAGTTGTTGCGTAGTTGAGTTACTCCATGTAGAAATTTTTAGGTGTGTTGGAAAGTTGTTTCGAGGACTAGCTTTCGTTGTGTGCCCTAAAGCTTCTAGTTGTTTGCAAACGTTACGTGAGCTTCCATTGTCTTAATTTCTATGGTTTTTTAATGGCATAGTTTGTTTTAATTGCCATGGCTTTGGTTGGATTATAGTTCATATTGTTTCTTTATATATATTTATTGAATTGATGATTTTATCTTTGCCAAAAAACAATTATGTAGAAATGACGTAAACTTGGGGAAAATTTTCATTAGTAATTGTGAAATGGTGGAAATTTTCAAGACTAGTCTTCTAATAAAACGGGGTTAAAACAAAATCAACAAGAGTTTTTTAGAACTATATATATATATATGCAAGGTAACACAAAAATAGTAAATAATTTGAAAAGTTTATGGCAATAGATTTGGTGTCAACACAAAATAACAGGAGACTTCTATGGGCATATGCAGGCGAATAGTACTAACATGCTTATGTTTGGTTTTCTTCTTCTTTTTTTTTTTTTTTTTGTTTTAAGATTAGCAAAAGAGAGGGACTTTATTGATGAAATCAACAGACAACGCATATCAAATTACATCAATAAAGAGGAGGCAAGAGCAAATAGTATCATAGTATAACTTCTTAATCTCAACTAAGTTGGCACCAAGAAGAACACTCAATCATATGCTAGCTCAAGCGAAAAGAATTGGTGAGAAACCAACAAAAAGAGAGGAAACAAACAAACAACAAACCCCAAACACTACATCATTGGAGGGGCCCAACTAGCTAAGCTCACTAACAGGCAACAACCAAAGACCAACAAGAGCAACTTCATCCATCTGTCACCACCACAGCATATATCAGGAGGTACAGCAGCAGCGACATCCAATGATGTTCCAATCCTCTGATCCTCCTCTGTTCCAGATCCTCCTCTGTCCCAGATAGACTAACATGCTTATGTTGCCTTAACTAAGATTTGTTGCTTCAATGTTTTTGCATTTATGTCAATGCTTGTGAAATAAAGAGACATGGTTTTATTTTGGCATTTAGTATGCTTGACTTTATATTGTTAAATACGTGCTTCAAATAACAATTTATGCCACTTACTTTCTCGTTTTTCTTCATTATTTTCTTCGTTTTTTATTTTTTTTATTCCTCGTTTTCTTTTATAAACTTCATTTGTACAATTTATTTATGGTAAATTGTACAAAACTATTCCATTTTCAATTTCTCTTAACATTGTATCATAACCACCAATCTATAGACTATTATGAGAGTGTTATGTAGTAAGTGGGCTATAAAAGTTTCGGTTTCTTTTTTTGTGTCAGTGTCAACCACAGGGCATGAGGATATGGATCTTCTAAACTCGCATTCGCCAAATCCTTTCAATCCAACTAAATCGAAAGCTCAAATCAAAAATTCAAAGTCAAATAGACATATTTATGAGTCCAAAAGTCATTAAATTCCATAATTATCCGATAGCCTACATGAATGGATTGCTTGAAATTGTGGAGGGATTGCTCCTTAGAAACCAGAATGAAGATGGTACAAAACTCATCCTTCTTAGCCACTCTAGCTGCCAAGTTCAATGGCAAATCATAGGAGTCTCCCGGATAGAGCATAGTGTGGTTTGATTC
The DNA here is from genome assembly GCF_055761805.1 of Camellia sinensis. Taxonomy (NCBI): domain Eukaryota; kingdom Viridiplantae; phylum Streptophyta; class Magnoliopsida; order Ericales; family Theaceae; genus Camellia; species Camellia sinensis. Next base: position 177,602,081 of record NC_138962.1, on the reverse strand, counting down.
AGTTTAGAAGAAAATTATGAACCAAATGAATGAACTATCAAAAAGAACATGAAAAAGATAATAACAAAAAAACAAATCATAATTCAATCGTATATATAATAATTAAAAATAAATTATGTACAAGATTTTGGTATTTAAGAGATGTTTGGGTGTGATTGGTTACCATTTTGATGTGTTTTGTGTGATTTTGAAAAAATGAAATTGAAACTTTGTTCGGTTTTGATTCCTGAACAAATTAAGATTATTCGGTCTTCGGCAACCGAATATTTTAAGATTATTTAGACAACAAAAGTCAACGTGAACAATTTCACCAAGTTTTCATCAATCAGTGAGCTATAACCAAACAAACTTGGCTTGTTCGGTCGTTTCTAGCTGAACTTTGCTCAATCGAATATGGCCGAACAAATCAAGTTCATTCCGCTCTAATTATTCAAACAAAAATCAAACGAAAATGATTGTTGGGGTAAGGAAGGGCTGCTGTTGGACGATAGTGGAGGTGCAAAAGGGGGTTGGGGTGGTAGAGAAGGCCGCCGAAGGTGGTGGTGGAGGTGTCTAGAGGTGGTGGTGGCAGCCTGGCAGGAAAGGGGGTTTGTCAAAGGAAAAATTGCGATAAGGGTGGTGGTGCAAAGAAGGAAAATGTTTGGAATCCCTTTGGGGATCCCAGAGTGATCCTAACCCTCTATGTATTTGTGGGGGCCTATTCATGTATGTATAAAGTCCACATTATGAGTAGTTCAGATTTGTTGAGTTCTTATGCGAGTAGGATCTCAATCATTACTCTGCAAAGAAAGGAGTATTTTAAGGATTGTAGTGGGAATCTAATGAAAAAGAGGGAGGAGAACAATTTGCATGGTAAGGGTAAAAAGAAATAAGAGGTCCTATGAAACAGGTAGGGACTAATATCTAAATCAAGGTAAATTACACTTTTCACCTCTATAATTTAACTTAAATTCCTGTTGGTGCCTATTATATTAATTTGAACAACATAGTTCCTAACATTAAGTCCAGTTTTAATTTTGTTGTTCTGTTCAAATTAGTTGTTAAAAGTGACAATTTTGTAACACGTCATTTTCTTAAGCTTTATACGTAAAAGTAATTGACAGTAATTTGAATAGAATGATGAAATTAAAACTAAATTTAAAACATAATAATGAAATTGTTTAAATTAAAATAATCAAAATAAAATTTGTGTCAAAATATAAAGGAAACATTGTAATTTTCCCTAAAAACTATTGATAATTTTGAAACTTATCATTTTATTTTTTTTCCCTCAAAAACAAAAACGACCAAATAATATGCCAGACCATTGATGATGTGGTAAAATGAGACTAGTAGTTGATTATTGGAGCAGAGGTGTAATATGGAAGTTGCCACACTTGATAACACCCTCTCCCTAATCAAAAATCCATGCATATCTGATTCTCTCCCTCGCATCGCATCAACACTTCCACAATAACTGTACCCCCCAAATCTCCCGGATGAACGTTGAAAAAATTCCAACTCAAAACCTCATGCAAATATATATGAGAGAGAGAGAGAGAGAGAGAGAGAGAGAGATTCACATAAACATAACACTCTAAATGCTGCTATTTGCTGATTTTCTCAGTATGTTGCTGACCCTCTTTTCTTTTTGTGCTCTGTTTGCTTTGATTTGAAGCTATTCAAAATCATTGTAAGGCTGTGTTTGGATATTGGTATTATCAACAAGATAGCATTTATGATTTCATACAAATCATTGACACTCCAATGTTGTTTTTATGCTCTTTTTTGTTAAGCTACTTGTTGTGATTGTATCACTTGAACCTGTTTTTTATGCTGAAACCAATTAACCTTTTCTTCTTTTTTCTTTTGTAAATTAAATCCCAATTATTGACTCTGATCTCTCAAAATTGGGTTTTTATGTGAAAAACCAAATGGGTTTGTAATGATTGCTTTGATTTATGTTGAGGATGCATTGTTTTCTAATAATGATCTCTGCACAAATTTTGGGATCCTGATTTTTATTTTTATTTTTATTTTTTTTAAGCAGCTTTGTGTAATGTAATATATCTAGGAATCAACTCCAGATAAAATTATATATACTTTGGGGGGAATTTCAAAAATAAATGAGAAATGGAAAAATTAATAGCTTATTAATAGAATGCACTTAAGACTTGTGTCCGGAGCACAGTTCTCACTCACACTCCAGTGATTTGTAATTAGTTTTTTATTTTTGATTTATCTGATATTATCCAAGAACTTTTTCCCTTTGTCTAATGAAACATGGACTTGTTTTATGGATTTTTACCCTATTGGATGAAGATTATATAGCTTCAAATTTATTTGTTCATTATCAATTTACTCTGCTGAGTTAGATTTACCAGTTGAGGAAAGAAATTAAGTATTTTTTTCAGTACTAGTACTGTACAAGTATATTAATTGGGTTCATTACTGCTATTATCGACAGCATTACTATTAATGTTGCCCAACTCATACTGTAGAATCCATGGTAACGTAATTGAAGAAAATGCTCTTTATATGTGTCTCGTTCTGTTTAATTTGACAATGACTGACATATATATATTTATGCACTAGTTTATGGAATGAATCTGATTCTTGTTCTACCTGCAATAATATCACTCTATGTAGTCCTAAATAGTGAATGTTTTGGAAAATATGTTTCTTTACTCTTTATCATAATTGAGCAATTGTTTAGTTGTTGATAGATGATGAAGTTCAATAGCAGATGATGTAGGAGACAGGCCTCATTTGATTAACTGTGGTGCTTCTTTGCAGGTTCAAATTGAATAGAGCAACTAGCAACTGACTTCTTTTTTTCCGAACATTGAAACCATTGCATAGCGAGCCTGACAGCCTAAAAACTCTATCCCACTTGTAAAAAAACAAAAAAACAAACAGCTTGGTGGAGAAAGAATTACAATAAGATGGCCGATAGACAATTAGTAGAATCATCATCATGGTAATCACATCCAACCCTCCTCATTGCTCTCCAATCGCAAGTAATTCTCATCACCCTTTTCTTTTCTTTTTTCTATGTTTTCAGGTTTTCAAAATCTACATCCTCTTCAATCCTCCAACTCCATATCCGTGGTCTACCCTTCACTTTGAACAAGGCAAGAAGTATCCTTTGTAGAATCCCACATCTTTTTTATAATTTGTTTGTGTTTGTATCCTTATCCTTTGTTTTTCCAAAATAATTTGATTTATGTTTATTGATTGTTATGTCTAGGAACTTATGGCTGCAAGATCAGAAAAACTAGTTATGCTACTTAAAGAGAATCCCAATGAAGATATCTCTTATTTACTCCGGGACATCCCTGCTGATCCAGAAATTTTAGAGCTTGTAATGAGATTCTGCCATGGTCTTGAAGTGAACATGTCAACTGAAAATGTTGTTCCACTCTCATGCCTTGCTTACTACCTTGGTATGACCGAAAAGCACAGCACCAATAATCTATTGAAGAAAACTTTGACCTACTTTGAACAAAGAATCATCTCTAGCTGGAATGAATCAATCAAAGCCCTCAGAGCCTCAGGAAATATTCTTGAACAAGCAGTGAATCTTGGTTTGGTTGATGCTTGTATTGAATCCATTGTAGGCCAGGCACTTGTTGAGCCCCGCCTTCTTGGAGAACCAATAAAGAATTCAATCAATGATGATGACAGCGAGAGCCAGGAAAATGGGTATAGGCCAAATGCAAGAAGGCAGCTTTTTGTTCTTGATTGGCAGTCACAGGATTTGATTTCACTGTCTCTCCAGCTTTATGAGCCTATCATTCAGACAATGATTCAGCGTCATGTCCCAGCAGAGTATGTTGCAGCATCTCTCTCTCAGTATGCACAGAAATGGGTATTTTCTAAAAGTACAAAAGCGGATAATATGTCTATTTACAAGAAGAACTCCCAAAGAGAAGTTATTGAAGCACTGGAAAGACTTTTCCCTAGAGAGAAAGGACTCGTTCCATCCACTTTGTTGTTTGAAATGCTACATTCTGCGATGTTCTTGGAAGCAAGCTCTGATTGTAGAGAAGGGTTTGAGGTTAGGATTGGAAAACAACTAGACCAAGCTACAGTCAAAGACCTTTTAATACCTTCTCAAGGATATGCTAGAGAAGCGAAATGTGATGTGGAATGTGTGAGGAGGATTTTAAAGAACTTTTACTGCAATTACACTCATTCAGACGTTTCTGGATTAATTACAGTGGCACAACTCGTTGAAGATTTATTGGCAGAGGTTGCAAATGATGTAGATTTGAAGACAATCACATTTATATCACTTGCTGAAATGTCGAATTCAGTATCAGTGGGAATTCAGCGCAGCTCTGATGGGATATACAGAGCGATTGACATCTACTTGGATAAGCATAGACATTTGACAGAGTCAGAGAGAGAAGAGGTGTGTCGGGTTTTGGATTGCCATAAAATGTCTCAAGAAGCTTGTGAACACGCTGCACAAAATGAACGGTTGCCATTGAGAGTGGTGGTGCAGATACTATTTGCGGGGCATTTACACTTGAGAGATACCATCACAAAGGAGGTGCAGGGTTCAGATGAGAGATTGACAAAGCTGAAGACAGAGGACGAGGAAGAAGCAGAGAGGGTAAGCAGTAGTGAAGAAGAGGTGAAAATAGAGATGGAGAAAATGGGGAGCAAAGTGATGGAGTTGGAGAGAGAATGCTGTATAATAAGGAAAGAGATTCAGTGCAGTAGAGGCAAAAAAGAAAAATTTAGCGTGTGGAGAGAAATGAAGCGCAAGTTTGGGTGCATGAGTAGCATGAATGATTTTAATTCCCATTTGAAGAAGAAGAAGAAGGTGCATCCAAGACAGTGAGTATGGAAATGAATTTGATGTTCTTAGCTCTTTCTTTTCCCTTATTTTCTTTTCTTTTCTTCCCTTTTTCTTGCGTACTATTATTTCAATCAACCTACTCCTACTAATAAAGACCTTCACAATAGTGAATACAAAGCTAGCCAATCTAACTCAATGACTGAAGTTTATATGAACTAAACATGTTGCATTTATTTCAAGCAATAACAGATGTTGTTTTATCCATGTTAATTGTTGTTGCCACTTATAGTTTTAATTTTTTTCCAGCCTTTTTTTTTTTTTTTTTTTTAATGCAACTAAGTTTTGTTAGAGAACATGTCTGGATATCTTTTTGTGCCATAACTCTTTTCCTTTCTTCATATCACCTCTTCAAATTTTATCAGGTTTAGTTTATTGGGTCTATATATTTATGCAGACTCATGTATGAAAATGAAATCGACGTTTTGGTATATCCATGTAGACACTAAACACTCAATTTCATGGTTTTAAATATCAACCGTTGTGTTCCATATCAACCGATATATAATCGGTATTTTGGATCTCTAATATTGTTATTCACTGATATACAAGCCAATATTGTCTGATATCGATGGAAATTTGACTGTATCATTGATATCGATACATATCCCAATAAAATTATTTAAAACTAGGCTCAATTTTAACTGGTACACCACAAATGGTCTAAGAGCTACCTTTGCTTGCTTGTTACTACATTACTCACACACCTAATACCACTCTCCCTTCTCTCGGCTCACACTTCCTCTCTCCACACCCTTTCTTACTCTAAAAGTCTATTGAGATTCAACACAGACTCTAGAGCCTATCACAACATTCTATAATTTTAAAATAATCTAAAAGATTTCAAAAAGTTCTAGGGAAATTTGGAAGTTCGTAGTGTTGGAATATATTAGTAGTATATTAATTAGCTGTATATGAGCTGTCTACCAACCAACTTTTATAATGTCGTTCCTGTTGTTCAAATTGTGAAATTAAATAAATAGATTTATGAAGAAATCAAATTATATACCAAGAACATATGCTGATAATTACAATTAAATTTCAACAGAAATACACAAAACAATAAAAGGGTAAAGAGACGAAACCGAAGCCTGCACGGAAGCAGTTTCCTTAAAACAGATTTTGCCGCCTCACGGGTCGAGTGCTTGAGTAAACCCGGCGTCTGTCTCCCAGGATACGATGGTCAAAACCAGCTACGGCAGAAGCACTTTCTGTCTAGCTTAGCAAACAAGAACAATGGCAGCACTCTCTCAATGTAGGAACTTTCTGACAAACTGACTTGTAAAATGGAAGAAAAAAATTTCTATCTTGAAACTTGATAGGAGAGTCTTAATTTATACATGTAAAGGGGAGAGAAGAAGAGCCTCCAGCCTTTAAGGCTGGTCATTAAAACACCAAACATCCATAGCCCCTTTCCAAAAATATGAAAGTTTAGATACCCAAAGGATTCACACCCTTTAGTCAAGAAAAAGGATTTAAATACTCTTTAAAATCCTTTTCATGAATCTAACATCATGAGGCAATTTCTTAGCAACTTCTTATTCAAAACCCAATGGTTTTTGGCTCACTTGGACCTAACACAATAAAAGGTTGGGACCCACTTTAATATTTAATTAAAGTTACCACACTTTAATATTAAATTAAAGTCACCAAAAATCATTTTTTCCAAGAATCCCCCACGTGAATAAAAATTGACCGAAAGACTCAACAAACGGACATCATTCAACAATAATGACTCAAAGAGAGAGTACAACGAACTAACCCCGACATCAGAGAAGGTAGCTTTTGGCTTTGAACCTCTCCCAGTGAAAACCTATCGAGTTTACTGGCTGATCAGTGAATAAGGCATCTTGAACTGCTCTGCCGTTTATGTAAACTGAGACAATAGATATCACACGGGAATTACTCCTACCACCATTCTGTTCTCACTAGTGTGCCTTGTGTGGCCCTGGACACTAGCTTGGTTCAGCGAGTGGTTTCAAAGAATCTTGGCCTGCCCAATTCTTCTAGAAGCGGCCCCACTTCACACTCACATAGGTGACTCTACTTGAGTATCCTGCAATACTCAGCTCAACAGCTTAACACACTAGAGTCATTAGAAGCTCAGCTTAACCTCTACACTTGCAAGTATCACTGATAGAAGGAATGGCTAGAGGTTTAACCTCCTCAGTGACATACCACCGTTACACGCAATTAGGTTGTCCCATTGAACCTAGATCTTGGGATCTCCAGTCAACTAGGTTGGGTTTCCATTCCGGTAACTTCCAAAGGCCTCAACCCCATTCCTTTTGACGACGTTTCGACTAACACTTGGCTTAACCCTTTGGTTAGCGGATCCGCAAAGTTGTCCTTAGACTTTACATAATCTAAAGAGACAACTCCATTCGAGAGTAGTTGTCGTATGGAATTATGTCTACGACGGATATGTTTAGACTTTTCATTATACATATTACTCTGTGTCTTACCAATTGCAGATTGACAATCACAATGAATACAAATAGCTGGCACAGGTTTAGACCAACGTGGAATATCTTCAATGAAATGGCGAAGCCATTCTGCTTCTTCCGTTGCTTTATCCAAAGCAATAAACTCTGATTCCATCGTTGATCTAGATATACACGTTTGCTTGGAAGATTTTCAAGACACGGCTGCCCCACCAAGAGTGAACACACATCCACTAGTGGACTTTGAGTCCTTAATATCTAATATCTAATTCGCGTCACTATATCCTTCAAGCACCACTCGGGTGTTAAGGTATTATCGAGTACAATATCTGATATCTACTAAGCCTGCTAACCGAGTAAGCTATATCCGGCCTTGTACAACTCATCAAATACATTAAACTTCCAATTACCTGAGAATATTCTAACTGTGAGACACTTTCATTATTATTCTAGGTAAAATGTAGACATAAGTCTACAGGTGTCGATGACACACTCGTATCTGATCCACTAAACTTCTCAAGTATCTTATCAACATAATGAGACTGAGAAAGTACAATTCCGCCAGAGATTCTGATAATCTTAATTCCCAGAATAACATCTGCAATGCCTATATCCTTCATGTCAAACTTAGAGTTTAACAACTTCTTGGTAGTTTTGATCATTTCATCGTTACTACCTATAATGAGCATATCATCAACATATAGACACAAAATGACAATCTCTGTCAGTGTCTTTGATATAAATACACTTGTCACATTCGTTGATTCTAAACCCATTTGACAACATTACATTGTCAAACTTCTCATGCCATTGTTTAGGCGCTTGGTTCAAACCATACAAAGATTTGACAAGTTTACAAACTTTCTTGCTTTGTCTTGGAGCTGAAAACCCTTCAGGTTGCTCCATGTAGATTTCTTCATTCAAATCCCCATTTAAGAGAGCTGTCTTTACATCTATCTGGTGTATTTCTAGATTGTGCAAAGCTGCTAACGCAATCACCATGCGAATGAATGTTATCCTAGTTACAGGTGAGTACGTATCAAAGTAATCCAGGCCTTCTCGTTGCCTGTACCCTTTAATAACGAGCCTCGCCTTATACTTGTCAAAAGACCCATCAGCCTTCATCTTTCTTTTAAAAATCCATTTGCAGCCTAAAGGCTTACAACCTGGAGGTAAATCTACTAACTCCCAGGTTTGGTTTTGTAAGATGGAGTCAATCTCACTTTTGTTCGCTTCTTTCCATCAAGGACTCTCAGGAGAAGTCATAGCTTCGTAGAAAGTTTGAGGTTCGTTCTCAACCATATAAGTCAAGAAGTCTGGATCAAAAGACTTGGATATCCTAGCCCTTTTACTCCTTCTGGGCTCATCTAAAACCTCAATTTGATCATCACCTGAATCATCAACATGATCATCCTCACTAGCAAGCTCATCAAATTGCTCCAAAGACCTTGGAACTCCTTCATGGCTTCGGCAAGGAAAAATGTCTTCAAAGAAACATGCATTCCTTGTCTCCATGATGGTATTCCTGTGTATGTCTGGAATTTCAAACTTATGCACAAGAAACCGATATGCACTACTATTATGTGCATAACCAATGAATATACAATCCACGGATTTCGGGCCTATCCTAACCCGTTTGGGTGTAGGAATCGCCACTATTGCAAAATACCCCCACATTGCAAAATACCCCCACATTCGTAAGAATTTATAAGAAGGCTTAACGTCTTTCCATAACTCATACGGGATCTTGTCCACTTCGCTTCAACACAAGTTTCACACTTGTGTTTCGTCAGAACAAACTTGTCGGACTCAAAAACTATGCGAAAACATGTTTATTGAGAAGAGACCTTGAGACAAGATTCTTATGAATGTCTAGAACATACAGAACTTCGTTCAAGGTTAGCTCGTTTCCTGAGATTAACTTCAGGACCACCTTTCCCTCAACAAATGAGGTAGTAGAGTTTCCCATAAACAACTTCTCACCGTTTGTAACCGGTTCGAAAGTTGTAAACAGCTTCTTCTCGGAGCAGATGTGGCGTGTAGCCCTAGTAAAACTAAAACCCCTCGCTACCACAATTGTAGCACTTCCCAAAGAACTGATAACTAAGTTCCCGCGGCTTGTGTGCCAGCTTCTTTTGCAACACCACCCCTTGGTCCCAGCTTAGAACCCTTGTTCACGGGGGGGCTTCTTCCTTATCCCAGAAAATTTGCCATGCTCAATGACATTGGCCTTCACTGAGGAGGTACTCAATCATTTCTTTCTATTATCCTCCTCAATTCGGAGTCGGATAATTAAGTCTTCTTTGTAGAATTTATACAAAGTCTTAAACAAATCCTTGTGTCACAATGATTATGAAACTCTCAAAATCATATCACAGTAAAAACATTCCTAGAATGTCATTAACTGAATTAGGCACCCAAATATAATTGGTCCAACCTATCACTCTGAAGCTAATAGTCTTACTATTAGGAAACACAAATCCAGTGTTCAATAGTCTACTATTTAGAATTTCATAACATGGCCAGTAGTCTTATCACTAAGAATCACTAATTTCTCAACATGTGGTCAGTAGACTTTCTACTACTAGGAATCATAATGTCTTAGCCTGTGATCAGTAGTCACTTTATTACTAGGAATCACAACGTCCTGACATAGGATCAATAGACTCTTTCATTACTAGGAATCATCATGTTTTGACATATGACCAGTAGCCTCTCCACTACTAGGAACCATGATGTCTTGACATGTGATCAGTAATCTGTTCACTACTAGGAACCACAATCTCATAACTGTGTAGCCAGTGGTCTAACACCTCCTAGGAACTACCAGTTTTCTATCTCTGTGATCAGTGATCTTGTACTCACTAGGAGCCACCAATTTAAGAATATATTTGGAATTTAAAAATCCAAAAAATATTCACCCACTATAATAGGTTGTCTCATCTTTGTTTTCAAGCAAGGTCACATAGCAATCACAAGGATACCAAACTAATTGCCTCTGATCAAATCAGAGAAATTTTAATGCAATCTTATGATTTCCTTTAATCATACTTGATCTCTCAAGATCTTCCTTTAAGAATCTCGTGAGGCTAAGGTTGTTAGGTGGAACAACATTTCTGTTTGTCACATTTTGAAGCCATTTCTGAAATATCACAACAGAATTTCACTTCTGTGATTTCAGAATTTAAACTTAACCCTTAGAAAATCCCCCAGATGGAAATTTAATTCAAAACTAGTTTCACCATTTAACTTAGAATTGAACATGGTCAGGAATGTTCCCAAGAAGACTGGAGGGGTCACATTAGTCCCACTTAAAACCTGGTTAACCTTTTGACAAAACATCCAAGAGCATGTTGACTCCTAGTCCATAGGAAACAATTTTAAAATTAAGATTTCCAGGGGATAAACCAGGTTATAACAAACCGATTTCCAAGCAAATAAAATTTGCTACTAGAATTACACCATTCATAAAAGTTAATCGGTACTCTCGGAACTGAACCCATTATTTCTGAATAAAATCAGAAATATTTTAGCTAAAGCTAAAATTTGGTTTCCTTTCTCAAAACCAAAACACTTGGGACATAATCAGATTATAACCAAAGACTTTTCTCCAAACTTGGTTTTCCAACACTTTGGGAATAAAATGATTAAACCCAAAAACTTCCTCAAACTCCAAAGGTTTGAAACCAAATCCGTCTTAGTTGTCATTTCTGAACAAATAAGAACTACTTTTTAGCCAAGGCTAAACACTTTGGTTTCTATCACAGAAAACCAAATCAAGTTCCAAACTTACAAGCAATTTAAAAAATTGCTATAACAATTACACGCATATAAAATGCTTCTAACAAAACAAGCAAATAAAACTTGCTACCACAAATTGATAAACAAACCAACTAAATCTCAAGCAAAACATGCTTCAAACATTTAAATAAAATAGTCAGTCCATAAGGATTCTATTTAGTCCAAAAGCCTTTCCACGCGTAGGTATTCCTATTTAACATAAAAGTTAGTAGTCCAAACATTTTTGTTTTTACATCCCAAATACTATTCATTTGGATTTGTATTTGTTTTTTCATTCCCTTTCGCATAAGTATTCCTGTAAAGAAAGTTAGCAGAAAAAACAACAACAAAATACAAACAAATAATCTAAGCAAAAAATAAATATAATAAATAATTGAAACCATCTAGCCGACTATTTATAAAATTAACTAATGAATTAAAATGTCAATTTAATTTAAAATTTAAAATAAAGTTCAATGCTCATGAATTATGAATGAAATTAATTCATAATAAACATTTAAACTAACAACTCCAAATAAATAAGTTAAATTCAAAGTTAATGCACCAAATTAAATAATTCAGATTAATGCACCCAATTAGATAATTTAGATTAATGCACCCAATTAAATTCAAATTAATTATGTACACAAATCACAAAAACTCTATAACTCCAAAATATATTAAATTATGTAATCTAGTCTAGAAAATAATAAGCATGTAACAAATTAAAAACTAGCATAGAATTAGCATGTAATATGTTTAAACCACACATGGATCTGTTCACTAGCAAACACAAATATATTGATTTACTCAGAAGGATGAATCAGTGCAAGAAGGCATGAAAATAGTTTTATGTGCATGCAAAGAAGCAAAATCATGAACCGGCAATTAACCTACAGAAAATGGAGCAATGGCCTATTCATATAAATTACTTGAATCTCTAAACATGCAAATTTATATTTTGTATCATTGAAACAGTGAGTAATTCCGCAACAGTTCCTAGTAATATTATACAAAGCTAAACTAATAGTCTATATAAATCTATTCGATCAATTTCATAGAAAACATATATAAAATCTGTTTTAATTTTGTTGTTCAAATTGTGAAATTAAATAAATAGATTTATGAAGAAATCAAATTATATACCAAGAACATATGCTGATAATTACAATTAAATTTCAACAGAAATACACAAAACAATAAAAGGGTAAAGAGACGAAACCGAAGCCTGCACGGAAGCAGTTTCCTTAAAACAGATTTCGCCGCCTCACGGGTCGAGTGCTTGAGGAAACCCGACGTTTGTCTCCCAGGATACGACGGTCAAAACCAGTTACGGCAGAAGCACTTTCTGTCTAGCTTAGCGAACAAGAACAGTGGCAGCACTCTCTCAATGTAGGAACTTTCTGGCAAACTGACTTGTAAAATAGAAGCAAAAAATTTCTATCTTGAAACTTGATAGGAGGGTCTCAATTTATACATGTAAAGAGGAGAGAAGAAGAGCCTCCAGCCTTTAAGGCTGGTTATTAAAACACTAAGCATCCATAGCCCCTTTTCAAAAATATGAAAGTTTGGATGCTCAAAGGATTCACACCCTTTAGCCAAAAAAAAAGGATTTAAAATCCTATTCATGAATCTAACATCATGAGGCAATTTCTTGACAATTTCTTATTCAAAACCCAATGATTTTTGGCTCACTTGGACCTAACACAATAAAAGGTTGGGACCCACTTTAATATTTAATTAAAGTCACCACACTTTAATATTAAATTAAAGTCACCAAAAATCATTTTTTCCAACAGTTTCTTAGTGCATTGCCTTTTTCGGCCACTTTTGGCCCCTTTGTACACTCTCCCCTATAAAGGAGAGTCTTCTCTGAACATTGTAAATACACATTCAATACATACAATTTATTCTCTTCCAGATTTAGGCCTATATTTCTTTCTCACCGACAAGCAGTCGGCCATCAACCTTGCCTTCGCTGCCCGCTCAGTTTTCTACACATACCTTCCCTCTGTAGCATCTTCCAACTCTTTCTTTGTGGCTCTAATCATTTTGTTTAGTCAACCTATCTCTCTCCCTTTCTCATTTTGCCTCTTTGTTTGCAAATTCCTTGACCCGGGTCAGATCCATTTGTAGCTGTCTTCGCTGCTCAGCAACTATTGAACAATGGCGAGCTTTGGACTCACACTCTCTGGTTTCGGACTCTCTAGAAATCCGCCATCTTCTCCGACCCATTCAATTTCACCTCCAACTGGAACGGTCCCAACGTCTGCTCTTATTTTGGAGGGTTCTGTGGCTAAAACAATCAACGAGATCATCCTCCTTAATGATAATCTCACGGGCTATCTTCCTCCTAAAATCGGCTTCCTCAATAAGCTCACTGTGTTTGATGTTAGCTTCAACCACCTCCAGGGTTCACTGCCTTCTACCGTCGGACGCATGAGGAGCTTGGAGCAGCTGGATGTGGCCCACAATAGTCTTACTGGCCTCATCCCTGCGACTGTATGCCAACTTCCAAGGCTTCACAACAAGTGGGTACCCATTTTTCTTCTCCTCCAACCCACCATGTCCAACAACATTTTTTTCTCTCTGGTGATTCAGAACTAGGCAAGCCAACTCTCAGCCCCGGGAACTTATCACCACCACTGAGCTGAGACTTGGCTGTGTGAAAATCCTCACCCCTTCTTCTATATCTATACATATCTATACCATATCTCTCCATTATATATTAATTAATTGTTTATATAACCTACACAACACCTCCACCGCCATTTCCTATATAACCCACATGGGCTTGTTCCCATCTTTTCATACAACCCATCATCCCCGAATTGTTTAATCAAGCAGTCTGATCCCATTATCCCCTACTTTTTTATTTTATTTTATCTTCCTTTTTTCATTAAAAAAAAAATCGCACTCCCCACCTACTCATTTTCATTCTACCTGATTTTTCTGCTCCGTATTGTGCCATTCATACCATACACATTTGCACAACAAACCTTGTTTTATTCATCTCAGGGATCTAACCCGATCACAGTTCTACACCAACGAGTTACGAAAAAAAAAAAAACACAAACACAAACACCAACAACAACAAAGGATTTATTTTCTTTTCTGCTAATGACCACCCGCCGACCTCACTTTCTCGACTCTGCCGCCGCTCTCTTCCTCTTGCCTTCGTCTTGGGCGACACTTGACGGCTCTACCTGGGTGCTTCTAAGTCCACCAAGCAAGTTGCCTCCCCGCTACTCCTTCAACGCAGCATATGGTGGCTCTCCGAATCGGACCATGACAGTGGCCTTCCGTTTTAGCTCCTTATTCTCCGCCTTCAGCGCGCAAATCTCTGCTTGCGCATCCTTGTACATGCGTTGTAGTAAAGAGAGTTGGGTATTTAACTGTTGTACCTCACTTGTCCTATTCTGCAACCGGTGAGACAAGTTAGTGACCGCAGTCATGGTCTCTACACATGACTTCAACGTATAGTGGTTGGCCTCAATATCCAATTGAGCTGCCATTATTTGCTCCACTGACAGCATAGGAAAATTCAGCGGAGTAAAAGCAAAAACAGGGGGGCTTGGTTGTGATTCAAGGGCAACGGAACCGGTTATCTCTATTGTGGACTCGTTTAGGTTTGAAAAAAGGATAAGTGAACTACAGGAAGAGGAGGCCATCTCAGAGGCAGCACAAGCAAGGGGTTGCAGCATGGATGAAAGGGGTTGCAGAGTTCATCGCTTTGGTTTGATTTCAATTTCTAACCAGTCTCAGTCTCGGTTTAAATAGACAATGCAGAGACTAAGACGCCAAAACGGGAGCGCGAGCCGAGGCAAACACGACGCTCTGTCGGTCATGTGCATCGCGCGCCACTTGACACCATAATGTCGGGCGCGACTTTTGAAGGCGGGGCACGACTTTTGAAGACCGGTGCGACTTTTGAGGACGCAATATATATATATATATATATATATATCTATGTATATATCTTTAGGCAACCTATATACACAACCATACAGTGTATTCTATAATGGTCTGACACGACCTCACAGTGTCTTCTACAGCGGTTTGACATGACCACACTGTGTCTTCTACAACGGTACAACACGACCACATAGTGTCTTCTACAGCGGTTTAACACGACCTCACAGTGTCTTTTACATCCTTTACAGCTAATGTATAATATATATTAACATCCCTCCGCAAACTCAAGGAGGGTAGGCATCCACCAAGTTGAGTTTGGAAACGAGATCACTAAAGCACCCAGAAGGATGAGCCTTGTCCTTGAGTTTGCGAGAGGATGTTAGTATATATTATACATTAGCTGTAAAGGATGTAGAAGACACTGTGAGGTCGTGCTAAACCGTTGTAGAAGACACTGTGTGGTTGTGTTGTACCGTTGTAGAAGACACTATGTAGTCGTGTTGAACTGCTGTAAAAGACACTTTCAGGTCGTGTCGAACCATTGTAGAATACACTATATGGTTGTGTATATGGACTGCCCAAAGATATATATATATATATATATAATTAATGTTTTGATAATGTTTTAGTGCATTCCATTTTGATTGCGTAATTCATCTTCCTTCATATATCTGTCTTCCGCATTCGCCTTTTGGTATCAGAGCCTTCCATTTTGATTGCGTAATTCATCTTCCTTCATATATCTGTCTTCCGCATTCGCCTTTTGGTATCAGAGCCAAGTAATGTTGTATCCTGTTTCTAACTGTTTAGCTACTTCTGATCCATCGAGTTCCTTGTTTGTTTAATTAATCCTGTTTTCAGTTCATCTTAATCACCCACAAGATCGGTCTGTTCTATCCACCTAGTTTAAGTCACCCACTTCTTCCCAGTCTTCTGTAAGTCCTTCGGTTTAGGCAGAGTCAGACTTTGGGGTTTAACGATCGGGTATGTATGTATACTAGGTATGTGGTAAAATTGACAAGAATAGGGTATGTATTAAGATATCTGTAAAACTGGTTAATTAATACAGAACAATGAATCGATTATTTCGAAGTAACTCATCAGTCAGTTCTAGGTCAACTACCTTGCCTTCTATACCTAATCCCGGCATCATAATTAATGAAGAAGATGTTGAAATACACAATGATCAAATTAATTCTGGATGGAATATTCCAAAACTACCTATTAAAGAGATTTATACAACTTCTTTTATACAGGATGTTTTTAAAGTTACTCTTCATGTTAAAACTATTGAACAAGTTTATGCTTTAGAAAAACCAAGAGAAACCTGTCAGTTATTTGATAAAAAATTAATCAAACGACATTTAGATCGTGGTTACAATTTCATGCATATTGGTTTAATTCAAATTGGTGTCAATCCATTAACTATGATTGGACAAAACACTTCTGTTTTACTCTGTTTAAGAGATGCTCGTTTTCTTAATTACAATGCTAGTTTAATGGGAATGATGGAAACTGGTCTTAATAAAGGTCCAGTCCATTTTAATTGTTTTCCTGATTTTACATTAAGTTTAAGAGATCCACATATTCTCAAAGCATTAACACTAAACATTCAATTACATGGTGAATATACTAAAATGTTAGATTCTTCTCATAATATTGCTTTAATTTATCGTGTTCATTATAAATGTATGCAAACTAATTTAAATGTTCATGCTCTACATAAAAGTCCCAAAGATAAAACTTTATTAATCCAAAGCAGTAGTACTAATGAATCAAACATTAATATTCCTCACATGATTGAATGGAAAGATATTAATTTACCTGATCAATGGGTTACTGTCAATGAAAATTACAAACATAATCAACAACAATCTTCAATCCAAGACATTCAACATATCCAACAAAACAATGATGGATCCGTTAATATTAAATTCAATCGAAGTCAATCTTCTAGACATAGTACATCTAGTGTCCCTTCTGAAATATCAACTGAAGATGAAATATTTAACACTCCTCTATTTAGGAAAAACAGTCAAATCCATCTTGGTCCAACTAATCCAACTTCACCAAATAAATTAAAAGGAATTGATAATTCTACCACTTCCCAAATTAGTAAACCTGTTTATACTACTACCTCACATTTCCCTGACGAAGAAATAGCTTCAAATAATTCCCCAACTCAAACTGATTTCGAAGGATTAATACCACCTGTCAATCCTCAGCTAATGACAATTAAAAAAGATTTTACTCCTAATTTAGATAAATTACTTATTGACTTCCAATCTAAAGACAATAGAACTAAACGACATGCTTATAGTGCTAAATATAATTCTGTTCAACAATCCAGAATAACTAGAGAATGGTATAATTTTATGGTTCAATATGGTTTTGAATTATCCTTCTTTGATTATATGGATCAATATTACAAAAAGGTTAATACAATCACAAAACATAAATGGAAAACTTCTCCAAATACTTCTGTTAGTTCTAATCATCCTCCATTAGAAAATATAATTATTGATCACCAAGGTTCTGAAGTCACAGCCTCTCCTTTTAAGTTACCTGGTACTGATCCTGAAATCAAAAAAGTTATTGAACAAAACAATTATACTAATCAATGTCTCAAAACAATTGGTAAACAATTAGATAAATTGGAAACTAATTTAGATGACCAATCTGCCAAATCAGCTAAAACTTTAGATCAACCATTACTTAATTTACCTAGTCATCGTTCTAAACGAAATAGTCTAGTTACTACTGACCAATCTACTGTCAAAGCTATTGAACAATTATTTACCAAATTAACTCCTAATGATACTTCTACATCTAAAGATAAAGGTCTTACTGTTTTAAATCAACAACCTATTACTCATACTGTATCTGATCAATCTGAAACTGACACTACTGATAATGAACTAAATCAATTAGCTCAACAATTTCAACCTACTACTCTTAATAAACTTCACTATCCCAAAGTTAATCCTCAAACTACCAAAAACTGGTATTCTAAACCTACTCCTGTCGACCTCCAATTTGAAGACACAAATATTAGTAATCAATTTTCTGTTTCTGCTAAAAGATTATACGAATGGAATATTGATGGTCTCAGTGAAGATCAAATCCTTCAGAAATTAAATCATTTATCTATGGTCGCCAATAGTTATCTCAGTAATTATCCCCAATACACTCAACCTGAAATTGTTTCCTTACTTACCTCTGGTTTTACTGGTATGCTCAAATCTTGGTGGGAAAAATATCTCACTGACACAGACCGTGACTCTGTTATTTATGCAAATCAAACTGATGAAAATGGTCTCCCTCTTTTTGATGAATCTATTGGATGTTGTCACCCTGATGGAATTAATCAACTTATATATACAATAGTTCGCCATTTTATTGGTACCCCTACAAATATATATTCTCGCATACATGATCAACTTAGTAATCTTAACTGTCCAACCTTAAGTGATTTTCGATGGTATAAAGATGTATTTACCTCTCGCGTCATGTTAAGAGAAGATTGTACTAAATCATTTTGGAAAGAAAAATTTATTAATGGATTACCTAGCTTATTTGCCCATAAAATTAGAGATGTTCTTAGTCAACCCACTGGTGTTATTGAATATGATAATCTAACATATGGAGATATAATTAGCACTATTCAAAAAGAAGGATTAAAAATGTGTATTGACCTTAAACTTACTCAAAAAGCTAATAAAGATAAACATAAAGCTAAATACGAATTAGGCAATTTCTGTGAACAATATGGTTTACCTCCTGTTGCACCCTCTCGTAGGAAATCACACAAATACTCCAAACATAAATCCTCATACAAACATTCCAATAAATATAAATATAAAAAGAACTATTCACCTTCCAAATCCAATGATAAATTTTATACCAAACCTAAAAAGAAATATTATAAATCTAAATCACATCCAAAATCTAAATCTACTAAAGATATTACTTGTTATAATTGTGGTCAAAAAGGTCATTATTCTAATAAATGTAAAGAAAAACAAAAATTAAAAGATAGAGTCAATCAACTCCAAATTGATGATAATTCCAAGAATCAGTTATATGAAATCTTTCAATTAAATCACTCTGTTAGTAGTTCTTCCTCTTCTGATCAACCTAATACTTCATCCGATTACCATTCACCAAGTAGTGATTCTGATAACAATATTAATCTAGGTTGTAATGATGTTTGTTGTAAACCGGTTAAACAAATTACTGTTCTCACCAAAAGTACTCAAGAAGAATCTGCTCTCATTGATCTCATCAGTAAGTTAGATGATCCCAAGTTAAAACAAAAATATACAGATAAATTAAAATCCTTATTAATCCATTCCGATTCCAAACCTAAGTTTGACAAACCAATCATCAGTCTATCCAAAACTTTAGAAAGATTTAAAACTAAACAAAAAGAAGTCACATTACAAGATTTACAACAAGAGATCAATCAAATTAAACAAACTATCAAAGCACTGCAATGCAAAGATAAAACACTTGAAGATGAAATTATTGCCCTTAAACTTGATAAACGCTTAGCTAATTTCCAACCTAATAATCAGGAATCTTCAAATGAATCTGAATCTGAACATGAGTCTGATCCTAATCCGGATAATTTACTATTTGATAACCGATCACATCAATCTCACTCCAACAATCCTGACGAAAAACGATTAAGTCTAATCAATAAACTTTACATTCAAAAGTGGTATTCCAAAATCAAGATAATTGTTAATGATTTTGAATTAGAATTAATTGCTTTAATTGATACTGGTGCTGATTTAAATTGTATTCAAGAAGGTCTACTTCCTACTACATATTATGAAAAATGTCAAGAAAAATTAACTTCTGCTAATGGCACTAAAATGCATATCAAATATAAATTACCAAAAGTACATGTTTGCCAAGATAATGTATGTTTTAACACCTCTTTTGTTTTAGTCACTAACATGACTGATAAAATCATTTTAGGTTCCCCATTTATCTATTTATTATATCCTTTTACTACATCTAGTACCGGTATCACTACACATGTTTTAGGCCAACCAGTTACATTTAAATTTTTATCTCCTCCTGAATTATTATACTTAAATCAATTAAAAGATTGTTCTATCTCTCATCAAATTAACCGCCTAACTCGGCATTTAAAATTTCTTAAAGAAGAAATTAATCACAAACGAATTGATCAACAATTAACTAATCCAGTTCTTGTTTCTCAAATCAATGATTTTAAATTAAAACTTGAATCAACTGTTTGCTCCACTTTACCTACTGCATTTTGGCACAGGAAAAAACATGTCGTTACCTTACCCTATATTAAGAATTTTAATGAATCCCAAATTCCTACAAAATCTCGACCTATTCAAATGAACTTTGAATTACTTGAAATGTGTAAAAACGAAATTAATGAATTATTAAAAAATCGCATAATTAGCTCCAGTACCTCACCTTGGTCCTGTCCTGCTTTCTATGTTAATAAGAATGCTGAATTAGAACGAGGTGTCCCTCGACTTGTTATTAATTACAAACCATTAAATGCTGTTTTAGAATGGATTCGATATCCTATTCCTAATAAAAAAGATTTAATTAAATGACTTAGTCAAGCTTCTATTTTTAGTAAATTCGATTTAAAAAGTGGTTTTTGGCAAATTCAAATTCATCCTAAAGATCGATATAAAACTGCATTTAATACACCCTTTGGCCAATATGAATGGAATGTCATGCCTTTTGGTTTAAAAAATGCTCCTAGTAAATTTCAACATATTATGAATGACATATTTAACCCATTTAGTCATTTTTCCATTGTTTACATTGATGACATCTTAATCTTCTCAAAATCAATTAGTGAACATTGGAAACATTTAACTGCATTCTTTTATACAATTAAAAGTCATGGTCTTGTTATTTCTGCTCCTAAAATTAAGTTATTTCAAACTAAAGTCCGCTTTTTAGGATATGATATTCATCATAATACTATCCTACCCATTAGTCGATCCATTGAATTTGCATCCAAATTTCCTGATGAAATTCTTGATAAAACTCAATTACAAAGGTTTTTAGGTTCCCTCAATTACATTGCTGAATTTTATAAAGACCTTAGAAAAACTTGTCAACCTCTCTTTGATAGGTTAAAGGATAATCCTCCTCCTTGGTCTTCTGTTCATACCTCTATTGTTCAACAAGTCAAACAATATGTTAAGTCTCTTCCTTGTCTTGGTATTCCCACTGACAATTCATTCAAAATTATTCAAACGGATGCCTCCGATATTGGTTATGGTGGCATTCTCCTTCAGCAACTTACTCCTCAATCATCTGAACAAATTGTTCGTTATCATTCTGGTGTCTGGAATAAAGCACAATTTAATTATAGTACTATTAAAAAAGAAATTTTATCTACTGTTTTATGTATTCAAAAATTTCAAGATGATATTTTAAATCAAAAATTTTTACTTCGTGTTGATTGCAAATCTGCTAAATTTGTTTTAGAAAAAGATGTTCAAAATCTTGCTTGTAAACAGATTTTTGCCCGTTGGCAAGCTATTTTAAGTATTTTTGATTTTGATATTACCTATATTCCTGGTTGTCAAAATTCCCTCCCTGATTTTCTTACCCGGGAATTTTTACAGGGGGGTAAGGGATGACTACACCATTTACTGCTTACCATAAATCCCGAATTACCTATTTCAAAACTCTCATTAAACAACTTACCCATCGCATTCGCCGCCTCAAATCAGCTAGACCCACTACCAAAAGAGCCCAATACATCAATCACCAACAGCTTCAAGCTCGCCGCAATTTACTTGCTCACAACTACAATTGTTTACATCATCATCAAGATTATTTAGATCTTCTTTCTGGTTGCTAATCACTGTTTCTTATTTCACAGATGTCTCGTCCAAGGCCTCCTTCAAAGGCTTTGGCCTCCTCTTCCAATAAACCAAATCAACTCATTGTCCCTCCTCCTTTGGAGTCAGTTTCCCCCTCTTATTCACTTGACCTCATTAACCGTTACCAGACCCTTGGTACTATTCAACGCCCTGATTATTCATCTGCATTGGCCTCTGATCCTTTTGTATCTAGCCAATCGGTTTCAGTTACTCCATTCCCAGTTAACCCTACTAAATCATCTCGATCTGAATATACCAATTCACATGTTACCAATCTGTTCTATAAAGAACCTAGTCACCCAAGAAATCAAACCATCAATGACATTGCTAAATTCCATTTTGGCTCTGGATGCCATTTCACCCTTTCCCATCCAGAGAAAACCCTAGCCTATTACAAGGATATTTTAATCAACCATCATTCCATCTTGATCAAGCCAATTCAGGACCGCACCTATGCTTATAAAGTCCTATACCATTCACTTTATATTCACAACATTGTTTCCATGGCTGAATGGGGTAATCCTAACCAGCTTCGTGATCTACCTGGCCATTCTATTCCATATAATTATCATGATTACGTTGATGCTTGGTTCAAGAATTTCTTGTACCAAAATGAAACTTTTAGTCATTCTTGGTTCATCTCATTTGATCAGAAATTCAAATCTGAGTTACCCACTTGGTTTCTGAGATGGTGGTCTCACTATGGCGCCATTTCAGCTATCCTTCCTGATGATCTCAAAAATATAATTCATTATTTCAACTCTGTTTACCCATTTTCTGCTCACCAGAAGCAATTTCCCTTATTACTCATATTCATTGCCAAATACAAGATTCCATGGATATTCAAATGGAATTATGGGATTGATGATAATATTATCATCCGCCAACACACAGTTAAATGGTGGGATAAATTCAATGTTCCCAGAATTCTTGAAATTGTTCCAGCAGAATTTCCACCTGATCAATATGCTCCTGCTCTTGCTCAAGCCCAGCAGAACCCAACTGCTGCAATCACTCAAGGAAGCCAGCCCAGTCTTCCTCCAGTCAACCTTGGCAGCCCCTCTTCTAGCGGCTCCAAGCCTAAATCAACAAAATCAAAGTCCAAAGTTGTTGCTGCTCCACCAGCCCAATCCAAGTCCAAAGCACAGTCCAAAGTCAAGGCAAAGCCTATTCCACCTTCTGTTCAGCCCAAAGGTACATCCAAAAGTAAAGCCCAATCATCCAAAGCAGACATGATCCAGTTAGCCCATCAACTGTTGAATCAAGCTAAAGCTCAATCCACCGATTCAGACAGTTCAGACGGGTCAGCCCAGATCCATTCCTCTGAAGAATCAACCAATCAGTATTCAGGACCCGAATTTCAAGATGCTCAGGATCCATTTGTCTGATCAACATTGGATTCCATATAGATACAAATTAGCTTCAATCAATACTCTTTTGAGAAAAGCTGCCAATTTGTATTTATATTGATTCCATTATTCACATGTTCCGCCAAAAGTGATAAATAGTAAAAGCTACTGTTCACTTTTACTGTTCACCGACACTATTCAACCAATCAACTTTTGCTAAAGGCTGATCATCTGTGCAATCCCGCCACCGAAAGCAACCGACAGCATCTACTTTGTCCCATGCTCTGCCAGTTGCTTTCTTCAGTCACATGCTCACTGTTTTACTTTTTATTTCTTTATATTGTAATCAATTGTAAGCATTCAGGCATTCTTCAATTTTCTTCTCCATCTGTGTTGCAAGAAAAACCAGAGTGTTTTGAGAGCCTTACAAGCTTCCCCGTTGTACCCAATTAAAAATCCTTACAGTTGCTACAATTGTAAGTTATTCAATGTTTCAAATTGTAAATGTTTCAATGTTTAATTAATGTTTTGATAATGTTTTAGTGCATTCCATTTTGATTGCGTAATTCATCTTCCTTCATATATCTGTCTTCCGCATTCGCCTTTTGGTATCAGAGCCAAGTAATGTTGTATCCTGTTTCTAACTGTTTAGCTACTTCTGATCCATCGAGTTCCTTGTTTGTTTAATTAATCCTGTTTTCAGTTCATCTTAATCACCCACAAGGAACTCGATGATGGGTGATTAAGATGAACTGAAAACAGGATTAATTAAACAAACAAGGAACTCGATGGATCAGAAGTAGCTAAACAGTTAGAAACAGGATACAACATTACTTGGCTCTGCTACCAAAAGGCGAATGCGGAAGACAGATATATGAAGGAAGATGAATTACGCAATCAAAATGGAATGCACTAAAACATTATCAAAACATTAATATCAAAACATTAATTAAACATTGAAACATTTACAATTTGAAACATTGAATAACTTACAATTGTAGCAACTGTAAGGATCTTTAATTGGGTACAACGGGAAAGCTTGTAAGGCTCTCAAAACACTCTGGTTTTTCTTGCAACACAGATGGAGAAGAAAATTGAAGAATGCCTGAATGCTTACAATTGATTACAATATAAAGAAATAAAAAGTAAAACAGTGAGCATGTGACTGAAGAAAGCAGCTGGCAGAGCATGGGACAAAGTAGATGCTGTCGGTTGCTTTCGGTGGCGTGATTGCACAGATGATCAGCCTTTAGCAAAAGTTGATTGGTTGAATAGTGTCGGTGAACAGTAAAAGTGAACAGTAGCTTTTACTATTTATCACTTTTGGCGGAACATGTGAATAATGGAATCAATATAAATACAAATTGGCAGCTTTTCTCAAAAGAGTATTGATTGAAGCTAATTTGTATCTATATGGAATCCAATGTTGATCAGACAAATGGATCCTGAGCATCTTGAAATTCGGGTCCTGAATACTGATTGGTTGATTCTTCAGAGGAATGGATCTGGGCTGACCCGTCTGAACTGTCTGAATCGGTGGATTGAGCTTTAGCTTGATTCAACAGTTGATGGGCTAACTGGATCATGTCTGCTTTGGATGATTGGGCTTTACTTTTGGATGTACCTTTGGGCTGAACAGAAGGTGGAATAGGCTTTGCCTTGACTTTGGACTGTGCTTTGGACTTGGATTGGACTGGTGGAGCAGCAACAACTTTGGACTTTGATTTTGTTGATTTAGGCTTGGAGCCGCTAGAAGAGGGGCTGCCAAGGTTGACTGGAGGAAGACTGGGCTGGCTTCCTTGAGTGATTGCAGCAGTTGGGTTCTCCTGGGCTTGGGCAAGAGCAGGAGTTGGAGCATATTGATCAGGTGGAAATTCTGTTGGAACAATTTCAAGAATTCTGGGAACATTGAATTTATCCCACCATTTAACTGTGTGTTGGCGGATGATAATATTATCATCAATCCCATAATTCCATTTGAATATCCATGGAATCTTGTATTTGGCAATGAATATGAGTAATAAGGGAAATTGCTTCTGGTGAGCAGAAAATGGGTAAACAGAGTTGAAATAATGAATTATATTTTTGAGATCATCAGGAAGGATAGCTGAAATGGCGCCATAGTGAGACCACCATCTCAGAAACCAAGTGGGTAACTCAGATTTGAATTTCTGATCAAATGAGATGAACCAAGAATGACTAAAAGTTTCATTTTGGTACAAGAAATTCTTGAACCAAGCATCAACGTAATCATGATAATTATATGGAATAGAATGGCCAGGTAGATCACGAAGCTGGTTAGGATTACCCCATTCAGCCATGGAAACAATGTTGTGAATATAAAGTGAATGGTATAGGACTTTATAAGCATAGGTGCGGTCCTGAATTGGCTTGATCAAGATGGAATGATGGTTGATTAAAATATCCTTGTAATAGGCTAGGGTTTTCTCTGGATGGGAAAGGGTGAAATGGCATCCAGAGCCAAAATGGAATTTAGCAATGTCATTGATGGTTTGATTTCTTGGGTGACTAGGTTCTTTATAGAACAGATTGGTAACATGTGAATTGGTATATTCAGATCGAGATGATTTAGTAGGGTTAACTGGGAATGGAGTAACTGAAACCGATTGGCTAGATACAAAAGGATCAGAGGCCAATGCAGATGAATAATCAGGGCGTTGAATAGTACCAAGGGTCTGGTAACGGTTAATGAGGTCAAGTGAATAAGAGGGGGAAACTGACTCCAAAGGAGGAGGGACACTGAGTTGATTTGGTTTATTGGAAGAGGAGGCCAAAGCCTTTGAAGGAGGCCTTGGACGAGACATCTGTGAAATAAGAAACAGTGATTAGCAACCAGAAAGAAGATCTAAATAATCTTGATGATGATGTAAACAATTGTAGTTGTGAGCAAGTAAATTGCGGCGAGCTTGAAGCTGTTGGTGATTGATGTATTGGGCTCTTTTGGTAGTGGGTCTAGCTGATTTGAGGCGGCGAATGCGATGGGTAAGTTGTTTAATGAGAGTTTTGAAATAGGTAATTCGGGATTTATGGTAAGCAGTAAATGGTGTAGTCATCCCTTACCCCCCTGTAAAAATTCCCGGGTAAGAAAATCAGGGAGGGAATTTTGACAACCAGGAATATAGGTAATATCAAAATCAAAAATACTTAAAATAGCTTGCCAACGGGCAAAAATCTGTTTACAAGCAAGATTTTGAACATCTTTTTCTAAAACAAATTTAGCAGATTTGCAATCAACACGAAGTAAAAATTTTTGATTTAAAATATCATCTTGAAATTTTTGAATACATAAAACAGTAGATAAAATTTCTTTTTTAATAGTACTATAATTAAATTGTGCTTTATTCCAGACACCAGAATGATAACGAACAATTTGTTCAGATGATTGAGGAGTAAGTTGCTGAAGGAGAATGCCACCATAACCAATATCGGAGGCATCAGTTTGAATAATTTTGAATGAATTGTCAGTGGGAATACCAAGACAAGGAAGAGACTTAACATATTGTTTGACTTGTTGAACAATAGAGGTATGAACAGAAGACCAAGGAGGAGGATTATCCTTTAACCTATCAAAGAGAGGTTGACAAGTTTTTCTAAGGTCTTTATAAAATTCAGCAATGTAATTGAGGGAACCTAAAAACCTTTGTAATTGAGTTTTATCAAGAATTTCATCAGGAAATTTGGATGCAAATTCAATGGATCGACTAATGGGTAGGATAGTATTATGATGAATATCATATCCTAAAAAGCGGACTTTAGTTTGAAATAACTTAATTTTAGGAGCAGAAATAACAAGACCATGACTTTTAATTGTATAAAAGAATGCAGTTAAATGTTTCCAATGTTCACTAATTGATTTTGAGAAGATTAAGATGTCATCAATGTAAACAATGGAAAAATGACTAAATGGATTAAATATGTCATTCATAATATGTTGAAATTCACTAGGAGCATTTTTTAAACCAAAAGGCATGACATTCCATTCATATTGGCCAAAGGGTGTATTAAATGCAGTTTTATATCGATCTTTAGGATGAATTTGAATTTGCCAAAAACCACTTTTTAAATCGAATTTACTAAAAATAGCAGCTTGACTAAGTCGTTTAATTAAATCTTTTTTATTAGGAATAGGATATCGAATCCATTCTAAAACAGCATTTAATGGTTTGTAATTAATAACAAGTCGAGGGACACCTCGTTCTAATTCAGCATTCTTATTAACATAGAAAGCAGGACAGGACCAAGGTGAGGTACTGGAGCTAATTATGCGATTTTTTAATAATTCATTAATTTCGTTTTTACACATTTCAAGTAATTCAAAGTTCATTTGAATAGGTCGAGATTTTGTAGGAATTTGGGATTCATTAAAATTCTTAATATAGGGTAAGGTAACGACATGTTTTTTCCTGTGCCAAAATGCAGTAGGTAAAGTGGAGCAAACAGTTGATTCAAGTTTTAATTTAAAATCATTGATTTGAGAAACAAGAACTGGATTAGTTAATTGTTGATCAATTCGTTTGTGATTAATTTCTTCTTTAAGAAATTTTAAATGCCGAGTTAGGCGGTTAATTTGATGAGAGATAGAACAATCTTTTAATTGATTTAAGTATAATAATTCAGGAGGAGATAAAAATTTAAATGTAACTGGTTGGCCTAAAACATGTGTAGTGATACCGGTACTAAATGTAGTAAAAGGATATAATAAATAGATAAATGGGGAACCTAAAATGATTTTATCAGTCATGTTAGTGACTAAAACAAAAGAGGTGTTAAAACATACATTATCTTGGCAAACATGTACTTTTGGTAATTTATATTTGATATGCATTTTAGTGCCATTAGCAGAAGTTAATTTTTCTTGACATTTTTCATAATATGTAGTAGGAAGTAGACCTTCTTGAATACAGTTTAAATCAGCACCAGTATCAATTAAAGCAATTAATTCTAATTCAAAATCATTAACAATTATCTTGATTTTGGAATACCACTTTTGAATGTAAAGTTTATTGATTAGACTTAATCGTTTTTCGTCAGGATTGTTGGAGTGAGATTGATGTGATCGGTTATCAAATAGTAAATTATCCGGATTAGGATCGGACTCATGTTCAGATTCAGATTCA
Organism: Camellia sinensis; assembly: GCF_055761805.1. Lineage (NCBI taxonomy): Eukaryota > Viridiplantae > Streptophyta > Magnoliopsida > Ericales > Theaceae > Camellia > Camellia sinensis. The sequence continues at coordinate 177,573,707 of NC_138962.1, read as the reverse complement.
TTTGAAGATTCCTGATTATTAGGTTGGAAATTAGCTAAGCGTTTATCAAGTTTAAGGGCAATAATTTCATCTTCAAGTGTTTTATCTTTGCATTGCAGTGCTTTGATAGTTTGTTTAATTTGATTGATCTCTTGTTGTAAATCTTGTAATGTGACTTCTTTTTGTTTAGTTTTAAATCTTTCTAAAGTTTTGGATAGACTGATGATTGGTTTGTCAAACTTAGGTTTGGAATCGGAATGGATTAATAAGGATTTTAATTTATCTGTATATTTTTGTTTTAACTTGGGATCATCTAACTTACTGATGAGATCAATGAGAGCAGATTCTTTTTGAGTACTTTTGGTGAGAACAGTAATTTGTTTAACCGGTTTACAACAAACATCATTACAACCTAGATTAATATTGTTATCAGAATCACTACTTGGTGAATGGTAATCGGATGAAGTATTAGGTTGATCAGAAGAGGAAGAACTACTAACAGAGTGATTTAATTGAAAGATTTCATATAACTGATTCTTGGAATTATCATCAATTTGGAGTTGATTGACTCTATCTTTTAATTTTTGTTTTTCTTTACATTTATTAGAATAATGACCTTTTTGACCACAATTATAACAAGTAATATCTTTAGTAGATTTAGATTTTGGATGTGATTTAGATTTATAATATTTCTTTTTAGGTTTGGTATAAAATTTATCATTGGATTTGGAAGGTGAATAGTTCTTTTTATATTTATATTTATTGGAATGTTTGTATGAGTATTTATGTTTGGAGTATTTGTGTGATTTCCTACGAGAGGGTGCAACAGGAGGTAAACCATATTGTTCACAGAAATTGCCTAATTCGTATTTAGCTTTATGTTTATCTTTATTAGCTTTTTGAGTAAGTTTAAGGTCAATACACATTTTTAATCCTTCTTTTGAATAGTGCTAATTATATCTCCATATGTTAGATTATCATATTCAATAACACCAGTGGGTTGACTAAGAACATCTCTAATTTTATGGGCAAATAAGCTAGGTAATCCATTAATAAATTTTTCTTTCCAAAATGATTTAGTACAATCTTCTCTTAACATGACGCGAGAGGTAAATACATCTTTATACCATCGAAAATCACTTAAGGTTGGACAGTTAAGATTACTAAGTTGATCATGTATGCGAGAATATATATTTGTAGGGGTACCAATAAAATGGCGAACTATTGTATATATAAGTTGATTAATTCCATCAGGGTGACAACATCCAATAGATTCATCAAAAAGAGGGAGACCATTTTCATCAGTTTGATTTGCATAAATAACAGAGTCACGGTCTGTGTCAGTGAGATATTTTTCCCACCAAGATTTGAGCATACCAGTAAAACTAGAGGTAAGTAAGGAAACAATTTCAGGTTGAGTGTATTGGGGATAATTACTGAGATAACTATTGGCGACCATAGATAAATGATTTAATTTCTGAAGGATTTGATCTTCACTGAGACCATCAATATTCCATTCGTATAATCTTTTAGCAGAAACAGAAAATTGATTACTAATATTTGTGTCTTCAAATTGGAGGTCAACAGGAGTAGGTTTAGAATACCAGTTTTTGGTAGTTTGAGGATTAACTTTGGGATAGTGAAGTTTATTAAGAGTAGTAGGTTGAAATTGTTGAGCTAATTGATTTAGTTCATTATCAGTAGTGTCAGTTTCAGATTGATCAGATACAGTATGAGTAATAGGTTGTTGATTTAAAACAGTAAGACCTTTATCTTTAGATGTAGAAGTATCATTAGGAGTTAATTTGGTAAATAATTGTTCAATAGCTTTGACAGTAGATTGGTCAGTAGTAACTAGACTATTTCGTTTAGAACGATGACTAGGTAAATTAAGTAATGGTTGATCTAAAGTTTTAGCTGATTTGGCAGATTGGTCATCTAAATTAGTTTCCAATTTATCTAATTGTTTACCAATTGTTTTGAGACATTGATTAGTATAATTGTTTTGTTCAATAACTTTTTTGATTTCAGGATCAGTACCAGGTAACTTAAAAGGAGAGGCTGTGACTTCAGAACCTTGGTGATCAATAATTATATTTTCTAATGGAGGATGATTAGAACTAACAGAAGTATTTGGAGAAGTTTTCCATTTATGTTTTGTGATTGTATTAACCTTTTTGTAATATTGATCCATATAATCAAAGAAGGATAATTCAAAACCATATTGAACCATAAAATTATACCATTCTCTAGTTATTCTGGATTGTTGAACAGAATTATATTTAGCACTATAAGCATGTCGTTTAGTTCTATTGTCTTTAGATTGGAAGTCAATAAGTAATTTATCTAAATTAGGAGTAAAATCTTTTTTAATTGTCATTAGCTGAGGATTGACAGGTGGTATTAATCCTTCGAAATCAGTTTGAGTTGGGGAATTATTTGAAGCTATTTCTTCGTCAGGGAAATGTGAGGTAGTAGTATAAACAGGTTTACTAATTTGGGAAGTGGTAGAATTATCAATTCCTTTTAATTTATTTGGTGAAGTTGGATTAGTTGGACCAAGATGGATTTGACTGTTTTTCCTAAATAGAGGAGTGTTAAATATTTCATCTTCAGTTGATATTTCAGAAGGGACACTAGATGTACTATGTCTAGAAGATTGACTTCGATTGAATTTAATATTAACGGATCCATCATTGTTTTGTTGGATATGTTGAATGTCTTGGATTGAAGATTGTTGTTGATTATGTTTGTAATTTTCATTGACAGTAACCCATTGATCAGGTAAATTAATATCTTTCCATTCAATCATGTGAGGAATATTAATGTTTGATTCATTAGTACTACTGCTTTGGATTAATAAAGTTTTATCTTTGGGACTTTTATGTAGAGCATGAACATTTAAATTAGTTTGCATACATTTATAATGAACACGATAAATTAAAGCAATATTATGAGAAGAATCTAACATTTTAGTATATTCACCATGTAATTGAATGTTTAGTGTTAATGCTTTGAGAATATGTGGATCTCTTAAACTTAATATAAAATCAGGAAAACAATTAAAATGGACTGGACCTTTATTAAGACCAGTTTCCATCATTCCCATTAAACTAGCATTGTAATTAAGAAAACGAGCATCTCTTAAACAGAGTAAAACAGAAGTGTTTTGTCCAATCATAGTTAATGGATTGACACCAATTTGAATTAAACCAATATGCATGAAATTGTAACCACGATCTAAATGTCGTTTGATTAATTTTTTATCAAATAACTGACAGGTTTCTCTTGGTTTTTCTAAAGCATAAACTTGTTCAATAGTTTTAACATGAAGAGTAACTTTAAAAACATCCTGTATAAAAGAAGTTGTATAAATCTCTTTAATAGGTAGTTTTGGAATATTCCATCCAGAATTAATTTGATCATTGTGTATTTCAACATCTTCTTCATTAATTATGATGCCGGGATTAGGTATAGAAGGCAAGGTAGTTGACCTAGAACTGACTGATGAGTTACTTCGAAATAATCGATTCATTGTTCTGTATTAATTAACCAGTTTTACAGATATCTTAATACATACCCTATTCTTGTCAATTTTACCACATACCTAGTATACATACATACCCGATCGTTAAACCCCAAAGTCTGACTCTGCCTAAACCGAAGGACTTACAGAAGACTGGGAAGAAGTGGGTGACTTAAACTAGGTGGATAGAACAGACCGATCTTGTGGGTGATTAAGATGAACTGAAAACAGGATTAATTAAACAAACAAGGAACTCGATGGATCAGAAGTAGCTAAACAGTTAGAAACAGGATACAACATTACTTGGCTTTGATACCAAAAGGCGAATGCGGAAGACAGATATATGAAGGAAGATGAATTACGCAATCAAAATGGAATGCACTGAAACATTATCAAAACATTAATATCAAAACATTAATTAAACATTGAAACATTTACAATTTGAAACATTGAATAACTTACAATTGTAGCAACTGTAAGGATCTTTAATTGGGTACAACGGGAAAGCTTGTAAGGCTCTCAAAACACTCTGGTTTTTCTTGCAACACAGATGGAGAAGAAAATTGAAGAATGCCTGAATGCTTACAATTGATTACAATATATATATATATATATATCGCGCCCTCAAAAGTCGCGCCGGTCTTCAAAAGTCGTGCACCGCCTTCAAAAGTCGCGCCTGACACTGTGGCATCGAGCGGCGCGCGATGCACATGACCGACAAAGTGCCGTGTCTGCCTCGGCTCACGCTTCCGTTTTGGTGTCTTAGTCTCTGCATTGTCTATTTAAACCAAGGCTGAGGCTGGTTAGAGATTGAAAGCAAACCAAAGCGACGAACTTTGTAACTCCTTTCGTCCACTCTGCATCCCCTTGCTTGTGCTGCCTCTGAGATGGCCTCCTCTTTCCGTAGTTCACTCACCATTTTTCCAGACCTAAACAAGTCCACAATAGAGATAATCAGTTCTATTGGTCACGTGCATCGCTTGATGCCACAGTGTCGGACATAACTTTTGAAGGCGGGGCACGACTTTTGAAGACCGATGCGACTTTTGTGAGCATTATATATATATATATATCTATGTATATATATATACGACTATACAGTGTATTCTACAATGGTCTGACACGACCTCACAATGTCTTCTACAGCGGTTCGATACGACCACACAGTGTCTTCTATAACGGTACAACACGACTACACAGTGTCTTTTACAACGGTTTAACACGACCTCTCAGTGTTTTCTACATCGGTCTGACACGAGCCATACGGTGTCTTTTACACCGGTCTGCCACAACCATACAATGTCTTTTACAGCGACGGTTCGACACGACTACACAGTGTCTTCTACAGCAGTTTGACCCGACCATACAGTGTCTTCTACAACGGTCTAACACGACCATACCGTGTCTCCTATCCTATTTTATTTTATTTTTCTGTTTTGTTACTCTTTCCAAACTCAAGTTGGTTTGTCTCTATCCTCCTTGAGTTTGAGGGAGGATGTTAGAATATATTAGTAATATATTAGCTAGCTGTATATGAGTTGTCTACCAACCAGCTTTCATAATGTTGTTCCTTAGTGCATTGCCTCTTTCGGCCACTTTTGGCCCCTCTGTACACACTCTCCCCTATAAAGGAGAGTCTTTTTTGAATATTGTAAATACACATTCAATACATACAATTTATTCTCTCTCTATTTCTCTATACTGTAGACGCCCCCGAACGCCCCGGGAGGACGAGGTCCCTGTTCTGTTCGATATTGGGGTCACTACAGCTCAGGACTCTCAAATTGTCATAGTTCTTAATTTGAACCAAAGAGTCCAAATCCGGCAAATCGTTTTGAGAAAACAAATTTTGAAAGAAGTGTCAAACATGGACTGCTTTGCCAGATACAGAGTCGCCACCTAAATATTTTATTTTGGAAAATTTAGGAAACCCTGACTCGTTTGCCTAAGGCCACGTGTCCGTCATCACCAAAGTTGCCTCGGCTCGGGAACTTGGGTACGATTGGGGAAGGTCACTTCGTGAGCACCCCCACTCGCCCGATCAAAGATCGACCTCTACTAATCATGATATCAAGTTTTGAAAACATTGTGTGTTCTTATTCCGGTTATTAGCCTAGATTTACTATGTGATGCGCACAGCATACAAGTATAGACTGGATCGTCTGAATTGGAACAAAACATTTCATGTTTGTTTGTTTGAAAATGGTTTGATGGTGCTACCCGCAAGTAGGCTAAGATGTGGATTTGCCACCCTCAGGTGGGCTTAGAAAAACATGATTTTGCCACTATCTAATAGGCTTAAAACACACATTTGATGAATTGTTCCAATCCAAATAACCCAACCTTCACCCACAGGCATTCAGGCAATTATATCACATAAGCATATAGCCTCATGGTAAGCATGCTATTCATGGCAGTCACTCACACGCATGCAAAGATGCTAAAGCATAAAACTTACCGAGTACTCCAAGCCAAAACAGAAACTAATTAGAAATCCATGCATGATCCTAACTATACAGAAATGCCTAATGCAACACATGCAAAATGCAACTAAGATAGGCTCGACTATTCTAAAGATGGCATGTGAAATGCTACAACTAACATGTATTCAACTTGGAATTGAAAATACAATGCAGTTAGTATGATGCGCCGAGCCCGGTGCATGCAAAACAGATGAATGAATGCAAACATGCTATCATACTGTATGCTAATTGAAACATGCCCTAATCTAACCATCATAAGCGGATAAATAAAAGGAAGAAAGACGTGGGGTTGGAAGACATACATCACACACACGCACACTTATTACAACATTGCCCTCGCGCAGAGGGTCCAAATAAAATAATATACAGTCCCAAATAAATAGTACAGTCCAAATAAATAATACAGTCCAAATATGTACAGAATCCAAATTAAATAACAAATTTAACTAGGAAAGCGGTAAACTAGCATGCAAGCTAGGGACTGCCTCGACTCTGTTCCGAATGATGGATGATGCATGCTCGGGTTGCTTGGTATGGAAATCCACTGCGATGCCCCAATTAGCCTCTGTTTGCGATTGATGCCGGAATGCTGTGCAAGGCCTTTGAAAGGCTACTGATTCTTGATTTGCTGCAACAGAGAGCAGGAAAAGGGCATGGCAATGTATTTTCACAAATGTATGCATACCTCGATCCTCGTGCCACCAATCACGCATCTCGATGCATGATGGCCGAGGAGTCGAATTGTGTAACTCAATATAGAATGAATGCATATGAAAACACAACATGACCTAACTCCATCATGGATAATCCAGAGTGTCGGTGGCTGGGAATTGAGACACGTTCCGTCACTCGAAGCACGAAACGTACCTCGTTTCCCGTGCTTGGGCTAACTCTTATCCCAAGCACAATGCAATATGCATGACATGCATGAATGCAACTAATATACAACCTAGCATGCACAATGCTATGAAATGGCATACACAATGCACGAGGTAACATGGCATACACAATGCGCTAACATACAACCTAGCATACGCAATGCTATGAAATAAAATGGCATACACAATGCATAATGGACTTACACCAACATAAGTGGACCTCAGCCACACTCACATAGGAGGCCATCAGATGAAAATGAGACACTCGAGATGCGTACACGCATGCACGCAAACCGAGGACCCACCCTAAGGCACCAAACGCCACTCTAACAAGACATGGCAAGGCATGAAATATGATATGCAAACATGCAAATTTTAGAAGCGAAATATGATGCAAAACAGCCCCGAATCATGGAAACATGGCACCCGATGCATGAAATGGTACCTGAAATGCAAAATTAGGCATACGCAATGACCTATAGCTATACAATTCATGCATTATTTGATCATGAAGCATGAAGACAGATTCAAGGCAGTCCCAAAACAAGCATATTTACAGTTTTAAGCAAGGCTAAATAGTGAACACAAATGGGGCTAAGCTAGCATGCAAAAATGACCCCGAAAGAGAGATAATGAAGCAAGTGGCAGCTGCTGTCCCTAAACAGAGAAGGGCCCTTCTACAATGTTGAAGAAGGGCCCAAAAAATGGTATTCTACATTTGGTGGCCGAGCCAAAAACAGTACAAAAGCATACTCAAAATACTATACAAAATAAGGCCTAAAAAGAGGTCTAAACACAAGGAGGAAAAAGGAAACATCAAACAGCAAAAGACCCTTGATGAAACATGAAGAGGGGGTCAAAATAAGTCCATTTACAGTTCGGACCAAAGTCCAAAAACACAAACACAAGGGGCTAACAAATCATGCAAAAATGAGGCCAAAAGAGGGATATAAAGGCAAGTGGCAAAAGGAAGCCACAAACAGTGATGAGCCCTTCAACAATGTTGAAGAAGGGATCAAAATAAGTTTCTTTACAGTTCAGACTAGAGCTCAAAACCGTTTACATATAGGCCTAAAATAATATGCAAGAAAATGGCATACAAAGGAGGTAATGAAGCAAGTGCAAAAAGGGAGCCTCAAACAGTGAGAGGCCCTTAAACAAACATGAAATAGAGCTCAAAAAAATGATATTTTCAGTTAGGATCGGAGCCCCAACATGCAAGCACAAAGAGCTAAGATGTGAACCAAGAAAAGGGTCAAAAAGGGGAGAAGAGGACTTACCCTTGAAGACTAATCTTTGACAGCGTTTTAGACCAAGAAATGCTGCCTCCTAAGCTCTGAGAAGACCCTCCAAGCTGCTGGAATGGAGTGGTGATGTGGTGCTAGGTGATGGTGAGGAAATGGTGTAGGAATCAAAAGGGTTTTTTAAGACTTAGAGTAGAGAGAGAGAGAGATTTAATGTGAGAGCTCCAAACCAAAATTTTCTAACCCCTAAAACACAGCTGGGGGGTCTGTTATATAGACACAAGAGGGTGGAACAGAGGGGGAAAAATGGGGGGGAAATGAAATTCAAATTTCCCCCCAAAATTGGCCTAAAAGGGAGATAAAGGGGCAAGTGATAGTAGGAGATCTCAAACCGAAGAGAGCCCTTCAACAAAGTTGAAGAGGGGCTCAAAATAAGACACTTTGTAGTTTATGACAAGCCACGAAAATAAATACAAGTAGGCCTAAACTATCATGCAAGAAAAGGCTTGAAAGAGGGGTAAAGAAGCAAGTGGCAGTAGGAGATCTCAAACTGCAAAAGGTCCTTAATCAAACATGAAAAGGACCTCAAAATATGACTAACTCAAGTTTGGGTCGGAGCCCAAAAATACAGAATGAAGTTTCGGGAGCCAAAACACGCAGTTCGGGGCCCCAAAAGTGGGCTGTTAGGCACCAGAAGTGGTGTCTGACCACGAAGTTGGTCTCTCGGACCGCAGTGTCCCTCAAAAGGGAGTAAATAAGATGCATGCCAAAAACTGGAGCAAACAGAGGTGGTTAAGCGGTCCCGAACCGAGGCACACGGCCAACGGCTCTAAAAAATCGAAAACCGGACTCCAAACGGGCTAAATGGCCTACGACCACGAAACGTAGCCTACGGCCACTGAGAGATGATCTACGAGACCTCTCCCTCCCTTCGGGAAGAGAAAACAGAGAAAACAGAGCCTGGTTCGCAAACCGAGACAAAGCACAAAAGAGTCCGGAAGTCCGGAGGCAAAGCTCGCAGCCGAGACTCTGAAACTTCTGAACGAGCACAATATGCAATATCACCGAGCGCTCAACTGGTGACGTCTGAGTCTCAAGGTCAGTCAAAAATGAGGTGTCTACATATACATTGAATTTAACACGGAGAATATCTTAGAAGAATCTAGAATGTGAGAGATTCTTGGGAAAGTTTAAATAAATCTGAAAGGTTTAGTATTCTAAAAAAGTATGGAAAAATCTACAATAGTAGAAAATTCTAAAATATAGTGAAAGGTGGAAGTATATCCTATAATATTTTAGAAGTTTAATGATGTCTCTTAAATCAAGTTAATCCTAACTATCCATTGAGAATAAGGGGGTGAAACCAAATTTGGAGGCATAAAAAATGAAGTGGTGGAGAGAACTAACAAAAAGGAGAGAAGCAACTTTGGGTTAAATATGTTAGTTAACATACGAGGTAAAGTAAATTGGGTCTATGAAATTGTGTATACATTTTTTATTGGCGAGTTTTCTATAAAAGTTTGTGTTTGGCTAGCTCGAAATGATACTATTTTCAACTATGTCAATGTGGGGACGTTTTAAAATTGGGAGTTGTGTTATGTTACCACATCATGGAGAGACATTTCAAAATTAAGCGTTGTATTTCTTTTTCAATTAATGATTTTTTTTTTTTGCTTAATTTTTTTTTTAAATTGTTAAAAATAGTTTTTGCTTTTATTTTCTTTGGATGTTGTGGATATTTAGATCTACACGCGCATATTGCTCTTTCTTTTTGTATTTTGCTCATTGACCTAGCGCCGAAAAAATTTTAGTAACATTTTTTATGTGACAACATTGAGTGTATAAGAAAAAAAAATTGAAGAAAATGGCAACAAAATCAAATTAATCAGAATAATATATACCCATAATATTTTTAGTCATAATTATTAATGTTATTCTATGCAAAAACCTAGCAATAATCTCAATCACACCGCATTTTTTCTATTGTAGACAAATTTTATTGATAAATTTTCTAAATAACTAACTTTATTACAAAAGACTTGAATTGGTTGGTTAAAGTAATATTGGTGAATGCATATATCTATGCCTGTTTTCATTATCTCCAAGAGGATGACACTGGCGTTGAGGATTTGATTCACCAAAAAATATAGCACAAAAAGATAATTCAAATCGCATTTGATGTCAAGTAAAAAAATATGATTAACAACACTTTTATTCAAAAAACATGATTACTAATCACGCTTCAACGTAATTTAGGAATATAAGTTTATCCATACACCATTTATTTAATTTTAAGTAAATAATAATAACAAAAGGGTTGAAAAGCTAAAAATGTGGGTTCATATGATGCAATACAATATGCAAACACAAATAACAATAATGCTACAAACCCAAGAAAAACAAATCTATAGATCACAATCATTCTAGATAAAGTTTTGTCATAGCATTTCTGCATAAATAAACCATAGACAAAAATAGCCAGCATGTACATGCCAATTCGATATGGCCAACCTTCAATGAAAATAATGAAAAATGCTTCATATGACCAGCATCATAATGCCATATACGTTCTACTTAATTGGAGACCTCTGCAATCCATGTATGGGGCAAATCTTGCAGAAAAATACAAGTTTACAGCTTCAAGTGTCATAATTATAAAGATTCAGAGACCAATCAACCTGATAGAAGTAACCACACTACTGGATTGGATCAAAACTTCGACCAAATTTATCAACCCCAATTTTCTGAACAAACATAACAATCAAGATTAGAGAGCCCAAACAACAAAGGATCATACTTACCGCTGATGATATTGCACTTGTGAAATAACTAGTGATGCAAAACCTAATTCATTGCCATCAGCAGTAGGGAACAAGGGCAGCTAGAAATGCCGACATGATGTTATAATCATGTGGATGCTGTTGCTAAGGGCGGGAATTTCCATAGACATTTGCACAACAATAGAGCATTAATAAAAGTTGAAATCTGGAACCAATATTTCCTAGCCAAATATTGTAACTTCTAAAATGATACCAAAGCATATTTTCCACTTTCCCCCACCAAGAACATGGCACAAACACACTTAGCTTGGGGTAAACCAAAGGGCAGAAAAGAGAAAACATAGACACTAACAGAGAGTTTGATTTTAAACATGGTAACGCGCATGCACAAGTTCTGGAATCCGATGTGCTTTGCAACTAACCCCTGGAATTTTAGTTTCGTCTCACTCCTTCCTCGTAAGGAGAAACAACCTCTTATCAACCTTATATTTACCCATATAAGATGGATTCCCCTTCAGTATAAGTTGAAGTCCACCAAAAGAAATATATATCATCCTGAAGCCAAACACCAAAACTTAATTAATAGACTGATGAGAATGAATAGAGCACAATGTATAGGTTATCAACCCAGGAAAAAAAAAAAAAAGACTTCTAATATAAGCCCATAATTTTTAAAGCAACACATATAATGATGGTTGCATTATCAACCATGAGATCTTTAAAAATGTTTTCTAAGCCAACAAGAGCAAGTTGGCTATCATAAGATTCATAACTTTCCCACTCAAATTGGTCCGCTATTTCTTTAAGCTACTGGGACTAGATATACAATAATTTGCAACGACAGTATTAAATGACCCAACATTCACAAAACACAATTAATAAAATGTTTTAAAACTTTTGCATATACATACACTTTAACATCAGGTCCTGAGGACTCATCCTCAGATATCATGTATAACAGCCCATGCATAACATATTCAAATTTGTCAGCAAGTGATTTTGCCGCACCCTGAAATTGGAGAACAGTAAATTTATTAATGATCTTAGGCTTTCAATACGAAAGAATTACAAAAAGGAAGAGAAAACATGTACAGACACAAAACTCTAAACACGTCACAGAAGCATGTTCCTCATTTCATATTTATTTGAATGTAGTACTGACGTATCATTGTGATCATTTTGTGAGTGCGCGTGTGTAGTTTCTGAGTATATATCATATTTTGATCATTTGACCACATATGCAATGTTAAATTTCCAAAAAATAATAAAAACTGAAGAAAAATATATCTGAAGAGACTCTGCTGTCACCAAGCAAGAATCAAATCTTGTGGTCAAAATTACTGCACTAAAATCAGCATCTGTCACCAAGCAAGATTTCTCCTATGACATCTCTCAGTCCCTTGCACAACAAAGATATGACGAGGGAGGGACTACGCATCAGGGTGTGGGCTACTTCTACAAAAATCTGATGATTGATTTAAGAAAAGTAGTCTAGGAATCAATTGATTCAATCCAATAAGCATGGTTGACTATTATAGAAAAGTCATTCTACTGTCAAGAGTTGGAACTCAATTTTCAAAAGAGAATCGAAATTAAAGCAAAATCCAATGTCAAATCTGAAAATAAAAGTAACAAATATAACTTCACAAACGGTATAAGGTGCAAGTTGGTAACGTCTTCCATTGAAAGGCTACTATAGACTGCAATGGTAATTACATTACCTTGACAGCTGTTCCACTTGCATTTAGACTTGGAGATAATGCCATCCTAAACTTCTCCCCAACATTAATAGGATACAGTTCCATATTCACATCTAGCAGCAGCTGCATATCATAATCCTCACTCTCTGCTTGAATGCGAGAAACTGTAGACACACATTTATGCTGTCATTAACTTGAAGCTGTATCAAGAATCTGGAATAGGAACACAGAAATATAAAATATCCAACTATCACGCTAAATTTATTCCAACATTACTCGTAGCCACTTAGATAAGAGTTGGCAAAATGAAATCACGGAAAAAATATTTGAAACGTAGATAAACCACCTAAAAGCTCACTTTACGAAGCTCGGAAATGTTGGCAGATATCCACAAAGTGATGACAAAGAGAGTTATTTAATATTTTGTTGCTGTGCCTCACCAATGACAACCTTCCCAAAGAAGCCACAATGAAAACTACACCTTAACTCCGCTGCCTTCACTTATCAGTTGTGTTTAAAGTACACAACTGAACGAATATGCACCACCAACAAAGTAAAGGCAACAGTCAATGGCAAATTCCTTCTGACACTACATCGCACTTGATGCAGGCTCAAACATGCTTGCTGTTGCACTCATGCAAGCATGACTAAGGATGACTTGGCAAAATAGATAACCTATATGGGCATAAGTATACTAAAACTAGGTCTGGGAGGACCTCACATTTTATCTCTCCCATTCGATGTAGAAGAATATAGTTTTGGTGCACTACTTAATACTTTTTACATCAGAAAACAAAAGCCTTGCAAGAATCCGGCACACTTCCAGGTGTCATTTTCCAACAAGTAACCAATACTTTATTCTTTACAAAATGTGAGTTTAAATGCAGCAGCCACATCAAGTATAATGAGAATTTCAATTGCATGGCACCTTAGTTCACGCAGCAGTACAATTACAGATTCAAATAGGCAATATTTTCAGAGCGGAGCAGATTCGATTAAAACCCACCCCACACATAACCTGAGTTGGGTCTCTAACTTCAATACCTTTCCCGTCCCAACCTTTGAGGAAATGTCCCATCCACAGGCCATGTTCAGTCCACCAGAACAATGCAAATCTGGCAGCATTGCCAGGGGTATGGGACCTTCCAAGTGAACCATCAGACTGCCACCCCAAAATGCTGCCATCTTTTCTACTGATAGTATCCTTCAAGTGCTTAAAATGATATTGTACATGTAGGCAAGTTCAAAATTGTGAAGTCCCATAACAAGGCCCATAATGACCTAAACTGATGAGCTAATGAACTAGGTCATCCTTAGAAGCAGGAAACTCCTACAAAGGCTTTGCTCCTAGCTCCTTAAACCCTTCTATCTGTGAATTGCTCACCCTTCAAAGAAGGGGGAGGGATGCAGGGCACCAACTCCAAAAGTTGCCGACTTTTGTACCAGCATCTTTGGTGATTTGTGAACAATTTTTTCATCCTTTCAAGAGCATTTTTTTATGTGTAATTAAAAATATATCTTGTCAAGATCTTTAGAACATCATGTTGACTTGTTTACAAATACCTTAGATCAATATAATGCGGAACCAGCCCTTTTCAAGTCAAAGCATTTTGCACTAATGAATTTTTTATATATAAGTAAGTTTTGCAGTAAAGAAATTACAGTTAACATCCAACACAAGGCCCACAGCACAGAGATATAGATGGACGGTGTTTTCAACATAGACTGCAAGCGTTATCTAAGCAATCAACAAGTAACAACAAAATCTAGATGAAACCATTAAAAATGCATATCCATAAACATACCTTTGTCAAATTTTTTACCATCTGGATCTAATCGTTCAACCTTAATAATGTCATCAAATAAATACCAGCCATCTCGATGGCAACCTTGTCTCTCGAAAGGAAATATATACGTAAAACAAAATATAATAGAAAAAAAAGGGGTGAAGAGGAGAGTTAGATGGAGGGTGCAATTAAAATCATCAAATCATGAAAAGAAATCTTTCAAATGGTTTATAAAATGGGTAGAGCAGGGAAAATAAAACCCCAATTGAACCGTGATGCTATAATTACCTCATAAAATATATTTTAAAAATTTACATAAATAGTTAAAAATATAGGTATTAGGAAAATAAAAATAAAAACCTAAACTTTCTTAAATATTTCTTCTATTGCTTTTCTTAATTTTAAAATTAAAAATAAAAATCTTAAATGCACAAAATAATAAATTAACATAAATTCTACACATAATCAACTACAAAATGCAGGTGGTCTCAACCAAATTTCATACACTATAATGGAAATATAAGCTATATGAATGCACAAACCATAACAATCAAACACAAATTCTAAAGTAACTACATAAATTATCAAATAAATGAAGTAAATTAAGTAAACTAAGAATAGAAAAAAGTGAGTGAAAGGGACAAATTGATTAAGATTGTGTTTGATTTATGGAATTGAGGACAAATTTTATACACATTTTTTTCTTTTTAAATCTCTCTCCAAATTTATGAACCAAACACAGTCTAAAATAATAATTTAAAAAAAAAAAAACTACACTGCTTTAGTGTTTTTTTTTTTTTTTTTTTGGTTCTTTAGATCGAGTACTGCTTAGCAATGGCAACAGGGCGGGCTCCCCGTCCCTGATCCCCAAAGGCATAAAAGTTCCCGCCCCCAATTCCCGGCGGGGAACCCATCACACCACCCCCCCCCCCCTCCCCCGGCCCCCTAATGGGGATCGGGTTTCCCTGACCCCGAAAAATCCCCGATTTTTTTTTTTTTGAAACAACACCCACATCACCAAAAAACCTGAAGACCAAGTTCATCAATAAGCATCTCTCAAAGAAATTTCATTCATTCATGTAAATAGTAGCTTATCATTCGTCATTTCATCTTAAAAAAGAAATTTCATGCTCATGATCATCTCTGGCTTAGCAGGTTTCAACCAAGTCCAACCAAGTGGTTTAAAACCGTCATCCAACAAACTCCATTATCCTGTAACTGAATCTTTTTTTTTTTTTTTTTTTGGTAGAGAAATATCTTGTAAGAGGGGCTAATTTGAGCCCATTAAATTAATTAGGCCCAATAGTCCAAGATTGGTGGGCCCGAATTTATCGCAAGTCCAAGATTGGTGGGCTTGGATTTATCGCCATCAAACAGGCTGAATCGTTCTAAGCCTCGAAGGGGTTTGGATCCACGAACTTAGAGACTTAGAGACTTACTCGGGCTAAGACTCGAAAGGATATTGAACAATCCTAGAGATTCGAGGCACTCGGACTCGAAAGGGTTCGGATCCACGAACTTAGAGATCCGAAGCACTTGGTTTCGAACGGATTCAGACGTAATCTAGAAGTCACTCCGTTAATGAGTCCCAGAACACTTGCGGGCTCGGAGCTTTCCGGGATCTGCGGACCAGAACCATGGGCGTAATGGAGTCCGAACAAAGGATCCGATCCCGAGGACGGTGAGTGGAGATAAATTCACTCTTTGGTTAAACTAGCCTATACCCGGGTCGAGGTGGCACGATCTAGGGGGTCCCTGAGACTCGGCAATATTTGCGGCAGGGCGTTCTCTTGAACTACCCTTGACCCTTATGCGGCAAGACGTCCTCTGGGACTACCCCTGACCCTTTGGGATGATTGGGGATCATTGGTTAAGTGTGGCTAAGAAGAAGGATTCGCCGAGAGGTTGATCTCCTCCTCGGGGTTTTCCTCATCCTCGGAGAAGTCACCTCCTTGGACAAGGTGGTTAGAGAGAATATTTCCCATGTGCCTTGCACATGGGCTCCATCCTACATCATGAGGTGCCTATAAATAGCACCCACCCATAGCTTTACAAGGGATGGATTTTGGAGATTTTTAACTCTTGGGAAAGAACTAATTTCTCTTCTCCATTATCAACCTTGAGAGTGAAAGTGGGAGATCCATGGGAGAGCCTTGCCATTATTCTCTCTCTAGCCATTTTGCCTTCTTCTTCACCCAATCTTTTATCTCCATCATCTCCTTTACTCTTGTGTTCTTGAGTTGAGACTATTGAAGAATCTAAGCCTCTCATCATCTTCTAGAGAATTCGAAGTTGTTCTTCAAGGATCTTCGAATTTTCTAACTACTTTCTTGAACCCTCTTCTACATATCTAAGGGGTGTATTTAGAAGCTCCCTGCAATTCACTTCATGCATAAACAAATTTCAGTTGTTCAATTAAAAATTCCCAAACCTCCTCTCACAAATTCCAAGCATTCTCAAACATGTCACTACCTACAAATCTATTCACTTGCAATCTAATTAACCATGGGAAATTTGCAGCCCACTGCCCACAAGTATTCTTCTATTTGCATAAGTGATCAAAAACAAAACTTGTAGATTCTAGTCATATAACCATACTCAGTGCTATCAAATCACCAATGGTTATAAATCTCTATCTTTGCATTGTTCACACACCAAATAAATAAATAAATGCTGAAGTATTACTCAGGAAAGCTCCACACACCAGAGAGTCTCTATTACACTATTCCCTACAACACCATTGGGGCCAATTTGAATTAAATATCAAATCATATTGTATAAGTCCCTGTAGTTGCTAATTCTTTTTTCAATATAAAACACACTACCATCAATATAAAAGTAAACTTTGATATCAAGGATGCTTATATATTCATTCATACTCTTCATCATCCAATTGCAAACACAATCTATGTTTCTGTACAAAAATAAATCCCCTTTCATACTCTTCATACTTTTCATTAAGACATTTTATCAAACTGGTAGTAGGCTAGAAAATAAATCCCCTTTCCTTGTCTCTGTTTCTGTACAAAAATGATTTCTATGCCTTCATTGAAATTTTCAAAAAAAATAAAATAAATAACAAAAATTGTAGTTTCTGATGATAATAATAAACCCACCCAAAAAAAAAAAGTGGAACAAAACCTATGATTCGATTATGGTTCATTATTGGGCAAAGTTTTTCAACAAACAGTTGTTGGGCATGTATTGTAATCATTGAAAATTTGAAGCAACAGATAATTAGAAGAAGTTGTGCCCAGCACAGGGTTGCTCTCAGCCAGGCATTTCATCGAACAACAAAAAACACAAATTACAAATATGGACAATTCATGCTTTTGCGAAGCGAAAATGTGATCGATCAGAATGAAAACAAGGCAATCGAAGAGTTGATAGAGGAGAGAGGCAAATCATACCAGAGAGAGTCGATTGGGGGGTGAAAACTGAAAAGAACTTTGGTTGGTCTTCGTACAGCTGTTTACGAAGGCGACGATTTGAAATTTGGTTCGGCTTCGTACAGCGGTTTGAGAGAGGGAGAGCCAGTGAGGGAGGAGCGACGTCGGCGGTGAGGGAGGAGCGAGCGAACGGCGGCAGCCGTTTTTTTTAACTGAATTTTTAAAATATTTTAAGTAATTTTTAAAAATTTTAGG
This sequence comes from Camellia sinensis, assembly GCF_055761805.1. NCBI lineage: Eukaryota > Viridiplantae > Streptophyta > Magnoliopsida > Ericales > Theaceae > Camellia > Camellia sinensis. Next base: position 177,555,686 of record NC_138962.1, on the reverse strand, counting down.
CAGGTATATCTTTTGTGAATTTTTTTTTTAAAAAAAAAAATTCACTAAGCACTAAAAATATAAATAAAAAAAAGAAGTAGAAAATTCAGTATATTTTTCATATTTTTATTTTTTAAATACATCTAAATAAGATATATTTAAAAAAATTAAAAAAAATATCTAAAATTTTAAAAATATTCACTAAAAACATGAAAAATAAAAAATTTAATTTTTAAAAAACTTAATTTAAAAAATTAAAATCAAACACATAATTCAAAAAAGTAAAACCAAACCCGCTGAATATAATTCAAATTTATTTTTCAAAACCTAAAACTCAAAACGCAAGACCAAGGTTTTGAAAACTCTTTTTGAAATCTAGATTTCAAACCCAAGCCCATGATCGATATTTTTAAACTGCATGAATTTTATTTTATTTTTTATATTTATTATCATTCAATAATTCTATAAATAAAGAATTTATAAATGTGAAACGGTTTAAATATAGGTAACTTGAGTATATATAAAATCAAAAAAAAAAATGTGTTAAATTTTTTAAATTGTTCATAAAAAATATTAAATACAGAGTAAAATTCTGTCATATAAATTAGATTATATGTATTTAAAAAGTATAGTTAGATTTTGTATATGAAGAAAGTAAACAAATTTGACATTAGACAAAAAAAAATAAAAATAAAAATACAAGACCCACAAAAACTCAAGATTAAGTTTTGACAATTCATAACCAAATAATTTCTGAATTCAATTTTCTAAAAACTCTTTTGAAAACTAATTACTCTGTTTGGTTTTGGTTTTCAAAATTCACTCTTCAGAAAATTCTATTTTTTTATTTTTCGTATTTTCTTTTTGTTTTCACTAAATTTTTTTTAATATTTTAAGCTTTTTTTTTAAAAAAAAAAAATTTAGACACCTAACATAAATATACTTAAAAAGTATAATATTTATGAAAAAAATCTTTAAAAAATTCACTAAATACCAAAAAATACAAAAAAAAAAAAATACAAAAGTTAGTATATTTTTCATTTTTTTTTGTATTTATTAATTTTTTAAAATATTTTACTTTTTAGATACATTTAAGTAAGGTGTATCTAAAAAAGTTTTTTAAAAAAATTGCTTAAAATTTAAAAAACATTCACTAAAAATAAAAAACACGAAAAATAAAAATCTTAATTATCAGAAAATTGAATTCAGAAAATTGAAAACAAATACACTAATGCGTTTGGTAACGTTTACGTTTTCAGTTTATATTTACAAAAATTTTATAAACTGGTTTTTGTTTATTTTTAGAAAAACATAAACTACAAACGCGTTTGGTAATTGACAAAATGTTTAAAAAATTTAAAAAATATAAAAAAGAGTGAGAAATGGCAAGTGGTGGCAAGTGGCAGCGGAAGACGGTGGTGGAAAGTGGTGATGGTGGGTGGTGGGTAGCTGGTGGTGGCGGGTGGTGGTGGTGGGTAGGTGGGTGGGTGACGGCGGCGGGTGGTGGGTGGTAGGGAGTGGGTGGTGGGGGTGGTGGTGGCGGGTGGTGGTGGTTTGTGGGTGGGTAACGGTGGCGGGTGGTGGGTGGTAGCAAGTGGGTGGTGGTGGTGGTGGCGGGTGGCGGGTGGTGCTGGTAGGTGGGTGGTGGATGACAGGTGGTGGTGGGTGGGTGGGTGATTGTGCCGGGTGGTAGGTGGTAGCAAGTGGGTGGTGGTGGTGGTGGTGGGTGGTGGTGGCAGGTGGTGGTGACGGGTGCGTGGCAAATGGTGGTGGCAGGTGGGTGGTGAGTGGTGGTGGCAAGTAGGTGGCAGGTGGTGGTGGTGGGCGGTGGATGGTAGTGGTGGATGGTGGGTTGTGGATGATAGGTAAGTGGTGGGTGGTGGTGGTGGTGGTGGTGGTGGCGAGGGGTGGCAGGTGGGTGGTGGCCGGTGGGTGGGTGGTGGTGGCCGGTGGTGGGTGGTGGTGGCAGGTGGTGGTGGGCGGATGACAGGTAGGTGGTGGCCGGTGGGTGGGTAGCGGGTAGTGGTGGCAGGTAGGTGGTGAGTGGTGGTGGCTGGTGGTGGTGGGGGGTGGGTGGTGGCTGGTGGTGGCGGAAGACGGTGGTGGAAAATGGTGACGGGTGGTGACTAGTGTTGGGTGGTAAAAAAAAAACAAAAACTGAAAACTCAAAATGGAAACACATTTTTTGTATTTTCATTTTTTGGTCAAATTTATAAACTGAGACCACTGATTTATAAATCAAAAATTTTACCAAACAAGTTTTTATTTGAGTTTTTAAAATTTTTGTAAATATAAACAGAAAACTAAAAACGTAAGTGTTACCAAACGGCACCTAAATGCCTCTTTTGGAAAGTGACTTATAAGTTATCTTTTTAACTTATTTGAATCACACTATCTCTTTACTTTTGCATGTCCTTTTTTAATAAGTAAAAAATATAACTTATTTGGCCCTTTCCAAAAACAACTTTAATTTAAAAACTTAATCCAAGGGGGTGTAGCACTTTGGTAAGACTTTAGGATATAAGTCCTGAGGTCTCAAGTTCCGCACTTTTTGAGTCAGTCTCCCGAGCAACAGTACATATAGTTGAGATGGTAGGATGAACCTTTTAGGCATGGCGAATTGTACCCAGTGTCAGGAATGTGGGTTCGAATTCTCATTTGTGAGTGAATCAGTGACTTACTGCTACATGGTTGAGTGGTCCAGCCAAGCAACCACCTAAGGGTGACCTCTAGGTTCTCGGCTCCTTATAGGGTTTAATCCCAGATATTACTCCTATATAGTTAGGCCTTTTAACCTTAATTTAAAAATTCATAATCAAATAGGTTTTGAAGTTTCAAATTTTTTTTTAAAAACTAATTTTAAAAATTAATTTCAAAACTAAACCAATTTTGAAGATATATAGAGTGCTTTCAAAATCGATTGGGTATGTTGAACCGTAACTGGTTTGATCAATTCACCACTGGTTCGTGAGTTGTTTTTTTGTTCTTTTTTTTAGTTTTTTATGGAGGCTCTGTTTGTTTTGACATGCTATATAAAAAAATATATATTTTTCTTGTAAATTAATTTTATATTAAAAAATATTTTTACTTTTTGTATGTAGAGGGTCTGGAAAGGTCATCGGAAAATTTGAATGTCACTGGAAAAGTCGTTGAAAACTTCGAATGTCTGCCAGAAAATTCAAAGGCTCATCGGAAAATTCGAAGATTCTTGAAGATTGCCGAAAAATTTGAATTCTCTAGAAATGATGAAAGAAGCTTAGATTCTTCAACGGTTACAACTAGAAACACAACAACAAAAAGATGATGGAGATAAGAGATTGGGTGAAGAAGAAGGCAAAGTAGTTAGAGAGAGAATAATGGCAAAACTCTCCCATGGATCTCCTACTTTCACTCTCAAGGTAGATAATAGAAGGGAAATTAATTCTCTCCCAATAATTGTTTCTCCAAAATCAACTCCCTTGTAAAGCTATGTTGGGTGCTATTTATAGGCACCTCTTGATATAGGATAGAACCCATGTGCAAGACACATGGGAAATATTCCCTTTAACCACTTTGTTCGAGGAGGTAATCTCTCCAAGGATGAGAAAAAAATTCCGAAGAGGAGATCAATCTCTCGGCGAACCTTTCTTCCTAACATGCCTAACCCATGATCCCCAATCATCCCAAAAGGGCAGGAGTAATCTCAAAGGACACACTGCCATAGAAGGATTAGGGGTAGTTCAAGAGAATACCCTGCCGCAAATATTGTTGAGTCTCAAGGATTCCCTAGATTGTGCTACATTGATCCGGGTATAGGCCAGTGTGGAGAAGTGGTTTTTGGAAATACTCTTCTGATCCTGGGGAGCGTTCGTGATCCTCCGATAGTCACCTGAAAGGAAATAAACACTCCGGTCGGGCGTGCCGGAATTAGCACTCCGACGGACAAGTCAATCTCAAGCTCTAGGTTACTTATATTCTAAGTTAAATATCACAATTATCACACATACCTTTCCAAGATTGCAGGTCTCCTATTTATAGTATTCTCCTTGGGTCTGGGAGTCTGGCCTACTCCTAGCCCCTATAATGCATTCCTACATGGCACTTATTAGTAGGAACGCCGGCTCTTATACTCGGCCCCTCAACTGGATAGGGTAAATACCGAATAGAAGTCACGTTCGGGGCCGACCTGTCTTACTCCCATTGATCCAGAATTTATTCGGCTCCCACAATTGCCCCCCAAACACCCTACTAGCAACAGTTTAGTCGGCGTGTTTGGCTCATGGTCTGGAGGTTAGAAATCCGGCGGTTATTCCTCTTCCCGATGTGTGTCAGAACGCGTTCATGCTCCTTGGTCATTGCAATGCTTTCCCGCCCCTTCGTACGCTGCCTCCATTTAATGCGATTTGAATTTGTCTCTTCGAATGTGTGTTTTGCATACTCAAAGATATCTAGACTCTTGTACTCCGCGGCTTTTGCAACCCTTTGTTCCTCACATTTTCCTTCTCCTCCTGTAAGTCTTCTTTCTCCTGCATTCTTTTTGATCCCTTTCTTTATCCGTTTTTAGTTAGTTTTTTTTTTTTTTTTTTTTTTTTTTTTTTTTTTTTTTTTTTTTTTTTTTTTTTTTTCCTTGGGTCGGCCAAAAAATGGCAAAACACCTAAAGGATCTCCTTTCTGCAGATCGAATTTTCGGCTTTAGACGCCATTTCTCCATCCCCGACGACGTCCATCTGTCACTTCTGGCAGACAGCACCACTGATATGGTGAGGGAAGATGAGAACTTGATCGTCTTTCCTCTCCTATCAATTGCTGAGGGCGGCGTCCGTTTTCCTCTTTACCCACTTTTGAGGGCCATCCTTCGGTACTGGGGTCTCATCCCTTCCCATCCCAATGTGAACTTCTTCTGCATCATAATGGGAATCGTAAAAATAAATCGGCTTCTTAGAATTAATTTAGGTATCCCCGCCATTAGGCACTGTTACGTCCTTGCCAAATCTACTGGTCGGCTAGGACGCTACTTCCTTAGAGCCAAGGATACTGACCACCACTTAGTGACCATGCTTGCTAGCTCGGGCAAGCGTGTCAATGACGTGATGGATGTAGTCCGAGGCAATTGGGAATTTGGCGAAGGGGAAGATCGCCTAGATCCTGTGCCAAGGCAAAAAGGCGAACTAGGTGGTCAATCGGATCACTTTGTTTTTGTCATTTATGTATGCATTTATTCAGCACCGTATCTCACCTAACTGCTTTATTTATGCAGGCAGCGATTTGAAGAGAGTGTTGGCCTCAGACGACGAAGTTGTGCTCGCAGAAATCAAGATCGCATTACAGTTCTTCGGCCGTCCAGACCTTAAAAAGCAAGGAAATGTAGTCCATATTCTGTTGCGGTACGAGCCCACCTATATGACGTTCTCGGCGTCAGACAACATTCCCATCGCGCGAGGCGATGACCATCTGACAGCCCTGATCTTCCCCAGTTTCAAAAACTTGAGACTGATCGGCCTTGAATCATTTAACTCTGAGAACAAACAAGTGGTCGAACCAATCGCTGAGGACCCAGAGGAGTTGGCCGCGAAAGTTGACGAAGCCATAAATTCGGCCTTTGAGGAAGCCGGGTTGAACTCTTCTGACCCTCCGTCTACATCAGACCGAGGGGACGCCTACGAAGATATCTTTACAAACTTGGGAGACCTTCCCGGCGATTTCTCTGAGGATATGGCTGGGGAAAGCCTGACGCAGATGGCACGAAAAAGGAATGCCGAACGTTTGGCCGCCCGACAAAAGGCCGTAGCCATTCGTTCCGGACTTATTCCGTCTGAATCCGTTGCCCTAGCTGTTGTAGAAGAAACGGCTCACGTCGTCGTAGCCGAGACGGAAAAAGAGGTTGATCTCCCGATTGCGGAAATATAGTCGATTTCGAAAGAACGGGGCGAAAAGCGAAACACAGAGGGTGAGGACGGTTTCGAAGGGGTTCCCACTGAAAAGCGGCCACGCTTAGAGGAGTCGGCCATGGTTGCTCCTTTTGTTATCGAGCCAAAGATAAAAAATGTGTCGATCTCCTCCGAAGCGTCGGCTTTGAAAGATCTAGCCGTGGCCCTAAGCCTGGCTGCCTCGATCTCCTTGCCGGCGGACAAGGCAACCTTTCGTTCCGAGCCGGATTTGGTGACAGTAGCTTTAGCTGCCCAGTCGGCTTTTTTGGCACGTGACACTTTGGTTTGGTTTACACTTGATAGTTCTCAGCATATGATGATCCTTTGTTTTGCAGACGGTTGGAAGGATTGCAGAATTGGGCCGCCGCCAGCATGACGCTGTGGAACGAATTGGCCGTTTGCAATCTGAAGTCGAGGGTCAAGGGAGCAAGGCAGAGTTTGAGGCGATGAGAGCCGCCATGGAAAACGCACGGGCCGAGGCCGAGGAGAAAAAGGCCAGGACGGCGGATCGGCTCAGAGTTGATGCCGAGAAGAGGGCAAATGTGAGCGAGGAATCGCTCAAGTTAGCCAAGGAGGCGCTTGCCAAGCTCGAGGCCGATTTTGAGGAGTTGAAGCAGGCCAAGGAGAAAACCGACTCTAAGTCTTTGGCGGGGTTCGAGGCGGGGAAAAACTTCGCCCTTTAGGACTATGTAGAAGAGGTTCCCAAATTCGAGAATCGGGGGTTCAAACACGGCTGGCTCAAAGCCCTTGCTACCACTGGAGTTACATTGGCCATGCCAATTCCTTATGAGCAAGTGGATGTTGAGCCGCTTGAGTTTGACCCTAAGGCTTGATTTGGGAGACATTCTAGTTTTGCTAGGCTTTTCTTACTTTCAATGTCTGTTTTTTGTCTAGTAGATTTTCGTCTATTTTGGATTTTCATATGTAAAATGTCTGCTGTTAGCGCTTAATTTTATGAATGAAAATTTTATATGCTTTTCCAGACATTTTTCGTATTGTTTGTTGTATGAGTAGACAATTAGGAGCATCAGTAGTTATGACAAAATTTCAAGACTACGTGAGCCGGCAGGCTTAGGAACCGAATAACACTGGCTTAGGAACCGAATAACACTTTGATGATGATTCTTGTGTTGATGAATCGATTCGTGGAGCGGCTGGGTCATTTGAGCCGAATAGATTGATGAATCTGCCCTTGGCCCAGCGGGTTCACAATCGCAGCTCGCCAAATAACATTTTCACGATTCTTGTGTTGATGAATCGATTCGTGGAGCGGCTGGGTCATTTGAGCCGAATAGATTGATGAATCTTCCTTTGGCCCAGCGGGTCCACAATCGTAGCTCGCCGAATAACATTTTCATGATTCTTGTGTTGATGAATCGATTCGTGGAGCGGCTGGGTCATTTGAGCCGAATAGATTGATGAATCTGCCCTTGGCCCAGCGGGTCCACAATCGCAGCACATCGAATAACACGTTTATATCGATTCATGGAACGATTGGGGTATGCGGGCCGAATAGATTGATGAATCTGCCCTTGCCCCAGCTGGTCCATAATCGCAGCTCGCCGAATAACATTTTGACGATGATTCTGGTGTTGAAGAATCGATTGGTGGAATGGTTGGGGCATGCGCTCGGCGCACGACCCGGTCGGCGCCGGGTTGTTTGGTGCTTCAACATTAAGGAGATTGCCTCGGAGGTGCTGCCCCCGTAGGTAATAAATGGGCGTGTACTTCGTAAACGAGGGTCCTATTTACGTGCTGAGTCAGCAGTTCAGTCCAGCTCTTTCGAGGAAGATTAAATAAGCGCAAATGTCAGATAAACTTTTCTTCAACAACAGAGGAGAAGCGAAGACGCTAGCTGAGTTGGGAGGAGCCATGAGTCGGAGCGGTGAGCCTTCATGCACGGGCAATAGGACTTCAAGGGATCGAGAAAGACGCCAATCTCCTCGTCGTCGGAGTAGGTCGCCCAGGAAGGACAAACAACCTCACCGTAAGTCTCCTCAACCCAGTCTAGGCAGGCAATCTGACGCGACTCCTCGTCCATTGAGTTTCACGGTCTTCATGGGTAATAGACCAATGACAGAGGCGAACTCAATTATTAGAGATCCAAAGGTGGCAGTCGAGTTTGCTCGACAGATTTTCCCACCCGAAGTTCAGCAGTGGATGGTAGGTCGACAGGATTTCGAAGTGTTTCGCGAAAGCGTTCACGGGGCGGTGTGGGGACTATACACGACTTACGAGATTAGCATGCATCTCTGCGTCGCTCGCCGCGATATCAAACAGAGAGATGACCGCATTCGAAAATTGGAGGCTCGCGTCGAGAAGGCCGAGCGCGAACTAAGGAAAATCAAGTCTGTGGGGCCCCAATCGACCAGCCACCCCAACTCGATTGTTGAAGAGAGGGTTACTCAAAGGCTGATTAACGACGCGATTGCTGATCGAAATACGGCTAGCATGTATTACGATCGAGACTGTGAGGACAATGGCCTATGAAAAAGGCTTCCACGATGGCCGAAAGATCAGAATTCAGAAGACCAAGGAGAAGCTCGCCGAAGAAGTCTGCCAATGCAAAAATCGCGGATTTAAGCACAGTTGGATCAAGGCGCTTCAGCAAGCGGAGAGTCTCCGGGCAGCAGGGCTGGATTCGGCGTTTCCGTTGTATCAACAGAATGATTTTCCCTTCTCTGCATTTGAAATTGAGAAGAGCGATGACGAAGAAGACGACGAATCGAAGAAAACTTTGGAATACTTTGTAATGCTTTGTAAAAGTGAAGTTATGTATTTACTAGCTGAATTTAATAAAATGCTTGATTTTCATTTCTTTCTAGTAGCGCACTTGTTATTTATATTAGTACGCCCTTTATTTATATTAGATGCTTGTGCGGCTTGAACATTCTTATTCGGAATTTGAAAATTTTGTTCGGCGCATGCGTAATTTCTGCGGGTCCTTTTCCGGCCCAAAGATTTGGATTGACTCCGAACTCGGAGACTCCAATTGGTCGATCGTGATATCTACGAAGGGCGCTCCGAATCCGGAGGATTTCTCGGCCTAAAGACGTCTTGTGCCGAGGGCGCTCCGAATCCGAAGGCTTTGATTTGGCCAACCGTGATATCCATGAAGGGTGCTTCGAATTCGGAGGCTTTTTCGGCCCAAAGACACCTTGCGCCGAGGGCACTCCGAATCCGGAGGCTTTGATTTGGCCAATCGTGATATCCACGAAGGGCGCTCCGAATCCGGAGGCTTTCTCGGCCCAAAGACGCCTTACGCCGAGGGCGCTCCGAATCCGGAAGCTTTGATTTGGCCAATCGTGATATCCACGAAGGGCGCTCCAAATCCGGAGACTTTGATTTGGCCAATCGTGATATCCACGAAGGGCGCTCCGAATCCGGAGGCTTTCTCGGCCCAAAGACACCTTGCGCCGAGGGCGCTTCAAATCCGGAGGCTTTGATTTTGGCCAATCGTGATATCCATGAAGGGCGCTCTGAATCCGGAGGATTTCTCGGCCCAAAGACGACTTGCGCCGATGGGGCTCCGAATCCGGAGGCTTTGATTTGGCCAATCGTGATATCCACGAAGGGCGCTCCAAATCCGGAGGTTTTCTCGGCCCAAAGACGACTTGCGCCGATGGGGCACCTTTGAACTACGTGTGATAAATGAACGGGAATCTTTGTATTACAGGAGAAAAAAGATGTACATAGCATTATTTCCTACAAGTCGGGTTAATGATAAAATTTGCGTAAATGCGTGGAATTCCAAGGACGTGGCAGACTCCTTCCTGACATGTCTTTGAGCCGATATGCCCCTATTCCATCGGCCGGTTTCTTGGCAGCTGGCAGTACCTTCTTCAGGATCAACTCTCTTGGTGTGTAGTGGCGCAGCTGAACACGTTGATTGTACGACTTAGCCAGCTGCTGTTGATACCGCGCCATGGATGCGACGGCATGGTCTTTTCGTTCTTCAATTAGGACCAAGTCCAAGGCCAGCATCATATCGTTTCGGCCCATATCGAAAACTGCTGATTTCAGGGTTGGGAGGCCGATCTCCAGGGGTATGATGGCCTGGGTTCCGAAGCAGAGAGCAAATGAGGTTTCCCCAGTAGACCGCCTCGGCGTAGTTCGATGAGCCCATAACACACTTGGCAATTCCTCGACCCATTTGCCATTGGCCTTTTCTAGCCTTTTTTTGATGCCGTCCAAGATAGATTTGTTAGAGGCTTCGGCCTGACCATTGCTTTGTGGATAAGTCGGGGTAGAAAAGTAAGGCCGTATACCGTACTTGCTGCATAACTCTCGGTAGACGCCACAATCGAATTGGGTGTTGTTGTCTGAGATAAGTGCTTTTGGAATGCCGAACCTTGTTATGATGTTTCTCCAAATGAATCGCTTCACGTTGGTGTCTCGGATGTGGGTTAGTGCCTCTGCTTCTACCCATTTTGTAAAATAATCTGTCGCAACAATCAAAAATCGCTTGTTACCCGGGGAACGAGGCAGTGGTCCGACGATGTCGAGTCCTCATTGGGTGAACGACCATGGACTGGTTATGGAGCTCAGCTCTTCAGTAGGCAGGTGGGTCAAAGGAGAGAAATTCTGGCACTGTTCGCACTTTTTCACGTAGCATTCGGCATCTGCTCTCATTGTCGGCTAGTAATATCCCTGCGTCATGGCTCGGTGGGCCAACGACCGCCCGCCAGAATGGACACCACAACTGCCCTCATGTATTTCATTCAAAAACTCTTCGACTTTGTCTGGGTGCACACATTCCAAATACAGGCCAGAGAGGGATTTTTTATAAAGCCTTCCTTGCAGGTCCAAGTAGTAGCGCAAAGCTTTGTTTCGCAGCTTGTGCGCTTCTTTCTTGTCTTCTGGGAGCTGTTCGGAAAAGAGGAATGTGGCAATGGGATCCATCCAACTTGGTCCAAGTTTTACAACATTGACCTGGAATTCCTCCGAAGAGCCAATGCTCGGCTTTGGGATGAATCCTACCTCGATGGTTCGTTTAATCTCCGAGTTGACGGCGGAGGCTAGGTAAGCAAGGGCATCTGTATGTGTGTTCTAATCACGTGTTATCTGGTTCAGCTCATGATGGTCGAATTTTGCCAGCAAGGAGTTGGCCGTTTTCATGTAAGCCGCCATACGGTCGTTTCTTGCCACGTACTCCTCCTTCAGCTGATTGATCACCAGTTTTGAGTCACAAAATACAAGCAAACGCCGAGCGCCCAGAAGATGTGCATTCCTCTAACCGGCTAGAAGAGCCTCATATTCGGCTTCGTTGTTTGACGCTTCGAAGCCGAGCTTGACGGCCTGCTCTATTATTGCGCCATCCGGAGCCATGATCACAACTCCTGCTCCACTGCCCCGCTGGTTGGATGATCCATCACAGTACAACTGCCAAATGTCCCCGACATAAATCCTCCAGTTCAGCTCCGATCGACTCTCCTCAACGGACTTGAAATCGGCAAGACCCCCAGTGAATTTGGCAACAAAGTCGGCAAGAACCTGTCCCTTGATTGAAGTTCTCAGTCGAAACTGAATGTCATATTGGCCGAGTTCAAGAGCCCACTTTGAAACACGTCCTGACGCTTCTGCACTTCGTAGTACTGATCGGAGGGGATAGTCTGTTAGCACCCCAATGCTGTGGCCCTGGAAGTAATGCATTAGTTTTCTTGCCGCCATGACTAGGGCAATGATGAGTTTTTCCAGCGGAAGGTAGCGTGTTTCGGCGTCAACCATAGCCTTGCTCACATAATACACTGGCCGTTGCTCCCCCAGCTTTTCCTTTATCAGTACGGCGCTGACGGCCCTGTCGGAGACTGCCAAATACAAAATGAGCGGGTCACCAACAGCAGGTGTTGACAAGAGTGGTTCCGAGTGAAGGTAGGTCTTAAGCCCGTTGAAAGCGAATTCGCATTCGGCGGAGCATTCAAAAGCCTTGCCCTGCCGTAGTGTATAGAAGAATTGTCGGCAGCGATCTGTGGATCGACTGATGTACCTGTTGAGTGCAGCAGCCATCCCCATCAACTTTTGAACCTCTTTTACCGAACGGGGGGAGCCGAGTTCTAAGATTGCTGTAATTTGCCTCGGGTTGGCCTTTATTCCTCGGTGGTTGACAATGTAGCCCAAGAACTTGCCAGAGCCGATTCCAAACACACATTTGGAAGCATTCAGCTTCATTTTGTATTTTCGTAAAATGCCGAATGTATTCTCTAGATCGGCTATATGGTTCTGTTCTTCCTTGGACTTGACCACCATGTCATCAATGTACACTTCCACAGTGTGGCCGAGTTGCTCCTTGAACATGGCGGTGACCAGTCTTTGGTAGGTTGCCCCTGCATTCTTCAGCCCAAAAGGCATGACCTTGTACCAGTAGGTTCCTCTTGGGGTGAGGAATGCAGCTTTGTCCTGGTCTTCTGGATGCATGGCAATCTGATGGTAGCCTCTGTAAGCATCGAGGAAGCTAATACGTTGATGGCAAGTCGTCGCATCGACAAGTTGGTCGATTCTGGATAGGGGAAAACAATCTTTAGGGCAGGCTTTGTTTAGGTCGGTAAAATCGACACATACTCGCCAAGTCCCATTTTTCTTCTTCACCACCACTGTATTAGAGAGCCGCGTAGTATAGGTTACTTCTCTAATTGCCCCGACGGCAAGTAGCCTGTCGACCTCTTCAAAAACGGCGGCAGTGTGTTCTGTGCCTGACCGCTGACTTTTCTGAATAATCGGCTTGCATTTTGGATCGACATTCAACTGGTGCTAAGAAACTGACGGATCGATACCTGGCATCTCATACGGAGTCCAGGCAAAGACATCCAGGTTATTGAGCAGGAAAGAGACCAACTGCTGTCTGTCGGCCTGATTCAGGGAGGAGCCGATCATGAAGAACTTGTCCGGGCTTCCATCGATTTTAACTCGGTCTAAACCTTCTGTGGCCTTTTCATTTGGGAGCCGCCCAATATCGTCAAGGCTCTCTTGATCCGGGACCTCAATGGAATTCACTTGCAGTTCCTTTGGCGTTTTGGCAGCAAGGAGATAACATGCTTGTGCCGATTTCTGGGAGCTGCGGATTTGCTCAATACCGCACTCCGTTAGGAAGCATAGCAGCTGATGGTAGGTGCTTGGCACGGCTTGCATTGTATGCAACCAGGATCGTCCCATGATGAGATTATACGGCGATGGCAGCTTGACGACCAAGAATTCTACATCCACTGTTCGGGAGCTTGCTCGAACGGGTAGCCTGATTTTCCTCAACGGATACTCTAGATTGGCATTGAAGCCGAATAGTGGATAAGGGGCCGGAGAGAGATCAGATTCGGAGAAGCTGAGTTTGGTAAAAGTCTTATAGTACATAATCTCCAAAGTGCTCCCCGGATCAATGAGTATACGCTCAACTGTGAACCGATTTACGCGTAACTCGATTATTAAGGGATCAATGTGGGCAGCGTTACTCCGGCCAAATCTGAATCATCAAAAGTAATGCCCTTAGCTTCGTGGGGCCGTTTAGCCGGGGTGAGTTGGTTTTGAGGGTCAAACTTTGATGGGATCGCGTACACCGCTGATGACATCGCAAGATGTATATCATGTGGATTACGCCGGGCGGAGGTGAATCCTGTCTCAAGGCTATTGCTTTGTTTGGGACTGCCGGTGCTTTGAATTTCTTGGGTAGCACTGCCTTTGCAATCCGTCGTACAAAAGGATTATGTTGATCTTCATCCGAGTTGTTTTTTCTTCGCTTAAGCCTTATACGGGGCCTCTCTTCAGAAGAGCTAGGAGTTTCAGCTCGTCCCTTCTTCTTGAGCTCCGGGGATAATGAGTCGGAGTTGCTATCAGTGTCTTGTTGTCAGGCTCGATATCGTCGACCATCTGTCTTCACGGGTTGCTCCGGGCCTTGGTGTGCGGCTTGTTTGGACTTCGCCACCTCCGGGGCCAAATCCTGAGACGCGCGTTCTTTTCACTTATGTTCTCCAACCTCCGTTCGTTGTGCTTTGCCTGTTCCATGATCGCTTGCATTGCTTCATGCTCTGGAGTCGAAGGTGAGGCGAAGTTCAGGACGCGTCTTACGGGGATGGTTTCCGGTCCAAGCATGGTTGCTGGAGTGAGGTCGTCTCTTTGCGTGGTTTCATGAATGACTATCATGGATGTGTTTGAGTATTCCCACAGACGGCGCCAATTGTGGAGAAGTGATTTTTAGAAATACTCTTCTGATCCTGGGGAGCGCTCGTGATCCTCCGATAGTCACCTGAAAGGAAATAAACACTCCGGTCGGGCGTGCCGGAATTAGCACTCCGACGGACAAGTCAATCTCAAGCTCTAGGTTACTTATATTCTAAGTTAAATACCACAATTATCACACATACCTTTCCAAGATTACAGGTCTCCTATTTATGGTATTCTCCTTGGGTCTGGGAGCCTGGCCCACTCATAGCCCCTATAATGCATTCCTACACGACACTTATTAGTAGGAACGCCGGCTCTTATACTCGGCCCCTCAACTGGATAGGGTAAATGCCGAATAGAAGTCACATTCGGGGCCGACCTGTCTTACTCCCGTTGATCCAGAATTTATTCGGCTCCCACAGCCAGTTTAACCAAAGAGTGAATTTATCTCCACACACCGTCCTTGGGATTACGTCCTTTGTTCGAACTCCGTTACACTCATGTTTTGATATGTCGATCTCAGAAAGCTCCAAGTCCGCAATTGTTCTTGGACTCATTAACGGAAAGATTTCTATATTGCGATCGAATCCATTTGAAGCCAAATGCTTCGAATCTCTAGGTTCGTAGATTCAAACCCTTTCTAGTCCGAACTCAAATAGGTCTCCAGGTTCATGGATCCAAACCCTTTCGAGACAAAGCAAATACCTCAAAAAATGGATCTCCTCCGAGGGTTTCGTCTCTTCTCGAAGAAACAGTTAATCATCTCGGATGCTCGTATGATTTGGGTCTCCTCGGATAGGCTTGTTGGAATTTTCTTGGAGATATAATCTTGTTGGGCCTCTTCGCTCCAATTGGTTGGCTTTCTTGTGAGTCCATTTAATAGAATTCATTTGAGCCCATTTTGCAATAATTTTTCCAGACCTATTAATTTTGGGCTTTCCGATTGGACTCAATTAATTTAATGGGCTTGAGCTAACCCTTCTTACACTTTTGTTTTTGGCATTTGATTGATACTTGAAACAAAATATTTTATTGCCTAAAAGATAAATTTTGATTCAATAAGAGGTCATTTATGATATTTTAATAAGTTAAGATACTTACTTGAAAATGCTAAATGTGTTGAAAAGGTAGTCAGTGATGACTTACGAAAATAAAAATATTTTCCTTAAATATATTTTACTTACTTTTTGTTCAACCAAATAGAGAAAAATGAGCAAAATGTTTTTGACAAAATTATTTTACGTCAAAACAAATGGAGCTAGTTGTTTTTGGATAATTTATACTTTGCCCCCTTTATATTTGGCCATTTTCTCACTTTGGCCATTTTCTCACTTCGTGTTTCAAGTTTATCCTAATTTGCTTTTAAAATTAATTTTTCTTCAAAATTAAACAAAAATGTCATGTTAACTATCATGTAACACAAAAAATATATTATTATATTGAGATTTGGGTTTATGTCAGATGTGTAATTATATATAATAATAAAAAAATTATGGCACGTGGCTGTCAATATAGCATTTTCTATCTAATTTTGAATAAAAATTAGTTTTAGGGAGTAAATTGAGAAAAATTTGAAACATGAAAGGTCAAAGTAAAAAAAAAAAAACTTTAAAAGTCAAAGTGAGAAAATGACCAAACATGAAAGTGGCAAACTATAATTTATCTATATTTTTTTGAATGATTTTTTAATTATATATATATATATATATATATATATATATAAATATATATGAATGACTGGTGTATATAATTTGATTTCAGTAATTTTTTAATTTTTGAACTGTTTTAATGACTTTTATTTTTTTAAACCAAAAAATCATATTTCTTTTGTTTTCAAGGTTATATCCAAATAGATTAATCTATTTACACATCTTCAATACTCTCAGTACACACCATCGCTCAATTTTTTTAATTATAATTTTGTCCCACAATCAAATTACTTTTTTGGACAATTTTCTAAACCCTAATTTCTCTAGTCTATGTCCATGACGAAAAAAATAAATCAATTTGACAATCATACTAACAAAAAGAGTGGTGTTACATCTCTTAATTTTGCCCCATTCCCCCACCCACCCCCCCCAAAAAAAAAAAAAAAATTTTGACCCTCAATAACATGATCCACTCCCATGTAAAGTGGTTTCACACTTCTTTCTCTCTCATCTTTAGCCTTCCCAGTTTCACATCATTTGACTTTAAATAAATAGATATCAATTAAGATTTTAAAATAGACTATTTATTTTTGTAAGACAAATCTAATAAGAATTATATTATTGTGATTATCAAATTAATGTAATTATTTTTTGAATGACGACCACTAAAATGACTCTGGTTATAACTTAAGTGGTCATGAAAAAAAATCCCCATAACACTTGTACTCTTTAAGTTAATGGAACGTGTTTTATTTTGTTATTATTTTATTATTTTGTTGTTTGGATCTTTTGGGTGGTGTATTATTGTGTTGGTTGAGCATAAATTTGATTTAGACTTTGATTGGATTGTTCTTGTTACTCAAAAAACAACCGAAGGGGGGGGGGTGAATTAGGTTTCTACAAATTAAAACTAACAATTACCCAATAAAAATTACCAACTAATACAATAATTAGAACAGTAGGTATAGCAGATAATTATCACAATAATATCAGATAAATACAGCAGTGCAAGCAAATTAAAGAGATGAGCGAAGAGAATGCAAACAAGATTTATAGTGGTTCGGCTTCAACCAAGTCTACGTCCATTCTTCAAGTTTCACTTAAGATTTTCCATTATGCTTCTAATTTCACAGGGGTGCTAGCAACCTCATGTACATGGAGTAATCCTCCAGATATTTTCTAACTTCACAGGGGTGCTAGTAATCTCATACACATGAAGCAATCGTCCACAGATTTTCTAGCTTTACAAGAGTGCTAGTTACCTCTTACAAGATGAGTATTTTTGCTTTCAAAGAAAACTAAAAGAATAACCTCTCACAAGTAAATACAAAATATTGAAGCTCTCAGACTTTTCTGTAAAAGCTCTCAAAGGTATATATGCTTAAGGCCTGGGCTCAGTGTTTGTTTTCTAAAGGAAATGAATTAAACAAGAATGGAGAATACTTCAGATAACCCTAAGGGTGAGTTTGAGACTAAATATAGAATCACAGAAATTTTCTTCGCTCAAGTCTCTCTAATTTTTCTGATAACCTCTCACAGGCAAATACGCTTAAGGCTAAAAGCACAGTGTCTGATATACTGAAGAAGAATGATAAACTCAGATGAAGAACACTTCAGGAACTTAGTGTATAGAGAGTATGTGATTAATGAATGGTATGAAAAATGTTTAGCTCGTTGTCTCTGTTCTCTCTGTCTACTGCTGTTGTTTACAGACTCTATATATAATAGAGGTGGTGCTCTGTTATGCTCTGACAATGCCCATTCTTTTTTTCCTGTTGAAGAGATAAGAAAGTGATGGGTTGAGATGATATATAAATCATTGCTCGGATATTCCCTGACATCTATGTGTCTTTTGCCTGTTGAATGATGGGTATACTAATGTAAAATACTTCTTTTCTTTTCTTAACATCTGTTATTGATATAAGCAGCTTTCACAAAGGGACGTCCTCCCAAATGTCTTTAGTGAAGATTTGTTCCTTTGGGTCGTCTGCCTGGATATTTGGTTGAGCCTAGTCGTGAAGGATGACTACCGCGGTTGTCGAGCATACTACTAGTCTGACAGTCGATGTGAAACGGAGTTCAAACGGAGTAGAATTGGGCAAAATGTCACCGTCGGTCGTTCGCCTAGATGTCCGGCCCCTTGTGGGTTGGGCTGCTTTGTTCTTGGACCTGATTCAGTACATGTTCAAGCCTCATTTTGAACTCCCAATTAACATAATCAAGATAAAATGATGGATGAAATTATGATGAATTAAATTATAAGATTTTAATCAATTTAATTTAATTTCAAACAATCTATGAATTTTATTTTAAGAGTCGCTCGAGCGAAGAAAGTGTTGCTCGAGTGTGAAATTGTTGCTCCCAGTATCTTGCGGTTTTGCAGGCATGCTCGCTCGAGTGAAAAAAGCCTCACTCAAGCGTAGAATGTTAGCTTCTAATAGTTTCACTGTAGCACTGTATAACTTCTGAGGCCTTTCTTTTTCCGCTCGAACGAGGGAGTTGTCGCTCGAGCGAGCCCATTAAATCGTGGCTGGTCACTTGAGCGTAAGAAGTCATGCTCGAGTGAGCTTCGCGATATCAGCTTTTTAAATATAACGATTCTAGATCATTCTCTCACCTCTTCTTTTTTATCTTCCTTATCTTCTTCTCTCTACAAAACCCTAAGTTTCCACCTTAAAACACCTCTTATACACTTGAAACCCAATTAAAATCTCTTGCTAAGAGTAGAGAGCACTTGAAGACGATCATCTTCTACCGATTGGATTGTGGGTTTGCGAAGGATTTTCATAGAAGCGTGATTTCTTTGCTTGATTTTCGAGGTAGGGATACTTTTACCCTAGTATTTCTTTATTTTGGAGAAATTTCATGGTATTGTTGTGGCATATGAGTTAATTTGAAGATCTTGTTGGATTTAAAACCATATTCACATGAACAAACCTACTTGATATTGCTTGAAATTTCTTAAATCCTTTTTACAAAATATGTATATAAATGTTATTAAAAACCATATCTATGATGAAGAAGAAAAACCCCCAAAATTGGTAAAACCCTAACTTTTCAAATTAAGTAGAAAACATTAATTTGAATGGAATTTTCTTAAATTCATGGAATGTTATGAATAACAAGGAGATGAAAGATGGGATGTTGATATGGTAAAGGAATTATGGCTTGGATGTTATTTTTTTTCTTCTTTAAATGTTATGTGTTGTTTCAAATATTGTGGTGTTGGATGCTTGTTAATGGAATGGAAAAATATGATTGAATTGTTAATTGTGTATGAGTCCGGGTAAGAGTCAGTTTTGAAAAGGTGGTGCTATGTTAGTACCTGCACGGGGAGTTTAAAAAGGTGCCCAAATGCCCTATCTAGGCTTATCGCTGGACGAATGTGAAAAGAATGTTTTTGGGTGTCCACACAGTCCTGTCGTATTATAGTTGGCAAAAGTGAAAAAACAGATGGTTTTCTTGAGGAGCCCACTTCCCGCCGTATAATAGTCAGCAAATGTGGGGATGATTTTTGAAACTAAAAGCAATTTGTGTTAGACTCTTACATGGGACTCATGGTTCGTTTTCCATTGATGCGACTGTTTAGATGTTGTGTTGTAAAGGTGTGAAATGTAATGGTTCATTCTTAATCGTTATGTATTCACATAATTAGTGAAGATTATATGTGTTCATAATTCTCGATTATATTTGGTCTCAAGAATGCCATAAATTTATTCGAATGATTAAATACTTGGTTAAATGTATTCCTACTTGGTAATTTGCTTAACCCTATCTTATTTTTCAGGGAATGATGAAGTTCCGCTTCAGTAAAGCGTGGGACACACAATTGATTTTGAGAAAGGAAGACAAAAAGACAATTTGTATTGGGACTTAAATTGTTTTGTGTCGTGGCTTATTTTGTTTTTGATATACCATGTATGCTTGTGAGGCGATTGACATTGTAATGCCATCTAGCTTCTTGAACTAGGATTAACTTTGGGAAATGTAATCTGTGAACATTGTAAGATGGGGAATGTTAGTTCAGTGGGAAAGATGGCCCTTTTGACATCATATTGTTATGGTTGTGGAATATTTCTTACGTTAGTTGGCAAGGCGTTACACAATCAAAACATAAAAACAATAATGATCAAAATACATGTTATTCATGCTATGGCTAACAATCTCTCCCATTTTGATGATGGCACACAAGGATGTTTTGATTTGTTTGAAGTAAAGAAAAACTTCCCCTTAAGGCATGCTCTCCTTTAAATTTTTTCCCCTTGACAAAGTCACATTTATATTCATAAACATCCATTCTCTCCCCTTGTGACATTATCAAAACTAAATAAAGGAGCTAATGTGCAAGTCACTCTCCCCGTGAGGAAAGCATCCTACTCTTAGAATAACAACAACTAATAAGCTTAAAGATCATATTTGTAAGAATTACGATACCAAAAGCATAGATACCAAAACAATCTCTTTCTCTTCCCCTATGACATTATCAATATTAGGACAATGAGGGAATTTGGCACTACTCCGCAATATAGGATGACGAAAAATGGCAAATCTCATTATATTGCAAATAATCATCCATATCAATGTTACTGAAAGGTAGATTGATAATACATTTCAAGCTCATACCAATACCTATTTGTTAATAATGGGCAAAAAGATAATAATAGTATGATAGTATCATATAACAATGAAAGAGCAAGCCCATATATTTTATACCAGAACAAAATGCAAACTGAGGGGATTTTGAAAGAAACATTCAAATTCAACTTAGTGAAAATCGTCCCTTGTTACATTCACAAGTGCAATAAGCGATATGATAAGAGAAGCTCAGCATTGAATTATTTCCCCCAATGATACCAATAGGATACCATCATGTTATCTAGAAGATTTAACAATTGTAGCATAAGCATTAATTATGCATAATACCAACTATAGCTCATAATAGCTTAATCTCATTATAATCTTATGGAGCTAAGGTAATTCCACAAATGAAGCATGTCCAAAGTATAAGCAGTTCATATGTCAAGAAAATCATGAAATCAACATATAACACATATTTAAGCATAAGCATGATTTTCGTTTTCCTCTTTTTGGCAAGATTATTTTTCTCTTCATTCATCATCAAAGAGTATTCATTACAAATCATATGATGCATAATTTAAACAGTATGAATAATCAATCTCTTTCATATCATTGTAAAGAAAATGTCATCAGTTCAAAGGATATGAGAAATCATATGAAATGTACCACAAGAGCTTAAGAGTGTAGGAAACATATATCTTCAATTCATGAGTTGGGAATTTTTCAATCTTCAATTTCCGTTGATATAGAAGTCATCTCAAAAGGAGTTTAACAAGTATGTTTAGCAAAAATATTTCTCCCTTTAAGTTGGTGCTTTCTTTTTCTATTGTGATCTTGTGCAAATATATCCAATTATACAACAATCACATTTACTCATGAAAAATACAGCACAGAATAAATGTTATTCTATATCACCCCTTATCACAAACTCAAAAGATGCGAAACAAATCAATAGGTGCCATGTTCAATCAAGAGCTTAGAATGCTATTTTCCAGATTTTTCAAATTATAGCACATAACATATTATACATGAGAAAATTTTGATTCATAATTTTAAGCTCTTTGTTCTACCAAGAAGTGAAGCAGCATACTCAATTTATTACAAAACATTGTCATGAGGCACTTTCATTACATATGTTTAATCTACATACTTAAGTTTGATATAACATTTTACTCAATGCGGAACACAACATGAATGCTATAACACCAGTAAGTATAACAGTTAGCACTCAATTGTATTTCATGAGATACATGCCAATATAATCCATACTCAAATGATATTAATAGAATAGATGCAATGTTTCTACAAACATGTGATTCTTCATTTCATTTAGACATTGTTAATAGACCATTAATCAGAAATCTATGTAATAATCAAACATTTCATAACTCATTCAAATGTTTCAATGTGAAGCATATGAGCATCAGTTTTTCATTTTGAGCATATTTTTTGAGATCACAAGTGTACATGGATGTATCCAACATAATTTTCACAAAATAGTGTACAATCTCAAAACATGTTATATATGTCATCAAAATTAATTCGATAAAGATATGACTCAAAAAGAATTAACATATTAGTATGTAGTCATATATATGATGTCAAAAATATGAGAGTATGCTCACAAGTGAAAAAAAAAAACATTTTCAGTTTTCTCTTTTATGGCAATGGATGACAAGCTATAAGATAATCAATGTATATATGAATTTTCCATAAATGAGCATTCATCAATATAGTGTAAAGAGTTCAATGATGGTTTGAAAGAAACTAGCAGAACATGACTTAGCAAACTTAGCATTATTTGATTTCATGAAATCAATTAACAAATTCAACCTATTGTACATACACCACACCTTAAGATATATAGAAGTTAAGCTTAAAGGTATGTTAAAGGTTTATAACTTCATTTACCTCTTTGGAATCTTCATCCATACATCACCTCTCATGTTTATCTTGTATGGACTCATTTTGTTCTTAAGGTTGAACATTTTTGCTGTGCATCTTCTCTCTAAGTCCTTGATGTTCTTTGAGGTTTCACCTACAAATAACTTGAATTCTTTCTTGGTACCCATACTCTCTTGGGTTCATGGGGATTAGCCTCAAAAACATTTAATCTCATAAAAACCTTAGGAGGAACCCTTTCAAAATAATTTTGAAGTTATTTTGTTTCTTGATACGATTAAAACCAACGCCTACTTTATCAAAAACCCATCTTTTTATTTCCAAGAAATTTGTTGAGGTTTTCTTTTCCTCTTACAAAATTTTCAAAAGTTTTGTTTAAATCCTTAACATTGTTTTTCAAAATATTTTTCTCATTTGCAGTAGATATAAAGTCATTTTTCAAAGAAGAATTTTCTATTTTCAATATATCTAAATCATTTGATAGAGAAGTTACTAATTTCTTTAATAGAGAATTTCCAGCACAAACTTTTCTAAATTCATCATGAAGTTCATTAAATGTACTTTCAAGTTCTTCATAGTTACACAATACCTTATCATCTTCTTTTTCCATTAAGCATAGATAGGATGCATTTCATTGTTGTTGCCTTCCTCATTAGAGCTGTAAAACCCAAGTTATTTATAGAATTATTTTGGATAGATTAATAATTAAAATAAATTGTATGGGTAATTTAGTAATCTTAAGAATTAGGTTTTCAACCCTTTTAAAAAAAGAAAGAAAAAAGGAAAGAAAATGGAGCCTTGTGAAAGTGCTGTTGGGTATTTGGAGGCTGCTGCTGCTCAACGGTTTGAAGAGTAGAACAAAACAAAAAAAAAAAAAAAAAAAAGAAAAGAAAAGAAAAAAGAGACCAAAACCAAAAGGAAGAGGGAGGATTCATAAGAGTGGTGTTTTTTTTTATTCATCACTTAGGTAAGATTTATTTTATTGTATTACTATCTATGATTTTAGTGTTAATATATCAATAGATGATTTTATGGGCATTTATGATTAAATAATTATATTAATGTAGTCTATGTTGGGGGTCTCGATTTTGCTCAATTTTAGAGTGTATTTTGCATTCCGTTTGGGTGGTTCATATTTTGAGATTAATAGGTGATGGGTTAAGTTTAATGGTGGTGTGTTTGTGGGATACAAGATTGGCTACAAGCAATTGCAAATTTATACATGTATATGAACAACAATAGGATAACATAGGTTGAGAATTTCTGAAGCCGTGATGGCTTTGTTTTGATGCTAAATCGTGGGAGTTCATACTAGACTATTGGGTTAATTTATTCTATTGTTGTTACAAGAAGAGATGGATGGGTGCACATAATAATTGTTTATGCGGTGTAATATTTTATTAGGTTTGTGAGATTGAGGTGGATCTTGGTAATTTGAGATTAGCTTGGAAAATATTATTTTAGTTGTTTGAAGGTTGCAATGGAACATGAGGAGACATTGGCAAATATGGCTAGGAATATATGCCAGGGTCAAACGAATCGACGGACTGGTAATAACAATCGGCGAGGGAACGTGACTAATAATGATAGTGGTTCTCAAGCAGTCGGAGGAAATTAGGGGCAAGAGTTGGGACAACAAGAACAAGCTGCAATCCCCAATCCAATTGGAATGGTTCAAGTGCTTCAGACTTTGGCCGGGGTGGTGCAACAACAAACCACCATAGGGAATAACTTGACTAGACTTATGGAGCAACAACAACGGATGCAGCCAGGTGTTGGGCCACAACCGAGGCCACGCTGTAACATTACTGAGTTTAAGAAGATAGCCTTGGCATTTGACGGAGCCACAGACCCTTTGGAGGCTGAAAAATGGTTGACAGAAATGGAAAAGTTATTTCCTGTTTTTGAGTGTACGGATGATCAGAAGGTGACCTATGCTACATTTATGCTGCAAGGGATAGCTAATGATTGGTGGCAGATGGAGAAGCGCATACACGAGCATGATGCTAACCCCTATACATGGGAAAGGTTTAAGAATGCATTCAATGAGAAATACTTCCCTAGGAGTGTTCGTCTACAAAAATAGAGGGAATTTTCAAAGTTAGAGCAAGGGAATAAGACAGTTGCAGAATATGAAGCCAAGTTTACGAAGTTGTCTAAATTTGCATAAGCATTTGAAGCAGATGAGGATAGCAGAGCATGAAAGTTCGAAGGTGGGCTAAGAACGAACATTATGCAACAAATGGTTCCTTTCGAGTTACCTACTTTTGGAGCAGTGTTGAATAAGGCTTTGTTGGTTGAGAGTGGCCTCACTAGAGCCCAAGAAGAGAAATAAGAGAATTATAAGAAGAGTCCTAGTTCTTCCAACTTCCAAATTAACAACAGTTCGAAGGGCAATGCTAAGAGACAAAACACTTCTTCGGTAGGGAGTTGGGGAAGTCGAACTATGAGTGGTAGTGTTGATAAGAAGAATGATCGGATACAGTGCACTAGATGTAATGGGTTCTATCAAGATAGTGAGTGTCGCTGGAATACTGGGGCTTGTTTCTCTTGCGGGCAATAGGGGCACAGGATAGTTGATTGCCCCAACCAGAAGGGGCGTGAGACTGAATAGAAAGCATGGACAAATAAAGAAACATCAACAGACAGAGGGTCTTCAGGAAATCAAAAGAAAAATGGGGGTCATAAGCCAAAGACTCAGGGTCCAGTGTACGCACTTACGCAACAAGATGTTCAGACTTCCAACACGGTGGTGTCAGGTACTGTTTTAGTGTCTTCTGTTTGTGCGCATGTGTTATTTGATTATGGCGCTACAAATTCATTTGTGTCTATGGGATTTATTGAGAAACATGGATGGAAATGTGTCTCTAGAGAGATCGACATATGTGTTGAAACCCTGATAGGAGGTGTTATGGTTGCTGACTTAATTTGCAAATCTCGTGTGGTTAGTATAGATGACAGGAAATTGCTTGTAGACTTAACTGTTTTAGATATGCGGGATTTTGACATAATTCTTGGAATGGATTGGTTGGCAACCAATTATGCTTCTGTTGATTGTCGAGGCAAAAGGGTAGTATTTCAGATTCCTAATCAACCAGAATTTTGTTTTGTGGGTACTAGAGTTAACACTCCTCTTCTAGTAATCTCAGCTTTGCAAGCTAGACGGTTGTTAAGCAATGGTTGCGAGGGCTATTTAGCTTCTGTGAGAGATACCCGTGAGACTGAATTGAAGTTAGAGGATATTCTAGTTGTGAAGGAATTTCCCGACGTTTTTCCTAAAGAGTTACCGGGGTTGCCAATTGATAGAGAGATTGAGTTTGCCATTGAATTGATACCCGGCACGGGTCCTATCTCCAAGGCTTCGTATCGAATGGCCCCAGCAGAGTTGAAAGAGTTGAAGGAACAATTACAAGAGTTACTAGATAAGAGCTTTATTCGGCCTAGTGTTTCTCCTTGGGGTGCGCCCATTTTATTTGTGAAAAAGAAAGATGGTAGTTTTCGCCTTTGCATTGATTATCGAGAGTTAAACAAGGTGACAATTCGAAATAAATATCCTTTGCATAGAATAGATGACCTATTTGATCAGTTTCAAGGAGCACAAGTCTTTTCTAAGATTGACCTTCGTTCTGGCTATCACCAATTGAAGGTTAAGGCGGAAGATATACCTAAGACAGCCTTTCGAACTAGATATAGGCATTATGAAGTTTTAGTGATGCCGTTTGGGTTGACCAATGCCCCTGTAACTTTTATGGATTTAATGAACAGAGTATTTAAACCCTTCTTAGATCAGTTAGTGGTAGTTTTTATTGATGACATTCTTGTGTACTCGAAGAGTAAAGAGCAGCAAGAAGAACATCTGAGAATAGTGTTGTCGATATTAAGGGAGAAGAAGTTATTTGCTAAATTAAAGAAGTGTGAATTTTGGTTAGAGAGTGTATCATTTTTGGGTCATGTGATATCTAAAGATGGGGTGTCTGTTGGCCCCAAGAAAGTGGAGGCGGTGGTAGAGTGGAATAGACCTACTAGTGTCACTGAAATTTGTAGCTTCTTGGGTTTAGCAAGTTATTATAGAAAGTTTGTTGAGGGATTTTCCCGAATTTCTATGCCTTTGAGTCGTTTAACACAAAAAGGGGTTAAATTTGAATGGTCTGATGATTGTGAGAAGAGTTTCTAGGATCTAAAGAGTCAATTGGTGTCTGCTCCAATACTTATAGTTTCGTCCGGAGATGAAGGTTTTACCATTTATAGTGATGCATTGAAGATGGGCTTGGGTTCTGTCTTGATGCAGAATGATAAGGTAGTGGCATATACATCTAAGCAATTGAAGCCATATGAGCAAAATTATCCTACGCATGATTTGGAGTTGGCTGCCGTGGTGTTTGTATTGAAAATCTGGAGGCACTACCTTTATGGGGTGAAATGTGAGATATTCACTGATCAGAAAAGTTTGAAGTATATTTTCACTCAAAAAGAATTGAATATGAGGCAAAGGCGATGGTTGGAGCTATTAAAGGACTATGATTTGACTATCAATTATCATCCAGGAAAAGCCAATGCAGTGGTGGATGCCTTGAGTAGAAAGACCCTGAGTAATTTGGCTACCTTGATCACTAACCAAAAGAATATCTTAGAGGACTTGCGAAGGTTGAATATTGAGATTAGATGGCACAACCATGGAGTGCTATTGGCAAACCTTAACGTTCAACCCACATTGATTGATAGAATTAAAGATGCTCAAGGAAGAGATCCTCAGTTGCAAAAACTTAAAGCTGAAATGGAAATAGGGCTACAGATGGAATTTTGTATGCATAAAGATGGAAGCTTGAGGTTTGGAGAGAGGTTGTGTGTGCCTAATGATTTGGAGCTCAAGAGAGAAATCCTAAGAGAAGCTCACAGTTCAGGATATATGATACACCCAGGGAGCACTAAAATGTATAAAGACTTGAAGAGGAACTTTTGGTGGAATAATATGAAGAGGGAAATTGCTCAGTATGTTGCTCAATGTTTGGTATGTCAACAAGTGAAAGTTGAACATCAGAGACCTGCAGGTAAGTTACAACCTCTTCCTATTCCCGAGTGGAAATGGGAACATATTACCATGGATTTTGTGACAGGGTTGCCAAGAACCCAAGGTGGGAACAATGTTTTTTGGGTTATCATTGATCAGTTGACAAAATCCGCCCACTTTCTTGCTTTTAAGGTGGGGTTCTCCTTAGAGAGGTTTGCAAAATTGTATATCAAGGAGATTGTGAGGTTGCACGGTATTCCGATGACCATAGTGTCGGACAGAGATAACAGATTTGTATCTATGTTTTGGAAGAGTTTGCATGCAGCTTTGGGTACTAAGTTGAATTTTAGCACTACCTTTCATCCTCAGACTGATGGACAGTCAGAAAGAACTATTCAGACTCTTGAAGACATGTTAAGGGCTTGTGTTATTGATCTTGGAGGTTCTTGGGATGAGCATTTGGCCTTAGTGGAATTTTCTTATAATAACAGTTATCATGCGAGCATTCAAATGGCACCATATGAGGCTTTATATGGACGAAAGTGTAGATCACCTATTTGTTGGGATGATGTGGGTGAAAGGAAGTTGTTAGGGCCTGAGATTGTGCAACAAACAGTGGACAAGATCAATCTTATTAGAGAGCGACTTCACACGGCACAGAGTAGACAGAAAAGTTATGCAGATAACAGGAGACGCAATTTGGTGTTTGGGGTTGGAGACTTGCCCTAAGGTGTCTCCTATGAAAAGAGTAATGAGGTTTGGTGTTCATGGTAAATTGAGTCCTAGATTTGTTGGGTTATTTGAGGTTTTAGATTGAATTGGTGAGGTAGCTTACAGACTTGCCCTACCACCTTCACTAGCTGGAGTTCATAATGTTTTTCATGTCTCAATGTTAAGGAAGTATATACCGGATCCTAGTCATATGATTGATCATGCACCGTTGCAGTTTAAGGAGAATTTGACTTATGAGAAACACCCTATACGAATTGTTGATAGGAAGGAACAGGTTTTGAGGCGTTGAGTCATCCACTATGTTAAGGTTCAATGGAGCAATTACTCAGAAAGAGAAGCAACTTGGGAACTCGAGGATGAAATGAAACGAAAGTATCCACATCTTTTTGAGACTCCAGGTATGTCAAATTTCGAGGACAAAATTTCTTTTAAAGGGGGGGGGGGAGAATGTAAACCCAAGTTATTTATAGAATTATTTTGGATAGATTAATAATTAAAATAAATTGTATGGGTAATTTAGTAATATTAAGAATTAGGTTTTCAACCCTTTTAAAAAAAGAAAGAAAAAAGGAAAGAAAATGGAGCCTTATGAAAGTGCTGCTGGGTATTTGGAGGCTGCTGCTGCTCAACGGTTTGAAGAGTAGAAGAAAACAAAAAAAAAAAAAAAAAAAAAAGAAAAGAAAAGAAAAGAAAAAAGTGACCAAAACCAAAAAGAAGAGGGAGGATTCATAAGAGTGGTGGTTTTTCTTTATTCATCACTTAGGTAAGATTTATTTTATTGTATTCCTATCTATGATTTTAGTGTTAATATATCAATAGATGATTTTATGGGCATATATGATTAAATAATTATATTGATAGAGTCTATGTTGGGGGTCTCGATTTTGCTCAATTTTAGAGTGTATTTTGCATTCCGTTTGGACGGTTCATATTTTGAGATTAATAGGTGATGGGTTAAGTTTAATGGTGGTGTGTTTGTGGGATACAAGATTGGCTATAAGCAATTACAAATTTATACATGTATATGAACAACAATAGGATAACATAGGTTGAGAATTTCTGAAGTCGTGATGGCTTTGTTTTGATGCTAAATCGTGGAGTTCATAATAGACTATTGGGTTAATTTATTCTATTGTTGTTACAAGAAGAGATGGATGGGTGCACATAATAATTGTTTACGCGGTGTAATATTTTATTAGGTTTGTGAGATTGAGGTGGATCTTGGTAATTTGAGATTAGCTTGGAAAATATTATTTTAGTTGTTTGAAGGTAAGTAACCCTCTATCATTTTTGGTTCATTTTTATTCCTACTCATTGTTTAAAATTATAAATATTTATTTATAACCGTCATGTTCTCTTAAAATAAAATATGAGTCAAGTATAAAACAACATCGAATATTATTATGAAAGTTATTTGAATATTTTGTGAAACTATTCTGAAAATTGTACCAGAGGGAGAGCCCTCCAACTCAAGCACGGAATCAATGTTGAGTCAACAATCATCGAGAGGGACACCACCAAGCGAGATCGAGATCAACCCCTTGTATAGGGTTCCAAACCTGCGCTTCTTCAAATATCCCATAAATAAAGGTGGGGCTTCAAAGCTTGAACTATCAAGCGAGAAACTTGACTTTGAGAAAGAAAGGGGACGAATGTTTATTCTGAAAATATCGAATATTTTATTTTAAAGTTGTGTATTGTTTGAATTTTTGAACATCACTCTAGTTTGACTATGATTTGGACCCTAGCCAATGGGGGTTATTTATTGGCACAGAAACTAGTTTCTTTTGGGGCTTTACCACTGGCCTATGTGTGGTTTGGGGCCTTGTCACGAGCTAAGTGACCGTAGTCATTAAGACTTGGGTTTTGTGAATCAAATCATTGAACCATCTGAATATCGAACCATCAATTTGAACAACGAATTACTTTGAATTATCTTGTTGGCTTTTCATTTAAAATGAATTGCACATTGTTTATTTTTAGCTATGAAACCATCTTACAAATAATTGTTCATTTATTGAACTGTAGAAAAAATTATATTTATTGGTTATTGATTTATTTATTTATTTATTTTTGTATACTTGATCCAGCTAGCAGTAATGGTTGGTTATTTACTGGGCTATCTAGCTTACCCTTATTTTTTTTTCAGATTCTGAAGAGTAGAGCTGCGCGGGAATTTTTACATGTGGGAGTGCCGAGAGTAGGACCATGATTTAAGTACTTGGATTATTGTTTTGTTAATGGATTTTATTAGTGGACTTGGTAGATAATTTCATATGATAAGAATAATCAATATTTATGGATTTTAGCATTATGATAATTAAGGATTTAATTGGAGTATTTTACATTGTTGGTTATGTGTTGGACTCATAGCCTTGCATGCTCACTTAAATGAGTGTGCGGCGTTGTCACGGAGCTTGGGGCGTAACAAGAGCAGTTTTCATCATTTTTTCCCCAAATAGCTTTCTTTTTGCTTCCATCCATCATTGAGAGTTCATAAGCCACGAGTGAACTTGGGAGTTCTTCAATACTTAATCTTGTTAGATCCTTAGTTTCTTGAATAGCAGTAACCTTAGCTTCCCATTTATTTGGCAAGGACCTAAGAATTTTTCTTACAAGCTCACCATTAGTATAAAATTTACCAAGAGATTTTAGAGCATTAATGATGTTGTTAAATCTATAAAACATCATAGAAATAGATTCAAATGTTTCCATCTTAAAGAGTTCATAATCATGAATTAGCATATCAATACGAGACTCTTTTATTTAACTAGTTCCTTCATGAGTAATTTCAAGTTTATCCCAAATTTCTTTAGCTGTAACACAACCAGAAATTCTATTGTACTCATTTGCATCTAATCTACATAAAAGGATAAGTTTAGCCTTTGCGTTAGCTTGTAACAATTTATAGTCATGCTCATCATATTCTTCTTCAATTTTGGGCACTCTAATGTTGTTTACTACCTTGGTGGGGATTGTAGTGCCTTTTGTGATTATGAGCCATAATGCATTAGTAGCTTGAAGATACAAAGTCATTTTTTCTTCCAGTGATTATAATTGCTATCATCAAATAAAGGTGGCATATTATTAGCTTGACCTACAATAGAGTAAGTACTATATATGGTTGCTATGAATCAAAAACTCTAAGATTGTTAAATCTAACCAAGAGTCCTAAGCTTTGATACCAATGTTACCCAAAAGCAACCTAAGTGGGGGTGAATTAGGTTTCTACAAATTAAAACTAACAATTACCCAATAAAAATTATCAACTAATACAACAATTAGAACAATATGTATATCAGATAATTATCACAATAATATCAGATAAATATAGCAGTGCAAGCAAATTAAAGAGATGAGAGAAGAGAATGCAAACAAGGTTTATAGTGGTTCGGCTTCAACCAAGCCTACGTCCACTCCTCAAGCTTCACTTGAGATTTTCCACTATGCTTCTAGCTTCACAGGGGCGCTAACAACCTCATGTTCATGGAGTAATCCTTCATAGATTTTCTAGTTTCACAAGGGAGCTAGTAATGTAACGTCCTCAAAATAATAACATTAAACCCATCAATTAAGAGATTCATTGACATATGAAATTCTTCCATTCATCAAAGTTCTATTACAAAAGTATTACATGTTAACAACAAAAGCAAATGCCCTATGGGCTTACAGCTTTCCAAGTTAACACTTGGTTACAACAAAAGAGTACTAACTCATTTACACATTAAGCCCTTGGCTTGAATTTACATGTAATACAACAAAAAGTAAAACGACAAAAGTATGTCCGCCTCTAGCCTCCCAATCTATGTCCTTGGAGGTGGCATGCTACCTGTATCTGAAAATGATATTCCCATATAGGGTGAGCCACAGCCCAGTAGAAATACACTAAACCAACCATGAACAATGACTAAAAGATTAGCAATTGATAAATGGCCAACACTGATGCATCCACATAAATCACATATTTATGTCATACGACTTATGAGTCCAAGTTACATTTCATTTTCCCTTTTTCAACAGATAAGCATATTAGCTCTATCATCCTCTCAACAGATATGTATAAAAACTATATCCCACATTCACAGACAAGCATATAAGCTGTATCCACATTCTCAACAGATATGTATAACAACAATATCCCACATTCACAGATAAGCATATAAGCTGTATCCACACTTCACAAAGATAAGCATGTAAGCTCTATCTTCACTTCTCTAGACAAGCATATGAGCTGTATCTACGGAGTTCATCCCCTATCTTCTCCCAACACTATCCGGTTTAGAGGTACATCCCCTAAACCGCGGAGTACATCCCCCATCTCCTCCTCTACACATAACGTATACAAACACATTGGTTCTATATACAATCACTCAATACATACAGTTAATGTATTCTATCAACCGTCAAATTCCATGACACATTCCATTGATTAGTTTCCGTTTGCCTAATCATCATACATTGTCTACAACAATCACGACTATCCTCCACCGATAGCCCAAAGCAGTTATCTCTAAACAGAAAATAAATGCACAATGGATATTCAATCAACATTTCATTTTCTCATTTCTCACAATTAATTATCCCAATTAATCAAACAATGTAATTAGGTCGTTTTCCATAATTACCATCCCAACCCTTAGGTCCCATTTTCATCAATGATTCAACATTTATTCCATTTCTCTATGCCAAACATGCATCTAGGTTTATTATAAATAAAACCCCAACTTTTGTAAAATAACACAAAAGCCCCAAACTTTCACAAAATTACCAAACCAACCCCAACATCTCAAAATACTAAAATTTAAAGACAAAATCCATAGAGAGGAGTAGGATATCCCTACCTCAAATTCGGAGCCCCAAAGGAGAAGATGACAAAACCCAACGTGCTCCAAAACCCGAGATTTTCAGATTAAAAGGTAGCCCTCGACGATCAACAACTCTTTTGTAAAGGCCAAAGACAAGGAACTCACCCTAGTTAGATCAAAATCTAGAGAAAAGGTAAGGTTTTAGAGAGAGAGGCTCTCAAAATG
Source organism: Camellia sinensis (assembly GCF_055761805.1). NCBI lineage: Eukaryota > Viridiplantae > Streptophyta > Magnoliopsida > Ericales > Theaceae > Camellia > Camellia sinensis. Next base: position 177,522,754 of record NC_138962.1, on the reverse strand, counting down.
GTTTTTAGAAAAAGTAGGAGAGAGAAAGAAAAGTAAAAAGTGATTTAAAATCACCCAGCGGATAACTCATAAACGTATGACCTGCTCGAGCGGAGAACACGACGCTTGAGCGCCAAGAACAAAATCTGGACACGCTCGAGCGCCAAGACATAAGAATAAAGCACATCCGCTCGAGCACGAAAACCAGTCCGCTCGAGCGTGGATTTCCCCCTCCCAGAACTTATACTCTCGAAGTACTACCCGCTCGAGCGCCCGCCGACCCGCTCGAGCACCACCGCTCGAGCGTAAACAAACCCGCTCGAGCGCAAAAATCACATCTGCAGAAATTTTGCAGAGACACGAAATACTGGAAGAGTGTAATCCCCGCTCGAGCGTAAGAAGACCCGCTCGAGCGGACAGGCCAAAATCTGGGCAACTAGTTTTGGTTTATAAACTCAACCAACCCAAAACAAATCTGCCCAACACATCCTATAACTCAAATACGAAGTAAAAAGGATGTAAACAAGATAATAATCAACTACCAACATCCACGGACACATGTCCGGATCACTGTTCAACAAGGGTAAACCCGGAATCGCTATAACCTCCCCCCCTTAAAGAATTTCGTCCCCGAAATTAAGCACAAGTTTTCAAAAACAAGTTTTCCTATATTTTAAACAATGTTACATTATAACATTCAACAATCCGACCCATTACCGGTCACCCCCTCCCTTTAACAAGAGACATTTCACAATATGTAAACAACATATGTACTTTCAACATGCATCAACATTACGCATTTCCTTTCCAATTTCAACAACATATTCAACATATATAATGTTACATTCAACTTCCACATGAGGCAAGTTCCAATAAACCAAACATTTTCAATGTTCCACAACTTAAGACATATATAAAAGCTCTTAAGTTCAACAATAGTTCAAAATCTAAATACAAGATTACATATCAACGAACAAGTCCAGATATTTTTCGCGGACTTCCAACTCATGTTCCCAAGTGGCTTCCTCCACACCGTGATGTTTCCACAAGACTTTTACCAAAGGAATGGTCTTGCCACGCAGGACCTGATCCCGCCTATCCAAGACCCGAACCGGTCTCTCCTCATACGAGGCATCCTCACCTACCTCTAAATCGGTCCAATCCAACACATGTGATGGATCTGGCTCATACTTCCGAAGCATACTCACATGAAACACGTCATGCACTCCGGACAACTGCGGCGGTAAGGCTAATCGATAAGCAACCTCGCCAATCCTCTCAAGGATCTCAAAAGGACCAATAAACTGAGGGGATAACTTCCCACTCTTCCCAAACCTCATCAAACCTCGTCTAGGTGATATCTTCAGAAAGACATGATCACCTACCTCAAACGCCAAAGGCCTCCTCCTACGGTCAGCATAAGATTTCTGACGATTCTGGGCTGTAACAAGCCTCCTACGGATAAGCTCAACTTTCTCCGTCGTCTCCCGAACGAACTCCAGACCCAACAAAGGTGCATCACCCACCTCGGCCCAACACACTGGAGACCTACACGGTCGGCCATACAAGGCCTCAAACGGTGCCATACCGATGCTAGACTGAAAACTGTTGTTGTAGGCAAACTTTACCAAGGGTAAGTGCCTCTCCCACGTCCCACTGAAATCCAGGACACCACCCCGAAGCATATCCTCGAGGATCTGAATAGTACGCTTGGACTGCCCGTCAGTCTGAGGATGATAAGCTGTACTAAAGGTCAACTTAGCGCCCAAGGCACTCTGCAAACTCTGCCACAACCTGGCGGTAAAACGAGGATCTCTATTTGAGACGATCGTCACTGGGACCCCATGCAATCTCACTATGTCCCGAATATACAAGTCGACAAGATGATCTACCGAATCTCTCACGCGCATAGGAATAAAGTGCGCCGACTTAGTCAACCGGTCTACAACTACCCAAATAGCATCACTACCCCGCTGAGTCCTCGGAAGACCTACAACGAAGTCCATAGTGACGTGTTCCCACTTCCACTCGGCAATAGGCAAGGGTTGCAACAAACCTGCTGGCCTCTGATGCTCGGCCTTCACTTGCTGGCAAGTAAGGCACTTCGATACGAAAACAGCCACATCCCTCTTCATACCACGCCACCAAAACTAGTGACCCAAATCCTGATACATCTTAGTATCCCCTGGATGCACCGCAAGGCGCGAATGATGAAACTCTCGGAGTGCTTCCTCTCGGCAAGCCTCCGGCACAAATAAACGGTCTCGGTATCTCACACTCTGGTCGGGATACACCGTCAAACCCTTCTCAACCTTCCTACTGGAGATTTTCTTTCGGAGGGATTCTACCTCAAGGTCACCTCTCTGTGCCTCTAACACTCGTGTCACAAGTGTAGGCTGCGCAACAACAGAAAACAAGGCCGCAGCCTCAACGGATTCGCCCAGTAGCAAATCAAACTCGCCAAGTGCTCCCAACATCTTCCATTCCCGGATGGCTATACTAGCTACATCACTAATGGATTTCCTACTAAGGGCATCGGCCATAACATTGGCCTTTCCCGGATGATAGTGCAACTCAAAATCATAATCCTCGATGAACTCCATCCATCTCCTCTGCCTCAGATTCAAGTCTCTCTGTGTAAACAGATACTTCAAACTCTTGTGGTCCGAGAACACCTCGAACTTCTCACCATAAAGGTAGTGCCTCCAAATTTTCAAGGCAAAGATCACAGCCGCTAACTCTAGGTCGTGTGTGGGGTAATTCTTCTCGTGTATTTTCAACTGACGTGAGCCATAAGCTACCACTTTCCCCTCTTGCATCAACACACAACCCAAACCCTCCCGTGAGGCATCACAATAAACCGCATAACCCAACCCTCTCTCTGGAATAATCAATACCGGAGCGGTGGTCAATCTAATTTTCAGCTCTTGGAACGACTTTTCGCAAGTCTCATTCCACACAAACTTGACTCCCTTCCGAGTCAGCCTAGTCAACGGTGATGCTAACCTGGAGAAATCTTTCACAAACCGACGGTAATACCCAGCTAATCCCAGAAAACTGCGGATCTCAAATACACTCTTAGGCTATGCCCAATCCTGCACTGCCTCTACCTTGGATGTATCAACAGACACTCCTTCCCCGGATACCACGTGGCCTAAGAATTTGACTTCCCTCAGCCAGAACTCACACTTCCCAAACTTGGCATACAGCCTATGGGCTCTAAGCAACTCAAGCACCACTCTCAAGTGTTCCCCGTGCTCCTCCTCAGAAGGCGAATAGATAAGAATGTCGTCCACGAAGACAACCACAAATCGATCTAAGAACTCCCGGAAAATCCGGTTCATCAAGTCCATAAAGACTGCCGGTGCATTAGTAAGCTCGAATGGCATTACCAGAAACTCGTAATGGCCATACCGCGTACGGAATGCCGTCTTCGGAATATCCTCCTCCCTGACCCTCAACTGGTGGTAACCCGATCTCAAGTCTATCTTAGAGAAACAACGGGAACCCTTCAACTGGTCAAACAGGTCATCTATACGGGGCATAGGATACTTATTCTTAACCGTAGCCCGATTCAACTTCCGGTAGTCAATACACAATCTCAAGGCACCATTTTTCTTTTTAACAAAGAGGGCCGGTGCTCCCCACGGCGAAACACTAGGGCGAACAAAGCCCTTATCGAGCAATTCCTAGAGCTGAACTTTCAACTCAACCAACTCTGCTGGAGCAAAACGGTAAAGTGCCATAGAAATCGGCGCCGTGCCGGGCACTAAATCAATAGAGAACTCTATCTCTCGATGAGGTGGCAAACTAACAAGATCTTCGAGAAAGACATCCAAATACTCACAAACCACCCTCGGCAACACAAGCTGGGTCTCACCACACTCACCACTCTCAAAGCTAGCAAGTAGACCACTAAGCTCACTTCGCCCTCGCGAATCATACCCCGGTGGCAAAACACTACCAACCCGGTCTCCCAAGAAATGGAACCACTCCCCGCTCAAGGTACATAACGTGACCCTCTGGCGGTAGCAATCGATAACAGCCCGGTATGACGATAGCCAGTCCATACCCAAAATAACATCAAAACCCTTCATGGGCATGACAACAAACGGAAAAGGAAGCCTATAGTCGGCGACCTCTATATCACATCCTCTAACACCCTGTTTCAAGATCAACTCACCACCAAGAGGTGACACTACACAAATAGGAGATGCTAACTGTGCTAACTCCAATTCCAAAACAGATGCAAATGCAACAGATACAAAAGAATGAGATGCACCCGTGTCTATCAACACATTAACAACCGAGTTGCAAAACAGAAAAGTACCTCTCACTACCGATGGGGCCGGTACTAAATCCTGCGCGGTAACAGCATACACGCGCCTCGTAGGCCCCTGGCCTACCTGCTCACCCCTCGGAGCAAAAGACTGCTGCACAGACTGGGATGACGAAGCTCCCGGATTGGCCCTCGAGGCCTGCACAGACTGAGCTGGCTGAAAACCCTGCGTCTGCCTAGAACCAGACGCTCCCGAAGTGGCACTCAACTGCGGGCAAAACCTCTTCAGGTGCCCAGGCTGTCCACACTGATAACAAGACAAGGGCTGCCCCCTGCCCAAACTCTGACTCTGCGGTCTAGCTGAAGAGGAAGCAGCTCTCTGACCCCCACCCTTCTGCGGGCAAACAGAAACCTTGTGACCCAGCTAACCACACTTGTAACAAGCAAACTCCCCCTGATTGCCTCTCCCCGAGCCTGCAATCGGCACTGGAAAGGTCGATCTAGAAACTGCTCCCTGAGACTGTTGAGGGTTATAACCCCTCTGTCTCCTGCCATCACCCTGACCATCCTGGCTCCTCTTGGAGCCCTTCTGTTCTTCCTCCTCTTCCTGCATCATAATTTCCATATGAGCAGCAACATCTACCAGGTGTCTATACTCTCGAATGTAAGACCCACCAACTCTCAACTTGAGGCCCCGCCTCAACTTCCGCTCGAACTCATAGCAACGGCGTTCCTCAGACGCCACCAGTTCAGGTGCAAACCTGGACAGACTGGTAAAAGTAGCCTCAAACTCGGCCACTGACAAGCCCTGCTGTTTAAGCCGGCTAAACTGATCCCTCAGCTTCTCCCTAGCTGCTGCAGACAAAAACCTCTCCTGAAAAGCATTCACAAACGCCTCCCAAGTACCACCAACACGAGCCTTCTCGTACTTCCACCATTGACCCGCATCTCCCTTCAGTTGGAAGGATGCCAAGGTCACTTTCAGTGCTCCGTCCTCGATGCCAAGCATCTCGAACGTCTTACTCATTTGCTCTAGCCACTCATCAGCCTTCAGTGGCTCCTTCGGATCCCCGATAAACTCATCCGGATTTGACCGGAAAAACTCCCTCTTCAAGAAAGAAGGCCCTTCCTCAGCTGCCTGATTCCCAGCTCTAAGAATACCCAAAGCTCCTGCTATCTCTCTGGCCAAGGCACCCATGGCCTGCTGACCCACTGGCTCGGCCACATTGGCCTGACTAACTCCCTCTTGCACTGCTGGAATCTCACCCGGTAACGGTACTTCCTGCCTCGCAGGTCTACCACGCCTAGCACCTCTTCCTCGTCCTGACATCCTAATAAAGGTAACACAGAACATTAGCACATTCATAAATGTGCCGAAACTAAATACTCACGTCCTAATGCATGGACAACTGTAATTCACTCCACGTAAGCACATAAACACATAAGCACTTACGAATTTCATTTCCGGATAATGATAGTCCCGAGGCGTTACTAGAGTTCTGGTTAGAAACAACATTGATCAAGTGCTTTTCCAACAAGACTCCCAGAAACCCAAGGATCCAATCAACATCCTAGAAATTAAATCCTATACCCACATAGTCACATAAGCATGTTATCAATTAAGCACAAAGCATATAACATTACATCTAAGTCTCTATCAGGCGAGACAAACTCATTGTGATCCTAATCACTTCCCACGTACCCAAAGTATTCGAATCCGGTACGCTCTGATACCAAGTTGTAATGCCCTCAAAATAATAACATTAAACCCATCAATTAAGAGATTCATTGACATATGAAATTCTTCCATTCATCAAAGTTCCATTACAAAAGTATTACATGTTAACAACAAAAGCAAATGCCCTATGGGCTTACAGCTTTCCAAGTTAACACTTGGTTACAACAAAAGAGTACTAACTCATTTACACATTAAGCCCTTGGCTTGAATTTACATGTAATACATCAAAAAGTAAAACGACAAAAGTATGTCCGCCTCTAGCCTCCCAATCTATGTCCTTGGAGGTGGCATGCTACCTGTACCTGAAAATGATATTCCCATATAGGGTGAGCCACAGCCCAGTAGAAATACACTAAACCAACCATGAACAATGACTAAAAGATTAGCAATTGATAGATGGCCAACACTGATGCATCCACATAAATCACATATTTATGTCATACGACTTATGAGTCCAAGTTACCTTTCATCTTCCCGTTGAAAAGATGGGATGGTGATGGGTTGAGATGATGTATAAATCATTGCTCAGATATTCCCTGACATCTATGTGTGTTTTGCCTATTACATGATGGGTGTACTAATGTAAAACACTTCTTTTGTCTCTCAGCATCTGTTACTAATATAAGCAGCTTTCACAGAGGGACGTACGTCTAGATGTCCTTAGTGAAGATTTGTTTCTTTGGGTCGTCATTCCGAATGTCCGCTTGAATGTCTGGATGAGTCTAGTTGTGAAGGATGACTACCGTGGTCGTCGAGCATACTGCTGGTCTGACAGCTAGTGTGAAGTAAAGCTGAAACATAGCAAAATTGGGCAAAAATGTCACCGTCGTTCGTTCGTTTGGACGTTCGGCCCCTTGTGGGCTGGGCTGCTTCGGCTGCTATTCTATGCTGCTGCTTTTCTTGGACTTGATTTAGTACATGTTCAAGCCTCATTTTGAACTCCAAATTAACATAATCAATATAATATGATGAATTAAATTATAAGATTTTAATCAATTTAATTTAATTTCAAACAATCAAAGCATAAAAACAATAATCATCAAAATACATGTTATTCATGTTATGACTAACAGTTCTTTTGTGCTCGATTTTGGTTGAAAAGTGCCTTAGAATCTCAAAATTTTGATTAGAGGTGTCGACACTTAGCTTTCTACGGTCAACATCTACCTTATCATTTTCTTTCTCTTTTGATTTTGTTTGCTTGTATTAACACCACCTCTTTCAGATGTCGACACCGTTGATTCTGGAAAATAGAAATTTCTCTACTGTTTTCTGGTGTCGACACTAGGGCTTATAGGTGTCGACACGATGTTTGACCTAAACTCACTTGAAACACCATTGGTTTTTGATGTCGACACCCTTGTTGTTGAAAGTGTCAACATTTGATAAGAAAATTTTGAAATTTTTGCTGCGTTTTGGCTTTATTTTTTGGGATCTTTTTAACTTTTCTTTAAATGACTTTAGGTCTAAATACCCACTTTTGTCTTTAGGCTATAAATAGACTCCAAACACTTTCTCTTTCATCACTTTTTCTTTTTATTTATCTTTCTCTTTCTCTCTCTTTTCCCTCTCTTTACACCAAAACCCTCTCTCTCTCTCTCTCTCTCTCTCTCTCTCTCTCTCTCTCTCTCAAACTCTTGCTTTTTCGCACAAAGCTCTCAGATCTACTCACTCCAGGTCATCTTTTCACCTTGCTCCTTTAAATTAGATTGTAGAGCTTGTCGAGAATTTCGTTTTAATCGAAGCAAATCGTGATTTCGCTACTTTTGACTCTTGAAGATTTTCTCTCCTTCTTCCCTAATTTGAGGTAAGGACCTATATTACTCTTGTATTTTGTGTACTCATGGATATGTGGTATTTTGTAACTATGGGTTTTGGAATTTATTTGAAATTTGATGCAACTATATGATATAAAAGCTTGGGCTTCTTGTCTCTTGTTTTTCTTTTAAAGTATTGAAGTTTCTACTTTCAATTTACAAAGGGTATCTTGATTTCAAAAGTTGCACTCAAGAAATGAGAAAGCCCTAAATCTTTTTAAGAAAATCCTAGAATGGAAATTGGGGGTTTTAGTTGGGTGATGCAATTTATTTTGAGAAAAGTGGTTTTACTTTGAAATGGGGATTATTCTTGGAAAACTTAATGTTTTTAAGTTATTGGGATTATTGACACTCTTGAAGGTTGAGAATTATTGATATATATGTATATATATATATATATTGTTGGGATTTATTTTAGTTATGCTCTAATATTGTCATTTTATGAAATAATTTGATAGAGATAACTGTTTTGGGCAATGAGTGAAGGGTTGTATGTTTGTTGAAGTTATGAATTGAGAATTTGGAAAAAAAAATGGAGACTTTTGCAAATCATGACATGCTTTTCTCCTGCTTGTCATTAAATGGTGGGTTGTAACACTTAGTTTGGATGATATCTTCACTAATGCTTGTCATTACCTGCTGAAATAGTCACTCAGTTCTCATGTATAAATGAGCATGCATGGACGTGGATACATATCATGAAAATTATTTATAATACAATCAATACTGAAATATTGAATAATGAAAATAGCGTGAAAATTATGAAAATTTAATACCTAGGGATGGTGAGCCTATGTGGTTTGTGAAAATTCAGTAGTTACTAATATGGTAAAAAGGTTTTTGAAATTGTAAGGGACAATCAACCCCATTTTCCATTCCATAAGTCCATCCTTGTGTATATATACACATAATATTTAGTTTGTAAAAATTCAATAGTTAGTACTAACATGGTAAAAGGGTTTGTGAAACTGGAAGAGGGACAATCACCCCCCTTTTCCACTCCGTATAGGTCAATTCTTGTATATATATATATCTATCAATCTATACTATCATATATGTGAACATTGGACTTGATGTTCAAACTTTCAAACTTTCTCCTTATAGCATGTGACAGATTTTTATATGCTAAAGTAAAAACTTATTATACTATAACGTAAGTTTGAACTCAAGAACTTAAGTTTCATTAAGAACACACTTAGTATTTAAACAACTTACATATTATGACATTAATTTCTTTATTATTTATTTATTTATTATTATTTTTTTCTTACTTAGCGCTACTGTGTATATATATATATATCTAACATGATGAAGCCATGCATACTAATAGAGTGACACTGATAAGAGTTTGACTAAACTACCTCAATATTATGCATGCAAATTTGTCCAGGGCCGGCCTAGTGTTGGGGATATAATACAAATATCTAACAGCTTAAATTTTTATGAGGCAGCTCCTCTCTAGTTCGTAAGAGCTGTTTTGGGCTATCACAGGTCACACTTTGATAATTCAAATCATTTATTTTTTGGACTATGACGTATAGATCATTTATGAAGAAAAAAAAAATTAGATTGATTTGATATTTTGGAACACATGTTAGTTTATGGTATTTAGAGTCCTTTGGCAATAAGATTTTTTAGTAACTTTTTTATTTTTTGGCTAAAATATAAGATAAAAAAAAGTAAAGGAGACTTATTTATAAGTCCTTTTTCAGACACTTATATTAGGGTAAGTTCTGTGTAATTTCTTATAGAGTCTCAAGTCCTATATATTTAGATAGGAATGTATTCTACAAGATCCTACATAAATTTAACATGGCGTGACATTTACATAAACGTAACGTAACGTGACACCTACATAAACGTAACGTAACGTGACACTTATACGTAACGTGACACCTACATAAATGTAACGTAACGTTTCATGTTACGTTTCGCAAACTTAATGAGTTTTTATTTTTTTAAATTGAATGTGAAAATGTTACTGGTTTATGTTTGTGTCACGTTACGTTTCATATAAATATGATTTATGGTGAATGTTGTCATAGATTATAAGTGTCACGTTACGTTTATGTAGATATGATCTATGGCAACATTCAATTTCCTATATAGGAAATTGAATGTTGCCATAGATCATAGGTGTCACGTTACGTTTATGTAAGTGTCACGTTACGTTTATGTAGGTATCACGTTACGTTACATTACGTTTATATAGATATGATCTATAGTAATATTCAATTTCCTCTATATGGTTTTACTATTATTTATGATATTAACAACTAATATTGAGGGTAAATGTGTCAACAAACTTCCCACAGGACTTATGGGAACATAAGTTTTTTTGTAGGACCATATGTAGTATAAGTCTCCCTAATAGGACTTATAAATAATTTTTCCAAAAAGTAATTCATATGTGTGAAACAAATTGAAAGAGAGTTGAGAGAGTGATATTGACAGAAAATTATCTGTTATTCATTCTGTAATGAGAAACTAATTCTAGCCTCCATAATATAGGAGCTGATTTACAAACATCATTATGATGTGTTGCATTAAAATAAAGAAAAGGAGCCGAAAGAGGAATCGGCCGAAAGCAGCAGCCGAAAGGTAAAGATTAAATAATACCTATACATATTATATACATACAAACATATTAATATATTAATATATACAAACTATACTTATAAGAGTAATATATTAATATGTATGTTAACAGCCCCCCGCAAACTCAAGGAGGGAAAACATCAACCAACTGGAGTTTGGAGACAAGTTCAATGAAGCGGCCAGGAGAATGAGCTTTGGTGAAGATATCAGCAGGTTGATCAGTAGAGGAGATTGGATGGAGATGAACAGTACCACGAGTGACGTGTTGACGAATAAAATGACAGTCAATCTCAATGTGCTTGGTGCGATCATGAAAAACATCATTGTGAGCGATTTGAAGAGCACTGTGATTGTCACAAAAGAGGGCAGTAGCGCCAGAGGGAGAAACACCCATGTCAGCAAGAAGCCAACGAAGCCAGAGAAGCTCCTGAGTAGTATCAGCAAGAGCACGATATTCAGCTTCGGTACTGGAGCGAGCAGTAAGAGTTTGTTTCTTGCTGCGCCAAGAAATAAGAGAATCACCCAAGAAAAAGCAGAACCCGGTAGTAGAGCGCCGGTCTGTAGGATCCCCAGCCCAATCAGCATCGGAAAAAGCACGAAGCTGGAGAGAGGAGCGGGCGGAATAATGAAGTCCATGAAACAAGGTACCTTTGAGATAACGAAGGATACGGACTAAGGCAGCATAGTGAGAGGTACGAGGAGCTGACATAAACTGGCTGACAATATGAACGGCATAGGCAATATCAGGACGAGTAACAGTGAGATAGACAAGGCTGCCAACCAGCTGACGATATAGGGTAGCATCAGAGAGAAGAGTACCATCAAGAGGTGTAAGACGACTTTGAGGCTCCAGGGGAGTGGAGGCAGTCTTGCAATCCGTAAGACCAGCGCGGGTGAGAAGATCAGAGGTATACTTCGCCTGAGAGAGAAAAGACCCCGTGGAATCATGGAAGATTTCAAGACCCAAGAAATAGCTGAGAGGACCAAGATCTTTCATCTCGAAATGATGACTAAGAAACTGTTTAAGGCATAGAATACCATCAAGATCGTCACCGGTGATAATCATATCATCCACATAAAGAAGAAGCAAGGTGGTCCCTTGAGCAGTGTTCCGGATGAAAAGAGCAGTATCATAAGAACTGGAGGTGAAACCACAGTCATGAATAGTAGAGCTGAACTTGGCAAACCAAGCGCGCGGAGCTTGTTTGAGACCATATAAAGCACGCTGAAGTTTGCAGACTTTATGAGGGGGATAAGTAGACCCAGGGGGAGGTTGCATGTAGACCTCCTCAAGAAGAACACCATTAAGGAAAGCATTTTTTACGTCCATTTGATAAAGATCCCAGTGTCGAGTGGTAGCAACTGCAATCAGGCTACGAACAGAGGTGAGACGAGCAACAGGAGCAAAGGTCTCCTCATAGTCAATACCATATTCTTGGTTGAAGCCTTTGGCAACAAGACGGGCTTTGTAGCGCTCAATAGATCCATCAGAACAAGTTTTGATTTTGTAGACCCATTTGCAGCCAATGGCAGTCTTGCCAGGAGGAAGATCAACAATGTCCCAAGTGTGAGTTTTGTCTAAAGCCTGCAATTCATCAGTCATAGCTTGCTGCCAAAGAGGATTAGAGCGAGCCTCACGATAGGAGGTTGGTTCATAAGTAGAAAAAGCAGTAGAACCAACAATAAAGTCACGAAGACGAGTAGAAGGTTGGGTTACCCGGTGTGGTCGAGTAGAGGCAGGAGGAGCCAGAGGGAGAGACTCACCAGGAGGGGAGGATCCCGAGGGAGCAAGAGCAGGACCATCAGAAGGAGCAAGTGCATGGGACAGACCAGTAGGCAAGGCAGGAGCAAGGGAGGCGGGTACGGGCGATGGAGTAAGCTCATTGGAGATCTCGAGGGAGGCGGGCAAGGGCGGTGGTGTAGGTCCAGTAGAGGTAGGCAAGGCAGGCTCGAGAGAGGCTGGTGGAGTGAGCTCATCAGAGAACAGATCCGTGAAAGGGTCAGTAAAAAACAGAGAGGATGAGGGAACGGACAAACGGAAGAGAGAGAGAGAGGAAAACATTTTGTGTTCCCAAAAGACTACATGACGAGAGATACGAAGTCGCTGGGAGAGAGGATCCCAACAACGATACCCCTTGTGTTCAATACCATACCCTAAGAAGCAACAAAGGCGAGAACGTGGTTCAAGTTTGGTACGTTCATGAGGTTGGAGAAGAACAAAACAGGCAGAGCCAAAAACCCTAAGGTTGGTGTAAGGGGGACGGGTGCCATGCAGACGCTCATAAGGAGTGTGATTATGAATGACAGGCGTAGGGATACAATTTATAGTGTAAGCAGCAGTGAGAGCTGCCTCTCCCCAAAAATGTTCCGGACAAGAGGAAGACAGAAGGAGAGCTCGAGTAGTGTCAAGGATATGGCGATGTTTCCGTTCAGCACGGCCATTTTGTTGAGACGTACCGGGACAGGAACGATGAGGTTGAGTACCATGACTCTGAAGAAAGGAAAGAAAGTCAAAATCTTTATATTCCATGGCATTGTCGGAGCGAAAAACCTTAATAGTTTTAGAAAATTGTGTTTTAACCATTGCAGCAAAATTGTAATAAAGTTGTTTGAGCTCAGAGCGATTTTTCATAAGAAACAACCATGTAAAACGGGAAAAATCATCTATAAAAACAACAAAATAGCGTGCGCCTCCCATAGTAGGAGTAGGAGAGGGTCCCCAAATATCAGAATGAATGAGATCAAATGGTGCAAGAGAAACAGAGGCACTTTTATTAAATGACAAGGCAGGTTGTTTGGCGAGTTGACAGGACACACAATCTAAAACATCAGAACTTACATGACCTAAATGACCACTGGAAATTAAAGATTTTAAACGACCAACAGAAAGATGGCCTAAACGATAATGCCAAAGCTGAAAAGGAGATAAAAGAGTAGCAGTGGTAGCAGTGGTAGCAGTGGTAGGAGCTGTGATCTGAGAGGAATCGGGAACATGAAGATGGATGAGTTCATAGAGACGTCCATGCTTACGGCCTATCCCAAGAGTTTGCCCCGTCCGAGGGTCCTGTACCAAACAACCAGTACGGGAAAAGGTAACAGTTAGACCATGCTCACATAATTGACTAATGGAGATAAGATTTAAAGTAAGAGCAGGCATAAGATAGACATGAGATAAAGATAAGTGAGAGGTTGAAACAGAACCAACATGACTTACAGACAGAAGAGACCCATCAGCAGTATGGATAGAAGGAACATGAGGAGTAGAAGAGAGAGGAGTAAAAATAGTAGGATCAAAAGTCATGTGATTACAACAAGCGGAGTCAAAGTACCAAGAAGAGTTACCTGCGGTGGCAGATAAAGCAGTAGATGGAGGAGTACCGGAACGTTGCCAAAAATGTTGAAACATGGCTTCGACATCAGTTTGAGAGAAGACTGGAGTGGAAGGGTCTATAGGAACAGAGGAAGGTAAATCCTCTGAGGCAGCAGCAGCAGTGCGTTGAGCGGGCATTGGTTTAAACTGAGTCCCAGAACGGTGAGAGTGGCTGCGAGAAAAATTCCCGGTGGAAGGACCATTGCGAGAGGCACGGGCGGGATTGCGGAAGCAGTCTTGCTGGAGATGACCAGGGCCAGTCTTGTTGCAAAACCGACAAAGACGAACTGGACAATGAACCAGAAGATGAGTTGACGGAAGATTGCGGTTGTAACAGTAATTGCAGGTATTGGACTTCTGTGGTGAAGGTGGGGAAGGAGAACTTCGAATCTGAGGAGTGGCAAGAACAGAGTCCACAGGGTGCGGATGGAGAGTACCAAATCTGGTTTCCTCTGACAGGAGTTCAGAAATTGCTTGCTCAAGAGTGGGTAAAGGAGTGCGATGAAGGAGAGATGCTCGGACTGGCTCAAATCGGGGAGTGAGAGCCATGAGAAACTGAACCAAGCGCTGTTGGTCACGGTAAGTAGTAAACAAGGCAGCATCCGTAGTACAATCCCATGGAGGTTCAGAAAGAGCGAGCTGATCCCAAACATAATACATTTGGGAGAGGAAATCATTAATGTTCTGAGTTGTTTCTTGGCGCATACGGTGAAGATGACTCAGAAGCTGATATTGGTGAGCAAGGCCAGTAGTCTGATAGCGTTCTTGTAAAAAATCCCAGATGGCTTTGGCAGGAGAGGAAGCAGAGTCAAGTTGGAACCGACCAAACTGGAGGCTGATAGATGTAATGGAAGTATTGCGAAACCAAGTGATGATCTGATAGTTTTTACTATCCCAATCTTCCAATCGGTCGACATATTTGGTGGCGGAGTCTGTGGCAGCGGAATCCGTGGTCTCTTGAACGGGTTTGCGTACATCCCCAGTGATGATACGCCAAAGTTTCTTTCCTCTGAGAAAGCCAGACATAGCTTGTGCCCATAGGACATAATTAGTCCCGTCAAGAATAACGGAAATAGGGTGATTAGAGGAGTCCAGGCGATCCATGAGAGAAAAATGGCACAATTGAGGTAGAATCTGAAAAATCTGAGGTTACCAGTGAATTCAGATGGTCAAAATTAGTCAGAAAAGGAGTGAACTGACCAAAAATATGACCAGAAAGGCAGAAAATCAAATAGTCAACGGCTGGTCAAACTGTGCGGCGCAGGTTAGCATAGATTGGCGCGGCGCAGGTTAGCAGACGAAGACACACGGCGCACGGAAGCAGAAGGGCTGACGTCGGCTGACGTCAGAAAGGCGCGGCTCACGTTAGCAGATGAGGCAGCGGCGCAGAATAGCACTGGTCAGTGTAGGAGGCGCGTAGAGCGCGTCTGAAGCGAGGCAGCGCGTGGGCTAATGTTATGGTGGCGCGTGGAGGCGCGTGTGACCTCAGATGATGATGAATCTGGCGGCGTTGGCTTCGTCGTGAAGAGACGAAGGTTTTGGTGTTGTCAAATCTGTGTATTGGGTAAGGATGAGGTATGCAGTAATCTGCCAAGAGAAGAAAGTGTGATGCAGAGGCTTAGGAGAAACACCTGTGCTCTGATACCATGTGAAACAAATTGAAAGAGAGTTGAGAGAGTGATATTGACAGAAAATTATCTGTTATTCATTCTGTAATGAGAAACTAATTCTAGCCTCCATAATATAGGAGCTGATTTACAAACATCATTATGATGTGTTGCATTAAAATAAAGAAAAGGAGCCGAAAGAGGAATCGGCCGAAAGCAGCAGCCGAAAGGTAAAGATTAAATAATACCTATACATATTATATACATACAAACATATTAATATATTAATATATACAAACTATACTTATAAGAGTAATATATTAATATGTATGTTAACAATATGTTTGGGATAATTTTTGATTTTTTACCAAAAAAAAAAAAAAAAAAATTGTGCAAAATGTAGAGTGAATGGAAATGAATATTTGGCTATTTAGTTTTTTTAGTGACTTTTTAACTTTTAGGGTAAAATGTTTGCTTGCCAAACGAGGCATTAAAAAAAAGAAACAACAAATATTATTTGAAAATTAAAACATTCATATTTTGAGAGACAAATGCAATAAATTAACGTGTCTACAGTTTTCAAATTGATCTAATTTTTTTTTTATGAATGATCAATACATCATGGTCTAAAAAATGAACAGTTCGAATCATCAAAGTGTGACCTATGTTGGCCCTACAGGTTGAAACGGTGTCGTCCAATCCAAGAGTTGCCTTCAAATTTTAAATGAATTGGTGGTTAACATTTCAATATTTTATCCAAGCATTATGAATAATAAAGTTATCTCTCTCTCTAACACTTTAAACTTGACAAAGTGGGCTAAACCAACCTAGGAGGAATTTTTGGGTGCTAGTAGTGTAGATGTCATGTGATACATTCCTCTATTATGATTGGATTTGATAATAGAGTTTCTTACATTTATATTGAGTGTTTGGGAAGTGTTTGGGAAATAGTAAAAATATCAACATTTATGATTAGTGGAAAGTATCACTTAGCAGTGCTATGTGGAACCCTCCTAGGATACAAAAAAATTTCTCAACGTAGATCCCTTTGGATATGTCATTAGTCGAGGTGCCATGTGGTACCCTCCTACCATTCGAATTAGTTTTTAGCGATAGATTTAAAATATCATCACAAAAAATGTCACTAAGTGTCAGTTTTAGCGACAAATTCAGAAAATTATCACAATTTTTTTTTTTCAACGACGATTCTATTAGGATTAACTTTCAAATAAAAATTAAATCCAACTATTATGATTTGCTGGTAATCTATCCATAATATTATACATCATCCAAATGTATAGATCCTGCAATACACTAATTAATTAAATCTCAGCCAAACCAATTAATTCAATTTCAACCTAACCATCTCTTTTTATAATAACTTTCTTGACACATTTTCATGATTAGTAGACTTTTCCATTGCTATATGTTTAGTTAGGGCCAATTCTTATGCATAGCCTTGCACATTATCAATTTAGTTTTCTTGTACATGCTTTTAGAATTCATAAAACCTTTTCATTTTGATATTTATGTGTTTATAATTTTAGAATAACGATAATTTTTTTTCTTTTTAATTCTTTTTCTAAGAAGTAATAATCATATTCGAATCAATTACTATGATTCCCGATGTAATGTTCAAGATGTGTAAAAAATATTTTTAAATATTCAAAATACTGGATACGTGCTCATGTTTCAAGAAAATAAGTGTTAAGCAGTGAAATATTTAAAAACTTTTAGGAATTTGAATGAGAAAAAACAAATATTTGATTGTTAAAATTTTAAAGACAAAATAATTTAAAAAAATTTTGTTTTAAAAAGTAAACATTTTTTACAGCAAATTATTTTGTTCTTAAAAGTATATTTATTGGTGATATTTTCAAAATTTGTCACTGAAAGTCCATTTTTTCACTTTTCAGAATGAGACCTTTTAGTGACGACTCTCACAGCAACATAAAGTAATACCTAAATATTTTTTGTAACCAAATTTCAACTTTTGAGAACAAAAATATTTGATCCATAAAACTCTTATATGTGGTATTGCAACCTTTGATGCATCACCATTATTAGCCCTTTTAATGTGTGACATCCAATGGAGAGTATTCACATATTTATAAAAGATGATGTACGAGGCGGCAACTTGAATTGCACTTAAAACTCTTGACACACACACACCAAATGAGAGAGATGTAAGTGTACGGCACTCTCTCATATTCATTGCACATTTTAGCAGGGTTGTAATTAATTTTGTTTAACTTTATTCATTTTTATTTTTCCATCCACCTTTGTAGCATAGAAGAGATAATCATGCCGTGCATCAGGACATGTAAGTATGGCCATGGTCGTGCAAACTTAAGGAAAACATGGGATCATTGGGACTTGAGGGCTTTAGTTCTATACATCCTCTTGACTCAATTATACCTTCATGTTTTCGGACGACTTCACAAAATGAGTACCATGGGGATGATGATCACTGCAATTGTTTGGCTTTTTTACTTTTTTTTTTTTTTGATCAGCAAAGAAAAATGAACTTTATTGATGAATTAGAAGACAATTACATCAATAAAAGAAAAGAGAAGGATGAGTGCAAAAAGCATCAAAACAAACCAAATCAATCCCAACTAGGTTGGCACCGATACGGCCGCCCAATCATATGCTAGCACACCATCAAGAGTTGGTGAGTAACCAACCTCAAACACCGAAGCCAACCTCACCCAAGCAGAAGATTACCAAAACTAACAAACTAACAAACATATAGAAGCCAAACATCAGCAAAGCTGCACTCATATGAGCTGCACTAGCATAGAAGGCCACACAGCATGAGCACCACAAAAGCCACACAACATCATCACACAGCTAGAGCAGACACCGGCAGAAATGAGACCAAACAACAACCAATCAGACATCAGCAGAAATGAGACCAGAGTAGACGCACCTGAAAAGACCTCTAAAACCCATAGAATACCAGAATTACTGAGAGAACAAAGCAAACAACCAATCAGCCAACCAGGCCTGCAGACCATTCAGCCATTCCTCTAAAGTGGACCATTCGTCTAGCACCTAATCACAACACAACCAACACAACAACAAAAGCACAGATCAACAACAAGCTCCACACTAGAGACCATCACAGCAGACAACAGCAACCCCCCAGGCTGCTGAATATCTTGTATGTGTACACCATGAGGTAATACATCACTGGTACAACACCTTACTTCTCAGCACACAACAGAGCAGCTCCCTCCGCAAAACCAGTTCAATAGCAGCATTCCATTTCTGATGCATCATTCCTCACCACAATCCAGAATCAACTAGAGCAACACGACCAAATGCTGCCTCACCAAAATTAGGATCCAATACCTCCTCCATTGCTGACTCATCACCATCTAGGGGAACTGTGCGCACCTTGAAACTGGCAGGCATCAACCCTTGACCAGGACTATGACAATCCATTGTTTTCTCCCAGTTCTGACCACCATTTAGCAGACCTGAGCACCAGTATGAGACCTGCACTAATATGGTGAGCATCCCTACCCCAAACCAAATCCGCAGCATACCAATCAAACAAGCAATCAATTATCTCCAAACACACCAGGGACCACCCCCATTACACTAATTACCCTTACCATGAAGCCTACCCAACAGCAATCAAGCCTAGAACAGAGTTCCACCTGATTAATAACAGATGAACAACTGAATAGAAGCACACTCAAGACCAAATAGCAACACCAAGCCAGCTGAGCACTCTAACAAATGAACATCCTTAATACCACTGTCCACTGCACTCTAGCAGATGAGCAACATAATAGATGAACAAATGAACAGAAGCACACTGAAGACTGCCCAAGCACTCTAACAAATGAACATCCTCCAAACCACTGTCCTCTGCACTCCAGCAGATGAGCAACCAGTCTATACTCAGCTCCCCTGCCTTAAACAATACTGAACCTGGTGCAAATTAAAAACTACGTCATTAATGGAAAACTCTGCTTTGGCTGGGGAGGATTTAACCCACAAAGCGATTCTTACTTTGACGACCTCACATAAGTCTTCTAAATTTGGTTGAGAACCATTAAAGACACAATCATTCCGATGCTTCCAAGTGGACCAAAGGACAGCCAAAGGCACAACCTTCCACATCACTTTCTCAAGCTTTTTCATCTTGCAAAATGACCACCACCGCAATAGCCCTTCCACTGAGTTTGGCACCACCCACTGAACACCCCACAACTTCATAATCTGAGACCACAGTAGCCAGACAAATGGGCAAAAAAACAAGATATGGTTGGCCGATTCCACCTCGTTTTGACAGAAAACACAGCTCACATTGGCAGCCTCATCTAAAATCCCAATTCTTTGGAGGTAGATGGATGTTTTCACCTTGCCTAACCAAGCCAACCATCCAAAGAATTTGACTTTTGGTGGTGCACAGTTATTCCATACTTCCCCTGCCACTTTCCTATCAAGACCCAATAATGATTCACATCTTCTATAACCTGAAGCAGCAGAATACATCCCAGAGGAATCAGCCCTCCATTTCCATATATCGGGCGATATGACCCTCACTACCGGTGCACTCCTAAGTAAGGTATGTAACCTACTTACCTCCTCATCTTCCCAAGCCAACAGAGGTCTCCTAAACTCAAAAAACCAGTCCTGGATCCCTCCATTACTGGTATAGAAGTCAGCCACAACTCCATCTTTAAAGTAGAGAGAGAGAACAGTCTGGGAAATTCATCCTTTAAACACAACTCCCTTGCCCATTTATCCCTCCAGAATTGTGCTCTCCTACCATTCCCAAAATAATTACAGAGTTTTCAAGATAGAAATTATGTAATACAGGCTTAGAGATAACTGCAGTAACTATGTCAGACCAAAATTTTGAGCCTCTAACTCTTCCTTCCAAATCTGGCAGCCATCTTCCACCCCCCATGTTATATTTTGAGCATATGACTTCCTTCCACAGTGAGTGATTTTCTGCCCCAAACCTCCACCACCATTTCAGCAGGAGGCACTTGTTCATATCAGTGATTCTTCTGATTCCCAAACCTCCCAAAGTTTTGCTCTTGGTAGTATTCTCCCAACTAACCATGTGAACTTTCCTTCTAAGATTTGATCCCCCCCAAAGAAACTTAGCTTGAATTTTGTCGATTTCCTTCGCCACCCCCTCGAGTATTTTGAACAGTGACAAATAATAAGTAGGCAAGTTGCTCATAACGGATTTAATTAAAGTCAGCCTCCCAGCAAACGATAGCAACTTTCTCTTCTATGTGGATAATTTTTGCTTAAATTTGTCCAAAACTGGCTTCCAAGTGCTTAACCTGCTAGGATTAGCTCCTAGAGGTAACCCAAGGTACTTTAAAGTCAAATTTTCATGAACACAATTTAATTTAGATGCAAAACTTTGCATCAGACCTTCATTTACTCCAATGCCAGCAATCACACTCTTATGATAGTTAATTTTCAGCCCCGAAAGAATTTCAAAGCACCTGAGAATTCTTTTAATGGTCACCACTTCCACCCACTCAGCTTCGCAAAATAGAATTGTATTATCGGTGAATTGTAGATGTGTAACTCTTACCCCATTATTACCAATGACAACTCCTTGGATTAAACCCATTTCCTTGGCTCTATCAAACAAAATATTCAACCTCTCAGCCACTATATTGAATAGAAAAGGTGACAGTGGATCGCCTTGCCGTAAACCTCTCTGTGGACAAAATTCCTCGGTTGGAGAACCATTTACCAGGACCGACACCTTTGTAGAGGTAACACAGGTTTTCAACCATTTCACCCATCTATTTCCAAATCCAAAGTTAGATAACATACTGAATAAGAATTCCCAATTTACCGAATCATATGCCTTCTCAAAGTCTAGTTTCAAAACCAAACCTTTCTTATTTAATTTTCTCCACCCATCTACTACCTCGTTTGCAATAAGGACCCCGTCAAGAATATTCCTTCCCCTCAGGAAAGCAGATTGGGCCTCAGTAATTACCTGTGGCATCACTTGTTTCATCCAATGTGACAAAACTTTGGCTAGGATTTTATACAAGGAGCCAATAAGACCTCTTTGACTTGTTTGCAACACCTGCTCTGGGAAAGCTCTCCAAGCTTCAAGGTAATGATGAGGATATTGATGCAATCAATCTGTTGAAGGGTTTATGGGCACCGATAATCTTATACTATCTTACGCTTGGAAGAAAATCAGATGCAGTTGAAACACCTAACAGGACTACTTACACTAGGTCTAAGAACAGTTTATATCACGTATCTTACACAGGATACTAAGTATGTGTTCTATCTCCTAACCTTCTTGATGCTTTTTCTTGGACTTTTTAAGTATGGAGAGAGAGTGTGGGCGATCAAGTCAAGAGCTATGGAAAAGTATGAGGGTTTTGTTGAGTTGGATCAATTCACAATTAGCAAAATTAGTAATGCACGAGCACTCCGACCTAATGGAAAGCTAGTGCGGACAAGCATATTCCTATTTCCATATCTTAAAGCCTCATGCTCTCAATTATGAGTCTGATAGGTCCAAACTAGGCAAATTGGTAAAAGAATTCCACGAATTGGTGGTTGAAAGGGGTAGTGTTCACAATACTTTCAAATTAATTGAGATTGAGTTGGGGTTGATGTATGACATGCTTTTTAGCAAAGTAGGCACAATTTTTACATTGCGGGAAAGTATTCTCGAACTTATTAGCTTGTCTTGCATTGTTTTTGTGTTAACGATGTTGGTTATCATGTTGAAAAACCCTCCTAAGCCTCCTGCATATTTGCACATTGATCTTCCGATTACCATAACTCTGCTTGTTGAAGCGCTTCTTTTAGAGATAGCTGGAGTTCTTGAGCAATTTGGTTCAGATTGGGCAATTGTCTGGGCATGTAAGCATTATCCAAGTAAGTTCGTCACACCAATTTTTGATCTTCACGAACTTTTGATCTTTAAAAGTAAAAGGTGGTCTGAACTTATGGGACAATTCAGCTTGTTGAATTTCTACATCAAAAAGAAGTAAAACATGTTCAATATTATTGTGGATTCTTTTTGTGGTAGGGAAAAAATGTGGGCGAGATTTAGCTTGCCACTGAGCCCAATACATCCTAGTTTGAAAGAACTAATCATCAATCAGCTTCAGAAGAAGACGAAACATATTTCAGAAGTTGAAACATCTCAGGTTTCCACTATTTAAATAAGTGAGTGGACCCTTGGGAGTTATGGATATCTAAGATGAGTTTAAGTGGATTTTCGATCTAGAATTTGAGGAAAGTATTGTCATTTGGCATGTTTGCTATCATTCAAAGTTGGAAGGTTCTAGGTTGGTCACAGATGAAATAGAAGCAACCAAAACATTATCATATTACATGATGTATCTTCTATTATATATCATTCTAGTTTACTCTTTTGTAGCAATAATGACAAGGTTATGCAGGCTTATACTAATGTGAAGAAATTTTTTGAAGCAAGAGAATCCGCGTCATCTAAAGTTGAACCGTATAAGTTGCTGCTTCAGTAAGAATTATTGGACTCTAACAATATGACAATAAACAGCATACACATACTTGTATGTAGTTTGATGGAGAAAGAGAACAAGTGGAAGATCATGAACAAAGTGTGGGTGGAGATGTTATGCTATATGGCAAATCATTGCCCAGTGAAAAACCATGTTCAAGAGCTTAGACGTGGTGGACAATTTGTCACCCAAGTTTGGCTTCTACTTATGCACTTTGGCATAAGAAAAAGGTCGGACGGAATTATGTTTCAACAAATTACTGACCCAAACCAGTTAGATAAAAGAGTGAAAGATTTGGTTGGAGGAATTGCAAAATTTGGGGATGAGATTATGAACCAGAACAACTAATATGAGTACTATGGGTCTGTGACGTTTTGGAAAGGATATTGGTTGGATTGTTTTGCATCTTTAGGAGAAACTATTCTTTCAAGTTGTTTGCCATGTATAAGAGAGATACCTTGAGTCCATTAAATTAATTAGGTCCAATCGGAGCCCAATCGGAAAGCCCAAAATTAATGGGTCCAGAGAAATTATGGCCAAATGAGTCCAAGTGAAATCTATTGAACGGGCCCATGAGAAAGCCAACAAATTGGTCCGAGGAAGACCCATCAAGCAGATATCTCTAAAGAGAGTCCAACAAGCCCATCTGAGGAGGCCTAGATCATATGGGCGTCCGAGGAGGTTAACCATTGCTTTCAAAAGAGATGAAACCCTCGGAGGAGATCCATTCTCTGAGGTATTGGCTTAGTCTTGAAAGGGTTTTGAACCACGAACCTAGAGACCTATTTGAGCTCGGACTCGAAAGGGTTCGGATCCACAAACCTAGAGATCCGAAGCGCCTGGTTTCGAGCAAATTCGAATGCAATTTAGAAGTTGCTCCGTTAATGAGTCCCAGAACACTTGCGCGTTCGTAGCTTTCCGAGATCTACACATTAGAATCATGGGCGTAACGGAGTTCGAACAAAGGACCCGATCCTGAGGATGGTGAGTGAAGATAAATTCACCCTTCGGTTAAACTAGCCTATACCGGGTCGAGGTGGCACGATCTAAGGGGTTCCTGAGACTCGGTAATATTTGCGGCAGGGCATCCTATAGGACTACCCTTGACCCTTTGGGATGATTTGGGATCATTGGTTAGGTGTGGTTAAGAAGAAGGGTTCTCACCTCTTTGGGATTTTCCTTATCCTCGGAGAGGTCACCTCCTCGGACAAGGTAGTTATAGGGAATATTTCCCATGTGCCTTACATATGGGCTCCATCCTACATCATGAGATGCTTACAAATAGCACCCACTTATATCTACCTTGAGAGTAAAAGTGGGAGATCCGTGAGAGAGCCTTACTATTATTCTCTTTCTAACTACTTTGCCTTCTTCTTCACCCAATCTATTATCTTTATCATCTCTTTGCTATTGTGTTCCTAGTTGTGACTGTTGAAGAATCTAAGCCTCTCATCATTTCTAAAGAATTCAAGTTTTCTTCAAAGATCTTTGAAGATCTTTCAATTTTCCGACAACATTCTTGAACCCACTTAAAAATTTGGCGATTTCGTTGGGGAGGCGGATTGGTTAATGGTCTCAACAACATCCGGAATTTACACAACTCCGGTGAAGATGACGGGAGAAGAAGAAGTTCATCAACAAGGCTCTTCGAATGGTGGTGATGAGAGAACTCAAGTTCAAGACTCACCTCTTATCCTTAAAGCTATTCAAGGACTCCAACACACTCAACAAGAGATTCTCACGACCCTTCGAAATCTCACCCGCACCACCGGCAACAAATGGAGGTCAAGTCGATGCCGGCAAGCATCAACAACTTCATGGTGATGTTGGGAATGGTCAAAATCATCAAGACCCACCCCAAATTCTCCTTGAAGTTGCTCAAAATGGTGTACAAAATCAAGTGCTAAGAGGAACAAGTCATGGCCAACCTGTGGCCCATGGAGCGCAAAATCACGCAACCAGAGTATGGCTCGCTTTTTTCACGCCCCATCTCGGAAGGTTAGAAAGAAAGCCCTACAATTCAGACTCCCGTGGTTCTGAATCTAATTTCACAAGTGCAATGTGAAATTGATAAACACCAAAGAGTCCAAATCTGGCAAATCGTTTGGAAAATTGATTTTAGGATAAAAAATGCCAAAATTGGATTGCTTTGTCAAATACAGAGTCGCCACCTAAATATTTTATTTTTGAAAAAATTTAGGAAACCCTGACTCGTGCCGAAGGCCACATGTTTGTCATTACCAAAATTGCATCGGCTCGGGAACTTAAGTACGAGAGGGGAAGGTCATGAATTGAGCACCCCCGCTCGCCCGATCAAATATCGGCCTCTACTAATCATGATAGGATATTTTCTAAATATTATGTGCTCTTATTCCGGTTATTAAACTAGCATTACTATGTGATGCGCACAAGCAAGCATAGACCAGTTTACTTAATTTGGAACAATTCAACTCATGTTTGTTTGCGAAAATGGCTTGAATTTGCCACCTTAAGTGGGCTTAAAGATTGCGAATTTGCCACCAAACACAGTGGACTTAAAACTTACATTTGTTGAATTGTTTCAATTCAAATAACAAGCCTTCATTCACAGGCATTCATGTAGTTTTAGCATATAAGCATATAGCCTTATGGCAAGCATGTTAGTGTCACGACCTAAACCCGCCCCTATGGGTTTAGCACCGTAACCGGCCAGTAATCTGTGATTACCGAAGGCCTACTTAACAGTAATAATAGTAATACAGAGTACAGGGGCTGGCGGAAGCCAAAACAGTAATAAAAAAATGTCCAATGAGCTGTGACAGTCTGTATGCAAAAAGACTTTTCTGACACAATCATATTCATCATCAACATATATACATATATACATATATACAATCATCCAGGTTAGGGACCTAAACCCTAATTAGAACAGTACAGTACGAGTCTATACAGAAATACAGAATAGAAGCAGAAGGGTGAACTAAGACATTCCAAAAGCAGTCTTGGCTTGGACAGACATGGAACCTCGAAGTGAGGTGCAAGGGTTGGCTTGACAAAAAGGGAGCTAACCCGACGCATCTAGCTCCGGTCCGGTGACTGGACACCTACATATAAATATAAACAGTGAGCTAAAGCCCAGTGAATAACATATGCATAAAGGGGTTAAGAATGAATGTCCTTTCAGTGTTTAAAACAATCATTTATATCAGTAAATCAGTCATTCAGTCAGTGGCTCATATTTCATGCCATAACAGTCATTTAGAAACTACAATAGTCACGTGTGGTACATCCAATAGCAAAATAGTGCAGTAGGTCTTAACAGACCGAACAATCAATTGATGGCCATCATGTCAGTAAACAGTGGTGGTTCCAAACATGGGAACGGACAAAGATCTCTGTAACAATAGCAATAACAGTAAATTGCTATGGATGCCACGAATACAGTTCACAATTAGGACAAACATACATCCAGTAAGAAACATCATTTCAGAAAGCAATACAGTTGATCATTCAGAAAATATTCATGGTTGAACATATCTTTACAACATTGTTACTCACAAAGTACTGGGCTACAAGCAGCTAATGAGCGTCCTCAGATGCCAACCCTACAATTACAGAATGAACACACACTAAGTTACACACTTGGGTTTAAGAGCTTAACTCCTAACTTGACTCGGTGTGGTTCTACATTAATATCCCCATTAAGATGCCTTAAACATGACCTAGGAATGCCTAGGATGAAATGAGGATGCAAAGATGTATTACAAAACATTTTTCAAATTTTGCTGAGAAAGAGGTCCACGCTCGAGCGTAGCTTTCTATGCTCGAGCGGACATGCAGACAAAGGAGCTCTGCTCGAGCGTGACTTCCATCGCTCGAGCGGACTGTAAAATACATGAAAAGTATTGGATGCATGCAATTCACGCTTGACGGGCGCTCGACCTATGCTCGAGCGTGAGACTCAGGTCTTCGCTCGAGCGTGAGTTTCCTCGCTCGAGCGGACTGCAAAAACACATGAACTTCTGGGCACCTGCATTTCACGCTCGAGCATGACTTTCTCCGCTCGAGCGGAATGCATGTACTCAGAGTGTACGCTCGAGCGTGAAGTCCTACGCTCGAGCGTGGGTCCAAATTCTGAAATTTCCAAATTGAACCTCAAGCTTAAAACTCAACTTTTAATGCATCAAATTCGATCATTTTGGGCTAATTTTCTGGAAAACACTTTAAAACCCATAATATAACATGTTTCAAAGATCAATTTGCAAAATCAAAGCCCAAAGGTAGGTCAATTAAACACAAATTCAACAATAACTTCAAGAACATAATTTAAATGTAACATGCATGTGTTCCATTGACATCAAAGCTTCCAATACATGACCAAATGAGTCAACTCCTCCAACAACATGATGAATTCATGAACTATAACCCAAATATGGACATGCATGCGAGGATTTTATGAAAACAACTTCAAAATTCAAGAATGTAAACATGCATGCATGGTTTAAGCTCCAATTCAACAATTTAGACCAATCCTTGACTCTAATCTTCAATATATCATGAACCATGCAAGAATCTACTGAAATTCATGATTAAGAAGGGAAATTCTCTACCTTAAGTCTTCAATTTCAAGTGTGGGAGCCTAATATGCACTTAATCCTTCAATTCTTTCAAGTTCCAAGCTAAATTCTTCTTAAGGAACTCAATTCCTCTCACTCTCCCTTTCTCACTCGGTTTTGGGTCTTGAATAATGGCTGAAGAGGGGCTAATGCTAACATAAATGAATCAACTAAAGGGTCCTAGAATAATCCACTAAGTGGCAAAAGAGTAAATAACCAACTAATGTGTTTTAAAATTATTTAATCCAATTTAATCATACCAAATCAAATTTTAATTAAATTTACCATAAAATTACATAAATTCTAATTAACACATAACACAAATCAGTTTCAGATTTGGCCGCTGATAAGGCCCTCAATTTGCAATTTAAAACATAAAACACGAACAGATCATTCGGTAACCAAACAGATAGAAATGCATTTAATGCCACATACTCATATAATCAGTTCAGAATTTCAGTTCAGTCAGTTAATTATCATGCTTAATCATACTCAGTCATAGTTTAGCAGTAATCAGTGGTGAGGGTTGTCACAGTCTCCCCTCCTTACAAAGAGTTTGGTCCTCCAAACTCGAATTACTTTCATTTTGGAAGAATACTTGATTCAGTGGGAACAGTTCAGGATATCGTTTCATCATATCGTTTTCTCTTTCCCAAGTGGCATAGATGCCACCGTGGTTTTTCCAGTCCACTTTTACTAATGGAATCTCTTTATTTCTTAACTTCTTGATCCGTTGGTTCACAATCTGAACAGGCCGTTCTTCATAAGTGTAGTCATCACTTAGCACTACACGGGTAGGTTCAATCACATGGAAGGGATACCGAAGATAATCCCTCAACATTGAAATATGGAACACATTATGCATATGCTCCATTTCAAGAGGAAGCGCTACTTGATACGCCATCGGATTAATCTTTTCAATAATTTCGTACGGCCCAACATATCTCGTCAATATAGATGGTAGCCAATTTGTCCGCATTATAAATTGTTTTGACAGGTAAGAAGTGAGCAGATTTAATCAATCTATCAACAATCACCCAAATTGAGTCCATACCTTTGCTGGAGCGAGGTAAACTAACGATAAAATCCATAGTAATATGTTCCCATTTTCACTCTGGTATTGGTAAGGGTTGTAGTAAACCTGCGGGTTGTTGATGTTTAGCTTTAACTTGTTGGCAATGAAGACATTTTGACACAAATTCAGTAATTTCTTTCTTTATTCCCGGCCACCAGAAATCCAGTTTCAAATCTTGGTACATTTTTGTGATTCTTGGATGAATAGACAGTTTTGAATTGTGGCCTTCTTGTAAGAGTCGTCTTTTCAGTTCAGAATCATTCGGCACACACAGTCTTCCTTGAAATTCCAACACATCATTTTCAAATTTGAAATCCGGCCTCAGTTTGGATTCCCGTTCATCAATAACCTTTTTCAAAAAGTCATCTTGATGCTGATTTTCTTTAATCTCTTCAATCAGTACTGGTTGGGTAGATATAGTAGCCAATGTTCCACCTTGTTCTCGTAACACAATTTCAACTTCAAATTTTTCAAGGTCACATAGCAATTCTTTCTGTCTGGTGAGTAAACAGGCTAAATTTCCAATCGATTTTCGGCTGAGTGCATCGGCAACTGTGTTAGCTTTTCCCGGATGGTACAAAATTTCCAGATCATAATCTTTTATCAGTTCTAACCATCTCCGCTATCTCATGTTCAGTTCTTTTTGTGTGAAGAAATATTTCAAGCTCTTGTGATCTTTATACACTTCACATGTTGCCCCATAAAGGTGGTGACGCCAGATTTTCAATGCAAACACTACTGCAGCAAGTTCCAAATCATGGGTCGGGTAGTTCTTTTCATGCGGTCGCAGTTGTCTGGAAGCATACGCAATGACTTTTCCATTCTGCATTAAAATAGATCCCAAACCCTTATGAGAAGCATCACTAAATATGGTAAACCCATCTGTACCTGAGGGTAAGGTAAGAACTGGTGCAGTCACGAGTCGAGTTTTCAGCTCTTGAAAAGCTAATTCTCTCTGGTCAGTCCAGTCAAATGGTATCCCTTTTTGAGTCAATTGAGTCAACGGTAAGGCAATTTTGGAGAAGTCTTTTACAAATCTTCTGTAGTATCCAGCTAGGCCTAAGAAACTTCAAACTTCTGTAACATTTGTCGGTCTAGGCCAATTTACCACTGCATCAATTTTCTGCAGGTCAACTGAAATGCCATCCTTGCTAATAACATGTCCCAAAAACATAACATGATCAAGCCAAAATTCACATTTAGTCAGTTTTGCATACAGTTTCTGTTCTCTTAGGGTCTGTAAGGCAAGTCTCAGATGGTGTTCATGTTCTTCTCTACTCTTGGAATAAATCAAAATGTCATTTATGAAAACGACTACAAATTCATCGAGGAACGGTTTGAAATTTCTGTTCATAAGGTCCATAAATGCAGCAGGTGCATTAGTGACTCCGAAAGGCATAACAAGAAATTCATAATGTTCGTACCTCGTTCCGAAGGCAGTCTTTTCAATGTCCTCTGGTTTGACTTTTAATTGATGGTATCCGGATCTGAGATCAATCTTAGAGAACACTTGAGCACCCTGTAACTGATCAAATAAGTCATCAATACGAGGTAATGGATATTTGTTTTTCACTGTTACCTTATTCAGTTCACGGTAGTCGATGCAGAGTCTCAGTGAGCTGTCTTTCTTTTTCACAAACAAAATTGGTGCGCCTCACAATGAAGTGCTGGGCCTAATAAATTTCTTATCTAGTAGTTCTTGCAGCTGAACCTTCAGTTCCTTCAATTCAGTAGGTGCCATTCTGTACGGAGCTTTGGATACTGGCTGTGTACTCGGAATCACATCAATGGTGAACTCAATCTCCCTGTCTATCAAATCCCCTGGCAGATCATCTGGAAAAACATCTGGGAATTCTCCGACTATAGGAATACTGTTCACATTAGCTTCATCATCAGTAGGTACAGTCAATACACAACATAGATACCCTTTACACCCCTTTCTAATCAATTTGTATGCTTTCATGGATGAAATCAGATATGGGGGAGGTACTACACCAATTCCATTAAACATAAATTCAGGTAAACCAGGTGGACGGAAAACAACTTGTTTTGTTACGCAGTCTATAGTAGCATGATATTTTGTTAACCAGTCCATTCCCAATATCACATCGAAATGATCAATATTCAAAGGCAGTAAATCAATATACAAATGAACATCCCCAACAATAATTTCACATGCAGGGTACATATAAGCACAAGTCATGGATCCCCCAACTGGTAAAGATACAGCTAACAAATAATTCATGGGTTCCAGTGGTCTATTTAGTTTTCGTGAAAAAGCATGCGAGACATATGAATGTGTAGACCCCGAATTAATCAGAACATATGCATTTTGAGCACAAATTGAGAGTGTACCTAACACAACAGTCTCGGTATTCTGTACATCTCCTGGTACGAGCGCGAACATTCGACCTTGCCTCATAGGCTCTTTTCCAGTAGCTTTGGGGTTGGGTTTTGGGGTGATAGTTGATGCTACGGCGCTGGTTGCAGCTTTACTATTGCCTTGGGGAGTGGAAGGGCAATCTTTGACCATGTGGCCCACCTTGCCACACCTGTAACAAGCACCTGAAATTTTATAGCAAACCCCTTTGGGCCTTTTTCCACATTTAGAGCAGGGTGGTATGGAACCACTTCCCTGACTAGAACTGGTTGTTGACCCTGTGTTTTGCTTTTTATTTAATGGACTGTTTCTGCCTTTCTTAAAATTAAAACCCCGTCTCTTACCGCGCCATTTAGTTGCCGGTGTTTCAGTCTGTTTCAGTGCTTTAATATTTGACTCGGCTACTATGGCCCGGTCAAGAACATCCACATATTTCAGCAATTTCAGAACATTTATTCGGTCAAGTATTTCAACATTAAGGCCGCCTTCAAACTTCCTGGCCTTCTTATAATCCGTGTCCACCATATGCGGTGCGTATCTAGTGAGTTCGGTGAACTTTGACTCATACTCTACTACTGACATGGTGCCTTGTTTCAGTTGCTTAAACTCAGTCACTTTTCGATCCCTGACACACTGAGGGAAGTACTTTTCAAAGAAGGCTTCTTTAAATTGAGCCCAAGTCATAACAGTATTGGTGTCACGGACTAGCATCCACCACCTTCTGGCCTCTTCTTGTAAGGTGAAGGTGGCCAGTAATACCTTGTGTGCTTTGGAACATGGGAACACCTCGAATAATTTCTCAGTCTCTAAAACCCACGCTTCGGCCTTTAGTGGTTCAAGGCCTCCCTGAAAGGATGGTGGTTTCATCTTACTGAATTTCTGTGTCAGAGCAATTATATCATCATTAGCATTCTGTTCGGGTTGTACTGGAGGAGGTGGGGGCTGTTGGTTCTGTTGTAGCCTCAAGGCCTCAGTCAACAGTTCAACTGTTCTTTCCAGTCTCGCCATTCTGGCTTCGGATGATTCAGATTCATCAACATTTCTTGTATTGTCCATTTCACTGTAGGCAATGATGGGAATTATAAACAAAGGTAGTCGCATACTTAACACATTAGCACATATATTCATGTCATGGCCACACACACTTATTATGCTCATGAAATGCCCTAATTACTTTTCTAGGACATCCTATAGCTCATTTGGACACGTGTGTACAGTATAACTCGTGGTTTAGTGTCGCTCTGATACCACTCTGTCACGACCCAAACCCGCCCATATGGGTTTAGCACGGTAACCGGCCAGTAATCTGCGATTACCGAAGGCCTACTTAACAGTAATAACAATAATACAGAGTACAGGGGCTGGTGGAAGCCAAAACAGTAATAAAAAGATGTCCAATAAGTTGTGACAGTTTGTATGCAAAAAGACTTTTCTGACACAATCATACTCATCATCAACATATATACATATATACAATCATCCAGGTTAGCGACCTAAACCCTAATTAGAACAGTACAGTACGAGTCTATACAGTAATACAGAATAGAAGCAGAAGGGTGAACTGAGACACTCCAAAAGCAGTCTTGGCTTGAACAGACATGGAACCTCGAAGTGAGGTACAAGGGTTGGCTTGACAAAAAGGGAGCTAACTCGACGCATCTAGCTCTGGTCTGGTGCTTGGACACCTACATATAAATATAAACAGTGAGCTAAAGCCCAGTGAATAACATATGCGTAAAGGGGTTAAGAATGAATGTCCTTTCAGTGTTTAAAACAATCATTTATATCAGTAAATTAGTCATTCAGTCAGTGGCTCATATTTCATGCCATAACAGTCATTTAGAAACTACAATAGTCATGTGTGGTACATCCAATAGCAAAACAGTACAGTAGGTCTTAACAGACCAAACAGTCAATTGATGGCCATCATGTCAGTAAACAGTGGTGGTTCCAAACATGGGAACTGACAGAGATCTCTGTAACAGTAGCAGTAACAGTAAATTGCTATGGATGCCACGAATACAGTTCATAATT
Source organism: Camellia sinensis (assembly GCF_055761805.1). Lineage (NCBI taxonomy): Eukaryota > Viridiplantae > Streptophyta > Magnoliopsida > Ericales > Theaceae > Camellia > Camellia sinensis. The sequence continues at coordinate 177,489,771 of NC_138962.1, read as the reverse complement.
AGGACAAACATTCATTCAGTAAGAAACATCATTTCAGAAAGCAATACAGTTGATTATTCAGAAAATATTCATGGTTGAACATATCTTTACAACATTGTTACTCACAGAGCACTGGGCTACAAGTAGCTAATGAGTGTCCTCGGATGCCAACCCTACAAATACAGAATGAACACACACTAAGTTACACACTTAGGTTTAAGAACTTAACCCCTAACTTGACTCGGTGTGGTTCTACATCAATATCCCCATTAAGATGCCTTAAACATGACCTAGGAATGCCTAGGATGGAATGAGGATGCAAAGATGTATTTCAAAACATTTTTCAAATTTTGCTGAGAAAGAGGTCCACGCTCGAGCGGACATGCAGACAAAGGAGCTCTGCTCAAGCGTGACTTCCTTCGCTCAAGCAGACTGTAAAACACATGAAAAGTACTAGATGAATGCAATTCACGCTCAACGGGCACTCGACCTACGCTCAAGCGTGAGACTCAGGTCTTCGCTCGAGCGGACTGCAAAAACACATGAACTTTTGGGCACCTGCATTTCACGCTCGAGCGTGACTTTCTCCGCTCGAGCGGACTACATGTACTCAGAGTGTACGCCCGAGCGTGAAGTTCGACGCTCGAGCGTGGGTCCAAATTCTGGAATTTCCAGATTGAACCTCAAGTTTAAAACTCAACTTTTAATGCATCAAATTCGATCATTTTGGGCTAATTTTCTGAAAAACACTTTAAAACCTATAATATAACATGTTTCAAAGATCAATTTGCAAAATCAAAGCCCAAAGGTAGGTCAATTAAACACAAATTCAACAATAACTTCAAGAACATAATTTAAATGTAACATGCATGTGTTCCATTGACATCAAAGCTTCCAATACATGACCAACTGAGTCAATTCCTCCAACAACATGATGAATTCATGAACTATAACCCAAATATGGACATGCATGCGAGGATTTTATGAAAACAACTTCAAAATTCAAGAATGTAAACGTGCATGCATGGTTTAAGCTCCAATTCAACAATTTAGACCAATCCTTGACTCTAATCTTCAATATATCATGAACCATGCAAGAATCTACTGAAATTCATGATTAAGAAGGGAAATTCTCTACCTTAAGTCTTCAATTTCAAGTGTGGGAGCCTAATATGCACTTAATCCTTCAATTCTTTCAAGTTCCAAGCTAAATTCTTCTTAAGGAACTCAATTCCTCTCACTCTCCCTTTCTCACTCAGTTTTGGGTCTTGAATAATGGTTGAAGAGGGGCTAATGCTAACATAAATGAATCAACTAAAGGGTCCTAGAATAATCCACTAAGTGGCAAAAGAGTAAATAACCAACTAATGTGTTTTAACATTATTTAATCCAATTTAATCATACCAAATCAAATTTTAATTAAATTTACCATAAAATTACATAAATTCTAATTAACACATAACACAAGTCAGTTTCAGATTCGGCCGCCGATAAGGCCCTCAATTTGCAATTTAAAACATAAAACACGAACAAAACATTCGGTAACCAAACAGATAGAAATGCATTTAATGCCACATACTCATATAATCAGTTCAGAATTTCAGTTCAGTCAGTTAATTATCATGCTTAATCATACTCAGTCACAGTTTAGCAGTAATCAGTGGTGAGGGTTGTCACAGCTAAGTACTTAACTAATTAATTACAAAGCAACTAAGCTAAGCTAATTAATTACAATATGAATTAATTAACTACTCTATTTAAATAATTACAACTTAACTAATCAATTTAAACTAATAGTCCTGGGAGGCGAGGGATGTCCAATGCATGCTCGATTTTTACTCGAAGAACGCCCGCTGTTTAGCTTCTAATTGCCTCTGTTACACACCCTTTGCACTGGTCCTCATTCTCTAGATCAACTCTGCTTTGCTTGACAAGCTTTCTGCCAAATTTTCATTGGTGGCCGGTAGGCCAGAAGTGGTGGCCAACAAGGGGTCCCGTCCAAAAGTGATAGTCTGCCTCCTCAGATATAGAGGACACCAACTACTTCCCTAGGGAAGGAGATTATGCGACATTCATCCAGACGTACCTTATGCCTCCCTTGACAGGTGCTCGTGGAGCTGAGGAGACGAGAGCTCCCGCTGCGAGAGCAGGGGCTACCTAGGCATGGTAGAGGACTGGCTGACCGGAGTTGCCTACTGCACTCACATGTTGGCGGTATACTGGGGAGGCATACCAGATCCCCATTAAGCCCGCGGTAGGTGGGCATAGATACGTCAGAGCTCATGACGCACCCCCGAAACGTACCACATTTTTAGCTTTCCCTTTTCTTTCTGATAGTTGTTATTTCTGGACATTGATCATTCCCAATGCATTTGTAGGCACCCCCAGGGTACACTGAGGGCCTGTTCAAGCTACTGGTTGCATTCGAGGGCATGATATTGAAGAGGGAGGCACTGCTCAGTTTTCACGGCATTCAGGTAATTTCTATTGTTTAACATTCCAGTCATCAAATTTCCACTGACACACTGAAATTGACATAAGAACTTCCCCACACTGTACTGATACACTACATCTGAACTACTGCATTCACATACCGTATTCATATGCTATATTCATATACTATGGCAACACATTGCATTCATAAGCCGTACTTACACATACTGTATCTGATTTCTGCACACACTCATTCTGCACATCATGCTTGCATCTGATACCCGTGTCGTAACTGATATGTGACAAACTGTCTTTTCAGGTCTTACCCGTACCTTTGACACCAGCGGTAGCTGCAGCACCTGCACCAGCAGTACTTCCTCCAGTAGTAAGGAGACGAGAGAGATAGGCTCTAGCATGCGACTAAGGCAGAGCTAGGGGCACCTGAGTTGAGAGTGGCCCTTCAGAGGCCATTCTGAGTGATGATGATACTATGATGAGTGACTCTGAGGAGGCTGTGAGTCTACAGTCAAAGTCATCCAAGAGTGGAGGTGACGACACTGGCTCAGGTTCCGGGAGTGGGAACGATGCCAAGTCAGGCTTTGAGATAGAGAGCGGCGATGACTCTGGTTCTGGTTTTGGTCCAGGTTTAGATAGCGGCGCTGACGGAGACAGGTCTAAGTCCCCACCCAGGAAGAGGACGAAGAGGGCCTCTCGAGCCTGAGATAATTGGCACTGATTTTTGTATTTTTGCTTAGTTTCTTTTGTTTGGTAGTGTCAGCACATTGTACAGCTTTAGTGTAGACGTCCCCGAACGCCCCGGGAGGAACGAGCTCCCGTTCTGTTCATTTGGGGTCACTACAGCTCAGGACTCTCAAATTGTCACGGTTCTAAGTCTGAACCAAAGAGTCCAAATCCGGCAAATCGTTTTGAGAAAACTGATTTTTGAAAGAAGTGCCAAACATGGACTGCTTTGCCAGATACAGAGTCGCCACCTAAATATTTTATTTTTGAGGAAATTTAGGAAACCCTGACTCGGTGCCAAAGGCCACGTGTCCGTCATCACCAAAGTTGCCTCGGCTCGGGAACTTGGGTACGATTGGGGAAGGTCACTTCGTGAGCACCCCCGCTCGCCCGGTCAAAGACCGGCCTCTACTAACCATGATATCAATTTTTGAAAACTTTGTGTGTCCTTATTCCGGTTATTAGCCTAGGTTACTATGTGATGCGCACAGCATACAAGTATAGACTGAGTCGTCTGTATTGGAACAAAACATTTCATGTTTGTTTTTGAAAGATGGTTTGCTACTCGCAAGTAGGCTTAAAATGCAGATTTTGCCACCCTCGGGTGGGCTTAGAAAAGATGGTTTTGCCACTATCTAGTGGGCTTAAAACAAATATTTGATGAATTATTCCAATTTAAATAACCCAACCTTCACCCACAGGCATTCAGGCAGTTATATCACATAAGCATATAGCCTCATGGTAAGTATGCTATTCATGGCAGTCACTCACACGCATGCAAGGATGCTAAAGCATAAAACTTACCGAGTTCTCCAAGCCAAAATAGAATTTACATTAGAAATCATGCATGATCCTAAGTATACATAAATGCCTAATGCAACACATGCAAAAAATGCAACTATAGCAGGCTCGGCTATTCTAAATATGGCATATGGAATGCAACAGCTAACATGTATTCAATTTGGAATTGAAATACAAATGCAGTTAGTATGATGCGCCGAGCCCGGTGCATGCAAAACAGATGAATGATGCAAACATGCTGTCATACTGTATGCTAATTGAAATATGCCCTAATCTAACCATCATAAGCATGTAAATAAAAGGGAGAAAGACGTGGGGTTGGAAGGCATACAACACACACACGCACATTTATTACAGTTGTGCCCTCGCGCAGAGGGTCCGAATAAATATACAGTCCCGAATAAAAGAATATTACAGTCCAAATAATACAGTCCAAATAATATACAAATTCCTAATTAATTAATCAAATTAACTAAGAAAGCTGTAAAACTGGCGTGCAAGCCAGGGACTGCCTTGCTCCTGATGAATGATGCATGTTTGGGCTGCCTTGCGCGGAAATCCACTGGGATGCCCCAATTAGCCTCTATTTACACCTTTTCTTGAAATGTGCGCCAAACTCCAAAAAGTTGCTGATTCTTCATTTTGCTGCAACAGAGAGCAGGAAAGGGGCATGATAATGTATTTTCACAGATATATGCATGCCTCGATCCTCGTGCCACCAATCACGTATATCGATGCATGATGGCAGAGAAGTCGAAATGTGCAACTTAATATAGAATGAATGCACGTGTAAACACAACAAGAACCTAACTCCATCATGGGTAATCCGGAGTGTCGGTGATTGGGAATTGAGACACGTTCCGTCACTCAGAGTACGAAACGCACCTTGTTTCCCGTGCCCGGGCTAACTTCTATCCCGAACATGATGCAATATGCATGATATGCATGAATGCAACTGAGATACAGCCTAGTATGCACAATGCTATGAAAATGAGATGTCTCGAAATGCGTGCACACAGGCACGCAAACCGAGAAAATGACAGAATGCGATCTAAGAAACAACCTAGTATGCACTATGCTGTAAAAAAGAGATGCCTCGAAATGCGTGCACACGGGTACGCAAATCGAGAAAATGACATACGCAATGCAAATGACATGGAAATATGATAGGGGCTTACACTAACATGAGAGAGCCTCAGCCACGCTCACATAAGAGGCCGATGGATGAAAATGAGGTGCCTCGAAACGCGTGCACACGGGCACGCAAATCGAGGCAATGGCGTATACAATATAATATGGCTAAAATGGCATATAGAATGCAACATGGACTTATCCTAACATGAGAGAGCCTCAGCTACACTCACATAAGAGGCCGATGGATGAAAATGAGGTGCCTCGAAACGCGTGCACACGGGCACGCAAATCGAGGCAATGGCATATGCAATGCAATAGCATGGAAAATGATACGCAAACATGCTAATGGAATTTCGGCACTGAAATGTGGGGGAAAACAGCCCCGAAATGAGGCGAAAGTGCACCCGATGCATGGAATAGTCCCGAAACATGGATTTTGGCACCCGAAATGGCCTATAGCTATACCAAACATGCACAATATGGACATGCAATGAATAGAAAGTAGCAAGGAAACCCCAAAATAATCATTTTTCCAGTTCAAAGCATGGCCAAACAGCAAACATAAATAGGGCAAAACTAGTATGCAAAAATGGCCCTAAATATGAGGTTATGAAGCAACTCACAGCTTCTGGCCCCAAACAGGTTAGGGCCCTTCAACAACATTGAAGAGGGGCCCAAAATAAGCCACTTTACAGAACTGTAAAAACCCCAAAAATAAACATAGGTATGGCTAAGCTCTTATGCAAGAATTGGACCGAAAAATGGACAAAGAAGAAAGTGGTAGATGCAAAGCCAAAAAAGAAAAATAGTCTTCTATAACACTGAAGAGGGGCCAAAAATATGCACATTTACAGTTTATGGCAGCCCCAAAATCAGTATACAAACATGCTAGAAATGCAATGCAAAATGAGGCTCAAAAGTGGCTATAACATGAGGTATACAAAGCATTCACCAAACAAGAAAAGACCCTTAATAAAACATGTTAAGAAGATCAAAATAAGGCCACTTTCAGTTCTGATCATGGTCCAAAAATAGAAAAATGATAGGCTAGTGAAGCATGCAAGAATGTTGACATACAAAGAGATATTGAAACAAGTGTGAGATAGGGTTCTCAAAGAGGGTTGAGCCCTTCAACAAACATGTAGAATAGCTCAAAATAGACCTAGTTTCAGTTAATGTCGGAGCCCAAAACGATAAGAAACTTGGCTAAGAAATTGGCGCAAAAATGAGCTACAAAAGGGGGAAAGTCTACTTACCTTTGAAGACCAACACTTTTGTTGCTTCTTGGACCAAATTTGATGAATCTAAGCTGCTGGAATCCCTTCCTTTTCTGCTGGAATGGAGTGGTGCTGGTAGAGCTTGAAGATGATGAAGAAATGGAGCCAAAACTTAGGAGTTTTCAAGGAAAATGAGAGAGATGGATGGAGATATGTATGTATATGCTTGAAGCAATTTTTCTCACCCCTAATACAAATGTTGGAAGCTGGTTATATGGACCAAGGAGAGGGGGAGCATGGAGGGAAAGGGTGGGGGAAAAGGACCAAGTCCTTTCCCCAAAGGCTATTTCCCTCGGATACAGATCTTTTTGGGGAAAAAAGTATACAGCTGTAAAGTGCACAACCTAGGGATTATGGCCGGCCACCTTTTGGAGCTGCAGGTGGCCGGCCGGCCACCTTCCCTAGCCGGCCGGCCAAGGGTCAAAAGGGCCAAGTTGAATTAGTGGCCGGCAGCTTCACATTGGTGTCCTCCCAGGTTCCCTCATCACAACCCTGTGGTTCAAAATTGCAACTTGTAAAACAGGAGAGAGAATAGGCCATTTTTAGGAGGGGTTCAAAAGGGTCAAGCAATATTAGTGGCCAGCCACCAACTTTTAGGGTCCTCCCATATGTGTATATCACAAATATGTGGTTAAAAGTTCAAGAAAATGGCCCAAGGGTGTTCAACATTGGCTTGGAAGTGAGAAAAACGGGCGTCGGAGGGTGCCGGAGGATATATAACTGGTTGCTGAAACAATTGCTGGCCTCCCACCCTTCTACGGCCTTCCTAGTGATGAAACAGAGGCACCTGCCAAAAATGAATGAAAACCGATGCAAAACGAATGTTCGGGGGCCAAAACACGCAGTTCGGGGCCCCGGAAACTGCCCGTTAAGCACCGAAAGTGGTATTCGACCACGAAGTGGGTCTCTCAGACCTCAGTGTCCCTCAAAAGGGATAAAATAAGATGTATGCTAAAAATCAGAGCAAACAGAGATGGTTAAGCGGTCCCGAACCGAGGCACACGGCCAACGATCCCGAAAAATCGGAAACCGGGCTCCGAAATGGGCAAAATGGCCTACAGCCACAAAATGTAGCCCACGGCCACTGAGAGATGGTCTACGGGACCTCTCCCTCCCCTCAGAAAAAGAAACAGAGAAAACCGAGTCTGGTTTGCAAACCGAGGCAAGGCACAGAAGAGGGTTCGGAAATCCGGAGGCAGGGCTCACGGCCGCGACTCTGAGACTTCTGAACGAGCGCGATATGCAACATCACCAAGCGCTCAATTGGTGACGTCTGAGTCTTAAGGTTGGTCAAAAATGGGGTGTCTACATTTAGACAGGTTTTATTTGCTTTAAAAACTTGTACTGCACTTTTGTAGAAAAGAAAACCATGATCAGAATGAAAACCAGTTTTTCTTTGAAAATGTGTTGTATTTTGCATCATGAGCACCACTTAGCACAGAATGGAGATTGAATTTCATGATGAAAATCGAATACTTATATTGCCACAACAGTCTTAATCAGGTATCGAACCGACCAACAACTGAAATTCTAAACACAATACACAACTCAATAATTGAAATAGCAGCAACTCGATAAACAAAACAAAACAACTCGAATACAACTCAACAGGCTTGCTAGAACTGAAAAGGACTCAAAACAAGACCTTAGAATGCATAAAGAATCAGAACAAAACATATGCTTTCAGCATTCTCAACACACAGGGGGATAGTAGGACAGACAAGACAGCTGTCAGCCATGGATAGAGTGTACTGGCCACATGCCGGCCATGAATGGAGTGTGCCAGCCATGGATGAAGTGTGCCGGCCATCAGTGGTGGCCTGCCGGCCGCCAATGCGTAAAACCTCCAGATTGTTGACAGTTGGCTTCCACTCACTGCCTTATCTTCTACAAAAGGTTTGGATCTCGTAGTTTCTTCATTTCAGCTACAAATTCTTCACAAATGGAGCCATCTCTTGCCCAAAACCTCTCAGGTTGGATTGCAAGTTTGGATGGCTCGGAAAAGGTGAATTTCCTAGGTTTCGACATAAATGCACTATTTCCGTTGAGCCGTTCTTTACTTTGTTTTTTTTTCCTTCATGCCGCAGCTAGGTGTTAGAACCCAATTACACATGTGTTTAGTATCGGGGGACAAGAGATATGCCCGACGATCGAAGAATTTCAATTGCTAATGGAGTCCCGGCGCGATGAGGAAATCTTGCCCCAGCCCGTTTTGGTCATATCCAAGCTTTGGGACGGATGTGCGGGCTTACTCTACACGAGGCTCGATCCTTGGTTCACAATGGACAGCTGGACATTTCTAGTCTAATTCATCGATTTTCTGTCGTTGGCGACCATGGTGATCTTCTTTGGCAAGATTTTCGGTAACATGCCCTTTGTTTGTGTATGTTAGCTCATTTCTTTCTTGCCCCCAACTTCAGAGGGTTTAGCATTCGGCGAGCTGAAGTGGCACAAGGTTTGAAAGAGGGCAAGAGCTGCATTAGTTTGGTATTGGCCGAGACTTTGATGGGCTTAGACGCCTTTCATCGACGAGAGACCACCAAATTCGCGGGAAGTCCACTACTTCTTCAGGTAATGTTTCCCATCCTTTCTAACATGTGCTTCTCACATCACTCGGCACTCATGCTCTATTTTTCTCTCGAAGCCCTTTTCTCACTTTTCTCTCAACATACATCTCTCTATTCTTTAATCTCTCTTTTCTTTCATCCCTTTCCAAGTGTGGCTTATGGACAAGCTGAAAGTAGTGGACTCTTTCCCTGCATACTCAACCCGAGCATACTTTTTCCGTCAATAGCTAGTGGATTTCCCGAATGAGGGATGGTGGCGCCATTGGATGTGCACAGGTCTGCTGCTGACATTGCTTGGCGTTGCCCCTGGCTTAATCTGACCAAAATGAGCTACAACATTGCTCAACAACCTGGTGTTTGGCTGATTGGCCTTACACATTGTGTATTCTACTTTTCGTTCCAGTTTATGCGTCAATTTGGACATAATCAAACTTGCCCAGAGGAGGGGGTAGAATACCCAGCTTCATTCCCAATCCAAGGTTCACAATTGGCTAGATACCCCGCTGCTTGGAGAACAAGAGAGTTTCTAGCCCTTGTCCCTAGTTTCAATTGTGCCCTTTCTGGCGAGTGCTTGACTTGGCTCGAAGATGAGGCATAAACCAGACCCACTTTAGCATCAGAAGCTTCCACGAGCACAAGGAGGGGACGCAGGAACACCTGACTCATCTATGCCCCTAGTTTATTGCTTTAATCTTACTTTTCAAGTTTTATGAATATAATAAAAGCAGCTTTGATTTGCATCGAGAGTTGGAGAACTTTGTATTGAAATCAATGAAATTAAAGTTGTGAGCATTGAAAATTTTCCTTTTGGTCCAAAAATGGTCTAAGTTATAAAAGGTAAAATTTAAGCAAAAATCAACTTTTATCAAAACTTTTCAAAACCATTTTCGATAAGGATCACAACTTGACATGCACAGAATCTATCCTCAAGATGTACAACCCCAAATCCAAAGATCACAAATTGCCCCTTGATTGAATAGCACTGCTCAGCATTGTAACCAGTTCTTAGAGGCAATCACAACCGAACATTCAGATAAAGAAAAAACAAAAATGACCTGATCAAACACATGGACAAGATCAAACACATGGATAGGATAGTTGAGTTAGAGGTGTTTACGGCCGAACTTCAGGACGGAGTTGCCTATGTATCCCGAAGATAGGAATCAGGCCTTACGTAGTTCAGTTCGGGTTCATTCGAGTATTAACACTTTCCTTTTGCGCTCTAACTTTTGCCAAGGCCGCCCTTTAGGGTTTTCAACCTTGCGAGCTCAGTTTTTCTTTATTTTCAATTTTTTGTGCTCTAACTTTTGCCTAGGTGGCCTTTCTGGGTTTTCAGCCTAGCAAGCCTCTCGAGGATAGTATTTCTTCAACTTGTCCATATTGATCGGTTGGGAAAATTCTAGGCCATCCAAGTCCATAAGAATAATAGTTCCACCTGACCAAATAGTTTTGATGATATAAGGACCAATCCAATTAGGTCTGAACTTGCCCCTAGGGTCATGGATGGGAGCTCGGTTGTCTTTCAGCACCAAATCCCCTTCCTTGAGGTTCCTAGACTTAATCTTCTTGTTAAAAGCCCTGTTAATCCTTCGCTGATAACCCTGAACATGGTACAGTGCTTACAGCCTTTTCTCATCGAACAACATCAGTTCTTTGAACCTGTTTTGCTGCCAGTCCGCCTCTGCTATCTGACACTCAGCCATAACTCGTAGCAACGGAACCTCTATTTCGATTGGCAGGACAGCTTCCATACCATAAACAAGAGAGTAGCGGGTTACCCCAGTAGACGCCAGAATTGAAGTTCCATAACCCCCGAGTGGAAATAGCAATTTGTTTGGCCAATCCCTGTAGGTTTCAACCATTTTCTGCAAAATATGCTTGTTGTTCTTGTTGGCGGCCTCAACAGCTCCGTCGGTTTGCGATCGGTATGTGGATGACTTATGAAAAGCCACGTTGTATTTCTCTAACAAGTCGATCACTTCTTTCTTAAAATGGGAGCCATTATCTGAGATGATCTTGTTTGGGACTCCATAACGGCAAATGATGTTGTTTCGGAGGAACTTAGCCACATGCGCTGCCTTCAACATTGCATAAGACTGAGCGTCCACCCACTTTGTGAAGTAATCAATTGCCACTAGAATGTATTCATACCCATTTGACCCTTTCGGTGTGACTGCGCCGATGACATCGATTCCCCAGACTAAAAAAGGCCCTGGTGAAATCATGTTGTACAGCTTTGACGGCAGGAAGTTCATGCGATTTACATGGATTTGGAATTTGTGGCATCGCCGAACAAAACCGATACAATCCTCTTCCATAGTAGACCAGTAGTAACCTTGCCTAAGAATCTTCCGAGCTAACATTACTCCATTCATGTGCGCTCTGCACTCCGCCCCCATGGATGGCCTTCATTAGGCGCTTTGATTCCTCTGCGTCGACACACAACTTGTGCATTCCCAGATGACATCTCTTGTACATTTTACTTCCGCAGATGATAAATTGAGAGGCCATTCGCTGTATTGCCCTCTTATCTTTGGCATTTGCCCTTGGTGGATAGACCTCATTTTCCAAGAAATTCTAGATATCATAGTACCAAGGGTTTTGATCTTGAACATCATCTATTGCAGCGATAGACTCATAGGCTGGCGTGTATCTCTGTTCAATGATAATCGGACGCATCGGGACTCCAAACGAGATGTCTATCATAGAAAATAGAGTTGATAAGGCGTCAGCGAACCTGTTGTTCTCTCTTAGTAGATGCGTGAAAGTCAGCTTCTCAAACCTAGGAATTAGAGCGTCCAAGGTCTGGTGATAAATCTTCATCTTTGCTTGAGACACAACTAGGTTCGAGTCCCCAATGACGTCCAATCTTTTTGCCCCTAGTTCTAGGGCGGCTTCCAAACCAGCGATATACGCTTCACACTCTGCTTCATTATTGGATACCTTGAACCGGAGTTTGAAGGCTAAAGGTATATAGGAATTATCGGGTGCTATCAGCAACATACATATCCCATAACCGTACTGATTAGATGCTCTGTCAAAGTACATTATCCAAATCTCTTCCTCGACTTGCAGAATTCTTTCATCTGGGAACAGGTATTCTACCTCTTCATTCCCTTCTACTGGGTAATCTGCCAGGAACTCTGCTACTGCTCTCCCCTTGACAGACTTGCGAGTGACATACTTCAGATCAAATTCGGAGAGAAGAAGCAGCCAACGGACTAGCCTCTCCGTAAGCACTAGTTTCTCAAAGAGATATTTGATAGGATCTAACCTCGAAACCAGAATTGCGGAGTGAGCTAACAAATAGTGCCTTAACTTCTTGGTAGCCCATACCAAGGCTAGGAAAACTTTCTCCAGCGGGGTGCAACGGGTCTCATATTCCAGCATTTTCTTGCTCAAGTAATAGATGGCTTTCTCTGCCCTATCCTCAGATTCTTGAGCAAGCATGCATCCAATCGTTGTGTTTGTTACTAACAGATACAGAATCAAAGGCTTTCCCGGCTCTGGCGGCGACAACACAGGCAGATTTTGAAGGTACTACTTGATCTGCTCAAAAGCGAATTGACATCGGCCATCCCATCGGAACTTTTTTCCTTTCTTCAAGAGACCAAATAGTGGTTCACAAGTCAAGGTTAATTTTGCAATAAACCGTCTTATGACTTACACTTTACCCAGAAAGCCTCGCATCTCCTTTTCAGTCCTTGGTGGTGGCATTTTTAGGATGACCTTGATTTTGGAAGAATTTACCATGATGCCCCTCTGTGTGATCAAGAAACCCAGCATTTTCTCTGCTGTCACACCGAAAGTATATTTCTACGGATTCAACCTCAACCGGTATTCTCTGATTCGTTAAAAGAATTTCTTCAAGGCGGTGTAGTGGCCCTCTCTTTCCTTGGATTTGACAATCATGTCGTCTACGTACACCTCGACCTCTTTATGGATCATATCATGTAGAATTGTGGTTGCAGCCCGTTGATAGGTAGCCCCAGCATTCTTCAACCCAAACGCCATCACTTTGTAGCAGTAGGTTCCCACGGCGTAGTTAAAGAAGTTTTCTCTCTGTCCTCGGGTGCCATCAGAATCTAGTTATACCCAAAAATCCATCCATGAAGGAGAGTAATGCATGGCCTGCGGTGAAGCCCACCAATTCATCGATGTGCGGCAAGGGAAAGTCGTCCTTCGAACTGGCTCTGTTCAAATCTCTGAAATCCATGTGCACCCGAATTCTACCATCTTTCTTTGGCACTGGAACAATATTGGTCAACCAAGTTGGATACTCAGATACTAGCAAGAACCCTGTGTCTATCTGCTTGGTGACCGCTTCTTTAATCTTCAAAGCCCAATCCGGGCGTATTCTCTGCAACTTCTATTTGATGGGTTGGGCCTCGGGGTCAAGAGGGATCCGATGCTGTACAATCTCAAGATCGATTCCAGGCATGTCTTCGTAGGACCACGCGAAAACATGTTTGAAATCTTTTAATAAAGCGACTAAGCGCTTGCGCTCCTCCGAAGAAATGTGGACCCGATCTTGACCAGACATGGATCATTCTCAGTACCCACATTAAAAGCAATGATTTCATCAGCGAGGGGTTTTGCAAACCTCTCATCCTCCCACTTAATCAAATTTTTCAAAACTAGAGGAATTCCTTCCTCTTCATTTTCATCAAAATTTTGAAAGTCATGATCAATGCAATAAACAAGAGGCACAGAGAAATACTCAGAATCTACAGTGGCATTCTCATTTACAAAGTCAAGCTGATCCAGTTCCTCAATTACAACTGACTCAAAGGAAAAAGAAAAAGACGACCTGGACAAAACTTCGGCATCCGGGTTATCAACCCCAAGAATACTTGACCCAGACTCAGAAGAACCGGAATTTGATTCCGACTCCACAGATACTATGGAATCAGATTCTAGTTTACTACCCGTCTTAGAACTGCTAGATAGGTAGCCCTCCTCGAACTGCCAAACGAGGGATGATGTGTCAGATGCATCCAGAATGCCACTAGAAGGGTTCACACTCGGTTGGTCCTCGATCATAGAAATGGTCAGGTTATTCCCCAAGCTCTCTGAGTTGATCAGAGGATCCGAAAGGAGACATGCACTGCCTACTTCAAGTTCGCTGCTGTTGGAATCACTTTCTGTGCTCTTTGCAGCTTTAGCGATTAGTTCGGTCTGTTCCTCTGTATCACTCTCTTGTAGCTACAAGTCAAAGAAAATCTCAAAGCTGGGAACCCGGTGCTTCTCAGAGTTGAACCAGGGTTCATGGAAACCACAGAATGGGAAGTCTTCACCCTCCTGAACAAAATAGCCATTCAGGGTTCCCCGGATTAGTCTATACACAAGTTCGTAGCGCTTCTCAGTCTGCTTAGCTCTAGCTCTTCCGGCCATCTCTTTTCCTTTCCTTACCCAATCCTCTTTGGTGGGCGTATAGCCAAGACCAAAGGCATGCGGGTTATGTGGCACCTCGGCCAATGCAGTAATGCCTTTCTATTCACTCCTTCCCAGCCCCATTCCTGGCATGTGTTGGAGCTTGTTCATGAAGTATACAAATTGGGCGCTGACATACAAGCCCTCATCAACAGCCAAGATGTTCTGCACTATCCGGGCCTCAGCCAAGGTGAACCCCGAAAGGAAGACATCCTTTTCGCCATGCACAATCTCCAGCACAGTTGCAGTGATTTTCGGCAGAGGATGTATAGATGAATTCCCAAATACTATGGCCACCCCCTTCCCATTAGGGTATTTCAGCATTTGGTGGAGGGTAGAAGAGACAGCTTTTACTTGGTGCAGCTAGGGTCACCCAAGTAATAGATTGAAAGTGGCTGGAACATCCAAGACATGGAACTCGATGTCCTGTTGAATTGGGCCAACCTGTACTCTAATTTGCACTGTTGCCATCACCTCTCTGCTCGTATTGTCATACGCTTGGATCACCTGGGCCGTAGGTATAAAATCAGCCAGTTTTAGGCCAATAGCATAAGCCGTACGACAAGGACAGACGTTGATTGATGACCCGGTGTCGACCAATACCACTGGTACCAACTTTTCTCGACACTCTATAGATATGTATAAAGGCTTGTTGTGTGCAGAGCCTTCTGGTGGTAACTCCTTGTCTAAAAAGATCAAAGTTGGCGCAGCGCCTCCCGGGAAGACTAATCCCACAAGTTGTTCCGGGGTGGTGTCAATGGACAACTTAGCTTTACCCATCGCCGACAGTACAGCCTATCTGTGTACTCGCGAAGCCATAAGTAGACCCCAGATAGATATATCAGCTTGAATTTTCTTCAACTATTTTAGCACAGCCTCTTCCTCTAACTGTTTTTCCTTCTGTTTCTCTACTTCTTTATCCTTCTCGGATGCCTCGGGCTGGTCTAGATGCGGTGGTTTGAAATATCGGCCACTTCTTGTCATATGGTCAACTTCTTCCACATACCAAGTGTTGTCAAGAAGGTCTTCACCCCAATCCTCATCGATATGGGCCAAGTGTAGGTCGTCGTCATCCCACCAAACCCCTTCGGCAGCCGACAAGCACTCGTTTGGCTCCGTTTAGATCATTCTATTATCACAAACATTCCCCATAGGGTGTTAAGCTTTTTCAGCTTTCTGATCGTTCTCACTCATTTTTTGCTCAAACCGCTTCAGCGCGACTTCTTGTTCAGTATGTACAGTACTAACAATGTCCAGTTCCTGAGTCAATTTTTCTTTGCCGGTGTTTTCTGGCAGTTTACCCTTTCCATCAGCCATTCCAACCATTATAGCGGTTCCCGCTTTCTGTTCTTCTAGTTACGATTTAGTTCCTTCATCTCTATTGGGTTCATCACTTAGCCACCCAGATTTGTCTGTTGACCCGTTCAGATCAAACCAATTAATATGCACATCCCCTTGATCTTGCTCATTAAAGAACTGCAAATTGTCTATATCCTCCTCCAGGTCGGCTAGATCATCTAATCCTTGACTTGGTCCATCTTTTCGAACTACGCTAACCTCCATCCCAGTCGGCAACACCACTTCCGGCTTAGCTTGATTGATTAACACAATATAGCAGCCCGTGTTGTACACCCCATCAGATAAGTCCTCAGAGGCCTTAGGCAACAGATTGACATTCTCCACCAAGACTGACCTCCTTTTATCTTCCATTGTCACTACCACTGGTTCGGGTTGAAGTGAAGACATGCTCATCATGCACAAGTCTGTGCTCTCAGGGATGAACAACGCTGGCTTGGGTAGGTAGGAAGGGGTGATGTATATGCTAGGGTCATAAGGGATGGCTAGTGTGTGGATGAGATTTATATGGCAGGGTGGGGGGACTTGATTATGTGGTGGGAAAGGATTTGTAGTGACATTGGGTTTTTGGGGATGCGCTATCACCTTATTGTCAATGAGATCTTGAATCTCATGACGTAGCCTATAGCATTGATCAGTGTCATGGCCGTGCTGTTGGTGAAAAGCGCAGTATTTGGCCGGGGTTGTGTTTCAGGGGGAGAGGATCTGGTAGAGGGCGTTGTTCTAACGGCTTAAGGTGCCCCTTTTTGATCAGGATCCCTAAGGCTTTGGACAAAGGCATATAGAGCAGGGTAAAGACTCGTTGAGATCGGGCCTGGCTGGTTGACGTTTGTGGAGTTGTGTTGGAGGTGTTGGCAAAAGTGTTGGCAGTTTTGGGTGTGGTGGTGACAATGCTCACATCTGAAGGCCGTGTAGAAGTGCTACCACCTGTAATTGCATTGGAGCTGCGTGTAAACGGCCTCTTGGGCTGTTCCTTCTCATTGTCTATCAGCCCCTACTTCATTGCATCCTCAATTTGAACCCTTATTTCATAAAGCTCAGCAAATGTAAACAAAGGCAAGACTATCATCTTCTGTAATAATCTTCCTTGCAAGTTACAGACCACCATTCTGATTTGGTCTTTTTTAGATGGCCTGATAGTCATCATAGAGGCCTTAGCCCTCCATCGAGTCACAAAGTCCAAGAAGCCCTCCTTCAGCTCCTAACGGGTCGCTTCAAGATCACGAGTTGTAACCTCAATCTGTGTATTGTAGAAGTACTGCGTGATGAAGGCCTCGGCCATTTCCTTCCAACTTCTCTTCACAGGGTCTTCAAGCTTGGCATACCAAATAGCCGCTATACCTGACAGGGTCTGGCTAAAAAGTAACAGTTTCTGCAGTCTGGTGAGACCCATTGGTCGTAAGATATCAGAAAATAATCGTAGATGGACCATAGGATCGCCGGAGCTGTCGAAACGGTCTATATGCAGTATCTTGAATCTGTCTAACAGAGTCACTGCGGCGTCTGTGTACCCATCCTCAATGTCAGGATGGAATTCACAACCTGTGCCCACTTGAAAAGCTTTTTTATCTTGTTGACCTTCAATGTCGTGGGGTCAACCTCGAATTCAAATAGCGCCTTCATTTGGTAAACTGGTGCCTTGGAAGTCTGAGGGGGGATTAGATCTGCTGGAATGGCTATATTCTCTTGAACATCGACTGTGACCCCGGGGGCCAGAATTCTCGCTGGGGGTGCATGGGATGCAGAGGCTACTGCCGGTTGGGGTTGTTGTTATTGAAGCCTATCTATCACTTCTGCTTGGCGGGCTACGACCTCAGCTTAGCGGGCTGTGACCTCAGCTTGGTGGGCAACATCTAGCTGCATTGTCTCAATGGTCTACTAGAGTTGACGTAGCGTATCTTCCATGTTGACTGGGAGATGTTGAGCTATCAGAACTTGCGAATACTCCCTTTTGGAGTAGAAGTAGAAGACTGGGCCTGACTGGGCGTAGACGAAGTAAAAGGTGACTGTTGGATTGGTGAATTCTGTCTGACCCTCCTCCGTCTAGTAACCGGTGGGAGTGAAACAAACACTGGCTATCCCCTAACAAGATCCCCGGATCTACAAATCCTTCTTACTCGGGTCTAGAGTGCTTGGGAGGTAACAGGATCTTCTGAAGCAATGGTGAAAAACTACCTTGCAAAAAAAGAAAAAAAGCAAAAAAAAAAAAACAAAAATTAGAAACCGCACAGCACCTCGGCTCAGATACCGACAACACGCAGTTGCAATCTTAAGCTGTAGAACTGTACTCAACACTGATTTCTACCCCAAAACTGATACCCAACCTTGTAACCGATACATACATTTTTGTACAGTTTCATAATAAAGCATATACTAGTTAAGTGAGAGCTAAAACACCCCTATGATGGGATAGGGTTACCTTGTCCTAGCTTTATCAGCAACTAAGGTTAGCTATTCAAGCAAAGTGTTTCACACAATCTTGAATTCGGGTAAGCAACTTGTCCTAGTTTGGAACAGTCTCTATGGCTTTCAATATGCAACTAGGCCGATTAGTCAAAAGAAGGATACCTCAGCAAGACTACCTAATATACCTCTCACACCTAACACCAAGAAGTGAAAGGAGGATCAAACGGTACAACGGTAGCCTAGATCCAAGGGTTGTGTTCCCATCGTGGCAGAGCCCGCAACCGATCAGCCTTTTGGCAAGCATTTCCAAGCAAGCCTCCGGCAAACCGTTCAGGAATAGCAAATGGTAAACACTGTGACTTAGGCGCACCAATGCAAATGCAAATGCAAAGAAACACATGAGTGTATATAAAATAACATATCATGAGTTCGAGTCAAGTTCTCTGAGTCCCCAACAGAGTCGCCAGAAACTGTGGCTCGCCTTTTTCGCCCCCCCTCTCGAAAGGTTTAAAAGAAATCCCTACAGTTCGAACTTCCGTGGTTATGAATCTAATCTCACAAGTGCAATATGAAATTGATAAACAACAAAGAGTCCAAATCCGGCAAATCGTTTGGAAAATTGATTTTAGGATAAAAAATGACAAAATTGGACTGCTTTGCCAGATACAGAGTCGCCACCTAAATATTTTATTTTTGAAAAAATTTAGGAAACCCTGATTCGTGTCGAATGCTATGTGTCTGTCATCACCAAAGTTGTCTCGGGTCGGGAACTTAGGTACAAAAGGGGAAGGTCATGAATTGAGCACCCCCGCTCGCCCGATTGAAGATCGGCCTCTACTAATCATGATATGATATTTTATAAACATTATGTGCTCTTATTCCAGTTATTAAACTAGCATTACTATGTGATGCGCACAAGAAAGTATAGATCAGTTTGCTTAATTTGGAACAATGCAATTCATGTTTGTTTGCAAAAATGGTTTGAATTTGCCACCTCAAGTGCACTTAAAGATTGCGGATTTGTCACCAAACACAGTGGGCATAAAACACGATTTGCTACTCAACAAAGTGTTCTTAAAACTTACATTTGTTGAATCGTTCCAATTCAAACAACAAGGCTTCATCCACAGGCATTCATGCAGTTTTAGCGTATAAGCATATAGGCCCATGGCAAGCATGCTAGACATGGCAACATTCACATTTATGCGAGTATGTTAAAGCGTAAAACTCACCTATTACTCTGACCTAAGAAAATATGAGTTAGAAAACTATGCATGATTCCTAACTATACAAGATGCCTAATGCAACACATGCAATATGCAATTTAACAAGCTCAACTACTAATATAGCATATGAAGCAATTTAAATAACATGCGATTAAACACGTTTTCAAAGAATTATTGAAATGGAAATGCAGTTTGAATGATGCGCTGAGTTTCGGTGCATGCAATATGAATGAATGGATGCAAGCATAAGGTATGCTAATTTGAAACATGATGCTCCTAAACTAACCATCGAAATGGTTAAGTAAAAGGGAGAAAGACGTGAGATTTGAAGACAAACACATACGCACACACACTTATTACAACATTACGCCCTCACGAAGGGAGGGTCCGAATAAATAAAGCTAACTAGCTAGCTAAACTAAGCTAATTAAACTAATTATTACAACACATCGAATGAATAACAAGCTTACTCTAGGATAGTTAAATATTACAAAACAAACTAATTAGCTAAGTACTTAACTAATTAATTACAAAACCAACTAAGCTAAGCTAATTAATTACAATACGAATTAATTAACTACTCTACTTAAATAATTACAACTTAACTAATCAATTTAAACAAATAGTCCCAGGAGGTGAGGGATGTCCAATGCTTGCTCGATTTCCACTCGAAGAATGCTCGTTGTTTTGGTTCCAATTGCCTCTGTTACACACCCTATGCACTGGTCCTCCTTCTCCAGATCAACTCTGCTTTGCTTGACAAGCTTTCTGCCAAATTTTCATTGGTGGTCGACAGGCCAGAAGTAGTGGCCTGCCGGCTAGTCTTGCTGCAATAAAGAGCAAACAGGGCAAAGAAGAGGCATTCTCACAGGTTGTTTGTACTATGTATCACCCCTTATCATCAACACAAGCTCAAAGGAGTGATACGTTTGGCCCTCAAACTATCAATCAAGCAATTTCTATGCATGATGGCTAAGCGACCAAATTGTACAAGTTAATGAGTGAAAAACAAGACTCAAATGCCATCATCCTATCATGCATGATCAAGGGCAATGGGGACCTAGGAAAATGACACATTTCATCACTTTTGAGTATGAAATGTCCCATTTTCCTCGTGTTCAAATTAATGTCCGATTTGAACACATGCAATGCAACACAAAGAATGTTTATCTTGCGACTTTTACTTGTCAATTTTGTTTATACATTTTAGTTACCGAACCATTCTTTAATCCATTTGTCCAAATGGTGAATTAAGTCCTCTAAATGGAAGGAAAGCTCAAACCAAAGATTGTTTTAGGCATGACAGAGACTTCATGCCGTTGGTAATGAACCCCCAAAGGGATTAAACCATTAAGCACAAAACCTTAATTTCATGCTTTAAACAAGCAAATGGTTTGAACCACTTTCAAAGAAAAAATAAAACCAAAAAAGGAAGAAGGTTGCAGAGATAATTAAGTGCTGAAAATGAGTGATAAAAGCATAAACAAATGTTATCAACTCAAACAAGAAGGTGTCTAGAGCCTAAAACACCAAACTTGTGAGGACTATTGCACTACAACCATGCAAGACAAGACTCAAATGAACTAACCAGCCCAAAATAGAGTTAAAGCAGGTTATTTCAGAGGCTAAAATATACTGCACTTGAGCTAAGTTAAGCTAGAAAAACATGCTAACATGTGAAGCTAACTAGACATGGAAACAAGACACAAAGAAGGGAGGCTAGCCCCTCCAAATTTAAACTTCAAAATGAGTTTTTTTGCCACTAAAGAACCTCTGAAATTCAGTGATTAAAAGACCCAAAAAAGTTAGTTTGAAAGTGATAAACAAAGGCACAAAAACTTTACAAGCAAAGAAGCAAGAAGGTGAACTACCCCTTAACTGAAAATGGCCTCAAACCACCACCTTTAGGCTACAAAAATAGAGTTTTTTACAATTCAAAAACAAGCCAAAAATAGTTGAAAAAGATGGGAAAACAAGTATAAAAAGAGAATGTTATACCTCTTGAAGGGAAGACACTAATGAGGTAATAAATCAAGCCAAGACTATCTTCTAGAGCTTAAAGAGGGTCCCAGGTAACCTTAGCCCAAAGATAAGCAACTTTGGTTACGGGTTGATAGGCAAACTTAAAGTGTATCTACACTTGTATGCACAAAAGTTCAAGAGAGAGAGAGAGACGTAGGTAGAAAGTGAGAGAGAGAATTTTGTTCCAAATTTTTCTAACCCCTACAAAGGAGGAGAAGGTCCCATATATATAGAAAAACAAGCCTTCAGCTGAGTTATATCTGTCCATACACGTGTATGGTGATCAAGCTGATTGTGCTAATAGCTAGAATAGCTGTCAAGAAAATATCTGCAAAAAAAGTCACCAGTGGCCGGTTGTCCACCAATGTGGCCGGTCGTCCACCAGTGATGGCCGGCAGGCCACTTGGATGGCCGACAGCCTCAATTGGTGGCCGGCATCCCCAAGGGTTGCAGGCTAGAAGATGTTAGTCCAAAACAGGGCACAGAATGGATGGGGGTTTGAAGGCTCAAAGATAGGCCATTCCGCCGAGGACTATGGGCACCAAAACGAGCACAAATAATCACAATCATCGTGTGCACAAATGATGACGTCCAAGTCTTGAAGACGGTAAAAAATGAGGTGTCTACACAGAGGATCGAGCCATGGTCCATCGGTGGTTGGAGGAGTCTCCGACGCGATGAATGGTGTTCCAGCAATGGTGGAAGTTCAAGTAAGGCCCACGAAAATTTCGCTACCAAATGGTGCTCCACCCATGCCTAATTTTGTTCCACAAATTTTATATTCTACTCATGTACTGAGCGGGTCTCATTTGGTTCCGACGCCGAGTTTGCAAATCCAACCCGGTATAATCGCAGCATGTAATGGACTTTAAGGGACCCAATTCAATGTCCCATCATCAAATGGCTTGTCCATAGGTGCCGATGGCCAATATCATCATGTGTCTTCACTGATGGTGAATTCTCAATACCCAGATGGCCAAGTCGCTCCAAGCTCGGTCTTCGGGTCTACAAGCCAAGTTCTGGGAATACTACCATCAAGTTCTCTCCCTCAACAATTTCTCACTCTCGCCGATGTGCAAGCCATGTTTGATCTCGAAGGGGGCAAGCGGACTTTACCCTCTTTGCCTGATTCGGATGTCAAGCCACCATACCCTATCGAGATATTGAGTTATCCATACCCAGAGGGGTATATAGTACTGAAGTTTATCAAATTCGATGGTAAATGAGGAAATGCTCGGGAACATGTTGTTCAGTTCATCGAGACTTTGGGGATTCATGGTACAAATCATGTCCTCTGACTGAGAGAATTCTCCAAGTCCCTCACCGACCGAGCATATAGTTGGTATGTTAACTTGACCCCAAACTCTGTTCGGAGTTGGGAAGAGATGGTCAACAAATTCCACGCCAAATTCTTTCAAGTGACTGAGAAGGTAACCACACTTACCCCATGTAAGGAAAAGCAACGAGAGGGTGACGACACTCTCGAATATGTGAAGAGGTTTCAAGACAAAGCTGTGGACTGTCACGAGGTTGTGTATCGAAAGGGCATTGCATAGTCGCAGGGAGAGGGATTCAGAGGACAGAAAAGGAAGAGCTGCGAAGATGACACTCATTTTCCATGTAATATTGAGGAGGTCAAGGCCTTAGTCAAAAAATGGGTGGCAGATGGGGAATTGAAGTTGCCTCATATCGAAGAGCTTTTACCGAAGAAGGATCGCAAGGGCCCCAATTATTGTGTTTTCCACTGATCATTAGGACATCCTACAGAAAAATGTTGAATGCTTAAGAAGATCTTTAGAAAGAAAGTTAAAGCAAATAAGCTAAGCTTCAAAGAACAAGGGCTCCAAGATATTCTAGAAAATGTGGCTATGATGGCATATGACAAGCCAATGCTTGAAACAATTGAAAACTCAGAGGATGAGGAGCACTTCCTCGAAGACGCCCTTGAGCCAGAGGATGAAGACCACTCCTTCGAAGACGCCTTTGAGCCAGAAGGTGAGAAAGTTTCTTATAATGAACCTTTCAATACAAAAGGAAGAGTTGGTTACGAAGCATCCTTCACTACAAGAAAAAACAGAATTGGCGACTAAAAATTCACATTTGGTCGTTGAAAGTATAGGATTTGGCGACTAAAAATGCATTAGTAGCCAAAAGTAAAGATTTTTTGCGACTAAAACAATTTAGTAGCCAAAAGTATAGGTTTTGGCGACTAAAAATCTGTTTGGTCAATATGGCTTTTAGCGACTAAAAAAATTTTAGTAGCCAAAAGTAAGGCCTTTTTGGCGACTAAAAAAAATTAGTAGCCAAAAGTTAGACATTCGACGACTAAAAATCTGTTTGGTCGCCAAAAGTGAGGCTTTTACCGACTAAAAAAATTTTAGTAGCAAAAAGTAAGGCCCTTTGGCGACTAAAAAAAAATTAGTAGCCAAAAGTGAAGCATTCGGCGACTAAAAACATGTTTAGTAGCCAAAAGTGAAACTTTTTGGCGACTAAAAAGAAGTTTAGTCGCCAAAAGTGGTAATTTTAGCGCGGGAAATTTTTTTTTAACAACTAAAAAATAATTAGTAGCCAAAAGTATAGAATTGGCGACTAAAATTATATTTAGTCGCCAAAAGTGGTCTCCTTTTTTTCTACTAAATAATTTATTTTTACATAAATTATGTTCAATAAAAAATAATTATGTTTATATATATACTTTTATATTAATACGGGTCTAAGTATTATATAAATAATATATGTTGCATATATAATCATATGATGTTATGGAGACATAGTGGAAAGAGTGTGTTGTATAAGGTTGATGGTTCGAATCTCCACAAGAGCAAAGTGTAATTTTTTTTTTTTTCAGGAATGAGCTTTTGGCAACTAAAAGGTTTAGTCGCCGATTCCTTGAGTATTGGCGACTAAAAATTTAGTCACCAAATGTATAATTCAAAAAAATATAATTGACTATTGGCGACTAAAAATTTAGTCGCCAAATGTATAATTTAAAAAATATAATTGACTATTGGCGACCAAAGTTTTGGTCGCTAAAGACTTACTTTTTGTCGCCTAAAAGTTTTTTAGTCGCCAATACCTTTCCCGAACGTTTTCCAGCGACCAAACCGACGACTAAAAAATTTAGTCGGGGAAACTTAAAAACTGACTTTTGGCGACTAAAAATTTAGTCGCCAAATGTTTTTTTTCTTATAGTGCTTTGATCCAAGAAGAAAGTATTATGTTTGTATGCCATCCTACTTCAATGAGACTGAGGAGTTGGTTAACCATGAGCCGCCGAGGATAGAGAAAGATCCAGATCGCTGTATAAAGACTCTCCAGGATAACATCAAGTTCAAACAGTTCTTTGATCAGCTTGGGCTTTCCGAGGAAGCGAGAACTGAAATTACCAAGTCCATTATCAACATTGCTGAGGCACACCATGACGGAGGTGTGACAATTGAGAGATCTATTCCGAAGAAAGCAAAGGAGCAAACTAGTGCTATAATCTTTTTCACTTACATCAATGATGTTGAGTTCAAGAGGGCTTTGCTAGATAGCGGAGCTTCCATCAGTATCATGACCCATGCAACTCTAGAGAAGGCCAGGAATTCCAAAAATCACATTGTGAAACAACCAGTAGTCATCACAGGTTTTGGAGGAGAAGAGAGAGTTACTTTAGGGTATGTGATAGTTGATTTGGCCATAGGGGTGATTCGCTTGGCCACCAGATTTCATATCATTGACTTCGAGACAAACTACCTCATTATCTTGGGGAGGACTTGGATGCACAAGTACAGTGTCGTGCCTTCAAGTTACCATCAATGTGTCAAAGCCAGGTGGGGAAATGAGATAGTGACTATAGAGGCTTTAGAAAGACTTTTTGGTACATGAGAGCCTTGTTACTCAGATGACAAACCAAAGGTCGAGTCAAGCAAACGGCTATTGTCCCAGTTTTCCTCTTTGCCCAAAAGCTCTCTTGTTCTCCGGAAGATGATGAAGGTCCGAGAGGAATGCAAGACAATGTACTACTTATGAAGGTGTAGGGGGGTCAGTTTCTCCCATAGCTAGCCCCAAGTTGAAAGAAGAACCTTGTGATGAAGGCATAACGTTAAGGACTAAAATGGCTCCAGAAATGTATGCAAGATGAACCAAAGTTGCAACCCGAGCAATTGGTGAAAGCTTTCCAAATGACATCGCAACTCTAGGAGCAAATGTCAACATTTCATAGAAGTCGTCTATCTATGACATTTACAATTTGTATTTACTGCATTGTCTAAGAAGTTCCATCTTTCTTATGTTATGAAAAAATTTATTTCCTCCATATTGTATATCTTCATTGTGTTATGATTTGTGACAGTTTTCAATTTTTCTTGCCCTTCGAAGGAGGAGGAGTAGTAGACTTGGTTGCCAACCAAAAAGGATCTTTCTTACCAAAGAAAGAAGTGTGCTTCCACTCGGGCTTCTGAGGGACAACCCTTGCTTCCATTAGTGCGAGTTTCGAGGATCTTTCTTGCAAAAGAAGGGAATGTGCTCCCACTTGGACTTCCGAGGGACAACCATTGCTTCCATTTGGACTTTTGAGGAACAACCCTTGTTTCCATCAGTGCAAGCTTCAAGGATCTTTCTTGCTGAAGTAGAGTGTGTGGTCCCACTCAGACTTTCGAAGAACATACCTCGTTTCCATCATTGCGAGATTCAATGATCTTTCTTGTTGAAGTAAAGTGTGTGCTCCCACTCAGACTTTCGAAGAACAGACCTCACTTCTATCAGTGCAAGCTTCGAGGATCTTTTTTACTGAAGTAGAGTGTGTGCTCCCATTTGGACTTCCAAAGAACATCCCTCAAGACTCTATTGCTTGTTAGAAGGAATCTTTCTTGCCGAAGTAGGGTGTGTGCTACTATTCGAATTCTTGAGGGATAGCCTTACTTTCGTTTGGACTTCCGAGGGACATCCCTTGCTCTCATTAGTGCGGGTTCTAAGGGCCCTGGGGTCTTGAATTTCACGCAAGAATTCATTTGTCTGAAATAACAAAACTGACAAACAAGACGAGTAATATCAATTTCATATCATGATTCAGGCGTTATTGGAATGGGGCAACATCAACAAGAGTGCAATGTTATGGTCCATTTTATTTTACAAAATTAGTAATGGAATTCAATAACAAATTTTAGGGCCCGAGATCCAAAATATTTTTATTTTAAGAATATATTTCTCATTTGTAACGAGAATCACTCGGATCTCCATATTCTTGACCATGAATTTCAACAATATAAATTCACTCTTCAAAATGCATTTGTTTAATCCTCTCTTCACTTCTCGAGAAAATAAAGAAGAATTTTACAGAGAAACTGCAACAGCATTATTTGGGTTTTTCCCACCATTCAGTTGATCATGTGATGCTTCGAATTAGAACGATTCGTTGCCATTCTGATCAGTTTCAAAGAGACAGTAATTGAAGCTTATTCTGTTATCGAATTCAGGGATTTCAAAAGATGATCGAATGCCCACAAGTCTCAAAAGCCCAAATTAAACTTT
This sequence comes from Camellia sinensis, assembly GCF_055761805.1. Lineage (NCBI taxonomy): Eukaryota > Viridiplantae > Streptophyta > Magnoliopsida > Ericales > Theaceae > Camellia > Camellia sinensis. The sequence continues at coordinate 177,462,882 of NC_138962.1, read as the reverse complement.
CAATAAGGCTTAGAAATTCAGATTTCGTCAAAACAAGAGGTTCGAGAGTGGATTTTCAATAAAATACTTACAGATCTAAAGGCCACGCCCGTGAGAGAGAGTAGCCAAGAATAGTACAAACTGAAATCGTCAAGAAGCGGCGCCAGAGTGAGCAAATGTTGAAGTTGGCAAGTTGGACGGGCGATAGCACGAGCCAGCGACGGCTCGGGTCATGGTGTTGGCGTGCCCGGGGAGATGTAACCAGCGAACAAAGGTGCAGCGAAGGTCAGTAGCACAGGCTGAGGTGACTGCTGCGGTACCTAGGGTTGCGGCAACAGGCGACACACAAACAGTGGTGGCCTTAGGCGGAACAAGACTGAGCTCTGGTCTGTTCGGAGTTCTGAGAAGTCGTGTTGCTGGGTCGAAATGAAGCACTGAAGACGGACTAGAGCTGGCGTCGGTGTGAGCTAGCAGCAATTTAGGTCACGGCGTTTGCAGCAGTGGCGACAGGCTGCGTGCAAAGCGACGTGGATCTCCGACGACTGTGGAAGCAAGATTAAGCTCTGGTGAGTTCAGATCTTTGAGAAATTGACGATGGACTGAAGTGAAATACTGAGGGTGGAGTAGAGCTAGTATTGGAGTGTGCTAATAGTAGCTTGGGTAGTGGCATCGGTAACTGTGGGGATATATTTTCTGAATACCAACACGTGGCATGGTGACGCCGACGTGTCAGCCGAGGTGCCACGTGTCCTGGACGTGATGCCGAGATGATCTCGGCGAGGCCGAGGTTAACTCCGAAGATATCGGAATCCGAGATAAATGAATAATGGACAAGAGTCCTAAGACGAAGAGGGGACTTAACCAAGATAAGGATAAAGCTCTTAGGGAGTTTATCTTTATCTCTTAAAGAGTCCAAAGTAAACACTAAATTGGAGTTCATAGAAGTCATACTTCTAGTAGTTATAAAAGAGAGGCACCCCCGTGGGTCTAAGGTATGCAATTTATGTTTTGAGTATTAAGTTTTGCACTTGATTATCCTTGGGAGATATACTGACTTGATCGTCGGAGTGCCCCCGGGTGGAAGAACCACCACCGGAGCCTTTTCTTTCTGTTACAGGTTACTGAAGCCATCTATTCTGCCTGTGCTCTCCAGCTGGTTACTAAGCAGGCAGTGTGGCCAGATTTTCACCCACACAATTTGGCGCCGTCTGTGGGAACGAAGGAAGAATAGATGGCCAGTAACGGACAGCAGGAGAATATTGGGGATGACGCTCCCGCTGGGAGTGGCAGACCAATTGACCTTGACATTGAAGGAGACAACCACAATACAGAAGCCCGTGACCAGGGTCACAGAGAGAAAGACGTCATCCAGGAAGGCGACACGTTAAAAAGGACAGACCAAGGAAAGTACTACAATGAAGATAACCTCCAGGTATGGAGGGACAGATGCCTACGGAGGGATGAGGAAGTAAAAGAATTGGCGAACAAGTTGGTAGACCTTCAGTCAGTCGTCAACTTCATGATGCAGAATAATGTTATGTAGCCACCATACCCGCTGCAAGATACGCCGATGCCAGCAACCAACGCCCAGAAGGGCGGAAGAAAAATAATCCCCGACGTCCCTCAGCATACCAGGAGCGGAAGGCATTCTCACCGGCCTTCCAAGGAAGACGGGCGAGAAGAACCGAGACAAGAAGAGTCCCGAAGGACGCACCACATGAAGAATCCAGAGCCCAAAGAACATCGGCATGTTCAAAAGCAAGCACTCTGCTTTGACACAACCTATGGAGAAAGATCCAAACGGGCCCACCACGAGAACGAAAGCAGTGTACCAAAAAGACTAAAATCCATAGACAGCCGAGCTCCAGGAAGGAGCAAAGAAGACCTAAGGGACTACCTCAAAATGAGGCAGCAGAATGTTGAAGCCGAGGTAAACTCCCCAGTAAAGCCGAAGACAGCCTTCCCGGTGGAACTGGACAAATTCGAACCACCAAAAAGATTCAGTATGCCGAGGTTTCAAATTTATGATGGCAAGTCAGATCCAAACTTTCATGTTGGACTATACTTGAATTCAATGGCGTTATATAGCGGGAACGAGCCGTTGCTATGCAAAGTATTCCCCTCATCCTTTGGGGAAATTGCATCTGATTGGTTCCATAAATTACCAAAGGGAAGCATAAAGACATGGGAAGGCCTGGCCGAGATGTTTGTGGCCAGGTTCGTGACCAACAAGCTGCAACCCCTAAGGGTTGATGCTTTGATGGCTCTAAGAATCACCAAGGAAGAAGGCCTTAGGGCCTATGGGAAGAGGTACTACGAGGTGTTCAACCGAATACCCGAATGCAACCAAGAGGTAGCGGTCGTGTCTTTCAAGAACGGCTTGAAAGATGACTGCCCACTACGGAAGTCTTTGGCAAAAACATTGCCAAAAAGCATGGAAGAACTCATGGCAAGAATTGAGAAGTACGCCAGAGCCGAAGAAGATACATCGGGAAACAAAGAGGTAAAGCAAGAAAAGGGCAATGGCTCGCAGAAGCGAGGCCGAGGCAACAATGGGCCGACCAAACAAGAAACAGAGTTGAGAAGTAAACAGGCGGTAACGACGGTATTCCGAATCCCAATCCATAAAGTCCTAGATCAAATTCGAAACCAACCTTATTTCAGGGCTCCGGCAAGAGCACCAGGGGAATTCATGGGAAGGAACGTTGGTAGACGTTGTGCCTACCACAATGAAGAAGGACACCCAACTCAAGGTTGCAGAGCCTTGAAAGCACACTTGGAAGACCTGGTGAGACAAGGCCTTCTGAGGGACCTGGTCGATGAAACCAGGACAAGGGAAGAACAGGCAAGGTTGCCTCAAGCACTAGCAGCGCCGTCTCCCCCAGCACAGCCACCACAAGCAGGAGGACCGAGGGTGGTTAATGTGATCCACTCAAGGGTCAACGAAAACGAAGTCAGAGGGGAGACCCCGAAGGTAAGACATTTACAGCATGTCTACCAAGTCGAGGAGAAGAGACATCGGCCAGAAGAATGCCAAGGGCCGATGATAGCCTTTACTGAAGCCGACCTGGAATTGGTCCAACATCCGCATAATGATGCCTTGGTAGTATCCCTCCAGGTTGGGGAGTGCCAAGTGAAACGCATCCTAATAGATCAAGGCAGCTCCTGTGACATCATGTATGTCAGATGTTACAAGGAGTTCGGCCTTCACCCTGATGACTTAAAACAATCCAGCGGCCCGATGGTCGGCTTTAATGGAACGTCAACATGGCCACTGGGCGCAACAAGCTTGGAAGTACAAGCCGGCACTAAGAAGATCCAGACGGAATTTCTGGTAATTGACACGCCCTCACCATACAACATCATCTTGGGAAGGCCGTGGTTGCATGCAATGGGGGCAGTTCCCTCAACGTTGCATCAACTACTGCGGTTCCCAACAGAGCATGGGATTGAAGAAGTCAGAGGGGATCAACTGCAAGCAAAAAACTACTCCATGACAGCAATGAAGTCCACATGTAGTATACAAGAGCCAAGGAACGCAGAAGTTGAAGATGAGGACATGGAGGTCCTAGAAGACATCGGGAAAGAACCAGCTGAAAAAAACGAAGAGGCGCTAAAAAAAATCTTCGTCCAGGAGGACGACGAAGAGCGTTTCTTTCTTCTCGGCTCAGGCTTAGCTAGAGAAGAAGAGAAAGAACTGGAAGATTTTTTAAGGGCAAACATAGAGGCATTCGCCTGGACACCTTATGAAATGCCAGGCATTGACCCCGAGGTCACTTGCCACAGACTGAATGTCGACAGATCGGCAAAACCTGTGATTCAACGAGCCAGAAGACCGACGTTGATGCACGTCGATGCAGTAGAAGAAGAGGTAGACAGACTCCTGGAGGCCAGGGCCATCCGAGAAGTTCAGTACCCAACATGGCTGTCCAACACAGTAGTAGTAAAAAAGAAGAATGACAAATGGAGGGTTTGTGTAGACTTCACCAGCCTCAACAAAGCTTGCCCCAAAGATAGCTTTCCTCTGCCCAAAATCGACCAACTGGTAGACGCCACTTCAGGACATGAAAGGATGAGTTTTTTGGATGCATACAGAGGGTACCACCAGATTGCCATGTACCCTCCAGATGAGGAGAAGACCGCGTTCATCACCCCTAAAGGCTTGTACTGTTACAAGGTAATGCCTTTTGGGTTGAAAAACGCAGGAGCAACCTATCAGAGGTTAGTGACAAAGATGTTTAAGCACCTGATTGGCAAAACAGTAGAAGTCTACATCGACAACATGGTCGTAAAGACCAAGGAATCAAAGGGTCATCTTGCCGACCTAAAAGAGGTCTTTGACATACTCAAAAGATATCGGCTCCGACTCAATGCCTCGAAGTGCGCCTTTGGAGTTGGATCAGGTAAATTTTTAGGATATCTGGTAACAAGAAAGGGCATTGAGGCCAGCCCAGACCAAATCAAGGCCATCTTGGACTTACAGAGCCCGACATCGGCAAAGCAAGTTCAAGTGCTTACTGGAAGGGCCGCAGCCCTAAACAGATTCATCAGCAGAAGCTCAGATAAGTGCAGACCCTTCTTCAACCTGGTAAAAAAAGCCACAGACTTCCTATGGACAGAAGAATGTGAAGCCGCCTTAACCGACCTAAAAAAGTACTTGACCACAACTCCGGTTCTTTCCAACCCAGTACCAGGGGAGGAACTGTTGTTGTACTTAGCAGTCTCAGAACACGCAGTCAGTGCAGTGCTAATCCGAGAGGAAAAAGGAGAACAAAAGGCTGTTTATTATGTAAGTAAAACTTTGGCCGACGCAGAAACAAGATACCTACCACTGGAAAAATTAATGCTGGCCTTAGTAATGGCTTCAAAGAAGTTGAGCCATTACTTTCAGGCACACAAGATTGTGGTCCTAACAGAGCACCCACTGAAGTCCTTGTTGCAACAAGGAGACTTAACAGGAAGGATAGCAAAATGGGCAGTAACCCTGGGCCAGTTTGACCTGGAGTTTAGGCCAAGAACAGCAATAAAGGGCCAAGTTTTGGCCGACTTCGTCGCAGAACTCACACCTGAAGCCATCGCACATCGGGCTCTGTCGAGCCAAGATGAGCATTGTCCCAACAAGCAAAAAGAATCCCAGCCAAAGACAAAAAAGCAAGAGAAAGAGAAGCTCAGACCCTGCAGCATCTACATCGGTGATTCATTCAGACTATTCGTCGATGGAAGTTCAAACCGCCAGGGAGCAGGGGCAGGAGTACTGTTGATATCTCCAGATGGAGAAATAGTAGAACAGTCCATCCGTTTGGGGTTCAAAGCCTCCAACAATGAAGCAGAATATGAAGCATTAATTGCAGGGCTAAAGCTGGCTGCAGCAGCAGAGGCAGATGAGGTAATTGTTTTTTGTGATTCACAACTCATTGTTAACCAGTCAACAGGAGAATTTGCAGCCAGAGACGAAAGAATGTCGGCATATGCAAAGGAAGTCATCAGATTGGTAGCCCTATTTCAGAACTGCAGATTACTCCAAGTTAGCCGAGATGACAACACCCACGCCGACGCATTGGCTAACCTGGCCAGTTCAATTCAAACTGGAAGAACAAGGACAATTATGATCGACTACATGTCGGCCCCGAGCATAGATAAACAGAGCACCGAACAAGAAGCAATGTGCGTGGACTTGGGACCAAGCTGGATGGATGCAATCATTGCATTCCTAAAAGAGGGGAAGCTTCCAGAAAACCATAAGGAAGCACATAAAATCAGACTGAAGTCGGCCAGATTCAGTCTAACAGCAGAAGGCCATCTCTACAGAAGGTCCTTCACTGGGCCGCTTTTAAGGTGCGTACACCCTTTGCAGGTTGAAGATTTTCTTTACGAAATTCATGAAGGAATTTGTGGAAGCCATGCTGGGGGCAGATCATTAGCCCACAGGGCCATTACCCAGGGGTATTGGTGGCCCTACATGCAAAAGGATGCCGAAGCCTATGTGAAGAAGTGTGAACAATGCCAAAGGTTTGCACCTTTGATACATCAGCCAGCTGCCGACCTAAACCCAGTATCCAGCCCTTGGCCATTTGCCCAATGGGGGATGGATCTGGTTGGACAACTTCCCCAGGCAATTGGGCAAAGAAAATACTTACTGGTAGCGACAGACTACTTTACAAAATGGATAGAGGCAGAACCTCTTGCCAAAATCTGAGATGTGGACGTTAAGAATTTTATATGGAGAAACATTATCACCAGATTTGGGATTCCAAGAGCAATAGTTGCCGACAACGGAACACAGTTTGACAGCAAACTCATCAAGAACTTTTGTGCAAAATTCAAGATCAAGAATTATTTCTCAACACCAAGCTTTCCTCAAAGCAATGGGCAAGCAGAGGCATCCAACAAAGTAATTCTGGATGGAATAAAGAAAAGGCTGCAGGCAGCAAAAGGAAAGTGGGTAGACAAATTGCCCAACGTACTTTGGGCATATCGGACTACGCCGAGAAGATCAACAGGAGAATCCCCCTTTGCCATGGCTTATGGCACAGAAGCAGTCATCCCATTGGAGATCGGCATCCCAGGGATCGGAACCCAGGGAGTAGAGAATGGCACCAATGACGTACTCTTAGCCCGAGATCTGGATTTATTAGAAGAACGAAGAGAGAAAGCTGCAATTCAGCTTGCAGTATACCAGCAACAGCTTGCCAGAGCTTACAACAAGAAGGTCAATCCAAGAGATTTTCAAGTCGGCGACCTAGTCCTAAGAAAATTCGTCGGGAACAAGAAGGATCCTAGGGAAGGCAAGCTTGTCCCAAACTGGGAAGGACCCTACAGAATTACTTCAGTATTAGGCAATGGAGCTTATCGGCTTGAGGACAATGAGGGCAAAGCATTGCCCAGACCTTGGAATACTTGTAATTTGAAATTTTTCTATCATTAGATGTACATCATATTTTGGCCGATATCATCAATAAAGTCTTTTCAGAATTCTTTCAACACATATGATTGAGAAAGTTATGCATTGATGTTTATTGAAGACATAATTAATGTGAACCCAAGTCAAACTCAGGTTCACATTGGGGGCAAAGAAAATGCAGAGATTATTCCTTAATTCACTTGTTGAAATTTGTAGCAATTTACAAGTTGGAATTAAGCTGATTCCTTATCTTCACTTGTTGAAATTTGTAGCAATTTACAAGTTGAAGTTAAGCTGAGATTATTCCTTAATTCACTTGTTGAAATTTGTAGCAATTTACAAGTTGGAATTAAGCTGATTCCTTATCTTCACTTGTTGAAATTTGTATTAATTTACAAGTTGAAGTTAAGCTGAGATTATTCCTTAATTCACTTGTTGAAATTTGTAGCAATTTACAAGTTGGAATTAAGCTGATTCCTTATCTTCACTTGTTGAAATTTGTAGCAATTTACAAGTTGAAGTTAAGCCGAGATTATTCCTTAATTCACTTGTTGAAATTTGTAGCAATTTACAAGTTGGAATTAAGCTGATTCCTTATCTTAACTTGTTGAAATTTGTAGCAATTTACAAGTTGAAGTTAAGCCGAGATTATTCCTTAATTCACTTGTTGAAATTTGTAGCAATTTACAAGTTGGAATTAAGCTGATTCCTTGTCTTCACTTGTTGAAATTTGTAGCAATTTACAAGTTGAAGTTAAGCCGAAATTATTCCTTAATTCACTTGTTGAAATTTGTAGCAATTTACAAGTTGAAGTTAAGCCGAGGTTATTACTTAAGTTCTCATAGCAATATATGGGTTGCTTAAACCTAAGGAAGATGCTTAACACTTGTTGAAATTTGTAGCAATTTACAAGTTTATGTTAAGCCGACATATGATCACCCGCCGAGGTATACAGAAATTTACAGGTTGAAGTAAAGGCTAAGTATATTGTTTATTACTTGTTGAAATTTGTAGCAATTTACAAGTAAGATAGACCGAGATCACTGTTTAATACTTATTGAAACTTGAGAAGAAGCTTGCAAAGTTTACATTGAGTAGTATATGCTTTATACTTATTAAAATTTATGCAAGGTTTGCAGGTCAGTATCTTGCCGAAGTAAAAGTTTTGTAGTTATACCTGAGGTATGTAACCCCGAGAAGATTGCACAAAGGAAGCAAAATGGAAAAGCATGCGAAAATTTCTAAGTATAGAATTACGCAGAAGCAATCAACGGAACATCACAAGATTAAAAAACATCTATAGAAAGAGCAGTTGCAGTTACATAGAGAAAAAGCTACGTCGGCCATAAGAAGGAGTTTTACATTATCCAGAAATTAAAAGAGAGTACAGAGTGCAAAGTACAGAAAAAGAAGAAAAAAGTACAAAAGGCATTTTAAATCAAGACTCTTCAGTATTAGCAGCTGCAGGGACTGGGACCTCGGGCGATTCTGGTGGAACCTCGTCGGCCACCTTTTCCGCTTGTATCTCGGCATCAATCTCTGCTAATGTTCTTTCAACACTTCTTTCTACCAAGAGAAGATTGGACGGTGGCTGCCCAGTAACAATTTCCTTGGCTGCCTCCTCAACCTCATCACCCTCCTCATCCAAGGTTAAGTCCATAACATGCTCAACAGGAGGAGGGGACTTGGCTTCAGCAGCATCCTTGGATTTCCTCACCAAGGCTTCATCATCATTTTTCTCTTCATCCTCATCCTCAACATCAGCCTCAGTCTCTGATTCGTCTTCAGTCTGACTTGGAGGAGGAAATGGTAAAGGAATGACATCGGCATTACGAAAGGGCGAGTCAACAGGGAGATCAAGTTTTTTAATCAAGGACATCCAACCAAGGGAAAATCCCCTGTTGCATGCCTGCCTGACTTGAAGTTTATAATCCTCTGCGACGTCGGCCATACCCTGGGCATAGGCCTTTTCATCGGCCTCTTTGACTTCGGCCTCTTTGGTGGCCAGAGCTTGCTGGAGCTCTTTCTCCGCTTGGGCCTTCTTAGCCTCGGCCTTTCTTTTCTCAGCCTCAGCAACTTTTTTAACGGCCTCAGCGGATTCGGCCTTCTCAAGAGCTAAAGTTTGGGCTTTAGTTGCAGCCTCGGCCTGATCCTCCAGTTTTTTCATCCTTGATTCAAGAGATTTGATCTCTTTCTTCATGGAAGATGCTTCCCTCTTCATATCAACCAACCTTTGCCGATTTTCAAAAGATTGTATTGAAAATGAATGGGCGTGCTGAATGGCCTAAAGAAAAACAGAAGTATTAGAAAATATTCTTGGTAAGAAATAAGAAGGAAGAATCACAAGTGCAAGCAGGAACACTCACTTGAACGGAGTGTTGGAGCATAAGAGCGTAATTCTCATACTCACTAAGCTCAGCATTTCGGTTCAAATCCTTCGGAAGGAGAAGAGTAGTGCTGAGGGCGACACCAACGTTAATATCGTCGGCACTTTCACTGGCCATGATAGGCCTATCCTCCAGAGTTAGTTGAGGGGCCCATGGAACGTCGAGCTTCTTTGACGCTGAGGTCGTCGCAGACGATGACCTTGGCCTCTTTGATTGTGTGGACCCCGAGGGTTGGGTCTCAGCGGATCTTTTTGTGGAAGCGGAGGTAGCCTTTTTGCTCTCAGCCAGTTAAGAGATAGGCAAAGCATCCTCAGCCTCGGCATCAGTAGCCTTGGCCTTGGGCTGAGCCTTTTTTACTCTCTTCGGTTTTGGTGGGGGCATTGCATGCGTTGGCACAACATCGGCGTCGGTTGGAAGGTCGGCAAGCAGATCTTGAGCGACAGGCCTCGGGCGAACCATCTCGGCAGTCTTCACAAGTCTTCGTCGACGTTTACGTTCTGGAATTGGTATTAAGTAGGGGGCCGAAGTGGATGGAAGATCGGCTGGGTCAGAGGTGGATCCTTGATCTGTTCGGGATGAAGAAGCGGTTACAGTTGTAGCAGTAGGTGGAGAGAGACTCTTTTTCTTCCTTTTTAGGATGTCGCGTAAAGTGGATTTATATGTAGGGATGAAGTTTAGTAACAGTGGGGCTTTTCGCTTATGGACTGGAAGGTCAAGGAGTTTTTTCAGATCTGATCCTGGGAAGAAGGATTGATGGAAGTTTTTCGGTGGCTGATGAAGATCTGCAGGACAAAGAAACAGACGTCAGAAACAGAAAGTATTAAAGACTTAAATAAAAACAACTAAGTGTTGGCTCAGGGCTCTTACCCTTGCCCTCTTTTACTGATCGAGGAAGAGGGCAGAGGTGGACATCTTCATCTGGGCCAAATTCCCAATTTCCCGAAGCGATAACAAAGTCATCCCTAGCCCCCTTGTTGGAGTCTGGGAGGTCGGCTACAATTTTGTACTTGGTAGACCTCGGCTTAAGGTAATATACAAAGCCCCTTTCCTTCAGGTTGAGGGGGTACATTGTGTAACAGTATTGAAGGTCGGCCAGGGTGATCCTAAGATTCTCCTGCCTAGCTAAAGCTATAATACCGTTAATCACCCTATAGGAGTTGATGGTAAGTTGCATGGGGTTCAGCTTGTAGAAATAAAGAACTTCACGAAACAAGGGATCAAGTGGAAGCCGAAGTCCACATTCAGTAAAGACAACTATAGGAAAGGGCATCGTATGGTCTGTGGGCATGATGGTATCATCATCCCCAGCTAGCTTAAGGTGAACATCGGCTGGGATAGAGAATTCCTGCCTAAAGTATTCAAGTTTTGTTGGGGTATTTACCCTATGCCTCCACATACCCATTACGTCGGACTAAACAAAAAGGAGTATGTTTTAGAAGATGGGCGTTTTAGAAGGATTGCAAAAACCTCGACAAAGGCCTAGGCAAGGACTGATAAGACTTGTTTCAGTTTTGCCTAAGAACTTGAAGGTTCTACACACAAATCCCAAGCCTAAGAACTGTAAAGATCAAGATCGAAGGCATAGATCTGGGACAGATACGAAAAACAGAAAACAAAGACGGAGTTTCAGATTCAAGACCAGAGGTATAGTTCTCAGAAACAAAAGAAATACAGAAGTGAAAAAAATCAAGAACAGTGGCAAGAAAAGTGTTGAAACAGTGCAAATGTTCAAAATATAAGAGAAATCGAGCAACAAAGCAGTAATGGTAAAAACACATAAAAAATTGGGAGTAAAGGAAACAGGGCCTTACCAGAACAAATGAAGTCGAAAAGAACGACGCCGAGAAATAGTAACGATTGCAGGCATAACGAAATGGAGGAAACTTTGCTAAGGTGAAGGGACAAAAAATCGCAGAACTTCGAGTTAGAACAATGGCAGATTCGAAAGAGCTTCTTCAGAGAGAAAGAGCAAGAAATCAGAATGAAGAAAGTCAAGAAAGAAAGAGGCAAGGAAAAGTTTTGTCAAAAACGTGAAACGACGGCAAAAATAAGGCATTTATTATGCCTAGAGCAACGCACGCGTCAGACGGCGCAGACAAATAACAGACGGCTTTCAGGCGCGTCACAGACACGCTCCAATGAAGACAATACACGTGAAAAGAACGGTTAGATATGCATGACAGCTCATGCGCGTGGGAGAGTACGTTCGAAACCTTGTTCTCCGAAGAGAATACATCGGCTCGAAGTAGATTAGCTCGGCTAAACGGTTTTTCTTTTAGCCATTACTCAGAAAAGGAATATCGAAATATCGGTATAGGTTCCATCACCTCAGAATGCCGAGGTAATAGAACCTAGGGGGCAGTTGTGGGGATATATTTTCTGAATACCAACACGTGGCATGGTGACGCCGACGTGTCAGCCGAGGTGCCACGTGTCCTGGATGTGATGCCGAGATGATCTCGGCGAGGCCGAGGTTAACTCCGAAGATATCGGAATCCGAGATAAACGAATAATGGACAAGAGTCCTAAGACGAAGAGGGGACTTAACCAAGATAAGGATAAAGCTCTTAGGGAGTTTATCTTTATCTCTTAAAGAGTCCAAAGTAAACACTAAATTGGAGTTCATAGAAGTCATACTTCTAGTAGGACTTGGATTGAGTATATTATAAAAGAGAGGCACCCTCGTGGGTCTAAGGTATGCAATTTATGTTTTGAGTATTAAGTTTTGCACTTGATTATCCTTGGGAGATATACTGACTTGATCGTCGGAGTGCCCCCGGGTGGAAAAACCACCGCCGGAGCCTTTTCTTTCTGTTACAGGTTACTGAAGCCATCTATTCTGCCTGTGCTCTCCAGCTGGTTACTAAGCAGGCAGTGTGGCCAGATTTTCACCCACACAGTAACAATTGTAGCCACGACAGTGGGCAATGTGAGAATGGCGGTGCTCCTCTATGATTGCAGAGTTCTTACAACAATGATTTAGATCACTAAAAAATATATCACTAATAGCACTAATGCATTGGAAATGATAAAAAAAACAAAAAAACAAAAAAAAAAGGCATAGAAAGTGAGTGGGGTCCACTACCACATCATTAATGCTCCTTCTAATGCTCCTTTTTTAGTGCTTCCAAGCATTTTTCGAGTTCTTATGTGCTGATATGTTGTTCTGAATAAAAGAATAAGGGTTGATTCTTTAATAATTAGTTTTTCTTTGATTTGGAGTGGAAAAGTGGATAAGGACAAGGTCTTTGTCCTTAAGGTCATGTTTGATTCACAAGATTAATAGTGAAGTATTAATAATCCTATTAAATTAGTGTAGTATTCACTATCCAATTGGATTAATATCCATTGGATTAATAATCCCACTCCTACCCCATTACTAATAATCCTACAAATTTGTTGGATTAATTATCCATTGGATTAATAATCCTAAACAAAATTGTTAAAACAAACATTAGATAATTGGGCACACGGATTAATAATCCTAATCCCATGCTCTAATCCACTCAATCAAATATGCCCTAAATATCTTAAAAGAAGTGTGCGTAAAAAAAAAAAAAAAAAAAAAAAGTGAAGTGGTCAAACTTTTGATTTTATTTGTTTCTACGAAGAGGACAAAAAAAAAATTTATTTTTTTTGAGCAACTCTATTGGTGCCGTATTAATTAAATATGAAGGTTGAGTTGATGGAACATTAAACAATTCAATTTTTGATTTTCTTTCAAAAAAAATAAAAAATTAATGGACATAAAAGTGTGTTTGCCAGGCATAAAGATTAAAGATTCATTTTTATCAATATTAGTTGACAATTTTATCTATAAAATTATAATGAGTCATCAATCTTATCCAAAAGTCACATGAGGACAAAACATGCCCGAAGAAATAAAGCGAAGCATGGCCAAAGAAGTGAAAATATGCATGTCCGAAAAATTTAAAATTTCCCAAACATACAAGGGACAGAATGTAAGAGGGGTTAACTTGAACCCATTAAATTAATTAGGTCTAATCGGAGCCCAATCGAAAAGCCCAAAATTAATGGGTTGGAGAAATTATGGCCAAATGAGTCCAAGTGAAATCTATTGAACATGCCTACTAGAAAGCCAATAAATTAGGTCGAGGAAGACCCATCAAGCAGATATCTCTAATGAGAATCCAACAAGCCCATCCGAGGAGGCCCAGATCATATGGGCGTCTGAGGAGGTTAACCATTGTTTTCAAAAGAGATGAAACCCTCGAAGGATATTCATTCTCTGAGATATTGGTTTAGTCTTTAAAGGGTTCTGAACCATGAACCTAGAGACCTATTTGAGCTCGAATTCGAAAGGGTTCGGATCCACGAACCTAGAGATCTGAAGCGCCTAGCTTCGAACGTATTCGAATGCAATCTAGAAGTCGCTCCGTTAATGAGTCCTAGAATGCTTGCGGGTTCAGAGCTTTCTGGGACCTACACATCAGAACCATGGGCGTGACGGAGTCTGAACAAAGGACCTGATCCTGAGGACGGTGAATAAAGATAAATTCACTCTTCGGTTAAATTAGCCTATACTCGGGTCGAGGTGACACGATCTAAGGGGTCCTTGAGACTCGATAATATTTGCGGTAGGGCGTTCTCTTGAACTACCCCTGACCCTTTTGTGGCAGGACGTCCTTTAGGACTACTCCTAACCCTTGGGGATGATTATGGATCATTGGTTAAGTGTGGCTAAGAAGAAGGGTTCGCCGAGAGGTTGATCTCCTTTTCGGGATTTTCCTTCTCCTCAGAGAAGTCACCTCCTCGGACAAGGTAGTTAGAGGGAATATTCCCCATGTGCCTTACACATAGGCTCCATCCTACATCAGGAGATGCCTATAAATAGCACCCACCCGTAACTTTACAAGGGATGGATTTTGGAGAGACAACTTTTGGGAAAGAACTAATTTCCCTTCTCCATTATCTACCTTGAGAGTGAAAGTGAGAGATCCATAGGAGAGCCTTGCCATTCTTCTCTCTCTAACTACTTTGTCTTCTTCTTCACTCGATCTCTTATCTCCATCATCTCGTTGCTATTGTGTTCCTAGTTTTGACTGTTGAAGAATCTAAGCCTCTCATCATTTCTAGAAAATTCTAGTTTTCTTCGAAGATCTTTGAATTGTCTGACAACATTCTTGAACTCTCCCATGCACCATGTTATATGAGGTTTCATTGTTTTAATTTTTATGGTTTTTGTGGTGGCCTTAGTAGGCTTTAGTTGTAATTGCTATATTTGGATTGGAGTTTTCTATTGTATTTTTAACATTATGTATAATGTATTGATGTTTCTCTTTTTTACTCTTATAGGAGAAGAAATTTATCTCAAGGTCATACTTTTGTTGCTTGTTTTATTCAGTTATTCCATATATATAAAAATATATATTTTTGTATTCTTGTCTCAGTTGTTCCTCTCACCCAATTTCTCTCTCGGTGAATTTTTTTATTTTTTTTTGTTAAAGCAAAGAAAGAATATTTATTGATAAATAAATAAATTCAAAAAACCCCATCAAAGATCAAACCAACCCCAAGGAACATCCTCTCCCAAAAATTGAAACAAAAGAAAAAGTACTCAAATTTAAGCTATGTTACATGGATTCGGGTACGGGTGTCGGTTGTGGATATGTATCTAGAGGTCGAACTCATCAAATCATAAATTTAAGAGTACGTGAACTCGGCAAAAAAATATCATATTTTTATATTTTTAATCTAGTATGTGAGATAAAATGATGCTATATGTAACTTATAATGTCAAAATGACATTTATAGTAATTATACAATTATATGTACATATAATAAGTGTTATATACAATTATATAAGAAGTATCCATTGAAAAGTATCCGACATATATCTCATACCCTTATCCGAGTGCCGGGTGTCTGACATGAGTATTTGATTTATTTTGAAGAGTCCGTGTAACATAGAATTTAGGACACCATGTAACAACCTTATAGCAGTACTCAAATTTAAGACACCATGTAAGAAAATTTGGAAGGCCATCCCTCTAGCAGTGTCGTGGTCTACTTCGAGGCATAGGAATATGATTGTGTCTTCAATAAGATTCAGCCTAGTATGAATGAGTTAGGTGATCTAATCAAAAGCAGAGTGGCTATGTGGATAAGATCAACATCTCCAAGGTCACAGTACTCTGTCAATGATTTTGGTTACAACTTGCACCAGGTTAGAATGACCCCAATGCTGGTTGGTGAAGCTTCTTTGGGTTTGATGGGCTTTTTTGGGTGACTACTGGGTTGATGTCTTTTGCTTTTGATTTGCTCTACTTTGGACTATGCAGCCTGCTTTGAATCCTTGTAGGTGATTTGGTTGGTTTCTCACCAACAAGTGTGTACTTGCATATTGAGTTAGGTCTTCAATGTTAGGATCGGTCTGTTTAATTGTGATACTTCCTTTTTTTTTTTTTATTGATATATAATGATTTTATTGTAACTTTGATTTTTCATCAATGAAGTGTTTTTTTTTTTTTTTTTTTTTTCAAAAAAATGTAACAAACTTAGAGAAGTTACAAATCTGAATCTCTCACTCTTCAATGCAAGAGATGAAATATGCCTTCACCCATCAAGCAATACAAACTGTTGGTGCATAGTGCACTTACGTTATTTTAATATTAACATTATATATACATATTGTGGTGTATGCATATGTATATATATCAAGTCATAAAATATAGTTAATCAGATTATAATTATATAATAATACAATATGGTGAATTATAAGGATTTGAGTGTGCGTTTATTACTCTTAGCTAATTATGCAGGTGAGTAACATTCTATATAATTCATGTGAAAGGTTATAAGTTACATGATTTATTATGGTGAATTACAATTAAATATGAGAACTCTTCATTTGTTTGTGTATATATATAATTAGAGCTTGTGCATTCCTAATCAGTGTGGAGAATTGTAAGTGTATCTATATGCATTTTATATTATGTTTATACAGAAATAATTAGGCAACTTGAAAAGGTATTTTTGTGGTGGAGTTTTGGGCAGACCTACTTGTACAAGGTTGACTGATGAGAGTCAACACGACTACAAGTCAGACTCTTGTACCTGAGAAAGACAGGCTAATATGTGATATTCTGCTATATCGGGAAGTGGTAGTTTTACCAATCGAGAGGGGCTTGAATATCCTTAAAGAGACCGAGATTACCGCCCCTCAGTCTAATTCATTGTATATTCATATATTTGGAGATGTGATGTGTAATACATATTTAGGTCCTGTTTAGGAATTGACTTTTTGGTTATTTAACTATTTTAGCATGCTATTTTAGTTTTTGTGTTTGGAAAGATGGGTTGGATTGTTGTATTGGAAAATGTGTTTAAAATTATATTAAATAATGAAATGACAAAAATGCCTGTAAGAAGAGTACGTCCTAGTTGAATGACATAGCATTGCCCTCTGACTTGGGAAATGTATTTGGGCTCCATCTAAGGGTGCAAAAATGGCCAAAACTCGCCCACTACCTTGGGTGGGCTCGAGCCGGTTAGACCCAGCTCGGCCCGAGACCTTGAGCTTGGGCTTTCATTTTGAAGCCCAACCTACTCAAAGCCCAACCCACCCAAGGCCAAGTGTTATTTTTATTAGGGGTGGGTGCGTGTCGGTTACGGCCACGGAACTTCCAATTCACCATCCGTTCGCCAAATTGACGGATTGGAGAAAATCAATCCGTATCCGTCCACCAATCTGGCGGATGTGAATTGTGTGAAACCTCGTATTTTTATATAATAAAAATAATATATATATATTTTTAATTTTCTTAAATAATTATTCACAATATTTTGAATTTAATAGTCTGTATATTTTTATACTGAAATTTTATTCAAAATAAAATATTTTTGACTTTATATTATTATTCAATATTAATTTCTGAACCTTATGATATTTTTATTATATTTTTCTCTATATTTTTTACTGAAACTTAATATTTTCTGTACTAAAATCCAATCCAAGAAGAAGAAGAAAAAAAAAAAACCATGGGTTTGCTCCCCAAGTTTTCTCGTTTTCCACCTTCAACATGTAATCATCTTATGCATCAAAAGAAAACGTGGTGGACATGTTGATGCCATACCACCAAGTGTTCAACTTCTTTTTCTTTTTCTTTTTTTTTTGTTTTTTTAAAATTCTTTTCATTTTCTTTTAGCTTCTTTTACTCTTCCTCATTTTGCCCAT
Organism: Camellia sinensis; assembly: GCF_055761805.1. Taxonomy (NCBI): domain Eukaryota; kingdom Viridiplantae; phylum Streptophyta; class Magnoliopsida; order Ericales; family Theaceae; genus Camellia; species Camellia sinensis. The sequence continues at coordinate 177,445,418 of NC_138962.1, read as the reverse complement.
AAATTGAACCTAACTTTTCCTCACAATTTTCACTTCCAGTTTCATCTCCCTCTCTCTCTCTATGTGTCCATTTCATCTCTCTCTTCTTCTCGGTTCCCTCTCTTTCTCTCCACCTCTTATTCTCAAAACTCTTTCTTCTTCTTTATCTCTATTCCTACTCCATCTTCCGACCTCCATAGCCACGACACTATCACCAACCCGCAAACTTCTCCACCACCGGCACACCATCGGACCGCCACCGCCACCGCCACCATTACCTAATTCCATTATCATCTAGAACCAACATTCACAACGTGTTGTTGGTGAAGAAAGAGAAAAAGAAGAATGAAGATGGAGGAGAAAGAAACAAAGTTAGAGAAGTTTATTTTAAATTTTAAAAGTTGGTTTTCGGCTTACTTTCGGCATGCCGAAACCATCCATTCCGGGAAGAAGTGAGAAAAATAGGTCATGTAAGATGAAGTACGAAGTAAGTTGAAGAGATTGGCGAAAGAATGAAGTAAAACCGTTAAGAATTAAGATAGTTATGGAGTCCGAAAGATGGTTCGAAGAAATGTCTGAGACGATAGGGAAAAAATCTAGTTTTTCTTCAAATTTTAGAGATCCGATGGCATGCAAAAAGAGACGAAACGAGGCGTGTGAGTAGTGAACCAAAAACTAGGCCGTGAGGCAAATCCAATGACAGAAAAATAAGATAAAACGGAGTTACAATGAAGAAGATACAAATATTTGAACTGGTTGCATTGAAACTAAATTTCTGGGTCTTTCTATCATGCATGATGCGGCCGTTGGAGAAGATGAATTGAATTTTGTCCAGAGTTTCTCGGCTCATGGTGCTACGGTGCATCCTAGTATATTTGGGTTAATCGAGTGGTCCTATGACTTTGGGGATGACCACCCTTAGGTTTTTCGACGTGTAGAATCCATTTTTGGGGTTAGATCTTGCGAATTCTAAGTCTAAGATGATGACCGACAACTAAAAGTTCCAAGAGAATCCAATAGAAGATCAACGGTGAGATCGCGTCCGATTGATGTGAAATTTTAGCGAGATGATCATGGAGCCAGAACGGCCATATCTTACGATCAGAATCATAAATCAAATTCAGACGATAAATCATTAGCAACCTAACATAGTAAGAAAACCCTCTCAACCCTCTCATTTTTTTTATATTTGAAATTTTCAGATTATGTACATATGATAAAATGTCTAAAGTTGTAGATAGAATTTTATTTATAATTGTATGAAAATTTATGGTGGTATATCAAATATTGGTAGTCTGAAAATCATGATAATATTGTGGAATTTGGACTTGCATGTAGGGGTGAGCAGCGGATATATCGATTCGCCAAAACCGACCGAACCAAACCGATCCGCCACATTTTGGACGGATGCGTGATGACGAGCGAACGATTACGGATTGATTTTCTCCAATCCGCCAATTTGGCAGACAGATGGCGGATTTGAGATTCCTTTGGCCGCAACCGAACTGCCAAACCGCGAGCACCCCTAATTAGGGGTGTGGGCGGTGTGGTTCGGGCGGTTTGAGAGGAAAATTGCAAACCGAATGGCGGGTTAGCAGATTAGTGGATTGTCAAATTACGGTTTGGGCGGTTTTTGGCGGATTGGTGGATTGAATAATATTCTAACTAATTATCATACGTTTGCATAATATATAACACTAATTTGTATAATATTTTTTGGATATATAACACAAAGTAATTTTACATAATATATTCTATATATACAACCACTAATTTGTAATGAATTTCATATCTTAAATCTCTCTCACACTCATTTTTACATTGATATTTCATTGGAAGTTAAGAAATATATATGTATTAATTATAGCGGAGCGGAGCGGTTCGGTTGGTGGATTACAAATTTTAAAGTTTAAACCGCGGTTAGCGGTTAGAGCGGTGCGGATTAATGCGGATCGGTGCGGTTTTAACAAATTGGGCGGTATTTTGCACAACCCTACCCCTAATAATTTATAAGACTTTATGTTTTCAATTTGTTTAAATATTTTTTTTGTGTTTTCAATTGAAAAGGAGTTTAAATATTCTGTTGAAAAAAATTTTCAACTTGAATATATTTTTTGAATTGAAAAAAATAAACGTATTATTTATCTATATTTTTTGGTTTTTAAATTTAACTCCAAAAATAATAAATAGAAAATATGATATATGCTGGTTAGTTTTTGTTTTCAAAAACATATATAGATGTAACAATACAGAGACAAACAATCTCTACTACTGCCCTGTTCATGGTTTTGGTGGTTTGAATTGTTATTATATTTTAAGAATCACAGATTGTAATACTTTATGTGGATGAATTATGCTGTGATTGCAATATATGGATGAGCCATGCAGACATTGTAATATTCTAAAGTTTCAAACTTTCTTTTTTTGGATGAGACATGTAGTGATTGTAATAATTTTTTAAGTCATTGACTGTAATATTTTCTTTTTCTTTTTTTTTTGAGGAAGTGCACAAGTTGAATTATGTTGAAAATTTATAAAATCTTAAACCGCAAAACCGATTCGCATCCATCCTCCAAACCGCCAATCCGCCCAATCCACATCCACCGAATTGGCGGACGGATGCGGATTGATTTTCTCCAATCCGCCAATTTGATGGACGGATGGCGGATTGGAGGTTTCGTGGCCGCAACTGACCCGCGCCCACCCCTATTGCATGTGTAGTTTATGCCATTAAAAAGATTATTGAAGATGTTATTTGGCCCTTTAAATCTGTCAAAAAGTTGTACGAATTTTTAGAAAATTTTATACTCAAAATTTGAAGATGATTTCTTCTACAAACTTGTTGATAATGATGTCTAGTTCATCCAAAAAAAAAAATTCAACAATTATTGAGTTTTGTACGAATTTATACAAAATTTTAACCAAATATGGAGCTATAGGCAGATTTCACTATGTGTTTGAAAAATCATTAAAAAATTTATATTAAACCAAATCTGGTAATTTCTAAGCAAAAAATAAAATTTGAGAAGTCTAGTTTCATAATAAATTTTTAGATTATGGAATTGATTTATAATTTAAGAATGGAATTAATTTAAGAAAATATGATAAATCTGGGTCATGAACATTCTTGGAATTTTTAAGAATTATTTATTGTACGGGGAGCAAATATTCCGCGCGAGCCCGTACTCCTTTCTTCCAAGCTCTCTGTTAGTCCGATCGCCCTGCGAACACAACGACGGTGAGCTACCCGGCGGTGTGTGGCCGGAAAACCCCTCCGACGGTCAAGTTAGCACACACTTAGGGATCGAAAGAGAGAAAAGAGGGTTGAGTGTAAGTGTTTATCTCACCCAATGATCATCTATCCAGCATGGGGGGCGCAGACACACTTATATACCTTCTGCGCCCCAAATCTACTCCCATTAGTCTCTCGACACGTGGTGCTACTATCTCACCAGTCAGCACAAATCCAGCAATCACCACCTAACCAATCTGCTAGGATACCTCGGCGGAGCTCGGCAGATAGGCGGAACCTCCCCGGTTTCTCCTGACCGCGCTGCGCGGCATACCTAAATGATCCATTTGCCGAGCTCCTGTACAACCGAGCTCGGCCGCATTCCGACAAGCCAAGCCGAGCCCGAGGTAGGTCGGTCCGGTTAGCCATCAGCCCTTCTGTCGAGCTAACGCATGAACCATGGAAACCACAGGGGCAGGCAGACAGCCTAGCCGCACTCCAGTAGACCGATTTCTGCACCAAGAAGCCAAGTAGCTCGGTCCACTCATGCCCTTTGCCTTAACCGAGCAAAACCTTTCTGGACAGGCCCATGCTACCACGACCCAATTATGTTCGGCCCATAATCTACCCGGCCATTACCGTAGCCCAATCCAGCTCATAAATCTCCCTCTCAATTGCCCCTTAATTCTGTCCGCAAAAGCGTGACCGGGATTACATGATCCGACCGGGGTAGACCCTTCCTCGGTCTTCGGTTTGCAAGACGACAACCGGGCTAGTTGATATGACTGGCTTCCAAACTTGCCCGGTCGACGCCTCGACTTGCCATCTTGTCTCTTCAGTACTGACGCCGCCATCAATAGGGACACGTGTCGCTCGCCCATTGGCCTCGAGCAGCCAACCATCACGTCCCTTCACATTCAAATTTGGGCGGCCTTTTCACCTCTATAAACATGCCATATCCTCCTTCATTCTCCTCTTGCTGATCTTCCTTGCTCCTCGTCGATCCAGAGCTCCTGTGCCCTTCCTTTCTTGCCATTCTTGAGTTCGTGTCCGAAGGAGAAACTTCTACCCTTAACTGGTAAGTCCTTCAGGCCCTTTTTTGCTATTTTCACTTGGTATTTCACATTCTAGGGCACAAAATCCGTAGGTTTTAGGATATACCCCTCCCAAAAACCTCACTTGCCCCTATTCTCTTTGTTGTTCTTCAATCCCAGTGATGAACACATGAACACATGAAGATCTGGAGCGAACCGGGCTCCAGGTCTCCTTTTGATCCCAAAAAACATTGAGACCGAGCAACTTACAAGTTTGCCAAAACCTTAGTAGAAACCGAGGTAGACAGAGGACTTGGTTGCTCGACCGGGCTAACAGCTGGTCCGTTTGAGCGACCGAGCTCCTTGGTTTGCCTTTGCGTCCGAGGTGGTCTGGCACTCTTCTTGACCGAGCTAAAGTCAAGCTCGTTTTGCGCAACCGCACTTCCACTTACACTTGCCATCCTTTTCCTGCAGAGTCCAAGGGGACCACAGTCCAAATACTGAGGCTCTCAAAGACCGAGCAGCCATCAATCACCAGTCTGCCAAACCACCTCAGCCGAGCTAAACCAGCCGGCGACACATGGGGCGCTGCCGCTTCTTGGTTGATACGTCGGCCGCTCTAGCCGCATTCCGGGAAGAAAAAGGTATCCCGGACGACGTCCACCTAGAGCTCGGTGCCGAGCAAACGACCCCTTGGGGTAGATTCGACCAGTACCCCTTCACTATGCTTTCCATCATAGAAGGTGGGCTCCGCTTCCCGATCAACCCACTGATATGCGAATTCTTGCGGCGTACCGAGCTAGCTCCAACCCAGGTCTCAACCAACACTTATAGAATAATCAACGGGGTCCACGAGCTAAACAACCAGCTAGGAACCAACCTAGGTCTGGTCGAGATACTCCGCTAATACACCTTATGGCACACAGGCGATGGCCTCGCCTATTATTTAAAGATCAAACTGGGCAAGGAGAAAATGGTGACCGGTACCCCAGACAAGGACTTGCATGACGATGACTTTTTCTGGGTGTCCGGCAATTATGAAACGGCTGAGGTGCCGGGCTGGTATATCAGCAAGAATTTCAGCGAGACATGTAAGCCGTGCTAATTGCTCGGTCAATTTTCCATATGTCATTGCTCTGTACTTAGCATTTTTCCTTCTTTCCTTTGCAGCAATCGACGCTTTGCAAGTCAACTATCGTTATCCCAACGAAGCAGCCATCAGAACCGTGCTCCGCTACCGCAACTGGGATTGCCACGACCTCCTCGGTTACACACCGACATACAGATATTCAGCTCCACACCGGAGTAAAGTCACAGACTTTCTTCACGCTCCATCTCTACCTCCCGATCCCACATTACCGGACGTGCCATTCATCCGGTTGACCGAGGCAGAAGAGATGGCCAAAAGAAGCCGCATCAAGAACCTCATAACTGCCACCTCCACCGAGATACCGAGCATCCAAACCCGCTCTCCTACTGCCAGGTAACCCAGCGGGACCGTGGTTGCATTGGCGTCTCCCGCCGCCGGGCAAGCCAGCAAAGACAACCGTCAGGCTGGCAAAAGGCCACGTGCAGACCCTTCTACCGAGCTGGTCGCAGAGCTCAACACCGAGCAACCTGCCATCACAATCGACCCAATACCTGCATGGAGGCCGCAGCTCAAGCACCGGGGAAAGGAGATCCCAGCAACCGTCTCAGTCAAAGGCGACAAGGAGCATCTGCTCGCCTTCGATCTCTCCAAAGCTCTCTTTCTACCGAGCAATGTGGTTGGCAACGACCATGTGCCAGACACCCGGTTGGTGAAATCCTCGGTCAAGTCCATGACCAGGGTAAGAATCTCAAACTTTTTACTCGAATTTCACAAGTGTTTGCTCGGTTTCCATTCTAATCAAACTTACTCCTTGCAGGCCATCCAAAAACAGCACTTGGTGATGGAAAGGATCCACCGACTCCGGCAGAGGTCGAAAGCCTTCAAACCGAGCTTGATCGAGCTAAGTCTTCACTGGAGATGGCCAACTCTGATAACTCTAGGCTGCTCGGTCAACTTGGATTTGCCGAGAAAGAAAGAGACGTGCTCCGGGCCGAGCTAGATTCGATGAAACAATCAAGGGAAGAGGAGCTGAAGGCCGCCAACAACGTCGATTTCCTTGAGGCCGAGGAGAATTACACAAAGCAAGTCCGCGCCACCCAAGACATTTTTTTCAAGGCAGAGTGGAAGACTGCTTGTGAACAGCTCGACCAGGGATCGGGAACCGACGTGTTCGCCTCTCCTCCAGTTGCCTTCCTACCGAGTTATCTTGTGCCCTACGCCAACGACGTCTTCAGCGCGTTGCAGGCTGAAGCCGAGGAAGAGGAAGCTGAAGATGCCGAGAAAAACGCAGAGGGAGAACACCACCAAGAGCAGCCCGGCCTAACGGAGACCGGTGTCCAAGACCAAACACCAACGGTCAATGTGGAGGCAGCCGAGGACGAATTCACTGACCTTTCCCCCCTAGCTTAGTTTTCTTTGTCTGCTTTGTTTTCTTTCTTTTTGTCTGAACATGTAACCGGGCTATCGGCCCCTCCTCTTGTAATTATTTTGCACATCAATGAAAAGTTTTAATTTCGTCAAGTGTTTGCACGGTGCTGAAACCACACCAATGCAACCGGGTAAAACCACCTCGGCCATGCAAATCACAAACTCATTAAACTGGAATAAGACATCTCGATTTGAATATAAACATTGAGGAAATGATCAACTCATCCAACTGAACAAAACATCTCGGCTTTATCCACAGAGTTGAGCAGATCCCCAACTCATTCAACCGGAATAAAACCTCGCGGTTAAGATTTCAAAGTTGAGCAAGTCATCAACTCAGTCAACCGGAATAAAACATCTTGGTTGAGATCTAAAAGTTGAGCAAGTCATCAACTCAGTCAACCGGAGTAAAACATCTCGGTTAAAATTTCAAAGTTGAGCAAGTCATCAACTCAGTCAACCAGAATAAACATCTCGGTTAGGGTAAAAAAGTTGAGCAAATCACCAACTTGTTTGACCGAAATAAACATCTCGGTTCTAAATAACAAAGTTGAGCAAATCACCAACTTATTTGACTGGAGTAAACGTCTCGGCTCAAATCACAAAGTTGAACAAATCACCAACTTATTTGACCGGAATAAACATCTCGGCTCAAATCACAAAGTTGAACAAATCACCAACTTGTTTGACCGGAGTAAACATCTCGGCTCAAATCACAAAGTTGAACAAATCACCAACTTATTTGATCGGAGTAAACATCTCAGCTCAAATCACAATGTTGAACAAATCACCAACTTGTTTGACCGGAATAAACATCTCGGTTCTGAATAACAAAGTTAAGCAAATCACCAACTTAGTCAACCAGAGTAAAACATCTCGATGGAGATCTAAAAGTTGAGCAAATCACCAATTTAGTCAACCGGAGTAAAACATCTCGATTGAGATCTAAAAGTTGAGCAAATCATCAACTCAGTCAACCGGAGTAATACATTTGGTTGAAATCTAAAAGTTTAGAAACAACAGTCAGAATGCTAAAGCAAAGATGAGATACTTCTATTATAAAAAGAATATTACATTCCAAAGTGAGGCAAAAAATCCCTTTGTACAAAAATAACACAAACTATAAAAGCTAAAAATAGTACAGTTTGAGGTTGGCCGCATTCCATGGCCGGGGTATTCCTCTTTCCTCCAAATCCTCCAAGTGGTATGCCCCCTTGCCCACCAGACCGGTTATCTTGTGGGGTCCTTCTATCATTTGGATGAAGCCTTTGGCAGCTCGGCTCCCGTTCACTACCAAGAAGCATTGCTTCGACATGACTTGATCGCCCCAAACCTCCTCAATTGCCCCCATAGCTGAGGGGAATCTCATTACCTAATGGTAGGTCGTCGCTATGACTTTCATAGCGTGAAACCATCCCCTTCCAAGGATCAGGTTATATGTAGACGGCACTTGCAATACCCAAAACTACACTTACTTGACCACGGATCCCGCTTTGACCGGCAGAATAATTTTTTCCAAAGGCCACTCCAGTTGTGAGTTGAAACCAACCAGTGGCGAAGTTGCCGGAGCCAAGTCTGTATCTCGGAGTTTGAGCTGTTTGAACGCGTCGTAATACATGATCTCGACCGAGCTCCCCTGGTCGATCAAGATGTGCTTGACATCGAATTCTTTGACGCGGAGTGTGACCACCATGGCATCATTGTGCGACGTCTGAATGTGCTCTAGGTCCCTTGAGGAGAAACTGATCACGTCTTTCTCTTCGGCCTTCCCCCTCTTGATTGCGGGCTGGACCGACAAAACTTCTCTCATGTGTTCTGTCTTCTTGATCATACCCTGGAGCTCGTATACACGCGCCAGCTCCACTATGCCATGGATGACATTGACAACTCCTTGTGGGGGTACCTCCAGGTCATGCTGTCTACGCGGGTCACCTGGGGCTTGATGTGCGGTCTTCACACCCCCATCAATGTAAAGGTCCAAGTGTCCAGCGGCGACTAGCTCCTCCAAGTGTTGCTTCAGAGGCAAACAGTCCTCTGTTCGGTGTCCGCACTCCCGGTGAAATGTGCAACGGTACCGCGGATTGAAGCCTTTTTGCGTATCGCCTAACTTAGCAAGAAACCGGACATAATCCTCGTCACGGATTTCACTAAGTATGCGATAGATTGAAATCTTGAAGATCGTGGTGATGCCCATCCGAGCTTTCAGCCTTCTGTTTGCATCTGCTACATCGTCGCAGGGGTATTCATCTCGGTCATTCCGCCGACCCCTACCCCGGTATCGTCGATTTGAACCTCGGTCTGACTCCTCGGTGCGATCATTTGAATGGTTGGTCTCCTGTCCGACCGCGTGCACCTTGCCAGCCGACCTCTTGTCTGCTGCTACCAGAGCTGCCTTCGCGGTAGATGCTGACATCTTCTACTCAGATGTACTCGTTGATGCGCTGCATCAGTTGGCCCATGGATGTCGGCTGGTGCATGGTAAGCGAGTCCCGCAGTCTATGTCCGACCGGGAGACCACGCTTATATTGTGTGATTGCCAGGTTGACCGGGCAATCCAAGATCTCGTTGAAGGTTTCCCAGTATCTAGAGTTGTATGCCTTGAGTGTGTCGCTCGGCTCCATCTTGACACTGAAAATGTGGTAAACTTCTTTTGGCATTCTGGTGTTGGTTTTGAAACGCGTCACAAAGGCTTCCGCCAACTGCTGCCACCTTTCGATGCTCCCCTCCGGCAGCCTCTCAAACCATTTCAAGCCCAGCTCGCCCAAACTTGACGTGAAGATAAGGCACATAAGAGCGTCATTCCGTCTATGTCCGGCCATGACCTGTCAGAAGTGGCTTACATGCATGTATGGATCGGTCTTTCCATCGTAGAACGTGAACTTTGGCTGGTGGAAGCCCGCGGGGAGCGAAGTGATTTCTTTCTCAAGGGAGAAAGGGGAGGCGCTCAGCCTTGCCAAATCCATGTCTAAGGGGAGAGGCACGGCTGGGTGTGGTGGTGGCATTACGACCTCTTCACTAACGCGACCCCCGTAAGAAAGCCGCTGAAGCGCCGGCACCCTTTGAGACTCTCGCTGGCGAGCCCGCTCCTTCAATACTGCCCGCAAGTCCTCTGGGCAAGCGGAATAGGAATACCTCGACGTCGTCGCCGGACGTGAGGGTCGGTAAGTGCTATCTTGCGTGCTAGATTTCTCTACGGGCGCGTCGGAATCTCCAACCTTGTAACTTCTGGTGATTGAGAGGGACGGAGTGTGCCGCTGGCTCTGACTGCGTGAACGGCGGGGCTGGGTGCGCTCACTGTGGTCTCCCACTCTAGCTACACCCTTCCCCTTGACATGCCGCTTAAGATCCTCCATCTCCGCTGCCATTCTACGGATGACGGCGTCTTGGTCCCTTAGCTTGTGTTCTAGACGTCTGCGTGTGATTCTCTCCACCGCCGGTGTCCGTCTGGACTCCGAGAATGACCAAAGCTTCTTCCGCGCTTATCCCACGCGTCTCTAGAATGTCCTCCTGGAGAAGTCTCCAAGTCCGCCATCGGAGGAATGGCAGGGTGTCCTTCTCTCCGCTTGGCAAACTCCGAGGTGGCACCGTCGATGGCGGACAACGGTATCTCATCGTTGTTTGCCATGGAAGGCGATTAGATGAGCTTGGAGGACAAGGTTTTGTCTGAATGTTTTCCCACAGACGGCGCCAATTGTACGGGGAGCAAATATTCCGGCGAGCCCGTACTCCTTTCTTCCAAGCTCTTTGTTAGTCCGATCGCCCTGCGAACACAACGGCGGTGAGCTACCCGGCGGTGTGTGGCCGAAAAACCCCTCCGACGGTCAAGTTAGCACACACTCAGGGATCGAGAGAAAGAAGAGAGAGTTGAGTGTAAGTGTTTATCTCACCCAATGATCATCTGTCCAGCATGGAGGGCGCAGACACGCTTATATACCTTCTGCGCCCCAAATCTACTCCCATTAGTCTCTCGACACGTGGTGCTACTATCTCATTAGTCAGCACAAATCCAGCAATCACCACCTAACCAATCTGCTAGGATACCTCAGCAGAGCTCGGCAGATAGGCGGAACCTCCCCGGTTTCTCCTGACCGCGCTGCTCGGCATACCTGAATGATCCATTCGCCGAGCTCCTGTACAACCGAGCTCGGCCGCATTCCGACGAGTCAAGCCCGAGGTAGGTCAGTTCGGTTAGCCGTCGGCCCTTCTGCCGAGCTAACGCATGAACCGTGGAAACCACAGGGGCAAATAGACAGCCTAGCCGCACTCCCAGTAGACCGGTTTCTGCACCAAGAAGCCAAGTAGCTCGGTCCACTCATGCCCTTTGCCTTAACCGAGCAAAACCTTTCTGGACAGGCCCATGCTACCACGGCCCAATTATGTTCGGCCCATAATCTGCCCGGCCATTACCGCGACCCAATCCAGCTCATAAATCTCCCTCTCATTTATAATTTATTTTTGGAAAATGCTTTTTGAAAAATGACCATAACATGTTTATTGAATATTCTGTAGATTTATATGAATTTTAAAGTTGTATAAGTAATTTAATTATAATTTTATTTGCAAGATATATATTCTGAAAATTTTGGCAGATTAAGGAGGAATCAGAAATTATCTCTTCAACATTTTTATAAAGGACTCCTGATTGCAGATTTGGTATTGGTTTGTGTTGGAGTATTTGCTAAAATAAATAATTAATTATTGAGTCAAAATAAATATGGGCAAAAATTATCATCACGAGAAGATGCTAGATTTACGTGATTCGACAAATTTGCTTACATTTATGGATAGTACCCCTCGTCCACTATATCAAATTTGCCTATATCCACGAATATTACTCCTCATCCACCATATTAAAGCGGTGTTTGGGAAGTAGGTTAAGACTTTGTATTTTCAATTTGTTTAGATATTCTATTTGTATCTTCAATTAAAAAAAGAGTTTCAATATTCTGTTGAAAAAAAATTTCAACTTGAATATATTTTTTGAATTGAAAAAAATAAATGTATTATTTATATATAGTTTTTGGTTTTTAAATCTAATTATAAAAATAATAAATTAAAAAGATGATATATGCTGGTTGGTTTTTGTTTTCAAAAACATATATAAATGTAACAATACAAAGGCATACAATCTCTACTACTGCTCTATTTATGGTTTTGGTGGTTTGAATTGTTTTTATATTTCAAGAATCACAGATTGTAATACTTTATGTGGATAGGGCATGCTGTGATTGTAATATGTGGATGGGGCATACAGTGATTGTAATACTTTTTTAAGTCATTGACTGTAATATTCTTTTTTTTTTTTTGACGAAGTGCATAAGTTGAATTATATTAAAAATTTATAAAATTTTAAACCGCCAAACTGATTCGCATCCATCTGCCAATTTGCCAATCAGCTCAATATGTGACGTCCCAAAATTTGGAGACATCATAATAAGGTTTAAAACTTAAAATCAATTTTTTTAATTAAGAATCCTCATCAATGTTGCCATCAAATTTACCATCATCAATTAAATAACAACACCAAAACTAAAAGTTCTTAAATTACAACTCCAGTCAAACTTAAAACTTTGTCTTAGTACACAAATAAATAAAAAAACTAGAGAAAAACTAGAAAACTTAGAAAAATGGTTCATGAAACTTTGGCACGCTTCAAGCTAATCAGGGCTGAATGTTGCCATCCAACACCTCGGTGTTTCCTTCAGATTCTTCGGTTCCTGGCATGAAACGCCAGGGCAACAAGGATGCCAATGAGCGGCGAGCTCAATAAGATACTACAACCCGAAATACCCACCCCGATAATAATACCCACAATGAATAATACGTAGTAACAGAATAACAGGTAGCATTTAATAAGCATAATAGGAATGTCATCAGTTGAACTAATAACAATAGACAATAAATAAATAAAAAATGACAAACAGATGCAGTATTTCATCATAAAGAAAAGGCCCACTTTTCTTTTTAAATTTTCATAGATTTAGTTTATCAAATAAGTTTAAGTAACTCCTCGCGGAGCACTATTTCCACTCAACCGCTAAGCAATGGCCACGGGCAATTCTGACTCCCCCTTGGTCAAATATTCAAATGTTACTTACAGTAACTACCAATGATGCCCACGCACCAGGGTTACATACCCGAGTCGTGACATCACGGTTTGCCCCAAGGGAACGGTCTATGTTGTGACACTCGCACCACCAACCTTATATCGCCTACACCGATAAGAGCCGAAATACCTTCCCGTGCCATGTTAGGATTCGCAACTCACTTGCGCAAGATTCTAGACCGGGCTCACCCCATCACTTTTACATTTTAATGTATCATTGGTTAAATTTCGTGTCTCTTTACTCGTTGAGATATTCACAATAATTCAGAATTTAATTACCAATAATGTTATACCAACTCATTAAAATCCGAACATAAAATATTACACATGTCACACAATAATAAACAATTGTACAAAATTTAAATAAACAATTTATTTAAACCATGGTATGAAATAATAATTTAGATACCAAAAAAAAAAAGAAATAAATCATAATTACACACATGCATGGACTTTTAATCTACAAGATTAGACTAGCAAAATAACTGATTTTTATCCAAATAAATAATTGAAGTGATGATATTAAATCTGTCCAGAAATTTTCAGGTTATACCTTAGTTAATAAAAATTATAAATAAATTATTTATACAGTTCTAAAATTCATGAAAATGTACAGAATATTCAATAAATATGTTTAGGTCATTTTTCAAAAAGAATTTCTCAAAAATAAGCTATAAATAAGAGTTATACAAGGAATTTTAAGTAACAAACACTTTAGGATAAATTATCAATAGATTCTAATAGTTGAATTTAATTCCTATTAAGTCCTATTGAAAATTAGTCCTAGTAAAATCGTCGATAAAAATAATTTTTTGTACACATGTCGCTAAAATTGACAATTTTAGTGACTTTTTTTGTCACGATTTTTATAAATTGTTGCTAACACTTATAATTTGTGATATTTTTCTATGACGAATTTTTCAAATTGTCACTGAAAGTTGAAAATTAGTGATTTTTTTTTTTGTGATAGTATTTTTAAACTGTCGCTAAAACTTATAATTAGTGACATTTTTGTGATAATTTTTAAATTATCGCTGGAAATTAACAATTAGGGCCATTTTTTGATAATATTTAATGAAAAGTGTCATTAATTATCACAAGACCTATTGAATAATAAATTCACTTATTAAAACCTACATGTAATTTCTCTCAAATATTATATGTCTAATAAGTTAGAGATGCTCAACGTCCTTAAAACTGTTTATGAGATTTCTCAAAAGTGAAATACAGCAGCCCTGCAAATAAGGGTAAAATGGACATAAAAAATCTTATGAATTTAAGATTATGATATCAACTCATAATAGAGCGGAACCTTATATATATATATATATATAAAAGCTACGAGACCCATGACGCATGAGTAATGATCTCATAAATTTAAAAATCCACAATGCTACGTAACTCAAATTTTGTGGCTCAAAAGTGACTCAAATGGCCAAAACGACGTCGTTTTGAGTACAGAACAACATAAAAATGGCCAAAACGACGTCGTTTTGGCCATTTGAGCCACAAAATTTGAGCTACGAGACATTTTCCTTTAAAAATGATAGTAATAATAATTACAAATTGACATGAAAATTAACTGTGATTAAAAAAAGGAAAAATTAAGCAGTTTCGTAATGTTCCAATGTGGAAATGTATCTCCTCAATGTTTTCCTAACAAAATTTTAAAGATTCCTTCAAAATAGAAAGAAAACTATAAAACCCTATAATGCGCTCGGTGTCTATAAATGTAATTGTAACACTACCGAAAACCCACATTCCCCTCTTCTTAAAACGGAAACACACGAGTGGTGGAGGACAGATTTGACTTTTTACATATCTCAAGACTTTTTGATTTAACAGAAAATATACAAGACTAAATAGTGCATTAGATCTAATGTTAGGATTTATTGATACTGTGCGGGGAGCAAATATTCCGGCAAGCCCGCACTCCTTTCTTCCAATCTCCGTTTATGTCCGATCACCTGCGCGCAAAGAATGGTGAGCTACCCGGCGGTGTGTGGCCGGAAAAACCCTCCGACGGTCAAGTTAGCACACACCTTGAGATAGAGAGAGAGAGAGATAGAGGTGTTTGAGTGTAAGAATTTCCTTACCAAGTGTTCATCTGTCGCGTATGGGGGGCGCAGACATGCTTATATACCCTCTGTGCCCCGTATCTACTCCCAGTCGTCTCCTAACACGTGGCTCCGCTATCCCATCTGTCAGCATAGACCTTGCTGAACATCACCTAATCTCAACTGCCTGCCTTCACGGCTGGTGCTCGGCAGCCGAGCTGTTATATCCGTTGCCATGCGGGGCCGTGCTTCATATCCAATCACTTCATTGGCTAAGCCTAAGGAGGACCGGGCTAGGTGGCATCTCGGCAAAGCCTAGCCCGAGGCTCCTCTAAGGTCGGCCTTTCTGCCGGTCAAACAGTTACCTCGGCTGGCCATGCCTTTCCTGGCGCCGGTCACTCAGCTTGTCCGGCTTCAGCCATCCATTGATCGAGCAGCTCGGTCAGACCGAGCACTGCCTTGCCGGGCAGTTTCTTTATGGTCTGGGGCAGTACACACTCGGCCCACGTTCTGCCCGGCCCAAATCTGGGCGGATAGTCGGTCATCTCGGCCCCATGCACCGTTGGGCTCTCCACCTGCTCAGCCGTTACCTCGGCCCAACTCCAGATCATAAATCACCCTCTCAATTGCCCCTTAATTTCGTCCGCGAAAGCGTGACTGGGATTACTCACTTCGACCGAGATAGCATTTCTCCGGCCTCCAAATTGCCAAAGGGCGACCGGGCTAGTTAACATAACTGTCTACAAACCTGCCCGGTTATACTTCTCGGCTGACATCTGTTCCTTCGAAAGTAGCTCGGTTAGCTCTTCGACTCTTCAACCCGTCGCTTCAGTCCTGACGTCGCCATAAAATGGGGACACGTGGCGGGCTGCCATTGGTCATTGAGCAGCCAACTCGCCGTTTTGCCAGAATTTTTAATTTGGGCGGCCTTTCGTGCTTACATATACATGACCCTCCTTATGCCATTTCTTCCTACTGCCTCTCTTCTACCTGACGATCTAGAGCTCAAGCCATCTCCTCTCATACTCGACTGCCATTCTTCGTGCTTTGAAGAACAGCTCCAGCCCTTCACAGGTAAGATCTTCAATCCGTCTTAAGTTGCTGTTTTCTTTCATAATACACACATTAGGGCACAAAAATGTAGCTCTTAGGGCATAGGCCATAGAATCCGTACCAAACCTCCCACTGTTCTTGGTGTTCTTCATCTTCATGAAGAACATTGAAGAACTGGGGTGAACCGGGCTCCTGGTCCTCTTTTGATCCAAAAAACCAGCCCAACCGAGCAAATAACAAGTTTGTCTCAACCCCAGCAAAAATCGAGATAACAAAAGGACTTGGTTGCTCAACCGGGCTAACATCTGGTCCGCTTGGACGACCGGGCTCCATAGATAGACAACCGAGGTAGTTTGGCACTCTTCATGACCGAGCTAAAGTCCAGCTCCTTTTGCGCGACCGCGCTCACACTTAACACTTGCCATCCTTTCCCTGCAGAGTCCAAGGGGACCACTGTCATTCCTGAGGCTCTCAGGACCGAGTAACTTCCAATAACCAGTGCCAAACCCCTCAGCCGGGATACACTAAGCCGGCCACAAATGGGGAAATTCCGCTTCCTAGTGGATACTCCGGCCGCGCTAGCTGCTTTCAGAGAGGATTACGGCATCCCGGCCAATGTTCATCTCGAACTGGCTGAAGAGGAGACCACACCCTGGGCCAGACTTGACCAATGCCCCTTCACCGTGCTCTCAATTGTCGAAGGGGGCCTCCGTTTCCCGCTCAACCCTCTTATAACCGAGTTCCTTCGCCGCACCGGGTTGGCACCCACACAAGTGTCCACCAATACCTATAGAATTATCAACGGTGTTCACGAATTGAACAATCGGCTAAGCACCAACTTAGGTCTAGCCGAGATATTGAGGCAATACACAATGGGCCACACCGGCGACGGCCTTGCATATTACTTGAAGATAAGACCGGGCAAGGAAAAAATTGTAACCGGCACTCCGGATAAAGATCTGCACGACGACGATTTTTTCTGGGTGTCGGGCAATTACGAAATAGCCGAGGTGCCGGGCTGGTTTATAAACAAGGGCTTCGGTTCTTCATGTAAGCTACTCAATTTTGCTCGGTTAGCTTAACTCTTTATTTTGTAACTAACCGGTTTTCCTGTTTCTTTTGCAGCAATCCAAGCCTTGCAAGCCAACTATCAATTTCCCAACGTCGAAGCAATTCGGACCGTGCTTCGGTACCCTCACCGAGATTGCAACGATTTACTCGGCTACACACCGACCTACAGGTATTCTGCTCCGCGCCGGAGTAGAGTAACTGACTTCCTCCGCGCTCCTTCGCCGCCTCCAGATCCTTCCCTTCCTGACGTTCCCCTCATTCGCCTGACCGAGGAACAAGAAATGGCCAAGCGCAGCAGAATCAAGAACCTGCTCACCGCCACATCCGCCGAGATGCCAAGCGTCGTAACTCGCTCGCCAGTCGCCGGTCAATCCAGTGGCGCTGTGGTCGCCCTTGCCTCTCAATCCGCTGGGCAATCCAGCCGAGAACCCTCTGCACGTCGTGCCGGTAAAAGAGCTCGGGCAGACCCATCCGCCGAGCTAGTCACCGAGCTTACCACCGAGCATCCATCTGACGCCCCCGCTCCAGTGCCGGCCTGGCGCCCACATTTGAAGCACCGGGGTCAAGATATCCCGGCAACGGCTTCGATCAAGGCTGACAAAGAGCATCTGCTCGCCTTCGATCTGTCAAAAGCTCTGCTACTACCGAGCGACGTGGTCGGCAGCGACCACGTCCCTGACACTCGGTTGGTCAAATCGTCAGTGAAGTCTATGGCCAGGGTAAGTCGATGTTTCTCTAAAAATTTCACAAGTGTTTGCCCGGTTCCGTTTCTAATCAACTTGCTTTTTGCAGGACATCCAAAAATAACATCTCGTCTTGGAGCGCATCCACAGGCTTCGGCAAAAGGCCAACAACACAGCCAGCCAGGTCGAGAGCCTTCAAGCCGAGCTCGGCCGGGCTAAGGCTTCCCTCGAGATGGCCAACGCTGATAATAACAAACTGCTTGGTCAGCTGAATGCGGCCGAGAAAAAACAAAATGAGCTCCAGACCGAGGTGGACACCCTGAAGAAGTCGGAGAAGAAAGCTTGCCGGGCTGCCAACAACGCCGGTTTTAACGAGGCCGAGCAGAGCTACAAAAAGCAAGTCTTTGCAACACAAGACATCTACTTCAAGGCCGGCTGGAAGTCCGCCTGCGAACACCTCGGCCAGGGATCTGACACCGACGTATTTGCCAACCCCCCTCCAGCTTCGCTACCGGTCTACCTCGTGCCTTATGCAAACGACGTTTTCAGCGCTTTGCAAGCTGAGGCCGAGGAAGGACTTGAAGATGGAGACGGTGGGACAGATTCCGAGGCAGAGAAGGCTGAGGTGCAAGAGCAGCCCGGCAATGCTGAGCCCGGTGCCCAAGACGCAAGTCCAACCATCAACCTTGATGCTGGCGAGGACGAGTTCACCAATCTCTCCCCTCTAGTTTAGTTTTCTCTTTTCTTTTTTTGTATTTTTGCTTTCCACACTTCTGATGTAACCGGGCTCTGTCCCCACCTTTTGTAATGATTTTCTTGTCAATGAAAAATTCAAATTTTGCCAAGTGTTTGCACGGTAGCCATCAATTCCATCTTCAGCAAAATATCTCGGTATAAATCATTGTTTGAACAGAACGCCTCGTCAACCAGAATTCATAACTCGGTTGAAGTACTTAAGCAGAACAAAACAAATTTATAAAACGGAATAACCAGCCCGGTTGGTAATAACAAAGTTGAACAAATCATCAACACTTCCAACCGAATTAGATCATCTCGGTTGGGAATCCAAAGTTGGACAAAACACCAACTCTTCCAACCGGATTACATCATCTCGGTTGGGAATCCGAAGTTGGACAGAACACCAACTCTTCCAACCGGAGTACATCATCTCGGCTGGGAATCCGAAGTTGGACAGAACACCAACTCTTCCAACCGGAGTACATCATCTCGGTTGGGAATCCGAAGTTGGACAGAACACCAACTCTTCCAACCAGAGTACACCATCTCGGTTGGGAATCCGAAGTTGGACAGGACACCAACTCTTCCAACCGGAGTACATCATCTCGGTTGGGAATCCGAAGTTGGACAGAACACCAACTCTTCCAACCGAAGTACACCATCTCGGTTGGGAATCCGAAGTTGGACAGAACACCAACTCTTCCAACCGGAGTACATCATCTCGGTTGGGAATCCGAAGTTGGATAGAACACCAACTCTTCCAACCGGAGTACACCATCTCGGTTGGGAATCCGAAGTTGGACAGAACACCAACTCTTCCAACCGGAGTACACCATCTCGGTTGGGAATCCGAAGTTGGACAAAACACCAACTCTTCCAACCGGAGTACGTCATCTCGGTTGGGAATCCGAAGTTAGACAAAACACCAACTCTTCCAACCGGAGCACGTTATCTCGGTCTTTAAATATTAAGACAACAGTCCAAGTGCTAAAGCAAAATTTACTTCCATAAATTGACAAAAAGAATTACATGCTGTAGTGCAAGCCAAAAAATTTCTTTGCACAAGAAAAGAAGGCAAAAGCTTAAAAATAATACAGTTTCAAGTTGGCCGCATTCCATGGCCGGGGTATTGCTCTTCCCTCTAAATCCTCCAAGTGGTAAGCCCCCTTGCCCGCCAGACCGGTGATCTTGTAGGGTCCTTCCCAATTTGCCCCTAGTTTGCCTTCTCCTGGCACCAGGGTCTTGCCCATAATCTTCCTCAAAACCCAATCACCAACTTTGAACGGTCTGGGGTGCACCGTCTTGTTATACTTCTTTGGGAGCTCTTGTTGGTAGGCGGCCACATGGATGAGGGCCTTCGCCCGACGCTCTTCCACTAGGTCCAGCTCCAAAGCAATAGCCTCGGCGTTCAGCTCGGGCTCAAAACTCTCGCTTCTAAGGGTGGGCATTCCAACTTCCAAAGGTATGACCGCCTCCATGCCGTAAGCCAAAGCAAATGGAGTTTCCCCGGTAGATCGACGCGGGGTTGTTCGGTATGCCTAAAGGACGCTGGGCAATTCCTCAGCCCATTTTCCCTTTGCCTTCTCCAACCGTTTCTTCAACCCATCCAGTATAGTCTTGTTCGATGCCTCGGCTTGACCATTGGACTGCGGGTAAGCCGGGGTGGAGTTGTAAAATTCTATCTTCAAATCTTCACAAAATCCTCTGAATAGGCGTCCGTCAAACTGGGTTCCATTGTCAGAGATCAAAATCTTGGGGACGCCAAACCGTGTGACCACGTTCTGCCAGACAAACCGCTTCACGTCTTTCTCTTTGATGGTTGCCAAGGGCTCAGCTTCAACCCATTTCGTGAAGTAATCTGTGGCTGCAATAAAGAATTTCCGGTTGCCCGGTGCTGTTGGCAGTGGCCCCACTATATCTAGCCCCCACATGGCGAAGGGCCAAGGACTGGTAAGGGGAAGAAGTTCCCTAGCAGGCTGATGGATCTGATGGGCGAATTTCTGGCATTTTTCGCACTTGCGGACGTACTTTTGTGCGTCGGCCTGCATGCACGGCCACCAGTATCCCTGCGAAATAGCTCGGTAGGCCAAGGATCTGCCCCCTATGTGGCTGCCGTAAATGCCTTCGTGAATTTCGTACAAGAAGGCCTCCACACTATTCGGGTGCACGCACTTTAGATAAGGACCAGTGAAGGACTTCTTATACAACGCGCCAGATGGAGAGAGCCAAAACCGTGCTGACTTCACCGGGATTTTGTGTGCTTCTTTTTTGTCAGTTAGAAGAGTCCGGTCTCTGAGGAATAAGATCAAGGGGTCCATCCAGGAAGGACCTAGCGCGGCGCAGAGTACATCCGTCTGCCCGACGTTTTCAATGCTTGGCCGCGGAAGAAAGTCGATCAACAGGGGGTTTGGAGATGTACTATCTACCATGGAAGCGAGGCCGGCCAGTTCATCAGCTCGGCTGTTTTCTTCCCGGCCAATCTGTTGGACTCTGATTGCCTCAAACTGCTTGATATGTTCCCTGACCAGAGCCTGGTACTTCGCCATCCTGTCGTCCTTTGCTTCATAAATCCCAGAGACTTGGTTAACCACAAGCTGGGAGTCACTGTACACGAGGAGCTCAGCAGCCTTCATTTGAATTGTGCTCTTGAGCCCGGCGAGAAGCGCCACGTACTCAGCCTCGTTGTTAGATGCTGGGAAGCCAAGCGTGATGGAATGTTCAATGGTTAGGCCATCCGGGGAGATAAGAACGATACCAAGGCCGGCACCATGGCGGTTGGACGCTCCATCGACAAAAATCTTCCACATTTCCCCCACAAAAAGCTTCCAGCAGTCGGATGGGTCCTGAGAGTTGCGAAGGGCAATGGGATCACAACTGGTCGGCCACGCGGTTTCCAGTTCTGTGTTGACCAGTTCCAATTCAGTCCCCCTTGGGGATTCGGCACCGGACTCAACAAGTGCTATAAGGCTCAAGTCCGTGGGCGAATCCTCAGGTTGCGGTGTTAAGCCGGACTCAGGTTCTGAGTTGTGTGGGTCCATTCCTTCCCTCCTTGATGATTCGGCACCGGACTCAGCAAGTCGATCTGTAATGCCCAAGTCCGTAGGCGAATCATCAGGTTCTGAGCGGTGTGGTTCAATTTCTTCCCCGACTCTGTCATCGCATCACCGGGTGGTATGACCGTGCCAACTGAGGGTGCTTCACTGGTGCGCGCAAACTCCGCGTCGCTACTACCACCGACTAGGTGTATCTCAGATGGCCTTGCGTGCGTCTCATCATCTGCCACGGTAATATCGACTGGGCAAACCGGATGAGTGCCTGGTGAGAACTCGGCGACGAAATCTGCCAAGGTCTGGGCTTTGATAGCGGTACGCGGCTGGAACTTCACATCAAATTTTCCCAACTCGACCGCCCACTTAAGAATTCGGCCTGAAAAGTCCGCCCGTTCAAACAAGTCCTTGAGGGGAAACTCAGTCAGTACGACAATGGTATGGGCGTGGAAATAGTGCGCCAATTTCCTTGAAGCCATCATCAAGGCCAAAGCAAGCTTCTCCAATGGCAAGTATCTCGACTCTGCCGGTAACAAAGTTTTGCTGACATAAAAAATTGGGAGGTGCTTGATTCCTTCAGCCCGGACCAGCACCGCACTAACTGCGTGCTGGGAGACGGCAAGGTAAAGGTAGAGTTCCTCACCCGGCTCTGGTGTAACCAACAGTGGCGGAGAAGACAGATATTCCTTGAGCTCGGCCAAAGCTCGGTCACATTCGTCGTCCCATGAGAACTTTGATTTCAATGCTTGAAAGAAAGGGCGACAGCGATCTGATGACCGGCTTATAAATCGATTAAGCGCGGCGGCCATCCCGGCCAGATGCTGCATGTCCTTAGACGAGCTGGGCTGCTTCAACTCTTGCACGGCTCTGATCTGAGTAGGGTCTGCTTCGATGCCTCGGTTCGTGACTAAGAATCCCAAAAATTTCCCGGATCCCACGCCAAAGGCACACTTTGACGCATTCAAGCGCAGTTTGTGCTTCTTTAGAATGGCAAACATCTCGGCTAAGTCGGACAAATGGTTTGCCTCATGTCGGCTCTTGACCACCATATCGTCGATGTAAGCCTCCATTGTCCGGCCAAGCAAAGGAGCAAACATTTTGGTCACCATCCTCTGAAAGGTTGCCCCGGCGTTCTTCAAACCAAAATGCATGACTCGGTAGCAGAAGAGTCCCCTTGGAGTCGTGAAAGAGGTGATCTCTCGGTCAGGCCCATGCATGGCAATCTGGTGATAGCCGCGGTACGCATCCAAGAAACTGAGCCGATTGTGTCCAGCCGTCAAATCCACTAGCTGGTCAATGCGCGGCAAAAGGAAGCTGTCTTTGGGACAAGCTCGGTTGACTGTCTTATAGTCGACACAAACTCGCCACTTTCCGTTCTTCTTAGGCACCACTACTGTGTTGGAAATCCACCGAGGATAGTGCACTTCCTGAATTGCTCGTGCCTCAAGCAGGTTCTTTACCTCTTCTGCGACTACCTCGGCGTGATGCAGTGCCGATCTCCTTGCTCGCTGAATGACTGGCTTTGCTCCAGGGAAGACGTTGAGGTGGTGGCAGATAAAATTTGGGTCGAGGCCAAGCATGTCGTAAGGTGACCATGCAAAGACTTCGATATTCGCCATCAAAAACTCTATCATCTCGGTCCTCTCTATGGCCGTGAGACTTGATCCGAGCAAGAAGAACTTGTCCGACTGAACTTGTCCGGCTGCTCTGTATCAATCCGCACCTCAATCAATTCTTCAACAGCCTTATCTTCGGCCTTGGTGCCCACATCATCCAAGACACCCTGGTCCTCCGATCCCTCGATCATTTGGACGAATCCTTTGGCAGCCCGGCTTCCGTTGACCGCCACGAAGCACTACTTGGACATGACCTGATCGCCCCAAATCTCCTCGATTTCCCCCATAGCCGAGGGAAATCTCATCACATGGTGATAAGTCGATGCTACAGCTTGCATGGCGTGTAATCATCCCCCTCCAAGGATAAGGTTGTACGTCGAAGGCACTTGTAGCACCCAAAACTCAACTTGTCTGACAACGGATCCCGCTTTGACCGGCAGGATAATCTTTCCCAAAGGCCACTCTGGTTGCGAGTTGAATCCAACCAGTGGCGAAGTTGCCGGAGCCAAGTCTGTCTCCCGGAGTTTAAGTTGCTTGAACGCATCATAATACATGATCTCGACCGAGCTTCCCTGATCGATCAAGATCCGCTTAACATCAAAGTCTTTGACGCGTAGAGTTACTACTAGGGCATCGTTGTGCGGCGTCTGGATGCGCTCTAGATCTCTTGAGGTGAAACCAATCACGTCTTTTTCTTCTGTCTTCCCCCTTTTGATGGCAGGCTGCACCGACAAAACTTCCCTCATATGCTCTGCCTTTTTTTATCATGCCCTGGAGTTCGCAAACACGCTCCGGTTCCACGATGCCGTGGATGACATTAATAACTCCCTGTGGTGGTGCGTCTCGGTCATCCTGTCTCCTGGGATCAACCGGCGCCTGATTCGGCTTCACGCCGCCATCAATATAAAGGTCTAGATGGCCGGCCGCAATCAGCTCTTCCAAGTGTTGCCTCAAAGGCAAACAATCCTCAGTCCGGTGACCTTTTTCCCGGTGGAATGTGCAACGATACCGCGGATTGTAGCCCTTTTGTCCATCGCCCAACTTAGCTGGAAACCGGACATACTCCTCGTCACGGATTTCACTAAGTATGCGATAGATGGGAATCTTGAAGACCGTGGTTATACCAGTCCTTGCCTTCATCCTTCTGTTTGCGTCCGCTACGTCATCTCGGGGGTAGTCATCCCGGTCATTACGACGTCCTCTACCCCGGTTTTTGCAGTTTGAATCCCGGTCCGCTTCCTCAGCTCGGTCGCTTGAGCGGCTGGACTCCTGCCCAACTGTGTGCTCTTTGCCTGCTGTTTTCTTGTCTGTTGCTACCGGAGTAGCCTTCACGGTAGAAGCTGACGCGTCATCCTCTACTCGGATGTGTTCATTGATGCGCTGCATGAGTTGGCCCATGGAGGTCGGCTGGTGCATAGTAAGCGAGTCCCGCAGTCTATGTCCGACCGGGAGACCACGCTTGTACTGCATGATTGCAAGGTTGACCGGGCAGTCCAAGATCTCGTTGAAGGTTTCCCAGTACCTTGATTTGTATACCTTCAGCGTGTCGCTCGGTTCCATCTTGACACTTAGCAGATGATCGACTTCCTTTGGTGTCTTTGTGTTGGTTTTGAAGCGTGTAACAAACGCCTCGGCCAGCTGGTGCCACCTTTGAATGCTCCCTTCCGGCAACCTCTCGAACCACTTTAAGCCCAGCTCGCCTAAACTTGACGGGAAGATTAGGCACATAAGTCCGTCATTGTGCCTATGTCCGGCCATAACCTGTCGGAAGTGGCTCACATGCATGTATGGATCGGTTTTTCCGTCGTAAAGTGTGAATTTAGGCTGGTGGAAGCCTGCCGGAAGCGGTGTTGTTTCTATATCCAAGGAAAAAGGGGTGGCACTCAGCCTAGCCAAGTCCGTATCTTCGAAGAGTGGCACCGCTTGGCGGGGTGGAGGCATTCCGACCTCCGCGCTGGCGTGAACCCCGTAGAATAGCCGCTGGAAGGCAGGTATTCTCTGAGCTTCGTGCCGGCGAGCCCGCTCCTTTAAGACCACCCGTAAATCTTCTGACTGAGCAGAGTAAGAATACCTCGATGTCGTCTCCGGGCGTGAGGGTTTGTAGGTGCTGTCTTGCGCGCTAGACTTCTCTGCACCCGCGTTGGAATCACCAACCTGGTAACTTCTGGTAATGGATATGGACTGAGTACGTCGCTGACTCTAACCGCCTGAAGGGCGGGATGGGGTGCGCTCACTGTGGTCTCCCACTCCAACTACACCCTTCCCTTTGACATGCCGCTTGAGATCCTCCATCTCCGCCGCCATTCGCCGGATGACAGCATCTTGATCTCTCAACTTACTTTCCAGCCGCCTGGCGTGTGAGTCTCTCCTCCGCCGGTGACCGTCTGGACTCCGCGAATGACCATGACTTCTTCCACGCTTATCCCGCACGTCTACTGACTGTCCTCCAGTGGGCGTCCCCAAGTCCGCCATTGGATGGATGACGGAAGGAACTTCTCTCCTTCGCGTGAACTCCGGGGTAGCTCCGTCTATGGCAGACAACGGAAACTCGTCATTGTTCGCCATGGACGGCGATCAGATGAACCTGGAAGACAAGGTTTTGTCTGTCGAGATTCCCATAGACGGCGCCAATTGTGCGGGGAGCAAATATTCCGGCAAGCCCGCACTCCTTTCTTCCAAGCTCCGTTTATGTCCGATCACCTGCGCGCAAAGAATGGTGAGCTACCCGGCGGTGTGTGGCCGGAAAAACCCTCCGACGGTCAAGTTAGCACACACCTTGAGATAGAGAGAGAGAGAGATAGAGGTGTTTGAGTGTATGAATTTCCTTACCAAGTGTTCATCTGTCGCGTATGGGGGGCGCAGACATGCTTATATACCCTCTGTGCCCCGTATCTACTCCCAGTCGTCTCCTAACACGTGGCTCCGCTATCCCATCTATTAGCATAGACCTTGCTGAACATCACCTAATCTCAACTGCCTGCCTTCACAGCTGGAGCTCGGTAGCCGAGCTGTTATATCCGTTGCCATGCCGGGCCGTGCTTCATATCCAAGCACTTCATTGGCTAAGCCCAAGGAGGACGGGGCTAGGTGGCATCTCGGCAAAGCCTAGCCCGAGGCTCCTCTGAGGTCGACCTTTCTGCCGATCAAACAGTTACCTCGGCTGGCCATGCCTTTCCTGGCGCCGGTCACTCAGCTTGTCCGGCTTCGGCCATCCATTGATCGAGCAGCTCGGTCAGACCGAGCACTGCCTTGCCGGGCAGTTTCTTTATGGTCTGGGGCGGCACACACTCGGCCCACGTTCTGCCCGGCCCAAGTCTGGGCGGATAGTCGGTTATCTCGGCCCCATGCACCGTTGGGCTCTCCACCTGCTCTGCCGTTACCTCGGCCCAACTCCAGATCATAAATCACCCTCTCAAATACTTTACCCTTTAAAAAGGGGAGTCAAATATTGATAAAAAATGGTTACCTCTTCGATAAAGATGAGCATCCACCCAGCTGGAAGGAAAGGATCAATGGATGGGGACAAGACTACCCCTTTTCTTTTTCTCTTTTTTTTTTCAAGATTTGCATTTTACATTTTACATTCATAAATATATCTAAATAAATAATTAAAAATAATTTTAAAATTAAATAATAATATAAAATTTATTTAAAAACTATATATATATATGTATATATTGCAGTTGTATATGTATTTATGATAAAATAAAAATAAATTTCATTTTATAAATTTTTTAGTTTTAGTTTATTCTGTGTTAAAGCTTGTTATAAAAATTAAACATACATTTTAGAAATAAAGCAATATATATATATATATATAAAATCATTACAATTGGCTAAAAGATCAATCAATTTATACAAAAATTAATTAATTAAAATTTTTAAATTTTATTTTATTTTAAAATTTAAACTGTTTTCAACTGAAACATGCACAATACTCCAATATTAAATGGGAGTATATGCTACTTTATATAACTGAAACAATTTACTTTTTTCTTCCTTTTTCGATGTGAGATTGTGTAAAATCAAAATTAACAATTATTTAGACATAAAGTTTATTTTAAATCAAACAATATCAGTCATTTAATATTTAATTAGATCAATTTTTAGTTTATTTCAAATCAAACAAATTTAACCATTATATTTTGATAAAACCGCTAAGCTCGCGGTTAAACCAATGAATTAGTCAAATAAAAAACGTTTCAACCTAATCAGTCAAGTCAAAAGACCAACTAACTTATACAAAAATTAATTAGTTAAAACTTTTAAATGTTATTTTAATTTTAAAATTTAAACTGTTTTGAACTAAAGCATGTACAACACTACAATATTAAATAGTAGCATACTATTTATTTTATATAAGTGAAACAACTCACTTTTTCCTCCTTTCCCAATGTGGGATTGTAAAATAAAAATTAACAATTGTTTGGGAGAGAAGTTTACTTCTAATAAAATAATCAGTTGTTCAATTTTTAATAAGGTCAATATTTAGTTTATTTCGAATCAAACAAATCTAACAATATATTTTGATAAAACTGCTAAGATCGCTGTTAAATCAACGAATCAGTCAAATAAAAAATGGTTCAACTTAATCGGCTAGGTCAAAAGACAAACTAACTTCTACAAAAATTAATTAATTAAAACTTTTAAATATTATTTTAATTTTAAAATTTAAACTGTATTAAACTAAAGTGTGCACAATACTACAATATTAAATAAGAGCATAAGGTTTATTTTATATAAGTGAAACAACTCACTTTTTCTTTCTTTTTCCAATGTGAGATTGTAAAATAAAAGTTAACAATTGTTTGGGCGAGAAGTTTATATCAATCATTCAATTTTTAATCAGGTCAATCTTTAGTTTATTTCAAATCAAACAAATCTTTTTTTTTTATCAACAAAAAAAAAAAAAAAACTTTATTGATAAAAAGCACAAAACGTGCAAAAATTACATCAACAAAGCGGGAGAGTGCACTAAGCATCATAGCTAACCTTAACGATCCTAACTAGGTTGGCACCGCAAAGGGAGCACAATCATATGCTAGTACTAGCCCAAGATTGGTGAGAAATCAATCAGAAGCAACCAAAACAAGATAAAGGGAAAAACAAAAACAACAATACTTCCAACAAAGCAACAACACCCAATGCAGCTCCATCAAGTCTACCAAGCAACCAATGTAGCACCAGCAGCAGTCTACCAGACCAGCAGTAGAGTGCACTAAGCAGTACCATTACAACTCCCTCTTACTAACAGCACAACACCATACAGCCGCAAGCAGCATCAATGGCATTACAAATCCCCTCCTACTATCTGCACAAACCAGAGCAGCCTCAGCCTTCCAAGTCTACCAACTCAACACCCAACAAACACCAAGGAGTAAGCACAATCACCCAAGGTAGCCACATACTATTTTGATAAAACCACTAAAATCGTAGTTAAACCAGTGAATCAGTCAAAATAAAAAATGATTCAGCTTAATCTGATAAGTCAAAAGACCAACTTATACAAAAATTAATTAATTAAAACTTTAAAAATTTTATTTTAAAATTTAAACTATCTTCAACTGAAAATGCACAACTCTACAATATTAAATAGGAGTATAATATTCACTTTATAAAGGTAAAACAACTTATTTTTTCCTTCTTCTCCTGATGTGGGATTATAAATAAATCATATCATAGACTAATTAGAGTTTTTATTTTAAAATTTAAGCTGTCTTGAACTAAACTATGCACAACACTGCAATATTAAATGAGAGCATAATATTTACTTTATATAAGTGAAACAATTCACTTTTTTTTTTCTTCTCCCAATGTGGAATTATAAAATAAATCATATCATAGACTAATATAGTTTTTATTTTAAAACTTAAACCGTCTTGAATTGAACTATGCACAACACTACAATATTAAATGAGAGTATAAGATTTATTTTATATAACTGAAACGACTCACTTTTTCCTTCTTCTCTCGATGTGGGATTATAAAAAAAAAAAAATCATAAATTAATTAGAGTTTTATTTTTATATGGTTAAATGGAAGCTAACCAATGAAATTTTTTTAATTGTTTAAAATTAAGAAAATCAGTATGAGAAATCTCTGTTAAACCAGCGAATCAATCAAATCGAAAACGATTCAGCCTAATTGGTTAGGTCAAATAATCAACCAACTTATACAAAAATTAATTAATTAAAATTTTTAAATGTTGTTTTAATTTTAAAATTTAAATTGTCTTGAATTGAAATATATACAATATTACAATATTAAAGTTTACTTTATATAAGTGAAATAACTTACTTTTTTTCTTTTTTTTTTCTATATGGGATTATAAGCGGAAACTTGATGTCTAATCAAGCAATTTCAGTTGTTCAATTTTTAATCAGATCAATTTTTACTTTATTTTAAATCAAACAAATCAATATATTTTGATAAAATCGCTAAAATCGTGTTTAAACCAACGAATCAGTCAAATTAAACATGATTCAACCTAATCAGCTAGGTCAAAAGGTCAACCAGCTTACACAAAAATTAATTAATTAAAACTTTTAATTTTTTTTTTTTAAATTTAAAGTATATTGAATTGAAACATGCACAATATTACAATATTAATATGGAGTATAAGATTCACTTTATGTGAGTAAAATAACTCACTTTTTCTTTCTTCTCCCTATGTGGGATTATCAAATAAATCATGGACTAGTTAGAATTTTATTTTTATATGATTAAAAGGAAGCTAGCCAATATAAATTTTTTTAATTGTTTAAAATTTAGAAAATCAAGAAAATTAGTATGAACGAATCATTCAAATCAAGCATGATTAAATCTAATCGGCTAGGTCAAAAGGCCAAACAACTTACACAAAAATTAATTAATTAAAACTTTTAATTTTTTTTTAAAATTTAAACTATATTAAATTGAAACATGCATAATATATTACAATATTAATGTGGAGTATAAGATTCACTTTATATGAGTAAAATAACTCACTTTTTCTTTCTTCTCCCAATGTGGGATTATCAAATAAATCATAAATTAGTTGGAATTTTATTTTTATATGGTTAAATGGAAGCTAGCCAGTAAATTTTTTTTAATTGTTTAAAATTTAGAAAATCAAGAAAATTAGTATGAGATTTGAAACTCTCACAAGGTTGCTCAATAAAAACCCTCTTTTGCTTATATAATATACTAGTGGTAAGCCCGTGCGATGCACGTGATGTGAAAAAAATTAATAATATAATTTTTATATAAATAATATAAATAGTTAGACTTTTGTATGCAAATTAAAAACTGAAAAATATTGAAGCTCACAATTGGACTTGTTTGGAAATTAATTTTTTTAATAATTTTTTAATTTTTTACAAAAAATCACATAAAAGGTAGAGATAATCAATTGACAACTTGTAGTGATTTTTTCACAAAAAATACTCTTTCCAAACATGACTCACAATTTTACTATAATGGCATGCACTTTATGTGTCAATTTTAAGTTCTCAACCGTGTAACTTCCTTCCCCCTTGCTAGAGTAACAAACTTTGGTATGTTCAACCTTAGCAACTTGAACCCAACTCAAAATTTTTAGGGATTGAGAAACATATTTTTTAATTTGGTGAGGGTTTCAACAACTTGTGATTGTTGTTGTTGTTGTTGTTTTTTTTTAAGATTGGATAAACCAAAGAGCAATCTGTGATTGAAAACACCTTTTTATTTAATATAGATTTAGATAAATATAGATTATGTGAATATTAATGTATGTTTATTTATGAAAGATTATTCAAAGTCAGTCAAGCCATCTCATGGGTCATGTTTTAACTCTAACCCTACACCTGATCAAGAAAAATTGATTGATCAATTAGTAAAAATATTTTATAATAATCAATTTAAATCGACTAATATCTATTATATAAATACAATGGACCATAAAAATTTATCCCGAAAGTAGGTGTATAATATAGTTTTAAAGTAAGTGAAATGTGAGTCGCACTCACAATAGATGTAGATCATTGGTTTTATTTTTTGAATAATTTATTTGGTAAATTTTATGGATTTGTTTGTTTTACTATACAACTTATTCAAGTGAAATTTTATATCAATTTTTAAAAATATTTGTAATTATTAATTTTGAAGTTTGTTCTTAAAAATTTTAGACTTTTTTATTTTTACAATAAGATGTTGACATGTGTACTTGAAATTTTTTACCATTTGATCTATTATGATTTAAAGCCAAAAAATAATTTAAAATTATATTTGATTCAAGTTTTCTTTGAACTTTTTTTAAATTTAAAATTAAATATAGCTTAGACATGGCTAAAAAAAAAATTACCATCTAACCAAAAAGATATACCTAAAATTATTTTTTGACATTTTATATACATTTTTTTTTTTTTGAATTTGAATTTGATAATCAGATATGGTTAGATAAGTCAAAAGCCTTAAATTATATATATTTTTTAGTTTCAAATATTTAAAAAATGAACAATATTTTGGAAAAATATATTTTTATAATTTTAAATTATATAATACTAAAATTAAATTTAGAATTTCCTTTTAAGGATTTTCAAATATCAAATTAGATGTGGCTTACATATGGTTAAATTTATTTATTTGACTTTCTGTATATAAATATATATATATATATATGTTTTTTAAATTTAAAATTATAGATATGGTTAAATCTATCAATAATTTTATATCATTTGTATTCTTTAACTTTTAAAATTAAAAATTTTATATTAATGCTTTGAAATTCCTAAAGCCTCTTAAATCAATAGTTTCTTTTGCTCATAAACACACTAATTTTATGTCACTTGTATACTCTACGCCTAAGAAACACACTAATTGATAAATTAAATAGTTATTGAATAGAATTGAAAATAAAATTATGAAAAATATAATTATTGATTTTTAAAGATTACATATATAAAATCAATAAATGATACAATTCTTTTTATTTTATTTTATTTATAATCTATTTGATAAACCTATAATCAACCACAAACTCTAACTTTTTAATAATATATGGCACATTCACGTATTATATGACTTAAAAATAACAAACATGCAAAAAATCTTACACCTACTCTTAGCATCGAGGCCAACACTTATCTGTAATTATCTTAGAATTTGAAGGAGGCATCCATTGTTATTTTCACATATGGGCCTAATCTATTGTTGTTCTATTGTTAACAGAAGCCAGACGGACATGAAGATTAAGCTTGAATGAAAGGCAAAAACAACAAAAAGAAAAAAATGTTTAAACACCAAATGAAATCTTAATAATCACCATTTGAGAGAGAGAGAGAGAGAGAGAGAGAGAGAGAGAGGGGTGTAAAGAATATTTATTCTTGTAGAAATTAAAATTTTATGTGGAAGTAGTGAAATATAAGCTTTTTGTTTTTGTTTTTGTTTTTTTTTTTTTTTTTTTTTTTTTGATAAAGGGATTTAGTAATTCCTATTGAAAGAAAGATTAATTAGCTAGGTAAAATATATAGTATATTTTTATTATGGAAAGCAACTCCTTAAAGTAAGTGTGTTTTGTTAGTTATAAAATTTTGAAATTTAAATTCCTAAACCATAGGTGAATTCAATAATTTTTGTTGACTATAATTTTAAATTGTAAATTTTAAACTTTAATTTTAATTTTAATTTTTAGTAGCCAATGATATTTTTCTCTTTTTAAAAAATAACAAAAAATCAACATAATTGGATTGGAGTTTTGAAGCTCCTAAAGCTCTCAAAGTTAAAAACCCCATTTTACTTATATATAATATATATATATTTATATAGATAGATAGATAGATAGGGGGGCATATGGTATACCCCTTTCAAGGGGTGTATATATTAGCATTTCCCTAGATAGGCGGAGGGATTGATTGTGTAGGTGCCAGTTGCAATAGTAGAAGAGATGTTCACTCTTTGAATCTCTCTCAGGACACTTTAGCTTCTTATATCTTTAATTTCGTGTTTTTAATGACATTTTTCTTCACTGATCAAAAAATAAAAAATAAAAAATGATAAATATATAGATGCACTTTCACTCATAATAGAAATTGCTTGTTCTCTTTTAGAATGTGTTCATAATAATTTATGAATTATTACATTTTCTTAAGTCAGTTTTGATAATTGTTGTGTACAATATTTTTTATTCATCTAAAATAAATTGTGGTCACAAATAAATTGGTAGCGAAATAAGAGCCATAGGTCAATTGCATAAGAGTAATTGATTTTGATTAGTATTAAATTGTCTTATGAGTGCCTTCTAATACAAGTAATTCAATATATATATATATATATATATATATAGGGCGTGCTACATCCCCCTAATTTGGGGGGCCCTAATCCCCCGAAAATTGAGACCAAGGCAAAAAAAAAAAAAAAAAATTTCCCAAAATGACGTCGTTTTGGGAATTAGGGGGATTAGGGAGGACGTTTTTAGGGCTCCAAATCATTTCCCATATATATATATATATATATATATTATAACTTCAACATACACTAAAAATAAAAAATAAAGTGTATTATACCTTGACCCTTCCATGTGCCAACATAGTTGGAATGTTCAATCTCTCGTACTCACATATTCTAATGACAGTTGTCCAATCTCTCATACTCACAATCAAAGCATACACAATAACCCATAAACAAGAAAAGTATTTGATACTAGTAAATATAAATAAGGACGGGGATATTTTTACACTTCCACACTTTTGCACTTTTATTAATAATTTGTTACTAAATTTTGTTATGTATATAGTGTATTTTCTATACACATAAAAGTGCAAAAAATACAAAAAATAAAAAATAAATTAAATAGAAATTTCATGTAAAATATATAAAAATAATGTGACAGTTACATTATTAAAAATAAAAATTACATTGATAGACCTTTTTTTTAAAATGATATGTCCCATCGCATCATTCTGATTATAAAATTTGTAGTATTTTCCGTTTTCATACCACTTATATTATCAAAAATGATTTTGGATAAATTACACTTTCACTTTCTGTAGCTTAACTTAAATTTCGCTTCAGTCTCTATTGTTTTAATTTGTCTAATTTAATATCTTCCAATGTTAAAATTAAAGGTTAATTATAATTTTTATCCCTATAGCTTGATCTAAATTTCACTTTGGTCCTTATAATTTAAAATTGAACAATTTGGTCATTACATTTTAAGCGTAGTTTGAATTTAGTTTTTACATTCAAATTAGAGCTTAAAATTAACAATTTCAAGACATTTGTTAATTTTCTAACATGTACATATAGAGAAAATTAACAGAAATTTGGATAGAATGATTATATTAAAACTAGACTTCAATTGTCGGCATCAAATTGTTCAAATTAAAACTATAATGACTAAAATAAAATTTCAATCAAAATATAAAGATAATAAATGTAATTAATTCTAAAACTAACGATTTTGTACCATGTGTCAATATTTTCAGATATATATACACAGAAAAAAGTTGATGATTATTTTGAGAAAAAAAGCAAATTGTTGAAATCAAAACAGTGCGAATCAAAACAAATTATGGATAAAGTCTATAGTTGGGAAAGTGTAATTTCAGTTCCGATTGGTAGCTCGAAAATAATAGGGCTCGAATGGTTCAAGTCCAAAACGATGTCATTTTGGTTTATTATTATTATTATTATTATTATTAATATTTTTCCTCAAGATGAAGAATAAGAAGATGAAGAAAAAGAAGAGACAAGAAAGAAAGAGAGAATGGGGAGTTGGGCATCATCATCAACAACATCTTCATCAACACATCATCATCATCAATCAACAACATCTTCATCAACACATCATTATCATCAACAACAACAACTTTATCAATATCATCATTATCAACACATCATCATCATCAACATTATCAAATAAATTAACTAAATTAACTAGCTATTACAAATTCAAATTAAGCTAACTAATTAATTACACATACTAATATTAAAGCACTAATTTAATGGACTTAAACGGGAGACGAGGAGCCACATACGCGAGATCAAGAACATCCTCCCAGAAACCTCTTTGTTTGCTGCCAGAATCTGCTCTGTTTGCATTTAGAAACTTATTCTGTTTTGGCCTCAGATTCTACTATGTTCTACTGTAAAAATGCCACTACTTATACAAAAATGAGTGGCCGGCCGTACATAATGGTGGCCGACCGGCCACTGCTTTTGAGGGATACCCTGCTAACACAAAGCTGAAACAAAGCAAAAATAGAGTGTTTCGAGGAGATGTTTATCCTTTCTACCCTTCTCTATCATGAAGATGATTAAGGGATGAGTAGATTCGATTCACAAATCATCAATTGTCGCAAATTTGTTGCGTGTTGATCTTAGAACCCATAGGACATAAGCTCAATAAAATGAAAGGAAAGATAGATAATACCTCATCCCTATCATGGAGTTACCTCAAGGGAAGGGGTAGACATTGCTTCATGAACCATTAAACATCACTAGAAAGTATGCAATGATTCAAGACGCAATAGGTTCAATATAATGTCCTATTGAACCTATTCCAATTTTATTACATTTTTTTACCTTTTTTATCCCAATTTTATTAGCCTCTTTTATATTACCTTTCTATTTTCTTATATTTTCTTTCTTTTTGTCCAAAAGTGTAGATTACGTCTATTAAGTCCAAAAGCAATAAAGATAGCAAGCATGGACTTAACCCA
Source organism: Camellia sinensis (assembly GCF_055761805.1). NCBI lineage: Eukaryota > Viridiplantae > Streptophyta > Magnoliopsida > Ericales > Theaceae > Camellia > Camellia sinensis. The sequence continues at coordinate 177,409,607 of NC_138962.1, read as the reverse complement.
AGAAATGAGATTTTCAAACATTTTCTACGGATGAATTTACAAAGAAAAATCAAAATCATTTACAAGTGATAATGAATTTGGAGTCAAATCCAAAATGAGCAATAATGACTAGTCAAACTCAAAAGACCGATAATGACATAGCCAAACCCAAAATGAGCGATAATGACTCCAAATCCAAACTCGATAATAACCTATAATGAACCTTTCCTTTGTGATTTCCAGTGGTCTAACTAGAAAGTTAGTCCTTTAGAGGTAATGCACCTACGATAAAGAGAGGTATCAAATAAGAGATTGTGCTTAGCATAAGAGAGATGTAATACCTTGGTAATGAACCTCCAAAGAGATTAAACCATTAAGCATGGGAGGTCTGTTTCTTATTCCTTGAACAACAATTTTTTGTTTGATACAATTATTTAATCAAAGAAACAAAGAAATGAGGGAGATTGCAGAGTGCTATTGAAAAGTGGGTGATTACAATGGTATGGGCATGTATAAAAGCTATATAAAAAAAAAAGTTGAAGAAAAGACTATCAACTCAAATGGATTGAAAGCTATATCCATGAAGACTTACAATAACACATCCATAGTATTTAAAGCATAATTTAACACACAAAACAACACTGAAACAACACAAAAATAGTGTTGAAAATTGAGTTTTTGAGGTGGAAAAAGTGAGCAAGAGTGAGCTAAAGCAAAGGGGTTTCAACCAACCAACAAGCCTAAGGAAAGGTGGCTAACCCCTCTTCTTTTTTGTGACTTAAGATCACATTTTTAAGCTTAAAAACACTCTTAAAAATAGTGTGAAAAAGAAAAGAAAAGAGATAGTAAAATATGGTACAAAAGCTTAAAGATTACCTTTTAAAGAGTGGATGCTCTTCTAGTTTACAAACCACAAGTTGAACACTCTCAAGAGCTGAAATTTGTGTTCAAGAATCTCAACAAAAGGCCTCAATTTTAGGCTTAGGAAGTGTATATATGGTGTATGTATATTGCAAGAGAAGAAGGAAGAGTGTGTGGCAATTCTTTGGCTCTTGGCAAAATTTTCTAACCCTAAACCGTTAGGGAAGGCCTTGAACATGGCCGGCCGGCCAATGTTTTGTATGGCCTACTCATTGATTGGCCGGCCTGCCAATTGTTTTTGGCCCTGCTGCTTATTAATTGGCCTGAATTGGGTGGAAGGCTTGGGTTTAAAGCTAGAAACCAAATTCATTTGCTGAAGATTCGAACAATTTGCATAATGTAATTTTCATCATCGAGTGTTCAGATTGAGGCTCCCAAGTGTTAGGAGCTGTCAAAAATGGGGTGTCTACACCTGCATGACTTGGTTCCCAAACTTCTTCTCAGATTTTCAGTTGTCCTCTTCAATCCTCAGTCGCATGATAAGTTCTTCTAACTTCATTTCCTTGCGTTTGTGCTTAAGGTAATGTTTGAAATCTTTCTATCCTGGTGGAAGTTTCTCAATAATAGTAGTAACTTGAAATGATTCACTTAGAACCATTCCTTCAGAAATGATATCATGTAGAATCAACTGAATTTCTTGAACTTGGCCAACCACCATTTTGGAATCTAACATTTTAAAATCAAGAAACGTCCAACTACAAATTTCTTTGCATCGACATCATCAGTTTTATACTTCAATTCAAGAGATTCCCAAAGTTCATTGGCCATTTTCTTTATATAATACACATTGTATAAAGAATTGTCAAGTCCATTACGAATGTAATTCCGACACAAAAAATCACCTTGCTTCTAGGCCTCTATTGCAGCAACTAGTTGACGATCAACGTCCTCTCACTCAGTCTATTTCGGGGCTTTCTCACGAATATACCGGGCCAAATGTAAAGGTGTAGGATAAAAGAGCATTTTTTTGCTGTCATCTCCTAAACTCTGTCCCATTGAATTTCTCTGGTTTTTCTCCATGGTTAATTGGCACCGTAGGAGTCACTGGCGGTGGTACCGAGACTGTTGCTGTCACGTTTGGAATAGTCTCAGCACTATCCGTTGCCATGTTTTTGAAAATCACAGTTCAGTAACTGAAATAAATACACACCTAAAAAAAAGAAGAACAAAGCTAACGATCTTAAGCTGTAGGAAACTATTTACTAATAGCAAACTGTGTGTATTTAAAAATAAAACACGACTGGAAAATAAAATTCTAAAAATAATTTTCAGAATGTACACTTTATTGTCCAAAACTCAGAAAAGAATTATTTCTAAAAATGAAGGGAGGAAAGAATTTTCTTGTTCAAGTATAAAACTAGAACAAGAATACACATTGTAATTAATTGAAATGAAAAACAGACTTACAGATTATTACTGTATAGAATTGTAGAAAGAAAGATACCTGAGGCGTGTGTTGGACACACTTTCCTTAAGATCGTTACTTCCTCACTAGGGTGCTCGAGTATAGATGACGCCGACCTCCCAGGATGCAATGGCTAAATCCCAAAATCGCAGCACTACAATCTGGGCTTGGCAAACAGACTGAATTGTATCTCTCTTATAGGAAAAAATTAGAAAGACAATATGCAGAAGAGTATGCACTGAGAAGAGAAAATGAATGAGAGAATTGGTTGGAGAAGGTTTGAATTTATAGGCAAGATAGTGATTGTTCGGATGGGTTTGGAAGCCCTCTGAATAGGTGCGAATCTAAAAACTGTCGAAAAACTGCCAGAGTGAAAACAGGCGCCTAGAGAAGGAAGGGATGCCAACATTCAGATTTGAATTTCGAATTTGTCGTAAATGTTTGAATTATTCCCGTAAGAATTTGAAAAAGGGGAAAAAAATTCAAAGTAATTTTGTTTAAAAAATTAAAGTTAGGACCCAACCCAACCGACACTTGGCACGGCGGCAGCGCGCACGTGTGGTGGTTTTTGGGCCAAGCCCACTTTATCCATAACTCTCCTCCTTACAAAAATTGGGGCGCCCCTTGGGACCCAGCCCGAGTATGTCCACCTAGAGCTTATATACTCACACAAGCTCTCTTCAAGTTTCAATGTGAGACAACCAATTTAAGGAAACCTACATTTGACTCTGCAACTTCCCATTTTACGAACCCGAAAATGATGTCAACTTCCCATTCACTCATAAATGGTTTTGACGAATCGTGTTCACCGTATGACTTGCCATGCGGTAAGGAACACATCACTTCTTTGGACCAATCTCAAAAGACGTGTGAACCCCACTCAAATTTGAACTGAAAGATAGCCCAAAATAAGCCTATACAAACCATAATTTCCAACAGTATGTACTATGATCATATGGAATGACAATTAAATGGTGGCCTGTAACACTTAGTTTGGATGATATCTTCACTAGTGCTTGTCATTATTTGCTGAAATAGTCACTCAGTTCTCATGAATAAATGAATATGCATAGACACGGATACATATAATTAAAAGTATTTCTAATACAATCAATACTAAAATTTTGAATAATATTTTTTCAATGAAAATAGCGTGAAAATTATGAAAATTTAATATCTAGGGATGGTGAGCCAATATATGTGAAAATTCAATAGTTAAAGGGATTTTGAAATTGTAAGGGACAATCACCCTCATTTTCCACTCCGCAGGTCCATTCTTGTTTATATATACATATAACATGATGAAGCCATGCATAGAGTGGCACCAATGGAGTTTGACTAAACTAGATGGTACGCATGTAAATTTGTCCAATGTTGGCCAATTGTTGGGGGATATAATACAAATATCCCTAACACCTTAAATTTTTTTGAGGCAGCTCCTCTCTAGTTTTTTTTTTATCAGCAAAAGAATTTTTTTTTTATTGATAAACATATGATAATATTACATCAATAAAGGGAATAGATGATTGCAAAGTGTATATATTGATGATATTTTCAAAATTTATCACTAAAAGTCCATTTTTTATTTTTTGGGATGAGACCTTTTAGTGATGACTCTCACAGCGACATCAAGTAGTACCCGAATATGTTTTGTAACAAAATTTTAATTTTTGAGAACAAAAACGTTTGGTACATAAAACCCTTGTGTGTGGTACTGCAACCTTTGATGCATCACCATTATTAGCCTTTTTAATGTGTGACATCCAATGGAGAGTATTCACATTTTTATGAAAGATGATGTACAAGGCGACAACTTGAATTGCACTTGAAACTCTTGACACACACACATACCAAATGAGACAGATGTAAGTGTAGGGCAGTCTCTCATGTTCATTGCACATTTATCAAGATTGTAATTAATTTTGTTAAACTTTTTTCATTTTTATTTTTCCATCCACCTTTGTAGCATAGAAGAGATAATCACGAAGTATGGCCATGATCGTGCAGAAAAGAATATTGGATCATTGGGACTTGAGGGCATTAGTTCTATGCATCTGCTTGACTCAATTATACCTTCTGTTTTTGGGACTACTTCGCAGAAAGCGTACAATGGGGATTCCGATCACTGCAATTGTTTCGTTTCTTTACCTGCTCTCTGACTTGTCTGCAGCAATCGCTCTTGGGAAGCTCTCCAAGCTTCAAGGTGATGATCAGGATATTTATGCAATCGACCTGTTGAAGGGTTTATTGGCACCGATAATCTTATTCTATCTTGGAGGTCCAGATAATATAACTATCTTACGCTTGGAAGAAAATCAGATGTGGTTGAAACACCTAACAGGACTACTTACACTAGGCCTAAGAGTAGTTTATATCATGTTTCATGCATGGGATACTAAGTATCTGTTCTACCTCCTATCCTTGTTAATGTTTTTTCCTGGACTTCTTAAGTATGGAGAGAGAGTGTGGGTGATCAAGTCAAGAACTATAGAAAAGTATGAGGGTTTTGTTGAGTTGGATCAATCCACAATTAGCAAAATTAGTAATGCACGAGCACTCCGACCTAATGGAAAGCTAGTGCTGCAAGCATATTCCTATCTCCATATCTTAAAACCGCATGCTCTCAATTATGAGCCTAATAGGTCCGAACTAGGAAAATTGGTAAAAGAATTCCACGAATTGGTGGTTGAAAGGGGTAGTGTTCACAATACTTTCAAATTAATTGAGATTGAGCTGGGGTTGATGTATGACATGCTTTTTAGCAAAATAGGCACAATTTTTACATTGTGGGGAAGTATTCTCAGATTTATTAGCATGTCTTGCATTGTTTTGGTGTTAACATTGTTGGTTATCATGTTGAAAAACCCTCCTCAGCCTCCTGCAGATTTGCACATTGATCTTCCAATTATCATAACTCTGCTTGCCGGAGCACTTCTTTTAGAGATAGCTGGGGTTCTTGAGCAACTTGGTTCAGATTGGGCAATTGTCTGGGCATGTAAGCATTATCCGAGTAAGTTGGTCACACCAATTTTTGATCTCCATGAACTTCCGATCTTTAAAAGTAAAAGGTGGTATGAACTTATGGTACAATTCAGCTTGTTGAATTTCTGCATCAAAAAGAAGTCGAAAATGTTCAATGATATTGTGGAGCATTTTTGTGGTAGGGAAAAAATGTTGGCGAGATTCTGCTTGCCATCGAGCCCAATTCATCCTAGTTTGAAAGAAGTAATCATCAATCAGCTTCAGCAGAAGACAAAACATATTTCAGAAGTTGAAACGTCTCAGGTTTCAACTATGAAAATAAGTGAGTGGACCCTTGGGAATTATGGATATCTAGATGAGTTTAAGTGGATTATCGATCTAGAATTTGAGGAAAGTATTGTCGTTTGGCATGTTGCTACAGATGTTTGCTATCATTCAGAGTTGGAAGGTTCTAGGTTGGTCACAGACGAAATAGAAGCAACCAAAACATTATCATATTACATGATGTATCTTCTATTCGTATGTCGTTCTAGTTTACCATTCTGTAACAATAATGCCAAGGTTCTGCAGGCTTATACTAAAGTGAAGAAATTTTTTGAAGCAAGAGAATCTGCGTCATCTAAAGTTGAACCGTATAAGTTGCTGCTTCAGAGAGAATTGGACTCCGACAATATGACAATAAACAACATACACAAACTTGTACGTAGTTTGATGGATAAAGAGAACAAGTGGAAGATCATGAGTAATGTGTGGGTGGAGATGTTATGCTATGCGGCGAGTCATTGCCCCGCGAAAAACCATGTTCAAGAGTTTAGACAAGGTGGACAATTTGTCACTCATGTTTGGCTTCTACTTATGCACTTTGGCGTAAGAAAAATGTCGAAGGTAATTACGTTTCAACAGCCTACTGACCCAAACCAGTTAGACGAGGGGGGATGAGATTATGAACCAGAACAACTAATATGAGTACTATGGGTCTGATGTTTTGGAAAGGATATTGTTTGGATTGTTTTTCATCTTTAGGAGAAACTATTCTTTCAAGTTGTTTGTCATGTTATATGAGGTTTCATTGTTTTAATTTTTATGGTTTTTTTGATGGCCTCGGTAGGCTTTAGTTGTAATTGCTATATTTGGATTGGAGTTTTCTATTGTATTGCTACCATTATGTATAATGTATTGATGTTTCTCTTTTCTACTCTTACATGAGAAGAAATTTATCTCAAGGTCATACTTTTGTTGCTTGTTTTATTAAGCTATTCCATTTATAAAAAAAACATATAATTTTGTATTCTTGTCTCAGTTGTTCCCCTCACACAAACCAAACCAAACCAAACCAAGCTTTAAGTCCCATCAAATGGGGTCGGCCACATAAATCCTTCTTCTCCACATGGCTCTATCAAAGGCTATTTCGTTAGTCAAATTAAATAAAGCTATGCTAGCCAACGTTAATCTAGGCCTACCTGGTCTCCTAACACTTCCATCTATCGTCACTACATCGCATCTTTTCACTACTGCCTCTGTTGGTCTCTGTTGAATATGACCAAACTATCTCAATCGATTCCCTCTCAACTTATCTTCTATCGATGCTACTTCTACCCATTCCTGAATACACTTATTCCTAATTATGTCTTGTCTAGTCTTGCCATACATCCACCTTAGTATCCTTATCTCAGCAACTCTTATCTTATCTATATGTTGTTTCTTGGTTGCCCAACACTCCGTCCCATACAACATCGCTAGTCTAATAACCGTTCTATAGAACTTTGATTTTAGTCTAGTGGGTATTCGTTTATTATACAGTATTCCAGACGCACTTCTCCACTTAAGTCATCCCACCTTAATCCTATGGGCCACATCCGCATCACCCTGCTGTTGTGATAATCGACCCTAAATAACGAAAATGTTCACTCTTAGCAGTTCTTGGTTCTTAATCTTCACTTCTCCTTTACTTTCATTGTTACTGTTACTAAATTTACACTCCATGTACTCTGTCTTAGTTCTACTTGTCCAGAATCCTTTAGATTCAAGTGTTTTTCCTCAAATCTCAAATTTTGTGTTAACTCCTTCTTTATTCTCATCCACTAACACGATATCATCTGCAAAAAGTATACACCATGTCACGTCATCCTGAATATTTCTCGCCAACTCATCCATAACTAAAGCAAAAAGATAAGGACTTAATGTAGATCCTTGGTGTAACCCTACAGTAATAGGAAATTCATTTGTCTCTCCAGCAGGCGATTTAATAGTGGTCACCACCCCTTCATACGTGTCCCTAATCACATCAATGTAAACTTTTATCGCCCATTTCTTCTCTAACACCCACCATATTATATCCCGAGGCACTCTATCATATGCTTTCTCAAGGTCGATAAACACCATATGAATATCTCTTTTCTTTTCACTATACTTTTCTATTACTCTCCTTAAAAGATAGATCGCTTTTATTGTTGACCTGCCAAGCATAAACTCAAATTGATTCTCTGACACCTCTGTTATGTCTTGCAATCGGCGTCCCATCACCCTCTCTCATACTTTCATAATATGACACATTAACTTGATTCCTTTATAGTTGTTGCAATTCTGGGCATCTCCTTTATTCTTATAGATTGGCACTAAAATACTCTTCCTTCATTCATTTGGCATGTTCCTAGTCAACAAAATTTTGCTAAACAACCTAGTCAACCAAGGAACCTCCTTTTTACCCAAACACTTTCAAGCTTCAATAGGGATATCATCGGGTCCTAAAGCCTTATATGCTTTCATCTTCTTAAGTGCAATCTCCACCTTAAAGTTCATAATCCTGCGATAGAACCTATAGTCTTGGTTTATTGTATTACTGGCTATTTCTTCCCCTATTGATGTTCCTCCATGTTCCTCATTTAATAGTTTATCAAAATAGTTCTTCCATCTCTCCTTAATCTCTTCATCCTTTACCAACACCTTAGAAAAAGAAGATTTATTGATAAATAAATAAATTCAAAAAACCAAATTTAAGAAACCCTACCATGATCAAACCAACCCCAAGGAACATCCTCTCTCAAAAATTGAAACAAAAGAAAAAGTACTCAAATTTAGGCTATGTTACATGGACTCAGGTATGGGTGTCGGTTGTGGGTATGCATCTAGAGGTCGGACTCATCAAATTATAAATTTAAGGGTATGCGGACTTGGAAAAAAAAATGTCATATTTTTCTATTTTTAATCTAGTATGTAAGATAAAATTGTACTATATGTAACTTACAGTGTCAAAATGACATTTATAGCAATTATACAACTATATGTACATATAATAATAGTGTTATATACAATTATATATAAGAAGTATCCGTTGAAAAGTATCTGACATATATCTCATACCCTTGTCCGAGTGTCGGCTGTCCGACACGGGTATTTGATTTATTTTAAAGAGTCTGTGTAACATAGAATTTAGGACACCATGTAACAACCTTATGGTAGTACTCAAATTTAAGACACCATGTAAGAAATTTTGGAAAGCCATCCCTCTAGCAGTGTCGTGGTCTACTTGGAGGCATAGGAATATGATTGTGTCTTCAATAAGATTTAGCCTAATATGAATGAGTTAAGTGATCTAATCAAAAGCAGAGTGACTATGTGGGTAAGATCAGCATCTCTAAGGTCACAGTACTCTGTCAATGATTTTGGTTACAACTTGCACCAGGTTAGGATGACCCCAATGCTGGTTGATGAAGCTTTTTTGGGTTTGATGGGCTTTTTTGGGTGACTATGGGGTTGATGTCTTTTGCTTTTGATTTCCTTTGCTTTGGATTAGGATAAATTACTAATAGGTTCTAATAGTTAGACTTAATTCTTATCAAGTCTTATTGAAAGTTAGTCATAGTAAAATCGTAGATAAAAATATTTTTTTGTGCACTTGTCGAAAAAAATTGACAATTATTGACCTTTTTTTTATTATAAATTGTCGCTAAAACTTATAATTAGTGATATTTTTTTATGACGAATTTTTTAAATTGTCACTGAAAGCTGAAAATTAGTAATTTTTTTGGTGATAATTTTTTTTTTTAAATTGCCGCTAAAACTTATAATTAGTGACGTTTTTGTGACAAAATTTTTATATCATCGCTAAAAATTAACAATTAGTGATATTTTTTTAATAGTTTTTGATGAAAAATATCGTTAATTATCACAAGAATTATTGAACAATAAATCCATTTATTAAGACCTACATGTAAATCCCCCAACACATTATGTCTAATAGGTTAGAGATGCTCTAATAACGTCCTTAAAACTGTTTTCAGAATTTTCAAAGGTGAAATACATTAGCCCTGCAAATAAGGGTAAAGCGGACATAAAAAGTCTTATGAATTTAAGATTATGATCTCAACTCATAATAGAACGGAACCAACTAGGCCTAACCTAGTTGGCTACCATGCCTTCCTTAGGGTTTAGTCCCAAGGAGGTCATGGGTTCAATTCCCTTTGGGGGGGTTGAATTAAGAGAGTGCAAGCATTTAGGTGCTTTGCCAAGGGTGGGGAGATTTTCTCCCATAGGTGTGTAGACGCGCCCGCGTGGGCCTCGCTACGGTTCGGACTCGATTTGTGTCACGGTTCTAAATCTGAACCAAAGAGTCCAAATCTGGCAAATTGTTTTTGAGAAATAGATTTTTTTTTGAAAGAAGTGCCAAACATGGACTGCTTTGCCAGATACAGAGTCGCCACCTAAATATTTTAAAATGGGGGAATTTAGGAAACCCTGACTCGGTGCCGAAGGCCACATGTCCGTCATCACCGGAGTTGTCTCGGCTCGGGAGCTTGGGTACGATCGGGGAAGGTCAGCTATGAGCACCCCCTTTCGCCCGGTCCGAAGACCGGCCTCTACTAACCGTGATATCTGATTTTGAAAACTTTATGTGTTCTTAACCCGGTTATTAGCCTAGAATTACTATGTTGTGCGCGCAGCAAACAAGTATAGACCAAATTGCCCAAATTGGAACAAAACATTCTATGTTCATTTTGAAAATGGTTTGCTACTCGCAAGTAGGCTAAAATGCAGGTTTTGCCACCCTCAAGTGGGCTTTTTAGAAAAGACGGTTTTGCCACTATTTAGTGGGCTTAAAACAAATATAGTTTTAACGCATTATCCCAATTTAAGCAGTTTGACCTCCACCCACAGGCATTCAAGCAATTTATCTCATGTAAACACTTAGCCGCATGGCAAGCATACTTTTATGGCAACATTCACACGCATGTTGGATGCTAAAGCATAACCACTTACATTGTACTCCGTGCCAAAACAATAAACTAGTTAGCAAATATGCGTGTCCTAGTTCATGTTATTTTGCCTAATGCAACACATACAAGATGCAATTTTAGTTAGGCTCGGTTAACCTAAATATGGCATATGATATGCAACCAACTGTTTCATGTATTCAATTTTGGAATTTGAGAATACGAATGCGGTTAGTATGATGTACCGAGCTCGGTGCATGCCAACAGATGCATGAATGCACGCATGCATATCATAAGGTGTGCTAATCTCAAAAATGCCCTAATCTACCATTATAAGCAGATAAATAAAAGGGAAGAAAGAAATGGGGATTGGAAGACATACACACACTCACCCACACTTATTACATGTTTACCCTCACTCAGAGGGTTCGAATTAATATTACAGTCCCAAAATAATGAACAAACAAAATTATTACAAAATTTCTCTAATTAATTAAAAGAAAGGAAGCAAAAGGAAAGAAGAGGGTGGCCACAGCCTCTGCCTCGGGGTGCGCGGATGATGCATGCTCGAGTCCGTCCTGCCCGGAAAACCCGTACTATACTCTTGTCGCCTTTGTTTGTACTGCCTTGTCTTTCTGAAAATTGCCAAAGTACTGGAACAAGCTCCTTGCATCCTGCAGAGCACCACCGGCCAGACAGAATTGCCACCGGCACTTCAAAATTCCCATCGGCACTTTATCGGATTCATCGGCATTCCAGATAGTGCCGGTCGGCACTAAATTCTGCCGGTCGGCAGAAACTTCCTACAGAAGACAATTTGACAGCAAACAGAGAACAGACAGTGCATAGCATGGAGTTTTTGGACACATGTAAGCATGGTCCTACTTCTTATCATGTTTTGAACTCAAAGAAGCATGACTTTCGATCCTTGAACCACCAATGGTACATGATGGGTCAAAAGATCGAATTTGCCATTTGATATGAAAATGTATGCAACAAACAACATGAAAACCGGGGCCTTATCAAGATGGAGTCAAAGGTCCCGATGACCGGGAATCGAGGCACATTGCATCACTTGAAGTATGAATGGTCCTTGATTTCCACACTTAGTTTGACACCCCAAACCAAGTAAATGCAATGCATGTAATGCTCAACAAGGCTCAAATGTATCATGCCATCAAGATTAAAGCACAACAAGCATTATGCGACCAACATGGTAAATATATAATATCAAGCATACAAGGTACAAACATGATATAAACATGGACCAAATTGACTATGGGATTGATGTGCTACAAAGCTTAATGGAACAACTATGCAACAAACATGGAGCAAACATGCAAGAGGGCTTAAAATGGCAAAGGGGGCAGGCCCTCACCCTTCTCAAAACAGTGGCCAAGAGTGCTCAAAATGATAGACAATCAACTCATGTTAACAAGCAAACTCATGGTCCCAAAGCTAAGGCGCACAAAGAAACAACTTACCCCCACCAACACGACCTCTCATGGCATGATCAAAGCCAAGCAAAAACAGAATTTGTGCATGCAAAAAAAAGGACCCCAAGACTCCTAATATGGCAGCTAAAACATCTCCCATAAAGCATATGCACTAAGGCTCATTCTTAGGCATAAGAGGACACACCCCCAAGGCATTAAAGAGGCCATGCATGCACACATACAAGCATGATTCTTGGGCTAAAATGTGGTTCTTAGATGATGTTGAATCATGAGGGTTAATCACAAACATACATATTAGAGGTCAACATGCTCAAAGCTTTTAAGCTAAAATACAAAGCAACCTTAACACACATGTCAAGCATAACTAAATGGATAACCAACAAACCTTAAACATGGAAAAACAACACTAAGAACTTCATGGAACTAAACCAATTCTCACAAGAATCATGGCCTAATCATGATATGCATTTCTAAGCAAGATGGAGCAATACAAAGCAAATATTATAAGCATACAAAGAGGCCCAAATCCGACCAAAAACAGAGGTTATATATGACCTAAGATGCCTAAAAAAATGCTGGAATGAAGCCAAGAAACATCAAGCACACATGCTACCCTCTTGAGCCCAAAAAGCAAGGAAACAAAACCATAAAGGGAGAGGGGTGTCCCTCCCCTATGCAAGATTTCAAACCAACTTTTTTGACACTAAAATACACTGATTTTTAGTGATGAAAAGATCAAAGTGCTGAAATGAACAAAACCTTATCAAAGAGGCACCAAAATAGACCAAACAAGGCCTTATGAGGATGAGTTTGCACTCTAAACACAAAGTGACCTTAATGAAAGTGCTAGAGCAGGAAAATATGAGCCTTTTTTATGTTATACACAAGAGCCAAAACAATAAACAAAATAGGTAGAAAACCAATGCAAGTTTGGGGAATAAAAGGGAAGATGCTCACCCTTGAAGAACCCTTGAAGAACAAATGGTCTAGCCTCCTTCTTTGGATCAAAACCAGTCCAAAACTCAAGAAACAACTCCTCTAAGTCCCTCAATCTCGGAATAAGGTGTAATGGTGTGTGTAATGGTGCAAAAGTAAGGTAAAACACACCTTTTGGGCCAAGAAACACACACAAGAAGGGAGAGGGAGAGAGGTATATAGATAATATGTATCTATATCTCTAAAGGCTGATTTTTGCTTCTGTTTTTCTAACCTAGAACCAAGAGGAAAGCCTCTCTCTTATAGGACTCCCTCTTGCAAAGCTTATTCAACAAGCTTGGCTAGAGGGAAATCCCTCCATACACGTGTATGGAGGGGAAAGGAGTTGGTGCCAGCTATCACAGCTGGCACAAAATATCTCCATAAAGTGGAGGAACAGTGGTCGGCTGCCCAAAAATGCTATTCCGGCAAAAAACAGTGCCGACTGGCAACATATTATGCCGACCGGCAATAAAGTGTGCCGACCGGCAAACAAAATTGCCGATGGAAGAAAAAGACCAGCTGGTGGCCTCCAGCCACTGCCGGTGGTGTGTGGGGATGTCTCACAAGGCATTCCCTGCCCCTCTAAGGCAAAACAAAAGTGTTTGGTGCAAAACCAGACACTAAACAGTCGAGTTCGGGGACCCTGAGGCAAGGCGCGCGAGCCGAGACCTCCGGGAACTCCAAACGAACACAAACATGGAAGATCACCGTGTGTTCAAACAGTGACGTCCAAGTCTTGAGGACGGTCAAAAATGGGGTGTCTACAAGGTGCTAATCTAACAAACTAACAACTAACTTTTGCTGATAAATAAATAATAAAAAAAAAAACTCATAATAGAATGGAACCTCATATATAATTGGTACAAAATAAAAAAAATATATATATATAAAAGCTACGAGACCTATGACGCATGAGTAATGATCTCATAAATTTAAAAATAATAGTAATAATAATTACAAATTGAAATGAAAATTAACTGCATGGAAAGCATCAGTGGATGGGAAGAAGACTACCTTTTTTCTATTTTTTAAGATTTACATTTTGTATTTACAAATACATCTATAATAATATATAAAGGTAGTGATTTCTATATGATTGAGTACATAACTAATTAAAAATTAACACTTTTCAAATCATATCTGTTGGTTGTATATTTTGTAAAAGCCAATCGCAGCTTGACATGTGGCATTTAAAAGGCAATTTAGGGAGTTAATACAAGTCTCTAATCAAAGACAAACACGTGGGAGTTCATATTGGTAGTAATGGATCTGCATAGCATTGAAACAATCGAAAGGAACGAGATGACATGGCCTAAAGGCTACCTACAATTCAAATTCAAGAGGGAAGCCTAACTGCGAAGGTGGCGTAGTGGGAGCTCATTGTGCAAGACCATGACTAGAGATCGTAGAGGTGCATTTCGACGATTAAAAAGGCCATTTCGACGGTTACTATTAGAAAGTATAAATAGCAGAGAAGGCTAAACAGAGAGAGACCCAGACTTAGATCCAAAAACCAGTTTATTTACTTTGTTTTTTTTTTCTAGCTTTAAATTTCCAGCACTTCAATTCATGTACTGCACTTCATTTTCTAAGAGTAGTTTCAAATATTGTGTTGCTGTGAACCTCTTCGAGGCTGGGTCAGTGTAAGTCCATTGTAAGTTTTTGTTTACTTAATGAAATTCAGGTTATAAAACTGTCCTGCATTTGTTATCATTTATAAGTTTCTCCTAAAAGCAAAGCCACCAGTAAAAGTCCTCTTCATTGAGGCTGAAAGAACTTCAACATAATCGTTTGATAATTGGTTAGTAATTGAAATTTTCTACAAGGACTGATTAATCTTACTGGCATGCTTAAATTTACATCATTAACCCTCGAAAGTCAAAAAAGCTAACATATATTTTTGGTACGCCTGGCGGGACACTTTTAAATGGCTAGAAGTCGAAAACAAGGAGAAAATAAACACCCTGAAGAGGGTGTGAAGGAAGGTCTGGAGTTAAATAACCCCGAAGATGGCAGTGCGCCACATCCCATAGATGTGTCTGCTTCAAATATTCTTGCACAATTGGTCGAAGAGACTAGCACTTCAGGACATATACAACAAAGCCAAAACATCAGACAGAGCCATGAAACTGAACCATCCACTGCCCCTTCTACCCAACCAATGAATCCATGGGGAGGTTTGGTAGATGCTATGGGACAATAGCTAGTGTATACAATGGAAAGATGGGTAACACCCTTCATGGATCTAATGAATTCTCATCAATCAATTGTCATAAGGTATGTTGAGGAAAATGCAAATGTTCCTCAGCAAAGATTGGCTAGAGATAAACAACCTATGCAAATTAACAGACAAACAAATGGTCAGACTAGTAATCAAAATTATGAAAGACCATCACATGTGCCCCAGTCATGGTATGAGGCTCCTTCGAGACCACTGGCAAACCAAAATATGCCATTACCTGCCAGCAAAACCATACAAATTGGTGGGTTTGGGTTAACACAAGGGAATGACATGAGAATGTTTTCAAATCCCACGTTTGAAACCATGCCTGGCACAAGGGGGTTCACTAACCCTATGTTTGAATTTACACCCAGGGGGTTGGAAGGATTTTCTATGGTTAGGAGAGAAACAACACCTGTTCCTCTTCCTGCAGCACCTTTCACAGGGCAGGCCCCAAGAGGCCAACCATACCCTTAACAACAACCAATACAACAAGGACAGCCTCTATATGGACCAAGAGGCCCTTAATCACATGGAGTTCCTCAAAACCCTGTGTTTGCCCCTCCAGTAGTAGTCCAATCAGCATAAAATATGGTTCTTGGGGACCAAATTGCTGATATTGTTAGGGGAGATGTGTGGACCCATGGCTCAGGGGATCCAAACTCCTGTGTATAGAAAGTCATACCTAGAATGGGTGGATAAGGTACATGAATACCTAAGGGGGTTTAGAATACCAGATTTTGCTCTATTTTATGGAAATGGAAACTAGTCAACAGTGGAACACATTGCCAGGTTTACAAGCCAATGTGATGAATTCGCCAATAATGACTACATGAAATTAAGACTTTTTCCAAACTCTCTAACTGGGGCAGCCTTTGTATGGTATATTAACCTTACACCTGGCTTTATCCAAACTTGGCAACAAATGGAGAAACTATTTCATGCCCAATTTTTCCAAACAGAACCTGAAGTTTCTATGGCAGACTTGGCAAGATTGAGTCAAAGGCCTGATGAGAAGGCTGCTCAATTCATTGCCAGATTTAAAAGGACAAGAAACAAGTGTACGGTCATTCTACTTGAGCTTGAATTTGTAAGGTTGGCTCAGAATGGGTTGGAGTTTAGGCTTCGAAAGAAGTCTGATGCAACTAAGTTTCGAGATTTAGTAGAATTAACCTATAAAGTTTATAGGTATGAAATCTTGCTTGAAGAACAAGATCGAAACAATGCAATTTATAAAACCTACTACAAGGACCCTAACTATGAAATTGATGCAGCAGAGATCATAGGAAAAGAACCTATGACCTGTGAAGTATTAATTCAAAAAGACACCACAATTGACCAGCAGTTCAAAAAGAAAGACCTTCATAGAAAATATTCTTTTGACATAACAAAAGCGGATGACATTTTTGATCATTTGCTTGTAGCACATTTCCTAAAGTTACCAAATGGAGTTAAAATTCCAACTTCTGAAGAACTTAAAGGGAAATTATACTGCAAATGGAACAATTCTTGGACTCACTTAACTACAAACTACATTGCTTTCCGAGACAGGATCCAAGAACAAATTCGGAAGGGAAGACTGAAATTTCCAACCAGGACTAAAAAAGCCATGGGAATTGACAGCAACCCATTTCCAGAAATTGGAGAGGTAGCAACCAATGCTGGCATACCTGAGTTCCAAAACCTCTCCTTGAAGGAATTGGAAGAAGTCAACGTGTAGATGCATGTTATTAGCTAGGTTGCATTCAAGAAGGACACAAGAAGTTCACCAGCCAGTGGACAAAGTTTTGCAGGCCAGAGGGATGTCTCCAGTGAAGAAGCAATGGATGGTGACTTCCTTGAAGCAGCTGTAATGTAGAGGATGTGTCCTAGGTATAGGTTAAGTTACAAATGGCTGAGGGGGCTCTCAATTGATAGGAAACAACACTATAAGGATGTGCAGAAAGATTGAAGGCCAGCTAGCACTTACAACAGAAGGCCATATCCCATTGGCCCTAGACAACATTCATCCTTGGCTGGCCCACCGGACAGCAGGATGCAATTAAAAGGTAAGAGGCCTCTATATGAAACTAGGCCACCCAACTATTACATGGTAGATAGCCAACTTGAAAGAAAACATGAATTTGGTGCAAGGCACGGGACTAGGACCAATGATTGGCCCCCAAGGATGGCTTCGAAGACTGCTTTGAAGATAGGGACAGTAAATCCAACAGCCAGAACAGTGAGTTCATGGCTCCCAGGAGTTCCAAATTGGTTTGTCATGTAGAGCAAACCTAAAGAAATGCCTACTCAAAGAAATACGTTTAGAGACTAGGGAATAATGATCAAACCTCCCTTGGTGGCTCTAAACAATTGGGTACTACTCAAACACTTAAACACAAAGGAACCAAATATGGTTTTTGTGATCTCCAGATCCCAAAGGAGGAAGATCTAGCGAAGGTACACCCAGTATCAGAGGGATCTGAAAGAGAGTAGAGAGAGCACTTTCTTGGCCCAGTCAAAAGGCCAGACAGAAGAAAAAGAAAATTTGAAGCTGGCTTTTCAGATCAAAAGGTTTGCCAACAGAGAGCAATTGGCCAAAGTTCATGTTAAATTAAGAGCCAAAGAGAGAACCAACCTAGCAGGCCTCGAAAAGGCCTTAATGGAGAGTAAGGAAGAAACAGATGAAGAGGGTAAAGCAGGCCAAGAGAAGGTATTGGCTGAAGATGGTTGAACAAACCTTCATAGGGGGAAAACCAACAAAGGTACCAGAAAGGTAAACCATCAATAAACTGTTTTGAAGGAGCCTGCTAGCATTGAGGTACTAGAATGCAGTATGAAGGATATTTCTCAAGCATCAGACCAAACCCACATGGAAGGAGAGCAAACACAACCAGTAATACAATTTGGCTCATTCCCTCTAGTGCCAGTTAATATGGTCTATGCGCTTCCTCTAGAATTTCAAGCTGAGGAACAGAACCAAGAGGGCCAGGAGGATAACCCCATTCTAGTTTCTATTGAAGATTCACAAGCCAGCATGGTTCAAGATGAATCTGAGGTGGTTAGCCCCGTGAAAACTGATGAAGAAAGTGAGAAGGTGAGCATCTACCTCTCATACCCCTTCGAGTATCCTATAATTTCCATGACCCAACATGTTAAGTCTTTGTACATTAAGGCTTATTTTGATGGAATCCAAATGAACAGAGTGTTAGTGGACAAGAGGGCAGCAGTGAACCTGCTTCTAAGGCCCTCTTTGAAGAAATTGGGAAAAAGAAATCCCAAGTTGATCCCAACAAGCACAACCATTGCTGGTTTTACTGGGGATAAGCAAATGGCTCAAGGCATCTTGCCTATCAATCTGAGTGTGGGAAGTAGAGACTGCATGACAGCCTTTTTTGTCATAGACAGTAATCCCAAATATAATGCTTTACTTGGCAGGGATTGGATCCACACAAACAAATGTGTGCCTTCTTCATTACATCTGAAAATGATGATATCACTATGCAATGGGGAAACAGAGGAGATCAATGCAGATCCACAACCCTTTTTTGATTGTGCAGACTTTGTAGAGGCTAAGTTTTACACTGATGGAGTAGTACTACTTAGTGTGCTAAAGAAGTTTGATGTAACAGCCGCAATGACGACTGATGAAGAAGTAGCACACCTGAAGCATCTAGTATAGGAGAGTACTGATGAAGAGTTTGTCACCAAAGATGACAACGATGCTTGGTTGTAGGCAAAAAAGATTAAGACCAAGAAGCCAGACCATTGGCTTTAACAAAAATTTCAACATTGGACATAGAATCAATAGTCCAAAAGGTGCAGAGAGAAGAGAAAGAGGCCTTGATAATTGGTTGTAGTCAACAGAAGGCCAGGCTTTTGGCCCTTGATAAGTAAAGTCCAGGAAATATAGGAAGAAGAAGAAGTCTTATAGATAGATTTTGTCTATGAGGAAGATAGTAAGGATAATGAACCAGAAAAGATGGGAGCAGAACAAAATAAAGAGGTAAAAGAAGCTAAAGGGGAAGCACTAGTGAAGCTCAAGTACAGGATCCCTTGGAAGAAATCAATGTAGGGAAAGGTTTAGTACAACAGTCCACCTACATCAGTGCTTGGTTAAATCTTATTGATAGGAACGAATTGTTGGTTGTTTTAAAACAATATAAGGATTGTCTTGTTTGGTCTTACAATGAGCTGCCTGGGTTAGATAGGTCATTAGTGGAACATAGGCTTCCAATGAAGCCTAATTTCAGGCCATACGAGCAGAAACCAAGACGAATGAGCCCTGAAGTGGCTCAAAAGGTGAAGGAGGAGATTGTTAGGCCCCTCAAAGCAGGCTTCATTAGAACAGCCAGGTATGTTGAATGGTTGTCTAATATTGTGCCTGTGGTTAAAAATAATGGCAAAATGAGGGTATGCATCGATTTTACAAATCTAAATTTAGCAACTCCAAAAGATGAGTACCCAATGCCCATATTTGATTTATTGGTGGGCAGTTTAGTAGGACACAAGATTTTGTCTATGATGGATGGACATTCTGGTTACAACCAGATCTGCATAGCAGAGAAAGATGTTCATAAGACAGCTTTCAGGTGTCCTAGGAGCATTGGCATTTTCAAATGGGTGAAGATGCCATTCGGATTGAAGAATGTTGGAGCAACATATCAGAGGGCAATGAACACTATCTTCCATGATCTCATTGGAGGATACTTAGAATGTTACATTGATGATATTGTTGTAAAGTCTCAGTCTATGGAGGAGCATCTGGTTCACTTAACAGTAGCCTTCGAAAGAATGAAAGAATTCAAGTTAAAGCTCAATCCTCTTAAATGTGCTTTTGGTGTATCAACTAGAAACTTCTTGGGATATGTGGTACATAAGAAGGGAATACAGATTGATCAGAATAAAGCCAAGGCCATCATTGAGGCCAAACCTTCATCAAGTAAGAAAAAATTGCAAAAATTCCTTGGTGAGGTTGATTTCCTTTGAAGGTTTATTTCTAACACTGCGGGAAAACTAAAGTATTTTCCTCTTTGTTAAGGCTAAAAAATGAAGGGGAATTTGTATGGACAGTTGAGCATCAAGCTGCTTTCGAAGGAATCAAAGCCTACTTGGTCAAGCCTCCAGTGTTGATGCCACCAAGGAGAGATAAACCCTTGAAGCTATACATTGCTGCAGCTGAAGAATCATTGGGAGTTTTCATAGCTCAAGACAACGAAGAAGACAAAGAGCAAGAAATCTATTACCTTAGTAGGTTTTTAAATTCTTGTGAATATAAATACTCAGCTGTAGAAAAGCTGTGTTTAGCATTGTACTTTGCAGCAATCTAATTAAGATATTATCTTTCGCCTACTGTTGTCTTGGTAATTGCAACTACAGATTTGGTTAAATACATGTTATCTAGACCAATGCTAAGAGGAAGAATTTTGAAAATGGATTTTAGCTCTATCAGAGTTTCATCTAGAATATGTCCCCCAAAAGGCAGTAAAAGGACAGGTTTTGGCTAATTTTTTGGCAGACTATCTGCGTCAAACAGAAAGCCAAGAGAAAATGGATCTTGGTTTAGTTAAATGTTGAGCCATGACTAATGTGGTTCGATGGATCAAAAGCCAATGGCCTAGTTGGAATTGGTGTTGTGATTAAGTCACCATAGGGGATAGAAACCACACATGGTTTCAGAGTTAATGAAACTACTTGTTCAAACAATCAAGCTAAGAATGAAGCTTTGGAAATGGGGCTTGAAATACTCAGTGGATTACATGCTCATGCAGTTGGCATATTTGGAGATTCCCAGTTGGTAATCAACCAGGTAAAGGAATTTTTAAATGTCAAAGTGCAAGCATGTTACCATATTATGTTGTGGCATTACATTTGATTTCTCAGTTTCAAATAGCAAATGTGACTTATATCCCAAGATTCATGAGTAACAAAGTCAATGATATAGCTCAAAAGGCTTCCAATTTCAGGAGAAGTGATGAAACTCAAATAAACATAGTCAGGCTACATATCAAAAATTAATATCACCTTTAGCTAAAAAGGGTATTATGTTAGAGGTCAATCATAATATCATGCAAGATCAAGATTGGAGGTATCCAATCACGCAGTATTTGACTGGCCCATCTTCAAAGGCTAGCAGGAAGCTTAAATTGCAGTCTATGCAGTACATAGTATATGGCAATGCTCTTTACAAAAGGGGAGTAGATGGGCTATTATTGGAATGTCTAGGTCCAAAAGGGGCATTGACAGTCATGACTGAAGTGCATGACGGCATTTGTGGTACCCATTAGCTTGGTGTGAAGATGAGATGGTTGCTTCGAAGGCATTCCTATTATTGGCAAACCATCCTTAAAGACTGTATAGAGTATGCAACAGGTTGTCAGGCATGACAAAAGCATGGCATGATAAGACATGCCCCAATAACTAATTTGCATGCAGTTGTGAAGCCTTGGCCATTTAGAGGATGGGCAATGGATATGATATGTAAAATCTATCCACTTTCTTCGAAGCAACATTATTTCATTCTAGTAGCCACAGATTACTTCACTAAATGGGTCGAAGCCAAGCCTTCTAAGGCTGTGGATCAGACTAAAGTTATTGGATTTATTAAAGAATTGATCCATAGGTTTAGCATCCCACAGACCATAACTATAGATAATGGAAAGATGGTAAGATCTTTCATAGCAGAATTTGGAATTAGTCTTTTTAATTCCATCCCTTATTATGCACATGCAAATGGTTAAGCTGAATTATCTAACAAGTCCTTGAAAAAAAAAATTCAAAGAGTTGTGGAAGATAATCCTAGGGATTGGCATAACTTGTTGTTAGATGTGTTGTGGGCTTATAGAACTTCTCTAAGGTTAAGTACATGAATCACTCCTTATGCCTTAGTATATGGACATGATGCAGTGTTGCTTGTGGAAATTAACATCAAATCCTTGATTGTAGAAGGAACAAATTAAGGTGAGGTAAAGAAAATGTGGGGCATATATGGAGTTAGGCCCGGGCATAAGGAAAGTGGAATGCTATGCCTCAAAGAAAGAAGGGAAGAAGGTACGGTAAGTATAAAGCTGGGAAGTGGAAGTATCAATTGAATGGGTTCTACACTTACTGGTACTTTAGGATTGACTTCCCCCTTTCCTTTTAAAGCTACCTTTAACTTTGTAGAAGTCAAAGAGGGCCCCTCATGCCCAGGTGAAATAGAAGAAGGCACAGTTGAGGTAAAAAGGTGTAAGCTGGCTGCTGCTGCATTCCAGAAAACAGAAAGATGTTAAATGCATGCTAAGTCTTGAAAAAGGAAATTGGTAAAAGGGACTGAGGGTAATAACCAACTCTAATGGTTGCAGAGGTAATGGTTAGAAAGCTACGAATGGAGTAATGTTCAACAGTTTGTTTCTTTCTTGCAACCTCTTTTTGCAATACATCAGTAGCAGTAGCTTCATCCCTTAGCATTTGTTGCCGCCTCCTCTTCTCGGACCTCTGGAAGACAATAATCTCTTTAAAGTTCTCTTTCTCCACTGCTTTGGCAACTGTCTCATGAATGGAAACCTTAGTAAGATCAGAAGGAGAAACTGTTATTTTCTTCTTCCTTTTTAATGGTGTTTCTTTTCTTTTTTCTACTTCCTTCTCTTCTATATGAGCTTCAAGTACCTCTTTTTCAGCGTCAAGCAAAAGTTTTCTTTTCTTTTGTTGTTGTTGCTTGCCCTTAAGAATAGCTAAAGCTTAGGTCCCTTTGGGAGAATCTTTCTATGAAGCTCCTACACCAAATATTAAAGTTATAGGTAAATAAGCAAAGGTATCATAAGGGGAAGGAGAACAGTACAACAAAAATGCATACCTTTCTTCGAGGTGGCTCTGGTGACTCTAGAAGAAGGAGATGAGGCAACAATAGCAGGCACTGAGATAGCAAGAGTAAGGGTTGGGATAATAGGAATAGTGGAGGCAGTCATAGCGGCCCCAACCTCCTTGGGTTTTGCATGGGAGGTGTAGACACTCCATATTTGACCACCCTTAAGACTTGGGCGCCTCAGGTTGATCACTCGATAATGAAAGATACGCTGTACAAACATTCGATTTCTTCAGTAAGAAGAGCTTCTAAATCCCAACCTTACCCCCCTCCCCCATTTTGACCAAAAGTATTTTTAGACCTTAAAACCCTATTTTTCAAAATATTTTTTCCAAATGCTTCTACGATGTTCCAAGGCTTGCATTTCGTTTAAAATATTGCACTTTTTGGTAAATCGAGTAAGAACAAAGTGGAAATAAATGTAAGGGAGGTGAACTCTTTGAAAACTCTTTAAAAACATCTTATTTATAGTTTTGGAGTTGAAGGAAATACGAGGGGATGGAAGAAAACTAGTTGGGGAAATGGTTAAGCATGAAACTGTTAAGAGAGAAATGAGCAACCTTCACTAAAATAGGCATATCATTTTGTACACTTAGACTTTAGTTATAAAGCTACCACCATTGGAAAGTGGACTCCTGGGGCTTCAATTTAGACTTAAGAATCTCCTAACGCTGAGTCTAGATGAGGGCGATATGGTCGTTTGAAGTTAGGCATCAATCTGGTTAAGATAGAAATGAGAAACCTTCACTAAAATAGGAATATTTCTTTGTACACTTAGACGTTAGATGTGAGGTTTCCACCATTGAAAATTAGACTTCCGAGGATTCAATTTAGACTTAAGAATCACTTAAAACCAAGTCCAGATGAGGGAGATATGCTCGTTTGAAGTCGGCCTCAGAGCATATTTTTGTGGCTGGCCGACCACTAGTGGTGCACGGCCATACACTTTTGTGGCCTGCCAGCCACTTGTTCTTGAGAGCAGATATTTGTAGATATTTGGTGTCAGCTGTCTCCACAGGTCCATGTACTGCACCAACTATCTCCATATGGATATTTCTAAGGGAGTTACATGTTTTTCTATATATACTTGACCTCCTCTCTTGAAATTTGGTTAGAAAAAATTCCAAAGACTTCAATACTTACATAGCACACACTCTCTCTCTCTCTCTCTCTCTCTCTCTCTCTCTCTCTCTCTTTATCTTGCAACCTACATACTCTCTCTCTCTACACTTTCTAAACCAAAAATTTAGCTTTTCTTGCTAAGGCTCTTGAGCTCAAATCTCAGCCCTTGAGAGTGAGAACTTGTGGGTTTGTTAACAAAAGAGTTACCTTACTTCAAGAGGGTGGACAAACATCTCCTGAGAATGCTCTGTTTGTTTTTTGTTATAGCAGGAGAAACCCAACCTTAGTGGCTGGCAGGCCACCTTTACCGCATGGCAGGCCACTATTAGTGGGCGATCGGCCACCACTTTTGGCTTGCTAGCCACCTTTTTCAGCTAGGCAGTACCACTTTTTTTCACAGAGCAGAGCAGAGGCTGAGGTGCAAAACAGTGCAGATGCATTTTCGGGAGGGGGGGGGGGAGAGAGAAATTCATGTGCATACATAAGCCATTTCCTTGCTCCTCGGGACCCGTTAGATTTTTTTTGTTTAGTAGTATGTTGTTGGTGAACTTGTAATTAATTACTTAGTTAATTAAATTCTGTAAATGTAACTAATTAGTTAGAGTGTGTTACAATTGTTTAATGAGCTAGAATAGTTAGTTAAATTCATTGTTGTAATAGTTAGTTAATTAGTTAATTAATTACCTAGGACATTTATTCAAACCCTCCCGCGCGATGGCAAATTGTAATAATGTGTGTATGTCTTCCCAACTTTTATTTCTTTCTCCCATTTATTTACTTGCTTATGATGGATAGCCTAGAGCATCATGTTTACTTTAGCATATTCCATGATTTACATCCATTTATCTTGCATGCATAAAGGTTCAGTTCATCATTTTAACAAACATTGTCATTTATTATGTGATACCCCTGTTCCGTAGCATGCTAATTGGTCCTTAAATTGAGTATGATTATGTGTTTAGCATGATTCTATGTGCCATTATGTGAATATATGTGATTTTGAAGTTCTATCTGTTCACAGTAGGAATATCTGTTTGAACAATCTGCTTTGGAAATTAAATTGAGGGCCTTATCAGCCACGGAACCCGAAATCGATTACGCCATTGTGATTGGCATAATTTTTAGAGCCTACGGTGAAATTTAATTAGAAATTGATTCTAGTCAGAATAAACTGATTAAATTGATGGATTGAATGCCCAATTATTTTATATTAAAATAATATGTCAATGGGGCTTGTTGTATGTTAGCACTACACTCAAACTCCCTCTTTAATTCTCATTTTGGCTGATATACATTCTAAGGAGAGGAGAGGGCCGGCCATTAGAGAGAGAGAAGGGAGAAAAATCTTTGTTTGATCTTGAAGGCTTGGAAATTTGAAGTCCAACTCTAAATTGGACCATAGATTGAAGGAATTGAGCCTTTAGGTAAGCTTTGATCTTTGAATTCATGAGAGTTAACTTGTGATTTTGTGAATTAAAGATTAATTGGTGATCAAGAACAAGAGTTGTGCTATAATTGATGAATTTGAAGCTAATGTGCACATGCATGTGTAGGATCACCATGATTTTGCATAATCAAGCATGTTTTTGTTGTGATCCATGAGAATGATCACCATTTGTGTTATCTAAGTTGAGAGTGTGGCTAATTCATCACATGCATGTACAATTTAAGAAGATAGGAGCTTTGAATGCATGAATGTGTATGTTGGAGTTGAGTTTAGTGTCAATTGGGAACATGCATGTGGTTAATTCATGAAGTTAGGCTCCATGATGTTGTGTTTTGGTGTTTATATCATGTTAGTGCAAATATATGTGAAGTTGGAGCCATATTATGCAGGAAATGTGGTTGGAAGGTCGAATTTGAGCTCAAGAATACATTCTGGGATTTCCAGAATTTTGAGGTCCGCTCGAGCGGTAGAACCTCCGCTCGAGCGTAAATTTCGTGCTCCCAGCACTTTTTGCAGAGTTGGATGTTCGCTCGAGCGGGATATTTCACGCCCGAGCGGGGAGCTTTTGTAGACAGGCCTTCTGCTCGAGCGCCGTAATTCACGCTCGAGCATAATTTTGAGGTAACCAGTACTTTTGCAGGCCTCTTGGGTCCGCTCGAGCGGGGAAGTCCACGCTCGAGCGGGGACCCTATTTTCTGGAATTTTGTTCATGCGTTCTATGTTTCGTTTTCCGTTCTCTTTCACTTGTAAGCACTCTTAGGCATATGTTAAGCATTGTAAGTGAGTTAATGAGATAAGAATAAAGCCTAAAGAGGAATATGTGAATTAAGGAACGTATTGGATTCTTAATGACCCTTTTGTGTTCATGAAATGTGTAGGGTCAAGCTCCAGGGCAAATCCACAAGCCGATCACTGTGAGTAATATCAATACTCGAAAGTTTGTCAATGTCCAATTGTTTATTCCCTCATAAGCTTTATGAGTTGCTAATTGGGATTGTGGACGAAAGTCTGACATGAATGAATGAATGGACCGAAGGTCATTTTTATAGAAATGAATGGACCGAAGGTCGTTTTGATATAAATGAACGGACCGAAGGTCGTTTTGATAGAAATGAACGGACCGAAGGTTGTTTGGATATAAATGAACGGACCGAAGGTCGTTTTGACCTATATGAATGGACCGAAGGTCATTTTGACATGAATGAGTGGGCCGAAGGCCATTTTGACACGAATGTATGGGCCAAAGGCCGTTTTGACGTAAATGAATGGGCCGAAGGCCGTTTTGACATAAACGAATGGGCCGAAGGCCGTTTTGACATGAATGGAAATCTGAATGGGCCAAAAGCCAGTATATTGAAACTACAGTCACTTGATCTAAATTTTGTGTAAGTTTATATCTGTTAAATAGAAGTATGAATTGGGCCCAAGGCCGTTTGGAGCATGTTGTTCTACATATTGATATGTAACCTCTGTATCTGATATTATTCACTGGGCTATCGCTCACGCTCATTCATGTCTTTGTAGGTGAGCCAAGAGAAGTCCAAACCCAACCCCAGTGAAGTCTGCCAGGAACAACATGAATTTTGAAGAGTCTGCCTTGTGTCTCACGCACGAGACCCATCCTTGCCATTTTGTCATGTATTTACATTTTGTCTTATTGGCAAGGACTTTATGTATATCTGTACATATTTTTTATAGGGATTGACTCAGTTTGGATGATCCTGTTTGTAAAGAATTTTATGGTATTGTACTTTTGATGTGGGTTATTAACGTATAAGTAAGTGGTTTATTTTGATGTGCATATAAGCACGACTCTGTGGACAAAGTTTTAAATGTGTGCTTCCGTTTGGCCCCCTTTACTCTGTTGAGTTATGTTTGTTTTAGTTGAGGCCGTAGATAATCCCACGATTACTGACCGGTTATGTCCTTAACCCATAGGGGCGGGTTTGGGTCATGACATATTACTTCGTTGAATACGTGCTTAAACTGCATGCTATCAAATTGCTTCACATACCATATTAGTAGCCGAGCCTATTAAAATTGCATCTTGCATGTGTAGCATTAGTCATATTGCATCATTAGGATCATGCATTTTTCCTAACTCTTTTATTTCTTTTGGCTCGCCTTGGAGTACTAGGTGAGCGTTTATTGCTTTAATATATTACATGCGTACGATTGTTGCCATGTAAAGCATGATTACCATGAGGCTAAATGCTTAAGTGATATACTTGTTTGAATGCCTGTGGATGAAGGCTAATTGCTCAAATTGGGATAGTTTGATCAAATGTACATATGAGGTCACTTTTTCAAGTGGTACATATTCAAAACACTTTTCAAACAAACTTGAAATCAAATGTTTCAATTTTTGTAAATTAGTCTATACTTGTGTACATCACATTGTAAAGTTAGCCTAATAATTGGAAGACAAGCATATAATGTAGATGAGAACAAGATCATAATTAGTAGAGGTTGATCTTTTGATTGGGTGAGCGGGGTGCTCAATTCATGACTTTTACTTCTCGTACCTAAGTTCCCGAGCCGAGACACTTTGGTGATGATGGATAAGTGGCCTTTGGCACAAGTCTCGAGTTTCCTAAATTTTCTAAAAATATTTAGGTAGCGACTCTGTAATCTGGCAAAACAGTCCATTTTTGACATTTTGATTCAAAATTGATTTTTCAAAAGATTTTTCGGATTTTGAATCATTTTTGTTTATCTATTTCACATTGCACTTGTGAAATTAGATTCAACCCCATGAGAGTCCGAACTGTAGGGCTGATCGTATCTGAAAAGAGCACGAAAAGTCAAGCCATAATTTCTGGTGACTCTGCTCCAAGGGCCACTTATTCGTCATCACCAAAGTGTCTTAGCTCGAAAACTTAGGTACGAGAGAGGAAAGTCATGAATTGAGCACCCCGCTCACCTGATCAAAAGATTGGCCTCTACTAATCATGATGTGATTCTTATCTACTTTATATGCTTTGCATTGCATTTGCATTGGTGCTTTTAAGTCACTGTGTTTGCCATTTGCTATTCCTAAACGATTTGCCGGAGGCTTGCCCAAAAGCTTGCCAAAAGGATGACCAGTCGTGGACTCTGCCATGTTAGGAACATAACCCTTGGATCTGGACTACCGCTGTACCATTTGATTCTCCTTTCATTTCTCAGTGTTAGGTGCGCGAGGTATATTAGGTAGTCTTGCTGAGGTACCCTTTTTGACCACATCGGCCTAGCTGCATATAGTAAAGCCATAGTGACTGTTCCAAACTAGGACATGATACTCACCTATATACAGGATTACGTGAAACCGCTTGATTGAAGTAGTGAAACTCTAGTTCATGAAAAAACTAGAATAGGGTAACCTTACCCCCTCATAAGGGTGTTTTGGCTCTCTTTTAACTGGTATGTGCTTTACAGTGAAAATTGTACAGGAATGTTCATATCAGTGGCACTGTTGGTATCTGTTTTGGGGTAGAATTCAGTAGGGAGTACAGTCATTCAGCTGTGATCATATCCGTTCAAGTGAAATTGGGTTGAGGTGCTATCTGTTTTCTCTTTTGCAAGGTAGTCCTGGAACCATAGCTTTAGAAGGCTCTGTTATCCCCCGGGTACTCTGGACTCGTGTTGATAGACTTTGTTAGGTTGGAGATCTAGTTCAGGGGCAACTTGGGTTTGCCTCATTGTCACTAGTTACAAGATGGAGGAGAATCAGAAAAAGTTCACTAATACCATTCTTACAGTAATCACCTCATAGTTCACATGTGTTCAGTCTAGTTCAAGAACATTCATCTGCTTCTAGGCTAGTTCAAGATCACTCACCTATTCTAATCGCACAATATCCCCCGACCAATATAGAGGAACTAATACTCCATCTGTAACAAACAATTGAGACACTGCAGCATGATGAGGCCTATCAGGCGAAGGTTACAGCCCGTCAGGCTGAGGTCATAACCAGACTACAGTAACAGCAACCATAGCCAGCGACGGCCTTTGCATCACATATACCCCCCGCGGCCATCCCTATACCTGGTGCCACTGCTAATACTGCCGATGCTCAAGAAAACCAGGGTGTTTCGGTCTTCCCAACTCAACCAGAACCTATCCCAGCACAAGCTTCCAAAGCCCCAGTCCATCAAACCGAGGCCCTGTTTGAGTTTGGGGTTGATCCAACTGCACTTAAAGTCAACAAACTGGAGAAATTGTTCAAAAGAGCACAAGGGGTCAATTACATTCCAGACATAGAGGATGGTTACATTAAGTCTGCGGTTACACTACCAGAGCGGTTCAAGATGCCTCACATTGATCGTTTTGATGGTTCTAGGGACCCGATGGTTCACTTACAGTTATTTTCAAATATCTTGCGGCCGATGGATTTAACTAGATTGTAGAAGCTAGCCCTCTTCGGTCAAACTATGTCAGGTATAGTTGCCATTTGGTATTCTAAATTGGAGGACTCTGTGAAATAGAACTGGGAGAAGTTGGCCAGATCTTTCATTGCCCAATATTCCTACAACACACAAATCGAGGTCATAACTCGTGATCTTGAGGCAACGCGTCAGGAACTAAGGGAGGGCTTTTTCGAGTTTGTTACTCGATGGAGGGCAAATGTGGCTATAATGGCAAACAAGCCTCTAGAGAAAGAGCAAGTCCGTATCATTGTTAGAAATCTTCATGAAAGGCTATTACAGAAAATGATAGTCCTCCCACTATTCAACTTTAAGGACCTCCATGAAATTGGGGTTCAAATCGAGAATGCCATCAGACAAAGGTTCATTGTGGAAGGTAATGAGCCTGTGAGGAAGAATATTGTTCGCAGCTCTAATGCTACCACCAGTGGTAGCGTAGCTATGAAATGCTCAGAAGTAAATATTGTCGCTAGTCCCATCGAAAACCTTTTTGCTAATAATAGCCTAAAACCAACCACTTCAACTCGGCCCCAAGCCCGAAATTTCCATCCTTTTTACATTGCTCTCTCTCAAGCCTTGAAAATTCTACTAGAAAAAGGACACCTAGAGCTCCTAGAACCTCAACCCCTCCCAAATCCTCTTCCACCAAGATATGACCAAAATAAACATTGTGCTTATCATCAATAATCGGGTTATGATACAAACCGTTACATTCGCCTCCGTCATAAGATTCAGGATCTTATTGACGAAGAGATCATAGCTCCACCAAAAAAACCTCAGGCCACTACTAACCCATTACCTCCACACCTCAACCTAATCCATACACTGCCATCCACCTATAACCCCAACATATACATCACCCCAACCCATTTATTCAAGCCTAAGGTGTTCATTCCAGAAAGCACGGACTTGTGTATGATGGATGCACTCGAACCCCAATCATCTTAAACCCATGAACCTACTACTTCTGAGCTAATGAGCATGATTGAAGATCTGCAGAGAACTGTGGCAGATTTAACCTTTGGGATCTTGGCTCGATCATCACCTACATCACCTACCAGAAATTTTACATCAAAAAGTTCCCCAATCTTGGGGTGAGCTGCAGTTAGAAATGCCCAACCTGAAGCTATCTTAAGTCTGGGTGATGATATGTCAACAATGAATAGGTGTTGTCCCGACATAGCCATCCAATCTCTGGTTAAAGCTGAAATAGGTGGCAAAAATAAGGTCGGGGCAAGTATTGATTCTTATGCACATCTCCGGTGGGCTACTGAGACTTTGAAGGCCAAAGGGTTGAACAATTAGCAAGTATTGGCAGTTGTTGAAAAAACTATGGATGACACTTTTGTCGCTCAGGTTGGGGGCATTTTGAATCCAGGGATAAACCATGAAAAGAGTTTCCGTACTAGAAACACCCCTTTCAGCACGAATCCTACACTTGTAAGAGATCATCAAACCCAGTCAACACCTGCCAACCCCTCTGTGAATCCCTCCAGGACTAGTAACTGCACCTTCAATCCTCTTTTCATGACCTTATCCAAAGCTCTCCAAATCCTCATAGGACAAGGCCATCTCAAACCCCTTGACCTTCGACCTCTCCGTGATCCTCTTCCAGCCAAGCATGACACTGCTAAGTATTGCACCTTCCATCAACAAACCGGCCATGACACTGACTGTTGTTTTCGCCTTTGCCATGAAGTATAAAATCTGATTGACAACAATGTCATCGCCTCTCCAAGTCCAATAAAGTCTATTAGTGCTGGATCAATGAACTTGGGGGGATAATGCAACTAGTTTTGTGATCAGGAATGAACCACTTGCTGATGGCGCTCATTTGACTCTAGATGTGGTGGATGACACGTATTGTTTTAGAACTTTAAAAATTGTTATTTATTTTACTTTCTGAACTGGGTGTTGTGTCGTGTTGAGTTAGTCTTGTTGTGTCAGAGTTTGGTGATTTCGGGGGTGTTAACTTGGACATCACTGTCTTGTTTTGTTTTGTTTGTCTTTTACTCTTTTTTTTGAGTCTATTTCTATCATCGAGCCAGTTGAGCTAGAAAATCTGAATGGAATTGCAATAATTTTCACCTACTTCTCTATGCCTTTAACTCATTGCATTAACCAAAGTTTTTCAAAACTGTGGTGAAAACAAAGAGGAAGGAATTCCTCAGGATTTGAAAAAATTGATTAACTGAGAAGAAGAGAGGCATGCTAAGTCCTTAATGAATGAGATCTTGACTGTTAATGTGAGTACTGAGAAGGATCCTAGTTTGGTCCAGATTAGTTCTACATTGTCTTTAGAGGAGCACGAGCAACTAGTCACTTTGTTAAAAGATTTTAAAAATATTTTTGCGTGGTCCCATGAAGACATGCCTGGAATTGATCTTGAGATCGTACAACATAGGATCACTCTTGGCCTTAATACTCGACCCCTTTGCTTTTGAAACCTTGATTCAAGAATGTTCAACGATCAACCACAATGTGAGGCTTGCATGGCCGAATTGGAAGCATCTCTTGAACTAGGGCTAATAAGGTCGGATGTGATCAAAAGAAGCTTGCATAGCCGGATGAGAAACAACTCTTAAACTAGGGGCAAAAAACATTAGATGTGATCGAAGATTAAAAAATGGTCATTTCTCAAGCCAATGGAGATCAGCAAGAAAGCTAAATCCCAGAATCTGAGAGAAGAAAATTTATTACTGAAGGACAATCGAGTCCCTAGCCACAACACTAGGGAAAAATTCAGACCCAATTGGATGGGCTCTTACATCATCAAAAACTATTTAGTTAGGAACTGCAACGATTCTCGTGGATTCAAATAGCTTAGAGATCCTATGACCAATCAACACGGACAAGTTAAACTTTTCTATTCTTGAGAGGCTTACTGGGCCGAAAACCTAGAAGGGCGACTCAGGCAAAAGTTAGAGCAACGAAAAAGAAGAAAAAGAACAAAAATGAAAAAAATGGAAACAAAGCAAAAAAAAAAAAAAAAGAAAAGAAAAAAGAAAGAGGAAGGAAAAGGAAAAAGAAAAAGAAGAAAGTAAAATGAAAAGAAAAAATATCGCAAGGTTGAAAACCTGAAAGGGCGGCCTTGGCAAAAATTAAAGTGTAAAAAGAAAGAGTTTATACCCGAGTGCACCTTAACCGGGAACTACGTAAGGCCTGATTCCCATTTTTGGGATACGTAGGCAACTTCATCTTGAAGTTCGGCCCCAACCATTGTTCAGACTGCTTGTCTCATCCATGTCGATTGGATGATCCTTATTCAACTTGGCTATCCTATCCATGTCCAATTGGCTTCGGTTGTCCTATTCTGTTAAAAGATTCAGCTGCAGAAAAAAGCAAGTTCGGATCTGAGGTTGTGCATCTCAAGAGTTGGCCGGGTAGTGACCATTTGCAAAAACAATTTTGAGGATTTTTAGTGAAGTTGACTAATTTTCTCAAAAAATATTCCCTTTTTTTTTGGGGTCAAAACTGGACAATTTCTTGGACCCAAAAAGGAAAATTTTCAGTGCTCACAGCTTGACTTACATGATTTCAAAGCAGAAAATCGAACAAGCATGTTAATCTAACTCTCATGTTGGTCAAAATTGTTTTAGTGGAAAGCTAAAAACAAAAAATGGTCAAAGTAATCAACTAGGAGCACAGTCGAGTTACGTTTTCTGTCTTTTCCCCAGTGTCACTGCATTCGCCAAAAAGGGCAAAACTGAAGCTAGCCGCAGGGGACAAAAACTCTCTCATCCTCCAAGCAGTGATGTACCGAGCCAAGTGCGAGGCACGAACTAGAAATAGAGTAGGATATTCGACCCCCCCTCATAAGGTCCACAACTTCCAACTTATCCATCAACCACACCTGGG
Organism: Camellia sinensis; assembly: GCF_055761805.1. NCBI lineage: Eukaryota > Viridiplantae > Streptophyta > Magnoliopsida > Ericales > Theaceae > Camellia > Camellia sinensis. The sequence goes on along the minus strand of NC_138962.1, from coordinate 177,375,799 downwards.
AAGGGATAAAAAATAAGAGAGATTAAAGAATAGAGAGACGTGCACTGAGAGAAAAGTAAGAAAAACGGTTCTTTAGAAGAAAGAGATTGAGTGCTAGAGTGATGTGAGAATAATAAATATGAAAGAGTGGGAAACAATACCTGGAGAAGCAGGCTCCCTATGAACTGAGAGGTCTCCCGCTGATGAAAAAAAAAAAATCCAAGTGTTGTGTTTGTGGTTTTGTTTGTTTTGATTCTTGTTTTGAGTCATTTTGATTTCGGTGAGTGTAAATAGCTATGTTAGGTTGTTTTTACTTTGTTTCTCCTTTGTTGAGTCGTTTTGACTGTGGCCAGTCATAGGCTCAATATCCGGTTAAGAACTCATTCTCAGTTTCAATTTCAAAAATAAATCTTTTTGTGCTCAGAGTGCTGTGCCATTCCCAACATGGTATGCAAAACAAGATTTTTTCTTTCATAAACTGCAGGGTCTAACCCCGATCAAAAGAGAGACCAATAGAACAAGGACCTATCTGAAGCTACATAGGTTCCGGATCGCAAAACAAAAGAAAAGAGGGAAAATTAGAGCATCTGAGTTTGTTTCAACTTCAGCAATTTCCGGGATTGCATTCCGGAGGCACCTTTTCAAGCCTTGTCATGTCTCTGAAGTATGAGTGTACCTCGATATCAAGCTCAAAGCCTACTTCAAGCCAGGATGGCGATCAGACCTTGACCTCAAGCTCAAGCCTACTTCAAGCCAGAATGGCAATCAAAAGTGCTATCCCTGAACACCATTTCCCGCCATAGGCATCTTGGTTGTGTTTGCAATGAGTTCCTAGAAAACCAACTGTGACGGTGGAAACTAGAGTTCGAATGGCGATGCCTAGAACACAAAGGTTTGGAAGTTTCGAGACTAAAGTCAGGTTTGAATACCCAGGGGTGTATCCCTAACTTGAAATCTGTATGGCAGCCCCATAGATTGAGATAGCATGTGTGCGCCTCAATTCTGGATACTGAACCAACCTAGTTTGTCACCCCGTTGGAGAATAGGGGAAGTTGTGAATATGATCTGGAAGAAAGGTAGCATCTGTGGTTTTTGTATGCAAATTCTACCTTTTGTTAGCCTTTGAGGACCTTTGAACTGTGAGTTGAAGGCAAGAGTTCAAAGAAAACAGGAGGGAGATCCATGTTAGAGTAGAGCAGTTCATCACCACTCGCCCCATGAGGTGCTTTCTAATGCGCCGCTTTGTTGGTTTGTTGCATTTCCTTAGCATCATCCATTACATCGCTTGTCACGCATACTACATTGTGCATCTATCGCACAATCTCATACCACTTTGTGCATATATCACACGATCACCACGTTGTGCATCTATCGCACAATCTCATACCACTTTGTGCATCTTTCGCATGATCATACCGTTCATGTGCATCTATCGCATAATCTTACCACATTGTGCATCTATCACACAATCGCATATCACACTATGCATTTATCGCAAAATCTCACTACTAGCTGCATCTATCACACAATCTCATCATACTTTTCACATCCATCGTATCATCTCAAGACCTCTTCTCACGATTTCAGCATGGTTAGAGTGTTCCTTTCCTCACATGATTTCAGCATGTTTGGAATTTATCTCAGGACATGCACGAATGCGACCTTGAGTGGTTTTCTCAGGACCTCTTCTCACGATTTCAGCGTGGTTAGAGTGTTCTTCCTTCCGCGCACAATTTCAGTGTGTTTGGAATTTATCTTAGGGTGTGCGCGAGACGCAACCCTAAGCGGTTTTTCTTTTCCTTTTCTCACGATTTCAGCATGGTTAGAGTATCACAGGGTGAGTAGGAGCGCGACCCTGAGCGGTAGGACCTCTTCTTATGATTTCAACGTGGTCTGAGTGTTCCCTTCCTCACACGATTTCAGCGTGTTTGGGATTTGTTCTTCTTCCTCTCATGATTCCAACGTGGTTGGAGTGTGTCACCCCATTCATTTACTACATTATCCATTGTATCCATTACATCAATTTTATCATCATGCATCCTTTCCACGTTTAGCTTAGTTTGGCATGTGCTCATACCTTTCCCTCATTGAAACATAGTTTTTTTATGTGTAAGTACCCATGTTGCGCTGAGGCCAGTATTGAAGGTGTCGACACCTTTTTTGTGTTAGACACGGGCTATTTTGTGTCCATGCCTTTTTCTAGGTAAGACGTAGTTTGGCTTGCGCCCCTTATTCATTTATATCCATTGCATCCATTGCATTGTACTTTGTCTTCTTCTATTTAGCATTTAGGACCTAATCACTTATACTCTTTCTATGAAAGATAGTTTTGCATGTGCTCACACCCCTTTCACGTTAAAACATGGTTCTGTTATGTGTAAGCACCCATGTTGTGCTGAGGCTAGTATTCAGGGTGTAGACACTTATCCTGTGTTAGGCATCGTTTAGCTGTGCCCATTTCTTTTCTATACAAAACGTAGTTTGATTTGCATCTCCATCTCTTCATGAAATTCGTGTGTTTTTCAATGCTTGTGGTTTGATTATATTATTGCATTGTACTGTGTATCATTTTCAGTCAGCTACATTTGCATTTTGTTTATTTGCCCAAGTCTTACGGCCTTGTCAAAATGGGTCATCCTCGGGCTTTGAAATTCACTCTCGCCATTTCATGACTCTGAGCTCTATCAAAGAGGGGCAACTGTCAACACCCCATTTTTGACCGCCCCTAAGACTTGGGCGCCTCAGGTTGATCACTCGATGATGAAAGATACACTGTACAAACGTTCGATTTCTTCAGCAAAAAGAGCTTCTAAATCCTAACCTTACCCCCCATTTTAAACAAAACTATTTTTATACCTTAAAACCATCTTTTTCAAGATATTTTTCCAAATGCTTCTACGATGTTTCGAGGCTTGCATTTCGTTTAAAATATTGCACTTTTCAATAAATTGAGTAAAGACAAAGTGGAAATCAAAGGAAGGGAGGTGAACTCTTTGAAAAATCTTTAAAAAAATCTTATTTATAGCTTTGGAGTTGAAGGAAATAGGAGGGGATGGAAGAAAACTAGTTGGGGAAATGATTGAGCATGAAACTGTTAAGAAAGAAATGAGTAACCTTCACTAAAATAGGCATATCTTTTTTTACACTTAGACTTTAGTTATGAGGCTACCACCATTGGAAAGTGGACTTCCAGGGCTTTAATTTAGACTCAAGAATCTCCTAAAACCAAGTCTGGATGAGGGAGATATGGTCATTTCAAGTTAGGCATCAATCCGGTTAAGATAGAACTGATCAACCTTCACTGAAATAGGCATATCTATTTGCACACTTAGAATTTAGATATGAGGCTTCCACCATTGGAAAGTAGACTTCTGGGGCTTCAGTTTAGACTTAAGAATCACTTGAAACCGAGTCCGAATGAGGGAGATATGCCCACTTGAAGTTGGGGCTCAAAGCAAATTTTTGTGGCCGGCCAGCCACTAATGGTGTACGACCGTACACTTTTGTGGCCTACCGGCCACTTGTTCCTGAGAGCAGATATTTGCAGATATTTGGTGCCAACTATCTCCACAAGTGCATGCACTGCACATGCTGTCTCTATATGGATATTTCTGAGGGAGTTACATGTTTTTTTATATATACTTGACCTTCCCTCTTGAAATTAGGTTAGAAAAAATTCCAAAGACTTCAATACTTGCATAGCACTCTCCCTCTTTATCTTGCAACCTACACACTCTCTCTCTACACTTCCTAAACCAAAAATTTATCTATTCTTGTTGAGGTTCTTGAGCTCAAATCTCAGCCCTTGAGAGTGAGAACTTGTTGGTTTGTTAACGAAAGAGTTACCTTGCTTTAAAAGGGTGGACAGACATCCGTTGAGAATGCTTTGTTTGTGCTCTGGTTTTTTGGTTTTTGTTTTTCTTTTTTGTTTTGTTTTTTTGTTTTTTTTTGTTTTTTTTTTGCAATAAGAGAAACCTAACATTAGTGGCTGATAGACCACCTTTACCATACAGTAGGCCACTTTTGGTGGGTGGCCGGCCATCACTTCTGGCCTGCTGACCACCTTTTTCAGCTAGGCAGTACCATTTTTTTTCACAGAGCAGAGTAGAGGCTGAGGTGCAAAATAGTGCAAATGCATTCTTGGGGGGAGGAGAGAAATTCATGTGCATGCATAAGCCATTTCCTTGCTCCTTGGGACCCGTTAGATTTGTTTTGTTTAGTAGTATGTTGTTGGTGAACTTGTAATCAATTACTTAGGTAATTAAATTATGTAAATGTAACTAATTAGTTAGTTTGATTAGTTAGAGTGTGTTGCAATTATTTAATGAGCTAGAATAGTTAGTTAAATTCGTTGTTGTAATAGTTAGTTAATTAGTTAATTAATTAGCCAGGACATTTATTCAGACCCTCCTACGCAAGGGCAAATTGTAATAATGTTTGTATGTCTTCCAAACCTCCATTTCTTTCTTTCTCCTTTTTATTTACTTGCTTATGATGGATAGCCTAGAGCATCATGTTTACTTTAGCATATTCCATGATTTGCATCCATTTTTCTTGCATGCATAAAGGTTCGGTTCATGATTCTAACAAGCATTGTCATTTATTACTTCGTTGAATACGTGCTTAAACTGCATGCTATCAAATTGCTTCACATACCATATTAGTAGTTGAGCCTATTAAAATTACATTTTGCATGTGTAGCATTAATCATATTGCATCTTTAAGATCATGCATTTTTCCTAACTCTTTTATTTCTTTTGGCTCGCCTTGGAGTACTAGGTGAGCGTTTATTGAATTGACATATTGCATGCGTACGATTGTTGCCATGTAAACTATGATTACTATGAGACTAAATGCTTAAGTGATATGCTTGTTTGAATGCCTGTGGATGAAGGCTAATTGCTCAAATTGGGATAGTTTGATCAAATGTACATATGAGGTCACTTTTTTAAGTGGTACATATTCAAAACACTTTTCAAACAAGCTTGAAATCAAATGTTCCAATTTTCGTGAATTAGTCTATACTTGTGTACATCATATAGTAAAGTTAGCCTAATAATTGGAACAAGAGCATATAATGTAGATAAGAATCACATCATGATTAATAGAGGCCGATCTTTTGATCGGGTAAGCGGAGTGCTGAATTCATGACTTTCCCCTATCGTACCTAAGTTCTTAAGCTGAGACACTTTGGTGATGACGGATAAGTGGCCTTTGGCACGAATCTCAGGTTTCCTAAATTTCCCAAAAATATTTAGGTGGTGACTCTGTAATCTAACAAAGCAGTCCGTTTTTGGCATTTTGATTCAAAATTGATTTTCCAAAAGATTTTCCAAATTTGGACTCATTTGTGCTTATCTATTTCACGTTACACTTGTGAAATCGGATTTAGAACCACAAGAGTCCAAACTGTAGGGATGATCGTATTCGAAAGGAGCACGAAAAGTCGAGCCACAAGAGGGCACATCTAAACCTACCAACAAATCTTTTGGAGAAATTGCCAGAAGCACCTCCATATTGGCTGTCCACCAATTTTGAAATCTTTTTAGGACTGTGCCTTGCAGGATAAAAAGAGTGAAATCAAACTCACCCAAGTATTATATCAGTTTGAAGGTTGCCTCATCTAACTTGGCTTTAGGCACCTTCAGATCTCTGGTTGTAAGGTTTGAATTGGAAAGGCTGTAGAGAGGAAGAGGAATCCTTTGGGTAAGCCAAACTGTCTAGCAAATTGGGAAGGACAATAAACCTCGGAGATGCACTTATAGGCTCGAGGATTCAAAGTGCTGATAAAAAGCTCCCTTGGAAGCAAGATGGAAGTCGACATTTCTTTGTGTAGAGGCATGGAGCATTTCTTATCAGTCAAAAAATTCCTCAGCCAGGATGGCCCTTTGTTGGCTTCGAAGGGGCAGAAGAAGGTAGAAAGTGAAGAAGTTGGGAGTTGATGGAAGAAAGTGAGGTAGTGGGCAAAGCTAAAGGGGTAGAGGGAAACCTTGGCGTATTTTTCTCCGTAGGTGGTGGGGTCTTGCAATAAGAATCTTAAACACTGGGAGTGTAAATTAGTAAAATATGCAAAGAGCTAGAGCTGTAATACCCAATAGGGGCCTCCTTGGTTAACGTCCAAAGGTTTCTCACAAAATTGGGAACATGCCCTATAAACGTGGCCTAAAACATAAGGAGCCAAGGCTATCTTCTTCTTTGAAGCAAGAGCCTTGGCAAATAGAGCAAACTCAGGCATAATTTGCTGAGATGATGCACAAAAAAGGAACTTGCACAACCAATATAGAATAAAAGAAAAAGAATTCTTGGGTATCTCCAGGACCTTCCTTTATATTTTCAGTCTTTACAAAATCACTAAAGAAAGAGGTCAAGGATGGAATGGTGAAATTGACTAGAGGGTCTGGATAACCAGAAGTGAAGGGAGCACCAATGGGTGAGAGCCCTAAGAGATGGTAGATATCAAGGACAGTAGGGGCTATCATGCCACACCGAAATTGGAAAAAATTGAAAGCTGGGTTCCAAAAACAAAGGGCTGTGGGAATCAAAAAAGGGTCATCAGGGATAATGAACCTGGAGAGATGAAGGGCATTAAGGATGCAAAGCTCTTGCAAGTCCTATTCTCTGGCAGGGACAACTCTTTCATACCATTCTTCCCACTCGATCCTCGATGTGGGCCAGCAGCGATGAGGTCGGTTCATCTTCTAGTCCCTCCAGTCAAGCCCCTCTTCATAAAGAAGACAATGATCCTCTAAGCGAGGATATAAAGTAGGAAGTTGGGCAGGGGCTTCCTTGAAGATGGGTCCGAGGGCATATTCTTCCTGAGCGTTGTGGCGAGGGATAAAGAGACGCCCATCTATGGCACTTGGTCCACCAGCTTTATACTTAGCTATTTCTTCATTGATACATCTTTTCAAAGCCACAGATGGGCTTACACACTCAATCACTGGAACTTTCGAAAAGGAAGTAGCCATTACTGAGAAGCTGAAAGGAAGGCAAAAAGGGATAAGTGTGTGAAGAGTAAGAAGCCACAGTCAGGAGTGAAAGGGAAATTTTTGGACAAGAGAATAGGTTAAGGTGCGAGAAGATGGGGTTTTTAGACCTTTCTATCCAAAAAATTACCCAATCAGCCTAATGGGTCAATTACACCCAAAATAACTGCTTGTTTGTTTTGGACCCATGTGGAATTAAAAGCCCTTATTTTAAACACAAGGGATCCTGAAAACACAATGTAGAGAGTCTCATTCAAGAGCAAATTTTGGAAGGGAAACACATTTCAAATACTCAGCTTGGCTTCGAAAACATATGGTTTGCTTCGAAGCCAATGTCTTCTCAAAATCTTTAAAAACTTATGCCTTAAACTCAAATATAGTTAAGGTTTGTTTTCTTTGAAGGTTTTTAAAGTGTGCTCTTAAGCTTTCTATATAGAGTAGTTTCCTGAGAAAGAAGTTTGAAATGTTCTTTGATCAATGTGTGGATCCTGCTTAATTTTTTGGATTCTGAAACATTGAAAAGACCAATACTTGGTGAAATAGTATGAAAATTTCAAAAATCATAGGACTTGCCCATACATGAAAATACTTTCTTGAATTTTTTGCTAAAACAAATTTTTTTGAAGGCAGACATTATTACTCTTAAGAAAAATTTCCATGCTTCAAAGCACTTAAATCAGACTTCGAAGCAAGGTCGGTTAAATCAGAAACTATTATTTACACAGATTAGATTGACCATACAGTTGGAATGTGAAAACCCAAGGAAAAAATTATCTTAACAAAGAAACTCCATGCTTCGGAACATTTAAAACCAGGCTTCAAAGTAAGATTGGTTATTCCGAAGATACCCTTTACAAGATTAGGTGAACAAAGTCATATTACCCACACAATTAAAACATAAAGCTAGATCATGCAAATTGGAACATGAAAAACCTAGTTTTATTGATACATGAATATTTAGATTAGAAATGTCTACTTGGCTACAAATTCAATTTCATAGTAATAAGGAATAGAAAAAGTAACAAGTTCATTGAATTTAACCTAGTAGTGTTCTATGAACTTATGTTCTTTCTTTATTCTATCTTATATCCTATCTAAACTAGGTTGTTGCAGCCGGTATGTTTTTATTTGGTGAAAAAGCTGCTCTGTCTTTACCTCAAACTCCGTCTCCTTCAAGCCTTGCTCCATCTCGTCCATGTCTACATCATCCCAGTACGCCGAGTCCTTGTTCTTGAAGGCGTCATATTCTTCGAGAAGGTTCTTTGCTTCGTACTGGGTCTGAATTTGATTGCTGTGATTTTGTCTAAGGAGTCGCTGGTGGCCAAAGAATTTTTATACCAATTGATGAGGAGAAGGAGTTGGTCCAAAAAGGTTTGGAGCTCTGTCTGGGCTATAGGGTTGAGAACATGACCTCGAGTCATAATGTCACAGGCCTATTGAAAGTTCTTGAGAGGAGTCTCATCTCCAAGAACTTTGAAAGACAAGTGAGAGAAGGCGGTGAGCAGAAGTTGAGCTTTGTATCGCTCAAATGCAGTTGGCAGAACTGGAGGTTGGTAGGAAAAGAAATATCGACCCTCGAAGAGAGTGAGTTTCAATGCCTCTATCCAGTGAGGATTCTGAGGGAGATGGGGTGTAGAAGGGTCCATCACAAAAGAATGAGGTAACTGAGGGTCATTCGCGCATTCGAGCTAGTCAGAAGAATAGAGCCTTGCCTTCTCGGCTAAGAATGAGTGACTGAATCCCTGTGCTTCGATTGGGTGGGGAGTCTTCTGTACTATCCTCATTGGTAGGGAGAAAGTGTACCACACTAGAAGCAAATTGTCCTCCAGACAACGACGTCGATCAATAGGTACATAAGGGTACACCACTGAGCTTCAAGAAGAGGGAGGAATTAAAAGAGGATCATCGAATTCAACAAATCTGTGATGAATTCGTTACTTTATTTGAGGTTGAGCTGGTGGTGACCAAGTACCCCAGCTAGTGGACTTAGAGGAAGAAGAAGCGACTTCATCTCATACAGAGAGTTTTGGGGCAGAGGAGGAGCTTCCAAGATCCATTTTTGCAAATTCTTGGGCCAAAGGTTTGTAGTTGGCAGATTCTTGATCTAGAGGTTAGTAACTTGCAAAAGCTTCCATGACTTATATAAATGGAGGCGGATAAGTATGGCCAATAAATGCATTAAGGTTCTTTCGAGGTCTGTAATAATTTTTTATCAATTTTTAAAAAAACTTTCATTCTCATCCCATTTTTTTTCTTTTCATCAATTTTGATTAAAAAAAAAATAATTTTCAATACTTCATCTTTTTAATTTTTTTTTATCAAATCCTAATTTGATAAAAAATAAAAATAAAAATAAAAATTGTTAAAGTTGAAGATCCTTTTAATTGGAATTACCTTGAAATAACATATTGAAATAATGAAAGTTTGAGTATGTGGTTGGTTGAAATGTATAATTTGATTAATTATCTTCTCATATTTGTAAACAGATTAAAATTGCACTTATGACCACATCATTATAGGTTGGATTCTGTGAAGTTTTTAGAGGTGTTAAACATTTTCCATTTGTAAATATCCTACCTATTAAAAAAAAAAGGCAAAAGAAAAGAGAAAGCAAAAAAGAAATGTGAAACTTTTGAATATGTGTTTATTAGTTTTGATTTTTGGACATAAATAATTGATGTTTCAATTTAAAAAAATAAAAAGTTAAAAAATGTTAGATTGGACATTTTAGGGCTAAAAGAAGCCATATAACTCCTTTATATACTATTTAAGAATGGACTATTTTAATCACATAAAAAAGTAAAAAATTATATTTAGAAATTATCTATAGTGATTCTAGTTTTGACCCAACTCTTGTTGTATCCCAGACTCGGGTTTAATAGTTTCATATTGTCGTTTACACCTTGCTTTCCTTGTATCTCCTTAAATGTGGCTTTGGAATTGTTGCGGTTGCACTTAAGGTAGGTTGGTTGCTTAGTTTCCAAACTCTTGTTGCCCAAAATTTTGCTCCTCTACTCGAGCGACACTTCTTGTGCTCGAGCAGGCTTTGTGAACTGTCAGTACTTTTGCAGGTTTGGAAAACTGCTAAGAGAGTGTATTCTACACTCAAGGGGCATTTCCTACACTCAAGCGATTGGTCTATTGTTTGCAAAACTATTGGATGTGTGTATTATGCGCTCGAGCGTCACTTCTCGAGCGTCAAGTCTTGCGCTCGAGTGGACTGTGCGTATATTAGTTTGTAATATCCACTTTTTACATCATTTTTTCATCTCCTTCTCTTTCTAAAACATTTCAAAACCCTAGATCTTGAGCTTCTCTCTCTAAAACACACATTCTCTTTACATTTTAACCTAGATCCATTGGGTTCTCTACCCTAGTGTCCCTAAGAAAAAGTTAGAGCATTCCTAGAGCTTCGTTTTGATCCCATTGAAACTTGGTTTCAGTGTCATTGAAGTTTTCACCTTGCTTTGCTCATCTCCTAACTTTGATGTAGGGACTTTCAACACTCTCTTATGGCTTTTAACTTAGTTATTTGTTGATTGTGTGAATAATGTTGAAGTTTGGAGGATTTTAAACAAACCTAGGCTTTTGGTCCAAAATCAAAATAAGGGTTTTCAAATGAAGATAATGAAAATGGTTATGGGTGTAGAAATAAGGAGAAGTTGTGTTAAATTTGTTGATTTTGATACATAGATTGGATTTGGAAAAAAATGGAGTTTTGCCCTAAAATGTTCAAATAATTATTTTGTATAAATAATGAAATTGTTAATGGGGATATAAAATTAGATGAATGTCTATCTATATGATTGGTAGAGTTGGATATTGTAGACACCCCATTTTTGATAGCCCTTAAGACTTGGGCGCCACTGTTTGATCATTCGATGGTGAAGGTTATGCTATGCGAAGGTTCGATTTCTTTGGCAATAAGAGCTTCAAATTCCAATCTTACACCCTATTTTGGACCAAAACTATTTTGACCAAAATGATTTTAGACCCTAAAACCCTCTCTTTCAAAATATTTTTTTCCAATTATCTCTACGATATTCTCAGGCTCGCATTTCGTTAAATGTTGCGCTTTTTGGTGAATCAATCAAGGAAAAAGTGGAAATAAATGAAAGAGAGGTGAAATCTTTAAAAAAAAATCTTTAAAACACCTTGTTTAGAGGTTTGGAGTTGAAGAAAATGAGAGAGGAGGGAAGAAAACTAGTTGAGGAGAAGTTAGGCATCAATTCGGTTAGGACCAAAACTGAGCAGTCTTCACTAAAATAGGCATATCTTTTTGTACACTTGTAATTTTGATTTGAGGCTGCCACCATTGGAAATAAGACTTCTGGGGCTTCAATTTAGGCTCAAGAATGACCTGCAAAGGAGTCCAGATGAAGGAGATATTCCCATTTGAAGTTGGGCCCAAAAAGTAGATTTTTCTGGCTGCCCAGAGGTGGAGGTTGCTAGCCATGGATGGGCTTTGCCGGCTATGTGCCGGCCATGTGTCGGCCAGGAGTGATGTTTTCCAGCCATAAATGGACCTTTGCCGGCCATTGGTGCAAAAAGGCAGTTCTCTGCAGATATTTGTCCTCTAGCTGTTTCACACTGCTCCAACTGTCCCATACGGATATTTTTGACCTGAAGTCATATATTTCTATATGTAGAGGCCATTCTCTGTTGTTTTAAGGGTTGGAAAAATTTTGGGAGTCTCTCTCTCTCTCTCGAGCTTTTGTGCTTTGAAGCTTGCATACTTCAAACTTTAACCTATCAACCCGTAACGAAAGTGGTTCATCTTTGGGCTGAGATTGCTTAAAGCTCTCTTGGAACTCCTTAAGGTGGTTTTGACTTGTATTTGTGCCTAAAAGTGTGCTTGGCTTCAAGAGGTATAACCTTTACCCTTTAAGCTTGTTTTTCATACTTGTTTTTTGGGGTGGTTTTGAATTGTGAAAACCTCTATTTTTATAGATTAAACGTGTTGGTTTAAGGCCATTTCAAGTTAGAGGGTGGTTCACCCTTCTCAATCCTTTGTTGTTAAAGCTTTTGTGCCTTTACTCATCATTTTGAAACCAACTTTTTTGGGCCTTTTTACCACTGATTTTCAGAGGTTTTCAGAGGCTAAAAATGTTATTTTGAGGTTCCAAAAATAGAGGGGTTGGTCAACCCTCTTCATGTTTGTTTACTAGTTCAAATGCTCCATGTTTTGGCTTGTTGTCTTAGCTTCTTTTGTCTTCATTTTCAGCATGTTTTCCCACTGATTTTGGGCTATAAAAACTCTCTCTTTTTGGGATGAAGCTTAGGTCCTAAGGCCATTAAAGGTTGAGGGGTTGATAGCCCTTCTTTGTACCTTGTTTTGGAGGCCTTTGCCCTTGTGTTTCCCACCCTTGCATCATCTTTTTCAGAGCTGTTAAACGCTGTTTTTCAAAGCTATTTCAGTAGCTAAAAACATGTTTTGAAGTCCAAAATTGGAGGGGTTAGCCTCCCTTCCTTGTGTCTTGTTTACTGGTCTAGTATGCTTCATGTTTTAGCCTATTATTCTAGCTTGTGTTAGCTTAATTTCAGAATGTTTTAAGCCATATTTTGGATTGTTTTACCTCTGTTTTGGGCTGGTTGTTTCTTTTGAGCCTTGTATGGCATAGTTGCAGTGTTAATTCCTTCACTAGTTTAGTGTTTTAAGGCTTTAACCATGTGGCTTGGTTGCATGCTTTAATGCTTTTTCATGCCTAATTCTAGCACCTAAATATCTACAACCTCTCTCATTTCTTCATTTTTTCATTTTCTTTGAGGGTTTTTTAACCTTAGGGTTGTGTTTAAGCTTGAGATTGAGGCTTGTGCTTAATGGTTTCAATCCTCTTTCGAGGGTTCACTAATCAAAGGCATTACCCCTCTCTTACCTTCAACCATCCCTTGGTTGACGCCTCTTCCATTAGAGGACACTCACCAATAGACTTAATCGATTAAAGAATGAATCGGTAATGTAAAATGAGTAAATAAAACATGCAAGTAAAAAAGACAAGAAAAGCATTCTTTGTGTTGTATTGCATGTGTTCAAACCAGACGTTAGTTTGAACACAAGGCAAATGGGACATTTCATACTCAGTAGTGATGAAATGTGCAATTTTCCTTGGTCTCCATTACCCCTGATCATGCGTGATAGGGTTGTGGTCCTTCGAGTCTTATTTGTGCATTTATTGAAATTGTACAAGTTGGATCTTTGGCCATCATGCAATGAAATTTCTTGATTGGTGGTTTTGGATCCAAATGTGTCACTCCTTTGAGATTTTTAGATGATAAGGAGGGGTACAGTACAAACAAACCCTTGGAAAGACCTTCCTTTTGCTCTGTTTGTGCTCTGTTGCAGTGTGGTGACTCAGAGCATCAGTGGCCGGCAGTGCCTCATCAATGGCCGGCAAGGCTTTATTTCTGGCCGGCAGATGGCCAGCAGCAGCCATTCATGGCCAGCAGGCCACTGGTGTAACCCTCAGCAAGAATTTGGTAAGTTGGAGTAGAAAGTTTTTGGAGTGTGCTCAACCCTGCAAACAAAGCCTCTCAGGAGCAAAACGGAAGACTTTTCGGGGCAAAAATCGAGTGCATGCATCTTCCATTTCCGGAGGCAGAGCTGTGGCAGTGTAGTTTAATGCCTTGCATGATTAGTTAAAGTGTGAATTTGTTTTAATTAATTAGTTTACTAGTCGATTAAAGTGTTGTAATAATTAGTAATTACCTTGCTAGTTATTCATTTGATTTGTAATAATTAGTCTAATTAGACTAATTAGATTAGTTTAATTAGCTTAGCTTAGATTAACTTAGCTTTTATTCATTCGAACCCTCCTTCGCGAGGGCATAATGTTGTAATAAGTGTGCGTGTATGTGTGTGCATGTCTTCCAACCCCACGTCTTTCTCTCTTTTACTTAATCACTTTTGATGGTTAGATTAGGGATCATTTTTCAATTAGCATACATTATATGCTCACATGTTTGCATCTATTCATTTGTCTTGCATGCACCGAGGCTCGGTGCATGCAAGACAAATGAATGGATGCAAATATGTGAATTCAAACTGCATTGCAATTTCAATACTTCTTTGAATACGTGTTTCAAAGCATGCTATCAAAGTGTTGCAAATACCATGATTAAGTAGCCAAGCCTATTTAATTTCATATTGCATGTGTCGCATTAGGCATCTTGTATAATTAGGATCATGCATCTTTCTAACTACTTTTTGTTTTGGCTTGGAGTACTCGGTAAGTCTTTATACTTTAGCATGCTTGCATAAGTGTGATTGCCATGTTGCCATGTTTAGCATACTTGCCATGAGGCTATGTGCTTACTTGATAAATTGCATGAATACCTGTGGATGAAGGCTTTTTGTTTGAATTGGAATGATTCAACAAATGTAAGTTTTAAGCCCACTTTGTTGTGGCAAAAATCATGTTTTAAGCCCACTTGAGGTGGCAAATTCGCATCTTTTAAGCCCACTTGAGGGTGGCAAATTCAAACCATTTTCGTAAACAAACATGAGTTGAATTGTTTCAAGTCCTGCGACTAGTCTAGACTTGTATGTGTGCATCATATAGTAATGTTAGCTAATAACCAGAATAAGAGCACATAAAGTTTATAAAATAGTATATCATAATTAGTAGAGGCCGATCTTTGATCGAGCAAGCGGGGGTGCTCAATTCATGACCTTCCCCTCTCGTACCCAAGTTCCCGAGCCGAAACAACTTTGGTGATGACGGACACGTGGCCTTTGGCATGAGTCAGGGTTTCCTAAATTTTCCCAAAAACAAAATATTTAGGTAGCGTTTGGTAGAGTTTTGTAAATGTGATTTGAGAGTATGAGTTATATTTTGAGTTTGTGTGTTGTGGAATTATGATTTGAGTGTAGAAAATTTGTTTGGTAAAGAGTTTTGAAAATAGTTTTGAAAAGGGTTTTGATTTGAGTGGGGAATTATTGATGTGACATTTGATATGTGATACAAAAATTTACAACTCATAACTAAACATACAACTCAAAATTATTTTAAAGCACATAATTTTTTTTAAAAAATTTCAGAAAATATTTTTTTCGATTATATAAATCAATTGCAAAAAAATAAAAAATAAAAAATAAATTAAAAAATTCACTATTCTGGTCGACCGGCCGGACGTCCTGTCAGGCAAAATTTTCAAAAAAAAAAAAACGCTGAAATGCGCGGCTGAGACAGAGCAGAGACAGAGCTCTCTACAGAGCGTTTGAAACGTGATTCCAAAACACTAAGCAAACATCATACTCAAACTATGGTGTAGAATCACGTTTTGAAATCACAACCAAGCACAGCCTTAGGTGACGACTCTATAATCTGGCAAAGCAGCCCAATTTTGGCATTATTTGATTTAAAATTGATTTTTCCAAAAAGATTTGCCGGATTTGGACTCTTTGGTGTTTATCAGTTTCACATTGCACTTTGTGAGATTAGATTTAGAACCGCGAGAGTTCGAACTGTAGGGCTTCTTTCGAGTTCTCTGAAAGGGGGCGCGAAAAAGGCGAGTCCACAGATATGTATTACCTCTCACCCATGGAAATTTGGATAATTTATCTGTCTTTGAGATTGTATATCTATTTAGAAATACCTATTTTGGGCTATCGGTGAAGGATAGCTATGATTGTTGTAGAAATTGCATGAGGATTAGGGGAATTGAAACTAATCTCTTGTTGGTTGTCATTGAATATGACTATGTTTTAATACATTGCATATGTATGATGTTTGGAAGGAGAAAGGGGATGTACTCCATGTTTGGGAGAACATAGGGGATAGACTGTGTGTCCAGGGTGAAAGTCCTGAAAACCGCGCGTATACATGGGTGCCGATCCTGTAGATGAAATTTCCATAAAATGACAAATTGAAGTGTTTGTGTGATGGTTATATGTTAGAGAACCACTGGGTTGTAGTCTTAGCTGGGTTTTCCGAATAATAATGAACATGGAT
Organism: Camellia sinensis; assembly: GCF_055761805.1. Classification (NCBI taxonomy): domain Eukaryota; kingdom Viridiplantae; phylum Streptophyta; class Magnoliopsida; order Ericales; family Theaceae; genus Camellia; species Camellia sinensis. The sequence goes on along the minus strand of NC_138962.1, from coordinate 177,359,883 downwards.
TATGAATTGAGGTGAAATGAATTGACATAAATGGAATCGAGATAACATGGATTGGGATATAGAATTTGACATATTATGATTTTGTGAAAGATGAATGACTTGAGCACGGGCATTGTATATGCACATTTTACTTATATCTTTGTTAAGACTCATATATTGTGTCATATTGTTTCTACTGGGCTTTCGCTCACTCTATTTGGGAAAAATCATTTTCAGGTGTTGGTGATATACAGTATCGGACTCCCACAGTTCTGAATTTGATCTCATAAGTGCAATGTGAAATAGATAAACAGCAAAGAGTCCCAATCTGGCAAATCTTTTGGAAAATTGATTTTGAATCAAATTGCCAAAAATGAACTTCTTTGCCAGATACAGAGTCACCATCTAAATATTTTTGGAAAATTTAGGAAACCCATGACTCGTGCTAAAGGCCACGTGTTCGTCATCATTAAGATTGTCTTGGCTCGGGAACTTAGGTACGGGAGGGGAATGTCATGAATTGAGCACCCCAGCGCGCCCGATCAAAGATCTGCTTCTACTAATCATGATATGAATCTTATCTATATTATATGCTCTCGTTTCAATTATTAGGCTAGCATTATTATGTGATGCGAACACATAAATATAGACTAATTTGCAAGAATTGGAACACTTCGATTCATGTTTATTTTGAAAAATTGTTTCGAATATGTACCACTTGAAAAAGTGATTACATAAGAACATTACTCAAATTATTCCAATTCGAGCAACTAGCCTTCATCCATAGACATTCAAGCAATTTATCATTAAGCATTTAGCCTCCTGGCAAGCATGCTAAACATGGTAACAATCACACGCATGTGATATGCTAAAGCGAGTAAAGGCTCACACAGTACTCCAAGCCAAAAGAGAAACTAGTTAGAAAAATGCATAATTCCTAACTATGTGATATGACTAATGCAACACATGTAATATGCAATCTAAATAGGCGCGACCTACTTAAGATAACATGTGAATCAATTTGATAACATGCGGTCTAAACACCTATTCAACGAAGTATTTAAACGATAATGCATTGTTTAGAGTGATGAACCGAGCCTCGGTGCATGCAAAATAAGTGGATACAAATCATGGAGTATGCTAAACGAAATGTGATGCTTCTAAACTAACCATCATAAACAAATAAATAAAAGGGAGAAAGACGTGGGGTTGAAAGACATGCATGTTATTACAACATTGTACTCTTACGAAGGAGAATCCAAATGAACTAACTAGCTAACTAAACTAATTAGCTATTACAACAACAAATGAAATAATCAACTAAGCTAGCTAATTAATTATTACAAACCGAATGAATTAATGAATGAACTAATTAATTAACTAATCTAGCTAATTAAAATAATTACAACACGAGACGAATTATCTATTCTAACTAATTAATTATAAAGCCACTATATTAAGCACAACACTAATATATTTACAACACGAATCCTGAGGATCAATGAAGTGCCCATGCATGAATGCAGCTTCCACCCGAAAATCCACTGTTTATGCTGCTAAATGCCTTTGTTGCACAGTAGAACATTTGCACTGATTTCCACTTCAGAACCAACTTTGTTCTATTTCAGAAGTACACTAATAGATTTTGCACTAGCGGTCGGCAGAGGGCCTATCGTCCACTAATGATGGCCTACCAGCCACTGAAGGTAGCCTGCTGCCCACTGTTGACTGGATTGTCCTCCTGCAACAAAGAGCAAATAGAGAAGAGATAGTGTATTCTCAAGGGTTTGTTCGCACATCTTACCCCTCCCTATCATTTGAACAGCTCAAAGAGGTAGGAAGTTTGATTTCACAAACCACCAATGGATGCAATTTCATTGCATGATGGCTTATGAATCAAGTGTGCAAATTCAATGAATGTAATAAAACAAAACTCTCAAAACCACCTCTCTATCATGAAAGATCAAGGGAAGTAGTTGACAATAAATCTTGAACCGTTTTCATCACTAATGAGTATTAAACGACTCAAGGCTCAAGGGTTCAATTAACGTCAGATTGAACCTAAACCAAACTATTATCTTACTCCTTTTTAGCCTCAATTTTATTATTTAATTTTAGATTACCATCCATTCTTTAGTCAATTGAGTCCAAAGGTGAATTTAAGTCCTCTAATGGAAAGAGGGCTCAAACCAAGTGTTGCTTTGGGCATGAAAAAGACATCATACCGTTGGTAATGAACCCCTAAAGGGATTAAACCATTAAGCATGACATCTCAATCTCATGCTTAAGCAAACAAGTAGTTTGATACCACTTTCAAAGCAAAACAAAAGCCAAGAAATGAGGGAGGTTGCAGAGGTGATTAAAGGTGAGAACAAGTAAGAAAAGTATTAAATAAATGCAATCAATTCAAATAAGGTGATGTCTAAGGCCTAAAACACCAAACTCATAAGGATAATTACACTACAAGCATGCAAAACAAAGCTCAAATACAACAAACACTTAAAGATAGTCCTAAAACAATCCTAAATAAGTCCTAAACATGCTGGAATTAAGACAAAAATAGCTAGAATAATAAGCTAAAACATGGATCATGCTAGGCTAGTAAGCAAAACACAAGGAGGAGAGGCTAACCCCTCTAATTTTGGACTTCAAAACATGATTTTGGCTACTAAAATAGCTCTAAACATCAGTGTTTAAAAGCTCAAAAAGAGAGACTGCAAAGGTGGGAAACACAAGGGTAAAGACCTTGAAAGTAAGGTGTAAAGAAGGGTGAACCACCTCTCAACCTTTATTGGCCTTAAAACCCAAGTTTCAGCCCAAAAATACAAACTTTTTACAGCCCAAAAACAATTGGAAAATAATAAGAAAAAGAGTAAATACAACAAGTAAAGAGACAAAGCTTTATACCTCTTGAAGAGGAGATCACTTTCAAGCAATAAAACAAGGCAAACATACCCTCAAGAGCTCAAACAGGGCTCAAAGATACCTCAACTCAAAGATGGAGACGTTTGGTTAAGAGTGTATAGGCAAAGGTGAATAAATTTGCAAGAGAGAGAGAGAATTGTAGAAAGAGTGGAAAAATTATGCTCCAAATTTTTTTCTAACCCCATGGTAAGAGGGGAGGTCCTCTATATATAGAGAAGCATGAACCTCCCTAAAAAACATCCAGCCATACACATGGGAGCAGATGCAAGCATCTATGCAAACAGTTGGCACATTTGTCACAAAATATCTGTAAAACACATTAGTGGCCGGCAACCAGAAGCAGTGGCTGGCAGGCCACCAGAGGTTGCATGCTTGAAAATCCAAGGTTTTGGTCCAAAAACAAGGCAATAGGGGTGCAAGGTTTGAAAGGCCCAAAGCTATGGCAGTCCACTGAGGACTTCGAGCACTTAACAAGCATATAGACTTATCATTGGGTGTGCAAGCAATGACATCCAAGTCGTAAGGGCTGTCAAAAAATGGGGTGTCTACGGTTGCCCCTCTTTGACAGAACTCAGAGTCATGAAATGATGTGAGTGAATGTCAAAGCTCGTGACGACCCATTTTGATAATGCCGTAAGACTTGGACAAACAATTAAGACAGAAATAAACGGTTGCACCCACAAGCTGCCTACGTATCCCTTTGCAAGGAATCAAACCAGCGTAGTTCTAGAGCAGGATGCAAATGATATGCACAAAAACTTTGAAGCTAGGCTCACACGCTTCACGAAGCCGGCTATTTTGAAAACTCATGATCATGCAAGATGATGCAATAAGCAATAACAGATGCAAATAACAAATGTGATAAGCAATAACAAGATAACAACATATGAATGAGGTGCTTTAAGCTTAAAACCAACACAGGTTTCTTGCAAAAAAGATCTAAAACATAATCTGACCACGCCAAAACACGAGACGAGGAAAGAAAACACCGCTCAGGGTTGTGCCTCATGGGTCTTGAGAAACTGAGAGCCGAAAAACCGTTCGGAGTCGTGTTTCACATGTCTCGAGATAAAACCGCTCAAGGTTGCACTTCACTCATCCTGAGAAACAGAGGAACAAAAATCACTCGGGGTCACGTTTCACGCATCCTGAGATAAAAGCCACTGAAGGTCGCGTTTCACGTATCCTGAGAAACAAGAAAAATTGCACAGGCTCGCGCTTCACGCATCTCGAGATAAAGCGCACCCAGGGCCATGCTTCACACGTCATGAGATACAAGAGAAACCACTTGGGCTCACGCTTCACGCGTCCCGAGATAAAGCACGCCTAGGGCCACGCTTCACACGTCCTGAGATACAAGAGAAATCGCTTGGGCTCGCGCTTCACGCATCCTGAGATAAAACAAGAGAAACTGCTCAGGCTCACGCTTCATGCGTCCCGATATAAAACAAGAGAAACTGCTCGGGCTCACGTTTCTCGCGTCCAGAGATAAAACACACCTAGGGCCATGTTTCACGCATCTTGAGATACAAGAGAAATCGCTCGGGCTCGCACTTCACGCGTCCTGACATAAAACAGAAAGGTGTGCGATAGATGCACAAAATGAATAAATGCGATGGATGCACAAAGTGAACGTGGTTATAAATCGAGACAGTGAGAACGCATGTTCCATGCAAGATGGTCAATCGACGTATGATGTTAATTGAAAAGATGTTCTATGCAAGAAACAAAAGCATATTCTATGAAAGAAATAAGAGCATATTCTATGCATAAATCATAAATGATGTAAGACATGCGTGCAACATGCATATATGTGAAATACACATTCTATGCAACGGAAGAAAACAAAGGCGTAATTTAACGAAACGAATAAAATGATATTCGATGACGACCTCCGATTTACCTCTCAAAGGAATTGCAACCTGTTCAAAAGGATACACCTCGTTCATAGTAGCAAGTGGGACACGTTCACACACCGGAATAAAGCTGCAAGCTTTCGAAACATAACCTTCCATACACTACCCAGGAAGTAGAAGCACAGAACAGCACCAGGACCCATATGAGATCCACCGGCCACTTGTCGACCACCAGGAGAAGCTGCCGGCCACAAGAAGACCTTGTCGGCCACCAATGTGGCTTGCCAGCCAACCGTGGCAGATTCGAAGCAAACTAGTCTTTTTGCTCGTGGGTTTTTAAGAATACGATCTCAAACCTCATTTCCTCACTTGTCCAAGCTCGAAAACCCTCCTCCTCTCTCTAGGCACTTTCTCTCTCCAGATCCGTGCTTTATACACGTTTTCCAATGTCCTACGTAAACTTTTTTCGTAAAACCCTCTTAGTTCTCTACATTTTGAACCGATTAGATTTTGATTTTGTTCCTTTTTCTGGGATTTCACCACTTTAGGCTTGTTCCCCTCGAGTTTCTCTCAGGTTTCATGAAATTTTTTGGGTTTTGACTTTTTCTCTCATTTTCTCTCTCCTAGGGTTAACTTGTTCCAAGTTTACCATTTTTTCTCCATTTTTCGTCACTTTTCACCTTTTTTTTTCAAATGGTAGATAAGATTCCTCACGACGGGGCTCCTCTAGAGGTTCCACCTGTGTTTCCACTCATTGTCGAGGTAGAAGAGCTAGTAGTTGCCGAGGATAGCGAGGTGGCTACAGACATTGAGGCTGACCTTGAGGCGGAGTTTGAGCCAGAGTCGTTACCATTGAGAGTGCGGCCCTTTGATTCAGCGAGATATCATCCCTGCACACACATATTGCTACCTGGAGGCATTAGGTGTTTCAGTGACTTTGCTCGCGGCGTACCAGAGGACCTCCAACTAAGGGAGTCGGCCTCTCACCTCTCTTCCAGTGCTACTAAGGTATGAACTATGTTTTCATGCATTCCTGCATTTCTTTTAATTGTATTTCTTGCACTGCCTTTTATTTGATTACACTTTCATCGCTGCCTTTCATCTAATTCATCTGTTCTTTGCCACAGGGAGACTCCTGTGCCTATAGGGGGTATGGAGCGACGACGGCGAGGGATTGGTACGACGAGCTCCCTGCCAGGGTTCGTGACATTGTCAATGAGGCTGCCTTCGGCCTCTTTTGCTCTGGACTGACACGCGTCATAATGAGTCATCTCCTTATTGGAGAACTAGTGGAGAGGTGGTGGGACACCACCAACTCCTTCCACCTCTCTACTGCCGGGGAGATGACGATGACTCCCAACGACTTTGCCATGATCACAGGCTTAGGAGTGGGGAATGATCCGATCCCTTTTGACACAGACATGGGGGAGTGGGAGGCTGCGTGGATCGCTCTGTTGGAAGCATGCCACCTTTGTATCGGCCAACTATGGTGAGATACAATTGGTTCCCCGAGCAGTTCCGCGGGAGCGAGCCCGAGACTCTGGAGGAGATGGAGCAGTATGCCCAAGGCTTTTTGATGTTTGTCCTCGGTATCACCTTGTTTTTGAACAGGTGGAACACCGTGGGTTTATATCTATTGAGTGCCCTAGTGACCCTTCCCTGGGTACGCTTCTATGACTGGGGCAGAGCTGGCCTCGCCACCCTATACGACTATATGAGCTCCACCTCCTGCCTGAAGAGAGAGCGGATCGGAGGCTACTGGCGAGACTGAGAGGTATGCATTTCAATTCCTTCTTTGCACTTTACACTTTCTACTTCGCATTTTCTGCTTTATATCTGTTCAACACCTATGCTTTCTGCTTTGCACTTTCTGCAACTGTTCTTTCTTTGTGCTTTTTGCTTTGCACTTTTTACATCTATTCATGCATTGTGCTTTCTGCTTTGCACTTTTTACATATTTCATGCTTTGTTGATCACATATCACTGCACTTTTCTTGCAGTTATGGGTTTATGCATATTTTCCAGCCCTCGCTCCAGATCCTATGGAGGAGCTCCATTTTGTAGTTCCTTACTCGAGACGGCATGATGGTCGGTGGAGTCACGAGACCTTTGCCTTCTTCCACAATTACTTTGATAATGTGGTTGCCCATGAGGTAACTCGGAACACAGTCATTTTTGCTTTATAACTATTCTAATTCATACTTTAGCAATTAAAAGCAACTAATAATCTGCACATTCTCTGTTTGCAGATCGCGTGGCAGCCCTGGGCCATGATGCCAGCTGAGGTGAAAGACTAGTATGCGAGAGCCTGGGGCACATCGCGTTTCCGGATTCTGCTGGACCAGAAACTGTAGACGTGCCCGAATGTCCCAGCTCCGCGCGCGAATGGCGTGAAATCCGTTTTGTTCATTAGGTACTACAGTTCGGACTCAATGTCATGGTTTTGAATCTAATCTCGCAAAGTGCAATGCAAGACCGATAAATCACCAAAGAGTCCAAATCCGGAAAATCGTTTTGGAAAACTAATTTTAATAAAGAAGTGCCAAACATGGACTGCTTTGCCAGATACAGAGTCGCCACCTAAATGTTTTTTGTTTTGGGGGAAATTTGGGAAACCCTGACTCGTGCCTAAGGCCATGTGTCCGTCATCACCAAAGTTGCCTCGGCTTGGGAACATGGGTACGAGAGGAGAAGGTCATGCAATGAGCACCCCCGCTCGCCCTATCAAAAAGATCGGCCTTTACTACGAATGATATTTTGTTTTTGAAAACACATGTGTTCTTATTCTGGTTTATTAGCTAGTTTACTACGTGATGTGCACAGCATACAAGTATAGATTAGATTGCCTAAGTTGGAACAAAACATCTCATGTTTGTTTGAACATGGTTTGAAGGTGCTACTCGCAAGTAGGCTAAGACGTGGATTTGCTACCCTCGAGTGAACTTAGAAAACATGATTTTGCGACCTCAAGTGGGCTTAAAACTCGTATTTCAATGAATTGTTCCAATTCAAGCAATCCAACCTTCACCCACAGGCATTCAGGCAGTTAAACACTTAAGCAAATAGCCTCATGGCAAGCATGCTGTCATGTTAACACTAACACACATGCAAAATGCTAAAGCGTAAAAGCTTACCTAGTACTCTAAGCCAAAACAATAACTAGTTAGAAATCATGCATGATCCTAGTTATGTTAACAATGCCTAATGCAACATATGCAAAATGCAACTAGAAATAGGTTCGGCTATTCTGAGATGTCATGTGAAATGCAACTTGATAACATGTATTCAAATCGGAATTAAAACACAATGCAGTTAGTATGATGCGCCGAGCCCGGTGCATATGCAAAACAGATGAATGATGCAAACATGCATAGCATAAGGATGCTAATCAAAATATGACCTAGAACTAACCATCATAAGCGGTTAAGTAAAAGTGAGAAAGACGTGGGGTTGTAAGGCGTTCACATACTCACGCACACTTATTACAAAAGTTGGCCCTCTCGACAGAGGGTTCGAATGAGTACACTAAGCTAGCTACGCTAAGCTATTCTAACTAATCTAATAATCTAATTAGACTAATTATTACAAGATCAAATTGGAAATTAGCTATACTAAGCTAATTAAGAATTTACAACAATGAATTAAATTAGCTAACACATTAACTAATTAAATACAAATTAACTAACTATACAAAACAGTTAAAACGGCCTCGAGAAGAGGGGCATATGCATGCAAGATCGACTTCACTCGAAAATCCATTACCATATCTCATGTTGCCAATGTTTGCACTATTCTGCACCTCTGAAAATTTTGCCAACTTCTGTGATGCTTCTGACCTACCTCATGGACACTCTGAGAGGTCATCAGCCAAGAGGGGTGGCCATCAGCCAATGGATAATGGTCATCGGCCAAATATTGTTAACCGATCGGCACACTATATAGCCGATCAGCATCTCTTCCTACAAACTGCTCCTTTTGCTGCAACAGAGCACAAACAGAGGCATGGCAATGTATTTGCAAGAAAATGATGTGCAACTACACCCCTTATCATGTCTAAGGCTCAAATGTGTGTAGTGCTCGGCTCTCGAGCCATCAACCACGCATTACGATGCATGATGGCCAAAGAGGCCGAGTTGCACAATTCAACGTGGATGAAATGCACAAAATCACGTAAGTGCCTTGACCTCTATCATGCATGATCAAGAGGATCGGCGACCGAGAATTGAGGCACGTTTCATCACTTTAAGTATGAAACATCTCTCGTTCCTCGTGTTTGGCTTAACACCCAAACCAAACACAATGCAATGCACACAACATGGAAATGCAATGCAATGCAACATGAGCATGCCAAATGCAATGCAATGCAAGCATAACTTGACAAAGCTAATGACATGCAAACAATGTAATGCAACATGAGCATGCAAGTACCATGTAATGCAACCTAAACATGTAAACAACATGCAAGAATCATGCAATGCGACAAGCATGCAACAATATGCAAGATGGACTTAAACTAAAATGGACAGACCTCAATCATGCCCAAATCAGTGGCCGAAATGTTGAAATGATTGCATGAAATGCAAGACAATGCATGCACATGCCCTAGCCCTAGCCCACCAACTAAGCATAAAAGCATAGCTCTCAAAAGTGCTCAAGGAGTGACAAATGTAAGAGTGTAGCGACACTATAAGCACTGAAATAAGGTATGAAACGGTGCCAAATCATCTAATCAATACAAGCATGGCACGCTAGAGTCCTTAAAGCATAAAGTTACCAAAGAGAACTACAAAGGAGGCATGCAATACATGGTACAAAGGCATGAACCAATCATGGACAGAGTTCAAATAGGTCTAAACAAAGACCAAAATATGCTAAGATTGAGGCACAAATGCCTAGGCATGCATGCATACACACTAAGCCACAAACACGGTAACAAATGCACAACCCTTAGAGGCACTCAAAGGGTGAATGAAGTGGGAACATGGCAACGCTACATGTTCTGAAATGTCGTGTGGAATGATGCCAAATCATGCACATGATACAAATGAAGCATGCTATGGTGCCCAAAGCTTAAGGCTAGCAAGGCACTTGCACTACAACTATGCAAAACATGAAGCATATGGCAAGGGCAACCCAAAATAGTCCTAAAACATGTTAAAATGAGTCTAAAACATGTATGGAAGGAAGTCAAAATATGCTAGCATGAAGGGCATAAGGCATGATGGATGTAAGGCAAATAAGGTGGATTACACTACACCTATCAAGACCAAGCATGAGATGGCTTTGCCAACAAAAATCAGAGTTATATCATGGAAAAATAACCCCATATACACATTGAAATGATAGCTCGCAAGCTTAGGTATGAAGGCATACGCAAAGGCTCATGTTCAAGGCATAAAGGACCAACCCTTCAACGCATTGAAAATGTGAAAGATGTGAGTTCATGGCAATGAGACATGCTCTGAAATCACATAAAAAATGATGCCAAATCATTCAAATAGGTCAAGCAATGCATGCTAGTGGACTTGATGCACAAAGCTAACAAGCTAGGATGAACCATAGCTATACAAATCACGGCATGCATGGCCAAAACAACAAAAATCAGAGCTTAATAATGCTAAAACATGACCAAAAGTTTCTTAGAATTAAGCCAAAATCATGCTAGAATGACATGTTAAAGCATGATACACATTAGGCTAATTCATGGAATTGCAGTACAAGTGCATGGAGCATGGAGCATGGAGCATGCAAGGGCCAACCAAACCAAACCTTAACGGAGGTATGACACGGTAAAACATCACCAAAAACGTACTGAAATAGAATCAAATCATGCCAGAAAGGCATGCTACTTCATGAAGTATACAAGACTAGTTTGTGAGAAATACACTACAAGTGTATAAACCATGCAAGGAATGAGTCCACCAATCAAAATTAGAGTTATAACATGTCAAAATAACACCAAAAACATGCTTGAACTAAGCTAACAAGGCTAGCAAAGAGGATTTACACTACAAGTGCAATAAGCATGCAAGAGGTGACCAAGAAATCCAAAAATAGAGTTATGGAAGGTCTGATAAGTCACAAAAATAAGCCTAAACAAAGCCATAAAGAAGTAAAAACACATGCTCATTTGGTTGGCCATCAACACTAGCAAGCAAGACAAGAGGAGAGGAGACCACCCTCTCCTATTTGGGCCCTCAAAACAGGGTTTCTACCACTGAAAATCCTCTGGATTTTAGTGGTTCTAAGGCCAAAAAGAAGTTGGTTGAAATGTTTGAAAGTTAGCTCACAAGGCCTTACAAGCTAAGGAGCAAAAGGGAGGACAACCCCCTAGCCAACCAAGGCACAAACCAAGACTTTTATGACTGAAAAATAGAGGAAAAAATAGAGGTTTTTGTAGTTCAACACCACCCCAAAAAACAGCCCCAAAGTAGTTGAAAACTAAGGCAAAGCTAGTATGCAAAACAAGCTAAAAGGGGTGAGTGATTACCTTTGGAGCACTGCGGAAAAATGGCCTCTTTCTTGGCTCAAACGACCTTCTATCAGCCCAAAAATAAGCTCCAAGGGACCTCAGCCCATAGATATGCAACCTTGATGAAGGATGCCTAGGAGAAATGGAAGTATTTCTCTATTTCTATGCACTTCTATGCACCAAACTCTACTTCTATGCACTTCTATGCACAAAAAAGCAAGAGAGAGGAAACTAGAGAGAGGCAGAGATTTGGCTCTGGAAATTATAGAGAGAGAGAGAGAGATTTTAGTGTGAAAAGCTCCCAAACTTGTTCAAGAAGTTCTAACCCTTCAAAAATATGAGATATAGGTTCATATATAGCAATTCAAGAGCTTTTGGTCGAAAATATCTAAGTTGGGACAGCTGGAGCATGCTGGAAACAGCTGGAGATGAAATATCTTCAAAAAATCTGAGTTTAAGTCACTCTTGGCCAATCGGCCATCTTTTGTGCCAATCTGCTACTTATCTGCTACTTTTTTGGCCGATTAACCAACAAAATCTACTTTTCAAGCCCAATTTCAAATGGGCATAACTCCTTCATATGAACTCCTTTTTAGGTCATTCTTGTGTCCAAATTGAAGCCCCGGAAGTAAGCTTTCCAATGGTGCAGCTTTGCATCACAATTCCAACTGTGCAAAACGTTATGCCTGTTTTAGTGAAGATGCTCAATTTTGGTCCAACTAGAACGATGCCCAACTTCAACCAACCATATCTCTCCATCCGGACTCGGTTTGAGAAGATTCTTGAATGCAAAATGAAGCCCCAAAAGTCTTCTTTCCAATGGTGGTAGCCTCATAGCTTAAATCCAAGTATACAAAAGGATAGGACCGATTTAATGAGAACTACTCGTCTCTCTCTTTAACGATTCATACCCAACTTCTTCCTCAACTTGGTTTCTTCCCTCTTCTCCTCTTTTCTTCAACTCCACACCCCTAAAAAAGGTGCTTTGAAAGATTTTCCAAAGATTTCATCTCTCTTTCATTCATTTTCATTTTGTTCTTGCTCGGTTTACTGAAAAGTGCAACATTTGAAAAAATGCGAGCCTCGAAACATCGTAGAAAGTTCTTTTCAAAAATATTTTGAAAGAGGGGGTTTAAAGGTCTAAAATCTTTGGTCAAAATGGTTTTAGTCAAAAAATGGGGTGTAAAGTTGAGATTTGACTCTCTCTCCTTGTCGCAGAAATTGAACTTTTGCTCTGTACATCTTATCACCAAGTAAACCATCAGTAGCGCCCAAGTCTTAAGGGCAGTAAAAAATGGGGTGTCTATAGGCCCAGTCTATCGAGCTTAGCTCTTGAGTGAGAGATTCGTTCGCCAAACTGTGGGCTTGCTTAATCCGGTCGTTCTGATGCCACCTCCGAAGTCTATGAGGACATCAAATAGCCTATCTGTTGACACGGTCATACAATTCATGGTGGGCTTGCAAGCTGATTTCTGTTTCAAAGGAGAGGGTGATTACACGACCTTTATTTAGACCCAGATTATGCCTCCTCTGATGGGCACTCACACAGGCGAGAGAGTAGGAGCTCCTGTGGCGGGCAAGGCGACTCGGGTGACTATGGCCTATGCTAGAGGGCCAACCCTCGTGGAACAGATTATCTGTTGGCCGAAGCTTTCCACTGCGCTCACATGCTAGCGGCCTACTAGGATTGCTTACTAAGTCCCGATCGAGCCGGCAAAGACAGGGCACGAGTTTGTTGGAATTCGAGGCACATCTCATTTATGAACCATACTTTACCATTTGTACACCACATTTCCATTTTAGATATGTTTATTGTAGACATTGATCATCCAAATACATTTGTAGGCATCTATAGAGTATACAGGGAGCTTCCTCAAGCTGGTGGCTTCTTTGATGGGTACGGTGCAGAGGAGCGAGACGCTGCTTAGTCTCCATATTATTTAGGTAATTTCCTTCAGTTCAGCATGCATTTCATTACTAACTCTGTTTACGCATCACGCTATCACATTTTCACTGATACATCAGTATTTCAACCGTAGTCTTTCCCAAACTGCACTGATATACTGCAGTGGCACACTGCATTCACACACTGTACTCATACTGTTTCTAATTTATGTATGACACTTATTCTACATACTATGCCTGTCTCTGATACACACATTATAGCTGATATGTTGACAACTATTTTTTTCAGGTTCCATCTGCACTGATGGCACCAGCGGCGGCAGCACCAGCATTGGCAGCACCTTCTCCAACAGTAGGGAGGAGAGAGAGAGAGAGAGAGAGAGAGAGAGAGAGAGGCAGGCCCCAATACACGGCCGAGATGTGAGCCATGGTCGAGGCATGACCCGAGGCTAAAGTAGTCCTTCAGAGCCCATTTTGAGTGATGATGATGTTGAAACTAGTAACTCTAAGGAGGTAGTGAGTCGACATTCTGAGTCGACTGAGAGTAGAGATGATGATACTGGTTCAGAGTTTGATTCCGACAGTGGTGCCGATGGAGATAGTGCTCTCGAGTCCCCTCCGAGGAAGAGGACGAAGAGGGCATCTCGAGCCTAAGGCGACTGGGGCTGATTTTTTGTACTTTTTGCTTAGTTTTTTTTTGTTTGGTAGCATTAGCACATGTATAGCTTCAAATATGTTTTATTTTTGCTTTTAAAACTTGCATACCTCTTTTGTAAAAACCATAATCGGAATAAAACCTCGCAGTTTTTATGAAAAGTGTTGTTATTTTGCATCATAAGCACTATATTCGCATGAAATGGACAGGAAATCGAATTGGCCAAGAGAACGCTTGATTGAAACAATGTTCTTAAACGGGTAATGAGCTGACCAACAACCAAAATATAAAATACAAAACACAACTCGACAAACAAAGCAAAAACAATTCAAATACAAATAAACAAACTTGCTAAAACCAAAAAGACTCAAAGCAAGGCCTTAAAACACTCAAAGATCAAGACAAAACACATGCTGCCAACACTGCCCAACACACAAGGGGACGGCAGGCCAAAAGGGAAAGCTGCTGATCGGAGATGAAGATTGCCGGCCAGAGGAGGAGGCCTGCCGGCCACAAGAGAAGGCCAACCAGCCACCAAAGTATCCTGCCGACCACCAGTGTGAGTAACCTCCAGATTGTTAACAACTGGCTTCCACTCACAGCCTTAGTTTCTACAAAAGGTTCTACTTCGTGATTTCTTCTCTAGAACCTCATTGCAGCTGCAATTTCTTCCATAAATGGAGCCATTTCTTGCCCAAAAACTCACGGATTGGATAGCGACTTTAGTCAGCACAGAAAATGTAAATTTCTGGGGTTTCAACATAAATGCACTTTTTCCCATGAGCCGCACTCCACTTTGTTTTTCGTTTCTCCATGTCGCAGCCCGATGTTGGGACCCAGTTACACATGTCTTTCACTTCGGGGGACAAGAAATATGCCCAACAATTGAAAAATTTCAAGCATTAATGGAATCCCAGCGCGATGAGGAAATCATCCCCCAACCCCGTTTTGGCCATGCCCAAGCTTTGAGACAAATGTGTGGGCTCACTCTGCACGAGGCTTGATCTTTGGCCCACAACGGAGAGCTAGACATACCCAGCTTGATTCATCGATTCTCCGATATCGGTGACAGAGGCAACCTTCTCTGTCGAGGTTTTCGACAACATGCCCTCTGCTTATGTATGCTTGCTCATTTCCTTTTTGCCCCTAGTTTTGGCAGATCTAGCATTCGGTTGATCAAAGTGGCCCAAGGTTTGAAAGAAGATAAGAGTTGCATTGGTTTGGCACTGGCCGAGACTTTAATGGGCTTAGATGCCTTGCATTGGCGAGAGACTACCAGATTCGTGGGGAGTCCACTACTTCTTCAGGTATTGTTTTCCACCCTTTCTCATATGAGTTTCTCACATCACTTAGCACTCATGCTCTATTTTTCTCTCAAAGCCCTTTCCTTACTTTTCTCTCACTTTTCTCTCAACATACATCTCTCTATTCTTTAATCTCTCTTTTCTTTCATCCTTTTCTATGTGTGGCTTATGGATAAGCTAAAGGTAGTGGTCTCTTGTCCTGAGTACTCAACTTGAGGTTATTTCTTCCGCTATGGATTTCTCGAATGAAGGATAGTGGTGCAACTGGATGTGCAGCAGGTCTACTGCTGACATAGCTTGGAGTTTCCCCTGGCTTAATCTGACCGAGATGAGTTACAGCATGGCTCTGCAGCCCGGTATATAGTTGATCGGCCTCACGCACTGCATGTTCTACTTTCCCTTCTGGTTCAGACATCAGTTTGGGCATGATCAGACCCCCCCAAAAGAGGGGGTACAGTACCCGATTTCATTCCCTATCCGGGGTTCACACTTGGCAAGGTACCTCACTGCTTGGAGGACGAGAGAGCTTATGGCCCCTTGTGATAACCCTATCTTGTGTTATGTTAATTAATCTTAATTATGATTATAATCATGTGCTTAATATGATTTTGAGTGCCATTTATATGATTATATGTGTTTTTGAATTTCTATCTATTCACCGTAGAAAAATCTATTTGATTTTCTACTACATAATTTAAATTGAAGGCTGTAAAGGCATCAAAAAGTGAAATTGACTATATTTTTGTGCTTAGCATGATTTTTAGAGCCTACGGTGAAATTTAATTAAAAATTGATTTGGATTAAAATAATTAGATTAAACTAATTGAATTAAGCACAATTAATGAACCTTAATCAAGTTTGATTAGGCAAACTCATATAAGAGCTTATATACTCTCATAGACACTCTCTTTTGAGCTCATCTTCCATAACTTGGCTGAGAACACACTCTAGAGAGAGAAAGAGAGACGATGGTAGAGAGAGAGGGAGCACAAATTAGAGATTTGAACTAAGAGCTTGGGAATTTGGAAGCTAGGCTGAAGAATTAGCCATAATTAGAAGGGTTGAAGCTTCTAGGTGAGTCATTGAACTCAAATTCACGAGTTTAGGTTCATAACTAAGTGAATTCAAAGTATATGTAATGTCAAATACATAAATTAAGCTAAGCTTGGTGAATTTGAGATCATTGGATGCATGTATGTGAGAATTGGCCATAATTTTACATATTTGAATGTAGAGCATGTTGATCATGTTCCATTAAGGATTGTTTGACACATGCATGTAAGAATATTCATGCATTGAGGCTTAATTTCAAGTCTTGAAGCTTGTCTATGCAAGATACAAAACATAGATCGTATATATGTAAAGTTTGTGGTTTAAAATTATTAAAATTCATGGAATTTTGAACTATGGTTGAAAGATCTCTTCAAATATATGTTTTTGGGAGTATTCTTGTATATTTGAGTGAGTTGTACACGAATTGAACTTTTGAAAATGTGTTCTGAGCTTCAAACAGAATTTTGGAAAACCCAGAATTCGACCTGTCCGCTCGAGCGTGAAAGTTGAGCTCCCAGAAGTTTTACAGAGATTACACGGCGGCTCGAGCAGCCAAAGTTGTGCTCGAGTGTACCCTGTTTTGCAAGACTCCTCACTTGAGCGTAAAATGCATGCAACCGGTACTTTCTCAGAGTTTTGCAGTCCGCTCGAGTGACCAATCCTGCGCTTAAGCGGAGAGCCCTGTTTTAGAAATATTGAAAAGAAATTTTATGCTCCTTTTTCTGTTCTCTTCCATTTCTAAGCGCTCTTAGGCATGCATTGAACATGAGTTAAAGGGATAAGAAAGAGGCCTAAGAGAAATAAACAATTTGAGAACAGATTGAATCGCTTGTGACACGATATGTTGTAAATTGTGTAGGGTCAAGCGCAAGGGCAAATCCTGCGGCAGAACACTATGAGTAATATCTTAGTAAGGATATTTTGAAGTATGCTACTTTATAAATGACTACCTCTGAATAAGTTTCATGGAATTGCTAATTTGAATTGTGAACGAATGTTCATTTGACAGGAATGGTTGGGCCAAAGGCCGTTTGACATAAATGATTAGGCCAAAGGCCGTCTAACATAAATGATTGGGCCAAAGGCCGTTTAACATGAATGATTAGGCCAAAGACCGTTTGACATAAATGATTAGGCCAAAGGCCGTTTGACATGAATGATTGGGCCAAAGGCCGTTTGACATAAATGATTGGGCCAAAGGCCGTTTGACATGAATGAATTGGACCCAAGGCCGTTTGATGTGTTTGGACATAAGGCCGATTGATGTACTAGATAGAAACATGAATGGGCCTAAGGCCGTTTGATATGTCCGTTACGAATTTCATTCATGTAATTGCTTTATTTTGATATTATTCACTAGGCTTTCGCTCACTCTCATTTATGTGCATGTAGGTAGGCAAAGAGAGGTCCAAACCCAGCCTCAGTGAAGAATGTGAGAGGAAGTCAGTTTGAGGAGTCATCTCGAATGTCTCACGCACGAGACTTTGTTTTTGTTCTTTTGTTCTTCTATTACTCTTTTGCTAGCTCGATGAATACATTGTATCACCTATGTACACAAACTTTTATTTGGCTGACTTTATGCTTGAAGTTCCTGGATGTACAAGATGTTAATTCTGCCTATATGTGTGAGTTATTATGACATGTTTTTGGAGTAATTTCGCTATGCCATATAAGCACGGCTCATTGGACAAAATTTTTAAGTCTGCTTCCATTTAGCCCCATTATTGTTATAAACTATGTCTGATTTTGTTTGAGGTCGTAGGTAATCCCATGATTACTGGCCGGTTATGACCTTAATCCATAGGGACGGGTTCGGGTTATGACATCCCTACCCCTAGTTTTTGTTATGCCCTTTCTGGTGAGTGCTTGGCTAGGCTCGAGGATAAGGCACAAACCGAGCCCACTTTGGCTTCAGAAGCTTCCACAAGTATGAGAAGAGGACACAGGAGCACCTGACTCACCTATGCCCCTAGTTTATTTCTTAGACCTTTCTTTTCAAGTTTTTTAGACGTAATGAAAGCAAGTTTGATTTGTATCAGAGAGTTAGAGAACTTTATTTTGAATTCAATGAAATTAAAGTTGTGGGCACTAAAATTTTTTCTTTTAGTCCAAAAATGGTCTAAGTTATAAAAGGTAAAATATTGAACAAAATTAACTTTTATTAAAACTTTTCAAAACCATTTTCGAAAAGGATCACCACTTGTCATGCACGGAATCAATCCTCAAGATGTACAACTCTGAATCAAAAGATCAGAAATGCCCCTGATTGAACACCACTGCTCTGCATTGTAACCAGCTCTTCTTTCCAGAATGAAGATCACAACCGAACTCTCAAATAATGGACAGACAAAGATGACCTGATTAGACACATGGACAAGACAGTCGAGTTGGAGGTGATTACGGCCAAACTTCAAGATTGAGTTGCCTACGTATCCCAAAGATGGAAATCAAGCCTTACGTAGTTCGGTTCAGGTTCATTCGAGTATTAACTCTCTCTTTTTGCACTCTAACTTTTGCTAGAGTGGCTCTTTAGGGTTTTCAACCTTGCGAGCTCAGTTTTTCTTTATTTCTAATTTTTTATGCTCTAACTTTTGCCTAGGCCGCCCTTGTGGGTTTTCGGCCTAGCGAGTCTCTTAGGGATAGTATTTCTTCAACTTGTCCATGTTGATCGGTTGTGGAAATTCCAGACCATCTAAGTCAGTGAGAATAACAGCTCCACCATACCAGATAGCTTTAATGATGTAAGGACCAGTCCAATTGGGTTTAAACTTGTCCCTAGGGTCATGAATGGGAGCTCGGTTGTCTTTCAGCACCATATCTCCTTCCTTGAGATTCTGGGACTTAACTTTCTTGTTAATAGCCATGGCAATTCTACGTAGGTAGCCTTGAACATGATACAATGCTTTTAACCTTCTCTCATCAAACATCATCAACTTCTCAAACCTGCTCTGTTGCCAGTCCGCCTCTGCTATTTGACACTCAACCATAACTCATAGCGACGGGACTTCTATTTTAATTGGCAAAACAGCTTCCATCCCGTAGACGAGCGAATAAGGAGTTGCCTCTATAGATGTCTGGATTGAAGTTTTATAACCCCAGAGTGCGAATAACAATTTATCTAGCTAGTCCCTGTAGGTCTCAACCATTTTCTACAAGATATTCTTGATGTTCTTGTTGGCAGCTTCAACGGCTCCATTGGTTTGCGGCCTATATGTAGAGGACTTATGGAATGCCAGATTGTATTTCTCCAGCAAGTCTGTCACCTCTTTCTTGAAGTGGAAGCCATTATCTAATATGTTCTCATTTGGGATTTCGTACCGGCAAATGATATTGTTTCTGATGAACTTGGCCACATGCGATGCTTTCAACACTGCATAAGAATGAGCTTCTACTCACTTTGTAAAGTACCCACTTTGTAAAGTAATCAATTGCCACCAAGATATATTCATGCCCATTTGACCATTTTGGCATGACTGCACTGATGACGTCAATTCCCTAGACTGAGAAAGGCCATGGCGAAGTCATGTTGTACAGTTTCGACGGTGGGATATTCATGCGATTAGCATGAATTTGGCATTTGTGGCATCACCGAACAAAACCAATACAATCCTCCGCCATGGTAGACCAGTAGTAACCTTGCCTGAGAATCTTCTGGCCTAGAATCACTCCGTTCATGTGCCCTCCGCACTTTCCTCCATGGATGGCCTCCATTAGACATTTTGATTCCTCTTCTTCAGCACACAACTTGTGCATTCCCAGATGACCCATTTTATACAATTTACCTCCGCAGATGATAAATTGGACGGCCATTCGCTATATTCCCCTTTTGTCCTTGGGATTTGCCCCTGGTGGATAAATCTCATTTTCCAAGAAGTTCTAAATATCGTAGTACCAAGGGTTTTTGTCTTGCGCTTCATCTATTGAGGCAATAGTTTCATAAGCCGGCATATATTTCTGCTCAATAATAATTGGACGCATCCGGACTCTAAGTGGGATGTCTATCATAGAAGATAGAGTTGTTAAAGCATCAGCGAACCTGTTGTTCTCTCTCCGTAGATGCGTGAAAGTCAGCTTTTCAAACCTAGGAATCAGAATATCCAGGGCCTAGTGATAAACCTTCATCTTTTCTTCTTTGACTTTCCAGTCTCAATTTGCTTAAAAAATAACTAAGTTCGAGTCCCTGATAACATCTAATCTTTTTGCCCCTAGTTCTAGGGTGGCTTCTAAACCAATGATACACGCTTCATATTCTGCTTCATTATTGGACACCTTGAACCAGAGTTTGAAGGCTAAAGGTATATGGGAGTTGCCAGATGCTATCAGCAACACACCTATCCCATAACCATACTGATTGGACGCTCCGTTAAAATACATCATCCAAGTTTTCTCCTCAGCTTGTAGAATGGCTTCATCTGGGAACAAGTATTCCACTGCCTCATCCCCTTCTACTGGGTGGTCTGCCAGGAACTCTGCTATAGCTTTTCCCTTGATCGACTTGCGGGTAACATATTTGAGATCAAATTCGAAAAAAAGAAGCAACCAATGGGCTAGCCTACCCGTAAGCGTTAGTCTCTCAAAGAGATCTTTGATGGGGTCTAATCTCGAAACCAGGATTACTGAATAAGCTAACAAGTAGTGCCTTAACTTCTTGGTAACCCATACCAAGGCTAGGGAAGCTTTCTCCAACGAAATATAGCGGGTCTCATAATCCAACATTTTCTTGCTCAAATAGTAGATGGCTTTCTCCACCCTATCTTCAGATTCCTGAGCAGACATGCATCCCATAGTTGTGTTTGTTACTGACAGGTACAAAATCAAAGGCTACCTTGGCTCTGGAGGTGACAACACAGGTGGATTTTAAAGGTACTGTTTGACTTGCTCAAAGGCAAAATGACATCAATCATCCCATCAAAATTTCTTCCCTTTCTTCAAAAGACCAAATAGTGGTTCACAAGTCAAGGTTAATTTAGAAATAAACAATCTTATGAATTGTACTTTACTTAGAAAGTCTCGCATCTCCTTTTTAGTCCTTGGTGGTGGCATTTCTAGGATGGTCTTAATTTTGAAAAGATCTAATTCCATGCCCTTCTATGTGATAAAAAAGCCTAGCATTTTTTCTACTGTTACGCCGAAGGTGCATTTCTGCGGGTTCAACTTCAACCTGTATTCTCTGATCCTTTGAAAGAATTTCTTCAAGGCAGTGTAGTGGCCCCTCTCTTTCTTTGGACTTGACAATCATGTCGTCCACGTACACCTCAACCTCTTTGTGGATCATATTATGCAGAACGGTGGTCGTAACCCTCTGATAGGTAGCCCCAACATTATTCAACCTGAACGGCATAACCCAGCAGCAGTAGGGCCCCCACGGCGTAGTGAATGCGGTTTTCTCTCTGTCCTCGGGCGCCATCAGATCTGGTTGTACCCGGAAAACCCATCGATAAAGGATAGCAAGGCATGGCCCACAGTGAAATCCACTAAAACATCAATGTGCGGCAGAGGAAAGTCATCCTTCGGACAGGCTCTGTTCAAGTCTCAGAAGTTCAGACATACCCGGATTCTACCATTCTTTTTCGGCACTGGGAGGATATTGGCCAACCAAGTCGGATACTCAGATAGTAGCAAGAAACCTACCTCGATCTGCTTAGTGACCTCTTCCTTAATTTTCAACACCCAATCCGGACGGATTCTACGCAACTTCTGCTTGACAGGTCAGGCCTCGGGGACAAGAGAGATCTGATGTTGTATAATCTCAAGATCGATTTCAGGTATGTCTTCGTAGGACCATGCGAAAACATCTTTGAAATCTTTTAACGTGGACCTGATCTGGACCAGACGCGGATCCTTCTCAGTACCCACATTAATAGCAATAATTTCATCAGCACAACGTTTAGCAAACCTCTCATCCTCTTGATTAATCAAGTTTTTCAAAACCAAAGGAATTCCTTCCTCTTTTTTTTTTTTTATTAAAATTCTGAAAATCTTGGTCAATACAATAAATAAGCAGCACAGATAAATACTCAAAATCGACAGCGTTCTCATTCATAAGTTCCGGCTCCTCGGCTATAACCGACTCAAAAGAAAAAGAAAATGAGGACCTAGACAAGACCTTGGCATCCGGGTTACCACCCCCCGGAATACCAGACTCAGACTCAAAGGAACTAAAATCTGATCCCGACTACATAGACTCAGTGGAATCAGATTCTAGCTCATTATCCGACTTAGAACTAGATAGATAGCCCTCCTCCAGCTGCCAGATAAAAGATGGTGCCTTTGATGCATCCAAAATGCTGCTGGATGGGTTCGCACCCGGTTGTTCCCTAATCATGGGGATGGTAAGGTTATCCCCCAAGTTCTCTGAGTCAACCACAGGATTTGTAAGGAGACAAGCCAGTGCTGGCCCTACTCCAAGTTCGCTGTTGTCTAAGTCATTTTCCATGCTCTGTTCAGCTTCAGTACTTGGTTTAGCCTTTTCCTTGGTATCACTATCTTGCAACTGTAGGCTAAAAAAAATTTCAAACCCGAAGACACGCTACTTCGTGGAATTTATCCAGGGCTTGGGAAAGTCGCAAAAGGGGAAATTTTCTCCCTCCCAGAACAAGGTGGCCATTCAGCGTTCCATGGATTGGCCTATGGATGAGCTCATAGTGTTTCTTGGCTTGCTTGGCTCTGGCTCTGGCTCTGCCTCTGATTTCTTCTCCATTCCTGATCCAGTCCTCTTTGGTGGGTATATAGCCCAGACCAAAGGCATGTGGATTATGCGGTATATCTGTCAATGCTGTGACACCTTTATGGCCACTTCTTCTGAGTCCTATTCCTGGTACATGCTGCAGTTTGTTCATGAAATAGATAGATTGGGCGCTAACATACATGCCCTCTGTAGACACCCCATTTTTGACCGTCCTCAAGACTTAGACGTCATCATTTGAACACTCAGTGATCATCCATGCTCGTGTTCGTTTTGAGTTCCCGAAGGTCTCGGCTGCGCACCCTGCCTTAGGATCTCTCAACTTGTTTGTTTTGTGCCTGGTTGTGGACCAAGGACTTGTGGTTTTTGCATATGAGGGAAGAGGGTGGCTTGTTGGCCATCCCTACAACCCATCGGCTAAGGCCTTGTGCCATCGGCCTTGTTTTCTTGCCATCGACCATAAGTGGTAGCCGATCGGCACTCTTTTTGGTTGATCGGCCATATTTCTTAGCTGAGACCTTTGCACCTGATTTTGTAGATATTTTTGTGCCAGTTGTGATAGCTGTTAAGCACAGATCTCATCCTCCATACACGTGTATGGAGGGATTAAATCAAGACTCAAGCTTGCTCAACAAGCTTGCGAATTGAATTTCTATAAGAATGGAGACCCCTCTTCATTTCCAGAGGTTCTGAAAAGTTGATATACAAAACATATGTCACTCTCTCTATATATTTTACCTCTCTCTCCATATTTACCCTAGTTTGTGCTCAAAAGTGTATTTCCTTCATACTTTTGCACTAAAGCACCTACTAGAACACCATCCTTTTGTTGCTGAGGTACTTAGGAGCTGGTGCTAGTGTTTTTGGATTGGTTTTGGTCAGAGAAGAGTGATGGAGTTGTGTTCTTGAAGGTGTTCTTCAAGGGTGAGTCAACTAGCCTTTAAACCATTATTTTAGTTTAAGCTTTTGGACCTATTTGCATGCTGATTTAAGCTTAACTTTCTACTACAAAAAGTTCTAATTTTCTATGCTTGTATTGTTTGTTTAAGGTCACTTTTGTGTTGGGGGTTGTCTACTCCCTCTTAGGCCTTGTTTGGTCTTGTTCTTGTTCCTTCCTTTTAAGCTATTGGGACCACCTTGTTTTGGCCTTCTCACCATTGAAATCTAGAGGATTTTCAGTGGTGGAAATGATGTGTTGAGGTCCCAAATAGGAGAGGGTCATCCCCTCTCCTTGTGTCTCATATGCTTGTATTGATTGGCTCATAAAAGTAACATGTTTGTTAAGCTTGCTTTGGCTCTATCTTAGCATGTATTAGACCTTATTTCAGCATGATATACCTCTGTCTAAGGTTGGTTTTATAGCCTCTTGCATGCACCATGCACTTGTAGTGCAATCATCTCTATTGCCTTAACATGCATCTTGTGTTTGGATCATCATTCTTGCATGTTTCGGCTCAACTCAAAGAAGCTTTCCCTCATGTTTTACCATGCTTGAGCTCTATTTGATGTTGTTTTAGTCATGCATGCGTTGCTTTGTATAGCTGTAGTGCCTTCTAGCTTGTTAGCTTTGAGTGTCCAAGTCACTAGCATGCATTGCTTAGACCATTTTCGTGATTTGGCATCATTTCATATGTGATTTCAGTCCATATAGTGTGGTCATGCACTCACATTTGTCACATTTTCCATGCATTGGGAGGTTTGTGTTTTAAGCCTTGAACATGAGCCATTATGCATGTCTTATTGCTTAAGCTTTTGGGATGCCATCTCAGTGGGTTTTTGGACTTATTTTCACATGCCATAACTCTGATTTTTATTGGTTAAGTCATGTCATCCTTGGTCTTGGTAGGTGTAGTGTAACCCTCTTTATTAGCCTTGCATGCATCATGCCTTATGCCCTTCATGTTGGCTTGTTTTAGCTTTGGCCCATGCATGTTTTAGACTCATTTTGGCATGATCTAGGACTGTTTTGGTTGTCCTTGGCCCTTTGGGGTTTGATTCATGTGGCTTTGGTGCAAGTTCCTATGCTAGTTTCAAGCTTTGAGCTTTCTTGCATGCCATACTTGTCTTGCTTGGTTGATTTGGCATCATTCCATAATTTCAGAGCTTATAGTGTTGTTACACTTCCACTTTTGTTACCCTTTGAGTGCCTCTAAGGGTTGTGTGCTTGTTGCCTAGCTTATGGACCAATATGTATGCATGCATGTTTGCCTTTTAGTGCCTTAGTTTTGGTGTTTGGCCGCTGATTTGGGCATGATTGAGATCTGTCCATTTTAGTTTAAGTCCATTTTGCATGTTGTTGCATGCTTGCTACATTGCATGTTGTTGCATGCTAGTTGCATTACATAACATTGTTGCATACTTGTTGCATGCCATGTTGTTTACATGTTTAGGTTGCATTGCATTGTTTGCATGCCATTAGCTTTGTTAAGTTGTGCATGCATTGCATTGTGTTTGGTTTGGGTGTTAAGCCAAGCACGAGGAACGATGGACGTTTCATACTTGAAGTGATGAAACGTGCCTCAATTCTCGATTGCCGACCCTCTTGATCATGCATGATAGAGGTTAAGGCATTTATGTGTTTTTATGCATTTCATCCATATTGATTTGTGCAACTCGGCCTCTTTGGCCATCATGCATTGAAATGCGTGATTGATGGCTCGAGAGTAGAGCACTACACTCCTTTGAACTTCAAACATGATAAGGAGTGTGGTTGTACAAACATTTTCTTGCAAATGTATTGCCATGCCTCTGTTTGTACTCTGCTGTAGCAAAAGGAGGAGTTTGCAGGAAGAGATGGCCGATCGCCTATCTAGTGTGCCGATCGGCTACAAATATTTGGCCGATAGTCTCAAAATTGGTCGATGACCATTATCCATTGGCCGATAGCCACCCCTCTTGGCCGATGACCTCTCAGAATGTCCATGAGGTAGGTCAGAAGCATCATAGAAGTTGGCATAATTTTCAGAGGTGCAGAACAGTGCAAACAGAGGCAACATGAGACATGGCAACGAATTTCCGTGCGAAGTCGGTCGAGCATGTATATGCCCCTTCTCTCGAGGCCGTTTTAACTATTTTGTATAGTTAGTTAATTTGTAATTAATTAGTTAATGTGTTAGCTAATTTAATTCATCGTTGTAAATTCTTAATTAGCTTAGCTTAGCTAATATTCAATTTGATTATGTAATAATTAGTTTAATTAGGTTATTAGATTAGTTAGAATAGCTTAGCGTAGCTAGCTTGTATTATTCATTCGGACCCTCCGTCGAGAGGGCAAATTTTGTAATAAGTGTGCATGAGTGTGTGAATGTCTTCCAACCCCGCGTCTTTCTCCCTTTTACTTAACCGCTTATGATGGTTAGTTCTAGGTCTTGTTTTGATTAGCATCCGTATGCTTGCATGTTTGCATTCATTCATTTGTCTTGCATGCATCGGGCTCGGCGCATCATACAAACTGCATTGTATTTCAATACATTTACTTGAATACGTGTTCAACCGCATGTTATCAAGTTGCATTTCATATGCCATCTTAGAATAGCCAAGCCTATTTTAGTTGCATTTTTGCATGTGTTGTATTAGGCATCTTAACATAACTAGGATCATGCATTGATTACTAACTAGTTGTTGTTTTGGCTCGGAGCACACTGTAAGTGTTTATGCTTTAGCATCCCTGCATGTGTGTTATTGATTGCCATGACAGCATGCTTGCCATGAGGCTATTTGCTTAAATGATATAACTGCCTGAATGCCTGTGGGTGAAGGTTGGATTGCTTGAATTGGAACAATTCATTGAAATGCGAGTTTTAAGCCCACTTGAGGGTGGCAAATCCACGTCTTAGCCTACTTGCGAGTAGCACCTTCAAACCATTTTTAAACAAACATGAGATGTTTTGTTCCAACTTAGGCGATCTAGTCTATACTTGTATACTTGTATGCGTCTTATAAAGGTTTGGGTTGTGTATTAATGCAGAACGGAAAGGTTATTGCTTACGCCTCCCGATAGTTGAGACCACACGAGAAGAACTACCCAACGCATGATTTAGAATTGGCCGCAGTTGTTTTTGCTTTGAAAATCTGGCGGCATTATCTGTATGGGGCAAAGTGTGAAGTCTACACGGATCACAAAAGTCTGAAATACTTCTTTATGCAGAAGGAGTTGAACATGCGACATAGGAGATGGCTTGAACTGATAAAAGACTACGATCTTAAGATTCAGTATCACCCCGGGAAAGCTAATACAGTTGCTGATGCCTTAGGTAGAAAATCAACGGGAAGTAGGGCTTGGTTGCTTACTGAACAGAGGGAGATCTTGCAAGATTTTGAGAAGTCCGAAATCGAAGTGGTATTGTGTGAACAGGGCGGATTGATAGCCGCTATCTTAGCTGAACCGACAATCATTGAGGAAATTAGACAGAAACAAAAAGAGAATGAATTCCTCAAGAAAGTGATTGATGAATTTGAGACAAGTCCAAAAGCGGAGTTTAGTATTGAAAATGAAGTGTTGAAGTTTCGAAACCGAATGTGTGTCCCAGATATTCCGGAACTGAAGAAAAGAGTTTTAGATGAAGCCCATAAATCATTGTTTGCTATGCATCCGAGCAATAATAAAATGTATCAGGATCTGAAAAAAAGTTATTGGTGGCCTAAAATGAAGAAAGAAATCGCAGAATATGTGTCCAAATGTCTTCAATGTCAGCAAGTTAAAGCTGAACATCAAAAACTAGGTGGCCTGCTTCACCCTCTCCCTATTCCTGAATGGAAGTGGGAGCATGTGACTATGGATTTTGTTCTCGGTCTACCTCGGACTCCTCGAGGTATGGATTCTATTTGGGTCATAGTTGATAGGCTGACTAAATCTGCACATTTCCTACCTATTAGAACTACATTTAATGCTTATAGACTGGCTACCATATATGTTGATGAGATTGTCTGCTTACACGGAGTTCCAGTATCTATTGTGTCGGATAGAGATTCAAAATTTGTATCTAGATTGTGGAAGAGCTTGTAGGAAGCTATGGGAACAGAACTGAGATTTAGTACTGCATTCCACCCATAGACAGATGGGCAATCAGAACAAACCATACAGATGTTAGAAGATATGCTGAGAATGTGTGCCTTGGATTTTCAGGGGAGTTGGGAAGACTATTTGCCATTAGCAGAATTTGCGTACAATAACAGCTTCCACTCCAGCATCGGTATGGCACCATACGAGGCTTTGTATGGCAGAAGGTATAGATCACCAATTTGTTGGACAGAGGTCGAGGATAGAGCATTACTTGGGCCTGAAATTGTGTAAGACACTTCTGAAAAGATTAAAACTATTCAACGGAGGCTCAAAACAGCTCAACACCGACAAAAGAATTATGCAGATGTTCGGAGAAGACCTCTTGAGTATGAGGTTGGTGACCATGTGTTCATCCGTGTTTCTCCGATGAAAGGCCAAGTCAGATTTGGAAAGAAGGGCAAGCTATCGCCCCGTTACATTGGGCCGTTTCAGATTCTGGAAAGGCTTGGCCCAGTTGCCTATAGAGTTGCTTTGCCACCAGGATTTGAACAAATCCATAATGTGTTTCATGTGTCGATGTTAAGGGGTTACCTCCGAGACCCGTTTTATGTGATTGATTATCACCGGGTAACTTTGGATGAGAATATGGAGTACGCCGAGTGGTCGGAGCGAATTGTTGACCGGCAAGTGAAACAATTGAGAAGCAAGTCCATCCCAATGGTGAAAGTGGAATGAAAAGAACACTATGGGACAGATGCTACATGGGAAAAAGCGGATGAAATGCGGTTATGCTATCCACATTTGTTTCCCAATGAAGGTAAATTAAGTTTGGGGGACCAAACCTCCTAAATGGGGGAAGACTGTGATAACTCTGTTCCGTATTATGCTAATTGGTCCTTATCATGAATTTGATTATGTGTCTGATATGATTTTGTGTGCCAATTATGTGAATATATGTGGTTTTGAATTTCTATCTATTCACTGTAGGAATATCTGTTTGATTATCTGCTTTGGAAATTAAATTGAAGGCCTTATCGACCACAGAAACCGAAATTAACAGCGCCATTGTGATTAGCGTAATTTTTGGAGCCTACGGTGAAATTTAATTGAAAATTGATTCGGATCAAATTAATTAGATTAATTTAATGAATTAAGTGCTCAATTATTTAATTTTAAAATAATGTGAATTAAAGGGGCTATATAAGGGCCATTACATGCTCAATACTCCTCTTTTATTCAACTTGGCTGATAAGAAAGGAGAGAGGGCCGGTTAGAGAGGGAGAAAGAAAGAAAATTGTGTGTTTGGCTTAAGATTGAGAAATTGGAGGGTTGGGCTCAAGATTCAACTAGAATTTGTGAAGGTTAAGGCCTCTAGGTAAGTAAATTCTTGGATTTTAAATTGTAACTTTGTGAATTCAAGGTTGAATAATGATCAAGAACATGAATCAAATTGGTTATGATGAAATTGAGTTGGTTTTGTTGATTTGGTAGTCTATATGAGCATGCATGTAGGAAATTGCTTTGAAATTGCATGTTTGAGCACAAAATGTGTAATCCATGTGAGGTTTTAATTGAAGCTCATATTTTTGACCATCTCTTCATCATCTAAGTTGAGAATAGAAATTGTGTCCCACATGCATGTGCAATTTATGAGAAAATGAGTTTGAAATGCATGGAATTGTTGTGATGGAAACAAGTTTGGTGTAATTTGGAACATGCATGTAGGTAATTCATGGAATTGAGCTTCATAATGTTGTAATTTGGTGTTTGTACCATGTTAGTACATGTATATGTGAAGTTTGAGCCAAAATCATGTGTTTAGAGCCTTTGAATATCAAGTTGAAGCTCAAGAACAAATTCTGGAAAACCCAGAATTCATGATGTCCGCTTGAGCGGGGAAATCGCCGCTCGAGCGTGAAATGCGAGCTCCCAGAATATTTTGCAGACATGGTGTCCACTCGAGCGGGGAGCTATATAGAAAGGCCTTCTGCTCGAGTGCCAGAATTCACGATCGAGCGTAGAAATGACACTGTTCCTGAAATTTTGAAAATGCATTCAGTGTTTCGTTTTCCGTTCCTTTTCACTTCTAAGTACTCTTAGGCATGCATTAAACATTGTAAATGAGATAAGAAAATAAGAATAAAGCCTAAAGAGGAATATGTGAATTAAAAAACGGATTGAATCGGTTGTGACCCATATGTGTTATGTGATGTGTAGGGTTAAGCTCCAGGGCAAATCAACTAGCCTAGTGAGTAATATCTTAATAAAGATACTTTGAAATATGTCATATGTCCATCTACTTATCTCTCTATAAGTCTTACGAGTTCGTCGCATTGAATTGTGGACAAATGTTTGCTATGCCATATAGTTGGGCCTAAGGCCAGTTTGACATGAATAAATGAATGGGCCTAAGTCCAGTTTGACATGAATGAATGAATGGGCCAAAGGCCAGTTTGACATGATTGAATGAATGGGTCAGAGGCCAGTATGATCTGAATGATAGAATGAATGGGCTAGTGGCCAGTATGATCCGAATGATGGAATGAATTGGGCCAAAGGCCAGTTTGGTATGAATGAAAGAATGAATGGGCCACAAGCCAGTTTGACATAAATGAAGGACAAATAGGCCAAGGGCCAGTTTGACATGGATAAATTGGGCCCAAGGCCGTCGGATGTATATTGTTCCTATGTATCTTCTTTATTTGATATTATTCACTGGGCTTTCGCTCACGCTCATTCATGTGTTTGTAGGTAAGCCAAGAGAAGTCCAGACCCTACCTCAGTGAAGTATGTATGGAACAACTAAGGTTTCTAAGAGTCAGCCCTTGTGTCTCACGCACGAGACACATCTTTGCCCTTTTGTTATTTTATGTTGTTTTGTCATATTAGCGAGGACTTTGGTTTACGTCTGTATATAGTTTTGATTGGCTGACCTAGACTTGAATGATCTTGTCTGTACAGAACTTTATATTACTGTATTTTTTATGTGAGTTGTTAACTTATTTATGTATGGAATGTTATGATGTGCATATAAGCACAGCTCTATGGACAAAGTTTTAAATTTGCTTCCGTTTGGCCCCTTTACTCTGATGACTTTTGTTTAGGTTTGGTTTGAGGCCATAGGTAATCTCGTGATTACTGGCCGGTTATGACCTTAACCCAGAGGGTCAGGTTCGGGTCATGACATAAAATACCACCCACTTCTTGTCATGTGATCTATTTCTTGCGCGTACCACGTGTTGTTCGGAAGGCACTCACCCCAGTCTTCGTCGATGTGAGCCAGATGTAGATTATCATCATCCCACCATACACCTTCAGTAGCCGACAAGCAGTTGTCCGGCTCCATTTGAATCACTTTCACATCACAGGTATCCCTCACAGGGTGTTGGGCCAATACTACTTTCTGGTTCTCTTCAACTCTCTCTTGTGCAAACTGTTTCAGCCCAACTTCCTATTCTGTGTCCACAGTGCTCACAGCGCCCAGTTCCTGAGCTGAATTTTCCACGTCGGTGTTCTCTAGCAGTTTTCCCTTTTTATCGGCCCTTCTAGCCACTACAAAAATTCTTGCTTCCTTTTCCTCAGGTTTTATTTCAGTTCCTTCCACCTTATCCGGCTCATCACTCAACCACCTAGAGTTGTCGGTTGATCCATTTGATCCATTCAAATCGAACTAGCCAATCTGTGCATCCCCTTAATCTTGTTCGTCAAAGAACTGCAGGCTGTCTAAATCCCCCTCGAGTTTTGTCAAATCATCCAACCCTTGGCTTGGGCCATCCTCCTTAACCACATTAACCTCTACCAGAGTTGGCAACACCAATTCAGGCTTAATTTGACCAATCGGTACAATGTAGCAGCTTGGATCGTATATCTCCTTAGGTAAGTCCTCAGAGCTCTCCGGCAACAGACTCATACCTTCCTCTAAGGCCAACCTCCCTTCTACCATAACTATCACCACCATAGGCTTAGGTTGAAGTGCAAACATGTTCATCATGCACAAATCTATGCTTTCAGGAATGAACATTGTCGGTCTTGGTAGATGGGAAGGGGTAATATATATGCTGGGGTCGTAAGGGATGGCCAGTGTATGGATTAGGTTTAGATTTTGAAGTGAAGGAACTTGATTGTGGGCCCGGGAGTGGGTTTGTAGTTACATTTGGTTTTGGGGGTGGTGCGATCACCTTGTTGTTAATGAGATTTTGAATCTCATGACGTAGTCAGAAGCATTAGCCAGTATCGTGACCATGCTGCTGGTGAAACGCGTAGTACTTCGCTAGGTTGTGTTTAGGTGGAAAAGGATTAAGTAGTGGGTGAGGCTCTAATGGTTTAAGGTGCCCGTTTTGACCAACACCATCATGGCTTGAGATAGGGTCATGTAGAGTTGGGCAAAGGTCCTCCAGGATCGGGCAGAGTTGGCTAAAGTTTGTGGAGCTGTATTGGCAAAGGGATTGGCAGTCTTGGTTGTGGTGGTGACAATGCTCACATCCGACGACCTCGCAGCTGTGCTATCACTGGTGGTAGCATTGGAATTGCGCACAAAAGGCCTTTTTTCCTGCTCTTTCTCATCAGTAATCTGCCCTTGTTTGATGGCGTCTTCAATTTGAACCCCCCATCTCATGGAGCTCGGTGAATATAAACAGAGGTAGGATGATCATTTTCTATAACAATTTCCCGTGCAGATTGCAGATTACCATCCTTATCTGATCTTTCTCGGAAGGCCTTGTGGTCATCATTAAAGCTTTAGCCCTCCATCTCAACACAAATTCTGAGAAGCCCTCCTTTGGCTCTTGGCGCATTGCCTCAAAATCATGAGTTGTGACCTCGATTTGTATGTTATACGAATATTGAACAATAAAGGCCTCAGCCATTTCCTTCCAATTCTGCTTAACAGAATCGTCCAACTTGGTATACCATATGGGTGCTATTCCTGACATGGTCCAACCAAAGAGAGACAGTTTCTACAATCTGATCAAGCCCATCGGCCGCAAGATGTCTGAAAACAACCGTAAATGAACCATGGAACTCCGGAGCCGTCGAATTGATCGATGTAAGGTATTTTGAACCGATCTGGCAATGTCACTATAGAGTCGGTATACCCATCTTCTATGTCACGGATAGAGTTAACACCTTGTGCTCTCTTCAATAGCTTCTCCTGCTTTTTGACCTTAAGCACAGTTGGGTCAACCTCAAATTCAAATGGAGCTTCAGTTTGATAAACAGGTGTTTTGGAGGCTTGTGCTAGGATCGGCTCTGTCAGATTGCCTTGATTTTCTTGGACATAAGCAGTATGGGCAGTGGTTGTGGGTGCTGGGATACCTGTGGGAGGTACATAGGATGCAGAAGCTGC
Source organism: Camellia sinensis (assembly GCF_055761805.1). Taxonomy (NCBI): domain Eukaryota; kingdom Viridiplantae; phylum Streptophyta; class Magnoliopsida; order Ericales; family Theaceae; genus Camellia; species Camellia sinensis. Next base: position 177,326,703 of record NC_138962.1, on the reverse strand, counting down.
TACCGGCTGTGGTTGTTGTTGTTGCAGCCTGTTTATTACCTTAGCCTGACAGGATGCGACCTCGGCTTAACGAGCAACATCTTGTTGTAGGGTTTTAACTGTTTGCTGAAGGTGATGTATTAATTCTTCCATACTGACTGGGGGATATTATTCCATCGTTATAAGCAAAAAAAATCTCATGCTGGACTAAAAGTAAAAGACTGTCCCTGAGCCTGACTAGATACAGGTGAATTGAGGGGTGACTGCTATAAAAATTGGAACGGTTAACTCTGCCTGACTCTCCTTCATCTTGTAACCGATGGAAGTGAAGTAAACACGGGTCGTCCTCTAACAAGATTTTCGGCTTTACAAAACCTTTGGACTCGGGTTCAGAGTACTTGGGGGATATCCGAACTTTCTAAAGTTGTGGTGTTAAACTACCTAGCAAAAAGAAATAAAGAAAAAAGAAAGCAGTAATCAGAAACTGCATAGCACCTTAGCTAATGATGTTACCAACACAGATGTAATCAAAGCTGTAGGACTGCACTCTAAACTGAATTCTACCCCCAAAACGGATACCAAACTTGCAACTAGTGCTCACATTCATGTACAGTTTCATTGTAAAGCACATACCAGTTAAGTGAGAGCCAGCCAAAACACCCCTATAAAGGGGTAAGGTTACCCTGTCCTAGTTTCATCAGGAACTAGAGTTCACTATTCAAACAAAGCGATTTCAGGCAATCCTGTATTCGGGTGAGCATCATGTCCTAGTTTGGAACAGTCTCTATGGCTTTTCGATATGCAACTAGGCCAAATGGTCAGAAGGGTACCTCGGCAAGACTACCTAATATACCTCTCACACCTAACACCGAAAAGTGAAAGGATGATCAAACGGTACAGCAGTAGCCCAGATCCAAGGGTCGTGTTCCCATTATGGCAGAGCCCGTGATCGGTTAGCCTTTTGGCAAACTTTTAGGCAAGCCTCCGACAAACAGTCCAAAAATAGCAGATGACAAACACAGTGACTTAAACGCACCAACGCAAATGCAATGCAAAGAAAAATATAAGTGTAGATAAAATTTCATATCATGAATTTCAAATCAAATTCTCTAAATTTCCCCAATAGAGTCGCCAGATTCTGCAGTTCACTTTTTCGTAGCCCCCTTTCGGAAAACGAATATGATGTACAGTATCGGACTCTTGCAGTTCTGAATCTAATGTCACAAGTACATTGTGAAATAGATAAACCCCAAGGAGTCCCAATTTGACAAATCTTTTGGAAAATCGATTTTGAATCAAATTGCCAAAAATGAACTATTTTGCTAGATACAGAGTCGTCACCTAAATATTTTTGGAAAATTTGGGAAACCCATGACTCGTGCCAAAGGCTACATGTCTGTCATCACCAAGATTGTCTCAGCTCGGGAACTTAGGTACGAGAGAGGAAGGTCATAAATTGAGCATCCCCGCTCGCCCGATCAAAGATCGGCCTCTACTAATCATGATATGAATCTTATCTACATTATATGCTCTTGTTCTAGTTTTTAGGCTAGCATTATTATGTGATGTGCACACACAAGTATAGACTAATTTGCAAGAATTGGAACACTTCGATTCATGTTTATTTTGAAAAATTGTTTCGAATATGTACCACTTGAAAAAGTGATTGCATAAGAACATTACTGAAATTATTCCAATTCAAGCAACTAGCCTTCATCCATAGGCATTCAAGCAATTTATCATTTAAGCATTTAGCCTCAAGGCAAGGATGCTAAACATAGCAACAATCACATGCATGCGATATGCTAAAGCGAGTAAAGGCTCACCTAGTACTCCAAGCCAAAAGAGAAACTAGTTAGAAAAATGCATGATTCCTAACTATGCGATATGACTAATGCAACACATGCTATACGCAATCTAAATAGGCTTGGCTACTTAACATAACATGTGAATCAATTTGATAGCATGCAGTTTAAACATGTATTCAACGAAGTATTTAAACGACAATGCATTATTTAGAATGATGAACCGAGCCTCAGTGTATGCAAAACAAGTGGATGCCAATCATGGAGTATGCTAAACGAAACGTGATGCTTCTATACTAAGCATCATAAGCAAATAAATAAAAAGGAGAAAGACATGGGGTTAGAAGACATGCACGTTATTACAACATTGGGCTCTCACGAAGGAGAATTTGAATGAACTAACTAGCTAACTAAACTAATTAGCTATTATAGCAACAAATGAAATAATCAACCAAACTAGCTAATAAATTATTACAAATCGAATGAATTAACGGATGAACTAATTAATTAACTAATCTAGCTAATTAAAATAATTACAACACGAGACGAATTAGCTATTCTAACTAATTAATTACAAAGCCACTATGTTAAGCACAATACTAATATATTTACAACACGGATCCCAAGGATTAGTGGAATGCTCATGCATGAATGCGGTTTCCACTCGAAAAGCCACTATTTCTGCTGTTGAATGCCTCTGTTGCACAGTAGAACATTTGCACTGATTTCCACTTCACAACCAACTCTATTCTGTTTCAGAAGTACACTACTGTATTTTGCACTGGTCGCCGGCAGAGGGCTTGCCGTCCACTGATGATGGCCTGCCGGGCACTAATAGTGGCCTATCGGCCACTGCTGACTGGATTGTCCTGCTAGAACAGAGAGTAGATAGAGCAGAAACAGTGTATTCTCAAGGGTTTGTTTGCACAATTTTCCCCTATTTATCATTTGAACAGCTCAAAGGAGTAGTAAGTTTGATTTCACAAACCACCAATGGATGTAATTTCATTACATGATGGCTTATGAATCAAGTGTGCAAATTCAATGAATGCAATAAAACAAAACTCTCAAAACCACCTCTCTATCATGAAAGATCAATGGAAGTAATTGACAATGAATCTTGAACCGTTTTCATCACTAATGAGTATGAAACGACTCAAGACTCCAGGGTTCAATTAACGTCCGATTGAACCCAAACCAAATTATTATCTTACTTCTTTTTAGCCTCAATTTTATTACTTCATTTTAGATTACCATCCATTCTTTAGTCAATTAAGTCTAAAGGTGAATTTAAGTCCTCTAATGGAAAGAGAGCTCAAACCCAGTGTTGCTTTGGGCATGAAAGATACATCATATCGTTGGTAATGAGCCCCCAAAGGGATTAAACCACTAAGCATGACATCTCAATCTCATGCTTAAACAAATAAGTAGTTTGATACCCCTTTCAAAGAAAAACAAAAGCCAAAAAATGAGGGAGGTTGTAAAGGTGATTAAAGGTGAGAACAAGTAAGAAAAGCACTAAATAAATGTAATCAATTCAAATAAGGTGGTGTTTAAGGCCTAAAACACCAAACTTATGAGGGCAATTACACTACAAGCATGCAAAACAAAGCTCAAATGCCACAAACACTTAAAGACAATCCTAAAATAGCCCTAAATAAGTCTTAAAACATGCTAGAATTAAGACAAAAATAGCTAGAATAATAAGCTAAAACATGGATCATGCTAGGCTAGTAAGCTAAAACATGGATCATGCTAGGCTAGTAAGCAAAACACAAGAAGGAGAGGCTAACCCCTCCAATTTTGGACTTCAAAACATGATTTTGGCTACTGAAATAACTCTGAAAATTAGTGTTTAAAAGCTCAAAAAAAGATAGTGCAAATGTGGGAAACACATGGGTAAAGGCCTTGAAAGTAAGGTGTAAAGAAGGATAAACCACCCCTCAACCTTTATTGGCCTTAAAACCCAAGTTTTAGCCCAAAAATACAGAGTTTTTACAGCCCAAAAACAATTGGAAAATAATAAGAAAAAGAGTAAATACAACAAGTAAAGAGACAAAGCTTTATACCTCTTGAAAAGGAGATCACTTTCAAGCAATAAAACAAGGAAAACACACCCTCAAGAGCTCAAACAAGGCTCAAAGATACCTCAGCTCAAAGATGGAGAGGTTTGGTTAAGAGTGTATAGGCAAAGATGAAGAAATTTGCAAGAAAGAGAGAGAATTGTAGAGAGAGAGGAAAAATTTTGCTCCAAATTTTTTTCTAACCCCATGGTAAGAGGGGAGGTCTTCTATATATAGAGAAACATAAACCTCCCTACAAAACATCCATCCATACACGTGGGAGCAGATGTAAGCATCTGTGCAAACAGCTGGCATAACTGTCACAAAATATCTACAAAACATATTGGTGGCCGGCAAATCACTACTGGTGGCCAGCAGGCCACATTAGTGGCTGGCAACCAATAGCAGTGGTCAGCAGCCCATAGCAGTGGCCGGCAAGCCACCAGAGGTTGCAGGCTTGAAAATCCAAGGTGTTGGTCCAAAAACAAGACAACAGGGGTGCAAGGTTTGAAAGACTCAAAGTTGTGGCAATTCGCTGAGGATTTCGAGCACTTAACAAGCATATAGACTTATCATTGGGTGTGCAAGCGATGACGTCCAAGTCGTAAGGGCCGTCAAAAATGGGGTGTGTACACTAAGGCAGTAGCTTGGAGGGATTTGGAGCAAGAACTTCTATTTTTGTTGTGTCTATTTTTGTATGGCCAAGTGCTTTAAATTGTGTTGAGCTAGGCTTATTTTTGTTGTAACCAAGCAGTGACTTGGAAACATGTAAGCCATTAAGGCAAATGATTATCTGTGTAACTTTTATTCCTTCTTGTATCTGTCTCTCATGTATATCAACTCTGATGAATGAAGGTATGTTAATTCAATTATATTTCCGCTTATAAATGGGTTTGTTGTATTTATTTTGGGGCGTTACACTATCCCTGTCTATTATTCTATTATATATAACAATAGCAATAAGAAATTAACTATAATATATATGAAAAGTTATATTAAGCTTTCATTTTTAATTAATTAAATTACATTAACAAACTAACAAATAACAATAATGGTACAATGGAATAGGAAGATGATAAAAATAAAGAACACATTAAAAGTTCCAAATTTACCTAATTATACAAAAATCTAATGTTAAAGTAAAAATCTTGGTTTCCTAATAAATTTTCACATTTTTCTATAAAATAAGACGACAATAAAAATAAATAAATAATTCGATGCCCAATTTTTTTTACTTGAATTTTATGGTCTTCATTGAAAAAAACAAAATCTAATCAAAATCATTGACGCAGAATGGGCATAGATACTTCAATTGCAACCATTAACACCAATAATTCTTCTTCACCATGCAAATTTGTAAACAAACACATAAAACTCACTAAAATCGAAACTAAAACCAAAATCAACATCAGAGAAAGAGAATCACTCATGCAAAAAAATAAAAAAACAAATACATTTATGTAATGATAGAATGTTACCTCCAACAGCTTAGACCTCACTCAGCCCAATCTGTTAGCTCCTCCGCCAACGCATGTGAGTTAGGATGACTAATCAGATTATTCTTTATATAAGACTTGAAAATTGATTAATTTGTCCTCACAAGTGATTTAAAATTTAGATATATAAACATCAGAAAAATAGATAGTTATATTAAATCATAATTCAAATTTAGATATTGTCATATCTTTTTGAGATCCATATCCAATTCGTATCTTTTTTATTTATGTGTGGTTCTATTTTTTTTTCTAAATTTATTTAAGATGGAGTTGTGACTTTCTATTTTTTTAATTTAATTTCTTTGTGATTTCTATTTATTTTTTACTATTATTAATTGGGAAAATTAGTCTAGGGTCCCTCCCCCACTTTTCGTAATGAAAGAGATCCACAAAATTATTTTTTGATGTCTAAGGTCCCTAAACGTATATATTTGACTCTTTGCCCACAATTTCTCTCTCTCTCTCTCTCTCTCTCTCTCTCTCTCTCTCTCTCTCTCTCTCTCTCTTCGACTTCGCGTTGTTGATTCTTCATCAGATAAGGCCGAGCCCCAGCAACAATAACATTTCATCTTCCTCTTCTGCTGCTACGCCTATGGAAATAGCCATCGATGGATCTGACTCCGACGAGTGATAGTCTGAAGTGAAGCACCAAGATGAGGTGGAGATGGTATCGGCATGAACCGATGGTAGCCAGAGTTGTCGCGACGTTAATGGTAACCGAAGCTATGACTGCCGATGGTGTGCAGGGTGGCTTGGTCTTCGGTGATGACGACGGCCCCTAGGGTGGCAGCCATGGGCTATGAGCACGATGACATAGTTTCTGGAGTGGATGGTTCTCCATTGTTTGGGGAGATAGCTATTAGCTCAACTTCAGCAGTAGATAATAGTCCACAGGTTGGTGACTTTGCAAAGCAGCAGTTCCCAGAAATAATAGAAAATGGTCCGCCACTTGAACCAGATTCAGAAGTTGGTTTTTCATATTCTAGAGAGAGAAATATTTATAGGGATTTTAATAGGGCATATGGCGAGGAATTCTGTGGATTTTCCTCTGATAATGGTATGGTTGGAAGGGACGATGCTGACCTTAAATCGCCATCTGATTTCCAAAATTCTCCAGATCATCCATCAGATCCTGAGGTTCATGTACATCTAGATGATGTGGTAACAGAAACCATTCATTCAGAACCAATGATTGTGGCTACTACCATTGCTGACACTCATTATGATGATAATGAAGATGATGGCAAATCTTTATGCACAAGTTGTGCAAAGTTGCAAGAATAATGGGTTTGTAAGAAGACTTGATTGTTTTATTAATACAACTAGTATAAGCACTACTATTGGTGTTCATGTATAGTGAAGAATTCACCGGATTTTCACATTCCATCAACACTGCTACAACTTCAAGATAGGGAAACACCCATAGCCATGGGCATTCACCTGAACTGAATTTTCTCTGGGTTGGTCGAAAGAAATTCTTTGGTTTTTAAACTGAATTTTTTCGATTCAAGAATTTCAGTATTATGGAGATCCAGGTAGATTTCGGCAAATCATCACAAATCTCATGGGTAATTCAATCAAGGTAAGTATGCATCAGCTTCTCAAATTTCAGTCCAACAACCCAGAGAAAATTCAGACCAACCAAACCAGAGAAATTCTCTGGACCAACCCAGAGAAAGTCCAGAGAAAATTCAGTTCAGACCAAAGAAAATTCAGTCTAAACCAAAGAATTTCTTTGGACCATGTAAACAAACCCATGGTGGTAACGCTACAAATTCAAACAGGTGAAGAAATTATGAAAATATTGAGGAATTTTCTCTGGACCAATTTTTTCTGGATCAACTTGAGAGACTTTAGACATTATGAAAATATTGAGTGTCCTTTATGCTGTAAAGTCTTAATACTAGGGACCTAAAAAAAATTCCCCTTATTAATTAGATAAGTTATGATGTGTGTTAAATATATGATAAACATGTAAATTTTATTAATTTAAAGTCTAATGATGAGAATCTTATTATTAGAGAGAGAAGAACCTCTAGGGGAGAGGTTCAATCTCGGAAACAATTACTTGCATTAAATGCCCTCCCGGGGTTGCTCCAAGAAACCCTTTCTTTCTAGTTACTCAGAGGAGTGCGAACACATTTGCGCAAATTTAGGTGATAGTTGCAAGAATGGCGAGATATTTTCAAAATATAGACAGGCTTTAATATTTTTAGAATTTGAAATTAGATATTGAGAGGCAAAGAAAGCTTTTAACTAAAGTGATAGAAGTCAAATCTTTTAATTTTATCTGTTTGTATATTTGATTTTTAATTTTTTGTTAATATATAAGACATAATGAGATATAGATAAACACTCACAACTCCCATAAAAATATTATCTAATTTTTTGGAGAGAGAAAAGCAAGGTAGGTTTTAGATTTTTTTTTTTTTTTTTTTAAATAAGTGAGAGATTAGGATAGAGAGCCATTTGAAATCTATAAATTAATGAATAATTATTATTTCTAAAATAATTAAATAAATAAATCATCCAATAGTTTTTTATAATCTATTTTGTAAATTGAAAAATCAATAAATTTATAATGAGAGTTTGAAAGTCTTAGAAGTATTTCATTAAAAACTCATTTTTTCCTTAATATATAGCATATAAGACGGTTAAAAAAATAATTTTAAAATTAAATAGTAATATAAAATTTAATTAGAAAGTATAGACAATAATAGAATGAATTAAAATTTTAACCATTTTATTAAAATATATATGTTGCAGTTGTTATGTTAGTAATTGTATATTGTAAGTTCACAATAAAAAATAGATATTATAATTTAATTGGTAAAGATCAGCAAAATAGAATAAATTAAAAATATATATATTTATGATAAAATAAAAATACATTTCGTTTTATAAATTTTTTAGTTTTAGTTTATTTTGTGTTATAGTTTGTCATAAAACTTAGACATACATTTTAGAAATAAAACAATATATATTTTTGATAACACCGCTAAAATTGCTCAAACAACTAACCAACTTACACAAAAATTAATTTATTAAAATTTTTAAATTTTATTTTATTCTAAAATTTAAACTGTCTTCGACTGAAATATGCACAATACTACAATATTAAATGGGAGTATAAGGTTCACTTTATATAAGTGAAACAATTCACTTTTTCTTTCTCTTTCTGAAGTGGGATTGTGTAAAATAAAAGTTAACAATTGTTTGGACAGAAAGTTTATTTCGAATTTAGAAATTTCAGTTGTTTAATCTTTAATTAGGTCAATCTTTAGTTTATTTCGAATCAAACAAATCTAACCAATATATTTTAATAAGATCTCTAAAATCATGGTCAAACTAGCAAATCAGTCAAACTGAATCTTTAGTTTATTTCGATTCAAACAAATCTAACCAATATATTTTAATAAAATCTCTAAAATCATGGTCAAACTAGCAAATCAGTCAAACTGAAAATAATTCAGCCTAATTAGCTAGGTCAAAAGACAAACCAATTTACACAAACATTAATTAATTAAAACTTTTAAGCTTTATTTTAAAATTTAAACTGCCTTGAATTGAAGTATGCACAACACTACAATGTTAAGAGTATAAGATTCACCTTATATAAGTGAAACAACTCAATTTTTCCCAATGTGGGATTATAAAATAAAAGTTAACAATTGTTTGGATAGGGAGTTTATTTCTAATCAAGTAATCTCAACAATTTTAATATTTAATTAAGTCAATCTTTAGTTTATTTTGAATCAAACAAATATAACAAATATATTTTGATAAAACTGCTAAAATTATGATAAAACCAGTAAATCAGCCAAACCAAAAATGGTTCAACTTAATTGGTTATGTCAAACGACCAACCAACTTAGACAAAAATTAATTAATTAAAACTTACAAAAAAAATTAATTAATCAGTCAAACTGTCTTGAACTGAAGCATGCACAATACTACAATATTAAATGGGAGTATAAGATTCACTTTATATAAGTGAAATAACTCATTTTTTTCTTCTTTTCTCGTGGGGTTGTAAAATAAAAGTTAACAATTATTTGGGCGAGAAATTTATTTCTAATTAAGCTATAACAAGTTGAATCAAATTGAATTTATAGTTTAATCTCAGTTGGGGATTTATATTAAATTATTGAACTCCATTCATTTTGGACCCAATTGATTAAATTGTGACCCGTTAGTAACCATGTAATAGTGTTGTGGTTTTATTATTTTTATTTGATTACCATAAAAGAGTTGTAAATATTTATGATGTGTACCATTAAACGGAATATATTTTGTGATGAGAAAATATTATTCGTCCCATGAAAAACCAATAATTCTTAGTAGAATGAGTATTGATCAAGTACCCTTCTAATAAGACCTTAAGGAATTTAACAAGCGCAAACAATATCCCAAAAGTCCAATCTCATACCCCTTTAGTCACATAAACATATTATCACATAGTCACAAAATGTATAACACTTCCTAAGCATGCTAAATGAACCCATTGTGGTTAAACAACCACTTCCCACGAGCTCCAAGTGTTTAGAAATATCTGTTTTGGGCTATCGGTGGAGGATAGCCATGTTCGTTGTAGAAAGGCATGAGACGTAGGTAAATCGAACCACATTTCTCATTTATTGCATTGGACATTGCATTACATTCATTTCATTGGAAATGTATCTATTTTTGAGAAATGTTTGTAAATGTATCTGCTTGCGAGATGAATAATTGGTGATTCTGGGTAGGGGGTGTGGAACTGCGTGGTTAAGTGTCGAGCCTTCTAGTTTACTGGTAAAAATGACAGTGGTAGTGCATTAGGGCCTACTTGCAGACACTCACCTAGAGATTCACAGAGCCTGTATTCATGTAACATATATGGTTTAAAATGGAAATGGTTTTATATCTGTTGTTGTATCTCAGCATTGCATGCCTTATAAAAAGAGAGATAAATTGTTTTATCATGAGCATGGCATGAGCACACTCCTCTTTAGTCTTGTCATGGTTCATATGTTGTTTAGTATATCTCTACTGGGTTATGGCTCACCCTATAAGGGAAACCATTTCAGGCACAGGTGCTATGCCTCCGCTAAGGCATTGACTTGGAAGGACTCGGAGCTGAGACTTCATTTTTGTTTTATTGTTATTTGTTGAATGTAAGCCTAGGGCTGTATTTGTGTAGAGTTGAAACTCCATTTTGTGTAACCAAGAATGTTCTTGGATAAATTTGTAAGCCTGTATGGAAATTATTATCTGTTTGGCTTCCATTTCATACTTGCTGTAAAATGTATGCTTGGGATTAGAACTGGGGCATTGAGATGTGAATAGCATGTGTTTGTCATTTGGGATTTAATGGAAACGGATGTATGGTATAGTTAGCTATATATATGTTTTTGTCTATTAGGTGGGTTTTGTTGCATAAATAGATATACCCTGCCCAATTTTTTGGGCGTTACAACTTGGCATTAGAGCTATCGGGTTTGAATACTTGGGGCTTGTGGGAAGTGGTTTTTACCACATTGGGTTCATTTCGCTAGTGAGAAATGTTGCATATCTTATGTGCTATGTGATAACATGTTTATGTGACTATGTGGGTATAGGGTTAAACTTCTGAGATGTGATTTGCGTTCATGAAATTCTTGAGGTCCTTTTAGAAAAGCACATGATCAATGCTATTTCTATTTGGAAGTCTTTGAATGTTTATGGAGCGAATAAATATCTTGGAGGGGTAACTCGTATGTGCTCTATGTGGCTATGTGCTTATATGGTTTGCCTTATGTGATGTAGATACATGTGTAGGTTTATGTTTAATCCATATGTAGCGTGTTAGAACTAGTGTGGAGTACTTACTTCTGAGCTAAATCCTGTCTCTTATATAAGATGTCATAAAGCGGGAGAGGCTGTAATAGAGGTACTTGGGGTGCCCAGGATGTTCTCATGTAAGAGGATACCTTTTCACCAGGAAGAAAGTGTAAGCTAGAGTAATATGGCCAGGATGATTGGTCAAGATGTTGTGGAATTAGTAATTAAGCGTAGGTTAATCGATTTGTATGATTGTGGGTGTAAATGTGACCTTAAAATATTAGAGTTTGTGTTGTGTAGCGACTGGTTTGTTGTTATGAGGAGTTAATTATTTTTCAATTTTATATCAAGTTTGTAAAAGTGGACTAGATGAAAAAAAAAAAAAAAAACGAAACTGATTTTATTGAAGTCAGGGGATGACATCCCCGATTGCAGAGACAACATGGAAAAAGAGAAAGAAGAGGGATCTTGTTTTTGATAACGGCCACACGCCGACTTCACTTACTAGACTCTCCCGCCGAGCTATTCCTTTTTTTGTCATCTTGAGAGACCCTTGAAGGCTCTGCCTCAGTGCGTACAAGACCACTGAGAGAGTTGACTCACTGCTGGTTGTCAAAGGCGAAGTACGAAGGTGTTCCGAATCAGGCCATGACGGTGGTCTTCCGTTTCAGCTCTTTATTCTCTGTCTTCAGTGCGCAAATCTCTGCTCGAACATCTTTGTACATGCGCTGGAGCAGAGAAAGTTAGGCATTTAACTGATGTACCTCACTGGTCCTATTCTGCAGCCGGTGAGACAATTTGGTAACCGTAGTCACTGTCTCCATGCAGGATCTCAGTGTGAAGTGGTTGGCTTCAATGTCAGATTTAGTGGCCATGATTTGCTCAACTAACATCATGGGAAAGTTAAGAAGAGTAGGAGTAGGGGCACTCTGTCTAAGAAGGTTAGGAAGAGTAGGAGCAGGGGCACTCGGTCTAAGAGAGCTTGGATCATTGAGGTTCGGAAAGAGAGTGAGGAGACGAGATGAGGCCATGTGTGGTGAGAAGTGTAAAAAGAAAGAAATGAGTCACAGAGAAATAGCAGAGAACAAACTGAGTTTTGGGGCAACTTTTCTCCTCCGCTCAGTCTTGATGTTTTGTCTTTCTCAAGGGGAATAAGGAAGAAGAAAGAGAAGAGAGTGATTAAGTAGATGAAAGAAAGTGATGAAGAAGAAGAAGACGAAAGAGAAGAAGACAAAGAGGGAGAGAGAGCCGAGGCGAGCTTACAAATCGAGGAGGCTTGTTTTTGTCAACCAGCTGACGTAAAAGCAAGGCCGCGTGAGTTTACAAATCGAGGAGGTCTACTTTTGTTGCCCAGCTGACGCAAAAGTAAGGCCGCGTGTCAGACGCAGTTTTCGAAGGAAGAGAGAGAAGTGGGAAAGTTGTATACATATATGTATATATATTGTATATTTATGTATTATATACATTTATTTGACTATTTTTGTCACAAGAGTGACTTGGTTAAGTGGTCTAGTTCAGCATCTAAGGATGGAGAGGCTAAGCCCTAGGTCGGGGGTTCGAAACCTCGTATCCCTGCATTCGTGTTTTATTTCCTTTTTGCGTCTTTTGCTTACGCGCGATGATGTCAGCTAACGGAACATTCTGTCATAGTAACGGCATATGCTCGCTGAGGTCCATAGACAGAATATTCCTTGTCAGTAACGGCATATTCCCTAAATGTTTCTGTGTATATGTAAGTATCTGTGTATTTTCTCTGTATTTGTCCGTATGTATCTGTGTATCTTTTGTTCGTATTTGTCCCTTGGTGAAAGTGTTGTGGAGACACCACAAGGTTGAGGAGGTGACTTGGGAACGTGAGCCTGAAGTCCGTGAGAAGTATCCGGATCTTTTTATCGATGTTTGAGAGTTGTAATAGAAATGTTATTCTAATATTAGGATGTACACACTACTACAAATATAGATAAAGATCACACTTTTTTGGTGTGATGTATGTTTTTTAATCACACCTTTTAAGTTTTATTAAAGTGTGGTCTTTAGGAGTGTGATTAAAAATGGTCATTTTTAATCACACTTTTTAAGTGTCATTAAAAAATGCTTTCATCACATCTTTTAAGTGTGATTAATAATATTTAGATCACACCTTTTAAGTGTGATTAAAAACTTTAGTTCACACCTTTTAAGTGTGATTAAAGACTTTAGATCACACCTTTTAAGTGTGATTAAAAATATTTAGATCACATCTTTTAAGCGTGGTTAAAAACATTTAGATCACACCTTTTAAGTGTGATTAAAGACTTTAGATCACACCTTTTAAGTGTGATTAAAAACATTTAGATCACACCTTTTAAGTGTGATTAATAACTAATAAAACCTGTGATAAAAAAAAAATTGACATATTTAAAGAATAATCAATATTATTTTTGCACGCACATTTGAATAATGTAATACACACTATATACTATATTTCGAATTACAACCATATATTGAATGAAATAATATCATATATTTCATAAATGAAAGTTAAATGTTTAAAAGTATATACAAAGAAATTAATAAAAAAAAAATTAACTGTGATTACATACATTAAAAAATAAAAAATAAAAAACTTGAAAAAAGTAAGTTCTTGAATTCTTTGACCATATTTTGCATCTCTCCAAGAAATTTCTGACCTGAAAAATAAAAAAAACAAATTAATTTAAAAACTGCCAGAAGCATATGAATAAACTTACTAATTAATTTATAAACTTACATTTAGATCACACCAAAAATAATGTAATTTATCCAGTTGTTAAACTGCCCCCAATCCTTTCCCCACAGCCACCAAAAATGACATAATTATTTTGATTCTCCACACAAATATCAGTAAAATAGCACCACAAAAGAAGACAATATGCAACAATGCAGAAAGGATCACATAAATGATAAAATGGAGTATTATATGGACAATCAAAATCATATGATATCAACATATAACTCACTAAAAACTATAAAACAAATAAGGATCAATAAAGCTTATTGGTCTTAAAAGCAGAAACCACATAGCCTGAATAATTACAAATTGGTACACCCATCGATGGAAACATCACCGTGAAAGGTTTTCCTCAAGATCAATAGTACACCCATCAAATTTCCAAATATAAGTACATGCTTAAAAAATAATTCTATGTAGACAAGATATTTTAACAGAACTGGTAAAAATGCATACTTCCCTGTTAGTACCAAACTACCTATTCATATGGGTTCAACTCTGACACAAACTGAGATGCACATGAGATCCATAACCAATATCATCTAATGCATACCTGGGGCAAACAAAAAAATGGAGATAACAGTTAAGAGACATAGCTTGAAGAAGAAAATTCTGCAGGTGAGGAAATGAGTGAAGTTTAACCAATATCAGATCCTTGTCAAGGATCTTCACCTCTCCCCCAAGATGTTCTAGCCAACACAGAACAGGGAACATATATGGTCTGGTTCCCTTAACAAACATGAGTTAGATTAAAATTCACATCAAACGGATCGAGAAATACCTATAATTAAAATTCACATCAAAAGGATGAAGTAAACAAAAGTCAATTAAAATTCACATCAAACAGATCAAGAAATACCTATAATTAAAATTCACATCAAAAGGATGAAGTAAACAAAAGTCAAACAGAATCAGTTAAATTAATTTTATTAATTCAACATTAAAACTAATTTTTGGCTACAATCTGTATTAAAAACTCAATACTACTTGAAGGATAGAGAAATACCTTGATAGAGAGTGAATTAACCAATCGATGTCTTCAAAGTAGCAGAAATCTGCAAAAAAATGAAGAAGAAGATGAAGAATCAAACCAATAGAAAAACTGCATCCATGACAATGTGCAGGCCAATAGAACAAAAATATGAACTACTTATTGTGTTATTTATAGATCTACAATATATATATATATATATATATATATATATGAACATATTTTCAAAATAAAAAACAAACAGGTTCAAACAAAAAGAGTCATATGCACATATTTTCATTCGAATTTTAGGTTGGTAGATAAGATTAGATATATGATGCGTAATTAGTACATCAAATAATTTAAATGAAGTGAACATAAGAATATGCCTCTGTTTATTAATGGACTAGCGTATGCCCGTGCCTGGAGGCACGGTACAATTAATGATGAGATTAAAATATAAATCAAAATTAGAGAGGAATGTATTCAAATTTATTGTTTTATGTTTTTTTTTTCTTTTCAAAGAGTAGGTAATGAATTCACAGAAAGGAAAAAAATTCCTAAATGAAGACATGAAACACCAATTTATTAGTAACCCAAATAAATTTAAGGAACCCCCAAAATTAGGAACCTCCATGACTCCCAATAGAAATTAAAGCCGTCAGGACACAGTTCTCACTATAGAAATTTGGGGCTTTACATCAAAAATATTTTACTCATCTAAAACTTTTCATTTTTGTTAAAATTATGTGGACTTTTAACTAAGTCTTCCTCTTGGGTAGATTCAGCAGTCGGATTGCACGGCTCAAACCCCCTCATATACTAACGGAAAAAGTCCTAACAAAATCAACAGCAAAACCAAATTTCTTCATCCAAGATTTCAACTGTAACTATGAACATCTTATAATAAACTTTCACTACAGGGGCATGTCAAAACAAACACTAACTGCAGATGGGCAATCAAATGGATTTCTAATGTAGACAGTGATGAGCTGGGTACCTCAGGAACTTCATCGTGAGGGCAGTGACCAGCAGGACTGATCTCATGATATGGAGCTTTTGGCAGCCGTCTTTTCACCTGAAGACCCCACACAGGCTTCACCCATGGGTCTTCTTTTCCATACATGAGACAGATTGGTACATCATTCACTTGACACCTGTGAACAGAAATGAACTGGTAGTCCATAATTTGGAGCAAGAAAAGGGAAATTTTACATGAATTACTTGCAGGAGTTTAAACTTTAACAATACGTACCTAGATAAAGCCTCCTAGAAGGATAGTTGTCCCCGAGGAGCAGACATAATTGAGACAAAGGATGCAGCAGCTGCTGGGTGTTGTGCTGTCTCAAGGATACGGGAAAACACTTTATCAACCTCTGTTGAGTGATCTGCATAAACTTGCTCAAGCACCTCTGCAATACTTCCAGGATCACTTATTTTCTGCCAACTACAATCACATAAATAAAGCACTTGCTTAGTTAACTGCAACAATCAGACCTTTTTTTTTCGAACTATAAATTACTAAATGAAGACCTGTCTTGTGTTTGACCACATAGCTAAAATTATGAGTTCACCACATAGCTAAAATTCATCCTCACCAGCTAGCACAGAGGAATCAAGAATCTTTACTCTGCTGCAACACTGAAACAAAATCCACGAACCCACATCTGAGATTTAAAGCCACAACATGCAGCCACCACCAACCCTTGAGCTTTATACTGGTTTACAATTGGCAATTTGACTAAATTACAATTACCCACAAGGGACAACCCTCCAAACCACCACACATTCTAACCTAAATAAACCCTAACCAAAAACACATATAAACCAACCCACGCACATCATCACAGTACAACTGAACCTCTCTAAAATTACATTATGTGCACAATTACACAATATCTGAACCAACAATCATTGACATTTGAACCATCTACAATATTAGTGTACTTACAATGGGGTCATTCTAGAATACAGAGCCTTACCATATGTACATTTTTTATATTAATTACATAAATGTCATAACTAAATCATTTTCAATCATAACTTCAAAAAAAGTGTCACAACCAAACACCACGAAAATATATCCAAAGTCATTTTCGATTATAACCAAGATCACCATAGGTCATAACCAACAAAATAATAATCCTGATAGTAGTGTCTAATCATCACCAATCATCTCTTCCACACATCATTGCATCTAAAAAGTAAGTCTAAAAAATAAGCTTCTATATCATTTTTCTAATCACAATAGGTCATAAACACCAGCCATGACCAAGTCATAACATAGGAAGTAACCAAAAGACCACAAAATCATAATTTGGCATATGATGTACTATAAAATTTTCTTCTCAACTAATCAACAATTTTGAGAGTATGTTAGATGTTACTTGGATTTTATAATTGAAAAATATAAACCATCAAGAATTTTGTAACCAGAAATTTACTTATTGATTAAATTTTGAGAATAAAGATTAGCTTTCCAAGACACATTGAATGCTGCTTTTGAAATGAGGCTAATGAGAATAAAATGAGAATAAAATTTGTAATTTTGATGCTCATACAATTTCCTGAAATGAGAATAAAATTCCAAACCAATATGAAGGACTCACAGATGTCAATGAACATCCACCTAAACTACAGATGTCAATGACACTGGAAAGATATGAATGAAGTGCATGTAATAAAAAATTTAAAACATGAAAAAAATTTATTAAAGACAAACATAAAAGATTCAAAAAATAAAATTTAATTTGAAAACCAAATTTCAGCCATCATATTTTTTATGTTCCACTTTAATGCATAGCCAACATGGTCATTAACCCTCTACATCTTCATAACATTGTTGCTTACACTAAAACATAAAAAGATCACACAATAGATTAAATTAGTTATATAGTTTTATTATGATAATTTGAATTGTTCATTTTTTTCAAATCCTATAGGAGTTTGCTAAACTATTAAAAGGGAAAGAGAGCTTTTCATGCCACAGTCAGGACAATCTACAACAAAACTATTTTCATTTCGTAAAGTGAACTGAGTATTAAAAAAATCACTGAAACAATTTAATTGCATCGAAAGACTAACCTCCGAAGAACACCAACCAGATCACCATCAGGCCCAACCAATGCAACATGCATCGAAGCCCCAATTCTTTCTTTAGCCTGGTCATCAATGACTAAAACAATCGGCAAGGACATGTTCACAATAGACCCATCTTTCATTCTCAAACAATTGAAATGCAAGCTCTGCAAATACTCATCCTCTCTCATGAGCGGACTCGCCCAACCCTCGCTGAGCATGTGAACCCATTCGAGATCAACCTTTGTTATCTTCAGCTTCGGCATTGATTCAGCCTTTAGAGTCTTCAAATCCATTTGGCTCTCCGACACCACGAGATCAACCAACGACCCACCATCTAGGTCGATCAGAGAGCTCTTGACAGCTAAAGGGTTTTTTGCGGAACAATCTACACAACTCATTCTTCAAACAAATGAAAGAGAAGAAATACAATAAACAAATAAAATCTATACAATCTATGTACAAACAGCCTCAGCAGAATGGTGATCGTAATCTTTTAACGCAACAGCCTCAGCAGAACGGTGTGCCCTTTCTTCGGACATAATTAGATGCCAAAACAGATTCAATAATAGACACAATATGAATTCCACAATTAGAGACCAAAATTATTCCACCTATTTTTCTGATTTCAGATTTAATAACAGACACAACATAATTAATAAAACAAAGAGATTCAACTAAGACACAACTAAGATCAAAACAGATTCATATTTACATTCCAAATAGAGGCCAAAACAAACACAGAGAGTGAGTATGAGAGTCGATCGGTGTGCCAAAACAAACACAGATTAACAAACAGATTCATATTTACCCATGTGTGAGTCGATCGGTGTAGAGATGCAAAACCAGAGAGTGAGTGTGAGACTGATGAGATGAGAGAGTGAGGGAGCCGATTAGGTCAGATCAGAGATATATATATATATAACAAAAAAAATCAATGATCGGGAGAGAGAGAGAGAGAGACAGAGATTGAGAGAGAGGGTTTACCTGTGAGTAGATCGGCTGTGCGATGATGATCGGTGCAGAAACGAGAGAGTAAGAGAGACAGTGATGTTGAGATTAGGGATTTTGGTTTTGCGCCCGGGGGTGGGGGGATGGCTAAAAAAAAAGCGGGAATGAAAAAAAAAGAGAGGGAGACGGGGGTGGATAAAAAAAAAATAATTTTTTTTTGGGGGGTCACAAATAAAATTTAAACAATAAAATAATATCGTTTAATTCTTTTTTTTTTTTTTTGGTGACGCGGGTTGCTGTCGTTAAAAAAATTTATTTTTTGTTGAAATAAATTTTTTTTGTAGTTAATGAAAAAAATTTCATTTTTTTTTAGTTACTAAGATTGAAAATTTATTTGTTTCATTTTTATTTTAATTAAAAAAATATTATTATTATTTTTTATTTGGTAGAAGTAGGGGTAATATTTTAATGAAAAATATTTTCCACTAAAATAAATGTTTATTTTCTGTGGTCAATGAAAAATATTTTTCTACGGCCTATTTGTTTTTGTTAGTAAAAATCATGAACTATTTTTTTGTGGTAGAGGAAAGGGAGCGACATTAGTGGTGGAGGTGGTGGATAAGAGATGATGGTGGTGGTGGTGGTGGTGATGGCAAAAAATATTAGGGGTGAAGTTGTGGTAGTGGTAGTGTAGATGGAGTGGCAGGGGTGAAGGAGAGGTAATGGTAGTAGTAGTGGCAGTAGTGGTAGTGGTAGTGGTGGTAGTGGAGTGGTGGCGATGGTAGTAGTAATGGTAGTCGTAGAGGTGAAGTGGCGACAGTGGAAGTAGTGGTGGTGGTGGAATGACGTTTGCAGTAGTGGTGAAGGTGGTAGAGGAGATGGGTGGTGAGAGAGAGAGAGAGATAAGTGAGAGACGGATAGAAGAGATAGAGAGAGAGAATAGAGTGGGAATGGAAAACAAAAACAGGCAAGAATAAAAATTTTTTTTTTTGTCAGAAATAAAATTTAAATAACAAAATAATGTCATGTTTTTTTTTTTTTTTTTTTTTTTTGCGAAGGGAGTTGCCGTCGTAAAAAAAAATAATTTTTGTTAAAATATATATTTTTTTGTAATTAATGATTTTTTTATTTTTTTATTTTTTGTAGAGGATACAGAGTGGCAGTAGTGGTGAAGGTGGTGGATAAGAGATGATGGTGGTGGTGGTGGTAGCGGCGAAGGAGATTAATGGTGAAGTTGTGGTAGTGGTAGAGTAGATGAAGTGGCAAGGGTGAATGAGAGGTAATGGTAGTAGTAGTAGCAGTAGTGGTGAAGGTGGTGGATAAGAGATGGTGGTGGTGGTGGTGGTGGTGGTGGTGGTGGTGATGGCGAAGGAGATTAGCGGTGAAGTTGTGGTAGTGGTAGAGTAGATGAAGTGGCAAGGGTGAATGAGAGGTAATGGTAGTAATAGTAGCAGTAGTAGTAGTGGTGGCAATGGTAGTAGCAATGGTAGTTATAGAGGTGAAGTGGCGACAGTGGTAGTAATGGTGGTAGTGGAATGACGTTTGCAGTAGTGGTGAAGGTGGTAAAAGAGATGGGTGGTGAGAGAGAGAAAAATGAGTGAGAGACAAATAGAGGAGAGAAAGAGAGAGGGAGAGAGGGAGAGAGAGAGAGAGAGACAAAGACAGAGTGATGAGCGAGAGAGAGAGACAAAGTGGTCGCTAAAAGTGCATTTTCTTATAGTGGATAGATAAATCGAGAGGGAGCTCAGTAAATAGAGAAGACAAAAGGGAGAGAGTGAGCAACGCGAACATAGTGGGAGAGAAAGAGAGAGAGAGGGACAAAAAGATAGAGAGTGAGAGACAGAAAAAAGATAGAGAGAGGAGAGATGAACGAGAGAGAGAGAGAGATAAAGAGAAGAGAGATGAGCGAGAGAGACATAGAGAGAAGAGAGATGAACGAGAGAGAGAGAAGAGAGATGAGCAAGAGAGACAGAGAAAGATGAGAGAGATAGAGAGAAGAGAGATGAGTGAAAGAGACAGAGAGAGAAAAGAGATGAGAGAAGAGATAGATGAGTGAGAGACACACAGAGAGAGAGAGAGACAGATGGACAGAAAAAAAAGAGTGATGAGTGAGAGAGAGAATGAGAAAAGAGAGAGGAAGATGAAAAAATGGGTGAAAAGATATAGACAAAGAGAGAGTGAGAGAAAAAAAGAGCGAAAAGAGATAAACGAGAGAGAGACAGAGACAGATGAGCGAGAGAGATAAAGAGAAGAGAGATAGACAGAGAGAAAGAGAGAGAGAGAGACAGACAGACAGAGAAGAGTGATGAGTGAGAGAGAGAGAGAGAGAGAAGAGAGACAGAGACAGAGAGATAGAAAGATGAAAAAATAGGTAAAAAAGTTCCGTGTCTAAAGCCTCATTTTCTAGTAGTGAGTCATCTCTATCATTCATGGGTAGAATAGAGGCGCGGATTTGGGAATTGTATATTTTATATAAAAATCAAATTGAAATATTTTATACAATCACACCTATTTAGGGAGTGTGATTAAAAAGTAGTAATATATATATATATATAATCACACATTTTAATATATGTATAATCACACTTATTTAAAAAGTGTGATTAAAAAGTAGTAGTGTATATATAATCACACTTTAATTAGAAGGTGTGATTAAAAAATATATAAATAATCACACTTTAATTAGAATGTGTGGTTAAAAAATATCTATATAATCACACCTATTTAAAAAGTGTGATTAAAAAGTAGTAGTGTATATATAATCACACTTTAATTAGAAGGTGTGATTAAAAATATATATATATATATATAATCACACTTAATTGAAAAGTGACATAAAAAATAAATATTATCACACTCAATCAAATTAAGTGTGATTAAAATATCAATCTAATTTTTTTTATCACACTTCCAATAAAAGTGAGATCTTTTTTTTTGTCAAAGTGTGATCTTTAACTATTTTTGTAGTAGTGACATTGTATATGTTATGGAGTAGGGTGAATTTCTTATGTTTAATTGGGAGGTTGTGTTATCATGCCATGATTGCATTTCTACGGTTGTAATTGATTTTGATTCAACAAGGTTATCTAGTTTAAATTTCGGGGACAAAAATCCTTAAGGGGGAAAGGTTGTAACGAGTTGAATCAAATTGAATTTATACTTTAATCTCAGTTGGGGATTTATATTAAATTATTAAACTCCATTCATTTTGGACCCAATTGATTAAATTGTGACCCGATAGTAACCATGTAATAGTGTTGTGATTTTATTATTTTTATTTGATTACCATAAAAGAGTTGTAAATATTTACGATGTGTACCATTAAATGAAATATATTTTGTAGTGAGAAAATATTATATTTACTTTTGTCATTAAAGATGTTGAAATGTATTTTTAATTGATATATATATATATATATATATAGGTGTATATATATGTTTAGATATTTGTTCAGTTAAAACAAAAACAAAGAAAAAAAATATCTATAAATAGTAACCAAATAGATATTTTGTTCAACTTTTGGGAATTCTTGGAGTTCTTGCCCTGAGGAAACAAGAGAAAAGAGGTTCCAAGTTGGTTTTTCTTAGGTTTGATCTAGTGTAAGTCATTTTTGACCCCTAGTGCTTTGGATCAAAACGTAGAGGGCAGAAAAGGCGTCGTTTGGCTCCGAGCAAATTTAATTTTTTTTGCCAAAAATTTTGAAAGCTTCTTGGCTTGAGGTACGGATTTTTCCTACACTTTTATGCATTGTTACTTGATTATATGGAGCTTAGAGTTGTATATAATTTAATTAGAATTTTTGGAAAATTTGTGATTTAATTGCTTAAAAGAGAAATTCTGAGAAAAATAAAGAGTTGATGCCCAAATTGCAAAAGTGTAAACTTGGAATATGTTTGCAAGGTTATGAAAGAGATATTTTTTAAATTTGAACAAAAACGGACTTCGATTCAATCGGTTTTGAAATTTTTACCGTTTTGCGAGCAAAAGAGCATTTTGAAGGAAAACAAAGGAATTACATTTAACTTTTGGGGCTTTTGATCAAAATAGGATGTCATAGTTGAATAATGCTTGGAGAATGAGTTTGGAAAGAAAATGATGTTTTCTTGGGCATTAACGGTATTATTTTGCTTAATGTATCTGTTGGAATAAAACCGACAGGGTTAAAAATGGACCTTGAGAGGTTACCGAACGTGATTGTGATATGAAAACTAGTGTAGTTGTTTATATTTGACGAGATGTGGAATAGATTGTATTTATTGAAATTTTTAGAATTTAATTATTTAAATATCTGTTTAGAAATATCTGTTTTGGGCTATCGGTGGAGGATAGCCATGTTTGTTGTAGAAAGGCATGAGACTTAGGTAAATCGAACCACATTTCTCATTTATTTCATTCGACATTGCATTACATTCATTTCGTTGGAAATGTATCTATTTTTTAGAAATGTTTGTAAATATATCTGCTTGCGAGATGAATACTTGATGAATCTGGGTAGGGGGTGTGGAACTGCGCGGTTAGATATTGAGCCTTCTAGTTTATTGGTAAAAATGACAGTAGTAGTGCATTAGGGCCTACTTGCAGACACTCATCTAGAGATTCACAGAGCCTGTATTCATGCAACAGATATGGTTTAAAATGGAAATGGTTTTATATCTGTTGTTGTATCTCAGCATTGCATGCTTTATAAAAAGAGAGATAAATTGTTTTATCATGAGCATGGCATGGGCATACTCCTCTTTAGTCTTGTCATGGTTCATATGTTGTGTAGTATATCTCTACTGGGCTGTATAAGGGAAACCATTTCAGGTACAGATGGTATGTCTCCACCAAGGCATTGACTTGGGAGGACTCGGAACTGAGACTTCATTTTTGTTTTATTGTTATTTGTTGAATGTAAGCCTAGAGCTGTATTTGTGTTGAGTTGAAACTCCATTTTGTGTAACTAAGAATGTTCTTGGATAAATTTGTAAGCCTGCAGGGCAATTATTATCTGTTTGGCTTCCATTTCATACTTGTTGTAAAATGTATGCTTGGGATTAGAACTGGGGCATTGAGATGTCAATAGCATGTATTTGCCATTTGGGATTTAATGGAAATGGATGTATGGAATAATTACCTATATATATGTGTTTGTCTATCAGGTGGGTTTTGTTGCATAAATAAATATACCCTACCTAATTTTCAAGGCGTTACAAAGCGATCTCAGCCATTCAATTATTAGTTGAAACAATTCATACTGTTCTAACCATTTGATCTCTAGGGCATTGTCAAAAACCATTCTACTTTATTATATAGATATATATTTAAAAAATGTGTATTTTTCTTTAAAAAATCATAAATAATGAACTAATTAGAGTTTTATTGTTATATGGTTAAATGAAAGCTAACTAATAGGGATTTTTTTTTAATTGTTTAAAATCAAGAAAATTAGTACGAGATATTAAAACTCTCATAAGCCTCCTCACGAAATCCCCATTTTGCTTATAAACACATATATATGGATGGATTGATATAGATAATAGTAGAATCTATATATTATATAAGGGAAAGTGTCATGACCCGAACCCGCCCCTATAGATTAAGGTCATAACCGGCCAGTAATCATGAGATTACCTGCGGCCTCAAACCTGATATCAATTAATAAATAATAATATGGGGCCAGATGCGGAAGCAAACTTAAAAATTTTGTCCAATGAGTTATGCTTACATGGCATAACAAAACATTTCGTATGTACTTAATAATAACTCACACCACATACCAGTAGTCAACATCTTGTATACCTAGGATCATTCAAACACATAGTCAGCTAAACCAAAAGCTTATACACATATCGGCCTACTGTGACCAATAGCAAAAGAAATGCAAAAGATCATAAACAAAGCCTCTTACGTGAGGCACCTGGGCTGACTTCACAAAACTCAGGTTCCTTTCTTGGATTCCACTAAGGCTGGGGTTGAACGTTGTAGACGCGCCCGCGGCCCCATGCTACAGTTCGGACTCGATTTTGTGTCACAGTTCTAAATCTGAACCAAAGAGTCCAAATCCGGCAAATCGTTTTGAGAAAACAGATTTTTAGAAAAGAAGTGCCAAACATGGACTGCTTTGCCAGATACAGAGTCGTCACCTAAATATTTTTTATGGGGGAATTTAGGAAACCCTGACTCGGTGCCAAAGGCCACGTGTCCATCATTACCAAAGTTGCCTCGGCTCGGGAGCTTGGGTACGATTGGGGAAGGTCAGCTATGAGCACCCCCTCTCGCCCGATCATAGATCGGCCTCTACTAACCGTGATATCCAATTTTGAAAACGTTATGTGTTTTTATTTCGGTTATTAGCCTAGAATTACTATGTTATGCGCACAGCAAACAAGTATAGACTAAATCGCCTAGATTGGAACAAAACATTGCCTGTTTGTTTTGAAAATGGTTTGCTACTCGCAAGTAGGCTAAAATGTAGGTTTTGCCACCCTCAAGTGGGCTTTAGAAAAGTCGGTTTTGCCACTATCTAGTGGGCTTTAAACTCACAGTTTTAATGCATTATTCCAATTTAGGTGATTTAACCTCCATCCACAGGCATTCAAGCAGTTATATCACATAAGCAGCTAGCCTCATGGTAATCATGCTGCTATGGCAACACTCACACGCATGCAAGGATGCTAAAGCAAAAGAACTTACAGAGTACTCCAAGCCAAAACAGAAACTAGTTAGTAATCATATGCATGATCCTAGCTCATGTTAAGATGGCTAATGCAACACAGGCAAAATGCAACTAAGATAGGCTCGGCTAATCTACAATGACATGTGAAATGCTATAACTAACACGTATTCAATTTGAAATTAAAATACGAATGCAGTTAGAGTGATGCGCCGAGCCCGATGCATGTAAGACAAATGTGTGGATGCACGCATGCATAGCATAAGGTATGCTAAATTAAATATGCGCTAATACTAACCATCAGGTAAGTAAAAGGGAGAAAGAAATGGGGGTTGGAAGACATGCACACACACACCCACACTTATTACAAATTCACCCTCGCTCGGAGGGACCGAAAGAATAATACAATTCGAATAATGAACTAACTATCCTAGCTAATTAATTATTACAGACCAACTAAATTAATTAAACAAATTAATTAATTTAAGAAAGCAAGAAAAAGGGCCTCGGGAAGAGGGCTCAATGCACGCGTGCTCGGGTCTTGCTCGGAAGTCCACTGCCATGCGTAGGCTGCCTCTGTTTTCCCTGCTCTGCCCCTCTGAAAACTGCCAAAGTCTCAGAATTGCTTCTCTGGACATTGGGGAACACCACCGGCTGGAGAGAATGGCCACCGGCCATAGGATATACTCATCGGCTGCTGATTAAACTATCGGCCACGGATGGATTGCCGGTCGGCACTAAACGCTGCTGGTCGGCCAATAATTCCTGCAGAACCTGCAATTGACAGCAGCAGAGGGCAAGGCCTAGCATGGCAATGTATTTCAAGCAATGTATGCACCAACCACACCCCTTATCATGTGTATGACTTAAAGGGACATGGTCCTCGGTTCTCAGACCATCAATCGCGCGTTTCAATGCGTGATGGCCCAAGGAATCAAGTACGCATTTTCAATCTCAAATGAATGCAAACCAAATAAACACACAAGGAGGCCCGACCTCTATCATACTCATTTCAAGAGGTCTAGCATGCATGCTTATGCAATGCAATCCTAAGCATGTGAACTAAGGATGCAACATGGAAATGCATGGATGCTAGTAACAAGCATGCAATGTATAATGCCAATGTGCACACATACAAGGCATACAACATGTTAGACAACTTAGCAAGGAATGGATGCTAAATGTATTACCACCTAAGAATGTAATAACATACCAAAGGGGCCAAATGTATTACAACATACAAGGTATGCATGCGACAACATGCAAGAGTAGCCTTACACTAATTGGATAGCCCTAAACTATGTCCAAAACAGTGGCCAAGATGCTAAGGAATGAGAACTAATTGACATACAAACATGCATGACAACATGGACCAACACTCAAGCATTAAAAAGCAATTCCTAAGCACACTCAAGAGGATGCAAACATGGACAAGTGGTACGCAACACCAGCTCTGAAATCATGTTAGAAATGGTGCCACACCAATCAAACAAAGGCAAGCCAAGCATGCAACATGGTCCAAAACTTAAGGCTAACAAGCCAAAATGCAAAGGGGCTATACAATGGAAGCCTTGGTTGACCAAAATAGCCAAGGACAGACCTTAAACATGGTAAAACAAACACAAAAACTTCACAAAGCTAGGCCTAGGACATGCTCGAACAAGGGTTAAAACCTAGATGCATGTTAAGGCAACAAAATGGCATTACAAGGCATGTATGATAAGCAAGCATGGTGTACCAAAACCGACTGAAAACAGAGGCATATTATGACATGATAAGCACAAAAATTAGCTAAGGCATGGTCAACATGAACCTAAACATGGTGCTCCCTCAAGAGGCCAAAAATGGTCCTTTTCAAGGACAACAAGGAGAGGGGGTGGCCCTCTCCTCCCTAGGACCTCAAGGCACTATCCTCATCTCTGAAATCCCTCAAGATTTCAGTGGTGAGGAGGCCCAAACACCAAGGTCCCGGAGCTCACTCAAAATGGCACAAAAAGGGGCCTTACAAGGCTCAAGAGGGGTCAAACAACCTCAAATCACAAAACACCTTTAACAAACTATTTAGAGAGCCTAAAAACAAAACTTTTGTATGTTATACACAAAGCTCAAAGACAATTGCAAGGTAGTCAAAAATACAATGCAAGAAAGGGGTAAAAAGGGGCAAAATTATTACCCTTGAAGACTTTCTTCACAAATGAAGCTCCAGCAGCTTCTTTAGGTTAAAACCAGCACAAGGACCTCAAGAACACTCTTTGGCTCCTCAGCAACCAAGGCAAGGTGTAGAACTAGGTGTGCTATTGCAAAACTAAGAACTTAAACACACACAATGTGAAAGAGAGGGAGAAATAGAGATAGATTACACACACTTCTAACCCTAGAATTCAAGCTCTCTGAAAATAATGCCTAACCCTCTAATTTTTGTCTAACCCTTAAGCAAGGGAGAGGGGAGCTCCTCTTATAGAGGAGCCAATCTTGTAAAGCTTACAAGGTAAGCTAACAAGAAGGCCATCCCTCCATACACGTGTATGGAGGGGAACAAAATGCATGCCAGCTGTATTAAAATATCTGCAAAAGCAGATGAACAGTGATCGGCCATTCAAAATTACCATTTTGACAAAATAAATGGCCGACCGGCAACAAAGAGTACCGACCGGTAATATACATTGCCGATGGCATAAAATCACTGGCCAGTGGCCTCTAGCCATGGCCGGTGATGTGTGGGGATGCCTCAAAAGGCATTCCCTGCCCGTCTAAGGCAAAACACAAGTGTTTGGTGCAAAACCAGACACAACGCGGTCGAATTCGGAGATCTTGAGGCAAGGCGCGTAGCTGAGACCCCCGGAAACTCAAACAAACACGAACAAGGGTAATCACCAAGTGTTCCAATGGTGACGTCCAAGTCTTGAGGACGGTCAAAAATGGGGTGTCTACAGTTGCCCCTCTTTGACAGAACTTGAAAGTCATAACAATGACGGGGGTGAATGTCAAAGCCCAGAGATGACCCATTTTTGACAAGGCCGAAGACTCAGACAAACATGCAAGACAAACAAGATATGTGCCCGAAGGCGGGGGCAAGATGCAAGACAATGCACAGAGCCGGACATAACTTAGGATCATGAAATGAAAGCTGTAATGAAGCACATATGCGACAGTTTTAAGTTAGGAAAGACCAAACTACACTACAATGCAGAGAGGGTGTAAGAGAATTGTACGATTCTCGATATATCTCACTCGGAGTATACCATACCTGTCCGGTTCGTCTAGTTCCACCAGTCGCAAATGAACCGTACATACAATATCGTGCCTGCAAAGAAAACAAACTTAACAGGTACATTGTGATTAACAATCATGCATATTAATGTACTTGAAAATGCGTGACAACGCAAAGCAAGTGGGAAGTATAACAATGCTGTGAAGGCATAGGCATGTAAGTGGAGCACGCGGTCTACGCAGGCAATGAAATTGATCATAAGCATGCGGTCTACGCAAGCAATGAAATTGAACATAAGAATGCGGTCCACGCAAGTAAAACATGCGGTCTACGCAAGCAAAACATCCGGTCTACGCAAGTAATGAAATTCATTATAAACATGCGGTCTACGCAAGGAAAACATGCGGTCTACGCAAGTAATGAAATTCATTATAAACATGCAGTCTACACAAGGAAAACATGCGGTCTACGCAAGCAATGAATTTGAACGTAAGAATGCGGTCTACGCAAGCAAAACATGCGGTCTACGCAAGTAAAATATGCGGTTTACGCAAGCAAAACATGCGGTCTACGCGAGCAAAATATGCAGTCTACGCAAGTAATGGAATTGATTATAAACATGCGGTCTACGCAAGCAAAACATGCGGTCTACGCAAGTAATGAAATTGATTACAAACATGCGGTCTACGCAAGTAAAATATGCGGTCTACGCAAGCAAAACATGCGGTCTATGCAAGTAATGAAATTGATTACAAACATGCGGTCTACGCAAGCAAAACATGCGGTCTAAACAAGCAAAACATGCGGTCTACGCAAGTAATGAAATTGATTACAAACATGTGGTTTACGCAAGTAAAACATGCGGTCTACGCAAGCAAAACATGCGGTCTACGCAAGTAATGAAATTGATTACAAACATGCGGTCTACGCAAGTAATGAAATTGATTACAAACATGCGGTCTACGTAAGCAAAACATGCGGTCTACGCAAGTAATGGAATTGATTACAAACATGCGGTCTATGCAATCAAAACATGCGGTCTACGCAAGTAATGAAATTGATTACAAACATGCGGTCTACGCAATCAAAAACATGCGGTCTACACAAGTAATGGAATTGATTATAAACATGTGGTCTATGCAATCAAAACATGCGGTCTACGAACGTAATGAAATTGATTACAAACATGCGGTCTACGCAATCAAAACATGCGGTCTACGCAAGTAATGGAATTGATTATAAACATGCGGTCTACGCAAGTAATGAAATTGATTACAAGCATGCGGTCTACGCAAGCAAAGCATGCGGTCTACGCAAGTAATGGAATTGATTATAAACATGCGGTATACGCAATCAAAACATGCGGTCTACGCAAGTAATGAAATTGATTACAAACTTGCGGTCTACGCAATGAAAACATGCGGTCTACGCAAGTAATGGAATTGATTACAAACATGCGATCTACGCAAGCAAAACATGCGGTCTACGCAAGTAATGGAATTGATTACAAACATGCGGTTTACGCAATCAAAACATGCGGTCTAAGCAAGTTATGGAATTGATTATAAACATGTGGTCTACACAAGCAAAACATGCGGTCTACGCAAGTAATGAAATTGATTACAAACATGCGGTCTACGCAAGTAATAGAATTGATTATAAACATGCGGTCTACGCAAGAAAAACATGCGGTCTACGCAAGCAATGAAATTTCATTACAAATGCAACTACATTGCAAATGCAGAAAGGATGTAAGAGAATTATGCCATTCTCGATACGTCTCACTCGGAGGATACAATACCTGTGCGGCTCGTCTGGTTGCACCAGCTTCAAATGAACCGTACATACAATATCGTGCCTGCAAAGAAAGCAAACTTAACAGGTACAATGTTATTAGCAACATGCATGACAATGCGAAAATAAATGCAAAATGATATGCAATACATACAAAACTATGTATGAATAATGCAAATGAAAATGCAATGCAATTTGAAACAATGCAAATGATATGCAATGCAATTGAATCATGATTCGATTATGAGCGGTTCGAAACCACACCTATGTCAAATAGATTGATGGAGGTAACAAGTCCATCTACCATAGAACGGTCAACAGAACTATGAGTAATGTAGACGGACACAAGAACAAGTATTGGGGGGGAACGACAAAGGTGGGGAAATGACCTGCTGGGGAAAGGACAACGATCCTGATGCTGGATGCAACAATTACACTACAATGTAATATATAATGAAAATGCTGGGGAAATGGCAATGGATATGGCACGCGGGCCAAACCAAATCTTGCCTAGGCAAAGCATGTACGCATACAAGCTACGTCTAATATAGAATGGTCCACTGAACTATGCTTCGACACGAGAAGTATGGGCACATACCGGACCAAACTCAATCGTGGAAAGGCGCGAGCCATAGATGGAAGTGATACAGTGAATGCATGCGAATTACAATGCAATGTGCACTGGGATGGAAAAGATACGATGGATAAGGCACGCAGGCCAAACCAAATCTTTGCCTAGGAAGGGTATGTACACGTACAAGCCGCGTCGAACATAGAACGGTCCACTGAACGATGCTTCGACACGAGAAGTATGGGTACATACCAGACCAAGCTCAACATCGAAAGGCGCAAGCCATAGATGGAAGGTGATGCAATGAATGCATGCAAGCTACAATGCAATATACACTAGGTTACAATGATGCATGACAATGCAACTATTTACGATGGTGCATGACAATGAAAATATTTACGATGGTGCATGACAATGCAACTATATTTTTTTGTTTGTTTTTTTTTGAAATGCAAATGCATGATGACGCATGATTTTGCAATGCGCGACAACGCACGGCCTTTGAGATGCATGACAATACATATTGATGCAAGTGCGTGACAACGCAGGTCTGATGACAATGCATGTGAACCCGAATGCGCAACCATGCGCGCCGTTTGGAATGCATGACAATGCAACCGAGCGGGTTTAAGGTCTCGCCAGACCGGCGGAATGCATGAGTTAGGATGCGCAAGACAACGCGACGCGCAAGATAACGTGATGGGATGCATGCAATATGCAATGAGTTGCGCAAGATGGCGTGATTGAATGTATGCAAAATGCAATGAGATGCGCAAAACAACGCGATGCGTTAGACAATGCGAGTGCACAAGACAGTGCAATTGATTTGAAATGCACAAGATAGTGCAATTGACATATGCATATGGGGCAACTTTTGAGTTTTGTAAAAGCCAAAAGTATACGGAAAGGATACACCTTGCACGAATTCAAGTGCCACGCACAGAAGACACGATCCGAGGTCAAAACGGAGGCCGGTTGAGCGTCGGAAATGTACTGTTTTGCACTGTTTTGAACACTAAAGGCCCTGAACCACACATATAACCCAAACAAGGCTATGGGAGGGTCAAAAACCACTATAGGAGACCACCGG
This sequence comes from Camellia sinensis, assembly GCF_055761805.1. NCBI lineage: Eukaryota > Viridiplantae > Streptophyta > Magnoliopsida > Ericales > Theaceae > Camellia > Camellia sinensis. The sequence continues at coordinate 177,294,492 of NC_138962.1, read as the reverse complement.
ATGTCCACCGGCCATTAGAATACACCACCGGCCATCCATCGGCCATCACAAAATTCCATCGGCAGACTATTTTGCCGACCGGCAAAGATTGTGGCTGACCGGCAAAAAGTCCTTGTATCGGGGTAGTTCAGTCATTTGGCCACGGGTCTTTTAAAATAGGGCATCTAGCCCTATTTTCTTCACTCCCTCTTGCTCGAAATTTCTCTCCCTCTCTTTCTAGATCATTTTCCTCCTTTGATTTCCTCGTTTTCTTGCGTTCTAGCCGCTATTTCGTCGTTCGATTCAAGAATACCTTCGCGTTTTGAACGTTTTGAACCGAACTAAACTTCGTTTCGGTGTCTCGTTTTTTATTTCCACCACTCGGGGCTTGTTTCCCTCGAGTTTTTCTCAATATCTGTGCCTTTTCCGCACTTCGGCTTTTTCGGGCTTTTCCGGCCACTTCGGGGTTGACTTTTTTTGTTGACTCTTCACATTCTCGCCCGGCTTTCCGTCTTCCGGCCATTTTCACATTCTCTTCGAGATGACGGACGATCTTCCATAGGGCGGGACCCCTCCAGAGCTCGAGATGGATCCCGAGGCCGACCCCTTGCCACTTCGTATCCGGCCGTTCGATCCGAAGACCTACAGGCCTGCGGTTCATGTGATGCTCCCTGATGGACTACGCCAGTTCCGGAGCTTCGAGAGGGGCGTGGCACCCGAGCTTCTCCTGCGTGAGCCTACCTCTCATCTGTCCTTCAGCGCTTCCGAGGTAACATTCTTTCCTCTGCTTTACTTTCCGCAATGTAGAATATAAAACTGCTGTAGCTGGTCATATTCTGTAACTGCTTAATTCTGATACACTGATGCACTGTACACTATAGTTGATCGCAAACAAACTTACAACCGGTACCTGTTTGAAACTTACACGTGCGCACACACTGCACTGACCCTGAATCACCCAAACGTGCGGCGCACACTGTATTTCACTGCATACACACTGGTACCCAGTATCTGCTTGAATCTGAAAACATGCACACATGCTGTATTTGCCCTGAACCGCTCAAACACGCTGACACATCACACGTTGTATTTTACTGTAAGTACACCGGCACCCGATGTCTGCTTGAATTTGAAAACATGCACACATGCTGTATACCTGTATGCTTCTTAAAACTGCGTTTTGAATATTGCCTCGCAATCATTGTTTTTTATTACAAGGGGATTCTCATACCATCCGCGGGTATGGGAACATCGTTGCTCGGGACTGGTACATAGAGCAGCCAGACGCGGTTCGCCATATCGTCGACAAGGCTGGTTTCGGCATCTTCTGCAGGGGGCTCTCCCGGCTGACGACCTGCAGGCCCTTGCTTGTCGCTTTAGTGGAAAGGTGGTGGGATACCACCAACTCCTTCCACTTCTCCGTCGCGGGGGACATGACGATGACCCCTTATGATTTCTCGATGCTCACCAGCATCGGGGTGGGGGGTGATCCGATCCCCTTGGACACCGATATAGATGAGTGGGACGCCGCCCAGCTGTACCTGCTCGGCACTCAGCCTCCCCTCGCCCGGGCAGGGTTTGTCAGGTACTCGTGGTTCGAGAGCCACTTCCGGATTCAGCCAGCCTTGGCGGAGGAGACGCAGATGACCCCAGAGGAGGTGGATCAGTACACACGGGGTTTCATCATGTTTCTGCTCGGTGCGACCCTTTTCGCCGACCGGGCGAACACCGTGCCTCTATGTCTGTTGAGCGCACTGGTGGATGTCAGGCGGATCCGCCGCTATGACTGGGGGGGCGCCGCTCTGGCCACTTTGTATGGTTACATGAGCTCTTTTTCCTGCCTCAGCAGACAGCTTCTTGGCGGCTATTGGCGAGCTTGGGAGGTACATCTTCTTCCTCTTTTACATTTCTGCTTTCTGCTTTCTGTACTCTGTACACTGCACACACTGTACACTGCCCCACACTGACTGTATACTGCACACGCGGCACACACATATTCTGCTTTTTACTGACTGCACACTGCACACACTGTACATTCTGCACTATACACTGCACAACACACGGCTCTGCCATTTCTGCTTCATTCTGTATTTTGCTTTATCTGATAGTCATACTTATATCTGTTCTGCAGTTGTGGGTGTATGCCTACTTTTCCAGGCTTGCCCCAGTACCTGATGTGGAGACCCTACTCGGCGTCCCATTTTCTCATCGCTTTGATGTGCGATGCGTGCGGAGACCACGGGAGTCTTTTATTTTCTTCCGCCGCTACTTCGACACCATCACCGCCGCGGAGGTATGTTCAACTTTAGAATTTGCTTAGGCTTCGCTTAGCACTGTATTTTCGATAACAGATAGATAACAAACTACATATTTACTCGCAGATCACCTGACAGCCCTGGGCTCCGTTGCCGGCTGGGGTGAGAGACCACTATGAGGGTGCTGATGAGACAGCCCGCCTCAGGATTCTGTTGGAGGGCCCAGTCTATCGGGCTTGGTACCTGGGTGAGCGTTTCTTGCGCCAAACCCTGGGTTTACCGGAGCAGATAGTTTCGGGTCCCCCCTACACATATAAGGCATACAGAGGAGTTCTCCCTCGAGCACGTGAGGGAATACACCGTCAGCTGGAGTGCGGAGTGCCACAGAGACGAGGGCGACTATGCCGAGTACGTCCGGACCTACATTATGCGACCCTTGGGCAGTGGCCGGCGAGCTGAGAGAGAGAGGCCAGCGGCGCCAGCAGCTGGAGCGGGAGCGGGGGCTGGAGTAGGAGTGTCGAGGAGAGCTCGAGTCCGCGGCAGGGGCGGAGCTCGGAGGGGTCGGGGGACCGGCTAGCCTGCTCTGCCCACTTTACTGACATACAGAGGGCAGGATGGGGCGACCTGCCAGATCCCTTTCGCTCCTCCCCCGGCGGATCATGAGTTAGCCGGTATCCCTGACCTGCCCCCGGTATGTATTACTTCATTTTGCATCTTGCATTGGCATTTCATTTCTGTTTATTTGATATTCCGCGGAGTACTTATATATCTTATGCTCTTGCAGGCGTCCTCCGAGTACACCCGGCAGTCCGTGGAGTTGAATGCCTCCATGATGGGGATGCTACAGCGGACCTTCGACCTCTTGGCCCTCTATAGTATTCCGGTATGTCCTTCTGACGATAGTCTCAAACCATTCATAAGCTGATTCGCGTAATCTGATGCACGACACAACACCTGACACACTGATCTCACAACATCTGATACATTGCATACACTGCATTCTGCACTTGATAAACTGCTCACAGCGTTTATACACTGTACTCATACACCGCATTCTGCACTGATACACTGCTCACAGTATTCTGATGTATTTGCCTTTTGTGCTTTTCAACCTCCCTTCCAGATTCCTCCGGTGGGTGGTGCTCCGACTGGGCCCTCTATTCCTGCTCGAGAAGGGCGTGGAGACACTGTACGTCCCTGTACCAGGGCGGGGCGCGTTCATGTCGGGAGTAGCTCTCGGGCGCCGACCCCTGATGATGACGATGATGACGATGATGAGTCCGAGGCAGAGGCAGAGGCTGGGTCATCTGAGGAGGCTGGAGACGACTCAGACTCAGGTTCAAATGGTGACGCTGATGACGATGCCCCTGCACCTTCGTCCAGGAATAGGGCGAGGACAGATCCCCGGGCCTGAGACTACTGATGACGATCCAGATTGCTGCTTTTCTTCTTTTTTTTGTACTTTCTTTTTTTGTCTTCTCTTTGCTGGTAGTTAGATTACCTTGTACTGCCGCAGGCAAATTTTTGTTTTCAAAGCTATGTACTTAAAAAAGATAATGAAATGAACAAACTTTTTGTTTAAAAAGTGTTACATTTACATATCTCATGTATTGCATCGCATCACATCATGTTACACCGCAATGTGAATGGAATTGACCTGTTGTCTAAAACATCGAGCCTTTGTACTGTAATGATCAGATAACCAAACGGCCTCATAGCAAAACAACCTAAGCAACACACTGCTCAAACTGAACGCACAGCCCATACTCTGTTGGGAATTAGTCTGCATACAGCCCATAACACCACACTTGGTTCATTCTGCACACCGCAAATCCTGAACAAACGGCCCAATTTGACAAGACGGAACACAAAGATGGAACCAGTTGAAGTTGAAGCACGTTCAGATGGCCCGAATTTTTTTCTTCTTTTGCTTCGCACAGATGTAGAGAATGGCACAGCACTCTGAGCATAAATGATTTTCGAAATAAAAAAGGATTTTTAATCGAGGTATCGAGCCTACAACTGAACACAGTAGGAAGGACTCAAACAAAAGGGTACACGACGTAAACACAACGAGACACGCTCGGAAAAGACCCAAAACAAAAGTTGAGGTGAACAAAACGGAAGACACGACGTGTGGACATGTTCAACGAAAGACCTCAAATCTCGAGGAGCCAGTTCCTCCGGTATATTTCCCACCATTTCTGATTTGTGATTCTCACATCACTCGGCCATCAGGCTCAATTTTTTTTCTCTCAAAACCCTTTTTCTTACTTTTCTCTCCACTTACACCTCTCTATTCTTTATTCTCTCATTTTTCGTCCCTCCCCAAGGCGATTGATGAATGAGTAGGAAGTTGCGGGTTCATGCCCAACACCGTTAGCTCACAGCTATTTCTTCTGGTGGGTAGAGTGACCTCCGGGCAAGTATGTTGACGATGGGGGAAAGACAAAACGCCCGACTCAACTGTGCCCCTAGTTCATCGTTTTGACCATTTTTTGTTTTGGTTTTCTACTAAAACAGTTTTGATCAAGATGAGAGTCGGATTAACGTGCTTGTTCAATTTTTGATTTGAAAATCACGCAAGTCAGGTTGTAAGCACTGAAAATTTTCCTTTTTTTGGTCCAAGAAAAGGTCGGGTTTTGGAAAATGGAATAGTTTCCGAGAAAATAGTCAACCTCAGTTACAAAATTTCGAAAACTATTTTGCAAATAGTCAATGCTCAACGAGCATGGAACTTACTCTTTGAGATGCGCAACCTCGGATCGGAGGCAATGGAAAATTGCCCCTGGCTTGAAAGGGGTGGATGGCAACGGAAAGTTGCCCCTGGTTTGAACGGCGACTCGCGACGACTCGTGGCAACGGAAAGTTGCCCCTTGTTTGGATGATGCCGCAGTACATTGAATGGCAACGGAAAGTTGCCCCTTGTCTGAATGGCACCGTAGTGTATTGTAATCAGTCCTCACAGTGATGATTGCAACCGAACTCTCGAACATAGAAAAGACAAAGATGACTAGAACCATCACATGGACACAGTTGAATTTGAAGTATTTTACGGCTGGACTTCAGAATGAAGTTGCCTACGTATCCCAAAGATGGGAATCAAGCCTCACGTAGTTCGGGTTAAGGTACACTTGGGTATTTTAACCCTCACTTTTCAGGCTCTAACTTTTGGCAAGGTGGCCGATGCGGATTTTCGGCCTTGCGAGCTTCTTTTCATTTTCATTTTTTTTCTTTTTTTGATTTTTCGTATCTTTTCACTCCCTTCTTTTTTTTTTTCTTCTTCTCTTTTTTTTTTTATTTTATTTTATTTTATTTTTGCATCTTTTTGCTTTTTTGTATTTTTCTCTTGCTCTAACTTTTGCCTGGGTCGCCCCTCTGGGTTTTCGGCCCAGCGAGCCTCTCAAAGGGTAAAAGTGTAACAAGTCCATGCCAAGTGGTTTTAGGGTTTCGAAGCCATCCGTATCCAGGAGAGTGGCTGTTGTATTGATTTATTGAAGGATCCGTCTTTGGCTCTTCGAGCATATCTGACATTTTTGCCCCTAGATTGAGGGGGGGCTTCTGATCTAGCTTTACAAGCTTCCTTTGATCTGATCTTCTCTATCTGACTTTGGTGCCTCTTGTTCAAGGGCTGCTTCCAATCTGGCCACACAGACCTCTCTTGATGGTCGATCGTTGAACACTCCGAATTGTGGTTCAAGGTTTTAAAACAAGGGCTCGAGCCTTGAGGCTGAGAGCGATCCTAAGCTGCACAATCTCAAGAGTGATTCCACACTGGTCTTCGTAGGACCGCGCAAAACATTTTGTTTTTGAAAGTTTTTAAAGAAGCGACAAATCGATCGCGCTGAAGATAGTGTGGAACCATCCTGGATCAAGCCAGGGTCCTTCTCAGTACTCACGCTGACAAGCATGATTTCAATCATTAAGGGCTTAGCACGCCTTTCTTTCTCTCAACTTGATCAAGGTTGGCAAAACCCGAGGAATTCCTTCCTCTTTGTTTTCACCGCAGTGTTCAAAAAGTTTTGAAAAACTTAGGTCAATGCAATGATTTTCAGGGCACAAGAGAACAGGTGAAGTGTACTGCCGTTCCATTCAAATCCTTCGGCACAACTAGCTCAAAATAGCAATATGCATGGAAATATGATAGCCGCAGCTGTTTCATTCAGATTCCCTGGTTGTAACTGGCTCCACAGCAGAGACAGACTCAAAAGGAAACAAAAGGGTTAGATACAAAAACGGTGTTCGAGGCAACAACCCCGAAATCACCCGACATTCTATACAAAAGGAACTGACTCGCTACAACAAGACAGACCTATAAGCAAAAGGACCGACTCAAGACAATGAGACAGACTCAAAACAAAAGAAAAGACTGACTCGACACCCAAGCCAGAATTCTACAAAACTAGCATTCGCAGATGCTCCAAAAATGCGTGCGAGATGCCACATCCAAATACGCCGAGCACCGCCCGCAGGTGGTCCAACCCCTGATCACAAATTTGCAGTATCCTCGAAGTCCAACAGCTCAGTGGTGACAGACTTTGCCGAGGTAGGTGGGAGGATGACCTCATTGTCGATCAAATCTTGCACTTCATGACGAAGGCGAAAACAACCATCGGTGCTGTGGCCGGACTGTTGGTGGTACACACAGTACAAGGTAGCATCCTGTGAGAGAGGGAGATTCTTCGGGAGGGGCCGAGGCTCGAGGGGTTTAAGATGCCCCTTTTTGGCCAATATTTGAAATGCCCTAGACAAAGGCATGTAGAGGGCATGAAAGACTCTGCGTCCTCGAGGCAGATACTTTGAAGTCTGAGGATTCTTGCTAGACGCACTAGCGAAAGGGTCGGCTGGCACTGCCTTGGCTTTCTGATCTTTTCCTGGTGCAGTCCTTCCTCTCGTTGAATCTTTTGCCCCCTTGCCCTTGAGTTCTTGTATCATGAGATGTGGATGCATTCCGTTTTTGCTCTTTGTTATCACCAAAGCCAATGCCACTGTTGTCATAATACATTTGTTGAGACCCAATGATGTTGTCCAAAGTCTTTGATCCTTTGTTCCAAAGACCAATGGTAGCCATAACACACTTGAGCTCTTCCTCTTTCTTAATGATTAGTTCTTCCAAGGCAACTTGAGACATCTCGAGAGTTTCAATCTTTTCTTCATACGTTGCATAGATTTGTTATAGCTCATTCCTCTCTGTCTCACAAGTCAAGAATTTTGCACAAAGGGCTTGTCGATCATTAGATATCTTGATGGCATCATTCCTAGCCTTGGAAATCTCCTTCTTTAATTTGACATTCTCATTTTCATAGGTTTTGAGTTTCATAGCGAGTTTGTCATTCAATTTGGATAAGTTAAGAGATTCCTAATACAACTTTTCATAAGCTTACTGAAATTTTTCATCATCACTCCCCGAGGATTCATCATCAGTGGTATTCTCAACTAGTCTCTTCGGATGCTCTATTCGTCCTTCAGTTTTAGAAGCTGCCATGAAAGCAAGAAATTGGTCATGCCCTTCTTCACCTTGAGCTTTATTGTCACTTTTATCTAGAAGTTTGAGCTGCCTGCAAAAGTACTAGGAGTTGTGTTTTTGTGCTCGAGTGGCACTTCCTACGCTCGAGCATAGATTTGTGTTCTCAAACACGCATTTTAGTCAGACCGCTTGAGCGGCCATTCTTGCGCTCGAGTGGAGATCGCGATTCAGTTTTTTATAAATTTGCCATTAATTCAGTTTCTAGGGTATAGCTTTCAGATCTTCTCCTTGTGTATTAGGGTTTTCTTCTGGAGGTTCTTTGCTAGTTTATTTGATGTTTGTTTGAGTTTAACTCATGGTTTGAGAAGTATACATCAAATGATTGTTTGTTTCAATCAATACAAAAGAGCGAGTTGTTCTTCTGTGGTTTCTAGGGAATTCAGGCCCAAAGCTTTGGTGGATTCCGGAGTGGCTCATCGTCGTGCATTCGACATCAATGTTATGGGTTCAACGTTGGGCAAGACAATTCCGAGGTGAAGACGGTGGTGGAAGAGGCACATTGAGGTCGGTTCAATTCGAGCGTTGATTTGCTAGGTAATTGAGGGTACACTTGTGTAATTCCTTTTTGTCTTCTTAGTGGATCGTTTTGTGGCTTTGGTCTGTGGTTTTTTTTATCACAATTGGAAGCACGCCAATTGTGTTTTTCCACGTTAAATTGTTGTGTCGATTTGTCTTTGATTGTTTGATTGTGATTGTTATTTACTGTTTAAAATTGATACATAATCACAAATCAATATCTTGGGGATTTTAGATTTTTCAATTGGTACCAGAGCAGGTCGCTTTATTTTTTTTAAAACTATTGGAGCGAGATCTTGTTTGATTTGTGATAATGGATTCAATCCGTGAGGGAAATTCTATGGTTTGACCACCCCTACTTGACGAATCTAATTATTCTTTTTGGAAACCCGGGATGAGATTGTTTTTAAATGAAAAAGTTTGGCAATCTGTCATGTGCAGGTGGACCGAACCGGCGATTATTGTTGATGGAGTAACTTTTCCCAAACCAATTGATAAGTGGGACACAACTGATTACCAAAATAGTAGCTGGAATAGTAAAGTTATCAATTCTCTCTTTTGTGCCGCCACACCAGAAGAGTTTAGTCGTATTTGCAATTCATGAGGGCACTCATTCGGTTAAATGCTCAAAACTTCAAAGGCTCACATCTAGTTTCGAAAACCTTTCAATGAAAAATAGTGAGACCTTTGATGAATTTTATGTGAAGTTGAGTGACGTTGTAAATTCCAGCTTCAATTTAGGTTAAAAAAATACCGGAATCCAAGGTTGTGGGAAAATTTTTGAAGTCCTTGCCCGATCAATTCCAACCAAAAGTTACGGTTATTGAGAAGGCACAAGATGTTAACAACCTCAAGTTGGATCATTTGGTTGGAAATCTCTAAACTTATGGGGCACACAGGAATTTCAAAAAGAAATAAAAAGATGATATTGCTTTAAGTAGTGCTCATAAAGTTGGAAAAGATTCTGATGAGGATTGTGAGATTGATTCCAAGATTACGGATGCTTTTGTAAAACAATTTAAAAAGTCTTTTATGAAAAATAATCTTAATCTTTCGGAATCAACTCATAAATCCAAAGATAAAGATAAACTCAAAATTAATTCTATAACCTAGAAGAAGAAAGGAAAAATACAAGGGAACTCTGAAAGAGTCCAATGCTATGAATGCCAAGGATTTGGCTACTTTGCTCAAGAATGCCCTACTTGTTTGAAGAAGAAAAAAAGCCTTTGCTATCACTTCGGATGATGAATTAGAGTCTAATAAAGAAGAAAGTGACAACGAAGCTCAAGGCGAAGAGGGGCATGAACAATTCCTTGCTTTCATGGCGGCTTCTGAAACTAAAGGATGAATAGAGCATCCGAAGAGGCCGATTGAGAATGCCACTGATGATGAATCCTCGGGGAGTGATGATGAAGAGCTTCGGCAAGCTTATGAAAAGTTGAATAAGGAATCTCTTAACTTATCCAAATTGAATGACAAACTCGCTATGAAACTCAAAACCTATCAAAGTGAGAATGTCAAATTAAAGAATGAGATTTCCTAGGCTAGGAATGACGCCATCAAGGTATCCTTAGACAAGTTGTACAAATGAGGCCATTTGGGAATGCACAAGTTATGTGTTGAAGAAAAAGAATCAAAGCGCCTCATGGAGGCCATCTATAGAGGAGAGTGCAGGGCCCACATGAACGGTGTAATGCTCGCCCAAAAAATCCTTAGACAAGGCTACTACTGGTCAACAATAGAAGAAGATTGTATTGGTTTTGTTCGGCGATGCCACAAATGCCAAATTTATGCCAATCACATGAACATTCCGAGGTCAAAGCTCTACAACATAACTTTTCCATGGCCATTCTCTGTTTGGGGAATAGATGTTATCGGCATAGCTACACCAAAGGGATCAAACGGGCATGAATTCATTTTGGTAGCGATCGACTACTTCACGAAATGGGTGGAGGCTCAGTCCTACTCTTTGCTGAAAGCATCGCATATGGCTAAGTTCATCAAAAACAACATCATATGCCAATACGGAGTGCCCAATGAAATTATCTTTGATAATGGGCCACAGTTCAAGAAAGAGGTGATAGACTTGCTTGAGAAATATAATGTGGCTTTCCATAAGTCATCGACTTACAGGGTACAAACCAATGAAGCTGTCGAAGCTACGAACAAAAACATCAAAAGAATTTTGCAGAAGATGGTAGAGACTTACAGGGACTGGCCAGATAGATTGCCATTTACACTCTGGGGCTATAGAACCTCGATCCGAACGTCTACAGGGGCAACCCCCTATTCTCTTGTCTACGGGATGGAGGCTATTTTGCCAATCAAAATTGAAGTGACCTCGCTACGAGTTATGGCCGAGTGTCAAATAGCGAAGGCAGGTTGGCAACAAAGTAGGTTTGAGGAGTTAATGTTATTTGATAAGAGAAGACTAAGAGCATTGTATCATGTTTAGGGTTACCAACGTCGAATTGCTAGGGCTTTTAACAAGAAACTTAAGTCCAGAAATCTTCAAGAAGGAGACATGATGCTGAAAGACAATCGGGGCTCTGTTTCATGACCCTAGGGGCAAGTCCAAACCCAACTGGACCAGTCCTTACATCATCAAGTCAATCTGGTCAGGAGGGGCGGTTATTCTTATGGACTTGGATGGCCTAGAGTTCTCGCAACTGATCAATATGGACAAGTTGAAAAAATATTAACCCTAAGAGGCTCGCTAGGCCAAAAACCCAAAAGGGCAACCTAGGCAAAAGTTAGAGTATGAAAAATTAGAAATAAAGAAAAACTGAGCTCGCAAGGTTGAAAACCCTAAAGGGCAACTTTGGCAAAAGTTAGAGTGCAAAATGAGAGAGTTAATACCTAAACCAAACTACATAAGGCCTGATTCCCATTTTTGGGATACGTAGGTAACTTCACCTTGAAGTTCGGCCGTAACTATCTCTGATTCAACTGTCCTATCCGTTTCAGGTCATCTTCGTTCATCATCTGTTAGTTCGGTTATGCCCTTTATTTCGAGAAAAAAAGCTGATTACAGTGCAGAGTAGCAGTGATATGCAATCAGGGGCAGTTATGATTTCTTTTGATTCGGGACTGTACATCTTGAGAATCGATTCTGTACGTGTCAAGTGGTGATTGTTTCCGAAAATTGTTTTGAAAAGTTTTAATAAAAGTTGATTTTGTTCAAAATTTTACCCTTTTACAACTTAGACCATTTTTGGGACCGAAAGGAAAATTGTAAATACTCACAACTTCAATTTTATTGATTTCAACACAAGTACATTCTCCAACTCTTTGATTTAGATCAAAGTTGCTTTTACATCTTAAACTTGAAAAAAAAATATCAAAACAGTAAAACTAGGGGCACACCTAAGTCAGGTGGCTCTATGCCAAAGAAAGCCCAATCTCTGCCTCCTCTTCAGGCCAAGCCAAACACTCCTCAGACAAGGTGTAACTGAAACTAATGGCAGGAGCGAAAATATCTCTCGTTCTCTAAGCCGCGAGATACCGGGGTAGGTATGAAGTATGAAGTGAAAATGAAACAGTGTATTCCACTCCCTCATCTGAACATATCTGATCATGCCCGAATTAGTGTCGAAACCAGAGAGGAAAATAGAATACGCAATGTGTGAGGTCAATCAACTCTACACCTGACCGTGGGGACATGTTGTAGCTCAACTCAACCAAATTAATCCAAGGGCAATGCCAAGTTATGTTAGCTGTGGACCGACTGCACATCCAATTACACCATAAACCTTCTGAGGGGAAATCCATTAGCCATTGACCAAAGAAGTAAGCTCAGGTCGAGTAAATTGGGCAAGGGTCCACCACTTGCAGTTTATCCATCAATCATACCTGGGGAGGGATGGAAAATAAAAGAGATTAAAGTATATAAAGGTATACGATGAAGGAAAAGTAAGGTAAGGGTTTTGAGAGAAAAACAGAGAATGAGTGTTGAGTGATGTAAGATTCATAAATCAAAAGGGTGGAAAAGAATACCTGGAAAAGTAGCGAACTCCCTGCCAACCGGGTGGTCTCTTGTGACAACCCTGCTGTAGACACCCCATTTTTGACCGTCCTCGAGACTTGGATGTCATCGTTTGAACACTCGATGATTATCCATGTTTGTGTTCGTCTTGAGTTCTTAGAGGTTTTGGCTACACGCCTTGCCTCAAGACCTCTAGACTTGTTTGTTTTGTGTTTGGTTTTGCATCAAACACTTGTTATTTTGCTTCTGAGGGTGGAAAATAGCTTGTAGGCCATCCCCACACCTCATCGGCCATGGCTAGAAGCCACCGACCCTGTTTTCTTTCTACCGGCCAAAGGTGTTAGCCGGTCGGCATTGTGTTTGGTCGGTCGGCCACTGATTTGGGTCAATCAGACACTTTTTCTGGCCGAGACCTTTTCTTGAGGACGTTTGAACCTTTTGAACCCTTGTTTTAGCTTCTTGAGGAAGCTTGAACCTTTCGAACCCTTGGTTTTAGCTTCTTAAGGAAGCTTGAACCTTTCAAACCCTTTGTTTTGAACCTTCGTTCTGGCTTCTCCAAGAAGCTTGAACCCTTTGCTCCAAGCTTCTAAGAGAAGCTTGACCCCTTTCTAGCTTCTTGAAGAAGCTTGGACTCTTTCCAGAGCTGTTTTTGTCATTTAAGGCTTGCCTCTTGCATGTGTAGAGCAACCCCCTTCATAGCTTTTCAAAGTAGCACCTCATTCTTGGATGTGTTGGATACATTTCAGTGGGTATTTGGTCATATTTTGGCATGTCATGAATCTGTTTTGGGCTAGTTTAGTGACCCCTTGAATGCTTCATACACTTGTAGTGTAAATCCCCTAAACTAGCTTCACATGCTTCATGCTTTGTCATGTCTTGTTAGCTTGTTTGGTTTACATTTCATCATGTTTTTGGTAATGTTTTGCCATATATGACCCTATCCATAGTTGGTTTGGTCATCCTTTGCATACTCCATATAGGTGTAGAACAAATCTTGTTTACTAGCCTCTTGTGCATGATGTTTTGACTGATCATCCTAGCATATTTTGGCTTTACTCTAACATGATTTTATGCTTATTTTGGGCTATCCTAGGACTATTTTGGGCTGCCATGGCCATATCACTCATGCTTTGTATAGCTATAGTGTAAATGCTTAGGCTAGTCTTGGGTTTTGAGGCCCCTACCATGCATATCATGAGTGTTTGCATGCTTCAGAGTCATTTTGGAATCATTTAGTATGCCATTTCAGAGTTGGAATGTATGCCATGTTTCATCCTTGCATTGCTCTTGGAAAATTGTATTTTGTGCCTTAGGCTTGGAGCCCTTGCATTGTGCATGTTTGCATAAATCTTGGGCCTTGTTCTCATCTCATATGGCCATTGATTTAGACATGGCTGAGGCTTGTCCATATTAGTTTAAGTCCATCTTTTTCATGTTCCTAAAGTGTTGTTACATTGCTTCATGTTTGCATGCCTTGGTTGCATCATGTCTTGCATGCTCATTGTTTGAATATTGTCACATGCTTGCATGTTTGCATGTTTGTCCACATGTTCATGTTGCATACTTAGCTCGCATGCTTTAGTTGCATAGCATATCATGCATCTCTTGCCTCTTGATCAAACCATGATAGAGGTTGGAGGCATCTTGTTTGTTTTGTGTGCATTTCATTTGACATTGAAATTGCACACTTTGGCTTCTCGGGCCATAATGCATTGAAATGCGTGATTGGTGGCCCGAGGACCGAGGGCCACACTCTCTCGAGTCCATAACATGATGGGAAGGGTGGTTGTGCAAACATTTGCTTTAAAAATGCATTGCCATGCCTTGTCTGTCCTCTGCTCCTGTCAAACAGGGTTCTGCCGGAAGAAATGGCCGACCGACCACATTCAGTGCCGGCCGGCCATGTATTTCTGGCCGAGAGCCTCACAACTGGTCGATGACCACTTTTCCATAGCTGGTGATCATCTCTCTTGGTCGGTGGCATCTCACAGTGTTCAGGGAGTGTTCCAGAACCAACCTTGGGACTTGTGCAGTCTTCAGAGGTGCAGGGCAGTGTAAACAGAGGCAACTGTGGCATGGCATTGGGTTTCCGAGCGAAGCCAATCCGAGCATGCATGCATCCCTCTTCCCGAGGCTATTTTACTGCTTTAGTAGCTTAATTAATTTGTTAATTAGTTAAGGGTTTTGTAATATTTAATTAGCTAGGGTAGTTAATTATTTATTCGGTTTGTATTATTTATTCAAACCCGTCGCGAGAGGGCAATGTTGTAATAAGTGTGCATGTGTATGATACATGTCTTCCAACCCCACGTCTTTCTCCCTTTTATTTACCAGCTTATGATGGTTAGTTTTAGGACACGTTTCAATTAGCATACTTATGATAGCATGTTTACATACATTCATTCGTATTGCATGCACCGGGCTCGGCGCATCATACTAACTGCATTGTATTTCAATTCCGAGTTGAATACGTGTTAGTTTTAGCATTTCACATGCCATCGTAGAATAGCCGAGCCTATTTTAGTTGCATTTTGCATGAGTTGCATTAGGCATTCCAGCATAGTTAGGGTTCATGCATGATTTCTAATCAGCTTCTGCTTTGGCTTGGAGTACTCGGTAAGTTTTATACTTTAGCATCCTTGCATGGGTGTGAGTGACTGCCATGATAGCATGCTTACCATGAGGCTATTTGCTTATGTGATATACCTTCCTGAATGCCTATGGGTGAAGGTTGGATTATCTAAATTGGAATAATGCATTGACTGTGAGTTTTAAGCCCACTAGATAGTGGCAAAATCATGTTTTCTAAGGCCACCCGAGGGTGGCAAAATCTACATTTTAAGCCTACTTGTGAGTAGCAAACTGCTTTCAAAAAACAAACATGAAATGTTTTGTTCCAATTCAGGCGATCCGGTCTATACTTGTATGTTGTGCACATCGCGTAGTAAATCTAGGCTAACAACCGGAATAAGAGCACATAATGTTTTCAAAACTCAATATCATGGTTAGTAGAGGCCGATCTTCGATCGGGCGAGCGGGGGTGCTCACGAAGTGACCTTCCCCAATCGTACCTAAGTTCCCGAGCTGAGGCAACTTTGGTGATGACGGACATGTGGCCTTAGGCAAACGAGTCAGGGTTTCCTAAATTCCCCAAAATAAAATATTTAGGTGGCGACTCTCTATCTGGCAAAGAAGTCGATGTTTGGCACTTCTTTCAAAAAAATCTATTTTCAAAAACGATTTGCCGGATTTAGACTCTTTGATGATTCATCGGTCTTGCATTGCACTCTGCGAGATTAGATACAGGACCGTGACATTGAGTCCTGAACTGTAGTGAACCCAAATGAACAAAACGGGATCTCCTCCCGGGACGTTCGGGGACGTCTACAGTTTCTGGCGACTCTGCTGGGGAGTAGAGAACTTGACTCGAACTCATGATATCTGGTTTTTACTACACTTATATGTTTCTTTGCATTAGTGTGCCTAGGACACCGTGTTTGCCATCTGTTATTCCTGAACGGTTTGCCGAAAGCTCGCTTTGAGAAGCGTGCCATAAGGCTGATCGGTTACGGGCTCTGCCACGATGGGAACACAGACCCCGGTTGTCACCGGGGCACCCTTTTTGACCATTCGACCTAGTGCATATCGGAATCCGTAGTGACTATTCCAAACTAGGACAGGTTGCTTACCCGATTTTAGGTTGTTTGAAATCGCTACGTGCATAGTGAAACCCTAGCTCCTGACGAAATAGGATAGGGAAACCCTACCCCAACATAGGGGTGTTTTTTGGCTCTCACTTGTTTGCTACGTGCTTTTAGAGTGTGCCTCTACAGGAATGCATGTATCAGTTTGTGAGTTTGGGCATCAGGCCTGCGGGCATCAGTGTTTTGGAAATCATTTTTACCTGAGGGTATTAGATTTGGGGCAGAATTCAGTAGAGAGCACACTCATTCAGCTTTGTTCATATCTGTTCTGGTAAATTTGAGCTGAGATGCTGCCTGTTTTCTCTTTTACTAAGGGTAGTCCTGGAACTATAGCTTCAGAAGGCTCCACTATCCCCCGGATGCATTGGACTTGTGTTGATAGACTTTGTCATGTCAGAGATTCAGTTCAAGGGCAATCAGTGTTCCTTCGCTAGAGGCAGGGTAAAAAGGCTAGTCAGGCGCAGATCACCAGTTCAACAGTCTCCAAATCAGCAGTCATTATTCACCTCACCTGTGCGCAGTCGGGGTTGAGATATCTGCTTCTACCTCAGAGAACACACCTGTTCAGTTAGATCAGGGCAGTATATCAGGCTTAGAGGAAATGGTCCACCAGCTCCAGGATAGTATGAAAACTATGTAGCAAGACGCTGTCTGTCAAGCGGAATTTGCCAAGCAACAGGCTATGGTCATGGCCCAAGAGGCAAAATTAATCACCAACCTACAGCAGCAAGCCGGAGCATCTGCTTCGCACCAGGATCCTCCCCCACCCAGAGTTCCCATACTCAGGGAGGCAACTGACGTGCAGGATGATACAGACATTTCAGTCAGACCAACTCCACCCCCGGTTCTACCCCAGCTATTTAAAACACCCACCAACCTACCAGACTCCCTCTTTGAGTTCGAGACGGACCCCACAGCATTGAAAGTGAGCAAGCTTGAGAAATTGTTCAAAAAGTCTCAAGGGGCCCACTCTATTCCTGATATAGAGGATGGTTATACCGACTCAGTGGTGACATTATCGGATCGGTCCAAGATGCCACATATCGATCGATTCAATGGCTCTGAAGACCCAATGGTGCACCTCCAACTGTTTTCTGTTCTTGAGGCCAATGGGTTTGACCACAGCCCAGAAATTGTCACTATTCGGTCGAACCCTACCTGGGATAGCCGTAATTTGGTATGCGAAATTGGACAACTCTGTGAAACAGAATTGGGAAGAACTAGCTGAGGCCTTTATTGCTCAACACTCCTATAACACACAAATCGAGGTCACAACTCGTGATCTCGAAGTCATTTGCCAAGAGCCAAAGGAGGGTTTCTCAGAGTTCGTGACGAGATGGAGAGAAAAGGCCTCAATGATGACTACAAAACCTTCTGACAAAGATCAGATCAGGATGATTGTTCGGAATCTGCATGGCAAGTTACTGCAAAAGATGGTCGTTCTACCTCTATTTACCTTTCCAGCCCTTCATGAAATGGGGGTTCAAATCGAGGATGCCATCAAACAAGGGATCTTTGCAGAAGATAATGAGCCTTTGAAGAAGAATGTTGCTCGCAGTTCCAATGCAACTATTGATGGTAGCACAGATGCGAAATGCTCAGAAGTAGACACTATCACCACTTCCCTCAATGGCCAAAACCAACCACTTCAACTCGACCCCAAGCCCGAAAATTCCACCCTCTTTACATGAGTCTCTCCTAAGCTTTGAAAAAGCTGCGAGAAGAAGGGCACCTAGAACTTCTAGAACCCCAACCCCTTTCAAACCCTCTTCCACCAAGATATGACCCAGCTAAATACTGTGCCTATCATCAACAGCACGGTCATGATACGAACCGTTGCATCCACCTCCGTCATAAGATTCAGGATCTTATTGACGAAGAGACCCTAGCTCTACCAAAAGGACCTCAGGTTAGTACTGACCCGTTAGCTCTACATCTCAACCTCATCCATATGCTGCCGTCCACCTACGACCCCAGCGTATACATCACCCCGACCCATCTACCCAAGCATGAGGTGTTTATCCCGGAAAGCATGGACTTATGCATTATGGGTGCATTTGAACCCAAATTATCTCGAACCCATGAACCCACTACTTCTGAGCTGATGAGGATGATCGAAGATCTTCAGAGAACTGTGGCAGATTTGGCCTTTGGAGTTTTGGCTCCGTCATCAACCGTATCACACACCAGGGAGTTCATGTCAAAGGGCTCCCTAACCTTGGGACGGGCTGCATTAGGAGAAGGCCAATCTCTTAGCAAAATGGAGGCCAGTGATAAGAACATGGCAGGGGCAAGCATTAGTCCCCATGAACATCTTCAGTGGGCTGTTGAGGCTTTGAAAGCTGAAGGGCTGAACAAACAACAAGTGACTGCAGTTGTTGCAAAGACTATGGATGACACTTTCGCCACTCAAGTTGGGGGCAATTTGAATCAAACGGCAAGCCGGGAGAAGGGCCGTTGTACCAGGAATGTTCCTTTCAACCCTAATCCTATGCTCGAAAGAGACCGACAAACCCAATCAGCGCCTGTCAATCCCTTTGCTAGTGCATCCAGCAAAACTCCACAAACCTCAAAACACCCACCTCGGGGCCAGAGGGTGTTCACCCCACTGTACATGTCTCTATCAGCGGCCTTGAGGGTCTTGATTAGAAAGGGGGATCTGAAACCCCTAAAGCTGCGGCCGCTGCCAGATAAACTTCCCCCCTCTCATGATCCGACCAAGCACTGTGCCTTCCATCAACAAGTCGGCCACGGCACTGACAATTGTTACCGTCTTCGCCAGGAAATACAAGATTTGATTGACAACAAGGTCATCGTCGTGCGGGGTCCTGCAAAGTCTATCGGCACTGGATCAGTGAACTTGTGAGGGATAATGTGACTATTTGATCGGGGGATGAACCACCTGCGGATGGCGCTCAGATTACTCCAGCTATGGTGGATGGCATGCACTGTTTTGAGCAATGCACAAATGCTGTTAATTTTGCTTTCTGACTTAGGTATTGGGTCAGTCTTGTTGTGTTGTATAGAGTCAGTCTTTTTGTGCTGAGTCAGTCAGGTCTGTCTTGTTGTATCGAGTCAGTCCTGTGTTGTTGGAGTCGTGTGATTCTGGGGGTGTTACCTCGGACATCGCTCGCTTGTTTTGTGTTTGTCTTTTTGTTTTGTTTTGAGTCTGTCTCTGCTGTGAAGCCAGTTGCAACCAGGAAATCTGAATGAAACGGCTGTGGCCATCATGTTTTTGTGCCTATCGCTACTTTGAACCTGTTGTGCCAACAAGTCTAGAATGAAATGGCGGAGCATCTCACCTGCTCTTCTGCACCTTTAAATTATTGCATTGACCTAAGTTTTTCAAAACCTTTTGAACACTGTGATGAAAACGAAGAGGAAGGAATTCCTTGGGTTTTGCAAGAATTTGATCATTTGAGAGAAAGAGAGGCATGTTAAGCCCTTAATGAATGAAATCATGTTTGTTAACGTGAGTACTGAGAAGGATCCTGGGTTGATCTAGATTGGTCCCACACTGTCTTCAACGTGAGTGATTAGTCGCTTTCTTAAAAGACTTCAAAAAATGTTTTGCACGGTCCTACGAAGACTTGTGCGGAATCGCTCTTGAGATTGTGCAGCCTAGGACCACTCTCAGCCTCGACACTCGACCCCTTGCTTTTAAATCTTGAACATGGCATCATAATGTTCAACGCTCAACCACAATGTAAGGCCCGTGTGGCCGGATCAGAAGCATCCCATGAACTAGGGGCGAGAAGATTAGAATGTCAAAAAGAAGCTTGCGAAGCTAGATCAGGAGCACCCCTTTGAACTAGGGGCAAAAGAATTTCAAATGTGCTCAAAGAGTTAAAGATGAAGATCGGCAAGAATGCCAAATCCCAGAAGGGAGGAAAGAAGAAAGTGTTGTTGAAGGGCAACTGAGTTCCTTTCCGCAACACTGGGGGCAATTCAGACCCCATTGGATGGACTCCTACATCGTCAGCAAACAACAGTCACTCTCCTAGATTCAGATGGCTTCGAGATCTCAAAAAGCATTTGACATGGACTAGCTACACTTCTACCCTTGAGAGGCTCGCTGGGCCAAAAACCCGGAAAGGCGACCCAGGCAAAAGTTAGAGCAAGAAAAAAAAAAGAGAGAAAAAAATACAAAGAATGAAAAAGAAAAGAAGAAAAAAAAAATGAAAAGAATTGAAAAGAAAAGAAAAACAGAGCTCGCAAGGTCGAAAACCCAGAAGGGCGGCATTGGCAAAAGTTAGAGTGCAAAAGGAGAGGTTAATACCTGAGTGTACCTTACCCCAAACTACGTAAGGCTTGATTCCCATCTTTGGGATACGTAGGCAACTTCATTCTGAAGTCCAGCCGTAAAACACTTCAAATTCGACTGTGTCCATGTGATGGTTCTGGTCATCTTTGTGTTCTCTGTATCCGAGAGTTCGGTTGTGATCATCACTCTGAGGACTGATTACAATGCGCTGCAGCATCATCGAAACAAGGGGCAACTTTCTGTTGCCATTCAGTATGCTGCGGCGTCATTCAAACAAGGGGCAACTTTCCGCTGCCATGCAGTGTCCTTTAGACAAAAGGCAATTTTCCATTGTTTATGGATCCAAGGTCGTGCATCTCAAGAGTAGGCTCTGTGCTTGTTGAGTAGTGGCCGTTTGCAAAAACAGTTTTTGAGAATTTTTACTAAGGCTGACTAATTTTCTCGAAAATTTGCTCCATTTTTTCCAGAAACTGGACTATATCTTGGACCCAAAAAGGAAAATTTTCAGTGCTCATAACCTGACCTGCATGATTTCAAATCAAAAATTGAACAAGCATGTTAACCTAACTCTCATTTTGGTCAAAATTGTTTTAGTAGAAAGCTAAAAACAAAAAATGGTCAAAATAATGAACTAGGGGTACAGTTGAGTCAGGCTTCCTGTCTTTCCCCCATTTTCAACATACTTGCCAAGAAGGGCACTCTACCTGCCAGAAGAGGGCACAACTAAAGTTAACAACAAAGGGCTGAAAGCTCTCTCATCCTCCAAGCAACGAGGTATCAAGCCATGTGCGAAGCACGAATTGGAATGGATCAAGTTACTCCACTCCGAGGCATCGACTAAACGTCATCGGAGGAAGTAGCCGCGAGCTAATAATTTTGGGCAACAGCCCGCAACTTCTTGTTTATCCATCAACCACCCAATAGAGGGATATAAAATGAGAGACTGAAGAATAGAGAGGTGTACGTTGAGAGAAAAAGTAAGAAAAGGGTTTTGAGAGAAAAATAGAGCCTGAGGGCCGAGTGATGTGAGAATCAGAAATGAGAAAGGGTGGGAAACAATACCAAGAGAAATTGGCTCCTCGCGATCTGAGAGGTCTGTCGTCTTCGTAATACATCTGAGTGTCGTCTCTTTTGTTTCGTTTGTCTCGATTCTTTTCTTGAGTCATTTCGAGTGTTAGTAGATGTGTTTAGGTTGTTTACCTTTTGTTTTCAGTTGTTGAGTTGTTTTTGCTGTGGTCAGTCGTAGGGTCAATACCCAGTTAAGAACTCGCTTCTCAATCTAAAATTTCACAACAAAATCATTTTGTGCTCAGAGTGCTGTGCCATTCTTTGCGTTTGTGCAAAACAAGATTCGTTCTTTCATAAAACTGCAGGGTTCAACCCAGGTCATGTCAAAATAGTAGAACTAGGACCTATCTGAAGCTATATAGGTTCCAAACTGCAAAGCAAAAGAAAATGGGAAAAATTTTGAGCATCTGAGTATGTTTCACCTTCAGAAAATTCTGTGATTGTATTCCGGATGTACCTTGTCAAGCCTTGTCAATGCTCCGAAGTATGAGTGTGCCTTTACCTCAAGCGCAAGATCAAGCCTGCTTCAAAGTTATGCACCCTTCCACCCGCATTGTTATGCACTCTTTCACTTGTATTGTCATTGTCACGACCCTAGCCCGCCCTCGTGGGTTAAGGACGTAACCGGCCAGTAATCATGAGATTACCTACAGCCTCAAACTGATCCAAACGTATTTTAACAGAGTTAATGGGGGCCAATCGGAAGTAAAAATTTAAAACTTTGTCCACAGAGCTGTGCTTACATGGCACGTCAAAGCAACCATATACATAGGCATTAATAACTCACAACAGTAAAATAGTAGCATGAGTTCTGTATAAACAGGATCATATAAGTCCAAGTCAACCCATCAAAATTATGTACAGAATTACACAAAGTTTTCGCCATCATGACAACATAAAATAGATAACAAAAAGGCAAAGACAGGTCTCATACGTGAGACACGAGGGCTGACTCCCCAAAATCTGGGTTGTTCTACACAGGCTTCACTGAGGCTGGGTCTGGATCTCTCTTGGCTCACCTACAAAGACATGAATGAGCGTGAGCGATAGCCTAGTGAATAATATCAATTACAGAATTTAAGCGACAAGACGTGGAACAACGTTTTCCAAACGGCCTTGGGCCCAATTCATATCCGTAGTTAACATATATAAGGGTAATTTAAATTAAGTAACCATAATTCCGCACACATTGGCCTTTTGCTCATTCAACTTTACATTCATTACGAAACGGCCTTCGGCCCAGTTAATTCTGTGAAAACGGCCTTTGCCCAATCATTCATTTCAAATGGCCTTTGGCCCACTCATTCATTTCAAAACGGCCTTTGGCCCACTCATTCATTTCAAAACGGCCTTCGGCCCACTCATTCATTTCAAAACGACCTTTGGTCCATTCATTCATTTCAAAACGACCTTTGGTCCATTCATGTTCGTCAAAACGACCTTGGGTCCATTCATGTTTAACAAAATGACCTTTGGTCCATTCGTGTTTAACAAAGCGACCTTGGGTCCATTTATGCTTATCGAAACGACCCTGGGTCCATTTATGCTTATCAAAACGACCTTGGTTCCATTTATGCTTATCAAAACGACCTTGGGTCCATTTATGCATTCATATCAGACTTACGTCCACAATCCCAATTAGCAATTCATAAAGCTTAAAAGGGAGCAAACAATTGGACATTCACAAGCATTCAAATATCGATATTACTCACAGTGATCGGCTTGTGGATTTGCCCTGCAGCTTGACCCTACACATTTCATGAATACAAAAGGGTCACTAACAGTTCAATCCGTTCTTTAATTCACATATTCCTCTTTAGGCTTTATTATTACCTCATTAACTCATTTATAATGCTTAACATATGCCTAAGAGTGCTTGCAAGTGAAAGAGAACGGAAGACAAAACACAAAATGCAAAAACAGGAATTCAGAAAATAGGGTCCCCGCTCGAGCGTGGACTTCCCCGCTCGAGCGTACTGCCTGTCTACATAGCTCCCCGCTCGAGCGTCAAATTCCCCCGCTCGAGCGGGAACCATGTCTGCAAAAAAATGCTGGGAGCTCGATTTCTCCGCTCGAGCGGCACTTCCCCCGCTCGAGCGGAAGTCAAAATTCTGGAAATTCTAGATTGTGTTCTTGAGCTTCAATTCAATTTCTCAGCTACCATTCTTGCATGCAAAGGCTCAAATCTCAAATATAATCATACTAACATGGTTCCCTTGCGAGATTATAGAATTATGAAGTTCAATTTCTTGATTTACCTACATGCATGTCCCAAAACATGACAAACTCATCACCAATATAACAATTCAT
This sequence comes from Camellia sinensis, assembly GCF_055761805.1. Lineage (NCBI taxonomy): Eukaryota > Viridiplantae > Streptophyta > Magnoliopsida > Ericales > Theaceae > Camellia > Camellia sinensis. The sequence goes on along the minus strand of NC_138962.1, from coordinate 177,270,884 downwards.
GCATTCAAGCTCATATCTTTAATTATTCGAACATGCAAGGCCATCTTGACTTCATTTCCATTTCAAAGATGCAAATGGTGCCAAAACTCAACAAAACCAAGCTTGCATGCATGATCAAACTTCAATTTTTGCTTAATTGACATGATACATGCCAGATTATGCAACTTATGGCAATTTAACAGAAGTTTTATGCATGCATGGTCATATCTCATCAAGACCAATTTAAATCACTCTTAATCGCAAAAAAAAATACTTGAGCACACAAGATTACACGTTCAATTCATGAATTCAAGAGTCAATGGCTTACCTAGAAGCTTAATCCTCACAATTTAAGGTAAATTCTTGAGCTAGCCTCCAAGATCACCAAACTTTAGGACCAAAATCTCAATTTCCTTCACCCTCTCTCTCTTAGCCGACCCTCTCTCAAGTCTAAGAGTTTTTCATCAGCCAAATGAAGCTCAAAGGAGAGAAATGAGGGTGTAGTTGACCCTTAATAAGCACCCCCTCAACATTATTTTATTATAAAACAATTGGGCACTTAATTTATCAATTTAATCAGTTTAAATTGACCAGGATCAATTTTCAATTAAATTTCACCGTAGGCTCTAAAAATTATGCCAATCACAGTGGCGTAATCAATTTCGGGTTCTGTGGCCGATAAGGCCCTCAATTTAATTCCCGAAGCGGATTATTCAAACAGATATTCCTACGGTGAACAGATACGAATTCAAAATCACATATTATCACATAATGGCACACAAAATCATGCTAAACACATAACCATAAACAAATTAAGGACCAATTTAGCATAATACAGAACAGGGGTATCACAGTCTTCCCCCCTTTAGGAAGTTTGGTCCTCCAAACTTAAGTTACCTTCGTCGGGAAACAAATGTGGGTAGCGTAGTCGCATTTCCTCCTCTTTTTCCCACGTGGCATCCGTCCCATAGTGCTCTTTCCGTTCTACTTTCACCATTGGGATAGACTTGTTTCTCAATTCTTCCACTTGTCGGTCAACAATTCTTTCTGGCCATTCCGCATATTCCATATTTTCATCAATAGCAACCCGGTGATAATCAATCACATGGAACGGGTCTCGGAGGTAACCTCTCAACATCGACACGTGAAATACCTTGTGGATTTGTTCAAATCCCGGTGGCAAAGCAACTCTATAAGCAACTGGACCAAGTCTCTCCAGAATCTGGAACGGCCCGATGTAACGGGGCGACAACTTGCCCTTTTTCCCAAATCTGACTTGGCCTTTCATCGGAGAAACACGGACGAACACATGGTCACCAACCTCATACTCAAGAGGTCTTCTCCGAACGTCTGCATAATTCTTTTGTCGGTCCTGAGCTGTTTTGAGCCTTTGGCGAATAGTGTTGATTTTCTCAGAAGTGTCTTGCACAATTTCTGGTCCAAGCAAAGCTCTATCCCCGACCTCTGTCCAACAAATAGGTGATCTACACCTCCTACCATACAAGGCCTCGTATGGTGCCATACCGATGCTGGAGTGGAAGCTGTTATTATAGGCAAATTCTGCAAGCGGCAAATAATCTTCCCAACTCCCCTGAAAATCCAAAGCACACATGCGAAGCATATCTTCCAAAGTTTATATCATTCTTTCTGACTGCCCATCTGTCTGTGGGTGGAATGCGGTACTGAACCTTTGTTCTGTTCCCATAGCTTCCTGCAAACTCTTCAACAATCTAGATACAATTTTGGATCTCTATCCGACACAATAGACACTGGGACCCCGTATAAACGGACAATCTCATCAACATAAATGGTAGCCAATCTATAAGCAGTAAACGTAGTTTTGACAGGCAGAAAATGTGCAGATTTAGTTAGTCTATCAACCACAACCCAAACAGAATCCATATCTCGAGAAGTTCGAGGTAGGCCAACAACGAAATCCATAGTCACATGTTCCCACTTCCATTTAGGAATAGGGAGAGGTTGAAGTAGACCGCCTGGTTTCTGATGTTCAGCCTTAACTTGCTGACACTTAAGGCATTTGGACACATATTCTGCAATCTCTCTCTTCATTTTAGGCCACCAATAGGTTTATTTCAAATCCCGATACATTTTGTTGTTACCCGGATGCATAGCAAACACGGATCTGTGGGCTTCATTTAGGACTTTCTTTTTCAGTTTCGGGATATCAGGGACATATATTCTGTTCCGGAATTTCAACATTTCATTCTCAACGCTAAATTCTACTTTTGGACTTGTCTCGAATTCATTAATTACTTTTCTGAGGAACCCATCCTCTTTTTGTTTCTGCTTGATTTCTTCAACAATTGTTGATTCAGCTGTAATAGCGACTATCAATCCGCCCTGTTCACACACTACTACTTCAATTTCGGACTTCTCCAAGTCTTGCAAAATTTCCCTTTGTTTAGTAAGTAAACAAGCCATGCTCCCTGTTGATTTTCTACTCAAGGCATCGGCCACTGTATTAGCCTTTCCGGGATGATATTGAATCTCTAGATCGTAATCTTTTATCAATTCCAGCCATCTTCTCTGACGCATATTCAACTCTTTCTGCGTGAAGATGTATCTCAGGCTCTTGTGATCTGTGTAGACTTCACACTTTGCCCCATACAAATAGTGCCGCCAGATTTTCAAAGCAAAGACAAATGCGGCCAATTCTAAGTCATGGGTTGGGTAGTTCCTCTCATGTGGCCTCACCTGTCTGGAGGCGTAGGCAATAACCTTTCCGTTCTGCATTAACACACAACCCAAACCCTTATAAGATGCATCACTGAAGATCACAAAATTTTCCGTACCTGAAGGTAATGTCAAAATTGGTGCAGTAGTCAATCTTGTCTTCAGTTCATGAAAGGCTGATTCTCTTTCTTCGTTCCACTCAAATGGTTGCCCTTTTTGTGTCAATTGGGTAAGAGGCACAGCTAATTTCGAAAAGTCCTTCACAAATCTCCTATAGTACCCAGCTAAGCCCATGAAACTGCGAACTTCTGTTACATTGGTCGGTGTAGACCAATTCACAATTGCCTCTATTTTCTGTGGGTCCACTGAAATTCCTTCCTTGTTGATCACATGCCCTAAGAAAACAACTTCATCTAACCAAAACTCACACTTCTTTAGTTTAGCAAATAATTTCCTTCCCCGAAGTATTTGTAAAACAGTCCTCAAATGTTGTTCATGTTCAAGTCTATCTTTAGAATATATCAAGATATCATCGATGAAAACTACAACAAACTCATCAATGTAGGTTTTAAAAATTCTATTCATGAAGTCCATAAATGCTGCCGGAGCATTAGTCACTCCAAATGGCATAACAAGAAACTCAAAATGACCATACCTCGTTCTGAATGCTGTTTTCTCAACATCCTCTGCCTTAACCTTCAACTGATGATACCCGGATCTCAAATCAATCTTAGAAAACACCTGTGATCCTTGCAACTGATCAAATAAATCATCAATAGGGGCTAAGGGATACTTGTTCTTTATCGTTACCATGTTCAATTCCCGATAATCGATGCACAGGCGCAAAGTACCATCCTTCTTTTTCACAAATAACACCGGTGCCCCCCAAGGCGAAGTGCTGGGCCGGATAAACCCTTTATTAAGAAGGTCTTGCAACTGTTCCTTTAATTCTTTCATTTCGGCGGTAGCCATCCTGTAGGGAGTTTTAGAAATAGGCTGGGTGCCTGGCACAGTCTCAATAGTAAACTCTATCTCCCTGTCTACCAATTCCCCTGGTAATTCATTTGGAAACACATCTGGGAATTCTCTAACAATGGGAATATCATTCAATTCAACATTCACGGATTGTTCAGTCAATACATAACACAAATAACCCCGGCACCCCTTCCTGATCAATTTATATGCCTTCATTGCAGATATCAAATATGGTGGAGGCACTACCCAATTTCCCACAAACACAATCTCTTTCTGTTCTGGTGCTTTAAACACAACCCTCTTTGTCACACAATCTATAGTGGCACAATATTTGGTCAACCAATCCATGCCCAAAATTACATCGAAGTGTCTAAAGTTTAAGGGCAACAAATCTACATATAGCGTAGCATCCTCAATATGCATGTCACAAAACCGATATATATAGTCACATAACACAAATTCCCCTGATGGAGCAGACACACATAACAAATATGGCAACAATTCTAGGGGTGTTTTCAGTCTAGATGCAAATGCATATGTCACAAATGAGTGCGTTGATCCAGAATCAATTAACACAAAAGCATCCTGATTACATATTGAGATAGTACCTGAGACAATGGCATTGGCATTCCGTGTATCACCCGGAACAAGCGCAAAAACTCTCCCTTGTCTCACTGTGTCCCCAGTAATAGCGGATCTCATAGTATTTCCCGGCTTTGGAACCGATGCAGTTGAACTAGCTGCTAGTTTCCCACCGTTCTGATTGCACTCTCGGGCTATGTGCCCTTGTTTCCCACACTTGAAACAGCCTCCTGACGCACGGTAACAAACCCTACGGTGCCTTTTGCTACAGATATTGCACATGGGAGCTGTGTCTCGGGAAAAATTTGAAGTAGTGGAGGAGCCCGTGTTTTGCTTTTTTAGAAATTTCTTCTTCGAAAAGAAGCCTTGCCTTTTGTTACCCTTCCATTCTGTTGTTGGCTTAACTTGTCTAGCTATATTAGCCTCTGATATGATGGCCCTGTGAAGCACCCCAATGTAGGTCTCCAGCTTTAGGACATTCACCCTCTCTAGGATGTCACTGCGGAGTCCGCCTTCGAAATGTCTTGCCTTCTTATAGTCTGTGTCAATTACATGTGGTGCAAACCTGGCCAACTCAGTGAACTTGGCCTCATACTCAGCCACTGTCATGCTATCTTGTTTGAGTTCCATGAACTCGGCCACTTTCCTATCCCAAACACACTGCGGGAAGTACTTGTCATAGAATATTTCTAAGAATTTCACCCAATCAACATCCTTATGATTTTCTCGCATCAACATCCACCATCTCCTTGCTTCGTCTTCTAGCATAAAAGTGGCTAGAAGCACTTTCTGAGTCTCTGAACAGGGGAATACTTCAAATAGCTTCTCGATGCCGAGGACCCGTGCTTCGGCTTTCAAAGGATCTAATCCCCCGTGGAACTGTGGTGGTTTCATCTTCTTGAATTCCTTGGTGAGAGTTATAACCCGGTCATCATTTTGATTATCTGGCACGGGTGGTGCCACAGGTGGAGGGGGCGGGTGTGGTTGCTGCCACTGTTGTTGCCACTCCTGTTGCTGTCTCAAAGCCTCTGCCATTTCATGAATCATTCTTTCCATTCTGTCTAGTCTGGCGGTAGAAGATTCCTCTATCTCATCATTTCGAGTTCTCACCATCTAATTAGACTCGCATTATTTTTCATACAAGATATACACAAGTATGCATGTAACAAGGAGCATACATATCCAAATAATTCGCAATGCAAGTAGTTCACAATTTACAACATATAATTGTTCACATCAAGGCAACTAAACACATAACTAAAGCTTCCAAATTCATATTTATCACATGAATGCATCCTAGGTCTTATCTAGATGCTTATTGCTCTTTTCGGACAAGTGTGTGAGTTATTAACTCGTGCTCTTATACCACTCTGTCATGACCCTAGCCCGCCCCCGTGGGTTAAGGACGTAACCGGCCAGTAATCATGAGATTACCTACGGCCTCAAACTGATCCAAACGTATTTTAACAGAGTTAATGGGGGCCAATCGGAAGTAAAAATTTAAAACTTTGTCAACAGAGCTGTGCTTACATGGCACGTCAAAGCAACCATATACATAGGCATTAATAACTCACAACAGTAAAATAGTAGCATGAGTTCTGTATAAACAGGATCATATAAGTCCAAGTCAACCCATCAAAACTATGTACAGAATTACACAAAGTCTTCGCCATCATGACAACATAAAATAGATAACAAAAAGGCAAAGACAGGTCTCATGCGTGAGACACGAGGGCTGACTCCCCAAAATCTGGGTTGTTCTACACAGTCTTCACTGAGGCTGGGTCTGGATCTCTCTTGGCTCACCTCCAAAGACATGAATGAGCGTGAGCCATAGCCCAGTGAATAATATCAATTACAGAATTTAAGCGACAAGACGTGGAACAACGTTTTCCAAATGGGCTTGGGCCCAATTCATATCTGTAGTTAACATATATAAGGGTAATTTAAATTAAGTAACCATAATTCCGCACACAATGGCCTTTTGCTCATTCAACTTTACATTCATTACGAAACGGCCTTCGGCCCAGTTGATTATGTCAAAACGGCCTTTAGCCCAATCATTCATTTCAAATGGCCTTTGGCCCACTCATTCATTTCAAAACGGCCTTTGGCCAACTTATTCATTTCAAAACGGCCTTCGGCCCACTCATTCATTTCAAAACGGCCTTTGGCCCACTCATTCATTTCAAAACGACCTTTGGTCCATTCATTCATTTCAAAACGACCTTTGGTCCATTCATGTTCATCAAAACGACCTTGGGTCCATTCATGTTTAACAAAATGACCTTTGGTCCATTCGTGTTTAACAAAGCGACCTTGGGTCCATTTATGCTTATCGAAACGACGTTGGGTCCATTTATGCTTATCAAAACGACCTTGGGTCCATTTATGCTTATCAAAATGACCTTGGGCCCATTTATGCATTCATATCAGACTTACATCCACAATCCCAATTAGCAATTCATAAAGCTTAAAAGGGAGTAAACAATTGGACATTCACAAGCATTCAAATATCGATATTACTCAAAGTGATCGGCTTGTGGATTTGCCCTGGAGCTTGACCCTACACATTTCATGAATACAAAAGGGTCACTAACAGTTCAATCCGTTCTTTAATTCACATATTCCTCTTTAGGCTTTATTATTACCTCATTAACTCATTTATAATGCTTAATATATGCCTAAGAGTGCTTGCAAGTGAAAGAGAACAGAAGACAGAACACAAAATGCAAAAACAGGAATTCAGAAAATAGGGTCCCCGCTCGAGCGTGGACTTCCCCGCTCGAGCGTACTGCCTGTCTACATAGCTCCCCGCTCGAGCGTCAAATTCCCCTGCTCGAGCAGGAACCATGTCTACAAAAAAATGCTGGGAGCTCGATTTCTCCGCTCGAGCGGCACTTCCCCCGCTCGAGCGGAAGTCAAAATTTTAGAAATTCCAGATTGTGTTCTTGAGCTTCAATTCAATTTCCCAGCTACCATTCTTGCATGCAAAGGCTCAAATCTCAAATATAATCATACTAACATGGTTCCCTTGCAAGATTATAGCATTATGAAGTTCAATTTCTTGATTTACCTACATGCATGTCCCAAAACATGACAAACTCATCACCAATATAACAATTCATGCATTCAAGCTCATATCTTTAATTATTCGAACATGCAAGGCCATCTTGACTTCATTTCCATTTCAAAGATGCAAATGGTGCCAAAACTCAACAAAACCAAGCTTGCATGCATGATCAAACTTCAATTTTTGCTTAATTGACATGATACATGCCAGATTATGCAACTTACGGCAATTCAACAGAAGTTTTATGCATGCATGGTCATATCTCATCAAGACCAATTTAAATCATACTCTTAATCGCAAAAAAAATACTTGAGCTCACAAGATTACACGTTCAATTCATGAATTCAAGAGTCAATGGCTTACCTAGAAGCTTAATCCTCACAATTTAAGGTAAATTCTTGAGCTAGCCTCCAAGATCACCAAGCTTTAGGACCAAAATCTCAATTTCCTTCACCCTCTCTCTCTTAGCCGACCCTCTCTCAAGTCTAAGAGTTTTTCATCAGCCAAATGAAGCTTAAAGGAGAGAAATGAGGGTGTAGTTGACCCTTAATAAGCACCCCCTCAACATTATTTTATTATAAAACAATTGGGCACTTAATTTATCAATTTAATCAGTTTAAATTGACCAGGATCAATTTTCAATTAAATTTCACCGCAGGCTCTAAAAATTATGCCAATCACAGTGGCGTAATCAACTTCGGGTTCTGTGGCCGATAAGGCCCTCAATTTAATTCCCGAAGCGGATTATTCAAACAGATATTCCTACGGTGAACAGATACAAATTCAAAATCACATATTATCACAAAATGGCACACAAAATCATGCTAAACACATAACCATAAACAAATTAAGGACCAATTTAGCATAATACAGAACAGGGGTATCACAGTCATGCACACCTTACTTGCATTTATTTGCATCTTGTGTTATCTTCTATCGTTTATCCTTTTACGCTGAGCAGCGTTTGGGATCGTTGTCCTCCGGGACTTTCTCAGGTTGCGCCGGGCACGCACCTAATAGTTTGTTTCAGACCTCCTCTCACGATTTCAGCGTGGTTTGAGTGTCCCTTTCCTTACACGACTTCAGCGTGTTTGGAATTTATCCCAGGTTGCGTTGTAGACGCGCTGGGCGAGCGGTTTTTGGACCTCCTCTCACGATTTTAGCGTGATTTGAGTGTCCCTTTCCTCACACGATTTCAGCGTATTTGGAATTTATCCTAGGTTGCGTTGTAGACGCCCTGGGCGGGTTGCTTTCGGACCTCCTCTCATGATTTCAGTGTGATTTGAGTGTCACTCTTCCTCAGACGATTTCAGCGTGTTTGGAATGTATCTCAAGACGCGTGAAACGCAAGCCCGAGCGGTTTTTGGACCTCCTCTCATGATTTCAGCGTGGTTTGAGTGTCCCTTTCCTCACACGATTTCAGCGTGTTTGGAATTTATCCCAGGTTGCGTTGTAGACGCGCTGGGCGGGTTGCTTTCGGACCTCCTCTCATGATTTCAGCGTGATTTGAGTGTCCCTCTTCCTCACACGATTTCAACGTGTTTGGAATGTATCTCGGGACGCCTGAAGCGCGAGCCTGAGTAGTTTTTGGACTTCCTCTCATGATTTCAGCGGGGTTTGAGTGTCCCTTTCCTTACACGATTTCAGCGTGTTTGGAATTTATCCCAGGTTGTGTTGTAGACGAGCTGGGCGAGTGGTTTTTGGACCTCCTCTCACGACTTCAGCGTGGTTTGAGTGTCCCTTTCCTCACATGATTTCAACGTGTTTGGAATTTATCTCAGGTTGCGTTGTGCGCACCTGGGCGGTTGCTTTCGAGCCTCTTCTCACGATTTTAGTGTGGTTAGAGTGTTTTTTTCCTCACACAATTTCAACTTGTTTGGAATTTGTTTACATCTTCTCGCAATTTCAGCGTGATTGGAGCCTCCTCTTCCTCACACGATTTCAGTGTGTTTGGAATTTATCTTAGGTTGCGTGGAACGCGCTCCTAATTGATTTTCTTTGTTCTTCCTCTACTCACGAGTCCAGCGTGGTTGGAGTATGTCACCCTTTGCATCTATTGTACTCTCTGTTGCATCACATCTATTATCTATTGCATCACATCTGTTTCATCCATTGCATCATATCTGTTTTATCGTCGGGTCTAGGAGACCTTAAATCCTCTAAAGGTGCAATTCCTTTGGTGTTTGTCGTGCCCGAACGACTTCCAGTGGTCTGGTATAGCCACCTACCTGTGTTTGCGGTGAGTTCCTAGGAGACCAACTGAGACGGTGGAAACTAGAGTTCGAATGGCTTATGCCTTGAACGCAAAGGTTCGGGATTTTCGAGACTAAAGTCTGGTTTAAATACCCAGGGGTATATCCTCGGCTTGAAATCTGTATGGCAGCCCCATAGATTGAGATAGCATCTGTATGCACCTCAATTTTGGATACTAATCCAACCTAGTCTGTCACCCTATTTGAGAATAGGAAAAGTTGCGACCATAGTCAGGGAGAAAAGTAGTACCTGCGGTTCAACCAAGAAGAAGTGAAAGATCCCCAGCAGCATGAGATGAGTCATCGCCAATTGCCCCCGCGAGGTACTTTCACTTCCCAGCTACATTGCATTTTGTTATCTATTATGTCTATTACATTGCATATAGAATCTATCGCATGCATTTACTGTATATTCCATTGCATTATCCATCTATCGCTTGCGCCTTTCCATGTTGAGCTTGGTCTGGCATGTGCTCATACCTTTCACGTCGAAGCATGGTTATGAGATTTTGTGTACGCACCTATTCCACTGAGGGAATTGCGGTTTGAAGGTGACGGCACCATCTCCGTGTTAGACGTGGTCTGTTTGTGTCCATGCCTTTCCTAGGCAAGATACGGTTTGGCCGCGCGCCTTATCCATTGCATTCGTTGCATTGTAGTGTAGTGTGTTGCATCCAGCATTTAGAATCATGATCTTTCCTCAGTGGGTCATTCCTCACTTATATCATGTCACCCAATTACTTGTATTTTGTGTTTCGTCTACACACACATAGTTCTGCATGTGTACGCGCCTATTCCACTAAGGGGATTGTGGTTTGAGGGTGTCGGCACCTTTTCTATGGTAGACGGATTTTCCATCTCCATCCCTTTATGATATTTGTGAGGTCTTTGTACTGCTTTTGGTTTGATCATCTCAAATGCACTGCATATCATTTGCATTGTTTATTACATTGTTTTGTAATATTGCATATCATTTTGCATCCTGTCCCTGAACTACGCTAGTTTGATTCCATACAAAGGGATACATAGGCAGCCTGCGGATTCAACCAACTACATCTGTAGCTTGTATGCTTTGTTTAAGTCTTCGGCCTTGTCAAAAATGGGTCGTCTCTAGGCTTTGACATTCACTCCCGTCATTGATTATGACTTTCGAGTTCTGTCAAAGAGGGGTAACTGTAGACACCCCATTTTTGACCGTCCTCGAGACTTGGACGTCATCGTTTGAACACTCGATGATTATCCATGTTTGTGTTTGTCTTGAGTTCTCGGAGGTTTCGGCTATGCGCCTTGCCTCAAGACCTCTTGACTTGTTTGTTTTGTGTTTGGTTTTGCATCAAACACTTGTTGTTTTGCTTCTGAGGGTGGAAAATAGCTTGTAGGCCATCCCCACATCTCACCGGCCATGGCTGGAGGCCACCGGCCCTGTTTTCTTTCTGCCGGCCAAAGGTGTTAGCCAGTCGGCATTGTGTTTAGTCGGCCGGCCACTGATTTTGGTCAATCGGCCACTTTTTCTGGCCGAGACCTTTTCTTGAGGGGGTTTGAACCTTTTGAACTCTTGTTTTAGCTTCTTGAGGAAGCTTGAACCTTTGAACCCTTGGTTTTTGCTTCTTGAGAAAGCTTGAACTTTTTGAACCTTCGTTCTAGCTTCTCCAAGAAGCTTGACCCCTTTTTAGCTTCTTGAATAAGCTTGGCCCCTTTGCTCCAAGCTTCTAAGAGAATCTTGGACCTTTCTTAGCTTCTTGAGGAAGCTTGACCCCTTTGCTCTAGCTTCCTCAAGAAGCTTGACCTTTTTTGCTTTAGCTTCTAAGAGAAGCTTGGCCCATTTGCTCCAAGCTTCTAAGAGAAGCTTGGACCTTTCTTCCTCTATAAAAGAAGAGCTCCTCTTCCATTGCAAGGGTTAAAAAAAAATGGTCTAAGACACAAGAGTTGTATCTCTCTCTATCTCCATATTTTGAGCTCCAAAAGTGTTGGTTCTTGACCCCTTTGCACCACACCTCATAGCCACACACCTCCACCACTCATCTAAGGTCCTTGGAGGCCACTTTCAGAGGTTGAAGGTCTGATTTTTTGGTCTCAAAGCTGCTGGTTTTGCTGGAACTACAAGGGTAACACACTTTACCCTCTTTTGTATTTTATTTTGCTTCATCTTTTAGCCATACTTAGAAGCATTTTCGAGCTTTGTCATAAACTGAAAAAAGTCTTATCTTGATCTCCTTTTGAAGTTTGTTTAAGATCTTTTGTGTTTGGTGTTGTTTACCCCCTCTTAGGCCTTGTTTGGCCTCATTTTTGTGCCTTTTTTGTGAGCTTCGGGACCACCTTGTATTGGCCCTCTCACCACTGAAATCCAGGGGGGTTTCAGTGGTGGGGATGGTGTTTTGAGGTCCTAAGAAGGAGAGGGCCATCCCCTCTCCTTATTGTCTTGTTTACTTGCATATTTGGCCTTACAAAGGAGCCCATATTTGCACACTTCTTGAGCTCGATTCAGGCCTTTTTCAGTGAGTTTTAGGGCCTTCTTGAACTCTTTGCAGAGCTGTTTTTGTCATTTAAGGCTTGCCTCTTGCATGTGTAGAGCAACCCCCTTCATAGCTTTTCAAAGTAGCACCTCATTCTTGCATGTATTGGATACATTTCAGTGGGTATTTAGTCATATTTTGCCATGTCATGAATCTTTTTTGTGCTGGTTTAATGACCCCTTGAATGCTTCATACACTTGTGGTGTAAATCCCCTAAACTAGCTTCACATGCTTCATGCTTTGTCATGTCTTGTTAGCTTGTTTGGTTTACATTTCAGCATGTTTTTGGTAATATTTTTCCATATCATGACCCTATCCATAGTTGGTTTGGTCATCCTTTGCATGCTCCATATAGGTGTATAACAAATCTTGTTTACTAGCCTCTTGTGCATGATGTTTTGACTCATTATCCTAGCATATTTTGGCTTTCCTCTAACATGATTTTATGCTTATTTTGGGCTATCCTAGGACTATTTTGGGCTGCCATGGCCATATCACTCATGCTTTGTATAGCTATAGTGTAAATGCTTAGGCTAGTCTTGGGTTTTGGGCCCCTACCATGCATATCGTGAGCGTTTGCATGCTTCAGAGTCATTTTGGAATCATTTAGTATGCCATTTTAGAGCTGGAATGTATGCCATTGTATGCCATGTTTCATCCTTGCATTGCTCTTGGAAAATTGCATTTTGTGCCTTAGGCATGGAGCCCTTGCATTGTGCATGTTTGCATGAATCTTGGGCCTTGTTCTCATCTCATATGGCCACTGATTTAGACATGGCTGAGGCTTGTCCGTATTAGTTTAAGTCCATCTTTTGCATGTTGCTAAAATGTTGTTACATTGCTTCATGTTTGCATGCTTTGGTTGCATCATGTCTTGCATGCTCACTGTTTGAATATTGTCACATGCTTGCATGTTTGCATGTGTTGTCCACATGTTTATGCTGCATACTTAGCTCGCATGCTTAGGTTGCATAGCATATCATGCATCTCTTGCCTCTTGATCAAATCATGATAGAGGTTGGAGGCGTCTTGTTTGTTTTGTGTGTATTTCATTTGACATTGAAATTGCACACTTTGGCTTCTCGGGCCATCATGCATTGAAATGCGTGATTGGTGGCCCGAGGACCGAGGGCCACACTCCCTTCAGTCCATAACATGATGGGGATGGTGGTTGTGCAAACATTTGCTTTAAAAATGCATTGCCATGCATTGTCTATCCTCTGCTGCTGTCAAACAGGCTTCTGCAGGCAGAAATGGCCGACCGACCACATTCAGTGCCGGCCGGCCATCCATTTCTGGCTGAAAGCCTCACAACTGGTCGATGACCACTTTTCCATAGCCGGTGACCATCTCTCTTCGCCGGTGACATCCCACAGTGTTCAGGGAGTGTTCCAAAACCAACCTTGGGACTTATGCAGTCTTCAGAGGTGCAGGGCAGTGTAAACAAAGGCAACTGTGGCATGGCATTGGGTTTCCAAGCGAAGCCAATCCGAGCATGCATTCATCCCTCTTCCCGAGGCTGTTTTACTGCTTTAGTAGCTTAATTAATTTGTTAATTAGTTAAGGGTTTTGTAATATTTAATTAGCTAGGGTAGTTAATTATTTATTTGGTTTGTATTATTTATTCGGACCCTCTGCGAGAGGGCAATGTTGTAATAAGTGTGCGTGTGTGTGATGCATGTCTTCCAACCCCACGTCTTTCTCCCTTTTATTTACTAGCTTATGATGGTTAGTTTTGGGGCACGTTTCAATTTGCACACTTATGATAGCATGTTTGCTTACATTCATTCGTATTGCATGCACCGAGCTCGGTGCATCATACTAATTGCATTGTATTTCAATTCCGAGTTGAATACGTGTTAGTTGTAGCATTTCACATGCCATTGTAGAATAGCCGAGCTTATTTTAGTTGCATTTTGCATGTGTTGCATTAGGCATTCCAGCATAGTTAGGATTCATGCATGATTTCTAATCAGCTTCTGTTTTGGCTTGGAGTACTCGGTAAGTTTTATGCTTTAGCATCCTTGCATGCGTGTGAGTAACTACCATGATAGCATGCTTATCATGAGGCTATTTGCTTATGTGATATACCTGCCTGAATACCTGTGGGTGAAGGTTGGAATATCTGAATTGGAATAATGCATTGACTGTGAGTTTTAAGCCCACCAGATAATGGCAAAACCATTTTTCTAAGCCCACCCGAGGGTTGCAAAATTTGCATTTTAAGCCTATTTGCGAGTAGCAAACCGCTTTTCAAAAAACAAACATGAAATGTTTTGTTCCAATTCAGGCGATCCGGTCTATACTTGTATGCTGTGCGCATCACGTGGTAAATCTATGCTAACAACCGGAATAAGAGCACATAATGTTTTCAAAACTCGATATTATGGTTAGTAGAGGCCAATCTTTGATCGGGCAAGCGGGGGAGCTCACGAAGTGACCTTCCCCAATCGTACCCAAGTTCCTGAGCCGAGGCAACTTTGGTGATGACGGACACGTGGCCTTAGGCAAACGAGTCAGTGTTTCCTAAATTCCCCAAAATAACATATTTAGGTGGTGACTCTGTATCTGGCAAAGCAGTCCATGTTTGGTACTTCTTTCAAAAAAATCTGTTTTCAAAAACCATTTGCCCGATTTGGACTATTTGATGATTCATCGGTCTTGCATTGCACTCTGCGAGATTAGATACAGGACCGTGACATTGAGTCCTGAACTGTAGTGAACCCAAATGAACAAAACGGGATCTCCTCCCGAGGACGTCTACACCTGCCATGAATAATATTTTATATTTGGTTAATTAAGAAGATTTGGGATTTTAATTAGTCGTTATCCTAATTTAATTTGAGATTTATGAGAATTGTGGAATTTGATTCGTATAGGATTCTATTGGAAATTTATTTTGGAATTAGAAATGAAGGGTCGAAATGGCTTAAGGAAGTGGGATTAAGAAGTTGAATCAATTTAATTTTAATTACGGACCTATTTGGGAGTTAATTAAATATTCGATTTAGTTTAGTAAAATTGAGATTCGATTAATTAGGTCCGAATTGGAGTTAATTAAATTATGAGGATTGAGAATGGTGATTATTAGAAATTAAATTTATTTATGGGTTGTCCAAATTGAATATGTAATTTATTGACGGAACTTTGGAGTCTGATTAGAAATTAAAGGCCTAAATGATTTGGGGAATCAAAATTGATGATGACAATAAGTTGAATTTAATATTTGGAGCCTTTTGAGAGTTTGATTAAAAATCTGATTCAGATCGATAATTTTAAATATAATTAATTGGGCTTTAAAGGAAGTCAAATTAGATAAATTAAATCATGTGGAATTTGTGATTAGTTACAATTAATTAATTATGTGTTAATCAAGATTTATTAAGAATAAGTGTTATTTAATTAAATTAATCTTAACCATAAATTAAATTGTAGAATGATTTAGATTTTGAGAATATTTGTGAGTGTGTGTGCTGAGAATTGTGTGTGTGTGTGCGTGTGTGCAGAGAAGTCTAAGAGTGTGTGTATTATTGTTGTGTTGGAAGCTTAAAGGGTGTGCACGTGTGCTATGCAATGTTAAGAAATGAACATGTATAAGTGTTGAAACTTCAAGTTTTATATGTGTGCATAAGGAGAGAGAATATGAAGTCTATTCATTACCTGGTGAGAGCATTCTTCAGCTTCACATTTTGCTTGGACAGAACCGTGAGAGAGAGAGAACTGTGAGTGAGAGAGTTCAACCCCTTAGATCCTTACTGGAAATATTGAAGAAAATTAAGGAAGCTAGAGAAGAAGAAGATTCAAAGGGGGAAAGCAAATCTAATTGCTAAAATTAAAATTTGAGGCATGAAATTCAAGCTTGATTTATATAGGATCTTCTTTTTATGCATGAGATTGATAAGGGTTTGGAATCATGTTCATGAAATTAAAGAGAAATTGGGTTTTGAATAAGAAATGAATTACATATATAATTATGGAAAATTATGTTAAGTTTCATCATTTTAATTTAAAATTTGGAAATTGCATGCATAAGAAACTCATCAATCAAGAACTCTAGACGAGGAATCAAAGCTCAAATCTTATAGATGAATTATCTAGAAGTTGAAATTAAGATGTAAGTAGATTCAATTCCATGCAATTCAAAAAAAAAAAAAAAAAGAGAGTTAGTAAGATGATGAAGAAATAGAGTTAGGTTCAAATTTATGGAAGTTAAATTGGGAATTAATTATTTTGGGTTTGATTTTGGAATAACTTGCATGAGTTTGAGTCTAATTCCTACATGCATGGGCAAATTTTACAAGTTTTAATACTCTAATTGTACATGCATCATGGATTTATAATAATTGATTTCATGTTTTGATATAATAAGAATTAAGCTTTGGAAAATTATGGGTTTATCTTAATTTGTAAATTAAAGGAGTTTTGGTGTAATTGATTTAAATTTGATCATGTTTTCTTGATTATTTAAGAGTTTGGGTGCTTTTAAACAAGCCATGTATGAACCCAAGTTTTGAAATTATATTTTGAAAGTTGAATTCTTTTTTAGAATTTATGAGTTTGAAATTGGGTTCGATATGAAGAAAAATTAATTTGGATAAATCAAGAAATTAATTATGATTTAGAATTTGACAATCAAGAATTGACTTGATTTTCATTTGAATTTCATACATGCAAATATTTTTCTAAAAGCTTGTAGCTTAATTTTATGTTTTGTAAGAAAGGAAGAAGAGTATTAAAATCACTGAATTCACGGAGATTTGAGCTAGGAGTTAGAAATGACTTTAATTGTATATATGTTTTTGGGAGTGTCATTGCATATTTGAATGTGTTATACATGGAGTGGACCTTTGGAAATCTGTTTTGAGCTCCAAGTAGAATTCCAAAAATTTCAGAATTTGAACTGTCCGCTTGAGCGAGGAAAGTGTCGCTCGAGCGGAGAAATCAAGCTTCCAGAAATTTTGTAAATTTTGCAGTCCGCTTGAGCGACTGAAGTTGCGCTCGAGCAGAGTACCCTATTTCAGAAAATTTTGAAAAGCCGGTTCATATTCCGATTTCCGTTCTCTTTCACTTCTAAGCACTCTTAGGCATGTACTAAGCATTATAAATGAACTAAAGAGTTGGAACGAGCCTAAGAGAATTAAACGAATTAAAGAACGGAATGAATTGTATTGTGACCCGATTTCTATGTGTATTACGAATTGTGTAGGGTCAAGTGCAAGGACAAATCGAGCATCGGAACATTGTGAGTAATATCTTAGTAAAGATATGTTCAAGTATGTTATTTTCCAAATGCTACTTCTGTATAAGCTCCATGGATTTGTTGATTTGAATTACGAATGAGAATTCTATATGCCTAATTTTCTGTATAAGCTCCATGGATTTGTTGATTTGAATTATGAATGAGTAATCTATATGCCTAATTTTCTGTATAAGCTCCATGGATTTGTTGATTTGAACTATGAAAGAGTATTCTATATGCCTAATTTCCGTGTAAGACTCCGTCAAGAATATGATTTGGGTCCAAAGCCGTTTGATATGTGATAAGAGTATGAATTGAGCCTGAGGCTGTTTGATACGTTTGATATGTCTAGATTGGGCCAAAGGACATTTGAATATTTTGATGGGCCAAAGGCCATTTGATCATTTTGATGGGCCAAAGGCCGTTCGAATATCTTGATAGGCCAAAGGCTATTTGATTACTTTGATGGGCCAAAGGCCGTTCGAATAGCTTGATAGGCCAAAGGCCGTTTGAACACAAATGTAATGGGCCAAAAGCCGTTTGAATGAAAAGTGATCATGATCATGAAAATGAAATGCGCATAGATACGAATATGGAAATAACGGGCTAAAGGCCGTTTGAATGAAAAGAGATCATGATCATGAATATGAAATGCACATAGATACGAATATGGAAATAACGGGCTAAAGGCCATTTGAATGAAAAGAGATCATGATCATGAATACGAAATGCGCATAGAGACGGATATGGAAATAATGGGCCCAAGGCCGTTTGATACGTTGAAGTGTTTGAATTGGGCCTGAGGCCATTTGATGAGTCTGACATGTTTGATGCAATGGGCCCGAGGCCGTCCGATATATTTGATAAAATTCTAAATTGGGCCCGAGGCTGTTTGACATGTACAAGAAAACACAGAATGGGCCCAAGGCCGCTTGTATATGAAATTTATGGGTTCGATGTACTTAATACAAATCTCATTCGTATAACCTCTTTACTATGATATTATTCATTGGGCTTTCGCTCACTCTTTGTATATATGTATGTAGGTGAGCAGCAGGATGCCTAACCCCAACTGTAACAAACCCAAGAAAGAATGCCAAGTTGTGGAGTTAACCATGTCACGCCTCACGAACGAGGCCTTAGTTTCGAAACCATCATTTTGACCTTTTTGTCTTCTTTGATGGTTATGTTTGACCTTATCAGTATGTAGGCAATGGTTTTGTATAAATATGGAATTACATGGATCTAGACATAGAATGTCTTTTATGTGGGTATGTTTGGTGTGAGTTATTAATATAAGAAATGTTTTTGTTCATTCCATTTATGCACAAGCTCATTGGACAATTATTATCTTTTGCTTCCGCTTTTGGCCCCATATGGTTATTTGAAAATTGTTTTCTGTCTGAGGTCGTAGGTAATCTAATGATTACTGGCCAGTTATGATCCTAACCTATAGGGGCAGGTTAAGGTCATGACATCTCTCCTTGACGAAAAGCATCTAAACCCATCAAGGTTTCGGCCAATGCATAAACAGAAAGCATGTTGCCGACGGCCTCGCCAAAGAAGGTCACTCTTGTCTCCAATGGCGAAAAATTGATAAACTAAACCGGGGATGTCTAGCTCCCCATCATGTGCCAAAGACCAAGCCTCATGTAATGTTAACCCATACATCCGTCCCAAAGCTTGGGCATGGCCAAAACGAGGCTGCAGTATGATTTCTTCGTCGCGTCAGGAATCTATTAAAGCTTGAAATTCCTCGAGTGTCGGACACACCTTTTGGGATCTTAATTGAAACACATGTGTGATCGGGTTCCAACATTGAACAGCAGCATGTAGGAATGGAAAACAAAGAGAAGTGCAACTCATAGGAAAAAGGGCATTTAGGCCAAAATCGTGAAAATTCACTTTTTTTGAGCCATCTAAAGTAGCTATCCAGTCTCAAAGCCTATTGTTGCACAATGTCTCCATCTTGAGAGCAAAATATCAAAAACTAGTTATTCTACCAAAAAAATAGCATGGGAACATCATTTATAGAGGATGAGAGGGAGCAGTGCATCACAGCTGGGTAGCACTGACTGACCTCACACTTAGGCCCAGCCGTGCCTCAGTGAAGCTCGGCCGTGCCTATTTAGGCCCGGCCAGGTCTAAATGATGTTTCAGAATCAGTATAGTCGCAGAAAAGGCTAACCTTTGCCTTAGTCCACCACAGCTTTGTTTTAAGTCTTGTTTTGTTTGTACAAAGTGATTTTTAGTATTTTCGAGTTGTTTTTGTTTTGTTTTCCTGTTATCGAGTTGTATTTTACATTTTGTCCAGTTATGGGTTGTTATCTGATTCAAGAATGAATGCAAGAGCAGATATTTGTTGTTTTAAGTCTTATGCAAAGTTACCATGCAAAGGTTGCGTCATTCATCACGTGCAAATGCCATTCATCACATTATGCAAAGGAGATCATTCAAAAAACTTGTCTTTTATAACTAGTGGGTCCAACCCCGATCTTTGTTTTACAAGGAAACAAGACAAAAGAAAATCCTTCAAAAACCCAACAAAAGGGTCTATCTGAAGCTAGTCTTTAACTACAAAGAAAAAATAAAAACCAAAACTAAAACAAAATCATCATCCTCATCAATAACCCATCATTGCCCTCTTCTTCCTCGGCTGCAAAGGAGATGCATCACTGTCGTCGCTGAGGCTACTGGATTGCAAGCCAACCTCCTCTCCCTCATCCTCAGGGGTCAAAGACCCGTCAAAAGACTCCTCAGAAGGTGAGCGCTGCTTCACTCGGCCTCTCCCTCAATCGACTCCCCCTTGGCCTCTCACTGGGCCTGTCTTCGTCTACTGGCCAGAGGAGGTCCCGTAGGCACTACTAGCGCCAGCTCAAGCTGAAAAGAATACAGGTATCAGTATGGACTAACAGGAGTATAAATAGTATGGCAACAACAATGAACTACAGACAGAATGTATCTCGATCCCATGAGTGATTAAGGCGGTTTGCCTCCTCCGTACCATAAGGAGCAATCGGTCGATCGTCCGGAGAAGGTCATCAACATACGCCCGGGGTATTTGCAAAAGGAATAGAATTTGAGAAAGGTAAACAGAAGTAGTAAAAAACAATGAACATAAATGGTAGAAAATGAAACAAGACAAAATGCCGTGAGTAGAAGCGTAAAGAAATGTGTACCTGCTCGATCCCAGGAGCAAACACTAGCCTGCGGTCCCTCTCTTCGATGTGGTCAAGTAAGATCTGCTCGATCACTCCATCTGAACGCATGTACAAGATCTCAGTGGGAATCACGGGGAGCCCAGGAATGGGAACAACAGCAGGGGCACCTCCAGCAAAGGGATTGCTAGCCGTAGCAGCTGCGGCAGCAACCTCCGGAACAACGCGAACCACGCCCAGGGTAAGAGGCGCCATCACCTGAGTATGTAAAAAGGTGGTGAAGTCGTAGGGCTCATGATGTCGATCGCCATCCTCGCCCAACATCAGGAGGTCAATTTGAGGACCGTCCTGAAGCTCATCGACTGCCCTCATGAATGGAGGAGGGGGATGTGGAATATTGGGGGTAGCAACACCCCTCGTCTGGCGGATGAACCTCTCCCCCAAGTAGAAAGCCCGGCCGAAGGGGCCCTCGAATAGAGTCCGCATGATGGAGGCATGCCATGCAGCGACATAGGTCGTCCTCGACACCTAGGAAATACCCTCTCAAGGATGCCAGTCAACCTCTGGAAACAGACGTCAGATGTCAGAAATCAGTGCAGTGTGAGAAATCAGTGCAGTATGAGAATGATAGCGCAGTATTGAAGCAACAATATGAAAATGACCATGCGGTATGGGAAATAGTGCAGTTTGCTTACAGTATGTAACAGTTAAAGGTTGATATTTTGTTACCTAATCCGTAGTGATTGTGTCAAAGAAGCGGTGGAAGTAAGGAAAGTCTCGGTCTACACGACGGCGACGCTCAAATCGAGAGTTGTAGTACCGGGAGTGGCGTACTGACAACTCAATCGGCCTTACCAGGACCAGAGCGAAAGAGGTGAAGTAGGTATAAACCAAGAGCTGCAAACAGAAAAAGATGGATCAAACAAATGAGCAGATATACAGAAAATACAAAACAAGATAAGCAAAAAATGCAGAATAAACAGAATGCACAGAAAAGATAACTGTGAGGCATACCTCTCAAACGCTCCAGTAGCCACCAAGTGAATCCGCCTTGCGGCTGGAGATAGAGCTCATGTAGCAATATAAGGTGGCCAGATCGACACCACCCCAATCATACTCTGTCACCTGGGGGAGGTGCACCAGTGCCCCCAGAAGGTATAATCCCACGGTATTTTCCCTGTTCGCAAACAGGGTAGTACCGAGGAGATACATGAGGAAGCCGCGGGTGTACTGGGCGACCTCGTCTGTAGTAGTGGGTTGGGACTTAGAGAAATGATCGTAAAACCAGTTATATCTCACCATCACGTGACTGGTGATGTCCGGGACCACTCCAAGAAGCTGACTTTGTGCGGCTCTCCATTGTGTCATGTCAGGATCACATAAGATCAGGCTGCTAATTCCAACTCACAGGCCGATGAGCATCGAAAAATCGTACGGGGTCAAAGTCAACTCCCCAATCTATAAGAAGTGGAATGAATCTATGGTGTCCCACCATCTCTCGACCAGGGGCCCGTATAGCAATGACTCAGCTCTCATCTGTATGAGCCCTGAGCAGAAAGGCCCAAAGCTAGCTGCATCAACTAATGTGTGAACCTTCACAGGCAGTCTCTCATACCAGCGCTGGGGGCCGGATATGGATCCGTATTCGCCAATCCTCCTGGCTATCACCTGCTAATAGGAAATATATGGCATTTAACTAGTGGTCTACTTGTGAGATTTAACAATACATCCAAACAAAGGAAAGTTGCTTACCGTGGAGGCATCGGCGGATAAGTGCTCTATGGGCTCTCGCAGCAAGATGTCCTCGTCTATCCTGGGGATTAGGCCCTCATATCTCAAAATACCACCTGGGGGTGGAGCATGTGTACATGGCTGGTAAGTGGCCGCATCAAATGGTCTGTCACCAAGGGAAAGCAATGCAGGGGCGTCCTCAACCTTCATGTTTGTGCCTAAGGCGGCCCCAATACCAATGGCGGGGTCCAGCATGGGAACTTCGTCACTAGCCATGGAGAAAAGTGGAGGAAATGAAGAGAAAGCAAGAAAAATGTAGAGGGCTAAACCCTAGGAGAGAGAAAATGATAAGGGAAAGTGAAAACACGAGAGTGAGCACACAAAAAACCAAGAAAAAGAAACAAGTCAAAAACAATGAGAAACCCAAAAAGTTGACCGAATCAAAATCTAATCGGTTCAAAATATAGAGGAGGGGAAGAGTTTCGATGAAAAAAATGGCAAGGGTTGTTAGGTATTGCAAGGAAAAGAGGAGATCTAGAGAGAGGAGAGGGAATTTTAGATGAGGGGGTGTGAGGAAATAGTTGAGTTTGTTTTAAACAAACAAATCACACAGAATGCCCGAAAATGCCCGAAAATGCCCCTGCTGCTATGGAAACCGGGCCGGCTATCTCAATGCCCGGCCATGCTTCATTAAGGCTTGACCAACTCTCAATATAAATCAAGTTCAATTTTTGTTGTTTTTATTTTACTTTATTTCTTGTATTGTGGAGTGTCAATAATAAGGGGGAAAAAAACAAAAAATGAGAGTTGAAAAAAAACAAAAAGAGAAGAAAAGAGAATAAAAGAGAAATGAAAAAAAAAACAAAAAAAAAGAAGACCAAAAAAAGAGAGTTGAAAAATAAAAAAAGACAAATAAAAGAAAAAAAGAAAGCAAAAAGAAGAAAAGAAAAATATGAGAAGAGTGGAGAAGAAAAGAAAGAATTTTTGTTCATTTGGATTTGTTGTATGAATGCATGATTTGATTCATAATTTATTTGTTTAAACACATTTGTTTAACTCATAGTTTAAGTCATAATTTGATTTGTTTAAACTATTATGTTAGTTGATAAATTGTTTTTCTTGAATTGTCTATTCTATTATATTGGAAACAAACGATATTGTATATACGGTTCATTTAGAGGAGTTCCAGATAAAATCATTCGTGCCACAGTAAAATCATCATTCACTTGCAACCAAATTGGAATGCGGTGCGCTGTGTTCATTATTTCAATATGTGGGTAAATTGGCTTTCACTTTACTACATCATTTTTTATTGTTTTGATTTTGTGTATCTTTGTGAAGAATCCATGTTTCTAATTCCTATTTATGAGATTTGTTTGTTCTCTTATCAATTCAACCCTTCCTCCTATCCCGTGTGACATGTTAGGATTATACCCTCTGGTTAAAAACATTGGGCGTGTCCCAATGTTCACACCAACCTTTCCTTCTCTCGCATGTGACGTGTTAGGATTGTACCATCGGTTAAAAACATTGGGCATGTCCCAATGTTCACACCAACCTTCATCCTCTCGCGTGTGACGCATAAGGATTGTACCCTCGGTTAAAAACATTAGGCGTGTCTCGGTGTTCACACCAACCTTTCCTCTTCTCGCATGTGATGCGTTAGGATTGTACCCTCGGTTAAAAACATTGGGCGTGTCCCGGTGTTCATACCAACATTTCCTCCTCTTGCGTGTAACAAGTTTGGATTGTACCTTCGGTTAAAAGCGGCAGGTGTGCCTATGCGTTCACACCATCTTTTCTCCTCTAGCGTGTGACGCGTTAAGATTATACCCTTAGTTAAAAACACTGGGCATGTCCCGTCATTCACACCATCTTTCCTCCTCTCGCATGTGATTGTGGACTCGACTTTCTTCGCGCCCCCTTTCGGAGAGCATCGAATTGGTCGCACAGTTTGGACTCCTGTCACGGTTCTGAATCTAATCTCACAAAGTGCAATGTGAGACTGATAAACACCAAAGAGTCCAAATCTAGCAATTGGTTTTGAAAAATCAATTTTGAATCAAAAAGCGCCAAATATGGACTGCTTTGCCAGATTACAGAGTCGCCACCTAAATATTTTGTTTTGAAAAATTTAGGAAACCCTGACTTGTGCCAAAGGCCACGTGTCCGTCATCACCAAAGTTGCCTCGGCTCAGGAACTTGGGTACGAGAGAGGAAGGTCCTAAAATGAGCACCCCCGCTCGCCCGATCAAAGATCGCCCGATACTAAACATGATATGTTGTTTTTATAAACACATGTGTTCTTATTCTGATTATTCGCTAACTTTACTATGTGATGAGTATAGATTAAATCACAAGAATTAGAACAAAACAATTCATGTTTGTTTTTGAAAATGGTTTTGAAAGTGCCACCCTCAAGTGGGCTAAAGCGCGGATTTGCCATCTCGCAAGACGGGCTTAAAACATGATTTTGCCACTTCGCAAAGTAGGCTTAAAACTCACATTCGTTGAATTATCCCAATTCAGGCGACGACGACTTCATCCACAGGCACTCATGCAGTTAGTCAAGTAAGCACATAGCCTTATGGCAAGTATGCTATCATGGCAGCACTCACACTCATGCAAGTATGCTAAAGCGTAAAACTTACTGTGTACTCCAGGCCAAAACAGAAGATAGTTAGAAATATGCATGATCCTAACTATGTAAGAATGCCTAATACAACACATGCAATAATGCTATTAATAGGCTCAGCTACTAATATGGCCTTTGATTACAACACTTTGATAACATGCTTTGAAACACGTATTCGAAGAAGTGTATTTAAATTAACAATGCAGTTTAAATGATGTGTCGAGCCTGGTGCATGCAAGACAAATAAATGATGCAAACATGCAAGCATAAGGTATGCTAATCAAAATATGCCCCTAAACTAACCATCATAAGCGGTTAAATAAAAGGGAGAAACACGCGAGGTTGGAAAACATGCACATACACACACACACACACACACACTTATTACAACATTATGCCCTCGCGAAGGAGGGTCCGAATGAATAAGCTAAGCTAATTTAAGCTAAGCTAAGCTAACTAATCTAATTAAACTAATTAGACTAATTATTACAACAGTTAAATAATTAGCACACTAATTAATTAAATTACAAATTCATGCTATCTAACAAGAAAAGCTTTAAACCACACTGCCTCAGCTCTGTTTGGATATTAGAAGATGCATGCCTCGGCTTCCGTCCCGGAAAGCTCTCTGGTTTGCTCTTAAGAGGCTTTGTTTGCAGGGTGCCTTCCAAGAACTTTCTGCTGAACCTTACCAACTCACTGCTGAGGAATACACCCATGGCCTACCGGCCATGATTGGTTGCTGCCGGCCAACAATAAAGAACTGTCGGCCAATGATGAAACAGTGTCAGCCACTGGTGTGCTGGATCACCAAACTGCAACAGAGCACAAACAAAGAAAAAATGAGGGTTTTCCAAGAAAATGTTTGTACTGCACCCTCTCCTTATCATCTCAAAACATCAAAGGAGTGGTGCTCTTGGATCCAAAACCACCAATCAAGCATTTTCAATGCATGATGGCCAAGGATCCAAATTGTACACTTTCAATAAATGCCCAAATATGACTCAAGACCATTACCTTCTCATGAATGATCAAAGGCAATGGAGACTAAGGAGATTGGCTCATTTCATCACTTTGAGTATGAAATGGACCAATCTTCCTTTTGTTCAATATAATGTCCGATTGAACACAATGCAAAGCAAACACAACATGCTTATCTTGGTCATGTTTTACTTGATTCAATTTTGTTTACACATTTTAGCATTACCAAACCATTCTTTAGTTGGTTAAGTCCCATGTGAAAGTCCTCTAATTGGAAAGATGGCCTAAGCCACAAGTACCTTGAGCATGAAAGAGATCTCATGCTGTTGGTTAGGAGGAACCCTCAAGAGAGGTTTAAAACCATTAGGCGTGAGGGCCTCAATTTCATGCTCAAACCAACAAGGGGCTCAAGACCACTTTCAAAGAAAATCAAAAAATGAAGAATAGAGGGAGGTTGCAGACTTTTCAGTGCTGATATGGCATGCAAAAGACACTAAATCATGCAACCAATGCATGCAAGACATATTCAATGGCCATAAGTACTAAACTAGTGAAGAGCACTACACTAGAGGCATGCAATACCAAGCTTAAATTACTAAACCAGCTCTCGACAGAGCTAAGGCGTGCCAAAACAGTGGCCTAAACATGTTGGAATTGAAGCACAAATGACAATAAAATCATGCGCACATGTTGGCTCGCAAGCAAGGCATAAGGCACAACTCTCAAAAGCAATGAAAGAGTGAAATAAGTGAGAGTGTGACAGAGGTATATGCACTGAAATCTCATGCTAAATGATGTCATGGCATGCAAGCATCTCAAATAAAGCATGTTAGAGGCCTTAAAACTCAAAGCTAGTAAGGGCCTTTACACTACAACCATACAAAACATGAGTCATATGACCAAGACCACTCAACACAGAGTTAAAGCATGTTAAAACATTAGCAAAAATGTGTTGGCGTCAAGCCAACACAAGCTAGAACAATAGGCTAACCCATTAGGCATGTTAGGCTGGTAAGAACAATTACACTACAAGTGAAAGAAGCAAGCAACGAGTGACCCAACCAGCCAAAAACAGTGTTGAAGCTGGTCAAAATAGAGCCTAAAACATGCTTGAAATAAGCTATAAAAGGGTAGAAATACATGCTCACATGTTAGTCCATCTATACATGCAAACAAGATACAAGGAGGGGATGCCACCCCCTCCTATTTTGGACCTCAAAACAAAGTTTTTACCACTGAAAAACCTCTGAGATTCAGTGGTTAAAAGGCCAAAGAGTTGGTTTGAAAGGTGATGAAAGATGGCATAAAAAGCTTCACAAGCCAAAGAGCCAAAAGGAGGGACAGCCCCTTAACTCATAAAGGCCCAAACCACCACTTTTAGGATTGAAAAATAGAACTTTTTACATGCCAAAAACCAGCCTTGAAATGGTGGAAAAATATGGCAAAACAAGTGTTTAAAACAAGCTTAAAGGGAGAGAGTTATACCTCTTGAAGCCAAGCACACTTTTAGGCAACAAAACCAAGGAAGATTACCTTAAGGAGCTCCAAGAAGGCCTTCTAGCAACCTCAGCCCAAAGATCAACAACTCTTGTTAAGGATTGATAGGCAAACAAGAAGTGTATCTACATTTGTATGCACTTATGCACAAAGATTCTTGAGAGAGAGAAATATAGAGAGAGAATTGTAGAGAGAGACTTCCAAAACTCTTCCTGAAATGTTTCTAACCTCTAAAACCATAGAGAAGCCTCTCTATATATAGAAAAATACAAGCCTTGGTAAAAAATATCACAAAAGGGACAGCTGTAACAGCTGGACAACAAATATCTACCAAAAACTGTCTTTTTGCATCAATGGCCGGCATTACTTCATTGATGGCCGGCACTTCATCATTGTTGGCCGACATGAGTCATCCTTGGACGGAAAGGGGCCAGCATTGGCCATTCATGGCCGGCACATGGCCAGAAAATCCCATTCATGGTCAACAACCTCCACCTCTGGTTGGCTAGAAAAATCTGCTGTTTGGGCCCGACTTCAACCGAACATAACTCCTTCATCTGGACTCCTGTGTAGGTCATTCTTGAGTCTAAATTGAATCCCTCGAAGTCTTGTTTCCAATGGTGGCAGCCTCACTTCAAATTTCCAAGTGTAAAGAAAGTTATGCTTGTTTGAGTGAAGACTGCTCAGTTTCGATCCCACCCGAATTTATGCCTAATTTTTTCTCCAACTAGCTTTCTTCTCTCTTCTCTCATTTTCTTCAACCCCAAACCCCTAAATAAGGTATTTTGAAAGATTTTTCAAAGATTTCACCTCTCTCTCATTCATTTCCACTTTGTCCTTGCTCGGTTTACCGAAAAGCACAACACTTAACAAAATGCGAGCGTCAGAACATCGTAGAAACTTCTTTCAAAAATGTTTTAAAAGAGAGGATTTTAAGGTCTAAAATCTTTGGTCAAAATAGTTTTGGTCCACAACTGGGGTGTAAGGTTGGGATTTGACTCTCTCCTTGCTGAAGAAATTGATCATTTGCACTGCACAACTTTCATCACCAAATAAACAATCAGTAGCGCCGAAGTCTTAAGGGTGGTCAAAAATGGGGTGTCTACAGTTACCCCTCTTTGACAGAGCTCAGACTCATGAAATGATGTGAGTGAATGTCAAAGCCCAGAGACGACCCATTTTTGACAAGGCCGAAGACTTGGACAAACAAACAAAATGAAAATACAGAAACAAATGGTTGCACCCGCAGGCTGCCTACGTATCCATTTGTAAGGAATCAAACCAGCGTAGTTCAGGGGCAGAATGCGAATGATACACAATCCAACAAAACAATACAGATGATATGCAATGCAATGAAACAATGCACATGATATACAGTTGTATTTGAATTATCAAACCATAAGCAGTGCAAAACCACACAAATATCATAAAGGGATGGAGATACAACATCAAACTACGTTTAACATAGAAAAGGAGTGGGCACAAGCCGAACGACGCAAAATACAGGCTAAGTGCCTACATCCTCAGTACTGACCTCAGCCCAGCATGGATGCTTGCACATAACAGAACCATGTTTCAACGCAAAACGGGTGCGAGCACATGCAAAACTATGTGTTTCGCAGAAAGAATACAAGATACAAGTAATTGGGTGGGATGATATGAGTAAGGAATGATCTACTAAGGAAAGATAATGATCCTACATGCTGAATGCAACAAAACAAAGTACGATGCAATGGATGAAGTGAATAAGGCGCACGGCCGAACCACATTTTGCCTAGAAAAGGCATGGACATAAAACAGACCACGTCTAACACAGAAAAGGTGCCGACACCCTTAGACCACAATTCTCGTAGTGGAATAGGCGCATATACATTAACACAAAACCATGCTTCAACAAAGGAAATGTATGAGCACATGCCAGACTAAGCTTAACATGAAAAGGATGTAGGTGATAAAATAGATATGATGCTATAGATGCATGCGATAAATGCTATATGCAATGCAATAGACATAATAGATGATGTAGTAACTAGGAAGTGAAGGTACCTTACAGGGGCAATTGGCAATGACTCACCTCATGCCGCTGGGGATCTTCCTCTTCTACATCTTGCGCTTCAGAAACCATAGGTACTACTTTTTTCCCTGGCTATGGTCGCAGCTTTCCCTATTCTTCAACAGGGTGACAGACTAGGTTGGTTCAGTATGCATAATCGAGGTGCATACCCACTACCTCGACCTATGGGGCTACCATACAGATTTCAAGCCGAGGATACACCCCTGGGTATTTAAACCAGACTTTAGTCTCAGAAATCCCGAACCTTTACGTTCTAGGCATCGACCATTCGAACTCTAGTTTCCACAGTCGTAGTTGATCTCTTAGGAACTCACTACAAACACAAACAGGTGACTATACCAGACCACTAGAAGTCGCTCGGGCACGACAAACACCAAAGGAATTGCACCCTTAGAGGATTTAAGGTCTCCTAGACCAGACAAATGCACATGATAGTGCGGTGCAGAATGAATGCACAAAACAGTGCTATGCAGATGCACAAGACAGTGTGTGTGGCTCACAACCACAGTGCACAAGACAGTGCGAGTGGTACACAACCACAAGGTTTAGACAAACAATGAAGATAACAATACATAGTTGTGCCCGCAGGCTGGGGCAAAATGCAAATGATATGCACAGTGCAAGAACATAACTCATGATCATGTACTGAGACTGCAATAAAGCATTTAAAAGCAAGTGTTATGCAAAGAAAATGCGACATTTTAAGCAAACCAACAAGGTACAGCAGTCTCACATATGAGAAAAAGTAAGCAAACAAACCCGCCACGCGTGAGACTCACAAGTCAAACTACATTTCACACAGAAAGGATGTAAGAAAATTATGCAATCTTCACTGCGCCTCACGCAGGAAAGGCTAAGAGCGACCATCGGGAATACCCGAAGTCTAAAATGAAACACCTCTTAGCGTGTCACAAGCGAGAGGGGAAAATGAAGCACCTCCTAGTATATCACACATTAGAGGGGAAAAGGAAGCACCTCTTATCGTATCACACGCGAGAGGGGAAAAGGAAGCACCTCTTAGCGTATCACACGCGAGAGGGGAAAGGGAAGCACCTCTTAGCGTATCACACACGAGAGGGAAAAGGAAGTGGTGCAAACACCGAAGGGTGGTATAAACATCGGAGCACATCCCAATACTACTAACCAAAGCAAAGTGGCATAAACGTCGGACATACGTCTCAAACACTTCCTACCAAAGGGGAAGGTACAAGCATCGGGCACACGACCCAAACGCTTTCAACAAGGTGTTAGTGTAAACACCGGGCGTACCATGGTGTTTCTAACCAACGGAATGTCAGTGTAGACATCGGGCGTACCTGAATGTCTCTAACCAACGAGATGTCAGTGTAGACATCGGGTGTACCCAGATGTCTCTAACCAACGAGATGTCAGTGTAGACATCGTACCTGAATGTCTCTAACCAACGAGATGTCAGTGTAGACATCGGGCATACCCGAATGTCTCTAACCAATAAGATGTCAGTGTAGACATCGGGCATACCCGAATGTCTTCAACCAACGGAATGAAGGAAAGGAATAGTTTTACCTAGGATTCCTCCGAATGAACCGTACATACAATATCGTGTATGTAAAGAAAGACACTTAACAAACGTGCAAAATTACAAGAGCATTTTCTATGTCAAAATGAAAGCATACTCTATGCATGAAACAGGCATATTCTACGCAAGAGATAGGCATATTCTATGCAAACTTGAAAGCATATTCTATGCATGATTCATAAACGATGCGTGGCACGCATGCAATAGAAATGTCTCTGAAAGTGCCTACTCTATGTAATAGATGGGCATCAAATATGTACTTTGGTGCCTCCAATTTACCTCTCAGAGGACTTTGCAACATGCTCAGCTCAAAAAAGACACACCCTATTCATATTGGCGAGAGATAACATCTGCATGTGAAAACCACAGGTGCTGCTTGACTACCATTCTGACTTGAAGCAGGCTTACACTTGGGGTCAAGATACACTCATACTCCAGAGAAAGGCGATGCCTGAGAAGGTCCACCTGGAATGCAATCTCAGAATTTGCTGGAGTTAAAACACACTAAGATGCTCCAAATTTCCTTCTTTTCTTTTGCTTTGCAGTCCGGAACCTATATAGCTTCAAATAGGTCCTGGTTTTATTGTTCTCATATGACATGGGTTGAACCCTACAGTTCATGAAAAAAAGGATCCTGTTCTGCACATATGTGGAGAACGGCACAGCACTCTGAGCACAAAATGATTTAAAATTGAAATTGAAAAATAAGTTCTCGATCGGGTATTGAGCCTATGACTGACCACAGTCAAAACGACTTAACAAAGGAAAGTCAAAACGACTTAACAAAGGAAAACAAAGATAAAACAACCTAAACACATCTATTGACACTCGAAACAACTCAAAACAAGAATCGAGACAAACAAAAACAACAAACACAACACTCAGATGTGTTCCTGTGGCGAGAGACCTCTCGGTTTAGGGGGAGCCCACAGCTTATCCAAGTATTGTTTCTCACCCTTTCTTATTTGTGATTCTCACATCACTCTGGCACTCAATCTTTTTTTCTCTGAAAAGCCATTTTCTCACTTTTTCTCTCAGTGCACATCTCTCTATTCTTCAATCTCTCTGATTTTTTATCCCTCCCCTGGGTGGGTGATGGATAAACAGGCAGTTATGGGCTCAAATCTATTCAGCGTCACCCTCGTCATCGCTCTTCTCAATTTCGAAAGCACCAAAAGGAAAGTGATGACATTGGTATAATGGCGACGCCGATTTAACTCTTGCTGCTTGGAGAGCCTTTGTGACTTGGAGAGCCTTAATCCACCCGTGCCTAAAGCCCCGATTCTCGTATCAGCATACCTCCTCTGCGAGTTTCTCCTTGGTCTAGTCTATCCTGACTTTTTGGCCATCGTTGAAGCCTTTTTCGTAACCCATGGACCTTGCAGTCTCTACTGCAAACATGTTTGTTGTATCTCGATCGGCGATCGCATGACTTATCAATCGTTGGGTCACTCTTTCCTTCACAACCGAGTTAGACTGTCCGGCCGCACGCGGCTGGAGACACCCCATTTTTGACTGCCCTCAAGGCTTGGACGTCACCGTTTGAACACTCGGTGATCATCCTTGTTTGTGTTCGTCTTGAGTTCCCGGGAGTCTCGGCTACACGCCTTGCCTCAGGATCTCTCGACTCGACTGTTTTGTGTTTGGTTTTGCACCAAACATTTGTGTTTTTGCTTTGGAGGGCAGGGAATGGCTTGTTGGCCATCCCCACACTCCACCGGCCATGGCTTGAGGCCACCGGCTGTGTTTTGTTGCCATCGGCCAAATGTTTGGCCGACCGACACTCTAGATAGTCGACCGGCCATCTATGTTGGTCAAATAGCATTTTTGGCTGGTCGACCACTGTTCATCTGTTTTTGCAGATATTTTTATGCCAGCTGTGCTAGCTGGCATACACTTTGCTCCCCTCCATACACGTGTATGGAGGGATCTCCCTCTTGATTAGCTTGTTTGGAAAGCTTTACAAGAGGGATTGTCTATAAGAGAGAGCCTCTTCTCCCTCCATTAGGGTTACAACATTTTTCCAGAGGGCTCTGATATTAGGGTTAGGGTTTGCATATCCCCCATCTCTATATCTCTCTCTTTTGTGTATAAGTGTGTGTTTGGTCTTATTATTGCACACAAACACCCGCCATTACACCTTACCTTGGCTACTGAGGTGCTAGGGAGCTGTTCTTGAAGTTCTTGACTGGTTTTGAGCTCAAAGAACCAGCTGGAGCATTGTTTGTGAAGGAGGTCTACAAGGGTAAGAACTTCACCCTTTATTCCCCATTTTTGCATAGCTTTTTAACATATCTTGTAACTGTTTTCAGACTTTGTATATAACTAATAGAAGTCTTGTTTTTGAGTGCTTTAAATAGTTGTTTAAGGTCACTTTGTTGTTTGGGGTTGTTTGACCCCTCTTAGGGCTTGTTTGGCCCCATTTTTGTGCTATTTTGGTGAGCTCCGGGACCACTTTGTTTGGGCCTCCTCACCACTGAAATCTTGAGGGATTTCAGTGATGAGGATGGTGGTTTAAGGTCCTAAGAAGGAGAGGGCCACCCCCTCTCCTTGTTGTCTTCAAAATGTGCCATTTAAGCCTCATGTGTGAGCACCATTTTTGAACTCATGTTGGCCATGTTTCAGTAGGTATTTGGTAGTATTTTGCCATGCTTTACCTCTGTTTTTACTTGGTTTAGACACACCATGCTTGCCTTGCATACATGTCTTGTAATGCCATGATTTGCCTTAACATGTACATAGCATTTAGACTACCATGCTCATGTGTTTTGGCCTAGCTTTGTAAAGCTTTTATGCTTGTTTTAGTGTGCTTGAGGTCTATTTTTGGTCATTTGGGTCATCCATGCTTTGCTTTGTATAGTCACCATGTAATCCCTCTTGTAGGCCTTAAGTATCGGACCCTCTAACGTGCTATTCTTGCATAATTTCAGTGGCTTAGAACCACTTATAGCATCATTTCAGTCCTCATGGCATGCTTGTATGCTTGCATTTGATGTCCCTTTAATGCTTTATAAGGATGTCATCTTATGCTCCATGTTTGGCCTCTTTTGTATGCTTGCATGTTTAAATCATTTAGACGCCATCTAGGTGTGTCTTTGGTCTTGTTTAGACCTGCATTGGGGCTGTTTGGAGTCCCCTTGGCCTTTTGAGGCTTGGTTGGCATGGCCATGGTTTGAGCCCTTTGGTTGGCCTCAAGTTTTGGACTTGTTAGCTTGCTTTAATTGCTTGGTTTAGGTTGGTTTGGCACCATCCACATGTGATTTTCAGAGCTTATATTGCTTGCCATATGCCCATGTTTAGCTTCTTTTAAGTGCGCTTAGAAGTTGCTCTTTGATGCCTAAATGATGGACCATGTTTGCATGCATGCTTGTATGTGCATTTGGCCCCCATTTCCTTAGCATTGTCCACTGTTTTGGGCTTAGTATAGAGCTGCCCAAATTAGTTTAAGTTCATTATTCGCATGTTGTTGCATGCTCACCTTGTGTGTTGATTGCATACTTGTGTGTTGTTACATGTTTAGGTTGTTTAACATGTTTGCTCCATGTGTTGTTGCATGTTTGAACATCCACATTGCATCTTGCACACTTGTTGGTTTGCATTGCCTCATGCCTTGCATGCTTGCTTGCATAGGTTGTATGCCTAGTATGCATTGTGCATTGCATGCCCATGTTGCATACTTAGTTAACATGCCTAGGTTGCATTGCATTGGCATGCATGCCTTGCCTCTTGAATTGAGTATGATAAAGGTTGAGCCTCACTTGTTTGTTTGATGTGCATCTCATTTGAAACCAAAGTGCATACCTGGTTTCTTGGGCCATCACGCATTGGAATGTGCGATTGGTGGTCCGAGAATCAAGAAACATACCCCTTTGAGTCACAAACATGATAAGGGATGTGTTGGTGCACACATGTGCTTGAAATACATTGCCATGCCTTGTTTTGCCCTCTGCTGCTGTCAAAACAGGTTCTGCAGGAAGACTTGGCCGGTCGACTACATGGAGTGCCGACCGACCAATTATTGATGGCCGAGAGCTCACCAAATGGTCGATGACCATCCGGACATGGTCGGTGGGGTTCCCACTTGGTTGGTGGTGATCCACAGTGTCCATGGAGCATACCTTGGGAGTTGTGCAATTTTCAGAGGAGTAGAGCAGGGGAAACAGAGGCAAACTTGTGCATGGTGGTGGGTTTCTGAGCGGAACCGAGCGCGCATGCATTAGGCCCTCTTCCCGAGGCTACTTTTAATGCTTAATTAGCTTAGTTAATTTGCTTAACTAGTTAATTGTCTGTAATATTTAATTAGCTTGATAGTTAGTTAAATTGTATTATTCTTTTGGTCCCTTCGAGCGAGGGCAAATTTGTAATAAGTGTGGGTGCGTGTGTGCATGTCTTCCAACACCCACTTCTTTCTCGCTTTTACTTACCTGCTTTGATGATTAGTATTAGGACATATTTAATTTAGCATCCTTATGCCATGCATGCATGCATCATTCGTCAGTATTGCATGCATCGGGCTCGGCGCATCATACTAACTGCATAGTATTTCAAATCTAAACTTGAACATGTGTATCAAATGGTTGCATTTCACATGCCATCCTAGGATTAGCCGAGCCTATCCTAATTGCATTCTGTATGCGCTGCATTAGGCACTTAACATGGGCTTGGATCATACATTGATTGCTAATGAGTTCTTTGTTTTGGCTTGGAGTACACTGTAAGTATTTTGTGCTTTAGCATCTCGCACGAGTGTGAATGTTAACATGACAGCATGGTTACCATGTGGCTAGATGCTTATGTGATATGAACTGCCTGAATGCCTATGGGTGAAGGTTGGATTACTTGAGTTGGAACAACTCATCAAAATCTGTGTTTTAGCCTACTCGCGAGTAGCAAATTTCAAAACATTTTCCAAACAAACGGATATGCGATGCTTTGTTCCAAATTAGGCGATCTAGTCTATACTTGTTTTGCTGTGCGCATCACATAGTAATTCTAGCTAATTAACCAGAATAAGAACACATAACGTTTTCAAAATTGGATATCATGGTTAGTAGAGGCCGATCCTCGGATCGGGCGAGAGGGGGTGCTCATAGCTGACCTTCCCCAATCGTACCCAAGTTCCGGAGCCAAGGCAACTTTGGTAATGACGGACACCTGGCCTTAGGCAAATGAGTCAGGGTTTCCTAAATTCCCCCGTTAAAAAAATATTTAGGTGGTGACTCTGTATCTGGCAAAGCAGTCCATGTTTGGCACTTCTTTTCTAAAAATCTGTTTTCTTAAAATGATTTGCCGGATTTGGACTCTTTGGTTCAGACTAAGAACCGTGACACAAAAGGGAGTCCGAACTGTGGTGGCATAAAGCCTGAGGGTGCGTCGACAGCGGCTCGGCAGCTTGGGCCTTCCTTAGCTCACGCTCGGCCATCTCCGCATGAGCCTCCAAGTTCTAAATTCGTTCATCTTTCTTCTCAATCTCCCGCCGCACGGCGCGCAGTCGCATGCCAACTTCATAGGTAGTATACAGCTCTTTCACCGCCCCATGGATGCCCTCCCGAAACACTTCGAAATCATGTCGACCAACCATTGACTGCTGGACTTCCAGTGGAAAAATCTGTCGAGCGAACTCGGCTGCTACACCTGGGTCATTAACAATAGAATCTACCTCTGTCATCGGTTTATTCCCCACAAAAATCGCAAAACTCAACGATCGCGACGTCGCATCGGACTCATTTCTCGGTCGCGGTCGAGGGGAGCTGCCCCGTTGCTATTTTTCCCTTCGGGGTGACCTACTTCGAAGACTTGGGGGCTAACGTTTTTCCCGTTCCCTGGACGTCCTACTTCCCATGCGTGCAGGCTCGCTGCTGCGATTCATTTCAGTATCAAGCTCAGCCAATGTCTGCCCATCTCCTCTACTATTGAAGAACAGTCTATTTGACATCCGCGTTTATCTGACCTTTCACAACAAACTGGTTTCACTTGAGCCTGAACATAATAAGTGGAATTACGGGCGTGAAGAACCCACCCCATTTATTCTTAACACATGCAACGCCCCCGAGGCAATTTCATTAATGCTAAACACCAAAAGCCTGATGCCGATCAATCTGTGCCACAGCCACTCCATGAACTCATGGTATTCGGCCTTTGGAGTTCATACATTGGCTGGGGCAAGGGCAGATTTATTAATCTGATAGGCTATTTATCTGGGCTCGGTACTGATCGATCTGTACCGCAGCCACTCCATGAACTCATGGCATTCGGCCTTTGGAGTTCATACATTGGTTGGGGCAAAGGCAGATTTATTAATCTGATTGGCTATTCGACGATGGTAAATTATTGTCGCCTAGGCCCGGTGCCAATCGATCTGTGCCACAACCACTCCATGAACTCATGGTATTCGGCCTTTGTAGTTCATACATTGGTTGGGGCAAGGGCAGATTTATTAATCTGATCGGCTATTCGATGATGGTAAATTACTGTCGCTTAGGCCTGGTGCCGATCGATCTATGCCACAGCCACTCCTTGAACTCATGGTATTCGGCCTTTGTAGTTCATACATTGGTTGGGGCAAGGGCAGATTTATTAATCTGATCGGCTATTTATCTGGGCCTGGTGCCGATTGATCTGTGCCGCAGCCACTCCATAAACTCATGGCATTCGGCCTTTGGAGTTCATACATTAGCTGGGGCAATGGCAGATTTATTAATCTGATCGGCTATTCGATGATGGTAAATTACTGTCGCCTAGGCCTAGTGTCGATCGATCTGTGCCGCAGCCACTCCATGAACTCAGGGTATTTGGCCTTGGAGTTCATACATTGGCTGGGGCACGGGCAGATTTATTAATCTGATCGGCTATTCGATGATGGTAAATTACTAAATTGCCTAGCTATCTAATCAGCAAGTGTACACGAATGTTTTTTCCAAAGTAGCAAAAAGCAACACCATGCATCAATAGCAAAATTAAGCACAAGTAATAGCAAAGTACAAAGGAAATTTTCATTAGTAAATTGGGCACAGACTGTAGCCATTTTACATGTGAAAACTACTAGATAAAAAGCTACAAGTTTGCAGGGAAATGCCTAGCAAAAACTTAAAAACTGTAGCCATTTTACACATAAAAACTACTAAACGAAAAGCTGTAACAATACATTCAAAATCCTTAAACAAAAATAACTAGTGTCGCCCTAATCAATCCTCGGAGTCAGACTCCAGCGGCTCAACATCCACTTGCTCATATGGAATCGGCATAGCTAATGTCACATCAATAACAACAAGGTCTTTGAGCCAGCCATGTTTGAATCCCTGATTCTCAAATTTGGGGACTTCTTCCACATAATTTGCGAGGGTAGCGCCTTGCCCAGTTTCGTACACCTTGGAAGCCTCAAAGTCGGCTATTTCCTTTGCCTTCTTCAATTCTTCCAAGTCCACCTCAAGTTTGGCGATCGCCTCTTGGGCTAACTTGAGCGCAGCTTCGCTCACGTTCGCCCTCTCCTCGGTGGCCAATCTCAGCTGGTCTGCATTTATCGCCCTTTCCATCTCGGCCCCAGCCCTTGCACTTTCCATCTTCACCCTCGCCGCTTCAAACTCAGCCCTGCTCCTTTGGCCCTCAACTTCAGATTGTAAACAGCTAATTCATTCGATGGCGTCATGCTGGCGCTGGCCTATCTTGGCTATCCTTCCGACCGTCTGCAAAACAAGAAATTAAAACCAAAACAATATATGCATAAAAGGGAAAGACAAGATCAAGATATATACCAGAAGAGCCGAGTGAGTGGCTAATGCTATTGCCAAAAGATCCGGCTCCGCTCAGAAAGCCGCATTGTCAGCTAGCAATGAGACCGATGAAGCCATGCTCAACGTCACGGCTGAATCTTTCATAGCCGACGCGTCAGAGGAGATCGGCATGTTTTTTATCTTTGGTTGAACCACAAAAGGCACAATTGTATCCGACTCCTCTAAACGCAGCCGTTTGTCAGCAAGGTTTTCTTCAGAGCCGGCCTCGATCTCGGCAGGACGTTTCTCTGCCCTTCACTTAGCCTCCTGATTCGCCGGCACAACCGACTCCGACTCGGCATTTCGGGTTTGAGCCGTCTCCTTCGCGATAAAAGGTAGGGAGGGCTCAACATCGGCGACAGGTGGCACTTCAAACCGAATGGCCTCTGCTCTCCGTCGCGCGGCCATTCGTTCGGCGTTTTTTTTTTTGGCGAGTTGTGTGAGTGACAACCCAGCCATGTCTTTAGGGTACGCGCCGGGAAGGTCTTCTAATCCAATAAAGATGTCTTCATAAACGTCCCCTCGGCCAGAAGTGGACGGAGGGTTGGCTGAATTGAGGACAGCTTCCTCAAAGGCCACCCTCAAAGCCTTGTCTACTTCGGCTTCGGACTGGCCTGATTCTTCAGCGACCTCAGCTACTTTCGCACGCTCCGAGTCAGATCCGTCGAAATCAACTTGGCGCAAGTTTTTGAAGTTGGTTAAAATAAGAGCCGTAAGAAACTTTTCACCCCTCGAAATTGGGATGTTTTCTATCGTCGAGAACGTCGTATACGTCGGCTCGGATCGAAGAAGAATGTGGGCCGCCCTCCCTTATTTCTGAAGGCTTGGACAACCGAAGTATTTCAGCACGACTTTAATCTCCGTAAGAATGGCGTCGTCGGTTGAAATCAAAACTTTCTTCAAATCGTTTCCTGCACAAGCAAAACCATGAGACCACGAAGATAAAGCCTTGTATATATAACAAAAATAAGTGCAAGGGGCTATATGGCCAACTGGTTTGCCCCTCCATCTAGGAATAGGATCTAAGCGGTCCTCGCTTTCGCCGAATTCCCAATTACCTCGGACAATAACCATGACATCATCGACTCACTTGCTAGAGCTGGAAAGCATGGTCATTAATTGATGGTCAGTGTCCTTGGCCCTGAGGAAATAGCGCCCATGCCGGCTAGAAGACTTGGCCAAGGCATAACAATGCCGAATAGCAGGTATGTTGAGGTTAATCCTAAGGCGATGGCCTAACTCTATAATCCCCATTACGATTCTAAAAAAGTTGACATTGGGTTGGTAAGAGATTAGACCCAAATGGTGAATGACAGCCCTAAGGAATGGGTGAAGGGGGAAACGGACTCCACCCTCTGCAATTGATAAGAGAGGGAAGACGATTGTATTTTCATCATCCCTCTCCATATCAAGGGTGCTGTCTGTCACGAGTGATAGACGAACGTCATCAGGGATGGAAAAATGGCATCAAAAGCCAGAAATTCGATCCACGGAGAGAAGGTCTTTTAAATGTTTTGCCATTCTCTTCAGCCTATAGGAATATGCTAAACCAAAAACAAACCAGGAAAAGGGATTCAAAGTAGAGAGAGAGAACTTACAAGAGACGGAGAGGACAATGAAGGATAAAAGAAAGTTGTAGAGGTGAGTCGGAAGGCAGTCCACAGACTTCAAGCACCTAAAAATGTGTATGTATTTGAAAAGACGTCAAAATTTTAAATCACAATAAATAGAAGTGTACGATGGGGCGGGAAGTTGAAATGATAACCAAAAGGCGTGTGCTCTGACACCCGCTTTGGAATGAGGCTAGCCGCCGAATTTCGGCTCTGACTTTTCGAGTTCAAAACCAAACACACCAGCTAACTGTCATTAGTGGAGTGTTTGGGGGGCAATTGTGGGGGCCGAATATTGGGACACGTAAAGAAGCAAAATAGTCGGACCAGGAGAGTCAAAATTCATATATCGCATTCAGCCCGTCTTACACATGTAAATTCAAAAGTATCCTATTCGGCCAAATAACCAGTTCAGTAAAGGGCTGAATGAAGAGTGGTGCGCAGCAAAAGGAGCCTAGTAAATAGTTATACAACGAATTGAAGGTGGGCCCAGTCCCGAAGCCCAAGAAAGAAAAAGATATAAATAGAAGAACATCATCCAGAGAGAGGTATGTGAGAACTAATACTTTAACTTAAAACACAAGCTATCACGAGAGCATACACTAACTTGTTCGTCAGAGTGCTAATTCCAGCACCCCCGACCGGAGTATTCATTCTTTTTCAGGTTACTTGCTGAGGATCTCGAGCGTCTCATTGGATCAGAAGAGTATTTCCAAAACCACTTCCTCACACCTATGTATCCCAAACATGGGAATCAGGCCTAACAAAGTTTCGGGCTAAAGTGCACTTAGGTGTTAACACTCTCCTTTTGTGCTCTAACTTTTGCCAGGGCCGCCCTTTTGGGTTTTCAACCTTGCGAGCTATGTTTTTCTTTTCTTTTCATTTCTTTTTCTTCTTTTCTTTTCTTTTCTTCTTTTCATTTTCTTTTCATTTTTTCATTTTCTTTTTTTTCTTTTCATTTGCTCTAACTTTTGCTTGGGTCACCCTTCTAGGTTTTCGGCCTAGCAAGCCTCTCAAGGATAGAAAAGTGTAACTTGTCCATGTTGATCGGTTTGAGATCTGGAAGCCATCTGAATCCAGGAGAATGGCTGTTGTTCATTGATGATGTAGGAGTCCATCCAATAGAGTCTGAATTTGCCCCTAGTGTTGTGGATAGGAACTCGATTGTCCTTCAACAATAAACTTTCTTCTTCCAGTTGTTGGAATTTGGCTTTCTTGCTAGTCTTCAATGTTTTGCGAAATGACTCTTCTTTTGAATCTTTGAGTTCATCTGACATTTTTGCCCCTAGTTCAAGGGCTTCTGATCTAGCTTTGCAAGCTTCCTTTGATGACATTTGAACTTGTTGCCCCTAGTTCGAGAGTTGCTTCTGATCCAGCCATACAAGCCTTATATTGTGATTGCTTGCTTGAACATTCTGAGTCAAAGTTCAAGGTTTGAAAGCAAAGGAGTCAGGTCTTGAAGCTGAGAGCAATCCTATGCTGCACAATCTCAAAATCAATTCCACGTATGTCTTCGCAAAACCACACAAAACATTTTTGAAATCTTTTAAGAAAGTGACTAGTCGCTCGCGCTGAAGACAATGTAGAACCAATCTGGATCAAGCCAGGATCCTTCTCAGTACTCACATTATCAAACATGATCTCATTCATTAAGGGCTTAGCATACCTCTCTTTCTCTCAGTTGATCAAATTTTTACAAATCCCGGGGAATTCATTCCTCTTTGTTTTCATCACAGTGTTCGAAAAGTTTTGAAAAACTTAGGTCAATGCAATGATTTTAAGGCACAAAAAAGTAGGTGAAAAGCACTGCCGTTTCATTCAAATCTTCTAGCACAACTGGCTTCAATGGTAGAAACAAACTAAAAAAAAAGAGTGTAAAAGACAAACACATAAACAAGAAAGTGATGCCCGAGGTAACACTCCCGAAAATCACCCAACTCTTATACCACAGGACTGACTCGACTAACTCAGCACAAGAAGACTGACTCAATACAACACAACAAGACTGACCCAATACCCAAGTCAGAAAATAAAATAACCAGCATTTGCACATTGCTCAAAACAGTGCGTGCCATCCACTACATCTGGAGTAAAATGAGTGCCATCCGCAGGTGGTTCATCCCCTGATCAAATAATCACATTATCCCCCAAGTTCATCGATCCAGTACCAATAGACTTTGCAGGACATGGTGCGACAATGACCTTCTTGTCAATCAGATCTTTCCGAACTCTATGCCATCACGGATCTGCTGAGTTTGCACAAAGGTGATATAACTGGTGACTGTCGGATCAGTTGAATCGATAAGCCCTGTCTGGCCCTTCTTTGCCTTGCCTCAGCGAAGGAAACACTG
Organism: Camellia sinensis; assembly: GCF_055761805.1. Lineage (NCBI taxonomy): Eukaryota > Viridiplantae > Streptophyta > Magnoliopsida > Ericales > Theaceae > Camellia > Camellia sinensis. The sequence goes on along the minus strand of NC_138962.1, from coordinate 177,228,213 downwards.
GTTGCCCTTGAACTAAATCTCTGACCTGACAAAGCCTATCAACACAAGTCCAATGTAACCGGGGGATATCAGAGCCTTCTAAAACTATGATTCTAAGACTACCTTTCAAAAGCGAAAACAAGCAGCACCTCAGCCTAATTTCACTATGACAGATATGAGCATAACTGAATGACTGTACTCTTTACTGAATTCTGTCCCAAAATTCTGCCTCAAAATTGATACCCACAGGCTGATACCCAAACTTGCAACTGATACATACATTCCTGTAGAGACACACCCTAACAGCACATATCAAGCAAGTGAGAGCCAAAATACCCATATGATGGGGTAGGATTTTCCTGTCCTATTTTTGTCAGGAACTAAGGGTTCACTACGCACGCATGCGGTTTCAAACAATCCTGCATTCAGGTGAGCAACCTATCCTAGTTTGGAACAGTCTCTAAGGCTTCCGATATGCAACTAGGTCAAATGGTCAAAAAGAGTGCCTCAGCAAGACCACCTAATATACCTCTCGCTCCTAATACCGAGAAGTGAAAGGAGGATCAAATGGTACAGCGGTAGTCCAGATCCAAGGTTTGTGTTCCCATCGTGGCAGAGCCCGCAACCGGTCAGCCTTATGGCACGCTTTTCTAAGCAAGCCTCCGGCAAACCGTTCAGAATAGCATATGGCAAACACTGTGACTTAGGCGCACCTATGCAAATGCAATGCAAAGAAACACGTAAGTGTAAACAAAACAACATATCATGATGTTCGAGTCAAGTTCTCTAAGTCCCCAGCAGAGTCTCTAGAAACTGTGGACTTGACTTTCTTCGCGCCCCCTTTCGGAGAGCATCGAATTGGTCGCACAGTTTGGACTCTTGTCACGATTCTGAATCTAATCCCATAAAGTGCAATGCGAGACTGATAAACACCAAAGAGTCCAAATCTAGCAATTGGTTTTGAAAAATCAATTTTGAATCAAATAACGCCAAATATGTACTGCTTTGCTAGATTACAGAGTCGCCAACTAAATATTTTGTTTTGGGAAATTTAGGAAACCCTGACTCATGCCAAAGGCCACGTGTCCGTCATCACCAAAGTTGTCTCGGCTCGAGAACTTGGGTATGAGAGGGAGAGGTCCTGAAATGAGCACCCCCGCTCACCCGATCAAAGATCGGCCTCCACTAAACATTATATGTTGTTTTTATAAACACATGTGTTCTTATTCCGATTATTAGCTAACTTTACTATGTGATGCGCACAACATACAAGTATAGACTAAATCACAAGAATTGGAACAAAATAATTTATGTTTGTTTTCAAAAATGGTTTTAAAGTGCCACCCTCAAGTGGGCTAAAGCGCGGATTTGCCATCTCGCAAAATGGGCTTAAAACATGATTTTGCCACTTCGCAAAGTGGGCTTAAAACTCACATTCGTTGAATTGTTCCAATTCAAGCAACGAAGCCTTTATCCACAAGCACTCATGCAGTTAATCAAGTAAGCACATAGCCTTATGGCAAGCATGCTATCATGGCAGCACTCACACTCATGCAAGTATGCTAAAGCGTAAAACTTACAGTGTACTCCAAGCCAAAACAGAAGATAGTTAGAAATATGCATGATCCTAACTATGTAAGAATGCCTAATGCAACATATGCAATAATGCTATTAATAGGCTCAGCTACTAATATGACATTTGATTACAACACTTTGATAACATGCTTTGAAACATGAATTCGAAGAAGTGTATTTAAATTAACAATGCAGTTTAAATGATGCGCCGAGCCCGGTGCATGCAAGACAAATGAATGATGCAAACATGCAAGCATAAGGTATGCTAATCAAAATATGTCCCTAAACTAACCATCGTAAGTGGTTAAATAAAAGGGAGAAACATGCGGGGTTGGAAGACATATACACACACGCGCACACTTATTACAACATTGTGCCCTTGCGACTGAGGGTTCGAATGAATAAGCTAAGCTAATCTAAGCTAAGCTAATCTAACTAATCTAATTAAACTAATTAGACTAATTATTACAAAACCAAATGCATAACCAGTAAACTACTTACTAATTATTACAACACTTAAATAATTAGCACACTAATTAATTAAATTACAAATTCATGCTATCTAACAAGAAAAGCTTTAAACCACACTGCCTCAGCTCTGTTTGGAAATTAGAAGATGCATGCCTCGGCTTCCGTCCCGAAAAGCTCTCTGGTTTGCTCTTGAGAGGCTCTATTTGCAAGGGTCTTCCAAGAACTTTCTGCTGAACCTTACCAACTCACTGCTGAGGAATGCACCAGTGGCCTGCCGGTCATGATTGGTTGTTGCAGGCCAAAAGTGGGCTCTGCCGGCCAACAATGAAGAACTGCCGGCCAATGATGAAACAGTGCCGGCCACTGGTGTGCTGGATCACAAAACTGTAACAGAGCACAAACAGAGAAAAAATGAGGGTTTTCAAGAACATGTTTGTACTGCACCCTCTCTTTATCATCTCAAAACATCAAATGAGTGGTGCTCTTGGATCTAAAACCACCAATCAAGCATCTTCAATGCATGATGGCCAAGGATCCAAGTTGTACACTTTCTAAATGCACAAATATGACTCAAGACCATTACCTTCTCATGAATGATCAAAGGCAATGGAGACTAAGGAGATTGGCTCATTTCATCACTTTGAGTATGAAATGGACCAATCTTCCTTGTGTTCAATATAACTTCCAATTAAACACAATGCAATGCAATGCAAACATAACATGCTTATCTTGGTCATGTTTTACTTGATTCAATTTTGTTTACACATTTTAGCATTACCAAACCATTCTTTAGTTGGTTAAGTCCCATGTGAAAGTCCTCTAATTGGAAAGATGGCCTAAGCCACAAGTACCTTGAGCATGAAAGAGATCTCATGCTGTTGGTTAAGAGGAACCCTCAAGAGAGGGTTAAAACCATTAGGCGTGAGGGCCTCAATTTCATGCTCAAACCAACAAGGGGCTCAAGACCACTTTCAAAGAAAATCGAAAAATGAAGAATAGAGGGAAATTGCAGGTTTTCAGTGCTGATATGGAATGCAAAAGACACTAAATCATGCAACCAATGCATGCAAGACATATTCAATGGCCATAAGTACTAAACCAGTGAAGAGCACTACACTAGAGGCATGCAATACCAAGCTTAAATAACCAAACTAGCTTTGGACAGAGCTAAGACGTGCCAAAACAGTGGCCTAAACATGCTGGAATTGAAGCACAAATGACAAGAAAATCATGCGCACATGTTGGCTCGCAAGCAAGGCATAAGGCACAACTCTCAAAAGCAATGAAAGAGTGAAATAAGTGAGAGTGTGACAGAGGTATATGCACTGAAATCTCATGCTAAATGATGTCATGGCATGCAAGCATCTCAAATAAAGCATGTTAGAGGCCTTAAGACTCAAAGCTAGTAAGGGCCTTTACACTACAACCATACAAAACATGAGTCATATGACCAAGACCACTCAACACAAAGTTAAAGCATGTCAAAACATTAGCAAAAATGTGCTGGCGTCAAGCCAACACAAGCTAGAACAATAGGCTAACTCATTAGGCATGTTAGGCTAGTAAGCACAATTACACTACAAGTGCAAGAAGCAAGCAACAAGTGACCCAACCAGCCAAAAATAGTGTTGAAGCTGGTCAAAATAGAGCCTAAAACATGCTTGAAATAAGCTATAAAATGGTAGAAATACATGCTCACATGTTAGGCCATCTACACATGCAAACAAGATACAAGGAGGGGATGCCACCCCCTCCTATTTTGGACCTCAAAGCAAAGTTTTTACCACTGAAAAGCCTCTGAGATTCAGCAGTTAAAAGGCCAAAAGAGTTGGTTTGAAAAGTGATGAAAGATGGCACAAAAAGCTTCCCAAGCCAAAGAGCCAAAAGGAGGGACAACCCCTAACTCACAAAGGCTCAAACCACCACTTTTAGGATTGAAAAATAGAACTTTTTACATGCAAAAACCATCCTTGAAATGGTGGAAAAAGATGGCAAAGCAAGTGTTTAAAACAAGCTTAAAGGGAGAGAGTTATATCTCTTGAAGCCAAGCACACTTTTAGGCAAAAAAACCAAGCAAAATCACCTTCAGGAGCTCCAAGAAGGCCTTCTAGAAACCTCATCCCAAAGATCAACAACTCTTGGTAAGGGTTGATAGGCAAAGAAGAAGTGTATCTACACTTGTATGCACTTATGCACAAAGATTCTTGAGAGAGAGAAATATAGAGAGAGAATTGTAGAGAGAGAGGCTCCCAAAACTCTTCCTAAAATGTTTCTAACCTCTAAAACCATAGAGAAGCCTCTCTATATATAGAAAAATACAAGGGGGCCGGCATTTCATCATTGTTGGCCGGCATGAGTCATCCTTGGATGGAAGGGGGCCGGAATTGGCCCTTCATGGCCGGCACATGGCCAGGAAATCCCATTCATGGTCAACAACCTCCACCTCCGGTTGGCCAGAAAAATCTGTTGTTTGGACCCAACTTCAATTGGACATAACTCCTTCATCTAGACTCCTTTGCAGGTCATTCTTGAGTCTAAATTGAAGCCCTTGAAGTCTTATTTCGAATGGTGGAAACATCACTTCAAAGTTCCAATTGTGAAAAAATTTATGCCTGTTTGAGTGAAGACTGCTCGGTTTCGATCCTACCCGGATTCATGCCCAACTTTTTCTCCAACTAGCTTTCTTCTCTCTTCTCCCATTTTCTTCAACCCCAAACCCCTAAATAAGGTGTTTTGAAAGATGTTTCAAAGATTTCACCTCTCGTTCATTCAATTCCACTTTGTCCTTGCTCGGTTTACCAAAAAGCGCAACACTTAACAAAATGCGAGCGTCAGAACATCGTAGAAACTCCTTTCAAAAATGTTTTGAAAGAGAGGGTAAAATCTTTGGTAAAAATAGTTTTGGTCCACAACTGGGGTGTAAAGTTGGGATTTGACTCTCTCCTTGCATCAATTATTTGCACTGCATAACTTTCATCACCAAATAAACAATCAGTAGCACGCAAGTCTTAAGGGCAGTCAAAAATGGGGTGTCTACAGTGATGCGTTAGGATTGTACCCTCGGTTAAAAACACTGGGCTTGTCCCATTGTTCACACCACCTTTCCTCCTCTCGCGTGCCATGCGCTAGGATTGTTCAAATCGTTTAAAAACATCAGGTGCGCTCGTTGTTCACACCATATTTTCTCCTCTCACGTGCGATACGTTAGTATTGTTTACCCCGATTAAAAACAACGGGTGCGCCTATTTGTTTACACCACCCTTCCTCCTATTGCGTGAGACACGTTAAGATCTCAGTTAAGACCTCTGGTGCGCTCAATGGTTACGTCGCCCTTCCCCCTTTCTACGCGAGGCATAGTAAGGTTTGCCTTTTCTTAAATCCTTTCTACGTGAAACGTAGGTTGGTTATGCTTTCTTTGTGCTTTTCATGCGAGGAGTGCTTGTTTGTTCATTTCTTTCCGTGTGAAACACGACGAGGTTTATTTTGCTTTGATTTGTGTTTTCCTTCAAACATTGCATTCTTGTCTAAATTGTAGCGTTGTTTCATTACTTCACTTACATTATGTTTCATTGCATTGCTTCATTGCATTGCTTCATTGCATGATCATAAGTTATTTGTTGTATTTCATTTTTGCATTTTTCCCCTGAGTTCAATTTTTTCATTTATGTCTTGATTTCTTTCCCTAGCCTTATGGGCTCGTCAAATGGGTTATCTCTGGGCTTTGACATTCACTCATGTCACGTTTTGACTTTGAGCTTTGTCAAAGAGAGGCAACTGTGGACACCCCATTTTTGACCGCCCGCAAGGCTCGAGCACTTTGTCTGGTACACTCGGTGATGAAAGTGGTGTTGTGCGTGGTTTGAGGTTTCAATGAAGGAACCTTGTTTAAGCTTCGAAACAGCCCTAAATTTTCCATATCCCCATTGATTATACCCAAGAAATCCATTTTTACACGTTGTGCCACCCTATGCTAGGTTGAAACAGAAAAACATGGGAACACATTGAGGCCCAGTCGTGCCTCATTGAGGGCCGGTCGTGGCTATTGAAGGCCGGCCGTGCCTTAGTAGCAAGAAACACTGTTCTGGGCGGAAGGCTTCCATCTGTCCATTTTGTAAGATATTTACGATATTTCTGGCTCAAATTCTATAAAAACGACCATATATCTGTTTTGAGGGTTGAGGAATTTCAAGAAAGCCTCTATACCACCTTGAGAGCTCCTTTTTCTTCTGCAAGCAACACTTTGAGCTAACCTACCAACTTGAACCTATATCCATACATCATATACATCTTCATACCTAAGCCTAGGAACCTTGGTTGAGCCTTGAACACCATAATTAAAGCTTGAGAATGTGATAAGACTTAGCTTGGTTCATAATCAAAAGCTTACTTCTTTGAGAGGTATACGCTTGTTATCCTATCTTTTACTTCTTGTTCTTTCATTTACTATCTAGTTCTTCTAGTTTTATGTGGTTTTCTTTCTATTCTAAGTGTTTGAGTTTGGGTTTGGAGAGTTACCAAAAGGGTAGAGAGAGTTTACACTCTTTCTAAACCTTTACCTATAGCTCAAACCCTTACTTTTACACTCTTTTTCTTTGCTCTCTACACTGATTTTCAGAGTTTAAAAAGGGCTAAAAATCATGCTTTGAGGTTTCAAAAATGGAGGGGTTAGCCACCCCTCCTTGTTCTTGCTTACTAGTCTTGTTTCTTCTCTTTGTTGTTTAGCTTTTAGGCTCTTTTCAGGCATTTTTAGCCATTGTTTTTCATCCATTTAGGGCTGTTCTAAGTTGTTTAAATAGTTCATGCTTGCTTAGCTTGGTTTTTGTCTCATAAATTTGCATACATAGCTTGTTGTGTATTGTTCTTGGCTTTTCTTCAACTCATTTCCATGTTTAAGAACCTCATTTTAATAATCAACTTGCCATTCATCTCTTTCCTTTGAGATTTATTACAATTGGTTGACGGTTATTCAAAACGTGAACTAGTGATTTATGCTTAATGGCTTAATCTCTACGGAGGTTCATTGCCAACAGTGTAGTCTCTTTTTCATGTTGAGAATCACCTCCCGTTTAACATATTTCTCACTTAGTGGATGTAATCTTTAATGGACGTAACGATTATCTTGGACTTAATGGATTAAAGGATGGCAAAGACTAATGAATTTGGCTTAAAATGAACCAACTCACATAAAGAAAATGAGTTATATTGCTTGGGATTCGGCCGGACGTTATGCCAAATCCGTTTTGTCAAGGGTTGTCTTACATCAATTCATGATGTTTTGGATAAACCTTGAAGCGTCTCTACCTCCTTCTTTGAGTTCACTCCATGATAGGAGCGAAGGGTGGTTGTTTATTTCATTTATTGATTTTTGTCCAAATTGTACATCGAAATCATCAAGCAATCAATTTGCTCATTGATGGTTTTGGAAACAATTCTAACCTTCTCTCAGGGCTTTCCCATGACAAAGAAGTGTGAGAGGGACAAATAGAGTCCAGAACACTCTGTCTGCACTGTTTTCACTTCAGAGCACAAAACAGAATTTTGCATGAAATTGAGGCACGGCCGGCCTTCTTTAGGCCCGGCCGAGCTTCATTGAGGGTCGGCCTGTCATCAATGTTTGGTTAACAGTGTATTTTTGCAGAAAACAGAAGGCAGTAGTTGAAGGTGAAACAGAGCAAAACCTGGGGCAGACAAAGTTGTTCTTGGACATTGTGCATGTGTCTGCAACCATTGTGCATCCTTGCTTCAATCTTGATCGTTGTTGTAATTAATTAATTTATTTAATATTATTTGTTCTAATTAGTCTTGTTAATTATTAATGTTGTAATTATAGTTGTTTATTTATAATTGTATAGTTAATTAGCTTAGATAGCTAGTTTATTTTTACTTATCATTATTGTCTTTATTGTCATAGCCTAGTTAGCGAGTTAATGCTTTCATTCATTCGATTTTGTAATAATTAGTTAATTTGGACTTTTGGACTTTAATTCGCACCCTCTTGCACGAGGGCAATGTTGTAATAAGTTGTATGTCTTCCAACCCCACGTTTTTCTCCCTTTTACTTACTTGCTTACGATGGTTAGAATAGGACATCATTTTTTAAAATTAGCATTCTTATGCATTGCATACATTGTCTTGCATGTATATCCGAGGCTCAGCTCATCATGCTAACCTAATATCAATGTTCAAATTCATTACTTGAATACGTGCTTTATTGCATGTCTTGAATGAAATCATATGTCATACTCATAGCCAAGCCTATAAAATCCATAAGGTGTGCGTTGCATTAGTTGTATTGCATTAATTAGAAGCATGCATACATTTCCTAATTGTTTTGCTTTGTTTTGGCTCGAAGTACTAGATGAACTATTTTGAGATTTAGCATCTTGCATCAAATGTTTGTGTTGCCATGTCTAGCATGCTTGCCATGAGGCTAATTGTTTAAATGATATAATTGTTTGAATGCCTTTGGTTGAAGGCTAGTTGCTTGAATTGGAATGGTTTGATTAAATGTCCATTTTAGCCCACTTTTTCAAGTGGCAAATTTACAAAATAATTTCAAAACAAAGCATGAAATCTAATGTTCCAATTCTTGCAAATATTAGTCTATACCTTGTGTGCGCATCACATAATAATATAGCTAAAAAATCAGAACAAGAGCATATAATGTAAATAAAAATCACATCATGATTAGTAGAGACCGATCTTTGATCGAGCGAGTGGAGTGCTCAATTCATGACCTTTCCCTCTCATACCTAAGTTCATGAGCCGAGACACTTCGGTGATGACGGACTAATGGCTTTTGGCACGAGTCTTGGGTTTCCTAAATTTCTCAAAAAATATATATATATATATATATATTTAGGTGGCGATTCTGTAATCTGGCAAAGTAGTCCATTTTTGACATTTTTTATTCAAATCGATTTTCCAAAAGAATTGCTAAATTTGGACTATTTTTATGTTTTCACTATTTCACATTACACTTGTGAAATCAGATTCAGAACCACAAGTAAAGTTCGAACTGTAGGGCTATTCACCTTCCGAAAGGAGCCCGAAAAGTCGAGCTACATTGGGTCTCAACAAATGTGTTATAACAACAGTGGCGTTGGCTTTGGTGATAACAAAGAGCAAAAACGGAATGCATCCACATCTCATGATACAAGAACTCTAGGGCAGGGGAAGCAAAAGATTCAATGAGAGGAAGGACTTCATAATCTCCTTAGAGTTGTTAAGGTCAAAGAAAAGAATGTGCACCCTGTTTTTGTTTGTCATCATTGTGATATGTATGGTCATATTCGCCCTTATTGTTATGAGTTGCATGGGAGAGTGTCTCAATCATAATGAGGTTAAGGTTCATAATAGACCTTGCTATTTTGATTTGCTTAAGACCAAACATGAACACGGATCTACGCTCAAGCATAGGATATGCCACTTGAGCACAAAAACACAACTCCTGGTACTTTTGCAGACAACTCAAATTTCCAGAATCAAAGATTCTTCTCTTGAGTACACAAATGGCCGCTCGAGTGGTCAAGCAACTTAGTCAGCGAAGTGACAAACATGATAGGATTAATATCACAAACTCCTCTAAAAAACACAATTCGGGTTAAAATTGCATCTAAATACTCATAGCCTCACTGAAATAAAAGATCAAATAAAATTACAATTGAAAGGAGTTTTGTAAAACGGGATTGCCAATAACAAAAATCTAATCAGGTTTATGTTTTAAATTTAATCATCAATTATTTTTGGTTGTTGATTGTTATGTTTAAATAACTTATAATTAAATTAATTTTCAAAAACTCATTTCTTCTGAGACATAAACCACAAATTTTTTCTTTTTCTAAATATCTTTTTATGCAGATTCAAAACTTGAGCAAACACAAGCAATCTCAAATTTAAAATTTTTGGTTTTTTGAATAATTTAAATAGTTTTATTCTTTATATTTGTCAGTTCAACTTTAATGTATTTTCAAACCTATTTATGTTCAGTGAATCAATATAAAATTAAAGGCAAAACAAAAATAGCATGTAAAATTTTTTAACCACTAACTAAATATAATGGAAATTAAAATGCATTATACTGTGCGAGATGATTAATATAATATCTCTTATTGATTAAAAAAAATGAAAAAATAGCATTTTTTATTCATATTAGTTATTTGGATTTATTATAATTTTAGTATGCTTTTTGATCCACTTTTAATTGTCTTAGCTAACTCTTATTATTTATTTGTTATGTGATAAATTACATAATTTATGATGGTTTTCTAAAATTTTCCATGTTTGGTAACACTTACGTTTTCAGTTTTCTGTTTATATTTACAAAAATTTTAAAAACTCAAATAAAAACTTGTTTGGTAAAATTTTTGATTTATAAATCAGTGGTCTCAGTTTATAAATTTGGCCAAAAAATGAAAACACAAAAAATGTGTTTCCATTTTGAGTTTTCAGTTTTTTTTTTTTACCACCCAACACTAGCCACCACCCACCACTATTTTCCACTACCGTCTTCTGCCACCACCCCCCACCCCCACCCCCCACTCTCCACCACTACCTGCCACCACCACTCACCACCCACTTGTCACCGCCACCTGCCGCCACCAGCAACCACCCACTCGCCACCACCACCCACCACTTACCTGTCATCCACCCGCCGCCACCCACCACCCGCCACTACCATCCACCGCTCGCTACTACCACCCGCCACATACTTGCCACCACCACTCACTACCCACCTGCCACCACCATCCACCACCAGCCACCTGCCACCCACCTGCCACCACCACCCACCACCATCACCCACCATCCACTCGCCACCCACTTGCCACTATCGCCCACCACCCACCACCACCACCACCCACTCGCTACCACTTACCACCCGCCACCGTCACCCACTCACCCTCCACCACCACCACCCACTCGCTACCACCTACCACCCGCCACCGTCACCCATCCACTTACCACCACCACCATCACCATCACCCGCCACCCACCCGCTACCCACCTACCACCACCACCCAACACCCACCACCACCTACCACCAGCCACCGTCACCCACCCACCTACCACTACCACCCGCCGCCACCACCACTACCACCACCCGCCACCGTCACCCACCCACCCACCATCACCACCCACCACCACCCACCACCACCACCCGCCATCCGCCATCCACCTACCACTACCACCCACTCGCTACCACCCACCACCCGCCACCGTCACCCACCCACCCACCACCCACCCGCCACCACCCGCCATCCGCTACCCACCTGCCACCACCATCCACTCGCTACCACCCATCACCCGCCACCGTCATCCACCCACCCACCCACTACCACCACCACCCACCCGCCACCACTCACCACCACCCATCACCCACCTGCCACCACCACCACCCACTCGCTACCACCTACCACCCGCCACCGTGGCCCCCCCATCCGCCACCACCAGCTACACGCCATCCACTGTCACCACTTTCCACCACCGTCTTCCGCCGCCACTTACCACCACTTGTCATTTCTCACTCTTTTTTATATTTTTAAATTTTTTTAAACATTTTGTCAATTACCAAACGTGTTTGTAGTTTATGTTTTTCTAAAAATAAACAAAAAATAAACAAAAACCAGTTTATAAAATTTTTATAAATATAAACTGAAAACGTAAACGTTACCAAACACACGTGTTGAAAATTTTGAATGAAGAATAGTAAGATTTATATACACAAATTAAATAAAAATATTTTATTCATATTAAACAATACAACTAAATAGCATTTTTTTTTTTATTTTAATGTCTTTTACTTTGTAAAATCTTGTGCGTCGCACAAGTCACTAGTAGTTGTAAAAAAATAGAATGTATCGTACTCTCACTCAAAGCATGTATAGCATGCAACAAGAAACGTATAAAGAGTGTCTGTGTCATACTTTCACACTTTTGTACTTTTACTTTCTTTTTTTTTTTCTTTTCTATTTTTCTTTTTTGTCCCTTCTCAAAATCACATAAATAAAGTAATTTTTAACTATATTTTGCTTCTAATAGTGTATTTCCTATATATAAAATAGTGCAAAAATCTTTATCTGAAAGTATTTTCTTAAAAATATAAGTAGGATGACAATTCTTTCCGGACTTTAATTGGACCGAAGAGGTACAAACAATTTTTTAGGATTAGTTTATATTGGAATTTGCTCGGGCTTCAATTGGATCCCACTAATAGACGGTGGAATTGATCCTCTAAACTAGTCGATTTTTGGGCCAAATACCGAATTATCAAAATAAATAAATAAATAAATTTGGGCTTGGAGAGGTTAACCCACTATTCGGTTCACTTCTAGCTTAGTTCAATAAGCTAAATTATTCATATTATAAAACCATTGAGTAAATTATTTATTAAAAAAAAATTATATTGAACGAATATCAAGCTCACTTGGTTGTATCAAATTTGTCTTAAAATATATATGAATAGTTCATCTCAAAAATCCTACTCGTTCATTGTTTTTTTAGGGAAACTTACGTTTGGGTCTTAATAATTACAATTATTCTTTACGACAATTCTAGGTAGCTCAAATTTTTGTGGCTCAAATGGCTCAAATCTGTCAAAACGACGTCGTTTTGACAGATTTTGAGTGTAAAACGACGTCATTTTGACAGATTTGAGCCATTTGAGCCACAAAAATTTGAGCTACCAAACATTTTCCTATTCTTTAATAGGTCCTGTGATAATTAATTGTATTTTTCATCAAACACTATTAAAAAAATGTAACTATTTATTAATTTTTAATGACAAATTGGAAATTTTATCACAAAAAGCTCACTAATTATAAGTTTTAGCGATAATTTTAAAAAAAAAATTGTCACAAAAAAAATATCACTAATTTTTAACATTTAATGACAGTTTTAAAAATTTGTCACTGAAAAATGTCACTAATTGTAAGTTTTAGCGATAATTTATAAAAATTGTGACAAAAAAAGTCGCGAATTGTCAATTTTTAGAGACACAAAAAATTATTTTTAGCGATGATTTTATTAGAACTTATTTTCAATAGGTTTTGATGGAATTAAGTCCAATTATTAGGACATATTGATAATTTAACCTTGTTTTTAAGACAAATGAGATCGGATATCCAATTAATTTGATTTCATGTATAGATAATTTTTTCAATGAACCTATAAAATGAACAATTCAATGCATCAAAATAAACACAGAATAGACAGAACAGTGAGCTAACTAAAGCCTTCTAATTAGGAGTGATAAATGAATCAAACAATTCGAATTCGACTCGTATTTGACTCATTAAAAACTCAATGGAATTCAGTTTATTAAGTAATAAGTCAATTTTAAACACATTTTAATACACGTTAAAATTTTCAAATCAAATTTAAACAGTCATTTGATCATTCAGCTTAGTACAATAAGCTTAAAACTATATAAGAAAATCAAACTACTCAAACTCGACTCAACAAAAATTCATTTGAAATTAACTCAAATTTAATAAATCAAATTTCAACAAATTTTAAAACTTATTAAATTTTTAAATATACTTAAATAATTAACTATTCAGCTTGTTGAGCTCGGCTTTCACCATTACTTTCAATCCAATTCAAGATTCGGATGAAGTCTGATCCATATGAGTATCCTTATTACTTGCATTTCAAGTATGTATTTCTATAAATTAATGACACTTGTTCTCTCTCTCTCTCTCTCTCTGTCCCCTCTCTCTCTCTCTCTCTCTCTCTCAACAAAGCTGGCATTGGTCTCCACATCGGCGGCTACTTCAGAAGCACAAGCACTCACTGATAGCACTATACAATATAATTAGTAGGTTAAAAGACTATATTTTTCTCAATTTCCTTATTTTGAACATTATAACATTCATATATAATTAAAAAAACCTCTTTTTTCTCAATTTCCTTATCTTGCACTGTAATAATAGAATTGATAAGCATTACTTTGACATTCAATAATGATACAGATCACTAAAATATCACCACTAACATCACCACTAATGATGTGGCAAGCCAAAAAAAAAAAAACACTAAGGCACAAAACACATGCCACATCCCTTGTGCAATCATTAATTAGTGGTCTGCATCATTTTTCTAAAAGAAAATTCTATATAACCTGCTTATGTGCTTTAAAATTAATCACAAAAACCAATAGGGTTACGTTTGTCTTAAATTTAAATTTAAATTTAACTGTTATATTTGGATTTATAAAATTCATCACAAATTTCATTTCGATAATTCGAATTTTTCAATTTGCAAGACTCTTCATATATATAATCCATGAAAAAATTAAAAAAAAAAAATAGATCCATCTGATAATTATCTTTGAATAATCGAAACAAATCTATGATAGATCTCACAAACCAGAACATAATAGTCAAATCTGTATTTTAATTTGAGATAAACTCAATCCAAACAAATACAACTCACTCATGTGAGAAAATTATTTCTATTTTTATAATTAGGCCTCGTTTGGGAACAGGCTAATTTAGTAACTTTTTGGCTATTTGGCTAAAAAGGTAGGAAAAAAAATTTGTATGTTTGGGATGACTTTTTGGCTAATTACGAAAAGATGTGCAAAAAGTAGAGAGAAAAGAGAATCTTTGACTTTTTGATATGGGTTGTTGGCTTTTTGGCTAATTTAGTAACTTTTTGGCTAATTGGCTAAAATAACCTCTTGCCAAACGAGGCCTTAGTTTCGATAAACTTTAAACTTTCCTCGTAACCCGCCATTATTACTATGGGCACTGGTTCTCTCCAATTCGAATCCCAACGGGAGGGTATTGTTTGCCTCCGTAGGCCCACTGCAGAGTCCGCTTCGATGATTCAAACCGTTCAATGTATAGAACTCGTCAAGTTCTTCATTCTTATAAAAAAATCACGTTGATCAGATTTTAATAGCCACTTAATCAGATCATATTTGTGTTAACAATTTATTTTAAAAATCATATTTACCGTTGACATCAAAGCGATCTGATTATGTGACTATTGATATCCGATCAATGTGATTTTTTATAAGAATACAGTACTTGATAAATTCTACACATTATATAGTTTGGATGATCAATGCAAGCTCCGTGGTTAGCCCAAGGAGGCCTAATAGGACCCTCTAGTTTGATTCGGACTAAAGAAAAGCATCCCCTATTACTATTATAGGGGATTAATTGAAAAATTCCATTTGATGGACTTGCACCCGATTTGGTCCATAACATATTCTTCTGTCGTAATTAATCCCATACATTTAAACTTATATTTCAATAAGTCTTTTTTTTCTATATTAGAGGTATTATGTGAACTATTTTACCTTTAGTCATTATATCACATACAAACACACAATATATATAGATAGATGTCTGTGTGTATACATATATATTCTATATTCTATTTTTCAACTATTCTGTTTTGGTAGTTCCCTAATACACGTTTGGAAATGAAATTTTTGGATACGATTCATGCATTTCAAATCGTTTGGTCTACGGTTGGTGTTAATACAATTCTGGCTACTAACAAAGTGAAGGTTCCATTACAGTTGGAGTTTCTCAATCCAAGCGAAGTTACATTTTGGTGTTCATACCATTTTGTTGTTTTGAATCGCAGAATAGTTGTATCTGAGGAAGGTTAGTTGTTTTGATTATTATTTAATTGCATGTGAGGTTATATTTGTGATGAATATGTTACATTCATTCCATTACGTTCGTTTTCAAATTTTGTGTTTGGAACTGATATATTGTTATATTGATAAAGTGATGGTTGGATTTGAATGTGCAATATTGAGATGTATGAACATTTGACAATGATGCATATGTGTGAGGACATAAATTTTGAATGATAACACGTGGCCGAGGTATCACCGAAGTGACAGCCGAGGTGTCACGTGTTCTGGTCATGACGCCAAGATAATCTCGGCTAGGCCGAGGTTATCTGCGAAGAAACCGGAATCCAGGATAAGGGACAAGAGTCCTAGAATGGGAGAGGACTTCAGTTTGGGTAAAGATAAGACTCTTGGAGAGTTTATCCTAATCCTACTAGGAATCTAAGATTAGCAGTAATCCTAAGTCCATTGGAGCTAGGCTTCTATTGGGACTAGAATTGTATTGGCTATAAAAGAGAAGCACTCCCATGGGTCTAAGGCACGCAATTTATATTCTAAATAGTGAGTTAAGCATTTTTTTTTATCTTTGAGAGATAACTGACTTGATCGTCGGAGTGCCCCCGGGTAGACGAACCGCTGCCGGAATCTCTTCTTTCTGTTGCAGGTCATTCGGGCTTAATCTATTCTGCCAGTGTTCTCCAGCTGAGTGCTTGATTGGTAGTGTGGTCAAAAATTGACACATACAATTTGATGCCGTCTGTGGAAACGAAAGGAAAATAGATGGCCAACGACAGATAGAAAGAGAAGGTTGGGGACAACACTCCTACTGGGAGTGGGAAACATATTGACCTTGACGTCGAAGAAGACAACTGCAACGAAGAGACTCGTGATAAGAATCAAGAAGGAAAGGACGTCGGCCAGGAGGGTGACGTACCAAAGAAAACGGACCGGAACGGGTATTACAACGAGGATGACCTCCAGGTATGGAGAAAAAGATGCCTACGGAGGGACGATGAGGTAAAGGCCATGGTGAACAAATTGGCGGCCCTATAAACAGTGGTCAATTTCATGATGCAGAATAACGTCATGCAGCCGCCGTTCCCACTGCAGGATACGTCGATTCCAACGGCAAAGAAGGATGCCCGAAAAGAGGGACAGAAAACAGTCCCTACAGTCCCCCAGCACACCAGGACTGAAAAACACTCTCACCGGCCTTCAAGGGAGGTCAGGCGAGGAGAGTCAAAAAGAGAAGAATCAAGGAGGATGCATCGCACCAAGGAAGCCGACCCTAAACAACATCAGCATGTTCAAGGGCAGGAGTTGTGCTTTGACGCAACTAATGGAGAAAGGTCCAAGAGGACTCACAATGACACAGGCAGTAGCGCACCGAAGAGGCTGAAATCCAGAGATAGCCGAGCTCCTAGGAGGACCAAAAAGGACTTAAGGGATTACCTCAAGAGGAAGCAACAAAATGCCGAGGTAACTTCCCCAGTTAAACCGAGAACACGATTCTCGGTAGAGTTGGACAAATTTGAGGCCCCGAAAAGATTCAGTATGCCGAGGTTGCAGATATACGGCGGTAAGTCGGACCCCAACTTTCACGTCGGTTTATACTTGAACTCGATAGCATTGTACACTAGGAACGAGCCGTTACTTTGCGAGGTGTTCCCATCATCCTTTGGGGAAATTGCATCAGATTGGTTTCACAAATTGCCGAAAGGAACTGTGAAAACTTGGAAAGGCCTGGTCGAGATGTCCGTGGCCAGGTTCGTGACAAACAAACTACAGCCATTAAGGGTAGACGCCGTTATGGCTTTGAGAATCAGTGAGAATGAATGAGGATGAAGGCTTTAGGGCCTACGCTAAAAGGTATTATGAGGTGTTCAACCGAATACCCGAGTGCAATCAATAGGTGGCGGTCATGTCTTTCAAGAACGGCTTAAAAGATGATTGTCCACTACGAAAGTCATTGGCAAAGACACTGCCAAAAAGCATGGAGGAGCTCATGGCCAGAATTGAGAAATATGCCAGAGCCGAGGAAGACACGCCAGGGATTAAGGAGACAAAGCAAGAGAAAGGAAACGGCTCGCGGAAGTAAGGCCGAGGTAACAACGGATCCAACAAGCAAGAGATAGGACTGAGGGCTGCACAGGCAGTCACAACTGTATTCCGAATCCCAATTCACAAAGTCCTGGATAAAATCCGAACCCAGCCCTATTTCAGAGCACCAGCAAGGGTACCAGGAGAGTTTATGGGAAGAAGCCTTGGTAAGCATTCACAATGAAGATGGGCATCTGACTCAGGGTTGCAAAGCCTTGAAAGTACACCTGGAAGACCTGGTAAGGCAAGGCCATTTAAGGGACCTTGTAGATGAAGCCAGGACAAGGGAAAAGCAGGCAAGACTGCCTCAGGCACCAGCAGCTCCACCTCCTCCAGCACAGCAACCGCAGGCAGGCGAACCTCGGGTAATTAATGTAATTCACTCGAAGGTCAACGAAAATGAAATACGAGGGGAGACCCAGAAGGTAAAGCACTTGCAGCATGTGTACCAGGTCCGGCAGAAAAGACCTCGGGCCAAGGAGTGCCAGGGACAAATAGTGTCCTTTACTGAAGCCGACCTTGAGATGGTGCAGTATCCACACAATGATGCCTTGGTAGTATCCCTCCAGATTGGGGAATGTCAAGTGAAGCGCATCTTAATTGACCAGGGAAGCTCCTGTGACATCATATATGTCAGGTGTTACAAGGAGCATGGCCTTCACCCAGACGATATGGAGCAGTCCAATGGCCCAATGGTTGGGTTCAATGGAACGCCAACATGGCCACTGGGAGCAGCAAGCTTAGAGGTGCAGGCTAGCACCAAAAAGATAAAGACAGAGTTCACCATAATCGACACACCCTCTCCTTACAATGCTATCCTGGGAAGGCCATGGCTGCATGCAATAGGGGCTATTCCCTCAACATTGCATCAGCTATTGCGATTCCCAACAGAGCATGGGATAGAGGAGGTCAGAGGGGATCAGCTGTAGGCGAAGAATTGCTCCATGGAAGCAATCAAATCCACTTGCAGCATACGAGAACCAGAGACAGTAGAGATCGAAGACGAGGACGTGGAAGTCCTAGAGGACGTCAGCAAAGAGCCAGCCGAGAAGAGTGAAGAAGCCTTGAAGAAAATCCTTGTCCAGCAAGGGGATGAAAAACGCTTCTTCCTTCTCGGCTCGGGCTTAGCCGAGGAAGAGGAAAAAGAACTGGAGGCTTTCTTGAGAGCAAACATTGAGATGTTTGCCTGGACGCCTTACAAGATGCCTGGCATTGACCTCGAGGTCACTTGCCATAAACTGAACGTAGAAAGGTCGTCCAAACCTGTAATCCAACAGGCAAGAAGACCAATGTTGATGCATGTTGAGGTAGTAGAAGAAAAAGTAGACAGACTCTTGGAGGCCAGAGCCATCCGAGAAGTAAATTACCCAACATAGCTATCAAATACAGTGGTGGTGAAGAAAAAGAATGGTAAATGGAGGGTCTGCGTGGACTTTACCAGCTTAAACGAGGCCTGTCCCAAAGATAGTTTCCCATTACCCAAGATTGACCAACTGGTGGATGCCACTTCAGGGCATGGAAGGATAAGCTTCCTGGATGCCTACAGGGGGTACCATCAGATAGCCATGTACCCCCTAGATGAGGAGAAGACTGCGTTTATCACCCCAAAAGGGCTGTATTGCTACAGAGTGATGCCATTTGGGCTGAAAAATGCAAGAGCAACTTACCAGAGATTGGTAACCAAGATGTTCAAACACCTAATTGGTCGAACAATAGAAGTATACATCGATGACATGGTCGTGAAGACCAAAGAACCTAAGGATCATCTGGAAGACCTAAGGGCAGTCTTTGACATCCTAAAAAAATATCGACTCCGACTCAATGCATCAACATGTGCATTTAGAGTTGGATCTGGTAAGTTCTTGGGATACTTTGTGACCAGAAGGGGCATTGAGGCCAGCCCAGATCAGATCAAGGCCATCCTAGAGCTGAAAAGCCCGACGTCGGCAAAACAGGTGCAGATGCTGACTGGAAGGGCTGCAGCCTTGAATAGGTTCACAAGCAGAAGCTAAGACAAGTGCATACCTTTCTTCAGCTTAGTGAAAAAGGCCACAGACTTTTTATGGACCGAAGAATGCGAAGCCGCCTTGACCGACTTGAAGAGGTATTTGACCACAGCTCCAGTTCTCTTAAATCCAGAACCTGGAGAAGAGCTGTTCCTGTACTTAGCAGTTTCAGAACATGCAGTAAGTGCAGTTGTAATCCGAGAAGAAAAATGGGAACAAAGGGTTATTTACTATGTAAGCAAAACCCTGGCTGATGCAGAAACCAGGTATTTACCCTTAGAGAAGTTAGCGTTGGCTTTAGTAATGGCTTCAAAGAAGCTAAACCATTACTTTTAAGCCCACAAAATTGTGGTTCTAACTGAACATCCTTTTGCAGCAGGTGTAGACCACCTGAAACTCCGCTCCGCACGCGAGGACGCGAATTGGGTTCATAGTTACTACAGTTCGGACTCCTGTCACGATTCTGAATCTAATCTCACAAAGTGCAATGTAAGACTGATAAATCACCAAAGAGTCCAAATCCGGCAAATCATTTTGGAAAATCGATTTTAATCAAAAAGCGCCAAACATGGACTGCTTTGCCAGATTTCAAAGTCGCCACCTAAATATTTTGTTTTGGGAAATTTAGGAAACCTTGACTCGTGCCTAAGGCCACGTGTCCATCATCACCAAAGTTGCTTTGGCTTGGGAACTTGGGTACGAGGGGGGAAGGTCATGAAATGAGCACCCCCGCTCGCCCGATCAAAGGATCGGCCTCTACTAACATGATATGTTGTTTTTGAAAACACATGTGTTCTTATTCCGGTTTATTAGCTAGCTTACTATGTGATGCGCACAGCATACAAGTATAGACTCAATCACGTGGATTGGAACAAAACAACTCATATTTGTTTTTTAAAGTGATTTGAAAGTGCTACTCGCAAGTAGGCTAAAGCGCAGATTTGCCACCCTTAAATGGGCTTAGAAAAACAAGATTTTGCCACTTCAAGTGGGCTTAAAACTCACAATCATCAAGTTGTTCCAATTCAGGCAATCAAGCCTTCACCCACAGGCATTCATACAGTTAAACACATAAGCACATAGCCTCATGGCAAGCATGCTATCATGGCAGTCACTTACACACATGCAAGGATGCTAAAGCATAAACACTCACAGTGTACTCCGAGCCAAAAAAGAATCTAATTAGTAATCAATACATGATCCTAGCTATGTTAAATGCCTAATGCAAAACATGCAAAAATGCAACTAAAATAGGCTCGTCTATCTAGAATGGCATATGAATGCAACACTCGATAACATGCTTTGAACACGTATTCAAGAAAGTGTATTAAAGTACAATGCAGTTTGAATGATGCGCCGAGCCCGGTGCATGCAAGACGAATGAATGATGCACGCATGCAAACATAAGGATGCTAATTGAAACATGCCCTAAAACTAACCATCAAAAGTTTGTAAATAAAAGGGAGAAAGACGTGGGGTTGGAAGACATTCACACACACACGCACATTTATTACAACATTTGCCCTCTCGATGGAGGGTTTGAATACAAGCTAAGCTAATCTAAGCTAAGCTAAGAAATTAATCTAATTAAGCTAATTAGACTAATTATTACACAACCAAATTGAATAACTAGCTACAACTAATTATTACATCACTTTAACTAATTAATCAAATTAATTAAGTTACAAAACCAACTAAGTAAGAAAAATAAGCTAAATTAGGCTGCCACAGCTCTGCCTCGGAATAATGAATGATGCATGATTGGTCGGCTTCGCTCGGAAATCCATTACCATGCCCCCAATTGCCTTTGTTTGCATTTGATTTGATCTCTGAAAATTGCACTACCTCCAGAATGCTTTTTCTCCAACACAGGGACCTCCTGGTGGACTACCGACCAGAAATGGTGGTTGTAGACCATCTGTAGACCAAAAAAAGTGGTCGGTCGACCACCTTTACTGGTCTGCTGACCAGAAAATTTGCCAGGCTCCAGTTTTGCTGCAATAGAGAACAAGAAGGGGCATAGCAGTGTATTTGCAAGATATGTGTGCACAACCACCCTCCCTATCATTTCTCAAGCTCAAGGGAGTACTCGACTCTCGGGCCACCAACCATGCATCGCAATGCACGATGGCCAAGAAGCCCAGTTTGCACAAGTCGATGTCAATGAATGCACAAATAACACATAAGGGCCTCCACCTCTATCATGCTTGATCAAGAGGGTCGGCGATCGAGAAATAAGGCGCGTTTTATCACTTCAAGTATGAAACGCCCCTCGTTTCTCGTGTTTGGATCAACATCCGATCCAAACACAATGCAATGCAACAACACTCCAAACACAATGCAATGCAACAACATGCAAACACAATGTAATGCAACAACATGCAAACAAGATGCAATGCAACAACATGCGATTCAACAACATACAAACAATATGCGATTCAACAACATGCAAACAACATGCGTATCTATCAACGTTAATGTGGCATGCACAAGGTTCCATCATATAAGCAATGCATGCATGGCATGTTTGGAGGCTAAAGCATCAAAGCAAGTAAAAAGCATCATACAAGGGGCATGCAAAACAATGCTCAATGGACTTAAACCAACTATGGATAGACCTAAACCATGCCAAAACAATGGCCTAAACATGCTAAAAGGGGAGTCCAAAAGCTTATACAAGCATGCATACACATTGGCTCACAAACAAGGCATGAAGACACAACTCTCAAACACATTGAAAGAGTGAAAAATGTGAGTGCGGCAACACTATATGGACTGAAATCATGTGTGAAATGATGCCAAATCATCCAAACAACACAAGCATAACATCCTAAGGACTTTGAATCATTGGGCTAGTCAAAGCTATTGCACTACAACCATGCATAACAAATCCCATATGGCCCAAACTACTCAAAACAGAGTTGAGGCATGCTAAATCAAGGCCAATAACATGCTAAAACAAAGGCTCAAAAAGGAAGCAAAGTGTACTCATTCGTTGGCTGGGAGTATAGCAAAGACAAAAGCTCTAAAATTACATTCCAAATGATGACATATCATGCACACATCACAAATGAGGCAGCTAGGAGGCTCAAAGCTTAAGGCTAGCAAAAGCACTTGTACCATAGCCATATCAAGCAAGCCCCAAAGGGCCAAGCTGACTCAAAACAGTCCCAAGGCAAGCCAAAACATGCATAGAATGGAGCTAACACATGCTAGAATAAAAGGCCAAAACACCAAGTAAGCTAGGCCAATGAGCATGATTACACTACAAGTGTAAGAAGCAAATGAGGGATGCTATAACCAACCAAAAACAGAGTTGTATCATGGAAAAACAAGGCCTGAAACATGCTAAGATGGAGCCTCAAGGAGGTAGAAAAACATGCCAACTTGGTAAGCCAATAACACATACAAACAAGATACAAAAGGGGGGGACCACCCCCACCTGTTTGGGGCCTCAAAACACACTTTCCACCACTGAAATTCCTCTGGAATTCAGTGGTGAAGAGGCCAAACAAAGGTGGCCTCAAAGGCCTAAAAGGATAGCTCAAAACAAGGCAAAATAAGGCACAAAAGGGGGTAGACCACCCCCAACACCAAAGAGGCCTCAAACAAACACTTTAAGTACTTGAAAATAGAACCTTTTACTGTTGAAAGTTAAGCCAAAAGAAACATGCAAAGATGGCTAAATAAGCATCTACAACAAAGCTTTAAAGAGGATAAAGGCTCACCCTTGAAGAACAACTTTAAAATAGCAACTTCAGAGGTAAAAGCCAAGCTTTGAGCTTCAAACAAACCTCCAAGTACCTCAACTCAAGAGTGAAGGTGTTTCACTAGGTGCTTTAGTGCAAAAGTGTGAAGAAAAACCACTTTAAGGCACAAACTAGTGCAAATATAGAGAGAGCGAGGGAGAAATATATAGAGAGAGAGTAAACTTCAGCTCTGGAAATTTTGTGAACCCTGGAAAGGGAGAGAGAGCCTCCCTCTTATAGAAATCCAAGCCTCAAGCTTGTTGAACAAGCTAGAAGCTTGGTGCAATCCCTCCATACACATGTATGGAGGATGCCTCATGTGCCCAATAGCTGGCACAGCTGGCAAGGAAAATATCTGCAGAAAGTGCAAAAAGGCCGCCAACCAGTTAAGGTGGTCGGCCGACCACTCCTACTAGTCGACCGACCACAAAAAGTGGTCTACAAGGACAAAAACTGGTCGACAAGGGAGGAAGAGGGTCTGCAGGGAGAGTAGAAGGTGATGGTAGGCTACCGACCACCTTAGGTGATCCACAGACCACCCACCCTAGCTGGTCGACCACAAAAGTGGTTGGCAGGGAAGAAAAGTGGTCTACGGGGGGGAAACTAGTCTACACCCCTGTTCCACCCTCCAAGCAAAGGAAAACAAGGTTTGGTTCAAAGCCAAACCAAAAAGGAAGGAGGACAAGAGTCCGCAAGGCGAGGCACTCAGCCGAAAGCCCCGAAAACTAGTCTACGAGCCACTACAAGTGGCCTACGAGAGGGAAAGGTAGTCTACGACCACAAAAAGTGGCCTACAAGCCTGTGTCTCTCTCTAGGCAAAGGCAGCAAGGCATGGTCCAAAAACCAGGCCAAGAGAAAAAAGTTAAGAAGTCCTGAGACAAGGCGTTCAGCCGAAGGCTCCGGAAACTCAAAAGGAGCACAAACATGCACAATCACCGAGTGCACAAACGATGACGTCTAAGTCTTAAGGTCGGTCAAAAATGGGGTGTCTACAGCAGGGAGATCTGACAGGCAGAATAGTCAGATGAGCAGTGGCCTTGGGCCAATATGACCTGGAATTCAAACCCAGAACAGCAATCAAAGGCCAAGTTTTGGCCGACTTCGTGGCCGAGTTCACACCATGAGCCATCATACATCATGCTCCGTTAAGCCGAGGTGAACGATGTCTAAGCGAGCAAAGAGGAGCCCAGCCGAGGGCAACAGAACAAAGGAAGGAAGAAAAACTCAGGTCCTGTAGCATTTACATCGACGACTCATTTCAACTGTTTGTTGATGGGAGTTCAAACCGACAAGGAGCGGGGGCAAGAGTAGTACTGGTATCTCCAGATGGACAGATACTAGAACAATCCATTCGTTTGGGGTTCAAGGCCTCAAACAATGAAGCAAAGTATGAAGCACTGATTGCAGGACTGAAACTGGCAGTAGCAGTAGAAGTAGATGAGGTGATAGTCTTCTGTTACTCCCAGCTTATAGTCAACCAGACAATGGGCGAGTTCGCAGGCCGAGACGAAAGGATATCGGCCTATGTAAAGGAGGTCAGCAGATTGATGGCCTTGTTTCAGAATTGTCGACTACAGCAGGTTAGCTAAGATGATAACAGTCACGCTGATGCCCTGGCCAACCTGGCTAGTGCAATACAACCTGGAAAGGCAAGAATGATAATGGTTGACTACTTGTCGGGCCCGAGCATCGAACCACTGACCACAGAGCGTGAAGCAATGTGTGTGGACATGGGACCAAGCTGGATGGATGCACTAATAGCATTCCTAAAAAAAGGAAAACTGCCAGATGATCACAAGGAGGCACACAAGATCAGACTGAAGTCGGCAAGATTCAGCCTGACAACAGAGGGACATCGCTACAGAAGATCCTTCATTGGACCCCTTTTGAGGTGTGTACATCCTTCACAAGTTGAAGATTTTTTGTACGAAATACATAAAGGAGTATGCAGAAGCCACGCTGGGGGCAGATCACTTGCTCATAGGGATATTACCTAAGGGTATTGGTCGCCCTACATGCAGAAAGATGCAGAAGCCTATGTCAAGAAGTGTGAACAGTGCCAAAGGTTTGCACCTCTGATACACCAACCAGCAGCAGACCTAAACCCAGTATCCAATCCTTGGCGGTTTGCCCAATGGGGCATGGATCTTGTTAGAAAACTGCCCCAACCAACTAGGCAAAGAAAGTACATGCTGGTAGTTACAGATTACTTCACCAAGTGGATAGAAGCTAAACCCCTTGCCAAGATTCGAGACGTGGATGTGAAGAACTTCATATGAAAAAACATCATCACCAGGTTTGGGATCCCAAGAGCAATAGTTGCAGACAATGGAACACAATTTGACAGTAAGCTAATCAAGAGCTTCTGTGCAAAATTCAAAATCAAGAATTTTTTTTCGACCCCAAATTTTCCTCAAAGCAATGGACAAGCAGAAGCGTCCAACAAAGTTATCTTGGATGGGATTAAGAAAAGGCTACAAGCAGCAAAAGAAAAATAGGTGGATGAGTTGCCCAGTGTACTCTGGGCATATCGGACTACGCCAAGAAGATCAACGGGGGAATTCCCATTTGCCATGGCTTATGGCACAGAAGCAGTAATTCCACTAGAAGTCGGCATCCTAGGGATCCAAACTCAAGGAGTAGAGAATGGGACTAATGATGTATTATTAGCCCGAGATCTGGATCTGCTAGAAGAAAGAAGTGAGAGAGCTGCAATTCAGCTGGCGGCATACCAACAACAGCTTGCCAGGGCTTATAATAAGATGGTTAACCCAAGGGAGTTTCAAGTCGGTGACCTCGTGTTGAGAAAGGTTGTCGGCAACAAGAAGGATCCCAGAGAGGGCAAGTTTGGCCCCAATTGGGAGGGACCCTATAGAATCATCTCGGTATTGGGCAATGGGGCATATCGGCTTGAAGATAATGAAGGCAAAGAGTTGCCAAGGCCCTAGAATACTTGCAATCTGAAATTTTTCTATCATTAGACTTTCTTGTTCTTTGTTATTAGCCAAAGTAATAAATAAAGTTTTAACTTGTGACTGATAAGATACTTGACGATGTTTCTGGAATACATGCATAATGAGAACCCAGGTGAAACTTAAGTTCACATTAGGGGGCAGAGAGTTGGAAAATGGTTCTTGGAAAGGTAGAAATTACAAGCTAAAATTAGTTTAACGCTTATTGAAACTTAAATTTACAAATTGAAGTTAAACCGAGGTCATGTTTAACACTTGTTGAAATTTGTGAAAAATTTACAAGTTGAAATTAAACCGAGGTTATGTTTAACGCTTGTTGAAATTTTAAGTTTACAAGTTGAAGTTAAACTGAGGTCATGTTTAACGCTTGTTGAAATTTTAAGTTTACAAGTTGAAATTAAACTGAGGTTATGTTTAATGCTTGTTGAAACTTAAGTTTACAAGTTGAAGTTAAACTGAGGTCATGTTTAACGCTTGTTGAAACTTAAGTTTACAAGTTGAAGTTAAACCGAGGTCGTGTTTAACACTTGTTGAAATTTGTAAAAAATTTACAAGTTGAAGTTAAACCGAGCTGTAGACGTCTCCAAACGTCCCGGGAGAGAATCCCGTTTTGGTCATTGGGGCTTACTACAGTTTGGACTCAATGTCACGGTCATGTATCTAATCTCGTGGAGTGCAATGCAAGACCGATGAATCATCAAAGAGTCCAAATCCGGTAAATCGTTTTGAAAAACTGATTTTTAGAAAAAAGTGCCAAACATGGACTGCTTTGCCAAATACAGAGTCACCACCTAAATATTCTATTTTGGGGGAATTTAGGAAACCCTGACTCGTGCCTAAGGCCACGTGTCCATCATCACCAAAGTTGCCTCGGCTCGGGAACTTGGGTACGATTAGGAAAGGTCACTTCGTGAGCACCCCCGCTCGCCCTACTAACCATGATATCGAGTTTTGAAAACATTATGTGCTCTTATTCCGATTATTAGCCTAGAATTACTATGTGATGCACATAACATACAAGTATAGACTGGATTGTTTGAGTTGGAACAAAACATTTCATGTTTGTTTATTTGAAAGATGATTTAATGGTGCTACTCGCAAGTAGGCTAAGACGTGGATTTGCCACCCTCAAGTGGGCTTAAGAAAACATGATTTTGCCATTCTCAAGTGGGCTTAAGAAAACATGATTTTGCCATTCTCAAGTGGGTTTAAAACTCTCAATTGGTGAATTGTTCCAATTCAAATAACCCAACCTTCACCCACAGGCATTCAGGCAGTTATATCACATAAGCAAATAGCCTCATGATAAGCATGCTATCGGCAGTCACTCACACGCATGCAAGGATGCTAAAGCATAAATACTTACCGAGTACTCCAAGCCAAAGAAAGAAGCTAATTAGAAATCATGCATGAATCCTAACTATGATGAAAGGCCTAATGCAACACATGCAAAAATGCAACTAAGATAGGCTCGGCTATTCTAAAATGGCATATGAAATGCAACAACTGATACACGTATTCAACTCGGAATTGAAATGCAATGCAGTTAGTATGATGCGACGAGCCCGGTGCATGCAAGATAGATAAATGGATGCAAACATATGAGCATAAGTATGCTAATTGAAACATGCCCTAAACTAACCATCATAAGCTGGTAAATAAAAAGGAGAAAGACGTGGGGTTGGAAAGCATGCATCACATACACACGCACACTTATTACAACATTGCCCTTGTCGGAGGGTCCGAATGAATAGTACAGAATAAACTAGCTAATCTAAGCTAATTAAACTAATTATTACACAACATTAATTAATTAACGAATTAACTAAGTAAGTAAGGAAACTAGCATGCAAATTAAACAAAATGGACTGCCTCGGCTCTGTTCCGAATGATAGAGATGCATGCATGCTCAAGTTGCCTTGTTAGGAAATCCATCGCGATGCCCCGATTTGCCTCTGTTCGCAACTAGTCCCAGAACACTGTACAAAAGCTCCAGAAGGCTGCTGACCAATTTTTGCTACTGGTTTCCGATTTGCTGCAATAGAGAGCGAGAAAGGGGCATGGCAAAGTATTTTCAACATATGTGTGCATGACCACTCTCCCCATCATTGCACAAGCTCCAGGGAGTGTAGTCCTCGATCCTCGTGCCACCAATCACGCATCTCGATGCATGATTGCCGAGGAGTCGGATTGCACGACTCAATGTAAAATGAATGCACATATAAACACAACAAGGCCTAAACTCCATCATGGGTAATCCAAAGCGTCGGCGACCGAGAATCGAGGCACGTTTCGTCACTTGGAGCACCAAACGTCCATCGTTTCCCGTGTTTGGATTAAACCCTATTCCAAACACAATGCAATATACATGGCATACACAATACGACTAGCATGCAACCCTAAACGCAATGCAACCTAATCATGCTAGCATGCGAGGGATGATATGCAAACATGCAACTAGCATACACAATGCTATGAACTAAAAATGGCATACTTAATGCACATGAACTATATGGCATACGCAATGCACATACGAAGATGGACATGCACGAAAACATGAACAAGGATACACAATGCGACGATCAAGCATGCGATAACATGGATATGGCATACATAATGCAAGATGGACTTAAACTAAAATGAATGGGCCTCAGCCACACTCAAATCAGTGGCCATACTTGATGAAAATGAAGCAACAACACACATGCAAACATGCACAAATGCAAGGAACCAAACCTAGGACACAAAGTGCAACTCCACCAAAGCATGGTAAGCATGAAATATGGCATATAATCACATTTTTTCCAGCTCTGAAATGACATGCAAGATGGTCCCGAATCATGTAAACACCTCACACAATGCACGCTAGATGGCCCGGATACCGAAACTAGTGAAGTACATTACACTAGAGGTACACAAAGCAATGCTCAAATGACCCAACCAGCCCTAAACAGTCCCTATGCAGGTCCAAGACAGTGGGAAGATGGTCTAAAATGATGGCTCAAAATGCATAGAAATGAAGCTCATGCAATGGTCCATAAATGAGGTATTCATGCACAACTCTCAAACACGTTTAAAGAATGGAAAACATGGGAATATGGCACAAGTATAGGCTCTGAAATGACATGCTCAATGGCCCCAAAACATGAAAACACCTCAGTATAAGCATGCAATAGGCTTCAAAACTCAAGGCTCGGCAAGGGTATTACATTACAACCATGCATAGAAAGCATCATTCGACCATGAGACATAAAAATAGAGCTAAGGCAGTCCAAAACATGCATAAAATTAGTTTAAGGCATGGCCAAAAAGTGCTAGAATCAAAGACCAAAATAGTATGCAATACAAGCTAGTGAAGAGGGTTTACACTACAAGTATATGAAGCATTCAATAGGTCACTAAACCAGCAAAATTCAAAGGTATGACATGCCAAATAAAGCCCAAAAACTCATTGAAACATGGTCAATGCATGCAAGAATGACATGCTCCTTTGATAGGCTATGAAGAGGGTTATTCTACACATGCAAGATGGACACCCAATATGGAAAAAAAAGCTCTGGACAGAGCCTATGCAGGTCCTAAAACTCACCAAAAAAGGCCTGAAACATGGCTTGGAAGCATGCAAATAAGGGCTCCTTTGTTAGGCCAAATATGCTAGAAATCAAAACAATGAAAGAGAGGGTCACCCCTCTCGGATTTTGGCTCTCAAAAATACATAATAACCACTGAAAATCTTCTGGATTTCAGTGGTCAAAAGGGCAAACAAAGCTCAAAACAAAGGCCTTAATGCATGGCTCAAAACAAGGTGAAATGAAGCATGCGAGGGGGTAGATGACCCCCAACAGAAAAATGATCTTAAACAAACATGTTGAGGAACTCAAAATAAGACTTTTTTCAGTTTACACCAAAGCTCAAAAATGCTTGCAAGTATGGCTAAAAGATGGAGCAAAATAAAACTCAAAAGAGAGAATAGGGTGTTACCCTTGTAGCTCAGCAACTCCAGCAGCTTATGGACCAAAAATGCAGCTCCTTGGGACCTCTCAAGACCCTCCAAGAAGCTTAGGTTGGTGTTGGAGGTGTTAGGCTAAGAGGTAGTGTGCAAAGGGGCAAGAACTTAGCACTTTTGAACACAAAATATAGAGACAAGGGGGAGATGTATGTGTGTATGCTTCAGCCAAATTCAGAACCTTTGCAAAGGAAGAGGAGGCCTTTCTTTATAGACAAGAGGGACTAAAGCTTCTCCAAGAAGCTTCAAACCAAGGTGGAAGATCCTCCATACATATGTATGGAGGATCCAGTCTGTGCCTCCCAGCTGGCACAGCTGGAATCAACTCACTGAGACAAGACTGTGGGAGGTAGGCCGACCAGTTCAAGTGGTCGGCAGACCACTTGCCCTGGTCGGCCGACCAGGGTCAAAAGGTTCAAGTGGTCGGCAGCCTCCTAGGGTGGTCTCCACATGAAATGCAAGCAAGTGGTATGGTGGGAGACCAGTAAATGTGGCTCGAAAACCAAAGAGACCAGCCTCCTATCAAGAAAATCGACCGGCGAAGAGAAAGGTGGTCTCCAAGAAGAAAAGGTGGTCTCCCACCCTAGTACCACCTTCCAAACAATGAAAATAGGGTCCATGCCAAAAATGAACCAAGACGGATGCAAAATGAGGGTTCAGGGGCCAAAACGCGCAGCCGGGTGCCCCGAAAACTGACTGTTAAGCATCGAAAGTGGCGTGCGACCACAAAGGTGGTCTCCCAAGCCACAGTGTCCCTCTAGAGAGAGGAAACAAGGTGTGTGCCAAAAATCGGAGCAAACGGAGAAAGTTAAGCGGTCCCGTACCGAGGCGCATGGCCGACGGCTCCGAAAACCGGAAACTGGTCTCCAAACGGGAACAGTGGTCTACGATCATGAAAAGTAGCCAACGGCCACTAAGAGATGGTCTACGAGACCTCTCCCTCCCTTCGAGAAGAGAAAATAGAACCTGGTTCGCACACCGAGGCAAAGCACAAAAGAGTCCAGAAGTCCGGAGGCAAGGCTCTCAGCCGAGACTTCGAAACCTCAGAACGAGTACAACATGCGCAATCACCGAGCACTCAATCGATGACGTCTGAGTCTTAAGGTCGGTCAAAAATGGGGTGTCTACACGAGGTCATGTTTAACGCTTGTTGAAATTTTAAGTTTACAAGTTGAAGTTAAACTGAAGACATGTTTAACGCTTATTGAAATTTTAAGTTTACAAGTTGAAGTTAAACTGAGGTCATGTTTAACGCTTGTTGAAACTTAAGTTTACAAGTTGAATTTAAACCGAGGTTATGTTTAACACTTGTTCAAATTTGTGAAAAATTTACAAGTTGAAGTTAAACCGAGGTCATGTTTAACACTTGTTGAAATTTGTGAAAAATTTGCAAGTTGAAGTTGAACTGAGGTTACGTTTAATACTTGTTGAAATTTGTAAAAAATTTACAAGTTGAAGTTACAAGTTGACGTTAAACCGAGGTTATGACTAAAAGAAAATTGGTCTAAACACTTGTTGAAATTTTTTTTAGAAAAATTTACAAGTTAAGACCAAGGTTGTACTAAAAGAAGTACTTATGTACTTGCCGAGGTAAACCATTGGTATGTATAACCGAGGTATATCACCCCGAGAAAATTGCACAAATAAGGTGTATACTTGAAAGCATGCAAAATTATTCTAAGTACAGAATCATACAAGAGTCATACAAAGGAAATTGTATTTGCATTCAGAAGAATCAGTTCAAAAAGAAGAGGGCCCTTCGGCCTACAAAAAGAGTAGTTGTTCAGAAATTACAAAAGTGGCACTTCGGCCAGATCCAAGCTTACATTAATTCAAAAAGTAAGACAAAGTACTAAGTACAAAACAAAAAGCCAAGACTATTGGGCATCAGCAGTAGGATGGGGCTCCAAAGACATTTGATAATTATTCTCGGTGTCCTTCTCAGCAGCGAGCTCGGCATCGATCTCTTTGAGAGTCTGGTCGATGCTCTTGTCGGCAATGGGCACGTCCGATGTTGTCTTCTTAGGAGTGTCATTTTGGGAGACCTCACCCTCCTCGTCTTGAGTCAAGTCTAGGACTTGCTTATTTGGAGTAGGGGACTTGGCCCCAGCAACTTCCTTCGATTTCCTCACCAAAGCTTCCTCCTCAGACTCAGAATCGTCCTCGGATTGGCTTGGAGTAAGGGGGAATGGCAAGGCGAGGACGTCGGCATTCTTGAGAGGGGAGTCCTCGGGGACGTCAAGCTTTTTTAGAGCATCCATCCAACCAAGGGTGAAACCCTTGTTACATGTCTGCTTCACCTAACTCTTGTAGTCCGCCGTGACATCGACCACCCCCTCATTGCATGCCTTTTCATCTGCGGCCTTGATCTCGGTAGCTTTTGTGGCCAAGGCATCTTGTAGTTCCTTTTGGGCCTCGGGCATCTTTGTCTTGGCCTCTTTCTCTTCAGCCGTGAGGACCTTGGCAATAGCCTCGGCAGCGTCAGCTTTTTCCTCGGCCTCGTCTTTGGCTTTAATGGCTGCCTCGGCCTGATCTGCCAAAGTCTTCATTTTTGCCTCGGCCTTTTTGAGGGTCTTCTGCAATCCAGCAACCTCCCTTATTTTGTCGGCCAACTCCTTCATTTCAAAAGCTTGCATAGAGAAGGAGTGGGCGTGCTGGATCGCTTGAAAGAAAATCAACAGAACAAAAGTTAGTAAAATTCTCTGAGTATTAAAGAATGGAGAAAGAAAAATACCAAGTGTGAAAGACTTACTTGAACAGAATGCTGGAGCATCAGAGCGAAGTTTTCATACTCGCTCATCTTGGTGTTCCGGTTAAGATCGTTTGGAAGCAACAAAGCCGTGGAGATGGCGACACCGACTTCGAGGTCAATCGCACTATCGCCAGCTCTGACCGGCTTGTCTTCGATGGTGATTGGGGGGGCCCAAAGGGCATCTGATTTCATTGGCCCTGATGTTGTGGCCGATTCAGACCTCGACCTTTTTGACCGAGTGGATTGAGATGGTTCGACCTTGGCAGGCCTTTTCTCGGCGGCAGAAGGGGTTTTTTCACTGTCAGCCAGTTTTGATATTGGCAGGGTGTCCTCAGTATCAATCTGAGTCATCGGTGCATTTGGCTGAGCCTTCTTCAATCTTTTTTGTTTCGGCTTTGGGTGAGGCTGAGATAGTGCTGGTTGAGCGTCAACGGTGGTAGGGATGTCGGCCAAAAGATTCTCAGCAACTGCTTTTTTGCGACCCATCTCAGCGGTGATTGTAGTTCGGCGTCTTCATTGGCCTTGAGATGGAGGGATCAGATATGGAGCCGAAGTTGATGGTAGCTCAACTGGATCAAAGGTAGATCCCTGATCTGGCCGAGATAATGAAGTTGTCGGAGGTGTAGTGGCAAATGGAGGAGACTTGCTCTTCTTCTTCTTCTTCTTCGGAATGTCGAGAAGAACCGACTTATAAGTCGGGATGAAGTTGAGCAGAAGGGGGGCTCTCCGCTTGTGAACTGGCAGGTCTAACAGCTTTTTTAAGCCTTTGCTCGAGAAAAAGGACTTGCAAAAATCCTTTGCCGGCTGGGGAAGAGCTGCAAGGAAAACAAACGTTAGAACGTATAAAGAACAAAGTATTAAAGACTTTGAAAACAAGTATTAACACTGGGCTCTTACCATTACCCTCTACGAAAACTGTTCGGCTAAGAGGGTAGAGGCGGAGGTCCTCGTCTGGAGTGAACTCTCAGTTCCCCGAGACAATGAAGTAATCGTCCCTAGCTCTCTTGTTGGAGTCTGGGAGGTCGGCAACAATTTTGTACTCTGTGGGCCTCAGTTTAAGGTAGTAAATGTAGCCTTTCTCTAACTTGAGGCCACACATGGTGTAGCAGTATTGGATGTTGTAGACACCCCATTTTTGACCGCCCTTAAGACTTGGGCACCACTGATGTTTTGCTTGGCGGAGAAAGGTGTGCCGGGCAAATGTTCATTTTCTTCGGCAAGGAGAGAGGCAAATCCTTCAAAACACTTTGTTTAGGGGTTTGGAGTTGAAGAAGAGAGGAAAGGAGAGGAGAAAACTAGTTTGGGAAAAGTTTGGCATGAATCCGGGTAGAAGCGAGTTGAGCAGCCCTCGCTGAATCGGGCTTATCTATCTGTA
Source organism: Camellia sinensis (assembly GCF_055761805.1). Lineage (NCBI taxonomy): Eukaryota > Viridiplantae > Streptophyta > Magnoliopsida > Ericales > Theaceae > Camellia > Camellia sinensis. The sequence continues at coordinate 177,193,634 of NC_138962.1, read as the reverse complement.
CACTTGGAGTTTAGCTATGAGGCTACCACCGTCAGAAAGCTTACTTCCGGGGCTTCATTTTGCACTCAATAATCTCTTAAAGCCAAGTCCGGGTGGGGGAGATATGATTGGTTGAAGTTGAGTATCATCCCGGTTGGATCGAATCTGCGCGGCTTCACCAAAATGGGCATAACGTTTTCCACAGGAGGAATTTTAATGCAAGGTTTGCGCCATTGGAAAGCTAACTTCCGGGGCTTCAATTTGGACATCAACCGGCCATTTTTTGACCTTACCGGCCATCCACCGGCACTATATTTATCCGGCCGGCAATTTATTGTGCCGACCGGCACTTTATTTTGCTGACCGGCAGTTTTTGCTAGCCGACGACCTTCCAGAGCATTCTGCAGATTGAGTGGATTCTAGCTGTGCCAGCTGGAATGCACAGAATCGATCCCCCACGCACATGTGTGTTTGTTTTGCACCTTGTGAGTCTTTGAACCCCTTTACCTTCTAGAAGCTTGAACCCTTTGGCCAAGCTTCTTGGAGAAGCTTGGCCAGCTGTTTTAGCTTCCTCTAGAAGCCTTGCACCCCCCTTGAACCCCTTTGACCCTTTCCCTTTACTTAGCTTGTAAGTTAAGTGCTTCCCTTGCCTTATATAAGCACCATTCCTCTCCCTTTGTCTAGGTTGGATGGTTTTGAGGCAAAAAACCAGAGATATACCATGTATATCTGATATACATACATACAACCCTTGATATCTCTCCATATCTCTCTCATTCAATCATCAAATACCCTTGTTCTTGGGCCATTTCTTCACCAACCCATAGCACCACACCCCTACACTTCATTCCAGCACATTGGAGGTCATTTGCAGAGGCTAGGAGCACCCAAACTTCAACCAAAAGCTGCTGGTTCATTGGTCTACAAAGGTGAGTCCTCTTCTTCCCTTTTCTAGCCTATTCTTGCATCATATCTAAGCCATAGTTGCTTGCATCTTTGGGCTCCGACCCAAACTGTAACTCATCATATTTTGAGGTCCTCTTCATGTTTGATTGAGGATCTCTTGCTGTTTGAGGACAGTAGCTTGCACTTGCTTCATTACCCCTCTTAAATGCCATTATCTTGCATGTTATTCTTGGCCTATACGTGATCTGTTTTGGAGTATGATGTAAACTGTAAATAGGCTTATTTTGAGCCCCTCTTCAACATTGAAGAAGGACTCAACACTGTTTGGGACCTCCATGCTATACTTGCCTTTATACCCTCTTTTGGTCCCCATTTTTGCATGCTTTGGCAGCCCATTGTGCTTCCGTTTTTGATCTTTTTACAGGCCTAGAAAAGGTCTTATTTTGACCTTCTTAACATGTTTTATTAAGGGTCTTTGGCTTTTTGTTGAATATTTTGCACACTTTGTGTTATAGCCTCTTTTTGAGCCTCATTTTGCATTGCATTTCTAGCATGTTTGTATACTGTTTTTGGGTTTTTAAAGTTCTGTAAAGTGGCTTATTTTGGGCCCCTCTTCAATGTTGTTGAAGGGCCCTAACCTGTTTGGAGTTAGCAGCTGTGAGTTGCTTCATAACCTCATTTTTAGGGCCATTTTTGCATGCCATTGTTGCCCTATCTTTGCTTGTTGTTTGGCCATGACTTGTACTAGAAAAATGCTGATTTTGGGACTGCCTTGCTACTGTTTATTCATTGCATGTCCATATTGTGCATGTTTGGTATAGCTATAGGCCATTTCGGGTGCCAAAAGTCCATGTTTTGGGACTATTCCATGCATCGGGTGTGTTTTCCCCTCATTTCGGGGCTGTTTTCCCCCACATTTCAGTGCTGAAATCCCATTGGCATGTTTGCATATCATTTTCCATGCCATTGCATTGCATATGCCATTGCCTCGGTTTGCGTGCCCGTGTGCACGCATTTCGAGGCACTTCATTTTCATCCATCGGCCTCTTATGTGAGTGTGGCTGAGTCTCTCTCATGTTAGTATAAGTCCATGTTGCATTCTATATGCCATTTTAGCCATTGCATTGCATATGCCATTGCCTCAATTTACGTGCCCGTGTGCACGCATTTCGAGGCACTTCATTTTCATCTTATGGCCACTGATGTGGGTGCGGCTGAGGTCCACTCACATTGGTGTAAGTTCACCTTGCATTGTGTATGCCATGTTTCAAAGCGTTGCGCATGTTATGTTGTTAGCATTGTGTATGCCATGTAGTTGCATAGCATGCTTGTATTCTTGTTTGCATACCTAGGTTGCATTGCATTGGCATGCATGCCTTGCCTCTTGATCATGTGATAGAGGTTGGGCTTTAGTTTGTTTGATTGTTTTGCATTTCATTTGACATGAAAGTTGCATACTTGATTCCTTGGGCCATCATGCATGGAAATGCGTGATTGGTGGTCCGAGAATCGAGGCACATGCCCCTTTGAGTCATTACCATGATAAGGGACATGAATGGTGCATATATGCCTTGAATTGTGCTGTCATGCTTTGCTTTGCACTCTGTTGCTGTCAATTGCAGGTTCTGCAGACATTCCTTGCCGACCGGCAGTAAACAAGTAGCCGATGGATTCATCTTGTGCCGGTGACTACACCACACTGCCGGTGGAAATTCTACTCAGCCGGTGGCACTCCTCAGTGTCCAAGGAAGCAGTCCTGAGGTTTTGGTAGCCTTCAGAGGAGCAGAGGAAAGAAAACAGAGGCAGTCTATGCATGGCGGCGCATTTCCCGAGGCGATTTACCTGTTTTCCTAGATTAGTTAATTTGTTAATTAATTAATTAATTTGTAATATTTAATTAGCTTGCGTAGTTAATTAATTTGTAATATTTATTTGGTCCCTCCGAGCGAGGGCATATTTGTAATAAGTGTGCGTGCGTGTGATGTATGCCTTCCAACCCCACTTCTTTCTTCCCTTTTATTTACCTGCTTATGATGGTAGATTAGGGCACATTTATTTTAGCATACCTTATGCTATGCATGCGTGCATTCATGCATTTGTTGACATGCATCAGGCTCGGCACATCATGCTAACTGCATTTGTACTTTAATTTCAAAATTGAATACGTGCATCAATTGATTGCATCTCACATGCCATGCTTAGGTTAGCCGAGCCTACTTCAATTGCATCCCATATGTGTTGCATTAGTCAATCTAACATGAACTAGGACATGCATGTTTGCTAACTAGTTTATTATTTTGGCACGGAGTACGATGTAAGTGTTTATGCTTTAGCATCCCGCATGCGTGTGAGTGTTACCATGACAGTATGCTTAACATGTGGCTAGATGCTTATGTGTTATAAATTGTTTGAATGCCTGTGGGTGAAGGTTGGATTGTTTGAGTTGGAAAAACTCGTTGAAATCCGTATTTTAGCCTACTTGCGAGTAGCAAATTGCAAAACATTTTCCCAAAACAAACGGATATGCAATGTTTATTTCCAAATTAGGCAATCTAGTCTATACTTGTTTGCTGCGCGCATAACATAGCAATTCTAGGCTAATAACCGGAATAAGAACGCATATAGTTTTCAAAAACGGATATCACGGTTAGTAGAGGCCGGTCTTCGGACCGGGCGAAAGGGGGTGCTCATAGCTGACCTTCCCCAATCGTACCCTAGCTCCCGAGCCGAGACAACTCCAGTAATGACGGACATGTGGCCTTCGGCACCGAGTCAGGGTTTCCTAAATTTCCCCATTTTAAAAATATTTAGGTGGTGACTCTGTATCTGGCAAAGCAGTCCATGTTTGGCACTACTTTTTCAAAAAATCTGTTTTCTCAAATGATTTGCCAGATTTGGACTCTTTGGTTCAGATGAAGAACCGCGACAAACAAAATCGAGTCCGAACTGTAGTAGCGAGGTCCCCCTCCGCGGGCGCGTCTACAGATGTCAGCTAAAGTTATCCTAGCACTCTCTTGTTTGGCTAAGGCTATTATACCATTGATAACTTGGTAAGAGTTGATGGCGAGCTGCATTGGGTTCAACTTATAGTAATGAAGGATTTCTCAGAAGAGGATGTTGAGTGGGAGCCTAAGTCCGCACTCTATGAAAGCTACAACAGGGAAGGGCATGGAGTCATCCGTGGGCAAAATAGAGTCATCCTCTCCTGCCAACCTGAGATGAACGTCGCTAGGAATGGAAAACTCATGCCTAAAATATTCCAACTTGGTCGAGGTGTCTACCCTATGCTTCCACATACCCATGACGTCGGCTTGATTAAAGGTGTTAGATTTCAAAAGGATGTGTTTTGAAAGGGTTTGGGGGACTTCGGCTAAAACCTAAAATTGCACTATAGTAAGAGTTTGTATGGATCTAAGGGGAATTTGTGTCAATTCTTCCTAAGGTCCGTAAGTTCTATAGACAAATCCCAAACCTAAGTCTAGGCAAGAGAAAATTGAAGGTAAGAATCTGGAAAAAAAAACACAGCAAACAAAAACAGGAATGTGATTCAGAATCAAAAACAGTGATGAAACATCAAGAACACAGTGATAAAGCCCGTGCAAGTGTGTAAGGTCAAGAACAGTGGCAGAAATCAACGAATACGTGAGTAGTGTGTGTATGTTCAAGAATGGATTGGGCGAAAACAGTCATAAAACGAACATGCTCAATACGTGGAAGAAATCAAGACACAAAATTAAACAATTAAAGACATGAGCAAGTACGCAAAGGCAGCAAGAACAGCAGTAGAGTTCTTTGAAGCAAAAAACAAGAAATTTAAAGTAAGAGGAACAGTGGCTTACCAGAGGAATGAAGCCGGTGTTGAGTACGCTGGAGTCAGGTCACGGTTACAATCAGAAGAAAACAGCGAAAGCTTCACCAGAGGGGAAGAATAAAAGTGGTTGCAGAGCTTGAAGGTTTGGAACAATGGCGGATTTGGGAGAGAGAAGTTAGAGAGAGAAAGAGTTGGGAGCTTGAGAACGAGGATGAAAAAATGAAGAGATGGAGAAAGAGAGAGAACGAATTTTTGATCGAATTGCGGAGAATGGCGGCAAAATACCATCAATGTGCCTAGGATGACGTGCTTGTCAAACGGCGCACACACGAGTGATGCGACTTGATGGCGCGTGTCGGGAATGGCAAGTAGGGGAAAGACGCGTGGCAAAATGGTTGGAATATTGTGCGTGACAGCTCACATGCGTGACAGAACTCTTGAAGTTCTTGGTTTAAAGAAGCAAAGACTTTGGCTGTGAGGATGATCTCGACTAAGAAACTTGAACAACCCTAGTTAATGGTTCTGAGGCATTGATGGAAGTGAACTAAAGGTCTTGATCACATTCAGTCGACGAGTTCTGACTTCGGAAAAAAATGAATAAAGAAGCGAGCTTAGCCAACGTGCTAGAAGGAAGTACTGATATAGGTTCCATCACCTCAGGATGCCGAGGTAATAGAACCTAGGGGGCAGTTGTGGGGACATAAATTTTGAATGATAACACATGGCTGAGGTGTCACCGAAGTGACAGCCGAGGTGCCACGTGTCCTAGTCATGACGCCGAGATAATCTCGGCTAGGTCGAGGTTATCTGCGAAGAAATCGGAATCCGGGATAAAGGACAAGAGTCCTAGAATGGGAGAGGACTTCAGTTTGGGTAAAGATAAGACTCTTAGAGAGTTTATCCTAATCCTACTGGGAGTCTAAGATTAGCAGTAATCCTAAGTCCATTGGAGCTAGGCTTCTATTGGGATTAGGATTGTACTGGCTATAAAATAAAGGCACCCCCATGGGTCTAAGATATGTAATTTATATTCTAAATAGTGAGTTAAGCATTTTTTGTTATCTTTGAGAGATAACTGACTTGATCGTCGGAGTGCCCCCGGGTGGACGAACCACCGCCGAAATTTCTTCTTTCTGTTGCAGGTCGTTCGGGCTTAATCTATTCTGTCAGTGTTCTCCAGCTGAGTGCTTGATTGGCAATGTGGTCGGAAATTGACACACACAATATGTATTGCCATATTACTTGTTTGCTTATTGTTCGACAATGTGAACTTTCACACCAAGATAGATAGATATACGAAATATAGACATAAAATGGGCAGTGATATTTTAGATATTTTGATAATGTGAATGTTCACAGTAAGACAAATATATGGAATATAGTTTTTTTTTCTAAGGCTAGTTGCATGCTGATTATAAACTGTGAGTATTTACATTATATTTTGGAATGATTTTGTTTTTTCGAAGGCTAGTTGTAAATATTTACATGCTAATTGTACATTTGTTATTTACTGTAAATATTTACTTTGTATATTGATCTTCATTTAGATTTTTTATTGCTTAATTTTTATATTTTTCATGTTATAAAAAAGTGTAAAAGTTCGTAATTTGATAAATTTCATAATATAAATGTTCTCATTTTTTATTTGATAATTTGTATAATTTCAATTAAAAAGTGTGACGTTGTGATATTTTAATAAATTTATTGATTGAAAATATGAAATTTGGCTCTTACTATTTTTTGTCACAATTTTGAATGTGAATATTTACACTTACTGTTTTCATTTTAAAAATACACATTATTTTATATTGAAAGTATGAATATTTACTTTTTTAATGCATGTTTATCATAAATTCACAATATATATATATACAAAGAGAAAATTTTCAAATAAGATATTTATTAGTTTCTACGATTTTCTCCGAATATATATATATATATATATATAGTTTCTAATCTAAACGGAGCAAGTATTCAAACTAGAGTGATTTTCTTCTAAAACATAAATTTAGATTGTATTTTTTATTTTAAATATATAATTGGAGTTTTTGGTCTTTTTAGTGGCTGCAGGACTACCTAGGTTATAAAAAATTAGACTAATTGGTACATAAGTATCAGAAATATTGCTTTTGAAAAAATATCCCTATCATTATTTTATTTTGTTTCTTTTCCCCTCTTTATTGTGTAATGATCACATCATATGGGATGACAATCAAATGGTAGCTTGTAACAGTTTGGAGATATATTCACTAATAAATACTTAGCAAAAGATTTGCATAGCTATACAGCCAGTCCAATCTCATGTATGCATGTTGGGGTGGTAAACGAGTCGAATAGTTAACTGTTTAAGTTTGGTTTGAAAATTTTAACGAGTTATAAATTTGTTTAACGTTAAACTTTTGAACTAATCTCAAACGAACTTTTTATCAAGTCGGGCCTGAGTAGTTCAGTATTTTTATATAGTTTAGGCTTATCAAACCAAGTTGAATTAGCAATTGATTGTTCAAGTTTAATTTAAAAAATTTAACGAATTTCAAAATGTGTTCAAGATTGACTTGTTTACTAATCGAATTGAATTAGGATAAGCTTTTAACGAGTCAACGTGAGGTGACTTCAAATTGTTTAGTTCATTCATCATTCCTAATGCATGGATGGAGACACATACATATGGGTTTAGCCTAGAGGGAGAGAGAGAGTTTGACTAGTTTTTTGTTTTTATTTTAGCAAGACTAGATATTTAAATTTGTTCGGGCCAAGCCTAGAACAGAGGCGGGCTATTCCAGGCCCATATTTGAACAACCTTGATTATACATCGGCTCAATTTTTTTTTATTAAAAAACCCAAGGTCTTTGATTTAAATTTAATCGGTGCAACTAAAAATTTACCTACATTCAAGTGAAAGAGGTAATCCACTATAAATTATAAAGAGTTCATCTTAATAGGAATGTTTTAAAAAATTAATGGAATGGGTAAACTGAACCAATTCGATCCAAATTGTCGATTATTAACTTTGGTTCCGGTTTTGATTTCGAAAACGATTGAATCGTTCAAATTAGTCTAGTTCTTGATTTTAAATCTTTAGTTACGGTTTTAAATCGAACTAAACTATAATATTTATTTATTTATTTTTAATATTTTTGTATATAAAATATGAATATAGAACTTCTTAGTGAAATTTGAACACTAATTTTGATTGTAAAATTGACAACAGTAGCGATAGGTTTCATGAAAAAAAATATCAAAAAAAAGTTTCAAGAATCTTTTAGAAATAATCTAGTGTAGTAGGTTACAAAATGAGAAAAGTAGCTTACCTTAATGTAAGTATGTTTTAATCTTGAAGTCTTAGTTTGCAAATGGTATATTTCCTTTTGTCTTATAGTGCTCTATGATTGATAGGTTGTAACTTAATATATGTAATTGCATAGCATATATAATAAAATATCACAAACTAATCCAAGGGCGGAGAGTTTTCATCAAGCTTTTTTTGCTATTTCTTTCATGAAGCATAGCATTACTCGACAAGAGTACATAAAATATATATCATATTTCTTGTTAGGGTTAATTACATTTTTCACCCCTATAGTTTAATTTAATTTTCACTTTAGTCCCTATTGTTTCAATTTGGTCCTTTCATCTAAATTTCTATTAATTTTGTTTACGTATATATCTTAGAAAATTGACTAGTGTTCTAAAATTATTAATTTAACTTTCAATTCGGATTAAAGGACCAAATTGACATACACTTAAAGTACAGGGACTAAATTGTTCAATTTGAAATTATAGGGGCTAAAGTGAAACTTAAATCAAACTATAGGGTGAGAATGTAATTAACCCTTCTTGTTGTATAAAATTCCAAAACCGTAGAACTAAACCAAACCAAACATGTTTCAATGGTTTGATTTTGGTCCGGTTACATAAGTTTAATGGTTTGGTTATGATTCTAATCTTTTAGATATTATAGGGAACGGTTCCGTTCCTAGTTTACTATAAAACCGAACCCAACCAATCCAATCCGTGAACACTCTTAGGCCCCGTTTGTTTTGGGTGAAATAGAGGGTATTGGGATTGCTAATACCAAGGTATTAGTAATAGCCTTGTTTGTTTTGGGAGAAGGCCTTGAGACTATTAGTCCCTTGGTATTACTAATACCCTTGGAGAGAGGATTGGTAAGGAGGAGGTAGAGATGGTATTAGAAAAATAGTGAGGGGATTATAAATTTTTTTATTTTTTTTATGTTTTATATATGGGAAATTTTTTTTAAAATATAATTTTTAATTTTTTATATTTTTTTATTTGTTTTATTATTTTATATAAAAATAAATTAACAATTCCTCACTACTAATCCCCTCACTATCAATCCACTCACTAATAATCCCCTCACTATTAATCCCCTCACCATCAATCCCCTCCATTCTATCTCCCAAAACAAACGAGGCCTTACATCATAAGACCAAAAACACTTTTTAAATAAACTTACAACAATATTCAAGCCTAGAAACAATAAATTCGTTTATCAATTCAAGGATGACTAGTGTTAGGATTTATTCCACTACCACAAAATGAAGCACACCACGCACACACTAAAGAGAAAAATCATATACAAAGATTTATGTGGTCTGGCACCAATTGCCTACATCAATGGAATAGCGATTTCACTATATAAATAAAACAGAGAATACATAGAAGATGGCCAAAATACTCAAAACCACACCACTACTCGAACTACAAGTTCAGGAGTGGTTGAGCCCTTACAGTTCTATTTTCCTCAACCTTTACATCTCTATTTTTCCTCACTACTATCTCAATCTCACGAAAACCTATAGTTCTATTGCTATTTATAATAATTTACTCATAAGAATCCTAATTCTATACAATTAGGTAACTAAAATCTACACATAATAGGTTCTAAATAGAGTCCATCTAGACTCTACTACCTTAACTCAAATATATATATATATATATATATATATAAATTAACTTAACAATTGTATGAGGGCCACATATGTCACGTGGATGAGCTTATTCTAGCAACTTATAGGGGTGTAATTTTGGCCCAGCCCGGCCCGGCTTTGGATCTCGCAGGCTCCTGCTAAAAATCGGGTCAAGTCAAGTTGGCCTACTCTAGCGAAATCTTGGCCGAGGCCCAAGCCCAAGTCGTGGGTAAATTAGGGCATCAGGCTTTGGCCAGGCCTAACAATTTTTTCTTTTTTCATTTTTTTTTCATTTTTTTTTTTACCAAAATAGCTTTAAAATAAGGTTGAGCTTCGAGTGGGCTTCAGAATGGAACTAGACGGGGCCTTAGGCTAGGCCTGGTTAAGCCAAAAGTGGGCTTCAGGCCAACGGGCCATTGTTACACCCCTAGCAACTTAGCTCTAAAGTAAACATGCTTGTCCCTTCACACCTAGTGCCCTCGTTATTTTTTTCTTTCTTACATCTCTACCAACTCTCTCAATATCACACACTGAATTCTCAGATGTTTCTTATTTAGGCAAACCATAGAAATTGTATCACAATTTTAACCTATTGAGTTAAAAGAGAGATGTATTTTAAAAGAAAAAGTTAAAAGGGCAGGGTATTTTTGTCACAGATGAGGTTAAGCAATTTTGAATTGTAGCATGACATAGATTCCTTTTCAAAACTTATGAGCCTATTTCGTTTTTATTTTGAATTTACTAATTCAAACCTATTTAATTTACCTTTTACACCATTTGTCCTTATATTTGAAGTGAAGTATCACTTTAGTTCCTGTAGTTTCAACTTGAATAATTTGATTCCTGCACTTTCAATTTTGTAGCAATGTGGTCTCTTCGTAACTTATTGTTAGAATTTGGGGTGTAATTAACTTACCATTAGAGGGACTAGTGGTGTAATTTAACTTAAATTAATTATTTCAGTCATTTTTTTTATAACTACACAAGTCCAATTATAATTTTTTTTTTTTTAAATAATCTAATTCTAAAATAGGCCAATTCACATTTGCACTGCCAACCTCGGATGTATCACCATCGTCATACTTTTTAAAATGTGAAATTCAATAACGCTATTTGGTTGGAGAATTTGGGAAAAGATTTAGAAAGGAAAAGGAAAAAGGAAAAAGGGAAAAGGGAAATGAAATATGAATAAAATATACCTACCTTTCACATAGTTACACACACATTTTCGCTTTCTTTTTTCTAAATCCTCCAACCAAACACAGTATAAGAGTATTTTCACATTTTAGGAAAGATAATGTACAAGCCCACTTGGGCTTCAAGACAGCTTGAACAGCTTTGTTTGATTTTTGTCCAGTGTTGATACTAATGCTTATAATCTTACTAACATATGCACTGAATATGAGAAAGGAAGCCCTCTTCCACGTTTGGTTGCATGTGTTAGTAAGATTGTTACTATGGTTAACTTTTCCTATATTTATTTATTTTTCCATCCATCTTTGCAGCATAGAAAGAGATCAACATGCCTTGCATCAAGGTTTGTAAGATAGGCTAGGATAAAATCCTTCAACAATTGAGAACAATATGGGAACAATGGGACCTAAGGGTTCTAGTTTTATACATTCTCTTTACTCAGTTATACTTTCATGTTCTTGGGCGACTTCGTAGAAAGAGTGCAACAGGGATGATGAACAATCTGAATGCTTGGTTCTTCTACTTGTTAGTTGATGTGGTGGCAACAATTGCTCTCGGAAAGCTCTCCAAGGTCAAAGGTGACAAAGACAATGTTAAGGCAATGAATCTACTAAGGGGTATATGGGCACCGATAATCTTGTTCTTTCTCGGAGGTCCAGATTCCATGACTATCTTACGCTTGGAAGAAAACAAAATATGGCTGAAACATGCTATGGCACTTCTCACTCTAGGTCTAAGAACAAGTAATATCCTAATTCTAACATGGACATGGAAACCAAGTTATGCGTTCTCTCTTTTGGCTTTGTTGATGCTTTTTCCTGGACTTATCAAGTATGGAGAGAGAGTGTGGGTTATCAAATCAAGAGGCAAATAGGAATGGCAACGGGGCAGGGCGGGGACGGGGACTACACTCCCGGTCCCCGATCCCTGAAAGTGAGAAAATTTCCGTCCCCGTCCCCGTCCTCGATCCCCAACGGGGAGCCCATCGGCCCCTCCACCCCCGCTCCCGATCGGGTATCCTCAACCCCACAAATTTCCCGAATTACTTTTTTTTTTTTGATCTATAATCAATATTCAAACAAATAACATCCAATCCAATAACATCCTATTCAATAACATATTTTCAAATTAAAATGTCATATTTTCAAACAAATAACATCCAAGCATATTCAATAATATCCTATTCAAACAAATAATCAATTCATATTTTCAAATTAAAAAAATCTGTAAACAAAAAGATCGCAACATTTTTTTACACATTCAGATGGCAACAAATCTGTAAATAATCTGTAAACATTTTTTCAACATATACAATAAATAAATTTAGAGAGGAAAAAAAAAAACAAAGGTCGAATCGAAACAGCAGTGAACCCTAGATCGAAACAGAGATCGAAACAGAGGTCGAAATATGTATACACTCTAGATCGAAACAGAGATCGATATATATATATATATATATATGTAAACCCTAGATCGAAATCCCTAGAGAGAGATACCCTTTCAAAATCGGCAATGAGGTGAGGTGAGGTGAGATAAGGAAGGATCGGCGGTGAGGGAGCAAAGAGAGTAGCGGCCCCGTCGTGTGTGTGTGTGTGTGTGTGTGTGTGTGTGTGTGTGTGTGTGTGTGAGAGAGAGAGAGAGAGGGAGGAGAAACCCTACACAGCAGCGGCGGTGAGGTAGAATCGGTGGTGAGAGAAAGAGAGAGGATGAGACGACACACCAAACACAGCGACGAGCAAGAGAGGAGCAGCGGCGCCGTTTGTGTCTATGTATGTGAGTGAGAGACTGAGATGAGAGTGTGTTGTTTGCTGTGTTATGTCAAACCCTAACAAACACACACATTTGTATATACCAAGGGACATAAGAGTAATTTTGCATCGGGGGATAAACAGGGCAGGGCCGGGCCACGTATGGTTCTTAGACAGCTATCCCCGTCCCCAACCCGGATGTCATCGGGGATTTATTTTTAAATACCATCCCCGGCCCGTCAGGGGTATTTTTCGGGGAATAACTGCTCAAATCGGAGTCGAGGGGTCGGGTCCCCGTCAAGTCGGGTTCAGATTGCCATCCCTTGAGGCAAAGAAAGGTATAATGGTTTCGTTCAATTAGATCTATCCAAAATTGACGAAATTAGTCATGCACAAGAACAACGACCTAACTCAAAGTTAGTGATCCAAGCCTATTCTTGCTTTGAAATCTTGAAGCCGCATATTCCCAATTATAAGTGTAATAGAACCAGCTACATAAATTGGTAAAAGAATTCAACGAATGAACGAGGGCGGTTGATGAGAGTAAGAGGCACAATACTTTCAAGTTGATTGAGATTGAGTTGGGTTTGATGTATGACATGATCTTTAGCAAGGAAGGCACGATTTTTACTGTATGGGGAAGCATTCTTAGATTTATTAGCTTCTCTTGCGTAGTTACTGTGTTGGTGGGATTTTTCTTATTTCAAAAACCTGATGGGTGTTGGAAAATGGATCTTCCAATTACCATAGTTTTGATAGTTGGTGCCCTTTTCTTAGAGATAGCTGGAGTTATTATGCAATTTGGTTCAGATTGGGCAATTGTATGGGCATGTAAGCATTACTCAAGTAAGTTAGTCACTCCAATTTTTTATCTTCATGAACTTGTGATCTCTAAAAGCAAAAGGTGGTCTGAACTTATGGGACAATTTAGTTTATTGAACTTTTGCAGCAAAAATAAGCCCAAAAGGTTCAATAAATTGGTTGAGGCTATGCGTGGAAGGGAATCAATGTGGAAGAAATCATGCCTACCATTCAGTTCAGTCGAATCGAGTTTGAAAGAATTAATCATCAATCAGCTTCGGGAAAAACCAAAGAACATTTCTGAAGTTGACAATTTGCAAGCTTCAACCACGAAAATAGTTGAGGAGACACTTGAAAAGCATAAATATCTAGATTCAAAGTGGATTATTAAGCTACAATTTGAAGAAAGTATTATCATTTGGCATGTTGCTACAGATATTTGCTATCACTCAGTAGCAAATGGTTCTACAACAGTCACGGAGGAAATGGAAGCAACTAAAATATTGTCATATTACATGATGTATCTTTTGTTCATATGTCCTAGTTTACCATTATCTATCCATTATACCAAATCTATGCAGGCTTATACTAAGGTGAAGGAATTTTATGATGGATCTGCCCAACCTTATAAGCTATTGTGCAAGGAAGAATATGAGTCCAGCAATCAGACAGTAAGCAACATACAAAAACTAGCTCATGGTTTGATGGAGAATGAGGATAGATGGGAGATCATGAGTAGTGTGTGAGTGGAAATGTTGTGTTGTGCTGCAAAAAGCTGCCCAGTGAAGAACCATATTCAAGAGCTTAGACGTGGTGGACAGTTTCTCACTCATGTGTGGCTTCTCCTTATGCACTTGGGTTTAACAAAAATGCCAGAGAAAAAAACATCGCATAGTCTAGAGTAAAAGTGTTACAAATACTAATGCAAACCTTCATGTGTGGCAAATTTCAAGGACAAGAGTTGTTGCGTATTTTGAGTTACTCCATGTAGAAATTTTTAGGTGTGTTGGAAAGTTGTTTCGAGGACTAGCTTTCGTTGTGTGCCCTAAAGCTTCTAGTTGTTTGCAACGTTATGTAAGCTTTCATTGTCTTAATTTCTATAGTTTTTTAATGGCATAGTTTATTTTAATTGCCATGGCTTTGGTTGGATTGTAGTTCATATTGTGTCTTTATATATATATATATATATATATATTGAATTGATGATTTTATCTTTGCCAAAAAACAATTATGTAGAACTTACGTAAACTTGTGGAAAATTTTCGTTAGTAATTGTGAACTGGTGGAAATTTTCAAGACTAGTCTTTTAATAAAATGGGCTCAAAACAAAATCAACAAGAGTTTTTTAGAGCTATATATATATATATATATATGCAAGATAACACAAAAATAGTAAATAATTTGTAAAGTTTATGACAATAGGTTTGGTGTCAACACAAAATAACAAGAGACTTTTAGGGGCATATGCAGGCGAATAACACTAACATGCTTATGTTGGGTTTTTTTTTCTTTTTTTCTTTTTTTTTCAGATTAGCAAAAGAGTGGGACTTCATTGATGAAATCAACACACGGCACATATCAAATTACATCAATAAAGAGGAGGCAAGAGCAAATAGTATCATAGTATAACTTCTTAATCTCAACTAGGTTGGCACCCAGAAGAACACCTAATCATATGCTAGCTTAAACCAAAAGAATTGGTGAGAAACCAACAAAAAGAGAGGAAACAAACAAACAACGAACCCCGAACACTACATCATTTGAGGGGCCCAACTAGCTAAGCTCACTAACAGGCAACAACCGAAGACTAACAGGAGCAACTTCGTCTATCAGCCACCACCACAGCATATATCAAGAGGTACAGCAGCAGCAACATCCAATGATCTTCCAATCCTCTGATCCTCCTCTGTCCCAGATAGAATAACATGCTTGTTATGTTGCCTTAACTAAGATTTGTTGCTATAATGTTTTTGCATTTATGTCAATGCTTGTGAAATAAAGAGCCATGGTTTTATTTGGGTATTTTAGTATGCTTGACTTTATATTGTTAAATACATGCTTCAAATAACAATTTATGCCGCTTACTCTCTGGTTTTTCTTCACTATTTTCTACGTTTTTTATTTTTTTTTATTCCTCGTTTTCTTTTATAAACTTCATTTGTACAATTTATTTGTGCTAAATTGTACAAAACTATTCCATTTTCAATTTCTCTTAACATTGTATCATAACCACCTGTGTGTGCTATTTTCTAACCACACTGCCAAACAGGTACTCCGTTAGAGAACACTGGTAGAATAGATTGTGCCCGAACGATCTGTCGCAGAAATATGAGACTACAGCGGTGGTTCGTCCACCCGGGGGCACTCCGACGATCAAATCAATACTCAATTATCTCTCAAAGATAGCAAATAGTGCTTTTATTCACTAGTCATAATTCAAAAAGCGTACCTTGGACCCATGAGGCTGCCTTACTTTTATAGTCAGCACTAACCTGATCCGTGTAGAAGCCTAGCTTCCCTTAGACTCTGGCCCAATGCTCATCTTGGATTCTCCAATAGATAAAGATAAACTCCCTAGGAGCTTTATCCTTATTCAGGCTAAGGTCCTCCCCCATTCTAGGACTCTTATAGCTTATCGGTTTATCCCCGATTTTGGTATCTCTACAGATAACCTCGGCCTGGCCGAGATGATCTCAGCATCATGAGCAGGACACGTGGCACCTTGGCTGGCACTTCGATGCCACCTTGGCCACGTGTTGTCATTCAAAAAATATGTCCCCATAACTACCCCCTAGGTTCTATTACCTCAGCATCCAGAGGTGATGGAACCTATATCATTTGACCATATAGCACGTCGACTAAGTTTGCTCTATCCTTCATTACAAAGGTTTTCTCACATCGGCTCCATATGACCAAGACTTCAATGTGTCTTGTTGATGCCTTAGAACCAAAAGCCAAGTTTTTCAAGTTCTTTAACCGAGATTGTTCCCCTAGCCGAGGTCCTTGCTTCATTAAATCAAGAACTCCAAGAGTTTCTACACGCGTATGAGCTGTCACACACAGTAACTCAACCGTTTTCGCCACGCGTCTTTTCCATATTGATCCATACTCGACACGCGCCATCAGGTCGCGTCACTTCTGCGTGCGCCACCTAACAGGCACGTCGTCTTAGGCACATTCAATGAAACTTTGCCGCATTTTCGTGTTTTTAACAAAAACACTTCCTTCTCTCTTCGACTCTTCATTTCTACACCTGTGTTTTTGCTCAAGTTTTCAATTTTCTCTCTAAAAATCCCCAACCTCTATTGTTGCCTTCTTCAAGCTTTCTGCAATTACTTCGTTCACCTCCTCCGGCGAAGCGTTTGCTGTTCTTCTCCGCTTACTGCCATCGTCTGACTCCGGCGTACTTCATATCGGCCTCATTTTCTTCGGTAAGTCATTGTTCTTTCCTTCTTTTTTTAGTTTTTTGAATTACTTCGAACTCTGTTACACTTGTACACAGTTTTTGTGAATCCATTCAAGTTCCTGAATTCTTCATCTATATTTTTGAATTTCATCAAATTCGTTCACGATCCTACTTCTGTGCCATCTTTTTTTAGGTACACATTTGGTGCACACACTTGCTATCTTACAACTGTTCTTGGCTTTTTGCCCATTTGCACACACTTTTGTACAATCGTTCTGGATTTGTGCTTTCTGGGTTCTGAATCACATTCCTTTTTTGCTTTCTTTTTGTCTTATTTTCCAAATTTTTGCTCCTAATTTTTGTTTCAATAGCTCTAGGTTTGGGATTTGCCTTAGAACTCACAAACTTTAGGGAAACTGTAACAATCTCCCCTTGATCTTTGAAAAACCCTTGCCCCCGTTTCTGTTTTAGGTTTAGCCGAGGTCCCTCAAGCCCATACAAACCATTTTCTTCTGAATTCTCACCTTGTCTCTCTTAGCCGACATCATGGGTATGTTTAGGTGGAGGGTAGACACCCCAGAGAAGCTTGAATACTTTAGGCAAGAGTTCTCCATCCCTGCCAACGTTCATCTTAGGTTGGCTGGGAAGGAGGACTTCATCATGCCCAAAGACGATTAGGTTCCCAGTAGTAGCCTTCATTGAGTGCGGGCTTAGGTTCCCCCTTGACATCCTCTTCTGCCAAGTCTTTCACTACTATAAGCTTAACCCGATGCAATTAGCCATTAACTCTTACAAAGTCATCAACGGTATCATTGCCTTAGCTAGCCGAGAAAACGCTAGGATAACCTAAGCCAATATCCAAAATTGTTATACAATGTGTGGCCTGAAGTCGGAAAAGGGCTACATCTATTACCTTAAGCCGAAATCTACAAAATATAAACTCATCGCCGACCTCCCAGACTCCAACAAGGGTACTGGAGACGATTATTTCATCGTCTCGGGCAACTGGGAGTTCTCACCAAATGATGATGTTCACCTCTACCCCTTAAGCCGAACAGTGTTCAGAGAGGGAAATGGTAAGAGCCAAGTGTCACTTTACTTGCTTTCAAGTTTTTATATTTTGATATTTTTGTATGTTCTAATATTTGTTTCTTACTTGCAGTCCTTCCTCAGCCTCCCAAAGACTTTCGCAAGACATTCTTCCCCAGCAAAGACTTCAAGAGGCTGCTGGACTTGCCTGTTAATCAGTGCAAGGCTCCTCTGCTTCTGAACTACATCCCGACCTAACAATCCACATTACTCGACATCCCCAAAAAGAGCAAGTCTCCACCCTCAGCAACAACTCCCCCAACTACTTCATGACCAAGGCCCGATCAAGCCTCAATATCTGACCCAGTAGAACAGCCATCAACTTCTGCTCCACAACAGATTCCACCCTCTCAGCGCTAACACTGACGTCGAGCCCACTACTCACCCCCGCAGGCAGAACTCGTAGCCGAAGATGCCAAAGTACTGAGGCGTCAGCTTACGATCCAGCCAACCCACCAACTACACTTCCAACGATCCACTTTGGCACTAAGGTCACTGTCGCCGTTGCCGCCGAAGCGATAGGTCGTAAGAAGGCTGTTGCAGATGACCTTCTAGCCGACATCCCCAATTTCGCCACAGTCCAATCTTTACCTTCTCAGTCCCAGCCAAAATCGAAGCCAAAGAGGCTGAAGAAGGCTTAAGCAAAGGAAACGGTGACTTAGATTGACTCTGTAGATACCTTGCCGATTTCAAAAATGGCCGAGGCAAAAAAGAGCTCCTCTGCCGCCGAGAAGAGGCCAACTGAGACTGACCCCTCCAAATCTACTAGGTCAAAGAAGTAGAGTGTAGACACCCCATTTTTGACCGCCCTTAAGACTTGGGCGCTACTGATGGTTTACTTGGTGGTGAAAGATGTGCAGAGCAAAAGTTCGATTTCTTCGGCAAGAGGAGAGTCAAATCCCAACCTCACACCCCATTTTTGACCAAAGCTATTTTGAATGGTTTTAGACCTTAAAACCCTCTCTTTCAAAATATTTTTTTGAAATAAAGTTTCTACGATGCTCTAAGGCTCGCATTTTGTTAAATGATGCGCTTTTCGGTAAACCAAGCAAGGACAAAGTGGAAATGAATGAAAGAGAGATGAAATCTTTGGAAAATCTTTCAAAACATCTTGTTTAGGGGTTTGGAGTTGAATAAAAGAAGAGGAGAGGGAAGAAACCAAGTTGAAGAAGAAGGTGGGTATGAATCGCTAAGAGAGAGTCGAGCGATCTTTGCTAAATCGAACCTATCATTTTGTATACTTGGATTTAAGCTATGAGGCCACCACCATTGGAAATAAGACTTCTGGGGCTTCATTTTTCCCTCAAGAATCTCCGAAAAGACGAGTCCGGATGGAGGAGATATGATTGGTTGAAGTTGGGCATTATTCCGGTTGGACCGAAACTGAGCAGTCTTCACTAAAAGAGGCATAACTTTTTTCACAGTTGGAATTTTGATGCACGGCAGCCACCATTGGAAATCTTACTTCCAGGGCTTCAATTTGGACAGAAGAATGACCTGAAAAGGAGTTCATATGAAGGAGTTATGCCCGTTTGAAATTGGAACTGCAGAGCAAAATTTCCTATCAACTACAAATGTGCCGATCGGCCAAAAAAGTAGCAAATTGGCCATCACAAGTAGCAGATCGGCACCAAAGATGTCCGATCAGCCACAAATGACCCAAACTCATTTGTTTTGAAGCTATTTTGTCCTCCAACTGTTTCCAGCTTGTGCCACCTGTCCCAAATCAGATATTTCGACCCAAGCTTGATATTTTGCTATATATCAAGCCAAATATCTCATATTCAAGACTTAGAACATTGTGGCAAGTTTGAGAGCTTCTCACACTAAAATCTCTCTTTCTCTCTACAATTTTCAGAGCTAAATCTCTGCCTCTCTCTCTTGCCCTCTTGTGCATAGAAGTAGAGAAACATGCCTAGTTTGCCTATGCATCCTTGATCAAAGTTGCCTATCTTTGGGAGGAGGTTGCTTGAAGCTTACTTGAGACTTTTTTTGAGTTCCAAAAGATGTTTTGGCATAGATTTTGGGCTGGTTTTGCAGCTGTGCATCAAGGGTATGATCTCTCTCCCTTTAAGCTTGTTTTACACACTTGCTTGGCCATCTTTTCACACTACTTTGGGGCTATTTTTGGGTGGTGTTGAACTACAAAAACCTCTATTTTTCCTCTATTTTTTAGTTCTAAAAGTATTGATTTGAGCCTTGTTTGGCTAGGGGGTGTTTCCTCCTTTTTGCTCCTTAGCCTGTAAGGCCTTTTGAGCCAACTTCCAAAGCTTTTGAAACAACTTATTTTTTGCCTTAAAACCACTAAAATCTAGTGGATTTTCAATGGTAGAAATGTTCTTTTGAGGTCCCAAATAGGAGAGGGTGGTCCCCTCTCCTCTTGTCTTGTTAGCATATGTTGATGGCCAACCAAATGAGCATGTGTTTTTCCTTCTTTGTGGCTTTGTTTAGGCTCATTTTTGTGACTTTTCAGACCTTCCATAACTCTATTTTTGGCTGTCTTGGTCACCTCTTGCATGCTTCATGCACTTGTAGTGTAAATCCTCTTTGCTAGCCTTGTTAGCCTTACAAAGTAGCATGCTCTTGTGGTTTGAATTAGCTTAGTTCAAGCATGTTTTTAGTGTTATTTTGACATGTTATAACTCTGATTTTGATTGGTGGACTCACCTCTTGCATGCTTTATACACTTGTAGTGTAATCCTTGCTAGCTAGCCTTGCATGCTTGTCTCTTTAGCCTATTATTTTAGCTCATTTTGGCTACACTCTATACATGTTTTAGCATTATTTTCACATACTTTAGGACTGTTTAGGGTTGCCTTGGCCATATGACTCATGCTTTGTATAGCTATAGTGCAAGTGCTTTCGCTAGTCTTGAGTTTTGAGACCACTAGCATGCTATATTTGTGATGTGTGCATGCCTTGGCATCATTTGGCATGGTATTTCATAGCTTATATCTTTGCCATACTCTCATGTTTATCACTCTTTAATTGTGTTTAAGAGTTGTGCCATTATGCCTTGTTTGTGAGCTAATACATGAGCATATCTTTCTTGCCATCTATGCTGCGAGTCTAGCATGTTTTTGCCACTATTTTGGCCTGCCTTTGATCTGTTTTGAGTGCTTAAGGTCACTTGAGCATTGTTTGGTATGGTTGTAGTGTAAAGCCCTTGACTAGCTTTGTATTTCAAGCCCTTTTGCATGCTTTATTTGAGCTATTTGCATGATATGGCACCACTTGGCATGTGACTTCAGAGCATATGTAATTGTCACACTCTCACATTTTCCACTCCTTCAATGTGTTTGAGAGTTGTATCTCCATGCCTTGTTTGTAAGCCAATTTGTGCGCATGCTTGTCTAGCCTTTTGAGCTTCAATTCCAGCATGTTTAGGCCATTACTTTGATGTGATTAAGCTCTATCCAGAGCTGGTTTAGTCCATTAAGCAATGTATTGCACGATTCTAGTATTGTGTTCTTCACTAGTTTCAATGTTTAAGCCTTCTAGCATGTTGTACTTGAAGTGTTTGCATGTTAGAGTCTTGTTTATCATGCCACTTTAGCACTGAAAATCTGCCATCCTCCTCATTTCTTCACTTTTGATTTGTTTTGAGGATTGGTTAGTCTTGAGTTTGAGTTTAATGCAAGGGATTGAGGCCTATGCTTAAATGGCTTCAACCCTCTTTTGAGGGTTACTCCTAGTCAAAGGCATTGGTCCCTCCCATGCCTTAAACCATTCTCTTTGATAGACCTCTCTCTCATTAGAGGACTCTCACATTTGGACAAGTTGATTAATGAGTGGATTGGTAATGTTAAAATGTGTAAACAAAATCAATTAAGTAAAATGTGCCAAGATAAGCATGTTGCATGTGTGCATTGCATTGTGTTCAACCAGACGTTATGTTTGAACACAAGGTGGATTGGCTCATTTCATACTTGAAGTGATGAAATGAGCCAATCTCCCTTGGTCTCCATTGCCTTTGATTATCAATGATAAGGTGATGGTCCAAGTGTCTTGTTTGTCATGCATTTATCGAGTTTGTGCAAGCTTGACGCTTTGGCCATCATGCATTGAGATGCGTGATTGGTGGCTCGAGAGCCGAGCACTACACTCCTTTGAGCTTTGAACATGATAAGGGGTGTAGTTGCACACATATTTTCTTGTAAATACATTGCCATGCCTCTGTTTGTGCTCTATTGCAGTAAAAAGGAGAGTTTGCAGGAAAAGATGGTTGATCGGCTATATAGTGTGCCAGTCGGTTATCAATAATTGGCCGATAGCCTCAAAATTTGTCGATGACCTTTATTCTTTGGCCGATGGCCATACCTCTTGGCCGATGACCTCTCAGCCTGTCCATGAGGTGGATCAGAAGTGGTTTGGAGATTGGCACAATTTTCAGAAGTCTAAAACAGTGCAAACAGAGGCAACACGAGGCACGGCAGTGGATTTCCGAGCGAAGGCGATCGAGCATGCGTCTTCGAACTCTTAGAACTGAGTTGAGGCTTTGTAATTTGTAATTAGCTTTACTTGATTAGTTAGCTTTTGAATTTGTAATTAAACTAGTTAATTTGTTAATTAGTTAATGTGTTATAATAATTAGCTTAGTGTTAGCTAGTTATTCAATTTAATTATGTAATAATTAGCCTAATTAGATAATTAGATTAGTTGCTTAGCTTAGCGTAGCTAGCTTAGTGTACTCATTCAGACCTTCCGTCGAGATGGCGTATTTTTGTAATAAGTGTGCGTGCGTGTGTGAATGTCTTCCAACCCCACGTCTTTCTCCCTTTCACTTAACTACTTTCGATGGTTAGCTTTAGGGCATGTTTCGATTAGCATCCTTATGTTTGCATGCGTGCATCCATTCATTTGTCTTGCATGCATTGGGCTCGGCGCATCATACAAACCGCATTGTATTTCAATACATTTACTTGAATACATGTTCAACAGCATGTTATCAAGTTACATCTCATATGCCATCTTAGAATAGCCGAGCCTATTTCTAGTTGCATTTTGCATGTGTTGCATTAGCCATCTTAACATGAAGTAGGATCATGCATGATTTCTAACTAGTTCTCTGTTTTGGCTCGGAGTACACTGTAAGTGTTTATGCTTTAGCATCTTGCATGAGTGTAAGTGTTGCCATGATAGCATGCTTGTCATGAGGTTAACTTCTTAAGTGTTTAATTGCATGAATGTCTGTGGATGAAGATTGGATTGCTTGAATTGGAACAATTCATCGAAATGCAAGTTTTAAGCCCACTTAAGGTAGCAAAATCATGTTTTCTAAGCCCACTCGAGGGTGGCAAATCCACGTCTTAGCCTACTTGCGAGTAGCACCTTTAAACCATTTTCAAACAAACAAACATGAGATGTTTTGTTCCAACTTAGGCGATTTAGTCTATACTTGTATGTTGTGCGTATCACGTAGTAATGATAGATTAATAAACCGGAATAAGAACACATATGCTTTCAAAAACAAAATATCATGTTAGTAAAGGCCGATCTTTAGATCGAGCAAGCGAGGGTTCTCATTGCATGACCTTCCCCTCTCGAACCCAAGTTCCCGAGCCGAGGCAACTTTGGTGATGACGGACACGCGGCCTTAGGCACGAGTCAGGGTTTCCTAAATTTTCCAAAATAAAACATTTAGGTGGTGACTCTGTATCTGGCAAAGCAATCCATGTTTGGCACTTCTTTATTAAAATCAGTTTTCCAAAACGATTTGTCGGATTTGGACTCTTTGGTGATTTATCGGTCTTGCATTGCACTTTGCGAGATTAGATTCAGAACCGTGACATTGAGTCCGAACTGTAGTAGCTTAAGAACAAAACGATTTCGTGCCTTCGCACGCGGAGCCGTGACGTTCGGGCACATCTACAGTTTCTGGTGACTCTGCTGGGGATTTAGAGAACTTATGATATCTTGTTTTGATTACACTTATGTGTCTCCTTGCATTGCAGTTGCATTGGTGCGTCTAGGATACCATGTTTGCCGTATGCTATTCTTGAACAGTTTGCCAGAGGCTTACTTTGAGAAGCGTGTCATAAGGCTGACCAGTTGCTAGCTCTGCCACGACGGGAACACAAACCTCGATTTTTACCGAGGCATCCTTTTTTACCATTCGACCTAGTGCATATCGGAATCCATAGTGACCATTCCAAGATAGGACAGGTTGCTTACCCGATTATAGGTTGTTTGAAACCGCTGCGTGCGTAGTAAAACCCTAGCTCCTGACAAGATAGGACCAGGAAACCAGACCCCACTATAGGGGTGTTTTGGCCCTCATTTGCTTGCTATGTGCTTTTAGAGTGTGCCTCTACAGGAATGCATGTGTCAGGTTGCAAGTCTGAGTATTGGCCTGAGGGTATCAGTTTACAGGCAGAATTTTGGGCTGAATTCTGTAGGGGGCACAGTCATTCAGCTTTGCTCATATTGGTTCTAGTGAAATCAGGCTGAGATGCTGTATGTTTTCTCTTTTGCAAGGTAGTCTTGGAACCATAGCTTCAGAAGGCTCCAATATACCCCGGGTACATTGGACCTGTGTTAATTGACTTTGTCAGGTCAGAGATTTAGTTTAAAGGCAACTAGCATTTCCTTCACTGAGGCAAGGCAAAGAAAGACCAGTCAAGGCTCCCTAGTTCATCTGATCTGACAATCACCAGTCACATCACCTTTGTTCAAACTCAGCAGACCGTGATGGCACAGAGTTCAAAAGAAGTTGTGACCATGACAGCGGCATTAAATTAGGAAACTGCTATGCAGAATGAGACCAATATTGAAATGCAACGCCCATCTGGGGCATCTGCCTCACATCCAGCTTCGGGACCCCAACCGAACTTTGACCCACTTCCGCCAGCTGAAGATTTATAGGGTCCAGATCCCCGAAAAAGGTTGGCTTAAGCTCAGGTTTTCAGACCCCTGGTGCAGCCTAATGAGAGGTTTTATCCCCTTGATATTAATGAGCTTGATTCGACCTCAGTGAAAATTACGAACCTTGAGAAGCAATTCAAAAAGGCACAGGGCCTTAACTCCATTCCCAACATTGAGGATGGGCACACCGAGGTTGCCGTACGGCTCCCAGACAAATTCAAAATGCCACATATTGACCGTTTCGACCGGTCTAGAGATCCTATGGTACATATCCGGCTTTTATTGGACGTCCTGAAGCCGACGGGTCTGACTAAGCCACAGAAACTTTCTCTGTATGGAAGAACCCTGTCGGGTGTAGCAATCGCTTGGTATGCCAAGTTAGAGAATACAGTGAAGCAGAACTGGGAAGAGCTAGCTGAGGCATTTGTCGATCAGTATTCTTACAATACCCAAGTTGAAATGACCATGCAAGCTTGAAGCAACCTGCCAAAACCCAACAGAGCCTTTTGTGGAATTTGTGGCAAGGTGGAGAGCAAAGGCAGCGCAGATGAAAGATCGCCATTCTAAGAGAGATCAAGTGCGGATAGTGGTGCGAAACCTCAAGCATGATATGTTGCAAAAGTTGATAGTCACTCCACTATTCACTTTCAAAAGTTTGCATGAACTGGGTGTTCAGGTTGAGAATGCGTTCAACAGTGGGATCATTCCCAGAACAAGTGAACTGACAAGGAGGGTGATTGTCGGGAGTACCAATGCTGGTAGTAGCGCTATTCCTAAACCCGCTGAAATCAATACAGTCACCACAGCCGACCCTTTTGCCAAACCAAGCCTACAAACAGCTAGCCTAACCCGAGCTCAGGGTAGAACTTCCACCCCTCTCTATATGAGCCTAACTAGCACACTGAAAGCCCTAATGGAAAGAGGGTATCTCAAACCCCTTGACCCTCAACCTTTGCCTGACCCACTTCCTGTCAGACATAACCCCTCCAAGTACTGTGTGTACCATCAACAACGCGGTCATGGCACCGATCGTTACTACTGCCTTCGTCATGAGGTCCAAAATCTCATCGACAACCAAATGATAGCTCCACCTCAAGACCCCAGGGACCAAGTACCTCATCCACATCTCAATCTAATCCATACACTACCATCCACCTTCGACCCCAGCATATACATCACCCCAGCCCATCTACCCAAGCCTAAGGTGTTTATCCCAGAAAGCATGGACTTATGCATGATGGGTGCACCTGAACCCCAATCATCTCAAACCTATGAAGCCACTACTTCTGAGCTGATGAGAATGATTGAAGATCTTCAGAGAACTGTGGCAGATCTGGCCTTTGGAATATTGGCTCCGCCATCGACCACATTGCATGCCAAAAACTTCACGCCAAAAAACTCCCCAATCTTGGGACAGGTTGCATTGGAAGAAGGTCAATCCCTCGGCAAAGTGGAGGCCAGTGGTAAGAACAAGGTAGGGGTAGGTATTGGTCCCCATGAACACCTTCAGTGGGCTGTTGAGGCTTTGAAAGCCGAAGGGCTGAACAAACAGCAAGTGATGGCAGTTGTTGCAAAGATTGTGGATGGCACTTTTGCCACTCAGATTGAGAGTAATTTGAATCAAGAGGCAAGTCAGGAGAAGGGTCGTTGTACCAGAAATGTTCCTTTCAGCTCTAATCCTGTACTCGAAAGAGATCAGCAAACCCAATCAGCGCCTACCAATCCCTTTGCTGGTGCATCCAGCAAAACTTCACAAACCTCGAAGTACCCACCCCGAGGCTAGAGGATCTTCAATCCCCTCTACATGACTTTGTCCAAAGCTCTCCCAATCCTCGTAGGACAGGGGCATCTGAAGCCCCTGGAGCCGCGGCCATTATCGAATAAACTTTCTCTCTCCCATGATCCGGCCAAGTACTGTGCCTTCCATCAACAAACTGGCCATGACACTAACATGTGTTTTCATCTTCACCATGAAATACAAGATCTGATTGATAAAGAGGTCATCGTAGAGCCAGGCCCTGTAAAGTCTATCGGCACTGGGTTAGTGAACTTGAGGGATAATGTGATGTGATCGGGGGGATGAACCACCTGCGGATGGTGCCTAGTTTACTCCAGATGTGATGGATGGCCTGCACTGTTTTGAGCATTGTGCAAATGCTAGTTTTTGTACTTTCTAACTTGGGTATTGGGTCAGTCTTGTTGTGTTGTTTTGAGTCTGTCTTGTTGTATCGAGTCACTCCTGTTTTGTTAGAGTCAGGTGATTTCGGAGATGTTACCTCGGACATCATTATGTTGTTTTGCGTTTGTCTTTTGCACTCTTTCTTTTGAGTATGTCTCTGCCTTGGAGCCAGTTGTGCCAGAAGATCTGAATGAAACAGTAGTGATTTTCACCCTTTTATGTCTATTTTTGCCTTTGCGCCAGTTGTGCCAAAAGTTCTGAATAAGATGGCAGTATTTGACTAAAAACTGTGTCTTTTCTGTGCCTTAAAGTCATTGTATTGACCTAAGTTTTTCAAAACTTTTTCTAACACTGTGGTGAAAACAAAGAGGAAGGAATTCCTCTGGATTTGCAAAAATTTGTTCAATTGAGAGAAAGAGAGGCGTGCTATGCCCTTAATGAATGAAATCATGCTTGTTAACGTGAGTACTGAGAAGGATCCTGGCTTGATCCAGATTGGTTCTACATTGTCTTCAGCGTGAGCGACTAGTCGCTTCCTTAAAAGGTTTCAAAAAATGTTTTGCGCGATCCTGCGAAAACCTGTGTGGAATCGCTCTTGAAATTGTGCAGCATAGGATCGCTCTTAGCCTCAAGACTCGACCCCTTTTGCTTTCAAACCTTGAACTTGGATTCAGAATGTTCAATGGTCAACCATGAAAGGAGGCCCGTCAGGCCAGATTCGAAGCAGCCCTCGAACTAGGGGCAAGAAAGTCAGATCAAAAAGGTCAGATATGATCAAAAGAAAGCTTGCGAAGCAAGATGAGAAGCAGCCCTTGAAGTAGGGGCAAAAATGTCAGATGTGCTTGAAAAGCCAAAAATGGATCATTCTGCAAACCAATGAAGATTAGCAAGAAAGCCAAATCCCAGAATGGAGGAAAGAAGAAAGTATTGTTGAAGGACAATTGAGTTCCTATCCACAACACTGGGGGCAATTCAGACCCGGCTGGATGGACTCCTACATCATCATCGAACAATAGCCATTCTCCTGGATTCAGATGGCTTCGAGATCTCAAACCGACCAATCAACATGGACAAAGCTAGACTTTTACCCTTGAGAGGCTCGCTAGGCCAAAAACCCGGAAGGGCGACCCAGGCAAAAGTAAGAGCAAGAAAAAAAACAAAAACGAAAAAATGCAAAGATTGAAAAAAAGAAATGAAGAAAATGAAAAAAGAAAAGATGAAAAAAGAAGAAATGAAAAGAAAAGAAGAACATAGCTCGCAAGGTTGAAAACCCGAAAGGGCGGCCTTAGCAAAAGTTAGAGCGCAAAAGGAGAGGTTAATACCCGAGTGTACCTTAACCCGAAACTACGTCAGGCTTGATTCCCATCTTTGGGATACGTAGGCAACTTCATTCTGAAGTTCAACCGTAAAACACTTCAAATTCAGCTGTCCTGTCCATGAGATTGAACGGGTTATCTTTGTCTTCTCTGTATCCGAGAGCTCGGTTGTGATCATCGCTTTGAGGACTGATTACAGTGCACTGTGGTGCCATTCAAACAAGGGACAACTTTCCGTTGCCATGCAATGCCGTTCAGGCAAGGGGCAATTTTCCATTATTTTGGATCTGAGGTTGTGCATCTCAAGAGTGAATTCCGTGTTGGTCAAGCAGTGGCCATTTGCAAAAATAGTTTTTGAGGATTTTTAATGAAGTTGACTAATTCTCTCAAAAATTATTTCATTTTTCCAAAACTGGACCATTCCTTGGACCCAAAAAAGGAAATTTTTCAATGCTCATAGCCTGACTTGCATGATTTCAAATCAAAAAGTTGAACAAGCATGTTAATCAAACTCTCTTTTTTTGGGGTCAAAATTGGTTTAGTAGAAAGCCATAACAAAAAATGGTCAAAATGATGAACTAGGGGCACAGTTGAGTCTGGTGTTTTGTCTTTTCTCCATTGTCAAACATACTTGCCAGAAAAGGCACTCTACTTGCCAGAAATGGCACTCTACCTGCCAGAAAAGGGCACAACTGAAGCTAACAGCAAAGGGTCGAAAGCTCTCTCATCCTCCGAGCAATGAGGTATCAAGTCAAGTGTGAAGCACGAACTGGAAAAGGAGCAGGATATTTCACTCCCTTATTCGAAAAGGTCTGGTCACATCCGAACTGGCCAAGGGTATCATCAACCGATGTCAACTGCAGATTTGCCACACACCCAGTTGTAGGGCAAACCCTCTGTGGGAAAGTTCACTACTGTGAGCAAAAGAAAAAGAAATCTAGTAGAATGCTAAGGGCAAGAGCCCACAACTTCCTGTTTATCCATCAACCACCCAGGGGAGGGATAAAAAATAAGAGAGAATAAAGAATAGCGAGATGCGCGCTGAGAGAAAAAATGAGAAAATGGTTTTTTTAGAAAATAAGAGATCAAGTGCCAGAGTGATGTGAGAATCACAAATGAGAAAGGGTAGGAAACAATACCCAGAGAAACAAGCTCCTTGTGCACATTTGAGTCTTGTGTTTTGTTGTGTTGTTTTGTTTGTCTCGATTCTTATTTTGAGTCATTTCATGCGTCAATAGATGTGTTTAGGTTGTTTTACCTTTGTTTTTCCTTTGTTGAGTCGTGGTGCGATGTGTTCAGTCGTAGACTTAATACCCAGTTGAAAACTCATCTCTCAACTTCAATTTCAAAAATGAATCGTTTTGTGCTCAGAGTCCTGTGCCATTCTCCACATATGTGCAAAACAGGATTTGTTCTTTCATAAAACTGCAGAGTTTGACCCAGTTTATGTGAGAACAGTAAAACAAGGACCTATCTGAAGCTATTTAGGTTCCAGACTGCAAAGCAAAAGAAAAGAGGGAAAATTGGGAGCATCTTAGCATGTTTCAACTTCAGCAAATTCCGAGACTGCATTCCAGGTGCACCTTCTCAGGCCTCGCTATTTCTCTGGAGTATGAGTGTATCTCAACCCCAAGTGTAAGCTTGCTTCAAGTCAGAATGGCAGTCCAAGCAACACCCGTGATTTTCACATGCAGATTTTATCTCTTGCCAATATAAACAGGGTGTGCCCTTTTTGAGCTGAGTGTGTTGCAAAGTCCTCTGAGAGGTAAATTAGAGGCACCAGAGTACATGTTTGATGCCCCTCTATTGCATAGAATGTGCACTTTCATATACACTCTGTTGCATGCGTGCTGCGCATCGTTATGATTCATGCATAGAATATTCTTACTTTCGATTCCGCATAGAATATGCTTTGCTTTCAATATTGCATAGAATATGCTTTCAATGTTGCATATAATATGCCTGTCTCTTGCATAGAATATGCTTGCTTTCAAATATTGCATAGAATATGCTCTTGTTTCATACATAGAAAATGCCCCCATACTTGCATAGAAAATGCACTCTACCTTACTTGCATAGAACATGAATTTTATCGCACTTTTTTGTGCACCTTACTTGCATAGAAGATGCATTTTATCGCACTTCTTTTGTGCACCTTTCTCGCACTTTCTTGTGCATTGTATCTCACTCGTACTGTCTTGTGCACTTACACTTTGTATCTCACTCGCACTGTCTCGTGCACTTACACTTTGTGTCTCACTCGCGCTTTCTTGCGCATCGCACTGTCATGTGCATTTTACACTCCCGCTTTCTTGCGCATCGCACTGTTTTGTGCAGTTTACACTCGCACTCTCTTGCGCATCGCTCTATTTTGTGCAGTTTACACTCGCGCTTTCTTGCGCATCGCACTATTTTGTGCAGTTTACACTCGCACTCTCTTGCGTATTGCACTGTTTTGTGCAGTTTACACTCGCGCTCTCTTGCGCATCACACTGTTTTGTGCATTTTACACTCGCGCTCTCTTGCGCATCGCACTGTTTTGTGCATTTTATCACTCACGCTTTCTTGTGCATCGCACTGTTTTGTGCAGTTTACACTCGCGCTCTCTTGCGCATCGCACTATTTTGTGCATTTCATTACATGCTCTTATCTTGCATGGAAAATGCTTGTAGTGCATTGCTCGCGCAATCTTGCACACCTTACTTGCATTTGTTAGTGCATTGCTCGCGCTATCTTGTGTACGTTACTTGCATTTGTTAGAACTTGCTCGTGCTTTCTTGCGTATTTTACCTGCACTTGTTAGTGCATCGCATCGTATCGTACTGTTTTGTGCACCCTGCATCGCACTGTTTTGTGCATCTTGTTAGCACTATTTTGTGCATTCACCCTGTTTCGCACTGTCATGTGCATTCTCCGGTCTAGGAAACCTTAAATCCTCTAAAGGTGCAATTCCTTTCGTGTTTGTCGTGCCCGAAC
The DNA here is from genome assembly GCF_055761805.1 of Camellia sinensis. NCBI lineage: Eukaryota > Viridiplantae > Streptophyta > Magnoliopsida > Ericales > Theaceae > Camellia > Camellia sinensis. Next base: position 177,162,434 of record NC_138962.1, on the reverse strand, counting down.
GACTTCCAGTGGTCTGGTATAGCCACCTGCCTATGTTTGCAGTGAGTTCCTAGAAGATCAACTGAGATGGTGGAAACTAGAGTTCGAATGGCTCATGCCTAGAATGCAAAGGTTCGGGATTTCCTAGACTAATGTCAAGTATAAATACCCAGGGTTGTATCCTCGCCTTGAAATCTATATGGCAGCCCCATAGATTGAGATAGCATGTATATGCACCTCAATTCTGGATACTGAACCAACCTAGTATGTCACCTTGTTGGAGAATAGGAAAAGCTGCGACCATAGCCAGAGAGAAAAGTAGTACCTGTGGTTCAATCGAGAAGAAGGGGAAGATCCCCCATCAGCATGAGGTGAGACATTGCCGAGGTGAGTCATTGCCAATTGCCCCTGTGAGGTACCTTCACTTCCTAGCTACTACATCGTCTATTGTATCTATCGCATTGTATATAGCATTTATCGCATGCATCTACTGCATATCCATTGTATCGCCTGCATCCTTTCCATGTTAAGCTTAGTCTAGCATGTGCCCATACTCTTTGCGTTGAAGCATGGTTCTGTGATTATGTGTACGTGCCTATTCTACTAAGAGAATTGTGGTTTGAGGGTGTCGACACCTTTTCTGTGTTAGACGTGGTCTGTTTTGTGTCTATGCCTTTTCTAGGCAAAATGTGGTTTGGCCGTGTGCCTTATTCACTTCATACATTGCATCCATTACATTGTAGTTTGTTGCATTCAGCATGTAGGATCACGATCTTTCCTCAGCAGATCATTCCTCACTTATATCATGCCATCCAATTACTTATATTCTTTCTGCGAAACACATAGTTCTGTCTGTGGATGCACCTATTCCACTAAGAGAATTGTGGTTAGAGCACTCTGGCACCTTTTCTATGTTACACGTAGTTTGTTTTTGCATCTCCATCCCTTTATGATATTTGTGTGGTTTTGCACTGTTTGTGGTTTGATTCAATTACATTGCATGTCATTCGCATTGTTTCATTACATTGTATATCATTACATTGTTTTGGTAATATTGCATATCATTTTGCATCCTGCCCCTGAACTACGCTGGTTTGATTCCTTGCAAAAGGATACGTAGGCAGCCTGCGGGCCCAACGATTTATTTATCTGTATTTTGTTTGTTTGTCCAAGTCTTCGGCCTTGTCAAAAATGGGTCGTCTCTGGGCTTTGACATTCACTCACGTCATTTTATGATTTCCGAGTTCTGTCAAAGAGGGGCAACTGCAGACACCCCATTTTTGACCGCCCTTAAGACTTGGGCGCTACTAATGGTTTACTTGGTGGTGAAAGATGTGCAGAGCAAAAGTTTGATTTCTTCGGCAAGCGGAGAGCCAAATCCCAACCTCACACCCCATTTTGGACCAAAGCTATTTTGAATGGTTTTAGACCTTAAAACCCTCTCTTTCAAAATATTTTTTTGAAATAAAGTTTCTACGATGCTCTGAGGCTCGCATTTTGTTAAATGATGCGCTTTTCGTTAAACTGAGCAAGGACAGAGTGGAAATGAATAAAAGAGAGATGAAATCATTGGAAAATCTTTCAAAACATCTTGTTTATGGGTTTGGAGTTGAAGAAAAGAAGAGAAGAGGGAAGAAACCAAGTTGAAGAAGAAGGTGGGTATGAAACACTAAGAGAGAGTCGAGCGATCTTTGCTAAATCGGGCCTATCATTTTGTATACTTAGATTTAAGCTATCAGGCCACCACCGTTGCAAAGAAGACTTCTAGGGCTTCATTTTTTACTCAAGAATCTCCTAAAAACGAGTCCGGATGGAGGAGATATGATTGGTTGAAGTTGGGCATTATTCCAGTTGGACTGAAACTGAGCAGTCTTTACTAAAAGAGGCATAACTTTTTTCATAGTTGGAATTTTGATGCAAGACTACTACCATTGGAAATCTTACTCCCGGGGCTTCAATTTGGATACAAGAATGACCTGAAAAGGAGTTCATATGAAGGAGTTATGCCCGTTTGAAGTTGGACCTGCAAAGCAGAATTTCCTATCGGCTACAAATGTGCCGATCGGCCAAAAAAGTAGCAGATTAGCCATCACAAGTAGCAGATCGGCACCAAAGATGGCCGATCGGCCAGAAATGACCCAAACTCATTTTTTTTGAAGATATTTTGTCCTCCAGCTGTTTCCAGCTTGTGCCATCTGTCCCAAATCAGATATTTCGACCCAAGCTTGATATTTTGCTATATATGAAGCCAAATATCTCATATTCAAGACTTAGAACATTGTGGCAAGTTTGAGAGCTTCTCACACTAAAATCTCTCTCTCTCTCCCTCTCTCTCTACAATTTTCAGAGCTAAATCTCTACCTCTCTCTCTAGTTTGCTCTCTCTCTCTTGCCCTAATGTGCATAGAAGTAGAGAAACATGCCTAGTTTGCCTATGCATCCTTGATCAAAGTTGCATATCTTTGGGAGGAGGTTGCTTAAAGCTGACTTGGGACTTTGTTCGAGTTCCAAAAACTGTTTTGGCTCAGATTTTAGGCTGGTTTTGAAGCTGTGCATCAAGGGTAAGATCTCTCTCCCTTTACGCTTGTTTTACACACTTGCTTTGCCATCTTTTGACACTACTTTGGGCCAATTTTTGGGGTGGTGTTGAACTACAAAAATCTCTGTTTTTCCTCTGTTTTTCAGTCCTAAAAGTATTGATTTGAGCCTTGTTTGGCTAGAGGGTGTTTCCTCCCTTTTGCTCCTTGGCTTGTAAGGCCTTTTGAGCCAACTTCCTAAGCTTTTGAAACAACTTCTTTTTGGCCTTAAAACCACTAAAATCCAGTAGATTTTTAGTGGTAGAAATATTGTTTTGAGGTCCCAAATAGGAGAGGGTGGTCCCCTCTCCTCTTGTCTTGTTAGCATGTGTTGATGGCCAACCAAATGAGCATGTATTTTTCCTTCTTTGTGGCTTTGTTTAGGCTCATTTTTGTGACTTTTCAGACCTGCCATAACTTTGTTTTTGGCTGTCTTGGTCACCTCTTGCATGCTTCATGCACTTGTAGTGTAAATCCTCTTTGCTAGCCTTGTTAGCCTTACAAAGTAGCATGCTCTTGTGGTTTGAATTAGCTTAGTTCAAGCATATTTTTGGTGTTATTTAGGCATGTTATAACTCTGATTTTGATTGGTGGACTCACCTTTTACATGCTTTATACACTTGTAGTGTAATCCTTACTAGCTAGCCTCGCATGCTTGTCTCTTTAGCCTATTATTTTAGCTCATTTTGGCTATACTCCATACATTTTTTAGCATTATTTTGACATACTTTAGGACTATTTTGGGTAGCCTTGGCCATATGACTCATGCTTTGTATAGCTATAGTGCAAGTGCTTTCGCTAGTCTTGAGTTTTGAGACCACTAGCATGCTGTATTTGTGATGTGTGCATGCCTTGGCATCACTTGGCATGGTATTTCAGAGCTTATATCTTTGCATACTCTCATGTTTATCACTCTTTAATTGTGTTTAAGAGTTGTGCCATTATGTCTTGTTTATGAGTGTAAACGTCCCTGAACGTCCCAGGAAGAATGAATCCCCATTCTGTTCGTTTGTGGGTTTACTACAGTTCGGACTCAAATTGTCACAGTTCTTAATCTGATCTCACAATGTGCAATATGAGATTGATAAATCACCAAAGAGTCCAAATTCGGCAAATCGTTTTGAGAAAACAAATTTTTAGAAAGAAGTGCCAAACATGGACTGCTTTGCCAGATACAGAGTCGCCACCTAAATATTTTTTATGGGGGAATTTAGGAAGCCCTGACTCGTTTGCCTAAGGCCACGTGTCCGTCATCACCAAAGTTGCCTCGGCTCGGGAACTTGGGTACGATTGAGGAAGGTCAGCTATGAGCACCCCCGCTCGCCCGATCCGAAGATCGGCCTCTACTAACCATGATATCTAGTTTTGAAAACGTTATGTGTTCTTATTCCGATTAATTAGCTAATCTTACTATGTGATGCGCACAACACAAAAGTATAGACTAGATCACCTAATTTGGAACAAAGCATTGCATATCCGTTTGTTCAGAAAATGGTTTGAAATTTGCTACTCGCAAGTAGGCTAAAACACAGATTTCACGAGTTGTTCCAACTCAAGCAATCCAACCTTCACCCACAGGCATTCCGGCAGATATACCACATAAGCACATAGCCGCATGGTAAGCATGCTGTCATGTTAACATTCACACTCATGCGAGATGCTAAAGCATAAATACTTACAACGTACTCCGAGCCAAAACAAAGAACATGTTAGCAATCAAACGTATGATCCAAGTCCATGTTCAATGGCTAATGCATCACAGGCAAAATGCAATCTAGAATAGGCTCGGCTAATCCTAGGATGGCATGTGAAATGCAACAAGTAACATGTATTCAAGTTAGATTTGAAATACTATGCAGTTAGCATGATGCGCCGAGCCCGGTGCATGCAATACTGATGAATGAATGCACGCATGCATAGCATAAGGTATGCTAAATTAAATATACCCTAATACTAACCATCAAAAGCAGGTAAGTAAAAGGGAGAAAGAAATGGGGGTAGGAAGACATGCACACACACACCCACACTTATTACACATTCGCCCTCGCTCGGAGGGACCAAAAGAATAATACAAATTAATTAACCTACAAGCTAATTAATTATTACAGACCACTTAACTAGTTAAGCAAATTAACTAAGCCAAGAAAGCAATAAAACAGCCTCGGGAAGAGGGTCCAATACATGCGTGCTCGGGTTTGCTCGGAAATCCGTCACCATGCACAAGCTGCCTCTGTTTACCCTGCTTTGCTCTTCTGAAAATTGCACAAGTCCCAAGGAACACTCTCTGAACACTGTGGAGCATCACCGACTAAGGGGAAACATCACCGACCATGGTAGAAGGGTCATCGACCAAATATTCAGCTCTCGGCCATCCATCATTGGTCGATCGGCACTTTATGCAGTCGACCGGCCATATTTATCTGCAGAATCCTGTTTTGACAGCAGCAGATGGCAAACATGGCATGGCAATGCATTTCAAGCAAATGTTTGCACAAACACCCTCTTATCATGTTCATGACTCAAAGGAGGATGGTCCTCGACCCTCGGGCCACCAATCGCGCATTTCAATGCGTGATGGCCAAAGAGGCCAAGTTATGCATTTTGATGTCAAATGAAATGCAAACCAAATAAACACATAAGGCCCAACCTCTATCACTTGATCAAGAGACAAGGCATGCATGCTCAATGCAATGCAACCTAGACATGTGAGCTAGGTATGCAATCATGAGCATGAAAGCAAGTAATGTGTACTAAGCACACAACCTAAACAAACAAACATGCAAGGCATGTAACAACATGTGCAAGCCAACAAGCATGCAATATGCAATGCGAACATGCAAGACACGTAACATGTTAAGCAACCAAGACAAAAGGAAGAAAACATGCTAAATGCAATGTGATTCAAGCATTCAACACATGCGATAGGCCAAGTATGCAACAACACACAAGGCGAGCATGCAATAACATGCGAATGATGAACTTACACCAAGATGGACAGCTCTCTACTAGGCCCAAAACAGTGGCCAAATGCTAAGGAAATGAAGGACAAAACACATACAAACATGCATGCACACATGGCCCAACTCTTAAGCATAAAGAAGCAACTTTTAAGCACACTTGAAAGAGGATAAACATGGACTAATGACAAGCATAGCAAGCTCTGAAAATACATGAGGAATGATGCCAAATCAACCTATCAATGTAAGCAAGGCATGCAACTATGTCCAAAACTCAAGGTAAGCCAAGGGGCTTAAACCATAGCTATATAAAGCAAGTCCCAAAGGGCCATGGGGACTCAAAACCACCCCAAGGCAGATCAAAACAAGGTCAAAGGCACACCTAGATGGCATCTAAATGGCCTAAGTCTAAAGGCATGCAAAAGGGTCCAAACATGGAGCATAAGACACCAACCTCTTGAAGCATTAAAGGAGCATCAAATGCAAGCATACAAGCATACCACAAGGACTGAAATGATGTTATAAGTGGTGCCAAACCACCGAAACAAGCCAAGTAATGCATGCTCAACACTCACACACCCAAGGCTAACAAGCCAAAATGCAAGGTGGCTATACAAAGCATGTCATGGATGGCCAAAACAACTCCGAACAGACCTTAAGCATACTAAGACATGCATAAAAGCTTCACAAAGCTAGGCCAAAAACATGCTAGAAACAAGGCTCAAAGCACAAAGCATGTTAAGGCAATTCATGGCATTACAAGACAAGTATGCAAAGCAAGCATAGTGTGTCTAAACCAACTTAAAACAGTGCTATATCATGGCAAAATAAGCACAAATACTAGCTAAGACATGGCCAACATGAACTCAGCAATGGTGCTCACACATGAGGCTAAAATGACAACTTTTGAAGACAACAAGGAAAAGGGATGGCCCTCTCCTTCTTAGGACCTCAAAGCACCACCCCCACCACTGAAATCCCTCTGGATTTCAATGGTGAGGAGGCCCAAACAAGGTGGTCCCAGAGCTCACTAAAATAGCACAAAATGGGGGCCAAATAAGGCCTAAGAGGGGTCAAACAACCCCAAACACCAAAACAACCTTAAACAACTATTTTAAGAACTTAAAATAAGAACTTTTATATGTTATAAGTTAAGCTTAAAAATAGATGCAAGGATGGCTAAAAGCCTATGCAAAAATGGGGAATAAAGGGGTAAAGTTCTTACCCTTGAAGACCTTCTTCACAAGGACCACTCCAGCCCCTTCTCCAAGCTTAGATCAACCCAAGAACTCTGAAAATCACTCCTTAGTACCTCAGTAGCTAAAGGAAAGTGTAACTCTAGGTGTTTGTGTGCAAAACTATGAACAAAACACCTTAATACACACACAAAGAGCAAAAGAGAGGGAGATATAGAGATAGATAGATACACAAGACCTAACCCTAATTCAGACCTCTGGAACTCTTTTTTGTAACCCTTGAGGAGGGAGGAGAAGGCCTCCCTTTATAGAGGATCACTCTTGCAAAGCTTACAAAATAAGCTAAGCAAGAGGGAAATCCCTCCATACACGTGTATGAAAGGGGTGCAAAGTGGGTGCCAGCTAGCACAACTGGCACAAAATATCTGCCAAAAGCAGATGCACAGTGGTCGGCCAGCCAAAAATGCCAAATTGACCAAATAAATGGTCGACCTACCAAACATAGTGCCGACCGACCAAACATTTGGCCGATGGCAACAAAACAATGGCCGGTGGCCTCAAGCCATGGCCGATGAGATGTAGGGATGGCCAACAAGCCATTCCCTGCTCCTCAAAAGCAAAACACAAGTGTTTGGTGCAAAACCAAACACAAAACAGGCAAGTCAAGAGGTCTTGAGGCAAGGCGCGTGGCCGAGACCTCCGAGAACTCAAGACGAACACGAACATGGATAATCACCAAGTGTTCAAATGGTGACGTCCAAGTCTTGAGGACTGTCAAAAATGGGGTGTCTACAGTTGCCCCTCTTTGACCGAACTCAAAAGTCATAACAATGACGGGAGTGAGTGTCAAAACCCAGAGACGACCCATTTTTGACGAGGCCAAAGACTTAGACAAAGCATACAAGCTACAAACAAAGATATGCGCCCGAAGGCAAGGGCAAGATGCAAGACAATGCATGATGCCGAACATAATGTGATTATGCAAAGAAAGCTGTAACGAAGCAAATACATACAATAAATGCAACAGTTTAAGCAATCAAACACAAATCCAACTACATTACAATGCAGAAAGGATGTAAGAGAATTATGTGATTCTCACTACGTTTGACGCGGAGAATACAATACCTGTGCGGTTCGTCTGGTCGTGCCAACTTCAAATGAACCGTACATACAATATCGTTCCTATCTGGTTCGTCTGGTCATGCCAGCCTCAAATGAACCGTAAATACAATATCGTGCCTGAAAAAGAAAGAGAACTTAACAAGTACAATATCGTTAGCAACATGCATAACAATGCAATTGAAAGGTGCGTGACAACGCAAGCGAAGGGGTGCATGACAATGCAACCTATGTGTGACAACGCATAACAATGCGGAATGGATGCAAAATGATAATGCAATATATACAAAACTATATATAAACAATGCAAATGATATGCAATGCAATTGAAACATGATCAAACCATAAGCAGTTCAAAACCACACAAATATCATAAAGATGATGGAGATGCAAAGTCCGTCTACCATAGAAAAGGTGCCGACACCCTCAAACCACAATACCAGCAATGGAATAGGCGCGTACACATGCAGAACTATGAGTGTGTAGACGGAACACAAGATACAAGTAATTGGGTGGGATGATATAAGTCGGGAATGCTCTGCTCAGGAGAGATCGTGATCCTAAATGCTAGATGCAAAACACTACAATACAATGTAATGAATGAAATGGATATGGCGCGCGACCAAAACATATCTTGCCTAGGAAAGGCCTGGATACAAACAAACCACGTTTAACACAGAAACGGTGCTGTCACCCTCAACACTAGGTGCGTACACATAATATCATAACTGTGCTTCAACGCGAAAAGTATGGGCACATACCAGACCAAGCTCAACATAGAAAGGCGCAAGCCGTAGATGGAGGTGATGTAGTGAATGCATTCAACTACAATGCAATACAATGAATGCATGACAATGCACTATTTACAATGAAACCTACATACTAAATGATGTAGTAGGGAAATGCATGATAATGCAAAGTAAGGAAGAATGCACTACAATGCATGTAAGGAAAGATGCATGAAAATGCAAGCTATGTACAATGCAATATTTACTAGCTAAAATGCAATGGATGCAGTGGATAACGCCTGCGGCCAAACCATATCTTGCCTAAGAAAGGCATGGACACATACAGACCACGTTTAACACGGAAATGGTGCCGTCACCCACAACACTAGGTGCATACACATAATTTCATAACCGTGATTCAACGCGAAGAGTACGGGCACATACCAGACCAAGCTCAACATGGAAAGGCGCAAGCCGTAAATGGAGGTGATGCAATAAATGCATGCAAGCTACAATGCAATATATACAATATGCAATGGAATGTAATATTTACAATGAAATGCATGTCAATGCAATATTTACAGTGATGCATGACATATGCACTATTTACAGTGAATGCATAACATATGCACTATTTACAATGAATGCATGACAATGCATGTTTGTTTTTTTTTTTTTTTTTTTTTTTTTTTGAAATGCATGACAATGCAAATGAACTGCGCATGACAATGCGAGGTAAGGAAGATGCACGACAATGCATGTAAGGTGCGCATGACGATGCGGCCTAAAGAAGATGCATAACAATGCAAGTATGGCGTGCGCTACAATGCACAAGGTGTGTGCATAACAATGCGAGTGTGGGATGCATGACAATGCAACCTAAGATAAAACCTGCCAAGAGTCATTTAGGCACGACAAACACCAAAGGACTTGCACCTTCAAAGGATTTAAGGTCTCCTAGACCGACGTTAAAATGCATAACAATGCAAGTATGATAAGCATGACAATGCGAGTGAAATGACGTATAACTCAACGCGCGTTCGCGACAAAACGTTGTAACGTAACGTAGGTAAAGCAATTTTCGAGTCTCTCAAGAGACAAAAGGATACAAAAAGGATACACCTTGCACGTATTCGAGTGCTACGCACAGAAGACACGGCACAGAGACCGGTTAAGCTTCGAAAATGCATTTTCTTGCACTGTGTTGAGCAATGGAGGCCCCAAACCGCATCAAAGACCCAAAAAAAGGTGTAGGAGACTCATCGGCCATCGGGGGAGGTCACCGGCCATCCATCGGCCAAATATGCCTGAATCGGGGCAGTTTGGTCAATTCAGCACGGGTCTTTAAAAATAAGGCTTATAGCCCTCATTTCTCACTTCCCACAAACTCGAAAACCCTTTCCCTCTTCCTCTAGGCTATTTTTCAACCTTCTATCCTCCGTTTTCCTCGGTTTTAAGGCCCATTTCATCGTTCGATTCGCGAACTCCTTCGCGTTTCGAACATTTTGAACCGAACAAATCTTTGTTTCGGTGTCTCTTTCTCGATTTCCACCACTCGAGGTTTGTTTCCCTCGAGTTTTCCTTGATCTCTGTGCCTTTTCCAAACCCCGACCTTTCTGGCCATTTTTCACCCTCCCGGGGTTGACTTTTCGTATTTTTGCCCGGTTTTCACTCTTTCGGCCATTTCCACACCATTCTCAGCATGGCGAATGGTATTCAACGAGGCGGGACTCCTCCAGAGCAGGAGATGGACCCCGAGGCCGAGCTCTTGCCTTTCAGTCTCCGACCTACAGGCCGGCGATTCACGTGCTACCTCCTGATGGTCTTCGCCAGCTCAGGACTTTTGATAGGGGCGTGCCACGAGAGCTTCTTCTGCGCGAGCCAGAGTCACATCTATCTTACAGCGCTTCTGAGGTACAGTCTTCCCTCTATTTTATTTTCCGCAATGTAGAACATAACTGCAATAGTTGATCCTGTTCTTTAACTGCTTAGCCCGGATACACCGATATATTACACACTGTAATTCATCTGTGAGCACACTGATACCCGATATCTGCTTGAACCTGAAAACGTGCACACACGCTGTATTTACACTGAACCACTCAAACACACTGATACATCATATGTTGTAGTTCACTTTGAGCACACCGGCACTCGATATCAGTTTGAATCTGAAAACGTGCACACACACTGTATTTGCATCAATTTCGACTGTTCTTCAAAATTGTACATTTAATATTGCTTCGCAACTGTTTGCTTTTGAATACAGGGGGATTCCCATGCCTTCCGGGGGTATGGGAATGTTGCCGCCAGAGGATGGTATATGGAACTACCGGACGCGGTCCGCCATATTGTTGATCAGGCCGGCTTCGGCACTTTCTGCAGGGGACTGTCGCGCCTTACTGCAAGCAGGCCACTTCTTGTTGCTCTGGTGAAGAGGTGGTGGGACACTACCGATTCCTTCCACTTTTCTGTCACGAGAAACATGACGATGACTCCCTTCGACTTCTCGATGCTCACCGGCATCGGGGTAGGGGGTGATCTGATCCCCTTCGATACAGACATGGACGAGTGGGAGGCCGCTCAGATGTGCTTGCTTGGCAACCTACCGCCTCTTGCCCGTCCAGGATTTGTCAGATATTCGTGGTTCGAGGACCACTTCAGGATTCAGCCAGCCTTAGCTGAGGAGGTGCCAATGGCTCAGGAGGAGGCGGAGCAGTATACACGCGGCTTCCTTATGTTCTTGTTGGGGACGACCCTCTTCGCCGACCCGGTGAACACTGTGCCCCTCTGTCTGCTGAGCGCTTTAGTGGACGTCACGCGGATCCGCCGCTATGACTGGGGTGGCGCAGGCTTGGCCACACTGTACGGCTACATGAGTTCATCCTCTCGCCTCAGCAGACAGTTGCTCGGAGGCTACTGGTGGGCTTGGGAGGTACATCCTCTTTCTCTGTTTTACATTTCTGCTCTACATTATCTGTATTTTATACACTGTACATACTGTAGTCTGCCTCACGCTGACTGTATACTGCACAATACTTCACATACTGCATAATCTGATGCCAACTGACTATACACCGCACATACTGCAAACATGCAATATGCTTTACACTGACTGTATACTGCATACATTGTACACTCTGCACAATACACTGCACAATACACGGTTCTGCAATTTTTGCTTTATCTTGCATTCTGCTTTATCTGATAAGCATACTGACATTTGCTCTGCAGTTGTGGGTCTCTGCCTACTTCCCGAGGCTTGCCCCAGTGCCAGATGAGAAGGCCCCCCTCGGCGTTCCATTCTCTCGACGCTTCGATGTGAGATGTGTGCAGAGACCACGGGAGTCATTCATATTCTTCCGTTACTACTTCGATACCATTACCGCCGCAGAGGTATTTTAGAATTTGCAGTTCATTTTAGCTTTGCTTTACATTATTCTTTTGATAATAGTAGATAACAAACTGCATATCATTTACAGATCACCTAGCAGCCTTGGGCTCCATTGCCAACCGCAGTTCGGGAGCGGTATGCTGGTACTGAGGAGACTGCCCTGTTCAGGATTCTGCTAGAGGGCCCGGTCTGTCGGGCTTGGTACCTGGCCGAGCGCTTCCTGCGCCAGACCTTAGGTTTACTAGAGCAGATAGCCCCGGGTCCACCTCCTATCGACATGAGGCAGACAGAGAAATACCCCCCACATGAGATGGCCGATTACACGATCAGATGGGAGGCAGAGGGCTTTAGAGGCGAGGGCGACTATGCAGAGTACGTCCAAACCTACATCATGCGGCCTCTGAGCAGTGGCCGTCGAGCTGAGAGAGAGAGGCCTGCGGTGCCAGCGGTTGGAGCGGGAGCGAGAGTAGGGGCAGGAGCACCTAAGATGGCTCGGGCCCGTGGCAGGAGTAGGCCTCGGAGAGGGCGAGGAGCTGGATGGCCGATATTGCCCACGATGATGACATATAGAGAGCAGAGTGGGGAGACTTATCAGATCCCCATCGCTCCCCCTCCGGCTGATCACGAGCTGGTCGGTTTCTACGACTTGCCCCCGGTATGTACTACTGCATTTTGTACAGTCCTTTCATTTCATTTCTCTTGATATTCCGCAGAATACTGATACTTCTAACACTTTTGCAGGCTTCCTCCAAGTACACTCGCCAGTCCCTGGAGTTGAATGCCTCCATGATGGGGATGCTCCAGCGGAGCTTAGACCTGCTGGCCCTTTACAGTATCCCGGTAAGTCTTTCTGACCACCGACTCAAACTTTACACAATCTGATGTATCGCACTTATCAACATAGCACTTGATACACGGCCCTCACGGCATTCATACACTGCACTCAGTCACTGCATTTTGTATTCATACACTGTACTCATACACTGCATTCTGTACTGATACACTGCTCACAGCATTCATACTCTGCTTTTGCGTAGCATACTGATGCGTTTGCCATTTGTGCTTTTCAGCCTCCATTCCAGATTCCTACTGCAGGAGGTGCTCCAGCTGGGCCTTCTGTTCTTGCTCGAGGAGGAGGGCAAGATGGCACAGTATTTCCCTACACCAAAGTGGGGCGCACTCATGTTGGGAGCAGCTCTCGAGCACCTATCCCAGATGATGACAAGTTCGAGGCAGAGACGGAGGCGGAGGCATCTGAGGTGGAGACCGGAGATGACTCAGACTCGGGCTCAGACTATGGAGGTGGCAATGACACTCCTCGACCTTCGTCCAGGAAGAGGACGAGGACAGACTCTCAGGCCTGAGATGATCGATGCTGATCCAGATTTTTGCTGCTTTTCTTCTTTTTGTTTAACTTTTTCTTTTTGCTGGTAGCTTGAGTACTTTGTACTGCCACAGACGGGTTTTATTTTCTTCAAAACTTTGTACTTGAAAAGATGATGAAATGAAACAAAATTTTTGCCTGAAAAAGTGTTGCATTCGTACATTTCATACATCGTATCGCATCATATTACACAACAATGTAAATGAGATTGATCTTTTGTCTGAAAATCAAACACTTGTATTGTAATAACCAGGTAGTGAACCAGCTAATGACAAAACAACTCATACAACCTACTGCTCATTCTGAACACACAGCCCATAACACAGTGCTTGGTTTACTCTGCATACAGCTTATAAACACAGTTCATACAACCCACTACTTATTCTGAACACACAGCCCATTCTGAACATTACTCATTCTGAACTCATAGCCCACAGTAGCATATTGCTCATTCTGAATATACGGTTCATTCTGAACTCTGCAGAAGTTGAAACACACTCTGATGCTCCAAAATTTCTTGCTTCGCAATCCAGAACCCAAAAGCTTCAGATAGGTCTAGGTTTTTCTGTTCACACTTATCAGGGGTGGACCTTGCAGTTTTATGAAAGAACCAAATTATGTTTTGCACAAATGTGGGGAATGGCACAGCACTCTGAGCACAAAACGATTTGAGGAAAGGGTTTTCAACTGGGTATTGAGCCTACGACTGAACACAGCGAAAAGGACTCAACAGAGAAAACAAAAAGGCACTCAACCTAAACAAATCGAGTAACACTCGAGACGACTCAAGACAAGAATCGAGACAGTCAAAACAAAAAACATGACACACAGACGTGTTATAAAAGACAAGAGACCTCTTAGTTTGCGAAGAGCCAGTTTCTCCGGGTATTATTTCCCACCCTCTTCTCATTTGTGATTCTCACATCACTCGGCCCTCAGGCTCGGTTTTTCTCTCAAAACCCCTTTTTGCTCACTTTTCTCTCGACTTACACCTCTCTATTCTTCACTCTCTCATAACCCCTTTTTGCTCACTTTTCTCTCGACTTACACCTCTCTATTCTTCACTCTCTCATTTTTCATCCCTCCCCAGGTATGGTCAGTGAATAAACAAGATGTTGTGGGTTCATGCCCAACACTATTAGCTCGTAGTTATTTCCTCCGGTGACGTTTAGTCGATGTTCCTGATAAGGGAGTGGAGTATCTTGATCCATTCCAGTTCGTGCTTCGCACTTGGCTCGATACCTCGTTGCTCGGAGGTTGAGAGAGCTTTCAGCCCTTTACAGACAGCTCCAGTTGTGCCCTTTTTGGCAAGTATGCTAGCGATGGGGGAAAGACAGGAAGCCTGACTCAACTGTGCCCCTTAGTTCATTATTTTGATCATTTTTTTTTTTTTTTGGTTTTCTACTAAAACAATTTTGACCAAAATGAGAGTTAAATTAACATGCTTGTTCGATTTTTGATTTAAAATCATGCAAGTCAGGCTATGAGCACTGAAAATTTTCCTTTTTTTGGGTCCAAGAAAATGGTCCATTTTTGGAAAAGATGGAATAATTTTCGAGAAATTAGTCAAACTCAGTAAAAATTCTCAAAAACTATTTTGGCAAACAACCAGTGCTCAACGAGCATGAAACTTACTCTCGAGATGCACAACCTCGGATCCGAAGGAAAATTGCCCCTTGCCTGAAGAGAGCTGCACAGCAACGGAAAGTTGCCCCTTGTTTGAATGGAGACTCATGGCAACGGAAAGTTGCCCCTTGTCTGGATAACGCTGCAGCATACTGTAAACAGTCCTCGTTAGTGATGATCGCAACCAAACTCTCGGATAAAGAGAAGACGAAGATGGTCAAAACCAATATATGGACACAGTCACTTTGAAAGTGTTGGTGGCTGGACTTCAGGATGAAGTTGCCTACGTATCCCAAACATGGGAATCAAGCCTTACGTAGTTCCGGTGTGGGTTCACTCGTGTATTAACCCTCACTTTCTACGCTCTAACTTTTGCCAAGGCCGTCCTTCCGGGTTTTCAACCTTGCGAGCTTTGTTCTTCTTTTCTTTTCAATTCTTTTCATTTCTTTTCTTCTTTTTTCTTTTTCATCTTTTCTTTTCATTTTCTTCATTTTTTCTTCTTTTCTTTTTTTCATTTTTTTTTTTGTTCTTTTTCTTTTTTTTTTTCTTGCTCTAACTTTTGCCTGGGTCGCCCTTCCGGGTTTTCGGCCCAGCGAGCCTCTCAAGGGTAAAAGTATAACAAGTCCATGCCAAATGATTTTAGGGTTTTGAAGCCATTCGTATCCAGGAGAGTGGCTGTTGTATTGATTTGCAGAAGGATCCATCTTTGGCTCTTCAAGCATATCGGACATTTTTGCCCCTAGTTCGAGGGGTGCTTATGTTCTAGCTTTGCAAGCTTCTTCTGATGAGGTCTGATCTTCTTGATCTGACTTTCTTGGCCTCTTGTTCGAGGGCTGCTTCAAATTTGGCCACGCAGGCCTCATATTGTAGTTGACCGTTGAACATTCTGAACTAAGGTCCAAGGTTTGAAAGCAAGGGCTCAAGTCTTGAGGCTGAGAGCGATCCTAAGCTGCACAATCTCAAGAGCAATTCCACACAGGTCTTCGCAGGACTGCGCAAAACATTTTGTTTTTGAAAATTTTTTAAGAAAGCGACAAATCGCTCGCGCTGAAGATAGTGCGGAACCAATCTGGATCAAGCTAGGGTCCTTCTCAGTACTCACGTTAACAAACATGATTTCAATCATTAAGGGCTTAGCACGCCTCTCTTTCTCTCAAATGATCAAAGTTTTGCAAATCCCGAGGAATTCCTTCCTCTTCGTTTTCATCACCACAGTGTTAAAAAAAAGTTTTGAAAAACTTAGGTTAATGTAATGAGTTCGAGGTGTAAAAGAGTAAGTGAGATGCTCCGCTGTTTCATTCAAATCCTCTGGCACAACTAGCTCAAAGTAGCAATAAGCACGGAAACATGATAGCCGCAGCCGTTTCATTCAAATCCTCTGGTTGCAACTGGCTCCATAGCAGAGACAGACTCAAAAGAAAACAAAAGGATAATTACAAAACAAAAACGGTGTTCGAGGCAACAACCCGGAATCACCTGACATTCTATACAAATGGGACTGACTCGATACAACAAGACAGACCCTTAAGCAAAAAGACTGACTCAAGACAAAAAGACAGACTCAAAACAAAAACAGAGGACTGACTCAACACCCAAGCCAGAAATTACAAAAACTGCATTCGCAAATGCTCAACATAGTGCGTGCCAAACGCCACATCTGAAATACACCGAGCGCCGCCCGCAGGTGGTCCAACCCCTGATCACATACTTGTAGTATCCTCGAAGTCCAACAACTCAGCAGTGACAGACTTTGCTGAGGTAGGTGGGAGGATGACCTCATTGTCGATTAAATCTTGCACTTCATGGCGAAGGCGAAAACAACCGTCGGTGCTGTGACCGGTTTGCTGGTGGTACGCGCAGTACAAGGCAGCATCATTTGTAAGAGGGAGATTCTTCGGGAGAGGTCGAGGCTCGAGGGGTTTAAGATGCCCCTTTTTAGCCAAAATTTGAAATGCCCTAGACAAGGGCATGTAGAGGGCATGAAATACTCTGCGCCTTCGAGGCAGGTACTTTGAAGTCTGAGGATTCTTGCTAGACGCACTAGCGAAAGGGTCGGCAGGCACTGCCTTGGCTTTCTGATCTTTCCCAGGGGTAGGATTGGGAGTGGAAGGAACTATTCTGGCATGACGGGGGCCTATCCCGATTTTTCGCCTGGCTTGAACTGCCCTCGGCTGGAGTGGGGAAAGCATCATCCACAGTTTTAGTCATAACTGCGGATACTTGCTGTTTATTGAACCCCCCGGCTTTCAAAGCCTTGACTGCCCACAGCAGTTGTTCAACGGGATCGGCATTTGTTCCCACCTTATTCTTACCTCTGGCCTCAGCTTGATCGAGGGTTTGGGTTGCTATATCAGAGCGAAACCCGGTTGTTGTTGACATGTCATTGCCATAGCTTGAGACAGCCTCAGGCTGGCTGAGCTCGATCACAATTCGTCCCAATAGCGGGGGCTCTTGCGGTATGAAATTCCCGGCATATGGTGCAGCTGGTGGCGAAGCCGACATTCCGTAAGCGAGATCAGCCACAGACCTCTGAAGGTCGCCAATCATTCCCATCAACTCAAACGTGGTGGGCTCACGAGCTTGAAACAACTGGGGCTCCCAGATCGGGCGCGCGGCAGGCGACCGGGGCGGATGTGGTAGTTCAACATTGGTCTCACTTTGCAGGGTGATCCCTTGGTCTGATGCGGCTGTCATAACCACAATTTCCTCTAAACTTTAGGTCATCATAAGTCCGCTGAACCGAACGGCAATGATGCAACCGGTGATTAACGGATTAGACGTCTGCCTTGCCTCAGCGAAGGAGAACACCAAATCTCTGAACCCAAATCTCTAAACCTTGAAAGGGAAAACACGCAGCATTTCAGCCCAAACAGAACAGACACAGGCGTAGCTGAATAACTGTGCTCTACTACTGATCATTGTTCCCCAAAATCACTGCCCCAAAACTGAGTCTGATACCCGCGGATATAACTGATTCTTAGAATACCGATACTGGTGCCCATAGGCTTGCAAACTGATATGTGCGTTCCTGTAGAGATACACTCTAAAAGCACATAGCAAGCAACGTAGAGCCAAAACACCCCTATATTGGGGTAGGGTTTCCCTGTCCTATTTTGTCGGGAGCTAGGGTTTCACTACGCACACAGCAGTTTCTAACAACCTATAATCGGGTAGCCACCTGTCCTAGCTTGGAATGGTCACTATGGATTTCGAACATGCACTAGGTCGAATGGTCAAAAGGGTGCCCCGGTAAAATCGGGGTTTGTGTTCCCATACTGACAGAGCCCGTAACCGGTCAACCTTATGGCACGCAGCCTCAGGCTAACCGCTCAGGAATAGCAGATGGCAAACACGGTGTCCTAGGCGCACCAATGCACATGCAATGCAAAGAAACACATAAGTGTAGTTAAAACAAGATATCACGAGTTCGAGTCAAGCTCTCTAAACTCCCCAGCAGAGTCGCCAGAAATTGTAGACGTCCCCGAACGTCCAGGGAGGAATGAATCCCCATTCTGTTCGTTTGTGGGTTTACTACAGTTCAGACTCAAATTGTCACGGTTCTTAATCTGATCTCACAATGTGCAATGTGAGATTGATAAATCACCAAAGAGTCTAAATCCGGCAAATCGTTTTGAGAAAACAAATTTTTAGAAAGAAGTGTCAAACATGGACTGCTTTGTCAGATACAGAGTCACCACCTAAATATTTTTTATGGGGGAATTTAGGAAACCCTGACTCGTTTGCCTAAGGCCACGTGTCTGTCATCACCAAAGTTGTCTCGGCTCGGGAACTTGGGTACGATTGAGGAAGGTCAGCTATGAGCACCCCCGCTTGCCCAATCCGAAGATCGGCCTCTACTAACCATGATATCTAATTTTGAAAACGTTATGTGTTCTTATTCCGATTAATTAGCTAATCTTACTATGTGATGCGCACAACACAAAAGTATAGACTAGATCACCTAATTTGGAACAAAGCATTGCATATCCGTTTGTTCAGAAAATGGTTTGAAATTTGCTACTTGCAAGTAGGCTAAAACACAGATTTCACGAGTTGTTCCAACTCAAGCAATCCAACCTTCACCCACAGGCATTCCGGCAGATATACCACATAAGCACATAGCCGCATGGTAAGCATGCTGTCATGTTAACATTCACACTCATGCGAGATGCTAAAGCATAAATACTTACAGCGTACTCCGAGCCAAAACAAAGAACATGTTAGCAATCAAACGTATGATCCAAGTCCATGTTAAATGGCTAATGCATCACAGGCAAAATGCAATCTAGAATAGGCTCGGCTAATCCTAGGATGGCATGTGAAATGCAACAAGTAACATGTATTCAAGTTAGATTTGAAATACTATGCAGTTAGCATGATGCGCCGAGCCCAGTGCATGCAATACTGATGAATGAATGCACGCATGCATAGCATAAGGTATGCTAAATTAAATATGCCCTAATACTAACCATCAAAAGCAGGTAAGTAAAAGGGAGAAAGAAATGGGGGTTGGAAGACATGCACACACACACCCACACTTATTACACATTCGCCCTCGCTCGGAGGGACCAAAAGAATAATACAAATTAATTAACCTACAAGCTAATTAATTATTACAGACCACTTAACTAGTTAAGCAAATTAACTAAGCCAAGAAAGCAATAAAACAGCCTCGGGAAGAGGGTCCAATGCATGCGTGCTCGGGTTTGCTCGGAAATCCGTCACCATGCACAAGCTGCCTCTGTTTACCCTGCTTTTCTCTTCTGAAAATTGCACAAGTCCCAAGGAACACTCTCTGAACACTGTGGAGCATCACCGACCAAGGGGAAACATCACCGACCATGGTAGAAGGGTCATCGACCAAATATTCAGCTCTCGGCCATCCATCATTGGTCGATTGGCACTTTATGCAGTCGACCGGCCATATTTATCTGCAGAATCCTGTTTTGACAGCAACAGATGGCAAACATGGCATGGCAATGCATTTCAAGCAAATGTTTGCACAAACACCCTCCTTATCATGTTCATGACTCAAAGGAGGATGGTCCTCGACCCTCGGGCCACCAATCGCGCATTTCAATGCGTGATGGCCAAAGAGGCCAAGTTATGCATTTTGATGTCAAATGAAATGCAAACCAAATAAACACATAAGGCCCAACCTCTATCACTTGATCAAGAGACAAGGCATGCATGCTCAATGCAATGCAACCTAGACATGTGAGCTAGGTATGCAATCATGAGCATGAAAGCAAGTAATGTGTACTAAGCACACAACCTAAACAAACAAACATGCAAGGCATGTAACAACATGTGCAAACCAACAAGCATGCAATATGCAATGCGAACATGCAAGACACGTAACATGTTAAGCAACCAAGACAAAAGGAAGAAAACATGCTAAATGCAATGTGATTCAAGCATTCAACACATGCGATAGGCCAAGTATGCAACAACACACAAGGCGAGCATGCAA
Source organism: Camellia sinensis (assembly GCF_055761805.1). Taxonomy (NCBI): domain Eukaryota; kingdom Viridiplantae; phylum Streptophyta; class Magnoliopsida; order Ericales; family Theaceae; genus Camellia; species Camellia sinensis. The sequence goes on along the minus strand of NC_138962.1, from coordinate 177,142,003 downwards.
CAACATGCGAATGATGGACTTACACCAAGATGGACAGCTCTCTACTAGGCCCAAAACAGTGGCCAAATGCTAAGGAAATGAAGGACAAAACACATACAAACATGCATGCACACATGGCCCAACTCTTAAGCATGCAAATACTAGCTAAGACATGGCCAACATGAACTCAGCAATGGTGCTCATACATGAGGCTAAAATGACAACTTTTGAAGACAACAAGGAAAAGGGATGGCCCTCTCCTTCTTAGGACCTCAAAGCACCATCCCCACCACTGAAATCCCTCTGGATTTCAATGGTGAGGAGGCCCAAACAAGGTGGTCCCAGAGCTCACTAAAATAGCACAAAATGGGGGCCAAACAAGGCCTAAGAGGGGTCAAACAACCCCAAACACCAAAACAACCTTAAACAACTATTTTAAGAACTTAAAATAAGAACTTTTATATGTTATAAGTTAAGCTTAAAAATAGATGCAAGGATGGCTAAAAGCCTATGCAAAAATGGGGAATAAAGGGGTAAAGTTCTTACCCTTGAAGACCTTCTTCACAAGGACCACTCCAGCCCCTTCTCCAAGCTTAGATCAACTCAAGAACTCTGAAAATCACTCCTTAGTACCTCAGTAGCTAAAGGAAAGTGTAACTCTAGGTTTTTGTGTGCAAAACTATGAACAAAACACCTTAATACACACACAAAGAGCAAAAGAGAGGGAGATATAGAGATAGATAGATACACAAGACCTAACCCTAATTCAGACCTCTGGAACTCTTTTTTGTAACCCTTGAGGAGGGAGGAGAAGGCCTCCCTTTATAGAGGATCACTCTTGCAAAGCTTACAAAACAAGCTAAGCAAGAGGGAAATCCCTCCATACACGTGTATGGAAGGGGTGCAAAGTGGGTGCCAGCTAGCACAACTGGCACAAAATATCTGCCAAAAGCAGATGCACAGTGGTCGGCCAGCCAAAAATGCCAAATTGACCAAATAAATGGTCGACCTACCAAACATAGTGCCGACCGACCAAACATTTGGCCGATGGCAACAAAACAATGGCCGGTGGCCTCAAGCCATGGCCGATGAGATGTAGGGATGGCCAACAAGCCATTCCCTGCTCCTCAAAAGCAAAACACAAGTGTTTGGTGCAAAACCAAACACAAAACAGGCAAGTCAAGAGGTCTTGAGGCAAGGCGCGTGGCCGAGACCTCCGAGTACTCAAGACGAACACGAACATGAATAATCACCGAGTGTTCAAACGGTGACGTCCAAGTCTTGAGGACGGTCAAAAATGGGGTGTCTACAGTGAGCTAATACACGAGCATATCTTTCTTGCCGTCTATGCTGTGAGTCTAGCATGTTTTTACCACTATTTTGACTTACCTTAGATCTGTTTTGAGTGCTTAAGGTCACTTGAGGATTGCTTGGTATGGTTGTAGTGTAAAGCCCTTGACTAGCTTTGTATTTCAAGCCCTTTTGCATGCTTTATTTGAGCTATTTACATGATATGGCATCACTTGGCATGTAATTTAAGAGCATATGTAATTGTCACACTCTCACATTTTCCACTCCTTCAATGTGTTTGAGAGTTGTGTCTTCATGCCTTGTTTGTAAGCCAATTTGTGCGCATGCTTGTCTATCCTTTTGAGTTTCAATTCCAGCATGTTTAGGCCATTATTTTGATGTGATTAAGCTCTGTCCAGAGCTGGTTTAGCCCATTAAGCATTGTATTGCATGATTCTAGTGTTGTGTTCTTCACTAGTTTCAATGTTTAAGCCTTCTAGCATGTTGTACTTGAAGTGTTTGCATGTTAGAGTCTTGTTTATCATGCCACTTTAGCACTAAAAATCTGTCATCCTCCTCATTTATTGACTTTTGATTTGTTTTGAGGATTGGTTAGTCTTGAGTTTGAGTTTAATGCAAGGGATTGAGGCCTATGCTTAAATGGCTTCAACCCTCTTTTGAGGGTTACTCCTAGTCAAAGGCATTGGTCCCTCCCATGCCTTAAACCATTCTCTTTGATAGACCTCTCTCTCATTAGAGGACTCTCACATTTGGACAAGTTGATTAATGAGTGGATTGGTAATGTTAAAATGTGTAAATAAAATCAATCAAGTAAAATGTGCCAAGATAAGCATGTTGCATGTGTGCATTGCATTGTGTTCAACCAGACGTTATGTTTGAACACAAGGTGGATTAGCTCATTTCATACTTGAAGTGATGAAATGAGCCAATCTCCCTTGGTCTCCATTGCCTTTGATTATCAATAATAAGGTGATGGTCCAAGTGTCTTGTTTGTCATGCATTTATCGAGTTTGTGCAAGCTTGACGCTTTGGCCATCATGCATTGAGATGCGTGATTGGTGGCTCAAGAGCCGAGCACTACACTCCTTTGAGCTTTGAACATGATAAGGGGTGTAGTTGCACACATATTTTCTTGTAAATACATTAGCTCTGTTGCAGCAAAAAAGGAGAGTTTGCAGGAAGAGATGGCCGATCGGCTATCTAGTGTGCGGCTATCAATAATTGGCCGATAGCCTCAAAATTGGTCAATGACCTTTATCCTTTGGCCGATGGCCATACCTCTTGGCCGATGACCTCTCAGCATGTCCATGAGGTGGATCAGAAGTGTTTTGGAGATTGGCACAATTTTCAGAAGTCTAAAACAGTGCAAACAGAGGCAACACGAGGCACGGCAGTGGATTTCCGAGCGAAGGCAATCGAGGATGCATCTTCAAACTCTTAGAACTGAGCTGAGGCTTTGTAATTTGTAATTAGCTTTACTTGATTAGTTAGCTTTTGAATTTGTAATTAAACTAGTTAATTTGTTAATTAGTTAACGTGTTGTAATAATTAGCTTAGTGTTAGCTAGTTATTCAATTTGATTATGTAATAGTTAGTCTAATTAGATAATTAGATTGGTTGCTTAGCTTAGCGTAGCTAGCTTAGTGTACTCATTCAGACCCTCCGTCGAGAGGGCGAATTTTTGTAATAAGTGTGCGTGCGTGTATGAATGTCTTCCAACCCCACGTCTTTCTCTCTTTTACTTAACTGCTTTCGATGGTTAGTTTTAGGGCATGTTTCGATTAGCATCCTTATGTTTGCATGCGTGCATCCATTCATTTGTCTTGCATGCACCGGGCTCGACGCATCATACAAACCGCATTGTATTTCAATACATTTACTTGAATACGTGTTCAACAGCATGTTATCAAGTTGCATCTCATATGTCATCTTAGAATAGCCAAGCCTATTTCTAGTTGCATTTTGCATGTGTTGCATTAGCCATATTAACATGAACTAGGATCACGCATGATTTCTAACTAGTTCTCTGTTTTGGCTCGGAGTACACTGTAAGTGTTTATGCTTTAGCATCTTGCATGAGTGTGAGTGTTGCCATGATAGCATGCTTGCCATGAGGCTAACTGCTTAAGTGTTTAATTGCATGAATGCCTGTGGATGAAGGTTGGATTGCTTGAATTGGAACAATTCATCGAAATGCGAGTTTTAAGCCCACTTGAGGTAGCAAAATCATGTTTTCTAAGCCCACTCGAGGGTGGCAAATCCACGTCTTAGCCTACTTGCGAGTAGCACCTTCAAACCATTTTCAAACAAACCCACATGAGATGTTTTGTTCCAACTTAGGCGATTTAGTCTATACTTGTATGTTGTGCGCATCACGTAGTAATGATAGATTAATAAACCGGAATAAGAACACATGTGCTTTCAAAAACAAAATATCATGTTAGTAAAGGCCGATCTTTAGATCGGGCGAGCGGGGGTGCTCATTGCATGACCTTCCGCTCTCGAACCCAAGTTCCCGAGCCGAGGCAACTTTGGTGATGACGGACACGTGGCCTTAGGCACGAGTTAGGTTTTTCTAAATTTCTCAAAATAAAATTTTTAGGCGGCGACTCTGTATATGGCAAAGCAATCCATGTTGGGCACTTCTTTATTAAAATCAGTTTTCCAAAACGATTTGCCGGATTTAGACTCTTTGGTGATTTATCAGTCTTGCATTGCACTTTGCGAGATTAGATTCAGAACTGTGACATTGAGTCCGAACTGTAGTAGCTTAAGAACAAAACAATTTCGCGCCTTCGCGCACAGAGCCGTGACATTCAAGCACGTTTATACCGAGGTCAGACTCAACAGCCACCTCGGGTTCTCTCAAATCTGACGACCCTTGGGCCCTTTCCATCACGATCGAGGACAAGCCAGTTAGAGCCAATGATAACGCTGCTAACATCGAGGTCGGCGTTGCCCTCTCTACTGCCTTGCTCATTCCCAGCAACCTCAACCGCAATGCCGAGATCAACGAATACGAAAATTGTGCTCTAATGTTGCAGCACTCTGTACTAGTAAATCCTTAACACTTGGTATTCTGTATTCTCTTTTTTTATACTTAAAAGATTTACTAACTTTGTTCTCTATATTTCTTCTAGGCGATCCAGCACGCCCACTCATTCGCGATGCAAGCAGAAGAAATGAAGAAAGAGCTGGTCCATAAGACCAAGGAGGTTGCTGGTTTGCTCAAATCTTTAAATAAAGCCAAGGAAAAATGAGAGTGCTGATAGATCAGGCCAAGGCAGCCAAACAGGCCCAAGACGAAGTCGAGGAGAAGATCGGTGCTGCAGAGGCTGTTGCTGAGGTTCTCAAAGCCAAGAAGAAAGAGGTCAAAACAAAAACTGCCAAAGCCCAAGCCAAGCTTCGAGCTGCCTTGGCCACAAAGGACGCCGAGATCAAAGCGGCGGACGAGAAGGCCTATGCCGAGAGAGCAGCCGACATCCGAGAGGACTACAAAAAGCAAGTCAAATAGGCATGCAACAAGGGTTACACCCTTGGCTGGATGGCTGCCTTGAAGGAGTTGGTTGTCCTCGAGGATTCACCTCTCTGAGAAGATAGCTGCCTTGTCCTGCCATTCCCCCCTACTCCAAGCCAATCTGAGGACGAAGCTGAGTCCAAGGAGGAGGCCAAGGCCATTGAGACCGAGAAGGTCAAAGATGTTGGGGCCAAGTCCCCAGCTCTGAATGAGCAAGTCTTGGACTTGACTCATGATGAGGAGGATGAGGTCTCACAAAGTGTCTCCCTCAAGAAGACTATATCTGAGGTGCCAATTGCCGAGAAGAGTCTCGACCAAACTCTTCAAGAGATTGATGCCAAGCTCGAGGCTAAAAAGGCTGTCGAGAAGAGTTCACAGTTGTCTTCTGAGGCCAAGACACATCTTGCCACCAATGTCGAGTAGTCTAGATACCAGTTGTTACTTCTTGACTTTGTATTTATTTTTATTTTTTTGAGTCCTTGTAACCTTTTGGACAATGTTTTAACTTTAGTTTGGCTAATGTGCCCTTTGTATCTGAACAAGTTGTCTTTTTTAATGCAAGTCCTCTTTTTTGACAAGTGTTTGAATGCTTGTCTCTTCTTTACTGTCTTGTATGATTCCATACTTAAAATAATTTGCATGTCTTTAGAGTACACCTTAACTGTACAATCTCCTCGGGTAAAATACCTTGGATATACCCGCTAACTGTTTATCTCGACCTTGGCTTAACACTTGAAAACATTTGTAAAAATATTTTCATAAGTGTTTATTTAAAACTTGCCACCTTACGTATCGTCTTCTACCAAGACTTCAGTCTTCCATACTTCAAGTTTTGGCAACCTGGTAACCTCAGAAAGTACGTACGTACTTCTTTCAAATTTATATCGGCTTGGCTTTAACTTGTAAATTTTTTTACAAAATTTCAACAAGTCCCAAGTACTTTATTACTTTCCAGCTCCTTGCCCCTAATTTGAACTTAAGTTTCACTTATGTCCACATTAAGTATATGCCTATGATCCTGTCGCCGAAGTAAAATTCAAACAAAGACTAGCCGAGGTTCTCAACCTCGGTTTCTTTGTTAACCTTACTGAAATGCACTTAGTTTTGATCTAAGTTTGATTATGCCGATATGGCAGATCTAAGTTCATTCAACTTAGTTCAACTCTATTATATGCAAGTATAATTCAACTCTGTCATATAATAAGTTTAAGTTATTCGTCATGTTTCAATCAGAAATATCGCCAACTTAGTTCAACTCTATTATATGCAAGTATAATTCAACTCTGTCATATAATAAGTATAAGTTATTCGTCATGTTTCAATCAGAAACATCGCCAACGGACTGGTCAATCATATTACACAAGTTTGAAAAAAAATCGAGTTAAAATTTTATTATTACTTTGGGCTAATAACAAAAAAATTTAAAACAAAAAATCTAATGATAGAAAAACTTCAGGTTGCAAGTGTTCCAGGGTCTTGGCAACTCTTTGCATTCACTGTCTCCAAACCGATATGCCCCATTTCCCAGGACTGAGATGATTCTATAAGGTCCCTCCCAATTTGGGCCAAGCTTGCCCTCTTTGGGATCCTTCTTGTTGCCGACGACCTTTCTCAGGACGAGGTCCCCAATTTGAAACTCTCGTGGGTTGACCTTCTCATTGTAAGCCCTAGCAAGCTGCTGCTGGTATGTCCCCAGTTGAATTGTTGCTTTCTCCCTTCTTTCTTCTAACAAATCCAGATCTCGGGCTAGGAATGCCTCATTGGTCCCATTCTCAATTCCCTGGGTCCTAATTCCTGGGATGCCGACTTCCAGTGGAATAATTGCTTCTGTGTCATAAGCCATGGCGAATGGGGACTCCCCAGTTGATCTTCTCGGTGTAGTCCGATATGCCTAGAGTACATTGGGCAACTCATCCACCCACTTTCCCTTTGCTACTTCCAGCCTCTTCTTGATCCCATCCAAGATAACCTTATTGGAAGCTTCTGCTTGACCATTACTCTGAGGGAAGCTTGGAGTAGAGTAATAATTCTTGATTTTGTACTTTGCACAGAAGTTTTTGATCAGCTTACTGTCAAATTGTGTTCTATTGTCTGCTATTATTTCCCTTGGGATCCCAAACCTGGTGATGATGTTCTTCCATATAAAATTCTTCATATCAACATCTCGAATCTTTGCCAGGGGTTCAGCTTCCACCCACTTGGTGAAGTAATCTGTTGCTATCAGTAAGAACTTCCTTTGTCCAATCGCTTGAGGCAGTTGTCCAACAAGATCCGTGCCCCACTGGGCAAATGGCCAAGGGCTAGACACTGGGTTTAAATCCGCTGCTGGTTGGTGTATCAAAGGTGCAACCCTTTGACACTTCTCACACTTTCTGACATAACCTTCAGCATCTTTCTGCATACAGGGCCACCAGTACCCCTAAGTAATGGCCCTATGAGCAAGTGACCTGCCCCCAGCGTGGCTTCCACATACTTATTCGTGTATTTCATACAGGAAGTCTTCAACTTGTGAAAGGTGTACACACCTCAAAAGGGGTCCAGTAAAAGATCTTCTATAGAGATGCCCCCCTGCTGTTAGACTGAACCTTGCCGACTTCAGTCTGATCTTGTGTGCCTCTTTGTGATCATCTGGCAATTTCCCATCTCTAAGGAATACTATTATCGCATCCATCCAACTTGGTCCCATCTCCACACACATTGCTTCATGCTCTGTGTTCAGTGGTTCTATACTTGGACCTGACAAATAGTCAACCATTATTGTTCTTGCCTCTCCAGGTTTCATTGCACTAGCCAGGTTGGCCAAGGCATCAGCATGGCTGTTGTCATCTCGGCTAACTTGCTGTAGTCGGCAATTCTAGAATAAGGTTACCAATCTGCCCACCTCCTTTACATAGGCCACCATCCTTTCATCTCGGGCTACATATTCGTTTGTGGCCTAGTTGATGATAAGTTGGGAGTCACAAAATACCATCACCTCGTCGGCTTCCATTGCTATTGCCAATTTTAATCCTGCGATCAGTGCTTCATACTCTGCTTCGTTGTTTGAGGCCTTAAACCCCAAATAAATGGATTGTTCCAGCATCTGCCCATCTGGCGATACTAGTACTACTCATGCCCCCGCTCCTTGTTGGTTTGAACTTCCATCAACAAACAGGTGGAAGGAGTCGCCGACGTAAATACTGCAGGGCCTGAGTTTCTCTTCTTTCTTCTGTTCTGCTATCCCTAGGTGGGTTTCTCCTTGTTCACCTGGACATCATATACCCCGGATCAACGGAGCCCGATGTATAATGGCTCCTGGTGTGAACTCGGCCACGAAGTCGACTAAAACCTGGCCTTTGATTGCTGTTCTATGTCTGAATTCCATATCATATTGGCCCAACTCCACTGCCCACCTGGCTATCCTGTCTGTCAGATCCCCTTGCTGCAACAAGGACTTCAAAGGATGCTCAGTTAATACCACAATCTTGTGGGCTTGAAAGTAGTGATTCAGTTTCTTGGAAGCCATCACTAAGGCCAGTGTCAGTTTTTCCAAGGGCAAGTATCTAGTCTCTGCATCTGCTAGGGTTTTACTTACGTAGTAAACTAACCTTTGTTCTCCATTTTCTTCTCTGATTACCACTGCACTCACTGCATGCTCTGAAACCGCCAAGTATAAGAACAGCTTCTCTCCAGGTACTGGATTTTAGAGAACTAGAATGGTGGTCAAGTATTTCTTCAAGTCGGCCAAGGCGACTTCGCACTCTTCTGTCCATAAGAAATCTGTGGCTTTCTTCACTAAACTAAAGAAAGGTTTGCATTTGTCGGAACTTCTGCTTATGAATCTATTTAGGGCTGCAGCCCTTCCAGTCAACATCTGCACTTGTTTTGCCAACTTTGGGCTCTTCAACTCCAAGATGGCCTTGATCTAATCCGGGCTTGCCTCAATGCCCTTTCTGGTGACCAAGTATCCCAGGAACTTTCCTGACCCAACTCCAAATGCGCACTTCGACACATTGAGTCGGAGCCAAAATGTTTTAAGGATATCAAAGACTGCTTTCAGGTCAGCCAGATGATCTTCAGGTTCCTTGGTCTTCACGACCATGTCATCAATGTATACCTCTACTGTTTTGCCTATTAGATGTCTGAACATCTTAGTCACCAATCTCTGGTAAGTTGCTCCTGCATTTTTCAACCCGAAAGGCATCACTCTGTAGCAATACAGCCCTTTTGGGGTGACAAATGCAGTATTCTCCTCATCTAGGGGGCACATGGCTATCTGATGGTACCCTCTATAAGCGTCCAGGAGGCTCATCTTTCCATGCCCTGAGGTGGCATCCACCAATTGGTCAATTTTGGGGAGTGGAAAACTGTCTTTGGGACAAGCCTTGTTCAGGCTGGTGAAGTCCACACAGACCCTCGACTTCCCATTTTTATTCTTCACAACAACTGTGTTTGATAGCCATGTTGGGTAGTTTACTTCTCGAATGGCTCTGGCCTCCAAAAGTTTATCCACTTCCTTTTCTACTGCCTCAACATGCATCAACGCAGGTATCCTTGCTCGCTGGATAACAGGTTTGGCCGACCTGTCCACATTCAATCTATGACAGGTGACCTCAGGGTCAATGCCAAGCATCTCGTACGGTGTCCAGGCGAACACCTCAATGTTTGCTCTCAAGAATGCCTCTAATTCCTTTTCCTCTTCCTCGGCCAAGCCTGAGCCGAGAAGGAAGAAGCGCTCTTCATCCCCTTGCTAGACTAAGATCTTCTTCAGGGCTTCTTCACTTTTCTCGGCTGGTTCTTTGTCGACGTCCTCAAGGACCTCTATGTCATCATCCTCAATCTCTATTATTTCTGCGTCTCGTATGTTGCAAATGGATTTCATTACTGCCATGAAGCAATTCTTTGCTTGCACCTGATCCCCTCTGACCTCCTCAATTCCATGTTCTGTTGGGAACCGCAACAGCTGGTGCAATGTTGAGGGAACAGCCCCTATTGCATACAGCCATGGTCTTCCCAGGATAGCATTGTAAGGGGAGGGGGTGTCAATTATTGTGAACTCCGTTTTTACCTTCTTGGTGCCAGCCTGTACCTCCAAACTTATTGCTCCCAGGGGCCACGTCGGCACTCCGTTGAACCCAACCATTGGACCATTGGATTGTTCCAGATCATCTTGGTGAAGACCAAGCTCCTTGTGACACCTGACATACATGATGTCACAAGAGCTACCCTGGTCAACTAGAATTCGCTTTACCTGGCACTCTCTAACCTAGAGGGATATTACCAAGGTGTCGTTGTGTGGATGTTACACCATGTCTAGATCGCTTTCAATAAAGGACACCATTGGTCCCTGGTGCTCGTCTGCCCTAGGTCTCTTCTGCCGAACCTGATACACATGTTGCAAGTGTTTTACCTTCTGAGTCTCCCCACGTGTCTCGTTCTCATTGACCTTCAAGTGAATCACATTGATCACTCAAGGTCCGTCTGCCTGTGATTGTGGTGCTGGCAGGGGTGGTGCTGCTGGAGCCTGAGGCAATCTCGTTTGTTCCTCCCTCGTCCTGGCCTCATGTACTAGGTCCCTTAAATGACATTGTCTTACCAGGTCTTCTAGATGTGTTTTTAGGGCTCTGCACCCCTGAGTTAGATGCCCATCCTCATTATGGTAGGCACTGTGCTTCCCCAGACTTCTTTCCATAAATTCGCCAGGAATTTTCTCTGGTGCTCTATAATAGGGATGATTCCGGATTCTTTCCAAGACTTTGTAAATTGAAGTTTGGAATACAGTTGTGACTGCTTGTGCAACCCTCAATCCTATCTCTTGCTTGTTATATCCAGTGTTATCTCGGCCTCGCTTCAGTGAGCCGTTTCTCTTTTCTTATTTTGACGCCTTTGTCCCCAGCGTGTCTTCTTCGGCTCTCGCATACTTCTCTATCCTGGCCATAAGTTTCTCCATACTTTTTGGCAGTGTCTTTGCCAGCGATTTTCGAAGCAGACAATCATCGTTCAGGCCGTTCTTGAAAGACAAGACCGCCACCTCTTGGTTGCATCCTGGTATTCGGTTGAATACCTCATAATACCTCTTGGCATAAGCCCTAAGGCTTTCATCCTCACCAATTCTCAGAGCCATCAAGGAGTCAACCCTCAACGGCTGTAATTTGTTTGTTACAAACCTGGCCACGAACATCTCAGCCAGGCCTTCCCAGCTTTTCACAATTCCTTTCAGTAACTTGTGAAACCAGTCTGATGCGATTTCCCCAAAGGATGAGGGGAATACCTTGCAGAGCAATGGCTCGTTCCCGGTGTATAGTGCCATTGAGTTCAGGTACAAGCCGACGTGAAAGTTAGGGTCAGACTTACCGTCGTATATCTGGAACCTCTTTGGGGCTTCAAATTTGTCCAATTCTACCGAGAACGGCGTTCTCGGCTTGACCGGAAAGGTTACCTCGGCATCTTGTCGATTACTCTGGAGGTAATCTCTTAGATCCTCTTTGGTCCATCCAGGAGCTCGGCTATCAACGGATTTTAGCCTCTTTGGTGTGCTACTCCCAGTGTCGTTATGAGTCCTCTTGGACCTCTCTCCATTAGTCGTGTCGAAACAAAGCTCCTTCCCTTGAGCATGCCGATGTTCTTTGGCATAGGCTTCTTTAGTACGATGTGTTTTCCGAGACTCTCCCTTTATCGACTCTCCTCGCCCGACCTCCCGTGAAGGTCGGTGGGAATGTTCCTTAGTCCTGTCGTGCTGCGGGACTGCAAGAACTATTTTATGTCCCTCTTTCTGGGCATCTTTTTTGGCCACTGGAATCGGTGTATCTTGTAACGAAAACAGTGGCTGCATGACGTTGTTCTGCATCATGAAATTGACGACTGATTGTAGGTCCGCCAATTTGTTCACCATTCCCTTCATCTCGTCGTCCCTCCGTAGGCATCTATCTTTCCATACCTGGAGGTCGTCCTCGTTATAATACCCACCCCAATCTGCCTTCTTTGGTACGTCTCCCTCCTGGCTGATGTCTTTTTCTCCGGGATTCTGATCCCGAGTTTCTTCTTTGCAGTTATCCTCCTCTGCGTTAGGATCAAAGTGTTTACCACTTCCAGTAGGGATGTCGTCCCCAATCTTCTCTTTATGTCCGTCGTTGGCCATCTATTCTCCTTTCTTTCCCACAGATGGCGCCAAATTGTGTGTGCTATTTTCTGACCATACTGCCAAACAGGTACTCAGCTGGAGAACACTGGCAGAATAGATTGTGCCCGAATGACCTGTCACAGAAAGATGAGACTCCGGCAGTGGTTCGTCCACCCGGGGGCACTCCGACGATCAAATCAGTACTTAATTATCTCTCAAAGATAGCAAATAGTGCTTTTATTCACTAGTCAGAATTCAAAAAGCGTACTTTGAACCCATAAGGGTGCCTTACTTTTATAGTCAGCACTAACCTGATCCCTGTAGAAGCCTAGCTTCCCTTACACTCTGGCCCAATGCTCATCTTGGACTCTCCAATAGATAAAGATAAACTCCCTAGGAGATTTATCCTTATCCAGGCCGACGTCCTCCCCCATTCTAGGACTCTTATAACTTATCCGTTTATCCCGGATTCCGGTATCTCTGCAGATAACCTCGGCCTAGCCGAGATGATCTCGGCGTCATAACCAGGACATGTGGCACCTCAACTGGCACTTCGGTGCCACCTTGCCCACGTGTTGTCATTCAAAAAATATGTCCCCACACCACCAATCTATAGACTATTATGAGAGTGTCATGTAGTAAGTGGGCTATAAAAGTTTCGATTTCATTTTTTGTCTGAGTGTCAAACACAGGGCATGAGGATATGAATCTTCTAAACTCATACTTACCAAATCCTTTCAATCCAACTAAATCAAAAGCTCAAATCAAAAATTCATAGTCAAATAGACATATTTATGAGTCCACAAGTCATTAGATTCCGTAATTATCCGATAGCCTACATGAATGGATTGCTCGAAATTGTGGAGGGATTACTCCTTGGAAACCAGCATGAAGATAGTACAAAATCATCCTTCTTAGCCACTCTAGCTGCCAAGTTCAATGGCAAATCATAGAAGTCTCCCAGATTGAGCATAGTTTGGTTTGATTCAGTTTAGAAGAAAATTATGAACCAAATGAATCAACTATCAGAAAGAACATGAAAAGATAATAACAAAAAAACAAATCATAATTCAATCGTATATATAATAATTAAAAATAAATTATGTACAAGATTTTGGTATTTAAGAGATGTTTGGGTGTGATTGGTTACCATTTTGATGTGTTTTGTGTGATTTTGAAAAAATGAAATTGAAACTTTGTTCAGTTTTGATTCACGAACAAATTAAGATTATTCGGTCTTTGGCAACCAAACATTTCAAGATTATTTAGACAACAAAGGTCAACGTGAACAATTTCACCAATTTTTCATCAATTAGTGAGCTATAACCAAACAAACTTGGCTTGTTCGGTCGTTTCTAGCCGAACAAACTAAATTTGCTCAATCGAATATGGCCGAACAAATCAAGTTCATTACGCTCTAATTATTCAAACAAAAATCAAACGAAAATGATTGTTGGGGTAAGGAAGGGCTGCTATTGGACGATAGTGGAGGTGCAAAAGGGGGTTGAGGTGGTAGAGAAAGCCGCCGAAGGTGGTAGTGAAGGTGTCTAGAGGTGGTGGTGGCAGGAAAGGGGGTTTATCGAAGGAAAAATTGCGATAAGGATGGTGGTGCAAAGAAGGAAAATGTTTGGAATCCCTTTAGGGATGACCCCTACACCCCCAAAGTGATCCTAACCCTCTATGTATGTGTGGGGCTTACTCATGTTGGTGTGGGGGTCCACATTATGAGTAGTTCAAATTTGTTAGGGTCTTGTGAGAGTGGGGGTCTCAATCATTACTCTGCAAAGAAGGAGTATTTTGAGGATTGTGGTGGGAATCCAATGAAAAAGAGGGAGGAGAACAATTTGTATGGTAGGGGTCAAAAGAAATAGGAGGTCCTAAAAAATAGGTAGGGACTAATATATTGACCAAGGTAAAGTATACTTTTCACCTCTGTAATTTAATTCAAATTTCCTTTGGTGCCTATTATATCAATTTGAACAATATAGTTCCTAACATTAAGTCTAGTTTTAATTTTGTTGTTCTGTTCAAATTAGTTGTTAAAAGTGACAATTTTATAACATATGTTATTTTCTTGAGCTTTATACGTAAAAGTAATTGATGGTAATTTGTACAGAATGATCAAATTAAAACTAGATTTAAAGTATAATGACGAACTTGTTTAAATTAAAATAATAAAAATAAAATTTGAGTCAAAATATAAGGGTAACATTGTAATTTACCCTAAAAACTATTGATAATTTTGAAACTTTTTATTTTTTTTTTTTTTCAAAAACAAAAATGACCAAATAATATGCCAAACCATTGATGATGCGGTAAAATGGGGTGATTATTCAATACTCTCGGAGTATAGACATGTGGTGCTCCATAATGTTTTGATTGGTGGAGAGACGCAAGGGCCCATGATTTATGTTGGGGATGGGGGAACAACATGAGTTAAGTAATTGATGATTAGTTTGGAGTATGGACACGTGGTGATCCGGAAGTATTGAATAATTGACTAGTACTTGATTATTGGAGCAGAGGTGTAATATGGAAGTTGCGACACTTGATAACACCCTCTCCCTAATCAAAAATCCATGCATATCTGATTCTCTCCCTCGCATCAACACTTCAACAATAACTGAACCCCCCAAATCTCCCGGATGAACGTTGAAAAAATTCCAACTCAAAACCTCATGCAAATATATGAGAGAGAGTAGAGAGAGAGATAGAGAAAGAGAGAGATTCACATAAACATAACACTCTAAATGCTGCTATTTGCTGATTTTCTCAGTATGTTACTGACCCACTTCTCTTTTTGTGCTCTGTTTGCTTTGATTTGTATAGGAAATCGATATATATCTAGGGATCAGCTCCAAAAAAAATTATATATACTTTGGGGGAATTTCAAAAATAAATGAGAAATGAAAAAATTAATAGCTTATTAATATAATGCACGTAAGACGTGTATCCAGAGCATGTGAGAATGATGTCCCGGAGCATATTTATCACTCACACTCCAGTGATTTGTAATTAGTTTTTCACGTCCCGGAACATAGTTCTCAATCACAACCCAGTGATTTGTAATTAGTCTTTTGATTTTTCATTTATCTGATATTTTCCAAAAACTTTTTCCCTTCATCTAATGAAACATGGACTTGTTTTATGGATTTTTACCCTATTGGATGAAGATTATATAGCTTCAAATTTATTTGTTCATTATCAATTTACTCTGCTGAGTTAGATTTACCAGTTGAGGAAAGAAATTAAGTATTTTTTTTCAGTACTAGTATTGTACAAGTATATTAATTGGGTTCATTACTGCTATTATCGACATCATTACTATTAATGTTGCCCAACTCATACTGTAGAATCCATGGTAATGTAATTGAAGAAAATGCTCTTTATATGTGTCTCGTTCTGTTTAATTTGATAATGACAGACATGTATATAGTTGTTGATAGATGATGAAGTTCAATAGCAGATAATGTAGGAGATAGGCCTCATTTGATTAAGTGTGGTGCTTCTTTGCAGGTTCAAATTGAATAGAGCAACTAGCAACAGACTTCTTTTTTTTTTTCCGAACATTGAAACCATTGCATAGCGAGCCTGACAGCCTAAAAACTCTATCCCACTTGTAAAAAAACAAAAAAACAAACAGCTTGGTGGAGAAAGAATTACAATAAGATGGCCGATAGACAATTAGTAGAATCATCATCATGGTAATCACATCCAACCCTCCTCATTGCTTTCTAATCGCAAGTAATTCTCATCACCCATTTTTTTTCTATGTTTTCAGGTTTTCAAAATCTACATCCTCTTCAATCCTCCAACTCCATATCCGTGGTCTACCCTTCAATTTGAACAAGGCAAGAAGTATCCTTTGTAGAATCCCACATCTTTTTTATTATTTGTTTGTATTTGTACCTTATCCTTTGTTTTTCTAAAATAATTTGATTTATGTTTATTGATTGTTATGTCTAGGAACTTATGGCTGCAAGATCAGAAAAACTAGTTATGCTACTTAAAGAGAATCCCAATGAAGATATCTCTTATTTACTCCGGGACATCCCTGCTGATCCAGAAACTTTAGAGCTTGTAATGAGATTCTGCCATGGTCTTGAAGTGAACATGTCATCTGAAAATGTTGTTCCACTCTCATGCCTTGCTTACTACCTTGGTATGACCGAAAAGCACAGCACCAATAAACTATTGAAGAAAACTTTAACCTACTTTGAACAAAGAATCATCTCTAGCTGGAATGAATCAATCAAAGCCCTCAGAGCCTCAGGAAATATTCTTGAACAAGCAGTGAATCTTGGTTTGGTTGAAGCTTGTATTGAGTCCATTGTAGCGAAGGCACTTGTTGAGCCCCGCCTTCTTGGAGAACCAATAAAGAATTCAATCAACGATGATGATAGTGAGAGCCAGGAAAGTGGGTATAGGCCAAATGCAAGAAGGCAGCTTTTTGTTCTTGATTGGCAGTCACAGGATTTGATTTCACTGTCTCTCCAGCTTTATGAGCCTATCATTCAGACAATGATTCAGCGTCATGTCCCACAAGAGTACGTTTCAGCGTCTCTCTCTCAGTATGCAAAGAAATGGGTATTTTCTAAAAGTACGAAGGGGGATAATATGTTGATTTACAAGAAAAACTCCCAAAGAGAAGTTATTGAAGCAATGGAAAGACTTTTCCCTAGAGAGAAAGGACTCGTTCCATCCACTTTGTTGTTTGAAATGCTACGTTCTGCGATGTTCTTGGAAGCTAGCTCTGATTGTAGAGAAGGGTTTGAGGTTAGGGTTGGAAAACGAACTAGACCAAGCTACAGTCAAAGACCTTTTAATACCTTCTCAAGGATATGCTAGAGAAGCGAAATGTGATGTGGAATGTGTGAGGAGGATTTTAAAGAACTTTTACTGCAATTACACTCATTCAGACGTTTCTGGATTAATTACAGTGGCACAACTCGTTGAAGATTTATTGGCAGAGGTTGCGAATGATGTAGATTTGAAGACAATCACATTTATATCACTTGCTCAAATGTCGAATTCAGTATCAGTGGGAATTCAGCGCAGCTCTGATGGGATATACAGAGCAATTGACATCTACTTGGATAAGCATAGACATTTGACAGAGTCCGAGAGAGAAGAGGTGTGTCGGGTTTTGAATTGCCATAAAATGTCTCAAGAAGCTTGTGAAATCCCTGCACAAAATGAACGGTTGCCATTGAGAGTGGTGGTGCAGATACTATTTGCGGGGCATTTACACTTGAGAGACACCATCACAAAGAAGGTGCAGGGTTCGGATGAGAGATTGACAAAGCTGAAGACAGAGGACGAGGAAGAAGCAGAGAGGGTAAGCAGTAGTGAAGAAGGGGTGAAAATAGAGATGGAGAAAATGGGGAGCAAAGTGATGGAGTTGGAGAGAGAATGCTGTATAATAAGGAAAGAGATTCAGTGCAGTAGAGGCAAAAAGGAAAAATTTAGCGTGTGGAGAGAAATGAAGCGCAAGTTTGGGTGCACGAGTAGCATGAATGATTTTAATTCCCATTTGAAGAAGAAGAAGAAGGTGCATCCAAGACAGTGAGTATGGAAATGAATTTGATGTTCTTAGCTCTTTCTTTTCCGTTCTTTTCTTTTCTTTTCTTTTCTTCCCTTTTTCTTGCGTACTATTATTTCAATCAACCTCCTCCTAATAAAGACCTTCACAATAGTGAATACAAAGCTAGCCAATCTCAATGACTGAAGTTTATATGAACTAAACATGTTGCATTTATTTCAAGCGATAACAGATGTTGTTTATCCATGTTAATTGTTGTTGCCACTTACAGTATTAATTTTTTTTCAGTTTTTTTTTTTTTTTGAATGCAACTAAGTTTTGTTAGAGAACATCTCTGGATATCTTTTTGTGCCATAACTCTTTTCCTTTATTCATATCACTTCTTCAAATTTTATCAGGATTGGTTTATTGGGTCTATATATTTATGCAGACTCATGTATGAAAATGAAATCTATGTTTTGGTATATCTATGTAGTCACTAAACACTCAATTTCGTGGTTTTAAATATCAACTGTTGCGTTTCATATCAACCGATATATAATCGGTATTTTGGATCTCTAATATTGTTATTCACTGATATACAAGCCAATGTTGTCTGATATCGATAGAAATTTGACTCTATCATTGATATCAATACGTACTCCAATAAAATTATTTAAAACTAGGCTCAATTTTAACTGGTACACCACAGATGGTCTAAGAGCTACCTTTGCTTGCTTGTTACTACATTACTCACACACCTAATACCACTCTCTCTTCTCTCGGCTCACACTTCCTCTCTCCACACCCTTTCTTACTCAAAAAGTCTATTGAGATTCAAACAGAGACTCTAGAGCCTATCACAACATTCTATAATTTTAAAATAATCTAAAAGATTTCACAAAGTTTTAGGAAAATTTGGAAGTTCGTAGTATTAGAATATATTAGTAGTATATTAGCTAACTGTATATGAGCTGTCTACCAACCAGCTTTCATAATGTTATTCCTTAGTACATTGCCTCTTTCCTCTTTCGGCTACTTTTGGCCCCTCTGTACACACTCTCCCCTGTAAAGAGTCTTCTCTGAACATTATAAATAAACATTCAATACATATAATTTACTCTCTCTCTATTTCTGTATACATTCAATTTAACATAATATTAGAACTTTAAGATTTACGTCTATATTTTTTTCTCACCGGTAGACAATCAGCCGACAACCTTGTCTTCGCTCCGCACTGAGTTTTCTATACATGCCTTCACTCCGCTACATCTTCCGACTCTTTCTTTGTGGCTCTAATCATTTTGTTTAGTCAACCTATCTCTCTCCCTTTCTCATTTTGCCTCTCTGTTTGCAAATTCCTTGACCCGGGTCAGATCCATTTGCAGCTGTCTTCGCTGCTCAGCAAGAATTGAACAATGGCGAGCTTTGGACTCACACTCTCTGGTTTCGGACTCTCTGGAAATCCGCCATCTTCTCCGACCCATTCAATTTCACCTCCAACTGGAACGGTCCCAACGTCTGCTCTTATTTTAGAGTGTTCTGTGGCTAAAACAATCAACGAGATCATCCTCCTTAATGATAATCTCACGGGCTGTCTTCCCCCTGAAATCGGCTTCCTCAATAAGCTCACTGTGTTTGATGTTAGCTTCAACCACCTCCAGGGTTCACTGCCTTCTACCGTCGGACGCATGAGGAGCTTGGAGCAGCTGGATGTGGCCCACAATAGTCTTACTGGCCTCATCCCTGCAACTGTATGCCAGCTTCCAAGGCTTCACAACAAGTGGGTACCCATATTTCTTCTCCTCCAACCCGCCATGTCCAACAACATTTTTTTCTTTCTGGTGATTCAGAAGCAGGCAAGCCAACTCTCAGCCCCGGGAACTTATTACCACCACTGAGCTGAGACTTGGCTGTGTGAAAATCCTCACCCCTTCTTCTATATCTATACATATCTACACCATATCTCTCCATTATATATATATTAAAGTGTTTATATAACCTAGACAATACCTCCACCGCCATTCCCTATATGACCCACGTGGGCTTGTTCCCATCTTTTCATACAACCCATCATCCCCAAATTGTTTAATCAAAGCAGTCTGATCCCACTATTTCCCACTTTCTTTATTTTATCTTATCTTCCTTTTTTCATTAAAAATAAATAAAATCTCATTCCCCACCAACTCGTTTTCATTCTACTTGATTTTTTTGTTCCGTATTGTGCCATTCATACCATATACAGATTTACACAACAAACCTTATTTTATTCATCTCAGGAATCTACCTCGATCACATTTCTACACCAGCGAGTTACAACAAAAAAAAAAAAAAAAAAAAAAAAAAAAAACACAAACATAAACACCAACAACAACAACAAAGGAATTGTTTTCTTTTCTGCTAACGGCCACCCACCGACCTCACTTTCTCGACTCTGTCGTCATTCTCTTCCTCTTGCCTTCGTCTTAGGCGACACTTGACGGCCCTACTTCAGTGCTTCCAAGTTCACCGAGCAAGTTGCCTCCCCGCTGCTCCTCCAACGCAGCATATGGTGGCCCTCCGAATCGGACCATGACAGTGGCCTTCTGTTATAGTTCCTTGTTTTTCGCCTTCAGCGCGCAATTCTCTGCTTGCGCATCCTTGTACATGCGCTACAGTAGAGAGAGTTGGGCATTTAACTGTTGTACCTCACTTGTCCTATTCTGCAGCCGGTGAGATAAGTTAGTGACCGCAGTCATGGTCTCTACACATGACTTCAACGTATAGTGGTTGGCCTCAATGTCCGATTGAGTTGCCATTATTTGCTCCACTGACAGCATAGGAAAATTCAACGGAGTAAAAGCAAAAACATGGACGCTTGGTCCAGGGGCGCTTGGTTGCGATTCAAGGGCGACAGAACCGGTTATCTCTATTGTGGACTCGTTTAGGTTTGGAAAAAGGGTGAGCAAACTACGGGAGGAGGAGGCCATCTCAGAGGCAGCACAAGCAAGGGGTTGCAGAGTGGACGAAAAGGGTTGCAGAGTTCGTCGCTTTGGTTTGCTTTCAATCTCTAACTAGCCTCAGTCTCGGTTTAAATAGACAATGCAGAGACTAAGACGCCAAAACGGGAGCACGAGCCGAGGCAGACACAACGCTCTGTCGGTCAAATGCATCGCGCGCCGCTCGACGCCGCAGTGTCGGGCACTACTTTTGAAGGCGGGACACGACTTTTGAAGACCGGCGCGACTTTTGAGGGCGCGATATATATATATATATATATATATATATATATATGTATATCTTTGGGCAGCCTATATACACGACCATACAGTGTATTTTACAATGAACCTTGGTGAAAATATCAGCAAGTTGATCCTCCTGGGCACTTCAGTGATCTCATTTTCAATCTCAACTTGGTGGATACCTACCCTTCTTGAGTTTGCGGGGAGATGTTAGTAGATACTATACATTAGCTGTAAAGGATGTAGAAGACACTGTGAGGTCGTGTTAAACTGCTGTAAAAGACACTGTGTCGTCGTGTTGTACCGTTGTAGAAGACACTGTGTAGTTGTATCGAACCGCTATAGAAGACATTGTGAGGTCGTGTCGGACCATTGTAGAATACACTGTATGGTCATGTATATAGGCTGCCCAAAGATATATATATATATATATATCACGCCCTCAAAAGTCGCGCCGGCCTTCAAAAGTCGTGCCCCGCCTTCAAAAGTCACCCCCGACACTGTAGCGTCGAACAGCGCGTGATGCACGTGACTGACAGAGCGTCATGTCTGCCTCGACTCGCGCTCCTGTTTTGGTGTCTTAGTCTCTGCATTGTCTATTTAAACCGAGGCTGAGGCTGGTTAGAGATTGAAAGCAAACCAAAGCGACGAACTCTGCAGCCCCTTTCGTCCACTCTGCAACCCCTTACTTGTGCTGCCTCTGAGATGGCCTCCTCTTCCCGTAGTTCGTTCACCATTTTTCTAGACCTAAACGAGTCCACAATAGAGATAAT
Organism: Camellia sinensis; assembly: GCF_055761805.1. Classification (NCBI taxonomy): domain Eukaryota; kingdom Viridiplantae; phylum Streptophyta; class Magnoliopsida; order Ericales; family Theaceae; genus Camellia; species Camellia sinensis. The sequence continues at coordinate 177,120,582 of NC_138962.1, read as the reverse complement.
CGGTTCTGTCGTCCTTGAATTGCAACTAAGCGCCCCTGGACCAAGCGCCCCTATTTTTGCTTTACTCCGCTGAATTTTCCTATGCTATCAGTGGAGCAAATAATGGAAGCTCAATCGGACTTTGAGGCCAACCACTATACGTTGAAGTCATGTGTGGAGACCATGACTGTGGTCACTAACTTGTCTACAACGGTACAACACAACCACACAGTGTCTTCTACAGCTGTTTAACACGACCTCACAGTGTCTTCTACATCGGTTTGACATGAGCCATACAGTGTCTTCTACACCGGTCTGCCACAACCATACAATGTCTTCTACAATGACGGTTCGACAGGACCACACAGTATTTTCTACAGCAGCCTGACATGACCATACAGTGTCTTCTACAACGGTCTGACACGACCATACCGTGTCTCCTATTTTATTTATTTTATTTTATTTTCCCGTTTTGTTACTATTTCCAAACTCAAGTTAGTTTGTACCTATCCTCCTTGAGTTTGAGGGGAGATGTTAGAATATATTAGTAGTATATTAACTAGCTGTATATGAGCTGTCTACCAACCAGCTTTCATAATGTTGTTCCTTAGTGCATTGCCTCTTTCGGCCACTTTTGGCCCCTTTCTACACACTCTCCCCTATAAAGGAGAGTCTTCTTTAAACATTGTAAATACACATTCAATACATACAATTTATTCTCTCTCTATTTCTCTATACATTGAATTTAACACGTAGAATATCTTAGAAGAATCTAGAATGTGAGAGATTCTTGGGAAAGTTTAAATAAATTGAAAGGTTTAGCATTCTAAAAAGGTATGGAAAAATCTACAATAGTAGAAAATTCTGAAGTATAGTGAAAGGAGGAAGTATATCCTATAATATTTTAGAAGTTTAATGATGTCTCTTAAATCAAGTTAATCCTAACTGTCCATTGAGAATGAGGTGGTGGAGAGAACTAACAAAGAGGAGAGAACCAACAAAGAGAATGTATGTTAAAGGCAAACTTGGGTTAAATATGTTACTTAACATACGAGGTGAAGTAAATTGGGTCTATGAAATTGTGTATACTTTTTTTTATTCGTGAGTTTTCTATAAAAGTTTGTGTTTGGCTACCTCGAAATGATACTATTTTCAACAATGTCAATGTAGGGACGTTTTAAAATTGGGAGTTGTAGTATGTTACCACATAATGGAGAGACATTTCAAAATTAAGCGTTGTATTTCTTTTTCAATTAATGATTTTTTTTGCTTAATTTTTTTTTTTTAAATTGTTAAAAGTAGTTTTTGCTTTTATTTTCTTTGGATGTTGTGGATATTTAGATCTACAAGCGCATATTGCTCTTTCTTTTTGTATTTTGCTCATTGACCTAGCCCAGAAAAAATTTTAGTAACATTTTTTATGTGACAACATTAAGGCTTCGTTTGAAAATAGGCTATTTTAATAATTTTTTAACTTTTTACGAAAAGATATGCAGAAAAGTAGAGAGGTGATGTGACTAGTTTTAGTTGACTTTTTGACTTTTTGACTAAAATAGTCAGTCTCCAAACGAGGCCTAAGTGTATATAAGAGGGGGGGAAAAAAAAAATTTGAAGTAAATGGCAACAAAATCAAATTAATCAGAATAATATATGCTCATAATATTTTTAGCCTCCGTTTAGGAAGTAAGTTGACTTTTTAACTTTTTTAGCTATTTTAACCTGGGCTAAAAAACTTGATTTGAGAATGGCTTTCTGGCTTTTTGATTTTTTTTGTGAGAGAAGCGTGTAATGATTATAGATTGGATGTGATGTTTGGTTTGTTGTGACTAAAATAACCTATTTTATTTTTTGTGATTAAAATAGCCAAAAAAGCCTAGAAACTTACTTCCCAAACGGTGCCTTAGTCATAATTATTAATGTTATTCTATGTGAAAACCTAGCAATAATCTCAATCACACGGCATTTTTTCTATTGTAGACAAATTTATTGATAAATTTTCTAAATAACTAACTTTATTACAAAAGAGTAATGCTAGAGACTCCAAATATTCTACCAAAAGTTTTACCAAATATCTCACATGGGTGTTAGACCCACACAATGTGGGTCCCATATAGGTCCCACACCCATGTAAGACATTTGGTAAAACTTTTGGTAAAATTTTTAAGACCTCTAGCATTTTTTATTACAAAAGACTTGAATTGGTTGGTTAAAGTAATATTGGTGAATGCATATATCTATGCCTGTTTTCATTCTCTCCAAGAGGATGACACTGGCGTTGAGGATTTGATTCACCAAAAAATATAGCACAAAAAGATAATTCAGATCGCATTTGATGTCAAGTAAAAAAATATGATTAACCACACTTTTTTTCAAAAAACATGATTACTAATCACATTTCAACGTAATTTAGGAATATAAGTTTATCCATACACTATTTATTTAATTTTAAATAAATAATAATAACAAAAGGGTCGAAAAGCTTAAAATGCGGGTTCATATGATGCAATACAATACGTTTACGCAAACACAAATAACAATAATGCTACAAACCCAAGAAAAACACATCTATAGATCACAATCATTCTAGATAAAGTTTTGTCATAGCATTTCTGCGTAAATAAACCATAGACAAAAATAGCCAGCACGTACATGCCAATTCAATATGGCCAACCTTCAATGAAAATAATGAAAAATGCTTCATATGACCAGCATCATAATGCCATATACATTCTACTTAATCGGAGACCTCTGCAATCCATGTATGGGGCAAATACTGCAGAAAAATACAAGTTTACAGCTTCAAGTGTCATAATTATAAAGATTCAGAGACCAATCAACCTGATAAAAGTAACCACTACTGGATTGGATCAAAACTTCGACCAAATTTATCAACCCCAATTTTCTGAACAAACAGAACAACCAAGATTAGAGAGCCCAAACAACAAAGGATCATACTTACCAGCAAGAATCCTATTAGTTTTTCCAATACCCTTACCGCTGATGGTATTGCACGTGTGAAATAACTAGTGATGCAAAACCTAATTCATTGCCATCAGCAGTAGGGAGCAAGGACAGCTAGAAATGCCCACATGATGTTATAATCATGTGGATGCTGTTGCTAAGGGCGAGAATTTCCATAGACATTTGCACAACAATAGAGCATTAATAAAAGTAGAAATCCGGAACCAATATTTCCTAGCAAAATATTGTAACTTCTAAAATGATTCCAAAGCATATTTTCCACTTTCCCGCACCAAGAACATGGACAGGCACAACACGCTTAGCTTGGGGTAAACAGCAAGGCAGAAAAGAGAAAACATAGACACTAACAGAGAGTTTGATTTTAAACATGGTTATGTGCATGCACAAGTTCTGGAATCCGATGTGCTTTGCAACTAACCCCAGGAATTTTAGCTTCGTCTCACTCCTTCCTCATAAGGAGAAACAACCTCTGATCAACCTTAAATTTACCCATATAAGATGGATTCCCCTTCAGCATAAGTTGAAGTCCACCAAAAGATATATATATCATCCTGAAGCCAAACACCAAAACTTAATTAATAGACTGATGAGAATGAATAGAGCACAATGTCTAGGTTATCAACCCAGAAAAAAAAAAATGACTTCTAATATAAGCCCATAATTTTTAAAGCAACACATATAATGATGGTTGCATGATCAACCATGAGATCTTTAAAAATGTTTTCTAAGCCAACAAGAGCAAGTTGGCTATCATAAGATTCATAACTTTCCCACTCAAATTGGTCCGCTATTTCTTTAAGCTACTGGCACTAGATATACAATAATTTGCAACAACAGTATTAAATGACCCAACATTCATAACACAATTAATAAAATGTTTTAAAACTTTTGCATATACATACACTTTAACATCAGGTCCTGAGGACTCATCCTCAGATATCTTGTATAACAGCCCATGCATAACATATTCAAATTTGTCAGCAAGTGATTTTGCCGCACCCTGAAATTGGAGAACAGTAAATTTATTAATGATCTTAGGCTTTCAATACGAAAGAATTACAAAAAGGAAGAGAAAACATGTACAGACACAAAACTCCAGACACGTCACAGAAGCATGTTCCTCATTTCATATTTATTTGAATGTAGTGCTGACGTATCATTGTGCTCATTTTGTGTGCGCGCGCGTGTAGCTTCTGAGTATATATCATATTTTGATCATTTGATGAAATATGCAATGTTAAATTTCCAAAAAATAATAAATAAATAAATAAAAACTGAAGAAAAATATATCTGAAGACTCTGCTGTCACCAAACAAGAATCAAATCTTGTGGTCAAAATTACTGCACTAAATCAGCATCTGTCACCAAGCAAGATTTCTCCTATGACATCTCTCAGTCCCTTGCACAACAAAGATATGATGAGGGAGGGACTACTCATCAGAGTGTGGGCTACTTCTACAAAAATCTGATGATTGATTTAAGAACAGCAGTGGAAAAGTAGTCTAGGAATCAATTGATTCAATCCAATAAGCATGGTTGACTATTATAGGAAAGTCATTCTACTGTCAAGAGTTGGAACTCAATTTTCAAAAGAGAATCGAAATTAAAGCAAAATCCAATGTCAAATCTGAAAATAAAAGTAACAAATATAACCTCAAAAACGGTATAAGGTACAAGTTGGTAACGTCTTCCATTGAAAGGCTACTATAGACTGCAATGGTAATTACATTACCTTGACAGCTGTTCCACTGACATTTAGACTTGGAGCTAATGCCATCCTAAACTTCTCCCCAACATTAATAGGATACAGTTCCGTATTCACATCTAGCAGCAGCTGCATATCATAATCCTCACTCTGTGCTTGAATGCGAGAAACTGTAGACACACATTTATGCAGTCATTAACTTGAAGCAGTATCAAGAATCTGGAATAGGAACACAGAAATTTAAAATATCCAACTATCACGCTAAATCTATTCAAACATTACTCGTAGCCACTTAGATAAGAGTGGGCAAAGTGAAATCACGGAAAAAATATTTGAAACATAGATAAACCACCTAAAAGCTCACTTTACGAAGCTCGGAAATGTTGGCAGATATCCACAAAGTGATGAAAAAGAGAATTATTTAATATTGTGTCGCTATGCCTCACCAATGACAACCTTCCAAAAGAAGCCACAATGAAAACTACACCTTAACTCCGCTGCCTTCGCTTATCAGTTGTGTTTAAAGTACACAACTGAACGAATATGCACCACCAACAAAGTAAAGGCAACAGTCAATGGCGAATTCCTTCAGACACTACATAAGCACTTGATGCAGGCTGAAACATGCTTGCTGTTGCACTCATGCAAGCATGACTGAAAATCACTTGGCAAAATAGATAAACTATATGGGCACAAGTATACTAAAACTAGGTCTGGGAGGACCTTACATTTTATCTCTCCCATTCAATGTAGAAGAATATACTTTTGATGCACTACTTAATACTTTTTACATCTGAAAACAACAGCCTTGCAAGAATCTGGCACACTTCCAGTGTCATTTTCCAACAAGTAACCAATACTTTACTCTTTATAAAATGTGAGTTTAAATGGAGCTGCCACATCATGTGTTGCGAGAATTTCAATTGCATTGCACCTTAGTTCATGCAGCAGTACAATTACAGATTCAAGAAGGCAATATATTCAGAGCAGAGCAGATTCGATTAAAACCCACCCCCACACATAACCTGAGTTGGGTCTCTAACTTCAATACCTTTCCCATCCCAACTTTTGAGGAAATGTCCCATCCACAGGCCATGTTCAGTCCACCAGAACAACGCAAATCTGGCAGCATTGCCAGGGACATGGGACTTGCCAAGTGAACCATCAGACTGCCACCCCAAAATGCTGCCATCTTTTCTACTGATAGTATCCTTCAAGTGCTTAAAAAGCTACTATACATGTAGGCAAGTTCAAAATTGTGGAGTCCCATAACAAGGCCCATGATGATCTAAACTGATGAGCTAATGAACTAGGTCATCCTTAGAAGCAGGAAACTCCTACAAAGGCTTCGCTCCTAGCTCCTTAAACTCTTCTATCTCTGAATTGTTCACTCCTCAGAGAAGGGGGAGGGATGCCCGGCACCATCTCCAAAAGTTGCCGACTTTTATACCAGCATCTTTGGTGATTTGTGAACAATTTTTTCATCCTTTCAAGAGCATTTTTTTTTTATCTAATTAAAAACATATCTTGTCAAGATCTTTAGAACATCATGTTGACTAGTTTACAAATACCTTCTTTCAAGGACAGATCAATATAATGTGGAACCAGCCCTTTTCAAGTCAAAGCATTTTGCACTACCAAATTTTTTATATATAAGTAAGTTTTGCAGTAAAGAAATTACAGTTAACATCCAACAGAATGCCTAAAGCACAGAGATATAGATGGACGGTGTTTTCAATATAGACTGCAAGCATTATTTAAGCAATCAACAAGTAACAACAAGAATCTAAATGAAATACCTTTGTCAAATTTTTTACCATCTGGATCTAATCGTTCAACCTTAATAATGTCATCAAAATAAATACCCGCCATCTCGATGGCAACCTAGTCTCTCGAAAGGAAATATATACCTAAAACAAAATATAACAGAAAAAAAAGGGGTGAAAAAAAAAGGAGTGTTAGATGGAGGGTGCAATTAAAATCATCAATAATACATGATTTTCCACACAAAGGAATCATGAACAGAAATCTTTCCAATGGGTAGAGCAGGGAAATAAAACCCCAATTGAACCGTGATGCTATAATTACCTCATAAATATATTTTAAAAATTTACATAAATAGTTAAAAATATAGGTATTAGGAAAATAAAAATAAAAACCTAAACTTTCTTAAATATTTCTTTTATTGCTTTTTAAAATTAAAAATAAAAATCATAAATGCAGAAAATAATAAATTAACATAAATTCTACACATAATCAACTACACAAATGCAGGTGGTCTCAACCAAATTTCATACACTATAATGGAAATATAAGCTAAATCAATGCACAAACCGTAACAATCAAACACAAATTCTAAACTAACTACACAAACTATCAAATAAATGAAGTAAATTAAGCAAAAAATTAAGAATAGAAAAAAGTGAGTGAAAGGGACAAATTGATTAAGACTGTGTTTGGTTTATGGATTTGAGGACAGATATTATACACATTTTTTTTCTTTTTAAATCTCTCTCTCCAAATTCATGAACCAAACCCAGTCTAAAAAATAATAACTTAAAACCAAAACAAAAAACTACACTGCTTCTGTGCTTCTTTTTTTTTTTTTTTTTTTTTTTTTTGTTGTTCTCTAGATCGAGTACTGCTTCGGTTTAGTAAAAACAAAAACAAAATTACGAAGAAGAAAAGTAAGAGGGAAATGAAAATTGAATTTAAAGAAAGAAATAACTTTCAAATTATTGAAAGAATCTCACACCAAGAAAATATTAATTAAAATTAACTAAGATTTGTGTAGATCCTTTTTTTTCTTCTTTTTTTCTTTTTTTTTTTTTGAACTCCAAATTTGTGTAGATCCTATCCGATGATTTTTCTACCTTTACACCGTGTGGGAGTGGGAATGAGAGAGAGAGAGAGAGAGAGAGAGAGAGAGAACCTGTGGATCGCTGCTGAACTGAAAAAGCGAGGAAAGGAGACCTAGCCTCAGATTTCAAAACCCAAAACCCAAATATAATTCAAATTTCTTTTTCAAAACCTAAAACTCAAAACCCAAAAGCAAGGTTTTGAAAACTCTTTTTGAAATCTAAAACCCAAGCCCACGAACAATATTTTTAAGCTGCATGAATTTTATTTTTATTTTTTTGTATATTTATTATTATTCAGTAATTCTACAAAAAGAAATTTATAAATAAGAAATGATTTAACTATGAGGGCTGCTATCAGCACATGTCAAAATTCTTTGAACCTCCCATTTTATAATTTTTTTTATTATAATTATACTCTAAAGTAAAATTACTTTAAAAGACATTAAAATGAAACACACACCTATCAATAAGAACTAATACTCTATAATATTGGACACCCACCCCCACCCTCACCCCCAACTCTAACTATACGTATTCCATGTTTGTAAACCCTAAACCTATTATTTTTCATAACCAACTAACATAAACCCTAAATCTATTATTTTTCATAATCATCTTAAATCCTGAATGTGTCGTATTCATCACCATTATCAATGCTATTGAACTTGAAATTTTTGCTTCAAGTATAACGTATACTTCATCACTTATTTCACTGTGTAGAGCAATGGAGGACGAGGGCAACAATTCTAGTGAGACCGGTGTTCTATTGGTAAGTTTATCTGTCTTGTATTAACATTCTCGGTCGTTTTCAGTTGTTCTTGTTTCGCTTGAGCTGTTCGGTACTAGTTTGCTGACTGTTAGAATTATGTTCGGTAATACAGTACTGAACATAATCCTTTCGTTCAATACATAGGTTCCGAACATTAATACAGATAGTTAGTTATGTAATTTTCTTTGTTAAACTAACTTAGAATGGAAAATAGTGAATTAGAATGGATTTAAGTTATGTATTTTGAATGGATTTAAGTTATGTATTTTGAATGGATTTAATTCATGTTATTTTAAGTTGTGAATTGGAATGGATTCAAGTTACACAGTGATGAACAAATTTTGCTTGGACATATAGTGCTGACAGGATCATTATTGTTCGACAAAACAGTTCTGAACAAAATACATTTTTTCAGCTACACAGTGGTGAACAAATTGTTTTAGGCTACATTCAGAATTCTGATGGCCATTCAGACGATAATTCTGATAGCGATTCAGACGATGATTTTGTTTTTCCTTATCTTGCAAATGGTTATGCAAATCCCATAGAAATTGAAGTATCTTCGATCGATCTCAGCGATGACGAAAATACAAAAAGCAATGAAGAAGATGATGATGAGAAGATAAGAGAGGTTACTGATTTGGCGATACGGAGAGCGTTCAGAGAAGATGAGAGTCGTCGGAATGCTCCGTTGACAGCCGAGACGGCGACGAGAGTGATGGAGGGTTGGGGTCCAAGAATTCTATACTGGACCAAAACTCCAAACTCTGAAGATTGAGTGAGTCAAGGAAGGAGAGGAATGAAAAATTTAGGTGGGTGTGCATTTCATTGTAAAAATATTATGAACATGGGTAGATTTGGTAATAAGTGGGGTGTCCAAAAAAATATTATTAAAATTTAGGGTTTAGGCTTGGGGTCCAAAGAAATTGGGGGTCCAAAGAATTTTGGTAGGTACTAATAGCAGCACTCTTTAAATATATGTAACTTGAGTAGATATAAAATCAAAAACGTTCATAAAAAATAATAAATATAGAGTGAAACTCTGCCGTATAAATTAGATTATATGTATTTAAAAATACAGTTAGATTATGGGGTCTTTTGGGAAAAAAAAATGAAAAGTCAGTTTTTAGTTTTTTACATATTTTAGGTCACATCACTTCTTATATTTTTTATTTATAAAAATACAAAATAGACTAAAAAAACTAAAAAATTAATTTTTTATCAACTTCCCAAAACTTTCCTATGTATATAAAGGAAGTAAACAAATTTGACATTGTGTTCTTAACAAATTTTTTGACTACAAGACGAGGCTCAAAAAAAACTCAAAGATTGAGTTTTGACAATTCATAACCAACCAAGTTTTAAATTCATTTTTCTAAAAACTATTTTGAAAACTAAAATGCATCTTTTGGAAAGTGGCTTATAAGCCATCTTTTTAATTTATTTGAATTATATTATCTCTCTATTTTTATATATCTTTTTGTAATAAGTAAAAAAACTAACTTATTTGGTACTTTCTAAAATAACTTTAATTTAAAAACTTAATTCAAGGGGGTGGGACACTTTGATAAGATTTTAGGATATAAGTCCTCAGGTTCCAGGTTCTACTCTTCCCAGGATCAGCTACCTGGGTAACAGCACGTATGGTTGCTAGGATGAACTTTTTAGGCATGGCGAACCATAATAGTGTCAAGAGTGTGGATTCAAATTCCTGTTTGTGTACGAGTTGGTAACTTATCGCTACATGATTGAGTAGTCCTACCATGTAGCAACCACTTAAGAATGACCTCTGAGTTCTCGGCTTGTTATAAGGTCTAATCGTGGAGATTACTCCTATGTGGTTAGGCCTTTTAACCTTAATTTAAAAACTCATAATCAAATAAGTTTTGAATTTTCAATTTTTTTTAAAAAACTAATTTTAAAAATTAATTTCAAAACTAAACCAATTTTGAAAATATATAGAGTGCTTTCAAAATTGACCGGGTATGTTGAACCATAACTGGCACAAACTAAACCGTTGTACTTTATCATTACTAAACCGTTGCACAAACTAAACCGTTGTACTAAACCATAACTGGCATTTCAATATGTAGCCGTTGTACTCCATCATTATTAATTTGAATATCTTCCACTCTATCATTACTAATTTGAATACCTTCCACTTGAATCTTTTGGCCTGCTGCTGTGCTGGGCTGTTTAAACCTTTTGGCCTGGACTGTTTGAATCTCTGATTTAATCAAATATTAAATACATTCTAACAACATTTAGGATAAAAGTTTTAGGTATGAAATAATGAGACAAAATAAATTTTGATTCTATTTTTCTCTTTCAAATAAATTAAAACATAATAAATCATTAAAATAAATTTTGAATTTAAAACATAATTAAATAAATCATCAAAATAAAAAAAGTCTAACAGAACTCAAATAGGTCTCTAGATTTGTGGATCCAATCCCTTTCAAGGCAAAGCAAACACCTCGAAAAATGGATCTCCTCCGAGGGTTTCATCTCTTCTCAAAGCAACGGTTAATCATCTCGGACGCTCGTATGGCCTGGGCCTTCTTAAATGGGCTTGTTGGACTTTTCTTAGAGATATAATCTTGTTGGGCCTCTCCAACCTAATTGGTTGGCTTTCTTGTAGGTCCATTTAATATAATTCATTTGGGCCCATTTCGCTATAATTTCTTCAAACTCTTTAATTTTGGACTTTCCGATTGAGTTTCGATTAGACTCAATTAATTTAATGAGGTGAAGCTAACTCCTCTTACACTTTTGTTTTTTGGCGTTTGATTGATACTTGAAAAAAAATATTTTATTGCCTAAAAGATAAATTTTGATTCAATAAAATATCATTGATGATATTTTAATGAGCTAATATACTTACTTAAAAAGGCTAAATGCGTTTAAAAGGTAATAAGTGAAAGTCAATTTTGTAAAAATTGACTTACGAAAATTTTAAAGATAAGTCATTTTTTAAAAAGAGATGGAAAAATATTTTCCTTAAAATATATTTTGCTTACTTTTTGTTCAACCAACTAGCGAAAAATGTGTAAAATATTTGACAAAAATATTTTACGTCAAAACAAATGGAGCCAGTTGTTTTTGGATAAATTATACTTTGTCCCTTTTATGTTTGGCCATTTTCTTACTTTGGCTCTTAAAATTTATTTTTTTCACTTTGAACCTTCGTATTTCAAGTTTATCCCAATTTACTTTTAAAATTAATTTTTTTTCAAAATTAAACAGAAAATATCACATTAACTATCATATAACACAAAAAAATATATTATTATATTGAGATTCGGGTTTATGTTGGATGTGTAAGTTATATATAATAAAAAAAATTATGCCACATGGTTGTCAATATGGCATTTTCTGTCTAATTTTAAACAAAAATTAATTTTAGGGAGTAAATTGAGAAAATTTTGAAATATGAAAGGTCAAAGTGAAAAAAAATAAACTTTAAAAGTCAAAATGAGAAAATGACCAAACATAAAAGAGATAAACTATAATTTATCTATATTTTTTTGAATGATTTTTTAATTATATAAAAAAAAATATGAATGGCTAGTGTATATAATTTGATTTCAGTAATTTTTTAATTTTTAAACTGTTTTAATAACTTTTATTCTTTTAAACCAAAAAATCATATTTCTTTTGTTTTCAAGGTTATAATATATCCAAATAGATTAATCTATTTACACATCTTCAATACTCTTAATACACACTATCACTCAAATTTTTTAATTATAATTTTGTCCCACAATCAAATTACTTTTTTGGACAATTTTCTAAACCCTAATTTCTCCGTACACACCACTATTACCACCAGCCTCTGCCACCTCTGACTACTGTCCCCAACTATCACCTCCGGTTGCCGTTTCCCTCTACCATCATAGCCCTATATTTAGAGCATCCACAATGGTTGCAGGCCCTCTACATCATTCATTCCCTCTGGCTGCTTCTATCAACCACCACACACACTGCTAGAATCTAGGGAGGGAGTCATGATGGCAGTCAACTGACGATGGTAGTAATTAGGATTTGGGTTTGTTGAAAAAGAGAGTAATTTGGTATTTTTTTTAAAAAAAAAAAAACGGGGTGTGTTGTGAGATAAAATCAGACTTCTCAATTTATGTGTGGTGTAACTAAGCAAATAGAAAGAAAATAGTGTTAATTGAGAGATTTAGCGGTGTGTAAATAGAATTATCCTAAAGTTATTAAAGCATTAACTTTAGGCATTTTTAAAAAGGATTTGGTTTTTCTAATATTTACATCTCAATTTAAGAGAATTTGAAGGGTTCATGGTGCCCACCATAGATCCTATTCACTATTTGTTGATTTTTTAGGACAAATGGGATGAAAGTCAATAGGACTTAATGGTATTTAAGTCCACTTAATAAGATTAGTTGGTAATTACTGCAAATTTTTTCAATAAGTCATTGAATACAAAAAAAATAAAAATAAAATAAAATAATAATAATAATAATAATTCAGTATAATTTCATATTTTGTTGCATTTAATAAATTTTCTAAAAATATTTGTACAAAAGTTTATACTTTTTAAGTATATCTAGATTAAGTGGATCTAAATAAATAATAAAATTGATAAAAATGTTTTAAAAAATACACTAATTGAAAATTCTAAAAATTATTTTTGAAAACTCCAAACCAAACACAAGTAGAATTTCGAAAATGATTATTTCACTTTGCGAACTTTTTATTTTTTTATTTTTTATAATGAGTACTAAGTTAAAATTTTAATTATGACTATTATACTCTACACACTTTTTCTTAAATTTTTGTTTAGGAAAACTTACTTTGCTTTTCTCAAACTAACACACTTATATCACTTTTTTGGGGGGATTTTCCAAAATTTTAATGGGTTTGTTTTTTTGTTTTTTTTCGGTATTTAAAAAAAAAATTCAAGAAAGCTTAAAACAAGTTTTGAGAACTTATTTTACATTAAAGAGAGAAAAAAACATAGAACACATAATAAAATGCATTTCTTAGGATGAAGCATTGATGAGCACATTAAACTATTCATGTGAGTGAGAGCTCTCACAACTCAATCTTTCTCTAGAGAAGCAAATGCTGCTCAAAACTGTCCCTTCACCTTAATAAACTCATATTATCTATTTGACAGAGGAAGTTGTATGAAATATTCTTTCAAATATAAAATTATCGAATGGATGTTCGTGAAGATTGTTGTGTGTGTCGTTTTGATGGCATGCCAAGTCCATATGGTGATAATGTGATGTGGGCTATTTGTTGCAGTCTAAAGAAGTTAATTATAATTTATTTTAATTTAGAAGTTTGTGATAGATTACTTGGTTCAACTTCTACTTATATTTTAGGACAGTCAAGCCATAAGTATTTCTGAATCTTTTGGACTGTTTGGCCCAAGCTCTAGTTTCTTTGGATCAAAATGACACAATTTATCTAAAAGGACAACTATTTGTTGAATTCAACCAATATGTCTATCTGTTGGAATTTACCAAACTAACTATTTGTTTAAATGTGATACATTATTCAATAACCTGTCTATTGAACATCACACATTTCTCTACTTCACCACCGCCACATGCTACCACTGGCTACCAATCACTGCTTCTAGCCGTAGTTGTTGATGAATTTTTCAACGCCGGCACATTTTTTCGACAATATTTTCTGGTGCATTTTTATCACCACATAATATTTTACTTTAAATCTAATGTCTTATACCTTTTTGTGATGGATTTTCACAAATTTTCTTTCTTATTGAGTAAAAATAACTTAAATAATTTTTTTAAAAAATTAATTATATAAAAATTAAAAAAAAAAATACTTTTAATTTTTACTTTCAAATTAACAACTTCTAACATGTTGCACCAAATACCCATGATCTAGCTGAACCCAGTTAGCCTTGCTTGGCATTGCCGTAACACAATGGTTGGTGGGTCACTTCCAACCAAAGAGAAGGAAAATGAAAAGGAAGAGAAGCGACGGAAATGGACGGGGATTTTCTTCATTTCAATTATTTCCATAATAAATTCTACCTCATCGTAATTAACATTGAGTGTTTAGTTAATTGTTTTTGATAAATTATAAATACACTTTTTAAAAATTGTTTAAAATATAAATTGTCTCATGTAATTATGAAAATTACATCCTGTCCTTTCAAGTTTCTAATCGCATAATAAATTATCCATTTTATTAATGAATCATGAAGTTAATTAACATTTTTAATGATATCATAAATATATTTTAATTTTTATTATCATATAGAAGAGTAGTTAGGAATTTTATTTTTTTCTGTTAATTATGTTAAATAATTTTTTTTAATAAGGAGGTATTTGTAATTTTTAGAATCACAAAGGGTAATCTGTATTTTAAACAAAGCTTAAGTGGTATATTTGTAATTTTTTTTTAAAAATTAATGATTTAAATCAGTCATTTTGCAAGTCTATATGTAAATTAGTCAATGTCCATCACGAAAAAAATAAATCAATTCGATAATCAAACTAACAAAAGAGTGGTGTTACATCTAATTTCGCCCCCACAATTCGACCCCTAATGACATGGTCCACCTCTATATAAAGCGGTCTCACACTCCTTTCTCTCTCATCTTTAGCCTCTCCAATTCGACATCATTTGACTTTAAATAAGGGCATGGCTTCTGTTCAATCCTTAATCGGACTGGACCGTGCTGTTGGACCCGTGGGGGCCCACCACGGGTTCCGTTTTAATAATCTGGACCTTGAATGTGTAGAACTCGTCGAGTACTCTATTGCTGTAAAAAATCACGTTGATCGGATATCGATAGCTATGTGATCAAAACAAATTTTTGTCAACCGTTAATTTATTCACCGTCTATTTTTTTTTAGACAAAACTGATTTGATCACATAGCTACCGATATCTGATCAACGTGATTTTTTACAGGCTTATAGTACTCGACAAGTTTTATACATTAACGGTTCAGATTATCAAAACGAGACCCGTGGTGGGCCCCTACGGGCCCAACAGCACGGTCCAGTCCGATTAAGGACTGGACAGAAGCCAAACCCTTAAATAAGTAGATATCAATTAAGATTTTAAAATAGACTATTTATTTTTGTAAGACAAATCTAATAAAAATTATATTATTGTAATTATCAAATCAATGTAATTATTTTATGAATGATAACCACTAAAATGACTTAGGTTATAACTTAAGTGGCAACACTTGTACTCTTTAAGTTAATGTAACGTGTTTTATTTTGTTATTATGTCATTATTTTGTTGTTTGGATATTTTGAGTGGTGTATTATTGTGTTGGTTGAGCGTAAATTTGATTTAGACTTTGATTGGATTGTTCTCATTACTCAAAAAGCAACCTAAGAGGGGTGTGAATTAGGTTTCTACAAATTAAAACTAACAATTACCCAATAAAAATTACCGACTAATACAACAATTAGAACAGTAAATATAGCAGATAATTATCACAATAATATCAGATAAATATAGCAGTGCAAGCAAATTAAAGAAATAAGGGAAGAGAATGCAAACAAGATTTATAGTGGCTTGGTTTCAACCAAGCCTACGTCTACTCTTCAAGCTTCACTTGAGATTTTCCATTATGCTTCTAGCTTCATAGGGATGCTAGCAACCTCATGTAGGAATGGCAACGGGGCGGGGCGGGACAGGGCAGGGCTAGGGATTACACTCCCCGTCCCTGATCCCCGATCCCCGAAGCCATAAAATTCCTCGTCCTGGCCCCCGATCCCCGATGGGGAACCCATCACTCCCCCCGTCCCCCCGTGCCCTCGTCCCTTAACGGGAATCGGGTTTCCTGGATCTCGAAAAATCCCCGACCTTTTTTTTTTGTGTGTAGCTGGAAATTTTTTTGCTTGGTTATTGTATTGTCCTGGATTCTATTCCAACTGTACAAGGCAGTGGCATGAATGTAACAGTTTGGAAGTTAATGAATGAAGGTAATATTTTGCAGGTTGATGAATGAATGTATTTTATGCAAGTTTGCAGTGAATGCAGCTTGTATTTGCCTTGGCATGAAGGAAACAAATTCATATAATACCATTCACTAACATAATGTCTTTTCCATAAAAACAACCTATTCCCATAAACTTAAATACAATACATACACATTACCCCCTCAAATACAATACATACACTTCACAGATTTGCCATTCAATGAACAACAAAACTACATCATTTCTAATTACCAACCATGTCCAAAGTTAAAACAAAAATTATAAGTAGTTACTCACACAGCTTCCACATATATCTCTATGCCTCTACATATTCACACACACACACACACACACACACACACATATATATATATATATATATAATAAATCACACAGATAGAGGCAGAGAACTTGTATATAATTGTAAAAATGAACTGAGAAATAATTTGTTCCAAAAACATATATAATTATAAGATTGTGATTAAGCTCATAACCTAACTTTGAAGTAAAGCAGAATTCAAACATTCAAATAAGAGTCAAAATTGATCAAACCATATAAAATCCATTCCATTTAAAATAAAAAACAAAAAATCAAGAGCTAGGGTTTTTCCAAACAGAGATGAAAGATTTGGAGAATAGCAGAAATCGGTGAGCTGAAAATGGTGAGAAGGAGAGGCAAATCGAAGAGTTGATAGAGGAGAGAGGCAAATCATACTAGAGAGAGAGTCGATTGGGGGGTGAAAATCATAATGAACTTTGGTTCGTCTTTGTATAGTAGTTCAAAGAGGAAGAGCTGGTGAGGAAGGAGGAAGAAGGAAGACGCCGGTGAGGGAGGAACGACGTCGGCGATGAGAGAGGAGCGAGCGAACGGTGATGGAGCAACAGAGCAGAGCAGAGCAGAGAAGGCGATGTGTCTGTGTGAGTGTGAACCCCTAAAATGAGTCAAAAACATATACACACACACATATATAGAGAGGGGTATGATAGTAATTTTACTTCGGGGAAACGGGGACGGGAATGGGCTGGGTCTGGGGCTGGGAAACGTATCACCGTCCCCAGCCTGAAAATTGTCGGGGATTGATTTTCGAATATCATCCCTGGCCCGTCAAGGGTATTTTTCAGAAAAAAATTGCTCTAATCGGGGTCAAGGGGGCCAAGTCCCTGTCGAGTCAGGTTTAAATTGTCATCCCTAACCTCATGTACATGGAGCAATCCTCCACAGATTTTCTAACCTCACGGAGGTGCTAGTGTAATGCCCCAAGAAAATATACATAATGATAACATAACATCCATTACTCCTTATGGCAAACCGAAATAAATCCCAATGCTTACATCAAAGATCATGAGGTACGAACGAGATAGTTCCACATGCGGATATACATTTAATGAATTCTAGCACATAAATCTATAACATGTAGAACATTCAGTCAAAAATAAATAAATGCCCTCAAGGGCTTACATGTTCCAAGGCTTAAGCCCGGTTACACAAAAGATGGTTTCTCGAACCCATACATTTATAGCCTTAGGCTTACAAAAATACAGTCAAAACAAAATAGAGCCTTGTGCTCTCAACACATACATCCACGCCCTAGTTTGGTGGATTCACCATGTTTTTTCCTACACTAAGATCCCATAGCGTGAGCATAAAGCCCAATAGAAAATTCTTAACAAAGTATATACATTTTATACAATTCTCATGAAATGGAATGCACATGCCATGCTATGCCTTTAAAAGAAAATTCCATCTTTATTCTTTCAAAATCCTCATGCACAATGCGATATTGAAATTTTAACAATTTCATAGTTTTACATCAAATTCACGGGGCGGTAAATACGACTCAGGTAATTCCTAGGTTGGTGTCTGCAAATAGGCATAATTAGCACTACCAAATCCCCACTTTACCGGTAGCTAATCGGAAGGCACGTGGTACCTATTTCGCGCGTGTTTTCGGTCTTTCACCGTGGACACTCAGGCCAACTTAATCAATTCCATCTACACCCCCTATTCGGACTTACCAACATATTTACCCCAAAACAAATCAATGAATCTCATTTCACAACATTTCCCTTTTCAAATGCAAACTTTCATTTTCTTTATTCAAAAATTTGGAATAACTAAATGGATCGAGATGCCAATGCAATAATTACCCATGTAATGTAACAATTATCCATGCAATGCAACATTTTTACATTTACAATACTTCCATACAATTGTTTCATTTGTGATCACAATTTCCATTCCCCTTTCCAATGTAATTCACAAGATCAAAATATGTCCATATGAACCCATTAAGGGCAATAAAATTTCCACATTCAAGTATTCTCAACGAATTAATTATTTCATAGTTATGTCATATTTTTCTTTTAACTACAATTCTCAATCAACAAACCCTCTTACACTAAGAAATTCATCATTTCAACATTCATCAATATCATAACATCACCATATTTCTCAAAAGAAAAAAAACTCTAATTTTCTAGGGTTTCCATAAATGAGGTTTCCTTCTCATAGAAATTTTATTATCTCAAGAAAACATTTTCCAATAACAACATAACTCAAAATCTCAAGATTTCATATAAAACATTTTGAAAACCCACATTAAAAGATATATCATATCCAACTTATGAGTTAAAAACAAAGTTTCTATACCTCCCAAAGTTTGTTCTAAATCAATAAAATCTTGCAAAAATGTATATATAACTCTAAGAAAATCCCTACTTCAAATTTGAAGAAGAATGAGATGAAACCCTCAAATTCAATGGTGTTAAAGCTTGATCTCCACCGCTCAAAACGTAGGCCTTGAGAAGTTATCCAACTTTGGTGAAGAAATAAGGATCAAAATCCCAATGGATTGAAAAAGATCAAGAGTTCTTGGTGTTTGGTGGAGGTTTTCAGAGAAAAAGGAGAGGAAATGATATTTTTAGAGAGAGAGAGATGTGTAAAAAGTGAGCTTCACTCAGCCCAAGAAGAGAAAAAGACAGAATTTTTTGGACTCAGCGAGGTCTCGCACGTGCACCACCCATTCCCGTATGTACGAAGCGTATTTCCCGCACGTGCGACTCTCACCTCTGCATGTGCGGCACTCTCCCGCACCTCCACTCCGCACCTACATATAATGCAGTAGCCAAACACAGAAGCTCTCTCTCACTGCACATGCGGCCTCTCCTCCCGCACGTGCAGCTCTCATCCCTGCACGTGCGGCCTTGGTCCCAGGCCAAAAATTTTGAGCAACCCTACTCTAGACATCTTGGATCTATCCCCACACCTCCCGAAACACATGAAACTCGAAATTGAAGTAATCAAGAATGAAAATTTTGAGATTAAGTTTCCAAAAACAACAACCCAATGGTTAATCAAAAACCCACTTGGACACCTTATGAAATGCCTGGCATTGACCCCGAGGTCACATGCCACAAACTGAACGTCGACAGGTCGGCCAAACCTGTAATACAACGAGCCAGAAGACCGACGTTGACACACGTCGAAGTAGTGGAGGAGGAAGTAGACAGACTTCTGGAGGCCAGGGCCATCAGAGAAGTCAATTATCCGACATGGCTATCAAACACAGTGGTAGTAAAGAAAAAGAATGGTAAATGGAGGGTCTGCATAGACTTTACAAGCCTGAACAAAGCTTGTCCCAAAGACAGCTTTCCTTTACCCAAGATTGACCAGTTGGTCGACGCCACATCTGGACATGAAAGGATGAGCTTCCTGGATGCTTATAAGGGGTACCACCAGATAGCCATGTACCCCCCAGATGAGGAGAAGACAGTGTTTATCACCCCAAAAGGCCTATACTATTACAGAGTAATGTCTTTCAGATTGAAAAACGCAGGAGCAACTTACCAAAGGTTGGTAACCAAGATGTTCAAACACCTGATCGGCCAAACAGTAGAAGTCTACACCGATGACATGGTCGTGAAGACCAAGGAACCTAAGGGTAATCTTGCCGACCTGTCAGAGGTCTTTGAAATCCTCAAAACATATCGGCTCTGACTCAACGCATCGAAGTGCGCATTTAGAGTTGGATCCGGTAAGTTCTTAGGGTACCTAGTGACCAGAAGGAGCATTGAGGCCAGCCCAGATCAGATCAAGGCCATCCTAGAGTTACAGAGCCCGACATCGGCAAAACAGGTACAAATACTTACTGGAAGGGTTGTAGCCCTAAACAGGTTCATAAGCCGAAGCTTAGACAAATGTAAACCTTTCTTCAACCTAGTAAAGAAGGCCACGGACTTTCTATGGACGGAGGAGTGTGAAGAGGCTTTGGCCGACCTAAAGAAATATTTGACCACGGCTCCGGTCCTCTCAACACCTGAACCTGGGGAAGAGCTATTTTTGTACTTAGCGGTTTCGAAACACGCAGTAAGTGCAGTGGTAATCCGAGAAGAAAAAGGGGAGCAAAATGCTATTTACTATGTAAGCAAGACCTTGGCCGATGCAGAAACAAGGTATCTACCCTTAAAAAAATTGATGCTGGCCTTAGTAATGGCTTCAAAGAAACTGAACCATTACTTCTAGGCCCACAAGATTGTGGTGTTAACAGAACACCCACTGAAATCCTTGTTGCAACAAGGAGACTTAATAGGAAGAATAGCCAGATGGGCAGTAGCCTTGGGCCAGTATGACTTGGAGTTCAGGCCAAGAACAGCAATCAAAGGCCAAGTTTTGGCCGACTTCGTGGCCGAGTTCACGCCAGAATCCATCGTACACCGGGCTCCGTTGAGCCGAGGAGATCAATGCCGAGGTAAGAAGAAAGAAGCACAGCCGAATACAACACAACAAAAGAAAGAAGAGAAACTCAGACCCTGCAGCATTTACATCGGCGACTCCTTTCGACTGTTCGTTGATGGGAGTTCAAACTGACAGGGAGTGGGGGCAGGAGTAGTACTGATATCTCCAGATGGGGAGATATTAGAACAGTCCATTCGATTAGGGTTCAAGGCCTCAAACAATGAGGCAGAATATGAAGCATTGATTGCAGGACTGAAGCTAGCAGCAATAGCAGAAGCAGATGAGGTAATAGTCTTTTGTGACTCACAACTTATAGTCAACCAAGCAACGAGCGAGTTTGCAGCAAGAGATGAAAGGATGTTGGCCTACACAAAAGAGGTCATTAGATTGGCGGCCTTATTTCAGAACTGCTGACTTCTTCAGGTTAGCCGAGATGATAACAGCCACGCCGACGCGTTGGCCAACCTGGCAAGTTTAATACAAATTGGAAAAACAAGGACAATAATGATTGACTATTTGTCGGGCCTGAGCATAGAACTGCCGTCCATAGAGCATGAAGTAATGTGTGTGGACATAGGACCAAGCTGAATGGATGCAATTGTTGCATTCCTGAAAGAAGGAAAACTGCCAGAAGACCACAAAGAGGCACACAAGGTCAGATTGAAGTCGGCAAGATTCAGTCTGACAGCGGAAGGACATCTCTATAGAAGGTCCTTCACTAGACCCCTTTTAAGGTGCGTACACCCTTTGCAAGTTGAAGATTTTTTATAAGAAATTCATGAAGGAATTTGTGGAAACCACGCTGGGGGCAGATCGCTAGCTCACAGGGCCATTACCCGGGGGTATTGGTGGCCCTACATGCAAAAAGATGCAGAAGCCTACGTGAAGAAGTGTGAATAATGCCAAAGGTTTACACCTTTGATACACCAGCCAGCTGCTGACCTGAACCCTGTGTCCAGTCCTTGGCCATTTGCCCAATGGGGCATGGATCTCATTGGGCAATTACCCCAAGCAACTGGTCAAAGGAAGTACCTGCTGGTAGTAACAGATTACTTCACGAAGTGGATAGAAACAGAACCTCTTGCCAAAATTCGAGATGTGGATCTCAAGAACTTCATATGGAGAAACATCATCACCAGATTTGGAATTCCAAGAGCAATAGTTGCCGACAATGGAACATAGTTTAATAGTAAGCTAATTAAGAGCTTCTGTACAAAGTTCAAGATCAAGAACTACTTTTCAACACCAAGTTTTTTCCAAAGCAATGGGCAAGCAGAAGTATCTAACAAAGTAATTTTGGATGGGGTAAAGAAGAGGCTGCAGGCTGCAGGCAACAAAAGGAAAGTGGGTAGACGAATTACCCAATATACTTTGGATATGTCGGACTACGCCGAGAAGATCAACAGGGGAATCCTCCTTTACCATGGCTTATGGCACAGAAGCAGTCATTCCATTGGAGGTCAGCATCCCAGAAATCAGAACCCAGGGAGTTGAGAACGGGACTAATGATGTACTCTTAGCCCGAGATCTAGATCTTATAGAAGAAATAAGAGAGAAAGCTGCAACACATCTTGCAGCATACCAGCAACAGCTTGCCAGAGCTTATAACAAGAAGGTTAATCCAAGGGAGTTTCAAGTCGGCGACCTAGTCCTGAGAAAAGTTTTCGGCAACAAGAAGGATCCTAGGGAGGGAAAGCTTGGCCCAAACTGGGAAGGACCCTACATAATCACTTCGATATTGGGCAATAGGGCAAGATAATGAGGGCAAAGCATTGCCAAGACCCTGGAACACTTGTAATTTGAAATTTTTCTATCATTAGATGTTACTTGTTTTTTACTGACGTGATCAATAAAATCTTAGCAGAATTCTTCAACACTTATGACTGATAAAAATGCATAATGTGGTTTCTAGAAAACATGAATAATGAGAACCCAAGTGGAACTCAGGTTCACATTAGGGGGCAGAGAGAAAACAAAGCTGTTTAACACTTGTTGAAATTTGTAGCAATTTACAAGTTGAAGTTAAACCGAGATCATTGTTTAACACTTGTTGAAATTTGTAGCAATTTACAAGTTAAAGTTAAACCAAGATCATTGTTTAACACTTGTTGAAATTTGTAGCAATTTACAAGTTGAAGTTAAACCGAAATCATTGTTTAACACTTGCTGAAATTTGTAGCAATCTACAAGTTGAAGTTAAATCGAGATCATTCTTTAACACTTGTTGAAATTTGTAGCAATTTATAAGTTCAAGTTAAACCGAGATCATTGTTTAACACTTGTAGAAATTTGTAGCAATTTACAAGTTGAAGTTAAACCGACATCATTGTTTAACACTTGTCGAAATTTGTAGCAATTTACAAGTTGAAGTTAAACCGACATCATTGTTTAACACTTGTCGAAATTTGTAGCAATTTACAAGTTGAAGTTAAACCGACATCATTGTTTAACACTTGTCGAAATTTGTAGCAATTTACAAGTTGAAGTTAAACCGAGATCGTTGTTTAACACTTGTTAAAATTTGTAGCAATTTACAAGTTGAAGTTAAACCGAGATCGTTGTTTAACACTTGTTGAAATTTGTAGCAATTTATAAGTTGAAGTTAAACCGAGATCGTTGTTTAACACTTGTTGAAATTTGTAGCAATTTAGAAGTTGAAGTTAAACCGAGATCGTTGTTTAACACTTGTTGAAATTTGTAGCAATTTAGAAGTTGAAGTTAAACCGAGATCGTTGTTTAACACTTGTTAAAATTTGTAGCAATTTACAAGTTGAAGTTAAACCGAGATCGTTGTTTAACACTTGTTGAAATTTGTAGCAATTTACAAGTTGAAGTTAAACCGAGATCATTGTTTAACACTTGTTGAAATTTGTAGCAATTTACAAGTTGAAGTTTGTAGCAATTTACAAGTTGAAGTTAAACCGAGATCATTGTTTAACACTTGTTGAAATTTGTAGCAATTTACAAGTTGAAGTTAAACCGAGATCATTGTTTAACACTTGTTGAAATTTGTAGTAATTTACAAGTTGAAGTTAAACCGAGATCATTGTTTAAACACTTGTTGAAATTTGTAGCAATTTATAAGCTAAAGTTAAACCAAGATCATTGTTTAGCATTTGTTAAAACTAGAGGAAAGTTTACAAGTTGGTATAACCAAGGTACATCACCCTGAGAAGGTTGCACAAAGAAGGAAGAGCACACTAAAGACGCGCAAAATATTCTAAGTATAGAAAACATGCAAAGGCAATGAAGAAAAGACAAAGGTACAAACATTTAGAAAGAGGAAAGATTGTATTAGCATTCAAGAAACAGGGGGCACATCGGCCATTTGAAGAGCTTACATTGTTTCAAAAGATGAAAATAAACAAAGAACAAGAAAGGAAAGGCAAAACAAAAAGCTAAGACTCCTCAGCAACAGCAGTTGATTGGGTTTGAAGTTCAGACGACTGTTGAGAAGACATCTCGGCAGACTTCTCAGCCACTATCTCGGCATCAATTTGCTGAAGGGTTTCATCGAGGCTCTTGTCAGCAAAGGAAACATTGGCGGATGCCTTCTCAGCTGCAGCATCTTTGGGAACCTCATCACCCTCCTCATCTTGAGTCAAGTCCAGGACTTGCTCAGTTGAAGGAAGGGACTTGGGCCCAGTAGCCTCCTTTGCTTTCCTCACCAAGGCCTCCTCCTCGGGCTCAGAATCAGACTCGTCATCGGATTGACTTGGAGGTGGAGGTGGAGGGAATGGAAGAGGAATAGCGTCGGCATTGCGAAGAGGCGAGTCCTCGGGGACTTCAAGTTTTTTCAGAAGAGACATCCAACCAAGGGAGAAACCCTTGTTGCATGCCTGCTTCACTTGTATTTCATAGGCCTCCGTGACATCGGCCATGCCCTGAGCATATGCCTTCTCATCGGCACCCTTGATTTCAGCCTCCTTGGTGGCCAGGGCCTCTTGGAGCTCTTTTTGGGCCTGGGCCATTTTCTTCTCGGCCTCCTTTTTTTAAGAATCAGCGACCTTCCTGATAACCTCGGCAGATTCAACATTTTCTTCGGCATCAGTTTGGGCTTTGATGGTAGCCTCAGCCTGGTCCTCTAACTTCTTCATTTTTGATTGAAGGCTTTTGTTGGTTTTTTGAAGGGTAGAAAACTCCCTTTTCATCTCAGCCAACTTCTCCCGATTTTCAAAAGATTGCATAGAGAAAGAGTGCGTATGCAGGATGGCCTGAAAGAACACGAGGCAATAGTTGTTGAAGAATTTCTAAGTACAAGAAAGAAAGAAGAAAATTACCAAAAAGAAGACACTTACTTGAACAGATCTCTGAAGCATCAGAGCGTAATTCTCGCACTCGCTGAACTCGGCGTTTCGCTCCAGATCGCCTGGAAGAAGCAGAGCAGTACTCAGGGCAACGCCGACATTGATGTCATCGGCGCTATCACTAACCATAACAAGCTTGTCTTCAAGGGTGATTTCGGGGGCCCAGGGGGCATCAGGTTTTTTAGACCCCGAGGTCGTTGCAGAGGATGACCTTGGCTTCTTCAATTTTGTAGATTCAGATGGTTGGGTTTCAGAGCATCTCTTCTCAGCAGAGGGTTGAGATTTGTCACTCTCAGATAACTTAGAGATCGGCAAAGTATCCTTAGACTTAACCTAAGTTACCTTCGCCTTTGGCTGAGCTTTTTTTACTCGTTTTGGCTTTGGTGGAAGTTGGGTTTGTGTTGGTTGAGCTTCAACATCAGAAGGAAGGTTAGCTAAGAGGTCTTTTGCAATTGGTTTTGGGCGGCCCATCTTGGCGATAAGGACAAGTCGTTGCCAACGTTTTCTCTGGGATATCGGAATTAGGTATTGAGCCAAGGTTGATGGCTGATTAGCTGGATCAGATATTGATCCTTGATCTGTCCGAGATGTGGACGCAGTTTGTGGAGTTGTGGCAGAGGGTGAAGAAAGGCTTTTTTTCTTCCTCTTAGGGACGTCGGGCAAAGCTGACCTGTATGTTGGAATAAAATTCAGAAGCAGAGGCGCCTTCCGTTTATGGACTGACAGGTCCAAAAGTCTCTTCAAATCCTTGCTGGGAAAGAATGATTGGCGAAAGTTTTTTGGTGGCTTAGGAACAGCTGCAAGAGAAACAAACATTAGAGATAGATACAATATTGAAGACTTTGAAAAAAAACGAGTAAATATGAATGCAGGGCTCTTACCATTACCCTCTACAAAGATTGATCGAGGGAGAGGGAAGAGATGGAGGTCTTCATTTGGGGCGAACTCCCAGTTCCCCAAAGTGATGAAATAGTCATCCCCAGCTCCCTTGTTGGAGTCAGGGAGGTCGGCGACGATTTTGTATTCGGTTGACCTCGGCTTAAGGTAGTAAACGTAGCCGGTGTCTTTTTTGAGGCCACACATAGTGTAGCAGTATTGGATATCGGCTAATGTGATCCTAGCGTTTTCCTGTTTAGCCAAAGCTATGATACCATTAATGGTCCAATAGGAATTGGTGAAAAGTTACATGGGGTTCAACTTGTAGTAGTGAAGTATTTCACGGAAAAAGGGTGTTAAATGGGAGTCGAAGTCCACATTCAATGAAGGCCACCACAGGGAAAGGCATGGAGGTAGTTGTAGGCATTATGGAGTCATCATCCCCAGATAACCTCAAATTGACGTCGGCTGGAATTTCAAACTCTCGCCTAAAATGTTCTAGCTTGGATGGGGTGTCTACCCTGTGTTTCCACATATCCATGATATCGGCTTGACTAAAGGTACTGGATTTCAGAAAGAAGATGTTTTAAGAAAGGGTTATTGGGATCTCGGCAAAACACTTAGGTATGTGCCTGTGCAAGAATTTGTGAGGATTGTTTCAGTTTTTCCTAAGAATTAGGGGCTCTACAGACAAATCCCAAACCTAGATCTATGAAAACGAAGATCAAAAGCACGGATCTGGAAAAGAAACAAAAAACAGAAAACAAGAACGGAGTTTCAGAATCCAGAACAGAGATAGACTATCAAGAGCATAAAGAATACAAGAAGTCTAAGGTCAAGAACAGTGGCAAAAGTGCAAGAAAGTGGTGAAACAGTGCGTGTGTTCAAAACATGGGCAAGGGCAAAATCACGGAATAGACGCATTTGAAGTATGTGATTCACAGGATTAACGTTTGAAGAAAGCAGTAATGGCAACAGGTAATGAAGAGTATCAAAAAATTGAAAACGAAAGGAACAGTAAACTCACCGAAGAAAAGAAGCCGGTGTAAGGATAGTCGAAGTCAGGCAGCGGTTACAGAAGTAACAGAACGGTGAGAGCTTTACTAGAATGAAGGAATTGAGGTAGTTGCAGAGCTTGAAGACTAAAACAATGGCGGATTCGAGAGAAAAGAGTTACAGAGAGAGAAAGCTAGAGGACTGAATGCAAAAAGTGAAGAGACAAAAGAGGGGGAAATGTTTTGTTAAAAGTTGAAACGGCGGTAACAAATTAATGCGCCTGGAACGACGCATACGTCAGACGGCGCATGCAGACGCAAAATGGATTACAGGCGCGTCGCAGGCACGGTCCAATGAGGTTAAGACACGTGAATGAAACGGTTGAATAAGTGGTGCATAACAGCTCATGCGCATGAAAGAGTTCATTGGAAATCTTGTTCTTTAAAGTAGACATGTCGGCCTTGATGTTGATCACGGCTAAAGATGTTAGGCCGATGTACTGGCAGGAAGTACCGATATAGGTTCCATCACCTCAGGATGCCGAGGTAATAGACCCTAGGGGGCAGTTGTGGGGATATATTTTCTGAGTACCAACACGTGGCAAGGTGACGCCGACGTGTCAGCCGAGGTGCCACGTGTCTTGGACGTGACGCCGAGGTGATCTCGGCTAGGCCGATGTTATCTCCGAAGATATCGGAGTCCGAGATAAACAGATATGGGACAAGAGTTCTAGAATGAAGAAAGACTTCAAGATGGATAAGGATAACATTCTGAGGGAGTTTATCCTTATCTCTTGTAAAGTCCAAAGTAAGCACTGCATGAGAGTCCATAAAAGTCAGGCTTCTAGTAGGACTAGGATTGAGTAAACTATAAAAGAAAGGCACACCCGATGGGTCTAAAATACGTAATTTATGCTTTGAGCAGTGAATTTAGCACTTGATTATCTTTGAGAGATATGCTAACTTGATCGTCGGAGTACCCCCAGGTGGAAGAACCACCGCTGGAGCATTCTCTTTCTGTTGCAGGTTAGCTGATTCTGCCGGTGCTCTCTAACTGATTACTAAACGGACAGTGTGATCAGAAAATTACTCACACATAAGCCAATAGGACATTTTACTTCGTTTAGATTGTTGTATTTAGTCAACTTCTGAAATTAATGGAGAATAAATTTATTTTGCTTATGAATGAAGATTGCTGAGTATTGGGTATTGTATGGAGTCGAGTGTATTTGAATAATGAATATTAGTTAATGAAATAATTATGGAGTTAGTTAATGATAATCGGGATTACAAAAAAAAGGGCATTACAAGCACTCACGAATTATGAATAGTAAACTAACTATTAACTTCTTAATTGGTATTTTACAAAATAATAACAAAATAAAAATGAATACTTACAAGAAACCCCATGAGAATGTAGGCCCTTGAAAAAGAAAAAAAATTATTGATTAGTTTTGGGACATGATTGAGTGCTGCTGGAGAGCTATAATTAGAGCTGTAACAATGCAGCTCTAATGAGCAGACAACCTATAAAAAAAAAAAATAAATAAAAAAAAAAAATAGTGACGTAAAAAACAAAAAATGAAAAAAAAAAAGATAAATTAGTGCTCCATTAGAACTCGTTTTTCAGAGGTCTAAATCATTTTTTTACATAATTATATCCCACGTTAATCACAATTTACTATATTTTTTTAATATTTTTTAATCACTCAATATAAATTTACAAATTTTATCCCTCTATCAATCACAACGATGTCAAGACACCATGTAATTTAGGAATTATTTAGGATGACTTAAATAAATATATTTTTTATCTTTTTATAAAAAAATAATATAATAAAAAAAATAAAAAAAAAATTATTTTAAATATGCCAAATTTGAACTTAACGATCTCCCAACATCAACTAACTTCTCGCGAAAAAGGGGTAATGAGCCAAAAAAAAATTTAAAAAAGGCGAACAGTGTTGTGATACTTTTGAAGGGTCGCAATCAAGTCATGTCGTGTGGAGAATCCTCTCAAATTTCCTTCATCCAATCTTTATCTCTATCTTTATCCTTATCTTTAGGTAAATTACACTTAATTTTTTTCAAAATTTGAAAAAAATATAATAATTTTATAATTTTAATATAATTACCTATTTAATTTTAATATAATTTTAATATAATTACCTATTTTGATTAAAATATTTGACAAATGACTAAAAATTGAAAATTCATAAAATTATTTTTAAAAATTTCAAATCAAATAGATTATTATAATTACATCAAAATTTTAATATAATTACATTAAATTTTTTTAGTAAAGTTAAATGGATTAAAATTACATGGTTGGAAAAAATAAAAATAAATAAATAATATACATATTTCAATAAAAAAAAGAGATGATAATATTATTTTTTATTAATTTAATTACAAAAGTGTATATGAAAATGGAGTTAAGAGTAATAAAAATTAAAATATTAAGTGAGTATAATGTAAGAAAAAATTAGTAAAATGTCCCTCTCTAATTTTTGATAGTATGAAAGGTTCAATATGTTTTCTCGTTTTAGTTAAAATCTCTCAATAATATTATTAGAGAAATTTTTAATCATCATAGAAAAATTTCAAATTTCTTTGTAACTAGATGAAATTTCTTTATGCTGAAATTTCTCTATGTCGAAATTTTTTTGTGAAAATATTGAGATATCTCAACTATTATGAAAATATTACATATTTTTTATTTTATAAAATCTTAATATCATGGATCTTAAACTAAAAATTTCAATTTTTCTTTTAGTTTTTAGATTTACTTAATCTAGATACACTTAAAAAGTACAAAACTTGTGTAATTTTTTTTTAAAAAAATTTGTGCAATTTTTTAAAAAATATAAAAATTTAATATATTTTCGTAGTTTGTTATATTTAATTTTTTATGCAAACTTTCAAGTGTATGTATAGTAAGTACATTTAAAAAATAAAAATAAAAAATTATATAAAATATTTGAAAAAACTCTAAATTAAAGATAATTGTTGTATTTTTTTTTTCTAATTTTTTAAAAAATACCAGTATAATTTACTCGTTATTTTATTCTGTCAAAGCTACAAATGTCGCATGGATGATGATGGAGTAAATACCAAGCACACGAAACTTCCTGAGTCAAATTCAGCTAAAGAAGCTTCCAAATTTTCTCTCTCTCTCCCTCTCTCTCGCTAAAAAGGATCTATACCCTCTCTATCCAGTAGTTGTGGATTCAGTGCTCCACAGACATGGGACAAGTTTTAGACAAAATTCAAGGTACTAATATTCACTACCCACTACAATCTCTCTCTTAAACTTGTATTTGTTTTGAGTTGTATGAATTTTTCTGAATCTAAAGACCCTGATTTTGATTCAAGTTCATGACTTTTGGGCTTGCATTTGTTGGGTTTATTTCATCTCTCTGATAAATTACAAGAAACAATTGAACTATTCATTATGATCTGGAAACAAATCCCAATATTTCTGGAAAACTTGATAGAATTTGTGTTTGGATTGAGGATTTATGGAGGGATTTACTAAGGGGAAAAGGAAAATGAAAGAGAAATTAAGAAATAAATTTTTCACTATGATCCATCCGATTCAACGCAGCCTGAAACGGATTATTGGAAATCAAATTTACACGAATCATTAGATTCAAAAAAATTCTCTGCAGTTTACATGTTTTGATTTTAATTTTTAATTTTTTGTTTTATACTCAACGAGACAGCTATAGAAAAAGTGTTTTTGAAGATTTCAAGGATTTTGTTTGTATCTAAGAAAGTATCAAGGGAAGGAAAGGGAAGTTTTTATATTTTTCTTCCTTTATGCTTAAAAGTTTCCTTTTTTCCCTTGCTTTAATACCCATAACATTATTCACAAAGATCACTTTAGAACCACTGCTCATATTTTTACAAACAGCAGTGCTTCCGACCCCTAGTGACCAAACCCCCCCCCCCTCTCTCTCTCTCTCTCTCTCTCTCTCTCTCTCCAGTGCCACGTGGCAGCCTGCCACTGGCTGAAACCCAAACAAAAAAAAAAAACAATTTTTTTGGCCAATCAGGGAAGACCCCCAGCACCCCCACTGGGGGTCTAAGTCATTTTTCTTTTACAAAACAGCAGTGCTTCCGACCCCAGTAACCACCCCCCCCCCCAAGTGCCACGTGGCAGCCTGCCACTGGCTGAAACCCAAACAAAAAAAAAAAACAATTTTTTTGGCCAATCAGGGAAGACCCCCAGCACCCCCACTGGGGGTCTAAGTCATTTTTCTTTTACAAAACAGTAGTGCTTCCGACCCCCAGTGACCACCCCAGTGCCACGTGGCAGCCTGCCACTGGCTGAAACCCAAACAAAAAAAAAAACAATTTTTTTGGCCAATCAGGGAAGACCCCAGCACCCCCACTGGGGGTCTAAGTCATTTTTCTTTTACAAAATTGGCTTAGAGTTAACATTAGGGGAAGTTTTAATTTAGTGTATATTACAAATTTTGTAAAATTGGCTTAGAGTTAACATTAGGGGAAGTTTT
Source organism: Camellia sinensis (assembly GCF_055761805.1). Lineage (NCBI taxonomy): Eukaryota > Viridiplantae > Streptophyta > Magnoliopsida > Ericales > Theaceae > Camellia > Camellia sinensis. The sequence goes on along the minus strand of NC_138962.1, from coordinate 177,088,903 downwards.
AATTTAGTGTATATTACAAAAAATAGTTACAGATTAGTGATAAATTTTATAAATATTAATAATTAAATTTGTAAACTTTTCCACCAATTTGTATTTTGTAATAATTTTGTGGGAAGACTACTGGGTAGTAATTTCCCCTTAACATTAAGGGGAAAAATACTTATCCAGAAAAAGGGTAAAGAATGTGTATATGTGACTAAGATTTAATTGGTGTATTGTGGTGTCCATGCATAGAATAAAAGGGGAATTACAATTCAGTGAGTTTTTAAAATTTTTTTTTATAGATACATGAAAAAGTTATAATTTTAATCATTAATGGGTATAAAGTTACCACTTATGTGTAATTTTTGTTCTAAATCTACACTGAATTGTATTTTCGCCTAGAATAAATCTGGACCATACATTTGATAATATTGCTATGGTTTTTATACTCCTTTCTCCCTTGAAATGTTTTTCTAGCATATTGCGCCTTTCTATTGTTTGTCCTTGTGGTATGAAAATGCCTTACTCATACAACTGACAAAGAAAAAAGAAAATAAAATGCCTCAGTTCGAGTCATTAAAAATCTATTAGGAGTATTTTCTAATTAAATTTGTATTTTCTTACTTTTAAATGTTTCAAGTGTTTTGGGATGAAATATTGGGCCTTAAGTTGTTATTACAGTGGGTAGGGGTAATTCTATATGGTAATTACTTCTTGTTACGGTTTTGTAAAACTTATAAAATGATCTATTAGGTAAAAATAAGACTACGAATTTGAGAATGAATAAAAGTTGAATAAGAAGAAGGAATTGGTGAAGGGGTACAAGATTATTTGATTAGTTGGGAGGTGGTTTATCTTCCGAAAATAAGGAGAGGTCTTGTTTTGGGAAGTATTCTAACTGAGAAGATTTTTGTGCTTGGTAAAATGGCTTTGGAGATTTCCAATAGAGCGTGACTTTTTATGACATGCTGTCATTAAAAGCAAATATGAAATTCAAGATAATGATTGGGAATCTCGTGATGTTAATTGGGGGATTCTCGGTTTCCTTTGTAATTCATTTCTCAATGCTTTTCTCGTTTTTTCTCGACATATTCATATCATCGTGGGTAATGGAGATAATTTCTTTATAAGGATAGGAGGATGTTTGAAGGGGTGAGATTTCTTTTTACCATTTAATTACTTGTTTTTACCATTTAACTTAGTTGCATAATGCATGTATTGCTACCACAGTTTCTTCATGTATGTATCCTAGCATTTGGAATTTTTTATTTTTTATTTATAGAAATCTCAATGATCAAGAGGCAAGTGAGTAGAATTTTTGGCTATCCATTCCTGATGGTGATTTTTTGAGACAGCAACCATTGATAGAAGATTGTGGTCCATTTTTTAGCATTTTTTTTTTCCTTCTTGCAACTACTTTTTGAGTCCATTATTGATGATCCAAATGTAACTCTCATAAATTAATTTGGAGTGCAAATACGCGTTTTAAAGTTAGGGTGAGGAGAGTATTGATCACTTTTGTTTTTGCATTGTCCTGTAATAATGAGTTCATTATGGAAATTATTTCAGTCAGCAATGATTGATTGGGAGGTTCAATTTTATTGTGTCCAATTGCTTATGATTGATTTCAAGGGTTTTGACTCGAATATGAACACTTGAGCCCTTTGGGTTGTGTAAGTTGTGTGGCATTGTGGATAATCTGGCTAGAGAGGAATGCAAGATTTTTTGAAGATAAATTAAAAGATATTGGGAGTTTGTGCGATAAATATGCTTTGGTGTCATCACCCTTTAAAGAGATTTCTTTGCCCTTGATTAGTAGTGATTGGATAGCAGTCTGTCAATTGTAATTTTGGTTAAGTTTTCTTTCTTCTGATTTGGTGGACTTCTAGTCCTCCTTTCTTCTCTTTGTACCTTTTATTTTGTTTTCTTTTAATAAAATTTCTCTATTAATGATAAAAAAAAAAAAAAAATGAATCACAGTTGAAATATTTGTATGAGCTTTTGTTCTCTCTGGTACTTTCATTCATTCATTTTTTTTCGTCTTTCTACACATCTGTAGCTCTATCTTCTCCCTCCACTCTTGCTCCCTCATATCTATCACTTTTCGACTCCAAACATCCCGTCTTTTTTTTATAATGTATATAAAAATAAATATAAATTTGTCTATAAGATATGTTCATCAAAATTTCATAAAATTCAAGTTGCATTAGTTAATGTACAAATGTGAAAGATCCGCTCAAGACATCAAAATGATTCCAAGATCACCTTGAAGAATCTTGAAACTTGACATTGAAGTTGTCTCAAATGAGAGAGGATTGATGCAACATGCAAGATTAAACCAACAAGGTTAGCCTAATTTGCTAGAGCCCATGCACCTTTAAAATCACATACATTTTTCATTGATACATTGATTAATTTTATCTTAAGTTAATGGCAATTGGTTCGTGTCAATATTTTGTTTTTGATTCTATGCATCTTCCTTTATGGAATGCATAAAGTTCAATATGTTTAATTATTGAATTTTTACACTTCTACTCATAGAGAGAGTTAAATTTAAATTTCCAAAAGCAATTCCATGTTTCTCAGAATTATTTTCTTCCTTCATGTTTTCAAGACATTTTGATTTCCGTAATAATGGAAACTGCACACATAAACAAAACTGTAATTCTTGCTCCCAGAAAATGAGATTAGCCCTTGGAGGGTGAATAAAAGTTGAAAATTTTGGAAGAGCATTGGCTCTCTCTCTCTCTGTGCCTCGTGCCACCTCCCCGTTCTCTCTCTTTTTTTTTTTTTTTTGTTCTTCTTCTTCTCCTTCTCCTTCTTTGTAATACCTCATTTGTTATTCTTATATTCTCCCTGCTCTTCTTTCGCTCTCAGATAAGTTTCTATTGATCTATTGAAAAAAATTGATAGCATGAAGTTAGCAGAATGGAAATATACCCAGTTGACATGTACTGAAAGGAAGTTGTCATTTTCTAATGTTATAGGATTCTCTTTTTTATTTTTATTTTTTTCTCTTTGAGAGTTATGTATATATATGGTTTGACGGCCACCAGATTTCTTCCAAGTTTTAACTAGTGACAAAGATAAGATTGAATCAATCTGGCCTTGAGACTACCTCAGGATGAATATAACGATGCTTTGCCACCCTGAGAAATTTTCAAGACCTACATCGACATGATTTACTGCTTATGTTTTAATGTAATAAATTTGCTTTTTGAATTGAAAATATAACCTGTAGAATATAGATTGTCTACTGACCTTGTAAATATTATTTGTTGGTCCTGATAGTGTAGTTGCATGTTAAAATGCTTTTCACCAGTATAATGGCCCTGTTTGGTAGAGTTGTGAGAAAGTGCTTATAGCTTATGTCTCAACAGCTTATAGCTTATAACTTTCAGCTTAAACTGATTTCCAGCTTATTCTTAAAGCATCTCCTGCCCCACTCAAAGAATAAGCTGATTTCTGACTTTCAAAAAGCTATAAGCTATAAGCTATAAGCTAAACTAAATACATCAAAATAGCTTAAATTAAGCTGAAAGCTGAAATAAGCTGTAATTAAGCTCTGTCAAACAGGCACAATATATGTTCTTCGAAGATTCGTTGAAGTTAATTTTATTTCTAATATTGGCGGGCATGTGCTGAAAGTTAGAGATTAGTTCCTGTGTTGAATGTTTGAGGAAGTGGGGTATGTAAAAACTTGCCAATGAGAAAGATACACGCCTTCAATAATAAAGTAGCTTGTTTGAATGATATTTTACTCAAATTGAACAACAGAAAACGAACTCAACAAGCTGATTTAATAAAGTACTGTGTTTGACTGACATAATTTTTGATCTTTACGATGGATGCAGTACAAGTGACGGTTTGGCTATTCTAGAGAATAGTTTGGAATGAGCTGATCTAAAAATTTCTAAAAGAAGAATTTGAAGTTAGAAAGTTATGGGATTCTCAAGGAGATTTACAAAATATCTACTAGAGGGAACAAGATGTTGGACGAGGAATGTTATGCATGTGGGGCCTTCTGTTCTTTAGAGGAAGGCCACACTAGATTTTTGTGGTATCTTGGACCTAGTGAGGCAATATTGCTCTTTTTTGAGGAAATTGATTTGTAGTGCTTATAATGTGGACCATGTGGTTCATTCAATTATCTAATGCTTCTCTGAAGTAAATGGCTTTCACCTTTTTCCTATGGATAAATCCTCATCTTACATTATAGGAGATGAAGTCTCTCATTTGGATTTGATGTTCTTTAACTTTCTCAGACTCCTAGGTAGGGCTGCAAATGAACTGAGTTGTTCATGAATAACCTTGGCTCGGCTCGGTTCGGTTCGTTTAGTAAACGAGTCGAGTTCGACCTCGAATATTAGGCTCGTTTAATAAACGAGCAGAGCTCGAGCTCGCATAAGCTCAGTTTGTTAAGCTTGGCTCGTTTATCTTTATTTAAATTATATAACAAATATATTATTTATATATCAAATAATATGTAAATATATATAAATAATAGTATAAATACATTATTTATATGTTAAATAATATAAATAATATTTTTTAAAAAAAATTCGGGCCGAGCCGAGCCGAGCTCGACCCAATTCCTTATTGAGCTGAGCTCGAGCTCAATAAACGAGCTTGATAAGTAAACGAGCCGAGCTCGAGCTCAGCCGAGCTCGAGCTCAGCAAAGCTCAGCTCGGCTGGGTTCGTTTGAAGCCCTACTCCTAGGCTAGCAGAAGAGTCTTATGGTGACTCCTCAGCTTTTACACTGTTGTTAACATTGGAAGGATATTCGGATTTATTAACCCTTATTTTTTTGTTCAGATTTATTTTTTGTTCAATGTATTTTGAACTCAAATGGGAACGCAAAGAAGAAAATGTCCTTCAAGGTTGTTCAGGCAGGACTGACAAATCTAACTCTGGGATAACCTTGAATTTGAAACTGCTATTACTCTGCTGCTGCCTGCAGATTGGATAACCTTGAATTTGAAACTGCTCTTCCTTTATTTGATTTACCAAAATAGTAAATACTTATCAATGTACCAGTATGATTAATGGAGACACGAACGATCTCATACATGAAGGTCTAAACTCATTGTGCAGGTAAGGAGTGGAGGCGAAGACAAATAAGAAAGATAACAGACAAAGTTTATGACCATTTCAAAAACGATTCAGGATCAGCTCATTTGACATTTGCAGATCTGTACATTGCTGTGCTGCTTGTGTACAAGTAAGATGTTCTTCTACCTATCCATGTGCTTTGTTTAAATACTGAAAAATATTTTTTCATCTAAATTTAGTTGTTTTGTGGATGAAAAATATCTAGAGAATATCTACAATATTCTGAGTCTTACCTAGACTAAATTGTTCTCCTGTAGTGACATCAACAAATGTTTGCCTGGGCCTCATTTTGATCCCCCTTCCAAAGAAGATGTTAGAACCATGATCAAGGTATGGTTTGGTAGTTCTAATAAATGATGAATTTGGAATATTCTAGAGTAGTCTTTGTTGTGAAGGCACGTAATAATGTTGTTAGATATGCAAGTGGAGAAAATACAAGGGAGAGTAATACGCGAGATAAATAAAAGAAGAGAGGATGCGGCCTTGTCTCGCTACCCCATCTTGTTAATATTATTACTACACAATACAAAAACAGAGTTATTATTTAATATTGGCATTTTTAACACTTCCCCTCAAGCTACAGCATAAGATATCTATAATGCTCAACTCGTCACGTACATCATATCTATCTTTGACCCAATGATAAGGTTGCCTACCTATTACCTCTCCTAGAACCTACCTTAAGCAGCCTTGTGTACTGGATACAACCTTTTAGCCTTCTCAAAAGTCTTGTGAATCCATCGCCTGATTGATCTTCAGACCTACAATAGGTTGTACTAGTCTGTTTCCTCCTGACCATATTTCGCATAAAATGGCAATGCACTTCAATGTGCTTTGTTTTCTCATGCAAAACTGGATTATCACAAAACATCCACATAGGCACATTAGTTTTAAACCGTCTCTTCTAGAAGTGACTTTACCCACATCATCTCACATGTTGAATGTGTCAATACTTTATTCTCTACCCAATCATAATTTGGTTCTTTGTTGGTAATAGGCTTTCTTAGTTCATTTGGATTAGCCCAGGAATAACTTCTCGAGGTTGGAGAGTGTCCCTTATTTCCACTTCGATCATCACCACTGCAACTCAACCTGGAAGACTTTTAAAGCTACTAGATTTTGGAAGATACTGTCTGCCTAAGATCTAAGTGGAAGCAACTATGAATTGGGAAGTGAGGTGCTTTACGTCAGGATGATTGATTTTGACTTTACTGTCCTGCTTGCTTTGAGTAGTCTATCATTTTATGATAACACATTCAAAGCAGTGGCAGCTTTAGAAATTTGGCCTAATAACCTTAAGGTTATGGTTTCAAGTCTTGGGGCTACCACTTTGTGCATTATGCTAAAGGTTAGGTGTGTACTCAATCTTTCCCCTCCCAAACACACATTAATGTGTACTAATTGGGCGTTGCTTTTTTACATTCAAAGCAGTGGCAGCTTTAGAAATTTTTATCCATTATAAACTTAAACTTCGCAGATTATATTTAAAAAAAAAAAAAAACCGCACATTAATATTTATCATCTATTTCTAATAAATTCACTAATTTAAACCTATGTTACCGGAAAACACTAATACCCTAATGAATTACGTATTAGTACGCACGTCCCAAAACATGGGTACAATTTCGTTTCAAAATGATAAATTTAGTGATTCGAAGCGATCCCAAATTGTTTTCTAATATATTTCATTAAATGTTAAACTTAGGAGAAAAAAAAAAAATCAAATATATGAACTAAAATCCAAGGGGAGTTAAGTTTTGACAAGACAAAAAATAAAAAATTGGTCATAATTTTCATAGAAATGATTTGCTACATGAAAAAAGAAATTTTTTTATTGGATAGGTAATTGTTAAAAGAAAATTATTATAAAAGTATTTTAAATTCTTAAGTGTAATATATACAAGTCTACTTCTATTGTACCACATTTTAGAGTATATGGTGTACCATGTTTCTGTTCCTATTCCGTGTATTGGAACGATTCACGTTCTAGGTCACATAGATTTAAACTATGCAAATCACAAACAAATGAGACTTTCAATATACCGATATTAGACACATGAATTTTTATAGTTGCCCTGGAAGAGTTTTCATCTATTGAAAAAGTTTTATAGTACCTTTGTGATCAATACTATCAAATACATCGTTTTCAATACATGTAACCAAACAATTTTCATCCATACATCTTCCATTCAGTTATGCAATCAATTTTTATTTATGATTTTCATTTTCAACAGTTCCAATTGCAACTGGTAGAATCATACTTATTTGCTTGTAGAATCAATGTTAATTTTACGCAAGCAAATAAATTAATGGATACATGAGATCATTGTTTGTCTCTACAACTTCATGGGAAGATCATCAATTCTTTTTAGTTCTGAAAATTCGTTGTTGGGTGTTCAAAGTTGGAGTGCTTGGGTGTTCAAATATGCAATGGGTCGGGGCTTGAACACCCAGCTGAAGAATGACGCACCGCTGATTCAAAGCATGTGCATTTGTTCACAACTTAGGTCAATTAGCAGCAGGCTATCATGCTACTATTGACCGTAAAATTTTTTATATTTCAGAAATCATAGATTTGTTGGATTTTTTTCCCTCACTTTTCTTTATTATCATCATCATCATTATTATTTTGTTTCGATTCAGGATTATGATTACAATCATGATGGACGCCTTGACCGTGAAGAATTTGCAAAATTTATTCAACAGCTGACAGCAGATACGATCATCACTGTTAGTCAGGGACTGATCATTACGTTGGCTGTAGCTCCAACAGTTGCAATATTGACAAAGAGGGCAACGGAGGGTGTCCCGGGTGTTGGCAAGGTGGTTCAGAGGTTACCCAATTCGGTTTATGCATCCATCGTGACCCTTGCAGTCGTGGTGGTCCAAAAATCAGGCAATCTAATTGAATGAACCCTTTACCCTTTTCTCTCCTTGCACATGAATCGCTCCACATTGTGTTTAATCAACAAACAGTGTCTGCATGTTATATTGCTATCATAATTAAGAATGCCGACTGATTATGTGCTACAAATTGTGAATAAATGTGGAATTTGTTTGTAAGGAGATAAATTTAGCTTTTGGGTGCATGTCTTTTTTGTTGGATTTGCTAAAAATAATTTCCTCTGAGGAGCCTCTAATCGAATGTATGAGGAACATTTGGGGCCTGGCTTGTGTATTTGTGCTCACTAAACAGTAAGAAAGCCTGTTTATGTATTTGTATATTTGATTTGAGAGTGCCAGAGCTGTATTTTCATGGCTTAGTGAGATAGGTTTATCGAGGGTCGAAATTAAATTCATGTCTCTGGATGAGGGAGATTTCCCATTTCTTTGGAAGAGTTGCAAAATGTTTATGGTTTTCTCACTATGGTGCAGGTGCAGGTGCAGGTGATATGAAGTGGTTTAGAATACAGGGTTTAACTTGGATTAAACCATTTGTTACCATGTCCTACGTTTTTTTAGCATGCTGGAATTTGAAGGGTCAATTAAAACTTCTAAGCATTGTTGTTGTGCTCTGATTTGCCAGTGCTGCATGGAAGTGAACAGAACACCATCAAACTTTCTGTTGATAGCTTGGGCACATACCAATATATTTATATATATCTAATTTATTTGGGGGTTTAATTACCAAAAAAATTAAAAAAAAAAATCTCATAGTTTTATGCGTTTTTCATTTTAAACACCAATACTACAATTTTGACAAATTAAACTTTGAAGATCCATTTGTGTTTTAATGTGCCCTGTCCATTCATCTCCATCAGTATAAGGTAACGGAAAATTATTTTGGGATTTAAAGTGAAAAATGGGTGAAACTTTGGGTTTTTTTTGTAGTTAACCCTAATATTTAAAAAAAAAATTGGTGTGTTTATGTATAACTTGCATACCTTATTGTATATGTGTGTTTGTATATATGGTGAAATTTTTTTATTCAAATTTGGACTCATCTGATGATAAAATTTTGATTTGGTTCTTAATTTTGATGATTATGTAAGGAGGACTACCTGAAATGTAAGAGACATTTATGAGTGCTTTAATGGATTAAGGCTACTAATATGTAAGAGACATTTATCAATGCTTTAATGGATTAATGTTATTTTTAATCATCAAAATTAGGACGGAATCAAAATTTTATCATCAAAGGAGCCAAAATTTGAATAAATTTATTTTACTATATATACAAGCACACATATACATATACAATAAGATATGTAAGTTATATATGCACACAAAAAAAATAAAATAATAATAATAATAATAATAGGGTTTAAAAAAAAAAAATTCAAGGTTTCACGCATTTTTCACTTTAAACCCCAAAATGATTTTTTGTTAGAGCATTACTATTAACCCCTATCTTTCTTTTTAGAACCCCACCTCATTCATTTTTTTTTTTTTAATTCCAATTTTGTCCCAATCAAAAATTTCACTTTTACCCTCATTTTTAATCTTCTAAACCTAATTTTCCAAACTCTAACCTAACCCTAATCACTTCCGGCAATACCACCACTTCTTACCGCCACAACCACCACTATCTCTAACCACCCCTCATTACCACAACCTTTACCATCTCTAACCACTTCTCACCATCACAACCATCACTCCCTCCGTCGCAATCAGCCATCATCTCCACTGACAAACACCCTCGTCCCCTATTGCAAATCTAAATTAGAAAAGAGAGATCAATCCATTCAACACTATGTTATCGAACTAAAAGGATTTGTTCAGCACTGTGTTTCTGAACATTCAGAATTCGTTCAACACTGTGTTGCCAAGCATTTAGGATTTGTTCAACAATGTGTTACCAAACCCACTCCGCGATCGTGACCTCCTTATCCATTGCGAAAGAGAATGAGCGTGAGAGAGAGAGAGATGAAAACCTAAGGTTTTCAAAAAAAGATGAAGAAGAAAAGAGAGAAGAGGGAGAAAGAATGTAAGATATCACTCGCCATAACTTATGATAAAGATTTTAACAGTGGCCATTGTTGATGGGTCTTTCTCTTGCTCTGTTTCTCACTCATACTTGATTTGAATGCAAGAAAACAAAGAAAACAAAGAGAGAATCTAGATTAGAGAGAGAAGTGAAATGGGTTAGGGTTTAGGTTTGGGGTATAGTTGGTATTAAGGTGGGGGTTTAAAGAAAAAAATGTAAGGGTTTTAAGTGGGGCTTTAAAGAAGTGGGTAGGCCAAAGTAATTAGGTGGGGTTAAATATCAGCCATCTTTGTGGTATCTTACACAAACGAAGATGGATGAGGGGGCAAATTGAAATACGGACGGAATTTTAAGTGTCGTTTGGTAACACTTACGTTTTCAGTTTTCTATTTATATCTACAAAAATTTTAAAAACTCAAATAAAAACTTGTTTGGTAAAATTTTTGATTTATAAATCAATGGTCTCAGTTTATAAATTTGGCCAAAAAATGAAAACACAAAAAATATATTTTCATTTTGAGTTTTCAGTTTTTTTTTTTTAACCACCCAACACTAGCCACCACCATCCACCGCTCGCCGCCACCACCCGCTACCTACTTGCCATCACCACTCACTACCCACTTGCCACCACCATCCACCACCTACCACCACCAGCTACCCACCACCACCAGCCACCTGTCACCCACCCACCCGCCCCCACCACCACCATCACCCACTACCGACTCGCCACCTACCTGCCACCACCACCACTCACTCGCTGCCACCTACCACCTGCCACCGTCACCCACTCACCCACCCACCACCACCACCACCTGCCATCCACTTGCCATCACCACCAACCACCTGCCGCCGCCACCACCACCCTCCATCCGCCACCCACTTGCCACCACCACCAACCACCCGCCGCCGCCACCACCACCACCACTACCCACTCGCTACCACCCACTACCCGCCACCGTCACCCGCCCAACCACCATCACCATCCACCACCCACCCGCTATCCGCCACTCACCTGCCACCACCATCCGCCACCCGCCACCGCCACCGCCACCACCAACTCGCCACCACCCACTACCCGCCACTGTCATCCACCCACCCACTACCAGCATCCGCCACCTACCCGCCACTACCCGCCATCTGCCACCCACCTGCCACCACCACCCGCCACCGCCACCGCCACCGCCACCCACTTGCTACCACCCGCCACCGTCACCCACCCACCCGCCACTACCCACCACCCACCGTCACCACTTTCCACCACCCGCCACCGCCACCGCCACCACCACCACCCACTCGCTACCACCCGACACCGTCACCCACCCACCCGCCACCACCCACCACCACCAGCTACCCACCACCCACCGTCTTTCGCCGCCACTTGCCACTACTTGCCATTTTTCACTTTTTTTATATTTTGTAAACATTTTGTCAATTACCAAACGCGTTTGTAGTTTATGTTTTTCTAAAATTAAACAAAAAATAAACAAAAACCAGTTTATAAAATTTTTGTAAATATAAACTGAAAACGTAAACGTTACCAAACACACCCTTAGAGTTTAATTTGTCGAAATTGAAATACTAGCGTTTAAAGTAAAAAAACACATGAAACCTTGAGTTTTTTTTTTTTTGGAACATTTACAAAAAAGACCCCAGTAGTTGATGACTCTTATCCTGAGTTTTTAATTTTGTCAAGTTGAATATTAAACTTTTAATTTCTTTTTAATTTAAACTATTTGCCTATTTTCGTTAAGTAAAATCAATAGAAAATGAGTATTTTAATTATTAAAATCAATAAAAAAAATAGTATTTTAGAAATTTTATATAGATATCTATATTGGGTTTAATAAAATACTATTTTTTTGGGAATTGGGGTGGCTACTGTGCGGGGTGCACAGCAGCCAGTTCTGTGTAGTCAATTGGGCCCTTTTCGAGACCTATTTTGATAATCCGAACCGTTCACATTTTAGAATACATCAAGTAAAACATACCTATAAAAAATCAAGTTAATCGGATATCGTTTACCCATTCATCCACTCACATTTGTATCTACAAAAATAAATAACAATTGTAATTTAAAATATTAAAATGAATATAAATGTGAGTGGATGAATGAGTAAACGATATCCGATTAATTTAATTTTTTACAAGTATGTTCTATTTGATGTATTCTAAAATGTGAACGGTTCAGATTATCAAAATGGACCCCGAAAAGGGGCCCATTTGACTGCACAGCAGTGGCTGCTGTGCACCCCGCACAACAGCCACCCCAATTCCTATTTTTTGCATCCGTTTTACTTAACGAAAATAGACAAATAATTTAGATTGAAAATCAATTAAAAGATTGGAACTTAAATTGATAAATTAAAAATTCAAGACTTGTTTTGTTTAAAAAATCAAACCTTGGGAATTTTTTTTCTTCCTTTTCTTATATCTATTCTTTATATATAAAGCATGCCTTTGAGTTGGTGTCAACGATGTCACATTTTTTTCCATTTTAATAATATCCTTCGTATCATGTAATTAGGGTGGTAAACAAACTGAGTCGAGCTTTAATATGTTTGAGTTTATTTATTAAGATTTTAACAAGCTTAAACTTGAACTCAAACTCAAAAAAAATTTGAAGAACTGAGCTTAAGTCAAGTTGACTTAGGCTTAACTCAAGCTCGAGCATGTTTATGAGCCTTGATGAGCTAAAAAATTTATAAATTCACACTTGCGTATGAGACTAAAGTTACAATTACAAGTTTGATTATACAATTATATATACAATATATATAAGCATACTAAAAAAAAAGTTAATATTTTACTAAAATAATAATATTTACTACTACTAGTATATAAATTTACTATCTGTAGTTAACTATTATTTATATTTATATTTTTTAAATATATAATAATTAACACATTTATCTTATTTTTTATACATATTTTTATATATTATTTAATATATAAATAATAAATCTTAAACATGCCAACTAATGAGTCAAACTTTAAAATGTTTGGGCTTATTTATTCAAAAATTTAACGAGCTCGAGCTTGAATACAAAAATAAAAAATAAAAATTAACGAATTGAGTTCAAACGAATTTTTACCGAACTGCATTCAAGCCCGTTCACGAACAACTCTATTTATTTGTAACCTTATATGTAACTATCCCATTCAATAACTGTTGAAAGATTTTCTTATTCAGCAAATCATCCAAAACTGTTAATTAGTTTCTTTTCTCTGTAGTCACTTTTTTTTCTGTTCCAAGAATGCCCTTCTATCTAGTAATTATCATGATAACTATTGAATGATTTTTCCCATTCAACAAACTGACCAAAAGTGTTAATCACTTTTTCCCAATCATCTAAATATCTAAAAATTTAAATATAATATTAAAAATATATAATGTTTTCACTGAAAGCTAATTACATAATATAAGTTAAAACGTTATGAGTAGTTAGAATTATCCTTCAAATAATGATAGTTCATCATTTATGATTATCTACAAAAGAACATAAAAATTTAATATTTATTTTGATTTTCAAAACTTTAAAACATCAACTTTTCAATTGAAAAAATTTAAAAAAAAACTAATTTTTTTTGAAAAAATCGAAAAAACTGAATAATTTTTTTGCGCAAAATTGAAAATTTTGTATTTATAAAGGAACATGATGATGGAATATTGATGTGCAAAACTGAAAAAAAAAAATGAAAAAATTGATAATGTTCTCAGTTTTAAAACTAAAAAAAATTATTAATATTCTCGGTTTCATTGGATAGTAGAATCAAACCAATAAGTAGAATGATAAAAACGTTTAATTTCATGCTCTGTTTTTTTATCAGTTAGTGAAATAATTATCTGTAATATTATTATGCAAAATTGATAATATTCTTAATTTTAAAAATTGGAAATAACTGATAATATTCTCAGTTTTACTAAATAGGACTTAAAAGATCAAAAAAAATCTTAAATAGGACCTAAGGCCCCGTTTGTTTCCAGAGATGAAATGGAGGGAATGGAGGGGATTGATAGTGAGGGGATTAATAGTGAGGGGATTGTTAGTGAGGGTCGTTTGTTTTCAGAGATAGAATAGAGGGGATTGATAGTGAGGGGATTGATAGTGAGGGGATTGTTAGTAAGGGGATTGATAGTGAGGGGATTAGTAGTGAGGGGATTGATAGTGAGGGGATTAGTAGTGAGGAATTGTTAAATTATTTTTATATAAAATAATAAAACAAATGAAAAAATATAAAAAATTAAAAATTATATTTTAAAAAAAATTTCCAATATATAAAAAATAAAAAAAATAAAAAAATTTCTAATCCCCTCACTATTTTTCTAATACCATCTCTACCTCCTCACTATGAATCCCCTCCCCAAGGGTATTAGTAATACCAAGGTATTAGTAGTACCCTCCCTATCTCTCAAAACAAACAAGGTATTAGTAATACCAAGGTATTAGTTAGTCCCAAGGTATTAATAGTCCCAAGGCTATCTCTCAAAACAAACACCTCATATACTAATCCCAAGGTACTAGTAATCCTAATCCCCTTGCTATAACTCAAAACAAACGGGGCCTAAGTTTCCATAACATTTGTAAATAGGATTTTTAGGTAATTAACTCTTTAATAATTTTAAGATTTGAAAAAATCATTATCTATGGGATCAGATTATACTAAAATTTTGTATTTATTAAATATTCAGGTTAAATTTAGTATAAAAAATTCTAATATAGCCCAAGCTCACCTATTTATAAAATATTAATTATAATTTTATATTATTTTAATTACAAAATAAAGTAGAAAAAATATAAAAGACAAAAAATATATATATATTTTTCAACGGCTTAAATTAAAATATTTGTTAAAAATTATATTTATTTTACCATTAAATTTTATTACCATTCCAAATTCAAAAAATAAAAATAATAAATAAATAATTTAATATTCATTGAAAATAAAAAAAAATATATTAATAGTTCATGTTTATTGCCTTAGGTGAATGAGTTTGGAATTTGAAATTTTTTGAACACTAGATATGGAGTGTTTAGATTAGACATAGGGGTGTTTGGCAGGGTTTTTTTTTTTGAGGGGGGGGGGGGGGGGGTTGGTGAAATAGCTAATAAAAAAAATTAAATAATTAATAAGACAAAATATCGCGTTCTACACATCAATTAATCATTTTTTTTTCTTCACAACCATTTATTCAACTATAAAAAAACACACAAGTCATCACAAATACAACTTTTTTTGAACCAGGGCCGACCCTGAGATTTAGGGGCCCAAGGCGACCTTCGGAAATGGGGCCTTTCTTACATTAAAAAAAAAAAAAGAAGTTGATGGATAAAACAATAAGTTACAACAACTTTTTTATTTGTTTGTAGTCACAAAAAAATTTACTTACAACAACTTCTTCATCAACCAAACATGAACTTTGTATTTGTTTCTCGCTACCAAAAAATTTATCAAGCGCTCCCGATTAAGATTGAATAAAATTTTCTAATTTTTGCTTCTTTTTTCTTTTTTCATATCCAAAAATATATTTCCTAAGAGGTATGACTACTCTATATAATCACAAATCCACAAATTTTCTAATTTTCAGAAATTTTCTAATGTTTATACTTCCAAATACTTCCAGAAATTTTATAATATACTTCCAGAAATTTTCTAATTTTCTAATGTTTATTTTCTTTCAGTGACCCACGTTCTTAGCCTCGGTGGGTATTATATTATGCTTGGTTATCATTTTTCAAAAACACTTTTTCAGAAAATTCTACTTTCTTATTTTCCGTGTTTTTTTATTTTTACTGAATTTTTTAATATTTTGAGCAATTTTTTTAATTTTTAGACATACCTAACATAAATATACCTAAAAAGTTAAAAAAATTGAAAAAAAACCTTTTAAAAATTCACTAAATACCAAAAATATAAAAAAAATACGAGAACTAAAAAACAAAAAAACTCAGTTTTTAAAAAACTTAATTCAAAAAACTCAAACCAAACACATGTATTTCTTGTTTTTAGGCCCATGTCAATTGGGCCTCTAATCTGTCATGATATATTTTGTTTTTTTAGGCCCCATATACAATTGGGCTTAAAATATTTAGAATTTTTTTTTTTTATATCTAAAACATAAAATCATATTTTTGGGCCCTATTTTCAGCCCAAATCTGGGGCCCAAGGCGCAGGCCTCTTTGGCCTGCCCTCAGGGCCGGGCCTGTTTTGAACCCATAAAATAACAAAAAAATTAGAGAGCTAACTAAAATACTCAAGTTTCCAAATGATGCCTCAATGTTGACCGTGAACTGAACGAAGGTACTCTATCTCTCGGGAAATTACTATGTTTGACTATTTATGTGTTGAACTGTGTTTGTTTAGAGCATCTTCAATGGTTTGTCATTGGAACTGCTAAAGCTATAATATAACAGCTTTGAAGAAAAAAGAGCTCTCCAATGGTGAGATATAACAGCTGTTAAAAATGGCAAATACCAAAGTTGTTGCCAAGTTTGACAACAACTTTGCAAATGGCAAATTTGCCAGCTCACCCAAAACTAACTGATTTTCTTCCTTCTCTCCCTCCCTTTCTCATCCTTTTTTAGAAAAACTCAAACAAAAACAGATCAAGTTTTTCATTTTGCAAAATTCATGAAATTTTTTTTTCAACAAAGCCCACCAATTTGTTTAAACAGTAGTGACAATTGACATTTGAAAAAAAAAAAGAATTTCACTAAAACAACTACATTCAAGCAATCTCAAACAAATTTCAAGTAATCTCAAGCAATAATCAATAAATCTAAAACAGATTTCAAACAATAAATACCAGGTGACTTCGACCCATGTGTAGTGCCTTGCGGAGACTCCGACCCATGTGCAGTGCCTTGTGGAGACTAAAAAGGAGATGGAACGATTGAGATTCATGATTCATTAAGAGAGAGAGAGACCCACGGAATTTTAGATTATGGATGTAGATTTCAGATTGTGGATGAAACGGTTGTGGATGTAGATTTTCAGATTGTGGATGTACATTCACTAAGATTCATGATTCATGCTACACCAAACATTGCAGATTCATTGAAAGAGGTGTCCGGATCCTCTAGAGTAACTCTCTAGAGTGATCCTCTAGAGTGGATGATCCGACGGTTCAGAATCGTCCTCACCAAAACGACGTCGTTTTGGTGAGGATTTTCAAAAAAAAAAAAAAAAAAAAACCATTTTTTTCGATTTCAAAATTCCCCCCCGGCTGAAGAGGTTTATCAGACGAGCGGGAAGAACCAAAGCTGCGAAAGAAGGAGAGAGGGAAGAAGAGTTAGAGAGGCTGCTCCGTCGTGCATCCCGTCGGCCCACCGTCGCAGTCGCCCCGTCGCCCCACTGTCGCAGTCGCCACTGTCCTGCCGTAAGCTTCGGTCTCTCATCTCATTCCCTATTCCTGTCTCTCTCTCTCACTCTCTCTCCCTCTCTCCCTCTCTCCCTCTCTCTCTCTCTCTGTTCTATTCTTGTCTACCAACAAGTTAGGCTTTTTTATTTCATGTATTGCTTAAATCATTGATTTGCACCCTTTATACACATATATGTGTGTAGATATATATGTGTGTAAAAAAAAAAAAACAGACCCTGCATTCCAATCTAATCTATTTTACATAAAAAAAATATATTTCAATCTAGATGAACTAAAAATCAAACTGGTGAATTTGAATTATCAATCTTCATCTTGTCTAATGAATCAGTTTTTTCTTGATCTGATCCATTGTTATGAGCATTTGTTCCAGTACTCATTTAGTTGGAATGCTCACACACCAAGTGTTTAATAATTTGCTCCTTCGAACTTTACCAAAGTTTAAACCTGTAGATGGACTTATTTACATATTGATTAACATGAAAGCCTATGTAGTAGAAGATAAGTACGTAGATGTTGTTCCTAAATGTCAAGGTGATGTATACTCAAACAAAGCCTTTGTTAATTGTTGGTATGTGGCCTAAATGTCAAATTGATGTGAAATATTACAAAAATACGAATGATAAATCTAATTAATCACTTAGTGATATGATTTGTTATAATTAAGGATTATGCTTGACATAAATGAATGCATATTTGGCCATGATATGATATGATATGAAAAATTATTTTATCTTGTAAGGATCATGTGCTAGGTCCTACATGTTTGAGTATGCTGGCTTATCTTCATGATGTGGATAGAATATAGAATATATATCTTGTAAGGATCATGTGCTAGGTCCTAATTCTCTTACTATAGCATAATCCCCAACCCCAATAAGCACTCCTTACAGTGACAATCCATAGCTCTCAAACAACCAAAAATGCAGCAAACTATTGACTAACAGTTACATCTGCTCCTTGTACATCTTACAAACCAATAATAAAACATTTTTCCTCAACGTGGTATATTATCAACGGTCAATATTTTCTCTCATGTCCTATCAAATAGTAATCTTGAATGGCAATCTAATTATATAGACACCCTTCTAATAAAAGTTGGTCACCAAACCAACTCATAAAATGTTCTCACCCCAAACTTTCCAGGTGTTTCACCAGAAAATATCCTCTCTATCCTCCGGGGACTGGAATAGCGAATCACAAAATGCATCCAACATCTCCAAGCAAAGGCCTACTAAACAGCCAAACAACCCTTTAAAACACTAACATAATTCACAAATCCATAATTCCATGAAATTTGCTAACCCTGCTCAATTTTCACCTAACACTAAGGTCCCTAACACTCCCGTACTTCCCTTCTGCCACCCTCAACAAGTTCACTTGACTTGAAATCATAATTACAATCATCTACTTAACAAGGCTTAGCAGCCAACCAGCCCACCCTAATAGCATATTCATATCATGTTGTCACTGTATCTCGTACTTGTTTCCAAGCAATAATAGCAATCCCACTAGGTAAAGAATTCATTCTGTCTTCCCTGATGAGAACAATAGTCTGGTTGTGTCATCTTGACATCATGTCTTGTGAAAATTAAATGAAATTCAAAATCATTCAAGGATGTTAGCTTACACTACTAGCTTCGAGACACTGCTTTTACTTCCTTTCACAATTTTCCACATTCAAAATGTTGCAAACTTTTCTTCCTTCACAGTCTATGAGCAAACTAAATAACTAAAAAGGAAAAATGTAATTCATTAAAAGAAGAAATGGTGGGACTTAAAAGACCAAAAAAATTAGTCTCTTCCTCAAAATTTTTAAACAAGGAAATCCCCAAAACCTAGCTAAGACACAGAAAGAAAAGGTGCAGCATCATCAGCCACGTTAGAGTCACCAACATGGCTCCATGTGATCATAAACTAAGCTTGTATTGTTCAATAAATAAGTGTGTATGATACAAACTTGATTATTAACGATGCATCATTCCATAAAATAGATTTGGGTTACCATCCAGCCTAACACAGGTAAGAAGTTAGATAAGTCGAATTCAAAAACAAAGTTTTTTTGTTGTGCAAATTTACGTTAACAACATTGTCAAGGTGCATCATATGTGCGCAGGCCAGGGCCTAAATTATGAAATGGACAAAAACCAAAAGTTCATTAGGATTGAGCTGTACATATATTCTATCTAATCTATTCTAGTACATTGGTATTCTATCTATCTTATAATATCTGTACATATATTCTATCTAATCTATTCTAGTACATTGGTATTCTATCTATCTTAGTTTGAATCTTAGTAATATTCTTGCATTATAAAATAGTTTTTCCGCAATTTTAGATTATGTTAACTTTTGGAATGTGCAAACAATATATAATTTATGATAATTTTGTTTAATAAAAATATAAACTTCATTAGGATTGAGCTGTTATACTGTGATAACTTGACTTTCCTAACACACTTGTTAATAACTTGTTTTTTATGCAGAAAAAAAAAAATGGCTTCATCTTCTATTGATAATACGAACTTAAGATTAAAGCAAAGGTTTTGTAATTGTGGAAGAATAGCTTCCATGCGTATTGTACGAACCAATGCGAATGAAAATAAAGGGCGTGTCTATTTTGTTTGCCCAAGAAAATATGTAAGTACCTGTTATATAAATGAATCTGTTACTTTTTACAAATTTCATTTGTCCTTTATTGATTAATTGATTCTTGTCCAATGTAGGATTCGAACGACCACTGCAATTACTTCAGGTGGTTCGCAGATGATGACGACGACGACATTACCTCATCAATCCGTGCCAATGCTGACGACGACGACATTACTTCAAGGCTTGGTGAGCATGATAGAAGGCTTCAAAGGATTGAGAACATCTTGAAGGCAGTGACTTATGTCATTGTAGTTTGTGTGTTTTTTTACTTTTTCATGTAAATGACTCAGTTCTTAAGTTTTCGAACATCCTATGAATGTAATCTACTTTTTTACTTGTTTTGTAATTTTTTTTTGGTGCTTCAAATTCTGAACAAGTGTGTAACAGGTTTATTTGAGATGAAATGTGTTCAATGAACAGTTTGTGAAAACTATTGAGTTATGTTGGTTGCTTATCAGTGTGTATTATATGTGATGGTTTGAAAAAAATAGGTACATTAATTAACAGTGTGTTGAATGAACAGGTACTTAACAGTTTATTTTTTTGGACAATGGTTGAACATGTTGAATGGTTGAACATGTTGAATTGAAATGTGTTCAATGAACAGGTTGAAGGAAATCAGTTATTTCTGTGTACATCACTACACTAAAATTCTGATTGGTGCATATGCAATTGTTGCATGTTGCCATAGTTTATAGGTCAAAATATTGAATAAATTTAAAGGTGCTTTGGTTTGTGATTGAAAACTCTTCAAACAGGATTGAAAGTGTATCTGAAGTTAGAATCGTTCACTCTGCTTCTGGTTTGTGATTGAAACAGGATTCAAACAGGTTTGTGATTGAAACAGGATTCAAACAGGTTTGTGATTGAACTGTAGAAGTGCCTCAACAAATGCAATAGACGATGGATCATTGGAATTTTTCAGTGAAAAAATTGCCCTCTGTAACACATTCAGGAGAATCATGCTAAAAGCCCCCTGCAAAACTGATGCTTGATCCATTCAAAATCCGTGCCCGATCATGAGATGATGAATATGCACCTAATTGAGCCCCCAAGGCATGCATTGCAAGTGTTCTAATGGTTCTAGGAACTGTTTCTTCAGACCTGACAATCCTAATTAGCTCATTTGTATACTCTGGCTCATTAGCAAAAAAGGATACTAGTGCATCATGAGCATCACTAGACTGCACGAGCACAATGAATGCAGGAAGACAGACCCGACTGTACAACCTGCATACTCTAGGAGAACGAAAGGCATGAGCATATCTGATTCTGGTTAGCAAGGAGAACCTGTGCTCAGGAGGTACATTGTAGTCCTCAACACACTGCTTCAAAAGCAACAGATCATCCTCCTTCCGGAAATGGAGATATGGGATGTGAATAACACACCCATGTGAACCTATGTTGCTGTTGTGCCCTTACACCAGCAGCTGCATCTGTTGTGCCCTTACACTAGCAGCTGCATCCGGAATGCTGCCATAGAATGCCACTATAACAAAAACCAACAACAGGTCAGTGTGCTATTCCACACTTACACATTATCTTGTGCCCAAGACAGGTACTTCACAATTTGCATGAGGCAACAGTAAATAGAGTGAAATCATTATTCCACCTTTCCTAGAATGCTGCCACCAGGAACAACCTTACACCAGTGGCTGTTGAATCCATGCTGTTTGTATGCTTCATATATATGCATAACTAAGATATATGCATAACTAAGAGATATGCTTCAACAGATTACATATGCTGCTGCCCAACACAGGTTCTCTGTCCATCCAGAAGCTAATATCTATGATTATCAATTTATCACATGCTAAAAGCCAAACACAGTACCAGCATCTTTATCTTACTAATGCATATATATGAAGCTCATTCGCCTAATTCCTAATCTCTAACACAGTACGACCATCCTTATCGTAGTTATGTATGAAGCTCATTCTCCAAAGTTTCAGCAACATTTGAACAGAAATTTCAACAAAAATGAAGCAAAAACTAATCAAAAGTTCATCAACAGTTGAACATAAATTTTAGCAAAAATTTAAGCAACAATTGAAACCAAATTTCAGCAACATTTCAGGTTTTGAATATTACATATCCAACAAAATGCCCTTCACAAAAATTCCGAAAACAAAATAACACTAAGATGTTCACTTGTGATCGACATCCCCATGCCCACGGCCACAGCCACGACCACGACCACGACCGTATAGTACCTACAAAAAAGAAGATATTAATATTACATCAAAGGAACCATAAATTAAAATGGAACTTTAAATGAATTAATGACAAAATCAATGAGGAAAGGTGAAAACTAAATTACTTCACTACATGCGGGACTATTTGAAGCTTGCGAGTGATAACTACTTGCATTGTTAAGCAATGCTTGATAGGTTCCATGGACGGAATACATCGATGGCATTGAAAAATGCATATTGTGATGAAGAAAACTTGGCTGCAACAATAGCAAACACATATCAATCTAAAATGATAATAGTCACCTACAAATCCGTACTAAGACTTTTTATTAAACTAACTTACATCATAGGCGGGATACATAAATTGAGATGGAGAAGCTCTAACTTGAGGAACACTCGGCGAGAATGGAGGAAGTTGAGGAACACTTGAAAATAAAGGAGCCGACTGAGGAATTAAAGGAGGTGCTTCAGGAGCACTTGCCGGAAATAAGGGAGGACTTTGAGGAGTAACAGTCATGGAAGTTTGAGAAGCATTATGTGAACTTGTTTTATTTTTCTTTGCCAATGCAAGCTCCAAACCACCTTTTGTCCGCCTTCGTCCCTTGCTAGTGCACTCTTTTCTCTTGAGTCCTTTTGCTTGGACTACATTTTTATCCGCTACACCATCCACTTCAAAGCTTTCGGGGCATGTGTTGGGGGGGCTTTCTTGTTGAATAGTATCTGAACAAGGCATATTGAATTTTGCGGTTAACATGGTTTCAATGTCTGCAATTAATTCATCCGCTTTCTCGACCGTCAAATTATATGTTTCCTCACTTTCAGAAGCTCTACACGCTACTGATCTGAATATTGCCATCAATGGCCTATAACGTGAAGTTTGATGCAATCTTACATCAACCTGAATATCATGCCCACACCTATCTTTCACATTTTCAGATCTTGCTTTTTTAGTCCATCTCTTCAGAATATATTGTGAAGGAATCTCTTTCAAATTGAGTCTTTCTCTAAGGATCTTCAAACAATGACTACACAAAATGCCCTTCATTTCAAACTTCCTACAATTGCAAGTGACCGAATCATCACACTCCTGCCTCACCTTCCTCACCTTTATACCATCACTATCAAGAACCGTATAAACGGTACTCTCACCATCATTTTCAATTTCTTCAATGTTGACTTCAAGGGACTTGACATACTCATCCTGAAATTCTTCAAAAATTTTATTTGTGTAAACAGCTGCAGCTTGCTCCATAATCTTCACTTTAATATTCACCCTGGGCAACTTTTGGCATAGAGCATATTTAGCTTGTAACTCTTTGTACCTTTTCTCAGACAGAACTCGATCAAAATGCATGAAAAATTGCATTAAGTTATGATCAGACCGAATGAAATCCTTCAAGAAAGCATTAAAGGATTCACTAAGTTGGGTGCTACTCATGCCCGCACCCCATGCATTTCTAACATATGGCCAACCCCATTTTTCCTTGACCCCAAATGTTAACTTCAACCAATGATTATCTGTTACTTCATACTTGTCAAGCATTTCCTCCCATTTTAACATAAACTCTTCCTCATCCTCAATGTCGTACATAAACGTGTATAAAACACTCTTCATCCCCTTATCCTTCATCGCCTTATCCTTGAAGATAGAATTTGCATGCCTTAATGCATTTTGCATCAAATGCCAAGTGCAAAGGCGGTGGGTTGTGTTAGGCATGACAATAGGTATGGCCTTAGCCATTGCAGCATCCTGATCCGTAAAAATTGTTTTTGGAGCCTTACTAGACATTGCCTCCAAGAATCTTCTAAAAAGCCATACGAAAGAATCGGCGGTCTCATCATACATCAAAGCTGCACCAAATACCACAGTTTCCCTATGATGGTTTAATCCAACAAAAGACGCAAATGGTCTATGTGCACTATTTAACTTGTAAGTAGTGTCGAAAGTGACAACATCACCAAATTGCCCATAATCCATGATCATCTGAGCATCGGCCCAAAATATGTTCGTAATCTGCTCCTCGTTATCTAATTGGACCGAGTAAAAAAAAGATGGATTTTCCAATGATTTGTCACGAAAATATTGCAAAATGCTACCTGCCTCCCCATATGCTAAACTGTTTTGCCTCTTCGTTCTCAAATAATTTTTTTGGTCAAGTTTTGTTAACCCAAGCGACTCCCTTCCACCAACTTCATTACCCATGAGCTCAAATGCAGCATTAAGACGGATTCCAGATCTTTCGGCTAAATCTATTTCGGTTGCCTGTGATGCAAATATCTTCCTTTGGGATGGTAACATATGCGTACATTCTGCTGGTACGAAGATATGATTATGTTGTTCACCAAAATCACTAACAAAAAATTTCTGAATATTCCTATCCCACTTAATGACAACTCGGGCTTGACAACCAGTCCTCACTTCCTGCCTAGGATTTTTTGTTAATGAATCTCGCTTGTCGACAACCCGAAATCCTTCCTTATTACAAACAAATTTCCTTGAAGTGATTTGCCCCTCTTTGCTCTTGTTTACATAACCCCTTCTAATACTAAAGCCCAACCTTCCTCCATAAGTATTATAGAAATCATATGCTTCTTGTTCTGTATCAAATGTCATGCGAACTCTAGGCTTCCAATCACACTCACCCCCGTCATTCTCATGATTGTTAGGTTCCATATCAATGTGCCAAGTCACTTAAAAATAAAAAAGTGCTCAATATTAGCATAAAAACTGTATACAAACCGAATAAGATAATTAACGAATAACAAACGTACCACCTGAATATATATAAACAAACAAGGAAAAATTCTACTAATTAATAATTTTTACACTCTTATGATCAATAATTACTAGACCATATCAGGCCAAATAAGAAATGAAGCAGATAAATTCACTAGTAAAGCATCAGCTACCTTTCCATATTTCTAACTAGTCATTTTCTATAAATTGAAATCCCATGTTTGCTAAGTAAGAGTTCAAAGGAAAATTAGTGCAACAAAACTAAAAAAACTAAAAATGGGAAAGAAACAGAAATTTCATTTTTGAAATAAATTCAACTCTTAATCTCTTATCTTCAGTAAGCATTATTTTATCGGCTGCCAAACAAAGGAGGAGGAGGAGAAGATTGGGGAAAATCTCAGATTCTGGGTGAGGGGAGGAAAGTGAGAAATTTACTATTCCCAACAACATAGATAGGAATCCAAAAAAATTAAACCAACAACGAACCCAAAAACATTACAAAATGAAAATCAAATTTTGAAACAGCTATACCTGAAACAGAAAAACAAGATGCAACTTGCTTGAAGAAAAATAACTGATTCCAAATTCTCTGAAACTGATTCCAAATTCTGTGAAACTGCAATAGCAGAGAACATCAAATCATCAGCTAAATTGCAAAATCGAACTTGATTTTATTCTGATTTTTTCAAATACCTTTTTATACTTGGGTTTGTCTTCACAACAGCGTGAATGAATTAAAGGAATATTGCAAAATTGATAGCAGATTTAAAAAGTGAATTCAGAGGAAGCTTCGATTTTTTGGGTCTTGAGATTATGAATATTGAAATTGATAAGTTGATTTCTAACAAATCGAGAACATTTCAAAGCTTGAATCGTCGGGATTCATATCCGATTCCGATCTCGCAAACCCAGAAACTGATCTCCTAGTTCAGATGTCATCTAAAAACTGCTTCAACATCTCTTGGAAATGTACCTGTCCAACAAAAATTGAGTTAATTACGAGGATTGATAATCAAAAGATGGTAAAAAAATAGGAATTTGTCCCGATTACAGAGCTCTGAACAAGCCTTTTCTCTGTAATATGGAAATGAAACAAACAAATCTTCACGAAGAGGTAGAGAAATCAAAGCCAAATCCACTTCAAATCCCATGTTCCCAAGTCTCAGTATTTTTTTGTCCCAATATACTCTCAACTGCATCATTTCTTGGACATTTTGAGAAACAAAATTCTCGAGATATAAAACTATACTGTTGAAGTGTATTGAGACAAATGAATAAATAGATTTGATAACAAAAGAATCGTGACTGCATAGATTGATTTATATCATAACAAAATACCAAAAAGGGCAGGTGTGTGTGTGTGGAAGCAAGCATTGAAAATCTCTACACAAAAAAGATAGAAAATCGAAGTTAGACAACAATTTACAAACCTCAATCGCGAGCTCCAGATCTTCTAACAGAAGAGCGAGTTCAACATTTTAGTTACTAAATCTCATTGAATTTCCATGAAAATCTCTCTGTTTTCTGTAATTTTCCGAGAAACTGGAAAGAAAATTGAGAGAGAAAAACAGAGAGATACAAGGAGGTTTGCTTCTTCCCACTGGAATGATATTCCGACGGGATGCACGGCGGGGGCGACCTGTAATTTTCCAACGGGATGCACGGCGGGGGCGACCTGGTCTGTAACTTTTCTTCCCTCTCTCCTTTCGCAGGTCTGCTTCTTCCCGCCTTCTTCCCGCTGGAATGATATTCTTCAGCCTGGGGGGAATTTTGAAATCGGCAAAAAATGTTTTTTTTTTTTTTTTTTGGAAGTCCTCACCAAAACGACGTCGTTTTGGTGAGGAGTATTCTGAGCCGTCGGATCATCCACTCTAGAGGATCACTCTAGAGAGTTACTCTAGAGGATCCGCTCGCTTGAAAGAGAGAGTCAGAGTAAGAGTGAGAGGGAGATGGAAGAGGAAAGCTTGGTGGGTCTTCGGAGAGAGAGTGAAAGGGAGAGTGAAAACAGACTTCACTTTTAGATTGGATGATTCTAGATCATGAATCTCAACCGTTGGATTACGGGTACGTGAATGGTGGTGATCTTGTCTTGGAAATGCAAAAGAGTCATTGTACGCTTTTGCCTAAACGAAAAAATAAAAATAAAAATAATACGAACAACTGCTGTAAATTAACAGGAGAATGTATTTTTAATTTTGTAATGTCATTTATTTTTTAATATAATTGTTAGGCTTTTTTTGCAATGTCTTTTTTATTTTGTAATATAATATAGTGGTCCATTTATTTTTGAGTATTTTGCAATGTATAGTATTGACTATTTTTTGGTATAAATTTGTATTGGTATGTTTTTTGGTGAGGTGAATTATATTTAATTTTTTTTCTGAATTTTTCAATTTTTTTTCGTTTTTAATATTTGTCTAGTCAGGAATAATGTAAATGTATAATTTTTTTAAAACAATTAAAAAAAATGTCACAAAAGACAAAAAAATAAACAAAAAAAAATTACTAAAAAACCTATATCTAAATAACACCTACAAACTTGGAAGGAAAGTTTGTTGTAATCATTGGAGCACCATTGCTATAATTTGACAAAATAGCACTATTCATTGTCAAATTATAACAATGACAATGTTATTTTAGCAAACACCATTAGAGATGCTCTTAGAGGTTTTGAAAGAGTTGGGCTTTTTTTATGTTCATATCTCAAGCACTTGAGGTGTTTATGGACTCATTACAAGTATCGTTTTGATGAACCTGAACCATTATTGTATATCATCTATAAAAAAAAAATCAAAAAAAGAAAGAAAGAAAGAAAGAAAAGTATTTTATGTTTTCGAAAAATGGATAGTTTATTTTCAAAAATATATTTATTATCTATTTTTTCAGAGACAAATAAGATAAAATGAAAATATTACCATTATCAAATAGAACTAATTTTTTCATGAACAATTTCAAAGAATCAAAATGGGACTCAAGTTTTCTTATATTGAGATGTGAACATAAGACAAGTTAAATTAAAAAATATCATTTATGAAAACCTCCTCAATATTAATCACCAACGTAAATAATTCAATTTGGAGGTTTTTTTTTAATATTTAAAAAAAAAACAATTTAGAGAATTGACTCACTTTTTAAATTATTTGGGAAACTAACCTGTTTTTTGAAATTACATTTTGAAAATGTGATTTTAAAATTGAAATTGTATTTTCAACATGTGCCATACAATTTCATCTTGAAATCGCATGTTGAAAATGAAATATATATTAGCAAAATCCATGTAATTATAAATTACATTTTCAACATACAATTTCAAGGTAAAATTGTATTTTTAAAATGCGATTTTAAAAAGTAAGTTAATTTTTCAAATAGTTTGAAAAGTGAGTCAATTCTCTAAATTATTTTTTTTTAAAAGAATATTTATGAAAAAAAACTCATTCAATTTGCCATTGACGATTCTAATGACATAATTTCCAATAAATCACTCCCATGTATGATACATTTATATATATATATATATATATATACATATACATATATATTCGATCCTTATGCTAATATAACTCCAAAATTAATTTAAAAAGTTTAAAATAAGACCGTGTCTAAGCGTGTCGTCGCATGTCCTTGAAAAAACATTATTAAAAAATCATAATATTACATACATCAATTAATATATTAACTAACATACCAATATCGGTGGCAGAGGAAGTGAAGGCCCAGGGGGGTCACGTGCCCTGCTTGGATTTTGAATTTTTTTTTTTAATTTTGCAAACATAAAGAAAATATTTTAAATAAAAAAATAATAAAAATATTATTAGAGTGAAATGTCAATGACATTTTAAAAATTATGAAAACAATAATAGTTGATTTAATTAAAAATGAAGAGACTATTATAAACTATATTATTTATGAAATTTTTTGAATTTAATGGTGATGTCATTATTATTGGCATGCAAATATAAGTAATCTCACTATAAAAATATGAAATTTATTGGATTGTTAGTTACATTTGACATGTGAGGTTCAATCTCTATGTGTATATGTACTATTAGTTGGTGATATCACATATCAACGATGGCGTGGTATTACCATTATATTGAATTTTTAATCAAATTTTGTATAAAAAAAATTATCATTATATAATTTATTTTAAGACTTATATCTATATTTTTTTTGTATTATCCATGATACACTGGTTACAAATAACATTATTTTTCTGATGTTTCTCAAAATCAATTGTAAAAATTTGTGTGAAATATTTTTGTAAAATTTTTCGATATTGTAATTAATAAATGCCCCCTCTAATTAAATTTTCTGGCTCCGCCACTGACCAACATTAGTTATGACATTATTATTAATCTCACTTATTATACAAATTACAAATACTAAAAATCTCTTCAATTATGTCACATAATTAATTAGTATACTAATTAATACACTAATTAATACATATAACATTATTCAAAAATGTTAATGTATATATGATATATATTCCTACATATATTAGATCTTGATTTCCTAGATATATTAGGTATTGCCATAGTTAGATCTCTTATAAGATACTTTTTCTTATAGTTAGATTTCTAGTAGGATACTCTTTCTAAATCTATATATACAGGTCCTCTATTGTATAGGACAATTCATTCAATACATTGAATACAATACATATTATTTCCTCTCTCTCTCTACTATTCTAATATGGTATCAGAGCTTAGGATTTTCTCCTAGCCACCTCTTCTTCTTCATCATGTTTTTTTTTCTCTTTTTTTCTTGTCTGACAGATTGATTCCTTCTCACGTTAGTTTTTGCGTATCTTGTCCTTTCCTGTATCAACAATTGGACTATACCATCATCTTCGTCTCTTCAAGACAAAGCCAACACCATCAGAATCATCGCCCTCCACCGCCACACTCGTCTCCACGCGCTGCCAGAAGATCAAAAAC
This sequence comes from Camellia sinensis, assembly GCF_055761805.1. Taxonomy (NCBI): domain Eukaryota; kingdom Viridiplantae; phylum Streptophyta; class Magnoliopsida; order Ericales; family Theaceae; genus Camellia; species Camellia sinensis. Next base: position 177,058,979 of record NC_138962.1, on the reverse strand, counting down.
GCTGTGTCGTTTCCTACACTCCTTTATACGGCTCTACTCCTGTCTCGCGCTATCTTGCGTCGTGGCCTCACCTGCTAACGTGAGCCACGTGTTCTGACGTCATCGCTGAGGTCAAACCTGGTTGACTATGCGCCGCTGCTTCTTTTTGCTATCGTGTGCCGCGTGCACCTCTACTAGCGTGCGCCCCGCCGTTTCTGACGTCATCCCTCATTGCTCTGACGTCAGCCTTAGTGTTGGTACCCCTAGTTGGTCAAACGACTTTGACCAGCTGTTTTGCCGCCTTTCTGGTCGTGTTTTTGGCTTGTTCAGACCATATCCTACCTGTTTTTGGCCTCTTGAATCTGCTAGTGTGTTCTGTTTTGGCAAAATCAGCCTCTACAAAGCACTATCTTCTTTCTTTTGCACTGTTTGAGCATTATGGATCGTACCGAGCATATCCACTATGTTTCTGTTATTCTTGATGGGTCAAATTATGTTAGTTGGGCCCAAGCTCTCTCTAGCTTCATCAAAGGGAAACGCCTTTGGTAGATCATTACTGGTGCTCTTCCCAAACCTAACCAGAAAGAGGATGAGACTAACTTTGCATTCGATGAGCGTCTTGACGAATGAGAAAGTAAGAATTATCAAATAATCACTTGGTTCAGAGCTACCTCAGTTCCCTCAATTTATCTCCAGTTTGACTGGTTCTAGGATGATGCTCAAATTACTTCCCCTGCCAAAGCAATTTGGGATTTCTTGGGGGACCATTATCAAACCACTAGCCATGCTCATCAATATCAACTGTTGCAGACTCTTCATCACACACGCCAGGTACTCGGTTAGTCTATCGATGAATTCTTATCCTAGATGTCGTCTGTTTGGAACCAACTAGCTTTTTTTGAGCCTACATGGGCATATTCTGAGGATGCACAGCTGTTTATTACTTATCGGAATCATCAGTGACTATTACAATTCCTTATGGCTCTTCATAGCACTTTTGAGCCCATACATGCTTCATTGCTCCATTGTTTGCCCTTGCCCACTTTAAAGCAAGCCATTACTGAACTATTATCAAAGGAGACTTGTTTTGGGACTCTCAAATCTTAGAATATAGATTCTGTTCTTGCTACGCCATCATCACGGAGTTCCTCATCTTCACGGCTCACTAGTTCATGCCAGTATTGTCACAACCGTGGCCTTCTAGCTACTCATTCTTTTGTTCAATGCCAGGTTCACGAATGCTTTACTTGCCATAAGACTGCTCTCGGCCATCTCCCACACAATTGTCCTCTAGCCCTCTCCAAGAAAGGGCCTTCTCGTTCTGGGTATCAGTCCAAATCTGGCCAAGGTTCTCGCTCTACTGCTGTTAATGTTGCCTCTGAGGGTTCCTCAACTCACCACTCCATTGATTCCGCTACTCCTTCATTCTCTATGGATGATGTTGAGTCCATCATCCAACAGGCACTTTTCAAATCCGGTACTCCTCCCTCTACTGCTCTTTTAATGACTTCAGGTAATTCTCCCTGGTGTTTTGATTCCGTATGCTGTAATCATATGACTTCTGACGCCACTATGTTTTCTTCTATATCATCATCATCTTCTGTCCCCATCATACACATTACTGATGGTTCTCATATGACTGTCCGTCACACTGGTCACATTTCTACTTCTACTATGTCTCTTTCTGATGCTTGTCACATTCATGCTCTTCACTTGAACCTTATCTCTGTTGGTCAATTATGTGAACTTGGTCTAACCGTTACCTTTTCTGCTAATGGTTGTTTGGTGCAGAACCCTTAGATGAGACAGATCCTTGGGATAGGCCGTAAGCATGGACTTCTGTTCGAGCTTACCCATCTTCGCATTCCTCACAAATCATCTACTGCTGCTCTCCACACATCATCTATTGCTGCTCACATTGCTTCACCTGCTGCATCTACTTCTGCTTTGTCTTCTTTACAACTTTGGCATTGTAGCTTAGGACATGTCTCTTTTAGTCGTTTAAAAACTTTAGTTTTTAGTGGTCAGTTAGGTCGTGTCCGTCTTGAAGATATCAATTGTTTATCTTGTCAAATTGCTAAACAACCTGCTTTATCTTTTAATAACAGTACTTCTATGTCTACTGCTCCTTCTGATCTTGTGTATTCAGATATTTGGGGACCTCAACTGGCTCCCGATATTAGCTCCAGCCTCTAATCTCAGCACTAGTTCCAGCTAGTTTCTATATCGATCCGACATGACTTTAAACTGTCCTAGCATTAGTTTCAGCCAGTTTCTACAATGGTCCGACACGACTATAAACTGTCTCCCGGCATTAGTTTTGGCTTCTGATTTATTTCAAGCGCCCTTGTGCTCCCGTTCGGATTTTGCAATCTATGTACCTTTTATTTTATTTAGTTTTATTTCATGTTTTAGTTTCTCTCTCCAAAATCAAGATATTTATCCTCCCTGAGTTTAAGGGGGAATGTTAATGTATATATGGTATATATTCCTACATATATTAGGTATTGATTTCCTATATATATTAGGAATTATCATAGTTAGATCTCTTATAGGATACTCTTTCTCATAGTTAGATTTCTAATAGGATACTCTTTTTCAGCCTATATATATATAGGCCTTCTATTGTATAGGACAATTCATTCAATACATTGAATACAATACATATTATTTTTTTTTCTCTCTCTCTCTCTCTACTATTCTAAAAAATTAAAAAAAAAAATAAACACTATATGGCGTGTTCCCACTATGCCCTGAAAAAACATTATTAAAAAAATAAACACACCATGGGACTGTCTCATATGTGCTTAATAAGGCTATGATATGACACCTATTTTTGAAGTGTTCGTGCTCATAGCTTGCTATGTCTATGAGAAGGGAGCTGGAGGAAAATATTCTCTCTATCTCGATTTCTCCTGGTGATTCACTTCAACTCAGTTTTTTAAATAAATAAATGTGTTTGAACTTGATTTTAAGCTCAGTCAGTAAACAAGCTAGGATCAAACTCGAATAAACCAAACTCGTTTATTTTTATTTAAATTATAAAATAAATAATAATAAACAAAATTTCATTATCGAGCTTTGAACCAAGCTTGAGCTTGATTAGTTATCGAACCAAGTTCGAACTGTATAATCGAGCTCTATAAACTAACGAACCAAGCTCGCGCCCCACAAAACTTGTCTCAACTCAATTCATTTGCAACCCTCCTAAAAAGTGCTTTAGAACCCATATACTAGAAATCTGTGGGAGTCAAATTCAACCCAAGCAATCATAATTCATTGAGAAAACCTATAATCACTAATACTTTATTTTCTTTTCCTGTTCCTTTTCTTTTCTTTTTTCTTTTTTTGTCTTGGTTTTCTTCAGAGCATCTCCAATGGTGTGCCATTCGAGCTGTTATTGTCAAATTATGGCAACAGTTGATAGAAACATACCTCCAATGGCAACTTTTAGCAGCTGTTATCTTTGGCAAATGCCAAAGCTTGTGTCAAATATGGCAAAGTCAGCTTCAACCAACCGTTTCCTCTTTCCCTCCCTCCCTTTTTCATCATCCTTTTCAAACACAGTTTCAATATTCATACTCCAATCACACAAATTTCCAAATTTCCAAACAATATTCACCCAACAATTTTCAAATTTTTAAAATCACACAAATTTCGAAATTTTCAAAATTCACCCAACAATTTCCAAACACAGAAAATTAGAAAACAAAATACCTGAAGCAAACAAAAAACTACCTAATGGAAAAATTAGAAAATCAAAATTTCAAGCAAACAAAATTAGGGTTTCAATTTCATCAATTTGAAGCAAACAAAATTTAAAAATTAGAAAATCAATTTCACCCATTTGAAGCAAACAAAATTTAAAAAAAAAAAAGAAAAAGAAAATCAACACAGTGAGAGAAAAAAAAATACCGGAAATGGGTTGATCTTCTTTGTTCTTTGGATGATCTTCTTTGTGTTCATTATTAGGGTTTCAATCGTCTTTGTGATCTTGTCCAACATCATCGATCCATTGTAGGAGTTAGATAGAGCGTGACAGAGACGAGTGAGAGAAACAGAAGGGTGGGGGTAGACGACGACGGTTGGAAGAGAGGGAGACTGACAGTGAGAGGGAGAGGGAGAGGGAAGAAAGGTTGTCTTCGGAGATTGGAGGTAAACACCGTCGCCAATTGAAGAGAGAGATAAAAGAGTGAGAGTGAGAGGGATCGACACCATCGCCGCTCGAACAGAAAGAGAAGAGAGATGAATCTGGGAGTGAGAGAGAGAGAGAGAGAGACGAAGATTGAGAGGGATAGAGAGGAGGAAATGGTGAGAGAGATAGTGAGAGGGAGAGAGAGAAACATAGAGTGAGAGAGAGAGGGAGAGGGATCGACACCATCGCCACTCGAAAAGAGAGAAAAGAGAGATGAATATGAGAGAGAGAGAGAGACTGAGAGGGACAGAGAGGAAGAAATTGTGAGAGAGACAGTGAGAGGGAGAGGCAGAAAAGGTTGGATGATTCTACACAAATCATCTCAACCGTTGAAGACCAATACGTGGACAGTGGTGATGAAAATTTATAGAACTGTTGTGCTCTGTTTGGCTTTAAAAAAAAATAAAAATCAATTACCGCCTCATTCAAAAACGTCTTCAAAAGTATTCTTCTAGATAAACATGATTATTTATAAAATAATCTCTATAAATTTGTTCGTCGCCTTTGACCCTCTCACGATTAATGTATTTACGACTACTTGTGAAACAAAACCGTCTGGTGGGTTGGTTTAGGCTTAAAGCTTGTATTCTTTGTTGTTGTGCTGTTAATAGTTGCATCATGATAATATCATCATCAGATGATGAAGATTCATCAAAATCTCCATTGAATATGGCTTTAGTCAAATTGTTCATCGTTGGTGAATGAGTGAGTGGGTGAATATGAAAATTATAGAAAACCTTGTATTATATTTATAGAGAAAATTGTGGGTAGGTGAAAGATGTATGGTTGTTGAGTGCTTGGATGAATAATGGATAGTTGTTTGGTGGGTGGATGAATAATGGGTGGATGGATAATGGATGATTGTTGAATGAGTGGTTGTTGGTGAATGAATGTTGAGTGAATAATAGATGGATATTGGTGGGTGTTTGTTGGTGAATGAATACTGGGTGAATGATGGATAATTGTTGGTCGGTAATTAGTGATTGCTTATTTTTTATATGTAATTTAAAAAATTTATTAAATATGTAGTGATATGTTTTTTTGGTGGGGTGAATTATATTTAATTTTTTTTCTCCAATTTTTCAATTTTTTTTTGTTTTTTATAGTTGTCTAGTTGGGAATAATATAAATATATAATTTTTTTTTAAAACAATTAAAAAAAAGTCACAAAAGACAATAAATAAATAAAAATAAAATCACAAAAAAAACTATATCCAAACAACACTTACAAACTTGAAGAAAAAATTAGTTGAGATTTACCAAAATAACAAATGATCATTGGAGCACCATTGCTATAATTTGACAAAATAGAACTACTCATTGTCAAATTATAGCAACGGCAATGACAATATAACAATAACCATTGGAGATGCTCAGATTAAGTTAATTGTGGCAAAGAACAGACAAGGATTCAGCCAAAGAGCCGGGACATTGATGAACATTTTTCAAATCCTGCACTGCTTTCAAGAAATTGTTGTATTGAAATATACATATAAAGTTGTTCACATTTCAAAATGATCCTAATATACAACATAATCTCTTAATGAGAAAAAAAAAAAAAAAATTAATTTTCATTTTTTTGGTTAGGTCAACAGTGAATGTTTGGTATAACAAGCAAGCAAATAGTCTAAAAACAGCAGTTAACAAAAATAATTAGCAGACCATAAAGAGCTCTAACAAAAATCAAGGTGAATTTAACTGCTGTAGCTTAGCTTTAGTTGCATCAAGTTGTCCTGTAAAGTAACCAGCAAACTGATGAGAAGAATACGTATTACAAGATTACTACCCGTGGTAGAAAAATAAAAATTTAAGGGAATCAAAAATAAAATTCTCACTCCGTTTAAATGCTGTTGCTTTCTGAGCAGTAGTACGGAAAAATATGTTCCCATTTTTCTGATAAACAGCCTGCAGACAAGTAACGCAATTGTTTCTCTGTAAACTTAATTGATCAAAACAGGAAAAGCAAAGGCTAGCAAACAATATACGGCACGTGGTGCTCTGAAAGATCAAAAAGTTTATTGTGAATGATAAATTAAGGAAAAGTAACGCTCTTATGCTATAAGCACATATGACATGACATGAAAATAAAAAAAATCATAGTCACTTTAATGATATCACCCGTCAATTAGAGGATGAAATTTCAAGTTCAAGCTTCCGTTTTAGTAGTGAACATGCACCGTTGCACCAAGTGGCAAGAGCCAAGACTAAAAAGCAGGTTAAAGGGTCTACTGCTAAAAGCTTAATTCATGATAAAATGGCTCATAAAAATAGATCATTAAAAACTTAGGGGGCTTAAGATTCGACAGCACAAAACTCAATTCAGCATAGAAAGCTGACGGTTCAGTTAATGATCTTTGCCCTTCCCCTCCTCTCTTTTCCACAGAAACTTTATATGAAATTATCTCAGTTAAATGGGTTCAATCATAAAATGATGAAGATAATTAATACTAGGCATTTTAAACAATACTTTATGCATTTTTGTTATAATGTATTTGATGCAAGAGAATTGATGAAAAAAACCTTCACAAATTATTGCCAAGTAACATTTTTTTTTTATATAAATAAATTATTTCCAAGTACATGTGAAGAACTTGACAACAATAACTAGCAGATCCACCAATTATTGCAGGTGCAACTAAACACATCACAGCGCATGGGTTGTAACGGAACCCATCTAAAGTCTATGCTACTGTAAAATTCAGGTTTACAAAATATATATATATATATAAAGAAGTTACTGCTATTTTTAATTCATCACCCCTATTTTTTTCAGTTGTCTTTTCTCTAATTTTTGCCACCGCCCTGCATTCCCTAGAAAATATAAAAGGAAATTGCTGCTAATAGTTTCTTATAGATTAAGCTGATGAAGAAGAAGAGGATACTGTCCTCTTCAAGAAACTGAACAAATCAACAGAACCCATGCTTTCTTAATTGGGGCCTTTAAACATATATTAAATTGAGGCCTTTAAAATATGTTGATGACAAGAATCTGGGATAGTTTAGCTACCCACTACAATTGAGAAGGAAAATACCTAGCTGATTAAGCATCCCAAAACCATTTGGGCCACGTGGGTTCAACCATCTATGACTTTCAACCTTGTGATTCTCATTTCGTCGTCTTAGGAATGATGTTACACGGGTTGTGACCCCAAGATATTGCCATGTTATTCTGTTGTAGACCCTCCATCCTCTGTAATGCTAATAAAAATAATGACCAGACCACACTTCTAGATTTTGATCTATTCAGTGGAAGTTTATACTTTTTGAAATATCTTTCAATTAATATGGAGTATTTTAGGAAATCAACAACTAATAAAACTTTATTTTAAGAAAGTTTGTGCTGTCTTTCCTTTTTAACTCTTTAATGACCTGTTCTGTACCCTTTCATCCTTCATCAGATTTTGAAATTTTAATGGTCTTTCTACAGTTATCTGAACAGTTTTCTTTTCTGCTTGACAGGTTCTTTTTTCCTGTTTATTATTTTTTTTTTGAAAATTTCCATTTTTTAACTTTGGAAGACAATAATCCATAATTAATTTTGCCAATTGGACAAACTAGGTTGATTTTGGATGACTAAAAGTTGTTTACAATTTAGGGTAGGGTTGTTTACAAACTAGGTTGTTTACAATTAGGGTAGGGTTGTTGGTTCAGGTTTAGAAAGATTATGATTATGCTACTCTTATGTCTTCCCTAAAAAGGACCAAGAAGCAAAATTTTGCTCCCCTAAAATAAATATTTTCATTTTTTGTAGTCCAGTGCAACCCTCTAATGACTGACTTGAACTTACTACAACTTTTGAACCTTCAATCTCCTTATGCTCCTAGGAAATGTAAGAAGTTCACATTTACTGATAATATCATTGAAGTTAATATAAATTCAGCCAACAAAATATAAAACTTAGGCTCTGTTAAGCAAGTGGCTATTTTAGCCAAAAAAAGTCACTCAAAAGTCAAAAAGGCAAAAAAGTTTTTAACTCGTACAAAAAAAATAAAAAATTCCTTCGCATTCTCTCTACAAAGTCGAAGATTCCTTCCCATTCACACAACCTTCTGCATATTTTTTCATAAAAAGCCAAAGAGTCATTCCCAAACATATTATTGTTTTTTTTTTTTTCACTTCATATTTTAGTTTAAGAGCACTAAAAAAGCCATTTCCCAAACAGGCCCTTAATTACATTGATCAGTATGCTGATAGATAAATAAACCTGAGAAAGGGAAAGTAAATGCTACGATTTAAAAACTAAAAGGACTTTGAAAACACCAAGAGAAAACAGTTCAACTCTGGCAGATTCCTATTTTTAAATGATCCAATGCTGAATTACTTCTCTAGAAAAGCTTAAAATCACAATTACTAGTGTCAACTTCGCAAATCTGTCTTTCCCATATAGCTCTAACTGGGGCCTATTCTCTATTACATTCTAGGCAATCATGTCTTCCTACAACTGCTACCCATGTTCTCTTTAGACCTTGCTCTATTCCTTCCTATCACACCTTCAACTTAAATGACATCACACTTCCTCATAAAATTATCTGTTGGCGATTATGTTCCTTTTTTGTTTTTTTTTCTTGTGATCAGTAACAAAGAAAATTGTATTAAAGAAGTGCCAAGGGGCACAACCCTAATACAATCAAACAAAAGAAAGAAAACAAGAAAAAAATAAAAGTACAGTTTAGATTCACTTAGAAAATATGAAGAAGAAGAACTCCGAAAAATATGAGGAAGAAGGAATATATTTCAGTTATATTCAAAACTTCTTATCTTACAAGACCAAATGACACTCCTTATATAGGAGATATTACAAACATCATCATAACCCATTATATGCCACTTACATATTATATATTACCACTATCTACCACTATCATATTATATACATGCCACTATCTACCACCAACACCACTATCATATTCTATACATGCCACTATCTACAACCAACACCACTATCATATTCTATACATACCACTATCTACCACCAACACCACTATCATATTCTATACATGCCACTATCTACCACCAACACCACTATCATATTATATGCATGAACACAATTTCCAGCACTCCCCCTCAAGCTGGTTTGAAGATATCTTCCATAGCCAGCTTGCTAGTCAGCTTATCAAATTGCTTCTTGTGTAGTCCCTTCGTTAGCACATCAGCTAATTGTTCACCTGTTGGAAGGTAGGTCATACAGATTATGCCAGCATTGATTTTCTCCTTGATGAAATGTTTATCCACTTCTATATGTTTGGTGCGATCATGTAGAACTGGATTATGAGCTATAGATATAGCTGCTTTGTTGTCACAATAGACCTTCATAGGTGTCGGGTGAGAAAGCTTTAATTCTTCAAGAATTCTTTTAATCCACATTACTTCACAGATTCCATGGGCAACAGCTCTGAACTCTGCTTCTGCACTACTTCTAGCTACCACATTCTGTTTTTTACTCCGCCAAGTAACTAGGTTCCCACCTACAAAGGAGCAGTATCCGGATGTTGATCTCCTGTCTGTAACACTTCCTGCCCAGTCTGCATCTGTGTATACTTCAACTTGAAGATGTCCATGTTTCTTGAATAGTAAGCCTCTCCCTGGAGTTCCTTTCAAATATCTTAAGATCTTATAAACGGCCTCAAAGTGCTCTGCCCCTGGTGAGTGCATGAACTGACTTACCATGCTGACTGCAAAGGCAATATCAGGCCGCGTATGAGACAAGTAAATCAATTTCCCTACAAGTCGCTGATATTGTTCCCTCTCTTTGACTTCTTCAGCCTTAGCAGCTTGTAACTTCAAGTTAGGCTCGATCGGAGTCTCCGCCATCTTACAACCAAGCATACCTGTTTCTCCAAGGAGATCAAGAACATATTTTCTCTGATTAACGAATATACCTTCCTTGGATCTTGCAAATTCCATTCCGAGGAAATACTTGAGGGCTCCCAGATCCTTAATGTGAAATTCTTTTGCGAGTTTCTCTTTGAGGGCTGCTAACTCTGCTTCATCATTACCAGTTAAAATGATGTCATCAACATAAACAATCAAAATTGCAATTTTACTGTTTTTTGAATGTTTATAAAATATTGTGTGATCTGCTTGACTCTGCGAGAAGCCACAACTGATAACTGCCTTCCCAAAGCGTTCAAACCACGCTCTTGGTGATTGTTTGAGTCCGTATAATGACTTGTTCAATCTGCATACTCTGTCACTTCCAAGTCTCTGCTCAAATCCCGGCGGTAGGCTCATGAACACCTCCTCTTCAAGATCACCATTGAGAAATGCATTTTTAATGTCAAGTTGATGTAGAGGCCAATCTGAATTTACTGCAAGAGATAACAGTACTCTGATGGAATTTATTTTAGCAACAGGAGCAAACGTCTCCTGATAGTCGATCCCATAAGTTTGAGTGAAGCCTTTAGCTACCAGTCTCGCCTTGTATCTCTCAACGCTTCCATCTGCGTTACATTTTATCGTAAACACCCATTTACACCCAACTGTTTTCTTGTCTTTGGGTAGATCAACTATCTCCCAAGTACCACTTCTCCTTAAAGCATTCATCTCCTCCATGACTGCTAATTTCCAATTCGGATCATCCAATGCTTCCTGTATATTCCTTGGAACAAACAAGTGTGAAATCCTAGATGTGAAAGCTCTATGGTTTTTAGACAGTCTTTGATAGGAGAGGTAATTTGCAATAGGATGTTTAATGCAATTTCGGACACCTTTCCTAATTGCTATAGGTACATCAAGGTCGGAAATAGAAGGAATAGGATTACCTAAAATTTCGATGCCAGAACTCGGGTGGACATTCGGGTCATTAGGATGGACATTCGGGTCATTATTCCTCAGATGAAATCGCTTCCTAGTATAAACCTGAAGCTCAGGATTTAGATCATTTTGTAGTACTTCTCCCCCTAAACAAGAATCTTCTTGACTAGGCACCATAGAACTTGGTTCTCCTAAGTGATCATTATCAGACAGATGTGATTTTTGTGTAGGATAAATGACATTGGGGAGCGGGATAGAAATATCCCAAAAACGGTCTTCTACTCCACTTGTCTCCCCCTGAAGAGAAGTGTTGGGGAAATAGGATTTTGTTTCCACAAATGACACATCCATACTCACATGAAATTTCTTGTTTTGAGGATCGAAGCACTTATACCCCTTTTTGTTTGAGGAATAACCCAAAAAAACACATTTTATAGCACGGGGGTCAAGTTTTGAACGAAATTGACTGGGAACATGAACATAGGCAGTACATCCAAAAACTTTGGCGGGTAAATCAGAAAACAACCTCGTGTCAGGAAAAAAAGTTTTGAGACAATCAAAAGGTGTTTTGTATGTTAACACCTTTGTAGGCATCCTGTTTATCAAATAAGAGGCTGTTAAAATTGCTTCACCCCATAAATATTTAGGAACATGCATGTAAAACATTATAGCACGTGCTACTTCAAGTAGATGTTTATTTTTTCGTTCTGCAATGCCATTTTGTTGAGGGGTATCCCGACATGTAGATTGATGAAAAATCCCATTTTTTTCCAAAAACTCACCCAACTGCTCATTGAAATATTCTGTTCCATTATCAGAATGTAAAATACCAATTTTGGTGTGAAATTGGTTTTCAATCATATTGTAAAAATTTGTGAATAAATTTTTCACGTCAGATTTTTTATTCATCAAATAAATCCAACATAAGCGGGTATGGTCATCAATAAATGTAACAAACCATCTTTTACCAGAAAGAGTAGTGATTTTAGAAGGGCCCCAAACATCACTATGAATCAAATAAAAAGGTTTTGAAGCCTGGTAAGGTTTTGGCAAATAAGTAGAGCGATGAAATTTTGCAAAAATGCAACTTTCACAATGAAAAGAAGAACAATCAATCCCTTTAAATAATTCTGGAAATAAATGTTTCAGATAAAGAAAACTAGGATGTCCTAGCCTATAGTGCCATAGCATTATTTTTTCTCGAACAGAGATTGAACTGGTACTATTAAAGCTCTGAGCTTTTTTATTACTAACAGGTACTTCATCAAAGTAGTAAAGACCTTCAAGCATCCTAGCACGCCCAATCATCATCCCCGAGTTCTGGTCCTGAAATTCACAATGGGATTCAAAAAATGTAACACGACAATTAGAATCCTTAGATAGTTTACTGACAGACAAAAGGTTACAGGCTAAGTTGGGGACGTGAAGAACAGCATTGAGATTAATTTTCTCAGTTAGTTTAATAAATCCTTTTCCTGCAATAGGTGAAAAACTACCATCGGCTATTCTGATTTTGTTATGACCAGAACAAGGGAAATAGGTACTAAATAAATGGGAAAAACTAGTCATGTGATCGGAGGCACCGGAATCTATGATCCACGGAGAGAAGTTTAGGCAAGAGAAGGCTTTAGGATTTCTACCTGTTTGTGCCAACAAAACACTAGGAGTACCGGTTGAGGAGTTGGATTTTATCAGCTTTAAGAGTTGATCAATCTGCTCTTTGTTGAAGGGACCTGAATCGGCTTCATTAGCGGTAGGAAAGCCACGATTCTTCTCTCCTTGTTTGCTGCTTTTCCAGTTGACAGGTTTGCCATGAATCTTCCAACACGTTTCGCGTGTATGGCGAGGCTTGTTGCAAAAATCACACCAGACCCGTGGCTTATCATCAAACCTGCGCTGGTAATTTGCAGCCTTGTTGGCCGCAGCATCGCTAATTAAAGCAGAAATTTCAATTGATTCACCATTACCTTTTTTCTTAAGCATGACGCTCCTTCGGCTCTCTTCCCTTCTGACTTCAGCAAATACTTCGCCAATGGATGGGAGAGGAGGTCTGCCAATAATTCTTCCTCGCACTTCATCGAACTCAATGTTGAGGCCGGCAAGAAACTTGTAAATACGGCTATCTTCCACAGTTTTCTTGTGGTGGTTGCAGTCGTCAACCGATTTCCATTCGTATGTGTTGAAGATGTCAAGATCCTGCCACAACCTTTTCAACGAATTGAAATATTTGGTGACGGAATCATCTCCTTGACGAATCTCTCCCAACTTCAAAGTTAATTCGAAAACTTGAGATTGATTTCCTAGGTCAGAATACATCTGACTAACATTATCCCACAATTCTTGTGCAGTAGTATAGCACATGTAATTAGAGCTTATATCCTCCTCCATGGAATTGACCAACCATGTCATAACCATGGAGTTTTCAGCGTCCCAATTGTCGAACAACGGATCATTAACAGCAGGAGCCTTCTTGTCACCAGTGATGTAACCGATCTTTCCTTGCCCACGGATATACATCCGGACAGATTGTGACCAGCGGAGAAAATTATCACCATTTAGGCGGATGGTGGTGATTTGGACAGAGTGAGAGTTGGACGTTTTCACCGGAATGGCAGCGGCAGGGGTTGAAGTGGTTCCGGACGTGACTTCCGACATGGCTATGACGGTTTTAGGGCTGCTGTGTTTTTTGTTGCTCTGATACCAACTTAGAAAATATGAAGAAGAAGAACTCCGAAAAATATGAGGAAGAAGGAATATATTTCAGTTATATTCAAAACTTCTTATCTTACAAGACCAAATGACACTCCTTATATAGGAGATATTACAAACATCATCATAACCCATTATATGCCACTTACATATTATATATTACCACTATCTACCACTATCATATTATATACATGCCACTATCTACCACCAACACCACTATCATATTCTATACATGCCACTATCTACAACCAACACCACTATCATATTCTATACATACCACTATCTACCACCAACACCACTATCATATTCTATACATGCCACTATCTACCACCAACACCACTATCATATTATATGCATGAACACAATTTCCAGCAGATTCCAACATTATTATCTCAACTACCATGTTTTTTTTTCTGAACATACTATTTCCAACTTTTTAATAGTCAGCATGCTATTTATATACTCAACCTTATCCAACGGATGACTTTAGTTTGTTATATATAATTACTCGATTAATTAAATCCCTAACCTACGACACAACATTTTGGACAGATTCCTTGACTTCATTATCCAACTCTTATCCCATGAAAACATCCTAAATTTTCGCACTGGTAATAATGCAATACAAGAAAAGAAGGTTATTTTTTGCTTATAGTTTGACCATTGGTTTTCACAACTTTAGCATACTTAGTTAAATTTACGTTCTATATAATCTATAATAGTCTTAAATATCTCAAGACCATTAGGTATTGAGTATCACTGATGTGGTGAAGATCCAATTACAGTTTTGGTGGGAAAAGATTTCTTGTTTAGTTATCATGAAGAATTGAAAACATAGTTTAAGAAACTGCTTTTTTTAATAAATATACTTAAGTAGCTCGTCATTGGATGACTGCATGGAAGCCACATATCTCTAGCTTGTTATGGGTGGTTACAAGTTAACCACTTGTCACCTTGTTGCTGATTTGTAGTTTTATTGATCCCTATGTACTTCACTGTGAACTAACTTCATTAGCTACTGGTAGGGGGGTTTGAGGTAAACAATGATTAGGAGAATAATTAGAGAGGCAAAACTACGTTAATGGTCCAACAAAGATGAAATGGCTGGAGAACGAGTCAACAAAACTTTGGGAAAGTTAGAGAATGAGCAGCTAGGTGAAGGTGGAGCAAGTGGCTCAAGAAGAAGAGAATGGAAGCGCACAAATGGACAGTATCTCCCCAAATTCCCAGAATACTCCTCTTGGACCTTGGGAAATGGGTCCTATTTATAGGATTTTCTTTGGTTCCAAAGGATACCAAATGGCTAAATAAAGTAAGGACATGTGTCTCTAAGAATCACATGGAATATTCTACCTTGGGCCATCAAGGTGAAGGTGCTACGTGTTCCTCTACACGTACTGTGTACTATCTGTTTGGCACAGATGCCTCAACAAATGCACTTGCAGCAGAAGTGTTTACTGCTACAACTTGCCTTCTCAGCTTGAATCTCAGTAAGTGCACTTGCGGCGGTAATGTTTGCCGCTGCAATTGGCTTCTCAGTTCAGTTTAGCCAAGACATGCATTCTCAGGATTTCATAGCTTGCTATCAACTATGTTCGTGTTCACCTCAGCGAAGTCTCCACCCTTAGCCACCTAATCACAAACTCTCCAGCTTCCTAAGACGAAGGCCACAGCCAAGTCTGCTATCAGCCATGATGTGCCTTAGTAAGTATCAAGGCTAAAGGGGCTTCCTTGGTCCTACTTGTGCAACCAAGACAGGTCCATGACCTAGGTAAATGGAAAGGGAGTCCCTTGTGCTCGGGCTACCCTACTTCTACTTTCGCGAGGTTACCGCAGTATACTATCTCTAGGCCTGCTATCAGCTCCAACCAGTAGGCTTTGGGGCCTGCTATCAGCGCCAAGCAGTAGTCTCTACTTGTGGAGGGGAAGATTCTCTCAAAGGCTACTATTACCTTGGTGGGGCGTTTCCTTTGCAAGTTAGTTGCGGCTGCTATAGTTGTTGCGGTGGTTATTTCCCGTGACAAGTTCAAATGGTGGCACCGACAATATTAGAGATGACGGCGCCGACAAAGTACCTCCGCAACTTGACCTTGCAAGCGCTACCTCTGCAACTTAGTTGCTTCGATTTTCTCTTTCCCTCAACAACTTCAGATGGCGGTGGTACTGGCAATACTTGGAATGGCAACGCTGAGACAGAATGCCTTAGCACCTTAACCGCTGCAAGTAATGCCTCTGCAACTTCACTTAGACGTTTTTCCCTAATGAAATCCACTCGGACCCTTGGCGGGTCAGACTTGCTTCGGCCCATTGTTGGCCTACTTCCCTTGGGCTTTAACCCATGCTCCTTCAACCATTCTTGGTCGCCTAAAAAGGGCAATCTCCGCACTTAGGTCCATAATTGACTCGGAGGTTAATTTCTGACTCTCTACACTACCTGTATACAAGGTTGCAATATCTTTTTTGGAGATTCAAATATCAAATTTTGGTAATTATTGTAGCCTTAATTTGCTGTTTGTTAGGCCTTGGTTTTGAGTCCCATAACCTGTTTTGTTGCATAATTTCAAGCATAACCTGTTTTGTTGCATAATTTCAAGCTTGTTCTGAGTGTTATTCAGACCCAGGTCGTACTTTAGTTGTTCGAACCTCCCATCAATCACTTTATTCTTCGCATCTAGAATTAGGTCCTAATATTTCTATTTTGAGAACTAAAACTATATAATCACCAAACAACATAGATCACAAAACATTCTTTTGTACATTTCTAGCAAATCTATCTATGGCTAAATCAAACTAGAAATGGTTGCCCTCGTAGTAAGGCCATTCTGATTAGTAAATCTTTTTTCCCTCCAATTTCATATTGTTAAATTGTCCATGTCCATAATGATGTCCATTTGTGTGATTTGTACGCCTATCTTCTCCAACACCCTACACACAAGAAGTGTTTTTTTTCCAAGTCACTATAACGATGGAAAACACTTTGGCTTTAAACCTTCACATAATCACTTACATTTTTCGGACAAATGTAATGTATTAAAAGAAGAGTGTCTCAAAATGGAGCACAGCCCTATACACCAAGGCCATGTTTGATTCACAATACTAATAGTGAGGTATTAATAATCCTATTAAATTAGTGTGGTATTAACTATCCCACCCCTACCCTATTACCAAGGTTCTGAAAAGCGGTTGCAGTCGCCGTAACGGTGGCGGTAACGCGGTTGCGGTTGCGGGGTGTAAAGGTCGTAGTATAACGGTTGCGGTAACCGGAACCGTGAATTTTTTTATTTTTCGCACAATTTGAAAAAAATTTACCGATACACATTTTTTTTCCATGATCATATTTATTGGGTTAAAAATAAATATTGATCAATTTTTGTAAATTTTTAAGTATGATCCAATATATTTCATATTTTTAAATCATTATAAACTGAGTTTTTTACATTTTATTTTAATAATTAATAACTTTATATTATACAAAAAATTAATTACTAACTATTATATATAAGATAAACAATGACAAAAGTAAGAGAATAAATAAGAGCCTAAATATATATATACATATTTTAACCAAACTAAATAGATAATGACCACACTTATTATTATTATTGTTATTAGTATTTTCAAACAATATATAGATAGACACACACAAACAAAATGGTTTAGTGATAGCAGCTGAATAGAGTAGCATAGGTCTTACAGTTTCAACAAATCAATAACATGTTCTTCATCTTCCCTCTTCTCTCTCTCTATCTTTTGCTCCTCCATTTTCTCTCTTTATCTTCCCTCTTCTCTCTATCCCTCTTCCCCTATTTTCAGCTTTTTTTTGTGTGTTTTTTTCGAAAGAAACAGTTTGAAACCGTTACGTAACGGTGCGTAACAGGCCGTTACGACACCGTTACGACTACTATGGCAGCCGCTACGGCCGACACACCTGTGAATCTCAATCACACTGCAAAAGCTGCCGTAACGGGTGGCGGTAAACGCCAAAACCGTTACGTAACGGCGTTACGTAACGGTTGCGGCCGCTTTTTAAAACCTTGCCTATTACTAATAATCTTACAAATTTGTTGGATTAATTATCCATTGGATTAATAGTCCTAAACCAAAATGTCAAAACAAACATAGGATGATTGGGCCCACGGATTAATAATCCTAATCCCATGCTTTAATCCTTCCAATCAAACATGTCCCAAAAGTATACAAAAATGTCACCTACACGACCCAAAGTATCTACAAGGGTATACGATTCGCCAAAAATTAACAAAAGAAATAAGCATCAATCCCATCAAACATTGAAGTGAAATCTCTCTCTTAAAAAATTCTCTTGCTCCTGTCTCTCTCTCTCAATAACCACATCAGCAAAGAGGGGAAGCCTCCCAATACTTCCTCATGTAACCCTTAGGCCAATATCCCTTTCATGTTTAATCTTTGTTGAACCATTTCTTCCAAAACTATATAGCATGTATCAGAAGTTTAATAACAAATAGTTGGTTTTAATATATCCCTTTGTACTTGTACATAAACAGACAAATACTTTACTGGATGGATGTTAATCTTGATAAATATATAGGTTCTTGCCCTGCCCCTATAAAGAAGAAATTTAAGAGTACATAGGAGGGTAATGAAGGATTTGCAATGGCTCTTGACCTGATTGGGATAAAGGGCATGGTTAGCTGAGGAAGTGCTGAGGGCGAGTTTTAGGACTGAGATTAGACAAAATCTGGGAACATGCAGCCATGTATGGAACCATGGTCTGGTGGGGTTGCTCCCATAGAGAAAGGCTAGGTTGGGGTTGGGGTTGGCCTATCCCATGCCAAACTCATTGCCATCCCTGTTTCCTTGTTCACTGGGTATTTTTTTTGGTCTTTAAAGTCCAATCAACTATGTTCATTAATCTACCCATACCTTAGTTGCACGAAGCGGGAGCGGGGGCGGGAGCGGGGAAGCGTGAGCCGATAGAAGTTTCTTAGGTTGGGAGCGCCTCGGGGAGCGGTAATATATATATATATATATATATTTTTTAATACACATTAGAAGTTTTTTTATAAATATTTTTATTTTAATACACATTAATTATTTTTTATTTATTATATTTTTTAAATAATGTGTTATTGTTAATTTTTTTTTATTTTATTTTACATATATTTATTTGTGTTTTTTTATTAATATGTATAATATATACTCATATATATATATATTATATTTATATGTGTTAATGTTTTTATTTATATATATATATTATAAAGATTATATATATTAATATTTTTATTTTTTTAATTAATATTTTTTTATTACATATATTAAATAATAATGTGTTAATATATATATATATATATTTTAAATATATATATTTATATAAAGATATATGTTTTATCTTATATAATATATATATATATTTTTTTTTGAACCAGATCTTATATAATATATATAAAGATATATGTTTTATACTTATATATATTCGAATCATATATATCAGGCGAGAGAGAGAGCACGAGTGAGAGAAGGCAAAGACGGAGGAGACGATGCCGATCTGCGAGAGCGAGCGAGAGAGACGAACTGCGAGAGAGAGAGACGAAAGACGATCTACCATAGAGAGACGATCTGCCAGAGAGACGATTTGCCAGAGAAGATCTGCAAGAGCGAGAGAGAGAGAGAGACGATCTGCCAGAGAAGATCTGCGAGAGCGAGAGAGAGAGAGAGAGACGATCTGCCAGAGAGAGAAGAAAAACGAAGCAAAGAAGCAGGACGATCTGACCTTCAGGTACTTCACCTTCTTTCTCCCCTCTCCTTGTTGACCAACAAGTTAGGAATTTTGTTCACAGCCACCAACGATCCCATCTTGGACAGGATCGCGTTTCTCTCTCTACAGAAACGCGATTCTTACACGTTTCTTTCTAAGAACCGCGGAATCGCGTTTCTTACGAAGATTCGTGTCTTGGTTGCACGATTCCTACAACTAAGACCCATACAACTTGTCCTATTTAGTACTTCAGCCCCTACACAGCCAGTCCCAAGTAGAAAATAAAGGAGAAAGGAGGGGTGTTAAGTAGTTGACATCCAGCATAAACAGTTCTCCTTAAGTGTTGATAAATGAACATACCATGAAAATAACCCGCTTTGGCTACAAGCATGTCTCTTATGGAAACGTTAAATGGTTGTGGGCCCGTTCAACTGTACTTTCCAAACTCAAAGTTGACTGACATATGCACAAATTGGTAATCAATTTTGGACATTTTTGTGCACATCCTTCAGCCCAAGGGAGATGAAAACTGCCCTAGATCCATCTCTTAAAGTTAGAAGAAAATTACAAACTATTTTCTGCTTCCCCTGGATTTTCTCTGCCAAATTTTTCTGAAGCTGTGTTTGGTTGGGCGATTTTGGAAGGGATTAGGAAAAAGAAAGGAAAAAGGGAGGTGAAATGTGACCCTTTTCTAATCTCTTCTCAAATCTCCCAACCAAACACAGCGTTAAGGTTTCGCATACAGATTGTCATAAATTCTTAATCAACCTACCTAGGACTTATCCATTGGCTCTAACTTGATGGTAAAGCAATATTCACCATCCAAAGCTGCTGATTTCTAATACCAAGACTCCCTAATAAGATCTAAAATTGACACAACATTGTTCCTTCAGTTCCCATTCTATAATGGATTTTCATTTTTTTCTTTAATTTTTTTTCCTGTGTTTGTTGTTCGAGGATTTGTTATAAAAAACCCATACGCCCTGTTAGAAATGCAGTTTGAATCATTTTATGAAAATAAAATAAAAAATTAAGCAAAATTATTTTGTAACCAACACAAATTAGTTATAAAGGCTGAGATATCATCCTCTCCATTTCATTCATGATTGTATGGGAAATGAAATTTGGGGACAATAATTATACATTTCCTATAGAGACTAATTTGTGTTGTGTTTTCCAAAGTGAAGTTTAAAAATAAAATTAAAAAAAAAAAAATTCTATTATTTTAGGTTGAATTGACCACCAAACATCCTTAGGCAACAATTTTCCATCCATAATTCATAATTACTAAAATTATAAAAATTAAAAATAAGGAGGGCTTAGGGTTGTGGGATTTGCAAACCCGAGAGGACGAAAGATTGTTGAGCTCCACTATAGCAATCTCGTGGCTTCTTATCTGTGTAAATCAAAGCAAGCATATATATTAAAATTTTATCATCATCACCATTACATATGTATATATATATATAGATAGATAGATATATAACTCTTCTATTGGAGAGAGAGAGAGAGAGAGAGAGAGAGGTACTTTACTCGTTTAATGAGATGGTGAGTGGAATCTGCAGCAGCATTCGAAGTGGACGAAGGTGAAGTTGATGCAGCCATTTTGCCTTGTAAACTTCTACCTTCCTCTCCTTTTCTTAGCCTAAATTCCAAACAAACCTTCGTACTTATTTATTAGTTTTTTTCAATTGATTAAAAAGGTTGGGTTTGAAATGATGATTTTTTTTTTAAAATAATTGATTGGATGATTGTGAAAATAATAATAAATATAATAATTATGATTAAATATGATGTTTTTGTCTTATTAATTAAAATAGTGTATTTTATTTGTGTTGGTCTTAATCTCAAAAGTTTATCCCAAATAAACCTAAGTTTATGAATTTACTCTTATCCCTCCTTAATGATAATGGCCATGTTTGGTAGAGCTGTAAGAAAGTGTTTATAACTTATGCCTAAACAGCTTATACCTTATAATTATGAATATACGTTAATTTCTGACATATAAATTAAGCATCTCCTGTCCCATTCAAAGAATAAGCTGATTTTTGACTTCTAAAAAGTTATAAGGTATAAGCTATAAGCTAAATCAAACACATCAAAATAACTTAAATTAAGCTGAAAACTGAAATAAATAACTTTTAAGCTGCACCAAACAGGCACAATGTGTGATTAAATTTTAATTGTGTAGTGTGAGCCATATATGCAAAATAAATATGAATTATGAGATGATAATTTTAAATAATTTTTCGATAATTAAATCTTAATTTGTAGTATTATTGAATTCTCAAACATACTAGCCGAGGCGGCATTAGTACAAGGAATCAATAACCTTTTAGAGTCTGGGGTTGCCACAGCACAGCGGGAATGGCTTCAATCTATACTTCTATCCACCATATTTTTTCATATTTTATTTTGGCCTCCATTTTAGAATCATAATAATAATTTAAATTGTTTATCTCGTAAATCTCACAATGAATAACATTTGTGCAAAAAATCGGCTTCATCAAATATCGATGAACACGTGATCAAATCACTTTTGTTTTATAGAAAAAAAAGGTTTAAATTTAAACTCACAATTATTGTTCATTTTAATTAATTTATTCATGTATATAGTAATATTCAATGAAATTAATTTTATATAACTCATTTAAATTGTTGGAATTACAAGATGAACAGTTTAGATTATCATTATGGCTCTAAAATGGAACTCAAAAAATAAAATATGGAAGAGTATGATGGATAAGAGTATGGAGATGAGTCATTCCCCAACCCATCACCGTGCTGTGAGGTTGTTGGGCTTTGTTTGTCGAGTAGATTATTTGAAGAAAAAAAAAATCAAATTAATTAGATATTTGAAACTCCAAAAAAAGGTTTTCTGTTTTAAAAAAAATAATGATTAATATAATTTTAATAATATTTTCCAAATTAATTAGCGTTTTATTATAAGATTGTATTTATCTTATTGATCTCATTTTTTATACGTAGATATCCTATATCCTAATTTTTAGCTTGAATTTTGTATAAAATTATTAATAACTAATTTAAATTCATTCTATATTCTATAAAATATTCATTACATCTCAACCAAATATAACAATTATGTTTATTTTTTACTTAATATGATTTTAAATTTAAGTAAAAAAATCTTAATTTAAATTTAAATCTAATAAAAAATAAAAACGCACTAACACATAATTAACACACTACTATGAGTATAGATTATTTCCATTGAACCATGCCCTTCGAGTTTGTGGGCTCATCGCATGTCATATTTTGATTATTCGAATTGTTTATCTTTCATACCATAATATGCACGTTATTTATAAAAAAATAAAATAAGTAAATCTAATAATCATAATCACATTACACATTATGATTTCAAAAAATAAACGATTCGAATAATCAAAGTGAAACTTACGAGCCCAAACAATGCGTTTTAATGACAGAGTAGACTCGAAACAAGATGAACCCAAGGAGATCTTACAAATTAAGGGCTCTTTTGGGAAGATGGCCAAAAGCCAAATTTTAACTTTTAACCTATTTTGGGTCATATCACCTTTCTATATTTTTTTAAACCTTTTTTTTTTAAATAAAAAAAAAAAGGTCAAAAAATCAACTTTTAATCAACTTCCCCAACTAACAATAAATGTTACACTGAAAAATAATTGCACTATCGGTAAAAAACAATTGGTATAATTCTGATACATAGAAAGAAATTAGAGTACCTTTAAATGACTCTTTAAATTAGATTTGTTAGCTATTATAAGTAATGTAATGCTCCCAAATTGCTACAATAATTCTAATTCTTATAACAGAATATTAATAGAAATATTATGTTTTCATTCTTCAGAGTTCGTATTACAAAAGGTGAACACATGTAGTATACATTCATTAATGTTCATCCTGAATCTATAGCATGTACTACCAATTAATAATCACAAAATAAATGCCCTATGAGCTTACACTTTTCCAAGACATTACTTGGTTACAGCAAAAGAGTCTTAACTCAATTACAACTTAGCCCTTGGCTATACAAAATAAATAAACAAAAGGAAGCTCTTGCTCCAAGTCTCCCCGAACTACTGTCTCGACAGAGGCATGTCTCCAACACCTGAAAATGGTTCCCAATAAGGGTAAGCCAAAGCCCAGTAAAAACATACTAACACAATATATAGGAATTAACAAGATATAAATATGATGCACATTTTCATTTGCCTATAACAAAATCTTTATAACTTTCTCCAAAACCATGGTATACCAAACTTACGTTTCATTTCTTTCATTTGGGTTTAATAGATACATCCACTGCATTTAATCCACCCAACAGAGGATACACCTCATACGTTTCCAACAAATTAACATCATCACACAATACAATTACTTCTATTTTCCATTTTACGAAAATTTTGTCCGAGGGAATCGGTACCCATGTATATAAATAGTTTTCGAGATTTTCACCATGGACACACAGGCCAACTTAATTCAATAGAGTTTGATAATACTTACGTGTTCCATAAGGAACGGGTCGGGTTGATCCACGCTTCCAAAACCATTGTCCGATTGTCGAGTCCACTGAGAAACCTGCACAAGAGTTCAACGGGAAACGGGGAGTCCCCTAACGAACCCTCCGACGATCAAGTTAGAGAAGTGAGAGCGATGGGAATGTCGAGATAGAATGGTCCTAGAGAACTTAACCTTCTCCTTATCTTTGAAGCCTGCTTATATCCTTTGTTCATCATTTCCTTGTCCACTCCGAGCTGTCATGTTGGCCGAAAGTCTATGTTCTAACTTGCCTTGTTCGTGGTGAGACTATTCTGTTCCGACGTGAAGGGGCTACCATAATAAATGTTGTAGGGGACTCATTAATGGCTGTTGTGTGGTGCAATAATTCTGCAGGATCTTTGTCTGCTGATGTGGTTGGTTCTACTCTTGACAGGTGTCTAGATGCCATTGGTTCTTGGTGTAACGTTGGGTTCCAAGAAAGTTGGGCTTTAGTATTTGGATCATGGATTCGGCCATAAGTGGTGGACTAAAAACTCCTATAGGCCCACCTACGTCAGTAGTCCCCCATTCCCAAGTGTAGTTTCAGTCCAACGAAGGGAATAAGGAAAAAGACAGGGGTTGCGAGAGGTCGATGGAGAGAAGACCGACTAGAAGGTGGGCCAATCACGAGGGGTGACCAGAGTGGACGGAGTGACCACGAGGGGGGCCGACCGCGAGTGGTGACCGAGTGGACAGACCGACCGCAAAGGGGGACCGACCAAGAAGGGTGACTGAGTGGACGGACCGACCTCAAAGGGGGGCCGACCAAGAAGGGTAACCGATGGGAGGGGCTGACCGCGAGGGGGGGCAACCGCAAGTGGTGACCGAGGGGAGGTGTCGACCCCAAGGAGGGGCCGAGTGGATAGACCGACCACGAAAGGGGGTCAAGTGGATGGACCGACAACGAAGAGGGTCGACCGCGAAGGGTGACTGAGGGGAGAGGCCGATCGCAAAGGGTGACCGAGTGGAGGTGGCAGTGCACAGGGGTCGAGGAACGATGGGGCACGTAGTGATGTGAAGTAGAATAGACAGGGAAGTGGAAGAGAGTAGTGGATCGTGGGTGTACACGTGGCGTAATCTTTTAATAGGGGAGATGACGTGTTAGTAAGAAGTGAAGGGACAGGATAACATAGGACAGCGAAAAGGTAAGGGCGGGAGTTTTTCAAAAATTTTCAAACTAGCGAAGTTTAATCGCGACCCTTGGAATATAGGCAAACCGTGGGCATTTGGAGTTATTCGCTTTACCTGCCTTTTTGCCAAAAACCAACACATCCATGAGGTGAACGCATTTGTCTCGTGTGACACACCTCTGCAACACTTTTCGAACTTCCTTGTGCCAACGTCCGAAACAATACGTAGACACGTAGGAGAGATGGCCCGAGAGGAAATGCCAGCTGCAAGGCTTGACTTGTTGGGTGATGATGACGCGGTGGAATTGGCAGAACAGTATCGGGTGGAGGGAAGGGAGGGGAGCGGAGGGGAGGAGAGTGGAGCTGGTCAAGCGGTGCGGGCTCATCCGACGATGATGATTGCGGCCATGAAACCCATTAGCCAAGTGGAGCCGGACCACTAGCACACCAAGCCAGACAGATCCACGTTTACGGTGGAGGAGTTGGAGGGGGTACGGAGGAAGTACCAAATTCTCGTGGAAATAGGTTTGAGGCTACCCACGTCCAAGGAGAGGGCGTCGGATGTACGGTTGGACGAGTTCAGCCTATACTAGGAGGCGCTGCGGGAGGGTCTGAGGCTACCACTCCTCGAAATTATGGTAGACGTGCTCAACAGGCTAGAAGTGGCTTTAGGGCAGTTGATGCCGAATGCCTGGAAGATATTAATGACTTGTGCGAGTGCCTGGGCGTAGGCAACCGGAGGAGCGGCCATGACGGTAGAGGAATTCTTTTCCTGCTACAAGGCCTCCGGTCAGTAGGAGACATGGGTGACCTTGCAAGTTGCGGCGGGCCGGGGTCTCGTGGCGGGCTTGCCGTCCTCGGTAAAGGGGTGGAGACCAAGATGGTTTTTCATGTCAATAAATGGTGAGAGGGGAGTTTGCACAACATGGAAGGTCTCCACAAAATCGGTTAAGCTAAAGTTGGATGCAACGGCCGAAGACAAGGTGAAAAAGGTGAAGGAGTGGAGGAAGGAGAAGGGGTTGATGTGGGATGAACTGGTCTCCTCTTCAACCTTGTTTACCCTGAAATTGGGATCGCAGCCATCGGAGGAGGATCCGGCAAGGGAAGCATTAGAGGTACAGAGGAAGGTGGAGGAGGAGGAGGAGGAGGAGGAGAGGAGGTTGTTCGCCAGAGTGGACAAATATAAGGAGACACAATTGGGGCCTGCTCCTAAGCTGGTGATGAGGGAGCGGGTCCGATCGCGTCCCAAGTCGTTGGGCAATAAAGACTTAGCTGGCTTTGCCCCGCTACTGCCCCCAGTGGACCCGTTGAAGGAGAGGGGTAAGCAGGAGGTGGAGGCGGTTTTGAAGAAGTCAAGGAAGAAGAGGAGGGAAAAGAGACCCCTACCTTGAAAAAGATGAAGGTTAGGAGGGAGACTGCCCCTATAGTGGAGAAGATGAAGGAGGGAAATGTGGAGGTAGCTGCAGAAAAAGAGACCGCCCAAGTACTGAAGGAGGACAAGGGTCCAAGCGCCCAAGTACTGAGCGAACACTTGGGCTCCAGTCTTCAGATGGCGACGATGGTGGTACCTGCCCTAGAAATAACCCCCAGTCCCAGTGAAGGGAAGACTGGGACCAGCAAACCAAAGGGAGTACCGTGCTGGTGCAAAGCTACTCAGCGGAACGAGCTAGTGCCGAGCTTCTCACAACCAAGTCAGAGCTGGAAGCGGAGCGCCACAAGGCGATATCGCTTGAGTTCGAGTTAGTGGGTGAGAAGAAGAAGCTAGAGGAAGCCCAGCAAGCTTGCACCACCCGCCAACGAGAGGTGGGAGGAGGCCATGACCAATAATGAAGATCTGCGGGATCAGGTGATGAAGGGCAAGGAAGAGGCCGATAGTCGGATTGTGGCATTAGAGAAAGCCTTGGCGGAAGAGAGGGCGAAACTGGTATCTGAGAGGGCGGCGTACCCCGACCTGTGCGTGGCGGCCGTAGAGCAATTCAACGGGTTCACCGACTTCCAGATGGCCATAGATGCCACTATCGCCAGCAGCCTGGCTAGAAAGGGGAATGGGGGGGTTGGGCCGTCGAGAGCGGCCACTGGAGGCAGAAGCGAAGAGGAAGTTATCCAGAGCTTCCAGCGGTCTGACTTCTACAAGCATGAAATGAGCGAGTTCTGGGACAACGGCTGGATGACCTTCAAGCATAAGGCGGAGGAGCTGTTCCCAGACGTGGATTTCAGCTTGGCGAAGGTAGGTGAAGATGACGTCGCCTAAACCCCCCTAGACAAAGGTATTGAAAGGGAGGACCTTGCCTCTAGCGAGGATGAGTGAACTGGCAATTGAGTGTAATAACCTTACTTTTGTTATTTTGTTTTGTGTTTGTTTATTTTTTTTTTTGTTTTTATGTGTAATTTATGTAGCAAATTGTATGTAATTGTAAGTTTGTAAATAAAATAACAAGTTTTCCTTTGTCCTAATGTTGTTGGTATTTCTTTTTGAATGGTAAACTTGGAATAATGAAAATGACCGAGCAGAATTCGGTAAAAGATGGGTGTGAAAGTGAGACTTGTACGTGAGTTGCGAATTTTGCTAGTAAATTGCGATATAAAAAGTTTAAAAATGGGTAACCAAAGCATGACGTAAAAGATGTTAAAAATGAAAGATCGGCTTGGACGACTATAGGCCTGGATTTCAACTAAACTAAAAATGTAAAATATGTGAAAAAATGGTGTAGCACGGACCTGGATTTTAACTAAGTGTAGCAACCATGTTGTAACATTAAATTACGAAAATGGACCGGCCAAATTCTTTATCCGAGTTCTGACTAAGACTGGGAAAGCTCTACCATGTTGAAGCTTTAATTAACTTAGTTTGGTCGAGCTCTTCGTGCTTAGTCTGGCTAAGGCGTAATTAACTCAGTCTGGCTGAGCTCTTTGTGTTCAGTCTGGCTGAGGCTTAATTAACTCAGTCTGGCTGAGCTCTTCGTGCTCAGTCTAGCTGAGGCTTAATTAACTCAGTCTAGATGAGCTTTTCGTGCTCAGTTTGGCTGAGGCTTTATGTCACGACCCAAACCCGGCCCTATGGGTTTAGCACCGTAACCGGCCAGTAATCCGAGATTACCGAAGGCCTGCTTAACAGTAATACAATAAAACAGAGTACAGGGCCTGGCGGAAGCCAATACAGTAAATAAACAATGTCCAATGAGCTGTGACAGTCTGTATGCAAAAAGACTTTCATACATATATACGTAAACGTAAACAGTACAGAACAGTATGTACAATATTAACATTCATTCAGAATAGGGACTCAATCCCTTATAGAGTAGTACAGTACAGTGCTATCAGTCTATACAGTTCACAAAACAGGTACAGAGACAGAAGGGGGAAATAAAAGACCCCTAAGCCATAGCATGGCAGACTTGGAATCTCGCAGTGAGGCACATAGGTTGGCTTGACAAAACAGGAGTCTACTCCGACGCTTCTAGCCGCGTTCTGGTGCCTGTACACCTACATATATATATGAGCAGTGAGCTAAAGCCCAGTGAATAACATTAATGCGTAAAGGGGTTAAGAATGAATGTCCTTACAGTAATGAAAACAGTTCATTAAATCAGTATTTCAGTCGTTCAGTCGGTACAGTCATATGTGGTACATCCGTTAGCATAACAGTACAGTAAACAGTAGGTTTTAAAAGACCGAACAGTAGTGATGGCCATCAGTCAGTAAACAGTAGTGGTTCGAGGGAACCGACAGAGATCTCTGTAACAGTATCAGTAAACAGTAGGTGCTAAGGATGCCACAATACAGTTCAGAATATAGGACATACATTCATTCAGTTAACAGTAATCAGTTCAGAAAGCAGTACAGTTCAGTTGTTCAGAAAATAATCATTTTTGAACTTATCTTTACACAATCGTTACTCACAGAGTTCTGGGCTACAGTAAGCTAGAGCGCGTCTTCAGAAAGCCAATCCTACACAGTTAACAGATTGAACACACACTAAGCTACACAATCGGAAGAGATAATAATTTAACCCCTAATATGCCTCGGTGTGTTCTACATCTATATCCTCATTAAGATGCTATAAACTAGGCCTAACAATGCCTAGGATGAGATGAGGATGTAAAGATGCACTTGAAAAAGCATTTTCAGAATTTTCGGAAAACAGGGGTCACGCTCGAGCCTAAGTTACTCCGCTCGAGCGGACATGCAGACAAAGGTTTTCGCTCGAGCGTAGACTTACCCGCTCGAGCGTTCTGCAAAACAGTCAAAAGTGCTGGGTAGGCGAAAATCACGCTCGATTGGGCGCCCGACACCCGCTCGAGCATGAGACACAATGTCCCGCTCGAGCGTCAATTATTCCGCTCGAGCGGACTTCAAAACAGAACAAAAATGCTGGGAGCACGATTTCCATGCTCGAGCGCCAGTCACCCCGCTCGAGCGTGAGTCCAAATTCTGGAAATTCCAGATTTGAACCTCAAGCTCAAAACCAAGTTTTAAACCACAAATTTCGATCCTCTTGGGCCAATTTTCCAGAAAGCACATCAAAACTCATAGTTTAACATGATTCAAAGCTCAATTTGCAAAATCAAAGCCCAAGGGTGTTTCAAATAAATCCAATTCAAACCAATTTCCATGAATATGAAGAACATGCAAACATGCATGAATTCAAACCAACTCAAAGCTTCAATTTGATGCTCTAAGGAGCCAATTGTTCCAAAAACAAGATGAAAACATGGACTTAACATAACCATGAGCATGCATGTGACAATTCTCTATGGAATCAACTCAAAATTGAACAATTCAAACATGCATGCATGAAATGAGTTCTAATTCAACATGTGAAGCTATTTCATGCCTTAATCCACTAAATTTGACAAGAACCATGCAAGGACAAGTTCAATTCACAAACAAGAGGGTAATCACACTACCTTAGGTCTTGTATTCAAGGTCTAGGAGCTCAATTTGCCAATTTACTCTTCAATTCTTCAAGTCTACAAGCAATTACCACGGAGGAACTCACTTCCTCACACTCTAACTCTCTTGGTTGGCAAGAACAAGGGAAATGAACTGATGAATTGTGTTGATTCAATGTGTATACAAGTCTCAAAGGGTGTGAGGTAGTGGCCACTAGGAGGGCAAGGTTGTAATTAAGTCAAATTGTGCAATTTAACTCATTTTAACCTAATTTAATCATACCTAATCAGTTTTCAGATGAATATACCATAAAATCACATTAATTCTAAGGATCACAAATCATCAATCAATTTCGGATTCGGCTGCCGATAAGGCCTTCAATTTGCAATTTAAATATAAAAACATGAACAGATAATCAAACAGTCAAACAGATAGAATTACAATTCAAACAGATACATTCAATCAATCAGTTTCAGATTTCAGTCAGTCAGTTCAGTAGTTCATTCAGTTCACTTATCAGTCATAATCAGTTCGGTTTAACGGTAATCAGTAGTTATTCGGTAATCAGTGACGAGGGTTGTTACACTTTAATTAACTCAGTGCAACAAGTCGTTATCGAAACACAACGCAGATAATTAAAGATATAAAATCATTGTTATTGAAGGCATAGCCTGTTGGTCACAAACTTACACCATGTATGAAAAGGACAAAAACAACCAAGTGTGCAGATTGTCAAAAAGAACATACAACAATTGATCAATACAAGAATAGGACATGGCACTTTACTGGAAATAATGCTTCAAGTGGTCAACGTTCCACGGGTGGGGGAGGTCTCGACCTTCCATATCCTAGAGTCGGTAAGTGCCCGGGTGAGGTCTGGCTTTAACAATGTAAGGTCTTTTCCACTTGGCTGCCAGCTTGCCTTCAGCAGGATTTTTGGTGGCAAGGGTTGTTTCGCGCAAAACTAGGTCCCCAACCGCGAACTCCCTCAGTCGGACTTTGCGGTTGTAGTATGTTCGCATTTTCTGTTGATATAAGGTCCGTCTGACGGTAGTGGTCTCTCGGAGCTCTTCAATTAGGTCTAAGTCAGCCCGACGCAATTCTTCGATTAGTTCTGGATTCAGGTGCAAAAACCCTCGGGGTTGGCAGGCCGATTTCTACTAGGATGACCGCCTCAGCACCGTATGTTAAGCAAAAAAGGGTCTCCCCAGTGGGGGTTTGGGCGGTAGTGCGGTAGGCCCAGAGTACGTTTGGTAATTCCTCAGCCCAGAGTCCCTTGGCGGCTTCCAACTTAGTTTTGATGATCTTCAGGAGAGAACGGTTAGTAACCTCAACTTGCCCATTGGCTTGGGGATGGCCTAGGGAAGAGAAACATGGCTGAATGTGAAGCTCTGCACAGAATTTCCTAAACTTGGCATTGTCGAATTGCTTGCCGTTGTCTGAGACGATGGCTTGAGGGATTCCAAATCGGCATACGATCGACTGCCAGACGAATCTGGTTGTGTTCCATTCGGTGATTGTGGCGAGGGGTTCCGCTTCTACCCATTTAGTGAAGTAGTCAATGGCAACGATAACGAATTTGGTTTGGCCCTTACCGATTGGCAATGGGCCGACTAAATCGATCCCCCATTTGGCGAATGGGTAGGGGATGCTAAATGTGATCAGTTCTGTAGGAGGAGCATGGGGGATGTTGGCAAAGCGCTGGCATTTATCACATTTAAGCACGAATTCAGTGGCATCTTGGTTGAGAGTAGGCCAGAAGTAACCGGTGAGAAGTATTTTATGGGCTAGTGACCTGGCACCCGAATGATTACCACATACACCCTCGTGGACTTCCCTCATCACGTAGGTCGCTTGAGCAGGATTGAGGCATCTGAGGTATGGTCTTGAAAATCCACGTTTGTACATGAGGCCACTGATGAGGATGTAATTGGACGATCGGGCCCTGACTTTGGCAGCCTGCTGTTTGTCGTCTAGCAACTCCCCACTGGTCAAAAATAGAAGGATGTCCGCCGCCCAGGGGATAGGTTCATTTTGGAGGAAGTGGACCTCCTGCTGGTTTGGCAAAATAGCTGAGTGGGCCAGGTATTCAAGACAAACGCCACGGCCGAGGTCTAACTAGTCGGCCGAAGCTAATTGAGTCATTTCATGTGCCATAGAGTTTTCTGACTGAGGGATGTGTTTGATATGAAAAGTATTGAAAAGGTGAACAAGGGGGAGTGCAATATCCCTGTGAGCTCGCATTGTGTCTTCCTTTGCGTCGAATTCCCCTGTAATTTGTCCGACGATTAGTTGAGAATCGCTGAACACCTGGATATAGCTTACACCAATGTCTCTAGCTAGGCGAAGACCTGCTATCAAGGCCTCATATTTTGCCTCATTATTGCTTGCGTCGAATAAGAAATGGTGAGCACACTTGAAATAACCATCCTCGGGGGCGGTGAGGATGAGACCAGCCCCACTGCCTTCTTTGCGGGATGATCCATCGACATTGAGGGTCCAAGAGTGGGGATATTCTGCCTCAGTGTTAAATTGCCTGTTTGGGGGGGGCCGCGGTTTGAGTGGGATTAGTGAATTCCAAGATAAAATCGGCAACAGCCTGTCCTTTAATCGCTGTTCGAGGTCGGTAGGAGATTTCAAATTGGCTGAGCTCGACAGACCATTGCATAAGTCTGCCGGACAACTCTGGTTGTTGCATTATCTTCTTTAAAGGTTGGTCAGTGAGGACCACTGTGGAGTGAGCTTGGAAGTAAGGTCGGAGTCGTCTTGAGGCTATGACCAAGTCCAGGGCCATTTTTTCAAACAATGGAAAGTTTTGTTCTGCTCCCCTAAGAGCCCGGCTAATGTAATAAATCGGACGCTGGACCGAGCCATTCTTCTTGACGAGGGCCGCGTTGACTGCGGTGTTCGATACGGCTAAGTAGAGAAAAAAGGGCTCACCCGTGGACGCCTGAGAGAGTAGGGGGGTTGGCCATGCACTGCTTCAATTGTTGAAAGGCCTTTTCAGATTCGGTTGTCCACTCAAAAGCCTGCCGAAGGACTTTAAAAAAGGGAAAGCACTTGTCTGTTGTGCGGGAAATAAAACGGTTGAGGACGGCGACTCTGCCAGTAAGCCTTTCAGGGCTTTTTTACCTGTTGGTTTCTTGGAGATCAAGGGCTATCTTAGTGAATGAGGTGCTCTATATCCAATGTTTGAATTCAAGTCTTACCACCGTGTGATGCAGTTACCCTTACCCCTATTCCCTGTTTGTGAAAAAAAGAAAAGAACAGAAAAGAAAGTACATATTGTTTTCTTTTTGACTTGCTTCAATGTGGAAGCTTATTTATTGGAAACATGGATCCATGTAGCTGACGGCCTATTAATAGTGATTAAGCTTGTCAATCATCATAAGATGATATTAAGTTCATGGTTTTGACGCCTAATTTTATGCAAAAAAATTATAAAAAGTGCTCGTATCCCTGTCTTTTTGTATCTTCTAAAGATGGTTAAGTTTCTAGTTTAGCAAGACCCAAGTGGTTATGATCATATGGAACCTGCCATATTTATCTGATTTGTTTAGGTTGTCTTCGATTGATATAGAGATTTTAGTTGTTTTGGTGGAATTCCCTTTTATTTAACATTTGCATTTGCTATTCCAATTTCAGGTTGTTACTTCGGATATGCTGAAGTTCATGCAGGAACTTCGGAAGATACTGTATTGATTATTGTGATAACCCCTGAATGCAACGTGGAGTGGTTTTCATAAGGCCTTTTTGGTTCATTCTCTCTCTTTCAAGTGGCAAAATATTGCTTATGTTGGTTGTTTTCTACAATGATAACAGCTTTACAGCTTGGTCTAACTACAGGTTGTTACAGTTGGTGTTGTTGGAGGGTCTGACCCTATTAAGGTATTAGAGTAGCTTGGGAACTCAGGTATGCTGCAATGGCTTGTAGAATTTGGAAAGTTTTTGGTGTCTTTAGTTGTGTTTATGTGCGACTAGATCATTGTAGTTTGTCCAAAACCAAACCTCATGTTTCAAGTTCGTTCATGTGGTAATAAGATGCAGTTTTTTCTTCATCGTGAATTAATTAGTTTTCAAAGGTTTCATTTCTTCATAAGCAATTACATGTTATAGATAGAATTTATAAGTGTCAATCTGTTTTAATTTTTTTTATTTATTAGGCTTTGGTAGATTTAGGAAGTAATAGAGGGGATTGTGTTGGTGCTTTGTTTCTTGGATCTTGCTTACTTTTTAAGTGATTTGGTTTTCTAGGATTTGCATTTTTTATCCATGACCTATTGTCCAAAAATTTGGGATATAATAAGGTGCTGAGTGTGAATATTGTTTGCTAATTATTCTTTGATGTGCATGTCAATTGTTTAAGAGAAATCTCAAAGTTGAAAAAATTAGTTGATATTTATTACCCCATACTAGTAGGAAACACCACTTGGGAAACATCTTACTTCATAGAAACATTAATGGAGAATGCCAATGTGTATTCTAATCAGTTTGTAAATCTGTCTCAGATTAGGTAAAAAACTTTTACTCCGAAAATTTCAAGTAAAATTATGGAAAATTCAATTACCTTGTGTTGGCTTTGATTGATTTTCTAAAAATTGAGTTTTTTTTTTTTTTTAGTCAAAAATTTAAATATTTTAAGTTATGTGCATCTAAAAAATAAAAAATAAAAAATATTAAAATTTTTGACTAAAAACAAAAAAACACAGAAAATAAAAAACACTGAAACCAAACGAGGTATTGTTTCTTGTGAACTGTATGTTCTTGCCTTGTGGTTGATCACATTGTTTATATGATTTGATGCAATATAAACTTTACTGCTCCATTTTCTTCAAGCTTTCCGTTTTAGTCTTATTTGTATTCCTACATTCTATCTTTCAACAGTTCTTTAGAAGTAATATTGTGGCTAACTGCTTGACATTTTACTCCATGTTCGCTATATGTGCAGTTATAAATGACTATGACTATGTATGTGCAGAAAATGGTCTTGTGGCCTATAAGGATGGGAAGCTCATTGGGACCCAGGTATTGTCTAAATTTATACCCAAAATTATTTGTCTCAAGTCCAAGATTCAAATGATACTTTTATAAATATGTTGACAATGATTCACACTGTTCTTATGAACAACTAAGGTCTTGAATATTTTAGACATAATTATACAACATATAGGAAAATTGGGTTTATAATTTGGCCTTTTCAATGGAAAATGCTATGCCTTGATACAACAGATTCTTTAGGTTCTCTTCTGAGCCATTTTAGGTCTGAAAAAGGTAGAGAAACAATAAATATTTGCTAACATTTCCAATATTGTTTAAATTAAATCTGCCAATTCATCTCTTTGAACAACTTAAAGTTCCTGAGCAGTGGATTGTAATTTTAATATGTTTTGCAGAAGGTTGTAGTTGCCTTCAGCCATATTTATACACTTAGGGTCCACTTTGTTATCTTTTCCATTTTTTGTTCTTTTGCTTACTTTTATTTTATTTATTTATTTATTCTTTAATTTCTTTCTGGATTCGTAATTCTGCAGAGCTTGAGATCATATCTTGGAGAAGAAAAACTTAAGGTTAGACCCTTCTCCTGCTCTTTGCTAAATCCTAAGTAGGCACAGTAACTCACTAAGCAACTGCATTGTTATAAATTATTAATTTGCAAAAAGCCAAGTCCCCGAGAGGACACTCTAGTAGCTTAGAAATGACCCAAGTTCGAATTTCTTTATAACTTACCTGTCCAAAAAAAAAAAAAAAGAAGAGTAATTTGCAAGAACCCACAGGGACCATAAAATTAGAAAAGTTAGGATCATATATTTATTACACTATCAAGGGTAGAAACAATAAAATATGCCCCTATCTATATCCTTCAGTAAGATTACAGATCAACATGCTTTTCGGAAACATCCATTTTTTCCAAGTTGTTTATAAATTTTTTGATTTTTTTTTTTTTTGTTGTTGTTGTTGTCAAAGTCAGTTTAGGTATAAAAAGTTATGTTGTGACCATTGGATGGTAGGCTTCGTCTATATATGTAAAAACATTTATAGTACATTATTAGTTTATGGATATGACATTTTTAAATGATTTGCAGGAATTTATTAATTTTACACTGCATTACATTGCCGACTTAGATATTCCAATAAAGAGGTTTGTGAAGTGCAAGCACGAGTTGCAATTATCCATATATGTTAAGCTTGTGAGTCCGTTTCTTATTCAACTTCTTCTTTAGAGGAACATTTATAGAGATCTGAAGCGGGATGCTCAATGTATCACCAATAGGCCGAAACTGCAGCCAGGAAGAACGAGATGAGTTTGGAAAGTATGACAAGGTACAATATCTTAAATTGTGATTAAGATTAAGTTCAAAACTTGGGTCTCTATAAGAAACACAGTTGATGTTGGACCTCTTGAAAATTACTCCACTGAAATTATATTCAGGTTCTGAACATATGCCCTAAAGATGTTGTTGTGCACTGCAAAATTTGCTCACCTTAACCTCTTCTTTTCCTTTGGGGGACAAATAAGTTTTGATGTGAGTGAATGTTATTCCTGGTTTATGCTTTGATGATTCTTACGCTGATAAAATAAATGATAATAAGTCGTTGCAGTTAAATTTATGTTTAGACGTAATGCCTGCATGTTTTAACATGTTTTCCCTCAAGGTTGGGACAAGACTTATTGCTTGAGATATGTGGATGATTTTCATGAAATCCACTTCTTTGGAGACAGAACTTACAAGGTAACAATTTTATCTTCTCTCTTCAGTTTGGTTATTCCCTTCCTTTTTTGGTAGTTGCCATTTGACACTAACTTGTTATTGAAAGTTCAATTCCCTGTAGTGATGTCTTGTGTTGTATTAGTTCATTTTTTATTTTGCTGACTAGTTTTTGGTACACTGTTGGGACTAAACGTAGGGCTTGGATGTTGCTTGAATATGGAAAAAATGACCATGAGATATATGAATCAAAGTGAACCATGGGGCACACAGGTCTGCTCTATATTTCAGCTTATTTTTGCAGTTCAATACACCATGGAGTTCTCCATTGCCATAGCACCTAGAGAACCAAATGCATTGTTAATATGGTTCCATTTGCAAAGAAATCTAAAATCTTCAATCAAGTCAATTCATTTTGTTTTCAACAGCATCCACATGCATCTATTTCATTTGTTGCAGTTGGATAATTACCAAAGAAAATGGATCCATCAACAAAAGAAATAAAATTGATGATATTTTCTTATAATGTTCCGAATGATTTTGTACATAAAACAGGCTGTACTTGTTTTAAATGCTATGGAAAACAAAATGGATTAAATATTGCAAGTTGAGATGGAATAGTTTCATTTTCATTGAGTACCCAAATGCTTTTTAAATGGATATCAATATCAATGCTCTCTTTTGCCATTTTAATTTTATAATCATGGTAATGTGAACTTTTTTCATGTTCTATTCCCAGTTACCAGTCCTGAGGATACTGTAAAGCAGTGTACAGCTCTCTTCCTAAGCAAGCAGGTTTAATGGTCCCTGTGGTTATTTCTACTTTGTTGCCTTCAATTATTTGCCATTTGTAATTTATAGATATAAGAATGATAGGTAGCAGAAATATCTGTTTGAATCTGTAATTCCCTTAACAAGCTACATTTTTGTATTCAAGTGACAGCTATTTTCACATTGCCCGTGTTCATTAGAGGTTCAATCTGTTATTTGAATGAGATCACAGAGATTGATAGACATAGCCAATATTTTTGTATGAAATAAGAATCCAATTATTTGCATTCAGCTTGTTAAAGCCCAAATGTCACTTGAGATTTCTTTCATACGCATTACTATCTCTTTACCTTTTCTTTTCTGTTTTCCTGTTTTGTCTTGGATATCTTAGTAAAGCAATTTATTCTGGCAGTGGAATAAAATTTTGGGAATTATGCAGGTTTTCTTCTAAGTAATGATGATCATTACTGAAATTGATGCAACATCATAAAAGAATAAATTTTCTAACAACTAGATTGTTTTGTGTATTTAAATTCCCAAATGAAAATACCACAAACTCTAATCCTCAAGTAACAATTAGATTCACTTTGCAATAATCTAACATATCCTTCTTGTTTCCTCTTCCTTCCTATGATCAGGTTGACGTTTACTAGTTCAGCAACCCAATATTTTTCCTCAGCATAAGTTGGGCGTGTTACTGCATCAATTGCAAGATTACCTGGTACGCCTACTATCTTCTTGTGGTTTTGTTGCATTATTTTTTGTTGTCATTTCGGACCCTTAACACCACATTTTCCTGCAATAGAATATCATCACATGTTTGGTTCTGTTAACCTTTTCTGTTGTCTATTTTACCTTCTAGAAAATATAGAAACTTGTTTGGGAAACTGTTTTCAGAAAAATTTTCTAAAAGCAACCCACATTCTGGGAAACACCCAAAAAATTGTTTTTTAATGTTTGAAAATTATTTTTTTTACCAAAATGAAAACGAAATAAAAATGATGGGTATTTTAAAACTTTTTGTTGTTTTTGCTTCTGACAAGACAAAAAACCTCTATTGTTAAAATCGTACGATTCGATTTGATTCAGTGAGTAATCGATACGAACAGGTTGTGTGAATCGCAAATAGTTATGAATTGTAGATGAATCGGTGAACCGAATCGTTGAATCGTGAATTGTTAAAATCGATGTTTGGCTTTGTTTTTCTTTTTTTATTGTTAGAAAAGGATTCACACAACCCTTTTAAGGTCTTTTGGATTACTATTTGTCATCTTTTAAATTTCTCCCTCCCAATTTACTCTAAAATACTCGAACCTTAGCCCAAAAAAAAGATTTTCTCTCTCTACAATATTCTAGGCTTACACTTAGTTGCACGAAGCGGGAGCGGAGGCGGGAGCGGGGGCGGGAGCGGGAGCGGAGAAGCGTGAGCCGATAGAAGTTTCTTAGGTTGGGAGCGCCTCGGGGAGCGGTAATATATATATATATATATATATTTTAATACACATTAGAAGTTTTTTTTATAAATATTTTTATTTTAATACACATTAATTATTTTTTATTTATTATATTTTTTAAATAATGTGTTATTGTTAATTTTTTTTAATTTTATTTTACACATATTTATTTGTGTTTTTTTATTAATATGTATAATATATACTCATATATATATATATATATATATTATATTTATATGTGTTAATGTTTTTATTTATATATATATATTATAAAGATTATATATATTAATATTTTTATTTTTTTAATTAATGTTTTTTTATTACATATATTAAATAATAATGTGTTAATATATATATATATATATATATTTTAAATATATATATTTATATAAAGATATATGTTTTATCTTATATAATATATATATATATATATTTTGAACCAGATCTTATATAATATATATAAAGATATATGTTTTATACTTATATATATTCGAATCTTATATATCAGGTGAGAGAGAGAGCATGAGTGAGAGAAGGCAAAGACGGAGGAGACGATGCCGATCTGCGAGAGCGAGCGAGAGAGACGAACTTCGAGAGAGAGACGAACTGCGAGAGAGAGAGACGAAAGATGATCTGCCATAGAGAGACGATCTGCCAGAGAAGATCTGCGAGAGCGAGAGAGAGAGAGAGACGATCTGCCAGAGAGAGAAACGAAGCAAAGAAGCAGGACGATCTGACCTTCAGGTACTTCACCTTCTTTCTCCCCTCTCTCCTTGTTGACCAACAAGTTAGGGTTTTTGTTCACAGCCACCAACGATCCCATCTTGGACAGGATCGCGTTTCTCTCTCTACAGAAACGCGATTCTTACACGTTTCTTTCTAAGAACCGCGGAATCGCGTTTCTTACGAAGATTCGTGTCTTGGTTGCACGATTCCTGCAACTAAGGGCTTACATATTCAATTTTATCTAAGTACTTACATTTACAAAATGAATTTTTTAAACTCATCAAGTGAGATTTAAAAAAAAAAATAAAATTGAAGTTGATTTTTTAACTTTGTAAAAAGTTAAAAAACATTGTTGTTGAGTTATTATTACTTGGAAATTGAAAATTTGTCTTTGTTTGCTTTCTTTATTAAGAATAGTTGATAATAAATAGTATCTAAAAGGGAAAATGTGAATTAGTAAATATGGGAACCCGTGTTAACTTTTTACTTAGACCACATGATCATCATTTAAAACAATATTTTCATTGATTTAAGTCTAAATATTTCATAAATAGTAGATATATTTAATATTTAAGTGTGTAGATATATTTTTCTATGTAATTTAAAAAAGGTGACTGAATTTTTACGATTCACGATTTGATTCAATTCGCGATGCAGTACAATCCCATTTTGATTCTCGATTCGATCGCGATTTGACTATGCAAAAACCTAAAATGTAGAAAATAAAAACACTAACAAACAGGTAAACACTGCAATTCATGCCGTCATTTTTGTTAAGTAGTCAAAATTTCTCTACGTCTTTTTTCTAGTAGACTAATAAATTTTGTGTTCTGTTCTTGTTTGCATCATAAATATTTTTTCTGTCAATTAGGGCTTATTAATTGTGGTCAATTCTAATTTTATTGATTGTGGCTTATTGATTGTGGCCAAATATAATTTTATTGATTGTGGCATGTCGGTTGTAACCTGTCGATCATGGCCAAATCTAATCTCATTGATTATGGCTTATTGATTTTGGTTTGTTGATTCAGACCATAAATCATTTTTAAAAGCCTATTATGACCACATTATTATTATTATTATTATTATTATTATTATTACACGCCTAATGGGACATCTTCCTAATTTGGAATGATGACAAGAATTCAAAGGCAAGATGAAGTACAAGATGAAATGATTTGGTTTTGTAAAGATGAAATGCGTTGGCGTGAGAATAAAATTTTATATTTACAAGAAAAAATTGATTTTGGCAAAAATTTCAAACAATAAAATTTTTGACATTGTTCAAGATGTCAACATGCATGAGTTTTTAAGGCCATCTATGCCTTCTGTTATTCAAAATCTTTGTTGGATATGTGGATCATACCAAAACTTGGTTTCAATAAAATGGTTAATGAGCCAATATTGTTTGGAAAAATATGTTTAGAGATATTATACAAAGAAAGACTCATACTGTTGGAATGTTTTCTTTTTGTGGGTTTCAAATATTCAAAATCAGGTCATTGTCGATCAATCCAAATGGCCAATTATGGGCTTATATTGTTTTCCCAGTTGACCTTATGAGTCTAGATATCATATCGACAGTTGAAAAGTTTGTTGGCCATATGATACTGTCAATGATGTGAAAAGAAATTATTGTTGATTGGCGCATAATTGGTTCAAAACACCCCACACCCTCCCCCCCGACACACACACACAAAAAAAGAAGAAGGTATTTTCATAAGCCAAGTTTAAATTTTACAACTATTCAAGAATTCGAGTCATCTCATTCTTAAAGAGTTGGGAGGGCATTGTTTGCACCATAAATATTTTTTCTATCAATTATGGCCTATTGATTATGGCCAAATCTAATTTTATTAATTGTGACTTATCAATTGTGGCCAAATATAATTTTATTGCTTGTGGCCTGTCAATTGTGACCTGTCGATCATGGCCAAATCTAATCTCATTGATTATAGCTTAATGATTTTGGTCTGTCGATTCAGACCATAAATCATTTTTAAAGACCTATTATGACCACATTATTATTATTATTATTATTATTATTATTATTATTATTATGATGATGATCATCATCATGGTGCAGCTGTTTGTGACAACATGGTTAACAACAGTTTGTGGCAATATCAAGCCTATAAATAGTCTGAAGAAGGAATAAGCAAGGGATCAAGAAATCATCAAACTCATCAGAGTCTTTTCTTTATTTTTAGGAGTAGATAATCTTAATTTTTAGGAGCAGTTTTCTCTGTAATTTGTGACTTGTAGTTCTTGTAAACTTAAATAATTTATCTAGAGTTGTCTTTGTTTATTTGGATACTTCACTCTTTTGATTGTTAATTGTTCCAAAGAAGTCCTTGTACTTTCAAAACATTTTAGAACCTTTACACAGTCATCTAATTTTCTGTTTGGTTGTTTGGCTAAAATTGTTGCTAAGTATCTGTCGATCAAGATTTAGCATAATTTTTACTAACAGTTCTTCATAATGAGGATATAGCATTAAAACATGATTCCACGTATGGGTTTCTTAGTAATAATACAAGTGCACCATGGAAAATGTAAAGTTTGTCCCTTCAGATAGATCCTAAGTTTTCTTCTATCTATTAGATTTCCAATTTTTTATGCAAAATATTTTCTTCTGTTTTCTTTTTCAGGTAACTTTTAAGGGTAAATTATTATTATTATTTTTTAATTGAATGTGTAGGACCAGAATAGGAAAACGATAAACTGCATTAAATAACAAGATTTGAGGCCAGATATTACTCACACCTGGTAAGGGAGCACCTTTTCTACTAAGCCAACCCGTGGTCTAGGCCCTCTAGGATAAATTATACTTAGCATCCATGTATTATACACCGAATTTCACTTTAATTTCTCATTTTTCTAATTGCAATAGTAAATCCATTACACTTTTAGTCAAAGTACAATATAGACATTCCACAATTTATCGTTTGGAGAATTGATGGTGAACTTTAATGGGTTTGTATACCGCCTGTTTGTTCTTGGTTAGGTCACAGTTATTCATTGTGTTATGGGTTTTTTTTTTTTTTTTTTTGTCATCATAAACTTTTTATTCCCTGTCTGGGGCCTCAATCTTCTCAAGCATCAGGTGGCTTAGTTGGGTTGATGCCCAACATGTGCATAGCTTTCAGCATAGACGGTGCATCAT
Source organism: Camellia sinensis (assembly GCF_055761805.1). Taxonomy (NCBI): domain Eukaryota; kingdom Viridiplantae; phylum Streptophyta; class Magnoliopsida; order Ericales; family Theaceae; genus Camellia; species Camellia sinensis. Next base: position 177,016,214 of record NC_138962.1, on the reverse strand, counting down.
TTGTACAAGCCTGTGATGCCACTAACCTCGCCACATTCAGCTTTGGTGACATGGGGTGGTAATGGATGGGCAAAGGGGTAGGGGTGACTGTGGGTGGGGAAAGGGATGGAAGGATTGGCAGAGAAAATCATTTTAGAAATGAAGAAGAAATGTAGTAAAATTGCATAGGTACCCTAAAAAATGCCTCAACACCCAATTAACGGAAGAGTGACATTGGAACTTGATAATAACTGTAATGGGTTAACTGTTGTAATTGAAAAATAAGAGACCAAAATGAGATCGAGTGCAGGATGTCAAATGTAATTTTCCCAACTCTAACTATTTCATACAAGTTACAACAATGTCTTAAAAATATTTGTCACTAGATGAAAACAACTAATGTCACCGAATCTTGCATATCTGCATGATATTTGTCATGTAGACCATATACACCAGGATTTTTAATTTTTCATAAAGGTGTTGGCCTCTCTGGAACAGTAGGAACCTCAACATCTTCTTCCAACATCTTAATCGCGTCCATAATGGTAGGCCTCACAAAAACCATTGCATGAGTGCACAAAACCCCAACTGCTAAAAACCTCTCCACCATAGCCTTCACATTTGCACTTTCTTCATCTCCTTCACCAATCTCTCTCAGCAAACTACTATCCAAAGCCTCTTCCATGTTCCCCTCCTTCACCAATGACCAACACCAATTCGTGAGCACCAATGTCCAAACCAGAGACCCATTTGACGAGTTCAAATCAAAATCACCACCACCAAGAGCTTTCATTTTTAAATATATTTATAATTATTTACAAGGAATGATTTTGAAAATTTTTAATTTTAAATTTTGACTTTTCAAAGTGGGCATACATTTTGGGACAACAAAAAATATAATAATAGACCAATAAAATGGGATGGAGGGAGTATCAATCAAAATTTGAATAAAAAATTTCACCATATATACAAGCACACATATACATATAGAATAAGATATGTAAGCCTTATAAATACACACACACACAAAAATTAAATATTAGGGTTGATTACCACAAAAAAAAAAAAAACTCTAAGGTTTCACGTGTGTTTTACTTTAAACTCCAGCATTTTTTAATTTAAACTCCAAAACGATTATCCGTTACCTTACACAGATGGAGATGGACGGAAGGGGGTACATTGAAATACGGATAGAACTCCAAGATTTAATTTGTTGAAATTGAAACACTGAAATTTAAAGTTAAAAACACGTGAAATCTCCAGGTTATCTTTGTAATTAACCCTTTTTTTTCTTATGCTATTTGATATTCACAAACATAACATCAATATGGAGTGTGAAAATAAGGTGGAAGTGAATTATAATGATAGGTCTCACACGGAAAGAAGAAAGTAGTGACAAAGCAATTACCAATAAAAAAAAATTAAAAAAAATAATGAGAAAAAGCATTAAGCAAGTCTCTCTCCTAGAAATTATGTCTATTTTATATGTGGCCCATGACCTTTTTTTTTTGCAATTTCTCAGTCATTTTTGTACATTTCACTGGCAAATTCTCAAGTTCGGGAAAAAAAAAAAAAAATTACGTTTTCAGATAATTAACTTTAATATAAGGAGAGTAGTGACAAAGCAATTACCAATAAAATATATATATATATATATATATACATATATTGAAAAAAAAAAAAAAAACATTGAGCAAATCTCTTCCCTAAAAATTATAACAATGGTGTCTATTTTATATGTGGCCTGTAACCTTTATTTGCAGTTTCTCAATCATTTGTCTACATTTCACTAGCAAATTCTCAAGTTTGAAAAAAAAAAAATTATATTTTCAGATTTCGACTTTAATAGAGGGAGAGTAGACAAAATAATAGTTAAGATTTTTGTTAAGTTAATGTAAATAAATAAAAAAAAAACATGTCTGATTATATTTTTGTTTTCAATTATGTTAATAAAGAATATTCAACTAATACTAATATTATTCACTTTTTTGTGTTGGTATAAATTAAAATTTAAAATTTACAATACTTATTTTTTGATGAAAAGTTATATATATTTTTATCCTCTAAAGTTTAAATTTTGAATTTGTTCCTAATTAAAGATCCTGTTAACTAATTGGACCATTTTACATTTTTGTTTGGTAAAAATAGAAAAAGAAAATCGGAAATTGATATGAAAATTTTGTTTAATAAACTGTTTTTTATAATTACTTTTGGGAATAATCCTTTTTTATAGTGAAATTAAAAGATCCTTCCAATAAAAAATGCACTTTCTTATTTTGAAAATACAAAATCATTTGATATAAATTTGTGAATTTTGACACTTTTTTTTCATAGAGAATAATCCGAAGCTAATCAAACCAAACCAAACCAAACTATATTAAATCAAATCAAGTCTTAAGTCTCATTACTCATTACTCGTTACAATAAGAAAATAAACATGTGCAAGTTTTAACCACTAATTTTTATAGTTTTGGTGTCATTTCGATCTTTATAATTTTAATTAATTTAATTTCAATCTTAAATTTTTTATTATCTCAAGTTAACCTAATTGACTGCAGTCGCTAACTTTTTTTTTAAAAAAAATTTATGAAAAGTGCACATATGAGTAGCATGAGTTATGCTTTTAAAAATAAAATTATAAATTTTCTTAACTAATTGAGTCAATCTCGATCATATGATTAACGATTTTACTTCAAAAACACTAATTGGCGCTATTAATTGAATCAAATTAATATAAAATTTAAAATCAAATAAATTAAAAATATTTGAATCAAAATGATATATGAGACAAAATACAAAAACTACCAATTTAAGTTAATTTTACCCACTAAACATTACCACTTTCCCTATCTTGATTCCACAGAAGATCCAAGGCTACCCGTTGGCAAGCTATCAACTTGCAACCAAAGACAAGAAAATAAAACAAAAACAACAAAATTAAGCCAATTCTATTGTAAAAAAGGAACTTTTTTTTTTTAATGATTGTCAGACAAATCCAGGGCTGGCCCTGAGGTGAGGCGACTGAGGCGGTCACCTCAGACCCTCAATTTTGAACAAAATTTAAGGCCCTCAATTAGAAGAGTGTATCACGTCGTGTTATTTCATAAATGCTTCAATATTAGCTTAATTCATTTATTTTTCATGTTGTCATATGGTGTTGTTTTGATTCGTGTCCGATTGATGTTTAATGTGAAAACTTTCACTTTTAGTTAAAATTAACTTAGCAAGTGTAAGGAGAGATTACAATTTTTCCCATAAGTTGAATTTTATAAAAATTATTTCTATTAAATGAAATTATTCATAGAATGTTTGATTTTAATTCAATTGCATTTTTCTAGTTAAAAAATTGTACCTTATTACTATATAATTTTTACTAGAGTGACTCTAAAATAGGTAACAAAAAAAATACACATCTTAAATGAAAAAAAAAATATTAGCCTTAATTATTATTTTACATACTTTTTTATTCAGTTAGATGGAGTTAAATAAAATATTAAAAAAATGTCATAGCATTCCTTAGTGAAAAATCTAGAAATCCCCTAGATGTTGATTTGTGATTATGTATCAATTTTAAGCAGAATATAACAATCCCAATCAAACAATCAAGACAAAGAAACACAACGATTTTACGTGGAAAAAACCACAATTGGACACCTCCAACTGTGATCAAAAAATCACGGGCAACAGCCACAAAACAATCCACTAAGAAGATTTAAAGGAATCACACAGGTATACTCTCAATTACCTAGCGAATCCACGCCTAATTGAACCAACCTCTATGTGCCTCTTCCAACCCGTCTTCACCTCGGAATTGTCTTTACGATGAGCCACCCCGAAATCCACCAAAGCTTCAGGCTCGAATTCTTCAGAATCCACCGAAGAACAACTCTCTCTTTTGTAGAACAAAACACAACCTTTGATGTACTCTCTTTAAACCATGAGTTGAATACTCAATAAAAAACATCAAAGAAACTAGCAAAATATCTCCAGATATAAACCTTAAGATCCAAAAATAAGATCTGGAGAAGTTACCTAGTGTTGGGAGAAAACCAACTATTTATAGAAAACCAAAGCAATCATAGTTTCAGAAGAAAGCCAACTTCTTTCTCAAGGTCATGATCTGCAAAACAGTCATTAGTGCCACAATCTCCAAAACAACTATTAGTCCCACAAGAGTATAAAAAAAATAGACATATGACACGATTTTCTTAAAACATGAGATGGAAAACATGAATAGATGAAAACCAAGACTCATGAACAATAACTCTCAAACAACAAAAGCAAGATCATAAACCACACAAGCAATGATATGACGATGTAAATACCAGGAACATACAAGAAGGGCAACTAGTGCATAGCAACATGCAAAACATATAGCCAATCTCCCTTATCAAACATCTCAAAGTGTTCAAGCTAAACAACTCTTGCAATAAAAAAACAAACTCCCTTACCAAGATCATAAACCAACCCAAGTCAAGATAAACCAAACTCCCCCTCACTAAAAGCAACCACAAACACTGAAAACAGTGAATCAAGAAGAAAACGACAAAAATAATATGGTGGAGCAATCCAGAAATTTCAGATTAGTACCTTAAGACACACAAGACTATCCAAGAAGCACCATTACAAGAAAACACAATGTGCATAGTCTGTAGAAAATTCCTCATAAAGAAAGTGATGCATTATGTGAAAAGCATAGATCCCATGAGAAAAGTGTGTGTGTGACTCTTGGAGTTCGACAAACACTAGATTCAATCCTAGTAGTGATATGAAAGCCGGACCTCCGACAAGAGAATCTTAAGCACGCCAAAGGAAAGTCAAACCACTAGGAATCAATGGGTATTTGGTGAGTAAAGGCGGAGGCTCCCCCTCAATCAATGAATCTTTTCTTTTCTTTTTTTCTTTCTTTCTTTTGCACATTTTTTTTTCTTTCTTTTGCATATTTTGTCTTCTTCTCTTTCTTTTTCTTTTTCTTTTTCCCTTTCTTTTTCTTTTTCTTTTGCACAATCATTGGTGGCTGACACGCTCAAGAGTATGGAAACCGAACCAGAGAAGCATGGATATAATAAGGATGGCCTGGTTGGTGACTCTGAGGTAGCCTTTTCCTCATGGCTAGACTGCAAAGAATTAAGGGGAAAGCCATGGAGATGCAAAAGGATGGTAGGTGGTTAAGAGACTCAACATCACCCAAGATATGCTAGTATAGGTCAATTCCTCTAGAAAAGCAAAAGATCAATGACAGAAGTCCATACAAAAATAATCACTAAGGCGGAAGACTCCAAAATTTGCTAATCCAAGAGTGTGTATAGAATGAGACATACTAATCAAAAACACACTCCAAAACGAGTAATGACCATAGAAAGCACACATATATTAACATGTAATGGATATTCTCATCAAATCCAATATGCACCAAGGACCACTCAAAAATTTCAAGCTTGCAAAACCATACTAAGAAAATCTTTTTGGGATTTTTTATTTTATTTTAATTTTTTTAACCAAAGCAAGACAAAAACAGAACATGCACACATTTTTTTTTTCACAAAAAAAAACACAGAAACCCAAAAACTAAACCAAATAAAAAAATTAACACAAGTCAAGTTTTCTCACCCAAACTGCTTTAGTACGAACAAAATTGTGAGAATTGCGGTTCTTGGGTGGTGTCTTGACGTTGTGGTTCCTTTCCCCTGCAATAGGAACCCGTCTCGACATGGTTTCCAACTTCCTATTCCTAGCTCTAGGCAAATACACTCTCCCATTCAACTTATAACAATAAGGGCGAATATGACCATGCATACCACAATGATGACAAATAAAAACAGGGTGTACCTCCTTTTCTTTTACCTTACCAACTCTAGGAAGTTTGAGAAGTCCATCCTTACGTTGAATTTTTTGTTCTCCCTTTCCTTGAGTTCTTGTATCATGAGATGTTGAAGCACTCTGTTTTTGCACTTTCTTACCACCAAAGCCAATGCCACTCTTGTCACAACTCATTTGTTGAGACCCAATGATATCCTCCAAAGTCTTTGATTCTTTGTTCCAAAGACCAATGGTAGCCATAGCACACTTGAGCTCTTCCTCTTTCTTGATCATTAGTTCTTCCAAAGCAACTTGTGACATCTCGAGAGATTCAATCTTTTCTTCATACATGGCATGGGTTTGCAGCAGCTCATTCCTCTCTGTCTCACAAGTCAACAGTTTTGCACAAAGAACTTGTCAATCATCAGCTACCTTGATGGCATTAATTCTGTCCTCGGAAATCACCTCCTTAAGTTTGACATTCTCACTTTCACATGATTTGAGTTTCTTTGTGAGTTTGTCATTCAATTTGAACAAGTTAAGAGATTCCTTATACAACTTTTCATAAGCTTGCTCAAGCTCTTCATGATCACTCTCCGAGGATTCATCATCAGTGATATTTTCAACTGACATCTTCGGAGAATCTGTTTGTCCTTCAGCTTCGGAAGCCGCCATGAAAGCAAGAAATTGTTTATGACCCTCTTCGCCTTGATCTTCATTGTCACTTTCATCTTCATTAGATTCAGATTCATCATCCCAAGTGATGGCAAGGGCTTTCTTCTTCCTCAACCGAGTGGGGCATTCTTGAGCAAAGTGGCCAAATCCTTGGCATTCATAGCATTGGAGTCTTTCAGAGTTCCCTTGTATCTTTCCTTTCTCCTTCTTGGCTATGGAATTAATTTTGAGGTTATCTTTGCCTTTAGATTTATGAGAATGAGTAGATTCCAAAAGATTAGGATTCTTTTTCAAAAAAGATTTTTTAAATTGTTTAACAAAAGCTGCTGTAATCTTGGAATCTATCTCATAATCCTCATCAGAATCCTCTCTAACTTTATGAGCACTACTAAAAGCAATATCTTTTTGTTTCGTTTTGAAATTCCTATGTGCTTCATAAGTTTGGAGATTTCCAACCAACTGATCCAACTTGAGATTGTCAACATCTTGAGCCTCCTCAATAGCCGTAACTTTTGGTTGGAACCGATCGGGCAAGGATCTCAAAATTTTTCCCACAACTTTGGATTCTGGAATTTTTTCACCTAAATTGAAGCTGAAATTTACAATGTCACTCAACTTCGCATAAAATTCATCAAAGGTCTCACTATCTTTCATTGAAAGGTTTTCGAAACTAGATGTGAGCCTTTGAAGTTTTGAGCGTTTAACAGAAGGAGTGCCCTCATGAATAGTTTGTAAGATATCCCAAGCCTCTTTTGCGACTTCACAATTACAAATACGACTAAATTCTTCAGGTGTGACAGCGCAAAAGAGAGAATTGATAGCTTTACTATTCCAACTACTATTTTGGTAATCAGTAGTGTCCCACTTATCAATTGGTTTGGGGATTGTAACTCCATCAACAGTAATTGTTGGTTCAGCCCACCCATTCATGACGGATTGTCAAACTTTTTCATCAATAGATTTTAAAAAAGATCTCATCCGAGCTTTCCAAAAAGAATAATTGGATCCGTCAAGTAGGGGTGGTCGAACCATAGAATTTCCTTCACGAATTATATCCATGATCACAAATCAAACAAGATCTCGTTCTAAAAGAATATTTTTTTTTTTAAAAAAATAGAACGACCTGCTCTGATATCAATTGAAAAATTTAGAAATCCCCTAGATATTGATTTGTGATTATGTATCAATTTTAAACAGAATATAACAATCCCAATCAAACAATCAAGACAAAGAAACACAACGATTTTACGTGGAAAAAACTACAATTGGACACCTCCAACTGTGATAAAAAAACCACCGGCAACAGCCACAAAACAATCCACTAAGAAGATTTAAAGGAATTACACAGGTATACTCTCAATTACCTAGCGAATCCATGCCTAATTGAACCAATCTCTATGTGCCTCTTCCAACCCGTCTTCACCTCGGAATTGTCTTTACGATGAGCCACCCCGGAATCCACCAAAGCTTCAGGCTCGAATTCTTCAGAATCCATCGAAGAACAACTCTCTCTTTTGTAGAACAAAACACAACCTTTGATGTACTCTCTTTAAACCATGAGTTGAATACTCAATAAAAAACATCAAAGAAACTAGCAAAATATCTCCAGATATAAACCTTAAGATCCAAAAATAAGATCTGGAGAAGTTACCTAGTGTTGGGAGAAAACCAACTATTTATAGAAAACCAAAGCAATCCTAGTTTCAGAAGAAAACCAACTCCTTAATCAAATCTGGAAATCTGGGATCGCGCGGTCCGCTCGAGCGTGGGTTTTCCCGCTCGAGCGGAGACTTCAAATTCTGTGATTTCATACAGGCTCCACGCTCGAGCGTCGGTTTTGCCGCTCGAGCGGCGAATCACACCATCCAGTACTTTTTCAGACATAGCAGAGATACTGTGAGCTCGCAAACCCCGCTCGAGCGCCATTTTCCTCGCTCGAGCGGGAAGGGCAAAACTGGAAAAACTGGAAAAATATAACATGATCGGACAGGCAACTTTGAATGCATTTTTACATTTTGCTTCGGGGGCGCTGCCCCTCAACCCCGCCATGGCGCTGCCCCGGACCCGCTAAGGGGCGCTGCCCCCTCGACCCCTGCGAGCTGACCGGGCAGCTCGATCCCCGTCATAATCAGCGAAGTGGCAATCTTGAAAGCTTTATCATCACAAACTTCTCTGAAAGGCTTGATTCGGGTTGGATTCGCATCTAACAACTTATAGCCTCACTGAAATAAAAATGCGAATAAAATTACAACTCAAAGGAGTTTTGTCAAACGGGATTGCCAAGAAATAAAACCTAACACTTAGTGAACATTAAAATATATAATTAATAATTCATGTTATTGAGTCGTGTCATACTTGGATTTATGCTGAAAAATAGTCAACCATAATTTGCTAATTTTATATATTGTTTGAGTTGTGTCGAAAATTCTCATCTTTACTCTCAATTAATTTTAGTTATTATAGCATTGGTAAGCTAAACAATAAAGATTCGATTCAACTAATTGAAGTTCAACTATTTTATGCATACATATATATATATATATATATATTTGTTATCTAAATTTTGTTAAATTGTAATGCAATAGGAATAAATTTGTGTTCTTTTTGGCTTTTCCAAACGTTTTTTTTTTTTTTGGTAATGATATATAAAAGGTCTAATTTAAAAAATTCGCCTTAGGCCCCTAATAACTCAGGGCCAGCCCTAGACAAATCTTCACAAAAATAATAAAAAATAAAAAATAAAAAATTTAGTCCTCGATCTATATTAGAAAGTATTGTTCAAACACAGAGTTCATTACAAGTTTCATTATAAACCATCCATTTTTTTATTTTAAATTTTTCATTATTTAGTGTTTTTAGAGTACTACTCTACATTATTCATGCTAGAATACTTGTCCAATTATCTCTTACAAAAGAGAGATTTTTTTTTTGATTAAATTGTAAATTAAATCATTGGTCTCTGTAATTTAAGAAAAGTATCATTTTAGTTATCGTAATTTTAATTTGAATATTTTGGTCTTTACATTTTAAATTTTGTTACAAGATGGTCCCTCCATCAAATGTTGTTAACAATTGAAACAGAAAAAATTAAGGGCAAAATTAAAAAAATCAAAATAAAATTCAAAACAAATTATAAAGACCAATAATATAATGAATATATTACATTAATAATCCTTATTATTGATTTTAGATTTTACTTTAGTCCCTCTTTTATTTTACTCGTAGTATTTTTCATTTTAAATTCAAACAAAATTAAAAATGTATTAACCAAAACCCCATATTATTGGGTAAAGATTGGAAAACTTCTAAGGCAGAAACAGAGAAAAATCATGGTAGAGATATGAATTCATTTAAAAATATATTAAAAAATAAGTGTTGGCTTCTGTCCAGTCCTTAATCGGATTAGACCGTGCTGTTGGGCCCGTGAGGGCCCACCACGAGTCCCGTTTTGATAATCTGAACCGTTCAATCTATAAAACTCGTCAAGTACTATAAGCCTATAAAAAATCATGTTAATCGGATATCGGTAGCTATGTGATCAAATCATATTTTTGTCAACCGTTAATTTATTCACCGTCTATTTTTTTTTATATAAAACTGATTTGATCACATAGATACCGATATCCGATTAACGTGATTTTTTACAGGCTTATAATACTCGACGAGTTTTACACATTGAACGGTTCAAATTATTAAAACGAGACCCGTAATAAAGCTCTACAAATCCAACAATACAATCCAATCCGATTAAAGACTGAACAGAAGCCAAACCCTAAAAAATAATTGGGTTCTACCTGCGGAATTTGGTTCTTTTATTTTTTTAATTTATATGTTGTTTTCCAAGAGGGACCGGGAGCCAATAAAAGAAGACGCCATTTTTGACTTTATTCTTAGCGCCAAATAATATAATATTTGGGTTCCTTCTACTAACAATAAAAATTAAAAAAATATATATATATAATGTTTGGGTTCTTTTATTTTGAGTATTTTATTTTTATTTTTAATTTATATGTTGTTTTCACAGAGGGACAGGGGGCCAATGAAAGGAGACTCCACTTTTGACTTCTTCTCAGCACTCCATGATTTCTTCTTCTTCTAACAAAAATATAGCCATCTTTGAGACTGCTAAAACTTTTTTCACTGAAAAAAAACTCAACAACCTCTTTGCTTTGCTTCCCTTCTGATCTGTTGGTTTTTTCCTTCTGTAATCGGAAACAATGCCTATAGCAGAGATCTTTCTCTCTGCCTTCGTCAAATTGCTGTTTGAGAAGATGTCCTCTTTTGCGTTATCCAAATTACCCACCTTTGAAGGTATTGATACCCAACTGACCAATTGGACCAATATGCTGTCTCAAATTGAAGCTCTTCTGATTGACGCAGAGGAGAAGCAATTGACAGATCGAGCCGTGAACCTATGGCTCGACAATCTCCAGGATGTGGCATATGATTTGGATGATGTTGTGGATGAGTTCGCCACCGAAGCTTTGCGACAGAGTCTCAAGGCAAAGCAGCCCCAAGCTAGTTCTAGTAAGGTATGGAACCTCATCCCAAATTTCAAGACAAGAGATGTTATGTTTAATTTCAAAATGAAGTCCAAGATTGAGGAGATCAATACCAGATTGCACAATAGTTATGAACAATGTTCGAAACTTAATTTGGTTAAGATTGTTGGAACCACCCCTACACCTATGACTAAGACTTGGCAAAGACCAGACTCTACATCTTTATTTGATGAACCTCACATTTATGGCCGAGAACATGATCAAAGAAAGATAATTGAGTTGCTTGTAAGGGGGAATGAATCAAGTCATAACAACATTGGTGTAATTCCCATTGTGGGTATGGGTGGGATTGGCAAGACCACCCTTGCTCAGATGGTATACAACGATGAAACTGTGCAGAAGCATTTCCATCTGAAAGCCTGGGTCTGTGTGTCAGATGAGTTCGACATTATGAGAATAACAAAAGCAATTCTTGAGTCAGTGACTTCCCAAACATTTAGTTTTAATAACTTGGACCAATTTCAAGTTCAACTAAAGCAGGCTTTGGCTGGAAAGAAGTTCTTAATTGTTTTAGATGATGTCTGGAACAAAAAATACAGTGACTGGAATGTTTTGAAGAAACCTTTCAACGATGGAGCCCAAGGGAGTAAAGTAGTGGTGACAACACGTAACAAAGGCGTTGCAAAAATGATGCGAGCTATTGAACTTCATGACATTGAGGTCCTATCAGATGATGATTGTTGGTCATTGTTTTCAAGACATGCCTTTGAGAATAGAAGTATTGATGCAAATCAAAATTTGGTATTGATTGGTAAGAAAATTGTCAAGAAATGTAAAGGTTTGCCTTTGGCTGCTAGGACACTCGGTGGCCTTTTACATTGCAAAGAACAAGATGAGGAATGGGAAGATGTATTGCATAGTAAAATATGGGATTTACCACAAGAAAGTGACATCCTTCCAGCTTTGAGGTTAAGTTACCATCATCTACCTTCACATTTGAAGCAGTGTTTTGCATATTGCTCCATAATACCCAACGACTATGAATTTGAGAAAGAGGAGTTGGTCTTCTTGTGGATGGCAGAGGGTTTCATTCAAAAACAAAGAAAGAAACAAATGGAAGATGTTGGAGGTGAGTACTTCCAGGAATTGTTGTCAAGGTCTTTTTTCCAACGATCAAGTACTAGTAAAAGCTCTAAATTTGTGATGCATGACCTCATCAATGATTTGGCTCAGGTAGTTGCAAGAGATACTTGTTTAAGATTGGATGATAAATTTAAAGATCAGGAGCAATACCGAAATCTAAAGAAAGTTCGACATTCATCCTACACCCAAAAGTACCATGAGGGTATGAAAAAATTTGAGATCTTTGACAAAGCCATGCACTTACGAACTTTCTTACCATTTAACACACTAAATGGTCTGAATTGTTATTTGGCAAGCAATGTTCCCCTTAATCTACTGCCAAAGCTAAGAAGCTTGAGGGTGCTCAATATGAGTAGATATTGCATCACAGAAGTTCCAAATTCGGTTGGAGATTTGAAACATCTGCGGTATCTTAACCTATCCCACACCTCCATTGAAGAATTACCTGAATCACTAGGCTCTCTTTACAATCTACAAACATTGATGTTAAGAGAATGTACAAAACTGAAAAAGTTGCCAACAGACTTGGGAAACCTAATTGACCTACGTCATCTCGATACTACAAATGCACATTCCTTAAAAGAAATGCCACTGGGAATAGGTAAGTTGGCTAGTCTTCAAACGCTGTCCAATTTTATTGTTACTAAAAACAGTGGGCATCGGTTAAAAGAGTTGGGAAATTTAATTTATCTTCGGGGGAAGCTTTGCTTATCTGGGTTACAGAACGTGGTGTTTCCATTAGATGCAAGGGAGGTGAATTTAAATGATAAGAAGGGGTTAGACATGTTATCAATGGAATGGAGTGTTAACTCAGATAATTCACGAGATGTAAGAGTTGAAACAGGAGTGCTTGACATGCTGCGACCTCACAAAGGTTTAAAAGAGCTCCATATCAAAGGCTACCTTGGTATAGGATTTCCGACTTGGATAGGAGATCCTCTGTTCTCCAATATAGTTGACGTAAGTTTAGATAATTGTGGAAATTGTGTATCCTTGCCACCACTTGGACAACTACCCTCTCTCAAAAACCTTTACATTAAAGGAATGACTGTACTAAAACATGTCAGTCCTGAGTTTTATGGGCAGGGTAGTGCCAAACCTTTTCAATTACTGGAGACTCTAAGCTTTAAGGATATGCTGGAATGGGAGTATTGGTATACTTTTGAAGATGATAAGGAAGTTGAACCATTTACTCATGTTAGTGAGCTCTCCATTGAAAATTGTCCAAAACTTGTTGGAATGTGGCCAAGTGATCTACCTTGTTTGAATAATCTAAAGATTACGAAGTGCCCGCAATTGCTAGTTGATGATGAAGTGATATCAGCAAATGCGAAGTCTAAGCATCCAAGTTCAATAACTTCCTTGAGCATTGGGATGATTAAGAAACTCGAGCTCTTGCCAAAATGGGTTACTCATGGGCTGATGGAACTCAAAGCATTGGAGATCACAAGCTGTGAAGAACTCAAGACACTGTGGAAGAACGAGGCGAGAGTACAACACAGTCTCCCTGCATTTCAACGTTTGAAAATTGAAAGCTGCCCCCAGCTTGTTTCATTGTTTGAAGAAGATGAGGATGAAGACAACAAAGGGCAACATGAGCAGCAGCAGCAGCAACAAGAGGGACTCCCCTGCATAGTGAGGAGGCTTGAGCATCTAAAAATAGATAATTGTGAAAAGCTAGAGAAACTGCCACGGCTGGTACATAACTTCACTTTTCTTGGAGAGTTGTTTGTCTATAAGTGTCCGAGTCTCGGCTCTTTTCCAGAGACAGGTTTTCCGTGCACGCTGAAAACACTGAGGATATATGATTGTGAGGCTCTGCAATCCTTATTCAGGTGTTTAACACAGATTAATGACAGTAATCTTCAAGTGTTAGATGTTCAAGATTGTCCATCCCTCACATGCTTGATATCGTGCAGAGGTGGGAGGCTACCACCCACACTCAAAGAGCTTCAGATTAGGAGGTGTAAAAAGTTGGAGGCACTGCTAGTGGTAGAGGAGGGGATGGAAATTACCTGTCCACCTCTTGAGATTGTTTTGATCATGGATTGTGATAGGCTCAAATACTTGCCAGATGCCCTTCCTAATAATAATAATAATCTCAGGAATCTCAGTCGATTGTACTTGTATGGGTGTAAGAATTTGGAGTACATTCCGGAAGGATGGTTCCACTCCGCAACAAATCTGGCACATTTGGGGATCAGGGGATGCAAAAAACTCAAGGCCCTACCACACGGATTGCAGAGCATCAACTACCTAACTTCTCTTCAATCGCTGGAGATGAATATTTCACAATGGAACAACAACTTCAAGGAGATTGATTTGCACAGTTTATCCTCTCTTACAACACTGTTGATTGAAGAAGAAGAAGAAGAAGAAGAAGAAGAAGAAGAAGGTGTAGCGGGGTCCAGCTTTCCGATAGATGGGAAGTTGCTGCCCACCTCTCTGCTCAATCTTTGGATCTGGAATTTCCGAAATCTGGAGAAGCTATCTTCTAAGTTGTTTCAAAACCTCGCCTCTCTTGAATATCTTGAAATCTGGGGTTGCCCTAGGCTCAAATCTTTACCAGTGCAACGGCTGCCTCCCTCACTTAAGAGATTGACGCTCTGGGGAAGTCGGAAACTAACAAGGAAGTGTGAAAAGGGGAAAGGCAAATATTGGCCCCACTTAGCTCACATACCTGAAGTCGATGTTCATGGTTAAGCTCTGTTGTGGAGATTCCCACCGCAGTTTTACAAGCACTCAAATTGCCAGGTATCAAAACATAAACCAATTTTATAAATATAAACATTTAAAAAATATTTTCAGACTTTAAAAACAAAAAATCATATGAAAAACAATAAAGTGTTTTTCATTTTTATTTTTTTACTTTTACAGATTTTAAAAAACTTAATCAAACAATGTAGTTGATAATAAAAATTTCTAGCATTGTTAATTTTAATGTCTTTTTGCTTATTGGCTTTCAATTTTTTTTTTGAATGAGGGATCGCTGAAGTATGTAGTACATCATATTTTCAAGTTAATGAATTTTTTTGGATGACCAAGTTATTTGCAAATTCATATAAAAATTTAAAATAAAATGAATTTGTATTTTCAATTAATAAAAAATATTTTTGAAAATAATGAAAAAAGTATGTTAAATTTAAATTTGGAGGACCATTATGGAATGAGTAAATAATTTTTAAAATTTTGTTTGGTTTTGGAGTTATCAAAAAAAGTTTTAAAATTTTTAATTCATATTTTTTTAATATATTGGCTAATTTGTTTTATTTATTTATTTACTTTTTAGATGCATCTAATCAGCATATACTTAAAAAAAAATTAAAAATTAAAAAAATCTTTAGAAAAATTAAATAGATACAAAATACATACAAAAATGTATTAAATTTGTATATTTGTTAAAATTTAGTGATTTTTTAAACAATTTTTTCATTAATTTTATACATTTTAGTTGTATTTAGATTGAGTGGATCTAAAAACTTGAAAAACATTGATTAAATACTTAAAAGTTTCACTAACAACAATAAAATACAAATTGAAACTTAAAAACTATTTTTAAAAACTCCAAAACCAAACAGAGTTTTAAAAATTATTTCAGATTCTAAAAACTAAATGAGTTTTGGATTTTCAAATTTCTGAAAACTATTTTTAGAATATACAGCCAAACAAATTTTTAGAAAATTATCTTTCAAAATTGATTATGAAAACCAAACCTTAGTTTTTTGGGTTTTCTGAGTTAGTCATCAATAAAATATTTTTGTATTTGTTAAGCTGTTGCCTGTACACTAAAGTTAGATTGAAAGTGATTAAGTTGGTACAAATTCTTGTTGAAGGGAGAATTTTTTGGCCGGTCAAATGAGGGTAATGTTTTAAAAAAAAAAAGGAAAGAGAATGAAACGCTGTGATGTAAGTAGTTTGCAATTGCTTAGAAAAATTAAACAAATTTTTTGTTGTTGTAAGAGCTAACTTAAAAAGTTACAAACAAATATACGCATATCAGGTGTTCAAATTTCATTTTGGTGAGTTGTTCTAATAAATATGGAAATTGAAAGCAATTTTAATTGTATACCTGAAGTTGTTACATTTTTTGTATGAAAAGAATTCAGAGTATTAAGTTTTATCAATTTAGAAGGGATTATTTGATACAGAAATGTGCTTTCAAGGATTTGAATACAAAGAAAGGCTTCTTTCGATAGATTTCCTCATCTGCTTTTATTTCCGAGGGAACCACAACAAATGGAAGAGTTCTCATTTCTTTCCAACTTGGTGTATTTGTCCTTGGATATCCTGTGCATCCAGTGATTGTTCGCTATCCCCATGTACATTTTGACCAATCCTGGTAAGAATTTTCTTGAGTTGAAACTGATTTGTTTTCTTTTGTAATATCTTTACCTAACTTGCATCATATGGCCTTTCATTTTGTTTAGGGGAAATATAGCTTCGGGAAACCTCATGTTTAGAATGTTCATAGTTTCACAATTTCATGGAGGTATGTTGAGTGATTTTTTATTTATCTATAGTTGCATTTAGTGAAAATGTAATGAGCTTGGCTTCCCCCACTATTTTTGTTTGTAAAATTTTTGGGTAGTATGGTGTATGAGGTGGCAATTCATATATATAGGTTGTCATAGTGAACCCCCAATTTGCTATTTTTCTTTTGATAACTAACCCACTCTCATAGTTCATCAATACTGATTATTCATTAGCTTAAATGTACATATATTTATATAATGTGTTCCTGACTATATTATAATTTAAATTTTGGTTACTGAATAACTTGTATGTAGTAAAAAGTTGAATGAAGTCATTTATTAAATTGTACAGGTAGAGTATCTTCCTATTGTTTTACCCCTTGAAACTCAGTAGAAAAATGCTGCCCATTTTGCTCAGAGCGTGAGTCAACATTATTTTATTAATCTTTGCTGCCTTGTTTGCTTTAGTTGATATTTTAATATTAAGTATATTCTTATACATCAAAGTTTTTAATGGGCACATTACATACAATTTGTTAATATTTTGTATATTGTTAACATGTTATGTATTTCATATGCTTAATCTCCTGAGCAATTTAGAACTAGTGGATGTTTAACACACCCTAAATAATGTAATTGAATTTGTGTGATGTTATGTCTACTGCATTTGTGTGTGGAAGCCTACCTTTTTTTTTTTTTTTGGCACTTGTGCTCAAAGAATTAGCAAATTGATGATTGGGTCTTTGGATTTCGAGTAATATTTTATATATACAAAGATCAAAATTTCGTTTCGGTGTGTTGTTTCAAATAGTACAGAAACAAAAACATTTCTGAAATATTTTATGAAATGAAGATAAAATAGAAATGTTTGGAAATATAAATTGAAATATATCTAATTGTATAAAAGCCTAATAATTGATTAATTAAACAAATTGAGATTCATATAGTCATTCACGTAAAAGAATTAAAAAACTAATGTTACTATGAACTAAAAATTATTAAGTATTGTCAAATAACTCAATTTTATTAAATAAAAGTTTCCAATAAGGTCTAAAAATTTACTTAAGCTGTAGTAATAAATGTTTATGAAAATACCTAAATTTGTATCGATACAATTTACTCTTTCTGTATATCACACTATGTTTTGGTGTCTTTCACTATGTTTTGATGTATTTCAATCAAGGTTCTGAAAAACGGTTGCGGTCGCCGTAACGGTGGCGGTGACATGGTTGCGGTTGCGGGGTGTAAAGGCCGTAGTGTAACGGTTGCGGTAACCGGAACTGTGAATTTTTTTATTTTTTGCACAATTTGAAAAAAACTTACCGATACGAATATTTTTTTTCCATGATCATATTTATTGGGTTAAAAATAAATATTGATCAATTTTTGTAAATTTTTAAGTATGATCCAATATATTTCATATTTTTAAATCATTATAAACTGAGTTTTTTACATTTTATTTTAATAATTAATAACTTTATATTATACAAAATATCAATCACTAACTATTATATATAAGATAAACAATGACAAAAGTAAGAGAATAAATAAGAGCTTAAATATATATATATATACATATTTTAACCAAGCTAAATAGATAATGACCACACTTATTATTATTATTATTTTCAAACAATATATAGATAGACACACACAAACAAAATGGTTTAGTGATAGCAGCTGAATAAAATAGCATAGGTCTTACAATTTCAACAAATCAATAACATGTTTTTCATCTTTTCTCTTCTCTCTCTATCTCTTGTTCCTCCATTTTCTCTCTTTATCTTCCCTCTTTTCTCTATCCCTCTTCCCCTATTTTCAGCTTTTTTTTTGTGTTTTTTCGAAAGAAACAGTTTGAAACCATTACGTAACGGTGCGTAACAGGCCATTACGGCACCGTTACGACCGCTATGGCAGCCGCTACGGCCGACACACCTGTGAATCTCAATCACACTGCAAAAGCGGCCGTAACGGGTGGCGGTAACCGCCAAAACCGTTACATAACGGCGTTACGTAACGGTTGCGGCCGCTTTTTAAAACCTTGATTTCAATGAAAACACTAGAATTTTATTATTCCATTAGTGTTTTGTTTCGGTCTCTTGGGAAATGGGAACATTTCGGCCATTTCAATGGAAACAAATGAAAATTTTGTTCCTCATATATATTAAAGATAAATCCATGTTAAAAAGTTTTCATTCATGTGTTGTCTATGTTTTTCATGTTATTTGGTTCCAAACAAATGGCATATGGTACCTATTAAAATTGGGTGTAACTGCATATGCAACAGCCCTTGTGTCTTCTAGGTGCACTATGTTAACTTATTACAATTGGAGGAATAGTTTCCTATTGTCCGTCTTTTGTTTGGGAAATTTTTCCCTTTTGTATTCTTTTAGTAGCTGTTGGTGTAGTGCCTTGATCCTTAGGGGCAGAGCCACGTATAACAAAGTTGGGTCAAGTGACCCCATTGGAAATTTGAAAATCTGAAATTATTGTTCTGGCTTTTTGAAAATTTTATTTTAAATGAGGTCAATCTTGTACACTAAAAAATATGAACTAATTTCATAAAGCATAGGGATTAATATATACTCATGTTACCCTTTTTTTCCTTCTAATATTTTTGTTATTCTTTTTCATTTTCTTCTTTCTTTGAATTCTTTTGTAGATGTTCACATGTTACCTACCTTATACATCACTATTATATTAATATCCAAGGTGATGATTACAGCATTTTGTGACAGTTTAGGAGAGGATTTATGCTTATATTTTAAAAAAAGGGGGAAAAAAAGAGAAGAGAACTTGTGGCATTAAAAAGGAATTGTCAACAGACACAGTGGGTGTTGTTTTCTTCAACTAAATTAACTAAACAAACCTTATGTTCAGAGAATATATCTGAATTAAATTTGTTCAAAATTTTAATGAAGGAAAATATTATACATATATGATTTATGTAATCAATTGTTTAACTTTATTAGCATTTATGGAATTATAGTATTAGTGATGCAAGCGGTCATTTATTAGATTTTTGTAAAAATTAACTATTTGTGGTTTTTGCTTTCATTATGGTATTTGTAATTTGGTAACTATAAATTACTTGATCCAGTTTTGTGTATTACACAAGTTTATTAGTGTAAATTATGTATAATTGAACGTTGATATTAGTGGTGAATTGTTTTATGGACGTTTCTACCTCCGCAATGGTTGATTCTTAGAACTTCTTCTCTGTAATATGGAGAAGAATCCTATTTTTGTGAACTTGATGATTATCTAACAGCACACTCCATTTTGGATTTGTCTTGATTTGCCACTTGAGCTTCCTTGAGTATATATATATATCATTCTCTCTAAGTTATTTCTGGATATTTAGTTTTTAATCTATCAATTCATCCCTGATGGATATATGCAGACTTGCTATGCTATAGCTACCTCTCTTAATGTTACACATGAAGAAGTTATATATTGAAACTGAATGATTTTCATCAGATTGAAAAATCAGAGATACAGTACCTTATATACACTCCACATGTTTACAAAATATATATTTACCTAACTACTCTGTTACAACAAGTTGAACTAACACTTGACTTGTTTGGTTTGTAGGACAACATATCTCTAGTCTGATCTTGGATTGTTGCTGAGTCTTGATTGGTTACACTAACTGTACAAACATCTCATGCCTATGGGGACATCATGCTACTTGCAAAAGCTTTCGAGTCCAAACACGTCACTTTACGTGCTCCATGTGTTTTGGTTTTTATAGTTTATCTTGCTTTTAGGTCGGTAAAAATGATCTTGTACTTCATTCAAACATTCTATAAGTGCTATATTTCAGCTCCTAAACTTAATTTGATGGCCTTTTTTGCGATGGACCAAGAATATTTGATGCAGCTGCAATGATGGCATTTGCGTTGTCTCCTTGGGATCTCATAATGTATTAGGTGTAAGCCTTGGAAGCACACCATTTAACGCTTATAATTGCTCTCTTCCAAAATAAATAAGTTGAATTAATGTTTTTATTAATGACTATTGATTAATCTATATATTACTGAATGGAGGAAGGATCACAGATTAATTTGAAAAAATAGAGGTGAAAAACGCAGCAGAGAAGTTTTGGAACAACTAATGTGCCGGTAAAATGTCTTGTATTCCTTTAGTTCTAGCAAGGAGATTTTTCCATCTCAACTGGAGTCTTGAAATAGCTATTTAAAACGTAAATACAGTATTACTTCTATCTATGTTAATTGGTTTCTTTTCTATGGTTTTAGTAAACAATGAATTGTTAATTAATGGAACATGAAAAAATAAAATAACCTGGAAATGAAATTTATGGTCATAATTTTGTGGGAAGAAGAGTATACATTATGTTGATGTTTGGTGCATTATGTCTGAGTCATAGCACTTGACATGTACACCTTGAATCTTTAGTGAAATCAAACACTTGACATGTAGATAAGCCAAATCAAGCAATATATCTGCCTCTCCAAATTCTTAAGCATACTTCTAGCTGCTTAACCTTGGCTGGTGAGGAGTAGATTGTTTTCAAACTTGGCATGCTGTATGGTTTTAGACTTTTCTTAGGTGTGCTCTTTCTAATTTATGTCAGGTAGTTGCTCTTACAATTGAATCCAAGTGTGCAGAGAACACACCATGGTCAGATTGATTACTGAAGTAAAGAAAAATACACAGATGAAAATTGAATTGTCTGTGACCATGAAATTTGAGTTTGTAGTTTAAGTTTAGTATTAGAGTTAGGACACCTTTTAGGTAGAGCTCTCATAAAAATAAATAAAAAAAATTTGCAAGTGTGGTAGTGGATTTTTTTTTTTAATACTATCCATATACCCCAACCCCTAGTATCTCCTCCATATTACCCACACCACCCCCCTCCCTCCGCCGCCCTCTCTTCTTCTTCTTCTTCTTCTTCTTCTTCTTCTTCTTCTTCTTATTCTTCACTCTTTCTTTTTCTCTAATATATTTTGTTTCTAAAAGTAATGGTCTTGATGTTTTGTTGTTTGTATTGTTAGTGTCATATCAATCACTTGAAAAAAATACTCAAGGCCAAGATGATAGCTTTGTGTCCTTAGCAAAATGGAGGATCTTGAATAGACTGCATGATAGGAATGAGACTTTATATTTAAACTACCGAGTAAGTTTGGTGGCAATTATCAGCTCGTAAACAACAAGTGATTTAAGAATTAATTATAATTTCTCTTTAGCTAGAGAGATAATTTGAAGCAATGCTGTATTGCTGTTGCTTTTCTCTCCATGTCCTCACTGATAACATAGAAGATTTTGCACCAATAATATACACTCCTACAGTAGGATTGGTTTGCCAAAACTATTCAGGGTTGTTCAGACACCCATAGGGAATGTACTTCAGTGCAAAAGATAAAGAAGAAATGATGTCCATGATCTATAACTGGCCTGGTCATCAGGTATTTTGGAAATCTAAAATGCAATAATGTCCAGTTTTGTTCTCTTTTTTGCTTTTATCTACATCTTGGTGATGCATTAAGAGTGCTTCGTACTTGTACCGGATCAGATGGTAAACAAAGCAAGGTATAAAAATGTGTTCAGTGTAGCAATGTTGTTTGCTGTGAATACTGAATATATACATTACAAAATGAGCACTTTTGCTCGCTTAGAAATGAAAATTGGTTCAGCACTCCTTGCCGCTTAAAGGTTATGTTCATCATTGCACTTGACATATCATGGGTATATGGCTTCTTCTGTATTGCAGGTTGACATGATTGTCCTGACAGATGGCAGTCGCATTCTTGGTCTAGGTGATCTTGGGGTCAAGGGAATTGGAATACCCATTGGAAAACTTGATATGTATGTCGCTGCTACTGGTATCAGCCCACAGAGAGTATGCTCTGCTCATCTCTCTTTGTTATGTACAGGTTCATATAGGCATAGCACAAACAGGTGTGCACTAAAATAAAATTGGTATACAAGTGTGCGTCAATGCATAAACACATGTGCACACTGACAAGTAAATACACACATTAATACTGGGCTGACTCACTGATACTTACCATGCTTGGTTTAGATCATAGCACATTGCTATTGCATGTATCATACACAGAAAAGGTTACCTATGCTTGCTTATATGTTGATATGTTTTCATGCTTCACAAAACATATTTCTGTTGGCTATTTTTCATCAATGTGGATATTATATTGATGAAAGTGCATATATATGAGATAGAAGGTTAGATGCGTAAAGAACTGACAGTAATTTCTTGTCCACCTGATCTCAAAGATATTAGTAACTATGATATTTATTATCTTATATTATATATCCAGTTTTGGACTAACTTTTTACCCTTTCATTCTGCTTTCTTCTATACCAATCTAGATGCATTCATCTATGACAGATACTTCCAGTTATGCTTGATGTTGGTACCAACAATCAAAAGCTTCTTGAAGACCGTCTTTATATTGACTTTGTGCTGTTTATTTTATGTTCAGTGGTCCCTTTTCTTTATTTAATATTTTATTGTTTCAAATATCTGCCTTTACTCATTTTGTTCTTCATAAGAGTTTAAAGGCTGCATTTTTGGGACTGAATATATTCAATCAGATCACTTGCTCTTTAACATAATTGATTATTATCTCTCTTACAGACTGTGATAGGCCTTGAACACTGCAATATTCGATGCCCCTCTCTCTCTCTCTCTTTTCACATACACAGAGAGGAGAGGTGAAGTTGCTTGTGCTAATTGAAGTTTCATGCATCTCCTTCATTTGGTTGTTCGCTTTCTCAATATCTGCGATTATTTTGCCGTCATATACACTTGTTTTAAGCAACATGCTCGTTCCCTTGTATATATAATATTATCTACTGGGAAAGTCTATAGTACATTTTGTTCAAAAAATGTACGGTACATAAAAAATCAATGGCTAGGATTGAGCCACATCATTAAAAGTGACATGCTAAACATGTCACTTTTTATAGTTATGAGTTAAAATCATATTTTTCCATAACTATAATCAAATTGATCATAACTTAGTTATAACCACACCTCATAACCAACACCATTTTGTTCATAACTAATATCACATATTTCATAATCATAATCACATATCTCATAACCAACACCACTTTAAACATAACAAATATCACACATCGCATAACCATTGATCACATATCTCATAACTACTACCCACATAAATCATAACCACATCTCATAACTAATCCCTTTGAGTCATAACCGACATCACATATCTCATAACCACTAGTCACATATCTCGTAGCCAATACCTTTTTATCATAACCAACATCACATATCTCATAACCACTAATCACATATCTTATAATTAACACCTTTTTACTCATAACCACACCACTTTGATCATAACCAACATCACATATCTCATAACTACTAGTTACATAACCAATATCTTATAACTCATAACCATTAATACATATAGCATAACCTCATCCTTTGACACCACTTTGCTCATAATCATTACCCACATATCTCATAACCACTAACACATATAGCATAACTAAACACCCTTTGACATCACTTTGCTCATAACAATTACCCACATATCTCATAACCACTAACACATATACCCACATATCTCATAACCACTAACACATATAGCATAACCAAATACCCTTTGACACCACTTTGCTCATAACCATTACCCACATATTTCATAACCACTAACACATATAGCATAATCAAACACCTTTTGACACCACTTTGCTTATAACCATTACCCACATATCTCATAACCACTAACACATATAGCATAACCAAACACTCTTTGACACCACTTTACTCATAACCATTACCCACATATCTCATAACCAACATCACATATATCATAACTACTAATCACATATCTCATAACCAAACACCCTTTGACTTGTAACTATACCATTCTGCTCATAACCAAAATCGCATATCTTATAATCACTAATCATATATCTCATTACCTTTACCCACATATGTTATAACCACATCTCATAACCACATATATCATAACCACTAATCATATATCTCATAACCACTACCCACATATAGGGGTGTAAATTTGGCCCACGAGCTCGCGGCACACCCCAAGTCTACTCGTGTCCTAGGTAGGCCCAACTAGGCTCGAGGCTAAACCCAACCTAAGATATGTGTTCTAGAGCCCGACCCGACCCTGGTGTGTTATGGAGTGTGACCCATCTCGTGAGCTCGTTCCGAAATTTTCTTCCCCATCTGGCTCGACCCGACCCCAATGGTTCCCTACCCCCTTTGTCAGTGCAATGGTAAAAAATTTAAATCAAAACAATTTGAAAGAATCATATAACCGTTAATTCCACCAACAATCAATTTTTATTTTATTTTATTTTATATATATATATATATATATAAATTAACTCCTCCCTCCCAAGTCCTATAAATACCACCCCTCTCACATTTTATTTCTCACAAACAAATCTGTCTCTCAAACTCTCATTCTCTCTAAACTCTCAACTCTCTCAATTAATTTTGAAGTGTCATCCCTAAGTGA
The DNA here is from genome assembly GCF_055761805.1 of Camellia sinensis. Lineage (NCBI taxonomy): Eukaryota > Viridiplantae > Streptophyta > Magnoliopsida > Ericales > Theaceae > Camellia > Camellia sinensis. The sequence continues at coordinate 176,991,131 of NC_138962.1, read as the reverse complement.
CAATTACAATTGATCACCTATCTCTATTTTAGATTTATTTTTAGTCATGGTATCTTCATTAAAGATAATAGAAATAATAATATACAAACGATATACTTTTTAAAATATCTATATACACTTATAGACATATATATATATATATATATATATAATTTAACTAAATTTTAATAAAAAATATGCTGATAAAAATTATCTATGACGTGATTTTATTTTGTTGCACTAAATAATTTTTCTCCTAAATTTTTTTCCCAACTTTTCTTCATTTTTTTCTCCACTCAATTTTCTTTCTCTTGATTTGTCCTAGTTGTGCCTGAGCTCTCTCTATTTCTTAATCAGACTTCTCTATTTCGCTAAATCATCGAACGACCATCGTTGATAGTTCTTCCTCACTGGATTCTTCTTCTCTATACTCTTGTGTCTCTGCAATAGATCCTTGAACTCGTCACTATTTTCTTTGTCTATTTCAACACTATTCATTTTGGTGACATTTCTTTATCTAGTAAATACATTTATCTCAAAACTTTGGCTCTTTCGCATTAATATGTCATACATATACAAACCTTTGGCCGTAGTTATGATTTTATCAATTTGTACATATGTTATAGAACTGTTGGGATATTTTTTTCAATTAAATTTTTGGGATATTTACCGATAAATCTTATCCAACAGACAGTTGCACCAATTGGTCCCAACGTTGCATCTGTTGTTCTAATTAGTCCTATGGGCATTGCTTCCGACCCCCAATGGGGGTGACCCCCAGTGACGTGGCAGCGTGTGGTTGGCTGAAATCCAAAAAAAAAAAAAACTATTTTTGCACCAATCAGGGACGACCCCCAGCACCCCCAGCTGGGGGTCTAAGTCATTTTCCTTAGTCCTATTAGTGGGGAAATATCTTCCCGTTTGATCCTATTTCTCTTATTTGGTGACATTTAGTGGTCAATTATACCCTTCCTTTTCTATTAGGATGTTTTTGGTGGGATTAGTTGTGCATATTTGGCAAGTCAAAAATTTTAGTAGAAGATGTTTCCTCCATTATGTTAGGGTTTTGTGATTGTTGTGACGGGGTATGTGGGAGGTGCTTTGTGTGCCGGACTGACGGAGAATCGGAATTCCGCTGTCGACATTCTTGGAATTTTGAAGGCATGGTTTGTTTTTGGTGATTGCGTGTTAGGATAGCTATGTTGCGTACATATGTCAGTTCAATTGTATGGTGTGCCACACCGAGGTCATTTGTCTGTGTTGGGCACATTCGTATTCAATGTTTTTATTGGGTTCATGTGTTTAAATCAGTGTGTGTGGTGCCACATTGGGGTCATTCATTTTAAATGGGTTGTTTCAGTTCAATGCAAAAAGTACAACAAGCCTTAGTGTACTTACCAATGTTGTGGCACCCAACAAACACCCTGAGCATGCTACGTGGCGAGCCATACTCCAAACCTCTAACACACGGGTTGTGGCAGGTGACCAACACCTATTCCAAAAACATAATACAACACCAAATAACACGGACACACGCGTAATCAACAATCTGGGTCTTTCGCGAATGTGGGCTTTATTCACAAGTGTGCTTTGGCTTACTTATGTGCAAAAGCTGATGCTAACCCTTACTTCTTTTACAAGTATGACAAGGATCAAGAGAACCGGCTTGGCAAATTGTTTTGGGCAGATTCAAGGTCTCGCCTAGACTATGCTGCATTTGGTGACGTGTTGGTCTTTGATACGACTTATAAAACGAATGCATATAACAAACCTTTTGTTATTTTCGTCGGGGTCAATAACCATTTTGAAACCACCATATTTGCATGCAACTTGCTTGTTGATGAGACAATTGCAACATACACATGGGTTTTGCAGAAGTTGTTAGAAACCATGGATAACAAAAGATCGGTGTCAGTGTTGATAGATGGGGATATGGCCATGCGTGAGGCAATACAAAAAGTCTTTCCAAATGCCAAGCATCGTCTATGTAATTGGCATATGCACAGAAATGCCAAGCGAAATGTTCGAGTCGATGGATTTGAAGGACATTTCAAGCATCTCATGGATCTTGATGCGAATGAGGTTGTATTTGAGAAAGCTTGGAGTAAGATGGTCAGAAAATATGGCCTTCAAAATAACAAGTGGGTATCAGACACCTACAACAACAAAGGCATGTGGGCTCAGTCATATTTGCGTGGTCATTTTTTTGCTGGAATGAAGAGCAGTCAGCGTTGTGAGGGTATGCATGCTTTTTTCAATGAGTGCCTCAAATGAAAACTGAAACTATTCGAATTTGTTAGATGTTTTGACATGGCCCTTTATCGATTACGGAACAAAGAAGCGGATGCCGAGGCAAAAACTGACAACAGTGATCATTGTCTTACCACAACACTTCAGCCTCTAGAGAAACATGCAGCAACCATCTTTACCAGACGTTTGTTCTTAATGTTCCGAAATGAAATAATTGAGGAAGCATTGTTGATTTTTGATGGAAGGAAAGAGGAGTTCGATCATCGCATATACAAATTTTCAAAGTACACTGAATTTGGTTCCACATGGGAAGTGTCATACCATCCCGCAACTAGCATAATGAAATGTAGTTGCAAAAAGTTTGAGTTCTTTGGACTTCCTTGCAGCCACATGATTTCTGTGATGAAATGCGAACACATGACTGAAATTCTCCCAAGTTGTGTGATGCATCGTTGGACAAAGCAAACAAGAAAGGTTGGTGAACAACATTGCCAAGCCCAATTCTCTAGCACTCTCACACAGGAGACGCGTTTTGGGGTACTTTGCTCTTCTTTTACTGAAATGTGTTACTATGCCTCACAAACATCTGAAGGATTTGAAGAGGCTAGGAATGCATTTTTCACTATGACATGTCGGATGAAGCAGCTTTGCATGGCCAAGGGAACTAATGTTGATGAAGGAAAAAGTTCACTGCCGCCATTTGGGGTTGGGGATTCGAAAGCAGTGAACACGAAGGGGAATACTGGGGGATCCTACATGGCTAAACCTCGAAAGCCAAGGCGATGCCAGTGTTGCAGGTATACATTATATTGTGCTTTGTGTCTTAATTTTGTTATTGTGAGGTAGTATTGACATTTTTGTTCTCTTTAATGATTGGTGATTTACTTGACAATGTAGGGTCGTCGGCCACACAAGGAGAACTTGCCCCCAAAACGATCATAAAACGGGACAAGTGGGTAGTAATTTGTTTGAGGAATAGGATGATTATGATCCAATTGGTACTCCCACCCCTTTTACACTGAAGCGTCCCAGGAATAATATTAGGCCATGTAAGACCCACCCTGTGAAGAGACGACTTTTTGTCACTAATGTGGATACGTCTCCAGTGCAGTCGAGCAAGGATGTTAATGACTTGCGTAGTTGCGATGCACAAGTCGTCCAAAATTCAGCGTTCATTGATGCGGATACGTCTCTAGGTGATTACTTTTATGGCATCTTTTCAGTTCAAATTATGTTCATTTTGCTTACATTTGCTTTGCAAATTTTATGCAGCTGCTTAATTCTAATTTCTTGATATGCCAAGATAGATTTTAGCTAGAACATTTTGATGTCATAACTAATTATGATGTTTACAACTTGATTATGAAAATAAATAATTTACGAAAACAAAATGACAAAAGAGTGTGTAATGACCAATATATCAAAATTCAATTTGTTATGATTTGAATCATAAATTTCAAGTGAACAAACCTTAACGACAATTTAATTTGTTTTTGCAGGTGTTGCTATGGGTAATAGTTGCTATGATCGAGCAGGTGATATTGGAGCTAAACTAAGATTTTTTTTTAAAAAAAAAATTGAGGACTTAAATTTGTTAGTATTTTGTATACATACTCTTAAACGATGGTTGATGGATATTTGTTTTGTTGTATGGACTTAAATCTGTTAGTATTTTGATGGATATTTGTTTTGTATAAATTTCTAGCAAAGGCTATGAAGCCATTTTGTTTAGTGTTTTCGCTCATTTTCGAAGCAAATGCGCAACAGCAAGTGCATATAGAAAATTGAATGCCATTATTCAATCGTCTTTTCCCATAAAATATTCTCTTGAAAATGGCCAAACCATCATTTTAGCTCTGACAATTCTTTGCACAGTAGCATTTGCCACCAAAACGTCAATTGGAACTAATTGGCAGCATGCCTTGTTATTGTCGACCTCTTGTTTACTTTTATCATCGATGTTCTATGATTCGAGAATTTTATTTTTTTCATCTTGAAGAGTTCAGTTGGTACACCCTTCTCAATCTAGGGTCTTGGCCTTTTACAGCAATGAAAAGGATAAAGAAAGGTGACAGGCCTTTTACAGCTTTTAAAATTTTTATAAATATAAACTGAAAACTAAAAACGGAATAATTACCAAACAGACCATAATATTGTAATCAAGTCACAAAGTTTTGTGATATAAAATAGAAAATACATAACTGCATCACTAATTGGCGTAACGAAATTGTTTAAAATTCTAGAAAATCACAAATGTCGTAACTAATTTCCAAAATTTCATAACATTAACCAAAAATTATGTAACTATCCACTAATTGGTGTAACAAAAACATCTAAATTTTTTAAATAATTCAATCACCAATCGGGATCTCTAATGATACAGATAAACACAGAATGTAATGACAATAATCAAATAATTTAATCCACGACTTATAGCCATGGAACAGAAAATGAGAGTTAGAGAAAAGTAACCAATAGAGCGAAAGGAAAGGGAATATGAGTAAGAGAGACTGAACGGACTTGTCGTCTGTGAAAATAATGTCAAAGATGGTGTTGTTTCCGATAAGGAACATCGGAGATATCTACAGTGACAGTAAGGAATGAGAGAGATGTTTGATAGATGAAGAGAGCTGAGATAGCAAAACAGTACAACAAAATCGTAATATTCATTTTCAACAGTTCTATAAGATATGTACAAATTGATAAAATCATAACTACGGCCAAAGATTTGTATATGTATGAAAGTTTAGAGAGAATGAGAGTTTGAGAGACAAATTTGTTGTGAGAAATAAAATGTGAGAGGGGTGGTATTTATAGGACTTGGGAGGGAGGAGTTAATTTATATATATAAAAATAAAAAAAAATAAAATTGATTGTTGGTGGAATTAACGGTTATATGACTCTTTCAAATTGTTTTGATTTAAATTTTTGACCATTGCACTGATAATGGGGGCAAGGAGCCATTGGGGTCAGGTCGAGCTAGATGGGAAAGAAAATTTCGGGGCGATCTCACGGGATGGGTCACACTCCATAACACACCAGGGTCGGGTCGGGCTCTAGAACACATAGCTCAGGGTCTTAGGTTGGGTTTAGACTCAAGCCTAGTTAGGCCTACCCAGGGCACGAGCGGACTTGGGGTGTGCCACGAGCTCATGGGCTAAATTTATACCCCTATATGTAGGTAGTGGTTCTGAGATATATGATTAGTAGTTATGATATATGTGATATTGATTATGAAACAAAGGGTGCTAGTTATGAGATGTGGTTATAATATATGTGGGTAAAGGTAATGAGATATATGATTAGTGATTACGAGATATGTGATTTTGGTTATGAGCAGAGTGGTATAGTTATAAGTCAAAAGGTGCTTGGTTATGAGATATGTGATTAGTAGTTATGATATATGTGATGTTGGTTATGAGATATGTGGGTAATGGTTATGAGTAAAGTGGTGTCAAAGGGTGTTTGGTTATGCTATATGTGTTAGTGGTTATGAGATATGTGGGTAATGGTTATGAGCAAAGTGGTGTCAAATGGTGTTTGGTTATGCTATATGTGTTAGTGGTTATGAGATATGTGGCTAATGGTTACGAGCAAAGTGGTGTCAAAGGGTATTTGGTTATGCTATACGTGTTAGTGGTTATGAGATATGTGGGTAATAGTTATGAGCAAAGTGGTGTCAAAAGGTGTTTGGTTATGCTATATGTGTAAGTGGTTATGAGATATGTGGGTAATGGTTATGAGTGGTTATGGGATATGTGGGTAATAGTTATGAGCAAAGTGGTGTCAAAAGGTGTTTGGTTATGCTATATGTGTTAATGGTTATGAGATATGTGGGTAATGGTTATGAGTAAAGTGGTGCCAAAGGATGTTTGGTTATGGTATATGTGTTAGTGGTTATGAGATATGTGGATAATGGTTATGAGTGGTTATGAGATATGTGGGTAATGGGTATGGGCAAAGTGGTGTCAAAGGGTGTTTGGTTATGCTATATGTGTTAGTGGTTATGAGATATGTGGGTAATGGTTATGAGTGGTTATGAGATATGTGGGTAATGGTTATGAGCAAAGTGGTGCCAAAGGGTATTTGGTTATGCTACATGTGTTAGTGGTTATGAGATATGTGGGTAATAGTTATAAGTGGTTATGAGATATGTGAGTAATGGTTATGAGTAAAGTGGTGTCAAAGGGTATTTGGTTATGCTATATGTGTTAGTAGTTATGAGATATGTGGGTAATGGTTATGAGCAAAGTGGTGTCAAAGGGTATTTGGTTATGCTATATGTGTTAGTGGTTATGATATATGTGGGTAATGGTTATGAGCAAAGTGGTGTCAAAGGGTGTGGTTATGCTATATGTATTAATGGTTATGAGTTATGAGATATTGGTTATGTGACTAGTGGTTGTGAGATATGTGATGTTGGTTATTAGATATGTGACTAGTAGTTATGAGATATGTGATGTTGGTTATGATCAAAGTGATGTGGTTATGAGCAAAAAGGTGTTAATTATAAGATATGTGATTAGTGGTTATGAAATATGTGATATTGGTCATGATAAAAAGGTGTTGGTTACGAGATATGTAACTAGTGGTTATGAGATATGTGATGTTGGTTATGACTCAAAGGGATTGGTTATGAGATGTGGTTATGATGTATGTGGGTAGTAGTTATAAGATGTGTGATTAGTGGTTATGAGATATGTGATATTAGTTATGACAAAAAGGTGTTGGTTATGAGATATGTGACTAGTGGTTATGAGATATGTGATGTTGGTTATGACTCAAAGGGATTGGTTATGAGATGTGGTTATGAGATATGTGATCAATAGTTATAAGATATGTGATATTTGTTATGATCAAAGTGGTGTTGGTTATGAGATATGTGATTATGATTATGAAATATGTGATGTTAGTTATGACTAAAATGGTGTTGGTTATAAGATGTGGTTATGAAATATGTGATATTAGTTATGAACAAAATGGTGTTGGTTATGAGATGTAGTTATAGCTAAGTTATGATCAATTTGATTATAGTTATGAAGAAATATGATTTTAGCTCATAACTATAAAAAGTGACCTGTTTAGCAGGTCACTTTTAATGACCTGGTTATGAAGTAATATGGTATAAGTAAATAATTGAATATAACTAAGTTATGAGTTAATATGGTGATAGTTATGACTAATATGGTATAGGTTATGATATAAAATCATATAAGTTCATAACTAAATGTATGGTACACCTAAATGTACCATAGCATCACCCCTACCTTATACGATAGAAGTGTTTTGCTGATGGAGGTATACATGTTCATATCTGATGATTCTGAGAACTCCATGAAACTTAGAAAAATCTTCTCAATGGAATATTCTTGTCAAATGAAGTTGCTGTGACCCTGGACAAGTATCTGTTGTCATCTTTTGAGGGTACTATGCAAACGAACTATAATAATTAGACTATAAAGCTTCATTGGTGCTGATTGTGTAATATACGTAAATAAAATTACCCTTATTGAGTAATGTACTTGAGACAAAGTGACTAGGATAGCATATGATCTTTTTTGTTATTAAGCAATAGAAAAATATGGATTGATCTAATGCATCCCGAAAATTACTCAAAATTTGTTCATCAGGCAACCCGTCCTAGGCCATATTTGACTATCTTAGTGTGACTTTATATTAAAAATTATGATGTAGGAAACATTCAGTGACTCTGAAAAAGGTTTCGATAGAACTGCTAAAGTTCTTGTTGATGAAAGCAACAATACAATTTTTTTTTGAAAAAGACTAATATAGAAGTGGATGTAGCACTTTGTATATTTTTCATTTCTCTTAACTTAAATTTAACTAGAAGACATTGAATCATGATAGAATTAAGCACTTCATTTTGTTGAGGGTGTTAATTGCGATCCAGAGGTCCTTTCGAAAGAGAATCATAATTAATACTTGGAATCAACTTTAACATGGATAAATGTAACGCCCTCAAAAAAAAGTACAAGACAACATTCACAAATTGTCATAAACATAGGGGAAACATCATCTCTTCATTCGTCAGAGTTTTCTTTACAAAAGATATTACATGCAATACATTTTTATAAACATTCATCTTGAAACTATAGTATGTAACTCTAACTTCTAAACAACAAAAATAAGTGTCCAAAGGCCTTACAGCTTTCCAAGTTAACACTTGGTTACAACAAAAGAAGAGTTCTAACTCTTTACATATAAAGCTCTTGGCTTGAAATTTTACATTTAACACCAAACAAAATATGTAAAATGGAGTCTTCCACCCCTAAACCTCCCAAGCTATGTCCTTGGAGGTGGCATGCCCTCTGTACCTGAAAAATGGTATCCCAAGTAGGGTGAGCCAAAGCCCAGTAGAGATATGCAAAACAATATATGAGAATTAACTAAAACATTAGCATCCGATAAATGTTAAACACTAGTCTTCGTCCCTCAACCCCTCCTACCAGTCACTACTATGATTCCCATACCCACATCTCAACCTCTTCAGGTTTGGATAGATTTCAAATTTCAAAACTATAAAATAAAGAGAAAGAAACTTGAGTATTAACTGCAGTGGTTATAATTATGAGAGTTTCAATGACCAATTTCATTTCTATTTAATTTTTAAAATCTGTAATATGATAGCGATATTGACAATGAACTAGCAGTCTTTGCAATTTTAAAAAAAAATTGTTTAAATATTGTATGGATTAATGTATGTAAGGAGGTTAATTTCATCAAGTTTAGTTGACATGCTAGAAATTACAAAGTATTATTCTTATTTTGGTTGGATATTCTAGTTTTATTGACTTAATGTTTACAGTGGATTCCCCTATGGACACTTTGTAGGACATTTTTGCTGACATTTGGGATTCAAAAGAAAGGTTGTGTTTGATAAAGTTTTAAAATTATGATTTGAGAATAAAGTTGTATTTTGAGTTTGTGAGTTTTGAAATTATGATTTGAGTGTGAAAATTTTGTTTGGTTATGAGTTTGGAATTGAGTGATGTGACATATGATATTTGATTCAAAAATTTACAACTCATAACACAACCCAAAATTCTATTCAAAGCTTATAAAAATTTTAAAAAAAAAATTCCCAAAATATTTTTTATTTAAAATATAAAAATAACAGGTGCCAAAAAAAAAAAAACACGAACACTGTTCCGATCAACCGGCCAGATGTCCGAGGGGATGTCCGGGAGGATGACCCAAAATTCAAAATCCTCTGCTTTTCAGAATGGAAAACACGAAAGAGAGAGAGAGTAGCCAAACAAGAAAGTTAGAAATATGTTTTGAAATGTGGTGGAATCACAATTCTAAAACTCCATCCAAACAATGCATACAAATGGAGGAGTGGAATTAAGTTTCCAAAGCTGCACCAAACACAAGTTTTCCCATATGGATTAACATATGTAGGAAGGCTAATTTTACAAAGTTTAATTGCCCTGTTGGAGATTTAAATTTGTTTTTGAGTGGATATTTCAGTTGATATAGCGACCCCGGTCTCTTCCCACTTGATTATGGTATCCGGACTTAGGTTTCGTAGATTCTGTCATTGTATAATGGTTGTTGTTGTCCTTTATTTTCTCATTTGGAGTTATAGGTTGTGTTGGGCAGGGTTGTTTTAGGTTGGTTGGGTTCGGAAACCAAGTGTTGCTGTCCAGTTTTTGGGTTGTTCGCTCGAGCGAGGACTTGGTCGCTCGAGCGAGGGTTGTTTTTGTGTCTGGTGGATCGAGCCAGATTTTATTCGCTCGAGCGAGAGATTGCGTCTAGTATAGGCCTGAGGGCAGTGTTTCTTCGCTCGAGCGAGATTTCCTTCGCTAGAGCGAGAATCCTGTCGCTCGAGCGTGCTCCTGGGTTGCAGACTTGGAGCATTGCATTCTTGGCTCGAGTGAGCTTTTCTTCGCTCGAGCGAGGGTTTCGTGTGTCTGGTCGCTCGAGCGACCAAGTGTTCGCTCGAGCGAGCCTGTCGGGTTTATATACGCAGCAGCGGTTTTTAAAACGTTTTTTCACATTCTTTTGATCCTAAAACCCTAGTTCCGAGTTCTCTCTCCCTCTACTCATCTTCTCTCTTAGGTTTCATCACCTTTTAGGGTGTTTCTACCCTAGTTGCTTTATTAAAAAGGTAGAGTGAGTCGAGAGCTTCGTTTTAATCTAAGAGTTCGTAGTTTTGGAGCATTTGGGTTTTTGGGTCATCATCTCCGTCTTCTCCATTCGGGTTATTTTCTTCGAGGTAGGGATTTCCTACTCTATTCTATAAGTTTTGTTCTAAGTTTTGGTATTTTGATATGTTGGGAGTACTTTGGTAATTTTGGGAAAAACCCTAGTTGTTTTAATAAATTAATTTGTATAATTAATTTAAGGAAATTGGGAAATTGGTTAAAGGCATGAAATTGAGGAATTCATTGATTAAATGGTGTAGTTGGGTAATTAAAATCACTCGCCTATTGAATTGTTGATATATTTATTTCCAGTCTAGAAATAACTGTTTTTGGGCTATCGGTGGAGGATAGTTGTGATTATTGTAGACATTGCATGTGGATTAGGAATAACTGAAACTAATCACATTGGTTAAGTCTTTAATTTTGACTATTGGATTAATACAGAAAATACGTGTATTGATTGAGCATTGCATTTGCATATTGTTTGGGAGGAGATAGGGGATGTACTCCACGGTTTAGGGGAAGATAGGGGATGGACCTCTAAACCGGATTTTGTTTGGGAGGAGATAGGGGATGGACTCCATTAGCATCACTATTATGTGTGCTTATTATATTGAAGTGTTTTTACATGTTATTGATACAGCACTACCATGTGTATCAAACGGGAAGTATGAAGTGTTTTGATATGAGCATGAGTCTCATTTGTTTTGTTGATATTGAAAGTAATGTGAATATGTTATATAGTTCACTGTTGTAAGTTTGGCCAGGTTCTGAGCCATATTGATAATAATGAAAGTGAAACGTGTCATTGACATTAGTGTCATGAGACGGTAAAATGATATAATTGATTATCTTGGTTAACCATCTATTGGATGCTAATGCTTTATTCAATGCTTATATTTGGTTTAGTATTTTTCTACTGGGCTGTGGCTCACCCTTTATGGGAACATCATTTTCAGGTTCAGGTGATAAGCTACCTCCAAGGACTTAGCTTGGAAGGATTTGGCTTTTGGATTCTGAAGACTATCTTTAGTTATTTGTTTTTATTTGATAAATAATCAAGCCTACGGCTTTATTTGTATTTGAGTTAGAACTCATATTTTGTGTCCAAGTATTGGCTTGGAAAGATGTAAGCCCATAAGGCATTTAATTTGATATTACATGTAATGTTTTATTTAGTAATACTCTGATGAATGGGGTAATGAATTGTTTTCTTTTAATATTACATGTCAATGATATATATATAATGGGTGTAATTTGAGGGCGTGACAGTTGATGAATTGGAGATTTTAGTTGTATGGGTTTAATTTTTTTATTCATTTTTTGATATGTATGTTCCATGTATTGGAGACGCAAATTTAAAATTAATATATATATATATATATATGTATTAGGATAATTATACTTTTTGTCCATGTAGTTTGATCAAAATTTATTTTAATCCTTATTGTTTTAAATTGAACAATTTGATCCCTATACTTAAAGTATAATTTTAATTTGGTCATTTCATCTAAATTAAGGTTAAAATTAACAAATTTGAGACACTTGTCAATTATTTGAAGTGCATAGACAAAATTAACAAAAATTTAGATTGGAAGAACAAAACTGAAATTGGGTTTAAAGTGTACGAACTAAATTATTCAAATTGAAGCAATAAGAATTAAAATAAAATTTAGATCAAACAATAAAGATGAAAAGTGTAATTAATCTATCAATTTATTATTAGAAATGACATAATTTTAATTGTATAATTTAGAAAATAAATTTCAGTCATGGATTAAAAACACAAGCAGCCCAGCAGCATAGGGAATCCCCGGATCACCTTCCGCTTTGTTCACCTTGCAAAGGAGCCACACTAGGGCACCCGTTTAATAATTTTAAGATTTGAAAAAATCATTATCTATAGAATCAGATTATACTAAAAAATTGTATTTATTAAATATTCAGGTTAAATTTAGTATAAAGAATTATAATCTAGCCCAAGCTCACCTACTTCTAAAATATTAATCATAATTTTATATTATTTTAATTATAAAATAAAGTAGAAAAAATATAAAAGACAAAAAATATATATTTTTCAACGGCTTAAATTAAACTATTTGTTAAAAATTATATTTATTTCACCATTAAATTTTATTACCATTCCAAATTCAAAAAAATAAAAATAATAAATAAATAATTTAATATTCATTGAAAATAAAAAATAAAATTTAATAGTTCATATTTATTGCCTTAGGTGAATGAGTTTGGAATTTGAAATTTTTTGAACACTAGATTTGGAGTGTTTAGATTAGACTTAGGGGGTGTTTGGCAAGATTTTTTTTTTTTTTTTTTTTCTGTGTTGCTAAAATAGCTAATAAAAACAAAAAAAAGGTAAATAATTAATAAAACAAAATATCACATTCTACCCATCAATCAATCATTTTGTCTCTCACAATTATTTATTCAATTATAAAAAAATACACAAGTCATCACGAATACAACTTTTTTTCATCTCATAAAATAACGAAAAATTTAAAAAACTAACTAAAACAGTCAAGTTGCCAATGATGCCTCAATGTCGACCGTGAACTGAATGAAGGTAGTCTCTTTCTCACTCAGGAAATTACACTATGTTTGATTATTTATGTGTTGAATTAGAGGTTTTGAAACGGTTGGGCTTTTCTTATGTTCATATCTCAAGTACTTGAGGTGTTTATTGGCTCATTACAAATACCATTTTGATGAACCTGAACCATTATTGTATATCCTCCGTAAAAAAATAAAAAGATAAAAAAAGAACAGAAAATTATTTTATGTTTTTGAAAAATAGATAATTTATTTTCAAAAATATATTTATTATCTATTTTTTCAGAGACAAATAAGATAAAATGAAAATGTTACCATTATCAAATAGAACTAATTTTTTCATGAACGATTTCAAAGTATCAAAATGGGACTCAAGTTTTCTTATATTGAGATGTGAACATAAGAAAGTTAAATTCAAAAATATCATTTATGAAAACCTCCTCAATATTAGTCGCCAACGTAAATAATTAAATATGGATTTTTTTTTGTGGTAATATTCTATTAAAAAAAAATTTAGAGAATTGACTCACTTTTTAAATTATTTGGAAAACTAACCTGCTTTTTGAAAATGCGATTTTAAAATTGAAATTACATTTGCAATATGCAATATATCTTAGTGAAGTCTATGTCATCATAAATCACATGCGATTTCAAAGTGAAATTGCATGTTGAAAATGTAATTTCAATTTAAAACTACATTTTCAAAATGTGATTTTAAAAAGCAAGTTAGTTTTTCAAATAGTTTGAAAAGTGAGTCAATTCTCTAAATTATTATTATTATTTTTAGAATATTGAAAAAAAAAAAAAAACTCATTCAATTTGCCATTGACGATTCTATTGATATAATTCCCAATAAATCACTCCCATGTATGATGCACATATATATATATATATATTCGATCCTCATGCTTCTAAATATTACAATATAACTCCAAAATTAATTTTAAAATTTTAAAATAAGACCGTGTCTAAGCGTGTACTTCCTTCAAAAAAACATTATTACAAAAATAGGACAAAACATCAATAAATCTCAAATTTTAATTTGTTAAACTATTTGGTCCTACTTTTTATTAATAAGTCTTATTTGAATGTTAAAAACTCACTATAGGCTTTTTTTAGATTTCTCTCATTTTCGAACATCAGCAACATTAACTACACCAACAACATCATCAAACATCAACTACATCATCAAACATCATAAAACATCATCAACATTGATCAAATATCAACTACATCATCAAACATCACCAACATCATAAAACATCAACTACATCATGAAATATCATCAACATCATAAAACATCATCAATATCATCAAACATCAACTACAACATCACCAACATTGTGAACATCACCAAACATCAACTACATCTTTAACCTCATCAAACATCATCAACATCACCAACATCATAAAACATCATCATCAAACATCAACTACATCAACATACATCATCAACATCACCAACATTGTAAACATCATCAAACATCAACTACATCTTCAACCTCATCAAACATCATCATACACCAATATGGGATACAATATATTGATGTTTATACAATATAACAAACAAAGATACCATACCAAATATAAAATATAAAAAATAAAGATACCATACCAAATATAAAAAGAACTAAATGGTTTACAAAAAAATACTCAGGACTAGATAGAGTAACATTTCTCAATACGGGATTTATGAGTAATTTTTTCAAAACAATAATGGTGTTACATACACCAATTAATGTACTAACTTATGACATTATTATTGACCTCACTCATTATACAAATTACAAAAATTAAAAATATCTTAAATTATATCACATGATCTATTAATATACTAATTAATACATTAATTAATGTATATAATATTATTCTAAAAAAAAAAAAAACACCATGTGGCGTGTTCCCACCATGCCCCCAAAAAACATTATTAAAAAAATAAACAAACCATAGGATTGTCTCATATGTGCTTAATAAGGCTATGATATGACACCTATTTTTGAAGTGTTTATAGCTTGCTATGTCTACGAGAATGCAGCCGGAGGAAAATATTCTCTCTATCTTGATTTCTCTTGGCGATTCACCTGGTGATTCACTTCGACTCAGTTTTTTAAATAAATAAATGTGTTTGAACTTGATTTTAAGCTCAGTCAGTAAACAAGCTAGGATCATACTTGAATAAACCAAACTTGTTTATTTTTATTTAAATTATATATAAATAATAATAAACAAAATTTCATTATCGAGCTTTAAACCAAACTTGAGCTTGATTAGTTATCGAACCAAGTTCGAACTGTATAATCGAGCTTTATAAACAAACGAACCAAGCTCGCACCGTATAAAACTTGCCTCAACTCAATTCATTTGTAACCCTCCTAAAAAGTGCTTTAGAACCCATATACGGAAAATCTATAATCAAATTCAAATTCAACCCAAGCGATCATAATTCATTGAGAAAACCTATAATCACTAATACTTTTTTTTTCTTTTCCTTTTTTCCCCTCTCTTTTTTTATTTATTTATTTTATTTATTTTTTTGCCTGTGTTTTCTTTAGATTGAGTTAATTGTGGCAAAGAACAGACAAGGATTCGGCCAAAGAGCCGGGACATTGATGAACCCTTTTAAAATCCTGCACTGCTTTCAAGAAATTGTTGTATTGAACTATACATATAAACTTGTTCACATTTCAAAATGATCCTAATATACAACATAATCTCTTAATGAGAAAAAATATATATATATATATTTTTCATTTTTTCGTTAAGTCAACAGTGAATGTTTGGTATAACAAGCAAGCAAATAGTCTAAAAACAGCAGTTAACAAAAATAATTGGCAGACCATAAAGAGCTCTAACAAAAATCAAGGTGAATTTAACTGCTGTAGCTTAGCTTTAGTTGCATCAAGTTGTCCTGTAAAGTAACCAGCAAACAGATGAGAAGAATACGTATTACAAGATTACTACCCGTGGTAAAAAAATAAAAATTTAAGGGAATCAAAAATAAAATTCTCACTCTGTTCAAATGTGGTTGCTTTCTGAGCAGTAGTACGGAAAAATATGTTCCCATTTTTCTGATAAACAGCCTGCAGACAAGTAACGCAATTGTTTCTCTGTAAACTTAATTGATCAAAACAGGAGAAGCAAAGGCTAGCAAACAATATACGGCACACGGTGCTCTGAAAGTTCAAAGAGTTTATTGTGAATGACAAATTAAGGAAAAGTAACGCTCTTATGCAATAAGCACATATGACACGACATGAAAATAAAAAAATCATAGTCACTTTAATGATATCACCCGTCAATTAGAGGATGAAATTTCAAGTTCAAGCTTCCGTTTTAGTAGTGAACATGCACTGTTGCACCAAGTGGCAAGAGCCAAGACTAAAAAGCGGGTTAAAGGTTCTACTGCTAAAAGCTTAATTCATGATAAAATGGCTCATAAAAATAGATCATTAAAAACTTAGGGGGCTTAAGATTCGACAGCACAAAACTCAATTCAGCATAGAAAGCTGACGGCTTAGTTAATGATCTTCTCCGAATGCCCTTCCCCTCCTCTCTTTTGCACAGAAACTTTATATGAAATTATCTCAGTTACATGGGTTCAATCGTAAAATGATGAAGATAATTAATACTAAGCATTTTAAACAATACGTTATGCATTTTTGTTATAATGTATTTGATGCAAGAGAATTGATGAAAAAAACCTTCACAAATTATGGCCAAGTAACATTTTTTTTTATATAAATAAATTATTTCCAAGTACATGTGAAGAACTTGAGAACAATAACTTGCAGATCCACCAATTATTGCAGGTGCAACTAAGCACATCACAGTGCATGGGTTGTAATGGAACCCATCTAAAGTCTATGCTACAGTAAAATTCAGGTTTACAATATATATATATATACTGCTACCCTATTTTTTTCAGTTGTCTTTTCTCTAATTTTTGCCACCTCCCTGCATTCCCTAGAAAATATAAAAGGAAATTGCTGCTAATAATTTCTTATAGATTAAGCTGATGAAGAAGAAGAGGATACTGTCCTCTTCAAGAAACTGAACAAATCAACAGAACCCATGCTTTCTTAATTGGGGCCTTTAAATATATATTAAATTGAGGCCTTTAAAATATGTTGATGACAAGAATCTGGGATAGTTAGGCTACCCACTACAATTGAGAAGGAAAATACCTAGCTGATTAAGCATCCCAAAACCATTTGTACCACGTGGGTTCAACCATCTATGACTTACAACCTCGTGATTCTCATTTCGTCTTGTCTTAGGAATGATGTTACACAGGTTGTGACCCCAAGATATTGCCATGTTTTTCTGTTCTAGACCCTCCATCCTCTGTAATGCTAATAAAAATATTGACCAGACCACACTTCAAGATTTTGATCTATTCAATGGAAATTTATATTTTTTGAAATATCTTTCAATTAATATGGAGTATTTTAGGAAATCAAGAACTTATAAAACTTTATTTTGAGAAAGTTTGTGCTGTCTTTTCTTTTTAACTGTTTAATGACCTGATCTGTACCCTCTCATCCTTCATCAGATTTTGAAATTTTAATGGTCTTTTTACAGTTATCTGAACAGTTTTCTTTTCTTCTTGACAGGTCCTTTTTTCCTATTTATTATTTTTTTTTTAAATTTCCATTTTTAACTTTGGAAGACAATAATCCATAATTAATTTTGCCAATTGGACAAACTAGGTTGATTTTGGATGACTAAAAGTTGTTTACAATTTGGGTAGGGTTGTTGGTTCAGGTTTAGAAAGATTAAGATTATGCTACTCTTATGTCTTCCCTAAAAAGGACCAAGAAGCAAAATTTTGCTCCCCCAAAATGTATATTTCCATTTTTTGGAGTCCAGTGCAACCCTCTAATGACTGACTGACTTGAACTTACTATAACTTTTGAACCTTCAATCTTCTTATGCTTCTAGAAAGCGTAAGAAGTTCACATTTACTGATAATATCATTAAAGTTAATAGAAATTCAGCCAACAAAATATAAAACTTAGGCTCTGTTAAGCAAGTGGCTATTTTAGCTTAAAAAGTCACTCAAAAGTCAAAAAGGCAAAAAAGTTTTTAACTCATACAAAAAAATCAAAAAATCCTTTGCATTCTCTCTACAAAGTCAAAGATTCCTTCCCATTCACACTACCTTTTGCATATTTTTTCATAAAAAGCCAAAGAGTCGTTCCCAAACATATTATTGTTTTTTTTTCACCTCATATTTTAGTTTAAGAGCACTAAAAAGCCATTTCCCAAACAGGCCCTTAATTACATTGATCAGTATGCTGATAGACAAATAAACCTGAGAAAGGGAAAGTAAATGCTACTATTTAAAAACTAAAAGGACTTTGAAGACACCAAGAGAAAACAGTTCTACTCTGGCAGATTCCTATTTTTAAATGATCCAATGCTGAATTACTTCTCTAGAAAAGCTTAAAATCACAATTACTAGTGTCAACTTCGCAAATCTGTCTTTCCCTTATAGCTCTAACTGGGGCCTATTCTCTATTACATCCTAGGCAATCATGTCTTCCTACAACTGCTACCCATGTTCTCTTTAGACCTTGCTCTATTCCTTCTTATCACACCTTCAACTTAAATGACATCACACTTTCTCATAAAATTATCTGTTGGTAATTATGTTCCTTCTTTTTTTTTCTTCTGATCAGTAACAAAGAAAATTATATTAAAGAAGTGCCAAGGGGCACAACCTAACAGTACAGTTTAGATTCCAACATTATTATCTCAACTACAATGTTTTTTTTCTGAACATACTATTTCCAACTTTTTAATAGTCAGCATGCTATTTATATACTCAATCTTATCCAACGGATGACATTAGTTTGCTATATATAATTACTCTATTAATCAAATCCCTAACCTATGACACACAACATTCTGGAAAGATTCCTTGACTTCATTATCCAACTCTTATCCCATGAAAACATCCTAAATTTTCGCACTGGTAATAATGCAATACAAGAAAAGAAGGTTATTTTTTGTTTATAGTTTGACCATTGGTTTTCACAAGTTTAGCATACTTACTTAAATTTACGTCCTATATAATCTATAATAGTCTTAAATATCTCAAGACCATTAGGTATTGAGTATCACTGATGTGGTGAAGATCCAATTACAGTTTTGGTGGGAAAAGATTGCTTGTCTAGTTATCATGACGAATAGAAAACATAGTTTAAGAAACTGTTTTGTTTAATAAATATACTTAAGTAGCTTGTCATTGGATGACTGCATGGAAGCCACATATCTCTAGCTTGTTATGGGTGGTTACAAGTTAACCACTTGTCACCTTGTTGCTGATTTGTAGTTTTTTTTTATCCCTATGTACTTCACTATGAACTAACTTCATAAGCTACCTGTAGGGGGATTTGAGGTAAACAATGATTAGGAGAATAATTAGAGAGGCAAAACTATGTTAATGGTCCAACAAAGATGGAATGGCTGGAGAATAAGTCAACAAAACTCTAGGAAGAAGAGAATGGTTGTGCACAAATGGGCAACATCTTCCCAAATTCCCAGAAATCCTCCTCTTGGACCTTGGGAAATGGGTCCTATTTATAGGTTTTTTTTTGGTACCAAAGGATAGCAAATGGCCAAATAAAGTAAGGATATGTGTCCCTTAGAATCACATGGAATATTCTGTCTTGGGCCACCAGGGTGAAGGTGCTACGTGTCCCTCTACATGTACTGTGTACTATCTGTTTGACACAGATGTCTTAGCAAGTGCACTTGCGACGGGAGTGTTTGCCGCTGCAACTTGCCTTTTCAACTTGAACCTCAGCAAGTGCACTTGTGGCGGTAATATTTGCCGCTACACTTGGCTTCTCAGTTTAGTTTAACCAAGACATGCATTCTTAGGACTTCATAGCCTGCTATCAGCTATGTTCGTGTTCACCTCAACAAAGTCTCCACCCTTAGTCACCTAACCACGAACTCTCCAGCTTTCCATGACGAAGGCCACAACCAAGTCTGCTATCAGCCATGATACGCCTTAGTACCAAACCTAAAGGGGCTTCCTTGGTCCTGTTGTGCAATCAAGGCAGGTCCATGACCTAGGTAAATGGAAAGGGAGTCCCTTGCACTCGGGCTACCCTGCTCCCATCTTCGCGGGGTTACCGCGGGATACTGATATCTTTGGGTCTGCTATCAGCTCTAACCAGTAGGCTTTGGGGCTTGCTATCAGCGCCAAGCACTAGTCTCTACTTGTGGAGGGGGAGCTTCTCTCAAAGGCTGCTATCATCTTGACAGGGCGTTCCCTCCGCAAGTTAGTTGCGGCGGTTATAGTTGTTGCGGTGGTTATTTCCCATGACAAGTTCAAATGGTGGCGCCAACAACACTATAGATGGTGGCGCCGACAAAGTACCTCCGCAACTTGACCGCTACAAGCGCTGCCTCTACAACTTAATTGCTCCGGTTTTCTCTTTCTCTCAACAACTTTAGATGTCGGCGGTACTGGCAATACTTGGAATGGTGACGCTAAGACAGAGTGCCTTAGCAACTTGACCGCTGCAAGTAATGCCTCTACAACTTGACTTAGACATTTTTCCCTAATAAAATCCACTCGGACCCTTGGCGGGTCAGACCTGCTTTGGCCTACTGTTGGCCCACTTCCCCTGGGCTTTAGCCCATGCTCCTTCAGCCATTCCTAGTCGCCTAAAAAGGGCAACCTCCGTACTTAGGTCCATACTTGATTCGGAGATTAATTTCTGACCCTCTACACTACCTGTATTTGGAGATTCAAATATCAAATTTTGGTAATTATTATAGCCTTAATTTGCTGTTTGTTAGGCCTTGGTTTTGAGTCCCATAACCTGTTTTCTTGCATAATTTCAAGCTTGTTCCGAGTGTTATTCGGACCAAGGTCATACTTTAGTTGTTCGAACCTCCCATCAATCACTTTATTCTTCGAATCTAGAATTAGGTCCTAATATTTCTATTTTGAGAACTAAAACTATATAATCACCAAACAACATACATCACAAAACGTTCTTTTGTACATGTCTAGCAAATCTATCTGTGACTAAATCAAACTGGAAATGGTTGCCCACATAGTAAGGCCATTTTGATTAGTAAATCTTTCTCCCTCTAATTTCATATTGTTAAATTGTTCATGTCCATAATGATGTCCATTTGTGTGATTTGTACGCCTATCATCTCTTAACACCCTACTACACACAACAAGTGTGTTTTTTCCAAGTCACTGTAACGATGGAAAACACCTTGGCTTTAAGCCTTCACATAATCACTTACATTTTTTGGACAAATGTAATGTATTAAAAGAAGAGTGCCTCAAAATGGAGCACAGCCCTATACACCAAAAGTATACAAAAATGTCACCTACACGACCCAAAGTATCTACAGGGGTATACGATTCGCCAGAAATTAACAAAAGAAATAATCAATAGACAGGGTCTATAATCCCGAAAACAAGGAAATAAGCATCAATCCCATCAAACATTGAAGTGAAATCTCTCTCTTAAAAAATTCTCTTGCTCCTGTCTCTCTCTCTATAACCACATCAAGCAAAGAGGGGAAGCCTCCCAATACTTCCTCACGCAACCCTTAGGCCAATATCCCTTTCATGTTTAATCTTTGTTGAACCATTTTCTTCCAAAACTATATAGCATGTATCAAAAGTTTAATAACAAGTAGTTGGTTTTAATATATCCCTTTGTACTTGTTCATAAACAGACAAATACTTTACTGGATGGATGTTAATCTTTATAAATATATAGGTTTTTGCCCTGCCCCTATAAAGAAGAAAATTAAGAGTACATAGGAGGGTAATGAAGGATTTGCAATGGCCCTTGACCTGATTGGGATAAAGGGCATGGTTAGCTGAGGAAGTGCTGAGGGCAAGTTTTAGGACTGAGATTAGACAAAATCTCGGAACATGCAGCCATGTATGGAACCATGGTCTGGTGGGGTTGCTCCCATAGAGAGAGACTAGGTTGGGGTTGGGGTTGGGGTTGGGGTTGGCCTATCCCATGCCAAACTCATTGCCATCCCTGTTTCCTTGTTCATTGGGTATTTTTTTTGGTTTTTAAAGTCCAATCAACTATGTTCATTAATCTACATCTCACCCATACAACTTGTCCTATTTAGTACTTCAGCCCTACACAGCCAGTCCCAAGTAGAAAATAAAGGAGAAAGGAGGGGTGTTAAGTAGATAACATCCAGCATAAACAGTTCTCCTTAAGTCTTGATAAATGAGCATACCACGAAAATAACCCACTTTGGCTACAAGCATGTTTCTTACGGAAACGTTAAATGGTTGTGGGCCCGTTCAACTGTACTATCCAAACTCAAAGTTGACTGATATATGCACAAATTGGTTATCAATTTTGGACATTTTTGTGCACATCCTTCAGCCCAAGGGAGATGAAACAGCCCTAGATCCATCTCTTAAAGTTAGAAGAAAATTACAAACTGTTTTCTGCTTCCCCTGGATTTTCTTTGCCAAATTTTTCTTAAGCTGTGTTTGATTGGACGATTTGGGAAGGGATTAGGAAAAAGAAAGGGAAAAGAGAGGTGAAATGTGACCCTTTTCTAATCCCTTCCCGAATCCCCCCAACCAAACACAGCGTTAAGATTTCGCATACAGATTGTCATAAATTCTTAATCAACCTACCTAGGACTTATCCATTGGCTCTAACTTGATGGTAAAGCAGTATTCATCATCCAAAGCTGCTGATTTCTAATACCAAGACTCCCTAATAAGATCTAAAATTGACACAACATTGTTCCTCCAGTTCCCCTTCTATAATGGATTTTCATTTTTTTTATTTAATTTTTTTTTCTCTGTTTATTGTTCGAGGATTTGTTATCAAAAACCCATACGCCTTGTTACAAATGCAGTTTGAATCATTTTATGAAAATAAAATAAAAAATTAAGCAAAATTATTTTGTAACCAACACAAATTAGTTATAAAGGTTGAGATATCATCCTCTTCATTCCATTCATGATTGTATGGGAAATGAAATTTGGGGACAATAATATACATTTCCTATAGAGACTAATTTGTGTCGTGTTTTCCAAAGTGAAGTAAAATAAACAAATAAACTTGTATTATTTTAGGTTAAATTGACCACAAAACATCCTTGGACAACAATTTTTCCTCCATAATTCATAATTACTAAAATTATAAAAAAAAAAAAAAAATTAAAAGTAAGGAGGGTTTAGGGTTGTGGGTTTTGCAAACCCGAGAGGATGAAAGATTGTTGAGCTCCACTATAGCAATCTCGTGGCTTCTTATCTGTGTAAATCAAAACAAGCATATATATTAAAATTTTATCATCATCACCATTACATATGTATACATATAGATAGATATATAGATATATAACTCTGCTATTGGAGAGAGAGAGAGAGAGAGAGAGAGAGAGGTACTTTACTTGTTTCGTGAGATGGTGAGTGGAATCTGCAGCAGCATTCGAAGTGGACGAAGCTGAAGTCGATGCAGCCATTTTGCCTTGTACACTTCTACCTTTCTCTTCTATCCTTCGCCTAAATTCTAAATGCGTGGGCAATTGAGAATAAGTATAAAAATAAATAATAAAAAAATTAATATTATATGTATTATTTAAATGGTAAGAGAGGTCTTGTTGAATTTAAATTTTACTTAAGCTTTTGAATAATATTTTTATATTTTAATATAAAAAAATTGGTTACGTGACAGAAAGAGAAGCCATCATACTATTAGATATTAAGGCCAATTTTGACATCTCTCCAAAAAGATAAAAAGTCAAAAAATTACTCAAAAAGTTAAAAAATTATCATTATTCATCAAAAAAAATATTAAAAAAATAATTTTCCACACATCTATAAAACTCAGCAATCATGTCCTTTCAGCGCTGTGCAACGTTTGTTAACAAAAATTGCACAGTTTGGGTTTAATTTTCACACACTGTTGTTCATCCTGTGGGGGTCTATCACAGGTCTCGTTTTGATAATCTGAACCGTTTAATATGTAGAAATCGTCGAGTATTATATATCTGTAAAAAATCACATTGATCGGATATCGATAACTGCATGATCAAATCAATTTTGTATAAAAAAAAGGATGGTGTTATAATTAACAATTGAAAAAAAAAGCAAATCTGATCAGATAGCTATCGACATCCAATCAACGTGATTTTTTATAGGCATATAATACTCGACGAGTTCTACACATTGAACGGTTCAGATTATTAAAATGGGATCCGTGATGGCCCCCACGGGCCGAACAAAACCGTCCAGTGCAATACCCGAAAAGTAGCCAATAATTTCTTACCATCAATTCGGCTGTGCAGCTTGTACGACTGTACAATACACATCTCTAATCTTCTCCTATACACTTCTTTATACAATTTTTTAATGAACATTTTTTTATAAAAAGTCAAAAAGTTAACCCAAACATCCATATTTTTTTCCTCAACTTTTTAGTCCAAAAAGACAAAAAGTACACTTATTTAGAACACCTCAAACAACTCCTAAGTCATGTATTCACATATATAATAATATAGATATAAATAAACCTTCATTTGATGTGAGTTTTTTTTTTAGTTTGACTTTTTTACTTATTTTTTAGTTTTTTTACTTAGTTGATTAAAAAGGGCGGGTTGGAAATGATGATTGATTTTTTTTTATAATTGATTTGATGATGGTAAAAATAATAATAATAATTAGATATGATATTTTACCTTATTAATTAAAATAGGATATTTTATTTGTATTGGTCAATTTAATCTCAAAAATTTATCCCAAACAATCCTAAGTCTAGGAATCTACCCTTATCTGTAATGCCCAAAATAAATAGACATTCTACACCCGTATAATATGACTAACTTGTGGAACACAACAACAATATGGTTGTACAACATCATTTCCAACACGTGCCTCAGTACATTATTATTAGAATGAATAAAATTAAACTATTACAGATTAATGCCTTAAAGTTACAAATTTCTAGGGTCTTGCCCAGTTATAACAAATGAGTCACAATTCAATACAAAAAAACATGTGGCTTAAATTACAAACAAATAACCAAATCAAACAATACATACAAGCCTCAAGCTCCAAGATCCTCCCAAGTCATCACCTTGGCGGAGACATACCGGTTCACCTGAAATGATTTTCCTTGTAGGGTGAGCATAAAACCCGATAGAAATAAACTTAATGACATGTATGAAGTTTAACAATATCATAAGATGAATGCACGTGAAATGATACGATAAAACATATATTTTCTCTCTTTAAAACAATGTAATACGAAATTTCTAAAACATCTTTTCAAATCAACAATATTCTTTTCAAAATAATCAAGTAGTAAATATAAAGAATAAATCTCTAGGGCTAGTGTTCATAATAGTAACTATAAAAGTCACTATACCATTTTTACCTGTACTAACCGGAAGGCTCGGCACCTGTAATAACCCTCACCACTGTTTACCGATTAATTACTGATTACTGCTAAACTGAGACTGATTATGATTGGTAATTGAACTGATTGAAATACTGAACTGACTGACTGAAATCCAGAACTGAATTGACTGAGTATATCTGTTTAATTGTGCATTTATCTGTTTGACTGTTTGATTATCTGTTCATGTTTTTATGGTTAAATTGCAAATTGAAGGCCTTATCGGCGGCTGAACCAGAAATTGATTAGTGTTTCACGATCAGTAGAATTTATGTGATTTTACGGTATATTTATCTGAAATGTGTTTTAGTGTGATTAGATTATATTAAAATGAGCTAAATTGCATGAGTTGGTTTATTCACCATTTTGCCATTGTGAGTGGGCCACTATCTAAGCACATTTGAGCCTTATTATATACTTAGGCAACATTTCATCAGCCACAATTGAACATCACAACCGACCAAAAGAGGAGAGTGAGAGGTTTGGAGTGTTTTCAATTTGTTTTTGTGCATTGGCTTGAAGAATTGGCATATAGGTTGCAACTTAAGCTTCCTCACCTTGTATTGGAGACTTAGGTAAGGACTTCAACCTCTCATTGTTGTATTTAAGTTGATTCTTGCATTGTTCATGTCAAATTGGAGAGCTAAGCCAAGAATTGGTCTTGTAGTGTTGAATTATAGCTTAATTCATGCATGCATGTGTTTACCCTTGCATTTTGATGTTGATTTCATGGCAATTGGTACATGCATGTTCATAGTAGTGTGATAGTCTATGTTTTCATCTTGTCCTTGGAAGAATTGGCTCATTAGAGCATGAAGTTGAAGCTTTGAAATGGTTTAAATTCATGCATGTTTGCATGTTCTTCATATTCATGAAAATTGGTTTGAATTGAGTTGTTTGAAACACCCTTGGGCTTTGATTTTACAAATTGAGCTTTGAATCATGTTAAAGTATGAGTTTTGATGTGTTTTCTGGAAAATTAGCCCAAGAGGATCGAAATTTATGATTTAAAACTTGGTTTTGAGCTTGAGGTTCGAATCTGGGAATTCCAGATTTTGAACTTAGGCTCGAGCGGGGTGACTGGCGCTCGAGCGTGGAAATCGTGCTCCCAGCATTTTGTTCTGTTTTGAAGTCCGCTCGAGCGGGACAGTGTGTCTTAAGCTCGAGCGGGTGTCGAGCGCCCAATCGAGCGTGATTTTCACCTATCCAGCACTTTTGACTGTTTTGCAGAACGCTCGAGCGGGTAATTCTATGCTCGAGCGGAAACCTTTGTCTGCATGTCCGCTCGAGCGGAGTAACCTACGCTCCAGCGTGACCCCTGTTTTCTGAAAATTCTGAAAATGCTTTTAAAGTGCATCTTTGCATCCTCATCTCATCATAGGCATTCTTAGGCCTAGTTTAAGGCATCTTAATGAGGATATAGATGTAGAACCACACCGAGGCAAATTAGGGATTAAGTTATTATCTTTCCCAACTGTGTAGCTTAGTGTGTGTTCAATCTGTAACTGTGTAGGGTTGGCGACTGGGGACGCGCTCTAGTTTTACTGTAGCCCAGAACTCTGTGAGTAACAACTGTGTAAAGATATGTTCAAAATGATTATCTTCTGAACAAATGAACTGTATTGCTTTCTGAACTGATACTGTTAACTGAATGAATGTGTGTCCTATATTCTGAACTGTATTGTGGCATCCTTAGCACCTACGGTCTACTGTTACTGTTACAGAGATCTCTGTCGGTTCCCTTGTTGGAACCACTACTGTTTACTGATTGATGGCCATCATTTACTGTTCGGGCTTTTAAGACCTACTGTTTACTGTACTGTTATGCTAATGGATGTACCACATATGACTGAATGACTGATATACTGAATCAACGAACTGTTTTCATTACTGTAAGGACATTCATTCTTAACCTCTTTACGCATTACGTTATTCACTGGGCTTTAGCTCACTGCTCATATATATATGTAGGTGTACAGGCACCAGACCGTGGTTAGAAGCGTCGGGGTAAACTCCAGTTTTGTCAAGCCAACCTGTGTGCCTCAATGCGAGGTTCCGAGCCTGTCAAGCTACGGCTTAGGGGTGTTTTTAATTTCCCCGTCTGTCTCTGTATTTGTTTTGTACGACTGTATAGACCGTTACGGTAATGTTTTATAGGGATTAGGTCCCTGAACTGAATGATTGTATATATGTACATACTGCTTTGTCTGACTGTATATATTTGAATGAAAAGTCTTTTTGCATACAGACTGTCGCAGCTCATTGGACATTGTTTATTTACTGTATTGGCTTCCGCCAGCCCCTGTACTTTGTATTACTGTATTACTGTTAAGCAGGCCTTCGGTAATCTCAGATTACTGGCCGGTTACGGTGCTAAACCCATAGGGGCGGGTTTGGGTCGTGACAGCACCTACCACTCGAGTTTTAGGTCTTACACATTAGACACACAGACCAACTTAATTATGCTTTAATGCCCCCTTATAGTTTCACCATTTTATTTACTCTTTCAATAGTACAATATATGTATCTCAAAACAACAATATGTTTTTCGAAACATTGAAATCCCTAATCGCAAATCCATGATATGCACAATGCGATGTATGATTTGTAAATATTTCCATTCCCTAATCCACATACAGTTTCTACAATAATCAATACAACCCTCCACCGGTTGCCAAAAATAATTATCTCTAATTAAAAGACAACAACAATAGTAATATTCCAAAATCATCACCAAATCAAAATCCCAATGATTTATACAAAATCTCATGATTTCCAAACAACATTCACATTCCTCACAAATCTTTCGAATCTCAATCGAAAATATATAATTTTTCCAAAATCGTTCATATCATTTCCAACGAAACCACTATTTCAAAAGAGTAAATAATACTCAGTATTTTCCAATAATTCAAACATTTCTTAACCAAACTTCTTTCAATTAAAATCCTACAACCACTCCAATTTCTTCTTTTTCCATAAAAAGAACACCCAAAACCCTAGTTTTTTTATTAACTTTTGAGAAACCCTTTAAAATCCAATTTTCTTCAAAAACTCATAACACAACAACCACTAGGTTACCAATCTCAAATCATAATCGAAAATAAGTCCTTTTCCTCAATTGGTACATCAATAAATATATCTCCAAAACTACTTTTTCAAAAATGCATGACTAACAAGAATAACAGATAACGAAGCCAAACAACATGTACACTGTTAAGAAAATCCCTACCTCAACTCCGGAAGAGGAGAAAACCCCAAAGCCCCGAAACTCAACGTTGACAAAAGCACGAACTTCTCAGATTAAAATGAAGCTCTCAATGTAACATATCTTTTTCTCCAAAGGACAAAGGTGTAGAGATCAAGGGTAAGGGTGTATTTGAGGTTTAAAAATGCGTTTTAGAGAGAGAGAGAGAGAGAGAGAGAGAGAGAGAGAGAGAGTAGATCTAGGTTTTTGAAATGTTTTGAGAGAGAGAGAAATGAAAAAGTGATCCAAAAAGTGATTTTTACGGACTGATATACGCGCAGACCACTCGAGCTACCAAAACATCCACTCAAGCGAACAGACATAATGAGTGAGACCGCTTGAGCGAACAAAGTTACCACTCGAGCGCACAATGACACCCTCCTAAAAGTTCAAACCTGTAAAAGTTCGTTCAAGCGCAAGAAGCGTCGCTCGAGCGCAGATATCAAACTCTCAGTAGTTTTGCAGACTGTAAAAGACTGCCCGAGTGAACTAACAAAATTTTGGGCAACAGTTTTTTTGAAAAACTAACTCCAAACCTGTTCCAAACGCAATTATGACACTTCAACAACCAAACTCAACACGGAATAGAATGAATAAATATATGAACAACCATTCGAGAATAGGAATACCATATCCAAAACAATAAATGAGTCGGGTCTAAACTAGAATCGTTATAACCTCTCCCCCTTAAGGAATTTCGTCCTCAAAATTTCAATAACGCTGCAACACCAACATACATAATCATAACCACAACAACACTTCCAAAAGCCACAACACCACAAACTACTCAACCATGACCACCTCATTCTCACTAGTAATGTGATAAAATCAAATGAAATTTGAGCTATAACTACACAAGGAAACTCATCAAAATCACTTACGATGCAAACACGGAACAATGTACAAATAACACTTCAAGCAAGGAAATTCAAACGCATGTCACACTCAGTTATTTCGAACCCAAAAGCACCTCAACTCATAAAACCACCCTGAATGTTCCATTTACCCAAAATCTTCATCTTTCCCTTCACATGACGACATAGGCATTCCCAAAGAAAAACCTCTCAAAAGGCAAAATTCTAACCCACAATAACCTAACTACGCCAAGGAACACAACCACACACAAAAGAGAATAAAACCTTGCCTAGCACCCATCATGAATTCTAAGTTACAACTTTTACTCTATAAACAAACTTGCCACAATAGGCACACCAAAATTCTAGAATTGAAAACAACCAAGACCCAAATCGTAAGATCTACAAGACAACTCCCGAAACCACGCCCGAACAAAATTCAAAATCTTATTTTTACCTAGGTACATTACACAAACCCACTACCAGTTCAAAATAACCAAATTTCCAACAAGAAAAGTTTTAGTTCCTAATTTCCTTTCCAAAAGACTTCAATTGATGATGCTCCCAACCGTTACTCAACTAATAACACAATCGTTTCAAAAATGAAATGGTAATCTTGTTATGGCACAGAAATAGAACATATCAAACATGACAACAAAAAGTTAAACAACAACAGAAAATCACCCGAAAATTACATTCCATTACCACAACTATGACATCCACCGACCACCTGTAACTACACCCTTTCTAGTAAAACAAACTCCCACAATTGCTCCTACCTATGGAATAACAACACTGATCAAAATGCATACCCTGGATAACACTTTGAACAAATGATCTTAAGATATACACAAGATTAAAAACACCTAAGGATTAACTCGCCCCGCTTCACGAGAATATCAAGAAAGGACTACGCTCATAATACCCGTGCCGAATTTCTACCCAAGGTATCGGTCACTACCTTGACTTTCCTCGTTAACAACGCACTTGAACCCCTTACCATCCACTACCTCAGCTCACTGCCTTCCCTCAAATCCAACGCGTCTCAAAATTTCACCTTGTGAGCCCAAAATTCACACTTCTCAAACTTAACTAATCATGAAGGGGTCTAAATAGCTTAAATACTAACAAACCGTCCACACGCTCTTATAAAGAAAAGATAACTCAACGAGCCAAAGAAAGCAATTTGCACTCAATCTCGAACTTACAAAGGATCTTGTCAACCCAGGACAAAAGCTCACCCTAACACATATTCAGCTCTATAATTACTTCCAAAATTTTCCCTTAACTCTCTTAATGTCTCATTGCTACCTAACCAAAATATACCTATGAACTGAGTTGCTCTAGTATAACTACCATATATTCCAATTCTAATCAAACAAGAGATCGACATCTTGGGTTCACCCTCACCCCACAAATACAAAATATTCCTATTTCGAGGACAAAAGTTGCAAAATGAACCCTACGTTTAGTACAAGAAACACACAACAAACCACATCAACACACTTCTGTATACCGCCAATCCAAAACAAAAGTGAATCCATAATTAAAAGCAACCACCATAAAACAAAACTAACTGCCCTAAGTAGACTAGGAAGAATTTTCTATAAAAGAAACTTAAGTCACTCCATGCCAACCACTCTTAACTACCCCAAACACCAACACTATCAACTCCCAATGACCTGATAAGGAATTCTTAAGGGTGTACTAAGGACACCGATTCATCTAGCCCACTTCTTGGTATGATAACAACAACACCTTATCCTATACCGACCCATTAGACTCACACTTTATCCGTTCAACCACTCTCCTCAATTAGCACCAAAACAACAATACTCTAACGCCAAACACTCTTATTTGGGTTCTACAACCTCTCTCACACCCTCTTAAGTCCAAAGTGGGCTCTTGAGGCCAAAACCCCCAATTTTCCTTCGCAGAACAATATACACCACCAACGCAAATCATACAATCACACTACACCGAAGACCGATGAGGTCCATGATAGGCTCACTACCCACACCAATCTACATGCATTCGACAATAACCACAACACTACTCTTGTCACTATAAAACACAACCCTCTTGCTCTTCCAAAAAGCCTCCAGGTTTGGGGTGTCCTAAAAAAGTGCACTTTTTGTCTTTTTAGACTAAAAAAGTGAGGAAAAAAATATGGAGGTTTGGGTTAACTTTTTGACTTTTCATGAAAATGTGTGCAATATAATATTATTACACATGGTAAAATGTCTCTTTTACCCTTCCCAACTGACACATAAACAGAAACATGTGGAAGCGTATTCGTGGCTGTCAACCAAAGTGCAACGGTACTTTCAATTCAAATTTTTTTATTCAGCAAAAACAAGCACTGTGCAACGGTTTGCATGCCTTGTTTTCTTATGTTCATTCTTTTCCTTTTAATTTTTTTTTTCTTTTATAGTCATTTTTTTTCCTTGTAATATTTTTGTTTTTTTTATTTATCTTTTTGAAAGAATTTATTTTTTTAATACCATTATTATTTGTTTTCACAAGCACGAAAACAAATATGTTTTCCTTTTTTAAAGATTTTTATTATTTTTTGTATTATTTTTTTTTGTTTCCATTCTTTTCCTTTTAACATAATTTTTTTTGGATTTCTGTCAGTATTCTTCTCATTTTAACATTATTATTTTTTTATTCTTTTCCTTTTAACATTATTAAAATTTTAATTCTTCTCCTTTGAACATTATTAATTTTTTTTCTTTTCGTTGTTTTATTCATTTTTTTTTTCATTCTGTTCATTTTAATTTTGGTTTTTTTATTTTCCTTTTTTAGTCAATAATTTTTTTATTCTTTTCCTTTTTTTATTTTCCTTTCAACATTTTCATTTTAATTTTTACTCTTTTAGCATTATTCTTTTCCTTTTTTTATTTTCCTTTCAACATTTTGGTTTATTGTTTTCCTTTTTTTGTCATTTTTTGGTATTCTTTTCATTTGTCGTGAAATTTTTCTTTTTTCGTTGTTTTCCTCTTTGTATTCATTATTAAATTTTTTTATTCAAGCAGAGGTTGCAATTGTTCCATTATTGTCCGAAAATTGGAAACGAGTGGAACAGGTCTGCTCTGTATTTTCGGGAATTCATATCATAACATGTGAATAAAAAAAGATAAACCACGTACATGCCCAGTCAGGCAAATTTCCTTTTCTTTTTTTTATGTTTTGTTTTTTTTCTGAGAAATGGCTAGAAATTTTTTTTTGGCATAGGCAGGTTGAGAACAAATTATTATAAAAGATACTGCAAAAGAAATTCAACCAATATTTTTGTATTTCCAATTCGCCTCTACCGGTGTGCTTGCCGTACCAGTGCGTTAGTAATGTTCACCCTTACAGCGGCCATTGCAGGGTCCGAGTCCTCTTCCTCCATCACATCAGCAACCCGTGTGTATTCGTCGTGGTCGGGCATTTGGGGGCCACGTAATCGTCACGGTCTGGGATACCCATCATGACCTCATCAAGTTCGCTATGTCGGCGTATGAAGTTATGTAACGCCATCGATGCACATACAAACGTAACTTGATTAGAAAAACTTAACTTCTGCATATTCCGCAATGCCCCCCACCTAGACTTCCAGGCACCGAATGTCCGCTCAATACAACTACGCAGTGACGAATGTGCCTTGTTGAACATTTCGAACTGATTCTGCGGTGTTCGATTGCGATGGGCATTTTGGTGATACCTATACCCCTTGTAGGGGGCTAGGTACCCTGTCTTGTTGCTGTAACCGCTATCCACCAAATAGTATTTTCCTACAAAATTTGTTTCATTTCATTTTCGATTTGACTGTATTCTGTACCACTTAAATTATTCTTCAATTAACTTGCATTGGTTCGTAATGTTTTTTTTTTAATAATTAATTCTTTTGTTCAATAATTTCTCCATTTCTAAATTAATTTTTTCCCAATTTTGTGTTCAATTACTCCTTCTCCCAATTCCTTTTGTTCTCAAAAATTATATTCCCAATTACAGCATTGTTTGTGAATTATAATAATTTGTTTTTTTTGGACAATTACATTTTCATTAATAAAAATTGTTCTTGTCCCAATTTTGTTTTCAATTATAATTTCATTGTGAAGTTCTTTTGTTGTGAACAATTATAATTCTAATTACGCAAACATTTTTCTAATTACTTTCTAATTCATTAACAACATTTCTATAAAAGAGTACTTTTGCAAAAAATTGTAAACAATAAATTATAACATCTCATTTTCATTTTCACATTCTTATATACCACTTCATTGTTTTTGAAAAATTTTCATTTTCATTTGTTTCATGTTTTTTAAGTTGTTTTCCAAAATTTTTAATTTTGGGAAATAAACTACATTTTGGGAAATTTTTAATATTTATAGTTTCTACGTATTCTGTTAATGTACACCTAAACCTACTCCACTAAACCTAACCCACTACACCACTCCACCTCCACTTCACCTACTCCACTACACACTCCACTTCACCTACTCCACCACTCCACCTCCACTTCACATCTCCATCTCCTATATAATGTACACACAATACATCACAACAGACAACAATCAATAATACAATCATTTCTCTTTATACATTAAATTTCTACATGGTATCAGAGCAAGGTTAAAGATCTTGGTGTTCTCGGTGTTCTCCGCCTTCCGGCGGGCGGCAACCTTGCCTTGACCGCCCGTCGGATCTCAACCATTTGAGACCTCCATCAACTCGCAAGACCTCTCTCACCCCAATTTGATGTTCGCTTCAACCACCTCCAGGGTTCACTGCCTTCTACCGTCGGACGCATGAGGAGCTTGAAGCAGCTGGATGTACTGGCCTCATCCCTGCAACTGTATGCCAGCTTTCAAGGCTTCACAACAACTCCGAACAGCCAATGCCAAGCCCAAGATGGTTGATGTATCTATTTCACCAATGTAATACTTTTCCATCTTTATCTTGGACGAGTTTGTAAAGATTTTCTTGATCTTCTTCGTGCAAAGCAACCCTGTTCCGAGAATTTTGACCATTTTCAGTTGGGAGGGATTTCTTTCTCCTGGATTCGGCTCCAAGATAACCTCCTGACACAAACCCAGATTTATAGCCCCACCAGTTTGGTGAAACATCTTTACTTTCATTTCCTTCAACATCAAAAACGTGATTTGCAGATTCTTCCACCAACTCCAATACACTGTCCTGATTATAGTTTGTCTGTGGGCATTCCTCGACTTTTTTGACAAGTATTCCTTCAAGATCCTTAGAAGAATATGTCGGCACAAATTTCTCTCTCTCTCACACTCACACGCCTTTTTGAAAAATCTTATCACCACCACTGAGCTGAGACTTGGCTGTGTGAAAATCTCCACCGTCATTCCCTAACCATACAACCCATCTTTCCCAAATTGTTTAATCAATCAGTCTGATCCCACTATCCCCACTTTCTTTATTTTATTTTATCTTCATTTTTTCACATTAAAAAAAAAAAACAAAACATAAAAAAAAAACAAAACAAAAACAAAAAATACCAAATTTCATTCCAGTTGATTTTTCTGCATTACCACACCTACCATTCGAGTTTGCAAAACACACTTGCTTTATTCATATCAGGGATCAACCCCGATCACAATTTTACAACACAAAAAAAAAAAAAAAACAAACAAACAAACAAAAACAAAAACAAAACGATTTGTTTTCTTTTCTGCAGACGGCCACCCACCGACCTCACTTCCTCTACTCTGCCGCCAGTCTCTTCTTCTTGCCTCCGTCCTGGGCGGCCCTTGACAGTGTTGCCTCCGTGTTTCCCACTCCACTGGGCACGATCACTCCTCCCTGCTCCTCCACTACAGCATATGGCGGACCTCCAAATCGGAACATAACGGTGGCCTTCCGCTTCAGCTCCTTATTTTCCGCCTTTAGCACACTTATCTCTGCTCGCGCATCCTTATACATGCGTTGGAGCAGAGCCAGCTGGGCGTTTAACTGCTGCACCTCATTTGTCCTACTCTGCAGCCAGTGCGACAGGTTTGTGACCACCGTCATGGTCTCCACACATGACTTCAAAGTATACTGATTGGCCTCAATATCAGTTTGCACCGCCATTTTTTGCTCCACCGACCGCATCGAAAAGTTCAACGGAGCAAAACCAGAGGCGCTTGGTTGAGGTTCACTGGCCACCGCACCAGTTATCTCTCTTGTTGACTCGTTGAGGTCGGGAAAGAGAGTGAGCAGACCACGGGACGAAGAGGCCATATTCTGGGTAGCTGAACGGGAAAACGAGGCCATGTTATGGGTTGCTGAGTGTTTCAGAGAAGGGTTGGTTACAGAATGGCAACAGAGTGTTCCAGAATCTCTTTCTCAGAAACGGAAGAGTTTTTTCAAAGGATTTTCGGCGGTTTTAGACTAGTTTGCACAGCCTCCGCCTCAACCTTGGTTAAATAGCCGAGGCAGACACGTGCATCATGCGCCTCTTGGCGCTCGCCGACAACATGGGCGCTCCTTTTGATAGGCACGCCTTTTGATGGCACGCCTTTTTATGGATTGGGCACGCCTTTTGAAAGATTGGGCACACCTTTTGAGGGTGCGACTTTTTAAAGGGTTCGACAAGACTCTGTAAACTGTCCCGACATTGATTCCGGTTAGCTCCTTCATGGGTCCGACAAGACTCTGTAAACTGTCCCGACATTGATTCCGGTTAGTTTCTACAAGGGTCCAGCAAGACTCCGTAAACTGTCACAACAACTGTCACAACATTGTCTGCTACAACGGTCCGACATGACCCCGTAAACTGTCTGCTACAACGGTCCGACATGACCCCATAAACTGTCTGCTATATCGGTTTGACACGACCATACCGTGTCTCCTATCCTGTTTTATTTTATTTGTCAGTTTACTTTCCTGTTTTGTTACTCTCTTCAAACTCAAGCTGGTTTGTGTCTAACCTCCTTGAGTTTGAGGGGGGCTGTTAATGTACACCTAAACCTACTCCACTAAACCTAACCCACTACACCACTCCACCTCCACTTCACCTACTCCACTACACACTCCACTTCACCTACTCCACCACTCCACCTCCACTTCACATCTCCATCTCCTATATAATGTACACACAATACATCACAACAGACAACAATCAATAATACAATCATTTCTCTTTATACATTAAATTTCTACATATTCATATTTCGGTTTAATATTTTCTACCTGCTGCGGGGTGCGGGAAGCGATGTTTCTCTTCGGTTGTCACGTAGTGCAAAACCCGGCTGTCGTGCATGCTCCCATCCCAACCGGCGGAGACAAATGTGAAGCACAAATTAAAGTCACATACAGCAATTATATTCTGTGTCGGCACGCCTTTCCGGCCATAGTATGATGTGGCGTACTCCTGTGAGACACGAGCCATCACGTGCGTCCCGTCCAATGCACCGATGCAGTCCTACGCAACGCACCAATCAATTAACATATTAACATAAGTACTCAACAAGCGCTATATATCGAATAGTTTGCACAATCAGTGTAAGCTGTCTATGATTAGTCCATAGAAGCCCAACATTATTCTGTACTTGGTTTTTGACTTGAGAAAAAGGAAAAACAATAACAAAAATTACAATTATTAATCTTTCAACTTTATAAAATTATAATGTTCTGTTTTTAAAATAAAAAAGTTAGTTAGTTGATAATACCATTGCACATCTGTTACTCAAGCAGTTTATTAATAAATCATCATTTATAATTAACAGTTTTAATAATGTTAAAAATTTGTTTCATAAATTTAGGTTATTTTATAGAATGTATAGGAGAGCAATTATAAATTTTATTGTGAGAAGTTAATTCTGTTAAAAATAAATTTTTTAAATGAAGGAGTAGTTCTGATTTTTCAAATCACAGCAAACAATTTGTTTTTTAAGAAAATTCCATTAGGTATATTTACAATTTACCTAATTTCTAACTATTGTTAAACAAACTTTGAAATGTAAAATATGTAACCATAATATAATAATTTCATCATCTATTAATACCATCAAAATTACAACTACTGTGAAGAAAAAAAAAATATTTAGAATTGACACGTTTAACGGTCATTTTGTTCATTATTTTACAGATGTGAATATAATTTATCTTAAAATCAAGTATACAGGCTGACTTCAATTCTTTTTGAATAAATTATTTTGCTACTGTTTATACTTTATTCATGTTGCAATTTTAGTACTTGTTTTTTAATTTTGTTTGACACACATACCACCCATTGGGCCGATGGTGATTGATAGCCTATTTTATTTTGGCCTCATCCTGGTTTTTTTGTAAGCGTTAAAAATTTTTGCACGTTTATGGAAATTGTCACCTTGAATGGCCAGTACCGCTGCTGTGACCGTAAATGTGGATGGCCCCCTTGTTGTACTTGTTCAGGCGTAAGACTCCTACTATGAACCGATGTAAACGGTATCATAACTTGCATTACCTCATGAAAATTGCGTGACAATGTCTCCTTTGAGTGTTGGAACCGTTCTTGCAAATGTTTCCAAGATAGACCCTGCAACACACAAATAAAAATGGCTACCTTCTCTTCCAGCGAAACGCCATGCTCGCGCTCCGGCAACGTCAATCTGAAACTGTGAAGCGCATCGCATAACAACAAGAACACTGGTTGTGACATACTGACATTATCTTCAAACCGGCCCTGGTGGCCGTTAAACAACTCAAACATCCATAAACGTCCCGAAAGTATTGACGTATTTCAAGGGACTCTGTAATAATTGTTGTAATAATATCTTGCCACACTGTTATAGGCTTCTACCAAGTTGTGATCAGTTTCGACCACCATTTCCCTCGCAATTTCATCGATAGCTTCCCGGGCGGGAATGGAAAGTGCAACGCGGTGACTCGGACCTGCGTCATTTGCCATTTGTTCTTTGAGTTTGGCGAAAAATGTGAACAACTTCAAACACTTCCAAGTAAATAAAATAATTCAAGTTGATGGTGAGAGAGGGACAGAGAGAAAACCACACTGTGAACTCTTGAAGAAATAAAATAGACAAGAGGGGAAGAATATAATGGCCAAGGTTGTGGGGGCCATGTTTACACAAATGCGTAGCTTTTGTATGTAGGTCCATGACATTGTTGTCAAGGGTGCCATCACGTTTGATTTACTTTTTTGTGAGAACCATAAAATATTTTAATAATGTCCACAAAATAATATTTTGTGCAGCCATGCTAATTTATTAGACTACTTGTCTAATAAATTAAAAAAAAAAACGTATTTTTCATATTAATTTCTGCCATGATAATAAATTGGACATTTTCATAATGTAAAATAACAAAAGCTATCCATCACATACAGGGTACGCACATATTGACTGAAAATGTAATTTTTGTACGTCAAGATTCCCATGAGCGCAACAGTGTTCACGTGACATCCATTACCCCAAAAAAAAAAGACAACCTGCCATGAAAAACCTATGGTCTACAATTGTAGCATCTATCAAGACTCACAAAAGACAACCTGCCATGCAAAACCTATGGTCTACAATTGTAGCATCTATCAAGACTCACAAATGGACAATATTGAAGGAAGTTCACAACAATCTTTGGGCAAATATTTAGGTACAAACCATAGCACCAGTCCATCTGCCTACGGCTCCCTCTGTCAGTTCCATTATTGTCCGAAAATGTATGTATATTTTAAAAACTTTACATCCATTATTATCATCTTTGTTACAATTTTTTTAATTATTTGTGAACACAGCTAATATACACTTTGAAAATATAATATTTGTCAATTTTGCTAGAAAAAATTAACTAATACTAATACAAAAAAAAAAAAAAAAAACCAAAATGACTAGTACATTTTTCTTTGTTGTGTGTGAATATTTTAATTTTTTAAAAATCACGTTTTTACAAATATTTCTTTCATTTCTGATTGTCATTTAATTTTTTACAGACTACAAAGGATTTAATTCCATTCAACCTCTATCCATTAACAGTTCGAATTAACACATCTGCCTTTAAGTTGAATTGAAATGTTTCAATTAATTTAACACTTTTTCCTTCTGAGAGCACCACCGGAAAATTTCCCCAATGCTCTATGTTGTCAATCTGTAAAGTCTTGTAAGATCACTAGTCTTGACGAGTTGGGGCAAATGACATCTCGTAAACATGAAGTTAGAATCCTCATTTACAGCTCTGAATAGCCATTTCGTTCAGCTGCTATGCTCATGAATGGTGGGTCATCACTATTAATAAAAGGTGGGCCATCACTATGAATGGTCTGAATAGCCATAGACCACAGATATACAACACACTCATAAAAGGTGGGTCATCACTATTCAGTAAGCTGCTTTGTTAGCATCCCTTAAAACCTAAGAATCGAAACACATTTATAAAAGGTGGGTAAAAAGAAAAGAAAACATCCAACACATTTATAAATAACATGCCTGCTGCATACAAAGTCCGAATTAAACATCCAACACATCACACACCGATTCCATAATTTTAAAAAAATCCGACAGCCACTCTCAAACATAGGGCAAATAATAAACATAAAACAAACATAGGAGGTATCAACAATTAAAAGAACAAATGCAGGGTATTAATGAAACATAAGCCATTTCCGGTGACTGAGGCCGTCAAAACCAGGGGCCGTGAGTTGGCGTTGATGGGCCAGCCATACTGTGGGACTTCTTGATTCGCAGCCAAGTAATGACGTCTGCGTTCGTCGGAAGCTGCAACAGTATTGCCTGATTTGCCGGATTGTCCATTAGCGACATACCGTAAAGGATTAGTGGGTCTTGCCGGTCCAAGCCTTGTAGGGAGTACAACCTTGCCATACAATTACGAATGCAGTCCGAGGCCGAATCTCCATATTCATGATGCACGCGGACTTCTCGTTGTTGTAATTTAACTGAAGACGCAAGGTTTTCCATGCTACTCGCCAAGAGCGATGCGCCGACACTCTGCCCTTTTTTCCGCTGCGAGTGTGTTGTGTGACTGAATTTACGTTTGCTCTGGCCACTCGTAGGTGTGTCACCAGCGTGATTTGGCGATGCCGCAGCATGTACACTGACCGGGATGTCCTCAGCGTGAATTACCGATGCCGCAGCATGTACACTGACCGGGATGTCCTCCTCTTGCGCAGAACTGTGGTGGACAGTTTGTCCATGCTGCACGGATGGCTGGAAAGGGGGCAAACCACTGCTGTCTTCGCAGTCTTCTTCGTCTACCAGCAACGGATTGTCCTCCGTGGCCACAGGTTCGAACGCTGCCCCTGGTGTCCATGCGAATTTCCCGGTTGCAGTTGCACCTTCGTACACCCTTCGCATTAGCTCCATATGCTCCAACGTTTTCGTTTTGAACTTTAGTGCATTCTTGTTAATCTTGGGAAAACCCAAACACGTAAACATAATGAAGTGAATCAAGGAAGGAGGATAAACACAACAACAACCATGGAAGATTCTGTTTATGTTACAGGTTTAGTAAAAAAGAAGTTGTTACCAGATTGCATGAATTCTTGCAGTGATGTTTACAGACTGATTGCCAGATTATGTTCATTGTTTATAAGTATGGATTATAAAGTATAGTTGATTGCTAAATGAAGAACGCAATTGTGAAAGCAGTGCAGGATAAGATCAAATTGTAGAAGTCAGAGATGAAGTCACTAAAAATTCTTCAATAGTCATGAATTGAAATTCTGCAGTGGATCTGAAGCAAAAAAAAAAAAAAAGGGGAAATGCAAGGTAAGACATATTTTCGAAAAGTATATCATAGAATGAAGCTTGAAATAAATAACCCCCAATCAATAATGAAACTTTGCAATTTATTGGTATGAAGCAGTTTGCTGTGAATCAGAAACAGAACTTCTAAAAAACAAAAAATATAAAAACCAACATTACTTCTATCCAGTGGCCTTGAAAGCAGATATAGCACGACCATGGATGTTAGGTACATCCAATTCAGGAATGTTAAAAGAGAATAAAAACAAGTTCTCAGCTTCAGAGAAACCCCAAAATGTATGTTTACTGATAAGCCCTTGAATTTCAGAGCTATTTCAGAGCCATTTTAGATAATGTAATATATGATAAGAAATTAACTCCGGCTTGTTTTATGACAGTCAGCGGGACAGATTACTTTTCTTGACAGTCAGGAATTTTTATAATCTCAATTTTTATGTATAGGAAATGATTTAAGCAAAAAATACTTTCTTCAACAAAATGACAATGATGGAACCCACGTTTTCATATGCAGAAAAGGAAAATAGTTTTCATATTCGTATTTCTTTCATTTCCTATCAATTAAACGCAGCAAAGAGCCTTATAGAAAAGAAGACATGTACACAATTTTGGAAAAGTAGAGGTGGCACCAATAAGGGAAATACAAATTGAATGTTAAGATTGTTTGCCCATGCTTACGTACGAATGAATCCATTAGCTAGTGAAGTACTGACATTAGCTAATGAAGTGAAGTCAGTCAAGTACTTGGCCACAGAAACTCACAAAGCAGTTAAACAAATTTCACAAAACAGTCATACATAGGAAGGGAGATAGAGAGACTGATAGGCCACTTGGCAAGTATAACAACGGTTGTTGGGGTGAAAAGTCTAACCAAGTTTAGTTCTTGTTTTTGGTCACATTAAAATATGTTTGCAAAATTTTGATAAATATATTGTAACATATATTTAATTTTGCACGTTGGATATTACAAAGAAGATGATGGAATTATTACCTTTTCATAATGGGCCCACCAGTCGTCGGATGCTTGTATCAAACCAGTTGCTTCATTGTAACTTATGCCGGTTGGCCCATGCCTGCTGTCCATCAGGCGTGACCACGACTGCCAATCCTTTTTCAGTGACGCGTACTTGTTTTGCAGTTGCTTCACCTCATGGACCTTATGTGTACGCTCCTCGAAGGCCTTGGCGATAGCCCTGCATCCGTGCATTGTCATTGTATGGAAGCTGCCCTTGAAACCTGAGTCCAACTCTTTGATAACAAGCTGCAAGAACATGTGCACCGTGTCAGAGTCCCAATTTGCTTTGTGAGCTAGTCTGGACTGCGGTTGAGACTGTTTACCACCACGCTTACGCAAATGTCTCGAAGGTGTGGATGGCGATTGTGACTGCTCCATTGCGGTACTACAATGCAACAGTAATTGTGAAAATGTCAAAAAATTATCATTGGCACAACATGAAAATGGTAAATAGCAATATGTATTTAAGAAATTCCCATCCATCTAGTTAAAACAATTGAAAAAAAAAGTAAGACCGTATCTGGATTTCATAGTTTCATGTTCATTCTTGATGCGGTTCTTCTTGTTCATGCCTTCTATATTGTTGGATTACTGCTCTGAAAAGGATTTTCATATATAAACATGCACAGATATATATTCACTGCAGTGATACATCAAATGTAGCCTCTGTTGTGCCTATGTAGCATGGTCCCAGTTAGCTAGTTCAATAGTATGGAGTTCTGCCCATTAAAATTGATTCAGACAGAATCTGATCACCCTACGTACTTGTTCTGTATTTTTAATTTTTTTTGAATCATTCGATATTGGAGCTCTACTGCTATAGTGTATGGTATTTATGCAACTTGCCAGTGAGATAATATAGATGCATCATGAATATCCATGGATTCATTTATCCATTCCAAACCAACTCATCCTTGTGGCTTCCATTTAGAAAAGTTGTTATCTACCATTACCAAAAGCTGTCAGTTGTTAATCTGAAATGCTATTCACCTGGAAGATCTTTTAAGCTTTGAACTGTTTATTAAATTGTACTGAATATAACTCTATGAAATGCAATATATATTATCTTTAGAGCAGCAACCTAAATTTTGGATCGAAATTGGTTTCTGAGAATTGCTTGTCATGTGCTTATTACTTAAGATAATTGGAAAAGGAAAAACAGTTGTTTCTCCTGTTACTATGATCATTCATGTTTTAAGCAATGTGCACAGTTATTTCTCCTTTTATGAAATGCAGATAAGGTCTCATTAATAAAAATTGTTCTCATACACTAACGATGCTGGAAACACTAATCTCCATTTTGTTTTGTAGATGTTAGAAGAAGCAAAAAATAAACAGACCCAAATGGTTGAAACATCAACTGAGAAATAAAAATATCAGAAAAGATCATAACAAAACTTTAATAAACCCTTCTATTAAAAAAAAGAAGACATATAACAAATCCTACGAAAGAGTGTATTATAGAATTTCTTAATAATAACACGAGATGAATTATATAACATTACTCCATTTCTTTAACAAACCAAGTTACAGGATTTTGTTAATACCATTATTATGTTTTTTTTTTTGACCGTATGAGATAATTTATAAATATGAGAAGAATTATATTATAAGCTGGACAACACTGTCTATAAGCTGAACAATTAACACTGAACACCAATAATTATACTCCACCTACAATATCTATAAGGTGAACAACATGAGGGCCGAAATTTTCGACAATGTGCTTTGGATGCTAGAAAAGTTTAACATCATTGAACAATTAAAGACCCAACAAACTCAAGCAACTGTGAAATATCCAAACCGAAAATTGTGAACATTACAAGCATAGAAGCCCAACATTACCAGGAGAAAAAAAACAAGAAAAAATTTGTCAAAATATATAATATTTTGTCAATGGGTATCTGAGAAAATAAAAGCTTCACGGAAGAAAAAATCCCCAATACCATCAGACACCCAGGACAAAAAAATCTACAAATTTTTTGAAGGGCTGTGTGGGTCATCTTCACCGACCAAAAAAAGAGAGACCCAGAAGGCTAAAACATCAAACCACGCATATTGTATGATAGAGGGGGTAGGTTATGGGGCAGCCATTAAAGACAAAGGAAAGTGGAGGAACAGAGGAGAGAGTGATGAAGAAGGTAAACAAAAGAAAAGGTTGGAAAGTGGAAGTGTGATAGTACAGAGAGTACATGGCGATTCAGGAAAAATCATTGATTTTCTTTGCAACTACCAAATCGCCGAAAATGGG
The DNA here is from genome assembly GCF_055761805.1 of Camellia sinensis. Taxonomy (NCBI): domain Eukaryota; kingdom Viridiplantae; phylum Streptophyta; class Magnoliopsida; order Ericales; family Theaceae; genus Camellia; species Camellia sinensis. Next base: position 176,946,660 of record NC_138962.1, on the reverse strand, counting down.
GAAATGTACAGATTTGGTTCACATGCCCAGAATCAGTGGCGTGGAAGAGATGTTACCTTGTTCTTTAGGGGATACGGGCCGAAGTAGTGTAGATCTGGTCGGCGGTGGTGCAGATCTGGACGAGGGATGGTCCTTCCTGTCTGTTACAGTTTTCAGGTGATGGCGTCGAGGTCTGCCTTTGGCACGGCTGTGGCGGTGGTGCAAGGTGAAGGGTGTGACGGATCTCCGGCAGTGGGCGGTGTCTTCGACGGACTAGACTTTGTTCAACTGACTGAGGGATTTGTGAGGTTGGAGAAGGAAAGGGGCTTTCTGATCGTGTATATTCTGTGATATATTCGACTGATGCAATTTCAAAAAGGAAGGGCAGAAACGTAATTTTACCCTCTGCAAAGTCAGACAGGGTTTTGCCGCCCAATCTTCCGAGATAAAGGATCTTTTTGGCTTTTTTGATAACTTTTTGGCTTTTTATCTTATCTAGTAGATGCCAAACAACCCCTAAATTAAACTTATACCTTTAACATAAGCCAATATCAACCAAACCGAACATACTGACTGGTATAACTCCACCATCACAATATTATAATTAATCATAATGACCCTCAAAATACCCATCTTCCACAACCAACTCTACCATCCACCCATTTTAAATTAATTTCAACCAAACACAAATTATTTAACATAGCAAACAATCTCTAAGTCAAAATAAGGCTTTCCAGCCATCATATTCCCAAGTCAAAACGCAATAGTTCACACACGTAAATATGAAAATTTTCAAATTCCACAACAATTTATCACATTAAGAAAAACTCAAAATCACAATGTATCCAACTCATAAAATAAACAACCCACCATATATACATATATAAACAAAAATCATTTGTCCTCCAACGGTCCACACTATACCTGTTACAAAATAAAACAACCACATAATAATTACAACCATTTGCCCTCCAGTCACAAAACAAGATAACCAAAACTAATTACCCAAAACAATTATCCTTCTGCCACGACCACTATCACATTCATAAACAGACTGTTGAGATGGGTTATTCTCAACCCTCGGAACCCTCCAAGAACTATAACGCCAACGACAAGAGCTACTGACATGACCCGGCTGGCCATACTTGGCCTACTCGGTTCTGGTATTAGTATCGCCCTTGCCCGGATGAACAAGGCTAAACCCAACTAGATTGCGGAATGCCCAAAGAAGTCCCCAGTTGCGTACAAAAACGCTTAGTATGACCCGGTTGATTACACACATAGCAAATAGGTGATCCCCAAATATGTGACTGGTTCGAAGTCTGAACTGTTAAGGATCCCAATGGCTGCTCCCCCTGTGAGCACTCAATCGCCCTAAGTCCTGATTGGCTAAATGCTCCCGTTAGTGCAACTATTAGTTGAGACAACAACCTCGCCATTCTCTTTTGGTTCTTACTAGGTTTACCATGACCCTAAGCTGCAGGAGTTGTCGAAGTGGCCTCTTCCCCACTTTGCTCCATGACTTGGATTGTGGCGTCCATGTGAGCTGCCACTTCCACAAGCGTACGATAATTTCTATGCCAAGACCTGGCAATCTATTCCTGAGCTTCATCACATAACTTACTCTCAAAATTCACACAATAGAGCTCCTCTGTTTCCACTAACTTCGGAGCAAACCTTGATAGATTGGTAAACCACGCCTTAAATTATGCTAAAGATGTAGTACCTTGGTGCAACTCCAGAAATTGCTTCCTCAATTCTTTCCGTGTAGAAGGAGAAAACTCATCACTTTCTCACCTGGACATTCTAATCAAAACAAACATAACAAATTCAGTACACATCTAATGATGCCCCCAACAAAATCTCATACACTAGTATTAAAACACACAATACATTCCACATAAGCACTTAGTCACCTAATCACACACGAATTATCTTCTTAAGATAAAATTTGTTCCACAAAATCCCAAGAATTCATATTAGAATGAACATTGATCAATTGTCCTTTTAATAAAACATCTAAGCATTTAACAAACACAAATTGCATCATAAGAATCCAATTCCATACCCACTTAGCCACATAAGCATGTTATCATTTAGCATATTGAGCATACAACATCTCTATTAAGCGAGACAAACTCATTGTGGTAAGAGCCACTTCCCACGTACCCAAAGTATCAAATTCAGTATGCTTTAATACAAAGTTATAACGTCCCAAATAAATAGACATTCTACTCCCGCATAATATTACTAACTTGTGGAACACAACAACAATATGGTTGTACAACATCATGTCCAACACGTGCCTCAGTACATTCTTATTAGAATGAATAAAATTAAACTATTACTAGTTAATGCTTTAAAGGCTACAAATTTCCAGGGACTTACCCAGTTACAACAAATGAGTCATAACTCAATACAAAGAAGCTTGTGGCTTAAATTACAAACAAATAACCAAAGAAAACAATACATACGAGCCTCAGGCTCCAAGATCCTCCCAAGTCATCACCTTGGCAGAGGCACATCGGTTCACCTGAAAGTGGTTTCCCTTGTAGGGTGAGTATAAAGCCTAGTAGAAATAAACTTAATGACATATATGAAGCTTAACAATGTCATAAGATGAATGCACATGAAATGATATGATAAAACATGTATTTTTTCTCTTTGAAACAATGTAATGCAAGATTTCCAAAACATCTTTCCAAATCAACAATATTCTTTCAAAACGATCAAGTGGTAAATATAAAGAATAAATCTCTAGGGCTATTGTTTATAATAGTAACTATAAAAGTCACTATGCCATTTTTACCGGTACTAATCGGAAGGCTCGACACCTACTGCACGAGTTTTAGGTCTTACACCTTGGACACATTTGCCAACTTAATTATGCTTTAATCCCCCTTACTGTACCAACCCCAACCTATGATTAATTGTTAAACCATGATTAAGAATGCCTAATAAATAATTAAGACGAAATTCTAAATTAATTGTATATGTGTGGCATTATTTATGTTTCTATCTGTCTATCGTAGAAATATCTGTTTGTGTTTCCATTTTGTTTTGCGAATTAAAGGCCTTATCGGCATCTAATCATGAAATTGACTTGTTTTATGTGGTATTTGAATTTTTTAGAATTTAATGGTAGGTTTGATTGAATTTCAATTCGGAGCGATTAAATTATAATAATTAATGTCCATTTGATTAGCTTAAGCCAAGTTTAATTAAACACCACTAAGCAAGCCGATATAAGGCTTAAGTTAATTATAGAGCATGACTTACACTCTCATTTTATCATCTTTGAGGTAACAAAACGTAGAGAGAGAGAGAGAGAGAGAGAGAGAGAGAGAGAGAGAGAGAGAGAGAGAGAGAGAGAGGGGAAGAAGAGATTGAGCTCAACTAGGAGAATACTTGGAGAATCAAGCTTGAACCCTTTGAATTCACACGGTAGGTATGAACATTTCCCTTAATTCTTAGAAATAAGGTACATAGGAAGTGAATTCATGAGCTATGTAGAAATATTTGCGTGAAATTGAAGAGAATAAGTTAAAATTATGTCAATCATGGAAGAATTGAACTAATAATGTAGAGAAGATGAACATGTCATATATGTATGTGCATTTCATGGATTTTGAGTGTTGATTTCAACAAATTCATACATGCAAGGACCTATTTTTGTTCAATTATGGGAGCTCATTGTGGTTTTGCACCTTAACACTTCATTTGTACATGTTTTGGAAGATTTGAGTTCATGATAACACATGCATGATGTGTATTCATATAATTCAAGTTTGTTTTGAAGAATTTACTTGCTTTTGGGCCTTGATTTTATGTAATGATTTTTAATTTAGGATATTTTCCAAGTTTACACATGTGTTTCTTAAGCTTTTGGCCCAAAAAAAAACATGATTTGTGGCTTTGAATTCGAGTTTTGAGCTTGGGAGCAAATTTGAAAATTTTAGATTTCTACTTCTCCGCTCGAGCGCAGACAGATCCTGCGCTCGAGCGACCACTCTGTATTTTGCACCTCTGCTCGAGCGACCAAAAGTTGGCTCGAGCGTAAAATGCATACTCCCAGAAGTTTACACATTTTTGTAGACTACTCGAGCGACCATTGAGCGAAAAAATCAAGCAACTAATACTTTTGCAAAGTTTACAGACCGCTCGAGCGACCACTCACATGTTTGGACATCCGCTTGAGAGAAGAAAGTTACGCTCGAGCGAGGCCCTTGTTTCAATATATTTGCCTAAGTGTTGTCAAGTGTATTTCAGCATCCTCATTGCATCCTAGGCATTCTTAGGCCAAGATTAAGATATGATAATGAAGAAAAGACTTAGAAACACGAAGAAAGAAATAAAATAAGTTAAGTACGATATGAGCATGTGTTTCAGTATGTATATCTGTTATGTTTATGTAGGTCATGCGCCGTAAGCTATTAATCCATTAGTTGCTACCAAGCTATCTGTCCAACTATCTGTGAGTAATAACTTAGTAAAGCTATGTTCGATATAAAATACTTTATGAAAATGATGATATGATATGAATGTTTCTGAATGCTACAAAGGCTATTTTTGTAATCCCATAAATGATGGTCCATATCTTTAAAATGTATTTGTGGTATCCTTAGTAGAGGTCCTCGCCTAGAGGACATAATACTGTGACTTATGGTTATGAGACCCTCGCCCGAGGGAAACAATATCATGGCCCGTGTATGAAATATGTTACTCGGTGCATGAGGTTCTTTATGGAACTTGATATGCTTGACCAAAGAGATATGTTAATACTAATGGAAGTACCACACTTGATTTGAACACGTATATAAACATGACTCGATTTTTTAAATGACTATGCTTATCTCTGATTGATATGATTCGAAACTGGACATCATTCATTAAAATCTTTACTCTGTTATTATTCGCTGGGCTTTCGCTTACTATTTATTATATGCATGTAGGCGACCAGGCGTGTGACCTAGCTTAAAGTTGATGACCTGGAGTCTCTATTTGTCGGCTAACCATTATGCCTCCCAATGAGGTTTTGGAAAGAGTTCAACGGTCGAGTTTTGTAAACCATGACTTAAGCCTGAGACTTTTGTTGTTTTGTGACAAGTTCTTTTGTGCTATTTGTGTATTATGTCAAGGTTGAATGGATGTTATGACGTCATATGTATATATATATATATATATATATATCTATACAAGTTTTAAATTATCTGTCCCATGTATGTTTGCATAATTCTATGGGCTATGTATGTTTCTATATTTGCTTCCGCTGTGAGAACCCAAATATACAAATAAAATAAATAATTAAATAATAATAATATTACAATCTCAAATATTTTGGTGGTGAATCCTAAATCGCAAATTAAATATTTGGAAGGTCTTTTAATTAATTTTTAAACCTAAAATAAATTTATGGTGAAAGTATTTAATTTAGAGACAAGATTTATTATGAAAAAAAAAAATAGAGGGTAAGTTTGTAAGTATATTTTGTTATATTAATAGTTATATTTTATTTAAATTAATGGGTTAGAAAATAAAATAATATAAAGAGATAATAATTTAAAACCTTTTGTTTAGATAATTATTTAGAGTTTTGTTTAGATATATATAGAGCAACCCTAATTTTCCTAACAAAAACCCCAACCCTTAATTATAATTGCTTTGCATTACACCTTCAACATATAGCAGCAGCCACGAGAGTATAGCAGCAGCCACGAGAGAGAGAGAGAGAGAGAGAGAGAGAGAGAGAGAGAGAGAGAGAGAGAGAGAGAGAGAGAGAGAGAGAGAGAGAGAAGTTTTCAGCAACTTTGTGGTTGAACAACTCTAAGGTAAGAATGAATTTATTCTTGTTCTATTATAGATTATTGTTTACATAGTTATGGTGCTTGTGGGTGTTGTGAGTTGGTGAAAGAAAAAGGAATGGATTGGCTGATGGGGAGAGTATTCTAGAAATTTTAATCGAATTCATAATGTTGCTCCTAAGAATATTAATCTGCCAGCAAACTTTAAAAATCAAGAAACCATATCAAACGAATGAATTTTGATCTGAAATTTTTACAGTAGATTAATTACATACTGAATTGTATATCTGAATTTTTTCATAATTTTTGGGAGTCAAAATCCATATAAATTGAGGTATTCAAATCTGTCCAGGAAATCAGTCCGAAACAGTAAATTTGGGAGTGTTGTTCTCTTTAGGTATAAATCCAAAAATTATCAAATTAGTGTCATTAGAACCGGTTACGAGTCTAGTTTCGTATTTTTTTGGCCTTGCATTGATTGCTCGTGTATATTAAGAGAACCGTCAATTTCTTTAAAGTGCTGCAGAAAACAACCTGTTTGGATATAATAAATTGTAGATAATTATTTTGATAAGAAAATCAAGTGAAACCAATTGGGTTTGAAACTTAGGATATATTAGATCATATTTGAAGGTTATTGGAATTTTTCGTGTAGCGTGGAGTGGGTTTTGTAATTTTCAAAGTTAGCGAATAGGTTGGGAAGGCTTGTTTGAAATTCTGTTTTATCTTTAAGTCACAATTAATTAAGTTTTGACCAGAACCCATGTCTTGGGTGATTTTAAACCTTGAAGAACATGAACTTAGGTAATATTTAAGAGTAACGGTGAGTTGGGTTGAGCCGTGTTAGTGCGCTTTAGTTGAGGTTACTTAGTTCCTATTTTTTTTTTTTAGTATTTTTAAATTAGTTGTGACGTGTAGTTTTTATACTTGGTTCAGGGCACTAGTTGGACTTTTACACTCTATTCGAGCATTATATTATTTTGGTTTCAGGTGAGTAGTTTCATGTTACATATTTTTATAAATGTTCCCCTACCCTATATTGTTGGAAAATTAAATTGTTGTTTCATGATTAAACTGTTTTGATAAATTATTATATTATCAATTGAATCAAATTATTTCTGAAACATGTGTGAACTTGGCATACTGTAAACTATTTGTTTTGGTCTCATGTTTATAATGATGAACTACCATGTTTTACAAAACTGATGTGTATTGATTATTGGGACCATGTGTGTATTTAGTCCAGGGAAATTATTCCATTGTGTGTGGTGACTCTGGCCATTAGGGAATAGATCCGGGTTGGGCCGTGATGACTCTAGTGCTCAACGATTGTAAGGAAAAGACCTTTAAAAACAACCTAGGTGACCTTCAATCGGATCGTCTTTGAGAAAAGGCCCAGGTGCCACCCAGAGGATGACTCTTAGTTCGGTATTGGATCCAACGGGGCTTATAGCCTTGAGAACTGTGTGGCAGATTATTTGTTTTTATTGGTACCCAGAAAATTATTGGTGTTCATGTTATAATAAGTTTTAAGTGGAAAATGTCGTTTATCATGTTCTTGCGAGACATGAGTATTTTAAGTGTTGAATTGTGGAACCTTCTTTTGAAACAGATTGTATTTACCAAACTGTATGCCAATCTAGTTTCTGTGATATATATCTTATTTTGGAATTGAGCCATGTTTTCAAAATTGTATTTACTATCCATGTTGCTACTTACTAAGCTATCAGCTGACTTAGTTTTTATCACTTCCAGGTGTTAGAAGGACTTAGAGTGGACTCATGGCGTAGCGGGGACTCAATTGCATGGACCTCTAGGGCATTTATTTAATTTGTTTTAGGTTTCTTTGTTGGATTTTGTGCATACATTGTGGTTGAGTTTTATTTAGAATTATTTTATTTTGTGGACGGTTTGTGTCCCATTTAGTATATATATATTTTAGGAAGTTGGTTATGACTTGTTTTGCACTTGTGGCATGTCACTGGATTGAGTTTTGATTTATTTATTTCTGAGCTATCATCACATTTATTCTTTATGGTTTTGGGTTCATATTTAGGCTTACGTGTGCCTTGGGCTAAATCCCTGTGGGTGTAGCACGCGCCCGCGGAGGGGCCTTCGCTACTACAGTTCGGACTCGCGATTTTTGTTGTCGCGGTTCTTAATCTGAACCAAAGAGTCCAAATCTGGAAAATCATTTTGAGAAACAGATTTTTGAAAAAGTAGTGCCAAACATGGACTGCTTTGCCAGATACAGAGTCGCCACCTAAATATTTTTTGAAATGGGGAAATTTAGAAAACCCTGACTCGGTGCCGAAGGCCACATGTCCGTCATCACCGGAGTTGTCTTGGCTCGGGAGCTTGGGTACGATCGGGGAAGGTCAGCTATGAGCACCCCCTTTCGCCCGGTCCGAAGACCGGCCTCTACTAACCGTGATATTCTGTTTTGAAAACGTTTATGTGTTCTTATTCCGGTTATTAGCCTAGAATTACTATGTTATGCGTGCAGCAAACAAGTATAGACTAGATTGCCTAATTTGGGAATAAACATTACATATCCGTTTGCTTTGGAAATACTTTGGATTTTGCTACTCGCAAGTAGGCTAAAACACGGATTTCAATGAGTTTTTCCAACTCAAACAATCCAACCTTCACCCATAGGCATTCAAACAGTTTTAACACATAAGCATTTAGCCGCATGGCAAGCATACTGTCATGTTAACATTCACACACATGCGAGGTGCTAAAGCATAAATACTTACATCGTACTCCATGCCAAAACAGTAAACTAGTTAGCAAACATGCATGTCCTAGTTCATGTTAAAAATGGCTAATGCATCACATACGGAAATGCAATCTAGGCGGGCTCGGCTAACCCTAGACATGGCATGTGAAATGCGATCAACTACCACATATTCAATTTGGGAATTGAAGTACAGATGCAATTAGCGTGATGTACCGAGCATAATGCATGCAATACAAATGCATGGATGCACACATGCATAGCATAAGATATGCTAAATTAAACGTGCCCTAATCTACCATAATAAGCAGATAAATAAAAGGGAAGAAAGACGTGAGGTTGGAAGACATACACACACTCACGCACACTTATTACAGATTTGCCCTCGCTCGGAGGGACCAAATAAATATTACAAATTAATTAACTACGCAAGCTAATTAATATTACAAATTGCCTAATCAACTAAGCAAATTAACTAAACTAAGAAAAACAGAAAATCGCCTCGGGAAACACGCCGCCATGCATAGGCTGCCTCTGTTTTCCTTCTTTTACTCCTCTGGAGGTTGCCAAAACCTTAGGGCTGCTTCCCTGGACACTGGGGAGTGCCACCGGCTGAGTGGAATTACCACCGGCAGTGGTGTGTGGCCATCGGCACAAAATGAAGCTGTCGGCAGAGAAATTGTTGCCGGTCGGCACCTTACACTGCCGGTCGGCAGAGTGTTCCTGCAGAATCTGCAAATTACAGCAACAGAGGGCAAGGCAAAGCATGGCAGCACAATTCAAGGCATATATGCACCAACCATGTCCCTTATCATGATAATGACTCAAAGGGGCATGTGCCTCGATTCTCGGACCACCAATCACGCATTTCCATGCATGATGGCCCAAAGAACCAAGTATGCAACTTTAATTTCAAATATATGCAAACCAAATCAAACCAAACAAGGCCCAATTCCTATCATCAAGTCAAGGAACAAGGCATGCATGCAAGATGCAATGCAACCTAAGTATGCAAGCTAAGGATGCAACATGGCATGTCAACTAACTTATGCAAGCATACAAGCAAACATAGGGGCATGCAAATGGATGCAAAGATGGACTTATACATGAATTAGGCAGCTCTAAATAGGCCCAAAACAGTGGCCAAAATGCTATAATATGAGGGACCAAATACATGCACACATGCACCTAATTGAAGGCCAACACTTAAGCACAAATTGAACAACCCTCAAACACATTTGAAAGGGGGATAGCATGGGCAATTAATATGCAACATAAGTTCTGAAAATGCATGTTAGGATGGTGCCAAACCAAGCAACAAATCAAGCCAAACATGCAACAAATAGTCCAAGTGTTCAAAGCAAACCAATGGGGCATTGAACTACACGTAGCAAGACCTAACATGGCATGAACTCATTGACCAAAAACAGAGTTTTGGGACATTAATACAAGGCCTGAGGACCCCTTAGATGGCATCTAAATGACTCAAAAACAAAGGCATGCATAATGGTCAAAACATGGAGCATGCAACACATGCTTTTAAAGCATTAAAGAGGCATGCAAGGCAGACATATAGGCATAAAAAATGGGACTGAAATAACATGTAAGATGGTCCCAAATCACCAAATTAATGCAAAGGTGCCATGCTATACATGCACACACTTAAGGCCAACAAGCCACAATGCAAAGGGGCTATATGATGCATGCCAAAATCGACCCAAACACTTATGGACAGACCTAAAACATGGCAAAATAAGCACATAATCTTCACAAGACTAAGCCTAAAACATGTTCCAACAAAGGCTAACAACCTAAAGCATATTAAGGCATAAACAAGGCATTACATGGCAACTATGCTAAGCATGCATGGAGTACCAAAACCAAGTAAAAACAGAGGCATAACATGACATATTAAGCATAAAAAGCGGCCAAGTCATGGTCAATACACACTCTAACATGGTGCTCCCTCAAGAGGCCAAAACATGCCCTTTTCAAGGACATCAAGGAGAGGGGGTGGCCCTCTCCTTTTTGGGACTTCAAGGCATCATCTTCACCACTGAAATCCCTCAAGATTTCAGTGGTGAAGAGACCCCAACACCAAAATCCCGGAGCTAGCACAAAATGGCTCAAAATGAGGCCTTTCAAGGCCTAAGAGGGGTCAACTACCCTCAAACCACAAAACACTCTTAATAAACAATAAAGAGGGCCTAAAAATAGAACTTTTTTGTATTATACACTAAGCTCAAAAACGAATTTAAGATAGGTAGAAATACAATGCAAAAATGGGGTAAAAAGGGGTGAGATTCTTACCCTTGAAGCCTTCTTCAACAATGATGCTCCAATGACCTCCTTTGGCTTGAATCCAACACCAAAACTTCAAAATCAATCCCTTAGAACCTCAGCTCCAAGAGGAAGGTGAAACACTAGGTGCTTGTGTGCAATAGTATGGACTAAAACACACACAAGAGCACAAAAGAGAGGGAAAGAGAGATAGAATGTGTATCTAACCCTAACCCTAGAACTAGAGCTTAACAATGGCTGTCTAAGCTCTCAAAATATCCTAAGTCTCTAACCTTTTTAAGCCAAGCGACCATCCCCTCTCTATATAGAAGCTTCTTGTCTTGTAAAGCTTACAAGACAAGCTTCATAAGGGGGAGATCCCTCCATACACGTGTATGGAGGGGAGCAAAAGCAAGACAGCTGTCTTAAAATATCTACAAAAGCAGATGCACAGTAATCGGCCGGCCAAAAATGCCATCTTGGCCAAAAAGAGTGCCGGTCGGCACTAAAAAGTGCTGACCGGCAACAAATAGTGCCGGCCGGCAATATAAATTGCCGGTGGCAGCAAAAACCAGCCGGTGGCCTCTAGCCACTGCCGGTGGTGGGTGGGGATGGTCTACAAGCCCTACCCTGCCTCTCAAAGGCAAAACACAAGTGTTTGGTGTAAAACCAGACACTAAACAGTCAAGTTCGGAGATCCTGAGGCAAGGCGCGCGAGCCGAGACCTCCGGGAACTCCAAACGAACACAAACATGGATAATCACCGAGTGTTCCAACGGTGACGTCCAAGTCTTGAGGACGGTCAAAAATGGGGTGTCTACAGTGGGCCACGGCCAGTCATGCCCGGATTTGAGGTGTGACATCCGCAGCCCCTGTTTGCGAATGAATCTATTTAGAGGCCTTTGGTAATCCAAAGATTACTGGCTGGTTACGATGCTAAACCTATAGGGGCGGGTTTGGATCGTGACACTTACACATTTATCATTTTATTTACGCTTTCAATAATACAATACATGTTTTTGCAAAACAACAATAAATTTTCTGAAACATTGAAATCCCTAGTCGTAAATCCATGATATGCACGATGTGATGTATGATTTGTAAACGTTTCCATTCCCTAATCCACATGCAGTTTCTACAACAATCAATACATCTTTCTACTGGTTGCCAAAAACAATTATCTTTAATTAAAAGATAATAACAATTGTTATATTCCAAAATCATAATCAAATCGAAATCCCAATGATTTATACAAAATCTAATGATTTCCAAACAACGTTCACACTCCTCATGAGTCTTGTGAATCTCAATTGAAAATACACAATTTTCCCAAAACCGTTCATATCAATTCCAACGAAACCACTATTTCAAAAGAGTAAATAATACTCGTATTTTTTCAATAGTTTAAACATTTCTCAACCAAACCTCATTTCAATTAAAATCCTACAACCATTCTAATTTTTTCTTTTTCCATAAAAAGAACACTCAAAACCCTAGTTTTTTATTAACTTTTGAGAAATCCTTTAAAACTCAATTTTTTTTCAAAAACTCATAACACAACAACCACTAGGTTACCAATTCCAAACCATAACTGTAAACAAGTATTTTTTCCCAATTTGTACATCAATAAATATATCTCAAAAACCACTTTTTCGAAAACCCATAACTAACAAGAATAACAGATAACGAAGCTAAACAACATGCACACCGTTAAGAAAATCCCTACCTCAACTCCGTAATAAAAAAAGCCCTAAAGACCTAAAGCCCAAAACTCAACGTTGATGAAAGCATGAACTTCTCAGATTAATACGAAGCTATCAATGTAACCTATCTTTTCTCCAAAGGACAAAGGTGTAGAGATCAACGGTGAGGGTGTATTTGAAGTTTAAAGATGAGTTTTAGAGAGAGAGAGAGAGAGAGAGAGAGAGAGAGAGAGTAGATCTAGGTTTTTGAAATGTTTAGAGAGGGAGAAATGAAAAAGTGACTTTTACGGACTGATATACGTGCAGACCATTTGAGCGATCAAAACACCCCTCGAACGAATAAACACAATGAGTGAGACTGCTCGAGCACACAATGACACCCTCAAAGAAGTTCAAACTTGTAAAAGTTTGCTCGAGTGTAAGAAACGTCTCTCGAGCATAGATATCAAACTCTCAGTAGTTTTGCAGACTGTAAAAGATTACTCGAGCAAATTGACAAAATTCTAGGCAACTACTCTTTTGAAAAACTAACTCTCAACTTGTTTCAAAAGTAATTACGACACTTCAACAACCAAACTCAACAAGGAATAATATGAATAAAGAGATGAACAACCATTCAAGAATAGGAATCTCGGATTGAAAACAATAAACAGGTCGGGTTTAAACCAGAATCATTATATTATCTATCCCAAATGATAATGTGTGGTTGGAATTGAATTATAGAATAAACTGAATCACAATATGATAATTTTAAATAATTTCTCAGTAGTTAAATCTTAATTTGTAGTATTATTGAATTCTAAAACATACTAGCCGAGGGGGCATTAATACGAGGAATCAACAACTTTTAGAATCTGGGGCTGCCACAGCACAGCGGGAATGGCTTCCATCTATACTTCTATCCTTCATATTGTTCATATTTTATTTTGGGCTCCATTTTAAGCTCACAATGATAATCTAAACTATTCATCTTGTAAGTCTCACAAGGAAGAAAGTCTGTGCAAAAAATTAGCTTCATTGAATATTGATGAACACGTGATCAAATCATTTTTGTTTTATAGAATGAAAGGTTTAATTTTAAACTCACAATTACTATAGTGGCTCTGGTTTTGACCTAACATTTTATTATGTTTCGGACTCGGGTTTCATGATTCAATGTTGTTGTTTATCTCTTTTTTCCCTTGTTATTCCTTGGATTGGTCATTCGATTGTAGTTGTGTGTTTGGAACAGGTTGGTTGCTTCTTTTTCCAAACCTTTGTTGCTCAGATTTTTGCTCCTCCACTCGAGCGGCCATTCTTGTGCTTGAGCAGGCTTTGCAAACTCTCAGTACTTTTGTAGGTTTGTAAAACTACTGAGAGAGTGATTTCTACGCTCGAGCGACTTTTTCTACTCTCGAGCGGGTGGGCGCTTAAGCAGCCTTTCTTGCGCTCGAGCATTAGTCTGTTGTGTGCAAAACTTCTGGATGTGTGTTTTCCACGCTCAAGCATCACTTCTTGTGCTCGAGCGATAAGTGTCTTGTTCATTGTGTCTTGGCGCTCGAGCGGCCTTTCTTGCGCTCGAGCGTTAACTCTTACGCTCTAGCGGACTGTACGTATATCAGATCGCGAAAATGACTTTTTGTATCACTTTTTCAGATCTTTTCTCCTTAAAACCTAAAGTTAAAACCCTCTATCTCTTAAAGTCTCTCTCTCTCTCTCTCTCTCTTTACATTTTCTTCTAGTTTTAGTGATTTCTTCACCCTAGTCCCTTTGATAAAAAGGTAGACAATCTCAAGATCTCCATTTTGATCTGAATAGAGTTGGATTTGGGCATCTTTGAAGTTTCACTTGTGCTTGGCTCGTCTTCTCTCTTTGAGGTAGGGATTTTCTACACTTTTATATGGTCTTTAGCTTGGTTATTTGTTGTTGTGTAACATTGGTGGGATTTGGGAGTATGTTGAACAAACTTAGGGTTTGGGTGTGAAATAAAAAGAGGGGTTTCAATATGAGTGTGAAATAAATGATTATGGGGTTCGAGTATGAGGTTTTATGGTGGCAAAATAGTTAACTTTGACATTTGGGGGATATATGAAAAAAGGAATTTTGCCCTAAATGGGTCAAATTGTTATTTAGCATAAATAACTAAAATTGACAATGATAATGTACTATTGGATGATTATTGGCGTAAATGGTGGAGTTGGACACATGTTGTCTCTCACCTATGGAAATTTGAATAATTTATCTATTGAGAAGATTGCATATCTGTTTAGAAATATCTGTCTTGGGCTATAGGTGGAAGATAACTATGATTGTTGTAGAAACTACATGAGGACTAGGTAAATTAAAACTAATCTATTGTTGATTGTCATTGAATATGACTATGCTTTATATACATTGTATATGTATGATTGTTTAGGAGAAGAAAATGGATGTACTCCATTGTTTGGAAAAAGATAGAGGATGGACTCCATTGAAATTAAGTTGGCCAGAGTGTTCAGGGTAAAAGTCTCGAAATCTTGTGTATACATGGGTGTCGATCCCGGGAAGAAATTTTCGTAAAACGGCAGATTTGAAGTGTTTGTGCGATAATGTATTAAATTGGAAAACCACTGAATTGTAGTCTCTGTTGGGCTGTTGGAAGATAATAAAATTAACCCATGAATTGGGAAGAATAAATGAACTTGAAATGAAGTGAAATATGAACTTTGGGACTTTACGATTATATGTAATGCGAATGTCTTGTCACAAGCCTTGTATATGCACAGTTGTATTTATATCTTTGTTAAATCTCATATGCTGTGCTAGATTCTTTCTACTGGGCTTTGGCTCACCCTATTTGGGAAAAACCATTTTCAGGTACTGGTGACATGCCTCCGCTAGGGCAATAGCTTGGAGGGACTTTTAGGAGCAAGAACTTCTTTATTTTGTTATATTCTTTTGTATAGCCAAGGGTTGAAAATGTATTGAGCTAGGCTCACTTTTTTGTAACCAAGCCACGACTTGGAAAGATGTAAGCATATAGGGCATATGACTATTTGTTTAGTTTTTAATTCTCTTAGTATTACAATACATGTTATAGATTCAGGATGAACATTTGTGAATGTACAATGCATGTGTTAATTTTTATAAACGAACTCTGATGAACGAAAGCATTTTATTTCTATTATTCCTCTACTTTAAGAATTGGGTTTACTGTAATATTTTGGGGGCGTTACAATTACTGTCCATTTTAAAAACTAAGATACAATTTATTCAATAATATTCGATGAAATTAATTTTATATAACTCATTTAAATTGTTGGGATTACAAGATGAACGGTTTAGATTATCATTATGGGCTTAAAATGGAACTCAAAAAATAAAATATGAAAGAATATGGTGGATAAAAGTATAGAGAGGAGTCATTCCTCAACACAACACCGTGCTGTGAGGCTGTTGGGCTTCATTTGTTGAGTAGATTATTTGAAAAAAAAAAAAAAAAATCAAATTATGAGATATTTGAAACTCCATAAAAGATTTTATGTTTAAAAAAATAATGATTAATATAATTTTAATAATATTTTCCAAAATAATTAGTGCTTTCTTATAGGATTGTATTTATGTGATTGATCTCATTTTTTTATACGTAGACATCCTATATCCTAATATTTAGCTTGAATTTTATCTAAAACTATTAATAAATAATTTAAATTCATTCTATATTCTATAAAATATTCATTACATCTCAACCAATATAACAATTATGTTTATTTTTTACTTAATAAGATTTTAAATTTAAATAAATAAAAAAACTTAATTTGATATAAACTACCTTAACTCTTTTGTAAAATTTTCATCAATTATTATTATTTTTTTCAAATTCATGTCTTATTCCAAATTTCCCATTTCATCAAACTTTTTTTTTTTTTTGGGGGGGGGGGGGGGGGGGGCTTTATTTTTTTTTTTCATCAAATTCAAAATTTGATAAATTCTGAATTTGATGAAAAAAAAAACTCTCTTAATTTGATTAATATGAATATTTGATAAAATAATTGAAAATAATTTTTAAACACTTTTTTATTAAATTTAAATCTAATATAAAATAAAAAAGCACTAACACATAATTAACACACTACTATGGGTATAGATTTTTTACATTGAACACTCTTTGAGTCTGTTGATTCATCGCATATTCCATTTTGATTATTCGAATAATTTATTTGTTATACCACAATACGCACGTTATTTATAGTACTAGTCCACCTTTTGTTTTTCATTGTCTACTTTACTTCGATAAGTCAAGGTAGATGATCTCTTGATTTGCAAATATTGTCACTTTTGGTATTAGTGCAAATGCAATTGACAGTGTGATATATAAAAATGTTGTTACTTCTATCTCCCTTTTCAGCATCCTCCTTTTTATTATTCTATTACTTGAGCATTAATGCAGTAAAGAATGCTTCCTTAAAGAAGAAAGATTTTCAAAGGTAGACCAAAAAATTGGGACTGAGCACACATTTCTTTTCAAAGATAGTCCGTCTTTTGTGATGAAAAAAACCCAATTCTACCATCTGTTCCATTTGCTCCAGATAATATGAATATTCTGGGGCTTTGTCTTTGTTGGTTTTGGCTAATTGCTGGCATATCTTTCTGGATTTATCCAAATATATTTTTTAATTTCCTTTTAATTTTTTGGGGTTGCAATCATGTTGGTGCAACTTGTCATTTGGTGCTCTCTTGATTCACTTTTGGGACTTGGAAGTCTCCTCGGCAGCTTTATTCTTTGTAAATTCATTTCCATGTCAGTTTCCTCTTAGTAATTTGTTTAATAGGTTTGTGTATCTTTGTTAGATGAATGGACGAAAAGTTTCAAATGGGAGAGTCAGCCGCACAAAGGCCTGTTCAAATAAAAAGAAGAGCAGCATGCCTTCTCTTCCTCTGCATCCTTGTCTAGCTTCCCGCCGATATTCTTTACAATTCAATGAGGTATGTTTGTCGGCAGTGGTATAATATGATCCATGACCCTCTTTTCATTAAGGAACACCTTCTTCGTTGCACCACCAGCCTGTTCATCCAAGGAATTAACCCTCCATATAGTGCCTGGTTTGCTGATTTGGGGAAAATGAATGTCACAGTGGCAGAGGTAAGTTTACCATTTCCAGGAATTGTTCAGGCTACTTGTGATGGTCTAGTACTGCTTTTGGGTGAGCAGAATACACTTCATGTTGCAAATCCTGTCACGAAGCAAAGAGTACTTGTTCCTTCATTTAGTTGGCCTTCGGAATAACCCCCCTCATTCTCATTAGCATATGCTCATTCAACGATGGAATGTAAAGTGTTGTTCCATCTATAAATCTGATGAATACAGTGGAGCCTTCAAATGCATGATGATTACTCTGGGAAAAGATCATGCATGGAAACTGGTTAATAGTAACAAATTATCTGATCCTTATTGCAGTATATTGGGAGATATTCCAGTATATAATGAAGGATTTCTTTATTGGGGTAACAAGTATGATACTTACGTTGTTGCTTTGGACGTGGAATCTGAAATGTTTTATGAGTTTCCAAGGCCGGCTTTTAAGAGTAAATCTTGTGGTTTTTCTTATGTAGCAAGGGGAAAATCGCTGTCTTGCCTAGTTCGGTTGATTCCTGGAACATTATTCGATGTTTTTGTAGTGTCTGATCCCATGAGTGGTGAGTGGAGGAAGATCCACAAAATTGACTTGGCTCAAAAATGTACATTGAGTGACGAGTTGAATGGCTTGTTCTCTTGGCCTGCCCAGGATTCATTTTTTATACCAATTGCTTGGGTGAAGAATGAATTGGTCATATGTCTCCTTCACATACCAGGTCCTTATATTACTCACAATGTCAAGACTGGGGAGACCTTCATAATTGGAAGTTTCGGGGACGATGCCTGGCGCATTTTTTGGAGTGACTATGCCTACAGCCTTGTCTCATTGACCTCAAGTTAACAGTTCATCAATCGCTATCTGATCAATCATCAGTCTATGTATGACCTTCATACTTGGAGGTTTTGGGGACGATGGCTGGTGCATTTTCTGGAGTGATTATGCCTACAACCTTGTCTCATTGACCTCAACTTAACAGTTTGTCAATCACTATCTGATAAAAAATCTGTCTATGTATTGGGCTGTTTAATGTTTCTTCTGTTTATGAATTTCAATTGGGTTTTGTTGTACTTCTGAGTTAGTGCAGTTGTTGCTTGTACATTTTACTGGCAGTGGGCTTGAACAGATCTTTGTAATTGTCATAGCTGCCTTGTCAGTATTTGCTACTGCGGACTTCTTAACTTTGTGCATTCTCCCCTATTTCGCAAATCGCAGATCAAGGAGCCCTATTTGAGCCCCATTCGCAGATCGCAGAAATCGAAACAGAGTTGTCGCCAAAAATCGAAACATCGTCTCAAATCCATCAACCACTAGAACTTTATGGTATTTATTGTTTAAAATTCGTTTGAAATTTCTTGTTTGCATTGAAATTGTTTGATTGTTGTTGTTGTTGTTGTTGTTGTTGTTGTTTGTGATTTTTTATTTATTTTATTTTTTTGAAGGGTTTGGTTGTTGAAATAATTTATGTTTTAAAAAAATTCTGTTTTAAACAATTTCTATTTAAAAAAAATTAGTGAATTTGGTTTTACAAAAAATTAACTCTATTTTGCCAGGAAGGATGAGGGAGGGAATGAAGAAAACGGTTGATTTTTGGTGAATTGGAACATTTGGCAACTGTTATAGCATGCCATTGGAGAAGCTATTTTTTCCCAAGCTGCCATATTATGGCTTTAGCAGCTATTTTAGCAATGCATTGGAGATGCTCTAAAGTCCCACATTTTTAGCTACTAAAATGTTAGTTGGCAAAGAGTTTTTCTTTTGGCTACTAAAAATTTGGAAGCCTAAAGTCCCACATTTTTTGCTACTAAAATTTTAGTCGGCAAAAGTGTTTTTATTCTTTAGCTTTTGTTTTTAGCTACCAAATATTTTAGTCGCCAAATGTTTAATTTTCTCTTGGCTACAAAACTTTTACTCGCCAAATGTTTTTTTTTTTTTTGCTACAAAACTTTTAGCCGCCCAAAGTATTTTTCCAATTTCTTTTTAGCTACTAATTGTTTAGTCACCAAAAACATGATATTATGTTTCATCGTAAAATTATAATTTCTCCACAACCTGCCTATATTCCATGCACCCTGTAATACTATTACCCAAAAGACAACCTAAGAGGGAGGGTGAATTAGGTTTTTACAATTAAAAATTAATAATACCCTAATAAAATTATGACTAGTACAATAGATAAATATAGTTAATAAAATAAAAATAATTAAAACAAGTGTTCTAACAACTATGTCACTTAATGATTTTAGCACAGTGAAAACAAGTGTTCTAACAACTATATAGTTACAGCAATTTAAATAAAATAAAGAGATAAGGGAGAGAGAGGTTCGGCTTCAACTCGGCCTACGTCTACTCCTCAAGCTTCACTTGAGATTTTCCACTATGCTCTAACTTCACGGGGGTGCTAGCAACCTCTTTACAAATAGAGAAATCCTCCACGGATTTTACACAGACTTTCTAAGTCAAGAACACTGAGTGTACTACACTCTTACAAGGTTAAAAAGAATGTGTTTTTGCTTTCACTGAAAGCTACAAGAATTATCTCTCAAAGATAGATATAAAAATGAAGCTTGGTTTTTCTGTAAACCTCACACAGGAAAGATGGGCTTAAAGCTATGCGTCTCAGTGTATAATTTCTGAAAGAGGATGTAAACAAAAATTGAAGAACACTCATCAGAAAATTTTTCAGAAAATAGATGTAAGTGATTATAGATCAAAAAATATTTTCTGATTTTTTTGTAACTTGTTTACATTAGAGGCTTGTATATATAATGAAACTAATAGCCGTTGTATTCATTTGAATTTATAGCCGTTATACTCCATCATTACTAATTTGAATATCTTTCACTCCATCATTACAAATTTGAACATCTTCCACTTGAACCTTTTGAAATGCTGTTGTGCTGGGCTGTTTGAACCTCTATTTTTGGGATGTTTGAACTCCTGACTTAATCAAATATTAAATACATTCTAACAACATTTAGGATAAAGGTTTAGGTGAGAAATAATAGGACAAAATAAATTTTGATTTTATTTTCTCTTTCAAATAAATCATCAAAATAAATTTTGATTCTATTTTTCTCTTCTAAATAAATTAAAAACATAATTAAATAAATCATCAAAATAAATAAGTCTAACAATCTCCCCCTTTTTGATGATGGCACACAATGATATTTTGATTTGATTTGGGAGTAAGAAAAGCTCTCCCTCAAGTCATGCTCCCTGAATTCATTTCTAAATACATAGGTTAGCACATGTGTAATAAATAAGCTTTAATTAGAGACATGATATGAGACTAAGATATCACACTATAAATACAAAACATCATAACAAAATAATATCATAATACATAACATCATATAATTTTCTCCCCCTGTGACATTATCAAAAGGAAATCATGGGTCAGAATCTGGAGGAGGAGGAGGAAAATGTTAGGAGAAGAAATGTATGAAGGACTTGAGAGCATTCAACTGATATAAATATTTCCATATCAATGTAGCAATACACATATATCATTTTAACAAAAATTCAAGTTTCACAGTCATAACAAAACTTTTTAAGTAGAAATCGACATTCCAAGCTCGCCATAAATAAAATTGAAGCGATCATCGCTTAGGGATTTTGTGAAAATATCCGCCAATTGCTTGTCGGTGTTTACAAATTCAAGTACAATATCTTCTTTTTGAACATGATCTCTTAAAAAATGATGTCGAATTTCAATATGTTTTGTTCGTGAGTGTTGAACCGGACTTTTACTTAAATTGATGGCACTAGTATTATCACATTTAATAGGGATATGATCATAATGCAAATTAAAATCCTCTAATTATTGTTTCATCCAAAGTATTTAGGTACAACAACTTCCAGAAGCTATATATTCAGCTTCGGTCGTTGATAAAGCAACATAATTTTGCTTTTTGCTAAACCAAGATACGAATGAGTTACCAAGAAAGTGACAAGTGCCACTTGTGCTTTTTCTATCAAGTTTGCATCCTGCAAAGTCGGCATCCGAATAACTAATTAAATCAAATGCAACACCTCTAGGATAAAATAGTCCCAAATTTTGAGTGTTAACAAGATATCTAAAAATTCTTTTAACAGCACTGAGATGTGATTCCTTAGGATTTGATTGATATCTAGCATACATACAAACACTAAACATAATATCGGGTCTACTTGCAGTTAAATAAAGAAGTGAGCCGATCACACTTCGATATTTTGTTTGATCAATGGACTTACCTTTCTTATCCTTGTCTAGCTTAATGGATGTGCTCATAGGTGTTCCAACTATTTTTGAGTCATACATACCAAACTTTTTGAGTAGTTCTTTTGTGTATTTAGCTTGGTTGATAAAAATTCCTTCCTTACATTGTTTGATTTGAAACCCAAGGAAATAATTTAACTCTCCCATCATGCACATCTCAAACTCACCTTGCATACACTTAGCAAATTTCTTACACAAGGTTTCACTAGTAGCACCAAATATAATGTCATCCACATATATTTGCACAATAAGTAAATCATCATTTTTAGTTTTAACAAAAAGTGTGGTGTCAATCGTTCCTCTAGAAAAATTATTTTCAATCAAAAATTTACTTAATCGTTCATACCATGCACGAGGTGCTTGTTTCAAACCATATAAAACTTTTGATAGTTTAAAAACATGATTTGGAAAAGCATAATCTTCAAAACCTGGGGGTTGTTTAACATAAACTTCCTCATTTATAAAACCATTAAAAAAGGCACTTTTTACATCCATTTGATAAAGTTTGAAATCTCTAAAACATGCAAATGCAAGTAACATGCGAATGGCTTCTAATCTAGCAATCAGAATAAAGGTTTCATCGAAATCAATACCTTCTTCTTGATTGTATCCTTGTGCAACAAGTCTAGCCTTGTTTCTTATAATTGTGCCGGATTCATCAAGCTTGTTTCGAAAGATCCATTTGGTACCGATAATGGTATGATCTTTAGGTTTTGGCACAAGTTTCCACACTTTGTTTCTCTCAAATTGGTTAAGCTCTTCATGCATAGCTATCATCCAATGTTTATTGAATTCGGCTTCTTGAAAGTTTTTAGGCTCAATCTGTGAGAGAAAAGCCAAGTTACTACAAATATTTCTAAGTGAAGAGCGAGTTTCAATACCTTTTGAAGGGTCACTTAGGATTAAATCCTTAGGGTGATTATGAACAAACTGCCATTCTCTTGGCAAATCATCATTGTTTCCTCCTTCTTCTTGAGATGGGAGGATAGGTTGTTTATATGTTTGGTTCTCTTCTTTATAGATACTTGAATCTTTCACATTTGGTTCCAAATCTATATTATTACTAACAATTTGCTTTTGAGCAGAGATGCTAGTTTTATCAAATATCACATGTATAAATTCTTCCACAACAAGAGTTTTTTTTTATTAAAAACACGATAAGCTTTGCTAGTTAAGGAATAGCCAAGAAAAATTACTTCATCAGATTTTGAATCAAATTTACCTAAGTTATCCTTACCATTATTATGCACAAAACATTTACAACCAAAAACATGCAAGTGACTAATGTTGGGTTTTTTATCATGCCAAAGTTCATAAGGAGTTTTTTTGAGAATAGGTCTAATTAATGCACGATTTAAAATATAACATGCGGTGTGAACGACTTCGGCCCAAAAATATTTAGGAAGATTATTTTTACAAAGCATTGTTCTACTCATCTCTTCTAAAGTTCTATTCTTCCCTTCTACTACATCATTTTATTGAGGGGTTCTTGGTGCTGAAAAATTATGTCCAATACCATGCTCATCACAAAAAAATTCAAATTTCTCATTTTCAAGTTCTCTACCATGGTCGGTTTGAACATTAGTAATAAGAAAGCCTTTTTCATTTTGAATTCTACAACAAAGTTTTGTGAAAGAAGAAAAGGTTTCATCTTTGTGTGCTAAAAACATAACCCATGTAAATCTGAATAATCATCAACAATAACAAGACAATAACGTTTACCACCTAGACTAGATTTCCTTGAGGGACCAAATAAATGCATATGCAATAGTTGTAAAGGTATAGTTGTGGAAATATGAGATTTTGATTTAAATGATATTTTAGTTTGTTTTCCTTGTTGACAAGCACTACAAAGATGATCTTTTTCAAATTTAATTTTTGGAAGTCCAATGACCAAATCCTTTCTCAAAAGTTTAGCAATTAAATCCATATGAGTATGACTAAGTCTTCTATGCTATAACCAACTATTTTCATTATTAACATATAAACATTTAACATTACTAGCATAGAAATCATTAAGATGAAAAACATAAACATTATCATAGTGATTACCAACGAATAAAGCTTTATGATCATTTGTGCTTTCAATTGTGCAATATGATTTATCAAAAATAACTCGATTACCTTTATCACATAATTGACTAATACTAAGTAAGTTATGCTTAAGTCCATCAACGTGTAAAACATTTTCAATAGAAGGGTTAGGAGAAATACCAATGCTACCAATACTGATGATTTTTCCTTTCTTGTTGTCTCCAAAAGTAACAAATCCTCCATCTTTCGATGATATTTTAGTAAAGAATGATTTATCACCGGTCATGTGTTTGGAACATCCACTATCAAGGTACCACTTCCCTTCTTTAGTTGTGGACTTAAAACAAACCTACAAGATGACAATCAAGTGTTGGTTTTGGTACCCATAGTTTCTTGGGTCATTCTTGGTTAGTTTTGTTAGATCCCTTAACAATCCAAATCTTTTTAATTCCCATGTTTATATTATTTTCCAATGGACAAGAAGATATATAATGGCCTTTCTTTCTACAATAATGACAAGTAATATGAGGGTGAGTCATGAGAGGTGCCTTTTCAAAAATTGTATTGAGATTTTTTTGTTTTTTAATAGGGTCATATCTAATGCCCTCTTTATTGAAAACGCATCTTTGATTTCCAATAAGTATGTTAAGATTGTCTCTACCTTTTACAAAATTTTCAAGTGTTTTTGTTAAATCATCAATATTGTTTTGTAAAGCAATTTTCTCATTGGAGATGGTGTCAAAATCATTTTTCAAAACAATTTTTTTTTCTTTAATTCTTCTAGATTAATAGATAAAGATGCAACAGATTTCTTCAACACATTATTTTTGGCACAAACTTTTCTAAATTCATCTTGTAGTTCATAGAATGCACTTTCAAGTTCTTCATAAAGAGTAGTTACCTCATCTTGAGTAGAGTCTTCATCTTCAAGAGCCATAAGACATAAGTTGGCTACTTAATTTTCAATTTCATCACTTGAACTTTTATCTTCACTTTCTCTCCAAGCTGCTACCATGGCCTTTTTGTTTCTTTTGTAGTCTTTTCATGATTCTTCAATTTTGGACAATCTATCTTCATATGTCCAGGATTTTTGCACTCATAGCAAATTATAGGCTCTTTCTTGTTATTTTTGTTGTACTCTTTCTTGAAAGGTCTTCTTCCTCCATAATTGTTTTTCTTGAAGTGCTTTTTGAGATTTCTACTAAACATGACATAGCTTTCATCCTCACTGAAGTTTTCATGTTCTTCTTCATTTGATGAGGGTTTGAATGCAATTCCACTTTTCTTTTTGTTTTCAACATCCTCATGTCCTTTCATGGTGATCTCATGAGTCATAAGGGAACCCATAAGCTCATCCAATCTAAGTGTGAATAGATTTTTGGCTTCTATAATGGCTGTGACCTTTTGCTTCCCAATTCTTTGGTAAACACCTAAGAATTTTTCTTACCAACTCACTGTTAGTATAAGTTTTGCCAAGAGATTTCAAAGAGTTTACAATTTCAGTAAATCTAGTAAACATACTTGAAATAGATTCATCAGAGTTCATTTTAAACAATTCATAACTATGAACAAGCATATCAATACGAGATTCCTTCACTTGGTTTGTACCTTCATACGTTACCTCAAGTTTGTCCCAAATTTCTTTTGCCGAATCACAACTTGAAATTCTGTTATACTCCTTAGAGTCTAATCCACAAACAAGGGTGAGTTTGGCTTTAGCATTGGCTTGCAATAATTTATGATCTCTCTCATCACATTCATCTTTAGTTTTAGGTACACTAATATTGTCTACTAATTTTTGGACCTTTGGTGACAATAATCCACATGCATAATCAGTGGCTTGTAGGTATAGGGTCATCTTATCCTTCCATTGATTATAGTTGTTTTCGTCAGACAATGGTGATCTATTTGTGGCTTGTCCTTCAGCTAAGGTTGCCATGGATCGAAACTCCTAGATGGTTAAATCTAAAACAAGAGTCTAGGCTCTGATACTAATTGTTACCCAAATGACAACCTAAGAGGGAGGGTGAATTAGGTTTTTACAATTAAAAATTAATAATACCCTAATAAAATTATGACTAGCACAATAGATAAATATAGTTAATGAAATAAAAATAATTAAAACAAGTGTTCTAACAACTATGTCACTTAATGATTTTAGCACAGTGAAAACAAGTGTTCTAACAACTATATAGTTACAGCAATTTAAATAAAATAAAGAGATAAGGGAGAGAGAGGCAAACAAATTTATAGTGGTTCGGCTTCAACTCGGCCTACGTCCACTCCTCAAGCTTCACTTGAGATTTTCCACTATGCTCTAACTTCACGGGGGTGCTAGCAACCTCTTTACAAATGGAGAAATCCTCCACGGATTTTACACAGGCTTTCTAAGTCAAGAACACTGAGTATACTACACTCTTACAAGGTTAAAAAGAATGTGTTTTTGCTTTCACAGAAAGTTACAAGAATTATCTCTCAAAGATAGATATAAAAATGAAGCTTGGTTTTTCTGTAAACCTCACACAGGAAAGATGGGCTTAAAGCTATGCGTCTCAGTGTATAATTTCTGAAAGAGGATATAAACAAAAATTGAAGAACACTCCTCAGAGAATTGTTCAGAAAATAGATGTAAGTGATTATCGATCAAAGAATATTTTCTGATTTTTTTGTAACTTGTTTACATTAGAGGCCTGTATATAAAATGAAACTTATAGCCGTTATATTCATTTGAATTTATAGCCGTTATACTCCATCATTACTAATTTGAATATCTTCCACTCCATCATTACAAATTTGAACATCTTCCACCTGAACCTTTTGAAATGCTGCTATGTTGGGCTGTTTGAACCTCTATTTTTAAGCTGTTTGAACTCCTGATTTAATCAATTATTAAATACATTCTAACAGCATTTAGGATAAAAGTTTAGGTGAGAAATAATGGGACAAAATAAATTTTAATTATATTTTTCTCTTCCAAATAAATTAAAAACATAATTAAATAAATCATCAAAATAAATAAGTCTAACAAATACGTATATAAACAAAATGATACATACTATCAATCATTCCACAATCTGCATCCATATACAAAAAATAAATAACTTTAAATGTCAAAGTCCATATACAAACCAACTATTGTCCAAACTAAAATAATAATTCCATACAAAATATGTCATACAAAAATCAAGGTCCTCCGTATACAAAAAAATATATTTACTACCAAGTGAAATTACCATTTGGCATGGTACAAATTACCATCGTAATCTGTACCACGACAAAATGTGATATATGTACCACAACAAAAAAATTTCTATAGACCATGACAAAAGATCATATATGTATGCCAACAAATGGTCATATATGTACCACGACAGAAAGTGATCTATGTACTACGGCAATCATTATCTGTTGATTGCCAAAAGTTTTCCATATCAGTAATAGTGAACTACACAAAAGCTGAGGACGACAAAAGTATTATATTAGTTCTATACAAAAGTATAAATTCTTCGCCATACACCAATATGGATTATCCACAAGTCCATGCAACAAAGCCATCTACAAAAATAAAATAAAAAACAAAACATTAGAATTGGTTACAAAATATCAATCTAGTGAACCATAGGGAATATGTTCTAACATGCATTTAAGGTAGAACAATCGAGAAATGTCTTCTCGGAAATAAAAGAAAGTATAGATATATGTATCATACAATATTTATTCCAACCAATTGCACAAACAATCTAATAGAGAGAGAGAGAGAGAGAGAGAGAGGCTGGAAATACCTGGTGTGCGCTGGAGGAGGCACAAATCAAAGTAGCTACTGTTGTCCGTCGCTGGTGGGGAGATGGGTGGTACCGTCGCTAGTGGGGAATTGGCTTGTCCCATCGCCGGTGAGGAGGTAGGTGCTCTTTGCGACAGTGGTGGACGGTGGCCGGTAGGAGGGTCGCCTACGATGGAGTGAGAGAAAGAGAGAGAGAGACAGAAGAGGGATGATAAGAGAGTGAAATGGAAGAGGAATGAGGGTAGTCTAATGAAGATACAAAATTTGATCAATGCCGACTAAAATTCTTTTTAGTAGCCAAAACCTTACTAACGGTGGCTAAATATTATTTTAGTCGCTAAGAGTAGTAATTTGGCGACTAAACATTTTGGTCGCCAATTAATTTTATAAATCCTTCCAAAATTCAAAATTTTCCCTCCAAATATTTTAATCCTTTGGCGACTAAAATATTTTTTGGTCACTAAAAATAAATTATTGGTGACCAAATTTTTGGTCCCCAAAAGTCTAAAAGTAATATTTTGTTTTTCATTTGGCGACTAAAAAATTTTAGTAGCCAAAACTATCTATACAGCGACTAAAACATTTTTTAGCCGCCAATTGTGGCATTTTTAGCGACTAAATTTTTTTTAGTCGCCAATAATCAATATTTCCCGACTAGAAAAAATTAGTAGCTAAATATTATACCTTTGCCGACTAAAAAAAATTTTAGTTGCCAATTCCACAAGTTTTGGCGACTAATTTTTTTTTAGTAGCCAAACTAGTCGTCAAAAGTGCATTTTGTTGTAGTGGTATCACTGAAAATTCGCCGGAGTATCACTAGAGTGTTATGAACGTCACCGGAAGTCGTCGGAATGTCTAGAATGTTCGCTAGACGTCAAGAATATCGTCGGAGACTCACCGAAATGTCCAGAATTGTCAAGGAAAAAAAAAACAGAATAAATTGAGAAATTAAAGTGAAAAATTATAGCAAAATATGTTAAATATTGATAAATTAAAAAAAAAGAAAAGAAAAAGAAAACGTAACAACAACAAACAGCCACAAAGGGGAAAAAAACATATGTTATTTTCAATTTTTGTAGGGTTTAAGCAAATAATCTCCAATATTGATCAAACTGAAAAGCAAGCTCTGAAACTGTAAAATGTTACAGTTTCAAAGTATGATTTTATTAAGTATTTATCCTTATTAATCAAACTGAAAAACATGTTATGAAATTGCAAAATTTTACAATTCTAAAAAAAGTTATGAAACTACAAAATTTTACAATTCTAAAGAATATTTATTTCAGCACACACACACAAAAAAAAAAAAAAACTAAAACTGTAAAATTTTACAATTTTCATCGCCTATAACTAAAACTCAAAAATAACTTGTTCATAACTTAAAAATTTTCTCTATTAAAACAGGAAAATAGAAGTGTGTAATATAGAAAAAGTAAAAAAAAAAAACTAAGAGATAGAAGGAAAGAGACAGATATAAAGAGGCTTGTACTCTCGGGAACTATTTTTTATTTAGATCTAGCCGGATATGATGTAGATCTACTCATTTTTTTGTCGGAAACTCATCTCCTTCACCATTAGTGAGCGCGAAGTAAAGAGTCGGTGTGCGGCAGTTGCTGGTGAACCTCAATCAATAGTGATTGTCGGTCGCCAGTCGCCTATGACTATAGATTAAAAAGAGAAAGAAAAGAAGGAAGGCATGGTCGTGATTGTCGTCGAATATTAGAGAAAGAGAGATAAAGAGAAGAAGTAAGGTGCTGAGAAAGAAGAAAAGATAAATGGGTACAGAACTTTTAGGTGTATCTAAAAGGTTTTGGGATTAAATAGTACACATACTTTTCAAAAATGACTCGTGGGTAATTTGTCCTTCTAATTTTTATCATCAAATTCACTGACAATAACATGATAAAAGAATTGAGATTAATATGGATTGTTTCATATCATTGTAGGTTAAATTAAAAAAAAAGAGACTCTTAAAAGTCTCAAATATTTCTCATTTTTAATGAAACATTTGTTAGAATAATTATTCACTATCACATGTAACAATGAGGTAGCCATGGCACAAATAGATTTGGATCATCCATTTATATGAGGGTGTAATCCGCACAAATAGATGATCCAAATTTATTTTTGACATTGTCACAATGAATAATTTTTTCATTTGTCAAATCCATATTATAAATAGACATAGTGGTAAAAACATTATGTCAAGTAATGCTAAGTACGTGTTTGTAATTTTATACATAAATATTTAAATAGTTTAATAATTGAAAAAATCTTATTTGCATTTTTAGTGGTTTGTTAAATAAGAAAAATCATTCAAGAATTATTGGATTCAATAATTCAATAGGACAATATAGAAAAGAAATTTTTAAGGGGTATATATTTTATATAATATTTCATGTAGTTGAAGATGGTGACCAGAGGAGGTCATCGTGGCAATGATGGTTAATGGTAATGATGAACAATGGAGGGGTAGTCGAAGGATGGGGGGAAAAAATGAAGGAATAGAAAAAAATAAATAATCAAGTAAAATTAACTCTCTCTTTTTTTTTTCTTTTTTTTTTATGGTTACCAAATTTTGAGGAAATATTATTTTGTCCCCTAAACTATCACATTTTTTTTAATTTGACCCTCATATTTTGATTTATTTCAATTTAGTACCTAAACTTTTAGAAAATTGATCAATTTAACCCACGCTGTCACATTCCATCTACAATTGGACGGAATGTGCTAACGTGGCACCAAAATTCAATTGGAATTTCATTTTACCTCCCAAACTATACTTTAAAAATCAATTTGTCCCCCAAATATAAAAAATTAAATTTAAATATTTAATAAATAATTTTTTATCTCAATAATGAAAAAATTAAATTTTAAATAATATATACTTTGTAAAAAAATAATAAAAAATATAAAAATTCTCATTTTAAATTATTCTGAGACTATGAAGTATGGATAATTCGACAAACATGTCGTACCCGTACCGAGTACTTACCAACATACGATATTTCTGCATACATACTGAGTATACAAAATATATACTCAAATTTTTCTTTCTTAATTTTTGACCTACCTAGACATATCTAATATCTATCCAAGCCGTGCCGTCACGACAACAAAAACATACTTTAGTGGCACTACACTAGTGACATATTTTTAGAAAATGCCACAAAAATGATATTTAGTGGCACGTTTTTTAAAAATGCCACAAAACGACAAACATGAAAGGCTCTAGTGACATTTCAATGAACAAGTGTCACAAAAGTACAACAAAAACACACTTTAGTGACACTATACTAGTGGCATATTTTTAGAAAATGCCACAAAAATAATATTTGGTGACACATTTACATAAATGCCATAAAACTACAAACATATAAGGCTCTAGTGGAATTTCAATAAAGAAATGTCATATCAATTTTATGGCATTTTATAAAATAATGACACAAGAAATTTTTTAAGTGACATTTGTCAACAGATGCCACTAAACTTTAGTAGCAATGAATTTTTTTTTAAAATGTCACTAAACTAGGTAGGTGCAAGCTACTTTCTATGACATTAGGTGAAAAGTGTCATAAACAATATTTTATAGCATTTTGAGATATGCCACTAAGCTAAAAAATTTCCAACCTATCTAATGGCATTTTTTGAAAAAACAAAAAATGCTAATATATTTTCAAAATTTATTACAATTGCTTATAATTATTGGGTAATTTACATCAATAATCCTTTTATTTTGTTGTTCTATATAGTTTTAATTGACTAAATTTTGACATTAAATTTTAGATTTTACGTAAATTTAGTCCAATTGATATAAAATCTTTAGGGTCTTTGATAGAAAATTTTCATTAGATTGGTTAAGAATAAGCCACTGAATTGACCAAGGATTTTATTTTATTCCTAAAACGATGACAGGTTTCTTGTGTCATAAAAAAATGCTATCGATTGGGCTAATTTAAGACAAAATAAAAAAATTCAAAATTAAAATCGATTCAATTGAAATTACGAAGACTAAAATTACATAATAGCCAAAGTAGAGCGACTAATAGTGTAATTTGCCCTAATTGTTAGCATTTGTTAATGACTAAGTGACATGTGTCATTTTTTTAGAGATAAAATAATAAATTTGCTCAATTCGTTGAGTTAGCCTCAACAAATTCAGTAATTATTTTTCATCAAAAATATTAATTGTATTATTAATTACACTAAATTGACACAAAATTTAAATTTAAAATTAAAATTACAATTAATTTAATAAAAAATATTACTTTTATATTTAAAATATCAACAAACTCATTCTCCACTTGTTTTTTTTTTTTTTTCCCTTTTATGTTATACAACAAAGGATACAACAAAGGAAATAACGCAACTGAAGAAACAAATCAAATTTGATACAGCAAAATCCGCATGCCAGATCCACCTAGAGACCGAGAAGGAAGTCCAAAAATTCTGAATTTGGTGAAGTAAATTTGATTTTGGCGGGTCAAAGAGGCGGGAGCCAAATCATGAAGCAAGGGTTTATCATTCAAAGTTATCCCATAAGTTATCCTCAGAGATTCTTAAGTTCCTCTCCAACAAATATCATTCAAAGTGCCACACAAATTACACATCTCCAAAGAACCTGTGCCTTCATATTATAACCAATGCCCATAAATTCAAAGCAAAACTGTACACAAGAAGGTACCACCCCATATACCTTCACAAAATCTAGCACTCTCCACCGTAGTGTCGATGCCACAGGACATTGAAAAAATAAGTGATCATTACTCTCCTTGTCCCTTTTACACATGACACACTATTGCAGATATAAATAGCAATTTGGTTTTCTTTTTTGCATCATTTCATTAGTATTAAGTTTGTTGTGAGCCATAGTCAATGCAAGATCTTTTGTTTTGAATGGCACATTTGCACTACCAATAAACTTATGGGGATCAAAGAGTGGTACATTTGGATCATTGTTTATAGTTTTGTTTAGTTTTGGTGGTTGTGCTGTTTGGTTGAGTAGGAAGAAGAAAAAAAAAACTTCAAAGAAGTAAGTGAAGCATTTGAATCTTTAGCTAAATTGAAAATGGAGGATAATCAGCTGAGAAGTGAATTTGGTCTAAAATCCCTTGCAATAATGAAGGTCAAATGATCTATATATATATATATATATATATATTTCAAGTGCTGGTGCTAATGATCTTGTTTCTGTATCGATTTATAAATCCTCCCCAAGGCACTGTAGGGTGGGGTTGGTGTACTTGCCCTTTGCTCTCTCATAATTGAATTTAGGACACTGGAAACTGCATTTTTCTTCTCTTTCAGAATTTCTTTCTGTTACTACAGTCTTATTGTCCAACCCAGGCTGAAGCTATCAGTGGGAATGATAGTCTCTTAAGCATGTAGCAGTGCTTTTGTCTGCAACACCATTTGTACTCATTCATATGAGAGTAGAAAACATTGCACGTAGGGATATAGTTGGAACAAAAAAGGGGAGGGGGGAGGATAAAAAACCCCTCAGTGCCTGAAAATTTGGAACAAAAAAGGCGTTTTATTTTTAGTTTTTTTCAAAACAAATTTCACTCCCTGAAAATTTCTTTTGTTTACCAAAAAAATGTTATCATTGGAAACCATGTTTTCAGTTAATTTCTTTGTCAATACAAATGATACCATGAAAGAAAAATCCATTGAACATCTGTTGGATTAGAAGATTGATATCAAAGAGAATAGATCAATTTAATTTGATCTAGAAGGGGGGGGGGGGGGGGTACAAAAAACCCCTCAGTGCTGTTCCTTTAAGTGACCATTCCATAGCTTCAAGGTTTTTTTTTTTTCCCCTTTTCCTTTTCCTTTTCCTTTTTTTTTTTGAATGGTCTTGTGAAACACAAAATAGAACAAGAAATAGATACAAAAATAAGTTTCTATGGCACATGTTGGAGAAAGGAGGGGGAGGGGAGGAGGGCACGAAGAACCATAACATATCAAGGTTTTGGTGTGCCAAACTAGGGATCATCTTATTGGACCCAAGTAATATCCACAAAAAATCTGTTCTGACCTTTTCCAAATAGCACCATAAGTATCTGTTAGAAACTGTTTTTTTGGTGTCGGTCCATGGTTCTGTGCTCCTTGTGTACATAAAACTCTCATTTAAGCCAAGTTGGGCAGACATGGTTGATGCATTAATCCCCAAGTTATTTCTCATTTCAGTGAATTGAGATTTTCCTGAAATTTTGAACATACTTGGTATACTTTAAATCCTCTTCTATTCAGGTTCCAAGATAAACTATGTACTCATACTGAAATTGCTACTTTTTTTTTTTTCTTTCTTTCTTTCTTCTTGGAATTTGTTATTTTTTAGATATTGAATAGGGATATAGTTGTTATGCTTGCATAGAATTGAAAAAATATTGCACATAGCTGGACCCCTGTTTGAAAGAGAATTAAATTTGGTATACTCTTGGATATAAAGTGCTTTGTCTCATCATGAAATATAGGATCAGTCACTAGCACTGTACATGGAAAAGAAGTAAGAAATATATGATATATCTATGTACTTTTAGGTAATCCTTACGTTGATTTGGTTTTTTACTACATTGAGACTTTTGACACTAAACTTTCCTTTTGTTATTCTACCTTACTAGTTTTTAAAGAGTTTGGATATGAGATCTGGAAAATTCCAATACGTATTTTGAAGTTTAGAATTCATTTTGAGTAAATAAGACTTTTAGGTAATTAACTCTTAGAAAAATGATTCATTTTCATAATTTTGTCTACCAAATTCCACTCCAATGATATGAAATTAGAGGAGCCAAAGATGAGAGTCATGCCATTGTGGATAGAATTTGGGGGCCTTAATTAGGGGATTTAGCAGATATATAGTGGGTGCAAGCCTATTTGTAAATATTTTTATATCTTTTATGTTGGAAATAAAATTTTCTTTAATTTTTAAAAATTTGTTAGTTTGTATAATAGTATGATTTTGTTACAATTGGACAAGCTATTGGAGCTCATGTTGCTTGGCCTACTCCATTTGTGGTATATTTCTTTCGTAAATAATAATTTCATTAACAAATTTATATTAACTTAATATAGTGTCAATTACCTTTATAAGTTTATCTTTTGGATGCAGATTTCGCAAGTTATGAATGCTAGCCGAGAATATTTATACAAGTGAGGTTGAGAGTTTGGGAATTGATTTTGTTTTGATAATTTGTCTCTTATGGATGTCACTATGGCTTTTCAGAACTTATGGTTGAAATAATTTTCTTTTTAATTTTTTTTGCTTTAACTTTGTTAGTGTAGTAGAATATTTTATAATTTCGGTAAGGGATTTTTATTGCAATATAAATAAATTTATATTTCAATAATAAATAATTGATTGTGGTTTGATTTTTTTTTTTTTTTTTTGATGTGATGATTCTATGGTGGTAATATTTGTTTATTGTTATGAAAATATTAAAGGATGAATGGATGTCAAATTAATATAGGTTGTGGTGATTAATATTCAATTGCTTAAAAAATTAATTCAATTTTTATACGCATTTACGCCTGCTTAGTTGTAACTTTTAAAAGTGTCAATGAAAATAACATATAAGTGGCATTTTGTAGTAGTGATAGTAGTTTTGCAAAGTGTCACTAAAATAAGTCTCAAAGTCACTTATATCCATTTAATGGCACAAATGAATTGGATTTAGTGGCATTTATATCAATTGTAAGATAACAAATGTCATTAAAAATCCATGTAGTGGCATTTTTTAAATTACAAGTCTTCTTTAATGGCACTTGATAGCATCACGAATAGTGTCTACCATGACATTAAAGTGTCACTGAAAGTGTGTAGCCTTGATGGTGTAATGGCACTTAGAAATGTCACTAACTCTTTTTTTAATGGTGCTTGATAGTGTCACAAATAATATCTATCATGACATCAAAATGTCATTGAAAGTTTTTAGCCATGATGGTGTAGTGGCACTTGCAAATATCTACCGTGGTACTAATATCTACCATGACACCGGTAGAAATGACACTTGTTCAAAATGCCACAAGACTAAAAAATGTCATTAGAAGAATAGTTTTGTGGCACTTTCAAATGTCACTAAACTAAGAAAATGTTGTCGTGCATACCTCAGTCGAAAATAATATTTTTCTTCGACTACAAAGATAAAATTCTTTTACTAAACTTCTTTTTCATTTTTAGTTTTGTACTTAGCATGGTTTTAAAATTAAGTTATTGTTTATAAGTTATTTAATATAATAATATTTAATTTTATCTTATACATATGCTTAGGTTTGGCATCCCCTAAAAAAGTCAAAAAGTCACTATCGTATTTAAGTCATATCATCTTATTTAAGTCACATCACCTCTTTATCACATCACTTGAAACCCAACTCATATTTCATAAAAAGTTAAAAAGTGTACTTATTTAGAACATTCCAAACAACAATGTCACTTGTATTTTGGATTTAACAAACTAAACCATTTAATCAATTTTTGTATTATTTCAAATTAAAAATAAATATTTTTTTACAAACGTATTAAACCATACCCATACCCGTACTCGTACCTTACTTTTTTAAGATTTTACAATGTCAATGTACTCATATCATACCAATACAAGTGCTCATACCTATACTTGTGCTTCATAACTCTCATATTATCTTGAGTTGATTCTAGAGAAACTTATTAAGCCGAAAATTTCTTGACTACTCCATGTGTGTGTGCGTGTGCAATTGTAACTAATTTATTATCTAAATTAATTTCAATAGAATTGATAGACTAATAGTAATTTCAAAATTGAGTGGGAAATTTTTTTCAAAATTCAATAAGTAACCGGTACGGGTACAACATGTTTGTCGAAGTATCCACAATTCATAGTCTCAAGATAATTCTAAATGAGGACTTTTATATTTTTTTTATTTTTTTTGCAAAGTATATATTATTTAAAATTTAATTTTTTCATTATTGAGATAAAAAAATATTTATTAAATATTTAAATTTAAATTTTTTTTTTATTTGGGGGGCAAATTGATTTTTAAGGTATAGTTTGGGAGGTAAAATGACTCTAAATGAACTTTAATGTCACGTCAGCACATTCCATCCAATTGTAAACGAAATGTGACAATAGGAGTTAAATGGATCAATTTGTTGAAAGTTTAGGTACTAAATTGAAATAAATCGAAGTATGAGGGTCAAATTGAAAAATGCGTGATAATTTGAGGGGCAAAATGATATTTCCTCACAATTTTGTTTACAATTTTTAAAAGAGATTTTTATTGATAAGTCCAATTTAGAAGTGTTTTAACCCAAAAAGTCCATGAAGGAATTTTTTAACCCATTTAGTCCCATGTATGTATAGCTTTATTCCATAAAGTCCATTTTCTTGATTTACACTATTTTCTTAGACACTTATGCCCTTATATTTAATTTTAATACCCTTATAAATATTTTTTCAACGATTAGCAATTTAATGATGCGAACATTTATATTTTAAAATTCACATTTGTAGGAATGTAAATTGGCCCGTAGGCGGCCCGAAACCCGCCCGCGAGCCAGGGCGGGCCCGGCCCGTTGACAATGTGAATATTCACATTGACATGTTAAAATTCACATTAATAGGAGTGTAAAATTGGCCCCCGTCCCGTGGCGGCGCAAAACCCGCCTGCGGCCCATGGGCGGGCCCGGTCCGGCCCGTTAACAATGTGAATCTTCACATTGACATGTTAACATTCACATTGATAAGAGTATAAAATTGGGCCGCGGCCCATGGGCGGCCAAAAGCCCGCCCGCAGCCTGGGGCGAGCTCGGCCCGGCCCGTTGACAATGTGAATATTCACATTGACATGTTAACATTCACATTGATAGGAGTGTAAAATTAGCCCGCGCCTCGTAGTTGCCCGAAACCCGCCCACGGCCCGCGGGCGGGCCCGGCCCGGCCTGTTGACAATGTGAATGTTCACATTGACATGTTAACATTCACATTGATAAGAGTATAAAACTAGACAGCAGCCCAGGGCGGGCCCGGCCCGGCCCGTTGACAATGTGAATATTCACATTGACATGTTAACATTCACATTAATAGGAATGTAAAATTGGCCCCCGTCCCGTGGCGGCGCGAAACCCGCCCGAGGCCCATGGGCGGCCCGGGGCGGGCCCGGTCCGGCCTGTTACAATGTGAATATTCACATTGACATGTTAACATTCACACTGATAAGAGTATAAAATTGTTCCGCGGCCCATGGACGGCCAAAAGCCCATCCGCCGCCCGGGGCGGGCCCGGCCCGGCCCGTTGACAATGTGAATATTCACATTGACATGTTAACATTCACATTGATAAGAGTGTAAAATTGGCCCGCAGCTCGTGGGCGGCCCGAAGCCCGACCGCAGCTCGAGGCGGGCTTGGCCCGACTCGTGACAATGTGAATATTCACATTGACATGTTAACATGCACATTGATAAAAGTGTAAAATTAGCTAGCACCCCGTGGCTGCCCGAAACCCGTCCACGGCCCGTGGACGGCCCGGGGCGAGCCCGGCCCGGCCTGTTGACAATGTGAATATTCACATTGACATGTTAACATTCACATTGATAAGAGTGTATAATTGGCCCGTGACCCGTGGGCAGCCCGAAGCCCGACCTCGGGCCATGACGGGCCCGGCCCGTTGGCAATGTGAATATTCACATTGACATGTTAACATTCACATTGATAGGAGTGTAAAATTGGCCCGCAGCCCGTGGGCGGCCCGAAGCCCGATCGCATCCGACCCGTGACAATGTGAATATTCACATTGACATGTTAACATTAACATTGATAGAAGTGTAAAACTTGTCCGCTGCCTGAAGCTCTCCCGCGGCCCGGGGTAGGCCCGGACCCGAACCCGGGCCACCTCGGGCCGCCCATGGGATGCGAGTCAATTTTACACTCTTATCAATGTGAATGTTAACATGTCAACGTGAATATTCACATTGTCAACAGGCCGGGCCAGGTCCGCCTCGGGCCGCCCACGGGCTGTGGGCGTGTTTCGGGCAACCACAGGGCACAGGCTAATGTTGCACTCTTATCAATGTGAATGTTAACATGTCAATGTGAATATTCACGTTGTCAACGGGCTGGGCCCGCGTCGGCCCGGGGCCAGGCTTCGGGCTGCCCACGGGTCACGGGCTAATTTTACACTCTTATCAATGTTAATGTTAATATGTCAATGTGAATATTCACATTGTCAACGAGCCGGGCCGGGCCCGCCCTGGGCAGCGGGTGGGCTTCGGGCCACCCACGGGCCACTGGCCAATTTTACACTCCTATCAATGTGAATGTTAATATGTCAATGTGAATATTCACATTGTCAACGGGCTGGACCGGGCTCACCCCGGGCCGCCCATGAGACGCGAGTCAATTTTACACTTTTATCAATGTGAATGTTAATATGTCAATGTGAATATTCACATTGTCAACAGGCCGGGTCGGGCCCGCCCCGGGCCGCCCACGGGCCGTGGGCTAGTTTCGGGCAGCCACGAGGCGCGGGCTAATTTTATACTCTTATCAATATGAATGTTAACATGTTAATGTGAATATTTGCATTATCAACGGGTCGGGCCGAGCCCGCCCAGGGCAGCCCACGAGCCGCAGGCGGGTTTCGGGCCGGCCACAGGCCGCGGGCTAATTTTACACTCCTATCAATGTGAATATTAACATGTCAATGTAAATATTCACATTGTCAACGGGCCGGGCCAGGCCCGCCCCGTCCCGGGCCCAGGCCCGGGCTTCGGGCTGCCCACGGGTCATGGGCCAATTTTACACTCTTGTCAATGTTAATGTTAATGTTAATATGTCAATGTGAATATTCATATTGTAAACGGGCCGGCCTGGGCCCGTCCCGGGCGACAGACTAGTTTCGGCCCGCCTACGGGCCGCAGGCCAATTTTACACTCCTATCAATGTGAATGTTAACTTGTCAATGTGAATATTCATATTATCAACGGGCCGGGTCGGGCCTATTTTTTTGGCTTGTGGGCCGGCCCGGCCCGACTCGAATTTTTCCGGGCACCCACGAGGATCGACATGAGCCGGGCTCCTACACATTGACGATATAAACATTTATATTGACAGTGTGAACATTCACATTAAGGGTATTTTAGTAATTATGTCGCCCATAGGACTTATTGAAACATAAGAAAATAATGTGAACTAAATGGAACATAAGTAGATGAAAAGGGTATTTTGGTCTTCTTATCTCAAATTGGACCTAATGGAATAGTGAAAAAGAATATGGGTTGGATGGAATAAAGCTCTTAGAAAATGAATTTATCAAAAAAGCTCCCTTTTTAAAAAACAAGAACAAAAATAATTCATAATTTTTAAAATTATAAATACAAATGTTACAAAACACAAACATTTAAATATAAAC
Organism: Camellia sinensis; assembly: GCF_055761805.1. Taxonomy (NCBI): domain Eukaryota; kingdom Viridiplantae; phylum Streptophyta; class Magnoliopsida; order Ericales; family Theaceae; genus Camellia; species Camellia sinensis. Next base: position 176,906,604 of record NC_138962.1, on the reverse strand, counting down.
TTACCGCTCTAAACATATTTTTTTTCTCTAAAACTTGAGAGAGTAAAGATTGGCAATGAAGCTCGAACTGGGCTGATTGCCACTACTCGCACCCGTGTTTTTTTAAGGGGCATATTCATTAATTTTACTTCATCTATTTATATTTTATTTATTTTAAATTATTTTCTTATATTTCAATAAATTCTATAGATGATATAGTTATAAAAATATTTCTAATTATAATAAGATAAAATGCGCATTAATATATTGACTGTGTAAATGTTGCATGATGTGAACATTCACATTGTCAAATTTATTTAATGTGAATGTTCACATCACCAAATTACTAAGGGTTCAAAAAATATTTATAGGGGTAAAACTGTTCATAAAATATCTTAAATATGAAAATTTGGATTTAGTAGATTAAATGTCCAAAATAATAGAAGTTATTAGAATATAAAAATATTTTATGGATTAATTAGGCTACAAGTACTTAAAAAAATATTTTCTAATAAATTCTCATTTTTTTAAAATTTGTTTTCATTGCAAATGCCAAACAATAATAGCAACTATCATGTGCTTTATTTTCAAATTACTTCTAGTTTCTTTGTTAATTTGTTTTTAGGCTTTTAATTTGTCGTGCAACGTTAGGGTTTTTATTTATTTATTGTGAACTTAGGTCTTGTTGAGTTTGATGCTAGGGATTGTTTAAGAAATATAGACACGAATATGGAATACAATGATTTCAAAAAAATAGGAATATAGATATAGCGGGAATACTGCAATAAAATATTTTTTTTATGTAGATTAATATTATGAATAATGCTTGGGACCCCCTTTTGGGGGTCACCCCCTCACCCCCTTTGCCACGTGGCGGGTGGTGATTGGAGGAGCAGGAAAAAAAAGAAAAAGAAAAAGAAAGTGTAACCAATGAGAGAGAGAGGGGGTCAAAGGGGGTGGGGGGAAAAGGGGGGATGAATCATTGTTGTAATATTATATCTACAATTAATCAAAATTAATAATATTTTGATATTTAATATATATATATATATATATACTTTTAAATTAATACTTATTTTATTTTAACTTTTGTATGAATGATCTATTAAGTATATAAATGTAAGCAAAAATAAATAAATGTCCAAATCAAGGCACTAAAGACAGGAGACCCCAAAAAGGAGTAATTACCAACTAGTCCCATTAAGCAAACTTAAATACCATTAAGTCTTATTGACTTTTTGAATGCACTAATAAGTCTTGTCCTCAAATTACCTATCAAGTTTTCTCATCTTATATTCTCTATCTTTCTTTCTCCACCATTTTTCTAAAAGGTTTACACTACCATTATCTACTACCACTACCACTGTCACTGTCCACACTCGTCACTACTGCCATCATTTACCCACCACCACCGCAGTCGTCATCATCCATCCACCACTATCACCACCGTCATCGTCGTCCACCCACTACTTCGATCGTTGCATATCTACCACCATCGTCGCAAATCTACACTTTACCATCATTGATCTACATTCCATCGTCGCCGATCTTCACAATCATTATACCATTCACCTCCTTTGTTTCAGATCCAGATTTATTCAATGATAAATTTATCAATCTCTCTCTCTCTCTCTCTCTCTCTCTCTCTCTCTCTCTCTCTGTATATGTGGAAAAGGATGGTGGGTTCTTATAAATAAGTGAGTGAATATGAGTAAGGATAGTGGATATTAATGAATAAATTTATAACGATAAATTTATCAGTAAGAACTTGTAGGTAAACAAGTCTAGTTAATAGGACTGGCCTGTAAGTGTCCCCCAAAAAACTAGTTATTGTATATCTGACATTGTTGAATATAGAAATTAGAGTACATAGAATCTCTTTATTTTTAGTATTATGTATATAATCTATGATTGTGTCAATCACTAATTTAGTATTATTTCCTTATTTATATCATTTCCTAAATTGTCTCATGAATCTATTATATATACATGGCCTCTACCTCATTCATGAAAAATCTAAATAATTCTTTTCAATCTTTTTGGTATCAGAGCTAGGTTAAGTGCCTAGTAAATTTGTTTCACCAGCGAGCAGCAGCCTTGCCTTGGCCGCCTGCTAGACCTCAACCCATTCTATGGCCCTATTTTCTTTCAGTATCACTTTATGGTGATCTCTTTCTCTATCCACTAGTTTATTCATATCCCAAATATCTCTATCATATTTTTTTTTACTCGCAATCTATTTTTTTGTGTGTTTCTATTTCATTTTGTCTTTTCATCTATTTTAACCTCAAATAGGTTTCTATATTCAAACCTATTTGAGTTTGAGGGGAGTATTAGACCTATATCAAGGTGAGCATGGTGATATATCATGTGAACCACCTAAGCAGCCCTCTCTGATGCACAACCTAAGTCGCCTCTTTGGCGCACCACCTAAGTCGTCCCCTTAGCGCACTTTCTAATAAGCCGCCCCTTGGCGTACTCATTTATTTGTTGCCATCATCGTTTAGCACCACGTCATAAGTTATGTGTGTGCCACACTTGCTGGTTCAACATCTAGTTAGTCTCTACGACGGTTTGACATGACCCCTTAAACTGTCTCGACATTGATTCCAGTTAGTTCATATAAGGGTCTGGCATGACCCCGTAAACTGTCCCAACATTGATTTTGGTCAGTTCCTACAACGGTCCGGCATGACCCCTTAAAGTTGCCTCGACATTGATTCTAGTCAGTTTCTTCTAAGGCAGTTCAGTCCCTATTTTTTCTCCCTTTCTGAGTGTGGTGTTGATTAAGTACTTTTTTGGCCTTTCTTATTTAGTGGACTACCATATTTGTTCGGTAGCATGTATTTGGACTAACCGTTGAGTTTTTTCCGACTTCTTCCAGTCATCCATCTGCAAACTGCGATTGTTGAATATCTTCACACCAGCTTGAGGGGGAGTGTTGAATATAGAAATTAGAGTACATAGAATTTATTTATTTTTAGTATAATGTATATAATCTGTGATTGTGTCAATCACTAATTTAGTATTGTTTCCTTATTTATATCTTTTCCTAAATTATATCATGAATCTATTATGCATACATGGTCTCTACCTCATTTATGGGAAAGCTAAATAATTATTTTCATTCTTTTGACATGTCCTTAGAGTGTCCCTTGATAAGAAAATTAAAATTAATTAAATAAAGGGACACACCACGTGGCATGACCCATACTTGTGCCTGCTGTATCTTCGTGTCCGACATGGCTAAAACACTTATTTTGAAGTATCGGTGTGTTAGTAAAATTTTTGTTAGGCTTAGATCGATAGAGCCTTAACTAAAATTTTACCAAACAACACAATGACCAAACAATTGTATTGAGATTCTCTGCCTTGAAAGTTCAAGGACTTCCTTGGAGTAAAAATAATGGCAATACACATAAGAAAAAGAAAAAGAAATAATATGAAGATGATAATTTAAATGATTGAATAAACAATCAAATTACAAGTAAAGCACATTAAGACCACTTTTATCTAAGTTTGAACTACTCCTATATAGATTACATCTAATCCTAGGATAGAAAAGAAATGGAAATCAAGTCATGTATTGTTTTGTTAGTGATCTTTACAATAAAGCCATCAATGGCAATTTATACAAAGAAATGTAAGAAAAAAATTCTATTAACCATTATCTAACTACCTATATAACTTTCACCTTCTTACATTGCCACTTGTCCTTCATCCATTGAATCATCAAAACTTGACTTAATTTCTCTTAACTTCTAAGATTCTCCTGCATAATAATAATAATAATAGCATTATTTGGCATAAAGTAAATAAGTCTACTTATTTAGATAAGTGCACTTATTTGGGTCACATTATTTCTCTACTTTTTTACATATTTTTTATAAAAAGTAAAAAAGTATACTTATTTAAATCATCCCAAATAACCCCAAAAAAATTTAAACCTAGTCATAATCAATAGAAATTTTATTTATGGTGCAAACACAGTGCTTCATAGAAGACTGTTAAGTTGAACTTAGAGTTGGTTTGGAGATGACATTTGTGTGACTTTTTGATTTTTTGATTTTTTTTTTTTTTTGGGATTAAAAAAGCTGACGTGGTTGAAAAGTTGCTAAAAAATAATTTTTGTGAATAAAAAAGTTGATGTAATATATGATCAGTGGCGAAGTTAGGAATTCAAGGCAAATGGGACACATATTACTCACAATGTTGAAAAAAAATCACAATAAGCAACAACGCTATATTGTTAAATGCACTTTAGCTTTTGTGCTTTATTTTATGTACGATTTACCCTCTTAAAATTTGAATATGAGTATATAATCTCTTATGTATGACATTTGTTTCACATTTGTTATTAATTGGGATGGAATGTTTAACGTACACTTTAGTTCACAAATCCTAAGGCGATTACGTGGTTATTTTCAAATAAGATGAGGGTCTACATATGAACAAAAACACAGGAGATAAAGTGAAATTTACCCTATAAAATTTTATAAATTTTTTGAAAATATTTAAATATATTTTTATTCATAATTTTTATGAAATTATAAATATAAAATTAACAAAAACATAAATTGATTACAATGGATTCTCGAGGTTTGACTGATAATGCATTCCATTACAATTTAGTGGAATAACCCATCAGTAGGGCAACAAAAATTATTTATAAAAAAAATTTAAAAAATTATAATTATTAATATTTATAATACTTTTATTTATTTATAAATATTTTACACTGACATAGTCTCGGTGTAATTTCCCCGACAATTTACTAGTATCTACAAGGGTGAGAAATTAATTGCAGATAGAAAAGGATTGATAGACATGGCAAACATCAATTTCAACATCTAATTGAAGGAAAGTGTTTGGGTGGCTTTATTTATTTCAAGAATTTAATGAGAGATTTAGAAAGAAAAAAGAACGGTGAAATGTGAATAATATATATATATATATATATATATATATATTTCACTTTATTTCATATATATTGTCCTTTTTCTTTTCTAAATTTCTCCTTAAATTTATGAACTAAACATAGTTTTAAGAGTTGGACACAATATCCATAATTCACAAAATTATATAAGTTGAATATAAATTCATGTAAGTCTATTCATAAAAGTTTTGAAATTCATAAAATCACTTAAGTTTTCATAAACTTACATAAGTGATCTTATAAAAATACAAAAAAGTTAAACACAAATTCACTTAAGTCTATTTATAAAAATTTTAAAATTCACAAAATCATATAAATTTTCACAAATTTACATAAGTTATCTTACAAAATATATAACTCAAAATACAAAATTACATAATATAAATATAACTTTTCAAAATTAAAAAAAATAATAATAAACTAATTGGTTCATAAGAAAACTCTTAAGGTTAAATGGACCAACATTTTTCCATATGAAATTTATGAGTAAAATTTTCCAATAATAATTATAAAAAAGTGAGAATCATTATAAATTTTAATAATTAAAATTAGAACATTTTAATTAATATAGGATTAATTTACACTGACACCATGTAAGTGTAATTGTCCTAAAAGTGATAGAGTTATCTGATTTTCAATCAAGTAGAACTCTTAGATGCGTATTGCATATCTTATGTATGTATTTTTTTATGGAAAAATTACTATGTAGTCTTGTATAGGGAATTTATTTTCCTTTTAATCCCAATATATTTTTAATAGATTAATAGGTCCACAATGTTTTAAGTTTTATACCCAGAGGTCCTGTTTTTTATTTTCGTATTTTATAAATGACTGTATTACCCTTTGTTTTGAGATCTATATATACGTGGAAAATCAAATTTTTGCTTCGTTTAAAAAAGAAAATCAAATCTTCGGTTCTGCGATCTCAATTTCTCTTCGTTAGGGTGATCTGATTGTGCTGTGAGGTGGATCTGGTTGTGCGATCTGAATCTCTGTGTACAGGCGATCTCTGTGTACGTTCTCTTTCTCTCTCTCTCTCTCTCTCTCTCTCTCTCTCTGTGTATCTGGTTTGTATCTATAGATACATATATGTATGCATATATAGATAAGCAAATTTGCGTGATGTCTGGATTTTGTTTGGCAATGTTGCTTTTGTTCTTTGTTTTGTGATAAATTTTGTTTGTTTGATACTTATTTATTTAATTTTTGTATGTGATATAGTGTAATGATTTTGATTTGGTTGATTTTGTTTGTTGTATAGTGTAATATGTTTTGAATTTGTAGTTTGGAATTGTAAATTCTGGTGTTTTGATACTGATATGTTGTAAGTGTATAATTTTACAGTTTGGAATTGTGAATTGTCCACTGTTGGTACTGATATGTCGTAACTGTATAATGTTGCAGTTTGGAATCTGTGAACAATTGTTTGGTGGTTTCTGATTTTGTAGTATGGATGGGTGTTTCATGTTAATGTACAAATATAGTAATTCTTGTACTGCTATTAAGATTAGTGAGGGATGTAGTTATCATGAAGTTGTTGAGAAAATATGTGCGAAGTTCAAGGAGTTGAGTGTTGGTAATTTTTGTTTGTTTTTCTCTATTCCTGAATATTCTAATTGTATTGTTGAATGTGATGATGATTTGGGAAATATGCTGTCAATGGTAGGTGATAGTGGTTGTCATGTTGTTGATGTTGTTGTGGGTGATAAGAGAATTGTGGAGGTTGATGATGGTAATTCTTGTAGGATTGATTCTGTAATTTGTGAGAGTTCTTTGGTTAATGATTGTGATGATTTTGGTGGTTTGTTGCCTAGTTTTTATCCAGAACCAGAGAGAGTTTTGTTGTCTGCTAGTTGGAAGGGGATTATACATAGTGTTGGTCAAGAATTTGAAGGTGGAGTGCCGGCGTTCCGGATTGCATTGGCTAAGTATGCAGTTGAGTGTGGTTTTGCAGTGAATTATTTGAAGAACGATGCAACAAGAGTAACTGCTGAATATATGATGAAGTCGTCTATAGGTTGTAAATGGTTTGTGCATGGAAGGGTGTTAATGAATTTCGGTATTTTTTTTTATAATTAAGTTGGATAATGTGCATACTTGTGGGGTTGTCGCTCGTAGATCTTGTAGCAAAATGGTTTGTTCTAGTCTTGTGTCTGATATTGTGCAAAATGATATTAGTGATAATCCGTTGACTCGTCCTATTGAAGTTAAAAAAAAGTTGAAGAAGCAATATGATATAGATGTTTCTTATCGGGTTGCATGGTTAGGAGTTGATAAGGCAAGAGGTGGGTTGTTTGGTGATTTTGCAACTTCTTTTGACCAACTTCGATGGTACCTTGAGACGGCTATGAGAACGAATCTGGGAAGTATGTTTGAATTAGATGTGGATGAAAGTAGTGAGTGTTTTCGAAGGTTGTTTGTGGCATTTCATGGATGTTTGTATGGCTTTCAATTTTGTTGTCTGTTGTTGTTTGTTGATGGTACATTCTTGAAGGGGCGTTACAAGGGGCATTTGCTTGCAGCAACATCAAAGGATGGTAATCAAGGTATGTATTTATTTGCAGTTAGTATAGGTTTTGGTTTGTCAGTGTGTTATTGTATTGTGAGTCTGCTAATTTGTTGCAGTTTCATGTTATTTTGTTTGCAGGTCTGTTTCTTTTGGCTTTTGCGATTGTTGATGCTAAAAATCAAGATAATTGGATGTGGTTCTTAAGTCAGTTGTTAAAGGGTGTTGGTTCAGGCCGGAGATTGACCTTTGTGTCGGACCGTCAACATGGATTGCTAGACGCTCTTTCAGTGGTTTTTCCCAATGCACATCATGCATATTGCTTGAATCATTTGAAGAGAAATTTGATTGACAAATTGGTGGGACTTCGTACTAACTATAAGCTGAGTTTGATGAAAATATTAGTTAAATGTGCTTATGCGCCAACGGTTGCTTCTTTTCAACATTATATGGAGAAATTAAGGCGTATTGCTGGGAATGGTAGAGTTGATAGTATGTTGGATGGTTTGCAAAATAATAAGTGGGCGAATGCATTTTTTAGAGGGAAACGATATGGTGAGATGTCATCTAATGCTGCCGAGTCTTACAATAATTGGATTGGTGAGGCCCGTGAATTGCCTATTACTTGTATGGTTAATATGATTAGGGTTCAAATCATGATTCAATTGTCGAATAGAAGAGCTGAATCTAAAAGATGGACTATGAAATTGTGTCCAGTTATGGAAAAAAAGTTGGTGGACTCTTTGAAGGTAGCTAAGTCTTGGGATGTGATTGTTGCTAGTGATACTGTGCTTGAGGTTCATTCTTCTATTTCTTTTTATGTCGATATTGGTAGACAGACTTATTCTTGCCATGAATGGCAATTGAATGGTTTTCTTTGTTATCATGCTGTGTATGCTTTGCGTAGTAGTGGTAGAGATGTGTATGATTTCATTGATCCATTTTTTCATGTAGATTGTTTTAGAGAGTCATACAAGGAATCTGTTTATCCAGTGCCTTCAAGTGAGAGATTTGACTTTGATGGTGCCAGTAGTTCGATTATCAAACCTCCTATAACAAAGAAGCAGCTCGGGCGGAACAAGAAGAAGAGGATACCTTCTAGGGGTGAGAATGTAAAGCAAATCAAGTGTGGGAGGTGCTTGAAATATGGGAATCTGTAATAACCCTCACCCCTGTTTACCGATAAACTACTGATTTCTGCTAAATTGAGACTGATTATGATTGGTAATTGAACTGATTGAAATACCGACTAACTGAAATCTGAAACTGATTGATTGACTGTATCTGTTTAAATACATTGTCTATCTATTGACTGTTTGATTATCTGTTCATGTTTTTATGTTTAACTGTGAATTGAAGACCTTATCGGCGGCCGAACCAGAAATTGATTGATGTTTCATGATCATTAGAATTTATATGATTTTATGGTATATTTATCTGAAATGTGATTTAGTACGATTAAATTAGATTAGAATAAGTTAAATTGCATAGGTTAGACTAATTACCTTAATGCCACTTAAGTGGCCCACTACCTAAACCTTTTTGAACTCACTACATTAGAAACAACACAATTTCATCAGCCATTTCCCTTGTCATTGCCGACTAGAGAGAGAGAGAGTAAGAGGAAAAGAGCGATTCAACTTGATTCATCTTGTTTTGCTTGTAAATTGGGAAGATTGGGGGACCTTGTGATCAATTGAGCTTCTAGACTTGTATTTGAGGACCTAGGTAAGGAATTTATCCTCTTAATTGTGCCTTTAAGTTGATTCTTGCATGGTTCTTGCCAAATTGAAGAGCTAAGTCATGAATTAGTTCTAGCATGTTGAGTTGTAGCTCTAATCTTGCATGCATGTGTACATTGAAGAGTTTTGAGGTTGTAAGTTCATCATTCCTCACATGCATGTTCATCTTTTGATCATAAACCATGAATTCACCACGTTTTTGAAGAAATTGGCTCATTAGAGCAAGTGTTGGAAGCTTTGAATTGGTTAAATTCATGCATGTTTGTATGTTCATCTTGTTCATGAAAATTTGGTTTGAAATTGGATTTAATTGACTCACCTTTGGGCCTTGATCTTACAAATTGAGCTTTGAAACATGTTGTACTTTGAGTTTAGATATGTTTTCCAGAAATTGGGCCCAAGAGGTCGAGTTTTGAGTTACTAAGATTGAGTTTTGAGCTTGGGACTCAAATCTGGATTTTCCAGATTTTGGTCTCCCGCTCGAGCGGGGGAAGTTGCGCTCGAGCAGGGAATTCGAGCTCCCAGCACTTTGCACTGTTTTGCAGTCTGCTCGAGCAGGGTAATTGGCGCTCGAGCAGGACCTTGTGTCTTACGCTCGAGCGGCAATCGAGCGTGATTTTCACTTATCCAGCACTTTTGCCCTGTTTTGCAGAACGCTCGAGCGGGAAAGTATACGCTCGAGCGGATTCCTTTGTCTGCATTTATGCTCGAGCGGGGAAATCCATGCTCGAGCGGGACCTCTATTTTCTGAAAATTCTGAAAATGTTTTAAAGTGCATCTTTGCAACCTCATCTCATTCTAGGCATTCTTAAGCCTAGTTTAAGGCATCTTAATGAGGATATAGATGTAGAACCACACCAAGACAAATTAGGGATTAAATTATTATTTTCCCAACTGTATAGCTTAGTGTGTGTTCAATTTGTAACTGTGTAGGGTTGGCATCTGGGGACGCGCTCTAGCTAACTGTAGCCCAGAACTCTGTAAGTAACAATTGTGTAAAGATATGTTCAAATGTGACTGTTTAAACTGAACTGTTTCTGAACTGATACTGTTTACTGATTGAATGTATGTCCTCTATTCTGAACTGTATTGTGGCATCCATAGCAACTACTGTTACTGTTACTGCTACTATTACAGAGATCTCTGTCGATTCCCATGTTGGAACCACTACTGTTTACTGATATGATGGCCATCATTTACTGTTCGGTCTTTTAGGACCTACTGTTTACCATACTGCTATGCTAATGGATGTACCACATATGACTGTTATGACTGAATGACTGAAATACTGATTTAATGAACTATTTTCATTACTGTAAGGACATTCATTCTTAACCTCTTTACGCACTACGTTATTCACTGGGCTTTAGCTCACTGTTTATATATATGTAGGTGTTCAAGCACCAGACCGGAGCTAGGAGCGTGGGTTAGACTCCCCTTTTTATCAAGCCAACCACTGTGCCTCACTGCGAGGTTCCGAACCTGCCAAGCTATGGCTTAGGGGTGTTTTATTTCCCCCGTCTATCTCCATATCTGTTTTATATAATTGTATAAACTGAATGTTTTTGTACTGTACTGTATAATAGGGATTAGGTCCCTGTTCTAATCGATTATAAATGTTGTACATACTGTTCTGTACTGTTCATGTATATATGTATGAAAAATCTTTTTGTATACGGACTGTCACAACTCATTGGACATTGTTTATTTACTGTATCGGCTTCCGCCAGCCCCTGTACTCTGTTTTACTGTTCTACTGTTAAGCAGGCCTTCGGTAATCTCGGATTACTGACCAGTTACGGTGCTAAATACATAAGGACGGGTTTGGGTCGTGACAGAATCACAATAAGAAGACGTGCAAGGCTGCTATTTGAGGCCATAGTCTATTCTTTTGGATTTGTATTTGAATTTGAGAAATTATGATATTAAAAAATGTGATACTTGGTATTATAGAAGTAATGAATAAAGTTGGTTGAATTGTTTTTTGTTTTTTGATGTGTTCTTTAGTTATTGAAGTTGTTTTCTAACAGTCTTGTTTTGTTTTTTATTTTTTTATTTTTTTTGTGGATTTGGTTGGTTTTATTTTATGGAATGTTGAGAAGGTTGTTGAAAATTTCTTATTGAAACTGTATAATATTGAAATGCAATTTTACTTCATGATTTATTTATTTCATATTTCGTAGTGACAAAACTATAAAATTTTGCAGTTTTATCTTCAATTTTGAATGTAGTTCATCTATTTGTTGAGTCATGAAATTGGGTGCATAATTGTGTAGCATAAATTTTGTTTGAGTAATGAAACTGTATAATTTTGCAGTTTTAAGATTTATTAGAAACAACCTGATGAAACTGTATAATTTTGCAGTTTTAAAAATTATTAGAAACAACCTTATGAAACTACATAATTTTACAGTTTGAATAATTATTTGAAACAACCTTTACTGTATGAAAATATATGCAACCACAAACAAGTACACAAACAATCAGAAGAACAACCACAATAATAATGACAAAAAGAAGAGCAACAACAACATGAATGGCAACAGTCATTTTCACCATAATAACCAGAAGAAGATCATTCCCAAAAGTATATAAAGTACTTGTCACATGTTAAAAAAAAAGAAAAAAAAAAGAAAGAAAGAAGTACAAAGATATGTTCACTTGAATATTTGTATTGTCAAGAAGTTTGTTCATTGTTTCTATGGTTTGGTATGTTTTGTCAACATTTGGTAGTGCTCGAGTTTCCAAGATCGGTTATCATCATTAAGGAATTGATTGATAATTTCTACCCGAAATTTGACCCACTCAGTTGGTCAAAGTGATTTCTGCACAGGTTGCCAGTTGATATATTGGTTGATAATATTACAGACGGCAATTGCACAATCATTCCTGCAAAGTTTTAGATGAAGTTAATTAGTTAGGTAAAATTGCAAAATTTAGCATATTGAAAGATTAGTTTATTGATTTTGTATCTTACGAGTGTGGAGTTTGTTGTGGGCATTCCTCAATAGATGCAATTACTGTCTCGCACTCTTGAGATGATAAGATGTTTCCTTGATTGCTGAGTAATGCTTTATTCCATCTCAGTTGATGTTGTTGTTACAAAATAGTTAGTAGGTGTTTTTGTTAGTTATAGTGATGAGTTGAGATGTTTTGAAAGGAATGGAACTAAGTAGGAAATTTTATTTAACTTACAATTTCCTTTGCAATTTCAAAGTGCTTGTTGTGGCAATCTTTTGCTGGTCTCAAAGAGTCATAGTGTCTCCATATCCCATCGGCATTGTCAAAGACCACAATTTTCCAATGGTTGTCATGGTTGATTGGGAAATGGATATATCTGTTTTTTATTGCTTCAGGAAAATGGTTGTCCATCATTTTTTCTCTCAGTGCTTGATCTTGGTTTTGCAGTGGAGTCTGTAAGTTATATATATGTTTGAAATATGTTATAAAACTATGTAGTAAGACATGTTAAGAAAGTAAAAAATTTTGCAGTTGAAAGGTATGTTAAATTTTGCTTACATTGATGAGTGTTGAGAAAACGTAAGATCTTCCCGCGTATGGATTTCTTGCAAAGGCTAGATCATTTTTCTCAAATTCTTCAATGGTTGGTTGGATTGCCAATTGCTTTTCTGAGAAGGCATCAATGACCTGAAACATGTTATATATGAGAATGTGTTAGGTTTGTGGAATAAGTTATTGAATATGAACAGAAACTGTAAAATTTTGCAGTTGGAGACCTATATTCCCATATAAGGGTTCCCTGTTTGTCAATCTGCATATATCTGAAAAGTATACGCAATTTTCATCTTCGCTGCCAGACCAGACACAAGCACTTGATTGTGTGTTGTTGATAAGTTGAATTTGGTCTTGGTCTTTTTTGGATAGGCTATGCCAAACCTTGTTTGTTTTGCGGCATGAAATGGCGAGTGGTTTGTTTTGGATTGATTCTTCTTTGAAATCATCATCACTTTCCAATACTTGAAGTTGTGTCTTCTCTTGATTGGCATGCTCTTTTGGGTTGGTTTCAACAGCAACTGCTTTATCTTGGCCAATATCTTCTTGCATCTTTTCTTTCTACTGTTGTTTTGCTTCATGAGCACCCTCTTTTTGCTTGGGTTCAGTAGCAGGTTCTGTCTCTGTTTCGATTTCATCTTTTTTCTTTTCATTTTTCTTCTCTTTTTCTTCATTGTACCCTCTGTTGGTTTAGGTACATCAGCAGTAGTTTATGTCTTGTTCCTTGTACCTTCTTTGGCTTTTGTCATTGGTTGGTATTCAAAATCTGGGTCATGTGCTTGTTTTCTTGACTTTTGTTTGATTCTCTTGACCATTGATCTTTGTTGGGAACTGCCAGTTTTTTGGTGGACATTTCCTTCAATTGATCTTCTTTTTTACGCAATTCAGCCATGAATTTTTGTTCCATATCTTGCATTTGTGCTCTCATGGCTGATATGAGCTTGTCCTTGTCGTCCTCTTTGGTTGGTGTTTGTGGTTGGTCATGACCTATAAAAATATTGGATTGTGTTTTGGTTAGTTTAATTAAATTTTGTAGTTTGCTTTAGTATTAGACAATAGTTTACCTTGTGCATGAAATATGTCAAATTTCTCTTAGAGTTCTTCTTCTTGTTCTTGTTGTTGGTCTTCTTCTTCATCAGTATCTTCTTGTTGATCAGCTTTGGCTTCTTGCCTTTCTTCTGCTTCATCATTGTCTTGTTGTTCATCAGGTTCTTCTTCTTTTTTTTTTTCTTCTTCTTCTTCATCAGCTTCTTCTTCATCAGTCACTTGTTTTTTTTCATCATCACTCTCTTCTTTTTGTTCATCACTTTCTGGTTCTTCTTGTGGTTTTTGCTTTCTTTTTTTTTTTTGTTCTTCTTGTTCTGATTCTGATTCTGATTCTGATTGATGTTCTTCTTCGAGAAAGTCATCATCATCACTGTCTAGAAGTCTTTTTTTTTTGTTGCTTGTGTTTTCTTTTTTTGCTTATTGTCCTTTTTGTGGTCATGTTTCTTTGCTGAAGAGTTTGTTGATGTGCTTTGATTGATATGCAATAACTGTATTTCTTGTTCAGTTGGGGTTAAAGCACTTTGGTTAACCTGCATTGGAACAATGTGGCATATATCAGTAATACTATAAAATTGGTCAGTTTCATAAGATGAGTTGTACTGTGAGTAATGTGGGTTAAGTGTCGAAATATGTTGCTTGAAACTGAAAATTTTTACAGTTTCATAATATGAGTGATGTGAAATAGATTAGTGCGTTTAAACTGTAAATTTTTGCAGTTTCATAACATGAGTGATGTGAAATAAGTGTGTGCTTTGAAACTGCAAACTTTTACAGTTTTATAATATGATTTGTACTGTGAATAATGTTAGTCAAGTATTGAATATATGTTGTTTCAAACTGAAGAATTTGACAGTTTCATAACATGATTTTTACTATAATGACTGTGAAAGGAGTGTTGAATAGATTTGTGCTATGATAGTATAGAAGAGTTTGAATACCTTTTCAAAGTGAGCAAGGCTGATGTGTTTCCACTTGGAGTACATTCTGCCAAGGTTCCATTTCATAAACCTTGGGAAGCCTTCTTTGTTGGATGGTCGGAGGAGTTTACTGTGCTCACAGGACCAGTACTGTAAAAAAAAAAAATTGAAATATGTTAGTTAGAAATAGGTGGATGTCTGATATTTTTGTGTGAAGTAGTTGAGTAATGTGTTTACCAAGAGTAACATGACGCATCCAGTGACATGCCTTGGGTTGTTGTTTGCATTTGCCATTGAATTCATCAGTGTGTCTTTTATTGCTTCAACCCAGTTGTACTTCTTGATGTTGTTGAGATTGTCAACATAGTTGAGGAAATTCCAATTGAGTGTATGGCCTGTTGTAGGCATGAGAAGTTTCAAGCACAAGTAAAAGGTGATGACCCTTGGAAGATCTTAACGATCATTGGTTGATTTTCTTTTTTTTGGTTGTTGAAACATTTTGGTCAAAGACTTGCCATCCAATCTCTTTACTGATTTGCATCTTCATTTGTAAAATGGAAGCTCAAAATCCTTTGGACTTGCATAGGATTTGGTGGTGATGCTGTCTTCTCCACAGTCGATACCAAAAATGAGCTTGACATCACTGTTTCTGAGTTTCATTTCCTTTTTTCCAAGTATAAATGCTCTTTTTCTTTTGTTGTAGAGTGTTGTCATTTCTGCTACAATGGAATTGTAGCATCTGCACCAAGAGGCCTTCAGTTGTGTTATGGAGAGAGCATTTATAATGGGCCAAAAAAGGATTTTTTCCAGCTCTGTCTGTTGGGCTTTTGTGAATTTGACCCCCTTCAACAGTTTGATTACTGTTATGATGTTGGAACGGTAATTAAATTGTTGGACTCTCTTTACAGGGACTGCTACTTTTTTTCTTTTTGATGCCTTGGTTTTTGTTTTGGGAGTTGATTGGCTTTCTTGGAGCTTTCTTTTTTTGGTTGGAGGAGCTTCTAGTTTTTTTTTTGTTGGCTTTCTTTTGTTTGTTTTTGTTATGGTTGGAGGTGTGGGTGGTGTTTGTTGTGTGGGTGGGGTCTGTGGTGTAGTTCTTGGGCTTTTCTTGTAAGTATTGTGGTTGTTTTATGGGTTTTTTGGTGGGGTCTGTGGTGTTTGGTTGTTTTTGGTTGTGGTGATTGGGTTTTTTGTGGAAGGGGAGATGTTGGTGGCATTTCAGTGGATACAGGAGACGGACTTTCAAAATGGGAGATACTTAAATCCCTGATTGGATTTTTGGGCATATGGGTTTGTTTCTTCCAATATCTTCCAACAGTTATTTCTGAAAAAATGAAAACGACAGCAGGGTATGAGTAATATAGTGACAAAACTCTATAATTTTGAAGTTTTATATGTAGTTTAATATAAAGTTATATGTATTTGTTGGTAATAGTTACGAAACTGTATAATTTGACAATTTGATTTGCACTTTATAATAAGTTACCTATTTGTTTTGAGTAGTGATTAAACTGTGTAATTTTGCAGTTTCATTTGCAGTTTGAATAAATTTAGATATGTTACTAGTAGTGTGATGAAATGAAACTGTATGATGTTGCAGTTTTTATAAACAGTATCAACAATAGAAACAGCCCATTGTATTTTGTAAACAGCAACAATAACAACGAGAAGATTAAGTATTCAAAAATAACAAGGAAAATCCAATATTGAACAACAAGAATAAGATTAAGGTGTTGAATGTGTAAAAACAGGGATTTATGTGTAAAAACTGTGGATTAGAATGTTGAAAAATAGGAGACTAGAATGTTTTAAAATAAGGGATTATATATGAAAGAGGGTTTATACATTTTGAAGTATGTAAAATGTGTATATACTAAATATGAAAGAATAATCTACAAATTTGAATGAAAAATAATGAATAGGTGAAGAGAGATGTTACTTTTTTTCCCTATGTCTGTGAATCGGAAGTCAGGAACTATGAAATATTTTCAGAATGGTGATGGTTCTTCGTGTTGTTAAGAGTCGCCGACTGGAGAATATGAACGTCTTGGTGTTGTGTTGAAGATGAACGGTTTCGTTTTGTGGTTAGGGTAGGGTTTTAGAGGGAATGGAGTCGAACAGAGGAGAGATGGAGGAGTGAGAATGTGATTTCGAGCGGCGGAGATGTAACAGTGTACTAATTAGACTGAGATGATCGTGGGTGATGAAGATGAACGGTTTCATTTTGTGGTTAATGTGGGGTTTCAGAGGGAATGGAGGTGAACGGAGGAGAGATGGAGGACTGAGAATTCGATTTCGAGCGACGGAGATGTGACAGTGTACTGATTAGACTGAGCTGATCGTGCGTGATGGTTGCGCGCGTGTAAATTGGATAATATTTTGTGGGTATTTTCGTCTTATTAATAATTTGAGGACTTAATGGAGTATCAAATTTGTTTTGGGCCTAAATGGGGTATGATTTGTTGGGCTTGGACCTTTAGGTCAGTTCCCCTTATATTTATTTTATTTGGTGGCATTTGAGTTTAAGTGGATCGCCTTTTGTGATTCATTTTTCTAATTTTCTAATTCATTTTTAAGATGAGAATGGAAAGGTGATATTTGGAAGACAACCAAGAAATTGAGAAAAAGCATCCAACTCAAGAACCGTTACCACAACTTGAGTTGAGGAAATCTATAAGGGACCGGCAACCTTTGAAAAAGTATCCTCCTTGTAACGCCCTCAGAATTAAACCCATAAAGCATACAATAATGACATGCTTAGACAAGAGAATAAAGCAAAAATACATTTCATCAGAGTATTTCTTACAAATGTATTACATGTTAACAACAAAAGCAAATGCCTTACGGGCTTACAACTTTCCAAGTCAACACTTGGTTACAAAAGAAAGAGTACTAACTCTATACAAAATAAGCCCTCGGCTTGATATACATGTAATACAAGAATATAATCACAAAAGATGTCCCAGCCACTAAGCCTCTCAAGCTACGTCCTTGGAGGTAGCATGCTACCTGTGCCTGAAAATGATGTCTCCTATAGGGTGAGCCAACGCCCAGTAGAGATATGCTAAACATAATATAAGCAATAACTAAGATATTAGCAATCGATAAATGTTTAACTCACATAAATCAATTCATAACCCATTTCAATTACATGACCAAGTGTCCATGTTATATTCCAGTTCTTACCCAAATTTCAAATCCATAATCCTGGCTCAGAACCTGGCCGTTTACTTTAACAGAGATTTCATCTCATGTCAACAGTTCTTCCATTTCAATAATACTAATGAGATAACAACTCATAACAAAATACTTCCATAAGTCTCAACCGATACACATACTTGTTGTATCATTAATACATACAAACACTTCCTTACTTCGCAAGTGATACACAAGTTTGCTGTATTAACACTTCAATAGATACACAGAATTACCGTATCAATGGAGTCCATCCCCTATCTCCTCCTACATTACATTCGGTTTAGGAGTCCATCCCCTATCTTCCCCTAAACCGTGGAGTACATCCGCTATCTCCTCCCACACAACACAATGTATATAAACAATTATCATATATATGTTCAATCAATACACAAATTTGATGTATTATTCCAATTGTCATATTCGATGACATATTCAATTGATTAGTTCCAGTTTGCCTAATCATCATGCATTGTCTACAACAATCATGACTATCCTCCATCGATAACCCAAAGCAATTATTTCTAAACAGATAATAAATTCATCAACAGATAGTTTATCAACATTTTCAAAAGCGAGCGATAATAAATCCAACTTCACTATTCCATCTCATAATGAGCCAATTTCATTATATTCAACTCAATTTCATATTCTCATAACAAATGTCATTAATTACATAAATGACCCCATTATACCCAAACATAGCATTTTTTCCCATTTTTCCAATATTGACCCAAAGGTCCAAATATCAACAACTAACATCAATAACCTCTTTTTTAGACCCAACACAATTATATATGAGCCAAAAGAATAAAACCCCTCTTTTCATTATTACATAACTCAAACCCTAACTTCCCAAATCAAACCATCTATATAAATAGCTCAACATCTATGTTGAAGCATATAAGAATGAGTAGGAATCCCTACCTCAAATTCAGAGCCCAAAGGTAGGAGATGAAAAAATCCGAAATGCTCCAAATCAAGAAATTCTCGGATCAAAAGATAGCCCTCGACAAACTCAACACTTTTTGTAAAGGCCCACGGGTAGGAGATTACTCTAACTAGATCAAACCCTAGAGAGAAGGTGCGGTTTTAGAGAGAGAGGCTCTCAAATCTGGGTTTGGAAAAGTAAGAGAGAGAAAGAAAATCAAAAAGTGATTCAAAAAGGTGAAATCCCGAAGTGTTATACCAGTCGCCCCGCTCGAGCGTGGAAACCCCCGCTCGAGCATCAAACACAGACTCACGCTCGAGCGTTAAAAGCGCCGCTCGAGCGTCGATTGCACACTTATAGAAGTTTTGCAGACATGGTCCCCGCTCGAGCGGAGGAACAAAAACAAAGGGTCACGCTCAAGCGTCAAAACTCCCGCTCGAGTGTACAAAGACCTGCAGACAAAGTACTGGGAGATGGAAATTTACGCTCGAGCGTCAAAACGCCTGCTCGAGTGGAGAAACAACAACAAAGGGCCCGCTCGAGCGTCAAAAGCGCCGCTCGAGCGTGAAGGCCAAAATCTGGGCATCAACTTTTGGTTTCAAAGCACAACCAACCTGTTTCAAACCTGCCCAACACAACCCAAGACTCAAATAACAAGAGTAAAGGATGGAAATGAGAATGAGACAACAACACAACCACGGAACCTAGTCCGGAATACAATAAACAAAGGAAGGGAAAACCGGGATCGTTATAACCTTCCCCCCTTAAAGAATTTCGTCCCCGAAATTAAGTACAAGTTTTCAAAAACAAGTTTTTCTCAATTCTCAACAATAATACAATTCATTACCTAATAACTTGACCCATTACCGGTCATTCCATCTCTATTTAAGAGGCATAAGATAATATATACTCAATATGCATTATTAGCATGCTTTTTCTTGAAATTTACCAATTTCAACATATAGTTCACAATTCTATATCATATTCAATATTCATGATATATTTCTATTTCTATAATACATTTAACATATGCAATGTTACACTAAACTTTCATTTTAAGGCAAGTTTCAAAATACTTCCATAAATCAAAACATATACAATGTTTTACAACTCAAGACATATTTAATGCTCTTAAAGTTCATCAATATTACAAAATCCCAATACATGGCTAAACATTTATAAACAAGTCCGGATATTTCTCACGGACATCCACCTCACGTTCCCAAGTGGCTTCTTCCACTGCGTGATGTTTCCACAAAACTTTCACCAAGGGAATGCTCCTGCCTCGCAAGACTTGATCCCGCCTATCCAAGACCCGAACCGGTCTCTCCTCATACGAGATATCCTCGTCAACCTCCAAATCGGTCTAATCTAGCACATGGGACGGATCCGGCTCATACGTCCGAAGCATACTAACGTGAAACACGTCATGCACTCCGGACAACTGCAGCGATAAAACTAAACGGTACGCAACCTCCCCAATCCTCTCAAGGATCTCAAAGGGACCAATAAACCGAGGGGATAACTTCCCACTCTTCCCAAACCTCATCAAACCCCGCCTAGGTGATATTTTCAGAAAAACATGATTACCCACCTCAAATGCCAAAGGCCTCCTCCTACGATCGACATAACTCTTTTGGCGACTCTAGGCTGTAACAAGCCTCCTACGGATAAGCTCAAATTTTTTCGTCGTTTCCCTCACCAACTCCAGGCCCAACAAAGGTGCATCACTCACCTCGGCCCAACAAACCGGAGACCTACACGGTCGGCCATACAAGGCCTCAAACAGTGCCATACTGATACTAGACTGAAAACTGTTATTGTAGGCAAACTCCACCAAGGGCAAGTGCCTCTCCCACGTCCCACTAAAGTCAAGGACACAACCTCGAAACATATCCTCAAGGATCTGAATAGTACGCTCGGACTGCCGTCAGTCTGAGGATGATAAGCCGTGCTAAAGGTCAACCTAGTGCCCAAGGCACTCTGCAAACTCTGTCACAACCTAGCAGTAAAACGAGGATCTTTATCTGAGACGATCGTCACTGGGACCCCGTGCAACCTCACTATGTCCCGAATATATAAGTCGGCAAGATGATCTACCGAATCTCTCACATGTATAGGGATAAAATGCGCCGACTTAGTCAACCGGTCTACAACCACCCAAATAGCATCACTACCCCGCTGAGTCCTCGAAAGACCTACAACGAAGTCCATGGTGACATGCTCCCACTTCCACTCGGCAATAGGCAAGGGTTGTAACAAACCCGCTGGCCTCTGATGCTCGGCCTTCACTTGCTGACAAGTAAGGCATTTAGACACGAACACTACCACATCTTTCTTCATAGCCCGCCACCAAAACTGGTGACCCAAATCCCGACACATCTTGGTGTCCCCCGGATGTACTACAAGGCATGAATGGTGAAACTCTCAGAGTACTTCCTCTCGGCAAGACTCTGGCACAAACAGACGGTCTCGGTATCTCACACTCAGGTCAGGATACACAGACAAACCCTTCTCAGCCTTCCCACTGGAGATCTTCTCTCGAAGGGATTCTACCCCAAGGTCACCTCCCTCTAACACTCGAGTCACAAGTGTAGGCTGCGCGACAACAGAAAACAAGGCTGCAGCCTCAACAGATTCGCCCAGAAGCAAGTCAAACTCCCAAAGTGCACCCAATATCTCCCACTCCCGGATGGCTACACAAGCTACATCACTAATGGATTTTCTGCTAAGGGCATCGGCCACAACATTGGCCTTACCCGGGTGATAGTGCAACTCAAAGTCATAATCCTCTATGAACTCCATCCATATTTTCTGCCTCAAATTCAAGTCCTTCTGTGTAAACAGATACTTCAGACTCTTATGGTTCGAGAACACCTCGAACCTCTCACTATAAAGGTAGTGCCTTCAAATCTTTAAAGCAAAGATGACGGTTGCTAACTCTAGGTCATGTGTAGGGTAATTACTCTCGTGTATTTTCAACTGACGTGAGCCATAGACTACCACTTTCTCCTCTTGCATCAGCACACAACCCAAACCCTCTCGTGAGGCATCACAATAAACCGCATAACCCAAATCTTTCTCCGGAATAATCAAAACCGGAGCGGTGGTTAATCTAATCTTTAACTCTTGGAACGACTTTTCACAAGTCTCACTCCATACAAACTCGATCCCTTTCCGTGTTAATCTAGTCAAAGGCGAAGCTAACTTGGAGAAATCTTTCACAAACCGACGGTAATACCCAGCTAATCCCAGAAAACTGCGGATCTTGAACACACTCTTAGGTTGTGCCCAATCTTACACTGCCTCAATCTTGGATATATCAACAGACACCCCTTCCCGGGATACCACATGGCCTAAGAACTTGACCTCTCCCAGCCAGAACTCACACTTCCCGAACTTGACATACAGCCTATGGGTTCTAAGCAACTCAAGCACCATTCTCAAGTGTTCCTCGTGCTCCTCCTCAGACGGTGAATAAATCAGGATGTCGTCTACGAAAACGACCACAAAATGATCCAAGAATTCTCGGAATATCCGGTTCATCAAGTCCATAAAGACTACTGGTGCATTGGTGAGCCCAAATGGCATCACCAGGAACTTATAATGGCCATACCACGTACGGAATGCCGTCTTCCGAATATCCTCCTCCCTGACCCTCAACTGATGGTAACCCGATCTCAAGTCTATTTTAGAGAAACAACGGGACCCCTTCAACTGGTCAAACAAATCATTTATACAGGGCATAGGGTACTTATTCTTGACTGTAGCCTGATTCAATTTCCGGTAATCAATGCAAAGCCTCAAGGCACCATTTTTCTTTTTAGCAAAGAGGGCTGGTGCTCCCCACGGCGAAACACTAGGGCGGACAAAACCCTTATCTAGCAACTTCTAGAGCTGAATCTTCAACTCACTCAACTCGGCTGGGGCAAAACGGTAAGGTGCCATAGAAATCGACGCTGTACCAGGCACTAAATCAATGGAGAACTCTATCTCTCGATAAGGTGGCAAACTAACAAGGTCCTCGGGAAAGACGTCCGAGTACTCACAAACCACTCTTGGCAACTCAACCCCGGTCTCATCACACTCACTACTCATAAGGCTAGCGAGAAGACCACTAAGCTCACTCCGCCCTCGCGGATCATACACCGGTGGCAACACACTACCAACCTGATCCCCCAAGAAATGGAAATAATCCCACTCAAGGTACAAACAGTGATCCTCTGGCGATAACAATCGATAACAGCCCGGTATGACGATAACCAGTCCATACCCAAAATCACATCAAAACCCGACATAGCCATAACTACAAATGAAAATGGAAGTCGGCGATCAGCTACCTCTATATCACAACCTTTACACCCTTGTTTCAAAATCAACTCACCCCCAACAGGTGATACAACACAAATAGGAGATGCTAACTACGCCAACTCCAAACCCAAAACAGATGCAAATGCAGTAGATATAAAATAATGAGATGCACCCGTATCAATCAACACACCGGCAACCAAGTTGCAAAACAAAAAGGTACCTCTCACAACGGATGGAGCCGGTACAAGATCATGCGCGGTAACAGCATACACGCGCCCTGTAGGCCCCTGATCAACATGCTCACCTCTCGGAGCAAAGGACTGCTGCACAGACTGGGACGACGAAGCCCCCTGATTGGCCCTTGAGGCCTGAACTGACTAAGCTATCTGAAAACTCTGCCTCTGCCCAGATGCACCAGAAGTGCCACTCAACTGCAGGCAAAACCTCTTCAGGTGCCCCGCCTGACCACACTGGTAATAAGAGAGTGGCTGGCCTCTGCCCTGACTTTGGCTCTGAGGTCGAGCCGAAGATGAAGCTGCTCTATGCCTTCCGCCCTTCTGCAGGCAAGCTGGAGACTTGTGGCCCAGCTGACCACATTTGTAACAAGTCACGTCTCCCTGGCTGCCTCTCCCAAAACTTGCACTCGACACTGGAAAGGTCGACCTAACATAACCACCCTGAGACTGCTGAGGGTTAAAACCCCTCTGTCTCTTGCCATCACCCTGGCCATCCTAACTCCTCTTGGAGCCTCTCTGTCTCTCATCCTCCTCCTGCATCATAGTCTCCATATGGGCTGCCGCATCCACAAGGCGCCCAAAGTCTCGGGTCATAGAACCCCCAACTCTCATCTTGAGGCCGTGCCTCATCTTTTTCTCAAACTCCAGACAACGGCGTTCTTCAGACGCCACAAGCTCAGGTGCAAACCTGGACAAACTAGCAAAAGCGGCCTCAAACTTGGCCATAGACAAACTCAGCTGCTTAAGCTGGTAAAACTGGTCCCTCAGCTTCTCCCTGGCAGATGGAGACAAGAACTTCTCCTGGAAAGCATCCACAAAAGCCTCCCATGTACCACCAATACGACCCCTCATGAATTTCCACCACTAACTCGCATCTCCCTTAAGCTGGAAAGATTCTAGGGTCACCTTCAAAGCCTCGTCTTCGATGCCTAGCATCTCAAACATCTTCATCATTTGTTCCAACCACTCATCCGCCTTAAGTGGCTCCTTCGGATCCCCAACAAACTCATCTGGATTTGACCGGAAGAACTCCCTCTTCAAAAAGGAAGGCCCTGCAGCAACAACCTAGGCCTGAACTGGATTCTCAACTCTGAGAATGCCCATGGACTCCTTCAAAGCTCCTGCTATCTCGTGGGCTAAGGCACCCATGGCCTGCTGACCCACTGGCTCGGCCACGTTGGCCTGACCAACACCCTCCTGCTACGCCGGAATATCATCCGGTAAAGGCATCTCCTGCCTACCACGCCTACCACGTCTACCTCCACGTCCTCGTACTCGTCCTGACATCCTAATAAAGGTAACGAAGAACATTATCACATTCATAAATGTGCCGAAGCTAAAACACTCACGTCCTAATACATTGGACAACAGTAAGTCATTCCACGTAAGCACATAATCACATAAGCATTTACGAATTTCATTTCCGGATAATGATAGTCCCGAGGCGTTGCTAGAGTTCCGATTAGAAACAGCATTGATCAAGTGCTTTTCCAACAAGACTCACAAAAACCCAAGGATCCAATCAATGTCCTAGATACTAAATCCCACACCTAATTAATCACGTAAACATGTTATCACATAAGCACATAACATTACATCTAAGTCTCTAACAAGCGAGACAAACCCATTGTGATACTAATCACTTCCCACGTACCCAAAGTATTCAAACCCGGTACGCTCTGATACCAAGTTGTAACGCCCTCAGAATTAAATCCATAAAGCATACAATAATGACATGCTTAGACAAGAGAATAAAGCAAAAATACATTTCATCAGAGTATTTCTTACAAATGTATTACATGTTAACAACAAAAGCAAATGCCTTACGGGCTTACAGCTTTCCAAGTCAACACTTGGTTACAAAAGAAAGAGTACTAACTCTATACAAAATAAGCCCTCGGCTTGATATACATGTAATACAAGAATATAATCACAAAAGATGTCCCAGCCACTAAGCCTCTCAAGCTACGTCCTTGGAGATGGCGTGCTACTTGTGCCTGAAAATGATGTCCCATATAGGGTGAGCCAACGCCCAGTAGAGATATGCTAAACATAATATAAGCAATAACTAAGCTATTAGCAATCGATAAATGTTTAACTCACATAAATCAATTCATAACCCATTTCAATTACATGACCAAGTGTCCATGTTTTATTCCAGTTCTTATCCAAATTTCAAATCCATAATCCTGGCTCAGAACCTGGCCATTTACTTTAACAGAGATTTCATCTCATGTCAACAGTTCTTCCATTTCAATAATACTCATGAGATAACAACTCATAACAAAATACTTCCATAAGTCTCAACAGATACACATACTTGTTATATCATTAACACATACAAACACTTCCTTACTTCGCAAATGATACACAGGTTTGCTGTATCAACATTTCAATAGATACACAGAATTGCTGTATCAATGGAGTCCATCCCCTATCTCCTCTCACATAACATCCGGTTTAGGAGTCCATCCTTTATCTTTCCCTAAACCGTGGAGTACATCCCCTATCTCCTCCCACACAACACAATGCATATAAACAACTATCATATACATGTTCAATGAATACACAAATTTGATGTATTATTCTAATTGTCATATTCGATGACATATTCAATTGATTAGTTCCAGTTTGCCTAATCATCATGCATTGTCTACAACAATCATGACTATCCTCCACCGATAACCCAAAGTAATTATTTCTAAACAGATAATAAATTCATCAACAGATAGTTTATCAACATTTTCAAAAGTGAGCGATAATAAATCCAACTTCACTATTCCATCTCATAATGAGCCAATTTCATTATATTCAACTCAATTTCATATTCTCATAACAAATGTCATTAATTACATAAATGACCCCATTATACCCAAACATAGCATTTTTCCCCATTTTTCCAATATTGACCCAAAGGTCCAAATATCAACAACTAACATCAATAACCTTCTTTTTAGACCCAACACAATTATATATGAGCCAAAAGAATAAAACCCCTCTTTTCATTATTACATAACTCAAACCCTAACTTCCCAAATCAAACCATCTATATAAATAGCTCAACATCTATGTTAAAGCATATAAGAATGAATAGGAATCCCTACCTCAAATTCGGAGCCCAAAGGTAGGAGATGAAGAAATCCGAAATGCTCCAAATCAAGAAATTCTCGGATCAAAAGATAGCCCTCGACAAACTCAACACTTTTTGTAAAGGCCCACGGGTAGGAGATTACTCTAACTAGATCAAACCCTAGAGAGAAGGTGCGGTTTTAGAGAGAGAGGCTCTCAAATCTGGGTTTGGGAAAGTAAGAGAGAGAAAGAAAATCAAAAAGTGATCAAAAAATGTGAAATCTCAAAGTGTTATACCAGTCGCCCCGCTCGAGCGTGGAAACCCCGCTCGAGCGTCAGACACAGACGCACGCTCGAGCGTTAAAAGCGCCGCTCGAGCGTCGATTGCACACCTGTAGAAGTTTTGCAAACATGGTCCCCGCTCGAGCAGAGGAACAAAAACAAAGAGTCACGCTCGAGCGTCAAAACTCCCGCTCGAGCGTACAAAGACTTGCAGACAAAGTACTGGGATATGGAAATTTACGTTCGAGCGTCAAAACGCCTACTCGAGTGGAGAAACAACAACAAAGGGCCCCCTCGAGCGTCAAAAGCCCCGCTCGAGCGTAAAGGCCAAAATCTAGGCATCAACTTTTGGTTTCAAAGCACAACCAATCTGTTTCAAACCTGTCCAACACAACCCAAGACTCAAATAACAAGAGTAAAGGATGGAAATGAGAATGAGACAACAACACAACCACGGAGCCTAGTCCGGAATACAATAAACAAAGGAAGGGAAAACTGAGATCGCTATACTCCCAATGAATTTGTGTTGATTTTCGATCAAGGGGACCCGAAAGCTACCAAGAGCCAATTGAGCATACAAAGAAAGATGATTGAAAAAAGGCTATGGAAGAGAAGATGAATTTATTTCTTGAAAATCACACTTATGATTTAGTGAAGTTGCCTAAGGGAAGGAAAATTCTAAAAAATATGTGGGTCTTCAAATTGAAGAATAATGGCAAGAATTTGAGGTACAAGGCACGTCTTGTTGTAAAAGGCTTTGGGCAAAAGAAATGTATTGATTTTGATGAGATTTTCTCGCCGGTTGTGAAGATGTCTTCTATTCGGGTTGTACTTGGCATGGCCGCAAGTATGAACATTGAAATTGAGCAACTTGCTGTGAAGACTGCATTTCTTCATGGTGACCTTGAAGAAGAAATTTACATGGAGCAATCGGAAGGTTTTGTAGAGAAAGGGAAAGAGAAATTCATTTGTAGCCTCAAGTAAGCCCCGCGACAATGGTACAAAAAATTTGACTATTTCATGATGAATAATGGTTTTTCTAAAATCACTCGAACTATTGTGTGTTTGTGAAAAAATTTCCGGATGGTAAATTTATTGTTCTTTTACTTTATGTTGATGACATAGTAATTGTGGGTCAAGATTACACTATGATTAACAGGTTGAAATTGGAGTTGAGCAAGTCTTTTACTATGAAAGATTTGGGGCCAGCAAAGGAAATACTTGGTATGAAAATTGTTCATGATCACAAAAAGGGACTAATTTGGTTGTCTCAAGAAAGCTACATTGAAAAAGTTCTTGAGAGGTTCAACATGGATAAAGCAAAGTCGATTGGTTGTCTACTTGCGGGTCATTTTAAGCTTAGTTCGAATCAATATCCTACAAGTGAGAAAGACAAGAAAGAGATGCTGAAAATTTCTTATGCTTCAATAGTTGGTCCTTGATGTATACTATGGTTTGTATAAGGTCGGATATTACTCATTCTGTTGGTGTGGTGAGTCATTTTCTCTCTAATTCGGGTAATGAACATTGGGCAGCAGTAAAATGGATTCTGAGGTATCTTCGAGGGACTTTGAAGGTGTGTTTGTGTTTTGGGAATGGTAAGTCAATGCTTGATGGATTCACAGATTTCGACATGGCCGGTGGTGTTGATTCTAGAAAATCTACTTCGGGGTATTTGATAACAGTTGCAGGGGGAGTTGTGGCATAACAATCTAAATTAAAAAATGTGTTGCTCTCTCAACTACTGAAACTGAATTTATTGCTATTACGCAAGCTTGCAAAGAAGAGTTATGGTTGAAGAAATTTTTGCAAGAGTTGCGTTTGAAGCAAGAAAGGTATGTGCTTTATTGTGATAGTCAAAGTGCTATTCATTTGAGTAAAAATTCTACTTTTCATTCAAGATCAAAACATATTGATGTGAGATACCATTGGATTCATGATGTGTTAGATTCGAAATTGTTGCAACTCGAAAAGGTTCACACGGATAATAATATTTCGGATATGTTGACTAAGACTTTGTTGAGGGACAAACATTTGAAGTGTCAAACTTTGGCGGGTATGGTTGATGTCTCCACCTAAGTCAGTAGGGGGAGAATTGTTAAGTATACCTCCTTAGTGGAGTATGGACCCAATTGGTTTATTAAAAGAATTTGATTTGATTTGGTGTTGGTTATAATATATTTTTAATATATTATATTTAACTTTTGGGAACCTAATAAGTATTGAATATTTAGTTTGGTAGTAGCTAGGATTTTGTTAAAAAGCTCAATATTTAACAATATATATAAATATTGTCTTTGTTTTTCCCAAATGAGGTAGAAGCCGTCATAAATCAATTCGATGGGTGTGCTTCTGATACATACGTGCTATGTGAGTGCTTTTGTGTAAGGTCAATTGGTGGGTTCAATCTTGGATGTTAGGTGACTTTGTGTATTTTCTTTGGAGTTTCACTTTGTTATTTTCATTCGAAAAAGGTTTTGCTGTGGAGACTGATTTGGGTTATTATTTTGGATTTTTTACAACTCTAGTTAGAAGATTTTTGTTCATCTATTTGGTGATGTCTTTCTTCTTAATTATTTGTGATTATTTGGAATTCACCTAAGGGTAATTTTGTGAGACCCGTTTGTAATTGTTTAGAAACTCTTTGGTTGATAGTGGAATCAGATTTCGATCCCATGGACATACCTTACATTGAGGGAACCACATAAAAATTCTTATGTCTTTATTGATTTAATTTTTCCGCATTAGTTTTTATTCCCATTGATTGATTTACTTGTAGGAAATCATATATTTTTCCTAACAGATTGATGGCTGAAGTGTTAGTTGTCGAGAGTGAAAATCTACATTTCTGTTAGTATGGTTTTCTAGTGTTACATTAGAGTGTTATATTAGAGTACTAAATTTAGAAGAAAAAAAATACACTAAGGAGTTTTCTTGTGTTACATTGATTGGAGTGTTACTTTTGAAAAAAATACACTAAGAAGTTTTTTTAGAATGTTATGTTATTACGTTTAAGAAAAGTACACTAAAAAGTTTTTGTGTGTTACATTGATTAGAGTATTATGTTTGGGAAAAGTACACTAAGGAGTTTTTTTTAAATGTTACATTGTTATGTTTGAGAAAAGTACACTAAAAAGTTTTTTAATGTATTACATTGGACTGTTACACTTTTTGAGTGTTATATTAAAATGTTATGTTTGGAAAAGTATTACATTTAGCAATTTCAACATTATGAGAAAATTCACATTTGTCCCTTAACATATAACACACGTACGTTTATATTTAGTCCTTTATGTAATTTACATTAGAATGGGATCTTTGTGCTCATAAAAAAAAGACCAAACAATTTATAATATCACTATTTAAAATTTATTGGTACTTTACGTAACTTTTTCTGAGTTTGACCTTTAGGTCATTTCCCCATCACTTTTATATGATTTTAAAAAAGAAAAAGACGAAATATCATTTTGCTCCTCAAACTTTCATGTGTTTTTTAATTTGACTCCTAAACTTCGATTAATATCAATTTTATACCTAAACTTTCAAAATTTTGATCAATTGGGCCCCTGTCGTCACATTCTGTCTATAATTGGATAGGTTGTGCTAATGTGACACTAAAGTTCATTTGGAATTTCATTTTCTCCCAAACTATACCTTAAAAATCAATTTTCTCCTGAAATATAAAAAAATTAAATTTAAATATTTAATAAATATTTTTTTATCTCAATAATGAAAAAAATTAAATTTTAAATAATATATACTTTGCAAACAAAATAATAAAAAAAAATATGAAAATCCTCATTTAGAATTATCTTGAGACTATGAAACATGAGTACTTCGACAAACATGTTACATTCGTATCGAATACTTACCGACTTTTGAAATTTTTTTCTCACTTAATTTTAAAATTACTATTAGTCGATCAATTCTATTGAAATTAATTTGAGTAATAAACTAGTTACAATAAGTTTTTGTAGGATCGACTAGTTACAATAAGTTTTTGTAGGATCGACTCGAGATAATTTGAGACCTATGAATCGCAGGTACAGGTATGAGTACTAGTATTAGTACGACACGGGTACGTCGACACGGTAAAATTCGAAAAAAAGTAGGGTACAGATATAACTTAATACGTTTGTAAAAAAAATATTTGTTTTTAATTTGGAATAATACAAAAAGTGATTAAATGGTTTAATTTATTAAATCCAACATACAATTGACATTTAATGACAAAAGTACAAGTATAAGATAAATCAAAATTAAATATCATTATATTAAATAACTTACAAATCATAACTTAATTTTAAAATCACGGCAAGCACAAAACTAAGGCTCCGTTTGGGAAGAAAAAAACCAGGCTTTTTTGGCTAAAATAGGCACAAAAAACAAAATAAGCTATTTTAGTCACAAAAAACAAAACATCAAATCCAATCCATAATCATTACAATCCTCTATCACAAAAAAAGCCAAAAAAACCAAAAAATCAAAAAGCCAAAAAGCCCTTCCCAAACCAGGCTAAAATAGCCCAGGCTAAAATAGCCAAAAAGCCAAAAAGCCAACCCACTTCCCAAACGGAGGCTAAAAATGAAAAAGAAATCTAGTAAAAAGAATTTTATTTTTGTAGTAGAAAAAAATATTGTTGACTGAGGTATGGTACGGTTTCGTTATTTACTAGATATGTCTAAGTACGCTAAAAATTAAGAAGGAAAAATTTGACTACATGTTTTGTATACCCGGTACATATATAAAAATATCATACGTCGGTAAATATTCAGTATGGGTACGACATGTTTGTCAAATTATTCATACTTCATAGTCTCAAAATGATTATAAATGAGGATTTTTATATTTTCTATTATTTTTTTTGCAAAATATATATTATTTAAAATTTAATTTTTTCATTATTGAGATAAAAAATTATTTATTAAATATTTAAATTTATTTTTTTTATATTTGGGGGGCAAATTAATTTTTAAGGTATAATTTAAGAGATAAAATGAATTTTGGTGTCACATCAACACAATTCATCTAATTATAGACGGAATGTGACGATAGAGGTCAAATTGATCAAAATTTTAAAGATTTAAATGTAAAATTAATATTAATCTGAATCTCATAATCAAATTAAAAAATGTGTAAAAATTTAAGGGAAATGGCTTGTTTGGTTTGTATTTGAGAAACATGTTTTGAGATAAAAAGTACGAAAATTTGTTTGGTTTGATTTTTTTTCAAAAGATGTTTTGAAAAATTATTTTGAGAGAAAATTTTGAAAAAAGTGATTGATTTGATGTGTATGAGAGAGAGATTTGTTTAGAAAACTTGTCAACCAAACAAGTTTTGAAAAAAAAAATTAAAAAAATTTGATTAATTTGATTACTTTTAAAAACTTATTTGTAGAGAATTTTTCTCAAAATTTTTTTGAGAAACACAAACCAAACGAGGCATATTTTCTCAAACAAAAATGAACAATGAAACAAAAACAAAAAGGAACAAACACAAAAGAGTACGTACGGCTTTTACACCGCCTCTGGTGTGTATACGTATATATATATGGATGATATGATGGAGACAGGACAGGACTGTCGATGGAATAGGGTGTCATCGGAGTGAGCTAAACGTGAACCAAGTTCGGCGAGAAGATCCAAGGTGAGAAAGAATTCGGACCTCTAAACTAACCAGGTTTTTTAATTTCTTTTTCATTGTAAATGCCATACAATTGTGACTATAATGTGCTTGATTTTTGAATTGCCTCTAATTTCTATGTGACTTTGTTTGTTAAGCTGTTCAGGTTTAGGGTTTTTATTTATTTATTATTTCTGATCTTAGTGCTTGTTGAGCTTGATGTTAGGGATTGTCAAGTTGAGCTTTGCCTTTTTTAAATATTAAATTTCGTTTTTTTAAAAAATAGTTTCTTCTAACTCGTACACCATGGGTAGGGCCTCTAATAGTTTGTATTTACTTTGGATTTTCGAAATTAGAGTAGGGTTTGTAGAATTTGATGTTCAAGTTAATTGACATTAAACTAGGTTTTATTTTTTATTTTTTAAATTTTAATTCCATGCTTTATTTTGAGGTTATTTTCCATCTCATACACTGTGGGAATCCATTTATTTATTTTCTGATGAGCAATGTATTTGTATTGATTTATGGTTATTTGAAATTAAGCGTACTTCAATAGTGCTTGCATTTTGACTCTTGTTTCATTTTGGTCATTATAATTTCAATTAGCTCGATTTTAACCCTTAATTTTAGATTTTGTATTAATTGATAATGTCAACTAGAGAAGAAAAATGGTCACCGAATTGATTGAGATTAACTCATTAGTTGAACAACCAGAATGACACAACCAAAATATACGGTCCATTGGTGTAATTTTCCCTAAAATATATGAAACACACGCATATATATATATGAAAATCCTAAGTGATTCGTGATTAGATCAAGATTAAAATATTCCAAATCCCAAGTATCCAAAACACACAATCTAAACCAACAAGCACTTACGAAAGTGATTTAGATTGTTTGTTTTTCGGAATAAACAATAAATCGACACAAACGATTTTTACGTGGAAAAAATCACAATTGAAGAACCTTCTATTGTAATAAAAAACCACGGGCGAAACGCCACTAATCAATCCACTACTGAAGTAAGAAAGATTACAAAGATAACACACAAATTACCTCACTCAGTCAATTTGTCTTCGAATCTTCTGTAACTCTTTCACCACGCCTTCGTCTCGGAACTGATCAATCCTGAAGTTGAATCCACAACTTCACTTGTCGAATGAACGACTACGTACAGAATCAAACTCCTTTTGATACTCTACGCTTGAATCTTCGGAATCCACCGAAGAGATCTCTCTCTTGAATTTAAAGTAACCAACTCCTTGATGTATGTATCTTAGATCATGATTGAAGAACTCTTCTCAAAACATCAAGGAAAACTCACAAAAACCTCATAACAAAACTTCAAACAAAACCCTAAGACTCTTGAATAAGATCTAGGAAAAAGTAGTCCTAAAAACAACCTAAACAGGTATAAATAGGAATCCTGAGTCTGCGATCTCTGCTCGAGCGCCCAACATCCCGCTCGAGCGGCTTTAGCAAAAGCTGCATGCGACAAAATAGATTTCCGCTCGAGCGGCTTCAGCAAAAGCTGCGTGCGACAAAATAGATTTCCGCTCGAGCGCTTGATGACCCGCTTGAGCGAGAAATCACACCTTCCAGTATTTTTACAGACCTGACAAAATACTGAGAGACCCTAATATCCGCTCGAGCGCCAATGGTCCCGCTCGAGCGCCAATGGTCCCGCTCGAGCGGGAAGAACAAAAACACAGGAAAATTACAACTTGTTCAACCCAAAGTTTTGTACCCGGATTTGACAAACAAGGGACCTAACAATCTCCCCCTTTGTCAATTCCCGGACAAAACCTTTCTAAACAAATGTCCTTAAACACACGCACTAGACAAGATTAAAAAAAAGAGAAAAAAGACTCTAAACAACTCTATTATCAAACAATCTTGCCATGTGGTCAATCAATCCATCCATCCAACTTCATCCAACATTCACCTGTGAAATAGCTAGCAACATACCAGAAAAACAAAACTTGTGGAACTGTATAAGAATATACAAAAACATACAAAAAAAGAGAACCATGATACAGTATCCACCAACTACAATAACCAACCTATCCGAATATCAACAAAGTATCCAACATATCCAAACATCAACAAAATATCCATAGGAACAAAATATATCAAAAAATGTATACCACCAAGATCACCATCACCGATTTATCTCCCCCTTTTTGACTGGGAATCAAGGAATCAATGAATCATGCACCAGGGGGAGGTGGTGGCTGCTGAAGTTGAAGTAAGGAAATGATGTGGGCCAGCTGAGAAGTAGTGTGGATGGCAGTCTGCTCCAACTGACCAAGGCGACCATCAAACGCATCAAAGCGGGCATCCAAAAGGTCCAACCGCCGGGTCATAGCCTCCTCAAAATGTTGAAGCTGATCATGAAAAGCTCGAGGTGGAACAGGGGGAATAGCATCCTCCTCACCCCCGGTTGCGGCAGCATCAAACTCAGCCTCCTCAGCTAGGCCAGCAGTGGTACCTGCAGAAGTACCTGCCCGAGAAGACTCCCCCTTAACATGAGTCCGACTCTGAGAAACAGTTTTCTTTGTGAATGGTCGGGAGGGGAAGGCAAACTCATCATCCTCTAACACTCAAACCCCAAGTTCAGACAAAAGACGGTTGATCAAACAACCATAAGGAAGTCCTAACTGTTTATTCTCAGAAACACCTATCATTTTCTTAATAATCAGGGTAGCTAGATCAATAGACATGTGACGGGCGATACAAAACAAAACAAAACCTCAGTCTTGATTAATGTCGGAGGAGTGAGTGGTCACAAGGATGTTTGCACAAACAATCAGATTAAGCAGTCTAAACTCCAGAAGAAGTTCAAACTGTTTAATCAATGCACCCGTAGGCCAAGGACGGGAAGTACCACATAACACCTCAGTCACATTATTGAAATCACAGGTAGGACGGCATGGAACAGGAAAAGGATAGTGTTGAGGGTACACTTGATCAATCTTAAGAAGATGGCAAATGAGAGCAGGTGTGACAGAAATGGATTTGGACCAAACCCAAGTAGTGAATGAAGGCTCAAAGTCACTAATTTGCTCAATATTGCAGTAAAATTCTCGGACCCAGTCTAGATTTTGACGCCCAGAAAAAGACAACACCAAATCACCACCTAGAGGACCAAACAATGGATGGATAGGGATGGACTCGAAAGTGTTAGACTGGACATTCCGTTCTTGGCCTACGGGTGCATTGATTAAACAGTTTGAACTTCTTCCGGAGTTTAGACTGCTTAATCTGATTGTTTGTGCAAACATCCTTGTGACCACTCACTCCTCCGACATTAATCAAGACCAAGGTTTTGTTTTGTTTTGTTTTGTATCGCCCGTCACATGTCTATTGATCTAGCTACCCTGATTATTAAGAAAATGATAGGTGTTTCTGAGAATAAACAGTTAGGACTTCCTTATGGTTGTTTGATCAACCGTCTTTTGTCTGAACTTGGGGTTCGAGTGTTAGAGGATGATGAGTTTGCCTTCCCCTCCCGACCATTCACAAAGAAAACTGTTTCTCAGAGTCGGACTCATGTTAAGGGGGAGTCTTCTCGGGCAGGTACTTTTGCAGGTACCACTGCTGGCCTAGCTGAGGAGGCTGAGTTTGATGCTGCCGCAGCCGGGGGTGAGGAGGATGCTATTCCCCCTGTTCCACCTTGAGCTTTTCATGATCAGCTTCAGCATTTTGAGGAGGCTATGACCCAGCGGTTGGACCTTCTGGATGCCCGCTTTGATGCGTTTGATGGTCGCCTTGGTCAGTTGGAGCAGACTGCCGTCCACACTACTTCTCAGCTGGCCCACATCATTTCCTTACTTCAGCTTCAGCAGCCACCACCTCCCTTTGGTGCATGATTCATTGATTCCTTGATTCCCGGTCAAAAAGGAGGAGATAAATCAATGATGGTGATCTTGGTAGTATACATTTTTTGATATATTTTGTTCCTATGGATATTTTGTTCATGTTTGGATATGTTGGATACTTTGTTGATATTCGGATAGGTTGGTTATTGTAGTTGGTGGATACTGTATCATGGTTCTCTTTTTTTGTATGTTTTGGTATATTCTTATACAGTTCCACATGTTTTGTTTTTCTGATATGTTGCTAGCTATTTCACAGGTGAATCTTGGATGAAGTTGGATGGATGGATTGATTGATCACATGGCAAGATTGTTTGATAATAGAGTTGTTTAGAGTCTTTTCTCTTTTTTTTTAATCTTGTCTAGTGCGTGTGTTTAAGGACATTTGTTTAGAAAGGTTTGTCCGGGAATTGACAAATGGGGAGATTGTTAGGTCCCTTGTTTGTCAAATTCGGGTACAAAACTTTGGGTTGAACAAGTTGTAATTTTCCTGTGTTTTTGTTCTTCCCGCTCGAGCGGGACCATTGGCGCTCGAGCGGATATTGGAGTCTCTCAGTATTTTGTCAGGTCTGTAAAAATACTGGAAGGTGTGATTTCTTGCTCGAGCGGGTCATCAAGTGCTCTAGCGGAAATCTGTTTTGTCGCACGCAGCTTTTACTGAAGCCGCTCGAGCGGGATGTTGGGCGCTCGAGCGGAGATCGCGGACTCAGGATTCCTATTTATACCTGTTTAGGTTATTTTTAGGACTACTTTTTCCTAGATCTTATTCAAGAGTCCTAGGGTTTTGTTTGAAGTTTTGTTCTGAGGTTTTTGTGAGTTTTCCTTGATGTTTTGAGAAGAGTTCAACTTTTTGACAGATTCTCTCTTTCAATGTAGCTTGTGACATCTCAAGACTTTCAAGCTTTTCTTCATATGTGGAATACACCTTTAGGAGTTCATTCCTTTCAGTTTCACATGATAGAAGTTTTCCACATAAGTCTTGCCTATCACTCGAGATCTTGATGATATTCTGCTTTGCTGTTACAAGTTCTCCTTTCAGCCTAACATTCTCACTCTCACATGTTTTGAGCTTGAGAGAGAGTTTGTCGTTGATTTTGGACAAATTCAAAGATTCCTCGTACAGCTTTTCGTAGGCTTGTTGTAGTTCATCGCCATTGATCTCATCATTATCTTCAGATGTTTCATCATCCTCTTTTTGCTCTTCATTCTCCTTGACCTCATCCAGTCTAGCAACTAAGACAGAAAGGTTGCTGGATGGTAGTGAAGGTGAATTTCCTCTTTCATGGAATTGGCTCAAAATTTCCCATGCCTCTTTAGCCTTTGTGCAATGAACAACCCGTTGCTGTTCTTCAGTAGAAATTACTCCACGAATAGTGATCAGGGCTCTCTGACTGCTCGGATTGTCAGCCCTGTCTGTATCTTCTTCAATGGCCTGCCAGCCTTCTGGATCAAAAGCTCTCAGAAAAGCCCTCATTATGATTTTCCAAAACAGGTAGTTACTCCCATCAAAGGTAGGAGCATGATGCAGGTTCTGACCACGAGCTAACTCCGCTGGCTTTGGAAGAGGTTGAGTGAAAGTGGACCAAAATGCCATGAAAGCACTAACCCCGTCTTCTCCAGATTCAGGTTCTTCGGGTTCTTGCTCCGACCCGCTTTCATCATCCCAAGTCACAGTGTAGACTTTCTTTGGATTCTTTTTCGAAGGGCATTCAAGGGCAATGTGACCAAACCCTTGACATTCATAGCACTTGACCCCTTGCCCCTTTACAATCTTCTTTTTAGTTTTTGGAGCAAGTTTTGGTGGAAAAGTTTTGGGTTTATCATTACTCTTGTCTTTTGAAATAGGGTCTCTGAAATTAGGCTTCTTTTTCTTCAAATTTTTTTAAATTGTTTAGTAAACATAGCAGTCATCTCAGACTCTAAATCAAATTCAGTCTCCGGAGTTTTTGCAGACTCATGAGCACTAGTGAAAGCCAGACTTTCTTTTTGTTTTTTCTTTGAAATCTGGTGGGCTTCATAAGTCTGCAAGTTTCTAACTAATTGATCAAGCTTGAGGGTATCAACATTCTGAGCCTCCTCAATGACTGTCACTTTTGATTGGAACCTCTCGGGTAAGGACCTCAAAATTTTTCCAACAACTTTAGCTTCCGGGATTTTTTCCCCTAGTGTAAAACAGGAATTCACGATATCACTAAGTTTTGTATAGAATTCATCAAACGTCTCATCATCGCGCATAAAAAGAGTTTCAAAAGCGGAGGTGAGACGTTAAAGTTTTGACCTTTTGACAGAAGTAGTACCTTCGTGAATCGTTTCCAAAATGTCCCAAGCCTCTTTTGCTACCTCACACGTGCAGATACGACGAAACTCTTCAGGTGTGACGGAGCAAAACAGGGAATTGAGAGCCTTACTGTTCCAACTCGAGTTTTGGTAATCAATTGTGTCCCATTTATCAAGGGGTTTAGGAATATCAACACCATCAATGATGACAGTAGGTTCACTCCACTCATAGATTACGCTGTGCCAAACTTTCTCATCGATGGATTTTAAAAACGCTCTCATACGAGCTTTCCAATAAGAATAGTTTGTACCATCGAGTAAAGGAGGTCTATGGGTCGAGTTACCTTCACGAATAGAATCCATATCACTAGTCACACAAAATCACACTCCTATATTTTTAAAAAAAGAGTGACCTGCTCTGATACCAATTGAAAATCCTAAGTGATTTGTGATTAGATCAAGATTAAAATATTCCAAATCCCAAGTATCCAAAACACACAATCTAAACCAACAAGCACTTACGAAAGTGATTTAGATTGTTTGTTTTTCGGAATAAACAATAAATCGACACAAACAATTTTTACGTGGAAAAAACCACAATTGAAGAACCTTCTATTGTAATAAAAAACCACGGGCGAAACGCCACTAATCAATCCACTACTGAAGTAAGAAAGATTACAAAGATAACACACAAATTACCCCACTCAGTCAATTTGTCTTCGAATCTTCTGTAACTATTTCACCACGCCTTCGTCTCAGAACTGATCAATCCTGAAGTTGAATCCACAACTTCACTTGTCGAATGAACGACTACGTACAGAATCAAACTCCTTTTGATACTCTACGCTTGAATCTTCGGAATCCACCGAAGAGATCTCTCTCTTGAATTTAAAGTAACCAACTCCTTGATGTATGTATCTTAGATCATGATTGAAGAACTCTTCTCAAAACATCAAGGAAAACTCACAAAAACCTCAGAACAAAACTTCAAACAAAACCCTAGGACTCTTGAATAAGATCTAGGAAAAAGTAGTCCTAAAAACAACCTAAACAGGTATAAATAGGAATCCTGAGTCCGCGATCTCCGCTCGAGCGCCCAACATCCCGCTCGAGCGGCTTCAGCAAAAGCTGCGTGCGACAAAACAGATTTCCGCTCGAGCGCTTGATGACCCGCTCGAGCGAGAAATCACACCTTCCAGTATTTTTACAGACCTGACAAAATACTGAGAGACCCTAATGTCCGCTCGAGCGCCAATGGTCCCGCTCGAGCGGGAAGAACAAAAACACAGGAAAATTACAACTTGTTCAACCCAAAGTTTTGTACCCGGATTTGACAAACAAGGGACCTAACAATATATATATATATTAAAAATATAAGAAAATTATTTTTTTACTGTATCTTTTCCTTTTACATATTTTTTTATTTTTCCACATATTAGACCATCTCGAAGGATGATGCCAACTATTAGGTGACATGTGGTATCATCAAAATTGAAGGTGTTGAATGCTCCAACAAATATGTCAAAAATCCTATGTGGCATTAGTTTCGTGTCGTATCTATGTTTGTGAGATATATCCTAGCCTCTCGGTTTGTGAGATATATCTATTATGTAATGTAGTTTTGGATTGTCTGTTTTGTGGCCTATTTGGCTGCTTCCTGTCATGATGCCCTTGTGCCTGCATTTCAATCTTCTTTGGCATCTTCTTTTTTGGTAATAAAATCTTGCTTACCAAAAGACAATAAATTAAAATCATCATCAATGATGAGCCCTTTTCAGACTAGGATCATATCTTTCATATAGCTTACCAAAAAAATATTATTAGTTCCTTCTCCCTTTCAGTATTCTCCCTTTTATTTATTCTATTACTTGAGCATTAATGCAGTAAAGCAAGCCTTCTTAAAGAAGATAAATTTTTGAAGGTAGACTTAAAGATTGGGACTAAGCACACATTTCTTTTGTTTGACATTGTTGTTTGGCCGCCGCTGAATTGCAATGGAGTTTGTCAATTGCAAGACCTGTACGTAGTCATATTTTATGATGTATGCTGAGCATCTTCATCATTCAGAATATGGGATGCACACCCAAGATAGGCCGTCTTTTGTGATGACTGAAACCAATTCTACTGTATTTGTTCCATTTGCCCCAAATAATGTGAATATTATGGGGTTTTTGGATTTATTTAATGCTTTTTTTTATATTGCTTTTTACTTTTTTTTTGGGGTGCAATCATGTTGGTGCACTCTTGATTCACTGTTGGAACTTGGAAATCTCCTCGGCGGCTTATTCTTTTGTAAATTCATTTCCATGCTAATTTTCTCTTAGTAATTTGTTTAATAGGTTTGTCTATCTTTGTTAGATGCATGAAGGAAAAGCTAAGAAGCATGGACACGGACACGTGACACGACACGAATACGACACGGACACGCCGACACGTTAATTTTAAAAAAATGCAGGACACGACACGTGGCAGACACGCATGAAATATATAATTTTATATATTTATTATATGTTATATATATGAATATATCATTCAAAGATAATAAAAAATGCAATATAGCACTATTTCCTATAAATTTATATGATTTTTGTTTTATTATTGTATCTTAAGTTGTTTTGTTCAAACTTATAATTAGTTTTACATATCTATAATCAATAGACACATGTGTTTAAACAATTGACACGTGTGTCCTCCAAGTGTCCAAAGAGTGTCCGGGTTTTTAAAAATATTTAAAAAATAGGATACGTTTTGAAGAGTATCGGACACGTGTCCTAAGAGTGTCCAAAGAGTGTCGGTGTCCGACACGGATACGACACGGATACGTCACCTTCTTAGAAGTGTCCGTGCTTCTTAGAGGAAAAGTCTCAAATGGGAGAGTCAGCTGCACAAAATCCTGTTCAAATAAAAAGAAGAGCAGCGTACCTTCTCTTTCCGAAGAGATTATATTCTGCATTCTTGCCTTGCTTCCTGCTGATATTCTTTACAATTCAATGAGGTATGTTTGTCGGCAGTGGTATAACATAATCAATGACCCAATTTTCATAAAGGAACAGCTCCTTCGTTGCACCACTGGCCTGTTCATACAGCAAAATCGTACTCCATAAAGGGCCCAATTTGTGGATTTTCGGAAAATGAATGTTGCACTGACAGAGGTAAATGTACCATTTCCAAACACTGTTTTGGCTACTTGTGATGGTCTAGTACTGTTCAGGGATAAGCAAGATACACTCATGTTGCAAATCCTCTCACAAAGCAAAGCTTAATTGTTCCTCCATTTGATTGCCACCTTTCACATTGCTTACCTCATTATTTCTCATTAGCATATGCTCGTTCAACGATGGAATGTAAAGTGTTGTGCATCCATAAACCCTATTGGTGCAATGTCCTTAAATGCGTGATGATTACTCTGGCCAAAGATCATGCATGGAAACTGATTAATTCCAACACGTTATCTGATCCTAGTTGGAGTATAATTCAACACATTCCAGTTTCTATTGAA
This sequence comes from Camellia sinensis, assembly GCF_055761805.1. Lineage (NCBI taxonomy): Eukaryota > Viridiplantae > Streptophyta > Magnoliopsida > Ericales > Theaceae > Camellia > Camellia sinensis. The sequence goes on along the minus strand of NC_138962.1, from coordinate 176,864,661 downwards.
GGATTTCTCTATTGGGGTGACAGTCAATTTCCTTGCGTTGTTGCTTGGGACATGGAATCTGAAATGTTTTACGAGTTTCCTAGGCCAGCAGTTCAGAGTAAATCTTGTAGTTTTCGTTATGTACAAATGGCAAAATCCCTTTCTTGCTTGGTTTGGTCGATTCCTCAAACTTCAGTGGATGTTTTTGTCTTGACTGATCCCATGAGTAGTGAGTGGAGGAAACTCTACAAAATTGACTTTGATGCTCAAAAATATACAATGAACGGCGTGTTGAACAGTTTGTTTCCTTGGCCTGACGAGAATTCATGTCTTGAACCAATTGCTTGGGTGGATAATGGTGAAGTGTTCTTATTTATTGCTGACATACCAGTTCCTTATATTGCTCACCATGTCAAGCCTGGGGAGACCTTCATATTTGAAAATTTTGACGAGGATCCCTGGACCAGTTTCTGGAGTGATTTTGCCTACAGCCTTGCCCCTGTTGCCATCAAGTTTTAGCTGTTTATCAGTTGGTATCTGATCAAATTCTGTTTTATCTTTTGGGCTGTTTTAATGTTTCTTTGTTTATGAACTGCAATTGCATTTTGTTGTACTTTTGAGGTTAGTGCAGTTGTAGCTTGTACATCATACTATCTGTGGGCTTGAACAGATCTCTGTAATTGCTATAGTTTTGCTTTCTATCAAATGAGGTACAAATCTCCTTGCTGCTACTTCCTGACTTAGCTGTGTGCATATGATGCTCCTTACTACTAATGTTTTTGTTTTTTGTTTTTTGTGAAAAAGTCTAGTTCTTTGGGTCTTGGATTGGTGGAGGGACAGTATTTTACTGCTATAGCCATGATTCACTCATACTTAGTTCTTTGAAATGTTAGCGGTTTCAATAGTGAACTTACTGTCCCTGTTCTTGTAAGTAAATAGTTGAAAGGCACGTAACATTGATATAATTGATAATGGATTTACATGCACACGTTTGCACAATTTGTTATGTGTTATTGAATTTGGATTTGTTGCCAAGCTCGGCCTCTTTTACCGACATCGCTATCATCATATACAATGTCAATAAGACTCGGCACATGTTATACAATTACATTAAGCTTTTATTTGTTGTCTAATTCTTTTCCATTGGGCATTGCAAATAGCATGCAAGAAGATGTATTTGAATTCATTGTCTACTTCAGATGACGAAAAGTGATTACAATGTAGTATTGACTGAATTTATATCAATCAATTTCAGTAATTGAGAGAAATTGGATGAAACAAAGGAGTATAATATGTCCAATTCATTTGTATTGACACAAAAGAGTATAGCCATAGCAGTTGCTCTAACTACATCCAAGTTGAAGTACTATGCATATTTTCGTCATTTGCTTGGGAAGGAAAATGTATTTTAACCCTTGTGTTTTATTTTATGTATTATTTACTTTCTTGAAATTTAAATATGAGTATATAATCCCTTATGTATGACACGTGTTTTACATTTGTTGTTAAGTTGGACAAAATATTTAACATGTACTTTAGTCCACAAAACACTTTAGTCCATAAATCACAAGGCGATTATGTGGTTATTTTCAAATGATAACAAAAATACAAAGGGATTTACCCTATAAAATTTTATAAGTTGTTTAAAAAAATTTAGAACAAAAAAAAAATAAAAAATAATTATACTTTTATTTATAATTTTTATAAAATTATAATTATAGACATTAACAAAAATAGGAGTTGATTATGATGGATTCTCGAAGTGGGACTGATAATGCACACCATTACAAGTATCTACCATGGTGAGAAATTGATCGTGGATAAGAAAAGATTGATGAAGGTGATGAATATCAATTTCAACGTGTAGCAATAGGAAGCTTCTATTTACACATCATTCAATCTCAGGTAAATTACATTTTGCATTCCTGCACTTTACACAAAATCTCACTTTAGTCCCTACACATCAAATTGTAACATTTAACCCTCGGCACTTTTGGTCAAGTGTCACATTGACCCTTCTGTTAATAGTGAGGTTAACAGAAGTTATACTTTAGGGAGCTAAGTGTCACAATTTTGATGTGTAGGGACTAAAGTAGGATTTTGTGTAAAGTACAAGGGTGCAAAGTGTAATTTATCCTCACATATTTTTCATGTAAATAACCTCGGTTAATAATGAGGCTAACAGAAGGGCCAAAGTGGCACTTGACCAAAAGTGTAGGGGGTTAAGTGTCACAATTTGATGTGTAGGGCCAAGGTGAGATTTGATGTAAAGTGCAGGCGTGCAAAGTGTAATTTACCCTTCAATCTCTTAGTCCACACAATCCTATATTTTTTTTTTATTTACAAATTTATCCCTTAACTAAAATTACTTTTTTGGACAGACTATAAAACTTAATATTCAAGTACAAATCAGCTACCACCATCCCTCAATATACATACCAGCCACAACCAACACTAGTGTTGGCGACTAGGCGCGAGCATTGCCCCAACTTAACCATCTTTCTTTTTTAACAGCTACCTTCCATCTTTTTCCTTTTTCTTCTCTCGTGACGCACCCCCTTCACAACCTTCTTCTTTTTTTTTTTTTTTTTTTTTCTAAGGTTTCAATGTCTAGCGAAGTTGGGAGGGAATAACGAGAGAGACTGTGATAGAGAGGGGCTATGACTAGGAAGAAAGTTTGAGAGTAGGAAGCAACGGCGAGAGGGAGATATAGGTTAGGGATGGGGGATTGCAACAAGATGGGGAGAGAGGCTAGAAAGGGAGTGGCTACGGCGAGAAAAGGTGGCAACTAGCGGTGGTTAGGGTTAGGGTTTAAAATTTTGGGAATATGATAAGGCTATTTTAGTATTATATAAAAATTAATTGTGTGTATTAAGGAAAAGTCAAAAATTTTAAAAATATGTGTGGTGTGTACTAAGAAAATGACATGTGCTAAGAGCATCCACAGTGGAGCTGCTAAAGATTGTGTTAGTGTCAGTTGTTAATTTTTGGCTAGCAACGTTTGTTGTTTGGTGCTGCAGTGGAGCTGTTAAGGACAACATTAGTGTACTTTGTTAGTGTTAAGTGTTAAATTGTTTGTTAATTGCAACGAGCGTTTTAGGGAGCGAAGAAGAGAGGGGAGTGTGCCTGGGGAAGTCCTTCCGGATGTCCGGCCAAAAGTCCTCCTGGATGTCCAACCGGAAGTCCACCCTAGACGTCCGAACCCTTCAAGAAAAGGGAAAAATAAATAAATAAATAAATAAATAAATAAATATGAGTTTGATCGGTTGACTGGCTGTCAACAGAATTATTATTATTATTATTTTTTATTTTTTTTAAAACTTGTTGGGATTTTTTTTTAGGCTTGAAATTTAATTTTGGACTTGAAATTTTTGATTAAATTAAATTATTTATTATATATACACATATATATTCTTAACACACCCCTTAACACATCCATTGCAACACCACTCACTCTCCAAAATTAACAAACTCTTCACATATCTTAACACACATTTTTAGGCCCCACTTTTATTACTTTTTGTCATATAACATACACATTAATATACTTTTTTAGCCATTCCATTATAGATGCCCTAAGTGTTTATGTGGCGTGGAAATAGAAACTTGCGTAGCGACAACTTCAATCTTATTAAAAACGGTGATGCTAGAGACCACTAATTTAGTGGTTCTAAACCCACCACTAATGAGGTGGCAAAACAAAAAAAAACAAAAACAAAAACAAAAACAAAAACAGACACAATACAAACTGTGGCACATCACTAGTGGTAGCTCTAATTAGAGCTCCCACTCATTTTCCTATTAAAAATGGGATAAGTCAGTCAGCTCTTATATCATTTTTAAAAAAATAAAAATAAAGAGTATTGCTTTCACGCCACCTTAATTGTGTACATTATATATATATATATATATATTAGCGATTCACACAAAATAAGTAAAAATAAAAATAAATGATAAAAGAATTAATATCGCAATATATCTGTCACTGGTAAGAGCTCGAGTTTTATGCACTATGTAATTTTTTTTTTTATAATAAAAATCAAAATGATATTTTTACAATTAAAAAAAATATTTCTAGTATCTCAAAAGATAACATTGCAATGTAACACTTCAAAAAAATGATGTAGGATTTTTCAAACCATTCCAAAAGGAGTACAAAAATTCTTTAGTAAGTTTTGAGCAAATGTATAATTTCAAACTGTGAGTGTTACATTTAGAAAAAGTACACTAATTTTTTAATATTTTTATGTGTGTTACATTGGAGTGTTACATTTGAGATTATATTAGTTGAAGTGTTATGTTTATGAAAAGTACTCTAATTAGTTTTTTTATATGTTATATTGAAGTGTTACGTTTATAAAAAGTTTAGAGTGTTATATTGTTACGCTTGAAAAAAGTATACTAAGAAATTTTTTAGTGTGTTATATTGAAGTGTTAAGTTATTGGAGTGTTATGTTCTTAATCGTAATGTGAGATTTGTTTCCGAAAGAAGAAAAATCCAAAATCCCTATAACACGGATTACTCAAATGTGTAATTTCACATTCGGAGAAGAGTTAGGATAGAGACCCCAAAAATTCTACGAAAACTTCTACCAAATGTCTCACATGGGTGTGAGACCCACATAATGTGGTGGATCACATACCCATGTGAGACATTTGGTAGAACTTTTGATAAAATTTTTGGGATCTCTAGTATTTTTGTTTGGAGAAACCAATTTTTATCTCCAAAAACTTAAACCCAAATGTGTAAGTGATTACATTTTTACTTTTGAGTTTATAAAAAAAAAAAGAGCAATAATTTTTTTAAAAAAAATTAGACAGTTTATAAAATAACATTTTAAAATTTATTGGTGTTTCACCATTTCTAAAACTTAAATATGGTTATCATTTATAATTTTATAAAAATTATAAATACGAACGTTGAAAAGAAACAAAAACCTGTAAAATATAAACGTAGCAAACACACTCTAAACATATCCTTTTCTCTAAACAACAATAATAGGTGGCCCAAAAAATCATAGGTCGAATGGCTTGAAACACCTAAAACGACGTCGTTTTGAGTATAAAACGACGTCGTTTTGAGTATAAAACGACGTCGTTTTGACACATTCGAGTCATTCGAGTTACAAAAATTCGGGTCACCAAACATTTTCCTTCTCTAAAAGGCTTGTCATTAGCGTTTAGAGCGTTGGAGTGAGGGAAACTTGGGAGAAGAAAGATCGGCGAACTAGGTTTGCTTCCACTTGAACACCTGTTTTTTTAATTTCTTTTCATTGCAACTATCATGTGCTTGATTTTCAAATTACTTCATAGTTTTTATGTTAATTTGTTTGTTTGGCTTCTAATTTTTGGTTTATGGTTATGGTTTTTATTTTTATTTTTTTTTATGATCTTAGTGCTTAAGTTGATGTTAGGTGTTGTTAAGTTGAACTTAGAACTGGGTTCGGGTTGGCTTTTTTTGTGGTTTTATTTATTTATTATTTATTTATAGATTTTTTAGGAGTTAAAAAAAAGTTAAATGTATTTGGGAAATTGCTAAAAAAGGTAGTTTTTTTGAGTGAAAAAATTGATGTAACATATGACTTTTTTAACTTTTGGCAAACCAGCTTATTGGCTTTTTTAGCCAAAAGCAGGATTTTTTGGATTACGCCAAATGATCCCTTGAATTGTAAAATTTGGGCTTTTGTTGATACTTTCTTCTAACACATACACCATTTCTAGAGCCTCCAATTTAAGAAGCACAAACACTTCTAAAAGAGTGGCATTAGACACTTCCCAACGCTAGTTTGACACTCATCGAAACGTGTCTTATTTTTTTAAAAAAAAATTTAGACTCGGACACTCTTTAGACACTTTAAGGGCACATGTGTCTATTGGTTAGACGCGTACGAAACTAATTATAAGTTTGAACAAAATAACATAGAATACAATCATAGAAGAAAAACAAAAATGTCAATCTATAGAAGTTAGTGTTATATTATATTTATATATTGTCTTGGAATGATATATGTGATATATAATAAATATATAAAATTATATATTTTGTGCGTGTCACACATGTGTCGTGTCCTGCATTTTTTTAAAATTCCCATGTCAGCATATCCATGCTTTTTAGCCTCTAATAGTTCATATTTGTTTAAGTTTTTTGAAATTGGAGTAAGGTTTATAGAATGAACCAAGCTACTTGAACTTGCCTTATGATCAGCTAGATGAAAAGCTTGTTTGAGAAAAAAAAAATGCTAAATTGACCAGCTTTTGTAGCTTGATATTCTTTATGCTATAAATTGCCCAAAATATCCATCATAGCCTCATTGATTTCAACAAAAATAGGTGTGAATAGAGCTTTAAATTGAATGAGGCTGCTCAAACTTGGTTCAGGATAAGCTCAAGGAAAACCTCATTTGGGAGAAAAAAGTAGTCCAACTCCAGTGGCTTTTAGAGCATCATGTATGTTTTTTTTAGCACAGGTGAGCATTATGCTACTTGCTTTGACTGGTTTATGTGCAGGAAGCTTTTATGCCTATTACACAGTTCTGTTTCATTTTCGCTATAATAAACAGAACACTAGGAAAGCCTATGTTACTTTGTCTTTCTAAAGGGAAAAATAGACAAGTGTATACTTGGCATCATGCAAGCAATAAAATTTGAAGTCACTTATCAATTCTTTGCATATTATCACTCACTTCAACTGCGTTTTATTACGAAAAGTTTCCATAAAAGTACCAAGTGTATGGAAGCATTAGTGTTTCCCCCCCACAAGTTAAATTCATAAAACTAGTCTCTACTAAATGAAACTATTCAGGAAAATATTTAATTTCAACTTAATTCCATTTCTCCAATTTCAGAAAACCAAATCCTATCAATTATTTATTTATTTGTTTACTAGATTCGATCCAATATAGTAAATGAAACAATCAAATTATCTAAAATAGAAAATAAAAAAACTATAGTGGCGGCTTGTGGCATTTTTGCCCAAAATTAGACAGAAGTTGGTTTTTGGAGTAAATTAGGAAAAATAACAAACGCTAGGGGCCAAAGTGGGAAAACTTCGGGGGGCAAATTGTAATTTACCCTAAAATTTATGATGTATGGTGATCTACCAATCTCTTGGGCATCTTCACCATTCAGCATATTTGATGCACAATAACAGCTTGGTGAATAAGTAACCTTATCTCCCAAGGTTGGCTTTGTCTTTTGTGACAACAAAAGCACAATTCTGTTGCGTCGGTTTCATTTGCCCAAGACAATGTGGGTGTTTGGGAAGTGGGTTACTTATTCACCAAGCTGTTATTGTGACAACAAAAGCACAATTCTGTTGCGTCGGTTTCATTTGCCCAAGACAATGTGGGTGTTTGGGAAGTGGGTTTTTATGTAGATTTTTTTAGTTGTAGGATATTATTGGAGAAATTTTTTTTGGTGTTTGGGAAAATAATTGCATTTTTTTGTGGTTTGATGTGATATTTGTGAGAGAAAAAGTGAAATGATTATGGGGTTTGATGTGATATTTTGTTTGGATTTGTTTTTTTTGATTTAGCAAAACCTTTGTCTTTTAGTGAAAAAAATAATATAAAAAAACCCAAAAAAAAATGTTGCCAAACACTGCAAATGTGAATGTTCTAGGGTTGTCTTTGTTGAGTTTGTTTTTATTTATTTAATTATTTTTTTGCTGATTGATTGCTGACATACCTTCTGAATTTGTTAAATGTTCTTTTTTAATCTATTGTTTATCTTTATTGGGTGCAATCACATTGGTGCAACTTCTCGTTTGGTGCTCTCTTGATTCACTGTTGGTGGTCTCCTTGGCTGCTCTATTCTTTTCTAATTTATTTCCATGATGGTTTGGTCTTAGTAATTTGTTTAATAGGTTGGTGTATCTTAGTTAGATGAATGACAAAAAAAAAAAAAAAAAAAAAAAACTCCAGAGTATAAGCCTTAGAACAAAATAAATCTTGAGTTTCTAATTTTGTCAATTAAATTCTAATTTAAATTTGTTTTCAATGTAAACCAATTGCTATTTTCATTGAGTAAAATTGACCCAAAAAAATGATATTTTAGTCATTATATTCAATGTAGGTGTACAAAAAATGTCTAAAATACTCGTTTCCATTGAGTTTAATAACTGAAATACCATTTTTTTGTTAATTTTACTTTACAAATATAGGTAGATGGTTTAGATTGAAAATAAATCAAAAGACCATAATTTTCTCTGACCCATAAAATTATGTATCATGTTACAGATAGATAAGGAAGAGCTAGTTAAAAATCCATCAGAAGAGTTTTGTCTTGGTAAAAACAGAAAGAAAGAAGCAAAAAAGGCATTAGCCAAATTGAAGCAGACATTAGAAGATTCATTTGAAGAAGAAGAATGGAATAAAGAAGGAGAAGGCAACAAAGAAGAACAAAAAGCAAGCAATGGAGAAGAAGATCAAGGAAGCAGTGCAGAAGAGGAAGCCAAAGAAGAAAATGAAGAAGTAGAACACAAAGAAGAATATTAAGGGAAAGAAGAAGAAGAAGACAACGAAGAAAAAGATGAAGGCACTAAATCTGAAGAGGAAGAAGAAAACAATGAGGAAAGGGATGAAGAAGAAAATAATGAGCGGATGAACCAACATCATGATAGCATTTGTGGCTTAACAATGCAACAACCTTAAGAATCTTAGGAATCAAAAGATGCCCAAATTACTAATCTGCATGAAAGACTAAAGGCACTTTCTAAATCCAAAATAGAAGAAGAGAAAAATTGGAATCAATTACTTGAAGAAATGGACATTGCAATAAGAACCTTGACATCAAATAATTCAAAACTTCAAGAAAGAGACATCACAAACGAAATGAAATCAAGGATGATGGAGGTTCAAAAAGATGATGATAAAAAAAAACAATTCAATAGTTGAGACATTCAATTTCAGAGCTTGAAACTGAAAATGCTAGATTGCATGAGAAAATTCAAGAACTATCCATCCAACTAGTAACACAACCTTACCAAACACCAACACAAGTTCAACCCCAAGGTCAGTGAAATCTAAAACCACAAAAACTTATGTTCTTCATTCAACATGACTCAGAGAAATTTCTATTTACTAAAATTTTCTTTGTCAATGGTAATTTTCTCTGGAATTTAAATTTCTCTGACCACATTAGTTTGGCCAGTTTGATTTCTGCTACTTATTTGATTTTCTTTGTCTATTTGCTTCCATGTGTGTAATTTTCTCTAGATTTTGTAACCTCTTTGACAACGTTGATTTTTGGGGCTTGTTTGATTTTAACTGTGTATAGTTGGAATGCAAGTGGAACAACAAAAACAACCCAACAAGAAAAAGTGGCACACAAACAACAACCAAAACAAAAGACAAAAGTCTATAGTAACTGGAAAATATTGAATCAAATAAATTTACATATTGAAATACGATCTGTTACTTCAAAGAAATTTACTTTTATTGATATTTTCACTGTCTACAGTGAAAAAGATCCTACATCAATGATAAAGAATTTATATACAAAAGAAAGGAAAGAAAAGCAAGATTCAGACTTTCAGTATCCCATAATTGTGAAGATCACTAGAGGTTCAAAGCAAGCTGCAAAGCCAATAGAGCAAACCACCAAAGACAAAGAAGTACTTGATGCCGATGACTATGTCTTGCCTCAACCAACAAGCATCAGAAAATCTTGGGTTTTTCCACAAAGTCTACTGGTTGCAAAATTGGTAAAAGAACATGTCAAAGATATCTTGCAACACATATCAAATGTGTCTGGACTAGAGTAAGTACAACAAATAAAATAGAAGATAACAAACAACAATTTACTAACTTATATTGCATTAATAACTATTAAATCCATTCTTTGTCATCTTGTAAGGCTTTCTTCTAGACAAGTGAGTTGGATTTCATTACTTTTGAAGATATTGGAAACCTAATAAAGGAAAAAAAAATTGCCAACAATGTAAGTCTTTCATCAAATTTCTCTGCAATGTTCCATCAGCCTTTATAAACCAATGTTACAATTATAAATGATATTTTTCAGGTCATTGATGGTTATGTAAAGATACTATTTGCCGACCAAAGGAGAAAAAGACAACAAGAAACTTAATTTTTTTTCACTTGCATGAGCTTGGTATGTTACTACTCTTTTATTTGATTTTCTCTGGAATTTACTTACTACTTTCTCTTGTTAAGATACTTCTTGAAGCCAGTTGTGTCACTTGTCTAATTTTTTCTGGCTAGTTGTATGCATTTAAAATTTCTCTGTGTGTATATTTCTGAAATTCCTGTTATTTCAAGTTTCTCATAACCATTTTCTGATTTTCTTTGACCGCAAAACTTCATCAAGACGATAGAAAAGCAAACTTTTCAAGTCTCATTGTTTGACAAGCATCTTGAAACCGCATGGAGGAACTGCAGGTTCCTCTATTTCCTAATAAATAGCGGGGGCAATGAGAAGTCAACTAATGGAAATCACTGGACCTTGCTTGTCTTGGACAATCAAAACAATTTATGGAGGTACTACAACCACTACAACAAAAAACACTTTTATCGACCTGTTTTTTAGTCACCAAAAGTGTAATTTTGGTTGCTGAAAGTATCCGCGACATGAACAAAATTGGTCGCTGAAGCCCTGTCACTAAATGCTTCGGTGACCAAATCAATTTTGGTTGCCTTTATAAATAAATTGGCAACCAAATATTTCTGTCACCAAAAGACTAAAATTTCGTCGCCATAAATTAACATTTAGTCACTAAAATTAGCCTTCAGCTGACGACATGTTAAGTTTCAGCGACATATAAATGCGTCGCTAAAAATATCTTTCAGTGACTAAAAGAATTGGTTGTTGAATGTTAAAACTTTTGGTGACCAATCAAGTTTTAGGTCGCTAAAAAAATTATGGACATATACTTTCAGCAACATAAATAAAATGTCACCAAAAGTAAATTTACAACTAAAAAAACCTGTCACCAAAAATTCATTATTTATAATTTTTTTTTAACAATTTCCCTGTTCAATACATAATTCATAAACCTATAAACATAAGCAAAATATAATTCAAATTAACACACTTGTGCAAAGCATCCCAAATATAAACTTAATTCAAAAGTAGTACCATATTAAATATAAACAACATATCAAATCCAAAACATCCAATTTAAGTACAAATCTCTTACAATCCCAAACTTGAAACATGTAATGCCCAAAAACCTTCTAAGCTTGCAAATTCATAACAAAAACCTATGACAAAATATATCCAAAAATTCAAAATTTAATCCTTTGATGCTCCCCGAACTATATTTCATCCATATGCCAATCTATCAAACATATGAAAAAAACTTCAAACATGTAATTCCAAAAAACCTTCCAAGCTTGCAAATTCATAACAAAAACCTATGACAAAATATATTCAAAAATTCAAAATGTAATCCTTTGATGCTCCCCGAACTATATTCCATCCATTGCCAATCTGTCAAACATATGAAAAAAAAAATTATAATGTTAAAATGTTAATAATAAAGGTCCTGGTCTAAAAACATTGGTTTCACATTATAGATGAAGAAATTGAGAGCAAATTTTCCTACGGTGAATTACAAAATTTCAATATACCAAAATCAAAAAGTAACACATGATTCACTAGTTAAACTTGGCATATATGAACTAATTACAAGCAATATCTCTATAAATTTGTACATATTCCTAGTTCTTTTTTTCAACCTAAAGATCAATACTCGTGCTCTACCACAGTGCATGCAGCACACTTCAGCCTACATAAAGTTACTGAGGGAAACACACTAAGTATTGGCTGATGCATTTTGTATGATTAACTGTTAATGCATATTTCTTGAATCAAACTATTCATAAAGTTAGTTTTAATCTATCACATGCATCTACAATCACTCCCCCAAAGAAGATTTCAGAATTGTGTTTGAATGCTTTGCACTCATTCAAAGTTTTGGCACCCAAACCCACCGAATGCAACATAAGTTAACTGACACTCCAACAACAACAACAAAAAAAACTACTACTACAATGGAAATTCATGAAAATTCAGCCTCACCAGTTTGGCCATTTTGTTGCTTCAGGCAATTCCCAATTTACTATACACATGATATAGAAAAGAACAAAAACAACTAGTAGCTCATTGGCAAAGCTAACAATGCAATAAGATGAAAGTAAAAAACCAGCAAAGATGGATAGCAATAAATGGGTCTCTCTGTCCGTGTCTTAAACTTGCACAAGAAAGCACATTCAAGCAAGATATTAATCATTTGAATCAACAGATGAATAGGTTTATGAACAATAGCAATACGCATGAAAAAAAGGAACACAATTATCTTATAGGCGAAGTCAAGCAAGTTACTTGCTAATGTCAACTCATGAATCGCATTCGGCGTTTCTTCAAACTCTCATTCCTAAACTCTACTAGTCTCCTTCTTGAACTCTCATTTTCTTTTCTCTAGTTCCTCTCTAAACCCACACATCCCACCATACAAACCCACTAGCATTAAACCTACAATAGCCAATCACGGCTAATAGAGAGATAGTAGCCATACCTATATGATATTAAATCATCCAAGGAGTTCTTTGCAGTTTAAGAAGACGAGATCTAACATTCTTAAACTCTAGTTCCTTCCTAAACTCTACTTAGGAAAACTCCATAATAGATATAAAATTAATAAGATTGTAGAGAGACTAAGCGAATTTCAACTTCAAAGGATTTATATTTTAAAATGCTACTTGTTATGGGATTTCACAATAGGTAGGTAGCTGAGAAAAGAGGAAGTTGGTTAGAACTTAGAAGAAGAAAAATTAGAATTTAGTGTCAACCCACATACTAGTGTAGTGTGTCATAATAGGCGAATAATACTTGGATTCATCTAACTCACAATTTTCAATTTCTAAAAATATAATCAACTAGCATTTATGAATGCACAATTTTCAATTTCCTTTGTTATTATGTACACTAATATTCAATAGGTAAGTGGTCCTATCCCATTTATGAATGCACAATGAAAACATATACTAAAATGGGATTGGGGTGGGTATTGTCACAGCCCCTTGCTGTGACAGCAAAAGGCCCACTATTTAGGTAGTTGCTTTGTTAAAAAAACCAAAAAAAAAAAAAAAATGGAAGGTTGGATATAAGTGCTGCTATAACCTAACCAAATATCAATATTTTGCTGTGAAAGTGAAACTATTTCGTTTCACAATTAAAAAATAGAAAAAAGAAATCCTCCACTGTGAAAAGGTATTGATTAGTTGAATGGATTAGATGGAAAAAAATTGAATGGAAATCACATCTAGTTTATTTATTATTTATTTTAAAAAAAAAACAAAACAAAACAAATCAAATTCATTCAATTTCTTAATAGATGTGATTTTAGCTAGTTGAGTTATTTATTTGAGTTAGACATGGACTTGAGATTTTTAAGCAAAACACAACCACCCCCTAATTAGCATATTTGGTCTTATCTTATTTATATATCAAATAGTTCCTTGGATCATCTAATTGTTTGTCATATCATGAATGCTCAAAACATTAGGATTCCATATTTTTATGTACGTATGTGTTATGATACGTTCACAGTAGTAAAAAGAAACTAATAATACAATAAGTGAATCCTCTAATAGCTACAAATTTAATAAAAAAAAAAGTGTCAAAATTCTCCAAATAAATTAAAAAAGCCTTAACAAATAGTCAAATATTACCTGCTGTAGTAATTGCCCCCAACGAACAAGTGCAGTTTTTTTATCTCTATGCATTAACCGATAACCTATAAATCAAAGTTTAAATTAAAATCACACTATACACGAAATTAATGGAGAGTTATGGGCATGAAATGAATGTCAAATAACATATAAGGATACTCATGTCCTATCTTCAATTTTTTTTTTTTAATTTTCTACCTTATTTGTCCTACTTCCTTGCCATGGATATGTGCAAAATAAACAATTTGAGTACACATCTAAATAAATGATTGTACTTCTAATCTAGAAAACAATTGAATCAAGTACTCCAAACCTAAGTGCGAAAAGCATGTTTCTAATTTCATTAGTTTAATGTCATGCACATAGATTGGAAACTTGAATTGAAGGTCATCCTTGATGGCCTACCTTATCAATCTGTTTAATTTTTACTTTTTATTGATTCCTTCTTGAATAGACTCTTATGCTCTATTTGGTTCACTAGAATGAGTTAGAATGGAATGGAATGATCAATCCTTAGGCTCTCATATGGAATGACCATTATCTTGAAATTTAAATCATGACTCCATTTGTAATATATTTTGTATTTATTTGTTTAGTCTACCAAGCATAAAAATAAATGTTTTGATGGAATTATCATTCCATTCCGTTTCATTCTAGTGAACCAAACACTACCTTACAGCTCAGGTTACTACAAAGATGGCAATGCTAACCCATACCTGCGAACCCGTCCAAACTCATCCAATATGTTAATTGGGTTGTGATTGGGTAGCTCAAATAAACCCGCATAATATGCGGTTTAGAAATGGTTGTATATGGGTGTTTGTTGTGTTGGTCATGGTTAGAACAAAAAATTTACATGAACCCATGGAACTGGTTTAGAAACTCAGACTTTGTCGGCCATGTATTTTTTCTTATGTGTTCTATAACCAAAACAGAGTGCTTCTTGGCAACCCTTGTTTAAGAGCTGAATCAATCACTTTCTCTCTATTCATTTTAATTTTTCCCCATTTAACACAACACCTGGAGATTTCTTTATTTGATTTATTTATTTATTATTATATGACATTCACTGTTTTTTTCCCACTCCTTGATATTAAAAAGCTAAAAGATAAATCTTTTTGTGTTTGAATTGTGAAATTATTTTGATCTTAGATATAAGATATATTTTTCATTTTTTTTCCTCATGGTGCATTAACTGTCTCTCGCATATTTGGATTTCTTAAGAGGGAGGAGGTAACCTACATTAACAGATCAACTATTTACAACATAAAATAGAATGAAGGTAATCTTGAATCATGCCCTACTTGAAAACAATGGCGTATTACTTGTTAGTCATAATATCAAATGGGCAATCTGTGGTAGTTGAACAAAAAAGAAAAAAAACTTGCAAATATCAAATAAATAAATGCAAATTAATTTCAAAGAACAATTTATTATACAATAGTGGGTTAGATTTCAGTCCAATCCCTGAAGACATGCTAGATATATAGTTCATCTAGGTCACACAACATATATCATACATATCAAAAATAAAATAAAAATTAGTTTATTTCACCTCTGTAACTTTAAGAATTGGTTTAAGAAAATACATTCAGAATATCATTTGGCCCAGAGGAGAGAAGAGGACATCGATCTGCCGCCCAGCGCTGCTGTGCCATTGGCATCCGATGGCTCGAGAAAGCAAGAGGGAGAGGGACTACATTCAACATATCAGAGATAGAGAAGAGAAGACGGGATCGACCCAAAAAGAGGGTGCGATCTGCCGCCGTGCAACGCTGCTATCAACAGCGCTTCGGTGCCTTTCAGATTCGGTGATGCAGCAGAGCAAGAGGGAGAGGGGGAGAGAGACAGAAGAAGAAGAAAAAGAGAAGAAGAAGAAAAAGAAGAAGAAGAGAAGAAGACATTACCCGAATCGACCTGTGTGTGCCGTTTCAGATAGAGTGAGACCTGTGTGTGCTGTTTCAGATGGAGTGAGAAAGTGAGAACAAAAGTGATGGTCACTCAGTCAATTACTTTTGGCAATAAAAAATTAGGGTAAAGGCAAATAAATTATTGGCAACCAAATAAATTTGGTTGCCATAAATATTATTCAAATTTTCGGTGGCCAAGTCATGCTTGTCACCAAAGACATATAATTGGCGACTAAAATTTCTGTCACTAAAAATTAATTTGGTCGCCAAATTGTTTTTAGCTCTCCTGCGCAAAAAGATCACTTGGCGCCAAACTCAATAGTGACCAAAATTTTAAATTCGTCGCCAAAAGTTTATTTTTTAGTGACCACAACCATTCTGTCACCAATGATGTATCTTTGGCAACTAAATTTTTGTTTGGTTGCTAAAAAGCGTTGCCAAAAATGTTTTTTGTTGTAGTGACACTAAGGCCAAGGAAGATGATGCACACGACAAATATCTCAAAGATACAAAATAATTCGTAACGAGTGCAAATTTCTCTGGTCCATGATAATGTTTATGTGATGATAATTTTCATAGAATCCCATTAATTTGTGTCTTTGTGTCCTTGTGTGTAAATTTCTCTGTTATTTAAAAATTATTTTTCTTGCAACAAGATTATGTGGAGAATTTTTTGAAAACTTGCCTTGAAAGAGAGGCACAATCACAACCCTCTTTCAAATTGATAGTTTCACAAAACACAAATTATGACTTTCAATATGTCGACAAGGCTCCACAGCAAACCAGTGATTCGTAAGTTTCATACAACATCTATAAATAAGATAATCTAATTTGAATGTTTCTCAAAACTAACTATACCTATAATTTGTATGCAGTATGTACTGTGGCCTCTTTGTATGCTACATAATGAGACAATATATCAACCATGAACCTATCAGCTCGACATTGTCAACACAAGACGTAAGGTTGATAAGGACAGAAATCATAGAGAGATTTGCAACCGAAGTTGGCCAGTCATGGATAAAACCAATTCCAATACCACTAGAAGAAGAACCAAAAGTATAATAGTGAAAGCACACTAGTGAAAGGAAGACAATGCACACAATGTAATTAGGAATAACCCTTCAATTTTTATTTATTTTTTCATACATTGAATGAATGATGATGTTTGACATATATGTATATATCTTTTTTTGACTAATGTAAACTTCAAAATTTCATAGCTATCAGTGGTTAAATATATATATATATATATATATATATATATATATTTATAATGCATGCTAAGTGGTGATTGTCAACACAATCCACACAGAGAAAATTATGTCTGAAGAAATTTCTTTGGTTTAAAGTTACTAGAATTTCACAAAGAAATTTATCCCGTATCATGCCAAGAGGGTGCCTATATGATCAAGTAATTTGTAATGCACTGTGTTGGTACATAACAATGCACAAAGTAATTCACCACCATCAAATTCAAAAAACACAATGCACATAGTAATTTTCTCTGCTATTGGCAAATTTCTCTGGATAATTTGACTTCACAAAACACAATGCACAGAGTAATTTTCTCTGCTAGTGGAAAATTTTTCTGGATGAATTCAACTGGTATTATAAACACATTGCCTATGGTATGTTTCAACAAACACAATGCTCATAGTAATTTTCTCTGCTATTGGCAAATTTCTCTAGATGAATTTGACTGGTATTATAAAGACACTCCCAAAGTATGTTTCAAAAAACACGATATAAAAAGTAATTTTCTCTGCTATTGGAAAATTTCTCTAGATGAATTTGATTAGTATTATACACACACTGTCCAAAAGTACATTTCAAAAAGCAAAATACACAAAGTAATTTTCTCTGCTACTGGCAAATTTCTCTAGATTAATTTGATTGGTATTATAAACACACTAGCCCAAGTATGTTTCAAAAACACAAGTGCATTGATCTAGAAATTTCATATATATTTTATTTTAAAATAAAAATTTCATATTTAGCCACATTATTTTGTATGAAAATTTTCTTTTACATTTTTTATTTAATTGCGGTTGATTTGATTATACTGGATTGTGGAAGTGATACTGATGAGCAATGCTAGAGATGCAAAAAATTTACCAAACACTTGCATGTACACCTATGTGAGTGTTTGGTAAAATATTTGGGATCTCTAGTATTTTTGGAGATTGATAATGAGCTTGTTTGGTGTAATTGATTGCAAGTTAAATGGTGATAATTAGAAAGTAGAAGCCAAAAGCACTTTGTCTCAAATTCCACATAATTAGCTTTTCTTTAGCTTATTTAAACTATTTCAACCTAATAAACTGTAAGTAGAAATTGCGCCAAACATGACACAAATTAAAATAAATTATAATCAACTTATTTAATCTGCACTTAAAACTCCCAATGCATACCATTACAAGTATCTACAAAGGATTGATACACATGGCTAACATCAATTTCAATATGTATCAATAACTTTAGTTTGATTGAATATCAGATAAGTCAATCATTTTTATATCATTTTAAAAAAAAAAGGAAAATTACACTTTACCCCCTTCAACTATCACTGGTTTTTTTAGTTCAAAAAAACTATAATTGTTTTTCACTTTACCTCCTCAAACTAAAAAATTGATACAATGCACTTCCTTCATCTTCTAAAAGTTTTCAATCTAATCTTTATGTCTCCATTCTGTTAACAAAATAGATGGAAAATATGCATATAATGTGCACATATCATCTTTATGATAGATCTTTAAAGTGTATTTTTGTCCTAAATATGACATGTTCACAATGCATGCACATTTTCCGTCTATCTTGTTAATAGAATTGAGACATAAAGGTTAAATTGAAAACTTTCAGAAGATGAAAGAGGTACATTGTATCAATTTTTAGTTTGAGGGGGTAAAGTGAAAAATGGCGATAGTTGAGGGGGGTAAAGCATAATTTGTCCCCCTTCCCCATCCCACCCCACCCTACCCCACCCAAAAAAAAAAAAAAAAAAACAACAAAAGATTATGGCTTTGACACCGCCTCAGGTGTGTAAGTATATATATGGTGGAGGTAGGAATCTTGATGGGAATAGGTATCGGAGTGAGCTAAATGAGAACAATGTTCGGTGAGAAGATCGAAGGTGAGAAAGAATTCGGGCCTCCAATCTAAAAAAACAACGCCCAATTAATGTGTGTTTGGGAGGGGAAAGATTGGGTACACACCTATGTTTTTTAATTTATTTTCATTGCAAATGACGTACAATTGTGACTATAATCCTATGAAGCATGGACACGCTAGATTTCATGCCGTGGCGGTGTCTGACACAGGAACACGCTAGGGACACGTATGGGACACTCCGGGTGGTGTGTCCCTTTAATTTAATTATTTTTTTGTAGGGGACTTCGATCTAGTCTACTCGCTTGTCGACCTCCATGACTTCGACCACCGTAAGCCGTCGACTTCGACCTCGATCTCCATCCAGTCGACTTCGACCTCCACCCTTTGACTTCAATGATCCAGAGCCCTTGGACTTAGACGAGCTCTCTCTCGCCTTCGCCTTCTCTCTCGCCTTCTCTCTCTCCCTCGTGATCGCGATTGCGATCGATCGCTTTCTCTCTCGCTCGTCTTATAAGATAATATATAATACATATTATAAGAAAATATATACTTGTACATATTAATAAAAAAATAAATAAACATATATATGTGAAATTAAAAAAAATAAAATAATTGGAACACATTATTTAAAAAATATAATAAATAAAATAATTAATGTGTATTAAAATAAAAATATTTATAAAAAAATTAAAAAATTTGCCGTGTCCCCTGCCGTGTTTGTATCTCCATTTTTTGGAAATTGCCGTGTCCGTGTCCGTATGCGTGTCCGTGCCTATGTTCGTGCTTCATAGCTATAATATGCTTGATTTTTAAATTTTCTCTAATTTCTATGTGATTTTGTTTGTTAAGTTGTTAAGGTTAGGGTTTTTATTTATTTATTATTTCTGATCTTAGTGCTTGTTGAGCTTGATGTTAGGGATTGTCAAGTTGAGCTTTGGCTTTTTGAAATATTAATTTTTGGTCTTTTTATTTTTTATTTATTTTTAAAGCTTGTACACCAAGGGTAGGGCCTCTAATAGTTTGTATTTACTTCAGGTGTGTACGTTATATACTACGAAGCACGACACCTCTCTCAAGGTCACGTACGAGTGTCTAGCACGTATCTCGCTTCTTGCTTTAGAAAGATTGCAGCTAGCGCGCTAGCCTTTTTTTTCCTCAGGCTGCTAGTTTAGTTGTAGCATGCTAGCGCTTTACTAATACAATAGAAAGTAAAGGCTCTTCTCCTGTTCTACGAATCTACAACTCTCTTTATTGAGCGAGACTCCATGATCAAAACATTCCGACCTAGTGATTGATATATGTGGCGAACATTAATTTCAATGTGTACCAACAACTTTAGTTAGATTAAAAATTGGATAAGTCAGTTGGATTTTATATCTTTTTTACAAAAAGAAAAAAGAAGAAGAGAGTACTGCTTACACACTGCCTCAGGTGTGTATGTTATATACTACAAAGCACGTACACCTCTCCGGAGGTCACGTATGAATGTTTAACATGTGTCAGACACGGACATACACCGGACACAGTTCGGATACGCTAGCAAGAATCGGACACGCAACGGACACGTTGCGGACACGCTGGGGATCCGCTAAGAACACATTGATGACTTTTTTTTATTACTAAAATAGTATACCTAAAGTGGATAAATTTTATAAAATTAAATATTTGACATAAAATACATAAATATTTAAAAGTATGACGTATAATAAATATTTAATAAATATTTAAAATTATATGTTTTGCACGTGTCCCCAACATGTGTCTTACATTTTTTAAAAATTCACGTGTCTGCATGTCCATGTCTGTGCCGTGTCATGTGTCCCTGCTTCTTAGGTTATATATATAGTGGAGATAGGAATCTCGATAGAATACGTTTCGGAGTTAGGTAAAATGTGAACAAAGTTCGGCAAGAAGATCGAAGTGAGAAAGAATTCAGAGCTGTAACCCCTGTTTTTCTAATTTCTTTTCATTGCAAATGCCATACAATTGCGACTATAATGTGCTTGATTTTCAAATTGTCTATGTGATCTTGTTTGTTATGCTGTTAATTTGTTGGGTATGGTTAGGGTTTTTAGTTATTGTGATCGTAGTGCTTGTTGTGCTTGATGTTAGGGATGGTTCAGTTCAGCTTTGGCTTCTTGAAATATTAAATTTGGTTATTTATTTATTTATTTATATTTTAAACTTGTACACCATAGGTAGTGCTTCTAATAGTCTATATTTACTTCAGATTTTTGAAATTAGAGTTGGGTTTGTAGAACTTGATGTTTGAGTTAATTGACATTAAACTAGGTTTTTTCTTATTTTTTTTAAAAAAGAATTTCATGCTTTATTTTGAGGCTATTTTCCATCTGATACACTATGGGAATCCATTTATTATTATTATTATTATTATTATTATTATTATTATTATTATTATTATTATTATTATTATTATTTTTTATTTTTTATTTTTTATTTTTTTTTTCTGATGAGCAATGCATTTGTATTGATTTAGAGGTATTTGAAATTAAGCCCTAAAATATAGGGCAAATTACGTTGATAGTCTTGCATTTTGCGTATTGTGTTATTTTAGTGCCTATAATTTCAATTGTAAGTATTATTATTATTATTATTATTTTTTTTATTATTTTTTTTATTTTTAAATTTGCACATGATAGGATGTGTTATGTTTTTATAAGAAAATTTGTAAACTTGTTCAATTGAATGAGTTAACCTCAATCAATTAAGTGATCATTTTTCTTCAAAAACTCTACTCGACATTATCAATTGAACCAAATTGATACAAAATTTAAAAGTAAAGGTTAAAATCGAGCTAATTAAAATTATAACATTAAAATGCTAAGCCCTAAAACCCTAAATCCCTTAGTGGAAATAACATTAAAACATGCATATCTTTCAGTAAATGAGTTATCCATGTTGAATCTGTGTGAATTTTGTATTACGCTGGTTCGATAGTAACCAAACCTATTTATTTATTGTGTTATCGTGTTGTGTGAAAATCAAATTTATGTCAAAAAATGGTAAACCCTAACCACTAACTTCGTGTATGGTTTGGAAAATCCCATTCCAACTCTTAACTTGGGGCAACTTGAGCTTTAATTTCTAGAAACAAAACTAGCAGTTTGGGAAATTCTATTTCCACACACCATTTACTCCTAGTGCACATCATTCTCTGTTCACACATTTAAAAAATTATAATTTTCTCACTCCACACACAAGCAGAGTCAATTATTCCAAGTATACCCTTTCATAATGAAAAAGTCGAAAGTGTACACACACCAACTCAATCATAGAGTTACCCATTCGTAGGAGAGACTTTGTCAGAAGAAGAAGGTGAACTAGGTTGGCTTCCATTACTCGCACCCCCTGTTTTTTTTTTGTTTTTTTTCATTGCAAATACCATACAATAATTGCAATTATCATGCGCTTTGTTTTCAAATTACTTCATACTTTTTATGGTAATTTGTTTGTTAGGGTTCTAATTTTTGGCTAGTGGTTAGGGTTTTTATTTATTTATTGTGAGCTTAGTGCTTAAGCTGATGTTAGGGATTGTTAAGTTGAACTTCAAACTAGTTTGGGGTTGGCTTTTTTTGTGGCTTTTTATTTTTTATTTATTTATAGATTTTTTAGGAGTTAAAGAAAGCTAATGTACTTGGGAAATTGCTAAAAAAGGTTTTTTAGCTTTTGGCAAACCAGCTTATTGACTTTTTTTAGTTAAAAGCAGGATTTTTTAGATTATATCCCTTGAAATGTAAAAGTTGGGCTTTTATTGATACTTTCTTCTAACACGTGCATCATCTCTAGAGCCTCTAATTGAAGAAGTACGAACATTTCTAAAAGGGTGGCATGTTTGTGTCTTGTCCGTGTGATATTCCTATCACGTTCATGTTAGATATTGACACTCGTCAGACACTTCCCAACACATGTCTGACGCTAATCGAAAAGTGTCTTATTTATTTATTTATTTATTTTTTAAATTTAGACTTGGACACTCTTTAGACTCTTTGAGGACACACGAGTCTATTGATTAGATACATATGAAACTAATTATAAGTTTAAACAAAATAACATAGAATATAATGATAAAGAAAAAAAAAACGTCAATTTATAAAATTAGTGTTATATTACATTTATTTATTGTCTTGAAATAATATATTCATATATGTGATATATAATTAATATATAAAATTACAAATTTTAAAAAATTTCTATGTCCGTGTGTCCATGCTTCTTAATCTCTAATGTTTGTATTTACTTAAGTTTTTTGAAATTAGAGTAAGGTTTATAAAATCAACCAAACTATCATTTTTCAAAAATAATAATAATAATAATAATAATAATAAAATAAATATATATAGAGCGCTGCTTACACACCGTCTCAGTTGTGTACGTTATATATATAGTGGAGATAGGTATCTCTTAAACGTGAACAAAGTGAGGCAAGGAGATCGAAGGTGAGAAAGATTTCGGAGTTGTAACCCCTGTTTTTTAATTTCTTTTTCATTGCAAATGCCATACAATTGTGACTATGATGTGCTTGATTTTCAAATTGCCTCTAGTTTCTATGTGATTTTGTTTGTTAATTTGTGTGGAATGGTTGGGGTTTTTATTTATTTATCATTTTTTGTGATCGTAGTGCTTGTCGAGCTTGATATTAGGGATTGTTAAGTTGAGCTTTGGTTTTTGAAACATTAAATTTGGGTTTATTTATTTATTTATTTTTTGGGTTCACCATGGGTAGGGCCTCTAATAGTCTGTATTTACTTCAGATTTTTGAAATTAGAGTAGGGTTTGTAGAATTTGATGTTTGAGTTAATTGACATTAAACTAGTTTTTATTTTTATTTTATAGAATTTCATGTTTTGTTTTGAGGCTATTTTCCATCTCATACACTAGGAATCCATTATTATGATTATTTTATGATGAACAATGGATTTGTATTGGTTTGAGGTTATTTGAAATTAAGCCCTAAAATATAGGGCAAATTATGTTGATAGTCCTACATTTTGCCTATTGTTTTATTTTGGTTCTTATAATTTCAATTAGTTCGATTTTAACCTTTAATTTTAGATTTTGTGTCAATTTGGTTCAATTGATAATGTCAACTAGATATAGTGATCTATCTGCCCATAATTTTTGTTTCATTCACTGTTATTAATTTCCTACCTTTGAAGCGCAAGGATCCACTAGAGTAGTTTACCTGCAGTAGTCCCTGAAGTAGTCCCTGAAGTACTCCAAAAACAACATTATTTCAAGTAAAAAAAAAAATCCAAAACAGAAGTGTAGAAGATGAAAGGCAGGAGAGACGAACACAGCGAGAACGGTGGAAAAAGTGCACCAGAGAGGCGACTGCTGGACGAGTGAAACAGTAAACAATTAAAAAAAAATTACCCGAATCAAAAAACGTATTTGCTTCAAGGCTTCAAAGCATATTTGATACAAAACACATATTTGCTTCAAGGCTTCACCGCACACAAACACATATTTGCTTTCTATGTTAATTTGTTTGTTAGGATTCTAATTTTTGGTTTATGGTTAGGGTTTTTTGTTTGTTTATTGTGAATCTTGTGCTTAAGCTGATGTTAGGGATTGTTAAGTTGAACTTAGAACTGGTTTGGGGTTGGCTTATTTTGTGACTTTTTATTTTTTTTATAGATATTTTAGGAGTTAAAAAAAAGCTAATGTATTTGGGAAATTGGTAAAAAAGTTAGTTTTTTTGAGTGAAAAAATTGATGTGACGTATGACTTTTTTAGCTTATTGCAAACCAGCTTATTGGCTTGTTTAGTCAAAAGTGGGATTTTTTAGATTACAACAAATGATCCCTTGAAATGTAAAATTTGGGTTTTTTTTGATACTTTCTTCTAACACGTACACCATTTCTAGAGCCTCTAATATAACAAGTACGAACATTTCTAAAAGGGTGGCATGCCCATGTCTTGTCCGTGCTATGTTCATGTCATGTCCATGTCGGATATTGACAATCGTTAGACACTTCCAAACACATGTCCAACAATCATCGAAAAATGTCTTTTTTTATTTTTTAAATTTAGACTTGTACACTCTTCAGACATGTTGAAGACACAAGTCTATTGATTAGACGCATATGAAACTAATTATAAGTTTGAACAAAATAACATAAAATATAATGATAAAAGAAAAAAAAAGGTCAATTTATAGAATTAGTGTTACATTTATGATTTATATATTGTCTTGGAATGATATATTCATATATGTGATATATAATAAATATATACAATTATATATTATGTGTTTGTCCCACACGTATCGTGTCTTGCATATTTTTAAAATTTGTGTCAGTGTGTCCGTGCTTCTTAGCCTCTAATGGTTCGTATTTACTTAAGTTTTTTGAAATTAGAGTAAGGTTTATAGAATCAACCAACCTATCATTTTTCAAAAAGTAATATATATATATATATAGTACTGCTTACATACCGCCTCAGGTGTGTACGTTATATATAATGGAGATAGGAATCTCTATAGAATAGAGTGAGCTAAATGTGAACAAAGTTCAGCGAGGAGATCTAAGGTGAGAAAGATTTTGGAGCTATAACCCTTGTTTTTTAATTTCTTTTTCATTGCAAATGCTATACAATTGTGACTATAATGTGCTTGATTTTCAAATTGCCTCTAGTTTCTATATGATTTTGTTTAAGCTGTTAATTTGTTTGGTATGGTTAGGGTTTTTATTTATTTATTATTTATTATGATCGTAGTGCTTGTCGATCTTGATGTTAGGTATTGGTAAGTTGAGCTTTGGCTTTTTGAAATATTAAATTTGGGTTTTTTTTTTTTTTTTTGGTACACACCATGGGTAGGGCCTCTAATAGTCTGTATTTACTTCAGATTTTTGAAATTAGATTAGGGTTTGTAGAATTTGATATTCTAGTTAATTGACATTAAACTAGGTTTTTGTTTTTTTGTTTAAAGAATTTCATGGTTTATTTTGAGGCTATTTTCCATCTCATACACTGGGAATAAATTTATTATTATTATTATTTGATGAGCAATTGATTTGTATTGATTTAGGGTTATTTGAAATTAGGCCCTAAAATATAGGGCAAATTATGTCGATAGTCCTATATTTTGCCTTTTGTTTTATTTTGGTTCCTATAATTTCAATTAGCTCAATTTTAACCTTTAATTTTAGATTTTGTGTCAATTTAGTTCAATTGATAATGTTGACTAGAGTTTTTGAAGAAAAATGATCACTGAACTGATTGAGGTTAAGTCATTCAATTGAACAAGTTTACAATTTTTTTTATAAAAGCAATACAAATGCCATCATGTGCACATGTTCCATAAAACAAAAATACTTATAATTGTAAACAATTGGATCAAATTAAGATAAAATCATTAGTTCAAGGTCAAAATCAAACTAATTGAAATTATATGATCCAAAATGACAAAATGACAGAAGTATAGGGCTATTGGTATAATTTATGTAAAACACACACACACACATATATATTAAAAATATATGAAAATTATTTTTTCACTTTATCTCCTTTTACATTTTTTATTTTTATTTTCCCACATATTAGAGCATCGCCAAGGATGATACGAAATATTAGGTGATATATGTTTGTGCTTGGTTCTTAGCAGGTATTCTAAAATGGCATTGAGACATTGAGATCAGCTATAAATGGCTGAAACAGGGGGCATGGCTTCAATGAGTCAACAATTATAGCTGTGAGAGCTAGGATTGTTCACTTGTTGGAACGAGCAGGGTTTGACCATAACCCATCAGCTGAACCAATCAAGTTGAGTTCATCATCTTTGCAACCACTGTCCACCATTTAGCGATCGAAACCCTCCATCAAAATCCCTCAGTTTCATGGTCAGTGTCGGCTAGTGTTGTCAAAACAAGCAGAGAAGGAAAAAAAACCCAAATCTAGAAATCCCCAAATATGAGATGGAGAGGTATACCGTACACACACATATATGTTACAAATTGCAATTGGAAAGGGAAATTCTAGAGGGTGGAGGCCGGAGAGAAGAAGGGGATGTGGATGATCAGAGAGGAGAAGGGGGCCAGGGAGATAGAGAAGAGAAGGGCCTGTAGTAAACAAATATAGTCTAAATTGGAAAAAACAAAATGGCGGTTAAAGCTGAGAAAGAGTCGTTGGACGAGATGGGACGGTAGCAGTACAGTCGTTGAAGGAGATAGCAGTCGGAAAACATAGACTCTGTTCCAAGTTTAGAGAGAGAGAGAGAGCGAGTTCTCTCTAATGGTTAATAAGATAGAGAAAGTTCTCTCTAACAAGGTAGAAAAGCTAAGCCCACTTTTTGACTCCGAAATTCTATTATACTTTTTTTTTTTTTACATATTTTAAATTCTACTAGATAGGGTTACATAAGGGATTTAAATATGTCATGGCACTGTTAGTGGAAATAACATTAACTAATCTTTCAGTAAACGAGTTATCCGTGTCGAGTCCACATCAACTTCGTATTATGCGGGTTTAACTCTTGTTATCATATCGTCTGAAAATGAAATTTATGTCAAAAAATGGTTAACCCTAACCACTAACTTCATGTATGGTTCGGAAATTGCCATTTCAACTCTTAACTTGGGGCAACTCGAACTTTAATTTCTAGAAACAAAAATAGCAGTCTTGGTCTTGTAATTTATTTTGTTTATTGGCAATGAAATTGAACCAAGCTGCTAGATCTTGCTAGCCAAGCCTAATGACTAAATTTACCACCAAGCAACAATGTGGAGAGGGATCCATTAAAGGTTTTGCAGCAAGTAACATCTCTTTGCGGGAGTTTCTCTCTTTTGCACATTGGAATAGAAATAAAGAAAATTACCTGCTTCTTCTAGAGCCAAATTTTCTCCTTGGGATAGTCCCAAATAGGGATAATTTATTATTGAATGAACATGTAATGAAGGTCGAGGATGTACAACAAATTATCATTGGGACAGAGCTTGTGAAATGGGTTGTGGAAGAAATAGATGAACCAATGACTCTTCAGTCACCTTACAACGTGGGCATGCTGTCTCCTCTAGAGGGATTGTATCCTAGGCAAAAGTACTTCCTGGTGGGAATTTCCTATGTACTATAGTCTGAACTAAAACCCATATGCTGATATGGTTTTTTAGTTTCCTGATCTTGCCAGAACTGGAATTCATGGAAATGTCTATTAAGTGTAATTAATTTTAAGAATGGGGTTTACTTTTTTATCCATTCAGGTGCATTCTCAAAATTGAGACCAAAGGACAGAACTGATGATTTAGTTAGTTGTTCAGTTTTTTTTGTTTTCCCCTTTGGGAGATATATATATTTGATTTGTTTTCTTGTAGCCCTAGCCTCCTCTCGGTTTGTGAGATATATCTATGTAATGTAGTTTTGGATTGTCTGTTGATGTGTTTTGTGGCCTATTTGGCTGCTTCCTATCGTGATGCCCTCGTGCCTGCATTTCAATCTTCTTTGGCATCTTCTTTTTTGGTAATAAAATGTTGCTTACCAAAAGACAATAAATTAAAATCATTGTCAATGATGAGCCCTTTTCAGACTAGGCATCATATCTTTCATATAGCTTACCAAAAAAATATTACTAGTTCCATCTTCCTTTTCAGTAGTCTCCCTTTTATTTATTCTATTACTGGAGCATTAATGCAGTAAAGCATGCCTTATTAAAGAAGATAAATTTTTGAAGCTAGACCAAACAATTGGGACTGAGCACACGTTTCTTGTCTTTGTCATTGTGGTTTGGCCGGTGTTGAATTGCAATGGAGTGTATCAATGGAAAGACTTGTACGAAGTCATATTTTATGATGTATGGTGAGCATTTTCAACATTCAGCATATGAGATGTGCACCCAAGATGGGCCGTCTTTTGTGATGACCGAAACCAATTCTGCTATATTTGTTCCATTTGCCCCAAATAATGTGAATATTATAGGGTTTTGTCGTCGTTGATTTTCACTGTTTGCTAGCATACCTTTCTGGATTTATTTAATGTTTTTTTCATAATTTATTTCTTTTTAATTTTTTGAGGGTGCAGTCATGTTGGTGCACTCTTGATTCATTGTTGGAACTTGGAAATCTCTTCGGTGGCTTATTCTTTTTTAATTCATTTCAATGTCTATTTTCTCCTAGTAATTTGTTTACTAATAGGTTTGTGCATCTTTGTTAGATGAATGCAGGAAAAGTTTCAAATGGGAGAGTCAGCTGCACAAGATCCTGTTCAAATAAAAAGAAGAAAAGCAGCATACCTTCTCTTCCCGATGAGATTATATTCTGCATTCTTGCTTGGCTTCCTGCTGATATTCTTTACAATTCAATAAGGTATGTTTGTCGGCAGTGGTATAACATAATCAATGACCCAATTTTCATAAAGGAACAGCTCCTTGGTTGCACCACTGGCCTGTTCATACAGCAGAAGCGTACTCCATATAGGGCCCAATTTGTGGATTTTGGGAAAATGAATGTCGCACTGACTGAGGTAAATGTACCATTTCCAAACACTGTTTTGGCTACTTGTGATGGTCTAGTACTGTTCAGGGATAAGCAAGATACACTTCATGTTGCAAATCCTCTCACAAAGCAAAGCTTAATTGTTCCGCCATTTGATTGCCACCCTTCATATGGCTTACCTTATTTCTCATTAGTATATGCTCGTTCAACGATGGAATGTAAAGTGTTGTGCATCGATAAACCCTATGATGTCTATAAATGCATGATGATTACTCCGGGCAAAGATCATGCATGGAAATTGATCAATACTAACACATTTTCTGATCCTACTTGCCGTATATTTCATCATCCTCCTGTTTTTGTTGAAGGACTTCTTTATTGGGGAAGCCGTTGCTTTCGTTGCGTTGTTGCTTGGGACATAGAATCTGAAATGTTCTATGAGTTTCCTAAGCCAGCAGTTCAGAGTAAGCCTTGTATTTTTCATTTTGTACCAATGGCAAAATCCCTTTCTTGCCTGGTTTGGTCGATTCTTCAAGCATTATTTGATGTTTTTGTCTTGTCTGATCCCATGAGTGGTGAGTGGAGGAAGCTCTACAAAATTGAATTGGATGTTCAAAAATATAGATTGAATGGCATATTGAACAAACCGGTCTCTTGGCCTGGCCAGAACTATTTTGTACCATTTGCTTGGGCGGACAATGGTGAAGTGTTCTTGTGTCTCAGTGAAACACCAGGTCATTATGTTGCTCACTATGTCAAGACTGGGGAGACCTTAATAGTTGGAAGTTATGATGAGGATGGCTCGCCTAGATTCCGAAGTAATTTTGCCTACAGCCTTGTCCTGTTGCCACCAAGTCTTAGCAGTTTATCAATCGGTATTTGATCAAATTCTGTTCTATCTATTGGGCTTTTTTAATGTTTCTTATGTTTATGAACTCAATTGCATTTTGTTGTACTTTTGAAGTTAGTGCACTTGTTGATTGTACATTTTACTATTAGTGGGTTTGACCTGATCTTTGTAATTGCCATAGTTGCCTAGTGTGGGTACTTGTATCAAGTCCAATATGTGGCAAGCCCTACGGGTGCCACATCATCCAAGCTCCGCCTGTGGGGCAGACCAATAAGGCACCACATGAGCATATCACATGTAATAAGGCACCACATGAGCATATCACATGTTTGATACATGGCGAGCCCTACGGGCGCCATGTCACCAAAACTCGCTTTCTTGGCAGGCCGCCAAGGCAGAATGCAAAATCAAGACTATATTCTTAACTTAAGCGGGAGTATACACACAAGCCCAAATATAAAGACCTACAACAGGTAGCACTATGGCCCTGCATATCCATGGTCCTTCATACTTCGCTCTAAGACCAAACGACAATATAATCAACCCTCGGCTTATTTGGACTTGGATTGATAGTTGGAGCCTTTGCTCTCCTAAATATTGAGATAGGCCTTGGCCTATTCTCCTATTTGGTGGTTTGGAAGCGAGTCCTTAGTTCTTCTAAACATTGAGATGGGCCCTGGACTATTTACCTACATGGTTGCCTGGGTTGGGGACAAGACTCAGGCACTACCGCTCGGGACCATCAGAGAATCTTGGACTGGCAGCTGAGGTCATAGGATTGTTGAGATAGTTATCTTCTTGGTAAGACAACTCCATCTCGACAAAGCTTGGAGAAGAGGCAACAATGACATTACACTCACGCCACTTGATGCATATATGATACGTTGCTCTTCGTTTGTTATGAAACATTGCTCTCTCGCCTGCTATCAAACCACAGACGACAGTAGGGCTTATATCACTTCTGGCAGAGTTGGGAAGAACGAAACACTTCATTTCACCACAACACAACTCCATCACTCTAACACACTAAGTCTCACACTTAGACACTCCATCTCACACTCTACACTAGTGTTCAAGGTCCATCTCTGCCAACCTCTCCCTTTCCAAGCTTGCCTTACATTTCTCCTCTCCACCTCATGTGATTTCAGGTTATTGAAGTGTCCCCCATTTTCCCAAACTATCTCTAACCATACCTCTCACCTAAACCTAGTCAGTATTTTAATGCTTTGCTTTCTATCAAATGAGACACAAATCTTCTTGGTGCTATTGCCTGACTTAGCTGTGTGGATATGATGATCCTTAATAGGGAGATTTAGTCAAAACCTCCTCATAATAAAATTTTAATGTATTAAGGACAATCACAAAAAGTTTTTCTTGAAAAGTTCAACAAATGTCACTACTATCAAAATATTAAACTTTAAAATAATATAGCTTTTGATGTAGATGTTGATTTTTAATAAAATTAATCACTGTGGTTGGTTTGAGTTTTTTAGATTAAGTTTTTTTAAAACTGACTTTTTTGATTTTTGTGTTTTTTTGTTTTTAGTGAATATTTTTTAAATTTTAAACAATTTTTTTATTTTTTTAGATGCACTTTACTTAGATGTATCTAAAAATTAAAAAATTTGTGAAAAAATATTTAAAAAAATTAATAAATACATAAAAATACAAAAAATGTATTGAATTCTTGTATTTTTTTTATATTTTTGGTATTTAGTGAATTTTTAAAAGATTTTTTTTACATTTTTTTTACTTTTTAGGTGTATTTATGTTAGTTGTGTCTAAAAAGTAAAAAAATTGCTTAAAATATTAAAAAAATTCAGTAAAAATAAAAAAATACGGAAAATAAAAGAGTAGAATTTTCTGAAAAGTGTTTTCGAAAACCCTAAACCAAGCAAGGTAAATATTTTTAGAATTCTCTCATCAAGATCTATCAAATAAGATTCATGTTGACTATGAATTTTTTTTTAAAAAAATTATTACCGTTGAAATTGATGTAAACATTAATGATAACATGTTACTTTGTTTGACAATTACTCTATTTGATAGTAACATGTTATTCTGATTCACAGTAATATGTTACTTTGGCCATCATGTTTAACGGAAAAAAAAAAGATATTTTATTTTGTCCTTATTCAATTATGTGTTTTTTTCCTGAGGGAGTTTATGAAGAAAATAAATTGGGGTGTCATTTTCACTAAATAAGGGTCCAATGGAGAGATTTTGACTAAATTTCCCTCCTTAATATTGCTCACACTGGCCTCGATCACAAAACTATTCTTAAACAATCTGTACAAGTTCTGGAAGGTTTATTTTTGTTATTTATTTATCTATTTTATTTGTGTGGGTTTATTTATTTATTTTATACATTCAATTAATTTTTTTACTGAAATATATTCCAACTTATTATTCATTAAAAAAGGCTATTTTCAAAATAAATAAAATGAGAATACGACAACTAATAGAAAGACATTCTTAAAAATAAAATTGTGTTTAAAATTTTTCTCCAATTCATGTTCCAAAAAAGACGTGGCGTTTTCATGCCACATGGTTTAATGACTTTGCGAGTAACTGAAGAATCCTCAGTCGTGTTCACCATTCAACAAAAGCAAAAAATATGTGAATAAAAAAATATTTTAAAAAAAAAGATAAAATAAATTAAGGCACTCCGTTCATAAATTTAAAATTTGATTTTGTTTAGCTAAAAGTTCAGGTACTGGAATACTTTATCCATAAGGATATGGTGATGAAAAATGTCCAAATTACCCTTACATATAAATCATATATGGCTAAAATCTTTCATTTCTCACTCACTCTCCCTGTCTTTCTCTACAATTGCTATCAAAGGACGATATTACGACCTCCTGGACTCTGCCTTTGTTGTCCGACGCCGCTGTGGTGGAAGACTTGAGGGTCTACTTCTCTCTGCTGAACAGTCGAAAAATCTTGGTCTTGACACATTACGAAGACAATAAGGGTTGCTTCTTCTTGGATTCAGAATCGGACTCAGAGGGTGACGAACCGTTGTGATGGAGCTTTTCAGCGATCTTCTCCATTAATGACTCACCTTTGGAATCCGTAAAAGGAGCAAGACGATTACTGAGGAAGAAAGAGAGGACGAGACGACTACCGCCGCCGCCGCTGCTGACGGCGAAGAAACCTCATAGCTCTAGAAAATCTTGGTTATGTGTATATATATATATATATACGTCTGTAGATTTGTAGATATATATGTATCTATATATATGTCTATATCTCTACAAATCTGTAGATCATCTCTCCAGATTTGTTACACAAATCTACAGATCTGTTAAAAATACTTTTTTGTTGCTGCTGTTGGTGGTAGTGGCCAGTTATTGAAATTTGTTTTTTTTTTTTCGTTGTTTTTGTTGTTGATGATGATCTGAGATCTTTTTTTCTTTTCTTTTCTTTTCTTTTGTGGTGTTGTTAATGATGATGGTGATGAAAGAGTGCAATAGATAGGGGGAGAGAGAGAGAGAGAATAGAGATTTGAACAGATAAAATTTGGTTTGTTTTGGTATTTTAACAGATACAAAAAAATAAAAATAAAAATGAATAGAGATTTTTTTCAATAGATAGGGAATTTTTAACAGATAAAAAATTGACTTGGTTAGGTGAATTTGTTCATTCAAAAAATTGAATAGATAAAAATAGATTTCAACAAATAAGAAAAATTAGCACAAGAATTTCAACAGATATGAAAAATTAGCAAAAGAATTTCAATAGATAGGAAAAATTAGAGAAAGAAACCTACATAATTTGAATAGATAGATAGAGAGAGTGAAACTCACAAGATTTGAACAGATAGGGTAAAAAATTGAACAGATAAGGGAGCAAATTGAACAGATAATAAAAAAAATTGAACATATAGATATAAATTTGAACATATAGATTTAAATTAAACAAATAGTCAATGAAAGTTAACAGATAAATTATGGGATAAAATTGAAAACAAAATGTTCTTCAAAACAAATAAAAGAATTTTTCATCAAATTATTTCACAAAGGGTGGATGTCTCGCTAACAAAAAAATCTATTAGACTTAATGCCTCATATATCACCAATTTACTCAACAAATGATTCACATTATATAATAATCATTATAAAAATATAATTTTGCGAGAATATAATAAATGTAAAAGTCAAGTAAATAGTAAAACAATTCTACATATACTTTTATATGGAGAAAAATGTTTTACAAATCTGATGAATATTATTGAAATGAGACTCAGAAGTCCATCGGAACAAAAAAAATAGTATGTTGTGGAACACCTTACATATAAAAAAAAATTAATAAAAATATCGACCTGCTCAATTCTTTTTTATTCGCAGTTCCGTTAACAATTCTTAATTTTTTTAGAACTAGAATCAAATCATAATTATTTTTAATTTTTTTTTTAAGAATTGAAACTAAATCGTTTTTAAAAAATTAGAGACAAATCATATAATTTGAATCGGGTTTCATATTTAAAAAAATAGAAATTTTTTGTTCATCCATAAAATTCATACAATTTTTTTTTTGGAAAAATTACCAAAAAGCCCTCTCTGAATTTGAGTCTTATAACAAATTAAATCTTAAGTTTTTAATTCTGTCACTTTAAACTTTAATATTTACTTATTTTCGCTAGGAAAAATGATATTTTAGTCATTATATTTAATGTAAGTATATGAAAAATGTCTAAAATATCATTTTTCATTAAGTTTAATGTTAATTTTATTTAAAATAGACAGATGATTTAAATTTTAAAATATATCAAAAGATTAAGATTTAAATTGACAAAATTTAAAACTCAAAGTTTATTTTATTATAAGATTCAAATCCTGAATTTTTTGAAATTGTAATTTTTAAAAAAAAATTAACAAAAATAATATGGCAATATGATTCTTGTAAATAAATTTATTTTTAATATTTTATTTTAAAGTAAAAAATTCATATTAATATTTTGTATGAAAATTTTCTATATATATTTTTTTATTTAATTGGGGCTGATTATTTATAATGGATTCTGGATGCAAGATTGATAATGGATTTGTATTTGTTTAGTGTAATTTATTGTTAGTTAAAAGTTAATGATCAGAAAATAGAACTCAAAAGCACTACTACCTTGGCTTTTAAATAATAGAATTTTTAATAAATTTTTAATAACTAACGTATTTAATATCCACCAAACACCTCTAATTCATATCATTACACGTATATACTGCGGTGAGAAGACGGGTCGGACTTCAATTTTAACGTGTAATAACAACTTCAATGAGATTGAAAATCAGACAAGCCAATCGTCTTTTTATGTCATTATAAACAACTTCTCCCTAGTTTGGCATTGAACTAGATGATGTTGTTGGCTCGATTTTGGATCTATCTCGATAATTTAAATTGTTTAATGTGTAAAATTTATCGAGTATATTATTTTTATAAAAAATTATTTTAATCTGATATCGATAATCATTTAATCAAATTATAATTGCTTCAACGATAATTATGATTTTAAAAATAAATTACAAACATAAATGTAATCCAATTAGGTGTTTATCAATATTCGTGCAATGTATTTTTTTACAGAGATCATACACTCAACATGATCAACATATTACCTAATTTAGGTCATTGAGATGGGCTTGGAATTAGGCCCACCACCGAGCCCCAACAACCAACTAGACAGAAGTTGTTCATTTTTTTTTTTTATTATAAAAAATGACGACTTTCATACTGCCTCAGGTGTGTACGTTATATGTAGGATAAATTACACTGCGCCCTTTATGTTTGGCTATTTTTCTATTTTGATCTCTAAAATTTATTTTTTTTCCACTTTAACCTTTCATATTTTAAGTTTTTTTCACTTTACTCCTAAAGTTAATTTATATAAAAATTAGACAGAAATGACATATTAACAGCCACGTAATATAAAAATATTTTATTATATATAACTCATACTCTTAACATAAACTTAAACTTTAATATAATTGTAAATCAAAACACAAAACATGCAGCGGAATAAAATCATCAGATCATACCTTTTGATGATAGAACCTCGTGGATAAATCACGTGCTTCCAGAATCAGATCAATCAATCCCAGCAGTGGGGTGATATTACAATGGTGAATATCACCCACACAAACCACAGTGCAACTGACTTGATCGTTGTTTCTTGGGAGAGAGTCTGTATATGGGTAGAAAACAGACTCAACGTTGTTTTCTCTCTTGGTTACCCATAACCATATATCAGATATAAAATATATTTATCTCATTTATCCATTGGTTAAATGAGATAATATCTGATATCTATATCATCTATCCATATCATGATATGATAGATATATATCCTGAGTGGCTCATTCAAATAGGTTTGAATTCAAATTCAAAACCCATTTGGATGAGGTTCAAAAGGTTCTAAGGGTCATGCCACATGGGCGCCCAATTTCTAACATCTCCCACTCGGACATGAGTTGGCATGACACTGCCACGTCTCAATCTCAATCTCCCCAAAAATAAACAATCTCATACTAGCCACTGCACCGTGCGACTGCTGAGAACACCTGCATGTGGGAGCTCTATACTAGAAACTCAAAATGAGCCAGCATAGAGACATCAACCCAAAAAGAATAGAAATAGTGTCTCATATACCCCAGACCCATCTAATTACACCGGTCCAAAAAACATCTCTAATCCCTCAAAAAGAGCATGTTTGACCCTCTTAATTCTTGCAATATATTCACACTCAATTCGCCTCTCATACAGAGCGATGTGAGTTGCCGGCAGTGAATATACAACAGTGGTGTAATACTAGATGATCTTCCCTTTGCACTCATGCCATTTAGTTTAGGATTGACCGCTTTCCCAGTGATGTCCCTTAAGGCCGAATCATGCATGACCGCAGGCAACATACCAAAGTAGCAGAACATCAACCCCTTACCTTATGACATAGTCAAAAGTCACAAAAGGGTACATAAATGAAAGTCATATCAATAATGACTCGTAAGACTCACACGGTGAGGAAGCAGGGATCCATTCTCTCACCTCATTACTCGGTCGCCAAGCACATATAGTATGAATACATGCTACGGTGGAGTAACTCTTCCATAAAGAGTGACGTCATACTCGATACACCGTACAGATATTAGTCTAGTCGCTTTCTAGCGCCTAACCCGAATTCTCTATTTGCTCGCCTTCTAGGCGCCAAATGAGATCTCGAATCTGGCTAATCATAACAGGCACAACATGGAAAGTGGGTACTAACATCCATGTTTGGTCCTTAACACGACCTCATCTTGGTTATAACCAAGGCGACATACATAGTGGATGATTTAAGCCTCTCTTGGCTCCGAATAAAAATAAACCACCAGTCTCATCCTTGCTCGCTCCCAAGCGCCAAGGGCGATTGCTCGTATGAGTGAGCCAATCTTGCCTGCTGACATCATCATTTGCTAATCATTATGACACAAACCATAATAGTGTCAACATCCCATCATCTCAAAATAAGTGATCGATTTAAAAAAAAATTGACCACAGCTTGCGCAATTATAGATTCCAAACATAAGCCTTATCAGCACCTCTTGCGATAAGTATATACAACGGAATCCACCATGTGCGCCTCACATGAAATGATTTAAGATCACTACCTCTTGCGCAATAACCTCTCTAAAGATATTTTTGGTGACCAATTTGCGTTCATTCTTAATGCGCCCAACTAGTGCAGATGCGCCCAACTAGCGCATTGAATTTTACAAGGAGCAAATTAACATGCTTCTAATAAAGCATTTTATCCACAGTCTAATGAGCAAGGTCAATGTCTAAACAACTCAGTTAACCATTTATCAAAGATAAAACTTATCATGCCGAATACGCCCATATAGCGTACTTTAGGCTCCCACAACAAAGAAAAAATCAAGGAATATAGGTCATCTGTTTCTCCCAAAGACAATCTGAGGATTCACTCAATAGCTAAGGCTCTGGCTTTTACCGATAGGTAAGTCAATGGGTTTGCAATTTTGCATCTAGAATCGTTCTAGGATATTCCTTATGTAAGTCATCGAAGACAAACCGAGAATTTTCCTAAAACAATCCCTAAGGATCGTACATCCGAGCATATGAATTACATCACCCATGTCCATCATATCTAAAATGGAGGACTGCCCACCCTAGGTGGCGACAACCTTATAAATTCCTGGCTCATAATGACTAAGTAAGGAAAAACTTCTTTTGGACCATTGATCATGCCTCAGTGGTCTTCATCGATCATCGTTGCCCTATCATGGCTTGACGAAATCTAAGAACCACTATTTGGATAACTGCTTTAGGCTGTAAAAGATTTATTGGAACTAGCAACCTTTTTGCGCTCCTAACTTTTCACTATAAAAGCAGAAGGTAAATCCTTACGGATCTACTTATCCAATTCTCTAATGAGAAATCAGGTCACAATGTCCACAAATCAATGTTCCGAACTTATGTCAATTATAGCCTAAGTCAAAATAACCTCACTCCCCAGGAGGAAGTCTTCTCATGGTCTACACTTTCCTCAATGGTGCGACCATTCGGTATCTAGCGAGCCTTATGCCTCAACAATGACTATCCAAATTACGCATAACTTTATAACAGTTTTGCGTCATAATGGAAAGTCAACCAAATTATAAAAATGGTTAATCCTCAAAGACTTTGTCTTAAACTGCGCAACATTGATCCACTTTCTAAAAATAGGAGACTAGAGCCTTTGGCATTATCCTAGGCTCTTTATCATCTTGCGGAGCAATCATGAATGTTTCCCTCTCAATCACCCAGTGATGACGTGGAAAATTTTCACATTTGCTACCACGCAACTAAGAATGTAGAGTATTCTGCTCTAATGGAGTAATCCATTAGTAGACACATCGCTCCCACTGTCCCTAGGATATTGGAAATTTCTTTCCATTCTCAACTAGGCTACATAGAGCGCTATGCTTGGAATTCTCCATCTTATAGAGTTCCGAAAACTCTATTAATGTCACCTTTACTAATAAAACTTTATGTGACTTAGTTACACTACCACAAAGCTGCTTACCTATATGCACATGACCCGGAGGGTTTGCATGACCGCATACAATAATGCGCCACACGACCCTTTGTGTTTACAAGACAGCATACAATAATGCGCTATAGAACCCTAGGTCTTAACTTCGCAATCTTATGAGAAGTAGAAATAAAGATAAGCTGCTTAATGGTTACAGATCGCCCATAGATGGCTCTCTGCTAACCCATTACTCAAAATGGAGTGTAAAAACTGATATGGAGGGCACTTAGTTAGGGATATAGGCAACAAACTAGTGCAATTCCCAATTGGGAAACATTTTGCGCCATTATCTACCTAACATTAACAATATTTAATTCCTTATCTCTACTACACCAGTGTGTTGTTGAGTACTAGGAATAATCAATGTTCTAAGCATCCATCTCTCTTCACAGAGTTTTTCTGAAAAAAAAACTCAAATAGATACTCGCCACCTTGGTCAAAACTAAAAGCACAAAAAACTCTTATCTAATTGATCTCGACCTTATATGTGCAATGTCAAAAATCATCTCAAAAAATTTTGACTTATGGGAGATCAAATAGTCTTGACTCAGATGCGTATCGTAATCTATAAATGTGTCGAGATTGAGGCTTAGCTATCATACCCTCACACATATCTAGTCACAAAATATCATAGTGGACTAAAAGCGCCAAAACAAATGACCTTCTGCGACTTTCCTACTTACTTGTGCGCACCCATTGCGAACAAAGTTACACATTCACATGAGAGCAGGATGTCATAAGCGAGTGGGCCCGAGAAGGCCTACTCAAACCATCGTGTCATCATCTCATTAATGTGATTAAGTATAATAAGCCACTGGTTCATGACCAATGTCATAAACTAATTCCAATCATCTTAATGTGTGAGTTCTCGAAGACAAGTTTTAAAGGTTTAGGCCCAACTAGGTAATGACTCACGACTAAGTCATATTCACTAGATCATAAAAAGGATGTCATGGAGATATCAACTGCGCCTAAGTCGCAAATTTAACTAGTAAGTGCTAATCCCCTGCATCTTCAAGTCAATTTTATTCTCCATACACTTTAATACATCTAGTTGAAAGATGACGATACTCCTGTTGCCATCTCTATTTCTCGCTTCATAGTTACTTGCAATTAATTCTACTATCCACAAGAAGGAGAGAATAAGCTATCAACTATGATAGCTCCTGAAGTAACTTAAGCGCGAATTAGGCTAAAGAGTCTAATTCAACACAATGCTCTTACAAGCGATGCGTTAAATTCTTAGAGTCATAACAACCTTGTCAGCCTTAACCTTTTCATTACTATGCTGCAACGTTTGCGCTTAGTGGTAAATGTTATTCAAAACGTTAGCCTAGTAAAGGAATCACACAAAGAAGCACCTCATCCATGTTTCACACTCAAGTGAGGAAACAGTAAGTGTCCACACTTAGACAAGTTGGCAATGCTAATAGATTTTGCAGCCACTAAGCGCTAATCTTTTCACTCAGTGTTAATAGATTTTGCAGCTTCTAAGCGCTAATCTTTTAACTTCACGTGATATTTCAACGCACACTATTATAGTGCATGAAATTTCGCTCAATCCACTCCCAATAATTGGGTAGAGAGCAAAACACTGCTCGTACTGGCTACTCGTCTTACACTTAATGACTAATTTATTTAAGCTCGCATTTCTTGGATGACGTGACTCTTGAATGTTACTTCATCCAATGATGTAACATTATTTACAAGTCAAATTACAAAGTCAATCCGCGCAGCTCATTAGTCAAGATCATATACAGATCTATTGAGGGCTTACTAATTTCATAACTCCAAAACTCGCCAACCAAAACTATGTAGCGTGCCGCTAACTATAGCGCACACATTAGTTTTTATTGTGCCAAACAAGGCAACAAAAACACGGCGACTTTGAGTCATGTTTCCTTACTTTGGCTCAATTAAGGTTTGACCTAAAGTCTCCAAGACTTTTGCTCATCTAAAGAATGGGATTAGTTTATTCACATTTGAACATCTCTACTAAGTTTAGGTTAACCAAATTAACTTTCATAAGCTAAATCAATTTAGAGAGAAATTCGCATTGGGATTAATTTGATTAGCATAATATAATTTTGCCGCAAAAATCTAAATTAAATAGTGACAATATTACACAAGTCGCAAGATCGAAAATCCGCTATGCTCGTAATCATCTCTTGCGCCACAAGTGACAATTATCCAAAATTTAGTTTAATTTATGCGCAAAATATTGATTTTCGGGAGTTAATCTACAAAGATTTCTCTCAACCGAATAACCTCCCACTGACTATGGCATATACAAAGCATGATAAATTCCATACAATAGCATTTTAATGTAAATCTACAAATAACTCATGCTATATTTATTTAATAATGGAATTCTAATAAATAAATAAATAATCATGCTCTTCTAATTACAACATATTACAAACCCAAAAAAATATGCTGTATTCAATATTTAAATTATGCCATAACAGAAAGTACATCATCCTGAAATTTTCTGGTATTTTCTGGAATTTTAAATAACTAATTAAACACACATAAAATTAGAAAAAAAATCCAGAAACTAGTAAACAGAAACAATATTCAGATTATGCCATAATTAAAATGTACATTGTTCTGAAATATTCTGAAATTTTTCTGAAATATTCTGGAATTTTAAATGACTAATAAATACACATAAAATTAAAAATAAAAAATCCAGAAACTGATAAAATGAGACAATATTACCAGTAGATATTAAAACATTTCAGAAGTCCACAATAAAAATTTCAACCCCAGAAAATTAATCATGCAACACCAGATGCATTTTAAAGCAAAAAAAATGCATTATTAACACAGGAAAAATGTTACATATTTTCGTAAAATTTTCAAAATTTTACAGAATATAG
Organism: Camellia sinensis; assembly: GCF_055761805.1. NCBI lineage: Eukaryota > Viridiplantae > Streptophyta > Magnoliopsida > Ericales > Theaceae > Camellia > Camellia sinensis. The sequence goes on along the minus strand of NC_138962.1, from coordinate 176,822,729 downwards.
AAAAATTAATTCTGAGTCTAAGGGTACCAACCATGCTTAAAACAAAGCTATAACGAATAAATTATGGCCAATTAACGCAATTCAGAATTAAAAAACAAACAAACAGAGCCTTAGAGCCAAGCCAGCGCGGAAAAACGGCTCGGCTCGGCTCGGCGCCGCTTAGCGCAAGTCGGCTCAAGGATCGGCTCGGCGCGCGGCTCAGCCTCGGCTCGGCGCGCGGCTCCAGCACGCGGCGCGCGTGCGGGCGCGGACGGCGCGCGTGCGTGGACAGCACCGCCGACGCGCGCGTGATGGCGCGTGCAGGCGCGTCAGCATGGCATCCGGCGCGTGTAGGCGCGTGGGCACGCGTGGGCGCGCGTGGCTTCGGCGTGGTGGCGCGTGAATGCCACGCGCCGCCTTCCAGGGTACTGATAGTTCCGATTTTTGTACTGCCGGACTCCTTTTTCCAAAATAAAATCATTTATGCTCTTAAAAATGACATTAATGATCATAAAAATAAAATATTTTGGATCTCCACATCTTTTATAAATATACACATGATAAAAGAAAGCACGAAAATATCCATCATTGGCTCTGATACCAATGTAAATCAAAACACAAAACATGCAGCGGAATAAAATCATCAGATCATACCTTTTGATGATAGAACCTCGTGGATAAATCACGTGCTTCCAGAATCAGATCAATCAATCCCAGCAGTGGGGTGATATTACAATGGTGAATATCACCCACACAAACCACAGTGCAACTGACTTGATCGTTGTTTCTTGGGAGAGAGTCTGTATATGGGTAGAAAACAGACTCAACGTTGTTTTCTCTCTTGGTTACCCATAACCATATATCAGATATAAAATATATTTATCTCATTTATCCATTGGTTAAATGAGATAATATCTGATATCTATATCATCTATCCATATCATGATATGATAGATATATATCCTGAGTGGCTCATTCAAATAGGTTTGAATTCAAATTCAAAACCCATTTGGATGAGGTTCAAAAGGTTCTAAGGGTCATGCCACATGGGCGCCCAATTTCTAACAATAATAATATATTTTTATGTTATGTGATAGTTATCGAGATATTTTTTTGTCTAATTTTTAATAGAAATTAATTTTAGGAATAAAATGAAAAAAATTTGAAACATGTAGGTCAAAATGAAAAACAAAAAAATTTTAAGGGTTGAGAAAGCGGGGGCAAAGTGTAATTTACCTTATATATATATAGTGGGGTAAAGTAAACTTGAACGAAGTGAAGTAATCGGAATCTCAACAGAATAGGGTAGTGGAGTGAAGTAAACTTAAACGAAGTTCAGCGAGAAAATCGAAGGCGAGAATGAAATCGGACCTGTTTTTAATTTCATTTTCATTGCAAATGCCAGACAATTGTCACTATAATGTGCTTGATTTTTCAATTTGCCTCTAGTTTCTATGTGATTTTGTTTGCAATTAGAGTTGGGTTTGTAGAATTTGATGTTCAAGTTAATTGACATTAAACTAGTTTTTTATTTTTTATTTTTTTTTAACTTTAATTTTCATGCTTTATTTTGAGGCTATTTTCCATCTCATACACTGTGGGAATCCATGTATTTAATTATTATTATTATTTTTTTTATTTATTTTTTCTGATGAGCAATGCATTTGTGTTGATTTAGGGTTATTTGAAATTAAGTGTAAAATTTAGGGCAAATTATGTCGATAGTCCCTCCATTTTGCCTCTTGTTTAACCCTTAATTTTAGATTTTATGTTAATTTAGTTCAATTGATAATGTCTACTAGAGTTTTTAAAGAAAAATAATCACTGAGGTTAACTCATTCAGTTGAACAAGTTGATATTTTTTATTATAAAAACATAACACATGCCATCATGTGCACATTTCCAAAAAGAAAAAAAAATACTTAAGATTGTGAACAATTGGATCAAATTAAGACAAAATCATAAGTTCAAGATTAAAATTGAGTCAATTTTTTTTTTTTTTTGATCGTGAAAATCATCACCAAACTAGATAGAAGTGGGAAATAAGCACCTAACAAGACCCATAGGTGGTTGGGTAACCCAATGCAGGGGTAAAGAGTTTCGGAAACACGCCGAAGCGACCCAGTGGGCTGCCCTATTGGCTTGCCGAGGGCACCAACTAAATACAAGTGACCTATGCAAGGCCAACGACTGAACATCATAAATTAAGGCAAGTAGCTCCCAGGGAGGGACCCCTTCAGACACACACAGCTGAATAACGGATTTACAATCACTTTCGATTTCCGCTGCAGTGAGACCAAGGACATCTGCCATGAGACAAGCTTGCCGAATTGCTAAGAGTTCACCCTGGGCAACAGACTGCAAACGGGTCGTCCTCACCATGCCATCCACCAGATGGCCAGTATGGTCGCGAAGAAGGACAGCAATTGTGCCCTTACCATGCTTCAGGTCCACAGCAGCATCACAGTTAAACTTCCATAAGCCGCGGGGAGGAGGAAACCAGGAGGAGCAGCCGCTAGTCATCCCTGATGCTCCAATCTGCGAAGGGGTGGCCGCCAAACAGGAGGCCAGAAATTCCGCCTCATCCCGCTTTGCTTTCGCAATCACCCCTAGTGGATCAACCTGATGATGGTTAAACAAATGATCATTTCTTCCTTTCCAAATTGTCCAAGCAACCCACACCATAGAACATAACACCGATTTGCCCCATGCAGACGTACCCAGAGTCTCAATGCAATTCCCAAACCATTCTCGAGCTGTAAAGCTTTCCCGCTGATCACATCTAAGGCCAAGATCGCACCCAAACCAAACACGTCTAGACCAGGCGCAGTCAAATAAGAGATGCTCAATAGATTCCGAAGCTGAGAAGCACACTGGGCAGCAAGCCGAAACGGCGCACCGGCGGGAAGAAAGGTTCTGATGAGTAGCCAATGCATTATGATAAATTTTCCAGAGGAAATGCTTTAGTTTTGGAGGTAAATTCAGATTCCAAACCATCAACCATTCTTTTTCAGACCACGCAATGGAAGATGAAGGAATAGTGGAAGCCAATTGCGCTTGGTTCACGGCCTCGCGGTACCCTGACTTCACAGTATAACAGCCCTTGGAATCATAATGCCAAAGAAGGGTATCATCTTTATCTGTAACAGAAACAGGAATAGAGAGGATAGCATCACAATCAGCCTCAAAAACTATGCTTCTAAGCTGCCTTTCATTCCACGACTTGCTGGAAGAATCCATGACATCATGCACTTGTTGTACCAACACCCCTCGAGGCTTAGCAGATTGAACGCGAAAGCCCGGTGTAGAGGGAATCCACTGGTCATCCCAGAAATTGATCGACTTACCATTCAGAACTTGCCACCGCAGTCCACCATTGAGAATTTTTCGCCCCTGAAGCAAACTGAGCCAAGCCCAAGAAGGGCGGACCCCACGTGTAGCATGACTGAAGTCAGAATTAGGATAGTAAATTCCTTTAATAATTTTTGCACACAGGGAGGTCGGGTATTTGATTAATCGCCAGCCTTGACGAGCCAGAAGAGCGCGGTTAAAGGCCCGGAAATCCCGAAAGCCCAAGCCTCCATTACGTTTTGACAAACAGAGTTTATTCCAGCTAGCCCAATGAATACCGCGCCCCTCCGGATCACCTTTCCACCAGAAGTTTCGAATGTAGGAACTCAACTTATCACACAATTTGTTGGGAAACAGGAAGCAGGCCATGGCATATGTGGGTAGGGCTTGGGCAACCGATTTAATGAGGACTTCCCTGCCAGCGGGGGAGAGAAGTTTGGCCTTCCAACCTTGCAATTTGGACAGCATCCTCTCACACAAGAAACTGTAGGCTTCAGCTTTGGAACGACCCCAACACGACGGGAGGCCCAAGTATCTAGCATTGGCTTGCATCGGCGGGATACCAAGAAAGCCACACACCTCCCTCCGACGCAAGCAAGAGACATTACCCGAGAAAAGCACACCCGATTTATCAAAATTAACCGACTGCCCCGTTGCTTGGCCATAGATATGTAACAGATTACAGATTTCTAAGCACTCCGTGCGCTTGGCCTTGACGAAGAGCACCGCATCGTCGGCAAAGAACAAATGAGACAACTTAGGACAGCCCCGTTTAATTCTCAATCCGGACAAACGCCCAGCAGCAACACTACGATCAATCAATTTCGAGAGAACATCCATAACGAGAATAAACAAATATGGGGATAGAGGGTCCCCTTGGCGAAGACCCCGCATAGGTGTAAAACTAGTCCGATTGGCCCCATTTACAATCACCGAAAAAGAGACGGTGGTGACACATTCCATCACCCATTGAATCCATTGAGGGTGAAAACCCATCTTGCAAAGCAAGGCCCGAAGAAAATTCCAATCGACTCGGTCATAAGCTTTATGGAAATCCACTTTAATCGCCGCATCCTCCACCTTCCCCTTACGAATTTTCAAAGCATGGAAGGCCTCATGAGCTACAAGAATATTGTCCTGAATCATTCGCCCTGCCACAAACGCCGACTGATTGGGCGAGACCACTTCATTGAGAACCCCTTTCAACCGGTTGGCAAGGATTTTGGTGATCACTTTGATGTTAAAATTGCAAAGACTGATTGGCCTAAACTGGGATAATGATTCCGGCGCCGGCACTTTAGGGATGAGAACCAAATTAGTATGATTCATCTCTTTCAGCAAAAAACCCCCCCGAAAAAAATTTTTAACCGCCGCACAAAGCGATGGGCCCACAATATCCCAATGTTGATGGTAAAAGAATCCTGGATAGCCATCCGGTCCAGGAGCTTTCAGTGAACCAAGTTGAAAGGTCGCCATTTTAACCTCCTCATCCATGACTTCTATAAGGAGCCGCTCATTCATTTCGGGGGTGATAACATTAGAAACCACATCGAGAGCTATGGTCATATCCCCCTGTCCACCACCAGAAAAAAGGTTCGAAAAATAGGAGAACAAGTGGGAGTTAATATCGGATTCGGAAGTAAGAAGGGTACCATCTTCACTTTTCAGTTGCAGAATCTGATTCCGTTGGCGGCGTTGCTTAATTGTAGCATGAAAAAAAGCAGAATTTCGATCTCCAAAATTGAGCCAACGAACCCGAGATCGCTGATGTAGATACATTTCCTCCCGCTGCATGGCCACGTCTAGTGCATGGGCTAACTGCTTATAATGCGCTTCGTTGCCCGAAGAGTAAGGTTGACTCTGTAACTGAGCGATTTGCCCCCGAAGGGAGGCCATATGCCGCTTGCCATTCCCGAATTCCTTGGAGCTCCATTCCCATAAACGCCTTTTACTATGCTTCAATTTTTGAACAAGTTGGAACATGTGAGACCCGCCATGATTCCTGACCCATTCTGATTGAATAATTTCCGCACAACCCGGGCTAGTAGTCCAAAGCGACTCAAATTTGAATTGGCGGGGGACCCGGGCTAGCGGAACACAACAATTAATAACCAAAGGACAATGGTCCGAACCAAAACAAATTTCATGAAGCACTTGGGCATTCGGAAAAAGCTCCTGCCAGTCAACCGAGGCTAAAGCTCTATCCAAACGTTCTCTAACATTGGCCTCACGCCCCTGCTGGTTAGTCCAAGTAAAAGCATGCCCCGTAAAGCCCAAATCAATCAGGTTACAATCTGAAATCAGGTCTTGAAAATCCTGAATCTGAGAAGTAGAACATTCCCGCCCTCCTTGCTTTTCAAAAATGGAGCTCACTTGATTAAAATCACCCACGCAAAGCCATGGATAATGTATTTCCTGTGCCACGCCCCTTAAGTATTGCCAAAATGCCCTTCGATCCCGCCTACGAGGAGGGGCATAAATAAAAGAGGCAGCCCAACTCCTACCGGCTGGAGGGGAGATAATGCACCTGAGGATATTGTGAGATTTAGAGCGGACATCCAACACAACTCCATCCACCCACCAAAGGGCGAGACCACCGGAAGTGCCTAAAGGATCCACGTAACAACTATTTGGAAAATTAAGATTTCGCCTTAACCATTCCAGCTTAGCTCTCTTATTCTTTGTTTCCATTAAAAAGATTACCGAAGGCCGATGGGTTGTGCATAACCCTCGTAATACCTGGACTGTCAGGGGACGACCCAACCCCTGACAGTTCCAGCTGATTATTAGCATGAAGCCTGTGGCTGTTCAGGGTCAGCCACCACCACCCTTTCAGAATGAGTAGAACTATCCACCCCGCATGCTTCCGCATTCAGGGACATACTGAAATTATAGAAACTCAAATGATGCAATGACCAAATTATAGTGACTATTGATGTAATTTTCTCTAAAATATAAAAATTCGCACACACACACACACATATATATATATATATATTCAAAATATAAGAAAATTAATTTTTCATTTTAGTTTCTTGTTTTACATATATTTTTTTTAATTTTCTCATACCGTAGAGCGTAGAGCAACTCCAAGGATGATGCCAAATATTAGGTGACATGTCGAATCATCAAAATTGAAGGCGTTGTTGAATGCTCCAACAAATACGGGAAAATCCTATGTGGCATTAGTTTCGTGGTGCCGTATCTGTCTGTGCTCACTGGCGGAGTCAAAAAATTAAATTAAAAGGGGTATTTATTAATTATATTATTAAAAAAAATTACAAAAATATTTATCATAAATTTTTACGATTGATTTTGAGGAACATAAAAAAAATAATGTTATTTATAACTAGTGCATCATGAACAATATAAAAAAATACGGATAAGTCTTAAAATAAATTATATAATGATAAAAGAAAATTTATACAAAATTTGATTAAAAATTCAATATAATGGTAATACTATGTCATCATTAGTATGTGATATCACCAACTAATAGTAAATAAACACATAGAGAGTGAATCTCACATGTCAGATATAACTAACAATCCAATAAATTTTATATCTTTATAATGAGGTTAGTTATACTTGCATGTCAATAATAATGATATCACCGTTACATTCAAAATTTTTCATAAAATTTTCATAGATAATATAGTTTATAATAGTCTCTTCATTTTCATTCAAAATAACCATTATTGTTCTCATAATTTTTAAAATGTCATTGACATTTCACTCTAATAATATTTTTGTAATTTTTTTTATTTAATTTTTTTTTTTTATAGTTGCAACAAAACAACAACAACAACAACGCCCAATTAGTACATATTAATGTGTGTTTGGGAGGAGAAAAATTGAGTACACACCTAACCTTTGACATAATACACAAAGTGGTGGTCCCAAGACTTGAACCCATAACCTTAAGGTTATTAGGCCAAGTCTTAATTATTAAATCAATAATCACCCTCTTTCTATATATTTGCAAAAAAAAAAAAAAAAAAAAAAAAAATTCCAAAATTCAGGGAGGGTGCGTAACCCCCTCGTCCCTTGCTGCCTCCGCCACTATTTGTGCCTGCTTCTTAGCATGTATTCTAATTGCCATTAAGACATTGAGATCAGCTATAAATGGGTAAAATAGGGGCCATGGCTTTAATGAGTCAACAATTATAGCTATGAGAGCTAGGACTGTTCACATGTTGGATCGAGTCGGGTTTGACCATAATCTGTCAATCGAACCGATCAAATCGAGTTCATCATCTTTGCAACCGCTGCCGACCGATCTAGTGATCGAAACCCTCAGTCCAAATCCCTCAGTTTCAAGGTCAGTGCCGGTCAGTGTTGTCAAAATAAGCAGAAAAAAAAGGAACCAAAATTGAGAAATCTTGAGGTTTGAGATAGAGAGGTATATATATATATATATATATATATATATATATATATATATGTTACAAATTGCAATTGGAAAGGGAAATTCTAGAGAGTGAAGACAGGAGAGAAGAAAGGGGTGTGGTAAACAAATAGAGTCTAACCTAAAAACCAAAATGCCGGTTAGTGTTGTCGGACGAGACAAGACAACAGCAGTACAGTCATCGAAGCAGATAGCAGTCGAAAAACATGGACTCTCAGACTATCTGTTAAAAGTTTAGAGAGAGGGAGTTTTAATGAGAGACACAAAATGGTTGATAAGATAGAGAAATTTCTCTCTACTTGTTGACTCCGAAATTTTATTACACTTTTATTTTATTTTATTTTAATTCTACTAGATAAGGTTACATAAGGGATTTAAATATGTCATGGCACCCTTTAGTGAAAATATTATTAAAATGTGCAACTAAACTTTCAGTAAATGAGTTATCCGTGTGAAATCTGTCAACTTTGTAGTATGTCGGTTCGATTCTAATCTAACCTGTTTATTTATCTTGTTATCGTGTCGTGTGAAAATCAGATTTGTGTAAAAAATGGTAAACCCTAATCACTAATTTCGTGTATGGTTCGGAAATTCCCATTCCAACTTTTAACTTAGGGCACCTTGAGCTTTAATTTCTAGAAACAAAAATAGGAGTCTTGGTCTTGCAATTGATTTTGTTTGTTGGCAATGAAACTGAATCGGAAGTGGGGACGCTGCTGCGCAGCCCGTGCAACAGCGTCTACTGTGCCGCGATTTGGGCTCATTTCGAGGCCCATTTTGATAATCCGAACCATTCACATTTGAGAATACGTCAAGTAGAACATGCCTGCAAAAAATCAAGTTAATCGGATATCGTTTACCTATTTGTGAGTGGCTGAATGGGTAAACGATATCCGATTAACTTGATTTTTTGCAAGCATATTGTACTTAACGTATTCTAAAATGTGAACGGTTCGGATTATCAAAATAGGCCCCAAAATGGGCTCAACTCGCCGCACAACTGACGCTGCTGCGCGGGCTGCGCAGCAGCATCCCCACTTCCAACTGAACCAAGTTGCTAGATCTTGCTAGCCAAGCGTAATGACTAAATTTACCATCAAGCAACTATGTGGAAAGGGACCCATTAAAGGTTTTGCAGCAAGTAACATCTCTTCTTTATGGGAATTTCTCTCTTTTGCATATTGGAATAGAAATAGCCTCTTTATGGAAAATTACCTGTTTCTTCTAGAACCAAATTTTCTCCTTCGGATAGTCCCAAATAGGGATAATTCATTATTAAATGAGCATGTAATGAAGGTCAAGGATATACAACAAATTATCATCGGGACAGAGCTTGTGAAATCTGCGTGAATTTTTCTATACTTTGGCCAACAAAGGTTTGTCAAATGGGTAGTGGAAGAAATAGATGAATCAACGACTCTTCAGTCACCTTACAACGTGGGCGTGCTGTCTCCTCTAGAGGGATCCTATCCTAGGGAAAAGTACTTTCTGGTGGGAATTTCCTCTGTACTATAGTCTGAACTAAAACCCATATGCTGATATGGTTTTTTAATTTCCTAAACTTTAACTTACTAATCTTGCAAGAATTGGAATTCCACAAACTTTGAAGCCTTGATGGAAATGTCTATTGACTATAATTAAATGTAAAAGTGGGGTTTACTTTTTTATCCATTCACCGAAGGACAGAACTGATGATTTAGTTAGTTCAGTTTTGTTGTTTTTCCCTTTGGGAGATAATATATATTTGATTTGTTTTCTTGGAGTCCTAGCTTCTTTGATTGTAAGATATATCTATATGTAATTTGGTTTAGGATTGCTTGTTGATGTCTTTTGGGAAAATTATTAGGTAGTCCTGGAGTACCACGTGTTTATATTTCTTCACCAATCATCATTCATTATGTCCTCTCATATTCCTCAATCACCCAACGCAAAATCATAATACCTTCCATTCTCCATCAATCATAATATCATGGAGCACCACGTGGCCGTGCTCCAGGAGTACACAATAATTGTTAGCTCCACTGCCCAAATCCACTTAGTCCATTTTCTCCATTATCTGAAGGTGGCTCTCCAACTCTTCCATCCACTCACTAGTAGAAGAGGTTGGTGGCAACCAATAAGCTCCTCCTTCAATTGTGTATAAATTGAGGTGAGGAGGAGGGATTTGAGAGATCATTAAAGTAGTGAGACAGAGAGAGAGAAGCACAAATATAGAGTGTGTTTGTGTAATTTGAGTGAGTGAGAGTGCTATAAAGAGTGTTTGTGAGGTGTGAGTTGTAATCTCCCTCCGGGAAAATTCTATAGTGGATAGCTCTCCGTGGACGTAGATAATTGCAGAACCACGTAAATATTCTTGTGTTATTGTGTGTGATTGATTTCTAGTGTCTCACAGTCCCAACAAGTGGTATTAGAGCCAACTTGGTTGCATTTCGGAAAAACAGAGTGCATTTTTTCAAAACTGTCAGAAATCAAGTTGCTCAAAATTAGGTTTTGAGCACACTAGGAGCAAGGTCTCGAAGAGAGGAGTCCAAAACTGCAAAGTAGAGCTCCAGAAGGCTTGCCACGCGTCCACACGCGCCCTTAAAGAAAGCGCATGAATCCCAATTTCACCACGCGCCTCCACGTGCCGTCGACACAGTCGGCACGTCATCCTACGCGCACACACGCGCCCCACGCACGTTTGAAGGAGGAAGACGAGCCACGTCAGAGCCCAGTCAGCGCCACGTGTTTCCACTTCATCGCCACATCATCCGACACGTCATCTGCCACGTGTCGGCCTGTCAGTCACGTGTCGGCCACGTGTCATACATGTGCCAGCCACGTCAGCCCATTTAGTTAACCAATCAACCTTCCGAAGGAGTTATCCAATACTTTGCGGCTAAGGTACACTCGTAGATCTAAACTGTCCTAACTGTTTTGGCTTGATCTGAGCTATTTTGTGTTCGTTTTTGACGATCTAATAGTGTTTTCTAACTATTTGGAGTATTCCAGACACATCTGTATGGTCAGATTTTGTAAATTCTATTTCAAAATTTCCAGTTTGTATTTGGACAATCCGAAATGCTTTTCCGGCTAATTTGACTAGTCTGGACTCAACAGCGACGCCTGTTTTTCAAACAGAGATTATTTTCTGTATAGACAAGTGTTGATGGAGGAATCAACGTCGACTTCAGGATCTATGTTCAAGTTGACTCCTTCTAATTATGCAATTTAGAAGTCACGGATGGAAGACACCCTGCATTATAATGACCTGTTTGGCCCTATTTTTGTAAAAAGGGTTAAACCAGAAGCAGTGAAGGATGATAACTTGATAAAGATGAACCACAAGACTATCGGTTGTATTAGACAATGGATAAACCACGGTGTGTACCATAATGTCGCCGAGGAGACAGATGCCTATTCTCTATGGACAATGTTAGACGATATGTAGGGGTCAAAGACCGCTCGAAACAAAGCCTTGGTGATAAGAAGGCTTGTCAATTTGAAATTGAAGAATAGTATGTCTGTCGCTGAACACACCAGTGAATTCAAAAATCTGGTGAATCAGTTTGCAACCGTCAAGATGCGCTTAGACGATGAAATGCAAGCCGTTCTACTGCTCAGTTCTTTACCGGATAGTTGGGAGACGTTGGTGGTTTCTCTAAACAAATCTACACCAGACAGGAAGCTGGTTATGAGCATGGTCACAGACGCCATGTACAATGAAGAGACAAGGCAGAAAGACTTGGGTGGAGATCAATCCCATGCCCTTGCCACAGAAAAAAAAAGGTAGAGGCAGAGACAGAGGAAGAAGCAAAAGCAGAGGATACAACATAGAAAGATTTCAAGACAGAGGGAAATCCAAAGAAGGTACGAGCCGGCCGAAGTTCAAGTGTTTCTATTGTGGCCAAGAGGGTCACATAAAGAAATATTGCTATGCATTAAAGGGAGAACAAAAATAAGGCAATAGACAGCCAAAGACTGAAGATGGGAACACTGCAGTTACTATTTCAGAGGATATTGCATTATTCTCTGTTGAAGAAGAAGAATGTCTTCATATGTCAGACAATGACACTGAGTGGGTGGTAGATACAACAGCTTCCTACCACGCCATACCTCGGAAGGAGTTCTTCAGTACGTGCCAAGCTGGAGATTTTGGTACAGTGAAGATGGGCAACTCCAGTTTTTCAAAGATTGTGAGAATCGGTGATGTTCGCATCCAAACCAAAGTTGGGTGCATGATGGTGTTGAAAGATGTCAGGCATGTTGTTGATTTACACCTAAATCTTATATCAGGGATAGCCTTAGATCGACAAGGCTATGAGAATTACTTCGGCAAAGGCATGTGGAAGTTAAAAAAGGAATCTCTGGTGGTAGCCAGAGGACAGGCAAGTGGCACGTTGTACAAGACTCATGTGGAGGTGCATTCAGACAGCCTCAACGTAGCAGAAAATGAGGTATCACCAAATTTGTGGCACAAAAGGCTGGGTCACATGAGTGAGAAAGGGTTGCAGATTCTGGCAAAGAAGTCACTTATTCCCTTTGCCAAAGATGCGAAATTGAACCCTTGTGACAACTTCTTGTTTGGAAAGCAACATAGAGTCGCTTTCTATTCATCATCCATAAGACAATCAGAGTTGTTGAGCAGAGTATACTCTGATGTATGCAGTCCCATAGAAGTGGAATCTTTGGGTGGCAGAAAATACTTCCTGACGTTTATTAATGACGCATCACGGAAGGTATGGGTTTATGTCATAAGAACCAAAGCTGAGGTGTTCCAGCGTTTTCAAACATTTCATGCTATGGTGGAAAGGGAGACCGGAAAGAAGTTGAAGTGTCTCCGAACAGACAATGGAGGCGAGTACACGTCAAAGGAGTTTGAAACCTATTGTGCTACTCACGGCATCCGACATGAGAAGACTGTTCCTGGAACCTCACAACATAATGGTGTAGCCGAAAGAATGAACCGGACCATTGTAGAGAAGGTTAGATGTATGCTCAAAATGGCAAAGCTGCCAAAGCCATTTTGGGGCGAAGCAGTTCATGTTGCATGTTATTTGATCAACAGATCGCCATCAGTTCCACTGAATTTTGACATTCCAGAGAAAGTATGGTCTGGAAGGGAGATTTCTTACTCTCATTTGAGAGTGTTTGGGTGCAAAGCATTTGCACATGTATCCAAAGAGCACAGACAGAAGCTGGATGATAAAGCTACTCCATGCATCTTTATTGGCTATGGACATGAAGAATTTGGATATAGATTATGGGATCCAAAAAACAAAAAGGTCATTCGAAGCCGAGATGTGGTATTTCAAGAAGACCAGACCTTAGAAGACTTTGGACAACCAGCCAAACCCAAAGTTAATGATGTTTTAGAAATTGTTCCCAATCCTGTACCATCACAGCATGCCACTGATGAAGAAGAGCTACCGCAGCATGCAGCCAATGATGTAGAGTTGCATGATGGATTGCCAGAAGAAGAAGATCTAGAAGAAGAGGGTGTGGAGCTGGGGGAGCCACAACCCTCTCCACCAGAGACTGTTGTCAAAATACCCTGCTTCTGATTATATTTTGCTTATTGATAAGGGGGAGCCATAAAGTTTCCAAGAAGCTCAGAATCATAAGGAAAAGAGTAGCTGGCATAAAACTATGCAAGAAGAGATGCAGTCCTTACAAAAGAATCAGACTTATGATTTGGTAAAACTTCCCAGGGTCGAAAACCATTGCAGAACAAATGGGTGTTTGAGTTGAAGAAAGATGGGAGCAGAAAGCTAGTCAAGTATAAGGCTCGATTTGTTGTGAAAGGTTTCGGGCAGAAGAAAGGTATTGATTTTGATAAAATCTTCTCGTCAGTTGTGAAAATGACATCCATTCGAGTAGTTTTGGGACTAGCGGCTAGTTTGAATTTGGAACTTGAACAGATGGATGTAAAGATGGCATTTCTCCATGGAGATCTAAAAGAAGAAATTTACATGGAGCAGCCAGAAGGTTTTGAAGTAAAATGGAAAGAAAACTTAGTTTGCAGATTGAAGAAGAGTCTTTACAGCCTCAAACAAGCGCCTAGACAGTGGTACGAGAAGTTTGACTCATTCATGGTGGGTCATGAGTACAAGAGAACTGCTGCAGACCAGTGTGTCTATGTCAGGAAATTTCCCGATGGAAACTTCATCATACTCCTGCTCTATGTTGATGACATGCTGATTGTTGGACAAGATGCCACAGCAATCAGATCACTGAAAAATGAGTTATCATAGTCCTTTGACATGAAGGACCTAGGCCCTGCACAGCAAATGTTGGGCATGCAAATTGTCCTGACAGGAAAGCCAAGAAATTATGGCTGTCACAGGAGAAGTATGTTGAACGGGTGATTGCGAAGTTCAACATGAAAGATTCCAAGCCAGTCAATACTCTGCTGGCTAATCATTTCAAGCTGAGCAAGAGTTCTTGTCCCTCCTCTACTAAAGAAAGAGAAGAGATGGAGACTATTCCCTACTCATCCGCCGTAGGGAGTTTGATGTATGCAATGGTGTCTACCCGACAAAATATTGCTCATGCTGTTGAAGTAGTAAGCAGATTCTTTTCCAATCCAGGAAAAGATCATTGGGAAGCAGTCAAGTGGATTCTGAAGTACCTCAAGGGTACAGCAAAAATGTGTTTGTACTTTAGAGATGCTAAACCAGTCTTGGAAGGCTATACGGATTTCAATATGGCGGGAGATCTTGATGGTTGAAAATCTACATCAGGATTTCTGTTCACTTTCGCAAGGGGAGTTGTGTCTTGGCAGTCCAAGTTGCAGAAGTGTGTTGCTTTATCCACAACTGAGGCAGAGTATATTGCCACAGCGGAAGCTGGAAAAGAGATGTTGTGGATGCAGCGGTTTCTTCAAGAGTTGGGATTAAAGCAAGAGAAGTTCACGGTACATTGTGATAGCCAAAGTGCCATAGACCTAAGCGAAAATTCGATGTACCATTTTTGCACAAAGCACATTGATATTTGGTATCATTGGATACGCGAAGTGATGGAAAAGAAGTTATTGGAACTAATCAAGATCCATACAAATAAGAATCCAGCTGACATACTTACAAAGGTGGCCTTGAGAAACAAACTCGAAATTTGCAGACATTGCCAGAATTGACTTCAAGTGAGAAGTCAGTTATCCATATGGGCGTGGAGGGGGAGAATTGTTAGCTTCACTACCCAAATGGAACTCCCACTTAATCCACTTTCTCAATTATCTGAAGGTGGCTCTCCCACTCTTCCACCCACTCACTAGTGGAAGAGGTTGGTGGCAACCAATAAGCTCCTCCCTCAATTGTGTATAAATTGAGGTGAGGAGGAGGGGTTTGAGAGATCATTGAAGTAGTGAGACAGAGAGAGAGAAGCACAAATACAAAGTGTGTTTGTGTAATCTAAGTGAGTGAGAGTGCTATAGAGAGTGTTTGTGAGGTGTGAGTTGTAATCTCCTTTCGGGAAAATTCTATAGTGGATAGCTCTCTGTGGACATAGGCAATTGCCGAACCACGAAAATATTCTTGTGTTATTGTGTGTGATTGATTTATGGTGTTTCACAGTCCCAACAATAATCACCTTGTGTTTTGTGGCCTATTTGGATGCTTCCTGTCATAATGCCCTTGTGCTTGTGTTTCAATCTTCTTTGGCATCTTCTTTTTTGGTAAAATCTTGCATCTTCTCTTTTCACAATAAGCTAAAATCATCGTCAATGATGAGCCCTTTTCAGACTAGGCATCATATCTTTCATATAGCTTACCCAAAAGAATTTTATTGGTTACATCTGCCTTTTCAGTGTTCTCCCTTTTATTTATTCTGTTGCTTGAGCATTAATGCAGTAAAGCATGCCTTCTAAAAGAAGATAGTGTTATCAATTTCATACAAGACGTCTCGTATCGGTGAGAAAAAGATACGTATCACATACCATATCGTAGATGAACTTGTATCGTTCAGTACTAAAATTGTATAGTTTGCTTTCGACTTGTATCGCGATTCTACACATATCGTCCGATATAAGAATTGAAATAAATACAGCCTTCCTCCATGCTAATCATGATGATTTTTCTGAAAAAGGGAGCGACACATCTCCAAATCTGAGTTCGTAGAGTTGATCTGGTGTTGATTTGGGAATACCCATCACCAAATCTGAGAAAAGGAGTGTTAATTTGACTGTTGCAGAGTTCGATCTCTTCTCGGCTCGTGTCTGTGTTCTTGTCGATTGAAGAGATATAGAACCGTGGGAATAAAAGAATTTTTTATCTGCTGTGATCAGTATATTGGCTGTTTGGAAACAAAATTATAATAAATAGCTTTTGGCCTCACCTGGTCTGTTAACCGAAAAAGTATGTAAGTTGTTGGGTGCTACTGGAAAACAGCTATGTTAATTATTATTTTTTGTTAACTTTTTTATTAAAAAAGAATCCCAAAAGTCTTGACACTTCTTTTTGGTAATATATATATGTTAACGTATCTTACAATACACGATACAATACAATATGCGATACATGAAATTGGAACAATGATACACAATACATATCATGATTTGACAACACTGAAGTAGACAAAAATTGGGACTGAGCACACATTTCTTTTGTTTATGATTGTGGTTTGGCCGCCATAAAATTGCACTGAAGTGTATCAATGGCAAGACCTGTACGTAATCATATTTTATGTTGTTTGGTGAGAATCTTCAACATTCAGCATATGGGATTCACACCCAAGATAGGCCGTCTTTTGTGATGACAAAAACCAATTTATTTGCCCCAAATGTTGTGAATATTGTAGGGTTGTCTTTGTTGATTTTCGTTGATTGCTGGCATATCTTTCTGGATTTATTTATTTAATTCTTTTATTTTTATTTATTTTTATTTTTAATTTTTTGGGGTGCAATCATGTCGGTGCACTTTTGATTCATTGTTGGAACTTGGAAATCTCCTTGGCGGCTTATTCTTTGTAAATTCATTTCCATGTCAATTTCCTCATAGTAATTTGTTTAATAGGTTTGTATATCTTTGTTAGATGAATGCAGGAAAAGTTTCAAATGGGAGAGTCAGCTACACAGAATCCTCTTCAAATAAAAAAAAGAAGACCAGCGCACCTTCTTTTCCTGAAGAGATTATATTCTGCGTTCTTGTCTGGCTTCCTGCCGATATTCTTTACAATTCAATGAGGTATGTTTGTCGGCAGTGGTCACTACAAGAAAAAGCATCTTTGGCGATTAAATTTTTAGTCGCCAAAAGTCCGTTCTTAGTTGCCGCCGAAAGTCAAGTTTTTACTTTCAGCGACTAATTTTTTTAGTCGTCCGTTTTTCGCGTATATATGGTCGGCAGAGGTATTGGCGACTGAAATTTTTTTTAGTCGGCAAAAAATAGCTCTTTAGCGACCAATGTTTTAGTCGCCAATAGTGATTTACACTTTTAAAATCACACATTTAGCGACTAATCTTTTAGTCGCCAATAGTCCATGAATCGCCGACTAAACCGTTTAGTCGCCCTAAATAAACACTTTTGGCGACTAAAATTTTAGTCGCCAAAGGTGCTTCCGTGAAAAAAAAAAAAAAAAAAAACCAACTTCTTTGCTTTTTCTAATTCTAAACCTTTAACAACACACTCTCTCCACTATGCCACTACAACACCACATGAATATATATGCAACATATATTATATATATACTATATTGACCCGTATTAATATCTAGCTATATATATAAAAATAATTATTTTTATTCAATATAATTTATGTAAAAAATAAATTATTTACTAAAAAAAATTAGATCACTTTTGGCGGTAAATCTATTTTTTAGTCGCCAATTGTACAGTTTTGGCTACTAATTATATTTTAGTCGCTAAAAAAATTCATTCCTGCCTAAAAACCTCCACTTTTGGCGACTAAACTGAAATTTAGTCGCCAAAACCTCTACTTTGGGAGACTAAACTGCATTTTAGTCGGCAATTCTTGACTTTTAGCTACTAAATTTTTTTTAGTAGCCAAAAAGCTTCACTTTTGGCTACGAAATTGATTTTTGTCGGTAAAACACGTATAATCGGCGACCAAACAATTTTTTAGTCGCCAAAACCTATACTTTTGGCTACTAAATGTTTTTAGTCGCCAATAACCTTCGCTTTTGGCTACTAAAATTTTTTTAGTCGCTAAAACCCCTTTATTCGGCGACTAAACTGACTTTTAGTCGCTAAAACCCCTACATTTGGCTACTAAACTATTTTAGTCGCCAAAAGTTTTTGGCGACTAATTCCATTTTAGTCGCCAATTCTGCTACTTTCAGCGACGAAAAATCCATTTTTAGTCGCGAAATCTGCTTTTTCTTGTAGTGGGTATAACATAATCAATAATCCTCTCTTCATAAAGGAATAGCTCCTTCGTTGCACCACTGGCATGTTCATACAGAAAACACTTAGTCCATATAGGGCCCAATTTGCAAGGTTTGGGAAAATGAATGTCGCACTGACTGAGGTAAATGTATCATTTCCAAATGTTGTTCAGGGTACTTGTGATGGTCTAGTACTGGTCATGGATGAGCAGGATATACTTCATGTTGCAAATCCTCTCACGAAGCAAAGCTTTATTATTCCTTCATTTAATTGCCACCCTTCATATTGCTTACCTTATTTCTTATTAGTATATGCTCGTTCAACGATGGAATGTAATGTGTTGTGCATCGATAAACCCTATGGGTGTGATGTCTATAATGCATGATGGGCAAAGATCATGCATGGAAATTGATCAATACTAACACATTTTCTGATCCTAGTTGGAGTATATTTCAACGTCCACCAGTTTCTATTGAAGGACTTCTTTATTGGGATGCCTATGCATTTCCTTGTGTTGTTGCTTGGGATGTGGAATCTGAAATGTTTTATGAGTTTCCTAGGCCAGCAGTTCAGAGTAAATATTGTCATTGTCATTATGTACCAAAGGCGAAATCCCTTTCTTGCCTGGATTAGTCACCTCCTCGAGCATTATTTGATGTTTTTGTCTTGTCTGATCCCATAAGCGGTGAGTGGAACAAGCTCTACAAAATTGATATGGGTGCTCAAAAATATAGAATGAAGGGCATGTTGAACATCTCATTCCCTTGGCCTGGCGAGAATTCATATTTTGAACCACTTGCCTAGGTAAACAATGGTGAAGTGTACTTATGTTTTGCTGACGTACCAGGTCCTTATATTGCTTACCATGTCAAGACTGTGGAGACCTTCATATTTGAAACTTATGACAAGACCTGGCGCAGTTTTAGGAGTGATTTTGCCTACAGCTTTCTCCCGTTGCCATCAAGTTTTAGCACTTTATCAGTTGGTATCTGATCAAATTCTGTCTTATCTAGTGGGCTGTTTAATGTTTCTTATGTTTATGAGCTTCAATTGCGTTTTGTTGTACTATTGAGGTTAGTGCAGTTGTTGCTTGTACATTTTACTATCAGTGGGCTTGCACAGATCTTTGTAATTGCCATAATTGCCTAGTCAGTATTTTAGCGCTTTGCTTTCTGTCAAATGAGACAAATCTTCTTGCTGTTACTGCCTGACTTAGCTATATGGATATGAAGCTCCTTAATATTACTCACACTGGCCTCAATCACAAACCTATTCTTAAATAATCTGTTGAAATTTTGTAAGGTTTATTTTTGTTGTTATTTATCTATTTTATTTGTGTGGATTTATTTATTTATTTTATACATTAAATTATTTTTTGACTAAAATATATTCCAACATATTATTCATCAAAAAAAAAAAAGAAGAAGCTCATTTTCAAAACAAATAAAATGAGAATATGACAACTAATAGAAAAGATGTCCTTAAATATAAAAAAATAAAAAAGTGTTCGAAAATTTTCTCTAATAGACACCACATTTCATGCCACATGGTTTAATGTCTTTGCTGATAATTGGAGAATCTTTAGGCTTGTGTTCACTACTCAACTAAGGAAAAAAAAATATATGAATAAAAACATAGTAAATAAGACAAAACAAATTATTCAGATTATATAAAAAATGGCGTTCAGGCAGTAAATTTATTTTTAATTTTTAAATTTTTTTTTTTTGGGTGGGGCTGAAACCGAAACTTATGAGCAAACCCAAGGCCAACTGACCTAGAGTATCTTCCTCTATCTGTAGAGTCAAATCTTTAGGAGGGAGAACAAGAAATTCATGTTGGATCATTCGATGAAGAGCATTCTCGGTAAGGACATCCACGCACTTGTATGCCCACGCCAAATAGGTTGGATATCACAATCCCAATTACGGGCCGATACCTCCCTAATTTCTTGACAAACATTGAAGGAGGAATGAACCATGACAGAAGACTTTAAAATAGACAGAGCCTCAATGCAGTCAAATTCAACAATGACCTTACGATACACCATTTTCCAAACCAATTGTAGTCCGAGCCAGATAGCCTATTACTCCGCAACAATAACAGGGACTGATTCGATGTGGTGCCGAAAACCACCAATCCAGCTACCTTGATCTGACCGAATGATCCCTCCTATACCTGCTAAGCCATGCGTTGCTAAAATAGAACCATCAACATTGACTTTAACCCATTGAGGAGAGGAGGGAAAAGACCAAGGAACATGTATTACACCATGGCTACCCTTGAAGACAATTGTGGTTCGAACTTTTTCAAACTCACTGACCCGCCCCTTGATGATATCAACGAGATGAAGAGATACAGAGAAAATTGGAACATGTAATCGTTTGTCATGCCAAAACCAAAGTGAAAAGAGTGAAGGCATAAAGATCAACGCCCAATCAATATAGGATGTAGACCAAGGTGGAGAGGTGAGATTAAGATTAACCCACTTAAGCAAAGGAAGTGTAAAGAATTGAAGCCAACAAGAGGGATGAATAAGCTCTTCCCACACTTTCCTTGGAATTTCACAATCCCACAAGGCATGGAGTGTAGTCTCACTGTAGTACCCACAAAAAGGACATGTTGAATCAGAACTCAAACCTCTTCATAACTGAAGGGCATTAGTGAGAATACGATCATTTTGGACCAGCCAAGCAAAGTGCTTCCATTGACTAGGACCATGGTGATACCAGAGAGATAGCCATCATTGAGTACCCGCATGACTAGGAAGAGAAGACCTGATCATAGTATATGCTGGTTTGGTGGAAAACATACCTGAAGGAAAGAGTTTTTAGATTTCTAGATCACTACTATCACTGTGGGTTCGAAGAAGTACTCCCTAAAGAAGGTCCATATAGAGACGAGGTAAAAAAAGGGGGCGGGGACAAAAGGGGCCGGGGACAAAAGGGGCCAATCCCAACCACTACCATCAATTCAATCACCTTTCTTTATAACTCAGCCTCAGAAAGAGTGACAGAAATAACTTAGGCCAATGGTAGCTCTCCTAACCAAGCATCACTCCAGAAGTTGATGCTTTTCCCATCTTCCACCAGCCATTTAAACCCATTTTGAAGAACTTGAGCTCCTTTATTAATACTTCACCAAGTATACGAGGAGTTTGAAGGGTAAGGATCCCAAACACGCTTATCCTGTCCTAAATATTTCTTGCCCTACCATCCTACCTTAGCAAGTAAGGCAAGGTTCATATGTTTCATACTATGCAAACCAAGCCCTCTTTTTCTTTTTGGCTTGCACACATTATCCTAGGCAACCATGGACAATTTTTGGTATTGATCATCTCCTCTCCATAGAAAGCGCCTATGACTACAATCAATGGCTGTACAAATAGAGGTGGGCAAAAGAGTGGACTACATTGTGTATGCAAGGATAACAATGGTGATAGACTGTATAAGGGTTGCCTTTCCCGTCAAGGACAACTTATGGGTGTGATGTCCATAAATGCATGATGATTACTTTGGGCAAAGATCATGCATAGAAACTGTGATGAGTAGTGGAAGAGGGGTGTATACCGGTTGTGTAGATATACAAAGAGAGGAATAAAATTGAACAAAAACTCATTTGATTCAATCACAAAAAAATTATACAAAACAAAGCAAACTATTTGTAAACTCTTATACTTTCTACTCTCTTAGAATTCTTCTTATCTAGAGATGTTGTGTTTCGCTCAACCACATAACCTATCTATTTATAAATTTCACAAACGTGTGTAAATCGTGTGTGCTACCGTGGGTCTTCCTCCTTAAGCTTTATCAATGGAGTTTCCTTAAAGCTTCCCATTCCTTCCAATTGCGTCCATTTTCTTCTTCATTTTGAACTTCTTTTCTTTACTCTTGAATGCTCTGACAGCTTCTTCACTTCTTTGGAATTCACTATCTTCAAACTCAAATTGAGCTTGTTCTTCCAACATCTCCCTTAAACTCAATTTGTTGGATTCTCTACATGATACCTCATATCTGCTCATGGATAACCTCTTGTCTGGTCTTTGTAGTCAATCATCTATTGAATTCTATCTCCCTTTGAACAATCTTTTGTTGTTCAGTGCAGTCATCCTCCTGTTGACGTCTTCTCTCTTGTCTATAACCTCTTCCTCATGGTACATGTCCTCTGTTAAGACCTCTTCCTTGCAATATATGTCCTTTGTCAGGACCTCTTCCTTGTGGAATAACCCTATGTTGTCCTCTCTTGTCAATCCTCTGTTGACGTATGTCTCTTGGAACAATCACCTTTTGTTCTTTGTCTCTAGAAACAACCATCTGTTGTTTATCTTGTGGAACAACCACATGTTGTCCACTTTTGTCAATCATCTGTTGACTCATCTCTCTTCAATGTCTTACAGCAACCACCTATTTGCTTGTCTCCTCTATGATATCTGGGATGTCTTCTATCACCCATCTATGATGCTTTCTTTGACTCCCGCTTCAAAGAATATTTTTCTTATTTCATCTCTTCAAATAAAATTTGTAAATTGATGGTATGGAATTTGCAACATATGACCATACAGAAGTGTCCGAAATGCTCCAAATTGTTGGAAAACATTATTAGATCGTTGAGATTGAATTTCGAATGGATTAGAGATTTAGCCAAAATATTTGGACGGTTTAGATTACGATTGCACCTTAACTGTGTCACACAGAATAATTCCTATATGAATTCCTTGCAGGTGACGTCAACGACTCACTCTGGCTTAGTGGCTCGGCTCCTCTACGGCTTGGCTTGGCTTCAATGGTTTGTCAAATAAATAATTGAACTTGTGGGTTGGGGATTCAAACCCTTACATTATTGTTTGAGAAGAAATATCGAACCACTTTGCCACAATAGAAGCTTTGCCTTGTATTTCTCAAGTTATACCTTTTAACTTGACTTTCACTTTGTATTTCTCACTCGTCTTCTTCCTCTGGTTCATGTGTGCAGCGCGTTTCTGCACGTGAGAAAGGCTTCACTGGTGCGTGTTAGCCTATGTGGGCTCCTTCTGGCTCGATTTTCGATGCAGTGTTTTTTTCTCTTTGCTCGTCTTGTTGTGAGCTTTAACATGGTGTAATCAAATTTGGATTTTGACCACTTCGAAATCTAGGCAAATTTTGAAAACACCTCTGTTCGTCTTTGTTTTTTGAGTTTTTTAGCCCAAATTGGCTCTTCTAGCTTTGATACCACTGATGAGTAGTAGGAGAGGGGTGTATACCGGTTATGTATATATACAAAGAAAGGAATAAAATTGAACAAACACTCATTTTATTCAATCACAAACAAATTATACAAAATAAAGCAAATTCTGTAAACTCTCATACTCTTTACTTTCTTAGAATTTTCCTTATTTGGAGATGTTGTGTTTCTCCTTGGAGATTACATTTTTTCCCCATTCTATCTAAAACAACAACACAACCTATTGTGGACACCCCATTTTTGACCTCCCACAAGGCTTAAACGCTTTGTCCGGTACACTCGATGATAAAAGTGGTATTGTGCGTGGTTCGAGATCTCAACGAAGGGGCCATGTTTAAGCTCCGAAACAATCCGAAACCTTCCATATTTCCATTGATTATACCCAAGAAATCCATTTTTACACATTGTGCCACCCTATGCTGAGGCTGAAATAGAAAAACAGGGGGCCCAACCATGCCTCAGTGAGGGTTGGCCGTGGCTATTGAGGGCCAACCGTGCCTTAGTAGTGAGAAACACTGCTCTGGGTGGGAGGCTGCCAGCTGTCCATATTTGAAGATATTTATGACCCATCTTGCTCAAATTCTATAAAAACGACTATATATCTTTGTTTTGAGGGTTGAACAATTTTTACAAAGCCTCTACACCACATTGAGAGCTCCCTCTTCTCCTTCTTTTTGTGCAAGCAACACTTTGAGCTAATTTATCACCTTGAACCTATATACATACACCATATACACATTCACACCTTAGCCTAGGAACCTTGGTTGAGCCTTGAACACCATAATTCAAGCTTGAAAGTGTGGTGAGACTTAGTTTGATTCATAGCAAAAACTTACTTCCTTGAGAGGTATAAGCTTGTCATCCTCTCTTTTACTTCTTGTTTTGATTCTTTGCTCTCTAAACTGATTTTCAGAGTTAAAAAAGGGCTAAAAATCATGCTTTGAGGTTTTAAAAGTAGAGGGGTTAGCCACCCCTGCTTGTTCTTGCTTACTAGTCATGTTTTCTCTCTTCATGATTAGCTTTTTAGGCTCTTGTCATGCATTCTAAGCCACTGTTATTCATCTCATGAGGGATGTTTTGGGCCTATTTTAGGTTATTTAAATAGTTCGTGCTTTGATTAGCTTGGTTGTTGTCTCATAAGTTTGCCTACATAGCTTGTTGTACATTGTTCTTAGCTTTTCTTTAACTCATTTCCATATTTAAGAACCTCATTTTAATAATCAACTTGCCATTCATCTCTTTCATTTGAGAGTTGTTTTAATCGGTTGACGGTTATTCAAAACGTGAACTAGCGATTTATGTTTAATGGCTTAATCTCTACAGAGGTTCATTGCCAACGGTGTAGTCTCTTTTTCATGTTGAGAATCACCTCTCGATTGACATATTTCTCATTTAGTGGACGTAACAATCATCTTGGACTTAATGGATTAAAGATAATAAAGACTAATGAATTTGGCTTAAAATGAACCAACCCACATAAAGAAAATGAGTTATATTGCTTGGTGTTCAGCCAGCCGTTATGTCGAATCCATTGGGTCAAGGGTTATCTTACATCAATTCATGATGTTTTGATGAATCTTGAAGCGTCTCTACCTCTCTCTTTGAGTTCACTCTATGATAGGAGGGAGGGGTGATTGTTGTTTATTTCATTTATTGATTTTTGTCCAAAATTGTACCCGAAATCATCAAGCAATCAAATTGCTCATTGATGATTTTGGAAACGACTCCAACTTTCTCTCAAGGCTTTCCCATGATAGAGAAGTGTGAGAGGGACAAACAGAGCCCAAAACACTCTGTCTGCACTGTTTTCACTTCAGAATTTTGCATGAAAATGAGGCATAGCCAGGCTTCATTAAGGGCCGGTCGGTCATCAATGTTTGGTCAGCAGTGTATTTTTGTAGAAAACAGAGGGCAGTGGCTGAAGGTGAAACAGAGCAAGCCTGGGTAGACAGAGTTGTTCTTGGACATTGTGCATGTGCATGCAATCCTTCCGCGTTCTTGCTTACATCTTGATCATTGTTGTAAATAATTAATTTATTTATTATTGTTTTTATAATTAGTCATGTTAATTATTAGTGTTGTAATTATTATTATTGTTTATTCATAATTATTGTAGCTAATTAGCTTAAATAGTTAGTTTACTTATCATAGTTATCCTTGTTGTAATATCATAGTTAGTTAGTTAATCCTTCTCTTATTAATTCATTCGACCTTGTAATAATTAGTTTAATTTGGACTTTTGGACTTTGATTCGCACCCTCTTGCACGAGGACAACTATGTAATAAGTTGTATGTCTTCCAACCCCACGTCTTTCTCCCTTTTACTTGCTTGCTTATGATGGTTAGTATAGGACATCATTTTTCGAATTAGCATTCTTATGCTTTGCATCCATTGTCTTACATGCATCCAAGGTTCGACTTATCATGCTAACCCAATATTAAATGTTCAAATTCATTTCTTGAATACGTGCTTTATCGCATGTCTTGAATGGAATCATACGCCATACTCATAGCCGAGCCTACAAAAATACATAATGTGTGCGTTGCATTACTCATATTGCATTAATTAGAAGCATGCATATTTTTCTAATTATTTTGCTTTGTTTTGGCTTGGAGTACTAGGTGAACAATTTTGTGTTTTAGCATATCGCATATGTGTGTTTATGTTACCATGTCCAAGTATGCTTCTATGAGGCTAGTTGCTTAAATGATATAACTGTTTGAATGCCTGTGGATGAAGGCTAGTTGTTTGAATTGGGATAATTTGATTGAATGTCCATTTTAGGCCCACTTGTTCAAGTGGCATATTAACAAAACATTTTCAAATAAAACAGGAAACCAAATGTTCCAATTCTTGTAAATTAGTCTATACCTTGTGTGAATCACATAGTAAAATAGCTACAAAACCGGAATAAGAGCATATAATGTAAATAAGAATCACATCATGATTAGTAGAAGCCGATCTTTGATCGGGTGAGTGGGGTGCTCAATTCATGACCTTTCCCTTTCGTACTTAAGTTCCTGAGCCGAGACAATTTGGTGAGGACAGACTAATGGCCTTTGTCACGAGTCTTGGGTTTCCTAAATTTCCCAAAAATATTTAGGTGGCGACTCTGAAATCTAGCAAAACAGTCTATTTTTT
The DNA here is from genome assembly GCF_055761805.1 of Camellia sinensis. Taxonomy (NCBI): domain Eukaryota; kingdom Viridiplantae; phylum Streptophyta; class Magnoliopsida; order Ericales; family Theaceae; genus Camellia; species Camellia sinensis. The sequence continues at coordinate 176,796,317 of NC_138962.1, read as the reverse complement.
GCATTTGAGTCAAACATTAATTTTCTAAAAGATTTGCTGAATTTGGACTCTTTGGTGTTTATCTATGCATTTGTGAGATCAAATTCAGAACCGCAGGAGTCCGAATTGTAGGGCTATTCGTCTTCCAAAAGGAGCATGACAAGTCGAGTTACAGTTTCTGGCGACTCCGCTGGGGATTTAGAGAACTTGACTTGAAACTCATAATGTGAAATTTTATTTACACTTATATGTTCTTTGCATTGCATTTTCATGGTTACTTTAAGTCACTGTGTTTTCCATCTACTATTCCTAGACGATTTGCCGGAGGCTTGCCAAAATGCTGACTGGTGATGGGCTCTACCATGTTGGAAACACAACCCTTGGATTTGGGTTAGCGCTATACCACTTAATCCACCTTTCACTTCTCGGTGTTAGGTGTGAGAGGTATATTAGGTAATCTTGTCAAGGTACGCTTTCTACCATTTGACCAAGTTGCATATAGTAAAGCTATAGTGACTATTCCAACTTAGGACAGGATGCACCAATTTACAGGATATTGTGAGAATCGTTGTTTGAAATAGTGCAACCTAGATCATGCCAAAAATCTAGGACAAGGTAACCCTACCCCCTCATAGGGGTGTTTTGGTTCTTTTTACTTGATATATGCTTTTACAGTGAGACTGTACAGGATGGTTCATATCAGTGTAAGTGTGAGAATAGAGTTCAATGGGGATTATAGTTCAGCTATGTGTTATACTTGTTGTGAATTGAGGCCGAGGTGCTGTTTGATTTTGATTTTGTTTTTCTTTCTTTCTTTTTGCTAGGTAGTTTACCATCATAGCTCCAGAAAGACTCGATATTCCCTAAGTTGTGTGGACTCGCTTTGGTAGGCTTTGCAAAGCTCATGACCTTGTTGGTGGTCAACCCGTGTTTGTCTCGCTTCCGTCAGTCACTCGACGAAGAAGGAACATATAGTTAGTAGCATCAGTACAAAGTATTTCACAAACACCTATCCATTTTCACTCAATCAGTTCACCAGCATCTAGTTCACCCAGACCAGCAATGGCACAAAATACAGCACAGAACGCAGAGGAATTTGCTGCCATAATGACAACTTTCCAAAGAACCATGGACACTGTAAACCAAAGGATGGCTGCACAAGATGAAATTATTGCCGATCTACGACATACATCTGGGGCATCCGCATCGACTGTGCATCCGGTCTCGGCTGCTCAGCCAAACCCAGATCCACCCCCATCGGTTGAAAATTTGCCAATCCTGGATCCTCAGGACATGTTTTCCCCGGTTCCAGCTTATCGGCCTCCGGTTCAACCTCCTGCAGGGATTTTTCCTTTTGATATCAATGAAATTAATCCAGCCTTAGTCAAGATTGCTAGGTTGGAGAAAGCATTGAAGAAATCCCAGGGCTTCAACTCCATTCCAAATATCAAAGATGGGTACACTAAGGCTTCGATCAGATTACCAGAGAAATTTAAGATGCCCCACATCGACAGATTTGATGGAAGTGGGGATCTGATTGTGCATGTCCGGTTGTTTTCAGATGTATTGAGGCCCATGGGTTTGTCTAGGGCACATAAGTTTTCCTTGTTTGGGAGAACCCTGTCCGATGTGGTAGCCATCTGGTACGCTAAATTAGAAGACTCAACAAAGCGGAATTGGGAGGAGGTATCTGAGGCGTTTGTCAATCAGTATTCATAAAACACCCAGATAGAAATAACCATCAGTGAGCTAGAGGCAACTACCCAGAACCCCAAAGAATCATTCATTGATTTTGTCGCCCGATGAAGAGCCAAGGCAGCCCGAATGACAAATAGGCTTGCCAAAAGAGAACAAGTCCAACTAGTGGTCCAAAACCTTGAGCCAGACATGTTGCAGAGAATGATAGTGGCTTTGTTGTCCACATTTGCTTCCTTACAATGGCTGGGGGTCCAGATCAAAAGTGCATTCAAAAAGGGTATTATCCACAGAACAAGCAAACCCGCAAGAAGGCCATTTTCTTAGATACCAATGCTAGTAGTAGCACTATTCCACGGCTTGCAGATGTTAGTACTGTTGTTTCAACAGCCAAGATGGTTGATCCCTTTGTTACTGCCACAATCTCATAACCTTCACAAAGTACCGGCCCACCCCGGAATCGAAGAGGTTTTACTCCCCTCTGTATGAGCCCAACCCATACCCTCAAGCTATTAATACAAAAGGGGCATTTCAAGCCTCTCAATCCCCGTCTACTCCAGACCCATTGCCACCCAAACATGACGTTACCCAGTATTGTATCTTCCACCAACAACATGGTTATCCCACGGACATGTGCTATCGTCTATGTCATGAGATCCAAGATCTCATTGGCAACAAAGTCATTGCCCCACCTTCCAAACCAAATGTAACAACCAACCCACTTCTTGCACACAACCAAGTTCCCCCCGCCTAGAAACATTAACCATATCCATACACTACTGCCTACCTTCAACCCTAGCACATACATTACCTCATCGTACCTACCAAAACTAGAGGTGGTCATTCCAAAAGGCACAAACATGTGCATGATGGATTTAACATCACAAACCCAATCCAGGCCCATGGTAGTAAAAACAAATAAAGAGAAGAATGTATTAAAGACAGGGTCGCTTGATACCCTTGCCATAAAGAAGGGGGTCTCGCTCGCAGAGGAGTACAATCCCAGTTTATTCATTGTGGCCATCAATTAGCCGAAACCAGTAGTCATTTTACCAAACTTTCTTAGCATTAATGCTATCGGGGAAGACCAAATGGCATAGAATCTGAATGAGTGGCCCGAGCAAGGCCTGAATGACTTAGCAAACCTAGAGGAGGATCTGGCAGAATTGGAAAAGGATCTGGTGGATCTTTACTTCTTCGAGAAAGAAAATACAAGCTATGTGCAGATGGGATGGTGGGACCCGAGTCAGCCAGAAACAAGCAATGGATGGTTGAATGAGAAAGAGTCCGATGTAAAGGAACAGATATGAGAGAATGTGAAGGAAGAGAAAATCACTGCTATTGGCAAGGCTGAGGCTGCACCTCTGACTGAGAAAGAATAGGCACTAGAAAAATTCCAAAGGGAAAGGATAGAGGAGATTCAGGTGAAGATAGCTCTAGAACAAGGGAAAGGAAAAGGGAAAGAAAAACCCAAAACAACTCTGGGTGATGCCCAAATTACCAGAAAGGTCGAATAAGACTCCAGCGACCGGAAAATGATGTTGAGGAAGCTCAAAAAATATAAGGATTCAAAAACCGAGATTGTGGTGGAGGAAGAATGGTATGTGATGGGAGGCGTGATGTTAATATGCTCCGAATAGACCCCGATGCTAGCCCGGCTATGACTGCGGGAGAGTGGTGGGAAGATAGCGACCTAATTCATACATACACCAATGAAGGTTGGAAGGTTGATACCCAAATGACACCTGGTATATCGACGAGGTCAATCATATAACCCAAAGCAGTCGGTACTTCAAACCCGCAGCATTAGACCAGCCAGAGACCTCTAACAAAGAGGTTGAAAGAGCAAAAGATAAGGATGTTGAGGAAAACCTGGTCTTGAAACAGCTCAAGAAAATTTAGGCTAACATATCAATCTTGGGGCTGATAATGGCATCTCGGGAGCATAGACAAGCACTATTAGAGGCAATGAACCGGACTAAACTGCACATTGATACCACTGCCGACCAATTGGTATCATTGGTAACATCTGGGGACGTTATGCCGATGATATCTTTTACAGATAAGGAATTACCACCTGAGGGCGCTAACCACAACCGTCCATTATATGTAACCTTGGAAAGTCGAAAAAAGTGGATTCCAGTGGTGTTAGTAGATATCGGATCGATGATCAATGTGTGTCCAGTGAGAACTGCCTATACCATTGATTTGAGGCCGATTAACTTTACTCCCACGACCCAAGCTATCCAGGCTTACGACAATACAAGCCAAGATGTCATGGAAGCGTTCAAAAGCCATATCTTAATCGGCCCGCCCAAACATGAGGTGGAATTCCATGTCATGGACGTTCTGGCCACGTTCAACCTACTACTGGGAAGGCCCTAGCTACATCAGATGAAGGCTGTATCATCAACAGTCCACCAGTTAGTGAAGTACCCTTTCAAAGGCGGGATTGCCATTGTGTACGGTAACTCTGCGATCCATCCTCCCCAGGGAACCGCTGCACCCTTATTGGAAATCATACATGGGGAAGAAGATATGTTCTTTTCTAGCTTCTCTCTGGCAGAAGCCCAGTTGGTCCAAACCATCATGGCAGAGGGCGCTAGAGACTATGTGAGTGCGCAATCTATTTACATGATGAACAAACAGGGGCATATCCTCGGATCAGGACTAGGCTGAAGTGGCAGACAGGGAAGTACTGTTGCTAAGGAGATGCATCATAACCCCCACACTTTCGAGCTAGGATACGAACCTACCGCTGCAAATTGGAAAAGGAGAGAGCAGGAGCTGAGAGAAAGGCTAAAAACAAAGAAGACTGGGAAATAATATGAGTTAGTCCACAAACCAATACAGGGAATCTTGAACGGACGTTTTGTCTGCCAAGGGGAAGACTTCCTTTTTTGTGGATTCCTAGAGCCCTGGTATGACTGGGAGACAAAAATGAGGTATCCAAGATTTGAGATCTTTTTCGGACACTAGCTACCAGAAGAGGAGGATGAACAAGCATATATGAGCCCTAGCGTAGGTCAAGACAGGACTGCAAACCTGGACATCGAAGAGGAGGAGTTGTTGGGAAAAGCGCTGGCTAACTTACTAACAAGTTCTATTACTGGAGTTGAGACAACCAACTTGGGGGATAGTTTTACTATCTCAATGATCGAGGATAACCCAACAGTGGATTTCTCCAATTTGATCGTGGATGCGTCTGAGGCTCCACGCCTAGTCTGGAAGTTTAAGTAAGGCATTATCAACAGTTCCGAATCGGATTCCACTGAGTTTGTGGATTCGGAGTCAGATTCGAGTTCCTCTGAGTCTGGTATTTCTGGGAGTGGTAACCCAGATACCAAAGTTCTATCCAAGTCGTCTTTTAGCTTTTCTTTTGAGTCCACTGTAACTGAAAATCCAGACTTTTTGAATGGGAATGTTATGAACTTTGCCTGCTTCTTTGTGCCTTTGGTTTGTTGTACTGATCTTAATTTTCAAAATTTTGACATAAACGAAGAGGAAGAATTTCTCGGGTTTTGAAAAATTTGGTTGATCATTAGGAGGAGAGACATGTTAAGCCCTGTACAAATGAAATTTTATCAATTAACGTGGGTACTGAAGAAGATCCTTGCTTGGTCCAAATCAGGTCCATGCTATCTTCGGAGGAACGCGAGCGTTTAATCGTTTTATTAAAAAATTTCAAAGATGTTTTCGCATGGTCCTACGAAGATATGCCTAGAATTGATCTTGAGATTATACAGCACCGGATCCCTCTTGACCCTGAGGCCCGGCCAGTTAAGTAAAAGCTGCGCAGAGTTCACCCAGATTAGGCTTTGAAATCAAGGAAGAAGTTACCAAACAGACTGAGGCAGGGTTCTTGCTTGTATTAAGTATCTGACGTGGTTGGCCAATATTGTTCTAGTCCCAAATAAGGATGGCAGAATCAGAGTCTGTGTCGACTTTAGGGATCTGAATAAGGCTAGTTCGAAGAATGATTTTCCACTACTGCATATTGATGAGTTGGTAGACTTCACTGCGGGCCATGCATTGCTCTCGTTTATAGATGGGTTTTCTGGGTATAACCAGATTCTGATGGCACCCGAAGATAGGGAAAAGACCATTTTCACTACTCCGTGGGGCACTTATTGCTACTGAGTCATGCCATTTGGGTTGAAGAATGCTAGGGCCACTTATCGAAGGGCTGTTACTACCATTCTGCGAGACATGATCCACAAAAAGGTTAAGGTGTACGTAGACGATATGATTGTCAAGTCCAAAGATCGAGAGGGCCACTACACCGCCTTGTAGAAATTCGTTTAGCGGATTAGAGAGTATAAATTGAGGTTGAACCTGCAAAAATGCACCTTCAGCGTAACAACAGGAAAAATGCTAGGATTTCTTATCACACAGAGAGGAATTGAGGTAGATCCTTCCAAAATCAAGGCCATCTTAGAAATGCCACCACCAAAGACTGAAAATGAGGTGCGCAGCTTTCTGGGAAAAGTGCAATTCATAAGATGGTTTATTTCACAACTAGCCTTGACTTGTGAACCACTATTTGCTCTCTTGAAGAAAGGAAAGAAGTTTCAATGAGATGATCATTGTCAGTCCGCTTTTGAACAGGTCAAGCAATACCTGCAGAATCCGCATGTGTTATTGTCGCCAGAACCGGGAAAATCGCTGATTTTGTACCTGTCAGTGACAAACTCAACCATGGGTGTATGTTAGCTCAGGAGTCCAAGGCTAAGGTGGAGAAAGCCGTTTACTACCTGAGCAAGAAAATGCTGGATTACAAGACCCGTTACACTCCCCTCGAGGAAGCTTGTCTAGCCTTGGTTTGCACTGAAAGTTGAGACACTACTTGTTAGCTCACTCTGTAATCCTAGTTTCAAGATTAGATCCCATCAAATATCTCTCTGAGAAACCAGTGCTTACGAGTAGGCTAGCCTGTTGGTTGCTTCTTCTCTCCGAGTTTGATCTTAAATATGTTACATGCAAGTCGGTTTCTTCTTGTTTCGTTTGTACAAAGTGTTTGTTAGTATTTTCGAGTTGTTTTCATTTCGTTTCTTTCTTATCAAGTTGTATTTTACATTTTGTCCGGTTGTTGGTTGTTATTCGATTCAAGAATGAATGCAAGAGTAGATATTCGTTGTTTTAAGTCTTATGCGAGGTACCATGAAAAGGTTACACCATTTATCACAAGCGAATACCATTCATCACGTTGTGCAAGGAGATCATTCAAAAAAAATGAAAGAACTTGTCTTTTATAACTAGTGGGTCCAACCCCGATCATTGTTTTACAAAGCAACAAAATAAAAGAAAATCCTTTAAAAAACAAACAAAAGGGTCTATCTGAAGTTAGTCTTTAACTACAAAGAAAAAATAAAAAAAAAAGTAAAACAAAATCGTCATCTTCATCAGTAACCCATCCTCGCCCTCTTCCTCTTCGGCTGCGGAGGAGATGCATCACTGTCATCGCTGGGGCTACTGGACTGCAAGTCAACCTCCTCTCCCTCATCCTTGGGGGTCGTAGACCCGTCAAAAGACTCCTCAAAAGGTGAGCACTGCCTCGCTCGGCCTCTCCCTCAATCGGCATCCCCTCAGCCCCTCATTGGGCCCCGTCTCTATCTACTAGCTAGGGAAGGTCCTGCAGGTACTGCGAGCGTCGGCTCAAGCTAAAAAGAGTACAGTTATCAGTATGGATTAATAGAAGTATAAACAATGTGGCAACGACAGTGAACTATAGACAGAATGTACCTCAATCCCATGAGTAACTAAGACAGTCTGCCTCCTCCGTACCATGAAGAGCAGTCAGTCAATCGTCCGGAGGAGGTCATCAGCATACACCCCGGGTATCTGTAAAAGGAACAGAATCTGAGAAAGGTAGACAGAAGTGTAGCCCGACTTTTTGCGTTCCTTTCGAAAGACGAGAAGCCCTACAATTCGGAATCTACTTGTGGTTCTGAATTTGATTTCACAAGTGCATTGTAAAACAGTGAAAACACAAAAAGAGTCCAAATCCGGCAATTCTTTTTGAAAAATCAATGTTTTGAATAAAATGCCAAAAATGGACTGTTTTGCCAAAGTTCAAAGTCACCATCTAAATATTTTTGAGAAATTTAGGAAACCCAAGACTTGTGCCAAAGGCCATTAGTCCGTCATCACTAAAGTTATCTCGGCTCGGGAACTTAGGTACGAGAGGGGAAGGTCATGAATTAAGCACCCCACTCGCCCGATCAAAGATCGACCTTTACTAATCATGATATGATTTTTATTTACATTATATACTCTTGTTCTGATTATTAGCTATTTTTTTACTATGTGATGCGCACACAAGTATGGACTAATTATGCAAAAATTAGAATATTTGATCTCATGTTTGTTTTTTAAAAGAGTTTGTAAATGTGCCACTTGAAAAAGTGGGCTAAAATGGACATTTAATCAAAACATTCCAAGTCAAGCAACTAGCCTTCATCCACAAGCATTCAAACAGTTTATATCATTTAAGCACTTAGCCTCACGGTGAGCATGCTTTGACATGGCAACATGACAACAATCACACTTATGTGATATGCTAAAACAAGTAAAGGCTCACCTAGTACTCCAAGCCAAAATAAACAAAAGAGTTAGAAAACATGCATGATCCTAACTAATGAAATATGATTAATGCAACACATGCAATATGTGATTTACTGGGCTCGGTTACTAAGTTTGGCATGTGAAGCAATTTGATAACATGCGGTCTAAGCATGTATTGAAAGAGGCATTTAACTAACGATGCAAGGTAGAATGGTGAACTGAGCTCAATGCATGCAAGACAATGGATGCAAGGCATGAGAGATGCTAAACAAAACATGATGCCCTATACTAACCATCATAAATAGGTAAATAAAAGGGAGAAAGACGTGGGGTTGGAAGATATACACATTATTACAACATTTGCGCCCTCACGCAGGAGGATCCGCATAAACTAACTAAATGCTAAGCTAATTACTACAAATTACAAACCAAATGAAATAATTAACTAAACTAGCTAATTAATTAATTTCAAATCAAAACGAGCTAAATAATTACATGAATACAACATGAAAAGAGTGCTAAGCTAGCCATTCTAATTACTTCGCCTCAGGAAATGAGGAGTGCTCATGCATGCACGAATTTCCACCCAAAAAAGTCCACTGTTCTACTACCAGATGCCTCTATTGCACAGTAGAACACTTGCACTGTTTTTTACCTCAGAATCAGCTCTGTTTTGCCAGAAAAAGTACACTGCTTGGTTTTGCAAAAGTGGACGGTAGGCTAGAAATGGTGGCCTATCGGCCACTGATGACTGGTTTTTTCTACTACAATAGAGAGCAAACAGAGAAAGAACAAGATATTCTCAAGGGTTGTTTGCACAACTTACCCCTTCTTATCATCAAACAGCTCAAAGGAGTCGCAAAATTTGGTTCACAATCCATCAACCGATGCAATTTCATTGCATGATGGCCTATAAACCAAAGGGTGAAAGTTCAATAGATGCGACAAATAAAGACTCTCAAACCTTCTCTCTATCATGGATTGATCAAGGGAAGTGGTTGACAATGACTCTTCAACCATTTTCATCGCTAATGAGTATGAAACGACTCAAGATTCAAGGGTTCAATTAACGTCCGATTAAACTCAAACCAAGTTATTATCTTGCATCATTTTAGTCTAAGTTTTATTATTCCATTTTAATTACCTTTCCATTCTTTAATAAATTAAGTCCAAAGGTGAGCTTTAAGCCATGTAATGGAAATAAGCATCAAACCAAGAGTTGTTTTAGGCATGAGAGAAGTGTCATGCTGTGATAACCCTGTTCCATATTATGCTAATTGATCTTAATTATGATTGTGGTTATGTGTTTGATATGATTTTGTGTGCCATTTATATGAATCTATGTGGTTTTGAATTTCTATCTGTTCACCGTAGGAAAATCTGTTTGATTATTTGCTTTGGAATTTAAATTGAGGGCCTTATCGGCCACAGAAGCCGAAATTGACTACGCCATTGTGATTAGCGTAATTTTTAGAGCCTACGGTGCAATTTAATTGAAAATTGATTCGGATCAAATTAAATAGATTAAATTAATGAAATGGTGCTCAATTATTTTATATTAAAGAAATGTGTTTGGGTAGGAGCTTTTAAGGGCCAATTTACACCCTTATTCACTTTACTTGAGCTCAAAATCAGATTTTATACCTTAGAGAGAGAGAGGGTCGACTAAAGAGAGAGAGGGTGAAGGAAATGGAAGATTTGAGCAAGAAACTTGAGTAATTTGAAGACCAACTCAAGATTTGACCATAAATTGGGAAGATTGAGCTTCTAGGTCAGTAATTGGTTATGAGTTCATGAGTTTAATGTTGTAGTTTTGTGAATTCAAAGTTGAATCATGATCAAGAACAGGAATTGTGTTGTATTTGATGAGTTTGAAGTCATGGAATGCATGCATGTGTATAATTGCCACAAATTTGTGTAGTTGAGCATGAAAAGTATGATCCATGTAGAATTTTGGTTAAAGTTCATGCTTGTGATCACCATTTGCACCAATTAAGTTGGAAATGGAAGTTACATCTCATATGCATGTACAAATCATAAGAGTATGAGTTTTGAATGCATGAACTTGTTATGTGGAAAAGAGTTTGGTGTAATTTGGAGCATGCATGTATTTGTTTCATGGGATTTAAGCTTCTTAATGTTGTAAATTGGTGTTTGTATCATGTTAGTATATGTATATGAGAAAAATGGGCTGTAAAATGCAAGATATATTGATTTGAATGCAAGTTTGAAGCTCAAGAACAATTCTAGATTTTCTAGAATTTGGCATGTCCGCTCGAGCGGGAAATACGAGCTCCCAAAAGTTTTACAGACATGGGTGTCTGCTCGAGCGGGGAGATTCACACTCGAGCGGGGAGCCATGTAGTGAGACTTTCAGCTCGAGTGTCCGAATTCACGCTCGAGCATAGAAATGAGGCAACCAGTACTTTTGCAGACCTAATGGGTTTGCTCGAGCGGGGACCCCTGTTTCAGAAATTTTGTAAAAGTGTTTTGTGTTTCATTTTCCGTTCTCTTTCATTTCTTAGCGCTCTTAGGCATGCATTGAGCATTATGAATGAAATAAAAGGATGAGAAAGAAGCCTAAGAGGGATGTATGAATTAAGAACGGATTGAATCGTTTGTGACCCATATGTGTTATGCAATGTGTAGGGTTGAGCTCAAGGGTGAACCCACCGGCAGAACACTGTGAGTAATGTCTTAATAAAGATATCTACAGTACGTTTTTTGTCCAATTACTTACTTCTATGTAAGTCTTATAAGTTCATTAACATGAATGAAAGAATGATTGGGCCAAAGGCCAGTTTGACATGAATGAAAGAATGATTGGGCCAAAGGCCAGTTTGACATGAATGAAAGAATGATTGGGCCAAAGGCCAGTTTGACATGAATGAAAGAATGAATGGGCCGAAGGCCAGTTTGACATGAATGAAAGAATGGTTGGGCCAAAGGCCAGTTTGACATGAATGAAAGAATGGTTAGGCCAGAGGCCAGTTTGACATGAATGAAAGAATGGTTGGGCCAAAGGCCAGTCTGACATGAATGAAAGAAGGGTTGGGCTAAAGGCCAGTCTGACATGAATGAAAGAATGAATGGGCCAGAGGCCAGTCTGACATGAATGAAAGACTGGATGGGCCGAAGGCCGTTTAACATGAATGAAAGATAAATGGGCCAAAGGTCGTTTGACATGAATGGATTGGGCCTGAGGCCGTTTGATGTGTTTGGAACCGCAGTTACTTGACCCATATATATACACTAGATAGAAATATGAATTGGGCCCAAGGCCGTTGGTACATGTCGTCCTAAATATTGTTCGTGTATCTTCTTTATTTGATATTATTCATTGGGCTGTCGCTCTCGCTCACGCTCATTCATGTGTCTGTAGGTGAGCCAAGGGAGGTATATACCTAGCCCCAGTGAAGTCTATATGGAAAGTCAAGTTTTGAAGAGTCAGCCCTTATGTCTCACGCATGAGACTTGTTTTTACCCTTTTGCTATTTTGCTATATTTTGACATGTTGGCGAGAACTTTGGATTACCGTTGTATATAGTTTTGATTGGCTGACTTAGACTTGAATGATCCTGTATGTATAGAACTTTGTGTTATTACATATTTTGATATGAGTTATTAGCATGTAGATGAATGGAGTGTTATGATGTGTCATGTAAGCACAGCTCTATGGACAAAAGTTTGAAATTGCTTCCATGTGGCCCCCTTAACTCTGTTAAAACATATCTGATTTTGGTTTAAGGCCGTAGGTAATCTCATGATTACTGGCCGGTTATGTCCCTAACCCATGGGGACGGGTTCAGGTCATGACACATGTTGTTGGTAATGAACCCCCAAAGGGATTAAACCATTAAGCATAAGACCTCAATCTCATGCTTTGAACAAGCAACTAGTTTGAACCAACTTTCAAAGCAAAGCAAAAGCCAAGAAAGGAGGGAGGTTGCAGAAGTGATTAGGGGTGAAAACAAGTATGGAAAGCCATAAATAAATGCTATCAACTTAAATAGGATGGTGGCTAAGGCCTAAACCACCAAACCTATGAGGATAACTAAACTACAAGCATGCAAAACAAAGCATCAATGAAATAAACAACTAAAACAGTCCGAAAACAACCTTAAAACACGCAAAAAAAGTGCTGGAATTAAGACAAAAATGACAAAAATGACTAAAATAGTAAGCTACAACATGGAGCTATGCAAGCTAGTGAACAAGACACAAGGAGGGGAGGCTAACCCCTCCAATTTTGGACTTCAAAACATGCTTTTAGCCATTGAAATAACTCTGAAAATCAGTGTTTAAAAGCTCAAAAAAAAAGATATTGTAATGGTGGGAAACACAAGGGCAAAGGCTAGAGAAGCAAAGTGGAGAAAATGTGAACCACCTCTCCACCCTTTAAGGCCTTTCACCACAAGTTTTAACCCAAAAATATAGAGTTATACAACCCAAAAATAGTAGAAAAATAGTAGGAAAAGAAATAATTAAAGCAGTGAAACAAGCAAAGCCTTATACCTCTTGAATAGAAGAGTACTTTTAAGCAATAATTCAACACATACACACCCTCAAGAGCTCAAGTTAGGCTCAAAAGTACCTTAGCTCAAAGATGGTAAGGTTTGGTTAAGAGTGTATAGGTAAAAGCTCAAGAAATTTCAAGAGAGAGAGAGAGAGAGAGAGAGAATTGTAGAGAGAAAATTAATTTTGCTCTAATTTTTCTAAACCTCCAAAATGGAAAGGGATGTCCTAGATTTATAGAAAAGCATGCCACTCCCTCAGAAATATCCATCTATACACGTGGGAGCAGATGTAAGCATCTGTGCAAACATCTGGCAGAAAATATCTGCAAAACACACTTGTGGCAGGCCACAATTCTGGTCGGCAGGCCACACACTTGGTCGGCAAGGCACAAGGGTGGTCGACAGACAAAAGAGATGGCCGGCAGCCCACAAAAATAGGCCTGCCGGTTCCAAGTTTTTCAGTTTTGAAAGGCTAGGGTTTTGGTGCAAAAACAAGGCACATGGTTTGTAGGGTTTTGAGGCTCAAAGTTGTGGCCTTTCGTTGAGGACTTTCGAGCACTTGACAAGAATATACATTCATCATTGGATGTGCAAGTGATGGTGCCCAAGTCGTAAGGGCGATCAAAAATGAGGTGTCTACAATTGCCCCTCTTTGGCAGAACTCGAAGTCATGAAATGATGTGAGTGAATGTCAAAGCCCGAAGACGACCTATTTTGACGAGGCCGTAAGACTTGGGCAAAACAAACAGGACATAAAGTAAATGGTTGCACTCGCAAGCTACCTACGTATCCCTTTGCAAGGAATCAAAACAGTGTAGTTCAGGGACAAGAAGCAAAACACATGCAGGAAAAATAACTTATGATCATGCAATGAAGCGAAACAATGCAACATAAATGAAAGCAAAACGAAACAAGCCGTGTCTCTCACGGAAAGACGCGCATAAATCAATACGTGATATGCGATCGAGACAACAAAAACGCAAACCAAACTACGTCACACGTAGAAAGGATGTAAGAAAATATAAGCCTAACTACGCCTTACGTAGGAAAGGGGAAGGGTGTTGTAACCATCGAGCACACCCGAGGTCTTAACCGATATCCTAACACGTCTCACACGAAAAGAGAAAAGGTGGTGTAAACAAACAGACACACCTGATGTTTTTAACCGAGGTAAACAATCCTCACGTGTCACAAACGAGAGGAGGAAAGATGGTGTGAACAAACAGGCACACTTACTATTTTTAATTGATTTACAATCCTAATGTGCTGCACGTGAGAGGAGGAAATGTGGTGTGAACACCAGGCACAATCGATGTTTTTAACCGAGGTAAACAATCCTCATGTGTCACACGCGAGAGGGGGAAAGATGGTGTGAACAAATATGCGCACCTGTTGTTTTTAATCGATTTACAATCCTAACACGTCGCACGCGAGAGGAGAAAATGTGGTGTCAACATCGGGTGCACCCGATGTTTTTAACTGATTTACAATCCTAACGTGTTGCACGTGAGAGGAGAAAGGGTGGCATGAATAAATAGGTGCAGCTGCTATTTTTAACTGATTTGCAATCCTAATGCATTGCATGCGAGAGGAGAAAGGGTGGTGTGAACATAGGGTGCACCCGATGTTTTTAACCGATTTGCAATCCTAATATGTCGCACGCGAGAAGAGGAAGGGTGGTGTGAACAAATAGGCGCACTTGCTATTTTTAACCTATTTGCAATCCTAACACGTCGCACGTGAGAGGAAGAAGGGTGGTGTGAACACCGGGTACACCCGATGTTTTTAACCGATTTGCAATCCTAACGCGTCGCACGCTAGAGGAGGAAAGGTGGTGTGAACAAATAGGCACACCTGCTATTTTTAACCAATTTGCAATCCTAACGCGTCGCACTCGACAGGAGAAAGGGTGATGTGAACACCGGGCGCACCCAATGTTTTTAACCGATTTGCAATCCTAACGAATCGCACGAGAAAGAAAGAAGGGTGGTGTGAAATAACAAGCGCACCTGCTGTTTTTAATTGATTTGCAATCCTAACGTGTCGCACGCGAGAGGAGGAAGGGTGGTGTGAACATCGGGTGCCCCCGATGTTTTTAACTGAGTGAACAAGTCAACAAAGGAACAATCAAACAGTCAAAACTTAAGCATGATTATTTCTCCCTCGGGAAGGCCTCAATCTTGGAAAACAAAACCCACAGAGATAACAAAACAAGGTATAAAGCGAACAAGCGTGATAGATGCACAAAATGAACAAGATGACAACTTAACATAATGATAATGCTTGTTCCATGCAAGACAGACAACCGATGTACAATGTTAATTGAAAGCATATTCTATGCAAGCATACTCAATGCATGAATCATGAACAATGCAGGGCATGCGTGCAACACAAGTGTATGTGAAAACACATATTCGATGCGACAGAAGACGTTGCAACAAATACGTAATTTGACAGAACGTGCAAAAGTAATGTTCAACAACAACTTCTGACTTATCTCTCGGAGACGTTGCAACATGCACAAAAAGGATACACCTCGTTCATTTTGTCAAGTGGGGCATATTCACACACCAAAACGCAGTTCCAAGTTCCCCCAGAAGCAATCTGAATTCAAAACAAGAACCTTCCATGCACCACACGGGAAGCAAAGGCACAAAACAGTACTAGGACACAAATGAAGACTACCAGCCACCTGCCGGCCTCCTGGGAATACCGCCGGCCACCTGCTGGCCACCAGCAAAGCTTGCCATCCAAAAAGGTGGCCTGCCGGCCACCCGTGCCAAATCGAGGCAGTTTCAACTTTTCAGCGTCGAGTCTTTAAACATACAACTCCAAACTTCATTTCCTCACAAACCCTCGTCCAAAAATCCTCCCCTCTCTCTTTAGGTGCTTCATCTCTCTAGATTTTCATAAAACCCTCTTGATTTTCTACGTTTTGAACCAAACAGAATTTGATTTCGCCACTTTTTCGTAGATTTTCACCACTTTAGGTTTGTTCCCCTCGAACTTTACCGAGTTTCGTGAACTTTCTCGGGTTTTGACCTTTTCTCCCATTTTCTCTCTCCTACGGTTTCCAAGTTTTGCCTCTTTTTTCTATTTTTCTTTATTTTCACCCACTTTTCACCTACTTTCTCAGATGACAAATGATATTCCACACGACAGGGTTCCTCCCAAGGTTATGCCTCCACCATCATCCACTGCTGAGGTTGAAGGGCTAGTGGCGGAGGGTATTGTAGCTGACCTGAAGGTAGAGTTTGCTCCGGGACTCGAGCCCGAGCCCGAGCCATTACCATTGGGGATTCGGCTCTTCAATCTAGAGGCGTATCATCCCCGCACATATATATTACTGCCCGGAGGTATCAGGCACTTTAGCGACTTTGCACGTGGCCTGTCAGAGGACCTTCTACTGAGAGAGCCAGACTCCTATCTTTCTTACGGCGCCACAGAGGTAGGAAAAAAAAAAAAAAAAACTCTATTTTCATGTATTTTTGCCTTCCCTTGAATTGTATTTCTTGCATTGCCTTTATTCTGAATGTTCATTTATCACTGTCCTTCATTTAATTCACTCTTCTTTGTCACAGGGAGACTCTCGTGCCTACAAGGGGTATGGAGCGGTGACAGCTAGAGACTGGTACTACGAGCTTCCCACGAGGATCTGCGATATCGTCGACGAGGCTCGCTTCAGCCTTTTCTGCTCTGGATTTTCACACCTCACAGCGAGCTGGCCCCTCTTTGGAGCGTTAGTGGAGAGGTGGTAGGACACCACCGATTCTTTCCACTTTTTTTCTGTTGGGGAGATGACGATGACTCCCTATGACTTCTCCATGCAAATAGGCTTAGGAGTAGGGGGTGATCCGATTCCCTTTGATACGGACATGGGCGAGTGGAAAGCAACTTGGATCTTCCTACTTGGAGCACGCCCACCTATATCCAGACCAGCGATGGTACAGTATAGCTAGTTTTTTGAGCATTTCTGCAGGAGCGAGCTCATGACCTTAGAAGAGATAGAACAGTACACCCGGGGCTTCTTGATGTTCCTCGTCGGTACCACCTTGTTTGTGAACAGGTGGAACACCGTAGGATTATATTTACTGAGCGCCTTAGTGACCTTGCCCCGGGTCCGATTCTATAACTGGGGTGGAACTGGTCTCACCACACTTTACGGCTACATGAGCTTCACTTCCCGTATGAGGAGGAGAGCGGGTTGCGAGCTTGGGAGGTATGCACTCCACTTTCTACTTTGCACTTATGCTTTATACTTCACATTTTCTGCTTTATATCTATTTAACACCTTTGCTTTCTACTTTGCACTTTCTATATCTGTTGACACTGTACACTTTCTGTATCTATTGACACTGTACTCTCTGTATCTATTGCACTTTCTATATCTGTTGACACGGCTAATAACACTGCTTCCCTTTCCTTGTAGTTATGGGTTTACGTATCTTTTCTGGCTCTTGTTCCAGAGCCTATGGAGGAGATCCCTCATGTTGTCCCTTACTCGCGACGGTACGACGGCCGGTGCCGGTGCCTGAGCCTTAACGATACGACCTTCGCCTTCTTCCGTCGGTATTTTAACACAGTGGTCGTCGATGAGGTAACCCAAAACTCACAGTCATTTTTGCTTTAATACTGCTTTGATTCATACTTTAACAACTGATGGCAACTAACAATCTGTACATTCTTTTTTTGCAAATCACATGGCAGCCCTGGGCGACGATGCCGGTCTGGGTGAGGGACCAGTATACGGAGTCTTGGGGCACATCATTCTTTTGGATTCTGTTAAAGTGCCCTGTCTGCCGGGCTTGGTTTTTGAGTGAGCAGTTTGTACGTCAGACCTTGGGCTCTCTCGTTCTAGTTGTTCCCATGCCACCACCAGCGTCTACGCAGACAACAGATAGCCTCTCAGTTGAGGCTATTATTTAGTTCATGGCGGGCCTAGATGCGGACTTCTTCAGAGCAGAGGGTGATTGCGTGACATTCATCCAGACTTATCTCATGCCTCCTCTGACAGGTGTTTATGCAGGTGATGGAGTAAGACTCCTGTGGCGAGGGAGGCGACTCGGGCGACCAGGGCCCATACTAGAGGAGTTTCTCCTGTTGGGCAGATGACCAGTTGGCCGGAGATTCCTACTGCGCTGACATCTTGGCGGCCGACTGGGACTACTTACCAAATTTAGATCGAGCCGGCAGAGGCAGGGCACGAGTATGTTAGAGCTCGAGGCGCGTCTCAAGTATGGACCACACTTTACAATTTGCACCCAATATTTTGCATTTCAGACATGTTTATTCTAGATATTGATCAATCAAATGCACTTGCAGGCACCTACTACGGAGTATGCAGAGAGCCTCCTCGAGCTAGTTGCTTCCCTAACTGCCATGGTGCAAAGGAGAGAGACGCTGCTCAGTCTCCACGGTATTCAGGTATTTTCTCCTGTTTCAGCATGCATTTCATTACTAATTCTGTTGTGCACCATACTATCATGTTTCCACTAATGCATTGGCATCTCTGATGTAGTCTTCCCCAAACTGTACTAATATATTGATACATTGCATTGGCACACTGTACTCATACTACATCTGTTTTCTGCATGACACTCATTCTGCTATACTATATCCTACATTTATACACATTGTATCTGATATGACGACACTTGTGTTTCCAGATCCCAGCTGTACCGAGGGCACTAATGACAGTAGCAGCATTAGCGCCAGCAGTACCTCCTCTAATAACAACGAGGAGAGAGAGAGGCAGGCCCCAACACGTAGCCAAGACGAGCGTCGTGGTCAAGGCAGAGACAGGGGTGCTCAAGGCTGAAGCAGCCCTTCAGAGCCTGTTTTGAGTGGTGATGATGATAACGAGACCAGTGTCTTCGAGGAGACAGTGGGTGGACATTCTGAGTCTGAGAGCAAGGATGGTGATACTGGCTCAGGATCGGAGAGCGGAGATGACGCCGAGACCGGCTCCGAGGCAGGGAGCAGAGGCTCAGAGTCTATTTCTAACAACGTCGCTGATAGAGACAGTCCCTCTGAGTCCCCTCCGAGGGAGAGGACGAAGAGGGCCTCTCGAGCTTAAGCTGATTGGTGTTGTTTTGGACTTTTTGGCTCAATTTATTTTAGTTTTGGTAGTTTAACACATGTATAGCTTCAGATAGGTTTTACTTTTGCTTTTCAAACTTGTACTTCTTTTGTAAAATCCATGATCGGAATAAAACCTTCACAGTTTTTATGAAAAGAATTTTGGTTCTGGAACATGAGCATTGCACCATGAGTAACATACTTGCATGAAAAAGAACATGAAATTGAATTTGAAACCGAACATGCTTGCATTGGAATAATGCTCTTAATCGGATAATGAGCCGACCAATGATAAAAACACGATTTCAACTCGATAAATAAAGCAAAAACAACTCAAACACAAACCAAAAACAGCTATACTTATTTGCAAAAACCAAAAGACTCAAAACAAGACCAAACAAAACAAAGACCAGAACAAAACCAGGCTGTTAAAACTGTCCAGCAAACAGGTGGATGGCAGGTCAGAGGAAGGAGGTTGCCGACTGCAAAGGGGGTTTGCCAGCCAGAAGTGCGGTCTATCGGCCACAAGTAGTGGCCGTGGCTTGCCGACCACCAGTGTGAAAAACCACCAGAAAACTGACAGCTGGCCTCCACTCACAGCCTTATCTTCTACAAAAGGTCTTCCTTCTTGATTTCTTCTCCAAAACTTCATTTTAGTTGTTGTTTATTCCACAAATGGAGCCATTTCTTGCCGAGAAACTCACGAATTGGATATGTACTTTAGACAGTACGAAAAATGTAAATTTCTGGTGTTTTGGCATAAACGCGCTTTTTCCGTTGAGCCGCATTCCACTTTGTTTTCTGTTCCGCCATGCCGCGGTCCAATGATGGGACCCAATTACGAATGTCTTTCACTTCAAAGCACAAGAAATATGCTCGACCCTTGAAAAATTTCAAGCACTAATGGAATCCCGATACGATGAGGAAATCATATTTCAGCCCTGTTTTGGCCATGTCTTAGCCTTGGGACGGATGTGTGGGCTTACTTTGCACGAAACTCGATCCTTGGCCCACGACGGAGAGCTAGATATACCTAGCTTGATTCATTAATTTTCTGGCATCGGTGACCAAGGTGACCTCCTCTGGCGAGGCTTTCGGCAACATGCCCTCTGCTTGTGTATGCTTGCACACTACCTTCTTGCCCTTAGCTTCTGCAGAGCCAATATCAAGTTGATTGAGGTAGCCCAACGCCTGAAAGAAGGTAAAAGTCACATCGGTTTGGCCTTGGCTGAGACCCTGATAGGTTTGGACGCTGTTCACCAGCAAGAGACCACGAGGTTTGCGGGGAGTCCACTACTGCTCTAGGTATTGTTTCCCACCCTATCTTATATATATTTCTCAGATCACTTGGAATTCACACTCTATTTTCTCTCAAAGCTCTTCCTTTCTTTTCTCTCAACATACATCTCTCTATTATTTAATCTCTCTTATTTTTCAGGTTTGGCTGATGGACAAGTTGAAGGTGGTGGACTCTTGCCCCGAGTATTCAATTCGAGCATACTTTTTTTCAACAATGCCTAGTGGACTTCCCCAATGAGGGATGGTGGTGCAACTGGATATGCCATAGGTCTGCAGTTGACATAGTTTAGTGTTGCCCTTGGCTTGACTTAGCCAAGATGAGCTATTGCATGACCTAACAACCGGGTGTTCAGTTGATTGGCCTCACACACTGTGTGTTCTATTTCCCCTTCCGGTTCAGACGCCAATTTGGGCATGATTAGACACGTCCAGATAAGGGGGTGGAATACCCGGCTCCATTCCCGATTCGTGTTTCACACTTGGCTAGGTATCTCACTGCTTGGAGGACAAAAGAGCTTCTGGCCCCTGCCCCTAGTTTCATTTATGCCCTTTCTGGCGAATGCTTGACTTAGCTCAAGGGCGAGGCACAAACTAGACCAACTTTAGCTGCTGGGACTTCTGCTAGTACGAGCAGAGGGCGCAGGAACACCTGACTCATATGCCCCTAGTTTTATTGCCTTGATCTTTCTTTTCAAGTTTTATTATGTAAAAGCAACTTCAATTTGTAGCAAAGAGTTGGAGAATGTACTTCATGTTGAAATCAATAAAATTAAAGTTGCGAGTATTGAAAATTTTCCTTTTGGTCCCAAAAATAGTCCAAGTTGTAAAAAGTAAAATTTTGAGAAAAATCAACTTTTATTAAAACTTTTCAAAACTATTTTCGAAAACAATTACCACCTGACATGCGCAGAATCGATCCTCAAGATGTATAACTCAAATCGGAAGATCATAACTGCCCCTGCTTGTATACCACCACTGCTATACGTTGCACAACGTGTCTTCTTTCCAAAACGAAGATCACAACCAAGCTACAAAGATCATAACCAAGCTTATAAATAATGAACAAAGATGACCTAATCAAACAAATGGGCAGGATAGCTGAGTTCTTGATGATTACAGCTGAACTTCAGGATGAAGTTGCCTACATATCCCAAAGATGGGAATCAGGCCTTATGTAGTTTGGTTTAGGTTCACTAGGGTTTTAACTCTCTTTTTTTGCACTTTAACTTTTGCCAAAGTTGTCCTTTTGGGTTTTCAACCTTGCGAGCTCAGTTTTTCTTTATTTCTAATTTTTCATGCTCTAACATTTGCCTAGGTCACCCTTTTGGGTTTTTGGCCTAACGAGCCTCTCAGGAGTAATATTTCTTCAACTTGTCTATGTTGATCGAATGTGAGAACTTCAGGCCATCTAAGTCCATAAGAATAACCTCCCCTTCTGACCAGATTGACTTGATGATGTAAGGACCAATCCAATTAGGTCTGAACTTGCCCCTAGGGTCATGAATAGGAGCTCGGTTGTCTTTCAGCACCATGTCTCCTTCCTAAAGATTTCTAGACTTAACTTTCTTGTTAAAAGCCTTGGCAATTCTACGTTGGTAACCCTGGACATGATACAATGCTCTTAGTCTTCTCTTATCAAACAACATCAATTTCTTGAATTTGCTCTGTTGCCAATCTGCCTCTACTATCTGACACTCGGTTATAACCCGCAGCGATGACACTTCAATTTCAATTGGCAAAACAGCCTCTATCCCATAAACGAGAGAATAGGGAGTCGCTCCTGTAGATGTTTGGATCGAAGTTCTATAGCCCCAGAGCGCAAATAGCAATTTATCCAGCCAGTCCCTGTAAGTCTCTACCATCTTCTGCAGAATTCTTTTAATGTTTTTGTTCGCAGCCTCAACAGCTCCATTGGTTTGTGGCCTGTAGGTCGATGACTTATAGAAAGCCACATTATATTTCTCAAGCAAGTCTATCACCTCTTTCTTGAAGTACGACCCATTATTGGAGATAATCTCATTGGGCACCCCATATCTACAGATGATATTGTTCTTGATAAACTTAGCTATATGCGATGCTTTTAGCACAAAGTAGGACTAGGCCTCTACCCATTTCATGAAGTAGTCGATGGCTACCAGGATGAATTCATGTCCATTTAACCCCTTTGGCGTGACTGCGCCAATAACATCTATTCCCCAAATAGAGAATGGCCACGGTGAAGTCATGTTGTAGAGTTTCAACGGCGGAATGTTCATACGATTGGCATGAACTAGCACTTGTGGCATCGCTGAACAAAACCAATACAATCCTTTTCCATGGTTGACCAGTAGTAACCTTGTTTAAGGATTTTTCAGGTGAGCATCACACCATTCATATGCCCCCCAGATTCTCCTCCTTGAATGGCCTCCATAAAGCGCTTTGATTCCTTTTCCTCCACACATAGTTTATGCATTCCTAGATGGCCTCTTTTGTACAGCTTGCCCCTGCAGATAACAAATTGAACAGCCAGATGCCGTATTACCCTTTTGTCCTTGGCATTTGCTCCTAGTGGATACACCTTCTTTTCCAGGAAATTTCAGATATCGTAGTAGCAAGGGTTCTTGTCTAAAGCCTCATCTATCGTGGCAATGGTTTCATAGGCCGGTGTGTACCTCTGTTCGATAATGATCAGATGCATCCTGACTCCCAATGGAATGTCTACCATAGAAGATAGAGTTACTAGTGCATCAACGAACCGGTTGTTCTCTCTTAGCAGATGGGTAAACGTTAACTTCTCAAACCTCATAATTAGCATATCTAAGACCTAATGGCAGATCTTCATTTTCTCTTCTTTAACCCGCCAGTCTCCGTTGGCTTGAGACACAACCGAATTCGAATCCCCGATGACGTCCAACCTTTTTGTCCCTAGTTCTAGGGCGGCTTCTAAACCAGCAATACACGCCTTATATTCTGCTTCGTTGTTGGATACTTTGAATTGGAGTTTGAAAGCTAAGGGTATATGAGAGTCATCAGGTGCTATCAGCAACACACCGATCCCATAACTGTATGGATTAGCTGTTCCGCCAAAATACATCGTCCACGTTTTCTCCTTTATTTGTAGAATATCTTCATCTGGGAAAAAGTACACCACCGTTTCATCCCCCTCTACTGGGTGATCTGCCAAGAATTCTGCTACAGCTCTCCCTTTAACCGACTTGTATGTAAAATATGTAAGATCAAATTTGAAGAGAAGAAAAAACCAACAGGCTAACCTACCCGTAAGCGCTGGTTTCTTAAAGAGATATTTGATAGGATCTAATGTTGAGACCAAGATTACAAAGTGAGCTAACAGGTAGTGCCTCAACTTCCAGGTAGCCCATACCAAAACTAGACAATATTTCTCAAGGGGAGTGTAATAGGTCTCGTAATCCAGCATTTTCTTGCTCAAGTAGTAAACGACTTTCTCCACCCTGACTTCCAACTCCTGAGCTAACATACACCCCATGATTGAGTTTGTCACTGACAGGTACAAAATCAGTGATTTTTTCAATTTTGGCGACAATAACACAGGCGGATTCTACAGGTACTGTTTGACCTATTCAAAAGCAAACTGACAACGATCATCCCATTGGAACTTCTTTCCTTTCTTCAGGAGACTAAATAGTGGTTTACAAGTCAAGGTTAGTTTTGAAATAAATCGCCTTATGAATTACATTTTACCCAAAAAGCCGCGCACCTCCTTTTTAGTCCTTAGTGGTGGCATTTCTAAGATGGGCTTGATTTTGAAAGGATCTACCTCAATTCCTCTCTGTGTGATTAAGAATGCCATTATTTTTCTTGTTGTTACACCGAAAGTGCATTTTTTGTAGGTTCAACCTCAATCTATACTCTCTGATCCGCTGAAAGAATTTCTCCAAGGTAGTGTAGTGGCCCTCTTGATTTCTGGACAAGACAATCATATCGTCCACATACACCTCAACCTCTTTGTGAATCATGTCATGCATATAAGTAGTTGCTGCCCTTTGATAAGTGGGCCCAGCATTCTTCAACCTAAACGGTATGACTCGGTAGCAGTAGGTGCTCCACAGAGTAGTGAAAGCGGTTTTCTCCCTATCCTCGGGTGCCATCAGAATCTGGTTATATTTGGAAAACCCATCCATGAACGAGAGCAATGCATGGCCTGAGGTGAAGTCTACCAACTCATCAATATGCGACAGTGGAAAATCATCCTTAGGGCTAGCTTTATTCAGATCCTGAAGTCGACACAGACTCTGATTCTGTCATCCTTCTTTAGGACTAGAACAATATTGGCCAACCACATCGGATACTCATATACAAGCAAGATCCCTGCCTCAATCTGTTTGGTAACTTCTTCCTTGATCTTCAAAGCCCAATCTGGGCAAACTCTGCGCAGCTTCTGCTTAATTGGCCGGCCTCAGGGTCAAGAGGGATCCAATGCTGTACATTCTCAGGATCGATTCCAAGCATGTCTTTGTAGGATCACGCGAAAACATCTTTGAAATTTTTTAATAAAGCGATTAAACGCTCACGCTCCTCCAAAGACAGCGTGGACTCGATCTGGACCAAGCAAGAATCATCCTCAATACCCACGTTAATTGATACGATTTTATTTGTACAGGGATTAACATGCCTCTCCTCCTCATGATTAACCAAATTTTTCAAAACCCGATGAATTTCTTCCTCTTTGTTTACATCAAAATTTTGAAAATTAAGATCAGTACAACAAACCGAAGGCACAAAAAATTAGGCAAAGTCCACAGCATTCCCATTCAAAAAGTCTGGATCTTCGGTTACAGTGGACTCAAAAGAAAAACTAAAAAATGACCTAGATAGGACCTTGATATCTGGGTTACCACTTCCAGAAGTACCAGACTCAGAGGAACTCGAATCTGACTCTGACTCCACAGACTCAGTGGAATCAGATCCGGACTCATTATTCGATTCGGAACTGTTGATAACGCCTTGCTCAAACTTCCAGACCAGGCATGGAGCCTCAGATGCATCCACGATAAGATTGAAGAAATCCGCTACTGGGTTGTCCCCGATTATTGAGATAGTAAAACTATCCCCTAAGTTGGTGGTCTCAGCTCCAGTAGTAAAACTTGTCAATAAGTCAGCCAGTGCCTTTCCCAGCAACTCCTCCTCTTCAATAACCAGGCTCGCAGCCCTTTCTTGATCCGTACTAATGCTTAGGTCTGCCTGCTCATCCTCCTCTTCCGGTAATTGGTGCCCAAAGAAAATTTTGAACCCAGGATACCTAGTCTTCGTGTCCTAGTCATACCAAGGCTCTGGGAATCCATAGAAGGGGAAATATTCTCCTTGGCGGACAAAGCGTCCATTTAGGGTTCCCCGTATAGGTTTGTGGACTAACTTATATTGCTTCACAGTCCTCTTTACTTTGATTCTTCCTCTCAACACCTCCTTTTTCCTTTGCCAATTTGTCGTGGTAGGTTTGTATCTCAGCCCGAAAGCATAAGGGTTATGACTCATCTCCTTTGCAACAGTACCTCACTGTCTGCCACTTCAGCCTAATCCCGATCCGGACATATGCCCCTATTTGTTCATCATGTAAATGGACGTAGTCTCCATCGCCCTTTGCCATGATGGTTTGGACCAATCGGGCTTCTGGCAAAAAGAAGCCAAAAAGGAACACGTCTTCTTCCCCATGTATGATTTCTAATAATGGTGCAGTGGTTCCCTAGGGAGGATGGACCGCAGAGTTGTTGTACACAGTGGCAATCCTGCTTTTGAAGGGATACTTCACTAACTGATGGACTATTGATGATATAGCCTTCATCTGATGTAGCCAAGGCCTTCCCAGTAGTAGGTTGAACGCGGCTGGAACATCCATGACATGGAATTCCATCTCATGTTTGGACAAGCCGATTAGGATATGGCTTTTGAACGTTCCCATGACATCCTGACTTGTATTGTCATAAGCCCGGATAGCTTGGGTCATGGGTGTAAAGTCAATCGGCCTCAAACCGATGGCATAGGCAGTTCTTACTGGACATACATTAATCGCCAATCTGGTATCTACTAACACCACCAGAATACATTTTTTTCGACTTTCTAGGATTACATATAAGGTACGGTTGTGGTAAGCACCCTCAGGTGGTAATTCCTTATCTGTAAAAGATATCACCGGCGTAACGTCCCCAAATGTTACCAACGATACCAATTGGTCGGCAGTGGAATCAATAGGCAGTTTAGTCTGGTTCATTGCCTATAACAGTGCTTTCTATGCTCCCGAGATGCTATCATCAGCCCCCTGATTGATATGTTGGCCTGAATCTTCTTGAGTTGTTTTAAGACCATGTTTTCCTCAACATCCTTCTCTTTTGCTTTCTTAACCTCCTTGTTAAAGGTCTCTAGCTGGTCAAATGCTGCGGGTTTGAAGTACCGACTGCTTCAAGTCATATGGTTGATTTCATCGGTATACTAGGTGTCATCTGGGGTATCAACTTTCCAACTTTCGTCAGTGTACGCATGTCTTAGGTTGCTATCTTCCCACCACTCCCCCACGATCATAGTTGGGCTGGCATCAAGTTCTATTATGAGCATGTTAACATCACATGCCCCGTCATCATACCATTCTTCCTCCACTACATCTCGGGTTTCAATATTTCCAGTACTTTCTGAGTTTCCTTAACATTCTCATCTGATCATTGGGTTCCCACTTGGTTTTCTTGGCATTTTGAACACTGCCAGTTGTGGATTCAGCTTTTCTAACGCTGTACGACTCTCCATTGCATCATGTCAGGATCATATGGGATCGGGCCGCCAACTCTAACTTGCAGGCCGGTGAGCATCGAAAAATCATACGAGGTCAGAATCAGCTCCCCGATCAATAAGAAGTGGAATGAGTTCATAATGTCCCATCATCTCTCAACCAAGGCCCTATACAACAACGACTCGACCCTCATCTGTATGAGCCCTAAGCAGAAGGGCCTAAAGCCGGCTCCATCAACTAGT
Organism: Camellia sinensis; assembly: GCF_055761805.1. Classification (NCBI taxonomy): domain Eukaryota; kingdom Viridiplantae; phylum Streptophyta; class Magnoliopsida; order Ericales; family Theaceae; genus Camellia; species Camellia sinensis. The sequence goes on along the minus strand of NC_138962.1, from coordinate 176,769,210 downwards.
GCGCGGACCTCTGCGAGCAGTCTCTCATACCAGCACCGAGGGCCGAATATGGATCCATATCCGCCAATCCTCTTAGCTATCACCTGTAAATGGGGAATGTACATGGCGTTAACTAGTGATCTACTTGTGAGATTTAACAATGTATCAAAACAAAGAAAAGTTGCTTACATGGAGGCATCGGCAGACAAGTGCTCTGTGGGCTCTCGCAGTAAGATGTCCTCATCTATCCTGGGGATGAGGCCCTCGAATCTCAAAATACCACCTGGGGGTGGAGCATGTGTGCGTGGTCGGTAGATGGCAGCATCAAATGGCCTATCAACAAGGAGAGGCAATGCGAGAGCGTCCTCGACCTCCATATCTGTGCCTAAGGCAGCTCCAATACCAATAGCAGGGTCTGGGATGGGAACTTCGTCACTAGCCATGGAGAAAAGTGGAGGAAATAAAGAAAAAGTGAGGGGATGAGTAAAAATAGGTAAAAATCCCAAAGTTCAAACCCTAGGAGAGAGAAAGTGAAGAAAGTTATGGAAAATCAAAGGGGAATAGAAAGAAAGTGTGGGCTAATGGGATAAAAACCAAGGGAAAATCTTAAACTCCACCAAATCAAGTTTCGTTCGGTTTGAAGTATAGAGGAGGGGAAGGGTTTCGAAGAAAAAATGGCAAGGGTTGTTGGGTACTTCAAGAAAAGAGGAAATCTAGATTCAGAGGGAGGCTAGAGAGAGAGAAGGGAGGGAGTTTCAGATGAGAGGATGTAAGGAATGAGGGTTTGAGTTTGTTTTAAACAAACATATCGTGCGGAATGCCCGAAACTGCCCCTGCCGCTATCGAAACCCGGCCGGCTGTCGCGATGTCCAGCCATGCTTCATTAAGGCCCGGCTGGCTCTCAGTGTAAACCCAGTTCAGTTTTTGTTTTTTCACTTTATTTTATTTCTTGTATCATGGAGTTAAAAAAATTAAGCAAAAGCAAAAAAGAAAGCAAAAATATAAAGCAAAAAAAAAAGAGAAAAACAAGAAAAAAAAAAAAAAACAACAACAACAACAACAAAGGAAAATAAGAGAAGAAAAATTCATTATATTCTATTTTGTTTTATTGTGTGGATGCATAATTTGATTTACTTGGTCTCGTTTGTTTAACTCATAAGTTGAGTTGTTTTGTTTCAAAACTTTTAGTTTGTTTAAAATTGTTCTGTTAGTTTATAATTTGTTTTTTCTGAATCATAGTTCATTCTGTTATGTACTAAACGATATTATATGCATGGTTCATTCAGAGGAGTTCCAAATAAAATCATTCGTGCTATAGTAAAATTATCATCTTTTTCACCATCGAATTGGAAGGCGGTGTGTTATGTTCAGATTAAAGCCCATTGTTTGAACACATTGGCAAATTGGCTTTCCCTTTACTTCGTTTCGATTGTTTTGATTTTACATGTCTCTGTGTAGAATTCATGTTTCTAATTCACGCTTAGGCGATATGTTTGTTCTTTTATCCATTCCACTTTTCCTCCTATCGCGTGCGACATGTTAGGATTGTACCTTCAGTTAAAAACATTGGGCGTGTCCCGGTGTTTACACTACCTTTCCTCCTCTCGCGTGTGACATGTCAGGATTATACCTTCGGTTAAAAACGATAGGTGCGCCTATTTGTTCACACCACCTTTCCTCCTATCGCGTGCGACGCGTTAGGATTGTACCTTCGGTTAAAAATAGCCGGTGCACCCGTTGTTCACACCACCTTTCCTCCTCTCGCGTGTGACGCGTTAGGATTGTACCCTTCGGTTAAAAATAGTGGGTGCTCCATTGTTCACACCACCTTTCCTCCTATCGCATGCGACGCGTTAGGATTGTATCCTTGGTTAAAAACATCGGGTGCGCTCATTGTTCACACCACCTTTCCTCCTCTCGCGTCTGATGCATTAAGATTGTACCCTTTGTTAAAAACTTTGGGTGCGCCTATTGTTCACAACATATTTCCTCTTCTCACGTATGACGTGTTAGGATTGTTTACCTCGGTAAAAACAGCGGGTGCGCCCGTTATTCACACCGTCTTTCCTCCTCTCGTGTGTTACATGGGAAGATTGTTTACCTAGGTTAAAAACATTAGGTGCGCCTGTTTGTTTACACCACCCTTCCTCCTATCGTGTGAGGCGCGTTAGGATCTCGGTTGAGACCTTGGGTGCGCTCGATGGTTACATCGCCCTTCCCCCTTTCTACAGAAGACGTAGTTAGGTTTGCATTTTCTTACATCCTTTCTACGTGAGACGTAGGTTAGTTTGTGTTTTCTTTGTCCTTTCCACGCGAGACGTGCCTATTTATTCATTTCTTTCCATGTGAAACACGGCGAGGTTTATTTTCCTTTGATTTGCATTTTCATTCAAATGTTACATTCTAGTCTAGATTGTAGCGTTGTTTCATTGCTTCATTTGTATATGTTACATTGCATTGTTTCATTGCACGACCATAAGTTATTTGCTGCATTTTATTTTTGCGTTTTGTCCCCGAGTTCGATCTTTGCATTTGTGTCTTGATTTCTTGCCCGAGCCTTGTGGCCTTGTCAAATGGGTCGTCCCTGGGCTTTGACATTTACTGACGTCACTTTATGACTTCGACCTCTGTCAAAGAGGGGCAACTGTGGACACCCCATTTTTGACCGCCTGCAAGGCTCGAGCACTTTGTCTGGTACACTCGACGATGAAAGTGGTATTGTGTGTGGTTCGAGATCTCAATGAAGAGGCCATATTTAAACTCCGAAACAATCCCAAACCTTTCATATTTCAACTAATTATACCTAAGAAATCCATTTTTACATATTGCGCCACCCTATGCTAAGGCTGAAATAGAAAAACAAGGGAACATATTGAGGCCCAGTCATGCCTCAATGAGGGCTGGTCGTGCCTTAGTAGCGAGAAACACTGTTCTGGACAAAAGGCCGCTAGCTATCCATTTTGAAGATATTAATGACCCCTCTTGCTCAAATTATATAAAAACGACCATATATCTCTGTTTTGAGGGTTGAACAATTTCTACAAAGCCTCTACACCACCTTGAGAGCTCCCTCTTCTCATTCTTCTTGTGCAAGCAACACTTTGAGCTAACCTATCACCTTGAACCTATATCCATACACCATATACACCTTCACACCTTAGCCTAGGAACCTTGGTTGAGCCTTGAACACCATAATTCAAGCTTGAGAGTGTGGTGAGACTTAGTTTGATTCATAGCAAAAGCTTACTTCCTTGAGAGGTATAAGCTTGCCATCCTCTCTTTTACTTCTTGTTCTTTCATTTGCTATCTAGTTCTTGTAATTTTGTGTTGTTTTGATTCTATTCCAAGTGCTTGAGTTTGGGTTTGGAAAACTACCAAAAGGATAGAGAGAGTTTACCCTACTTTCTACACCTTTACCTATAGCTCAAACCCTTACTTTTACACTCTTTTTCTTTGCTCTCTAAACTGATTTTCAGAGTTAAAAAAGGGCTAAAAATCATGCTTTAAGGTTTTAAAAGTGGAGGGGTCAGCCACCCCTCCTTGTTCTTGCTTGTTTTCTCTCTTTCATGATTAGCTTTTTGGGATCTTTTCATGCATTCTAAGCCACTGTTATTCATCTCATGAGGGTTGTTTTGGGGTTGTTTTAGATTATTTGAATAGTTCATGCTTTAATTAGCGTGGTTGTTATCTCATAAGTTTGCCTACATAGCTTGTTGTACATTGTTCTTAGCTTTTCTTTAACTCATTTCCATGTTTAAGAACCTCATTTTAATAATCAACTTGCCATTCATCTCTTTCATTTGAGAGTTATTTCAATCAGTTGACGGTTATTCAAAACGTAAACTAGCGATTTATGCTTAATGATTTAATCTCTACGGAGGTTCATTGCCAACGGTGTAGTCTCTTTTTCATGTTGAGAATCACCTCTCGATTGACATATTTCTCATTTAGTGGACGTAATCTTTAGTGGACGTAACAATCATCTTGGACTTAATGGATTAAAGGATAATAAAGACTAATGAATTTGGCTTAAAATGAACCAACCCACATAAAGAAAATGAGTTATATTGTTTGGGGTTCGGCTAGACGTTATGTCGAATCCATTGTGTCGAGGGTTATCGTACATCAATTCATGATGTTCTGATGAATCTTGAAGCGTCTCTACCTCTCTTTGAGTTCACTCTATGATAGGAGGGAGGGGTGGTTGTTGTTCATTTCATTTATTGATTTTTGTCCAAAATTGTACCTGAAATCATTAAGCAATCAACTTGTTCATTGATGGTTTTGGAAATGACTCCAACCTTCGTTCGAGGCTTTCCCATGACAAAGAAGTATGAGAGGGACAAATAGAGCCCAAAACATTTTGTCTGTATTGTTTTCACTTCAGAGCACAAAACAGAATTTTGCATGAAATTGAGGCACAGGTGGCCTTCTTTAGGCCAGACTGGGCTTCATTGAGGGCCGGCCGGCCATCAATGTTTGGTCAACAGTGTATTTTTGCAGAAAACAGAGGGCAGTGGCTAAAGGTGAAACAGAGCAAGCCTGGGCAGATAGAGTTGTTCTTGGACATTGTGCATGTGCATGCAATCCTTGCGCATTCTTGCTTACATATTGATCATTGTTATAAATACTTAATTTATTTATTATTGTTTTTTATAATTACTTATTAATTATGAGTGTTGTAATTATTATTATTGTTTATTCATAATTGTTGTAGCTAATTAGCTTAAATAGTTAGTTTACTTATCATAGTTATCCTTGCTGTAATAACATAGTTAGTTAGTTAATCCTTCGCTTATTAATTCATTCGGTCTTGTAATAATTAGTTTAATTTGAACTTTGGGACTTTGATTCGCACCCTCTTGCACGAGGACAACTATGTAATAAGTTGTATGTCTTCAAACCCCACGTTTTTCTCCCTTTTACTTACTTGCTTACGATGGTTAATATAGGACATGCATCCAAGGTTCGGTGCATCATGCTAACCCAATATTAAATGTTCAAATTTATTTCTTGAATACGTGCTTTATCGCATGTCTTGAATGGAATCATACGCCATGCTCATAGCCGAGCCTACAAAAATACATAATATCTGTGTTGCATTAGTCATATTGCATTAATTAGGAGCATGCATATTTTTCTAATTATTTTGCTATGTTTTGGCTCGGAGAACTAGGTGAGCAATTTTGTGTTTTAGCATATCGCATATGTGTGTTTGTGTTACCATGTCCAAGCATGCTTCCATGAGGCTAGTTGCTTAAATGAAATAACTATGTGAATGTCTGTGGATGAAGGCTAACTGCTTGAATTTGGATAATTCGATTGAATGTCCATTTTAAGCCCACTTTTTCAAGTGGCATATTAACAAAACATTTTCAAATAAAATACGAAATCAAATGTTTCAATTCTTGTAAATTAGTTTATACCTTGTGTGCATCACAGAGTAAAATAGCTAAAAAAACCGAAATAAGAGCATATAATGTAAATAAGAATCACATCATGATTAGTAAAGGCCGATCTTTAATCAGGCGAGTGGGGTGCTCAATTCATGACCTTTCCTTCTTGTACCTACGTTTCCGAGCCGAGACACTTTCGCGATGACAGACTAATGGCCTTTGGCACGAATCTTGGGTTTTCTAAATTTTCCAAAAATATTTAGATGGTGACTCTGGAATCTGGCAAAGCAGTCTATTTTTGGCATTTGATTCAAACATTGATTTTTCAAAAGATTTGCCAAATTTGGTCTCTTTGGTGTTTATCTGTTTCATATTACACTTATGAGATTAGATTCAAAACTGCAGAAGTCCGAACTGTAGGGCTATTCGTCTTTCGAAAGAAGTACAAAAAGTCGAGCTACACCTATTTATTTATAGATTTCACAAACGTGTGTAAACCGTGTGTGGTACAGTATGTCTTCCTCTTTAAACTTTATCAATGGAGCTTCCTCGAAGCTTTGTCTTCCTTTCTGTTGCTTCTATTTTCTTCTTTATTTTGAACTTCTCTTCTTCACTCTTGAATGCTTTTTCTTCTCTGAAATTCACCATCTTCAAACTCAAATTAAGTATTTTTTTTCCAACAAACTGATCGATACTAACACATTTTCCAATCCTAGTCGGAGTATATTTCAACGTGCTCCAGTTTCTGTTGGAGGATTTCTTTATTGGGATGGCATTAAATATCCTTGCGTTGTTGCATAGGACGCGGAATCTAAAATGTTTTATGAGTTTCCTAGGCCAGCAGTTCAGAGTAGATCTTGTGATTTTCATTACGTACCAATGGAAAAATCCCTTTCTTACCTGATTTGGTCGATTCCTCGAGCATTATTTGATGTTTTTGTCTTGTCTGATTCCATGAGTGGTGAGTGGAAGAAGCTCTACAAAATTGACATGGATGCTTAAAAATATCAACTGAAGGGCAATTTGAACAGCTCATTCTCTTGGCCTGGCGAGTATTTGTATTTTGTACCAATTCACTACAAAAAAAAAGCACTTTTGACGACTAAATTTTTAGTCGCCAAAAGTCCGTTTTTGGTCGCCAAAAGTCGAAATTTTACTTTCCCCGACAAAATTTTTTAGTCGCCACATTTGTCGCGTATATGTGGTCGGTGGAGGTATTGGCGACTAAAACTTTTTTAGTCGCCAAAATAAAAGTCTTTAGCGACCAAAATTTTAGTCGCCAATAGTGTTTTACACTTTTGAAAATCATACATTTACCGACTAATAATTTAGTCGCCAATACTCACTCAATCGCCGACTACACTGTTTAGTCGCCAAAATAAAGACTTTTGGCGACTAATAATTTTAGTCGCCAAAGGTGTCATCGAAAAAAAAAAAAACCCACTTTTTTTGCTTTTTCTGAGTTTCGAACCCCAACCGTCCCACTTCCGAACCTTTTTGCAACACACTCCCTCCACTATGCCACTACAACATCACATGAATATATATGCAATATATATTATTTATATAGTATATTAACCAGTATTAATACAAAATAATATATATAAATATAATTTTTTTAATTCAATATAATTTATGTAAAAAATAAATTATTTACTTAAAAAAAAATTAGGCCACTTTTGGCGACTAAATTAAATTTTTAGTCGCCAATTCTATCATTTTTGGCTACTAATTATTATTTAGTCGCTAAAAAATTAAGTTCCGCCTAGAAATAAGCAGTTTTGGCGACTAAACCTGTTTTTAGTCTCCAAAAAGTCGCCAAAAACGTCCCCTTTTGGCTACTAAACTGAATTTTAGTCGACAATGGACTGTTTTTAGCTACTAATTTTTTTTTGTAGCCAAAAAGCTTCACTTTCAGCGACTAAACTGTATTTAGTCGCCAAAACCATCACTTTTGGCTACTAAATCATTTTTAGTCGCCAAAAACCGTGACTCTTGGCTACTAAACAACCTTTAGTCGCTAAAACCCCTACATTCGGCGACTAAACTGCCTTTTAGTCGCTAATACCCTCATATTTGGCGACTAAACTCTTTTAGTCGGCAAAAGTTATCAATTTTGGCGACTAATTCCATTTTAGTCGCCAATTGTACTACTTTCAGCGACGAAAAATGTAATTTTAGTCACCAAAAGTTCTTTTTGTTGTAGTGATTGCTTGGGTAAACAATGGTGAAGTGTTCTTGTGTATCGCTGACGTACCAGGTCCTTATATTGCTCACCATGTCAAGACTGGGGAGACCTTCATATTCAAAAGTTATGAAGAGAATGTATCGCGCAATTTCCATTGTGATTTTGCCTACAGCCTTGTCCCATTGCCATCAAGTTTTAGCACTTTATCAGTCAGTATCTGATCAAATTCTGTCTTATCTATTGGGTTGTTTTAATGTTTCTCATGTTTATGAACTTCAATTGCATTTTGTTGTACTGTTGAGTTAGTGCAGTTGCTACATGTACATTTTACTATCACTGGGCCTGAACAGATCTTTGTCATTGCCATGGTTGCCTAGTCAGTATTTGTTAGTGCTTTGCTTTATATCAAATGAGACACAAATCTCCTTCCTGCTACTGTCTGACTTAATTGTGTGCATATGTGTTGGCTACATATTTTGTAGTTCGACACGTGGCAGAGTAAGGGTAATAAAGGAAGGTTATTCAAGCCTTTAATCCTGATCGTACACGTGGCAATAAATATTGGTCCTCACATGATCTGAGTAACACTAGATCAATAACGGGATGCAAGATGACATATCTTCAACGGTTACTCATATTCAAATTCAAGTACAAGAGGTAAGCTCAACTGCCAGTAATGGCGTAATGGAGCTACTTGTAAGGAAGCATGATCAGCGATCATGGAAGAGCAGTTTGACGGTTCGAAGTGCAGTTCGATGGTCATCACTGACAAGTATAAATAGCAGGGCAGCCCCCAGAAAAAAAAGGACGGACTCAGATCATACAAATCAGTCATTTACTTCATATATTTTCTTTTCCAGTCTTTTACATTTCCAGTCTTTAAATACCTGTTCTTTAAATACCTGTTCTTTAAATACCTGCACTTTAAATACCCGCACTGCACTTCGATTCATAGGAGTAGCTTCAAGTAGATTCAAGTAGATTGCTGTTGTAAACCTCTCTGAGGCTGAGTTCGGACCATTGTAAGTGTTCATTTTTATGAAATACTTCAATTGTTCTTCATATTACTGTTATTTCTATTAACTTCTCCTAAGTCAAGCCACCAGTAAAAGTCCTCTTCATTGAGGCTGAAAAGAACTAAAACACAATCGTCTGATAATTGGTTGGCAATCACAATTTCTGTAAGGACTGATTGATCCTTGCTGGCACGCTCACATTCACAAAAATACCCTTCGAAAAGCCAAAAAGCCAACATATATTTTTGGCACGCCCAGTGGGACATAATTAAAAATGGCTAGAAGAAGACGACAAGGAGAAACTGAACGCTTGGAAGAAGGCGTGGAAGGAGAGGTAGAAATACCAAATCCAGAGGATAATGTGGTAACACATCCTGTGGAAACTCCTATATTGTCAGAACCTATGGTCGAACAGACCAGTACTTCTGGACAAGAACCATATGTTCATATTACTGGACGAAACCAAGGAATTGGACCATCCACTGTGCCATTTACTCAACCAGCAAATCCATGGGATGGTTTAGTAGATGCCATGGGACAACAATTAATGAACACAATGGAAAGGTAGGCAACATCCTTTTTGGATCGAATGAATAACCACCAACCAACAAACACAAGACACATGGAGGAAGTTGTAAATGTCCCCCAACAAAGATTGGCTAGAGAAAAACAGCCTATGCAAGTTAATGGACATTCTAATGGTCAAACTAGTACCCAAAACTTTGAAAGACCATCACCTCAGTCTTGGTATGAACCCATTTCAAGGCCTATAGCAGGCCAAAATGCCTCAGTACTTAATAATGAAGCCACACAGGTCGGTGGATCTGGCCAAGTACAAGAAACTGGCATAAGAATGGTTGCAAATCCCATGTTCGAAGCCATACCTGGCACAAGGAGGTACACTAATCCCTTATTCGAATTTACACCCGGGGGGTTGGAGGGTTTTCCTACAAATGGCAGAGACACAACACCTGTTCCAGCACCTTTTGCAGGTCCTTTCGCAGGACAGGCTCAAAGGGGTTACCCACACCCCCAACAGCAACCTGCACCGCAAGGACAACCAGCCCCAAATTTACCACCTTATGGACCAAGAGGACCACAAGCAGAAGTTTGTCCACCAAATCCTGTGTTTGCCCCTCCAGTAGTGGTTCAGCAGGCACAAAATATGGTCCCTAGAGACCAGATTGCTGATATTGTTAGGGAGATATGTGGACCAATGGCTCGGGGGGTCCAGACTCCTATATACAGAAAACCATACCCAGAATGGGTGGATAGGGTACATGAATACCCAAGGGGATTCAGGATACCAGATTTTACCCTTTTTTATGGGACTGGAAATCAATCAACGATAGAACATATTGCTAGGTTTGCTGCTCAATGCGGTGAATTTACTAACCATGACTATATGAAACTGAGATTATTTCCAAATTCCCTAACGGGGGGAGCATTTGTATGGTACATCAACCTTACACCTGGCTCCATTCAAAATTGGCAACAAATGGAAGAGGCATTTCATGCCCAATTCTTCCAATCAGAGCCAGAAGTATCTATGGCAGATTTGGCTAGATTGAGTCAAAGGCCTGAAGAAAAGGTTGCTCAGTTTATTGCCAGATTTAAAAGGGCTCGAAGTAAATGTAGAGTCATCCTGCCAGAGCCAGAATTCGTCAGATTGGCTCAAAATGGTTTAGAATTCAGGCTTCGAAAGAAGTTTGATTCAACTGAATTCAGAGATTTGGTCGAACTGACCTATAAGGTGTCTCGATATGAAGCATTATTAAAAGAGGAACAAGATCGAAATAATGCATCATATAAGACATATTATAGAGATCCTAATTATGAAATAGATGCAGCAGACATTGTAGGCAAAGAACCTGTAATCTGTGAAGCATTAATTCATGAGGATACAACTATAGACCAGCAGTTTAAAAAGAAAGACTTTCACAGAAAATACTCTTTCGATTTAACAAAAGCAGATGACATCTTTGATCATTTGCTCGCGGCTAATTTCCTTAAGTTACCTAAAGGAGTAAAACTACCATCTCCAGATGAACAAAAGGAAAAGCATACTGTAAATGGCATAATTCTTGGTCTCACTCGACTAAAAACTGCATTGTTTTTCGAGACAGGATCCAAGAACAGATTCGAAAAGGAAGTTTGAAGTTCTCAGCTAAAACAGAAAAAGCCATGGGAATTGACAGTGATCCCTTTCCAGAAGTTGGAGAGGCAGCAGCCAATGTCATTACATCAGACTTCCAGAACTTGTCCTTGACAGAATTGGAGGAAGTCAATGTGCAGATGCATGTTGCTAATCAAACCAACATCAAGAAGAATACTAGAAGCCCACCAGTTATTGAACAAGGTTTCTCGCACCAGAAGGAACACTCTGATGAAGAATCACTGGATGATGATTCTTTAGAAGCAGCGGTGATGCAGAGAATGTGCCCCAGGTGCAGACTCAGTTACAAGTGGTTGAAGGGGCTCCCAACTGATGGGAAGCAATACTACAGGGATGTTCAGAGACGTCCTAAGTCAACCAATGCTTACAACAAAAGGCCGTATCCGGCTAGTGATAGGCAGAGACCACCAGTGGTTGAGCCTGTGGTGAACAGAATGCATGACAAAGGCAAGAAGCTCTTGCATGAATCCAGGCCACATAACTATTATAGAATGAAGAGTAGCCATTCTGAAAGAAAACTGGAGAGAGGTTCAGTTCATGGAATCAAAGCCAGAGATTGGCCCCCTCGACCAGTTTCACGCAGGACAGAAAATGGTCACCCTTATCGAAGGTCTGAATTAGATTCAAAACATGAGGACAAAACCAAGCACTTACCTTCACGGCCAGTTTCGAAGATGGCTTCGAAGGTGGAAAAGGGCAGATCAGCGTCTGAATTAGCAAGTTCATGGGTACCTGGAGTCCCAGACTGGTTTGTAATGCAAAACAAACCTAGAGAATTGCCTGTTCGAGGAGATGTTGTAAACCAAGGCAGGATGATCAGGCCTCCTATGGTGGCTCCGAATAACTGGGTGCTGCTTAAACACCCAAAGACAAGGGAACCAGACATGGTCCCAGTCATCTCAAGATCACAGAGAAGAAAAATTCAGCGCAGGTACACCCAGTATCAGAAAGATCTGAAGGAAAGTGGAGAAAATTCTTCACCAGTCAAAACGGAAGGAAGGAAGAACCCAAAGTCAGACTATGCTCCAAAGCCAGTTCCACAGAGCAAAGTGGTCTGCAGCCGAGAACAGTTGGCCAAGGTTCATTCTGAACTGAAAACCAGAGAGAAGGCTAGTTTGGTAGGGTTGGAGAAAGCTCTGATGGAGACAGATAGCGAGACCGAAGAAGAGATTAGCACAAGCCAGAAGAAAGAGGTCGTGGAGGAAGAGATGTTCGAAGCCTTCATGGCTGAGCAAACGTTTCTGACTGAAGAGCCAATTGAGAAAGATCCTTCGAAGGGATCAGTTAGCAATGAAATACCAGAATGCATCATGCAGGATGTTTCTGAGGGAGTCAACCAAAGTCACCAAGAGGGGGAACAAGTACAGCCAGCCATCCAGTTTGGCTCGTTTCCCCCAGTATCAGTGAACATGGTACACATACTACCACAGGAATTCCAAGCTGGAGATGAAAATCAAGAGGGGTAAGCATCAATCTATCGTATCCATTTGAGTACCCCTCGGATTCAATGACGCAGCACGTCAGGCCTTTGTACATCAAGGCTTTCTTTGATGGGATACAGCTGAACCGAGTCCTGATAGACAATGGGGCAGCAGTAAACCTACTCCCGAAATCTTCTTTGAAGAAGCTAGGAAAAAAGAATCCCAGGTTGATACCAACCAGCACAACCATTGCTGGTTTTGCTGGAGATAAGCAAATGGCTCAGGGGATTCTACCCATTAATTTAAGTGTGGGAACCAGGGATTGTATGACAGCATTCTTCGTAATCGACAGTAATGCTAAATACAATGCTTTGCTTGGAAGGGATTGGATCCACACTAACAAATGTGTGCCTTCTTCTTTACATCAGAAAATCATGATGGCTTTAGGCAATGGAGAGACAGAGGAAATCGATGCAGATCCTCAACCCTTCATAGCCTGTGCAGACTTTGCGGAGGCTAAATTGTATATTGAGGGAGTGACACCGCTCAGTATACTGATGAAAGATGACAGTTCAGCCGAAGTGACGGCTGATGAGGAGGTGACACACCTGAAGCACTTAGTCCAAGAAAGTGCTGATAAAGAGGTTGTCCTTAGAGATGACAATGATGCCTGGTTATAGGCAAAGAGAGGAACCACAAGAAGCCAAGTCCTTGGCTTTGATTAAATTTTCAGCATTGGATATAAAAGCAATAGTCCAGAAAGTTCAGGAGCAAGAGAGAGAGGCCATGATAATTGGCTGCAAATAGCAGAAGCAACAGGCTAGAGTCTTGACTCTTGGTAAGTACTGTGCCTTGGACATTGAAACAAAAGTCCAGGAGATACAGGAAGAGGAAGCCTTGTGGACAGATTTTGTCTATGAAGAGGAGGGCAGAGATATTGAATTGAAGAACCTGAGGGCAGAACCAAGCTTGAAGATCACTTCAAAGGTAGAAGAAACCAGAGGGAGTTCTCATGCACAAGACCCTTTAGAAGAAGTAAATCTAGGGGAAGGTTCTGTACAACAGCCCACTTATATAAGTGCTTGTTTGAATGCTCTAGACAGAAACCAGCTATTGGTTGTTCTGAAGAAATACAAAGATTGCTTTGCATGGTCTTATAATGAACTACCAGGATTGGATAGGTCATTAGTGGAACATAGGCTCCCCATGAAGCCTAATTTCAAGCCTTACAAGCAGAAACCAAGGAGGATGAGTCCAGAAGTAATTCAGAAGGTTAAGGAAGAGATCCTTAGACTCCTCAAGGCAGGTTTTATTAGAACAGCCAGGTATGTCGAGTGGCTATCTAATATTGTGCCTGTAGTCAAGAAGAATGGCAAAATGAGGGTATGTATCGATTTCAGAAACTTAAATCTGGCGACTCCCAAAGATGAGTACCCTATGCCTATAGTGGACTTGCTGGTAGACAGTTCGGCAGGTCACCAAGTATTGTCAATGATGGATGGGCATTCCGGCTATAACCAAATCTGCATTGCAGAGGAAGATATCCACAAGACAGCATTCAGATGTCCTGGGAATATTGGCACCTTTGAATGGGTTAAAATGCCATTTGGTCTAAAGAATGCTGGAGCTACATATCAAAGAGCCATGAACACTATCTTTCATGACCTCATTGGAGGGTATTTAGAATGCTATATTGATGACATTGTGGTTAAATCCCAATCCATGGAAGAGCACCTGTTTCACTTAGAAGCAGCCTTTGAAAGAATGAGAAGGTTCAAATTAAAGCTCAACCCTCTTAAATGTGCCATTGGCGTATCATCTGGAAACTTCTTGGGTTATGTGGTACACAAGAAAGGAATACAGATTGACCAGAACAAAGCCAAAGCCATCATTGCAGCCAGGCCTCCATCAAGTAAGAAAGAATTGCAGAAGTTCCTTGGACAGGTTAACTTTCTTCGAAGGTTTATTTCTAACACTGCAGGGAAAACTAAAGTATTTTCTTCCTTGTTAAGGCTGAAAGCTGAAGAAGAATTCGTGTGGTCAGCAGAGCATCAAATTGCTTTCGAAGGTATCAAAGCCTACTTGGCTAACCCTCCAGTGCTGATGCCACCAAAGGGGAACAAGCCCTTAAAGTTGTACATAGCTGCAGCAGAGGATTCATTGGGAGCTTTCTTAGCCCAAGACAATGAAGAAGGCAAGGAGCAAGCTATTTATTACCTTAGTAGGTTTTTAAATTCTTGTGAATGTAAATATTCAGCTGTTGAAAAGCTGTGTCTTGCTTTATACTTTGCTGCAATAAAATTAAGATATTATCTTTTGCCTACAACTGTCTTGGTAATTGCAACCACAGATTTGGTTAAATATATGTTATCTAGACCAATGTTGAGGGGAAGAATTGGCAAATGGATGCTTGCCTTATCAGAATTTCATCTAGAATATGTCCCTCAAAGGGCAGTAAAAGGGCAGGTTTTAGCCAATTTCTTGGCAGATCATCCATCTCAAACAGAGAGCCAGGAGATAATGAAACTTGGTATGGCCAGTGTTGAGCCATGGAAAATGTGGTTCGATGGGTCGAAAGCAAATGGGTTAATTGGAATTGGTATTGTAATCAAGTCTCCACAGGGGACATAAACTACCCATGGTTTTAGAGTAGATGAAGCTACCTGTTCCAATAACCAGGCTGAATATGAAGCCTTAATTGTGGGATTAGAGATTCTTATTGGATTACAAGTACATGCAGTTGACATATTTGGAGATTCTCAATTGGTGGTTAACCAAGTAAAAGGAATTTTCAAGTGTCAAAGCATAAGTATCCTGCCATATTATGTTGTTGCATTACATTTGCTTTCTCAGTTTCAAATAGCAAATGTAACCCATGTTCCAAGATTCTTGAACACTAGAGCCAATGATGTGGCTCAAAAGGCTTCGAACTTCAAGAGAAGGGATAATACCCAAAGGGACATAAGCCAAACAACATATCAGAGATTAATACAACCTTTGAATAAAAGGAATGTGATCTTGGAAGTCAATCATAATGACTTACAAGAACAAGATTGGAGGCATCCAATAAAGCAGTACTTGACTGGTCCATCTTCGAAGGCCAGTAGAAAAGTTAAATTGCAGTCTATGCAATATATGATATATGGTAATGCTCTCTACAAAAGGGGGGGAGATGGCTTATTGTTAGAATGTCTAGGCCCGAAAGAAGCATTAACAGCCATGGCTGAGGTTCATGAAGGCATCTGTGGTGCTCATCAACCTGGTGTAAAAATGAGGTGGTTGCTTCGAAGGCATTCCTATTATTGGCCAACCATCCTTAAAGACTGCATAGAATATGCAAAGGGGTGTCAGGCATGTCAAAAGCATGGCACAATAAGGCACGTGCCCATAACTGACCTACATGCAGTAGTGAAGCCTTGGCCATTCAGAGGGTGGGCCATGGATATGATGGGAAAAATACACCCACCTTCTTCGAAGCATCATTGTTTCATTCTAGTGGCCACTGACTATTTCACTAAATGGGTCGAAGCTAAGCCATACAAGGCTGTAGACCAAACAGAGGTTATTGGTTTTATTAAAGATTTGATCCATAGATTTGGCATCCCGCAAACCATAATAGTTGATAATGGAACTGTGTTTGATGGGAAGATGGTGAAGGCTTTTGTGGCAGAATTTGGAATTAGCTTTGTTAATTCCACACCCTATTATGCACAAGCTAATGGTCAAGCTGAGTCATCCAATAAGTCCTTGAAAAAAGGAATACAAAAGGTTGTGGATGACAATCCCAGGGATTGGCATAACCTATTATTGGATGTTCTGTGGGCATATAGAACCTCACCGAGGTCAAGCACAGGAGTCACTCCCTATGCCTTGGTGTATGGACATGATGCAGTCTTACCAGTAGAGATTAATGTTAAATCTTTAAGAGTAAGATGTCAAGATCAATTGAATCCTGAACAATACCATCAAAGTATGTGCTTAGAATTAGAAGGCATAGATGAAGCCAGAATTTTGGCATTAAATAGCATTCTTTTCCAAAAGAAGGAAGCAGCCAAGAATTATAATAAGAAAGTCAAACACATTGGCTTTGATGAAGGTGATTTGGTATGGAAGACAATACTCCCAATTGGGATTAAAAGCCATAAGTTTGGCAAATGGTCACCTAACTGGGAAGGACCATATCAAATTCATAGGGTTCTGCTTTTTGGAGCATACCATTTAAGAAATTTGAATGGTTATGTACATCCCAAAAAGATTAATAGCAGATATTTAAAACCTTATTTTCCAACCATTTGGGAAACACAAGGGATAGAATAAACATCATATGCAAGCATCATATGCAAAAACACAAGCTTGCTCAAATGATATACAAAATATTGTGCTTTCATAAAGAATCAAGTACATTGTGCCACAAATTGGCCCAAAAATCATTACAATGCTTTAGTTGTTTTTGTACAATAGCTTTCCTATTGCTAAGGGAAGGAAATAATTGGATAGCCACAGCCATGTCTTCTTTTCGATTAGCCAGCCCTTGATTGGTGATGTGCAGTTTCTTATCAGTTCGAACCAAGGCTTGGTTTACTGCGGCTAACTCTTCTTCAAGCTGAGCTTTCTTCTCCAGAAGTTGGACTCGAAAGTGGGAGGCAAAAGAGTGTTGTTCTTTCAGAGTCGATACTTCAGTATGCACTTGAGAAACAAAACTCTGGTCCTTAGCCAGCTTCTCATCCGCAGTCTTAGCAGCATGACAAATATTGAGATAAAAATCAATAGTAGCTGCAGCCTGAGATAGATAACTTGAGACACTCATGGCAGACTGCTCAGCAATGTTACAGCATTGAAGGAACCCATTCCTGATGATAGGCCTTTGTAGAGCCTCGAAGGGGATCCTTGAAAAAGAAGTCAACAGTTGCAAGCATGTGTCCAAATCTACTGAAGGTGCAAAAGGCTTGTTGCTGGAGGAAGGAGAACTCTTGAAGATTTCCAGTAGAGAGTCAGCCAAGGCTAATGGTTCAGCTTCAGCAGTAGAGGTGGGAGAGGTAGAAGGTATGTCAAAGAGACTAGCTAGTCTTCCTTCGAAGATGTCTACCTCGTCCCTTGACATGAAGGGCATAGAGAGTGTTGTGGTGGAAGACACAAAGGGCTGCATGGGGATGGGAGAAACGGATGGAGCATCTTTGGCAGCCTCTATGGTCTTGGCCACCAGCAAATCAAGTGAAGAGGGGCTGGAAGTTGGCATTGGTGATGAGCCATGAATTGAAGAGCTACCAGTGTCCTCTGTGGAAGAATCAACTGCCACTAGGAATGGAGCAGCAGTTGGAGTTTCTGTAAAGGATGGAAAAAGAGCATGGCTCGAAGGAAAAGTAGACTGAGGTAGGTCACGAGCCAAAAAAGGGAGGTATGGCTTTAATCCAAGAAAAGGAGATGCAGGAATACTGGGACTTAAGGAAGGTACGTCAAATATAGGTTTTGGAAGTGGAAGTACGATTCGAACAACCCTGACATTTTGCATCTGATCAACTTCAACCGAAATTGAGGAAGGCCTTATTGGAAAGGTGAGCGCAGTAGTTGTCGCTGCAAAAAAAAGAAATGCAGAACAATGTTGAACTTCAATACCACAAGCTGACAAAGTAAAAAACAGTAGAGGTATGAAAGAAATTACTTGTTCCAGAGGCACTGGTACTGATGGGAGAACTGCGAAGAGAATAGTGTCCAGCAGTCCGTTGTTTTCTGGCTAGTTCCCTTTGCAATGCATCAGCAGCAGCAGCTCTCTCTCTTAAAATTTGTTGTTGCCGTCTTTTCTCAGCCCTTTCAAAGACGACTATGGCTTTGGAATGTTCTTGTTCCACGGCCTTGGCGGCTGCCTCATGAAGGGGATCTTCAATCAAGGCAGTAATTGAAGCAGCCATTTTCCTTCTCTTTCCTATGGCTTGGGCGATTGTCTCAGAATCAGAATCCTCATCAAAGTTGAAAGGGGAGATATCAAACTCAGAAGAAGAGACAGTAATCTTTCTTCTCTTTTTTCTTTGAATTGGCATTGTCTGCTCCTCAATTGTTTTCTCAGCTCCTTCAGCCTGAGGTTCGGATTCCTTAAAAATAACCTCCTCCTCTACTTCCCTAGTGGTTGTCTCCTCTTAGGACAAATCAATCGCCCTTTTCCTCCTCATCAAGGGTGACTCATGCTCTTGATCTTGGGCATCTTCTTTTTCTTCTTCTTGCACCTTAATTGTTTTCTTCTCAGGCTCAAGCAGTCTCCGCTTCTTTTGTTTCTGATCACCTTCAACTAAATAAACTTCCATATTACTCACCCACCAACTCTGATATCTCTTCAAAAAGGTGCCTTGAGGTATGAAAGGGATGTACTCAAAAGTGGCCAAATCATCCATAAACTTGAAGGTTGCCTCTTCTAGCCTTGACTTTCGAACCTTCAAATCTCTCTTGGTCAGAGTTAAGTTGGTGTTGCTGCAGAGAGGTATTGGAACTCCTTGTGTGAGGCCAAATTGTCTAGCAAATTGAGCAGGACAATAAGGCTCAGCTATGCATTTATAGGCTCTGGGGTTGGTGGTCCCAATAAACAGTTCTCTGGGGATCAGTAGGGAAGCCCACATGTCTTTATGAATAGGCAAGGCACAGAGCCTGTCACTGAGGAAGTGATTCAACCAGGCTGGACCTATGCTAGCTTCGAAGGGACGGAAACGGTGATCAGGAAGAACAGCTGGTAGTTGATGAAAGACGGAGAAATAAAAGGCAAAAGTAGCTGGATAAAGTGAAACATTGGCTAGTTTTATGCCATGAGTGAGAGAGTGTAGCCCAGAAAATTTAAGGCATTTGGATTGTAGTTCAGTAAAATAGGCAAAGAGCCAAAGCTGAAGGATCCAAAATGGTCCCCCTTGACTAGCATCTAAGGGTTTCTCACAAAAGAGGGAACAAACTCTATATACATGACCCAGAATGTATGGGGCTAAGGCTACTCTTTTCTGCAAAACCAAGGCTTTGGCAAGAGGAGCAAATTCAGGCATGATTCTTTGGGAGGAGGTGCAGAATAGAAATTTGCAAAGCCAATATAATAAAAAGGAAAAGAATTCCCTATCAGTTACTGGACCCACTCTTTTGTTCTCAGCTCTAACAAAATCACTGTAAGATGAATTAAGAGAGGGGAGGGAGAAAGGGACTGCTAAGTCAGGAAAATCTGGTGTGATGGGGGTACCAATGGGGGATACTCCTAATAGATGGCAAATATCAAGAACAGTGGGGGCCATCATCCCGCATCTGAATTGAAAGAAATTGAAGACGGGGTTCCAAAAGCACAAAGCAGTAGGAACTAGGAAAGGGTCCTCTGAGATAGTTACCCTAGATAGTCGAAGAGCATCGAGGAGGCAGAGCTCCTGGAGGTCCAGTGTCTTAGTAGGAATGATCCGATCATACCATTCTTGCCATTCCGGTCTTAACGTGGGCCAGCATCGATGAGGACGATTGCTTCTCCAGTTCTTCCAGTCAAGGCCACCTTCATAAAGGAGACGTTGGTCCACCAGACGCGGATAAAAGGTTGGGAGCTCAGCAAGGACTTCCTTGAAAATTGGTCCAAGCACGTAGTTCTGCTGCTCATGACGACGAGGGACGAAGATACGCCCATCGATAGCGCTTTTCTCTCCAGCCTTGTACTTCTCACATTCTGCGTCAATAAGCCTCTTCAAAGCTAAAGATGAGCTTACGCGCTCTGGGGCTGGTACTTTTTGTGAAGAAGAAGCCATTGATGATACACTCTTCAGAAGATGAAGACCGAAGCAAAGAGGAACCAGTAGAGAGAAGGGTTTGTAAAAGGCAAGAGATTTCGGAACACGAAACGAGAAGGTTTTAAAATCTCTGTGTCCGAAATTATACCCCGTGAGTCGTTAAGTACTAAAAGTACGAATGCGAGGAGTCTCTTCCAATTTTGGTAGTTTTGGAGGGAAGAGCTTATTCCGGGATTGGGGCCAGCTTCGAAATGAAATATTTGGCTTCGAAGACAAGAAGTTGGCGCCAAAAAATTAAATAATAGCGGCTTCGAAATACATAAGCCGGCTTCGAAGCCTATTATAAGCGTAAAGGTGCTAAATTGCTTGATTATTGGTCTATTTCAAAGGGTTTAAAGACCTGTTTAGGGATTATGAATCAAAGTAACGACCTTCGGAGCAAACCCTAATATTCTCTGAGTATGAGAAACACTGTTCAAAGCATCAGAACCAATTGTTGGTTTTTTATACATATTACTCTTCGAAAGAAAAAATGGTCAATTTGGAATTGATTGATTATATTAACCATGACCATATATTGGTTGTAATTGGTTTTGAGGAGTAATATTGTTAAAATTTAAAGCATTAATTCCAGACGATATCGGCCAGAATTGTCAATTTTACTCCATAAATTGGAATAAGACATGTTGGTTCTTTTAGTACTTCATTAAACAATTGAATCGAAGGATGAGATTGTTCAATTCGAAGTTATGAGTTAGCTGTTAGAGATAAAAGGAAACAGAGTCAAACAGTGTTAAGTACAGAAAGACTTTGTTTATATTAAAGCCAAGACGATTACATTAAGTGACCCTATCTGGGTACAAATTCAAGTTCATAAAAATAAGGAATAGAATAAATAACGAGGTCATGAAATTTTGTCCAGCAATGGTCAATAAATTTCTGTTCTTTCTTTATTATTTCTTCTATCTCTTCTAAAGTTGGCTGCATAAGCTGATGAGCTCTCACTTCATAATAGAGTTCTTCAGCCTTTGTTTCGAAAGCCTCTTCCCTCGATTTTTGTTCCGATTCATCTATAACCAAATCGTCCCAGTACGCAGAATCTTTATTCTTGAAGTCATCGAACTCTTCGATAAAATTTTCTGCTTCATACTGGGCATGAATTCGGAGAGATAAAAGTTGATCCAGATTTTGGATGGTGATCTTAGAATTCCGGTGCCAGTAGAGGAGCACTGGGAGTTGGTCCAAAAACAAATGAAGCTCTGCTTGGGCAAGAGGGTTGAGGACATGACCCCTAGTCAGGACATCACAAGCCCATTGAAAGTTCTTAAGAGGAATGTCATCCTCAAGAACATTGAAGGACAGGTGGGAGAAAGCCGCGAGCAAAAGTTGAGCTTGCTTTCGCTCGGCTGGAGAAGGGGGTGACGGAGGTTGGTAAGGTGGAAAAAACTTTGTCCATTGGAAGGGCAAGTCTTAGTTTCTCTATCCAGGAAAGAATGGGAGAAGGAGAAGGAGAAGATGATCCTGCTTCGGAAGATGGGAAGAGAGTAGATGGCTCTGCTTCAGAAGACAAAGGGGAGGGAGTAGATGTTTCTATCTCAGAAGATGCAGAAGAGGGCGTGGATGCCTCTATCATGGGAGATGGCACGGGAGCAGAAGGAACAAAGGCATTAATGTAATCAAGCCAATCAGAAGAGCAAATCTTCGCCTTCTTGGCTAAGAATGAAGGGGTGTACCCTTGTGCTTCTTCTGGACGCCGGGCAGGGTGCATTATCTTTGTAGGCATGGAAGAAGTATACCAAGCCACAAGCAGAGTCTCTTCCAAGCTACGTTGAAGGTCAATGGGCACGTAAGGGTAGACTACTGAGCTTCGAGCGTAGGAGGGAAACTCCAAGGGGTCAGTGAACTCAACAAAATGGTGATTGATTCGCTCCCTTAAATCATAAGTCTCAGGAGTTGACCAGCTTGTCCAACCAGAAGCCCCAGAGGGTGAAGAGGTTACAGTTTCATCCCATGCAGAGGTCTGTTAAGAAGAGTTTCCTAAGTCCATATTTGCAACTTGTCGAAGCAAAGGCTTGAGAGTAGTTCGGTCAAAATACAAAGGGAGTTTAGGGGAAGAACTCTTTGTATCTGTAAGTTTATAAACCAAAGGATTAAAGGCAATGTGTTCGTAGTCCAAAGGTTTATAATCTGCAAAAGCCTCCATTACCTGAATAGAGAAGGGCGGGTAAAGGTGGCTAATGAATGCGTGGAGGTTCTTTCGAGGGGGAATAACATCACTCAAAGGCTCTTCATATGCTTGATCAGTAGTAAGGGAAGTTGATGCAGCCATAGCCTGTTCGAATACTAAGGTATTGGGATGTTCGACGAGTTAATGCAAATGATCACCAAATGGATGACGGTTGTGTTTCCAGAATTTGGACTCCATACACGTTCTAGAGGCGCGGGAAAACTGTAATCCACTAATATCACCAAGTATTGGGTATATTAGTGCGGGGGGTAATGTTGGCTACATATTTTGTAAAAGCCAGTTACAGTTCGACACGTGGCAGAGTAAGGGTAATAAAGGAAGGTTATTCAAGCCTTTAATCCTGATCGTACACGTGGCAATAAATATTGGTCCTCACATGATCTGAGTAACACTAGATCAATAACGGGATGCAAGATGACATATCTTCAACGGTTACTCATATTCAAATTCAAGTACAAGAGGTAAGCTCAACTGCCAGTAATGGCGTAATGGAGCTACTTGTAAGGAAGCATGATCAGCGATCATGGAGGAGCAGTTCGACGGTTCGAAGTGCAGTTCGAAGGTCATCACTGACGAGTATAAATAGCAGGGCAGCCCCCAGAAAAAAAAGGACGGACTTAGATCATACAAATCAGTCATTTACTTCATATATTTTCTTTTCCAGTCTTTTACATTTCCAGTCTTTAAATACCTGTTCTTTAAATACCTGCACTTTAAATACCCGCACTGCACTTCGATTCATAGGAGTAGCTTCAAGTAGATTCAAGTAGATTGTTGTTGTAAACCTCTCTAAGGCTGAGTTCGGACCATTGTAAGTGTTCATTTTTATGAAATACTTCAATTGTTCTTCATATTACTGTTATTTCTATTAACTTCTCCTAAGTCAAGCCACCAGTAAAAGTCCTCTTCATTGAGGCTGAAAAGAACTAAAACACAATCGTCTGATAATTAGTTGGCAATCACAATTTCTGTAAGGACTGATTGATCCTTGCTGGCACGCTCACATTCACAAAAATACCCTTCGAAAAGCCAAAAAGCCAACAATATGATTCTCCTTAATACTACTGTTTTTTTTATATTATTTATTTATTTTGTTTACTTTTTTTTTTTTTTTTTTTTCCCTGTCAAAACTAGTCTCTTTGGGTTATTTGATGGGTTGTTTATTTTGATTTGGTGGTCCTCTTTCCAGAAGGATTAGTATTATAATAGTATACAAATAAAAAAAATTATGAGTTTATTTTATTATTGTAGTGAGTCTCACTATAAGTATCAAAATTTATTATTATATAACACATTAATTAGTAAAACATTTGTATATATTGTTGGTTTTTATAATATTTCCTTCCATGATTTCTAAAACATTACTAATTTTTTTGGGAGAGTTTTTCTTTTCTAAGTTATTTTTTTTTGAAATTGATGTGGCACCTATAATATTGTTGTAGTCAGTCTCATTTCAAATAACAAAGTAATTACCACTTGACACATCATTTCTAATTAGAAAAAATAGAAACTATTATGGGTTAAAGAAAAAAATAAAATATAAAAAAACTCACCATTCAAATGAATTAATTCTAATAAAAAAAATATGAATTGATGAATTCTCATTATTATATGTTAACGCTATAATTTCGATTTGAGTTTGTCATCTGAAAATAAGGGTCACATTGTCTTTTTATTTTCATTTTAATTTTTTTATTAGAGAGGTTCAACTCACATTACATAAATACCCATCTGCAATTTTTGAATTTTTAGGTTTGTTTTACTTTTTATTTTTTTAAAATTCTAATTACCCATTACTTTTTTAAATTCTAATTACCCATTTTTGAATTCTAATTACCCATTAATTTTTTTTACTTTTGTGGCTAAAGTAGCTTTTTTTATTTTTTTTATGAAAAAATATGTAAAAAAAAATAATTAGATGATATAATTCAAAATAGGCTCAAAGCCAAAAATTGACTTTTAGCCAAATTCTCAAATTAGGCCATAGTCTGAATATACGGTGAATTTCTTCTCACATGTACACCATAATTTTGAATATTATATAATAAAATAGGAAAAATTGTTGAGAAGTATATTTCCAAAGGATAATTATTCAGTATTCCTAGAGTATAGACACGTGTTGCTTCATAAGGTTTTAATTAGTAGAGAGTGGTAGGGACCAATGATTTATGTTGGGGATAGGGGAAACAACATGGGCCTAAATAATTGGTTGTTGGCTTGGAGTATGGTCACGTAGTGTTCTGAAATTATTGAATAATTTTCCATTTCTAAGAGAGTGTATGGTATTAGGTCTAATGATTGTTTTGTTCTGATTATAAAGATATGATTAATGAAATTGTTTTGTCAAAATAACAAATTATTGATTTCAAGGATCATTTTTTTCAGTTTTACCCACTACTATTGGACCATATATTGTTTGTGAAAAAAATTGTTTAAGGCAGCCAGTGGCGGTGGCAATTGGTAGTGGCAGCTGACACTACAAGAATCTGCGCTTTTAGCGACCACTTTTCGCGACCAATATAAAAGTTGGTAGCTAAAAGTTATCTTTTGGCGACCAAATATTAATTAGTCGCGAATGATCATTATTTTTGGCGACCAAATATGGGTTGGTCGCAGAAGATCATATTTTGGCGACCAAAAAATGAGTTGGTCGCAGAAAGTGGTATGGTTTTGGCGACCAACTATAAATTTGGTCGCGGAAGGTCACATTTTGGCGACCAAAAAATAAGTTGGTCGCGGAAGACCAAAAATAAGTTGGTTATGGAATTGGCGACCAAAATTTTGGTCGCCAAAAACTTATTTTTAGCGACAAAATATTTTAGTCGCCGTATATTGAGTTTTGGCTACTAAAACAATTTAGTCGCCGAATGGAAAATAAAAAATTATTTTTTTATCTTTGGCGACCAAAATTTTGATCGCCAAAAAACTTATTTTTAGTGACTAAAAGTATTTTAGTTGCCGTATATTGAGTTTTGGCTACCAAAACTATTTAGTCGCCGAATGGAAAATAAAAATTTGTTTTTACCTTTGGCAACCAAAAAGTTTTGGTCGCCAAATAAAAATCTCTCTTCTCTCTATCTCTCTCTCTATCTTTTTCCCTCTATCTTTCCCCAATTTTTTTCCCTCTCTCTCACTCATCACTCTTCTCTCTGGCTCTCTCATATCTCTCCGCTCTTTATTTCTCTTGTTCATCTTTCTTCTCTCTCTCTCTAGGTCTCTTTCTCTATCTCTTGTTCATTTCTTTTTGTTGTCTTTCTCTCTCTATCTCTCTTTCTCTGTGTCTATCTCTCGCTCATCTTGTTTCTCTCTCTTTTTTTTCCTCTCTCTCTGTCACTCATCACTCTTCTCGCTGGCTCTCTCTATCTCTCTTGCTTATCTTTATTCTCCCTCTCACTCTCTCTATATCTCTTGTTCATCTCTTTTTGCTGTCTTTCTCTCTCTCTCTCTCTCTCTCTCTCTCTCTCTTTGTCTATCTCTCGCTCATCTTGTTTATCTTTCTCTTTTTTTCTTTCTCTCTGTCTCTCTCTCTCTCACTCATTTCTCTTCTCTCTCAATCGTTCATTTCTCTCAATCGCACTCATCTCTTTCTCTGAACCCATTATTATTGAAAGAGGAAAAAGTCAAAAAATGAAATGGGTCTCTCTTTCTCTCTGTCTCTTACTCTCTATGTCTCTCACTCATTTCTCTTCTCTCTCTTTCACTCATCTCTCTTACTCATTTCTCTTCTCTATCTCTCTCATCTCTTTTCAAATATATTTTTTTTCAAATATTTTCTTTTCAATTATAATGTGTATAATTCCATCGTCATAAATAATACAAAAAATAAATATAAATATTTTAGGCCTAAACAAACATGCTTTTTAGTTTATGTTTTTAAATTTTTTTAAACATTTTGTTCAAACCAAACGCGTTTATAATTTATGTTTTTCTAAAAATAAACAAAAACTAATTTATAAAATTTATGGAAATTATTTTTCATTAAAATATTACTCCTACTTCTACCAAAGTAAAAAAATAAGAATAATTTTTTATTCATTAAAATAAAAATGAAACAAATAAATTTTCAACCTTCATAACTGGAAAAAATAAAGAAGCAAAAAAAATAAATTCATTAACTATAAAAAAAAATTATTTTAACAAAAAATAATTTTTTTTTTTTTTAAAAAAAGAATCATTTTGCTGTTTAAATATTACCAAAAAAACAAAAAAAATCTCCCGCTCGATTTTCCACCCCCCTTTTTTCCATTCCCACTCGGCTTCCCCCCCCCCCTCCGCATCTCTTGAACCAAAATACCCAATCTGAAAAACCAAAAATCCCCTTCAATCAAAAATCCCTAATTCTTACGGCTCCACCGAATTCGAGAAGATCTGACTAAGATGGTATCCAAGCTCCAATCTGTGGAGATCGAAGCCATGGTCGTTTGCCATTCATTTTCCACGATTGTACTAACGGTTGTAGCCACGACTACTGCCGATGAGTGAGGAAGAGAAGAGATGAGAGGCGAGCGTTTAGAGATGGAGGTGCAAGAACAAAGTGAAGAAAAGGTGATCGAAGCCATGGCTGTTTTTGATCTGTTTGTTCATTGATATCTATTTGAATCTCTCTGAATCTATATCTATATATATATATATAAATATATATCTTGGTTTTTGCTCTATTTGTTCATTGATTTTGGACCAACTATACCGACAGGTCCATTGAGTTCTAAGCAAGGGACTGAATGTTCGACGACAGTTTGAATTAGGCATCTAATGGGTATTTTTTTTTTTTGGCTTGCTTGCAGGTTTGATTTCTAAGGTTGGCTTCTGTAATTTTCTTCTATTCTTTTTCAACCACTCATCTGACTTAATTGTTGCTCTACAATTGCTTTCTTGGCAAAGGAATCTTTAATTTACATGTCAATACCGCTCTTACCTTTGTGGTTAAATTTTCTGCAACAATTACACACTTAGTTAAAGCTCCCTTTTCCTACACCTATATCCCTAACCGGAGATATCTAGTACGGATTCTATCTCATTGCTTTTGATTTTACAGTGTCGACTTTATCCCTTCTGTATAAGTTAGCAAAAAAGAAGAACCTTAATCTCCTTCTGTTTTCTGCTTCAAATCATTTCCGTTCCAAAATACGTGAGTAAAGATGATATGATCCTCCTCCATCAAGGAAAGTTTGTAAAATTTGTAAGTTTGTATAGGCATTACTCTTCAAGTATATTTTTAGTGCTTTCCTATGACTAGGACCTAATTATGTTTACAAGGGATAATTGACTCTTTTAAAACTAACATATTTTTGTTTGTGTTCTTTTGCTTTCCCCCTGACCTTTATAAGAATGGCCCTACTCGATTCATCTTCTAAGCCACATTGATTTTGTATGACTGTGTTGTTCAGTGTCATTGATTTGGGGTTTTACGATTGTTTTAGGGTTTATGTATATATATATATATATATATATGTTTTGTATTGCAGTAATAGTGCTCGATTGTTCTGTGCCATTTTTTCTATGTGTAAAATTTTGACATTGTTGGTCTCACTTTGTTTCTTGTTTGATTGTCAATTTGAATTCTGGGGTTTGTGTTCATTTTTTTTAATCAGATGATTTTGATTGTGGAACTTTATTGATTTATATGTATGGTGGTTGAGTAGACCTTTTTTTAGATTCTGAATTTAGCTTTGATTGTTCAATTTGTGAGATATAGGGGTGTGATCCTACTTAAAATTCTTAGTTCCTTTCTTTGAAAGTATAGGCATGTGATTTTGAAAGTATGATCCTGAAAGTGAGATATAGGGGTGTGATTCTGAAAGATTAAACTTGGTTCCTACAGTTTAGTTTAATTGAATGGTTCCTACTGTTTAGTTTAATTAAAAACACGTATATATATATATATATATATATATATGTATATATATTATAAAGAGATAAAGAAATTACATTGATGTATAATGTGAACTAATACTAATGCTGAAAGGTGAGTACTATACATAGAATATAGAATATCTCCAGATTGTATTTACATCAAATAATTTCTACAACTGCCATGTTTCTCATGTAATTAATAATTTCTACAATATCTCAATTTTGTTTTTTTTTTTTTGTTTTTGAAGTTTCTTTGTCATTCTCTTTTTTCTAATGTAACCTTTATAAACTGATGCAGAAAGCAGCTGAACGGAGCTAATGATTAGGTTCCCATATGGAGGTAAAATTCTTATTCTCTCTTCAAGATTATTGACATCTCTATTTAGCACAGCATCACAGTTCTTATTCAGTCAATGTGTTCCAAAAAATTTGTTACAAGATCCTTTAATCATCTTATGAGCATCATGACTAATAGCAATTTTGATTATTTATAATTGAAATTTGCAACTAATTATGGGTGTATGTTATTTTTGTGTGCTTCTAAATACACCCACTTAATTTGTCTTCACACCCACCATAATTTTGGTAAGATCCTAACCCTAGCAATCTGTACATACATAATTGGTACTAAATTTTCTGTTCTGATTGTAGTTGTTGCTTTATTCTTGCCTTCACTATGTAATTGGGTATTATTTCTTTAATCTTATTATTTTATGTATCATCTTTGTTGAAATTAGCTGTTGCTACTTCTTCTTCTTCTTCTTCTTCTTCTTTTTATAAGTAATGATGAAATGGGTAACTATTGTGTGGATGATTAGTGTTTGTTGTAATGCCTCTTAAAAAAATTATTTTCAGTTATTTGACAATTCATGAAGACAAAGGTTTGAATTATGGAGAAAGATATATCAATGGTGCTATGATGTATGCATATAATATGTGTCTATACATATTGGCAATAAAAGAAAAAATGGTTTATTAGGCTTTTATGAGATCATTGATAGTGATGGTCTTGGTTAGTAATAACAGCGTAAAATTTATGTCTAGTGCTTTGACATAGTGTGAGATTGAAACACAAATTGTCCCAATCTAATATATCAAATTGAAAATTTAAACATTTTTTTTCCTCGAGGAAGTATAGTTTTCGATTGATATTCATGTTTTTGTTTGCCTCTATTGGAAAATGACGCACAAAATCCATATTGTTAAAATTTTCATTATGTTTTTTGATTAGTAATAAGTTCATTGCATAAATTGTTGTAAGTTTCATATCACCATCCATATAAATAGCTCATGAAGCAACCTTTGTTATGGACATAACCCTGTGATGTTGGCAGAGATAACTCTCTTTCTTATCATCATTTATCACACACAATACATGTGTGGAGTATACAATTTTTTCTGTTCTTTCTTAATTTATTTCAATGAAAAAAGTTAGAGCATTATGTTTTATTTCACTTGTAAGAAGATGAAACAAAAGTGATAGTTACTTTGGTTGGAACGGCTTTTTGAGATTCTCAAAAATTTTCATATTCCCTCATTTCTTTATCATTTTCTTTAGAACCTCATGTTTCACTCATGATATTGATACTAGAAGTAATTTTTTTTTTTCTTTTAAAAAATTTTGGTTTTCCCTTTTTAGTCCTTCAATAGCTCTGCTTTGAACTGTGGTAGTTGCATTACATTTTTCTAGAAATAAAGATATAGACAATCTTGTTGATGGTGAGTTTGAGCACCCTCTTCAGCAACTGCATGACTCGGACTCGGAGGGTGGGGGTGGTATTTTTTCCTTAGCAGTGCTGCTATTTCTTGCACTACCTAAGGTTGAAACTTTTTATTTTCTTAAAAACTATGTGGAACATTTTTTCCCCTTCTTTCTAAGTTAAAATGAGGGTGGTGATAAGATGGAGGGTTATACAAAATGGAAATTTCAAACTTTGCCATATCAACCCTGTAGATGAGCTAGAGCTCAGACGCAGGCATTGCTTAAATGTAGCATAATATCAAGTGTTGAACACTAAGTGACGTCCAGGTTAAATAAGAGCTGGTTGTTAAACCCTTTTATTTTAAGAAATTTCAGCTCATACAGACGCATCTGCCCAACTGCTTACCCATATCTCATTTGGATGAGTTGATGACTAATTTATGGATGGAGAATTAATCACGTAATCGATTAATAGAGTATAACTAGGTTCTACATGTGAGATGGTAAGGCTTGCCATTGAAATTGTTACTCTATCACATTGCCCTACCTAATTTTTTTGAAAAAGTCTTATCATTTCAAAAAAACCTAAAGCACATGGTGGGTGTGAAGACAAATCTGTTGTAGGAAGCTTACCTGAGAATTGGGCTTAATAAAAAGATTCAACACTCACACTCTGCTAGGTGACCAAAGCCATGGTAGTAATGGGTAAAGGTAAATCATGTGAAGCATTCAGTACTTGCTTCCATTAGTGCCTATGCTGTGTGTGTACAACAGGGAAGCCATGTGAAAATTCATATATTATCTACGATATGGAGTCTTTTTGTCTCCAATTTTTTGCTTCCCTTGTCTCAAAACATTCACATTTATTAGATTATGTCTTTAGATCATCACATTTTGAGATTTTCAATGATCCAATGACTTGAATGTTTTGGGACGGAGGATAGAAAAGTTTGGAGATGAACGATCATTTATGTTTGTCTATTGAGCACTAGAAAAGTATCATAGCCATTTATGTTGCCTCTCAAATACTATAATAAATATGAAAGATGTCTATCAATCCCTAAACCAATTACAATATCCTAAACCAATTAAAATATAATAAAAAAAATTATAAAAAAAAGTTAACATCGTGACAATATCCTCTTAGGTATGCAATTATTGTTCATCTCTATGCTATTTACGTAAGGTAAACAAAAGATATATCAAATTCTTTTCTATAAGAATTGAACCTGCAAACTTCACATTACCAAGTAGTACCATACAACCACTAGACTAACAGCCCTAATTATGTTATAGACCTTGTCTAAGTGGGATTTATGTGGGGTTAAGGAAAAAAAATAAAGTAGTAGAATTTTTAATCCGAGTTTATATGCTAGGGGAGCATCTCTCCTAATTTTTTTTTTATTATCAGTAAAGAAAATTTTTAGGCTGATGAAGAAATCATTTATTACATATGAGTTTACATCAATAAGGATGAAAAGGAAAAAAAAGAAGGGGGGAACAGAGCATGATGTTGGTGAGAAACCAACTCTAGCTTAAGCCAACACTTGGGGCCACCCAAAGACTAGTTTTACAATTGTTTATAACCCACAAGAGCACTTAACTTTAAATCCTCCACACTTACCACACTATTGCCCACAAAAGAGTTTTACACAATCTTGTCCTATTCTCGTCTCAAATTCTATATCGTACCGCACAATAAATATTTTTAATATGATTGTGTAGTGGAGAGTTGATCTAGTATAAAGAGGAAGAGATGATTTGGACATAGGATTTCCATTTGTTTATTCAGCAAATCAGATGGAAAATTTTATGAAGTGTTATTTTATTCATTTATCAATTGATGCTTTTATGTTATCTTATGAAACACCAACAAAAAAAATTAATAAATCTTACTATTTAAACAAATAAATATTTAATTGAACCACCACATAAATTTGTTCAATAATTTTTCAACACTCAAAGGTGTTGACTTCTGTAGAGTTGATTAATTACTTTAGAGTTTAGGGCACCAAACCGAATAGAGATTTGGTTGCTTGTCCGTAAAGCGCACAATAGCAGACAGAGGTATGTGGAAAGAAACCTTAGTTTTTTTTTTTTTTTTTTTGATTCAAAGGAAAGAGACCTTAGTGGCCAAGTTTAAGACAAGAATAATAAGCAAATGAGAAGAATCCAATGAAAAGCTCTAAAATGACTAAACACCCTTGTATTGTTATAAAGGCCCTTTCTCCATTAAGATGAAAGGAATACTCATAAGCCCTTCCCAAATGAACTTGTCTAAAACCACAAGCAATTAACCTATGTTAATAGTTTTTTAATTAACCTAATTTTAAAATAATAGAACTTTTTGTTGGCCATATTTTAATATTTTATTTTACAAAGTTTGTTCTACAATGTTTCCAGCTCCTTCCTCCTCCTCTTCCTCTTCTTCTACTTCACCTCCATTTTTCTTGCCAAACTCTTCCACTATTGTGGCAGTCCAATCTTCCACTATTCTGTTCTGCTGATCTGTTTCCCCTGCTGCTCTGGTTGTTGTTCTGTTCTGGTGCATTTAATTTACAGTGTGTTCTGTGATGTGTGTCTGCTGTAGTGCCTGTTCTGTCTGTCTGCTGTAGTGTAGGTACCTGAAGGGCTGGCTGTCTGCTGTAGTACCTGTTCTGTTTTTGCTGATGTGTTGATCTGTGGTGCCTGATTTGTTTTGCTTTGCTCATGGCTGTGTATCTGTTTTGTTGCTGTGTTGGCTTAAACAATCCTGGTGCTTGAAGTGGATGTAGGGCTGCTGTAGTTCAAGGCAGTGTGTTTGGTATGATTGCTAGGCTGTAGTATTTCATGGCAGTTCTGTTCTGTTCTGGATTCTCTGCCTGAAGGGCTGGTTGTCTTCTCTACCTGTTCTGTTTTCGTGATCTGTTTTGGTGCTTGGAAGGGCTACTATAGTGCCTCATCTGGTTTTTATTCACGGCAGTGCTGTAGTGCCTAATCTTTTAATGTTAAGTTTGCCACTTATCTTGTTTATCTAGGTTAGTGTATGGTAGATTATCTGGTGTTAAAATCATTATTTTTTTCTTAATTAGGTTGATCTGCCATAGCCGATAACTTTTTATTTTTTTTATTTCTTTTTTATTATGTTTTTTTTATGCCCAATGGCTTGATTTTTGTAATATTCTTTGAGATGAGACATATGACACTAATGTTTTGTCTATGAATTTTTAAATAAAGTGAAACTAAAATCTTGATTGGTTTTAGGAATTCACTCTAGAGGCTGGAAGGTATGATGTTATATGGGTTCAATGGTGTATTGGGCATCTTGCAGATGATGATTTTGTATCATTCTTTAAGAGAGCAAAGGTAAGGTCTCCTACCTATCATGACTACTCGTTTGTGGGATCTCAAAAAAGATTGGTCATCAATGACTAATCTCTTTTAGCTTTCATTTTCAAAGTATTTGTACTTCAATGAAAAAAGTCAATACTCATACATTGTTTGGCAATGCACTAAATAAGTGAACTTATTTGCTTATTTATTATAAGTTGTCACATCACCTCTCTAATTTTCTGCACATTTTTTGGTAAAAAGTGAAAAAGTCATTGAATAAGAAACCCCAAATCACCCATCAGTGCACAAGCCTCCTACTTGCAGCAAGTTTGGGAGAGGTAGTACATAGGCGACCTTACCCCCATGTTTTATTGTGGAGAGGCTGATTCTCGTGATTCGAACCCATGTCATAACGTTGGGGGTGGATAGCATTTGCTGTCGTCAGTTGCACTAGGTCACGGCCTCTCTGAAATCTTTTAACTGATGCTTAGTACTCATGATGAAAAGCTATGGACAAATATGGATTATTTTATCTTTGCCTTTATTGCCGTATTCAACAATGACACCAAAAATTTGTATCCATAAAAATATTCCATTTGCATTTACAATTCTTGGAGCTCAATGTCTTAAAGAAACTATGTACATTGTGGCAATGGACAATCTTATCTGTATCAAGGTCACGTAGTTTCCTTGTAGGATGATTTTATTCAACATGTGGGATTTTATTTATTTTTATTTTTTATTTATTTTAATTTTTTGTTGTTGTGTTGAATGATTTTAAAGAACATTTCTATGTGGTGAATTCTAATTTTGATGGACTATGTTTTCACTTCTAGGGTGGTCTGAAGCTTGGTGGATTCTTTGTGCTGAAGGAGAACATTGCAAGAGCTAGTACACTTTTTATGTTTCCCACTCTTAACCTATTCAGTTCTGGATAACTTGTAGCTGCTTGCATATTCACAAATTATCTTTCCTATAGAGTTACTCTTGTTTTTGTCTCTCGTCTTGAGTTAATTGTTCCTTCACTGAGTCAAGCTTGAAGTCATGGAAGCTAAAGTGGTGCCAGCTGCAATATTGGAAATAGCTGACAGAAATAGCTAATGTCCAAATTTCTGGCCAGCATGTTTATGAAAATAGCCTTATGATTCAGATGAAGTCATTCATGCTGGTTATGAAATCAATGGTTGTCATGATCAAGTAGCATGTACACTTCAATGGTGATAGATACTTCCAGTGAGGTGTTGTGTTAGTGTCAAACACCAACTTCTTGGACACTCGTAGAAGCATGTCTAACATTTAGAAAATGACTTTACTTATCAAAAATATAATTTAAAATGAGAGTGTTAATTTTGAACACTAAACACAACCCAACACCCCCCTAAATATATCTCAGATTTTATGCTCTGGAAGAAGATGTCACATCATCATATACATAACCTCACTAGTCTGGCATGTAATGAACCATTCTATTCAAGGAAAATAATATCGCTGTTGAGAACATAAATTAATAAAAGTCATAGTCTAAGAAGCACAAATACTTCTAAGAAGGTGTCGTATCATGTTGGACACTAACACGACATGACACTCGTCGAACAATTCCCAACATTTGTCGAACATATGTCCAAACATATCTTTAAATTTTTTTTACTTGGACATAGTTCTTACACTTAAGAAATATGTGTCTATTTCTTAAACATACATGAATCACATTATAATTTTGAATAAAATAGCTTGAAATCAAATTATTAAAGAAAAATAACGTAAGTTTATATATTTTTTCTTCTCCTTTGAACTTTTAAAATTATTATTTTTATTATTACTATAATAAATAGTCATGTATATGACATTTAATAATTGTTTATCATTATCTATGCCATGTAGTAAGTATATTCAACTATATAGTGTGTGCATGTTCTCCACTTGTCATATCCTATATTTTTTGAAATTTTTCATTAGGTTTAATATTAGTTGAGTTCCATCTTTCACAGTTTATTATTAATTGGGCACAAACTAATATTTTCTTTTGTCTTCATCTTCGTATTGTGTTGTATCAACCAAGAGACAATCAAATGAAAGAATTGACAAAAGAGATGTGATGCCCAAATCAAATTAAGGGAAAAATAAAAAGTATACCCAGTTTAGTACCCCATTAGATGGGGGGTTTGGGAGGGGTAGATGGGTACCCACTGAACTAGTGGCCTACTATTAAAATAAAGGAAAAATAAAAAGAAATGTATAGTCAACTCAGGACTTAAAAGCCCTTTTTTTTTTTTTTTTTTTTTTTAGTGCAAGGCTTAAAAGCTTCTGTATCTCTACACTTGTAACATTGTTGATTTGAAATTTAAGTAGGCGAAATGTATGCCTAGACATCTATTGTAAATATGATATTGAAATTGGAGAAAATGAGATAAACTTATGGTATGGTTGAATGTTTATTCATATTTTGCATGTAAGAATGGTTCTTTCTCTTGTTTTGGGGGAAATTAAGAGAAATCAGGCTGACCTCAACTATCTAGCACAATAGCTGACAACAGTCAAATACTGATGATGTCTGAAAGCAATTTGAAATCCCAAGTATCCTGTGAATGCTTAAGTCTTGAGGTTCGAAAATTTAATGATTAAATAAAACCAAACTAAGTACACATACTGATGATGACGAGTATGGAAAGAAGAAGAAAAGCAAATATGGAACTTCACATAGACTCCTAGGTAGGATTGAATTACTTCTCAGTATGTCATTCCATTCACAAAAATAGAAACATTTAGGTAAAGTTTCGGAACCTTTTTGAAGGTGACAAAAAGAATTTGAATAAAAAATGCTTGAAAAAATGAACTGAAATATATCTAAATATATATGTAAATTAAAAAAAGAAAAAATCAATGTTGTTACGAATTAAAAATTGTTAGATATTGTCAAATTACTCAATTTTATTAATCATGAGTGTAAATGATTCTAAAATTGTGTACGATCCTAAGAAAATAAGGTCTAATTTGTTAATTATTATCATGTTATTATTGCTATTATTGCTGCTACTACTACCACGACTACTAGCAGCAGCCTTGAGGAGGATCATTCAAACAAGTTTTCCACTTCTCTTGGTTGATTGTTGCTCAAATCATCTCCTTTTTGGAGTGTTATTGGCCAATTAATATTTTACCACATTGAGCATTCTTTTAGTAGATAAAAGTGGATTTGATTCAATTTCATTTTGGCCTAGCCTTGCTTATACACTAGGCAGTACTGGAGGTTTTTAAAATATGAATACCTGCTAAACTACATATCACATGTTTTCTAGGATTTGTGTTGGATAAAGAAGATAAGAGCGTTACCAGGTCAGACTTATACTTCAAGGAGCTCTTCAGTCAATGTGGATTGCATATCTACAAATTGAAGGTAAGCTCAGACCTTTTATTTTTACATACTGGCCAAATTGGACCATCAAAATTCAAACATGGTTTCATTAATGGAGAAAAAGAAATATACATGTGAAAGATCAAGTTTCCATGTCCCAAGCAAAAGTCGTTTCTAGTATTGGAGAGCATTGCTTATATTTATTTTTTTTTAAAAGAGAGGTGTATGAAATATAAGACTGTCTAGAATCCTCAGGTGTTCACCTTTATGAATTTCCAAAGCAAGTTGAAATAAAAGTGATAGTTCCTCGGAGTTTCCTATTTGTGATGTGGTGCTTTGACAATTTGATTAGCAGAATGCAAGTGCATGTTGATTGGTGTTGTATGTATAAACATGATGAGAAATTGGTTAGCCATCTCCTTATCCATTGTGAGGTGGCATTGGGAGTTGAAGATGGAAGGCTTGAGACTTGGTCTTATTGACTTGTCAATTGACTTGGTCTTATATGCTGCCACTATCTCAATTCCTTGACATTTATCTGAATTGATCAATTGACATTTATATGTTGCTGCTGCTGAGTTATGTGTTGAAACTTGGATATAGAAAATTTTATAATAAAACCTGTTTTGATAATGAATTCGTCCTATTTTGATTATGAATTCGCTAAGTATTACAGGTGTATTATTTTCCTGCTTTGGCGACCAATTTATTAGTCGCGACAAATAAATTATTTTTTTTCGCGAAAAATGACAATTGCCGACCAAGAGTTTTGGTCGCAAAAAATACATCTATTGCCGACCAAAAATTTTGTTGGTCGTGGAAACTCACTTTTGCCGACCAACAGTTTTGATCGCGAAAAGTAACAATTGGCAACCAAACTAATTTTGGTCGCACAATGTCACAGTTGGCGACCAAAATTTTTTGTCACGAAATGTCACAATTGGCGACCAAACTTTTTGGTCGCGAAATGTGTCAATTGGCGACTAAGAAATTTGG
Organism: Camellia sinensis; assembly: GCF_055761805.1. Taxonomy (NCBI): domain Eukaryota; kingdom Viridiplantae; phylum Streptophyta; class Magnoliopsida; order Ericales; family Theaceae; genus Camellia; species Camellia sinensis. The sequence goes on along the minus strand of NC_138962.1, from coordinate 176,731,841 downwards.
TCGGCAAAAGGCGACTTTTCGCGACCAAAGTGTTTTAGCGACAAAATAAATTAGTCGCGGTAATTAAATATTTAGCGACCAAAAATTTAGTCGGCAAATCCAACTTTTGCCGACCAATGAAAATTTTGGTCGCGAATTACTTTTGCCGACCCTCAATTGGCGACCAAACTAGCGACCAAAAAAATTGGTCGCAAATAACTTTTGCCGACTAAAAATAGACTTTTAGCGACCAATTTTTTTATTGCTAAAAGTGTTAATTGTTGTAGTGTGACGATGACTAGTGGTGGTGATGGTGATATGGATGTATAGATAGGTTAGGTAAACATATAGATGATATTAGACAAATAAATTGGATAGATAAGTGACATTGAACATATGTATGGATAGATAAATAGTATAGTAGAAAGATAGACAAATAGGCAATGGTAATAAGATTTTTCGAATTATTATTCTCCTTATCCCTCCAAAACACTAGAGCTTGAGAATATTGCCCAAAAATATTCAAAGTTAAATTTATGCCCGGAATGTCCATAAAAATACTTCTTATAAAAGATAATATGAGTAGATAAATCCTAACCATTTATTTATTACTTGTTTATTTATGATACTTCTAGTAAGATCCACACCAATCCAACTATTGACACAAACGCATAACAAAAAAATGGACAGATAATTCAATTAAGGAAACACTATGGTGTATGCCTTTCAAATGATATTTATCATATGTATCTTATAACTAAAAACAAAAATGACATAATTTAATTTTTTGAGTCACAATTTAAAAAAAAATGTCATAATTAAACATAATATGGGGCATTCAAAATATCCAGAGCATCGAAGAATCGAACCAAACTGACATCTTTAGATTAGTTTGGTTTGATGATTTTCTAGTGCATTGGTTTGGTTTCAGGTCTTCAGATTGGATTGGTTCTTAATTTAGACCTTATCCAAACCGAACTAACCTGAAAATCGAACCTATATATGTATATATAATTTTTTTTTATTGTATATTGACATGTTTTTATATTATCATGGTCTTGTATGTTACTTCAAGTTTCTATTTTTATAAAGTTTGTGCAATTGAACAAATTTTCAATCATTAGTCCAAGAGTAATAGACTTTGCTTCAAGTTAAATGATTGAATCTATTGACAAGGTAAATTATTTAGTGTGGAGAATAAGAAAATTCATGAACCGTATATATGTACATTATGAAATAGTAGACTCTGTTTCCAAGTTATTCTTTAAATAAGATGTGTCAAAATTCAAATAAAATGGAAGTTGATAAGCCCACTGATAGTAATTGTGGTGAACATGTTAAGTCTCTTCAATATGAATTTTTAGAACACTTGAAAGAAGAAGAAAATATTGATGCAAAATCAGAGATAGACAAATCAAAAGACAATATTGATTCAATTATTTTTAATATAATGCAATCATAATTTCAAACCGAACCAACTTGAGCTATATTAGGTTGGTTTGGATTAGTTCTAGAGCATGATTGGTTTAGTTTTGGGTCCAAAAACTTGAAACTAATCATGACTGTATTGGTTCCAAAATTAGTGTCAAATCGAACCAAACTGACCCACAAACACCCCTAGGCAAAATTAAAGAATTTATGAGTCGTAACTAAAATAATACCAGAAATAAAGTAAAAAATTGGTCATAACTAAAAAAAAAAATGACATAACTAAGGTGCATATAATACACCCTTTTTAAATGGGTGTATATTTGAATTTCCCTTCAATTAATAGAGTGGAAACTCTAGGATGCACACCTTTTGAAGGGTGGGCACCATATGAACATTATAACTAAAAAAAAATATAGTATAACTTCAATTTTTTGAGTCATGACTAAAAAAAATGACATAACTAAACACAACATGAGACACAACTAAAAACTCATGAGTCATAACTAAAAAAGAAAAGAATATAACTAATAATACATGTAATATACCTTTTTAAAAAAAGGTGTATAGTAGAATTTCCCTTAATGGAGAATATTTTACAGACTTGGTGAAGTCTATTTTTAATAAAAATTTGTTCGTTCATAATTTATGTCCAAATTCTAATTCTAATTATGTATCTATAGATTTATTGATTAAACTATGGGTTCAAAAGCAAATATATAAAAAGAAAAAATAATAGCCAACCCATTGGTGGGTAAAAACAACCCCTTATTTCAAACCCTATTTTTTTGTTTCCTTTTTTGAGTTCGTCCACCACATGCATGGTCATTGGCTTTCTGCAACTCCAACCTAGAAAGCGAAACAAAGAAGAAGAGAGAAAATCTAGAGGGAGATTGTTGAATTTGAATCCCTTCAATCCAAACCTCCAAGAGAGAGAGAGAGAGGGGAAAGAAAAAGAGAGAGGAAGGGAGGAAAGAGAGAAGGGTATTGTGTTGCATGTGCAACAACAATGGAGGAAGAAAGACAAAGAGATCTAAGAGTCCCTTTGATCTTTGGGCTATTCTTTGTTTCATGTCTAACTGGTGGAATACTCCTCCTAATGTGGGTATTTGAAATCGATGGTTCACAACCTTGGTTCGCTAGCTTATCAATGGTTTTGATAAGCTTTCCATGGGTTTTCTGGTTTCTAGCATACATCTATACCTTCATGAAAGCTTGCTTCCGGAGAGGTGGATGTGTTGATGGCCACAATGTCTCAAAACATGGAAACCACGCAAAACCTGTTGCCACTACCACAACCACCACGAACAAGAATTCCCCACACGATTCTCCAGTGAATTCTCCCAATAATCAACGACAAGTGCATTTTGGGGAGGTAGTTGTCATCGGTGGTGACGATAGCAGCAAAGGCAAGAACGGACAACATGACGGTGCATGCGAGTCATCAGTTGCCTCTTCTAGGGAATCTGAAACGCCATTAACCCTATCTGTCTCATCTTGACAATATGTGAAAGTTGGGTATATATATTTTTATTTCATCCTAAAATATTGGATGATGCGAGGCCTCTTATGGATTAATCTCCTTCAATGTTGATGGCTAAAATTTTCTTTAGTGTTTTTGATCTTGAATTATAGAGAGAAAAGAAATTAACTTTTTCTGTCTGTAAAAATATTTCTACAAATCTAAGATTCAAACACAATTTATACGAAGTTATGCATGAATGAATATATATGATGACACCATAAGTGGTGCAATGCATCTTCTGGGATGGACGAAAGGTGGGTCATGAACTTATTGGAAAGCATAGAAATTGGGAGATGATATGAGAAGTATATAGCTTGGCGTGATGATTGGGAAAATGTTGTTACATGTAAGTAGAAAGAGATATTTAAATCTGCCTTAGAACAAAAAGAAGAAAAAAAAAAAAAAAAGGAAACGTTCATTTATAGTTGTATTTGTCGCGAAATGTTTTTCGAAGGCTATGATTTAAACATTGTAAACTATTAATCTGAAGAGATAGATGAGAAGAACATTTTCTGCTCAACATTGTTGTCATTGTAATGTTCCATTGTTACATAGACTAGAGATTGTATATGTTTACTTGCATAGCCTAAGTCTAAAATCATTTACAAGAACCACCAATAAAAGTTAAATGATTAAGGGATAGATGGAGGAACAACTTGTTATATATTATTCAATTTTGCCGCAATATACAATTAAATTTTCTATGAAGAACATATAGTTACTTCATGTTTTGGAGTCTCGTAATTATACTTTTGGGGGATTGGATAATTTATGGTTGGCCTATAAGAGAAAGTCTAGGCATCACAGAAATTGTTTCACGAAATTCGTCTTGAAGTCATGACAATCGACTAGTTGGTTGATCCTAAATTGTGCCGGTCAAACAAGGCACGACTTTGTTATGAATTTTGTGATATTTTTCCATGATCCATAGCATTTGTGGGCCCATAAACCCTTTAGTTTACGGACAGTCAATCAAAGAATGTCGCTTCATCCAATTCAATAGACTACATCAAAAAATTTCACCCACCCACATACATCCTACATTATTGATCTTTCCTTTCTCTTTTGCATAGCCTTTGTCTTTTGTTTTCTCTCTCTCAACCCTCACACTACCACTTGCCGCCACTTCTATCACCCTTCCCTTATAGTCCCACCACTAACCTTTGCCACCTTATTTCCCGTCCACCACCACTATCAGCACCTCCTTCCTTCTTCTCCCTACCACAACTCCCATCATTACCTCCCTTTTTCCTATGTCCTACCATTGTCATCACCTCATTCTTTCTTCTCTCCCATCCCTTTTACTACACTACCAACACCATGCTACGAATCATCATCAAATCAAACCATTACCACCATCAAACAACTTACATCAATCATATTGACTTTAGGGTGGGACAATTGATACTTACCAACAAAAAAAAAAAAAAGTGTGATAATTGATTCAAAATTTGGTTAGATCTCAACACTAGCAAAAGCTCTAAAAGGTTTCAATGGGTAAAGGTTGCAAAAGAGAGGCATTTTTGTTGTGGGTGTAGCGGCAACGCTGTATGGAAAGTAGAAAGAGAGGGGTTTGGTGCTAGAGAGGAGAAAAAGAGGAAGGATAAAGAGAAAAAAGTGAAAAGACAGGCAAGAGTCCTATGTGAGGGAGTTAAAAAGGAAGGTAACAGTGGCTGATGTTAGTAGTTGATGTAATGACTTTGCCAAAGAAAAGAGGTGGTTATAGTCAGTGCTTGGGATTAGGGGAGAAAGGGCAGAATGGGAGAAGGTGGTTAGACTTTTGAAAGGGAAGAGGGAGATAGGTTCAATTGGTTGGGGCTAGGGGAGAAAAATGGTGTAGAAAGGTGATGGGGAATAGAAACCAAAAAATGGAAGAAGTCGATTAGATGAGGTAAGACCTTTGTTAGTAAATGAAATAATTGGTGTGGCTTATTGAATTGGATGACATGGCATTCTTTGATCGGTTGGTCATAACCTAAAGGGTTTACGTACCGAACACTACAGGAAATAAGGGTTTAGGTGGCGTTTTTTTAACGGCGTTTTTTAAAACGTCACTATTTTTAATATTTTACGGCGTTTTATAAACGTCTTGTTTTTTTTTACTTGAAACGGCGCCGTTTTATGAATAGGAGGCGTTTTTTTACGCCTTCAAATGCATGTTGTCTCACGCGCTTCCTTTTCCAATCTGAGAATCTCAACTCCAAATTGAATCGATGCACTCACAAATAAGCTCTCTCTCTCCCCGCTGTCTAAACCCTCAGAAATTGAAGTTGCTTATCAATGGAATGCTCAGAAATTGAAGTTCTCTCTCGAAATCGAAGTGATTCATCAGAGTGATTTCGAAGTTCATCTCAGGATTCAGATCTCGAAATCGAAGTTCATATCTCGAAATTTTAAAATTCTGAGTTCAAATCACTTCGATTTCATATTGCAATTCAAATCTGAGTTTATATCACTTCGATTTTGATTTAGATCTGAGTTCATATCACTTCGATTTCGATTCAGATCGTGATTCAGATCTCAGCGATTCAGATCGGTCTCAGTGATTCATATCTCGAAATCGAAATCGAAGTTCGATTCAGATCGTGATTCAGGTATCAGCGATTCAGATCGGTCTCAGTGATTCACATCTTGAAATCGAAATCGAAGGTCAGCTCAGCGATTCAGATCGGTGATTCAGCTTGGTGATTCAGAGGTTCAGATCGATCTCAGCGATTCAGATCGGTGATGAAGACAGTAAGATTACCACTGTTCAACTAATGTTACTGCAATTTTTCCACAAAACATTATCACATGTTCAGGAGACACAACTTATGATGAAGACAGTAAGATTACCACTCTTTATCTCTTCACTTTTTCTTCTCCCTACAAATCCCTTCACATATCCAACACACACACACACATACAGGGACTACCTCATTTGCTGAAACACATGATGCTTTTACTTTTGAGTGGACGATGTGTGCTGATCTGACCATCTTATTTTGTCATTTTGCAGACGTCAAAGAAACAATATCATTGCAATGGCTGTGGTCTATGCAGGTATGAATCATTCCTTGTCTCAGTTTAACATATGTTTTTAGCATCTGTGTTTGTTATCTTGTTTAAAGTAACGAGAATAGTTCCAAACTGATGGATGTGAAACGAAGGTGAAGTTTAGTGCTTGGTGTCTATGCACAAAATTTCAAGTTAGTGGGTCTTTTTTAGAAGGAAAGCAATCGACATTGTGCAAATGATCAAATTTAACAAGAGTGTCTCCTTAAGATTAGGATTAATGTTGAAGGTCAATTTCCCATTAGAGCAAGAATGTAAATAGTTAAAGGATTGTCCTTAACACTCAATGCCTAAAGTCACATACATATTTTATTCTCTTGCTTTTGTTACAGAATTGGCGGGTGGGAGAATTTCTTCCATTGCAATAAATGCCGTAAGTCTCTGTTCTTTCCTGTATTGGTTATATGTCATATAGGTGTTTTGATTACGTTTATGTTAGTATATTTTAATTGTTTGTGCTAATTATATTGTGGACATACCTTTTAGGATGCTGCTACTCGGTTCTTTTGAAGAATAGCCATCCCTGTGTTGAAGGAGCAATGCATAATGACTGCCCTGTTTGCTTTTGAGGTATTTGACATTATCCATATTTGCTTTGGTTCTTCCTATACTATAATGATTTCAGTGTTTTATGTTTTAGTACGTGTCCACAAGCACATGCTAATCAAAAGCGGTTTCTGCAGTATCTATTTGAGTCGAGAAATGATGTAACCGTCATGCCCTGTGGGCATACTATTCACGAGAGCTGCTTAAAGGATATGCATGAACATTATCGGTGAGGGTCTAAAGAATTAATTCTCGGGTAAATGGTTTTGAGAAATATATTTTTTTTTTGTATGTATTAATTTACTTGGTTATTGAATGGGTATGCAGTATCTATTTTTTTTTTTTATTAAACTTCAATTTTTTGTTCCCTTGGAAATTAAATTATAACTGACGTTTAGATTTAACACTTTAACTACTTCCAAAATGGAAGCAGCGAAATGTGGGACTGGCATGGTGAGGGTTATTGTCTCCAGAAGGAAACCAATCTGGGTGAGCCTTGCTTTGCTTTTCGCTTTAATGTTAAGTCAAGATATTTGGGTAAAGTTTTGATGTGGAACGGGTTTATTGTTGTGAGCAGACATATCTCCATGCCTTTGGGATGGAGTAAGCCAGAATGAAGAAGATCTGTCCTACATGTTTGACGAAACAACACCTGTTAAGGCCTGTGGGGATTTGGCTTACCATGTTGCTGACAATGGTAGTTTTATACTTTACTAAAATGTTTCGACATTTGCTAGCTTTTAATGCTTGTTTGATTTGAAGGACACTGTTTTTTATCTGGAAAAAAATGAATTGCGAACTGTTGCTCTGAGCACCTAAGAAAATTGTGCGAGCTCAAGGTCAGTTTTAAATGCAAAATGATAAATATATAAATCCCTCCCTGTTCAAAACATATCAAAACCTGGATTATCTTTCTTTTAAAGAGTAAACCAATAATTAAATGTTTCATTCCTCACTCCCTCTCAAAGCTACCCCTAGAGCTTTGGCCCTGTAATTAGCTCATATATGTGGACGTGGTACTACATGTACTTAGAAATTAGACGGGCCAAGCCCAGACACCCTCGTGAGCAAAATCTGGAGCATCTAATAAATGGGTCATGAGGACTCCAAACCCAATCTCATTAAATTCACATCAAACCCAACCAAGCCATCTAGATTCTAGCCCATTTCTTTTGAAATTTTGAAAGAGACTTTAAATTTGTAAAACTGAATATTTATTGCAATATATCATATATTGGTGTAATAATTAATTATAACATTTTAAAATAACTCACAAAATTATTAATTAATGAAGGCTGTAGATGTTATGGACTTTTATAAAAGGCATTTGAAGAATAATATGCAGGGTTCAGCAAAACCTGAACTTTGCAGGAGGCTAATTATCAGCAGTAAGATGAATGACAAGGAAAAATAAATAAATAAAAGCTCGAAAGAGGCTAAGCTGAACCAATTTCATATTTTAAATGGGTCCAAAACGCTGACATTAGCCCTTAAAATTAGTAGGCATTGGGCAGGTTGGCATGTCAGCTGGAAAATTGCCACTCCTAACTAGTTGTCTATTGATTGGGCATACTGTGAGTGCAGAACTGGAACTGTAGGAGTGCAGAACTGGAACTGTAGGAGTGCACATATAGATATTTGAAATTTTTTTTTAAAAAAAAAAATGCATATAGAGTGAACTAGAAACGCACCATAGACAGGAGAAGGTGGCTGCTGCTGGGGGGCTATCTGTCCATTCCAGGCAGGATTGGCACCTTGTGTGTATATTGGCTGCTCATATTGAGGTACCATCATGTTTGGGCCAATTCCATTTGAGTAAACTGAGGTCTGTGGAGGTTGAAAATTCTGCTGCTGCTGAAATTGTGGCGTTGAAGGTGGATATGCTTGTCCAACTGGATAAACAGGTTGATTATTGTTATTTTGAGAAGGAATTACAGCAATGCACGGAGATGTCTTCACAAGTAAAGAGACGTCGAATGCTGCAGTTTGACAATGAGATTTTGGGTTCCCCTCTTTGCAATGAGGAGATATCATCTGTCTTCTTAAAATCGAAGGTTTGTGCAAGCCTATTTCCTCGTGGAAAATGTTACATGATACATCTTTTGCTGTTCTTGGGGAAAAATTCTACATAGTGGTCTTATTTTGGTTTCACACAAAAGATAATTGTTGAGATACCTGTTCTGTTGTATATTGACAATTATATGACTTCTATCTTTTGGAAGGGAAACAAATTTATCATCCACCACATATCAAGATAAATTATTTTATGATATCAACATTTTGTCAGGGGATCATTATTGGTCAATGATCATTATTGGTCAATGCAACTTCTGAACTAGTTTAGATTTGGGTTTACATAAATATAATGCAAAGATGGATTCCTTGTGTATTTCAATCCAAAGTTTGTTACTTCTCCCTGTTAATTTCCAATCTAAAAATGCTCGTTGGATCTAATGCTTTGATTGACACTTCCAGGTGCGTGATCTTGTGGAAGCGTCAAATATGTATGGCACTTTAAATAACGTACTTGACGTTGATGTCAAAAATGACACAGTGAGAACACAAGGAAGCCTTTCATGTAATCTACGCAGAGTTAGGCAGGGTCTCGACCTCATCAGAGCTATATTCGAAAATTTTTTGTCTTCAGAGTATGTTCCTCTCTTTTATAGTATCTTCCTTCTCTCACATCTACTAAAATGTTTCCTGGCACTTGTTATTTGGAAAAATTTATGTCCTCCTATTCAGGCTCGTTGATATAATATGTGTGCTTTGATGATGCATATTATTGCTCCACTAGATTTAATAAAGAATCTTTGGTTTTGGATATTGAGTAGTGTGTTACCAGATTATCTACTCTCTTGCTGTCATTCTTTTCTTTCTTTGTGTTTTGTCACTTTATGTTTAGTCTGCTTTAGATGAATCATAAATCCATAAAGATATTTTCTGAAACAAGTTGTACAATCTAATTAATTCAATGAGTTTAAATATTTCAGTGCTCTATTCCTGTTTTGCATCTGCCTGCTATTCCCATCTCAAGCTAAAGGCAAGGACACAGACAACATATTAATGAACAAAAACACACATGCAAAGCATGCCAAGAAACTTCATATTCAAGAAGCATTTGGTCTTACTAGACTCAAAGATCAACTCTAGTTCTTGAATTATTTTGTTGATGGTTTCCGACTCTGTCATCATTTATCTGATTTATTGCAATCTTTGCTTTTGTTTCTCCTTGGCAACAAAATCTCATTTATTTGATTTATTTTTTTTTTTTTTTAGTTTTTAAAATTTTTACCTCTGTGGATATACTTTTGTGTGGAGAAGTCTAATTACCTTTCCTGCTGCATCTCATTTCTACAGGAAGAATTACGTCCTTATTTCTCACTGCCAGTGGTTATAGATGGTTTTTTCAACCTCTCAAAGATGCTCTTTGATATTGCCAGTAGTTATTTCTCACTGTCAGATTTTACTGTGTCAAAAATTGCTTAGGCATTCCAATAGCTTACTTCTATTTTGATCCATATTCTTGTCCACTGGAAAAACATAGGGGGCATGGATGGACATCGTTGCTGGTTGGAGCCGTATTTTGTGTGAGGGTACATCTTCCAGGTTGCCTATTTGCCATGTTGTGTGCAATCAAACTCCACCAGTGGGAGACAAGCCAAGCCTTATGACCATTCGTGAGGTATATTTTAGCACTAGCCTCTTTCCCAATGGTTACTATTTCTGATTTTGGGGAATGTTTTAAGTATTGGTTTTAATAACGGAGACAGATATTATTATTATTTTTTAATATCTATATGATTATATCTATTTATTTGATCACTGGAAGGTTTGCAATTTTTCGAGGAGTCATATAAGCTGCAACTGTTCTGCAGATTTTGCCATTTCGGTTTCATGATCTTGACATTGATTGATTGCTATAATCAAGTTTTGTTTTCCAAAGGTTGTCGATAAGTTTTTCCCTTTTATTCTCCATCATATTTACCATAAAGTTGACAGCTTGAAACTCTTCTGTTAGGAGGGAAGCAAATTTAGAATTTCAAATTAACCTTTCAATTTTTCAATCTTTCAGGCACATTTGTAGTTTTGCCTTTGTGTAATGGAACAACTTGCACAAGCCAATCTTCAAACACACACTTCAAAATAACAAACCTAACCTAGTTACTCTTACAACCAAGCCCAAAATGCTACACATTGAGTAAACTCCGGTGAATGTCCTTTGTTCGATTCTTCTTCTTCATCATTTTTATTCTTCATTTCTTCTTTGATTCTTCTTGGTTTTTTACATTTTTTTTTCTTCTTTTTTGCAGTGCAGCAAGAAGAGCCACTCGAAGTCGATTTCCTCCCTTTTGTCGAAGTTGATTTCTTCTATTTTTCGCAGCAACAAGAAGGTGACTTCAGCCCAGCCTTTGTTTTTTTTTTTGCCCCTGTTTTTTTTAGGCCTCTTTAATTCATTCAATAGTAATTTGAACATTTTTTTTTACCTTTTAACAAGTGCAGGTGGTGCTGTCCATACTTGAACTGTCTGTAATCTCTCTTATGCGTTATTCGACCAAGAAATGGTCTTCTTGATTCAGTTCTCGGTAACCAAAATTATCAAAGCGTTCTTTCTTCATCAAAAGGATATCGGTTAATTTGTTAAAGACAGAGGTTATGGCTACACTAGTGCTAAAATTTCTCTTAAAATTAGTATTATATAAATGATATATACTGAGATTCTTTATGTTATGTAAATAAACTTTCAAGCTTTAAAGAAATAAAATTGAAATAAGAAAATGAAGATTGCATTTGCGTTTCACTTCGGTTAATTTGTTAAAGACAGAGGTTATGGCTGCACTAGTGCGAAAATGCTGCTATCAGGTTTATAACGTATAATTTGGAACAAATGGGCCTTGATGACTGAGTACTCCAATTTATTTTAGGTATGGCTTTAATTAATGTATAATTTTGGACATAATTCTTGGTTATGTTTTCCTCCTGTTTGAAGGTTTTATAAGGTCTGAAAGTGAAACGAAGTAATAGTATCAATGGAAATAAATTTTTTAGTTTTCAGCTTACATAAGACTCGAGCCATGTTATCTAATTGACCCAATTGGTTTCTGTTAGCATGGCATACTTAAGTATGTCTAAACAGAATCACTTAAGTTGGAAATTGATATTGTTTTTATCTATTTATTCCTGACTAATGTCCCTCTTTTTTCCATGGTCTTGCTGGCCGATATTGCAGATAATTGAGTTACAGCTTCCTTCATTTTTCAACAACTTTGATCCTCGTGCTGCTGCTGCTAATTTCCCTTCAGGTAATGAACTTTCTAATTTTTCCTCTTAGGCGGTGGTATTTATACTCTGTTGGACCGGCTTTTCCCAGTGACAATGGCTTGACGACGCAAGAATGGAAAACATGCAAGTGTCCCTAATTATTACTCTGTATCTGCTTCTCATTGCTTAAGTAACTTGAAATTCATAGACTCTTTGCTATAAATACTAAAGAGACAAACCATGCCAGTAATAAAATACTAAAGAGACAAACCATGCGGAGGAGAAACTATAACAAACATGGGTCAGATTGGCCTGAAGAGACAAACCATGACTCACAATGGATTAAGATCTTTGAACAAATTAGACATGCTACAAATGAAAAAGAACGCGAAAGCAATCGCCAAGCATGCCAGTAATAAAAATGGTCCCAAAACTGAGAATGATAGACCATCAAGCGCCATTATATATGGAAGTGGGATGAACATTGTTTTTGTGGGAGCTGAGGTGGGTCCATGGAGCAAAACTGGAGGGCTTGGTGATGTTCTTGGGGGACTGCCACCAGCCATGGCAGTAAGCATCTGTCTCCAGCTCTATTTTTTTTATTTACTATACTTGTTTATTTGCTACTATAGTTGAATCATCTTCTTGGTTAGTTTTGTGGTAAATTGGTAAAACATTTAGGATGATGAATTTTTAACTGATCTGATTTCTATGCCAAATCATCATCTAGGGCAATGGGCAGTTTCCCCACGTTACGACCAGTACAAAGATGCATGGGATACTCATTGACCAAGGTTGTTTACTTAAAATTTTTCTTTCTTTTCCTTTTTTTATTTTATTTCCTCTTTTCTGGGTGGAAAGAACATATCTACTCTTGTATATGTCTTAGTGATAATCTTTTCTAATTTTATTTCTGGTTCTAATGCTAAGAAGTGTCCTGGTACAGGCAGATAAGAAAGATGAAGCATGAGAGAAGTATCCTGACAAAGCTGAAGCAGCAGTGTGGTGGTCAGTTCACATCAAAGATGGAAGGAATGGTGAGTTGTCTACAACCTGTATTAATTTGCAAGCCATGCTTTAATGTAGTTTTGGTATACTGGCAGAAATAATTGTTTTCTTGCTTTGCTGTTTTCCAGGTCACAGATTTGACTTTGGCAAGGGAAAATCAAACTAACTTTGAAGAGTACCTCAAAACCAATCCAGATGCAAGTCCTGGGATTGACCTGACTGTTGCTGTCCTAACTACTGGCTTTTGGCCTAGTTACAAGTCTTTTGACCTCAACCTCAGGCAGATTGAGTTATCAGGAAATCATGACTCAATTAAACTTGACAGATGATGATGTTGTTAGGCTGCTCCATTCTCTTTCATGTGCAAAGTATAAGATTCTTAACAAAGAACCAAACAACAAAACAATCTCTCCAACGGATCCACATTAGTGTGCTTTCTATTCCTATTTAATTTTTTTGGGGAAATTACACTTCTTGTCCATTTTGATTTTAATTGATGTATTTAAAATCTAAATTGTTTCTATTCTTAGGTATGTAATGCATTGTTTTTTATTTTTAATTTTGTTTTCAAGCTTAGTTTATTTATTATTTTAATAAACATCAATTATTAGTTCTTGATAATTGTTTGACAGGTATTTTTTTTGTTCAACCATATTAAATTAGCACAATTTAAAAGTTTAAAAAAAAAAAAGACTGTGGCGGCGTTTAAAAAACGTCACTATATCCCATTGTAACGGCTAGATTTTAAAATGTATAAATGTCTATGATGGCGTTTTCCAAAACGTCGCTAAATGTCTAGTGACGTCATAATACAGCTTAGGTAGGACATTTGGCGGCGTTTTTAAAAACGTCGCCTATACTAATATAACGACGTTTTTCAAACGCCATAAAGTTATAGCGACGGCCGCGTCGTCGGCGTTTGGTACTAAACGTCACAAAAAGAATTAGCGACGTTTTTAGTACTTTTAGCGGCGTTTTTTAAACGCCGCTAAAAATAGATTTTCCAGCAGTGGAATCAAGATCCTCTCATTCAGTTTCCTCTTTGACTTTCTACTTGTTGGATTATTGGGTCTACTTTTGGGGCCAATTTTAATGATCTGAACAGTTCCCATTTTAAGATTTATTGAGCATATCATACTTGTAAAAAATCAAATTAATCAGATATCAAAAAATACGTGTTTAGATCATCAAACTAAAAACTATTTTTAAAAAAAATTTAATAAACAGTTTTCCGTACACATACTTTCTGATATTCGATCAATGTGATTTTCTACAGCTATAAATACTCAAAAAAACTTAAAATGTGAATGGTTCAGATCATCGAAATTTGGCCCAAAAATGAGCCCAATAACTCAGTACGTAGGAAATCAAGGAGGAAACTCAAGGAGAGGATCTTAATTCTGTAATAAATGAATATATATCCTAAAACTTTCAATACCAATAGTGCTATATAGGAATATATTATCGCGTTCCTAACTATACGATGTGGCGAAAATCTTAAAATACATGAATTTTAATGCACAATCATGTAGTTGGGAGTGTTTGTTTTATATTTAGCTATTACATAATAATGTTGTTTAATCTGTTGTTGGAAGCATAAACTCAATTTGAATTTGGTGAAGGAGAATTTCAAAAAAGCAGAGAACAAACAAGAGGTTGCTGACAAGTTCCAAAGAGGAAGAGGAAGTCAAAATGAAAAAGAAGAATGAGGCTTCAAGGAAGCTTCATTGATAAAACTTGGCTTAGAAGAAATACTACAACACACTGATTATACACGGTTTGTACACGATTGTAGAGTCTATAAATAAAAAGTTGTGAGATTGTTTTAGAGAGAGTGGAAGAAAAAAAATATAATCTTCAAAGGAGAAACATATCTCTAGACAAGGAAAATTTTAAGAGAGTTGAGAGAATCAGAGAATTAACATAGAGATAGCTATGCTTTGTTAAGTTGTTTGAGTGATTGAATAAAAGTAGTGTTTTTTCAATAAAACCTCTCTTTTTATACCATCACAACTAGTATATACCCCTCTCTTACTACTCAACAGCAGTATCAGAGTTAGAAGAGTTAGTTTGGGTCAAAATTTCAAATAAACAGAGAAGGCATAAAGAGTTTTCAAATTTGTCTAGATTCCGAAAATGTCAAAATCAATATCTGAATATTCCAAAGGGTTCGTGTTGACTAGAGGAGTATAGAACCATTAACCAGAAGAGTCAAAACATAGCCAAAGTTCACTGATAATTGCGACATCCGAAAATTGAAATTTTTTGAAACTGTTGAATTCAATTTTGAATATACCAAATTGAAGTACTTGTTGAGAGGATTTCGACGGTATAAAGAACGACTCAAACGAACTCCAAATGAACCTATACAGCTGCCGAGAAGCTGAGCTCATACATAGCACTCGTCTTCTCCAAAATTCTGAAGTCGCGGAACATTTAAGAGAAATTATTTAGTGGTTCGCGATTGAATTACAACCATTAATCTGAATTGTTCAAATTATTTTAGTTAGATCTGAGCCATTTTAAATCAAATTTTGACAATTTAATAATTATTTCTAACTATTTGAAATATTTTGAACACATCTGTATGGTCCGATTTTACAAATTCCATACCAACAATTTACAGATTTTATTTGAAGAGATGAAGTAAGAAAAATATTCTTCAAAACAGGAATCGAAGAATATAATAAAAAAGACATCATAGATGGATGATAGAAGACGTCCCATATATCGTGAACAAGACAAGCAAATAGGTGATTGCTCTAAGACATTGAAGAGAGATGAGTCAATAAATGGTTAATAGAAGTGGACAACATGTGGTTGTTACACAAGATAAACAACATATGGTTGTTTCTAGAGACAAAGAACAACAGGTGATTGTTCCAAAAGATATACGTCAACAGAGAATTAACAAGAAAGGACAATAGAGGGTTGTTCCACAAGGAAGAGATCCTAACAGAGGACATGTACCACGAGGAAGAGGTTGTAGACAAGAGATAAGATATCAATAAGAGGTTGACAGCACCGAACAACATGAATTTGTTCCGAGAGAAATAGAAGTCAACAGATGATTGACTTCAAAGACTAGACAAGAGGTCATCCATGAGTAGATTTGAAAGCATTGTGTAGAGAATCTAACAAATTGAGTTTAAAAGGAGATGTTGGAAAGACAAACTCAATTTGAGTTTGGTAAAGGAGAATCCCAAAGAAAATGAGAACAAGCAAGATGCTGCTAGAAAGTTCTAGAGAGAAGAAGAGGAAGTCAACATAAAGAAGAAGAAGAAGAAGAAGAATGAGGAAGATCCATGGATGAAACTTAGCTTAGAATACACAATTTGTACCCGATTGTGGAGTCTATAAATAAAGAGTTGTGAGTTGTTTTAGAGAGTGCGGGAGAAGAAAAATGTAATCTCTAGATAGAAACATAACATCTCTAGATAAGGAGAATTCTAAGAGAGTTGAGAGAATTTGAGAGTTAACAGAGCGATAGTTATGTTTTGTTGAGTTGTTTGAGTGATTGAATAAAATGAGTGTTTCTTCAATTAATTTCCCTCTTTGTATACCATCATAACCGATATACACCCCTCTCCTACTCCTAACATCTTTTGTCTTCAAAATTTAGAAATCTCCAAATGCATGAATTTTGAGGCATAATTAGGTTGCTTAGAGTGCAATGAAACATGGATAGAGATTTTATTGACAGAGAATCCTATCCTAACTGAGCTATATGGCTTTTATTTTTGACTCAAAGGCAAAATCAAACTCCAACTACCTTCGTTTTTAGTTTCATAAAATTTTAAAGAAATAAGTAAGAAAGAGAGACAGAAAGGAGTGGGAGGGAAGAGAAACAAATGAGGGAAAGGCGTAATAGATCTAGTGTGTAATAAAAGAATAAGAGAAATTATCAGAAGGCCACATGTCCAGTCTACGTCTCGCTACGTATGCAAAACCCAATGGTTGCATGTGCAAATTAGCGCAATACCTAGGGGTGTAAATCTGGCCCGGCCCACCCGGGCTCAGGCTGGGCCCATGTCAGGCCTTGTGGGCTCCCGCCAAAATTCGGGTTTGGCTGGGACGGTCCACGAGTCAAAAATTAAGCCTAAGCCCAGGGGTATTCGGGCCTTGGGTGAGCCGGCCCAATGGGCTTGGGCCTGGCCTCAGGCTTGGGCGGGCCTAACCATTTTTTTTTGTTTTTTTAATTTTTTTTTTACCAAAGTTTTATTATTTTCTATTAAAAAATACACTGGCTTTGGGCGGGCCGGGCTTCGGGCCGAGCCCTAAGTGGGTCTTAAGCGAGCCGATGGGCTGGACCACAGACCGGGTCAGACTTTAAAACAATGGCCCAGGCCCTAGCCTAGGGGCTCGGGCTTGGGCCTAAGCGGGCCTAAACGGGTGGGGTCCATCTTGGGTCGCGGGTGGGTTTCGAGCCACCCACGAGCTGCGGGCCATTTTTACATCCCTAGCAACACCATAACCATACATTGACCTTCATCACTGCACATGTGGAAGTCATGGTCGCACACACGGATTCCTACCACCGCACGAGTAGGTCTAGCCCACTACACGTGCAGAGTGCCCCTATTAATGAACTACCTCAAATTTCAACTCTAAGCCTAGAATCCACATCCTGTAGCCCAAAACTCAAATTGAAACGCTTCAAACGATAAACAAGATTTAGGAGTTGTTTGAGATGACCTAAATAAGTGTACTTTTTTGTCTTTTTACGAAAAGATGTGCAGAAAAGTAGAGAGGTGATGTGATAGAAAAAAAGATAAAAAGATGAATTATTTGAGACTTCCTAAACTTGACCTTAATACAACACTAATGATCTCAGAAACAAAAAACGACCAAGATATTCAAAAATATTCGAAAATAGTACAAGTACGCCCAACAATTACCAAATAGAGGGTTCAAGTCAATTCTAAGATCTAAGACGCTACTGTTATTGTCAAATGTGAATTTTTTTTAAAAATAAAATTAGCAGAATTTTTGTTTAGGATGTCACAATATCAGACAAAATTTCTTAGAGTTACCATGGTAAAGAGTTGCATTAAACAAGGAGACAACTCTAATTTATATTATAAGATAAATGTAGGCAACATATTCGGACATGCCAATCAACATATTATCCGGCCCATAAATAAGGGTAATGTTAGGGATATCAAATTTTTTATTAAATAAATGACCAAATATCTCATGTAGGTATAGGGTCCGCAATTTTGTAAATCTCACATCCATGTAAGATATTTGATCATTTATTTGGTAGAAAATTTAGAGTCTATAGCATTTTTTCATGAATAAGGGTAATACCAGGGATATCAAATTTTTTACCAAATAAATATGTGAGATATTTGGTCATTTATTTGGTAAAAAATTTAGAGCCTATAGCATTTTTCCATTAATAAGGGTAATGCTAGGGATACTAAATTTTCTACCAAATAAATGACCAAATGTCTCACATTGGTGTGGGGTCCGCAATTTTGTGGATCTCACACCCATGTAAGACATTTAATTATTTATTTGATAGAAATTTTTAGGCTTATAGCATTTTCATTACCGAGGTGATAATTTCTTGAGTCTCATAAATACTCATTTTTAAGAACATTGGAACAAACTTTGCTTTCAATAACAAATTTTAGAAATGTTAAGAATTTTTTTAAAAAAAATATACTAAAATATAACAGTGGTACTACATGCACTAATTAGTATACCAACGTTAGTTATGACATAATTATTGACTCCACTCATTATACAAATTACAAATACAAAAAAACCTCTTAAATTATATCACATTATCAATTGGTAAATTAGTTAATACACTAATTGATAAATATAACATTATTCAAAATATAAAGGTGCCAAGTGTAATTTATCCGAAATAGGCCAAATCTAAAACCTATTGTATAATTTAATGAGTAAGGATTGGTATTCTTTAAGATTGTTGTTTTGTTTGCATCTCATTGTCTCTTTTCTAAGTGTTTTGCTTTGAATTAATCCATGATTTCATCAACCTTGAAGGGGTTTGACAAGATCAAGAAAGGTTATTTGATGCATTGATTGGCCCAAGGGTCTTAGATATCACACGACTATGTTGAGTCCATCGTTAAATTTAAGGAGTCATGTCATGTGAACGTTGGAACAATGTCTTATCAACGTTAAATAATTTTCAATTTGGTAGTTGTTGTGATTATAACTTTAGCAGAGACAAGCATCCATACTTGCATACGCATATACATTCATGAACATATAAAAAACGGTTACCAGAGACATTTAATAATGAAAACACTTTCTTTCGCAAAGAGTTCTTTTGAAAAAAAAAATAAATAATAAATTATAAAGGAGTTGAATCGGTAGATCTAATTTTATGATTGGGGCCATTGGAGTCCTGTTTTTTTTACAATAATGATTCATCCCACTAATTTGGGAACACTAATGGACCACTAATGAGGTGGAAACTTAAAAAAAAAAAAAAAAAAAAAAAAAAAGAAGAGCAAACATCCCATCATGTGGGACCCACACCACTTTAGAGCTATTAGTGCTCTTCTTTTTAGTGGTCTCACTCATTTTTCTTTTTTTTATCTACATTATTTAATTTGTAGTGATCGTTAAGCAGATCATTCATATAATAAATTTAGTTAACTGGACATTAAGAACTATCTAATCAGGTCACTTTTCTTTTGAAAAAAATAGATTTTTTTTTTTTTCATACACGTATAAATTAATTATGTGGCTACTGAAATTCCAATCAACTTGAATTTTTGTTTATATGATTTATTCTATGGTCCATACAAATTGAACGGTTTAGATCAATAAGATGGGCTTAAGACTAGACTCACAACCATGAAGTTGGACCCTCTAGTCCAATTTTGAAGTACAGGAAATCTGAGTTTAATAGAAAAACAAACACAAAAAGAATACAAAATATACATGAATATAATACGATTTATTAGTAGCTTAGCGACCACATCTAAAAAATATTATCCATCTATATATATTTTGTATAATTCTATGTACAATTTTAGTGTGTTTAATTTATTTTAACTAAAGCAGTGCCCCAAAGTGGCACTATAATGGTTTGTTTATTTATTTATTTTTAATTTTCTTATCACATTAACAAATACAAAATTTATTAATAAATAAAATTTTAAAAAAATTGTTAGTAGTGTCCACTTCTAAAAAATATTACCTATTATGTACATTTTGAATTCAATTATATGATCAATATATTCCTATATTTATTTCAATCTAAACCCAAAGTGGCACCATAATGCTTTGTTTATTTTTATTTTGTAATATATTTTTTTGGTTTTCTTATCACATAATTTTTTTTTTCTTTTTTACAAAAAAAAAAAGAGAAATATATAAAATAGCAAGATTAAGTGATTTTAAGGTTTAGGATTTAAGATTTACATATACATATGAGTAAGGAGTGGTTTGAGATGATCTAAATAAGTGTATTTTTTGATTTTTTATAAAATATGGGTTGGGTATGGGTTAGGTTTGAAGTGATGTGTTAGAGAGGTAATGTAACTTAAATAAGATGATGTGACTTAAATAAAATAGTGACTTTTTGACTTTTTATCTTTTTTAGATCATGCCAAACAAGGCCTAATCCTATGTGCACAGAAACCAAATATTGAACTACACACAACTCTCCCATACATGTAGGCCCCACCTCTTGTGAGAAGATTGTATCTCATTTTATTTTTAGTTTATGTATTCTTAGCATTAGTTTATGCATATTTGTCCGATCTTTATCCAATCCAAAATAAATATAATATTATTAGCACAACATTAAAACAGTATTTTGAAAACAGTAATGTTATTAATGAAAAGGGTAAATTACACTAACATCTCCTGAGGTTTATATTTATTATAGTTCTTTCCTTCACCTTTTAGAAACTATATCTCCCTCCCTGAAGTCTAAAGTTTCATTACAGATTCCCTCCTCAGCAACTTAATTTTTTTAAATACCAATTTTGCCCTCATTGGGTAAATTACATTGGCACCCCCCACATTTTAAAAATTACAATCTCCTCCCTAAGGTTTAAAGTAGCATTACCAATTGTCCCATTGGTTAGTATTACTTGACAAAAAAAAATCATTGAAAAAAAAAGTTAATTGGAAAAAAAATTATTTGAAAACAAAATTAATTGAAAAAAAATTTTGTTAGTAAAATTTTTTAATTTCTATTTAAAAACCAACGTAAACTCATTTTTTGAATTTACGTTTTTTTCTTCAAATTTACAATCTGAGACAACCATTTACAAACAAAAAAAAAATTATCAAACAAGTTTTTATGACAGTTTTTAAAATTGTTACAAATATAAATTGAAAACTGAAAACGAAATAGTTACCAAACAGGTTTCAGATGGTAAAAATATCGTAAAATTAACAAATAATTAAATAGGTTACCAACGTAAGAAATGACTTATCAAAATATTCTTAAGCTATGTATGGTTTGATTTTTAGAAAAAAAAAATTAAAAATTAAAAATTAATTTGGTTAAGAAATAAAAAATAAAAAATAATTATCATTTTTGTATAATTTTTTTTTTCGAGTGGCTATAAATAATGTTTTACAAATTAAATTGAAACAACTATACGTATGTATATAACCTGCCCAAAAGTTAAAATGATAATTATTTCTTATCCTTAAATGATAATTATTTTTTATTTTTTATTTCTTAATCAAATTAATTTTTAATTTTTAAAAAAAAATTCTAAAAATCAAACCATACATAGCCTAAGAATATTTTGATAAGTCATTTCTTACGTTAGTAACTTATTTAATTATTTGTTAATTTTATGACATTTTTATCATCTGAGGCCTGTTTGGTAACTATTTCGTTTTCAGTTTTCAATTTGTATTTACAAAAATTTTAAAAACTGTCATAAAAATTTATTTGATAATTTTTTGGGTTTATAAATTGTTGTCTCAGTTTGTAAATTTGAGGAAAAAAAGTAAATTCAAAAAATGCGCTTACGTTTGTTTTTAAATAGAAATTTTAAAAAAAAATCAATTAATTTTTTTTTTCAAATAATTTTTTTTCCAATTAATTTTTTTTTTTATAAATTTTTTTCTAACTAATACTAACTGAGGGGGCAATTAGTAATACTTCTTTAAACCTCAGGGAGGAGATTGTAATTTCTAAAATGTGAGGGATGTCAATGTAATTTACCTAGTGAGGGCAAAATTGGTATTTAAAAAAATTAAATTGCTAAGTTGGAATCTGTAATGAAATTTTAAACCTCAGGAAGGGAGATGTAATTTCTAAAAGGTAAGGGAAGAACTACAATAAACATAAACCTCAAGGAGTGTCAGTGTAATTTACCCTAATGAAAAAAATGTAACTAGAAAAGCGTTCAAAAATTAAAATGTATGCATTAAATTAATTTTAAAAAAAATAAACTTAAATATAAACAATTCAAAATAATTATACTTTCACGGAATACAAGTAATTTTGTGCTCCATGAAAGTAAAAATTGTGGCATGAATTCGGAGTGGACAAACACTAGGCCAAGTTGGGTATGCACTATATGGCCCTGTTTAGTAGAGCTTATTTTCAGCTTTTTTCAGCTTTTAGCTTAATTTAAGCTATTTTGATGTGTTTGGTTCAGCCTAATAATACAGCTTATAGCTTTTTGTAAGTAAAAAATCAACTTATTCTTTGAGTGGGGAAGGAGAAGCTTAATTTATAAGTAAAAAATCAGTTTATGTTCACAGTTATAAACTATAAGCTGTTAGGCTATAAGTTATAATCACTTTCCCACAACTCTACCAAACGGGCCTATATAGTAGAGTATGTATATTATCCTTAGCTTAGCCTAGCCCGACATCAGTCTAATGTAGCCATTCCAAATCCGATCCCAAAGAAATGCTTAAATTTCAATTTCGCCCACTTAACTCAATAGATAAAAATTATTATTATTATTTATTATTATTATTATTATTTGTGTGTGGTCTTGAAGGCCAATTAAATTATTTAGATCATTTTAATAATTATTTAAATTTGAAACAATCACAAAATTCAATTGTGACATAAATATGATATTGTAACAAATATTTCAATTTAAGTTTTAGAAAAAAAAAAGTATATATATACTTTTCTTGTCTTTTATTATTTTAATAATTTATTTTGAAATTAAATAATATAAAAAATAAAATTAATATTTTATAAATTGACAGGTGAAATCGGGTTGGGTTGGACTAAAACCCATTATCGCAGGCCAAAAATCTCAATTAAACCCGATTCTATAGGTTAAATATTTTTCCAAACATAAAAATATCAGATTGGGTAGGGCAGATTGAGTGGGCAATCGGGCTCATGGCCATCCTTAACCTGAGCAGCTCTAACTTGCTCCGATGAAAGTGTAATTAATTTAAATTGTTCTCACTTCAATACAATATTCTCTTACTTTTATGTTTAACGAACATCGGACCAAATTAAAATTTAAAAAATTAATGGTATATAAAAATAAATTTGTTACCACATTTATTTAACAATAGACACATTTGAATCCATAAGACCAGTTCTAATTGTTCATCGAATCTATCATCAAATTTAAATTTGATTAAAAAATAGTGACTTTTTGCTTCTCTAACGGTTCATCAAATCTAAGATTTCACTTTTTTTTCATCAAACGGAGGATCAATGTGTCTTTCATCAAATCATTATTCATGGTCGTTGAATTTTCACCACCGGATGTCCTCCTGAATTACCACCTCAAGGCAAAAATTTATGAAAAAAATAACACTGCCTGGTCAACCACGCGGTCAATCCCCCAGATGACCATCTCAAGGTAAAAAAATGTGAAAAAATTACACTATCCGATCGACCGGTCGGTCATCTGCTTGGTTGACTGGTGGTTTGATGAAATCACAAATCCCTCCATTGAAACACTTGATATTAAAAGAAATTTTTATTCAATTTTTTACTTAAATTTAATGAAAATTTTGATACACTATTAGATATATCCTAAGTGATTCTATGTGTTTATGTCTAGTGGTAAATATATATAAATAAATAAATAAAGGGCGAAAAGTCTCTGTACATATTACACTTTGAATTTTTACTCTTTTGACTGAATAATATTCACCATCCACATCTGAATTGAATCATATTGTTTGGGTTATGAGGTTCATCCCAGGTCTTCTTTTAGTAATTTTAATGATTCAATTTATGGATTCCAATATATAGATTGGACTTCTCTCTTTTTCATAATTTAAATTAGAGAATTCTGTCTTGGCCCATGAGGCTCGTAGTGAGCTCATTTTTTGATAATCCGAATTATTTATGTTTTTAGTTATTTGTGTGTCATTTACACACAAAATTAGGTTAATTTAATAATCGTAATTTATTTAATTTATCATGTTTGTTATCAAAAAAATGAGTTGTTTATTTTAAAAACACATTTACTGTTCATTTTTTTAAATATAAATGTAATAAATTAAATATATTACGATTATTGGATCGATCTAATTTTTATTTTTTTATATGATATATACGAAAGACCTTTAAAATGTATAGTTTGTATCATCGAAATAGACACTACTTTCCAATCCATATTATGAATTGAAGGAATCTGTAACAATTCGAAAATTTAAATTGTCCCTTAAATTTTATACTGGTATTATAGTAGTATGTTATAATATATTATTAAATAAATAATAATAAATACAAAATCTAATTTGACATTAGATTATCAAATATGGGATTAATTAAGGATTATTATTTGAGGCCAAATTAACAGAAATATGAAATTATAATACTAGTTGGATCAAATTAAAGTTAAAGATAATAAATAAATAAATATATGAAATAAGAATAATAATGATAATTAATAATAAGCATACCAAAGTGATAAGGCCAACAGTAAGTGATTAGGCTAACATTAATTAACCAACAATTAATTAAGAGATTTGTAAATCTCTCCGAGCAAAAGAGGTTACGCCAATCTAGGCCTTAAGGAAGGTGAGTCACCATGGTTAGACATCTTGTGCTTGTGTATATATAAAAGGATGGAGGGCTGCCAATTGAGTGAAAGGAATGAGGGAAAAGGAAGCGAAGGAAAGGGGAATAAAATAATGGAAGTTGAAAGAGTTTTTTGTAGTGAAAAAAAAATAGTAAGATACGATTTTTAAGATGAGTTATATTATACCTTGAGTCCTGATAATATATTTTATATATTTTTTGAGTTACCATAAATTATTATATACAAGTTTATATTTTATAAATTATATTAATATTTCAATTACGTGAACTATTTTCTGAATCCTATTTGCTTAAAATGAAACTCGTGGATATGTTTGTTTAACTTAACTTTTAGTGATTATTTGACTATGACCTTATATACAATTATGCTTTATAAGTACCACCACGGGAGTCCCATGACTTGGGTGACTTAAATAATTATTGGCCTCTGTTTGGTCATTTTATGGCCCTCTGTTTGTCATGGATCCATTGACCTATGTTCTATGCGGAGCAAAGTACTGTGCGGAGATAAGTGCTACACTATTGTGGGAGCCACTTCTATAATCCGTACGAGTCACCTCTTGAATCTGTATCTCTGTTCTAACTATCATTCATGTGACCTCTATTCTGTTTTGTTCAGTACCGTGGTTATGGTTATTTATTTAAATAATCTTAGTTTTACTACTGAAATGATTATTCGTTCAGACTAAGTTATCTTAAATATTTTAGTTACATAACTATTCATAGTTATTTTGTGTCCCTTATACTCTTGGCATAACATTTTTCACTTTGCCATGTATTTATAGCTGTTTACCAATTTTCAGGAAACAATACAATTCAGAAATAGCTTTTGGAAAGTCTTAGATGCGGGGCTGCAGAATAGACACACACAGCACTTTTATGATATTTTTATATATATAAATATCGGTCTTTTTAGTCAATAAATTTTGTAATAAAAATAGAAGCTCTGATGATTATTTTGGTACCCTCACTTAAATATTACTTCTACTCGCGTTTATTAATTTGTTCAAGAATTGGCCGGAAGTAACTTCAGTTACTGACCATCATGATACTTAACCCTTAAATACGGAGAACGGGTCGTGACAGAATCAAATTCTTATACATATCATTTGCAGAAAAAATTAAATTAATCTAATAATTATGAAAAAAAAGTGATGTAATCATATTTACTTTAAAAAAAAAAAAAAAAAAAAAAAAAAAAAAAAAAAAAACTACCAATATGCCCTATTAAAGACTAACAGCACTATCCAACTCAAAAAATGATTTTTCTTGTTAGGTAAATTATAAATATACCTTTTGAGATTTGATTAAAATATAAATTATTTTTTGTAGTTTTAAAAATTATATTTCACCCCCTGAAATTTCTAATTTCATAATAAATCGCCTCTTTTATTAATAAATTATCAAGTCAATTAATAGTTTTTAATGATATTAAAAATATGTTTTTATTAATAATTTAGGTAATTTTATTATTGTATAGGAAAGCAATTATGAATTTCATTTTTTAGTTAATTCTATTAAATAAAAAATTCTAATAAGGTATTACAATTTTTTAAACTATATGGGACAATCTATATTTTAAGAAAACCTCAGGGGTGTATTTGTAATTTACCTAAAAAATACACTCTCTAATATTTGATTAAAATATGAATCGCCCTTTGTGTTTTAAAAATTACATTCCACCCTCTGGAATTTCTAATTTCATAATAAATCGCCCCTTTAATTAATAAATGATTAAGTCAATTAACAGTTTTTAATGATGTTAAAAACATGTTTCAATTAATAATTTAAGTAATTTTATTATTGTATAGGAGAGCACTTATGAATTTCATTTTTTTAGTTAATTCTGTTAAATAAAAAATTCTAATAATGAGTTATTTGTAATTTTTTAAACCACATGGAGCAATCCGTATTTTAAGCAAACCTCAGGGGGTGTATTTGTAATTTACCCTATGTTTTAAGCTTGATAATGTAACAATCAATTAGAATATTTAAGATAATACTCTTTTTCATATTTTTCCTAATTATCAACCAATTATATCACTTACACATTATTAGGTCAAAAAAATTGACTTATATATCAATTTTTTTTATTATTTGATTCACGAGTGATTATTGGGTACTCTGGGAGTACGGTCAAATAGTGCTCCATGGTATTATAATTTGTGGAGAATATAGAATATTATGATTTTGTGTTGAGTGATTGAAAAATATGAGAACATAATAAATGATGATTAATTAATGAATATGATCACGTGATATTTTGGAATTACCTAATAATTTTCCCTCTTACGCTATAATGTAATGTTATTTTTATTTTTATTTTGGATAAATTATAAATACACCTTTTGAGGTTTGATTAAAATATGAATTGTCTTCTGTTGTTCTGGAAATTATATTCCATCCCCTGAGGCTTATAATTTCATAACAAATCGTCCTTTTTATTAATAAATCATTAGGTTAATTAACAGTTTTTGATGATATTAAAAGCATATTTCAATTAATAATTTAAATAATTTTATTATTGTATAGGAGAGTAATTATAAATTTTATTTTTTTAGTTAATTATGTTAAATAAAAAATTTTGATAAAAATATTTATTAATTTTTAAATCACAAAAAATAATCTATACCTCAAACAAATCTCAAAAATATATTTATAATTCATCATTTTATTTTTAGAATAATGACGGAGATCCACCCCCATAAAATCCACACAAATCTAAATAAATCCCACATATCCAATAAATGAGCCTCGTATATACATGAAAAGTTAGAATTACTTTGAAAATGTGGGGTAATCCCGAGAGGGGTCCAAACATTTTCCGGTCTCAAGCAACTCCCCCATAAGGGGATAAAAGGAGGACAGACCCAAAGGGCAAGGCCAGTTGTTAAGAGAAGTAGAACAGTTGTCCCATTTAGCTCTCTACTCCAATGGCTAAATACACATCCCAAATGGACTTGACAACCAAAAACACTTCCGACGAACAAAACGACGACGAATCTATATTACTTCCAGGTTTACCCGACCACCTCTCTCAGCTTTGCCTCTCCTCTCTCCAACCTTCCCTCCTCTTCTCCGTCCGCCGCTCGTGGCGGCGCCTTCTCTTTTCCCCTTCTTTCCCCCCTTTCTTCTCTCTCTACACCCTTCTCTCATCACCATCATCATCCAACTCCATTGACTTCTTCTCTCTACACCCTTTCACATTATCTTGGCACCGCCTCCCTCCTCCGCCTCCGTCTGACCCACCTCTCCGCCTCCTCCACCGCCACCCTTCTTTCATATCCCGCAACCTCCCAATCCAATCCCTCACCGTCTCCAACAACCGCCTCCTCCTCATCGCCGCCACCAACCACCACTTCCTCCCCGCTCTCCCCCGCCCTTTAGTCTTCGACCCGCTCTCCACCACCGCCAACAACCACCACTGGTTCTCCGGCCCGCCACTCCCCGCTCCCCGCCGGTGGTGCGCCGCCGGCTCCGTCGGCAGCGCAGTCTACGTGGCGAGCGGGGTCGGATCGCATTACCGGGGTGACGTGGCGCGGTCAGTGGAGAAATGGGAAATGGGTAACACGGACGTAGAGCCGAAATGGGAGAAAGTGGCAGCGTTGAGAGATGGTAGATTTAGTAGAGAAGCTGTTGAAGCAGTTGGATATAGAGGGAAGCTTTACATGGTGAATGTGAAAGGAAATGCTATTAAACAAGGTGCTGTTTATGATGTGGCAGGGGACCGGTGGGAGGAGATGCCGGAGGGGATGCTGGCTGGGTGGAATGGGCCGGTGGCGGCGGCGGAGGAGGAGGAGATGTACGTGGTGGATGAGGGGAAGGGTGTGCTGAGAAAGTATGATTGTGGTGGTGATAGGTGGGAAGAGGTGGTGGACTTGAAGGAGGAGTTGAAGGGTGCCGAGCAGATAGCGGCTGGGAGGGGTAGAGTTTGTGTGGTTTCCAGTAACGGTAGTCGGATCGTAGTGGTGGATGTGGTGGCGAAGCCTCCGAGAACTTGGGTTGTGAATCCACCGCCGGAGATGGAGGTGGTTGCTGTACATATCTTGCCGAGGATGAGCCTGCCTGAATAAATTTTTATTTTTATTTTTTATTTTTATGATCAGTGTCCGGACTGGTTTAGTATCTCCGTTAATTTTGAGAATCACACAAAGTATTCCTCTTTAGATCAGACAAATTTCAAGCAAACTTTATAGGTGTAGTTTCAGAAAATCGACAATATGAGAGTTGAATTTGATACATGGAGGCCCCAACCTATCGGAATACATAGCTCACATCACATTTTGTAATGAGAAAGTCTGTTAAAATATTTAAAGTAATTCTTTTTTATATATATTAACTAATTATTAATTAATCATCTTTTGTACATAATATGAGCAGTAGAAATTTAGTTTAGAAAGTGAGTTGTATATATTTTTCCTTATATTATTAAATTTTATGAAAAAACTATACAATTAACATATATATATATATTTTTTTTTATTTATGTCATTTATGTGAAAGTTGTATTTTGTAACGTATATAGAATTTAAAATGAATATTTCGCCACGAAAAATTCGAAGTTTATGTAATGGACACAACATCTCAATTCACATATTTCGTGGGTCCACGACTCATTATAGTCGTGAAAGGTTATGTCGGAATATATGCAAATAGAAAAGTTGTTTTATTCGAGTCGAAAGACTTTATCACTCATTAAAATACTATTTATCATAGAATAGTATTTTTATTAATAAATCTTATTTAGAAGTGTTTTAATTTAAGAAATTTATGAAGGAATTTTTTAATTCATTTAGTCTCATATACGTATAGTTTTATTTAATAAAATTTTTTTTCTTGATTTACACTATTTTCTTGGACACTTATGCCCTTATATTTAATTTTGATATCCTTACAAATATTTTTTGAACGATTAGCAATTTTATGATGTGAACATTCATATTTTAAAATTCACATTGATAGAAATGTAAAATTGGCCCGTGGATGGTCCGAAACCTGCCCGCGACCCGGGACGAGCCCGGGCCGTTGACAATGTGAATATTCACATTGACATATTAACATTTACATTAATAGGAGTGTAAAATTGGCCCGCGTCCCGTGGCGGCGCAAAACACGCCGGCGGCCCATGGACAGGCCGGGGCGGGCCCGGTCCGGCCCGTTAATAATGTGAATATTCACATTGACATGTTAACATTCACATTTATATGAGTATAAAATTGGCCTGCGGCCCATGGGCGGCCAAAAGCCCCTTCCACGGCCTGGGGCGAGCCCGGCCCGGCCCGTTGACAATGTGAATATCCACATTAACATGTTAACATTCACATTGATAGGAGTGTAAAATTAGCCCGCACCCCGTGGCTGCCCAAAACCTGCCCACGACCCGTAGGCGGCTCGGGGCGGGCCCGGCCCAGCCTGTTAACAATGTGAATATTCACATTGACATCTTAACATTCACATTGATAAGAGTATAAAATTAGCCAGCAGCCCAAGGCGAGCCCGACCCAGCCCGTTGACAATGTGAATATTTACATTGACATGTAAACATTCACATTGATAAGAGTGTAAAATTGGCCCGCAACCTGTGGGCGGCCCGAAGCCCAACCGCAGCCCAACTCATGACATTGTGAATATTCACATTGACATGTTAACATTAACATTGATAAGAGTGTAAAATTTGCCCACTGTCCGAAGCTTGCCCGCGGCCCGGGGTAGGGCCGGACCGGCCCGTTGATAATGTGAATATTCACATTGACATGTTAACATGCACATTGATAGGAATGTAAAATTGGCCCGCGGCTCGTGGGCTGCCCGAAGCCTGCCCACGGCCCGGGGCAGGCTCGTTTGGGTCCCGGCTCGAGCCAGTGGGTCGAGCCTCTGGTCGGACCGATGGGCCTGGGCCTAGCCTCAGGCTTTGGTCGAGCTTGGGCGGGCTTGGCCATTTTTTTTTAATTCTTTTTAATTTTTTTCTACCAAAAAATTAGGCCCAGGCCCTAGCTCTATGTAACAACCCGACCCTCGTACATGTTCTTTGTTGTATTTCGGATCCTATTTTGTGATTTTGAAAGCTTACTGTGGAATCCTATGGGAAATTTAAATTAAGTAAGTAAACCATATGATTAAAGATGTCTATCTGTTCAATAAGAAAAGTATCTGTTACATGAGAATGCTTAGGTCAGGAATTGGAAGCCTTAGAGGCTTAATTATCTGCGACTGATTTCATATCTATAATCAGCATAATTTTTAAGTAATATTAAGCATTTATGGGGAATTTCAATTTCGGATGTTTAAACGATTGATTTTCGTCTTATTAGCCTTGCATATATATATGTGTGTTCTTTGAGCTTTGAGGGGAGTTCAACACATTTCATGGAAAAAGAATAATGAGAGTAAGAGTGGAGAGGATTGAGAAGGGAGTCTCACTAAAGGCCAGAGGTTGCATGATCTAGAGAGACTTTGGGAGATTTCAATTCAAGGTGAGTTTGTCTAACTTTTATAATTCCTCTCTTGAATTTGAGGATGATACAACCATGACAATTGAACCCCAGGGGTAATTGAACCATGTTTTATCCATTGGATGAGCTTGAACTGGGTTGCTTATGTATGTATGTGGAGAATTTGGCTTAGTTTCTTTCCTTCTCATGAAAGACCATGAAGAACATACCTTATATATGTATGTTGATGCAATATATGTGATGTTGTTGAAAAAGGAG
The DNA here is from genome assembly GCF_055761805.1 of Camellia sinensis. NCBI lineage: Eukaryota > Viridiplantae > Streptophyta > Magnoliopsida > Ericales > Theaceae > Camellia > Camellia sinensis. The sequence continues at coordinate 176,700,334 of NC_138962.1, read as the reverse complement.
AACATTTGATCATAGTTAAGAATTCAAGAACTAATGTTACCTACTTTAATGTATGTACTTGAAGCCTTTGTAATATGAATTTTTGATTAAGTATTGTCAACTAAATATGTCAAAATGAGCCTTGTGGGGATGTACCAAAAGATGGGATTTTGTAAGAAATTTTTGGACATTTTGGGCAGAATCGCCGCACGTGCAGGGGTCATGGCCGCACGTGCGGAAGGTGCTGCCGCACGTGCGGGAGTCATGGCCGCACGTGCGGGAAATGGTGAAAAACAGGGGCTTCTGTTCTGCTAAAAAGGCACGTGCGGGACCTCAGGGCCGCACGTGCGGGGCCAACTGCCGCACGTGCGGGGCTCACAGCCGCACGTGCGGCTCATGCTGAAAAATGCTGTCTGCTCCGTTTTGCGTGTAGAACCCTCTAATGTTGTCGGAATATGTATTTGATGCTTTTTAATATGTGTAGATTTCTCCGAAGTAAAACGAAACAGAAAATGATCTAATATGGAAAGGAAATTAAATTGTGTAAGGTTGAATGTGTGCAGGGCACACTTTGGGAAGAACAAGCACATCATCGCAACACTGTGAGTAGTAATATCACTCTCCGCTTTGCATATGGCTAATGATTTTCATTAGCATTCCGTTCACGTAATTATATCAATGTTTTAAGTATGCAACTATGTTTATGATTCAAGCATTATGTTAATGTTCAAGTACGTATGAATATATGTTAATGTTCAAGCATGTTTCAAGTATGTAAGGAAAGAAACGGGAAAGATAAAAGACCTTTACTCTATAAGACTTTGGGCCTACGGCCACTCAATATAAGCTATTATGATATGAAACAAAGTGCTACACGGAACTAAGTGCTACGATGTGAGCCACCTCTAGAGTCCGTGTGAGACACCTCTTGAGTTCGTATAAATATGTTTCAAGGGCTTTATGCCACTTTCAAGGGCTTTATGCCACTTTCAAGGGCCTTAGTGCCATATGTTATAAGGGCTTTGTGCCACCATGATTAAGGGCCTTGTGCCACTATGTTCAAGGGCATTATGCCACCATGTTTAAGGGCTATAAGCCGTTATGAATTAAGAATGTGATATATCAAGCTTTTATGTTCAAGATTGGGCCTAAGGCCGTTATAAGATGAATACAGAATCAGGCTAACTTTGTAACCTCTGCATTTACACATATATTGATATATGTCATGTTTCAAGTTGAGCATTGCTTCATTATGTATTACTATTCACTGAGCCCGGCTCACTCTCTGTTATGTCTGTTTCTGTAGGCAACCAACCAGGTGGTCAATCCTAACCTATGATGCCCGGTTCCTTTTGACAACCTTCGTGTATCCAAGCACTCTCAAGGCCACCCATTTTGTGAAGTCTACTAAGATAATTAGCTTTTTCTTGGCTACCCTTCTAAGGTTGATTGTATATAACTTCAATAGTTTTGTTACATGCCCGACTACAGGGCTGGGTCTGTTTATGTATTTGTATATATGTACTGTCAAGAAATATTTTTATGGATTCTATCAACCTCTTATGGTGCATGTAATGTATGAGATCCTGGCATGTTAGAAATAGCTCAATGGGATTTGCTTAATTTTGTATTCTTGTATGTTTTGTGCTTCCGTCAAGGCCCCATATGATATATATATATATACCAGGTTATCTGTCTGTTTCTGAATGGGTCATGCCCGAACTTTTAGGGGCAAGTTTGGGGCTGTGACAAGTCATGCCCGAACTTTTAGGGGCAAGTTTGGGGCTGTGACAAGTGGTATCAGAGCACGAGTTGCTATCTCACACACGGGACCATTGAGCTTTAGGGTGTCTAGAAAAGCTTTAGGCATCTTGCATGACATCCTGAAGATATATGAAAGAGCGATGGCAACGTTAAGTCTACTCTGATAATGCTAACACTTTTGAAATATGTCTATTATGTATAAATGCTTATTGTGTAGGTAATGGTGAGGACAAGGACAGAAGAGATAGAAGATGCTACGTCTGCACGGCTGGATAGAATGGAGAGAATGATTATGGAAATGGCAGAGACCCTACGGCAACAACAGCAACAGCCACAACAACCACCCCCACCACCGGTACCTCCACCGGCAGTACAAGATTTCCATGTTGAAGACCGGACTATTACTCTTACTAAGGAGTTTAAAAAGATGCAACCGCCATCGTTCAAAGGAGGAATAGAACCAATGAAAGTTGAGGCGTGGGTGTTGGGAATAGAGAAGTTATTTGAGGTTTTTCCCTGCACAGAAGCTCAGAAGGTGCAATTGGCTGCCTTTACTCTCGAGGATGAGGCACGCAGATGGTGGATGCTTACGAGAACTGTACACCAAGGGTTGACATGGGACAGATTCTTAGAATTGTTTTATGATAAGTACTTTTCTCAAAGTATGCGGGATAAGAAGGTAACCGAATTCGAAACTCTCAGGCAAGGGAACAAAACCGTTGCGGAATACGAAGCCCAATTTGCAGAATTAGCTCGGTTTGCACCCCATATGGTGGATACAGATTATAAGAAGGCGCGCAAATTTGAAGGGGGATTACGAAGTGCTATCCTGGATAAGGTCAATATGTTGAAGTTACCTACTTACGTTGATGTATTGGAGAGAGCCGTTATAGCGGAAGGGAATCTCGCTACTCAGAGTCGAATCTCATAATGGAAAGGGAAGAGGCAAAATGCTCAATGGTCGAAGGGATCACCTACTCCACCAAACAAGAAGCAGACTTTAGGGAGTTCAAATACTTCTACCCTTAGTCAAGATTCAATACCGACTTGTCCGGAATGTGGGAAGAAGCATCGTGGAACGTGCTATCGGAAGTCTGGAGCCTGTTTTCAGTGTGGTAAGACGGGTCACTTGATCAAGGATTGCCCTCAAAGAAATCAACAAAGCAATAATAGAACCACTACAAGTTCAGCAGGGTCTGCACCAATTGCCAACACCAAAACAACTGTTAAACCCACTAATAATAAAGACACTACGAGACAAGGCAGGGTATTCGCATTGGTTCCGGGAGATATGCACAATGCGGCAACAGTGGTATCAGGTACATTTATTGTTCACGGTCATTTCGCTCATGTATTATTTGATTCTGGCTCCACCCACTCTTTTGTGTCGAAACTATTTGCTCCTAATTTAGATAAAACTGAAGAAAAACTGTCTTATATGTTGTGTGTATCTTCACCTTTGGGAGGCCCTATGATTTGTACCTCGGGCCGGTGGGCCTGGGCCTGGGCCTAACCTCGAGCTTAAGTCAGGCTTGGGCGGGCCTGGCCATTTTTTTTTAATTCTTTTTAATTTTTTCTACCGAAATTTTATTATTTTCCACAAAAAAAGACATTGCGCCTCGGGTGGGCTAGGCCTTGGACCGAGCCTTGAATGGGCCTTAAGCGAGCTGATGGGCGGGGCCAAGCTTCAAAGTGATGACCTAGGCCCTAGCCTAGGGTCTCGGACATACTCGGGCCCGGACCCAAACGAGCCCACATTCCTATCAATGTACATGTTAACATGTCAATATGAATATTCACATTGTCAACGGGCTGGGCCGGGCCTACCCCGGGTCGCAGGCAAGCTTCAGGCAATGGGCAAATTTTACACTCCTATCAATGTTAATGTTAACATGTCAATGTGAATATTCACTTTGTTACGGGTCGGGCCAAGCTCGCCTTAGGCTGCGGTCGGGCTTCAGGCCGCCCACGGGCTGCGGGCCAATTTTACACTATTATCAATGTGAATGTTAACATGTCAATGTGAATATTCACATTGTCAACGGGCCAGGTCGGGCCCGCCCTAGGCCGCTAGTCAATTTTATACTCTTATCAATGTGAATGTTAACATGTCAATGTTAATATTCACATTGTCAACAGGCCGGGCCGGGCCCGCCCTGGGCCGCCCACGGGCCGTGGGTGGGTTTCGGGCAGACACGAGGCGCGGGCTAATTTTACACTCCTATCAATGTGAACGTTAACATGTCAATATGAATATTCACATTGTCAAAGGGCCGGGCTGGGCCCACCCCGGGCGGGCTTTTAGCCGCCCATGGGCCGTGGGCCAATTTTATACTCTTATTAATGTGAATGTTAACATGTCAATGTAAATATTCACATTGTCAACGGGCCGGACCGGGCCCGTCCCTGGCCGTCCATGGGCCGCGGGCGGGTTTCGCTCTGCCACGGGACGCGGGCCAATTTTACACTCCTATTAATGTGAATGTTAACATGTCAATGTGAAAATTCACATTGTCAACGGACCGAGCCCGCCTCGGCCCAACTCGAATTTTTTCGGGCACCAACGAGGATCGACATGGGCTGGGCCCCTACACATTGACGATATGAACATTCATATTGACGGTGTGAACATTCACATTAGGGGTATTTTGGTAATTATGTCACCCATAGGACTTATTGAAACATAAGAAAATAATGTGAACTAAATGGAACATAAGTAGATGAAAATGGTATTTTGGTTTTCTTATCTCAAATAGGACCTAATGGAATAGTAAAAAAGAATATGGGTTGGATGGAATAAAGCTCTTAGAAAGTGAATTTATTAAAAAAGCTCCCAATATAAATTTATATATATATATATATATATATATATTTTAATTATCGACAATAACATATATTTAGGCCTAGTTTGGCATAATTTAAAAAATTTAAAAAATCAAAAAGTCACTACCTTATTTAAGTCACATCATCTCATTTAAATCACATCATCTCTCTATCACATCACTTCAAACTCAACCCATATTTTACTTTTTTCATAAAAAGTCAAAAAGTGTACTTATTTAGATCATCCTAAACAACCCCAAATTAGAAAAGTATTAAAATAATATAGAGTAAATTGTTAAAAAAAACAAGATAAGGAAGTTACGGCAATGATACATAACACTAAAAATGATGCTCTACTGAGTTGGCACACACTAAAAAAAAAAAAAACCATAGCAACACTGTGGCATCCACTGCCATATCATTAGTGCTACCATTAATTAGTGGTCTCAATCATTTTCTAGGAAGTTATAAGGTATTAGTTCTAATAGATATTTTTTTATTAGTGAGAGGTCCACCATTTGTGACATAATTTGGTTTGTTGTTCTAGAAAGACATTTTATTACTAATTCTACCTCTTTATTTATCTGTTGACTTTTTTTATTTGTTTGACTTTTCATTGACTATCTATTCAAATTTATATCTATCTGCTCAAATAGTTTGTCTATCTGTTCAAATGTTTTTTTATTTGTTCCATTTTTTTGACCTATATGTTAAAAAAAATGTATCTATTGAATTTTTATAACTTAATTTTTCTATCTATTCAAATTCATACCATTTTTAAACTCTCTTTATTTGTTTCTCTCTCTATCTGTTTAATTTTACACCTCTTTTCTCTCTCTCTTGAATTTAATCTATTCAAATTTTATTATCTGTTCAAATTTTTGAATAAATTTGTTCAATTTTTTTTTAAAAATCTACTGCAATCTGTTTCTTCTTCATCAACAACATTCATCATCATTATCATTATCATCATTCATGAATAACAACAACACCAATAAATAAAAAATTAAAAAATGAGAACTCAACATGAATTTGATGCTATTACAAATCTATTGGATCAGAGACTCATAAAAGAAGAGGGGAAACGAGATCTAAGCCAAATCTGAGCCTTATTTTAAATCTTTGTGATATACTTCACATTGTGGTGATTTCAAAGTAAAATTTCATTATTAGATAATATTTTTATTTCATTATATAGTTGAAATAAAAATTTACATTTTAATTCAACTTATAAAATTGTAAGGGAAAATTAGTCTAAGATCCCTCTCCCATTTTTAGTTATGAAAGGGATAAACAATATTATTTTATGATGTCTAAGGTCCCTCAACCCCACACCCATATATCACAGAGAAATTTGACTCTCTCAAATCAAATTTCATTTCTCTCTCTCTCTCTCTCTCTCTCTCTACTTCGATACTCTTTAAACTCTAGCTCTCACCAATCTTCTCATTCTCTCTCTACAAAAATGGCAAACAACGGTCGACCACGCACTGAGATTGTGATTTTGAAAGGTATGATTTAATTTACTGTGAAAAAAAGGTTTGATTTTTATGATTTCATCAAGAAATCGCTGCACATTGATGTTAGCAAGACTCAATTGTCTGAAAAAAGAGAGGAGGTTGAAGAAGAAATATGAAAACAATGCTAGCAAGAGTAAAATAAGCGAGGATCGGACCTTTTCAAAGGCTCATAAGCAAAAAGCGTTGGAATTGTCGACAAAGATATGGTTTGGTGGAGCTAATTATGTAGGTGTTGATAGTGAAAACGATAATGAGAAAGCAAGAATAAGAGTCAAAGAGCTATTATAATTTTCACCAAAGGTTAATAATGTGAAAGAAGAAACAAAGATGCAGGTTGAGCCAAGTACAAGGGTGTCTCTCTCATAATTTAACTTGGTTTTCAATTTCTTTGTTTGTGAATTGTGTGTTTTTCTGCAATCTGTGTTTAGCTCATATTCACTGTAATTTATGCGACTGAATGGGAATTGCTTCTTGCTCTGTTTTGTTTATGTGAAATTTTCCTCCCAGATTTGGTCATATTGAATTTGAATTATGTTCGTTTATATTTGAACTTTTGCTAAATTTGTTATCTTGTCAGATTGTTCTTCTTTACTCTTTTGAGAATTGTTTATTCCAAGGCATATTTTGGGAAGTGATTTTGTTTTGAAATTTCTCTAGATTCTCAGAATTTCTCTGGAGGAAGAAGATGATGAACAAAGAAGATGATGATGAAGGCTTTAGGAATTTCTCTAGACTTCTTAAAATTTCTCTGGACAAAGAATATGATGAAAGCTTTAGGAATTTCTCTAGACTTCCTAGAATTTCTCTGGACAAAGAATATGATGAAGGCTTTAGGAATTTCTCTAGGAAGTCCAGAATTTCTCTGGAGAGAAATTTCTCTAGACTTCTCAGAATTTCTCTGAACAAAGAAGATGATGAAGGCTTTAGGAATTTCTCTGGAAAATCTAAAATTTCTCTGGACTTCTCAGAATTTCAATGGACAAAGAATATGATGAAGGCTTTAGAAATTTCTCTAGGAAGTCCAGAATTTCTTTGGACTTCTCAGAATTTCTCTGGACAAAGAAGATGTTGAAAGCTTAAGTTAGAAATTTCTTTGGAAAATTCAAAATTTCTCAGGAGAGTGGGAAGTCCAGAGAAATTTGGATCGAATTTTCTCTGGATTGATGTTGAGGGACCTTAGACATTATGAAAATATTAGATGTTCTTTATATTATAAAATTTTAATATCAGGAACTTTAAAAAAAAACTCCAAATTATAATACATCATTAAATAAAAAATTAATGGTAAATAAGTTGACAAGTACTTGACCCTTTTATCTAGTGTAAAATAGCTTATGTTGTTAATATCTTATATTTTAGTGTGAATTACAATTCAGTGGTTAGTGAAAAGTATTTACAAAAATATAGTAAGGGGTTGTTTGGGATGTTCTAAAAAGTGTACTTTTTGACTTTTTATGAAATATGGGTTGGGTTTAAAGTGATATGATAGAGAGGTGATGTGACTTAAATAAGATGATTTGACTTAAATAGGATAGTAATTTTTTGACTTTTATTAAAGATGTCAAACTTGGCCTAAATATTAATAATTAATATCATAACCTTTTTTACTAAGGTATAATAATTTTAAAAAAAATCACTCTGAATGATAATTTCCCCTATATTTTATCCTATAATACACTTCAAGAATGTTAATGTACTTTTCTTTCATAGGCTCCATTCTACAAATATGTGTACGACTTTAACATAGGAGTTCTTGATCAACGTGCTGTTTCATCTTTCGAGCATTAATGATATAATAATGAATAAAAAAATAAAATAAAAATAAATAAAAATCAAAATATCACATTACTGTGGATGAAATTCGCTGCCAATTCATTAGAGGTATCTTTACGCTGTGTTTGGTTGGGAGATTTGAGGAGAAAATTAGAAAAAGAAAGAAAAAAGTTAGGTGAAATGTGAATAAAATATACCTATATTTCACCTAATTTTACATACCTTTTTCTTTTCTCTTTTCAAATCTCTCCCTAAATTTCCCAACCAAACACAACATTAGAGTTCAAAAATTAGAGTACAAAGTATTTTTATCATCTTTTTAATGCTTAAAATACAAATACATCCAACTTTTGACCAATTCTACAATCACAAAAACTGTAATTTGCTGTCATATTCTAAAACTTTTTTGAATTGTTTAATAGTATTGAGCATCATGATAAATTTGTTGGGTTGCAAAAAAATTTGGCATGTAGCCCAGTTTCCTGGAAGAGTTGCAATAAGATATTATATGGTATTGTTATAATAATATTTTTTATATCATATTAAGTTTACTATTTCATTGGTTATAATTACATAAGTTAAATGGATTTTGCTATTCATATTTTTTTTATTATAAATTAAATATATATTAAATTATAAATATATTTTTAAAATTTGTCAAAAATACAAATTCTCTCGTCTGTTCTTAAAATTATCACTTTATCAAAAAAATTCGTACTCACCTAACTTCAAAAAAATAAAATTACTTAAATACCTTCTAATACCAAAATAAAATTTTAATACTATTATTTTCATCCACCTACCATCCAAAAATATTTTAGGACGAATTATATTGACAGTCCTTATAGTTTGGGATTCGTGTCACTTTGGTTTCTGACTTTTTAATTGTGTTACATTTGATCTTGAATTTTAAATATTATTTCAAATAAGAACAATTGATGATGACATTGCTCAATTTCAAGGTCAAAACCATCAATTTGATAAAATATAAATTAATTTGATAAAAATAAATGTCAAAAAAATATTTTTAAAATTTTAAAAATAATTTCTACCTACCAAAGATAAAATTATGTAAATTTGATATATCTTTTACACATTTATTTGTTTATTTATTTATTTACCAAATTAATTTTTATTATGTGTTTGGATGATGATCATGTAATGGGTGGTTGTTAAACTTTTAATGTATAATCGATATATATGAAATATTTTTAGTTTTTGATTTTTTGATTTAATTAATAATGATATCAGCATTGCTATCATATTTGACTTTTGAAAAAATAGAAACTAATTTAATAAAAAAAAAAAAAACCACTCATTACATGATCAGCATCCAAACATATAATAAAAATCAATTTAGTAAAAATAAATAAATGTCTAAAAAATTTGTCAATTTTACATAATTTTATCTTTAATAGGTAGAAATAATTTTTAAAAATTAAAAAATATTTTTTTGATATTTATTTTTGTCAAATTAGTGTATATTTTATCAAATTGATGACTTTGCCCTTGAAATTATGTAATGCTTTCTTCAATTATCCTATTTGAAACAAGATTTAAAATTCAAGTCAAATGTGTTACAATTAAAAAGTCAAAAATCAAAGTGATACAAGACTCAAACTATAAGGACCGTTAGTATAATTCAACCAATATTTTACTTCCGTCCTACACTTTATTAGTTCAACTAATTCACCCAATATTTTATTAGTTCCGTCCTACACTTTATTAGTTCAACTTAATAATTGATTAATGGGAGAGGATGATTTGTTATGTAAATGAAAATCTCAAAAAAAAAAAAAGGACGCAATCTCTCAATTGTGAGGGGGAGTTTATATTTTAAGGATATATTATAAGGAAAATGATTTGTCCCCCTAAAAAAATCCCTCCTAATCTCTCTAATTCCCAAACCGACGTCGTTTTGGGTAATTTTTTTTTTTTTTTTTGCCTTGGTTTGAAATTTAGGGGGATTAGGGGGCCAAAAATTAGGGGATGTAGCAAGGTCCATATTATAAATACACCCTATGATGTTTAGTTAAATTACGAATCATTTTCTATGATTTTGAAAATTACATTTCACTTCTTGAGATTTTTAATTTCGTAATAAATGACCATTTTTATTAATAAATCAACTCAATTAACAGTTTTTAATTATGTCAAAAATATATTTTAAATAATAATTTATGTAATTTTATTTTTCTATAGGACAATTATAAATTTTATTTTTTCAATTAATTGTATTAAATAAAATGAGTATTTGTAATTTTTTAAATCACAAAAAATAATCTATATTTTAATTAAATTTCAAGAAGTGCATTTATAACTTATCTCATTTTTAAAGAACCTCAGATGTGATGTACTTATAAATTACGCTTAAATATAATATTTTAAAAAATCATTATAATATTATTTAATGTATATAATGCATCAGTAATACTACAAATTTATCCTTTTTAACTTAAAAACTACTCAAATTTTTTATCTTATATAATTTATTTTATAAATAAATTTTATATTACACAAATTAATTTTCGCCCAATCACTTGCCCAAAATTTTCTGCAAGTGGGTTGGGCCTAAAATAGCCACAAAAGACAAAACAGGCTATTTTAGCCACAACAAACAAAACATCACATCCAATCCATAATCATTACACTCTTCTCTCACAAAAAAAAGCCGAAAAGCCAAAAAGCCAAAAAATCCTTCCCAAACCAAGCTTTTTAGCCCAGGCTAAAATAGCCAAAAAAACCAAAAAACTAAAAAGCCAACCCACTTCCCAAACGGAGGCTTAATCTGAGGCTACAGCTTTTGTCATAATGCATCCAAATATGCCACATCACCACCCAACCCACCCACAAAAAACCAAAGTAGCTTTTCATAGAAAAAAAACAGCTAAAGAGGATACCCCATATATGGACACCAACACCATGTAAAAAGCGTCATCATAAGGGCAGGGCAGGGCTATAATTAATTTATTCCATGTGGAGACCACAGATTAAGACAGGCATGCCGGCATGCGTGAACTCATCAATGAATCTTTTCTGCCAAGAAAAATACTTACATATTCGTAGAAGAAAAATGTTTTGCACCTTTAATTATTGAGTTTTAATATCAATTTTAATGAGTTAATAGTGAGTTTTATTTATTATGATGTGATGTTTTGATTTTAATTTTTTTTTTTTTGATAAATTATCAAAAAGTCTTCTTTAAAAAATATATATCATATTAGTCCCATAACTTTTTATTTTTACTCAAAAGTATTATAACGTTTTTTTTCTTCTTCTCTGTCTTTCTTCTTCACTGTTTCTTTTGCTCTTTGTGATTTTCTGCGATCGTCGACGGGTTATCATATCTTACTTCTTCTCTTTCTCTTTCTGATATATAGTAACCGGCGACCTACAACTACCGTCGATTGGGATTCACCGACAACCACCGATCACCGACTCTTTACTTCACCCTTACCGACAGTGAAGAAGATATATTTTCGACAAAGAATATGAGTATATCTACTTAGATCTGATGTAAATCTATATCAAATCTGAGTAGATTTACATCAGATTTGACTAGATCTAAACAAAAAATAGTTGTCGGAATACAATTCTCTCCTTCAATCTCTTAATTTTTCTACATTTTCTTTTCTATACATTTCTCTTTTCTATTTTAATGGAGAAAATTTTTAAATTCTGAATAAGTTATTTTCGAGTTTTAGTTACAAGCGATAAAAATTGTAAAATTTTACAGTTTCAATTTTTTCGGGTAAAATGAATCATGGTTTAAAACTGTAAAATTTTATAGTTTCATAACATTCTTTAGAACTGTAAAACTTTACAGTTTCATAACATGTTTTTCAGTTTGATTAATAAGGATAAATGATTAATAAATTTTTTCTTTGAAACTGTAACATTTTACAGTTTCAATTAGAGATTATTTGCTTAAACCCTACAAAAATTGAAAAATAATATATATTTTTTTCCATTGTTGCTGTTTTTTGTCGTTTCTTTTTTTCCCCCCTTTTAGTTTATCAATATTTAACACATTTCGCTATGCTTTTTTACTCTAATTTCTCCATTTATTCTTTTTTTTCCCGGCAATATTCTGGACATTTCAGTGAGTCTCCAATGATATTCTTAACGTCCAGCGAACGTTCTGGACATTCCGGCGACTTCTATTGACATTCATAGCACTCTAGTGAACTTCTGGGAATACTCCGACGACTTTTCTGGTGATGTTGAACATTCCAGCGGGTCTCCGGTGACTGTCTGACAGAAGTCTGACAGTAGTGGAATGTAACAGTATCTACAAATTAAAAAAAATAATAAATTTTTTTGGTAACAATTAAAAATATATAGAACTAATTAGTGCAAGTGTTTTTATTTTGGAATTAGATAGGTTTTGAATTTTATATATGAGACTTATTGGTAAGTTCTTCATTTTTTTTTTTCTCTTTGCCATGTGATTAGTGCTCCATTAAAGTACCAAAATTAGTGCTTTGAATCATTGTTGTTCATAGATTTAGGTAAAGATTTTTAAAAAAATGGTTTTTTATTGATAAATCTCATGTAAAAGTGTTCTAACCCAAGAAATTCATGAAAGAATTTTTTAACACACTTAGGCCTCGTTTGGGAACATGCTTTTTTAGTAACTTTTTGACTTTTTGGTTAAAATGTGATATAAAAAAACTAGTATGCTTAGGATGACTTTTTGACTTTTTACGAAAAGATATGCAAAAAGTAGAGAGAAAATGGAATCTTTGACTTTTTGGTATGAGTTGTTGACTTTTTGATTTTTTTAGTGATTTTTGGCTTTTTGGCTAAAATAGCCACTTGCCAAACGAGGCCTTAGTCCCATGTATTTTTACTTTTATTCCATAAAGTCATTTTTCTTAATTTACATTATTTTCTTATACTATTATGTCCTTATATTTAATATTGTTATTTAATGTTGGGGGAGGAGAGTGAAGGGAAAGGACCAAGGCATAGGAAATTTCATACATAAATTAAATAATATTGATATTATTATTTTATATTATTATATAATGTGAAAATATTTTTAATTGACAATATATTAAAAATAATGTGAACACTCTCTCTCATTTGATGTGAATATATTTTTAATTGACAATACATTAAAAATAATGTGAACATTCTCTCTCATTTGATGTGAACGTTCACAGCACCTTTCCGAAAAAATTTCTCTCATCTAATGTAGTGATGTGAACGTTTACAACATGTGAACCTTCTTATTTTTAATTGACAACACATTAAAATATTAAAATAACGTTCATTATATTTTTAATTGACAACACATTCTTATTCACAACATGTGAACATTCTCTCTCATCTGACGTAGTGATGTGAATATTCACATTTGTATGTTTTAATATGAATTTTCACATCATGTAATTAACAACACAATGACAAAAATTTATTTCAAATTAATGTGAATATAATGATGTGAATATTCATTTCAATTGCATGATGTGAATATTCACATTATGTAATTGACACAATGACAAAAATTCATTTCAAATTAATATGAATATAATGATAGTCAACATCTTGATGCATGCACTATAAAAAAAGTTACTTTTAGCTACTAAAATATTAGTCGCCAATTGTCTGTTTTTGGTCGCCAAAGCCATTATGCCACAAAAAAATTTGGTCGCCACATTTGTCACCAAAAAACTTGTCGAGGAAGGTTTTGCCGACTAAAAAGCCTTTGGTCGGCAAAAAGCTACTCTTTAGCGACCAAAAATTTGGTCGCCAATAGTCAATTATATTTCTTTAAAATCATACCTTCACCGACCAATTCTTATAACGACTCGAACCACTGACCTCCCACTGCATAAGCTTTATGTAGCACACACTTCCCACTACGCCAGCGTAACACCACATGATTATATATGTAATATATATTATTTATATATATGTAATATACATAATTATTTTTATTGACATAATTTATGTGAAAATAAATTATTTAGTGGCAAAATAAAAACAAAAATTTAACTTTTAGCGACCAAAATAATTTTGGTCGGCGAAGAGACTTTCGCGCTAAAAAAGACCACTTTTCGCTACTAAATTTGTTTTTAGTCACCAATTGTACACTTTTTGGCTACTAAATTTTTTTAGTCTCCAAAAAACTTACTTTTGGCTACTAAAAAATGTTTTAGTCGGTAAAACCTACATAATTGGTGACCAAAATTATAATTAGTCGGCAATTGTGGACTTTTTGGCTACTAAATTTCTTTTAGTTGGCAAAAACTGTACTTTTGGCTACTAAAAATGTTTTAGTCGGTAAAACCCACATAATTGGTGACCAAAATTATAATTTGTCGGCAATTGTTGACTTTTTGGCTACTAAATTTCTTTTAGTCGGCGAAAACTACACTTTTGGCTACTAAAAATGTTTTAGTCGGTAAAACCCATATAATTGGCGACCAAACTTAATTTTAGTCGCCAATTGTGGACTTTTGGCTACTGAATTTGTTTAGTCGCCAAAAAACTTCACAATTGGCTACTAATTCTTTTTTAGTCGCTGAAAGCTATACTTTCAGCCACTAAATTCTTTTTAGTCGGGAAATTTGGTCGCCGAATGTGTTTTTTCTTGTAGTGATGAGAACTATCAAAATATAATGACAATCAACATTAAATATCAACATTAATAGGGAGTAGAAGAGATTGAGGGTGTTTTGGTCTTCTTACCTCAAATAGAACTTAATGGAATAGTAAAAAATAATATGGATTGGATGGAATAAAACTCTTAGAAAGAGAATTTATTAAAAAAGCTCCCTTTAAAAAATAATAATAAATTGCTTGTTTTTGGTTTTCCAAAAATAGTTTTCAAAAAATTCTACTTTCTTATTTTTCGTATTTTTTTTGTTTTTGTTTTTACTGAATTTTTTTAATAGTTTAAGCAATTTTTAAAATTTTTAGACACACCTGACATAAATACACATAAAAGTATAATTTTTGTGAATTTTTTTTTAAAAAATTCACTAAATACCAAAAATATAAAATAAAAAAAATACGAGAATTAAGTTTATTTTTCATATCTATTAATTTTTTTGAATATTTTTTTTACAAATTTTTTACTTTTTAGATATATCTAAGGTGTATCTAAAAAAGCAAAAAAATATGTTTAAAATTTTAAATATATTCACTAAAAATAAAATAATACGAAAAATAAAAAACTCAGTTTTCAAAATACTTACTAATTCAAAAAACTCAAACCAAATATATACATTATTTTATTTATTTATGTTATATATATATATATATATATATATATATATATATTTCAAATTTCTTTTAAAAAACTTAAACACAGCCTGAATAAATGAAAAAAAAAACTAACAAAGAAACACCATAAACAGATATGAACTCATATTCTGATTCTCTTTATTACATACTTGTAGTAGAGATGTTCCATCATATTATCTAATAATAAGTGTAATGATATTTTCTTAATTTGAAATAATTATAAATTTTTATTTCTATTTTATAATTATTATAATAAGGAGTATCAAAATACACTTTTTTGTTTTATTCCCTCGTTAAGGAAAAAGAAAAAAAAAAAGAATCACCCTCAACACCTCACATACTCACAACCTCCATTATGAATTTGAAGAATATACTGTTGTGGAACAAAATACACTTCTTGAATAATCTAAAAACAGTCTAAAACAATGATATCTACAACTTCGTGTAATATTGATAATTTTTTTTTTGAATAGTTTAAAATTAATTTAAAATAAAATTAGTGGTGCTACATATACTAATTAATGTATTGTTAGAAACATAGTACCAAACTAAATGAAAAATATAATTTAAAATTATGCAAACGCTTTTTGGGCAAAACCAAAAACTGAAATAAATCAACATAATAACGTAATTAAACTTACAGTACATAAAAAGATAAAACCTGATCGAGTCGAGTGTGTGACACTCTTTCCTTAAGACAGATTCGTCCTCCCACCGGTGCTTAGGATTCAATGGACGTCTATCTCCCAGGACACAACGATCAATGTCCACTAGCAGCACTACTATTACAAGCCTAGCGAACTTTGCTGTGCATGAACTCTCTTTATAGGAAAATTAGACTCAGGAAAAATGAAGAATAAATGCAAAGTGAAGAAGAATGGCAATTCACCATTCAAAATGAAGTGAGGGACATGGAATATAAAGACTTCTAAGTGACTCTTCAAAAAGGTTGTGATCTTTCAAAAGGACACACACTTTCATTTCAAGAGACACAACTATTGAAGTAAATTAAATTCAAACTTTCCAACATGTATCAACTAATATTATGATATTCTTATTAACCTAATTTATTATATAAATGATAAATATCTAAAACTTCTAAAATGATGTCACATGCATTATAAGTTTATTACACTTTTTGAATAGGGGCGCATACAAATATCTTGAAATGTTTCGCAAATGCATACAAATGCGTTTTTGAACAAGGTGCACACTTTTTGAATGAAAAATGAGAGTGATGCTAACAATCTTACTAATATACTTATAAGTTGATGCGGATCACATTCCAAGTGATGTTGATCTTATCAAAATTTGCGAGTGTGTTAGTGAGATTGTTAGTAAGGCCTCGTTTGGGAATACGCTATTTTAGTAAATTTTTGACTTTTTGACTAAAATATGAGATTAAAAAACTAATATATTTAGAATGACTTTATGATTTTTTACAAAAAGATGTGCAAAAAGTAAAAAAAAAATAGAATCTTTAATTTTTTTTGTATAAGTTACAGATTTTTTGATTTTTTTAATAACTTTTTGACTTTTAAGCTAAAATTATTACTTGCCAAATGAGACCTAAATGTGTAAATATTCCCAGCATCGTTGCTTTTTGAATAACAATTTTTTTTTGGGGGTTATTTTTAGCTAATAAGTTAATTTTATTTTTTTAATTTTTTTTTCATGTTTTTGTAAACCCCATGCTTTTACTTTTCTAAAGGCGTAAAATATTTTTCACATAAACTGGATGATCAAAATATCTAAAGCTTTTACTTTTTAAACAAATGGACTTATAATAAACCAGCTAATAAAATGTGCTAAACAAAGGGATTTAACGATTCTAATTCGTAACTCGAATTTGGAGGCTCGAATTTGGCTTGAATTCGGAGAAGAAGAAGAAGAGAAGAAGAAGAAGGAGGAAGGAGGAGGAAGAATGAGAACTGGAGGGGAGGGGACCATCAAAATCGGGCTGGAGGAGGCGGGGCCGGAGGCAGGGCTGCGACGATCGGAGCTGTTGCTGCGACGATCGGAGCTGCTGCAATGATCGGAGATGCTGCAACGATCGGCGGCGGCGGAGGCACATGAGGGGCCCTTCTATCCTCTCCTCTCTCTTTCTCCCTCTCTCCTCCTCTTCCCTTCTGTTCTTCTCCTATGTTCAACGAAGAAGAAGAAGAAAAGAAAGAAAGAAAAGGAAGAGAAAGAAAAAAAAGAAAAAAAAAGAATCGCAAAACGACGTCGTTTTGCGATTCGAGCCAAAATCGGCCACTTTTTTCGAGCTACTAGTCATTTTTCGGGATTTAAATATTGAAACATAAAGTAACATTCACAAAAACATATCATCAAGAGAAAAAAAAAATCATGATATCAAGAAAATGAATATACAAAAAACAAAAATACAAAGTATAAGAAGAAAATAACATGTGAGATCGATTAGGAGCATCAAAAATTGATGTCATAAATTTCTTAATGCAAGTTTTTGTGAACAAAGGAAAATGATTTAGAGCCCTAAAATCCCTCCCCCTAATCCCCCTAATTTCCTTTTCTGGAAACTGTTTTCTTTTTCTTTTCTTTTTTTTTTTTTTTTTTTTTACTTAAAATGGATTTTCGGGGGATTCGGGGGTCCCCCCTTTCGGGGGATGAATCACTTCCCGTGAACAAATTACGGTTCCGACATAAAACTTTAAAAAAGAAAGAAAATACCATATACGATTTGGCAAATGTGAAGGGTAGTATTCTTTTAAGGGTAATACTACTTTAACTAAAAATTTTATTGACCTTTTAAATTTAATAATTTGGCAATCTATTAGAATATCGGGCGAATTACACTAATAATCCCTATAATTTAGAACTCGTGTTACTTTGGTCATTGACTTTTTAATTGTGACACATTTGACCATGAAATTTGAATCTTGTTCCAAATAAGGACAATCGAAAATATCTTTGCTTAATTTTAAGGGTAAAATCATTAATTTGATAAAATATAAACTAATTTGACAAAAATAAATATCAAAAAATTATTTTTGAATTTTTAAATTTTTTTCTACCCACTAAAGATAAAAATTATGTAAAATTAATAAATATTTTAGACATTTTTTTTTACCAAATTAATTTTTATTATGTGTTTGGATGATGATCACGTAATGGATGGTGAGAGAGAGATTTATGGTTTGGTTTGGGCCGTGGAAATGGCCGAGCAGATTAGGGTCGAACAAGTTTGGGCCACAGTGAAACGGGCCTATCCTGAAAGGTTTTGCTCGGTTAAGGCAAGGCGTGGTCGGACTGAGCTATTTGGCTTCATGGTATAGAAGCTGGTCAAGAGAGATGTCCGGTGCCAGGCCAGGCGTGGTCGGACCGAGCTACGTAGCTCCATGGTGTAGAATCCAATGAAGTGGGATGACCGGTGCCAGAGAAGGCGTGTAGGTCCCACGGTTCATGATTTAGCTCGGTAGGAAGGCTGGTGGCAAACTAGTATGAGCTGTCCCGAGCTCGGCTATGCCGGGATGCAGCCGAGCTCGGTCCTCAATGAGCTTGGTTATTGAAACGCTTGGGCTTGAAGTGGAGCATGGCCGTTGGCAGCCGAGATACTGCAATCCGGCTGCCGAGCTCCCAGTAGAGTGGGCTGGCAGTTGGGATTAGGTGATGTTCAGCAAGATTTGTGCTGACAGATGGAATAGCAACACCACGTGTCGAGAGACTAATGAGAGTAGATTTGGGGCACAGAAGGTATATAAGCGAGTCTACGCCCCCCATACTAGACAGACGACATTTTGGTGAGATAAACACTAAACACAACTCAGTCCTCTCTCTCTCTTTATCCCTGTGTGTGTATCTAACTTGGTCGTCGGAGGGATTTTCCGGCCACACACCGCCGGGTAGCTCACCGCCGCTGCGCTCGCAGGTCAATTGGACAGATAGGAGCTTAGAAGAAAGGAGTGCGGGCTTGCCTGGATATTTGCTCCCCGCACAATTGGCGCCGTCCGTGGGAATATTGCAGAAAAAACCTTGTCTTCCAAGCTCATCTGATCGCCGTCCATGGCGAACAACGAAGAGATTCCGCTGTCCGCCGTCGATGGAGTTACCCCGGAGTCGGGCAGATGGAGAGAAAGACATCCCACCATCATTCCTCCGATGGCGGACCTGGAGACTGCTCTAGGAGGACACTCAGGAGACACGCGCGATAAGCGCGGAAGAAGTTATGGTCATTCACGGAGTCCAGACGGTCATCCGCAGTGGAGAGAATTCCATGCCAGACGTCTGGAACACAAGCTAAGGGACCAAGATGCCGTAATCCGGCGAATGACGGCGGAGATGGAGGAGCTGAAGCGGCATGTCAAAGGGAAGGGTGTAGTAGGGGAGGGAGACCACAGTGAGCGCACCCAACCCTGCCGTTCAGGCAGTCAGAGTCAGCAGCACACTCATTCCATTTCTATCACCAGAAGTTACATGGTTGGAGATTCTGACATGCATGTAGAGAAATCCAGCGCGCAAGATAGCACTTACCAGCCCTCACGTCCGGTGACGACGTCGAGGTACTCTTATTCCGCTCAATCAAAGGATTTGCGGGCAGTTTTGAAGGAACGGGCTCGCCGACGGGAGGCTCAGAGGGTGCCGGCATTCTAGCGGCTATCCTATGGGGTTCACGCCAGCGAGGAGGTCGGAATGCCTCCACCCCGCCCAGCCGCGCCTCTCCTTGTCGACACAGACTTGGCGAGGCTGAGTGCCACTCCATTCTCTGTGGATATAGAGACAGCACCGCTTCCGGCGGGCTTCCACCAGCCAAAGTTCACCCTCTACGACGGAAAAACCGACCCATATATGCATGTAAGTCATTTTTGATAGGTCATGGCCAGACATAAGCGGAATGACGCTCTTATGTGCTTGATCTTCCTGTCGAGTTTGGGCGAGCTGGGTTTGAAATGGTTCGAGAGGCTGCCGGAGGGGAGCATTGAAAGGTGGCAACAGTTGGCCGAAGCCTTTGTGACGCGCTTCAAAACCAACACCAAAACACCAAAGGAAGTTGATCATCTACTGAGTGTTAAGATGGAACCGAGCGACACATTGAAGGCATACAACTCTAGATATTGGGAGACCTTCAACGAGATCTTGGATTGCTCGGTCAACCTTGCAATTACACAGCACAAGCGTGGTCTCCCGGTCGGACATAGATTGCAAGACTCGCTTACCATGCACCAGCCGACATCCATGGGCCAGCTAATGCAACACATCAATGAGCACATCCGAATGGAGGAGGATGCGTCAGCATCTACTGCGAAGGCAACTCCGGTAGCAACGGACAAGAGGTCAGCTGGCAAAGTGCATGCGGTCGGACAAGAGTCCATCCGTTCAAATGACCGCGCTGAGGAATTGGGCCGTGGCTCAAATCACAAAAACCGGGATAGGGGACGTCGGAATGACCGGGATGACTACCCCCGGGATGACGTAGCCGATGCAAACAGAAGATTGAAGGCTAGGACAGGTATCACCACAGTCTTTAAGATTCCAATCTATCGCATACTTAGTGAAATCCGTGACGAGGAGTATGTCCGGTTTCCTGCTAAGTTGGGCGACGGACAGAAGGGCTTCAATCCACAGTACCGTTGCACGTTTCACCGGGAGCGCGGCCACCGAACGGAGGACTGTTTACCTTTGAGGCAACACTTGGAAGAGCTAGTCGCAGCCGGACACCTGGAACTTTACATTGATAGAGGAGTGAAGGCAAATCAATCTTCGGTTGATCCAAGGGGACCGGATGATCGGGATACGCCTCCGCAAGGGATTGTTAATGTCATCCACGGGATAGTGGAACCGGCGCGTGTATGCGAGCTCCGCGGTATGATCAAGAAGGTAGAACACATGAGGGAAGTTTTATCGGTTCAGCCTACGATCAAGAGGGGGAAGACCGAAGTGAAAGATGTGATCAGTTTCTCCTCAAGGGACCTAAAGCGCATTCAGATGCCGCACAACAATGCCCTAGTGGTTACACTCCGCGTCAAAGAATTTGATGTCAAACAGATCTTGATCGATTAGGGAAGCTCGGTCGAGATCATGTATTACGACGCATTCAAACAGCTCAAGCTTCGGGATACAGATTTGGCTCCCACAACTTCGCCACTGGTTGGTTTCAACTCACAACCGGAGTGGCCTTTGGAAAAGATTATCCTGCTGGTCAAAGCGGGGTCCGTGGTTAAGCTGGTAGAGTTCTGGGTGTTGCAGGTGCCATCTACTTATAACTTGATCCTTGGAAGAGGATGGCTTCATGCTATGCAAGCCGTGGCGTCAACCTACCACCAGGTAATGAGATTTCCCTCGGTTATGGGGGCAATTGAGGAGATTTGGGGCGATCAAGTCATGTTGAAGCAATCATGGCAGTGAACGGGAGCCGGGCTGCCAAGGGCTTCGTCCAAATGATTGAGGGACCAGAAGACCGGGGAGTCCTTTTTGATGTGGGTACTAAGGCCGAGGACAAAGCCGTTGAGGAATTAGTGGAAGTGCGAATCAATACAGAGAATTCGGACAAGTTCTTCTTGCTCGGTTCAAGCCTTTCCACCCAAGAAAGAGCCGAGATGGTTGAGTTTTTGATGGCTAATATCGAAGTCTTTGCATGGTCGCCTTACGACATGCCCAGCCTCGATCCGAGTTTTATTTGCCATCACCTCAACATCTTCCCCAGAGCCACGCGCAATTCAGGAAGTGCACTACCCTCGGTGGATTTCAAACACGGTCGTGGTGCCCAAGAAAAATGGGAAGTGGCGAGTCTGTGTGGATTACAAGACCGTCAACCGAGCCTGCCCAAAAGACAGCTTCCCTCTGCCCAGAATTGACCAGCTTGTGGATTTAACGGCTGGACATAACAGGCTCAGTTTCTTGGATGTCTACCGCGGCTACCATCAGATTGCCATGCATGGCCTGGACCGAGAGATCACCTCATTCACTACACCAAGGGGACTCTTCTGCTATCGAGTTATGCCTTTTGGTTTGAAGAACGCCGGGGCGACTTTCCAAAGAATGGTGACTAAAATGTTTGCTCCTTTGCTGGGCCGGACAATGGAGGCTTACATTGATGATATGGTGGTTAAAAGCAGGCATCAAGCAGACCACTTGTCCGACTTAGCCGAGATGTTCGCCATTCTCAAAAAACACAAGCTACACCTGAATGCGTCTAAGTGTGCCTTTGGCGTGGGATCCAAAAAATTCTTAGGCTTCCTAGTCACGAACCGAGGCATCGAAGCAGACCCCACACAGATCAGAGCCATACACGAATTGAAGTAGCCTAGCTCGGCCAAGGACGTGCAGCATCTGGCCGGAATGGCCGCCGCACTTAATCAATTTATAAGCCGGTCATCAGATCGCTGTCGTCTTTTCTTTCAAGCTTTGAAGTCAAAGTTCTCGTGGGATGAAGAGTGTGACCGGGCTTTGGCCGAGCTTAAAGAGTATCTGTCTTCGACGCCACTGTTGGTAACACCGAAGCCCGGTGAAGAACTTTACCTTTATCTGGCCGTTTCACAGCATGCAGTCAGTGCAGTGCTTGTCCGGTCGAAAGGAATCAAGCACCTCCCTATCTTCTACGTTAGCAAAACCTTGTTACCGGCAGAGTCGAGATACTTGCCGCTGGAAAAACTTGCGTTGGCATTAATGATGGCCTCAAGGAAGTTGGCGCACTATTTCCATGCGCATACAATAATCGTTCTGATCGAGTTCCCCCTCAAAGCTTTATTCGAGCGGGCGGACTTCTCTGGTCGAATTCTTAAATGGGCGGTCGAGTTGGGACAGTTTGACGTCAAGTTCCAGCCGCGCATTGCCATAAAAGCCCAGACTTTGGCCGACTTCGTTGCTGAATTCTTACCCGGAACTCATCCGGTATGCCCGGTCAATATTGCCACGGCAGATGAAGAGGTTAATGCAAGCCTGACCAAAATACCACAGCTTGGCGGTGTTGGCGACGCGAAACTTGCGCACCCCGCCGAGGCATCTTCAGTTGATACGATACTACAGCCCGGCGATGCGATGACAGAGTTGGGTATCACCAACCAACCTGCTCAGTCTGGTACCGCATCACCGCGAGGGAAAGAAATGGAACTACTCAGCACAGAGCCTGCGGCCGGCATAGTACCGCAACCTGGCAATTCGCCTATAAACTTAGGCATTATGGATCAACTTGCTGAGTCCGGCACCGAATCACCAAGGGGGGCTGAAGTGGAACCACTCAGCACGGAACTGGAAGCTGAACAGCCGAGCAACCGTGATCCCATCAACCTTCAAGCCTCTCAGGACCCCTCAGAGTGTTAGAAGCTCTTTGTTGGCAAAATGTGGAAAATTGTTGTTGATGGAGCCTCGAACCGTCATAGTGCCGGGCTAGGCATAGTTCTGATTTTGCCAGACGGACTGACTATTGAACATTCTATCACCCTTGGCTTCCCAGCATCTAACAATGAGGCCGAGTACGAGGCGCTCTTGGCCGAGCTCAAGAGCGCGCTTCAGATGCAACCATCCGAGTTGATGGTTTACAGTGATTCCCAACTTGTGGTTAACCAAGTTTTCTGGGGTTTACGAAGCAAAGGATGACCGAATGATGAAGTACCAAGCTCTGGTCAGGGACCACATCAAGCGATTTCAGGCAATCACGGTCCAACAGATCGGCCGAGAAGAAAACGACCGAGCTGATGAGTTGGCCGGCCTTGCTTCTATGGTCGACAACGCATCCCCCAACCCTCTTTTGATTGAATTCCTTCCGAGGCCCAGCATTGAGGAAACCGGGCAGGCAGCAGTACTCTGCGCCGAGCTAGGTCCTTCTTGGATGGAACCCATTATCAATTTTCTCAAAGACCGGACCATTCCAGCTGACAAGAAGGAAGCACATAAAGTGCGGGTGAAGTTAGAGTGGTTTTGGCTCTCTCCATCTAACGCTTTATACAAGAAGTCTTTCACCGGTCTCTACCTGAAGTGTGTGCACCCAAGTATCGTGGACGCCTTCTTGTACGAAATTCACGAAGGCATCTGTGGCAGTCACATAGGGAGCAGATCTTTGGCCTACCAAGCTATTTCACAGGACTGCTGGTGGCCGTGCATGCAAGCCGACGCGCAGAAGTATGTTCGCAAGTGCGAGAAGTGCCAGATGTTTGCCCACCAGATCCACCAACAGGCTAGGGAACTTCTTCCTCTCACTAGCCCTTGGCCCTTTGCGATGTGGGGGCTAGATATAGTGGGGCCACTCCCAACTGCACCAGGCAACCGGAAGTTTTTCATCGCGGCCACAGACTACTTCACCAAATGGGTTGAAGCAGAGCCTTTGGCAACAATCAAGGAGAAAGAAGTCAAGCGGTTTGTCTAGCAGAATGTGGTAACGCGGGTTGGCGTCTCCAAAATTCTGATCTCTGACAACGGCACCCAATTTGACGGACGCCTTTTCAGAGGATTTTGTGAAGACTTGAAGATAGAATACTACAACTCTACCCCAGCTTACCCACAGTCTAATGGTCAAGCCGAGGCGTCAAACAAGACCGTCCTTGATGGGTTGAAGAAAAGGCTGGAGAAGGCAAAGGGAAAGTGGGCTGAGGAACTCCCCAGCGTCCTTTGGGCATACCGAACAACCCTGCGGCGATCTACCGGGGAGACTCCTTTTGCTTTGGCATATGTGTAACAAGTCCGCGAAGGGGACCTCGCTACAGTTCGGACTCGATTTGTATATCGGTTCTTAATCTGAATCGAAGAGTCCAAATTTGGCAAATCGTTTTGAGAAAACAGATTTTTGAAAAAGTAGTGCCAAACATGGATTGCTTTGCCAGATACAGAGTCGCCACCTAAATATTTTTTAAATGGGGAAATTTAGGAAACCCTGACTCGGTGCCGAAGGCCAGATGTCTGTCATCATCGGAGTTGTTTCGGCTCGGGAGCTTGGGTACGATCGGGGAAGGTCAGCTATGAGCACCCCCTTTCGCCCGGTCCGAAGACCGGCCTCTACTAACCGTGATATCCGATTTTGAAAACATTACGTGTTCTTATTCCATTTATTAGCCTAGAATTACTATGTTATGCGCGCAGCAAACAAGTATAGACTAGATTGCCTAATTTGGAAATAAGCATTGCATATCCGTTTGTTTTGGAAAATGTTTTGGATTTGCTACTCGCAAGTAGGCTAAAATGCGGATTTCAACGAATTTTTCCAACTCAAACAATCCAACCTTCACCCACAGGCATTCAAAACATTTTATCACATAAGCATCTAGCCACATGGTAAATATGCTGTCATGTTAACATTCACACGCATGCGAGATGCTAAAGCGAAAATACTTACATCGTACTCCGTGCCAAAACAATAAACTAGTTAGCAAACATGCGTGTCCTAGTTCATGTTAAATTGCCTAGTGCAACACATACAGGATGCAATTAGATAGGCTCGGCTAACCTAAGCATGGCGTATGAAATGCGATCAACTATCACATATTCAATTTTTGAATTGAAGTACAAATGCAGTTAGCGTGATGTACCGAGCCTAATGCATGCAATACAAATGCATGGATGCACACATGCATAGCATAAGGTATGCTAAATTAAACGTGCCCTAATCTACCATCATAAGCAGGTAAATAAAAGGGAAGAAAGACATGAGGTTGGAAGACATACACACACTCACGCACACTTATTACAGATTCGCCCTCACTCGGAGGGACCAAATAAATATTACAAATTAATTAACTACGCAAGCTAATTAATATTACAAATTGCCTAATCAACTAAGCAAATTAACTAATCCTAAGAAAACAGGAAATCGCCTCGGGAAATGCGCCGCCATGCGTGAGCTGCCTCTATTTTCTTTCCTTCACTCCTCTGGAGGTTGCCAAAACCTCAGGACTGCTTCCTTGGATGCTGGGAGACATCACCGGCTGTATGGAATTGCCACCGGCAGTGGTATGTGGCCACCGGCACGAAATAAAGTTGTCGGCAGAGAAATTATTGCCGGTCGGCACCTTACACTGCCGGTCGGCAGAGTGTTCCTGCAGAATCTGCAAATGACAGCAACAGAGGGCAAGGCAAAGCATGGCAGCACAATTCAAGACATATATGCACCAACCATGTCCCTTATCATGATAATGACTCAAAGGGGCATGTGCCTCGATTCTCGGACCATCAATCACGCATTTCCATGCATGATGGCCCAAAGAACCAAGTATGCAACTTTCATGTCAAATGAAATGCAAACCAATCAAACAAACAAGGCCCAATTCCTATCACCAAGTCAAGGAATAAGGCATGCATGCAAGATGCAATGCAACCTAGGCATACAAGCTAAGGATGCAACATGGCATGGCAACAAACTTATGCAAGCATACAAGCATACATATGGCAATGCAAATAGATGGAAAGATGGATTTAAACATGAATTAGGCAACTCTAAATAGGCCTAAAACAGTAGCCACAATGCCCAAAAATGGAGGCTAAACACACATGCACACATACACATGTTATGGTCCAAACCTCAAGCATTAAGCAAGCAACATTCAAGCACACTCGCAAAGGGATTTCATGGACAATTAGCATGCAACATAAGCATTGAAAATCATGTCATAAAATGATGCCAAATCATGTTAAACAAGACAAGCAAATGCATGCAAGCATGGTCCAAGTACTTGAGGCAAGTCATGAAGCTTTGAAGCACATTTATCACAACAAACATGGCATGCATTAAGCAACTAAAAACAGGTTTTTAGCATGTTAAAACAAGGCTAAAGGACTGCTTAGATGGCATCTAAGTGGCTCAAATTTAGAGGCATGCACAAGTGCCGAAACAAGGAGCATTGCTACACAAGCTTATGAGGCATTAAGGATGCATTCAAGGCAAACACATAGGCATGAAAATGGGACTGAAATAACATGTAAGGTGACCCCAAATCACCAAATCAATGCAAAGATGTCATGCTATACATGCACACACTCAAGGCCAACGAGCCCGAATACAAAGAGGCTATATAATGCATGCCAGAATCAACCCAAACACTTATGGACAGACCTAAAACATGTCAAGATAAGCACAAAATCTTCACGAATATAAGCCTAAAACATGCTAGAAACAAAGGCATACAACCTAAGGCATGTTAAGGGATCACAAGGCATTACAAGGCAACTATGCTAAACATGCATGGAGTACCAAAACCAAGTAAAAACAGAGGCATAACATGACATATTAAGCATAAAAAGCAGCCAAGTCATGGTCAATACACCCTCTAACATGGTGCTCCCTCAAGAGGCCAAAACATGCCCTTTTCAAGGACAGCAAGGAGAGGGGGTGGCCCTCTCCTTCTTGGGACTTCAAGGCATCACCTTCACCACTGAAATCCCTCAAGATTTCAGTGGTGAAGAGACCCCAACACCAAAATCCCGGAGTTCACACAAAAGGGCACAAAATGAGGCCTTTCAAGGCCTAAGGGTATTCAAACTTACCCAAACCACAAAACACTCTTAACAAACAACCAAGAGGGCTTAAAAACAGAAATTTTTTGTATTATACACTAAGCTCAAAAACGAATTTAAGATAGGTAGAAATACAATGCAAAAATGGGATAAAAAGGGGTGAGATTCTTACCCTTGAAGCCTTCTTCAACAATGATGCTCCAATGGCCTTCCTTAGCTTGAATCCAACACCAAAACTTCAAAATCAGTCCCTTAGAACCTCAGTTCCAAGAGGAAGGTGAAACACTAGGTGCTTGTGTGCAATAGTATGGACTAAAACACACACAAGAGCACAAAAGAGAGGGAAAGAGAGATAGGATGTGTATCTAACCCTAACCCTAGAACTCAAACCCTAACAATGGCTGTCTAAACTCTCAAAATATCTCCAGTGTCTAACCTCTTAAGCCAAGAGACCAACCCCTCTCTATATAGAAGCTTTTGTCTTGTACAGCTTACAAGATAAGATTCCAAGAGAGAGATCTATCTTAAAATATCTGCAAAAGCAGATGCACAGTAGTCAGCCGGCCAAAAATGCCATCTTGGCAAAAAAGAGTGCCGGCCGGCACTAAATAGTGCTGACCGGCAACAAATAGTGCCGACCGGCAATATACATATTGCCGGTGGCAGCAAAAACCAGCCGGTGGCCTCTAGCCACTGCTGGTGGTGGGTGGGGATGGTCTACAAGCCCTACACTGCCTCTCCAAGGCAAAACACAAGTGTTTGGTGTGAAACCAGACACTAAACAGTCAAGTTCGGAGATCCTGAGACAAGGCGCGCGAGCCGAGGCCTCCGGGAACTCCAAACGAACACAAACATGGATAATCACCGAGTGTTCAAACGGTGACGTCCAAGTCTTGAGGACGGTCAAAAATGGGGTGTCTACTGTTGCCCCTCTTTGACAGAACTCGAAAGTCATAACAATGACAGGAGTGAATGTCAAAGCCCAGAGACGACCCATTTTTGACAAGGCCGAAGACTTAGACAAACATGCAAGACAATCAAGATATGCGCCCGAAGGCAGGGGCAAAATGCAAGACAATGCACGAAGCCGAGCATAACTTATGATCATGCAAAGAAAGCTGTAACGAAGCATACATGCGACAGTTTTAAGCTAGCATACACCGAACTACACTACAATGCAGAAATGATGTAAGAGAATTATGCAATTCTCAATACGTCTCACTCGGGAGATACAATACCTGTGCGGCTCGTCTGGTTGCACCAGCCTCAAATGAACCGTACATACAATATCGTGCCTGAAAAGAAAACAAACTTAACAGGTACAATATCGTTAGCAACATGCATAGTAGTATACTCGAAATGCGTGACAGCGCAAAGCAAGTGGGGAGCATAACAATGCTGTGGAAATACAAACATGTAAGTGGAGCATGCGGTCTACGCCGGCAACGAATTTGATCATACGCATGCGGTCTACGCAGGTAATGAAATCAACAAATTATGCGGTCTACGCAAGCAATACATGCAGTCTACGCAGGTAATGAAAATAATAATGCGGTCTACGCAAGCAATACATGCGGTCTACGCAGGTAATGAAATTGAGAAATATGCGGTCTACGCAATCAAAACATGTGGTCTACGCAGGTAATGAAATTGAACAATGATGCGGTCTACGCAATCAAAGCATGCGGTCTATGCAGGTAAAGAAATAATGCGGTCTACGCAATCAAAACATGCGGTCTACGCAGGTAATGAAATTGAACAATGATGCGGTCTACGCAATCAAAGCATGCGGTCTACGCAGGTAAAGAAATAATGCGGTCTACGCAATCAAAACATGCGGTCTACGCAGGTAATGAAAATAATAATGCGGTCTATGCAAGCAATACATGCGGTCTACGCAAGTAAAGAAATTGAACAATAAATATACGGTCTACGCAAGGAAAGAAATTGAACAATTATGCGATCTACGCAAGCAATACATGCGGTCTACGCAGGTAAAGAAATTGAACAATAAATATGCGGTCTACGCAAGGAAAGAAATTGAACAATTATGCGGTCTATGCAAGCAATACATGCGGTCTACGCAGGTAAAGAAATTGAACAATAAATATGCGGTCTACGCAAGGAAAGAAATGATTACAAACATGCGGTCTACGCAGGTAATGTAATTAACATGCGGTCTACGCAAGTAAAGAAATGATTACAAACATGCGGTCTACTCAGGTAATGTAATTAACATGCGGTCTACGCAAGTAAAGAAATGATTACAAACATGCGGTCTATGCAGGTAATGTAATTAACATGCAGTCTACGCAAGTAAAGAAATGATTACAAACATGCGGTCTATGCAGGTAATGTAATGAGGTGCGCAAAACCGCGCAACAGAATGCAATGCACAGAACAGCGTGACGGTTTGAAATGCACAAAACAGTGCGCCGGTTTGAAATGCACAAAACAGTGCGACGATTTGAAATGCACAAAACAGTGCGACGATTTGAAATGCACAAAACAGTGCGCTTGATATGCGATATACATGGGGCGACTTTTGGATCTTGTAAAAGTCAAAAGGATACGAAAAGGATACACCTTGTATGAATTGGAGTGCCATGCACGAAAACTGCAGTCCGAGGTCAAAACGGAGGCCGGTTGAGCATCGGAGATGCCTTTTCTTGAGCTATGAAGACCAAAAACTTCTCATATGGCCTGAACAAGGTTGTGGGAACACCACCGGCCGGAAGGGGAGGCCACCGGCTGTCCACCGGCTGCAAAATAACTCCATCGGCACAAAAAACGGCCGGCCGGCACAAAATATTGCCGACCGGCATACAGTTGCTGATTCGGGGCAGTTTCGACTTTTCACTTCGGGTGTTTTAAAATAGGGCTTCAAACCCTATTTCCTCACTTCTCCACCGCCGAAATCCCTCACTCTCTCTCTCTAGAGCGTTTATCTCTCATTTTTCGCCCGTTTCTTTGCGTTCTACGCCCGTTTCGTCGTCGGATTCGCGATTTTCTTCGCGTTTCGGACATTTTCAACCGATCACATTTTTGTTCTGGTGCCTCGTTTGGCGTTCTTGCCTTTTCGGGGTTTGTTCCCCTCGTTTTCCTCTTCATTCCCGTGCCTTTTCACATTCCGGCCTTCCCGGCCATTTCCGACCTTCTCGGGAGTTGACTTTCCAGTTGACTCTTTGTATTCCGGCCCGGTTTTCCTTCCTCCGGCCATTTTCTCATCATTTTCGATATGGCAGACGACATTCCACGTGGCGGGACTCCCCCGGACCACGAGATGGATCCCGGGGTCGAGCTCCTACCATTGAGCGAGCGCCCGTTCGACCCGGCGACCTACCGACCGGTGATCCATGTTCTGCCCCCCGACGGCCTGCGTCAGTTCCGGAGCTTCGAGAGGCATGTGGCACCTGAGCTACTACTGCGCGAGCCTACCTCCCACCTTTCATTCGGCACTTCCGAGGTAACTCTCTTTCTTCTGCTTTACTTTCCGCAATGTAGGATACAAAACTGTCATAGGTAGTTGTACTCTTTAACTGCTTGAATCTGATATACCGTAGACTGTAGTTGACTGTAAACATACATACAACTGATATCTGTTTGAGACTGACACATGCACACATACTGTACTAGCCCTGAATCACTCAAACACACTGCACTCACTGTATTTCACTGCATACACACTGGCATCCAGTATTCGTCTGAATCTGTTAAATTTGCACACAATGCTATATTTGTTCTGAAACACCCAAACACGCTGACACATCATACGTTGTAGTTCACTGTAAACACACCGGCACCCGGTATTTGTCTGAATCTGACAAACTTGCACACGTGCTTTATCTGCTTTTTCAAAACTGCATTTTGAATGTTGTCTTGCAATTGTTATTTTCTGTTTACAGGAGGGTTCCCATACCATTCGTGGGTATGGGAATACTGGCGCTCGGGAGTGGTACGATGAGCTCCCTGACGCGGTCCGACGCATCGTGGATCGGGCAGGTTTCGGCGCCTTCTGCCGAGGACTCTCCAGGCTCTCCACATGCAGACCTCTCCTTGCCGCTCTAGCGGAGAGATGGTGGGACACCACCGATTCGTTTCACTTTTCCACTGCAGGGGACATGACGATGACCCCTTACGACTTCTCGATGCTCACTGGCATCGGGGTAGGGGGGGATCCGATCCCTTTTGACATCGACATGGATGAGTGGACCGCCGCTCAGGTCCATCTACTGGGGGAGGCCCCACCTCTTGCTCGTCCGGGCTTCGTCCGATACTCTTGGTTCGAGGTCCAGTTTAGGGTCTAGCCTGTGTTGGAGGAGGAGGCGCAGATAACCCAGGAGGACGTGGAGAGGTATGCTCGCGGCTTCCTCATGTTCCTGTTCGGGAAGACCATCTTCGCCGACCGGGCGAACACCGTGCCTCTCTGTCTTCTCAGCGCACTGGTGGACGTCTGGGACATCCTGCACTATGATTGGGGTGGCGCTGCTCTGGCCACCCTTTATGGATACATGAGCTCGGCTTCCCGCGGCAGCGGCCAGCTACTCGAAGGCTATTGGCGGGCTTGGGAGGTACATTTCTTTTCCGCTTTTCATTTCTGTCCGACATTTTCTGTACTCTGTACACTGCACACATTGCAGTCTGCTTTATACTTGCTGTATACTGTACACACGGCACACACATACATTCTGCTTCACACTGACTGTACACTGCTCACACTGTACACTGCACACGATACACTGCACAACACACGGCTCTGCCATTTCTGCTTTATTCTGTATATTCTACTTTTTTCTGATAAATGCACTGGTGTTTACCTTGCAGTTGTACGTTTACACCTACTTTCCTAGGCTTGCCCCCGTACCAGTCACAGAGACTCCCCTGGTCGTCCCTTTCTCATGGCGCTTTGACGGGAGATGCACCCGGCGGCCGCGAGAGACTTTCGACTTTTTCCGCCGATACTTCGACACCATTACCCAGACCGAGGTATGTTTTACTTGCAGTTCATTTAAGCTTTGCTTTCCCACTGCATATTTCAATAACAGTAGATAACAATCTGTCTGTCACTTTCAGATCACTTGGCGGCCGTGGGCTCCGTTGCCAGTTGTGACTCAAGATCGGTTTGCCGGTGCCGATGAGACCTCTCGTTTCCGGATCTTGCTGGAGGGCCCGGTCTGTCGGGCTTGGTACCTGGGGGAGCGTTTCCTACGCTAGACCCTGGGGTTACCTGAGCAGATAGTCCCGGTTCACCCTTCTGCGGATATGAGGGAGACCGAGAGGCTCACCAGTGAGCAGATGGACGACTACACCATTGGCTTGGAGGAGGCCGGCTTCAGAGGCACCGGAGACTATCGGGAGTACGTGCAGACGTACCTGATGCGACCTCTGAGTGGCGGCCGTCGAGCGGAGGGGGCCAGTCCTGTGGCATCGGCGGCTGGGGCCGGGGCGGGAGTTGGAGTAGGGGCTGCGAGGAGGGCCCGAGTCCGTGGCAGGGGCGGAGCTCAGGGAGGACGGGGGACTGGCTGGCCCGCCTTGCCTGCTGTACTGACTTTCCAGGGGCAGGGTGGGGCGACCTATCAGATCCCCTTCGCCCCTCCGCCAGCTGATCACGAGTTCGTTGCTGTCCCCGACTTACCTCCGGTATGTATTACTGCACTTTTGTATAGTCATTCATTTTCAGTCTATTTGATATTCCACAGAATATTGATGCGTCTGATACTTTTATAGGCTTCTTCTGAGTACACCCGTCAGTCGTTGGCGATGAATGCCTCGATGTTGGGGATGCTTCAGCGGACATTTGACCTCCTAGCCCTCTACAGCATACCGGTATGTTCTTCTGACACTGGCCTCAACCATTCATACAATGCTTCACATAATCTGATGCACGGCACAACACCTGATACACTGATCTCACAGCATCTGATACACTGCATACACTGCATTCCGCACTGTACTCTGCGATGATAAACTGCTCATGGCATTCTCATACTGTACTCATGCATTGCATCCTGCACTGATAAACTGCTCACGGCATACACACACTGTACTCATACACTGCATTCTGCACTGATAAACTGTCTACAGTATACTGATGCATTTCCCTTTTATGTACTTTTTCAGCCTCCTTTCCAGATTCCCATGGCAGGAGGTGCTTCAGCTGGACCTTCCGTCCCTGCCCGGGGGAGAGATGAGGAGGGCCGAGTATTTTCCCGCTCTAAGGCGGGGGGCGCTCATGTCGGGAGCAGCTCGCGAGCTCCAGTCCCGGATGATGATGATGATGATGACGAGTAGTCAGAGGCGGAGGCAGAGGCGGAGTCCGAGTCATCGGAGGAGGAGACCGGAGGCGGTTCTAGCTCGGGCTCTAACGACGACGCTGATGACGCTCCTGGACCCTCATCCAGGAAGAGGACCAGGATAGACTGATGGCCCTTGGAGTGCTCGACACAGATGCAGATTTTTGTTGTTTTTCTTCTTTCTTGTACTTTTCCTCTTTTCTTTGGTAGTTAGATTACCTTGTACTGCTGCAGGCAGATTTTGTTTTCCTCATAACTTTGTGCTTGGAAAAGATTATGAAATGAACAGATTTTTGCTTAAAAAGTGTTACATTTACATATCTCATGTATTGCAATGCATTCCACCATGTTACACCTCAATGTAAACGAAATTGATTGGCTGTCTAAAAATTGAACACTCGCACTGTAATAACCAGATAATTAAACGGCCAACAGCAAAACAATCCAAGCAACCCACTGCCTGATTCTTGGACACACAGCCCTTGCTCTACTGGGGATTAATCTGCATATAGCTCATAACGCAGCATTCGGTTCATCCTGCACATAGCACACCCCGAACAAACAGCCCAATCTGACAAGACGGAGCTCAAAGATGGAACCGGTTGGAGTCGAAATACGTTCAAATGTAGAGAATGGCACAGCATTCCGAGTGTAAATGATTTTTGAAATCGAATGAGGGTTTTTCAAACCGGGATATCGAGCCTACAACTGAACACAGCGGGGAGGACTCAAATAAAAAGGTACACGACCTAAACACAACGAGACACGCTCGAAGAAGACCTAAAACAAAGGTTGAGATAAACAAAACCGAAGACACGACATACAGACGCGCTGACGAAGACGGGGGACCTCAGATCACGAGGAGCCAGTTTCTCTAGGCATTGTTTCCCACCCTTTCTGATTTGTGATTCTCACATCACTCGGCTCTCGAGCTCGGATTTTCTCTCAAAACCCTTTTCCTCACTTTTCTCTCAACTTACACCTCTCTATTCTTCATTCTCTCATTTTTCATCCCTCCCCGGGGTGATTGATGGATAAATAGAAAGGTGCGGGTTCATGCCCAATGCCGTTAGCTCACGGCTATTTCTTCTGGCGGGTAGAGCGCTCTTCTGGCAAGTACGTCGATGACCGGGGGGGGGGGGACAGAACGCCTGGCTCAACTGTGCCCCTAGTTCATCATTTTAACCATTTTTTGTTTTGGTTTCCTACTAAAACAAGTTTGATCAAAATGGGAGTCGGATTAACATACTTGTTCGATTTTTGATTTGAAAACCATGCGAGTCAGGTTGTAAGCACTGAAAATTTTCCTTTTTGGGTCCAAGATAATGGTCCAGTTTTGGAAAATGAAATAGTTTTCGAGAAAATAGTCAACCTCAGTAAAAATTTTCAAAAACTATTTTTGCAAACAGTCAATGCTCAACAGGCATGGAACTTACTCTTTGAGATGCGCAACCTCGGATCGGAGGCAATGGAAAATTGCCCCTGGTTTGAAGGGGGTGGGAGGCAACGGAAAGTTGCCCCTGGTTTGAATGGCGTCTCATGGCAACAGAAAGTTGCCCCTTGTTTGGATGGTGCCGCAGCAGTCTGCAAACAGTCTTCATTGGCGGTGGTCGAGCTCTTGGACACAGCGATGACGAAGACGGTCACAACAAATATATGGACACAGTCTCCTTGGAAGCGTTGGCGACTAGACTTTGGGATGAAATCGAAACCATTGCATGGACTGAGACGCTATGAAAGCGTTGGGGGCTGGACTTCATGATGAAGTTGCCTACGTATCCCAAACATGGGAATCAAGCCTCACGTAGTTCCGGTTAAGGTACACTCAGGTATTTTAACCTTCACTTTTCAGGCTCCAATTTTTGCCAAGGCGCCCGATGCGGGTTTTCGACCTTGCGAACTTCTTTTCATTTTCTATTTCTTTTTCTCTTTCTTTTTTTTTCTTTTTTTTCATTTCTTTCCTTTTCTTCTTTTTTGTATTTTTGCTTCTTCTTTTTTTTTCGTTTTCTTGTATTTTTCTCTTGCTCTAACTTTTGCCTGGGCCGCCCTTTCGGGTTTTCGGCCCAGCGAGCCTCTCAAAGGGTAAAAGTGTAACAAGTCCATGCCAAATGGTTTTTTGAATTGAAGCCTCTCTGTATCTAAGAGAACGGCTGTTGCAATGATTTATAGGAGAATCCATCATGGCCGCTCCACGAGTTTCTTCCGGCGAGATCTACTCCTTCCGATTCGGCTTTGGTGCCTCTTCCTCGAGGGCTGCTTCGAAACTGGCCATACAGACCATTCATGGCGTTTAACCGTTGAACTTCTGAATGTTCTGAACGGGTTCAAAGTTTGAAACGGATGGGTTGAATTTTGAGGCTGAGAGCGATCCTAGGCTGCGCAATCTCAAGAGCGATTCCACACAAGTCTTCGCAGGGCCGCGTAAAACATTTGTTTTTGAAAGTTTTTAAGAAAGCGACAAATCGCTCGCGCCGAAGATAGTGTGGAACCAATCTGGATCAGGCCAGGATCCTTCTCAGTACTCATGCCGACAAGCATGATTTCATTCATAAAAAGGCTTAGCACGCTTCTCTTTCTCTCAAAATGATCAAAATTCATAAAAAGGCTTAGCATGAATTCCTTCCTCTTCGTTTTTATCACCGCAGTGTTCAAAAGGTTTGTTTTTTGAAAAACTTAGGTTAATGCAATGAGTTTGGCGCACAGGAGAGCAGGCGAGATGTACTGTCAGCCCAATCAAATTCTCTGGCACTTATGCTGAAAGCAAGCATGAGGTTGAGATAGCAACAGTTGTTTCACTCGGATTTGTTGGTGCAACTGGCCCCTCGACAGAAACAGACTCAAAACAAAAACAGATAATTACAAGACAAAACGGTGTTCGGGACAACAACCCCAGAATCACCTGGTATTATATACAAAGGAGACTGACTCGATACAACAAGACAGACCCTTAAGCAAAAAGACTGACTCAAGACAAAGAGACAGACTTAAAACAAAAGACTGACTCGACACCCAAGCCAGGATTTACAAAACTCGGTTTCACCGATGCTCAAAAATACGTGCCAGACGCTACATCCAAAATATACCAAATGTCGCCCGCAGGTGGTTCACTTTACATACTCGCAGTATCTGAGCCCTCGAAATCCAACAACTGGGTGGTAACGGACTTGCCTGAGGTGGGTGGGAGGATAACCTTGTTGTCGATCAAATCTTGCACTTCATGACGAAGGCGGAAACAACCATCGGTACTGTGGCCGGACTGTTGGTGGTACGCGCAGTACAAGGTAGCATCATGCGTGGCGGGGAGATTCTTCGGGAGTGGCCGAGGCTCCAAAGGTTTAAGATGCCCATTCTTCGCCAATATTAGCAATGCCCTAGACAAAGGCATGTAGAGGTCGTGAAAGACCCTGCGCCCTCGGGGCAGGTACTTTGAAGTTTGAGGATTCTTGCCAGATGCGTTAGTGAAAGGGTCGGCTGGCACTGCCTTGGCTTTTTGACCCTTTCCCGGTGCAGGGTTGGGAATGACAGGAATTGTCTGGGCATGACGGGGCCCATCCCGATTTTCTGCCTGGCTTAAACTGCCTTTGATTGGAGTGGGGAAAGCATCATCCACAACTTTGGTCACGATCGCAGATGTTTGTTGCTTGTTCATCCCTCTGACTTTCAGAGCCTCGACTGCCCACAGCAGTTGTTCGATAGGATTGGCATCTACCTTCATCTTGTCTTTTCCTCCGGCCTCAGCCTGGTCAAGGGTTTGGGTTGCTACATCAGAGCGAAGCCCGGTTGTTGCTGACATGTCGCGGCTGTAGCCGGAAGCCACCTCTGGCTGGCTGAGCTCTATCACAATCTGCCCCAGCAGCGGAGGCTCCTGTGGTATGAAATTCTCGGCATACGGCGCCGCTGGTGGTGAAGCTGACATTCCATAGGCCAGATCGGCCACGGACCTCTGGAGGTCACCTATCATCCTCATCAATTCAAAGGTGGTGGGCTCACGAGCCTGATATAACTGGGGAGCCCAGACCGGGTGCACAACGGCCGACCTGGGTGGATGTGACATATTGATGCTGGCCTCACTCTGCGGAGCGGTCCCCTGCTCCAATGCAGCCGTCATAACCACAATTTCTTCTGAATTTTGTGCCGCCATAAATCCTGCCTCGGCAAGGGGAGACACTGGCTATTCTGTATCAACTTTGCGCCTCTCTGAACCTTGAAAGAAAAAACAGACAGCATTTCAGCCCAAACTGATCAAACACGGGTGTAGCCAAACAACTGTACCCTACTGTTGATCACTGTTCCCAGAAATCACTGTTCCCGAAAACTGAACTCGATACCCGCAGATAACTGATTCTTATAACTGATACTGATACTGGTGTCCTTAGGTCTGATACTCAAACTTGCAAACTGACATGTACTTTCCCTGTAGAAATACATTCTAGAAGCACATAGCAAGTAAAGAGAACCAAAACACCCCTATGTTGGGGTAGGGTTTCCCTGTCCTATTTTGTCAGGAGCTAGGGTTTTGCTATGCACACAGCGGTTCTCAAACAACCTAACATCGGGTAAGCAACCTGTCCTAACTTGGAATGGTCACTATGGATTCCGAAAATGCACTAGGTCGAATGGTCGAAAAGGGTGCCCCGGTAAACCGGGGTTTGTATTCCCATACTGTCAGAGCCCATAGCCGGTCAGCCTTATGGTCATGCCTTGACAAGACAAGCCTCCGGCAAACCGTTCAGGAATGGCAGATGGCAAACACTGTGTTCCTAGGCACACCAATGCACATCCAATGCAAAGAAACACATAAATGAGATCAAAACAGGATATCATGAGTTCGAGTCAAGCTTTCTAAAATCCCCAGCAGAGTCGCCAGAAACTGTAACAAGTCCGCGAAGGGGACCTCGCTACAGTTCGGACTCGATTTCTGTATCGGTTCTTAATCTGAACCGAAGAGTCCAAATATGGCAAATCGTTTTAAGAAAACAGATTTTTGAAAAAGTAGTGCCAAACATGGACTGCTTTGCCAGATACAGAGTCGCCACCTAAATATTTTTTAAATGGGGAAATTTAGGAAACCCTGACTCGGTGCCGAAGGCCACATGTCCGTCATCACCGGAGTTGTTTCGGCTCGGGAGCTTGGGTACGATCGGGGAAGGTCAGCTATGAGCACCCCCTTTCGCCCGGTCCGAAGACCGGCCTCTACTAACCGTGATATCCGATTTTGAAAACATTACGTGTTCTTATTCCATTTATTAGCCTAGAATTACTATGTTATGCGCGCAGCAAACAAGTATAGACTAGATTGCCTAATTTGGAAATAAGCATTGCATATCCGTTTGTTTTGGAAAATGTTTTGGATTTGCTACTCGCAAGTAGGCTAAAATGCGGATTTCAACGAATTTTTCCAACTCAAACAATCCAACCTTCACCCACAGGCATTCAAAACATTTTATCACATAAGCATCTAGCCACATGGTAAATATGCTGTCATGTTAACATTCACACGCATGCGAGATGCTAAAGCGAAAATACTTACATCGTACTCCGTGCCAAAACAATAAACTAGTTAGCAAACATGCGTGTCCTAGTTCATGTTAAATTCCCTAATGCAACACATACAGGATGCAATTAGATAGGCTCGGCTAACCTAAGCATGGCGTATGAAATGCGATCAACTATCACATATTCATTTTTTGAATTGAAGTACAAATGCAGTTAGCGTGATGTACCGAGCCTAATGCATGCAATACAAATGCATGGATGCACACATGCATAGCATAAGGTATGCTAAATTAAACGTGCCCTAATCTACCATCATAAGCAGGTAAATAAAAGGGAAGAAAGACATGAGGTTGGAAGACATACACACACTCACGCACACTTATTACAGATTCGCCCTCACTTGGAGGGACCAAATAAATATTACAAATTAATTAACTACGCAAGCTAATTAATATTACAAATTGCCTAATCAACTAAGCAAATTAACTAATCCTAAGAAAACAGGAAATCGCCTCGGGAAATGCGCCGCCATGCGTGAGCTGCCTCTATTTTCTTTCCTTCACTCCTCTGGAGGTTGCCAAAACCTCAGGACTGCTTCCTTGGATGCTGGGAGACATCACCGGCTGCATTGAATTGCCACCGACAGTGGTATGTGGCCACCGGCACGAAATGAAGTTGTCGGCAGAGAAATTATTTCCGGTCGGCACCTTACACTGCCGGTCGGCAGAGTGTTCCTGCAGAATCTGCAAATGACAGCAACAGAGGGCAAGGCAAAGCATGGCAGCACAATTCAAGACATATATGCACCAACCATGTCCCTCATCATGATAATGACTCAAAGGGGCATGTGCCTCGATTCTCGGACCACCAATCACGTATTTCCATGCATGATGGCCCAAAGAACCAAGTATGCAACTTTCATGTCAAATGAAATGCAAACCAATCAAACAAACAAGGCCCAATTCCTATCACCAAGTCAAGGAATAAGGCATGCATGCAAGATGCAATGCAACCTAGGCATACAAGCTAAGGATGCAACATGGCATGGCAACAAACTTATGCAAGCATACAAGCATACATATGGCAATGCAAATAGATGGAAAGATGGATTTAAACATGAATTAGGCAACTCTAAATAGGCCTAAAACAGTAGCCAAAATGCCCAAAAATGGAGGCTAAACACACATGCACACATACACATGTTATGGTCCAAACCTCAAGCATTAAGCAAGCAACATTCAAGCACACTCGCAAAGGGATTTCATGGACAATTAGCATGCAACATAAGCATTGAAAATCATATCATAAAATGATGCAAAATCATGTTAAACAAGACAAGCAAATGCATGCAAGCATGGTCCAAGTACTTGAGGCAAGTCATGAAGCTTTGAAGCACATTTATCACAACAAACATGGCATGCATTAAGCAACTAAAAACAGGTTTTTAGCATGTTAAAACAAGGCTAAAGGACTGCTTAGATGGCATCTAAGTGGCTCAAATTTAGAGGCATGCACAAGTGCCGAAACAAGGAGCATTGCTACACAAGCTTATGAGGCATTAAGGATGCATTCAAGGAAAACACATAGGCATGAAAATGGGACTGAAATAACATGTAAGGTGACCCCAAATCACCAAATCAATGCAAAGATGTCATGCTATACATGCACATACTCAAGGCCAACGAGCCCGAATACAAAGAGGCTATATAATGCATGCCAAAATCAACCCAAACACTTATGGACAGACCTAAAACATGTCAAGATAAGCACAAAATCTTCACGAATATAAGCCTAAAACATGCTAGAAACAAAGGCATACAACCTAAGGCATGTTAAGGGATCACAAGGCATTACAAGGCAACTATGCTAAACATGCATGGAGTACCAAAACCAAGTAAAAACAGAGGCATAACATGACATATTAAGCATAAAAAGCAGCCAAGTCATGGTCAATACACCCTCTAACATGGTGCTCCCTCAAGAGGCCAAAACATGCCCTTTTCAAGGACAACAAGGAGAGGGGGTGGCCCTCTCCTTCTTGGGACTTCAAGGCATCACCTTCACCATTGAAATCCCTCAAGATTTCAGTGGTGAAGAGACCCCAACACCAAAATCCCGGAGTTCACACAAAAGGGCACAAAATGAGGCCTTTCAAGGCCTAAGGGTATTCAAACTTACCCAAACCACAAAACACTCTTAACAAACAACCAAGAGGGCTTAAAAACAGAAATTTTTTGTATTATACACTAAGCTCAAAAACGAATTTAAGATAGGTAGAAATACAATGCAAAAATGGGGTAAAAAGGGGTGAGATTCTTACCCTTGAAGCCTTCTTCAACAATGATGCTCCAATGGCCTTCCTTAGCTTGAATCCAACACCAAAACTTCAAAATCAGTCCCTTAGAACCTCAGTTCCAAGAGGAAGGTGAAACACTAGGTGCTTGTGTGCAATAGTATGGACTAAAACACACACAAGAGCACAAAAGAGAGGGAAAGAGAGATAGGATGTGTATCTAACCCTAACCCTAGAACTCAAACCCTAACAATGGCTGTCTAAACTCTCAAAATATCTCCAGTGTCTAACCTCTTAAGCCAAGAGACCAACCCCTCTCTATATAGAAGCTTTTGTCTTGTAAAGCTTACAAGACAAGCTTCCAAGAGAGAGATCCCTCCATACACGTGTATGGAGGGGAGCCAAAAGCAAGACAGCTGTCTTAAAATATCTGCAAAAGCAGATGCACAGTAGTCGGCCGGCCAAAAATGCTATCTTGGCAAAAAAGAGTGCCGGCCGGCACTAAATAGTGCTGACCGGCAACAAATAGTGCCGACGGTGGCAGCAAAAACCAGCCGGTGGCCTCTAGCCACTGCCGGTGGTGGGTGGGGATGGTCTACAAGCCCTACCCTGCCTCTCCAAGGCAAAACACAAGTGTTTGGTGTGAAACCAGACACTAAACAGTCAAGTTCGGAGATCCTGAGACAAGGCGCGCGAGCCGAGGCCTCCGGGAACTCCAAACAAACACAAACATGGATAATCACCGAGTGTTCAAATGGTGACATCCAAGTCTTGAGGACGGTCAAAAATGGGGTGTCTACAATATGGCATGGAGGCGGTCATACCTTTGGAAGTTAGAATGCCCACCCTCAGAAGTGAAAGTCTTGGGCCCGAGCTAAACGCCGAAGCCATTGCCTTGGAATTGGACCTCGTGGACGAACGCCGAGAAAAGGCTCTCATCCATGCGGCCACCTACCAACAAGAGCTCTCAAGGAAATACAACAAAATAGTGCACCCCAGACCGTTCAAAGTAGGTGATTGGGTCTTGAGGAAAGTCATGGGCAATACCCTGTGCCAGGTGAAGGCAAACTAGGGGCAAATTAGGAAGGACCCTACAAGATAACCGGTTTGACGGGCAAGAGGGCATACCACTTCGAGGACTTGGATGGTAAAGGAATACCCCTGCCATGGAATGCGACCAACCTCAAACTGTATTATTTCTAGCTTTTGTTTTCTTTTTACGCAAAAGAATTTTTTACCTTACACTTCAGAATGTAATATTCTTTTTGTCAATATATAGAAATGTCTCATCTTTGCCTTAGCATTCTTATTATTGCTTTTTAATTAAGATTGCAACTGAGATGATTTACTCCGGTTGAACGAGTTCATGATTTGCTCAACTGAGATTCTCAACCGGGATGATTTACTCCGGCTGAACGAGTTGATGATTTGCTCAACTCTGGGATTCTCAACCGAGATTATTTACTTCGGTTGAACGAGTTGATGATTTGCTCAACTGAGATTCTCAACCGGGATGATTTACTCCGGTTGAACGAGTTGATGATTTGCTTAACTCTGAGATTGCAACCAGAATGATTTACTCTGGTTGAACAACTTGATGATTTGCTCAACTCTGAGATTGCAATCGAGATGATTTACTCCGGTTGAACGAGTTGATGATTTGCTCAACTCTGAGATTGCAACCGGAATGATTTACTCCGGTTGAACGAGTTGATGATTTGCTCAACTCTGAGATTGCAACCGAGATGATTTACTCTGGTTGAACGCATTGATGATTTGCTCAACTTTGAAGACTCTCAACCAAGATGATTTACTCCGGTTGACTATGCTGATTATTTATTCAAACCGATATGTATTGTTCCGGTTGAAACAGTTGATGATTTATTCAATTATGTTCTTACAACCGAGATGTATTTCCTGGTTAATTAAATTATGCAAGATGGTTAGTGTTGCCGAAGTATTTTGTCTGGTTGAAGTTACTCAGCTTGAAGATGTGAAAATAAGTACAAAAGGTGGGGACCTTAGCCCGGTTACATGTTCAGACAAAAAGTAAGAAAAAGAAAACTAAGCTAAGGGGGAAAGGTTAGTGAATTCATCCTCAATTGCCTCCAAGTTGATCGTTGGTGGTTGGCCTTGGACACCGGTCTCGGTTTGGCCGGGCTGCTCCTCCGTTTGGCGGTCTTGCTCCTCAGCATTTGCCTCGATTTCTCCTTCGAGTCCTTCTTCGGCCTCAGCCTGCAATGCGCTGAAGACGTCGTTGGCATACGGTACGAGATAAATCAGTAGGAAGACAGCCAGCGGAGAGGCAAACACGTCGGTCCCAGGGCCTTGGCCAAGTTAATCGCAAGCAGACTTCCAACCCGCTTTGAAGTATATATCTTGGGTGGCAAAGACTTGTTTTTTGTAGCTGTCCTCGCCTTCCTTGAAACCGACATTATTTGCGTCCTCCAGCTCCTTCTCCCTGGACTTTTTTAGTGCATCCAGCTTAGCCTGGAGCGCATCCCTCTCTTTCTCGGCGTCACCAAGTTGGCCGAGCAACCGAGAGTTGTCCGCGTTTGCTATCTGCAGTGAAGACTTTGCTCGACCTAGCTTGGTTTGAAGGCTTTGAACTTGTCTGGCTGTGTCATTCGCTTTCTGTCGCAGTCGATGAATGCGCTCCATGACCAAGTGTTGCTTCTGGATGGCCTGCAAGAAGAAAGATTGATCAAAGAGGAAACTGTGCAAGTACTTGTGAAAATTTGAGTAGAAGTTTGAGACTCTTATCCTGGTCATGGACTTCACGGCCAACTTCACCAATCGGGTGTCTGGAACATGGTCGCTGCCGACTACGTCGCTCGGTAGGAGAAGGGCCTTGGAGAGGTCAAAGGCGAGAAGATGTTCTTTGTCGCCTTTCACGGAAACTGTTCCTGGGATCTCCTTACCCCGGTGTTTGAGCTGCGGGCGCCATGCCGGTGTTGAGTCGATGGTGACGGTGGGTTGCTCGGTAGTTAGCTCTTCAATTAGCTCGGCAAAGGGGTTTGCGCGAGGCCGTTTTCCAGCCC
This sequence comes from Camellia sinensis, assembly GCF_055761805.1. Classification (NCBI taxonomy): domain Eukaryota; kingdom Viridiplantae; phylum Streptophyta; class Magnoliopsida; order Ericales; family Theaceae; genus Camellia; species Camellia sinensis. The sequence goes on along the minus strand of NC_138962.1, from coordinate 176,655,699 downwards.
GGCGGTTGTCTTGGCTGGCTTGCCCGGCAGCAGGAGACGCTAGCGCAACCACGGCCCCGCTAGATTGACTGGCAGCAGGAGAGCAGGTGATGACGCTCAGCATCTTGGTGGATGTTGCTGTGAGGAGGTTCTTGATACCGCTTCGTTTTGCCATCTCTTCTTCTTCGGTTAACCGGATTAGGGGCACGTTCGGTAGTGTTGGGTCTGGAAAAGGTGACGGAGCACGGAGGAAGTCAGTGACCTTACTCCAACGCGGAGCTGAGTATCTATATGTTGGGACGTAACCGAGTAGCTCCTTATAATCCCGGTGGCGGTAGCGGAGCACGGTCCGAATGGCTTCTTCGTTGGGGTAGTGGTAGTTGGCTTGTAAGGCTTGGATCGCTGCAAAGGAAAGAAGAAAAATGTTAAAATACAGAATATGAAACAAAGGCAATTAACCGAGCCAGTTAGCATGGCTTACATGTCTCGCCGAAATTTTTGCTAATGAACCAGCCCGGTACATCGGCCGTTTCATAATTGCCAGACACCTAGAAGAAGTCGTCGTCGTGTAAGTCTTTGTCTGGAGTACCAGTCACTATTTTTTCTTTGCCCGGCCTAATCTTTAAGTAATAGGTGAGGCCATCGCCGGTGTGCCCAAGGGTCTACTGGCTCAATATCTCGGCTAAACCTAAGTTGGTCCCTAGCCAGTTATTTAGCTCATGGATGCCATTGATTATTCGGTAGGTGTTGGTTGATACTTGTGTGGGTGCTAGCCCGGTATGGCGCAAGAATTCAGTCAGCAGAGGGTTGACCGGGAAGCGGAAGCCTCCTTCAATGATGGAAAGCACGGTGAAGGGGCACTAGTCTAATCTGCCCCAAGGGGTTGTCTCGATTTCGGCGAGCTCTAGGTGAACGTCTGTCGGGATACCGTAGTCTTCCCGGAACGCGGCCAAGGCAGACGGAGTGCCAACAAGGAAGCGGAAGCACCCCATGTGTAGTCGGCTGGATTAGCTCGGCCGAGGTGGTTTGGCACACTGGTGTCTTGATGGCTGCTCAGTCTTTGAGAGCCTCAATATTGGGTCAGTGGTCCCCTTGGACTCTGCAGGAAAAGGATGACAGTTGTAAGTGTGAGCGCGGTCGCGTAAAACGAGTTTGACTTTAGCTCGGTCATGAAGAGTGCCAACCACCTCGGTCGTGAAGGTGAACCAAGGAGCTCGGTCGTTCAAGCGGACCAGATGTTAGCCCGGTCGAGCTGCCAAGTTCCCTGCCTACCCCGGTTTCTGCTAAAGGTTTTGATAAACTAGTAAATTGCTCGATCTTATTGTATTTTGGGATCAAAAGGCGATTTGGAGCCCAGTTCGCCTCAGTTCTTCGTGTATTCATGTGTTCATCTCTGGGATTGAAGAACAACGAAGATAATAGGGGCGAATGTGGGTTTTGGGAGGGTTATGTCCTAAAACCTACGAATTTGGTGCCCTAAAAGGAGTAATATCAAACGAAATGACAATAAATAGAGTTGAAGGACTTACCAGTTGAGGGAAGGGACTACTTCTTCGAGCACGAGTGCAAGAAAGGGCAGGGGTGAAGCTTGCTAAGTGATGCTTGAGCTCTGGAACGTTAAAGGTTTGAGGTGAGACAGTAAGAATGGAAGGAAATGAGATGGGGCATGTTTATAGTGGTGGAAAGGCCGCCCAAAATTTGAATTAAAGGGACGTGACTGTTGGCGGCACGAGGCCAATCAGCGCACGACACGTGTCCCCATTAATGGCAGCGTCAGAGTTCAAGAGACAAATAGGTCAGACGAGGCATCGACCGAGCAAGTCAAGATACAAGAAGGTCAGAGGCATCGACCGAGCAAGACAAAGAGCCGAGCGCAGAAATTAACTCAGTCGACTTCCTGCAAAACTGAGAACTGAGGAAGTATTTACCCCGGTCATAACAGACAGTCCCAGTCACCCTTTGGCGGACGGGATTAATGGGCAATTGAAAGGGAGATTTATGGTCTGGTTTGGGCCGTGGAAATGGCCGGGCAGATTAGGGCCGAACAAGTTTGGGCCGCAGTGAAACGGGCCTATCCTGAAAAGTTTTGCTTGGTTAAGGCAAGGCGTGGTCGGACCGAGTTATTTGGCTTTATGGTATAGAAGTCGGTCAAGAGAGATGTCCGGCGCCAGGCCAGGCGTGGTTGGACCGAGCTACGTAGCTCCATGGTGTAAAAGCCAGTGAAGTGGGATGACCGGCGCCATGGAAGGCGTGTAGGTCCCACGGTTCATGATTTAGCTCGGCAGGAAGGCCGGTGGCAAACTATTATGAGCTGTCCCGAGCTCGGCTATGCCGGGATGCAGCCGAGCTCAGTCCTCAATGAGCTTGGTTATTGGAACGCTTGGGCTTGAAGTGCAGCATGGTCGTTGGTAGCCGAGATACTGCAATCCGGTTGCTGAGCTCCTAGTAGAGTGGGCTGGCAGTTGGGATTAGGTGATGTTCAGCAAGATTTGTGCTGACAGATAGGATAACAACACCACGTGTCGAGAGACTAATGAGAGTAGATTTGGGGCGCAGAAGGTATATAAGCGAGTCTGCGCCCCCCATACTAGACAGACGACATTTTGGTGAGATAAACACTAAACACAACTCAGTCCTCTCTCTTTCTCTATCCCTGTGTGTGTATCTAACTTGGTCGTCGGAGGGGTTTTCCGGCCACACACCGTCGGGTAACTCACTGCCGTTGCGCTCGCAGGTCGATCGGACAGACAGGAGCTTGGAAGAAAGGAGTGCGGGCTTGCCTGGATATTTGCTCCCCGCACAGATGGTTGTTAGGATTTTAATGCGTAATCCATATATTTAATATATGAAATGTTTTTAGTTTTGAATTTTTTGATTTAATAGATTAGTTTAATAATGATATCAAAATTGTCGCTATATTTGACTTTTGGAAAAATAAAAACTAATTTTATGAAAATAAAAATCACCCATTACATGATCATCATTCAAACAAATAATAAAAATTAATTTGATAAAATAAATAAATAAATAAATGTCTAAAAAATTTATCAATTTTACATAATTTTATTTTTAGTGAGTAGAAATAATTTTTAAAAAATAAAAAATATTTTTTTTGACATTTATTTTTGTCAAATTAGTTTATATTTTATCAAATTGATGATTTTACCCTTAAAATTAAAGAATAGTATCTTCAATTGTTCTTATTTGAAACAATATTCAAAATTCGGGATCAAATATGTCACAATTGAAAAATTAGGGACTAAAGTGACACAAGTTCCAAACTATAGGGACCGTTAGTGTAATTCGCCCTAGAATATCTAAAATAATTTTTTCTCTCATATTTTCTTTAATTATTAACTAATCGTATCACTTACATATCATTAAATTTTAAAAAAAAATTATATCATTTTCTTCCTTTTTATATAAAAAAAAAAAAATTCTGAAATATACATTCATCGGGATGAACGTGATCGTCGCGTGTCTTTTGGTTTAAATCAATCCTTTTAATATTAAATGCCATGACTCTTAATTTTTTAAATTTTAAACCTTTCTCCCAACAATTGTTTTAGGGTATATTACATTTTGTTCTTTTTATATTTGGCTATTTTTCATTTTATCTCTGAAAGTTTTTTTTTTTTTTTTCTTCTCACTTTGATCCTACATGTTTCAAGTTTTTGAAATGTACTCCAAAAATTAACTTACGTACAAAAATAGATAGGAAATGACACACTAATAGTCGCGTAATATAAAAATATTTACAAATACACCCCTTGAGATTTACTTAAAATACAAATTGCTTCATGTGGTTTGAAAAATTACAAATGCTCCATTGTTAGAATTTTTCATTTAACATAATTAACTACAAAAAATAAAATTCATAATTGCTTTCCTATACAATAATAAAATTACCTAAATTATTAATTTTAACATATTTTTAATCTCATTAAAAACTGTTAATTGACTTGATGATACATTAATAAAACGGACGATTTGTTATGAAATTAAAAATTTTAGGTGGCGGAATGTAATTTTCAAAACTATAGGGGTGATGAAATATTTTATTATATATGAACAGAAGTTAACTTTAAAAGTAATTTTAAAAAAACCTTGAAACATGAAGGGCCAAAGTTTTTTTTACCCAAAAAAAAAAAAAAAAAAACCTTTCAAAGGCCAAAGTAGAAAAATTGCCAAATATAAAATGGGCCAAGTGTAATTTACCATATATATATATATATATTTAATTTCTACCATTTCTTTTTGGGTAAGCTAGACTAACCTCTCTTGAGATTAAAAATAATAATAATAATAATAATAAAATAGTAAACTCCACAGTTTTAGCATAATTACGTTAAGTTTCTTAAAAGTTTTAATTCATATGGCATATAATCCTATTTTCATCAATAATTCGTTAGTCATATAGATGAAAAAATGGTATTATAATCTCTTTTATACTTAAATGCATATTTTTCTTTATTTATCATTGTGTTTTTATACTATATGCATTATTTTCAATCCCTTTAACCTTACTAAATGGGAGATTAGTGTAATTGTTAGAAATTGGGCGTCCATGTGGCATGACCCTTAGAACCTTTTGGACCTCATCCAAATGGGTTTTGAATTTGAATTCAAACCTATTTGGATAGCCACTCAGGATATATATCTATCATATCATGATATGGATAGATGATATAGATATCAGATATTATCTCATTTAACAAATGAATAAATGAGATAAATAGATTATATATCTGATATATGGGATATGGGTGATTAAGTGGAAAAACAACGTATGTTTTGTTTTTTTTTTCCAAGATACTGACTCTCTCCCAAAATAACGATCAAAAGCCATTTGCACTGTGGTTTGTGTGGGTGATATTCAATATTGTAATATCACTTCACTGCTGGGTTAATTGACTAGATTCAGGAAGCACGTGATTTATCCACGAGGTTTTAGATCAATAAAGGTATGATCTAAACATTTTATACCGCTGCATGTTTTATACTTTGATTTACAGTAATTATATCATAATTGTAATATTACTTGTATATCTTTTTAAATTTCAGGAGAGGTCTTTGCAATTTATCCTTTATTTTCTTTATGAGTAATAGTAGGCACCATGAAAGAAATATTATAAAAAATTTATAAAGTTATTCACTTTTAAATTGCACATACAATAAAATATTATACACGAATTAAATGATAGACATTTTTTTTCATAAAATCTAGCATTATTCCTTCTTTGTTGTCATCGTTCATGCAAACATTCCATGTAAAAGCGCCAAGAGGAAAAAAAAGGGGGTAAGGTTACAAAATAAGGGTACTATAACTTGGCCTTTGAATTAGTGATTGTGTAGAATTAGTTTATTGTGTGAAGTTGTAGATTCAAATACTACCTAAAGCGTTTAATATTATTTGTGTTTTTTTTTTTCCCGCTAACAACTAACCCCTAATGTAAATCATATGATCCAAAAAAATGTTACAAATGGTTATAAAATTTTGGGTAAAATTAGAATTTTTTTTTAAGATTGGCTTATTTTTTAGGTGGACCCCATGCGTCGATTTTCACAGGTCAAAGTGGTAATGTGTTCTATGCCGCGTTGTGATTCACGTGGTATATTTGGTTGCTCAAAACCATTACCGAGTGAATGGAAAATTGAAACTAAAGTATGCTCCATGGAAATGGAGTTTTGGTAAAAAATTCTTAAAAGTATTGAATAAGGCTTGTCCCACATTGATTTGGTAGGAAGTTTGGAATGGGTTTATAAGGCATGGGTTTGGTATTTGGAGTGTGCCCCAAGGGGTACCCAAATGTTTTAGAGGGGGAGGTTATGGGCAAAATAGGCTAGACCCATTGTGTAGACGTCCCCGAACGCCCCGGGAGGATGAGTCTCATTCTGTTCATATTGGGTTCACTACAGTTTAGGACTCTCAAATTGTCACGGTTCTTAATCTGAACCAAAGAGTCCAAATCCGGCAAATCGTTTTGAGAAAAAATAGATTTTTAGAAAAGAAGTGCCAAACATGGACTGCTTTGTCAGATACAGAGTCGCCACTTAACTATTTTATTTTGGGAAATTTAGGAAACCCTGACTCGGTGCCAAAGGCCACGTGTCCGTCATCACCAAAGTTGCCTCGGCTCGGGAACTTGGGTACGATTGGGGAAGGTCAGCTATGAGCACCCCCTCTCGCCGATCAAAGATCGGCCTCTACTAACCGTGATATCTTGTTTTGAAAACATTATATGTTCCTATTCTGGTTATTAGCCTAGAATTACTATGTTATGCGCACAGCAAACAAGTATAGAACAAATCCCCTAAATTGGAACAAAACATTTCATGCTTGTTTTGAAAATGGTTTGCTACTCGCGAGTAAGCTAAAATGCAGGTTTTGCCACCCTCAAGTGGGCTTTAAAAAAGATGGTTTTGCCACTATCTAGTGGGCTTACAACTCACAGTTTTAATGCATTATTCCAATTTAGGTAATTCAACCTCCATCCACTGGCATTCAGGCAGTTATATCACATAAGCAGCTAGTCTCATGGTAATTATGTTGTCATGGCAACACTCACACATATGCAAGGATGCTAAAGCATGAGAACTTACTGAGTACTCCGAGCCAAAACAGAAACTAGTTAGTAATCATATGCCTGATCATAGTTCATGTTAAGATGGCTAATGCAACACATGCAAAATGCAACTAAGATAGGCTCAGCTAATCTACAATGACATGTGAAATGTTATTACTAACACATATTCAATTTGGAATTGGAATACAGATGCAGTTAGAATGATGCGCCGAGCCCGGTGCATGCAAAACGAATGAATGGATGCAAACGTGCTATCATACTGTATGCTAATTGAAACATGCTCTAGACTAACCATTGAAAGCTAGTAAATAAAAGGGAAGAAAGACGTAGGGTTGGGAGACATACACACACTCACGCACACTTATTACACAATTGCTCTCATTCGGAGGGTCCGAATAAATATTAAAGTCTGAATAAATAATACTAAATTAATTATTAGAGAATTTCTAATTAATTAACAAATTAAATGCAGAAAGAGGGTGGCCACAGCGCCATCTCGAGATGCGTGAATGATGCACGCTTGACTCGTCTCGCCCGAAAACTCGCTGCCATAGCATTGTTGCCTCTGTTTACATTGTCCTGCCCCTCTGAAAATTCTGAAAGTCTCCAGAACTGCTTTGAATCATTCCCTGAGTATTCTGGGATGCCACCGGCCAAAGAAAAGGGTCACCGGCCATGAGAAATGAATTATTGGCCAACTGTTGTGACACCGGCTGTACCGTGATGGCCGGTTGGCACTGTATATGGCCGGTCGGTCAGAAATTCTTGCAGAATCCTGCAGTTGACAGCAGCAGAGGGCAAGCAGTGTATGGCATGGAATTTTCAAGCAAATGTGAGCATGGCCACAGTCCCTATCATGCAATGAACTCAAAGGAGCGTGGTCCTCGACCCTCAGGCCATCAATTGTGCATTTCGATGCATGATGGCCTAAGAGGCCAAGTTTGCAACTTAATGTAAATGCATGCAATACACAAATGAATGCTAACACCCTTTCATATTGAGGTCAAGGACATTGGCGACCGAGGGTTGAGACGTGTTTCGTCACTTTGGGTACGAACATACCTCTTCCCTCATGCTTGGTTTGACACCCCAAACCAAGCAATGCAATGCATGTATGCAATGTACAATGCAAAGTAATGCAACTCATGCAATGCCATGCGAGCGAGCTAATCAAATGCAACAAGACATTAGCTAACCATGCAAGCTAGACTAATGCGATGTGGGCATATCAAGTATACAACAAGACTATGTGATGCAACTTAACTAAACAAGGTGCGAACATGCAAACAAGATATAATGCAAGCATGCTCCTAATGTAATGCAACGTATATCATGCCAAGTATGCAACTAGGTACAAAAGTGGTCTTCAAACTGAAATGGGAGGCCTCAGCCATGCCCCAAAACAGTGGCCAAAAGGGCCTAAAATGGTACCAATTATGCATGCAAGCATGCACACACCAAGGCCTATCATTTGAACATGAAAGGGAACAACTCTAGGCATACTTAAGGGTAATATACTTGGACTTTAAACACTCACATTAAACTCCGAAAAGCATGCAAAAGGTGACACCAATACATGCTAGGGAATGGATGCAACATAGATGGCATTCAAGACTACAAACGAGAGCATTGCTTAACACCTACCCCGAGAAAACATGGCATGGATCTTTCAATACAAAACAAAGTTTTAGCATGCAAAATAGACCTCCAAAACCCACTGATATAGCAGGTAAGGGACACAAACCAAGGGGCATGCATAATGCTCATTTCGAGGCACAAGAGAACAACTCTTCAAAGTATGAAAGAGATGATGAATGCAAGCATACTAGCATGGATTATGGACTTTAAACATGATCTCCAATGATGCCAAATCACGAGAATAAACTAAGCTAAGCATGCTAGAGACCCACATACACAAGGCTCACTATCCAAAACACAAATAGGCTGCCCTAAACATGGCAAATATGACTAAAATAGTAGCAAATAGGCCTTAAGCATGGCAAAACAGTGTTAAGAACTTCATGAAGTTAAGCTAATATATGCAAGCATCATGGTCTATTGGCAAGGTGCATTTCTAGGCAACATAGAGGAATGCAAAGCAAGTATAATATGCATGGAAGGAGCCACTAATCCGACCAAAAACAGAGGCATAATATGACCCAACAACAACCAAAAACCCTTGAAATGAAGCCAAGAACAACTAATCATGCATGCTACCCTTATGAGCCAAAAACATGAACAAATGGGACACAAAGGGAGAGGGGTGTCCCTCCCCTATGCAAGACCTCAAACCCCCTTCTTCACCACTGAAAATCCACTAGATTTCAGTGGTGAGAAGGTCAACACACAATAGTAACCAAAGCTTAGCAAAGAGAGCATTAAAAGGGCCAAACAAGACCTAAGAGGAGGAGGTCGACCCCCAACACCAAAACAACCTTAATGAAGTATCTTAAGCATGCAATATAAGACTTTTTTCAGTTATACACAAAGTCTAAAACAGTAAGCAAGATAGGTAAAAGATTAGTGCAAGATTGGGAAATATAAAGTAAAAGTGTTACCCTTGGAGAATCCTTGAAGAACAGCAAATGCAGCCCTCTTCTTCTGATCGAAACCAGTCCAAAACCTCAAGAACAAACCCTCAATGCCTCCCAAAGTCGAAGTAAGGTGTAAGAGTGTGTGTCTTAGTGCAATACTATGAACTAAACACACCTTTAGGCTATAAAACACACACAAAATGAAGAGAGAGAAGGAGATATAGAGAGAGAGGATGATATATCAGATATATGTTTGCTTGTATTTTCTTTAACTGCTTCAGTACAGCCTCTTCTTCGACTTGCTTCTCTTTCTGTCTCTCAACTTCCTTATCCTTCCCAGATGCCTCCAGCTGGTCTAGGTGCAGGGGCTTGAAATACCGCCCGCTTCTCGTCATATGATCGACCTCACTGATATACCAGGTATCATCTGGCTGATTACTTCCCCAATCCTCATCCGTGTGGGCAAGACATAGGTCATCATCCTCCCACCACATTCCATCGGCAGCCGACAGACACCTGTCCGACTCCGGTGTGACCGTTCTTGTACTCACAGTACCCTCCATCCATATGCTCGCAGCATTCTATGTCTCTATGCACACAGCAGTTTCAGTTCCCACGTGGGCCTTAGCTTTCCTGATTCTCTCAGAATCCTCAAACCTTTCCTGCTGCAACTGTGTCAGTACAGCTGGCTGTTCATCAATTCTTGTATTCAAAATGCTCCAATCCTGAGCGAAATTCCTGACATCGGCGCTCTCCGGTGATTCATTTTGACTTTCGGCCCTTCCGGCCACAATTGATATTCTCGCCCCTATCGGGCCCTGTTCTGGTTGGAATTCTTCCATAACATCCGGTTGATCATCCAGTCACCCGGTAGCCTCTGCTGATTCCTCATAATCAAACCAGTTGACTGTCCTGTCCCTTCGATCTTGGTCATTGAAAAACTGGAGGTTGGCAAAGTCCTCTCCCACAGCTGCCAAATCATCTGCCCCTTGCTCAAATCTATCCCCCTGGATCATACACAGCTCTGCCCTCTCTGGCAATTCTACACTTGGCCTAGCCTGGCCTGCTGACAGAATGTAATTACTCGGATTGTAGGCTTCCTCAGCGAGACTCCCAGACTGCTCAAACCTTGACTCAACAATCCCATCCTCCTCTGTAATCTCCCCTGCACTGTCTTCGATAGTCACCACCATTGGTTCGGGTCAGGTTCTGGAGATGTCTAACATGCACAAGTCAGTGCAGTCGGGAAGGAACACCTCCGGCTTAGGTAGGTGGGAAAGAGTGATGTAGATGCTAGGATCGTAAAACACGACCCCAGTCTGAATGAAGTTGATACGCTTGGGAGGTGGAGCTTGATTGTGTGGAGGGAGAGGGTTGGTTGTGACGTTGGGTTTTTCTGGAGGCAGGATCACCCCGTTATCGATGAGATCTTGAATCTTATGACGTAATCGGTAGCATTGGTCGGTGTCATGACTGTGCTGTTGATGAAATGCGCAATATTTGGCTGGGTTGTGGGTAGGGAGAAGTTTTTTCGGTAATGGCCGCGGCTCTAGGGGTTTCAGGTGCCCCTTTCTAATTAAAACCCCTAAAGCCTTGGACAAAGACATGTATAGTGGGGCGAAGGCTCTTTGGCTTTTGGGTTGGTATTTGGCTGTTTGTGTATTGTTTTCAAACGCGCCGGAGAATGGCGTAGCTGCCACGGTCCTTGGAGGGAGAGGGGGGATGGTGGTGACCACGCTCACTTCTGAGGTTTTTGCAGTTGTAACACCACTCGGGCCAGCATTGTTGTTGCGATTGAAAGTTTTTCTGGGTTGCTCCCGGTCATTATCAATTAAGCCCTGCTTCAAGGCATCTTCAATCTGTACTCCCATCTCATGCAGATCTGAAAAGGTAGGGAAAGGGAGCACGATCATCTTCTGCATCAACTTAGGCTGGAGATTGCGCACAATCATCCTAATCTGATCTTTGTCCATAGGCCTTAGGGTCATCATCGAGGCCTTGGCCCTCCATCTGGTCACGAACTCTGAAAAGCTTTCCTTAGGCTCCTGCCTTGTCGTCTCGAGGTCACGGATCGTAATCTCGATTTGCGTGTTATTTGAGTATTACACAATGAAGGCCTCAGCCATCTCATCACAGTTTCTCTTGACGTCATCTTCTAATTTGGCATACCAGATGGCCGCCACACCCGACAGGGTCCGGCCAAACAGAGACAGCTTCTGTAGTCTGGTGAGGCCCATCGGCCTTAAGATATCTAAAAACAACCTCAAGTGCACCATGGGGTCACCAGACCCATCAAATCGGTCAATTTGTGGCATTTTGAACCGGTCTGGCAGCGTCACAGCTGCGTCTGTATATCCGTCCTCAATGTCGGGAATGGACTTGACTCCTTGGGATTTCTTAAACATCTTTTCCAGCTTACTCAGCTTCAGTGCTGTGGGGTCCATTTCGAACTTGAAGGGAGAGTCGGGTACATTGATAGGCGTGGGCGTCTTGGATAATTGCGGTGGAATCGGGGACGGAGCCGGGCCCGTTGGAATGTCTGTATCCTCTTGGACATTTTGATGATTTGGTGTCTCCTTAGGTATCGGAACCCTTGGTGGGGGAGGGGCTTGATGCGAAGCAGATGCCCCAGCTTGCTGCTGTTGCCTTACGATTAACTCTGCTTGTTCAGTCATAACCGTGGCCTGCTGCTTCGCGAACTCCGCCTGTCGGACAGCATCTTACTGCATAACTTTCATGCTCTCCTGGAGCTAGCGCACCATCTCCTTTAAGCTTGCCATACTGCTTTGTTTTGATTGAATTACTGGTATATATTCCCTCTCTGTAGTGAAAATTGAGACCTCAGCCTGATTGTCCACTGGTAGGGTTGACTACTGCTTGGGCGATCTCTGCTCAGACACACTGCGTCTTCTCGGCTTTTGTCTGATAACCAGGGGTAGGGAATAAAACACTAGTTGTCCGTCAACCAGATCCTCAGATCGATTGAGCCGGCGACCTCTAGTCCAGAGTGCTTAGGGGATATCTACTGGGTCAGAAGCAATCGTGCTAAACTACCCTTGCAAGAAGATAAATGAAGCAATAAGGAAATAAATAACTTGACAAATTGACAGCATAACAGCGTAAAATAAATACACACAACACACAGTCGGGTATCACAACACACGGTTGATAAACTGAATACACTGCTCCTCAATACTGATTATTGTCCCCGAATCACTGTTTCCAAAACTGAACCTGATACCTGCAAATAACTAATTCTTAAACACTGAACTGGGGCCCGCAGGCCTGATGCCCAAACTTGCAAACTGATACACGCATTCCTGTAGAGACACACTCCTAAAGCACATAGCAGATAAGTGAGCCAAAACACCTCTATGTTGGGGGTAGGGTTTCCGTGTCCTATTTTGTCAGGAACTAGGGTTTCACTACGCACGCAGCGGTTTCAAACAACCTATCGGGTAAGCAACCTGTCCTAGTTTGGAATGGTCACTATGGATTCCGAATATGCACTAGGTCGAATGGTCAAAAAGGGTGACCCGGTAAAATCGGGGTTTGTGCTCCCATACTGGCAGAGCCCATAACTGGTCAGCCTTATGACATGCTTTGACAAAGCAAGCCTCCGGCAAACCGTTCAGGAATAGCAGATGGCAAACACAGTGTCTTAGGCGCACCAATGCACATGCAATGCAAAGAAACACATAGGGTAGTCAAAACAAGATATCATGAGTTCGAGTCAAATTCTCCAAACTCCCCAACAGAGTTGCCAGAAACTGTAGACGTCCCCGAACACCCCGGGATGATGAGTCCCGTTCTGTTCATATTAGGTTCACTACAATTCAGGACTCTCAAATTGTCACGTTTCTTAATCTGAACCAAAAAGTCCAAATCCGGCAAATCGTTTTGAGAAAAAACAGATTTTTAGAAAAGAAGTGCCAAACATAGACTGCTTTGCCAGATACAGAGTCGTCACCTAAATATTTTATTTTGGGAAATTTAGGAAACCCTGACTCTGTGCCAAAGGCCACGTGTTCGTCATCACCAAAGTTGCCTCGGCTCGGGAACTTGGGTACGATTGGGGAAGGTCAGCTATGAGCACCCCTTCTCGCCCGATCAAAGATCAACCTCTACTAACCGTGATATCTTGTTTTGAAAACATTATATGTTCCTATTCCGGTTATTAGCCTAGAATTACTATGTTATGCGCACAACAAACAAGTATAGACCAAATCGCCTAAATTGGAACAAAACATTTCATGCTTGTTTTGAAAATGGTTTGCTACTCGCGAGTAGGCTAAAATGCAGGTTTTGCCACCCTCAAGTGGGCTTTAGAAAAGATGGTTTTGCCACTATCTAGTGGGCTTACAACTCACAGTTTTAATGCATTATTCCAATTTAGGTAATTCAACCTCCATCCACTGGCATTCAGGCAGTTATATCACATAAGCAGCTAGCCTCATGGTAATTATGCTGTCATGGCAACACTCATACATATGCAAGGATGCTAAAGCATGAGAACTTACCGAGTACTCCGAGCCAAAACAGAAACTAGTTAGTAATCCTATGCCTGATCCTAGTTCATGTTAAGATGGCTAATGCAACACATGCAAAATGCAACTAAGATAGGCTCGGCTAATCTACAATGACATGTGAAATGCTACAACTAACACATTCAATTTGGAATTGGAATACAGATGCAGTTAGAATGATGCGCCAAGCCCAGTGCATGCAAAACGAATGAATGGATGCAAACGTGCTATCATACTGTATGCTAATTGAAACAGGCTCCAGACTAACCATTGAAAGCTAGTAAATAAAAGGGAAGAAAGACGTGGGGTTGGGAGACATACACACACTCACGCACACTTATTACACAATTGCCCTCACTCGGAGGGTCCGAATAAATATTACAGTCCGAATAAATAATACTAAATTAATTATTACAGAATTTCTAATTAATTAACAAATTAAATGCAGAAATAAGGTGGCCACAGCCCGCCTCGGGATGCGTGAATGATGCATGCTTGACTCGTCTTGCCCGAAAACTTGCTGCCATAGCATTGTTGCCTTTGTTTACACTGTCCTGCCCCTCTGAAAATTCTGAAAGTCTCCAGAACTGCTTTGAATCATTCCCTGAGTATTCTGGGATGCCACCGGCTAAAGAAAAGGGTCACCGGCCATGAGAAATGAATTATCGGCCAACTGTTGTGACACCGGCTGTGCCGTGATGGCCGGTCGGCACTGTATATGGCCGGCCGGCCAGAAATTCCTGCAGAATCCTGCAGTTGACAGCAGCAGAGGGCAAGCAGTGTATGGCATGGAATTTTCAAGCAAATGTGAGCATGGCCACACTCCCTATCATGCAATGAACTCAAGGGAGCGTGGTCCTTGACCCTCGGGCCATCAATTGTGCATTTCGATGCATGATGGCCTAAGAGGCCAAGTTTGCAACTTAATGTAAATACATGCAACACACAAATGAATGCTAACACCCTTTCATATTGAGGTCAAGGGTATCGGCGACCGAGGGTTGAGTCGTGTTTCGTCACTTTGGGTACGAACATACCTCTTCCCTCATGCTTGGTTTGACACCCCAAACCAAGCAATGCAATGCATGTATGCAATGTACAATGCAAAGTAATGCAACTCATGCAATGCCATGCGAGCGAGCTAATCAAATGCAACAAGACATTAGCTAACCATGCAAGCTAGACTAATGCGATGTGGGCATATCAAGTATACAACAAGACTATGTGATGCAACTTAACTAAACAAGGTGCGAACATGCAAACAAGATATAATGCAAGCATGCTCCTAATGTAATGCAACATACATCATGCCAAGTATGCAACTAGGTACAAAAGTGGTCTTCAAACTGAAATGGGAGGCCTCAGCCATGCCCCAAAATAGTAGCCAAAAGGGTCCAAAATGGTACCAATTATGCATGCAAGCATGCACATGCCAAGGCCTATCATTTGAACATGAAAGGGAACAACTCTAGGCCTACTTAAGGGTAATATACTTGGACTTTAAATACTCACATTAAACTCCGAAAAGCATGCAAAAGGTGACACCAATACATGCTAGGGAATGGATGCAACATAGATGGCATTCAAGACTACAAACGAGAGCATTGCTCAACACCTACCCCGAGCAAACATGGCATGGATCTTTCAATACAAAACAGAGTTTTAGCATGCAAAATGGACCTCCAAAACCCACTGATATAGCAGCTAAGGGACACAAACCAAGGGGCATGTACAATGCTCATTTAGAGGCACAAGAGAACAACTCTTCAAAGTATGAAAGAGATGATGAATGCAAGCATACTAGCATGGATTATGGACTTTAAACATGATCTCTAATGATGCCAAATCACGAGAATAAACTAAGCTAAGCATGCTAGAGACCCACATACACAAGGCTCACTATCCAAAATACAAAGAGGCTACCCTAAACATGGAAAATATGACTAAAACAGTAGCAAATAGGCCTTAAGCATGGCAAAACAGTGTTAAGAACTTCATGAAGTTAAGCTAATATATGCAAGCATCATGGTCTATTGGCAAGGTGCATTTCTAGGCAACATGGAGGAATGCAAAACAAGAATAATATGCATGGAAGGGGCCACTAATCCAACCAAAAACAGAGGCATAATATGACCCAACAACACCCAAAAACCCCTGAAATGAAGCCAAGAACAACTAATCATGCATGCTACCCTTATGAGCCAAAAACATGAACAAATAGGACATAAAGGGAGAGGGGTGTCCCTCCCCTATGCAAGACCTCAAACCTCCTTCTTCACCACTGAAAATCCATTGGATTTCAGTGGTGAGAAGGTCAACACACAATAGTAACCAAAGCTTAGCAAAGAGAGCACCAAAAGGGCCAAACAAGGCCTAAGAGGGAGAGGTCGATCCCCAACACCAAAACAACCTTAATGAAGTATCTTAAGCATGCAAATATAAGACTTTTTTCAGTTATACACAAAGTCTAAAACAGTAAGCAAGATAGGTAAAAGATTAGTGCAAGATTGGGGAATATAAAGTAAAAGTGTTACCCTAGGAGAATCCTTGAAGAACAGCAAATGCAGCCCTCTTCTTCTGATCGAAACCAGTCCAAAACCTTAATAACAAACCCTCAATGCCTCCCAAAGTCGAAGTAAGGTGTAAGAGTTTGTGTCTTAGTACAATACTATGAACTAAACACACCTTTAGGCTATAAAACACACACAAAATGAAGAGAGAGAGGGAGATATAGAGAGAGAGGATGATATATCAGATGTATGTATGTATTAGGTCTGGATTTTCTGAACCAAAACAAAGGAGAGAGAAGGGGCTCTTATATAGACCAGCAAAAGGCTAAGCTTCCAAGAGAAGCTATCGTAAAGGGTCAAGGCTTCTAAGGGAAGCTAAGCAAAGGGTGCAAGCTTCTTGAGGAAGCCAAGATAAAGAGTCCAAGCTTCCTCAAGAAGCTTGAGCAAAGGGGTCAATCTAGCTCTTGGAAGATTGGACTAAAATGGTGCAAAGGTGCAAACCAGTCACACCCGTGCATGGGGAGAAGGGTCCGTGCATTCCAGGTGGCACAGCTGGCTTGCACCATGCCTGAAAAGGCAAAAATATGGCACTGGCCAGAAAAGGAGGCCATCGGCCAAACAGATGGTCGGCCGACCATACCAAGTGCCGACCATACCAAGTGCCGACCGGCCAATAGTATATTTCACCAATGGCCGATAGAAATAATACACGGCCGGTGGCCTCAAGCCATGGCCGGTGGGTATCGGGGGTAGCTAACAAGCTACTCTCTACCCCCAAGTACAAAACAAACAAGTCCTCGGTGCAAAACCAAGCACAGAACGAGCAAGTCGAGAGATCCTAAGGCAAGGCCCGTAGCCGAGACCTCCGGGAACTCAAAACAAACACGAGCATGGATGGTCACCGAGTGTTCAAACGGTGACGTCCAAGTCTTGAGGACGGTCAAAAATGGGGTGTCTACACATTGGACCCAAAAATCACCATACACGCTCAGGCCGGGCTGGGCTTGGACGTGGGTGTGTGGTTGGGCTTGTTCGGCCCAATACTAATCTTTTTAGGCCAAAAACATTTGAATTTAATTTTATTTTTGGTAAAATAAAATCCAGAATTCAAATTAAACCAGAAATAAACTAGTCCGATTTTACTGTACATCCAAACAAGGCCCTTCCCGGTTTTTATCTGTTTGAATTATAAACCCAACAGATTCAAATCTCTTTGAATTCAAAACCAACAGGTTCATACCTGTTCAAACAGGTTTGCACCTATTTAATTCAAAATCTGCTGCCACCACTACACCTATAAATAGGACAACCCTCATTTGATGTTTGTCATTCCGAAAATTCATTATTTTCGTCCTTAAGAGCTCTGCAAATTCATTCTTCATTTTGTTGCATTATGTTCTTATAAGAAAGAGTGTAAACACTTTGTGTGTTCGTAAGACAAACAATTTGTAGTGCTGCTATTGTTTGTAGTAGATCATTTTATCCTGGGAGATAGACGTCCAAATTCTGAAAACACCGAGGAGATGACGAATCTGTCTTAAGGACACAATGTCAAACACTAGACTTGATCAGATAATTATTCAAAGAAATTAATCAAGTAAGTTGTTTAATTTATTATTCAGTTTGATTTATTTATTTAAATCAGATTTTAATTTTATTTTTGTAACAAAATAAAATCTGTTTTTATTTATTTTGTTTTATTTCTAGTTTGATTTTTGTAATCAAACATATTCTCTCATTTCCTTTATTTCTTTATATTCTAGTTGTTGTTTAGTACACAACAGAATTTAATCTACTTAAATACAGTGAAGATTGTCTAACAAAAATAAATAAATAAAAGGTTTAATTACAAAAAAAGTTCAAGATTATACGTGTTTTACACTTTAAAGCATAATATTTTAATTTCGACAAATTAAACTCTATAATTTTGACGTGGTTAGGCCCACAAAGGTCATAGCCCACTATGAACAACCCAAGCCCATCACTTAGAGCCCAACACATAACCCAACTGATGAGATCCTGAACAGCTGGAAGCCAACATGGCACGAAAACCAATGATATTCATACATGTGGCAGGTAAAGGACAAGCCACATTAGCAGACAAAGATCTACAAAGTTATTGCCACTGCACATCGCCATTAATGCAGCGCATCACAGCATTTATTACGATAACACCTCTCCGTCGGAACAGCACCGCCTCACCCTAAACAAGGTAAGCTACAGCATAGACTTTCGGCCAAAGTGGCAGGTCGGAAGGGACAGCTAAATGATTACCAAAGGATATAAGCAAACGTTGAAGACAAGAAGAAGGTTAAGCTTTCTATCTCCAATCTCTCTCTACACTCTACTTCTCTTTCTAACTTACTCGTCGGAGGGTTCACTGGGGGACTTCCCGTTCCCCGTTGAACTTGTCTGCAGGTTCATTGGTGGGTTTGATCACTCGGATATTAGCACGAGAAGCGTGGATCATCCAACCCGTTCTGCTAGGTACCCGTTGTATATTGATTGTATCATCAGTTGGCGCCGTCTGTGGGAACGCTTTGCTCCTTGCGCCAGTTGTGTTCACTGTCGCCGGAAACCCTGTTCCAATAACCCTTTCTCGCTACCCATCGAAGTGTATGGTCACGACTAGATCCATGGTTTCTCACCAAAATGCTGCCGACCACCAAGCCGACCCCCCCAATCCAAACAACCCACCACAATATTTCATCGAGCTTACCAACAGCATTAACCGTATGGCCGAGCAAAACCAAGCCTTAATCAATGCCCTACTCCAAAGAAACCTTCCCACGCCCCCTCCACCACCTCCTGATATTCCTCCCAACTACGAACAAGCCCCGAGCCATACTATCCTGCAGCCTAATCCGCCCAATAGAGAAGGCTTGCAACCCCCTCCTCCAGGTATAAACCTACCACCCCAGGGCCCACAACCATCGATCCCGGCACCAATCCTTGAAGGAGAGGCCAGCAGCGTCCAGCCCCGTTGCCCTCCGGAGGTGACCACATCCCTCTCTAGGATGCAGAACTCGAAGCCATAAAGCTCCAACTCCAAGGGGTCATGCAGAACATCCAGCATAAACCCTCTACCACAGTAAACTCACCATTTGTCGCCTCCATCCGCGACAAACCTCTACCCCCCAAGTTCAAGATGCCCACCATCGACTCTTTTGACGGAACGACGGACCCAGTCGACCATTTGGAGACCTACAAAACCCTCATGATCCTCCATGCATTCCCTGACGAGATCATGTGTCGAGCTTTTCCCGTGACACTGAAGGGGTTAGCTCGGCTGTGGTTTAGCCAATTACCAGCAGACTCCGTCTCCACTTTCCAACATCTCAGTGACTCTTTCCTAAGCCATTTTATTGGAGCCCAGCGCTAGCGACGCCCGACAACCCAACTTCTCAACATTCGACAGACCGAGGGGGAGTCACTACATAGTTTTGTTACCCGCTTCAAGACTGAGGCCCTGCAAGTAGCGGAAAATGATGACAAGGTCATCTTCATTGCTTCCATGGCCGGTCTGCGGTCGTCCGACTTCCTGTTCTCCCTCTCTAAAAACCCCCCGATCTCCATGGCAGCCCTACTCTCCAAAGCCCAAAAATACATGAATGCTGAGGATTCCCTAGCCGCCTGGCAAGATTCAATAACCAAAAACCCGACCCCTAGAGAAAAGAGAAAAGACTTAGAACCCAGAAACACCTAGTATAATAGCCAAACACCACACTATACCGACCGACCCCCCCGAGCTGATCGATCGGCACCAGCCTGACCGTCCGGTCTGTTCGAGCGGTACACACCCCTTAATTCCCCCATGGAACAAGTCCTCAATCATATCCTGCAGGACTACCCCCTTAAATGGGCCCAACCTTCACGAACCCCTTTTAATCGGAAAGACCAGTCCAAATATTGCCGCTTTCACCAGGACCATGGCCATAACACCGATGAGTGCATTAACCTCAAAGATCAGGTCGAGACCCTCATACGCTAGGGACGTCTTAGCCGGTTATCGGACACCCACCCTCAACAGAGGCAAAGAACTGAGCCCCTCAGAAACAACCACCGACGCACCCCCCCGGCAGCCAGCGCAACCTAACCAAGGCCATGATCGCCCTCCACAGCAATCTCGACCGCCAAGCAACCCCCCCACCTGTTGGAGAAATCAGAGTCATTTCAGGTGGCCTTGCTTGTAGGGGACCATCCCGCTTGGCCCAGAGGGCAGAACTCAGGAATATAAGGCAAGGCTCAGACAAAGCAGTTGCCACGGTCGATCGACCCTCCAAACAGCCCAAGCAGTGGACCGAGCCTATCACCTTTACGGACCCCGACTGTATAGGCATCTACTACCCTCATGATGACCCTTTCGTCATTTCTGCCCTCCTCTCCAACTACAAGGTCAGACGAGTTCTCATCGACAACGGTAGTTCTTCAGACATCATCTTTCTCAACTGCTTTCGCCAGTTCAAAATTGGGGAGAAAAGTCTGTCTCCTCTCCAAACCCTTTTGGTCAGTTTCACTGGCGATCGGGTCACTTCCATCGGCTCCATCAATCTTCCCATCACAATCGGCGAGTACCTACTTCAGACTACAAAGTTTCTCACCTTTCTTATTGTTGACTGCCCATCCGCCTACAACATCATCCTTGGCCGCACTGCCTTAAATGCCTTACAAGCTATCATATCAACTTATCACCTTCCCGTTAAGTTTCCCACCGATCTGGGGGTCGGGACTATAAGGGGAGAGCAGACCGTGGCCAGGGAATGCTATGTTGCCTCACTAAAAGAAGTCAGGCTGAAGGAAGCCATGATCATTGAAGGACTTAACGTCCGGGATGAGGATGAGCTGGTTAGAAGCGAGCTTGTGGAGGAGCTCGTTGAGGTTCCCATCGACCCCACCAACCCGGTGAAAATTGCCAAAATCGGCAGCCAACTGTCCCCTCAAGCAAAGACCGACCTTATTGCCCTCCTGGTTGAACACAACGATGTATTCGCCTGTACCCACTCAGACATGTCGGGTATTAACCCCTCATTCATAACCCATCGCCTCAGCATTGAACCCCATTTCCGACCTTACCACCAGAAGCAGCGCATTTTCCATTCGGAGCGCAATACTCTCATTGCCGCAGAGGTCAACAAGCTCCTTGAGGCACAATTCATCAAAAACGTGGACTACCCTAGATAGTTGTCAAACGTGGTCTTGGTCCGCAATAACAATGGTAAATGGCGACTCTGTGTCGACTACTCAGACCTCAACCGAGCTTGCCCCAAAGACAGTTATCCCCTTCCCCGCATAGATCTGTTGGTCGACGCCACGGCCGATCACCAAATGCTCAGCTTCATGGATGCCTTCTCTGGGTATAACCAAATTCTGATGCATCCATCTGATCGGGAACACACCTCCTTCATTATCGACCGAGGCACCTACCATTACCAAGTGATGCCATTTGGACTGAAAAATGCTGGGGCCACCTACCAACGGTTGGTCAATGCCGTTTTCTATCATCAGATCAGTCGAAACGTGGAAGTATATGTCAATGACATGCTAGTCAAGAGCAAACTCTCCGCTGACCATCTGACGACCTGCGAGAGACCTTCGCCACCTTACGGAAGGACCAAATGAAGCTCAACCTGGAAAAGTGCGCCTTCGGCGTAGGATCTAGGAAATTCTTGGGTTTCATGGTCAGTCAACGGGGCACTGAAGTTAACCCTGAAAAGATCAAGGCCTTGATTGAAATGCAATCACCCAGAACAGTGAAAGAAGTTTAGAGACTCACTGGCCGAGTTGCCGCCCTCAACCGCTTCATTTCCCGCGCAACGAATAAGTGCCTCCCCTTCTTCAAAGTTCTTCGGCAAACTTTTGAATGGACGACCGAGTCCGAAGAGGCCTTTCAGCAGTTGAAGCTGTGCATGGCCAACCCCCCCTCATTTCTCAGGCAATCACTGGCGAACCCCTCTTCCTCTACTTAGCCGTTTCAAGCACCGCAGTCAGTGTAACTCTTATAAGGGAAAACGACTCTGTTCAACGGCCGGTCTACTACATCAGTCGGGCCTTCAGGGGTGCCGAGCAGAATTACCCACTGTTAGAAAAATTGTCCTTGGCCTAGGTCACCGCCTCCAGACGACTCCGTCCTTACTTCCAAGCCCATTCCATAGTGGTCCTCACCGACCAACCTTTGAAGATGGTAATGCAGCACCAGAGCTCTCTGGCAGACTCATGCAATGGTCGGTGGAACTCAGCCAGTTTGACATCTCCTATCGACCTCGAACAGCAATTAACAGGTAGGCTGTCGCTGATTTCATCATGGAGTTCACTAATCCTACACCAACCACGGCCCCTCCACCCCCACCAACCCCTACCGAGCCAGAAGACCCTCATTCTTGGACTCTCAACGTCGACGGATCATCCCGCAGAGAAGGCAGCGGGGCTGGTCTCATCCTCACCTCCCTGAAGGGTGGTTATTTCAAATGTGCTCTCCGTTTCTTGTTCGATGCCAGTAACAATGAGGTTGAATATGAGGCATTGATAGCAGATCTCCGCCTAGCCAAGGACATTGGTGTCAGCCACATCCGGGTGTTCAGCGACTCCCAGCTCATTGTCGGACAAATTACGGAGAAATTCAATGCAAAGGAGGACACAATGCGGGCTTACAAGGATATTACACTTCCCCTTGTTCGCCTCTTCAATACTTTCCACATCCAGCATAACTCTAAGGCAAACGAGATGGCTCAGTTGGCTTCTGCAGACCAGTCTGACCTCAGCCGTGGTGTCCGTCTCAAGTACCTAGCCCACCCTGCCATTTCTCCTGACCAACAAGAAGTGCAGTCCCTCCAGAATGAGCCCATCCCTTGGGCGTCGAACATCTTCCTATTTTTGACAACGGAGGAACTTCTAGATGACCAACAGCAGGCCGCCAAAGTTAAGGCCCGGTCGTCCAATTAAATCCTCGTTAGTGGTGTCTTTTACAAACGTGGCTTTTCACGCCCGTATCTGCGATGCCTCAGTCCAGCTCAAGCAACCTATGTGATACGAGAAATCCATGAGGGTATCTGTGATAATCATTCAGGCGGCAGGTCGCTAGCCCACAAAATACTTCGCATTGGTTATTTCTGGCCTACTCTCAACCAAGATGCGACTGACTTCGTACTCAAATGTGATAAGTGTCAACGCTTTGCGAACATCTCCCATGCTCCTCCTATAGAGCTGATCACACTTTGCAGTCCTTATCTGTTCGCCAAATGGGGCATCGACTTAGTTGGACCACTTCCTACCGGCCGAGGCCAGACCAAGTTCGTGATTGTCGCCATTGATTACTTCACCAAGTGGGTAGAGGCAGAACCCCTTGCCACCATCACCGAACGGAACACAACCAAATTCATCTGGCAGTCGATCGTATGCAGGTTTGGCATCCCTCAAGCCATCGTCTTCGACAACGGCAAACAATTCAACAATGCCATGTACATGAAGTTCCAGCTCCAACCCTATTTTTCCTCCCCAGGTCATCCCCAAGCCAATGGCCAAGTCGAGGTTACCAACTGTTCTCTTCTGAAGATCATCAAAACTAAGCTAGAAGCTGCTAAAAGACTTTGTGCTGAGGAATTACCGAATGTACTCTGGGCTTACTGTACTACCGCTCGGACTCCCACTGGGGAGACCCCCTTTCGCTTAACATACGGCGCTGAGGCGATCATCCCAGTGGAAGTCGGTTTGCCTACCCTAAGGGTTTTACACCCGAACCCAGAACTGGCCGAAGAGCTCCGTTGGGCTGACCTTGACCTAAATGAAGAGCTCAGAGAAACCACTGCTGTCAGACTAACCTCCTACCAATAGAGAATGAGAACACACTACAACCGCAGAGTCCGACCAAGGGAGTTCGCCGTAGGGGACCTTGTCTTACGCGAAGCAACCCTCGCCACCAAGAATCCGGCTGAAGGCAAGCTAGCAGCCAAATGGGAAGGACCTTACGTTGTGAAAGCCAGACCTCGCCCAGGCACTTACCGACTTCAGGACATGGAAGGTCGAGACCTCCTCCATCCTTGGAATGCTGAGCATCTGAAGCGCTATTTTTAATAAAACTTGTATTTTTGTATTGTCTAATTGATGTATGTTCTTTCTGATAATCTGCACGCCTGAATGTTCTCATTTTCTCCACATATGGTGTAAATTTATGATCTAATGGGCTAAACTTTACTGACAACAAGCTTATATCTCAAATATCTGCATGATCTTTCAAATAACACTTTGATTGCAGCCTCAGCCAGACTGATCATGACGAGCCTCGGCCAAACCGAGCATGCAAAACCTTAGCCAGACTGAGCATGACGAGCCTCGGCCAGACCGAGCGTGCAAAGCCTCAGCAAGACTGAGCATAAAAGCCTCAGCCAGACTGAGCATAAAAGCCTTGGCCAGACCGAGCATGCAAAGCTTCAGCCAGACTGAGCACCAAACGCCTCCTCCAGACCGAGTGACAAAAAGCCTCATCCAGACTGAGCACTAAAAGCCTTGGCTAGACTGAGCACCAAATCCCTCAGCCAGACTGAGAATCAAAAGCCTCGGCCAGCCTGAGCATGTGTCACGACCCAAACCCGTCCCTATGGGTTTAGCACCGTAACCGACCAGTAATCCGAGATTACCAAAGGCTTGCTTAACAGTAAGACAGTAATACAGAGTGCAGGGGCATGGCGGAAGCCAAAACAGTAAATAAACAATGTCCAATGAGCTGTGAGTCTGTATGCAAAAAGATTTTTCATACGTGTATACATGAACAGTACAGAACAGTATGTACAACATTTACAGTCGATCAGAACAGGGACCCAATCCCTGTTAAACAGTACAGTACAGTGCTATCAGTCTATAAAGTTATTACAAAACAGATACAGGGACAGACGGGGGAAATTAAAACACCCCTAAGCCATAGCTTGACAGGCTCGGAACCTCGCAGTGAGGCACAGTAGTTGGTTTGACAAAAAGGGATTCTAACCCACGCTCCTAGCTCCGGTCTGGTGCCTGTACACCTACATATATATATAAACAGTGAGCTAAAGCCTAGTGAATAACATAATGCGTAAAGAGGTTAAGAATGAATGTCCTTACAGTAATGAAAAATGTTCATTAAATCAGTATTTCAATCATTCAGTCATAATAGTCATATGTGGTACATCCATTAGCATAGCAGTACAGTAAATAGTAGGTCTTAAAAGACCGAGCAGTCAATGATGGCCATCATAACAGTAAACAGAAGTTCCAAGATAGGAACTGGCAGAGATCTCTATAACAATAGCAGTAACAATAAAGAGTAGTTCCAATGGATGCCACAATACAGTTCAGAATAGAGGACATACATTCATTCAGTTAACAGTAACAGTTCAGAAAGCAATTCAGTTAACAGTCAGAACATATTCATCTTTGAACATATCTTTACACAGTTGTTACTCACAGAGTTTTGGGCTACAGTTAAGCTAGAGCGTGTCTCCAGATGCCAACCCAACACAGTTACAAATTGAACACACACTAAGCTACACAGTTGGGAAAAATAATAACTTAATCCCTAATTTGCCTCTGTGTGGTTCTACATCTATATCCTCATTAAGATGCCTTAAACTAGGCCTAAGAATGCCTAGGATGAAATGAGGATGCAAAGATGCACATTAAAAGCATTTTCAGAATTTTCAGAAAACAGGGGTCATGCTCGAGCGTCGATTACCACGCTCGTGCGGACATGCAGACAAAGGATACCCACTCGAGCGTGGACTACTCCGCTCGAGCGGACTGCAAAACATGCCAAAAGTGCTGGATGCTCGAAATTTACGCTCGACGGGCGCTCGATAACCGCTCGAGCGTAAAACACAAGGTACCGCTCGAGTGTCAATTCTTCCGCTCGAGCGGACATCAAAATAGTGTAAAGTGCTGGGAGCACGAATTTCACGCTCGAGCGCCAGTCACCCCGCTCGAGCGTGAGTTCAAAATCTAGAATTCCCAGATTTGAACCTCAAGCTCAAATCAAGTTTCAATGTATCAAATTCGATCCTTTTGGGCCCATTTTCTGGAAAACACCTCAAAACCCATAGTATAACATATTTCAAAGCTCAATTTGTAAAATCAAGGCCCAAAGGTAGTTCAAATAAATCCAAATTCAAACCAATTATCATGAACAAGATAAACATGGGACATGCATGACTTTAAATAACTTCCAAGCCTCAAATGCATGCTCTAGTGAGCCAACTCTTACAAAACCAAGATGAAATCATGGTCTATAACAATAATATGAACATGCATGCACCAATTGCCATGAAATCAACATCAAAATGCAAGGATATAGACATGCATGCAACAATTAAGCCTTAATTCAACAATCTATTCCAATTTTTGACTTAGCTCTTTAAACTATCATGATCCATGCTAGATAGAACTTAAATACACAATTAAGAAGGCAATTATTCTACCTTAAGTCTTGAATTAGAGGTATGCAGGCTCAATGTTGCAAGTCTTCTACAATTTCCTCAAGTTTCCAAGTAAAACCCTCAAGAACAATTCAATCTCCTAACTCTCTCTCTCTCTCAGTCGGTTTGTCTCTCAAATGGACAGAGCAAGTGTTGTGTTTAGGTGTAATGAAGCTTCAATATGTC
The DNA here is from genome assembly GCF_055761805.1 of Camellia sinensis. Classification (NCBI taxonomy): domain Eukaryota; kingdom Viridiplantae; phylum Streptophyta; class Magnoliopsida; order Ericales; family Theaceae; genus Camellia; species Camellia sinensis. The sequence continues at coordinate 176,628,941 of NC_138962.1, read as the reverse complement.
TTAGATAGTGGCCCACCAATATGACTTTTTGGTAAATAATGTAACTTATGCCATTTATCAATATTGATCCAATTTAATCAAACCAAAACACCTTTTTTTAATTAAATACACCATAAAATCACCTAAAATCTAATTGACACAGAACATCAATCAATTTCAGACCCGACCGCCGATAAGGCCTTCAATTAGCAATTTAAACACAAAGACATGAACAGATAATTTGGCAGGCAAACAGATAGAATTGCAATTTAACTAATATACTCAATAAATTCGACTTCAGTTTTCAGTCAGTCAGTCAATTAACATATTTAGCCTCAATTTAACAGTAATCAATGGCTTATCAGTAAGCTGTGGTGAGGGTTATTACAGTCTCCCCTCCTTATAAAGAGTTTAGTCCTCCAAACTCAAATTACCTTCCTTCTGGAAGAAAACAGGATTCAGTGGAAATAATTCAGGATATCTTTTAGCCATGTCATCTTCCCTTTCCCAAGTGGCGTACACGCCACCATGGTTTTGCCAGTCAACTTTCACTAACGGGATCTCTTTGTTTCTCAACTTCTTGATTCGTCTATTCACAATTTGAATAGGCCGTTCCTCGTAAGTGTAGTAATCACTCAGTACAACACGAGTAGGCTCTATCACATGGAAAGGATCCCGGAGGTAGTCCCTCAACATAGAAACATGGAACACATTACGCATATGCTCCATTTCAAGAGGAAGCGCAACTTGATACGCCACCGGATTGATTTTCTCAATAATCTCATACGGTCTGACGTATCTCGGCGCCAGCTTGCTTTTAACTCCAAAACGAATCTGGCCTTTCATCGGTGTCACTTTCACAAAAACGTGATCACCCACTTCATATTCTCTGTCTCGCCTTCGGACATCTGCATAACTTTTCTGTCGGCTCTGTGCAGTTTTCAGTCTCTGTTGTATCAGTTTTACTTTCTCAGTCATTTCATATACAATCTCGAGCCCAAGCAAAGGCCCATCTCCAACTTCTACCCAGCAAATCGGAGATTTACATTTTCTGCCATACAATGCCTCAAAAGGCGCCAGTCCAATACTTGAATGGTAGCTGTTGTTGTAGGCGAATTCAGCCAATGGCAAATGGCTTTCCCAGTTTCCCTGAAAATCAAGGACACACATTCTCAGTAAATCCTCCAAAGTCTGGATGGTTCTTTCTGACTGGCCATCTGTCTAAGGATGATAGGCACTACTCAGTCTCAGTCTCAGTTCAGTACCCAATGCAGTCTGTAAGCTTTGCCAAAATCTTGATGTAAACTTCGAGTCCCTATCAGAAACAATGGACACAGGCACTCCATGCAGTCTAACAATTTCATCAATGTAGAGTATAGCCAATTTGTCCGCATTATAAATTGTTTTGACAGGTAAAAAGTGAGCAGATTTAGTCAGTCTATCAACTATAACCCAAATTGAGTCCATACCTTTATTGGAGCGAGGTAAACCAACGATAAAATCCATGGTGATATGTTCCCATTTCCACTCCGGTGTAGGTAAGGGCTGCAGTAAGTCTGCGGGTCGTTGATGTTTGGCTTTGACTTGTTGGCAATGAAGACATTTTGATACAAAATCAGTAATTTCTTTCTTCATTCCCAGCCACCAGAAATTCAGTTTCGAATCTTGGTACATTTTTGTATTCCCTGGATGGATAGACAGTTTCGAATTGTGGCCCTCTTGCAGAACTATTCTTTTCAATTCAGTATTATTCAGTACACACAGTTTTCCTTGAAATTTCAGTACATTATTTTTAAATTTGAAACTCGGTCTCGGTTTAGATTCCCGTTCTTCGATGATCTTCTTCAAGAAGTCATCCTGTTGCTATTTCTCTTTAATCTCTTCAATCAGTGCTGGTTGAGCAGAAATAGCAGCTATTGTTCCACATTGTTCTCGCAAAACAATTTCAATTTCAGATTTTTCAAGGTCACAAAGCAACTCTTTCTGTCCGGTGAGTAAACAGGCTAAGTTCCCGATCGATTTCCGACTCAATGCATCGGCAACGGTGTTGGCTTTCCCCGGATGGTACAAATCCTGTAGGTCATAATCTTTAATCAGTTCTAGCCATCTCCGCTGTCTCATGTTCAGTTCTTTCTGTGTGAAGAAATATTTCAAACTTTTGTGGTCGGTATATAATTCACATGTCGCCTTATAAAGGTAATGGCGTCAGATTTTTAAGGCAAACACCACTGTAGCAAGTTCCAAGTCATGGGTCGGGTAGTTCTTTTCATGCGGTCTCAGTTGTCGGGAAGCATAGGCAATAACTCTCCCATTCTGCATTAAAATCCATGGTGATATATTCCATACCTTTATTGGAGCGAGGTAAACCAACGATAAAATCCATGGTGATATGTTCCCATTTCCACTCCGGTATAGGTAAGGGCTGCAGTAAGTCTGCGGGTCGTTGATGTTCGGCTTTGACTTGTTGGCAATGAAGACATTTCGATACAAAATCAGCAATTTCTTTCTTCATTCCCAGCCACCAGAAATTCAGTTTCAAATCTTGGTACATTTTTGTATTCCCTGGATGGATAGACAGTTTCGAATTGTGGCCCTCTTGCAGAACTATTCTTTTCAATTTAGTATCATTCAGTACACACAGTTTTCCCTGAAATTTCAGTACATTATTTTTAAATTTGAAACTCGGTCTCGGTTTAGATTCCCGTTCTTCGATGATCTTCTTCAAGAAGTCATCCTATTGCTATTTCTCTTTAATCTCTTCAATCAGTGCTGGTTGAGCAGAAATAGCAGCTATTGTTCCACATTGTTCTCGCAAAACAATTTCAATTTCAGATTTTTCAAGGTCACAAAGCAACTCTTTCTGTCCGGTGAGTAAACAGGCTAAGTTCCCGATCGATTTCCGACTCAATGCATCGGCAACGGTGTTGGCTTTCCCCGGATGGTACAAATCCTGTAGGTCATAATCTTTAATCAGTTCTAGCCATCTCCGCTGTCTCATGTTCAGTTCTTTCTGTGTGAAGAAATATTTCAAACTTTTGTGGTCGGTATATACTTCACATGTCGCCCCATAAAGGTAATGGCGTCAGATTTTTAAGGCAAACACCACTGTAGCAAGTTCCAAGTCATGGGTCGGGTAGTTCTTTTTATGCGGTCTCAGTTGTCGGGAAGCATAGGCAATAACTCTCCCATTCTGCATTAAAACACATCCCAAACCCTTAGGAGAATCATCACTAAAAATGGTAAAACCATCCGTACCTGAAGGTAGGGTAAGAACCGGTGCAGTCACAAGTCGAGTTTTCAACTCTTGGAAAGCTGATTCCCTTTGGTCAGTCCAGTCAAATGATATCCCCTTCTGAGTTAACTGAGTCATCGGTAAGGCAATTTTGGAGAAATCTTTGACAAATCTTCTGTAATATCCAGCTAATCCCAAAAAGCTTTGGATTTCTATAACATTTGTTGGTCTAGGCTAATTCACCACTGCTTCAACTTTCTATGGATCAACTGAAATTCCATCCTTACTAATAACATGTCCTAAAAACATAACATGATCAAGCCAAAATTCGCATTTAGACAGTTTAGCAAAAAGTTTCTGTTCTCTTAGGGTCTGTAGGGCAAGTCTGTTCATGTTCTTCTATACTCTTGGAATAAATCAGAATGTCATCTATGAATACAATAATAAAGTCATCGAGGAATGGTTTAAAGATTCTGTTCATGAGGTCCATAAATGCAACAGGTGCATTGGTAACTCCAAAAGGCATAACTAAAAATTCGTAATGTCCATACCTCGTTCGAAAAGTAGGCCTGATCAAATAAGTCATCAATACGCAGCAATGGATATTTATTTTTCACAGTTACCTTGTTCAATTCACGATAGTCGATACAGAGCCTCAGTAAGCCGTCTTTCTTTTCCCAAAGAAGACAGGTGCGCCCCACGGTGAAGTACTAGGCCTGATGAACTTTTTGTCTAACAGTTCTTGCAGTTGAACTTTCAGTTCTTTCAGTTCAGTTGGAGCCATTCTGTAAGGAGCTATAGATACTGGCTGTGTGCCCGGAATCACATCAACGGTGAACTCAGTCTCCCTGTCAATCAAATCCCCTGGCAAATCATCTAGAAAAACATCTGGGAATTCTCTGACTATAGGAATACAGTTCACATCAGTTTTAACATCAGTATGTATAGTCAATACAGAACACAGATATCCCTTACACCCCTTCTTAATCAGTTTAAAGGCTTTCATGGAGGAAATCAGATATGGAGGAGATACTACTCCAACCCTATTAAACACAAATTCAGGTAAACCCGGTGGATGAAAAACTACTTGTTTCGTTACACAGTCTATGGTAGCATGATATTTCGTTAACCAATCCATCCCCAATATAACATCAAAATGATCTATGTTCAAAGGCAGTAAATCAATATACAGATGCACATCCCCAACAATAACTTCACATGCAGGGTACATATAAGCACAAGTTACGGATCCCCCAATAGGTGAAGATACAGCTAACAGATAATTCATGGGTTCTAATGGTCTACTCAATTTTCGCGAAAAAGCATGCGATACATATGAGTGTGTAGACCCCGAATCAATCAGAACATATGCATTTTGAGTACAAACAGAGAGAATACCTGACACAATGGTCTCGGTATTCTGCACATCTCCCGGTACTAGTGCGAACACTCGGCCTTGCCTCATAGGCTCTTTCTCGGTAGCTTTGGGGTTAGGCTTTGGTGTAACAGTCGATGCTGCTGCGCTAGGTGCAGCTTTACTATTGGCCTGCGGAGCAGAGGGGCAGTCTTTAACCATGTGGCCCACCTTGCCACACCTGTAACAAGCTCCAGATATTTTGTAACAAACCCTTTTGTGCTTCTTACCACACTCAGAACAGGGTGGTATGGAACCACTCCCCTGGCTGGGGCTAATTGTTGACCCCGTATTCTGTTTCTTGTTCAATGGGTTATTTTTGCCTTTCTTGAACTTAAAACCCTGCCTTTTACCATGCCATTCAGACGCTGGTGCTTCAGTTTGTTTCAGTGCCTCGATGTCCGACTCAGCCATTAATGCTCGGTCAAGAACATTTACATAGTTCGGTAGCTTTAAAACATTTATTCTGTCCAGTATTGCAACATTAAGGTTGCCCTCAAACGTTCTGGCCTTCTTGTAGTCAGTGTCCACCATATGTGGTGCATATCTAGCAAGTTCGGTGAACTTTGTTTCATATTCAGCAACGGACATGGTACCCTGTCTCAGCTGTTCAAACTCAGTCATTTTTCTGTCCCTGACACACTGAGGGAAATACTTTTCGAAGAAGGACTCATTGAATTGAGCCCAAGTCATAACAGTGTTGGTGTTGCGGACTAACATCCACCACCTTCTGGCCTCTTCTTGTAGTATAAAAGTGGCCAATAGCACATTGTGTGCTTCAGAACATGGAAAAACTTCGAACAATTTTTCTGTCTCAAGGACCTAAGCCTCAGCCTTTAGCGGTTCGAGGCTTCCTTGAAAGGATGGCGGTTTCATTTTGCTAAACTTCTGGGTGAAAGCAATTATATCCCCATCATTAACATTCGGTTCCGGCTGTACCGGAGGAGGAGGTGGGGGCTGTTGGTTCTGTTGTTGTTCTAGTCTTGCAGTTAATAGTTCCACCATTCTTTCCAACCTCGAAATTCTTGCCTCAGAGGACTCAGTTTCAATAGCAGTGCTTGCATTATCCATTTCACTAAATGTAACATTATAATAATAAACATAGGAAGTTGCATACTTTAAACATTTAAACATAAGCAGTTATATGTTTCAACACATTAACACATATACATGTCATGTCCACACACACTTTTCATGCTCATGTGATGCCCTAATTGCTCTTCTAGGACACCCTATAGCTCATTTGGACACGTGTGTGGGGTATAACTCGTGTTAAAGTATCTCTCTAATACCACTCTGTCACGACCCAAACCCGCCCCTATGGGTTTAGCACCATAACCGGCTAGTAATCCGAAATTACCGAAGTCCTGCTTAACAATAAGACAGTAATACATAGTACAGGGGCATGGCGGAAGCCAAAACAATAAATAAACAATGTCCAATGAGCTGTGAGTCTATATGCAAAAAGATTTTTCATACGTATATACACGAACAGTACAGAACAGTATGTACAACATTTACAGTCGATCAGAACAGGGACCTAATCCCTATTAAACAGTATAGTATAGTGCTATCAGTCTATACAGTTATTACAAAACAGATACGGGGACAGACGGGGGAAATTAAAACACCCCTAAGCCATAGCTTGACAGGCTCGGAACCTCGCAGTGAGACACAGTGGTTGGCTTGACAAAAGGGAGTCTAACCCACGCTCCTAGCTCCGGTCTGGTGCCTGTACACCTACATATATATATATATATATATAAACAGTGAGCTAAAGCCCAGTGAATAACATAATGCGTAAAGAGGTTAAGAATGAATGTCCTTACATAATGAAAACAGTTCATTAAATCAGTATTTCAATTATTCAGTCATAACAGTCATATGTGGTGCATCCATTAGCATAGCAGTACAGTAAATAGTAGGTCTTAAAAGACCGAGTAGTCAATGATGGCCATCATAATAGTAAACAGAAGTTCCAAGATAGGAACTGACAGAGATCTCTGTAACAATAGCAATAACAGTAAACAGTAGTTGCTATGGATGCCACAATACAGTTCAGAATAGAGGACATACATTCATTCAGTTAACAGTAACAGTTCAGAAAGCAGTTCAGTTAACAGTCAGAAAATATTCATCTTTGAACATATCTTTACACAGTTGTTACTCACAGAGTTCTGGGCAACAGTTAAGCTAGAGCGCGTCCCCGAATGCCAACCCTACACAGTTACAAATTGAACACACACTAAGCTACACAGTTGAAAAAAATAATAACTTAATCCCTAATTTGCCTCGGTGTGGTTCTACATCTATATCCTCATTAAGATGCCTTAAACTAGGCCTAAGAATGACTAGGATGAAATGAGGATGCAAAGATGCACATTAAAAGCATTTTCAAAATTTTCGAAAAATAGGGGTCACGCTTGAGCGTCGATTACCACGCTCGAGCGGACATGCAGACAAAGGATACCCGCTCGAGCGTGGACTACCCCGCTCGAGCGGACTGTAAAACATGCCAAAAGTGCTGGATGCTCGAAATTTACGCTCGACGGGCGCTCGACAGCCGCTCGAGCATAAAACACAAGGTACTGCTCGAGCGTCAATTCTTCCGCTCGAGCGGACATCAAAACAGTGTAAAGTGCTGGGAGCACGAATTTCACGCTCGAGCGCCAATCACCCCGCTCGAGCGTGAGTTCAAAATCTAGAATTCCCAGATTTGAACCTCAAGCTCAAATCAAGTTTCAATTTATCAAATGCGATCCTTTTGGGCCCATTTTCTGGAAAACACCTCAAAACCCATAGTATAACATATTTCAAAGCTCAATTTGCAAAATCAAGGCCCAAAGGTAGTTCAAATAAATTCAAATTCAAACCAATTATCATGAACAAGATAAACATGGGACATGCATGACTTTAAATGACTTCCAAGCCTCAAATACATGCTCTAGTGAGCCAACTCTTACAAAACCAAGATGAAATCATGGTCTATAACAATAATATGAACATGCATGCACCAATTGCCATGAAATCAACATCAAAATGCAAGGATATAGACATGCATGCAACAATTAAGCCTTAATTCAACAATCTATTCCAATTTTTGACTTAGCTCTTTAAACTATCATGATCCATGCTAGATAGAACTTAAATACACAATTAAGAAGGCAATTATTCTACCTTAAGTCTTGAATTAGAGGTATGGAGGCTCAATGTTGCAAGTCTTCTACAATTTCCTCAAGTTTCCAAGCAAAACCATCAAGAACAATTCAATCTCCTAACTCGCTCTCTCTCTCAGTCGGTTTGTCTCTCAAATGGACAGAGCAAGTGTTGTGTTTAGGTGTAATGAAGCTTCAATATGTCTTAGATAGTGGCCCACCAATATGGCTTTTTGGTAAATAAAGTAACTTATGCCATTTATCAATATTGATCCAATTTAATCATACCAAAACACTTTTTTTTAATTAAACACACCATAAAATCACATAAAATCTAATTGACACAGAACATCAATCAATTTCAGATCCAGCCGCCGATAAGGCCTTCAATTAGCAGTTTAAACACAAAGACATGAACAGATAATTTGGCAGGCAAACAGATAGAATTGCAATTTAACTAATATACTCAATCAATTCGGCTTCAGTTTTCAGTCAGTCAATCAATTAACATATTTAGCCTCAATTTAACAGTAATCAATGGCTTATCAGTAAGCTGTGGTGAGGGTTATTACAGTCTCCCCTCCTTATAAAGAGTTTGGTCCTCCAAACTCGAATTACCTTCCTTCTGGAAGAAAACAGGATTCAGTGGAAACAATTCATGATATCTTTTAGCCGTGTCATCTTCCCTTTCCCAAGTGGCGTACACGTCACCATGGTTTTGCCAGTCAACTTTCACTAACGGGATCTATTTGTTTCTCAACTTTTTGATTCGTCTATTCACAATCTGAATAGGCCGTTCCTCGTAAGTGTAGTCATCACTCAGTACTACACGAGTAGGCTCTATCACATGGAAAGGATTCTGGAGGTAGTCCCTCAACATAGAAACATGGAACACATTATGCATATGCTCCATTTCAGGAGGAAGCGCAACTTGATATGCCACCGGATTGATTTTCTCAATAATCTCATACGGTCTGACGTATCTTGGCGCCAGCTTGCCTTTAACTCCAAAATGAATCTGGCCTTTAATCGGTGTCACTTTCACAAAAACGTGATCACCCACTTCATATTCTCTGTCTCGCCTTCGGACATCTGCATAACTTTTCTGTCGGCTCTGTGTAGTTTTCAGTCTTTGTTGTATCAGTTTTACTTTCTCAGTCGTTTCATATACAATCTCGGGCCCAAGCAAAGGCCCATCTCCAACTTCTGCCCAGCAAATCGGAGATGTACATTTTCTGCCATACAATGCCTCAAAAGGCGCCATGCCAGTACTTGAATGGTAGCTGTTGTTGTAGGCGAATTTAGCCAATGGCAAATGGCTTTCCCAGTTTTCCTGAAAATCAAGGACACACATTCTCAGTAAATCCTCCAGAGTCTGGATGGTTCTTTCTGACTAGCCATCTGTCTAAGGATAGTAGGCACTACTCAGTCTCAGTCTCAGTTCAGTACCCAATGCAGTCTGTAAGCTTTGCCAAAATCTTGATGTAAACTTCGAGTCCCTATCAGAAACAATGGACACAGGCACTCCATGCAGTCTAACAATTTCATCAATGTAGAGTATAGCCAATTTGTCCGCATTATAAATTGTTTTGACAGGTAAAAAGTGAGCAGATTTAGTCAGTCTATCAACTATAACCCAAATTGAGTCCATACCTTTACTGGAGCGAGGTAAACCAACGATAAAATCCATGGTGATATGTTCCCATTTCTACTCCGGTATAGGTAAGGGCTGCAGTAAGTCTGCGGGTCGTTGATGTTCGGCTTTGACTTGTTGGCAATGAAGACATTTCGATACAAAATCAGCAATTTCTTTCTTCATTCCCGGCCACCAGAAATTCAGTTTCAAATCTTGGTACATTTTTGTATTCCCTGGATGGATAGACAGTTTCGAATTGTGGCCCTCTTGCAGAACTATTCCTTTCAACTCAGTATCATTCGATACACACAGTCTTCCCTGAAATTTCAGTACATTATTTTCAAATTTGAAACTCGGTCTCAGTTTAGATTTCCATTCTTCGATGATCTTCTTCAAGAAGTCATCTTGTTGCTGTTTCTCTTTAATCTCTTCAATCAGTGCCGGTTGAGCAGAAATAGCAGCTATTGTTCCACCTTATTCTCGCAAAACAATTTCAATTTCAGATTTTTCAAGGTAACAAAGCAACTCTTTCTATCCGGTGAGTAAACAGGCTAAGTTCCCGATCGATTTCCGACTCAATGCATCGGCAACGGTGTTGGTTTTCCCCGGATGGTACAAAATCTGTAGGTCATAATCTTTAATCAGTTCTAGCCATCTCCGTTGTCTCATGTTTAGTTCTTTCTGTGTGAAGAAATATTTCAAACTTTTGTGGTCGGTATATACTTCACATGTCGCCCCATAAAGGTAATGGCCCAGATTTTTAAGGCAAACACCACTGTAGCAAGTTCCAAGTCATAGGTCGGGTAGTTCTTTTCATGCGGTCTCAGTTGTCGGGAAGCATAGGCAATAACTCTCCCATTCTGCATTAAAACACATCCCAAACCCTTAGGAGAATCATCACTAAAAATGGTAAAACCATCCGTACCTGAAGGTAGGGTAAGAACCGGTGCAGTCACAAGTCGAGTTTTCAACTCTTGGAAAGCTGATTCCCTTTGGTCAGTCCAGTCAAATGATATCCCCTTCTGAGTTAACTGAGTCATCGGTAAGGCAATTTTGGAGAAATCTTTGACAAATCTTCTGTAATATCTAGCTAATCCCAAAAAGCTATGGATTTCTATAACATTTGTTGGTCTAGGCCAATTCACCACCGCTTCAACTTTCTGTGGATCAACTCAAATTTCATCCTTACTAATAACATGTCCTAAAAACATAACATGATCAAGCCAAAATTCACATTTAGACAGTTTAGCAAAAAGTTTCTGTTCTCTTAGGGTCTGTAGGGCAAGTCTCAGATGATGTTCATGTTCTTCTATACTCTTGGAATAAATCAGAATGTCATCTATGAATACAACAATAAAGTCATCGAGGAATGGTTTAAAGATTCTGTTCATGAGGTCCATAAATGCAGCAGGTGCATTGGTAACTCCAAAAGGCATAACTAAAAATTCGTAATGTCCATACCTCGTTTGAAAAGCAGTTTTGTCAATGTCTTCTGGTTTAACTTTCAGCTGATGGTAACCAGATCTGAGATCAATCTTAGAGAACACTTGAGCACCCTGTAACTGATCAAATAAGTCATCAATATGCGGAAATGGATATTTATTTTTCACAGTTACCTTGTTCAATTCACGGTAGTCGATACAGAGCCTCAGTGAGCCGTCTTTCTTTTTCACAAACAAGACAGGTGCGCCCCACGGTGAAGTACTAGGCCTGATGAACTTTTTGTCTAACAGTTCTTGCAGTTGAACTTTCAGTTCTTTCAGTTCAGTTGGAGCCATTCTGTAAGGAGCTATAGATACTGGCTGTGTGTCCGGAATCACATCAACGGTGAACTCAGTCTCCTTGTCAATCAAATCCCCTAGCAAATCATCTGGAAAAACATCTGAGAATTCTCTGACTATAGGAATACAGTTCACATCAGTTTTAACATCAGTATGTATAGTCAATACAGAACATAGATATCCCTTACACCCCTTCTTAATCGGTTTAAAAGCTTTCATGGAGGAAATCAGATATGGAGGAGATACTACTCCAACCCCATTAAACACAAATTCAGGTAAACCCGGTGGACGAAAAACTACTTGTTTCGTTACACAGTCTATGGTAGCATGATATTTCGTTAACCAATCCATCCCCAATATAACATCAAAGTGATCTATGTTCAGAGGTAGTATGTCAATATACAGATGCACATCCCCAACAATAATTTCTCATGCAGGGTACATATAAGCACAAGTTACGGATCCCCTAACAGGTGAAGATACAGCTAACAGATAATTCATGGGTTCTAATGGTCTACTCAATTTTCGCGAAAAAGCATGCGATACATATCAGTGTGTCGACCCCGAATCAATCAGAACATATGTATTTTGAGTACATATAGAGAGAATACCTGACACAACGGTCTCGGTATTCTGCATAGCTCCCGGTACTAGTGCGAACACTCGGCCTTGCCTCATAGGCTCTTTCCCGGTAGCTTTGGGGTTAGGCTTTGGTTTAGCAGTCGATGCTGCTGCGCTAGGTGCAGCTTTACTATTGGCCTGCGGAGCAGAGGGGCAGTCTTTAACCATGTGGCCCACCTTGCCACACCTGTAACAAGCTCCAGATATTTTGTAACAAACCCCTTTGTGCTTCTTGCCACACTCAGAATAGGGTGGTATGGAACCACTCCCCTGGCTGGGGCTAATTGTTGACCCCGTATTCTGTTTCTTGTTCAATGGGTTATTTTCGTCTTTCTTGAACTCAAAACCCTGCCTTTTACCACGCCATTCAGACGCTAGTGCTTCAGTTTGTTTTAGTGCCTCGATGTTCGACTCAGCCATTAATGCTCGGTCAAGAACATTTACATAGTTCGGTAGCTTTAAAACATTTATTCTGTCTAGTATTGCAACATTAAGGCTGCCCTCAAACTTTCTGGCCTTCTTGTAGTCAGTGTCCACCATATGTGGTACATATCTAGCAAGTTCGGTGAACTTTGTTTCATATTCAGCAACGGACATGGTACCCTGTCTCAGCTGTTCAAACTCAGTCACTTTTTTGTCCCTGACATACTGAGGGAAATACTTTTCGAAGAAGGACTCCTTGAATTGAGCCCAAGACATAACAGTGTTAGTGTCGCGGACTAACATCCACCACTTTCTAGCCTCTTCTTGTAGTATAAAAGTGGCCAATAGCACTTTGGGTGCTTCAGAACATGGAAAAACTTCGAACAATTTTTCTGTCTCAAGGACCCAAGCTTCAGCCTTTAGCAGTTCGAGGCTTCCCTGAAAAGATGGTGGTTTCATTTTGCTGAACTTCTGGGTGAGAGCAATTATATCCCCATCATTAACATTCGGTTCCGGCTGTACCGTTGGAGGAGGTGGGGGCTGTTGGTTCTGTTATTGTTCTAGTCTTGCAGTTAATAGTTCCACCATTCTTTCCAACCTCGTCATTCTTACCTCAGAGGATTCAGTTTCATTAGCAGTGCTTGCATTATCCATTTCACTATATGCAACATTATAATAATAAACATAGGAAGTTGCATACTTTAAACATTTAAACATAAGCAGTTATATGTTTCAACACATTAACACATATACATGTCATGTCCACACACACTTTTCATGCTCATGTGATGCCCTAATTGCTCTTCTAGAACACCCTATAGCTCATTTGGACACGTGTGTGGGGGTATAACTCGTGGGTAAGTATCTCTCTGATACCACTCTGTCACGACCCAAACCCGCCCCTATGGGTTTAGCACCGTAACCGGCCAGTAATCCGAGATTACCGAAGGCCTGCTTAACAGTAAGACAGTAATACAGAGTACAGGGGCATGGCGGAAGCCAAAACAGTAAATAAATAATGTCCAATGAGCTGTGAGTCTATATGCAAAAAGATTTTTCATACGTATATACATGAACAGTACAGAATAGTATGTACAACATTTACACTCGATCAGAACAGGGACCTAATCCCTGTTAAACAGTACAGTACAGTGCTATCAGTCTATACAGTTATTACAAAACAGATACGGGGACAGACGGGGGAAATTAAAACACCCCTAAGCCATAGCTTGACAGGCTCGGAACCTCGCAGTGAGGCACAATGGTTGGCTTGACAAAAAGGGAGTCTAACCCACGCTCCTAGCTCCGGTCTGGTGCCTGTACACCTACATATATATATATATAAACAGTGAGCTAAAGCCCAGTGAATAACATAATGCGTAAAGAGGTTAAGAATGAATGTCCTTACAGTAATGAAAACAGTTCATTAAATCAGTATTTCAATTATTCAGTCATAACAGTCATATGTGGTACATCCATTAGCATAGCAGTACAGTAAATAGTAGGTCTTAAAACACCGAGCAGTCAATGATGGCCATCATAACAGTAAACAGAAGTTCCAAGATAAGAACTGACAGAGATCTCTGCAACAATAGCAGTAACAGTAAACAGTAGTTGCTATGGATGCCACAATACAGTTCAGAATAGAGGACATACATTCATTCAGTTAACAGTAATAGTTCAGAAAGCAGTTCAGTTAACAGTCAGAAAATATTCATCTTTGAACATATCTTTACACAGTTGTTACTCACAGAGTTCTGGGCAACAGTTAAGCTAGAGCGCGTCCCCGGATGCCAACCCTACACAGTTACAGATTGAACACACACTAAGCTACACAGTTGGGAAAAATGATAACTTAATCCCCAATTTGCCTTGGTGTGGTTCTACATCTATATCCTCATTAAGATGCCTTAAACTAGGCCTAAGAATGCCTAGGATGAAATGATAATGCAAAGATGCACATTAAAAGCATTTTCAGAATTTTCAAAAAACAGGGGTCACGCTCGAGCGTCGATTACCACGCTCGAGCAAACATGCAGAAAAAGGATACCCGCTCGAGCGTGGACTACTCCGCTCGAGCGGACTACAAAACATGCCAAAAGTGCTGGATGCTCGAAATTTACGCTCGACGGGCGCTCGACAGCCGCTCGAGCGTAAAACACAAGGTACCGCTCGTGCGGACATCAAAGCAGTGTAAAGTGCTGGGAGCACGAATTTCACGCTCGAGCGCCAGTCACCCCGCTCGAGCGTGAGTTCAAAATCTGGAATTCCTAGATTTGAACCTCAAGCTCAAATGAAGTTTCAATGTATCGAATTTGATCCTTTTGGGCCCATTATCTGGAAAACACCTCAAAACCCATAGTATAACATATTTCAAAGCTCAATTTGCAAAATCAAGGCCCAAAGGTAGTTCAAATAAATCCAAATTCAAACCAATTATCATGAACAAGATAAACATGGGACATGCATGACTTTAAATAACTTCCAAGCCTCAAATGCATGCTCTAGTGAGCCAACTCTTACAAAACCAAGATGAAATCATGGTCTATAACAATAATATGAACATGCATGCACCAATTGCCATGAAATCAACATCAAAATGCAAGGATATAGACATGCATGCAACAATTAAGCCTTAATTCAACAATCTATTCCAATTTTTGACTTAGCTCTTTAAACTATCATGATCCATGCTAGATAGAACTTAAATACACAATTAAGAAGGCAATTATTCTACCTTAAGTCTTGAATTAGAGGTATGGAGGCTCAATGTTTCAAGTCTTCTACAATTTCCTCAAGTTTCCGAGCAAAACCCTCAACAACAATTCAATCTCCTAACTCTCTCTCTCTCTCTCTCTCAGTCGGTTTGTCTCTCAAATGGACAGAGCAAGTGTTGTGTTTAGGTGTAATGAAGCTGCAATATGTCTTAGATAGTGACCCACCAATATGGCTTTGTGGTAAATAATGTAACTTTTGCCATTTATCAATATTGATCCAATTTAATCATACCAAAACACCTTTTTTTAATTAAATACACCATAAAATCACATAAAATCTAATTGACACAGAACATCAATCAATTTCAGATCCAGCCGCCGATAAAGCCTTCAATTAGCAGTTTAAACACAAAGACATGAACAGATAATTTGGCAGGCAAACAGATAGAATTGCAATTTAACTAATATACTAAATCAATTCGGCTTCAGTTTTCAGTCAGTCAGTCAATTAACATATTTAGCCTCAGTTTAACAGTAATCAATGGCTTATCAGTAAGCAGTGGTGAGGTTTATTACAGCATGACAAGCCTCAGCCAGGCTGAGCGTAAACTCCTCGGTCAGCGCAAAACTGAGTTACTTCAAGCCACTGAATTATTTGCAGAGTCAGTGAATCATAGCTTAACCCCAACTGGGCACGCATACAGAGCTCAGTCAAGGCCATTCAAGCAAACCTCATGCTTGTGACATTCGTAGACACACTTAGTCAAAATTCCAGGTCCATGTTTTTACACCACTCTTTACTTAGTCAAACTCCAAACTAATCTTTTATCTACCAACACTCTTGCAACATGATTTACAACTCCATTTTTGGGCATAATTTGAAACTTCACATCTCTGACATTCTTACATGTTTCCTTTACAAGTCAAGCCTAACTTTAATAAACCACTCTCTTTCACTTCAACAGTGTGGCAGACACACACTTGTAATTTTATTACATATTAACCTTCACTCTGCCTTAAGTTTTTAATACAAGTTCGACTCCAATTTACATTGAGATTTTCACAACGATTTGTACACAAGCTTCACACACACGCCACCATTCTCATTCATTTCAAATGCACAAGCAAGAACAATCGAATGAAAACACAACTGAAATTTTATTTATTCACAAACTTGTACATAAGTTCATTACAGCATTTCAAGAAAAAATAATAATAATAATAATAACAAAAACAAACACACAAAAACAACTCTAAGTACAAGGTCTTCTTCTTCTTCTTCAATTATTCCTCCTCACTGGAAACGAGGTCTTTTTCTTCAATCCCCTCATTCAGGGGGTTCTGGGCCACATCGACTTCGTCAATTTTTACACTACTGAGGTCTAAGCCTGGGAACAGTTCTTCAGCTTTACGCTTGAACATCTTCCAGATACTGTCCCAGAACTCAGCCATTTCGTGTTTATAGAAGTCTGACCGCTGGAAGCTCTCAATCACTTCTGCCTTGGTCCTGCCCCCAATGGTCGTTTCAGACGGGCCCGCCCCTCTAGACACCTCCCTCGCCACGCTGCTGGCGACCGTGGCATCGATCGCCATCTAAAATTCAACAGACCCCTTGAATTGTTCTATTGCTGCGACATACAGATCGGGATATGCTGCCCTTTCAGAGGCTGCCTTGGTCCTCTCTTCCTCCAACTCCTTCTGCAGGCTCGCCTTTTCAGAGGCCGTCTTGGCCGTCTCTTCCTTCAACTCCTTTTGCAGGCTTGCCCTCTCCTCCATTGCCTTAGCACGCTCGTCTTCCAGCTCCTTCTGCTGCCCAGCAATCTTCACGTCTGCTTCATCATTTTCTTTGATTTGCTGGGCGCGCAGTTCTTCATTGCTAGTCATAGCCTCTTCATGCCGCTCAATGGCGACTGCGCAGGCCCTTTGAGCATCCCCCTGCTTCTTCTGCTTGCCAGCCAGCTGAAACTCGAGCGACACAACCTGGCGGCGTTCGTCTTCTAGCTCCAACTTGACCACGATCAGCTCAGCTTGGGCTCGGTCGGCAACATTGCGGTGAACAATGGCCAACACTTGCATCTTTTTAGCTTTTTCAGCTTCCTGCCAACCCCTGGAGCACGTGCTTCGCGCAGCCTTCTTCCACCTTGCACTCTCCCTTTTTAAGTTTACAAGTTGAGCCTTGGCCTCAACCGACTTGACCTTTGCAGCCGCCGCCTTTCTCAACAGAGCCCTAGCTAAAATGGTTACCTCCATTTGGGCAGAGCACAACCCCCTTTACCAGCTCAGTCTCATTGAACTTGGCTACCGAGCTGCCTCGTCCATGATCCCAACAAGACGATTTGTAGCTGCCCTGGCTGGGCCTTCTTCTCCCTCTAGTCGCCCAAACACCGCACGGGCGTGGTAGATCGCAGTCGTTAGCCTGACCCCCCTCCTCCTTGGGGCACAGGACCCCTCTGGGGCTGTTCCTCTCCCCTTGGCTCAGGGCCAGTTGCCCCACCTTCTACTTGAATTTCTTGGGCGATCTCCGCCACTACTGGGACGACTTCCACAACCCCTAAGGCGACCTCCACCACTTCTGGGGCAATCACCCTTCTTGGGATCTCCCCCACTCCATCCTCCCCTGCCTCTTTGGCCATGGGGGTCTCCTCTGCCGTCATCTCCTTCCTCCTCTTTAAGGCAGGCTCTTCTTCACTCCTCCTCACTCTCCTCTTCTTCTTTACCACACCCTCCACCTCCATCTCTTTGTAGGCCCTCTCATTCAAAAAATCAACTGGGGGCGGTCGTGGCTCAAATCTACCTAAGTCTTTTTCCCCTAGGGGTTTGGGGTGAGGTCGGATCCTCTCCCTCGCGATCGATTTTGGCGGTCGATATGCCTGGGACTCTTTGAACTTACTGGCTTTGGCAAGGATGGCCATATCCTCAGCCTCTTGCGTATTCCTCCTCGCCTCTAGTTCAGCCCGTCCCAAATCTCCAACGCTCGGCTGAGGACCCAATCCCACTGCAAACAAGGCTGATGGTTGAACGAGTTCGTCCCACCTGACTCTCTCCTTCTCGCTTCATGCCTTCACCTTTTTTATCCTCTCATCTGCTGCCGCCCCTAGTTTTGGCTCCACAGATTTGGTGGGCACTCTCCACACCGTACGCACCCCAACCCCTCCATTCGCGGACACGTAAAACCACCGCGGCCTCCAACCCTTAATGGATGACGGCAGTCCCGTCACCAGACCCTTCCTTGCCGCTGCTTGCAACGTTACCCAAGTCTCTTGCTGTCCTGAGGCCTTATAACACGCGAAAAATTCGTCCACCGTCATAGTCGCCCCTTCAGTCACCTTCGGCCACACGCTTGCACAGGCTAACACAATCTTCCATGCGTTGGGCATTAGTTGCCCCGACGCTACCTCCAACCGGTTTAGGACATCAACCACCACTTGCGGAAGCGGCAGCCTCAGTCCTCCTTTCAATGCTTCCTCGTACAAGGCAAACTCCCCCGGCCGGGCGTCGGATGGCCTCTTCATTGACGATAGCAACAGTAACTCTATTTCAGCGGGAACCTGGTATTTTTCGGGCATGACCTCCAAGTCCGCCGCAGTAACCGTTGATTTGTCAGCCTTCGTATGCTAGTGATCTGGTTCCGCCTGGCTGATTGGCTTCGGAGCCGCTATCATGATGGAAGAATGGGATTGTGCCACCGGCTCCCCTACCCTCTCCACTCGTCTCTCCATCCGGTACTGCTCCGCCAGCTCCACTGCGTCGTCATCCCTAAACGGATCAACCCTGGCGGTTCCAGCTTCTTCTTGAGCCATCTCTGTGGTGTGCCTACGAATAGCTTTGGAAGCAGGTGTAAGCAAATTCAGGAAATGTTGCAGAGATGTATCGTCAGCAACAAAGGCGTTAACACTTGAAATGTTTTGATTTTTTGCAAAGAAGTAGGTAAATCGAATAATACCAAAAGCCTAAGGCTTGCCTATATTCCAAGGGTCACAATTACTTTTTGCCAGTTTGAAAACTTTTCAAAACATCCGCCAAAACTGTCTTTTCAACACCCATCATGACCTATCGTTTCATTTTTGGCCTAACGCCTAATCTCCTTCCTCACGAGATGCTGCCACGTGTACGATCACGATTCACTGCTACCTCCCCTTACCCTATCTTTTCCACTTCAAGTCATCACGTGACACGCCGCCTCTTGAGCCCCGCACCCCCCACCTCAACCTTCACGGTCAGTCCTCCTCATGGCCGACCCTCCCACTCGGCCACCCTTCGCGGTCGGTCCACCTCATGGTCGGCCCGTCCACTCGGCCACCCTTCGCGGTTGGTCCTCCTCATGGTCGGTCCATCCACTCGGCCACCCTTCACGGTCAGTCCTTCTCATGGTCGGCCACCCTTCGCGGTCGGTCCTCCTCATGGTCGGTCTTCCCATTCGGCCACCTTTCGCGGTCAGCCCTCCTCATCTTCTCCATTAGTATTCCTTTCGTTGGGCTAAAGCTGCACTTGGGAATGGGAGACTACTGACGTGGTTAGGCCCACAAAGGTCATAGCCCACTATGAACAATCCAAACCCATCACTTAGAGCCCAACACATAACCCAACTGATGAGATCCTGAACAGCTGAAAGCCAACATGGCACGAAGAACCAATGATATTCAGACATGTGGCAGGTAAAGGACAAGCCACATCAGCAGACAAAGATCTGCAAAGTTATTGCCACTGCACATCGCCATTAATGCAGCCCATCACAACATTTATTACGACAAAACCTCTCTGTCGGAACAGCACCCCCTCACCCTAAACAAGGTAAGCTACAGCATAGACTTTCGGCCAAGGTGGCAGGTCGGAAGGGACGACGAAATGATTACCAAAGGATATAAGTAGACGTTGAAGACAAGAAGAAGGTTAAGCTTTCTATCTCCAATCTCGCTCTACACTCTACTTCTCTTTCTAACTTACACGTCGGAGGATTTACTGGGGAACTCCCCGTTCCCCGTTGAACTTGTCTGCAGATTCATTGGTGGGTTTGATCACTCGAATATTAGCACGAGAAGCGTGAATCAGTCCGACCCGTTCTGCCAGGTACCCGTTGTATATTAATTGTATCATCAAATTTCATCCATGTTTTAACGTGACCTCCGTTCATCTCTGTCTATATAAGATAACGGAATCGTCAATTTTGCCAATCAAATCTTTCTTCCTCCTTTTCACCTTCACAATAATAACCACCATCTATAATTCCTAACAGGTGTGGTGGGTGTAAACAGGTGGTGTCAGCATGTGTGAAGAAGAGGTGGGGAGATAGGTGGCCGGGGTGGGATTTGGAGATGGAGGTAAGCTTGCACGACTGGGAGTGGTGATGAAGTTTTGGACAAATGTGAGAGAAAGGGGATGTGTGGAGGGATTCAATGTGGGCAGGTGCATTGAAATTTTTGTCACAAATGACTCTGATTTGATAAATTGAGAGAAGTGGTCCAGTGTGGTAATGTGACTAATTTTAATTTCAAATAACAAATATTAGTCTGCCAACTGTGTTGTAAAATTATTATGATGTCAAATAAACTAACAGAAATGGATGAATGGTTGACACGGAGATGAACGGGACATATTGAAACACGAATGGAATTATACGGTTTAATTTGTCGAAATTAAAATATTAAGATTTAAAGTGTAAAATGTATGTAATTAACCCTAAATAAAATAAAAGGTAAGATTACATAATGAGAGGACTTCATGTGCTAGTTCCATAGTCTTTTACGTGCACTTGGAACATTGAGGTTTTGGATTCAAGTCAATAGAATTATGTTTGGTTTTGTAATAGTATTAACATTCTAAATCTGCTAAAACAAAAACTTATGTAAAAAAAAAAATTTATTCTCACTAGTATATTAATTTAATCAGTTGTGTTATGGGCACAAAATAGAACATCATAAATGTGAAGCAAAAATTATTCTTATTTATATGTAATTAAAACATATTATTTCATATTTGTATATTATTCTCTCTTTTTTTTAATAATTTAATAGATCCTAATATGATAATATCCTATCATTCATATATATATATATATATATATATATTAATGCAATGATGATAATCAGAACATTTGAACTTTGAGGCTCCGTTTGTTTGGAGTTATAAGGAGGGGATTGACTTTGGTAGTGAGAAGAGGATTGAGAATGGGGTGTTTGTTTTGAGAGATAGGGAGGGGATTAGTAATCCCTTGGTCTTAGTAAGGAGAAGGAAGGGGGATTGGAGGAAGAGGTAGAGATGGTATTAGAAAAATAGTGAGCGGATTAGAAATTTTTTATTTTTTATTTTTTATATATTGGGAATTTTTTTTTTCAACATAATGTTTAATTTTTTATATTTTTTTATTTTTTTTATTATTTTATATAAAAATAATTTAACAATTTCTCACTATTAATCCCTCAATATCAATCTCTTCACTATTAATCTCCTCACTATAAATCTCTTCTATTCTATCTCTAAAAACAAACGATTTCTCAAGGAAGAAAGGTTGCTTTGGATTTTGGCATAAACAAGAGGCTACTAGTGGAAGAAAAGGTCACATGAAGAAAAGAATCAAGAAGGTGCCAAGCGAAAAAAGGGCAAATGTTTTAAAACTCTAAACAACAATAATTTATCCCACTAAAAATATCACCATTAATAGCACTAATGCATTAAAAAAGTAAAAAAAAAAAATACAACTCCAAGACCAAAACATCACATCATTAATGGCGGGACCCACTGCCACCTAATTAGTGGGAGCACTAATTAGTGCTCCCAAGCATTTTTCAACTCTAAAATAGTTCTAATTTGTTTTTTGTTTTTTGTTTTTTTATTTTTTTTTTTACTGTGTTTTGTGTTTTGTGTTTTGTCTTTTTTTTTATTTTTTATTTTTTACATTGCTAACTTAGTATAGCTGCTTTTGGAGTAGCTCCACGGAAACTCTCTGTCATTATTGCAAAAAAATAAAAATAAGAATCCCAGTGAAAAAAAGGCTGATTTTTGGAGTGATTCTTGTGAACCACAATCACTCATTTTGAAACTTCTCTCCCCAACCAACCACTCTTCCCCTGCACCACCTTTTCTCATTTATTATTCCATTTTCATTTTCCCAAACTACTCCCAACCACCCTTCCTTATTTATTACTCTCTCTCACTCTCTCTCTTTCCTTCTCTAAAAAATTTCCACCAACTAAAGTTTATTCAAATCTGTTTTTTTTCCTTTCCTCTTTTGCTTCATAAAAGTTTCCACCAACTTTTTGTTTTTTTTCCTTGCCTCTTCTTGTGCTTCATGGATACACCGCTAGATTTTTTAATATAAAATATATAGAATGTGACTTCAAAAAGCTCATTTGGATACTTTTACCCTTCTCTACGAAAGGCCAACTTTTTAAAGACCTGAAAAGCTAGTCCTCATTCTGTCTGCCTCTGCCCAAGCATTGTTTGGTCACTAGTCTTAAGTGCTGGATAAAGGGTACCCTACTTTGGCGCTGTTTGGGAACATGAGTTTCAGGATATTATAGTCTAATTTTGAAAATCAGTCCAAAAGCTTATATTGTAGCAACTTTTTTCTTGATTTTCCAAAAAAAAAAAAAAATAGGCTGAGCGCTACACTGTCACAGCCGGAAATGGTTACATCAACAGCTCAATTATCATTTTGCCCCTAAATCGGAAATTAAAAAAAATATAATTGTAAGAACAAAATGGTCATTTTAATTACAAACATCTTTTCAACACATTTTTTAATACACTAACTCAAAAAAAAATTTAACCCAACTTTTCAAACATAAAACTAAAATAGTCTACTAAAATAATTAAAAAGTCAAATAGCCTACTAAACGAAGCCTCTGTCTTAGGCATAGTAGGAACGGTTTTTCTCCATGTTTTTTCACTTACTTGACGCTGTCAGTCTAACTCATGGTATTTCACCCTACAACAATGATTCAAAATATTAATTTTGATATTTTAATAAAGTACTAATGATATAATAAAAAGAAAAAATTAAGATCAGAATATCACATCATAATAAATGAGACTCAGGCTTGGTTTGACATAATAAAAAAAAAATTAAAAAGTAAAAAAATTATTATCATATTTAAGTCATATCATCTTATTTAAGGCACATCATCTCTCTATCACATAACTTCAAATCCAACCCATACACAACCTATATTTCATAAAAAGTCAAAAAATACACTTATTTAAGACACCCCAAACAACCCCTCACTATCAACTCATTAAAACTGACTTTAAAACTCAAAAATTAAAATTTCAAAATATTTTTCTTCACCCCCAATGGTATAATAATCTATCTTTAAATCGGACGTCTCAATCTCCTTCATGTGTAATGGGGCTCCACGCGACAGGAAATGCTAAATTAAAAACTTTGATTGAGTTGGATGCTTTAACACCTGCAACAATACTAAAAACTTTGAAAAGTACATTTATAAATCACAATTAGTGTAAGTATAACTCACATCTCCTCAACTTTGTATCTGCATCATCTACCTCATTTTCAAGTTATAATTCTGGCCACAATTTCATAGGACACTGAATACATACTTGTTTAATGTTTGTTCACAAAATTTATTAAAATTTTAAAAACTAAAAAAAAAAAAGTTTGTTTCACTTATTTAATTTTTTTTCCCATCATATTTTGAAAACCATCCATTACTCATCACCACCACCAACCACCATCAGCTATGATCATAACTGCCAATATCAACCACTTTCGGCCACTACCACCTCCGATTGTCGATAACCACCTTCAGCCATTTGCCAACCATCTCCTATCGATGGCAACCACCTTTGACACACAACAACCACCTCTAACCACAATTTTCAATAGTCAACGAGATTTCTTGCAAACCACACTTTTCACTTGTTTTTAAAGTAAAATTTCAAAACACATATGTACCAAATGAGTTTTTTTGTTTTTATTGAAAAATAAATAAACATGTTTAATATTTTTTTATAAACAAAAAATAGTAAATTATAAATGGCATCCAAGTGTTTATTTTGTAGTGCTAGAAAATCATAAATACAAAGGAAAATATTATATGCATATTGAATTTTTATAAAAAATTTGTCACCAAAATAATGTGCAATGATATTACTATATCATTTAAATGGACACTTTGATTTAAAATGATTAGTCTCAATACATCCACATCGTTTCATACACAAATTTTATATACCTTTTATATTAGGAGAATTATAGTGCAATGGAACAAAGAAAAAAATTACAAAAACATGTGGGGTGCAAGTCATTCTCTGATGCAGTGCAAATGTCGCTTGCACCCCTTCATGTTTTTGTTAAATTTCTTTTTTTTTTTTAATCCCACTAGGATGTAGTTTTGCCTTTTATATTTGTATATCACTTTTCAAATATAAAATATCGAGATCCATATAATCTGATTTTTTAATATTAAAATAAAAAAATTTATTTCCAAATGTCCAATTTCAAAACAAGTGTAATACATTTATATGACTTTTGATATCTGATAATCTTATTTTGTACATAAATAATTTATTCCATGAAACCTTTAAAATGAATAGTTGTGTTGATGAATGTTGACCTGGAACGGATCCAATATAAGAGACGATATACATCCTATTTTGGCTGTTTTTATATATTTGAATGAATAATTTTAGAGGTTATTTGCGATGATCTTAATAAGTGTATTTTTTGATTTTTTATGAAAAGATATACAGAAAAGTAGAAAAATGATATAACTCAAAAAAATAAAAATAAAAAATAAAAGTATACTTATATAATACAACCCAAACAAAGCCTAACTTTTAATACGATAATAACACATTAACATGGATCTCAAGCATTTAGAGCCAGATGGCACTTGCATATTATAGATTTTTAAAAATTAAAAACATAAAATAAAAAATTTAAATTTAAATTTTAATAGAAAAAAAACAAAAAATCCACAATTTAAAGTATGTGTGACAAATAAAATCTTAAGTTATTTTATTTTATATTTTTATTTATACCTTGAACTTATAAAATGATACAAATTTTAACCATTTATATATATTTGTCAGTAAATCCTAATTAAAAAAAAGTTTATATTGTCAATGTGCCTATTTTTATTGGATACATTTGTCAAGTTGCTTTATGTCTATTTGCTCTTTTTTGGGAACTTTTATTTGCACATCAATCTTTTCTAAGTTCCTATCATTTCTGTATGCACACATAATAATTTTTAATTTTTAATTTTTACACACCTTAATATTAAAAAAAACCTTTACCTTTGACTTTAGAAACTCTAATTGTATCCCTACTAACCACCACAGGCCTTATCCCTACTCAAAATGAATTTATTTAAATAGAAAACATATTCTATTTTTTTTTTTTTTAAATAACATTTTTCTAAGTTTAAATCTTACCAACATTACCATTACACAATCACTATCACTATTACTGTAACTCCTACCCTCCATATTACCACCACCAACCATAGTACCACGTCCACTACAACCCCTCAATTTATATTTTAATAGTTTTCACTCTGAAAAGGTCAGCCAATTAGCAATTTGACCCCAAAATCACAATGGAAATGGCAAATCTCCATTCAGCTTCATTGTTTTCAATTTTTTTTTTTAATTTTTTAGATAAAAACAAAATTAATTTCATTAGATATCATTTTAATCCATATTTGACACATAATTGAAGAACTATTGTGTCAATAAATGGTTTATATCATTTTGCTAAAAAGATCTTAATTCATTCTTAAATAAAACCCATAACAAAATAATTGTTGTTTTGATAACAAAATTCAACAATATTCCACAACTGCCCTCTCCAAGAGTGCAGTCCACCTAGGGGTGGGCATCGGTCTATTGACCTGTCTAACTTGCCCAGCCTAATCTTATTTTTCTAAGGCTTGAGAATGTTATTTTAATCCGTAGGGTTGGGTTGGACAGATATTTTCAACCCGATATATTAATCGGATTTATCATTTCAATCCATCTCGGCCCGGCCCAGCCTGACCCAATGTTTAATTAATTATAATATATTAAAATATATATTTTTTTGTTGAGATCTATAGTTTATCTTCTTCTTTCTTTCTTTTTTATATTCAAACTCACATTTATAGTGATGTGTATTTGAATTTATTTAAGAAATCCTTCAATTAATAATGATATCAATATATTTTAATAAATATAATGTGTGATTAAATTTAATTATAAAATGTTTATTATTATTTTTTTAACATATATAGACCGAAGAGTGGATTTAAGACTTATAATTATTGTTTGGACCAGACTTGAATAGATGCAGAGCCCCAATATTAATGCCGAGTCGGACTTGGACAAACATAAATTTTCTTATTACATATTGTGGACCCGAAGTATATCCCCCCCTAAGAAAACGTCACCTTAAAATGTTGGCAAAAAAATAAAATAAAAAAATAAAGATTGAGAGTTTTAATTTTAGAGCTATAAAGAGAATTCTAATAATGTGGTAAGGAGTGAGATCTATATATGATGTGATGTGTGTATTTATATTTTTTATTTATTTTTTTATTTTTTTATCATACTATATCACTCGATTCCTTTTTAAAATTTTAAAATTAAAATTTTCTATCATTATTGAAACAAAAATGATTTTAAATAAATTCTTAATTACCTAACCCATGCAACATGTTAAAGAGTTTGACAAAATATTCATGCCCTGACGTCAATACTCGATGAACATCCAAGAATTTTGGGAGGTTTCTTTTGTAAACTAGCTCCACTGCCACAACATAGACTCCAACTCCATATATATGAGAGAAATGAATCAAAAAGTCCAGTCAAATTTTTTGATTTTTTTGGGGAGTTTTTTTTTTTAAAAAAGAAATAATTGTAAACTGGTATAGTATGAAAAAATTATAAAATTATGAAAAAATATAATATTTTAATTATTAACAGCATAAACTTTATTATTAAATTATATATTTTTTTTCTTTATTATTAAATTATAATTTTTTTTTCTGCCACTACTCTGGTGTTATTCTCACTTACAAAAATTAATAAGTTTGAGAAGCTATTAAAAATTATTTTTTTATGAAAAAAAATTAACGTGGCATTTAACTTTTTTAATTGATAACAAATAAATATTAACTTTTTAACTTTTAGTCAAAAGTTAGGATTTTTGTTAAGTTTCAAATGCCTTTTTTTGAGAATAAATTACATTGATCTCTCTTAATATTTGAAGAAAATACAATAAATATCATAATTTTGACTGAACTCCTTTAAAGTTTTAATTCATATAACATTTAACTATATTTTTATTAATAATCCGTTAGTCACATCGATGTAAAAACAACATTAACATATTTTTACACAAAAATCTTTATTTTCTTCTATTTATCTTTGTGTCTTTAATTACATTTTTTTTTGTTATGAATTAATTTGATTTTGTTTTTATTCAAATTGGAGTTTTAAAAAATCATTGAAAATAATTAATGATTCAGTGCACCAAGGCCAAGCTGGAAATATTTTCATGAGATGGCCAGATGGGCCTCTCTGGGCTTCGAATCCAAAACAGAGATTGATTGGCAACTGTTCGACTCTCATAAATAAGCAAGCTGGCCCAATCCAAAATCACCCTTGAATGGAGGCACAAAAGGGTTTGTTCGGTAACAGATAAGTTTATTATGACTCAAATTCTATTATCGTATTGTGTCAAAAATTCTCTGTCCTACACAATTAATACCAAACCCATACATAGTGAAGGTTGTAAGGCAAAAAAAAAAAAAAAGAAAAAAAAGAAGTAAATTACACTGACTTTCCTAAGGATTAAAAAAATATAACAAATTTCACAAGTTTAATATAATTACAAGAAATACTTGACTCCTTTTTCATTAGAAATTTAATGGTCGTATGAATGAAAAAATAATGTTATTATTTCTTTTACATTAAAATGTATGTATTTTACTTTATGTATTTTTGCATCTTCATTTCATTTACATTAGTTTTGATATGTTTAACCTTAGTAAAAGATCAAAAAAAAAAAAAAAAAATAAAGGCCTACTAAAATAGAAGTCGGTATAAGTGACTAAGTAAATAATGACTCAACACAAGTAGAAAGTCACTATTCACAAAACTATTTTAGCTAATTTGTTAATTAGTTCACTGAAAATATTTTTCTTGAGTTTAGCTAGCTTGCTATGAATGCTCTAAATGACTTAAATAATTATCAAAATTAACAAATCACTATTAACGATAAAATTAATAAATAATGAGAATGCCGTTTGGTAACACTTACGGTTTCAGTTTCCTGTTTATATTTACAAAAATTTTAAAAATTCAAAAAAAAACTTGTTTGGTAAATTTTTAATTTATAAATCAGTGGTCTCAGTTATAAATTTGGCAAAAAAATGTGTACTCAAAAAATGTGTTTCCGTTTTGAGTTTTGGGTTTTTTTTTTTTTTACCACCCAACACTAGCCATCACCGCCACCATTTTCCACCACCACCACCATCACCCACTACTCGCCACCCACCACCCACCACCACCCACCTGCCACTCACTCGCCACCACCACCCACCCCTCGCCACCACCACCACAACCACCACCCACCTGCCCGCCACCCGCCACCACCACCCGCTACCTACACACCACCACCACTCACTACCCATCTGCCACCACCATCCACCACCCGCCACCACCAGCCACGCACCACCACCAGCCACCTGCCACCCAACCGCCACCACCCACCCACCACCACCACCACCCACTCGCTACTACTCGCCACCGTCACCCACCTACCCACCACCACCCGCTACTCACCGTCACCATTTTCCACCACCGTCTTCCACCAGCCACTCACCACCACCCGCCACAACCACCCACCACCACCTACCCGCCACCCACCTGCCACCACCACCACCACCCATTCGCTACCACCCACTACCCGCCACCACCACCCACACACCCACCGCCACCACCACCCACCCAGTACCACCACCCACCACCACCTACCACCCGTCACCACCACCACCACCCACTCGCTACCACCCACCACCCACCACCGTTACCCACCCACCCACCCACCATCACCACCAGCCACTCACTACCACCAGTCACCAGCCACCTGCCACCCACCCGCCGCTACCACCCACCACTCACCACCACCTACCTGCCACCACCACCCACCACCCACCATCACCACCACCACCACCACCACCACCCACTCGCTACCACCCACCACTCGCCATTGTCACCACCACCACCCACTATCCGCCACCCACCTGTCACCACCACCCACTACCTGCCGCCACCACCACCGCCACCACTCACTCACTACCACCCACCACCCACTACCCGCCACCGCCACCATCCACTCACTACCACCCACCACTGTCACCCACCCACCCACCATCACCACCTACTACCACCACCACTACCACCCACTCGCTACCACCCACCACTCGCCCACCATCATTACCCGCCACCACCATCTACCACCACCTGCCATCCGCCACCCACCTGCCACCACCACCACCCGCCACCACCACCACCACCTACTCGCTACCACCCGCCACCGTCACCCACCCACCCACCACCACTCGCCATCTGCCACCCACCTGCCACCCCCCGCCACCACCACCCACTCGCTACCACCCACCACCGTCACCCACCCACCCACCACCACCCGCTACCCACCACCCATCGTCACCACTTTCCACCACCGTCTTCCACCGCCACTTGCCGCAACTTGCCATTTCTCACTTTTTTTTTTTTATATTTTTGAAACATTTTGTCTATTACCAAACGTGTTTGTAGTTCATGTTTTTCTAAAAAAATCAATTTATAAAATTTTTGTAAATATAAATTGAAAACGTAAACGTTACCAAACAGACATGTTCCAGACTTCAACTTTAATGATTCAGTACTGGAAAAGACTATGGTACACACCCCTCAAAATATGTGTTATAACTACAAAAAAAAAAAAAAAAAAAACACAATTTCATACTTTCTGAGTCATAATTATAAATAAATAAATAAAAGTCATAATCAAACACAAATGAGATATAATCAAAGATTTCAAAAAAATGTTATAATTTAAAAAAAAAAAATTGATCGTAATTAAGGATACATATGATAAGGTGGTGTTTATAGTAGAATTCTCCTTCATTACTAATAAAATGCAAATGTAAAGTAATATTACCTAATTTATCTAGTACATGAATGATAATAAATCATGAATTATACCGTATGTCTCATACTATGAGTGAAAGAGAGAATAGTGAAGTGAAAGTAATTATAGTGCGCATGCTTAAGGGATGCACACCTTATGTCCTTTCTATAATTACACCCAAATGACTCGTAATAAAGGTAAAATGATTCATAACTTTTTTCATCATGATAATTTGTAACATTTTAATATTCCTAATATAACCACAGTGATTCATAAATAAGTCTTTTATTATCAAGCATCATTTTGTAACATAACCACAATGATAAGGAAATGTTCATTGTTGGTTTCTTTTTAAGTAAAAGAACGAAAGGCTAAAAAAAGGAGGAGAAAAAACATGAGACAAATTTGACTAAACAATTTCAGCCATACTTTCTACTTTTTACTAGTTAAAATTTAAAAAAGGTAATTCAATATTTTATCCTTTTTTTTTTCTTTTTCTTAACCTATGTATACATACAAACTATTTAAAAGGCTTTCAAGACTCTTTAAATATAGTTATCTTGAAAATATTTGTTAAAATAACTATAATAATAGCTACACCATTAAAGTAACTAAAATATGATAATATTAGTTATAATAGTTAATAAATCTCGTTTAAAAAGTCCATTAGAAAAAAGTAATCAGTGTGTTTGGTTTGAGTTTTCTAGATTAAGTCTTTTAAAAACTGAATTTTTTGATCTTCGTATTTTTTTTGTTTTTAGTGAATATTTTTAAAATTTTAAACATTTTTTTTACTTTTTTAGATGCACCTTACTTAGATATATCTAAAAAGTAAAAAAATTTTGAAAAATATTTTAAAAAATTAATAAATACATAAAAATACAAAAAATATACTGAATTCTTGTATTTTTTTATATTTTTGATATTTAGTGAATTTTTAAAAGATTTTTTTTATAATTTTTTTACTTTTTAAGAATATTTATGTTAGGTGTGTCTAAAAAGTAAAAAAAATTACTTAAAATATTAAAAAAATTCAGTAAAAACAAAAAAGTACAGAAAATAAGAAAGTAGAATTTTTTAAAAAGTGTTTTTTTGAAAAAGAAAACAAATTATTGTTGGCTAACTGATAAAAAGAGAAAATAATTAATTATTTAAAAATATTTTTTTGAAGGGGAGTTGTGTATTTAAATATAATATATGGATCTCAAGCATACAGAGCCTGATGGCACTTGCGTATTATAGATTGTTTAAAATTAAAAAAAGAAAATAAAAAATTTAAATTTAAATTTTAAGAGAAAAAAAATCAGAGTTTATAGTATGTGTGACATATAAAATCTTAAGTTATTTTATTTTATTTTTTATTGGAAAAATTAGTTTAAGATCTCACTCCCATTTTTAGTAATGAAAAGATCCACAATGTTATTTTTTGATGTCTAAGGTCCCTAAACCCACATCCACATATCATACCAAAGAAATTTGACTCTCTTCTGAAAGAACAAAGCTCTTCTTCGATACCCAACTCTCAAAATCATCAGCCCTAGACTCAGACCCAAAAAAACCCTCCTCTCTCTCCTCTATCTCTCCTCTCAGAACCATTACTAGGTAAAAACTTCTTCGATGCCCCCTAATCATCAACTTCATCAGCACGAGACGACCCTAATTCTTGGTTTGAATCTTCATTCTTACGTGGCTCCACTGCGATTTCGAAGACTCGTCGCCATACGATCTAAACCCACTGCCGAGCCTAGACTGGTCGAGCTCATCGGCTGTTCGCTCGCGTGGACGGGTAGGAAACAACATCAGATCTACGTTGCCACCATTGTTTCTCTCTCTCTTTCTCTCTCTGGAATCTCAAACTCTCTCTCTAGAATCTCTCTCTTTCTCTCCAATAGCTCTTGCTGTTTGAGCTGCGTATGTATGTCGGCCATTGGTAGTGCGAAATGTATGAATTTGAGCAATTTATTTTTAGTAACTTTTCAAATCAATAGAAGACGTATTTTCTCTGTGTTTTAGTCTCTGGTCCATAATTTCTCTGGTCCAGAATTTTATCTAGTGAGCACTTTACTTTGGTTGTGTACTATTAGTATATATATATATATATATATATTACAGTTCTCATTCTATCTTTTCTATTCAACTGATAAAGATTTGATTGGTAAAGGATTTGAAATTTTTTCTAGTTTCAATTTTCTCTAGTACAAGTTTTTGAATTTTCTCTGGTAAAGGATTTGAATTTTCTTTAGTTTCACAGAGAAAGGATTCTACAAAAGCAAATAATTTTGTTTAGGGAAATTTCAATTTTCTCTGGAGAGAAGGGAAATTTCTCTGGAGATGAGGGAAGGACAGAGAAATTCTCTAGAGAGTGGGTCAGAGAAATTTGAAAGTTTAGAGAAATTTTGTTTCTTGGTTGTACTCAGTTCTCTGGTGCAAGATTTTGAATTTTCTTTGGTTTCACAGAGAAATGATTCTACAAAAGCAAATAATTTTGTTCATAGAAATTTCAATTCTCTCTAGAGAGAAGGGAAATTTCTCTGGAGATGAGGAAAGGTCAAAGAAATTCTCTGGAGAGTGGGTCAGAGAAATTTGAAAGTTCAAAGAAATTTTGTTTCTTGGTTGTACTCAGTGTAATAATTTTGTGCATGATCTATCTGGTATGCACATTTCTCTTTGCATCAGTGTTGGTGGTGGTGTTGTTATTTTGCCCCTCCTTTTTTTTTTTTTTGAGTTAAAAACCATAGCTGTTAGTTCTTTACATAATCTGAAAATTTTTCTAGAGAGAAACAGAGAATTTCTCTGGGTTGGAAAGAATTTCTCTGGTCCAGAATTTCTCTGGAAATTTCTCTGGATCAAATTGAAGGACCTTAGATA
Organism: Camellia sinensis; assembly: GCF_055761805.1. NCBI lineage: Eukaryota > Viridiplantae > Streptophyta > Magnoliopsida > Ericales > Theaceae > Camellia > Camellia sinensis. The sequence continues at coordinate 176,595,979 of NC_138962.1, read as the reverse complement.
TTATGAAAATATTAGATGTCTTTTATACTATAAAATCTTAATATTAAGGACCTTAAAAAAAATCCCTTTTTCATTTATACCTTGAACTTATAAAATGATTCAAATTTTAACTATTTATATATATCTTTGTCAATAAATCCTAATGCAAAAAAGTTAATATTGTCAATGTGCCTATTTTTATTGGATACATTTGTCAAATTGCTCTATATCTCTATTTGCTTTTTTTTTGGGAGTTTTTATTTGCACGACACTCTTTTCTTACTTCGTACCATTTCTTTATCCACACACAATGATTTTGAATTTTTACTTAATACACACACCTTAATACTAAAAAACTATTTACCCTCAACTTTAAAAACTCTAACTGTATCACTACTAGTCACCACAGGCCTTATCCCTACACAAAATGAATTTCTTTAAATAGAAAACATATTCTATTTTTTAAAAGAAATAGCATTTTTTTAAGTTTAAATCTTACCAACATTACCATTACACAATCACTATCACTATTACTATAACTCTTGCTCTCAATATTATTAGAACAATTTTCTGTGTAAAAAATAAATTGAAACCAAATCAAACAAATATAATAAATAACTTATTGAATTTATTTTACTGAACTGAATGAATAATAAAAAGACCAAGTCGAGTGTGTGACACTCTATCCTTAAGACAAATTCGCCCTGCTATGGTGCTTACGGATAAATGGTGTCTATCTCTTAGGATACAATGACCTTCACAAATTATAGTAGCACTCCAAACAATTTGTTTGATAAACAAAACCTGTGTTCAAAACTCTCTGAATTTTTTCCTAAAATAATATGAAGAATAATTGATGCAAGAGAGCAAAAGGAAGGCAACAAAAATACTGAATTTCGGATTCCCAAATTGCTGGAACAGATTTGGTTTATATAGACCCGAACAGGTGTGAAAAACAAACTGAACAGGTGGGTTTTTTGAATGAACAGGTGCAACAGATAATTACTGGGTAGTTTCTATCTGTTGGAAAACTACTGGCAGATTTGAATTTGTCCAGCAGTTTTGAATCTGTTCAGATGCAAAAACTGTTTGGACAGTTTAACCTATTTGGAAAAAATGGACTGGATGAGATAACATTTGGATAGAAAATTAAATTCAATTTTGGCACAAAAAATTGAATTAATTTCGTTAAGAATTTGGAAAAAAAAAATCTCCAAAAAATTAATATTAGAACTGACCCGACCTACACCTGCATCCGGCACGGCTCGGCCGGACGGTGGCGGCAGCGCGCGCGCATGTGTGGTGGTTTGGGCTAGGTTTACTTTGTCCATAATTTCTCCCTTCTACAAACTTGCGGTGCCTCTTGGGGCTCAACCCAATGTTGTACACTTAGAGCTTATATACTCACAAGAGCTCTCTTAAAGTTTCAATGTGGGACAACTCATTTTAAGGAAATTCACATTTAATTCTTTAAATGTCCTTTCCATGAACCTGAAAACGACGTTAAGTTCCCATTCACTCATAAATAGTTTTGACGAACTGTCTTCATCGTGTGACTTGCCACGCGGCAAGAAACACGTCGCCTCTTCGGACCCACCCCAAAAAACGTGTGGACCGCACTCAATTTTGGGCTCAAAGATAGCCCAAAATAAGCCTATATAAAACCAATTTTCTAACAATCCCCCACATGAATGGAATTTGACGGAGAGAAAATGCAACAACATGATCTAATCATAGAGAGTACAGAAATTGGAAATATTCTGCAAAGAATAGGTAGCTTTTGGCTTTAAACCTTCCCTTGTGAGATACCATCGGATTTACTAGCTAATCAGTGAATATGATGTCTTGAACTGTTCAGCTGTTTGTGTAAACCAAGACAATAGAACTCATACAGTATATTACCAAACACAGTTTAGTTCTCACTATTATGTTCACTTTGGCCCTGAACAACCTGGCCTTTCATGAGTGCTCTAGAGAATTGTAGCCCTTTACAAATCTCATAAAACCGGCCCAGTTCACACTCACATAGGTGATTCTTATGAAGAGTATCCTGCTATACTCTACTAGGTTTACCTAGATATAAAAATCATTAAAATTTTATTCAACCTAAAACGCTGTAGACATCACTATTTCATCATAGAAATGGGTGAGAGTTTTGACTCCCTAGTGATCCTTTTGAGTCATACACAACTCAGTTGTCCCTTTGAACCTAGATCTTGGGATCTCTAGTCAACTAGGTTAGGTTGCCGTTGTGGTAACTCTTATTTAATAAGCTTAAGTCCCATTCCCCTTAATAAATTCTCAACTAGCTCTCTTGCTAACCCTTTGGTTAGTGAATCCGCTATTTTGTCTTTAGACTTCACATATTCAATGGAAATAATTCCATTAGAGAGTAGTTGTCTCACGGTGTTATGTCGATGACGAATGTGTCGCGACTTACTGTTATACATATGACTCTGTGCTCTACCTATTGCTGATTGACTATCACAATGTTTGCATATAGTAGGCACCGATTTTGGTCACATTGGAATATCTTCAAAGAAGTGGCAAAGCCATTTTGCTTCTTTCCAACTTTATCTAAAGTTATGAATTCTGATTCCATAGTAGACCTAACAATGCAAGTCTGTTTGGAAGAATTCCTAGATACAGCCACCATCAAGAGTAAAGACATACCCACTGGTGGACTTTGAGTCTCTAGTATCCGATATCCAGTTTGCATCACAGTATCCTTCAAGTACTGCTAGGCATCTAGTATAATTCAACCCAATATTACGAGTAAATCGGAGATATCTTAGAACCCTTATAATTGCTTTCCAATGTTCTACTTCTGGATTACTCGTATATCTACTTAATTTACTTACTGCATAAGCTATATCCGGGTGAGTGCAGTTCATCAAGTATATTAAGCTTCTAATAATTTGGGCATACTCTAATTTAAGAAATAATTTTCTGTATATTCTTAGAAAAAAATAAATTAACATCTACAGGTGTTCTAGCAAAATGACCATCATCTTTGCTAAAATTGTGAAGTATTTTCTCAATGTAATGTGATTATGACAAAGCATAACCTTCTGATGTTTTGGTAATTTTCATACCAAGTATTACATCAGCAATGCCCATGTCCTTCATGTCAAAATGTTTATTTAATATTTTCTTGGTAGTTTTAATCATGTCATTATTACTACATATGATGAGCATATCAACTACATACAATGACATAACCTTTATTTGTATTTTTAATATAAACACATTTGTCACACTCATTAATTTTAAATCCATTTGATATCATTGCATTGTCAAATTTTTCATGTCATTGCTTTGGCGCCTGTTTTAAACCATATAATGATTTAACCAATTTATACACTTTCTTTTCTTTTCTTGGAACAAAAAATCCTTATGGTTGTTCCATGTAAATTTCTTTATCTAACTCACCATTTAAGAAAGCGATTTTCACATCTATTTGATGAATTTCTAGATTGTACAACGATGCAATAGCAATAAGCATTTTAATGGATGTTATTCGAATAACCAGTGAGTATGTGTTGAAGTAATCAAAGACATTTTTTTTGTCTAAAACCTTTGACCACAAGTCTTCCCTTGTATTTGTCAATTGATCCATCCTTTTTCATCTTTTTTTTAAAAATCCACTTGTACCCAAGAGGTTTACAACTTGTTGGCAAATCTACCAATTCCCAAGTGTGATTTTGCAAGATGAATTCAATTTCACTATTGACAGCTTATTTCTATAAAGGAGCCTCAGGACTAGACATAACTTCTTTAAAAGTTAAAGGCTCATTTTCTAACAAAAATATTAGGAAGTCTGGACCAAAAGATTTTGGGGTTCTAGCACGTTTACTACGCTTAGGTTCCTCTTTCTCATTTTGATCTATCTCTTGCTCTTGTTTTTTATCATGTTCTTGATCCTGACTAGTAATAACATCGTGAGATCTTTTGTTATTACTAGTCTCGTGTCCAGTCTTGTTTGGAAATATATGTTCAAAGAACGATGCATTCCGAGATTCAATAATAGTATTTACATGCATTTTGGAATGTTTTGATTTGTAAATCAAAAATCGATATGCACTACTATTCATGGCATAATCAATGAAAATGCAATCAACAGTTTTAGGATCTATCTTAATCTTTTTAGGACTACGAATAGCCACTTTAGCCAAACACCCCTACACTTTTAAGTATTTGTATGATGGTACTCTCCCATGCCACATTTCATAAGGTGTTTGATTCATTTTCTTTCGAGATACTTTATTCAAAATATAATTAGTAGAAAGTATTGCTTTCCCCCACAAGTTTTGAGATAATCTAGAACTTATTAACATGGCATTCATCATTTTTTTTAAAGTTCTATTTTTTCTTTCAGCAATTCCATTTTGCTGAGGTGAGTAAGGAGCGGTGGTTTGATGAATTATTCCATGTTCTTTACAAAACTCACCAAAAAGTAATTTATATTCACCACCTCTATCACTTCTATGTTTCTTAATTTTCTTACCAAGTTAATTTTCAACTTCATTCTTATATTGAATAAAAGTTTCCAAAGTTTCATCCTTGGTTCGAATTAAATAAACATAACTATATCTAGTATAGTCATCTATAAAAGTGATAAAATATTTTTTCCCACCTCTAGTTTGAATTGATTTAAAATCACAAATGTTATTATGAATTAATTCAAGTGGTTCCGTATTTCTCTCAATTGAATGAAAAGGAGTTTTGGATAATTTTGCCTCAACACAAATTTCACATTTATGATTTGAATCAATGTCAAATTTAGATAAACATTCCATATTAATTAATCTACGCAAATATCCATAATTAACATGTCCAAGCCTACCATGCCATAAATTTGAAGACTCAAGTAAGTAAGAAGAAAATGTATTTTTATTAATAATAGAGGGTACAACAGTCATTACATTCATTTTGAAAAGGCCATCAGACATGTAACCTTTTTCCTACATACATCTCGTGTTTTGGAAGTACAAACTTGTCACTTTCGAAAACTAGCCTAAACCCATTTTTACTCAACAAAGATCCAGAAACAAGATTCTTGCGAATGTCCGATACATGCAACACATTATTGAGAGTGAGTTCCTTTCCATATGTCATCTTCAAAATAATCTTTCCTTATCCTTCAACTTTAGAAGTCGAAGAGTTGCCCATAAAAAGTTGTTCACCATTGTCCACCACTGAAAAAGATGTGAACATCTTTTTGTCGGCACAGATGTAGGGAGCAGCATTAGTGTCCACCCATCATTCTTTAGGATTTCTGACAAGGTTTGCCTTGGAAACAACTGCAGAAAGATTTATGTCATTTACACCATTGAAAATATTGTCCACTTCGATCATATGGGCTTGAGCACGCTTATTGCTTGTTCTTCTTTTGCTTTTGCCTTTGCTACGACAATCTTTGGCCCGATGTCCCTCTTTGTCACAGATGTAACACTTGTTATTAAACTTGTACTTTTTAGTTCTCCTTATTTAGAGCCTTGTGAGAAACTTTATCCAGAAACCTTCCGTTTCTTGGCTTTTGGAGCATGTTCCACTGCATTTACCTTAGACTCTATTGAATGCCTACTCGCCAAGTTTTTAGAATTGCGGTTGTTTGGGCATTGGTTTGACCAGTTTCAGTAGCCATGAATTCTAAATTATAAAATAAAATTATAATTAAAATTTTATACTATACAGAAAATTTAAACCAAAACCACAAAATTAAATTCTGTAAAATAAAAGAAACAAGAATTATAATTTTTATTTTCAATTAATTTGAAAATAAAATAAAATTTTATTTAACCAAATTAATTCCACACAGAAAATTAAATTTCTGTAACACGTCAATAATTAAAATATTGAAACAAAATTTTAATTAACGAACACCTAGAAATAATTTCTGAAAATCAAAATTAATTTTTGACAAACTTTCACAAATAAATATTCTGAATTGTTAATGACACCAGTACATTACTATTAGTTGTCAAAAAAAATAGACAGTATATTACTACTATTTGTTTTTCAACTAGAATATTATTTTTGTAAAACCACAGCAAATAATTTTCATAAGAAAAAAAAAGAGAAAATGAAACAAACGAAAAATTATGTATAAACAGAATAATTCGAATCTGTCTTAAGATTATTGGAACAATCTTCTGTGTAAAAAATAAATTAAAACCAAATCAAACAAATAAAATAAGTAACTTATTGAATTTATTTTACCGAACCGAATGAATAATAAAAAGATTGAGTCGAGTGTGTGATACTCTATTCTTAAGACAGATTCACTTCACTATGGTGCTTACGGATAAATGGCGTCTATCTCCCTAGATACAATGATCTTCACAAATTATAGTAGCACTCCAAACAATTTGTTCGACGAACAAAATCTGTATTTAAAACTCTCTGAATTTTTCTCTAAAATAATATGAAGAATAATTGATGCAAGAGAGCAAAAGGAAGGCAACAAAAATATTGAATTTCGGATTCCCAAAATTCTGGAACAGATTTGGTTTACATAGAGCCAAACAGGTGTGAAAAACAAACTGAACATGTGGGTTTTTTGAATGAACAAGTGCAACAGATAACTGCTGGGTAGTTTTTATCTGTTGAAAAACTACTGGCAGATTTGAATCTATCTAGCAGTTTTGAATCTGTCCGGATGCAAAAATTGTTTGGACAGTTTAACCTGTTTGGAAAAAATGGACTAAAGTAGGTAACATTTGGACAGAAAATTAAATTCAATTTTGACACAAAAATTTTCTCCAAAAAATTAATATTAGAACCGACCCGACTCGTAACCCATACCCGGCATGGCTCAGCCAGACGAACGGCGGAGGCGACGCACGCACGTGTTGTGGTGGTGGTTTGGACTAAGGTTTACTTTGTCCATAATTCATCCCTTCTACAAACTTGGGGTGCCCGTTGGAGCCCAACCCAAGGTTGTACACTTAAAGCTTATATACTCACAAAAACTCTCTTAAAGTTTCAATATAGGACAACTCATTTTAATGAAACCCACATTTAATTCTTTAAATATATCCATTCCGCGAACCTAAAAACGACGTTAAATTCTCATTCACTCATAAATGGTTTTGACGAACCATCTTCACTGTGTGACTTGCCACGTGACAAGGATCACGCCACCTCTTCGGACCCACCCTAAAAGACGTGTGGACCTCACTCAATTTTGGGCTAAAAAATAACCCAAAATAAACCTATATAAAACTAATTTGCTAACATATTACCACCACCGCAACCATACTACCACGTCGACCACCACCCCTCCATTTATATTTTAATAGTTTTCAGTCTGAAAAGGACAGCCAATTAGCAAATTTGACACCAAAATCACAATGGAAATGGCAAATCTTCAGCTTCATTGTTTTTTTATTTTATTATTTTTTAGATAAAATCAAAATTAATTTCATTAGATATCATTCTAATCCATATTTGACACATAATTGAAGAACTATTGAGTCAATAAATGGTTTATATATAAGATTTGGTTTTACTGTGAGTTAAAATTAACATATAACCTAAAATCTCATTTTGCTAAAAATATCTTAATTCATTCTTAAATAAAACCCACAACAAAATAATTGTTGTTTTGACAACAAAACTCAACAATATTCCACAACTGCCTTCTTCAAGAGTGCAGGCCAGCAAGGGGTGGCCACGGGTCTATTGACCCATCTAATCTGTCCAACTTAATTTTATTTTTCTAGGCATTGAGAATATTATTTTAATCCATAGAGTCGGATTGGACTAATATTTTTAATCTGATATATTAATGAGATTTATAATTTTGATCCATCCCGGTCTGGCCCGACCCAATCTTAAATTAAATAATCAATTATAATATATTAAAATATATATTTTTTGTTAAGATCTATACTTATCTTTTTTTATTTTATTCAAACTCCCATTTATAGTGATGTGTGATTGAATTTATTTAATAAATCCTTCAATTTATGCACTAAATTCTTCAATTTATAATGATATCAATATATTTATGTAATAAATATAATGTGTGATTGAATTTAATTATAAAATATTTAAATTTTTTTAACATATAAACTGATGAGTGGACTTGAAATTTATAGTTAATTTTTGGACTAGACTTGGATAGATGTAGAGGCGCGATATTAAAACGGGACCAACCTTGAACAGATATAAATTCTCTTATTATATACTATGGACCAAGCCCAAACCCGACCCGGCCCAAGTATATGCAACCCTAAGGCCACCACGTGAGTGAAAAACGTCACCTTAAAATGTTGGCAAAAATTTAAAACAAAAATGATGTAAAATAAATTCTTAATTAACAAACCCATGCAACATGTCCAAAGAGTTTGACAAAATATTCATGCCCTGACATCAATTCTCGATGGACAGCCAAGAATTTTGGGAGGTTTCATTTGTACTTTCGACTAAATGTGTTTTTGGAAAGATGATTAAAAATTATTTTTTAATTTTTTTTAACTTTTTTATAAGAGATGAAAGAGGGTTAAAAGGTAAGAAATGACTTTTAACCCACTTTCCAAAATAGTCCAAAGAAATCTGCCACAACATAGCCTCCACAGGAGAGAAATGAATCAAAAAGTCCAGTCAAACTTTTTGATGTTTTATAGGAGTAAAAAAAAAGAGAAATAATTGTACAGTGGTATAGTATGAAAAATTAGAAAATTATGAAAAAATATATTATTTTAATTATTAACAGTATAAACTTTATTACTGATTTATAATTATTTTTTTTTGCCACTACTGTGCTATTATTCTCCCTTAAAAAACTAATAAGTTTGTGAAGTTATTAAAAAAAAAAATTATGAAGAAAAATTAACGTGCAATTTAACTTTTTTAATTGAGAACAAATAAATAATAACTTTTTAACTTTTAACCAAAAGTTAGCATTTTTGGTAAGTTTCAAATGCCTTTTTTTAAGGATGAATTACATTGATCTCTCTTAATATTTGAAAAGAAATACAATAAATATCATAATTTTGACTGGACTCTTTTAAAATTTTAATTCATATAACATTTAACTATATTTTTATTAATAATCCGTTAGTCACATCGATGTAAAAACAACATTAACATATTTTTACACAAAAATTTTATTTTCTTCTATTTATCTTTGTGTCTTTAATTACATTTTTTTTTTGGTATGAATTAATTTGATTTTGTTTTTATTCAAATTGGAGTAGTTTTGAAAAATCATTGAAAATAATTAATGATTCAGTGTACCAAGGCCAAGCTGGAAACATTTTCATGAGAAGGCCAGATGGGCCTCTCTGGGCTTCAAATCCAAAACAGAGATTGATTGGCAACTGTTCGACTCTGATAAATAAGCAAGCTGGCCCAATCCAAAATCACCCTTGAATGGAGGCACAAAAGGGTTTGTTTGGTAATAGTTAAATAAACTGTTTTTTATGACTCAAATTCTATTATCGTATCATGTCAAAAATTCTCTATCCTACACACAATTGATACCAAATCCATATATAGTGAAGGTTGTAAGAGAGAGAAAAAAAAAAGAGAGTAAATTACACTGACGTTCCTAAGATTTTAAAAAAATTTAATAAATTTCAAAAGTGTAATATAATTATAAGAAATACTTGGCTTCTTTTTCATTAGAAATTTGTTAGTCGTATGAATGAAAAAAATGATGTTATCATCTCTTTTACATTAAAATGTATATATTTTACCTTATGTATCTTCGTGTCTTCATTTCATTTATATTAGTTTTGATCTATTTAACCTTATTAAAAGATCGAAAAAAAAATAAAAAAAAAAAACCTTATTAAAAGCGAAGTTGGTACAAGTAAGTAAATAATGACTCAACAGAAGTAACAAGTCACTACTCACAAAACTATGTCAGCTAATTTGTTAATTAGTTCACTGAAAATATTTTTCTGGAGTTTAGCTAGCTTCCTATGAATGCTCTAAATGACATAAATAATTATTAAAATTAACAAATCACTATTAAAGATGAAATTAATAAACAATGAGAATATTTTTCTGGAGTTTAGCTAGCTTGCTGTGAATGCTCTAAATGACATAAATAATTATTAAAATTAACAAATCACTATTAAAGATGAAATTAATAAACAATGAGAATACTATGTGTTCCACGACTTAAACTTCAACGATTCATTACTGGAAAAAACTATGATACACATCCCCTCAAAATATGTGTACCATATGCACTTTATAATTATAAAAGAAAATGACATAATTTTATATTTTATAAGTCCTAATTAAAAGTAAATAAATAAAAGTCATAATCAAATACAAATGAGACATAATCAAAGATCTCAAAATAAAGTTATAATTAAAGAAAAAAATTAATCGTAACTAAAGATACATATAGTAAGAAGTGTTCATAATAGAATTCTCCCTCATTACTAACAAAATACAAATGTAAAGTAATAATACCTAATTTATCTAGTACATGAATGATAATAAATCATGAATTATACCGTGTGTCTTATCTATCTATATATTATATAAGAAAAATAGAGTTTCTAGTGAGGAGGGTTGTGAGAGTTACAAAGTCTTATTTCACAATTGTTAATTTTTGTGATTTTAAAAATAATTCTATTGGCTAACAAGGTAATTATAGATTAAAGAAAACAAAAAAAAAACAAAAAATTACCTAAAATTTTGAATTACAAGTTCCTAAAATCTCTCCTATAATATTTCTTTCTTTTCTAAATCTCATCTCATAACAAAGTAATTATACATTAAAAAAGCACTATACATTAATACACACACACATATAAATCTTATCTCATAACAAAGTAATTATATATTTAAAAAAAAACACATGTTAGATTAAAAAGAACGTAAAACCATAATTGCTAATTTTTATAATTTTAAATTTTTTTAAAAACAATACTATTGGCTATCAAAGTAACAATAGATTAAAAAAAAAAAAAAAAAACATAACAACCTTCAATTGCTAAATTTTGTAATTTTAAAAATATTTAAAAATAATATTATTGGCTAACAAAGTAACTATAGATTTTAAAAAATAAAAAATAAAATTTGAATTATAAGTTCCTAAAATCTCTTCCCTAATATTTATCCATTTCCTAAATCTCACAATCTATCTATCTATACTATATATTATATCAAAGTGACTTTTTAATCTTAGAGGCTCTAAGTGTTTCAAGGCCTTAAATCTAATTTTTTGAATTTTGAATTTTTATTAAAAAAATTAAAACCGCTATTGGCAATTCCAACGACATACATATTAACTTTCGAAATTATTTAATACAAATATATTGCCGATCAATACACCCCCAACCCCCCTTCCCAAAAAAAAAAAAAACACACATAATTCTCAACCCTCCTCACCCTCTCAAAATAAAGCTTTATTTAAAAAGAAACATAAATCTCGCAATCTTATCTCTCCTAAAATAAATTTAATGAAAAGAAAACTCTCTCACCTCTCATAAAATGTATACTATTAATATTTTTCACAACTGGTCTAATCTATATAAACCTAAAATTAAGACTAAAATAAAATAAAAATTAAACATTTTATCTAGATTCTCTCTCTATTCTATAATTAAACACAATTTTATTCCCAAATAAATTTAAGCATATCTGTACTATATTTAAATTTTTTATATAAATCTCATAATCTATTATTTTTTTTATAATGATTTTATATAATTTAGAAAAGGAAAGATGGAAAAAAAAAAAAATTTGTGCACTTTTTATCTAACCAATTTTTTCTCTTACCTAAAAACTCTAGCCATCATACATTATAATTTTTTCAAGCCATTCATGTCTTTATCGTCCTATAAATATTACATTCATGGAATGATGAAACTCATTATTTTTTAACTTTCTTTAGAAGACTTAGAAGACAATTTGGAGGTTAGTTTATGTTTAGTCTATTATATTTTTTAAACAAGCTATTTCATCCTTTAGGTATTTTCTTCTTCTTCTTCTTCTTTTTTATTTTTTTATTTTATCTATGACCATTTTTTGTTTTTGTATTTCACATTTTGTGTGTCATTTCTCCTTCATCTCTGCCAATAATTATCTGTTTTTTGTTTATAACTATTTCTTGTTGGTTAATGTTGTTTTAGTAGAATTTTTATACTAAAATGGCTTGATAGAGTCATTTGTATAATAAAAAACGTATCACTCATTATAAAGTGATAGATTAAAGTCCAAACAAAATCATTATTAATAAGGATTTTGTATTGATTTTATGTTTGTATATCATTACTTTTTTTAAAAAAAAATTTACTTTTAATTTTTTTTGATATCATGATATAAATTAATTGACAGTTAGTGCAAAGCATTACTTGAAAAGCATATAATAATTTTTCAAAGCTATAAAAAGAAAAATATTGTTTTAAATTTAATTTTTCAAAACTATTAAAGGTGTTAGTCAATTATTTAATTATTTATCTTTAATATATGCAGCTCATCTCTTCCTTTATGGTACTTCTTTGTCTACTCTACAGTGAGTTCATTTGTTTTTAGAAAAAAATCATATGTAATTTAAAATTTTGAATCTTTTTATATAGGAAGTTAAAAAATAAATTTTGAAATTTAAAATATAGCTATACAAAATCATGTCCTTTTAAATGTAGGTATATATATAATTAATTTTAATCTACCTATTACCTATCCTTATTTATATTATTATATAAATCAAAATGTTGTACAATAATTGAAGTTGAAAGTCCTAATCTATTTTCTTTTCAAAATTTAAAATTGTTAAAATGCATATGCTGCAATATTATTAATTTCTTCTTATTATAAATTTTATTTTAAATCTTATAAGATTTGTTCAATGACTAATATTCAATTTTTGCATAAAAATTTCAATATATTCATTCCAAAAGTTAATATAGCAAATCTACAAAATCATATTTTAAAACTCAAAATTATTAATTTTTTTTATTTAAATAAGCATGTTAAAGCATGGCCGGACCTGAGATTTAGGGTGCCTGAGGCGAATTTCGAAAATGAGATCCTCTTACATTGAAAAAAAAAATTTATAGATAAAACGATAAGTTAAAATTTTTTTATTTGTTTGTAACCACAAAAAAAATTTCTTGCATATATAATTATTAAAATTATAAATAAAAATTTACTTTCATATATTAAGATAGGAAGCAATCATTACAAATACTTAAAAAAAAAAAAAAATCTAGTCCTGCTGTGTTTTTTTTAGCCCCATGTTCAATTGGGCCTATAGTATTTGGGCCTTTTTTTTTTTTTTTTAATCTAAAACACAAAATTATATTTGAGACCCCTATTTTCAGCCCAAATTTGGGGGCCCAAGCGCAGGCCTCTCTTACCTGCCCTAAAGGCCAGCCCTGTGTTAAAGTATAAATATATATCCAAATACAATTATACTTATTAATAAATACGGCATTAGTTTTAATTGTAATCACATCATTTTAAAGTCCTAATTCATTTTTAACTTCTTTTTGATATTTTAAATTACATGTTATGATAATTTTTTCTTACTCATTAAAATTTTAAAATCTCTTTAATTATTTCCCTTTAAAAAACCAATATGACAATTTTTTAAAATTCATATATTTTTATTATAAAATAGTGAAGTATTAAAACTATGTCATTTTTTTTTTATAAAAGAGCATAATTTTAATTTTTTAATTGTCAACACAACAATTTTAATCTATGTATATTATATATTATAGTAAATAAACATTTGAAACAAAACTCTTAAACATATATATAAAATTTTATTTACGACAAACAAAATACAAAAAAATTATATATAATTATTATATTTTTAATAAATAACATATTATTTTATTCTGTACATAGCACGTGTGACATGCTAGTACTAATATAAGTGAGAGAAAGAAATAGTTAAGTAAAAATAATTATAGTACACATGCTTAAACGATACACGCCATATGCCCTTTTTATAATTACACCCTAATGATTCGTAATAAAGTTAGAATGATTTATAACTTTTCTCATCATAATAATTTGTAACATTTTAATATTCCTAATATAACCACAATAATTTATAAGTAAGTCTTTTATTATCAAGCATCTTTATGTAACATAACCACAATGATAAGGAAATGTTCATCGTCGGGTTCTTTTTAAGTTAAAGAAGGAAAGGCTAAAGAAAGAAGGAGAGAAAACTTTAGACAAATTTGACTAGCAATTTCAGCCATACTTTCTATTTTTTACTAATTAAAATATAAAAAAGATAATTTTATATTTTGTCTAAATTTTTATTTTTTATTTTTTTTATCTATGTACTCTAACGCTATTATATTCTTACCTATTTATACATACAAATTGTTTAAAAAATCTCTCAAAACTCTTAAAATATAGTTATCTTGAAATTTTTTTATTAAAATAACTATTGTAATACCTACACCGTTGGATTAACTAAAATATGGTAATACTAGTTATAATAATTAATAAATCTCATTTAAAAGGTCCGTTAGAAAAAAGTAACAGAAATTATGAGTTTTTATTGATAAATCCGTGCTCTAACCTAATAAGTTTATCAAGAAAAATTATAACCTAATTAGTCCTATGTATTTATACTTTTATTCCATGCGGTATTTTTTTTCCTGATTTATATTATTTGTTGGACTATTATACCCTTATGTCTATTGTTAATATGTATTATATAGAAAAATGATATGCATATTTTTTTTTTGTTGCTATCTCTATTTTGGTAGTTATCATTATTCACGTTTTTTTTTCTTCTTTTTGATCAATTTTATTTACATTTGTGATATTGTTTCATTATGTTAGGGTTTCAAAACTCTCGATTTGATAGGGTTTAGAAACTCTAGTTTATAAATGGTGGTGAAATAATATTATATTTTTCCATTGTTGTGGTGCAACTTTTTGTTCCTCCATTGCTACCATTATTTCTATTTTTTTGTCAATTAGTGTGAATGTTCACATTATTTGAAAGTCTGATAAATAAGTGTTGGAATATAGATATGGATATAATTATATATTTTGCAAGATGTAAATGTTTATATATTATTGGTTATTTATTATTATACTTATTGTTTGAACAATTATTTTTTGTTACCATTAAACAATTAAAATAGTCATTTTTTTTCTTCCAATTTTGTTTCATGTTGCAGTGTGAATGTTCACATTGGTATGAATTTAGTTTTTCTAAGGTTAGTTGTATGTTAATTGTAACTTGTGAACATTCACTTTGCATTTTTGTGTGAGTTTTTTTTTAAAATTTTTTTTTGAAAGTTAGTTGTATTTTGTTATTTTTTTTTACTATGCTTATTGGTTAAACAATCATTTTATTACCATTGAACAATCGAAATAATCGATTTTTACTTTTTTCAATTTTATTTTATGTTTTTACGTTGCACTGTGCTTGTTTACACTGGTATGAGTTTATTTTTTTTTTAAACTTGTTGTATATTAATTGTAAATTGTGAACATTTATATTGTATTTTGGTATAAGTTTTATTTTTTTGAAAGTTAATTGTATGTTTGTTGTTTTTGTTACTATACTTGTTTGTTGAACAATCATTTTTGTTACCATTGAACAATTGAAATAGTCAATTTTCACTTTTTGTTAATTTTGTTTTATATATGCAAGTTGCAGTGTAAATGTTTACATTTGTATAAGTTATTTTTTTAAGACTAGTTGTCTGTTTATTATAAATTGTGAACATTTACATTTTATTTTGGTATGAATTTTATTTTTTCGAAAGTTAATTATATGTTTGTTATTTATTGTAAACATTCACTTTGTACTTTAGTATGCGTTTTATTTTTTCAAAAGTTAGTTGTATGTTTATTATTTACTATGAACATTCACATTGTATTTTGATTTTCATTTATATTTTTTGTTGCATTATTTTTAAAATTTTCAAATTAGAAAAAAGTTCAAAATTCATAATTTGAAATTTTCCTATGGAATGAGGAAGAGATTTTTTTTCTTAGAATAAGGGAGAGATTTTCTCCATGGAATAAGGAAAAGATTTTTTCTTTAGAAAATGAAGATTTTCTCCATAAAATGAGGAACTATTGTTATGTACTACTTTCAAAATAGAGACATGTACAAAAAATTAGAAATGATAATTTTGTCATATTACATTAAATAGGACTTAATGAAATACTCAAAAAAAAAATATATATATGGATTAAATGGAATAAAACATTTAAAAATAGGATTTATCAAAAAAATGTCCTTAAAATTATTGTTGGCTAAATGATAAAAAAAAAAAAGGAAAAGAGAAAATAATTAATTATTTAAATAATATATTTTTGAAGGGGAGTTGTGTATTTAAATATAATATACAAATAAAAATATAAGAAATTTAGCTGATCAAATTATAATTAAGAAAAATGCTATCAGCTCCAAATTGTTTATGTGAGATATTTAGTCATTTATTTAGTAGAAACATTACTTTATAATTAAACTATATATGTCTTAGAGCTTATTTGAGAAAAAGGATTGGGACTAAAATAATCATATAAAATAAAATAGGCTATTTTAGTCAAATACAACAAAATATTATCCAACCCATAATCATTTTATTTTTTTCTCATAAAAGTTAAAAAAATTAAAAAACCTATCTCAACACTTTCTAATCCCAAGTTAAAATAACTAAAAAAATTTAAAAAGTTAACTAAACATCCCAAACGACCTCTTGTATATGTTCAACCCAGAAGGCCAGAAGGGGCTAGGCTCCTTCCCCAACCCTTCTCTTTTTGAGAAATTATCTTATTTTTTAAAAATTTCATATAATTGTATATATAATTAATCATAAAAATTTCATATAATTGTATATATAATTAATCATAAGCGGTTAAATAAATAATTGTATATATAATTAATCATAAAAATTTCATATAATTGTATATATAATTAATCATAAGCGGTTAAATAAATATATAATTTTAAAATCAATAAAATAGTAAATAAATTATAAAATATTATTAAACGGAAATACTTTTCAATTCTATTAGACAATTTCTACTGCTCTTGAGATTCACAACAATGATGGAAGCAGTCAATTTTTAAATGAAAATGGAATATTTGGGGCAAAAAAAAAAAGTATTGACGTTAGTCTTCCTTCTCTAATGGACATGGATTAATGAAAATTATGAGGAGACAAAAACTGCTTTTGGAAAAGAACAGGGAAAATTATATATACCCTCAAGGTTTAGTAAAACTATAAATGTTTCTTGAAGTTTGAGAAATTACAGATACTCTCTGAAGGTATTATTTACATAACAAATTAAGAGATAAATTGTTATGAAAATATAAATTTTAGGGGATAATTTGTTATGAAAATATAAACTTCAGAGGGGTAATTGTAATTTTCGAAATCTCAGGGGTATCTCTAATTTAGCTAAATCTCAAGAAAGGTATATGTAATTTGCCCAAAAGAAAAATGCGTGAAAGTACTAATTAGTGCTATCATTAATGATGTAGTAGTGAGTCTCATCCATTGGCTCCGTTTAGTAAAACTGTGGGAAAGTGATTATAACTTATAGTCTAATAGCTTATAACTTATAACTGTGAACATAAGTTGATTTTTTACTTATAAATTAAGTTTCTCCTCCCCCACTTAAAGAATAAATTGATTTTTGCTTATAAAAAGTTATAAACTATATTATTAAGCTGAACCAAATGCATCAAAATAATTTAAATTAAATTAAAAATTAAAATAAATTAAAAATAAACCCTACTAAACAGGACTATTGTTACGGTGCTATTGCGCCTATTTTTTTTTTTTAATAGATGTCAATTCATTCGTACCAATTTAGCACAATACTTTGTAGTGAACTCTACCATTTGTAGGTTGGAAAATTGTTTGAATTGATATGTAGCCCAACAAATTTGACTAATGAAAGGAACCCACCATTGGTGACATATGCTCTGACGATGATCACGAAAGTGCAGTGCCTTTAGTCTCCAACAAATTTGACTAATGAAATGAAAGCACCATTGGTGACATACGCGCTGACGATGATCACGAAATGTGGTGCTTTTTAGTCTCCTCTATCCAAATCAACGTGATTATTTTGGAAAGATAGTAGAAAATAATTTTTTAATTTTTAATTAAGGTCTCGTTTTAGAATAAAATTTTTTAGTAATTTTTTGATTTTTTGGTTAAAATGTGATATAAAAAAAATTAGTATGTTTAGAATGACTTTTTAATTTTTTACAAAAAGATATGTAAAAAGTAAAGAGAAAATAGAATCTTTGACTTTTTGGTATGGGTTGTTGGTTTTTTGATTTTTTTAGTGACTTTTTGACTAAAAAAGTCACTTATCAAACGAGACCAAAGTTTTTGGATTTTTTAAACGAATGATTTAGAAAGTTGGTAAAAAGTTATTTTTGACTCTTTTAATTAATATTTGTTTACGATGTGAAATCATAATGAAATGATCAAATTACCGCAATTTAATTTAAAATATTTATAATTTCACCCATATAACATATTTTGACTCATGAGGAATAGAATTGTAATTTCACCAATGGTTAAAAATCTTTTTATACAAAAAAAGTTAATTTTTAACTTTTGCTACAAATTCAAAAAAGTAGTTAAAAATAATGTTCCCAAAAGAGGCAAAAAAAAAAGTTAAGAAATAAGAAATTTAAAATTAAAATTTATCAAAAAAATTGATGAATGGTTCACATTTAATTCTTAAATAATGAAACTTACATCTAAGATAAATCTCTAACACATAGGTCTGTTTTAATAAGTGAGTTAAAAGTCACTTTTTAGTTTTTAACTTATTTTGGATTATATTTTTTTTCATATTTTTTTACATATTTTTTAAAAAAAGTAAAAAAAAAAATCAAAAAGCCAAATTTTAACTATTTTTCCAAAACACCTCATACTATATTTTCGAAGTATGTTTTTAATAAAAAAAAAATTCCAAATTTATAGAAGTGCTGTTTGTACTATACATATTATCACAAAAGCAATCTAAGGTGGTGTTTGGAAAGCAAAACTGGGACTAAAATAGCCACGTCCGGACAAAATTGGCTTATTTAGCCACATGGAGACAAAATAGCTTTCACGGGTTGGTTTGAAACCCTTATTGGGGTAAATTTACCAAAATACCCTGAAGAGTTCCCTCTGATTCTGAGGGACAACGCCTCATCACACACACAACCTTTCCAAACGGCACACAACAAGCGTAATAGGCGAAACTATATACCAGCGGCGACCACGACATCTGAGCAGCTTCGCAGAGGCAATTGGCACCAGAGTATGCATCCGCGGTGGCGAAGAAGAACGAACCCTCTCAATCCACACCGATCTGCAGGTAATGCTTTTATGGCCGTTCTGATTTCGTTTCCCTTTTCGCATCTGTGTGGCCCCTGCTTCCGATCTACTTAGGGTTGGGTTCATTACGGGTTGGGTTCATGACCGATCTGTGTGTTGACCGTGGTACTTGGGTTGATTACGGTTACATTTCACACATTTGGGGCAGATAAATATATATATATATATATATATATATAATTATTTATATATCTGTTTTTATATTAAAATTTGTACATCTGGTGGACAATCGGTTGATTACGGTTACATTTCACACATTTGTGGCAGATATATATATATATATATATCTGTTCTTCTTTATATATCTATTCTTCTATTTTTTTCTGAAAATCTGTTCGGTTTGGGTTGATTACGGTTACATTTCACACATTTGGGGCAGATATATATATGGTTTTGTTATATCTGTTCTTATATTAAAAAAAAATCTGTGTGGTTTGGGTTGAGTACGGTTACATTTCACACATTTAGGGCCGATATATATCTGTTCTTATATATAAATCTATTCGGTTTGAAGGCAGATATATGTATCTGTTCTTATATTTTCATGTAGATGAACCCATGGTAAAGATTCAAAAACAGATACATATGAAAAATAAAATGTGTAAACCTGTGCTGTTCAAAGATTAAAATAGTCTGTTCTGCATTTCTTTTTTTTCTTTCTTATAATTTGCATTACAAATTATCAAGTTGAGATCACAATTTCAAATTGATGTATACAAATTTGATCATGAAAACATAAATTCTGTGAATGAATATCAATTTCTGTTACAAAATTTATTTTAGTAAACATTGGTAATTTGATTACTTATCACTGTCATGATAAACTTCATTTATGATCTGTGAATTACCTATTGAATTCTCATGAAATGGTCTGTCAATGAATAAGGAAAACACATGACCTGAATGGGTTCTGTGATTTTTGAGTCAATGCTGGAGACGATGTCTCCATCTGTGAAATACCTATTGATTTATTATCTGCGAAATACCTATTGATTTGTCAATGCTGAAGAGAATGTCTCAATCTCTCTTCCAAAAAACAGTCCTCAGAGGCAGTCTTGATTCTTATACGGTCACATTTTCGGGTTGTCCTGATTCAACTTCACTTCTTCAAACACTGTTAACTTTATTATTCATAAATCTGAATAAGACCCTCTGCTTCCTTCATTCATATCTGTCTTCATTGAAATACCTACCGGATTACCAGTGTGTGCATAACTCTTTTTCAGTTGATGTAGTCTAAGTTTTAATGCGGTATTTTTTTTCAATTAAGTATGTCTAATTTGTGTCATGTGGATACAAACTTTAATCTTGAAAATTATTGACATAAATAGACTATTCTGAAATTTCAAAAACACAATAGAATTTAATAATAATAATAATAATATTAAGTAGGAAAAAAGTAATAATAAAATTTGATCATGAATTCTTCATCTCAGTCATGTAAACACATGGTGTTCATGCCCTTTTTTATGTTCATTGAAATCTAAATTGACCAAATTACATATTTACTTTCCTATTACCACCTTCACAGTGAAACCATGAGAATGTAGGACTGTAATTCTTTAAAATAAACGGAAGGAAGTTGACAGTTTGTATACCTATCCTATGAAACATGTGCATCAACGTATTCAAATAATATTTAACCTGATAGACGGATAACATAAACTAATTACTTACATGATTCATTGTCACTTCCGAATATTTGTAAAGCATAGCATGGCTTCATTTACCTCTACTGCAACTTCCAGTACATGGCCACGACGAATGTGTGCCTGTGGACATGGCCCCTGTATTGTTAAGATTTCCAGGTCCGCCAAAAATCCAGGGCGTCCGTACTTTGCATGTCCCCGCCCTGTGGTGAGTCACCCATTCTTTATCGGTCATAATTGTATGAACATTAACAACCCATTGACTAATAGTTCCATCATTTGCACTCATCAGCCCTATGTCAGTTGGATTGGTTGGTGCAAAGAACCAAGGCGAGAGAACCAAGACTATGCGTCACCCAGAGACGAAATTGTCATGCAATTGCGGGCTGATGTCATAGACATTCAACAATCCTTGCGTGTCCTTAAGACCATTGTGTATGTGCTATGCATTGTTGTTGTCATTTTGTTGTTCCGTATGTAAGAAACGTTAGGATGTTGTCAGTATGTACAAACACGTTACGATGTTGTTAGTATGTCAAAAAAGTATGTTCTAGTATTACTTTAAGTTGTCTTTGCCTTTGTTAGTACAGAACGGTCGATGTATTAATGACTATCATAACTATTTCCACTACTTAGTTCCATGGAACCTGTGTGAGTATGTTATTACTGTGCAATGGTTATATGCTGGCTAATTTAGCATCCTATCTCTCTGTTTGTTGTTATTAATGTGTAATGGCTTATGCGTTTGTATAGAACAACCGAATTTATGATGTTAATCTTTTGTAACCATACATTAGTAATGGCTTCCGCACGTACTTCTCCGCGTACCCATTCCAAAAGCAAAGGCATTGTCACTGACAAGTCAAGCAGTCTTGAAGAGACACATAATCAGTTAAGCCACAAGGCCTCATGGGACAGTGACTCAATCCGAGTTTTCTTGCAGTTGATTGCAAATGAGATTACTAAAGGAAATCGCCCATTCCTAGTCCTCAGCCAAGCAGGGTACAAGTCCTTGGCAAGGAAATTTGAGAAAAAAACTGGAAGAAAACATGGACTGAAACAGTTGAAGAATAAGTACATGAGTTTGAAAAAACAGTGGCAAGCGTGGACAAAGTTGATGGATTCAAGCAAAGGAGTGTCAGGGATAGGGTTTGACTGTGACACCGGTATGTTTCAGGCACCTGAGGAGTGGTGGGACAAGATGGAATCGGTAAGTACATGTACAAACAAGTTTCATATTTGTCATTTACCGGTACATTTTTCCATTTTAAGTTAACTTTTAATTACTTATATGAAATGTAACGTCTTTCTGTTTCATATATCTCTATTTCTGCAGATAAACAAGGTGTGTGCCAAGTTCAGGAAAAAAAACCTTGGAACATCGTGAGTTGATGGAGACGGTCTTCATGGGGGCATCAGCTACTGGTAAGCACCATTGGACCCCGGGAGAGAAACTTCCTGAAGCTACTAATGACTCATCTAATTCAGTGCATAGTTTGGGAGCCCAGCCATTTGTTGATCCAATACCCGCAGAAGTACAGGACGTGGATTCAGATTCTTCACTGGAGCATGTTCCGATTGAAAAGGGAAAAAGAAAAAAGACGCCATCAACAAGTGTTTCAAAGTTGAAGAAGGCAACAAGTGGAGCGTCAGTTATTGCGGAAAGTATGAACAATCTGACAGATGTGGTGCGTACGAAGAATCAGCAGGTTACGGTGAGGCACCTCACAGGCAACGAATCGCTGTACACTATTTCAGAGTGCATGCATCGCCTGTCGAGTATTCCATTCCTGATTGGTACGCAGTTATTCCACTTCGCCTCGACACTTATGGATAACGCCGATTACCGGGAGGTGATGATGTGCCAGCCTGATGATGACCACATCATAGGATGGCTTACACAGAAGTAACTCCAGTGTACTGCGTCGGTGCCTTTTGCAAACTTGTTTGGGGCTCGCCGGATGTGATGTAGCGGTGTTACTAGTGTTGAAGATGCCTGTCCGTGTCTTGCTTTTGAAAACTTTGACTTATGTTATTGTTGGCACTGTATTAAAACAGGATGGTTGTGTGTGCCTGTTTTTATTCCTTCATTTTTGTTTTTTTCTTGCTACCTATGGTCAACAAAACTTTTAGTTAAGTGCATGGGTTGACGGACTGGAAGCATGGTTGTGCATGGTTTTTGGGAAATGAATGGGATGCTTCTGTTTTAATTACATGTGTGGCTATTTTTTAGACAGGCAACGACGGTTTCTTGCTTCGTTTTGTATGTCTATATTTTGCAAATTTAACTGTTAGTTTAGTTTGACGTCAACTTTTGTGGTTGTTACCACCATGGTCCCCCTGTAAAGCAGAAGTTGAACAGGTTTACAATTTGTTCAATTCATATTAGTATGCGTTACTAATGACATTGGTGATGACGTTACTTACATTAAATTTAATGCGGCATTTTTTAATTGCAAACTTCAATATAATTTGACTCAATGAATCACGTGCAAACTGATTGAAAGAGTGCCACTATTGTAGGTTTCGCATCAACGAAGCTGTGATGAATCCCTGGGATCGAATCAACAATGATGATTTAAGGGAAATGTTTAATCAAATGGCGGTCCAGGTGCAATAAGAACACAACTGCACATTTCTACAAGCATGCCAGTATGCGACAGAATGGTATGATAAACACATGGCTAAAACGCCATGTCGCACTTCAATACTGACCGGGAATGCATGGATATTCGAACTATATGCGGGCCATATGGGTCGATTTAAGGAAAATGTTTACATGCCGAAGGAAGTTTTTGCCGCCTTGTGTGAGACATTAGTGAATGATTCTGGGTTACATGTACCGCAACGTCCACATGGCTTAGTTGTTGAAGAAAGTGTTGCAATGCTTATCCATTTGTTGAAAGGGAAGCAAAATCAGAAAATCCAAGAACGGTTCCAACATTCGGGGGAGACTGTGTCTCGACACGTGCATAACGTATTAACTTCCATGAAAGAGTTCACTGTTGTTCATTGCCAGCCCACATACAGTCAGCATCGTATGTATCCATACGTATGGTCAAGACGGAAATACCTACCGTTCAAGGTACTACTGAAAACATTATTCACATATAAATAAGGAGTGTCAATTATTTTGTTTTTATTACTAACTGGACGTGACATATGGAAAAACCATTACTTGTGACCCGTTTATGCAACAACAGAATTGGGTTGTTTGTAGGATTGTATTGGAGCAATAGACGGAACACATGTAAGTGCATGGGTTGCGGGGCCAGGTGTGACAACATATTTCGGTAGGAAATACTGTCACACGCAAAATATCATGGCCGCGGTCGATTTTGACATGTGTTTCATATTCATTTCGTGCGGATGGAAAGGAAGTATGCATGATAGTCACATCTTCAACGAGATACTAACAAATGACAATGTCCCATTTTCACATTCCGACGAAGGTAAAACATGGCCATAAATTCTGCATTTATGGGGCTATAAATTTTTCTGAAACAACGTTACTTGAAAATGAAGCACAATGTTTGTTTTTGGTGTCATACATTGTTGTTCTATTTGCAGCCAAATATTAGCTTGTCGATTCTGGCTATCTAAACCGGTTGGTTACTTAGCACCATTCAGAGGCAGCCGTTACCACCAACAAGAATTCCGACGTATTCCACGGAACACGACAACAAACACGTCAAGGGAATTATTTAACAAAGTTCACTCGTCGTTACGAAGTGTGGGGGAACGCACTTCCGGTGCCTGGAAAAATTGATGGGGGTTTATTTGAGACATGCCTCAATATGACTTTGCAAATGTGTAAGTTCAGTTAGTAGGTGCGTCAATGGCATTACATAATTATATACGGCGAAACACAGGTAATCCAACAACTGTTCACCTAATCTAGGACGAAGAAGAGGCTATGACAATAGTAAATGCCATGCCAGAAGTTGAACATGACGAAGATGGTTTAATGGTTGGGGATGAGGACCCGCATATGGCATTGGTGCGCCTTCACATACGTGACAAATTATGTTACATGCGTAACAACGGAACGTTAGGAAATATATAATAGTCGACCTAATTTTCGTAGGGTTGTAACATTAATAACACACGTGGAACAGACTGTATTCAAGTTATAATATGTATGTACAAGTAGAATGTGTTTACATGGGAATATACCCCCTTTCTGTTGGTGACGTGCCTAACTTTGAAAAACCGAAAACCACAAAAAAAAAGCCTTTTCGAAAAAGAAAACAAGTTGAAACAAATAAGAAAAAAAAAAACTAATACAGAATTTATCATGTGCGACGTCAATTAAAAGCATAAAAACACAAGTTCAAAAGAACAAAAAGCAAAACAGACCTCATTTTTTGTCATTAAACACACGGCAATATATGATTTTTCACATCATTTTAAATAGATGACATAAAAAAACGTGTTTCCAAAAAAACCAAACAAATTAAAAACAAAGTAAAAAAATAAAAAAATATAAAAGTAAAAAACATGAATTACCAGTTGCCACATAATTTAAAAATAAGTAAAACACATGAAAAATCATTTCTAAAAACAAAAAAGAAAATTAATGTATACAAATTAAAAAACATTACAAAAACGTAAATTCAAAAAAAAAAAAAAAAAGAAGACAAAAATACACCTCCTCAAAAAAAAAAAAAAAAAGAAATTACCATTTGCCTTGTAATTTACAAATAAATAAAACACATGAAAACCCATTTTTCAAATATAAAAACAAATTAATGTGTATAAATTAAAAAATGAAAAGAACGTATATTAAAAAAAAAAAAAAAAACAAGAACAATACGCCTCATTCAAAAATATTTAAAAAAAAAACATAAAAACATAAATTACCATTCGCGACGTAATTTAAAAATAAATAAAATACATGAAAACTTGTTTTGGAAAAATAAAAAAAAGTTATTGTATACGAATGAAAATAAAAAAAAAATATAAATTAAAGAATAAGAACTAATTAATGTATTAAAAAAGAAAAACAACAAAAAAAAAGTTTAAAAAAAAAAATAAATAAAACATCAAAAAAATGCCAAATCCAAACCCAACAGGAAAAAAAAAAAAAGAAAAAAAAACAACAATCCTCATGTCCAATTACGCAGCTGACGTGGAAGACCATCAATTTATTTCGGCGTTGACATGTAAAGCACATGTGAAGGGTAGTTTGGTAATTTATCATGAAGATACTTCATCAAAAAGTCAAAAATTTAAAAAAATCAAAAAATTCTTTTCAAATTAGGCTTTTTAGTCCTAGGCTAAAATAGTTAAAAAAGTCAAAAAGTCAACCCACTTCCCAAACGGAAGCTAAAATATTAAATTTTATTATGTTAAGGATTCCAAATATATTATTAAATTTTTTATCAAATCTCTTACATGGGTGTGAGATTCATACCCGTGTGATTTATGTGGGACACAGCGAGAGATTTGATAAAAAATTTAATAATTCATTTAGGATTCATAACAATTTTTTTTAATTATCAAAGTTAATGATTAATTGCTAAATTAATATTTTCAAAAGTTAAAATTCTCACTCCTACACACTGCAAACCCTCCAAGAAAAACTCATTCTCCTATTCCACTCCTAAAATAGAAACGCAACACGTCTCCCTCAAAACAAAATTTGGTGATCGAAGAGCTAACCCTCTACTAGGTACCTTGCATAAACTATGATGTAAAAGCACATGCTAGTAGCCAAGAGATAAGGATGTTTCACCATTTTGTAAATGAAATCGTATTGAAATGTATTAAATTATTTTGAGATATGTAAGAAATATCTTAAAATTATATATATTTTAGTATTTAGGCCTGGTTTAACATTTTAAGAAAAATCTAAAAAGTCAAAAAGTTATCACTATTCACAAATTAAAAATATAAAAAAATTAATTTACATAATATTTTAATACAAACCAATCAGTTGACGTGACTGGTACTGCACTGGTGGAAGTGCACTTATTGGGCTGTCCAAGGAAAAAAAAAGAAAATTAGGTATATATATTCATTAAATTGAAGGGTAATATTGGGCCAGTGGGGGTCCATCACGGGTCTCGTTTTGATAATTTGAACCGTTCATTGCGTAGAACTCGTCGAGTACTATATGTTTGTAAAAACTCACGTTGATCGGATATCGCTAATTATATAATCAAATCAGTTTTGTATAAAAAATAGATGGTGTTATAGTAGAACGGTTGACAAAAAACGAATACGATCAGATAGCTATCGATATCCGATCACCGTGATTTTCTACAAGCATATAGTACTTGACGAGTTCTACACATTGACGGTTCCAATTAGCAAAATGGGACCCGTGGTGAGCCCCTAAGGGCCAAACAACACCGTCCAATTCAAGCCTGAAAAGGAGGCAATCATTTCCTATCTCCTAATCCACCCACTGCTCTGTCTGTACGGGCTACATTACTAACTTCTCCTTTACACTTATTTATACAATTTTTTAATACACATTTTTTTGTAAAAAGTCAAAAAGTTAACCCAAACATCCATATTTTTTTCATCAATTTTTTAGTCTAAAAAGAAAAAAAAAGTGTACTTATTTAGGACACTCCAAACAACCCCTTAATATTTCTCATCGATAATTTTTAAGATTGTCATAAGTAGAACCTTTATTTATAAAGTTTAGAGTAAGGCCAAGTTTGAGAAGACTAAATAAGTGCATTTTTTGACTTTTTTTTGTATTATGTGTAGAAAAAGTAGAGATGAGATGTTGATTGATGTGACTCAAAAAAGATAAAAAGATGAAATAAGTGCACTTTTTTAGATTAGCCAAACTTGGCCTAAATTACAAATATACCCTTTGAGATTTGCTTAAAATACGAATTATTCTATATAGTTTGGAAAATTATAAATAAACTTATCTGAATTATTAATTAAAATAAAATTTTAACATTATTAAAAACCGTTAATTAACTTGATGATTTATTAATAAAAAGATCTATTTGTTATAATATTAGAAACCTTAGGAGTATAATGTAATTTCTAGAATCGAAAGGGATAATTTATAATTTAAGTAAATCTCAGAGGTGTGTTTGTAATTTATTCTAAATTTTAAAGATTTTTTTGAGAGTTCATTAAAAATTTATCTTAATGGCTAAAAATAAGTCAATTAAAAAGATAATACTAAAAAAATTTAGTTCGGTATATTCATAATTTTTTGATTACTCTGGTGTCGTTTGGAAAGTGAGTTGGTTTTTTGGTTTTTTTTGGGAAAATGTTTGGTAGCTCAAAATTTTGTGGCTCAAATGACTCAAATCTGTCAAAACGACGTCGTTTTACACTCAAAATCTGTCAAAACGACGTCGTTTTGAGTGATTTGAGCTACAAAATTTTGAGCTACCTAGCATTGTTATTTTTTTTGACTATTTTAATCTGGAACTAAAAAATCTCGTTGGGGAATGACTTTTAGCTTTTTTGATTTTTTTAACTTTTTTGTAAGAGAAAGAATATAATAATTATAAGGTAAACGTGATATTTTATCTTATTAAGCTAAAAAATTTATTTTATTTTATTTTATTTATTTATTTATTTTGACTATTT
The DNA here is from genome assembly GCF_055761805.1 of Camellia sinensis. Taxonomy (NCBI): domain Eukaryota; kingdom Viridiplantae; phylum Streptophyta; class Magnoliopsida; order Ericales; family Theaceae; genus Camellia; species Camellia sinensis. Next base: position 176,567,460 of record NC_138962.1, on the reverse strand, counting down.
TAACCAAAATATCCCAAAAAGTCACTTCCCAAACAGAGGCTCTATTAGTGGCTTTTTAGAATAGCTAAATTGACACAGTTATCCATCACAAAACATATGGCAGAAGAATTGAAGGTTTTCAGGACATGGTCAAGTCGATTTGCCTTGAGAATCATTTGGGCATTGAAGCTCAAAGGCATAGAAGAATATGAAACCATATTTGAGGATATTACCAACAAAAGTCCTCTGCTACTCCAGTACAATCCTGTCCACAAAAAGGTTCCAGTTCTCGTGCACAATGGAAAACCAATCTCAGAATCACTGGTAATTCTTGAATACATCGACGAGACATGGAAGCATAATCCCTTGTTGCCTGAAGATCCTTATGAAAGAGCCACAGCGCGTTTCTGGGCAAAATTCGGGGATGAAAAGGTAAATTCACCACTCCCTCACCCATGCCTTGATCTACTTCTTGCCCCTGTACTGAATCAAAAAATTTCAGTTAGTACTTCATCCTCTATTTCATTATTTTTGAAATAGCGAGACATGCACTGATGAAATTGACAAGGTAAGTGATCTCTACATAGATTGCCACTTTAAAGTGTAAATCATTTGTGGCTTTGATTATTAAAAACCTCAAGTTGATTGCCTATGTAATTCATTCTTAGACAAAGGGCATGTTTGGTACAACTTGTTAATCATAAAGCAAAAGGTAAAAACACCCTTTTCCTTGCTTCCCAATATAATCAGTTTTTTCAGCCCTCAAGCTAACTGCCTGTGTAATTATTCTTAGACAAAGGGCCTGTATGGTACAACTTATTAACCAACAAGCACAAGTTAAAAAGCACCCATTTCCTTGCTTTTCAATAATTATTTTTTTTCAATTTATATAAGTAATTTTTGTCTTATAAATTGTAAGTAGAAATTATATCAAATACTCTGCTAGAAATGTCTAAAACAATAATAAAAAAATTATAAACAAGTGCACAAGCTACATCAATCAAGGCTTCTGTTTTGGGCAAATTTGCTATTTTTTAGATTTTTTTTTTTGTTTTATTTTAGTTATCACTTTGTCCAGAAATTTCCATGTTTGTTGTTGTTCGTTCTGAAAAAGTTTCTTTAGGTTTCTAGCATCCAAATTTGAGCTTAATTTTCAAATTTGCTATTTTTAGTAACTTTTTTATGGCTAAGCATTTTTTGATGATTAATAGAGGGAACAGTTCTCTTATACATGTGTTCGTGTTTGTTCTTGTTGCAACTCTTGGTTCTACACGCTCATCGCAATCCTTAACTATTTCTTTTTTTCTTTTGAAATTGTAGCTTTTGAATTCCGTTTTCAATTTTCTTATTACTCAAGGGAAAGAGCAAGAGGAGGCCATTCCTCAAGTCATGGAGAACTTGAAATACATAGAAGAACAACTCAAGGGAAATAAGTTTTTTGGCGGAGAGACAATCGGATACACAGACATTGCATTTGGTTGGACAGCTAATTTGTTAAGTGTATTCGAGGAGGTTACTGGGATGAAGCTTTTAGATGAAGAGAAATTTCCACTGCTATCGGCATGGATGCAAAACTTTTCAGATGTTCCGGTAATCAAAGAAAACTGGCCACCTCGTGACAAGTTAGTCATCAAGTATCAAGCCACTCGCGAGAAGTACCTTGCAGCAGCAGCAGCAGGAGGACCTAAATGAAACAGTTACTGAAATCCCTTGAGTTCATGCAAAGCAATGTTTAGCTGAACTTTCAATATCAGAGGGTTGTGTCCTCTGTTTGGTAGTGAACAAAACTTGCATAACTAATAAATAATCAGTAATAAATTATCCTATCTACATTGTATTTGACAACATGAGTTCTAAATCCAACATGAAATTTCCTATACCTCTAAGATGTGATTTGTTCATCTTCCAGATTCTTTTATCACTTGCAAAAGACGCTAAATCTTTCAAAATGGATCACAAGTGCAATATTGGTGATAAAATGCGAAGTCAATTTTTTTTTTTTTTTTTTGAAAGAAAAAAAAAAAAAAAACGGAGTAATGAATAAACATAGATTTTAACAATTTTAAATAGATGTAATCTTTTAAACAACAACAGATCATACCAGAAGTTAAGTTGAAGACATCAAATCTTCCTTTTCTTTTCACAAATCAAAACTACTACTACTACTTTTGAGCAGCACATTTAAACAACACAAATGGATATGGTTTTGGACAATTAATAATAATGTAAGAATATTTAAAACTGAAATTTTAATAATGTATAAAGATTAAAGGAAAAAAAACTTTATACATACAGAGGCCAAGGTGATGAAAATGCATCATTGCCGACTTGAGTATATTACATACCAAGCCAAGCGAATCATGTGCAATCACCAAGGCAGAGAAAACCCAAACATGGAGTTAACATCTTAGAAATTCAACTTGAAAAAACAGAATGTCTTGCTGCAATGTAACTCATCCAATTCATAGTTCCAAGTCTAAATCTTTTACCCAGCTAGTGTCAAGCAAGAAAGGGTCTTCTTCTTGATCTTTCATCAGCTGTTCCATAAACTCTTTCGACCCAATTCCGAACCTTTCATCACATAATCCATTTTCTTCAGCAGAATTTGTGTCCATTCTCTTCGACAAATCCATGCACTCAATCACAGGGTCCTGAACATTTGAAGTCGAGCGAAGTATCCAGAAAATCAAGCAATTCATTCATGTCAATGCTTAAATTGCTCTCAGCGGATTGAATACCATCTTCGTATCTCACAGTAGGCAACAATGATTCAACTTCAAAACCACTCGTCATCAGCGTAGATCTTTCAAGGGGCCTAGTACTTTGTTCTTGCATTTGAATCTGATTTTGTCCCACCATGAAGCCAGCTTGTGCCACTGCTGTATCCTTGTTCAGCGTATCGAATTCATCGGATTGGACTTCCTGCTCTACTACAATAGTGCTGGTAGTCGCTTGTTGCATTGTTTGTTTGGAATTCAGGTAACAGAATTCACCCAATTGGTCATTAAGAACTGGCTCGGCTTGAAGAACCTCGCCATCACTTGATCTGGCCCGGTTTCGTCCTTGATCTTTTCACTTGATTAGGCATATGACTAAATCTTTGTACTGCACCAAAAAATAATTAACAGAAGCTAGTCAGAGGAAGTTCAATGACATATAAGGACTGAGAATTTTGAAAAAATAAGATAAACAATGTATAATCATTATACAGAACTTGACCAAACATGGTTAGTGTTCTACCTCTGAAAGCAAAAGAAAATAATACGACAGACTTTTCAATAATCAAATGTGAATTAAGAGAAGAAATCTTAAAAGCAAGACATTTAAATCATATATATAACTAAATGGAGAAAATAAAAGATAGTTATGATCCTAGTTGAAATATTGCATAACTCAATTACTAAATCCAAATTTTTTCAATTGAGTTTCAAACTGAACAAATGAAAACTAGAAAATAAAATGAAACAAATCACACAAAAACACAACATATATGTGCTTTGGCTATACCTTTTTTTGTTCAACGAAAATAAAAAACTTTATTAATGTGTCAAACAGAGTTATATCAATAAAGGGAAAGGAAAATTTTAATTTCCTCATAGCGAACCCAACTAATTCCAATTAGGTTGGCACAAAAAATATTGCGAAATCATATTCAAATACCTCCAAATCAAACAAGAAAAAAAAGGCCAAAGTTTACTAAACCAAGACTAAAAAATAGCCCCACTCCGGATGCCAAACACAACCAAAGCCGAGCCACCGACCCTGCCACAAACTTGCTAGAAACAGGAAACCACCACAATTGCAAAAATTGCCGTAGAGTTTTACTACCAAGGAAAGAAAAATTACAAATCCATACGTAACAAGAATTTGATCTAATCTAATAACCCTAATCTCCCAATTAACTCATTATATATATATATATATATATATATATTAAGATCCAAATACATTAAGAACCAAATTAGACCTAATGGGTCATAAGCACTGTTAGAAATTGGGCGTCTATGTGACATGACCCTTTGAACCTTTTGAACCTTATCCATGTAAGTTTGAATTTGAATTCAAAACTTATTTGGATAATCATTCAAGATATCTATATCTATCATATCAATAGATATGGATAGATGGATAGATAAATATTGGTTGTTATATCTGATTATATATTTTATATATAATATATTTAATAAATCAGATAGGTATATCAGATATACGTTATGTGGTTTTTACCTATAACATTTTTTCCCATACTCTCTTTTTGACTCTCTCCCAGAAAACAACGATCAAGCCATTTTGCACTGTGACGTGTGTGGGTGATACTCATTTTGTAGTATCACTCACTACAGGAAAAAAGAGTTTAGGCGACGTTTGTTTAGCGACGTTTTTTTAAACGTCACTTTTTTTTAACATTTAACGACGTTTTATAAAACGTCGCATATTTGCATAATAAAACGATACCGTTTTGTAATAGGAGGCGTTGAAAAACGCCTCCAAATGCGTTGTGATTCACGCGCCCCCTTTTCAAACCCTAATTTTGAATCTGAGACTCACCTAAGACCCAGATCTCAAGCGCGCTCTCTCGCTCTCTCTAAATCTCAGGGCGATTTCGAAGCTCCACCGCTTATTCATTCTCAGAGCGAGGTAGCGAGCACCAACGAAGGTGAGCTCCACTGTCTCTCTCTCTCTCTCTCTCTCTCTCTCTCTCTCTCAACCCTCTCTAAACCCTTATCAGAGCGATTCAGAGATTCATCTCAGAGATTTAGAGATTCATCTCAGAGATTTAGAGATTCAAAGCGATTTCATCTCAGTGATTTCATCGCAGAGCGTCAGAGATTCAGATCGGTCTCCACCATCTGCACCATCGTCTGCACCATCATCTGCACCATCGTCTACTAAGGTGAGCTCCACCCTCTCTCTCTCTGAAGCTCTTCCTTCCCGTCTGTGTGTGTGTGTGTGTGTGTGTGTGTGTGTGTCTGTTTCAGTGATTGATGAGTTGTATGTGCTCTGTTTCAGTAATTGTTTTTCTCTGATGAGTTATATATGCTCTGTTTCATTGCCTTTTCTTTGTTTGGTTGCTGAGAAAACTGGGGAAAAAATATTAAAGAATATAAACCTGGATTGTTTTCTTTTTTCATGCACTTGATTTTTCTATAATTTCAGTTCTAGCATTCATTTGAGATTCAAGCTTATGACTGATATCACTCCATCTCATATCGGCATTTTCCCCCCTCTCTTTATATAAATTTTTTGTATTTTGCAGAAATTTATGGATATATATTTATTGAAATTGAAATTATTAATTTTCTGTGTGTAATAGAGTTTGATCAATTGGTGATTTATGTATGGTTCTGTGTTTTCTACACTAATATGTCATTACAGATAGCTACTCATCTACTTCAATTTAATTTTTTACCCATTTGAATGAAATAAGAAATTCTTAGGCTACTTGAGATTGCATCTGGTAGATGCTTAGTTCAAGTTGATGATGTACAGGGCCGATTCATATATCAATTTGTAATTAAACCTAATTTATATGTATTGCTGCCTTTTAATCCTATATATTGGTGCCAACTGCCTGTACTACGAAGTTGCAGAGAGATGGAGTCCCAGTCCCTCAAGCTTCGCAACATTTTGGAGTTTCACAATCTCCCAATCTCGCCGACTCATCGGTTCTCACTCCTTGTTCACCCATGTGAACTCACTTCTCTCCCATCACTCTTCTCATCATCGTCGAATCCTTCTCACACTCGAATTCTTCACCAATTCAGTCGAATTCAAACAGCCCCTTGTTGCAAAGAACCTGTACATTTTCCAATCGACTCGGTGGAAACTTCTTCAAGCCATGCATTCCAGTCCGCGTCCAAGGTCGAAGATGATGACACCAATTCGATGCCCTCTGGTACTATTTCCCAACCCTAGACTCTCGATATATATACATATACAAATAAATGTGTGTCTGTAACCCTAGAATGCTTTAATATTTGGGTGATTTCGTAGACATTGGCTTGATTCAACGTGCTGCGTGGATTGGTTTGACCACCATCATGAGCAAGATTCTGGTGATTTTTAACGATTAAAACCACCTCAACATTTTGATTGTTCTTGCTTAATTTTTTGATGTAATTGTTATTGTTTTTCATCGCAGAGATTAATTAGGGAGATTATCGTGGCTTCAGTTTTCGGCATAGGTTCAGTGGCAACTGCATTCAAGTAACCACGCTTTTCTTTAATCATATTTCATGTAAATACTTATCACGTGTTTATTTGTATAGAGGCTAAGATCTTCGGCCCCCAAATTTCTCTGTTTCATTGTCTTGAACCACTTGTAAAGATTTGATTATGTCTTGAGATTCTTGCGAAATCCAACCGTTGCGAGTATCTTAGGACACGGGGACATGGTGGGTTTAAATATTCATATGTTGTTGGGTACTCAACCACCTTCCTGCAAATTTGTGTCCCTGGTAAATTGTACTTGTGATGATGATGTTTCCAGTGTTGTTTCTGTTGAGAATGAAGCCAGATTTTATTCTAGTTACATTCATTATATGTTCAATGAATTTACTCTCTGAAAATAATCGAAGTTATTGTGAGAAAATTATCTTTCAAACATGTTGAGGAGTTATTCCCTTTACAGAAAGAAATATTCTCATAATGGTTAATTCTGTGTAAAATTTTCAAGTATGCTTATGTGTTTCCTGGTTTTTCTGCATCACTGCTGGGTGGTTAGTTTTCCTTGTAATGTTTAGTGAGTTGTTTTGATTTCGGATAGTGCTTACATTCTATATAATATTATGGACAGTATCTGTCCTCTGAAGTAGAACACAAAAAAACATTATGCTTGTCAATTGTTTTGTATGCCATATTTACTTCATTGAGCTTTCTTTTTATATCTCTTCTTTTTGCATCTGTTTCCCCTATAAGTAACAGGTTAAACATTTCATGCAGGTGTAAATGGTCCCATCCATATTACTATGGCCACCACTCTAAGGTTGTGCATTCTATCAGTGCGAAAAGCACTTCACTCCTAACTTGTATGTCACATTCTGATCTTGTTGTAATTTGAGATATGAACTGTATCAGTTTTGATATTATGTCATTTACACCTCATTCATATATTCTTTCTGACCCAACGTCATAAAGTTATTTAATTTCATGAATCATGATTTGGGCACTTGTATATAAAGCCATGTGATTTTTGCAGGCTATTACAGGCAAGTCATACATAAATGGTTTTTTGTTCCTCTTTCATATTATGTTTCACATTTGTCAAGACCTGAGCCACAAGAAACGGGACTAAAGTATGTGCAAAAAGAATGTTTCAAGTCTTCTATGTCCATACTAGATTGTGTCACTATTTGGGACCTTTCACTGATCTATTAGAACGAAATTCCCTATGGTGCTTGCGGATAAATGGCGTCTATCTCCCTAGATACAATGATCTTCACAAATTATAGTAGCACTCCAAACAATTTGTTCGACGAACAAAATCTGTGTTTAAAACTCTCTGAATTTTTCTCTAAAATAATATGAAGAATAATTGATGCAAGAGAGCAAAAGGAAGGCAACAAAAATATTGAATTTCGGATTCCCAAAATTCTGGAACAGATTTGGTTTACATAGAGCCAAACAGGTGTGAAAAACAAACTGAACATGTGGGTTTTTTGAATGAACAAGTGCAACAGATAACTGCTGGGTAGTTTCTATCTGTTGGAAAACTACTGTCAAATTTGAATCTATCTAGCAGTTTTGAATCTGTCCGGATGCAAAAATTGTTTGGACAGTTTAACCTGTTTGGAAAAAATGGACTGGAGTAGGTAACATTTGGATAGAAAATTAAATTCAATTTTGACACAAAAATTTTCTCCAAAAAATTAATATTAGAACCGACCCGACCCGTAACCCACACCCGGCACAGCTCAGCCAGACGAACGGCGGAGGCGACGCGCGCACGTGTTGTGGTGGTGGTTTGGACTAAGGTTTACTTTGTCCATAATTCATCTCTTCTACAAACTTGGGGTGCCCGTTGGAGCCCAACCCAAGGTTGTACACTTAAAGCTTATATACTCACAAAAACTCTCTTAAAGTTTCAATATAGGACAACTCATTTTAATGAAACCCACATTTAATTATTTAAATATATCCATTCCGCGAACCTAAAAACGACGTTAAATTCTCATTCACTCATAAATGGTTTTGACGAACCATTTTCACTGTGTGACTTACCACGTGACAAGGATCACACCACCTCTTCGGACCCACCCTAAAAGACGTGTGGACCTCACTCAATTTTGGACTAAAAAATGACCCAAAATAAACCTATATAAAACTAATTTGCTAACATATTACCACCACCGCAACCATAGTACCACGTCGACCACCACCCCTCCATTTATATTTTAATAGTTTTCAGTCTGAAAAGGACAGCCAATTAGCAAATTTGACACCAAAATCACAATGGAAATGGCAAATCTTCAGCTTCATTGTTTTTTTATTTTATTATTTTTTAGATAAAATCAAAATTAATTTCATTAGATATCATTCTAATCCATATTTCACACATAATTGAAGAACTATTGAGTCAATAAATGGTTAATATATAAGATTTGGTTTTACTGTGAGTTAAAATTAACATATAACCTAAAATCTCATTTTGCTAAAAATATCTTAATTCATTCTTAAATAAAACCCACAACAAAATAATTGTTGTTTTGACAACAAAATTCAACAATATTCCACAACTGCCTTCTTCAAGAGTGCAGGCCAGCAAGGGGTGGCCACGGGTCTATTGACCCATCTAATCTGTCCAACTTAATTTTATTTTTCTAGGCATTGAGAATATTATTTTAATCCATAGAGTCGGATTGGACTAATATTTTTAATCCGATATATTAATGAGATTTATAATTTTGATCCACCCCGGTCAGGCCCGACCCAATCTTAAATTAAATAATCAATTATAATATATTAAAATATATATTTTTTGTTAAGATCTATACTTATCTTTTTTTATTTTATTCAAACTCCCATTTATTGTGATGTGTGATTGAATTTATTTAATAAATCCTTCAATTTATGCACTAAATTCTTCAATTTATAATGATATCAATATATTTATGTAATAAACATAATGTGTGATTGAATTTAATTATAAAATATTTAAATTTTTTTAACATATAAACTGATGAGTGGACTTGAAATTTATAATTAATTTTTGGACTAGACTTGGATAGATGTAGAGGCGCGATATTAAAACTGGACCAACCTTGAACACATATAAATTCTCTTATTATATACTATGGACCAAGCCTAAACCCGACCCGGCCCAAGTATATGCAACCCTAAGGCCACCACGTGAGTGAAAAACGTCACCTTAAAATGTTGGCAAAAATTTAAAACAAAAATGATGTAAAATAAATTCTTAATTAACAAACCCATGCAACATGTCCAAAGAGTTTGACAAAATATTCATGCCCTGACATCAATTCTCGATGGACAGCCAAGAATTTTGGGAGGTTTCATTTGTACTTTCGACTAAATGTGTTTTGGAAAGATGATTAAAAATTATTTTTTAATTTTTTTTAACTTTTTTATAAGAGATGAAAGAGGGTTAAAAGGTAAAAAATGACTTTTAACCCACTTTCCAAAATAGTCCAAAGAAATCTGCCACAACATAGCCTCCACAGGAGAGAAATGAATCAAAAAGTACAGTCAAACTTTTTGATGTTTTTTAGGAGTAAAAAAAAAGAGAAATAATTGTACAGTGGTATAGTATGAAAAATTAGAAAATTATGAAAAAATATATTATTTTAATTATTAACAGTATAAACTTTATTACTGATTTATAATTTTTTTTTTTACCACTACTGTGCTATTATTCTCCCTTAAAAACTAATAAGTTTGTGAAATGATTAAAAAAAAAAAATTATGAAGAAAAATTAACGTGCAATTTAACTTTTTTAATTGAGAACAAATAAATAATAACTTTTTAACTTTTAACCAAAAGTTAGCATTTTTGGTAAGTTTCAAATGCCTTTTTTTTAGGATGAATTACATTGATCTCTCTTAATATTTGAAAAGAAATATAATAAATATCATAATTTTGATTGGACTCTTTTAAAAATTTAATTCATATAACATTTAATTATATTTTTATTAATAATCCGTTAGTCACATGGATGTAAAAACAATATTATCATATCTTTTACACAAAAATCTTTATTTTCTTCTATTTATCTTTGTGTCTTTAATTACATTTTTTTTTGTTATGAATTAATTTGATTTTGTTTTTATTCAAATTGGAGTGAGTTTTGAAAAATCATTGAAAATAATTAACGATTCAGTGTTCCAAGGCCATGCTGGAAACATTTTCATGAGAAGGCCAGATGGGCATCTCTGGGCTTCAAATCCAAAACAGACATTGATTGGCAACTGTTCGACTCTGATAAATAAGCAAGCTGGCCCAATCCAAAATCACCCTTGAATGGGTTTGTTTGGTAATAGTTAAATAAACTGTTTTTTATGACTCAAATTCTATTACCGTGTCATGTCAAAAATTCTCTATCCTACACGCAATTGATACCAAATCCATATATAGTGAAGGTTGTAAGAGAGAGAGAGAGAGAAAAAAAGAGAGTAAATTAGACTGACGTTCCTAAGATTTTAAAAAAATTTAATAAATTTCAAAAGTGTAATATAATTACAAGAAATACTTGGCTTCTTTTTCATTAGAAATTTGTTAGTCGTATGAATGAAAAAAATGATGTTATTATCTCTTTTACATTAAAATGTATATATTTTACCTTATGTATCTTCATGTCTTCATTTCATTTATATTAGTTTTGATCTATTTAACCTTATTGAAAGATCGAAAAAATAAAAAAAATAAAAAAAAAAACCTTATTAAAAGCGAAGTTGGTACAAGTAAGTAAATAATGACTCAACAGAAGTAACAAGTCACTACTCACAAAACTATGTTAGCTAATTTGTTAATTAGTTCACTGAAAATATTTTTCTGGAGTTTAGCTAGCTTGCTATGAATGCTCTAAATGACATAAATAATTATTAAAATTAACAAATCACTATTAAAGATGAAATTAATAAACAATGAGAATATTTTTCTGGAGTTTAGCTAGCTTGCTGTGAATGCTCTAAATGACATAAATAATTATTAAAATTAACAAATCACTATTAAAGATGAAATTAATAACCAATGAGAATACTATGTGTTCCACGACTTAAACTTCAACGATTCATTACTGGAAAAAACTATGATACACATCCCCTCAAAATATGTGTACCATATGCACTTTATAATTATAAAAGAAAATGACATAATTTTATATTTTATAAGTCCTAATTAAAAGTAAATAAATAAAAGTCATAATCAAATACAAATGAGACATAATCAAAGATCTCAAAATAAAGTTATAATTAAAGAAAAAAATTAATCGTAACTAAAGATACATATGGTAAGAGGTGTTCATAATAGAATTCTCCCTCATTACTAACAAAATACAAATGTAAAGTAATAATACCTAATTTATCTAGTACATGAATGATAATAAATCATGAATTATACCGTGTGTCTTATCTATCTATATATTATATAAGGAAAATAGAGTTTCTAGTGAGGAGGGTTGTGAGAGTTACAAAGTCTTATTTCACAATTGTTAATTTTTGTGATTTTAAAAATAATTCTATTGGCTAACAAGGTAATTATAGATTAAAGAAAACAAAAAAAACAAAAAATTACCTAAAATTTTGAATTACAAGTTCCTAAAATCTCTCCTATAATATTTCTTTCTTTTCTAAATCTCATCTCATAACAAAGTAATTATACATTAAAAAAGCGCTATACATTAATACACACACACACATATAAATCTTATCTCATAACAAAGTAATTATATATTTAAAAAAAAACACGTGTTAGATTAAAAAGAACGTAAAACCATAATTGCTAATTTTTATAATTTTAAATTTTTTTAAAAACAATACTATTGGCTATCCAAGTAACAATAGATTAAAAAAAAAAAAAAAAACATAACAACCTTCAATTGCTAAATTTTGTAATTTTAAAAATATTTAAAAATAATATTATTGGCTAACAAAGTAACTATAGATTTTAAAAAATAAAAAATAAAATTTGAATTATAAGTTCCTAAAATCTCTTCCCTAATATTTATCCATTTCCTAAATCTCACAATCTATCTATCTATACTGTATATTATATCAAAGTGACTTTTTAATCTTAGAGGCTCTAAGTGTTTCAAGGCCTTAAATCTAATTTTTTGAATTTTGAATTTTTATTAAAAAAATTAAAACCGCTATTGGCAATTCCAACGACATACATATTAACTTTCGAAATTGTTTAATACAAATATATTGCCGATCAATACACCCCCAACCCCCCTTCCCAAAAAAAAAAAAAACAAAAAAAACACACATAATTCTCAACCCTCCTCACCCTCTCAAAATAAAGCTTTATTTAAAAAGAAACATAAATCTCGCAATCTTATCTCTCCTAAAATAAATTTAATGAAAAGAAAACTCTCTCACCTCTCATAAAATGTATACTATTAATATTTTTCACAACTGGTCTAATCTATATAAACCTAAAATTAAGACTAAAATAAAATAAAAATTAAACATTTTATCTAGATTCTCTCTCTATTCTATAATTAAACACAATTTTATTCCCAAATAAATTTAAGCATATCTGTACTATATTTAAATTTTTTATATAAATCTCATAATCTATTATTTTTTTTATAATGATTTTATATAATTTAGAAAAGGAAAGATGGAAAAAAAAAAAATTTGTGCACTTTTTATCTAACCAATTTTTTCTCTTACCTAAAAACTCTAGCCATCATACATTATAATTTTTTCAAGCCATTCATGTCTTTATCGTCCTATAAATATTACATTCATGGAATGATGAAACTCATTATTTTTTAACTTTCTTTAGAAGACTTAGAAGACAATTTGGAGGTTAGTTTATGTTTAGTCTATTATATTTTTTAAACAAGCTATTTCATCCTTTAGGTATTTTCTTCTTCTTCTTCTTCTTTTTTATTTTTTTATTTTATCTATGACCATTTTTTGTTTTTGTATTTCACATTTTGTGTGTCATTTCTCCTTCATCTCTGCCAATAATTATCTGTTTTTTGTTTATAACTATTTCTTGTTGGTTAATGTTGTTTTAGTAGAATTTTTATACTAAAATGGCTTGATAGAGTCATTTGTATAATAAAAAACGTATCACTCATTATAAAGTGATAGATTAAAGTCCAAACAAAATCATTATTAATAAGGATTTTGTATTGATTTTATGTTTGTATATCATTACTTTTTTTAAAAAAAAATTTACTTTTAATTTTTTTTGATATCATGATATAAATTAATTGACAGTTAGTGCAAAGCATTACTTGAAAAGCATATAATAATTTTTCAAAGCTATAAAAAGAAAAATATTGTTTTAAATTTAATTTTTCAAAACTATTAAAGGTGTTAGTCAATTATTTAATTATTTATCTTTAATATATGCAGCTCATCTCTTCCTTTATGGTACTTCTTTGTCTACTCTACAGTGAGTTCATTTGTTTTTAGAAAAAAATCATATGTAATTTAAAATTTTGAATCTTTTTATATAGGAAGTTAAAAAATAAATTTTGAAATTTAAAATATAGCTATACAAAATCATGTCCTTTTAAATGTAGGTATATATATAATTAATTTTAATCTACCTATTACCTATCCTTATTTATATTATTATATAAATCAAAATGTTGTACAATAATTGAAGTTGAAAGTCCTAATCTATTTTCTTTTCAAAATTTAAAATTGTTAAAATGCATATGCTGCAATATTATTAATTTCTTCTTATTATAAATTTTATTTTAAATCTTATAAGATTTGTTCAATGACTAATATTCAATTTTTGCATAAAAATTTCAATATATTCATTCCAAAAGTTAATATAGCAAATCTACAAAATCATATTTTAAAACTCAAAATTATTAATTTTTTTTATTTAAATAAGCATGTTAAAGCATGGCCGGACCTGAGATTTAGGGTGCCTGAGGCGAATTTCGAAAATGAGATCCTCTTACATTGAAAAAAAAAAATTATAGATAAAACGATAAGTTAAAATTTTTTTATTTGTTTGTAACCACAAAAAAAATTTCTTGCATATATAATTATTAAAATTATAAATAAAAATTTACTTTCATATATTAAGATAGGAAGCAATCATTACAAATACTTTAAAAAAAAAAAAATCTAGTCCTGCTGTGTTTTTTTTAGCCCCATGTTCAATTGGGCCTATAGTATTTGGGCCTTTTTTTTTTTTTTTTTTATCTAAAACACAAAATTATATTTGAGACCCCTATTTTCAGCCCAAATTTGGGGGCCCAAGCGCAGGCCTCTCTTACCTGCCCTAAAGGCCAGCCCTGTGTTAAAGTATAAATATATATCCAAATACAATTATACTTATTAATAAATACGGCATTAGTTTTAATTGTAATCACATCATTTTAAAGTCCTAATTCATTTTTAACTTCTTTTTGATATTTTAAATTACATGTTATGATAATTTTTTCTTACTCATTAAAATTTTAAAATCTCTTTAATTATTTCCCTTTAAAAAACCAATATGACAATTTTTTAAAATTCATATATTTTTATTATAAAATAGTGAAGTATTAAAACTATGTCATTTTTTTTTTTATAAAAGAGCATAATTTTAATTTTTTAATTGTCAACACAACAATTTTAATCTATGTATATTATATATTATAGTAAATAAACATTTGAAACAAAACTCTTAAACATATATATAAAATTTTATTTACGACAAACAAAATACAAAAAAATTATATATAATTATTATATTTTTAATAAATAACATATTATTTTATTCTGTACATAGCACGTGTGACATGCTAGTACTAATATAAGTGAGAGAAAGAAATAGTTAAGTAAAAATAATTATAGTACACATGCTTAAACGATACACGCCATATGCCCTTTTTATAATTACACCCTAATGATTCGTAATAAAGTTAGAATGATTTATAACTTTTCTCATCATAATAATTTGTAACATTTTAATATTCCTAATATAACCACAATAATTTATAAGTAAGTCTTTTATTATCAAGCATCTTTATGTAACATAACCACAATGATAAGGAAATGTTCATCGTCGGGTTCTTTTTAAGTTAAAGAAGGAAAGGCTAAAGAAAGAAGGAGAGAAAACTTTAGACAAATTTGACTAGCAATTTCAGCCATACTTTCTATTTTTTACTAATTAAAATATAAAAAAGATAATTTTATATTTTGTCTAAATTTTTATTTTTTATTTTTTTTATCTATGTACTCTAACGCTATTATATTCTTACCTATTTATACATACAAATTGTTTAAAAAATCTCTCAAAACTCTTAAAATATAGTTATCTTGAAATTTTTTTATTAAAATAACTATTGTAATACCTACACCGTTGGATTAACTAAAATATGGTAATACTAGTTATAATAATTAATAAATCTCATTTAAAAGGTCCGTTAGAAAAAATAACAGAAATTATGAGTTTTTATTGATAAATCCGTGCTCTAACCTAATAAGTTTATCAAGAAAAATTATAACCTAATTAGTCCTATGTATTTATACTTTTATTCCATGCGGTATTTTTTTTCCTGATTTATATTATTTGTTGGACTATTATACCCTTATGTCTATTGTTAATATGTATTATATAGAAAAATGATATGCATATTTTTTTTTTGTTGCTATCTCTATTTTGGTAGTTATCATTATTCACGTTTTTTTTTTCTTTTTGATCAATTTTATTTACATTTGTGATATTGTTTCATTATGTTAGGGTTTCAAAACTCTCGATTTGATAGGATTTAGAAACTCTAGTTTATAAATGGTGGTGAAATAATATTATATTTTTCCATTGTTGTGGTGCAACTTTTTGTTCCTCCATTGCTACCATTATTTCTATTTTTTTGTCAATTAGTGTGAATGTTCACATTATTTGAACGTCTGATAAATAAGTGTTGGAATATAGATATGGATATAATTATATATTTTGCAAGATGTAAATGTTTATATATTATTGGTTATTTATTATTATACTTATTGTTTGAACAATTATTTTTTGTTACCATTAAACAATTAAAATAGTCATTTTTTTTCTTCCAATTTTGTTTCATGTTGCAGTGTGAATGTTCACATTGGTATGAATTTAGTTTTTCTAAGGTTAGTTGTATGTTAATTGTAACTTGTGAACATTCACTTTGCATTTTTGTGTGAGTTTTTTTTAAAATTTTTTTTTTGAAAGTTAGTTGTATTTTGTTATTTTTTTTTTACTATGCTTATTGGTTAAACAATCATTTTATTACCATTGAACAATCGAAATAATCGATTTTTACTTTTTTCAATTTTATTTTATGTTTTTACGTTGCACTGTGCTTGTTTACACTGGTATGAATTTATTTTTTTTTTAAACTTGTTGTATATTAATTGTAAATTGTGAACATTTATATTGTATTTTGGTATAAGTTTTATTTTTTTGAAAGTTAATTGTATGTTTGTTGTTTTTGTTACTATACTTGTTTGTTGAACAATCATTTTTGTTACCATTGAACAATTGAAATAGTCAATTTTCACTTTTTGTTAATTTTGTTTTATATATGCAAGTTGCAGTGTAAATGTTTACATTTGTATAAGTTATTTTTTTAAGACTAGTTGTCTGTTTATTATAAATTGTGAACATTTACATTTTATTTTGGTATGAATTTTATTTTTTCGAAAGTTAATTATATGTTTGTTATTTATTGTAAACATTCACTTTGTACTTTAGTATGCGTTTTATTTTTTCGAAAGTTAGTTGTATGTTTATTATTTACTATGAACATTCACATTGTATTTTGATTTTCATTTATATTTTTTGTTGCATTATTTTTAAAATTTTCAAATTAGAAAAAAGTTCAAAATTCATAATTTGAAATTTTCCTATGGAATGAGGAAGAGATTTTTTTTCTTAGAATAAGGGAGAGATTTTCTCCATGGAATAAAAAAAAGATTTTTTCTTTAGAAAATGAAGATTTTCTCCATAAAATGAGGAACTATTGTTATGTATTACTTTCAAAATAGAGACATGTACAAAAAATTAGAAATGATAATTTTGTCATATTACATTAAATAGGACTTAATGAGATACTCAAAAAAAATATATATATGGATTAAATGGAATAAAACATTTAAAAATAGGATTTATCAAAAAAATGTCCTTAAAATTATTGTTGGCTAAATGATAAAAAAAAAAAAGGAAAAGAGAAAATAATTAATTATTTAAATAATATATTTTTGAAGGGGAGTTGTGTATTTAAATATAATATACAAATAAAAATATAAGAAATTTAGCTGATCAAATTATAATTAAGAAAAATGCTATCAGCTCCAAATTGTTTATGTGAGATATTTAGTCATTTATTTAGTAGAAACATTACTTTATAATTAAACTATATATGTCTTAGAGCTTATTTGAGAAAAAGGTTTGGGACTAAAATAATCATATAAAATAAAATAGGCTATTTTAGTCAAATACAACAAAATATTATCCAACCCATAATCATTTTATTTTTTTCTCATAAAAGTTAAAAAAACTAAAAACCTATCTCAACACTTTCTAATCCCAAGTTAAAATAACTAAAAAAATTTAAAAAGTTAACTAAACATCCCAAACGACCTCTTGTATATGTTCAACCCAGAAGGCCAGAAGGGGCTAGGGTCCTTCCCCAACCCTTCTCTTTTTGAGAAATTATCTTATTTTTTAAAAATTTCATATAATTGTATATATAATTAATCATAAAAATTTCATATAATTGTATATATAATTAATCATAAGCGGTTAAATAAATAATTGTATATATAATTAATCATAAAAATTTCATATAATTGTATATATAATTAATCATAAGCGGTTAAATAAATATATAATTTTAAAATCAATAAAATAGTAAATAAATTATAAAATATTATTAAACGGAAATACTTTTCAATTCTATTAGACAATTTCTACTGCTCTTGAGATTCACAACAATGATGGAAGCAGTCAATTTTTAAATGAAAATGGAATATTTGGGGCAAAAAAAAAAAGTATTGACGTTAGTCTTCCTTCTCTAATGGACATGGATTAATGAAAATTATGAGGAGACAAAAACTGCTTTTGGAAAAGAACAGGGAAAATTATATATACCCTCAAGGTTTAGTAAAACTATAAATGTTTCTTGAAGTTTGAGAAATTACAGATACTTTCTGAAGGTATTATTTACATAACAAATTAAGAGATAAATTGTTATGAAAATATAAATTTTAGGGGATAATTTGTTATGAAAATATAAACTTCAGAGGGGTAATTGTAATTTTCGAAATCTCAGGGGTATCTCTAATTTAGCTAAATCTCAAGAGAGGTATATGTAATTTGCCCAAAAGAAAAATGCGTGAAAGTACTAATTAGTGCTATCATTAATGATGTAGTAGTGAGTCTCATCCATTGGCTCCGTTTAGTAAAACTGTGGGAAAGTGATTATAACTTATAGTCTAATAGCTTATAACTTATAACTGTGAACATAAGCTGATTTTTTACTTATAAATTAAGTTTCTCCTCCCCCACTTAAAGAATAAATTGATTTTTGCTTATAAAAAGTTATAAACTATATTATTAAGATGAACCAAATGCATCAAAATAACTTAAATTAAATTAAAAATTAAAATAAATTAAAAATAAACCCTACTAAACAGGACTATTGTTACGGTGCTATTGCGCCTATTTTTTTTTTTTAATAGATGTCAATTCATTCGTACTAATTTAGCACAATACTTGTAGTGAACTCTACCATTTGTAGGTTGGAAAATTGTTTGAATTGATATGTAGCCCAACAAATTTGACTAATGAAATGAACCCACCATTGGTGACATATGCTCTGACGATGATCACGAAAGTGCAGTGCCTTTAGTCTCCAACAAATTTGACTAATGAAATGAAAGCACCATTGGTGACATACGCGCTGACGATGATCACGAAATGTGGTGCTTTTTAGTCTCCTCTATCCAAATCAACGTGATTATTTTGGAAAGATAGTAGAAAATAATTTTTTAATTTTTAATTAAGGTCTCGTTTTAGAATAAAATTTTTTAGTAATTTTTTGATTTTTTGGTTAAAATGTGATATAAAAAAAATTAGTATGTTTAGAATGACTTTTTAATTTTTTACAAAAAGATATGTAAAAAGTAGAGAGAAAATAGAATCTTTGACTTTTTGGTATGGGTTGTTGGTTTTTTGATTTTTTTAGTGACTTTTTGACTAAAAAAGTCACTTATCAAACGAGACCAAAGTTTTTGGATTTTTTAAACGAATGATTTAGAAAGTTGGTAAAAAGTTATTTTTGACTCTTTTAATTAATATTTGTTTACGATGTGAAATCATAATGAAATGATCAAATTACCGCAATTTAATTTAAAATATTTATAATTTCACCCATATAACATATTTTGACTCATGAGGAATAGAATTGTAATTTCACCAATGGTTAAAAATCTTTTTATACAAAAAAAGTTAATTTTTAACTTTTGCTACAAATTCAAAAAAGTAGTTAAAAATAATGTTCCCAAAAGAGGCAAAAAAAAAAGTTAAGAAATAAGAAATTTAAAATTAAAATTTATCAAAAAAATTGATGAATGGTTCACATTTAATTCTTAAATAATGAAACTTACATCTAAGATAAATCTCTAACACATTGGTCTGTTTTGATAAGTGAGTTAAAAGTCACTTTTTAGTTTTTAACTTATTTTGGATTATATTTTTTTTCATATTTTTTAAAAAAAGTAAAAAAAAAAAAATCAAAAAGCCAAATTTTAACTATTTTTCCAAAACACCTCATACTATATTTTCGAAGTATGTTTTTAATAAAAAAAAAATTCCAAATTTATAGAAGTGCTGTTTGTACTATACATATTATCACAAAAGCAATCTAAGGTGGTGTTTGGAAAGCAAAACTGGGACTAAAATAGCCACGTCCGGACAAAATTGGCTTATTTAGCCACATGGAGACAAAATAGCTTTCACGGGTTGGTTTGAAACCCTTATTGGGGTAAATTTACCAAAATACCCTGAAGAGTTCCCTCTGATTCTGAGGGACAACGCCTCATCACACACACAACCTTTCCAAACGGCACACAACAAGCGTAATAGGCGAAACTATATACCAGCGGCGACCACAACATCTGAGCAGCTTCGCAGAGGCAATTGGCACCAGAGTATGCATCCGCGGTGGCGAAGAAGAACGAACCCTCTCAATCCACATCGATCTGCAGGTAATGCTTTTATGGCCGTTCTGATTTCGTTTCCCTTTTCGCATCTGTGTGGCCCCTGCTTCCGATCTACTTAGGGTTGGGTTCATTACGGGTTGGGTTCATGACCGATCTGTGTGTTGACCGTGGTACTTGGGTTGATTACGGTTACATTTCACACATTTGGGGCAGATAAATATATATATATATATATATAATTATTTATATATCTGTTTTTATATTAAAATTTGTACATCTGGTGGACAATCGGTTGATTACGGTTACATTTCACACATTTGTGGCAGATATATATATATATATATATCTGTTCTTCTTTATATATCTATTCTTCTATTTTTTTCTGAAAATCTGTTCGGTTTGGGTTGATTACGGTTACATTTCACACATTTGGGGCAGATATATATATGGTTTTGTTATATCTGTTCTTATATTAAAAAAAAATCTGTGTGGTTTGGGTTGAGTACGGTTACATTTCACACATTTAGGGCTGATATATATCTGTTCTTATATATAAATCTATTCGGTTTGAAGGCAGATATATGTATCTGTTCTTATATTTTCATGTAGATGAACCCATGGTAAAGATTCAAAAACAGATACATATGAAAAATAAAATGTGTAAACCTGTGCTGTTCAAAGATTAAAATAGTCTGTTCTGCATTTCTTTTTTTTCTTTCTTATAATTTGCATTACAAATTATCAAGTTGAGATCACAATTTCAAATTGATGTATACAAATTTGATCATGAAAACATAAATTCTGTGAATGAATATCAATTTCTGTTACAAAATTTATTTTAGTAAACATTGGTAATTTGATTACTTATCACTGTCATGATAAACTTCATTTATGATCTGTGAATTACCTATTGAATTCTCATGAAATGGTCTGTCAATGAATAAGGAAAACACATGACCTGAATGGGTTCTGTGATTTTTGAGTCAATGCTGGAGACGATGTCTCCATCTGTGAAATACCTATTGATTTATTATCTGCGAAATACCTATTGATTTGTCAATGCTGAAGAGAATGTCTCAATCTCTCTTCCAAAAAACAGTCCTCAGAGGCAGTCTTGATTCTTATACGGTCACATTTTCGGGTTGTCCTGATTCAACTTCACTTCTTCAAACACTATTAACTTTATTATTCATAAATCTGAATAAGACCCTCTGCTTCCTTCATTCATATCTGTCTTCATTGAAATACCTACCGGATTACCAGTGTGTGCATAACTCTTTTTCAGTTGATGTAGTCTAAGTTTTAATGCGGTATTTTTTTTCAATTAAGTATGTCTAATTTGTGTCATGTGGATACAAACTTTAATCTTGAAAATTATTGACATAAATAGACTATTCTGAAATTTCAAAAAAACAATAGAATTTAATAATAATAATAGTAATATTAAGTAGGAAAAAAGTAATAATAAAATTTGATCATGAATTCTTCATCTCAGTCATGTAAACACATGGTGTTCATGCCCTTTTTTATGTTCATTGAAATCTAAATTGACCAAATTACATATTTACTTTCCTATTACCACCTTCACAGTGAAACCATGAGAATGTAGGACTGTAATTCTTTAAAATAAACGGAAGGAAGTTGACAGTTTGTATACCTATCCTATGAAACATGTGCATCAACGTATTCAAATAATATTTAACCTGATAGACGGATAACATAAACTAATTACTTACATGATTCATTGTCACTTCCGAATATTTGTAAAGCATAGCATGGCTTCATTTACCTCTACTGCAACTTCCAGTACATGGCCACGACGAATGTGTGCCTGTGGACATGGCCCCTGTATTGTTAAGATTTCCAGGTCCGCCAAAAATCCAGGGCGTCCGTACTTTGCATGTCCCCGCCCTGTGGTGAGTCACCCATTCTTTATCGGTCATAATTGTATGAACATTAACAACCCATTGACTAATAGTTCCATCATTTGCACTCATCAGCCCTATGTCAGTTGGATTGGTTGGTGCAAAGAACCAAGGCGAGAGAACCAAGACTATGCGTCACCCAGAGACGAAATTGTCATGCAATTGCGGGCTGATGTCATAGACATTCAACAATCCTTGCGTGTCCTTAAGACCATTGTGTATGTGCTATGCATTGTTGTTGTCATTTTGTTGTTCCGTATGTAAGAAACGTTAGGATGTTGTCAGTATGTACAAACACGTTACGATGTTGTTAGTATGTCAAAAAAGTATGTTCTAGTATTACTTTAAGTTGTCTTTGCCTTTGTTAGTACAGAACGGTCGATGTATTAATGACTATCATAACTATTTCCACTACTTAGTTCCATGGAACCTGTGTGAGTATGTTATTACTGTGCAATGGTTATATGCTGGCTAATTTAGCATCCTATCTCTCTGTTTGTTGTTATTAATGTGTAATGGCTTATGCGTTTGTATAGAACAACCGAATTTATGATGTTAATCTTTTGTAACCATACATTAGTAATGGCTTCCGCACGTACTTCTCCGCGTACCCATTCCAAAAGCAAAGGCATTGTCACTGACAAGTCAAGCAGTCTTGAAGAGACACATAATCAGTTAAGCCACAAGGCCTCATGGGACAGTGACTCAATCCGAGTTTTCTTGCAGTTGATTGCAAATGAGATTACTAAAGGAAATCGCCCATTCCTAGTCCTCAGCCAAGCAGGGTACAAGTCCTTGGCAAGGAAATTTGAGAAAAAAACTGGAAGAAAACATGGACTGAAACAGTTGAAGAATAAGTACATGAGTTTGAAAAAACAGTGGCAAGCGTGGACAAAGTTGATGGATTCAAGCAAAGGAGTGTCAGGGATAGGGTTTGACTGTGACACCGGTATGTTTCAGGCACCTGAGGAGTGGTGGGACAAGATGGAATCGGTAAGTACATGTACAAACAAATTTCATATTTGTCATTTACCGGTACATTTTTCCATTTTAAGTTAACTTTTAATTACTTATATGAAATGTAACGTCTTTCTGTTTCATATATCTCTATTTCTGCAGATAAACAAGGTGTGTGCCAAGTTCAGGAAAAAAAACCTTGGAACATCGTGAGTTGATGGAGACGGTCTTCATGGGGGCATCAGCTACTGGTAAACACCATTGGACCCCGGGAGAGAAACTTCCTGAAGCTACTAATGACTCATCTAATTCAGTGCATAGTTTGGGAGCCCAGCCATTTGTTGATCCGATACCCGCAGAAGTACAGGACGTGGATTCAGATTCTTCACTGGAGCATGTTCCGATTGAAAAGGGAAAAAGAAAAAAGACGCCATCAACAAGTGTTTCAAAGTTGAAGAAGGCAACAAGTGGAGCGTCAGTTATTGCGGAAAGTATGAACAATCTGACAGATGTGGTGCGTACGAAGAATCAGCAGGTTACGGTGAGGCACCTCACAGGCAACGAATCGCTGTACACTATTTCGGAGTGCATGCATCGCCTGTCGAGTATTCCATTCCTGATTGGTACGCAGTTATTCCACTTCGCCTCGACACTTATGGATAACGCCGATTACCGGGAGGTGATGATGTGCCAGCCTGATGATGACCACATCATAGGATGGCTTACACAGAAGTAACTCCAGTGTACTGCGTCGATGCCTTTTGCAAACTTGTTTGGGGCTCGCCGAATGTGATGTAGCGGTGTTACGAGTGTTGAAGATGCCTGTCCGTGTCTTGCTTTTGAAAACTTTGACTTATGTTATTGTTGGCACTGTATTAAAACAGGATGGTTGTGTGTGCCTGTTTTTATTCCTTCATTTTTGTTTTTTTCTTGCTACCTATGGTCAACAAAACTTTTAGTTAAGTGCATGGGTTGACGGACTGGAAGCATGGTTGTGCATGGTTTTTGGGAAATGAATGGGATGCTTCTGTTTTAATTACATGTGTGGCTATTTTTTAGACAGGCAACGACGGTTTCTTGCTTCGTTTTGTATGTCTATATTTTGCAAATTTAACTGTTAGTTTAGTTTGACGTCAACTTTTGTGGTTGTTACCACCATGGTCCCCCTGTAAAGCAGAAGTTGAACAGGTTTACAATTTGTTCAATTCATATTAGTATGCGTTACTAATGACATTGGTGATGACGTTACTTACATTAAATTTAATGCGGCATTTTTTAATTGCAAACTTCAATATAATTTGACTCAATGAATCACGTGCAAACTGATTGAAAGAGTGCCACTATTGTAGGTTTCGCATCAACGAAGCTGTGATGAATCCCTGGGATCGAATCAACAATGATGATTTAAGGGAAATGTTTAATCAAATGGCGGTCCAGGTGCAACAAGAACACAACTGCACATTTCTACAAGCATGCCAGTATGCGACAGAATGGTATGATAAACACATGGCTAAAACGCCATGTCGCACTTCAATACTGACCGGGAATGCATGGATATTCGAACTATATGCGGGCCATATGGGTCGATTTAAGGAAAATGTTTACATGCCGAAGGAAGTTTTTGCCGCCTTGTGTGAGACATTAGTGAATGATTCTGGGTTACAAGTACCGCAACGTCCACATGGCTTAGTTGTTGAAGAAAGTGTTGCAATGCTTATCTATTTGTTGAAAGGGAAGCAAAATCAGAAAATCCAAGAACGGTTCCAACATTCGGGGGAGACTGTGTCTCGACACGTGCATAACGTATTAACTTCCATGAAAGAGTTCACTGTTGTTCATTGCCAGCCCACATACAGTCAGCATCGTATGTATCCATACGTATGGTCAAGACGAAAATACCTACCGTTCAAGGTACTACTGAAAACATTATTCACATATAAATAAGGAGTGTCAATTATTTTGTTTTTATTACTAACTGGACGTGACATATGGAAAAACCATTACTTGTGACCCGTTTATGCAACAACAGAATTGGGTTGTTTATAGGATTGTATTGGAGCAATAGACGGAACACATGTAAGTGCATGGGTTGCGGGGCCAGGTGTGACAACATATTTCGGTAGGAAATACTGTCACACGCAAAATATCATGGCCGCGGTCGATTTTGACATGTGTTTCATATTCATTTCGTGCGGATGGCAAGGAAGTATGCATGATAGTCACATCTTCAACGAGATACTAACAAATGACAATGTCCCATTTTCATATTCCGACGAAGGTAAAACATGGCCATAAATTCTGCATTTATGGGGCTATAAATTTTTCTGAAACAACGTTACTTGAAAATGAAGCACAATGTTTGTTTTTGGTGTCATACATTGTTGTCCTATTTGCAGCCAAATATTAGCTTGTCGATTCTGGCTATCTAAACCGGATTGGTTACTTAGCACCATTCAGAGGCAGCCGTTACCACCAACAAGAATTCCGACGTATTCCACGGAACACGACAACAAACACGTCAAGGGAATTATTTAACAAAGTTCACTCGTCGTTACGAAGTGTGGGGGAACGCACTTCCGGTGCCTGGAAAAATTGATGGGGGTTTATTTGAGACATGCCTCAATATGACTTTGCAAATGTGTAAGTTCAGTTAGTAGGTGCGTCAATGGCATTACATAATTATATACGGCGAAACACAGGTAATCCAACAACTGTTCACCTAATCTAGGACGAAGAAGAGGCTATGACAATAGTAAATGCCATGCCAGAAGTTGAACATGACGAAGATGGTTTAATGGTTGGGGATGAGGACCCGCATATGGCATTGGTGCGCCTTCACATACGTGACAAATTATGTTACATGCGTAACAACGGAACGTTAGGAAATATATAATAGTCGACCTAATTTTCGTAGGGTTGTAACATTAGTAACACACGTGGAACAGACTGTATTCAAGTTATAATATGTATGTACAAGTAGAATGTGTTTACATGGGAATATACCCCATTTCTGTTGGTGACGTGCCTAACTTTGAAAAACCGAAAACCACAAAAAAAAGCCTTTTCGAAAAAGAAAACAAGCTGAAACAAATAAGAAAAAAAAAAACTAATACAGAATTTATCATGTGCGACGTCAATTAAAAGCATAAAAACACAAGTTCAAAAGAACAAAAAGCAAAACAGACCTCATTTTTTGTCATTAAACACACGGCAATATATGATTTTTCACATCATTTTAAATAGATGACATAAAAAAACGTGTTCCCAAAAAAACCAAACAAATTAAAAACAAAGTAAAAAAATAAAAAAATATAAAAGTAAAAAACATGAATTACCAGTTGCCACATAATTTAAAAATAAGTAAAACACATGAAAAATCATTTCTAAAAACAAAAAAGAAAATTAATGTATACAAATTAAAAAACATTACAAAAACGTAAATTCAAAAAAAAAAAAAAAAAGAAGACAAAAATACACCTCCTCAAAAAAAAAAGAAAAGAAATTACCATTTGCCTTGTAATTTACAAATAAATAAAACACATGAAAACCCATTTTTCAAATATAAAAACAAATTAATGTGTATAAATTAAAAAATGAAAAGAACGTATATTAAAAAAAAAAAAAAAACAAGAACAACACGCCTCATTCAAAAATATTTAAAAAAAAACATAAAAACATAAATTACCATTCGCGACGTAATTTAAAAATAAATAAAATACATGAAAACTTGTTTTGGAAAAATAAAAAAAAGTTATTGTATACGAATGAAAATAAAAAAAAAAAACATAAATTAAAGAATAAGAACTAATTAATGTATTAAAAAAGAAAAACAACAACAAAAAAAAGTTTTAAAAAATAAATAAATAAAACATCAAAAAAATGCCAAATCCAAACCCAACAGGAAAAAAAAAAAGAAAAAAAAACAACAATCCTCATGTCCAATTACGCAGCTGACGTGGAAGACCATCAATTTATTTCGGCGTTGACATGTAAAGCACATGTGAAGGGTAGTTTGGTAATTTATCATGAAGATACTTCATCAAAAAGTCAAAAATTTAAAAAAATCAAAAAATTCTTTTCAAATTAGGCTTTTTAGCTCTAGGCTAAAATAGTTAAAAAAGTCAAAAAGTCAACCCACTTCCCAAACGGAAGCTAAAATATTAAATTTTATTATGTTAAGGATTCCAAATATATTATTAAATTTTTTATCAAATCTCTTACATGGGTGTGAGATTCATACCCGTGTGATTTATGTGGGACACAGCGAGAGATTTGATAAAAAATTTAATAATTCATTTAGGATTCATAACAATTTTTTTTAATTATCAAAGTTAATGATTAATTGCTAAATTAATATTTTCAAAAGTTAAGGCTCTGTTTGTTTGTATTCCCAAATCAATTTTCTACGTGTGTTTTGGAGCATCATGTTTGGTTACGTTTTCAAATCAATTTTCTACACTCTCTGCAGAGAACTCTGCGCACACAGGCGTGTTTTCTGTCCACCGGATGACCACCCGGTAGACCACCCGGATGACCACCCGGTAGACCACCCGGATGTCCACCCGGATGTCCGGCTGATTTCCAGATTTTTTTTTTTTTTTTTTTTTTTTTTGCAATTGATTTACATAATCGGGACAAATATTTTCTGAAAATTTTTAAATTTTTTATGTGCTTTAAAATAATTTTGAATTGTATATTTAGTTATGAGTTGTAAATTTTTGTATCACATATCAAATGTCACATCAATAATTCCCCACTCAAATCAAACCTCTTTTCCAAAACTATTTTCAAAACTCTTTACCAAACAAATTTTCTACACTCAAATCATAATTCCACAACACACAAACTCAAAATATAACTCATACTCTCAAATCACATTTACAAAACTCTACCAAACGCTACCTAAAATTCTCACTCCTACACACTGCAAACCCTCCAAGAAAAACTCATTCTCCTATTCCACTCCTAAAATAGAAACGCAACACGTCTCCCTCAAAACAAAATTTGGTGATCGAAGAGCTAACCCTCTACTAGGTACCTTGCATAAACTATGATGTAAAAGCACATGCTAGTACCCAAGAGATAAGGATGTTTCACCATTTTGTAAATGAAATCGTATTGAAATGTATTAAATTATTTTGAGATATGTAAGAAATATCTTAAAATTATATATATTTTAGTATTTAGGCCTGGTTTAACATTTTAAAAAAAATTTAAAAAGTCAAAAAGTTATCACTATTCATAAATTAAAAATATAAAAAAATTAATTTACATAATATTTTAATACAAACCAATCAGTTGACGTGACTGGTACTGCACTGGTGGAAGTGCACTTATTGGGCTGTCCAAGGAAAAAAAAAGAAAATTAGGTATATATATTCATTAAATTGGAGGGTAATATTGGGCCAGTGGGGGTCCATCACGGGTCTCGTTTTGATAATTTGAACCGTTCATTGCGTAGAACTCGTCGAGTACTATATGTTTGTAAAAACTCACGTTGATCGGATATCGCTAACTATATAATCAAATCAGTTTTGTATAAAAAATGGATGGTGTTATAGTAGAACGGTTGACAAAAAACGAATACGATCAGATAGCTATCGATATCCGATCACCGTGATTTTCTACAAGCATATAGTACTCGACGAGTTCTACACATTGACGGTTCCAATTAGCAAAATGGGACCCGTGGTGGGCCCCTAAGGGCCAAACAACACCGTCCAATTCAAGCCTGAAAAGGAGGCAATCATTTCCTATCTCCTAATCCACCCACTGCTCTGTCTGTACGGGCTACATTACTAACTTCTCCTTTACACTTATTTATACAATTTTTTAATACACATTTTTTTGTAAAAAGTCAAAAAGTTAACCCAAACATCCATATTTTTTCATCAATTTTTTAGTCTAAAAAGAAAAAAAAAGTGTACTTATTTAGGACACTCCAAACAACCCCTTAATATTTCTCATCGATAATTTTTAAGATTGTCATAAGTAGAGCCTTTATTTATAAAGTTTAGAGTAAGGCCAAGTTTGAGAAGACTAAATAAGTGCACTTTTTGACTTTTTTTTTTGTATTATGTGTAGAAAAAGTAGAGATGAGATGTTGATTGATGTGACTCAAAAAAGATAAAAAGATGAAATAAGTGCACTTTTTTAGGTTAGCCAAACTTGGCCTAAATTACAAATATACCCTTTGAGATTTGCTTAAAATACGAATTATTCTATATAGTTTGGAAAATTACAAATAAACTTATCTGAATTATTAATTAAAATAAAATTTTAACATTATTAAAAACCGTTAATTAACTTGATGATTTATTAATAAAAAGATCTATTTGTTATAATATTAGAAACCTTAGGGGTATAATGTAATTTCTAGAATCGAAAGGGATAATTTATAATTTAAGTAAATCTCAGAGGTGTGTTTGTAATTTATTCTAAATTTTAAAGATTTTTTTGAGAGGTCATTAAAAATTTATCTTAATGGCTAAAAATAAGTCAATTAAAAAGATAATACTAAAAAAATTTAGTTCGGTATATTCATAATTTTTTGATTACTCTGGTGTCGTTTGGAAAGTGAGTTGGTTTTTTGGTTTTTTTTGGGAAAATGTTTGGTAGCTCAAAATTTTGTGGCTCAAATGACTCAAATCTGTCAAAACGACGTCGTTTTACACTCAAAATCTGTCAAAACGACGTCGTTTTGAGTGATTTGAGCCATTTGAGCTACAAAATTTTGAGCTACCTAGCATTGTTGTTTTTTTTGACTATTTTAATCTGGGACTAAAAAGTCTCGTTGGGGAATGACTTTTAGCTTTTTTGATTTTTTTAACTTTTTTGTAAGAGAAAGAATATAATGATTATAAGGTAAACGTAATATTTTATCTTATTAAGCTAAAAAACTTATTTTATTTTATTTATTTATTTATTTATTTTGACTATTTTAACCAAAATATCTCAAAAAATCACTTCCCAAACAGAGGCTCTATTAGTGGCTTTTTAGAATAGCTAAATTGACACAGTTATCCATCACAAAACATATGGCAGAAGAATTGAAGGTTTTTTAGAATAGCTAAATTGACACAGTTATCCATCACAAAACATATGGCAGAAGAATTGAAGGTTTTCAGGACATGGTCAAGTCGATTTGCCTTGAGAATCATTTGGGCATTGAAGCTCAAAGGCATAGAAGAATATGAAACCATATTTGAGGATATTACCAACAAAAGTCCTCTGCTACTCCAGTACAATCCTGTCCACAAAAAGGTTCCAGTTCTTGTGCACAATGGAAAACCAATCTCAGAATCACTGGTAATTCTTGAATACATCGACGAGACATGGAAGCATAATCCCTTGTTGCCTGAAGATCCTTATGAAAGAGCCACAGCGCGTTTCTGGGCAAAATTCGGGGATGAAAAGGTAAATTCACCACTCCCTCACCCATGCCTTGATCTACTTCTTGCCCCTGTACTGAATCAAAAAATTTCAGTTAGTACTTCATCCTCTATTTCATTATTTTTTTCCCACTTTAATTGTATTTGATATTTTGAAATAGTGAGACATGCACTGATGAAATTGACTAGGTAAGTGATCTGTACATAGATTGCCACCTTAAAGAGTAAATCATTTGTGGCTTTGATCATTAAATAAGTGACTGAAACCCCAAGTTGATTCCCTATGTAATCCATTCTTAGACAAAGGGCATGTTTGGTACAACTTGTTAATCATAAAGCAAGATGTAAAAACACCCTTTTCCTTGCTTCCCAATATAATCAGTTTTTTCAGCCCTCAAGCTAACTGCCTATGTAATTGATTCTTAGACAAAGGGCCTGTATGGTTCAACTTATTAACCAACAAGCACAAGTTAAAAAGCACCCATTTCCTTGCTTTTCAATAATTAATTTTTTTCAACTTATATATAGAAACTGCACCAAGTACTCTGGCAGAATTTTTTAAAACAATAATAAAAAAAATTATAAACAAGTCCACAAGCTCATCAATCAAGGCGTCTGTTACAGCAAATTTGCTATTTTTTTGATTTTTTCTTTTTTTTTTAATTATTTTATTTTAGTTGTCACTTTGTCCAGAAATTTCCTTGTTTATCGTCGTTGGTTCTGAAAAAGTTTCTTTAGGTTTCTAGTATCCAAATTTGAGCTTAATCGTCAATTTGCTATTTTTAGTAACTTCTTTATGGCTAAGCATTTTTGGATGACTAATAGAGAGAACAGTGCTCTTATACATGTGTTCCTGTTTGCTCTTGTTGCAACTCTTGGTTCTACACTTTCATCGCAAACCTTAACTATTTCTTTTTTTCTTTTGAAATTGTAGCTTTTGAAATCCGTTTTCAATTTTCTTGTTACTCAAGGGAAAGAGCAAGAGGAGGCCATTCCTCAAGTCATGGAGAACTTGAAATACATAGAAGAAC
The DNA here is from genome assembly GCF_055761805.1 of Camellia sinensis. Classification (NCBI taxonomy): domain Eukaryota; kingdom Viridiplantae; phylum Streptophyta; class Magnoliopsida; order Ericales; family Theaceae; genus Camellia; species Camellia sinensis. The sequence goes on along the minus strand of NC_138962.1, from coordinate 176,535,837 downwards.
AACTCAAGGGAAATAAGTTTTTTGGCGGAGAGACAATCGGATACACAGACATTGCATTTGGTTGGACAGCTAATTTGTTAAGTGTATTCGAGGAGGTTACTGGGATAAAGCTTTTAGATGAAGAGAAATTTCCACTGCTATCGGCATGGATGCGAAACTTTTCAGATGTTCCGGTAATCAAAGAAAACTGGCCGCCTCGTGACAAGTTAGTCATCAAGTATCAAGCCACTCGCGAGAAGTACCTTGCAGCAGCAGCAGCAGGAGGACCTAAATGAAACAGTTACTGAAATCCCTTGAGTTCATACAAAGCAATGTTTAGCTGAACTTTCAGTATCACAGAGGGTTGTGTCCTCTGTTTGGTAGTGAACAAAACTTGCATAACTAATAAATAATCAGTAATAAATTATCCTATCTACATTGTATTTGACAACATGAGTTCTAAATCCAAGATGAAATTTCCTATTCCTCTAAGATGTGATTTGTTCATCTTCCAGATTCTTTTATCACTTGCAAAATGGATCAAATGTGAATTAAGAGAAGAAGTCTCAAATGCAAGACATTTAAATCATATATATAACTAAATGGAGAAAATAAAAGACAGTTATGATCTTTAGTTGAAATATTGCATAACTCAATTACTAAATCAATTTTTTTTCAATTGAGTCTTAGACAGAACAAATGAAAACTAGAAAATAAAACAAACCAAATCACACAAGAACACAACATATATGTGGTTTGGCAATACTTTTTTTGTTCAGCAAAAATAAAAAACTTTATTAATGTGTCAAACAAGTTATATCAATAAAGAGAAAGAAAAATTTAAATTTCCTCATAGCAAACTCAACTAATTCCAATGAAGTTGGCACAAAAAATATCGCAAAATCATATTCAAATACCTCCGAATCAAACAAGAAAAAAGAAGGCCAATGTTTACTAAACCAAGACTAAAAAATAGCCCCACTCCGGATCCCAAACACAACCAAAACAGAGCCACCGACCTTGCCACAAACTTGCTACAAACAGGAAACCACCACAATTGCAAAGATTGTTGTAGAGTTTTACTACCAAGGAAAGAAAAATTACAAATCCGTACATAACAAGAATTTGATCTAATCTAATAACCCTAATCTCCCAATTAACTCATAATATATATATACTAAGATTCGAATACATTAAGAACTGGATTAGACCTAATGGGTCATAAGCACAAATCGGTTAAGTTGTTACATGATATGATACATCACAATCCACCGCTCTTTTCTTATAGGGTCAGATCACATGTATACAACTCTAAACAATAAACAAGAAAGACAACAACTATGTACTAGAAAAAACACATAAAACAACATCAATAATAGCATATTATAAAACAAGACTTGAATAATCATGCCAATGTTATTCTAAGAATTCTTAAAAAATAAGTAACACAAAACAAACACACACAAATAATACAGAGAAAGAAAGAACGAGAAATTACGTTTTCTTGCTTCAATCTCTTGACGTGGTCGAGTAAAGCGCCGTCAATGTTAGGATCAAACACACCTAGAAAAATATCGCACACACACAGAGAACACAATATTTACGTGGTTCGGCCCAATGCTTACATCCACGGACAGAAATGAGAATTTTCACTAAAATGGAGCAAAATACAAAATACAGAGGAGGAGATAAAACTCACTCAACTCACAGCTCTCACTCTCCAATTTCTGATGATACAAACCCCTCCTCACTCATCTCAATTTATAACCAAGAGAGGAGGAGTAGGTGAAGTGCTAGCCATAATTGGCCAAGGTGGTGCCACCCTCACTATCTTCCTTTAGTGAGTTGGTGTTGCCCTCCACCAGCCTCTTTTCTCACATGGTGCCACCCACACCATGTGGATGGTGGGCTCCTTACCATGTGGGTAGTGGATGGAGCCAACAATTCTCCCCCTCCACGCCCACATGGACAACTGACTTCTCACTTGAAGTCCATCCCGATCAGATGCTTGCAAACTTCCAGTTTGTCTCTCGAGACCACCTTTGTAAGCATGTCAGCTGGATTCTTATCTGTGTGGATCTTGATCAGTTCCAATAACTGCTTGTCCATCACTTCGCGTATCCAATGATACTGAACATCAATGTGCTTTGTGCGAGAATGGTACATCAAATTCTTGCTCAGGTCTATGGCACTCTGACTATCACAATGTACCGTGAACTTTTCTTGCTTTAATCCCAACTCTTGGAGAAACCGTTTCAACCATAACATTTCTTTCCCGGCTTCCGCTGCGGCAATATACTCTGCCTCGATTGTGGATAAAGCAACACACTTCTGTAGCTTGGACTGCCAAGACACAGCTCCCCCTGCGTAAGTGAACAGCAATCCTGATGTAGATTTCCTACCATCAAGATCGCCTGCCATATCTGAATCCGTATAGCCTTCCAAGACTGGTTTAGCATCTCTAAAGCACAAACACATTTTTGCTGTACCCTTGAGGTACCTCAGAATCCACTTGACTGCTTCCCAATGCTCTTTTCCTGGATTGGAAAGGAATCTGCTTACAACTCCAACCGCATGAGCAATATCTGGTCGGGTGGACACCATTGCATACATCAAACTCCCTACAGCGGATGAGTAGGGAATCGCCTCCATCTCTTGTCTTTCCTTCGTAGAGGAGGGACAAGAATTCTTGCTCAGCTTGAAATGATTAGCCAGCGGAGTACTGACTGGCTTGGCATCTTTCATGTTGAACTTCTCAATTACTCGTTCAACATACTTCTCCTGTGACAGCCACAACTTCTTGGCTTTCCTGTCACGCACAATATTCATGCCCAAAATTTGCTGTGCAGGGCCTAGGTCCTTCATGTCAAAGGACTGTAATAACTCCTTCTTCAGTGATCTGATTGTTGTGGCATCTTGTCCAACGATCAACATGTCATCAACATAGAGCAGAAGTATGATAAAGTTTCCACCGGGAAATGTCCTGACATAAACACACTGGTCTGCAGCTGTTCTCTTGTACTCATGACCTACCATAAATGAGTCAAACTTCTTGTACCACTGTCTCGGCGCTTGTTTGAGGCCGTAGAGACTCTTCTTCAATCTGCAGACTAAGTTTTCTTTCCCTTTGACTTCAAAACCTTCTAGCTGCTCCATGTAAATTTCTTCATTCAGATCACCATAGAGAAATGCTGTCTTCACATCCATTTGTTCAAGTTCCAAATTCAAACTAGCTGCTAGTCCCAAAACTACTCGAATGGATGTCATTTTCACAACTGGCGAGAAGATTTCATCAAAATCAATACCTTTCTTCTGCCCAAAACCTTTGATAACCAATCGAGCCTTATACTTGACTAGCTTTCCGCTGCCATCTTTCTTCAACTTGAACACCCATTTGTTCTGCAATGTTTTTCGACCCTGGGGAAGTTTCACCAAATCATAAGTTTGATTCTTCTGCAAGGATTGCATCTCTTCTTGCATAGTTTGCTGCCAGCTACTCTTCTCCTTATGATTTTGAGCTTCTTGAAAACTTTCTGGCTCCCCCTCATCGGTAAGCAAAATATACTCAGAAGGAGGGTATTTGGTTGACGGCTTAAATTCTCTTGTTGATCTTCGTAACTGTGGACCAACAGTCTCTGGTAGAGGGGGTTGTGGCTCCCCCTGCTCAACACCCTCTACTTCTGGATCTTCTTCTTCTAGAAATCCATCCTGCAACTCTACATCATTGACTGCATGCTGTGGTAACTCTTCTTCATCAGTGGCATGCTGTGATGGTGCAGGGTTTGGAATAATTTCTGAAACATCATTAACTTTGGGTTTGGCTGGTTGCCCAAAGTCTTCAAAGGTCTGGCCTTCTTGAAACACCACATCTCGGCTTCGAATGACCTTTTTGTGTTTCGGATCCCACAATCTGTATCCAAATTCTTCATCTCCATAGCCAATAAAGATGCATGGAGTGGCTTTGTCATCCAACTTCTGTCTGTGCTCCTTGGATACATGTGCAAATGCTTTGCACCCAAACACTCTCAAGTGAGAGTAAGAGATCTCCCTTCCAGACCATACTTCTTCTGGAATCTGAAAATTCAGTGGAACTGATGACGATCTGTTGATCAAATAGCAAGCAACACGAACAGCTTCTCCCAAAAATGGCTTTGGTAGCTTTGCCATTTTGAGCATACATCTGACCTTCTCCACAATGGTTCGGTTCATTCTCTCGGCTATACCATTGTGTTGTGGGGTTCCAGGAACAGTCTTCTCATGCCGGATGCCGTGAGTAGCACAGTAGGCTTTAAATTCCTTTGACGTGTACTCGCCTCCATTGTCTGTTCGGAGACATTTCAGCTTTTTTCCAGTCTCCCTTTCCACCATAGCATGGAATGTCTGAAAATGCTGGAACACCTCAGCTTTGGTCTTTAAGACATAAACCCATACCTTCCGTGATGCATCATCAATGAACGTCAGAAAGTATTTTCTACCACCCAAAGATTCCACTTCAATGGGACCGCAAACATCAGAGTATACTCTGCTCAACAACTCTGATTGTCTTCTGGATGATGAATGGAAAGCGACTCTATGATGCTTCCCAAACAAGCAGTTGTCACAAGGATTTAATTTTGCATCTTTGGCAAAGGGAATAAGTGACTTTTTTGCCAAAATCTGTAACCCTTTCTCACTCATGTGACCCAGCCTTTTGTGCCACAAATTTGGTGACGTCTCATCTTCTGCTGCGTTGAAGCTATTTGAATTCACCTCCACATGAGTCTTGTATAGTGTGCCAATTGCCTGTCCTTTGGCTACCACGAGAGATCCCTTTTTCAACTTCCATATGCCTTTGCCAAAATAGTTCTCATAGCCTTGTCGATCTAAGGCTATCCCTGAAATAAGATTCAGGCGTAAATCGGGAACATGCCTGACATCTTTCAACACCATCGTGCACCTAACTTTGGTTTGGATATGAACATCACCAATTCCCACAATTTTTGAAAAACTGGAGTTACCCATTTCACTGTACCAAAATCTCCAGCTTGGTACGTACTGAAGAACTCCTTCTGGGATGTAGCGTGGTAGGAAGCTGCTGTATTTACCACCCACTCGATGTCGTTGTCTGATATATGGAGGCATTCTTCTTCTTCAACAGAGAATAATGCAATATCCTCTGAGACAGAAACTGCAGTGGTCCCATCTTCGGTCTTTGACTGTCTATTGCCTTGTTGTTGTTCTCCCTTCAAGGCATAGCAATACTTCTTTATGTGACCCTCCTGGCCACAATGGTAACATTTGAACTTTGGCCGGCTCGTACCTTCTCTGGATTTCCCCCTGTCTTGAGATCTTCCTCTGCTGTGTCCTCTACTTTTGCTTCTTCCCCTGCCCCTGCCCCTGCCTCTACCTCTGCTTTTATTTTCTGTGACGAGGGCATGAGATTGATCTCCACCCATTTCTTTCTTTCTTGCCTCTTCACTAAATAAAGCATCTATAACCATGCTCATGGTCAGTTTCCCTTCTGGGGCAGAGTTGCTGAGAGACACCACCAATGTCTCCCAACTGTTTGGCAAAGAACTGAGCAGCAATAGGGCCTGCATCTCATCATCTAACTCCATTTTGACAGTTGTTAGTTGGTTCACCAAATTTTGAAACTCACTGGTATGTTCAGCAACAGAGATACCGCCTTTCAACTTCAAATTCACAAGTCTTCTCATCAGGAGGGCTTTGTTCCGAGCAGTCTTCGACTGGTACATGCTTTCTAACTTTGTCCAGAGAGCATAGGCATCAGTCTCCTGGGCGACATGGTGGAAGACACTGTGATCAATCCATTGTCTGATCTGGCCAATGGTCTTTCGGTTCTTCCGCTTCCAGTCTTCGTCTTTTTCCGTTGGTGGTTTAACTCCATTAAGCTCAATGGGGTCAAACAAATCTCGGCAATACAAGACATCTTCCATTCTGGGCTTCCAAATGGCATAATTGGAAGCATTTATCTTTATCATGGAACCTGAATTCGATGTTGGTTCCTCCATCATACAAAAAGATCTCTGTTTGAAAAACAGACTTTGCTGTGAAGTCTGGACTGCTCAAATTAGCAGGAAAAGCACTTCGGATTGCCAAAATAAAAACTGCAAATTTTTGAAACCTTATTTGCAAAATTTGACCGTACGGATGTGCCCGGAATACTCTAAATAGTCGGAAACCACTATTGGATCACCAAAAACTGACTCCAAATGGCTTCGATCTAGCCAAAACATTTTGTACGCCTCAGATCTGCGGCTGCACCATAGCCGTGTCGCACCGGATTTTTCTTCAGAGTGATGACGTGGCGATGACGTGTCTGCCACATGTCGATGATTGGACGCTGACGTGGCGACCACGTGGCAGCCCCTGGCTGACAACTGTGCCACGCGGTGATGACGTGGCGAGATGACGTGGCGTGCGTGTTGATGGCGCGTGTATGGCACGCGCTGTTCCCTCAGTCGTCGTCCTCCTTAAACCGCGCGTGGGGCGCGTGGGTGCGATTGGGATCACGCGCCGGGTGCCTGCACGGCGCGTGTGGGCGCGTGTCGAGACTGGGACTCACGCACAGACTTCCAGGGGCGCGTGAGGGCGCGTCCGGCCTCCGTTGGGTGTCTGCTTTATATTTCTGGACTCCTCTCATCGAGCCCTTGCTCCTAGTATGCTCAAAATCTGATTTCGAGCAATACGATTTCTGGGCAGTTTCGAAACAACACTCTATTTTTCCAAAAAACGTACAACTTTGCTCTGATACCACTTTGTTAGGATCAAACACACCCAGAAAAATATCTCACACACACAGAGAACACAATATTTACGTGGTTCGGCCCAATGCCTACATCCACGGACAGAAATGAGAATTTTCACTAAAATGGAGCAAAATACAAAATACAGAGGAGGAGATAAAACTCACTCAACTTACAGCTCTCACTCTCCAATTTCTGATGATACAAACCCCTCCTTACTCATCTCAATTTATAACCAAGAGAGGAGGAGTAGGTGAAGTGCTAGCCATAATTGGCCAAGGTGGTGCCACCCTCACTATCTTCCTTTAGTGAGTTGGTGTTGCCCTCCACCAGCCTCTTTTCTCACATGGTGCCACCCACACCATGTGGATGGTGGGCTCCTTACCATGTGGGTAGTGGATGGAGCCAACAGTCAAGACTAAACTCTTTCATGAGCCAATGACCATGCTGTGCCGATCGTCTCTTCTCGTAAACAAAGTTTTTCATGCAACCTATAAGCACTCCTTTTTTATTATGAATAGGTTGGCTGTTGACACCGCTCCACGTACCTCCCTTCCCCACCGTGCGATCAAAACGTTTCCCAAAATTCTGATTCTTGCATTTCTTCTTCTTCAATGTAGTATAATAATAGTAGCTAGAGACGTTTTTGTTCCAGTTCGATCTCCAAAATATGTCCCATGGCTCTTCATCACCATAGAGGTCGCACTCTAGGATGAAACCTTCATATGGCAGTGGTTGTTCTATGGCCTTTTTGAAAAGGTAATGGGACACCAATTCTTCGTTTGTGGGCACAAACTTACGACCTACGCCAAAAGCAATTGCCATTCTTTGATCACTTGTCTTCTCTTCTCCCTCTGCACTTCACTTGCTAGTAATGTAATAGAAAGTTGTTTGAGGGTTTTGTTGTTGAATGTAATGTGATGGATAGAACGTGAGGTATATAGGTATATATAATAGAGAGGTAGTTTGATAAAGGTGCTTGATATTTAGCAAGAAAGAAGTAGTTAATATTGACTAGGATACGTATTAGGAAAGTTTAGGCCATGTTAGACACCCAATTTCATTGCAAGAAATTTGTACATGGATAGAATTCTAATTCTACGAAAAGGCTTTGTTTGGTTAACAGTGGAGAGATTAATAATTCATGAGATTAGTATAAGATTGGTTATCTAACAAAATTAGTGACAAATAATTAGCTCTTATCCATATTTGTTTTGCAATTGATATGAAAATATATTATGTCAATTATATGTTTGGTTTGCATTATTAGTGGTGGGACTAAAAAATTGATCAATTTTGTTGGGTAGAATGTCCATAGAAATTTAATCTGGATAACAAAATTTATAACCAAACAATGAAATGTAAGTTTCATGTATTAATCTCAATACATGTTATAATCCTCCCAATCAAGGAGGCCCTAAGAGTAGAATTCTTGTACAATAACAAATTTGATAAACAAAGCACTAACCACTTAAACAATACATAGTAGGTTTTGTAAAATAGATTTTGATGATTAATGATATTATGAGTTGATATACTCATTTTCTTCAATATTGTTAAGTATCTATTCTCGGTATTCTTTGTAAATCAAAGCGTCTATAGAAGAATCTTAATTTTGATATTCTTGTTTGGATTAAGAGATTCTAAGATTGTTAATATTTTTGTGTTTCGCACTATATCAATGAGACTCCAAATGAGGATCATAAGTTTGATAAACAAAGTACATACTATTTGAACAACACATATTATATGTGCATTTTTCTTTGTTAATATTCTTATAATTTATATTTTTTTTAGAGTTGTACATGTATCACGTATGCGGACGGCTAATAATATGCTTATTTATATGTTGTTTATATATATGTAAAATATACCATATATATATATACTAGTAAAAGGCTAGTGCAACAGGTCAAATGAAAAGATTGTATGAGAAAATAAAAATTAATTAGATTATTTAAGAAGTTGATTACTTGTGTACTCTTTTCATGCGAGGCATAGATGACTTAATATTATGTAATTTTTTTAACTTATCATCGTATAGTGGTGTTTCTATACAAAAATACTATTTCAGTAATAGAATAATTTATATCATATTTCCTTGAACTATTAGCCAATATCACTTTACTTCCTCAACCAAAAAAAAGTTATATTTTTTCACCTTAAACTATTAATTTTTATCAGTGTAATTGTTCTGTTAAGAATTTTTTTCCGTAATAGATGAAAAATTGACGTGCGACTTATACATGACATGTCAAATGGAATACTTAAAAAGATATTATGAGTCTGTTTGGTGTGATTTTTAAAAACTATTTTGATGTTTTTAAGTTTTCGTGTTTTTTGTTTTAACCTTTAGCGAACTTTCTTCATATTTCCAAAAAAAAAAAATATATTTTAGATACTTTTGTCATTAAGATTCAAATTGAAAAAAATTAATAGATAAGGAGGTTTAGTATTATAATTTTTAGTTAAAGGGGTAACATGACTAGCAACAATAGTTGAGAGGATTAAAATGTAATTTGCCATTATTTATGTTAAATAGATAAATACATGGGTAAATTACAATTAGGGATTTGCTTAAAATATAAATTACTTGTATAGTTCTGAAAATTGCATCACGCCCCTTCTAATTTTTAACTGCATTAATAGTTTTAATAATATCATAAATATATTTAACAATTTTATTATTGCATACATAAGAGAAAATAATAAAAAAAATTATGTCAAGGGGAGTATTTACAATTTTTAGAACTACATGGAACAATCTATATTTTAAACAAATATAAAGAGGTGTATTTATAATTTACTCTAAATACATTAGATAGATAGATAGATAGATAGATAGATGACAACCATTTTCTTTTTTTCCTAAGGTGTTGGACCCCAGTTGTTTTGATTTTAAGGAGAGAATAACACAAAAGAGAAGGGTAAAATAAAATAAAAAAGAAAAAAGAAAAATATAAGTCTCAGTACTCTCTTATAGTATATAGATACAAATATAGATATAGATATATAATTTTTATTTTATTTTTTGTTCTTTTGGGAACAAGTTACTTTGTCCTTTTAACTTATTTTGGTTTTTAAAGCCTCCGTTTGGGGAGTGGGTTGGCTTTTTTGATTATTTTAGCCTGGGTTAAAAAGTTTGGTTTGGGAAAGGCTTTTTGACTTTTTGATTTTTTTTGACTTTTTTTGTGAGAGAAGAATGTAATGATTATGGGTTGGATGTGATATTTTGTTTTTTGTGGCTAAAATAGTCTATTTTATCTTTTATGGCTAAAATAGCCAAAAAAACCCCGTTTAGCTCTTGCCAAACGGAGCCAAAGTATCAATTTGAATAACTATTTTATTAAATTATTAACATGAATGTATTTTATTCAACCCATTAATTTTTTTTTTTAAAAAATATGTCATATTCAATTTTTTTTTTTTTTTTTTTTTTTTTTTGTGTGTGTGTGTGCATGTAATTAGATTAATTTGGTTGTATTCAGAAGTAATATTTTATTATAATTAGTTGCAATTAATTTTGTCTTTTAGTGCATGATATTTGGATGTTTGCCTTTTTACTATGAAGGAACATGAATTTGAAAATATATGCCTTTCCACATGTGATATTTATATATATATATCCTATTAACGATTAAGGATAAAGTAAACTAATTTAGTGATTAAAGTTAAAATTATTTAAATAAAAATTTAAGGAATAAAATAAAACAAGTATAATATTTTTTGAGAAGAAAATTTTTTCCATTTTTTTTTTCTTTTATATTGCATTAGAAAGGAGGTGACAAGTCAAATTCATGACTTTCTATGTGTGATAACTGAGTACTTAACCCATCTTACTTTTCTTTTATGCATGTTGGGTTCAACACTTTTGAAATTTATTTCTCAAAATTTTCGTCTCTATTAACTTCAAATTCTGAGTTTCACTTGTTTCGGGAGGCTTGAAGTTGAATCCGGGGGTTTTACACTTGAGCTGGTAAATTTTCTGGGCTGAGGGCTGAGCCGCACGTGTGGGAGATGAGGCCGCACGTGCAGAAATCAGGGGATTTCTGGGTAGCATACTGCATTATATGCAGGTGCGGGAGTGGAAGTGCGAGGGAAGGGGCCGCACGTACGGGGATGAAGGCCGCACTTGCGGGAAGCACGCTCCGTACGTGCGAGAGTGAGTGCCGCATGTGCGAGAGTTGCTGAGTCTGAGAATTTCTTTTTCTTCCTTCCTTGGGCAGAGTGTATAACATTTTATGCACCTCTCTCTCTCTTTCTAAAAACCCTTTTCTCCTTTTTCTCTTTATATTTCCTACATCAACACCCACTCAATCTTTGATTTCTCCAAATCCATAAACATTTTGACCTTAGTTCCTTGATTAAAGTTGGAGAGCTAAGCTAGAGTTTCATTGTGTGCGGTGAAGATCGAGTTTCATCACCATTGATAGTGAGGCTTTCATCCATTTTCCCTCCAAGAACTTGAGATAGGGGATTTCTTTGAGTTATATATATGTTTTTACAAGATTATGTTAGTTTGGAACTCTTTTGGATAGTATTAGGAACTTGGTTTGTTTTATGTACTGTGATAATTTTCAAAATGGATTTATTCCTTCTTCTTTTTTTTTTTTTTTTTTTTTTTTGCAATGCTAGAGGATTTGACCATATTATGGAAATGGGGAAAAGATTTCTTATGAAAGATGAAAAAATGTTTAGTTTTGGAAAAAAAAAACCTAGAAACTTGAGATTTTGTGAAAATGTTGGGAATTGTGGGTGTTTATCCATCATCATGTTAAAATAAAAGAATGGTTGAAGAAAAACTCTTTGTTATTTGACAAAAGGTAAATTTTTCTTGGAATATGAGAATTGAGGGTTTTTGGGAAGTTATTGCTCAAAATGTAATGTAGTTATGAAACAAATTAATTATTAAGAATTGTAAAAAGTATGAGTTTATTGGTTGATCATTGAAAAACCTAGATGAATATATAGCTATGAGGAGGAATAGCATTGAAAAGGGAAATGAGTGTTGTGATCATTATGAGAACCTTGCATGGAATAATTGAAAAATGGGAATTTGATCACAAATGAAACATTTGTATGGAAGTTTGGTGAATGGAAGGATCTTGCATTGCATGGTTAATTCTTGCATTACATGGATAATAATTGCATTGACATTTCAATACTATGTTTGTTATAACTATTGAATTGGGGTTTGAATACTTGCATTGAGAATGAAATGTTGTAATAATGAAAAATAAGATTTGTTGAAATGTTTTGGGGTAAATACGTTGGTAAGTCCGAATAGGAGATGTAGATGAAATTGATTAAGTTGGGCCTGAGTATCCGGGGTGAAAGATTGAAAACACGCGCGGATGAGGTACCACTTCCCTTCCGATTAGCAATCGGTAAAGTGGGGTTTTTGGTAGTGCTAGTTATGCCTACTTTTAGACACCAACCTAGGGATTACTTGAGTCGTATTTACCGCCCCTCTGAAATAAATCGTAAATTTCTGAATCGTTTAGATTTCAAATTATCATTGAGCATGACATGTGCATTTCATATTGGGAATCCTGCATAAATGTATATACTTTGTTAAGAATTCTCTACTAGGTTTCATGCTCACCCCTATGGGATTTTGGTGCAGGAAAAGATGTGGTGAATCCGCCAAATTAGGGCGTGGATGTATGTATCAAGAGCACGAGGCTCTATTTTGTTGTGACCATATTTTTGTAAAGCCAAGGGCTATATATGTGTAGGTTCGAGACACCATCTTTTGTGTAACCGGGAATATGCCTTGGAATATGTAAGCCCTTGAGGGCAATTTTATTTATTTTCGGATTTGATGTTCTACAGGATTCATTTATTCATATCATTGAATATATAATTCGCATGTGGGACTATTTTGTACAAACTTCTATGATCAATGTTATGATGATTGGGGAATTACTATTATTCTTTAATGAATGTCGATTGATGTACCTAGATTATGATGGGAAAATTTTGGGGCGTTACACTATCTAACCACGGATGACTATGAAATTTCCATTGGTTATTATGACTATGAAATTTTTATTGGTTATAAAAATGATTATTGTAACGCCCCAAAAATTTTCCCAACATAATCTAAGTACATCAACCAACATTCATTATAAAATAGTAGCAATTCCCAAATCATCATAACATTGATAATTAAAGTTTGTACAAAATAGTCCCACATGCGAATTATACATTCAATGGTATGAAATACATGAATCTATAGCATATAGAACGTCAAATCCAAAAATAAATAAAATTCCCTCAAGGGGCTTACATGTTCCAAGGCTTAAGTTTGGTTACACAAAAGATGGTTTCTTGAACTCATACATATATAGCCCTTGGCTTACAAAAAATATGGTCACAACAAAATAGAGCCTCGTGCTCTCAATACATACATCCATACCCTAGTTTGGCAGATTCACCACATCTTTTTCTGCATCAAAATCTCATAGAGGTGAGTATAAAGCTCAATAGAGAAATTATTAACAAAGTATATACATTTTATACAAGCCTCATAAAAATGAATGCATATGCCATGCTATACTTTTTACATGAAGATCACATTATTATATTTGGAAAATCTTTTATGCTCAATAATATCTTTAAATCTCAACAATGCATAAATTATCAATTTAATTCAAGGGGGCGGTAAATACGACTCAAGTAATCCCTAGGTTGGTATTTGCAAATAGGCATAACTAGCACTACCAATACCCTACTTTACCGATTGCTAACCGAAAGGGAAGTAGTACCTCTTCTACGCGTGTTTTCAGTCTTTCACCCCGGACACTTAGGCCAACTTTACCAATTTCATCTACACCTCTTATTTGGACTTACTAATGTATTTACCCCAAAGCAATTCCATAAAAAGATTCATGCACAAACTTCTTTTCTCAATGCAGAACTTTCCCAAACTCAAGTCAAGATATGTAATAACCAATTGAATGAATATGCAATGCAATAATTTTTAATGCCATATAACATATCTTCATTTTCAAGTATTTCAATGATAAGTCCGTGACAATCAAAATTCTCATTTCTTCCTTTTAACGCTATTTCACAAAATAGCCACATGTTCAATGAATTCTATCAATTAAAAGCAACATTTTCATACTTTGGATTTTTCTCAACAATTTAGTTGCAAGACTACATTACCATCCATGCACAACAACCTCCAAAATCACCACTTCTCACATTCCATGAAACTCATCATTTACATATATGTATAAACAAGAAAATTTCCCCACCTTTTATTCATTTTGGCACACAAAATAATGTATCAACAATGCCAACCAAGTATTCCCAATATTCTTTTAAAACCCCCAATTTCTAGGTTTTTCCCAACCACACTTCACACACACAAATCTTTTGAAAGAATTTCCTCAAAAACATTTCTCCTTAGCCAATGTAATTTAAAACCCTCAAGAAAATTATTTCATGGAAAATAAGGAGCAAAACCCCTCCTAAACTACCCACATTGTTGAGCCAACCATCAATATTCAACATTTACAAGAGAACTTCGAAAATCAACAATAAATCTTGCAAATATATATATATATATATGACTCTAAGAAAGTCCCTATCTCAAGTTTTTGAAGAAGAAAATGAGATGAAACCCTTGAAATCAACGGTGCCAAAACCCAATCTCCACCGTACACAATGTAGCCCTCGAGGAGTTCTTTAACTTTGATGAAGGAACTTGGGTCAAAATGTTTATGGATTTAGAGAAATGATCTAGTGAGGTTTGATGTAGGAAAAGTAAAGAGAATGAGGAGAAAAAGGTTTTCAGAGAGGGAGAGAGGTGTATAAAATGATATACTCTCAGCCTAATGAAAGAAGAGAAACAAATTTTCAGACTCAGCGTCTCCCGCACGTGCGAAGCGTGCCTCTTGTACGTGCGACCTTCATCCCCGCACGTGCTGCCCTTTACTTCTCACACCTGCTGCTTCACATGCTTTTTTATTTCAGTATGTATCCAGGTCTTCCCCTGTATTCCGCATGTGCGGCCTCACCTCCCGCACGTGCGATCCAAGGCCCCATACGCGCGGCCCTAGTCCTCCAACCCAAAATTTTCTCGATTCAACTCCAGACATTCCAGACCCGACCTCACACCCTCCAAAACAAGTGAAATTCAATAACGGAATAAACAAAAATAAAATTTTGAGAAAAACTTCTAAACACAACAAACCCAAATGATTAACAAGGTTCCAAGTCAAACCGACACCGCAACAAGACAAACCCAAAGTTAAACGAGGGAAAAGGAAACGAGTAACGCACTCGGTCAACACAATTATTTACCCTAAAATCCGTAAATTATTGAAAAATATTATTCTAATTTTTTAAATTATAAAGCAAACAGATAGAAATTGGTTCTCTAAATTATTAAGAAATATTACTTTACCCCCTAAATGATAAAAGAGGGCAAATGGATCCCCTAAAAGAGTATAAATTGAACCCCCTAACTGAAGGGATCAAAGTGAAATACACCAATAATTTCAGAGGTCATTTTGTACGCTTTTATAGTTTAAAAGGCAAAGTGCATTTCTTAATAGTTTGGGGAGTCTATTTGTATATTTTTATAATTGGGTCTTGCCAACAAGTGCCCTTGAGGTAGAAGTAAATGATAAAAAATTTGAAGAACACAAAACACTTTTTATTAAATTCAATGCACTTTTACTAAAATCAATACACTTTTTAA
Organism: Camellia sinensis; assembly: GCF_055761805.1. NCBI lineage: Eukaryota > Viridiplantae > Streptophyta > Magnoliopsida > Ericales > Theaceae > Camellia > Camellia sinensis. Next base: position 176,520,396 of record NC_138962.1, on the reverse strand, counting down.
CATTTTTATATATTTTTAAGTAGGGATGGCCACGGGGCGTGCCATCTTCCCCTCCCGGGTAGATAAACTCCATCTCTGCTCCTGCCCCAGCCCCACTCCCGCTATGGGTGAAATTTTTCAACCTCATCCCCATCCTCGCAGATAACCGACGACGTTTCAAATAGTCAAAAAAATTAAGAACCATTTAAATCTTTAACACACTAAATAATTTTTCTTGTTTCCATATATATATATATATAAATAGTGAGATTTTTAGGATTATTATTTATTTATATATAAATAGAACCACAGACTTTTAATATTCTTTTCTTATATCTAATTATATTTTATGTATATATATATACACATATATTATTAATGTTAGGTTTTTATAATTGGCAATCCCGTTTGACAAAACTCCTTTCAGTTGTAATTTTACTCGCTCTTTTGTTTCAGTGAGACTATGAGTGTTTAGGTGCGAATCCAACCCAAATTGTGCTTATACAGAAGATTTTGTGATCTTGATCATTTCATGTTTGCCACTTTCCTGACTATGTACAGGGATCGAACTGTCAAAGTTGTTGGATAGCTCAAGCGGTCATTTATGTGCTCGAGTGGAGAAAAGGATCATCCAATACGTTGGCAGAGCGCCTGAATTCTGGGAAGAAAGTTTTACCACTCGAGTAGTGAAAGTTGTGCTCGAGCAGTCAGCTTATATGTTTTACACCGCCTTTACTCACATTGCTCAAGCGGTGAAGTGTGCACTCGAGTAGTCTTCGCGATTCAATTTACTATAAAGTGTGTAGTTTGCTGTTTTTAAGATTTAAGCCGTCCAGATTTTCAGAAAGGAAGAAAAAACAAAGTGTTTTTTATTCGATGGTGGTTTATGATTGTTTCCTTGATGATTGAACGGTGATCAATGGATCTATGAATTTTATATCAATCATCAAGGGGTTTATTTGTTTTCTTTTATTCACAAAAGAGAGTTGTTCTTCGGTGGATTCTAGGGAATTTGGGCCTAAAGCTTTGGTGGATTCAACATCGACGTTGTGAATTCAACGTTGAGCAAGACAATTCCGAGGTGAAGACAGTGGTAGAAGAAGCACATCGAGTTTGGTTCAATTCAGGCGTGGATTCACTAAGTAATTGAAAGTGCTCTTGTGTAATTTTTTTTTGTCTTTTTAGTGGATTATTTTTTAGTTTTGGCCGTGATTTTTTATCACAATTGGAGACGCTCCAATTGTGATTTTTCCACATTAAATCATTGTGCCGATTTGTCTTAATTGTTTGTTTGAGATTGTTATTTATTATTTAAATTAAAACATAATCACGAATCAATATTTCAGGGATTTTTAGATTTTTCAATTAATGATATCGGGTCGGGTTTGGATCGAGGAAGGCGATACCCGCCCCTGCCCTCGCCCTACTCCCATTGCAGGTGACCAAAACATAATCCACCCCCGCCCCACATAAGTGTCGAAACGGGTAAAATCCGCCCTATTAGGGCAGGTATAAGTGGACTCTCTTGGATCGGATTAAAATAGTCATCCCTATTTTCAAAACATTTTATACACACTTTCCAACATTAAAAAAATGCATAAGGAACACTTGTTAGCATTTACCTTTATAATTGGCCACCCCAACTATCACGCGTTTTTCATGTTGAACCCCATACTTCGATTTATTTCAATTTAGTACCTAAATTTTTCATAAATTGATCAATTAGACCCCTGTCGTCACCTTCCGTCTACGATTGGATAGAATGTGCTGACATGACATTTTAAAATTTCATTTTACCCCCCAAACTATATCTTAAAAATCAATTTACCCCAGAAATTAAAAATCAATTTGTCCCCCAAATTATATTTTAAAAATCAATTTGCCTGTCACATCAGCACATTCTGTCCAATTGTGACGGAAGATGACGACAATGGTCTAATTGATCAATTTGTGGAAAGTTCAAATACTAAATTGAAATAAATTGAAGTATGGGGGTCAACGTGAAAAATGCGAGATAATTTAGAGGGAAAAATGATATTTACTCTTTATAATTTAAGGGGTCAAAATATTTTAAGAAGTCTTTATATAAATAATCCTTAAAAACGTTATGTTGTAAGATTATATGTAAAATGAATTAAGATATGTTTGGCCTTGTTTTACTGATGAAACAAGAAATTAAATAATAATGTTACATTTAGTGGGTGTTTGAGAAGTGAGTTTTTTTGTAGGTTTTTTAGTTGTAAGATATTATTGGAGAATTTTTTTTTTGTGTTTAGGAAGATAGTTGGGTTTTTTTGTGGTTGGATATGATATTTGTGAGAGAAAAAGTAAAATGATTATGGGGTTTGATGTGATATTTTGTTTGGATTTATTTTTTTTGGTCTTGTAACCAATTTGTCTTTTAGTGAAAAAAAATAAAAATAAAAAAAACCAAAAAACTTCCTTCCCAAACAGCGCCTTAAATAACTATAAAAAAATTTAAGCATGATTTAAATTCAATCTCCTTGCGATGAAAATTAATTAAAATGAGTCTCAGTTAATATCTTCTATGCACATTTACGTGTTTTATTTATATGCAAGTATAAGTATTACTTGTAAACAAAATGGGAGGAGGACATGATAATAATAATTATAAAAAAAAAACCATTTTTACTTTTTTGTTAGATTATTTTTATTTTTAAAATGAGTATATATTTGTTGAAATATATATATATATATATTGTTCAATAACTCACAAAAAATAAATACATATAAATAATTTAATTTCTTTTTCACTTACAAATTCAATATCCAAACATAATTTTAGTATCTTCAATTTTACCAATTTACTCAAGAAATTTATTATACACCTTATAATTACAGAATAAAATAATATAATTTCATATTTTCTTAGTCATAATAAAAAAATTAATAACTAAATACAAAAAAATTATAATCAAAATCTCAAAATAATATTAAAGAAGAAAATTGTGTAAATTGAGATGTAGATTGTACGAGTACGAAATAATGTTATCGTATAATCCTGTTGATCAAGTTTGCGCTCCTCCAAATGTCGTCACTTTGCTCCCTGAAAACACAAATGTGAACTAGCCGGCGGGTGTGTACTGGATACCTCTCCGATGCCTAAGTCAACAAATAGACAATAGACAAAAGCTTTGTGTATTTGAGAGTCAAAATTGTGATACCTGTACATAGATCCTGCTATGAGCTTTTATAGATTCCGTGTGGCACAATCCTAATAGGACTCTTTTTCTCCAATGTAGAGTCCTCCTAGGAATCAGAAAGGTAATGCTCATCTTTCTACATCCCCCTCACTGCCTAACCAAGTGAGATGGTCTTACCGCAGTAATATGACAAACAGCCGAGCTATCTTTAGCCCTCAAACAGACTCAGCTCGGTGCATCCACAGGCGACGTTTAGCTTGGTCACTGTTCAACTAAACCTCGGCTCTGAATACTATGACTGAGCTAACTATTACCACTCCACCCGAGGTAACTATAACCATACTTAGACCGAACTAATCAGCAAGGTCCAATTTGCTAAGTTCTTTTCACTACGGCCCATAGATCGGCCCACTACAAAGTCTGGGCCCAGCTCGGTCCTAATGCACATAAAAAATCCCTCTCAATTGCCCCTTAATTCCATCTGCAATGCATGATTTGGGATTACCTGTTATTAGCCGAGCTAAAGGTCCAAAACCGACCGAGCTAAAGCAAGTAGTTCCACCGAGCTCACGTTCTACCGGGCCACAGATTTGCCCGGTTTAAGAAACATCTTGTCAACTGCTCTGCACGCCGTTCCGCTTCTCAAGTACATCTGAATCGTTACTTATTCCCATGGACACGTGGCTTGCCTCTACTGGTCATGTACAATTGTCTTAGCCGTCGTTGTACCTTGGAATTTTTGAACAGTCCCGCCTTTTCTATGCTTTAAACAAAAACCCTAGTTTTTGGACCCAGCACTCCACTGTTCATCTTCTCTCTCTTGCCCTCTGAGCCTCCATTTTCATGACCATAGCACTTGCAAAGCTTGTGTTTTCACTATCATCCTTGCGGTCTTGGTCCTCATCCTTTCATCTTAAAACGGTAAGTAACTCAATCCATTTTGCTTTTCATTTGTATAGTATAGCGGCATGTAGTATAGTATACATATGTTTTGCTTTTTTAAAACATACTCGTAGGGTTTTCACATATATGGCCAAGAACCACTTAGACAATAATCATACACTAACTGGATTCACAAACAATTTGCAATGTGATACTTTTGATCCAAAATAACACCACGACCGAGATAGGAACCTATTTGCCATAGGTGTATATTTAGACCGAACTGGAAACCTTACCCAATGACCGAGCTAGAATTTGGAGCCATTCCTTGTGTTACGACCGAACTAAGAATGTGGAGATATCGTGTACACTAACCTCTAACTGAGCTAGAGGCCTTGTGTTGGCCCTTTTCTACCACCGAACTGAAAACCCCCGTTTCCCGTATGTGACCGAGCTAAGCTTTTACAATTTTTTGCAAATTGACTGTTTACTTAGTCCGGTCTAGTTGTTTGGACATAACACTTCTTATTTCCACTTTGCAGACTTGACTAGGTTGGCCAGGCACGCCCTTGCACCCTGCCCCTAGGCAGCTTTGCTCAATCGAGCCAACCAAAGCCTCAGTCGCGCCGAGCTAGGCTTAATTTATTTATAACTTAAGTTAAATGGGTAAATATCGGTTCCTGGTGGAATCACCTGGGGCGATAGCCGAGTTCCGAAAGGACTATCATATTCCTGATGATGTACATCTCTCATTAGCTGAACTAGATACCACGCCCTGGGGAAAACATGGCTTTGTGCCCTTTACCGTAATATCCATTGTAGAAGCCTCCTTTCAGGCCTTCTCCACAAAAGCTGGAAAACTTGGGTGTACACTCCAAGCATTAATGATTCTAAAAGTCTTAGGACCCTAGTCTCATTCATTTTCCATTAGTAACAGAGGGTAGTAATCAGAAATGAGCCTTGGGAAACCCCAGAGCTTTAAATTGAACACCTCCAACCATTTAGGATCCACTAACACCCTATTTATTCTACTCCACTTTTCTTCTGCTAATGAGTTACACCAAGTATATTTTTTCCCAAGTAATGGTAGATCATGAACTACACATTTGTCAATAAATTCAATGAACTCTCTCATTCCTTTTTCTCTTCTAAAGAAACCCTTTATTTCACCTATGCTTTTTATTTCATTAAAATCCTTACATAAACACCATGGGTTGGGAAACTCCCTCTTGAGCTTTAACAAGCAATCCCACAATTTTCCCCTATTACCCACTTCATTTGGTACATAAATATTAAGAATAACACAATTAAAAGAAGAAAATAGAGTACCTGAGAGCAAAATGAATATTTTATTACAACAACACTCCTTAAGATGAAATACCTCTAAATCCCATATGTAGAGAAGTCTCCTAGCTAGGCTTTCAGAGTCCACAGCCAAAAATTCCATATTGTTTCTTGCCCACATTGCTCACACTTCCTTTTCTACTATTGCAGATTTTTTGGTTTCCTGAAATAAAGCTACAGCTACATTTCTTTCCTTTAGAATTTTCCTTATCTTCCTTTTCTGTCCTTGTCTACCTGTTCGTCTAATGTTCCAAGATAGGATCTTTATGGTAATTAAACATACATCTATAAGCCTCCTTCAATGGATACAGATTAGGCTACAGCACCATCACCTCTGTCCATCCGTCCTATATCTTTAACTTCAAGTTCCACAATCTTTTTTAGAACTTCAGCTTCCTTTCCATTCATTTCCACACCCAACAATTTTCCCATCTGCAAACAAGCTTGTGCCTCATCCAAGATTCTTCTGTCTCCATCCCTTCCACTGTCAATAAAAGCTAACAGTGAGGCTTCAACTATAGATGCTCTAAGTAGAGCTCTTTTTGGGGCTGATTTGCTAGTTGATGCACCCTTCGATCCCACTCTTTTTTCCAGGCCAAAGAATCCATTTTTTGGCGGATGTAGCTGATCTTCTCTTTCCCTTTTGTTTTTGCCTTACCTTTTCTTTTCAAGGCTACAGACCTGAACTTTGAGCTGTCATCCTGTGTTTGAGAAACACTAGACTCTCTAATCCCATGCCCAGCACCAACAACTCTTTCGTTTACATGGGCATCACACAGCAAAGGCCCACACTGAACTTCATTCAGTCCATCCAACTCATGATTCAAATTATTGTGGCCCAAAACCACTTCCAAACACAGCCCAGGCTTATTTAGACTTGAGCCACTCAAACTTCTCATAAAACCAGGCATGTAAACTTGCCTATCATTACCCTGATCAGCTGGCTTTAAGGCATTAAATGCATTGCTAACTGTCACCAGTTCCTTGCATGCTTTTGCCTCAAGCTCCTTGCCCCCCATGCTGCATGACTCTACCACTTCCGTATCACTCTTCCATTGTGACCCTTTGTCTGCCTCTATTACACTATCATCCCCATGCGTCAACATTCCTCTGGCCTCAATTTTGTATTGCTTAAAACCCTGAGCTGTCTCACCTCCTATGGGGTGAGTTGACTCATCAATGTGGTTCTGCAGTGGCTTACCATCTCTGTTAGAGTCATTATCCTCCTCTTCCTCATCTAAGCTGTAGAGACCTTAATGTTTGGTAACTACACTTGAAACCCTACGCCTTAGGTTAATAGCATTTTAGCCCATAGTTCCATAAAAGTCTGCATAATGGCCCAATAAAGAATACTTTTAAATCCTAGAACACCACTTTATAATTGGAAATACCCTAATACTTGGCTTTTATTTATTTTACCTCCTAGTTTATAAATTATTTCATACATTTTATTTATTTATTAATTTTTTAGCCTAGTTGCATATTTACTAATTCTTTGAATCTTTATTATTTATTTGAGCAATTAAATAGCCATAAATATCTTTAAATAAATAGTTTTAATATTTATTTGAGCAAATTAGTAGTAAATTAGTGGAAAAATATCCAGATATTTATAAGTTTTCTTAGTCATTAAGCTAGAAGGGTAGAATGATCTTTTTAACCCAAATTCATGGCCTATAAATTGAGATCATCGTCTCAATTTCCACTCTCACGTTTCAGCAGCCCAGGGAGAGGGTGAGAGAGGGAGAGTGTGACTAGGGGAAGTAGAGAAGAAGAAAAAAAAAAAGAAAAAGAAGAAAATGTGACTCAAGAAGGTAAGAACACAACTCCCTTCTCTTCTCTAATTCTTTCACCCATCTCATCCTATTGTTTAGATGCCCTCTTTTGTTTCATATTAGTGTTAAATAGGATTTGGTGTGTATAAAAGTGTGGGTATCAGTTAGTGACATTGTCTTGCAAATTTGTCAAATTAGGCACTACTGTAACTTCTCAAATTTAAAAGCAATATCAAATTTATTTATTTCTTAAATTTGAATTTAGTGTAGGATATTTGGTGTGTTTAGAGCTTGAGATAATTTTATTAGCCCCTAATTGTGTGTTTTTATGGATTGGATATTTTGTTTAAAAATCTGGTCTTGAGTCTCTAAAAAACAATCCGTTTCTTGAAATTTTATAAAATTCCAGAAAAATCATCTCATATTGGTTCTTCTATCAAAATTTAGGATTCTGAGTCCTCTTTTCAATGGAATTTATTTGGGTGAAAATCATCAGATAGATTGAGAGGAAATCTAGTTTTCCCAAAGGGTGACAAATCTGGACAGGTTTTCGAATAAGCTTGTAGATGAATTTCTAGAGGTGCTGTTCAAATTCTGCAACTTGGAACTGAAACTAGACAGGTTCATTATTGTTTCTGTGCAATTTTAGCCTCTAATCTGACCTGAAAGTATTTTTACCAAAGCATTATTGTTAGCACTGCAGAATTGAATAGTGCTGGAAATTGTGTTTTATTAGTGTTTCAAAGCATTCCTAATGTTGTTTGTTTGCTTTACCATACTTATGTATGCTTATCATGGGTTATATTTCCTCTCTTATGTTTGTCTTATGCTCTTTTATGTGACAAACTTGCTTAGCAAAAGATCTAATAAACGGAAAATGGAAAGGGGTTGGTAATGGGCGATGTTCACCCTTGTGTTTCAGAATGATTTATGTAATATACACATGAATGACATGAATTATGATGGGATTAATACCAAATGAGCTAAGTCTTGCGCAAGAGGTCTAAGCGAGCCCCTAGGTTGACATGGATGTATTCAGACTCTATGCTGCAGTTTCAAGGTGTAAGCGAGCCATTTGGTATGGTATGTGCAGCATGTAATTGAGCCCTAGGCACGATTTGGTATGGTATGTGCAGGGTGTAAGCAAGCCCTAGGCACAATTTGGGTGTAAGCGAGCCCACTTGTTTGGCCGTCCTTTTTGAGATCCATCAATGTCGCTGACCGGTAAATAACCGGGAGGTGAGCATCGGTGGTAAGGTCTACAAAGTAGCAAAAAGGGGTGTTTTAAGTAGTCTGATGTTTAGCCTTGTAGTTGGGTAGAAGGATCTCTTTGGGGGATTCTTAATATCTAGTCTAACTACTAATTCATAGAACGTATGTTATGATACCCGATTTGTTATGTGTATAGTTAATTGGTTGATAGAAGATATGGCGGTGTGTGTGTGTTTTTACTGGGCATTCCAAGCTCATGGCGTGTCATGCCAGGTGAGGAAGCAGTTTATGATAGTGAAAGTTATCCCGAAGGCAACCAAGATGAAATGTTAGAGCCGTGGTTCACTTGAAGACTTAGATTAGTAGTTTTTTTTTTTTTTTTACTTTTGACTTTTGGCGTGACAGTGTCACGCCCCCAAAATAATACAATAAACCTATCTACCATGCGGAAGAATATGACAGAAATACAATACTTGCATTCATCAGAGTTCAGTGTTTAACAAACAGTTAAATGCCATGTACGCTTACATATTTCTAAGTCATTGCTTGGTTACACAAATTGAGTCTCGCTCGTTACATCTTAAGCCCTTGGCTTTACAAATAATAAAACATACACACAACAAGACATAATTAAGAAGCTTTTGTTTTCCAAAACTCCATCCACGCTATTGCCTTGGAGGAAGCATCTCACCTGCAACTGAAAATGGTATTCCCATATTGGGTGAGCCAACAGCCCAATAGAAATAATCTAACACAATTTATGAGGTTTACCAAAGGTATAAATACTACGTGCATAAACAATACCGATCCTGAAACATCCACAAGACTTGCATATCCATAGGCCACTAAGACCAACCTTATTCCATTTTTCTTCAATTCATTTCCAGTTCATATATGCTACTCAATTCATGAGTTAAATTCATTATCTTTCAACAACCAAAATGAGACTACAACTCAATGATTTTCCAATTATGCAAAACTCACAGAAACACTTCAAACATGCCATTTTACGGATATTTCGTCCGAAGGAATCGGCACCCATTTATATATTAAATTTCGGGTCTTTCACCTAGGACACTCCGGCCAACTTGCTTTAAATGGACTCCATCCATTTTCTCCTCCCAAACAAATATACATATGCAATGTATTTTATAAACATAATTACATATGGAGTACATCCCCTTTCTCCTCCCAATAAATATACATATACAATGTATCTATAACATGGTCATTTTCAATGATACCAACAATGGATTAGCATTAAATCGCCTAATCTTCATGTAATTTCTACAACAATCATAGCTATCTTCCACCAATAGCCTAATGCAATTATTTCTAATGAGATGTTCAATATCAAAATAAATAGTTTATTCAAAACTTCCATAGAATATCACCATTTATAATCACAACCTTCCAATTTCACGTTTTCAATATTAATCCCATTTATTTATGCAAAATAATAATTTAATCAAAATTAGGGCAGAATCCCCCTATCACCAAAATAAACTATTTTGGCATAACATGATCTTATATTCAAGCCTCATACTCGTTTACCTCATATTCATCAAAACCCCTCTTTTCATTTCACACCAAAATTCTAGATTTACCCAAACCACAACCAAATCTCATCATCTATACACAATAGCAAATAACTAAGCTAAAAACTATATTAGAGTGTAGAAAATCCCTACCTCCAGTTTGAAGAAGAAACGAGTTGAAACCCCAAAATCAACGGTGCCTAAACTCGATCTCCACCGCACACAACGTAGCCCTCGCCTGGCTTGGATCTAAATCCCAATGGATTTGGAGAAATCAAAGATCTTGTGAGGTTTTTGGTAGGAAATGTAGAGAGAAGGGAGAGGAAATATTTTTAGAGAGAGAGAGAAATACAAAAAGTGACATTCAATCAGCCCAAAGAGAGAAGAAAAGGAAAAATTCCAGATCTACCTAACTTCCCGCACTTCCAGCCGCACCTGCCTTTTTAGTAGTGTGCTTCAGCCCCCTGCCCTGTTTTCCACACGTGCGGCCTCATTTCCCACACGTGCGGCCCTCTCCCGCACTCCAGATCGACCAAGCGAACAAGCAACTTCGAATGCGTTTTGCATTTTTGTTTTGAGAGGCGCTGCCACTCAACCCCGCCAAGGGGCGCTGCCCTCTGGACCCCCATGAGCTGACCAGGTAGCTCGACCCTCGCTAGGGCGTTGCCCTTGGACCGCCGCGAGCTGACCGGGCAGCTCGACCCCTGACCGGCCCAGTCAAAGTGGCACAACATGAAAAAAGGATCGAAACCGGGATCGCTACAAACAGTGTTTGTAATCCTATTGCGGAACACAAATGAATTAACTATGGTATTAACTTTGCTTATATGTGTATATTAAGATGTTTTGGTTATCTATCCTGTTTAAGTTCCATAAATGTAATGGAATGCCATAACAGCTAATCCATACTAGTCTCTCCTATGTAAGAGCTAGCTCTGGCCTCCATTGGATGATGTCTTCACACCAATCTTTGATAATATCTTTGATGGCCTTCATTTTTGTCTCCATTTCCTCCTTGGACTTGAAGGATAACACCACATTACATCCTCTACCTTTTTTGGCTTCAAACCCATCAATTCCTCTTTCATTAAGTTCAAACTTCAGACTAATGTTAACATATCTGACTTTTAGACGAACTACAACACTATCATAAAGCCACCCATTACCATACTCCTATACCTTAACTATAACAGAGTCACTACCCATTACCTGAATGCCTCTTTTTGCGTCTGCAAATGACTTCTTATTGGTGAAATGGTATCGGCCTCTCCGAACCTCCTCTCTGGGGTGTGGTTGTTGTGCTTTTTGAAAATGGAACTGCCCCTGCTCTCTGTTTCTTTCGAATGCAGCAAATTTCACGAATAACTTTTTATCACCCACCCATAGACCATGAGCTTTTTGCACTGCTACATTTGCTGCTACTTCACAACTTTATCTTACGAATCCAAATCTTGTGCTGGTGTTTCTTCTACGCTTTTGCGGAATGAATATCTTTTTTACAACTCCAAACTTCTTGAAAAGATTAAACAAGCCTTTGGGATCCATTGAGCTAGGTAGATTATCCACAAACACCGTGAATACTACTACACTGTCCACTGGCCTCCCTGCTTCTTGTTTCACCACCGGAATCCATCCTCCTCGCTTAGAATCCATGTGATATAATATGTGAACACCTGGCCCGGAATGGGGTATAGATAAATTCAAATGGTTCTTAAAAGGATTTAAACCGCTCAATACTTCAACTGAAGAAGACGATAATACTATATTGAGCATTTCCTAATATTTATCCATTTCCTAAATCTCATAATCTATGAATCTATATTGAGCAGTGATTGGTACCACTAATTTTGGAGCGCTAATAGCTCTAATGAGCTGGAAAATAATAATAATAATAATAATAATAATAATAATAATAATAATAATAATAATAATAATAATAATAGATACAAGGCCAAAACATCCCATCATGTGGGACCCGCACCAATATTAGAGCTATTAGAGCTCTTGGATTAGTGGTCTAGAACATTTTCCATCTATATTATATATTATACCAAAGTGACTTTTTATCTTAGAGGCTCTAAGTGTTTCAAAGCCTTAAATCTAATTTTTTGAATTTTGAATTTTTATTTTAAAAAAAATTAAAACATCTATTGGCTATCCAACGACATACATATTACCCTTCACAATTATTTAATGTAAATATATTACCGATCAATACCCCCCCCCCCCCCCCACCCCTCTCCAAAAAAAAAAACAAAAACAAAAAACACATAATTCTCAACCCTTCTCTCCCTCTCAAAATAAGCCTTTATTTAAAAAGAAACATAAATCTCACAATCTTCTCTCTCCTAAAATAAATTTAATGAAAAGAAAAGTCACTCACCTCCCATAAAATGTATACTATTAATATCTTTTACAACTGGTCTAATCTATATAAACCTAAAATTAAGACTAACATAAAATAAAAATTAAATCTTATATCTAGATTCTCTCTCTATTCTATAATTAAACACAATTTTATTCCCAAATAAATTTAAGCATATCTATACCATATTTAATTTTTTAAAAATCTCATAATTTATTTATTTTTTTATAATGATTTCATGATTTATAATTTAGAAAAGGAAAGATGAAAAAAAAATATTTTTGTGCTCTTTTTATCTAACCAATTGTTTCTCTTACCCAAAAACTCTAACCATCATATATTATACTTTTTTTTTCAAGCCATTCATGTCTTCCTCGCCCTATAAATATTACATTCATGGAACGATGAAACTCATTATTTTTTAACTTTCTTTAGAAGACAATTTGGAGGTTAGTTAGTCTATTATATTTTTTAAACAAACTATTTCATCCTTTAGGTTTCTTCTTCTTCTTCTTCTTCTTCTTCTTCTTCTGCTTCTTCTTCTTTATCTATGACCATTTTTTGCTTTTGTATTTCACATTTTATGTGTCATTTCTCCGTCCTCTCTGCCAACAATTATCTGTTTTTTGTTTATAACTATTTTTTGTTGGTTAATGTTGTTTTAGTAGAATTTTTATACTAAAATGGCTTGATAGAGTGATTTGTATAATAAAAAACATATCACTCATTATAAATTGATAGATCACAGTCCAAACAAAATCATTATTAATAAGGACTTTGTATTGATTTTATGTTTGTATATCATTACTTTTTTTTTTTAAAAAAAAAAATTAGTTTTAATTGTTTTTGATATCATGATATGAGTTAATTGACAGTTAGTGCAAAGAATTACTTCAAAAGTATATAATAGTTTTTCAAAGCTATAAAAAGAAAAATATTATTTTAAATTTAATTTTTCAAAACTATTAGAGGTGTTAGTCAATTATTTAATTATTTATCTTTAATATATGCAGCTCATCTCTTCCTTTATGATACTTCTCTATCTATTCTACAATGAGTTCATATGTTTTTAGAAAAAAATCATATGTAATTTAAAATTTTGAATCTTTTTATATAGGAAGTTAAAAAATAAATTTTGAAATTTAAAATATAGCTATACAAAACCATGTCCTTTTAAATATAGCTATATTTATAATTAATTTTAATCTATCTATTACCTATCCTTATTTATATTATTATATAAATAAAAATGTTGTACAATAACTGAAGTTGAAAGTCCTAATCTATTTTCTTTTCAAAATTTAAAATTGTTAAAATGCATATGTTGTAATATCATTAATTTCTTCTTATTATAAATTTTATTTTAAATATTATAAGATTTGTTCAATGACTAATATGCAATTTTTTCAAAAAAATTACAATATATTCCTTCCAAAATTTAATATAGTAAATCCACCAAAATCATATTTTAAAACTCAAAATTATTAATATTTTTTTATTTATTTTTGTTTTTGTTTTAAATAAGCATGTTAAAGTATAAATATATATCCAAATAAAATTATACTTATTAATAAATGTGGCATTAGTTTTAATTGTAATCACATCATTTTAAAGTCCTAATTCATTTTTAACTTTTTTTTTGATATTTTAAATTACATGTTGCGATAATTCTTTCTTACTCATTAAGTTTTTTAAATTTCTTTAATTATTTCCCTTTTAAAAACCAATATGACAATTTTTTAAAATTCATATATTTTTATTATAAAATAGTGAAGTATTAGAACTATGTCATTTTTTTATTATAACAAAGTATAATTTTATTTATTAATTGTCAACACAACAATTTTAATCTATCTATACTATATATTATAGTAAATGAACATTTGAAACAAAACTCTTAAACATATATATATATATATATATATATAATTTTATTTACGACAGACAAAATACAAAAAAAATTATATATAATTATTATATTTTTAATAAATAATATATTATTTTATTCCGTACATATCACGTGTGACATATTAGTACCAATATGAGAGAAAAAGAGAAATAGTTAAGTGAAAAAAATTATAGTACACATGGTTAAACGATGCACACCATATGCCCTTTTTATAATTACACCCTAATGATTAGTAATAAAGTTAGAATGATTCACAATTTCTCTCATCATAATAATTTGTAAGATTTTAATATTCCTAGTATAACCACAATAATTCATAAATACGTCTTTTATTATCAAGCATCTTTTTGTAACATAACCACAATGATAAGGAAATATTCATCGTCGGGTTCTTTTTAAGTTAAAGAAGGAAAGGCTAAAGAAAGAAGAAGGAGAAAAAACTTGAGACAAATTTGACTAAGCAATTCTAGTCATACTTTCTATTTTTTACTAGTTAAAATATAAAAAAGATAATTTAATATTTTGTTTAAATTTTGTTTCATTATTTTTTTATCTATATACTCAAATGCTATTATATTTTTACTTACTTATATATACAAACTATTTAAAGAGTCTCTCAAGACTCTTAAAATGTAGTTATCTTGAATTTTTTTGTTAAAATAACTATTGTAATACTTACATCGTTGGAGTGACTAAAATATGATAATATTAATTATAATAGTTCCATTAGAAAAAAGTAATAGAAATTATGAGTTTTTTATTGATAAATTCGTGTTCTAACCTAATAAGTCTACCAAAGAAAATTATAATCTAATTAGTCCTATGTATTTATACTTTTATTCCATGAGGTATTTTTTTCTTAATTTATATTGTTTGTTGGACTATTATAACCATATGTCTATTGTTGATATGTATTATATAGAAAAGTGATATACATATTTTTTTTTTGTTGCTACCTCTATTTTGGTAGTTAACCATTATTCACGTTTTTTTTTTCTTCTCTTTGATCAATTTTATTCACATTTGTGATATTGTTTTATTATTTTAGGGTTTCGAAACTCTCTATTTGGTAGGGTTTAGAAACTCTAGTTTATACATGGTGGTGAAATAGTATTATGTTCCTCCATTGTTGCGGTGCAACTTTGTGTTCCTTCATTGCTACCATTATTTTTATTCTTTTGTCCATCAGTGTGAATGTTCATATTTCATATTGTTTGAAAGTCTGATAAATAAGTGTTGGAACAATTCACTACAACAAAAATAGTTTTTAGAGACAAAAACTATGACGAAAACAAATTTTGTCACGAAATACATATCTTTTAATGACGAAAATAATATTTCGTCTCTAAATGTACCATTTTTAGAGACAAAAATAAAATTTCGTCACCAATCTAAATCATAATAAAAAAATTAGGTGACGAAATTATTTTTCGTCATTATTTATATATTTTTTTGTCACCGAAGATTTTCCCGCTAATTTTTTCGGAGGGTATCAAAATTTTGAGACTTTTGGTGACGAAAAAATTGGTCACCAATTATAAAATTATTAATGACGAATATATTTTGTCACCAATAATTTTTAATATTTTAATATCATTTAATGACAACTATTTTTGTAGCCAATATTTTTATCTTTGGTGAAGAAATAATTTTGTCACCAATAAATGATTTAGTTGCTAAATATTTTAGAGAAAAATAAAAATGTATTGGCGCCTATAGAAGCAGATAGACAGTAATCGGTTCTTCTTCTTTTCAAACACACGCAATAATTTCTCCATCAAACCTGATTTCACACACACAGTTTCCTCACCGCCGCTGCAACCATTTCATCGATTCACACACATTGTCGTTGTGCCTATCGGCTTACCGCTGATAGCCTTTTCTCACTGTCGCCGTTGTTTTCTCTTTCCCTTACTTTCGATCATTAGCCCCTCCTTTCCTCACCGTCACTGCTGTGTCGATCGGCTCACCACCACCGTTGTTGGTCTCTCTCTCTCTCTCTCTCTCTCTCTCTCCATGGCAAGAAACAAGAGAGCTTTATTTTTGGATCACACTCACATCGACTATCAAAGAGGGGAGATTTGAAGACGACAAACGATACTAACATCAATCGAGGTTCCCTCCTCCACGACGGCCATTGTTGTCTATTCTTCAATTTCTAGGGTTTTTCTATGTAAGCCCTATGTTTATCGCTTTTTAGTTCTATTTTTTTATTTCTCTCATTACTTTTCACTTGCTCTGATCTTTCCACAGTCAGGAATTTCACAATTCATTGGATGTTTATTCTTTGGTTATTGTAAGTATTTGAATTTGAATTTTGGGTATATTATATTTCTTTGCGCCCGACAAATTTCAAATGGGTTTTTCTGAATTCTTGTAATGATTACTAAATTCACACCGTTAGTGATATATCTTGATGATAATGATAGAGTATTGAATACTTTATTATTTTATAATTTGGTGATAATGACAAATTTGTAGTTTTATAAGAAGAATTGGAGATGATTTTGGGTTAATTTTTATTAGTAGTTTCTCTTACACTATCTTTGGATTGAAAGTTTTTGAGAAACAAAGGATAGGTGGGGAAAATGGTCGATATTTATTATTCACTATGTTTGGATTGTTTTTAAGGAGGGAAGAGAAACTGCATAGAGAGGAGGGAAATGGAGGTTTTGATTAGATAATTTTTACTTTAAAGTATACCCCTTAGTTTGTGAGTTGTTAAAACTTATTTCCGTTTTTCATTCAGTTCATGCACATACCTTTCTTTTATAATTATTGTCTAACCAAACAAGAAGGAAATGACACCCTCCCATAGGATACCCCAATGACTTAGGTCGCATTCCCTTAATAAAAATACTCAAGTTCAAGCCTTCTTAGCTTATCTATTAAAAAAATATTACTATAAAAGGGTTAGTTATTACCTACTTAAACAAGAGGAGGGATATCTCCCATTCCTTCTATTTCTCCTCCTATGTGTTAGATTTTGTGTAAACCTTATGTGATATTCATTGACATCAACAATATATTTTTATGACACTGACAAGCTTGCATTATTTATTTATTTATTTTTTTCGAGATACGTCGAGGTCAGTTTGGAAAAATGATTGATCTCTTTGTATTTTGGTTAGTTTTTCTCATCAACATTGCATTAATCACTGTTGCAGGGTTGAGTGCCACTGAAGAAGTGAAAATGACTTCAATGGTTGATGACATAAATGCTTATTCTTACTTGTACCTTGCAGAATTGCCATCTAGAAAGTTTGTCTTCAAATGGTAGGCATTTTATGCAACTAACAGAAATGTATTTTATTCTTAAATGCTCACTGTTTTACTTCACATGAATGGTTTATGTGTAGCCTATAGGGTGAGTTGAAAATCCTCCATAACTTTGTCATTATAGGATAGAGGTGCAAAATTTTCAAACATCTAAATTTACATTGTTTAAAATTATGTCAGAATGTTCTAGAGTCCCAATTATTTAAAAGTTTAATTTATTGTGAAATGGGTCCAACAATGTATATCAACAATCTTGACCCATGAACAGAGAAAGGAAGAGAGAGATTATGTGAGAAGATCTAGAGTTTCTTTGAAATTTACTTCTAGGATTTCATTTGTGGTTGTCTATTTCTTTCATTTGTATGAGCTTTCTATGTGAAATGTCCTTCTGTAGGTTTTAGTTGGGTTTAATTTGTATGTTGGGAAAATTTCAATTCAGTGCAAGGTTTAAAAAAAAAAAAATTCATTCAAATCTTTTTGCCTCTGTTTTTTAATTTATTTGTGGGGTAGGAGAAGTTTTAATTACTTTATCTGATGGATAAATTTGATGTTGGTTACTTTAATTTCAATGGTTCAGTTTGTAGTTCTATAATATTCCTTCATATTAGTCTTTTATATAAAAAGAAAACTCAACAATTTTCATACAAAACTTTACAGAATGGAATTTGGAGTTTAGAATAAATTTCCTCACCTGGGGAGTAGAACTTCTTAATAGGCTCTTGGAATTATTGGTCAATGCACTACCTCTGCTCATAGCCAATGAAGATAAATTGATATGGGAAGTAGATCCTTCAGGTATGAATCAAATCTATTAGTGGTTTATTACAGTGGTGGAAAGGTTTCAGCTATAGTGTCAAGTGCAGAAAATGAGAAAGAAAAATTTGGGAAGTAGTTCCTTTTGTAGCAATGTAGTCATTTTGGAAAATTAGGAATGTTTGGAAATTCAATGGGACCCAAGTAAACTAGGATTCCATTACTAAAATTATAAACCTAAGAGTGGCTATTATTCAAGCCTAGAGACCATAGATCTCATCATACACCATAGCAAAATCCATATTCTACCCTTCACTCCTCCAAGTATGCTGACATGCACATAAGTGATAATCAAATATTAATAATTTTAGCTCCCCACTATTTTGGGGGTAGCAACACAAATCATGTTATGTCACATAGGTATTATGCTATTTTTCACTGCTCATACATGATAACTTCCTTCTTATTCAACTTAAAATTCTATCACTAGTAGTTGTTAACTTAAAAGACACTACCATATACTTAGTAGGTTTGAACATCACTTACGATTCTTTGATTGAAACTTTTATCATTGATGAATTTTATTTTTTTTTATTCGGGGGCCAAAATTGTGTAATAGTCATGAGAAGGCCCGGGGAACACCTCAAACACCTCGGGAGAGACCAATGTAAGTTGTGAAAACTTACGAAACTAGCACGGGACTTTCGATTTGAAAACTAAGTCGAAAAATGCACTTTTCTAACACTTAAGCTTGAAAATAGGCCATCGAGGGTCAAAATTGTGTAACAGTCATGAGAAGGCCTGGGAAACACCTCAACCATCTCGGGAGGGACCAATGTAAGTTGTTGAAACTTACGGAACTAGCACGAGACTCCCGATTTGAAAAATAAGTAAAAAATGCACTTTTGTAACATTTATGCTTGAAAATAGGTCATCGGAGGCCAAAATCGTGTAACAGCCATGAGATGGCCTGGGTGACACTCAAATAGCTCGAGAGGGACCAAAGTAAGTTGTGGAAGCTTACAGAACTAGTACGGGACTCCCGGTTCGAAAATTAAGTCCGAAAATACACTTTTCACACTTAAGCTTGAAAAATAGGCCATCGGATGCCAAAATCGTGCAACAGCCACGAGACGGCCTGGGTAATGCCTTAAAAACCTCGGGAGGGACCAATGTGAGTTGTGGAAACTTACGGAACTAGCACGGGACTCCCGGTTCGAAAACTAAGTCCGAAAATGCACTTTTTCACACTTAAGCTTGAAAAATAGGCCATCGGTAGCCAGAATCGTGTAACAACCACAAGACGGCCTGGGTAACACCTCAAACACCTCGGGAGGGATCAAATTAAGTTATGGAAACTTACAGAACTAGCACGGAACTCCCGGTTTGAAAACTAAGTCCGAAAATGCACTTTTTCACACATAAGTTTGAAAAGTAGGCCATCGGAGGCCAAAATCATGTAACAGCTACAAGACGGCCCGGGTAACACCTCAAACACCTTGGGAGGGACCAAAGTAAGTTGTGGAAACTTACGAAACTAGCACGGGATTCCCGGTTCGAAAACTAAGTCCGAAAATGCACTTTTTCACACTTAAGCTTGAAAAATAAACCATCGGAGGCCAAAATCGTGTAATAGCCATGAGACGGCCTGGGTAACACCTCAAAAACCTTGAGAGGGACCAATGTGAGTTGTGAAAACTTACGGAAGCAGTACGAGACTCCCCGTTTGAAAACTAAGTCCAAAAATGCACTTTTTCACACTTAAGCTTGAAAAATAGGCCATCGGAGGCCAAAATCATGTAACAGCCACGAGACGGCCCGAGTAACACCTCAAAAACCTCGAGGGGGATCAAATTAAGTTGTGGAAACTTATGGAACTAGCACGGGACTCCCGTTTTGAAAACTAAGTTCAAAAATGTATTTTTTCACACTAAAGCTTAAAAAATAGGCCATCAGAGACCAAACTTGTGCAACAGCCACGAGACGGACCGAGAAACACATCAAAGACCTCAGAAGGGAGCAAAGTAAGTTATGAAAACTTACAAAACTAGCACGGGACTCCTGGTTCAAAAAATAAGTCCGAAAATGCACTTTTTCACACTTAAGCTTGAAAAATAAGCCATCGGAGGCCAAAATCGAGTAAGAGCAACGACACAGCCTGGGTAACACTTCAAACACCTCAAGGGGGACCAAAGTAAGTTATGAAAACTTACGGAACTAGCACGAGACTCTCGGTTTGAAAACTAAGTCCAAAAATGCACTTTTTCACACTTAAGCTTCAAAAATATGCCATCAGAAACCAAACTCGTGCAACAGCCACGAGACAGCCCAGGAAACACCTCAAACATCTCGAGAGAGACCAAAGTAAGTTGTGAAAACTTACGGAACTAGCACGGGACTCCCGGTTCGAAAACTAAGTCCAAAAATGCACTTTTTCACACATAAGCTTGAAAAATAGGCCATCAGAGGCCAAAATCGTGCAACAACCACGAGACGGCCCATGTAACACCTCAAACACCTAGGGAGGGACCAATATGAGTTGTGGAAACTTACGGAACTAGCACGGGGCTCCCGGTTCGAAAACTAAGTCCGAAAATGCACTTTTTCACACTTAAGCTTGAAAAATAGGCCATCGGTGGCCAAAATCGTGTAACAGTCACGAGACAGCCCGGGTAACACGTCAAACACCTCAGAAGGGACCAAAGTAAGTTATGGAAACTTACGAAACTAGCACAGGACTCCCGGTTCGGAAACTAAGTCCGAAAATGTACTTTTTCACACATAAGCTTGAAAAATAGGCCATCGGAGGCCAAAATCATGTAGGAGCCATGACACGGCCCGGGTAACACTTTAAACACGTCGAGGGGGGCCAAAGTAAGTTATGAAAACTTATAGAACTAGCACAGGACTTTCGGTTTGAAAACTAAGTCCAAAAATGCACTTTTTCACACTTAAGCTTCAAAAATATGCCATCAGAAGCCAAACTCATGCAACGGCCATGAGACGGCCCAGGAAACACCTCAAACACCTCGAGAGGGACCAAAGTAAGTTATGAAAACTTGTGGAACTAGCACGGGACTCCCGGTTTGAAAACTAAGTCCGAAAATGCACTTTTTCACATATAAGCTTGAAAAATAGGCCTTCAGAGGCGAAAATCGTGCAACAGCCATGAGACGGCCCAGGTAACACCTCAAACACCTTGGGGGGACCAATGTGAGTTGTGAAAACTTACGGAACTAGCATGGGGCTCCCGGTTCGAAAAATAAGTCCGAAAATGCACTTTTTCACACTTAAGCTTGAAAATAGGTCATTGGTGGCCAAAATCGTGTAAGAGCCACGAGACAGCCCGGGTAACACCTCAAAAACCTTGGGAGGGATCAAAGTAAGTTTTGGAAACTTACGGAACTAGCACGGGACTCCATGTTCAAAAACTAAGTCCGAAAATGCACTTTTTCACACATAAGCTTGAAAAATAGGCCATCGGAGGCCAAAATCGTGTAACAGCCATGAGACGGCCCGGGTAACACCTCAAACACCTCGAGAGAGACTAAAGTAAGTAATGGAAACTTACGAAACTAGCACGGGACTCCCGGTTCGAAAACTAAGTCCGAAAATGTACTTTTTCACACTTAAGCTTGAAAAATAGGCCATCGGTAGCCAAAATCGTGTAACAGCCACGAGACGGCCTGGGTAACACCTCAAACACCTTGGGAGGGACCAAAGTAAGTTGTGGAAACTTACGGAACTAGCACGGGACTCCTGATTCGAAAACTAAGTCCGAAAATGCACTTTTTCACGTTTAAGCTTGAAAAATAGGTCATCGGAGGCAAAAATCGTGGAACAGCCATGAGACGGCCCTGGTAACACCTCAAACACCTCAAGAGGGACCAATGTAAGTTTTGAAAACTTACGGAACTAGCACGGGACTCCTGGTTCGAAAACTAAGTCTGAAAATGCACTTTTTCACACTTAAGCTTGAAAAATAGGCCATCGGAGGCCAAAATCGTGTAACAGCCACGAGACGGCCCGGGAAACACCTCAAACACCTTGGAAGGGACCAATGCGAGTTGTGGAAACTTACGAAATTATCACGGGACTGCTGGTTTGAAAACTAAGTCTAAAAATGCATTTTTTTCAACTTTTAAGTTTGAAAATAGGCCATCGGGGGACCAAAATCGTTAAACAACCCGAAGAAGGCCGGGGAACACCTCAATCATCTTGGAAGCAACCGTTTTAACTTCTGTAAACTTATGGAACTAGCACGGGACTCCCGTTTTGAAAACTAAGTCCGAAAATTAATTTTTTCAACAGTTAAGGTTGTAAATAGACCATCGGTGGCCAAAATCGTGTAACAGGCACGGGAACGCCCATGAAACACCTCAAACACCTCAGGACAGACCAATGTAAGTTGTGAAAACTTACGGAACTAGCATCGGACTCCCGATTTAAAAACTAAGTCAAAAAATACATGTTAAATTGTATATTTAATTGATAAGATAATAATTGTTTAACTTCCATTCTTTTTTCTTTTCTTTTTTTTTTTGTCTATGTTTCATTTTTTTGGAGATTGGAGATTTGATAGGGACATGCTCGGTAATTTGGAGAGAAGATAGCTCATTTTGTGTTTTTGTTCATATTACCTTACATGTATTTTGGTTGCGTTGTAAATTTTATATTTTTATTGGTATTACAGGACATGTTTGGTAATCCGCACTTGATATTTTATTTTTGTTGATATTAGTAGACATGTTTTTTGTGGATATTAGGAGACGTGTTTGGTAATCTGGATGCGGTTGATATTATATTTTTGTGAATATTAGTAGACATGTTTTTTTTGGATATTAGAAGACATGTCTATAATCCGCATGTAGTTCATATTGTATTTTTGTGGATAGTGCTGAAATTCGATTGTGATGTTTATGAAAATGAACAAATTTTTGAATTGATTTGTAATAGATATTTTATTGAACGGGTTATTGAATAGGCCATCGGACAGGTTATTGAAATGCGCAGGGAATTTTTACTGAAAAGAAAAAATTTAATATAAAAATAGTATCTCCCTTTTAAAATTTTTTAATTTTTATTAGCGACGAAATGAAAAATATCGCTATTAGTTTTCAAAAAACATGACGAATAATTTTGTCACAGTTGTTGAATATTTCGTCGCTAAATTGAAATATTTGGTGACGAAATATTTGGTGACAAAATATTTTGTCATTGAATAATTTTCTTTTCTGCTCATTTTAGTGACGAATTTTTTTGTCACCTTAATCCATATCATTAGTGAGGAAAACTTTCGTCACTAAAATATATTTGGTGATGAAATATTTTGTTGTCAAAAACAATTAAAATAAAATATTATTTAGTTTTGGTGACGAAATTGATGTTTTAGAGGACGAAAAATTCAACATTTGGAGACGAAACATTTCGTCGCCAAAAATGAAAAATAGGCGACAAAACTGTTTTTCATCACCAGGTACTTTCAGCGACAACGTATAGGCCACGAACGTGGTGACAAATTTTTTTCGTGGCAGATTACTTTAATTATGAAAATTTGATGTTTGGAGACAAAATCAGTCTGTCACCAAAGGCCTTTTTTGTTGTAGTGATTATTAGTTATTTATTACTCTTCTTATTGTTTGAACAATTATTTTTTGTTACCATTAAACAATTGAAATAGTTATTTTTTTCTTCCAATTTTATTTCATGTTGCAATGTGAATGTTCATATTGGTATGATTTTAATTTTTTTTAAGATTAGTTGTATGTTGGTAATGAGTTTGGTATGAGATTTTTTAAAATAAATTGTGAACATTCACTTTATATTTTGGTGTGAGTTTTTTTTTTTTTTAATTTTTTCGAAAGTTAGTTGTATTTTGTTATTTTTTTTACTATGCTTGTTGGTTAAACAATCATTTTTATTACCATTAAACAATCGAAATAGTCGATTTTCACTTTTTTGCAATTTTATTTTATGTTTTCACGTTGCAGTGTGCGTGTTCACATTGGTATGAATTTATTTTTTTTAAAACTTGTTTTATATTAATTGTAAATTGTGAACATTCACATTATATTTTGGTATAAGTTTTATTTTTTTGAAAGTTAATTGTATGTTTATTGTTTTTGTTACTATATTTGTTAGTTGAACAATCATTTTATTACCATTGAACAATTGAAATAGTCAATTTTCACTTTTTGTCAATTTTGTTTAATGTTTTCACGTTGCAGTGTAAATGTTTACATTAGTATAAGTTATTTTTTTAAGACTAATTGTACGTTAATTATAAATTGTGAACATTTACATTATATTTTGGTATGAATTTTATTTTTTCGATAGTTAATTATATTTTTGTTATTTATTGTGAATATTCACTTTGTACTTTAGTATGTGTTTTGTTTTTTCAAAAGTTAGTTGTATGTTTGTTGTTTACTATGAACCTTCACATTGTATTTTGATTTTTATTTAGATTTTTTGTTGCATTATTTTTAAAATTTTCAAATTATAAAAATGTTCAAAATTCATAATTTGAGATTTTCTCCATGGAATGCGGGAGAGATTTTCTCCTTAGAATAAGAGAGAGATTTTCTCCATGGAATAAGGGAAAGATTTTTTTCTTTAGAATGATGGAGATTTTTTTTTCCATAAAATGAGGAACTATTGTTATGTATTACTTTTAAAATAGAAACATGTACAAAAAATTAAAAATGATGATTTGGTCATATTACATTAAACAGGACTTAATGAAATACTCAAAAAAAAAAAAGATTAAATGGAATAAAACATTTAAAAAGAGGATTTATCAAAAAAATGACCTTAGAATTATTGTTGGCTAAATGATAAAAAGTGGAAAAGAGAAAATAATTAATTATTTAAATAATATATTTTTGAAGGGGAGTTGTGTATTTAAATATAATATACAAATAAAAATATAAGAAATTTAGCGGATCAAATTATAATTAAAGAAAATGCTATAAGTCCTAAATTTTTTATCAAATAAATGAGACATTCAGTCATTTATTTGGTAGAAAATTTAATATCTAAGATTACCATATAATTAAACTATATATGTCTTAGAGATTGTTTGGGAAAAAGGTTTGGGGCTAAAATAATCATATAAGATAAAATAGGCAATTTTAGTCAAATATGACAAAATGTCAGATTCAACCCATAATCATTTTATTTTTTCTCTCACAAAAGTTAAAAAAATTTAAAAACCTATTTCAAATGACACTTTTTAATTCTAGACTAAAATAGTTAAAAAAAATTAAAATATTAAAAAGTCAACTTACATCTCAAACGAGCTCTTATATATGTTCAAACCAGAATGGGCTAGGCCCCTTCCCCAACTCTTCACTTTTTGAGAAATTATCTTATTTTTTAAAAATTTCATATAATTGTATATATAATTAATAATAAGCGGTTAAATAAATATATAATTTTAAAATCAATAAAATAGTAAATAAATTATAAAATATTATTAAACGGAAATACTTTTCAAATCTATTAGATAATTTCTACTGCTCTTGAGATTCACAACAATGATGGAAGCAGTCAATTTTTAAATGTGTAAATCAAAGGTAAAACGCAGCGGATGAAAAATTATGGTCATACATTTTCTCTGCAGAGTCTGAATTGAAATGATCTCGTGGGTAAATCACGTGCTTCCTGAATCTGATCAATCAACCCAACAGTGGAGTGATATTACAGAATGAATATCACCCACACAAGTCACAGTGCAAAATGGCTCTTGATCGTTGTATTTTGGGAGAGAGTCAGTATATGGGTAGAACATACGACATACGTTATTATTCTCTTAATCACCCATATCCCATATTATATCAGATATATAGGATAATAATAAATCTATCCATATCAGATATATAAGATATCTATATCATCTATCCATATCAGTTGATATGATAGATATAGATATCCTGAGTGGTTATCCAAATAGGTTTTCAATTCAAATTCAAACTTATTTGGATAAGGTTCAAAAGGTTTAGAAAAGGGTCATGCCACATGGGCGCCCAATTTTTAACATCTCCCACTCGCACATGAGTTGGCATGACACTGCCACATCTCTATCTCAATCTGCCTAAAAAATGAACAATCTCATACTAGCCACTGCACCGTGCGACTACTGAGAACACCTGCATGTGGGAGCTCTATACTAGAAACTCAAAATGAGCCAGCATAGAGACATCAACCCAAAAAGAACAGAAATAGTGTCTCATATACCCCAGACCCATCTAATTACACCGGTCCAAAAAACATCTTTAATCCCTCAAAAAGAGCATGTTTGACCCTCTCAATTCTTGCAATATATTCACACTCAATCCGCCTCTCATATAGAGCGATGTGAGTTGCCGGCAGTGAATATACAACAGTGGTGTAATACTAGATGATCTTCCCTTTGCCCTCATGCCATTTAGTTTAGGATTGAACACTTTCCCAGTGATGTCCCTTAAAGTCGAATTATACGTGACCGCATGCAACATACCAAAGTAGCAGAACATCAACCTCTTATCTTATGACATAGTCAAAAGTCACAAAAGGGTACATAAATGAAAGTCATATCAATAATAACACGTAAGATTCACATGGTGAGGAAACAGGGATCCATTCTCTCACCTCATTACTTGGTCGCCAAGCACATATAGTATGAATACATGCTACGGTTGAGTAACTCTTCCAAAAGAGTGACGTCATACTCGATACACCGTACAGATATTAGTCTAGTCACTTTCTAGCGCCTACCCCGAATTCTCTATTTGCTCGCCTTCCAGGCGCCAAATGAGATCTCGCATCTGGCTAATCATAACAGGCACAACATGGAAAATGGGTACTAACATCCATGTTTGGTCCTTAACACAACCTCATCTTGGTTGTAACCAAGACGACATGCATAGTGGATAATTTAAGCCTCTTGGCTCCAAATAAAAAATAAACCACTAGTCTCATCCTTGTTCGCTCCTAAGTGCCAAGGGCGATTGCTCGTGTGAGTGAGCCAATCTTGCCTGCTGACAACATCATCTGCTAAACATTATGACATAAACCATAATAGTGTCAACATCCCATCATCTCACAACAAATAAGTGATCGATTTTAAAAAACACAACCACAGTCTGCTCAATTCTAGATTCCAAGCATAAGCTTATCAGCACCTCTTGCGATAAGCATATACAACGGAATCCACCATTTGCGCCTCACATGAAGTGGTTCAAGATCACTACCTCTTGCGCAATTACCTCTCTAAAGATGTTTTGGTGACCAATTTGCGTTCATTCTTGATGCGCCCAACTAGCGCATTGAATCTTACAATGAGCAAATTAATATACTACTAGTAAAGTATTCTATCCACAGTCTAATGAGCAAGGTCAACGTCTAAACAACTCAGTTGATCATTTACCAAAGATAACACTTATCATGCCGAATACGCCCACATAGCGTACTTTAGGCTCCCACAACAAAGCAAAGATCAAGGAATATAGGTCATCTGTTTCTCCCAAAGACAATTCGAGGATTCACTCAATAGCTAAGGCTCTGGCTTTTACCGATAGGTAAGTCAATGGGTTTGCAATTTTGCATCTAGAATCATTCTAGGATATTCCTTATGTAAGTCATCGAAGACAAAATAGGAATTCTCCCAAAACAATCCCTAAGAATCGTACATTCGAGCATATAAATTACATCACCCATGTCCATCATATCTAAAACAAAGGACTGCCCATCCTAGGTGGTGACAACCCTATAAATTCCTGGCTCATAATGACTAAGTAAGGAAAAACTTCTTTTGGACCATTAATCATGTCTCAGTGGTCTTCATCGATCATCGTTGGCCTATCATGGCTTGACGAAATCTAAGAACCACTATTTGGATAACTGTTTTAGGTTGTAAAAGATTTATTGGAACTAGCAACCTTTTTGCGCTCCTAACTTTTCACCATAAAAGCATAAGGTAAATCCCTACGAATCTACTTATCCAATTCTCCAACGAGAAGTTGGGTCACAATGTCCACAAATCAATGTTCCAAACTTGTGTCAATCATAGCCTAAGTCGAAGTAACCTCACTCCCCAGGAGGAAGTCTTCTCATGGTCTACACTTTTCTTAATGGTGCGACTTTTTGGTATCTAGCGAGCCTTATGCCTCAACAATGGCTATCCAAATTACACATAGCTTTAGAACAGTTTCGCGTCATAATGGAAAGTCAACCAAATTATAGAAATGGTTAATCCTCAAAGACTTTGTCTTAAACTGCGCAACATTAATCCACTTTCTAAAAACAGGGGACTAGAGCCTTTGGCATTATCCTAGGCTCTTTATCATCTTGCGGAGCAATCATGAATGTTTCCCTCTCAATCACCCAGTGATGACGTGGAAAATTTTCACATTCGCTACCACGCAACTAAGAATGTAGAGTATTCTTCTCTAATGGAGTAATCCAATAGTAGGCACATCGCTCCCACTGTCCCTAGGATATTGGAAATTTCTTTCCATTCTCAACTAGGCTACATAAAAGCGCTATGCTTAGAATTCTCTATCTTATAGAGTTCCAAAACTCTATTCACGTCACTTTTACTAAGAAAACTTTATGTGACTTAGTTACACTACTACAAAGCTACTTACCTATATGCACATGACCCAGAGGGTTTACATGACCGCATACAATAATGCGCCACACGACCCTATGTGTTTACAAGACAGCATACAATAATGCGCTATTGAACCCTAGGTCTTAACTTCGCAACCTTATGAGAAGTAAAATAAAGATAAGCTGCTTACCGGTTACAGATCGCCCATAGATGGCTCTCCGCTAACCAATTACTCAAAATGGAGTGTAAAAACTGATATGAAGGGCATTTAGTTAGGGATATAGGTGTAGACATCCTCGAACGTCCCGGAAGGGAATCCTGTTTTGTTCATTGGGGCTTACTACAGTTTGGACTCGATGTCACAGTCCTGTATCTAATCTCGCGGAGTGCAATGCAAGACCAATGAATCATCAAAGAGTCCAAATCCGGCAAACCGTTTTGAAAAACTGATTTTTAGAAAGAAGTGCCAAATGTGGACTGTTTTGCCAGATACAGAGTCGCCACCTAAATATTTTATTTTGGGGGAATTTAGGAAATCCTGACTCATGCCTAAGGTCACGTGTCCGTCATCACCAAAGTTGTCTCGGCTCAGGAACTTGGGTACGATTGGGGAAGGTCACTTCGTGAGCACCCCCGCTCTCCCGATCAAAGATCGGCCTCTACTAACCATGATATCGAGTTTTGAAAACATTATGTGCTCTTATTTCGGTTTATTAGCCTAGAATTACTATGTGATGCGCACAACATACAAATATAGACTGGATCACCTAAGTTGGAACAAAATATCTCATGTTTGTTTTTTAAAGCGGTTTGCTACTCGCAAATAGGCTAAAATGTGGATTTTGCCACCCTCAAGTGGGCTTAGAAAATATGGTGATTTGCCACTCTCAAGTGAGCTTAAAACTCGCAATCAATGAATTGTTCCAATTCAAATAATCCAACCTTCACCCACAGGCATTCAGGCAGTTATATCACATAAGCACACAGCCTCATGGTAAGCATGCTATCATGGCAGTCACTCACACACATGCAAGGATGCTAAAGCATAAACACTTACCGAGTACTCCGAGCCAAAGAAAGAAGTTAATTAGAAATCATGCATGAATCCTAATTATGCTAAGAATGCCTAATGCAACACATGCAAAAATGCAACTACAATAGGCTCGGCTATTCTAAGATGGCATATGAGAATTGAAATACAATGCAGTTAGCATGATGCGTCGAGCTCAGTGCATGCAATACAGATGAATGAATGTAAACATGCGAACATATAGATGTTAATTGAAACATGCCCTAAAACTAACCATTATAAACTAGTAAATAAAAGGGAGAAAGACGTGGGGTTGGAAGACATACATCACACACACGCACACTTATTACAACATCGTCCTCTCTCGGAGGGTCCGAATAAATAATACAGAACCGAATTAACTAATTATTACACAACACTAGCTAATTAACAAATTATCTAAACTAGCATGCAAACTATGTAAAATGGGCTGCCTTAGCTCTGCTTTGAATGATAAGGGATGCATGCATGCTCGAGTCGCCTCGTCGGGAAATCCATCGCAATGCCCCGATTCGCCTCTGTTTGCAACTGGTCCCAGAATACTGTACAAAGCTCCAGAAGGCTGAAACTCCACCATGGGAACCTGTAGGGATACTGCCGACCAGTTTTTGCTATTGGTTTCTGGTTTGCTGCAACAGAGAGCAAGAAAGGGGCATGGCAAAGTATTTTCAACATATGTGTACACGACCACTCTCCCCATCATTGCATAAGCTCTAGAGAGGGTAGTCCTCGATCCTTGTGCCACCAATCATGCATCTCAATGCATGATGGCCGAGGAGTCGGATTGCACGACTCGATGTAAAATGAATGCACATATAAACACAACAAGGCCTAAACTCCATCATGGGTAATCCAGAGTATCGGCGACCGAGAATCGAGGCACGTTTCGTCACTTGGAGTATGAAACGTCCCTCATTTTCCATGTTTGGACTAAACACTATTCCAAACACAATGCAATATACATGGCATACATAATACGACTAGCATGCAACCCTAAACGCAATGCAACCTAATCATGCTAGCATGCGAGGGATGATATGCAAACATGCAACTAGTATACAAAATGCTATGAACTAAGAATGGCATACTCAATGCACATGAACTATATGGCATACGCAATGCACATACGAAGATGGACACGCACGAAGACATGAACAATGCATACACAATACGACGATCAAGCATGCAACAACATGGATATGGCATACATAATGCAAGATGGACTTAAACTAAAATGAATTGGCCTCAGCCACACTCAAATCAGTGGCCAAACATGATGAAATTGGGCAACGAAAACACATGCAAATATGCACAAATGCAAGGGACCAAACCTAAGGCACCAAATGTAACTCTACCAAAGCATGGAAAGGGATGAAATATGGCATACAATCACACATTTTTCAGCTCTGAAATGACATGCAAGATGGTCCCGAATCATGTAAACACCACACACAATGCATGTTAGATGACCCGAATACCGAAACTAGTGAAGCGCATTACACTAGAGGTACACAAAGCAATGCACAAATGGCCAAAATAGCCCCAAACAGACCCTAGGCAGGTCCAAGACAGTGGGAAAATGGACTAAAATGGTGGCTCGAAAGGCATGAAAATGAAACTCATGCAATGGTTCAAAAACGAGGCATACAAGCACAACTCTCAAACGCATTTAAAGAGTGGAAAACATGGGAATATAGCATACATGTAAGCTCTGAAATATGATGCAAAATGGTTCCAAAACATGGAAACACCTCAACATAAGCATGCAATGGGCTCCAAAACTCAAAGCTAGGCAAGGGTATTGAACTACAACCATGCGTAGCAAGCATTATTCGACCATGAGGCATAAAAATAGAGCTAAGGCAGTCCAAAACATGCACAAAATCAGTTTAATGCATGGCCAAAAAGTGCTAGAATCAAAGGCCAAAATAGCATGCAATGTAAGCTAGTAAAGAGGATTTGCACTACAAGCATGTGAGGCAATCAAGAGGTCACCAAACCAGAAAAAGACAGAGGTATGAAATGCCAAATTAAGCCCAAAAAATCACTGAAACATGGTCTATGCATGCAAGAATGATAGGCTCCTTTGATAGGCTATAAAGAGGGTTGTTCTACACATGCAAGATGGACACACAAAATGGAAAAATGGGCTCTAGACAGAGCCTATGAAGGTCCTAAAACCCACCAAAAATGGCCTGAAACATGGCTTGGAAGCATACAAATAAGGGCTCCTTTGTTAGGCCAAATATGCTAGTAAACAAGACAAGGGGTGAGAGGGTCACCCCTCTCTGATTTTGGTGCTCAAAACAGCATGCTAGACATTGAAAATCCACTGGATTTCAGTGGCTAAGATACCAAACAAAGGTCAATGCAAAGGCCCTAATGCATGGCTCAAAATAAGATGAAATGAAGCATGCAAAGGGGGTAGATTACCCCAACAAAAAAATGGTCTTAAACAAACATGTTAAGGACCTCAAAATAAGAATTTTTTCAGTTTATGACAAAGCCCAAATATGCTTGCAAGTATAACTAAAAGATGAAGCAAAATAAAGACCAAAAGAGGGAATAGGGTGTTACCCTTGAAGCTCAAGAACTCCAGCAGCTTCTAGACCAAAACAGCAACTCTTTAGCCTCTGAAAACAAGTTCCAAGGTGCTTAGGTTGATAGTGGAGGTGTTGTGCTAGGAGATGGTATGCAAAGGGGTCAAGAACTTCAACCTTTCAAGGCCTAAAGGGAGAGATATAGAGGGATATGTATGTATGAGCCTTAGTCAACTCTTTAACCCTTGCAAAGGAAAAGGAGCCCTTCCTTTATAGAGCCAAGGGTCCAAAGCTTCTCCTAGAAGCTTTAAACCAAGAGTGAAGATCCTCCATACACGTGTATGGAGGATCCAGTCTGTGCCCTTCAGTTGGCACAGCTGGAATCAACTCAGTGAGATAGAAAAGGGGGAAGCTGGCCAACCAGTTCAAGTGGTCGGCCGACCAGGGTCAAAAGGGTCAATGCACAAAAGCTGGTCGGCAGCCTCTAATGAGGGTCTCCACATGAAATGCAAGCAAGTGGTATGGTAGGAGACCAGCAATTGTGGCCCAAAAGTGAGGGAGACCAGCTACCTAACAAGAAAATCGGCCGGCGGGAGAAAACTGGTCTCCAAGGAGAAAAGGTGGTCTCCCACCCTTGTACCACCTTCCAAACAATGAAAATAGGGTCCATGCCAAAAATGAACCAAGACGGATGCAAAACGAGGGTTCGGAGGTCAAAACGCACAGCCGGGTGCCCCGAAAATTGACTGTTAAGCATCGAAAGTGGCGTGCGACCACGAAGGTGGTCTCTCGGGCCACAGTGTCCCTCTAGAGAGAGGAAACAAGGTGTGTGCCAAAAACCGGAGCAAACGGAGAAAGTTAAGCGGTCTCGAACCGAGGCGCACGACCGACGGCTCCGAAAATCGGAAACTGGTCTCCAAACGGGAACAGTGGCGTATGACCACGAAACGTAGCCTACGACCACTGAGAGATGGTCTACGAGACCTCTCCCTCCCTTTGGGAAGAGAAAACAGAACCTGATTCGCAAACCGAGGCAAAACACAAAAGATTCCCGAAGTCCGGAGGCAAGGCTCTCAGCCGAGACTCCGTAACCTCAGAACGAGCACAACGTGCGCAATCACCGAGCACTCAATCAATGACGTCTGAGTCTTAAGGTTGGTCAAAAATGGGGTGTCTATAGTTGCCCCTCTTTGACAGAACTCGAAAGTCATAAATGACGGGAGTGAATGTCAAAGCCCAGAGACGACCCATTTTTGACAAGGCCGAAGACTTAGACAAAAAGGTGAGATAAACAAGAGATGGACCTGCAGGCATGCCCTCAGGCAGGGGCAAAATGCAAAACGATATGCACAAAGCCAAACATAACTCATGATCAAGCAAAGCAGCAAGCTGTAATGAAGCAAATATTCACAATAAATGCAATAATTTTAAGCAAGAATGCAAAGCAAAACTACATTTCATGTAGTAAGAATGTAAGAGAATTACAATTCTCGCTACGTCTCACACGGAGAAGATACAATACCTGTCCGATTCATCTGGTCGCACCAGCTTCAAATGAGCCGTACATACAATATCGTGCCTACAAAAGAGAGAAACCTAACATGCACAACATAGTTAGCAACATATGTTCAACGCTATATCGAATGCAGACAAACATGGTGCTGATGAAAAAGTACAT
The DNA here is from genome assembly GCF_055761805.1 of Camellia sinensis. Taxonomy (NCBI): domain Eukaryota; kingdom Viridiplantae; phylum Streptophyta; class Magnoliopsida; order Ericales; family Theaceae; genus Camellia; species Camellia sinensis. Next base: position 176,486,315 of record NC_138962.1, on the reverse strand, counting down.
CGCAATACAAGAAGAAACGTGTGTGACGACACAAGTTAAGCATGGAGGGCATGACAATGCCAATGAAGCGTGCATAACAATGCAAAGGACGTGCATACCAATGCCAGTGACGTGCATAACAATGCAGGATAAACGCAACTTCAAAAGCATGTTTGAAACAAAACATCAAGCAAAGAAAAACAAGCCTCGACTAGGGCAACTCAAACGCGACCTCCGATTTACCTCTCGGAGGGGTCGCAACGTATTCAAAAGGATACACCTTGCTCTTGGCGAGTAACGACGAGCCATGCGTCAAATATTGGATTTGAAGTTCCCGCGGAGGGATTTCACGCCGAAAAGTGCACTTTACTTGTACTTTCTTAAGTGCCGGGGACTCCAATCACCACCAAAATTTGCAGGGAGCTCAAAGAGACATTGGAGATCACCCAGGAAGGATGGCCGACCACCTAGGGAGTCCGCCGACCAGTGGTTGTTCAAGGGATGGTCGGCCTGCTAGGAAATGTGGTCAGCTGACCACTTGGCTAAATCCGGGACAGTTTTGTCTTTTTACACTTGTTTCTTTAAATCCACATGTCCCAATCACTGTTGCTCACAACCTCAAGGCCGAAATCAGCTTCTCTTCCTTCCTAGACCATTTTCTTTCTCAGATCTGCTCTTTATACCCGCTTTCCAACGCCCCACGCAAAGTTGTTTCGCAAAATCTTTCAGTTTTCTTCACTTTGGACCGATTAAAATTTGATTTTGGAGCCTCTTTCTTCATTTTCACCACTTGGGGTAAGTTTGTCTCAAAATTTGGAACATTTTCTCAGGAGTTGACTTTTGTTGACTTTTTCATTTTTTGAGAGTTGACTTTTGTTGACTTTTTTCAATTTTGGCTCATTTTGCTCATTATTGCTCCTTTTGCAGATTTTTTTCAAATGGCGGGTCATTTTCCTCATGGTGGAGGTCCTCCAGGTGCCGAGGGTGAGCCGGACATCATGTCCTTGCCCCCGAGAGTTCGGTCGTTTGATCTCGAGAGGTATCATCCTCGAGAGCACGTCCTTCCTCAGGCCACTTTCTACCATTTCACTGACTTTGATGACCGAGCGCCTGCGAATCTGTTGCTGCGGGAGCCAGAGACTCATCTCTCCCATCAAGCACGAGAGGTACGCATTTCACTTTTACATTCTCTGCAATGTATTCTGCATTTCATGCACATTTCATACTTTCGCTATGTATGCTTATTTTAGCACATATCTCACAACACAAAATTCTGTTGAGTGGGCACACAGCTTGTTCTGAACACTTAGTCTGTAACATAGCATTCTGTTTGCATTTTGAACACACAGCTCAATCACTCGAATTTCTGAACACGCAACTCATACTTTTTATCGTGAACACGCAGCCCAAACTCTTGATGGTGAACACACAGCCCACTGTTTTTGAAATCTGAACACGCAGCCCAAACTCAAAAACTGAACACGTAGCTCAAACTCTTGAGGTGAACACACAGCCCACTGTTTTTGAAAGTCGAACACGCAGCCCAAACTCTTGATGGTGAACACACAGCCCACAGTTTTTGAAATCTGAACACGCAGCTCAAACTCTTGAGGTGAACACACAGCCCACAGTTTTTGAAATCTGAACACGCAGCTCAAACACTTGAGGTGAACACACAGCCCAAAGTTTTTGAAATCTGAACACGCAGCTCAAACACTTGAGGTGAACGCACAACCCACAGTTTTGAAATCTAAACACGCAGCCCAAACTCTTGAGGTGAACACACAACCCACAGTTTTTTGAAATCTGAACACACAGCCCAAACTCTTGAGGTGAACACACAGACCACAGTTTTGAAATCTGAACACGCAGTTCAAACACTTGAGGTGAACACACAGCCCACAGTTTTGAAATCTGAACACGCAGCTCAAACACTTGAGGTGAACACACAGCCCACAGTTTTGAAATCTGAACACGCAGCTCAAACACTTGAGGTGAACACACAGCCCACAGTTTTTGAAATCTGAACACGCAGCTCAAACTCTTGAGGTGAACACACAGCCCATAGTTTTCATTTGCACGCAGCGCATATTGAACGCACAGTTCTTACATTTCACTTTTAAACTCACAGCTCATTCATTGCATTTGCACGCAGCTTATACATTTCATTCTGAAACTGAATACATCTGTTCATTTTGAATGCAGGTACCCTCTCGTTCTACGCGAGTTTATGGCTCGATTATCGCTAGGGAATGGTATGGAGAGCTCCCAGAGACCGTTCATCACATGGTGGACGGGGCAGGATTTGGGCCCTTCTGCGCGGGGCTATCCCGCTACCTTGTGAGTAGGACGTTGATGGGGGCACTCGTAGAAAGATAGTGGGACACCACCAACTCTTTCCACTTCTCAGCTACCGAGGATATGACGATGACCCCGTTCGACTTTGCGATGCTGACTGGCCTTGATGTGGCCGGCCGACCGGTCCCCTACGACGAGGATATGAGCCAGTGGAAGGCTGCCTGGATCTATCTGTTGGGAGCTCGCCCACCGATTGACCGATCTTCGGGCAGAGTCAGGTACACTTGGTTCCCCGTGCAGTATAGGGGGAGTATGTCCGAGACTCTTGAGGAGATAGAGCAGTACGCTCAAGGTTTTTTGATGTTCCTCCTTGGGACCACTTTGTTCTCCGACAGGGGGAACACAGTTGGACTGTATCTGTTCAGTGCTTTGGTGGACCTATCACAGGTCAGCTAGTATGACTGGGGAGGCGCCGGCCTCGCTACCCTCTACTGCTATATGAGTGCGACCTCCCGCGGACGAGGGAACATAGTTGGTGGCTACTGGAGAGCCTGGGAGGTACCTTCTGCCCTCTTAATTTACATTTCTGCTCTTCATTATCTATACACTGCTTACGGCACACTTTACATTTTGTACTCTACATTCTGCACTCAGCATTCTTCATTTTCTGTATATTCTGTATTCTGATGGCCACTGCCCTGTTTTCCACAGCTATGGGTTCACGCGTACTTTCCGATGCTAGCCCCAGAGTTCGAGGTGGAGGTGCCTCTTACGATCCCTTACTCTCACATATTTAAGGGTCGATGCCGGGCAAGGGCTCGAGAGACTCTGCCCATCTTGCGACAGTTTTTTCACACGGTGCGGGCGACTGTGGTACTTCAGAACTCTCAGTTCTTCATATTTTCAGCTTTGATTCATCTCGCATATTTATGACATATGATTGGCTCATGCACTTGTTATCCTCAGATCGCTTAGCGGCCCTGGGCCTCTTTGGAAGGAAATATCCGTTTCCAGTTCCCGGGGGCATGGGCTTCTTCTCAGTATAGGACTTTGTTTGAGGGGCCAGTTGGCAGGGGCCTTGTTTTTGGGAGATCGCTTCATGCGCCAGACGATGGGCGTCCCTAAGCAGAGTGTACCTTCAACACCTCCAGATGACATGCGGTCCGCTGAGGGACTCACTCCCGAGGAGGTCGATGTTGCTATGTTGGGTACCGATGCAGCTCTGCACATGGAGAATGGGGAGTATGCGACTTACCGCCACATGTACTTGATGCCCCCACTAATGGGTGTCCGTACTCCTACTAGGAGGGCTGCTGGTGCATCATCGTCAGCTCGAGCCCGGGCTGCAGTCATTCCTTCGTCTAGCAGGGCCGGCACATCGAGGAGTGGGGCTAGACAGATTCCCCCGATTCCCCCAACTTATCAGCATGCCGGGTGGCCAGATCTTCTGACCGAGTTGGCTGGATGGCAATGCGGGTCATCTTACCCGATTCCAATAGAGCCTCCTATGCCTGATCACCGATATGTCAGCGATCCTGACTCACCACTGGTATGTTCCACTGTTTTTCATTTATCACTCAGATACTTAGGCATTCATTTATTCATTGATGACTTGAGCTTGTATCTGCAGCCTCCTAGGGAGTATTCTGATGATCTGCTCGGATTTGTGGCCTCACTTGAGGGCATGGTCTTGCGAAGGGAGACACAGCTATTCATCGCCGGTGTTACGATATTTTTCAATTTTCTGGCACTTATCATACTTCTAATGACATGATATATTTAACCATTTCACTGCATTGCTTGACTGTATGCGTAGAGCACATTTGACACACACCATATTCATACATTGTATCTGCATACACCCACTCTATGTAGCGTTCTTGTCTTTGCATCTGATATACATGTTGGCTAATGTACTCAAATTGTCCTTTTCAGATGCCACCACTACAGGCCGGGCCATCTAGGCCTTCTCGAGGAGCCGGGAGAGGGGACTCGTCTCGCAGATGAGGCAGGCAAAGAGCACCTGTCATAGATGATGAGGAGTCCAGCAAGGAGGAGGAGTCGGCGCATCCTCAGTCGGAGACATCCGCAGGCAGGGAGGAGGACTCTGGCTCCGGTTCTGAGAGTGGAGATGATGCCGAGAAGGGTTCCGAAGGCGGCAGCTCCGATTCAGATGATGGGGCTGATGCAGAGGTCGTTCAGCCGAAGAGGACGAAGAAGGCCTCATATTCTTGCGCTTGATAGCACTGATGCAGATGTTCCTGCTTTATTTTCCCTTTTTTATTAGCAGTTGTAGCACATTAGCTTTAGGCAGTTTTATTTTCTTTAAAACTTGTACCCTTACTGTAAAATGTTGTAACAAAAGAAGCATGATCGAACGAAACAGTTTTTTGAAAAAGTGTTGTATTTTATGTTCTTAGCATCGCATCGTATCATTTTGCACAAAAATGAGATCGAATGAAATTTGAGCATCAAAAATTGCCAAGTCAGTTAGTGAACCGACGCAACAAACTAAACAACTTAACTTACTAAGAAGCAACAAAACCTTAGGAAGTTTACAACTCGATAAGCAAATCCCGACAATGTTGATTAAACAAAGAGTAACAACTCGATATACGAAACTCAACGACTCGATAAACGAAACTTAACAACAACTCGATAAGCAAATGCATCTCGGACAATCGGTGGTGACGGAACGCATCCGAAACGGAGGAAAACACGGACCTTCAACACTCCCAACGCATGGAAAAGCTAGGATCTCTCTTCTAGAAACTAGGAACAGACCAAAGACCAACTTTTCTCCATGGCCGACCACCAGAAGGGGCAGGCCGACCAGCTATTTTCCTTGGAGACCAAAGGGGTGGTCGGCCTACTAGAAAAAGTGGTCGGCCGACCACCTAGTTTGGCGACCACCAGATTTTTAACACATGTCCCCAAATAGTTCCTTATCCTCTATAAAAGTTCCAGCTTCGTGGTTCTTTCATTTCATCTCAGTTTTGTATCAAAATAGAGGCATTCCTCATCGAAAATCTCGCAGCTTGGATTGCTACTTTAGATGGCTCGAAAAAGTTGAACTTCTGGGGCTTCGGCTTGAATGCACTATTTACGTTGAGCCGCACTCCACTGCATCTCCCCTTTCTCCATGCCGCGGTGAGGTTTTGGAATCCAGTAACACATGTCTTTAGCTTCGGCGGGCAAGAGATGTGTCCTACCTTCGAAGATTTCCAAGCTTTGATGGAGTCCGAGCGCAACGAGGAGATCTTGCCCCAACTCTGCTTCAGCCATGCTCAAGCTTTAGGACGAATGTGTGGGCTCACTATGCATGACGCTCGGTCTCTGATTTGTGACGGAATGCTGGATATTCCGAATTTGATTTGTCGATTTTTCGATGCCGGTGACCGCGGTGACCATCATTGGCAAGGTTTTCGGCGACATGCCCTTTGTTTGTGCATGCTATCTCATTTCTTGCTTGCCTCAAGCTTCAAAGGATCCAGTGTCCGGTTGATCGAGGTTGCCCAGGGCTTAAGGGAGGGCAAAAGCTGCATTACCATGTCATTGGCCGAGACATTATTGGGCTTGAATGCTTTTCATCGCCGAGAGACGACCGGATTTGCGGGGAGTCCACTACTGCTGCAGGTAATGTTTCCCACCCTATCTCACATATATATTGCTCACATCACTTGGCCCTCAGGCTAGCTTTTCTCACAAAATCCTTTTCTCACTTTTCTCTCAACGTATACCTCTCTATTCTTTAATCTCTCATTTTTCGTCCCTCCCCAGGTGTGGTTGATGGACAAATTCCAGGTTGTGGACCCTTGCCCAACATACTTAGCTCGCGGCTACTTCTTCCGACGTCGTCTAGTCGATGCCCTGAATGAGGGATGGTGGTTCGCCTGGATGTGCAATTTGTCCGCAGACCGCATTACTTGGTGGGCCCTTGGCTCAATCTACCAGCAATGAGCTACAGCATGTCTCGGCAGACTAGGATTCAGTTGATTGGCCTGACACACTGCGTGTTTTACTTTCCTTTCTGGTTCTAGCGCCAGTTCAACCATGATCAGACTTGCCCGCTAGAGGGGATAGAGTACCCTGCTGCATTCCCAGTTCAAGGCGCACAGCTTGCTCGGTATGCCACAGCATGGAGGACGAGAGAACTCTTGGCCCCCGCTCCCACTTTCAGTTGCACTTTGTCTGATGAATGCATAGATTGGCTCAATGAAGAGGCACAGATTGGGCCCACTTTGGCGTCAGAAGCTTCGACCAGCTCTGGCAGGGGGCGCAGGAACACTTGACTTAACTATGCCCCAGATTTATTGCTTTATTAGTACTTTAAAGTTTTCTTTATGAATGTAACCAAAAGCAACTTCAATTTGTATGCAAGAGCAAAAGGACTCTGTATTGAAATTAATAAAATTGAAGGTTGTGGGTACTGAAAATTTTTCGCTTTGGTCCAAAAATGGTCTAAGTTGTAAAAAGATTAATTTGAACAAAATCAACTTTTGTTAAAACTTTTCAAAACCATTTTCGATATGGATCAAAACTGGACACGCCTGAGATCTATCACTGAGATGCACAACCCTGAATCCCAGCAACCAGAAAGTTGCCCCTAGTCTGAATAGCACTGCACCGGAGATCACAACCGAACTCTTGAATGCTGAATAGACAAAGATGACAGAGATGATCAAATGGACAAAGTTGATCGGGGAAAAGTTTATGGCTGAACTTCAGGATGAAGTTGCCTACGTATCCCAAAGATGGGAATCAAGCCTTACGTAGTTCAGGCTCAGGTTCACTTGTGTATTAACCCTCACCTTTTACGCTCTAACTTTTGCCAAGGCCGTCCTTTGCAGGTTTTCAACCTTGTGAGCTCAGTTTTTGTAATTTCAAATTTTTCATGCTCTAACTTTTGCCTAGGTCGCCCTTTCGGGTTTTCGGCCTAGCGAGCTTCTCATGGGTAATATTTCTTCAACTTGTCCATGTTGATCGGTTATGAGAACTCTAGGCCATCTAGGTCCATCAGAACAACAGTTCTACCCGACCAAATAGACTTAATGATGTAGGGATCAGTCCAATTGGGTCTGAACTTGCCCCTGGGGTCATGGATGGGGGCTCGATTGTCTTTGAGCACCAAATCTCCTTCCTTTAAATTTCTGGACTTAACCTTCTTGTTGAAAGCCCTGGAGATTCTTCGTTGATAACCTTGAACGTGGTACAGTGCTTTTAGCCTTCTTTCATCAAAGAGCATGAGTTCCTCAAATCTACTCTGCTGCCAATCTGCCTCGGCTATCTGACATTCAGCCAGCACTCTCAATGACGGAACCTCAATTTCGATAGGTAGAACGACCTCCATCCCATAAACCAATGAATACAGAGTTGCTCCAGTAGAAGTTCTAATCGAAGTCCGGTAGCCCCACAGAGCAAATGGCAGCTTATTTGGCCAGTCCCGGTAGGTCTCCACCATCTTCTGTAAAATGTGTTTGATATTCTTGTTGGTGGCCTCGACTGCTCCATTGGTCTGCGGCCGATATGTAAATGACTTGTGAAAAGCCACGTTGTATTTCTCCAACAAGTCAATCACTTCCTTCTTGAAGTGGGAACCATTATCTGAGATAATCTCGTTTGGGACCCCATAGCGACAAATGATGTTGTTCCTGATGAACTTTGCAACATGCGAAGCCTTCAACACCGCATAAGATTGGGCCTCGACCCACTTCGTAAAATAATCTATCGCGACCAGAATGAACTCATGCCCATTAGACCCCTTCGGAGTGACGGCCCCGATCACATCGATCCCCCAAACTGAAAATGGCCATGGCGAAGTCATATTGTATAGCTTCGACGGCGGGATGTTCATGCGGTTTGCATGGATCTGACATTTGTGGCATTGCCGAACAAAGCCGATACAATCCTCCTCCATGGTGGACCAGTTGTAACCCTGTCTGAGGATCTTCCGAGCTAACATTACCCCGTTCATATGCGCACCGCACTCTCCTCCATGGATGGCCTCCATTAGGCGCTTCGACTCTTCAGCCTCAACACACAGCCTATGCATTCTCAGATAACCTCTCTTATACAGTTTTCCTCCGCAGATGATGAATTGAGCAGCCATTCTTCGGATTGCCCTCTTGTCTTTGGCATTTGCCCCTGGTGGATACGCTTTTTTCTCTAAGAAGTTCCAGACATCGTAATACCAGGGGTTCTCATCTTGAACCTCTTCTATGGTAGCAATTGACTCGTAGGCCGGTGCAAACTTCTGGTCAATGATAATCGGACGCATCCGGACTCCGAAAGGGATGTTTATCATGGAAGATTGAGTTGCTAGTGAATCTGCAAACCCGTTGTTTTCTCTTAGTAGATGAGTGAAGTTCAGCTTCTCAAACCGAGGAATCAGCAGGTCCAAGGTCTGGTGGTACATTTTCATCTTTTCTTCTTTGACTTTCCAATCTCCCTTAGCTTGGGATACAACAAGATTCAGGGCTGCTTCTAAACCAGCAATGCATGCTTCATATTCTGCTTCGTTGTTCGAGACTTTGAACCAGAGTTTGAAGGCAAGAGGGATACGGGAATTGTCAGGTGCTATTAGCAACACTCCTATCCCATACCCATACTGGTTTGACGCTCTGTCAAAGTACATCGTCCAAAACTCATCTTCGATATGCAAAATGGCCTCGTCTGGGAATAGGTACTCAACTGCTTTATCCTCTTCTACTAGGTGATTGGCTAGGAACTCCGCTACCGCTCTCCCCTTCACTGACTTACGAGTCACATACTTCAGATCGAATTCAGAATGCAACAGCAACCAACGAGCTAGCCTACCCGTAAGTGCCGGTTTCTCGAAGAGATATTTGATAGGATCTAATCTTGAAACCAACATTACAGAGTGAGCTAACAGGTAGTGCCGTAGCTTCCTGGTAGCCCATACCAAGGCTAAGCAAGCCTTTTCCAACGGTGTGTAGCCGATTTCATACTCCAGCATCTTCTTGCTCAGATAGTAGATAGCCCTCTCCACTTTGTCCTCAGACTCTTGTGCGAGCATGCAGCCCATTGTAGTCTCGGTTACTGAAAGATACAAAATCAACGATTTTCCCGGCTTGGGCGGTGACAACACGGGTGGGTTCTGTAAGTATTCCTTGATCTGTTCAAAAGCAGCTTGGCATCGGCCGTCCCATTGGAACTTCTTTCCTTTCTTCAGGAGACCAAAAAGTGGTTCACAAGTCAAGGTTAATTTTGAGATAAACCGTCTTATGAATTGCACTTTACCCATAAAGCCTCGCACCTCCTTTTCAGTCCTTGGTGGTGGCATTTCTAAGATGGCCTTGATTTTGGAATGGTCGACTTCGATACCTCTCTGTGTGATCAGAAACCCCAGCATTTTCCCTACTGTAACACCGAACGTATACTTCTGAGGATTCAGCCGCAACCGAAATTCTCTGATCCTTTGGAAGAACTTTTGCAAGGCGGTGTAGTGGCCCTCTCTTTCTTTGGACTTGACAATCATGTCATCCACATACACCTCAACCTCTTTGTGGATCATGTCGTGCAATATTGTGGTCGCGGCCCGTTGATATGTAGCTCCAGCATTCTTCAACCCAAATGGCATCACCCTGTAACAGTAAGTCCCCCACTGGGTGGTGAAAGCAGTCTTCTCCCAGTCTTCAGGTGCCATCACTATCTGATTATAGCCCGAGAATCCGTCCATGAACGAAAGCAAAGCATGCCCCGCTGTGAAGTCCACTAACTCATCAATATGCGGCAAGAGAAAGTCGTCCTTCGGACTGGCTCTGTTCAAATCCCTGAAATCCACGCATACCCGGATCCTGCCATCCTTCTTCGGCACCGGAACAATGTTGGCCAACCAAGTTGGGTGTTCGGATACCAGCAGGAACCCTGCGTCAATTTGCTTGGTGACCTCTTCTTTAATCTTGAGGGCCCAGTCCGGGCGGATCCTTCTGAGTTTCTGTTTAACGGGTCGGGCCTCTGGGTCAAGAGGGATCCGGTGCTGTACAATCTCAGGATCGATTCCAGGTATGTCTTCGTAGGACCACGCGAAAACATCTTTGAAATCTTTTAATAAAGCGACTAAGCGCTCGCATTCCTCCGAAGACAACGTGGACCCGATCTGAACGATCCTCCTTAGTACCAACATTAACAGTAGTGATTTCATCAACTAAGGGTTTAACAAATCTTTCCTGCTCTTGATTAATTAAGCGTTGCAAAACCGGAGGAATTTCTTCCCCGTCGTTTTCATCAAAATTTTGAAAGTCCTGATTAATACAATAAATCAAGGGCACAGAAAAGTACTCAGAAACCACATCCATTCCATTCTCATTAAGCATTTCCAAATCGTCCGATTCTTCTATTACAACAGACTCAAAAGAGAAAGAAAAAGACGACCTAGACAGGACTGTGGCATCCAGGTTATCACCCCCAGGAATACCGAACTCAGATTCACACGAGCTGGAACCTGATTCTGACTCCACAGACTCGGTGGAATCAGATTCCGGCTCACTACCTAACCCGGTGCTGCTTGACAAAAATCCCTCCTCGTATTGCTAGATGAGAGAGGGTGCGATGGATGCATCCAAAATACTTGCATGTAGGCTCGCAGCCGTTTCATTCCCAATCATGGACACCGAGAAGTTATCCTCCAAGCACTTCTATACGATCAGAGGATCTAAAAGTAGACAAGCCAGTGCTACCCGCATTTCAATTTCAGCGCTCTCGGAATCCACATTTTTACACTGCTCAACCTCAGCTGATGGGTCTGTTTACTCCTCGGCAACATCATCCCCGGATAACTGCAGGTCAAAAAAGATCTCAAAACCTGGCACGCGCTTCCTCTCCGCATTCAACCACGGCTTTGGGAAGCCGCAGAACGGAAAATCCTCCCCCTCCCGGACGAAGCGTCCGTTTAGGGTACCTTGAATGGGTCGGTGCATTAACTCATATGGCTTCCCTGTCTGCTTTGCTCTGACTATTCCAGCCATTTCCTTGCCTTTCCTCACCCACTCCTCTTTGGTGGGCAGATAACCCAAGCCAAAGGTATGCAGGTTGTGCGGCACTTCTGTCGATACTGCGATGCCTTTTCAGCCACTCTTTCCCAATCCCATCCCGGGGATGTGTTGAAGCTTGTTCATGAGGTATATTGATTGTGCGCTGACATACACCCCCTCATCAACAGCCAAGATGTTTTGCATGACTTGAGCCTCAGCCAGAGTAAACCCCGATGAGAACACATCCTCTGTGCCGTGCTCGATTTTCAAGACTGGTGTAGACACCTCCGGCGGTGGATGGATTGATGAATTTCCAAAAACTATAGCTACCCCCTTCCCGTGAGGGTATTTCAACATCTAGTGCAAGGTGGAAGAAATTGCTTTTACCTGGTGTAACCACGGTCGCCCCAAAAGTAGGTTAAAGGTTGCAGGAACGTCCAAGACATGGAAATCGATCTCGTATTGTCCTGGACCAACCTGGGTCTGAATTTTGATAGTCCCCATCACCTCCCTGCTTGTGTTATCATACACCCGAATCACCTGGGCAGTTGGCACGAAGTCCGCAGGCTTCAACTCGATTGCATATGCTGTCCTCGACGGGCACACATTAATGGCGGATCCCGTGTCGACAAGAACCACCGGTACCCACTTGCCTCTACATTCCACAGAGATGTAGAGAGGTTTGTTGTGATTTGCACCCTCTGGCGGTAGTTCTTTGTCAGAAAAGGTCAACGTAGGGGAACCTCCTCCCGGAAAGACCAATCTAACTAGCTGCATCGGCATGGTGTCTATTGAGAGTTTGGCCTTGTCCATTGCCGATAAGACAACTTGTCTGTGAACACGTGAAGCCATAAGCAGTCCCCAAGTGGAGATGTCTGCTTGTATCTTTTTCAATTGTTTCAGCACGGCCTCATCTTCGAGTTGCTTCTCTTTCTGTTTCTCTGCCTCCTTGTCCTTCCCGGACGCTTCTGGTTGATCTAGATGTGGGGGCTTGAAATACCACCCGCTCCTGGTCATATGATCGACTTTGCCGATGTACCGGGTATCATCAGGTTGATTGCTCTCTCAATCCTCATCCGTGTGGGCAAGACATAGATCATCGTCTTCTCACCACATTCCATCGGCAGCCGACAGACACCTGTCCGGCTCCGTTACAAAAATCTCTGTGCCCGTAGCACCTTGCGTCCTTGTACTCGCAGTACACTTTATTCTTGTGCACACAGCACTCTCAACCCCTACAGGAGCTTTAGCCTTTCTGGCTCTTTTGGAATCTTCCATCCCTTCTTGTTCTAACTGCTTCAACACAGCCTGCTCAACATTTTCTACATTTACAATGCCCAAGTCCCGAGTGAAATTCTTAGCACCGGTGCTCTCGAGTGATGTATTCTGATCTCCGGCCCTTCTGGCCACAATTAATGTCCTTGCCCCTGACGGGCCCTTTTCCATCTAAGATTCTTCAACAATATCTGGTTGGTCGTCGAGCCACCCTGTGACCTCTGCTGACTCCTCAAAATCGAACCAGTTGACTGTCATGTCCCCCGAATCTTGTTCGTTGAAAATCTGAAGGTCAGCTATGTCCCCTTCCAGAGTTGCTAAGTCATCCTGCCTCTGATCAAATCCGTCCCCCCGTATTACACAAATCTCTACCCCTGCTGGCAATTCAAAGTTTGGCCTAGCTTGGCCCACTGATGCAATATAGCCATTCAGATTGTATACCTCCTCAGCAAAGCTCACAACTTCCTCAGACTCTGACTCAAAAATCCTATTCTCCCCCGAAGTCATCACTGTTCTGTCTTCGACAGTCGCCACCATTGGTTCAAGTTGGGTTCGGGAGATGTCCAACATGCACAAGTCAGTGCTGTCAGGAAGGAACACCTCCGACTTGGGTAGGTGAGATGGAGTGATATAGATGCTAGGATCGTAAGACACGACCCCAGTCTGGATGAAGTTGATGCGTTTGGGAGGTGGAGCTTGGTTGTGTGGAGGGAGAGGGTTAGTTATGACATTGGGTTTCTCTGGAGGCATAATCACCTGTTTGTCAATGAGATCTTGAATCTCATGACGCAATCTAAAACATTGGTCGGTGTCGTGACCATATTGTTGGTGATATGCGCAGTATTTAACTGGGTTATGGGAGGGAGGAAGTGGATTTGGCGATGGCCTCGGCTCCAGGGGCTTCAAGTGCCCTTTCCTGATTAATACCCCTAGAGCTTTGGACAGGGGCATATATAATGGAGTGAAAGTTCTTTGGCCTCGAGGTTGGTATTTGGTTGTTTGTGTGTTGCTTCCGAACGCACAGGAGAATGGCGTAGCTGCCATGGTTCTTGGAGGGGTGGTGGTGACCATGCTTACTTCCGAAGCTCTAGCAGTTGCAGCACTGCTTGTGTCTGTATTGTTGTTTCGGTTGAAGGTTCTCCTGGGTTGCTGTTTGTCATTGTCAATTAAGCCCTGCTTCAAGGCATCCTCGATCTGTACTCCTATCTCATGCAGATCTGAAAAGGTAGGGAAGGGGAGCACGATCATTTTCTACATCAGTTTGGGTTGGAGGTTGTGCACAGCCATCCGTATTTGATCCTTATCCGTCGGCCTTATGGTCATCATTAAGGCCTTGGCCCTCCAGCGGGTTATGAATTCAGAGAAACTCTCCATAGGCTCCTGCCTTGTTGTCTCGAGATCACGGGTTGTAATCTCGATTTGCGTGTTATAGGAGTACTGTGCAATGAAAGCCTCGGCCATCTCATCCCAGTTTCGTTTGACATTGTCTTCCAATTTTGCGTACCAGATGGTCGCCACACCCGACAGGGTCCGGCCAAACAATGAAAGCTTCTGCAGTCTGGTGAGGCCCATCGACCTTAGTATGTCCGAAAACAAACGTAGATGCACTATGGGATCCCCGGACCCGTCAAAGCGGTCGATTTGTGGCATCTTGAACCGATCTGGCAGCGTCACAGCCGCGCCGGTATACCCGTCTTCAATGTCTGGGATGGACTTTACCCCTTGGGATTTCTTGAATAACTTTTCAAACTTGCTCAACTTCAATGCTATAGGGTTCACTTCGAATTCAAAGGGAGAGTCTGGTTGATTGATAGGTGTAGGTGCCTTGGATAGTTGAGGTAGAATCGAGGACGGAACCACCCCTGTTGGGATGTCTGTATCCTTCTAGATATTCTGGACATTTGGTGTCTCCCCGGGTAGTGGGACTCTTGGTGGGCGAGGAGCTTGGTGTGAAGTTGATGCTCAGGCTTGCTGCTGTAGCCGGGTAATTAGCCCTACCTGTTGGGCCGTGACAACGGCCTGCTGTTTGGAAAATTCTGTTTGTCGAACAGCGTCCTCCTACATGGCTTTCATGCTCTCCTGGAGCTGACGCACCATTTCTTCCATTCCTGCCATACTGCCCTGATCCATCTGAACTACCGGTATGTCTATCTCTGTAGTAGACTGGGAAATCTCAACCTGACTGTTCAAAGACCACTGATCTGGCAATCTTGGTACCGATACACTGTGTTTTCTCGACCTCCGTCTGATAACTGGGGGTAAGGAATAAAACACTGGTTGTCCGTCGACCAGATCCTCAGATCGATTTAGTCGGCGACCTCTAATCCAGAGTGCTTGGGGAATATCTGCTTGGTCTGAAGCAATTGTGCTAAACTACCTAGCAAAAAGATAAATAAAGCCATAATAAGAAAATAAACAACCAGACAAACGGACAACATAACAGCGTAAATAAACACACAACACACAGTTGGGCATCACAACACACAGTTGATAAGCTAAATAGACTGTTCTCAAACACTGATCATTGTTCCCAAATCACTGCCCCCAAAACTGAATCTGATACCCGCAGATAACTGATTCCCAAAATACTGAATTGGTGCCCGCAGGCCTGATACCCAAACTTGTAAACTGATACATGCATTCCTGTAGAGACGCACACTAAAAGCACATAGCAAACAAGTGAGAGCCAAAACACCCCTATATTAGGGTAGGGTTTCCCTGTCCTATTTTGTCAGGAGCTAGGGTTTCACTACGCACGTAGCGGTTTCAAACAACCTATAATCGGGTAAGCAACCTGTCCTAGCTTGGAATGGTCACTATGGATTCCGAACATGCATTAGGTCGAATGGTCAAAAAGGGTGCCCTGGTAAAAACCGGGGTTTGTGTTCTCATCGTGGCAGAGCCCGTAACCGGTCAGCTTTATGGCACGCTTCTCAAAGCGAGCCTCTGGCAAACCGTTCAGGAATAGCAAACGGCAAACACTATGTCCTAGGCGCACCAATGCACATGCAATGCAAAGAAACACATAAGTGCAGTCAAAACAGGATATCATAAGTTCGAGTCTAGTTCTCTAAGTCCCAAGCAGAGTCGCCAGAAACTGTAGACGTTCCCGAACGTCCCAGGAGGGAATCCCGTTTTGTTCATTTGGGCTTACTACAGTTCAGGACTCAATGTCACGGTCCTATATCTAATCTCGCAGAGTGCAATGCAAGACCGATGAATCATCAAAGAGTCCAAATCCGACAAACCGTTTTGAAAAACTGATTTTTAGAAAGAAGTGTCAAACATGGATTGCTTTTCCAGATACAGAGTCACCACCTAAATATTTTATTTTGGGGGAACTTAAGAAACCCTGACTCGTGCCTAAGGCCACGTGTCCGTCATCACCTAAGTTTCCTCGGCTCGGGAACTTGGGTACGATTGGGGAAGGTCACTTCGTGAGCACCCCTGCTCGCCTGATCAAAGATCGACCTCTACTAACCATGATATCGAGTTTTGAAAACATTATGTGCTCTTATTCCGGTTTATTAGCCTGGAATTACTATGTGATGCGCACAGCATACAAGTATAGACTGGATCACCTAAGTTGGAACAAAACATCTCATGTTTGTTTTTTAAAGCGGTTTGCTACTCACAAGTAGGCTAAAATGCGGACTTTGCCACCCTCAAGTGAGCTTAGAAAATATGGTGATTTGCCACTCTCAAGTGGGCTTAAAACTCACAATCAATGAATTGTTCCAATTCAAATAATCCAACCTTCACCCATATGCATTCAGGCAGTTATATCACATAAGCACATAGCCTCATGGTAAGCATGCTATCATGGTAGTCACTCACACACATGCAAGGATGCTAAAGCATAAATACTTACCGAATACTCCGAGCCAAAAAAAGAAACTAATTAGAAATCATGCATGAATCCTAACTATGCTAAGAATGCCTAATGCAACACATGTAAAAATGCAACTACAATAAGCTCGGCTATTCTAAGATGGCATATGAGATGCAACAATCGATACATGTATTCAACTTGGAATTGAAATACAATGCAGTTAGCATGATACGCCGAGCCCGGTGCATGCAATACAGATGAATGAATGCAAACATGCGAACATATAGATGCTAATTGAAACATGCCCTAAAACTAACCATCATAAGCTGGTAAATAAAAGGGAGAAAGACGTGGGGTTGGAAGACATACATCACACACATGCACACTTATTACAACATCGCTCTCTCTTGGAGGGTCCGAATAAATAATACAAAACCGAATTAACTAATTATTACACAACACTAGCTAATTAACAAATTGTCTAAACTAGCATGCAAACTATGTAAAATGGGCTGTCTCAGCTCTGCTTTGAATGATAAGGGATGCATGCATGCTTGAGTCGTCTCGTCGGGAAATCCATCGCGATGCCCCGATTTGCCTCTGTTTGCAACTGGTCCCAGAATACTGTACAAAGCTCCAGAAGGCTGAAACTCCACCATGGGAACTTGTAGGGATACTGCCGACCAGTTTTTGCTGTTGGTTTCTGGTTTGCTGCAACAGAGAGCAAGAAAGGGGCATGGCAAAGTATTTTCAACATATGTGTGCACGACCACTCTCCCCATCATTGCATAAGCTCTAGGGAGGGTAGTCCTCGATCCTTATGCCACCAATCATGCATCTCAATGCATGATGGCCGAGGAGTCGGATTGCACGACTCGATGTAAAATGAATACACATATAAACACAACAAGGCTTAAACTCCATCATGGGTAATCCAAAGTGTCGGCGACCGAGAATCGAGGCACGTTTCATCACTTGAAGTACGAAACGTCCCTCGTTTCCCGTGTTTGGACTAAACTCTATTCCAAACACAATGCAATATACATGGCATACATAATACGACTAGCATGCAACCCTAAACGCAATGCAACCTAATCATGCTAGCATGCGAGGGATGATATGCAAACATACAACTAGCATACACAATGCTATGAACTAAGAATGGCATACTCAATGCACATGAACTATATGGCATACGCAATGCACATACGAAGATGGACATGCACAAAGACATGAACAAGGCATACACAATGCGACGATCAAGCATGCGACAACATGGATATGGCATACATAATGCAAGATGGACTTAAACTAAAATGAATGGGCCTCAGCCACACTCAAATCAGTGGCCAAACATGATGAAATTGGGCAACGAAAACATATGCAAATATGCACGAATGCAAGGGACCAAACCTAAGGCACCAAATGTAACTCTACCAAAGCATGGAAAGGGATGAAATATTGCATACAATCACACATTTTCCAGCTCTGAAATGACATACAAGATGGTCTCGAATTATGTAAACACCTCACACAATGCATGCTAGATGGCCCGAATATCGAAACTAATGAAGCGCATTACACTAGAGGTGCACAAAGCAATGCACAAATGGCCAAACCAGCCCCAAATAGACCCTAGGCAGGTCCAAGACAGTGGGAAAATGGACTAAAATGGTGGCTCGAAAGGCACAGAAATGAAGCTCATGCAATGGTCCAAAAACGAGGCATACAAGCACGACTCTCAAACTCATTTAAAGAGTAGGACACATCGGAATATGGCAAACATGTAAGCTCTGAAATATGATGCACAATGGTCCCAAAACATGGAAACACCTCAACATAAGCATGCAATAGGGTCCAAAACTCAAAGCAAGGCAAGGGTATTGAACTAAAACGATGCATAGCAAGCATCATTCCACCATGAGGCATAAAAATAGATCTAAGGCAGTCCAAAACATGCACAAAATCAGTTTAAAGCATGGCCAAAAAGTGCTAGGATCAAAGGCCAAAATAGCATGCAATATAAGCTAGTAAAGAGGATTTGCACTACAAGCATGTGAGGAAATCAAGAGGTCACCAAACCAGAAAAAGCCAGAGGTATGACATGCCAAATAAAGCCCAAAAAACCACTGAAACATGGTCTATGCATGCAAGAATGATAGGCTCCTCTAATAGGCTATAAAGAGGGTTGTTCTACATATGCAAGATGGACAACCAAAATGGCAAAATAGGCTCTGGACAAAGCCTATTTAGGCCCTAAAACCCACCAAAAATGTCCTGAAACATGGCTTGGAAGCATGCAAATAAGGGCTCCTTTGTTAGGCCAAATATGCTAGTAAACAAGACAAGGGGTGAGAGGGTCACCCCTCTCTGATTTTGGTGCTCAAAACAGCATGCTAGCCACTGAAAAACCACTGGATTTCAGTGGCTAAGAGACCAAACAAAGGTCAATGCAAAGGCCCTAAGGCATGGCTCAAAATAAGATGAAATGAAGCATGCAAAGGGGGTAGATGACCCCCAACAGAAAAATGGTCACAAACAAACATGTTAAGGACATCAAAATAAGACTTTTTTCAGTTTATGACAAAGCCCAAATATGCTTGCAAGTATAGCTAAAAAATTAAGCAAAATAGAGACCAAAAGAGGAAATAGGGTGTTACCCTTGAAGCTCAAGCACTCCAGCAGCTTCTAAACCAAAACAGCAACTATTTAGCCTCTGAAAACAAGCTCCAAGGTGCTTAGGTTGATAGTGGAGGTGTTGTGCTAGGAGATGGTATGCAAAGGGGTCAAGAACTTCAACCTTTCAAGGACTAAAGGGAGAGATATAGAGGGATATGTATGTATGAGCCTTAGCCAACTCTTGAACCCTTACAAAGGAAGAGGAGCCCTTCCTTTATAGGGCCAAGGGTCCAAAGCTTCTCCTAGAAGCTTTAAACCAAGAGTGAAGATCCTCCATACACGTGTATGGAGGATCCAGTCTATGCCCTCCAGCTGGCACAGCTGGAATCAACTCAGTGAGACAGAAAATGGGGAAGCTGGCCGACCAGTTCAAGTGGTCGGTCGACCACTTGCCCTGGTCGGCCGACCAGGGTCAAAAGGGTCAATGCACAAAAGCTGGTCGGCAGCCTCTAATGAGGGTCTCCACATGAAATGCAAGCAAGTGGTATGGTGGGAGACCAGCAATTGTGGCCCAAAAGTGAGGGAGACCAGCTACCTGACAAGAAAACTGGTCGGCGGGAGAAAAGTGGTCTCCAAGGAGAAAAGGTGGTCTCCCACCCTTCTACCACCTTCCAAACAATGAAAATAAGGTCCATGCCAAAAATAAACCAAGACGGATGCAAAACGAGGGTTTGAGTGTGAAAACGCGCAGCCGGGTGCCCCGAAAACTGACTGTTAAGCATCGAAAGTGGCGTGCGACCACGACGGTGGTCTCCCGGGCCACAATGTCCCTCTAGAGAGAGAAAACAAGGTGTGTGCCAAAAATCGGAGCAAACGGAGAAAGTTAAGCGGTCCCGAACCGAGGCGCACGACCGACGGCTCCAAAAATCGGAAACTGGTCTCCAAATGGGAACAGTGGCCTACGACCACAAAACATAGCCTACGACCACTGAGAGATGGTCTACGAGACCTCTTCCTCCATTCGGGAAGAGAAAACAAAACCTGGTTCGTAAACCGAGGCAAAGCACAAAAGAGTCCCGAAGTCCGGAGGCAAAGCTCTCAGCCGAGACTCCGTAACCTCAGAACGAGCACAACATACGCAATCACCGAGCGCTCAATCGATGACGTCTGAGTCTTAAGGTCGGTCAAAAATGGGGTGTCTACAATAGGCAACAAACTAAAGTGCAATTCCCAATTGGGAAACACTTTACGCCATCATCCACCTAACATTAACAATACTTAATTCATTATCTCTACTACACCATTGTGTTGCTGAGTATTAGGAATAATCAATTTTCTAAGCATCCATTTCTCTTCACAGAGTTTTCTAAAATAACTCAAATAGATACTCACCACCTTGGTCAAAACTAAAAACACGAAAGCTGTTATCTAATTGATCTCAACGTCATATGTGCAATATCAAAAATCATCTCAAAACTTTTGACTTATGGGAGATCAAATAGTCTTGACTCAGATGCGTATCGTAATCTATAAATGTGTCGAGATTGAGGCTTAGCTATCATACCCTTACACATATCTAGTCACAAATATCATAGTGGACTAAATGCGCCAATACAAATGACCTTTTACGGCTTTCCTACTTGTGCGCAACCATTGCGAACAAAGTTACACATTCATATGAGAGCAGGATGTCACAAGCGAGTGGGCCCGAAAGGGCCTACTCAAACCATCCATGTCATCTTCTCATTAATGTGATTAAGTACAACAAGCCACCGGTTTATGTCCAATGTCATAAACTAATTCCAATCATCCTAATGTGTGAGTTCTCGAAGACAAGTTTAAAGGTTTAGGCCCAACTAGGTAATGACTCATGACTAATTCATGTTCACTAGATCATAAAAGGATGTCATTGAGGTACCAAGTGCGCCTAAGTCGCAAATTTTACTAGTAAGTGCTAATCCCTGGCACTTTCAAGTTAATTTTATTCTCCATACACTTTACTGCATCTAATTAAAAGATGACGATACTCCTCTTGCCATCTCTGTTTCTCGCTTCATAGTTACTTGCAATTAATTCTAGTATCCACAAAAAAGAAAGAATAAGCTATCAATTTATGACAGCTCCTGAAGTATCTTAAGCGCGAATTAGGCTAAAGAGTCTAATTCAACACAATGCTCTCACAAGCGATGCGTCAAATTCTTAGAGTCATAACAACCTTGTCGGCCTTGACCTTTTCATTACTATGCTGCAACGTTTGCGCTTAGTGGTAAAAGTTATTCAAAACATTAGCCTAGCTAAGGAATTATACAAAGAAGCACCTCCTCATGTCTCACACTCAAGTGTGGAAACAGTAAGTGTCCAGACTAAGATAAGTTGGCAATGCTAATAGATTTTCCAGCCACTTGGCACTAATCTTTTCACTTAGTGTTAATAGATTTTGCAGCTTCTAAGCGCTAATCTTTTAATCTTCACGTGATATTTCAACACACATTATTATAGTGCATGAAATTTTGCTCCATCCACTCCCAATAATTGGGTAGAGAGCAAAACACTGCTCATATTAGTTACTCGTCTTACACTTAATGACTAATTCATTTAAGTTCACATTTCTTGGATGACGTGACTCTTGAATGTTACTTCATTCAATGATGCAACATCATTACAAGTCAAATTACAAAGTCAATCCGCGCAGCTCAGTAGTCAAGATCATATACAGATCTATTGAGGGCTTAATAATTTCATAACTCCAAAACTCGCCAACCAAAACTACGCAGCATGCCGCTAACCATAGCGCACACATTAGTTTTTATTGTGCCAAACAAGGCAACAAAACTACGGCGACTTTGAGTCATGTTTCCTTACTTTGGCTCAATTAAGGTCTGACCTAAAGTCTCCAAGACTTTTGCTTATCTAAAGAATGGGATTACATTGTTCACATTTGAACATCTCTATTAAGTCTAAGTCAACCAAATTAACTTCCATAAGCTAAATCAATTTAGAGAGAAATTCGCATTGGGATTAATTTGATTAGCATAATATAATTTTGTCACAAAAATCTAAATTAAATAGTAACATATTACACAAGTCGCAAGATCGAAAATCCGCTATACTCGTAATCATCTCTTGCGCCACATGTGACAATTATCCAAAATTTAATTTAATTCATGCGCAAAATATTAGTTTTCGGGAGTAAATCTATAAAGATTTCTCTCAACCGAACAACCTCCCACTGATTATGGCATGTCTAAAAAACATAATAAAATATTCTAATTTCATACAATAGCATCATAATGTAGATTTAAAATCAATACATGTTATGTTACATTTAATAACGGAATTAAAATAAAAAAAAAAATTAATCATGCTATTCTAATCACAACATATTACAAACCCTAAAAAAAATAATATGCTGTATTTAATATTCAAATTATGCCATAACAGAAACTATATCACTTCTGAAATTTTCTGAAATTTTAAATAACTAATAAACACACATTAAAATTAGAAATAAAAAATTCAGAAACTGATAAACTGAAACAATATTCAGATTATCCCATAATTAAAATTTACATCATTTTGAAATTTTCCGAAATTTTTCTGACATTTTCTAGAATTTTAAATAACTAATAAACACGCATAAAATTAGAAATAAAAAATTCAGAAACTGATAAACTAAAACAATAATACCAGTAAATAGTAAAACTTTTCAGAAGTCTACAATAAAAATTTCAACCCTAGAAAATTATTTATGCAATACCAGAAGCATTTTAAAGCATAAAACATGAATTATTAACACATAAAAAATATTTTTTATTTTCGTAAAATTTTCAAAATTTTACAGAAGATAGAAAATTTAATTCTAAGTCTAACGGTCCCAACCATGCTTAAAACAAAGCTATAACGAATTAATTATGACCATTTAACGCGATTCAGAATTTAAAAACAAAACAAACGAACCCTTAACATCAGCAGCCAAGCCGGCGAAGGAAAAACGGCGCACACAGAGACGGCTCGGCACGCTGCTCAACGAGCGGCTCAGAAACGGCTCAGAGGCGGCTCAGCGAGCGGCTCACAAGCGGCTCAGCACACGACGCGTGTGCATGGCGCGGATGGCGCGCGCGTAGAAAGCGCCGTTGACGCACGCGTAACAACGCGTGGAAGCGTGTCTGAATCGCGTCTGGCGTGTAGAGGTGTGTGCAAGGACGTGGAGGCGCGTGGAAGCCTCCCACGGCGTCAGGTGGCGCGTGAGGCCCACGCTCCGCCTTCCAGGGTGTTTTCTGGTTCGATTTTTGTACTGTCGGACTCCATTTTTCAAAATAAAACCATTTATGGTATTAAAAAAGACATTAATGAACATAAAAAATAGGTATTTATGCTCTTAATCTAATGAGAGTTGAAATTTTCCTCCTTTATAAACATTCATGTATATAATGTATACATATATATATATATAAAAAAATATACAGATGATTAAAGAAAACACGAAAATACCCATTCATGCTCTGTTACCAATGTAAATCAAAGGTAAAACGCAGCGGATGAAAAATTATGGTCATACTTTTTCTCTGCAGAGTCTGAATTGAAAGGATCTCGTGGGTAAATCACGTGCTTGCTGAATCTGATCAATCAACCCAACAGTGGAGTGATATTACAGAATGAATATCACCCACACAAGTCACAGTGCAAAATGGCTCTTGATCGTTGTATTTTGGGAGAGAGTCAATATATGGGTAGAACATACGACATACGTTATTATTCTCTTAATCATCCATATCTCATATTATATCAGATATATAGGATAATAATAAATCTATCCATATCAGTTATATCAGATATATAAGACATCTATATCATCTGTCTCTATCAGTTGATATGATAGATATAGATATCCTGAGTGGTTATTCAAATAAGTTTTGAATTCAAATTCAAACTTATTTGGATAAGGTTCAAAAGATTTAAAAAAAGGTCATGCCACATGGACGTCCAATTTCTAACCAAATGAAAATGAAATATTTGGGGCAAAAAAAGTATTTACGTTAGTCTTCCTATACCAATGGACATGGATTAATGAAAATTATGAGGAGACAAAAACTGCTTTTGGAAAATTGTTTGAATTGATATGTAGCCCAACAAATTTGACTATTGAAATGAAACCACCATTGGTGACATGTGCTCTGACGATGATCACGAAATGAGTGGTGCTCTTAGTGTCCTTTATCCGAATCAACGTGAATCTACAAAACAATAAAAAAAAGTTAAGAAATAAGGAATTTAAAATTAAAATTTATCCAAAAATTTGATGAATGGTCCAAATTTAATTCTTAAATAATGAAACTTACATCTAAGATAAATCTCTAATACATAGGCCTCTTTTGATAAGTGAGTTAAAAATCACTTTTCAGTTTTTAATTAATTTTAAATCATATCATCTTTTATATTTCTTATATATTTTTTCATAAAAATAAAAAAAATCAAAAAATTAAATTTTAGCCATCTTTCCAAAACACCTCATACATATTTTCTAAGTATGTTTTTAATAAAAAAAAATTCCAAATTTATAGAAGTGCTGTTTGTACCATATACATTATCACAAAAGCAATCTGGTAAGAATTTCACGATATTCTTAAATGAGTTCTCAAACATTCCCGTCTCAAAAAATAAAAAATAAAAAATAAAAAAAAAAAGATTTTTATTGATAAATTATATTTAGAAGTGTTCTAATTTAAGAAGTCTATGAAGGAATTTTCTAACTCACTTAGTCCCATGTATTTATACTTTTATTCCATAAAGTCTTTTTTCTTGATTTATACTATGTTTTAGACTCTTCTGCCCTTATATTTAATATTGATATTTAATATTAAGGGAGAAGAGAGAAGGGAAAGGAGCAAGACATAAAAAAATTCATACACAAATTAAATAACACTGATGTTATTATTTTATATTAGTATATAATGTGAATATATTTTTAATTGACAATACATTAAAAACAATGTAAACATTCTCTCTTATTTGATGTGAACGTTTACAACACCTTTCCGAAAATTTTTCTGTCATCTAATGTAGTGATGTGAACGTTCACATGTGAACATTCTTATTTTTAATTGATAACACATTAAAAACAACGTTCATTATATTTTTAATTGACAACACATAATTCACAACATATAGTGATGTGGACATTCTCTCTCATCTAATGTAGTGATGTGAACGTTCAAATTCGTATATTTTAGTATGAATATTCACATCATATAATTGACAACACATTGACAAAAATTCATTTCAAATTAATGTAAATATAATGATGTGAATATTCATTTCAATTACGTAACGTGAATAATTGACAACGCAATGACAAAAATTCATTTTAAATTAATATGAATATAATGATAGTCAATATCCTGATACATGAGAACTATCAAAACATAATGACAATCAACATTAATAAGAGGCAAGAGAGATTTAGGGTGTTTTGGTATTCTTACCTCAAATAGGATCTAATAGAATAGTAAAAAAGAATATGAATTGAATGGAATAAAACTCTTAAAAAGAAGATTTATCAAAAAAGTTCCTATAAAAAAATCAAAATAAAATAGTTAAAAAACTGAAGAAGTGATTACCAAAAATTTTACTAGATTTATAAGAAGAAACAGAATATCATTCGATTGCAATTGTTAATTTCCTGCATATGAGAATAGTTGTAATTAATACTCCAAAGTTTATCACCAGGACTAGTACTAGTAAGTGAGAAAATAATGACATTTACCTACAAATCTTAATTTATAAATAAGATTTTTTTGGACCTTTAACTCCTATTAAATTTTTAATAATTGGAATTATCTTTTAAAATATAATTGTTTATCATTTATAATTATCTATAAAGAAACATGATGATTTGACATTTATTTTGATTTTCAAAATTTTAAAACATTAATCTCAAAATTGAAAAAAATAAAAAATATATATATTTTTTTTTTTTGAAAAAATTTAAAAAACTATTTTTTTTTTTTTTTTGTACAAAATTGAAAATTTTGTGTCTATAAAAGAGTATGATAATGGAACATTGATGTGAAAAATTGAAAAAAAAAAACTTTTAAAATTGGAAAAACTAATAATATTCTTAGTTTTAAAATTAAAAAAAAAAACTGATAATATTCTCTATTTTATTAGATAGTTGAATCAAACAAATAAGTAAGAAAATAAAACTGTTTAATCTAGGCTTTGTTTTTTTTATCAGTTAGTGAAACAATTATCTAAAATATTACTATAAAAAATTGATAATATTTTTAGTTTTAAAAATTGAGAAAAAAAACTGATAATATTCTCAGTTTTATCAAAATCCTTTTGATTAATCCGTTATCTGTTTTTAGATAAAACAATTATCTAAAAACTCCTTCCTTTCTATTTGGTATTAGAGCCAAGTTATGTTGCTTTCTATTATTGATTGCATTGCTACTTCTGAGTCAACTCAAGTTTCTTTTGATTAATCTGTTATCTCTCATCTTAATCTGTCAAAATTTTAACTGTGTCTTTCCACTTTGGAACTAGCCACCTAGTCTTCGTCCCAGTCCTTGGTAAGTCCCTTAGTTAGGCAGTGTTGGATTTAGGGGTCAACCGAAATGGGTATGTGTGAAACCAGAGTATGTGAAAACATGATAAATTTAGACAATGTATTAAGATTCCTGTAACACAGATTAATTAACAGGAAAATGAGTCGATTATTTAGGAGTAACTTTTCAGTTAGTTCTAGGTCGTCCACAACTTTGCCCTCAATACCTAATCAAGGATTAATAATAAATGAAGAAGATGTAGAAATACAGAATGATAAAATTGATTTAAGTTGGAATATACCAAAATTATCAGTTAAAGAAATTTATAAAACTACTTTTTTACAAAATACATTCAAAGTTAATATTCATGTTAAAACATTAGAACAAGTTTATGCTTTAGAAAAACCCCGTGAAACATGTCAGTTATTTGATGCTAATACTATTAAACGACATTTACAAACTGGTCATAATTTTATTCATCTAGTATTAATTCAAGTTGGAATAAAACCTTTAACCCCACAAGGTAAAAGTACTTCTGCTTTATTATGCTTACGAGATGCTCGTTTTATTGATTATAATGATAGTTTAATGAGTATGATGGAAACTGGTCTCCACAAAGGCCCCGTTCATTTTAATTATTTTTCTGATTTTACCCTTAGTCTTCGTGATCCTCATATATTAGATGCTTTAACATTAACTATTCAATTATACGGTTCATTTACAAATATGAAAGAAAAAGTACATAATATTGCTTTAATCTATCGTGTTCATTATAAATGTATTAAAACCAATTTAAATGTTCAAGCCTTACATAAAAGTCCTAAGGATAAAACGTTACTGATTCAAAGTAGTAGTAGTGATACCCATATTAATATTCCTCAAATGATTGAATGGAAAAATATTACTCTCCTTGAACAATGGATTACTGTTAATGAAAATTACAAACATGACCAACAACAATCTACTTGCCAAGATATTCAAGATATTCAACAATTTACTGATGGATCTATTAAGATTAAATTTAATCGATCTCAATCTTCTTGTCATAGTACTTCTAGTGTACTTATTGATGTTGAAACTGGAGATGAAATATTTAATACACCTTTATTTAGAAAAAATAGTCAAATTCATCTTGGTCAAACTTCCCATAGTAAAATGAAAGGCATAGATAATTCTACAACCCCTCAAATTAGTAAACCTGTTTATTCTACTCACACACATCTCCAAGAAGAAGACACTGAGTCTCAAGACTCTCCAACTCAACCTGATTTTGAAGTTACACCTCCAATCAATCCTCATTTAATGACAATTAGTAAACCCTTTGCTCTTGATCTTGATAAACTTCTCATTGAATTTCGGTCTAAAGAAAATAGGACTAAACGACATGCTTATCGTGCTAAATATGATTCTACTCAACAATCTAGAATAACTCGAAAATGGTATGATTTTATGATTGAATATAGTTTAGAAAATCCTTTCTTTGAATACTTCAAAAATTATTACAAAAAAGTAAATACAATCACAAAACATAAATAGAAAACTTCTCCAAATACAACTGTTAGCTCTAATCATCCTCCTTTGGCTAACATAATTATTGACCATCAAGGATCTCCAGTCCCAGTCTCTCCTTTTAAGTTGCCTGGCACTGACCATGAAATTAAAAAAGTTATTGAACAAAATAATTATACTAATCAATGTCTACAAACTATTGGTAAACAATTAGATAAAATAGAAACTAATTTAGATGACTATTCAACCAATACTACCTCTACTAAACAATCCTTAGATCAACCTTTACTTAATCTACCTAGTAATCATTCTAAAAGAAATAGTTTAGTTACCCAAGATCATTCCCCTGTTAAAGCCATAGAACAACTTATAAGTAAGTTAACCATTTCTGAATCTGTTTCTCCATCTACTATAAAAGAAAAAGGTCTTACTGTATTAAATCAACAACCTACTTTAGACACTGTTTCTAATCAAACTGAATCTGATTCCACTGATCATGAAATAACCCAATTAGCCCAACAATTTCACTCCTCTACTCTTAATAAAATCCATTATCCTAAAGTTAATCCTCAAACTACCAAA
Organism: Camellia sinensis; assembly: GCF_055761805.1. NCBI lineage: Eukaryota > Viridiplantae > Streptophyta > Magnoliopsida > Ericales > Theaceae > Camellia > Camellia sinensis. Next base: position 176,457,681 of record NC_138962.1, on the reverse strand, counting down.
AATTGGTATTCTCGACCTACTCCACCTGACCTCCAATACGAAGAAACTAATCTTAATAATCAATTTTCAGTCTCTGCTAAAAAATTATACGAATGGAATATTGATGGTCTTAGTGAGGATCAAATCTTTCAAAAATTAAATCATTTATCCATGGTCTCCAATAGTTATCTCAGTAACTACCCTGATTATAATCAACCTGATATTGTTTCTTTAATCACTTCTGGTTTACTGGTATGCTCAAATCTTAGTGGGAAAAGTACCTTACTGAAGATCAACGCGAATCTATTTTACATGCTAATCAAAAAGATGAAAATGATTTGCCTATATTTGATGAACCTATTGGGTATTACAAACCGAATGGTATTAATACACTAATCTATACCATAGTCAGACATTTCATAGGAACTCCTACAAATATATATTCTCGCATACATGATCAACTTAGTAACCTTACTTGTCCAACATTAAGTGATTTTAGATGGTATAAAGATGTCTTTACCTCTAGAGTTATGTTAAGGGAAGACTGTTGTCACGGCCCAAACCCGCCCCTATGGGTTTAACACCGTAATCGGCCAGTAATCTGAGATTACTGAAGGCCTACTTAACAGTAATACAGTAAAACAAAGTACAGGGGCCTGGCGGAAGCCAATACAGTAAATAAACAATGTCCAATGAGCTGTGACAGTATGCATGCAAAAGACTTTTTCATACATATATGCAGTCAGTGACAAACAGTATGTACATGTATACAATCATTCAGTTCAAGGACCTAATCCCTATTAAACAGTACGGTAGCAGTCTACAGTTTACAAAACAGAACAGAAGGGGGAAAACTAAAACACCCCATAGCCTTAGCTTGATAAGCTCGAAACCTCGTAGTGAGGCACAGTGGTTGGCTTGACAAAACTGGAGTTACCCCGACGCTTCTAGCCACGGTCTGGTGCCTGTACACCTACATATATATATGAGCAGTGAGCTAAAGCCCAGTGAATAACACAATGCGTAAAGAGGTTAAGAATGAATGTCCTTACAGTAATGAAAACAGTTCATTGATTCAGTATATCAGTCATTCAGTCATATGTGGTACATCCATTAGTATAGCAGTACAGTAAACAGTAGGTCTTAAAAGACCGAGCAGTCAATGATGGCCATCAATCAGTAAACAGTAGTAGTTCCAACAAGGGAACCGACAGAGATCTCTGTAATAGTAACAGTAAACAGTAGTTGCTAAGGATGCCACAATACAGTTCAGAATATAGGACATACATTCGTTCAATTAGCAGTATCAGTTCAGAAAGCAGTACAGTTCAATTGTTCAGAAGATAATCATTTTGAACATATCTTTACACAATTGTTACTCACAGAGTTCTGGGCTACAGTTAAGCTGGAGCGCGTCCCCAGATGCCAACCCTACACAGTTACAGATTGAACACACACTAAGCTACACAGTTGGGAAAGATAATAACTTAATCCCTAATTTGCCTCGGTGTGTTCTACATCTATATCCTCATTAAGATGTCTTAAACTAGGCCTAAGAATGCCTAGGATGGGATGAGGATGCAAAGATGCATTCAGAAAATATTTTCAGAATTTTTAGAAAACAAAGGTCCCGCTCGAGCGTAGGCTTACCCGCTCGAGTGTAGACTTTCACGCTTGAGCGTTCTGCAAAACAGGGCAAAAGTACTGGATGTGTGAAAATCACGCTCGATGGGCGCTCGATAACCGCTCGAGCGTGAGACACAAGGTCCCGCTCGAGCGTCAATTATTCCGCTCGAGCGGACATCAAAATAGTGCAAAGTACTGGGAGCACGAATTTCCCGTTCGAGCGCCACTTCCTCCGCTCGAGCGGGAGTTCAAAATCTGAAATTTCCAGATTTGAACTTCCAAGCTCAAACCAAGTTCAAATGCATTGAAACCAATTCCTTTGGGCCCTTTTCCTGGAAAACATTTGTAAATACATAGAATAACATGATTCAAAGCTCAATTTGTAAAATCAAGGCCCAAAAAGAAGAACAATTCAACTCAATTTGAAGCCAATTTTCATGAACATAATTCAAACATAACATGCATGAATTTAAACCATTTCAAAGCTTCAATTTCCTGCTCTAACGAGTCAATATCTTCAAAGACAAGATGAAATCATGGTCTACACTGACATGCATGTGAGGAATTATGGACTACAACCTCAAAACTTCAATATATATACATGCATGCAACACTTAAGCTCCAATTCAACAATTTGAGCCATAAATTGGCTCTAGACTTCAACTTTGCTCAAAACCATGCAAGAACAAGCTTAACCACAACAATGAGAGGTTGAATTCTCTTACCTAAGTCTCCAATACAAGGTGAGGAAGCTTAACTTGCAACCTATATTCCAATTCTTCAAGCCAATGCACAAAATCAAGTTGAATTCACTCCAAACCTCTCACTCTCCTCTTGGTTGGTTGTGATATTCAAGGAAATGAGCTGAAGAAATGTTTTGAAGGCTCAAATATGTTATAATAAGGGCCCACTCACAATGGCATTTCCGTAAATAAGGCAACTTGTTTAGTTTAGCTTATTTTAATCTAATTTAATCATACTAAATCCCATTTCAGATAAATACATCATTAAATCACATAAATTCTACTGATCATGAAACACTAATCAATTTCTGGTTCGGCCGCCGATAAGGCCTTCAATTTGCAGTTTAAATATAAAAACATAAACAGATAATCAAACAGTCAAATAGATAGAAATGCAATTCAAATAGATATATTCAATCAATCAGTTTCAGATTTCAGTCAGTTAGTCAGTTCAGTATTTCAATTAGTTCAATTACCCATCATAATCAGTCTCAGTTTAGCAGTAATCAGTAATCGATCAGTGATCAGTGATGAGGGTTGTTACAACTGTACTAAATCTTTTTGGAAAGAAAAATTTATTAATGGCTTACCTAGTCTTTTTGCTCATAAAATTAGAAATGTTCTTAGTCAACCCACTGGCGTTATTGAATATGATAATTTAACTTATGGTGATATAATTAGTACTATCCAAAAACAAGGATTAAAAATGTGTATTGATCTTAAACTTAGTCAAAAAGCTACTAAAGATAAACATAAGGCTAAATATGAATTAGAAAATTTCTGTGAACAATATAGTCTACCTCCGGTTGCACCCTCTCGCCGTAAATCACATAAATATAAACATAAATCATCATATAAATATTCTAATAAATACAAAACGAATTATTCACCTTCTAAATCAAATGATAAATTTTATACTAAACCTAAGAAAAAATATTATAAAAAATTACATCCAAAATCTAAATCTAATAAAGATATTACTTGTTATAACTGTGGTAAAAAAGGCCATTATACTAATAAATGTAAAGAAAAACAAAAATTAAAAGATAAAGTTAATCAACTCCAAATTGATAATGAATCAAAAAATCAATTATATGAAATCTTTCAATTAAATCAATCTGTTAGTAATTCCTCTTCTGATAATCCTAATACTTCATCTGATTACCATTCACCAGTGAAGATTCTGATAATAATATTAAATTAGGATGTAATGATGTTTGTTGTAAACCAGTTAAACAAATCACTGTTCTTACTAAACAAAGTCAAGAAGAATCTGCTCTTATTACATTAATTAGTCAATTAGAAGATCCAGACTTAAAACAAAAATATACTAATAAACTTAAATCTTTATTAAACAATCCCGATCGAGAACCTAAGTTTGATAAACCTATTATTAGTTTATCTAAAACCCTAGAGAGATTTAAAACTAAACAAAAAGAAATTACTCTTCAAGATTTACAACATGAAATCAATACATTATTAAAGATTTACAAAATAAAGATAAATCATTAGAAGATGAAATTATTACATTAAAACTTAATAAAAGTTTAGAAAATTTCCACAACAATAATAATGAATCTCCTCATGAATCTGATCATGATTTTGATCATACTAATCCTAAAAATCTTTTGTTTGATAATCGATCACACCATTCCAATCCTGAAGATAACTGATTAAATCTTATTAATAAAATTCATATTCAAAAATGGTATTCCAAAGCTAAAATTGTTATTAATAATTTTGAATTAGATGTTATTGCTTTAATTGATACTAGTGCTGATCTTAATTGCATTCAAGAAGGATTACTCGCTACTAAATATTATGAAAAATGTCATGAACAGTTAACTTCTACTAATGGTAGTAAAATGCATATTCGATATAAATTACCTAAAGTTCATATTTGTCAAAATAATGTTTGTTTTAAAACTTCATTTATTTTGGTTCAAAATATGACTGATAATGTTATTTTAGGCACACCATTTATATATTTATTATATCCATTTACTACATCTAGTGAAGGAATAACTACTCATGTTTTAGGCTAACCTGTTACTTTTCAATTCTTGTCTCCAACTGAAATGTTAGAATTAAATCAATTAAAAGATTGTTCTATTTCTCAAACTATTAATCGATTAACTCGTCAGTTACGTTTTCTTAAAGATGAAATCAATTATAAGAAAATTGATCAACAATTAATTGATCCAGCTCTTATTTCTCAAATTCATGAATTTAAATTAAAATTAGAAACAAATGTTTGTTCTACTTTACCTACTCCATTCTGGCATAGGAAAAAGTATGTAGTTACATTACCATATATTAAGAATTTTCATGAACGACAAATCCCTACTAAATCAAGACCTATTCAAATGAATCATGAATTACTTGAAATGTGTAAAAACGAAATTAATGAATTACTAAAAAATAGAATAATTAGTCTAAGTAAATCTCCATGGTCTTGTCTTGCTTTTTATGTTAATAAAAATGTTGAATTAGAATGAGGTGTCCTTCGCCTAGTTATCAATTATAAACCATTAAATAAAGTTTTAGAATGGATCCGCTATCCAATTCCTAATAAAAAAGATTTGATTAAAAGACTTAGTTAAGATGTTATTTTTAGTAAATTTGATTTAAAAAGTGGTTTTTGGCAAATACAAATTCATCCTAAAGATAGATATAAAACAACTTTTATTACACCTTTTGGTCACTATGAATGGAATGTCATGCCATTTGAATTAAAAAATGCTCCTAGTGAATTCCAAAATATAATGAATGATATTTTTAACCCATTTAGTCATTTTTCTATTGTCTATATAGATGACATATTAATTTTTTCCCAATCCATTAGTGCGCATTGGAAACATTTAACTGCATTCTTTTACACTATTAAAAGTCATGGTCTAATTATATCTGCTCCTAAGATTAAATTGTTCCAAACTAAAGCCCGATTTTTAGGATATGATATTTATCAAAATACACTTTTACCTATTAGTCGCTCCATTGAGTTTGCATCTAAGTTTCCCGATGAAATTTTAGATAAAACCCAATTACAACGGTTTTTAGGTTCACTCGATTACATTGCTAAATTTTACAAAGACCTTAGGAAAATTTGTCAACCTCTCTTTGATCGGTTGAAGGATAATCCTCCTCCTTGGTCTTCTACTCATACTACTATTGTTCAACAAGTCAAGCACTATGTCAGATCTCTTCCTTGTCTTGGTATTCTTACTGATAATTCCTTCAAAATTATTCAAACTGATGCTTCTGATATTGGTTATGGTGGCATTCTTCTTCAGAAAGTCACTCCCCAATCTTCTGAACAATTTGTTCGTTATCATTCTGGTGTCTGGAATAAAGTACAATTAAATTATAGTACTATTAAAAAAGAAATTTTATCTACTGTTTTATGTATTAGTAAATTTCAAGATGATATTTTAAATCAAAAGTTTTTACTTCGTGTTGATTGTAAATCTACTAAATATGTTTTAGAAAAAGATGTTCAAAATCTTGCTAGTAAGCAAATTTTTGCCCGATGGCAATCTATTTTAAGTATTTTTTATTTTGATATTGAATATATACCTGGTTGTCAAAATTCTATTCCTGATTTTCTTACTCGAGAATTTTTACAAGGGGGATAGAGATGGCCACTCCTTTTATTTCTTACCATAAAACCCAAATCACCCATTACCGTGATCTAATTCACCAAACTGCTTACAGAATCGCTCGACTAAAATTAGCCAGAAAAACTACTTCACGTGCTCAGTATATTAACTACCATCAGATTCAAGCTTGTTGTCATTTACTTGTTAATTATTACAACTGTTTGGATTTTCATCAAGCCTACTTAGATCTCCTTAGTAGTTGTTAATCTTCATTGCTAATCTTTGTTTCTATTAAGCAGATGTCTCGTCCCATGCCTCATTCCAAAGCCCTGGTCCCATCTGATCAACACAGTGTTCCTCCTCCTTTGGAGCTAGTAACCCAATACCATCCTATTGAAATGATTAATCATTACCAAGTCCTTGGTAACATTCCCAAACCTAGCTACACATCTGCTTTGGCTACTGATCCCTTTGCTTCATCTTGCCAAGCAGTTACTCCATATCCTCCTAATCCTATTAAAACTGCCCGATTTGATTATGTTAAATCAACCACTACTAACCTATTCTTCAAAGAACCTAGTCATCCAAAAAGTCAGTCTGTTAATGACTTGGTTAAATCCAATTTTTCTCCTGGATGGCATTTTGTTCCCATGCATCCAGAGAAAACAATCACCTTCTATAAAGACATTCTGTTTAACCATCAATCCATTGTGATTAAACTCATTTATGATCGAATTTACACTAGTAAAGTTGTTTACCATTCCCTTTATATTCATAACATTGTTTCCCTGGCTGAATGGGGTTCTCCTTATCAGCTTCGAGATATGCCTAATCACTCTCTTCAGTATAGTTATTATGACTATATTGATGCATGGTTCAAAATATTTCTGTATCAGACTGAAACCTTTAGTCACTCTTGGTTCATTCAGTTTGATCAAAAGTTTAAATCTGAATTACGTACTTGGTTTCTACGATGGTGGACTCATTATGGCGCCATTTCAGATATCTTCCCAGCTATTGTGCTGGAACAGGTTAACTATTTTTCAACTGTTTTCTCATTCACTCCACAACAGAAGAAATTCCCTAAATTGCTCATTTTTATATCCAAATATAAGATCCCTTGGATATTTAAATGGCACTATGGCATTTCTGATGATGTGATTCAAAGGATACATTCGGTTAAATGGTGGGATAATTACAAAATTCCCCGCATTGTTGAACTTGTTCAAACTTAGCTCCCCATTAACATTCATGCTCCGATACCTGCCATGGTTAAAGCTCAGCAGATCTCAACTGCATCAATTACCCAAGGAAGCCAACTTCCTACTGTTAATCTTGGAAGCCCAACTTCAAGCTCTTCTAAGCCTAAGTCATCCAAATCAAAGATTCAATCTACGACAGCTAAGCCCAGCTCTGCTCAGCCCAAGTCCAAGGCTAAAACAAAGTCCAAGGCTAAATCTACAACTCATGTATCTCCTGCTAAGCCTAAGGTTAAAACCAAGTCATCCCGAGATGAGCTTCTCAAGATGGCCCGTCTGCTTGTTGATCAGGCTGAAGCCCAGTCAGATTCGGATAATTCGGATAACAACAATTCAAAAGAAAGTTCAGACAGTTCAACCTCTTCTGAAGGTTCAACTACTCAAAACCCATATGGACTTGAGTTCCAAGATGCTCAGGACCCATATGCTTAATCAACCCTGCATTGGATTCCATATAGATACAAATTAGCTTCAATCAACACTCTTTTGAGAAAAGCTGCCAATTTGTATTTATATTGATTCCCTTATTAACATGTTTTCACCGAAAGTAATGAATAGTAAAAAGTCACTATTCACTTTTACTGTTCATCACTCAATCAATCTGTTAAAAGTTGCTTCAACTTTTGTCAATCAGCCGAAAGCATCAGACAGCCTGCTTTTGCCCATGTGCTGCCAGCTGCTCTCATGATCAACCCCAAGTCACATGCTGCATAGTTAATTTTCTTTCTATAAATTGTAATGGTTAATTCATTTATAGTAGGAGGTTCAAAACTGTAAAGTTCTGTGTGAGAACTGAGTAAGAACCAACACCTAGTCAACTAGTCAATCTGCTATCTGCTTTTATTTAAAAATGTATTTTGAAGCAATATAGTACTACAGCAACTGCAATTAATTGTAAGTTATTATTGTATTTAAATGTTTTAAATAAATATTTTGTGCTATTTCAATTATCTGTATTTCCGTGCTTCGTCTTGATCCCTACTTCCTTTCCATTTGGTATCAACGCGAATCTATTTTACATGTTAATCAAAAAGATGAAAATGATTTGCCTATATTTGATGAAACTATTGGGTATTACAAACCGGATGGTATTAATACACTAATCTATACCATAGTCAGACATTTCATAGTAACTCCTACAAATATATATTCTCGCATACATGATAAGCTTAGTAACTTTACTTGCCCAACATTAAGTGATTTTAGATGGTATAAAGATGTCTTTACCTCTAGAGTTATGTTAAGGGAAGACTGTACTAAATCTTTTTGGAAAGAAAAATTTATTAATGGCTTACCTAGTCTTTTTGCTCATAAAATTAGAGATGTTCTTAGTCAACCCACTGGCGTTATTGAATATGATAATTTAACTTATAGTGATATAATTAGCACTATCCAAAAAGAAGGATTAAAAATGTGTATTGATCTTAAACTTAGTCAAAAAGCTACCAAAGATAAACATAAGGCTAAATATGAATTAAGAAATTTCTGTGAACAATATGGTCTACCTCCGGTAGCACCCTCTCGTCGTAAATCACATAAATATAAACATAAATCATCATATAAATATTCTAATAAATACAAAACGAATTATTCACCTTCCAAATCAAATGATAAATTTTATACTAAACCCAAGAGAAAATATTATAAAAAATCGCATCCAAAATCTAAATCTAATAAAGATATTACTTGTTATAACTGTGGTCAAAAAGGCCATTATTCTAATAAATGTAAAGAAAAATAAAAATTAAAAGATAAAGTTAAAAATGTATTTTGAAGCAATACAGTACTACAGCAACTGCAATTAATTATAAGTTATTATTGTATTTAAATGTTTTAAATAAATGTTTTGTGCTATTTCAATTATCTGTGTTTCCATGCTTCGTCTTGATCCTTGCTTCCTTTCCATTTAGTATCAGAGCCAAGTTATGTTGCTTTCTATTATTGATTGCATTGTTACTTCTGAGTCAAAAGACCCCAATATATTACAAAATAATTACATAACAACATAGAAAATGTACTACATTGATTAACATTTTATTTTTTTTAATTTTTGCTATTTAATTTTGTAAAAAAAAATTCACAAATATTCTATTTTTTCAAATTTTTTTTTTGGTTATGTGTATCTAATACTTAAATAAATTGCTTAGAAATTGAATAATAATTCAGTGCAACAAAAAATTACGAAATATTTCAAATTCTAGTTTTTCAATAAGTAAATCTTGAAAAGCCAAACTAAACAACCTGATTATATTTCACAAATCACAACATAACATTTTTGTAAATTAATTGTTCTTTTTTTTTTTTTCTTATGAGAACTTTTTTCGGAATATTAAATTAGTGAAGTCCAATATTTGATTTCTTTTTATATATTTTTTTGAGAAAAATAGAGTTTTGTAAAGAATTTGGTATTGATGTGTTCATTTAATTTTAATGAAGATTTGCAAAGAGTTTGGACATATGCACAATTACCAGGTAGTTGTGAAAATTGTTTCGTAATGAGTTTTGAAATAATTTTTGAAAAAAATTTAATATAATTATATTTTTTTACAAATTATAACACAGCATTTTCGTCAATTAAATTGCAACTTGACATTTTATTTATGACTATTTCTCCTAACTACAAAATCGTCAATTAAATTGCAACTTGAACATTTTATTTATGACTATTTTTCCTAATTACAAAATTGGTGAAGTCTAATTTGTACCAGGAAAATGTTTGATAGGTCAAAATTTTGTGGCTCAAATGGCTCAAATCCCTCAAAACGACGTCGTTTTACACTCATTTACACTCAAAACGACGTCGTTTTGAGGGATTTGAGCCATTTGAGCCATAAAATTTTGAACTACCTAATATTATTGTTTGTACAATTATTTTTAAAAAAAATAAAATAAAATCGGTGAAGTCCATCCATACCAACATTATGGCAATAACCCCTATATTTTCCATGGATATAGCTGCCATGCTGAGCCCTCTGCTGCATCAGTTCATTTGACAGTGTGTTAGGTGAAGTCATGACGAATTGAACAGTAACTTTTTAAGGATAAAAATGTTATTTTATTTATTTTTACTTTATTTATATACATATATATTTTTTTTTCATAAAAAATTAAAAAATTCTTTTTAAATATACCAATTTTCTTAACATCATATTTTAGTAAAAAAATTAAAAAATTATTGAAAAAACTTATTCCTAAACGCAGGGCCGACCCTGAAAATTCAGGGGCCCTAGGTGAGTTTATAAATTTGGGCCCCTTGTACATACGCCCAAAAAAAAAAAAAAAAATTGCTAGTGGCCACTCAAGTTTGCTTGAGTAAATTTGGGCCTTTTATTTTTTCAATTGGATTAATTTTTTTATTTGTTTTTAATATAAGCCTGCAACATGTTTTTATTTGGGCCTTTTATAGTGGGCTGTTTTATTTTGGAGGGCTTCTATTTTAGTGGGTTGTTTTGTTTTTGAGGCTTCTAACAATAATTGGACTTTATTTAAAACTTGATAATATAATGAATCTTCAAAATTTGGGGCCTTATTTTGGGCCAAATTTTGGGGCCCTAGGCACAGGCCTTACTCGCCTTAGCTCAGGGCCAGCCCTGCCTAAACGAGGCCTTAGGGTGTTTGGGAAGGATTTTTTTTTTTTTTTTTTTTGCTAAAAGACAAATTAGTTACAAAATCGAAAAAAAACAAATCCAAACAAAATATCACATCAAATCCTATAATCATTTTACTTTTTGTCTCACAAATATCACATCCAATTATAAAAAAATCTAACTACCTTCTCAAACACAATTTTTTTCTCCAATAATATCCTACAACTAAAAAAATCTATAAAAAAAAAACCCACTTTCTAAACACCCACATTATTCTACTGGATTTCATTATTACAGGTCACAATAAATGAAGAAAATTTGATAAAATTTATTAATTTATATGAGATTTTCACAATTTATATTGAATCTTGATTGAGCCAATTAATTAAAAATGTGGATAGAAGTTCAGGTCTACTAGACCCCTCACAAAGCAGCCGCCATGAAAGACCATAAACATATCTGTCCAAAGAATCAAACCAATCACACTAATCAAACTCGTCTTTTTTAATAGGGAAGTGATACAGGGTGTTTGGTAACCAAACTTCAGCGCTAAAATAACCTTGAAAAAAAAAAAAAAAAAAAATCTCTAAACCAATAGTTAAAAAAAATATATATATATATATATATATATATATAAAAGCCGGCAGTGGGCTGTGTGACAGTGTAGGCATCGCCTACCCACACAAATAATAATAATAATAATAATAATAATAATAAAATAAAATAAAATAAAATCCTCTCAACCAATAGTTAAAAAAAAATATATATATATATATATAGGCCGGTAGTGGGCTGTTACTGTGACAGTGTAGACACAGTCTACCATTGTCACAGGAATATTTTGGAAAATTGATAAAAAATTGACTTTTGAATTTTTTAGCTAAAAAAGTTAATTTTTTGGGTAGTCACTTAGGTAAAAAAACTAATTTTTTGGCTAAAAAAACTAAAAGCTAGTTTTTTGCTAGCTTGCCAAAGCAAGCTACAGTGACATGTTGGTAAATTACAATTTTTTTTCTTTAGATTAATTTTGAAAAATGTGAGGTTACGGACAAATTATCATTTTAATTTCAAACATCATTTCAACACATTTTTCAATACACCAACTCAAATAAAAATCCATCCCATCTTCCCAAACATAAAAACTAAAATAACCTACTAAAATAGTTAAAAAGTCAAAAAATTTCTAAAATAACTATTTTTCAAATACCCACATAAGAGCTTTAATAATAGACCTCTACACAGAGTCTTACTAATGTGACAAGATGAAAAATATATATATATATATATATATAAATATTATATCGTTGTGAGGCTCATATTGCTCCACGACATGATAAAAAAATATATAAATATAAATATTATATTAGGTCTGGTTTGGGGTGTATCAAAAAAGTTAAAAAATTACAAAATTATAAAAAAAATAAAGGGCAATGCTGGGAACCCCCAGTAGGGGGCAACCCCCGCACCCCAGTGACAGAAATTAAAAATATTAAAAAATATTAAAAAATTAATATATATAATATTTTAATCAAACAAAATTTACCCAATTTTCGGAGCTAGATTGACACTGTACTACCATGAGAGGAAAAAAAAAAGAATTACATATATAAAATCACTAAGTTTGACAGAAATGTTGGGTTCGTGGGGGCCCAACATGAGTCTTATTTTAATAATCTAAACCGTTCAATATGTAGAACTCATCCAGGACTATATGCTTATAAAAAATCACGTTGATCTGAAATCGGTAACATGATCAAATCAGTTTTGTATAAAAAAATGTATGGTGTTATAGTTAATAGTTGACAAAAAAAACTAACACGATCAGATAGTTATTGATATCCAATCAACGTAATTTTTTGTAAACATATAATACTCGATGAGTTTTACACATTGACGGTTCCAATTAGTAAAACGAGACCCGTGGTAGGCCCCCATGAGCCGAACAGCACCGTCCAATTTATGCCCTAAAAGGAGAGAATCAATCTCCTACACTATACCCTCTGTCGCACTGCCCTTACGATTCCGACCGTACGGCCTATTCCATCTATAGCTTCATCTATACACTTATTTATACAATTTTTTAATATATATTTTTTCATAAAAACTCAAAAAATTAACTCAAACATTCATATTTTTCCCTCAACCTTTTAGTCAAAAAAGATTAAAAAAAATGCACTTATTTAGAACACCTCAAACAACTCATGTCTCATGCAATTAGAGCTTTCTCGGAACTCTCATTTTAAAAATCTCAATCATTTTTCTTTTCAATAAGATCATAACTTCATGCCACACTTCTACTTGGTATCTTTTTTTTTTTTTTTTGAGTTATACTAGGGATTCTAAATAAATTATTAAAATTTTTATTAAATCTCTTATGTAGATGTGGGATTCATATCCATGTAATTTATGTGGGTCACAGCAAGAGATTTGATAAAAAATTTAATAATTCATTTAGGATTCATAACATTTTTTTATTATCAAAATTAATGATTAATTGTTAAGTTAATATTTTCAAAAGTTAAAATTGTCACTCCAACACCCTACAAACTCTCCAAGAAAAACTTTATTCTCCTATTCCAGTCCTAAAAAAGAAACGCAACACCTCTCCCTCAAAATAAAATTTGGTGACCGAAGAGCTAACCCTCTACTAGGTACCTTGCACAAACTCTGATGTAAAAGCACATGCTAGTACCCAAGAGATTTCCTTTCCGATGTATCCAAAAAAAAAAAAAAAAGTACCCAAGAGATAAGGATGTTTCACCATTTCATAAAATGTAGCTGAAATCGTATTGAAATGTATTAAATTATTTGGAGATATGTAAGAAATATCTTAAAATTATATATATTTTAGTATTTAATATTTCTTATCGATAATTTTTAATATTGTCATAAACAAAATCTTTATTTATAAATTTTAAAATAAATTACAAATATACTCTTTTAGATTTGTTTAAAATACGAATTACTCTATGTAGTTTGGAAAATTGCAAATATCTCAATGTCAGAATTTTTTATCTAACAAAATTAATTGAAAAAGTGAAATTTCTAACTGTTCATCTATATAATAATAAAATTATCTGAATTATTAATTAAAATAAAATTTTAACATTATTAAAAACTGTTAATTAACTTGATAATTTATTAATAAAAAGATCTATTTGTTATGATATTAGAAACCATAGGGGTATAATGTAATTTATAGAATCACAAGGGATAATTTATAATTTAAGTAAATCTTAGGGGTGTGTTTGTAATTTATTCTAAATTTTAAAGATTTTTTTGAGAGTTTATTAAAATTTATCTTAATGGCTAAAAATAAGTCAATAAAAAAGATAATACTAAAAAAATTTAGTTCGGTATATTCATAATTTTTTGGTTACTCCTATTAGTGGCTTTTTAGAATCCTTAAATTGACTTTTGACAAGAAATGTCTCAAATGAAGTAATTAAACACAGAACTCACATCTGTGTATTCTGTGTATTTGATTCCTTCTGTTCACGCGCATAGCTGGCTTATAAAAGGACCTCAACTAACACAGTAATCCATCACAAAACACTATGGCAGAAGAATTGAAGGTTTTCAGGACATGGTCAAGTCCATTTGCCTTGAGAATCATTTGGGCATTGAAGCTCAAAGGCATAGAAGAATATGAAACCATATTTGAGGATATTACCAACAAAAGTCCTCTGCTACTCCAGTACAATCCTGTCCACAAAAAGGTTCCAGTTCTTGTGCACAACGGAAAACCAATCTCAGAATCACTGGTAATTCTTGAATACATCGACGAGACATGGAAGCATAATCCCTTGTTGCCTCAAGATCCTTATGAAAGAGCCACAGCGCGTTTCTGGGCAAAATTCGGGGATGAAAAGGTAAATTCACCACTCCCTCACTCACCCATGCCTTGATCTACTTCTTTTCCCTGTACTGTATCAAAAAATTTCAGTTAATACTTCATCCTCTATTTCATTATTTTTTTTCCACTTTAATTGTATTTGATATTTTGAAATAGTGAGACATGCACCGATGAAATTGACTAGGTAAGTGATCTGTACATAGATTGCCACTTTAAGGAGTAAATCATTTGTGGCTTTGATCATTAAATAAGTGACTGAAACCCCAAGTTGATTGCCTATGTAATTCATTCTTAGAGAAAGGGCATGTTTGGTACAACTTGTTAATCATAAAGCAAGATGTAAAAACACCCTTTTCCTTGCTTCCCAATATAATCTGTTTTTTCAGCCCTCAAGCTAACTGCCTATGTAATTGATTCTTAGACAAAGGGCCTGTATGGTTCAACTTATTAACCAACAAGCACAAGTTAAAAAGCACCCATTTCCTTGCTTTTCAATAATTATTTTTTTTCAATTTATATAAGTAATTTTTGTCTTTTAAATTGTAAGTAGAAATTATATCAAATACTCTGCTAGAAATGTCTAAAACAATAATAAAAAAATTATAAACAAGTCCACAAGCAACATCAATCAAGGCTTCTGTTTCGAAAAATTATCACTTTGTCCAGAAATTTCCATGTTTGTTGTTGTTCGTTCTGAAAAAGTTTCTTTAGGTTTCTAGCATCCAAATTTGAGCTTAATTTTCAAATTTACTATTTTTAGTAACTTTTTTATGGCTAAGCATTTTTTGATGATTAATAGAGGGAACAGTGCTCTTATACATGTGTTCGTGTTTGTTCTTGTTGCAACTCTTGGTTCTACACGCTCATCGCAATCCTTAACTATTTCTTTTTTTCTTTTGAAATTGTAGCTTTTGAATTCCGTTTTCAATTTTCTTATTACTCAAGGGAAAGAGCAAGAGGAGGCCATTCCTCAAGTCATGGAGAACTTGAAATACATAGAAGAACAACTCAAGGGAAATAAGTTTTTTGGCGGAGAGACAATCGGATACACAGACATTGCATTTGGTTGGACAGCTAATTTGTTAAGTGTATTCGAGGAGGTTACTGGGATAAAGCTTTTAGATGAACAGAAATTTCCACTGCTATCGGCATGGATGCGAAACTTTTCAGATGTTCCGGTAATCAAAGAAAACTGGCCGCCTCGTGACAAGTTAGTCATCAAGTTTCAAGCCACTCGCGAGAAGTACCTTGCAGCAGCAGCAGCAGCAGCAGCAGGACCTAAATGAAACAGTTACTGAAGCCTTGTATGAATCCCTTGAGTTCATACAAAGCAATGTTTAGCTGAACTTTCAGTATCACAGAGCGTTGGGTCCTCTGTTTGGTAGTGAACAAAACTTGCATAACTAATAAATAATCAGTAATAAATTATCCTATCTACATTGTATTTGACAACATGAGTTCTAAATCCACGATGAAATTTCCTATACCTCTAAGATGTGATTTGTTCATCTTCCATGTTAGTATATTATTATACTTTGTATATAATATAGCATTGTTTATAGCATTACTTTAGCATTGTATCCGTTCATTGTTATCATTATGTTTGTTCACTTTCGGCTAAAGCTTTAGCCTTGCCTTTCGGTGCCTCGCGTCTCGCATGGCATGCCTCGTATCCAATATCAGTCTATAAATAGAGTGCCAAACTCCCTTTGTAATAACACACAACAAATTCAATATACACATTTATTCACTTGCTCTCTCTTTCTATCAATTTATTTTACATGGTATCAGAGCATCACATTTAGACAGATTGTTGCATCTCTCGAACTTCTCTGTCTTCCCTATTCAATCACACCAATCTCTTCGTCTCCTCACGACGAATCCATCGCCACCAAATTCATCACCAGAAGACCTACCACGCGCCTCCACGCGCCGCCAGAAGTTAAGGCCACACTCATCCTCGTTCTCCGACGCGCTCTACGCGCCTCTGCACTGTCCCGTGCTACTGTGCGCCGCGGCCTTCTCTGCTAACGTGAGCCGCGTGTTTCTGCGTCAGCCGACGTCAGCCCTACTGCTTTCGTGCGCCGCCTGCTGTCCTCTGCTATTGTGCGCCGCGCACCTCTCTGCTAACGTGCACCGCGCATCTCTCTGCTTTCGTGCGCCGCCTGCTGTCTCCTGCTATTGTGCGCCGCGCACTCTCTGCTAACGTGCGCTGACCGAATTTTGACCAGCCCATTTAGTGCCTTTCTGGTCCTATTTTTTTTGGTCCGGTCACTCTTTTCCCACTGATTTCGACCTTCTGAATTCACTGGTACCCTCGGATTTTTCAAATTCTACCTCGAACGTACGCTTTTGCCCTCATGGAACGTCTCGACTCCTCTAACCACCCTATTTCCGTTGTTCTTGACGGGACTAACTATGTCTTATGGGCACAAGCTATGTCTGGGTTTCTCAAAGGAAAGAAACTTTGGCGCATCATCACTGGGGATGTGTGCAAACCCATCCATACCACCACCGAATCCGCTGCCACCACAGACTCCGCTGCCAAATATATCAATCGTCTGGAGGATTGGGATAGTAAAAACTATCAGATCATTACCTGGTTTCGCAATACTTCTATCACATCTATCAGCCTTCAGTTTGGTCGGTTCCAACTTGACTCTGCTTCCTCTCCCGCCAAGGACATCTGGGATTTTTTACAAGAACGCTATCAGACTACTGGCCTTGCTCACCAATATCAGCTTCTGAGTCACCTTCACCGTATGCGCCAAGAACCAACTCAGACCATTAATGATTTCTTGTCCCAAATGTATTATGTTTGGGATCAACTCGCTCTTTCTGAACCTCCATGGGATTGTACTAAGGATACTGCCTTGTTTACTACTTACCGTGACCAACATCGCTTGGTTCAGTTTCTTATGGCTCTTACTTCCCGTTTTGAGCCCGTACGAGCTTCTCTCCTCCATCGCACTCCTTTACCCACTCTTGAGCAAGCAATTTCTGAACTCTTGTCAGAGGAAACTCGGTTTGGTACTCTCCATCCGCACCCTGTGGACTCTGTTCTTGCTACTCCCCAGACTAAGAGTTCTCATTCTCCACCTTCACCACAGAAGTCAACCTTCTGCAACTACTGTCAAAATCGCCGTCTTCCGTCGACTCATCTTCTGGTTAATTGTCCTGTTCGCCGCTGTCGGTTTTGCAACAAGACTGGTCCTGGTCATCTCCAGCAAGATTGCTTCCGCAATCCCGCCCGTGCTTCTCACAATGGTCCTTCCCCCGGGCATTTTTCCCGCAGCACCTCACATGGTCGGTTCCAACGCACTGCTGCTGCTGCCTCAGAGGATGTACCTTCCCCTGTCCCTATAGATCCTTCCACTCCAGTCTTCTCTCCCACAGATGTCGAAGCCATGTTTCAACATTTTTTGCAAAAATCTGGTACTCCTTCCTCTCCTGCCTTGTCTGTCACTGCAGGTAACACTTCCTGGTACTTTGACTCAGCTTGTTGTAATCACATGACCTTTGACTCTACTATTTTTACTCCTATCTCTGTTACTCCTCCTGTTCCTTCTATCCATACTGCTGATGGGTCTCTTCTGTCTGTGAGTCATGTTGGTTCTGTTTCCACCTCTCACTTATCTTTATCTCATGTCTATCTTATGCCTGCTCTCACTTTAAATCTTATCTCCATTAGTCAATTATGTGAGCATGGTCTAACTGTTACCTTTTCTCCTACTGGTTGTTTGGTGCAGGACCCTCGGACGGGGCAAACCCTTGGGATAGGCCGTAAGCATGGACGCCTCTACGAACTTATCCATCGTCATGTTCCAGATTCCTCTCAGATCACAGCTCCTACCACTACTACCACTGCTCCTCGTTTATCTCCTTTTCAGCTTTGGCACTGTCGTTTAGGCCATCTTTCTGCTGGTCGTTTAAAAACTTTAATTTCTAGTGGTCATTTAGGTCCTGTCAGTTCTGATGTTTTAGATTGTGTGTCCTGTCAACTTGCTAAACAACCTGCTTTGTCGTTTAATAAAAGTGACTCTGTTTCTCTTGCACCATTTGATCTCATCCATTCTGATATTTGGGGACCCTCTCCTACTCCCACTATGGGTGGAGCCCGCTACTTTGTTGTTTTTATTGATGATTTTTCCCGTTTTACATGGTTGTTCCTTATGAAAACTCGCTCTGAGCTCAAACAACTTTATTACAATTTTGCTGCAATGGTTAACACACAATTTTCTAAAACTATTAAGATTTTTCGCTCCGACAATGCCATGGAATATAAAGATTTTGACTTTCTTTCCTTCCTTCAGAGTCATGGTACTCAACCTCATCGTTCCTGTCCCGGTACGTCTCAACAAAATGGACGTGCTGAACGAAAACATCGGCATCTTCTCGACACTACTCGTGCTCTTCTTCTATCTTCCTCTTGTCCGGAACATTTTTGGGGAGAGGCAGCTCTCACTGCTGCTTACACTATCAATTGTATCCCTACACCTGTCATTCATAATCACACTCCTTATGAGCGACTGCACGGCACCCGTCCTCCTTACACCACCCTTCGGGTCTTTGGCTCTGCCTGTTTTGTTCTTCTCCAACCTCATGAACGTACCAAACTTGAACCTCGTTCCCGCCTTTGTTGCTTCTTGGGCTATGGTATTGAACATAAAGGGTATCGTTGTTGGGATCCTCTCTCCCAACGACTTCGTATCTCTCGTCATGTGGTCTTTTGGGAACACAAAATGTTTTCCTCTCTCTCTCTCTTCCGTTTGTCTGTTCCCTCCCCCTCTCTGTTTTTTACTGATCCTTCCACCGATCTATTTTCTGATGATCTTCCTCCCCCACCCACGCCAGCTTCTCTCGAGATCGCCTTGCCTGCTGGACTGTCCCATGCTCCTGCTCCCTCTGATGGTCCTGCTCTTACTTCCTCGGCCTCCTCCCCTCCTGCTGAGTCTCTTCCACTGGCTCCTCCTCCGTCTGCTCGCCCACGCCGGGTAACACAACCTTCTACTCGTCTTCGTGACTTTATTGTTGGTTCTACTGCTTTTTCTACTTATGAACCGACCTCCTATCGTGAGGCTCGCTCTAATCCTCTTTGGCAGCAAGCTATGACTACTGAATTGCAGGCCTTAGCCAAAACTCATACTTGGGACATTGTTGATCTTCCTCCTGGCAAGTCTGCCATTGGCTGCAAATGGGTATACAAAATCAAGACTTGTTCTGATGGATCTATTGAGCGCTACAAAGCCCGCCTTGTTGCCAAAGGCTTTAACCAAGAATATGGTATTGACTATGAAGAGACCTTTGCTCCTGTTGCTCGTCTCACCTCAGTTCGCAGCTTGATTGCTGTTGCTACCTCCCGCCACTGGGATCTTTATCAAATGGACGTCACCAATGCTTTTCTTAATGGTATTCTTCTTGAGGAAGTCTACATGCAACCTCCCCCTGGGTCTGCTTATCCACCTCATAAAGTCTGCAAACTTCGGCGTGTCTTATACGGTCTCAAACAAGCTCCCCGCACTTGGTTTGCCAAGTTCAGCTCTACTATTCATGACTGTGGTTTCACCTCCAGCTCTTATGATACTGCTCTTTTTATCCGGAAAACAGCTCAAGGGACCACCCTGCTTTTACTTTATGTGGATGACATGATTATCACCGGTGATGATTTTGATGGTATTCTTCGCCTTAAACAGTTTCTTAGCCACCATTTCGAGATGAAAGACCTTGGTCCTCTCAGCTATTTCTTGGGTCTTGAAATCTTCCATGATTCTACGGGTTCTTTTATCTCTCAAGCTAAGTATACCTCTGATCTTCTCACCCGTGCTGGTCTTACGGATTGCAAGACTGCCTCCACTCCCCTCGAGCCTCAGAGTCGTCTTACACCTCTTGATGGCACTCTTCTCTCTGATGCTACCCTATATCGCCAGCTGGTTGGCAGTCTTGTCTATCTCACTGTTACTCGTCCTGATATTGCCTATGCCGTTCATATTGTCAGCCAGTTTATGTCGGCTCCTCGTACCCCTCATTATGCTGCCTTACTTCATATCCTTCGGTATCTCAAAGGCACCATGTTTCATGGTCTTCATTATTCAGCCCGCTCCTCTCTCCAGCTTCGTGCCTTTTCCGATGCTGATTGGGCTGGAGATCCTACTGACCGCCGGTCTACTACCGGGTTCTGCTTTTTTTTGGGTGATTCTCTTATTTCTTGGCGCAGCAAGAAACAATCTCTTACTGCTCGTTCCAGTACTGAGGCCGAATACCGTGCTCTTGCTGATACTACTCAGGAACTTCTCTGGCTTCGTTGGCTTCTTACTGATCTGGGTGTTCCCTCCTCTGGTGCTACTGAACTTTTTTGTGACAATCACAGTTCTCTTCAAATTGCTCACAATGATGTTTTTCATGATCGCACCAAACATATTGAGATTGATTGTCATTTCATTCGCCAGCATGTTACCTGTGGTACTGTCCATCTTCTCCCTATTGCTTCTGTCGATCAACCCGCTGATATCTTCACTAAAGCTCATCCTCCTGGCCGCTTCACTGATCTTGTTTCCAAACTCAACTTGGTTGATGCTTTCCCTCCTTGAGTTTGCGGGGGGATGTTAGTATATTATTATACTTTGTATATAATATAGCATTGTTTATAGCATTACTTTAGCATTGTATCCGTTCATTGTTATCATTATGTTTGTTCACTTTCGGCTAAAGCTTTAGCCTTGCCTTTCGGTGCCTCGCGTCTCGCATGGCATGCCTCGCATCCAATATCAGTCTATAAATAGAGTGCCAAACTCCCTTTGTAATAACACACAACAAATTCAATATACACATTTATTCACTTGCTCTCTCTTTCTATCAATTTATTTTACATTCCAGATTCTTTTATCACCTGCAAAAGACGCTAAATCTTTCAAAATGGATCACAAGTGCAATATTGGTGATAAAATGCAAAGTCAATTTTTTTTTTTTTTTGAAAGAAAAAAAAAAACGCAGTAATGAGTAAACGTAGATTTTAACAATTTTAAATAGATGCAATCTTTTAAACAACAACAACAGATCATACCAGAAGTAAAGTTGAAGACATCAAATCTTCCTTTTCTTTTCACAAATCAAAACTACTACTACTACTTTTGAGCAGCACATTTAAACAACACAAATGGATATGGTTTTGAACAATTAATAATAATGTAAGAACATTTAAAACTGAAATTTTAATAATGTATAAAGATTAAAGGGAAAAAAAACTTTATACATACAGAGGCCAAGGTGATGAAAATGCATCATTGCCGACTTGAGTATATTACATACCAAACCAACCCAATCATGTGCAATCGCCAAGGCAGAGAAAACCCAAACATGGAGTTAACATCTTAGAAATTCAACTTGAAAAAACAGAATATCTTAGAAATTCAAATTGAAAAAACAGAATGTCTTGCTGCAATGTAACTCATCCAATTCGTAGTTCCAAGTCTAAATCTTTTTCCCAGCTAGTGTCAAGCAAGAAAGGGTCTTCTTCTTGATCTTTCATCAGCTGTTCCATAAACTCTTTTGACCCAATTCTGAACCTTTCGTCACATAATCCATTTTCTTCAGCAGAATATTTGTCCATTCTCTTCGACAAATCCATGCACTCAATCACGGGGTCCTGAACATTTGAAGTCGAGCGAAGTGTCCAGAAAATAAAGTAATTCATTCATATCAATACTTAAATTGCTCTCAGCGGATTGAATACCATCTTCGTATCTCACAGTAGGCAACAATGATTCAACGTCAAAACTACTCGTCATCAGTGTAGATCTTTCAAGGGGCCTAATACTATGTTCTTGCATTTGAATCTGATTTTGTCCCACGATGAAGGCAGCTTGTGCCACTGCTGTATCCTTGTTCAGCGTATCAAATTCATCGGATTGGACTTCCTGCTCTATTGCAATAGTGCTGGTAGTTGCTTGTTGAATTGTTTGTTCGGAATTCAAGTAGCGGAATTCACCCAATTGGTCATTAAGAACTGGCTTGGCTTGAAGAACCTCGACATCACTTGATCTTGCCCGGTTTCGTCCTTGATCTTTCCACTTGATTTGGCATATGACTAAATCTTTGTACTACACCAAAAAATAATTAACATAAGCTAGTTAGAGGAAAGTTCAATGACATATAAGGACTGAGAACTTTGAAAAAATAAAATAAGCAATGGATAATCATTATACAAAACTTGAACAAACATTGTTAATGTTCTACCTCTTAAAGCAAAAGAAAATAATACAACAGATTTTTCAATAATCAAATGTGAATTAAGAGAAGAAGTCTCAAATGCAAGACATTTAAATCATATATGTAACTAAATGGAGAAAATAAAAGACAGTTGTGATCTTTAGTTGAAATATTGCAGAACTCAATTACTAAATCAATTTTTTTTCAATTGAGTCTTAAACAGAACAAATGAAAACTAGAAAATAAAACAAACCAAATCACACAAGAACACGACATATATGTGGTTTGGCTATACTTTTTTTGTTCAGCAAAAATAAAAAACTTTATTAATGTGTCAAACAAGTTATATCAATAAAGAGAGACAAAAATTTAAATTTCCTCATAGCAAACCGAACTAATTCCAATTAAGTTGGCACAAAAAATATTGCAAAATCATATTCAAATACCTCCGAATCAAACAAGAAAAAAGAAGGCCAAAGTTTACTAAACCAAGATTAAAAAATAAGCCCACTCCGGATCCCAAACACAACCAAAACAGAGCCACCGACCTTGCCACAAACTTGCTCCAAACAGGAAACCACCACAATTGCAAAGATTGTTGCAGAGTTTTACTACCAAGGAAAGAAAAATTACATATCCGTACGTAACAAGAATTTGATCTAATCTAATAACCCTAATCTCCCAATTAACTCATAATATATATATACTAAGATTCGAATACATTAAGAACCGGATTAGACCTAATGGGTCATAAGCACAAACCGGTTAAGTTGTTAGATGATGTGATACATCACAACCCACCGCTCTTTCTTGTAGGGTCAGATCACATGTATACAACGACTCTAAACAATAAACAAGAAAGACAACAACTATGTACTAGAAAAAACACATAAAACAAAATAAAACAACATCAATAATAGCATATTATAAAACAAGACTTGAATAATCATGCCTATATTATTCTAAGAATTCTTATAAAATAAGTAACACAAAACAAACACACAGAAATAATACAGAGAAAGAAAGAACGAGAAATTACGTTTTCTTGCTTCAATCTCTTGACGTGGTCGAGTAAAGCGCCGTCAAGACTAAACTCTTTCATGAGCCAACGACCATGCTGTGCGGATCCTTTCTTCTCGTAAACAAAGTTTTTCATGCAACCTATAAGCACTCCTTTTTTATTATGAATTGGTTGGCTGTTGACACCGCTCCACGTACCTCCCTTCCCCACCGTGCGAGCAAAACGTTTCCCAAATTTTTTATTCTTGCATTTGTTCTTCTTCTTCAATGTAGTATAATAATAGTAGTTAGAGACGTTTTTGTTCCAGTTCGATCTCCAAAATATGTCCCATGGCTCTTCATCACCGTAGAGGTCGCGCTCTAGGATGAAACCTTCATATGACAGTGGTTGTTCTATGGCCTTTTTGAAAAGGTAATGGGACACCAATTCTTCGTTTGTGGGCACAAACTTACGACCTACGCCAAAAGCAATTGCCATTCTTTGATCACTTGTCTTCTCCTCTCTCTCGGCACTTCACTTGCTAGTTCTAGGGAGGGTTCTTGTTGTGGAATGTAATGGATAGAAAGTTGTTCGAGGGTTTTGTTGTGGAATGTAATGTGATGGATAGAACATGAGGTATATAGGTATATCTAATAGAGAGGTTGCTTGATTAAGGTGTTTGATATTTAGCAAGAAAGAAGTAGCTAGTATTGACTAGGATGCTACGTACTAGGAAAGTTTAGGCCATGTTGGACACACAATTTCGCTGCAAGAAATTTGTACATGGATGGAATTCTAATCCTACGATAAGGCTTTGTTTGGTTAATAGTTGAGAGATTAATAATTCATGAGATTAGTATAGGATTGGTTATCTAACAAAATTAGTGACATAAATAATTAGCTCTTATCCATATTTGTTTTGCAATTGATATGAAAATATATTATCTCAATTATATGTTTGGTTTGCATAATTAGTGATGGGATTAAAAAATTGATCAATTTTGTTGAATAGAATGTCCATTGAAAAATTTAATCTGGATAACAAAATTTATAACCAAACAATGAAATGTCAGTTTCATGTATTAATAATCTCAATACCATGTTATAATCCTCCCAATCAAGGAGGCCCTAAGAGTAGAATTCTTGTACAATAACAAATTTGATAAACAAAGCACTAACCACTTAAAAACAATACATACTAGGTTTTGTAAAATAGATTTTGATGATTAATGATATTATGAGTTGATATACTCATTTTCTTCAATATTGTTAAGTCTCTATTCTCGGTATTCTTTATAAATCAAAGCGTCTATAAAAGAATCTTAATTTCAATATTATTGTTTGAATCAAGAGATTCTAAGATTGTTAATATTTTTGTGTTTCGCACTATATCAATGAGACTCCAAATGAGGATCATAAGTTTGATAAACAAAGTACATACTATTTGAACAACACATACTATATGTGCATTCTTCTTTTTTAATATTCTTATAATTTATATTTTTTTTAGAGTTGTACATGTATCACGTATGCGGACTGCTAATAATATGCTTATTTATATATAGTTTATATATACGTAAAATATACCATATATATATACTAGTAGAAGGCCAGTGTAACAGGTCAAATGAAAAGATTGTATGAGAAAATAAAAATTAATTAGATTATTTAAGAAGTTGATTACTTGTGTACTCTTTTTTATGAGAGGCATAGATGACTTACTATTATATAATTTTTTAAAATTATCATCGTATAGTGGCATTTCTATACAAAAATACTGTTTCAGTAATAGAATAATTTATATCATATTTCCTTGAACTATTAGCCAATATCACTCTACTTCCTCAACTAAAAAAATGTTATATTTTTTCACTTTAAACTATTAATTTTTATCAGTGTAATTGTTCTGTTAAGAATTTGTTTCCGTAATAGATGAAAAATTGGCGTGTGACTTATACATGACACATCAAATGGAATACTTAAAATGATATTATGAGCCTGTTTGGTGTGATTTTTAAAAACTATTTTGGTGTTTTTTAGTTTTCGTGTTTTTTGTTTTAATCTTTAGCAAACTTTTTTCATATTTCCAAAAAAAATTCTGTTTTAGATACTTTTGTCAGTTAGAAGATTCAAATTGAAAAAAATTAATAGATAACGAGGTTAAGTGTAAAAAGTTTTAGTTAAAGGGGGTAACATGACTTGCAACAGTAGTTGAGAGGATTAAAATGTAATTTGCCATTGTTATATAGATAAATACATGGGTAAATTACAATCAAACTCCTTACAATTTGCTTAAAATATAAATTACTTGTATAGTTCTGGAAATTGCATCACGCCTACATGGGTAAATTACAATCAAACTCCTTACAATTTGCTTAAAATATAAATTACTTGTATAGTTCTGGAAATTGCATCACGCCCCTTCTAATTTTTAACTGCATTAATAGTTTTAATGATAGCATAAATATATTTCAGTTAACAATTTTATTATTGCATACATAAGAGAAAATAAAAAAAAATTATGTCAAGGAGAGTATTTACAATTTTTAGAACTACATGAAACAATCTATATTTTCAATAAATATAAAGAGGTGTATTTATAATTTACTCTAAATGCAGACAGATAGATAGTGTAGACATCCCCGAACGTCCCGGGAGGGAAATCCCGTTTTGTTCATATGGGTTCACTACAGTTCGGACTCAAATTGTCACGGTCCTGTATCTAATCTCGCAGAGTGCAATGCAAGACCGATGAATCATCAAAGAGTCCAAATCCGGCAAATCGTTTTTGAAAACAAATTTTTTGAAAGAAGTGTCAAACATGGACTGCTTTGCAAGATACAGAGTCGCCACCTAAATATTTTATTTTGGGGAGAATTTAGAAAACCCTGACTCGTTGCCTAAGGCCACGTGTCCGTCATCACCAAAGTTGCCTCGGCTCGGGAACTTGGGTACGATTGGGGAAGGTCATTTTGTGAGCACCCCCACTCGCCCGATCAAAGATCGACCTCCACTAATCATAATATTGAGTTTTGAAAATATTATGTGCTCTTATTTCGGTTATTAGCCTAGATTTACTACATGATGCACATAGCATACAACTATAGATTGGATCGCCTGAATTGGAACAAAACACTTCATGTTTGCTTTTGAAATGGTTTACTACTCACAAGTAGGCTAAAATGTGAATTTGCCACCCTTGGGTGGGCTTAGAAAACAAGGTGATTTGTCACTCTCAAGTGGACTTTAAACTCACAGTCAATGCATTATTCTAATTCAGATTGAAAAATCTAGAAATCCCCTAGATGTTGATTTGTGATTATGTATCAATTTTAAGCAGAATATAACAATCCCAATCAAACAATCAAGACAAAGAGACACAGTGATTTAACGTGGAAAAAACCACAATTGGACACCTCCAACTGTGATCAAAAAATCACGGCAACAGCCACAAGAACAATCCACTAAGAAGAATTAAAGGAATTACACAGGTATACTCTCAATTACCTAGCGAATCCACAACGCCTAATTGAACCAACCTTTATGTACCTCTTCCAACCCCATCTTCACCACGGAATTGTCTTTCTGATGAGCCACTCCGGATTCCACCAAAGCTTCAGGCTCGAATTCTTCAGAATACACAACTGAAGAACAACACTCTCTTTTGTAGAACAAAACACAACCTTTGATGTACTCTCTTTAGAACATGAGTTGAATACTCAATAAAACATCAAAGAAAACTCCCAAAGTATCCCCAGATATAAACCCTAGAAACCAAAAAGAAGATCTGGAGCAGTTATCCTAAAAATCTGACCCAATACGCGAATTTATAGAATCTGTCCCGCGATCTCCGCTCGAGCTCAACACAGCCCGCTCGAGCGGACTGACCAAAAACTGCGTGCGAACAAACTGAGATGCGCTCGAGCGTAGGAGCATCCGCTCGAGCGTAAAATCACACCTTCCAGTATTTTTACAGGCGACTGCAGAGATGCTGAGAGCTTCCAATCTCCGCTCGAGCGTCACTTTCCCCGCTCGAGCGGGAAGGCCAAAAATGGAAAAACTGGAAAAAAAATAACATGCTCGGACAGGCAACTTTGAATGCATTTTTGCATTTTGCTTCGGGGGCGCTGCCCCTCAACCCCGCCGTGGCGCTGCCCCGGACCCCGTCATAATCAGCGAAGTGGCAATCTTGAAAGCATTAGCATCACAAACTTCTCTGAAAAGCACAATACGGGTTGGATTCGCATCTAAACACTCATAGCCTCACTGAAATAAAAGTGAGAAAAGAAATACAACTGAAAGGAGTTTTGTCAAACGGGATTGCCAAGAAAAAAAACCTAACAATCTCCCCCTTTGGCAATGCCGTGACAAAACACACCTAACAAATAAAATCCTAAACACCCCAACCCAAGACAGCCAACAAAAGCCAACTTCTTTTTCAAGGTCATGATCTGCAGAACAGTTATTAGTGCCACAATCTCCAAAACAACTATTAGTCCCACAAGAGTATATGAAAAAGCAATAGACTTATGACACGATTAACTTGTAACATGAGATGGAAAACATGAATAGATGAAAACTAAGACTCATAAAAAACAACTCTCAAACAACACAAGCAAGATCATAAACCCCACAAGCAATGATATGACGATGTAAATACCATGAACATACAAGAAGGGCAAATAGTGCATAGCAGCATGCAAAACATATAGCCAATCTCCCTTACCAAACATATCAAAGTGTTCATGTTAAACAACTCTTGCAATGAGAAACCGAACTTCCCTACCAAGCCAAAACAAGATGAACCAAACTCCCCCTCACTAAAAGCAACCACAAACACTGAAAAACATTGAACAAGAAGAGAATGATAAAAATAATATGGTAGAGCAAGTAAGGAATTTCATATTAGTACCTTAAAACACATAAGATTATCCAAGAAGCACCATTACAAGAAAACACAATGTGCACAGTCTGTAGAAGATTCCTTATGCAAGAAAGTGATGCATTATGTGAAAAGCATAGATCCCATGATAAAAAGTGTGTGTGTGACGCTTGGAGTTCGACAAACACTAGATTCAATCCTAATAGTGATATGAAAGTTGGACCTCCGACAAGAGAATCTAAGCACAACAAAGAAAAGTCAAACCACTAGGAATCAAGGGGTATTTGGTGAGTAAAGGCGGAGGCTCCCCCTCAATCAATGAATCTTTTTTTTTTCTCTTTTTTTTTTTTTCTTTCTTTTGCACATTTTTTTCTTTCTTTTGTATATTTTGTCTTCTTCTCTTTCTTTTTCTTTTTCTTTTGCACAATCATTGGTGGCTGACACGCTCAAGAGTATGGAAACCGAACCAGAGAAGCATGGATATAATAATGATGGCCTGGTTGGTGACTCTGAGGTAGCCTTTTCCTCATGGCTGGACTGCAAAGAATAGAGGGGAAAGCCATGGAGGTGCAAAAAAGATGGTAGGTGGTTAAGAGACTCAACATCACCCATGATATGCTAGTATAGGTCAATTCCTCTAGAAACACAAAAGATCAATGACAGAAGTCCATAAAAAAAAATAATCACTAGGGCGGAAGACTCCAGAATTTGCTAATCCAAGAATGTGTACAGAATGAGACATACTAATCAAAGAACACACACTCCAAAATGAGTAAGGACCACAGAAAGCACACACATATTAACATGTAATGGATTTTCTCATCAATTCCAATATGTACCAAGGACCACTCAAAAATTTCAAGCTTGCAAAACCATACTAAGAAAATCTTTTTGGAATTTTTTTTTTTTTTTTCTTAACCAAAGCAAGACAAAAAAACAAACAAGCACACATTAAAAGACCCGAAAAAAAACACACAAAAACCTATAAACTAAAACGATCAAACAAATTAACACAAGTCAACTTTTCTCACCCAAATCTTTTTGGTCTTAACAAAATCAGGTCTAGCGGTCTTGGTAAGTGTCGTGGTGTAGTGAACACCCGCATGAATCTTGGTATTCCGCCTAGACATGTAAGTCGAATTTCTACCCTTCTGAGGCACTCTCCCATGCAACTTATAACAATAAGGGCGAATATGACCATGCATACCACAATGATGACAAATAAAAACAGGGTGTACCTTCTTTTCTTTTACCTTACCAACTCTAGGGAGTTTGAGAAGTCTTTCATCTTGTTGAATCTTTTGTCCTCCCTTTCCTTGAGTTCTTGTATCATAAGATGAGGAAGCAATCTGTTTTTGCTCTTTCTTACCACCAAAGCCAATACCACTCTTGTCACAACTCATTTGTTGAGACCCAATGATATCCTCCAAAGTCTTTGATCCTTTGTTCCAAAGACCAATTGTAGCCATAGCACACTTGAGCTCTTCCTCTTTCTTGATCATTAGTTCTTCCAAAGCAACTTGTGACATCTCGAGAGATTCAATCTTTTCTTCATACATGGCATGGGTTTGCAGTAGCTCATTCCTCTCTGTCTCACAAGTCAACAATTTTGCACAAAGAACTTGTCGATCATCAGCTACCTTGATGGCATTAATCCTGGCCTCGGAAATCTCCTCCTTAAGTTTGACATTCTCACATTCACATGCTTTGAGTTTCTTTGTGAGTTTGTCATTCAATTTGAATAACTTAAGAGACTCCTTATACAACTTTTCATAGGCTTGCTCAAGCTCTTCATGATCGCTCTCCGAGGATTCATCATCAGTGATATTCTCAACTGACCTCTTTGGAGAATCTGTTTGTCCTTCAGCTTCAGAAGCCGCCATGAAAGCAAGAAATTGTTTATGACCCTCTTCGCCTTGACCTTCATTGTCACTTTCATCTTTATCAGATTCAGATTCATCATCCCAAGTGATGGCAAGGGCTTTCTTCTTCTTCAAACGAGTGGGGCATTCTTGAGCAAAATGGCCAAATCCTTGGCATTCATAGCATTGGAGTCTTTCAGAGTTCCCTTGTATCTTTCCTTTCTCCTTCTTGGCTATAGAATTAATTTTGAGTTTATCTTTGCCTTTAGATTTATGAGAATGAGTAGATTCCAAAAGATTAGGATTCTTTTTCAAAAAAGATTTTTTAAATTGTTTAACAAAAGCAGCCATAATCTTGGAATCTATATCACAATCCTCATCAGAATCCTCTCTAACTTTATGAGCACTACTAAAAGCAATATCTTTTTGTTTCTTTTTGAAATTCCTATGTGCTTCATAAGTTTGAAGGTTTCCAACCAACTGATCCAGCTTGAGGTTGTCAACATCTTGAGCCTCCTCAATAGCCGTAACTTTTGGTTGGAACCGATCGGGCAAGGATCTCAAAATTTTTCCCACAACTTTGGATTCTGGAATTTTTTCACCTAAATTGAAGCTGGAATTTACAATGTCACTCAACTTCGCATAAAATTCATCAAAGGTCTCACTATCTTTCATTGAAAGGTTTTCGAAACTAGATGTGAGCCTTTGAAGTTTTGAGCGTTTAACAGAATGAGTGCCCTCATGAATAGTTTGTAAGATATCCCAAGCCTCTTTTGCGACTTCACAATTACAAATACGACTAAATTCTTCAGGTGTGACAGCGCAAAAGAGTGAATTGATAGCTTTACTATTCCAGCTACTATTTTGGTAATCAGTTGTGTCCCACTGATCAATTGGTTTGGGGATTGTAACTCCATCAACAGTAATTGTTGGTTCAGTCCACCCATTCATGACGGATTGCCAAACTTTTTCATCAATAGATTTTAAAAAAGATCTCATCCGAGCTTTCCAAAAAGGATAATTGGATCTGTCAAGTAGGGGTGGTCGAACCATAGAATTTCCTTCACGAATTGTATCCATTATCACAAATCAAACAAGATCTCGTTCTAAATGAAAATATTTTTTTTTAAAAAAAAAAATAGAACGACCTGCTCTGATACCAATTGAAAAATCTAGAAATCCCCTAGATGTTGATTTGTGATTATGTATCAATTTTAAGCAGAATATAACAATCCCAATCAAACAATCAAGACAAAGAGACACAGTGATTTAACGTGGAAAAAACCACAATTGGACACCTCCAACTGTGATCAAAAAACCACGGCAACAGTCACAAGAACAATCCACTAAGAAGAATTAAAGGAATTACACAGGTATACTCTCAATTACCTAGCGAATCCACAACGCCTAATTGAACCAACCTTTATGTGCCTCTTCCAACCCCATCTTCACCACGGAATTGTCTTTCTGATGAGCCACTCCGGATTCCACCAAAGCTTCAGGCTCGAATTCTTCAGAATACACAACTGAAGAACAACACTCTCTTTTGTAGAACAAAACACAACCTTTGATGTACTCTCTTTAGAACATGAGTTGAATACTCAATAAAACATCAAAGAAAACTCCCAAAGTATCCCCAGATATAAACCTTAGAAACCAAAAAGAAGATCTGGAGCAGTTATCCTAAAAATCTGACCCAATACGCGAATTTATAGAATCTGTCCCGCGATCTCCGCTCGAGCTCAACACAGCCCGCTCGAGCGGACTGACCAAAAACTGCGTACGAACAAACTGAGATGCGCTCGAGCGTAGGAGCATCCGCTCGAGCGTAAAATCACACCTTCCAGTATTTTTACAGGCGACTGCAGAGATGCTGAGAGCTTCCAATCTCCGCTCGAGCGTCACTTTCCCCGCTCGAGCGGGAAGGCCAAAAATGGAAAAACTGGAAAAAAAATAACATGCTCGGACAGGCAACTTTGAATGCATTTTTGCATTTTGCTTCGGGGGCGCTGCCCCTCAACCCCGCCGTGGCGCTGCCCCGGACCCCGTCATAATCAGCGAAGTGGCAATCTTGAAAGCATTAGCATCACAAACTTCTCTGAAAAGCACAATACGGGTTGGATTCGCATCTAAACACTCATAGCCTCACTGAAATAAAAGTGCGAAAAGAAATACAACTGAAAGGAGTTTTGTCAAACGGGATTGCCAAGAAAAAAAACCTAACAAGATAATCTAACCTCCACCCACAAGCATTCAGACAGGTATATCACATAAACAGTTAGCCTCATGGTAAACATGCTATCATGGCAGTCACTCACACGCATGCAAGGATGCTAAAGCATAAACACTTACCGGGTACTCCAAGCCAAAACAGAAACTAATTAGTAATCAATGCATGATCCTAGTTCATGTTAAGATGGCTAATGCAACATATGCAAAAATGCACCTAAGATAGGCTCGACTATTCTAAAATGGCATATGAAATGCAACAACTGATACACGTATTCAACTCAGAATTGAAATACAATGCAGTTAGTATGATGCACCGAGCCCGGTGCATACAATACAGATGAATGATGCAAACATGCAAGCATAAGTATGCTAATTGAAACATACCCTAATCTAACCATCATAAGCTGGTAAATAAAAGAGAGAAAGACGTGGGGTTGGAAGACATACATCACACACACGCACACTTGTTAGAATTGTGCCCTCGCTGAGAGGGTCCGAATAAATAATACAGTCCGAATAAATAATTAACTATTCTAGCTAATTAAATATTACAAAACCCTAATTAATTAACAAATTAACTAGGAAAGCGAATAAACTAGCATGCAAACTATAAAATGGACTGCCTATAACAAATTTGGGATTTAAAGACGAAACAAATTTGTCCCAAAATGTATATATTTCGTCACCCAAAGTAATTACGACGAACATTTTTCGTCACCCGTTTTGTCGCCAAAGGGTCGTCGCTAAAGGGTCTTAGAGACGAAAAAAAAAAATCGTCATTGAAAATGATAAATTTATGACGAATTTTTTTGTCTCCAATACACTTTGTTGGGAACATACTTGTAAGTAATTAGCGACAAAATATTTTGTCATTAAAGGAGAAATTAGAGACAAAAGTATTTCATCATAAATATAAGAAATAGAGACGAAATAATTTTGTCACGTTTAATATAAATGAAGACGAAAATTTTTTGTCAAAGAAGCTACCAATAGAGACAAAAACAAATTCATCATTAAAAATGAAAAATTTATGACGAATTTTTTTGTCTCCAATACACTCTGTTGAGAACATACTTGTAAGTAATTAGCGACAAAATATTTTGTCATTAAAGGAATAAATTAGAGACAAAAGTATTTTGTCATAAATATAAGAAATAGAAATGAAATAATTTTGTCACGTTTAATATAAACGAAGACAAAAAAAAATTTGTCAAAGAAGCTACCAATAGAGACAAAAACAAATTCATCATTAAAAATGATAAATTTGTGACGAATTTTTTTGTCTCCAATACATTCTGTTGGGAACATACTTTGAAGTAATTAGCGACAAAATATTTTGTCATTTAGAGAGAAATTAGAGACAAAAGTATTTTGTCATAAAAATAAGAAATGGAGACAAAACAATTTTGTCACGTTTAATATAAACGAAGACGAAAATTTTTTGTCAAAGAAGCTACCAATAGAGACAAAAATAAATTCGTCATTAAAAATAATGAAATAATGTCAAAAAAAATTCGTCACACATTGAGGGTAATAGTGACAAAATGTGACAATATTTTTTGTCATGACAAATTCATTTAGCGACGAAATAAAGAATTCATGACAAAATTAATCCTCCACCTAAGCTAAATAAGAGACAAAAAAAAAACCTTCTTTAGGGATGAAAAATTTTGTCAATAATTCCATAATATTTTTTTCCACATTATATACCTATTTTATCAAAATCTAAATTTTAGTTCAACAAATATAACCCTGTTCATGTTGAAACCTGTTGAATATAACAATTCCATCACAACTTAACCTAACCTGTTATCAACACATTTACGAATTAACAAAATGAAGATATCCATTCATCATTACAAATAATTTCATCATAATACAATAAAATAGTGAAATATCCACAAAATATCCAAAAGTTATAACTTGTTAAATTCCACCAAAAATCCAACAATAACTAGTGCAACTCCAAAAAGTATGTGTATCCTTATCAAACAAAAATGAACATTCAAACAAATTACATCATTGTTGCACGTCAAAAATGCCACTCTAATCCAATCTGCAAAAAAATAAATTAAAAGTTTTAGTAATTAATCAATTATACAAAAGATTAAAAACATTAGTAACTCATCAATTTACAATTAGATCAATTATACAATTTATCCTTGTAACAGACTTTTTTTGAGATTATGAGAACAAAAAATTAATTTTAAGGCTAATTCACAAATGGTGCATCCCATTAATGTGTCGTAAGTTCATACAACTTATATTGGTCCCTCCCAAGGTGCATCCCATTAATGTGTAATAGCTTACTGCTCAGGTGCTAAAGCTGAGTTATCATCACCACTGGAGAAAGGAAGAAGATCAATGAGTGTGGATGGGGGTTCCGTAGTCAGAATTATAAGCTACATCTTCACGCTATTTGCAAGGGGCAAAAAAGAAAAAAGAGAAAAGAGAAGCACCAGGTTAATATTGCAGAAACAGCAAAATCAAGGCCAATTAACAGTTAGGACTCTCACTGACAAATCTTCTCAATCTAATCCTAGTTGCACAAAGTCTAATAAAAGTTCAATTTCAATATCTGAAATGTTTCACTGCTTTGCCTTTGTATTACCATGTTAGTAAAAAAAATATATGAAACCATTTGAAGCATAAAACAACCATCGTAAGTGAGTGGTAAGTCTCCCAAACACACAACAACACAACTCTCAAATGAGCCATACCAGCAAGCACAACAAGTTAACAATCATCCAAGTAGACAAATTACTACAACTAAAAGAACAACAAGGTCTTTAACACTCAATCCCTGGGAAAAGCCGATAACCAGATTGACACTCACTAGGACCTTTTAATAGGTGTATGACGGGCAAACCTTAAACAAAGATACAGTCCATGAAAAAGAGGCATGAAATATAGAGGTTTAGAACAAGGCTCATAAATTGAATTTTACATCAGCTATTATCAAGAAGATGCAGGATTTAAGTCCTCCTTAAAATTTGGATTTTTTATGTTTTTTTTTTTTAAATATCAAAGGATGAATGAATAAACTTCGAAACAGTGTATAACCGCATTACATATATATTACAATGATCAAACTTCGCAATAACTTAAATACAATATGGAAACACAAAATAATATGGATACCAAGAAAAAAGGTATGGAAAAAAGTGCCCCCTGTTTAATTACAATAAAATAAAATCTACAACCTTACAACACATGTATAACACATTCCCTTCACTAATTAAAATCTACTCAGTGATAGGTTTTATAGGGACTAATATGAAATTTATCACCCAACTAACAACTTTTCCTTTTATGCCAGTTATCTAATATGGCACCATGGATAATTCTCCCCTATAAAACTCCACACCTTTTACCGCTGGG
The DNA here is from genome assembly GCF_055761805.1 of Camellia sinensis. NCBI lineage: Eukaryota > Viridiplantae > Streptophyta > Magnoliopsida > Ericales > Theaceae > Camellia > Camellia sinensis. Next base: position 176,421,470 of record NC_138962.1, on the reverse strand, counting down.
CATGTAATCTTTGGAATGACTTGTACAGATATAAGATATAAACAAAATTAAACTAGAAGGCAGCCTTATAGAAAAGGATTGAAAGACATGTGAAAGAGATATACTACCAACCTCATCAAAAGATTCAAGCCCAATATGTTCCTCATGAAACCAGTGCTCACAAATACAGCACTGAATCATCTCTACCTGTTCCTCGGCTTCTGGATCAGGATAGGGGCGACCGCAGGTGCAATATGAACCTTTGAAGTTATGATTATATGAATTCTCCACATTTTCGATATCTTTATTTGGGAAAAGCTTGCAAAAGAACTCCCCAAACTTTGAGTTTCCACAATCACACCTAAAGTTTCTCTTGGTCCACAATTCCACAATCTACTCCAAATAGCAAAAAGTAACTACCATCAAATGCAAGCAAAAAGTAATACAACAAGATCCGAGATTATACAACACAAGGTACGAATGACAAGATTGCATATTTAATAAAAAACCTGATTTGACAAAGAAAACGAAAAAACATATTCGAGCAGAGATACGAGCAGTGATGCAGTGATACGAATGCACATCAAATGCAAGCAGTGATGCAGAGATATGAATGCACATCATTACAGGTCCTCTCCATTAATAAAATGACAAACGGAATATAAGCGATTAAGCCAATACTAGTACTGTATTATGAAGTAACCACACTGTCACGGATATAATACGTAGTATTTCATTTAAATTTGAAGTAATATGTAAGGTAGAAATTCAAGTCATTAACATAAAAGAAAAATCAGTTAAGTTCAAAGTATGAAAACCAAACTTGATAAGGAGGACTATCATGGAGATTAAAGCTAGATGTCAGTAACCATGGCTAATGAGACTCATTATATCCAAATGGTTTGTTTTGAATAAGCAAGGATCCTTGGACAAATATTCACATGACCCCACCCACTCCCCTCCTCCCTTCTCTCTTCCCAAAGGGTAGTTAATGCATGCCAAATGTCATGTGTGATTACCATATAACACGACAACACAACTAGAAATTAAAACCACAAAACAAAAACAAAAAACAGAACAAAACAAAACAAAACAAAACAAACAAACAAAAAAGAACAAAATGAACCATAGATGCAGTAACATTAAAATTTTTAAACTTGGATAGATTGACGTTATAGATACTTTCATGGCCTCATAATAAGTTAATATTTAATTTTACTGAAGAAACTCTCTTATAAATGCATTTGATAAATTGTAATGCTTGGCAAATATAGCGCTATGAGCACTACCTATAAATAACACTGACATGTGTTCACAAATCTACACCCATAAGTTAATGAGATATGTATCACAGAAAGATTATACTGAGAATACCTCATGGCCATCATGGCAAGACAAGCTACATGTTGTGCAAACCTCGGCATTCCCATCAGGAGTGCAGGTCAAGCACGAGAAAATCGCCTGCCTCTTCATATAACCTTTGGTATAGGTGCACTCTTTGCCCTCATCGCCACCCAAAACCAAATCCGCTTCCTATGCATTGGCATAGAAAAGAACGCAACATCAAAGTAAAAAACATTATATAACACAGAACGCTAAAGATAATAAAAAACAAAAAAAAAAAACATTTTGGTCTCGAAATGAGATAGAGTTGTACAGAGAGATAAAAAAAGTGCCAGGAAAATTTGGCAAACAAATTTTTTTTCTCATTAGCTGTCAACTTTTGATTGTTTATTACACGGGAAAGAAAAATAAATAAATAAATAAAACAACCTTCAAAGTTTATCTAAAAAGAAAAAATATATATTTCTCTATGCCTCATTTTTCTGCTGGTATTCATTACTAAGTGAACCACAAATGAAACCCCACACTTACTAAAATTCAAACATCAACACAAATTAAATTTAGTTCTGACATTTTAAGTTTTATTTTGACATCCCATCTACATTCTCAGTCAAAATGGCACATATGTCTAATATACTTGATGGTTTTCTCATTAAAAAATTGTATCTATTTACATTTTATTCACACCTTTGCCCATGATAGTACAACATAATTAATAACAAAACAAAAGTTTAATTACCTATTCTTTTAAATTAACAAATCATAATAACGAATTACAACCGTTACATTTCTTATTCCAATTTTATCCTCCAAGTAATCTGATAATTCTTATTATGTCCAATCTCCAATTTTGTCCTCCATTAATTATCAATGACCAAAGCATTGCCATTACAACTAAAACACCAACTTTGTGCTATATCATTTGATTCGTTTATAGTCTACTAAGCACGCATACAGACACAGGACGCGGGTTCAAGTACAAAATAATAAAAACATGTTGACACACTAATTTTAAAAGAATGAAGACACAAACATGTTAAGCACGCAAAAACCAAATAGATATCTATTATTCTATTTATATCCATATATGAATAGAATAATAAATTATTCATACCTTGAGTGACAAATAAATTCATATTTTTATATGAAAAAAATAACAAATAATTTATTTTCCATGTCTACTTTGGAAAGGATGCAAGAATAAAAATGATTAACACCTATTTTAAGATGGCCCAAAGTGTTCAAAAAATAAAGGGGAGTTATTAAAGCCAATGCATAGAGATTCCAAATTAAAAAATCCTAAATTAGGGATTCATAGACATGACTTCTTTTAATTTTAACCATTTACCCCTAGTTTCATTTCCTTCAAACTTGCGCGAAGAGTCCAAGACCCTTGATATGTAACATACCTATGTGCCAAAGTGTGTTTGATTTTAAGAAAACTAGAAAAAGAAAAGGAATCATGTGGACTCATTTGACACATATCTAACACACATCAACAATTGTGTCAAGATTCAAGAATTTTGATGTTCAACACGTGTCAAAAATGAACACACCTCATATCCATGATTCCTAATTAATACTAGATATTATATTCTATTAATATTTTTAACTAATTTTATGATTTTACCTCAAATTGAAAATCAATTATGTCCAAGGCAAATTTCAATTGTCTTCATATCTTTTTAACTCTTTCATAAATGTTCACGATATAAGCCTTACTTATTTATGTGTTATTTCATAATCTTCTCTATGCAACTTACCCATATAATCCCAATTATACCTTCTTTTCTTGATTAGCAATAATCCAACTTATATCTTATATGAATTAAAATCGATTTTGGCCTTTAACTTATATGCTAGTAAATTTTATGTTGTTTATCACATTTTTTTTATTTTATTATGTCTTTAATAGTCATTTATAGGAATATTTCTTTCCATTTTTGTACTAGATAAGTAGTTTATAGTATATAAAAAGATATTGATTTCCATGTATGTATGTCTTCAGCCTTTCATTTTTATATTTTCCCTTAACAATAATTGATAACAATTGAGTTGTAACCCATCAGGGTATTCGACTGGTAAGTTGTATAAGTTCTATCCATGAGGTCTTAGGTTCAAGTTATGATGTCCTATTTTGCCCGATATGTGAGGCTAGTGGGTGATCACACACACATATCCCAAGTTTGTGCTCCTGGGGTGGGTGGGCCTAGGATCAATTCTCGATTATTCAAAAAAAATAATAATAATTGAGTTGTTGGCTAATGTAAATGTCATATAAATCTTCTATTTTTTTGTTTACACTCTTGCAATTCATAGTAACTTGTTTAATTATAGTGGTAATTCCATAAGTCCTAATTTTTAATGGATGATGATAATAATCATGCTATTGTGCATGTATACAAATAGTTATAAACACAAGCTATTACATAATAATATAAGTTATAATAATGACCTTCATTTCATTTTAGATAAAAATTTCTCACTTACATGAATGCATAACAGTTTTAAAAAGATAATGATATAATTCCTTCAATGTTACTTTTTATCAACCTCTGCCAAGACTCGCATACGAATCTCTTCAGCTTTAAGCTCTGAAAGCGCAACATCTAGAGTAGGCAGAGAAGATTTGTGCAGTGGCTGGTCTCTGATGTACTCAAGCTGTGGGTTTTCAACTAGCTTGACTAAAAGAAATACCATATTAAAGAGCACAAGATGGAAAATGGAGACTATGGGGACCATAGGTGGTCTTTTTTTAAATCCATCAAGCTCGGTCAAATGCAGATGACTAGGAGTAAATACAATTCTAATATTGCAAAAAGGATTAGTTCAACCAGTTTTGAAAAAATCCCAAAAAATAGACTGCTTACCACCAGACTGAAAACCAGGTTGTTAACTTACTTCTCAAAACTAAAAACTATATGATATCATACACTCACTCTTCAATTGGATAGTAAGCAAATTAATATTGAAAGTGATCTTTGGAATCGTATGGGATTATAAACGATGTTCTGAGCTTAGTGTCATTGTGCAAAATAAATTCCAATATTCTAGCAAGAGAAAACAAATACAACAAAAATAAATAGAAATAAAAGAATAAGAGGCTGCCACATCACTGGAGGTGCATAATCACATATACCTGAGTAAGCAATCCTTTCTTCAAAAAATCATAATTTTCAAGTACTCTCTTAAGAAATATTGCATATTCTTAGAACTTGCTTTCAATCCCAAAACTTTATTTTCTTCCCCATATTCATAATTTACATTTCGAGATCAACATAAATGAACACACACTCCAGCAAGGAGTAATTTGATTCACATTGAGGGCAAAAATAGATAACAGAGGAAGGCCAAGGAGAGCATGGTTTAACATACTAAAAAAGGACATCATTGCCATGAACTTGACTGAGTAGAGATAAAGCCAAATGGGTCCATGTAATTGGGATAAAATTTGTTAACTTGAGCTAACAACACATTAATAGGACCTTAGGATTCTCGTACAATTGAACAAACTAACCAGAAACAGAGCCATTAAGTATTTGATTATCCATATACAATTGAACAAACTAGCTTGTTTCATAGTGCAGTAAGCATTAGAAGCTGTCGCAAACCATAGTAAACCAAGTGACCTTTAAACATTCAGCAATCCTCTGCCCAACAAACACTAACTTATAATAAAAAAAAAAATATTGGGCAAGAACCAATAGAACCATTTGATTGACATAAAATCTAATTAAACTGTGAGCATTATGGGTTCCAATTAACTAATCCAATCCAACAAAAAGCTAAGAAGTAAGTCCTCGGTTTCCTCAGCACCTAAGGCTGTGTTTGGCTGGGGGATTTGATGAGTGATTTAGAAAAAGAGAGGGAAAAAGTGTGTGAAACTACGTAAAATGCATGTAAATTTATTCATATTTCAACTATCTTTTTCCTTTCCCTTCCCAAATCCCCCAACCAAATACAGCCTTAAAAAAACCAAAAATCCCTCATTCCAGAATTCAATTTACTTATCTTTCCTCCATTTTCTCAGCAAACAAACACAAAGTAAGGAAATAATATAAAACATCAAGACATTTGCATGCAACCGAACCAAAAAAAAAAACTAGGATTTTAAACAAGGCAGAGAGGTTACCAATTCCTGATCCTCAACATCCTTGAGGTACTCGTGGATTGAAACCGTGGGCTCAGCTTCAGCTTCCTCTTCAAACACATCAGCCATTTTTATCCAAATGAGATCAAAAAACAAATTTTCTCAGTGAAAGCCCCAAATTCGATTGAACAAACCCGAAACAACTGATGAGGACTGTTGTACAGAGCCAAAAAAACCTATATTCTTCGAGAAAAGAGGTCGAACATGGCTTTTCGAGACATGTTAGGGCACCAATTTATCGGTGAAAACAATAGAGAAGGTGATCGCAGAGAGGAGTGAGGAGGGTTGAGATTATGTGGGTCTTGAAGACGAGCTAGGGTTTTATATGAGACTAGGGACTCCGTGGACATTTTCCCGCCATAATAGAAGGCCAAGTTGTCTACTTTTTTGATGAAATCAAACAAAAAATGTAATCCCTTCCCTCCTAATTTTTTCACTTTTTTTAGAGTTCTTTGCCCTCAATCTATGCACATTTTTTTCCCTCCTAATCCCTTCCCTCCTAACAAAAAATGGACTCCAGCGTTGCCACGATCTCTGCCAGTCGAGGTGGATCGAAGCACCCTACGCTTCCGAGGTAGACGAACACCACCGTCTCACCCTACTCTTCCCCATTCAGGCATCGCCGATGAGGTTAGGGTAGTGAGACACAGTGATGAGGCTTTGGAGAGTGGTAGAGGAGCTCAAGGTTAGGGTTTCCATGAAGGCTCAGGTTGAGATGAAAATCTGTGAGACTGAGACAATGATCTGCGAGGCTGAGACGGTTTGGAGAGAGAGAGTGTGTGTGTGACATACAAGTGTTTAGAAAGAGAGCTACGCCCAATTCGAAGAGTGTCTCATTCGAAGATTGTTTCATTTTACCATTTGGCGCCAAAGTATTTCATTTCGGCACCTATATTTATTTTGGGTGATTATTGAGACCCCTTCACTCACCACCCTACACACACGTGGCGGGTGGTGATTGGAGGAGAAGGAAAAAAAAAAAAAGTGACCAATTAGGTGAAGAGAAGGTCAAGGGGGTGGGAAAAAAATAGGGTCCAAGTCATTATTGATTTATTTTGGTCATATTATTTAGACATAAATTGCGTTTCATGAAAAATAAAATATTTTTAACAGTTAGCATATGTGCGTCATGGAAAGTGTACTTTCTAACGGTTGATTTTTTTGTGCGTCGTAAAAAGTGCAATATTTTTAATGGCTGACTTTTTGTGCGTTGTGAAATATTCAATATTTTTAACAGCTAGTGTATGTGTGTCGTGTATAGTTGATGTATTAACGGCATGCCATATGCACGTCATAAAAAGTTTTATTATTTACGGCTAACATCGCAAGCTGTAAAAAAATCACCATTATTAGCATTTACGACATACTCAATAGACACGCCGTAGTTGAGAAATTATTTACGACATGCAAAAAAAGTAAGTCGTAAAAGTGAGAAACCACGGCTTGCATTTACTGTATGTCGTTAATGTGGAGCCATAAAAACTCTGTTTTGTTTTAGTGCCATCTCCTTCTCCCTCTGTCTCTCTTTCTCTCTATGTGCCTTTTGATGAACCCTAGCCTTCTACTTTCCTTTTAATTAGAAGCAGCCAAAGAGTTAAGGGTGTGTTTGGTAACGTTTACGTTTTCAGTTTATATTTATAAAAATTTTATAAACTGGTTTTTGTTTATTTTTAGAAAAACATAAACTACACACACGTTTGGTAATTGACAAAATGTTTTAAAAAATTTAAAAATATAAAAAAGAGTGAGAAATGGCAAGTGGTGGCAAGTGGCGGCAGAAGACGGTGGTGGAAAAATGGTGACGGTGGGTGGTGGTGGTGGTGGTGGGTGGGTGGCTAACGGTGGCGGGTGGCGGGTGGTGGGTGGTAGCGAGTGGGTAGTGGGTGGTAATGGCAAGTGGGTGGCGGGTGGTAATGGGTGATGGCGGGTGGGTGGTGGTGGCGGATAGGTGGCGGGTGGTGGTGGTGGGTGGGTGGGTGGGTGACAGTGGCAAGTGGTGGGTGGTAGCGAGTGGGTGGTAGTGGTGGCGGTGGCGATGGCGGGTGGTGGGTAGCAATGGCAGGTGAGTGGCGAATGGCGGGTGGTGTCGGGTAGGTGTGGGTGGTGATGATAGGTGGGTGGGTGACGGCAGTGGGTGGTGGGTGGTAGCGAGTGGGTGGTGGCGGTGGCGGGTGGTGGTGGGTAGTGGTGAGTAGGTGGCAGGTGGTGGGGGGTAGGTGGCGGGTGGTGGTGGTGGTAGGTGGGTGGGTGACGATGGTAGGTGGTAGGTGGTAGCTAGTGGGTGGTGGTGGTGGAGATGGGTGGTGGGTGGTGGTGGCAGTTGGGTGGCGGGTGGGTGGTGGGTGGTGGTGGCAGGTGGGTGGCGGGTGGGTGGTGGGTGATGGTGGTGGTGGTGCTGATACTGGTGTTGGTAGGTGGTGGTGGCAGGTGGGTGGCAGATGGCTGGTGGTGGTGATGGTGGTGGTGGTGGATGGGTGGGTGGTGGTGACAGGTGGTGGATGGTGGAGGCAGGTGGCTGGTGAGTGGTGGTGGCAAGTAGGTGGCGGGTGGTGGGTGGTGGGTGGTGGCGGGTGGATAGCAGGTGGGTGGTGGGTGGTAGTAGTGGTGGTGGCGAGGGGTGGGTGGTGATGGCGAGGGGGTGGCAGGTGGGTGGTGGGTGGTAGTGGCAGATAGGTGGTGAGTAGTGGTGGTGGCGGTGGTGGGGGTTGGGTGGTGGGTGGTGGTGGCGGAAGACGGCGGTGGAAAATGGTGGCAGGTGGTGACTAGTGTTGGGTGGTAAAAAAAACTCAAAACTCAAAACTCAAAACTCAAAACTCAAAACTCAAAACTCAAAACGGAAACACATTTTTTGTGTTTTCATTTTTTGGCCAAATTTATAAACTGAAACCACTGATTTATAAATCAAAAATTTTACCAAACAAGTTTTTATTTGAGTCTTTTAAATTTTTGTAAATATAAACAGAAAACTGAAAACGTAAAAGTGTTACCAAACGATACCTAAATGTATTTTGAATTTTTTTTTAATTTTATAATTTGTGTTTTGGTGTTGGGGCTTTTTTTTTTTAAAAAAAAAATAACTTGGGAATTGTATATCTTCTTTTTTTTTTTTTATAGATAGATATATCTTCTTTTTTTTTATTTTTTATTTTTGTGTGGTTTCTATTCGGGTATTTGTTTTTCAATTTATTTAAGATGGAGTTATGGGTATCTTTTTTTAAAATTTAATTTATCTGTGATTTTCATTTGTTTTTAATTATTATTATTTAGGTAAGTTATGATGTGAGTTAGATATGTGATAGACATGTAAGTTTTATTGATCTTTTTTTTTAGTTTTTTAGTTTTTTTGGTTATGTTATAATGTAATATATAAAATATAGGTAGATATCTACAACTTTAAAAGAAAATATTATCTGATTTTTTGGGGAAGAGAAAATGAATGCAAGTTTTAATATTTTTTTTTGAAAATTTGTGAGAAAGATTAGGAGGGAGAGATTATGAAATATTTTTGTTATTAAATAAATAAATTAGTCAATAGTTTTTTTTAATCTATTTTGTAAATTAAAAATCAATAATTTTGGAAAATTGATTAATTTGTCCTATTAAGTGATTTAAAATTTTGATAGATATACATAAAAAAAAAATACATAATTATATTATTAAATCATAATTCAAATTTAGATGTTATATATCTTTTTGAGATCTATAGCTAAATTCTTATCTTTTTATTTTTTATTTTTGTGTGTAACCATAGTATATGGGAGAAATTGAAAAGGGTGTTGCAATAATTATGAGAGAAGTCAAAAGGGATTGTGGGTTGGGAGAAGTCAATAAATGCTGAGGTTGGGTTGGGAGAAGTCAATAAATGTTGAGGTTTTTTTTTTTAAATCAAAAAATTAGAAAATTAGGATTAGGAGATTGACACAGGCCTTGGGGTTAAAAACCCCCTTTTGCTTAATATATAGTATAGATATATATATATATATATATATAGATATAGATAAATAAATAGTTATAGATCGATAGATAGATAGATATAGATATAGATAGATAGATAGATATAGATCGATAGATAGATAGATATAGATATGACACATACCATTTATATGACACAAGGACCAAAGTACCGGGACAACTGCTGCAATTTGCTCTCATCTAAATTAAAGGGATTTAAAAAGTTAAAAAAAAAAAAGAACAAAAAATTATAATATTAAAAAATGTTCACTAAAAACATATAGATTAAAAATTAAAAATTAATTATTGTAAACTCCATACTAACCAAAGTAATGTTTTCTATTAATTTGAAAATTAAAAAATTATTATTAATTTTTCCTCTGTTTTTTTTTCTCACAAAAAAAAATAGCTACATTAATTATTTTCTTTTCTTTTTTTTTTCTTCTTTTTTTTTGTGGAAAGGGGTTTTGACCTGCGATTTTTCTAAAATGGGTGTTCTAGACGGAAAGGGTAGAGTTGGTTCAGACAATAAGAAAAAATGCTTATGCAAGAGGCGCCTTCACTATGAGCAAGAATAGTCAGTTTTGCATAGGGTGCCTTCTTGTATAATAGCTTCAATACTGGTATGCATGAAGGGCTTAAGTGTGAGACGTATAAGAGGGGCTTTAGTGCGAAAATAGAAGAAATGGTTTACAGAGTGTCTTCTTACTTCACGACTTCAATACTTGTGAGAGAGGAGTAGGCTCAAGTTCGAGAGAGAAATGAGGGTTTGTAGGAAGTGTCTTATTGGGTCACGACTTGAGTGTCCGTGCACATGAAAATGAGTGATAAGGGTCAGAGTGTGTCTCTTGGGGTCACGGTTTTAGTGCTCCGAAACACAAAACCATAGCATATTAATAAAGAGAAATAATTAGTGAAAAAATGTTTTTGTCTTCTTAAATACAAGAACAGAGAATTTATTATTGGTGATGAAATATTTTTGTCTTCCACAACATAACCCTATGAGACGAAAAATATATTCATTGTGCAATCAATCAGAATTTATTAGTGACTAAATATTTTCATCTCCCACAACTTATTCTTCCAAGACAAAAATATATTTGTCGCTCATTTAATAGAAAGATGAAATGGCATCATTTGCATGATGGAGTGTTTATTGGTGACGAAACATATTCGTCTTCCATAACTTCTCATTCCTAGACAAAAATATATTTGTCGCCTAATAAATGGAAATATGCAACGACATCGTTTAATAGATAGGGAATTTATTGGTGACAAATTACGTTCGTCACAAAAAATATATATATTTTGTGACAAAAATGTTCGTCTCCAATGAGCTAAAATAATTCGCGCCAAAGCAAATAAAATTGGTGCCTAAATTTTGCAGATGAAATTTTTTTTCGTCTCCTATACGTTTGAGAAAAAATAAAACAAACGACAAAATTAATATTTTATCATCTTTGGGTTAAATTTTAAGACAAAAAAAATTTCGTCACCAAATTTTGTCACAATAGCCTAGATTTCTTGTATTTTGTTTCCTTGTTTAATTATTATTATTATTTTTTTCATATTGTGGTGAGGGGTTTACTATGAGAAAGAATAATAGCTTTGCACAAAATGTCTTCTTGGATAATAATGTTTGCATGCACAAACGGCGAGAATAAAGGAGCTCTAGTGCGAAATAGAAGAGATGGTTTATAGAGATTATTTTCTTGAGTCACAGCTTCAATACTTGTGAGAGAGGAGACTCAAGTGCGAGATAGAAACGAGGGTTTGTAGAGGGTGTCTTTTCGGGTCACGACTTTAGTATTTGTGTGTGTGTGAAAGTAAGTGATTAAGGTGAGAATGATCTCTTAGTTTCTGACGACAATTTAATAAAGAGAAATAATTAGGGATAAAATATTTTTGTCTCAAACTCATATGTTCGTTGCCTAATCAAAAAAAATACAAAAACAACGTTGGGTGGGGATGGAGAATTTATTGGTGATGAAATATTTTCGTCTCCTTCAACTTAACCTTATGAGACGAAAATATATTCGTCGCACAATCACTCAAAATGCAACACGACACATGGAGAATTTATTAACGACGAAATATTTTCGTCTCCCAAAACATATCCTTCCGAGACAAAAATATATTTGTCGCCTGATTAACAGAAAGATAAAATGAGCATGAAGAGTTTATTGGTGACGAAATATTTTTGTCTCCCATAACTTATCCTTCCCAGCCAAAAAATATATTTGTCACCAAATAAATAAGAAAATGAAACGACATCGTCTAATAAGTTTCGAATTTATTGGTGACGAATTCCTTTTGTCGCAAAAAACTTTAAAATTTGTGACAAAAATGTTCGTCTCCAATGAGCTAAAATAATTGGCGCCAAGAAGAAAAAAAATTGGAGCCTCTTTTTTTTTCTGATGAATTTATTTTTTCGTCTCCTATAGTTTTGAGAAGAATTAAAAGAAACGACAAAAGTAATATTTGGTCATGTTTGGGTTACATTCTAAAACGAAAATAAATTTTATCACCAAATTTTAAAAATTAATTATTGAAAACTCCATACTAAACAAGATAATGTTTTCTATTAATTTTGAAAATTACAAATTTTTTATTATTTGTTTCTCTGTATTTTTTCTCACAAAAAAATAGCTACATTAATTATCCTTTTTTTTTTTTTTTTTTTTGTGGAGAGAGGTTTTGACCTTTGATTTTTCTAAAATAGGTGTTCTAGACGGAAAGGGTAGAGTTGGTTCAGACAATGAGAAAAAGTGCTTGCGTACATAGGGTGCCTTATTGGATAATAGCTTCAATGTTGGCATGCACGAAGGGCTTAAGTGTGAGACAGAAGAGAGGGGCTTTTGCGCGAAATAGAAGAAATGGTTTATAGAGTGTCTTCTTGAGTCACGACTTCAATACTTGTGAGAGAGGAGTAGACTCAAGTGCGAGAGAGAAATGAGGGTTTGTAGAAAGTGTCTTCTTGGGTCATGACTTCAATGTCCGTGTACATGAAAATGAGTGATAAGCGTTAGAGTGTATCTCTTGGGGTCACAGTTTCAATGCTTCGAAACACAAAACCATGGCATTTTAATAAAGAGAAATGATTAGTGATAAAATATTTTTGTATCCTTCAATACCAGAACAAAGAATTTATTATTGGTGATGAAATATTTTTGTCTTCCACAACTTAACTTTATGAGATGAAAAATGTATTCGTCACGCAATCAATTAGAATTTATTAGTGACGAAATATTTTCGTCTCCCACAACTTATTCTTCTGAAACAAAAATATATTTGTCGCCTATTTAATAGAAAGATGAAATGACATTGTCTGCATGATGGAGTGTTTATTGATGACGAAATATTTTCGTCTTCCATAACTTATCCTTCCCAGACAAAAATATATTTGTCACCTAATAAATGGAAATATGCAACGACATCGTTTAATAGGTATGGAATTTATTGGCAATGAATTACGTTCGTCACAAAAAAAAAAATATTTTGTGACAAAAAATGTTCGTCTCCAATGAGCTAAAATAATTCGCGCCAATGCAAATGAAATTGGCGCCTCATTTTTGCACACAAAATTTTGTTTTCGTCACCTATACTTTTGAGAAAAATTAAAACAAACGACAAAATTAATATTTCGTTATCTTTGGCTTAAATTTTAAGACAAAAAAAAATTCGTCACCAAATTTTGTCACAATAGCCTAGATTTCTTGTATTTTTTATTGATTTTAAGCATTTAGTGACGAAATTTGGTTTTCCTCTCTAAAAATAATACATTTGGAGACGAAATTATTTCCTCTCTAAATTTTTTTACAATGGTGACGACAAATTTCATCTCCAAAATGGCGCCAAATCTTCCACCAAATTTTCCAAGGGCGGGAAATTGTTTTGTGACGAAAAATAAAATTTAGAGACGAATAAAATTTTCGTCACCTATTGTTTTATTTGATTTTAAGCATTTGGTGACGAAATTTGGTTTTCGTCTTTAAAAATAGTACAATTGGAGGCGAAATCTTATTTTCATCACTAAAACATGTATATTTGGAGACGAACTATTTTTTCATCACGCGTTTTTGTCACCATAGACCTTTTTTGTTGTATCTGTTTTGGATGACGAAGGGTGTATGCATGCTCGAGTTGCCTTGTCGGTAAATTCCATCGCGATGCCTCGCCTCACCTTTGTTTGCAATTGATCTCAGAAACTTGCACAAAGCTCCAGAATGTTGAAACTCCACCTTGGGAAGGCCACCGACCAGTTATTAGCATGGGAGACCACCTGCCGACCACCCTTTGTGGTGGAGACCAAAGAGGGTGGTCGGCCTGCCAGAAAATCTGGTCGGCCGACCAGTTTCCACCTCTGGTTTCTAATTTTTTCTGCAACAAAGGCAAGAGAGGGAAAATGCAATGTATTTTAACAAATGTGTGCATGACCACTCTCCCTATCATTGCACAAGCTTTAGGGAGTGTAGTCCTTGATCCTTGTGCCATCAATCACGCATCTCGATGCATAATGGCCGAGAAGTCGAATTGCACGACTCGATGTGAAATGAATGCACATATAAACAACTAAAGCCAACGAATCTATCATGGATAGTCAAGAGTGTCGGCGACCGAGAATCGAGGCACGATCCGTCACTTGGAGTACGAAACGTCCCTCGTTTCCTGTGTTTGGACTAAACCCTACTCCAAACACAATGCAATATGCATGACATGCATGAATGCAACTCTAACATGCAACCTAGATGCAAATGCCACTGAATGACGCAAACATGCAAGGGATGACATGCAAACATACTACTAGCATACACAATGCTATGAAATAATCAATGGCATACTCAATGCAATATGATTCTATATGGCATACGCAATGCATATGAAGACTAACAAACACAATGAAACGAACAAGACATACACAATGCAATGATCAAATCATGCAACAACGTGAACTAAATGGCATACACAATGTAAGATGGACTTAAAACAACATGAGTGGACCTCAGCCACCCCCAAATCAGTGGCCATACACAACGAAATTAGACAAGAACACTCATGCAAACATGCCCAACACAAGGGACCGAACCTAAGGCACAAAGTGCAACTCTAATAAGGTATGGCAAGGGATGGAATATGGCATAGAATGGCACATGATCCAACTCTGAAATGGCATAAAAGATGGTCCCGAAACATGCAAACACCTCACACAATGCATGCTAGATGGCTCGGATACCAAAACAAGTGAAATGGATTACACTATAGGTATGCAAAACAATGCTCAAATGATGGAACCAACCCCAAACAGTCCCTATGCAGACCAAAATCAGTGTCAAAATGTGTTGGGATTGTGGCTCAGAATGCATTCAAATGAAGCTCATGCAATGTTAGGTAAATGAGGCATACAAGCACAACTCTCAAATGCACTTAAATAGTGGAAAACATGGGAACATGGCACATGTATAAGGTATGAAATATCACTCTCGGTGATGTCAAAACATGCCAAGGGCCCAAACAACGCATGCTAGTGGACCCGATATGCAAAGCTAGTAAGCTTGATTGAACTATGACCATATACAACAATGCATGCATGACCCAAAACACTTCAAACAGAACTAAGGCAGCCTAAAATATGAATAAAATTAGTTTGGATCATGGCCAAAATATGCTAGGAAAGGGGGCCAAAACATCATGCAATACAAGCTAGTGAACCATGACTTACACTACAACTATATGAAGCATGTGAAGGACTACCAAACCAGCCAAAAAAAGAAACAAGGCATGCCAAAATACAACCTAAAACCCACTAGAACTCAGTCAACACATGCTAGAATGATGTGCTCCTTTGAAAGGCTATGTAAGGGGTTACTCTACACATGCAAGATAGACATCAAAAATGGAAAAACCACCTCTGGACAGAGGTTATGAAGGTCCTAAAACTCACTGAAAAGGGCCTGAAATGAGGCTAGGAAGCATGCAAGTAAAGGCTCCTTTGAAAGGCTATGAAGAGGGTTACTCTACACATGCAAGAGGGACACCTAATATGGAAAAAACAACTCTGGACAGAGTTCATGCAGGTCCTAAAACTCATCAAAAATGGCTTGAAACAAGCTCAAGAAGTGTGTAAATATAGGCCCCTTTGTTAGGCCAACAATGCTAGTAAACAAGACAAGGGGTGAGAGGGTCACCCCTCTCTGATTTTGGGGCTCAAAACAGTATGTTAGCCACTGAAATCTTTCAGTGGCTAGAAGGCCAAACGAAGCTCACTTCAAAGGCCTAGATGCATGGCTCAAAACAAGGTGAAAACAAGCATGCAAGGGGGTAGATGACCCCCAACAGAAAAATGACCTTAAACAAACTTCAAGAGGAGCTCAAAATAAGACTTTTTTCAGTTTATGACAAAGCCCAAATATGCTTGCAAACTAGGCTAAGATATGGGTCAAAATAATACTCAAAAGAGAGAAAAATGATTACCCTTGGAGACCAGCAAAAACCAACAGCCTCTGGACCCAAAAACCCAACCTTGAACCTCTGAAAATACCCTACAAGGGTCTTAGGTTGATGATGGAACGGTTAGGCTATGGAGTTGTGTGCAAAGGGGCCAAGAACCAAGTAATTTAGAGCTCAAAAGAGAGAGATATAAAGAGAGATATATTGTTTAGCCCTAATAAAAATCTGAACTCTTGCAAATGGAGATGGAGGGCTTCCTTTATAGAGAGGAAAAGCAAAAGCTTCTCCAAGAAGCTTCAAAGCTAGGTTAAACATCCTCCATACACGTGTATGGAGGATGTAGCAAATGCCTTCCAGCTGGCATAGCTGGAACACACTCATTGAGACAAACAAGGAGAAAGTAGGCCGACCAGTTCAAGTGGTCGGCCGACCACTTGACCTGGTCGACCGACCAGGTCAAAAGGGTTAAGGTGGTCGGCCACCCCCTATGATTAAGCCTCAGAAGTTAGCTTTCCAATGGTGCAAACCTTGCATTAAAATTCCATCTATGCAAAAAGTTATGCTTGTTTTGGTGAAGCCGCGCATATTCGGTCCAACCGGATTAATGCCCTACTTCAACCAACCATATCTCCCCCATCCGGACTTGGCTTTAGGAGATTCTTGAGTGCAAAATGAAGCCCCAGAAGTCTTCTTTCCAACGGTGGTGGCCTCATAGCTTAAATCTAAGTGTATAGACAGATAAGCCTGATTTAGGGAGAACCGCTTGACTCTCTCTTAGCGAAGCATCGGAACATCGTAGAGCTTTATTTTCAAAACGTTTTGAAAGAGAGGGTTTCAAGTCTAAAATCTTTTGATCAAGATTGTTTTGGTCCAAAAAAAATGGGTATGAAGTTGAGATTTGACTCTCTCCTTGCCGAAGAAACTGAACATTTGCCCTGCACACCTTTCTCCATCAAGTAAATCATCAATAGTGCCTAAGTCTTAAGGGCAGTAAAAAATGGGGTGTCTACAGATAGATAGATGGCAACCATTTTCATTTTTTCCTACGGTGTTGGGCCCAAGTTGTTTAGATTTTAAGGAGAGAAAAACACAAAAGATAAGGGTAAAATAAAATTAAAAAAAAGAAAAGAAAAACATAAGTCTCAATACTCTCTTATAGTATATAGATACGGATATGGATATAGATATAGATATAGATATAGATATAGATATATAATTTTTATTTTATTTTTTGTTCTTTTGGGAACAAATTACTTTGTCCTTTAACTTATTTAGGTTTTTAAAGTATCAATTTGAATAACTTTTTTATTAAATTATTAACATGAATGTATTTTATTCCAACCCATTAATTTTTTTTACAAAATATCTCATATTAAAAAATTTTGGTTTTTTTTTTTTAAATGTTTTATGCATGTAATTAGATTAATTTGGTTGTATTTAGAAGCAATAGTTTATTATAATTAGTTGCATTTTATTTTTTGCAATTAAATTTGTCTTTTAGTGCATGATATTTGGATATTTAACTTTTTACTATGAAGGAATGTGAATTTGAAAATATATGCCTTTCCATTTGTGATATTTGAATATATATATATATATATATATAAATCCTATTAACGATTAAGGGTAAAGTAAACTAATTTAGTGATTAAAGTTAAAATTATTTAAATAAAAATTTAAGGAATAAAATAAAACAAGTATAATAATTTTTGAGAAGAAAATTTTTTCCATTTTTTTTCTTTCTTTTTTATTGCATTAGAAAGGAGGTGACAAGTCAAATTCATGACTTCCTATCTAACCACGGATGAAATTTCCATTCATTATTATGACTATGAAATTTTCATTGGTTATAAAAATGATTATTTATCCCTAGACTCCTTAAATTATTGAAAAATATTATTCTAATTTTTTAAATTATAAAAGCAAACAAGTAAAAATTGATTCTCTAAATTATTAAGAAATATTACTTTACCCCCTTAATTATAAAAGAGGGTAAATGGATCTCCTAAAAGAGTATAAATTGAACCCCCTAACCGAAGGGATCAAAGTGAAATACACCAATAATTTAAGAGGTCATTTTGTACGCTTTTATAGTTTAAAAGGCAAAGTGCACTTCTTAATAGTTTGGGGAGTCTATTTGTATGTTTTTATAATTGGGTCTTGCTAACAAGTGCCTCTATGGTAAAAGTAAATGATAAAAAATTTGAAGAATACAAAACACTTTTCATTAAATTCAATGCACATTTACTAAAATCAATACACTTTTTAACATTTTTATATATTTTCAAGTAGAGATGGCCACAGCGCGTGCCATTTCCCCCCGTGGACAAACTCCACCCCCGCCCCTGACTCCGCCCTACTCCCGCTATGGGTGGAATTTTTCAGCCTCATCCCCCACCCCCGTGGATAACCGACCACATTTTAAATGGTCAAAAAAAATTAGAACCATTTAAATCCTTAACACACTAAATAATTTTTCTTGTTTCCATATATATAAACAGTGAGATTTTTAGGATTATTATTTATTTATATATAAACAGAACCACAGACTTTTAATAATCTTTTCTTATATCTAATTATATTATATGTATATATATACACTGTGTGTGTCAATTTCCGACCACATTGTCAATTTAGTACTTAGCTGGAGAGCACTGGCAGAATAGACTAAGCCCGAACGATCTGCAACAGAAAGAAGCGACTCCGGCGGTGGTTCGTCTACCTGGGGGCACTCCGACGACCAAGTCAGTTATCTCTCAAAGATAGATCAAGTGTTTAACTCACTGTTCAGAATATAAATTACGTACCTTAGACCCACCGGGGGTGCCTTTCTTTTATAGCCAACTCAATCCTAGCCCCAATAGAAGCCTAGTTTCAATGGACTTCAGCTCAATGCTTATCTTGGACTCTCCAATAGATAAAGATAAACTCCCCAAGAGCTTTATCCTTATCCAGGTTGAGGCCTTACCTCATTCTAGGACTCTTGTCCCTTATCCCGGAATTCGATATCTTCGAAGATAACCTCGGCCTAGCCGAGATAACCTTGGCGTCACGACCAGGACACGTGGCACCCCGGCTGACACATCGGCGTCACCTAGGCCACGTGTTTGGTACTCAGAAAATATGTCCCCACAACTGCCCCATAGGTTCTATTACCTCGGCATCCTGAGGTGATGGAACCTATATCATCATATCGTATAGCATGTCGGCTATCTTACTGTATCATCCCTTTACTAAGGTCATAATACATCGGCTTCATACGACCAGGTCCTATAGTCTGTCTTATCAAGGTTTTAGAACCATTAATCAAGTTTGTTCAAGTTTCCTAGCCGAGATCATTCTACAAGCCCAGGTACTTCTCCATTAAACCAAGAACTCCAAGAGTTTTATCACGCATATGAGCTGCCACGCAAAGTAAATCAACCGTTTTTGCCACGTGTCTGTCTCTCACTGGTCCGTGTCTGATATGCGCCACTAAGTCACCTTGCGCCTGTGTGCGCCGTCTGACAAATTCGTCGTTCTAGGCTCGTCAATTCTATTTTGCCGCCTTTTCGCATTTTTGACAAAACTAGTACCCTTTCTCTTCGTCTTTTCACTTTACATCGTTATTTCTGAAGCTTTTTCTCTCTCTAGTTTTTTCTTTCAAATCCTCCATTGCTACTTTTATGAAGCTTTCTGCGACCAGCCTCACTTTTTCCTCTAGCGAGGCTTCTGCTGTATTTCTTTACTTCCGACTACCACTTGATCCCGGAAAAAATTTACTTCGGCTTCACTCTTCTGGTAAGCCTCTGTTCCCTTCTGGTTTCTAGTTCTTGAAAAAGCTTTACCTTATTATTCGTTGCCATTGTCATTTTGCTTAAGTTTTTTGACTTATGAATCACGCATCTGAGCATGTTTATTTTACGACTTTGCTTTTGCCCAATTCGTGTCTCGAACACACACATTGCTCACAAATTTGTTTCACTTTTGCCACTGTTCTTGATAGTTCATCACTGTTCTTGATTCTAAAACACATTCTTGTTTTCTGTTTTCTGTGCCTTTTCCAGATTCGTGCCTTCGATCTTTGTTTTCATAGATCTAGGTTTGGGAATTTGCTTATAGAACCCACAATCTTTAGGAAAAATTGAAACGAGTTTCTCTTAGAATCCCCACATATTCTGATCATAGTGTATTTTTAGGTTTTAGCCGAGGTCCCTAAAACCCCTCCAAAACACTCCCTTTTGAAATCCAACTCCTCCAATTAAGCCGACGTCATGGGTATGTGGAAGCATAGGGTAGATACCCCAACTAGGCTAGAGTACTTTAGGCAGGAGTTTTCCATCCCTGCCGACGTTCATCTGAGGTTGGCCAGAGAAAACGACTCCATCATGCCCGATAAAAACCTCATGTCTTTCCCTGTTGTTGCCTTTGTAGAATGTGGCCTTAGGTTTCCTTTAAACACCCTTTTTCGAGAAGTTCTCCATTGCTATAAATTGAACCTGATGCAGCTTGCCATTAATGCTTACCGAGTTATCAATGATATCATAGCCTTAGCCAAATAAGAAAATGCTAGGGTGACTTTAGCCAATATCCAATATTGCTACACCATGTGTCGCCTGAAATCGGAAAAAGGCCACGTCTATTACCTCAAGCCGAGGTCCACTGAGTACAAGCTCATTACCGACCTCCTAGACTCAAACAAGGGTGCTGAAGACGATTATTTCATCATCTCGGGCGACTAGGAGTTCGCTCCAGATGAGGACCTCCACCTCTACCCTCTCAGCCGATCAGTTTTTGTAGAGGGTAATGGTAAGACCCAAGTTTTACACAGACTTGCTTTTTAAGCCGTTTAAAACTTATTCTTCTGGTATGTTCTAACGTCTATGCTCTTCTTTTTTGCAGTTCTTTCCCAACTACCAAAGGGCTTTCGCAAGTCCTTTTTCTTTGGCAAGGACTTGAAAAAGATACTAGATCTGCCAGTTCACAAGCGGAGAGTTCCCTTGCTTCTGAACTTCATCCCGACCTACAAGTCGGTGCTTCCCGACGTCCCAAAGAGAAAGAAAAGCAACTCTCCCCCTTTCGCCACAACTCCTCCAACAACCTTATCATCTCGGCCAGATCAAGGATCGACCTTTGATCCAGCAGAGCAACCGTCAACCTCGGCTCCATATCTGATCCCACCATCTTAACGCCAACGCTGACGCCGAATTGTAATCCCTGCTGAGATGGGTCACAAGAAGGCAGTCGCTGAAGACCTCTTAGCCAACATTCCATCCACCGTAGATGCCCAACCAGCGCAGTCCCAGCCTCTACCAAAGTCAAAGCCAAAAAGAATAAAGAAGGCTCAGCCAAAGGCAGTGGTGACTCAAATTAATACTGAGGACACCTTGCCAATTTCAAAATTGGCTGAGAGTGATAAGTCCCATTTTGCTGCCGAGAAGAGGCCCGCCGAGGCCCAACCATCTCAATCCACCCGGTCAAAAAGGCCGAGGTCCGAATCTGCAACAGCTTCAGGCTCCATGAAGTTTGACTCCCCCTGGGCCCCCTAAATCACACTAAAGGACATGCCAGTCAAAGCTGGCGATAGTGCCGATGATGTTAACGTCGGCGTTGCTCTCAGTACAGCGTTGCTCCTTCTTGGAGATCTTGATCACAATGCCGAGATGAGCCAGTATGAGAACTTTGCCCTGATGCTCCAGCATTCTGTGCAAGTAAGTCCCGTCACTTGGTAGTTTTCTTTCTCTATTTTTCCATACTTAGAGAATTTCACTAACTCTTGTTTTATTCATTTTCTTTTAGGCGATCCAGCATACCCACTTCTTCTCTATGCAAACTTTTGAGAACCAGAAGGAGTTGGCCGACAAGATGAGGGAGGTTTCTGGTTTGCAGAAGTTCCTTAAAAAGACTGAGGCCAAGATAAAAACTTTATCCGATCAGGCTGCGGCGGCCGTTAAAGCTAAAGACGTGGCTGAAGAAATAGCAGATGCCGCTGAGGCCATCAACAAAGTTCTTGAGGCCCAGAAGAAGAAGGCCGAAGAAAAAACGGCCGAAATCAAGGGCACTGATGAGAGGGCATACGCAAAAGGGCGGCCGACGTCAAGGAGGACTACAAAAGGCAAGTGTGGCAGGCATGTAACAAGGATTCACCCTTGGTTGGCTGGCTGCCCTCAAAAAGCTTGACGTCCCCGAGGACTTCCCCCTCAGGAAAGCCGACGTCCTACCCCAACCATTTCCCCTGTCATGACACGAACCCGCCCCTATGGGTTAAGGACATAACCGGCCAGTAATCCTGAGATTACCTACGGCCTCAAACCTTAACAGACATAACTCATCAGAGTAAAGGGGCCAAACGGAAGCAAAAATTTAAAACTTTGTCCATAGAGTCATGCTTATATGCACTCAAAACAAACCATGCACATATACGTTAATAACCCACAACAAGTACAGTATCACAAAATCCTTTACAGACAGGATCATCCAAACTTAGTTAACCCATATCAAAACTATATACAAATGTACACAAAGTCCTTGCCAACAAGACAAAATATAATTACATAACAAAATGGCAAGGATGGGTCTCGTACGTGAGACACAAGGCTGACTCTCCAAAACTCATGTTGTTCCTGGCAGGCTTCACTGGGGCTGGGTTTGGACTTCCCTCGGCTCACCTACAAACACATGAATGAGCGTGAGCGATAGCCCAGTGAATAATATCGAATACATAAGTTACATAAGCAATATGAAGAACAACATGCTCCGAACGGCCTTGGGCCCAATGCATATTTCTGCTTAATATATATATACTTATACAAAATTCAGATCAAATGACTGTAGTTCCAAACATATTGGTCTTTGGCCCAATCAAATTCCCATTCATGTCAAAACGGCCTTCGGCCCATTCATTTATGTTAGAACAGCCTTCGGCCCATTCATTTTTGTCAAAACGGCCTTGGGCTCATTCATTTACGTCAGAACGGCCTTCGACCCATACCTTAGGTCCATTCACTTATGTCAAAACGGCCTTCGGCCCACTCATTCATGTCAAAACGACCTTCGGTCCATTCATTTCTATCAAAACGACCTTCGGTCCATTCATTTCCATCATGTCAAACTTTTGTCCACAATCCCAATTAGAAACTCATAAAGTTTATAAGGGAAATAAACAATTGGACATTGACAAGCTTTCAAATATTGATATTACTCACAGTGATCGGCTTGTGAATTTGCCCTGGAGCTTGACCCTACACATTCCATGAACACAAAAGGGTCATTAACAATTCAATCCGTCCCTTAATTCACATATTCCTCTTTAGGCTTTATTCTTATCTCATTAACTCACTTACAATGCTTAACATATGCCTAAGAGTGCTTACGAGTGAAAGAGAACGGAAAACGAAACACAGAACACATGAACAAAATTTCAGAAAACAGGGTCCCCGCTCGAGCGTGGACTTCCCTGCTCGAGCAGACCCAAGAGGCCTGCAAAAGTACTGGTTACCTCAAAATTACGCTCGAGCGTGAATTAGAGAGCTCGAGCGGAAGGCCTGTCTACAAAAGCTCCCCGCTCGAGCGTGAAATATCCTGCTCGAGCGAAAATCCAACTCTGCAAAAAGTGCTGGGAGCATGAAAATTACGCTCGAGCGGAGGTTATCCCGCTCGAGCGAACCTCAAAATTCTGGAAAACCCAGAATCGTGCTCTTGAGATCCAAACGGCCTCCAAAGGTTCCAAACTCAAAATCTTGGTTTCCAAACATGCAAACATATTACATACCATGAGTATACAAGTATTAGGAGGCTAAATACTCAAAATCATGGTCACATTTCTTCAAAATAGATCAACATTCTTGCAAACTCATGGTTCAAGCTTTCAAACCTCATATAAGTTCATTAATCAAACATGCATGCAATCTTTTAGCTCCAATCCCATTTCAAAAGATGCAAGTAGTGCCTATTCTCATAAAGCTCAACAAAACCAAGCTTGCATGCATGATCAAACTTCAAATCTTGCTTAATTGACATGATACATGCTAGATTATGCAACTTATGGCAATTTAGAAGCAATTCTATGCATGCATGACCACCTCTTACCAAAACCAATTTAAATCATGCTCTTGGTCACAATTAAACTTTGAGCTTACAAGATTACAAGTTCAATTTATGAATTCAAGAGTCAATGGATTACCTAGAAGCCTAATTCCTTCAATCTATGGTCCAATTTAGAGTTGGACTTCAAATTCCAAGCCTTCAAGATCAAACACAGATTTTTTTCTCCCTTCTCTCACTCTAATGGCCGGCCCTCTCCTCTCCTTAGAATGTATATCAGCCAAAGTGAGAATTAAGAGGGAGTTTGAGCGTATAAAGCCTTTACAACAAAACCCACTAAGGCCAATATAATAGTAATAAAGTAGTTGGGTTCTAATTAATCAATTTAATCAGTTTAATCTGACCCGAATAAATTTTCAATTAAATTTCACCGTAGGCTCTAAAAATTACACTAATCACAATGGCGTAATCAATTTCGGATTCTGTGGCCGATAAGGCCCTCAATTTAATTTCCAAAGCAGATTATTCAAACAGATAATCCTACGGTGAACAGATAAAACTTCAAAATCATATATATTCATATAATGGCACATAAAATCATGCTAAACACATAATTATACTCAAATTAAGGACCAATTAGCATACTACGGAGCAGGGGTATCACACCCCCCTACTCCAAGCCAATCCGAAAACGATTCTGAGTCTGAGGAGGAAGCTTTGGTGAGGAAGTCAAAGGAAGCTGCGGGGGCCAAGTCCCCTACTCCAAATGAGCAAGTCCTTGACTTGACTCAGGATGAGGAGGGTGAGGAGGTTTCCAAAGACGCTACTCCGAAGAAGACAGCATCGGACGCGCATATCGCCAACAAGAGCCTTGACCAAACCCTTCAAGAAATAGATGCCGAGCTCGCGATTGAGAAGGTTGTCGAGATGTCTTCCCAGCAGTCTTCTGAACTCCAGACCCAACCATCCGGTGCCGCCGAAGAGTCTTAATTTTGATGCCTTTATTTGAACCAACGTAAGCTCTCTATGTGGCCGATGTGCCTTCTTTTGAATGTAAATACAACTTCTTCTTTTGAATGCTTGTATGTTTGTCTTCCCTTTACTGCTTTTGTATGACTCTTATACTTAGAATATTTTGCATATCTTCAATGTACACCTTAACTGTGTAATCTTCTCGGGGTGAAATACCTCGGTTATACCCACCAACAGTTTACATCGGCAAGTACATAAGTACTTATTTTAATACAACCTTGTCCTTAACTTGTAATTTTTTCATAAATTTCAACAAGTGTTAGACTGATTTAGCTAACTTATAAATTTTTCATAAATTTCAACAAATGTTAAACATGATCTCGATCTAACTTGTAATTTTTTCACAAATTTCAACAAGTGTTAAACATGATCTCGGTCTAACTTATAAAATTTTCACAAATTTCAACAAGTGTTAGACATGATCTCGGTCTAACTTCAACTTATAAATTTTTTACAAATTTCAACAAGTGTTAGACATGATCTCGGTCTAACTTCAACTTGTAAATTTTTCACAAATTTCAACAAGTGTTAGACATGATCTCGGTCTAACTTCAACTTGTAAATTTTTCACAAATTTCAACAAGTGTTAGACATGATCTCGGTCTAACTTCCACTTGTAAATTTTTCACATAGTTCAACAAATGTTAAACATGATCTCGGTCTAACTTCAACTTGTAAACTTTTTATAAATTTCAACAAGTGTTAGACATGATCTCGGTCTAAGTTCAACTTGTAAATTTTTTACAAATTTTCAACAAGTGTTAGACATGATCTCGGTGTAACTTCAACTTGTAAATTTTTTACAAATTTCAACAAGTGTTAGACATGATCTCGGTCTAACTTCAACTTGTAAATTTTTCACAAATTTTCAACAAGTGTTAGACATGATCTCGGTTTAACTTCAACTTGTAAATTTTTTACAAATTTCAACAAGTGTTTAAGCATGATCTCGGTCTAACTTCAACTTGTAAATTTTTCTCAAATTTCAACAAGTGTTAGACTCATTTTCCAACTTTCTGCTCCCTAATGCGAACTTAAGTTTCACTTGGGTTCTCATTATGCATGTATCCAGAAACGTCGTCAACTATCTTATCAGTCATAAGTGTAAAAAATCAAGCTAAAACTTTATTTATTACTTCAGTAAATAACAAAGAATAAGAAAGTCTAATGATAAAAGAATTTCAGATTACAAGTATTCCGAGGCCTTGACAACTCTTTGCCTTCATTATCTTAAAGTCGATATGCCTCATTGCCCAATACCGAGATGATTCTATAGGGTACCTCCCAATTCCGGCCAAGCTTGCCCTCTCTGGGATCCTTCTTGTTGCCGACGACTTTTCTCAAAACAAGGTCACCGACTTGAAACTCCCTTAGGTTGACCTTCTTGTTATAAGCCCTGGCAAGCTGTTGCTGGTATGCCGCCAGCTGAATTGCAGCTTTCTCCTTTTTTTCTTCCAGCAGATCCAGATCTCGGGCTAATAATACATCATTAGTCTCATTCTCTACTCCCTAGGTTCTGATTCCTGGGATTCCGACTTCTAGAGGAATGACTGCTTCTGTGCCATAAGCCATGGCAAATGGGGATTCCCCAGTGGATCTTCTCGGCGTAGTCCGATATGCCCAGAGTACACTTGGCAGTTCATCCACCAACTTTCCCTTTGTTGCTTGCAGCCTCTTCTTAATCCCATCCAATATGACTTTGTTGGATGCTTCTGCTTGTTCATTGCTCTGAGGAAAACTTGGGGTGGAGAAATAATTCTTGATTTTGAACTTTGCACAGAAATTCTTGATTAGCTTACTATCAAATTGTGTTCCATTATCTGCAACTAGTGCTCTTTGGGATCCTAAACCTGGTGATGATGTTCTTTCATATGAAGTTCTTCACATCCATGTCTCGAATCTTGGCAAGGGCTTCAGCTTCTATCCACTTGGTGAAGTAATTTGTTGCTACCAGCAAGTACTTCCTTTGTCCAGTCGCTTGGGGCAGTTTTCCAACGAGATCTATGCCCCATTGGGCAAACGGCCAAGGACTGGACACTGGGTTTAGGTCTGCTACTGGTTGGTGTATCAAAGGTGCAAACCTTTGGCATTTTTCACACTTTTTGACATAGGCTTCTACAACTTTCTGCATGTAGGGCCACCAATACCCCTAGGTAATGGCCCTATGAGCATGTGATCTGCACCCAACGTGGCTTCCACATATTCCTTCATGTATTTTGTACAAAAAATCTTCAACTTGTGAAGGATGTACACACCTCAAAAGGGGTCCAGTGAAGGATCTTCTGTAGAGATGTCCCTCTACTGTTAGACTGAATCTTGCCGATTTCAATCTGATCTTGTGTGCCTCTTTGTGATCATTTGACAGTTTTTCTTCTTTCAGGAATGTTATTATTGCGTCCATCCAGCTTAGTCTCATGTCTACACACATTGCTTCACGCTCTGTGGTCAGTGGTTCGATGCTCAGGTCCGACAAGTAGTCGACCATTATCGTCCTTGCCTTTCCAGGTTGTATTACACTAGCCAGGTTAGCCAGGGCGTCGACGTGACTGTTATCATCTCGGCTAACCTGCTGTAGTCGGCAATTCTGAAACAAGGCCACCAACCTGCCTACTTCCTTGGCGTATGCCGACATACGTTCATCTCGGGTTGCGAACTCGCCTGTTGTCTGGTTGACTATAAGTTGAGAGTCACAGAAGACTATCACCTCATTTGCTTCTACTGCTACCGCCAGTTTCAGTCCTGTAATCAGTTCTTCATACTCTGCTTCATTGTTTGAGGCCTTGAACCCCAAACGAATGGACTGTTCTAATATCTGTCCATCTGGAGATACCAGTACTACTCTTGCCCCCACTTCTTGTCAGTTTGAACTCCCATCAACAAACAGTCGAAAGGAGTCACCGATGTAAATGCTGCAAGGCCTGAGTTTTTCACCATTCCTCTGTTCCGTTGCCTTGGGCTGGGTTTCTTTTTGCTCGTTTGGGCATCGTTCACCTCGGCTCAACGGAGCCTGATGTACGATGGATTCTGGCGTGAACTCGGCCACGAAGTCAGCCAAAACTTGGCCTTTGATTGCTGTTCTGGGTCTGAACTCCAGGTCATACTGGCCCAAGGTAACTGCCCATCTGGCTATTCTGCCTATCAGATCTCCCTGCTGCAACAGGGACTTCAAAGGATGTTCAGTTAGCACCACAATTTTGTGGGCTTGAAAGTAATGGTTCAGCTTCTTTGAAGCCATTACTAAGGCCAACGTTAACTTCTCCAAGGGTAAATACCTGGTTTCTTCATCAGCCAAGGTTTTGCTTACATAATAAATAGTCCTTTGTTCCCATTTTTCTTCTCGGATTACCACTGCACTTATCACATGTTCTGAAACTGCTAGGTATAGGAACAGCTCCTCTTCAAGTTCTGGATTTAAGAGAACTGGAGCCGTGGTTAAATACTTCTTTAAGTCGACCAAGGCGGCTTCGCACTCCTCGGTCCATAAGAAGTCTGTGGCTTTCTTCACTAAGCTGAAGAAAGGTTTGCACTTGTCTGAGCTTCTACTTATGAACCTATTCAGGGCTGCAGCCCTTCCAGTTAGCATCTGCACCTGTTTTGCCGACGTCGGGCTCTTTAACTCTAGGATGGCCTTGAATTGATCTGGGCTAGCCTTAATGCCCCTTCTGGTCACCAGGTATCCCAAGAACTTACCAGATCCAACTCCAAATGCACACTACGATGCATTGAGTCGGAGCCGATATGTTTAAGGATATCAAAGATTGCTTTTAGGTCGGCCAGATGGCCTTCAAGTTCTTTGGTCTTCATGACCATGTCATCGATGTAAACTTCCACTGTTCGACCAATTAGGTGTCTGAACATCTTGGTTACCAATCTCTGGCAAGTCGCTCATGCGCTTTTCAACCCAAAAGGCATCAATTTGTAGCAATACAACCCTTTTAGGGTGATAAATGCAGTCTTCTCCTCATCTGGGGGGTACATAGCTATCTGATGGTACCCTCTGTAGGCATCCAGGAAGCTCATCATTCCATGCCCTGAAGTGGCATCCACCAGTTGATCAATCTTGGGTAGAGGAAAACTATCTTTGGGACAGGCCTTGTTTAGGCTGGTAAAGTCCACGCAGACCCTCCATTTACTATTCTTTTTCTTTACCACCACTGTATTCGATAGCCATGTCGGGTAATTTACCTCTCGAATGGCTCTGGCCTCTAGAAGCCTGTCTACTTCCTCCTTCACTGCCTCAACATGCATCAACGTCGGTCTTCTTGCCGTTAGATTACTGGTTTGGCCGACCTGTCTACGTTCAGTTTATGGCAAGTGACCTCAGGGTCAATGCCTGGCATTTCGTAAGGCGTCCACGCAAACACTTCAATGTTTGCTCTCAAGAAAGCCTCCAGCTCTTTTTTCTCTTCTTCGGCTAAGCTCGAACTGAGAAGAAAAAAGCGTTCTTCATCCCCCTGCTGGACGAGGATTTTCTTTAGGGCTTCTTCACTTTTCTCGGCTGGCTCTTTGCCGACGTCCTCTAGGACTTCCACGTTCTCATCTTTGATCTCTGCCTTTTCTGGTTCTCGTATGCTGCAGTGGATTTCATTGCTTCCATGGAACAGTTCTTTGCCTGCAGCTGATCCCCTCTAACCTCCTCTATTCCATGCTCTGTTGGAAACTGCAATAGCTGATACAATGTTGAGGAAACAGCCCCCATTGCATGCAACCATGGCCTTCCCAAGATAACATTGTAAGGGGAGGGTGTGTCAATTATGGTGAACTCTGTCTTTACCTTCTTGGTGCCAGCCTGCACCTCCAAGCTTGCTGCTCCCTGTGGCCACGTCGGCGTTCCATTGAGCCCGACCATTGGGCCATTGGATTGCTCCATATCGTCTGGGTGAAAGCCAAGCTTCTTGTAACACCTAACATACATGATGTCACAAGAGCTGCCTTGGTCGATTAGGATGCGCTTCACTTGGCACTCCCTAACCTGGAGAGATACTACTACGGCATCG
This sequence comes from Camellia sinensis, assembly GCF_055761805.1. Taxonomy (NCBI): domain Eukaryota; kingdom Viridiplantae; phylum Streptophyta; class Magnoliopsida; order Ericales; family Theaceae; genus Camellia; species Camellia sinensis. The sequence continues at coordinate 176,391,548 of NC_138962.1, read as the reverse complement.
TTGTGCGGATGTTGGACCATCTCCAGGTCGGCTTCAGTAAAAGATACCACTGGTCCTTGGCACTCCTCTGCCCGAGGTCTTTTTTGCTGGACCTGGTACATATGCTGCAAGTGCTTTACCTTCTGGGTCTCCTCCCGAATTTTGTTTTCGTTGATCTTTGAGTGAATTACATTAATTATCCGAGGTCCGCCTGCCCGCGGTTGCTGTGCCGGGAGAGGTGGAGCTGCTGGTACCTGAGGAAGTCTTGCTTGCTCTTCACTTGTCCTGGCCTCATCTACAAGGTCCCTCAAATGGCCCTACCTTACCAGGTCTTCCAGGTGTGACTTCAGGGCTCTGTAACCCTAAGTCAGATGCCCATCTTCATTATGGTAAGCACAATGCTTACCAAGACTTCTTCCCATAAACTCTCCTGGTACCCTTGCTGGTGCTCTGAAATATGGTTGGGTTCGGATTTTATCCAGGACTTTGTGAATTGGGATTCGAAATATAGTTGTGACTGCCTGTGCAGCCCTCAGTCCTACCTCTTGCTTGTTGGATCCGTTATTACCTCGGCCTCGCTTCAGCGAGCCGTTAGCTTTATCTTGCTTTGTCGCCTTAGTCCCTGGCGTGTCTTCCTCGACTTTGGCTTATTTCTCAATTGTGGCCATGAGCTCCTCCGTACTTTTTGGCAATGACTTTCGTAGTGCATAATCATCTTTTAGGCCGTTCTTGAAAGACACGACCGCTACCTCTTGGTTGCACTCGGGGATTCGGTTGAACACCTCATAATACCTTTTTGCGTAGGCCCTAAGGCCCTCATCCTCACTGATCCTAAGGGCCATCAGGGTGTCTACCCTTAATGGCTGTAGTTTGTTTGTCACGAACCTAGCCACAAATATTTCGGTCAGGCCTTCCCAGGTCTTCACACTTCCTTTTGGCAATTTGTGAAACCAGTCTGATGCAATTTCCCCGAAGGATGAGGGGAACACTTTGCAAAGCAATGGCTCATTCCCAGTGTACAATGCCATCGAGTTCAGGTATAAACCGACGTGAAAGTTAGGGTCCGACTTACTATCGTATATCTGGAACCTCGGCATACTGAATATTTTTGGGGCCTCAAATTTGTCTAACTCCACCGAGAATGGTGTTCTCGGTTTAACAGGGGAAGTTACCTCAGTATTTTGTTGCTTCCTCTTGAGGTAATCTCTTAAGTCCTCTTTGGTCCGTCCAGGAGCTCGGCTATCTCCTGATTTCAGTCTTTTAGGTGCACTATTCTCAGCTTCGTTTTGAGCTCTTTTCGACCTTTCTTCATTGGTTGCGTTGAAGCACAACTCCTGCCTTTGAACATGCCAATGTTCTCTGGGGTCTGCTTCCTTGGTGCGGTGTGTCATTCGTGATTCTTCCCTTCTTGGTTCTCCTCGCCTGACCTCCCTTGAAGGCCGGTGAGAGTGTTTTTCGCTCCTGGTGTGCTGGGGGGCTACAGGGATTGTTTTCTGCCCTCCCTTCTGAGCATTGGCCGCTGGAATCGGCTTGTCCTACAGCGGGAATGGTGGCTGCATAACGTTGTTTTGCATTATGAAATTAACGACCGATTGCAGGTCTGCCAATTTATTCGCCATCCCCTTCATCTCTTCATCCCTCCGTAGGCATCTTTCTTTCCATACTTAGAGGTTATTCTCGTTATAGTACTCGTTTTGGTCTGATTTCTTCAGTATGTCACCCTCCTGGCCACGTCCTTTCCTTCGTGATTCTTATCATGAGTCTCTTCGTTGCAGTTGTCTCCCTCGATGTCAAGGTCAATAGGTCTTCCACTCCCCGTAGGAGTGTTGTCCCCTACTTTCTCTTTATGTTCGTCGTTGGCCATCTATTCTCCTTTCTTTCCCACAGACGGTGCCAAATTGTGTGTGTTAATTTCCGACCACACTGCCAATTTAGTACTTAGCTGGAGAGTATTGGCAGAATAGACTAAGCCCGAACGATCTGCAACAAAAAGAAGAGACTCCGGCGGTGGTTCGTCTACCCGGGGGCACTCCGACGATCAAGTCAGTTATCTCTCAAAGATAGATCAAGTGCTTAACTCACTGTTCATAATATAAATTGCGTACCTTAGACCCATCGAGGGTGCCTTTCTTTTATAGCCAACTCAATCCTAGCCCCAATAGAAGCCTAGCTTCAATGGACTTTAGCTCAATGCTTATCTTGGGCTCTCCAATAGATAAAGATAAACTCCCTAAGAGCTTTATCCTTATCCAGGTTGAGGTCCTTCCTCATTCTAGGACTCTTGTCCCTTATCCTGAAATTCGATATTTTCGGAAATAACCTCGGCCTAGCCGAGATAACCTCAGCGTCACGACCAGGACACGTGGCACCCCGGCTGACACGTCGGCGTCACCTAGGCCATGTGTTTGGTACTCAGAAAATATGTCCCCACATATACATACATATTATAAATGTTAGGTTTTTATAATTGGCAATCTCGTTTGACAAAACTCCTTTCGGTTGTAATTTTATTTGCTCTTTTGTTTCAGTGAGGCTATGAGTGTTTAGATTCAAATCTAACCCGAATTGTGCTTATGCAAAAAAATTTGTGATCTTGATCCTTTGATGTTTGCCACTTTACTGACTATGTACGGAGATCGAGCTGTCAAAGTTGTTGGATAGCTTGAGCGGTCATTTGTACGCTTGAGTGGAGAAAAGGATCATCCAATACTTTTGCAGAGCGCCTGAACTTCTGAGAAGAAAGTTTTACCACTCGAGCAGTGAAAATTGTACTCGAGCAGTCAGCCTATATGATTTACACTGCCTTTACTCACATTGCTCGAGCGGTAAAGTGTGCACTCAAGCAGTGTTCGCGATTCAATTTACTATAAAGTGTGTAGTTTGCTGTTTTTAAGATTTGAGCCGTCCAGATTTTCAAAAAGGAAGAAGAAACAAAGTGTTTTATATTAAAATGTGGTTTATGATTGTTTCCTTGATGATTGAATGGTGATCAATGGATCCATGAACTTTATATCAATCACCAAGGGGTTTATTTGTTTTCTTTTATTCACAAAAAATAGAGTTGTTCTTCTGTGGATTGTAGGAAATCTGGGCCTAAAGCTTTGATGGATTCTAGAGTGGCTCATCGTCGTGGATTCAACATCAATGTTGTGGATTCAACATTGGGCAAGACAATTCTGAAGTGAAGACAGTGGTGGAAGAAGCATATCGAGTTTGGTTCAATTCATGCGTGGATTCACCAAGTAATTGAAAATACTCTTGTGTAATTCTTTTTTGTATTTTTAGTGGATTGTTTTCTAGTTCTGGCTCATGGTTTTTTTGAATCACAATTGGAGACGCTTCAATTGTGATTTTTTCCACGTTAAATCATTGTGCCGATTTGCCTTACTTGTTTGATTGAGATTTCTATTTATTATTTAAATTGAAACATAATTACGAATCAATATCTCAGGGATTTTTAGATTTTTCAATCAATTATATCGAGTCGGGTTTGGATCGAGGGAGACGATACCCGCCCCCGCCCCTACCCCTTCCCTCGCCCCACCCCCGTTGCGGGTGACCAAAACATAATCCACCCCCGCTCCACATAAGTGTTGAAGCGGGTAAAATCCACTCTATTCGGGCAGGTATAAGTGGACTCTCTCAGATCAGATTAAAATTGACATCCTTATTTTCAAAAAAATTTATACACACTTTCCAACATTAAAAAATACATAAGGGACACTTGTTAGCATTTACCTTTATAATTGAGGAAATATCATTTTGCCCCCCAAACTATCACGCGTTCTTTACGTTGACCCCCATATTTCGATTTATTTCAATTTAGTACTTGAAATTTTCACAAATTAATTAATTAGACTCCTGTCATCACCTTCCATCTACAATTGGACAGAATGTGCTGACGTGTCATTTAAAATTAAAAATCAATTTGCCCCCACATCAGCACTTCTGTCCAATTGTGGACGGAAGGTAACGGCATGGGTCTAATTGATCAATTTGTGAAAAGTTCAGGTACTAAATTGAAATAAATTAAAGTATGAGGGTCAACGTGAAAAATGCGTGATAGTTTAGAGGGAAAATGATATTTATTCTTTATAATTTAAGGGGCCAAAATATTTTAAGAAGTCTTTATATAAATAATCCTTAAAAAAGTTATGCTGTAAGATTATATGTAAAATGAATTAAGATATGTTTGGCTTTGTTTTACTGATGAAACAAGAAATTAAATGATAATGTTACACTTAAATAACTATAAAAAATTAAAAATTAAAAATTAAGCATGATTTAAATTCAATCTCCTTGCGATGAAAATTAATTAAAATGAATCTCGGCCAATATCTTCTATGCACATTTTCATGTTTTATTTATATGCAAGTATAAGTATTACTTGTGAACAAAATGGGAGGAGGACATGATAAAATCAAGCCAAAAAAAAAAAACCATTTTTACTTTTTTGTTAGATTATTTTTTTTTTTAAAATGAGTATATATTTGTTGAAATATATATATATATATATATATATATTATTCAATAACTCAGAAAAAATAAATACATATAAATAATTTAATTTCTTTTTCACTTACAAATTCAATATCCAAACATAATTTTAGTATCTTCAATTTTACCAATTTACTCAAGACATTTATTATTAATGTTGTAGTTTTACCTAATTATATATTTAGAGAAAGACTATAGTATACATTCTTCAAAAGGTATATGTCATATGCACCTTATAATTACAGAATAAAATAATATAATTTCATATTTTTTGAGTCATAATAAAAAAAAAATCATAACTAAATATAAAAAGATCATAATCAAAATCTCAAAATAATATTAAAGAAGAAAATTGCATAACTTGAGATGTATATGATATAAAATATGTATAATAAAATTCTCCGCATATTTATCATGGTTTCGCTGTTTTCACCACCCAAGTTCAAGGAATGTGTTCTCGGATGCAACATAAAAAACGGGTTAAATGAAAATATTAAATATATACATAATTTTTTAAGAATTGTTTACAAAGAAAAATTATTTTTTTCAATTTAAAAACTAAACACTGAATTTTGAATTTTACTAAAAATTACAACAACAAAAAAATAATATTTTAATCATTAAATTTACAAAAATTAATATTTTAAACATTTTATGTACAGCTATTTTTTATGTCATTTTTTCTCAATGATAAACTAATCGTTTAGATTAAAAATAAATTTTAATTAACAAAATTACTAACTCAGTCAAACTTAGTATTTTGTTTGGAATATTTTCTAATTTTTTATGATAAAATAAATAAATAATTATATAATATAATTCCACGTGAATTTTCTATTTGGTTCCATTCTGAAATCATGATTCCATCCTCATATTTTAGCCCTCTGTTTGATTATAGCTTTCAAAATATGATTCAAAATCACATTTCCAAATATGTTTGGCAATCAGAGAGTTTTTGAATTTTTGGTCTACCCAGTCGTTCGCCAAGACATCCTCCCGGACATCCGGCCGGTTGACCGGAACAGTGTTTTTTTTTTTTGTTTCAATTACCACTTGTTATTTGAAAAATAAATTATATTTGTTTTTGATATTTTTTAAATATAGAAATTATTTTTTTAGACCAAAATGACAAATTATTTGGTCATTTATTTAAAATTAACAAAAAAATTAAATAAAAATTAATTTGTCATAGTAATTTTTAAAAAATAAAAAATCATTTCTAAACAAAACAATTTTAAAAAAATCAATCAAATGTACAATCAAAAGTAATTTTAAAACACTAGCTGAATATTTTTTTTATATTTTAAATAAAAATATATTTTCAAAATTTTTGAATTTTTTAAATAAAAAATTTATTTTTTTCAATAATTATTTTTTTGAATTGAATCTTAAATGGAATAAAAGATTAATGTTCTACTTGTTTTAACAAAAACAGTTTTTCAAAATATATATATATATATATATCATAAAAATATCTTCCTATGCTTAATTGCGACATTGAAACTAATGTTAGCAAAATAGAATTGAGTTGAATCAAATACTTCTATAGATAATGTTATTCAGTGAAGTTTAATTAAAAATAACTTGTAGAGAAAAAAATTAATCTTTTCAAGATAATTTTTTAACATAATAGGTTAACACGACATGAACCGAACATAGACTGAAAATGAGAAGGCATGATAACATAAAATAATAAATCAATTGAGTTCGTGTTAAAGTAATTCTAACACTAATCCAAAATAATACAATAGAAATGCCATCTAATACCAGACGACACCCTATTAAGGCCTAATTTGGCATCTCTAAAAAAATTTAAAAAGTCAAAAAGTTACTAAAAAAGTTAAAAAGTTATTACTATTCACAAATTAAAAATATAAAAAAAATTAATTTATTACATATTTTAATACAAAGACGTGACTGGTACTGAGAATTGATGGAAATGCCATCAAAGGAAAAAAAAAATTAGGTATATATATTTATTAAATTGGAGGGTAATGTTGGGCCAGTGGGGGCTCACCACGGGTCCCGTTTTGATAATCCGAACCGTGCAATGTGTAGAATTCGTCGAGTACTATATGTTTGTAAAAAATTACGTTAATCGGATATGGATAGCTACATGATTAAATCAGTTTTGTATAAACAATAGATGGCGTTATAGTTAACGGTTGACAAAAAACTAACATGATCAGATAGCTATAGATATCTGATTAACATGATGTTTTGTAAGCATATAGTACTCGATGAGTTCTACATATTGCACGGTTCCGATTAGCAAAACGGGACCCGTGATGGGTCCACACTGGCCGAACAACACCGTCCAATTCAAGCCCGAAAAAGAGGCAACCATTTTCCATCTCCTAACAGCCAACTTACACTGCCTAGGTACTGTACAGGCTACTCAATCACTTCTCTTATACACTTATTTATATAATTTTTTAATACACATTTTTTCGTAAAAAGTAAAAAACAACCCAAATATCCATCTTTTTTTCCTCAACTTTTTAGTCTAAAACTTTTTAGTCTAAAAAGATAAAAAATACATTTATTTGGGACACCCCAAATAACCCCTAAACTTTTTTAAATATAATGTTTAATTTTTTATATTTTTTTATTTGTTTTATTATTTTATATAAAAATAATTTAATAATTCCTCACTATCAATCCCTTCACTATTAATCTCTTTCATTCTATGTCTGAAAACAAACGGGACCTAAGAAGCTAAAGATAAAAGAGCACGTAAAAAAATTACAAACAAGGAAAATAAAAATAAAAAGAAAAAATGTTATAGGCCAGCAATTAGAAAAACTTTAAACCAAAATATTTTTAAAAATAAAAATATATTTTATTTTAAAAATTAATATTGTGTCGGTTGTTTTTTATTTATTTTGGTATAATGATATACAAACAAAAAAGAAATTAGTAAGACATTCATTTATAAATTTGTGTAAGAGTTTAGAATACTAACAATTTGTCTATTTATTAAAGTCTCTTAGATTTGAAATCTTTAAGTGATAAAGTCAAACTTTAACATACATTGTCCAAGATGCCTTCATAATCTTAAAAATACTCTTCATCATTGTTTCTCTCGTAAAGTCGCTTCTCTCGCGTGTGACTTTTTACATTATTTAAGTAATTTCAAAACTTTAAAATTTAATAATTTTTTATTTACATTTTTATTTTTTTGTAAAATTTAGGTTGTGTTTGGTACAGTTCTAGAACTAATGTTCCAGAGCTTAATTTGAACACAGCGTTTGTTTACGATGTTCAAAACTTAATTCCACGCTCACTTTTGAAAACGCGGTCGAAAGGGGAGAAATTTGGACTAACTAGTCATCCTACCGGACGTCCCACTGGTCATCCGGCCAGTTGAGCGAAACAGTGCAATTTTTTTTTTTTTTTTTTTTTTGGCAATTGACATATGTTAATTTTTATATATTCGAAAAAAATATTTTCTGAATTTTTTTAAAAAAATTATGTGTTTTAATAGAATTTTGAGTTGTATGTTTAGTAATGAGTTGTAAATTTTTGTATCAAATATCATATGTCACATCAAAAATTCTCCACTCAATTCAAAACTCTTTCACCAAACAAATTTTCCACACTCAAATCATAATTCCAAAACTCACAAACTCAAAATACAACTCCTACTCTCAAATCATATTTAGAAAACTCTACCAAACGCAACCTTATATTTAGGATCATATTGATAAGATCTTTCAAACAAGATCTATGAGTAATATGAAATTCTAAAAAAAGAAAAAAAAAACATGAAATTTCACTGGCTTAGTCATCGAATAATTGAAAAACTAAATAAAAATACCAAACATAGAATCCATTTAATTATTTTGGAAAATTCTTTGGGGGTACAATACATATTGTATGCAATTCTAACATAAAATTATGTATGTTTTCACCAACTACGCCTATGCATAGAAGTTTGTGATCTTGAGGACTTTATGTTTGTGACTTCGTTGATTATGTACAAGGATCGAGTTTTTTTGGTGTATAGAAAGTGATCGATTGATTAACGAACTACATATTGTCAAACATCAAGGGTTGTTCTTATTATTTCGCTTACAAAAGAGAGTAATATTCTTCGGTGGATTTTGGAGAATTTGGGCCTGAAGCTTTAGTGGATTTTGGAGTGGCTCATCGTCATGTCGTCGATCGTCGTGTCGTCGTGGATTCGACATCAACATTGTGGATTCAACTTTAGGAAAGAAAATTCCAATGTGAAGATGATGGTGAAAGAGACACATTGGGGTTGGTTCAATTCGAGCATAGATTCGCTAGGTAATTGAGAATACTCATGTGTAATTTCTTTTTATCTTTTTAGTGGATTGTTTTGTGGTATTGATCCGTGGTTTTTTATCACAATCAGAGGCGCTCCAATTGTGATTTTTTTTCACGTTAATCATTATATTGATTTATCTTTGATTGTTTGATTGGGATTGTTATTCATTGTTTAAAATTGAAACATAATCACAAATCAATATCTCAAAGATCTTAGATTTTTCAGATAATTTACATCCCTTGAACTATTAGCCAAATCACTTTAGGTCTTATATTTTCTCACCTTACACTATTAATTTTTATCAATGTAATTATTCTGTTAAGAATTTGTTTCCGTAATAGATGAAAAATTAACATATGACCTATACATGACATATCAAATGGAATACTTAAAAGGATATTATGAGTTTGTTGATTTTTAAAAACTATTTTGGTGTTTTTTAGTTTTCGTGTTTTTTTGTTTAATTTTTAGTGAAATTTTTTCATATTTAAAAATAAAAAATAAAAAAAAGAATTACTATTTTAGATACTTTTGTGGTTAAGATTCAAATTGGAAAAAAAAATAAAAATAAAAATTAATAGATAAGGAGGCTAAGTGCTATAATTTTTAGTTAAAGGGGTAAAATGACTTGGAACAATAGTTGAGAGGGTTAAAATCTAATTTGCCATTATTTATGTTAAATAGACAAATACATGGGTAAATTGCAATCACACTTCTTGGGGTTTGCTTAAAAAATAAATTACTTTTATAGTTTTGAAAATTGCATCACGCCCTTTCTAATTGTTAACCGCATTAATAATTTTAATGATACCAAAAATATATTTTAGTTAACAGTTTTATTAATTTTATTGTTGCATCAGAGAAAATAATAAAAAAATTTTGTCAAGGAGAGTATTTATAATTTTTAAAACTATAAGAAATAATTTATATTTTAAACGTATATAAGAAAATGTATTTATAATTTACTCTAAATACATTAGATAGGTAGATGGCAACCATTTTCATTTTTGCCTAAGGTGTTGGGCCCAAGTTGTTTTGATTTTAAGGAGAGAAAAACTCAAAAGAGAATGGTAAAATAAAAGAACAATAAAAAAAGAAAAGAAAAATATAAGCCTCAACACTCTTACAGTATATACATATAGATGTAGATATATAATTTTTATTTTATTTTTTGTTATTTTGGGAACAAATTACTTTGGCCTTTAACTATTATTACGTTATTTTAGTTTTAAAAGTATCAATTTGAATAACTATTTTATTAAATTATTAACATGAATGTATTTTATTCCAACCCATTAAATTTTTTTTACAAAATATCTCATATTTAAAAACTATGGTTTTATTTTATGTTTTGTGCAAGTAATTAGATTAATTTGGTTGTATTCAAAAGTAATAGTTTATTATAATTAGTTGCACTTTATTTTTTTGTAATTAATTTTGTCTTTTATTGCACGATATTTGGATATGAGTAATGCGAGGGAGATCAAATTTTATATCACTCTGTACTTCCTGTTATAATAGAATTATATTTGATTATTTGATTATCTTATCTTAATTGGGAACCTTCTTGGTCAATATTTAAGCCTTGGTCAAGGTGCTATCATAATGATTGGGTGAGATTGAATCAAAAACTCTAAATTCGAATAGTTATTATTGAGTAGTCTTCACGCTTTTATCAGTTTCTCTTTCCACACTTTAAATCTTGATGTGAGGCTAGAACCATTGGAAAGCTTACTTTTGGGCTTCAATTTGGACACAAGAACGACCCTAAACGGAGTTCGGACGAGAGAGTTATACTTGTTTGAAAATTATGAATCTGTGTTGTGAGCAGAGTGCGCTCATGAGCAACTTTCAACGCTCATGCATATTGCGCAGAATCTGGTCTTTAAAAACCACTTTTTGGATCAAATTTCTTCATTTTTCACTCCCTTTTCTCTCTCCTTCCACCATTTTCGATTTCTCAAGCTTTTTAGGCTTGATTTCATCTATTTTTGTACATTTTTGACCCCCTAGTTTCATATACCAAAACGTAGAGCACAACGAGGGCTTCCATTTAATCTCAACGGATTATCATTTCGCTGTTGGTGATTTTTCCGACTTGTTTCCTTCTAACTTCAAGAGGTAGGTTCTATTTCTTAAACTCAATATGAGTTCAGTAGTGTATTTGTGATGTATTTTAAATATATAGATTCCATTGTCATTTGATTAATTTTTGGAAATTTGTTTTGTAAGTGAGGGCTTGTTCCAAATGGAATTGTTGAGCTATGGTTTGGCTACAAAAGGTTATTTTTCCACTTACAAAAAAGTATATGAGTTTTTAAAAATAAAAAGCCTTAATTTGGAGAAACTCTAAAATGCTGATCTTTTTGAAAAATTGTTAGATTATTAGATCAAAAATGTAAATTAGGGATTTTCAAATGTTTTCTTGATTGAAAAAAGTTGTGATTATGAAATTAGAGTTGATATGTGATGAAAAGAGTTATTTCTTGCATTGAAATGGATTTTCACAGAGGAAATGGGTTATGCTCAAAAATGTAAATGTTAAGATTATAAAGAGGAAATAGAATAAATGTTGAGAAATATGAAATTGAAATGATGATTAATTATGATGGTGGAGTTGGATATATATTATCACTCCCATTTGAAATTTTGGAAAAGTGTATCTTTAATGAAATTTATTTATATGTTTAGAGATATTCGTTTTGGGTTATCGGTGGATGATAGTTATGATTGTTGTAGAAATTACATGTAGACTAGGCAAACTGGACTGTTTCTAAATCATGCATATCATGAAGAATGTAGCAGATTTTGGAAATTGAAACTACATGTTTTGGAAAGAGATTTTGGAAATTCTTGTATTATGTTTTAAGAGCATTTGTTTTATTTTTTTTAAAAAAAAAATCATATTTTGGATCACATGTATTGTGCTATTTGGAAAGGATAAATAAAATGGTAAATCTGGAAAAATGAAACTAATCTCTTACTCGTTGTCATTGAATATGGTTATGTTTTAATACATTGTAAATATATGATATTTAGAAGAAGAAAGGGCATGGACTCCATTGAGTTGGCCTGTATGTCCAGGGTGAAAGTCCCAAAACCACGAATATACATGGTGTTAAAATTGATGTATTATTGATTGATATGTTGATATTTATTACAATGATTCATGATTCCTATATATAGAAGAGGGTGAGTGTGTAGTAGGTGAGGAGTAGGTGGAGAGTAGGTGAAGTAGGTGAGTGTGTAGTAGGTGGTAGTGGTAGGTGTGTAGTAGGTGAATTTTAACAGCCCCCCGCAAACTCAAGGGGGATAGGAACTAACCAACTTGAGTTTGGAGAGAGTTACAAAACAAGAAAATACATAAAAATAAAAGAGGATAGGAGACACTGTATGGTCGTGTCAGACCATTGGTGAAGACACTGGATGGTGGTGTTATAACGTCGTAAAGGACACTGTATGGGGGTGTCATAACGTTGTAGAGGACACTGTATGGTGGTATCATAACGGTGTAGAGGACACTGGATGGCGGTGTCAGACCGATGTAGAAGACAGTCTATGGGGTCATGTCGGACCGTTGTAGCAGACAATGTTGTAACAGTTGTTGTGACAGTTTACAGAGTCTTGCTGGACCCTTGTAGAAACTAACCGGAATCAATGTCGGGACAGTTTACAGAGTCTTGTCGGACCCATAAAGGAACTAACCGAAATTAATGTCGGGACAGTTTACAGAGTCTTGTCGGACCCATAAAGGAGCTAACCGGAAGTAATGTCGGGACAGTTTATAGAGTCTTGTCGGACCCATGAAGGAGCTAACCGGAATCAATTTCGGGACAGTTTACAGAGTCTTGTCGGACCCATGAAGGAGCTAACCGGAATCAATGTCGGGACAGTTTACAGAGTCTTGTCGGACCCCTAAAAAGTCGCACCCTCAAAAGGTGTGCCCAATCTATCAAAAGGCGTGCCATCAAAAGGTGTGCCCAATCCATAAAAAGACGTGCCAGATATGATGGCGAAGCACGTGAGTGCCTTGGCTGGCGTGCCCGTTTGTCGTCTGGCGTCAAGTGGCGTGCGATACGCGTGGCTGCCTCGGCTATTTAACCAAGACGGAGGCTGAGGCTGAGGCAGAAGCTGAGACAGAAAAACTGAGAGAAACCTCTGAAAAATTCTTCGTTTTGCTTAGAAAGATATTCGTTTTTGAGAGATTGTCTCTAAGAGCTGCAAATCTTGAAACACTCAGTAACACTCGGTTGCCCAGAAAATGGCCTCTTCGTCCCGTAGTCTGCTCACTCTCTTTCCAGACCTCAACGAGTCAACAAGAGAGATAACTGGTGCGGTGGCCTGTGAACCTCAACCAAACACCTCTGATTTTGCTCCGTTGAACTTTCCGATGCGGTCTGTGGAGCAAAAAATGGCGGTGCAAACTGATATTGAGGCCAATTAATATACTTTGAAGTCATGTGTGGAGACCATGACGGCGGTCACAAACTTGTCGCACCGGCTGCAAAGTAGAACAAATGAGGTGCAGCAGCTAAACGCCCAACTGGCTCTGCTCCAACGCATGTATAAGGATGCGCGAGCAGAGATAAGTGTGCTAAAGGCAGAAAACAATGAGCTGAAGCGGAAGGCCACTGTGATGTTCCGATTTGGAGGTCCGCCATATGCTGCAGTGGAGGAGTATGGGGGTGTGAACGTGCTCGGTGGACTAGGAAGCACTGAGGCAACACCGTCAAGGGCTGCCCAGGACGGAGGCAAGAAGAAGAGACCGGCTGCAGAGTAGAGAAGAAAAATCCCGCCTATGGATGTGGTTGTTTGGGTTTTTTTTTTTTTTTTTTTTTTGTGCGGTTGTGATGTAAAATTGGGATCGGGGTTGAGCCCGACATGAAAAAATGACAAGTTTGTGGAATGAAAACCGAGTTGGTGTTGAAGTGATTTTTTTGTGTTGTTTTTTTTTTTTTTTTTTTTGTTGTTGTTGTTGTTTTTTTTTTTTTTTTTTTTGTGAGAAAAATGGAACACAAGAAAGGAAGACAAATAAATAAAGGTAGTCTTTTGTTTTTTTGTTTGTTTGTTTGTTTGTTTGTTTTTTTTTTTTTTTTTTGTGGTGAAAGGCAAAAATTGATTAAAAATAAATAAAAAAGTGGGAATAGGTTCAAAAGTGGACATTGCCAGTGGAAAACATAAGTGTATGGACTATTTGATAGAAGAATACTAAGAATAAAAAATAAAAAAGTGAGACCACTTGGGTGGGGTGGTTTTTTTTTTTTTTTTTTTTTTTAAACGTGATTGATTGAAAGCTGTGTGTGGCTGTCTGTCATGCATGTGTCAATGGTGTGGGTGTGGGTGTGGGTGTTTTTATTCTTTAAAAAGATATATGGCAGTGGAGTAACGTGGGTGCTTTGAGTAAAATATTATAATATATATATATATATATATATTAAAATAAAAGAAAGTGCTTGAAGTGGAGCAGTGTGTGTGACTCGCATGTCCTCGCCTCTGCAACCATCCCATTGGGACCCGAACCCATCTCAGTGACCAAGAGAAGCACCAGCACCACCAAAATGGTTGAAACGAAACTCACAGAGCGCCCCATCTTGCTAGAGAGAGAGCTTCAATAGAAAAAAAAAGAGACCATTATCATAAAAGAAACAGAGAAGTATTCCCGCCTGTCAACAGAGAAGAGTGCAGGCCGGAGCTGGTGCGAGCCGATCCGCAGCGCAACAGCGGCTGGAGCAGGTTAGCAGCGTTGGACCGTTGAGGCCGGAAGCAAACTAGCAGAGAGAGGCCAGCGATGGCGACGATGGCGCCAGTGCCTGGAGTTGCAGTAGGTGTTGGCGTGAACCGGTGATAGCCGAAGCTGTCGTGACACCAACATTAGCCGAAGCTGTGGCCGCCGACGGTGAGCAACGAGGCATCGGTCTTCGGTGACGCCGACGATGCCGGCGCCTGAAGTTGCGGCAGTGGGCTACAAGCAAACTACTACGAAGCGTCATTAAGCTTCGGTGAAGAAGAAAGCAACTTGGGTTAGCCTCTGTAGAGAGAAAGAGCTGAGGTTGATTTGGGGTCTGAATATGGAACTAGCTCCATTTTTAGAGAGAGAGAGAGAGATTTGGTTGAGGGAGAGAGCCGTGGGCCTTGGTGATCGATGGCGCAAGTGGCGAAGCCGGACTTGGCGAAGAGGACGGAGGTGAGCTGAATGAGCCAGCTCGACTCGCCGGTGAAGCCGTGGACGACGGCGATTATTCCGATGATTCAGTTATGGGATTTGTGGCAGCGGATGGAAGGTATGTGTAGAGGTCCGGCGGGCGACCAAAGCGAGACTGCCGCCCGCCGGTGAAACAGAATGACTAAGTTGTTAACCTTGCTCTGATACCATGTTAAAATTGATGTATTATTGATTGATATGTTGATATTTATTACAATGATTCATGATTCCTATATATAGAAGAGGGTGAGTGTGTAGTAGGTGAGGAGTAGGTGAGGAGTAGGTGGAGAGTAGGTGAAGTAGGTGAGTGTGTAGTAGGTGGTAGTGGTAGGTGTGTAGTAGGTAAATTTTAACACATGGGTGTCAATCCCACGGACAAAATTTTCATAAAATGGCAATGGTAGTGCTTGTATAGTCTACATTTACATGGGTCCCGTTTGACGGTTTCTCGCGGACGAAATTTCCGTGAAATGTTATATTGGTTTTGAAGATTTACCCATTTTATTTGTTATCATTTGGTTTTGGAAAGAAATGACTTTAAAACGGTTTTAGCAATGTATTTGTTGTTGGTTAACGATGTATTCGTATTGGAATTAACAATGAAATTGCTAGTTGGTATTGAGATACCTGGATTAACTTGTGGAAATGGATTTTATATCAAACTAATGTATTGAATTCAGAAAACGTTTTAAATAGACAAATGGTTTGGAAACTGGAAAAAAAGGATTTTATTGAGAAAGTAAGTGGATTTGAGAATGCATTGAGCATATTATATATGTATGTATTGCATTCATGATCATTTACACTGGTGGAGTATATTTAGTTTTTCAAATATTTCTTACTAGACTTTATGCTCACCCTACGTGGCTGAAAATGTTTTTCAAGTATGCTTATGCGGATGTGGACTGAGACATTGAAGTTGTGTGTTAGAACTATGTAGGGTGGTTCCTTTATTTGTCAACCAAGGGCCATTTCTGTATTTGTTGGTCGTGTGTCATTCTTGTAAGGGTTACACCCTTTGTATATGATGCAAGCTTTTGAGTATTTTAATTTGATTTATAACATCTTTGTATGTTTTGTTACAGAGCATCCATTTGACTTAGATGTTGTATCTAAGAATGTATAAAATTGAAATAACACATGTATTGTGTGCTTATATTATATATATCTGCATGAGTGTTGCTAGTGATCGGCTATCGTTGGGTGGTTTACTCACGTGGGCCGGACCTTGTAAATTCGGGACGTGACAAATTTTCTATCAAATAAATGACCAAATGTCTGACATAGGCGTGGGCCCCACACCCATTTGATAGAAAATTTGATCTCCCTAACATTAACCATATCTCGTGGTGCTACACACACCAATTAGTGTACTAACTAGTATACCAACACTAGTTATTACATTATTATTGACCCTACTCATTAATCACATTACAAATACCAAAAACCTCTTAAATAATGTCACATCATCAATTGGTACACTAGTTAGTACACTAATTGGTACATATAGCATTATTCTTTTCCTATATCTACATGGGGGACAAACGCAGATGTGATATTTGAATATATATATATATATATATATAAGGGGCTTAGCCCATCTCCAATGGTTACTCAAACCTTTCATCAAATTTGAATTTGATGAAAAATGGTGTATTTTTCTACTCCAACGGTTTCTTCAAATAGGTAGCAAATCCAGAATTTGATTTTTTTTTTCTTCATCAAGCTGAGGACCAATGTGCCTTTCATCAGATCATTGTTCATAGCTGTTTGATTTTCACCACCGGATGTCCCCCCAGATGTCCCTTCAAATATCTCCCGAATGACCACCTCAAGGCAAAAAATTGTGAAAAAATTACACTGGTTGGTCGACCCCCCGATTGTCTGCCCAGTCAACCCCTCCGATGACCATATCAAGGCAAAAATTTGTGAAAATTTTATATTGGTCGGTTGACCGGTGTTCTGATGAAGCTTTAAAAACCTCCGTTAGAGCACCTGATATCAAATAAAATTTTTACTCAAATTTGATAAAAAAAATTAATGCACTGTTGGAGATGCTCTTATGTGTAAGTTTAAATAGGTGAATTTAATGTCTAATAAGTCATGTAAAAATTAATGTATTTTTCATCAAATACTATTAAAAAAGTCACTAATTATTAATTATCACTAATTATAAGTTTTAACGACAGTTTTAAAAAAAAATATCACAAAAAAAGTCACTAAGTTTCAATTTTCAACAACTGTTTGAAAAATTCGTCACAGCAGAACATCACTAATTGTAAATTTTAGTTATAATTTATAAAAATCGTGAAAAAAAAATCATTAATTGTCAATTTTTATCGACGTGTAAAAAAATGTCACAAAAATTTATTTTTAACAACGGTTTTATTAGGATTTATTTTCAATAAGACTTGATGAAAATTAAATCTAACTATTAAGACCTATTGGTAGTTTATCTTATATATATATATATATATATATATATATATTAATCCTATTAATGATTAAGGGCAAAGTAAACTAATTTAATGATTAAAGTTAAAATTATTTAAATAAAAATTTCAGGAATAAAATAAAACAAGTATAATAATTTTTTAGAGGTAAATTTTTCCATTTTTCCATTTTTTCCCCTTTTTTATTGCATTAGAAATGAGATGACAAGTCAAATTCATGACTTCCTATGTAACCACGGAGGAGTAGGAAATGTCCATTGGTTAAAAAAATGATTATTAACTAATATACTCCTTAAATTATTAAAAAATATCATTTTAATTTTTTAAACTATAAAAGCGTACGAATAAAAATTAACCCTTTAAATTATTAAAAAGTATCATTTTACTCCCAAAATTATAAAAGAGGGAAAATGAACTCATAAACTATAAAAGAGTATAAATTGAACACCCTAATAGAAGGGATCAAAGTGAATTACACTAATAGTTTATGAGGTCATTTTGTACCTTTTTATAGTTTAAAAGGCAAAGTGTGCTTCTCAATAGTTTAAGGAGTCTATTTATATGTTTTTATAAGGGAAAATTACTATGTAGTTCTATGTAGGGGATCTATTTCCCTTCTAATCCCAATATATTTTTAATAGATTAATAGGTCTACAGTTTTTAAGTTTTATACCCAGAGGTCCCGTTTTTTATTTTCGTATTTTGTAAATGACTGTATTACCCTTTGTTTTGAGATCTATATATACGTGAAAAATCAAATTTTTGCTCCATTCAAAAAAGAAAATCAAATCTTAGTCTCTGCGATCTCGATTTCTCTTCGTTATGGCGATCTCATTGTGCTGTGTGGTCGATCTCATTGTGCTGTGAGGTGGATCTGGTTGTGCGATCTGAATCTCTGTGTACAGGCGATCTTTGCGTACGCTCTCTCTCTCTCTCTCTCTCTCTCTCTCTTTGTGTATCTGGTTTGTATCTGTCGATACATATATGTATGTGTATATATGTATCTGTGGATACATGTATATACATATATATATATATATATATATATATATCTCTGTGTGTGTATACATATATGTATGTATATATAGATAAGCAAATTTGCGTGATATCTGGTTTGTGTTTGGCAATATTGTTTTAGTTCTTTATTTTGTGATAAATTTTGTTTGTTTGATATTTATTTTATTTGATTTTTGTATGTGATATAGTGTAATGATTTTGATTTTGTTGATTTTGTTTGTTGTATAGTATAATATGTTTTGAAGTTGTAGTTTGGAATTGTGAATTCTGGTGTTTTGATACTGATATGTTCTAAGTGTATAATTTTGCAGTTTGGAATTATGAATTGTGCAATGTTGGTACTGATATGTTGTAACTGCATAATTTTGCAGTTTGGAATCTGTGAACAATTGTTTGTTGGTTTGTGATTTTGTAGTATGGATGGGTGTTTCTTGCTAATGTGCAAATACAGTAATTGTTGTGCTGCTATTAAGATTAGTGAGGGATGTAGTTATGATGAAGTTGTTGAGAAAATATGTGTGAAATTCAAGGAGTTGAGTGTTGGTAACTTTTGTTTGTTTTTCTCTATTGCTGGATATTCTAATTGTATTGTTGAATGTGATGATGATTTGTGGAATATGCTGTCAATGGTAGGTGGTAGTGGTTGTCCTGTTATTGATGTTGTTGTGGGTGATAAGAGAATTATGGAGGTTGATGATGGTAATTCTTGTAGGATTGATTCTGTAATTGGTGAGAGTTCTTTGGTTAACGATTGTGATGATTTTGGTGGTTTGTTGCCTAGTTTTTATCCAGAACCAGAGAGAGTTTTGTTGTCTACTAGTTGGAAGGGGATTATACATAGTGTTGGTCAAGAATTTGAAGGTGGAGTGCCGGCATTCCGCATTGCATTGGCTAAGTATGCAGTTGAGTGTAGTTTTGCAGTGAATTATTTGAAGAACGATATAACAAGAGTAACTGTTGAATGTATGATGAAGTCGTCTACAGGTTGTAAATGGTTTGTGCATGGAAGGGTGTTGATGAATTCCGGTATTTTTTTTATAATGAAGTTGGATAATGTACATACTTGTGGGGTTATGGCTCGTAGATCTTGTAGCAAAATGGTTGGTTCTAGACTTGTGTCTAATATTGTGCAAAATGATATTAGTAATAATCCGTTGACTCGTCCTATTGAAGTTAAAAAAAAGTTGAAGAAGCAATATGGTATAGATGTTTCTTATCGGGTTGCATGGTTAGGAGTTGATAAGGCAAGAGGTGGGTTGTTTGGTGATTTTGTAACTTCTTTTGACCAACTTCGATGGTACCTTGAGACGGCTATGAGAACGAATCCAGGAAGTGTGTTTGAATTAGATGTGGATGAAAGTAATGAGTGTTTTCGGAGGTTGTTTGTGGCATTTCATGAATGTTTGTATGGCTTTCAATTTTGTCGTTCGTTGTTGTTTGTTGATGGTACATTCCTGAAGGGGCGTTACAAGGGGCATTTGCTTGCAGCAACATCAAAGGATGGTAATCAAGGTATGTATTTATTTGCAGTTAGTATAGGTTTGGTTTGTCAGTGTGTTATTGTATTGTGAGTCTGCTAATTTTTACAGTTTGATTTTATATTGTTTGTAGGTCTATTTCCTTTGGCTTTTGCGATTGTTGACGCTGAAAATCAAGATAATTGGATGTGGTTCTTAAGTCAGTTGTTAAAGGGTGTTGGTTCAAGCCGGAGATTGACCTTTGTGTCGGACCGTCAACATGGATTGCTAGACGCTCTTTCAGTGATTTTTCCCAATGCACATCATGCATATTGCTTGAATCATTTGAAGAGAAATTTGATTAACAAATTAGTGGGACTTCGTACTAACTATAAGTTGAGTTTGATGAAAATATTAGTTAAATGTGCTTATGCGCCAACGGTTACTTCTTTCCCACATTATATGGAGAAATTGAGGCGTATTACTTGGAATGGTAGAGTTGATAGTATGTTGGATGGTTTGCAAAATGATAAGTGGGAGAATGCATTTTTTAGAAGGAAACGATATGGTGAGATGTCATCTAATGCTGCCAAGTCTTACAATAATTGGATTGGTGGGGCCCGTGAGTTGCCTATTACTTGTATGGTTGATATGATTAGGGTTCAAATCATGACTCAACTGTCGAATAGAAGAGCTGAATCTAAAAGATGGACTACGAAATTGTGTCCTATTATGGAAAAGAAGTTGGTGGACTCTTTGGAGCTAGCTAAGTCTTGGGATGTGATTGTTGCTAATGATACTGTGCTTGAGGTTCATTCTTCTATTTCTTTTATGTTGATATTGGTAGACAGACTTGTTCTTGCCATGAATGGCAATTGAATTGTTTTCCTTGTTGTCATGTTGTGCATGCTTTGCGTAGTAGTGGTAGAGATGTGTATGATTTCATTGATCCCTTTTTTCATATAGATTGTTTTAGAGAGTCATACAAGGAATCTGTTTATCCAGTGTCTTCAAGTGAGAGATTTGACTTTGATGGTGCCAGTAGTTCGATTATCAAACCTCCTATAACGAAGAAGCAGCCCGGGCGGAACAAGAAGAAGAGGATACCTTCTAAGGGTGAGAATATGAAGCAAATCAAGTGTGGGAGGTGCTTGAAATATGGGAATCATAATAAGAAGACGTGTAAGGCTGCTATTTGAGGTCACAGTCTATTCTTTTGGATTTGTATTTGAATTTGAGGAATTATGATAATAAAAAATGTGATACTTGGTATTATGGAAGTAATGAATAAAGTTTGTTAAATTGTTTTTTATTTTTTGACGTGTTTTTCAGTTATTGAAGTTGTTTTGTAACAGTTTTGTTTTGTTTTTTATTTTTTATTTTTTTTGTGGGTTTGGTTGGTTTGATTTTTATAGAATGCACAGAAGGTTGTTGAAAATTTCTTATTGAAACTGTATAATATTGAAATGCAGTTTTACTACATGATTCTTTTATTTCATATTTTATAGCGAGCAAACTGTAAAATTTTGCAATTTTATTTTCAATTTTGAAATGTAGTTCATCTATTTGTTGAGTCATGAAATTGGATTTATAATTGTGTAGCATAAATTTTGTTTGAGTAATGAAACTGTATAATTTTACAGTTTTAAGAATTATAAGAAACAACCTGATGAAACTGCATAATTTTACAGTTTTAAGAATTATTAGAAACAACCTGATGAAACTACATAATTTTGCAGTTTGAAGAATTATTAGAAACAACCTTTACTGTATGAAAATATATGCAACCACAAACAAATACACAAACAATCAGAAGTACAAGCACAATAATAATAACAAGAAGAAGAGCAACAACAACATCAATGACAACAATCATTTTCACCATAATAACCAGAAGAAGATCATTCCCAAAAGTATATAAAGTACTTGTCACATGTTTTAAAAAAAAAAAAATAGAAAGATATGTTCACTTGAATATTTGTATTGTCAAGAAGTTTGTTCATTGTTTCTATGGTTTGGTATGTTTTGTCAACATTTGGTAGTGCTTGATTTGCCGAGATTGGATTTCATCATTGAGGAATTGACCGACGATTTCTGCTCGAAATTTGACCCACTCAATTGGTCGAAGTGATTTCTGCACAGGTTGCTAGTTGATATATTGGTTGATAATATTGCAGACGGCGATTGCACAATCATTCCTACAAAGTTTTAGATGAAGTTAATTAGTTAGGTAAAACTGCAAAATTTAGCATATTGGAAAATTAGTTTATTAATTTTGTATCTTACGAGTGTGGGGTTTGTTGTGGGCATTCCTCAATTGATGCAATTACTGTCTCGCACTCTTGAAATGATAACATGTTTCCTTGATTGCTGAGTAATGCTTTATTCCATCTGAGTTGATGTTGTTGCTACAAAATAGTTAGTGGGTGTTTTTGTTAGTTATAGTGATGAGTTGAGATGTTTTTAAAGGAATGGAACTAAGTAGGAAATTTTATTTAACTTACAATTTCCTTTGCAATTTCAAAGTACTTGTTGTGGCAATCTTTTGCTGGTCTCAAAGAGTCATAGTGTCTCCATATCCCATCAGCATTGTCAAAGACCACAATTGTCCAATGGTTGTCGTGGTTGATTGGAAAATGGATATATTTGTTTTTCATTGCTTCTGGAAAATGGTTGTCCATTATTTTTTTCTCTCAGTGCTTGATCTTGGTTTTGTAGTGGAGTCTGTAAGTTATATATATGTTTGAAATATATTATAAAACTATGTAGTAAGACATGTTAAGAAAGTAGAAAATTTTGCTGTTGAAAGGTATGATAGGTTTTGCTTACATTGATGAGTGTTGAGAAAACATAAGATCTTCCCGCGTATGGATTTCTTGCAAAGGCTAGATCATTTTTCTCAAATTCTTCAATGGTTGGTTGGAGTGCCAATTGGTTTTCTGAGAAGGCATCAATGACCTGAAACATGTTATATATGAGAATGTTTTAGGTTTGTGGAATAGGTTATTGAATATGAACAGAAACTGTAAAATTGTGCAATTGGAGACCTACATTCCCATAGGGTTCCCTGTTGGTCAATCTGCATATATCTGAAAAGTATACGCAATTTTCATCTTCGCTGTCAGACCAGACACAAGCACTTGATTGTGTGTTGTTGATGAGTTGAATTTGGTCTTGGTCTTTTTTGGATAGGCTATGCCAAACCTTGTTTGTTTTGCAGCAAGAAATGGCAAGTGGCTTGTTTTGGATTGATTCTTCCTTGAAACATCATCACTTTCCAATACTTGAAGTTGTGTCTTCTCTTGATTGGCATGCTCTTTTGGGTTGGTTTCAGCAGCACCCTCTTTTTGCTTCATGAGCACCCTCTTTTTGCTTGGGTTCAGTAACAGGTTCTGTCTCTGTTTTGTTTTCTTCTTTTTTCTTTTCATTCTTCTTCTCTTTTTCTTCATCGGTACCCTATGTTGGTTTGGGTACATCAACAGCAGTTTGTGTCTTGTTCCTTGTATCTTCTTTGGCTTTTGTTATTGGTTGGTATTCAAAATCTGGGTCATGTTCTTGACTTTTGTTTGATTCTCTTGACCATTGATCTTTGTTGGGGATTTCCAGTTTTTTTGGTGGACATTTCCTTCAATTGATCTTATTTTTTACGCAATTCAGCCATGAATTTTTGTTCCATATCTTGCATTTACACTCTCATGGCTGATATGAGCTTGTCCTTGTCGTCCTCTTTGGTTGGTGTTTGTGGTTGGTCATGAACTATAAAAATGTTGGATTGTGTTTTGGTTAGTTTAATTAAATTTTACAGTTTGCTTTAGTATTAGACAATAGTTTACCTTGTGCATGAAATATGTCAGATTTCTCTTGGAGTTCTTCTTGTTGGTTTGTCAGTTCTTGTTCAATGACTTGTTGTTGTTGGTTTGTTTGTTGTTCTTCTTGTTCTTGTTGTTGGTCTTCTTTTTCATCAGTGTCTTCTGGTTGATCACCTTTTGCTTCTTGTCTTTCTTCTGCTTCATCATTGTCTTGTTATTCATCAGGTTCTTCTTCTTCTTCTTCTTTTTCTTCTTCTTCTTCTTCTTCTTCTTCTTCTTCTTCTTCTTCTTCAGTCACTTGTTTTTTTTCTTCATCTCTCTCTTCTTCTTGTTCATCACTTTCTGGTTCTTCTTGTGGTTTTTGCTTTCTTTTTTTTCTTTTTTTTTTTATTGTTCTTCTGATTCTGATTCTGATTTTGATTCTGATTGATGTTCTTCTTTGAGAAAGTCATCCTCATCACTGTCTAGAAGTCTTTTTTTTTTGTTGCTTTTGTTTTCTTTTTTCGCTTATTGTCCTTTTTGTGGTCATGTTTCTTTGCTGAAGAGTTTGTTGATGTACTTTGATTGATATGCAATAACTGTATTTCTTGTTCAGTTGGGGTTAAAGCACTTCGGTTAACCTGCATTGGAACAATGTGGCATATATCAGTAATACTGTAAAATTAGTCAGTTTCATAAGATGAGTTGTACTGTGAGTAATGTGGGTTAAGTGTCGAAATATGTTGATTGAAACTAAAAAATTTTACAATTTCATAATATGAGTGATGTGAAATTGATTTACGCGTTTAAACTGTAAACTTTTGCAGTTTCATAACATGAGTGATGTTAAATAAGTGTGTGCTTTGAAACTGTAAACTTTTACTATTTCATAATATGATTTGTACTGTGAATAATGTGAGTCAAGTGTTGAACATATGTTGTTTGAAACTGAAGAATTTGACAGTTTGATAACATGATTTTTACTATAATGACTGTGAAAGGAGTGTTGAATAGATTTGTGCTATGATAGTATAGAAGAGTTTGAATACCTTTTCAAAGTGAGCAAGGCTGATGTGTTTCCACTTGGAGTACATTTTGCCAAGGTTCCATTTCATAAACCTTGGGAAGCCTTCTTTGTTGGATGGTCGGAGGAGTTTACTGTGTTCACAGTACCAGTACTATAAAAAAAAATTGAAATATGTTAGATAGTTAAAAATAGGTGGATGCCTGATATTTTTGTGTGAACTAGTTGAGTAATGTGTTTACCAAGAGTAACATGACGCATCCAGTGACATGCCTTGGGTTGTTGTTTGCATTTTCCATTGAATTCATCAGTGTGTCTTTTATTGTTTCAACCCAATTGTACTTCTTGATGTTGTTGAGATTGTCAACATAGTTGAGGAAACTCCAACTGAGTGTATGGCTTATTGTAGGCATGAGAAGTTTCAAGCACAAGTAAAGGGTGATGACCCTTCCAAGATCTTGACGATCATTGGTTGATTTTCCTTTTTTTGTTTGTTGAAATATTTTGGTCAAAGACTTGCCATCCAATCTCTTTACTGATTTGCATCTTCGTTTGTAAAATGGAAGCTCAAAATCCTTTGGTCTTGCATAGGATTTGGTGGTGATACTGTCTTGTCCACAGTCGATATAAAAAATGAGCTTGACATCACTATTTTTGAGTTTTATTTCCTTTTTGCCAAGTATAAATGCTCTTTTTCTTTTGTTGTAAAATGTTGTCATTTCTGCTATAATGGAATTGTAGCATCTGCACCATGAGGCCTTTAGTTGTGTTGAGGAGAGAGCATTTATAATGGGCCAAAAAGGGGTTTTTTTCCAGCTCTGTCTGTTGGGCTTTTGTGAATTTGACCCCCTTCATTCCGATGTTGGAACAGTAATTAAATTGTTGGACTCTCTTTGCAGGGATTACTGCTTTTTTCCCTTTTGATGCCTTGGTTTTTGTTATAGGAGTTGATTGGCTTTTTTGGAGCTTTCTTTTTTTGGTTAGAGGAGCTTCTTGTTTTTTTGTTGGCTTTCTTTTGTTTGTTTTTGTTGTGGTTGGAGGTGTGGTTGGTGTTTGTTGTGTGGGTGGGGTCTGTGGTGTAGTTCTTGGGCTTTTCCTTGTAGGTAGTGTGGTTGTTTTGTCAGTTTTTTGGTGGGGTCTGTGGTGTTTGGTTGTTTTTTGTTGTGGTGGTTGGGTTTTTTGTGGAGGGGGAAATGTTGGTGGTATTTCAGTGGATACAAGAGACGGACTTTCAAAAAGGGAGATGCTTAAATCCCTTATTGGATTTTTGGGCATATGGGTTTGTTTCTTCTAATATCTTCCAACAGTTATTTCTGAAAAAATGAAAGTAACAGCAGGGTATGAGTAATATAGTGACAAAACTGTATAATTTTGAAGTTTTATATGCAGTTTAATATGAAGTTATATGTATTTGTTGGTAACAGTTATGAAACTGTATAATTTGACAGTTTGATTTGCACTTTATAATAAGTTACTGTAGACACCCCATTTTTTACTGTCCTCAAGACTTAGATGTCATCGTTTTAACACTCGATGATTATCCATGTTTGTGTTCGTCTTGAGTTCTCGGAGGTCTCGGCCACGCGCCTTGCCTCAAGACCTCTCGACTTGCTTGTTTTGTGTTTGGTTTTGAACCAAACACTTGTGTTTTTGCTTCTGAGGGTGGGAAATAGCTTGTTATCCATCCCCATACCTCACTGGCCATGGCTCGAAGCCACCGGCCCTGTTTTGTTGCTACTGGCCATTGGCTATGGCCGGTCGGCACTCTTTATGGTCGGCTAACCATCGTTTTGGTCAATCTGTCATTTTTGGCTGCCGACCACTGTTCATCTGCTTTTGGCAGATATTTTATGCCAGCTATGATAGCTGGTATCCACAATGCACCCCCTCTATACACGTGTATGGAGGGATTTTCCTCTTGCTTAGCTTGTTTAGTAAGCTTGCAAGATTGGAATTCCTATAAAGGGAGGGCTTCTCCTCCCTCCTCAAGGATTCCAAGAAGTTCCAGAGGTCTGGTTTTAGGGTTAGGAGTCTTGTATCTATCCTATCTCTATATCTCCCTCTCCTTTTGATTTGTGTGTGTATAAGGTGAGTTTATTCTTAGTTTTGCACTAAGGCACCTAGTGTTACACCATACCTTGGTTGCTAAGGTGCCAAAGGGTTGTTCTTGGAGTTCTTGGGCTGGTTTTGACCTAAGGAGGTGCTGGAGCTCTCTTCTTGAAGAAGGTCTTCAAGGGTAAGAACCTTACCCTTTTCTTCTTCATTTTTGCACAAGCTTTTAACCTATCTTGTATCTATTTTTAAGCTTAGTGTATAACTGAGAAAAGTTCTGTTTTTACTTGCTTTTGATCTTTGTTCAAGGTCTCTTTGGTTTTTGGGTTGTTGACCCCCTCTTAGGCCTTGTTTAATCTCATTTTGTGCCTTTTTTTGTAAGCTTCGAGACCACCTTGTATTGGTCTTCCCACCACTGAAATCCAAAGGGATTTTAGTGGTGGGGATGATGTTTTGAGGTCCTAAGAAGGAGAGGGTCATCCCCTCTCCTTGTTGCCTTCAATATTTGTCATTTTTGCCTCATGTGTGAGCACCTTGTTTAAGTTCATCATGGCCATGTCTTAGCTAGTATTCGTGGTTGTTTTGCCATGTTATATCTCTGTTTCAAGTTGGTTTAGACACACCATGCATGCTTTGCATACTTGTCTTGTAATGTCATGAAATTGCCTTAACCTGCTTTGTGCTTTGAGCCTTGTTTTTAGCATGATTTTGGTTTAGCTTTGTGAAGCTTTTATGCATGTTTTAGTGTGCTTGAGGTCTAACTTTGGTTATTTGGGTCGTCCATGACTTGCTTTGTATAGCTACTATGCAATCTCCCTTATAGGCCTTGAGTGTTGGCCTCTCTAGCATGCTCTCCTTGCATCATTTCAGTGGTTTGGCACCACTTATCATGTCATTTCAGTGCATATGGTATGCTTGTATGCTTGCATTTGATACTCCTTTGATGCTTTTAATGGTTGATGTCTTATGCTCCATGTTTGGACCATTGCGTATGCTTCCACGTGTAGGCCATTTAGATGCCATCTAAGTGTGTTTTGGGCCTTGTCTCGACCTACATTGGGACTGTTTTGAGTCCCCTCGACCCTTTGGGACTCGCCTTGCATAGCCATGGTTTGATCCCTTAGGTTAGCCTTAGGCCTTGGGCTTGGTTGCATGCTATGCTTGCCTTGTTTAATTGGTTTGGCACCTTTTCTAACATGATTTCAGAGCTTGCTATGCGTGCCATATGTCCATGTTCATCCCTTTTAAGTGTGCTTAAAAGTTGCCTCTTTATGCTTAAGTGTTGGACCATGTGTGCATGCATGTTTGTATGTGACTTTGTCCCTTGTCTCTTAGCATCTTGGCCACTGATTTGGGCATATTTTAGAGCTGCCTAAATCGGTTTAAGACCATCCTTCGCATGTTGTCGCATGCTCGCCTTGTGTGTTGTTACGTACTTGGCCTATCGCATGTTGTTACATGCTTGAATCGCATTACATTTGGCATGCATTTTTTTTTCTAAAGTTGCTTTACATGTTCCCATGCTAAGTCTCATTCACTTGTTGTTGCATGTTGGTTATTAACATTATTGTTACATGTCTCGCATGCTTGTTTGCTTAGGTTGTGTGCCTAGTACAGATTGCTTGTTTGCATGCTCATATTACATACTTAGCTCGCATGCTCAGGTTTCATTTTGCATGCATGCCTTGCCTCTTGAATCACCATGATAGAGGTTGGGTCCCTTGTTTGTTTGGTGTGCATTTCATTTGACATTGAAATGGCACACTTGGCCTCTTTGGCCATACGCATTGAAATGCGCGATTGGTGGCCCGAGGGTCGAGGGCCACGCTCCCTTGAGTTCATAACATGATGGGGAGGTTGGTTGTGCAAACATTTGCTTTAAAATGCATTGTCATGCCTAGTTTGCCCTTTGCTGCTGTCAAAACAGGATTCTGCAGGAAGATATGGTCGACCGACCACATTGAGTGTCGGCCGACTAAATATCTTTGGCCGAGAGCCATACCAATGGTCGATGACCAGTTTTCCCTGGCCGGTGGTGTTTCCTCTTGGTCGGTGACCTTCCACAATGATCAGGAAGTGATTCTGGAGCATCATTGAGACTTGCACAATTTTCAGAGAAGCAGAGCAGGGTAAACAAAGGCAGCTTGTGCATGGTGGTGGATTTCCGAGCGAAGCCGAGCATGCATGCATTGGACCCTCTTCCCGAGGCTGTTTTACCGCTTTATTAGCTTAGTTAATTTGCTTAACTAGTTAAGTGGTCTGTAACTATTTAATTAGCTTGTTAGTTAGTTAGTTAAATTTGTATTATACTTTTGGTCCCTCCGAGAGGGGGCGAATTGTGTAATAAGTGTGCGTGTGTGTGATGCATGTCTTTCAACCCCCACTTCTTTCTTCCTTTTACTTACCTGCTTTAATGGTCAGTATTAGGGCTTATTTTAATTAGCATCCTTATGCTATGCATGTGTGCATTCATTCATCAGTATTGTATGCACCAGGCTTGGCGCGTCATACTAACTGCATAGTATTTCAAATCTAACTTGAATACATGTTATCTGTTGCATTTCACATGCCATCCATAGATTACCCGAGCCTATT
This sequence comes from Camellia sinensis, assembly GCF_055761805.1. Lineage (NCBI taxonomy): Eukaryota > Viridiplantae > Streptophyta > Magnoliopsida > Ericales > Theaceae > Camellia > Camellia sinensis. The sequence goes on along the minus strand of NC_138962.1, from coordinate 176,362,190 downwards.
CTAGCTGCATTTTGCCTGCGATGCATTAGCCATCTTAACATGGACTTGGATCATACATTTGATTACTAACATGTTCCTTGATTTGGCTTGGAGTATTAGGTGAGTGTTTATGCTTTAGTATCTCGCATGAGTGTGAATGTTAACATGAAAGCATGCTTGCCATGAGGCTAATCGCTTAGTTGATTTAGTGCCTGAATGCCTGTGGGTAAAGGTTGGATTGTTTGAATTGGAATAATTCGTCGAAACCCGTGCTTTAGCCTACTTACGAGTAGCAAACTTCAATCCATTTTCAAAACAAACGGATGTGCGATGCTTTGTTCCAACTTGGGCAATCCAGTCTATACTTATATACCGTACGCATCACATAGTAAATCTAGGCTAATAACTGGAATAAGAACGCATAATTTTTCAAAACTAGATATCATGGTTAATAGAGGCCGATCTTTGATCGGGTGAGCGGGGGTGCTCACGAAGTGACCTTTCCCAATCATACCCAAGTTCCCGAGCCGAGGCAACTTTGGTGATGACGGACACGTGGCCTTAGGCAAACGAGTCAGGGTTACCTAAATTTCCCCTTAAAAAATATTTAGGTGGCGACTCTGTATCTGGCAAAGCAGTCAATGTTTGGCACTTCTTTCTAAAAATCAGATTTTCGAAACGATTTGCCAAATTTGGACTCTTTGGTGATTTATCAGTCTTGCATTGCACTTTGCGAGATCAGATTAAGAACCGTGACAATCTGAGAGTCCGAACTATAGTGAGCCCCAAACGAACGAGACGGGATTCCCTCCCGGGGCGTTCGGGGACGTCTACAGTTTCTGGCGACTCTGCTGGGGAGTTAGAGAACTTGACTCGAACTCATGATATCTTATTTTGGCTACACTTATGTGTTTCTTTGCGTTGCATTTGCATCGGTGTGCCTAGGACACCGTGTTTGCCATCTGCTATTCCTGAACGGTTTGCCGCATGCTCGATTTGAGAAGCGTGCCATAAGCTGACCGGTTACGGGCTCTGCCACGATGGGAACACAAACCCCGATTTTTACTGGGGCACCCTTTTCGACCATTCGACCTAGTGCATATCGGAATCCATAGTGACCATCCCAAACTAGGACAAGTTGCTTACTCGATTGTAGGTTGTTTGAAACTGCTGTATGCGTAGTGAAATCCTAGTTCTTGACGAAACTAGGACAGGAAAACCCTACCCTAATATAGAGGTGTATTGGCTTTCATTTGCTTGTTATATGTGCTTTTAGAGTTGACCTCTACAAGGAACGCACATACCTGTTTGCAAGTTTGGGCATCAGGCCTGCAGGCACCAGTGTCAGTGTTTTGAGAATCAGTAGTATCTGCGGGTATCAGATTCAGTTTTGGGGCAGTAGTTTTGGGGAACAGTGGTCAGTGATCAAATACAGTTGTTCAGTTGTGCTTACGATTGTTTGGGTAAAATTGGACTGAGACGCTGCCTGTTTTCTCTTTTAAGAGGAGGGGGGAGTTTCAGAGATCTGAGTTCAGAATAGCCAATGTTCTCCTTCGCCGAAGCAAGGCAGATATTTGATCAATCAAGTCACCAGTCACATCACCTCCGTTCAGTTCAGCGGATTTATGATGTCACAGAATTCAGAAGAAGTCGTGGTTATGGCAGCCGCACTAAACCAAAGGGTCATCTTACAGGGGGAGACCAATGTTGAGATATCACACCCGCCCAGGTCGCCTGCTGCGCGCCCAATCTGGGAACCCCAGTTGTTTCAAGCTCGTGAACCCACCACGTTTGAGTTAATGGGAATGATTGGCGACCTCCAGAGATCCATTGCTGATCTAGTCTATGGAATGTCAGCCCTGCCACCAACTGCATCGTATGTTGGGAATTTCATGCCGCAGGAGCCCCCGCTACTGGGGTTAATTGTAATTGAGCTCAGCCAGCCTGAAGCTGCCTCGAACTCCGGCAATAACGTATCAACGACAACGGGGCTTCGCACTGAAGCAACAACCCAAACCTCCCACCAAGTTGAGGCTAGTGGGAAGAACAAGATGAGGGCAGATGCAGATCCCTATGCACAACTCCAGCAAACTGTTGAGGCTTTGAAAGCCGGGGGGTTGAATAAGCAACAAGTACTCGCAGTTATGCGTAAGACTGTGGATGACACCTTCCCCACTCAAACCGAGAGTAGTTCAAGCCAGAGGGAAAATCGGGATAAGGACCGTCGCACCGGAACTATTCCTGTCAATCCTAACCCTACACCTGGGAAAGATTAGAGAGCCAAGGCAACACCCGCTGATCCTTTCGCTAGTGCGCCCAGCAAAAATCCACAGACTTCGAAGTACCTGCCCCAAGGGTGCATGGGGCTTTCATGCCCTTTATATGCCTTTGTCCAAGGCTCTTCGAATCCTCACGAAAAAAGGTCATCTCAAACCTCTTGAGCCTCGACCTCTCCCTGCTCATCTTCTACCTGGTCATGACGCTACCCAGTACTGTACGTACCATCAACAGGCTGGTCACACCACTAACAATTGCTTTCGTCTTCGCCATGAAGTGCAAGACTTGATCGATAATGAGGTCATCCTCCCACCAAGCTCAGCCAAGTCTGTCACCACTGAGTTTGTAGACTTCGAAGATAGTACAAGTATGTAATCAGGGGTTGGACCACCTGCGGGCGACGCTCGGCTTTTTTTAGATATGGCGTTTGGCACGCACTGTTTTGAGTGTTTTGCAAATGATGACTGTTGTACACTCTGACTTGGGTATTGAGTCAGTTCTGTGGTTTTGTTTTGAGTTTGTCTCTTTGTTTTGAGTCAGTCTTTTTGCTTGAAGGTCAGTCCTGTTGTATAAGAGTCGGGTGATCCCGAAGTTGTTACCTCGGACACCATTGTCGTTTTTGTGCTTGTCTTTTCCTTTCTTTTGAGTCTGTCTCTACTGTGGAGCCAGTTGCAACCAAGAAATCTGTTTGAAACAGCTATGGCTGTCATGCTTTTGTGCTTGTTGCTACTTTGAGCCTGTTGTGCCAACAATGTTCAGAACGAAGCGGCAGTGCTTTTCACTTGCTTTTCTGTGCTTTGAACTCATTGTATTGACCGGAGTTTTTCAAAACCTTTTCAAACTTTGTGATGAAAACAAAGAGGAAGGAATTCCTTTGGATTTGTAAAATTTGATCAATTGAGAGAAAGAGAGGCGTGCTAAGCCCTTAATGAATGAGATCATGCTTGTTAACGTGAGTACTGAGAAGGATCCTAGCTGATCCAGATTGGTTCTACACTGTCTTCAGCGCGAGCAATTCGTCGCTTTCTTAAAAGTTTTCAAAAAAAATGTTTTGTGTGGTCCTGCGAAGACTTGTGTGGAATTGCTCTTGAGATTGTGCAGCCTAGGACCGCTCTCAGACTCGAGACTCGACCCCTCAGTTTCAAACCTTGGACTTAAATTTAGAATGTTCAATGGTCGACCATCAAAGGAGGCTTGTGTGGCCAGATTTGAAGCAGCCCTCGAACAAGAGGCACCAAAGTCAGACCAAGAAGATCAGATGTCGTCAAATGAAGCTTGCGAAGCCAGATCAAAAGCGCCCCTCGAACTAGGGGCAAAAATGTCAAAAGTGCTCGAAGGGCCGAAGATGGATCGTTCTGCAAATCAACAAAGAGTGGCAAGAATGCCAAATCCCAGAACGGAAGAAAATGGATTAAGATGACTTCGAGATCTCAAAAAACCATTTGACATGGACAAAGCTACACTTTTACCCTTGAGAGACTCGCTTGGCCGAAAACCCGGAAGGGCGACCCAGGCAAAAGTTAAAGCAAAGAAAAGAACAAGAAAAAAAAAGAGAGAAAAAATGCAAAGATAAAAAATGAAAATGAAAAAAGAAGAAAACAAAACAAAATGAAAAGAAGAAATGAAAAGAAATGAAAAAAAGAAAAGAAAAACATAGCTCGCAAGGTTGAAAACCCGGAAGGGCGGCCTTGGCAAAAGTTAGAGCGTAAAAGGAGAGGTTAAATACCCGAGTGTACCTTAACCGGAGCTACGTAAGGCTTGATTCCCATGTTTGGGATACGTAGGCAACTTTATCCTGAAGTCCAACCACAAATACTTCCAAACCGACTGTGTCCATGTAATGGTTTTGATCATCTTTGTCATTCCTGTATCCGAGAGTTCAGCTGTGACCATCGCTATGAGGACTGATTACAACGCACTGCGGTGCCCGTCCAAACAAGGGGCAACTTTCCGTTGCCAATACGCCGCGACGCCATTCAAACAAGGGGCAACTTTCCGTTGTGATGCAGTGTCGTTCGGACAAGGGGCAATTTTTCCATTGTCATGGATCCGAGGTTACGCACTTTGAGAGTAGGTTCCATGCTCATTGAGCAGTGACCGTTTGCAAAAATAGTTTTTGAGAATTTTTACTGAGGTTGACTAGTTTTCTCGAAAATTATTTCATTTTTCCAAAATCGGGCCATTTTCTTGGACCCAAAAAGGAAAATTTTCAGTGCTCATAGCCTGACTTGCATGATTTTAAATCAGAAAGTTGAACGAGCATGTTAATCAAACTTTTATATTGATCAAAATTGTTTTAGTAGAAAACAAAAACAAAAATGGTCAAATTAATGAACTAGGGGCACAGTTGAGTCAGGCTACCTGTCTTTTCCCCGTTATCCATGCGTTTGCCAGAAAGGGCACTCTACCTACCAGAAAAGCACACAGTTGAAGCTAACAACAAAGGGCCGAAAGCTCTCAGTATCCTCCAAGCAACGAGGTATCAAGCCAAGTGCGAAGCACGAACTCGAGTGGATCAAGTTACTCCATTCCCTCTTTCGGGGCCTTGACTAAATGACACCGAAGGAGATAGCCGCGAGCTAATAGTGTTGGGCATGAACCCACAACCTTTTGTTTATCCATCAAACCACCCAGGGGAGGGATAAAAAAAATAAGAGATTGAAGAATAGAGAGATGTGCGTTGAGGGAAAAAGTGAGGAAAAAGGGCTTTTTTCAAAGAAAAACAGAGATTGAGTGCCAGAGTGATGTAAGAATCACAAATGAGAAAGGGTGGGAAACAATACCCGGAGAAACTAGCCTCTCGCTTTTGTAACACGTCCGAGTGTCGTGTCTTTTGTTTGCCTCGATTCTTGTCTTGAGTCGTTTTAGGTGTCTGTGTTTGTCTTTAAGTTGTATACCTTTTGTTTTCTGTTGTTGAGTGTTTTTTCGCTGTGTTCAATCGTAGGCTCAATACCCGATTGAGAACTCATTTCTTGATGAATCGCTTTGTGCTCAGAGTGCAGTGCCATTCTCCACGTTTGTTCTTCCACATTTGGAGCATCTGAGTATGTTTCAACTTCTGCCAATCTCATCTCTGCATCTCGTCTGCTCGGATCGAATTGTTTGTTCAAAATTAGCTATATGCCGAATAAACAGAGTACTGTGTTGCGAGCAGTGTGTTCGAAACGAACACTCTATATGTTGAACATATTGAGAACTTGTGATTAGTTCCATTTCCAGTGCCTTCCGACGTTGATTTTGCAAAGTCACACCTGTATTACATCAATTTGCTTATCGAGTTGTTGCTCATTTGCTTATCGAGTTGTTACTCATTTGCTTATCAAGTTGTTGCTCATTTGTTTATTGAGTTGTTGAGTTGTTACTCATTTTGCTTATCGAGTTGTTACTCATTTGCTTGTTGAGTTGTTACTCATTTGATTACCGAGTTGTCGCAATTTTGTTTATCGAGTTGTTGCTCTTTGTTTATCGAGTTGTAAAGTTGTCAAGGCTTTATGGTTGCTTATTGAGTTAAGTTGCTACGTTGCTCTACCTAACCCGGCATTACATGCATGTTCAATTTCCAATTCAATTACATTGTTATGTAATATGATGCGATGCGATGTATGAAATACGTGATGCAACACTCTTTTTGGGAAAAAGCTTGTTTCATTCCATCATCCTTTCAAGTACATAGTTTTGAAGAAAACAAAACCTGCCTACGGTAGTACAATGCGCTCAATCTACCAGCAAAAAGAAAAGCAAAAAGAAGGGAAAAGCAACAAAAAAGTCTGAACAAGACAAGGAAAAAGAAGAAAAGCAGCAAAAAGTCTAGATTAATGACAAAATGGTCTCAGGCATGAGAGTCTGTCCTCGTCCTCTTCCTGGACGAAGGTCCAGGAGTATCGTCGCCGACTCCACCATCTGAGCTCGAGCCCGAATCATCTCCAGTCTCATCCTCCGATGACTCTGACTCTGCCTCTGCCTCTGCCTCTATCTCGGACTCATCGTCGTCCGGAATCAGTGCCCATGAACTGCTCCCAACGTGAGTGCGCCCCGCCTTGGTGCAGGGGTGTACTGTGGTCCCTCGCCCTGCTCTCCCTCCTCCTCGGGCAGATACAGATGGTCCTGCTAGAGTCCCCCCTGCAGCCGAAATCTGGAATGGGGGCTGAAAAGGACGAATGGTAAATGCATCAGCAAAGCAGAGTATGGATACAGAATACAGCGTATGAGTACAGTGTATGAATGCTATGAGCAGTATATCAGTGCAGAATGCCGTGTATGAATGCTATGAGTAGTATATCAGTGCAGAATGCCGTGTATGAATGCTATAAGCAGTATATCAATGCAGAATGCCATGTATGAATGCTATGAGCAGTGTGTCAATACAGAGTACAGTGACTGAGTGCAGTATATGAATGTCGGAAGCAATGCTATGAGCAATCTGTGGGTTACAGTGTATCAAATGCCGTGAGGGCCATGTATCAAGTGTAGTGTTGATAGTGCGATGCATCAGATCATGTGTGAAACAGATTATGCACAGTTTGAGATTGTGGTTGAAGGAGCTTACCGGGATACTGTAGATAACCAGCAGGTCGAGGCTCCGCTGTAGCATCCCCATCACGGAGGCAGTCAACTCCAGGGACTGGCGAGTATACTCGAAGGAAGCCTGCAAAAGTGTGCATCAGTATTCTGCGAAATATCAAACGGAATGAAATGAAATGACGGTACAGAATACAAAATGCAATAGTACATACCGGGGGCAAGTCGTAGAACCTGACTAACTCATGATCAGCCGGAGGGGGAGCGATGGGGATCTGATAAGTCTTCCCACCCTGCCCTTTGCATGTCATCATCGTAGGCAGTGCTGGCCACCCAACTCTCTGCCTTCTCCGGGGCCCACTCCTACCACGGGCCCGAGCCATCCTCGGTGCTCCTGCTCCTGCTCCTGCTCCTGCCACTGGCGCCGCAGGCCTCTCCCTCTCAGCTCGGCGAGCACTACCCAGAGGCCGCATGATATAGGTCTTGACGTACTCTACATAGTCGCCCTCGCCTCTAAAGCCCTCTGAGTCCCAACCGATCGTATAAACGGCCATCTCCTGTGGAGTGAATATCTCTGTCCGCCTCATGGTCGTAGGAGGCAACTGCGGAACTGTCTGCTCTGGCACGCCTAAGGTCTGTCGCAAGAAGCGCTCGCCCAGGTACCAGGCCCGACAGACTGGGCCCTCTAGCAAAATTCTGAACCGGGAGGTCTCCTGAGCGCCCTCATACCGCTCCCGTACTGCGATGGGCAATGAGGCCCATAGCTGCCAGGTGATCTGCAAACAAAATACAGTTTGTTATCTACTGCTATTAAAAATGAAATGCAAAGCGAAGCTTAAATGAATTGTAATGTTTGACATACCTCGGCTGCGGTAATGGTATCGAAGTAGCGGCGGAAGAAAATGAGGGACTCCCGTGGTCTCCGCTCGCGCCTCACGTCGAAGCGATGAGAGAACGGCACACCAAGGGGAATCTCCTCGTTTGGCACTGGGGCAAGCCTTGGAAAGTAGGCATACACCCACAACTGTACAGTGTAACAGAACATATATGAGCATACTTATCAGATAAGGTAGTATACAGATCAAGCAGTATGCAAATAAAGTAGAAAGCGGTATGTGCAGTGTATCGTGCGGAGTGTGCAGTGTGTGCAGTGTACAGATAATGTGAAACAGAGCTAAAAAGGCAAAAAAGGAAATACGTACCTCCCAAGCTCGCCAGTAGCCTCCGAGCAACTGTCCGCTGAGGCGGGAGGATGAACTCATGTAGCCATAGAGAGTAGCCAAGCCTGCGCCACCCCAGTCATAGCGGTGGATCTGTGTCACATCCACCAGTGCGCTCAGCAAGTAGAGGGCCATGGTGTTAGCCCGGTCGGCAAACAGAGTGGTCCCCAGCAAGAACACGATAAAGCCCCGGGCGTACTCCTCCTCATCCTCCTGTGTAGTAGGTGCCTGGATCCAAAAATGGTCCTCGAACTATGAATATTGCACGAACCCTGCCCGAGCGAAAGGTGGCTGAGCGCCGAGCAGGTACATCTGAGCGGCTTCCCACTCGTCCATGTCAGTGTCGAAGGGGATCGGATCACCCCTCACTCCGATGCCTGTGAGCATGGAGAAGTCGAAGGGAGTCATCGTCATCTCCCTGGTGGCGAAAAGGTGGAAAGAGTCGGTGGTGTCCCACCACCTCTCTACCAGGGCAGCAAGGAGAGGCCTACTCGCAGTGAGGCGCGAGAGTCCCATGCAAAAAGTCCCAAAGCCAGCTCGGTCAACGATGCGACGAACCGCATCGGGCAGCTCTATGTACCAGGCTCTAGCGGCAACCTTCCCATACCCCCGGAAGGCATGGGAATCCCCCCTGTGGTCAAAACAAACATTTGCGAAACAGTGTTACAAATATAGTGTTGAATGCACTCAGAATTGATGAAAATACAGCATGTGTACACGTGTTCAGATTCAAACAGATATCGGGTGCGGGTGTGCTCGCAGTGAACTACAGCATGTGATGTATCAGTGTGTTTGAGTGGTTCAGTGAAAATACAGCGTGTGTGCACATTTTCAGATTCAAACAGATATCGGGTGCAGGTGTGCTCGCAGTGAACTGCAGCATGTGATGTATCAGTGTGTTTGAGTGGTTCAGTGAAAATACAGTGTGTGTGCACGTGTTCAGATTCAAACAGGTATCGGGTGCGGATGTGCTCGCAGTGAACTACAACATGCAATGTATCGGTGTATCCGGGCCAAACATTTAAAGAACAGAATCAACTATTGCAGTTATGTACTCTACTTTGCAGAAAATGAAACAGGGAAGAGTGTACCTCAGAAGCGCCATAGGATAGATGTGACTCTAGCTCGCGCAGCAGAAGCTCCGGTGGCGTGCCTCGTGCATGGCTCCGGAAGTAGCGAAGGCTGTCAGGAGGAAGCACGTGTATCGCCGGCCTGTAGGTCGCCAGATCGAACGGCCGGATGTGAAGAGGCAGGAGCTCGGCCTCGGGATCCACGTCCATCTCCGAGGGAGCCCCACCCTGTGGTATGTCGTCTTCCATCTCGAAGAGAGTGCAAAAATGGCCGGAAGTGCGAAAACCAGGCAAGAATGTGAAAAGTCAACTGAAAAGTTAACCCCGAGAGGGTGAAAAATGGACGGAAAGCTCGGAGTACGAAAAATGCACGAGAATCAAAGTAAACTCAAGGGAAACAAATCCCGAGTGGTGGAGATCGAGAAAGAGACACCGAAAACAAGTTTTGCTCGGTTCAAAATGTACAAAACGAGAAGGTGTTCGCGAATCGAACGACGAAACGGGCTCAAAAATCGAGAAAAATGGTGGATTGAAGCTTGGAAAATAACCTAGAGAGGGAGGGGAGGGATTTTTGACCAAGCGGCAAGTGAGAAATAAGGGCTTAAAGCCCTATATTTAAAGACCCGTAGCGAATTGACAAAACTGCCCTGATATTGGCATTTTTGTCCGGTCGGCCAAATATTTGGCCGATGGCCTTGTTTTGCGGCCGGTGAATGGCCAGTCACCTCCCCCGATGGCCGGTGAATCTCTTACACCCTTGTTTGGGTCATTGATGTGGTTTGGGACCTTCTTTGCTCAAGACAGTGCAAGGAGCTGCATTTTGAAGCTTAACCGGTCTTTGTGCCGTGTCTTCTGTGCGTAGCACTCGAATATGTGCAAAGTGTATCCTTTTTGTATCCTTTTTGTATCTTGCAAAGGTTCGAAAACTACTTCAAATACGTTGCATTGTTATGCATGTCCGTATGCGTTGTAGCACACACCATCTCTTGCATTGTTATGCATGTTTGCATACGTTGTAGCACACATCATCCATTGCATTGTTATGCATCTCTACACGCGTTGTAACGCGCACAACTTGCATTGATATGCACTGCCCGTTTGCCTTGTCATGCATTTCAAAAGACGCGCGTTGTCGCGCATTCAAGTTCATTTGCATTGTCATGCATTTCAAAAGACGTGCGTTGTCACGCATTCAAGTTCATTTGCATTGTCATGCATCTCATATGTTATGCGTTGTCACACATTTTGAATTCATGTGCATTGTCATGCATCCCAATAGTATGCATTGTCATGCATTGACATACACTTCAATTACACGCATTGTCATGCATCTTTATCGTACATTTCAATTACATGCATTGTCATGCATTCTCGTTCACGCATTGTCATGCGTGTCTCACTTTGCATTGTCATGCATTTCTTTAACTTGCATTGTCATGCATGTCTCATTTGCATTGTCATGCATTTATCTTATCTTGCATTGTTATGCACATTCCACCCACGTTGTTTCGCATTCTTAGATTGCAGTGTCTTGCATCCTCCCGTCCACCCGCGTTGTTTCTCATTCTTAGGTTGCATTGTCTTGCATCCTTCCACACACACATTGCATGCGTTGTCGCGTCGTGCTTTACTTATATGTGTTCAAGTTTCCATACGCATTGCATGCGTTGTCGCGTTATGCTTTACTTATATGTGTTCAAGTTTCCATACGCATTGCATGCGTTGTCGCGTTATGCTTTACTTATATGTGTTCAAGTTTCTACACACATTGTATGCGTTGTCGCGTCGTGCTTTACTTATATGTGTTCGAGTTCCTACACACATTGCATACGTTGTCGCGTTATGCTTTACTTATGTGTTCAAGTTCCTTTATTTTCACACATTGTACATGTTGTCGCATGTGTTTTACTTACATGTGTACATTTTATTCCTTACTTTATACATTTTATGCGTTGTCGCGCATACTTTACTTACATGTATATGCTCTTCCTCACCTCCACACATTGTACACGTTGTCACGTGTACTTTACTTATATGTGTTCGTGCCTTCATAGCATTGTTATGCTTGTTTCAGATTGCATTGTTATGCACACACTTGGGTTGTGTTGTTATGCACCCCTCTCACCCGCATTGTCATGCACTCCTTCGCTTGCGTTGTCACGCACCTTTCAACTGCATTGTTATGCATATTGCTAACGATATTGTACCTGTTAAGTTCTCTTTCTTTTTCAGGCACGATATTGTATGTACGGTTCATTTAAGGCTGGCACGACCAGACGAACCGGACAGGAAGGATATTGTATGTACGATTCATTTGAAGCTGGCACGACCAGACGAACCGCATAGGTATTATATTCTCCGCGTGAAACGTAGCGAGAATTACATAATTCTCTTACATCCTTTCTGCATTGTAATGTAGTTTGGTTTTCGACTTGCTTAAAACTGTTGCATTTATTATATGTATTTGCTTCGTTACAGCTTTCTTTGCATGATCATTAGTTATGCTCGGCCTTGTGCATTGTCTTGCATCTTGCTCCCACCTTTGGGCGCACACCTTTATCTGTAGCTTGTATGCTTTGTCTAAATCTTCAGCCTTGTCAAAAATGGGTCGTCTCTGGGCTTTGACACTCACTCTCGTCATTGTTATGACTTTCGAGTTCTGTCAAAGAGGGGCAATTGTAGACACCCCATTTTTAACCGTCCTCAAGACTTGGACGTCATCGTTTGAACACTCGACGATTATCTATATTTGTGTTCGTCCTGAATTCTCGGAGGTCTCGACCACGCGCTTTGCCTCAAGACCTCTCGACTTGCCTGTTTTGTGTTTGGTTTTGCACCAAACACTTGTGTTTTTGCTTCTGAGAGTGGGAAATAGCTTGTTGGCCATCCCCATACCTCACCGGCCATGGCTCGAAGCCACCGGCCCTATTTTGTTGCTACCGGCAATTGGCTATGGTCGGTCGGCACTCTTTATGGTTGGCCGACCATTGTTTTGGTCAATCTGTCATTTTTGGCTGGCCGACCACTGTTCATCTGCTTTTGGCAGATATTTTATGCTAGTTATGATAGCTAGCATCCACGATGCACCCTCTCCATACATGTGTATGGAGGGATTTCCCTCTTGCTTAGCTTGTTTTGTAAGCTTTGCAAGATTGGAATTCCTATAAAGGGAGGGCTTCTCCTCCCTCCTCAAGGGTTCCAAGAAGTTCCAGAGGTCTGGTTTTAGAGTTAGGAGTCTTGTATCTATCCTATCTCTATATCTCCTTCTCTTTTTGATTTGTGTGTGTATAAGGTGTGTTTATTCTTAGTTTTGCACTAAGGCACCTAGTGTTACACCATACCTTAGTTGCTGAGGTGCCAAAGGGTTGTTCTTGGAGTTCTTGGGCTGGTTTTGACCTAAGGAAGGTGCTGGAGCTCTCTTCTTGAAGAAGGTCTTCAAGGGTAAGAACCTTACCCCTTTATTTCCCATTTTTGCACAAGCTTTTAACCTATCTTGCATCTATTTTTAAGCTCAGTGTATAACTGAGAAAAGTTCTTTTTTTACGTGCTTTTGATCTTTGTTCAAGGTCTCTTTGGTGTTTGGGGTTGTTTACCCCCTCTTAGGCCTTGTTTAGTCTCATTTTGTGCCTCTTTTTGTAAGCTTCGGGACCACCTTGTATTGGTCTTCCCATCACTGAAATCCAGAGAGATTTCAGTGGAGGGATGATGTTTTGAGGTCCTAAAAAGGAGAAGGTCATCCCCTCTCCTTGTTGCCTTCAATATTTGTCATTTTTACCTCATGTGTGAGCACCTTGTTTAAGTTCATGATGGCCATGTCTTAGCTGGTATTCGTGGTTGTTTTGCCATGTTATATCTCTGTTTCAAGTTGGTTTAGACACACCATGCATCCTTTGCATACTTGTCTTGTAATGCCATGAAATTGCCTTAACCTGCTTTGTGCTTTGAGCCTTGTTTTTAGTATGATTTTGGCTTAGCTTTGTGAAGCTTTTATGCATGTTTTAGTGTGCTTAAGATCTAACTTTGGTTATTTGTGTTGTCCATGACTTACTTTGTATAGCTACCATGCAATCTCCCTTATAGGCCTTGAGTGTTGGCCTCTCTAGCATGCTCTCCTTGCATCATTTCAGTCCACATGGTATGTTTGTATGCTTGCATTTGATACTCCTTTGATGCTTTAAAAGGTTGATGTCTTATGCTCCATGTTTGGACCATTGTGTATGCTTCTATGTGTAGGCCATTTAGATGCCATCTAAGTGTGTTTTGGGCCTTGTCTCGACTTATATTGGGACTGTTTTGAGTCCCCTCGACCCTTTGGGACTCGCCTTGCATAGCCATGGTTTGATCCCTTAGGTTAGCCTTAGGCCTTGGGCTTGGTTGCATGCTACGCTTGCCTTGTTTAATTGGTTTGGCACCTTTTCTAACATGATTTCAGAGCTTGCTATGCTTAGCATATGTCCATGTTCATCCCTTTTAAGTGTGCTTAAAAGTTGCCTCTTTATGCTTAAGTGTTGGACCATGTGTGCATGCATGTTTGTATGTGACTTTGTCCCTTGTCTCTTGGCATCTTGGCCACTGATTTGGGCCTATTTTAGAGCTGCCCAAATCGGTTTAAGACCATCCTTCGCATGTTGTCGCATGCTCGCCTTGTGTGTTGTTACGTACTTGGCCTATCGCATGTTGTTGCATGCTTGAATCGCATGTTGTTGCATGCTTAAATCGCATTGCATTTGGCATGCATTTTCTTTGCTAAAGTTGCTTTACATGTTCCCATGCTAAGTCCCATTCACATGTTGTTGCATGTTGGTTATTAGCATTATTATTACATGTCTCGCATGCTTGTTTGCTTAGGTTGTGTGCCTAGTACACATTGCTTGTTTGCATGCTCATATTGCATACTTAGCTCGCATGCTCAGGTTGCATTTTGTATGCATGTCTTGCCTCTTGAATCACCATGATAGAGGTTGGGTCCTTTGTTTGTTTGGTGTGCATTTCATTTGACATTGAAATGGAACACTTGGCCTCTTTGGCCATCACGCATTGAAATGAGCGATTAGTGGCCCGAGGGTCGAGAGCCACACTCCCTTGAGTTCATAACATGATGGGGAGGTTGGTTGTGCAAACATTTGCTTTAAAATGCATTGCCATGCCTAGTTTGCCCTCTGCTGCTGTCAAAACAGGATTCTGTAGAAAGATATGGTCGACCGACCACATTGAGTGCCGGCCGACTAAATATCTTTGGCCGAGAGCCATACCAATGGTCGATGACCAGTTTCCCCTGGCCGGTGGTGTTTCCTCTTGGTCGGTGACCTTCCACAGTGATCAGGAAGTGATTCTGGAGCATCATTGAGACTTGCACAATTTTTAGAGGAGCAGAGCAGGGGAAACAGAGGCAGCTTGTGCATGGTGGTGGATTTCCGAGCGAAGCCAAGCACGCATGCATTGGATCCTCTTCCCGAGGCTGTTTTATCGCTTTATTAGCTTAGTTAATTTGCTTAATTAGTTAAGTGGTCTGTAACTATTTAATTAGCTTGTTAGTTAGTTAAATTTGTATTATTCTTTTGGTCCCTCCGAGAGGGGGCGAATTGTGTAATAAGCGTGCGTGTGTGTGATGCATGTCTTTCAACCCCCACTGCTTTCTCCCTTTTACTTACCTGCTTTGATGGTCAGTATTATGGCATATTTTAATTAGCATCCTTATGCTATGCATGTGCGCATTCATTCATCAGTATTGCATGCACCAGGCTCGGCGCATCATACTAACTGCATAGTATTTCAAATCTAACTTGAATACATGTTATCTGTTGCATTTCACATGCCATCCATAGATAAGCCGAGCCTATTCTAGTTGCATTTTGCCTGCGATGCATTAGCCATCTTAACATGGACTTGGATCATACATTTGATTACTAACATGTTCCTTGATTTGGCTTGGAGTACTAGGTGAGTGTTTATGCTTTAGCATCTCGCATGAGTGTGAATGTTAACATGAAAGCGTGCTTGCCATGAGGCTAACCGCTTAGTTGATTTACTGCCTGAATGCCTATGGGTGAAGGTTGGATTGTTTGAATTGTAATAATTCGTCGAAACTCGTGTTTTAGCCTACTTGCGAGTAGCAAACTTCAATCTATTTTCAAAACAAACGGATGTGCGATGCTTTGTTCCAACTTGGGCAATCCAGTCTATACTTGTATCCCGTACGTACGCATTACATAGTAAATCTAGGCTAATAACCGGAATAAGAACGCATAATGTTTTCAAAACTAGATATCATGGTTAGTTGAGGCCGACCTTTGATCGGGCGAGCAGGGGTGCTCACGAAGTGACCTTCCCCAATCGTACCCAAGTTCCTGAGCCGAGGCAACTTTGGTGATGACGGACACGTGGCCTTAGGCAAACGAATCAGGGTTTCCTAGATTCCCGCATAAAAAATATTTAGGTGGCGACTCTGTATCTGGCAAAGCAGTCTATGTTTGGCACTTCTTTCTAAAAATTATTTTTCCAAAACGATTTGCCAAATTTGGACTCTTTGGTGATTTATCAGTCTTGCATTGCACTTTGCGAGATCAGATTAAGAACCGTGACAATCTGAGAGTCCGAACTGTAGTGAGCCCCAATGAACGAGACGGAATTCCCTCTCGGGGCGTTCGGGAACATCTACAGTTACCTATTTGTTTTGAGTAGTGATTAAACTGTGTAATTTTACAGTTTCATTTGCAGTTTGAATAAATTTAGATATGTTACTTGTAGAGTGATGAAATGAAACTGTATGATGTTGCAGTTTCTATAAATAGTATCAACAATAGGAACAACCCATTGTATTTTGTACAGCAACAATAACAACGAGAAGATTAAGTATTCAAAAATAACAACAATAAGAAAAGGCAATATTGAACAACAAGAATAAGAATAAGGTGTTGAATGTGTAAAAACAAGGATTTATGTGTAAAAATAGTGGATTAGAATGTTTAAAAACATGGGACTAGAATGTTGTAAAACAGGGGATTATATATGAAAGAGGGTTTATACATTTTGAAGTATGTAAAATGTATATATACGAAATATGAAAGTATAATGTACAAATTTGAATGAAAAATAATGAATAGGTGAAGAGAGATGTTACTTTTTTTCCCCATTTCTGTGAATCGGAAGTCAGGAATTATGAAATTTCTTCAGAGTGGTGATGGTTCTTCGTGTTGTTGAGAGTCGCCGATTGAAGAATATGAACGGCTTGGTGTTGTGTTGAAGATGAACTGTTTCGTTTTGTGGTTAGGGTAGGGTTTCAGAGGGAATGGGGTCGAACGAAGAAGAGATGGAGGAGTGAGAATGCGATTTCGAACGACGGAGATGTAACAGTGTACTGATCAGACTGTGATGATCGTGGGTAATGAAGATGAACGATTTTGTTTTGTGGTTAGGGTAGGGTTTCAGAGGGAATGGAGTCGAACGGAGGAGAGATGGAGGACTGAGAATTCGATTTCGAGCGGCGGAGATGTGACAGTGTACTGATCAGACTAAGATGATCGTGGGTGATGGTTGCGCGCGTGTAAATTGGATGATATATTGTGGGTATTTTCGTCTTATTGATAATTTGAGAACTTAATGGAATATTAAATTTGTTTTGGGCCTAAATGGGGTACGATATGTTGGGCTTGGACCTTTGGGTCAGTTCCCCTTTTTATAATTGGGTCTTGCTAATAAGTGTCCCTAAGATATAAGTAAATGACAAACAAATTTGAAGAACACAAGACATTTTTCGTTAAATTCAATATACTTTTACTGAAATTAATACACTTATCAATATTTTTACATATTTCTAAGACATTTTATACACACTTCCTAACATTAAAAAATGCATAAGGGACACTTATTAACATTTACCTTTATAATTTAACTGATCAAAATAATTTAAGAGACCTTTATATAAATATTCCTTAAAAAAGTTATGTTGTGAGATTATGTAAAATGAATTAAGCTATGTTCGGCCTTGTTTTACCAATGAAACAAAAAAATTAAATAATAATGTTACACTAAAATAACTATAAAAAATTTTAAGCATCATTTAAATTCAATCTTCTTGTGGTGAAAATTACACTTAAAATGAATTTGAGCCAATATCTTCTGTGCACATTTTTGTGTTTATTTATAGGCAAATATAAGTATCACTTGTAAACAAAATGGGAAGAAGGCAAGATAAAAAATACAATTTGTTCTTTTTTGTTAAATAAAAAAAATGTTTTAAATGAGTATATATTTGTTGGAATATAGATATTGTTCAATAAATCACAAAAAATAAATACATATAAATAATTGAATTTCTTTTTCACTTACAAATTCTTTATCCAAACATAATATCAATGTGGTTATTAGTATATTCAATTTTGCCAATTTACTCAAGACATTAGTATTAACGTTGTGGTTTTACCTAATTATATATGTAGAAAAAGACTGTTATAATATGCTCCATATAACTACAGAAAAAATAATATAATTTCATATTTTTTGAATTATAATTAATAAAAATTAAAAAAAATATAACCAAATAAAAAAAAAGTCATAATTAAAATTTTAAAATAATATCATAATTAAAAAAAAATTAAGTCATAACTAAATAAAAAAATAACGTAACTAAAGATACGTATAATATAAAATATAAAGTGTAGATAATAAAATTCTCCATATATTTAAAAAGGTTTCGTTGTTTTCACCACACACGTTCGAGGAATGTGTTCTCCGATGCAACATAAAAAACGGGTTAAATGAAAATATTAAATATATACATAATTTTTTAAGAAATATTTTATAAAAAAATAAATAATTTTATCAATATAAAAACTAAACACTTAATTTTCAATTTAAATAAAAATTATAAAAAAAATAATATTTTAATCTTTAAAATCACAAAAAATAATATTTTAGATATATATATATATCTATTTTTTATGTTATTTTTCTTTAATGATAAATTAATAATTTAGATTGAAAATAAATTTTAATTAACAAAATTCCAAACTCAGTCAAACTTAATATTTTGTTTGGAATACTTTCTAATTTTTATGATAAAATAAATAAATAATTATATAATATAATTCTACATGAATATTTATAAAGAAATTTATTTTTTTTATTGATTTGATATAAGTTTGATAAAATGATTAAATTTCATTTTCACTAAAATTTTTATTAAATTTCAATTTAATGAAAGATTTGATGAAAATTTGGAAATACTTATAGGCAGGAGGGGGTGTGTGTATATGTGAAGAAGGAAATTATTCTATGACCCGGAGGTGAATTAGAGGTTTTATGGAAAGTTGGATATTAGCACATATTTTTATTTTTTTAATCTTTTTTTAGTTATATTATCTTTTTTATTTTTTTATATATTTTTTCATAAAAAATTTAAAAATATATTATCCCAAACAACCTTTTATTTTACATCCTCAACCAATGAAATATTATTAGTTGGGTAAACTACTAATAGGTCTAATAATTGGACTTAATTCTTATCAAGTCTTATTGAAAATAAGTTTTGATAAAATAATCGCTAAAAATAAATTTTTTTATGACGATTTTTTACACATGTCGCTAAAAATTAACAATTAGTGACTTTTTTTTGTCATGATTTTTATAAATTGTCGCTAAAACTTACAATTAGTGACGTTTTTCTGTGACGAATTTTTTAAATTGCCGCTAAAAGTTGTGAATTAGCGACACTTTTTTGTGACGATTTTTTTAAACTGTCGTTAAAACTTATAATTAATTATATTTTTTGTGACAAAACTTTTATATTGTCGTTGAAAATTAACAATTAGTGATATTTTTTAATAGTGTTTAGTGAAAAATGTCATTAATTATTATAGGACCTACTGAATAATAAGTCCATTTATTAGGACTTACACGTAAGTCCCCTTATTAGTTTTGTTAGACTTATTTATTTTTATGATTATTTTGATTCTTTGTTTGATTTATTTGGAAAAGAAAAATATATTGAAACTTAGGTAGCGTTTGGTAGAATTTTCTAAATATAATTTGATAATAGAGTTATATTTTAATTTTATGAGTTTTGAAATTATAATTTAAGTGTGAAAAATTTGTTTGGTTAGGAGTTTTGAAAAGAATTTTAAATTGAGTTTTAAATGAATGATGTAACATATGATATTTAATTCAAAAATTTACAACTCATAACTAAACACATAACCCAAAATCCTATTCAAAGCTCATAAGAAAAATTTTAAAAATTTTACAAATATTTTTTATTTAAAATATAAAAATAACAGGCGCAAAAAAAAAAAAAAACGAACGTTGTTCAAAATTTTACAAATATTTTTTATTTAAAATATAAAAATAACAGGCGCAAAAAAAAAAAAAAAAAAAAAAAAAAAAAAAAAAAACGAACGTTGTTCCGATCAATCGGCCAGACGTCCAGGTTAGCTAAATTTTCTTGCCTAGAAAGGAATTTTCAAAAGTGAGTATGGAATTATAATTTAAAAATTCAAAACAAATACCACACTGAAAACAATGGGTGGAAATGTGTTTAGAGAGATTCTCCAAACACGGCCAATTTTTTTGTCAAATTAAAGATGAACCAAATCTTTCACTAATTGTTTGAGATGAACTATATAAGTGTACTTTTTTGATTTTTTGGATAAAAAAGTAGAGAAAAAAAGATGATTGTTTGAGATAACTTTTCAATTTTTTACGAAAAAATGTGTATTAAATATTATATAAAATAGCAAAATTACCATAGTACCCCTATGCCCTATGCGTACTAACATTGATGCTCTAAGGTACAAGTATGGATTACTGTGAAATGAGATGGTGCCTTCAAAAGATATATATAGGACAAGGCTTCCCTATATATATTCATTGAACTTAAGGGTACTCATGGGTCCCATTTTCGGTAATTTGAACCGATCAATGTGTAGAACTCGTCAAATACTATATAGCTATAAAAAACCATGTTGATCGGAGATCGATAACTATATGATCAAATCAATTTTGTAAAAAAATGGACGATGAAAAATAAACGGTTGAAAAAAATCTGATTTTATCACATAGCTATCTATATCCGATCAACGTGATTTTTTACAAGCATATATTACACGACGAATTCTACACATTGAACGGTTCAGATTATCAAAATGGGACCCGTGATGGCCCACCACAAGCCCAACAATACCCTCAAGTTCGATGAATATATATAAGTTTTTTCATAAGATATATGAAAAGTATCCCATGGGCCCCATATGCGAGCTTGTACCATCACTGGAGGGTATAATTTTGGCTTGTATTTTTTTTTTTTTTTGCACTTTTTTGGTGAATAGTGACTTATATTATTTTATTCCTTAATTTTGAGTGGGATGGAGAGAATAATAAAATTTAAGATGAACAAGTAATTTTTTAAAAACTTTGATGAAATTTAATGAAAGATTGGAATAACCCATATCAAAACAAATTTTTACTTATTTAAAATCAAATAGTAAAAATTTTAATAAATTTAAAATCAAATGGTAAAAAATTTAACTAATTCCTTAATTAAATAGTAAAAAATTCATTAATCAAATAGTAATTGATAGTAAAAAAATTCCTTAATTAACTAATTACTTAATCAAATAGTAACTAATTCCTTAATTTAAAATCAAATAGTAAAAAATTTAACTCATTCCTTAATTAAATTCATTGATCAACTTTCATTCAAAATTCCCTCCCTGCAATCTCTCTCTCTCTCTCTAAATGCATATATATATACTTGCATACACATACAGGTATTCAGTGGAATTTTGATATGTTATTGGAGTTGTTGCAATGAAGGAGAATTTCTTATTGCTTCAGAAGATGACTTTTTTATTACTTCTTATTTGCAATATTTCGATATTTCTTCAGAAGATGATTTTCTTATGGCTTCTTATTTGCGATATTTCGATATTTCTTCAGAAGATGATTTTCTTGTTGCTTCTTATTTGCGATAGCTTCCAAGACTTTCAACTTTCAGGTTCTACTTTATCTTCCTTCTTATATGTAGTTACGTCCATATCTATGTTTGTGTTTGTTTTTCTCGATTATATGCAATTGTTATATAGATTTCAAATTTCCAATTCATTTTGAAACTAAACGAAGTTTAGGATGTGAGGATTTATTTTGATGTTTGTTAATTGCGAAAATCTTGATGAAGCTTGATTTTGTGAATTGCGACATATTCTTGTATGAAAGGAACTGCTTTTCTTGTCTCAATTGGATTATTTAATTTTTTTTATATTTATTTTTGGAAAAATCTCTATTAGATTTTTGTCATTTAACTGTGTGATGCAGGGGAAAGACTTTAAATTGTAGTTTAAGGGTTATGTTGCTTGTGGATATTAATAACAAAATCAAAAAATCAAACTTTGATTAGATAGTATATTAGTATCTGCTTGTGGATATTAGTATATTACTACTGTAATTGAAGTTATTTAATCTCGAATTGAACTTCCCTAATTGTAGGTAGATAGTAATATACTAATATCTGCCTCAATTGTAGGCAGATAATAATTTACTAATATTCACAATCAGATACTAATATACTATCTAATCAAAGTTTGATTCTTTAATTTTGCTATTAATACCCACAAGCAACTTAACCCTTCAAGTATAATTTAAAGTCTTTCCCCTACATCACACAGTTAAATGACAAAAGTTCAATAGAAATTTTTTAAAAAATAAATATAAAAAAAATTAAATAATCCAATTGAGACAAAAAAAAAAAAAAAAAGTAGTTCCTTTCATACAAGAACATGTCACAATTCACAAAATCAAGCTTCATCGAGATTTTCGCAATTAACAAACATCAAAATAAATCCTCAAACCCTAAACTTCATTTAGTTTCAGAATGAATTGGAAATTTAAAACTTGTATAACAATTGTATATAACCGAGATAAACAAACACAAACATAGATATAGACCTAACTACATATAAGAAGGAAGATAAAGGAGAACCTGAAAGTTGAAAGTCTTGGAAGCTATTACAAATAAGAAGCAATAAGAAAATCATCTTCTGAAGAAATATCAAAATATCACAAATAAGAAGCCATAAGAAAATCATCTTCTGAAGAAATATCGAAATATCGTAAATAAAAAGCAATAAGAAAATCATCTTCTGAAGCAATAAGAAATTCTCCTTCATTATAACAAGTCCAATAGCGTATCAAAATTCCACTAAATACTTGTACGTGTATGCGAGTATATATATATATATATATATATATGCATTTAGAGAGAGAGAGAGATTGCAGGGAGGAAATTTTGAATGAAAGTTGATCAATGAATTTAATTAAGGAATGAGTTAAATTTTTTAATATTTGATTTTAAATTAAGGAATTATTTGATTAAGGAATTAGTTAATTAAGGAATTTTTTACCATTAGTTACTATTTGATTAAGGAATTTTTTACTATTTAATTAAGAAATTAGTTAAATTTTTTACTATTTAATTTTAAATTTATTAAATTTTTTACTATTTGATTTTAAATGAGTAAAAATTTGTTTTAATATGGGTTATTCCAATCTTTCATTAAATTACATCAAAAGTTTTTAAAAAATTACTTGTTTATCTTAAATTTTATTATTCTCTCAATCTCACTCAAAATATAAGTCCTTTTTATAAAAAAAAATTAAGGAATAAAATAATATAAACTTCTTATTTTATCTTTTTTTTAAAAAAAATTTATTAACAACATAAAATTATAATTATGATAATTGATATTTCTTAAAAAATGTATTGTACTATCAAAGAGTGATTTTGAAAAATTAATTTTTTTTAAATGTAATAATTGTATTACTTAAAAAATGGGCAAATTACATATACACCCCTCCAGGTTTGGTTAAATTACAAATATCCCCCTGAGGTTTCGGAAATTACATCCCGCCCCCTGAGGTTTGTATTTTCATAACAATTTACCCCCTGAGGTTTATATTTCATAACAAATTACCTCCTAATTTCTTATGCAAATATAGCATTTAGGGGGGAATTCGTAATTTCTCAAACCTCAGGGGTATCTGTAATTTTGTCAAACCTGGAGGGGTGTATATGTAATTTGCCCTAAAAAAATTTAAATTCTCCAAAATAGACTATTATTTTGGGACAAAATCAAATTTAAAAGGAAAAAACTTATTGAAAATTTAGTACCTATTTGGGATAGTCTATAAAAAGTCAAAAAATTATTAAAAAAATCAAAAAATTATCACTATTCATCAAAAAAGTATAAAAAAAAATACAAGTCAAAATTGTACCCTTCAGTGATGGTATAAGCTCACGTGTGGGGCCCGTGAAATACTTTTCATATATCTTATAAAAAAACTTAGATATATATATTCATTGAACTGGAGGGTACTGTTGAGCCCGTGGCAGGCCACCACGGGTCTTGTTTCGATAATCCGAATCGTTTAATGTATAGAATTCGTCGAGTAATATATATTTATAAAAAAATCACGTTCTCGAATATCGATAATTATGTGATCAAATCAGATTTTTGAATTGAATTTGAAATAAATGATGTAACATATGATATTCAATTTAAAATTTTATAACTCATACCCAAACACACAACTCAAAATCCTATTCAAAGTTCATAAAAAAAATTTAAAAAATTCTAAAAATATTTTTTATTTAAAAAAAAAAAAAACCAAACACTGTTCCGATCAATCGGCCAAACGTCCGAGTTAACCAAATTTTCCCGCCTAAAAAGAAATTTTCAAAAGCGAGTATAGAATTATAATTTGAAAACTCAACAAATACCACACTGAAATCAATAAGTAAAAATGTATTTAAAGTGCTTCTCCAAACACAACCTATGTTTATCTAACATTATTTTACAAGAAAAACAACCTAGAATTAGAATTATAATTTTATAGTTGAGATTTATTCTATCTATACCTTCCATACTTCACAAATTTAATTTTCACCGCACAATCACACAGCCCTAAAAAAATCTGGATGGTCAAGTCTCAATAACAAACTAGTCTAAAAAACATTCAGATATGAACTTTACAAATTTTAATGATTAACAAGTCATAAATTTTTTCACCAGTTTGTAAATATTTTTGAAATGTATCACTGATGTGTTAATTCTCCTATTTTTGATATCATAATCATAATTATAAACCAAAGACTACACAGGTATGACAATCACGTAAACAACAATCCTGACAATTTATAAGCAAACAAAAAGAGAGAGACCGATATCATTTGCATCACAACTTGTTAGATCTACATGCATACATAGATCTAACCTTGATCTTAGATAAAACATCTACAAACATACAGTATATATGTATGGAGAGAGAAAAATTGAACAATACCCCCAAAAAAGAAAGCGTTATACGTCATAACGATTTTAGATCATGACCCAGTTCATCACTTTAGACAGAGAAACACGGTAGATAGAGAGAGAGAGAGAGAGAGAGAGAGAGGACTGATCTTGCTTACCCAATCAATCAGTCAGAGTCTCCACCGTGATTTCTCTGTTTAAACCAATGAAATGGATCATAGGGAAGAACAAAGTAGTAGTCGCCGTACAGGGAAGAGAGGAGGAGGAGGTGGGAATCTAGGGCTTATACAACCCTTATATGGCAATATATATGTATATACTTGACTGGGCCTGAAGCCCACTTTGCTTTTCATACTTAAGCAGGCGCCAGCTGCAGCTTTTTTAATTTTTATATTTTGGTTTTGGTTTTAATGTTTTCTCTGAGTTTGGTTGAAGATTTGAAATTAGATTTATAAAAAAATATAAAAAATATATTTATATTTCATATTATTTTATATATATATATATATATATATATTTCTTTTTAAATTCTTTTATAAATCTCTCGATTAAACACAACGTTAATAGAAGATTTATAAAAAAATATAAAAAATATATTTATATTTCATATTATTTTATATATATATATATATATATATATTTCTTTTTAAATTCTTTTATAAATCTCTCGATTAAACACAACGTTAATAGAGTAAAAATATAACATTTCATATTCAAAATATTTTTATTTATATAACTGTTTTACCACGTTAATTCATTAAGTATTAAAAAAAAATTATTAAGTGTTTCAAGTATATTACATGATAATATTATTCACAACCTCGTTTGTCATTTTTTAAAAAAGTTAAAAAATTACTATCATATTTAAGTCACATCACCTCTTTATCACATCACTTCAAACCCAATTCATACCTAACTCATATTTTATAAAAAGTAAAAAAATGTACTTATTTAAACAACCCCTAATTATCAAACATTATGGCCCATACTTAGACCTCGTTTGGGAAGCGACCCATATAGCCAAAAAGTCAAAAAGTCACTAAAAAAATCAAAAAGCCAACAACACATATCAAAAAGTCAAAGATTCTCTTTTCTCTCTACTTTTTGCACATTTTTTCATAAAAAATCAAAAAATTACCCTAAACACACTAATTTTTTTTAACTCATATTTTAGCAAAATAACTAAAAATTTACTAAATTAGTCTGTTCCCAAACGAAACTTTAATATAAAATTGTGAACCAGACGGTCTCCACCAATTCCAACTCTTCTAGGCATCACGGGATTGTGCACCCAAAAACACTTGGCCTCCGTTTGGGAAGTGGGTTGGCTTTTTGGCTTTTTAGTTTTTTTGGTTATTTTAGTCTGGGCTTAAAAGCTTGGTTTGGGAAGGGTTTTTTAGCTTTTTGGCTTTTTTGAGTTTTTTTGTGAGAGAAGAATGTAATGATTATGGGTTGGATGTGATGTTTTGTTTGTTATGACTAAAATAGCCTATTTTATTTTTTGTGGCTAAAATAGCCAAAAAATCCCAAACCATGGCTTCCCAAACGAAGCCTAATTCATTGCTTTATTTTGTTATTTCAAAACTTAAAACCTTTTATTATACATATTAATTTTTAATAAAATTTATATTTCTGGAGTTTACGCAATGAAATCTACTAAATAATATCAATATAAAATATAAAATTCTATAAAAATAAATTTCTTTTAGCTTTACGAGATTTGAAGTGAAACTATCCAGTTAAATTTAAAATTTTCTCAATTTTTTTTTTTAATTTTAAAACTGAAAATATTATTAAAATTTTTAATTTTAAAACTAAGAAAATTTTCAATTCTACACAACAATATTTCATCATCATGCTTCTTTATAAACATAAAATTTTCAATTTTAAAATTGAGAATTTTTTTAATTTTGCATAGCAATGTTCCATCATCATACTCTTTCATAAACATAAATTTTTCAATTTTTTCAATTTTAAAACTGATGTTTTAAAATTTTGAAAATCAAAGTAAATGTTACATTATCATATTCCTTTATAAACAATCACAAATAATGAATAATTATTATTTGAAAGGTAATTCCGATTATTAAAATTTTAATAAAACTTGAAAATTCAAAAAAATTTAGTTACGACTTAAAAAAATATTGTGTTGCATAGCATATGCATGCACTTTTATAGAGGCCAAAAATAATAATTCCATTTCATTCTATCTAATTCAATTCCACCTCTATTTAATTAACCAAACATTAATCAACACTAGTATCCAAAAATAAAAGTATTTTTCATGAAATTAAATGGAATAAAGTATTAATGTTCTACTTGTTTTCACAAAAACAGTTTTTTTTTTTTTTTTAAAAAAAATCATAAAAATGTCTTCCTATGCTTAATTGCAGCATTGAAACTAATGTTAGTGAAAATTGCATAACCTAAAATTGAAATGGTTAACATGTTTAATAAACATTTATTTACATATTTTAATATTATTTTCACATGTCATAATATTTTTGAATATATTATGTAACTCCATCCAATTGATTAAATATATTATATAACTTCATCCAATTGATTAAAAAGTACATAAAATATAATTTTAAAGCTAGTATATATTTTTTTAATTAAAATATAATGCATTTTGTTGACTATTTTGGAGAAAATTAAGTGGAAAAAAACAATAATAATAATAATAACAGGATATAATTTTTATAACTTAGCAAAATAGAATTGAGTTGAAATCAAATACTTTTATAAATAATGTTATTCAGTAAATATTAGTTTAATTAAAAATAACTTGTAGAGAAAAAAAAAATAATCTTTTCAAGATAATTGTTTAACATTATAGGTTAACTGAAAATGAGAAGGCATGATAACATGAAATAATAAATCGATTGAGTTCGTGTTAAAATAATTCTGACACTAACCCAAAATGATACAATAGAAATGCCATCTAATACCACACAATACCCATCCTATTACGAAGCCAAATTATAAAAAGTCCGTAAAAAATTTACAAACAAGGAAAATAAAAATAAAAATAAAAATAAAAAATGTTAAAAGCCTACAGTTTGGAAAAACTTTAAACCAAAATGCTTTTAAAAATAAAAATAAATTTTATTTTAAAAATTAATATTGTGACAATTATTTTTTATTTATTTTTGTATAATTTTTTTGAGTAATGATATACAAACAAAAAAAAGAAAAAATTAGTAAGATACTTATCTACAAGTTTGTGTGAGAGTTTAACAATACTAACAATTTATTTGCTAGTTGAATTCCCGTAGATTTGAAATCTTAAAGTGATAAGGTCAAACTTTAACGTATATTATCCAAAATGTCCTCATAATCTTAAAAATCTATTTCTCTCATAAAGTTGCTTCTCTCTCTCGTGACTTTTTACATTATTTAAGTAATTTTAAAATTTAATAACTTTGGATTTACATCTCCACTTTTCGTAAAATTTATATTTTTAGAATAATATTGACAAGATCTATGAGTAATGTGAAATTTTGAAAAAGAAGGAAAAAAAATCATGAAATTTCAATGACTTGGTCATCAAAAAATTGAAAAACTAAATAAAAACACGAAGCATAGAATCCATTTAATTATTTTGGAAAATTCTTTTATATACAATGCATATCGTATGCAATCCTAATACGAAATTATATAAGTTTTGACGAACTTATATAAATGATCTCACAAAAATACGTAAGTTTAGTACAAATTTGCATAAATTCACAGAATTATATAAGTTTTTACAAACTTACTGAAATTTATGTTCAACTTACATAATTTTGTACTAAAATTATATACGATATGCAACACACACCGGAACATTTCCCAACAACCATCAAGTCCATAACTTTTCCCAATCCCTTCACCAGAATGAAGCCAACATTCCAAGTGCCACAAGAAAGTAATGCTCTATGTACATTCAATATATATAAAAATTAGTGGTCACTCGTGCGATGCACAAGTTTTTAGAAAGTCAATAATTATTAAAAAAAATTTGTTATTTGTTTATATTTCTTAACATTTTTATTTGGTTTGTGTATATAAATCTTATTTCACATCATTAAAAATATTTAATATTTCACATTATTGAAAATTTTAAAAAACTATCATACATTAGTAAATCATCACATATGTAATAGTTAATTTATCTAAGAATTACTTCAGACAATCAAAAATAGAGTAATAAAGGCATATTATAATTAATCAAAATGACTAATATATTAAATTTAAGTAACACTAAGTTTGCTTAATCAATAGTAGATATTACATTAATCATCTCATATAATATAATAAATTAAAATAAAATTAATTTTAATTCCGACTATATTTAATTAGTAGTTAAAAATTTTTACATGCTATTTGTTTTTTCGTTATATTGATTCAGTAAACACAAATAGGTTTGGAATGATTATAAAAAAAAATTTTAAAAAAATGTTTGAAAATGCATTATACTTGAATTGACAAACATAAAGAATATAAATATTTAAATTATTCAAAAAAAAATTAACATTTTAAATATGAGATATCTTCCATTTGCTTAAACTCTGAATCTAAATAAATAAATAAATAATTTTAACAAAGAAGAAATTTGTGGTTTAGTTCTCAAAGAAAATGAGTTGCTAAAAATAAATTTAATCATGAATTATTTCAATAGGATAATCAATAATAAAAAATCAACTGATGAATACATTTAAAGTATAACCCATATCCAATAAATTTTGATGTGTTTTTCATTTTCAATCTAACATCTACACCAAAAAAAAAATTAAACACAAATAATCAATAAGTGAGAGAGTTACAAATTGATAATTGCAGTGCTTTTATAAATATAAAAAAAGAATAAAATCTCAATTAAATGACACATTATTAACAAAAAGAAAGAAATAAGAAAAAATACAGATTGTAACCAAAAAAAAATTAAAAATAATAATAATATTCATTTATATTAACTCACTTTCTTACAAATGTAAAAACTCATGCAAGTATACATTTCAAATTAAAGCAAATATTTAAGATTTTTAGGCACCGAAAAGGGATCAGAAATGGCTCAATGTTGATTGTTTCCCCTCAATTTTCTATTCATGGTTTCTTTTGCAGGAACTTGTTTTTATATTAAAAAAATTATGCTTAAACAAAAGATAATATGGAATTCTATCATGTTTAAAATTTGTATGGATAAATAATTGATGATTTTAAAAGATAAAATATTAAGCTCCACTTAAAGATGAACTTTAAAAAGATTAAATTGAAATATATAGAAATTCTATAACAAACTAACAAAAGATAAATATAGATCGTTAAAAAAATTATCATCTTTTTGGGATATTATATCCCAATCTTATTCTTTTTTTTATTTAAATATTTTTTTATCTTTTATTTGAATTTTCATTAAATAGTTATATTTTTATTTTTGTATATTTTTTCATCTATATTTATTTGTTATTCATATATACATAATTACCTTTTTATTTTAAAAATCATTTGACTCGTAATATTTTTTTATTTAAATTTTTTTGTAATTGTTCATATATAAATAGTTAACTTTTTATTTTTATAATTAATTGACTCGTAATATTTTTTATTTAGTTATTTTTTTTATCTTTTATTTGACTCTTTATATTATTTTGTAGTTGAAATTTGAATAGTTATCTTTTTATTTTATTTATTTTGTATTTTTATCTCTATTTTTTTGTTGTTCATATTTAAATATTTATCATTTTATTTAAATATATATAATCCTTTTGGCTTTTGAGATTTAGATAATTGACAAATGATTAAAAATTAGAAAAAGTGCGAGGAGAGACTTGAGAAGTGACACGTAAGAGAGAGAATCCATAAGAATTTAGTATTAAGAGTTTGGAGAATTGTCATACTCCACTACATTTGTTTATATATATAGTATAAATAGATAGTATAGATATGTGCGCGTGAGCGCACACAAAAAAAAAAAAAAAAAAAGATTTAAATTGATTTGTGTGATCATGCAGTATACCAGAAAACTAAAACTTGTCAAAAACAACATCAAGAAAGTTAATTCCAGACCCTGCCGTCCTGATCACAAAGCCAATCATATAGAAGCCAAAGCATGTATGTCGAAAAAGAATCATTACAAAAGAGAATAACTTCACAGCCGACGTAGAAACTTATGTTCGAAACTAGGAAAAAAACAAAAGAATCTTAATATCGGCATGTTTTTATTCATAACTTCTGAACAATTTACACCTGGCAGAGATCAAAAGCATCCCGAAAATTTGTGAAGTGTATAAAAGACCTCAGCTATCAGTATTTTGCCTGTCAAAAGAAACGAAAAAATGGCAGAAGTTGAGCTTTTCAGGACGTGGTCAAGTCCATTTGCTCTGAGAATCGTTTGGGCATTGAAACTTAAGGGCATAGAATATGAAACCATATTTGAGGATCTTTCCCACAAAGGCTCTCTACTTCTGGAGTATAATCCAGTCTACAAAAAAGTTCCAGTCCTCGTGCACAATGGAAAACCAATCTCGGAATCTCTTGTAATTCTTGAATACATCGAGGATACATGGAAGCAGACTGCTTTATTACCTGAAGATCCTTATGAAAGAGCCACAGCTCGTTTTTGGGCAAAATTCAGTGACGATAAGGTAGAGTCACTGATGCCTTACGCATGCCCTGATCAACTTGCCCCTAAATCAAAATATTCAGTATATAACTCATCAAAACATATATATTTTAATCACTTTATTTAAAGTATAGTGGAGATTTTGAAATACTTTCATATAAGAACTACTGAAGTTGGCAGGATAGTATTGTACTTAGCTTACTACTGTTTTGATCATCACATGTGACATTTTTGACTGCCCTTGTAATTCATCCTAAGCTTCTAACTTTAGATTTTGGCTTCCCACAAAATATTCATGAAATTTTTTCATGGGGAACAATTATCACACTATCCAAATTTGCCCATGGCTCAATCCACTTGTCTAAAATGGATAGTGAAAACTTATCTAAAATGTAATAATTTTTAAAATTCTAATAAAATGCATGCAAGAAAATAAATTTTCCTTTCTTTCACTTCACTTTCTACCAAGTTCACTTTCCACCATCATTTTCATTCTAATCAACAGACCCTTACTATTTTTTTCCTTTCAAATGTAGCTTTTGCCATCAATATGGCATGCTTTTATGACTCAAGGGAAAGAGCAAGAGGAGGCTATTCCTCCAGCCATAGAGAACCTGAACTTAATAGAAAAAGAGCTAAAGGGAAAGGAATTTTTCAGTGGAGAGACAATCGGACTAGTAGATATTGCATTTGGTTGTATCGCTAATCTGGTCAGTGTATTAGAAGTGGTTACGGGTCTAAAGTTGTTAGATGCAGAGAAATTTCCATTGTTGTTCAAGTGGATGCAGAACTTTTCAGATGTTCCAGTAATAAAAGAAAACTGGCCACCTCATGACAAGCTAGTCACTAAGTTTCAAGCCATTCGCGAGACATACCTTGCAACAGGTGCACCTAAATGAAACAGTTTGTAAAAGCTCATACAATCGTATGAATGAAGACTAAATGATATGCTTCCATTCCATCTCAAGAAAATCTTTGTATGTTGGTGCATCAGCCTTGAATGATTGAATCATGAATTATATATAGGGTTTTGTTCTGTGTTTATCCGCACAAATAAATAAATAAATAATGCATGACTAAATCATCAGTTATGCCTTATCCGAACTGCTTTTGTTAGTAATTCAACTTATACAATAGGATTATTCACATTAACTTCTTAGCTCTAAGTCACACAAATCTTTTGTACCTTCAGCTCATTGTGATTTCTTCGTCTTTTATACTATATCTCAATTGTGAAGAATAATAAGCAAACTTTGATTCAACAGGGTTAAGAATGCTTATGCATCACGTATGAGACACAGAATCACATCCCAAAAAATTGAAATATTCCCAAAACAAGAAGCAGACTACATCAAAGCCTTGTTCCTGAAAATCTGGGCTATAAAGCATGAAAGAGACAAATACAACAGGAAAAAGAAATTTAAACAATATTTCCGAAAGCATTTTTCAAATTCTGTCTACAAGATGCAGTTTTTCCAATGCCTTCATGATGCACTGAAAAACAAACAGAATTGTCCGCATTAGCTATTTGTTCCACCCAATTGAGTTTGCCATCACTCATCCAAAAGTTAGGCCCTTTTAGTGTGCTTGTGGGTTTGGACATTTTGGCTTTTGGTGTGAATACGTGTGAATTATTTCATTAAGTTTAAAAAAATAATAATAATAAAATAAAATTTAACTAAGAAATGGGTTATGTCAAAAGGAAAAAACAGGATGTGAAACAATGCAAAAACAGACAGACGCCTTTAATTTTCCTAGAAAGGAAGAGAAAGGCTATTAGCCTATTACCTAGTGTTGGTCTTGCCAATGCGGGATGCTAAGAGCGGTGGAGTAGATACAGATAACCTTTGGCATTATTATGTATAAATAGGAGCCCTCCGGCATTTTCATGCTTGGCAGAAAAAGAAGAAAAAGATATGCACCGGGAAATGCTAATATCAAATAACCATCCATTTTCTTCACTAGTTATGTCCTCAAACTGTGTTGCCTTTTCATTTAGACCAAAATCTGAATCCATACGAGATCCAAGGAATAGCTAATTATTCAAAGAGATTAGGAAAGTATCATGAGGAAAATGAAAAAAATAAAAGCGGTTTGTTCCCTTATCTTCTGGAAATAAGCAAATAACCCCTTGTGGTTTGTGGCCTAAAGTGCACTATCAGAAATTCTGTCCAAGTTAAGAGCAAGTGTGAAATACATGTCTAGACATAAAGGGGTTATGTGCTTCTTATCCAAATGATAGGAGGCAAACCACACATGGAGTAAAGCACAAAGTGCATTTTGATTACCACTAAAATGATAAAAATGCCCATGGTTTTAGACAATGAGGTTACTTATGTACAATGATATGCCGTTAACAGTACAGAAGCTGCACTTTAATCTATAAACCACAGGGGGTTATGTGCTTATTTTCAAATGTCATTGGGGCAAACCACACATGGAGTAAACAAGAAGGAGGTAAAGTCAAATTTTCCCAAAATAAAAACTAGAATAGCAGATGATTGAAAAATAAGTATAGATAAGTATACCTAAGTGTCATTTTGAAACTTTGTTAGTTGGCACTTGTTAACAACAAATTGCTATAAAAGCTTAAGATAATAGGGAGGCTGTAATAAGACTTAATGGTTGTAAAACTTTAAGGCTCCTGCTTCTGTAAACTTAATTAGCAATAAAATTAAATGATGGAAGCACTCCATCCACGTAGGACATTATGCAATGTTGGCCCCACAAAAAGAACTTTACAAGGTAAACAAAATGATCCAATAAGATTTCTCTTTGCCCCACCCCTTTCCAAACCCCAAGACACTTTAGATGATTCACAATTCCACCCTCCAAATAATTCAGCTATTCATGAAAAACATATGAAAGGAAAAACAAAAGAGTGTTCACATACATACCAGATGATTGACACAACATGATGTACTGAAATTTAGTATTAGCTTGAATCTGATGCTTTTGATCATTCCTGTGATTGAAAAAATAACAAAAAAATTATACAAAAAATAGTCATAAAAATCCACCAAAACTGAGCATGGCATCAAGCCAGTCAGTCTGACCTTCAACCATTGGTTATAGATCCCATATAGCACATATATATGTCTTTAATTTTTCTAGTGCAGAGATAATCTGCAGTCAATCAAAGGCATGACTGAGCAAAGAAATCCATCACCAGTAATCTCCACAGCTACAGGTTCCATCCTTGAACAAATGAAAACGATTAGCATCTCTAACTAATAATTCTCTTTGCACAATCTTTGATATATACTTAGTCACAGTGTGGCAATCCCCACAAACCCTAAGGTTCTTCATCACTTGCAAAGGTGTTCCTGGTTTTGTGTTTAACAATCCAAATGCTATCGCAAGCCTTTCACTATGGCCACAAAGCAAGTCTCTCTTCTCATCCTCCTCAACGTCATGCAAAGCAAATTGCAAATCAGCAACATAACCTTCCTTGGCCATTAAACCAGCAAGTATCTCTAATAACCTATTAACCTCTTCATATTGTTCGAAGAACCTATCCCCAGTACCAAACACATAAACCTTATTTCGAATCTCCATCCAGCTACATCCAGGGTCTTTTTTCAGTCCTTTATTTCTCAAGGATTTTCGTATCATTCTTACTTTATCCCACTTTCCTAAGGCTGCATATACATTTGACACTAACACATAATACCCAGTATTATCTGAATTTAATTCAATGATATGTTGAGAAGCACGTTCCGCAACCTTGACATTTCCGCTTGCTCGACAACCACTAAGTAAAGTTCCCCATATACTTGCATCTGGTTTCAATGGCATAGAAAGAATGAACTCCTCTGCTTCAGCTAAAAGTCCAGATCGTGATAGAAGATCAACTACACAAGCATAATGTTCAATCCTTGGTTCAATTCTATACTTTTTCTTCATATGGTCAAAGTAAGCCTGACCTTCATCTACCAAACCCGAGTGGCTGCATGCAAATATGATGGCAACAAAGGCAATACGATCAGGAGCAATACCTGTTGCTTCCATCTCCTCGAAAGCTCTCAAAGCTTTCTTGCCTTCACCATACATTCCATATGCAGAGATCAATGCTGTCCATGTCACTACATCCTTCATTTTCATTTGCTCAAATACTAGGAGTGAATGCTTCAAGCTACCACATTTTGAGTACATTTCAATTAGTGCATTCCCGACCGGAACATCTGATTGAATCCCTAACTTGAAAATGCAGCTGTGGATCTCTTTCCCTTGCC
This sequence comes from Camellia sinensis, assembly GCF_055761805.1. Lineage (NCBI taxonomy): Eukaryota > Viridiplantae > Streptophyta > Magnoliopsida > Ericales > Theaceae > Camellia > Camellia sinensis. The sequence continues at coordinate 176,326,985 of NC_138962.1, read as the reverse complement.
GTTTGGCAGCAAGAAAGGAACACATAGGCAAGGTAGCTAACATGGTTGGCAGATCTGGCATCATTCCCTCAATTCTCATTCTACTGATCATTCTGAATCCTTGATTGTAATCCTCAGAATGAACACATGCAGTAATAATTGAATTCCACGTTACGATATCACGATCTCTCATGTTTTCAAATTGTTTTAATGAATCCTCCAATTTGCCACATTTAGCATACATATCAATGAGTGCATTACCCACAACCAGACTTGAGTCAAATCCCATTTTTATAATATCACAATGTACTTCCTTCCCATGATGTATTCTTACTAATTGACCAGACATAGATAATAACATCACATACGTGACAGAATCAGGTCTTAGATCCACCTTCATTTTACTCAAAAGTTTCATTGCTTCTTCAAAACATTCATTTTGAATATAACCACTGATTAATGAGTTCCATGATACCAAATCCTTGAATTTAATTCTGTCGAAAACTTCCCTTGATGCCAACAAATTACCACACTTTGCATACATATTAATAAGAATATTACTTGCTGTGGTATCACATTCATACCCATTCCTTATCATGTAGTCGTGGACATATTTTCCCAACTCCAAGTCACCAATTTGACCACAAGCACGGAGGACAGAACCAATAGTTAAAAGATCTGGTTCAAAATTATCCTCCATCTCCAAAAACAACTTGATTGACTCTTCGAACAAGCCTGATTGGGAGTACCCACAAATTACAGTGTTCCAAGAAACCGTGTCTCGGACAACCATCTCAGAAAAAATTAACTTGCAATCTGTTAATCTATTAAATTTGAAGTACATAGACAGAAGCCCATTGCTTACAATGACATCTTTCTTAATGCCCATTTTTTCAACCAACCCATGAACTATCTGACCTTCTTCAACAGCAACCAAATCTCCACATGCAGGTAAAACACCTGAAACAGTGAAAGAATCAGGAATCACACCAACCATTCTTGATTGGTGAAACAGTTGTATTGCTTCCTCCCAAAACCCATTTGAACTATACCCCGAAATCAGACTATTCCAAGAAACAACATCTCTACTAGCCATTTCATCAAACACATGTCGTGCCATATCCAAATCATTGAATCTTGAATACATATCAATTAAAGCATTGCCAATATACAAATCTGAGCCAAAACCCATTTCCAACACATGATTATGGACAATCCTACCCATATCCAAATCGGACAAACCGGCACAAGCATTGATAACCGAAGGAAATGTGTATGTATCTTGTTTAAGCTCCAAATTCCGCATTTGGAAGTAAAATTCCAGAGCATCAGAGAACAACCCATTATGGGTCAGTGCTCTAATGATTGAGTTCCACTGATAAACACTGTTAGGAGGCGAAACACGTCGAAAGACAGATAAAGAACCAACTGGGTCCTTGAATTGGGCATACTTGCTGATGAGTTTGCCGGAGAAGAAGGTAGATTGGTCGAGTCCAGAAGTGATTATGAGTGAGTGGAGTTTGTAGAGCTGTCTAGAACTTGTTGCTGAAGATAAAGCTTTTGAGAGTGAAACATAAAGTAGTTCTTGGCTTCTTTGGCCTAAGTTGCACAACTTCCCAGCTTTCATGAGATGAAATGAATTCTAATTTGCACAACATTTTAGATTGGGATTTAGAAAGCTCATCGAAAAGCAGTAAGTGTAAATTCGGAAGCAAAATTATGAATTTAGCTAAAATCCCATGTCCATCGTTGCCATAGGTGAAGAGACTGCAAACTTGGTTTGATTTTTCAAAAATTATTTATAAAGAGATTTTTATTTATTTATATTAAATTTAGTATCATATTTTAATAAATTTTTATATTTTTTAAATACACGTAATTTAGTTGTTTTAAAAAATAAACTGAATTGACTAAAATATTAATTATTTTTTTTTAAAAGACACATTAAATGAGAATTTTTGTTCAGATTTCCTTTTATTTTTATGATTTTTTTATATTTTAGTATTTTTTTTTAAACTTTTTGAATGAATCTAATCTTCACGTATTTGTAAAATAAAAAAATAATAACTAAAATATAAAAAACTTAATAAAGAAAAATGAAAATCTTTTTGAAAAATTAAATTAAACAAAATCATCCACGAAAATAACGTCTTAATTCTTTCTCGGCATAAAGTGTTAGTTTCACTTTTATCTAATAATTCTTTTATTATTCTTTAATTTCATTTCTAAATTATTTATTTATTTTATTTAATTCTTAAAGTTTCTAATTTATGTTGATATGATTCAATTGCATATAATTATACAAATCAATTACTATTGATGTGATAACCTTGTCCCGAATTATGTTAATTGGTCCTCATTATGCATATGATTACGTGTTTGATATGATTTTGTGTACCATTTATGTAAATATACGTGGTTTTGAATTTCTATCTGTTCACCATAGGAATATCTGTTTGATGGTCTGCTTTGGGAATTAAATTGACGGCCCTATCGGCCACCGAAACTGAAATTGACTACGCCATTATGATTAGCGTAATTTTTAGAGCCTACAGTGAAATTTAATTAGAAACTGATTCGAAATAAAATAATTAGATTCGAAACGATTAAATTAAGCCCAATTACTTAGCCTTAATTAAATTGATTAGGCCAAGGTATATAAGTGGCCTTATATTATTGTTTTGAACTCACTCTCTCTCATTTGGCTGAGATTTCTCTAGAGAGAGAGAGAGAGAGAGAGGGCCGGTTTAAGAGAGAGAGAATGAGGAATTATGCATTTTGGTTCAAGTTTGTGAGATTGAAAGGCTAAGCTCAAAGTTTAACTACCATTTGCGAAGATTAAAGCTCCTAGGTGAGTAGATTCATGAAATTGAGTTTGTAATCATGTAAATTCAAAGGGAATATGTGATCAAGAGCAAGAGTTATGTTGATTATGATGAATTGGGAGCCTATATGAACATGCATGTGTATAATTGTTACAATTTTGTGTGTTCAAGCATGTGGCTTGTTAAATATGTAGAATGGAGCACCAAATCTCACATGCATGCATGGTTTTCCTAAGTTCCATGATCATAAGCTTTATTTGTACCATTTGAACTCAAATTGGAAGCCTAGCCTACATGCATGTTTGTTTTTTTTTGAAGAATTGGAGCTCATGTGAAGTTTGAAATATATGGGTTTTGTTCTTACTAAGGAAATAAGAGTTGTTTGAAGATTAGATGTTGATTTTGAATAATTTGATGTAATAACCTTACACTCTCATGCAATGTAATGTGTTTATATGTTTTTGGGACCAAAATCATGAGTTGAAGCCTTTGAACATCGAAATTGAAGCCCAAGAACAATTCTGGGTTTTCCAGAATTTTGATGTCCGCTCAAGCGGGGAAACCGCCGCTCGAGCGTGAATTTCGTGCTCCCAGCATTTTCTGCAGACATGGTGTCTGCTCGAGCGGGAAGCTATGTAGACAGACATTCCGCTCGAGCGGCCGAGTTCACGCTCGAGCATGGATTTGACATAACCAGAACTTTTGCAAACCTCATGGGTCCACTCGAGCGGGGGAGTCCACGCTCGAGCGGGGACCTTGTTTTCTGAAATTTTGAAAATGCATTCTGAGTTTCGTTTTCCGTCATCTTTCACTTCTAAGTACTCTTAGGCATGCATTGAGCATTGTAATTGAGTTAAAGAGATAAGAATGAAGCCTAAAGAGGAATATGTGAATTAAAGAACGGTTTGAATTATTTGTGACCCATATGTGTTATGTGATATGTAGGGTCAAGCTCTAGGGCAAATCCACAAGCTGATCACTGTGAGTAATGTCGATATTTTAAAGTTTGTCAATTGTCCAATTGCTTATTTCTTTACAAGTTTGCTAATTTGAATTATGGACAACCAATTGACATAAATGATTGAGCCGAAGGCCGATTGACATGAATGATTGGGCCGAAGGCCGTTTGATGCAAATGAAAGTTTGACATGCATAAATGGGCCAAAGGCCAGTTTAACATGCATGAATGGGCCAGAGGCCAGTTTGACAGGCATGAATGGGCCAGAGGCCAGTTTAATATGAAAGTTTGAAAGGCCTAAAAGTCCAGTTTGATATGAAAGTTTGAAAGGCCTAAAAGGCCAGTTTGATATGGAAGTTTGAAAAGGCCAAAGGCCAGTTTGACACGAATGACAGTTTGACACTAATGAATTGGGCTCGAGGCCGTATGATGTGTTTGGAACCGCAGCTACTTAACTTACATATGTCTATGTATGTATGTATTAGTAGAAATGTAAATTGGGCCCAAGGCCGTTTGATGTATATTGTTCCAATGTATATTCTTTATTTGATATTATTCATTGGGCTTTTGCTGACGCTCATTCATGTGTTTGTAGGTGAGCCAAGAGAGGTCCAGACCCAGCCTCAGTGAAGTCTGTTTGGAACAACCTAAGTTTGAAGAGTCAGCCTTGCGTCTCACGCACGAGACACGTCTTCGTCCTTCTACCATTCTATGTTATTTTGTCATGTTGGCGAGGACTTTGGTGTACGTCTGTATATAGCTTTATTTTGGCTGACTTAGATTTGAATGATCCTGTCTGTATAGAACTTTATGTTACTATACTTTCTGTTGTGAGTTATTAACATATGTATGTTTGGAATGTTATAATGTGCATATAAGTACAGCTCTATGGACAAAGTTTTAAAATTGCTTCCGTTTGGCCCCTGTTAACTCTGTTGAAATACGTCTGGTTTGGTTTGAGGCCGTAGGTAATCTCATGATTACTGGATAGTTATGTCCTTAGCCCACGGGAGCGGGTTCGGGTCATGACAATTGAAGACTAATTTAATAATAATAATTTGTTATTCAAAATTTGAATAATTTAAATCATATATAAATGGATATTTATTCATAAATCTCTCTTCACTTACTTTTATTCCACTTTAGTTTGAATTATTTTTTTATATTTTAATAAGTTCTATGCACGACATAATTATCAAAATACTATTAATAATAATATGATGAAGCGCGCATTAATATTCATATTGACAGTGTGAATGATTCATGATGTGAATATTTACATTGCCAAATTTACCTAATGTGAATGTTCAACATTTACACTGTTAATGTGAACATTCATACTGTCAAATTTATTTTTTATTTTATAAAATTATATATTTAAGTGAGATCTTATTTGATAGTTCCCCTTAACTATGTTTCAAAATTTTAAATTTCACAAATAAAAATAAAAATAGATTAATTACCTAAAAGTCTTATTGGTAAGGTTGGTGTTCTATTAAATCCTGCTTCATTATTTTTAACCCATAAAGTCTTATTTTTAAAATATTTATGTATATATAATAGAGGTGTGCATGGTACGGATCGGTGCGGTTTAGAGGTAAATTATAAACCGCAGGACAAGGGCAGATTGACAAATTTGTTATTAAAAATTATCATTTTTCTATCAAAAATCGACAGTTTGATTGGCAAATAATCACGATTTCGACTTAACAGGTTGGACAGATTGATCATTTATAACATTGATAAACTAATAAATTAAAAATCCAACCATCCAAAGAAAAGTGTGCTTTCAAAGACCCTTGATTGTGCTTGAGAAACAAAACAAAACTTTTAAGCAAATTTAAAGAATGTCTGCTTTCAAAAATTACGATAGCATGCACCAACCAAACCTTAATAGATATCATATACTTGAAGGATGAAAATGTCACGACCCAAACCCGGCCCCATGGGTTTAGCACCGTAACCGGCCAGTAATCCGAGATTACCGAAGGCTTGCTTAACAGTAATACAGTAAAACAGAGTACAGGGCCTGGCGGAAGCCAATACAGTAAATAAACAGTGTCCAATGAGCTGTGCCAGTCTGTATGCAAAAAGACTTCTCATTCGTATATATACAGTCAGACAAAATAGTATATACATATATATAATCATTCAGTACAATACAGTTTATACAGCCGAACAAACAGATATAGAGACAGACGGGGAAATTAAAAACACCCCTAAGTCGCAGCTTGACAGGCTCGGAACCTCGCATTGAGACACATAGGTTGGCTTGACAAAACTGGAGTTAACCCCGACGCTCCTAGCTGCGGTCTGGTGCCTGGACACCTACATATATATATAAGCAGTGAGCTAAAGCCCAGTGAATAACACAATGCGTAAAGGGGTTAAGAACGAATGTCCTTACAGTAATGAAAACAGTTAATTAAACCAGTATTTCAGTCGTTCAGTTAGTACAGTCATATGTAGTACATCCATTAGCATAACGGTACAGTAAACAGTAGGTCTTAAAAGACCAAGCAGTAAATGATGGCCATCAGTCAATAACAGTAGTGGTTCCAACGAGGGAACCGACAGAGATCTCTGTAACAGTAACAGTAAACAGTAGTTGCTAAGGATGCCACAATACAGTTCAGAATATAGGACATACATTCATTCAATTAACAGTAACAGTTCAGAAAGCAGTATAGTTCAATTGTTCAGAAAATAATCATTTTGAACATATCTTTACACAGTTGTTACTCACAGAGTTCTAGGCTACAGTAAGCTAGGGTGTCTCATCAGAAAGCCAAACCTATACAGTTACAGATTAACACACACTAAGCTACACATTGAGGAAAATAATAACTTAATCCCTAATTGCCTCGGTGTGTTTCTACATCTATATCATCATTGAGATGTCTTAAACTAGGCCTAAGAATGCCTAGGATGAGATGAAGATGCAAAGGTGCACTTTTAAAAGCATTTTCAGACTTTTCAGAAAATAGGGGTCACGCTCGAGCGTATGTTAAACCGCTCGAGCGGACATGCAGACAAAGGTTTCCGCTCGAGCGTAGACTTACCCGCTCGAGCGTTATGCAAAGCAGTCAAAAGTGCTGGATAGGCGAAAATCACACTCGATTGGGCGCTCGACACCCGCTCGAGCATGAGACACAATGTCCTGCTCGAGCGTCAGTTATTCCGCTCGAGCGGACTTCAAAACAGAACAAAAATGCTGGGAGCACGATTTCCACGCTCGAGCGCCAGTCACCCCGCTCAAGCGTGAGTCCAAATTCTGGAAATTCCATATTTGAACCTCAAGTTCAAAACCAAGTTTTAAACCATAAGTTTTGATTCTCTTGGGCCAATTTTCCAGAAAACACATCAAAACTCATACTTTAACATGATTCAAAGCTTAATTTGTAAAATCAAGGCCCAAGGGTGCTTCAAATAAATCCAATTCGAACCAATTTCCAAGAATATGAAAAACATGCAAACATGCATGAATGTAAACCATTTCAAAGCTTTAAATGCTAGCTCAATTGAACCAATTCTTACAAAAACAAGATGAAATCATGGCTTATGATCACAAGATGGACATGCATATGGCAAATTCATGAAGAACAAGCTCTAAAATGCAAGAGTATGCCATGCATGCAATAATTAAGCTTCAATTCAACACTTTTGAACCAATTCTTGACTTAGCTCTTTGATCTACCATGATCCATGCTAGAAGGAACTTAAATACACAATTAAGAGAAGGAAATTCATACCTAGGTTCCTTAATTACAAGTCTAGAGGCTCAAATATGCACTCAATCCTTTAATTCCTTCAAATTCCCAAGCAAAATTCAAGATGAAGCTAAGTTCGTCTACCTCTCTCTCTCAGTCGATTTTGTGCTCTCAAATAAGGCTGAGGAATGTTGATTCAATGTATATACACAAGTCTCAAAATGTTGCCTAAGTGATCCACTAGGGATGGCAAGGTTGTAATTAAGCCAACTATTACAATTAAACTCATTTCGATCTAATTTAATCATACCTAATCAGTTTTCAGGTAATTACACTATAAAATCACATAAATTACGATAATCATAAAACACTAATCGATTTCTGATTTGGCCGCCGATAAGGCCTTCAATTAGCAGTTCAAACATAAAAACACAAACATATAATCAAACAATCAAACAGATAGACATACAATTGAACAGATATACTCAGTCAATTCGGTTTTCAATTTCAGTCAGTCAGTCCAGTAGTTTATTCAGTTCACTTATCAGTCATAATCAGTTCAGTTTAACGGTAATCAGTAGTTTATCGGTAAGCAGTGACGAGGGTTGTTACAGTCTCCCCTCTTTAAAAAGAGTTTAGTCCTCTAAACTCAAGTTACATTCATTCTGGAAGAAAACAGGGTTCAGTGGAAACAGTTCAGGATATCTTTTAGCCATGTCATCTTCCCTTTCCCAAGTGGCATACACGCCACCATGGTTTTGCCAGTCGACTTTCACTAACGGGATCTCTTTGTTTCTCAACTTCTTGATCCGTCGGTTTACAATCTGAATAGGCCGTTCCTCGTAAGTGTAGTCATCACTCAGCACTACACGAGTCGGCTCTATCACATAGAAAGGATCCCGGAGGTAGTCCCTCAACATAGAAATGTGGAAGACGTTGTGCATATGCTCCATTTCAGGAGGAAGCGCAACTTGATACGCCACCGGATTGATTTTCTCGATGATCTCGTACGGTCCGACATATCTCGGCGCTAACTTGCCTTTGACTCCAAAACGAGTCTGGCCTTTCATCGGTGTCACTTTCACAAAAACGTGATCACCCACTTCATACTCTCTGTCTCGTCTTCTAACGTCAGCATAACTTTTCTGTCTGCTCTGCGCAATTTTCAGTCTCTGTTGTATTAGTTTCACTTTCTCAGTTGTTTCATAAACAATCTCGGGCCCAAGCAAAGGCCCATCTCCAACTTCTGTCCAGCAAATCGGAGATCTACATTTTCTGCCATACAATGCCTCGAAAGGCGCCATACCAATACTTGAATGGTAGCTGTTGTTGTAGGCGAATTTCGTCAATGGCAAATGGCTTCCCCAGTTTTCTTGAAAATCAAGGACACACATTCTCAGTAAATCCTCCAGAGTCTGGATGGTCCTTTCTGACTGGCCATCTGTTTGAGGATGATAGGCACTAGTCAGTCTCAGTTCGGTACCCAATGCAGTCTGTAGGCTTTGCCAAAATCTCGATGTAAACTTCGAGTCTCTGTCAGAAACAATGGACACAGGCACTCCATGCAGTCTAACAATCTCATCAATATAAATCACAGCCAATTTATCCGCATTATAAATTGTTTTGACAGGTAAGAAGTGAGCAGATTTAGTCAGTCAATCAACAATAACCCAAATTGAGTCCATACCTTTACTAGAGCGAGGCAATCCCACAATAAAATCCATGGTAATATGTTCCCATTTCCACTCCGGTATCGGTAAGGGCTGCAATAAGCCTGCGGGTCGTTGATGTTCGGCTTTGACTTGTTAGCAATGAAGACATTTTGATACAAAATCGACAATTTCTTTCTTCATTCCCTGCCACCAGAAATTCAGTTTCAGGTCTTGATACATTTTCGTATTCCCCGGATGGATAGACAATTTTGAGTTGTGGCCCTCTTGCAGAACCCTTCTTTTCAGTTCAGTATCGTTTGGTACACACAGTCTTTCTTGAAATTTCAGTACATTATTTTTAAACTTGAACCCCAGTCTCGGTTTAGATTCCCTTTCTTCGATGATCTTCTTCAAGAAGTCATCCTGTTGCTGTTTCTCTTTAATTTCCTCAATCAATGCCGGTTGAGCAGAAATAACAGCTATTGTTCCCCCTTGTTCTCGCAAAACAACTTTAATTTCAGACTTTTCAAGGTCACAAAGCAACTCTTTCTGTCCGGTGAGCAAATAGGCTAAATTCCCAATTGATTTCCGACTCAGTGCATCGGCAACGGTATTGGCTTTTCCTGGATGGTATAAAATCTGTAGGTCATAGTCTTTGATCAGTTCTAGCCATCTTCGCTGTCTCATGTTCAGTTCTTTCTGTGTGAAGAAATATTTTAGGCTCTTGTGGTCGGTGTATACTTCACACGTTGCCCCATACAGATAGTGACGCCAGATTTTCAGTGCAAATACTACTGCAGCAAGTTCCAGATCATGGGTCGGGTAGTTCTTTTCATGCGGTCTCAGTTGTCGAGAAGCATAGGCAATAACTCTCCCATTCTGCATTAAAACACACCCCAAACCCTTATGAGAAGCATCACTAAATATGGTAAAACCATCCGTACCTGAAGGTAAGGTAAGAACTGGTGCAGTCACGAGTCGAGTCTTCAACTCTTGAAAGGCTGATTCCCTTTGGTCAGTCCAGTCAAATGATATCCCCTTCTGTGTCAGTTGAGTTAATGGTAAGGCAATTTTGGAGAAATCTTTGACAAATCTTCTGTAATACCCGGCTAGTCCCAAAAAGCTTCGGACTTCCGTCACATTTGTTGGTCTAGGCCAGTTCACTACAGCTTCAATTTTCTGTGGATCAACAGAAATTCCGTCTTTGCTAACAACATGTCCCAAAAACATAACATGATCAAGCCAAAATTCACATTTAGACAGTTTAGCGTAAAGTTTCTATTCTCTTAGGGTTTGTAGGGCGAGTCTCAGATGATGTTCATGTTCTTCTCTAGTCTTAGAATAAATCAGGATGTCATCAATGAATACAACGATAAAATCATCGAGGAATGGTTTAAAGATTCTGTTCATGAGGTCCATAAATGCAGCAGGTGCATTGGTAACTCCGAAAGGCATAACTAAAAATTCATAATGCCCATACCTCATTCGGAAGGCAGTTTTGTCTATGTCTTTTGGTTTAACTTTCAGTTGATGATATCCGGATCTGAGATCAATTTTAGAAAACACTTGCGCTCCCTGTAACTGATCGAATAAGTCATCAATACGTGGTAATGGGTATTTATTTTTCACAGTTACCTTGTTCAGTTCACGGTAGTCAATGCACAGTCTCAGTGAGCCGTCTTTCTTCTTCACAAATAAAACAGGAGCACCCTAAGGCGAAGTGCTAGGCCTAATGAACTTCTTATCTAACAGTTCTTGTAATTGCACTTTCAATTCCTTCAGTTCAGTTGGAGCCATTCGGTAAGGAGCTTTAGATACTGGCTGCGTTCCGGGAATCACATCAACAGTGAATTCAATCTCTCTGTCAGTCAAATCCCCTGGTAGATTATCTGGAAAAACATCTGGGAATTCGCTAACTATGAGAATACTGTTCACATTAGCAATACCGTCAGTAGATACAATCAATACAGAACACAGATATCCTTTACACCCCTTTCTAATCAATTTTACAACTTTCACAGATGAAATCAAATACGGAGGAGGTACTACTCCAACCCCATTAAACACAAATTCAGGCAAACCAGGTGGACGGAAAACTACTTGTTTCGTTACACAGTCTATGGTGGCATGATATTTCGTTAACCAGTCCATCCCCAATATAACATCGAAATGGTCAATGTTCAGTGGCAGTAAATCAATAAACAGATGTGCATCTCCAACAATAATTTCACAAGCAGGATACATATATGCACAGGTCATAGATCCCCCAACGAGTGAAGATACAGCTAACAGATAGTTCATGGATTCTAAGGGTCTATTCAATTTCCGAGAAAAGGCATGTGATACATATGAATGGGTAGACCCCGAATCAATCAGTACATATGCATTTTGAGTACAACTAGAGAGGATACCTGACACAACGGTCTCTGTATTTTGTACGTCTCCCGGTACTAGGGCGAACACTCGGCCTTGCCTCATAGGCTCTTTCCCGGTAGCTTTGGGGTTCGGCTTTGGTGCAGCAGTTGATGCTGCCACGCTTGGCGTAGCTTTACTACTGGCTTGTGGAGCAGAGGGGCAGTCTTTAACCATGTGGCCCATCTTGCCACATCTGTAACAGGCTCCAGATATTTTGTAGCAGACCTCTTTGTGCTTCTTGCCACACTCAGAACAGGGTGATATGAAACCACTCCCTTGGCTGGGGCTAGTTGTTGACCCCATATTCTGCTTCTTGTTCGCTGGGTTATGCTTGCATTTCTTGAATTTGAAACCCTGCCTTTTACCACGCCATTCAGACGCTGGTGTTTCAGTTTTCAGTGCTTTAATGTTCGATTCGGCCATCAAGGCTCGGTCAAGAACATTTACATAGTTTGGTAGCTTCAAAACATTTATTCTGTCAAGAATTGCAACATTCAGGCCGCCTTCAAACTTTCTGGCCTTCTTGTAATCAGTGTCCACCATGTGTGGTGCATATCTAACAAGCTCGGTGAACTTTGTTTCATATTCAGCAACGGACATTGTGCCCTGTATCAGTTGTTCAAACTCAGTTACTTTTCTGTCCCTAACACACTAAAGGAAATACTTCTCGAAGAAGGCTTCCTTGAATTGAGCCCAAGTCATAACTATATTTTCATCTCGGATGAGCATCCACCACCTTCTAGCTTCCTCTTGTAGAGTAAAGGTAGCCAACAGTACTTTGTGTGCCTCAGAGCACGGAAAAACCTCAAATAATTTTTCAGTCTTAAGAACCCATGCTTCAGCCTTTAACGGTTCACGGCTTCCCTGAAAGGATGGCGGTTTCATTTTGCTGAACTTATGGGTGAGAGCAATTATGTCCCCATCATTAACGTTAGTATTCTGTTCCGGTACAGCCGGAGGAGGAGGTGGGGGCTGTTGATTCTGTTGCTGGTCTAATCTTTCAGTTATCAGTTCCATCATTCGTTCCAGTCTGGCCATTCTGGCCTCAGAGGATGAGGGTTCAGTTTCATTGTTTGCATTATCCATTTCACTATAAGCAGTTATAAGAATTATCAATATAGGCAGTCATTGTTTATACAGGTTCATACTTTAGCATATATTCAGTCAGTCATATCACACACTTATCATGCTCATGTAATGCCCTAATCAATTTTCTAGGACATCCTATAGCTCATTTGGACACGTGTGTGCGGTATAACTCGTGGTAAGTATCGCTCTGATACCACTCTGTCACGACCTAAACCCGGCCCCATGGGTTTAGCACCGTAACCGGCCAGTAATCCGAGATTACCGAAGGCCTGCTTAACAGTAATACAGTAAAACAGAGTACAGGGCCTGGCGGAAGCCAATACAGTAAATAAATAGTGTCCAATGAGCTGTGCCAGTCTGTATGCAAAAAGACTTCTCATTCGTATATATACAGTCAGACAAAACAGTATATACCTATATACAATCATTCAGTACAATACAGTCTATACAACCGAACAGAACAGATACAGAGACAGACGAGGAAATTAAAAACATCCCTAAGCCGTAGCTTGACAGGCTCGGAACCTCGCATTGAGGCACATAGGTTGGCTTGACAAAACTGGAGTTAACCCCGACGCTCCTAGCTGCGGTCTGGTGCCTGGACACCTATATATATATATAAGCAGTGAGCTAAAGCCCAGTGAATAACACAATGCGTAAAGGGGTTAAGAATGAATGTCCTTACAGTAATGAAAACAGTTCAATAATCAATATTTCAGTCGTTCAGTCAGTACAGTCATATGTGGTACATCCATTAGCATAACGGTACAGTAAACAGTAGGTCTTAAAAGACCAAGCAGTAAATGATGGCCATCAGTCAGTAACAGTAGTGGTTCCAACGAGGGAACCGACAGAGATCTCTGTAACAGTAACAGTGAACAGTAGTTGCTAAGGATGCCACAATACAGTTCAGAAAGCAGTACAGTTCAATTGTTCAGAAAATAATCATTTTGAACATATCTTTACACAGTTGTTACTCACAGAGTTCTGGGCTACAGTAAGCTAGGGCGTCTCCTCAGAAAGCCAAACCTACACAGTTACAGATTAACACACACTAAGCTACACACTAAGCTACACAGTGAGGAAAATAATAACTTAATCCCTAATTGCCTCGGTGTGTTTCTACATCTATATCCTCCTTGAGATGTCTTAAACTAGGCCTAAGAAATCCTAGGATGAGATGAGGATGCAAAGGTACACTTTTAAAAGCATTTTCAAACTTTTCAGAAAACAGGGGTCACGCTCGAGCGTATGTTATACCGCTCGAGCGGACATGCAGACAAAGGTTTCCGCTCGAGCGTAGACTTGCCCGCTCGAGCGTTATGCAAAACAGTCAAAAGTGCTGGATAGGCGAAAATCACACTCGATTGGGCGCTCGACACCCGTTCGAGCGTCAGTTATTCCGCTCGAGCAGACTTCAAAACAGAACAAGAATGTTAGGAGCACGATTTCCACGCTCGAGCGCCAGTCACCCCGCTCGAGTGTGACTCCAAATTCTGGAAATTCCAGATTTGAACCTCAAGCTCAAAACCAAGTTTTAAACCATAAGTTTCGATTCTCTTGGGCCAATTTTTCAGAAAACACATCAAAACTCATACTTTAACATGATTCAAAGCTTAATTTGTAAAATCAAGGCCCAAGGGTGCTTCAAATAAATCCAATTCGAACCAATTTCCAAGAATATGAAAAACATGCAAACATGCATGAATTTAAACCATTTCAAAGCTTTAAATGCTAGCTCAATTGAGCCAATTCTTACAAAAACAAGATGAAATCATGGCTTATGATCAAAACATGGACATGCATGTGGCAAATTCATGAAGAACAAGCTCTAAAATGCAAGAGTATGCCATGCATGCAATAATTAAGCTTCAATTCAACACTTTTGAACCAATTCTTGACTTAGCTCTTTGATCTACCATGATCCATGCTAGAAGGAACTTAAATACACAATTAAGAGAAGGAAATTCATACCTAGGTTCCTTAATTACAAGTCTAGAGGCTCAAATATGCACTCAATCCTTCAATTCCTTCAAATTCCCAAGCAAAATTCAAGATGAAGCTAAGTTCGTCTACCTCTCTCTCTCAGTCAGTTTTGTGCTCTCAAATAAGGCTGAGGAATGTTGATTCAATGTATATACACAAGTCTCAAAATGTTGCCTAAGTGATCCACTAGGGATGGCAAGGTTGTAATTAAGCCAACTATTACAATTAAACTCATTTCGATCTAATTTAATCATACCTAATCAGTTTTCAGGTAATTACACTATAAAATCACATAAATTACGATAATCATAAAACACTAATCGATTTCTGATTCGGCCGCCGATAAGGCCTTCAATTAGCAGTTCAAACATAAAAACACAAACAGATAATCAAACAATCAAACAGATAGACATACAATTGAACAGATATACTCAGTCAATTCAGTTTTCAATTTCAATCAGTCAGTCCAGTAGTTTATTCAGTTCAGTTTAACGGTAATCAGTAGTTTATCGGTAAGCAGTGACGAGAATTGTTACAGAAAAGGTGTCATATGGACACTCAAACTTAGGCCACCAGACTTGAGAAATGGCTAAAACAAAACTAAACAGATTCACGAGTAAATTAAATATATCAGAAGAAAAGAAGAAGAAAAAAAAATAAAACAAAAGGAGAGGTTTTTATTAGATTTTGATAAAACAAAATCAAAGCTATAAATTTTATAAAAAAAGAAAAATTGAAAGATCAGAGCATTTGTTAATTTTGTAAGACCTTTTCATTAATCATTATTGTGTGTTTATTTCAAAAATATATGAAATTAATTGTATGATTATTGTGAATTTCAAAAATATATGATCATTGTGTGTTTATTTCATCAAATTAATTTTATATTCAAAGCATAATAATTTCAAACATAGTAATTACTTTTATTTATTTTGATTTTTTATTAAATATATTTAATATTAGTCTCATTTTAAAGGTATATTTTCAATGATATTAATTTTATAAAATTAAATTTTTATATTAAAAATTATATATATTATGGAAATAAAATTAAAACGATTAAAATAATTTTTTTAATTTTTTATTAGGAGGGAGAGAGAGAGAGAGTGAGTGGTGGGACGTGATGTGGGACAAAGAGTGTTAGATGTACTGTGTGTTGGATGAAATTCGACTTCTTCTTTTTTAAGGTTAATTTGAGTCGTAAGTTTTGTTATGAGTGACATGGCCGAATCTTGTCCGTCGAACGAAGGAGAGTTGGAGAAGAGGGCTACAGAGAACCTAAACTCCAAAATTGAGGACCCTACCCTCTGCTCCATTCACAAATCTTTTAATAAGTATCTAACCATGCCTTAAAAGCACTACATAATTTCTTTTATTCAAATGGGAAATGTTGATGTGGCATTATTTTTATTTTCTTGTTTTAAAACTTAAAAACTTTACAACTTTTATTATACACACTTATCTTTAATAAAAATTATATTTTTGGAATCAATACAATGAGATTTATCAAATAAGATCAATATTTAATATGAAATTTTATAAAATAAAATATTATTTTTTTAGTTATACAAAATTAATAATTTTTCAATTTACGAAATTATCTAGTAAAACTGAGAAGTTTTTAATTTTTTTTAATATTAACTGCAAATATTATCAATTTTTCAATATAAACCGAATTTTATGAAAGACGCTTCTTTTTGTCACCTAAAGTCGAAGTAACTTTAATAATGAGTAATTAGACATGTTTTTTAATGTTATTTAGGTGAAGGCCTATGGATACTTTCTACAAGGAAAGCCAAATTTTGGCTTGTTTTGTAACTCGGTTAAAAGTTGTTTTTTTTTTTTTGTCATATTATCTTTCTATTTTTTTTATACATTTTTTCAAAAAAAATCAAAAAATCAATTTTTATCCTACTTCTCAAAACAAGCCAAGCATTTTTGAGAATGAACTATGGAAAAGTTTTCTATTAAAAATCTCACATTTAAGTTAATTAGTTTCTGTTTTATTGATTTTTAAAAACTCGGGGCGTGATAAAAAATAATCAATTTCTAACCTTTGGATAGGATTGCTCATAAGTGGCTAACCGAGTTAACCAAGTGATTATAATCTCTACAATGTTGCAACACCTGTGTAATAAACAAATGGTAGCAAAAGAAAAATGATTGGTACCTTCAATTTGAGTTTGTCCGAAAGCCTGAATTTGTTCTTGGACGACCAGTGCAATACTTGTTTGTCGCAGTTGTCACTCTTGTCGACCGTAACTGTCATCTTCTTGTCAGATGACCGACCAGACAACCAACAAGACAATTCGAACAAACTCATATTCGAGCTAGCAATCTGTGTTAGTAACAAAGAGGCATTAATTTGTCCAATTTGTTGAAAGCAAAACAACAGCAATTAGTCCATCAATTTTTTTATTTTTCATTGTTCTTCTACAACTGTGTCTTTTAGTAAGATGATTGTGATATTCATATTGATAAAAAATTTCTTGAATCATGGATTCGAAAATTTGACTTGCCAATATTTCACCCATAAAGAAAAAAGATAAAATATATTCTATAGAGTGACAAATACTCATATCACCACAACAAAAAGCAGTTTTAGTGACCAAAAATGTAAATTTCGTCGCTGAAAGTAGGACAATTAGCGACTAAAACAGTTTAATAGCCAAATGTATACTTATTGGCGACTAAAAATCAGTTTAGTCGCTGATTATACGGGTTTTAGCGACTAAAACAATTTTAATAGCCAAAAGCATAGGTTTTGGCGACTAAAAAATGATTTCGTCGCCGATTGTAGGTGTTTTACCGACAAAAATTTTTTTTGTAGTCAAAAGTAAAGGTTTTTGGCTACTAAAAAAAATTTAGTAGCTAAAAGTGGACAATTGGCGACTAAAATTGAGTTTAGTCGGCAAAAGTGGCGGCTTTGGCGACTAAAAATCAGTTTAGTCGCCGGAAGTGGTTATTTTTAGGCGGAAATTAATTTTTTTAGTGACTAAATTATTGGTAGTAGCCAAAACTAACGTTTTTGGCGACTAAAAAAGAATTTAGTAGCCAAAAGTGGCTCCTTTTTTTTTAAATAAATAATTTATTTTTTATATAAATTATATTGAATAAAAATAATTATGTTTATATATATAGGTTAATATTAATACGGGTCAATATACTATATAAATAATATATTTTGCATATATATTCATGTGGTGTTATTGTGGCATAATGGAGAGAGTGTGTTGGTATAGGTTTAGAATGTGGAAGGTTGGTGGTGGTTCAAAACTTGGGAAGAGGGTAATTTTTTTTTTTTTTTTTCTGAAATAAGCTTTTGGCGACTAAAACAGGTGGTCGCCAAAAGCTTCAGAATTGGCGACGAAAAAAATAGTCGACAAATGTATAAATTAAAAAAAAAATAATTCACTATTGGCGACTAAAAATTTAGTCGCCAAATGTATAATTTAAAAAATATAAATGAGCTTTGGCGACGAAAATTTTAGTCGCTACAGACTTGGTTTTTGGGCGACTAAAAGTTTGTTAGTCGCTAATACCTTTCGCGACAATTTTCCAGCGACCAAGCCGGCGACTAAAAAATTTAGTCGGGAAAACTTAAAACCTGACTTTTGGTGACTAAAAATCCACTTTTGGCGACAAAAAATTTAGTCGCCAAATGTGTTTTTTCTTGTAGTGTATGAAGAAATGATCTTCACTTAAATCCTGCATCAAATAATAAGTAACATGCTTTCATAATTAACAATGCTTGACTACTAAAATAAAGAAATTCTGGGTACAGTTAACTAGACCGCAACCTAATAAACAACGATTTATTTATTTATTTATTTAAAAAGAGAAGAAGAAAAAGAAGATGATTGAAATGAAGACATTCATATTATAACACTCTCCCACAATCAGTATGCTTGAAGGACACAGTTTTCTTGCTGAGATCATAACCAACCAAGAAGTTCACTTGTGCCACATTACCATAGATTGCAATATTTGCTGGTGCGAAAGCGAGGCACACAATGTTATCGCTTGTTCTAATGAAAGTGTTCATAGGATTCAGCTTCACGTCTGCACCAGTGAAGTGTGCTGTAATAATGGGAATTGTGATATTATTACTCACCATAGACATTTTGCAATCCAATTGAGCTCTTAACAGCCGACTCTAATTTCTCATAAAGATCGAGTGGAAGGTATGTCAATGTTGTTCCCGAGTCTATGATGATGTTACCATTCCCAGAGGCACCAAATGCATTTGGTGATGATGATGAATAGTTGTAAATTTCCAACTTTTGTCGTCAAACTGAAAATCCTTCTAGTGTTAAGAAATAAAAGGTGTTTGGAGATTTCGGAATAATTGGTGTAGATACCTCATTCCCTGACACCACACCGTTGTCACCAAAATGCATTTGACTAGACTTTGCGCTTTGAGAAGACATTGGCATCAAACAATAGGAAAATTTGCGAAATAAGAGAAACTGTTCCACCACCAAGACCAACTATGCCCTGAGCCCTCATCATTGAATGTGCCAGCATTGCTAAAGCCACACCCAAAAATTATCCCTGAAAAGGATGTTGGTTGGCCATTAGTCGAACCCAAGGTGATTGTATCAGTGGCAACAACACCTTGACTGTAGGACATATCACCATATGAAAGTGAGTACTGGCAAGTTTCATTGTTATAGCAAGAACTTCTTGCATTTGCCGTTTGGCATAGGTTTGAATGACAAGAGACCTCTTTGTACGTTGAAGAACTTTTAGGATTAAAGGGAGGAGTTTTTGCTTGTAACAGTTCCTACAAGGCAAGCATTGTGTCCATGTAAGGTCACTGCCCGTGTCAGCAATTGCTAGGATATTGAAGGGTGGTGTGCCAACTGTTATTTTCATCAAATAGGAGCCATCAGAAGGGATTACTTCACTTGAGGCAGATTGTGGTGACATGGAAGCTGAGGTGAAATAGTTAACACAACTGTGTGAACGTCGTAAAGCGTTGATCACTCGATCAAAATGAGTTAATGAAGAATTGTAAAAGGGGGAATCTGGTGAATCTCTATGGATTAGGTCTACGCTAAATCCAAAATTGTTAGCTTCAATGAGGGAAAACATAGATAGAAAGATGATGGACACTAGGATTGCAAATATAGAGAAGGAGAGTGAATAGAATGTTGTAACAATGGTTGCCATGACTCTTTGAGAAATGAAAAAATGCATATGTTGTTCATATATGTAGAGAAGTAGTTTAGAAATACTCTTCAGATCCTGGGAAACGCTCGTGATCCTCAGCTAGCCACCTGAAAAAAAATTAACACTCCAGTCAGGGGTACCAGAATTAGCACTCCGACGGAGAAGTCAGACTCTATTCTCTGAACTACTTGTATTTTAAGTTAAGTGTAATGGTTCTCACATACCTTCCTTTGACTGAAGATCCTGTATTTATAGTATTCTTTTTGGGCCTTAGGGCCTGGCCCATCCCTGATCCTTTACATGTATTTTTACTCGGCCTTTATTCTACTGGTTGAAATGCCGGCTATTTTATTCGGCTCTTCAATTGACTGGGACCAATGCCGAATAGAGGTTATGTTATGGACCGGACTGGTCCATTCTTCTCTATTGATCCAAGGAAATTCGGCTCCCACAATTGCCCCCCAAACACCCCACTAGCATCAGTTAGTCGGCATGTTTGGCTTCTAGCTTGGGAAATCAAAAATTCAGCAGTTAATCCTCTTCCCGATGCATGTTAGAACGCGTACACGCTTTTTGGTCATTGTAACGATTTCCTACCCCTTCGTACACTGCCTCAATTTAATGCGATTTGAAATTGTCTCTTCGAATGTATGTTCTGAATACTCAAAGATATCTGGCTCGCCTTCTTGTGCAGCTCCTTCACTTCGCGACTTCTGCAACTCCTTGTTTCTCGTTTTTCCCTTCGTCTCTTGTAAGTTTTCTTCTCCTTCATTTTTGATCCCGCTTCCTTGTTTGCTTTTAGTTTTCCATTATCCTTGGGTTGGCCAAAATGGCAAAACATCTGAAGGAGCTCCTTTCAGCAGATCGAATCTTTGGCTTTCGATGCCATTTTTCTATTCCCGATGACGTCCATCTGTCATTTTTGGCAGACAGCACCACTGATATGGAGAGGGAAGATGAGAGCACAATTATCTTTCCTCTCCTATCAATTGCTGAGGGCGGAGTCCGCTTTCCTCTTCACCCATTTTTGAGGGTCATTCTTCGATACTGGGGTCTAATCCCTTCCCAACCCAACGTGAATTTCTTTCGCATCATAATGGGAATTGTAGAGATAAATCAGCGTCTTATGATTAATTTAGGTATACCCGCCATTCGACACTGTTATGTCCTAGCCAAATCTATTGGCCGGCTAGAACGCTACTTTCTTAGAGCCAAGGATACTAATCATCACTTAGTGACTATGCTTGCCAGCTCTGGCAAGCGTGTCGATGACGTGATGGTCATCGTCCGCGGCAATCGGGAATTCGGCGAAGGTGAAGATCGCCTAGACCCTATGCAAAGGCGAAAAGGTGAACCAGGTGGCCGATTAGATCACTTGTTTCTGTTATTTCCATATCTGTGTTCGGCACTATACACATCTAATCGTTTTGTTTGTGCAGGCAGAGACTTGAAGAAAGTGTTAGTTTCAGACGACAACGTTGTGATTGCAAAAATTAAGACCGCGCTACAGTTCGTCGGCCGTCCAAACCTTCAAAAACAAGAGAGGGCAGCCCACATTCTCCTGCGGTACGAGTCGACTTATACTACATTCTCGGCGCAGACAACATCCCGGTCGTGCGAGGCGACAACCATCTTACAGCCCTCATCTTCTCTAACTTCAAAAACTTGAGGCAGATCGGTTTAGAAACATCCGATTCTGAACACTTAGAAGAACAAGCAATGGAACCAATCGCCAAGGACCCGGATCAGTTGGCAGCGGAGGTTGACGAAGTTATTAACTCAGCCTTTGAGGAAGCCGAACTAAACTCGTCTGACCCTCTGTCCACATCAGGCTGAGAGGACACCTTCGAAGATATTTTTATAAATTTGGGAGACCTTCCCGGCATTTATTCTGAGGGTATGGCTGGGGAAAGTCTCACGCAGATGGCGCGAAAGAGAAATGCCGAACGCATGGCTGCCCGACAAAAAGTCGAGGCCACTCGTTCTGTACCTGCCCCGACTGAATCTTCCGAACCCATTATTGTAGAAGAAACGACTCACGTTGATGTGGCCGAGATGGAAAAGGCAGCCGATCGGCCGAATCCTAAGGAACGGCCGATTTCAGAAGATCGGGGAAAGAAACGTACTGCCGAGGGCGAGGCCGGCTCTAAGGAGAACTCTATTGATAAATGGCCACGCTTAGAGGAGTCAGATGTGGTTGTTCCTTTTATTGTTCAACCAAAGATAAAAAAACACGCCGATCTCCTTCGAAGCGTCGGCCTTGAAGGATCCCGCTGTGGCGTTGAGCTTGGCTACCTCGATCTCATTGCCGGCTGACAAGGTAACCTTTCGGTCAGAGCCGAATTTGGTAGCAATAGCGTTAGCTACCCAGTCGGTCCTCCTGGTATGTGACTTCATCCTAACTCCTTGTTTTGGTTTTGTTTGTATACGGTATTTCTTGGTATGTGACGATCCCAACTTGTTTTGCAGACGGTCGGAAGGATCGCCGAATTAGGCCGCCGCCAGCATGATGCCATTGAAAGGATTGGCCGTTTGCAGTCGGAAGTCGAGGGTCAGAGGAGCAGGGCCGAGTTTGAGGCGATGAAAGCCACAATGGAAAGCGTGCGGCCCGAAGCTAAGAAAGAAAGGGCGCGAATTGCTGACCAGCTCAGATTGGATGCCGAGGAGAGGGCAAACGCGAATGAGGAATCGCTCAAGTTAGCCAAGGAGGCGCTTACCAAGTTGGAGGCCGAATTGGTAGAGTCGAAGGCGACGAAAGAAAAAGTTGACTCCGAGGCTTCCGAAGCATTCGAGGCTGGGAAGAGCGCCGCTCTAGAAAACTATGTAGAAGAGGTCCCCAAATTCGAGAATCGGGGATTCAAACATGGCTGGCTCAAAGCCCTTGCTGCCGTTGGAGTGACATTGGACATGGCGATTCCATACGAGCAAGTGGACGTTGAGCCGCTAAAGTCTGATCCCGAAGATTGATTTAGGGATCAATTTAGTTTTGTTAAGCATTTTTAATTTCAATGTATGTTCTTTGTTAGTTGATTTTAATCTTTTTTGGATTTTCATGTGTAAAATGTCCGTTGTTAGTGCCCAATTTATGAATGAAAATTTTCTATGCTCTTAAGTTGTTGCTTGTATTGTTTGTTATATGAGTACAAAATTAAAAGAATCAGCAGTTACAACAAAATGTCACGACTACGTAAGACAGCAAACTTATTAGCCGATTAATGAATTTGATGTGCTGATCGGTCAGCTCATAAGGCAGCTAGGGTACATATGCTTCTTAGCTTGACGAATCTGCCCTTAGCTGGTGCATGAACAAGAACGCCGAATAACGGAGGTTTGTGAACTAGAACGCCAAATAAAATGAACTTATGAATATTGTACTAATAAATCGATTCATGGAGCGGCTGGGGCACTCAAGCTGACTAGATTGATGAATCTGCCCTTACCC
Source organism: Camellia sinensis (assembly GCF_055761805.1). Taxonomy (NCBI): domain Eukaryota; kingdom Viridiplantae; phylum Streptophyta; class Magnoliopsida; order Ericales; family Theaceae; genus Camellia; species Camellia sinensis. The sequence goes on along the minus strand of NC_138962.1, from coordinate 176,303,754 downwards.
CAGCTGGTTCATGAACATAGAACGCCGAATAATGGAGGTTCATGAGTATTGTACTGATAAATCGATTCGTGGAGCGGCTGGGGCACTCAAGCCGACTAGATTAATGAATCTACCCTTGTCCCAGTTGGTTCATGAACATAAAACGCCGAATAATGGAGGTTCATGAGTATTGTACTGATAAATTGATTCGTGGAGAGGTTGATGGGGGCGATTAGGGCATATGACTCAATCAGCGCCGGACTGTTAAGGTTTCAATATTAATGAGATTGCCTCGGAGGTGCTACCCTCGTAGAGAATAAATGGGCGTGTACTTTGTGAACGAATACTCTATTTATATGCTCAGTCAACAACTCAGTCCATCTATTTGAGGAAGGTTAAACAAGTGCGAATGTCAAATAGACTTTTCTTCAACAGCAGAGGGGAAGCGAGGACGCTAGCTGAGCTGGGAGCAAATATGAGTCGAAGTGGTGAACCTTCACGCATGAGAAGTAGGACTTCGAGGGATCGGGAGAAACACCAATCTCCTCGTCGTCGGAGTAGGTCGCCCAAGAGGGACAAGCAGCCACAGGGAAAATCTCCTCAACCCCATTTTGGAAGGAATCCAACGCGACTCCGCGCCCATTGAGTTTTGCGATCTTCGTGGGGAATAGACCAATGACAGAGGCGAATTCAATCGTTTGAGATCCAAATGTGGTAGTCGAGTTCGTTCGACAGATTTTTCCACTCGAAGTCCAGCAGTCGATGGTAGGTCAGCAGGATTTCGAAGTCTTTCGTGAAGGCGTTCACGATGTAGTGAAGGGGCTGTACACCGCTTATGAAATCGACATGCATCTCCGCGCCGCTCGGCACGATATAGAATAGAGAGATGAACGCATTCAGAAGTTAGAAACTCGCACGGAGAAGGCCGAGCGTGAACTAAGGAAAATCAAGTCTACAGAGTCGCAATCAGCCAGCCATCCTAACCCGGTTGTGGAAGAGAAGGTAACTCAAAGGCTGATAAGTGATGCTATTGCCGATCGGAACACGGCTAGCATGTTCGCGATTGAGACTGCGGGGGCCGCGGCCTATGAAAAAGGCTTCCATGACGGCTAAAAGGTCGGAATTCAAAAGGCCAAGGAGAAACTTTCTGAAGAAGTTTGTCGATGTGAAAATCGTGGGTTTAAGCATGGCTGGATCAAGGCACTTCAGTAAGCTGAGGCTCTCTAGGCAGCAGGTGTGAATTCTGCATTGCCATTGTACCAACAGAATGATTTCTCATTTTCCGCTTTCGAAGTTGAGAAGAGTGATGATGAGGGAGCCATCGAATAGAAGAAGACCTTGTAATGCTTATGTAGATTGAGAGCGAAATAATGTATTTATTGGCTGATTTTAATAAAACGCTTAATTTTCAATTTGTAGCGCATTTTTTTATTTATATTAGTACACTTGATGCCAATCGATTTATCAAGGACACATTTTATTTTGAATGTTCGCACATTTTAGACTACGTTTATGCAACTCGAACTATTTCATTTTGAATATTTGCATATTTCAACCTTTGTTTATACGGCTTGTACAAAGGCCATCCAAATCCGGCGGCTTTAATCGGCCTAAAGGCGTCATGCGCCGATAGGGGCTCCGAATCCGGAGTCTTTATTTGGCCAATCGTGGTATCCACGAAGGGCGCTCTAAATCCGAAGGCTTTATCGGCCCAAAGGCGTCATGCGCCGATGGAGCTCTGAATCCAGAGTCTTTATTTGGCCAATCATGGTATCCACGAAGGCGTCATGCCACGAAGCTCCGAATCCGGAGTCTTTATTTGGCCAATCGTGATATCTACGAAGGGTGCTCCGAATCCGAAGGCTTTATCGGCCCAAAGGCGTCATGCACCGATGGGGCTCCGAATCCAGAGACTGGCCAATCGTGATATCCACGATGAGTGCTCCGAATCCGGAGGCTTTATCGGCCCAAAGGTGTCATGCACCGATGGGGCTCCGAATCCGGAGACTATCCAATTGTGATATCCACGAAGGGTGCTCCGAATCCGGAGGCTTTATCGGCCTAAAGGCATCATGCGCCGATGGGGCTCCGAATCCGGAGACTTTATTTGGCCAATCGTGATATCCACGAAGGGCGCTCTGAATCTGGAGGCTTTATCAGCCCAAAGGCGTCATGCACCGATGGGGCTCCGAATGCGGAGACTTTATTTGGCCAATCGTGATATCCACGAAGGGCGCTCCGAATCCGAAAACTTTTATCAGAAATCTTTTGAATTGGATTGCACAATGAGTAAACAGGAATCTTTGCATTACAAAAAACGGAATGTGTACATGGTGAGCCATTCAGAACTAATATCATTCCCCACAAGTCAGGTGTAATGATAGAATTTGCGCAAGTGCGTTGAATTCCAAGGTTGTGGCAGACTCCTTCCAGACATGTCTTTGAGCCGATATGCTCCTACTCCCGCGATCAAATCGACCTGATAGGGGTCGTCCCAGTTAGGACCCAATTTTCTATCAGCCAGTTTCCTGGCAGTTGGGAATACTTTCTTTAGAACCAACTCTCCAGGTGTGTAGCGGCGCAGCTAAACACATTAATTATACGACTTAGCAAGCTGCTGCTGATACCGCGCTATGAATGCAAGGGCACGGTCTCTTCGTTCTTCAATCAGAATCAAATCCAAGGCCAGCATCATGTTGTTTTGGCCCATATCAAAAACTTTTGATTACAAGGTTGGGAGGCCGATCTCCAAGGGTATGATTGCCTGGGTTCCAAAGCATAGAGCAAACGGCGTTTCCCCAGTAGATCGCCTCGGTGTAGTTCGATGAGCCCACAATACACTCGGCAATTCTTCGACCCATTTACCTTTAGCTTTCTCCAGGCTTTTCTTGATTTCGTCTAAGATAGATTTTTTAGAGGCTTCGGCTTGACCATTGCTTTGAGGATAAGCCGGCGTGGAAAAGTAAGGCCGAATACCATACTTGCTGCACAACTCTCGGTAGATGCCACAATCAAACTGGGTGCCGTTGTATAAAATTAGTGCTCTTGGAATGTCGAATTGTGTTATGATATTTCTCCAAATGAAGCGCTTCACGTCGGTATCTTGGATGTGCGTTAGTGCCTCCGCTTCTACCCATTTTGTAAAATAATCTATCGCGACAATCAAAAATCACTTGTCACCCGAGGCACGAGGCAGTGGTCCAATGATGTCAAGTCCCCATTGGGCGAACAGCCAAGGACTGATTATGGAGCTTAACTCTTCAGTAGGCAGGTGGGTCAAAGGAGAGAACTTCTGGCACTGTTCACACTTTTTCACGTAACATTCGGCATCAGCTCTCATTGTCGGCTAGTAATACCCTTGTGTTATGGCTTGATGAGCCAAAGGGCGCTCGCCAGAATGAGTGCCACAACTACCTTAATGTATTTCAGTCAGAAGCTCTTTAACTTTGTCCGGATGCACGCATTCCAAGTATGGACCAAAAAGGGATTTGTTGTAAAGCTTTCCTTGCGGATCCAAGTAGTATCGCAGGGCTTTGTTTCATAGCTTGTGCGCTTCTTTCTTGTCCTCTGGGAGCTGTTCGGAAGACAAGAATGTAGCAATGGGATCCATCCAACTCGGTCCAAATTCTATAACATCGACCTGGACTTCCTCCGAAGGGCCAATGCTCGGCTCCGAGATGAAACCTACTTCGATGGTCCGTTTAATTTCTGAGTTAATAGCGGAGGCTAGGCAAGCCCGGGCATCTGTATGTGTGTTTTGATCACGTGTTATCTGATTCAATTCATGATGGTCAAATTTTTCCAACAAGGAGTTAGCCGTTTTCATGTAAGCCGCCATACGGTCATTCATTACCGCATACTCCCCCTTTAGCTGGTTGATCACCAGTTTTGAATCGCAAAATACAAGCAAACGTCGAGCACTCAGAAGATGTGCATTACGCAAACCGGTTAGAGGGCTTCGTATTCGGCTTCGTTATTTGATGCTTCGAAGCCGAGCTTGACGGCCTGCTCAATTATTGCGCCATCGGGAGCCATGATTACTACTCCGGCTCCACTGCCCCATTGATTGGACGATCCATTACAGTACAACTGCCAAATGTCCCTAACATAAATTCTTTAGTTTGGCTTAGGTTGAATTTCTTCAGACTTGAAGTCGGTAAGACCCCCTGTGAATTCGGCAATAAAGTTGGCAAGCACCTGTCCCTTGATTGAGGTTCTAGGTAGAAACTGAATATCGTACTGGTCGAGTTCAAGAGCCCACTTTGAAACGCGACCTGACACTTCTGCACTTCGTAGTACTAATCGGAGGGGGTAATTTGTTAGCACCCCAATGCTATGTCCCTGGAAGTAATGCATCAGTTTTCTTGCTGCCATGACAAGAGCCAGAATGAGTTTTTCCAATGGAAGGTAACGTGTTTCGGTGTCAACCATTGCTTTACTCACATAATACACTGGTCGCTGCTCCCCCAGTTCTTCCTTTATCAGTACGACGCTGACGGCCTGGTCGGAAACTACTCGATACAAAATGAGCGGATTACCGGCCGAAGGTGTTGTCAAGAGTGGAACTGATTGGAGGTAAATCTTAAGGCTGTTGAAAGTAACTTCGTACTCGGCGGACCATTTAAAAGCCTTGCCCTGCCGTAGTGTATGAAAGAATTGTCGGCAGCGGTCCGTGGAACGAATAATGAACCTATTGAGTGCGGCGGCCATCCCCAATAACTTCTGAACTTCCTTGACCGATCGAGGGGAGCCGAGTTCTAGGATTGTTGTGATTTGCCTTGGGTTGGCTTCGATTCCTCGGTGGTTGACAATGTAACCCAAGAATTTTCCAGAGCCAATCGCAAACGCACATTTGGAAGCGTTCAACTTCATTCTATATTTACGTAGAATGTCGAATGTCTCTTCCAGATTGGCTATGTGATTCCACTCTTCCTTGGACTTGACCACCATATCGTCAATATACATTTCCATAGTGTGGCTGTGTTGCTCCTTGAACATGGCAGTGACCAGTCTTTGGTAGGTTGCCCTTACATTCTTCAGCCCAAAAGGCATAACCTTGTAGCAGTAGGTTCCTCTTAGGGTGAGGAATGTAGCTTTGTCTTGGTCCTCTGGATGCATGGCGATTTGATGGTAGCCTCTGTAAACATCAAGGAAGCTCATACGTTGATAGCGTGCCGTCGCATCTACAAGCTGGTCAATTCTAGATAGGGGAAAACAATCCTTGGGACAGGCTTTGTTTAGGTCCGTGAAATCGATGCACACTCGCCAAGTCCCATTTTTCTTCTTCATAACCACTGTATGAGAGAGCCACGTAGGGTAGGTCACTTCCCTGATTGCCCCGGTGTAATAACCCCGACATCTGAATAACGTTAATCCATGATTACGTGTGCCTAATTAGTGAGTAAGGAGAAATACCGAATTAGAATGCATGTGTGTGTGTTGCATTGTTGTATTTATATCTGTTAGGCGTTAACAGATCTGTTCACGTTTTAGTTTCGGTTTGCAAATTGAAAGCCTTATCGGCGTCCGAATCGGGAATTAACTTGATTTATGTGCTAATTAGGATTTATAGAATTTTATGGTAGGTTTAATTAAAATTCGGTTCGAAACGATTAAATTTGATTAAAATAATGCTAGATTTAACATAGATTAAGTGAATGCAAGTTAATTACATCATTGCCCTTGAGTGGGCTACTTTCTCATACATTGTTTAGAATTAGTTCATACACCATTTTCAGCCTCTTTCCTTGCCAAAACCGTGAGAGAGAGGGAGTGAGGGAGAAAATTGAATTCATCTAGAGATTAGCTTGAAGAGTTAGAGAAATTGAAGGAGGATTGCATGTTTAAGCTTCCACACTTGGAATTGAAGACCTAAAGGTAGAGAATTCATCCTTTTAATTATGAATGTGAGTTGTTCTTACTAGATTCATGGTGAAACTGGTATTTAAAGTCAAGATTTAACTCAAAGTGTAGTTTTGAGAGTCCATCCATGCATGCATGCATAAATTTCCATGCTTTGAGTTTGAATTCTAAGATTTCTTCCATGCATGTGTTAATTTCACTTACATTATGGTCATTCATCTTGTTGTCCATCAAATTATCAAGTTTGATCATGTTTTAGAGGGTTTGGATTCAATGAGATTCTTGTATGTTGTATTAATGGCATGTTCTAAGAGTTCATGTTGATTTTGCACAAATTGGGTTGCTCTTGGGCCATGATTTCTTGAAATAATTTTTAATACATGTTATTTTATGAGTTATTTTATGTTTTCTCAAATATTGGCCTAGAAAAATGAGTTTTGAGGGCTTAAAGGTTGAGTTTCATGCTTGGAGATCAATCTGGATTTTCCAGAAATTTGACCCATGCTACTTTCACGCTCGAGCATGAATCCTGAGAACATGCACTTCCGCTCGAGCGTCTATAGTTACGCTCGAGCGTGAAATGCGTATACCAAGAAGTTTGTGTGTTTTGCAGTCCGCTCGAGCGGGGAAACCCACGCTCGAGTGAGACTTTGAGTCTCACGCTCGAGCAGGGATCGAGTGCCCGTCGAGCGTGAAAATCATGCATCCAGTACTTTTGTCGATTTTACAGTCTACTCGAGCGATGAAGTTCACGCTCGAGTGGAGCTTCAATATCTGCATGTCCGCTCGAACGGGGTAATCCACGCTCGAGCGTGGACCTTATCTTCAGCAAAACTTAGGAAATGGTTTTCAAGACATTTTTGCATCCTCATTTCATCCTAGGCATTCCTAGGCCATGTTTAAGACCTTTTAATGAGGATTAAAGGTTAGAAACACAATAAGAGCCAACGACGTAAGTTTTGTTCAATTAGAACATGTGTTTCAAGTGTGTATCTGTTATGTGTTATGTACGTCACGTGCCGCGTTCTGTCTGACTAATCTGCTCCGTCTGTTTGTCTCAAGGCCAATTGTGAGTAATAACTTAGTAAATTTATGTTCAACGGTATCTATTTTCTATGTGATGAAATAAGATTTATTTTCTGAAATGATATGTTATGTACAATGAATGATTGTTCAATTTCTGATATGTATTCGTGACATCCTTAGCATCATGGGATATCTTTTGGCTGTTACTCGGTATCGGAGGTTCCTTTATGGAACTTATATCCATCTACACTTTGTTACCCGTACCGGAGGCCCCGTCATGGGGGCTCAGCTTCTGTTCTGTTACCTGGATCTGGAGGTTCCTTTAAGGAACTGGTTACTTGTAACCCTCACGTGTCTGCCTCTGTTCTGTATCTGCTCTGTTATTGCTAATGGATGTATCACGTAAACTCAAGCATGACTTATTATTTATGTATATGATCTGGACCAATTATGGAATTGATACGAAACTGAATTATGATTTCTGAATCTGTATGGACTCATTCATTGAAACCCCTTTACTCTGTTATTATTCACTGGGCTTTCGCTCACAGTTTATATTATGTATGTAGGTGAGTCGGCGTGTGACCAGGGCCAGAGTTAACGGCCTTCTGTTCCGTTTTTGTCAGCCAACCGTTGTGCCTCCCAAGGAGGTTCCGATCGAAGTCTAATGCCATGGTTATTTTTTTTGTATTTACGCTAATCTCTGTGACTGTTTTGTAAAGTCAGGTCTTGGGATATACACTTCTGTAAACACTTTGTAAATATTGGCATCCTTTGACTAGCATGCTCATGTATATATATATAAGTTTTGAAATCTACTGTCTCATGTACATTACCACAGCTCATTGGACCTTGTCTATTTTATATATTTGCTTCCGCAGCCCCTTATTATTTGCTAATCTGTCAAGAGGTCTTTGGTAATCCAAGGATTACTGGCTGGTTACGATGCTAGACCTATAGGGTCAGGTTTGGGTCATGACAGAGTGGTGTCAGAGCACATGTTCTACCACACACACAGGTCCGTATGAGCTTAGGATGTCCTAGTAAGAGTTAGGGGCATTCCGTCTGCATGTGTGAGTGTGTGGAAATCTAAATGAGTATGAAATTGAATGTAATATGAACAAATGAATTGAAAGGAACGAATATAATTATGCCTGTGTTTATTATCATTTGATGTCTGTATAGTAAGATGGAGAATGCAAGGGGAAGTGATGTAAGTGAATCTTCAGAGGCTCGCATGGGCCGAATGGAACAGATGCTTGCAGCATTGACTGAAACTTTGACACAACAGCAAAGACAGCAACATTTACCCCCACCGCCTCCACCGGCACAAGCTGAGGCAAATAATAATGACATCATCAACTTCACACAGAAATTCATGAAAATGAAACCGCCAACGTTCTATGGTGGAATTGAACCTTTGAAAGCTGAGATGTGGTTGCTTGAAATGGAGAAACTGTATGAGGTGTTTCCTTGTTCTGAAACCCAGAAAGTCCTCATAGCCACCTACACTCTAAAAGATGAAGCCCGCAGGTGGTGGTTACTGATCCGAAGTGGCACCGGGAATATGACGTGGGCACAGTTTAATGCTATTTTCTATGATAAATATTTTTCCCAATGTTTCAGGGATCGGAAAGTGTCTGAATTTCAGGAACTCAAACAGGAAAGGATGTCTGTGGCAGAATATGAAGCTAAATTCACCGAACTGGCATGGTTTGCTCCACATATGGTGGATACTGATTACAAGAAAGCACGAAAGTTTGAAGATGGACTGGATTTAGAGGTGTTTGATCGAGTAGGCGTCCTGAAATTGCCTACTTATGTGGAAGTTCTAGACAGAGCCTTAATAGTAGAGGCCACCCTAGCCGCCATGAAACAAAGCAAAGCCCTAGCAACTACAGCAACTGAGTGGAGAGGAAAAAGATCCGAGTTTGGTTTTAAAAGAGGCCAGTCCTTTGTCAGTAAGAAACAAAACACAGGGTCTACAAGCAGCTCGAGTTAGAGTAGTGGGTCTATCCCGGTCTGTTTTGATTTTGGTAGAAGGCACAAGGGTGTGTGCTACCGAGTATCCGGTGATTGTTTTCGATGTGGCCAGTCAGGCCATGTAGTGAAAGATTGCCCGCTCAAGTTTGAGACTACTAGCTGTCCTGCAGCAAGTTCAACGGGATCCGCCTCTGTGGCCAAAACAAATGCAAAAGCCAATGCTGGGAAAGACTCTCTGAGACAAGGCCGAGTGTTTGCCTTAGTGCCCTATGACGTACCAAACACCTATACTGTGGTGTCAGGTACACTCTCTGTATATTCTCAAAATGCATGTGTACTGATAGATTCTGGTTCTACACATTCCTTTGTATCGCATGTTTTTTCTTGAAAACTGACTAGACCATTAGAACTTATGACATATGTGTTGTCCGTATCTATGCCGTCTGGAAGTTCTATGATATGTGCTCATGTTTATCCTACATGTGATATTATGATTGGCGATATGATGTTATTTGTGGACTTATTACCCTTGGACATTAATCATTTTAATTGTATTTTGGAAATGGACTGGTTGACTAAATACTGTGCTACCATTAACTGTGCAAGTAAATCTGTTGTGTTTAGACCACCGGGTATGCCTGAAATTAATTTTACTGGGAATGGGGTAGTTTCTCCCCCATATTTGGTTTCAGCTTTGAAAGCCAAAAAACTGCTTACGAAGAGATGTAGGGGTTATCTGTGTTGTATACTGACTGCATCATCCGATGGAACTAATGTAGAAACTATCCCTGTTGCTTGTGAATTTCCCGATGTGTTTCCAACTGACTTACCTGGAGACTTAGTTGATAGAGAAATTGAATTCACTGTTGAAGTGTTCCCGGGGACACAACCTATTTCCAAGACTCCTTATAGAATGTCTACCTCTGAATTGAAAGAATTAAAAACCCAACTTCAGGAACTGTTAAATAAGAAATTTATCCGTCCCAGCACTTCACCTTGGGGTGCTCCAGTTTTGTTTGTCAAAAGAATGATGGATCTTTGAGATTGTGTATAGACTACCGAGAACTGAACAAAGTGACTATCAAGAACAAATATCCTCTACCACGAATAGATGACTTGTTTGACCAACTTCAAGGTGCCCAAGTGTTTTCCAAAATTGACCTCAGGTCTGGGTATCATCAATTAAGGGTTAGAGCCGAGGACATAGAGAAAACTGCATTCCGAACTAGATATGGACATTATGAATTTTTAGTAATGCCGTTTAGGATGACCAATGCACCTGCAGCTTTCATGAATCTTATGAACATGGTGTTTAAATCATATCTGAATGACTTTATTGTTGTGTTTATTGATGATATTTTGATTTATTCTAAAGACAGAGAAGAACATAAGAACCATCTGAGAACTACCTTGCAGATTTTGAGAGAGAAGAGGCTGTATGCTAAATTGTCCAAGTGTGAATTCTGGCTTGACAGTGTGGCATTTTTGGGACATGTAATCAACAAGGATGGTGTTTCTATTGACCCTCAGAAAATTGAAGTTGTCGTGGATTGGCCTAGACCGACAAATGTGACAGAAGTCCGAAATTTTCTAGGACTTGCAAGTTATTACAAGAGGTTTGTGAAAGACTTTTCTAAGCTTGCCATGCCGTTGACTTAGTTAACTCAGAAAAATGTGCCGTTTGACTGGAATGAACAAAGAGAGGCATCTTTCCAAGAGTTGAAAACCAGGTTAGTAACTGCACCAATTTTAACTTTGCCCAACGGTACTGATGGGTTTCAAGTGTACAGTGATGCTTCCTATAAAGGCTTGGGGTGTGTATTAATGCAAAATGGAAAGGTGATTGCCTATGCTTCTAGACAACTTCGACCTCATGAAACGAATTACCCAACACGCGATCTTGAATTAGCAGCCGTGGTGTTTTCTTTAAAAATATGGCGTCACTATTTGTATAGGGTAACTTGTAAGGTATATACAGACCATAAAAGCTTGAAATATTTCTTTACCCAAAAGGAATTGAACATGAGATAGAGGTGATGGTTAGAACTAATCAAAGAATATGATTTGCAAATCTTATATCATCCAGGAAAGGCTAATACCGTAGCAGATGCCTTGAGCCGAAAATCCAATGCAAATCTGTCATGTTTGCTTTCCAACTGAAAAGAATGGCCGATTGACCTGGAACAAGGTGGGTTGTCAACTGCTATTACCGCTCAACCTATAATTCTTGACGAGATCAAACTGAAACAGTCCGAGGATGAATACTTGAAAAAGATCACGGAGGAATTTGATTCGAAGCCGAGGCCAGGATTTGTGTTTGAGACTGATGTGTTGAAATTTCAGGACCGTCTTTGTGTACCCGATTGTTGTGAATTGAGAAAACGTGTCATGACCGAAGCTCACAACAGTAAGTTTGCCATGCACCCGAGGAACACGAAAATGTATCACAACTTGAAATAGAATTTTTGGTGGCCTGGAATGAAAAAAAGTATTGCCGATTTCGTGGCTAGATGTCTACATTGCCAATAGGTTAAAGCTGAACATTAACGAACCGCTGGTTTGCTACAATCACTCCCAATACCAGAATGGAAATGGAAGCACATTACCATGGACTTCATTGTGGGATTGCCTCGCTCTTCCCGAGGTATAGACTCTATTTGGGCTATAGTTGATCGTTTAACTAAGTCTGCCCATTTTCTGCCTGTTAAAACTATTTTATAATGCGAATAAATTGGCCAATATTTATATGATTGAAATTGTGAGATTGCAAGGAGTGCCAGTATCTATCATGTCTAACAGGGACTCAAAGTTTGTATCAAGATTTTGGCAGAGTTTGCAACAGGCTTTGGGGACTGAACTGAGGTTGAGTAGTGCCTATCACCCACAGACAGATGGACAAACTGAACGGACTAACCAAACTCAGAAGATATGCTCATAATGTGTGTGTTAGATTTCCAAGGGAATTGAGAGACCTACTTGTCATTAGCTGAATTTGTGTACAACAACAGTTACCATTCAAGTATTAGAATGGCTCCTTGCCAAGCCTTGTACGGAAGAAGGTGTCGCTCTCCGATTTGTTGGGCTGAAGTAGGTGACAGACCTTTGTTGGGACCAAAACTTGTGCAAGAAACAACCGAGAAAGTGAAACTGATCCAACAACGTCTAAAGACTGCACAAAGTCGGCAGAAGAGCTATGCTGATGTTCGAAGAAGAGATAGGGAATACGAAATTGGAGACCATGTGTTCATTAAGGTGACCCTGATGAAGAGTCAAACTCGGTTTGGTGTTAAGGGCAAATTGGCGCCAAGGTATGTTGGACCTTCTGAAGTCCTCGAAAAGATCAATCCGGTATCGTATCGGGTAGCCTTACTGTAACAAGCCCGCGGGGGACCTCGCTACAGCTCGGACTCGACTTTTCGTCAGTCACGGTTCTAAGTCTGAACCAAAGAGTCCAAATCCGGCAAATCGTTTTTGAGAAAACTGTTTTGTTTGAAAGAAGTGCCAAACATGGACTGCTTTGCCAGATACAAAGTCGCCACCTAAATATTTTATTTTGGGAAATTTAGGAAACCCTGACTCGGTGCCAAAAGGCCACGTGTCCGTCATCACCAAAGTTGCCTCGGCTCGGGAACTTGGGTACGATTGGGGAAGGTCACTTCGTGAGCACCCCCGCTCGCCCGGTCATAGACCGGCCTCTACTAACCATGATATCAATTTTTGAAAACATTGTGAGTTCTTATTCCGGTTTATTAGCCTAGGTTACTATGTGATGCGCACAGCATACAAGTATAGACTGGATCGCTTGAATTGGAACAAAACATTTTGTGTTTTTGAAAGAGGTTTTTGCTACCCACAGGTAGGCTTGAAACATTTGATGATTTACTCCAATTCAGATAACCCAACCTTCACCCACAGGCATTTAAGCAGTTATATCATATAAGCACATAGCCTCATGGCAAGCATGCTATTCATGGCAATACTCACACGCATGCAAGGATGCTAAAGCATAAAGCTCACCGGGTACTCCAAGCCAAAAATAGAAACTTATTAGAAATCATGCATGAATCCTAAGTATACAGAAATGCCTAATGCAACACATGCAAAATGCAACTATAGCAGGCTCGGCTATTCTAAGATGATATATGAAATGTTACAACTACCATATATTCAACTTGGAATTGAAAGTACGATGCAGTTAGTATGATGCGCCGAGCCCAGTGCATGCAATACAGATGAATGATGCAAACATGCTGTCATACTGTATGCTAATTTAAACATGCCCTAATCTAACCATCGTAAGCGGATAAATAAAAGGGAGAAAGACGTGGGGTTGGAAGACATACATCACACTCACCCACACTTATTACAGTTGTGCCCTCACTCGGAGGGTCCGAATAAATATACAGTCCAAATATTACAGTCCAAATATTACAGTCCCCAAATAAAAGAATATTACAGTCCAAAAATATTACAAAATTCTAATTAATTAAAGAATTAACTAACAAAACAAGTAAAACTGGCATGCAAGCCAGGGACTGCCTTGCTTCTAGTGGATGATGCATGTCCGGATTGTCTTGCGCGGAAATCCACCGGAATGCCCCAATTAGCCTCTGTTTACACCTGTTCTTGAAATGCGTGCCAAGCCCCGAAAGGTTGCTGATTCTTCGTTTTGCTGCAACAGAGAGCAGGAAAGGGGCATAGCAATGTATCTGCACAGATGTATGCATGTCTCGATCCTCGTGCCACCAATCACGCATACCGAGGCATGATGGCCGAGGAGTCGAAATGCACAACTCAATATAGGATGAATGCACATGAAACTACAGCTAAAACCTAACTCCATCATGGATAATCCGGAGTGTCGGTGACTAGGGAATTGAGACACATTCCGCCACTCGGAGTACGAAATGCACCTCGTTTCCCGTGCCTGGACTAACTCCTATTCCGGACACGATGCAATATGCATGATATGCATGAAATGCAACCAAGATACAATCCTAACATACTCAAAGCTATGAAAATGAGATGCCTCGAAATGCGTGCACACGGACACGCAAACCGAGAAAATGCACGAATGCAATGAAAATGATATGCCTCGAAATGCGTGCACACAGGCACGCAAACCGAGGCGATGATATGTGTCTCGAAATGCGTGCACGCGGGCACGCAAACCGAGGCGATGATATGTGTCTCAAAATACGTGCACGTGGGCAAGTAAACCGAGGCGATGATATGTGTCTCGAAATGCGTGCACGCGGGCACACAAACCGAGGCGATGATATGTGTCTCGAAATGCGTGCACGTGGGCACGCAAACCGATGAGATGATGCTATTAAAATGAGGTCCCTCGAAATGCGTGCACACGGGCACGCAAACCGAGAAAATGATAAAATGTGATGAAATGACATGAAAATGACAAATGGGCTTATACCAACATGAGAGAGCCTCAGCCGCACTCACATAAGATGCCGATGGCAGAAAATGAAGTGCCTCGAAATGCGTGCACACGGGCACGCAAACCGAGGCGGTGAATACGCAATGCAAATGACATGGAAAATGACAAATGGACTTATACTAACATGAGAGAGCCTCAGCCGCACTCACATGAGATGCCGATGGCAAAAAAAGAAGTGCCTCGAAATGCGTGCACACGGGCACGCAAACCGAGGCGGTGAATACGCAATGCAAATGACATGGAAAATGACAAATGGACTTATACTAACATGAGAGAGCCTCAGCCGCACTCACATGAGATGCCGATGGCAAAAAAAAAGTGCCTCGAAATGCGTGCACACGGGCACGCAAACCGAGGCGGTGAATACGCAATGCAAATGACATGGAAAATGACAAATGGACTTATACTAACATGAGAGAGCCTCAGCCGCACTCACATGAGATGCCGATGGCAAAAAAAGAAGTGCCTCGAAATGCGTGCACACGGGCACGCAAACCGAGGCGATGCTAAAATGTGATGAAATATGGCAAAAATGATATGCAAGCATACTAATGGAATTTCAGCACTAAAATATGGGGGAAAACAGTCCCGAAATGAAGCGAAATGACATGAAATGCAAGGAAATGTCCCGAAATGCAACATTAGGCACCCGAAATGGCCTATAGCTATGCCAAACATGCACAATATGGACATGCAATGCAAAGACAGAAGCTAGACAGTCCCAAAAGATGCACTTTCACAGTTATAAACATGGCCAAACAGCAAGTATAGGTAGGGGAAAAATAGCATGCAAGGATAGGGGCCAAAAGAGGGGTAATGAAGCAAGTGGTATAAGCAAAACTAAAACTGAAAAATTTCCTTCTACAACACTGAAGATGGACCAAAAATATGAACATTTACAGTATATGGCAGACCTCAAATCAGTATACAAATATGCCAAAAATGTGATGCAAGACAAGGCTCAAAAGGTGCTATAACATGAAGTATATAAAATAATCACCAAAAAGAAAAAAAGTGTGAATGGAACATGCAGTATAGGCAAAAATAAGGCCACTTTTAGTTCGGACCAAGGGCCAAAAACAGAAGCAAAGAGGGCTATCAATTTATGCAAAAATGGGGCCAAATAGGGGATATAACTACAAGTGACACATGGAAGCACCAAACAATGTTGAGCCCTTCTCCAATGTTTAAGAGGGGCTCAAAATAAGCCTTATATCAGTTTATAACATGCTCAAAAACAGATTGCTCATGGGCCAAAAATAGCATGCAAAACTATGACACACAAGAGGATCATTGAAGCAAGTATATTATGGAGGGCTCAAACAGGGTTGAGCCCTTAATGAGAAGTGAAGATGAGCTCAAAAGATGGCCCTTTCCAGTTAGGGCCGGAGCTTGAAACCAAAAAGAAGTGAGGCTTAGAAATAGATCAAGAAAAAGGGTCAAAAGGGTAAGAGTGTTACTTACCCTTGAAGATTCAAACTTTTGTTGCTTCTTGGATGGATTTGCAGCTTCTTTAGCCTTCAAGAATCCTTCCTTGTTGCTGGAAATGAGATGGTGGTGGTAGAGCTTGATGGTGTAGAAGGAATAATGGTTAGGGACTTGGGGTTTTTTCAAGAGTTGAGAAGGAAGAAGATGGAGTTAGCTGTGGAAGCTTGAAGGAGAGTTTTTCTAACCCTTGCAAAGGAGGCCACCAGCTGGTTATAAGGGTTCAAAAAGGGGTGTAAAGGTGGGGGAAAAGGAGAGCAAAACTCCCCCACAAAATATCCCCCGGATACAGAAAATATCTGGGGGATATTGCCCCACAGCTGTAAAGTGCACAGTGCGAGGAACACGGCCGGCCTCTCACTTTTGCTGGAGGTGGCCGGCCGGCCACACCCCCTAGCCGGCCGGCTAGGGGTCAAAAGGTTCAATGAGATTTTCTGGCCGGCCAGCTACCGGGGAGGTACTCCTATGTGTGTACAACACAACCATGTGGTTAAAATTCCAAGAAAGTGGGTCTAAGGGGTTCAACATTGGCTCGGAAAGAGGGGGTCAAAAGGGTCAAGTTGAATTACTGGCCGGTCATGAACTTTTAGTGGCCTCTCAAGTGTGTAGATCACAGATATGTGGTTCAAAGTTCAAGAAAAAGGGTCCAAGGGGTTCAACATTAGCCCGGAAGAAAGGGGTCAAAAGGGTCAGGTGACCTTAATGGCCGGCCACCAACTTTTAGTGGCCTTCCAAGTGTGTAGATCACAGATATGTGGTTGAAAGTTGGCAACACTAGCTCCAAGGTATTCAACATTAGCCCGGAAGTGCGAAAAACGGGCGCCGGGAGGCTCCGGAAGAGAGATAACTGGCTGCTACAACAATTGTTGGCCTCCCACCCTTCGGTGACCTTCCCAGTGATAAAACAGAGGTACCTGCCAAAAATGAACGAAAACCGTTGCAAAACGAATGCTCGGGGACCAAAACACGCAGTTCGGGGTCCCGAAAATGGGCTGTTAAGCACCGAAAATGGCGTTCGGCCACGAAGTGGGTTTCTCAGACCCCAGTGTCCCTCAAAAGGGATGAAATAAGATGTATGCCAAAAATCAGAGCAATAGGAGATGGTTAAGCGGTCCCGAATCGAGGCACACGGCCTGACGGCTCCGAAAACCGGGAACCGGACTCCGAAATGGGTAAAATGGCCTACGGCCATCAAATGTAGCCTACGGACATTGAGAGATGGTCTACGGGACCTCTCCCTCCCCTCAGGAAAAGAAACAGAGAAAACCGAGTCTGGTTCGCAAACCGAGACAAGGCACAGAAAAGGGTTCGGAAGTCCGGAGGCAGGGCTCACGGCCGCGACTCTGAAACTTCTGAACGAGTACATTATGCAACATCACCAAGCACTCAATCGGTGACGTCTGAGTCTCAAGGTCGGTCAAAAATGGGGTGTCTACAGTTGCCCCTCTTTGACAGAACTCGGAAGTCACAAGTGACGGGAGTGAATGTCAAAGCCCAGAGACGACCCATTTTTGACAAGGCCGAAGACTTAGACAAACATACAAGATAGACAGAGATGTGCCCGCAGGCAGGGGGCAAAATGCAAATGAAAATGCAAGAAGCCGAAGGTAACCCAATGATCATGCAAATGCAGCAAGCTGCAATGAAGCAAGTATTCGCAAATAGATGCAACAGTTTTAAGCGAGAATGCAAAGCAACAACTACATTTCATGCAGTTAAGAATGCGGAGGATTATTCAATCCCCGCCACGTCTCACACGGAGAAGATACGATACCTGCGCGATTCGTCTGGTCGCACTAGCCTCAATTGAACCGTACATACAATATCGTGCCTGCAAAAGAGAGAAATTGCAACAAGTACAATATGCTAACAACATGTATTTAATGTGATTCTGAAAGTTTGACATACGCAGTGTCGGTGAGTGAATGCATTGCAATGCAAAAAAGGGACATGCGTGACAACGCATGCTCAAACACAGAGGTATACAAATATCAAGAAATGTACATGACAATGTGAGTATGCCCATGAGAATGCAAGATAATGTGCATGTGTAAACACCCCATTTTTGACCGACCTTAAGACTTAGACGTCACTAGTTGAGCGCTTGGTGATGTTGCATATCGCGCTCTTTCAGAAGTTTCAGAGTCGCGGCCGTGAGCCCTGCCTCCGGACTTCCGAACCCTCTTCTGTACCTTGTCTCGGTTTGCGAACCAGACTCGGTTTTCTCTGTTTCTTTTCCTGAGGGGAGGGAGAGGTCCCGTAGACCATCTCTCAATGTCCGTAGGCTACATTTGGTGGCCGTAGGCCATTTTGCCCATTTCGGAGTCCGGTTCCCGGTTTTCGGAGCCGTCAGGCTGTGTGCCTCGGTTCGGGATCGCTTAACCATCTCCTATTGCTCTGATTTTTGGCATACATCTTATTTCATCTCTTTTTAGGGACACTGGGCGCTGAGAAACCCACTTCGTGGCCGAACGCCACTTTCGGTGTTTAACAGCCCATTTTCGGGATCCCGAACTGCGTGTTTTGGCTCCCGAACATTCGTTTTGCAACGATTTTCGTTCATTTTTGGCAGGTACCTCTGTTTTATCACAGGGAAGGCCATTGAAGGGTGGGAGGCCAGCAATTGTTGCAGCAGCCAGTTATCTCTCCTCCGGAGCCTCCCGGCGCCCGTTTTTCCAACTTCCGGGCTAATGTTGAATACCTTGGAGCTAGTGTTGCCAACTTTCAACCACATATCTGTGATCTACACACTTGAGAGGCCACTAAAAGTTGGTGGCCGGCCATTAAGGTCACCTGACCCTTTTGACCCCTTTCTTCCGGGCTAATGTTGAACCCCTTGGACTCTTTTTCTTGAACTTTGAACCACATATCTGTGATCTACACACATGAGAGGCCACTAAAAGTTGGTGACCGGCCAGTAATTCAACTTGACCCTTTTGACCCCCTCTTTCCGAGCCAATGTTGAACCCCTTGGACCCACTTTCTTGGAATTTTAACCACATGGTTGTGTTGTACACACATAGGAGTACCTCCCCAGTAGCTGACCGGCCAGAAAATCACATTGACCCTTTTGACCCCTAGCCGGCCGGCTAGGGGGTGTGGCCGGCCGGCCACCTCCAGCAAAAGTAAGAGGCCAGCCGTGTTCCTCGCACTGTGCACTTTACAGCTGTGGGGCAATGTCCCCCAGATATTTTCTGTATCCGGGGGATATTTTGTGGGGGAGTTTTGCTCTCCTTCTCCCCCACCTTTACACCCCCTTTTGAACCCTTTTAACCAGCTGGTGGCCTCCTTTGCAAGGGTTAGAAAAACTCTCCTTCAAGCTTCCATAGCTAACTCCATCTTCTTCCTTCTCAACTCTTGAAAAAACCCTAAGTCCCTAACCATTATTCCTTCTACACCACCAAGCTCTACCACCACCATCTCATTTCCAGCAACAAGGAAGGATTCTTGAAGGCTAAAAAGGCTGCAAATCCATCCAAGAAGCAACAAAAGTTTGAATCTTCAAGGGTAAGTAACACTTTTACCCTTTTGACCCTTTTTCTTGATCTATTTCTAAGCCCCACTTGTTTTTGGTTTCAAGCTCCGGCCCTAACTGAAAAGGGCCATATTTTGAGCTCATCTTCACTTCTCATTAAGGGCTCAACCCTGTTTGAGTCCTCCATAATATACTTGCTTCATTGATCATCTTGTATGTCATGATTTTGCATGCTATTTTTGGCCCATGAGAAATCTGTTTTTGAGCATGTTATAAACTGATATAAGGCTTATTTTGAGCCCCTATTCAACATTGGAGAAGGGCTCAACATTGTTTTGTGCTTCCATGTGTCACTTGTAGTTATATCCACTATTTGGCCCCATTTTTGCATAAATTGGCAGCCCCCTTTGCTTCTGTTTTTGGCCCTTGGTCCGAACTAAAAGTGGCCTTATTTTGGCCTATACTTCATGTTTCATTCACACTTTTTTCCTGTTTGGTGATTATTTTATATACTTCATGTTATAGCACCTTTTGAGCCTTGTCTTACATCACATTTTTGGCATATTTGTATACTGATTTGAGGTCTGCCATATACTGTAAATGTTCATATTTTTGGTCCATCTTCAGTGTTGTAGAAGGAAATTTTTCAGTTCGAGTTTTTCTTATACCACTTGCTTCATTACCCCTCTTTTGGCCCCTATCCTTGCATGCTATTTTTCCCTTACCTATACTTGCTGTTTGGCCATGTTTATAACTGTGAAAGTGCATCTTTTGGGACTGTCTAGCTTCTGTCTTTGCATTGCATGTCCATATTGTGCATGTTTAGCATAGCTATAGGCCATTTCGGGTGCCTAATGTCGCATTTCGGGACATTTCCTTGCATTTCATGTCATTTCGCTTCATTTCGGGACTGTTTTCCCCCATATTTTAGTGCTGAAATTCCATTAGTATGCTTGCATATCATTTTTGCCATATTTCATCACATTTTAGCATCGCCTCGGTTTGCGTGCCCGTGTGCACGCATTTCGAGGCACTTCATTTTCTGCCATCGGCATCTCATGTGAGTGCGGCTGAGGCTCTCTCATGTTAGTATAAGTCCATTTGTCATTTTCCATGTCATTTGCATTGCGTATTCACCGCCTCGGTTTGCGTGCCCGTGTGCACGCATTTCGAGGCACTTCATTTTCTGCCATCGGCATCTTATGTGAGTGTGGCTGAGGCTCTCTCATGTTAGTATAAGTCCATTTGTCATTTTCATGTCATTCGCATCGCTTTTGCATCGCCTAGGTTTGCATGCCCGTGTGCACGCATTTCGAGGCACTTCATTTTCTGCCATCGGCATCTTATGTGAGTGTGGCTGAGGCTCTCTCATGTTAGTATAAGTCCATTTGTCATTTTCATGTCATTCGCATCGCTTTTGCATCACCTAGGTTTGCATGCCCGTGTGCACGCATTTCGAGGCACTTCATTTTCTGCCATCGGCATCTTATGTGAGTGTGGCTGAGGCTCTCTCATGTTAGTATAAGTCCATTTGTCATTTTCATGTCATTTACATCGCATTCTGTCACCGCCTCGGTTTGCGTGCCCGTGTGCACGCATTTCGAGGCACCCCATTTTCATTCACCGGCATCCTATGTGAGTGTGGCTAAGGCTCACTCATGTTGGTATAAGCCTATATCATGTTTCCATGTCATTTCATCGCATTCTGCCATTGCCTCGGTTTGTGTGCCCGTGTGCACGCATTTCGAGGCACCTCATTTCATCGCATTCTGCCATTGCCTCGGTTTGCGTGCCCGTGTGCACGCATTTCGAGGCACCTCACTTTATTGCATTCCGTCATTGCCTCGGTTTGCGTGCCCGCGTGCACGCATTTCGAGGCACCTCATTTTCATAGCATAATACATACTAGGTTGTATCTTAGATTGCATTCTGTCATTTTCTCGGTTTGCGTGCCCGTGTGCACGCATTTCGAGGCATTTTATTTCCATAGCATTGTATATGTTAAGATTGTACCTTAGTTGCATTTCATGCATATCATGCATATTGCATCGTGTCCGGAATAGGAGTTAGTCCGGGCACGGGAAACGAGGTGCATTTCGTACTCCGAGTAACGGAATGTGTCTCAATTCCCCAGTCACCGACACTCCGGATTAGCCATGATGGAGTTAGGTTTTAGCTGTAGTTTCATGTGCATTCATCCTATATTGAGTTGTGCATTTCGACTCCTCTGCCATCATGCCTCGGTATGCGTGATTGGTGGCACGAGGATCGAGATATGCATACATCTGTGCAGATACATTGCTATGCCCCTTTCCTGCTCTCTGTTGCAGCAAAACGAAGAATCAGCAACCTTTCGGGGCTTGGCACGCATTTCAAGAACAGGTGTAAACAGAGGCTAATTGGGGCATTCCGGTAGATTTCCGCGCAAGACAATCCGGACATGCATCATCCACTAGAAGCAAGGCAGTCCCTGGCTTGCATGCCAGTTTTACTTGTTTTCTTAGTTAATTCTTTAATTAATTAGAATTTTGTAATATTTTTGGACTGTAATATTCGTTTATTTGGGGACTGTAATATTTGGACTGTATTATTTATTCGGACCCTCCAAGTGAGGGCACAACTGTAATAAGTGTGCGTGAGTGTGATGTATGTCTTCCAACCCCACGTCTTTCTCCCTTTTATTTATCCGCTTATGATGGTTAGATTAGGGCATATTTCAATTAGCATACAGTATGATAGCATGTTTGCATTCATTTATCTGTTTTGCATGCACCGGGCTCGGCGCATCATACTAACTGCATTGTACTTTCAATTCCAAATTGAATACATGTTAGTTGTAGCATTCATATGACATGTTTAGAATAGCCGAGCCTGCTATAGTTTGCATTTTTGCATGTGTTGCATTAGGCATTACTGTATACTTAGGATCATACATGATTTCTAATGTAGTTTCTGTTTTGGCTTGGAGTACTCGGTAAGTTTTATGCTTTAGCATCTTCACATGTGTGTGAATGATTGTCATGATAGCATGCTTGCCATGAGGCTAATTGCTTATGTGAAATATCTGCCTGAATGCCTGTGGGTGAAGGTTGGGTTATTTGAATTGGGACAATTCATCAAATGTTTGTTTTAAGCCCACTAGATAGTGGCAAAACCATCCTTTCTCAAAGCCCACCTGAGGGTGGCAAATCCGCGTCTTAACCTACCTGCGAGTAGCACCATCAAACCATTTTCAAATAAACAAGCATGAAATGTTTTGTTCCAATTCGGACGACCCAGTCTATACTTATATGCTGTGAGCATCACATAGTAACCTAGGCTAATAACCGGAATAAGAACTCACAATATTTTCAAAAATTGATATCATGGTTAGTAGAGGCCGGTCTATGACCGGGCGAGCGGGGGTGCTCACGAAGTGACCTTCCCCAATCGTACCCAAGTTCCCGAGCCGAGGCAACTTTGGTGATGACGGACACGTGGCCTTTTGGCACCGAGTCAGGGTTTCCTAAATTTCCCAAAATAAAATATTTAGGTGGCGACTCTGTATCTGGCAAAGCAGTCCATGTTTGGCACTACTTTTTCAAAAATCAGTTTCTCAAAATGATTTGCCGGATTTGGACTCTTTGGTTCAGATTAGGAACCGTGACATTCAAGAGTCCGAGCTGTAGTGACCCCAAATGAACAGAACGGGAGCTAACCCTCCTGGGGCGTTTGGGGACGTCTACAGCATGATAGTACAAAACTAGCATAAATCAGGGTGCTCATTCGTCATGAAACAACGAGTACGGAAATGCGCGTTTCGACGAAGGTAACTCAACCACGGCCTCCGATCCGCTTCCCTGAAAGGTTACAACTCATTCAAAAAAGGATACACTTTGATTTTGATGAGTGATGATGAGACATATGTCAGAACTTGAAGCCGAAGCCCCGACGGAGCGATTTCGCGACCGGAAGTGTACTTTTCTTGAACTTTTTCAGGTCTCGGGAACTCCGATCTTCCTCAAAATTTGCAGAGAGCTAGGTGAGCATGTGGGGAACATGGCCGGCCATTTATCTTCCCAAGGGGGGGTGGCCAACCGGTTTCCATTAAAGCTAATGGCTGGCCGGCCATTTCTGCAAAAAGCAGATGGCTGGCCAGCTAGAAAAAGGGGCCGGCCGCCATGGCCTTTTTCCGGGGGCATTTCGGTCTTTTTCCCTCCTTTTTGATGCTCTTGCAATCCAAGGCCTTGAGGCTTATAAAAGGCAGCCGAGCCCTCTTCATTTCTTGCCTCCTACAACACTTTTCTCACTAAATTTTGAGTTTCACGCGCGTTTTCCAACGCCCCGCGCAAATTGTTTTCGCAAAAACATTCAGTTTTAAGCACTTTGGAGCGATTAAATTCCGACTTCGAAGCTTCTTTTTGCATTTTCACCACTTGAGGTAAATTTGTCTCAATATTTGGAATATTTTCTCGGGGGTTGACTTTTGTTGACTTTTCATTTCCCGAGAGTTGACTTTTTGTTGACTTTTTCCAATTTTGGCCCATTTTGCTCATTTTTGCTCCCCTTTTGCAGATTCTTGAAAATGGCGGGTACTTCTTCTCATGGCGGAGGTTTTCCAGGCGCCGGAGATGATTTCGATCCCATGACTCTACCTCCGAGGACCCGACCCTTTATTCCCGGGAGGTACCGTCCGCCAGCACACGTCCTTCCGCGCGCTGTCTTCCGTCATTTTACCAGTTTTGACGAGCGAGCACCCGTGGATCTGCTTCTCAGAGAGCCGGAGCAGCATCTCTCTCACGAGGCCCGAGAGGTATTTACCTTATCTTCTGTATTTTACATTTCGCACCTTTGCCATGCTTGAACACGCAGTTTAGCTTATGACATAGTACTTTGCTTGCATCTTGAACATGTAGTTTCAACACTTGAATTTCTGAACACTCGGCTCATTAATTAATTGCGAACACACAGCCCACATTAGAACACACGGCTCAAACACTGATTTGTCGAACACACAACCCGAATTCGAAAGTGAACACACAGCCCACACTTTAAATTTTCTGAACACGCAGCCCAGATTAGATAGTGAACACGCAGCCCACACTAGTTGAAATTTGAACACGCAGCCCAAACTTCAAATTTTCTGACCACGCAGCCCAGGTAGATAGTGAACACGCAGCCCACAATTTAACTGAAAGTTGAACACGCAGCCCAACTTTCAAATTTTCTGAACACGCAGCCCAGGTAGATAGTGAACATGCAGCCCACAATTTTAACTGAAAGTTGAACACGCAGCCCAAATTTCAAATTTTCTGAACACGCAGCCCAGGTAGATAGTGAACACGCAGCCCACAATTTTACTGAAAGTTGAACACGCAGCCCAAACTTCAAATTTTCTGAACACGCAGCCCAGGTAGATAGTGAACACGTAGCCCACAATTTTACTGAAAGTTGAACACGCAGCCCAAACTTCAAATTTTCTGAACACGCAGCCCAGGTAGATAGTGAACACGCAGCCCACAATTTAACTGAAAGTTGAACACGCAGCCCAAATTTCAAATTTTCTGAACGCGCAGCCCAGATAGATAGTGAACACGCAGCCCACAATTTAACTGAAAGTTGAACACGCAGCCCAAATTTCAAATTTTCTGAACACGCAGCCCAGGTAGATAGTGAACACGCAGCCCACAATTTTAACTGAAAGTTGAACACGCAGCCCAAATTTCAAATTTTCTGAACACGCAGCCCAGGTAGATAGTCAACACGCAGCCCACAATTTTACTGAAAGTTGAACACGCAGCCCAAATTTCAAATTTTCTGAACACGCAGCCCAGGTAGATAGTGAACACGCAGCCCACAATTTTAACTGAAAGTTGAACACGCAGCCCAAATTTCAAATTTTCTGAACACGCAGCCCAGGTAGATAGTGAACACGCTGCCCACAATTTTACTGAAAGTTGAACACGCAGCCCAAACTTCAAATTTTCTGAACACGCAGCCCAGGTAGATAGTGAACACGCAGCCCACAATTTTACTGAAAGTTGAACACGCAGCCCAAACTTCAAATTTTCTGAACACGCAGCCCAGGTAGATAGTGAACACGCAGCCCACAATTTAACTAAAAGTTGAACACGCAGCCCAAATTTCAAATTTTCTGAACACGCAGCCCAGATAGATAGTGAACACGCAGCCCACAATTTAACTGAAAGTTGAACACGCAGCCCAAATTTCAAATTTTCTGAACACGCAGCCCAGGTAGATAGTGAACACGCAGCCCACAATTTTAACTGAAAGTTGAACACGCAGCCCAAATTTCAAATTTTCTGAACACGCAGCCCAGGTAGATAGTGAACACGCAGCCCACAATTTAACTGAAAGTTGAATACGCAGCCCAAATTTCAAATTTTCTGAACACGCAGCCCAGGTAGATAGTGAACACGCAGCCCACAATTTTAACTGAAAGTTGAACACGCAGCCCAAATTTCAAATTTTCTGAACACGCAGCCCAGGTAGATTTTGAAAGTAGCTTATTTCACTTCATCGACACACAGCCCATTTCATTCCATTGGCACACAGCCCTTTTTCATTTCATTGGCACACAGCCCATTTCATTTCATTATTGACACATGTATTCATTCTGAATGCAGGGTGGTTCCCGCGGTGTGCGGGGGTATGGTTCCACTGCCACGAGGGATTGGTACGCTGAGCTCCCGGAGGGCGTCAGAGACTTGGTAGATTTGGCGGGGTTCGGCCCCTTCTGTGTCGAGTTGTCACGTTGTCCTGCCAGGAGGACGCTGATGGCAGCCTTGGTAGCGAGATGGTGGGACACCACCAATTCCTTTCATTTCTCTGCTACCGGGGACATGACCATGACCCCTTTTGACTTTGCTGTATTAACCGGCCTTGACGTCGGAGGTTGGTCCATTCCTTACGATGAGGATATGGGCGAGTGGGAGGCCGCCTGGATGTATCTGTTGGGGGCTCGCCCACCTGTTGACAGGGTCTCTGGGAGAGTCCGATACACTTGGTTCTCTTCCCATTTTCGGCGGGCGGAGATGGTGCCCGAGACTCCCGAGGAGACAGAGCAGTATGCCCATGGTTTCCTGATGTTCCTCTTCGGGACTACCCTGTTCGCCGACAGAGGGAACACCATTGGGCTATACCTGCTGAGCGCTCTGGTTGACCTATCACAGGTCCATCGTTATGATTGGGGTGGCGCCGGCCTGGCTACCCTTTACTTTTATATGAGCGCGACCTCCCGCGGGCGGGGCGACTTACTTGGCGGCTACTGGAGAGCCTGGGAGGTACTTTCTGTCCCCTTGATTTACATTCCTGCTTCTCATTACTTGTACATTGCACACGCAGCGCACTTTTACAGTCTGTATTTTGCTCTCAGCATTTCGTACTTACATTCTGCATTGCTTTTCTCAGCTATGGGTTTATGTATACTTCCCATCATTAGCCCCAGAGCTGGAGGTGGTAGGGATTCCCGTGACCCCATATTCATTGATATTCGAGGGCCCGCACCGGCCGAGGCCTCGAGAGACCCTCCTTCGCCTGCGACAGTATTTCGACACTGTGCGACATTCAGAGGTACCTCAGAACTTTCAGTTCTTTTCATTTTCATCTTTGATTTGCTCTGTATATTCTCGATTTCTGATTGGTTTATGCATTCATCATCCGCAGATTACATGGCAGCCCTGGGTGTCTCTGGGTGATGGTCTCCGTCTTCAGTATACCGGAGCATCGGACATCTCCCAGTATAGGGTCCTGCTCGAAGGGCCGGTTGGCAGGGTATGGTTCCTGGGGGAGCGCTTTCTGCGCCAGGTATGGGGGTATCTTTCTCAGGATATTCCCGCAGTATCTCCAGCCAGTATGCGGACTGCTGACAGGCTCTCGTACTCAGAGGTAGTCGGCGCCATGCTGGGTACTGATGCTTTACTGCATGTTGAGGAGGGGGACTACGCCACTTACCGTCACATATATTTGATGCCTCCATTGACTGAAGCTCGTATCCCGATGATGAGGCCTGCCGGTATGTCATCCTCGGGCCAGGCTCGGGCTCAGGCTGCAGACGCCCCTTCTACCAGCAGGGCCGGTATATCTAGAGGTGGGAGTAGACCGGTTCCTCCGACTCCGTCGATTCATCCTCATGTCGGATGGCCAGATATGCCTACTGAGTTGATGGCGTGGCAGTACGGGGCTAGCTTTCCGACTCCGATTCCACTAGAGCCTCCGATGCCCAGCGATCGATACGCCATTGATCCGGACTCACCGCCGGTATGCTCCACTTCTGTTCATTCATCATTCAGATGTTTAGACACTCTTCTGTTCACTGATGATTATGAGCTCGTTTTTGCAGCCATCGCGAGGATACATGGAGGAGGTGGTTGGGCTGGTGGCCACACTCGAAGGCATGGTCCTGCGTAGGGAGGCACAGTTGTCTGTCGCGGGCATCCAGGTACCCTTCAGTTTTCTGGCATTTATCATACTTCTGATGACATGCTGATTTCTACTGCATCGATAGACCTTTTGTGTAGAGCACATCTGACACACACCCCACTTATACACTGTACTTACATG
The DNA here is from genome assembly GCF_055761805.1 of Camellia sinensis. Lineage (NCBI taxonomy): Eukaryota > Viridiplantae > Streptophyta > Magnoliopsida > Ericales > Theaceae > Camellia > Camellia sinensis. Next base: position 176,275,927 of record NC_138962.1, on the reverse strand, counting down.
CACTCACTTCATGTAGCCTTTGCTTGTATCTGCATCTGATGTATATATTTGGACTGATGCATTTGAATTGAACTTTTTGTTTTCAGATGCCTTCATGGTCTGGCCAGCCGCAGACTAGGCCACCTGGGCCTCACTGGGGAGCTGGGCCATCTGGGTCTTTTCAGGGGGCAGGGCCATCTCGGCCTTCCAGAGGATCCGGGCCATCTAGGCCTTTCCGAGGAGCTCGAGGAGGGCCCGTCCGCAGACGCAGGGCTCACGTTGTGGAGGTGGAGCCTGATGAGGAGGAGGAGGATGCTAAGGAGGAGGAGGAGGAGGCTACCGACCGTCAGTCAGAGACATTTGCTGAGGAGGGAGGCTCCGACTCAGATGATGATGACGGTGCGGAGATTATCCCGCAGAAGAGGATGAGGCGTGCTTCTCGTTCCCGCTCCCGAGGACTTTGATGTTATTATTTCCTGCTTTATTTTTCTTTTTGCTAGTAGTTTATAGCACTTTGCACATTGTTAGGCAGTTTTATTTTTTGTAAAACTTGTACCTTTGTTTGTTGTAAAACATGATGAAATGAAATAGCTTTTGAAAAGGTGTTTGTATTTTTAGGATCGTATCGCATCAATTTATTTTGCACAAAAATAAAATTGAATGGAAATGCGCATTGTGTAATCACCAAGTCAGGTAGTGAACCGATGCAACAAACTAAACAACTCAACTTACTAAGATATAACAGAATCTTTAGCAAGTTTACAACTCGATAAGCAAAATGCAACAACGTAAATAAACAAGATTTTAACAAAGATTGCTTAAACAGAGAGCAATGACTCAAAAACACAAAACACGTCCGCTCGACAAACAACTCGATAAGCAAAATGCAACAACTCGATAAACAAAACTCAACAAAAACAAAGTGTACTTCTGACGATCTGGGCATCGGAACACATCCGAAATGGAGGGAGATGAAGGCTTGTGACTTTCCCGTTGCATGGAAATGCTTGGAACTTTCCCTCGAAGAGTAAAACAGGGCCAAGGAGATACACTGCAGCATTGCCAGCCATCCCCGGGAGCCGGCCGGCCAATTTTTGAAAAAGTAAATGGCTGGCCAGCTATTTCTGAAAAAGTAAATGGCTGGCCAGCTAGAAAAAGTGGCTGGCCGGCCATTCTGTCCTGCAACCATCAGATTTTTGACACGTGTCCCCGTGAATAGTGTCTTTCTTTCTATAAAAGCTTCAACTTCGGGAACATTCATTTCATCTTAGTTTTAGGCAAAGATGGAGGCGTTTCTCGCAGAAAATATCACATCTTGGATCTCTTCTCTAGATGGCTCGGAAAAGTTGAATTTCCGGGGTTTCGGCTTGAATGCACTATTCACGCTGAGCCGTACTCCGCTACAGCTTCCTTTTCTCCATGCCGCGGCAAGGTTCTGGAATCCAGTGACGCATGTTTTTAGCTTCGGCGGCCAAGAGATGTGTCCCACTTTCGAAGATTTTCAGGTTTTGATGGAGTCTGAGTGCTCTGAAGTGATCCTGCCTCAGCTCCGTTTTGGCCATGCTCAGGCTTTAGGGCGGATGTGCGGGCTCACGGCGCATGACGCTCGATCTCTGATCTGCAATGGGGAGCTGGACATCCTCGGCTTGATCCATCGTTTTTCCGATGCTGATGACCGCAGCAACCATTATTGGCAGGGTTTCCGGCAACATGCCCTCTGCTTGTGTATGTTGTCCCACTTTCTGCTCTCCTCAAGCTTCGGCGGGGCTAGCATTTGCTTGATTGAAATCGCCCAAGGCTTGAGAGAAGGGAAGAGCTGTATTGCCATGACCTTGGCCGAGACACTGATGGGCTTAGATTCTGTCTATCGCCGGGAGGTGACTAGGTTTGCTGGGAGTCCACTGCTGCTGCAGGTAATGTTTCCCACCCGACCTCACATATATATTTGCTCACATCACTCAGCCCTTAGGCTCGGTTTTTCTCACAAAACCCTTGTCTCACTTTTCTCTCATCGTACATCTCTCTGTTCTTTATTCTCTCATTTTCCATCCCTCCCCTAGGTATGGTTAATGGACAAGTTGCAGGTTGTGGACTCTTGCCCGGCCTATTCAGCTCGAGGCTACTTCTTTCGGCAGCGCCTAGTCAATGCTCTTGACGAAAGGTGGTGGTTCGATTGGATGTGCAATTTGTCCGCAGACGGCATTGCTTGGCATTGTCCTTGGCTCAACCTCCCGGCAATGAGCTATAGTATGTCTCGCATGATTGGGATCCAATTGGTTGGTCTGACCCACTGCGTATTCTATTTTCCGTTCCGGTTCTTGCGTCAGTTTGGCCATGATCAGACCTGTCCACCGGAGGGGATTGAGTACCCAGCCGCTTTCCCGATCCGGGGGGCACAGCTTGCCCGATATGCCACGGCATGGAGGACTAGAGAGCTCCTGGCCCCTGCTTCGACTTTTAGTTGCACTTTGTCTGATGAGTGCGTGGATTGGCTCAATGAGGAGGCACAAGTTGGGCCCAGCTTGGCATCAGATGTTCCGTCCAGCTCTGGGAGGGGGCGCAGAGATACTTGATTCAACTATGCCCCAAATTTATTGCTTATTTAGCATTTTCAAGTTTTCTTTATGAATGTACTAAAAAAAAAAAAAAGCAACCTCGATTGTAATGCAGGAGCAGGAGAACTCAGTTTTGAAATCAATGAAATTGAAAGTTGCGGTACTGAAAATTTTCCGTTTAGGGTCCAAAAATGGTCTTAGTCGTAAAAAGATTAATTTGAGCAAAGTCAACTTTTATTAAAACTTTTCAAAACTATTTTCTATGTGGATCAGAATTGGACACGCCGAAAATCTGTCACTGAAATGTACATCCCCAGATCCCTGCAACTGGAAAGTTGCCCCTAGTCTGAAGAACAATGCGGCACTTCATAGCAACGGAAAGTTGCCCCTAGTCTGAGTAACTTTGCACCGTTGCGGCAACGGAAAGTTGCCCCTAGTTTGAACAGCACTGTACCGGAGATCACGATAAATGCTGATGGATAAAGATGACTGAGATGATCAAAATGGACAGAGTTGATCGGGGAAAAGTTTATGGCTGAACTTCGAGGTGAAGTTGCCTGCGTATCCCAAAGATGAGAATCAAGCCTTACGTAGTTCAGGCTAAGGTTCACTCGAGTATTTTCACTCTCCTTTTGCGCTCTAATTTTTGCCAAGGCCGCCCTTTGCGGATTTTCAACCTTGCGAGCTCAGTTTTTATATTTTCTAATTTTTTTGTGCTCTGAATTTTGCCTAGGTCGCCCTTTCGGGTTTTCGGCCTAGCGAGCCTCTCAAGGATAGTATTTCTTCAACTTGTCCATATTGATCGGTTGTGAGAACTCCAAGCCATCTAGATCCATCAGAACCGCAGCTCCACCTGACCAGATAGCTTTGATGATATAAGGACCAGTCCAATTAGGTTTGAACTTGCCCCTCGGGTCGTGGATGGGAGCTCGGTTGTCTTTGAGCACCAAATCTCCTTCTTTCAGATTCCGGGACTTAACCTTCTTGTTGAAAGCCCGGGCAATTCTGCGTTGATAGCCTTGGATGTGGTACAGTGCTTTCAGTCTTCTTTCATCAAAGAGCATGAGTTCTTCGAATCTGCTTTGCTGCCAATCTGCTTCGGCTATCTGGCATTCAGCCAATACTCGTAACGACGGAACCTCAATCTCAATGGGTAGAACAGCCTCCATTCCATAGACCAATGAATATGGAGTTGCTCCAGTAGAAGTTCTGATTGACGTCCTGTAGCCCCACAGAGCAAATGGCAGCTTGTCTGGCCAATCTCGATAGGTTTCCACCATCTTCTGTAGTATATGCTTGATATTCTTGTTGGCGGCCTCAACCGCTCAGTTGGTCTGCGGCCGGTATGTAGATGACTTATGAAAAGCCACATTGTATTTCTCCAACAAGTCTATCACTTCTTTCTTGAAGTGGGAACCATTATCTGAAATTATCTCGTTTGGCACCCCGTAGCGACAGATGATATTGTTTCTAATGAACTTTGCGACGTGCGACGCCTTCAACACCGCGTATGATTGGGCCTCGACCCACTTTGTAAAATACTCTATCGCTACTAGGATAAACTCATGCCCGTTTGACCCCTTCGGGGTAACAGCTCCGATCACATCAATTCCCCAGACTGAAAAAGGCCATGGAGAAGTCATGTTGTACAGTTTTGACGGCGGGATGTTCATGCGATTTGCATGAATTTGACACTTGTGGCATCGCCGAACAAAGCTAATACAATCCTCCTCCATGGTTGACCAGTAGTAGCCCTGTCTGAGAATCTTTCTGGCCAGCATCACTCCATTCATGTGTGCACCGCACTCCCCCCCATGGATGGCTTCCATCAGGCGTTTTGACTCTTCAGCTTCTACACAGAGCTTATGCATTCCCAGATGACCCCTTTTGTACAAATTTCCCCCGCAGATAACGAACTGAGCAGCCATTCTTCTGACAGCCCTCTTATCTTTGGCATTTGCCCCTAGTGGATATGTCTCCTTTTCCAAGAAGTTCCAGATGTCGTAATACCAGGGGTTGCCATCTTGAACCTCATTTATGGCGGAAATCGACTCGTACGCTGGCGTGAACTTCTGATCAATAATGACTGGACGCATCCGGACTCCGGACGGGATGTCTATCATAGAAGATAGAGTTGCTAATGAATCTGCAAACCTGTTGTTCTCTCTTATGAGGTGGGTGAAATTTAGCTTTTCAAACCGAGGAATTAGCAAATCCAAGGTTTGGTGGTATATTATCATCCTTTCCTCCTTGACTTTCCAATCTCCTTTTGCTTGAGACACAACGAGGTTCGAGTCCCCAATGACGTCCACTCGTCTTGCCCCTAGTTCCAGGGCTGCTTCCAGGCCAGCAATACATGCTTCATACTCTGCTTCATTGTTGGAAACCTTGAACCAGAGCTTGAATGCTAAAGGAATACGGGAATCGTCAGGCGCTATCAGCAACACCCCTATCCCATACCCATACTGGTTTGACACTCCATCAAAGTACATCGTCCAAGTTTCATCTTCGACGTGCAGAATGGCTTCATCTGGGAATAGATACTCAACCGCTTCATCCCCCTCAACCGGGTGGTCGGCAAGGAACTCCGCTACCGCTCTGCCTTTTACTGACTTGCGCGTTACATACTTCAAATCAAATTCGGAGAGCAACAGCAGCCAACGAGCTAGCCTACCCGTAAGTGCTGGTTTCTCGAAGAGATATTTGATGGGATCCAAACGCGAAACCAACATTACTGAGTGGGCTAACAGGTAGTGCCGCAGCTTCCTGGTTGCCCATACCAAGGCCAAACAAGCCTTCTCTAGCGGTGTATAGCGGGTCTCGTAATCCAGCATCTTTTTGCTCAAATAGTAGATGGCTCTTTCCAATTTGTCTTCTGACTCCTGCGCAAGCATGCAGCCCATGGTAGTTTCAGTTACTGAAAGATACAGTATCAACGGTCTCCCCGGCTCTGGCGGTGACAACACGGGTGGGTTCTGTAGATACTCTTTGATCGGCTCAAAAGCTGCTTGACATCGGCCGTCCCACTGGAATTTCTTTCCTTTCTTCAGGAGACCAAAAAGTGGTTCACAAGTCAAGGTTAATTTAGAAATAAACCGTCTTATGAATTGCACTTTACCCAGAAAGCCTCGCACCTCCTTTTCAGTCCTTGGTGGTGGCATTTCTAAGATGGCCTTAATTTTGGAAGGGTCGACCTCGATGCCCCTTTGTGTGATTAGAAACCCTAGCATCTTCCCTGCTGTAACACCAAACGTGCATTTCTGGGGATTCAGTCGCAGCCGAAACTCTTTGATCCTTTGAAAGAATTTTTGTAAGGCGGTGTAGTGGCCTTCTCTATCTTTGGACTTGACAATCATGTCGTCCACATACACCTCGACCTCCTTATGGATCATATCATGCAATATTGTAGTCGCTGCCCGTTGATACGTAGCTCCAGCGTTTTTCAACCCGAATGGCATCACTCTATAACAATATGTCCCCCACGGGGTAGTGAACGTAGTCTTCTCCCAGTCTTCGGGTGCCATCACTATCTGATTATAGCCTGAGAAACCATCCATAAACGAAAGCAAGGCGTGTCCTGCCGTGAAATCCACCAATTCATCAATGTGTGGCAAGGGAAAGTCGTCCTTCGGACTGGCCCTATTCAAATCTCTGAAGTCTACACAGACCCGAATTCTTCCATCTTTCTTTGGCACCGGAACTATGTTGGCCAACCAAGTTGGATATTCAGAAACCAGCAGGAACCCTGCGTCAATTTGCTTGGTGACCTCTTCCTTGATTTTGAGAGCCCAGTCCGGGCGAATCCTTCTGAGTTTCTGTTTGACAGGACGGGCCTCGGGATCAAGAGGGATCCGGTGCTGTACAATCTCAGGATCGATTCCAGGCATGTCTTCGTAGGACCACGCGAAAACATCTTTGAAATCTTTTAATAAAGCGACTAAGCGCTCGCGTTCCTCTGAAGACAACGTGGACCCGATCTGGACCAGCCGCGGGTCCTTCTCAGTACCAACATTCACAGTAGTGATTTCATCCATTAAAGGTTTAACAAATCTTTCCTGCTCTTGATCAATTAATCGTTGCAAAACTGGGGGAATTTCTTCCTCGCTGTTTTCATCAAAATTTTGAAAATCCTGATTTAAGCAATAAATCAAAGGCACAGAAAAATACTCGGAAACCACATCCACATCATTCTCATTAAATACTTCCAAGCCGTCAGATTCCTCTGTTACAACAGACTCAAAAGAAAATGAAAAAGACGACCTAGACAGGACTGTGGTATCCGGGTTATCACCCCCAGGAATACCGGACTCAGACTCAGTCGAGCTGGAATCTGATTCCGACGCAGAAGATTCGGTAGAATCAGATTCCGGCTCACTACCTGACCCGGAACTGCTAGATAAAAAGCCTTCTTCATATTGCCAGATGAGAGAAGGTGCGATGGATGCATCCAAAATCGGCGCTGGGAAGTCCGCAGCTATTTCATCTCCAATCACAGAAACCGAAGAGTTATCCCCCAAGCACTCTTGGCCGATCGGAGGATCTGATAGTAGACTCGCCAGTGCTACCCCCATTTCAAGCTCTGTGCTCTCAGGATCCACTGCTTCACATTGCTCAACCTCAGTTGGTGGGTCTGTCTGCGCTTCGGCAACGTCATCCCCAGATAATTGTAAGTCGAAGAAGATTTCAAATCCGGGCACGCGCGTCCCCTCCGCGTTTAGCCATGGCTCCGGGAAGCCGCAGAATGGAAAATCTTCCCCCTCCCGGACGAAGCGTCCGTTTAGGGTACCCCAGATGGGCCTGTGCATTAAATCAAATGGCTTTCCGGCCTTCTTTGCCCTGGCCCTTCCGGCCATTTCTTTTCCTTTCCTCACCCAATCTTCCTTGGTGGGCAGATAACCCAGTCCAAAGGCGTGAGGGTTGTGTGGCACTTCGGCCAGCACTGAGACACCCTTCCGGCCACTTCTCCCTAATCCCATTCCAGGGGTATGCTTTAGCTTGTTCATGAGGTATATGGATTGTGCACTAACGTACATGCCCTCATTCGCAGCCATGACATTCTACACCACTTGAGCCTCGGCCAAAGTGAACCCCGACAAAAACACATCCTCTGTGCCGTGTTCAATCTCCAAGACAGGTGTAGACACCTCCGGCGGCGGATGGATTGATGAATTCCCAAAAACGATCGCTACCCCTTTCCCGTGAGGGTACTTTAGCATTTGATGTAGAGTGGAAGAGACTGCTTTGACCTGGTGCAACCACGGTCGCCCCAAAAGTAGGTTAAAGGTTGCGGGAACGTCCAAGATATGAAATTCAATGCTGTGTTGTCCTGGACCAACCTTGGTTTGAATTTTAACAGTCCCCATCACTTCTCTGCTGGTATTGTCGTATGCTCTGATCACTTGGGTAGTTGGGACGAAGTCCATGGGTTTCAACCCGATTGCATATGCCGTCCTGGTTGGGCATACATTAATTGTAGACCCGGTATCAACAAGTACCACCGGTATCCACTTATCTCTACATTCCACAGAAATATAGAGAGGTTTGTTATGACTTGTGCCCTCAGGCGGTAGCTCCTTGTCCGAAAAGGTTAATGCCGGGGAACCTCCTCCCGGAAAAACCAGCCCAACCAGCTGTTCAGGCGTGGTGTCTATGGAGAGTTTGGACTTGTCCATAGCAGATAGGACAACTTCTCTGTGTACTCGTGATGCCATTAGCAGTCCCCAAATGGAGATGTCTGCTTGTATTTTCTTTAACTGTTTCAGCACAGCTTCATCTTCAATCTGCTTCTCCTTCTGTCTCTCCACTTCTCTATCCTTCCCGGATGCCTCGGGTTGATCCAGGTGTGGGGGTTTGAATTACCGCCCACTTCTTGTCATATGATCCACTTCATCAAGATACCAAGTGTCATCCGGTTGGTTATTCCCCCAGTCTTCATCCGTGTGGGCAAGACACAAGTCGTCATCTTCCCACCACATTCCACTGGCAGCCAACAGACACCTGTCTGGCTCCGGTCCACTCGCACTCTCAGTGCTCTCTGTCCATATGCTCCCAGCATTGTCTGTCTTCGTGCGCGCAGCACTTTCAGTCCCCTCAGGGCCCTTTGCCTTCCTGGCTCTCTCAGTAGCCTCAAACTTTTCTTGCTCCAGCTGCGTCAGTACAGCTGTTTGTTCGATAATTCCCGTATCTGTAATGCCCATATCTCGAGCGGAGTTCTTAACACCGGCGCTCTCCGGCGATACAACTTGGTTTTCGGCCATTCCGGCCACAACTGATATTTCTGCCCCTGCCGGGCTCTGTTCTGGTTGGGTTTCCCCCACTGCATCCGGTTGATCTTCGAGCCATCCCGTGGCCTCCTCTGATCCCTCGTAATCATACCAATTAATCGACGCATCCCCCAGCTCCTGGTCCTCGAGAAATTGCAGGTTGGCAAAATCCTCCTCGACGGTTGTCAGATTATCTGCCCATAGCTCAGATCCATCCCCCCGGATCATGCATAGCTCTCCTGTCTCTGGAAATTCTACGCCTAGCCCAATTCGGCTCGTTGATAGGATGTGCTTGCTTGGATCATAGGCTCCCCCAGCAAAATTCTGCCCAGCCCCAGATTCAACAATCTCATTCTCTCCCAGAATCTGCCCTGCCCTGTCTTCGACGGTCACCACCATCGGTTCTGGTCGGGTTTTGGAGATGTCCACCATGCACAAGAAATCAGTGCAATCGGGGAGGAACACCTCCGGCTTGGGTAGGTGGGTGGGAGTAATATAGATGCTAGGATCGTAAGATACGACCCCAGTCTGGATAAAGTTAATTCTTTTGGGAGGAGGAGCTTGGTTATGTGGTGGGAGAGGGTTGGTGGTAACATTGGGTTTATCAGGGGGTGCGATCACTTGTTTGTCAATAAGATCTTGGATCTCATGACGCAATCTGTAACAACGGTCGGTGTCATGACCGTGTTGTTGGTGGTATGCACAGTATTTTGATGGGTCGTATGAGGGGGGGAGTGGATTCGGTAATGGCTTTGGTTCCAGGGGTTTTAAATGATTCTTTCTTATCAGTATCCCCAGAACTTTGGTCAGAGGCATATAGAGTGGGGTAAAGGTTCTTTGGCCTCGTGGTTGGAATCTGCTGGCTTGTGTGTTGCTTCCGGACGCGCCGGAGAAGGGTGTGGCAGTCATGGGCCTTGGAGGGGGAGGGGGAGTGGTGGTGACCATACCAACTTCCGAGGCTCTCGTATTTGCAGCGCCACTCGGGCCCGCATTGTTGTTACGGTTGAACGTCCTCCTCGGTTGTTCTCTGTCGTGGTCAAACAGACCTTGTTTCATTGCGTCTTCGATTTGCACCCCCATATCATGTAAATCTGCGAAAGTAGGGAAGGGGACTACAATCATTCTCAACATCAGTTTTGGGTGGAGATTGCGCACAATCATCCGGATTTGATCTTTGTCCGTGGGCCTTAAAGTCATTGTTGACGCCTTTGCCCTCCATCGGATCACAAAGTCCGAGAAAGATTCCTTGGGCTCTTGCCTCGTCGTTTCAAGATCACGGGTTGTGACCTCGATCTGAGTGTTGTATTAATACTGCGTGACAAAGGCCTCAGCCATTTCGTCCCAGTTCTTCTTCACTTCATCTTGTAATCTTGCGTACCAATGGGAGGCTACACCCGACAGGGTTCGGCCGAATAGCGAGAGCTTCTGTGGTCGTGTAAGGCCCATTGGCCGCAAGACATCCGCAAACAATCGGATGTGGACCATGGGGTCGCCAGTCCCGTCAAAACGGTCGATTTGTGGCATTTTGAACCTATCGGGGAGTGTTACGGCCTCCTCGGTATATCCATCTCCGATATCCGGCATGGCCTTGACCCCTTGGGATTTCTTAAAAAGCTTCTCCAGTTTGCTCAACTTCAGAGCTGTGTGATCAACCTCGACCTCGAATGGAGAGTCCGGGTGATTGGATGTGTGGACCTTGGACAGTTGTGGTGGAAGCGGGGGGGGGGGGAGCCGGCCCCGTTGGAAGACTCGTGTCCTCTTGTAAAATTTGGACAGTTGGTACAGTATTCTGGGTATTCGGAGGAATATTCTGAACAACAGGTGCCTGCTCAGGTATTGGGGCTCCTGCCGGAGGAGGGATTTGTTGTGAAGCAGACGCTGTATTCTGTTGTTGCAGTCTGGCAATCAGCTCAGCCTGTTGGGCAATGACTGTGGCCTGCTGTTTGGAGAATTCCGCTTGACGAGCGGCATCATCGTGCATTTGCTTCATACTCTCCTGCATCTGGCGCATCAAAGCCTCCATCCCTGATGTATTCGGTTGATCCATCTGTCTAACCGGTATGTCTATTTCTACAGCAGTAATTGAGACCTCAGTCCTGTAGTCCTCTGATAAAGTAACCCACTGTTCTGACAACCTCTGTTCTGACGTACTGCGCCTTTTTGGCTTCCTTCTGGTAACAGGGGGTAGAGAACGGAACACTGGCTGTCCGTCGATTAGATCCTCAGATCGGTGGAGTCGACGACCTCGTGTCCAAGGTGCTTGGGGAATGCCTGTTGGGTTGGAAGCAATCGTGCTAAACTGACCTAGCAAAAGATAAATAAAGCGAAAAGGAAATAAATAAACAGATAAACGGGCAGCATAACAGCTTAAAATAAAATGCAAGACACACAGTCGGGCATAATCAACACACAGTCAATAAGCTGAATACATACTGTCCTCAAACACTGATTATTATCCCTGTATCACTGTTCCCTAAAACAGAATCTGATATCCACAGATAACTAATCCTCAAATACTGGCTGATGCCCGCAGGCCTGATACCCATAATACTGAACTGATGCCCGCAGGCCTGATGTCGACAATACTGAACTGATGCCCGCAGGCCTGATACTGTCAATACTGAACCGTAGCCCGCAGGCTTGATACTCAAACTCATATACTGATCTGATGCCCGCAGGCCTGATACTGACAATTCTGAACTGAAGCCCGCAGGCTTGATGCCCAAACTCATATACTGATACATGCATTCCTGTAGAGACGCACTCTAAAGCACATAACAGATAAGTGAGAGCCAAAACACCCCTATGTTGGGGTAAGGTTTCCCTGTCCTATTGTGTCAGGAGCTAGGGTTTCACTACGCACGCAACGGTTTCAAACAACCTATAAACGGGTAAGCAACCTGTCCTAATTTGGAATGGTCACTATGGATCCGAATATGCACTAGGTCGAATGGTCAAAGAGGGTGCCCCGGTAAAACCGGGGTTTGTGTTCCCATACTGGCAGAGCCCACAACCGGTCAGCCTTATGGTCATGCCTTGACAAGACAAGCCTCCGGCAAACCGTTCAGGAATAGCAGATGGCAAACACGGTGTCCTAGGCGCACCAATGCAAATGCAATGCAAAGAAACACACAAGTGTAGTCAAAAACAGATATCATGAGTTCGAGTCAAGTTCTCTAAATCCCCAGCGGAGTCGCCAGAAACTGTAACAAGCCCGCGGGGGACCTTGCTACAGCTCGGACTCGACTTTTCGTCAGTCACGGTTCTAAGTCTGAACCAAAGAGTCCAAATCCGGCAAATCGTTTTTGAGAAAACTGTTTTGTTTGAAAGAAGTGCCAAACATGGACTGCTTTGCCAGATACAGAGTCACCACCTAAATATTTTATTTTGGGAAATTTAGGAAACCCTGACTCGGTGCCAAAAGGCCACGTGTCCGTCATCACCAAAGTTGCCTCGGCTCGGGAACTTGGGTACGATTGGGGAAGGTCACTTCGTGAGCACCCCCGCTCGCTCGGTCATAGACCGGCCTCTACTAACCATGATATCAATTTTTGAAAACATTGTGAGTTCTTATTCCGGTTTATTAGCCTAGGTTACTATGTGATGCGCACAACATACAAGTATAGACTGGATCGCTTGAATTGGAACAAAACATTTTGTGTTTTTGAAAGAGGTTTTTGCTACCCACAGGTAGGCTTGAAACATTTGATGATTTACTCCAATTCAGATAACCCAACCTTCACCCACAGGCATTTAAGCAGTTATATCATATAAGCACATAGCCTCATGGCAAGCATGCTATTCATGGCAATACTCACACGCATGCAAGGATGCTAAAGCATAAAGCTCACCGGGTACTCCAAGCCAAAAATAGAAACTTATTAGAAATCATGCATGAATCCTAAGTATACAGAAATGCCTAATGCAACACATGCAAAATGCAACTATAGCAGGCTCGGCTATTCTAAGATGATATATGAAATGTTACAACTACCATATATTCAACTTGGAATTGAAAGTACGATGCAGTTAGTATGATGCGCCGAGCCCAGTGCATGCAATACAGATGAATGATGCAAACATGCTGTCATACTGTATGCTAATTTAAACATGCCCTAATCTAACCATCGTAAGCGGATAAATAAAAGGGAGAAAGACGTGGGGTTGGAAGACATACATCACACTCACCCACACTTATTACAGTTGTGCCCTCACTCGGAGGGTCCGAATAAATATACAGTCCAAATATTATAGTCCAAATATTACAGTCCCCAAATAAAAGAATATTACAGTCCAAAAATATTACAAAATTCTAATTAATTAAAGAATTAACTAACAAAACAAGTAAAACTGGCATGCAAGCCAGGGACTGCCTTGCTTCTAGTGGATGATGCATGTCCGGATTGTCTTGCGCGGAAATCCACCGGAATGCCCCAATTAGCCTCTGTTTACACCTGTTCTTGAAATGAGTGCCAAGCCCCGAAAGGTTGCTGATTCTTCGTTTTGCTGCAACAGAGAGCAGGAAAGGGGCATAGCAATGTATCTGCACAGATGTATGCATGTCTCGATCCTCGTGCCACCAATCACGCATACCGAGGCATGATGGCCGAGGAGTCGAAATGCACAACTCAATATAGGATGAATGCACATGAAACTACAGCTAAAACCTAACTCCATCATGGATAATCCGGAGTGTCGGTGACTAGGGAATTGAGACACATTCCGTCACTCGGAGTACGAAATGCACCTCGTTTCCCGTGCCCGGACTAACTCCTATTCCGGACACGACGCAATATGCATGATATGCATGAAATGCAACCAAGATACAATCCTAACATACTCAAAGCTATGAAAATGAGATGCCTCGAAATGCGTGCACACGGGCACGCAAACTGAAAAAATGCACGAATACAATGAAAATGATATGCCTCGAAATGCGTGCACACAGGCATGCAAACCGAGGCGATGATATGTGTCTCGAAATGCGTACACGCGGGCACGCAAACCGAGGCGATGATATGTGTCTCGAAATGCGTACACGCGGGCACGCAAACCGAGGCGATGATATATGTCTCGAAATGCGTGCACGCGGGCACGCAAACCGAGGTGATGATATATGTCTCGAAATGCGTGCACGCGGGCACGCAAACCGATGCGATGATATGATGCTATTAAAATGAGGTCCCTCGAAATGCGTGCACACGGGCACGCAAACCGAGAAAATGATAAAATGTGATGAAATGACATGGAAATGACAAATGGGCTTATACCAACATGAGAGAGCCTCAGCCGCACTCACATAAGATGCCGATGGCAGAAAATGAAGTGCCTCGAAATGCGTGCACACGGACACGCAAACCGAGGCAGTGAATACGCAATGCAAATGACATGGAAAATGACAAATGGACTTATACTAACATGAGAGAGCCTCAGCCGCACTCACATGAGATGCCGATGGCAAAAAAAAGAAGTGCCTCGAAATGCGTGCACACGGGCACGCAAACCGAGGCGGTGAATACGTAATGCAAATGACATGGAAAATGACAAATGGACTTATACTAACATGAGAGAGCCTCAGCCGCACTCACATGAGATGCCGATGGCAAAAAAAGAAGTGAGGCTTAGAAATAGAGGGCTCAAACAGGGTTGAGCCCTTAATGAGAAGTGAAGATGAGCTCAAAAGATGGCTCTTTCCAGTTAGGGCCGGAGCTTGAAACCAAAAAGAAGTGAGGCTTAGAAATAGATCAAGAAAAAGGGTCAAAAGGGTAAGAGTGTTACTTACCCTTGAAGATTCAAACTTTTGTTGCTTCTTGGATGGATTTGCAGCTTCTTTAGCCTTCAAGAATCCTTCCTTGTTGCTGGAAATGAGATGGTGGTGGTAGAGCTTGATGGTGTAGAAGGAATAATGGTTAGGGACTTGGGGTTTTTTCAAGAGTTGAGAAGGAAGAAGATGGAGTTAGCTGTGGAAGCTTGAAGGAGAGTTTTTCTAACCCTTGCAAAGGAGGCCACCAGCTGGTTATAAGGGTTCAAAAAGGGGTGTAAAGGTGGGGGAAAAGGAGAGCAAAACTCCCCCACAAAATATCCCCCGGATACAGAAAATATCTGGGGGATATTGCCCCACAGCTGTAAAGTGCACAGTGCGAGGAACACGGCCGGCCTCTCACTTTTGCTGGAGGTGGCCGGCCGGCCACACCCCCTAGCCGGCCGGCTAGGGGTCAAAAGGTTCAATGAGATTTTCTGGCCGGCCAGCTACCGGGGAGGTACTCCTATGTGTGTACAACACAACCATGTGGTTAAAATTCCAAGAAAGTGGGTCTAAGGGGTTCAACATTGGCTCGGAAAGAGGGGGTCAAAAGGGTCAAGTTGAATTACTGGCCGGTCATGAACTTTTAGTGGCCTCTCAAGTGTGTAGATCACAGATATGTGGTTCAAAGTTCAAGAAAAAGGGTCCAAGGGGTTCAACATTAGCCCGGAAGAAAGGGGTCAAAAGGGTCAGGTGACCTTAATGGCCGGCCACCAACTTTTAGTGGCCTTCCAAGTGTGTAGATCACAGATATGTGGTTGAAAGTTGGCAACACTAGCTCCAAGGTATTCAACATTAGCCCGGAAGTGCGAAAAACGGGCGCCGGGAGGCTCCGGAAGAGAGATAACTGGCTGCTACAACAATTGTTGGCCTCCCACCCTTCGGTGACCTTCCCAGTGATAAAACAGAGGTACCTGCCAAAAATGAACGAAAACCGTTGCAAAACGAATGCTCGGGGACCAAAACACGCAGTTCGGGGTCCCGAAAATGGGCTGTTAAGCACCGAAAATGGCGTTCGGCCACGAAGTGGGTTTCTCAGACCCCAGTGTCCCTCAAAAGGGATGAAATAAGATGTATGCCAAAAATCAGAGCAATAGGAGATGGTTAAGCGGTCCCGAATCGAGGCACACGGCCTGACGGCTCCGAAAACCGGGAACCGGACTGCGAAATGGGTAAAATGGCCTACGGCCATCAAATGTAGCCTACGGACATTGAGAGATGGTCTACGGGACCTCTCCCTCCCCTCAGGAAAAGAAACAGAGAAAACCGAGTCTGGTTCGCAAACCGAGACAAGGCACAGAAAAGGGTTCGGAAGTCCGGAGGCAGGGCTCACGGCCGCGACTCTGAAACTTCTGAACGAGTACATTATGCAACATCACCAAGCACTCAATCGGTGACGTCTGAGTCTTAAGGTCGGTCAAAAATGGGGTGTCTACACTTACCCCCAGTAATGGAACATATGCATAACGTCTTTCATGTATCGATGTTACGAGAATACTTGAGGGATCCACTCCGCGTCATTGAATCGACACATGTGCTTTTGAAAGATGACTACACTTATAAGGAAAGACCTATCCAGATTGTGAATCACCGAATCAAAAAGTTAAGAAATAAAGAAATACCGTTGATAAAAGTTGATTGACAAAACCACGGAGGAACCTATGCAACTTGGGAAACCGAGGAAGACATGGTGAAGAGATATATGGATTTGTTTCCATTGGACCCAATGTTGATTCAGAATGAAGGTAATTCGAGTTTGGAGGAACAAACTCTTTTAAGAGGGAAAGACTGTAATAACCCCAACCTCTAAATAACGTTAATCCATGATTATGTGTGCCTAATTAGTGAGTAAGGAGAAATACTGAATTAGAATGCATGTGTGTGTGTTGCATTGTTGTATTTATATCTGTTAGGCGTAGAAAGATCTGTTCACGTTTTAGTTTCGGTTTGCGAATTGAAAGCCTTATCGGCGTCCGTATCGGGAATTGACTTAATTTATGTGCTAATTAGGATTTATGGAATTTTATGGTAGGTTTAATTAAAATTCGGTTCGGAACGATTAAATTTGATTAAAATAATGCTAGATTTAACATAGATTAAGTGAATGCAAGTTAATTACATCATTGCCCTTGAGTGGGCTACTTTCTTATACATTGTTTAGAATTAGTTCATGCACCATTTTCAGCCTCTTTCCTTGCCAAAACCGTGAGAGAGAGGGAGTGAGGAAGGAAATTGAATTCATCTAGAGATTAGCTTGAAGAGTTAGAGAAATTGTAGGAGGATTGCATGTTTAAGCTTCCACACTTGGAATTGAAGACCTAAAGGTAGAGAATTCATCCTTTTAATTATGAATGTGAGTTGTTCTTGCTATGTTCATGGTGAAATTGGTATTTAAAGTCAAGATTTAGCTCAAAGTGTGGTTTTGAGAGTCCATCCATGCATTCATGCATAAATTTCCATGCATTGAGTTTGAATTCTAAGATTTCTTCCATGCATGTGTTAATTTCACTCACATTTCTTAAGAGAAATATATGAAACTTCTAATGTAACATTTTTTGCTTGTGAGTCATTGATTTTTGAAGAAGCTATGAAAGATGAAATTTGGAGAAAGGCAATGGATGAAAAAATTGAAACTATTGAAAAGAATTACACTTGGGATCTTGTTGACCTGCCTAAAGACAAAGATGTGATCGGACTTAAATGGGTCTACAAGACCAAATATAAAGAAGATGGCTCCATCCAGAAGCATACGGCTCGTTTAGTTACAAAAGGCTACTCACAACAACCTGGAGTAGACTTCAATGAAACATTTGCTCTAGTTGCTCGCATGGAGACAATAAGAGCCATTCTTGCCTTGGCTGCACAAAATGAGCTACCAGTATATCAGCTGGATGTCAAATCAACTTTTCTCAATGGAGAGCTTGAAGAAGAAGTTTATGTTGAACAACTGCAAGGGTACATAATCAAAGGAAAATAAGACAAGGTTTATCGACTTCGGAAGGCACTGTATGGTTTAAAGTAAGCACACCGAACCTAGAACAGCAACATTGACAAGTATTTTTGTCAAAATGGTTTTAAAAGAAGCCAAAGTGAACCATCACTATACATCAAGAAAGGAGGTATGCAAGACTTTCTTATAATTTGCCTGTATGTTGATGATTTAATCTATACAGGAACTAAACCATGATAAAGGGATGACTGATTTGGGACTGATGAGATATTTTCTCGGTATTCAAATAAAGCTATCAAAGGGAGAAATATTTATCTCCCAATGAAAATATCTAGAAGATTTATTGAAGAAATTTCATATGTTTGACTGCAAGTAAGTTTCACCTCCAATCTCTTTAAATGAGAAATTGCAAGTAAATGATGGAGCAGAGAAAGTCGATGCTACTGCCTATCGAAAACTGGTTGGTTCACTAAATTATCTCACTAATACAAGGCCAAACATTGTTTACTCTATAAATCTTATTTCCAAATTTATGCATGAGCTGAGCAAGTTACACTATATAGCAGCAAAGTGAATTCTTCGGTATCTTCAAGGGACCAAGAATCTCAGCATTAGGTATGTAAAAGAAAATGACAGTAAACTCATTGGCTACACTGATAGTGATTGGGTAGGATCATTGGATGATCGAAAGAGTACATCATGTTATGTATTTTGTATTGGCTTAAAAATTACCTCTTGGAGTTCAAAAAAGCAGAAGACTATAGCTCTATCATCAGTAGAAACAAAATGTATTGCAACTACAGATGCAACTTGTGAAGCAGTTTGGCTCAGAAGAATTGTCTTAGATATGGAGCACAAAGATGTAGGTTTCATTACAATTTTTTATGATAGCATGTCAGCCATTGCAATGAGCAAAAATCCAGTATTCCATGGCAGGACAAATCATATTGAACTACAACATCATTTTATTCAAGACAGTGTACAGAAAGGTGAAATCCACTTGGAGTTTGTCAACACAAAGGAGCAATTAGCAGATATCATGACAAAAACAGTGCCAATAGAAAAATTCTTACAGTTTCAAGAATGTATGAAGATTACAAATTAAGTGGGGGTGCTAAAATATAATTTGTAATGTAGATAAATCTATAATAATTAATGAATAATTTATGAAGATATTTATCTAGAAAAATGTAGAGTAATTAATGAATAATTTATGAAAATATTTATCTAGAAATATCTAGTAGATTAAAATAATCTATCTAGATTTTTACTAATGATAGAAACATCTAGAGATATATAATAATGATGTTGAAAAATATCAAACCTTTCTAGAACCTTTCCAAAAGAGGTTAAGATGGTGATGTTCTCTATATAAAGCCACAAGCTAATTGTAAATTGATGTATACAAGAATCTTGTAAATTGATGTACGCAAGAATTTTGACTTGTAATCAAGATAATAAGATGTAGTTTTCTTATATTTGTAGTTCTACCTTATCTTCTTCCATAATTCCCTTCCTAGCTTGCCCAAGTTCTTATCAAATATACCTTGTCACCCCAACAATTACTTATACTTGTTTACAGCAAGAATGTGCTCTATTGATTTGATCCCATACATAATCAATCGAAATTAATCTTCATATCAAATGAATTATTTGATAGACTAATGTATTCAAATAAAAAACTCTTACAGGTAGAAACCACATTTATTATTTGTAGGTGGATTTCTCTCAAGTTGAGATGCCAACTTGAGAGAAACCAAACATATATAGAGAATATGTTATACCTGTTGTTGGAACAACAATGTTAGGAATATGGAGAGTAAACACATAATGAGACATATCTCACTAGAATTTATGTTTTACACGGCATTCATCTTGTTGTCCATCAAATTATCAAGTTTGATCATGTTTTGGAGGGTTTGGATTCAACGAGATTCTTGCATGTTGTATTAATGGCATGTTTTAAGAGTTCATGTTGATTTTGCACAAATTGGGTTGCTCTTGGGCCATGATTTCTTGAAATGATTTTTAATACATGTTGTTTTATGAGTTATTTTATGTTTTCTCAAATATTGGCCCAGAAAAATGAGTTTTGAAGGCTTAAAGGTTGAGTTTCATGCTTGGAGGTCAATCTGGATTTTCCAGAAATTTGACCCACGCTCGAGCGGGTACTTTCACGCTCGAGCGTGAATCCTGAGTACATGCACTTCTGCTCGAGCATCTATAGTTACGCTCGAGCGTGAAATGCGTATACCCAGAAGTTTGTGTGTTTTGCAGTCCACTCGAGCGGAGGAACCCACGTTCGAGCGAGACTCTAAGTCTCACGCTCGAGCAGGGGTCGAGCGCCCGTCGAGCGTGAAAATCATGCATACAGTACTTTTGTCGATTTTACAGTCCGCTCGAGCGATGAAGTTCACGCTCGAGCGGAGCTTCAATATCTGCATGTTCGCTCTAGCAGGGTAATCCACGCTCGAGCGTGGACCTTATCTTCAGCAAAACTTAGGAAATGGTTTTCAAGGCATTTTTGCATTCTCATTCCATCCTAGGCATTCCTAGGCCATGTTTAAGACCCTTTAATGAGGATTAAAGGTTAGAAACACAATAAGAGCCAACGACGTAAGTTTTGTACAATTAGAATGTGTGTTTCAAGTGTATATCTGTTATGTGTTATGCAGGTCACGTGCCGCGTTCTGTTTGACTAATCCGCTTCGTCTGTTTGTCTCAAGGCCAACTGTGAGTAATAACTTAGTAAAGTTATATTCAACTGTATCTATTTTCTGTGTGATGAAATAAGATTTATTTTTCGAAATGATATGTTATGTACAATGAATGATTGTTCAATTTCTGATATGTATTCGTGACATCCTTAGCATCATGTGATATCTTTTAGCTGTTACCCGGTATCGGAGGTTCCTTTATGGAACTTATATCCGTCTACACTTTGTTACCCACACCGGAGGCCCCGTCATGGGGGCTTAGCTTCTGTTCTGTTACTTGGATCTGGAGGTTCCTTTAAGGAACTGGTTACTTGTAACCCTCACGTGTCTGCCTCTGTTCTGTATCTGCTCTGTTATTGCTAATGGATGTATCACGTAAAGTCAAGCATGACTTATTATTTTTGTATATGATCTGGACCAATTATGGAATTGATACGAAACTGAATTATGATTTCTGAATCTGTACGGACTCATTCATTGAAACCCCTTTACTCTGTTATTATTCACTAGGCTTTCGCTCACAGTTTATATTATGTATGTAGGTGAGCCGGCGTATGACCAGGGCCAGAGTTAACGGCCTTCTGTTTCGTTTTTGTCAGCCAACCGTTGTGCCTCCCAAGGAGGTTCCGATCGAAGTCTAATGCCATGGTTATTTTTTTTTGTATTCACGCTAATCTCTGTGACTGTTTTGTAAAGTCAGGTCTTGGGATGTACACTTCTGTAAACACTTTGTAAATATTGGCATCCTTTGACTAGCATGCTCATGTATATATATATAAATTTTGAAATCTACTGTCTCATGTACGTTACCACAGCTCATTGGATCTTGTCTATTTTATATATTTACTTCCGCAGCCCCTTATTATTTGCTAATCTATCAAGAGGCCTTTGGTAATCCAAGGATTACTGGCCGGTTACGATGCTAGACCTCAGGGGCGGGTTTGGGTCGTGACACCCAGCGTCAAGCAGCCTGTCAACCTCCTCAACAACAGCGACAGTGTGCTCTGCGGCTGACCGCCGGCTTTTCTGAATGATCGGCTTGCACTTAGTGTCAACATTCAAACGGTGCTGTGAAATGGACGGATCTATACCCGACATCGTGTATGGAGTCCACGCAAAAACATCAAGGTTGTTGAGCAGGAAAGAAATTAGCTGCTGTCTATCGGCTTGATTCAGGAAGGCGCCGACCATGAAGAACTTGTCTGGGCTTCCGTTGATTTCAACTCGGTCTAGGCCTTCCGTGGCTTTTTCACTTGGGAGCCGCCCAACATCGTCGAGGCTCTCCCGATCCGGCACCTCAATGGGATTCACTTGCAACTCCTTTGGAGTCTTTCTAGCGAGGAGATAACATGCTTGTGCTGATTTCTAGAAGCCACGGATTTACTCAATGCCGCATTCTGTCGGGAAGCGTAGCAGCTGATGATACGTACTCGACACGGCCTGCATGGTGTGCAACCACGTTCGCCCCATAATGAGATTGAACGGCGATGGCAGCTTGACGACCAAGAATTCTACATCCACTGTTCGGGAACCCGTTCGAACGGGTAGTGTGATTTTCTCTAACGGGTACTCTGGATTGGCGTTGAAGCCGAATAGTGGATAAGGGGCCGGAGAGAGATCCTATTCGGAGAAGCCGAGTTTGGTGAATGTCTTGTAGTACATAACCTCCGATGTGCTCCCTGGATCAATGATTACGTGCTCAACTGTGAATCGATTTACGCGTAACTCAATTACCAAAGGATCGATGTGGGGAAGTATCACTCCGGCCAAATCTGAATCATCAAAAGTAATGCTCGCAGCTTCATGAGGCCGTTTAGCTTGAGTGAGTTGACTTTGAGGGTCGGGATTTGACTGAATCGTATGCACCGCAGATGACATTGGCAGGCTATATATCATGTGGATCACGCCAAGTGGAGGAGAATCCTATCTTAAGATTATTGCTTTAGTTGAGTTGCCTTTTCGGACGTACTGTTGTAGCCGACCATCTTGTACCAATTCCTCCAAGTGATCTTTCAATTCATAACAACTCTCAGTATCACGGCCATGGTCCTTGTGATACTCACACCGTCTATCCCGTCTTCTCGTGTCGAGAGGTCCCACCATTTTGGACGACCATTTGAAGAACGTAAAGTGTTGGACTTTGGACATAACCGCGCTGATCGGCTCTGTCAACTCTGTATATTTCTTGTCAGCGCACCTCGTGCACCTGCTATCAACTTGCAGTTGTTTATTTGCTCGGTGAGAGCATTGGTTGCTTGACCGGCGGGAATCCCATTTCTTGTCTCGTTTAGCCCGATACAGTGGTTTAGGGCTCTGAGGTGGTACAGAATTTATTGGCTGAGCAATTTCAGAAGAGGCCGGCTTATTGGCCACGTTTTCGGCTTTAACTCAAATGGCGTCATCCTCCACTTTGTAGTATTCCTCAACTTTCTTCATCAATGACCCGACTATTTTGGGGGGTCTTTTAGTCAAGGAACTGCGGAGAGCACTGTCAGGATACAAACCCATTTTGAAGACGGTGATGGCCATGGAGTCGTTGTAGACGTCATCGACAAGATTAAAGCACTCCCAATAGCGCGCCGAATACGCTCTTAGTGTTTCTCCTGGCTGGATCTGCATTGTCCAGAGAGAGTCAGCTTGTTTCAGTTGGACCTCGTTGGTGATGAATCTGGCCCCGAAGGATTTCTGTAATTGATGGAAGCTTTTGATCGAAGCCGGCTCCAGTTTATAATACCACCTGACAGCCAATGGTCCCAAACTGCTGGGAAATATTCGGCACATAAGGGCCTCGTCGTCTGCATGCAATGTCATGGCTTGCTTGTAGTGACGGACGTGATCGGTGGGGTCTGATTTTCCATCATAGAGAGTGAATGACGGAGCTTTGAACTTTTTGGGCAGAACCGCCCTTGCGATCTGTCGCACAAAGGGATCATGCTGGTCTTCCTCATCTGAACTTTTTCTTCTGCGCTTATGCTTTATACGTGGACTTTTTTCAGAGGAACTGGAAGTCTCGAGTCGTTCCTTCTTCTTGGGCTCTGGGGATAATGAGTCGGAGTCGCTATCAGTGTCTTGTTGTTGGGCTCGAGGTCGTCGACCACCTACCCTCAGAGGTCATTTCGGATTTTGGCGTACAACTTGTTTGGACTTTGCCACTTCCAAGGCCAAGTCCTAACGGAGACGTTCATTCTCAGCGATCATGTTCTCTAACCTCTATTTGTTTTTCTTCGCTTGTTCCATGATTGCTTGCATTGCCTCATGCTCTGAAGTCGAGGGTGAGGCGAAGTTCAAAGCACGTCTTGCGAGGATAGTCTCCGGTCCAAGCATGTTCGTTGGAGTAAGGTTGTCTCTCTGCGTGGTTTCATCAGTGACTATCGGAGGGTCTTCCGTTACGCCCGCAATGGATGTATTTGAGTATTCCCACAGACGGTGCTAATTGTGGAGAAGGGTTTGGAAATACTCTTCAAATCCTGGGGGACACTCGTGATCCTCAGCTAGCCACCTGAAAAAAATTAACACTCCAGTCGGGGGTGCCAGAATTAGCACTCCGACGGACAAGTCAGTCTCTACTCTCTGAATTACTTGTATTTTAAGTTAAGTGTAATGGTTCTCGCATACCTTCCTCTAACTGAAGATCCTGTATTTATAGTATTCTCTTTGGGCCTTAGGGCTTGGCCCATCCCTGATTCTTTACATGTACTTCTACTCGACCTTTGTTCTACTAGTTGGAATGTCGGCTATTTTATTCGGCTCTTCAATTGACTGGGACCAATGCTGAATAGAGGTTATGTTATGGACCAGACTGGTCCATTCTTCTCTATTGATCCAAGGAAATTCGGCTCCCACAATATATATGGAGACAGATGAGAAAAGGTCTATTTATAAGGAAGAAAGGTAACTAATATGGTGTAAATGTCACATCTACATGATCTAACTTTGTTACGATGAAATGATGTCTTTTCCTTTCTTTTGGTTAACAAGTGACTTTACTTATATGCAAGGATTTCTTTGATAGTGAAATAAATGAAAATGTCATGAAAATAATGAGGAAATTAAAATTAATTGTGTAAAAGAAAACAATAATTTTTTTATTTTGTACAAAAAAAAAATAATTACTTGAGTTCATGCAAACACCAAGCAATATCTAGTGACATATGATAATTATTAACTATATACCCCTTAGCAAAAAATTTAGGTAGACATACCTTGCATTGTATCTACTATTAAAAAATGTTTATTTGTTAGAATATTTAAAGATATTCAATTAAAACGTAATTGGTAATGTGTGAAGAGTTTTAAATTATATATATGAACCAAACTTGTGTTATTTATGTTGTTTTTTAACCCATTGTCTACTCTTAATTGGTTTGGATTTGAAGTATTCTCTTCTTATGGACAAGGATTGTGGAAATACTTATTTGATTTGGTTTTAGGTGTAGCAACTTCGGTTTTAAATCTGACTTGTATTCTCCATTTAGGTAATTGTAGGGTGTACTCGTTTAGTTTTCAAACCCCGATTGGTATTGAATTATTTGTTACTTTCTTGTTTTGAAACTATGATGTTGTGTTAATTTTCATTAACATTTCAGACGCTTCGTGTTGTGTTTTGGACTTGAATTTGCAAAATTCGGACTTAGAATGGAGATTGAGAGTACAACACCATTAAGGGTGTTTCCGTACGTACAAAATGAGATGATCGCACGTGCGGGTGGGAGCAAGGTTAAGGGCTATTGTAACAACCCCGATCTATAATCAGTCACTAATCAGTAATTAAGGATGCTAATTAAGTGAATAAGATAAATTATGGGTATATTATGTGATTTGCATGACCTTTGGCTTCCTATCTGTTACTTGTGGAATATCTTTATAGAAATCTGCTTTAATATAAAAATTGAAAGCTTATCGGCATCTGAAATCGGAATTAGTTACATTAGTGTGTTATTTGAAATTTTTAGAACACCATGGCAAATTTTATTAAAAATTAATTTGGTTTGAAAAATAAATAAATAAATAAATATATCGTATGTGATTAAGTCAAGCCTTGGTAGGGATCATTTTGGATTAATTGAATTTCGTGTTAATCTGAATAAGTTAAGGTTACTTATGTTTGATTTAAATAATGCATGATTGGTACGTAATCTAATCCTATTAATGACCCAAGATGTGATTGAGTGTATAATGTGTTGGGGCTTCTTGTGGTGTTGAGTGTAGGGGATTAAAACCCTTGTGTGTGTGTGTGTGTTGGAAGTTTGCATGCGTGTGCACGTGTAGTGTGCTCAAAGTGAGGTGTGTGTTGTTTATATTCAGCTGAGTGAGGGAGTGTAGTAGTTTGCTCATTTGGTCCCTTGTGTTAGAGAGTTTAGCCAGAGGGTGAGAGAGTGAGCTCAAGAGTTTGAAGCAGAAGAATAAGAAAACTTGGGAGATTCATCTCATGTTTCTGAAATCAAAGCTTTGGGTAAGGATTCTATGTCTAAATTCTGTAGCTATTCCTCCATGCATCATGATTTTAACTCATCTTGGAACCAATTTCATGAATTTAGCAAGAGAAGTGGGTCTTTGGGCATGTAAATGATTTGCATATGTATTCATGGTAGAACACCTCTGATTTTACTATCTTAAGTTTGGGTTTGGAAGTCCTTGCATGCATGTAAGTATTGGGCATGTTCATAGTTTCAGAATTCATGAGGTTGTTGATCATCATTTGCATGTTTTGAGAAAATCAAGAACATAGTTTGAAAACCTTCCATGCAAGAGTTTTTGAGTTCAAATTGGTAAATTCATGAGCTTTGAGCAAAAGAATTTGTAAACAACCAAGTGTTCATATTTTAGAAAGGTTTTCGAGCATTATAAACAAGCCATACATGAGTATAGCCATGGAAATCACATTTTTAAGCTCAAGCTCTGTTTTGAAAAATCCAGAATTTTACAGTCCGCTCGAGTGAGGAAACCTGCGCTCGAGCGGAGAATGCAAGCTCTCAATATTTTTTTTTCAGAAATGAGCTCTCCACTCGAGCGACCACTTGGACGCTCAAGCGAACCCTTTGCATGTTGTCGATCCGCTCGAGCGTGGAAGTTGTAGCTCGAGCATGGATTACAACCAACCAGTACTTTCTCCAAGTTTGCAGGTCGCTCGAGCGAAGGAAGTCATGCTCGAGCGACCCCTCTCATTTTGCATGTCCGCTCGAGCGAGGAAAGCTACGCTCGAGCGGGGACCTCATTTTCAGAAATTTTGCCTAAGTGTCCCAATGCATGTTTTGGCATCCTCATTGCATCTTAGGCATTCCTAAACCTTACTTAAGCCATAATAATGAGGATTAAGTGTTAGAAACACACTAAGAGCAAATGATATAAGTTGTGTACGATTCGAACATGTGTTTCAAGTGTGTGTTCGTATGTGTGTTCATGTAGGTCACGCGCCTCAGAACAAGTGAAGGGCCGCCTTACCATCTAGTTAGGGCTACCGATCATCTGTGAGTAATAACTTTGTAAAGTTATATTTAATGTTAAGTATTTTCTGAATATTATGATACGAAGTAATTAGTTCTCTGAAATGCCATGCTATGTTTGAAATGAATGAATGATTGTCCAAGATTCTGGAAGTTATTCGTGGCATCCTTAACATCATATGATATGCGTCCCTTTATGGGTCATCATGTCCCATTATGGGTCATCAGAAACGTCTCTGTGCACATGAGTCATCAGAATGCCTTCAAGGCCGTCCCTTTATGGCCATCGGATTTGTTAACGCTAAGGGATGCACCACGTATGATTATATGCAAAATCTGGATATGGAAATGATTACGAATATGTATATGAATCAGTTTCTGATAAGAATTTGATTTCTAACTCTGTGATGGACATCATTCATTAAATCCTTTACTCTATTATTATTTACTGGTTTTTAGCTCACTGTTTATATATATATATGTATATATAGGTGGGCATTCTGGAGATCGAGCCCGAAGGCTTTTGTCTGGAACTGTGTTTCTGTTGTCAACCAACCATTGCGCCTCACGTGGAGGGTCCCGAAGTGTCCTGTGTTCGGTCCTGTTGATTCTGTATATGTATGAGACTAGATTTGATTATGTTGGTTGTACTTAAGATACTGTAATGTGTATGGGTATAATGTGTGGTTGACTATCGGATATGTATATAAAGTTTTAAATACTCTGTTTCATGTAAGTCAGCACAGCTCATTGGACAACTATATTCACGTATTTGCTTCCGCTAGCCCCTAAATTTTGTTAATCCGTACAGAGGCCTTCGGTAATCCAAGGATTTCTGGCCGGTTATGATGCTAAACCTATAGGGGGCAGGTTTGGGTCGTGACAGCTATAGGTTTGGCAAGTTTCGCCATTGCACGTGTAGGTAAAGTGGAATTGTTGCAGGTTGGCTGCTACAAGAATCTACACGTGTGGCTAGGGCACCACACGTGTGACGGTCAGTTGGAGCTAGCCCACATGGCCTTCTCTTGACGAAGGGGGTTGTTTGGAATGATCTAAATAAATGTACTTTTTGACTTTTTATGAAATATGGGTTAAGATTAGGTTGGATTTGAAGCGATGTGTTAGAGAGGTGATGTGACTTAAATAAGATGAAATGACTTAAATAGGATAGTGACTTTTTGACTTTTTTCAAACATGCCAAACCAAGCCTAAGCATTCCATGTCTTCAAATTTTTTTCTCTTGGCAGAGACACACCTCCCCCTCATTTTTGTTTGTTTCTGTATCTATATTTCTCTCTTTCTTTTACTTTATCTTTTTAAAACTTACAATTCTTGAACTCAAGGTCATAACTAATTCAACTTGTGTTTGGGCCAAGAAGAAAAGTTGTAAAGCTCAACAAGGGCTACACATCTGCCATTTCTGATTTCTTTTATTACTATTCTTATACTATTATTTTTTTTAATTATATACATCACACGTAATATATATATATATATATATATATACATAAATTATTGAGATCACTAGCATTTTATATATGGTAAATTCTAACACACACCCCTTTCAAAGGAGTGTACTATATACATCCCTAGTTATTCCATTTTTTACTTTAATTATGGCTAATTTTTTTTTTAGTTATGACATTATTTTAATTATGACTTAAAAATATAAAATTATATCAATTGTTTTTAATTATAAGATGCATATAATGTTTCCCTTTATATATATATACACATATACATCAGTCTCGCTACAAATCCCCACACAAATATGACCCCCATTGACGTGGACTTTGAAACACATTTCAAAGAAATTTTGTAACAATAATGCATGCATTTCACACCCTTAGACTTCTCTCTTTCTCACTCTAGCATCCTCCGGCATACTCCCTCTTTTGCATCTTCTGTTTCATCCCTTTCTGGCAACTCTTCTACTCACTAGCCCTGCCATCACCGTCGCAAACCCATCACGACCCTCTCTCTCTCTCTTTCTCTCTTCCTCTTCTCCATCTCTGGTGTCTCTCACTCTCCTCCATCTCCGGCGATTTCCTCCATTTTCTTTTTTTCTATGCTTCTCTTTCTCTTTTTATTTTCTTCTTCACTAGTTCAAATTGCAACAATTTATGAGAAATAAGTCTCATAAAGACCACCACTGCTTTTTTTCCTATCATTCTGACACCATTATTGAAAAAAATTTAAAACATAGTCGGTCGGCCATAAAACCATTCGGCCAGCCAAAAAAATCAACGGCCAGCCAAAAAAAACATAGGCCGACCAACTTTTTTTCTAGCAATTTAACAAAAAGAAATTTAGAACCTAGTATTTCTATAACACATATGAGTAAATCCTAAAAATACTAACTGGAATGAAAAAAAATCAAACAAGAAAATTTTCTATTATACAAACCCACTTCCTCTTCTTCTTCTTCTTCTTCTTCAAATTGTAAAAAGCATATATATATATATATATATATATAATTATTAACATATAGAGAGAGGGGGAAACAAAGCATATATATAATAATGTAGAGAAACATTTTAATCATGGCAAGTTTCTCCTACATCCATCGCTAGACAGAGCTTCAATACAAGAAACAAAGGAAAAACAAAAAGTTGGAGCTTCTCCTTCTTTCATCGCCAGCCGGAGTACATGTGTTTTGGTCGAGGTGGGCAGAGAGAGAAAGAGAGGAGAAACAGAAAGCAAGGAATGAGAATGAGATAAAGGGGTAGGGAGGAATAGAGGACTTGGTGGGATAGAGTCGACCGTTGATGGGTAAAAGAGGAGGGGGTTGCTACTAGTGACGATGGTGGTAGGTTTGACAGTTTCTAGATATAGAAAGTAAAAGGATGCCAAAGAGGGATGCCTAATTTGGATCAAGAGGAGAGAGAGATTGGAGGGCTTAAGAGAGAAAATGGAGCTGAGGCCTCGTTTGGGAACCAGCCCATTTAGCCAAAAAGCCAACAACCCACACAAAAAAATCAAAAATTCTCTTTTCTCTCTATTTTTTTCACATCTTTTCGTAAAAAGTCAAAAAGTCATCCCAAACATATTAATTTTTTTTAACTTATATTTTAACCAAATAATAAAAAAATTACTAAATTAATATATTCCCAAACGGGACCCGAGTCTATTCTCATGTGAGACTTTCCTCGTCAATGGTGGTGCTGGTGCTATTGAGGGACAAAGCATTTTTATATGGGCTCTATCAATCCTGACCTTTAATTCAAAAAGGGTTAAAGAAAACTGTCCTTCCCGCCAAAAGATCTCTCCGTAACCGTCTCATCAACAACCCACACCACAACTACTATTTTAACTGCAAAACCCTGACACCCACCATTCCCACTCCTCTCAGCATTCTCAATCTCTCTCTCTCAACACAACAATACACAAAGTTCTTGCTCTCCAAGAACAAGAAAAACAATCCTCAGAAAATTCACCAAAACAAAATGGCATTCTTCAAGCTCAAGCTCAAGCTCAAGTTCTTCACCCTATTCTGCCTCCTCTCCTTGGCTTCTTCCACCACCACCACTCCTCCACCCTCCACCGCCCTCACGGCCTCCCAAGTCCTCAAAACCCGCGGCTACCACCTCTTCGGATCCCTTATCGCCTCTGCCGCCGCCAGTACCGACTCTTGGAATGGTACCGGCACCGTCTTCGCCCCACCTGACTTCGCATTCTCCTCCACCACCGCCAAATTTAACAACTATGGCCGCTCTCCGCCTCCCCGCCCCTCCATCTCCCTCCTCCTCTCCCACACCCTCAAACAACCCCTCACCTGGAACAACCTCACCGCCTTCGCCGACGCCCACGAACTCCGTACCTGGAAAACCAATCGCTGCCTCTTCGTCTCCAAGGGCTTCAACGGCGATCTCGCCCTCGCCGGATCCAAGAAACCAATCTCCGCCGTCCAAATCCGCCAGCCTGATCTCTACCTGAATGATCGTCTCACCATCCACGGCGTGGACGGCGTACTGGACCCTAACTCTGTGTCCAAGTGCATGTTTCCTGATCAAACGCTTCTGATCAAACCTGGAGGAGTCGATCCATCTCCATCTCAATCTCAATCGCCTCTTGATCATGCGGTTAAGGCTTTGAGCAAGAGAGGATTCAGTATGGTCGCGACCGCAATGGCCGTGAAACGGTCCGAGTTGATCAATCTGGACGCCATAACCGTATTCGCTCCATCAGATTCGAGTTTGCTCTCCGAATCTAATGGATTCCGATTCGATTTCCTTCGCCACGTTGTGCCGGGACGATTTCTATTCAACGACATTGCGAGACTCTTGGCAGGAACAACCATGGAGACACTATCTCCTCACAAGACGGTGGTTATTGGATCCGCGAACGGCGTCGTCACTGTCAACGGCGTTGCGATTCACAGTTCGGAGGTTTACGCCAATCGGTGGATCGTTGTGCTCTCTGTTTCGCATACCATGGATGAACTCAAAGATTCTTCAGCCAAGGGTCCGATTTCGAATCGCCTCGCCAGAACTCTAGCTTTCTCGCCGAGTTACTTCACCGACTCTGAAGTCAATAGCCATTCCGATCATGGAGTTCCGTCTCCGGCGCCAATGACGGAGGACTGGCGGTACTCGCCGGAGATTTCTCCGGCGACGACGACGATCGGTGTCTCCCATGCGGTGGTTGAAGGAGGAGCGGTGGTTGAAGGAGGAGAAGAACTCTTCTGTCCGGTAACCGTACGGAGAATGAGAGTGAGGAGTCCTTACGTGGATCAATCTCAGCTGTTGAACTACAGTCCATATGGTCAACTTTCTGAGGAGTTGGTTCAATCTGGACCGTCGCATCAATCTAACGAGATTTCTGAAGAAGCTGGGGTTGAGTCTGGACCGTCTGATGAGGAAGAGAATGAGAGACGTGAATTGATGAGTAGTTCAATCCAGTCCAGTGGTTCTTCTGAGGTAAATAAGAGTGGGAAGAAATCTGGTGTGCCCAGTGTGATTGATCATTATTCAATTGCTGATGATCTGTTCTACTACATTTAATTTTACACCCACAGAATGTAGAACATAGTATGTTGTCAAATGTATGGGAAAAAAATTGTAAAAAAGAAATTTTAAAAATACAAATAATATTTTGTTTGGAAGGTTGTGTACTTGTATTCCACAATTTAATTGAATACTAATTTGCCTGCATGACTTTTTAAATGTTTTTATCTGAGTTGACAATTTGTTTTCCCTTTTTAGAGTTTCTTTTTTTTTTTTTTTCTTCTTTTTTTTTTTTTGGTATGAAATCAAAAAGGAAAAAGAACAGAGTAATTACCAAACTAAAAAGAATGATAATTTAATTTAGATTATTAAAGGCAAAGTGAAAAGAGATTACCACAATAAAATAAGGCTAGGTTTGACATAATCTAAAAAAGTTAAAAAGTCATTATCTTATTTAAGTCATATCATTTTATTTAATTTATATTACCTCTCTACTATATCACATCAAACCCAACTTATATTTCATAAAAAATCAAAAAATATACTTTTTTAAATCATCTCAAACAACCCCTTTCACTCTCCTCGCATCAACTTATTTTGAGGTTATAATAATGTGTTTCTAGATAATGGCTCAAAGTAGTTTATAATACGCTAAAAATTGATAACATGAACAATAATGATAGATCTTTTAAAACTCTAGAGTTTTAATTGAGTTCTAATGAGTTGAAAGTCAAAAAAAAAAAAAAAAAAAAAAAACATCATGGAATAAGTTTCACATACATATTAAAGCTATTAGACCTCACAAATTAGAGCTGCAAAACATTTTTTTAATATGAATATATAAGCTAAAAACACATCATCTCGTAGTTAATTTTGTCTAATAAGTTGTAAGTTATAACAATAGCTATACCAAACACTACCGTATAGAATTTCGATAAATGATTTTCATTCTCCCTCGCCCATTTTTACCACCCACACGGAACCTTAAAACGCAACCAAGGATACTCCTACACAACATAAGATGCGTTTGGAACAAGAATTTCAGGAGTGCTTTGTGAAAAGTAAAAAAAGTAAGATCACAATGAATGAAATGGAACATTTTTTTTTTCTTTTCTTTTTTTTTTCACTTTCCCCTTCCCATTTGTTCACTCCTCAATGTTATGTTTGGTTGGGAGATTTGGAAAATGATTTGGAAAAGAAAAAAGAAAAAGTGTGTGAAACTATGTAAAATATAGATATGTTTTATTCACATTTCACCTACCTTTTCCATTTCCCTTTCCAAATCCCTCTCTGTTAAAAATCATGTATTATTGATTGATATTGATGTATTACAAGATTTATTGATTTTGTGTTATGTATTACAACTCCTATATATAGAAGAGAAGGTGGTAGTAGGTGTAGTGTAGTGGAGGTGGTAGGTGAAGTGGGTGCTAGTGGAGATGGTAGGTGGAGGAGCAAATTGGTAAATTCTAACAGCCCCCCGCAAACTCAAGGAGGATAGAAACTAACCAACTTGAGTTTGGAGAGAGGAACAAAACAAGAAAATACATAAAAATAAAAAAAGATAGGAGACACTGTATGGTCGTGTCAGACCGTTGGTGAAGACACTGTATGGTGGTGTCATAACGTGGTAGAGGACACTGTATGGGGGTGTCATAACGGTGTAGAGGACAGTTTATGGGGTCATGTCGGACCGTTGTAGAAGACAGTTTATGGGGTCATGTCGGACCGTTGTAGAAGACAGTTTATGGGGTCATGTCGGACCGTTGTAGAAGACAGTTTATGAGGTCATGTCGGACCATTGTAGCAGACAATGCTGTGACAGTTGTTGGGACAGTTTACGGAGTCTTGCTGGACCCTTGTAGAAGCTAACCGGAATCAATGTCGGGACAGTTTACAGAGTCTTGTCGGACCCTTGTAGAAACTAACCGGAATCTATGTCGGGACAGTTTACAGAGTCTTGTCGGACCCATAAAGGAGCTAACCGGAATCAATGTCGGGACAGTTTACAGAGTCTTGTCGGACCCATAAAAAATCGCATCCTCAAAAGGTGCGCTCAATTTTTCAAAAAGCGTGCCATCAAAAGGCGTGCCCAATCCATAAAAAGGCGTGCCATCAAAAGGCGTGCCCAATTCATCAAAAGGTGTGCCGGACATGATGGCGAGGCACGTGGGCGCCTTGGCTTGCGTGCCCGTTTGTCGGCTGGTGGCAAGAGGCGCGCGATGCGCGTGGCTGCCTTGGCTATTTAACCAAGGTTGAGGCTGAGGCGGAGGCAGAGAAAAGCTGCGAAAACCCTCTGAAAAAAAAACTTCGTTGTGCTGAGAGAGAGAGTCTGAAACACTCTGAGAGAGAGAGTCTGTAACACTCTGTTGCCTAGAAAATGGCTTCATCGTCTTCCCGCGGGCTGCTCACCCTCTTTCCCGACCTCAACGAGTCAACAAGAGAGACAACTGGTGCGGTGGCACTGGAACCTCAACCAAGCGCCCCGGAGTTTACTCTGTTGAACTTTCCGATGCGGTCTGTGGAGCAAAGAATGGCAGTGCAGTCGGATGTGGAGGCCAACCAGTATACTTTAAAGACATGTGTGGAAAGCATGACGGCGGTCACAAATTTGTCGAACCGGCTGCAGAGTAGGACAAATGAGGTGCAGCATTTAAATTCTCAGCTGGCTCTGCTCCAACGCATGTATAAGGATGCGCGAGCAGAGATCGGTGTGCTGAAAGCAGAAAATAAGGAGCTGAAGCGGAAGGCCACCGTGATGTTCCGATTCGGAGGTCCACCATATGCGGCAGTGGAGGAGCAGGGAGTAGTGATCGTGCCCGGTGGACAAGGAAACACGGAGGCAACACCGTCAAGGGCCGTCCAGGACGGAGGCAAGAAGAAGAGACCTGCAGCAGAGTAGAGAAGAAAAATCCCGCTGTGGGTGTGGGTTGTTTGTGTTTTTTTTTTTTTTTTTTTTTTTTTTTTTTTTTTTTTTAATGTAAAATGGTGATCGGGGTGAGCCCCGAGATGAATAAAATGAGGTGTGTTTTTGGGTTTGTTTTGTTTGTTTGTTTTGTTTGTTTTTTTTTTTTTTTTTTTTTTTTTTTGTTGAAAATAATAATAATAATAATAAGATGAATATGGGTATCATGGAGTGGGGATATGACATTAACATAGTTGAAAATATTAAAATAATAAAAGAGATGTATAATAAAAGAATATACAAGTGGATGAGGGGAGATGATTATGTTTGAAAAAAGAAGAGATAAAAAAAATAATAATAATAATAAAAAAAAAAAAAAAGAAAGAAATAAAGAAATCACATAGTGTTGTGGTAGTGCGTATGGATTTGTGTTTAAAGTGGAATATCTTGGGGCATAGATAAAGTAAAGAAAGTTTGAGTGGGGGACAAAAAAAAACGGCTAAGGTGTGGGTTGGATAGAGAGAGATTGGATAGTGTTGCCAACGTTGAACTCTCGAGTCTTCTATCTGCCCTCGGAGAGAAAAGTTTCGTTGGAATTCCTGAGAAGAGTACAGGAACGATCAATGAACAACTTACTGCTATTGCACCAGTTCTAGAACAGCTATCCCTGAAGAAGCTGGATGAGTTTCAGTCTCGGCTCCAAGGTGGCCCGGTCGTGGATTTGGAGCGGTGGTGGCTCGGCAGTGATCAGTCACGGCTGGAAGCAGTGGCGAGGCTTCCGGGGACAGACATGAGGTGCGCAGACCGTGTTTTGAACCATCATTGTTGCAGACGAGTGAAGGTAAGTGTAGAGAATTTTAGCGGACTAGGTTGAGGTCCGGCGGACGGCGAAGGTGAGGTTGCCGCCCGCCGGGAAGCAAAAATACTAGGTTCTAAACCTGCTCTGATACCATGTTAAAAATCATGTATTATTGATTGATATTGATGTATTACAAGATTTATTGATTTTGTGTTATGTATTACAACTCCTATATATAGAAGAGAAGGTGGTAGTAGGTGTAGTGTAGTGGAGGTGGTAGGTGAAGTGGGTGCTAGTGGAGATGGTAGGTGGAGGAGCAAATTGGTAAATTCTAACATTCTCCAAATCCCCCAACCAAACACAGCACAAATCTCCTACAAATACTTGATCCAAACATAGTGAGCGAAACAATCGCAAAACCACCCATGGATGAACAACCTGCCATGACCACCCTATTATTCAAATCCAACTGTGCAAACAAAATCCCCAATGTCACTTCACAGCAGATATTAAATGAATAGAAATTTAAAAAGAAATTGTAGGATGAACAGATTTTATATACCAGCCACCATAATGATTTATTCATGTCTCTGTTGGTGTTAAATGTTAATTCACTGCACATACAGGCTCGAATCTCCACTTTTTTCTCTTCTTTTTTTCCCGTCCTGAAGACAACAAGGCTTGAATACCCACCAAGCATGCCAGCATGCTTTATCACCAATCCATATAGCAATCTGATATCTTTAACTCAAGTAGATTCATGAAAAATTAAGCAGTTCCTTACAAGACAATTAGTTCTTCAACCCAGAGATAAGATGGTATTGCTAGAATTCGAATAGATTCAACACAATTTTTTGAAATTACAGAGCAAAAAAATGGTCATATTTCAGTGTTCAATCCAAACATCCAAAGAAATTGCAGACATTGAGGTTTCCATTATGTCACAAAATGATAGAAATGTTCTTAGGTAATTCCCCTCTGCGTGTATGATATATCAATCAGACATTCACCTCCTCACCTTGCACTCGAGCAATGGATGCCGATAGAATCCCAAGATCACAATTCAGTAAGGTTAATGCAGACTCACACTCGGAGATTATTCGTGTGACAGAAGAGGGCTCACCAGCAATTGTTTCAGATGACCAAACAGCCACTGCTGCATGCGAGTCTCGAAGATTCCTCAAGTTCCCTAGAAACTGTTACAAATGAATAATCAAACCTCTTTATCAACTTCTTGTCATGCTAATCCCCTCAGAAATACTAATAATAATGAAGGCAAGACATGAACGCAAAATGACAAGATAAGAAACAACAACAAAACAATACTAAGGCTATGTTTGGATCATGGATTTCATGTAGGGACTTGTTAATAGAAAGGAAAAATTGAGGGAATTGTGAATGAAATATAAACAAATGTTTTTGTCCATTTTCTCACCTTTTCCTTTCTCTTTGCAAATTTCAACCCAAATCAATTATCCAAACATAGACTAAAGGTGTTGACATACAAATGTTCTTGATGATTTCAAGTTATGTGTTGAATAGATTTACAATCGTGTGTAATCAAATTTTCTTATGTATAGCAAAACGTCTGCGCTGGAAGACAAACGGAGAAGCTGGATCATCGCTTTTTTTTTTTCCCCAAGAATTTGGTCATTCTCGATACTAGTCCAAGGTTTCCTTTGGGAGTTCCAAAGTTCTGAGATAGGCATCCTCTTAGCCATTTTTTTTAATTTTTGGAAGGGACTTTATGCTGTGTTTGGATTATTGATTTGGATAGGGATTTGAAAGGGAAAGAAAAAGATGAATCTCCCTTAACAAATCTCTACCCAAATCAATGGCCCAAACATGGCCTTAGGGATTTAAGTGGAATGAAGACATGGTTGCAGCAAGATAAAAAGTTAACTCACGTGGGATATAAAGATCATATGCTCAAAGTTCAGACATAAAATTTTGAACGCATTTAGGAACATCGTCGTATTAATACAGTTTTGGGGATAACACATTTGGTTAAAAGCACGAGCATGGTTAAGACAGGCAGTAGGTGTGTCATTATCAGCTTGAAAAA
This sequence comes from Camellia sinensis, assembly GCF_055761805.1. Classification (NCBI taxonomy): domain Eukaryota; kingdom Viridiplantae; phylum Streptophyta; class Magnoliopsida; order Ericales; family Theaceae; genus Camellia; species Camellia sinensis. Next base: position 176,238,502 of record NC_138962.1, on the reverse strand, counting down.
TTAAGCAGCTGCACAAAAAAGCTTGAGATAGGTTTAGGCTCCGTAGGCAGTCAGAGAGAAAGGGAGGGAGAAGAGAGATTCCACATGAGGAAGCTGAAGAGGCTTAGCTCTGATAAAATTCTAAGGCACTAGATAGCTTATCAAACCAAGCCCAATGACATAACAAATTTGATCAAGCTTTGCCATTTATCACATAAGCTGATCACAACTCACAAGTGACCCTCCAAAACAAGCGATTATAATTCACAACCCAAGTTCAAGCAATTTGGCTTGTCTTACAGCCCTACCCAGGGATAGTCATGTGCGCTATAAACTAGGGTTGAGCGGGAAAATTGGGATCTCTTTCTAGTCAAAATCAGTATGGCATGTAACCGTGGAGAAGTTTGCAAGGAGGCTAACTAGATGGAGGATACTATGTTTAATTTTTTTGTCATTTAGTTTCATAACAGAAAACCTATATCGGTTGAAACCCTTCTTGTTGGTGGTTCGGGGAGTAAAATTCCTATATCATCTAATCACTAAAATGAGATCTGTTCTTCCGATGATTTAGGTGGACAAGTTACTAATAGATGTGTCTCTAGCATGGTCTTGTAGAGAAGATAGCAGTGAACATCTGAGGACGAGTGGAACTGTAAGAGAGGTAATCAATGGACTTTGGGTCATTGAGGAAAAGTAGTAGAGCATCAACAGGTTGGCAGAATCCAGCTTAAAGATCTTCTTTTAACGTGTATCATGGTTTGAAGGTTTCATTGTTACTAAGCAAAAGAAGGCATTGATTCGAGAAATCTACACCAGCATCCCTGAGACGGAAGAGATGGGGAGCGTAATTTCATAGAATAAAAACTGGGGACACTTCAGAAATAATGGTTAAGAAAAAGAAAAGAACATGTAAGAAATGGTAAATTCAATACCAAACACAAATAATGTTAACTACTACTAGAAAGTTAAGGAAACAAGCCTTAAAAACAACATTCCAACCACACGAAACAAGGATGAAGCAGCAGGAACTAATCAAAGCTATTGAATTTTGAGTCGTATGTGTACCACAACAGCCAATCAGTACAAATTCCAGCCACTAAAAAGTAAAAAAAAAGAAAAATATGTTTTTCAATTTTGTACAACATACATATATTGACAATTCAAGTTCAAGGTAAAGCACAAGTAGAAGAGTTCAAAAACTAAAAAACTGAAATAGAGAGAAATAAATAAGGTAGACCAAAGTGAAACTTAGTTAAAGAGACAGAAAATGAAGAGTGTATCAGTTGGACATCCATAATTATTTATTAGTATATTGGCATTTTTGCCATCACCTTGGTCAGGCATTTAGGCTACATAAGTCCAGAGTACACACATGAAAGAGTTGAAAATGTCAATATATACTTGAAAATATTTCAAACCAGAGACCTCTAGTCTTCCAAGGAGCTCAAACAGAATTTTTCTGTTAAGACTGAAACACTGCCTAGCAGGCCAAAAACAGTGCATGTAAGAATTTAGCAGAGGTACCTTCAAAAGCATCTTGTATGCCTCCAACAAGCGATTAGCAGCTGGCCCAAACCCATGAAGCTGTGGTACCTCCATCATGTGTGTCCAGGGGCGAATTTCCTACCAAAAAAAAAAAAAAAAATCCTGAAAATAAGATAGCTGTAAACACACACACACAAGCACAAACTCGCATGCCTGCACAAAAGAATGCCAGCACCCCAACGTTCTCTGCCATCCACCATGTGAGCATGCTCACGCACGCACACAAACACATAACACTCCATTAAAGGTTCTTGAGAATCAAGTTCATTGTAAAATCAATATAAACTGGGAATTTTGATTAGATAATTTGAGTCAGGAACTTCCATAAAAGTTTGAGCTGGAAGCCCCTTGTAAAACTTCTGAGGCACGCAATGCATCTTAATGCTTACCAATGTGCATCAGCTTGCAATTTCATCAATACAAGAGCGTATTTAGGATGCCAATCATAGCAATGAAAATAGCAGAATCCTTCGGCTGATGGGACTTTGGGTGCAGAGACAAGTGAGTCAACAAAGTTTCTAAACAATCAAATGAAGGCAACAAGAAGTCCCCACCTTGGTGTAAATCATATTGAACGATCTTGCAGTTTCTAAGAAAGATTCCAGATGTGTACGTAGTTTTGCTTCCACCTCCACATAGTCCTCATCTGGGTTATAAGCATGCTACATTTCGAAAAACACAACAATAAAGGACAATTACATAATTAGGACTGCCTGCATCCCCTTGATGGTCTTTTAATACAATTGCATTACGTATCCAAAATAAACACCCCCCACACAGATAGAAGAAGAACAAGAGAATTCAACAAATAAACAAACTGATTACAACAATTAGGCATCTCAAAAAGGATAATTTAAACAGTATTTTGTGGTTGCACGGGTTCGAGTCAAATGCAAAAAGGGTCAGTTTAGAATATGAAATAAGGTAAAACTGATCAAAATGCAAACTAGCTCTGGTAAAAGATGAACAGAAATCGAGTAGATGATTATGAACGCAGGCAGATTGCAGCTTGAGGATTTAGTATAAACCTTAGATGCCAAATCATCAACCATCTCTTGGAGACTCAAGAGCCTATTTGATTGATCTGCAAGCTGTTTTTCCAAATCATAAATATCTGGCCTGCAAATAAACTTCAATTAAGGTAACAAGATGGTTACAACATCTGGTGAAAAACAGTGTTAGCAATTATGTGAGGTTTTATGTCAGGAGTCGGGAAAAATTCTACTCTAGCAACACCAACAAAAAATTTGCATCTCACACTCCTTGTCAGAAGGTGAGAGTGAAAGGGAAAACCTATCCTATGTCTATCAATCACAAATGATGACCCAAGAGTGGATTACAAACCAACCAGGCATTCTCAACAAGCCTTAGTCCCAATTACATGGAGTCAGCTACATGGATTTGTTTTCTCAAATCATACAACCAACAAATTCAAAGGATGTTCAAGAAGAGGGGGATGATTATGCTGAAAATGAAGGCATTGATTTATCAGGACAAATTGACAAAGGATGTTGGGCGCACCTTCAACACAAGGCCATGATGAAAATAAAGCTAGGAAAAAGAATTCTTACAATGGATATACAGATTGAATCTGCACATCTGCAGGGAACAGCTTGCACTCTTCAGAGAAAATTTGAGCTTGTTTTTCAGCAATAGCATCTATTAGTTGTATGTCCTTTGCCATCTGCTCATCAACACTATCGAAGAAGAACAAAGATTTCAGGTAAAACGTACATACTGGGAAACCAAAGGAAAAACTGAAAATTCAATCTAAGGATGTCAAGGAAAGAAGGATTAATAAATTCAATTAATGACAGACCCCTTCGGGCGCATTGTAGTGAATTATCTCCTTTATCTCATACACACATGAAAAAAAAATATATATATATATATATGATCTCAACCTCCATTCTGAGTTATCGGCATAAATGCTTGCCTCCACAAGATCTACAATAAGACGAAGCATTTCAGTACGATCTTCATAGCTTCCTCGTCCCTGCAACAGAAAGGCATAGCATTTGCCATGGCTTCAGGAAAAGTGTCCTAATCTCCACATACCCAAAAGTTTTGCTAGCTCAATAGATGAGTATAATATACTGTCAATAAAATGTCACAGCGTTAGCACAAGAGAACAAATGAACCAAGTTGTCATAAACAACTCAATCTGGTATTAGGCTTTTTCAGCCACATTTATGTCCCTATTGAACTGAGCCCAATCGTTATTTGAAAGCTCACTTAGTAATAACCCAAGTCTGAACAGTCCCAATCTTAACTTTTGTAGGCTTGTTAACTCAAGCTTATAATGTTTGCTATGCAATTCTCGCTACTTTCATGACTTGGTATAATTATAAATCTCCCAAATTGTTGACCTTGCATAGTTGTATATATAGTAAAAAAGGTAACACTATCTAATAATACCTATCCTATTATATTAAGGGCAAGTTTGGGAAGATGCAAAAAAGCCAAAAAGCCAAAAAGTTACTCAAAAAGCTAAAAAGTTAATACTATTCACCAAAAGTCAATAATTACGGCTGCACAACTCCCAATTCAAATTTTTCCCTACAAATCAATTTTTACAATTTTTTATTACACATTTTTCAATAAAAAGTCAAAAAGTTAACCCAAACATCCATATTTTCAACCTCAATTTTTTAGTCCAAAAAGACAAAAAGTGCACTTTTTTAGTCTTCCCAAACTTGGCCTAAATGAGTAGCCTACTTCACCTACCAACAAATTATAATACAAAAATAGGTTTGATCCAACTTCTTTAAATTACTGCCGCTTGGAAATGTGATACAATATGATATTCAATGACAATATAACAAGAGAAATACAATACGATGTGGAACAGTTGGATATCACTTGTCGCCCTCTGGTCAATACTCGATGTCAAGTAAACACTAGCCCATGCTTCTAATGCCATTGTTCTTGTGTTATTTTTCATGTAAACTTCATTTGCGAGGACATGCCTCATTTGATAACAAATTCAGATGACAGGCTTTTTTTTTCTTTTTCTGGTATTTTATCTTTGGAGAATTCACCAATGAGAACAGGAAAGTATCCTAAATAATTTCAAATTGTATGTTGTTTGCTAGAAACCCTACCAAGTTCAAACATTTTACAGTTTTAGCCAAGCCATGCCAGAAAACAGTCATAATCATTCGCAAACAAACAACCAAATAAGAATGGGTACACTTGTCCATTACCATGGTTTTTGTGCTACTTTTCATGTAAACTTCATTTGCGAGGACATGCCTCATTTGATAACAAATTCAGATGATAGGTTTTTTTTTCTTTTTCTAGTATTTTATCTTTGGAGAATTCACCAATGAGGACAGAAAAGTATCCTACATAATTTCAAATTGTATGTTGTTTGCTAGAAACCCTACCAAGTTCAAACACTTTAAAGTTTTAGCCAAGCCATGCCAGAAAACACTCATAATCATCTAGGCACATTCACAAACAATCAACCAAATAAGAATGGGTACATGTGTCCATTACCATTATGTGGCAATATCACGATATCTCCATGTCATCTCCTACAGCCCAATTAGTGGCTCCTGAAGGCCTCATGGGGCAACACATGGATCAGCAATGATCTGCACATGCTCTTCTGGGATTGAAGCCTGAGAATTCAAAGTACAAGTGTTAAGGCACACCCATGACTCACTTGAGGCACCCCTTGGCTCTACCAAAGGAACCTCCACTTGAACAATCACCCATCGCCTCGGATCTCCTCCATGAAACTGTTCACCTACCTCCTCAGCTCCTAAGTGATCCACCACAAGGGATCTGCCTATCTCTCTCCATTCTAGCACAGATCGCCTTCAGCTCCAAGTGACCTTTCACCGACCTCACTCAGTCTGCAAGTGATCCATCATGTGTGATCTATAAAAAGTGAATCTCCAACTTACACTTGCTTTCAAAATAAGTCAATCTATGATAGGGGCAAAGCCTAGGATCTCTGTTTGGGATCACTAGAGGACCTGCAGCTTGGAGGTTGAAGTTGAGGGATTTCAAAGTTGATAAGCCTATCCCACTTAGATGACTCTACCTAACCATTCATGGGCCGAGAGGATTTTGACATAAAAACATGTGATATCTTAAAGACTGTATCATACCTAACTCTACATCATCATGATGAGGACTCAGCATGCCTACCTGCAACTATCCCATGATACATCCTCCGACATTTGTCATAGGACAGCGAGTAAGTGGGAAACCTCCAAATTGTCAAACTAAGGAGATGAGCCAGATGAGCTCTCCACCATGGTTTGATCTATTCACCAGCTTTGATCAAACAAGTCATCTACCTTGACCAAGATAACCTCTCTCCATTGGGAAACCTCTATGTTCTAAGGGTGCCTCGGTTTTCTCCTCTACCACCTCAGTTGATCTCCATCAATGAGTCCACTCCAACCACTCTTATTCACATTCAGCATGATCATCATGTGTTGCAATTGCAATTAGGACCACAATCACATATATTAATGCTATTACAACCTGAGACCAATGTTCTGAATACCATACCAGCAATAGTACTGCTTTTTACTATTGGTACGGTATGTACCAGTACAAGTATGTTTCCAAATACCATTTTGGGTTTATCACAATATGTTGTATATTTATAATTTCATGAGTATAATGAATAAAATATGAATTTTATCTTCCAAATAATATCTTTAGCATAATTACCATTGCGAAGACTAAATTTTGATATTGAAAACCAACATGCAGCTTTGTCATTAAAGATGAAACCCACCTTGCATTTTTTTTTTTTCTTAACAAATTTTACAAAATCAAGTTGGCATATTATATTGCATTGTTTATATCAACCTTTCACCATTTCAGTAGAAATAAAAAGTAGGCGTATATTTCCAAAGTGAAAACCTTCTGTCTCTTTCCATTATCTGGTTCAAGACTCAAAGCTCACATTACTTTTCTCCTCTGCCAACAGTTGGGAGATGAAGATAGAGAAGGGCCAATTGGACTCAAAGCTCACAGTGCTAGGGGGGGGAGATGGGGTTGCTCTGGTTGTCAGAGGTGGAGAGATTGAGCATCTAGACATGCCTTCACAGCAGGAAAAAACAGGATCCCAGTCTTCGAAATACCCAGCTTTCATATTTTTTTCATTTGTGACTGATACACAACCTGAATAGCCAGTATTGCCAGGAAAAAAAAAAAAAAAAAAAAAAAGAAAACCAAAAAAAGAGCAAAACTGCCGGGTATCCTCGAAATGGACCAAGATAAGCCAAAAAAATTTCCAAAATGGAACTGGTAGTTTAGTGCACTGATTTCTTTTAGGAATGAATTTTTTTTCTTTATAGAATTTTTGTAAGTTCTTTACTGACCCCAATAAAAAAAATTCGTGGAGCTTCCACCAACTATTACTTGTTATAAACAAAATAAAATAACACTAAATTATAACCAAAACTGTATGGTCAGTTCTACATAGCTTAGCATAAACAAGAAAAGATAGTTATCACACAAATGTATTTGGCAACAGAAGGTGATCAACATCAACATAGTGTCAAATATACAAGGAATAGAGCATCTCACTTGAATTGCTTCCATATCGATGGTCGTAGTGATACCCAAAAACTTTGCAATCTCCGCCAAATCTGCAACAAAAAGTAAATAAAATAAAATAAGTGATTTTTTGTAACAAACTCATAAATAGTTGTTAAAAAATTATTAAAACAACAATGGATCACGTGACCCCCCTCAGCTTTTTGATATTTATATTAGTACCCTATATAAAGATTAATTTTATTTACCCTTTAAGAAATTGTAATACTGCCTCGTCCTTAAATCATGTAAAAGTAAAACCATTTTGTTTTTTTAAAATTTTGAAAGTACACCATTCTATTCTTATGGCCACCCTTGTACACTTCTAACTAGGATGTCAATGGGTCAATTTTTACAACATTAATTATTTCTTTCTCATTCTGAGAGATTGTTCGGCTGGCTGTTTCTTCCATTGTGGAGCTCTTTATTGGGTCAATAGGGTTGGACTTATTGATTGTAGATTCAGTTGATTGTTTCTCCCCATTGTTAGGTTAACATAATTAGGTTGTTGATTGGGGATTTATGAGCCACATTGATGAAATTCCCGTGCTAATTGTCATATCGTATCCTATTGATTGATCAAAAAAAATTGAGTGTTTAAGTTTAATAATATCTCATTACTGCTTATTATGAAATAAATAAATAATTTCCAATGTTGTGACTGATATGCGCCTCTCTACATCTATGTTACACGGACTCTTCAAAATAAATCAAATACCCGTGTCAGACACCCAATACTCGGACAAGGGTATGGAATATGCGTCAGCAACATTTCAATTGACACTTCTTATGTAACTATATATATATAACACTATTATTATATATACATATTGTTGTAAAATTACTATAACTATCCTTTTGATATTGTAAGTTACATATAACATCACTTGATTGCAAATATAAAAATATGACATTTTTTTGCCGAGTCAATGGACCTTTAAATTTATAATTTGATGAGTCTGATCGCTAGATACATACCCGCACCCAACACCCATACCTGAGTCTGCTCTACATTAATACTCTGTTCGGTTGGGAGATTTAGAAAGGGATTTGAAAAGGAAAAGAAAAAAAGATAGGTAAAATATAAATAAAATATACCTTTATTTTACTTAATTTCACACGTCTTTTCCCTTTCGCTTTCCAAATCTCTTCCCAAATTCTTTAACCAAAGCTTTCCAAATCTCTTCCTAAATTCTCCAACCAAACACAGCGTAAATTCCTTGCTCCGCCACCAAAATCAGCAGATCATTCAACGACCCAATTGATCTTTCAAAGGAAAATATAGTCTTAAAGTAATTAACTCACATGAACAGCCTAAATTTCCAGGTTTAGAGAAATGCATTCTATGATTCTATATACCACATTACACATATACATACATATATATATAGAAATAAAAATTGAAATAGAAAGAGGCAATTACATTGGATCCGAGCGGTCTCTTCGTCGCGATCCATGGCGTCCCCTTGCAGATTTTGCTGAGAAAATGGAGACTTGTCGCCTAATAGCCTGCAAGCAATTCATGAGGTGATAAAAATGAAATTCAAAGAAAAGTATAGAGAGAGAGAGAGAGAGAGAGAGACAGAGAGGAGGGGGGATACTTGAAGAAGAGCCATTCGAGAAGAGCGTAACGTTCCATGCCGGCGAAGAGGAGGGACTGAGAAGGTACGTTGGCTCTAGGGTAATTCAACATCGCCAACTTCCTCTGTATCTCTTCCATTTGCTTTGCCGCCATTGGATTTCACTATTCTCTCTCTATATATACAAATCCAACTTCTCACAGATCGCTCAACTACAGCCGGTGAAGAGAAAGGGAGAAGCTAAAATTTCAAAATTTTTTTCCTCGGCCTTCCTCTAAACTCCCTTTGGATGGAGGTATAAATGTGGCCCGTCCGGCCCGACCGATCCACTTGGGTTCGGGTTCTGGCCAGCTCATGCTGGGTTTTGTAAGTTTCTGTCAAAATTCGGACCGGGTTAGCTTGTAGTTCAAAAAATTAGGCTCAAGTTGAAGGGTATTCAGGTCTTGGGTTGGTTAGGCCGATGGGCCTACACTCAGGTTTGTAAAGGGTTTGAACATTTTTTTGTATTTTTTTCACAAAAAATGACATTGGGCCTCGGATAAACCGGGTCAAATCGGACTTCAAAATGATGGCATGGGCCCAGGCCCAAGGTTCCGGACTGGGTTGAGCCCGAGCCTAATCAGTCCAAGCCCACCCCAGGTCGCCCACGGACTGCGGGCTATTTTTACATTCCTAGATGAAGGGGTTTGGCAAGAAATAGTGACAATTGGAAGTCTCTCCAATTTTTTTTATTTTTTATTTTTTAGCAGTCAAGATAGGAGGTTAGTAAAGTTAGGTTATAAAGGTCATTTTGAGAAGTTAGTTAAAAGTTGATCATTTATATTTTTTTAGCTTTTTTTTTTAAAATATGTAAAAAAGTAAAGAAGTGATGTGACTCTAAGGCCTTGTTTGAGATAAATTAAAGGTCAAAAAGTCAAAAAATTACTAAAAAAAACTAAAAAGTTTATATTATTCAAGGGTAGCTTGTGGGTGAAGCTACTAAGGCAAAATTATTATTTGCCCTTTGAATTCAACTATCCAAAAAGTCAAAAAATTAAAAATCAAAAGGATAAAATTGTCATTTTGATTTTCCTACAATATTTTATTACATATCTTTTTGTAAAAAGTCAAAAAATTATTTTAAACATACATCTTTTTCTCTACTTTTTTAATCAAAAAGTTAAAAAAAAAACACTTATATAGCACATTCCAAACAACCACAAAAAAACCAAAAAATTGACTTTTAACCAGCTTGTCAAAATAAACCTAAGTTAAAGGCACCGTTGATTCACCAGCTTGAATCTCAAATGTTCTACTTATCGTATCCTAAGGTAAGGTTGCATGCCATTCGACTTGTTTGAATAGTTAAGTAGGTAAAAAATTGTGAAAAATAATGAGAGATTGTGAGAAAATGATATTGGAACAGTCTTCTGTCTAAATAAAATAAATTCAAATAATTCAAACAAAATAAAATAAAACTTACAGTATTTATTTTGTAAAACTGAATTAATAATTCAAATACCAAGTCGAGTGTGTGACACTCTGCTCTTAGGACAGATTCGCCCCACTACGGTGTTTACGGTTGAGTGGCGTCTATCTCTTAGGATACAATGATCTTAACCAATTTGTAGTAACACTCCAAAACAAATTGTTCAGTGAACCAAACCTGTGTTCTAACTCTCTGAATATTTATTCCTAAAATTATATATGAAGAATAATGCACTAAAAGGAAATGGACAGCAAAAGGGCAAAATTTTAGACTCAATTTTTTTCGGATCGCCTGGACTGTTGCAAATTGATTGTATATATAGGCAAAACAAAAGACCCGAACAGGTATGGACAATTTGAATGAACAGATGCTCTATGAAAGAACAGGTGCAATAGTTAATTTCAAACTATTCTGACCATTGGTACAAAGACCATTAAATTCAAACAAATTTGAAAAGTTGTCCACGGAGGACCAAGTCAATGAACTGTAGGTAATTCATTATTTAAACTATTTCAAATATATATATATATATATTAAACTAATTGAATATATATATATTAAACTATAGAAATAGTTAAATAAATAAATGAAGAGGTACAAATTTTAAGAAACTTCTTAGGAACCTAAAATTTGAATTTAGAATTAAATTAAATTTCCACAATTACAAATTTTAGGAAACCATTTAGGAACCCAAAATTAGAATTTAGAATTAAATTAAATTCCCACAATAATTTTTATTGAAAAAATTCAAATGAATTTTTTCTAAAAAAAAATTAATGTTAAACCTGAAAACGACGTCAATTTCCCATTCACTCATAAGTGGTTTTGACGTTCCGTCTTCACCGTGTGAGTTGTCACACGGTAAGGAACACGTCACCTCTACGGACTCACCCCAAAAGACGTTTGGGGCCACTCAAATTTGGGCTAAAAAATATGCCTATATTAAACCATTTTTCCAACAATCCCCCACATGAATGGAATTTGACGGAAAGAAAATGCAACAACATGATCTATTACAGAGAGTACAGAAATTGGAAATATTCTGCAAAGGATAGATAGCTTTTGGCTTTGAACCTTCCCTTGTGAGACACTATCGGATTTACTAGCTAACTAGTGAACATGATGTCTTGAACTGTTCAGCCATTTGTGTAAACCAAGACAATAGAACTCACACAGTATATTCCCAGACACAGTTTAGTTCTCACTATTGTGTTCATTTTGGCCCTGAACAACCTGGTCTTTCATGAGTGCTCTAGAGAATTGTAGCCCTTTACAAATCTCATAGAACCGACCCAATTCACACTCACATAGGTGATTCTTATAGAGAGTATCCTACTATACTCCACTAGGTTAACCTAGATATAAGGATCATTAAAAGTTTTACTTATCCTAAAATGCTGCAGACATCACTATTTCATCATAGAAATGGGTAGGAGTTAGGCTCCCCAGTGATCCTTCTGAGTCATTCACAACTCGGTTGTCCCTTTGAACCTAGATCTTGGAATCTCCAGTCTACTAGGTTGGGTTGCCGTTGTGGTAACTCCTATTTAATAGGCTTTAGTCACATTCTCCTCGATGAATTCTCAACCAACTCTCTTGTTAACCCTTTGGTTAGTGGATCCGCTATGTTGTCTTTAGACTTAACATATTCTATGGAAATAATTTCATTAGAGAGTAGTTGTCTTACGGTGTTATGTCGATGATAAATATATCGTGACTTACCGTTATATATATGACTCTGTGCTCTACCTATAGCTAATTGACTATCGCAATGTATGCATACAGCAGACATCGGTTTTGGCCATATTGGAATATCTTCAAGGAAGTGGCGAAGCCACTTTACTTCTTCCCCAGCTTTGTCTAAAGCAATGAATTCTGATTCCATAGTAGACCTAGCAATACAAGTCTATTTAGAATATTTCTAAGATACAGCCGCTCCACCAAGAGTAAAGATATACCCACTGGTGGACTTTGAGTCTCTAATATCCGATATCCAATTTGCATCACAATATCCTTCAAATACTGCTGGATATCTAGTAAAATTCAGCCCAATGTTATGAGTAAATCGAAAATATCTTAGAACCCTTATAATTGCTTTCCAGTGTTCTACTCCTGGGTTACTCGTATAACTACTTAATTTACTTATTGCATAAGCTATATCTGAGCGAGTGTAGTTCATCAAGTACATTAAGCTTCCAATAATTTGGGCATACTCTAATTAAGAAATACTTTCCTGTACATTCTTAGAAAGATACAAATTAACATCTACAGGAGTTCTAGCAAGATGATCATCATCTTTGCTGAATTTGTCAAGTATTTTCTCAATGTAATGAGATTGTGACAAAACATATCCTTCTGATGTTTTGGTAATTTTCATATCAAGAATTACATCAGCAATGCCCATGTCTTTCATGTTAAAATGTTTATTCAACATTTTCTTGGTAGTTTTAATCATATCATTATTACTACCAATGATGAGCATATCTTTACATAAAGACATACAATGGCATAACCTTTGTCTGTGTTTTCAATATAAACACATTTGTCACACTCATTAATTTTAAATCCATTTGACATCATTGCCTTGCCAAATTTCTCATGCCATTGCTTTGGCGCTTGTTTTAAACCATATAATGATTTAACCAATTTACACACTTTCTTTTCTTTTCCTAGAACAGAAAACCCTTCTGATTGTTCCATGTAAATTTCTTCATTTAACTCACCATTTAAGAAATCGATTTTTACATCCATTTGATGAATTTCTAGATTGTATAGAGATGCAATGGCAATTAGCATTCTAATGGATGTTATTCTAGTAACCGGTGAGTATGTGTCAAAGTAATCAAGACCTTCTTTTTGTCTAAAACCTTTGATCACAAGTCTTACCTTGTATTTGTCAATTGATCCATCCGCTTTCAATTTTCTTTTGAAAATCCATTTGTATCCAAGGGGTTTACAACCTAGTGGCAAATCCACCAATTCCCAAGTGTGATTTTGTAAGATGGATTCAACTTCACTATTGACAGCTTCTTTCCATAAAGGAACTTCAGGACTGGACATATCCTCTTTAAAAGTTAAAGGCTTATTTTCTAACAAAAATGTTAGGAAATCTGGACCAAAAGATTTTGAGGTTCTAGCACGTTTACTGCGCCTAGGTTCCTCTTCCTCATCATGAGATCTTTTATTGTTACTAGTTTCCTGTCCAGTCTTATTTTGGAAATACATGTTCAAAGAATGATGCATTCCTTGACTCAATAATAGTATTTACATGCATTTCGGTATGTTCTGATTTATGAATCAAAAACCGATATGCACTACTATTCTTAGCATAACCAATGAAAATGCAATCAATGGTCTTAGGACCTATTTTAGTCTTTTTAGGATTAGGAATAGCCACTTTAGCCAAACACCCCCACACTTTTAAGTATTTATAGGATTGTATTCTTCCATGCCACAATTCATAAGGTGTTTGATTTATTTTCTTTCGGGGTACTTTATTTAAAATATAATTAGTAGAAAATATTGCTTCCCCCCTCAAATTCGGAGGTAATCCAGAATTGATTAACATGGCATTTATCCTTTATTTTAAAGTCCTATTTTTCCTTTCAGCAATTCCATTTTGCTGAGGTGAGTAAGGAGCGGTGATTTGATGAATTATTCCATGTTTTTTACAAAATTTACCAAAAGGTGATTCATATTCACCACCTCTATCACTTCTAAGTTTCTTGATTTTCTTACCAAGTTGATTTTCAACTTCATTCTTATATTGAATGAAAGTTTCCAAAGCTTCATCCTTAGTTCGAATTAAATAAACATAACTATATCTAGTATAGTCATCTATAAAAGTGATAAAATACTTTTTCTCACCTCTGGTTTGAATTGATTTAAAATTACAAATGTCACTATGAATTAATTCAAGTGATTTCGTACTTCTTTCAATTGAATGAAAAGGAGTTTTAGATAATTTTGCCTCAACACAAATTTTACATTTTTGATTTGAATCAATGTCAAATTTAGGTACATTCCATATTAATTAATCTACGCAAAGATCCATAATTAACATGTCCTAGTCTACCATGCCATAAATTTGAAGACTCAAACAAGTAAAAAGAAGACGTATTATTATTAATAACTGAGGGTACAACGGTCATTACATTTAACTTGAAAAGGCCATCAGACATGTAACATTTTCCTACATACATCCCATTTTTAGTAAGTACAAATTTATCACTCTCAAATACAAGCCTAAACCCATTCTTACTCAACAAAGATCCGGAAACAAGATTCTTGCGAATGTCCGGTACATGCAACACATTGTTGAGAGTAAGTTCCTTTCCTAATATCATCTTGAGTACAATCTTTCATTGTCCTTTAACTTTGGAAGTTGAGGAGTTGCCCATAAAAAGTTGTTCACCATTGTCTACTGTAGAATAAGATGTGAATATCTTTTTGTCGGCACAAATATGGCGAGTAGCACCAGTGTCCACCCACCATTCTTTAGGATTTCCGGCAAGATTTGTCTCGGAAACAACTGCAGAAAGATTGATGTCTTCGACACCATTGGAAATATTGTCCACTTCAGTCATATGGGCTTGAGCAGGCTTCTTGCTTATTCTTCTTTTGCTTTTACCTTTGCTACGGCAATCTTTGGCCCGATGTCCCTCTTTGTCACAGATGTAACATTTGCCATTAAACTTGTACTTTTTATTATCCCCCCTTTAGAGCCTTGTGATGAACTTTCTCCAGAAGACTTCCGTTTCTTGGTTTTTGAAGCATGTTCCACTACATTTGCCTTAGACTCCATAGGATGCTTACCAGCCCGCTTTTTAGAATTGCGGTTGTCCTCCTCAATCCTTAAACGCATAATTAATTCGTCCATAGAAATTTCTTTGCGCTTGTGTTTGAGGTAGTTCTTGAATTTCTTCCAGCCTTTTGGTAATTTTTCAATTAAGGCTACAACTTGGAAGGATTCACTGAGAGACATGCCTTCTGCATGAATGTCATGCAGAATGAGTTGGAAATCTTGAGTTTGACTGATCACAATTTTTGAATCAACCATTACAAAATCTAAGAATCTGCCAACTACAAATTTCTTTGAGCCGGCATCTTCTGTTTTGTACTTTTCTCCAACGATTCCCAAAGTTCCTTTGCTGTCTTGATTGGACAGTAGACATTGTATAATGTGTTGTCAAGTCCGTTCAAGATGTAATTCTGGAAAAAAAATCGACATGTTTTCAAGCATCAATTGCAGCAACCACTTGCCGGTCAGTTTCATCATCTTTCAGGATAAGAGCATCTTCACGGAGGAAACGAGCCAGGTTAGAGTTGTAAGATAGAACAATATTTTCTGTTGCCATCTTTTAAAGTCAGTTCTTGAGAACTTCTCTAGCTTCTCTCCATGATTTATTGGTACTGTCACCACATGAGAGAGGGTTGGTGCAATTGCAGCCACCACAGTAGTACTTGTTTGGGCATTTGTTTCAGTAGCCATTAATTCTAATTTATAAAACAAAATTATAATTAGAATTTACACTACACAGAAAATTAAACCAAATTCACAGAATTAAATTCTGTAAAAAATAAAAGAAACAAGAATGTAATTTTTATTTTCCAATTAATTTGGAAATAAAATAAAATTTTATTCAACCAAATTAATTTCACACAAGAAATTAAATTTTGTAAAATAAAAGAAATAAGAATATAACTTTTATTTTTCAATTAATTTGGAAATAAAATAAAATTTTATACAACCAAATTAATTCCACACAGAAAATTAATTTCTGTAACACTTCAATAATTAAAAAACTAAAACAAAATTTTAAGTAATGAAAACTCAGAAAATAAATTCTAAAACCCAAAATTAATTTCTGAAAAAATTCCACAAAAATATATTCTGAATTGTTAATGACACCAGTATCGTACTACTAGTTGTCAAAGAAAATAGACAGCATATTACTACTATCTGTCAAATAGCATATTTATTTATTTTTTTCAATTAATGTGGAAATAAAATAAAATTTTATTCAACCAAATTAATTCCACACAGAAAATTAATTTCTGTAACACTTCAATAATTAAAAAACTAAAACAAAATTTTAAGTAATGAAAACTCAGAAAATAAATTCTAAAACCCAAAATTAATTTCTGAAAAAATTCCACAAAAATATGTTCTGAATTGTTAATGACACCAGTATCGTACTACTAGTTGTCAAAGAAAATAGACAGCATATTACTACTATCTGTCAAATAGCATATAATCACTATTTGTTTTTTCAACCAGAATATTATTTTGTAAATCCACAGAAAATAATTTTCTTAAAAGAAGAAAGAGAAAAGGAAACAAATGAAAAAATTCTGTAAACAGAATAAATTCGAATCTGTCTTAAGATTGTTGGAACAATCTTCTGTTTAAATAAAATAAATTCAAACAATTCAAACAAAATAAAATAAAACTTATAGTATTTATTTTGTAGAACCGAATTAATAATTCAAAGACCAAGTCGAGTGTGTGACACTCTATCCTTAAGACAGATTCGCCCTGCTACGGTGCTTACGGTTGAGTGGCGTCTATCTCCCAGGATACAATGATCTTAACCAATTTGTAGTAGCACTCCAAAACAAATTGTTCGGCGAACTAAACCTGTGTTCTAACTCTCTGAATATTTATTCTTAAAATTATATATGAAGAATAATGCACTAAAAAGAAATGGACAGCAAAAGGACAAAATTTCAGACTCAATTTTTTTTCGGATCGCCTGGACTGTTGCAAATTGATTGTATATATAGGCAAAACAAAAGACCTGAACCGGTATGCAAAATTTGAATGAACAGATGCTCTATGAAAGAACAGGTGCAACAGTTAATTTCAAACTATTCTGACCGTTGGTACAAGGACCCTTAAATTCAAACAAATTTGAAAAGTTGCCCACGGAGGACCAAGTCAAAGAACTGTAGGTAATTCATTATTTAAACTATTTCAAATATATATATATATTAAACTAATTGAATATATATATATATATTAAACTATAGGAATAGTTAAATAAATAAATGAAGAGGTGCAAATTTTAGAAAACTTCTTAGGAACGTAAAATTTGAATTTAGAATTAAATTAAATTCTTACAATTACAAATTTTAGGAAACCACTTAGGAACCCAAAATTTGAATTTAGAATTAAATTAAATTTCTACAATAATTTTTATTGAAAAAATTCAAATGAATTTTATCTAAAAAAAAAAATTAATGTTAAACCTGAAAACGACGTCAATTTCCCATTCACTCATAAATGGTTTTGACGTTCCGTCTTCACCGTGTGAGTTGCCACACGGCAAGGAACACGTCACCTCTACGGACCCACCCCAAACGGCGTTTGGGGCCACTCAAATTTAGGCTAAAAAATATGCATATATTAAACCATTTTTCTAACAAATGACTCTCACCAAACCTATATTTTGTTTCACATAAAAAATGATGAGATCTGATAAGGAAGTAATTGAGTTTAATGAAATTTTTTTAAACTATCAAAATTACTTTTATGAAAAGACATAGTCTAATAATATGAAAGGTTATTTTGATAAATTGAGATATAATATTTGTTTTTCTTATTTACTTCATTCAAATAAGATAGGTGAGAAATTGCATTATTTTCTTTTTTTATTTATTCAAACATAATAGTAAAAAATCATAATATTATTTTTCTTTTCTCACCTCGCCTCATCTCACCTCACGACGCAAACGGAGTGTAAAATTCTGATTACATGTAAAGACTATTTATTGGTGTTATTTCGAATATATGGAAAATAAAATAAAAGTCTAAATATACATGAAAAAAATTGAGAGAATTAATTATAAAATATGAAAAAATTAGGAAAATTATAAAATAAAATAAAATAAAAAATCTAAAGTTTGAGTCTCACAATAAAGTAAATTCTAAATTTTTAATTTTATCAATTTAAATCTTAAATTTTTATTTTTTTTTCAATCTAAACCATTTATCTATTTCAAGTAAAATAGATGGAAAAAATAGTATTTTAGATATTTTATGTATATCTATATTAAGTTTAATGACAAAAATAATTTTTTTCCATCGGTTTTATTTAACAAAAATAAGTAAATAGTTTAAATTGAAAACATATAGGGTTTAAATTGACAAAATTTAAAATTTAAAATTTATTTTGTTCCAAAACACAAATCCTAAATTCTTTTTTGTAATTGTCCCAAAAATTTATGATTTTATGTATTAATTTTTATAATGAATACCATTGATCTCAAAATATTTTTTTAGACATATAGTGATATTTTCTCAAAAAATTTAAAAAAAAAAAATTCAGGAAAAAGGGTACTTGAGACCACCAAAAAAACATTACAAAAAAGTTGGAGAATGTTTTTTAATTGCAATAGTAATTAAAAAAAAATGCAAAAATAATCAGAGTTTCTATTTACATAACAGAAATGTCTCATTCTCTATCTCATTTAAGAATTTGTTCTACATGTCTAACCTATATTCTGTTTGATTTGTGTTTCTAAGTGTATTGGGTTATGCAATTAATTTTTCATGTATCTTTGACAAATTTTTAATTATGTGTCCCATTGTTATAAAATAAGCATACAGTCACTTGATAAGTCGGACCTAATTTAATTTCATTATGGTGCTGTTTGGGAAGAAAGAGTTGAGGCTATTATAGCCTCATTTGTGAAATAAGCCAAAAAGCCTGTAAATCAAAGTTTTTCAAAATAAAAATAAAAATAAAAATTAGCTGCAACTGCCGGACAGTGTAGGCACACTGTGCCTACACTGTCACATTGACAAAATGTTCCATCACTTGGTTATTTACGATATTGCCACTTTATATCAATTTAAAAAATTGTAATCTTAGGGACAAATTTGTCATTGTAACTTCAAACATCATTTCAACACATTTTTCAATACAACAACTCAAATAAAAATCCATCTCATCTTCCCAAACACAAAAACTAAAATAGCCTACTAAAATAGCCAAAAAGCTAAAAAGCCTCTAAAATAACCACTTTCCAACGAGGCCTATATCTAATTTCTCATTACACTTAGGTTCCGTTTAGAAATTGACTATTTTAATTGAGTTTTTGACATTTTATAAATATAAGAAAGAGTGATATGATTATTTATAATTAATTTTTGGCTTTTTAACTAAACTCAACTTCCCAAACGAAGCTTTATAATAAAATAATTTTATAAAGTATTAATCACTGCATTTGTTTCACATCTTTACTTCACTTCCCAAATGTATTTATGTAATAAATGTCATGGATGTTTAGGGTACATTATGTCACGATCCAAACCCGGTACTCAAAGGCTCGACGTTACAACAAGATAAAAATAAAATAATTTTAATAATTTTGTAATCGTAGAGCAAGCGAATAAATTAAATAGAATAAAATAAAATAATTGGGTACCTAATGTTTATTAAAAGGAAACAAACATGGTCATTTGGGATTTTATTTTATTCCAAGTGTCCAATTAGAAATACAGATAGTACAAAAAAGAAAACACGATGGTTTATCCTTCATCTTGATCTTGCTAAGTCTCGTCATTTGAAAGGGGTAACAGCTATAAGCACATAGCAGAGTGAGAAATATTATACTGTGAGTATAGGGGCACAAAATAGCCATGGATAGTTATTTAAGCTAAAACATTAACATTATTAAAGTTGCATAAATAAATTATTTAAGTGGCAGAAACTGAAATAAAAATTACGTAAATAGCTATAACCACGGTACAGAACAGAGGTCACTAGGGTGACAATCAGAACAGGGGTCAATGGATCCATGACAAACAGATGACCACAAAACGGCCAAACAGGGGGCCAATGGTTTATTTAAGTCCTCTAAGGCGTGGGACCCCCATGGTGGTATTTACAAAAAATAATTGTTTACAAAATCACTGTCAAATAATTATTAAAAGTTAAACAGACATATTCATGGGTTTTAATTTAAGCAAATAGAGTTCAGAAAATAAGCCACGTAATTGAAATATTAATGTAACCATAAAACATAAGTCATATAAATAAATTATGATAACTCAAAACATTCGTAAAATATATTATAATAACTCAAGACATATTTAAAACATGTTATGATAGCTCAAGATATAATATAACTCACATTTGCTATAAAATTCCCCTTGTTTTTCACGTACTCCCGAACCTCTAATGCTATACTCTTCCTTTTATCACTTTACTAAGTTTGTTGCTTCCTCACTCTACCCCAACGCCCTCTATTTATACTGAACTAAGAGTGAGGCCCAAGCTACAATACGCACGTGGAAGTCCTTTCTCTTTGCCACCTGTATCGAATACACATGTAGAAGTTCCCTCTTTGCCACCTGTCTTTACCTCAAGAATCACCGAGGGCCCTAGTAACCATTGGCCCATCGAAATCTTGTTTGGCTTTTTTTTTTTTTAATTCAATTCTAAAGGTTATAATTCCTAAAATTACCTATGATTATACGTTAGGTTCACGTCTAAAAACATCACCACCTAACTGTAAAATATCACTAACCACTTACTTAAATATTTAACGTGCAGTGCCTCACAATTTATTTCCTTAACAATTTAATCGATTAATTCCCAATTTCCTAAATTATGCATTTATTTATTTATTTATTTATTTTTATTATTATTTTTTTTATTTTATTGTATTTATTTTATTAATTAATTAATTTTTTTTTATTAATATAATCATGGTAAAAATTCGGGTGCCACAATTCTCCTTCCCTCAAAAGAAGTTTGTCCCCAAACTTGACGTACATTGGTTTTCGAAGAGGTATGGGTATTTGACTCGCATTTGACTTTCAGTTTCCCACGTTACTTCTTCGACACGATGGTTTGTCCATAAGACTTTTATAAGAGGTATAGTCTTGTTTCGAAGGACCTGATCACGACGATCGAGAATTTGTATTGGTTGTTCTTCATAAAAGAGGTCTTCTTAAACTTTCAGGTTCGTATAATCGACAACATGCTCTGGATCTCGAAGATATCGACGAAGCATTGAAATGTGAAACACATTGTGGACATTGGATAATTCGGGTGAAAGTGCAAAGCGATATGCCACAGGACCAATCCTTTCGAGTATCTCGAATGGCCCGTGGGTTTAACTTTCCTCGTTTTCCAAATCGGATAACCCCTCTTGTTGGTGAGATCTTTAGGAACACATGATCTCCCATTTGAAATTCGAAGTCTCATCTCTGTGTATCTGCATAGCTTTTTTGGCGACTTTGGGCAGTGTGAATTCGTTGTTGGATGAGTTGAATTTTATCGTTCCTTATTTGCATGATCTTGGGGCCTAACAGTTTCCTGTCTCCGACTTTCGTCCAACACAGAGGTGATCGACATTTTCTTCCGTATAGTGCATCGTATGGTGCCATTCCAATACTTGTAGAGTAGCTATTATTATAGGCGAAATCCACTAAAGGTAGGTGATCATCCTAATTACCTTTAAGGTCTAGCACGCACACACATATCATGTCTTCCAAAGTCTGGATTGTTCTTTCGGCTTGTCTATTAGTTTGCGGGTGATAGGCAGTGTTAAATTTCAGAGTGGTTCCCAAGGTCTCTTGCAATTTGTTCCAAAAGTAAGACACGAAGTGGGGGTCTCTATTGGATACGATTGAAACTGGGGCATCGTGCAAACGAATGATTTCCTTAATGTATAGAGTGGCAAACTTAAAGAGAGAATACGTGATTCTGATTGATAGAAAATACGCTGACTTCGTCAATCGATCTACGATAACCCATATTGCATCATTTTTCGAGACTGATTGCAATAGTCCGACCACAAAGTCCATAGTAATATGCTCCCATTTCCGTTTAGGAATAGGGAGTGGTTGCAACATTCTTGGACGTCTCTGGTGTTCTACTTTAACCTGTTGATAATGCAGGCATTTGGAGACGTGACTTGCTATGTCTTTCTTCATTCTTGCCCACCAAAAGCATTCCTTTAGATCGTGATACATCTTCGTATTGCCAATGTGAATCGCAAACCTCGAGCTATGAGCTTCTACCAATATCGTTTTCTTGAGTTCTAGAAGGTCAGGTACACAAATTCGATTCCAAAATTTTAGCATCTCCTTGCTCATCGTAAAGTCAGGATTGGGTGTGCTTCTTTGCTTCTCGTACTTTTTCTTCAAAAGTTTGTCTTCACATTGGTAGACTTTGATTTCTTTAATCAACTCGGGTTCCACGATTATGTTGGCCAGCAGCCTATTGATCTTGTGGGGAACGAGGGTACATGCCAAACTTTTGGTCGTCTTTCGACTCAATGCATCTGCTACTACGTTAGCTTTGTCGGGGTAGTGATGGATTTCTATATCGTAGTCCTTCATAAATTTTGGCCATTGTCGTTGCCTCATATTCAATTCCTTCTGTGTAACCAGATATTTGAGACTCTTGTGATCTGTGTAAATTTTGCAGGTTACTCCGTAGAGATAACGACGCCAGATTTTGAGGGCAAAGATTACTGCGGCTAATTCCAGATCGTGGGTTGGGTAGTTCTTCTCATGGGTCTTTAGTTGACGTGAGGCGTATGCAATGACCTTCCCATTTTGCATAAGAACGTAACCCAAACCATTGTATGAGACATCACTATAAATTACAAACCCTTCTGTTTCTGCGGGGAGTGCTATTATAGGAGCCATCACGAGTCTATTCTTCAATTCTTGGAAGCAACATTCCTGCTTGTCGGTCCATTCAAAGGGTGTGTTCTTCTGAGTTAGCTGGGTCAAGGGTGATGCTATCTTCGAGAAATCTTGCACGAAGCACCGGTAATAGCCGGCTAGACCCAAGAAACTTCGAATCTCAGACACCTTAGTAGGTCGTGGCCAATCCATGATTGCTGCAACCTTTTGGGGGTTAATTGAGATGCCATCTTTATTAATGACGTGACCGAGAAAGTGTACACTAGTGATCTAGAATTCGCATTTCTTCAACTTGGCATAAAGCTTGTGATCACGTAGTGTTTGTAGAGCTCTTCGCAAGTGGCGCTCATGATCTTCTGGCGATTTGAAGTATATGAGAATGTCGTCAATGAAGACAATGACAAACTCGTCAAGATAAGGTTTGAACACTCGATTCATGAGATCCATGAAGGCCACTGGAGTATTTGTAACGCCAAATGGCATGATGAAAAACTCGTAGTACCCATAACGAGTTCTGAAGGCAGTCTTTTTGATGCTTTTCGTTTTGACTTTTAGTTGATGGTAGCCAGAACGCAAGTCAATTTTCGAAAATACTTGAGCACTTTGCAATTGATCGAACAAGTCGTCAATTTGTGGTAGAGGGTATCGATTTTTTATGGTGAATTTGTTTAGTTCACGGTAATCGATGCATAACTTCATCGTGCCATCATTTTTCTTTATGAATAGTACTGGAGCTCCTCATAGGGAGGTACTTGGTCAAATGAAACCTTTGTCTAATAGTTCTTGGAGTTGAGTCTTCAGCTCTTTTAATTCTGTCATGGACATACAGTAAGGGACTTTTGAGATTGGTTGTGTACCAGGTTGGGTTTCAATGGTGAATTCGATTTCTTGGTCAATCAGAGTACCAGGTAGGTCTTCAGGAAATACATCCAAGAATTCTCGTACCACGCGGATTTCATCAAGTATGGGGGTCTCTTGTTGAGTATTGATCACATAACAGATACAACTACAACAACCCTTTCTTAGAAGCCGTTGGGCTGTCATGAAGGATATAGCACATGGAGGGGAAGAAACTCCAGTTCCATCAAAGACAAGTTCGAGTTGGTTTGGCAACCAAAAAGAGACCTTTTTGGCTTCACAATCGATAGAGGCATGGTTGACAGCCAACCAATCCATTCCTAAGATCACATCAAAGGTACTAATACAGAGGGGAATCAAGTCTACGTGTAAGGTTTCACCTTTAAAGGATACATACAAGATTTGTACACACCAGCACTAAGGGTGAAGTTTCTAGAAAGAAAAGACACAGATAGTATATATCCTAAGGGTTCAAGTGTTGATGCCAACTTGGTAGCAAAGTGTGGTGTAACAAAAGAATGGGTTGACCTAGAGTCAAAGAGAACATGAGCTAAGTGACCACAAACAGAAAGTGTACCTAACACAACATTCTCAGTAACTTCCGGGTTTCCAGGCACCAGGGCGAAAGCTTTTCCTTGGTGTTTTTGGTCCTTCCTCACTCGTCCAGGTACCGCAGGTTTTCGGACTGGTTCAGAGGGGCTGGCTGTAGAACTGGTAAGCTTTGGACAATCTCTCAGCAAGTGGCCAACTTGGCCACATCTAAAGCAAGCTCCCGTGTCTCGACAACATTGTCCCCAATGAATCCTTCCACAAGTAGAGCAAGTTGGAATGGTGTTACCTCTGGGATTTGTAGGACCTTGATTGCTTGAACTGGTTGTGCTCGTATTTACCCTCTTGAACTGGTTGTTCCCGCAGTAAATCTGGAAAGTATTTTTCATAGAATACCTCCAAGAATCTTGCCCAAGTCACAATATCTTCTTTCTCCAGGGTAAGAAGCCACCATTCTTATGTATCATCCCTGAAGGTGAATGTGGCAAAAATCACCTTCTATCAAAAAAATTTCTCCATATCTCTGACCCAAGCTTCTACTACCAGTGGGTTTATACTGCCAGTAAATATGATAGGTTTCAAGTCCTGGAACTATTTTGTTGTAGTTGGCTCTTCTCGTCGTTCAGGCATTCTGTTACTTATGTTGGTTTGTAAGGCTTGCGAAAAACTGGTAACTACTCTTTCCATAATTTGCTCCATTGGGTCAGTACCGCCGATCGACGATCCGGTTCCATTTCCATCATTAGCCATTACTATAAGGTGAAAACGATTAGTGGACTTCCTTTTTTTTTTTTGTTTTTGTTTTTTTTTTTGAACCACTTGGTATATTTAATTATCACAATATCATATCTATGATTCACAAAATACTATAACAGTACATATATAATTTTTTCTTATGCAAAAGAAAAGATAATAGTACAACGTACTTAATATACAGTCAAGAGTTAGTATCTAATCCTATTAATGCAAAAACAGAAGGATTAGACTAATCATGGTCAGGTCACAAAAAAACAGGATCTCCTGGTCAGATATCTAGAAGGGACCGTTAGGCCACCATGAGAATTGGCTCTGGAAAACTGGCCCATGAAATAACCCCGCGAGCTCACTTTGCACGAGGGGCTCAAACTCCCACCCACTGAGCTCTACTCCAAAGCACCGCCATCCTACCCGGACCATGTAGACAGGAATACCGTGATCATAACCCCAAAACTCTTGTCCGGTAATCCGCACCGATATCTCCAAGTATGATACACTGTCAGTGAAGTCCACAGCTGGGGTCTGGACAATGTGCTGTAAATGAGGTGTCGTAGTGCGAATGTGGCTGCTAGGATATGCGTGTCCCCTCCTCTCTGCAAAGCCTAAGGGTAGAGGTGCGACCAGAAAATGCGGTTGTCCTAGGTCCGGAGCAAGACCAACAATGTGGGTCGGCCCTATGTACCTCTCACAAGTGCTGCCTTGGCTAAGCCTCCAAAATAAGAAATGCTCATCGAGGTTGACCTGCAAATATACGGGTCGCAACATGAGTCGGTCAAGTTTCGGGTGGGCTTGCCTGACAAGGCTCTCCAAATCACCCTAACCTTCTAATAAGTTTGGACAAGATGAGCTCCTGGGGGCTCGAACCAAAATAGCTCCATAAGGTCGGTCATTTCCTACAACACAGGAAAACTTAGCCTAGACATTAGAACATGGTTTACTTGTGTTAGACATACCAAATAATATCATTTTTTTTTTGGAAATAATTTTCAATTCAAATAATGTGTAACTGTATAGAAAAATTTAACAACATATACTAATTTTATTTACAGAAAAGAAACCATTGCTCTGATACCACTTCTGTCACGACCCAAACCCAGTACCCAAAGGCTCGGCGTCGTAACAAGCTAAAAATAAAATAATTTTAATAATTTTGTAGTCGTAGCGCAAGCGGATAAATTAAATAGGGGTTAATTACACTAATAGTCCCTATAGTTTGGGACTTGTGTCACTTTGGTCCCTGACTTTTCAATTGCGACACATTTGACCCTGAATTTTGAATCTTGTTCCAAATAAGGACAATTGAAAATATTATTAGATTTTTCAAGGGTAAAATCTTCAATTTGATAAAATATAAACTAATTTGACAAAAATAAATGTCAAAAAATATTTTAAATTTTTTTAAAATTATTTTTATCCATCAATGATAAAATTATGTAAAATTAATAAATATTACATGATTAATTTTACATGACAATCATCCAAACACATAATAAAAATTAATTTGGTAAAAATAAATAAATAAATGTCTAAAAGATTTATTAATTTTACATAATTTTATTTTTAGTAGGTAGAAATAATTTTTAAAAATTCAAAAATATTTGTTTGACATTTATTTTTGTCAAATTAATTTATATTTTATCAAATTGACAATTTTACCCTTGAAAAATCTAATTATATATTCAATTGTCCTTATTTGGAACAAGATTCAAAATTCATGGTCAAATGTGTCACCATTGAAAAGTCAGGGACCAAAGTGACACAAGCCCCAAACTATAGGGACTATTTGTGTAATTTGCCCATTAAATAGATTAAAATAAAATAATTGGGTATCTAATGTTTATTAAAAGGAAACAAACATAGTCATTTGGGATTTTGCTAAGAAAACACTGTGGTTTATCCCCCATCTTGATCTTGCTAAGTCTCGTCACCTGAAAGGGGTAACAGCTATAAGCACATAGCAGAGTGAGAAATATTATACTGTGAGTATAGGGGCACAAAATAGCCATGGATAGTTATTTAAGCTAAAACATTAACATAATTTAAGTTGCATAAATAAATTATTTAAGCTGCAGAAACTGAAATAAAAATTACGTAAATAGCTATAACCACGGTACAGAATTGAGGTCACTGGTGTGACAATCAGAATAGGGATCAATGGATCCATGAAAAACAGAGGACTACAAAGTAGTCAAATAGGGAGCCAATAGTTTATTTAAGTCCCCCAAGGCGTGGGACTCCCGTGGAGATACTTACAGAAAATAGTTGTTTACAAAATCATTATCAAATAATTATTAAAAGTTAAACAAACATATCCATACATATTAATTTAAGCAAATAGAGTTCAGAAAATAAACCACATAATTGAAATATTAACGTAACAATAAAACATAAATCATATAAATAAATTATGGTAACTCAAAATATTCGTAAAATATATTATGATAACTTAAGACATATTTAAAACATATTATGGTAGCTCAAGTTATAATATAACTTACCTCTGCTATAAAATTCCCCTTGTTTTTCATGTACTCCCGAACCTCTAGTGCTATGCTCTTCCTTCTATCACTTTACTAAGTTTGTTGCTTCCTCACTCTAACCCAACGCCCTCTATTTATACTGAACTAAGAGTGAGGCCTAAGCTAGGAGATACACATGTAGAAGTCCTTTCTCTTTGCGACCTTTATTAGATACACACGTAGAAGTTCTCTCTTTGACACCTGTCTTTTCCTCAAGAATCACCAAGGGCCATAGTAATCCTTGGCCCACCGAAATCTTGTTTGGCTTTTTTTTTTAATTCAATTCTAAAGGTTATAATTTTTAAAATTATCTATGATTATACGTTAGGTTCACGTCTAAAAATCTCACCACCCAACTATAAAACATCATTTACCACTTACTAAAATATTTAACGTGCGGTGCCTCACAATTTATTTCCTTAACAATTTAATTGATTAATTCCCAATTTCCTAAACTATTTATTTATTTATTTATTATTATTATTATTATTATTATAATCATGGTAAAAATTTGGGTGCCACACATTTTATTTAAAAAATGATAGAATTCATATGGGAAATGAGTTTTTGTAAAATATTTAAGTGATATATAGTCCTCTTTTAGTTTGTCCGAATTTTACCACATATCAAACCTCATATTTTCTCCTCACACACATTTTTTTTTTTTTTTGGGGGGGGAATTACCAATAAGTCATCTTTGAAAAATGTGTGGCATATTTAGTTCCATAACCTTTTGTTTATACTCAAAAGTCCTATATATTTTCCGTCTTCTCGGCCTCTTTCTCTTCTTGATTTTTGGCGATCATCGACGGGCAACCATGTCTTACTTTTTCTCTTTCTTTTTCTGATATAGTCACTGGCGACCAATGACTATCTTCAATTGGGGTTTACTAGCAACCACTGACCACCAAATCGTTACTTCATCCTCACTGACGGTGAAGAAGATATGTTTCTGACAAAAAAGATGAGTAAATCTGCCTAAATCTGATAAAAAATAATTGCCGGAATACAATCCTCTCTCTATATTTGTCTTTCTCATTCGATCTCTTAATTTTTCTACATTTTCTCTACTATATACTTCTCTTTTCCTGTTTTAATGGAGAAAGTTTTCAAGTTCTGAACAAGTTGCTTTCGAGTTTTAGTTACAGGCGGTGAAAATTGTAAAATTGTAAAATTTCATTGTTTTTGGTGCTGGAATGAATGAATCATGGTTTAAAATTGCAAAATTTTACAGTTTCATAACATTCTTTAGAACTATAAAATTTTATAGTTTCATAACATTTTTTCAGTTTGATTAATAAGGATAAGTGCTTAATAGATTTTTTCTTTGTAACCGTAACATTTTACAGTTTCAAAACTTGCTTTTCAATTTGATCAATATTGGAGATTATTTGCTTAAACCTTACAAAAATTGAAAAATAACATATGTTTTTTTCCCATTGTTTTGTCGTTACCTTTTTTTTTTTAGTTTATCAATATTTAGCACATTTTGCTATATTTTTTCGCCCTAATTTCTCTATTTATTTTTTTCCGGACAATATTTTGGACATTTCGGTGAGTATCCAACGATGTTCTTAATGTCCAACGAATGTTTTGGACATTTTGGCAACTTCCATTGATGTTCAGAACACTCTGGTGAACTTCCGATGATACTCCGGCAATGTTCCGGCAATACTCCGGTGAACTTCCATTGTGTATCGAACTTATTAGTAAGTTCCCCTTTTTTCTTTTTATTTTTTCTCTCTCCAACATTATTTTCCTCTCACATGTATGGGCCTCATTTGGGAAGTTAGCTATTTTAGTAAGTTATTTTAGTTTTTAACTATTTTAGTAAGCTAAAATTTTTGTGTCTAGGAAGACGATTAGATTTTTTTGTAGTTAGACGTGATGTTTGTGAGAGAAAAAGTAAAATGATTATAGGTTTGATGTGACATTTTGTCTTATTAATTATTTTAACTTATTTTGTCTTTTTATAAATTTTAGCCAAAAAAACTAAAAATTCATTTGCCAAACAGGGCCATGATTTCAAGTTGATAAGTGGCGGCAATAATGATCAAAGTGGGAAGAATTGTTGGAAAACAATGGTTTTTTGTGTGACTTTAATGCAATATTAAAGTGGGTGTCAATCCTCAATTGAGGTGGATTAAAGTGGGTTTAGATTCTCTGTAGTGAAATCTTTACACCACCAAAAGAATGACCAAAAACCATTAAGATTTGAATGAAAACTTGACTCATTAAGTTGGCCTCATGAAAGAGGTGTTGGGAAAGGTGTGAAACCTTTTATCCTACATTAATTATAGAAGAGAGTATTGATGGGTATTGAAATCCCATTTTTCACCTATGGGTGTGAGCCCTTTGAGGAATCTGAATTTTCTGAACGAAGGGAGTTATGGATGATTTAAGAATAGATTTAGGCTAGGACTATGCTCCAAGTTGATTATGCAAAAATTGCCACACGTGCGCGTGTCGCCCACCCAGAGCGGGTCATGGATTGTGGGGTTAGGCTTGGGCTTGGGCTGGAATTAAGTGTGGGGGTTGGGTTGAGTTCTTGGCTCACCTATCTTAATCTTTTTGGGCCAGGCCAGATATGTGGCTGTAGGATTATACATATTATACATCTGTATATAGAAAATGTGTAACCCCTCTACATTTATGATAGATTAATCCATCATTTTTTCAGATTCATTATTGACAGTTTCACAGAGTTAAATCCTGCATTTGATAAAAGGAGTCTCTTCCTCGCTCCCTCCATGTATATAAAATTAAGGAGGCCCTTCTCCTTCAGTTTCGACACTAGAAATTTTGCTATCTTTGTGTTCTTCCAAAAGTTTTCCTCCAGTTTTTATTCTTCCTAGTGAGAAAGTATGCCTGAGTTTTGTTCGCTGAAGATATATAGTAGGTGCATTGAAGTAGCTGGTCTAACCATCGTATCCTAGGAGACAGATGTCGAAGAACCTCCAGCACCCAACCAGTGAGGCAGCAAATCTGTTTTAAAGAAACTGTCTATTGCAAGTTTCAGTTTGCTTCCTTTTTGCCATTTTATTTTATTCTATAATTTTGTTCCATCCACTTGTACTTTTTCAGCATGTTTCTTGTTCTGAAATTTAAAAGTGTTACATATGAATCTATTTGTTTTAAGTATATAATTTTTACAACAAGCTTAAAACAGATTTTATATATTTTCCATGAAATTCATACCTGTTACAGTGGGGGAAAAAAAAAGATTTGCCTTGCATTCCCTTGATTTCATGCTAGTGTTTTATTTGATAGAATAATGCATGACTATTCTTGTGTACAAAGATAATTCGGTTATGCAGTTTTATGATTCTGTTTATGTACTTGCACATGATTCATCCTTATGAGTAAATTAATATATTTTTGTTTGCTAATAAACAGATTCATGATTGTCATGAGTTGTACATTGCTATACAGTGAATTAATGCATGCTACTGTTTTCATTGGGTGCACTGTTTGCATAGTAGTTGTTTATTATAAAATAGTACTTCATACCTATCCTGCTATGTGTAGACTCGACTTTCTTCGCGCGCCCCCTTTTGAAGAGGTGCGAATTAGTCTCCTACAGTTCGGGCTCCTGTCACGGTTCTGAATCTAATCTCACAAAGTGCAATGTGAGACTGATAAACACCAAAGAATCCAATCCGGCAAATCATTTTGGAAAATCAGATTTTAAATCAGATAATGCTAAAATTGGACTGCTTCGCCAGATTACAGAGTCGCCACCTAAATATTTTATTTTGGGAAATTTAGGAAACCTTGACTCGTGCCAAAGGCCACGTGTCGATCATCACCAAAGTTGCCTCGACTCAAGAACTTGGGCATAAGAGGGGAAGGTCCTGAAATGAGCACCCCCGCTCGCCCGATCAAAGGATCGGCCTCTACTAAACATGATATGTTGTTTATAAACCTCATGTGTTCTTATCTAGTTATTAGCTAACTTTACTATGTGACGCACACATACAAGTATAGACTAGATTGCGAGAATTGGAACAAAATAACTTATGTTTGTTTTTGAAAATGGTTTGAAAGTGCCACTCGCAAGTGGGCTAAAGCGTGGATTTTCCACCCTCAAGTGGGCTTAAAACATGATTTTTCCACTTCACAAAGTGGGCTTAAAACTCACATTTATCGAATTGTTCCAATTCAAGTAACAAAGCCTTCACCCACAGGCATTCATGCAATTTAACAAATAAGCACATAGCCTTATGGCAAGCATGCTATCATGGCATCACTCACACTTATTGTCACGCCCCCAAACCGCCCCTAGTAGTTTGGTGCCGTGATGGCCAGTAATCCGTGATTACCGAAGGCCAACTTCCAAAATTCACACACAATCAGAGTACAATATACGGGGCTCACAAGTGCGGAAACAATAATCTAAAATACAAGTGGTCCATAAGAGCAGTGCATAGTCAAATGGAATGGCATACATCTTTACATAACTTATAACTTGATTACAAAAGTACATGTTACATCTTGGCAAAGGGCTTCTCAAGCCGACATAAATATAACACATGAAATACAAAACATGGAACATGATCTTCAGGATTGCCGACATCCTTACAGCCGACCAAACAAGCATACAAAACACACATCTTGGCGAAGCCGACCTCTTGCTTATTACCTACATATATACATAGGGAGGGTGAGCTTGGATACTCAGTGAATGGTATAAGTAATAAAGGGGTTAAATGAATGATTTCCAAGGTCCTTGTCAAAACAATACATATATCATAGCTTGTTCAAAACATGGGATGAATCAAGTTCATCAATCAAATCTTGGTCTTTCAAATCTTGCTTGGGATGTTAATAACATCTACATAATACATGGGGTGATGACATTTCGGACAAGACAAGGGAATAATCGACCTGGAATCGATTAGACAAATCCACCCGTTCATAGACCGTCGGTGGGGCCATCCGTTCATAGACCGTCGATGACAGAGATCTCTCAAACATGGTGCTACATGGGCTTAGAGTCCCCTAGCATGGGAGGACTTTCCAAGAATGTCATCAAAACAAAGCTTATACTTGATACACAAAATAGAGATAATCATTCATGCTTGATCAAATACTTTTCTAAAACGAAGCAAGGCTTTGTCAAAACTTTATAACATAACTTTATTAAAAATACCACTCACCTAGTTCTTGGGACGTCGGGATCAAGGCAAAGGTCCAAGTCCTACAAACACATGGCAAAGTCTATTGAACGCACTCTTAAAAACAAGCTTCACATGAATGCAAATGATCTAGGGGAAACATGCTGAAAACATCTAGGGAAAACATGCTGAAAATACCTAGGGAAAACATGCTGAAAACACCTAGGGAAAACATGCTGAAAACACCTAGGGAAAACATGCTGAAAACACCTAGGGAAAACATGCTGAAAACACCTACGGAAAACATGCTGGAAACATCTAGGGAAAACATGCTGGAAACATCTAGGGAAAACATGTTGAAAATACCTAGGGAAAACATGCTGGGTACCAACTAGGTCCTGGAATGGATGCACAGAGATGATCTAGGCTAAAACGACCTAGCTGGGTGAACTCAGGAGGTCTTGGCCGAGGTCCCACACCTCTTGGCCGAGGTGTTGTTACCTAGGCTTCAGTATGCAGCTGCCTGCCGAGGTGTTACAAGGTGCCGGCATGGGTGTACCATGGTCGGCCTAGGTGTGCAGTGGTTAGCCTAGGTGTGCATGCAAGATAAACTAACGTGCAAGTGATCATGCAAGGTAGGCCAAGGTGAGATATGATGCTTGGCCTAGGTGTGTGATCTAGGCAAGAGTGGTGTCGGTGATCACACCTAGGGAAATGAAGCCTGGAAATCTGGGTTTCCTCCTTGAAGAACATGAAGAACATGAGCATGAAGAACATGAAGAACATGAATGCTAAAATCATAACTTGTTATTACAAGATCTGGGATTTCATGACATGAGTTCGAAAACATGGACCTGGGTACCCATACTTTGAAAATCATGCAAGAACAAACACAAAAACATGGATCTAGGCATGAGCCTTCGGATCAAAACATGACTTTTCTTGAAGAACACATGAATGCCATTTTCTCTTTCTAAAACCGAACTTCAAAGCAATGCATGGCTTACAAATCATTTTCAATCATGCAATGCAATAACATAAACATAAAGAACATCATGAGCAGATTAAGAATCTAACCTTAGAACGCGGATCTAACGGTTGGATCTCTAGGAATCAAGCTTGGAAATCTACTCTCTCTCAAGAACTCTTCTCCCTCTTCTAGAGCTTCTCTCTCTACTCTCCAAAACAAGATACAACAAATGAGGGGTTTCTCTCTCTGCCGGCTGACTTAACTCTCGGCTCGGACACGTGGCAACGGTTGGTTGGTTCTCTTCAAAAAGGTGATAGATTGACAAGACAAGGCCCTGACAAGGCGTATCTAGCAAGCTACTCGGAATGGCACTCCGGCAAGGGGTGACATCGGCTAACCATAAGACTTCGGCAACTAGGGTGACAATGACCTCGGCTAGGAAGGACAACACTTGACTAAGCTGTGCCACACCTCGGCCTAGATGTGCCACACCTCGGTCTAGGTCATTCCAGTCCCAGAACAAGATCACTAGGTGCAAGGATTAAGGATCTCGGATGCCTAGGTGATAACATCTCGGCCAATATGCCTAGGTGACGGTGGAGGTCAACCAAAGGGGTTCCAAGATGGTCCAAGGTGTAAGAGGTTCAAAGGTGTGACCTAGGCTTAACATGACCTCGGCTTGGCATGACCTAGGCTTAACATGACCTAGGCTTGGCATGACCTAGGCTTAACATGACCTAGGCTTAACATGACCTAGGCTTGGCATGACCTAGGCTTGGCATGACCTAGGCTTAACATGACCTAGGCTTGACATGACCTAGGCTTGGCATGACCTAGGCTTAACATGACCTAGGCTTGACATGACCTAGGCTTAACATGACCTAGGCTTGACATGACCTAGGCTTAACATGACCTAGGCTTAACATAGCAAGGAAGGAACAAAGCATGCATACAACACTTAGGGAAAACATGATAGCATCAAGACAAGACAAGAACCTTTACCTAGGCAAAACAAGTCCAAGTCTACAAATGCAAGCTTAACAAGACAAAATCATGCAAATGTACATGAACATGACTAAGACATGAATGTAGGTTATTACAGTCTACCCTCCTTAAAGAAGTTTGGTCCCCAAACTTAACTTACCTTGTCCCCAAAATAATTCTGAAAGTCGGATTCTCATCTCTTCTTATCATCTCTAGCCTTTACCTTGGGACAATCCTTAATATGATGACCCATCTCACCGCATTCAAAACATGCTCCAGATGTCCGATGACAAACTCCAAAATGTCGCCTCCCGCAACTTGTACATGTCGGCCTGGTGCCACCTTCCTGGTTCGTATTGTTGGAATTGTCCACATTTGTCTTCTTCTTGGCATCATGCTGGTCTTGGTGATTGTCATAGGTCTGCCTCTTTTTCTGATTCTCCCCTAAACTCTGACTTCTGTTCAAGTTGGCTTCTGCAAGGATGGCTTTATCTAACACTCCAGCATACGTCGGCATGTTAAGCAAATTAACCCGGTCTTGAATTGGCCCTCGAAGTCCACTCTCAAACTTGCGAGCTTTCCTGTATTCGTTGTCGACCATATGAGGTGCATACCTTGCCAACTCGGTGAAAGCACGATCATACTCCGCCACTGTTTTGCTACCCTGGGTCAACATCTGAAATTCTGTGGTTTTGCGATCTCGGACACTGAGCGGGAAATGCTTGTCATAGAACAGCTCCAAAAATCTGGCCCAAGTCAAGTCTGGGTTACCTTCTCGGATCATCATCCACCATCTTCGAGCGTCGTCTTCCAAAGTGAAT
Organism: Camellia sinensis; assembly: GCF_055761805.1. NCBI lineage: Eukaryota > Viridiplantae > Streptophyta > Magnoliopsida > Ericales > Theaceae > Camellia > Camellia sinensis. The sequence goes on along the minus strand of NC_138962.1, from coordinate 176,203,118 downwards.
GCTGCTAATGACACTTTCTGAGTGTCGGTGCTGGGAAAAACCTCGAACAACTTCTCCATCTCAAGAATCCATGCTTCTGCCTTCATCGGCTCTATACCTCCATGGAACTTTGGCGGTTTCATCTTCTTAAATTCTCTGATCAGGGTCAATGTGTCATCTCCATACAAAGCTGGCTGCGGAGGCACTTGTGGTACTGGAGGTGGTGGAACTACATGTCGGCCATCTGTCTGCTCGGCCTGGGTGGAGGTAGTACCGGTGTTTTGCTGCCTTGCCTGCCTTAATTCATCGGCCAAACTTTCAACCAATCTTTCCAATCTGTTTATTCTGTCCTCGGATTGATCTCGGCTAACTGGGGGTCTACCTCTTCTCATGATGCTGGGGGTATGCAGGATGTGACTCTTAGAATAAAATGAACAGATGAACGTGTGTGCAAGTGAACATGATCATGCCGATGTAACAAAATGCTCATGCCGAGATGATGCACACCTTGTCAAGTAGCAAGCAACATGATGTAATCCTAACATTCTTCTAAGGGACATCCTATGCTCTTTAGGACTCAACTGTGTGAATAACGTACTATAAGGAATGCGTGCTCTGATACCATTCTGTCACGCCCCCAAACCGCCCCTAGTAGTTTGGTGCCGTGATGGCCAGTAATCCGTGATTACCGAAGGCCAACTTCCAAAATTCACACACAATCAGAGTACAATATACGGGGCTCACAAGTGCGGAAACAATAATCTAAAATACAAGTGGTCCATAAGAGCAGTGCATAGTCAAATGGAATGGCATACATCTTTACATAACTTATAACTTGATTACAAAAGTACATGTTACATCTTGGCAAAGGGCTTCTCAAGCCGACATAAATATAACACATGAAATACAAAACATGGAACATGATCTTCAGGATTGCCGACATCCTTACAGCCGACCAAACAAGCATACAAAACACACATCTTGGCGAAGCCGACCTCTTGCTTATTACCTACATATATACATAGGGAGGGTGAGCTTGGATACTCAGTGAATGGTATAAGTAATAAAGGGGTTAAATGAATGATTTCCAAGGTCCTTGTCAAAACAATACATATATCATAGCTTGTTCAAAACATGGGATGAATCAAGTTCATCAATCAAATCTTGGTCTTTCAAATCTTGCTTGGGATGTTAATAACATCTACATAATACATGGGGTGATGACATTTCGGACAAGACAAGGGAATAATCGACCCGGAATCGATTAGACAAATCCACCCGTTCATAGACCGTCGGTGGGGCCATCCGTTCATAGACCGTCGATGACAGAGATCTCTCAAACATGGTGCTACATGGGCTTAGAGTCCCCTAGCATGGGAGGACTTTCCAAGAATGTCATCAAAACAAAGCTTATACTTGATACACAAAATAGAGATAATCATTCATGCTTGATCAAATACTTTTCTAAAACGAAGCAAGGCTTTGTCAAAACTTTATAACATAACTTTATTAAAAATACCACTCACCTAGTTCTTGGGACGTCGGGATCAAGGCAAAGGTCCAAGTCCTACAAACACATGGCAAAGTCTATTGAACGCACTCTTAAAAACAAGCTTCACATGAATGCAAATGATCTAGGGGAAACATGCTGAAAACATCTAGGGAAAACATGCTGAAAATACCTAGGGAAAACATGCTGAAAACACCTAGGGAAAACATGCTGAAAACACCTAGGGAAAACATGCTGGAAACACCTAGGGAAAACATGCTGAAAACACCTACGGAAAACATGCTGGAAACATCTAGGGAAAACATGTTGAAAATACCTAGGGAAAACATGCTGGGTACCAACCAGGTCCTGGAATGGATGCACAGAGATGATCTAGGCTAAAACGACCTAGCTGGGTGAACTCAGGAGGTCTTGGCCGAGGTCCCACACCTCTTGGCCGAGGTGTTGTTACCTAGGCTTCAGTATGCAGCTGCCTGCCGAGGTGTTACAAGGTGCCGGCATGGGTGTACCATGGTCGGCCTAGGTGTGCAGTGGTTAGCCTAGGTGTGCATGCAAGATAAACTAACGTGCAAGTGATCATGCAAGGTAGGCCAAGGTGAGATACGATGCTTGGCCTAGGTGTGTGATCTAGGCAAGAGTGGTGTCGGTGATCACACCTAGGGAAATGAAGCCTGGAAATCTGGGTTTCCTCCTTGAAGAACATGAAGAACATGAGCATGAAGAACATGAAGAACATGAATGCTAAAATCATAACTTGTTATTACAAGATCTGGGATTTCATGACATGAGTTCGAAAACATGGACCTGGGTACCCATACTTTGAAAATCATGCAAGAACAAACACAAAAACATGGATCTAGGCATGAGCCTTCGGATCAAAACATGACTTTTCTTGAAGAACACATGAATGCCATTTTCTCTTTCTAAAACCGAACTTCAAAGCAATGCATGGCTTACAAATCATTTTCAATCATGCAATGCAATAACATAAACATAAAGAACATCATGAGCAGATCAAGAATCTAACCTTAGAACGCGGATCTAACGGTTGGATCTCTAGGAATCAAGCTTGGAAATCTACTCTCTCTCAAGAACTCTTCTCCCTCTTCTAGAGCTTCTCTCTCTACTCTCCAAAACAAGATACAACAAATGAGGGGTTTCTCTCTCTGCCGGCTGACTTAACTCTCGGCTCGGACACGTGGCAACGGTTGGTTGGTTCTCTTCAAAAAGGTGATAGATTGACAAGACAAGGCCCTGACAAGGCGTATCTAGCAAGCTACTCGGAATGGCACTCCGGCAAGGGGTGACATCGGCTAACCACAAGACTTCGGCAACTAGGGTGACAATGACCTCGGCTAGGAAGGACAACACTTGACTAAGCTGTGCCACACCTCGGTCTAGGTCATTCCAGTCCCAGAACAAGATCACTAGGTGCAAGGATTAAGGATCTCGGATGCCTAGGTGATAACATCTCGGCCAATATGCCTAGGTGACGGTGGAGGTCAACCAAAGGGGTTCCAAGATGGTCCAAGGTGTAAGAGGTTCAAAGGTGTGACCTAGGCTTAACATGACCTCGGCTTGGCATGACCTAGGCTTAACATGACCTAGGCTTGGCATGACCTAGGCTTAACATGACCTAGGCTTAACATGACCTAGGCTTGGCATGACCTAGGCTTAACATGACCTAGGCTTGACATGACCTAGGCGTAACATGACCTAGGCTTGACATGACCTAGGCTTGGTATGACCTAGGCTTCACATGACCTAGGCTTAACATGACCTAGGCTTGACATGACCTAGGCTTAACATGACCTAGGCTTAACATAGCAAGGAAGGAACAAAGCATGCATACAACACTTAGGGAAAACATGATAGCATCAAGACAAGACAAGAACCTTTACCTAGGCAAAACAAGTCCAAGTCTACAAATGCAAGCTTAACAAGACAAAATCATGCAAATGTACATGAACATGACTAAGACATGAATGTGGGTTATTACACTTATGCAAGTATGCTAAAGCGTAAAAACTTACAGTGTACTCTGAGCCAAAGCAAAAGCTAGTTAGAAACAATGCATGATCCTAACTATGTAAAATGCCTAATGCAACACATGCAATAATGCGACTAAATAGGCTCGGCTATCTAAGATGGCATATGAATGCAACAATTTGATAACATGCTTTGAAACACGTATTCAAATAAGTATTGAAATACAATGCAGTTTGTATGATGCGCCAAGCCCGGTGTATGTAATACAAATGAATGATGCAAACATGCAAAGCATAAGGTATGCTAATCAAAACGTGCCCTAAACTAACCATCGAAAACGGTTTAAGTAAAAGGGAGAAAGACGTGGGGTTGGAAGACATGCACACACTCACGTGCGCTTATTACAACATTGCGCCCTCTCGAAGGAGGGTCCAAATAAATAAGCTAAGCTACACTAAGCTAAGCTAATTATTACAAACCAACTAATTAACTATTCTAGATAATTAATTATTACAAACCAATTGAATAACTAGCTATGCTAAGCTAATCAAAATATTACAAAACAAATTAAACTAATTAATTACAACACATGTATTAATTAGCTACAACTAGCTAATAAAGCAATTAAGCGGCCTCGCGGGCGAGGGAGATATGCATGTTCGGTTGCCTTCCTCCCGAAAATCCATCGCATTGCCACCGGTTGCCTCTGTTTGCACTTTTCTTAATCTCTGAATACTGTACCAGCTTCTAAATTGTTTCTGCCCTAACTCAGACACACTTTTGCACAAAAATGGACTGGTGGCCGGTCGACCACAAAAAAATGGTTGTCGGCTACCTTAACTGGCCGGTCGGCTAGTATAAGTGGCCGGTTGACTACTGCAAGTGGCCGGTCGGCCACCCCTTTTTCCAGGCTCTGGTTTTGTTGCAACAAAGAACAACAGAGGCACATCAATGTATTTTGCAAGGAATGTGTGTACTGCCACCCTCATTATCATGTCTCAAGCTCAAAGGAGTGTGGCACTTGGCTTTCAAGCCACCAATCAAGCATTTTCATGCATGATGGCCAAAGAACCAAGCTTGTACAAGCTTAAGGAATGCACACATATGACTCAAAGGGCCACCACCCTATCATGCATAATCAAGGGTGACGGCGACCAAGAAATGTGACACGCTTCATCACTTTGAGTATGAAACGCCCCACATTTCTTATGTTTGGATTAACGTCCGATCCAAACACATACAATGCAACACAAATGCTTATCTTGTTCATGTTTTATTTTGCTCATTTTGTTTACACATTTTACATTACCAAGTCATTCTTTAACCGATTAAGTCTAATGTGATTGTCCTCTAATGGGAGAGGGGTCAACCAAAGGATGGTTTAAGACATGAGAGAGATCATGCCTTTGACTAGTAGAAACCCTCAAAAGAGGGTTAAAGCCATTGAGCACAAGTTCTATCTCAAGCTTAAACACAATCATAAGGCTAACCAACCCTCAAAACAAATGGAAAAATGAAGAAATGAGGGAGGTTGCAGACTTTTTGATGCTGAAATGGCATGCTAAAGACCTTAAATCATGCAAGCAAAACATGCAAGACATGTTCAAAAGCTAAAGATATTAAAGCTAGTGAAGAGCACTACACTAGAGGCATGCAATATCAAGCTTACACGACCAAACCAGCTCTAGACAGAGCTTAAACATGCCAAAACAGTGGCTAAATCATGATGGAATTGAAGCACAAAAAGTTATAAAAAACATGCCGATGTGTTGGCTCGCAAGCTAGGCTCAAAACACAACTTTCAAAAGCAATGAAAGAGTGAAGTATGTGAGAGTGTGACAAGGCTACATGCACTGAAATCATGTGTAAAATGATGTTACAACATGCAACCATCTCATGCAACACATGTTAGAGACTTTAAAACATAAAGCTAGTAAAGGCCATTTGCACTATAGCTATACAAAGCATGAGTCATATGATCAAGACCACCCAAAATATAGTTAAATCATAGCAAATCAGTAGCTAAAATGTGCTGGAGTCAAGCTAACACAAGCTAGAATAACAGGCTAACTCATTAGGCATGCTAGACTAGTAAGCATAATCGCACTACAAGTGCAAAGAACAAGCAACAAGTGCTCCAACCAACCAAAAATAGAGTTGAGACATGTCAAAATAAGGCCTAAAACATGCTTGAAATAAGGTAACACAAACTACAAAAATATGCTACTTTGTAATGCTAACTACGCATGGAAGAGAGAGACAAGGAGGGGAGGCCACCCGCTCCATTTTTGGACCTCAAAACTAAGTTTTTACCACTGAAATTCCCTTGGAATTCAGTGGTTAAAAGGCTAAAAAAGATGCTTCAAAAGGCTTTGAAAAGTAGCACAAAAGGCTTCACAAGCCAAAGAGCAAAAGAGGAGACAACCCCCTTAACTCAACAAGACTTAAACCACCCTTCTAAAACCTTAAAAATAGAGCTTTTTATGGTTGAAAAACCAGGTCAAAAGAGTGTAAAAAGATGGCTAAGTAATGGATTAAAACAAAGCTTAAAGAAGGTAAGCTTATACGTTTGAAGCACAGCAGCAAAACAGGTCTTCTTTTGAGCTTAAACCAACTTTAGAAGCTCTAAATAGGCCTCCAAGAACCTTAGCTCCAAGATGAAGGTATTTGGTCAAGGGCCTCTTTGCAAATGTGTAGAGAATTTCCACTTTCAAGCACAAAATATAGAGAGAGAGGGAGAAAATTTGTTCACAAAATTTCTGAACCCTCAAAATGGGGAGAGACCTCCCCTTATATAGAAAAATAAGCAAAAAGTTTGCCCTCATCCCTCCATACACGTGTATGGAGGAGGCCTTCAGTGATCAACAGCTGGCACAACTGGCACATAAAATATCTCAAAAAGGAGAAAATTGGCCGTCGGCCACTTTAGGTGGCCAGCCGGCCACCTCCCCTAGCCGACTGACCACTTCAAGTGGCCGACAAGGAGGAAAAGTGGCCGACAATAGCCAAAAGTGGCCGACAAGGCCCTTTCCCCCTCCAGGCAAGAGGCACCAAGGTTTGACTCAGAAACAAGCACAAACAAGGAGAGTTTAGAGGCTCAAAGACAAGGCGTTCCGTCGAGAACTTCGGGCACTCAAAACGAGCAAAACATGCACAATCATCACGCGTACAAACGATGGCGTCTGAGTCTTAAGATCAGTCAAAAATAGGGTGTCTACACTATGGTTTTTTTTTCCCCTGGGCTAATACTTCACTGTTTTCTTTCCTGGAAATTCAACTGCTCTGCATAGAATTCCCTATTAGAACATGTTTAGAAATTCTAATCATATTGTATCCTATATGTGTGGTTTATGATTAGAAAGTCAATTGTGCACTACTATGTCCACTGTTTTGAATTGCTTTTTATTAGACTTCAATCTAATCTTTATAAAAAGTCTTTGTTTCATCCCTAGACCTCTAATATAATTTTGCATGCTTATGTGATTTTAATATAATTATATAAGCATGATTCATTGTTTCTATCATGATTAGCGTATCTTTTTATTTTATAATTTTATATTCTAATTTGCATGTTCATGAGTGTTTGAATTCTTTTTTTAGTTAAAATAGTCATGCTAATTAGTTTATATTTTCCTAGTAAATTTACATGTTTATTAGATATTAGATTTTTAGAATAATTCACATATTTTAAAATTTCTAGATTTGTAATGTAATTTACATGCTAATTGCTTTCTAATTTTTAGTGTAATTTGCAAGCTAATTGTTTTATACTTTTATTTACATGTTAATTGTCTATAATTATGTATATGTTTAATGTGTACTAAGTTCATATGTAACTCTTGCCAATTAAAAAGGTGTAATTTAATTGTGGAGTTATAAATTTTATTTTTGTAACGCATCTAGCATTTTAATTCATTAGTTAATTTTATTATTAAATGGTTTGCTAGATAGTTTCAATTATTTATTTTTTTTTTTTGATAAATGAATTTTTATTACCAAAGCATCAAGAAGATGCGAAAAGAATACAAAACCAACCCTACGAAGAGCAGGGGCCTAACTAACTATATCATCAACAAAGTCTAAAAGAACAAATAAATCAGGATTCAATCGCCCTAACACCCAGTTGTACAAAATACCCAGGAATTGAGACTCTAAACTGGCTAAGGACTGAGCATGTTCCTGAAAGATCCGACAATTTCGCTCCAACCATACGAACCACATCAAACACAAAAGCGCCAATGCCCATGCCCGTCGCCGCCACTTCCCAACTCGATCACCCCCCAACAACGCAACACATCCATAACCTGCCTCGGTTGAACCCACGCCACACCAAACATAGAGAAAACAAGCACCCACAAACGAGATACAACAAGACAATGAATCAGCAAATGGCCTACTATCTTCACATCCGCACAACACATACAACACCAATTAACCAGAATATGATTCCGACGAACCAGATTATCAATAGTCAAGATCCGACCAGAAACGGCTGTCCACACAAAGAAAGCCACCTTCGATGGAACACTAGAAACCCACACACCATGCCAAGGGAACACTCCCCTGCCACCACTACATAAGGACAAATAAAAAAACGAGACTGAAAAAACACCTTTTGCCCTAGAGACTCCCCAAACCACATCATCCTCTCCCTGTCGGTGTACCTGGATCTTATACAAAAATGTCATCAACTCCACCAACTGCCCTATCTCCCAATCTTGAGTATGGTGATGAAGAACAATATCCCAAACCAACGCCGAATCATTGTCGGCCAAACAAGAACCCACTAACACCTCCGGGTCCATCACCAACCGGTAGATCAAAGGAAAATGCTCGTGAAGGGTAACCCCCCCACACCACTTATCCTTCTAAAGTCGCACCCGAGCTCTATTGCTTACCCGAAACTGAACCCGTTCCCAGAATTGAACCCTCCCCAGCCAAATCCCCTTCCATAAGCCACACTTATGAGAGCCTCCCACCACCCTAGTACACCACTCGCCCCTTCCCAACCCATACTTGGAGGCCACCACTGTACGCCACAAACGGTCCTGTTCCTTAGCAAACCTCCATAGCCACTTCCCCAATAAAGCCAAATTAAACTTACACAGCCTTCGCACCCTCAACCCCCCAACCTTCTTAGAACAACAAACCTGCTTCCAATTTGCGAGATGATATTGAAACCCCCCACCATCATTTCCCAACAAAAAATCATGTTGCAGCCTCTCCAATCGTCGAGCCACCGACACAGGAATGACATGAACTGACATAAAATAAGTCGGGGTACTACCCAGTACACTCTTCACCAAGGTAAGCCTCTCTCCCTTAGACAAATATTGCCTTTTCCACCTCGCAAGCTGGCACTGAACCCTCTCTAACACCCCATCCCACACCCCCTTCGCCTTATAAGATGCCCCCAAAGGCAAACCTAAATAAGACACCAGCAAATGAGACGCCTTACAACCCAAAATTACCGCCAAAGTCGAAAGATGGGCCACTTCCCTAACTAGAATCAACTCTGACTTTGCCAAATTGACCTTCAGACCTGATACCACCTCGAAACATAGCAAAACACACTGCAAAAACCCTAGTTGCTTGGAATCAGCCCCACAAAAAATCAAAGCATCATCAGCATACAACAGGTGAGAAATACCAACCCTATCTGCCACAGAAAAACCCTCCAACAAACCCACCTGCACCGCTCGAGACAACAACTGACTTAGTGCCTCCATGACCAAAATAAACAACAGAGGAGACAAAGGATCCCCCTGGCGCAAACCTATAAATGTCTTGAAGTAACCTGCCGACGTCCCATTTACTAAAACAGATATCCTCACCGTCGAAATACAAAACCAAATCCACTACCTCCACCGTGCCCCAAAACCCATGCACTCCATAATAGCCAGCAAACAAGCCCAACTAACATTACCATAAGCCTTTTCAATATCCAATGTACAAATCACACCTGGACAACCTTGACGCAAACGAGAATCCACACACTCATTGGCCACCAAAATCGCATCCAAAATCTGTTATCTATCCACAAAAGCATTCTGGGACTCCGACACTACTTCCTCCACCTGCAAACGAAGCCTATTAGCCAAAACTTTCGCCAACAACTTGTACACACTACCCAACAAACTAATAGGACGAAACTGACGAATATCCGTGGCCTCTCCCACCTTAGGAATCAAAGTAATAAAAGTTGCATTAAAGCTCTTCCCAAACTGACCTGTTTGATAAAACTGTGCCATTACTAACACCACATCGCCCTTTACAACCTCCTAGCAATGATGGAAAAAAGCCATAGTAAATCCATCCGGACCTAGAGCCTTATCACCACTCAACCCCTTCAAAGCATCTCACACCTCCTGTTCCAAAAATGGCTCTTCCAAACTGCCAAATCTGAAATCATACCAAAATCCAAACCATCAATCCCCGGACGCCACCCCTCATCCGGCCATCGAAACAAGTGTGCACAAAACCCAACAATCCCCGTGCGAACCACCTCCTCCTCTAACAACTCCACCCTATTAATCTGAATCGGTCCAATCTAATTCACCTGTCTATGCGTATTTGTCATCTGATGGAAAAACTTCGTATTCCAATCCCTTTCTTTCAGCCACAGACAACGAGATTTCTACCTGAAACTGACCTCCTCCATTTGAGCAATCCTAGCAAAATCAACCCTCAAACACTCCTTGCGAGACACCTCTTCAGCAGCCAAACCCACATCGATTTCCACAACATCCAAAGCCTGCAATTTAGCCCAATACCTCTGCCTTCTGCCCATCTAAATGGCCAAAAACCTCTTTATTCCATTGTTTTAAATTGGCCTTCAGCCATTTCAGTTTCTGTGCCAACATCTAACTCAGAGAACCAGATACCACATAGCTATCCTACCATCCCTTCACCCTATCAGTAAACTCATCCGATCGGAGCCACATATTCTCAAAACAAAAAGGAGAAAGACCCTGCCAAATACCCCCACCATCCAAAAGAATTGGCCAATGATCAAAAATCGGCCAGGACAACCGTCGCTAAACTGCCCCTGGAAAATGCTCCTTCTAATGTCCTGTTACCATAAAACGATCAATCTGGGAAAAGACACACCCGCGAGGCCATGTGTAATCCCCGCCCTGTAATAGTAGATCCACCAACTGCAATTCATCGATAAAATTAGAAAAAGTCTGCATCACACCTGAAATCTGACCCCCTCCAGACCTTTCCCTCGGCCATCTCACCAAATTAAAATCACCCTCTACACACCAGGGTAACTCCCACCCAAACGCAACACATGCTAACTCCTCCAGGAATGTCCGCCTTTTCCCACCCTGCACTGGACCATACATACCAGTAAACACCCAACGAAAACCATCCTCCACACATCTAAACAAACAGGACACTGAAAATGCCCCAACCTCAAACTCCTCCCTCACCACCACCCGACTGTCCTAACAAACAAGAACCCCCTTGCCACACCTAACGCCAAAAGGTACGCCCAATCAAAACACCGACCACCCCAAATCTCCTTTATGACATCTCTACCCAAACACTCCATTTTGGTCTCCTGAAAACAAACCACATCTGCTTTCACACCTCTAAGCAACGCTCCTACTGCCACACGCTTTCCTCTTCATTCAAACCACCCACATTCCAAGATAAAATTTTTAATCTCACTTTCACAGAAGTTGTTTCTCCCTCCCATGCCTCTCCTTCTTCCTTTGCTCCCCAGTACAACGATCATAATTAATGGAGCACTCCAAATTTTGCAGCTCCTTCTCCCCTTTCTGACGGTGAGCCCCACTCCGAACCGCATCCGTTGACGAAACCCCACTACGCCAAGACATCTCTACCACTGAAAATAAACTCATAGCCTTTGCCTCATGCCCATCAAAAGAAATTTCTAATAACCGACTCACTTCGTCAATTCTTTCCAACACCCAATCAGAAACCTCCGGGGGTGAAGGCTCTGAACCTCTGAAGCAATCACCAGCAAAAGGCCCTCCCCCGCCTGTCCCATCATGCAACATTGCATACGGTTGAAAAAAGCTAGGACTGGCAGCCTCCTCATCCCTAACCAAACCCAGACCTGCATCTGAACCCTCCACCAAATCTTTTCACTTTTCCAGCACTTGTGAAGACATGCCGCCCTTTACTTGTGACTCCCGCATCGGAACCACAGCCCAAGCCGCACTCTCAAGAACTTCTTGTGAATGAAGCTCTATCTGTACCCCAACCACACCAGTCAACCCCTCTGAAATCCTCTCCTCTGGAGTCATCCTTGCTGGACAGTCATGACCCAACTTCTCATCCCTCACCACTGACTGCGCAGGAACAGAACGGAAGCCCCCTTATACCGATCAATCGAGATGTTCACAGCCCACACACAGGAGCTATTAGATAGAGCTCTGACGTCTGGCAAACTATCCGAATCCCGTTGATAGTTAGAATCGCCTCGCCTCAAGGCCCCAACGCATTAGTCAACGATTCGAAAACCCGTCAAATAGTTGGGTTTACGTTTCGAGCAACAATTTGATATAACGGATCCCCGACAGCTGTGTGACGACTTGGGTCAAAACTAGGGGACCGAATAACTGGTCCAACTATCTGATGACTCCACCTATGAGTGGGTCGCCTAACTAGCCCAACTGGATGAGCCAAAGGCTGTCCAAAACAATCAGCATTTGAGAGGCCTAGTCCATTAAGTCGCGTGCCCAATCCGTATAGCTGCCTGTAAAAACCCTATTTTTGATCGTCCTCAAGACTTGGATGTCCTTGCAGGTTTATCCAGTGATGAGTTTGATAGCTCATCGAGCGCTCGAAGTTCGCGGCAGAACGCCACAGGTTTGAGTTTTTTCAAACCCTGCATCAATTCTGTCTCATTTTTTTACCATGTTTAGGTCCTTTCAACATGATGTTGTTGATGGCCTGCTGGTCATATTTGGGCACTGCCGGCCATGGATCTTGGCCTGCCGGCCATCAATGAGCCCCTAACGGCCATCACTGATGGCCAACCAGCCACCAGTGTATCAGTCGATATTTTCTGATATTTTATGCCAGCTATTTGCACAAATTCAGCCATCTTCTTGCACTTGTATGGCTGGGTCTCTTTGAGGGGATTTTGTATTCTCTATATATAGAAGCTCCCTCTTGCATGTGGGGGGGTTGGAAATTTTTGAAGACAAAAAATCTCTCTCTAGAATTCTCTCTCTCTAAATATTTTATGCCTTATAGCCTAAATTCTTTAAACTTTTGCATATAAGCCCCTGATCAAACTTGATCACCATTGAGTTGAGGTTGCTTGAGGCCATCTTTGAGCTTTAGGAGAGGATATTGGCTTGGTTTGACTTGATTTTGGTGCCTAAATTGCATCATGTCTTCAAGAGGTAGAATACTTGTGTTTTAAGCTTAATTTAAATGATTGTTTTTCCATCTTTACATATTGTTTTGAGGCTGGTTTTAACCTCTGAAAATCTCTGTTTTCATGGTTTAAAATGGTGGTTTGAGGTTTGATCGGAGTTAGAGGTAGTCCACCCTTTTTGTTGCTTGATTATTAAGTTGTTGTGCCATCTTTCAAAGCTTTCTAAAACAAATTTTTTGGCCCTTTTAACCACTGAATTCCAGGGGATTTCCAGTGGTAAAAACTATGTTTTGAGGTCCAAAATGGGAGGGGGTAGCCTTCCCTCCTTGTATCTTGTTTGCAAGCCTAGATAGCTTAACATGTGAGCATGATTTTCTAGCATTTTGTACCTTAATCTCAGCATGTTTTTGCTATTATTTTGGCATGTTTAAGCTCTATTTTGAGCTGGTTTGGTCCCTTGAGGCTTGCTTTGTATGCTTGTAGTGCAATTGTGCTTGATAGTTTAGCTTGTACTATGTTTTGGCCTTTTATTTTAGTTATTTTTAGCTTACTTCGAGCATGTTTTAGGACTCCTTTTGGGCTGTTTTAGGACTATTTTGAAGTGTTTGTACCTTTGGAGCTTTGTATTACACACCTATAGTGTTGTGATCTTCACTAGTTTGGTGTTTTCGGCTTTTAAACATGATTTGCATGAGTTGCTTGCATGTTATAGTATCATTTTGCATGCCATTTCAGCATTGAAATCTCTGCAATCTCCCTCTATTCTTCACTCTTCCATTTGTTTTGAAAGTGGCTTTGAGCCTCTTGTTGGCTTGAGTTTGGAATTGAGACCCTCATGCCTGATGGTTTAATACCTTCGAGAGTTCATTACCAACAGCATGAGGCCTCTTTCATGCTCAAGGTACTTACGGTTTAAGCCCTCTTTCCATTAGAGGACACTCACCTTGGACTTAACCGGTTAAAGAATGAATCGGTAATTAAAATGAGTAAACAAAAGTGACAAGTAAAACTTGAGCAAGATAAGCATGTTATGTTGCATTATATGTGTTCAATCGAACGTTATATTGAACACAAGGAAGATTGGAGCATTTCATACTCAAAGTGATGAAATGAGCCAATCTTCTTGGTCTCCATCACCCTTGATCATGCATGATAGGGTAGTGGTCATTTCAGTCATATTTGTGCATTTATTGAAATTGCGCAACTTAGATCTTTGGCCATCATACAATGAAATTGCTTGATTGGTGGTTTTAGATCCAAGAGTGCCACTCCTTTGAGGTTTTGAGATGATAAGGAGGGACACAGTACAAATAAACCCCTGGAAAACCCTTCATTTTCCTTTGTTTGTGCTCTGTTGCAGTGTGGTAACTCAGAGCATCAGTGGCCGGCAGTGGCTCATTGGTGGCCGACAGTGGTTCATTCTTGGCCGACAAGGTACATTTTTGGCCGGCAGGGGGCCGGCAGTAACCTACCATGGCTGGCAGGCCACTGGTGTAATCCTCAGTATTGATTTGGTAAAGTGGAGCAGAAAGGTTTTGAAGTGTACTCAACCCTGCAAACAGAGCCTTTCAAGAGCAAAATTGGAGGGCTTTTCGGGGTGAAAACCGAGTGCATGCATCATCCACTTCCCAAAGCAGAGCTATTGCAGTGTAGTTTAGATATTTCGCATGATTAGTTTATGTACATTGGCTTTGTAATTTAATTAATTAGTTTTCTAACTAGTTAAGTGTTGTAATAATTAAATAGTTTAGCTTAGCTATTTCTTTATTTTGTTTTGTAATAATTAGTCTAATTAGTTTAATCATATTAGTTTGATTAGCTTAGATTAGCTTAGCTTATTCATTCGGACCCTCCTTCGCGAGGGCACAATGTTATAATAAATATGTGTGCGTGTGTGCATGTCTTCCAACCCCGTGTCTTTCTCCTTTTTATTTAATCACTTTTGATGGTTAGATTAGGGACATATTTTGATTAGCATACCTTATGCTTGCATGTTTGCATCCATTCATTTGTCTTGCATGCATCGAGGCTCGGCGCATCATTCAAACTGCATTGTCAGTTCAATACTTCTTTTAATACGTGCTTTAAAGCATGCTATCAAAGTGTTGCATATGCCATGTTTAGTAGCCAAGCCTATTAATTGCATCATTGCATGTGTTGCATTAGGCATCTTATCATAGTTAGGATTATGCATTGTTTCTAACTAGTTTTTGTTTTGGCTTGGAGTACTCGGTAAGTTTTACGATTTAGCATGCTTGCATGAGTGTGATTGCCATATTGCCATGATTAGCATGTTTGCTATGAGGCAATGTGCTTAAATGGTTAACTGCTTGAATGCTTGTGGATGAAGGCTTTGTTGTTTGAATTGGAACAATTCAACAAGTGTGAATTTTAAGCCCACTCTGCGAAGTGGCAAATCATGTTTTAAGCCCACTTGAGTTGGCAAATTCTACATTTCTAAGCCCACTTGAGGGTGGCAAATTCAAACCATTTTCGAAAGCAAACATGAGTTGAATTCGTTCCAAGTCTTGCGACTTGGTCTATACTTGCTTGTGTGCGTCACATAGTAAAGTTAGCTAATAACCGGAATAAGAACACATGAGGTTTATAAAATAACATATCATGATAGTAGAGGCCGATCTTTGATCGGGCGAGCGGGGGTGCTCATTTCAGGACCTTCCCCTCTCGTACCCAAGTTCCCGATCCAAGGCAACTTTGGTGATGACGGACACGTGACCTTTGGCACGAGTCAGGGTTTCCTAAATTTCCAAAAATAAAATATTTAGGTGATGACTCTGTAATCTGACAAAGCAGTCCAGTTTTGGTATTATTTTATTCAAAATCAATTTTCTAAAATGATTTACCGAATTGGACTCTTTGGTGTTTATTAGTTTCACATTGCACTTTGTGAGATTAGATTTAGAACCGTGATAGGAGTCCGAACTGTAGGACCAATTCGAGCTCCCCGAAAGGGGGTGCGGAAAAGTCGAGCTACACTGCCCTCCCCTAAAAAGATGGCCCAGCCCATTCTGTCTTCCCTCATTTTTAAATCCAAGCCCAAGAGATTGACCCAGGCCCACTGCCCACTGCCCAAAACCAACAGCTATTAACCCATTAAGATAAGGCCAAGATCGTCGCACAATATTAGGCGTCATGAATCTCGTGCGAGTAACAAAGCCTCGTTCCATCGCCGGCCTCCTCATCTCTAGCAACCACAACCGACGCGGCCTCCTTAGCAACCACCAAGACTGACTTTGACTCGTCCACCCCCAACCAGGATCGAAGCCTTCGAGCACCAAAGCTAGACCTTCCTAGCCTCCATCTGCCATCGGAATGAAAATCTGACTATATTTACAGTTTCTTGAGATTGTTTGGTTTGTATTTTCTTGTGTTTTTCTGCTAACTTTCTTTATAGGAATACCTATGCAAAAGGGATTGGAAAAACAAATACAAAACCAAATGAATAGTATTTGGGATATAAAAACAAAATTTTGGACTACTAATCTTTGTATTGAACAGGAATACCTCAGCGTTCAAAGGAATTTTTTGGACTAAATTTGAAGCACTTGTTTGCTTGAGTTTTAACTGTGGTTATTTACCAATGGATTAAAGCATTTTGTTTGCTTGCATCTTTTATAGCAATTTGTTTTAATTGCCTGTATTTAGTTAGCAATTTTTAAATTGCATGTAAGTTTGGAACTTGGTTTGTGTTAACCTAGTTCATCCCTTGAAAAACTTAATTCTAAAAATTGTTTCCCATGAACTAGGAGTCAACATGCTCTTGAAAGTTTTGTCTAAGGTTAACTGGGTTTTAAGTGGGATCAATGTGACCCCTCTAGTCTTCCTGCAAACATTCCTGACCATGTTCGATTCTAAGGAAGTGGTGAGACTAGTTTTGAATTAAATTTCCAACTTTGGGATTTTCTAGTGTTAAGTTTAATTTCTGGAAACGTAGAATAGTGAAATTCCATTGTATTTTTCAGAAATGGAAACTGTTACCAATGTTACTGCTACTGCTAATGTTGGTGGGGATCAGAACCCCGGGGTAACTAGTTTTCCAACCCCTATTACTGTGACCTCTGTGGTCAACCCTGTTGCTGCTCCTGCTGTTCTGGGAGGCCTGCTCAACCATCATGAGTGCTCGGAGAAGTTCACGGGAGTTAATTTCAAGAGATGGCAGCAGAAGATGCTGTTCTACCTAACTACTCTAAGCCTTGTGAGGTTTTTGAGTGAAGATCCACCAGCCATGGAAGAGAATGAGCAAGACAAGCATAAGCTCATGAATCTAGATGCTTGGAAGCAGTCAGACTTCCTTGGTCGGAATTATGTTCTAAATGGCTTGGCAGATTCACTTTTCAATGTGTTTTATGTCAAGAAGTCGGCAAATTAGCTTTGGAATGCTTTGGACAAGAAGTACAAGACTGAGGATGCTGGGGCATAGAAATTTGTTGTGGGCTGGTTTCTGGACTTTAAAATGGTAGACTCAAAAACCCTCATTAATCAAGTCCAAGAGTTCCAAGTAATTCTGCACGAGATTCATGCAGAGGGAATGTTCCTGAATGAGTCATTCCAGGCAGCTGCGCTGAATGAGAAGCTACCTAACGGCTGGAAAGACTTCAAGAACTACTTGAAGCATAAGCGAAAGGAGATGATAGTCGAAGAACTCGTTGCCAGGCTCCGTATTGAGGAAGACAACAAGAAGAAATGGGAAGAGTACCTCCACAGTGAAAGCAGCCATGGTTGAGCATGGTCAGTCCTCGAGGGTAAAGAAGAAGCCACCGACGGGTAAAAGCTTAAAGCTTGGGGCAAGAGGCGGTGTCTCCAAAAGGCCGGTCTACAAGCCGCAGGAACTTACTTTTAGGTTCAATGAAAAGTGCTTCAACTGTGGAAGCGATGGGCATCGGGTGATTGACTACCGTAAGAAGAAGAAACCCTACAAAAAGTACCCTCCACAGAACAAAAGTCATGCCCACATGGTTGAAATGGAGGATTTGTCACAAGATGTGGACGACATGCATCTGTCAGTTGTCATCTTGGAAGTGAACATGGTGGGGTGCAACCTGAATGAATGGTGGGTGGACACTAAGGCCACTTGTCACATCTATGCGGAAAAGAAGATGTTTATAACTTTCGAACCAGTTTTGGACTGTCAAAAGTTATTCATGGGGAATTCTATGACCTCAATTATTGAGAGAAATGGCAAGGTGGTCCTAAAGATGACTTCAGAGAAAAAGCTGACTCCGAACGATGTCATGTTTGTGCCGAACGTTCGTAAGAACCTTGTCTCAAGGTCTCTCTTAAGTATGCATGGCTTTCGTATGGTGTTTGAGGCTGATAAGGTCGTGTTGACTAAGAGCGGGGTCTATGTGGGGAAGGGGTATATGTCGGATGATATGTTTAAACTCAATGTAATGACTCTTATTCCTAAAATTAATGAAAAAACTGTTTCTTCTGCTTATATGCTTGAGTCGCTTAATTTATGGCATGGTAGACTGCGTCATGTAAATTTTGACTCGTTGCGTAAATTAATCTAGTTAGATCACTGTAAACACCCCATTTTTGACCGCCCGTAAGACTTAGGCGCTTTATTCTGAGCACTCGAAGATAAATGTTACGTTGTGCAAGTGGTTTGGATTCTCAATAAAGGAATCCGAATTCGAACTCTAAACAATCCCAACCTTCCATACCCAAGATGTTTTTACCTCAGAAACCCATTTTTGAGCATTATGCCAACCTGCATTGAACCTAGAACTGTAACACCCTCAAAATAAATGATAAACCAACCATGCACAAGATCCATAAATATAGTAGAAAGGTTATATTTTCATTAATCAAGTTCACATTACAAAAGGTGTTACATGCATTACCCTTTCATAAATGTTCATTCTTGAAACTATAGCATGTAACCCTAATTGGTGACAGCAAAATAAATGCCCCACGGGCTTGCATCTTTTCAAGTGATAACTTGGTTACAACAAAAGAGAGCCATAAGCTATTTACAGGTAAAGCCCTCGGCTTAAAAGAAAACATATAAACACGAAAATAATAAAATAGAGTCTTCAGCCCCAAAACCTCCTAAACTATGTTCTTGGAGGCAGCATATCACCTGTACCTGAAAGTGGTTTTCCAAGTAGGGTGAGTCAACGCCCAGTAGAGATATGCTAAACAATAGATGAGAATTAACTAAAATATCAGCATCAGATAAATGTTCAATGCTTGTAAACCAACTTACACCCTTTCCCTGACCAATCAATATTGACATCCATAATTCAGTCCGTCTCCATTCATTTATCCAAATTAATTTACTGACATAATTCCTTGTTATCTAAACAATGCAAAACGAGACTACAACTCATTTATTAACACTTCCATAACAAACATTATTCAAACACTTCCATTTTCTTGCCATTTTACGGAATCACATCCGAGAGAATCGGCACCCAAATATATATATGATTTCGGGACTTTCACCCTGGACACTCCAGCCAACTTAATTGTCAATGGAGTCCATCTCCTATCTCCTCTCAAACAATGGAGTACATCCCCCATGTCCTCCCAAACAATTATACATAAACAATGTATTTAAACAAGTGTCATATACAATGACTACTAAATTGTAACAACCCTGACCCATAATTAACGTTAATTCATGCTTAAGTGTGCCTAACAAGTAATTAAGAAGAAATCCTGAGTTAATTACATGTGCATGGCAATATTTTGTGTTTATATCTGTTTAGCGTAGATAGATCTGTTCTTGTTTTTGTTTCGGTTTGCGAATTGAAGGCCTTATCGGCATCGGATTCAGAAATTGATTTGATTTATGTGTTAATTAGAATTTTTAGAATTTTATGGTAGGTTTAATTGAAATTCGATTCAGAACGATTAAATTAGAATAATTAATGTCAATTAATTAACCAACTCTTAATCAAGCCTATATAAGGCACCTATAGCCTCCACTCATCTTTTCGTTCCTTCATTCAACACACACTCTTGAGCCTACAAGAAAAAACGTGGGAGAGAGAGAGAGAGGGAAGGAAAATTGAGATCAAAATTGTGCTCAACGAAGGGAAATTGCTAGGAAGAGGAAGAATTGAACTTAGAGATTCAAGAATCAAGTTTCTAGATCTGACCTTGGCAAGCCTAGGTAAGAATTCAACACTTGGAATGTACAATCATGATGTGTAAGACGAGTTCTAGAGGTTTAAGTTGATTAATGTAGGATTTGAGCTAAGAATGAAGGAAGTCAAATCATTCCATACATGCATGCATAAATTCCCATGTTTTGAGTATGATTTTCAAGAATCCCCTCATGCATGTCTTAAATTCACTTTAATTTTGGGGAGTCATCAAGCTTCAAGTTGTTTTGTAGCATTTGATCATGTTTTGAGAAGCTTAATGCCAAAGAAATTCATGCATGTCATGTTCTTGGATCATTCATAAACTTTTAGTTGAATTTTGCATAATTGGTAAGCCATTAGACCATGATTTCTTGAAACGATCTTTAATTCATGTTGTTTCAAGGGTTTCCATGCATTTCCTCAAGTTTTTGCCCAAAAACATCGAGTTTGATGCTTTAAAGATTGAGTTTGAGCTTAAAGATCAAATATGGAAATTTCAGAATTTGCATCCACGCTCGAACGTGGGATTTCATGCTCGAGCAAGCACTCTGAGTGCGAGCACTTCCGCTAGAGCGACCTGATTCCCGCTCGAGTGTGAAATGCATGTACCCAGAAGTTCGCATGTTTTGCAGCATGCTCGAGCGACAGAAGTTACACTCGAGCGAGTGTTTGAGTCTCACGCTCGAGCGAAGATCGAGCGTCCATCGAGCGTGAAAAGCAAGCAACCGGTACTTTTTCAAAGTTTACAGTCCGCTCGAGTGAAGCCTCACTTTTTGCATGTCCGCTCGAGTGTGGACTCTGTTTTCAGCAAAATTTGGAAATTGTTTTCAAGTGCATTCTAGCATCCTCATTCCATTCTAGGCACTCATAGGCCATGTTTAAGACCCCATATGAGGTTAAAGGGTAGAAACACACTAAGAACAAATAAAATAAGTTATGTACAATCCAAGCGTGTGTATTCAATGTATGAATCTACCATGTTGTGTAGGTCACGCGCCTCAGGATAGGTGAATTGCCCACTTCGCCGTCTATTCGAAGCTACCAGTTATTTGTGGTATTAACTTTGTAAAGTTATGTTCAATGTTAAATATTTTCTGAACACTATGACATGTAATGATTAGTTTCTGAAATGCTATGTTTTGAATGAATGAATGATTGTCCAAAATTCTGAAAGTTATTCACGGCATCCTTAGCATCATATGATATACGTCCCTTCATAGGTCATCAGGTCCCTTTACGGGTCATCAGGTCCCTTTATGGGTCATTGGAAACGTCTCTATGCACATGAGTCATCAGAAAGCCTCCATGGCAGTCCCTTGTGGGTCATCGGATTTATTAATACTAATGGATATGCACGTACTATTATATGATATATGTTTAAGTTCTGAATACAAATGTAACCACGCCAATGAATCTACTCTGTTATGACATTCGATTATGTACAAGACTTTGTTTCTGTATGGACATCATTCAGTAAAATCTTTACTATGTTATTATTCACTGGGCGATCACTGATTATTTATATTATGTATGTAGGTGAGCAGGCACGTGACCAGGCCCAGAGTTGACGGCCTATGTTTCAGTTTTGTTAGCCAACCTTTGTACCTCCCGAGGAGGTTCCGAATGAAGTCAAGTTTCGTGGCTGTTTTTGTAATCATATTAGACTATGTTTATACCATGTTGTATTTGGACAAGATTTCTGATAACAAGTACTTGGAGTGATGTGTAAATATTGTATTTATGTCACCGCTCACAAGTCTATAAAAAGTTTTAAGTTATCTATTCCATGTACGTCTACACAGCTCTGTGGACTATGTATGTTTAGTATATTTGCTTTTGCAGCCCTTACTATATGTTATTATGTCAAGAGGCCTTTGGTAATCCAAAGATTACTGGCCGGTTACGATGCTAAACCCATAGGGGCGGGTTCGGGTCATGACAGCGTGGTATCAGAGTACGAGTTATACTGCACACACGAGTCCATATGAGCTATAGGGTGTTCTAGTAAGAAATAGGGGCATCTCATCAACATGTATGTGAGTGAGTTCAAAAAAAAAAATGAATGAAAACTGGAATTGATCATGCACACATGACATTAAAATGAATGTTTGAACATTATGGTAAGGACTATTTGCCTATGTTTATTGCCCTTTTGTTTCCCTATAGCAACATGGAGAATGCAAAGGGAAACGATGTAAGTGAATCTTCAGAAACTTGCATCAACAGAATTGAACAAATGCTTACAGCTTTAACTGAGGTGGTAATGCAACAACAGAGGCAACAACCTTTACCTCCTCCACCTCCGCCGGCCCAAACTAAATCGGACAATAACGACATTATTAATTTGACTCAGAAGTTCATGAAAATGAAACTGCCAGCCTTTCTTGAAGGAATTGAATCGTTAAAGGCTGAAACATGGTTGTTGGAGATGGAGAAACTGTTTGAAGTATTTCCCTTGTCTGAGATTCAGAAAGTCTTATTGGCTACCTACACTCTGAAGAACGAAGCTCGGAGATGGTGGTTACTAATTCAGAATGGCAATAAAAATATGTCATGGGCTCAATTTAATACAATCTTCTATAACAAGCACTTTCCCCAGTGCTTTCGGGATTGGAAAGTTTCAGAATTTCAGGAACTCAAACAAGGCAGAATGTCCGTAGCTGAGTACGATGCTAAATTTACTGAGTTAGCCAGGTTTGCTCCTCATATGGTGGACACAGACTACAAGAAGGCCTGCAAATTTAAGAGTGGACTGGATTTTGATATACTAGATCGGGTGGGAGTTCTGAATCTACCCACGTATGTAAATGTGTTGGACAGGGCATTAATGGCGGAAGCTATTTTGGCAGCAAAGAAACAAACTCTCGTCCCATAAACTGATTGGATAGGAAAAAGGTCTGGAAACAGTTTCAAAAAGAGTCGTTCATTTACTGGGAATAAGAGACAAAATACGAGATCTTACAGTGGCTCAAGCCAAAGTAGTGGTACTACACCGACTTGCCCAGAATGTGGTAGAAAACATAAGGGGGTTTGTTATCGAGCTTCAGGTGCCTGTTTCAGGTGTGGAAAAACTGGTCATGTGATGAAGGATTATCCTATCAGGCTCGAAAATGCTAACAGTCCAGCGGCAAGTTCAGCCGGATCCGCTTCTGCATCCAAGATGAATATGAAAGCTAACACCGGGAAAGAGGCTTTGAGGCAAGGTCAAGTATTTGCACTTGTGCCTAGTGATGTATAGAACATTGAGTCTGTGGTGTCAGGTATAATTTCTATCTGTGCTCAGAATGCCTATGTGTTGATTGATTTTGGCTCCACGCATTCATTTGTATCGCATGCTTTCTCTCATAAACTAACTAAGCCATTAGAACCTATGAACTGTCTATTGTCTGTATCTACACCATCTAGGGGTTCCATGATACGTGCTTATGTATACCCGGCATGTGATATTTTGATTGGTGGTATGACATTATATGTGGATTTGTTGCCCTTAAGCATCGATCATTTTGATTGTATTCTGGGTATGGATTGGCTGATTAAATATTGTGCTACCATTGATTGTGTAAACAAAACCGTCACGTTTAAACCACTTGGTATGCCTGAGTTTACTTTCACTAGGAATGGGGTAGTTCCTCCGCCGTACTTGATTTCATTCATGAAAGCCAAGAAATTGTTAAGAAAAGGTTGTCGAGGCTACTTGTGTTGTGCATTGATTGAATCCATAGATAGTACCAGTGTAGAAACCATTCTTGTGGTTAGTGATTTTCCTGATGTGTTTCCCAATGATCTACCCGGGAACTTATCGATAGGGAAATTGAATTCACTATTGAAGTAACACCTGCAACTCAACCTATCTCCAAGACTCCTTATAGGATTTCGACTATAGAATTGAAAGAGTTAAAGGTCTAACTCCAAGAACTCTTAGACAAGAAGTTTATCCGTCCGAGTACCTCACATTGGGGTGCTTCGGTGTTGTTTGTTAAAAAGAAAAATGGGTCCTTGAGACTATGTATTGACTACCGTGAGTTGAACAAAGTAACTGTCAAGAACAAGTACCCCCTGCTCCGAATTAATGACTTGTTTGATCAACTTCAGGGAGCCCAAGTGTTTTCTAAGATTAACCTTAGATCCGGGTATCACCAGTTAAAGGTCAAAGTAGAAAACGTAGAGAAGACCGTATTCATAACTATATATTGGCATTATGAATTCCTAGTCATGCCATTTGGGGTAACCAATGCACCTGCTGCCTTCATAGACCTTATGAATAGAGTGTTCAAACAATTTCTGGATGAGTTTATTGTTGTTTTTATTGATGAACTATTGATCTACTCAAAAAGCAGGGAAGAACATAAGAATCATTTGAGGACTGCCTTACAGATTCTGAGAGAAAATAAATTATATGCAAAACTATCCAAATGTGAATTCTGGCTGAACAACGTTGCCTTTTTGGGCCATGTATCAACCGGGATGGTATATCGGTGGACCCACAAAAAATTGAAGCCATTGTTGACTGGCCAAGACCAACCAATGTATCTGAAGTTAGAAGCTTTCTGGGGCTTGCTGGTTACTACAGAAGATTTGTGAAAGACTTTGCAAAACTGGCTATGCCATTGACCCAGTTAACTCAGAAAAATGTCTCATTTGATTGGAATGATCAGAGAGAGTCCGCCTTCCAAGAGTTGAAAACCAAGTTAGTAATTGCACCGATTTTGACTTTGCCCAATGGAACTGATGGATTTCAAATTTACAGTGATGCATCCTACAAGGTTTGGGCTGTGTACTAATGCAAAATGGGAAGGCAATTGCTTATGCTTCTCGGCAGCTCCGACCACATGAAAGGAATTACCCAACTCATGATCTTGAACTGGCAGCTGTAGTGTTTGCCTTGAAAATTTGGCAACATTATCTATATGGTGCCGCATGTGAAGTGTATACTGATCATAAAAGCCTCAAATATTTCTTCACTAAAAAAGAATTGAACATGAGACAGAGGAGATGGTTAGAGCTAATCAAAGACTATGATTTGCAAATTTTGTATCACCCGGGAAAAGCTAATACTGTAGCAGATGCCTTGAGCCAAAAATCGATGGTAAATCTATTATGTTTACTTAACGGTCAGAGAGAATTGTTAAATGACCTAGAAAAAAATGAGATTGAGATTATGATGTGTGAATAGGGTGGAATTTTGGTTGCTATTGCGGCTCAGCCTACAATCATTGAAGAAGTTAAGGAGAAACAACCGCAAGATGAATTCCTAAAAAGGATCATGGATGAAATTGACTCGAAACCAAGGCCCGGATTTATACTTGAGAACAACGTACTGAAATTTCAGAATCGCCTTGTGTACCAGATTGTTGTGCCTTGAGAAAATGTGTTATGTCTGAAGCTCACAATTCGAAATTCGCCATGTATCCGGGAAACATAAAGATGTACCATAATTTGAAATAGAATTTTTGGTAGCCGGGGGTGAAAAAGGGTATTGCAGATTTTATGGCTAGATGTTTACACTGCCAACAAGTTAAAGCTGAACATCAACGACCTGCTAGTTTGTTACAGCCGCTTCCAATATCGGAATGGAAATGGGACTTCATTGTGGGTTTGCCTCGTTCTTCTTGAGGTATGGATTCTATCTGGGTTATAGTTGATCATTTGAATAAATCTGCCCATTTTCTACCTGTTAAGTCTATTTACAATGCTGACAAATTGGCCAATATTTATATGAATGAGATTGTGAGATTGCATGGGATGCCAGTGTCCATTGTATCTGACAAGGATCCAAAGTTTATGTCAAGATTTTGGTAGAGTTTGCAACAGGCTTTGGGGACAGAACTGAGGTTGGGTAGAGCCTATCACCCACAGACAGATGGTCAAACAGAACGAACCAATCAAACCTTAGAGGATATGCTCAGAATATGTGTGTTAGATTTCCAAGGAAATTGGGAGACCTATTTACCATTAGCTGAGTTTGTGTATAACAAGAGTTACCATTCAAGCATCGGAATGGCTCCTTATGAAGCTTTGTATGGCAGGAAGTGTCAATCTCCGATATGCTGGGCCGAAGTAGGCGATAGACCATTGTTGGGACCGGAACTCATGCAAGAAACAACTGAAAACGTAAAGCTGATTCAATAGAGACTAAAAGTCGCACAGAGCTAGCAAAAGAGTTATGCGGATGTTCGAAGGCGTGATAGGGAATATAAAGTTGGAGATCATGTGTTTATCAAGGTAACTCCGATGAAGGGCCAAACACGATTTGGAGTAAAAGGCAAGTTGGCACCAAGGTATGTTGGGCCGTATGAGATTCTTGAAAAGATCAATTCCGTGACGTATCGGGTAACCTTACCTCCGATAATGGAAAACATGCATAATGTCTTTCATGTCTCTATGCTTCGGAATTATCTAAGAGATCTATTACATGTGATAGAGCCAACTCATGTACTTCTAAAAGATGGTTATGAGGAAAGGCCTATACAGATTGTGAACCGCCGAATCAAAAGATTGAGAAACAAGGAAATTTCGTTAGTAAAGGTGCATTGGCAGAACCATGGAGGAATTTATGCAACTTGGGAGACGGAGGAAGATATGATGAAAAGATACCCCGAACTGTTCCCTTTGAACTCGGTATTCTTCCAAAGCGAAGGTAATTCGAGCTTGGACGACCAAACTCTTTAAGGAGGAAAGACTGTAACAACCCCGACCCATAATTAACGTTAATTGATGCTTATGTGTGCCTAACAAGTAATTAAGAAGAAATCCTGAGTTAATTACATGTGCATGGCATTATTTTGTGTTTATATCTGTTTAGCATAGATAGATCTGTTCTTGTTTTCGTTTCGATTTGCGAATTGAAGGCCTTATTGGTATCCGATTCAGAAATTGATTTGATTTATGTGATAATTAGAATTTTTAAAATTTTATGGTAGGTGTAATTGAAATTTGATTCAGAACGATTAAATTAGAATAATTAATTTCAATTAATTAACCAATTCTTAATCAAGCCTATATAAGGCACCTATATCCTCCACTCATCTTTTCTTTCCTTCATTCAACACACACTCTTGAGCCTATAAGTAAAAACATGGGAGAGAGAGAGGGAAGGAAAATTGAGATCAAAATTGTGCTCAACGAAGGGAAATTGCTAGGAAGAGGAAGAATTGAACTTAGAGATTCAAGAATCAAGTTTCTAGATCTCATCTTGGCAAGCCTAGGTAAGAATTCAACACTTGGAATGTACAATCATGATGTGTAAGACGAGTTCTAGAGGTTTAAGTTGATTAATGTAGGATTTGAGCTAGGAATGAAGGAAGTCAAATCATTCCATATATGCATGCATAAATTCCCATGTTTTGAGTATGATTTTCAAGAATCCCCTCATGCATGTCTTAAATTCACTTTAATTTTGGGGAGTCATCAAGCTTCAAGTTGTTTTGTAGCATTTGATCATGTTTTGAGAAGCTTAATGCCAAAGAAATTCATGCATGTCATGTTCTTGGATCATTCATAAACTTTTAGTTGAATTTTGCATAATTGGTAAGCCATTAGACCATGATTTCTTGAAACGATCTTTAATTCATGTTGTTTCAAGGGTTTCCATGCATTTCCTCAAGTTTTTTCCCAAAAACATCGAGTTTGATGCTTTAAAGATTGAGTTTGAGCTTAAAGATCAAATATGGAAATTTCAGAATTTGCATCCACGCTCGAGCGTGGGATTTCACACTCGAGCAAGCACTTTGAGTGCGAGCACTTCCGCTAGAGCGACCTGATTCCCGCTCGAGTGTGAAATGCATGTACCCAGAAGTTCGCATGTTTTGCAGCATGCTCGAGCGACAGAAGTCACGCTCGAGCGAGTGTCTAAGTCTCACGCTCGAGCGAAGATCGAGCGTCCATCGAGCGTGAAAAGCAAGCAACCAGTACTTTTTCAAAGTTTACAATCCGCTCGAGCGAGGAGAGTCATACTCGAGCGAAGCCTCACTTTTTGCATGTCCGCTCGAGCGAGGAAAGCCACGCTCGAGCGTGGACTTTGTTTTTAGCAAAATTTGGAAAATGTTTTCAAGTACATTCTAGCATCTTTATTCCATCCTAGGCACTCCTAGGCCCTGTTTAAGACCCCATATGAGGTTAAAGGCTAGAAACACACTAAGAACAAATGAAATAAGTTATGTACAATCCAAGCGTGTGTATTCAATGTATGAATCTGCCATGTTATGTAGGTCACGCGCCTCAGGATAGGTGAATTGCCCACTTCGCCGTCTATTCGAAGCTACCAGTTATTTGTGAGTAATAACTTTGTAAAGTTATGTTCAATGTTAAATGTTAAATATTTTCTGAACGCTATGACATGTAATGATTAGTTTCTAAAATGCTATGTTTTGAATGAATGAATGATTGTCCAAAATTCTGAAAGTTATTCGTGGCATCCTTAGCATCATATGATATGCGTCCCTTTACGAGTCATCAGGTCCCTTTACGAGTCATCGGAAACGTCTTTGTGCACATGAGTCATCAGAAAGCCTCCATGGCAATCCCTTGTGGGTCATCGGATTTATTAATACTAATGGATATGCCACGTACTATGATATGATATATGTTTAAGTTCTGAATACAAATATAACCACACCAATGAGTCTACTCTGTTATGACATCCGATTATGTACAAGACTTTGTTTCTGTATGGACATCATTCAGTAAAATCTTTACTATGTTATTATTCATTGGGCGATCGCTGATTATTTATATTATGTATGTAGGTGAGCAGGCACGTGACCATGCCTAGAGTTGACGGCCTATGTTTCAGTTTTGTCAGCCAACCATTGTGCCTCCCGAGGAGGTTCCGAATGAAGTCAAGTTTCATGGCTGTTTTTGTAATCATATTAGACTATGTTTATACCATGTTGTATTTGGACAAGATTTCTGATAACATGTACTTGGAGTGATGTGTAAATATTGTATTTATGTCGCCACTCACAAGTCTATAAAAAGTTTTAAGTTATCTGTTCTATATACGTCTGCACAGCTCTATGGACTATGTATGTTTAGTACATTTGCTTCCGCAGCCCCTACTATATGTTATTATGTCAAGAAGCCTTTGGTAATCGAAGGATTACTGGCCGGTTACGATGCTAAACCCATAGGGGCGGGTTCGGGTTGTGACAGATATTCACACATTCAACAATTTAATCGGCCGTCATATTCAATGACATAATTCATATAGCTAGTTTCAATTCATCTAGTCCTCATGCAATTCCTACAACACTCATAGCTATCCTCCACCGATAGCCCAGACAGATATTTTCTAAACAAATAAACAAATCTATCAAACAGATAAATTGTCAAATTTTCCATAGGTGAGTGATTTAACCCATCCAATTACACCATTTAATTACACGCTCTTCCAATTTCATATTTCCACGTCAATTTCATTATTTATACAAAATAATTTATTTTAATTGAAATTAAGGAAATCTTCTCCCATTTTCAAATATTACACCCAAGACCAAATTTCACCAATGATACCCAAACAATATCATGTTTGAGACTTTTCATACACATATGGGGCCAAATATAGAAAACCCCCCTTTCAAAAATTCAAATCCAAACCCTAACTTTCCCAAATATTTCCAAATCCCACCACTTATACAAAATGACAAATATCTAGGTTAAAACTCATATTAAAGAGTAGAACATCCCTACCTCAAAGTTAGGAGAGCAAATGAGAAGAAGAAGAAACCCAAAAATGCTCCAAATTCCACATTTTTTCGGATCAAATGGAAACCCACGCAATACTCTAACTTTTAAACAAAGGGAATAGGGTAGAAAGACCTTAGATCATGGGGTATTTATAGAAAGACCTTAGATCGAAGGAGTTGTCGCTCGAGCGACCAAACACAACAAAGGACCTCGCTCGAGCGCAAGAAATGTCGCTCGAGCACACAATGCAAAGCTTCAGGTCTGCCACAGACGCAAACGCACACTCGAGCGCAAGAAGTCTCACTCGAGCGAAGAAACAATTCCACAAGGCTCGCTCAAGCGCAAGAAGCCTTGCTCGAGCGAAGAGACCAAAATCTGGGCAACAACCATTTAAACCAACTAACAACCAACTTGTTCCAAATTCGCCTAACAAATCCCAAAACTCAAATTCAAAGAATTAAAGGAAGGAAACAAGACGTAAATAACCACATACAACCACGGAACCTGAGTCCGAAACACAATAAAGATCGGGGTAAAAACCAGGATCGTTATAAGAACAAAGAGGCAAGGGAGCCACATTGGGGCCCAGCCGTGCCTCATTTGGGGCCGGCCGTGTCCATTAGGATTCGGCCGTGCCTTTTGGGTGACAAACATTGTTCTAGGCAGGAATCCGCCAACTGTCTATTTTTTAAAATATTTATGACCTATTTGCCTCAAATTCTATAAATATGAGCTCAGACCTTTGTTTTGATGGTTAGCAAAATTTCAAAGAGTTAAAAAGACATTTGAAAGCTCCCTCTTCTCTTACAAGTTGCCTTTGTGCTATCATATCATCTTTGAACTATATATACACACCATATAC
Source organism: Camellia sinensis (assembly GCF_055761805.1). Lineage (NCBI taxonomy): Eukaryota > Viridiplantae > Streptophyta > Magnoliopsida > Ericales > Theaceae > Camellia > Camellia sinensis. Next base: position 176,172,615 of record NC_138962.1, on the reverse strand, counting down.
ACCATTAGAGCTTGGACTTAGAGCTTTGGTTAAGACTTTGGCACCATAATTCAAACTTGAGAGTGCTTTGGGATCAAGTTTGGTTTACAACAAGAACATCCTCTCTATAAGAGGTTTAAGCTTGACACCTTCTTCCTTGCTTTCATTTCAATCTTTGTCTATCTTTTTGTTGTGTTTTCATACTGTTTTGGATCAATTCCAAGTGCTGAAACTTGGGGTTAAAGAGCTACCAAAGATGGAGGGGCTAATTACCCTTTCTTGAACCTTATCCCAGAGCTTATACCTTTTGTTTTCCCACTCTTTTCTTTGATTTAAACACTGATTTTTAGAGTTTTAAAAGGCTAAAAAAATGTGATTTAGAAGTCCCAAAAGTTCCTAGGCTTGCTTACTAGCTTTGTGTCCTCTTATTTTTCTTTTTGTTTTTTTTTTTTTTTTGTACTCTTTTTAAGATGATTTTAGGTACTGTTTTTTTTAGTTTTAGGGGTTATTTAAGTCATTTAATTAGTTTGTGCTTTGAATCTCATGCTTATAGTGTTGTAAGTCCTCATGGATTTGGTTGTTTAGGCCTAGACACCAATCCATTTGAGTTGATAGTCTTGTTTACTTAGTTTTCAAGTAAATAATCTCACTTTTGCAATAATCAATTTCACAAAATCATCTCTGCAACCTCCCTCATTTCTTTGCTTCTTTTGACTAAGATTTGTATCTGACACGGGATTACTGTTCAAAGTATAAGAAATAGACCCCTCATGTGCTAAATGATTTAATCTCTTCAGAGATTTATTACCAAGGCATTATATCTCTCTTATGTTGAGAACGATCCCTTGTTTGATACTCCTCTTAATCGCCGGTGCATTGTTTCTAAGGGGTTAGTTTTTTTAACTTAGACCTTTGGAAATCTCAAAGAAAGGTTTCATTATACCTCGTCATCGAGTTTGGATTTGAGGTCATTATCGTCCTTCTCGGGTTTGACTCCGAGTCCATAATCACTCGAGAATAGGTTTGATTCCTTCTTTGTGATTTCCCCTGTAGAGAAAGGCTTGGAAAGTTCATTTCTCGAGTTAAGCTATGCTTGTTTATCTTTATTGCTTTTGGACTTAGTGGACGTAGATATCACTTTTGGACAAAATGGAATAAAAGACAAGAAATGGATAGGTAAGATGAAAAAGGCTAATAAAATTGGCTTAAAATTGGATTAAAACTGACAAAAAGAGCTAATAAAATTGGTTGGATTCAGTCGAACGTTATACCGAATCTGTCGTTTCTAGATTCATCGCATGCTAAATTCGTGATGTTTTATGATTCTTGAAGCATGTGTGCCATCTTTCTTGAAATTGATTTCATAATAGGAGGGAGGTATGGTTAGTTTTTTTATTTTGGTATTTAATAAATTCTTGTCCGTTTGTTTCTCAAATCATCACGCAATCAACTTGCAACAATTGATGGTTTGAAGACCAAACTCGATCCTCCCTTGAGTATCTTGATGACATGGAAAGGCAAAAAGGACAAACATGACTTAGGAATACTCTATCTGCACTGTTTTCACCTCAGAGCACAAAAATAGCTAACTTCTGGAAAAATAGGGCACGGCTGGATTTGGGCTCCAAAGTTTGGTAAACAGAGCACTTTTGTTGTAATAGAGAGCAGTGGCTGAGGGTGAAACAAAACAGTTTCCTAGGAGGCAGACAGAGCAATTTCTGAGGGTTGTCTTTGTCGGCGCATGTGGGATCCTTGTTCATTCTTTACATATTATTGTTGTAATTATTGTAGTATTATTGTTGTAATATATTAGATAGTATTCATTTGGATTTGTCATAAGTAATTAATTCAGACACTTAGACATTCAGATTCTCTTGCATGAAGGCACATTTGTAATATTGTGTATGTCCTCCATGTGACACTCAACTAAAAAAAATATAATAAAATAAAATAAAATAATAATAATAACAATAATATAAGGGCTAAAAAAAAGAGAGAATTAATTAGTAAGTTAATTAGCGGACCAAAAGAGAATTAAAAAATGAAAATGGGTTGGGAAAGAAAAAAAAAATCGAAATCAAGCCTATAGGTGGCATCACTTCTCATAAACCAACAAAGTAGACACGTGGCCGTAAACGAGAAGGGGAGAAACGTGCCAGCAATAGACCTTAGGACCTTATATAGTAAGCAAGAAATTGGAACCTATAAATAGTGAGGTACCAGTGAGCTTCGAAAATGTAAGGAAGTATACAAATAACTAGGATACAACATGATATTAGCAGGGAGTTGTGGTAGAAAAATAAAGGCTACGGGTCAATATTAAGGTAAGTTATATTATACATTGAGTTACCATAACATATTTTACGTATGTTTTGAGTTACCATGATTTATTTTAAGCGATTTGTGTTTTTAAATTATATTAATATTTTGATTATGTTGATTATTTTCTGAACTCTATTTGCTTAAATTGAAACCCATGGATATGTTTGTTTAAATTTTAGAAATTATTTGACAATGATTTTGTAAACAATTATTTTCTGTAAGTACCACCATGGGAGACCCATGCCTTGGGGGACTTAAATGAACCATTGGCCTCTGTTTGGTCACTTTGTAGCCCTCTGTTTGTCATGGATCAATTGACCTCTACTCTGATTGTTACTTTAGTGACCTCTGTTCTGTTCTATTCTGTACCATGGCTATGATTATTCTGCTTACATGACTTTTGAATTAAAATTTTATAGTTTAAGTAATTTATTTATTCAAACTAAATTGTTCACTATTTTGGCCTAAATAATTATCCATGGTGATTTATGTACACTCATACTCACTGTATAATATTCCTCACTCTCTCATGTGTTTATAGCTGTTATCCCCTTTCAAGTGATGAGATTTAGTGGGATCAAGATTGGGAATAGATCACAGTGTTTTTTTTTATTCATCTACTATCTGTAATTCTGATTGGACTCTTGTAATAAAATAAAGTCCAAATGAGTATTTTCCTTTTAACTAAACTTTTTGGTACCTATTTATTTTATTTTAATTTATTTAATTTATCCACTTCCGTTACTACTATAGAAATTTTAGAATTGTTTATGTTTTATTGTCTTGTTGCGACGTCGAACCTTTGGGTACCGGGTTTGGGTCGTGACAAAAGTGGTATCAAAGCAATGGTTTTTGAAAAAAAAAAAAAACTCTAGTTTTTCTAACACGATTAAACCATTTTATAAATATTTCTAGGCTAAGTTTTCCTATGTTGTAGGGAATGGCAAATCTGATGGAGTTATCTTGGTTCAAGCCCCCAGGAGTTCATCGTGTCCCGAACCTACTAGAGGGCTGCGGAGATTCAAAGAGCCTTGTCAGGCAAGCCCACCCAGCACTTGACTGACTCATGGGGAGACCTGTATACTTTCAGGCTGACCCCGATGATGATATCTTATTTTGGAGACTTAGTCGAGGCAGCACACGCGAGAGATACATTGGGCCAACCCACGTTGTTGGTCTTGCTCCGAATTTACGACAGCCACACTTTTTGGTTACACCATTTCCCCTGGGCTTTGCTGAGAGGAGAGGGCACATATACCCTAGCAACCACATATGCACTACGACATCTCCCCCATAGCACATTATCCATGTCCCAACTGTGGATTTCACTAACAGTGTGTCATACTTGGAGATACCTGTACGAATTACTGGACGGGAGTTTTGGGGTTATGATCACGGTGTTCCTGCCTATATAGCCTGAATGGTATGGCGTTACTTTGGGATAGAGCACAGTGGTTGAGAGTTTGAGTCCCTCATGCAGAGTGAGTTTGCGAGGTTTTTTCACGGCCCAATTTTTCAGAGCCAGTTCTTAAGGCTACCTAGCGATCTATTTTAGATGGCCGACCAAGAGATTTTTGTGACCTGACCATGATTAGTCTGATCCTTATGTTTTTGTATTAGTAGTATTAGACACCAACTTTTGACTATTATCTAAGTATGTATATTGTACTAATATCTTTTCTTTTGCATAAATAAAACAAGTGTCGTGTAAATTATATATGTGTTGTTATAGTATCTTTGTGAATCATAGATATAATATTGCGCCGATTAAATACGTAATAATTGGTTCAAAAAAAAATTGACTATTCCACTAACGGTTTTCACCTTGTAGTAATGGCTAATGATAGAAATGGAACCAGATTGTTGGTTAGTGTTGCCGACCCAATGGAGCAAATCATGAAAAAAACAGTTACCAATTTTCTGCGAGCCTTACAAACCAACATGAATAATAGAATGCACGAACGGCGAGAAGAGCCAATTACGGTAAAACAGTTCCAGGATTTGAAACCCACTACATTTACTGGCAGTACAAACCCACTGGTAGCAGAAGCTTGTGTCAAAGACATGGAGAAGATTTTTCGTACGCTACCTTGTACAGAAAGACAAAAAGTAACCTTCGCCACATTCACCTTCAAAGACGATGCACAGGAATGATGGCTTCTTACCCTAGAGAAAGAAGAAATCATGACTTGGGCAAGATTCTTAGAAATATTTTATGAAAAGCACTTTCCAGATTCACTGCGAGAACAAAAGGCGTCGGAATTCATACATTTAAAGCAAGGAACCATGACGTTGGCCGAATATGAGAGCAAGTTCACGCAACTAGCTCAATTTGCGACATATGTCATCTCCACCAAAAGTCAAAAAGTAAAGAAATTTGAAGTAGGATTGGATGTTGAAATCAAGGATAGGCTTGAGGTTTTGCAACTACCGACCTATGCGAAGATGGTGGATCGAGCATGCATTGTGGAAAAAAGGGATTAAAGCCTCATGTTCCGGGAAAACAAGCAAAAAAGTTCGATTCACTGTGGGAACAAAAGGCGTCAGAATTCATACATCTAAAGCAAGGAGCCATAACGGTGGCCGAATACGAGAGCAAGTTCACACAACTAGCTCGATTTGTGACATATGTCATCCCCACCGAAACTCGAAAAGTAAGAAAATTCGAAGTAGGATTAGATGATGAAATCAAGGATAGGCTTGAGGTTTTGAAACTACCAACATATGTGAAGGTGGTGGATCGAGCATACATTGCAGAAAAAAGGGATTAAAGTCTCACGTTCTGGGAAAACGAGCCAAAAAAATTGATTCTAGGAAAAAGACAACAGAAGATTTAGTGCATCACCTCCGAAGAAGGTAAATACAAGCTCAACTAGTTCAGGCAATCAAGGTCCTACTAACCCCAAAAGTGGCACCATTCCAAATTGCCCTACTTGCGAGAGAACTCATTGGGGACGATATTGGTAGAAGCTCATAGCTCGAGGTTTGCGGTCCACCCTGGCAATACGAAGATATATCATGACCAGAAGGAACACTACTGGTGGACATAAATGAAAAGAGACATAGCAAGCCACGTCTCTAAATGTCTGCACTGTCAATGAGTTAAAACAGAACATCAGAGACCTACAACAATGCTGCAACCACTCTCTATACCTAAGTGGAAATAGGAACACATTACTATGGACTTCATGGTCGGGCTGCCTCATTCAATCTCGAAGAACGATGCAATATAGGTTATATAGACCGATTGACGAAGTCGGCGCATTTTTTACCAATCAAAATCGCGTATTCCCTTAATAATTTTGCCACTTTATACATCAAGAAAATCATTTGTGTGCATGGCACCCCAGTCTTAATCATGTCTGACCGAGACCTCCACTTCGTGTCTCACTTTTGGAACAAATTGCAAGAGGCCTTGGGAACCACTCTGAAATTTAACACTGCCTATCACCCGCAAACTAATAGACAAGCCGAAAGAACAATCCAGACTTTGGAAGACATGATATGTGTGTGCGTGCTAGACCTTAAAGGTAATTGGGATGAGCACCTACTTTTAGTGGAATTCGCCTATAACAACAGTTACCAAGCTACCATCGAAATGACACCATACGAAGCACTGTATGGAAGAAGATGTCGATCACCTCTATATTGGGCAGAAGTCGGAGACATGAAACTATTAGGCCCTGAAATCGTGCAAATAACGAGTGATAAAATTTGACTTATCCAACAGCGAATTCGCACTACTCAGAGTCGCCAAAAAAGCTATGCAGATATACGAAGACAGGACTTGGAGTTTCAAGTAGGAAAGCATGTTTTCTTAAAAGTCTCACCGACAAAATGGGTCATTTGATTTGGAAAGCGAGGGAAGTTAAACCAACGTTACGTCGGGCCATTCGAGATACTAAAAAGGATTGGTCTTGTGGCATATCGCCTTGCACTGCCACCTGAACTATCCAATGTCCACAATGCATTTCACGTTTCAATGCTTCGACAGTATCTCTGAGATCCAGAACATGTTGTCGATTATGAGAACCAAGAAGTTCAAGAAGATCTCTTTTACAAAGAACAACCAGTGCAGATGTGTAGATTCTCGATTGTCGTGATCAAGTTCTCCAAAACAGGACTATACCCTTTGTAAAATCTTATGGAGGAATAATCGAGTCAAAGAAGCGACATGGGAAACTGAAAGCCAAATGCAAGCCAAATACTCACACCTCTTCGAAAACCAAGGTACGTCAAGTTTGGGGACAAACTTCTATTTAGAATGGGAGAATTGTGACACTCAACTAAAATAAATAAATAAAATAAAATAATAATAATAATAACAATAATATAGGGGTTAAAAAAAGAGAGAGAATTAATTAGTAAGTTAATTAGCGGACCAAAAGAGAATTAAGAAACGAAAATGGATCAAGAAAAAAAAAACTGAAATCAAGCCTACAGGTGGCATCATTTCTCATAAACCAACAAACTAGAAACGTGACCATAAATGAGAAGGGGAGCAACGTGGCAGTAATAGATCTTAGGACCTTGTGTAGCAAGCAAGAAATTGGAGCCTATAAATAGTGAGGTACCAGTGAGCTTCGAAAATGTAAGGAAGTACACAAATAACTAGGGTACAGCATGATAGTAGCTGGGAGTTGTAGTAGAAAAATAAAGGCTAAGAGTCAATATTAAGGTAAATTATATTATACCTTGAGTACCATAATATATTTTACATATGTTTTTAATTACCATAATTTATTTTACGCAATTTGTGTTTTATAAATTATATTAATATTTTGATTACGTTGATTATTTTCTGAACTCTATTTGCTTAAATTAAAACCCATGGATATGTTTATTTAAATTTTAGAAATTATTTGACAATGATTTTGTAAACAATTATTTTCTGTAAGTACCACCACGGGAGTCCTATGCCTTGGGGGACTTAAATAAATGCTTGGCCTCTGTTTAGTCACTTTGTGGCCCTCTGTTTGTCATGGATCCATTGACCTCTATTCTGATTGGAACTTCAGTGACCTCTATTCTGTTTTGTACCGTGACTATGATTATTTCGCTTACATCTTTCGAATTAAAATTTTATAGTTTAAGTAATTTATTTATTCAAACTAAATTGTTCACTATTTTGGCCTAAATAATTATCCATGGTGATTTATGTACCCTCATACTCACTGTATAATATTTTTCACTCTGTCATGTGCTTATAGTTGTTATTCCCTTTTAGGTGATGAAATTTAGTGGGATCAAGATTGGGAATAGATCGTAGTGTTTTTTTTTATTCATTTACTATCTGTAATTCTGATCAGACTCTTGTAATAAAATAAAGCCCAAATGACCATTTTCCTTTTACATAAACTTTTTGGTGCCCATTTATTTTATTTTAATCTATTTAATTTATCTGCTTGTGCTACTACTATAGAAATTTTAGAATTATTTTATGTTTTATTGTCTTGTTGTGACGTCGAACCTTTGGGTACTGAGTTTGGGTCGTAACATTCCAACCCCCCATTTCTTTCTCCCTTTTATTTATGTGCTTATAATGGTAGCATCATATTTTACATTTTCATGTCGTTACCATGTCTTGTATCCATTTTTTGCATGCATAGGATTCGGTTCATCATTCTAACATTTTTACCATTTTTTACTTACTTGAATATATGCGCTAAAGGCATGCTTTAAAGTGAGCCATATATCATGTAATAAACCGAACCTAGTAGTTGTATTTTGTATGCGTTGCATTAGTCGTTTGCATATCAGGACATACATTTTTCTAACTAGTTTCTTCTATTTGGCTTGCCTCGGTTGAGTACTAGGTTAGCGTTTTTTGCTTAAGCAAATTGCATATATGTTTGTGTTGCCATAATCAAACATGTTACCATGAGGCTAAGTGCTTATTTGATATATCTCTTGAGTACCGGTGGATGAATGCTATTTTGCTTAAATTGGAATGGTTTGATACATGTACATGTGAGCTTACTTTTTTTAAAGTAGCTCATATTCAAAACACTTTTCAAAACAAACATGAAATTAAATTGTTCCAAAGTAGGTGAAAAAGTCTATACTTGTGTGACTCGCATAGTAATGTTAGCATAATAATTGGAATAAGAGCATATAATGTACATAAAAATCACATCATGATTAGTAGATGCCGATCTTTGATCGGGTGAGTGGGGTGCTAAATTCATGACATTCCCCTCTAATACCTAAGTTCCCGAGCCAAGACACTTTGGTGATGACAGACATGTGGCCTTTAGCACGAGTCACGGGTTTCTTAAATTTCTCAAAAATATTTAGCTGGCGACTCTGAAATCTAGCAATGCAGTCTATTTTTGGCATCTCAGATGATAAATGGTTTTCTAAATATTTGTTAGAGTTAGACTCATTTGTGTTCTTTCTGTTTCACATTGCACTTGTGAAACCAGATTCAAAACCACAGGAGTCTGAACTGTAGGGCTATCGTATCCAATGAGACTAAACCCCTCCAAAAAGCACGAAAACCAAGCTACAATCACATACCATCTTTCAAGATTAATCCAAATCACAAGTGTGAAACTTGTGTAAAAGAAAAATTGACAAGGATTTCTTTTCATTCTATTAAAAGAAGTACAGAGCTTTTAGATTTAGTGCATAGAGATGTGTTTGACTTGGAAGTTGTACAATCACGTGGTGGCAACAAGTACTTCATCACTTTTGTTGATGATTGCATTAAATACTGTTATATGTATTTGCTTAAAAGCAAAGATGAGTCAATTGGTAAATTTATTCTTTTCGAGAATAAAGTTAAAAATCAACTAAGTCGTAAGATCAAGGCTGGAAGAAGTGATCGTAGTGGTGAGTATGAATCCCCGTTTGCTGAGATTTGTGCTCAATTTAGGATTATCCACCAAACTAAAGCGCATTTGTAGCTTGCTTTTCGTGCTCCTTTCGGATACGATTAGCCCTACAGTTCGGACTCCTGTGGTTCTGAATCTGATTCCACAAGTGCAATGTGAAACAGTGAAAACACAAAAAGAGTCCAAATCTGGCAATTCTTTTGGAAAATCAATGTTTGAATCAAAATGTCAAAAATGGACTACTTTGCCAGACACAGAGTCGCCACCTAAATATTTTGGGAAAATTTAAGAAACCCATGACTCATGCCAAAGGCCACGTGTCCGTCATCACCAAGATTGTCTCGGCTCAGGAACTTAGGTACGAGAGGGGAAGGTCATGAAATGAGCACCTCACTCGCCCGATCAAAGATCGACCTTTACTGATCATGATGTGATTCTTATTTACATTATATGCTCTTGTTCCGATTATTTAGACTAGCATTACTATGTGACGCACACAAGTATAGACTAATTTGCAAAAATTAGAACACTCTGATTTCATATGTTGTTTTGAAAAAGTGTTTTGAATAAGCGTCACTTGAAAATGTGAGTTTGTATGTACATTTAATCAAATTATTCCAATTTAAGTAAAAGGCCTTCATCCACCGATATTCAAACAGGAATATCATTTGAGCATTTAGCCTCATGGAGAATGCTTGATATGGCAACAATCACTTGCATGCAATATGCTAAAGCAATAAATGCTCACCTAGTACTCCAAGGCAAGCCAAACAAAGCAAAACAATTAGAAGAAATGCATGGTCCTAAACAATGTAATATGACTAATGCAACGCACACATTATGCAAATAATAAGCTCGACTACTAACATGGCATGTGATTCAATTCAAGGCATACGATAAAGCACATATTCAAGCAAAGAATTTGAGATTGACATTGGTTAAAATGATGAGCTGAACCCTTATGCGTGTAAAATGAATGGATGCGAGTCATGGAAAATGCTAAGTAAATATGATGCTACCATTATAAGTGGGTAAGTAAAAGGGAGAAAGAAATGGGAGTTGGACGACATACACAATTATTACATATTTGCCCTCGTGCAAGAGGGTTTGAATAAGTGTCCAAGTGTCCGGTGATTAAGCTAGCTATTACAAATTCAAATGCGTAATTAGCTAAACTAATTACCTATTATAAGGTTGGAACAAATAATAAATGAATAGCTAAACTATCTAATTTATTACAACAAGGGTATTATAATAATTAATATTTAAATAATAATTACAATAAAAAGATAATAATACGAATACAAGTAAAATGAGGCACAATGATTGCATGCACAATGTCCAGAAGCTACTCTGTCTGCCCAGACTGCTCTGCCTTACCCTCAGCCATTGCCCTCTGCTTCTTCAAAAGACACTATGTTTTTTCCAAACATTGGAGACTGGCTGGCCCCTAATGAGGCCCGGTCGGCTCCAAATAAGGTCAACCGGCCCTAAATGCAGGTCAAAAATATGTTTTGTGCTCTAAGGTGAGAACAATGCAGACAGAGCCTTTCTAGGCCTTGTCTGTTCCTTCTGCTCTTCTCTGTCATGGGAAACTCAAGAGAATAACAATTTCGAGTCCAAAACCACCAACAAGCACAATTTGATGGCTTGATGATATCAAACATGTTTGAACAAAATTGAATAAATGTAATGGAAAACCACCTCTCCCTCTTATCATGAAGGCTCAAAGAGGGAGATAGACACGCTTCAAGTTTCGTCAAAATATCATGGATTGATAAGTGACAATGCTCGAAACGATGGACTCAGCATAACGTTTGGCAGAATCCGACTAATTTTATTCATCTTCTTTATGTTGATTTCATTGATTTTAGGTCAATTTTATTAGTCATTGTTATTCTTTAATCAATTTGTCCAAAGTGATGTTTAAGTCTACTAAATGAGAAGAAATGTCAAACGAGAAGTGATCCATAGCATGAAAGAAAGACTATACATTGATGATGAACCTCTATAGAGATTAAGCCATTAAGTATAGATCTCTTTATCATGCCTTGAACAACAAGCACTTGTTTGAAATAGCTCTCGAACAAAAGAAAAAAAGAAAGGAGGGAGGGTGCATAAATGATTATGCAAAGTTGATTATTTAAAATGAAACTCTTCACATGAAAACTAAATAAATAAAGCTATCAACTCAAATGACTCGATCTCTATGGCCTAAATAATCGAAGCCATGAGGACTTACAGCACAACAAATATGATATTCAAAGCATAAACTATTTAAATGAATTAAACAGCCCCTAAAATGTAAAAAATAGTAGCTAAAAGCAAGATAAAGTAAGTAAAGAAAGTAGAGAAAAAGCTATGGAACAAAGCCTAATGAGGGGTGGCTAACCCTCCACTTTTTGCAATTTTAAATCAAAAATTTTAGCCCCAAAACAGTCCAAGAATAGTCCCGAAATAGCCCAAAAACAGTGGCTAAAAGTGTGTTTAAAGAGCACAAAAAGATAGACAAAAGCAAGAGATATAAAGCTAGTAAGCAAAATCAAGGAGAGGTGGTTAACCCCTCAATTTTTGAGACTTTTAAACCATGTTTTTCAGCCTTTTTTAACTCTAAAAATCAACAAAGAAAATAGTGCAAAAACAAAGGGTATGAGCTATGGGATAAGGTGCAAGAAAGGGTGTTAAGTCTCTCTACCTTTGGTAGCTCTTCAACCCTAAGTTCTAACACTTGGAATGGATCCAAAACAGTAGGAAAACACAAGAAAAAGATAGAAAAAGATTGAAATGAAAGAAAGAAAAAAGGTGACAAGCTTATACCTCTTGAAGAGAGCAAACTTTGGTGCTGATCAAACTTGATTCCAAACACCCTCAAGTTTATGAAATATGGTTTGAAACTTCAACAAAAAGCTTCAAGAACAAGCTCTAATGGTGTATGTATTATGTATGTATTGTTCAAGAATGTTTGAAGGTCAAAGGAAGCAAGGAGGATGGTTTTAGCTCTCAATCTCCCTCAAAGCCCTTAGGAAAATCTTCTAACCTTAAAATCCGAATGCAGCGGGTCTATTTATAGAATTTGAGCCAATTTGGTCGAAAATATCTTCAAAAATGGACAGCTGGCTGATTCCCGCCAGCTATCTGTTTAGCACTATTGAGACCTGGCCGGGCCCAAAAACACACGGTTGGACCTAAAAAGCAACTCTGGAAAAGTTTTCATTGAGACCGAGTCGGGTCTAAATGAGCCACGGCTGGTTCTAAATGGACCCAATCGGGTCCAAAAATCTGTATTTCAGACCCGATTTCAAACGGCATATCTCCCTTATCCGGACTCGATTTTAGGTGATTCTTGAGTATAAATTAAAGCCCCGGAAGTCTACTTTCCAATGGTGGTAACCTCACATCTAAATTCTAAGTGTCCAAAGAGATATACCTAATTTAGTGAAGGCTACTCATCATTTTTCAACGATTTGATGCTCAACTTCTTCCTAAACTAGTTTTCTTCCCTTCCCTCCTATTTCCTTCAACTCCAAACCTATAAATAAGATTTTTTAAATATTTTTCAAAGAGTTCATTGTAGACACCCCATTTTTGACCGTCCTCAAGATTTAGACGTCATCGTTTGAACACTCGATGATCATTCCATGCTCATGTTCGTTTTGAGTTCTCGGAGGTCTCGACTACGCGCCTTACCTCAAGATCTCTCAACTTGTCTGTTTTGTGCTTGGTTGTGAACCAAACACTTGTGTTTTTGCTTCTAAGGGAAGAGGGTGGTTTTTTTTCCATGCCCTCAACCCACCAGCCAAGGCTTGAGGCCACCGGCCCTTTTTTCTTGCCATCGGCCAAGTGTGTTGGCCGATCGGCACTATTTTTGGTCGGCCGGCCATTGTGTTGGTCGATCGGCCATTTTTGCTAGCCGAACCCTATTCATCTGCTTTATGCAAATATTTTGTGCCAGTTGGCACAGTTGGCATCCATAATTAACCCCCTTCATACACGTGTATGAAGGGATTTACACCCTTTTCTTAGCTTCTCTTAGAAGCTTTAGATTGAACTTCTATAAAGAGGGAGTTCCTCCTCCCTCCTCAGAGGTTTAGAAAAATGAGGGTAGGAGAGTTAGATATAGTTTTGTATCTATACTCCCTTGTTTGATCCTCATTTGTGCTCAAAAGTGTAGTATTGTCTTACTTTTGCACACAAACACACACTAGAACACCATCCTCTTGGAGCTGAGGTCTCTTGAGGTTGATTTCACAGTTCTTGGGTTGGTTTGAACTCAGAAAACCTGCTGGAGCTTTGTTCTTGAAGAGGTTCTACAAGGGTAAGTTCCTTGCTTTAGATACCCCTTTCTTGCTTAAGCTTTTAGTCCTTCTTTCTTATTGTTTTAAGCTTAGTTTATAACTGATAAAAGTTCTAATTTTGTGTTCTTTAGATCTTTGTTTAAGGTCATTTTGAGGTTTGGGGTTGTTTACCCCCCTCCAAGGCCTTGTTAGGCCTTGTTTTAGGCCATCCCTTTTGGCCCTTGCTTTGAGCTTTGCATGACCCTTCCATCACTAAAATCCAGAGGATTTTCAGTGGTGGAGAGGTGGTTTTGGTGTCCTAAATAGGAGAGGGTCATCCCCTCTCCTTGTTGTCTTGAAAGCTTGCATAAATGGCTTATGTTTGTAGCATGTGTTCTTAGCTTGTTTTAGCTTCATTTCAGTATATATTAGGCTTTTTTTTGCCATGATATAGCACTGCTTTGACTTGGTTTAGACATACCATGCATGCTTCATGTACTTGTCTTGTAATCCCATGATTTGCCTTAACATGCATCATGCTTTAAGCCATGTTTCTAGCATGATTTTGGCTCGACTTCATGAAGCTTTTAGTCTTATTGTAACATGCTTAAGCTCTGATTTGAGTTTTTTTTACCATAGATGCCATGCTTTATATAGCCGCCATGCATTTTAGCTTGTTAGCTTTGAGTGTCCAAGTCACTAGCATGCTTTACTTGGCTCATTTCAATGATTTGGAATCACTTGTTATGTTATTTCAGTCCATATAGTATGCTCATATACTTGCATTTGTCACTCCTTTATTGTTTTGAAGGGTTTGTGTTTTATGCCTCATGAATGTGCCATTGTGTATGCCATCATGCTTAGGTCTTCGGGATGCCATGTAAGTGGGTTTTTGGGCTTACTTTGACATGTCATAACTCTAATTTTGGTTGCCTAAGTCATGCCATGTTTGGTTGTAATAGGTGTAGTGCAATTGCCCCTTTTGGCCTTGCATGCGTCTTGTTTTGTGCTCACCTTTCTAGCATGTTTTGGCCTCATCCCATGCATGTTCTAGCCTTGTTTTGGACTGCCTTGGGACTGTTTTGGGTCACCTTGGTCCTTTGGGGCTTGGTTGATATGGCCATGGTTCAAGTACCTTGGCTAGCTTTGAACTTGAAGTCCATTAGCATGCCTTGCTTGTGTTATGTGTTTGATTTGGCATCACTCTTAACATAATTTCAGAGCTTATGGTGTCACCATACTACCATGATTGTCACCCCTCGCTCATGTTTGGGTGTTATGACCTTATGCCTTAACTCTTGGACCATTGCATGTGCATGCTCATTGTGCATTTTATTCTATCATTTCATCATTTTGGCCACTGTTCTTGGTATGGCTGAGGCCTACCCATTTTCAGTATAAGTCCATGGCTCATGCGATTTATGTGTTGTTGCATGCTTGTCACACTACATGTTGTTGCATGCTTGCCCATCCTTGCATATTGTTACATGCCTTGCATGTTTGCATGCTTAGGTTACATTTCGCATGCTTGGTATGTTTTTGCATGTTGTTGCATGCTTATTTCATTTTGCATGTTGTTGCATGCCATGCATGTTTACTTGTTTAGGTTGTATGCCTGTTGCATATTAGTTGCATTGCATGACATTGTTGCATGTTGTTGCATGCTTGAGTTGTTTGCATGCTTTCTTGCATACTTAGGTTGCATTGCATTGTGTGTGCATTGCCTTGCCTCTTGATCAAGCATGATAGAGGTTGAGGCCCCCTTATGTGTTTTTGTGCATTTCATTTGATATTGAATTGCACACTTGGCTCATTTGGCCATCATGCATTGAAATGCGTGATTGGTGGTCCGAGGGTTGAGAACTACACACCTTTGAGTCTTAAACATGATAAGGGGTGTAGTTGTGCAGACATTGTCTTGTAAATGTATTGCCATGCTCTGTTTGTCCTCTGCTGCAGCAAAACAGCATTCTGCAGGAATAGATGGCCGGTCGGCCATCTGAAGTGCCAGTCGACTACAAATTGTTGGCCGAGAGCCCTATTTTTGGTCGATTACCAGTTCTCCTTGCCCGATGGCCTTACCTCTTGGTCGATGGACTCTCAGCATGTCCCCAAGGTGGTTTAGAAGTATCCTTGAGACTTGCGCAGTTTTCAGAGGTGCAGAGTAGTGCAAACAAAGGCAACATGACATGGCGATGGATTTCCGAGCGAAGCCGACCGAGCATGCATGCATCTCTCTTCCCGTGGCTGTTTTACTACTTTAGTAGCTTAATTAATTTGTTTAATTAGTTAAGTGTTGTGTAATAATTAATTAGCTTGTTAGTTAGTTAATTTGTATTATTCTTTCGGTCCCTCTGTCGAGAGAGGCATAATTGTGTAATAAGCGTGCGCGTGTGTGATGCATGTCTTCCAACCTTACGTCTCTCTCTCTTTTACTTACCTGCTTATGATGGTTAGTTTTAGGACATATTTCATTTTATCATCCTTATGCTATGCATATTTGCATCCATTCATCTGTATTGCATGCACCGGGCTTAGCGCATCATGTTAACTGCATCGTATTTCAATTCCAACTTGAATACATGTACTAAATTGCATCTCACATGCCATCTTAGATTAGCCGAGCCTATTCTAGCTGCATTTTGCATGTGCTGCATTAGCCATCTTAACGTGAATTAGGATCATGCATTGATTATTAACCAGTTCTTTGTTTTGGCTTGGAGTACACTGTGAGTGTTTATGTTTTAGCATCTTGCATGTATGTGAATGTTAACACAAAAACATGCTTGCCATGAGGCTAATTGCTTATGTGATATAACTGCCTGAATGCCTGTAGGTGAAGGTTAGTTTGCTTGAATTGGAATAATTCATCAAAATCCGTGTTTTAGCCTACTTGCGAGTAGCAAAATTCAAAACCATATCCAAACAAACGGATATGCGATGCTTTGTTCCAAGTTAGGCGATCTAGTCTGTACTTATTTTGCTGTGCGCATCATGTAGTAAAGATTAGCCAATTAACCGGAATAAGAACGCATGTGTTTTCAAAAACTCGATATCATGCTTAGTACAGGCCGATCTTCGGATCGGGCGAGCGGGGGTGCTCATAGATGACCTTCCCCAATCGTACCCAAGTTCCCGAGCCGAGGCAACTTTGGTGATCACGGACACGTGGCCTTAGGCACGAGTCAGGGTTTCCAAAATTCCCCCAAAATAAAATATTTAGGTAGCGACTCTGTATCTGGCAAAGCAGTCCATGTTTGGCACTTCTTTCTTAAAAATCAATTTTTCAAAACGATTTGCCAGATTTGGACACTTTGGTGATTTATCGGTCTCGCATTGCACTTTGCGGGATTAGATTCAGAATCGTGACATATGAGTCCGAACTATGGAAGCAAGGCCCTCAAGGGCGCGTCTACATTCACCTCCCTTCCATTTATTTCCATTTTGCCCTTACTCGGTTTACCAAAAAGTGCAATGTTTTAAACGATGCAAGCCTCAGAACATCGTAGAAGCATTTGGAAAAATATTTTGAAATGATCGTTTTAAGGTCTAAAATAGTTTGGCCAAAATGGGGTGCAAGATTTGGGATTAGAGCTTGAATCCAAATTTTTTCTCTGAGAATTCAAAAGATTGCACAATGTAATTTTCATCATCGGGTGTTTAGAATAAAGCGCCCAAGTCTTATGGGTGATCAAAAATGCGGTGTCTACAGAATTATTCCCCTCAGTCAAATGGTGTTGATGAGCGAAAAAATAGGATGTTAAAAGAAATGATGAATGCAATGTTAATAAGTTTTGAGTTGCCACAGAACTTGTGGGGGGAAGCAATTCTCTTTGCAAATTACATTCTTAATAGAATACCTCAGAAGATTGTAGACAAGACTCTATATGAGTTGTGGAAAGGCCACAAGCCTTCATATAAATACCTACAAATGTGAGTGTCTTACGAAAATGGCAGTGCCTACACCCAAGCGGGTTCGGATAGGTCCGAAGTCAGTGAATTGTATATTCATTGCCTATGCACATAATAGCAGTGCATATCGATTTCTTGTGTTTAAGTTTGTTATTCCAGATATACACAAGAATACTATCATGGAATCAAGAAATGCATTTTTCTTTGAAGATGTATTTCCTTGTCATCTCCAAGAAGGGATTCTGAGTTCCATGAAAGAGGTTAAGGGTGACAATGATCACATAGATGATCACATAAATGATCACGTAGATGATCAAGTGTCACGACCTAAACCCGCCCCTATGGGTTTAGCACCGTAACTGGCCAGTAATCCGAGATTACCGAAGGCCTGCTTAACAGTAAAACAGTAATACAGAGTACAGTGGCTGGCAGAAGCCAAAACAGTAAATGAAAGATGTCCAATGAGCTGTGACAGTCTGTATGCAAGAAGACTTTTTAAACATATACACATTCAAACCATAACAATATGTACATACATCATATACAGGCATACCGGGTTAGGGACCAAGTCCCTACCATAACAGTACAGTACAAATACATATATCATGCAGTCTATACAGTGTTACAAAACCAGGAACAAAAAAGGGGGGGAAAACTAAAACACCCCAAAAAGCCCTAGCTTGAAGGACTTGGAACCTCGCAGTGAGGCACGTTGGTTGGCTTAACAAAACGGGAGCTTAAATCCCACGCCCCTAGCTCCGATCCGGTGCCTGGACACCTATATATATATATAAACAGTAAGCTAAAGTCCAGTGAATAACATATGCGTAAAGAGGTTAAGAAGGAGTATTTAAAACAGTCATTTGAACAGTATATCAGTTAATCAATTATAGCAGTCATAAGTGGTACATCCAGTAGCAAACAATACAGTAGGTCTTAACAGACCGAACAGTCAGTTGATGGCCATCATATCAGTAAACAGTAGTGGTTCCAACATGGGAACCGATAGAGATCTCTGTAACAGTAGCAATAACAGTTCAGTAACAGTAAATCGCTATGGATGCCACGAATACAGTTCACAAATAGGACAAACATTCATTCAGTAAACAGTGCCATTTCATAAGGCAGTATAGTCATTTGTTCAGAAAATAATCTCAATTGAACATATCTTTACAACATTGTTACTCACAGAGTTCTGGGCTACAGATAAGCTAGTACGCGTCCTCGGATGCCAACCCTACACAGTTATAGAACGAACACACACTAAGCTACACAGTTGGGAAATAATAACTTAATCCCTAATTTGCCTCGATGTGGTTCAACATCAATATCCTCGTTAAAATGCCTTAAACTAGGCCTAGAAATGCCTAGGATAGAATGAGGATGCAAAGATGCACTTTAAAACACTTTTCAAAATTTTCAAAAAACAAGGATCTCGCTCGAGCGTGGCTTTTTTCGCTCGAGCGGACATGCAGACAAAGAAGCTCCGCCAAGCGTGACTTTCGTCGCTCGAGCGGACTGCAAGCTATAGTAAAAATACTGGATACACAAAAATCACGCTCGACAGGCGCTCGATCCACGCTCGAGCGTGAGACACAAGTCCTCGCTCGAGCGTAAACTCTTTTGTTCACTGTAAACACATGCAAAGTACCGGATACACGCATTTCACGCTCGAGCGCCACTTTCCTCGCTCGAGCGAACTGCAAGAACACAAGGCGTACGCTCGAGCGTGGAGTTCCCCGCTCGAGCGTGAGTCCAAATTCTGGAAATTCCAGATTCGAACCTCAAGCTCAAAACCAACCTTAAATGTACCAAAATCGATCCTTTTGGGCTAATTTTCTGGAAAACACTTTTAAACTCATAGTATAACATGTTTTGAAGATCAATTTAAGAAATTAAAGCCCAAAGGTAGTTTAATTAAACACACTTTTCAAATAAACCTCAAGAACATAATTTACATGTAACATGCATGTGTTCTAATGAATTCAAAGCTTCTAATGCATGCTCCAAAGAGCCAATCCTTGCAAGAACATGGTGAATTAAGGTGAATTCATGGATAGAGACCAAAAATATCGACATGCATGAAGAAATTCTCATGAAACAACTTCCAAACTCAACAATAGGACCATGCATGCATGAATTCTAACTCAATTCAACAATTTAAGCCATATTTGGCTCTAGACTTCAAAATTACAATGGACCATGCAAGAATCAACTCAAATACACAAACAAGAAGATAAATTCTCTACCTTAGGTCTTGAATTAAGGTATGGAAGCTCAAATATGTAATTCTCTCTCCAATTCTTCAAGTTCACCAAGCAATTTAGTTGAATTCAAGCTCTTTCCTCCCTCTCACTCTCTTAAGTCGGTTTGCTCAGATAGGAAAAGGGTGAGATGGTGTTTGTGATGCAACAATTGAGCCCAAGTCAAAGTTGTAGGAATGACCACTTAATGGAAAAACGGTAAATTAGCCAACTAATATAATTTATCAATAATTAATCTAATTTAATCATACCAAAACACATTTCAATTAAATACACCATAAAATCACTTAAATTTCAATGAGCGTAAAACATTAAGCAATTCCAAAATCAGCCGCCGATAAGGCCTTCAATTAGCAGTTTAAACATAAAACACGAACAGATAGTTCAATGACAAACAGATAGAAATGCATTTAAACTAATACGTTCAATCAATCAATTTAGGATTTCAGTCAATCAGTCAGTTAACATGCTTAATCATGGATTAGCACTAATCAGTGGTGAGGGTTGTCACATCAAGCTGCAAAAGTAGATGAGCCAAGAAGGAGTAAAAGGGCTAGGACTACAATGTCCTTTGGTCTGAACTTCTTGACTTATATGTTAGAGGGAGAACCTCGAACTTTCTATGAAGTTGTGATTTCACCTGAAAGTCCTTTATGGAAAGAAGCAAGTAAAAGTGACATTGATTCTATCTTACAGAACCATACATGGGAGTTGGTTGATCTGCTCCCAGGCAGTAAGGCCTTAGGGAGTAAGTGGATCTTTAGAAGAAAGCTGAAAATGGATGAATCAATTGATAAGTATAAAGCTAGGATAGTTATCAAAGGATATAAGCAACGAGAAGGCCTGGATTACTTTGATACGTATTTACTTGTGACAAAGATTACATCCATTCATATGGTGATTGCAATAGTAGTTTTACGTCATCTGGAGATACATTAGATGGATGTAAAGACAACTTTCTTAAATGGAGATTTAGATGAAGAAATCTAGAGAGAGCAACCCGAGGGGTTTTCAGCTCTAGAAAAAAATAAGAAAGTCTGTAAGCTTGTCAAATCATTATATGGTTTGAAGTAAGCTCCTAAACAATGGCATGAGAAGTTTGACAACGTTATATTGTCAAATGGGTTCAAAATCAATGAGTGTGACAAGTGCGTATATGTCAAAGACACTGACAGAGGTTATGTCATTTTGTGTCTATACGTTGATGACATACTCATTGTTAGTAGTAATGATGGGATGATTAGAACTACCAAGAGATTGTTAAACTCTAAGTTTGACATGAAAGATATGGGCCTTACAGATGTAATTCTAGGTGTTAAGATTACCAAAGCATATGATGGTATTGTACTTTCTCAATCTCACTATGTTGAGAATATACTTGAGAAATTTAGTAAATCAGATACAAGTGTGTCTAGGACACCGGTAGACTTAAGTCTACACTTGACCAAGAATAATGGCGAGAGTGTCTCTTAGCTAGAATATTCTCAGGTCATTGAGAGTTTGATCTATTTAATGAGTTGTACAAGGCCGGATATAGCCTATTTAGTTAGCAAGCTTAGTAGATATACGAGCAATCCCGATGCCACTCACTGGAAGGGTATCGTTCGGGTGTTAAGGTATCTCTGTTTCACCCGAGACTATGGATTGCATTACACCAGATATCCAACAATAATAGAAGGCTATAGCGATGCGAATTGGATATCTGATGTTAGGGATTCGAAATCCACCAGTGGTTATGTGTTCATCCTTGGAGGGGCAGTCATGTCTTGGAAATCTTCCAAACAAACATGTATCTCACGATCAAAGATAGAATCAGAGTTTATAGCATTGGATAAAGCAACAAAAGAGGTAGAATGGCTTCACTAAGATATTCCACGTTGGTTGAAACCTGTGCCAGCCATCTGTATTAAATATGACAATCAATCGGCTATTGGACGAGCACAGAGTAATATATATAATGGAAAGTCTAGACATATTCATCGTAGAGATAATTCCATACAACAACTACTCTCTAACGGAGTTGTCACTTTAGACTATGTGAAGTCTAAGGACAATATTACAGATTTGCTAACCAAAGGGTTAAATCGATTGTTAACAGAGAAGTCGTTAGAAGGAATGGGTTTAAGCCCTTTAGTGTAATGTGTTACCAAAATGGAAACCCAACCTAGTTGATTGGAGATTCCAAGATCTAGGTTCAATGGGACAACCTAATTACGTGTAACAGTGCTATGTCACTGAGAAGGTTAAACCTCCAGCCATTCCTTTTATCAGTGATACCTGCAAGTGCAGAGGTTAAGCTAAACTTTTAATGACTCTACTGTTTTGAGCTGTTGAGCTGAGTATAGCAAGATACTCAAGTAGAGTCATCTATGTGAGTGTGAAGTGGGGCCATTTCTATAAGAATTTACAAATCCGAATTCTTTAAACCACTCACTGAACCAGGCTAGTGTTCTAGGATGAAACTAGACACAACGGTGAGAATAAAACGATGGTTGGAGCAATTCCTGTATGAGGTCTATTGAGAATTGACAAGGCCAAATTCTTTAAACCACTCACTAAACTAGGCTAGTGTTCTAGGGCTAAACCGGACATAACAGTGAAAACAGAATGATGGTTAGAGTAATTCCTGTGTGAGGTTTGTTGTCTTAGTTTACATAAATGGCAGAACAGTTCAAGACTTTGTGTTCACTGGGCAGCTAATAAACTCGATAAACTTCATGTAGGAGCCGAATTTCCTTGGATCAATAGAGAAAAATGAACCAGTCCGGTCCATAACATAACCTCTATTCGGCATTGGTCCCAGTCAATTGAAGAGCAGAACAAAATAGTCGGCATTCCAACCAGTAGAACAAAGGCCGAGTAGAAGTACATGTAAAGGATCAAGGATGGGCCAGGCCCTAAGGCGCAAAGAGAATACTATAAATACAGGATCTTCAGTCAGAGGAAGGTATGTGAAAACCATTACACTTAACTTAAAATACAAGTAATTCAGAGAGCAGAGACTGACTTGCCCGTCAGAGTGCTAATTCCAGCACCCCTGACCGGAGTGTTAATTCTTTTTCAGGTGGCTAGCTGAGGATCACGAGTGTCCCCCAGGATCTGAAGAGTATTTCCAAACCACTTCTCCACAATTGGCGGATCGCGAGTGTCCCCCAGGATCTTAAAAGTATTTCCAAACCACTTCTCCACAATTGGCGCCGTCTGTGGGAATACTCAGATACATCCATGGTGGACGTAACAGAAGGCCCTTCGATAGTCACTGATGAAACCACACAGAGAGACGACCTCACTCCAACAAACATGCTTGGACCGAAGACTATCCCCACAAGACGCGCTTTGAACTTCGCCTCACCCTCGACTTCAGAGCATGAGGCAATGCAAGCGATCATGGAACAAGCGAAGCAAAAAGAATAGAGGTTGGAGAACATGATCGCTGAGAATGAACGTCTACGTCAGGACTTGGCCTTGGAAGTGGCAAAGTCCAAACAAGCTGTACGCCAAGATCCAGAATGACCTCTAAGGGCAGGTGGTCAACGACCTCGAACCCAACAACAAGACACTGATAGTGACTCCGACTCATTATCCCCGGAGCCCAAGAAGAAGGGATGACCCGAGACTTCTAGTTACTCTGAAGAAAGTCCACGTATAAGGCATAAGCGCAGAAGAAACAGTTCAGATGAGGAAGGCCAGCATGATCCCTTTGTGCGACGGATTGCAAGGGCGGTTCTGCCCAAAAAGTTCAAAGCTCCGTCTTTCACTCTCTATGATGGAAAATCAGACCCCACCGATCACATCCATCACTACAAGCAAGCCATGACATTGCATGCAGACGATGAGGCTCTCATGTGCCGAATGTTTCCCAACAGTTTAGGACCATTAGCTGTCAGGTGGTATAATAAACTGGAGCCGGCTTCGATCAAAAGCTTCCATCAATTACAGAAATCCTTCAGGGCCAGATTCATCACCAATGAGGTCTAGCCAAAACAAGCTGACTCTTTCTGGGCAATGCAGATCCAGCCAGGAGAAACACTAAGAGCATATTTGGCACGCTATTGGGAGTGCTTTAATCTTGTCGATGACGCTTGCAACGATTCTATGGCCATCACCGCCTTTAAAATGGGTTTGCATCCTAACAGTGCTCTCCGCAGTTCCTTGACTAGAAGACCCCCCAAAACAGTCTAGTCATTGATGAAGAAAGTTGAGGAATACTGCAAAGTGGAGGATGACACCTTACGAGTCAAAGTCGAAAACGTGGCCAACAAGCCGGCCCCTTCTGAAATTGCTCAACCAATAAATTCTGTACCACCTCAGAGCCCTGAACCACGGCATCGGGCTAAACGAGACAAGAGACGGGATTCCCGCCGATCAAACGACCAATGCTCCCACCGAGCAAATGAACAACTGCAAGTTGATAGCAGGGGCACGAGGCGCGCCGACAAGAAATATACGGAGTTGACAGAGCCGATCAACGCGGTTATGTCCAAAGTCCAACACCTTCCGACACGAGAAGACGGGATAGACGGTGTGAGTATCATAAGGACCATGGCTATGATACTGAGAGTTGTTATGCATTGAAGGATCACTTGAAGGAATTGGTACAAGATGGTCGGAAACAACAGTACGTCCGAAAAGGCAACTCAACCAAAGCAATAGCCTTAAGATAGGATTCCCCTCCACTCGGCATGATCCACATGATATACAGCCTGCCAATGTCATTCGCGATGCATACGATTCAGTCAAATCCCGACCCTCAAAGTCAACTCACTTCGGCTAAACGGCCCCATGAAGCTACGAGCATTGCTTTTGATGATTCAGATTTGGCCAGAGTGATACTTCCCCACATTGATCCCTTGGTAATTGAGTTACGCGTAAACCGATTCATAGTTGAGCGCGTACTCATTGATCCGGGTAGCACATCAGAGGTTATGTACTACAAGACATTCACCAAACTCGGCTTCTCTGAATCGGATCTCTCTCTGGCCCTTTATCCACTATTCGGCTTCAACGCCAATCCAGAGTACCCGTTGGGAAAAATCACACTACCCGTTCGAGCAGGCTCCCGAACAATGGACATAGAATTCTTGGTCGTCAAGCTGCCATCGCCGTACAATCTCATTATGGGGTGAACTTGGTTGCACACCATGCAGGCCGTGCCGAGTACGTATCATCAGCTGCTACGCTTTCCGACAGAACGTGGCATCGAGCAAATTCGTGGCTCCCAGAAATCAGCACAAGCATGTTATCTCCTCGCTGGAAAGATGCCAAAAGAGTTACAAGTGAATTCCATTGAGGTGCCGGATCGGGAGAGCCTCGACGATGTTGGATGGCTCCCAAGTGAAAAGGCCACAGAAGGCCTAGATCGAGTTGAAATCAACGGAAGCCCAGACAAGTTCTTCATGGTCAGCGCCTCCCTGAATCAAGCCGACAGACAACAGCTAATTTCTTTCCTGCTCAGCAACCTTGATGTCTTTGCGTGGACTCCATACGAGATGCCGGGTATAGATCCGTCCGTTTCACAGCACTGTTTGAATGTTGACCCTAAGTGCAAGCTGATCATTCAAAAAAGCTAGCAGTCAGCCGCAGAGCACACTGCCGCCATTGTTGAGGAGGTTGACAAGCTACTTGACGCCGGGGCAATCAGGGAAGTGACCTACCCTACATGGCTCTCTAATACAGTGGTTGTGAAGAAGAAAAATGGGACTTGGCAAGTGTGCGTCGATTTCACGGACCTAAACAAAGCCTGCCCCAAGGATTGTTTTCCCCTACCCAGAATTGCCCAACTTGTAGATGCAACGACATGCCATCAATGTATGAGCTTCCTCGATGCTTACAGAGGCTACCATTAAATCGCCATGCATCCAGAGGACGAAGACAAAACTGCATTCCTTACCCCAAGAGGAACCTACTGCTACAAGGTTATACCTTTTGGGCTGAAGAATGCAGGGGCAACCTACCAAAGACTGGTCACTGCCATGTTCAAGGAGCAACTCAGCCACACTATGGAAGTGTATATTGATAATATGGTGGTCAAGTCCAAGGAAGAACAAAATCACATAGCCGACCTGGAAGAGACATTCGGCATTCTACGTAAATATAGAATGAAGCTGAACGCTTCCAAATGTGCGTTTGGAATCGGCTCTAGCAAATTCTTGGGTTACATTGTCAACCACCGAGGAATCGAAGCCAACCCAAGGCAAATCGTAGCAATCCTAGAACTCGGCTCCCCCCGATCGGTCAAGGAAGTTCAGAAGTTAATGGGGATGGCCGCCGCACTCAACAGGTTCATCAGTCGTTCCACGGACCGCTGCTGACAATTCTTTCATACACTACGGCAGGACAAGGCTTTTGAATGGTCCGCCGAGTGCGTAGCTACTTTCAACGGCCTCAAGACCTACCTCCGATCAGTTCCACTCTTGACAACACCTTCGGCCGATGATCCGCTCATTTTGTATCTGGCAATTTCCAACCGGGCCGTCAACGCCGTACTGATAAAGAAAGAACTGGGGGAGCAGCGGCCAGTGTATTATGTGAGCAAGGAAATGGTTGACGCCAAAACATGCTACCTTCCATTGGAAAAACTCATTCTGGCTCTTGTCATGGCAGCAAGAAAACTGATGCATTACTTCCAGGGGCATAGCATCAGGGTGCTAACAGATTACCCCATCCGATTAGTACTACGAAGTGCAGAAGCGTCAGGCCGCATTTCAAAATGGGCTCTTGAACTCAGCCAATACGATATTCAGTTTCTACCTAGAATCTCAATCAAGGGACAGGTGCTTGCCGACTTTGTTGCTGAATTCACAGGAGGTTTTACCGACTTCAAGTCTGAAGAAATTCAACCTAAGCCGAACTGAAGAATTTATGTTGGAGACATTTAGCAGTTGTACTGTGATGGATCGTCCAATCAACAGGGCAGTGGAACCGGAGTAGTAATCATGGCTCCTGATGGCGCAATAATTGAGCAGGCCGTCAAGCTCGGCTTCGAAAGATCAAATAACGAAGCTGAATACGAAGGCCTTCTAACCGGTTTGGGTAATGCACATCTTCTGGGTGCTCGGCGTTTGCTTGTATTTTGTGATTCAAAACTGGTGATCAACCAGCTAAAAGGGAAGTACGCGGCAAGGAATGACCATATAGCGGCTTACATGAAAACGGCTAACTCCTTGCCGGAAAATTTGACCATCATGAATTGAATCAGATAACACGTGATCAGAACACACATGCATATGTCCTGGCTTGCCTAGCCTTCGCCATTAACTCAGAAATTAAATGGACCATCGAAGTAGGTTTCATCCCGGAGCCGAGCGTTGGCCCTTCGGAGGAAGTCCAGGTCAGTGTTATAGAATTTGGACCGAGTTGGATGGATCCCATTACTACATTCCTGTCTTCCAAACAGCTCCCAGAGGACGAGAAAGAAGCGCACAAGCTACGAAACAAAGCCCTACAATATTACTTGGATCCGCAAGGAAAGCTTTACAAAAAATCCCTTTCTGGTCCATACTTGGAATGCATGCATCCGGACAAAGTCGAAGAGCTTCTGACTGAAATACATGAAGGCAGTTGTGGTGCTCATTCTGGCGGGCGCTCTTTGGCTCATCGAGCCATGACACAGGGGTACTACTGGCCGACAAAGAGAGCCGATGCCGAATGTTACATGAAAAAGTGTGAACAGTACCAGAAGTACTCTCCTTTGACCCACCTGCCTGCTGAAGAGTTAAGCTCCATAACCAGTCCTTGGTCGTTCGCTCAATGGGGACTTGACATCGTTGGACCACTGCTTTGTGCCCCGGGTAACAAGCAATTTTTGATTGTCGCGACAGATTATTTTACAAAATAGGTAGAAGTGGAGGCACTAATGCACATCCGAGATACCGACGTGAAGCACTTCATTTGGAGAAATATCATAACACAATTTGGCATTCCAAGAGCACTCATTTCAGACAACGGCACCTAATTTATTGTGGCGTCTACTGAGAGTTGTGCAGCAAGTATGGTCTCCGGCCTTACTTTTCCATGCCGGTTTATTCTCAAAGTAATGGTCAAGCCGAAGCCTCTAACAAATCCATCTTAGACGGCATTAAGAAAAGGCTGGAGAAAGCTAAAGGTAAATGGGTCGAAGAATTGCCGAGTGTGTCGTGGGCTCATCGAACTATGCCGAGGCGATCTACTGGGGAAACGCCGTTTGCTCTATGCTTTGGAACCCAGGCAATCATACCTTTGGAGATCGGCCTCCCAACCCTGAAATCAAAAGTGTTTGATATGGGCTAAAACGACATGATGCTGGCCTTGGATTTGATTCTGATTGAAGAACGAAGAGACCGTGCCCTTGCATCCATGGCGCGGTATCAGCAGCAGCTTGCTAAGTCGTATAATCAACGTGTTCAGCTGTGCCGCTACACACCTGGAGAGTTGGTTTTGAAGAAAGTACTCCCAGCTGCCAGGAAATCGGCTGATAGAAAATTGGGTCCTAACTGGGACGGCCCCTATCAGGTCGATTCGATCGCGGGAGTAGGGGCCTATCGACTCAAAGACATGTCTGGAAGGAGTCCGCCACGGCCTTGGAATTCAACGCACTTGCGCAAATTCTATCATTAAACCCAACCTGTGAAGAATGATATTAGATCAGAATAGCTCACCATGTACACATTCCACTTTTGTAATGCAAAGATTCCTGTTTACTCATTATGTAATCCAGTTCAAAAGATTTCTGATAAAAGCCTCCGGATTCGGAGCACCCTTCGCGGATATCATGATTGGCCAAATAAAGTCTCCGGATTCGGAGCCCCATCAGCGCATGACGCCTTTGGGCCGATAAAGCCTCTAGATTCAGAGCTCCCTTCATGGATATCACGATTGGCTAAATAAAGTCTCCGGATTCGGAGCCCCATCGACGCATGATGCCTTTGGGCCGATAAAGCCTCCAGATTCGGAGCGTCCTTCATGGATACCACGATTGGCCAAATAAAGTTTCCGGATTCGGAGCCCCTATCGGCGTATAACGCCTTTGGGCCGATAAAGCCTCCGGATTCGGAGCGCTTTCGTGGATACCACGATTGGCCAAATAAAGACTCCGGATTCGGAGCCCCTATCGGCGCATGACGCCTTTGGGTCGATTAAAGCCTCCGAATTCGGAGCACCCTTCGTGGATACCACGATTGGCCAAATAAAGTCTTCGGATTCGGAGCCCCTATCGGCGCATGACGCCCTTGGACCGATTAAAGCCTCCGGATTCAAAGCGCCCTTCGTGGATACCACGATTGGTCAAATAAAGTCTCCGGATTCGGAGCCCCTATCGGCGCATGACGCCTTTGGGCCGATAAAGCCTCCGGATTTGGAGTGCCCTTTGTGGATACCATGATTGGCCAAATAAAGACTCTGGATTCGGAGCCCCTATCGGCACATGACGCCTTTGGGCCGATTAAAGCCTCCGGATTCGGAGCGCCCTTCGTGGATACCACGATTGGCCAAATAAAGTCTCCGGATTCGGAGCCCCTATTGGCGCATGACGCCTTTGGGCCGATTAAAGCCTCTGGATTCGGAGTGCCCATCATGGATACCACGATTAGCCAAATAAAGTCTCTGGATTCGGAGCCCCTATCGGCGCATGACGCCTTTGGGCCGATAAAGCCTCCAGACTCGAAGCGCCCTTCGTGGATACCACAATTGGCCAAATAAAGTCTCCGGATTCGGAGCCCCTATCGACGCATGACGCCTTTGGGCCGATAAAGCCTCCAAATTCGGAGCGCCCTTCGTGGATACCACGATTGGCCAAATAAAGACTCCAGATTTGAAGCCCCTATCAGCGCATGATGCCTTTGGGCCGATTAAAGCCTCTGGATTCGGAGCGCCCTTCGTGGATACCACGATTGGCCAAATAAAGACTCTGGATCCGGAGCCCCTATCGGTGCATGATGCCTTTGGGCCGATTAAAGCCTTCGAATTCGGAGTCCCTTTCGTGGATACCACGATTGGCCAAATAGGGACTCCAGATTCGGAGCCCCTATCGGCGCATGACGCCTTTGGGCCAATTAAAGCCTTTGGATTCGGATTGCCTTTGTACAAGCCGTATAACACAAAGGCTGAAATATGCAAATATTCAAAATGAAATAGTTCAAGCCGCATAAACATAGTCTAAAGCGTACAAACATTCAAAATAAAATGTGTCCTTAGATAAATCGATTGGCATCAAGTGTACTAATACAAATAAAAAGTACGCTACAAATTGAAAACTAAGCGTTTTATTAAAATCAGCCAATAAATACATAATTTCTCTCTCAATCTACATAAGCATTACAAAGTCTTCTTCTATTCGGCGGCTCCCTCATCATCTCTCTTCTCAACTTCGAAAACGGAAAAGGGCAAATCATTCTATTGGTACAATGGCAACACAGAATTCACACCTGCCACCCGGAGAGCCTCAGCTTGCTGAAGTGCCTTGATCTAGCCGTGCTTAAACCTATGATTTTCACATTGGCAAACTTTTTCGGCAAGTTTCTCCATGGTCTTCTAAATTCCGACCTTTCGGCCGTCATGGAAGCCTTTTTCATAGGCCGCGGCCCTCGCAGTCTCAATCGCGAACATGCTAGCCGTGTTCCGATCGGCAATAGCATCACTTATCAGCCTTTGAGTCACTCTCTCTTCCACAATCGAGTTGGGATGGCTGGCTGGTTGAGACTCTGCAGACTTGATTTTCCTTAGCTCACGCTCGGCCTTCTCCACGTGAGCTTCTAACTTTCGAATGCGTTTATCTCTCTGCTCTATATCACGCCGAGCGGCGAGGAGACGCATGCCGATTTCATAAGCAATATACAGCCCCTTCACCGCACCGTGAACGCCTTCACGAAAGACTTCGAAATCCTGCCGACCTACCATCGACTGTTGGACTTCGGATGGAAAAATCTGTTGAGCAAACTCGACTGCCACATTTGGATCTCAAACGATCGAATCCACCTCTGTCATTGTTCTATTCCCCACGAAGACCGCAAAACTCAATGGGCGCGGAGTCGCATCGGATTCCCTTCCAGTGCGGGGTTGAGGAGATTTGCCTTGTGGCTGCTTGTCCCTCCTGGACGACCTACTCCGACGATGAGGAGATTGGTTTCTCTCCCGATCCCTCGAAATCCTACTGCCCGTGCGCGAAGGTTCACCACTTCGACTCATATCTCCTCCCAGCTCAGCTAGCATCCTCGCTTCCCCTCTGTTGTTGAAGAAAAGTCTATTTGACATTCGCACTTGTTTAACCTTCCTCAAAGAGCTGGACTGAGTTGCTGACTGAGCATATAAATAAAGCCTTCGTTCATGAAATACACGCCCATTTATTCCCTACGAATGGAGCACCTCCGAGGCAATCTCATTAATATTGAAACCTCAACAGCCCGGCGCCGATTAAGTTATATGCCCCAATCGCCCCATCAACCGCTCCACGAATCGATTTATTAGTACAATACTCATGAACCTCCATTATTCGGTGTTCTGTGTTCATGAACCAGCTGGGGCAAGGGCAGATTCATCAATCTAGTCGGCTTGAGTACCCAAGCTGCTCTATGAATCAATTTATCAGTACAATATTCATGAACCTCTATTATTCGGCGTTCCACGTTCATGAACCAGCTGGGGCAAGGGCAGATTCATCAATCTAGTCGGCTTGAGTACCCCAGCTGCTCTATGAATCGATTTATCAGTACAATATTCATGAACCTCCATTATTCGGCGTTCCATGTTCATGAACCAGCTGGGGCAAGGACAGATTCATCAATCTAGTCGGCTTGAGTGGCCCAGCCGCTCCATGAATCGATTTATCAGTACAATACTCATGAACCTCCATTATTTGGCATTCTATGTTCATGAACCAGCTGGGGCAAGGGAAAATTCATCAATCTAGTCGGCTTGAGTGCCCCAGTCGCTCCATGAATCGATTTATCAGTACAATATTCAAAAGTTCATTTTATTCGGCGTTCTAGTTCACGAACCTCTGTTATTTGGTGTTCTTGTTATGAACCAGCTAAGGGCAGATTCGTCAAGCTAATCAGCTTATATACCCTAGCTTCCTTATGAGCTGACCGATCAGCACCTCATGAATTCATAAATCAAATTCATTAATCGGCTAATAAGTTTGCCGTCTCACGTAGTCATGACATTTTGTTCTAACTGCTGATTCTTTTAATTATGTACTCATATAACAAACAATACAAGCAACAACTTGAGAGCATAGAAAATTTTCATTCATAAATTGGGCACTAACAGTGGACATTTTACACATGAAAATCCAAAAAAGATAAAAATCAACTAACAAAGAACATACATTGAAATTAAAAATACATAACAAAACTAAATTGATCCCCAAATCAATTCTCGGGATCAGACTCTAGCGGCTCAACGTCCACTTGCTCGTACGGAATCGACATGTCTAATGTCACTCTAGCGGCAGCAAGGGCTTTGAGCCAATCATGTTTGAATCCCTGATTCTCGAATTTGGGGACCTATTCTACATAGTTTTCTAAAGCAGCGCTCTTCCCAGCCTCGAATGCTTCGGAAGCCTCGGAGTCGGCTTTTTCCTTCGCCACCTTCGACTCTGCCAATTCGGCCTCCAGCTTGGTAAACGCCTCCTTGGCTAACTTGAGCGATTCCTCACTCACATTTGCCCTCTCCGCGGCGTCCGATCTGAGCTGGTCAGCAGTCCGCGCCCTTTCCTTCTCAGCTTCGACCCGCGCACTTTCCATTGTGGCTCTCATCGCCTCGAACTCGGCCCTACTCCTCTGACCCTCGACTTCCAACTGCAAACGGCCAATCCTTTCAACGGCATCATGCTGGCAGCGGCCTAATTCGGCGATCCTTCCGACCATCTACAAAATAAGTTGGGATCGTCACATACCAAGAAATACTGTATGCAAACAAAACCAAAATAAGGATTTAGGATGAAGTCACATACCAGGAGGGCCGACTGGGCAGCTAACGCTATTGCTACTAAATTCGGCTCCGCCTAAAAGGTTACCTTGTCAGCCGACAATGAGACCGAGGTAGCCAAGCTCAACGCCATAGCAGGATCCTTCAAGGTCAACGCTTCAGAGGAGATCGGCGTGTTTTTTATCTTTGGTTGAACAACAAAAGGAACAACCACATCTGACTCCTCTAAGCGTGGCCGTTTATCAACAGGGTTCTCCTCAGAGCCGGCCTCACCTTCAGCGACACATTTCTGTCCCCGATCTTCTGAAATCGGCCGTTCTTCTGGATTCGGCCGATCGGCTACCCTTTTCGTTTCAGCCACATCAACGTGAGCCATTTTTTCTACAATAATGGGTTTGGAAGATTCAGTCGGGGCAGGTACAGAACGGGTGGCCTCAACTTTCCGTCGGGTGGCCATGCTTTCAGTATTTCTCTTTCGCGTCATCGTCGTGAGACTTTCCAGCCATACCCTCAGAATAAGAGCCGAGAAGGTCTCCCAAATTTGTAAAAATATCTTCGAAGACATCCCCTCGGCCTGATGTGGACGGAGGGTTAGATAAGTTCAGTCCGCCTTCCTCAAAGGCCGAGTTAATAGTTTCGTCAACCTCCGCTGCCAACTGATCCGGGTCCTCAGCGATTGGTTCCACTGCTTGTTCTTCTAATTGTTCAAAATCGGATGTTTCTAAACCGATCTGCCTCAAGTTTTTGAAGCTGGGAAAGATGAGGGCTGTAAGATGGTTGTCGCCTCGCGCGATCGGAATGTTGTCTGTCGCTGAGAATGTAGTATAAGTCAGCTCGTGCCGCAAGAAAATGTGGGCCACCCTCCCTTGTTTTTGAAGGTTTGGACGGCCGACGAACTGTGGCGCAGTTTTAATTTCTGCAAGCACAATGTCGTCGTCTGAAACTAACACTCTCTTCAAGTCGCTGCCTGCACAAACAAAACGATTAGATGTGTATAATGTCGAACACAAATATGGAAATAACAGAAACAAGTGATCTAATCGGCCACCTGGTTCGCCTTTTTGCCTTGGCACCGGGTCTAGGCGATCTTCACCTTCACCGAATTCCCAATTGCCGCGGACGACGACTATCACACCATCGACACGATTGCCAGAGCTGGCAAGCATAGTCACTAAGTGATGATCAGTATCCTTAGCTCTAAGAAAGTAGTGTCCTAGCTGACCAGTAGATTTGGCCAGGGCATAACAGTGCCGAATGGCAGGTATACCTAAATTAATCCTAAGACGCCGATTTATCCCTACAATTCCCATTATGATGCGAAAGAAATTCACGTTGGGCTAGGAAGGGATCAGACCCCAATATCAAAGAACGGCCCTCAAAAATGGGTGAAGAGGAAAGCGGACTCCGCCCTCAACAATTGATAGGAGAGAAAAGACAATTGTGCTCTCATCTTCCCTCTCCATATCAGTGGTGCTGTCTGCCAAAAGTGACAGATGGACGTCATCGGGGATGGAAAAATAGCGTCGAAAATCGGAGATTCGATCCGCTGAGAGGAGCTCCTTCAGATGTTTTGCCAGTTTGGCCAACCCAAGGATTATGGAAAACTAAAAGCAAACAAGGAAACGGGATCAAAAATAAAAGAGAAGAAAACTTATAGGAGACGAAGGGAAAAACGAGAAACAAGGAGTTGCAGAAGTCGCGAAGTGAAGGAGTTGCGCTAGAAGGCGAGCCAGATATCTTTGAGTATTCAAAACATACATTCGAAGAGACAATTTCAAATCGCATTAAATGGAGGCAGTGTACGAAGGGGCAGGAAATCGTTACAATGACCAAAAAGCGTGTACACGTTTTGACACGCATCGGGAAGAGGGTTAACTGCCGAATTTTTGACTTCCCAGGCTAGAAGCCAAACACGCCGACTAACTGATGCTAACGGGGTGTTTGGGGGGCAATTGTGGGAGCTTAATTTCCTTGGATCAATAGAGAAAAATGGACCAGTCCGGTCCATAACATAACCTCTATTCGACATTGGTCCCAGTCAATTGAAGAGCCGAATAAAATAACCGGCATTCCAACCAGTAGAACAAAGGCCGAGTAGAAGTACATGTAATGGATTAGGGATGGGCCAAGCCCTAAGGCCCAAAAAGAATACTATAAATACAAGATTTTCAGTCAAAGGAAGGTATGTGAGAACCATTACACTTAACTTAAAATACAAGTAATTTAGAGAGTAAAGACTGACTTGCCCGTCGGAGTGCTAATACTGGCACCCCCGACCGGAGTGTTAATTCTTTTTCAGGTGGCTAGCTAAGGATCACAAGCGTCCCCCAGGATCTGAAGAGTATTTCCAAACCACTTCTCCACACTTCACTAGGAAGGGTTCAAAACCAAAAGCTAACCTTTTCCGATGCAAGGGTTATTCCATTGCACTCTCTTTTTGAGTCTTTATTGTTAAGTGTTATCTGTTTGTTGTTATTCGGTCAATTTTTATTCATGTGGGGAATTGTTGGAAAATAATGGTTTTTTTATGACTTTAATGCAATATTAAAGTGGTTACCAATCCTCAATTGAGGTGGATTAAAGTGGGTTTAGATTCTTTGTAGTGAAATCTTTACACTACAAAAAAAAATGGCCAAAAACTATTAAGATTTGAATTAGAAATCGACTCATTAAGTTGGCATTATGAAAGAGGTGCTGAGAAAGATGTGAAACCTTCTATCCCACATTGATTATAGATGAGAGCATTAATGGGTATTTAAATCCCATTTTTTGCCTAAGGGTGTGAGCCCTTTGGGGCATCCAAATTTTTCGAAGGAAAGGAGTTATGGATGCTTCAAGGATGAACTTGGGCCAAGACTAAGGTCCAAGTTGGTTATGCAAAAATTGCCAAATGCGCGCGTGCGGCGCACCGCCCACCTTCCCAGACCAAATTGGGCCGAGGCGGGTCCGTGGTCCGTGATCCGTGGGTTGTGGATCATGGATCTTGGGCTTGAGGCTTGAGACTTGTTGGACTGGATTAAATGTGAGGTTGGGCTGGGTTCTTGGCCCACCCATCTTAATCTTTTTGGGTCTGGCCAGATATGTGGTTGCAGGATTATAGATATTATACACTTGTATATATAAAATGTGTAACCCCTCTTCATTCATGATGGATTTCTCTATCAGTTTTGTAGATTAATTATTGATAGTTTCACAGAGTTAAATCCTGCATTTGATGAAATGAGCCTCTTCCTTTCTCCCTCCATGTGTATAAAAGGAGGCCTTTCTCCTTTAGTTTCGACACCAGAAATTTTGCTTTCTTTGTGTTCTTCCAAAAGTTTTCTTCCAATTTTTATTCTTCCTAGTGATAGAGTGCTACCCGAGTTTTGTTCGCGGAAGCTACACAATAGGTGCATTGTTGTAGCTAGTCTAACTATCGTATCTTGGAAGACAGACGTCGAAGAACCTCCAGCACACAACCGGTGAGGCGGTGAATCTGTTTTAAGGAAACTGTCTAGTACAGGCTTTAGTTTGCTTCCTTTTTGCCATTTTATTTTATTCTGTAATTTTGTTCCATCTACTTATAATTTTTCAACATGTTTCTTGTTCTGAAATTTAGAAGTGTTACATATGAATTTATTTATTTTATTTAAGTACATAATTTTTACAACAGAAATAACGTTGCAATGGCTATTAAGGAATGAGTGTGGTGGCAAAAAGGAATAATGAGTTACGAGAGAGGGTGAGGTGAGAGAAAAAATAGTAGGGGAGGCAAAAGAGTGTAATGAGAGAAGGTGGTGGAGAAGAAAGAGGAGAAATGAAAGAGTTGGAGTAGAATGAGAAGGCCTATGGAGTGGTAACATTGACTGGTGGGGTAGGGGAAAGGTAGCAGAGAGAGTGGTGGTAATGATAGGTGACGATAGTTGTGGACCAATGGTGATTGTGGGGATGGGTGATGGAATATGAGTTTTAATTTTTAGAGTTTGACAGGTGTATTGACATGTTTTGTATTATAAATAAAAACACCCCAACAATTTTTAATTATATTTTTCTTTTTTATCCCTCATCTCTCTCTTCCATTCTTTCTTTTTTCCACTTTTTTCTCTGCATTCCTTAACCTATTTTTGACCACCCCTTCCACGCCATTCTTTGCTACTA
This sequence comes from Camellia sinensis, assembly GCF_055761805.1. Taxonomy (NCBI): domain Eukaryota; kingdom Viridiplantae; phylum Streptophyta; class Magnoliopsida; order Ericales; family Theaceae; genus Camellia; species Camellia sinensis. Next base: position 176,135,988 of record NC_138962.1, on the reverse strand, counting down.
CCACCTCTTTCCTATCATCCTTATGCCTCCCCATCCTTCTCTGCCAACTCTGCTATTCCTTATACGTCTCTCATTTCACTGCCAACAACTCCACTTCAACTCTCATCCGCTCACCCCTACCCTTCCTTTGCCCACAACCAACTCCCTTCCTTGTTGTCCTCGTTGTCATAAACAACAACAATAAAATAAAGGCAAAAAAAAAATAGAGTGAAAAATGATGATCAAAGTTTTACAACGGTGAATCGAGCTTTAGAACGGTGGCTCGTGACGAGGATTTTAAATATGGTTTGGAGAAGATGATTTTGGGATAGGGGTTTGCATCGATGGTTGGTGGTGGTTAGGATTAGGCAAAAGGAAGAGTGAAGACGATGTTAGTGGTTTGAGCATTGAAAAGAGAAAGGTAAGAGAAATGAGAAGGGGCAAAAGGGGTGATAGAAATCCTTAATCTATTCGGTTAATCTTTTAGAGTATTTTTTGCAAAATTTTCAAATTTTAATTTGGTACAAAATTTGAAAAAAGAATAAATTATTATCATTTTCATATGGTTTTGATTTCTTTTGGGAAAAATTAAATTTAAAAAATTAAAAAATAGAGGTTTTAGGGTTTATTTTTTGTCAAAATAATTTATAGCTTTTTAAAAAAATAAAATAAGATAGAGAACAAGTTCTCAAATACACCTTGTTTGGTTTTGATTGATTTTTTTTTTTTTTTTTTGAAAATTAAGTTTTTTATTTTTCATAATTTGTTTTTTGTTTTTAGTGATTTTTTTAAAAAAAAATTAAGTAAATTTTTTACTTTCTCAATGCACATAACTTAGATGCACCTAAAAAGTAAAATATTTGTGAAAAAATATTTAAAACATTCATTAAATACACAAGAATGCAAAAATATTTTTTATATATTTTTTTTTGTATTTGATGAATTTTTTAAATATTTTTTTCATAAATATTATACTTTTGAAGTGTATTTAGGTTAGGTTCATCTAAAAAATAAAATATATTAAAAAAATTTACTAAAACAAAAAATATGGAAAACAAAAAACCCAAGCCTTATTTGGTTTGTGTTGATATATTATTTCAAAAATAATTTTTTGGAGAGAGTTTAGAAAATTTAAAAATTTATTGGTTGTATATTTTGAAAATAATTTTAGAATTTGACATAATTTGATATTTTTTCTAGTTGAATAAATGAGTGTGAGAGAAAAAGTGATTGAAAATGAGGAAGGAGAAAGAAAAAATGATTGATTGATGTGTAGTTGAGAGAAAAGTGATTTTGAAATTTTGTTTTCAAAAATGTCAACCAAACATATTTTTAGAATTTTTTTTCTCTAAAAATATGTTTTGAGAAACAAACCAAAAATGCTCTCAATTTTCTGAAACCAAAAAAACGTGATTTACGTATTACAAAAATTCTCAATTTATACCATCATGTAATTTGAAAATCAAATATTAACTTTTAAATACAAATCATATTCGATAGTCTATATCGAACAATTGATTTTTGTTGAAAGTTAATAGTTGAACAACGAAAATTATATATGAGTGGAGAGAAACTATAGTTAGAAATTCCTATAATTTTGCACTTTATATTCATTGTGGAATTAAAAAATGCTCTCCACAGTGTGGTGGATAGGAGTGTAAAAATGGCCCGCAGCCTGTAGGCGGCTCGAAGTGGCCCGGGGTAGGCCCAGCCCGTTTGGGCTTGGGTCCAAGCCTAGCCCGAGCCCTTGGGATTGGGCCATCATTTTGAAGCCTAGCCCGCCCCGTGGTTCCTGCTCGCCTGGCTCGGCCATGACCCAGCCCATCGGCCCGCTTAAAGCCCATTCAAGGCCGGGCCCGAAACCTGGCCTGCTCGAGGCCCAGTGTCTTTTTTAATGGAAAATAATAAAATTTTGGTAAAAAAAATCAAAAAAAAGCCCCAAAAAAAATGGTCAGGCCTACCCAAGGCTCGAATACCCCTGGGCCTAGACCTAATTTTTTGGCCTGTGGGCTGGCCCAACCCAGCCCAAATTTTGGTGGGAGCCCACAAGGTTCGATATGGGCTAAGCCGGACCAGATTTACACCCTAGTGGTGGGGAAATAGAAGCTTCCCTATTTTTATAATTTCCATTGGTAATGAAATTTAGGACTGTCTAGAATTCTGTTAATTCGTACCGATCCGTTCATTAATTGCTGATTAATTTGATTCACAATTTGAAATTTATAATTTGCCTTCAAAATTGTTCCGCTCCACTATAGTTAATATATATATATACTTTTATCTCTAATATCAAAGTAAAAACCAATGTGAGAAAAATTTAAAATGTAAAATTTATTACAAATTAGCGTCATATATATATAAAATATTATGGGGCAAATTACAAAAAAAAAATCTCAGAATTTCGCGTGTTTTTCAATTTAAACCCTAGGGTTTCAATTTCAACAAATTAAACACTAAAGTTTCATCTGTGTTTCAATGTGAACCCTCCGTCTATATCCGTTTGATTGAACTAACGGAATCTAGACAAAATTTTCAGATTCAAACAAACATGTTCAAACACTTATATCTCTCTCGTCGTAACTCTATTTCGCCTCATTTTTGCGTCGTTGGATTCACTTCATGGCCTTCTGATGCCCCAAAATTTAAGGACATCATAATAAGGTTTAGAACTTAAAATCAATTTTCTTAATTAAGAACTCCTCATCAATGTTGCCACCAAGTTTACCATCATCCATTAATTAACAACACAGAAATTACAAGTTCTTAAATTGCAACTCCAATAAAACTTAAAACTTAGTCCCAGTACATGAAAGACACAAATAAAAAAATAAAAATAAATAAAAAATAAAAAAAAGAAGAAAACTAGAGAAAAGGGTTCATGAAACTTGGGCACACTTCAAGCTAACCAAGCCTGAATGCCACCTTTCAAGACCTCGGTGTTTCCTTCGGTTTCTTCAGTACCTGGCATAAAACGTCAGGGCAACGGGAATGCCAATGAGCAACGAACTCAATAAGATACTACAACCCGAAAATACCCACTTCGATAATAATACTCACAATTAATGAATACAGTATAGTAACAGAATAACAAGAAGTATTTAATAAGTATAACAAGAATGCTATCAGTTGAAATAATAACAATAGGTAATAAGAACAATGGTAAGCGGAAATAGTATTTTATCATAAGGAAAATGCCAAATTTTCTTTTAAATTTACATAGATTTAGTTTATCAGGTAAATCTAAGTAACTCCCCGCAGAGCACTATTTCCACTCAACCGCTAAGCAATGGCCACGGGCAATTCTGACTTCCCCTTGGTCAAATATTCAATTGTTACTTGTTGTAGCTACTAATGATGCCCACGCATCAGGGTTACATACCCGAGTCATGACATCACAGTCTGCCACAAGGAAACGGTCTATGTTGTGATGCCCACACCACTAACCTTATATCGCCTATACTGATAAAAGCCAAAATACCTTCTCGTGCCATGTTGGGGTTCGCAACTCACTTGTGCAAGACTCTAAACCAGGCTCACTCCATCACTTTTAACTTTTAATGCATCGGTTCAATTTCGTATTTCTTTACTTTGTCAAATCACATTTTGATGCATATGCGAGTTTTAGTTTGAAAACCACAGGGACATAAGGTTCATATAGCACAACACAACCACAAATGGCAACCAAATAAGTATTTTAGAATGTCTTAGGAGTCATCACAAAATTTCTTAGAATTTCCCACACTTCTTATTTTCAGCACTGAATGATCGGACTAAAAATAATGAAACCCATACCGACCAAAATTCAATTATTATGATATTGTAAATGGTACTAATTCATTGAGTTAGGAAAATATTTCAAGAAGAATGCCAGGGCTAAAAACGATTTTAAAATGGAAAAATAAAATTTGGAAGAAAACTGGTTTCTGGGACAGTGAGTTATAGCAACTTCCAGCACAGGTGTTCTGTGTTTGAAAAATAAAAAGGACGTCAAATGATGCCAAAAATAGGTAAGGTCAAATTTTTTTGCTATATATTTGAGTTTAGAACATATTTACAGAAGAGCTTGAAGACTGAAAACCAATGGAAGATGGTCAAATAATTTTATTAAGAAACTTGGACAGATTCTGTCGCATTTTAGTAAAATTGCAATTTCTCCTCTTAGACTCATCCATTTTTTGTGAAATCAGAGAAAAATGAAAGATAACTCTTATATCTAACTATCCCAAGTGGTCGTGTAGAAAAATAACATTTTCAGAGAAAATGGGACCTGTTTGAAGTCACTGTTTCTTCTGTGTTGTAAGCAACACTGAGAACAAATATTTATTTCGGTACGAAAATGGTGTCCAATGATTTTATAAAAATTTTAAACGGTATAGAACACCTATATATACTCCTAGTAAAAAAAGATAACACAAGTTATTTTCAATTCATTAGAGCATTTTTCATCCGATAAAATCTGAAACAATGAAGAAAATATAAGTTTCAAGGATAAGTGAACCAACTTTATATCATTTTACTCTCATGAAAGATTATTTCAAACAATAGAGAATATTTGAACACATAAGAAGATAAAATCAGTTGCTAAACTATCTAATCTATGCTTGCAAGAAGAAATAAAAATCATATAATCATGAAATTCTCATCCTATCAAAATGTAAACATGCATTGAGTTATTCTTGGTATGTATGTATTAACAATTAACATTGTGTTATTCTTGCTATGTGGTGAAGAGAGGCAACTTATGGGAGGTCCTGTTAACCATTAAAAGTAGTTTTCCAAAGCCTTGGTGTTTAGTTGGTGATTTTAATGAAATAAGAAATGTAATAGAAAGAATAGGGTGTTCAAGAAGGGATAGGGAAATGAAAGAGTTCATAGATAGATATGAGGTGACTGAAATTCAGATGCTTGGCAGAAAATACACTTGGTGCAATGTTCATGATGGGATTAAATGGAGTAAAATTGATAGGTTCCTTCTTAGTCCTGAACGGATTGAAAGGTTTAAGCTCAAATTATAGGGTTTATCACGAACTATTTCAGATCATTGTCCCCTGGTACTTATGGAGAATGCGAGGGATTGGGGGCCAAAACCCTTTAAGTTCTTGAATGCTTGGCTATTGCATCCTAAGTTTGGTTCTCTAATGGAGAAGGTTTGGAGTGAGTCACACATAGCAGGGGATGCTAGCTTCACTTTACAAAAGAAATTACAAGCTTTAAAGATGGCTTTGAAACAGTGGAATAGAGAGGTGTATGGCACTGTGGAATCAAAACTAAAAGCAGTAAAGGATGAACTGCACATGCTTGATTTGAAAGCTGAAGTCAGTCCATTAGTGGAGGCAGAATTGAAACAGAAAAGAGAGTTAAGAAGTGAGATGTGGACTCTCAGTCGTATGATTGAATGGGCATGGCTTCAAAAATCAAGATTGGATTGGAATCTAAAAGGGGATAGGAATACTAGATTTTTCCATATCACAGCAAGTTGCAAACTCAATAGAAATGCTATAAACTCCATCACAGTTGAGAGGAGTGTGGTTAAAGAAACCTAACCAAGTAAAACATGAGGTGGACCTATTTCAAAAAGCATTTTTCAGAGGAGTGAAGGAGGAGGCCTGTGTTAATAGGGGACTTCAAATATGTAAGGCACAGTCATAATTTTGCACAACTCAAAGCAGATTTCTCCGAGGAAGAGATATGGGCAGCAGTGAAAGACTATAATGGTAATAAAGCATCGGGTCCAGATGGTTTCAATTTGTTATGCTTTCAAAAGAATTGGAGGGTGGTCAAAGAAGAAGTGATCCATTTTATGAATGAGTTTTATATCAGAGGTAGGTTGAAGTATGGTTTGAACTGCTCATTTATTGCGCTCATTCCAAAGAAGGCAAATGTTGTCAACCTAAACGAGTTCAGGCCAATAAGTTTGATAGGGTCTATGTATAAGATCCTAGCTAAGGTTCTTGCAACTAGACTAAAGTCAGTGTTACATGAGGTTATTAGTGAAACACAATCTGCTTTTCTAGGAAGGAGAAACATTTTGGATGGAGTGTTAATAGCCAATTAAATAGTAGATGGGTGGAAGAAAGCTAAGAAGAAAGGGTTGTTGTTTAAGCTTGATTTTGAGAAGGCTTATGATTCCATTAACTGGGAATTTCTTGTTTCAATGCTGTCAAATTTTGGGTTTGGTTCAAAATGGATTTCATGGATGAAAGAATGTGTGTCTTCAGCTAGAGTCTCAGTTTTAGTGAATGGATCACTAACTAAAGAGTTTTCCCCTCAGAAAGGACTTAGACAAGGGGATCATTTATCACCATTCTTATTCAACTTGGCTGTTGAAGGGCTGAGTGTTTTACTAAGGAGAGCAAGAGATATGGGTATCATTAAGGGGGTGGAAATTGGTGTCAATAGAATAGTAATCTCTTATTTGCAATTTGCTGTTGATTCCCTTTTGTTTTGTGAGGCAAATAGGCAGGAGATGATAACTATCAAAAGGATTCTTAGGTGGTTTGAAATCCTATCTGGTCTCAAGATTAATTATCATAAAAGTGTGGTGTGTGGGGTGGGTATTTCTGAAGCATTGAGCAAGGAGTTTGTAACACTGTTGAACTGCACAGCTCAAGGGTTCCCATTGAAATATCTTAGGTTGCCTTTGGGTGTGAGCCCAAGTAGAAAGAACATTTGGAAACCAGTTGTGGATAAAATAAAGGCCAGACTATCTAATTGGAAAAAGAGATTTTTGTCATTTGCTGGTAGGTTGACGTTGATCAAGGCAGTATCATCTAATCTACTAGTGTATTACCTATCACTGTTCAAGATGCCCGAAGGAATTGCTAAGGAAATAAATAGAATTCAGGCTATATTCTTATGGGGAGGAACAGAGTTGAAGAGGAAAGTGCATATGGTGAGATGGAAGGAGGTAACTTTGAGCAAACTTCAGGGAGGGTTGGGTATTCGAAGAATTAAGGATGTTAATGTATGCTTCTTACTTAAGTGGTGGTGGAGGTTTGCAAATGAAGGGGGAATCTCTATGGAAGAAGGTAATCTCCAGTAAACACAATCTGGAAGAGGGAGACTAGTTTCCTATTCTGAATCAAGAAAATAGGAGCTCAAAAATCTGAAGGGATATCCTAGTTGTGGTAGGGTGTGAGCCAATTTGGTTCATTTTTATGTTAATCATTTCTAGATTGTAGTGGGTAACGGACTTAGAGTGAAGTTTTGGCATGATAAATAGTGTGGTGATGTATGTTTTAAAGAGGAATTCCCTAGATTATTCAGGTTATCTAATGACCAAAGGGGCTCTTTAAGGTTCTTTGTTGAAAAGAAAGAAAATTCAAAAAATTGGGTGTTTAGTTTCAGAAGGCAGCTATTTGTTTGGGAGGATGAGGAACTTACCAGGCTCAGAGATGTGCTGAGATTGGCTTCATCTCTCAATCTGGATGGTGTGGACAAACTAGTGTGGTCGGCTGCCAAATCTGGACAGTCTCTTGTATCATCATTGTACAATTACACAATGATAGAGGCTGCGGAGTTGGGGTTTCGTAGTAGGTCAATATGGGTGAACTATCTTCCACCCAAAGTGCAATTTTTTGGGTGGCTTGCTTGGAAACATAAGGTAAAGACTTGTGTGTTTCTTTAGAGGATTGGGATTTTGGATGGGAGTGTATCTTCTGACTGTGTGTTTTGCAAAAATAAGCCTGAGACAATAGAACATGTCCTTATTTTATGCCCCATGGTTTGGAGGGTGTGGACAGGTCTGTTACAGTGGTGGGGTATGCTTTGGGTTGAGCCAAACTCAGTTGAGTGTCTGCTGCATTGGTGGGCTGGAATCTAGTTTAACAAAACAGAGGGGAGAATCTGGAAGGCCATTCCACTTGTAGCTCTTTGGTCAATTTGGGAGTGTAGAAATGATTGTGTGTTTAATGATGTTCAACAAAATATGGGAGAGTTGCAAGAATTAATCATCCTCAGAGTTGTTATTTGGCTCAAGGCTTCATTCAAAGACCTCAACTTCTCTACTACAGATTTTTTGTTCAATATTTATCAGATTAGGAGATGTATTGGTAGAAGGGTGTGAATAATACTGGTGATGTTTGTCCATTATTGGTTTAGTACTGGTGTGAATAGTACTGGTGTCCACTCTTAGTTTTGTGAAGGGTATGTATTGAAATGGTGCTATTTCTTCATTGTAGTGAAGCTATGATGCTATGGGTGCTTTGTTTTGCTGGTTTGTGATGCTTTGTTTAGTCTTGTGGTTTGTTAAGAAACTAGGAGGATTTCATTCTTAATTTGAGGAAAATCTGGATATACTTGGGAGGTTCTGTTGTAGGCTGTTAAGGTTGGGGATCTGTAGTGCTATGTGGATTGCTATTCTGAGCTGTTGTGGTAGCCTATCATATCATTGGCTACGCTGATGTGCTGTTTCAACCCTGGCATCTTCTTGTGGGTGGTAGCATATGATAGGATAGGCTTCTAGGTGCAACCTCAGATGGGATGATGCTTTGTGCACCCTTTGCTATTATGCTTGTCTCTGCTGCCAGTTTTGGAGTTTGCTGATCTATTAGGCGATGCTGCTTGCTAATGGTTTACTCAGCATTGTGTTCTGTTGCTAATGGTCTTCTCAGCATTAGTCTGCTTTTGCTCAATAGTGGCTGCACCTTTTAGTTGTTTTTGCTTGTTGGTTTTGTTGCTTTACTTTATTTGTTGATCTCTCACTAACTAGAGATTGGAGTTTGAGCTAGCTTCAAGCTCATCTTTATTGATGTACTTTATCATACTTTGTATGTTTCATCAATAAAGATTTATTTTGCCGTTCAAAAAAAAAATGTATTAACAATGCATACTCTTGCATATATTTAATATGTAGATTCAATTTTTTTTAAAAAAAAAATCTAAGGAAGGATAGAGGTTGAGTATTCCTACCTCAAGAGCTTTTATAAACTATCCTCAAGATTAGTTTCGAAATTGCGACCACCAAGTACCCTCTCCTCTCCTTCTCTTTTTCTTTTCTTTTCTACTCTTTCACTTTCTTTTTTCTTTTTTTCTTCTCTTTGCTCAGCCATAGTAGTAGAATGGCTAAATAGTGTTCTTATTTGTAGGAGTTTGAGGCCTATTTTTATTTTATTTTTATCCTCTTGGCTTGGGAAATATTACCTACATGTTTAGGCTTAAAAGTGTAAATGTATGCATGCATTGGCATGCCTCTAGCAGCCTTCTTGGAAAGGAGGGCGCCAAATTTCCCTGCCCAAAATCTAACTTCATATATATATATATATATATATTGTGTGTGTGTGTACAAAATAAAATTAATGTATATATAACCTATTCACTAGATGTTTTGCTCCTTACTATCCTCTAACTAACTTAGTTATTATTTGTTTAAATCATTTAGTTTCCACAACTATATTTAAACACAGAAATTTAATCACATAAAGATAAATAAATTTATTTAAAGGAGTTTAATATTAGTATTAATCATGATACTATTAACATTATAATTTAATAATTTAATAATCACTATTAATTGACTTAATATTGTTATTAACAAACTAATTAGTTGTCTAAAAATTCAAGTTCTTACAGCTTAGTTTTCATTCCATCTCTCATATGCCTTGTTTCACTTCTTTTTGCATGCCGTCGGAGTTTCAAAAGTTGGCAAAAAATAAAATTTTCTCTGTTTGGGTAAAATTTTCATATTCAAACCCACATATTCAAACCCTTGTACCTCTCTCGTCGTAATTCTGTTTAGCTTCATTTTTACATTCTTGGATTCATCCCATGGCCTAATTTTCATTTCACCTTCATATGCCTTGTTCCACCTCTTTTTGCGTGTCGTCAGGGCTCCAAAATTTGGCCAAAAATAAGATTCTCTCTCTCTCTCTCTCTCTCTCTCTCTCTCTCTCTCTCTCTCTCTATGTCTAGCTTTTATCTCCATGCTTCTTTCTTCCTCCTTCTTTACCACAATTATTCTCTTTTTTCCTCTTCTTTCATGACCCTTTCCCCACTCTTATATTTCTTTCCCTTCTCTTGTAAGTCTCGCTCTCTCTGTCTATTTTCTATCTCCATGCTTCTTTCTTCTTCCTTCCTTTCCACAATTATTCTTTATTTTCGTCTTCCTTCATGGCCCTTTACCCACTCTTATATTTCCTTCCTTTCTCTTGTAAGTCATATACCTTCATATTCGATGGCACTGCCATCGTCGGAGATTCAATGGCCACCATGAGCTCGATAGAAGGGCCATGAAAAGGAAAAAAGAGAATAATTGTGGAAATGAAGGAGGAATGAAGAAGAAAGACGCATGGAGATAGAAGATAGAGGAAGAAAGAAAGAAAAAAGTGAACAATTTTATTTTTGACCAATTTTTGGAGTTTTGACGACATGCAAAAAGAGGTGGAATAAGGTGCATAAGGGTGAAATGAAAACTAGGCCATGAGGTGAATCTAATAATGCAAAAATAAGGTGAAACGAAGTCACAATGAGAGAGTTACAATGGCTTGAACATGTGGGTTTGAATAAAAGAGAAAAAAATCTTATTTTTTGCCAACTTTTAAAGCCTTGACAGTGCGCAAAAAGATGTGGAATAAGGCATATGAGGGTTGAAGTGAAAATTAAGCCATGAGGTGAATCCAATAAATGCAAAAATGAGACAAAACAAAGTTACGATGAAGGAGATACAAGGACTTCAATATGTGGGTTTGAATATGAAAATTTTATCCAAAGAGAGAAAAAATTTATTTTTGGCCAACTTTTGGAGCTCTGATGGCACACAAAAAAAGGTAGAACAAGGCGTATGAGTGATGGAATGAAAATTAGGTCATGAGGTGAATCCAGTAACACAAAAATGATGCGAAACGGAGTTACGACGAGAGAGATATAAGTAATTAAACATGTGTGTTTGAATCTAAATATTTTGTCAAGATTCTATTAGTTCAATGAAACGGATATGAGGGTTCACATTAAAACACGAATAAAACTCTAGGGTTTATTTTATCAAAATTAAATCCCTGAGATTTAAATTTAAAAATAAGCGAAATCCGGAGATTTTTTTTTTGTAATTTGTCCAAATATTATGTAAAATTAGTTAGTGTTATATATTTGAACAATATTATACAAATTAATATTATATATTATACAAGTACTTAATAATTATTTAAGATTATTTTCAATCAACTAGCAAATTAAAACCACTTGAACTACAATTCTATTATTTATCAATCTGTTTTTCACAATTTGATTTATAGGATTGTTTTGAGAAGTAAGTTAAAAGTTGACTTTTTGAATTTTTTTTTTTTAAAAAAACGTATAAAAAAGTAAAGAGATAATATGACCTAAAATAAATTAAAAATCAAAAAGTAACCCTTTTACTTACTTACCAAAACAAACCTTAATTTTATCCTCAAACCACTTCTAACCGCACCATGCACCTCAATAAAATTAAAGAAGGGTTTATTGTAATTTTCAATCCCAAATATTTTTATTTTGATAATTTTTTCAAAAAATATATGAGAAATTCTATTTCCACATACCTAGATACTTCAGTGCACATCTTTTCTCAGTACATTCACTTAGTAATTTGATTATTAATTTGTGCTCTCATTCCACACACCAATCATTCCAATCATACCCTTAATTCATTTCTTGTATACACACCACATCAACTCTCTTTCTACACACTTCACCCTCTTTCCACACAACTATTCAAAGTTAAATAGTAACAGTCTGCCCTATTTCGATTCACAATGAACACAGTGAAGGAAACTCCATTGAAGAACCTCCATTGACACTAGCTCCATTGAAGACCCTCCTCCTCCATTCGACACTCTAGTTTTGAAATCTGTTGGAGTTAATTATTACTTTGTTTTGATTTCGTTATTGCATTTGGTACCATTTCGTTTTCTCTATCGAGTGCATTGACAAATTAGAATAAACCCTCTTTTTTTCTTAAAAGAGTTGTGATTTTGGGAATTCGGCACTGGTTTTTTGAAATTTATTTTTTAATTCGACACTTGGTTTCTAAAATAGATTGATTTGTTCGATACTGTAGTTCCGAAATATGTTGATTTGTTCGACACTGTAATTCTGAATAAAATAGAATATTTTGACACTGATTTTCTGAATTAATAGCAAAAAAAAAAAAACTTATGTACAAAAAAACTAACTTTTTCATTACTGTTTTTGCTATTACTAGGCATATTTTTACTTGGTTTTAAACTTCTATTGGTTTGAGAATATTACTTTGTAAGCAATAGAGGAGTATATAGTGTGTAATAAGTAAAGTGAGAAACGATGGAAGAAGTAATAAATAATGAATAAACTAGGGTTTAGTTCTTTTTTCACTCAAAAGATGTACATTGGGATTTTTTTATTTTTAAAAGATGTGTACAGAGTAGAGGTGGGTGCAGGTCGGTTGCGGCCATGGAACCTCCAATCTGTCATCCGTCTACCAGATTAGCGGATTGAAGAAAATCAATCTGTATCTGTCCGCCAATCCGACAAATGTGGATTGAGCAGATTGTCGGATGGATGCAAATCGGTTTGACGATTTAAAATTTTATAAATTTTTAACATAATTCAACTTGTACACTTCCTCAAAAAAAAAATATTATAGTCAATGACTTAAAAAATAATTCTAATCACTGTATGTCTCATCCAAAAAAAAAAGTTTGAAATTTTAGAATATAGCAATCACTTCATGCCTCATCCACTTATTACAATCTCAGCATACTTCATCTATATAAAGTATTACAATATGTGGTTCTTAAAATATAAAAACAATTCAAACCACAAAAATCGTGAACAAAGCAGTAGTAGAGATTGTATGCATCTGTATTGTTATATTTATATTTGTTTTTGAAAACAAAAACCAACCACCATATATCATCTTTTTTATTTATTATTTTTAGAGTTAGATTTAAAAACCAAAAAATCTAAATAAATAATACATTTATTTTTTTAATTCAAAAAATATATTCAATTTGAAAACTCTTTTTCAATAAAATATTTAAACTTTTTTTCAATTGAAAACATAAAGTCTTATAAATTATTAAGGGTGCTCGCGGTTTGACGGTTTGGTTACGGCTAAAGGAATCTCAAATTCGTCATCCATCCAAAACTAGGCGGATTGAAAAAAATCAATCTGCAACCGTCCATTCGTCATCACGCATCCGTTCATAATGTGGCAGATCGACTCGGTTTGGTCGGTTTTGACAAATCGATATATCCGTTACTCACCCCTAGTTCAGAGAATATTTTAATATAATATTATCGGTATAGATTGATGTTCATTATGATCATTTTAATTTAAGATATAATTGCTATTAAAATAATATTTGATTAAGGGTGTAGGGTGAGTTAATTTGAAGAAAAAAAAAATTTAACGTCAAATTTTCTACCAAACAAATGAGCAAACACTTATGTGAGACATTTGATCATTCGGTTGGTAGAAAGTGAGTGTTTGGGAAGTGAATTTTTTTGTAAGTTTTTTTAGTTATAGGATATTATTAGGGAAATTTTTTTTTATATTTAGAAAAATAATTAAATTTTTTTATAATTAAATGTGATATTTGAGAGAGGAAAAATAAAATAATTATTTTGTAACTAATTCAACTTTTAGTTAAAAAAAATCCTTCCGAAACACCGCCAAAATAACTCTATCGTTACCCTTTCCCAAAATATACAGATAAGTCTCAAAGAACAGACGAAGGGACACGGGGGACAAACCTTCTCTTCAATTTTCCGGCGATTTCTCAGCAACCAAACAAAGCTTTCACTTGCTTTCTTAAAATCGGTTCATGTAAGTCATGGTTATGATCACTTTAGTTTTTCTCAAAAAACTAATTTGTTGTTTTCCTACAATTCAAGACCATTCATTCAATTTCACAGCACTCACATCTCATGACAATTGGCGCTGAGTTCGATTTTCACTCAGAAGATTTTTTTTTTTTCTTTTCTTTTCTTTCTTTCAAGCAACAGCACAAATAAATTCGTGTATCACATCCCAAGTTGAAGCCCTATCAAGAAGGTAATTCAAAACTAATCATCTTGAATAACTGAATTTCTTATTTTGCATTTACTTTTGAATCATACTCTCAAGTCTGATCTACAAAATCTAAGTTGGTCTTTTGGTATTGCTCCTAATTTAAAATCATTAGGTTGTGTTTGGTTCATATTGGGTTTGGTTCATGAGAATGGGGATAACATAGAATAGTCATTTTATTTTAACATGCATTCCCATTCTCATGTTTGGTTCATTAAGAAATAAATACAGTTCATTGAGAAATAATGAAACAATATAAATATTGTGTTTAGCGGAAATTATAAAATAAAAATTAAAAAAAAAATCTAGGTTTGACCTTGTAACAAAATAAATTTTATTTTATCAATTTAAATCCTAAATTTTTTATTTATTTGCAATCTAAATCATCTTCCTATTTCCATTAAGTAAAATTGATGAAAAAATGTATTTTAATCATTCCACTTAATAATTTTACTTAATGAAAATAGGCTGATTGTTTAGATGAAAAACAAATCAAAAGATTACAGTTTATAATGACAAAATTAAAACGGGTTTACAAGGATCAAACTCTGTTTGTTTGTTTGTTTTTTTTTTTTTTGCAAATTTACCTTTATATTTATTTAATTAGTTACTAGAATTTAGTAGTGGTAGAGAGTCATGGGTAGAGTGTGTCAAGTTGTTTTCCTACTTTTTAGAGTTGTGAATTGTGTCAGGTAACCAATGTTTTCAAAACCGGACCGGTGAACGAACCGAAAAAAGGACCGCGTGGACGGTCACCGGTTCAACCGTCGGGTTAAAGCGGTCGAACCATGACGTCATAATTAATATTATATAATTAAAAAATATGACTATAAATTATAAATAAATAAAAATATATATAAATAATCAAATAAAAATAAAAATTGTTGCATAGTATTTATTAATAATATTTAATAAAGTCGTAATTGATAAAAAAAAAAAAATCACTTATTTTAAAGAAATTAAATTTTTTAAACATTCCCTCTAAACAAATTGATTGAATGCTAGATTTAATTTTGGAGGGAAATGAAATTTTCAACCCTCCCTCCAATCAATATGTTTCAAATAATTTGATTGAATCCCGTATAGAATTTTGTAGTTTCTCTTTGAAAAATCTTTTCCTATAAATAGGAATAGACTTTCATAATCTTCTCAAGCTTTCAATGAGACTTTTCCTTATGAGAGGAAACTCTTGAAATAAGAATTTTTAGTTAAAATTTTGAAAAATATATATATATATATATATAAATATATAAAAAAGAAAGAAAGAAAAGAATAAAAAAAATTTAAAAAAAGTTATAAAAATAAAAATAAAAAAATGGGTCGACCCTCCTGACCCAGTCCAGGTCACCGGTTTTGCCGGTTCTACCACCGGGTCACCGGCTTTGTTCCCACTCCGGGTTTAGGGGGTTGACCGGAACGGAACAAGGCCCGATTCCCGGTCCGACCGGCCGGTCCGATCTGGGTTTGAAAACATTGCAGGTAACGAGGCTCGTGTATCTAACCATCGATTGTTAATGAATAAAAGATGTTAAATAACTTTATGCATTAACTCCTATGAAGTTACAGAGATTTGGTTCTCCTCAAAGTGAACCAACAAAAGGTCCACCCTTGAAATGGGTCTTCGCTATTTCTTTTCATGTTTTGTTGTTTGTTCAATTTATTTCAAAAAGTGTTCGTAGCAATAGGAAAGACAGACTAGGTGATAAAAGAAAGGAAAAGATTATGATTTCTCATCTAGGTAAGAAAAGAAGAGAAATGATTATAATTTCTCACTAGTATGTTTGGATGTACTAAAAGTAAAAAGGACATGTTAATTTTTGTTTTCTTTGTTTTGTATTAAGATGGGCAATTTAGGTCTTTATATAAAGCATTTTTGGGTGATTCTAGTGGACAACAAAAAGAGCTCATCACAACAACCCCCCCCCCCCCCCCCTCCTTCCCTTTTTCAAAATTTTAAATTATGAATTAATCCCTATCCAAAATTATCAAAAAAATGCTTAAACCATAAAAATTTAAAACACTAATTTCTCCTTCCACCCGCCTCCTTCTCCACCAGATCACCACCATGCCTCCCCTCCCTATCGATCCCTCTGCCACCACCCCTAGCCACCTCTCCCTTTCTTGCTGCCCCCCTAGCCACCATTTTTTCTTTTTCTTCAAATCCTAGATTTGAAAACCTAAAACCCTCTCTTTCTGAGTCAGGGCTGCTGCCAGGGTAGTGTGTCATGGGGGTGGGGGTTGGTTGTGGGCCTAGGGAGCTATTGGCTGCATTGTGAGGAGGAGGACTGTGGGGGTGGGAGGTTGTGATGGCAGTACTCACAGGGTTGGAGGGTTGCTGGGTGGGTCATGGTCATGCTGTGGGGGGTGGTCACAGGGTGGGGGAGGACTGCTGGGCAGTGGTTGTGGGGACTGATTGAGGGCTGGGGGTGGTGGTCGGACGAGGAGGAGGGCTGAAATGTTTAGGGAAGAGGACATGTACTCACAGGGTTGGAGGGTTGCTGGGTGGGTCATGGTCATGCTGTGGGGGGTGGTCACAGGGTGGGGGAGGACTGCTGGGTAGTGGTTGTGGGGACTGATTGAGGGCTGGGGGTGGTGGTCGGACGAGGAGGAGGGCTGAAATGTTTAGGGAAGAGGACATGTTTGGAATTATGAGGGGTGTAAAGAGAACAAAATGAAAATTTTAAATTTTAGAATAGGGTGTAATTAGAAAGTGTGTAATGAGCTATTTTTGTTGCATAATTAGAATCACCCAACCCAACATTTTTTTGTTTCTCACCAAATCTCACCACTTTTGGTGAGAAACAAAACATGAGTTTTTAGAGACTTTTTTATTTCTTGCAGTTCTCTCTCTTTCATGCAATTTCTCACCTCCTTGATAATCCAAACAAGTGATAAACATATTTCTCTCTATTTGTTTTCTTCTCTCACCAATCACCTCAGTCCAAATGGGCAGTTACAGACAGAGATATACATATATATAGCATTTCATTTGTTAGAGAAGAAAGGATGATTGTTGTTTGTACAGATAATAGCATCTCCAATGGAGATGTCATTTTTTTAGGTGGCATATAAAATGGTAAAAAATGCAATAAGAACAGCTTCAATCATAATGCCAGATATGTGGCATTTGGCATTGCTTCTCCCATGTCATATTTGACATATTAAAAAAGGAGATGGCAGTTTTTTTTTTTAATGTTAATATGTGGGACCCTTATAAAATGGATTTTCCCCCTGATACATTTAAAACTAATATGATAAGTTGTTATATTAAAGTAAAAATATAATATAATAATAAATTTGACATATTGAGTGCAGTGCTTACTTTCAGAGGTGTCAAATTTATCTTTGACATAATTAAATTTGAAAGTTTGGTTGGAGATACCCAACCATTGTCCTTGCCTATTGAAGTGTAATGAAAAGTAAAAGGGTCTATGCAAATTGGATAAGGTGGATTTACATTATAGTTGTGCTCGTGCATGCACACAAACTGACAGAGAGTATCCAAATGTGGAGGGACTTTTCTTTCTTGTGGTCATGAAATTTTCAGCAAATTAAAATTAAGTGGAAGGAACTGTCAATTTAGTTGATTGGTTTGGACTAAATTTGTTCAAATTTTTACTTAATGGGAAAAATATTAAACATATATTGAGTCAATTGTTTGTATTTAATTAACAGTAGGTTGGTTTGTAGTTTTTATTATATATTCTTTCTTGATATTGTTCATTTTTAAAATAGAATTGATCTAATAATAAAGCTTTATTCTTTGGAACATTAGATAAATTCAATCCAATTTATTATAAAAAAGTTAAAATAGAAAAAAGGTCGTAGCGATTGCACAAGCCTCCTACTTTTTTATAGGTCTGGGTTGATATATCTAAATCAAAGTTCAAGTTATTGGATGATCCTATTGAAGAAAATTTATGGCTCCGTTACTGATGGTAATGCTGAGGAAGAATGGGGTTGGGGAGTTTGACCACTGTTGGTGACATAGAATGCACACAGCCCCATTTGGTTATCTACCATATATCTATGTAATGCTGTGTTCAAATTGACTCTCTTTGACTCTTATTATCATTTGGGAATTTCTTCACTACATCGGATGCTAAATTTCTGAGCTTTTTGTATTATGCATTCATGTTATCCGTACATCCTTTCGTACAAAGTAACCTGGGGAATAGTTTTTGTTGGATGGATACTTTGGCAGTTGTTCCTTACAATGAAATTGAAAATCCCCAGGATGGAGAACCCATTGGCACAATCTGTTGAAGATCTCCGGATAGATCTGAAGAACCAATGTATGTTGGATTCCGGAACAGCTGAATCTGAGGTTGATGAATTTTGGCCACTATCAGGGAAACCTTACTTTCATGTGTTTCTTTCTAAATCTCAGCTGAAACCCTTGTACCAACTGGTAATCACTGCCCTTATCAAATCCTATGATTTTAATCCAAAGTTTTTAAAGGCGAATGTGTAAGGTGAGATGTTTTTACCCCTCGTGAGATGAGGCATAAGCCTCAAGGTGTAGAGGTGTAATGTCAGATGAGCACAGTTAATGGCCACTCAATCGCACACTTTATTTTTATGAAGGCTTTACTAGAAATTGGGGTCCCTGATATGTTAAATGAACTTAAATTTAAATTATAGAAGTTTCTTTGATTGTGTCAGCATCTTCCGGTAAAAGCCCATCCAGTGCTTCCTAGTTCTAGAATCCCCGTGGTTCTCACCTATCGTGGCAAGAACTGGGAGATTATTTTGCATGGAGATAGCAGCCGCAAAAGGTTTGACCCCCCCAGTTGGAGAACATTTGCCAGTGACAATGATCTGAAGGTTGGGGATGCATGTTTATTTGAACTCGTGGAATTCAGCAGCTCAAATCACAAGTTTCGAGTTCAAATTCTCAGAGGTGATTTCCCATCAGTGTTGTTGGAAAGGGTAAATGGTGAGACTCCAAACACTCCTATTGTCGTTGATTAAGATCTCGATGCTGATATGAGGATTTGTCTAACTTCTGTGACAAGATTATGGCAAGTAACTTGTAGGTATATGTAATTCGTATATGGATTGTTTGCTGTTTTCCATGTTTATGTATATGGGCTTCAAGTTTTTTGTATGAAGATCATCTTTTTGTGCACAAAATTTGTGACTGGACTTTCTTTCCTATTTTAGGCATGTGTTGGGTACCTTGATCTTGTCAACAAAGCTATCCATTGTGTCTCATACATCCTCACTCATGCACACACTTTATTTATTTAAGAATGGAAGTGTGAATAACAATATGTTCTAACAAACTGTTAGTGAAACTGTAAAGGGGACCAGGTCAAGGGTCATTAGTTTAACCGATAGGTTAATTGTAATCGTATTCTTCTAATTGTAATATTATTGTTTCGTGCTTTGTTATTTGTTTTATTTTTTTAACTATTCATCAGTCACAAAAGCTTTGCTTTACTAGCACGAAACTTATTGTTACACTTTATGAACATGAATTCTAATAATCAAAATATTAACGGTTGTTATATCATTATACAATTAACATTGGTGATGTCTTAATTAGGAGTGTAATTTGGATGGGCTTAACTCGAGCAACTCGAGTTTATCCTGAATTTTTTTAGGATTTGGATAAGATATTTTTAAATTTGGTATAGACTTGAGCAAAAATTAAGTCCGAATTAAATTTGGGCGGACTTAAGTAAAGATATCAAACAATCTGAAATTCGAATTTTACATATATAGATATATAAAATTATTAAATATACATATAAATTATTAGCCATTACATGATATTAAAGTAATAATTTAGATTATTAAATCATATTGAATATATATTATATATACAAGTAACACCAAATCTTACTTTTTATTCTCACTCATAAATTGTAAAGACTATTATATCGGCATCTCTTTTACATTGTATAAATTATTTATTTTGATGTTATTACTGATTTTTTATTTAAAAAAATGTAAATAGAGTCTAATTTTAATAATTTTATAATTTAGCTGGAAAAAAAAATAAAAAAATAAAATTCATTTACAATTTAGGCAATTTGGGTTTAACTCCAGTCGGGCTTGGACGAACAACTTGGAGTTACAAACGTGGGGTTACAATTTAGGCTTGGACGGGCCTGGATAGGTTTTAACACAATTTGAATTGCGTTTGGACAACCTCCCAATTCAACCGTCGCTCAAGTTGCACTCCTAATCTTAATTAATTACTTGTAAATATATCATTCTAGTTACTGTTTTGTTTTGTTTTTTTTTAGATTTTGGATTTCGTACTAGTTACTTATTCATAAATATATTAAAATTATATTTAAATAAAAATTATAAGTATTCAGATGTGTCCAATTAAATTATTTTTTTATATTTTAATATACTGCATATATATTTACATTGATTAATTAATTTTTTTATAATACTTAATGTTTGAAAGAAAATTCATTGAGGGTTCGTTTGGTAATGACTTTTTTAGTTGATTTTTGAGTTTTTTTGAGTTTTTTAACTTGAGATTTTTTTATTTGTTTGGTTTTCTTGTTTGCCTTTGTTGACTTTTTTGCATTGAAAATGAGGAGCCTCTATTCACGCACCATATTTTATCTCAAGGCAAACCATTACTCAAGGCACACCTATAATAATTTAATAAATAAATATTTTGCTCAATACACACCATATTCTTCCACCTTTACCCTCACTCACTCACACACACACCCCACTCAAAATCTACCCACAATCTTCCATCTCTACCCTCACTCACACACCTCACCCACCAACGATATTTCATTTCCTCCCATTCTCTGTTTGAATAGTGAAGACCCATTTGCTAAATACACTTTTTTCCTCATCAAAGATGTTGTCGGTGTTCGGTGGTGCTCAACACAGTTGAAAACAACTCACATTGGAGATACAGTAGGTGAGTTCTCATTTAGCTTAGATTTTAGGATTTTATGTAGTGTTTTCCATTGCCATGAAATTTGTATTCGCATGATTGACTTTCCGAACTATTCGACATTGGATTTTTGAACCCCAAACATCTGTTCGGTCAATTTTTGTCGAACAATATGGAGTTCGACACTTGACTTTCGAACAAGAGCATTTTGTCTGGTCCATTTCTGTCGAACTTGTTCGATCTCTTAATGTCGAACATGAAGTACTAATTAATTCAGATGTACAATACCGAACAATAATAACATGTTCGATGTTGTATTGTCGAACACTACAAATTTTATTTTATTTTTCTTCTGTCTTATTGATTTATTGTTGTGAACAGTAGTTAGAGGGCCAGACCTATTCCTCTGATTAAATGGAAAAGTCTCTGTGTTTTAATAGGTAAAGCACACAGGTGTTCTACGTCCAGATCCAAAATTGAACACTACAAATTTTGGTTAAACAGTTGCATAATCTGGTTCACACAGAAATGATTCAGATTTATATCACTAGCAAGTAAATGAACTGGTGATTGTAGACTTCTATAGCTTAATGTTTCTTCAGCATACAATAAGCAAATAATTTCTTTGTTATTTATAGGGTAACTAACAAAGACAACTATACATTCTTCACCCAAAAAAAAAAAGGAAAAAAAAAAAAGAAAAGAGAATGAATTCGTAATAGGTGCTGGAAATTGCAGATGCTCAATTTCTAAAATGCAGTGTATAATTTATCAACGAGCAACTGCAACAACTATGTAGCCAATCAATACATTAACAGAGAAATATTTATTACCATGTGAGATGTTTCATTTTTCATTTGAATGGTCTATCATCATCAGCCATCAACTTATGAGCCCTCAACTCAAAGGGACACTCGCATTTCTTTGTACTTGTTATCTTCACAATTTTTTTGTTTGAATCATTTCCTTTTAATTTCTTATGAGCTCTATATTAACCACTTCTCTCACAGGCAAGATATATCCTTAGTGTCCTATGACCACCCCCCTAGTTCGATGTCTTGATGACAATCACAAACCCATTTTTCCTTCCAACATCCTGTACCCAACCGAGCAATTCTTCTTTGCTTTTGAAAACCTACAAGTCAAATTCACCAAAGTCATTAAACATGCAAAAAGAAAAAGAACAAAATACTAAATTTTGACATGAGACTATCTCATTAGTAATAAATTGATTTGTGTAGTCAACAAGACCCCAAGATCCAATATTACTACATTCCAAGGGCGCACACAGTTCTGGAAAAACCACAAAAAAAAATTATCAGTGTTCGGCAGTAGAGAGTCGAATTAAATGAAAATGTTCTATTGTTTTTAACCGAATATATGGTGTTTGTTCGATACTTACAAACCGAGTTATTGAACTATGTTTGACACTATAAATCCAAACAAATACAATTTGTTCGATTGTAGGTAGTCGAACATTAATATATTATTCGACCCTAGTTAACCGAATTAATACAAACAGTTTACCACTCAGCAAATAAACGAAAACGAAAAAAGAACAACAAAAAATAACCTTTTCCTTGCTCCATTGTTCCGAATCAGTATTGCCAAATGCATCATTCATTGAATCCAATCAAAATCTTCAATAATACTATATTTTTGGTTATTTGTTTGAGGGTTTTTGAAGTCTTGATAGATAAGATACGTAAGTAATAAGTTTGAGATTGTTGATGTGTACTATATTCATTTTTGTCCTTTATGGTAATTATACAAATGATGTGTATCATAACTTGTCTTCTGTAGTCATTTCACCTAAGGTTAAAATTGTAATAAAAAATAAATTAATTAATAGTGTGCCTTAAGAGGAAATGAGATGTGTAAATAGGGCCTCTCTTGGAAATGATGTTCCCAAAGTGAAATGATAAAATTTCCCTCCACTTGGAATTGATGCTTTTTTTAATTTTTGTTTGTATATGGGTCAGTTTGGTAATTTTGCATCCCAACTCAAGTGTTTTAGTATTTTATGATTTTATAGTTTTTTTTTTTTTTGTCTATATGATTATTTAATCCACAACAAATGTCAAACTGGGACTGAATATAACAAATATATGATGAAGTAATAAATAATTATCCATGTCAAACGCGCTTACCGTTTTAGCCTATTTTCTGAAGTCAAGCTGGCGGTTCGAATGGTTTTATAAAGGGAGGTTTATTAGAAAAAAAATAAATTCAAGTGCTTGTATTTTAATTAATACATAAGTTATTTTCGTATTTTAATAAGTTCTATTATTTGAATATTTAATCAATCAAATCTTAATTTTTATATTTAAAGTATTTTATGGACATTTATACCCTTACAAAATAATAACGGTTAATAATTTGGTGATGTGAACATTCATATTTTACAATGTGAATATTCATATTGACGTATAAATGTTCACATTGACAGTGTGAACATTCATATTGACATGTTAATATTTACATTAACGGTGTGAACATTTATATCATGAAACATTCACATGATAAATGTAAATATTATTGAGGGTATTTTAGTAATTATGTCACTCATAGGATTTATTGGAATATAAAAAAATAATATGGACTAAATAAAACATAAGAAGATAAAAAATAATTTATGAAAAAGTGCCCCTTTTATAAAAATGGGGAATCAAAACTCAGTGGTCTTTAACCTTTACTGTCTCTAACAACCGGTTCAAACGTTACTGTCTCTAACCTTTTCTGCTTCTAGGGTTTTCGTTTCGAAGCACCGTTTGGGGTGCGGGAGGGGGGCTCCGGGCTCCGGCCACATCTCTCCTCCTCTCTACCCCTTTTTTCTTCAGTTTCCCTCGGCCTTTTCTAGTCAATAAGCCTTGGAAGCTTAGCTTTCCATATTCTCCCTCCTTGTGAGGTGTTTCTTCCCCTTTCGATGGATTTAGTCTGGTTTTCTTCATTCCTTCTTCCTTCTGCCTTATCCCAGCCGAAGCCTTCACCAGATCCGTCGGCTCCATTCTCTTAGCTTCACGCCGGCGTCGCCACCACCACATCGACACCATATCTACCTCCTTTTGACGGATCTGCTGCCTCCACCACTGGCCTCCTGGGTTCTCCTCCTTCAGCCCGTTTGGTGAAGATCTGCTACAGATCTGCTGTCACGACCCAAACCCGCCCCTATGGGTTTAGCACCGTAACCGCCCAGTAAATCCGTGATTACCAAAGGCCTGCTCAACAGTAATAACAATAATACAGAGTACAGGGGCTGGCAGAAGCCAAAATAGTAATAAAAGATGTCCAATGAGCTGTGACAGTCTGTATGCAAAAAGACTTTTCATAACATGTTCACATTTGAAACAAAACAGTATATACATACATCATATACAGATATTCAGGTTAGGGACCAAATCCCTACCATAACAGTACAGTACAGGTACACATATCATTCAGTCTATACAGTGTTACAAAACCAGATACAAATGGGAAAAACTAAAACACCCCAAAAAGCCCTATCTTGAAGGACTTGGAACCTTGCAGTGAGGCACGGTGGTTGGCTTGACAAAACAAGAGCTAATCTGACGCTCCTAACTCCGGTCCGGTGCCTGAACACCTACATATATATATAAACAGTAAGCTAAAGCCTAGTGAATAACATATGCGCAAAGAGGTTAAGAATGAATGTCCTTTTAGTATTGAAAACAGTCGTTTATCAGTATATCAGTCATTCAGTTTGTGGCTCATAATTCATGCCATAACAGTCATTCAGAAACTATAATAGTCATATGTGGTACATCCAATAGCAAAACAGTACAGTAGGTCTTAACAGACCGAGCAGTCAATGATGGCCATCAAATCAGTAAACAGTAGTGGTTCCAAACATGGGAATCGACAGAGATCTCTGTAACAGTAGCAGTAATAGTTCAGTAACAGTAAATTGCTATGGATGCCACGAATACAGTTCACAAATAGGACAAACATTCATTCAGTAAACAATGTCATTTCATAAAGCAGTACAGTCATTTGTTCAGAAAAATAATCTTAATTGAACATATCTTTACAATATTGTTACTCACAGAGTTCTAGGCTACAAATAAAGCTAGTACGCATCCTCGGATGCCAACCCTATACAGTTATAGAACGAAGACACACTAAGCTACACAGTTGGGAAATAATAACTTGATTCCTAATTTGCCTCAGTGTGATTCTACATCAATACCCTCATTAAGATGCCTTAAACTAGGCCTAAGAATGCCTAGGATGGAATCAGGATGCAAAGATGCACTTTTAAACACTTTTCAAAATTTTCAGAAAATAGGGGTCTCGCTCGAGCGTGGCTTTCTACGCTCGAGCGGACATGCAGACAAATGAGCTCTGCTCGAGCGTGACTTCCGTTGCTCGAGCGGACTGTAAGCTACAGTAAAAGTACTGGATGCACAAAAATCACGCTCGACGGGCACTCGATCCACGCTCGAGCGTGAGACACAAGTCTTCGCTCGAGCGTGAACTCTCTCGCTCAAGCGGACTGTAAACACATGCAAAGTACTGGATACACGAATTTCATGCTCGAGCGTCACTTTCTACGCTCGAGCGGACTTCATGTATTCAGAGTGTACGCTCGAGCGTGGAGTTCCTCGCTCGAGCATGGGTCCAAAATCTGGAAATTCCAGATTCGAACCTCAAGCTCAAAACTCAACTTTAAATCATCAAATTCGATCCTCTTGGGCTAATTTTCTGGAAAACACTTGCAAACTCATAATATGACATGTTTCAAAGATCAATTTGAGAAATCAAAGCCCAAAAGTAGTTCAATTAAACACAATTTTCAAATAAAACTTCAAGAATATGATCAAGCATAGCATGCATATGTTCTAATGAGTTCAAAGCCCCTAATACATGCTCCAATGAGCCAATTCCCCCCAAAACAAGATGATTTCATGATCTAAAATCAAGATATGGACATGCATGTAACAAATTCCATGAAAACAACTTCAAAACCTCAATATAAGAGCATGCATGCATGATCTAGCTCTCAATTCAACATTGTAAACCAATTCTAGACTTAGATGACTAAATTACCATGAGCCATGCATGAATTAACTTAAATTCACAAACAAGAAGGTAAATTTTCTACCTTAGGTCTTGAATTCAAGATGTAGAAGCTCAAATATATAAATGCTCTTCCATTTCTTTAGATTCAAGCAAGACTTGTAGAAATCAACTCATTCTCCTACTCTCCCTCTCTCAATCGGTTTGGTCTCAAGAATGAAAGAGGAAAATGTGCTAAGACAATACAAATGGTGAGAGAATGAGTGGTCTAGCATAACCCACTAAGTGGCAAAATGGAAATAAAGGCAAACTAATGTGATACAACTCTAATTAATCCAATTTAATCATACCAAATCACATTTCAATCAAATATATCATAAAATTACATTAATTCTAGCTAGCATAAAACATTACTCAATTTCAGATTCGGCCGCCGATAAGGCCTTCAATTTGCAGTTTGAAACTTAAAACACAAACAGATCATTTAACAGTCAAACAGATAGAAATGCATTTAACTAACACGCTCAATCAATCAGTTCAGATTTTCAATCAATCAGTCAGTTAACATGCTTAATCATAGATTAGCACTAATCAGTGGTGTTATCAGTAAACAGGAGTGAGGGTTGTCACAGTCTCCCCTCCTTATAAAGAGTTTGGTCCTCCAAACTCGAATTACCTTCATTTTGGAAGAAAACAGGATTCAGTGGGAACAATTCAGGATATCTCTTCATCATATTATCTTCCCTCTTCCAAGTGGCATACACGCCACCATGGTTCTGCTAGTCAACTTTCACTAACAGAATCTCTTTATTCCTTAACTTCTTGATCCATCTGTTCACAATCTGAATAAGCCGTTCTTCATAAGTGTAGTTGTCACGACCCCAAACCGCCCCTAGTAGTTTGGTGCTGTGATGGCCAGTAATCCGTAATTACCGAAGGCCAACTTACAAAATTCACACACAATCAGAGTATTTATATAGGGGGCTCACAAATGCGGAAGCAATAATTCAAGATACAAGTGGTCCATAAGAGCAGTGCATAAGTCAAATGAAATGGCATACATCTTTACATAGCTTTACAACTTGAATACATGAAGAAATGAAGTACAAAATACATATCACATCTTAACGAAAGGGCTTCTCAGCCGACATGTTCAAATACAAAAGCTTCAAGATTGCCGACGTCCTCACTGCCGACATAACATGCATACAAAACACACATCTCGGCGTAGCCGACTTCTAACTTGTTACCTACATATATACATAGGGAGGGTGAGCTTGGATACTCAGTGAATGATATAAGTAATAAAGGGGTAAATGAATGATTTCCAAGGTCCTTGTCAAAACAATACATATATCATAGCTTGTTCAAAACATGGGATGAATCAAGTTCATCAATCAAATCTTGGTCTTTCAAATCTTGCTTGGGATGTTAATAACATCTACATAATACATGGGGTGATGACATTTCGGACAAGACAAGGGAATAATCGACCCGGAATCGATTAGACAAATCCACCCGTTCATAGACCGTCGGTGGGGCCATCCGTTCATAGACCGTCGATGACAGAGATCTCTCAAACATGGTGCTACATGGGCTTAGAGTCCCCTAGCATGGGAGGACTTTCCAAGAATGTCATCAAAACAAAACTTATACTTGATACACAAAATAGAGATAATCATTCATGCTTGATCAAATACTTTTCTAAAACGAAGCAAGGCTTTGTCAAAACTTTATAACATAACTTTATTAAAAATACCACTCACCTAGTTCTTGGGACGTCGGGATCAAGGCAAAGGTCCAAGTCCTACAAACACATGGCAAAGTCTATTGAACGCACTCTTAAAAACAAGCTTCACATGAATGCAAATGATCTAGGGGAAACATGCTGAAAACACCTAGGGAAAACATGCTGGAAACATCTAGGGAAAACATGCTGGAAACATCTAGGGAAAACATGCTGAAAATACCTAGGGAAAACATGCTGAAAACACCTAGGGAAAACATGCTGGAAACATCTAGGGAAAACATGCTGAAAATACCTAGGGAAAACATGCTGGAAACACCTAGGGAAAACATGCTGGAAACACCTAGGGAAAACATGCTGGGTACCAACCAGGTCCTGGAATGGATGCACAGAGATGATCTAGGCTAAAACGACCTAGCTGGGTGAACTCAAGAGGTCTTGGCCGAGGTCCCACACCTCTTGGCCGAGGTGTGGTTACCTAGGCTTCAGTATGCAGCTGTCTGCCGAGGTGTTACAAGGTGCCGGCATGGGTGTACCATGGTCGGCCTAGGTGTGCAGTGGTTAGCCTAGGTGTGCATGCAAGATAAACTAACGTGCAAGTGATCATGCAAGGTAGGCCAAGGTGAGATACGATGCTTGGCCTAGGTGTGTGATCTAGGCAAGAGTGGTGTCGGTGATCACACCTAGGGAAATGAAGCCTGGAAATCTGGGTTTCCTCCTTGAAGAACATGAAGAACATGAGCATGAAGAACATGAAGAACATGAATGCTAAAATCATAACTTGTTATTACAAGATCTGGGATTTCATGACATGAGTTCGAAAACATGGACCTGGGTACCCATACTTTGAAAATCATGCAAGAACAAACACAAAAACATGGATCTAGGCATGAGCTTTCGGATCAAAACATGACTTTTCTTGAAGAACACATGAAAACCATTTTCTCTTTCTAAAACCAAACTTCAAAGCAATGCATGGCTTACAAATCATATTCAATCATGCAATGCAATATCATAAACATATAGAACAACAAGAGCGGATCAAGAATCTAACCTTAGAACACGGATCAAACGGTTCGATCTCAAAGAATCAAGCTTGGAAATCCACTCTCTCTCAAGAACTCTTCTCCCTCTTCTAGAGCTTCTCTCTCTACTCTTCAAAACAAGATACAACAAATGAAGGGTTTCTCTCTCTGCCGCCTGACTTAACTCTCAGCTCGGACACGTGGCAACGGTTGGTTGGTTCTCTTCAAAAAGGTGATAGATTGACAAGACAAGGCCCTGACAAGGCGTATCTAGCAAGCTACTCGGAATGGCACTCCGGCAAGGGGTGACATCGGCTAACCACAAGACTTCGGCAACTAGGGTGACAATGACCTCGGCTAGGAAGGACAACACTTGACTAAGCTGTGCCACACCTCGACCTAGATGTGCCACACCTCGGTCTAGGTCATTCCAGTCCTAGAACAAGATCACTAGGTGCAAGGATTAAGGATCTCGGACGCCTAGGTGATAACATCTCGGCCAATATGCCTAGGTGACGGTGGAGGTCAACCAAAGGGGTTCCAAGATGGTCCAAGGTGTAAGAGGTTCAAAGGTGTGACCTAGGCTTAACATGACCTAGGCTTGGCATGACCTAGGCTTGACATGACCTAGGCTTGGCATGACCTAGGCTTGGCATGACCTAGGCTTGACATGACCTAGGCTTCACATGACCTAGGCTTGACA
Organism: Camellia sinensis; assembly: GCF_055761805.1. Classification (NCBI taxonomy): domain Eukaryota; kingdom Viridiplantae; phylum Streptophyta; class Magnoliopsida; order Ericales; family Theaceae; genus Camellia; species Camellia sinensis. Next base: position 176,106,594 of record NC_138962.1, on the reverse strand, counting down.
TGACCTAGGCTTGGCATGACCTAGGCTTAACATGACCTAGGCTTGGCATGACCTAGGCTTAGCATGACCTAGGCTTAACATGACCTAGGCTTGGCATGACCTAGGCTTGACATGACCTAGGCTTGACATGACCTAGGCTTAACATGACCTAGGCTTGACATGACCTAGGCTTGGCATGACCTAGGCTTAACATGACCTAGGCTTGACATGACCTAGGCTTGGCATGACCTAGGCTTAACATGACCTAGGCTTAACATGACCTAGGCTTGGCATGACCTAGGCTTGACATGACCTAGGCTTAACATGACCTAGGCTTGACATGACCTAGGCTTAACATAGCAAGGAAGGAACAAAGCATGCATACAACACTTAGGGAAAACATGATAGCATCAAGACAAGACAAGAACCTTTACCTAGGCAAAACAAGTCCAAGTCTACAAATGCAAGCTTAACAAGACAAAATCATGCAAATGTACATGAACATGACTAAGACATGAATGTGGGTTATTACAGTAGTCATCACTTAGCACTACACGGGTAGGCTCAATCACATGGAAGGGATCCCGAAGGTATTCCCTCAACATTGAAATATGGAACACGTCATGCATATGCTCCATTTCAGGAGGAAACGCTACTTGATACGCCACTGGATTAATCTTTTCAATAATCTCATACGGCCCGACATATCTCGGCGCTAGCTTACCCTTGACTCCAAAACGAGTCTGGCCCTTCATCGGTGTCACTTTTACAAAAACATGATCACCTACTTCATACTCTCTGTCTCGCCTTCGGACATCCGCATAACTTTTCTATCGGCTTTGTGTGGTTTTCAATCTCTGTTGAATCAGTTTCACCTTCTCGGTAGTTTTTTGTACAATCTCGGGCCCAAGCAAAGGCCCATCTCCAACTTCTGCCTAGCAGATAGGAGATCAACATTTCCTACCATATATAGCCTCGAAAGGCGCCATACCAATGCTTGAATGAAAACTGTTGTTGTAGGCGAATTCAGCTAAAGGTATATGACTTTCCCAATTTCCCTGGAAATCAAGTACACACATCTGCAGTAAATCCTCCAAAGTCTGGATGGTTCTTTCTGACTAGCCATCTGTCTGAGGATGGTAGGCACTACTCAGTCTCAGTTCAGTACCTAATGCAGTTTGCAAACTTTGCCAAAATCTCGAGGTAAACTTCGAGTCCCTGTCAGAAACAATGGACACAGGCACTTCATGCAATCTGACGATCTCATCAATATAGATTACAGCCAATTTGTCCGCATTATAGATTGTTTTGACAGGTAAGAAATGAGCAGATTTAGTCAATCTATCAACAATAACCACAATCGAATCCATACCTTTACTGGAGTGAGGTAAACCAACAATGAAATCCATAGTGATATGTTCACATTTCCACTTCGGTATCGGTAAGGGTTGCAGTAAACCTGCAAGTTATTGATGTTCGGCTTTAACTTGTTGGCAATGAAGACATTTCGATACAAAATCAACAATCTCTTTCTTCATTCCCGGCCACTAGAAATTCAATTTCAAGTCTTGGTACATTTTCGTATTTCCGGGATAGATAGACAGTTTCGAATTGTGGCCTTCTTGCAGAATTCTTTTTTTCAGTTTATAATCACTTGGAACACACAATCTTTCCTGAAATTTCAACACATTATTCTCAAATTTGAAATTCAGCCTCTGTTTAGACTCTCGTTCTTCGATGATCTTTTTCAAAAAGTCATCATGTTGCTATTTCTCTTTAATCTCTTCAATCAGTGCCGGTTGAGCAGAAATAGCAGCTAAGGTTCCACCTTGTTCACGCAAAACGACCTCAACTTCAAATTTTTCGAGGTCACATAGCAACGCTTTCTGTCCAGTGAGTAAACAGGCTAAATTTCCAATCGATTTCCGACTCAATGCATCGGCAACGGTGTTAGTTTCCCCGGATGGTACAAAATTTACAAATCATAATCTTTTATTAGTTCTAACCATCTTCACTGCCTCATGTTCAGTTCTTTCTGTGTGAAGAAATACTTTAAACTCTTGTGGTCTGTGTGTACCTCACATGTAGACCCATAAAGGTAGTGGCGCTAAATTTTCAGTGCAAACACCACTACAGCAAGTTCCAAATCATGGGTCGGGTAGTTCTTTTCATGTGGTCTCAGTTGTCGGGAAGCATACGCAATAACTTTCCCATTTTGCATTAAAACACATCCCAAACCCTTATGAGAAGCATCACTATATACAATATAACCATCCGCACCTGAGGGTAGGGTGAGAATCGGTGCAGTCACTAGTCGAGTTTTCAACTCTTGAAAAGCTGATTCCCTCTGATCGATCCAGTCAAATGATATCCCTTTCTGAGTCAGCTATGTCAGTGGTAGGGCAATTTTGAAGAAATCTTTGACAAACCTTCTGTAGTACCCGGCTAAGCTTAGAAAACTTCGGACTTCGGTGACATTTGTCGGTCTAGGCCAACTCACTACTGCTTCAATTTTCTGCGGATCAACTGAAATTCCATCCTTACTGATCACATGCCCAAAACATAACATTGTCAAGCCAAAATTCACATTTAGTCAGTTTAGCATACAGTTTCTGTTCTTTTAGGGTCTGTAGGGCAATTCTCAAATGATGTTCATGTTCCTCCGTGCTTTTGGAATAAATTAAAATGTCATCTATGAATACAACAATAAAGTCATCGAGGAATGGTTTAAAAATTCGGTTCATAAGGTCTATAAATGCAGCAGGTGCATTGGTAACTCCAAAAGGCATGACTAAGAATTCATAATGTCCATACCTTGTTCGAAATACAGTCTTTTCAATGTCCCTTGTCTTGACTTTCAACTGGTGGTATCCAGATCTAAGGTCAATTTTGGAGAACACTTGGGCACCCTGTAACTGGTCAAATAAGTCATCAATGCGAGGCAATGGATATTTATTTTTCACTGTTACCTTGTTCAATTCATGGTAGTTAATGCAGAGTCTCAATGAGCCGTCTTTCTTTTTCACAAATAAGACTGGCGCGCCCCATGGTGAAGTACTGGGCCTGATGAACTTCTTATCTAACAATTCTTGCAGCTGAACTTTCAACTCTTTCAATACAGTAGGTGCCATTCTGTGCGGAGCTTTAGATACAGGCTGTGTACCTAGAATCACATCAATGGTGAACTCAATCTCCCTATCAATTAAATCCCCTGGCAAATCATCTGGAAAAACATCTGGAAATTCTTTGACTGTAGGAATATTGTCCACACTAGTTTTATCATCAGTAGGTACAGTTAATACAGAACACAGATACCCTTTATACCCCTTTCTAATCAATTTAAAAGCTTTCATGGATGAAATCAGGTATGAGGGAGGTACTACTCCAACTCCGTTAAACACAAATTCAGGCAGTCCAGGTGGACGGAAAATAACTTGTTTTGTTACACAATCTATGGTAGCATGGTATTTTGTTAACCAATCCATTCCCAATATCACATCAAAATGGTCTATATTCAATGGCAGTAAATCAATATACAGATGAACATCCCCAATAATAATTTCACATGCAGGGTACATATAAGCACAAGCCATGGATCCCCCAACAGGTGAAGATATAGCTAACAGATAGTTCATGGGTTCCAAGGGTCTATTCAATTTTTGCAAAAAAGCATGCGATACATATGAATGTGTAGACCCCAAATCAATCAAAACATATGCATTTTGAGCACAAATTGAGAGTATACCTGACACAACGGTCTCGGTATTCTGTACATCTCCCGATACGAATGTGAACACTCGGCCTTGCCTCATAGGCTCTTTTCCAGTCGCTTTAGGGTTGCGTTTTGGTGGAGCAGTTGATTCTGTTGCGCTTGGTGCAGCTTTGTTATTGCCTTGGGGAGCAGAAGGGAAATCTTTAACCATGTGGCCTACCTTGCCACACCTGTAACAAGCACCAGAGAGTTTATAACAAACCCCCTTATGATTCTTACCGCATTCGGAGCAGGGCGGTATAGAACGGTTTCCTTGACTAGAACTAGTTGTTGAGCCTGTATTTTGCTTTTTGTTCAACGAACTGTTCCGGCCTTTCTTAAACTTGAAGCCTCGCCTCTTACCACGCCACTCGGTTCCCGGTGTCTCAATTTGTTTCAGTGCCTCGATGTTCGACTCAGCCATTATTGCTCGGTCAAGAACATCCACATACTTAAGCAGTTTCAAAACATTAATTCTGTCAAGTATTTCCACATTTAGGCCGCCTTCAAACTTCTTGGCCTTCTTGTAGTCAGTGTCCACCATGTGTGGTGCATATCGGGCAAGTTCAGTAAACTTTGATTCATGCTCTGCTACCGACATGGTGCCTTGTTTCAGTTGTTCAAATTCAGTCACCTTTCGGTCCCTAACACATTGAGGAAAGTATTTCTCAAATAAGGCTCCCTTAAACTGAGCCCAATTCATAACAGTGTCGGTGTTACTGACAAGCATCCACCACCATCTAGCTTCCTCTTGCAAAGTAAAGGTAGCTAATAGGACTTTGTGTGCTTCAGAACACGGAAACACTTCAAATAACTTTTCTGTTTCAAGCACCCACGCTTCGGCCTTCAATGGTTCAAGGTCTCCCTGAAAGGATGGCGGTTTCATCTTGCTAAACTTCTGTGTCAGAGCTATTATATCATCATTAACAGGTGACTCTGGCTGTACTGGAGGAGGTGGGGGCTGTTGGTTCTGTTATTGCAGCCTTAAGGCCTCAGTCAACATTTCAACTGTTCTTTCTAGCCTTGCCATTCTGGCCTCAGATGATTCAGTTTCGTCAGTAGTTCTTGCATTATCCATTTCACTATAGACAATTATAACAATAATAAACATAGGTAGTTGCATACTTAACCACATTAGCACATTAGCACAGATATTCATGTCATGGCCACACACACTTTCATGCTCATGCAATGCCCTATTTACTTTTCTAGGACATCCTATAGCTCAGTTGGACACGTGTGTTCGGTATAACTCGTGGTTTAATATCGTTCTGATACCACTCTGTCATGACCCAAACCCGCCCCTATGTAGGTGTTCAGGCACCTGACCGGAGTTAGGAGCGTCGGATTAGCTCTTGTTTTGTCAAGCCAACCACCGTGCCTCAATACGAGGTTCCAAGTCCTTCAAGCTAGGGCTTTTTGGGGTGTTTTAGTTTTCCCCCTTTGTATTTGGTTTTGTAACACTGTATAGACTAAATGATATGTGTACCTGTACTGTACTGTTATGGTAGGGATTTGGTCCCTAACCTGAATATCTGTATATGATGTATGTACATACTATTTTGTTTCGGATGTGAACATATTATGAAAAGTCTTTTTGCATACAGACTGTCACAGCTCATTGGACATCTTTTATTACTGTTTTGGCTTCCGCCAGCCCCTGTACTCTGTATTATTGTTATTACTGTTAAGCAGGCATTCGGTAATCACGGATTTACTGGCCGGTTACGGTGCTAAACCCATAGGGGCGGGTTTGGGTCATGACACCTGCTTCCGATTCGATCGGCGGTTGAGTCTTGGCTTTCTTTTGTTATTGTTTTATTTTAGTTTGGTTTTGTATTAGGAATCCATCTGTGCGTAGTGTTGCTTACCCACTTTGTGTATGTATTCTATGATCTATCCTCGGCATGCTCTACGGCCGCCTGTCGGGCTTTGCTTGCAGTACGAGCACAAACACTAGTTGTGTAGCTGGGCATTCTTCATAGATTTACTCCTGTATTTTCTTTGATTTTTCATCTTACCTTTGATGGTGCAAGTTTGTTTTTTTTTTGGATGGATTCCTCTTCTTGTAGCTACTGTTGAGCTATTTTAATGGATATTCCTATTTTTTGATAAAAAAAAATTCAGTGGTCTTTTGAATTTTTTTTAGAGATAATGAAAAAAATGGAGAGGGATTTTATTTATTAAAGTTTATCATTAATGTGTACTTTTTTTTCTTCGAAATTTGTACTGTCATATAATTTTTTCTTATAAAAATAAACTTGTTTTTCAATCCGAAACAGGTTCGGTGATTTATCTCGATTGTCATGGCCTAGTTTTAATAATTAAACTTGTTTTGTATTTCCGTTTTGAGAGAGGCTTTTCTTCAGTTAAGTTTTCAATTGAAGAGTGTTGTTAGACTTTCGTAAACCCGCTACGGAACTCACATCGATGATTTGAACCATTAATATGTAGGACTCATCGAGTATTGCATTTCTATAAAAAAATCATGTTGATTGGATATAGATAGCCACTTGATTAGATCACATTTGTGTCAACGACCACTTGATCGGATCACATTACTGTTGACACAAATGTTATCTGACCAAGTGGCTATCTATATCTGATCAATGTGATATTTTCCAGAAATGAAGTATTCGACGAGTTTGACATATCGAACTATTTGAATTATCAACACGAGGTCTGTGCTAAGCCCACAAAGATCTAACAACAATTTTATGTCCGATTTGGACCGGGGAGAAATTTTCCCCTTTTGTTTTTGTCTATTTAGTTTTAGCCTAATTGAAGCTTGAGTTAATGTCTTATGACACTTCAGCCAAAGATGAGAACAAACCTGTCTCCTCATTTTTATTTTTATTTTAAAAAAAAAATTATGGTGAAAATATCATTTCATTGGGGGCGATGACTTTTTCTTATTTAAAATAATAATAAATTTATAAATTATTTTATAGACATCATACCAACATGAATTTGATTCATGCATTTGAAATGCTGACCATTTTTTTAAAAGTATTTGTTTTAGATACTTACCATTAGCGCACAAATAATATGATTTAATATTGGGATCAGTTTCACTCTTTAAAATAAAAATTATAAATTACATTGATATTTATTGAAATTTAGAAAAAATACAAAAATTTTCATAAGTTTGATATAGTTATACTGATACCTTTTAGTAGGATTATAATATGAAAATATAAATATACACAATGTAAAATTTATGTTTCAATGTAAAAGAAATGGTAACATTATTTTTTATTCGTACGATTAGCGAATTTCTTATAAAAAAAGGATCAAGTGTTATATGAATTAAAACTTTATGGAAGTCTAGTGCAATCATGGCAACTTTGTAGGGCTTATTATATTTTTTCTAAATTTCAAGGGAGGCCAGTGTAATTTATCCAAATAAAAAATAAAAAATAAAAAATAAATAAAAATGAAAGGTAAATTATGTTGATCTTTCTTGAGGTTTAGAAAAAATATAACAAGTCTTACAGTTTTAACATAATTATATTGAGTTCCCAAAAAGTTTTAATTCACATATTGATTAACCTCCATTTTCATTAATAATTTATTAGTTATATAAATAGAAAAATAATATTACTATATCTTTTTTATTAAAACATCTATTTTATCTTGTTTCTTTTTGTGCCATCAAATTGTTTGTATTAATTTAGATCATTTTAATCTTATTCAAAAAAAATTTATAATTACGTCAAAAGTGTAAACTTATTTTTATTTTCTCTATTTATTGTAATTTACTATAAAATAAATGATGATAATGATAATGACTAAAAAGAAGGTTGGCATCGGCCATCCCAACATCCATTGATGTTGATGCGTGTTAATTTAGTTGCATATGTATGCATCTCCTCAATTTCTTCGCACAATTTTTATGACTCAAGTTTCGTTCGGCAATTGGATTGGGTTGATTTTTTAGTTAAATTAAGCTAAAAAATTAATAAAATAAAATATTATATTTAAATCATAATCATTTCACTTTTTGCAAGGCATCTCTCCCCTCTCTCTCTCTCTCTCACACTCAACATGTTTTCTTAGATCTCACATTTCTTTGCTCACATCTCTACAGATTTATCTATGTTCTCACATCTTTGAAGATTCGGCAGACAGATTGTTTGGATTATTATATCTAGATTGTTGGACCTCAGATCATTGTTTGGTTGTATATATATTGTTGAACATATAACATATAAGACCTCATGTGATGCATATTTGTATTATCATTTGTATAGTTAACTATAAATCTGTATCTATATATATCTATGTATGTATTTTCATCGTTGATGATCTAAACCTACAAGGATCCATGGTTTGACAGTCCATTGTGTCGATTTTCCATTGTTTTGATGATGAAACAGATTGCCATAGATTAAACAAAAATTAGACAGATCTGTTTATATATGATTCTTGTTGATCTAGGTCAATACAAGGCAACAAAAGGAAAGAGATTAAGAAAGGAAAGAGGAAACTTGCATAGATTTTTTAGATCTAGATCTGAGTTTTTTTTTTTGTTAGGTTGAGTTGTTGAACAGATTTTTCAGATCTAGATCTGTTCAAATTATTACTATTATTACTTTTGTAGTTCTTGTTGTTTGTTGTTGTTGAATTTGAATTTTATTTGTATATCTGTGAGTGTGTGTATGTATGAGACAGATCTAGAAAAAAATCAATTTTGATGATGATGATTGCAACAGATAAATAAAAAAATTGACACAAATTTTCAACCTATAGAAAAAAAATGAATGGATAGATAGAATTTAAGAGAAAAAATTGAATACATAAATAGAATTAAAGGAAAAAATCGAACAGATAAATAGAATTTAAGAGAAAAAATTGAATAGATAGTAAAAAAATTTGAACAGATAGACAAAAAATTTGAATAGATAGTCAACAAAAAGTCAAACAGATAAAAAGTCAAGGGATAAAATTGAAAACAAAAAGTCTTGGAAGATTTCTCACCAAACTATTTCACAAAGTATGGATTTCTTACTAACAAAAAAATATTCACTAGACCTAATTCTTTACTGCTTTCTTAGATTGAATTTATTACTAATTTTCTCTTAAAATTATCCCAATATACAAATAATTTAACTAATATATATGTATATATAAGTATGCAGGTAACAATTTATAGAATGGTAGCGTCAATATTTTCAAAATAAATAATTAAAATCATACTTTAATTTTGATTTTAAATTAAAATTAAAGTTATTCTTTTACAATAATTATTCTACCATCAAACATTTTTTGAAAAAAAATAATACATACATTACACGGGTCAACTACTAATAAATATGAATTAACGATTTAAATTATTTTAATATTATTCAGTAGTTAATAATTTACATAAATATTTATATATACAATTTGAATTTTGTGGTGCTTTGTTTGACGTCCTATTAAAGTCCGATAAACTCTTAAATTTTTTCAAAAAATTCCGACCTGGATTGGGTTGAGGCTGTCCAAATTGTGCCCTAGATTTGCCTGCCTACACACTGGGCCCAAGCCCACATGAATGATGGATATAAAAACCCAGTTGAATCTAGTCTTCTTTTATCTCTGTCCGAAGTGAGGTTTTGCCCAGTACCAGTAGAGAGATATACTGATAGATTGAGAGAGAGAGAGAGAGAGAGAGAGCGCGATGGAGACAGAGCTGGAGCCAAGGGTTAAACCCTTATCTTACAAAATCAAGGGCATGTCTCGCGAATCGCCTTCTCAGAAGGCCACTCATGTCCTCGACCCTGACCTTCGAAATCACTGGTCCACTGCTACCAATACCAAAGAATGGATCTTGCTTGAACTTGATGTACGTTTCTCTCTCTTCCCTCTCAAGAAGATTTTGTTTCAATTGATATCTTCAGCTTTCTCATAATTCAATTCAATTCAGTTGTTTCATTTTTTGCTTAGGTCCATTTAATGCTACAGACTCCTTACTTTCCTTAAATTATTGGGTATTGTATTTATTCCATTTTAGAGAATTTGGTTGTTGTGTCTGTATTTTGCTTTTTGGAGTGGTCATTGTCATTTATTGATAAGAAAAAAAACAGATTGGGAAGAGCACTCAAACTTATGATTCTTAGGAAGAATTTTTTTGGGGATAAGCTAATCAACAGAGGTTTGGTCATATTCAACGGAGATCAACATATCTAGTAGTGAAGACATGCGATGCTGTAACGGTAGATGGAAGTGTTAGGGGACAGGGTAGGCCTAGATTAACGTTGACTAGCGTTATAAATAGAGATATGAATCTACTTAATTTGACTAATAAAATGGCCTTTGATAGGGCCGCGTAGAGAAGAAGGATTCATGTAGCCGACCCCATTTGATGGGACTTAAGGCTTGGTTTGGTTTGGTTTGTAAAAACTTCGTAAAATGCCGGTTGTTCTCGATGGCCTCCATTCAAATTAGCTGCACAACCAATGACACTATTGCGTTTTCTTTGATTCGATGAAAAGAGCTTTGAAATGATCAACTCTCAAGAGGTTTGACTTGAAAAAGAAACTCGTTTATGGTAAAGTGGAGAAGTAGCATGTGAATTACATGCTATAACCAAGGTTTTTAAAAATCGGTGACAACTGTTATTTTGGTGCTTACGTCCATTTTTTATGGCCATAATGGCCACCCAGTGTTACCAGAAGCGTTGATACCCTAGTGAATTATGTTTTGATATACACGTTTTGAAATATAGTACACTTTCATTCTAAAATGCTAAATTTAGTGATCCAAAGTGATCTGTAAGTTTTGTTTTCCCCCAATATATTTCCTCATAGTTTTCTTAGGAGAAAAAAAAAAAAAAAATCAAATACAGTGAGCTAGAATCTAAAGTGAGTGAAGTTTTGACGTAACAAAAAGGTCAAAAATGGGTTATAATGCTCGTAGAAATGCATTGCTGCATGATTAATTTGAAGAAAAAAAAAAATTCTACATTTTATTGGATGTCTAATTGTTAAAAAAAAAATAAAAAATTCAAAACTAGAAATATCTTAAATTCTTATAGTGTAAACTATACCAGTCTACCCTCATCGTACCACAATTTAGAACATGTGGTGTACAATATTCTCGTTCCCATTCCATGTACTAGAATGATCCATGTTTTAGGTAATATAGTGGCCACCATTGTTATGTAAAGGCTGCCGTACAACACAGCTATGGCCATAACGACTGTTACATTTGTATTTTTTGCAAATTTTTTATAAGGTCACATGTTTGCATTTTTTTAATTAAAAAAATATTAAAATCACTGAAAATGCACATAGACCTTATATGAAAAATAGTAAATCTACATGATTTGAGTGTCCAATCTTCAAGTTTTAATAGATTTGAGTTTCTATCAAAGTTGAATGAACTTAGTTTTCTCTCTCGCTTCAAAATTTCGTTACTTGTTTGCTTTTATTGACAAATTTTCATTACTTTGTAATTTGATTCCTTGAAAATTAACTTATATCTATTTGATTTTAGTTTAATTTGTTGAACAAAGTTTAGATATCATGTAATGTACTTTTACATTAATATGTTGACATTTTTTATTATGAACTTATGTTTATGAGATTATGATTTTTGATATTAAACATGTGTCAGTATTTATATTTTTTCATAACAAGTGGGAAGGTATCCATACGTGTAATCAATATAGTAAATAAAATTAAATACATCTAACAAAATGAAAAATTTCTACAGCGACTTAAAACCAGTGATGGAGCCAATTAAGGCCTAGGAGGGGCACCCTTAAATTTTAAAAAACTATTTTTTAGCTAAAGGTTTTGAAAATATCTTTCAATTTGTCTTCTCTAAGATTATATAGTCCCCGTAAATTTGTTAAATTTTGTAGCCCATCTTTTTTCTTTTAAAAATATAATTTAATTATTTATGTTATCTGCTTAAATAAATTAGGACTTTTTTTTTTGTTTGCCTATTGTATCATTTGAAATGTTAAAATTATGGACTGGTTGTTCCAATTATTAAGTTAAAACTTTTTCGATTATATTTCTAACAAACTTGATACACATTGACTCGAACACAGGCATAGATTGACTACTTGTTTGCTTCACAAGGAAATCTAAGAACACATCACCTTTTATTATATGTATTTTATTCACATTCTACATTTTTATTTTTTGTACTCTTATTGGTTGAGAGTTCTCTAGACTTAAATGTTACAATGATTTGTTGTAGTGATATGTATGTAACAGTTTTGAAATATTGATAATTGTTGTTTTACGAAACCAAACTTAACTAAATTGACCCAACCCAATATTTTGTTTTGATATTGCCCCTCTTAACCAAAATCCAGGCTCCACCACTACTTAACTAGTGTAAAAATTAGTATATATTGGATCATGTTTAGAAACTAAACAAAACTTACCAAAAATCATTTTGAACCCCACTAAAAGTGATTCCGAAATAAAAACATGCGTATCGGTAAGTTTTTCTAAAATTGTGCGAAGAAGTAAAAAATTCATGGCCCTGAATGGCCCCACCATTACGCTATGGCTGTTGCACCCTTCGACCATGTCAACAACACCGTTATCATTACAGCGGCCACTACTATTACTTTAAACCTTGGCTATAACATACTTGGAGACTTTAAGAATCTAGTACTTTTAGTTACTGTTGACATAAATTTTTGCACTCCCTAGATCTATTCTAGTTTTTTTTTTTTTTTTTTTGTGTGTGTGTGTGTGTGTGTGTGTGTGTTCTACTTAGTTTAAATTACTCCCTTTTGTAATTGAATTTTGAACTTAGAATTAAGGAACATTTCTTGTTTATGATGAACCGTTGCTATAATTGATCAAAAGGTTCATATATGCTATGTTAGATTTCATTTTCAAGCTTTTGCTCAATTACATGGATGATGGTTAAATTTGCTGAGTTTTTTACTTTTTTCTTTCCTTGGAGTTGGAATTTTTTGATCCGGGAGACTATCTTTGTTATGTATTGACCATTTATCATCTGACCTTTAATCCTTTGACTTCTTCTGACATGCTGCAGATGTAGTTGCTTTCTTACATTTTCTTTGTTGCAGGAACCATGCTTGCTATCACATATAAGGATTTATAATAAGTCAGTTTTGGAATGGGAAATTGCAGTTGGCTTGCGTTACAAGGTTAGGAAATTGAACTAATTGACCATCAATCAATCAAGTTATTGGAGCTGATTGTTTTTAGCTTAATATCCTGTACTGTGTTATTTTGAGATGCGTTTAAAATGTAAATTCTGTCTAGATTTACTGTTGTTTAGTCCTTTCCCTTGGATGACTCCATCTGTCTAGATGGGTTTTTTTTCGGGGCAGTGTTAGTCTGGTGGGTTACTTGATGGGTTCCTTCTTTCCTTTCACACTTTTATTTTAATTCTTCTTCTACCTTATTTATTTAAATTTTTGGGTTGGGGTTAGTAGTGTGAATTCTTTCTTTATTTAAAATGCATATCTCTTGAGTAAGTTTTTGGACACTCGATCAATGGCTACATTTTTATTAATGACTGTTTTAATGCAGAAGCCATATGCATGTGAATTCTTAATTTTCTAGTTGCCACATTCATTATGGCATGCTTGTGTTGAAAACACCATATTGCGTACCTTGGAGGTTATGGAAACTACTATCTTTCATGTTTTGATTGAATAATCTTATGTTGCCTTATTATTTATATTTATTTTTCGATATTAGCAGTTTGCATGCTTTAGTGACTGATTGTCTTTACCAGCCAGAGACATTTGTAAAAGTTCGTCCACGTTGTGAAGCACCTAGGCGTGACATGACGTACCCCATGAACTACACTCCATGCCGCTATGTGCGAATATCTTGTTTGCGGGGGAATCCAATTGCTGTTTTCTTCATTCAGGTCATATTTAATAATGATCATGTGTAGTTTTTGCTTTTGATCAGCACAACCATTTCACTATTGGTTCTTAGCATAGTATACAAGTTCGTTTCTAATTACTCCATAGATTTTAAACTGTTGTTGGTCATGATGTATCATAAAAAAATAGAATTTCTCCCCAAAATTGAGCTTCATATGTTGCGGATGAATATGAATTTTCTCCTGACAATTTATAATCCTCATCAATATGAGAATCCACATCAGTTGATATTCTAATTCCAGATCATTTCCAAACTTCTTACCTACTAGTAATGAATCAAGATTTGTGAGTGTTGTTATAGGTTCCTGGTATTTTTTTTTGGTTGTCATGGCCCATACACTTTCTCATGTAGTACTCAGAAGAATTTAAACATTTCTAACTAATAATATAGTCTATTGATTTTATTGTGTTCAATGCAATAAAAAATTGCTTTTCTTTTATGAATAAAGATTGAGAGCTCTAATTTTGGAGCTCTAAGGGGAGCTTTAGTGATGTGGCAAGGAATGGGGCCCACATGTGATGTGATGTGTGTGCCATTTTTTTTTTCCCTTCTTGTCACATCATTAGAGCTCTCTTTAGAGCTCAAAAATTAGAGCTCTCTATCATTGTGATTCTTTTATTGTATCTTTATTACCTTTCATGGAGCATGAATTTAAATATTAGATCTCTTGGTGTGAAAATTGACCTTGCATCGATGCATGCAATTTAAACAGCATTTTGCATCCTGGTGATAGTCCTATTTTTATATGATTAAAATACCTTGACCTCCTTATGGTTAAGAAGCTACTGTTTTAATATTCTAATCTGCATCAGTTTATATTCTAATTCTGGATCATTTCTTAACTTCCTTCCCGCTTGTTATTAATTAAGGTCTGTTAGTTCCTGGTCTTTTTGCTTTCATAGTTATACTTGTCCTTTGTTGATGTAGTCACTTTGTGCAGAGTTCAAAAAGTTGTAACTAATAATATTGCCTTTTGATCTTACTGTGGTCAGTGTAACAAAACTTGCATGGTTCTTTTGTTGTCTTTCTATTACCCTTCAAGGAACACGGCTTTAGATTTTATATCTCTCGGTGTCGAAAGTGACATTACACTGATGTATTCAATTTAAACAGCATTTTGCATTCCTATGATAGGCCTATTTTTCATATGATTATTCTACCTCTTCTTTTGGCGGGGAAACTACTGATTTTTGTTAATAGTGGAGAAGCGCTCAAAATATGGGGATTTCCATAAATTGCTCATGGATTTTCTTCTTGAATAACTGTTATGGATTTGTCATTGTTATGCAGAAACGTTAGTACGCAATAATGATGTGATATGTTTTTGGAAATCCTGCTCAGTACAGTTCAGATATGTCACAAATAATACATTAAAAAGAAAATGAAATTGATATAATTACAGAAAATAATATTAGGAGAAAATGATAATATTTAGCTGAAGAAGAAGTGGACATTTGTGAAGTCATTCAAATTCTTCTTCTTTTATCTCACTTCGTATATATGTGTGTATATATTTTGGGAGGGGGCTGCTTGTGTTAGAAGGCCAGTACTTTGTGGGACATATTCTAATTTTGTAATGAGTCCACTGTCTTGGCTAAGAGTAGTAGAGACACCTTTTGAAGTGGTTGTAGAAGCACTGAAGTTGAACGTGGGTAAAGCTCTTGGTTTGGATGGGATGATGATTACATTTTCCTAACAAAGTGTTGGCACATGATTGGCAAGTTTTGATGGTGCCTCAGTAAAAGGAGGCCCAAATTAACTGCTTACAAACCCATTGGGATAAATCAGGTCTTACCTTAGGTGGCACATATGTGTTTGACACATAACACAAACTCTTGTGGGACACATGCCAACACATGTCCTATTATTCTTTTTATTTTTCTAAAAATCTACATACACTTCAAAGACGTGTGACATGCATGTCTATTGTTTAGATATACTTGAGGCATATCTGGTGTCTTGACACAAGTTTGAAGAAAATGATTTGAAGGACAATGCCTAAAATAAAAAAGAAATATGGATTTCTACATGTTAATCCCTCCTTTATTTATTTATTTTTTTAATTTCAAAATTTAGAAGTTCAAAATTTATTGATAAAGGCATCAAGAAAGGATGCTACAAAGTACAAAGTAAGGGAAACCAAAAAAAAAAAAAAAAAACCTATACCCCACATGTATCAATTGACACCACAAAATCCAAAAATTGATCATGGACCATACACCTTTTGAGTATTTTCTTGAGTTGTCAATCGATGAGCTATTGTGCAAAGAATTGATCTCACAGGAGCAGTGATCCTTTGTAAAGTTGAGAAATGATACTGTACCTAAGAAGATGTAAAAACAATTACCATCCATCTCCCCCATTAAACTAATAGGGTTTTTTGCCCCCACTTTGCTTAATTCCTATGATCACAATCTAGAGAAGTAGCAGAGCTATATTCATCTTGCCAGGGGAATGGGCTAGTCAATAATCAATGCTTGAGTGTTTTCAATGAAAAAGCTTTTTACTTCTATCATTGTTTACTGAAAAGAAAAGAAACTACTGCATGGTCTGCAATAAGTCTACCACTAAATAAATCATTACATGTTTTTGAATAGTTAAAATAAGAAAACTCCAATGATCAGGAATTGTTCATAACTTAGGTTTTAGTAGATTTTTTTCTTCTTATTCTTTTTGTTATTGATATTGATAATTCGATTTCATAACATTTCAACTAATCATCTAATTCAATATAGCCATTTATTTTGTTTTTGTTTTGTTTTTTGATAAGTAAAATTCATTAAAAAAAGCACCACCAAAAGGTGCCGAAGTCCTTTTCATCATCTCAAGGCTAGGCATGGTGCCGATTCCAAGGCCCCTGTTCCTGACATGCAAATGAGCCCTTAATTCGTTTTTATCCAACAAGACCTTGAGATAGTATTTTAAGTTTAATGCAGCTGAGAAGTTTTCTAAAAGTTGAATAAAAGGCGAGGGATCAAAAAGTTAGAGGAATAGGGGATACACTTATTTTTGTTCTTAGAAATCATGGGTTCAATATAACAAACTTTCAAAAGTTAATACAACTTCTGCATTTTTTTAATTATTTATTTCAAAGAAACAATGACTTGCTGCCTAAGAAACATGGACACTTCTAACAAGGTACTGTGTCGTGTTCGACACGACATGACATGACACTCGTCGAACACTTCCTAATACCTTAGACACAGGAAACACTTTTTCAATTTGAATAAAATAACTTGCAATCCAAAAAAAAAAAAAAACCAGTTCTGGTCCTTTAGACTTTAAAAATTATTGTCTTTGACTTTCTGCTTATAAATGACATATAATAAATATATAAAATTATATATTTTGCACGTGTCCCTCACGTGTGCATCCTACATTTTTGAAAATTTCAGTGATAGTGTGTTGTGTTGTGTTGTGTTGTGTCATGTGTCCGTGCTACTTAGCTTGCTGCTCGTAGTAAATAGTCTGGAGCATTTCTGCATTCCATGAATTGTGTGAACCTCAAACTCAATCTAAATTTAAGGTTTGATCTTTGTTGCAGTTGATTGGGGTTTCAGTTGCTGGTCTTGAACCTGAGTTTCAACCAGTTGTTAATCACTTGTTGCCGCAAATAATATCACACAAACAAGATGCTCATGACCTGCATCTCCAGGTGGTTCATATTATATTTATATGCAAACATACACACCTTACTTGATTATTTATTTCCTCTGTTATCATAAACCCTTGCCTTCTAATGCCAATTAGTTTGTAGTTGCTTCAAGACATGACTAACCGGTTGGTTGCATTCCTTCCCCAACTTGAGGTAGTTTACTCAAAAAGATTTAAGAGTTCCGTTATCACTGCCTTTTGTATTCTATATGCTATGATTTTGTTGTGCATGTGAATTAATTATTTTGTAGGCAGATCTTAGCAGCTTTTCGGATGCTCCAGAGCTCAATCTGCGTTTCCTTGCCATGCTTGCGGGCCCTTTTTATCCGATTCTTCATATTGTGAATGAAAGGTTGGTACACTTTCTCCAAAATATGGTGTAGGCCCTAACCTAAGATGTTGTAGGTTCCATAGCATATTCAGATTAGGTGTTTTGATCATTTGTAGCTCCTTTTGGAAACCAATTGTCAGAATTTGACTTATCTGACATTTGAGAAATAGACTTGTCAGAGTGCCGCTGATTATCTGTTTCATTAACCCAACTCAGTACCGACTCATGAATGGTGTGCCAAACTATGAACAGCAACCCAACCCGGTCCAATCTAAAAAAAAGAACAGGTTCCACAGAAACAAAAAAAAAAAAAAAAAAAAAAAAAAAAAACCCAGCAGCTAAATTATATAGGCCCTGTTTGGTACAGCTTATTTCAGCTTTCAGCTTAATTTAAGCTATTGTGATGTGTTTGGTTTAGCTTAACAATGCAGCTTATAGCTTTTTGTAAGTCAGAAATCAGCTTATTCTTTGAGTGGGGGCAGGAGAAGCTTAATTTATAAGTCAGAAATCAGCTTATGTTCATAGTTATAAGTTATAAGCAGTTAAGGCATAAGCTATAAGTACTTTCTCACAGCTCTACAAAACAGGGCCATAGTAGCTAAAAAATTTGCTAGTCCCTTGGACTTTAACGACTAGAGATTCTAGGCTATTAGATTGTATAAATAGTAGTTGCTTGGTTGTTCAGTACATCAAAGTCTGGATATTCTAGGCTATTAATAATCGTTGATACTGCCCACCCTTCCTATTGTAAGAGATATTGATAGAGAGAGAAAGAGAATAAATTGTATTATTGATTGATTGTATTTTGATATATATTACAATGATTCATGATTCCTATATATAGAAGAGGGTGAGTGTGTAGTAGGTAAGGAGTAGGTGAAGTGGAGGTGGTAGTGGTGTAGTGGGTTAGGTTTAGTGGAGTAGGTTTAAGTGGGTGAAGTAGGTGGAGAGTAGGTGGATTTTAACAGCCCCCCGCAAACTCAAGGGGGATAGGAACTAACCAACTTGAGTTTGGAGAGAGTAACAAAACAAGAAAATACATAAAAATAAAAGAGGATAAGAGACACTGTATGGTCGTGTCAGACCATTGGTGAAGACACTGGATGGTGGTGTCATAACGTTGTAGAGGACACTGTATGGTGGTGTCATAACCATGTAGAGGACACTGTATGGTGGTGTCATAACGGTGTAGAGGACACTGGATGGCGGTTACGGGGTCATGTCGGACCGTTGTAAAAGACAGTTTACGGGGTCATGTCGGACCGTTGTAACAGACACTGTTGTGACAGTTGTTGTGACAGTTTACGGAGTCTTGCTGGACCCTTGTAGAAACTAACCGGAATCAATGTCGGGACAGTTTATAGAGTCTTGTCGGACCCTTTGAAGGAGCGAACCGGAATCAATGTCGGGACAGTTTACTGAGTCTTGTCGGACCCTTGAAGGAGCTAACCGGAATCAATGTCGGGACAGTTTACAGAGTCTTGTCGGACCCCTGAAGGAGCTAACCGGAATCAGTGTCGGGACAGTTTACAGAGTCTTGTCGGACCCTCAAAAGGTGTGCCCAATCTTTCAAAAGGCGTGCCATCAAAAGGCGTGCCCAATCCATAAAAAGGCGCGTCATCAAAAGGCGTGCCCAATCCATAAAAAGGTGTGCCGGACATGATGGCGATACACGTGACGACCTTGGCTTGCGCGCCCATGTTGTCGTCTAGCGCCGAGCGGCACACGATACGCGTGTCTGCCTTGGCTATTTAACCATGACGGAGGCTGAGGCTGAGGCAGAGGCTGAGACAAAAAACCTGCTAAAATCCTTTGAAAAACTCTTCCTTTTCTGAGAGAGATACGCTGTAACACTCTGTTGCCCAGTCCTTCTCTGAAAGTACCAGTCAGAAATCGCTGCTTCGCTGAAACACTCAGTAACCCAAAAAACATGGCCTCTTCTTCCCGTCCAGCTACCCAGAACATGGCATCCTCTTCCCGTGGTCTGCTCACGCTCTTTCCAGACCTGAACGAGTCCACAAGAGAAATAACTGGTGCGAGGGCCAGTGAACCTCAACCAAGCGCCCCAGGGTTTGCTCCGTTGAACTTTCCTATGCGGTTTGTGGAGCAAAAAATGGCAGTGCAAACGGACATTGAAGCCAATCAGTATACTTTGAAGTCCTGTGTGGAGACGATGACGGCAGTCACAAACCTGTCGCACCGGCTGCAGAGTAGGACAAATGAGGTGCAGCAGTTAAACGCCCAACTGGCTCTGCTCCAACGCATGTATAAGGATGTGCGAGCAGAGATAAGTGTGCTAAAGGCGGAAAATAAGGAGTTGAAGCGGAAGGCCACCGTTATGTTCCGATTTGGAGGTCCGCCATATGCTGTAGTGGAGGAGCAGGGTGGAGTGATCGTGCCCAGTGGAGTGGGAAACACGGAGGCAACACCGGCAAGGGCTGTCCAGGACGGAGGCAAGAAGAAGAGACCTGCAGCAGAGTAGAGAAGAAAAAATCCCACTGTGGATGTGGGTGTGTTGTGGTGGTTTGTTTGTTTGTTTGATTTTTTTTTTTTTTTTTTTTTTTTTTTTTTTTTTTGTGTAAAATTGTGATCGGGGTTGATCCCTGACATGAATAAAATGAGTTTGGTGTGCAGTTTTACTTCTTCTGCTTCGTTTCTGCCTTTTTTTTTTTTTTTTTTTTTTTTTTTTTTTTTTTAGAGTGGATATTTGAAAGAGATGAAAAGTGAGTTGGAGAAAATAAATAAAAAAAATAATGAAGTTGGAATCAAACGGAGGAGAGAGGGGACAAGCCCACATGGGTGTCTTGGGAATGAAAATTCAACACATGAATAACAGAGTGTGTGTGGATTTTTATTGTTGGTTTTTTTGTTTTTTTTTTTTTTTGTTTTTTTGTTTTTGACAAAGAAGAGTAAAAAATAAATAAATAAATAAATAAATAAAAAGAAAAGAAAAGAAGGAAAAGAAGAGAAGTACCTGGTGGAAATATATATAAAAAAAAAAAAAAAGGTGTAGTGGGTATGAATGTGAAAGATGGTTTGGTGGGAGAGATGATTATGAAAACAACAAAAAAGATAGAGAGTATTTAAATGATAAAAAAGATAACATAAATTAAAAATTAAAGGGGTTGGAGACAAGTTGGGTGGTGTGGTGTGTAAAGCGTGAAGTGAAAGATGAAAGTTGATGATGATAAAAAAAAAGTGTGTCTGGGGAGGTGCTCCTATATATATATATATATATAAAATCAACAAAAGAGTAGAGTGGGGATTGTTTAGCCGTTGGGGTCCAGTTGGTGGTCTGTGGATGTCAATATAAAAAGAAAAAGAAAGAAAAAGAGAGGGTTTAAAGTGAGAGAGAGAAATTGAGTGGGTGCCCCCATGTGCTGTCAACCCACGTACAGCACCTTGGTGACCAGGAAACTGACAAACTGTGCCTGGAAGCCATGTCCCAAAGCCGAATGTCTCCATCCATAGAACCAGAAAATATTCCTTAAGGCATCAGAAGAATCAACGCCAGTCTGCTCTGAAACCCCTGCCAATAGACCATTTAGAGCAAGACTATGAAGAACCTGAGACATAACACTTGCTGCATCAAACTGACCATCAGCACCTTGCCCTCCCATTTGGACACTTTCCATGATACGCCCAAGGGCAGGAGGCAGCTGTCCTGATGATGTGGAATTTGTATTCCTCATGTTGGCAAGAGATTGCAAAATCTGCTGGCCATTCGTTCTTGTTTGTTGATTTTGACTAGGAGCACTAGAAGTTGCATCACTACCCTTGCTCAGTGATCTTGGTTGCATACTTCGTCTCTTAGGTTGCAAAGCTCCCAGCCCTAATCCAAGTGGAACAGCTGTGGCAACCTCTGGATTATCATTCCCGCAACCAGATCTTGGAGCAGCACATTCTGAGCTAGTAGAAGGTACATCTTTTGAATTCACATTGGCCTCAAGAGAGAGGATTTAGGCAGTGATGGGAAGGTATGTGTAGAAAATAAGCGGAATAGGTTGAGGTCCGGCGGGCGGCTAAGGTGAGGTTGCCGCCCGCCGGGGAAGCGAAAATACTTGGTTCTAAACCTGCTCTGATACCATGTAAGAGATATTGATAGAGAGAGAAAGAGAATAAATTGTATTATTGATTGATTGTATTTTGATATATATTACAATGATTCATGATTCCTATATATAGAAGAGGGTGAGTGTGTAGTAGGTAAGGAGTAGGTGAAGTGGAGGTGGTAGTATTCTGACAGTTGAGAAATAGACTTGTCGGAGTGTGGCCTTCTGAGCAGCGGAATTACTCGTGGTTTTCCCATGCAGTAATCCTCTGAAAGCATTTGGCAAGATAACGTAGAATGGTGGAGCCTAGTGATAAAAATGCTATCACCTTCAGTTTCAGCTCTCTGCAGAATGACTCCTGGTTTTCCCATGCAGTAAACCTCAGAAAGCATTTGGCAAGATAATGTAGAATGGTGGAGCCTAGTGATAAAAATGCTATCACCTTCAGTTTCAGCTCTCTGCGTTGCACTTAATTGGGATTGTTATTTTCATGCAATCAAATGATAACTGATGAATCGACCACCAAGTATTTGATCCTTCCTTTAAGTAATACTTGTGCCATACACTATATGAATTCCTGCTGAATGGCATTATTAAGGATGAGCTGTCTTATGTGAAACACCATAACAGTGTTCATGGAGAGATGCTTGAAGTGCCGTGAGTTCATTATTATCTCATACCTCTTTTTAATCTTGGAGACGGTTAATTTGCTGCTATCAAGAGTGAACCTTGCACTAGATGCATCTGTTGTAGCTATTCATGCAATATAGTTTTGAGGGCTGGAGTTTGAAATTATTGTGTGGAATATACTGGAAAGCTACGTGATCCCCTTTGACACTGGTTCAACATATTCACTTTAATCTCTGATAGATGTACATATAGTGTGGGAATCTTTTGGAGTTGTTTCCAAATGGTTTAGCAGTCTTCTGAATCATTTTTTCCCATTCCAATCCTTCGAGGTCATTTTTCTTGTCTGGCTTACATCTCTCCAATTAGCACCACAATTGTAATACTTGTCATAGATGCATATATACTGCCGAGCTCGGACATCTTAATTTCCCTGTGCTTGTGAAATTCATTGTTTTATCCTTTTTGCTACACTTTGGTGGAATCGCCAAAATACATTGAGAAAGCATTTGGTTGAGGATATGATAGGGCTGCGGGTTGATAATAGTTGGTTGTAGCTGATGCCAAATAATTGGCACTATCTAGGTGTTGAGCTAAATTTTCAGTAATTGGTGACATATCTACGTTGCTTCTACATTTTTTCCATACCTTGTGATCTTAGAGAACATATATTTATCCTAGATTTGGATTTCCTCTTGGGAATTAAAGGATAAAGATATTTTATGGATCTTTTAGTTTGGGTTTTGTAGGGATTAATGAATAAGAATATATGTTATTGGTGACGAATTGTTACTTTTGTCGCGAGAATTTACTAATTTGTTTTGACAGTTTACATTTAAGATATACATTTACAACTTAACAACAAAATATTTCTTAAATATAGATACTTACCTAGGTGCTCCCAATCCTATTCTCTTCTATGTGCTGCTTCCGTTCCCGTTCCTGTTATAGCCTTCACCCTTGCCCCTGGTTTGTGCAACTAAGCATGCAATTATGTTTGCAAGAGCTTAGCTTGTCTTGGAGCTTGATTCCTATTCAGAAAAGGACCAACCTGTATCTGTTGATTATCTTATCTTATATTATCTTCCTACATCTATAGATTCTACAATATTATATGGTTTTTGTAGTTTATATTATCTTAGTGTACCAAATATTATTGTATACAACAGATAACATTAGTGATTTTTTTTTTTTTTTGGTTGTTGGTTCAGAGAAACCTCCAGGTTGGCTGGAAATATTTCGGACAGTGAAGCTTCAAAGAATAGTCAATCATCATCAGCTTTGACTGTTTCATCTAATTTTGAGGTAGCTTCTATTCTCTTTTCTTTGATCTTGTCTTTTTGTCGTTCAATAAATTTTTGCTTTAGCTGTAGATGCACAGTTAATTTTTCACTGCGGAGTATGCGAATAAGAAAAAGGACATAATTGGTAAATTTGTATGGGGGCTGCTTGAGTACCTCATTTGATATAATAATTCTGATATTACATTAGTTATGGTTTAATATGTTGTTTGTTGGTACTGTTTTTTGATAAGTAATGAAGTGTATTAGTCAAAAATGCCAAAAGGGGCACAACCTTGTATACAAAAAGAAACAGATAAAAGCTCCTGCTATATCTATAGGGACATATCTCCAAAAAATCCGCAAAGATGGAGAAGCGCAATGGAAAGTCAAAACACTTTCCTTCAGAGCACAAAGGGGAACTCATTATTCGCTCAAAATTATCTCTGGTTCCTCTCCCTCCATATGCATCACATGAGGCATAAAGGAGCCACCTCCCAAGCCTTCTCCTGAGAAATCTAGAACTTTGGCATGCAAAAAATTTGTTTACTGACCCTGGCATCACCCATGTAGTACCAAAAGCAGAAAGCAATAAGCTCGAAATATCCCATGCCATTCGACAATGCAAAAATAGATGGTTCTGCTTTTGTATTGCTCTTGTATTGTGTTTTGCTTATACGCTTTTTCATGTTTGATTCAGAATAATCTTCTTCAATGTGTTTCTGTTTGTTTGAGAGAAATTTACCTCACTCTCTTTAGATTATCAATTGTGAGAATAGCGTCCCTAGTCGACGTCCATGTGAAGAAGGGAAACTTTGGGATTTGAGCACCACACTTGCACCGCTAATACAGTTATATAAATATTTAACTATGCCCTAAGAAGCTGGGATATTTTTGTAATTTGAGATTTTTTTGACAGGGCTGCTGCTAGCTAGAGGTAGTTTTTTGACAGGGCAGGATAGGTCAAAATGGTTTGTGGGTCACAGTAGGCCCACTTGAGCCAAACTCGGTTGTGAAGTTGGGTGGTTAAGGCCTGTGCAACGTGGCATGTAAAACCCATTTAAATGGATCCATTCCCCCTCCTTCAAGATGATACACAACTACTAAAATGATTGCCTCACAATCTTAAAAAATATCTAGATGGTTTTTGTTAAAGATTAAAGAAAAATGAATAGGCAGACTTTAGCATTCACATATTGATGTTAGAAAAGGACCCAAAAGGGAAAAATCAACAAGAAAGCTACTCGAAGACAATGATAAATATTTCATTTTGGTGTGTTGTTTTCAGTTCGTTTGGAAATGGAAACAATTTGGAGATGTTTTAGAAACACAAGGGAAACAACAAAAAGTTTTGGAAATGTTTGTAAATTGAAACTAAAGCCTATATAAATATACAAGGTCAATAATTAAACAGTTGAACATGTTTGAGGCCGATTACTCTTCAGATAATGGGCACAAGTGTACAATGTGGAAGTGAATTGAATGTGACCCTGGAATCGTTAAATTAATGTCAAATAAATTAAACTATTAAGACAAGTGTATAAGATTGTAAATGTGCATAAGTTTCCAGCCAAACTCTGGTGTTATTTCCAAATCAAATCACATTATTAGATACACTAAAAATCACTTTAGGGATTAACTATATTCAGCCACTTTCACAGACAAATTAAGTTGCTTAGTTTTACAAATAATAAACTGTGAAAATGGCTGGTGATTAATCCTATTCTTTTCCTTTTCATGCCCAGCCAAGGAGATCACGCAGCACATCACCCTTTTTCTTGCCCACAGCAAGTTCCATAGTGTTCCGTCCTGATGTAATCTTTATGTTGCTGAGGAAGGCTTACAGAGATGCTCATCTGGGGACTTTTTGCAGATTGGTAATGTACCTGTTAAAAGATGTCCTTAATTTTACCCTCCCAGCCAAGGTTCAAGTTTCTTTAGATTGCTCGGTATTCACTGGTCCATATCTTATGCTTTATCTCAGGCTTCTAGAATTCTGCTGAAGCTTATAGAACCCCTTAAATTGCAACAATCATCTATTCCTTCATCAGACACCACATCTTCTCCTGATGAAGCATCGAACTCTGAATTATCTAATCCTCCTGTTTTAGTTGATTACTCAAACTTGTTTGGGGATGAATTCCGGATACCTGAGGATCATTGGGATGCCAACTATCTCAGCGTCTTAGATGTTGGGGCAGTGGAAGAAGGGATATTACATGTTCTTTATGCTTGTGCATCGCAGGTGAGCTATCATCAGTCTTGGATCATCACTGCTTCACTGACTTGTATAGTTGTGATGTCTGTCTTTTGTCATCTTGACCATCAATTTAAATGTTCTGTGTTACAGCCTTTGCTCTGTAGCAAGTTGGCAGATAGCATGTCTGACTTCTGGTCTGCATTACCACTTGTACAAGCATTATTGCCAGGTCAGTGGCTTATTGCCTCTTCTTTAGTGTAATCGTTGTTCAGAATTAACATTCAAGGAATTGAAGGCTTTCTTCGCTTTGATTTTTGATATTTAAATATTATGAGATCCTGTTACTATAAATTGTTTCTTTCAACTGGAGGAATTTATTTTTTTAGCAGTATTAGTCATAGTTTGTAAATATTTTTTGAGATCCCTCGTGAAATTGCATTAGAGAACTTTGACTTTCTTTTTTTGGCTGTGTAATAGCTCTTCGTCCTAATGTCAGTGGTCCGGATCATGTTGATGATAATTTCTCAATATGGAAGCAGCCTTTTGTGCAACATGCTCTGTCTCAGGTT
Organism: Camellia sinensis; assembly: GCF_055761805.1. Lineage (NCBI taxonomy): Eukaryota > Viridiplantae > Streptophyta > Magnoliopsida > Ericales > Theaceae > Camellia > Camellia sinensis. The sequence goes on along the minus strand of NC_138962.1, from coordinate 176,080,273 downwards.
GTTCTGTGGTTTTAGTATGATTTTCATTCCAATACTTATCATTAAACCATATTGTTCCGACCATTTTAGTTGTAACTGCAGATTGTGGCAACATCTTCTTCACCGGTATACAGACCACTGCTTCATGTTTGTGCTGGCTACTTATCATCATTTTCTCCGTCACATGTGGGTTACCCTTCCCCTCTAGGATTTCTTAGGATTTATTTCTGCTTTTTATCTTTTAATTTCTATTTATAGGAAAATTATGAAAAATCTTTTATTGTTCTCTCTCTCTCTCTCTCCTCTCTCTCTCTAACCCACACACACCTATGTTACATGGACTCAGGTGCGGGTATGTATCTAGATGTTGGACTCATAAAACAATAAATTTAAGGGTATGCTGACTCAGCAAAAAAAATGTCATATTTTATTTTTAATCAAATATGTGCGATAAAATGGTAATATATGTAACTTATAGTATTAAAAGTCATTTACAATTATACAACAATAAGTAGATATAATAATAACGTTATATACAATTATATAAGAAGTATCCGTTGAAAAATATCCGACACATATCCCATACCCTTGTTCGAGTGTCGAGTGTCCAACACGGTATTTGATTTATTTTGAAAAGTCCGTGTAACATAGACACACACACTCAAAGACATTCATATACACACCTGGAACCCATACTTGTATTTGTTTCATTCCTAAGTTTACAGTATGGAGTACGCATGAAATCCAAAGCTGGTATTGCTTTGATCACATGTTTCATTCATATCCCATACCCTTGTCCGAGTATCGGGTGTCCAACACGGTATTTGATTTATTTTGAAAAGTCCATGTAACATAGATACAGACACTCAAAGACATTCATATACACACCTGGAACCCATATTTGTATTTGTTTCATTCCTAAGTTTACAGTATGGAGTACGCATGAAATCCAAAGCTGGTATTGCTTTGATCACATTGTATCAAACATGTTCACAGCCTTAAAATGCCTTAGTTGCTACTGTTCTGCCAAAAGGTAACCTACTCTCAGCACACTAGATGTTAATTTGTTTCCTAATAGTTATAACTGACTTTAGTCGTCTCCTCTTCGCATGATACAATACAGAATTCCATACCCAAGTCTATAACTATGTAAGATAAAAGAAAAATACTGAATGTCCGGTCAAAAAGTTTTTTCAATCAAGAAGACCCACAAAAATGTTATTTTGATCTACTATAGCCACAAAATGAGATCTATATAAAGCTGACTGTTTACTTGCATGCAATTTCGTTAAATAAAGACTTAAAAAAAAAACCCAAAACCCATTAAGTGCGGCTAGTTGAGCCACCTTTGTGTTCACTCATTGGTAACAACAAGCATATAACACAACCCATTCCTCTGCGCATGCAGTGACATCCTACTCAAATTCAATGCCTATCTTGGCAACAATTGAATGTTGTACTTGTACCACCTGAATTTGATGAATCCATTTCAAGAACACCATGTATACCTCCAACCAACTTCTCAACTACCAGTTTGATCTGTAAGACAAACCATCAAAACTATTTTTATGTTTGTACCATCTGTGGATCATCAAAACTACCATTTTCATCCCCATTTCCTTCTCTTTTCAAGAGCATTTTTATTCTATACCACAGAAGCTAAAACACGAGGTAATCTCTTGAATATGCTGCTAGGTTTTTCTTAGTGGCTTTAAGTAGATATCTCATTTAGATTGTTATGTCTTCTAACTTTCTAAATATACTTTGAGACGTTTTTTTTAAAAATTTTGGATTCATAACCTCTTCCATTGTTATCATCCTTAATTGGATATGTTGGCCATCAAACAATGGAAATGGGAACCTAAGGAAAGTGATCAGCCTGGGACTATAAAACCTCATGTTTCTTTTTATAAGTTCAAATTCTATAAACTTCTAATGCTGATTTTTGTTGTTCATGAACTTATTTGTCCTCACTTGGAAACAAATGGCTTTAATCTTAATTTCTCCCACAGGCTAAGGCTGCATGTGTTCTCATTGATCTGTGCTCGGGTGTGCTGGCACCATGGATGGCTCAAGTGATTGCAAAGGTCAGAGTTTGTTAGTACTAGGCTGTATAACTTGATGATGGTACAGGATTGCTGTGTCCTTTTGTTTATTTCTCCTAGAATGCCTTTCTCAGACTTGGAACCAACTCTAATACAGGTGGACTTAACTCTGGAGCTTCTGGAGGACCTTTTAGGTGTAATCCAGGTATGCTTAACAATTTTTTTTGTGTATAGTTAGCTACATATTTCAAGTTTAAACACTTCCTGGGTGTATGTGTGTTGTTAGTTATTTGTTGAACTCAGAATCACTTAGTTTACATCTTACATGTGCTCTTAGAAAATATTTTACTGGAGTAGTTGTACAATGCATGCTTTTGAGCCACCTCATTGCTGCGCGTTTGCAGCTATATTGAGATTCAAGCCTTGTCTATTGAGACTTGCAATTCTTTGGGATCTTTATGCCTTTGTTTGGGAGATGTGTTGATGTGGCTTTAAAAAAATTTCTATACCATAATGGTTTCTCAGGATCGAGTCCCAAGCATATTAGCTATTCTATTTGGTGCAAAATTATATTTTCTTAGAATTAGTATCCTTAATTCTTACAGATGCTGTATGATGATAGCTTGCATTTCATATTTTGGGGTACAGCTAGTAGCACCCACTCTCTCTTTGGACCTCTCATTTATTTGGACCCCCACCAACGAAATTTTAATTTTGTAAAAATTCTTCGGACACCCCACTTGATACCAAAATTAACCCCCACCCTCTCAAATCCTAACCACCACCCACCACAAGCAGCTTTGGTCACCCTCCCTACCTCTTTTTCCACCCCCAATCTGTCTCCACCCTCCAGCGACACCTTGCAGTCCCTCCTGCCAACCCCTAGCCCCTCTCACTACCCCTAGCTCCTCTCCATCCTCTGGTGCCAACCTCTAGCCCTTCCCCACCATTTGGTGCAATGTGAGCAGGGATGGGGGTGGCAGTTGACTACGGGGGTGGGAAGAGGGTGGGGAGGGATGGGGGACGCTGGAGAGGGTCTAGGGGTGGCGGCCTGAGCTAGGGAGGGGCTAAAGGGTTGTGGCGGCCGGAGCTGGGGAGGGTGGCCGGAGTTGGTGGTGGCTGGGGTGAAGGTAGGGGTAGGGTTAGAGTTAGGGTTTGGAAGGTTAAGGATGGGGGCATAATTGGAATTTTATGATAGGATAAATTTGTAATAAAAAGTTGTTTGAATAGGTGGGGGTCCAAAGAATAAATTTGGGTGCTATTAGCAACAGTTATAATTTGTTAGTATTATTTTGATATGCAGCACTACACTGTCTACCATCATGATCATTAACTAGTTTAATATTCTAGCTGTAGTTAACACCCTTGATGTAGGACAGGGATAGAAAACTTGGTAAAGCTGCCTTTGATATGTTGTCATTTGGCAAAACCTTTTTAGTTGGCTTTCTTGAGTTGGGACTTTTTTAGCTTGGGACTAAAAAGTTCGTTTGGGTTGGCTTTTTTGATTTTTGTGAGAGAAAAAGTGAAATAATTATGGTTTGAATGTGACATTGGCTATTTTGTCTTTTGTGCTTTTCTAGTCCTAACCTATGTTACATGGACTCGAGTACGGGTGTCGGCTGTGGATATGTATTTAGGTGTTGGACTCATCAAACAATAAATTTAAGGGTACGCTGACTTGGCAAAAAAAGGTCATATTTTTATATTCTTAATCAAGTATGTGTGATAAAATGGTACTATATGTAACTTACAATGTCAAAAAGACATTTATAGCAATTATACAACAATATGTAGATATAATAGTAGTGTTATATACAATTATATAAGAAGTATCCGTTAAAAAGTATCCGACACACATCTCATACCCTTGTCCGACTGTCGGGTGTCCGACATGGGCATTTGATTTATTTTGAAATTCTGTGTAACATAGGTCCCAACCAACTTATTTAGCCTTAGCCAAAACAAACTTAGTCCTTGAATATGCTTCATATTGTTATGGTATTTTTTTTTGTCATGTAAACTGTGTACTTGCTTCTGAAAGCTTCTCTTCCCCTTATTTTTCTGATAGATTGAATGTCTGATTGTTGGCTGACATTTGTGTTAGGGTGCTCGCCGTTCCTCATATCGTGCTCGTGCTGCCCTTAAATACATTATATTGGCTCTATCTGGGCATATGGATGATATAATGTCAAAATACAAGGTGTTGGATCATATTTTTGGCTTTTTTCTCTTGTTTTCTTATCTTGCGTAATGCCAAATCTTTGCTTGAAGATATCTTTAACTGAGCTCAATTATTTATTATTATTGCAACTAACCAATTTTATAGGCACAAAAATCCTCTTAGTCAATTAGTCAATTCAGCTAGCACATTTTTATTCTTCTTCTTGGCTAAATGATCAGTTTGTCTCTCAAACTTTGAATGCCATCACCCCCTTTTTTTTATATTTCTTTTATATGTTTCCTCAAACTTTCATGTGTAAAAGTAATGCAGTCTAGCCTGTTTATGTTACTAGATGTGAGAAAAACTACGTCACATGAGAGTCATTAGCTGATGTGGAACAGTGGTGAAAAAATCATTGTCATCTTGTTTCTGTTGCAGCTTGAGCTTAATTCACTGAAGTTGCTATTGGTGTCTTCTGTCCTTCTTAGTTTCTTCCTTCAGCCTAGGCCTGTAAATGGAACGGATTTGGGTTGTGTTTGGCAAAATCCAATCTGATCTGATCTGATTTCTTGCTGATCCGAATCCAAATCAGATTTGTACGGATATCCATTCCGTTTTTGTTTTTCCTTTTTTGAAAATCATCCAGCAACATTCACCCACAAACTTTGGAATACAAATATGGTAATTAAGTGAATTCAAAGACAAATCATCTATTCTTTTTTGCAAGATATACCAAAGCATCACCTTAGTTCATTGTTTAGTAAGCGTGGGTCATATCTATTGACTGAAGAAAACATCATCCAGGTAATCACGACTTTCATCTTCATCCTCAGCCTGATTGGATCGGATTAAAGTGGAACTCCATACCCAAGTTTCTATATTTGATAGTATTTCTTTAAATTAGAGCAAGATACAGATCTAAAATCCAGATCTGAGTGTGCCTAGATATATATTATATCTTGAGAAAGAATAGAAAAGACAAATCCAGATCTGAGCTTGTTTCAACGGAGCCGGAGAAGAAGTCTTTTCGCCATTGCTGACAATTGATTGCACTGTGATGAGAGAATTGCAAATCGCGACTTAACATCTAGTGTATTGCAGATAAAACATTATAATCTGGTCCGATAAATAATTGGATCGGATCGGATTTATCTGAATCTGTTTTGTTTAGATTTGGGCTATATTGGATTCGGATTTACATAAATGAATCGGATTCCGGTAAAACCTGATCCGTTGATAGGCCTACTTTATCTCTTAGGTTGAACCCTGAAATTAGCTGAAGAAACATGTGATGTAATAAGGACAGCTTTTCGTATTTCCTTTAGCAAACTGGACTGCATTGTCTTGCTTGTGAAAGTTTGAGTGATATTGAAGACTTTAATGATGGGGGGGAGGATACTGAGGTTTTGAGCATTGGGACAAAATGATAATTTAGCCTTTTTTTTTGGGGTGTGTAGCTCGCCTATTATTTTAACTGTCAGATGTGGTTGCTATAAAACTCTTTGTTTTGTATGTTTCAGGATGCCAAGCACCGAATTCTCTTTCTTCTGGAGATGCTAGAGCCTTTTCTTGATCCTGCCATAACACCAATAAAGAGCACGATTGCCTTTGGAAACGTGTCTTCAGTTTTTCAGGAAAAGCAGGAACACAACTGTGCAATTGCACTTAATGTAATCCACACAGCAGTAAGAAAGCCTGCTGTTTTACCATCCTTGGAATCTGAGTGGAGGCGTGGTTCAGTGGCTCCTAGGTAATAGATGCCTATCACATACTTGCTCTCATTAGTATTTCTTGGTGTGAAATGTTCTGAGAAAATTTTCACTTAGCAAATTTGGAGGATTCCTGTCATAATGGTTGGAAAATAAGGCTTTGCACTGCTATATTACCTACGCAATTCTCCTTTTACAAGGGTTTACAACTAGCTAGGTAGAACTTGAGATTATTCTCCAGTTATAACAGCTTTTCTTTGTAGAGGACATCTTGTCCTCTTTTTGTTTCTTCTTGTTACTTATCAATAAAATTTCTCTTGTTGCCAATCAAAAAAAAAAAAAAAAAAAAAAAAAGAATGATTCAGAAGATGCAGCTTAGATAAAGCAGATCAAAAAGAAAGATTAATGAGACCATCCCTAGTAGTTGAGATACGAGCCTTTGCCAAGTAGAGTTGTATAGTACTTGTAAATCTATCAACAAATGGTGTTAAGTGGAAAGAATGATTCTATATCAAACACTAATGTGCCATTTATTGAAAAAAAAGGAAAGGAAAAGAAAAGAACAATATACACACACACACAGACATATCAAACATTGATGTGGCAAATCTAATCATGCTTATTTATTTTTGTTAATTTAAATGCACAGGAATCTTATGAAATATTAAGTAAGAATTAAATACAGACTTGCCTGTTGTACACTTCTTTTATTCATTACCAAGTTAATGATCTCAGAAATTGCCTGTTGATCTGTTATGGGCTGTTCTAAAGTACTCAATATTAACGTTGAGGAATATACTATATTTTTTGTAATGGACTATTAATGAATAGATGGACATCTTTTATGCAGTGTACTTCTTTCAATATTGGAACCTCACATGCAGTTACCTCCTGAAATTGACCACTGCAAGTATTCCATTTCTGAGCCTCTTGGGCAGGAAACAGTAAATGTTTCACCTGTGTCTTCTGTGCCTCGCTTTGGAGGAGCCTCTTCAAAATTTAATAACCAAGATGAAGCTGATGGAAAGACTGATGTTTCTGATACCGGTGCAAAGATGGATATTTTTGAAGATATCAGTTTTTTCTTTGCATCATCAGAATTGAGGAGCATGGCACTGACATCTGTGTCTGGCAGTCCAGACAGAAAGAGCTTAGATTCAAAACATGGAAATATTAGCACAGAAGAGAAATATGTAGAGAAAACTATCAATAATTTGGTTAACAATAGGTTAGTATTAGATGCTGGTTGTGCTGCGGAGTACTATAATTTGCATGCAGATTACATGCAACTTATTAACTATCGAGATTGTGAGTTGCGGGCTTCTGAGTTTCGGCGTTTGGCTTTAGACTTGCACTCACGACATGATATTACTCCTGAGGGTCATGATGCTGCTATCGATGCTTTGCTTTTGGCAGCAGAGTGCTATGTTAATCCCTTCTTTATGGTGTCTTGTAGAGATGTACCAAAGATAGTCAACAGGATGAACAAAGATGCTGAAAAAAATGAATTTGCAGATGTCAACATTATTTTGAAAAAGAATGATAATGACTTGGAAACAGTAGCTCATCTTGAAAGGAGAAGGGACAAAGTTGTTCTTCAAATTTTGCTTGAGGCTGCTGAATTGGACAGGACTTATCAGAAAACTATGTCAGATGGGAAATCAAGTCTCTTCTATGCTGAAGAGAATGAAGAGGTCTTAAGTTTATCTCAGCATGATATTGTATCAGCAGATGCTATCACCTTAGTTCGACAGAATCAAGCACTGTTGAGCAATTTTCTGATTCAGTGTTTGCAAAAGGAGCAACATTCCATGCATGAAATTCTTATGCAAAGTCTTTTGTTCTTGTTGCAGTCAGCAACTAAACTGTTCTGCTCTCCTGAAGACGTAATCAATATCATATTAGGATACGCTGAGCACTTTAATGGGCTGCTTACAACTTTTTATCATCAGTTCAAGGAAGGGAATTTGCAGTTGGATTCAGGAAAGGTAAATGAGGTGCAACGTCGGTGGATGCTTCTTCAAAGGCTAGTAATAGCTTCAAGTGGTGGTGATGAGGGTCCTGACTTTTCAATTAATATAAATAATGGTTTTCGGTTTGCAAATTTGATTCCCTCTGCAGCCTGGATGCAGAAAATATTTACATTCTCTTCTTCTACTTCCCCTCTAGTTCGGTTTCTAGGTTGGATGGCTGTATCTCGTAATGCTAAACAGTATCTGAAAGAGCGGCTATTCCTAGCATCAGATCTGTCACAGCTGACATATTTACTATCTATATTTTCTGATGAGCTTGCTCTAGTAGATAACATTGTCGAAGAGAGAGATGAGAACACAAAGATTGAACAAGCGGTAGTCAAAGAAGCCAAAAATGTTGAAAAAGGTTTTGAACTTCCTGGTCAACAGTATGCAGACCAATCTTTTCGAGCCATGTACCCTGATATAAGTCAGTTCTTTCCAAGTATGAGAAAACAATTTGAAGTTTTTGGAGAAACTATCTTGGAGGCCGTAAGATTGCAATTGAGATCACTTTCTTCTGGTGTTGTGCCGGATTTGTTGTGTTGGTTTTCCGATTTATGTTCATGGCCATTTTCTTGGAAGGAGAAGGATCATCTTGTGATCAAGAATAATGCTGATTACTATAAAGGTTTTGTTGCAAAGAATGCCAAAGTAATCATCCTATACACACTTGAAGCCATTGTGATTGAGCACATGGAAGCTATGGTGCCTGAAATACCGAGAGTGGTACAAGTGCTTGTATCCCTATCTAGAACCTCATACTGTGACGTGTCATTCCTGGACTCTATATTGCGTTTGTTAAACCCAATCATCTCATATTCTCTACATAAGGTGTCTGATGAGGAAAAATTATTGATTGATGATTCATGTCTGAATTTTGAGTCTTTGTGCTTTGATGAGCTTTTTGCTAATATTAGACACAATAATGAGAATGAAGGTACTCCATCTGAAAAAGTATACAGCAGGGCACTGACAATTTTTATTTTAGCTTCTGTTTTTCCTGATTTGTCGTTCCAGCGTAAGAGGGAAATTTTACAGTCTTTAATGGCATGGGCTGAGTTTGCTACTTCTGAGCCAACAACTTATTTTCATGATTACCTTTGTGCATTTCAGACTGTTATGGAAAGCTGCAAAATTTTGTTAGTTGAGACTTCAAGAGTCCATGGTGTTATCCCACTTAATATGCCTATGCGTTCTGATGTAAGCACTGGTGTTCTCTCTGATAATAGCTCAGAATCACATTCTACGTTTCTCGATGAGATCTGCCAGGGCGCTTGTGCAACTCAGGTGACTGAGAAACCAGAAGGTAACAGCTTTGATGGTGTAATCTCACGTCAAAAGGTTTGTCATTTATCTGTTGAAGAAGTAGAGGATTTCTCAAAAGACTTGGAGGGGCTTGTTTCCAAGCTTAATCCAACTATTGAGCTCTGTTGGAAGATTCATCATCAATTGGCAAAGAAGCTAACACTAACATCAGCAGAGTGTTTTATTTACTCAAGATGCTTGTCTTCAATTGCGCAAAAAGCTTCCATTTCTGCTCGGATTGAGGATGAGAGTATCCTTCCATCTAAATCAGCTGACCAGTCCACAGATCATTGGAGGGTTGCTCTGGAAGGACTTTCTGAGATGATTATGGTATTGCAAGAAACCCATTGCTGGGAAGTTACATCTGTGATGCTTGATTGTCTACTCAGAGTTCCTCAAAGTTTTTGTCTGGATAGTGTGATTGGTACAATATGTACTGCAATAAAGAATTTTTCATGTAGTGGACCGACAATTGCTTGGCGTATGCAGACTGATAAGTGGTTGTCATTTTTATTTGCAAGAGGCATCCACAACTTTCATGATGGTGAAATTCCTTTGATCAATCTGCTCTGTGCAATGCTTGGTCATCCAGAACCAGAGCAACGCTTTGTTTCCCTACAGCACTTGGGACGACTTGTAGGCCAGGATGGGTACAGTGGAAAAGCATTACTGTCATCAATGTGTCGTGATAACCTTTTAGTTATCTCTGTTTCTGAACCAATTTTGAAATCTCTGGTTTCAAGTACATGGGATCAGGTGGCTTTGGTGGCATCATCTGACACCTCATTACTTTTGAGAACTCGTGCAATGGCACTTCTGGTTGACTATGTTCCATTTTCTCAGAGGCACCAGTTACAATCTCTTCTTGCATCAGCTGATACCATTCTTTATGGTTTGGGAAAATTTGCACACTCAACATGTGAAGGCCCATTGGTACAACTTTCGTTAGCACTCCTTGCCAGTGTTTGTCTGCACTCTCCTGCTGAAGATATTTCTTTGATTCCTCAAGTTGTTTGGAGAAACATTGAAACTTTGGGAATGTCAAATACGGGTATGGTTCTATTCATTTGACATCGACAACACTTAATTTGAAGAATTTCTTGATAAAAAAAAGATAAATAAATTATGAAGGGTAGAGATTCTTAACGGCATGTTGTTCATTATGCCTTTTTCCTTTCAATTTTGTCTGTGTAGAAGGTAAGCCTGGAGATCTTGAGAAAAAAGCTTGCCAAGTTTTGTGTAAACTGAAATATGAAGGGGATGAGGCTAAAGAGGTAAGTACTAATAAGAGTTTTAAGCATAGTTGTCAAATCGAGATTCGAATAGTAAATCGAAATGGCCTTGTACTGAATCACAAGTTGAATCAAATCGTGAATCGTAAAGATTCAGCCACTTTTTCTAAATTACTTGGAAAAATAAATCTACACACTTGGATGTTAAATATATCTTATGAATATGAATATTTAGACTTGAGTCAATGAAAATGTTGTTTTGAATGATGATCATGTAGTTTAATAGATAAGAAGTTAACAAAGGTTCCTCTATAAGATCACCATCTTACCTTTTTCCTTTTTTAGATACTTCTTATCAACCATTCTTAATAAAGATAGTAAACAAAGCCCCTCTTATTATGTACTAATCGTGAAATTATTGACAACCACATTTTGGCATGTAAGAACCTGAAAGAAGTTCTCTCATCAAGTTCTTCAGAACAACCAAATCCAGATTTTGCAAATACTCGTGAATCGATTCTTCAGGTTAGCAATATTTCCGCTGTCATGTAGAGCTATTTAGTTATCACTGTTGATTGTTATTGCGGTAATTCTGTTTGGATTACATTCTCTTTTACTCAGCAACAGTGATGAGAGGTTCTTGATTCCAGTGCAACTTGATTTCCTTTTTTCTTTGTTACTGGCTAATACATATGTTGTAAATTATGATTTGAATGGCATGTTACATTAGGAAACCTCACACGTCAGCCCTTGCTGAAAATAAATGTCTTTATATGCATCCATAAGTTAGTCTTGAGCATTTACACAATAAGCATGCAGTTGGTCTATTAACTAAAAAAAGTTCTCGACATAGAGTTAATACTTAATAACTCTTACTAAATTGGCTATCGAAAAATTGTTTTAAGTTGATAATTAACTTCTTGTAAACCGTCTATTATTGTTGACACTTCTTTAAGTTCTAATGCAGTTAAGTTTATCATTTTTTTGGTTGCGAGATTACAGAAATTTTGTTTCATGCAATCGTAACATAGATTGATTTTTATATGTAAAAAGATCATTAGAGATGGCTTGTCTTGCAATATTTTTATGACAAAGTATGCAATTTGCTCCTCAACACTATCATCGCATTGATATCATTCATATTGACTTACGCATTATAGTTACTTATCTGTCTCTTCTCAAATTATTTGGTTTGGAAAAATAACTTTGCAATATTTCCACTTGAAACTTCATTTCTATTTCTTTATCTGGGTGGATTTCAGGTTTTCTTGTTCACATGACTATATCAGTTACCTTTCTATTTTCTTGAAGGTAATTTACTTGTTTGTTTTTCTTTTTCTATTGTTTGGCGACAGGTCCTTGCCAATTTAACATCTGTTCAGTCATACTTTGATTTATTTTCGAAGAAAATTGACCAAAAGGTTATGGTAAGCCTGCGCATCCCTGGTGCAAATCTTTGTTTCTCTCAAGTCTTGACTTCTAGATCAAGTGATTTAATTTAATGTGTTTAGGAGCTAGAGGAGGCTGAAATGGAATTAGACCTTCTTCAGAAAGAGCAGGCGGTTCAGGAATCATCTAATGATCGCAAAGAATGGTGTCAGCTTCCCTTTCTAGACAGTAATAATTTGTCACTAAAACTGGCAGATTTGATTCTGTGACTATTTATTTATTTGTCATGTACTATTGTACCACTTTATGCCATGCAGCTTATGCGAAGGATGATGACCGCCTTCAGCAAATCAAGGATAGCATTCAACAACTGTATGCACCATCTTTACTTCCTTTGTTCACTTAAATAAGTTGAATTTATTACAAGAAAGAGAAAGGAAAAATAGATACCAGTATGCAGCTTTGGTGATTACTCCTTTATCTAGCCCACAAGTCATTATTCCATTTTCAAAAATATACGATCTTTGTTTATTTAGCTTATGAATCATGTATCCATTTCTTGTATTATATAAAATCTTTGTAAACTATGGTAATGGTACTCAAGTGGCATTGGTCTTTTACACAAACAATTTACTAATGTTCTGTGAAAATGGGATGACAAATCACAAGACTTGTTCACAAAAACTTACCAACTTACCAGAAAAATTGAAATTGTGAATAACCTAGCATTGAGCTTCAAATAAGCAGTGGTTAGGATCCAATCTATATTTCTGAAATTCTTAACTTCCCTGAATTGGATAACAGACTATTGATGCGAGATGATGTGTTTAAGGCTCTAATTAATTTTTTTTTTTTGATAAATAAGCAATTTATTAAAAAAGCATCAAGAAGATGCAACCAATACAAGAAAACCACTCAGCAGGCAACCAAGAAAACAAGAACTAACCAATCACCTCATCTAGAAAATCTAAAAACACAAATAAATCTGGATCGACATGCCCATCCAACCAACTATATAAAAGGAGACGACTTTGTAACCAAGAAACACTATGAGAAACATCTAAGAAGGTGCGTCGATTCCTTTCCATCCAAAGCAACCACATCAAGCAGAACGGAACCAATAACCAAGCGCGCCGCCGCTGCCGGCCAAGACAGACACCCTGCCAAGCCCAAAGGAAATCAAACACCCCTTGTGGCTGAACCCAAGCAAATCCAAAGAGAGAACAGACGAAGCCCCACAAACGCGAAGCCACCGAGCAGTGAAGAAATAAATGATCCACTGACCCCGCATCCGCGCAACACATACAACACTGATTCACAAGAATGTGCCCCCGCCGCATCAAATTATCCAACGTAAGATTCTGACCTAAAGCTGCCGTCCACATAAAAAAGACAACCTTCGTCGGAACCCCCGAAACCCAAACACTTTTCCAAGGGAAGGCCCCACCAACATCTCCCATCAAACCCGGATAAAAGGAGGCTACTGTAAACCGCCCCTTGGCCCCTACCCTAGTCCATACCAACACATCGGGGCCAACCCCAACCGTACCCAAACCATATAAAAAACCCCACAACTCCACCAACTGAGCGACTTCCCAGTCATGAATCTGTCGCCATAACTGAATATCCCAAACTACCACACCCCCACCATCCAAATAGGAAGTCACCAATGCATCTGGATCTAATGCAATATTAAAAATCAAAGGGTAACGGGTCTCCAACACCAACTCCCCACACCACAAGTCTTTCCAAAACCGCACCCTACTCCCCGCCCCCACCTTAAACCCTATCCACTTCCAAAACTCCACCCTTCCCAACCAAATCCCTTTCCATAACCCACACCCATAAGTACAGGTCACAGACCCAGAAACCCAAGCCCCTCTGCCCAGCCCATATTTAGACGCCACCACCTGCCGCCACAATCTGTAAGGCTCCAAAGCAAAACGCCAGAGCCACTTCCCTAACAAAGCTCGATTAAAAGTCACCAACCGTCGAACCCCCAGCCCTCCAAACCGCTTGGGTTGACAAACCTTACCCCAATCAACCAAATGATACTTAAAATCATCACCACCACTCCCCCACAAAAAATCTCTCTGAAGCTTTTCTAACCGATGTGCCACTGACACTGGAATAACATGGACCGACATAAAATACGTGGGGATACTACTCAGCACACTCTTAAGCAATGTTAAACGCCCACCTTTCGAGAGATATTGGCACTTCCAACCTGCCAAACGGCGTTGCACCCGATCCACTACTCCATCCCACACCCTCTTTGCCTTAAAAAGAAGACCCTAAGGGCCAACCCAAATAGGACACTGGCAAAACCGAGACCTTACACCCCAAAACTGCAGCCAAAACAGGTAACCTAGCAACCGCTCCCACTGGAATAAGCTCCGACTTCCGCAAGTTAACACGAAGGCCCGAAACCACCTCAAAACAAAGCAAAACACAGCGCAAATATCCAACCTGCGCAGCTTCTGCACCACAGAAGATCAAAGCGTCATCCGCAAATAACAAATGTGAAACCCCCAAAGGAACCCCCGCCAGTGTCCCCACAACAAAACCTCCCAAGAAGCCCTCGCGGACAGCTTTATCCAACAATCTACTCAACGCCTTCATCACTAAGATAAATAGCAAGGGCGACAAAGGATCCCCTTGCCGAAGGCCGCGATGTGTCTGAAAGAAACCCGTCGGAGTCCCATTAATCAACACCGACATCCGTACAGTCGAGATACAGAACTTGATCCACTGACACCAAGTCGCCCCAAAGCCCATACGATCTAATACATACAAGAGGAACTCTCAATTAACATTATCATACGCCTTCTCAATATCCAATTTGCAAATCAAACCAGGGCGCTCCTGGCGAATCCGAGAATCCACACACTCATTGGCAACCAGAACTGCATCTAAAATCTGCCTCCCCCCAACAAACGCATTCTGAGACTCGAACACCACAGTCGATAAAACACCTCGTAAGCAATTTGCCAATACTTTAGCAACTAACTTATACACACTCCCCAACAAACTGATAGGCCTAAAATCCCGAATATCATCAGCCCCTCCTTTCTTCGGAATCAAAACCAAGAAGGTTGCATTGAAACTTTTCTCAAAATGCCCAGACACCAGGAAGTCCTCCATAGTTGCCACGATATCACCTTTAACCACACTCCAACAATGTTGGGAAAAAGCCATAGTGAAACCATCTGGACCTGGGGCTTTATCCCCACTCATACCCCCGCAAAGCTCCAAACACCTCCTCTGTAAAAGCTCGCTCCAAAGTCTCCCGATCTTCTGCCAGAATCGTAGCAAACTGAACACCTTCTAAACCCGGCCGCCAAACCCCCTCTTGAGGCCGGAATAAATGCTGATAATAACCCACTACCCCATCCTTAATCTCGCTATCAATGTGCAGCTCCCGACCATCCACCCATAATCTACTAATCTGATTAACTCTGCGATGAGCATTAGCCATTCGGTGAAAGAATTTCGTATTCCAATCCCCCTCCTTTAACCACAAACATCTAGACTTTTGACGAAAACAAACCTCCTCCATACGAGATATACGAACAAAATCCTGTCTAGCCGCCTCCTTACGAGTACTGGCCTCAGGAGACACCTCATCTTGCACCTCCAGCTCATCCAAGGATTGAAGTAAAGACACCACTGCAGCTTTTTGACCCTCTAGCCGACCAAACACCTCCTTATTCCAATTTTTTAAGGTCGCTTTCAACATCTTCAATTTTTGAGCCAACACACAACTAGGAGAACCACGAACCTCGTAGCTAGTCCACCAACCATGAACCAGGTTGAGAAAACCCTCGTGTTGCAACCACATATTCTCAAAACGAAATGGCGTAGGCCCACGTCGGATCCCCCCACTGTCCAACAAAATTGGCCAATGATCTGACACAGGTCTTGGTAACCGAAACTGAACCACCTCGGAAAAGTGCTCCTCCCAGCCCACAGTAACCAAGAACCGATCAATGCGAGACAAACTCCGACTATTTGACCAGGTGAAGCTGCCTCCCTGGAGAGGTAAATCAACCAACTGTAAATCATCAATGAAGGAACAAAAAGCCCGCATTGCTCCCGAACACCTAGCATGCCCTGCCTTCTCTGAAGGCCAACGAACAACATTAAAATCACCCCCTACACACCAGGGGACATCCTAGCGAAAGGCGATGTTCTTTA
The DNA here is from genome assembly GCF_055761805.1 of Camellia sinensis. Lineage (NCBI taxonomy): Eukaryota > Viridiplantae > Streptophyta > Magnoliopsida > Ericales > Theaceae > Camellia > Camellia sinensis. Next base: position 176,064,241 of record NC_138962.1, on the reverse strand, counting down.
TCTCCTCCAAAAACAAACCCCGCTTAGAATCCTGCACAGGCCCATATACCCCAGTAAAACCCCATCGGAAATTATCGTCCGCACAACGGACCAAACAAGAGACAGAAAAACCTCCTATCTCCTCCTCCTCCTTCACCACCACCCTCTTATCCCAACAAAGAAGAACCCCACCTGCCGTGCCTAACGAAGGCAAAAAGGTCCACTCCACAAACCTCCCCCCCCCACACCTCGCGAATCAACTCCACTCCCACCTCTGCCATCTTCGTCTCTTGTAAACAGACAATGTCCGGGTTGGTACCCTGCAAAACCGCCTTCACCGCCACCCGTTTATCCCTATCATTCAACCCTCGCACATTTCACGATACAATTTTTAACTTCATTTCAACAACAATGGGCCCCTCTGATCTCACCTTTCACCCCGTCCTACATCCTTCAAACCATGATCATAGTTCACTAAGCATTCCAAATTCTTGAGCTCCCGATATCCTTTGGAAGGGGTCCCCAATGAGCGAGAGACCCTAGAACTGGGAGTCCCTGGCTTCTATAAAGCCTCCACTGCTGCAAAAAGACGCATTGCCTCAGCTTCATGGCCTTCAAAGGACAAGCCCAAACAACGACTAACTTCACTAATTCGATCCAACACCCATTGGGACATAGCTTCTGCCGAAGGAATTTCCTCCCCCGAGAAACCCCCTATATCCTCAAACCTCTGTTTTTGTTTGAAACAAGTGACCAAGTCACTATCTTGCACTGCTAAAGGCTGTAACTCCAAGACTTGGGACTGACCCACACATTCGTGCCCCTGTCCTCCCTGGGCAGCCCATGATTCAACGTGAGGCATCTCCAACACCACTGGGGACTATCGTTCCACCATCTCTGATTCCAACGCTTGGTCCCCCACCGACAGCGTACTGTGAGGTATCTGAAGCTCCAACTGGGAATTTCGCTTAACCGACGCTGATCCCGCCGAAGGAGCCAATTCCGACGACACTAGTAGTCGCGAGCCTGAGTCCTCCGCAGATGACGCATCGCGAGACATCACCAGGTCCACCGGGGACTGACATGCATCTAACTTCGAGGCCACCATCTGCGAAGTGCTGCTGTCCGACGCCTCTACCAGTCGCGATCCAAGTTCCGCAGCAGATGGGGCACGGTGGACCACCAACTCCAAACCAGACGGCGACACCGAGCCTCGCTAAGAACCCCCTACCCCAAACGAAGCAGCCCGACCCGACTCACTCAGATATGGATCGCATGAAGGCCTACAACCCAAACCACCCTCATTCCGACCCATACCCGTATTAACAAGAGGAGTGGGCTGCTCTGACAAGCCCAAATGACCAACCCCTTTGAGGCTTAAGGAACCACCCTCCTGTGGGCCGGACTGATTAACCGCCGATGTCAGCCCCTTAACCAAACGGGCCCCCAAATGAGACCCTTTATTATTAACCACAGCCCACCTACGGTGACCCATCTTGCCATTATCAAAAACATGGGCCCTTCTCTAGCCCAACTGCCTTTCCTTAGGCCCACGTGAATGACCCAACTCAGCCCCCAAACGCTGGGTGAAAATACCCTGATAACCCATGGACCTTCCCCCTTTTCGAAATTGTTGCAAATATTTGTTCACTCCCATACTCGGCCGAAAAATCTGCCCTAATTGCGCAGAATCCGTTGTTACCAAAATCGGCGCAGACTCCCCAGCTTTCACGTTCGCCGACGACCACCGTTCCACCACCGGATCATCTTCTACCCAGACTGGCAGTGAAAACTGCCACAACCCCCAGCGGAAGGAGACTCGCGAAAGCATAGCCTCGGAACCTCGCACACGAAGTCGAATGGAGCCTAGATCCACCGACGACTCGTCTACCTCAATGCAGCCACCACAGCGATCACCGATGAATCGATACACCGCCTCCCCTCGAAGATGAATAGGCAGACCCATCAACCGAATCCACACTCTTCTCAGGCCGCGACGTCTTTGCCGGAGTGCAGAGAGCTAGTGGTGACCACCACTCGAGAAATAAATCACAGCCTTCCACTGTCCAACGCCGTCACAATAACGCCTCCGCCGCATCCCTACTTGACAGAACAAACAGAAAAGCTTTATTCCCCACAGGTCTGACGTCCACCTTCCCCGAATGCTTCCACCACCGGGCAACCCAATCAAAAATGGTTGCAAAACTCAGACCTTTGCCCCCCAAACCCCCCAATGTACCCACTAACGACCTATCCAAAATGCGAAACCAATCGACCTCCACCTCCGAGCAGACAACCCCGACGGACTTACAGTTGTCAGCAGAAGTGGATGCAACCTTCGTCAAGCCAATGGGTCGAGAGGCCTTTGCATCACACAACCCAAAGCCATCGACAACCAACGCCACCCCTTCCCATCCATCGCCGAACGCAGACACAGTTATGTAAACTTGTTCGTGTCGCTGTCTTGTGGTAACCACAATTTGAAAAGAAGTCCCCCCACCTTCCTCACCTCGTACCCATACCGCTGTAGTCCGACTACCCCCACTGGGCCGGCCCCAAACCATTAGACTGCTGGGCTCCTTAGATGCTAACCTCATCCTGACCGCTAACCAATGAACTTTTGAAACATTCAGCACCACCGCCCGGCGTAGCCCCTTCCCGCTCTCAACAATCGACAACCCACACTTCCCATTCGCTCTGTCGGACTCCTCAAACTCAAACGACCGGCCACCAAGAAACAAAATTCGCCGGCGTGGCCCAACTTCTTTCCTTACTAGAAACATTATGTTCCTATAATTGCGGAGCACATTTCTAGAGAGAGAAATCAAAATTTCTATAACTGCGGAGCACATTTCTAGAGAGAGAAATCAATGCATTTAAGGCTCTAATTAATTTGCTCTCCCAAATATACCCCGAAGGTAGAAGGTGATCCTTTTCATTCTTTTGAAACTTAAAATTATTATGATGAAGCATAGTCTGGCATTCCCAACCATTTGACCATCAGGATGTGGAACTAACGCATTTAATTCATGAAAGTGCCTTCTTTTGACTTCTTTACATCAGAGATGACACTATCATTGAGTTTCTAGAACCTGTGATTTGTTAGGGCTTGTTTTGGTGGTTTTATATTCGCTGCTTCAAATGCATTGACTTTTATTTGTAGCAGATGTTGCTTATTTTTTGTTTTCTTGAAGGATGTACTTTGTTCAAGGATTACACGCTTATGTTTTCTAAATTTTTTAATTTTTCTTTTTTTGTTCTCTCCCAATTTTCTTATAATATAATTGAATGATACTCCTGTCCGATCAGAGAGAAGTCCAAGATCAGAGAAGAGATAATAGGTCGCAGGCAAAAGAAGCTACTTGTACGACGTGCCCGTCAAAAATATTTGGAAGACGCAGCTTTGCGAGAATCAGAACTTCTTCAAGCACTTGATAGGTTTTACTTCCTGATCTGTAGCTCATCGTGTGTCCTTAAATTGTGATGGTTTCATGGTTATAAAAGATTGGATTTTCTTAAAAATAACCAATGCCCTCCTGTGTGTTAGAGAGAGGATGACTGAAGTAGAAAGGGAGATTGAGAGACAGCGGTCGCTGGAACTTGAGCGTGCAAAAACGAGAGAGCTGCGTCACCATCTTGATATGGAGAAAGAGAAGCAATCACAGGCAAGGCCAGAGGATCACAAATTAACCCTGAACTTTGTTTATCTTCGTTTGATACTCTTTATTTGTCTGTTCTTGTAATAGAACCTGTTACATAAATGAAGAATATGGCTGAAACGTTTCCTGAAGATATGATGATCAGGGACAATGGTGTGTCTTTGGTTATATTGTTTGATATGGTTTAATATATGCCTTTCCTTATGTTCTCCCAGTGCATATAGGATCACTGTGGTCCTTGGTCCTTGTAATTTATAAGTCATAAAGAAACTCTTTTGATCACTGTGGTCCTTGGTCCTTATAATTTATAAGTCATAAAGAAACTCTTTTCTGATCTCTTCGTGTTTACTTTTTTCAAAACATGTATGCAGATTAGGGACATTCCCGCTTTTATAGCCCATATGCTAAATTTACCAAATTTACGAAAAGATTTGTGTAGTCAAAAGCTCTGCAATTTTTTATTAAACCAGGACAATTGCAGCAGCTAGAGCTGAAGAATGTTACTTTCCCCTTTTAGTACCAGTAGCTAGGGTAAGGTTTTGGGGATGAGAAGTTACAGGTTTAGGGACTATTTAAGGCTATTCTAATATAGCAAATAGGAAACACAGGGTGATGTTCATGTCCTATTTTTGGTTGGTTGAATGGAAAAAGTTAGGCTTGCCTACAGGGGTTCTAAGAATGAGAAAAAAGCAAAAGAAAGCTAGGGAGATATGGTTATGGGGATTTTAAATGCTAAAAGTGCAGAATAAAAAGAAGAGAAGAAGAAAGTTAGAAATTCCATTAGACTATCTTAAGGGAGCTTCAAAAGATTTACAAATTCCCTAAACAGTCTTTATTTTAATTAGAAGAATCATGTGTCTATTTGTAGCCTTTAAAAGACTATGCCAACTATAAGCTAGTTTTAGAAAGGAAACTAGACTTTTAAAAATTTGACTGACTTATGAAACCTATCTAAATATATCTTCACAACAAACCAAACCAAACCAAGCCTTAAGTCCCATCAAATGGGGTCGGCTACATGAATCTTTCTTCTCCACGTAGCCCTATCAAAGGCCATTTCATAAATATATCTTCACAATATAGTGACAAAAATCTTGTTATGTATAAAACTTGGCAAAAGAATATAAATGAGAAACTTGTAAAGATATGCATATATATGCGAAGAAAAAAAAAGTAAAAACGCAGTTAGAAATGTTAGATTGGAAGTACATGATGATCTTTACAATAAGTTTTGTAAAAAGGATGAAAGTATAGACTTGCTAAGTTGAGGGGGAGGTAAACTAGATATTAAGTGTAACAAGAACGAGGATTCATGAATACTATTGCAAGAAGAGTAAATCAAGGAGAGGTGTAGTAGTTATTAAATTGAAATCATATAGGTAACTTGCTGTTAGAATAAAGTGGTAATAGTAAGGAGAGAGTTGGAGTAAAATTTTTCACAGAATTAGGGTGTTAGAAACGGAGACCTCACTAAGAAAGATAAAAATGGGAAGATCTCTAGGGTAATATGGCATTCCTATTGAGATTCAGAAGTGCATAAGAGATGTGTGTCTTTGTTAAATTTTTTAATAAAATTATAGTAATAAAATGCTAGATGAGTGGAGGAAAAGTATTTTATTACCTATGCAGAAGTAATGGATATCAAATAATCAATTTGGATTTATGCTTGAAAAATCTGCATTGGAAGTGATTTGTTTGTTGTTGAGATTAATGAAAAAGTATAGAAAAATAAGAAAGATCTCCTTTTCTTTTTTGTAGACTTGGAGAAAATTTTTAATAGGGTTTTTAGAGATTTATTATGGTGAGCTCTGGAAAAGAAAGGTGTCACAAATAGATAAGGATTTATTTAATTTAAGGGAAAGTTTCACCTTACCCCCTTGTGGTTTGCCCCATGTGCATGTAACCCCCATAACCCCATGTACTTTGTGGACTAAAGTGCACAACCCCCTATGCTTTATTCCATATGTGATTTACCCCTTTGACATTTGAAAATGAGTATAACCCCTTTATGTCTTGGCATGTGTTTCACTCTTGCTGTTAACTTGGACATAATGCATGATGGTGCACGTTAGCTATGAAGCACGGACACGTCCCTGAGGCTTGCGTATTAGTGTCGGACACGTGTCGGACACGGACACGCGTACGACACGCTGTTGACACGTGTCCGACACTCTCCCCTGCGTGTCCCCCTTTTTTCAGAATTTTTCAGAGTCGGACACGAGGTTGGACACACGAGGACACGATTCAGACATGCAGGTGGGTGGATCGAAGAAGCCCTAGAACTGTTGGAGAGGAGAAAGAGAGAGAGCCAGAGACAAAGACATATCGAGGGAAGAAAGAGAAAGGGAGATAGGTCGAGGGAAGAGACAGATTGAGGACAGAGAAGAAACCCTAACCTGTTCGTCTTCCTCGTCTCCCTCTCTGCGCCTCAATCGACCATCGATCGCCCTCGTTTGACCCTCGTTTGACCATCGATCGACCATCGACCTCATCTCCCTCTCTGCGCATCGTTTGACCCTCTCTGCTCTCTCTCTCTCTCTCTCTCTCGCTAAACCATCGATAGCTATATACGTTATATACTAACAATATATATATATATATATTTATATACTAATAATAAATTATATACTAATAATAAATAATATAAATAAATAAATAATATAACCCCTAACCTTTCTTTTGGTCTTAAATAATGTAAATAAATATAAATAATATATTTATTTTTTAATTTTACATATAATAAATAAAATTAGTATATATTTTTTAATTTTGCATATAATAAATTAAATAAATAAATAAAAATAAATACAAATAGTATATATTTTTTAATTTTACATATAATATATAAATAAAATTAATTATGTATATTAAACGTGTCCCTAGCGTGTCGTGTCCCCTATTTTTTAAAAATTTGCGTTTTTGCGTGTCCGTGTCGTGTCCGTGTCCGTGTCGTGTCGCGTGTCCGTGTCCGTGCAACATAGACGTTAGTCTACAAACAACAAGGGTTTATGTGCTTGTTTCCAAATGATAGGGGGGTAAACCGCTTATGGGCCAAATCATAAGGGGGAAAAGTGAAGTTTTTCTTTTTATTTAACTGAGCATATAACCTTTGACAGAGTAAAATGGCAACCAAAAAAAAAAACAAAACAAAAAGATTTATGTAGCCAATCCCACTTGATTGGGGATACAAGACTTGGTTTAGTTTGGTTTGGGTATGAACTTCCATGGGTTTGTGACAAGATATGGGACGTAGTGGAGAGTCCGTATAGTGATTGGTTTCTTGGAGAGTTGAGAGGAGTTCATAAAGGGGGTATATGTTTGGTTCGCTGAGGAGAAGGGCTAGTATACACTGATCTGGGTGTTGAAAGAGTTTGGCCAATTTAGTTATGAAAGAAAGCTCTGTTGCAGAGCTTTATCTGCATGAGGTGAAGGTGGAGAGCTGGCTAAAAACTCTTATTTGCATACTAGATTTCAGGGGACAACAATGTTCAAGTTGACATATAGTCATGCTCAGAAATTGTGTCACTCCTTGGCCACTTTATGGTGGGTCAAATTGGAGAGTGGAATAGACTAGACCTGGCGCCAAATTTTCACTTCGTTCTCTAGTTGAAATTTTATTGGGTTCTGTTTTTAAAATACTATGACTGTCAATACATAAATCTTATTTAGCGTATGTTGTCAATTCTTTGTATTATTGTGAGATGTTACAGTTTGTTTGACAACCATCCTATCCAGAATCTGTTACCCTTCTATTTTTCATATTTTTGTTGGATACTTTGAAAGTAGCATCTAATATATCTATGTAGTACCTTACATGCTATTCTTTTTGTTTTGCAAGTATAAAATCATTTTCCATGACTATGCGAATGCTGCACTATTTCATTTCATATTTTTTAAAGATGGTATGAAATAGCATCTGATATATCTATACAGTTATGTGTACTTTTTGTTTTGCAACTATTAGATTCTTAAATAATAAATCTTGAACACTTTGAATGTAGAGAGAACTCCAACGTGAATTAGAGCAAGTGGAATCTGGAGTCCGACCTTCGCGACGAGAGTTTTCTACCTCCACTCATAATAGGTACGTTTACCCCCCTCTCTCTCTCTCTCTCTGTGAATAACACACTCACATTTGAAGAGATCACATTGGGCACAAGTCATGTACAAGCATTGTTTTATTATTCATTTTTGAATAAGTTTAAAATTGTATTAAAAGGATGCCAAGGGGGTGTCACCCCTATACAAGCATCTTATATGATAGTCTGACCTACAAACCAAACCAAACAAAGCCAAGCCAAGCCTTAAGTCCCATCAAATGGGTCGGCTAACAAAATAAAACAAAGTTCTCTACAAAATTCTCAAAAAACGTTTTGAAATGGATTTGCCCTCGTTAATCAACTCAATAACAAACCCAAAAGTTTCCCTATAATTATGAATCTAAAGGAGATAGTTATGAATCTAATGCAGGATTTTATTCTCAGCACCAAAGCAATGAATGTGCAGCTTAAGAGCTGGATTAAAAAAATAAATAAAGAGAAGAAAAGAAAATAAAAAAAGGGAAATATAAAAAATCTCATAATTTGTTTTTGCCTAAGGAAAATGCATTGCATCACACACCACAAATGTAGAAGACTCTAGCTTGGAAGCTAAAGAACTTGATAGCCAAGTAAATCTCAAGACTTGAACTTTTGTATGGACCCTTTGGACACACTAAATAGTCACCACTTGGCAGTCCACAGGAGCTTCTATTTATACCACTTGTCTCATTGCACCCATCAAATTATGACTCTTTTTTTTTTTAATTACAAAAAATACCTTTAAGCGAAATTATTTTATGGACAGAATTTATTCAATTCAATTCAAAAAAAAAAAAAAAAAAAATCTATACACACACCCACCCTACCATGCCATCACCCACCATCATCCCTTCCCTCCCCCCCTCCTACCACCACTACTTTTGCTCCACCCACGACCGCCACCGCCTCCCCCTTCTCTCATTCTCTTTGCCCCATAGCAACTCTCACCACCACCATAAGAACATAAAGAAAACAAAATTATAATCATCAACAAGAATTAAAAGAAACTAAAAAATTCATTGTTAAAACATATATAGGATAATTGTAAATAAAATGAAACATAAATTCTTTTCACTCAAACACACTGCATGACGCAAAACCTAATTGGCTTTGACATCTTATGTTTCTCTGTCTATTTTATCTCCTCCAACAACTCTCAAGCAAAGCTTAGCCACTCTATTTGTAGAAACACTGCTGTGACCAAAAACAGAAGACTGTCTCATATACCTCCTTGTCACTCAAATAAACAAGAAGGTAGTCTTCTTCTGTCTTCTGTTGTCTGTTGTCTGTTGTCTGCCGTCTGCCTCCTGCCTTCTGCCTTCTTTGTCCTTGTCCGTTATTATACTACTACATTCATATCGGACAATTATTTTTAAATTTGAGACTTTTCCATTAATAATGAATATGAGTTTAACATGAGAAGACTTTCAGTACCACAAATGAAATATTAAAAGAGAGTTTGAAACTTTCAAGATATAAATGGCAGAATGCATGCCTAGCCTGGGCAAGAAGCGGATGAGGATTTCATGTTTTAAGATAAATAAAACTCTTGTCCTGGAGCATGTAGTGGTTTTCATAAACCCAAATAATAGAGTTGTTGATTTTAGATGTCACTTGTCCACATTTTCTCAAAATTTTATTGTCGCAATCCTGTGTGTAATACCATATTTATATATTCATCTGGTGGGCCATCTTCATCGCTTGAGCGGTTAATTTTTTGAAGACACGATAATGGTTAATTTTGCTCAATGTTTAGTGGTGTCCTCATATGGGAACTGATAATACTAGGTGTAGGCAAATGTGAAAGCCATATTTTTTTTAACGTGTAGCCTATTGTTGACCTAACAGAGCTGAAAATGAAACAAAAGGAAAATCTCATAGACGAATTTTCTCAAAAAGATGCAAGGGATTATTAGTCTCTGCAATATATAGGAACCTCTCTGGTAGGAGTTGGGTGAAGCTATATTACAAGCAGAACAGGTGCTGCAAAAGATTGAAATCCAATTTAACAAATGAATTTGCCTCTTAAACAGCTTCTTTAAGGGAATAATTCAGCACTGACCGAATCAAATTCCCAATTCACAAACTGTTGCTGCTGAAAATAGCTTGGATTAGATTTAGTCACATTGTAGAAAAGAATTTGATGAATCAAGCCAGCATGGTACTTCTGTCTCACCAAACTTCAAGAAGCCTCACCTTGGAAATTAGATCAAGATTCACATTTCATAAGTTCAAATTATTATGATTATTTTTATTTCAAATATTAAAAACCAACTATCCATGTTACGCCTATCAAAACCCATGAAGTTGTTGCTATATCAAGCTTGAAGAAACTAGTTGGCTCTCTCCAATAGCATAACATTACTACTTTTCTAGGGAACGGCTGTAGCAGAAAATTTTAGGATTCTGAGTTCTCCTTTTATGCATAAAATTGGTTCAACTTTGAGTTTGAAGAGCACTATAATTTTTACAGTCTGCCTTGTGTATCTGAAAGATCTCTCAGATTTGCACCTGTTTGACACCAGCAAAATTTTCTAGCAACCTAGCACCACTGCATTTGATGATGAACATGGAAAGAAAAAAAGTGGCAAATTTGGAATTTAATATGGAATGCACCTAGGGCTTCATTTGATTATATTTAGGGTTAGTTTTGGGTCTTATTTTTATATATTTTATAGATTAGAATGTTGTTGGACAATTGTAATAATGATTTTTTATTTAGTTTTAGTAATTAAGGATATTTTTATAATTTTGTTAATTGTTGGACGCTGGCTTTAGGGGTTGCCAATAGGTCTTCATATGGTTGCTGCTAAATGTAGCTCATTTCCCTCCCCCCCTCTAAACAGCCAATTGGTGGAATTTTTTTTTTTTTTTCAACATTACCCTTATGCAAAACTACATTTAAGGACACAAAATTTACTTAAATATAAAACCAACGTTCTTTCCTCGGCCACCCTATATACACCATTTATCTTAAACCCCAATTCCTTCCATAAAACTTTTCGCCTTTTGAGCTGCGGAAATAGCCCCTCCCATTGTACATAATTTGGTGGATTAACCCTTTTTGATGATTTTAAATGCAGTCGTCCTCGGGAAAGATATCGTGAAAGAGAAAATGTACGATCAGGTAATGAAGGCAGCTTAAGAGGAATTAGTGGCAACTTGCAGACAGAGACTGGAATCAGCAATTCATCAGTGACAACCATGCCGTCGGTGGTTCTCTCTGGATCTCGCTCATTTTCAGGCCAAGTTCCGACCATTCTACAATCGCGTGACCGTCTAGATGAATGTGGCAGTAGTTATGAAGAAAATTTTGATGGAAGCAAGGACTCAGGCGACACGGGTAGCGTTGGCGATCCAGACCTAGTCTCAGCATTTGATGGACAATCTCCTGCAATCGGGTCTGATCGAAGACACGGGTCTAGAGGGAGCAGCAAGTCTAGACAGGTGATGGAGCGGAGAGAACGGGATAGTAGACGGGAAGGAAAATGGGAGAGAAAACATTAATGAGTTGTAAGATGGAAATTTATTCGCAAGATTAGGAGATTTAGCTCAAGTACGTAGTGCATGAAAGTTGTGTAATGTCACCTAGTATTGATCTGCTTGGGAAATAGAAAAATATTTAGGAATTTCAAGTTGTGTTTTAGTCAAAGCACAATGTAATTGTATAATGCATTAAAAAAAATATCATTGTTATATGTTTAATGTTAGAATATTTTCATGTTAAATGAGTATTGTTTGTTTTACTAGTCGTTGTTGCATCTTGGGAAGAGAAAGCTAATGTGGAACTTGGTATTTTTGTGACAAAGCACAATGCAATTTGAATATTTGCGTATGTTCCAACTGATGACTTTTCAATTGTGGAGAAGTGAACAAAGTGAAAGCTTAGTTGGTTGTGCTCTCATGCTTTTGAAAAAAAAAAAAAAAAAATGGAAAATATTGTTTTCGTCTTGTATGAAAATTGCTTTTAAAAGTGTTTTTTAGAAAAGCATTTTTTTGTTTGTTTTGTTTTGTTTTGTTTTTCATTAATTAATAAACATTATGGTATGGTAATTGTAATGTTAGTTACTATGGCCCAATCTGTATTATTGTACATCTTTATTTTTTATTTTGATTTTTAAGTGGTATTGTAACTAGTAGTTGCAATTCTTGATAGGTAAGGATCATCTGTTATGATTTTTTTACAATAATTTTGTTGTATACTGCATTGAAAAAACATCTCGCAGTAGTTGTTTTTCAAGTCTTCATGACATCAAATACACATAGAGTAATGCTATATAAATCCCTTAATAGAGGATTAAAGAAACAAAAAAAAGAAAAAGAAAAAGGGGAAAGCTTAGGTGGTACTCAACACTTATATGACAAGCCACAATGCAATTTGAATATGTTCTCTTCTCTTGTCAATTGTTCAGACTCCTTCATTCATGACAATGCAATCTTAAATTTTCATTATGTTTGATATGGTCACTTATCAACAAAATAAAATGAAGTAAAAATCTACTTAGTTTATTATTGCGTTAATTACACTAAGATTATTTTAATTATTAAAGAATATCAATTTATCTCCTTTGTCTATGAACTTGTACATTTTTCCCTTCTTAACTATTAAAATCTTACAAATGACTGTAAGCATATGTCTCCATAAAGTGACTCACATGCCGCATTGTTTTTATTTATATTATTATATAAATATTATATACATATTTTAGGCAAAAATATTTTGGGTAACTAACATGAGATATACCCACTACCTAATAAAGCGGTTTCATGAAAGTTACAACTTCCTCGATGGTGGGAATTTATGAAGAGTTATATTGGATCATGAACCTATCTATAAAAGTCAGTGATTACTACCAAAACATAGACGAAGTTTTGGAATAGAATAAGTTTGAAACTTAGTTCCATCACATATTCATATGATTTTGTGAGAGTGTGTTTACAGTATATCTATGAGAGTTTGAATACATATTTCAGACTTGATTAATTGGGAGCGTGATTCAAAAATTTGAACAACATTACAGGAGGTATTCCTTTTTGTTATTAAATTATTTAAGTTCTCATAATGACCCCTTTTGGAGGGATAGAAATGATGACTTTTTTTATAGTTAAGGAGTCAAATATACAAGTTTATAAATGAGGGCGTAAATTAATATCTGAGGTCGTCATGGCGTGTTTAACCTGTTATTATTTTAAGTTAAGTTTGAATGACAAAATTTTAAAATAGAATGATTAGGTCCGTTTGAAATAGATTGGAATAGAAAGGTGAATTTTGATGGTTGATTTAAATAAGAATCACATTCTCAAACCAAGTAGAAATTGTAATTTTTCATGAGAATCTTACATTCTTAAAAGAATATTAATTATTTAAAAACCATATGAGATTCCTCCTTTCACTAAGGATTTTTGTCATCAAAAAAATATGATTTTAAAGACTCATGTACAATAATTTCTTTTTCAAAGCTTTTGGCTTAATGTACATTATTCACTAAAACAAGCTCAGAGTAAGTTGCAATTAAAACAAGAAATTTAGCCAAAATCCAGCTATTAGATCATTATTTGGTGAAAATGACAACTCAATTTATTTTGTTTCATAAACTCCCGAAAAAAAAAAACACATAATTGAGTAAGGATAAAGTAATATATATATATATATATTTTTTTTTTTCTTGTATAATATCGCTAGAATAACATGTTATTGTGAACCAGAGTAACATGTTATTGTGAGACAGAGTAATATGTTAGTCTCAAACAGAGTAATATATTAACATGTTGTTGTCAAACAGAGTAATATGCTACTATGAGACAGAGTAACAAAATGGTATGTGTTGAACTTTTCAAGAATATTTTTTTTATGATTGTCCTTAATACATTAAAATTTTATTATGAGGGAATTTTGATCAAATCCCCCATTAAAAACAGGCTACCAGTAATGAAAATCCTCTTTTTCCTAAGGATATTTGTCACCCAAATATAATTTTAAAGACTCATGTACAATAGTTTCTTATCCAAAGCTTTTGGTTTCGTGTACCTCGTTCACTAAAAACAGGCTACGAGTAAGTTGTAATTAAAAACAAGCTACAAGTAAGTTACATTAAAAAGCTTGTTCACTAAGACAGATTTTATGTACCTTGTTCACTAAAAGCTTTTCAGTTCATGCACCTTCTTTTCCAAACCGGGCTAAATTGCAATTAACCTATTTCTAACCAGGCTTTAGTTATTGGTTACATTTTATTGCATTTTTTTTTTATTTTTTTGACAAGTGACTTATTGATACTGTAATTAGATGAAATTATATAAGATAAATTACACCGACTCCTTAAAATTTGGTAAAAATATAACAAGTTTTACAATTTTGTCATAATTATAACAATCTCCGTTTTAGTATCAAAGGGATCAAAATTAATATAAATGGTGTAAAGATACAAAAAGTAAAATATATATTTTACTGTAAAAAATATGATAATACTATTTTTTCATCAATATAACTAACGAATTACTAATAAAAAAAATAAATTAAATATGATCTTAAGTAAAATCTTAAAACAACCTCAATATAAACCCAACTAATAGAGTCATTAATTTTTAGATATCACTTGTCCACATTTTCTTAAAATTTTATTGTGGTAATCCAGAGTGTAATAGCATACCTATATATTCATCGGAAAATGTTTGAGGGCCATAAAATTAGTGGCTCAAATGGCTCAAAACTGCCAAAACGACGTCGTTTTGTGTTGTTTTACATCCAAAATGACGTTGTTTTGACAGTTTTAAACCATTTGAGCCACTATTTTTGTGGCCCTCTAGCATTGCCGATATCCATCTGCTGGGACAACAACATCTATTGGGTGGTTAATTTTGCTCAATGCTTAGTGGTGTCCATACACGACAAGTGATAATACTAGGCGTAGGTAGACGTGAAACCCCTATTTTTTAACTAGTGTACCCTATTGTTGACCTAAGAGCATCTCCAATCATAAGTTATTGTCATTGTTATAATTTGACAATGAATAGTATTATTTTATCAAATTATACTAATGGTGCTCCAATGGTCATTTGCTATTTTAGCAAATCTTAATCAACTTTCCCTCCAAATTTGTAGGTATTGTTTGGATATAGATTTTTCAACCATTTTATTTTTGTTTATTTTTTATCTTTTGTGACATTTTTTTACTTGTTTGTTAAAAAGATTATATATTTATATTATTCTCAACTAAACAAATATAAAAAATTAAAAAAAATAAAAAATTGAAAAAGCAATTAAATATAATTCACCCCACAAAAAAAATATATTAGTCAAATATATTATCTTTTATTTTTTTATTTTATCTTTTACCTTTTTATTACTTTCATTTGAAAAAATATATTTATTTTTTTATTATACTTTATTGAGAAATTTAAATTATACTAAAAATTAGTCAATATTATATATTACAAAAATAAAATTACATTTTGTGTAGTAGAAAATACTCAAAAATAAAAAACAAACAAAAATAAAAAAACATGAAATTTCATTACAATGGCTCTTTTTATAAAAAAAATGATATTACATTTTGTTTTTATTTTTATTTTTAAGGACAAAAGAGCCTTTTGTGTTTCCAAGGCACCATCACCACTATCCACGTACCCATTCACCAACAATTGAGATGCAATTGCATTCCATTCCAATAGGGCTGCTCGCGAGTCGGTTTTGGCCGGGTGCGGGTCAAAATCGACCCGACCCGCACTTATGCGGTTGGGGAAAAATGGACCCGCAGCCGCCCGCGATGCGGTTCGCGGTTTGTGCGGGCGGGTGCGGTTCGGTTTGCGGTTTAGTGTTTTTTTTTTTTTTTTTTTTTTTTTTTTTTAACTTAAGCAAATTTGACATTTTTTGTTACTTTCTAAACACTTTTTTTTTTTTTAGAAGAGTTATAAATTAAATTACAAGATATACAATTCATGATCATAATAAATAGTCCACATGTTAGATAAGATGATATGGAACCATGCTTGAGGATAGTAATTAATCTTCCTCCTTAGCTTGCAAAAACAAACCCTTAAAAGTCAAACTAGTAACACTAATTTAAATATGCAAAAACAAACCCGTAAAAGTCAAACTAGTGCCACTAATTTTAATAGTGGATTAATCTTCACTGTTTAGTTTTTAATATGCAATAATGTGATAATAGAATGACAATTCAAAATATCATATTTAACTGTGTCTACTAGACTAATGGAATATAATGATTTTTTTTTATATGTATAAATAAAAGTCAAACTAGTAACACTAATTTAAATATCATTAGATCATGATAATGTATATAAGTGCCCATATAATAAATTTTACTTTCATCCAAAATGTAAAAATAAAAATAATAACTAGTTATCTCCATCCATCCAAAATGCAAAAAATAATAATAATAATAACTAGTTATTTTTTCTTAAAAAAAAAAAAAAAAAAAAAGATGCGGGTTGCGGGCGGGTCGGGTTCGACCCGAACCCGATCTTTTGCGAATTTCTTGACCCGCACCCCCCCACCTACCTACATCGAAACCGCCCAAAGCACTGCGGGTAGGGTAGGGTCGGGCGGTTTGTGCGGGCGGGTGGGTTTGTTGCCCAGCCCTACATTCCAAGACAAAACATATCTGTCTCCTTCTCTTCCAAATCAAACGGAAGTCGACTCTCTTCCCTCTCTCTCTCACTCTCCAAAGATCAACCTTCTTACCTCTGATTCTACTCCTTTGACCCTCTTCGAGATGCTTATTCCAACTCTGGCTTCTTCTCCGGCGCCGGATCGTGCTCTGCCAAGTACACGATGGATTCAGTTCTCAGCCCGACCTCGTTCCTCGAATCTCCTGTTCTCCTCTCAAACATGAAGGTTAGGTCTTCTTCGAATCTCTCACTAGTACCTTCAATTTCAGTACCTGTTCTCCTCTACAATATATATAAATGTTGCTATTGAATAGCTATTGTCTATTTTTAATAAATTTTAAGCAAGACATAAAGAAAAAAAATATATTGATATTTGAATTTTTGTATTGGTGAAATTTGTATGGAAAAGTTGGTGACTTTGGTGATTATTTTTAGTAATTGGTGAATTCTGTTTTAAATAAAATGGTGAATTTTGTTTTTTTTTTTTAAAAAAATTTAAACATTCTGGAAAAGTCCAACTGAAAGGGAAGGATAGAAGGAAAGCATGAAGAAATCAGTTGGTTTTTGGGTGACTCAGCAGATTTGGCAACTGCCAAAGTAGCTGCCAAATTGGCAACTGATTTGGCAGCTGCTATAGCATGCCATTGGAGAAGCCATTTTTGCCCAAGCTGCTATATTATGGCTTTGGCAGCTCTTTTAGCAATTCGTTGGAGATGCTCTAACAGAGCTGAAAATGAAACAAAAGGAAAATCTCATAGATGACTTATCTCAAAAAGATGCAAGGGATTATTTGTTGGAAAATAATAGTTTTTTAGCAATTTTATTGTGAAATTAAAGTGGAATTGAATCGTCGGTTGAGGTGGGTTTAAGTGATTTTGTATTTTCTTGAGTGAGAAGGTTACAACATAAAAAAAATGAACCGAAACCATTAAGTTGTGAATGAAAAATGTCTCATAAAGTGGGTATTAATAAAAGGTGGGTTTGGATTTGGATTTGATCTTAGTTTGTAGTGCACCTAGGCTTATGCTTGTGTTTGTGTTTGTGCATGTGTTGGGTTTGGACACTTGGACCTAGTCTTGAGTATGAGTTGGGCTGTATTGTGTTGGGCTCAGCTTATGCACGTGTTTGAGATTGAGCTTAGATCGGGTTGTGACCTAATATTTATATCCGTTTTGCGACCCATCTCTTTGAATTATTCAAACATCATTATATATTTATTTATTTATATATATTAAGCATATAGGAGTTTTAAACTTTTCTAACTCTCATCTTTTGATGATGGAGTTGATGATCATATTAGTGGTCGTGAGTTTTTAATATTTGTAACTTTAATCCTAATGGCTAGAGTTGATGGGTATTGATGCTAAGGGTCAATGATAGTTTTCATGGTTAAGGACTCATCTTCTTGTACAAATAGAGGCCTTTCTCTCCAACTTTGAAACATGATCTAGAGAGGATTTTTGAGATAGAAACTTGTGGTTTCTTTTTGTGATAAAGTGGGAGATGGATGTTTTTACACTCAAGAAATTATTTCATCTTCTTTTTGCTAGCCCTTTCTATGGTTCTTATTAGTGAGAGAGTGTTGCTGTTAGTTCGTTTGCCGAAGCTACTTAGAAGGTACTGCTGTAGTAGGTGGTTTTAATCGTCGTATCTTAGGAGATAAACGCCAACATTCCTTTAGCACCCATTGGTGGGGCGATGAATCTGTTTTGAGGAAACTGTGTATACTGTAGGCTTTGGTTTGCTTCATTTCTTGTCATTTGTTCTTTGATTTTTCAAAATTAATTTTATCTTTACGAGTTCTAATATTTATTTATTTATGTTATTGATTTGTTCTATTAGTGATTTTGTTTATGTGAGTTTCATGATGTAATCTAATTCATTCCTACATTTTTAGTTTTAGAGTTTATTCTATTTTTTATTTTTAATTAAAAAAAAGATTGTTTTGTCATTTCTATTTAATTTAATTTATTATTATTATTATTATTATTATTATTATTACTATTATTATTTTGAGAAAATACTAACATTATTAGTCTCTGCAATATACAGGAACCTCCCTAGTGGGAATTGGGTGTAATGCAGCTATCAATTACAAGCAGGACAAGTGCTGCAAAAAATTGAAACAAATGAATTTGCCTCTTAAATTGCTTTTTAGGCTGTGTTTAGTTCATAAATTTGCAAAAAAGAAAAGAAAAATGTAACGCCCCGAAAATTGGGCAGGGTATATCTATTTATGCAACAAAACCCACCTGATAGATAAACACACATATATATAGCTAACTATTCCATACATCCATTTTCATTAAATCCCAAATGTCAAATACATGTTGTTCACATCTCAATGCCCCAGTTCCAATCCCAAGCATGCATTTTACAACAAGTATGAAATGGAAGTTAAACAGATAATAAGTGCCCTACATGCTTACAAATTTATCCAAGAATATTCTTGGTTACACAAAATGGAGTTTGAACTCAACGCAAATACATTTCTGGGCTTACATTCAACAAATAACAATAAAACAAAAATTGAGCCTCAGCTCCGAGTCCTCCCAAGTCAGTGCCTTGGCGGAGACATATCACCTGTATTTGAAATGGTTTCCCTTATAGGGTGAGCCACAGCCCAGTAGAGATATACTACACAACATATGAACCATGATAAGACTAAAGAGGAGTATGTTCATGCCATACTCATGATAAAATAGTTTATATCTCTTTTTATAAAGCATGCAATGCTGAGATGCAACAACAAATATAAAACCATTTCTTTTTTAAACCATATCTGTTACATGAATACAGGCTCTGTGAATCTCTAGGTGAGTGTCTGAAAGTAGGGCTTAATGCACTACCACTGTCATTTTTACCAATAAACTGGAAGGCTCGACACCTAACCGCGCGGTTCTACACCCCCTACCTAGATTCACCATGTATTCATCTTTTCGCAAATAGGTATATTTCTAAACATTTCTCAAAAACAGATTCATTTCGAATGAAATAAATGTAATGCAATGTCCAATGCAACAAATGAGAAATGTGGTTCAATTTACCTAAGTCTCATGCATTTCTACAATAATTATGGCTATCCGACACCAATAACCCAAAATAGATATTTCTAAATAGATATTTAAACAATTAAATTCCAAATTTTTTTTTTGATAAATACAATCTATTCCAAATCTCATCAAATATGAACAACTACACTAGTTTTTATATCACAATTACGTCCGGTAACCTCTCAAGGTCCATTTCTAACTGTGTCGATTTTATTTCAACAGATATATTAAGCAAAATAATACCGTTAATGCCCAAGAAAACATCATTTTCTTTCCAAACTCATTTTTCAAGTATTATTCAATTATGACATCCTATTTTGATCGAAAGTCCCAAAAGTTAAATGTAATTCTTTTGTTTTCTTTAAAAATGCTCTTTTGGTCACAAACCGGTAAAAATTTCAAAATCAATCGAATCGAAGTCCATTTTTGTTTAAATTGAAAGTATAACTCTTTCATAACCTTACAAATTTATTCCAAGTTTACACTTTCACAATTTGAGCATCAACTTTTTATTTTTTTCAAAATTTCTCTTTTAAGCAAATAAATCACAAATTTTTTAAAAATTCTACTCCCTCCGTCCCAAAATATTGGTCCCTTTTGGGGAATCCAACTTTTTTTGGTAGTACACTTATTGCATTTGAAAAAAGTTGGTTTTCCAAAATTACCCTTTTGATAGTACATTTTTTGGAAATATCAATGTCATAATTGTACTTTTTAAATTGTTTATTAATTTAAAAGAAGGGCAAAATAGGAAATTTACATTATTTTTGTACTTGATTTATAAAGAGGGACTAATATTTTGAGACAATGAAAAATGGAATAAGGGACTAATATTTTGGGACGGAGGGAGTAATTAAATTATATACAACTATAAGCTCTCTATAATCAAGTAAAAATACATAAAGAAGTGTAGAAAAAATTCCTACCTCAAATTAGAAGAGGAAACAAGCAAAAATTTAAATTTTTAATTTTGTTGAATTTCAATCTCTATCGGTCAAAATGTTGCTCTCGCCAATCTTTTCATTTTGACCTCAAGAACTAGGGTCTAAAACTTAATCGATTTTGGTGGATTAAAAATTTTACATGATGAATGTCAAAGAAAAAATAAAAATATAAATTTGTAAGGGAGAGAGAACTGAGCCGAGAGAGAGAGAGAGAGAGAGAGAGAGAAAGAGAGGACCAAAAGTAGAGGGCAGCTCTCTGGAAATTGCAAAGAAAGGAATGGTAAGGAGTGGACAACCCCACGTGGGGTTTGTCTTTTTTTTATTATTTATTATTATTTTATTATTTTCAAATCAATACAAATCTAAATATATATATATATATATATATATATATAAATTTGAAATATGTTTTAATGAACAATGATTCATCCCCTTTTTCCCTACCCCTTTGACCCCCTCTCTCTCTCATTGGTTACATTTTCTTCTTTTTTTTTCTTTTTTTTTCTGCTCCTCCAATCACCACCCGCCACGTGGCAAAGGGGGGTAAGGGGGTGACCCCCAAAAGGGGGTCCCAAGCATTATTCTGTTTTAATATCATTATAAATTTAGTAACATAAATGACAAAAATGATATAACCTTTTCATACCATAAAATATATTTCGTTTAATGGTACACACCATAAATATTTGTAACTCTCAGAATTATAAAATAAATAATAATAATAATAACAATAATACATGATTACAAATGAGTCATGATTCAATCAATTAGGTTCAAAATGAATGGAGTATAATAATTTAAATAAATCTCCAACTACTTAAGGTGGTCTCCACCATTTATATAATCGAATATGAACCAAAATGATTAAGTATGAGCTAATCAAATAAATCCTAAAAAATTAAATTTATATCTCATTTATTACTCAAGGCCTAAGAATTACTATAACAAAAAAAAAAATAAAAAAAAATAAAAAAAATAATTTTGCCAAGCGGGGCTTATGAAGTCGAAATCAATAAGTAATTTAATTTATTTTTCACCAAAATAGAATGTTTCATGACACCACAACAATAATAATAAGGGTAAAATTCAATTTGATTCAACTCGTTACAAAAAATATGTATAAAATGTAGCTATATTTTACACACATTTGACCCACCTTTTCCTTTTTCCTCTTTTTCTAAATCTATGAACCAAATACAGCATTAAGGGCATAATACAACACTGAACAAATCAAATTCCCAATGCAGAAACTCTAGCTGTTGAAAATAGCTTGAATTGGCTATTTGTTTGTACCATAAATTATTTTCTATGGATTGTGGCCTGACGATCATGGATAAATCTAATCTCATTGATTATGGCCAGTCAATTTTAATTTGTCGATTTAGACCATAAATTATTTTTAATATAAAGTTATGACCACATATATTTATATTTTGTTATTTTTGTTTAGTGCAGAATGTAATAATTAGTTGATCACGACATGAATTAAGGAAAATAGCAATGTGATGGAATGTTGGTTCCAAAGAGGAGTAGTGGAGCATGCATGATTTGAGGTGGCAAAAGTGGCTCTATAGAGGAAGTGGCAAACATGGCTATATTGGAGGAGAAACTGCCAAGCAATTCTTGTCGAAAGAAACTTTGGGTGTTGATTATAAATAGACAGAGATGCAAGCAGAAGGGACAACGTGATCAACAACAACACAATAACTTAGTTTTATCTTACGAGTAGATTTTCAAGTTAGGAGTAGCTTATTCTGTAATTTGTACTTTGTAATTTTGTGAACTTGGGTAGTTTTGTTCTAAAATTACCATTTGTTTTCTCTATTTACTTCATCTCTCTTATCGATTTTGTTCCAAATAAGTCTTTGTACTTTCATGGCGTTTGAATCAAAACATAGTTGCTTGATTGCTTTTGTTTGATTGTTTAGTTTGAATTAGTGTTCCATTCCTGTCGATAGGAAGTGAGCATAATTTTTACTAACACAATTTTTAATAGACTTTTTGCATTTTACGATATTTTTCTACCATCCAAGCACCACTGCATTTGATGACAAGCATGGAATGAAAAAAGTTTGGCAAATTTGGAATTAACAATTGAACTATTGATATAAACTAAAAGCATAGGTATATTTGTTGTCAAATAATTGTCAAGTAAACATAATTTTATAAGTTTTCATTTGGAACTACTTAGAAGTTTATTATTGAGTTAATTACACTATGATCCTTTCAACTATTAATGAATATTAATTTACCTCATTCATCTATAAATTGTACATTCCCCCTTTCACAATTATAAAAGGGGTGGAAGTGATTAATTTTTATTGTTAAGGAGTCAAAATATACAGGTTCATAAATGAGGGGGTAAACTAATATTTGCTAATATTTGAGGAGGTCATGGTGTAATTAACCCTTTATTATTTTAGATTAAGTTTGAATGACATGAATTTTGAAATAGAATGATTAGATCCGTTTGAAATAGATTGGAATAGAAATATGAATTTTGATTATAGATTTCAACAAGAATTAAATTCTCAAATTAAGTAAAAAAAGTAATTTTCATGAGACTCACATTTTTAGTGAAGTGTTAGCTATTTAGGAGTAAAAAATAATAATAAGATCGAAAGTATAATTTTTTTTTTTCATTTTTTCATCGTGAATTCATAATGAAACCAAACACTTATTCATTAAAATTTTTGAAAAATTATTTCAATGTACACACTTAATGAAATATTATTTTAATGACAATTATATCCTAAATTAAAATGACCATAATGGACATCTACCAACACTCATAATATGAAAATATTTTCTGTACACATTTTTTAAAAATAAAAAAATCTCAATGAACAGCTTTTGAGCAAAAAAAAAAAAAAAACTAAACCCTAGTTTTTCCATTATTATTGAGCAAATATTCTCTGACCAGTACGTTTGTCTTTAATCACAAAATTTTCCTCCTCTTCAGATAAGGCCTAGAAAACATTTGCATATAAGGAGAAGAAAAATAAGCATAGCAACATCTAAAATAGGTAAAACTACAATCACAGGCAAAAAACAGTAACCATTTTAAATCTGATTGCTGGAAGGGAAAACATTATCATTTGCTCAATTTACACACTAAACATAATCAGCCGGTAGTGCATTATCAGCATAATGTATTAGGTAAAAATATTAACATACATTTGTCACAAGCCTAATACACAAGTGCTCCACAAAAGAACGTTGATAAAAGCAATGTTAGTGGAAAGAAGGGTTGAGTGATGTGTGTACAATGATTATTAGTGAATGGTATAATTGTAACTTTTAGTGTGTGAATTGAGAAAATTAATTAATAATCAAATTAATAAGTGTGTGTACTGAGAAAAGATATACACTAAGTTAATTAAGTATGTGGAAATAGAATTTCTCAAAATTTTTCTACCAGTAATGAGATTCCTCTTTCTGCCCAAGAATTTTTGTCCTCCGCATATAATTTTAAGGACAAATTTCACTTTACCTCCTTTTGGTTTGGGCAGGCTGCGGATTATTCCTTGACTTTAAGAAATTATCACATAACCCCCATGTGATTTGTGAACTAAAATGCACTGTTAGCTCTTTTGTCTAAGATAGCAGAATGTGAAAGTCACGCACCTCTATAGAGAGTGAATAAGTTTTTATGACGAAAATACCCTTTCTACGTCTTCAAATTTATGAAGGATGCCATTCTTTTCCTATTTCTAGTTTTCAACCATTAGTAGCTGGCTATACAAAGGCGCTGTTTGGGAAGATCAATTTGAGGCTATTATAGCCTCAAATTGAAAATAAGCCAAAAAGCTCACTGTTCACCTATTTTTATTAAAAAAAAAAAGAAAAAAAGAAAAGCTAAAGGACAGGGCAGCAGCCTACGAACAACTATCCCACAGTTGTTAAATTACAATTTTGCCCCTTTAGTTAAATTTTGAAAAATAAAAAGTTAGGGACAAATTTGTCATTTTAACTTTAAACATCATTTCAACACATTTTCCAATACAACAACTCAAACAAAAATTCATCTCATCTTCCCAAACACAAAAACTAAAATAGCCTACTAAAATAGCCAAATAGCCAAAAAGCCTAAAAAATAGCCACTTCCCAAACGAAGCCAAACATATATACATATATATATACATACATCATTAGATATTTATTTTTCTGGAGTCATATGCATTCATATACAAATATATCATTATATACATATATATGTTTTTCTGGAATCAACATCTTCTCTCTCTCTCATTTTTTTTTAATGTTTCCTAATCAAAGATATATATGTATATATATACATAGTTAAAAGTTTGAAATCAAATAACACGATTTTGAAATTTCAATTCATCAAATACATCGTCAAATCATCTGGTGAAGATTGACACACACACACACACACACACACACACACACACATATATATATAGATGCAAAATGAACATATATATATATATATAGATGCACGATTTAGACACACGCATATATATAGATGCACACACACACACACACACACATATATATATATATATACATTTGTGGAATCAACATCCTCTCTTGCACTTTTTTTTTTTAATCATCAAATCAAAGATATATATATATATATATATGTATGTATGTATGTATGTATATATATACACAGTGAAAAAACTGAAATCAAATAACACGATTTTGAATTTTCAATTCATCAAACATCATCATCAAATCATCTGGAATCATACACACACACACACACACATATATATATATATAGATGCACAGTGAAGATTGAAAAAAAACTTTGTATACTCATGTTTTATCCACACACACACACACACACACACACACACACATATATATATATATATATATATATTTGTGTTATGTTTAAAAAAAAAAATTGATATTGTTTTTGCATCTGTTATATGTATATATATGATTACTAATCATTGAACACCACATGAGATTGTATATGTATATATATTGAGAGGGTAATTTATATTTATAAATTGGGCCGAGCTGGGTAATAGGTCATTATGGGCCACAATACAGGGGGCAGAGTAAAAAGGCCTTGAAAATTAGTCCGGTCCCAAAGCCTTGAAGTTAGTCCGGTTCCAGACGGCCCTAAAGTTAATCTGGACCCAGAGAACCTAGTGTTATCTCGGTCCGGGAGAGTACTACGGGTAGCTCGGTCGCCAGGATGCCGCACACAGAGTTAGTCCGGTCACGGTATAGCGCAGCTAGCTCTATCGGACCTAGCTAATGGTTAGCACGGTCTAAGCAATACTAAGGTCAACGCTGGGAAAATCGTGGTAGGAGCAGTGAATGGAAGAACCGAGGTAGAGTTATCTCGGTCTAGTCTGCGGCTTAGCATAGCCATGCTTACCTCGGTCATGTTGGAGTCTGGCCATGGTAAAACCATCTCACTTGGTTTAAGCAGTGAGGGGGGTGCTGAAGGATAAACATTATCTTTCAGGAGTATGAATCCTAGGAGGACCCTACATGGAGGAGTAAGAGTCCTATTAGGATCGTGCCACGCGAAACCTATAAAAGCTCATAACATCACCTATGGAGAGGTAACACACAACTTTGATTCCCAAACACACAGAGCTTTTTGTCTATTTATCTATTTTGCTGACTTAGGCATCAGAGAGGTATCCGGCACACACCCGCCGGCTAGCTCACATTTGTGTTTTCAGGGAGTAAAGCGACGACGTACGGAGGAGCGCAAACTTGATCAACAGGATAATACGGGAAGAATATTTCATGCCCGTACAATTGGCACCATCTGTGGGAATTTCAGACTAGAACAAAACCTTTTGATCAAGCTTTTCCTCTTTAAAAGCAATGGCGCACAACGAAGATTTACTGCAGTTCGCCATCGACGGACAAACACCAGAGGAGGGTGCAAGACGCGAAGGCCTACCTTCTATCCCTCCCATGACGGACTTGGAGCCTCAGCGACAAAATTCTAGGAGGGATGCAAGGGGGAGGAGGCGGACTAACAGCCCCCATCACTCTCGTTCACAAAGTCCTGACAGACAAAGACGGAGGATTGATCCTCAAGTTCTGGAGGACCGCGTGAAGGAGCAAGATGAATTAATAAGGAAGATGGCGGCGAACATGGAGGTCACGAAGTGCCAGATCAAGGGAAAAGGGGTGGCGACAGGAGAGGGGCGCAAAAGCAATGCGCCTCCTCGCCACTCAGAAGATCGTAGTAGGCATACCACGACATCGCAAGCAGAAAGTAGAAGCCTCAGGACGAGCGACACTCAATCAAGGACTTCCAGAACTCGTTACTCCAGGTCTGAGAGAATGAGATAATTAAGGTCTTACACAGAGGGAAGTACCTATCGGCCCTCACACACGCACCATACATCATCCAGGCAAACGGAGTTGCCTAGATCGTCCGACTTACGGACTGTGCTTGAAGAAAGGGCGTGACAGAAGGAGGATGCTAGGGCACGCGACCCGCATAGAGTTTCAGTCCTTCGGCGGTTGGCTCCTCGGACGCATGGAAGCGTCGAGGTTAGAATGCCAGTGCCACACCTTGCCTACGAACCAACAGATAAAGCGTTGGCAAGACTACATAGCTCGCCATTCGTTTCGGCGATTGAGAACGCATCATTACCCTTAGGCTTCATCTAGCCTAAATTTACCTCAAACGAAGGGAAGACAGACCCTTACATGCACCTAAGCCACTTCCGCCAGGTTATGGCGGTATATCGACGAAACGAGGCTTTGATGTGCGTCCTCTTCCCATCAAGCCTTGGTGACCTAGGCTTGACTTGGTTCGAAAAACTTCCAAAAGGAAGCATAGCCTCCTGGGCGCAATTGGCGGAGGCATTCGTAACAAGGTTCAAAACAAACACCAGAACCCTGGTGAAAATTGATCAACTGCTCTCCATCGACATGGGCGAAAAAGAGTCATTAAAATCCTACAATAGCCGCTACTGGGAGACCTTCAACCAGATTGGAGACTGCCCCACCAATCTTGCTATCGCATAATACAAAAGAGTCCTTCCAGTCGGGAACAGACTAGGGGACTCAATCACTATGACACCCCCTCTCACGATGGAGGCCTTAATGGAGAGAGTGCACCAACACATTCGGGTAGAAGAAGATGGCGCCTGTGCTAAGGCAAAGTCTAGCACGACCGCAGTACTAGACAAAAAGACTGCGACAAAGGTCAACACAGTAGAACGTCCGAACAAAAACGGACGAGGTAGGCGGAACAACGGAGAAGACCAGGACAAAAGATGGTTGAGAGTCCGCACTGCCATTACCACGGTATTCAAAAAGCCAATCTACCAGATTCTAAGCGAGATACGCGATGAACCTTTCGTCAGATGGCCTGCCAAGCTAGGAGAGGCTCAGAAGGACTACGACGAAAGATTGCGATGCACCTTCCATAAAGAAAAGGGGCACTACACTGAAAATTGTATGCCATTGAGACAGCATCTGGAAGAGTTGGTGGCGGCCGGTCACCTGGACAAATACATTGAAGAAGGGACGTAGCCAGCCCCCCAGAATGACAACCACCCGAACGGAATGCCAATCGACGCCCCATCTCAAGGCGTGATAAACGCAATACATGGGGTATTCGAGCCTGAGCGCGTATGTGAGCTCAGAGGCATGATAAAGAAAGCTGAGCACTTAAGGGAGGTATTAAGTGCCCAGCCCACCATTAAAGAGGGGAAAACAGAAACCACAAACGTCATATCTTTTTCAAATAGAGACTTGGCAAGGGTATACTGCCCTCACAATGATGCACTGGTCGTCACTCTCTGAGTCAAGGATTTCGACGTCAAGCGGATTTTGATTGACCAAGGGAGCTCATGTGAGATAATATACTATGACACCTTTAAACAACTGAAATTGGAGGACAAAGACCTGGCATCAGCTGTATCCCTCCTGATCGGATTCAACTCAATGCCAGAATGGCTAGTCGGCAAAATTATCCTGCTAGTCAGGGCAGGAAGCGTGACAAAACAAGTGGAATTTTGGGTGTTGAAGGTCCCTTCCACTTACAACATAATCTTGGGAAGAACATGGCTGCATGCCATGCGAGCGGTAGCTTCATCCTACCATCAAGTACTGCGATTCCCCAACGAAGCCGGGATAATTGAAGAGGTCTTTGGAGACCAAATTATGTCCAAGCAGTGCTTCGTTACAGTTAATGGCAGCCGCGCCGCCAAGGGATATGTTCATTCGGTGGAAGAACCTGAGAGCAATGAACTATTCGCAGATGTCAGCAAAGCAGCTGATCAAAAAGCGGTGAAAGACTTGGTCGAGGTAAGAATAGATGAAAAGAACCCAGATAAGTTCTTTTTGCTCGGATCGTCATTGTCCAGCACTGAGAGATTAGAGGTCTTGGAATTCTTGACCTCTAACATCGAAGTGTTCGCCTGGACACCCTATGACATGCCAGGCATTGATCCAAACTTCATCTGTCACCAACTCAATGTCCATTCATCTGCCAGACCAATCATTCAGCGCACTCGCAAATCGACACTCCACCATGCCAAGATAGTGGCTGAAGAAGTAGGAAATCTGCTAGAGGCAGGAGCTATCAGAGAGGTACACTACCCCAACTGGATTTCCAATACAGTCGTGGTGCCAAAAAAGAATGACAAATGGCGTGTCTACGTCGACTATAAGACAGTCAACAAAGCATGCCCAAAGGACAGCTTCCCCCTACCACGGATAGATCAATTGGTAGACCTAACGGCAGGGCACAACCGACTTAGCTTTCTGGATGCGTACAGAGGCTACCATCAGATTGCCATGTACGAACCAGACCAGGAGGTCACGTCCTTTACCACTCCAAGAGGACTGTATTGCTATAAGGTCATGCCTTTTGGCCTAAAGAACGCAGGGGCAACATTCCAGAGAATGGTTACCAAGATGTTTGAGCCATTGTTAGGTAGAACAATGGAAGCTTGCATCGACGATATGGTGGTCAAAAGCAAGGATGAGAACGACCATCTAAGGGACCTAGGTGAGATGTTCCAGATTCTAAAGAGGCACAAGTTGCGCCTTAATGCATCTAAGTGCGCGTTCGGTGTAAGATCTGGCAAATTCTTGGGCTTCTTGGTGACCAACCAGGGTATAGAAGCAGACCCCTCCCAGATCAAAGCTATTCAGGATCTGGAGAGACCTAACTCAGTAAAAGAAGTACAGCATCTCACCGTCATGGCTGCTGCACTCAACCGATTCATTAGCCGGTTGTCAGACAGACTACGACCATTTTTTCAAGCATTGAGAGCCAAGTTCGAGTGGGACGAAGAATGCGACCGCGCTCTGGAAAGCTTGAAAGAATACATGTCTTCTCCACCACTATTAGTAACCCCAATACCTGGAGAAGAACTCTTCCTGTACCTGGCAGTCTCTCAGTACGCAATTAGCGCAGTATTAGTCCGTGCAGAAGGAATCCAACATCTACCCATTTATTATGTCAGTAAAACATTGCTGGGCGCCGAAACGAGGTACTTGCCACTGGAAAAACTAGCCTTGGCCTTAATAATGGCCTCAAGAAAGTTGCCGCACTACTTCCACGCCCACACCATAGTCGTCCTCACAGTTTTCCCATTAAAAGCTTTGTTTGAGAGGGCAAACTTTTCTGGGCGAATCTTGAAGTGGGCAGTAAAGTTGGGACAATTCGACATCAAGTTCCAACCCAGAACCGCGATAAAGGCCCAAGCTTTGGCAGACTTTGTCGCAGAATTCACCCAGGAAGTCATCATATCTGCCCAGTCGACCTGACTGATACAACCAAACCAGGGATAGAAGTTGACGCCGGAATAGCGCAACCCTTGGTGCAGGATATTCAGTCAGACCCCAAGGCAGACCAGAGTAAAGAAAGCAAGGCAGAAGCAAACAATGCTACACCAAGCCAAGACTCACCAACAAATAAAGACTTGGCTCAATCAGATAGCGAGGGGTAGACAGCAAGCATGGACCTTGAAGAAAACACCAGCAACATTCTTGACCCCACGACATTATCTGACCCCTCCACTTGCTGGAAGTTGTTCGTTGGAGAGATGTGGAAGCTTTTTGTGGATGGAGTATCCAACCGGCATGGTGCAGGACTTGGCGTAGTCTTATCTCACCAGATGGCCTGGTTGTGGAGCAAGCAATCAACCTTGGCTTCCCAGCATCAAACAACGAAGCGGAGTATGAAGCACTTCTTGCAGGACTCAAATCAGCATTCTACATGAAGGCCACCGAACTAATAGTCTACAGTGACTCACAGCTGGTGGTAAACCAAATTTCTGGCGACTATGAAGCAAAGGATAACAGGATGGCCAAGTACCAAGAATTGGTCAGAACAGAGATCAAGAAATTTGAAGTAGTAAGAATAGAACAGATTGGCAGGGAGGAAAACAGCAGAGCAGACGAACTAGCGGGCTTTGCGTCAACGGCAGATACATCCATCCCTCACCCACTACTAATTGACTACCTAACAAGACCAAGCATTGAGGACCCCGAAGTAGAAGAGGTGTGTTGCGCCGAATTAGGCCCCTCATGGATGGATCCCATCATATTGTTCTTAAAAGACGACGTTTTACCGGAAGAAAAGAAAGAAGCCAACAAAATTAGAGCAAAGTCGCAGCGATTTTGGCTCTCCCCATCTATGGCATTGTACTAAAAGTCATTCTCAGGACCTTATCTATAGTGTGTCCACCCCAGCAAAGTAGAAGCATTCTTGTTCGAAATACACGAAGGGGTGTGCGGAAGCCACCAAGGAGGAAGATCGTTAGCTTACAGAGCCATTTCGCAAGGATACGGGTGGCCTTACATGCAAGCAGACTCAGAGAAGTATGTAAAGAAGTGTGAGAAATGTCAGAAGTTCGCACACCAAATACATCAGCCAGCTAGAGAGCTCCTACCGCTAACCAGCCTATGGCCCTTCGCAATGTGGGGCTTGGACATAGTAGGACCAGTTCCAACAGCACCCGGAAACAGGAAATTCTTTCTCGCAGCAACAGACTACTTCACAAAGCGGGTGGAAGCAGAAGCATTAGCATCAATCAAGAAAAAAGATGTGAAGAAGTTCATCTGGCAGAATATTACCGCTCGGTTCGGCATACCTAAAGCCCTAATATCAGACAATTCACTCAGTTCGACGGCAGAATCTTTAGAGGCTTTTGTGAAGAATACAAGATAGAGTTCTAGAATTCTACACCGGCATATCCCCAAGCAAATGGCTAAGCAGAAGCATCAAACAAGGTCATCTTGGATGGATTGAAAAAAAGGCTAGAAAGAGCAAAAGGCAAATGGGCTGAAGAACTTCCTCATGTTTTATGGGCTTACCGCACCACACCTCGACGATCAACAGGAGAAACACCATTCTCCTTACCTATGGCATGGAAGCAGTAATCTCGCTGGAAGTTGGCCTCCCCACAATTAGAAGCGAAAATTTTGATCCAGACTTGAATGGAGAAGCCATAGCATTGGAGCTCGACCTCGCTGAAGAAAGAATAGAAAAAGCACTGGTTCACATCGTCTCATACCAACAAGAGTTATCCAGGAAATACAACAAGACAGTACATCCAAGACAATTCAAAATCGGAGATTGGGTACTGCGCAAAGTAATGGGAAATACTTTGGTCCCAGGAGATGGCAAATTGGGGCCTAATTGGAAAGGACCTTACAAAGTGGTCGGATTAGCTGGCAAGGGGGCATACCACTTAGAAGATGAGGATGACAAAGCAATTCCCAGGCCATGGAACACTGCCAATCTCAAACTATTTTATTTTTAGCTTTTCCTCAAAATACTTGTAATTTTTCTTTTCCCCAATAAAACAAGTAGTTTTTTCAGCATAAGTGTTTTATTCTGTAAAAATTGTTTTAGTAAGTTAGGGGCATTGGAAACATGGTTGCTGGAAAAACCAACACCCTTCCTAAGCCCAGGATAAGGATCCAGGCTGCAGGATGTTTGGTCGGAATACCCAAACACTTTACTCTAGGCTGGCTGGAAAAACGAACACCCTTCCTAAGCCCAGGATAAGGATCCAGGCTGCAAGACGTTTGGTCGGAATACCCAAACACTTTACTCTAGGTTGGCTGGAAAAAACCAACTTAGAGGTTGACTGGAAAAACCAACACCCTTCCTAAGCCCAGAATAAGGATACAGGCTGCAGGACGTTTGGTCGGAATACCCAAACACTTTACTCTAGGTTGGTTGGAAAAAACCAACTTAGAGGTTGTCTAGATTAAACCAACACCCCTCCTAAGCCCATGATAAGGATCCAGGCTGCAGGACGTTTGGTCAGAATAACCAAACATTTTTCTAAATTAGTAAGAATAACCAATTTAGAGGTTGGCTGGATTAAACCAACTCTTTGTACTCTTCAGTCGAAGTAAGGATATCGGCTAAAGAGTGGTTGGCTGGATTAAACCAACTTAGTACTCTTCAACTGATGTAAGGATATCGGCTAAAAAGTGGTTAGCTGGATTAAACCAACTCTTAGTACTCTTCAACCGATGTAAGAATATCGACTAAAGAGTGATTGGCTGGATTAAACCAACTCTTAATACTCTTCAGCCGAAGTAAGGATATCGGCTAAAGAATGGTTGGCTGGACTGAGCCAACTATTAGTACTCTTCAGTCGAGGTAAGTATCTCGGCTGAAGAGTGGTTGGCAGCTCCAATTAGATTGCAAGATCAAGACCAAAATAAGTATCTCGGCAAGTGAATGCTGTACCTCATCCAAGACTTCGGTTAGAAAGTAAAGTACAAACCATGAAGATCAACCGAAATAAGAGTTGAACAAAAAAGAAGCATTCATTCAAAGTTCATAAGTACAGAAGGATGTTACTTTAGTCGAGTTACAATTGTCCAAAAGCAGAAAAGAAGAGAAAATACAAAGTCAGTTAAATAGATCATCTATTTCGGTGTCTAGATCGGTGTCAAGATCAACTCTAAGACCGGTTTCAGCTAGCAGCACAGTCCCGGTTGCGAGAACGGTTTCAGTAGGCAGCTCGTCAGTCAGGTCTTCCACCACTTGACTGATCGGCAGGGTCATTGATGACCGAGGTGTCGTTGGGCACGGTTTCTTCTTCCTCATCTGATTCTTCAAGAAATTGTTGTTGAACGGTCGCAGCATACTCCGCCATTGAGCCCGGTATGAAATATGGTGGAGGATTGTAGACCTCGGTCTCTGGTTGATGACCGAGCTGAGTCACGGCCGCCCTCCAACCGCACTTGAAGAAAAGGTCCTTCGCCGCTTCACATTGCTTAATATAAAGGGCTTCACCTTCCTTAAAACTGCGGGTCTCAGCACCCTCCAGCTTCTTCTTCATCTCCTCAATTTCGGCTTTCTTCTTTCCTTCTAGTTTAGCAAGTTTGTGCAAATATTTGTCTTTGATCACGGCTGCAGCTTTTTGTTTTTCTGCATCAGCCGAGCTAACAAGACCGGCCGGACGACCGTTTTCGAATTTTAGCTCGGCTAGCTGCTTCCTAGCCTCTTCTAGCTCGGCAGTTTTTTCAGTTACTTTGGCCATGGCTTGCCTTGCTGTTTTTCGGAGCTCCAACACATGCTTATGAGCAATTTGACTCTTTTGCATGGCCTGAAGAAGCATGGAAAAAAACTAATGACAAAACCGAGCAAAAAAGTTGGAAAAATTAGAGAGACCAGATGGGCTGCTTACCAGGATCATTGATTTCGTTGTAGACCGGATGGCCTTGAGCTCGGTCAACTGGTTGTGATGCTCCATATCAGGGGGCAGACATACACTCTTAGCCAGATTGAAGACTAGCATATGGTCTATGTCAGCCACCACTGAGTCAGTATCACGAATAGCGCGGTTTTGGAAAGACATTTTTGGAGCCCACTTGGAGGAGCTAGCCCGGTCAGAACGCTCTGGCTGAGTGATCGGTGGAGGGCTCGGTGGAAGAGTGGTTTCATCTTCATCAACAAGGCGTTGCTTGGTTTGGGTAGTCCGGGCACGCTTGTTGGGGCGAGATGAGGAGGGTTGTTGAGATGGAAGAGCCACCACGGTCTCTTGAGTCTGGGTGGTTGGTGGTACTTCGGCTGGGTGTGTTTCGGTTAGGAGGGCCTTCACTCTGTTCCTCTTCGCCATTTTTTCTTCAGCAGTAGTACAGACTAGGTTGATTTGTGGCAAGGTCGGGTCTGGTTCAGGAGAGGCCTCTAGCAAAAAATCTGTTACTCTGGCTTTTCGTTGGCTGCTATATCTATATGTCGGCTCAAAATTCAGTAGTTTGGCCCAACTTCGTTCAGGGTATCGTAGTGCGGCGCGAAGTGTGTCTAGGTGGGGGTAACTGTATAATGACTTAAGGTGGGCTGAATCTGCATAAAGAAGGCAACTGTTAGTTCGGTTCAGAAATAGGAGACCGAAATAAAGAGAAGCATGCAAAAGAGCCGAGGTAATTATACCAGGGGTTCCTTTTTTCTAGTTTATTCGATCACCAGGGATCTGGGCTTGGTGGTCTTCAAAATTCTCAGATACCCAGAAAAAATCATCATCATTCAAGTCTTTGTCCGGTGTATCCTTTATTATTTTCTCTCGGCAGCGGCGTATTCTTAGATAATAGACCCAGCCATCTTCTTTTGATCCTATGAAGTATTGGTGGAACAGTTCGGCTAAGCCGAGGTTAATACCAGCACGGCGGTTTAGCTCGGCTATACCATTTATTATGCGGTATGAGTTTGTGGAAAGCTGAGTTGGGCATATCCTAGTTTGTCTAAGGAATTCACAAAGTAAGGGCTGTACAGGGCATATCCTAGTTTAGCTCGGCTATACCATTTACCAGGTGTTTCTACTAAAAACCTATATTTACCCATTTTGTCTTAAGTTATGAATAAATTATACTTGTGATTAAGCTCGGTCACAGAAGTGAGCTGAGTAGCTCGGTTGAGCGCTCAAAGGAGTGCCTGGGCAACCTAAAGTCTGCAAAATGAAAAAACAAAGGTGTTAAGCACAGACCGTTGGACTGTGCTAAAGAGAAATAAAGGCAAGATATATCAAATCTTAGCTCGGCTATGTGAAATGTTACATGTCTTAGCCCGGTTTTGAGCAAGGGTTTGGTTATCTCGATTTGCACTAGGGATTTGGTATCTCGGTTTATACAAGGGGTTCGTTATCTCTGTTCGTGCAAGGGTTTTGTTAGCCCGGTTGAGCCTCTAGGGGCAGCACTTGTAGTTCGGTTGAACTACGAAGGCTAGTTTAGCCCCAGTCATAGCTCGGTCGTGGTCAAGGCTTTCGAACATAGTATTACATAGACCTAGTACGGTTCAAAAAATCGGCTAGTCGAATCACAAGGAGGTTTTATTTCTTGAGATTACTGGTATAGCATGATGTATTAGTTCGGTTGGATAAGTCTGACTAAGATTCACAGCAACTACAAACTACTTATTAGTTCGATTATATTGTGATTTTAGATCAACTACAGTGTCCTACAGGTTGTTGTAATGAAATTCAAGTGGTTTTTATAAGTTTTTTTAGAAGACGCAAGGCAAAGCAAAAATGGAAAAGAGTGTGTTTTTCAAAAACACACAAAACAAAATACAGTGGATTGAACAAGTACGAAAACAAGAAAAATAAAACAGATTTATAATGCTTACCTGATGAAGATCGAACAGCCTAGAGGATGGGAGCAAACGACAGTAGCAAAACACGAGCTTCATAGTTGCAAGGTTGAAGGACAGTGGGGGTAGAGAGAGAGAAGGAGATGAGTAGTGATTCAAAATAGCAAGGGTTTGTTTTGTGTAGATGGAAGGACGAAAAGACGGGAACTGTTCAAAAAATGCGAGGTACGAGGGCGGCGTGACAGCTGCCTTCAACCAATAAGAGCTTGCCACGTGTCCATGAAATGAGAGGCGTTTCAGTTGCTTTGATTGAAGAGACGTTTTGACCGGACAGGTACAGCCCGGTGTGAATTTAGCTCGGCTGGAAAGGCTGAAAGGGTTTTTAACCCGGCTAGAAAGGCTAAATGGTTTTAGCTCGGTTGGAATTCTAAAATTTTTTAGCTCGGATGGTGACAGGTAAATCCCTATCATGCTACGCAGATGGGATTAAGGGGCAATTGAGAGGGTAATTTATATTTATAAATTGGGCCGAGCTGGGTAATGGGCTGTTATGGGCCACAATATGGGGTGCAGAGTAAAAAGGCCTTGAATATTAGTCCGGTCCCAGAGCCTTGAAGTTAGTCCGGTTCCAGACGACCCTAGAGTTAATCTGGACCCAGAGAACCTAGTGTTATCTCGGTCCAGGAGAGTACTACGGGTAGCTCGGTCGCTAGGATGCCGCACACAGAGTTAGTCCGGTCACGGTATAGCGCAACTAGCTCTATCGGACCTAGCTAATGGTTAGCATGGTCTAAGCAATACTAAGGTCAACGCTGGGAAAACCGTGGTAGGAGCAGTGAATGGAAGAACCGAGGTAGAGTTATCTCGGTCTAGTCTGCGGATTAGCATAGCCATGCTTACCTCGGTCATGCTGGAGTCTGGCCATGGTAAAACCATCTCACTTGGTTTAAGCAGTGAGGGGGGTGCTGAAGGATAAGCATTATCTTTCAGGAGTATGAATCCTAGGAGGACTCTACATGGAGGAGTAAGAGTCCTATTAGGATCGTGCCACGCGGAACCTATAAAAGCTCATAACATCACCTATGGAGAGGTAACACACAACTTTGATTCCCAAACACACAGAGCTTTTTGTCTATTTATCTATTTTGCTGACTTAGGCATCGGAGAGGTATCCGGCACACACCCGCCGGCTAGCTCACGTTTGTGTTTTCAGGGAGTAAAGCGACGACATACGGAGGAGCGCAGACTTGATCAACAGGATTATACGGGAAGAATATTTTGTGCCCGTACATATATGTACACATATAAAGTATATATGTATATGTGTATATATATAAAGTTTGGGCAGTGAATTGTGAATAAGATGGAGAAGATAAAATGGAGAGAGAGAAGAGAGAGATGAGGGTATAATTGTCAATTTAAAACTTTTGTTAACAGAAGTTAGTGTGCATTTCAATCCAGTAACCACATGGAGGTTATGTGGTGATTTTCAAATATCAAGGGGTAATTCGCACTCGGCCCAAACCACAGGGGGATAAAGTGAAGTTTGCCGTAATTTTAAAGACTCATGTAGAATAATCTCTTTTCTAAATTGGGCAAACTTCACTTTACCCCCATGTGGTTTGGGCCGGGTGCAGATTACCTCTTGACATTCGAAAATCACCACATAACTCCCATGTAGTTTGTGGACTAAAACGCACTGTTAGCTTTTCTATCTAAGATAGCAAAATGTGAAAGTCACGCGCCTCTATAGAGGGTGAGTCAGTTTTTATGACGAAAATACCTTTTATACCTCTTCAAATTTACAAAGAATGCCATTATTTTCTATTTTTCAACCATTAGCAGATAGTTATAAAAACATATATACATTCATATACATATATATACACATCATCAGATATTTATTTTTTTGGAAACATATACATTCATATACATATATATCATTATATATATATGTTTTTCTGGAATCAACATCTTCTCTCTCTCTTTTTTCTTTTTTTTTAATGTTTCCCAATCAAAAATATATGTGTGTGTGTGTGTATGTATATATACATAGTGAAAAAAACTAAAATCAAATAACATGATTTTGAAATTTTCAATTCATCAAACAAATCATCAAATCATTTGGTGAAGATTGACACACACACATATATATGTAGATGCATGGTGAACATATATATATATAGATGCATGATTTTGACACACACACACATATATATAGATAGACATATATATATATATATATATCTGCGTTATATATTTTTGGAATCAATATCTTCTCTCTCTCTCTCTCTCTTTTTATTTTTTATTTTTTTAATCATCAAATCAAAGATATATATATATATATATATATATATATGTATATGTATACATAGTGAAAAAATTGAAATAAAATAACACAATTTTGAATTTTCAATTCATCAAGCATCATCATCAAATCATCTAAAATCATATACACACACACATACATATAGATACACATCAAAGATTGAAAAAAAAAACTTTGTATGCTAATGTTTTATCACACGCACACAAACACATATATATTATGTTTAAAAAAAATTGATTTTGTTTTTGCATCTGCCGTATGTATATGTATATGTATATATATATATATGATTGCTAATCATTGAACACCACATGAGATTGTATATGTATATATATGTACACATATAAAGTATATATATGTATATGTATATATATGTAAAGTTTGGGTAATGAATTGTGAAGAAGATGAAATGGAGAGTAGGGATGACAATTTAAACTTGGCTTGCCGCGGATCCGACCTCTCGATCTCGATTAGAATGGGTTTTCCTTGAAAATTACCCCCATAAGGCCGGGGATGATATTGAAAATTGAATCCTTGATGGTTTTTGGGCTGGGGATTAGTATAGGTTCCCTCGGTCCCGCCCCTAATAATCCCCATATATATATATGTTTAGGGTTATTCTAATTCTCATTTTCAACCTCTCTCCCCCTCACACTCATTTCTCTTTTCTCACTCTTTCTCTTTGCTGTAGGTGCTCACAGCGTCGGCAACGACTCTTCCTCTCTTTCTTACCGGCGTCACTTCTCCCTTACGACGTCACGGCGGGCACCTCCTCCTTTCTTAGAAGAAATTAATAAAAGACCCTTGCAAAGTCGAAATTTTTTCGTTGGCTAAATCACTTTCTTACTGATAAATAAATACACCTCGCAAACCCATTCTTCCCCCTCAGATTTTGGACGCACTCTCTTATTTCGCATCGTCTCTTCAATTAGATCTCTCTCTACAATGGCAAAAGAACTAGTTCGCATCCTCGTCACTGGTGCTGTAGGTACTCACTCTCTCTCAATGCTGAAACTCACTAATCACTCTCAGATTTGTTTATATTTTAACAAAATTTGTGTGTGTCATTATTAACCCCTTTATCATCTTCACCGATCTTCGTTTGTTGTTTTTAGCTTTTTTTTATTTAGATCTAGAAAATAATGAAGATGAAGATGAAGCTGAAGCTGAAGATGAAGATGTTGTTGTTGATGAAGATATGTTGTGGATGAAAATGACGAAGATGTTTTTTGATTTGAGCTCAGATCTGTTGTTGATAAAGATGAAGAAAATGATGATCTGTTTAATGTGTTGGATTTTTTATTTTTTATATTTGAGCTCAGATCTGTTAGATCTGTTGAATATATATGTGAATTCTGGTGTATGGATGCGTTGTTGTTGTTGATGATGATGAACAAATATGATTTGGTGATGATGTTGTTTTTGTTGTTGTTGATGTTGTTGTTGTTGATGAATTCTTGTATTTTCTGGTGTTTTTTTTTTTGGCTAGGAAATTTTCGAGGTCGGGGAAACCCAATCCCTGTATGGGGTGGAGGCAGGGGCGGTGATAGGTTTCCCATCGGGGATCGAAGCCGGGGACGGAGGAAATTTCCACCATTGGGGATCGCGGACGGGAGTGTAATCCCCAGCCTCGCCTTGGCCTGCCTTTCCTAATAGAGAGAGAGAGAGAGAGAGAGGGAGAAGATAAATATGAGGATATAATTGTCAGTTTACAACTTCTGTTAACAGAAGTTAGTGTGCATTTCAATGTAGTAACCACATGGGGGCTATGTGGTGATTTCCGAATATTAGGGAGGTAATCTGCACCCAGCCCAAACCACAAGGGGTAAAGTGAAGTTTGACCTAATTTTAATGACTTGTGTAGAACAATCTCTTTTCTAAATTGGAAAAATTTCACTTTACCCCCTGTGGTTTGGGTCGGGTACAGATTACCCCCTGACATTCGAAAATGACCACAAAACCCCCATGTGGTTTATGGATTAAAACTCACTGTTAGCATTCCTGTCTAAGATAGCAGGATGTGAAAGTCATGCACCTCTATAGAGAGTGAGTCGGTTTTTTTGACAAAAATACCCTTTATACCTTTTCAAATTTACAAAGGATGCCATTCTTTTCCTGTTTATATTTTTCAACCATTAGCAGCTGGTTATACAAACATATATACATTCATATATATATATATATATATATATACATCATTAGGTATTTATTTTTCTGGAATCATATACATTCATATACATATATATCATTATATATATATATATATACATGTGTGTGTGTGTGTGTGTGTGTTTGTGTGTGTGTGTTTCTAGAATCAACGTCTTCTCTCTCTCTCTCTCTCTTTTCTTTCTTTTTTTTTTTTTTTAATGTTTCCCAATCAAAGATATATATATATATATATACATAGTGAAAAAACTGAAATCAAATACCACGATTTTGACTGTTTCAATTCATCAAACACATCATCAAATCATCTGGTGAAGATTGACACACACACACACACATATATAGATGCACAATGAATATATATATATATATATAGATGCACGATTTTGACACACACACACACACATGTGTGTGTGTGTGTGTCAAAATCGTGCATCTATATATATATATATATTTGTGTTATATATTTCTGGAATCAACATCTTTTCTCTCTCTTTTTTATTTTTATTTTTATAATCATCAAATCAAAGATATGTATGTATGTATGTATGTATGCATATATGTATGTATGTATATGTATACATAGTGAAAAAACTGAACCAAATAACACGACTTTGAATTTTCAATTCATCAAACATCATCATCAAATCATCTGGAGTCATATATATACACACACACACACAAATATATATCTATATACATAGATGCACAGTGAAGATTAAAAAAAAAACTTTGTATGCTCATGTTTTATCCACACAAACACAAATATATATCTATATACATAGATGCACAGTGAAGATTAAAAAAAAAACTTTGTATGCTCATGTTTTATCCACACACACACACGCACATATATATATATATATATATATATTTGTGTTATGTTTAAAAAAAATTGATTTTATTTTTACATTTGCTGTATGTATATATATATATATATATATGATTGCTAATCATTGAACACCACATGAAATTGTATATGTATATATATGTACACATATAAAGTATATATATATATATATATATATATGTATACGTATATATATGTAAAGTTTGGGCAGTGAACTGTGAAGAAGATGAAATGAAGAGTAGAGATGGCAATTTGAACCCGGCCCGACGGGGACCCGACCTCCCGATCCCGATTAGAACGAGTTTTCCTTGAAAATTACCCCCATGGGGCCGGGGATGGTATTGAAAATTGAATCCCAGACGATTTTCGGGCCGGGGACGGGGATAGGTTCCCCCAGCCCCAGCCCCTCCCCAAATAATCCTTATATATATGTATATATATATATTTGTTTAAGGTTATTCTGATTCTCATTTTCAGCCTCTCTCCCCTTCATACTCACTTCTCTTCCCTCCTACTCTTTCTCTGCGGCAGGTGCTCACGACATTGGTGATGGTGATGGCGACGGCGACGGGTCCTCATCTCTTTCTCACCGGTGTCACTTCTCTCTCATGGCATCATGGCGGCAGCTCCTCTTGTCTTAGAAGACATTAATAACGGACCCTTGCAAACTTAAAAAAATTTCCTTGAAAATGATGAAGATGTTTTTTGATTTGAGCTCAAATCTGTTGTTGATGAAGATGAAGAAAATGATGATTTGTTTAATGTGTTGGATTTTTTATTTTTTACATTTGAGATCAGATATGTTAGATCTGTTGAATATATATGTGAATTCTGATATATAGGTGTGTTGTTGTTGATGATGATGATGATGATGATGATGATGATGATGATGATGATGATGATGATGATGATGATGATGATGATGATGATGAACATATACGATTTTGTAACGCCCCAAATTTCTAACCCAAATGATAATACAACAATCACGGCTCTTTCAAGGAAAACCGAATATAAGTCTCCAAACTTACATTACATGATACAATAATTCTTCATGGAACAATACATTAATCTAAAAACAAGTAAATAAACAAATAAATACCCCCAAGGGTTTACAAGTTTCCAATGCTTGAGCCTGGTTACACAAAATGGTTATTCAAACCCACACTCATACAACCCTTGGCTTACACACAGAGTCACAGCAAAATGAGAGTCTCGTACTCTCAACACACATTTCCTCACATTCAGTTAGGCGGCATCGCCACATCTTTTCCTACACAAAAATCCTGTAGGGTGAGCATAAAGCCTAGTGAGAAATCCTTAACAAAGTATATACATTTTATATAAGTCTCAATAGATGAAATCACATGCCATGCTATGTCCCTTTTT
The DNA here is from genome assembly GCF_055761805.1 of Camellia sinensis. Taxonomy (NCBI): domain Eukaryota; kingdom Viridiplantae; phylum Streptophyta; class Magnoliopsida; order Ericales; family Theaceae; genus Camellia; species Camellia sinensis. The sequence goes on along the minus strand of NC_138962.1, from coordinate 176,021,636 downwards.
GAAGATAAATCACATTTTCATCTTTTGAAAACTATCATGCTCAATGATGTCATGCAATTTCAATTGTTCGAAACTTAACAATTTATTTCAAGGGTGGTAAATACGACTCTAGTAATCCCTAGGTCGGTGTCTGCAAGTAGACTATACAAGTACTACCAAATTATCATTTTTACCGGTATTAACTGGAAGGCTCGACACCTATCCGCGCGGGTTTTCGGTCTTTCACCCCGGACTCTCAGGCCAACTTATTCAATATCATCTACATCACCTATCAAGACTTACTAACGTATTTACCCCAAAACCATTTCATGAAAACTTGTTTCTCAACATTCTTTTCTCAATGCAAGTTTTCAAATCAACTTTCAAAGTTTAATGTAATCAAATGAATTGTTATGCCAATAACACAAGATGAATATAAATACTTTTATTCCAATTCATCATCCAAGGAATAACACAATTCCCTCTTCTCAAGTATCCTCAATAATTAGTCATTTTAAGACTATTTCAACGTTTTGAACAATAATTTCCAAAATGAACAACAATTCTCATATTCCTTGAAATTCATCATTTATATAGATATAAATAAGAAATTTTCCAAACATCCATTTATTTTGACACACAAAATAAATACAACAATATCATTCATGAATTTTCAGTCTCTTTTAAAAAAATTCCCAAATTCTAGGTTTTCTCACCAAAACTATACAACTCAAATCTTTTGAAAGAAAACTTTCCAAAATCATCTTTTCTTCAATCAACGAAGATCAAAACCCATAAGATCATTTTAAAAGAACAAGAGACAAACCCACTTTCAAAATTACTTAACTTCTTGAATCAACAATCAATTTTCAAAGCTGTGGAAAGATGATTTCGAAAATTATATAGATCTTACAAAAATATATATATAACTCTAAGAAAATCCCTACCTCAAGTTTTGAAGAAGAAAAGAGATGAAACCCCCAAAATCAATGGTGTCGAAACTCGATCTTCACCTCACACAACGAACCCTCGAGAAGTTAACCAACTTTGATGAAGAACTTATGGCAGAACTCTAATGGATCTTGAGAAATCAAGGTTTTGATCCAATTTGGCCAAGGGAAATGTAGAGAGAATGGAGAGGAAAGGGTTTTTAGAGAGAGAAATATACAAAAGTGATCTGAAATATCAGATTCACAAAGTGATATAACATGGTCCGCTCGAGCGTGGAAATCCCCGCTCGAGCGTCAAATACACTTTCCTAGTACTTTTGCAGACAGGTCAAACTTCTAAAATCAAACATTCTCTGCTCGAGCGCATAAATGGTCGCTCAAGCTCGATCCCCACCAGGACGCTGCCCTTGGACCCGCCAAGAGGCGTTGCCTCTGGACCCCTACGTGCTGACCGGGCAGCTCGATCCCTGACATATTTAGCGAAGTGACAAAACTGGGATCGCTACAAATTTGGTGATGATGTTGATGTTATTGTTGTTTTTGTTGATGGATTCTTGTATTTTCTGGAGCTGTTTTTTTTTTTTGGTCGGTGAATTTTCATTGTTGGTGAAATTCGATCCTCATTAGGTGGCAGGGGCGGGGACGGGGGCGGGGGCGGGGATGTGTTCCCCGTAGGGGATCGGAATCGGGGACGAGGAAATTTCCACCATCGGGGATCGAGGATAGGAAGTGTGATCCCCAGCCCTGCCCCAGCCTGTTACCATTCCTAATGGAGATGGAGAGGGAGAGAGAGAGAGAGAGAAGATAAAGAAGAGGGTATAATTGTCAATTTACAACTTCTATTAACAGAAGTTAGTGTGCATTTCAATCCAGTAACAACATGGGGTGATTCCTGAATGTTAGGGGGGCAATCCGCACTCGGCCTAAACCACAGGGGGTAAAGTGAAGTTTGCTCTAATTTTAAAGACTTGTGTAGAATAATCTCTTTTCTAAATTGGACAAACTTCACTTACCCCACTGTGGTTTGGGTCGGGTGCGGATTACTGCCCAACATTCGAAAATCACCACATAACTCCTATGTGGTTTGTTGACTAAAACGCACTGTTAGCTTTTCTGTCTAAGATAGCAGGATGTGAAAGTCATGCACCTCTATAGAGAGTGAGTCAGTTTTTATGAAAAAAATACACTTTATACGTTTTCAAATTTACAAAGGATGCCATTCTTTTCCTATTTCTATTTTTCAACCATTAGCAACTGGTTATACAAACATATATACATATATACATTCATAAATATATATGTATGTATATATGCATCATTAGATATTTATTTTTTTGGAATCATATACATTCATATACATATATATCATTATATATATATATATATGTTTTTCTGGAATCAACATCTTCTTTCTCTCTCTCTCTCTCTCTCTCTCTCTTTATAATGTTTCTCAATCAAAGATATATATATTATATATGTATGTCTATATATACATAGTGAAAAAGCTGAAATAAAATAACACGATTTGAATTTTTCAATTTGTCAAACACATCATCAAATTATTTGCTGAAGATTGACACACACACACACACACACATAAATATATATATATGTACGTATGTGTGGAGAAGTGGTTTTGGAAATACTCTTCAGATCCTGGGAGACGCTTGTGATCCTCAGCTAGTCACCTGAAAAGACATAAACACTCTGGTCGGGGTGCCGGAATTAGCACTCCAACGGACAAGTCAGTTCTTGTACTCAAAATAGCTTGTCTTCTAAGTTAAGCAAAAAGTGATTGTTACATACCTTTCTCAATCTGTGGTTCTTGTATTTATACTCGCTTTTAAGGCCTCGAGGCCTGAGCCTACTTTTATCCCATTCCCCATTTATTTATTCGGAACTATTGATCTCCGGCTATTCGGCCTTCTTAACGTATTCGGCATCCTAGTCACGCAATATGGAGCCGAATAATATCTGATTTCTGGGGTACGCACCTTCCGACTCTTCTATTTATTCGGCTCCCACAATTGCCTCCCAAGCACTTTACCAACGACAGTTGGCTGGAGTGCTTGGTTCCAAATTTTGAAAAGTCAGAGCCAAAATTTCGACGGTTGACCTCATCCTCATACGGATATCTAAGCGCACCCCTTTTGGTTGTCGTATCAACTTCCCGCCCCCTCGTATGTATCTATTTATTGTGATTTAAAATTTTGACGTCCTTTCGAGTATGTATTTTATGACGCTCGTCACTGGATTGCCTTTTGAATCGTCCCTACAACTCTCTTCTCTAATATCCTCTTCGTCCTTTGTAAGCTCTCTTCTTCCTTGCTTCGAAGACTCTTTCTAGTTTATTCCTTCCTTGGCATATTCTTATAAACTGTAGGGTATGGCGAAACATTTAAAAGACCTTCTCTTGTCAGATCGAATTGCTGGCTTTAAACGCCATTTCTCCATTCCTGATGATGTCCGTCTGTCGTTTGTAGCAGACGGCACTCTTGATATGGAGAGGGAGGACAAAACCACGATTGTGTTTCGTCTTTTGTCAATCGCAGAGGGTGGAGTCCGTTTTCCCCTTCACCCATTTCTTAGGGCTGTGCTTCGCCATTGGGGTTTAATCCCTTCCCAATTCAATGTGAATTTCTTTAGAATTATAATGGGGGTTATAGCGCTCAATCGTCGCCTTAGAATTAACCTTGGCATTCTAGCCATCCGGCATTGCTATGCCTTGGCTAAGTCTTCTGGTCGGCACGGGCGTTTCTTCCTTAGGGCCAAGGATATCGACCATTAGCTAATTACTATGCTTTCCAGTTCTGGGAAGCGAGTTGATGATGTTATGGTCGTTGTCCAGGGTAACTGGGAATTTGGCGACGGGGAGGATCACGTCAACCCTATTCCTAGATAGAGGGGCGAGCCAGGTGGCCGATTGCCTTTTGTTGTAAAGCCTCTTCTTTGAAATGTTACGGCTTGGCTTGTGTAGGGAACGATTTGAAGAAAGTCTGGTCTTCGACTGACGACGCCGTTCTTTCGGATATCAAAGTCGCGCTCAAGTATTTTGGCCGTCGAAGTCTTCAGAAACAAGGGAGGACGGCCCACGTTCTGCTTCGTTACGAGCCGACATATACGACCTTCTCGGCGGCGGAGGAAAATATCCCGGTGCCGGAGGGTGAAAATTCTCTTATCGTTCTTATTTTGTCCGACTTCAAAAACTTGAGGCAGGTTGGTTTTAAAGGGTCTGATTTGGAGCGGGATGTAGCTAATGTTGCCGAATCAGATCAGTACGAAACCGAGTCTGACGAGGTATTGAATTCAGCCGATCCTCCATCCACGTCAGGCCGAGGGGATCTTTCACTTGATGGCGTTTTTCATGGCTTAGAGGATCTTCCCGCCGCAGGCCCCGAAGACATGGCCGGGTTAAGCCTAACAAAACTTGCCAGGAAGGCGAATGCGGAAAGGTTGGCTGCGCAGCGAAGAGCGGAGGCCCTTCCGTCTGAAGTACCACCAGCCACCGAATCGCAACTCTCCTTGCCTGTTAGCGAATTAGAGTCCCTGTGCGTTATTGAGGTAGAGACGGCAAAAAATCAAAATGCCGAATCTACTTTGATCGTGTAGGCCGGCCAAGAAGTTGAGGAAGAGGCAGAGAAATGCCTTGCCGAGTTTGAGGCTGGCTCAGAAGAACAAGGCGGCAAACGTCCTCGATTAGAGGGATCGAATGTGAGCGTTCCTTTTGTCATTCAGTCGATGATAAAAAAACACACCGGTTTCTTCTGATGCTTCGGCGCTTAAAGATCTAGAAGTCGCATTCAGCTTGGCTACGTCCGTGTCGTTGCCGTCTGACAGGGAGGCTTTCCGGGTGGAACTAGATCTGAATGTGATAACACTAGCCGCCCAATCGGCACTTTTGGTACATATTCGGACTTTGCTTCACTTAATCCAAATACTGTTGAAGTTATGATTTTAAATTCTTGTTTTGCAGACCATCGGAAGGATAGCTGATATGGGCCGTCGCCATCGCGACGCCGTCAAACAGATTGGTCGTTTATGAAAGAAAGTTGAGGACTAGAGGAGAAGGGCCAAGGTCGAAGCTTTGAGGGCGAACAAGGAAGCCTCAAGGGCCGAGGCCGAGGTGGAGAGGGCTCGTAGCGCGGATCAATTGAGATCCGATGCCGAGAAGGAGGCGGACGCGAGCAAAGATGCGCTCAAATTGGCCCAGAAGGTGGTCTCCAAACTGAAGGCTGAGTTGGCTGAAATGAAGGCGGCGAAGGAAACAGCCAACTCGGAGGCTTCCAAAGTATTCGAGGCCGGGAAAAATGTTGGACTCACCCAGTATTTGGACCAAGTCCCGAAGTTTGAAAATCGGGGATTCAAACATGGCTGGCACAAAGCCCTTCCTGTTGCTAAAGTTTCAGTGATTATGCCAATACCATATGAACAAGTGGATGTTGAGCCGTTAGAGTCTGATTTCGATGACTGATCTGGGCGACTGACATAGTTTTTAGGATGTCGAATGTATTTTTACAGTTTTTTAATTTGGTATTTTTCATGTGTTGCTACAGTCATAGTTTTTTGCTAGACATTTTCATGCGGGCTTGCAGCTTTTTGTTTAGTAATTTGCGTATATAAAATTTCATGAGTTGTGCTCAACTTGCTAAGGAAAATGTTGTTGATGAATGGTATTGCGTTCGGTTATGGTTAGATCGGCTGCTTAGCTTAGGTATTTGGCCGACCAAATTAGTAAATCTACCCTTGCCTTAGCCAGGGTGCGAGCTTGCGAAGCCGAATGGGCCTAACTCGTGGGCTGGCTGAGGCACAGATTGATCGGCGCTTGCGGTTGAAAACATGGCCTAATCGATTTATGAGCTGGCTGGGGCAGTTGAGCTGAATAGATTGATGAATCTGCCCTTGCCCTAGGCGGTGCATGATCATTCGGGCGCCGAATGAGACGACCTTAAGAAATTTGAAGAATCGATTCGTGAGTCGTCTGAGGCACTTGAGCTGAATAGATTGATGAATCTTAAGAATTTTGAATAATCGATTCATGAGCCGGCTGGGGCAGTTGAGCCGAATAGATTGATGAATCTGCCCTTGCCCCAGGCGGTGTATGATCATTCCGGTGCCGGATGAGACGACCTTAAGAACTTTGAAGAATTGATTCGTGAGCCGTCTGGGGCACTTGAGCCGAATATATTGATGAATCTGCCCTTGCCCCAGGCAGTGCATGATCATTCGGGCGCCGGATGAGACGACCTTAAGAACTTTGAAGAATCGATTCATGAGCCGGCTGAGGCAGCTGAGCCGAATAGATTGATGAATCTGCCCTTGCCCCAGGCGGTGCATGATCATTCGGGCATCGGATGAGATGACCTTAAGAACTTTGAAGAATCGATTCGTGAGCCGTCTGGGGCACTTGAGCCGAATAGATTGATGAATCTTAAGAATTTTGAATAATTGATTCATGTGCTGGCTGGGGCAGCTGAGCCGAATAGATTGATGAATCTGCCCTTGCCCTAGGCAGTGCATGATCATTCGGGCGAGGGATGAGATGACCTTAAGAACTTTGAAGGATCGATTCGTGAGCCGTCTGGGGCACTTGAGTCGAATATATTGATGAATCTGCCCTTGCCCCAGGCGGTGCATGATCATTCGGGCGTCGGATGAGACGACCTTAAGAACTTTGAAGAATCGATTCATGTGCCGTCTGGGGCACTTGAGCCGAATAGATTGATGAATCTTAAGAATTTTGAATAATCGATTCATGAGCCGGCTGGGGCAGTTGAGCCGAATAGATTGATGAATCTGCCCTTGCCCTAGGTAGTGCATGATCATTCGGGCGCCGGATGAGACGACCTTAAGAACTTTGAAGAATCGATTTGTAAGCCGTTTGAGGCACAGATTGATCGGTGCTTGCACTTGAAAACGTGGCCGACCAGATTAGTAAATTTGCCCTTGCCCTAGCCTGGGCGCGAGCTTGGGAAGCCGAATGGGCCTAACTCGTGGGCTGGACAGTTGTCATTCATCTTTTGACGTTTGGGATTACTGACGTTGCCTCGGGAGAGCTGCATACATTGAAGGATAAATGGGGCGGGTGCACGCCAGAGGCCCTACTTATTTCCATTCAAGCAACTTGGGAGGGACGAAGATTGGCTGAATTAGACGCCACAATGAGTCGTAGTAGCGAGCCTATGCGTACGGGAAGAAGAACGTCCAAGGATTGGGAAAGAGAAGACCAAACGAGACCTTGCCGAGGAGGTCTGCCGATGTGAAAATCGTGGATTCAAGCACGGCTGGATCAAGGCCCTTCAAACCGAGAAAGATCTCAAAGCCGTGGGCATTGATTCGGCTTCGCTCCTATATCATCGTCACTACTTACGCTATTCCAACTTCGAAATTGAGAGGAGCGACGATGAGGGTGTCAGATAAATAGACTTTCTTTTATTTTCAATGTTTGTATTTGGTCTTGAAATGTTATGTGGTTAATTAAACGTATTATTTCAACTTACTGGCAAGTTTTGTGTTCCATGGTGCAAATGTTAAAACATGCATTGACCGGCTCGAATTAAGAACAATTCTCAGTGAATATTTATTCAGCCAGTGAAGTGGTCCGAATGCATCTCTCATAAAGGCTCTGAATCCGGAGACTATTTTGGCCAATCGTGATATCCACGAAGGGCACTCCGAATTCGGAGTCTTAATCGGCCTTAAGAGGTTAAATTGGCCCTAAGATGTCATGTGCCAAAAGGCGCTCCGAATCTGGAGTCTTAATCGGAGTTAAGAGGCTTAATCGGCCTTAAGATGTCATGCGCCGAAAAGCGCTCCGAATCCGGAGTCTTAATCGGCCTTAAGGTGTCATGCACCAAAAGGGGCTCCGAATCCGGAGACTTTAATTTGGCCAATCGTGATATCCACGAAGGGCGCTCCGAATCCGGAGACTTAATCGGCCCTAAGGTGTCATGCACCAAAAGGGGTTCCGAATCCGGAGACTTTAATTTGGCCAATCGTGATATCCACGAAGGGCGCTCTGAATTCAGAGACTTAATCGGCCCTAAGGTGTCATGCACCAAAAAGGGCTCCGAATCTAGAGACTTTTATTTTGGCCAATCGGGATATCCATGAAGGGCGCTCTGAATCCGGAGACTTAATCGGCCCAAAGGTGTCATGCACCAAAAGGGGCTCCGAATCCTGAGACTTTACTTTGGCCAATCGTGATATCCATGAAAGGCGCTCCGAATCCAGAGACTTAATCGGTCCTAAGGTGTCATGCACCAAAAGGGGCTCCAAATTCGGAGACTTTATTTTGACCAATCGTGATATCCATGAAGGGCGCTTTGAATCCGGAGACTTTATTTTGGCCTTAGAAGGCTCAATCGGCCCTTAAAGGCTTAGGAGCGAGCTTGAGAAAACGAGAAGCTTTGTATTGTAACTTTGGAATATGTACAAGTATCAAGCCCACAAGTCGGGTCAATGATAGAATTTACGTAAATGTGTTGAATTCCAAGGCCGTGGCAGGCTTCTCCCTGACATGTCCGAGAGTCGGTATGCCCCTGTTCTTGCGATGGATTCTATCTGATAGGGGCCGTCCCAGTTTGGACCAAATTTTCCATCAACTGGTCTCCGGTCGGCTGGAAGTACCTTATTTAGGACCAACTCTCCTGGCGTGTATCGGCGCAACTGAACTCGCTGATTATATGACTTGGCGAGCTGCTGCTGATACCGTGCCATGGATACTAGGGCGAGGTCTCTTCGTTCTTCGATTAGAATCAGATCCAGGGCAAGCATCATGTCGTTTCGGCCCATATCAAAAACTTGCGATTTCAGAGTTGGGAGGCCGATTTCCAGGGGTAAGATCGCCTGGGTTCCAAAGCATAGAGCAAACGGCGTTTCTCCAATGGATCTCCTCGGCGTAGTACGATGAGCCCATAATACACTCGGCAATTCTTCGACCCATTTGCCTTTAGCTTTTTTCAGCCTCTTTTTGATGCCGTCCAAGATGGATTTGTTAGAGGTTTCGGCTTGACCATTGCTTTGGGGGTAGGCCGGTGTAGAGAAGTAAGGCCGAATGCCATATTTGCTGCATAACTCTCGATATACGCCACAATCGAACTGGGTGCCATTGTCTGAGATGAGAGCTCTCGGAATGCCAAATCGTGTTATGATGTTTCTCCATACAAAGTGTTTAATGTCGGTATCTCCTATATGTGTTAAAGCCTTTGCTTCGACCCATTTTGTGAAGTAATCTGTCGCGACGATTAAGAATCGCTTGTTCCTTGGGGCCCTCGGCAATGGCCTACGATATCAAGTCCCCACTGAGCAAACGGCCAGGGGCTGGTGATAGAGTTCAACCCTTCGGCAGGCAGATGGGTTAATGGGGAGAACTTTTGGCACTATTCGCATTTTTTTACATAACTCTCCGTGTCAGCTCTCATTGTCGGCCAATAATACCCCTGTGTTATAGCTCGATGGGCCAGGGAGTGTCCGTCAGAATGGGCACCACAACTGCCCTCATGTATCTCTGTCAGAAGCTCCTCCACTTTGTCGGGGTGCGTGCATTCCAAATATAGACCAGAGAGGGACTTTTTATAAAGCCCTCATTGCGGATCCAGATAATATCGCAGGGCTTTATTTCGCAGCTTGTGAACTTCATTTTTGTCCTTTGGGAGTTGTTCAGAAGAGAGGAATGCAGCAATGGGGTCTATCCAGCTTGGTACGGGTTCTATGACGTTGACATGGATTTCCTCCGAAGGGCCAATACTCGGCTCCGGGATGAAACCTACTTCAATGGTCCGTTTGATCTCAGAATTGATGGCGGAGGCTAGGCACGCCAAGGCATCCGCGTGTGTGTTCTGGTCGCGTGTTATTTGGTTCAGTTCGTGATGGTCAAATTTTGCCAGCAAGGAATTGGCCGTTTTCATATAGGCCGCCATACGGTCGTTTCTTGCCGCGTACTCCCCCTTTAGCTGACTGATTACCAATTTTGAATCACAAAACACAAGCAGACGCCGAGCGCTGAGAAGGTGCGCATTCCGCAGACCGGCTAGAAGGGCTTCGTATTTGGCTTCGTTATTTGATGCTTCGAAGCCAAGCTTGACGGCCTGCTCAATTACTGCGCCATCTGGAGACATGATTACAACTCCGGCGCCGCTGCCCCTTTGGTTAGATGATCCGTCACAGTATAATTGCCAAATATCCTCGACATAAATTCTCTAGTTCGGCTTTGGTCGATCTTCAGCCTTTGGTTGAACTTCGTCAGGTTTGAGGTTGGCAAGCTCGCTGGTGAATTCGGCAACAAAGTCGGCGAACGCCTGCCCCTTGATGGCGGTTTTAGGTAAAAACTAAATGTCGTATTGGCCGAGTTCAAGAGCCCATTTTGAAACACGTCCTGGTGCTTCTGCACTCCGTAGTACTGATCGGAGGGGATAATCTGTTAGCACCCCAATGCTATGTCCCTGGAAGTAATGCATCAGTTTTATTGCCACCATGAATAGGGCAAAGATGAGTTTTTCTAGCGGAAGGTAACGTGTTTCGGCGTCAACCATTGCCTTGCTCACATAATACACTAGCCATTGCTCCCCCTCCTCCTCTTTTAGCAGTACGGCGCTGACGGTCCTATCGGAAACTACCAGATATAGAATGAGCGGGTCACCAGCGGTGGGTGTTGTCAAGAAAGGTACTGAGCGGAGGTAGGTCTTGAGTCCGTTGAAAGCTATTTCGCATTCGGTGGACCATTCAAAAGCCTTACCCTGCCGTAGTGTCTGAAAGAATTGTCGGCAGCGATCTGTAGACCGGTTAATGAACCTGTTGAGTGCAGCAGCCATCCCCATCAACTTTTGGACTTCTTTTACTGAACGGGGGGAGCCGATTTCCAAGATTACTGTGACTTGACTTGGGTTGGCTTCGATTCCTCAGTGATTGACGATGTAACCCAGGAATTTGCCAGAGCTGATTCCGAACGCACACTTGGAAGCGTTCAATTTCATTCTGTATTTGCGTAAGATGCTGAATGTCTTTTCTAGATTGGCTATATGATTCTATTCTTTTTTGGACTTGACCACCATATTGTCGATGTATACTTCCATAGTGTGGCCGAGTTGCTCTTTGAACATGGCGGTGACCAGTCTTTGGTAGGTTGCCCTACATTCTTCAGCCCAAAAGGCATAACTTTGTAGCAGTAGGTTCCTCTTGGGGTGAAAAATACAGTTTTGTCCTTGTCATCTGGATGCATGGCGATTTGATGGTAGCCTCTGTAGGCATCGAGGAAGCTCATGCGTTGATGGAGTGCCGTCGCATCGACAAGCTGGTCAATTCTGGGTAGAGGAAAACAATCTTTGGGGCAAGCTTTGTTCAGATCCGTGAAATCGACGCACACTCGCCAAGTCCCATTTTTCTTCTTCACCACCATTGTATTGGAGAGCCACGTAGGGTAAGTGACTTCTCTAATTGCCCCAGCGTCAAGCAGTCTGTCTACCTCCTCAATAACGGCGGTAGTGTGCTCCGCGGCTGACCACCGGCCTTTCTGAATGATCGGCTTACATTTGGGATCGACATTCAGATGGTGCTGTGTAACTGACGGGTCTATTCCCGGCATTTCTTACAGAGTCCACGCAAAGACGTCGAGGTTGTTGAGCAAGAAAGAGATCATCTGCAGCCTGTCGGCCTGATTCAGAGAGGCGCCGATCATGAAGAACTTGTCTGGGCTTCCATCGATGTCAACTCGGCCTAAACCTTCCGTGGCCTTCTCATTTGGGTGCCACCCAACATCATCAAGGATCTCCCGATTCGGCACCTCAATGGAGTTTACTTGCAGTTCCTTTGGCATTTTGGCGGCAAGGAGATAACATGCTTGTGCCGATTTTTGGGAGCCGCGGATTTGCTCAATACCGTGTTCTGTTGGGAAACGTAACAGTTGATGATAGGTGCTTGGGACGGCCTGCAAGGTATGCAACCACGATCGCCCCATGATGAGATTGTACGGCGATAGCAGCCTAACGACCAAGAATTCCACTTCCACCGTTCTGGAACCTGCTCGAACGGGTAAGCTGATCTTTTCCAATGGGTACTCTGGATTGGCATTGAAGCCGAATAGTGGATAAGGAGCCGGAGTTAGGTCTGACTCGTTAAATCCAAGTTTGATGAAGGTTTTGTAATACATAACCTCCGAAGTACTGCCCTGGTCAATAAGAACGCGTTCGACGGTGAAACGGTTTACGCGTAGCTCAACAACAAATGGATCGATGTGAGGGAGTGTTAAGCCGATCAAATCAGAGTCGTCAAAGGTGATACTTGGCGTTCCTCGGAGCCGCTTTTCAGGCGTGAGTTCCTATTGGGGGCCTGGATGTGATTGGATCGCATGCACGACCGGGGCTGCTGGCAGGCTATATATTATGTGGACGGTGTCAAGCGGAGATGCATCCTTCGGAAGGGCAGGTGTTTTGATCGCACTCCTCCAGACGCATTGTTGGAGACATTCGTCCTTTGCCAACTCCTCAAGATGATCTATTGAGGCATAGCGGTCGTCAGTTTTGTGCTGTCGGGCTCGAGATCGTCAATCAACTTCTCTTGTGGGTCGCTCAGAAACTTGGTGCACCGGTTGTTTGGATTTTGCTATTTCTGAGGCCAGATCGCGACGAAGGCGTTCGTTCTCAGCGATGATGTTGTCCAACCTCTGTTTGGTTTGCCTAGCTTGTGCCATGGTCACTTGTATTGTCTTTTACGTTGGGTTCGAAGATGAGCAGAGGTTCAAGGCAAGTCTTGCTGCGATGGTTTTTAGTCCAAGCGAGTTTGCTGGAGTGAGGTTATCTTGTTGTGTGGTCTCATCAATGGCTATCGGAGGATCTTCAGTCACGTTTGCCATGGATGTATTTGAGTATTCCCACAGACGGCGCCAATTGTGGAGAAGTGGTTTTGGAAATACTCTTCAGATCCTGGGAGACGCTTGTGATCCTCAGCTAGTTACCTGAAACGACATAAACACTCCAGTCGGGGGTGCTGGAATTAGCACTTCGACGGACAAGTCAGTTCTTGTACTCAAAATAGCTTGTCTTCTAAGTTAAGCAAAAAGTGATTGTTACATACCTTTCTCAATCTGTGGTTCTTGTATTTATACTCGCTTTTAGGGCCTCGGGGCCTGAGCCTACTTTTATCCCATTTCCCATTTATTTATTCGGAACTACTGATCTCCGGCTATTCGGCCTTCTTAACGTATTCGGCATCCTAGTCACGCAATATGGAGCTGAATAATATCTGATTTCTGGGGTACGCACTTTCCGACTCTTCTATTTATTCGGCTCCCACAGTATGTATGTATATGTATGCATAGTGAAAAAATTGAATTGAAATAACACGATTTTGAATTTTCAATTCATCAAACATCATCATCAAATCATCTGGAATCATATACACACACACACACATATAGATACACAGTGAAGATTGGAAAAAAAACTTTATATGCTCATGTTTTATCTACACACACACACACACACATACACACACATATATATATATCTGTGTTAAGTTTTAAAAAAAAAATTGATTGTTGTATGTATATATATATATATGATTATTAATCATTGAACACCATATGAGATCGTATATGTATATATATGTAAAGTTTGGGCAGTGAACTGTGAATAAGATGAAATGGGAAGTAGGGATGTCAATTTGAACCCAGCTCGACAGGGACTTGACCCCTTGATCCCGATTAGAATTGTCCCTGAAAATTACCCCCATAGGGCATGCGATGGTATTGAAAATTGAATCCCTGACGATTTTCGGGCCGGGACAGGGATAGGTTCTCCCAGCTCCACCTCGAATATTCCCTATATATGTATATATGTTTAGGGTTATTCTGATTCTCATTTTTAGCCTCTTCCTCACTCATACTCACTTCTCTTTTCTTCCACTCCCTCTCTGCTGCAGGTGCTCATGGTGTTGACGATGGCTCCTCCTTTCTTTCTCACCAACGTCATTTTTTTCTCACAGTGTCACGGCAGCAGCTTCTCCTCTCTCAGAAGACATAATAAAAGACCAATGCAAAGTAAAAAAATTTTCCTTGGTTAAATCACTTTTTTATCGATAAATAAATACACCTCACAAACCCATTCTTCCTCCTTAGATTTTCAATGCACTTTCTCATTTCGCATCGTCTCTGCGATCAAATCTCTCTCTACATTGGCCATAGAACCAGTTCGCGTCCTCGTTACTGGTGCTGCAGGTACTCACTCTTTCTCACTGATCAAACACTCTCAGATCTACTTATATTTTAACAAAATCTGTGTTTTTGACTGTTAACCCCTTCATTATCTTCACCAATCTTTGTTTTTTGTTTTTTGCTTTTGTTCTTCAGATCTGGAAAATAATGAAGATGGAGATGAAGATGTTGTTGATGAAAATGAAGAAGGTGTTTTTTGATTTGAGCTTAGATCTATTGTTGATGAAGATAAAGAAAATGATGATCTATTTAATGTGTTGGATTTTTTATTTTTTACATTTGAGCTCAGATCTGTTGAATATATATGTGAATCCTGGTGTATGGGTGTGTTGTTGTTGTTGTTGTTGATGATGATAAACACATATGATTTGGTGATGATGTTGTTGATTTTGTTGTTGTTGATGAATTCTTGTATTTTTTTGCAATTTTTTTTTTTTTTTTTGGCTTGGGAATTTTCGGGGTCGGGGAAACTCGATCTCCGTTAGGGGTTGGGGGTGAGTGCAGTGATAGGTTCCCCATCGGGGATCAAGACCGGGGACGGGAAAATTTCCTCCATCGGGGATTGGGGACAGAAAGTGTGATCCCCAGCCCTGCCCCGGCCCGTTACCATTCCTAATGGGGAGAGAGAGAGAGAGAGAGAGAGGGAGAGAGAGAGAGAGAAGATAAAGATGAGGGTGTAATTGTCAATTTATAAATTCTGTTAATAGAAGTTAGTGTGCATTTCAACCTAGTAACCACATGAGGGTTATGTGGTGATTTCTAAATGTTAGGGGAGTAATTCGCACCCGGGCCAAATCACAGGGGGTAAAGTGAAGTTTGCTCTAATTTTAAAGACTCGTGTAGAATAATCCCTTTTCTAAATTGGGCAAACTTCACTTTACCCCCTTGTGGTTTGGGCCAGGTTTGGGCCAGGTGCGGATTACCAGCTGACATTCGGAATTCACCTCATAACCCCCATGTGGTTTGTGGACTAAAACGCACTGTTAGCTTTTCTGTCTAAGATAGTGGAATGTGAAAGTCACGTGCCTCTATAGAGAGTGAGTCAGCTTTTATGATGAAAATACCCTTTTTACCTCTTCAAATTTACAAAGGATGCCATTATTTTTCTACTCCTTCCGTCCCAAAATAATAGTTTTTTTGGGAATTCCAACTTTTTTTGGTAGTACAATTATTGCACTTTAAAAAAAAATTGATTTTCCAAAATTATCCTCTGATAGTTCATTTTTTTTTGGAGAATATCAATGTCATAATTGTACATTTTATGTTGTTAATGAATTTAAAGAAACGGCAAAATAGGAAATTTATATTATTTTGTACTTGATTTTTGAAAAAGGGACTAATATTTTGGGATGGAGGGAGTATTTCTATTTTTTAACCATTAGCAGCTGGTTATAAAAACATATATATATATATATATACACACATCATTAGATATTTATTTTTTTGGAATCATATACATTGATATACATATATATCATTATATATATGTTTTCCTAGAATCAACATCTTCTCTCTCTCTCTCTCTCTCTATTTTTTTTAATGTTTTCCAATCAAAGATGTATGTATGTATGTATATACATAGTGAAAAAAATGAAATCAAAGAACACGATTTTGAAATTTTCAATTCATCAAACACAACATCAAATCATTTGGTGAAAATTGACACACACACATATATATAGATGCACAATTTTGATACACACACACACACACACACACACACACATACACACACACATGTATAGATGCACAGATATATATATATATATATATATGTTTTATATATTTCTGGAATCAATATCTTATCTCTCTCTCTTTTTTTTCTTTTTTCTTTTTTTATAATCATCAAATCAAAGATATGTATATATATATGTATGTACATGTATACATAGTGAAAAAACAGAAATCAAATAACACGATATTGAATTTTGAATCCATCAAACATCATCATCAAATCATCTGGAATCATACACACACACACACACATATAGATGCACAACAAAGATTGAATTTTTTTTTTCGTATGCTCATGTTTTATCCCCCCCCCCCACACACACACATATCTGTGTTATGTTTAAAAAAAAATTCATTTTGTTTTTACATTTGCTGTATGTATATATATATTGTATATGTATATATATGTTAAGTTTGGGCAGTGAACTGTGAAGAAGATAAAGAAGATGAAATGGAGAGTAGGGATGTCAATTTGAACTTGGTCTGATGAGGACCCGACCCCCCGATCATGATCTCTATTAGAATGGGTTTTCACCGAAAATTACCCCTACAAAGCTGGGGATGGTATTAAAAATTGAATCCCCGATGGTATTCGGGCTGGGGATGGGGATAGGTTCACCTAGCCCTGGCCCGCCCTAAATAATCCCCGAATATTCTCCATATATATATGTTTATGGTTATTCTGCTTCTCATTTTCAGCCTCTCTCTCTCTCTCTCATTTACACTCACTTCTATTCTCTCCCCCTCTTTCTTTACTACAAGTGCTCACGGCGTCGGCGACAACTCTTCCTCTCTTTCTCACCAGCATCACTTCTCCCTCACGGCGTCACGGCGACACCTTCTCCTCTTTCGAAAGACATTAATAAAAGACCCTTGCAAATTCAAAATTTTTCCTTGGCTTAATCACTTTCTTACTGATAAATAAATACACCTCACAAACCCACTCTTCCTCCCCAGATTTTCAACACACTCTCTCATTTTGCATCGTCCCTTCGATCAGATCTCTTTCTATAATGGCGAAAGAACTAGTTCGCGTCCTCGTCACTGGTGCTGCAGGTACTCACTCTCTTTCACTGCTCAAACTCACTAATTACTCTCAGATCTGTTTATAGTTTAACAAAATCTGTATTTGTCACTATTAACCCCTTTATCATCTTCACCGATCTTCGTTTCTTATTTTTTGCTTTTGTTCTTCAGATCTGGAAAATGATGAAGATGAATATGAAGATATTGTTGTTGAAGAAGATCTGTTGTTGATGAAAATGATGAAGATGTTTCTTGATTTGAGCTTAGAGCTGTTGTTGATGAAGATGAAGAAAATGATGATATGTTGAATATATATGTGAATTCTGGTGTATGGGTGTGTTGTTGACGATGATGATGATGATGATGATGATGAACATATATGATTTGGTGATGTTGTTGTTGTTGTTGTTGATGTTGATGTTGATGAATTCACTTATTTTCTGGAGCTTTTTTTTTTTTTTTTTTTGGTTGGGGAATTTTTAGGGTCAAGGAAACTCAATCCCCATTAGGGGGTGGGGGCGGGGGTGGGTTCCTCGTCGAGGATCGGGGCCGAGGATGAGGAAATTTCCACCATCAGGGATTGGTGACGGGGATAAAAATTAAAGAAAGGGAAAAGAAAGGGAAATAGGATAAAAATTAAAGCGAATTGAAATTCATCCTTTTGGACTTGACAATTGAACACATCGGTGATTTAGAAAACATTAAATAAGGTTCTTAAGTTAAACTAATATCGTCAACATACAATTACTCAGAAAATTCTCTTTCTTGGAGGCTAAGCAAGATTATTTTGGGTTGAACTTGGCCACTTAATCACATGAAACTATTAGTCGCCTAAACAAATTAGTTCCAAGAACAAAAAGAGAGAAGGATGGAGAAGGACAAAGAGAGTTAGAAAGAAACTTTCATCTTGAGCGGTAGAAGAGAAAGTTAGATAAAAGTAAGGGAAATAGGATGACAATTAAAATGAATTCAAATTCATCCTTTTGAACTTGTGAATTGAACACTTATGTGATTTACAAAACATTAAACCAGTTGCTTACGTTATCCTAATATCGTTAAGCTACTCAGTAAATTATCTTTCTTGGAGGCTAAGCAAGATTAGTTTGAGTTAAACTTGGCCACTTAAGCTATTGAAGCTATTAACTGCCTAACCTAATTTGTTCCTAAAACAAATTAAAGAGAGTTAGAGAGAAACTTTCTTCTTGAAAGCTAGAAGAGAAAGTTAGAGAAAAGAAAAGGAAATAGGATTAAAATTAAAATGAATTCAAATTTATTCTTTTGGACTTGAGAACTGAACACTTAGGTGATTTTGAAAACCTTAAATGACGTGTTTAAGTCAAACTAAGATCGTTAAGTTACAACTACTTAGTAAATTCTCCTTCTTGGAGGCTAAGCAAGATTAGTTTGGGTTAAACTTGGCCACTTAAGCAAATAAAGCTATTAGTTGCCTAACCCAATTAAAGAGAGAACGGTGGAGAAGGACGGAGAGAGTTAGAGGGAAACTTTCTACTTGAGTGGTAGAAGAGAAAGTTAGAGAAAAGAAGGAGAAATATGATGAAAATTAAAGCAAATTCAAATCTATGAAATTCTACAGCATATGCTCATGTTTGCGACAGTCTGCAAACAGAATGAAAATACAGATCATCAAGTTGCCCGCTTCATTGTTAGTGGCTTTACAGGCACCTTAAAAGGATGGTGGGATAATATTCTTACCGAGGAACAAACTGATTAAATTTTAACTTCTAGGGCTTTACAACAATTAGATTTTTGTAATCAACAGATTGATAGAATTCAATCTCAAATACAGGAGAAAATAATTGCGTGGGCGTCTGTCCAAAGACCTCCACCCCCTCTACAGTAAATTTATGAGACCATATATGGCATAATTTAGGTATAATATATTAATAATATGAATAATAATATTCTTGGGTTTGTGCTTAATGATGGGTAGAACAGTGTTAGGTTAAGTGGGACGTCACCCAAGTCGCGTAGAGGTCAGACCAGTAGCAGTGATTGCAGTTAGGTCATTTATTCTCGTAAACCGTTGATAGACGTGCTTAGCTAGAACCCCGTGTCAAGCACCATTATTGGTATCAGAGCCAAGTTTATTGTCAGTCATATTATGTTTAAATTATACATATATGGTCACTATACAATCACATGAGTACGATACCTTCGGAAGAAGTAGCACCTACAGTAACAAATACAGTAGCTAATACCGTAGCTTCTACATCAGAAGCCCGAGAATTAGTAGCCTACCAGGATGTTAAGGAAGCCTTAGATAGATGGACTATCCCTAAAGTCAAACCAGATACTATCTATAAGATAGGAACCTTTGACTTTTCCAGCAGAAAAATAATCAAAACATTTGAGCATGCAGCTTCAATACAGAGTGATGATGAGATAATGTATCTTTTACATATACAGGACTTACACCCTTTCTTACAGAAATACAAGTATGTCCATGTCGGACTTGTTCAGATAGCTTTTAAACCTTTGACCCTTCTTGGTCAAAATACCAGTATCCAATGCACTATCAGAGATGGGAGATGTCTCAATTGGAGAGCATCTCTTATGGGAGCGGTAGAAACCAGTCTTTCCCATGGTCTAGTATATTTTAATATATATCCAAATTTGAGTATAGCTCTTACAAATGCAAATTTATCCAAAGTCTTAGAACTTAGGGTTTTTTCTCATGATTATGAGTATCTTCCAGGATCACCACCCTTTGCGGTAATTTCCAGAACTTATTTAAAGGTTTTAACAACTTTAAATCCTTATGTTAGGAAGCAGAGTGAATTAGGACATACAGTCTTAATTGACACAAATCTATTCAGTAGTCAAGTTGCTGTGCCAAAAATGATTCCATGGCAAAATATAACTTTTCCAGAAAGATGGCAAATAAATAATGTTGTTCCATCCAGACCAATTGTCCAACAATCTTTGGATGATGTTATTCAGATCCAAGGAGGAAATGTTTACCTTACTTTCAAAAGACCTCAAAGGCCTTTATCCAGAAGTATGTCTACTACTAGTTTTCGAACTGCTCCTTCTTACAGAGTAGATTTCCCTAAGTCTTCTAGACAATTTACCTCTGATCCTGTTGAGTAAGTTCTTCAAGGAATGTCTTCTAGACCTCCTAGTAATCCTGACCAAATAGATCCAGTAGTACAGGGATTACAATTTTTAGAAAATCAGATACCACATGGTGCCTATGAATCCAGAAGGCCTTACAGCCCTACAGCCAGTGACATGAATTTTGAAATCTAATGGATTTTACACCAGGAAGTGAAATCCATTAGATTTCAAAAATGTGACATAATATAAACATAATATGACTGACAATGAACTTGGCTCTGATACCAATAATGGTGCTTGACACAAGGTTCTAGCTACGCACGTCTGTCAATGGTTTACGAGAACAAATGACCTAACTGCAATCATTGCTACTGGTCTGACCTCTATGCGACTTGGGTGACGTCCCACTCAACCTAACACTGTTCTACCCATCATTAAGCACAAACCCAAGAATATTATTATTCATATTATTAATATATTATACCTAAATTATGCCATATCTCATAAATTTACTGTAGAGGGGGTGGAGGTCTTTGGACAGATGCCCATGCAATTATTTGCTCCTGTATTTGAGATTGAATTCTATCAATCTGTTGATTACAAAAATCTAATTGCTGTAAAGCCCAATGATCATCAGGGAAGATAGTCAAGAACTGTAAATAATTATTTTTTCTTTCAATATAAAATTCTAAAACATTATTTAAAATAGCAAGTATATCAACAGAGGACATGCATTAGAAATACTTATAATCAGTACTGCAAATTTCTTATATTATTGCTGGAAGTAGAATGAAGTACACACCGAGGGAGAGATCGAGTAGAGAGAGAGTACACACTTATAGATAAACTAAAAACTTAAACAACTCGTGCCTTCAACAAGGGTGAGGCATCCCTTATATAGTTAAAGAAAAGAAAATAAGATAAGGATGAGGAGGACAGGTGGCGTGTCCTGGATAGTTTGGAGTCAATCGTTCTCATCCTCTTCGGATTGCCTTATCTTCAATTGTCGGTAAAGCACAGCTGGCTGGACAACTGTTTTGATAAAGCATCTTCTTTTGGCCGAAAGCAGATGTACTGGATTTGTCGTCTTCTGCCGACGCTGCTGTAGTGGAGGACAAAGTATTATTCTTCTTTTCCTTTTCCTTTTCTGTCTTTGTCCTGGCTCATCTTTTCTACAATTAAGCCAGTTAATGAATCCCAAAAATCTCCCATATTTGGCTCATTGTTTGTTGGGTCTTGGGATTCTCCTTCTAATACTGTAAATTCATTTTCATTCAAGAGTGGATCAAAATGTTCTTCTTCGGGACCATGACTGCTGGAACCAAATTTCATACTGGTATCATCTCTGGAAATAGACTGCAGGAATTGCTCCTTCATAAAATCCATACTTTTAATAATTAATTCCTGTTCACATAATCCTGGATACTTTTGCCGTAATTCATTTTGAATTTGAACAAAAGGATTTTGTACTGGAGTTGTCGGGAGTAATTTGGGAGTGGCATCCTAGCAAGCCTGTGTATGGGCTTTTATCTTCTGTAAGATTTCCAGTTGTTGTTTAGGGGTATCCAGCCCCTTAGTCTACCATTTAGTAAAGAAAATTCTTTTTAAACAGGGAATTTTATTCTGGAAATCACATTAGAAATCCCATTTCCAAATCCATGGAATTCCAAAGTGAATAACAAAATGGACTGTAGATTTGGACATAGAAATATCCTTGTAGACTAGTAGATGATTGTAAGCAATCTGCCATTCATTAAAAGCTTGGCGAATCGGTTCTGGAAAGGCATCAATTTGAATGCCAAACTTATCCTGCCAAACGAGAAACCAGTTTGGGAGATCGTTTTTAAGAACATCTGGAAGGACACAAAGAAACCAAGAGTGACTTCGCGGGGGATTTTGGTAATAGAATTCTTGGGAAAAAGCATCAATGTAATCCCAATAACTGTAACAAGATTCCTTGTTACGAATCTTAAGAGATCTGGTAACATGAGGGTGCATACCCCAAGCCTGTATAGGCAGAATTTTCTGGATAGTTGCTTTACTGTAATTAATTAGGCTAGCAGTATGATTGGGATCATCCAATGTATGCTTAAACTCAATCGAAGCAATTTCTGTAAGGATCTGCTCATAGATATATCTGTATTAATCAAAATGAGGAGGAGATTGTTGTGTTGTGAGATACCTCCTTTTGATTTCCCATGGATCATTCATCCACTGAATATCGTCTGTATTGATACAGAGGACTATTTCCTCAATAATATAATTCTGTAAATATGGTTCTGGAGGTGTAAGGAGGACATCTTTAGCCGATTGGCTAGATTCCCCTTTTACTGGAAAGAGCGTTAAGCCCTAGAAATTCTGTATGATAGGGATTTCCCCTTCTTCGGCCCCTTCTGCCGGAGCCACAACCTCTACTGTACATGAGAGTCCTGCAAGTACTCACGAGTTAGAAAATCTGGAAGAGAATTCTGTTCACCTTTGATATATGCAATATCAAAATCAAATACTGAAAGTTGGGCTTGCCATGCTGCAAAAATTTGTTTTTGAGCTAAATTCTGGACATCTTTTTTGAAAATTTGTTTGGTTGCAGAACAATCAACACGGATTAAAAAATGTTGATTTAATAGATCATCCTGAAATTTTAAGACACATTTAATAATTGCTAAACATTCTTTTTTAATTGTAGGATAATTAAGTGCTGCTTTATTCCATGTTCCTGAAGTAAAACGAAGAAGTTCGTCTTTTTTACTGTTATGTTTAAATTGTTTTAATATGCCACCATAACCAATGTTAGATGCATCAGTTTCAATAATTTTTTTCCATTCTGGATGTGGAAGAGACAAACAAGGGAGTGTTTTAACTCTTGTTTTAATTTTTTGAACAACTTCTGTATGTTCTGGACCCCATGGTGGAGGATTTTTGTGAAGTCTTTGATATAAGACTGCAACATCTGTAGCTAAATTGGGGTAGTAATCATGGATATAATTTAAACTACCAAGAAATCTCTATAATTGAGTTTTATCTTTAATTTCATCAGGAAATTTAGATGCAAACTCTATACTTCTGTCAATTGGAATTATTGTGCCATTATGAATATTATGGCCCAAAAATCTAACTGTAGTTTGAAAAAGTTTCATTTTTGGTGCAGAAATCACCAAACCATTTATGATAATAACATGCTTAAATATATTAAGATGTTTAATATGCTGGTCAATTGAAGATGAAAAAATAAGAACATCATCAATATAACAAATTGCAAATTCTGTATAGGGATTGAAAATATCATTCATAATATGCTGGAATTCAGATGGAGTATTTTTCAAACCAAATGGCATAACGTTTCATTCATAATGTCCAAAAGGTACTGTAAAAACAGTTTTATGCTTGTCTTTTTCGGCAATTTGAACCTGCCAATATCCTGATTTCATATCAAATTTTGAAAATATGATGGCATCCTGTAATCGATCTAAAAGATCCTTCTTGTTTGGAACAGGATACCTTATCCATTGTAAGGCTTCATTAAGAGGTTTATAATTTATTACCAATCTTGGCACACCTCTTTCAATTTCTGCATTTTTATTGACATAGAATGTTGTACAGCTCCAAGGGGATTTGCTTGGTCGTATAAGTTTTTTCTAGAGAAGAGTATTGATTTCTGTTTTGTAGAGTTCTAAATACTCTTTTTTCATTTGACAGGGACGAGCTCTGGTGGGTATTGTGCACTCATCATAACCTGGTTCATAGGGAAGAGAAACTATGTGTTGTGTTCCCAAAAAGCATTTTGAACATCACTACAAACTTCAGTTTGAAATTCTTTTTGAAGAGATTTAATTTTAGTCTGTAAAGATGATTGTTGTAATCTTTGTTCTGTTGTTAGAAAAGAGATCTCTTTCTGTAAGAAATTAATTTGTTTTTCTTCGAAATTAACTAGATCTCTGATTTGATCTAATTCTTTTGTATAAGGTTCTGTAATAAACTAAAAAATAATCGGTTGATTATTTAAGGTTGTATGAATGCCAATGGTATCAATTTTGGTGATTGGCATAAACAAACACAGGAAAGGAGTTCCCAAAATAATAGATTGGGACATATTCTTGATAAGAACAAATGATGTTGGGAGACATAATCCTTGATTATAGATTAAAACTTCTAGAAGTTTGTACCTAATATACAAAGAATTACACTTGCACTGGTACGAGACTGGGTAGTTTTCTGAAAATATTTTGTTGGAATTAATCCTTCTTGGATACAATTCATATCAGCGCCACTATCGACAAGAGCAATAGCGTCTTTGATAATAAAATCAGGTTTTATCATAAAAGTAATTCTGATATACCATTTCTGGAAAGTTACTGTATTCATGAGCATGAGATAATCAGGCTCATCCTTTTTAGTACTGGATTCAGATTCTGTAATTGTAATTCCTTTGTCTTTAGACTGGGAATTAAATTTACTATTAATTTTTTTAATTTTTGAATTAATAGCAATATTGAAAGTTTGTAAATGCTTAATTTCTACTTTTAAAACATTAACTTCC
The DNA here is from genome assembly GCF_055761805.1 of Camellia sinensis. NCBI lineage: Eukaryota > Viridiplantae > Streptophyta > Magnoliopsida > Ericales > Theaceae > Camellia > Camellia sinensis. The sequence continues at coordinate 175,997,128 of NC_138962.1, read as the reverse complement.
ATTTTTAGATCCTGGATTGAAATAGGTTTTTCTATGGTAACATTCTGAATTCTTTGAAAAACTTCTTTCATACTGTAATGTTGAGGGGGAAGCATTGCTTCGACCTTTTGCTGCTGTTGTTGTTGATAACATAATTCTAAAAATTTTAGTTTCATTTCTGGATTAGTAATTTGATCAGCAATGCTAGGACCACTAATATCAAGTCCATTCATTTCAACTATTGCTTTCCAATAGTTTATTTCGTCAGAAATTGGATTTATATTTGTTTTGCAAGGACAAAGTTCTGGATTGCCATCAGATTGTGATTCAGTTTCTGATTAATATAAAGCAGCTAGTTCATTATCAGAACTAGATACAGAACTGGAATCTTCAGATAACATTTGCAAAATTTCTTGCTGGATTTCATCATCTAGAGCTAACTCATTTAAATTTTGTTGAAGTTTTGCTCTACAAAAATTTGCATAATGACTTGTTTGGCCACATTTATAACACTTAACTGTAGATTTATGTTTCTTTCTGTAAGAAGATTTATTTACCTTTATATTTAAAGGGTGGTTGTTGCTGGATAAATTGTTTAGAGGATTTAGATTTCCTAAATTTTCTAGAATAATGTTTGGAAGATTTGCCATATTTATGTTTTTTATGTTTGGACGGATACTGTAATTTAGTGTCATAGGCGAATTGTTCACAAAACTCACCTAATTCTTTTCTTCCTGTAAGATGTTGTTGCTTAATTTGTTGCTGTAATTTAAGATCATTGCACAAGGCAAGTCCTTCATCTGTAATAATACCTATAAGTTGACCATAGGTATAACGATTGTATGGAATAGCCAACTGATTATGACGATCCCTTAATTTCTTCCTAACTCTTTCAACAAATAGAGTAGGAAGACCATCAATGAATTTGGCTTTCTAATGCTCAGAATTAGCATCGGGCCTTCTGGTTACTTTCATCATGAAAACATCTTTATACCATCGAAAATGGGACAATGATGGACATCTTAGTTTCTATAATAATTCCTTACTACGATCCTCGATACCACTAACAGTACCAACAAAGTGTAGGACAATTATATTTACAAGGCTGTAAACAACATCTTTTTCTGTCTAACAAGACCTGTATCTGCATCTGTAATACTTCTAATAGAAGTTAAAATTTTATCAGTTTGTTCCTCGGTAAGGATATTATCCCACCATCCTTTTAAGGTGCTTGTAAAGCCACTAACAATGAAGCGGCCAACTTGATGATCTGTATTTTCATTTTGTTTGCAGACTATTGCAAACATGAGCATATGCTGTAGAATTTCATAGATTTGATATTCTGAAAAACCATCAATATTCCATTCATAAATGGTTTTACTGTGGTACGATCGCTGGTTTTGAAGGAAATCTTCTTCATAGAGAATATCCATAGGAGTAAGTCAGGGATAATAGTACCTACTGGGTCCTAAAAGAGCCATTCAATTAGTATTTTGGCCATAATGAACTTTATTTATGGCTGAAGGTTCATTCTGAAAATTTGCCTGGATTTCTAATATTTGTGAAGGCGTTAGGTTATTGTAGGATTCTTCTTGGGATCCCAAATGATTACTGGATAACATATTGACTTGGGAGGATTCTCCTATATGAAGATCTTTGATCTTATTGATAAGAGTATCCATAAATTCTGTATTAGGTTTTCGTGACTTGAGATTAAAATTAGTCACTGTTGGAGATGGTTTTATAGTAACTGGATGAATTGTATTGGTTTTGGTTGAAGCTGGCAACTTTCTTTAAGATGTGTTACAGTTTCTTCAATTCTGGTTAACTGTTTGCCTACTGTTTGACAGTAAAGATTCGTATAATTATTCTGTTTGATTAACAGTACGATTTCTTTATCGGTTAAAGGTTCTTTGGATGAACTTCTTTGTGGAGGTTCAACGAATGCTGTCACATTGAAGGGTTTACTGGATATAGAATCACTAGGTCGAAGTTCTAGTGATTTAGGTGGTGGATGTATGGAGGTGATACTGTTGCAATCAGTAGTCACCCAGGTTTTCTGAATATTTTCTAGAACATTAATCTGAAATTCTTGGTGAAGAAAGTTTTCCTTAAACCATAAAGGAAAAGATTGAAGTTTCTGATGTTGTTCTAAATAAGCATAATACTAAAATTTATAATTTTGTATTTCTTCTGTGGTATGGTTATTAAAATACCATGTTCTAAATTCTCTGTATTGTTCCTGTTGAAAATTTTGATTTAGGATTTTTCGAGTTTCACTTCCTGGTGTAAAATCCATTAGATTTCAAAATTCATGTCACTGGCTATAGGGCTGTAAGGCCTTCTGGATTCATAGACACCATGTGGTATCTGATTTTCTAAAAATTGTAATCCCTGTACTACTGGATCTATTTGGTCAGGATTACTAGGAGGTCTAGAAGGCATTCCTTGAAGAACTGACTCAACAGGTTCAGAGGTAGATTGTCTAGAAGACTTAGGGAAATCTACTAGCTTTCGAATTGCTCTGTAACCACGTGGGGGTTATGTGGTGATTCCCGAATGTCAAGGGGGTAATTTGCAATTCGTAATCCGCACCCGGCCCAAACCACAGGGTGTAAAGTGAAGTTTGCCTTAATTTTAAAGACTCGTGCAGAATAATCTCTTTTCTAAATTGGGTAAACTTCACTTTACCCCCTATGGTTTGGGTTAGGTGCGGATTACCTCCTGACATTTGGAATTCACCTCATAAGCCCCATGTGATTTGCGGACTAAAACGCATTGTTAGCTTTTCTGTTTAAGATAGCAGGATGTGAAAGTCACGTGCCTCTATAGAGAGTGAGTCAGTTTTTATGGTGAAAATACCCTTTATACCTTTTCAAATTTACAAAGCATGCCATTCTTTTCCTATTTCTATTTTTCAACCATTAGCAGCTGGTTATACAAACATATATACATTCATATATATATATACATCATTAGATATTTATTTTTCTGGAATCATTTACATTCATATACATATATATCTTTAGATATATGTTTTTCTTGAATCAACGTCTTCTCTCTCTCTCTCTTTCTCCCTCTTATTATTATTATTATTTTTTTGGTAATGTTTCCCAATCAAAGATATATATATATACACCCATATATATGTATGTATGTATTTATGTATATACATGGTGAAAAAAATGAAATCAAATAGCACGATTTTGAATTTTCAATTCATCAAACATATCATCAAATCATTTGGTAAAGATTGACACACAGTTATATATATAGATGCATTGATATATATGTGTGTTATATATTTCTAGAATCAACGTCTTCTCTTGCTCTTTTTATTTTTTATTTTGTTTATAATCATCAAATCAAATATATGTACATATATATATGTATTTATATACATAGTGAAAAAACTGAATTTAAATAACACGATTTTGAATTTTGAATTCATCAAACATCATCATCAAATCATTTGGAATCACATACATACACAGACATATTTATAGATGCACAAAGAATATTTAAAAAAAACTTTGTATGCTCATGTTTTATCCATATATATATATGTTATGTTTAAAAAAAAAATTGATTTTGTTTTTGCATCTACTATATGTATATATATATATGATTGCTAATCATTGAACCCCATATGAGATTGTATATGTATATATATGTACACATATAAAGTATATATGTATATGTATATATATGTAAAGTTTGGGCAGTGAACTATGAAGAAGATGAAGAAGATGAAATATGGAGATAGAGAGAGAGAAGATGAAGATGAGGGTATAATTGTCAATTTACAACTTCTGTTAATAGAAGTTAATGTGCATTTCAATCTAGTAACCACATGGGGGTTTTGTGGTGATTTCTGAATGTCAGGGGGTAATCCGCACTCGGCCTTAACCACATGGGGGAAAAGTAAAGTTTGCCTTTCTAAATTTTTTGCGTCATTTACCTTGTTCTCTAAAAACATAGTAAGAGTAAGTTGCAATTAAAAACTTGTTCACTAAAAACAGGGTTCGTGTACCTTGTTTAGTAAAAGTTTTTTGTCTTCATGTACCTTCTTCTTCAAGCCTCTATTTTGTATTTTGTATTTTGTATTTTTTCCTATTGCTATTTCAAACCAAGCCAAGTGTAGATAAGTTGCAATTAGCTATTCCAAACTAGGCCATAGTTATTGGTTGCACTTTATAGCATTTTCTCGTTTTTGGCAAGTGACTTACTGGTTTTGTAATTAGATGAAATTATAAATGATAAATTACAACAACTCCTTAAAATTTGGTATAAATATCATAAATTTTATAATTTTGACATAATTACATCGATCTCTCTTTTAGTAAGATCAAAGGGATCAAAATTAATGTAGATGGTGTAAAAATGCAAAAATAAATAAAGTAAAATATACATTTTAATGTAATAAATATGACAAAACTATTTTTCATCAACATGACTAACAAATTATTGACAAAAAACGAATCTAAGTGTTATCTTAATTAAAATCTTAATGAACTTCAATATAGTTATACAAAAATTACAAAACTTACTGCATTTCGCTTTGTGTTCCATTTTCATTTGACGCAAAGTGGAGATAAGTATGTATGTTTTTACATATTAAATGACCTATCGAATTGTTAACCAAATCAAATCAAGCCATAAGTCTCATCAAATGAAGATTGAAAAAAACTTTGTATGCTCATGTTATATCCATATATATGTATATATATATGTGTGTTATGTTTAAAAAAAAATGATTTTGTTTTTGCATCTATTGCATGTATATATATATATATATATATATGATTGCTAATCATTGAACACCATATGAGATTGTATATATATATATGTACACATATAAAGTATATATGTATATGTATATGTAAAGTTTGGGTGATGAATTGTGAAGAAGATGAAATGGAGAGAGAGAGATGGAGAGAAAGAAAGAGAGACGGAGAAGATGAAGATGAGGGTATAATTGTCAATTTACGACTTCTGTTAACAGAAGTTAGTGTGCATTTCAATCCAATAACCACATGGGGGTTAAGTGGTGATTTTCGAATGTCAATGGGATAATCCACACCCAGCCCAAACCACAGGGGGTAAAGTGAAGTTTGCCCTTCTAAATTTTTTGCTTCATATACCTTGTTCACTAAAAACGTAGTAAGGGTAAGTTGCAATTAAAAACAATGTAAAAGTAAGGTTCAATTAGGAGTGTAAAAATGACCCGTGGCCCGGGCCATTTAGGCCCGTTTGGGCTCGAAACCAGTCTGATCCTTGGGCTAGGGCATGGGCCACCATTTTGAGGCCCGGTCCGGCTCATGGGTCCTGCCCGCCTAGCCCAGCTCGCCCATCGGCCTAGTGTCTTTTTTAGTGGAAAATAATAAAATTTTGGTAGAAAAAATTTAAAAAAAAAAAAAAATGGTCAGGCCCGCCCAAACCCAAGGCCAAGCCCAGGCCTACCGACCCGCCCAAGGCTCGAATATACTTGGGTTGGGCTTGGGCTTAGGCCTAATTTTTTGGCCCATGGACTGGCTTCGCCTGGCCCAACCTAAATTTTGGCAGGAGCTCGTGAGGCCTAACATGGGCCAGGCTAGGCTGGGCTCGGCCAGATTTACACCCCTAGGTTCAATTAAAAACTTGTTCACTAAAAACAGGATTCATGTACCTTGTCTAGTAAAAGCATTTTGTCTTCATCTACTTTTTTCTCCAAGCCTCTATTTTGTATTTGGTATTTATTCCTACTGCTATTTCAAACCAGGCCAAGTGTAGACAACTTGCAATTGGCTATTCCAAAACCAGGCCATAGTTATTGGTTACACTTTATAGCATTTTTTTGTTTTTGGTAAGTGACTTACTGGTTCTGTAATTAGATGAAATTATAAAGGGTAAATTATAACAACTTCTTAAAATTTGGTAAAAATATCATAAATTTTATAGTTTTGACATAATTACATCGCTCTCGCTTTTAGTATGATCAAAGGGATCAAAATTAATGTAGATGGTGTAAAAACGCAAAAATAAATAAAGTAAAATATACATTTTAATGTAAAAAACATGACAACACTATTTTTTCATTGACATGACTAACAAATTATTAACAAAAAACGAATCTAAGTGTTATCTTAATTAAAATCTTAATGGACTTCAATATAATTATACAAAAATTACAAGACTTACTGTATTTCGATTTGTGTTCCATTTTCATTTGACTTATAGTGGAGGTAAGTATCTATGTTTTTACATATTAAATGACCTATTGAATTGTAAACCAAATCAAGCCATAAGTCTCATCAAATGGGGTCGGTTACATAAATCATTTTCTCCACTTGACTCTATCAACGGTCATTTAGTTAGTCAAATTAAGGAGTTTTATATCTTTATTTACTACACTAGCCCATGTCAATCTAGGTCTGCCCATTTCCCTACAAATTCTATTTTTTGTCGCTGTATCACTATTACCTCTGTCGGTCTTTGTTGTTTATGACAAAATCATCTCAATATATTTTCTCTCAACTTGTCTTTTATCGGTACTGTATGGGAAAGAAATAAACCTTCTCGTATAATACTGTTGATCAAGTCTGCACTCCTCCGTACGACGTCGCTTTACTCCCTGAAAATACAAACGTGAGCTAGCCGGCGGGTGTGTGCCGGATACCTCTCCGATGCCTAAGTCAGCAAAATAGACAAATAGACAAAAAGCTCTGTATATTCAGGAATCAAAGTTGTGTTACCTCTCCATAGGTGATGTTGTGAGCTTTTATAGGTTCCGCGTGGCACAATCCTAGTAGGACTCTTACTCCTCCATGTAGAGTCCTCCTAGGAGTCATACTCTTGAAAGATAATGCTTATCCTTCAACACCCTCCTCACTGTTTAAACCAAGTGAGATGGTTTCAAACTGGTAGTATGAAAAAATGACCGGGATAACATAGCCATGCTAAACGGGCCAAAACGACCGAACTCTAGTTAGCTCGGCTCTCTCTTCATAGCTTGTACCCCGGTTTCACCTATTGAGACCGAGCTAACCGTAGCAAGCTTGGACCGGGCTAACCAAAGCTAGGCTTACCGTGCAAAGTCGTCGTATCTCAGCTCCGAATGGCGTGACCGAACTAACTTAGTTTGGCGGCAAGAGCCTTACTTTGGACCGAGCTAACACTTGACCGTGGCCCATCTCTCAAGCCTCTTCATTACGGCCCAAAGAACAACCCCTTGCCCTCTCATTCCATCTACACTGTATGATAGGGATTACCTGTCACCAGCCGAGCTAAAAAGTTTCAGCCTTCCAACCGAGCTAAAACCCTTTAGCCTTTCCAGCCGGGTTAAAAACCCTTTTAGCCTTTCTAGTAGGGCTAAAAACCCTTTTAGCCTTTCCAGCCGAGCTAAATTCACATCGGGCTGTACCTGTCCGGTCAAAACGTCTCTTCAATCACAGCAACTGAAATGCTTCTCATTTCATGGACACGTGGCATGCTCTTATTGGCTGAAGGCAACTGTCACGCCGCCCTCGTACCTCGCGTTTTTTGAACAGTTCCCGCCTTTTCGACATTCCTTTTCTTTTCACAAAAAAATCCTCAAGGTTTAGAATCATTCACTTTACTATTCAATTCCTCTTCTCTCTTTCTGTGTCTCTATATCTTCAACCCCTGAGTTTGCTGAGTTCGTGTTCTTCACTGCCGTTGCTTCCATTTTCGATTTTTTGCTGTAATCTGGTAAGTAACTCATCTTTCTAACTCCTTTTGGTTGATGTCGCACCTTTTGTGCAATACGTTACATGTTTTTCAAAACACACTATGCCTGCTTCCATTTTCTGCTTAGCTTTGTGTTTTCTTGCAAAAACTTAGTAATAAAACCACTTGGATTCAAGAAATAACATGAAAAACACTAGTTTCGATCCAGAATCACGGTGCAACCGGACTAGAAAGTTGTTTGTAGTTGATGTCGAATTAGGCAGACTATCCAACCGAACTAATACTTCATGCTACCCCATTAGTCTCAATAAGCCAAAGTATCCTACTCTCCCTAACCGAGCTAATGAACCGGACTAGGGCTGTGTAATAGTACACTTGAAGGCGTTAATCCCGACCGAGCTGCATACTGGGGCTAAACCAGCCTTCCTAGTTTAGACCGAACTAAAAACGCTGCCCCTAGAGGCTCAACCGAGCTAAGAAAACCTTTGCACGAAACAGAGATTACAAATCCCTTGCACAAACCGAGATACCAAATCCCTTGCTCATTCCGTGATAACAAATCCCTAGTGCAAACCGAGATAACGAAACCCTTGCTCAAGCCGGGCTAAGACACGTAGCATTTCACATAGCCGAGCTAAGACTTGATATATCTTGCCTTTATTTATTTTTAGCACGGTCCAACAGTCTGTGCTTAACACCTTTGTTTTTTCACTTTGCAGACTATAGGTTGCCCAGGCACTCCTATGAGCGCTCAACCAAGCTACTCAGCCCACTTCTGCGACCGAGCTAACACAAGCATAATTTATTGATAACTTAAGAGAAAATGGGTAAATATAGGTTTTTAGTAGACACACCTGGTGGCTTGGCCGAATTCCGAAGAGAGTATAATATCCCTGACGATGTCCATCTCACCTTAGACAAACAAGATTTCACACCAAGGGAAACCGTGGCTTTGTACCCTTTACCCTTTTGTCCATAATAGAAGTCGGACTAAGATTCCCTGTACAACCTTTACTTTGTGAATTCCTTAGGCAAACTAGGATATGCCCTACCCAGCTTTCCACCAACTCATACCATATAATTAATGGTATAGCCGAGCTAAACCGCCGGGCTGGCATTAACCTCGGCTTAGCCGAATTGTTCCACCAATACTCCATAGGATCAAAAGAAGATGGCTGGGTCTATTATCTAAGAATACGCCGCCGCCGAGAGAAAATAATAAAGGATACACTGGACAAAGACTTGAATGATGATGATTTTTTCTGGGTATCTGGGAATTTTGAAGACCACCAAGCCCAGATCCCTGGTGATCGAATAAACTGGAAAAAAGGAACCCCCGGTATAATTACCTCGGCTCTTTTGCATGCTTCTCTTTATTTCGGTTTCCTATTTCTGAACCGAACTAATAGTTGCCTTTTTTTATGCAGATTCAGCTCACCTTAAGTCATTATACAGTTACCCCAACCTAGACACACTTCGCGCCGCATTACAATACCCTGAAAGAAGTTGGGCCAAACTACTGAATTTTGAGCCGACGTATAGATATAGCAGCCGACAAAATGCCAGAGTAACCGATTTCTTGCTAGAAGCCTCTCCAGAACCAGATCCATCCTTGCCTGAGATCAACTTGGTCCGAACTACTGCCGAAGAAAAGATGGCAAAGAGGAATAGAGTAAGGGCCCTCCTAACCGAAACCAACCGAGTCGAAGTACCACCATCCAACCAGGCTCAGGAGACCGTGGTGGCCCTTCCATCTCAACATCCTTCCTCATCTCGCCCAAGCAAGCGTGCCTGGATTACCCAAACCGAGCAACACCTAGTTGATGAAGACGAAACCATTCTTCCAACAAGCCCATCACCGAGCCCGCAACCGGAGCATTCCGACCGGGCTAGCTCCTCCAAGTGGGTACCCAAAATCGCTTTTCAGAACCGAGCTATTCAGGACACTGACTCAGTGGTAGCTGAAAAAGATCACTTAATGGCATTTAATCTTGCCAAGAGTGTTTGCCTACCAGCAGACATGGAGCATCATAAAAATTTGACCGAGCTAAAGGCCATCCGTTCGGCCTCAAAATCCATGGTGCTTGTAAGTAGCTTCCTTTGCTGTTTTTTCTAATTTGCACGACTTTATGTTCGGTTTTACTACAAGTCTTCCCATTCTTTTTCAGGCCTTGCAAAAGAGCCACATTGCTCATAAGCGCGTATTGGAGCTTCGTAAGACAGCAAGGCAAGCCATGGCCAAAGTAACCGAGAAAACAACCGAGCTAGAAGAAGCCAGGAAGTAGATAACCGAGCTAAAAACTAAGAACGGTTGTCTGACCGATCTTGTTAACTCGGCTGAAGCAGACAAACAAAAGGCTGCAGCCGAGATGAAGGACAAATATCTGCGGGAGCTGGCGAAGCTTGAAGGCAAAAAGAACGTCGAGATCGAGAAGCTAAAGAAGAGTGTGGATGACGCCGAGCTCCGGGGTTACAAGGAGGGGGAGGTAACTTACATTAAACAATGTGAAGCTGCCAAGGATCTCTTCTTCAAATGTGGGTAGAGGGCGGCTGTAGTGCAGCTCGGTCACGGTCCAGAGACCGAGGTCTTCAACGCTCCTGCATTCTTTATACCGAGCTCCATGACGGAATATGCTGCTGCCCTACAGCAACAATTTCTTGAAGATTCTGCTGACGAAGAAGAGACCGTGCCTAATGATACCCCGGTCGTCAATGAGACTGTTAATCAGTCAGCTCGATTGGAGCCAGTGGTGGAAGATCTAACTGATGAGCTGCCTACTAAAACCGCGCTCCCAACCGAGACCGTGCTCCCGAATGAAACCGGGCTCCGGGTTGAACTTGATGCTGATCTTGATGATCTGTTTGCCTGACTGTTTCTCATTTTGTTGCTTGATTTTAGTATTTTCTTCTTTTCTTTGTTGGACACAAATTGTAACCGGGCTGGGGCCCCTCCTTTGTATTTGCTTTGAACTTGCCAATGAAAATCTTCTTTTGTTCTAACTGTTATTTTGGTTTAATTCCCTTTTTGTACTTGCTTTCTTACTGCAATTTGAATGAAGTAGACCATTCTCTGGCCGAGATTTATTTATCCCGGTTTTAACTTTGCAAACTAACTGGGTATACCTGCCAACCACTCTTTAGCCGAGATTCTTACCTCAGCAGAAGAGTACTAACAAGTTGTTTTAATCTAGTCAACCACTCTTTAGCCAAGATCCTTACCCCGGTTGAAGAGTACTAAGAGTTGGTTTAATCCAGCCAACCATTCTTTAGCCGAGATCCTTATCATGGCTGAAGAGTTCTAAGAGTTGGTTTAATCCAGCCAACCATTCTTTAGCCGAGATCCTTACCTCAGCTGAAAAGCACTAAGAGTTGGTCTAATCCAGCCAACCTAGAGTAAAGTGTTCGGTTATTCCGACCAAACGCCCTGCAGCCTAGATCCTTATCCTGGGCTTAGGAGGGGTGTTGGTTTTGCATCCAACCTCTAAGTTGGTTTTTCCAGCCAACCTAGAGTAAAGTGTTTGGTTATTCCGACCAAACGTCCTGCAGCCTGGATCCTTATCCTGGGCTTAGGAGGGGTGTTGATTTTTCCAGCCAACCTCTAGATTGGTTTGTCCAGCCAACCTAGAGTAAAGTGTTTGGTTATTCCGACCAAACGTCCTGCAGCCTGGATCCTTATCTTGGGCTTAGGAGGGGTGTTGGTTTTTCCAGCCAACCTCTAGATTGGTTTTTCCAGTCAACCTAGAGTAAAGTGTTTGGTTATTCCGACCAAACGTCCTGTAGCCTGGATCCTTATCCTGGGCTTAGGAGGGGTGTTGGTTTTTTCAGCCAACTATGTTTTTAATGCCCCTAACTCACTAAAACAATCTTTTACAGAAGGAAACAACTATACTGAAAAGAAACTACTTGTTTTATTGAGAAAGGAAAAAATTACACATACTTAAAAAAAAAAGCTAAAAATAAAATAACTTGAGATTTGCAGTATTCCATGGTCTGGGAATTGCTTTGCCGTCCTCATCTTCTAAGTGGTATGCCCCCTTGCCAGGTAATCCGACCACTTTGTAAGGTCCTACCCAATTGGGCCCCAACTTGCCATCTCCCGGAACCACGGTGTTTCCTATTACTTTGCGCAGCACCCAATCTCCGATCTTGAATTGCCTTGGATGCACTGTTTTGTTGTATTTCCTGGATAACTCTTGTTGGTATGAGGCAATGTGAACCAGTGCTCTTTCTCTTCTTTCTTCGGTGAGGCCGAGTTCCAATGTTATGGCCTCTCCATTCAAGTCTGGATCAAAATTTTCGCTTCTAATTGTGGGGAGACCAACTTCCAGTGGGATTACCGCTTCCATGCCATAGGCTAAAGAGAATGGTGTCTCTCCAATTGATCGCCGAGGTGTGGTACGGTAAGCCCACAGAACATGAGGCAGTTCCTCAGCCCACTTGCCTTTTTCTTTTTCTAACCTCTTCTTCAATCCATCCAAGACAACCTTGTTTGATGCTTCTGCTTGGCCATTTGCTTGGGGATACGCCGGTGTAGAATTGTAGAACTCTATCTTGTATTCTTCACAAAAGCCTCTAAAGATTCTGCCATCAAACTGAGTGCCGTTGTCTGATATTAGGGCTTTAGGTATGCCGAACCGAGTGATGATGTTCTGACAGACGAACTTCTTCACATCTTTTTCCTTGATTGATGCCAATGCCTCTGCTTCCACCCATTTTGTGAAGTAGTCTGTTGCTGCGAGAAAGAACTTCCTGTTTCCGGGTGCTGTTGGAAGTGGTCCCACTATGTCCAAGCCCCACATTGCGAAGGGCCATGGGCTGGTTAGCGGTAGGAGCTCTCTAGCTGGTTGATGTATTTGGTGTGTGAACTTTTGACATTTTCGCACTTCTTCACATACTTCTCCGAGTCTGCTTGCATGTATGGCCACCAGTATCCTTGCGAAATGGCTCTGTAAGCTAACGATCTTCCTCCTTGGTGGCTTCCGCATACGTCTTCATGTATTTCGAACAAGAATGCTTCTACTTTGCTGGGGTGGACACACTTTAGATAAGGTCCTGAGAATGACTTTTTGTACAATGCCATAGATAGGGAGAGCCAAAGTCGCTGCGACTTTGCTCTAATTTTGTTGGCTTTTTTCTTTTCTTCTGGTAAGACGCCGTCTTTTAAGAACAGTATGATGGGATCCATCCATGAGGGGCCTAGTTCGGCGCAACACACCTCTTCTACTTCGGGGTCCTCAATGCTTAGTCTTGGTAGGTAGTCAATTAGTAGTGGATGAGGGATGGACGTATCTGCCATTGACGCAAAGCCTGCTAGTTCGTCTACTCTGCTGTTTTCCTCCCTGCCAATCTGTTCTATCCTCACTACTTCGAATTTCTTGATCTCTGTTCTGACCAATTCTTGGTATTTAGTCATCCTGTCATCCTTTGCCTCGTAGTCGCTTGAGATTTGGTTTACCACCAGCTGTGAGTCGCTGTAAACCATTAGCTCGGTGGCCTTCATGTAGGATGCTAATTTGAGACCTGCAAGAAGCGCTTCATACTCCGCTTCGTTGTTTGATGCTGGGAATCCAAGGTTGACTGCTTGTTCCACAACCAGGCCGTCTGGTGAGATGAGGACTATGCCAAGTCCTGCACCATGCCGGTTGGATGCTCCATCCATAAAGAGCTTCCACATCTCTCCAATGAACAATTTCCAGCAAGTTGAGGGATCAGATGATGCCGTGGGGTCAAGAATGTTGCTGGTGTTTTCTTTAAGGTCCATACTTGCTGTCTGCCCCTCGCTATCTGATTGAACCAAGTCTTTATTTGTTGGTGAGTCTTGGCTTGGTGTAGCATGGTTCGCTTCTGCCTTGCTCTCTTTACTTTGGTCTGCCTTGGGGTCTGACTGAATATCCTGCACCAGGGGTTGCGCTATTCTGACGTCAACTTCTATCCCTGGTTCGGTTGTATTAGTCAGGTCGACTGGGCAGATATGATGACTTCCTGGGGTGAATTCTGCGACAAAGTCTGCCAAAGCTTGGGCCTTTATCGCGGTTCTGGGTTGGAACTTGATGTCGAATTGTCCCAACTCTACTGCCCACTTCAAGATTCGCCCAGAAAAGTTTGCCCTCTCAAACAAAGCTTTTAATGGGAAAGCTGTGAGGACGACTATGGTGTGGGCGTGGAAGTAGTGCGACAATTTTCTTCAGGCCATCATTAAGGCCAAGGCCAGTTTTTCCAGTGGCAAATACCTCGTTTCGGCGCCCAGCATTAATGTTTTGCTGACATAATAAATGGGCAGATGTTGGATTCCTTCTGCACGGACCAATACTGCGCTAATTGCGTGCTGAGAGACCGCCAGGTACATGAAGAGTTCTTCTCCAGGTATTGGGGTGACAAGTAGTGGTGGAGAAGACATATATTCTTTCAAGTTTTCCAGAGCGCGGTCACATTCTTCGTCCCACTCGAACTTGGCTTTTTATGCTTGAAAAAATGGTCGTAGTCTGTCTGATGACCGGCTAATGAATCGGTTGAGTGCAGCTGCTATGCCGGTGAGATGCTATACTTCCTTTACTGAGTTAGGCCTCTCCAGATCTTGAATAGCTTTGATCTGGGAGAGGTCTGCCTCTATACCCCGGTTGGTTACCAGGAAGCCCAGGAATTTACCAGATCCTACACCGAACGCACACTTAGATGCATTAAGGCGTAACTTGTGCCTCTTCAGAATCTAGAACATCTCACCTAGGTCCCTTAGATGGTCGTTCTCATCCTTGCTTTTGATCACCATATCGTCAATGTAAGCTTCCATTGTTCTGCCTAACAACAGCTCAAACATCTTGGTGACCATTCTCTGGAATGTTGCCCCTACGTTCTTTAGGCCAAAAGGCATGACCTTGTAGCAATACAGTCCTCTTGGAGTGGTAAAGGACCTGACCTCCTGGTCTGGTTCGTACATGGCGATCTGATGGTAGCCTCTGTATGCATCCAGAAAGCTAAGTCAGTTGTGCCCCGCCGTTAGGTCTACCAATTGATCTATCCGTGGTAGGGGAAAGCTGTCCTTTGGGCATGCTTTGTTGACTGTCTTATAGTCGATGTAGACACGCCATTTGCCATTCTTTTTTGGTACCACGACTGTGTTGGAAATCCATCGGGGGTAATGCACCTCTCTGATAGCTCCTACCTCTAGCAGATTTCCCATTTTTTCCGCCACTATCTCGGTGTAGTGGAGGGCCGATCTGCGAGTGCGCTGAATGATTGGTCTAGCGGATGGGTGGACATTGAGTTAGTGACAGATGAAGTCTGGATCAATGCCTGGCATGTCGTAGGGTGTCTAGGCGAACACTTCGATGTTAGAGGTCAAGAATTCCAAGACCTCTAATCTCTCAGTGCTGGACAACGACGAACCGAGCAAAAAGAACTTATCCGGGTTCTTTTCATCTATTCTTACCTCTACCAAGTCTTCCACCGCTTTTTGATCAGCTGCTTTGCTGACATCTGCGAATAGTTCATTGCTCTCAGGTTCTTCCACCGAATGAACATATCCCTTGGTAGCGCGGCTGCCATTAACCATGACAAAGCATTGCTTGGACATAATCTGGTCTCCAAAGACCTCTTCAATTACCCCGACTTCGTTGGGGAACCACATTACTTGATGGTAGGATGACGCTACAGATCGCATGGCATGCAGCCATGTTCTTCCCAAGATTATGTTGTAAGTGGAAGGGACCTTTAACACCCAAAACTTCACTTGTTTTGTCACGCTTCCTGCCCTGACTGGAAGGATGATCTTGCCGACTAGCCACTCTGGCATTAAGTTGAATCCGATTAGGGGGGACACAGCTGGTGCCAAGTCTTTGTCCTCCAATTTCAGTTGTTTGAAGGTGTCGTAGTACATTATTTCACATGAGCTCCCTTGGTCAATCAAAATCCGCTTGACGTCGAAATCCATGACTCGGAGAGTGACGACCAGTGCATCATTGTAAGGGCAGTATATCCTTGCCAAGTCTCTATCTGAAAAAGATATGACGTTCGTGGTTTCTGTTTTTCCTTTCTTGATTGTGGGCTGTGCACTTAGAACCTCCCTTAAGTGCTCAGCCTATTTGATCATGCCCCTGAGCTCACATATGTGGTCAGGTTCGCATATCCCATGTACTACGTTTATCACGCCTTGAGGTGGGGCGTCGATTGGCATTTCGTTTGGGTGGTTGTCATTTTGGGGGGCTGGCTGCGCCCCTCCTTTAATGTATTTTTCTAGGTGACCGGCCGCTACCAATTCCTCTAGATGTTATCTTAATGGTGTATAATTTTCAGTGCGGTGGCCCTTTTCTTTATGGAAGGTGCACCGTGATCTTTCGTCGTAGTCCTTCTGAGCCTCTCCTAGCTTGGTAAGCCATTTGACGAAAGGTTTATTGCGTATCTCGCTTAGAATCCGGTAGATTGGCTTTTTGAATACCGTGGTAATGGCAGTGCGGACTCTTAACCATCTTTTATCCTGGTCTTCTCCGTTGTCCCGCCTGCCTCATCTGTTTTTGTTTGGACGTTCTACCGCGTTGACCTTTGCCGCGCTCTTTTTATCTGGTACTGCCGTTGCACTAGACTTTGCTTTAGCACGGGCGCCATCTTCTTCAACCCGAATGTGCTGGTGTACTCTCTCCATTAAGGCCTCCATTGTGAAAGGCGGTGTCATAGTGATTGAGTCCCTTAGTCTGTTCCCGATTGGAAGGCCTCTTTTGTATTGTGCGATGGCGAGATTGGTGCAGCAGTCCTCAATCTGGTTGAAGGTCTCCCAGTAGCGGCTATTGTAGGATTTTAATGACTCTTTTTCGCCCATGTCGATGGAGAGCAGTTGATCAATTTCCACCGGGGTTTTGGTGTTCGTTTTGAACCTTGTTACGAACGCCTCCGCCAATTGTGCCCAGGAGGCTATGCTGCCTTCTGGAAGTTTTTCGAACCAAGTCAAGCCGAGGTCACCAAGGCTTGATGGGAAGAGGATGCACATCAAAGCCTCGTTTCGTCGATATACCGGCATAACCTGGCGGAAGTGGCTTAGGTGCATGTAAGGGTCTGTCTTCCCTTCGTACGTGGTAAATTTAGGCTGGATGAAGCTTGAGGGTAATGATGCGTTCTCAATCGCCGGAACGAACGGCGAGCTATGTAGTCTTGCAAACGCTTTATCTATTGGTTTGTAGGCAAGGTGTGGTACTGGCATTCCAACCTCGACGCTTTCATGCGTCCGAAGAGCCAACTGTCAAAGGGCTGAAACTCTGCGCGGGTCGTGTGCCATAGCATCCTCTTTCTGTCGCGCCCTTTCTTCAAGCACAGTCCATAAGTCGGACGATCTAGGCAACTCCGTTTGCCTGGATGATGTATGGTGTGTGTGTGAGGGCCGATAGGTACTTCCCTCTGTGTAAGACCTTAATGATCTCGTTCTCTCAGACCTGGAGTAACGAGTTCTGGAAGTCCTTGATTGAGTGTCGCTCATCCCGAGGCTTCTACTTTCTGCTTGCGATGTCGTGGTATGCCTACTACGATCTTCTGAGTGGCGAGGAGGCGCATTGCTTTTGCGCCCCTCTCCTGTCGCCACCCCTTTTCCCTTGATCTGGCACTTCGTGACCTCCATGTTCGCCACCATCTTCCTTATTAATTCATCTTGTTCCTTCACGCGGTCCTCCAGAACTTGAGGATCAATCCTCCGCCTTTGTCTGTCAGGACTTCGTGAACGAGAGTGACGGGGGCTGTTAGTCCGCCTCCTCTCCCTTGCATCCCTCCTAGGATTTTGTCGTTGTGGCTCCAAGTCCGCCATGGGAGGGATAGAAGGTAGGCCTTCGCGCCTTGCACCCCCCTCTGGTGTTTGTCCGTCGATGGCGAACTGCGGCAAATCTTCGTTGTGCGCCATTGCTTCTAAAGAGGAAAAGCTTGATCAAGAAGTTTTGTTCTAGTCTGATTTTTCCACAGACGGCGCCAATTGTACGGGAAAGAAATAAACCTTCTCGTATAATCCTGTTGATCAAGTCTGCACTCCTCCGTACAACGTCGCTTTGCTCCCTGAAAATACAAACGTGAGCTAGCCGGCGGGTGTGTGCCGGATACCTCTCTGATGCCTAAGTCAGCAAAATAGACAAATAGACAAAAAGCTCTGTATGTTCAGGAATCAAAGTTGTGTTACCTCTCCATAGGTGATGTTGTGAGCTTTTATAGGTTCCGCGTGGCACAATCCTAGTAGGACTCTTACTCGTCCATGTAGAGTCCTCCTAGGAGTCATACTCCTGAAAGATAATGCTTATCCTTCAACACCCTCCTCACTGCTTAAACCAAGTGAGATGGTTTCAAACCAGTAGTATGGCAAAACGACCGGGATAACATAGCCATGCTAAACGGGCCAAAATGACCGAACTCTAGTTAGCTCGGCTCTCTCTTCACAGCTTGTACCCCGGTTTCACCTATTGAGACCGAGCTAACCGTAGCAAGCTTGGACCGGGCTAACCAAAGCTAGGCTTACCGTGCGAAGTCGCCGTATCTCAGCTCTGAATGGCGTGACCGAACTAACTTAGTCTGGCGGCAAAAGCCTTACTTTGGACCGAGCTAACACTTGACCGTGGCCCATCTCTCAAGCCTCTTCATTACGGCCCAAAGAACAACTCATTGCCTAGCTCGGCCCAATTTACATATAAATTACCCTCTCAGGTACTACTTCTATCCATTCACGAATATACTCATTCCTAACTCTGTCTTTTCTAATTTTGTCATACATCTACCCTATCATTATCATCTTAGCAACACTCATCTTATCTATATATTGTTTCATACTTGCCCAACATTTTGTCCCATACAACATCACTGGTCTAATAACCGTTCTATAGAACTTTCCTTTTAGTTTAATGGGTACTTGTTTATCGCAAAGTACCCCAGTTGCATTCCTCCATTTAAGTCACTCCACCTTAATTCTATGGACCACACCCGTTCCAATCTCCCAAACCGTTGTGATAATTGATCCTAAATAACGAAAATGTTCACTTTTAGGTAGTTTGGTTCTCTATCTTCACTTTTCATTTGCTTCCGTTGTTATTGTTACTAAAATTACACTCCATATACTCTATCTTAGTTTTGCTTATCCTAAATCCTTTAGATTCAAGTGCTTCTCTCAGAGTCTCCAATTTAATATTAACTCCTTTTCTAATCTTATTCACTAACACGATATTAATTGCAAAAAAAAAAAAAATACACCATAGCACATCATTTTGAAGATTTCTTGTTAACTCATCCATAACTAAAGCAAAAAGATAAGGACTTAAGGTTGATCGTTGGTGTAACTCCACAGTAATTGAAAACTCACTTGTCTCTCCAGTCGGCGATCTAATAATGATCACCACACCTTTATACATGTCCCTAATCACATCAATGTAGCCTTTTGTCACCCATTTATTCTCTAAACCTACTAGATTATATCTCGAGACACTCTATCATATGTTTTCTCAAGATCGATAAAAAACATATGAATGTCTCTTTTCTTCTCTCTATACTTTTCTATTACTCTCCTCAAAATATAGATCGCTTCCATTGTTGACATATCGGGCATAAATCCAAATTGATTTTCTGACACCTTTGTCATATTTCGCAATCGACGTTCTATCCACTCTCTTCCACACTTTCATTATATGTCACACTAGCTTGATTCCTCTATAGTTGTTGCAATTTTGGACATCTCCTTTATTTTTATAAATTGGCAATAAAATATTCTTCCTCTACTTCTTTGGTATTTTTGTAGTCAATAGAATCTTGCTAAATAACCTAGTTAACCAAGTAACCCCCTTCTTACTCAAACATTTTCAAGCTTCAATAGGGATGTCATCAGGTCTTAAAGCCTTATTCGATTTCATCCTCTTAAGTGCAATCTCCACTTCAAAGTTCATAATCCTACGATAGAACATGTAGTATTGGTTTTAATTATTATTGGCTACTTCCACCCTTTTTGACCTTACTCCATGTTCCTTATTTAACAACTTCTCAAAATAGTTTTTCCACCTCTTCTTAATCTCGTCATCCTTCACCATTACTTTAGAGTCCTCACTCTTGATGCATTCAACCTGATTAAAATCTTTTGTTTTCCTTTATCTTAGCAAGTTTGTATATTCTTTTTTCTCCCTCCTTACTATCTAAGTCTAGTGTATAGGTCATCATAGGCTTTTAACTTAACATCTCTCATTACATTTTTGACCTCCTTATTAGCTAATCTATAGTTCATAAGGTTTTTTTCAGTTCTATCATTTTTTAAAGCACTCTTTTTTCTCCTTACTACCACTTGAACCTCATCTTTCCACCAGCAAGTTTCCTTAGAGTTAGATCACTTTCCTTTTGACTCTCCAAGGATTTTTCTTGAAATTCTCTTCATACAATTGGCTGTCAAGTTTCACATAGTATTAGTATCATATCCCAAGTTCCAAGTACTTTCTTTATCTATTGTATTCTTAAATATTTTTAATTTATCCCCTTTTAGGTCCTACGACGTCCACTATCCTTCCTAGCTCGGTATTGCCTTTTAAAGCATAAATCCAGTACCAAAATTCTATGTTAAGATGTCAGGCTCTCTCCAGGAATCGCCTTACAGTCGCTGCATTTTAGATGTCAAGCCTATTGAATTGTTCTTTGGTAAAAAAAAAGAAAAGGAATAACTACTTTTTGAAGATAATAATATTAATAATAATAATAAACACAAGAAATAGTACATTTATGTATTTTTTCGGTCTTTAGCATTTTTTTCTAAACTTTTAAAATGCATTTAACATATACATCTAAAACAAATTTAGTATAAAACATTTACTAAAAACAAAAAGATATCCACCATAAAAGTTGTGTAATTTTGCAAGCATTGATCTACTTGGAAGAGAGGAAAGAAAAAAAATTAAGATAGTGTTAGTTTAGTTTATAACTACATTTTGGCCACCTCTTTTCTCTAAATTCTTAATTAAATCCATGATGTAAATTATATTTTTAATAGAGCATACAATGTAATTTTAATGCATGAAAAAAAGGTCTACCATTCACATATACACTTCACTCTATGTCACGAAATAATAACTCTCTATTGACACTATTTGCCTTTGCAAGATGCAAGTCACTCTAACATATCCCAATCTCTCTCAGTCTTTTTAAATTTCTAACAAGAAAACTGTAACATGGCTAATTATGCTTTTCTTCTTTGACCAGGCGTTTGGCCTGCAGCGTGTTGTTGGGTTTTGTGAGATCACAACGGAGTCCACATCGATAATCTGAACTGTTTAATGTTTAGAACTCATCAAATACTTTATTCTTATAAAAAATCACATTGATCGAATATAGATAACCACTATATTTACATGGTTTGTTAATTTATGGAATTAATAACATTGTTAGCTATATCTGAACTGTATTGGTCACACTTTATTAGTAGTGAGAGGGCAAAATATAAACAGGTCAGATTCAAGCCTTGGACCGGTCCAATCTACTAAGCCCAAACCCAACTAGGCCACACAAGCACTTGGGCCCAACACGCAGTAAAAAAGCTAGCCCAGTCGCGATGTTAGGCTGGGCCAAGCTGCTAGATCTAATTCATAAGACATAACTAATGGGCCAAATCCATCATCAAAATTGAAATGGGCCAAGCTCACCCAAAGATATCTGAATGGGCCAGCCTATCTCTAAAAGCAATCTTACGAAAGGTCGAGCTGAGGCACATCGGTACCGAGCTAAGGAAACCTCTCAGAGAAACGTGGAAATTGTGAACATATGCATGTGTAGACTGCCACTGTAGCAATCCCAGTTTTGCCACTTCACTGAGTATGTTGGGGGTCGAGCTGCTTGGTTAGCTCACGGGGGTCCAAGGGTAGCGCCCTGGCGGGGATCGAGCTGCCCGGTCAACTCGCAGGGGTCCAAGGGGCAGCACCCCTAGCGGGTCCTAGGGCAGCGCCCTGGCGGGGTTGAGGGGCAGCGCCTCCGAAGCAAAAATGCAAAATGTATTCAAAATTGCTTGTCCGCTCGAGCAGCCGTTTTTGTGCTCGAGCAGAGAATGTTTGGTTTAAGAAGTTTGACCTGTCTACAAAAGTACTGGGAAAGTATATTTGATGCTCGAGCGGGGCTTTCCATGCTCGAGTGGATCATGTTATATCAGTTCATGAGTCTAATATTTCAGATCACTTTTGTATATCTCTCTCTCTCTAAAAACCCTTTCCTCTCCATTCTCTCTACATGTCCCTACACCAAATTAGATCAAAACCTTGATTTTTCAAGATCCATTAGAGTTCTGCCATAACTTCTTCATCAAAATTGGTTAACTTCTCGAGGGCTTCGTTATGTGCAGTGAAAAACGAGTTTCGACACTGTTGATTTTGCGGGTTTCATCTTATTTCTTCTTCAAAACTTGAGGTAGGGATTTTCTTAGAGTTATATATATATTTTTGCAAGATCTATATGATTTTTGAAATCAGCTTTCGATAGCTTTCAAAATTGATTGTTGATTCGAGAAGTTGAGCGATTTTGAAAGTGGGTTTGTCTCTTGTTCTTTTAAAATGATTTTATGGGTTTTGATCTTCGTTGATTGAAGAAAAGATGATTTTGGAAAGTTTTCTTTCAAAAGATTTGAGTCATATAGTTTTGGTGAGAAAACCTAGAATTTGAGGATTTTTTTAAAAGAGACTGAAAATCCATGAATGATATTGTTATATTTATTTTGTGTGTCAAAATAAATGGATGTTTGGAAAATTTCTTATTTATATTTATATAAATGATGAATTTCAAGGAATATGAGGATTGTTGTTCATTTTGGAAATTATTATTGAAACATTGAAATAGTCTTAAAATAACTAATCATTGAGGATACTTGAGAAGAGAAAATTGTGTTATTCTTTGGATGATGAATTGGAATAAAAGTATTCGTATTCATCTTGTGAAATTGGCATATCAATTCATTTGATTAGATTAAACTTTGAAAATTGATTTGAAAACTTGCATTGAGAAAAGAATGTTAAGAAACAAGTTTTCATAGAATGGTTTTGGGGTAAATACGTTGGTAAGTCTTGATAGGTGGTGTAGATGATATTGAATAAGTTGGCCTGAGAGTCCGGGGTGAAAGACTAAAAACCCGCGCGAATAGGTGTCGAGCCTTCCGGTTAATACCGAAAAAAATAACAATTTGGTAGTACTCGTATAGTCTACTTGCAGACACCGACCTAGGGATTACCAGAGTCGTATTTACCACCCTTGAAATAAATTGTTAAGTTTTGAACAATTGAAATTGTATGATATCATTGAGCATGATGGTTTTCAAAAGATGAAATTGTGATTTATCTTCAAAAAGGGCATAACATAGCATGTGCATTTCATCTCTTGAGACTTGTATAAAATGTATATACTTTGTTAAGAATTTCCTACTAGCCTTTATGCTCACCCTATGGGATTTTTGTGCAAGAAAAGATGTGGTTATCCCGCCCAACTAGGGGTGTGGAAGTATGTGTGTTGGGAGTACAATGATCTTATTTTGCAGTGACTCTGTATGTAATCCAATGGCTGTGTTTGTGTGGGTTTCAATAATCGTTTTGTGTAACTAGGCTCTAGCCTTGGAAACTTGTAAACCCTTGAGGGTATTTATTTGTTTATTTACTTGTTGTTGGATTAATGTATTGTTGCATGAAGAACTATTGTATTATGTAATGTAAATTTGGAGATTTATATTCGGTTTTCCTTGAAAGAGCCATGATTGTTGTATTATCATTTGGGCTAGAAATGTGGGGCATTACAGCCACCTTAGCTAGTCCCCCATCCTAGAATCACGAAAACAGTTAGCAAAGGGATTGTGATCTATTATATGCATGGTTACAATGAGCACATATATCCATGGTCAACTACCTTATGGTCCTCTACCTTGAATAATGTTAAGAGAAGCCTTGAGGCGCCAAAGCTCCATGAAACCATCTTGGGCAACAAGTAAAGTATTCTGTATAAGCCTCAACCTCTTCACATTGAAGGTAACTTGAACTAACTCAATCCACCTGAATTAAAACACTATTTCTTTCCCTCTCTCTACACCTAGAGAGGATCCTTCATCTTCTCCGATCACTTATTCCCACGCTGGAGGGGTTTTCCAGCCAACCCCGGCTGACTCTGACGGTGTTCCGTTTTGCAGATCCCCAGTTCCTAGATAGTTCATTTTAGCTATGGAGCTCCGATCCACTTTTATCTTGTGTGGGATTTGGTACGCACAATTGGTGCGGTGAGCATGGATCCTTCATTTCTGAGTTATACATCTGATTCCGGCAATGAGAATTGAGGAATTCCTTTCTCTACATCGACTCCGCCAGCGGAGAAGACAAGGATAAGGGTTTGGCGCTGCCAACGGTTTTGAAGAAATAGACTAGAAACAATAACTAGACTCCAGAATATGTCGAGCCCCGTCAACTCTTTTCTAGTGGCACTTTTCACTATTTTATGTTGGAGAAGGACTATAGAGATCGTATTATCAATTTCATGGGGATAGAGATACAAGAACTGAAAGCACAACTCAAGAAAATGATAGGCAATCCGATGGAGAAGAGGTCCAACACATAACCTTTTCGTTTGTATCGGAGAAGTCCATTTATGGAGTCACCAGCAAAGGAAGTCCCTAAAAATGGTTCTGGGCAGCGAAGTCAGCCAATTCCAGTACACAGTGAATCAGCGAGCAGCCATACCCATGGTTCATGCCGGAAGAAAGGGTAAAATATAAAAATGGTCAGCCAACATACAGAGTACCCACTTCATCCCTAAGATCTCCGGACCTGGTTGATCGGGAACAGAGAAAACGAGTGACAGTAAAAACAAGAGGCATAGTATCTCGATCGCAATGTTCATTAGTGGGAGTACCGAGCGCTGGATCGACTCGTATCTTCTCCCTTCTCTCTAGACATTGAAGACTTGGAACCCCCAAAGAAGTTCACACCATATGATAGGAAGTTGGATCCATTCATACACATCCGCCGTTACCGACAGATGATGTCTCTGTGAAACCGAAACGATGCACTCATTTGCAAGGTCTTTCCGTCTAGCTTGGGAGAATCCAGACCCTATTGGTTCGATCGCCTCCCTACTGGATCGATCTATGACTAGAAACAGTTTTTGGAGAAATTTCTAGCCAGATTCGTTTCCAATACCAAAATCTTGAATGAGCTAGATACTTTGTGTTAGACTAATTTATTTTGATGATTTATTTAATTATATTTTAATTTATTTGAAAGAGAAAAATAGAATCCAAAATTTATTTTAAGGATTTATTTAATTATATTTTAATTTATTTGAAAAAGAAAAATAGAATCGAAAATTTATTTTGATAATTTATTTAATTATGTTTTAAATCCAAAATTTATTTTGATGATTTATTTAATTATGTTTTAAATCCAAAATTTATTTTGATGATTTATTTAATTATGTTTTAATTTATTTGAAAGAGAAAAATAAAATCAAAATTTATTTTGTCCCATTATTTCTCACCTAAACTTTTTTCCTAAATATTGTCTGAATATATTTAATATTTGCTTAAATCAGGAGTTTATTTCAACCCAAAAATAATGCCCAAACCAGAGGTTCAAACAGCCCGAAACAAAGGTTCAAACTGCCCAGCACAGCAGCAGGCCAAAAGCTTCAAACAGTCCAAAACAAAGGTTCAAACAGCTCAGTCCAATAGCAGACCGAAAGGTTCAAACAGCCCAGCACAGCAGCAGGCCAAAAGGTTCAAATAGAAGATATTCAAATTAGTAATGATGAAGTGGAAGATATTCAAATTAGTAATGATGGAGGGGAAGATATTCAAATGAATACAATGGCTATAAATTCAAATGAATACAACGACTATAAACGGCTATAAATTCAAATGAATACAACGGCTATAAACGGCTATAAGTTTCATTATATATACCAAAACCTCTAATGTAAACAAGTTACAAAAAAAGCAGAAAATATTCTTTGATCTATAATCACTCACATCTATTCTTTGAAAAATTCTCTGAGAAGTGTTCTTTAATTTTTGCTTACATCCTGTTTCAAAAATTATGCACTGAGATGTATAGCTATAAGTCTATTTTTTCTGTGTGAGGTTTACAGAAAAACTAGAGCTTCATTTTTATATCTATCTCTGAGAGATAATTCTTGTAGCTTTCTGTGAAAGCAAAAACACCTTCTTTTCAACTTTGTAAGAGTGTAGTACACTCAGTGTTCTTGACTTAGAAAGTCTGTGTAAAATCTGTGGAGGATTGCTCAATCTGTGAAAAGGTTGCTAGCACCTATGAAGCTAGAGTATAGTGGAAAATCTCAAGTGAAGCTTGAGGAGTGGACGTAGGCCGAGTTGAAGCCGAACCACTATAAATTTGTTTGCCTTTCTCTCCCTTATCTCTTTATTTTATTTAAATTGCCATAGCTATATTTCACATTTTCACTGTGTTAAAATCATTAACTGACATAGTTGTTAGAACACTTGTTTTAATTATTTTTATTTCATTAACTATATTTATCTATTGTGCTAGTCATAATTTTTATTAGGGTATTATTATTTTTATTTGTGAAAACCTAATTCGCCCCCCTCTTAGGTTGTCTTTTGGGTAACACTTTGTTTAACCTTCGGAAGGAAAAGAAGGAAACCTTACCTAATTACTCGAGGAGGTACTGGGAAGAACAAAACGAGTTAGAGAAGAACGTCTACAGCAAGCAAATGACAGTGATTTCTTTCAAGCATGGTTGGCGTCTAGAGAGCACATTGAGGCAGTCACTTACCAAGTGCCTAAGCGCCACCCTGAAGGATTTGCGAGCTAGAATTGAGCAGTACACTCGTCTTAAAGATGATCATATTCCCATCGAAGTTGTGTTGGTCGAACAACCGAACTAAGGGGACAAACGAAGAACAGATTGAAGAGAACCCCGCAAACTTATAGTAAACGAGATAGACAAATTCAAGTCCCACGAAACAATCATTATGGTGTTCAAAGAACCCATCTACCACCTTATGGAGAAAATCAGGAGGGAACCATACCTTGTTTGGCCACCAAAGATGTTAGGAGATCTAGCTCGGCGTAACCAGAAGCTAAGGTGCACCTATCACCAGGATAGGGGGCACATGACTCAAAACTGTAGAGCGTTGAAGCAACATTTGAAGGAATTGGTAGTTGTTGGACACATCTAAGAGTACGTCAATCCAGACAAGACTGTGGCCGAACAAGGGAACCCCTTACCATAACAGAATACTGAACATCCTTCTCGATTGGTCATCTATGTAATTCATGGTATGGCCAAACTTGAGAGAGAAGAAGTGCTTTGAGGAGAAATTACGAAGGCTACCCAACTTCAACAAATGATGTCAGTCAGTCCAGCACCGAAAAAGGTTAGAACATAACCTAAATCTCCTTTCTATAATGCTTCATTTGCTGAGAAAGATTTAGAAGGAATTCAACATCTATACATTGATGCATTGATTATTACTATCGGGATTGGAAAATAATTCGATGTGAAACGAGTCCTAATGGATCAGGGAGATATTCTGTATTATGATATGTTCAAGAAGCTCGGTCTTACCGAGCAGAATCTCACCCCAGCAATGACACCACTGGTCAGCTTGCCTGAATGGCCACTCGGTATGGTAACTTTACCTGTCGTAACTAGGACAAGGACTCTTCAGATTGAATTCTTAGTTGTGAACACTCCATCTCCTTACAACACCATCCTTGGCCGACCTTGGATCCATAAAATGGAAGCAGTCCCCTCAATCTATTATTAGCTCATCCCCTTCCCGACGGAGCATGTAGTAGAGTAGATTAAGGGGGACCAAGTTGCAGCAAAATACTATTTCATGGTTGCCATAAAGACTAAATGGCTCTGTAATTAGGTTCAGGCAGTCCAGGTAGCAAATCAGCCTGTACTAGAAGATGTCGGAGGAACTCTAGCTAAAAAGATGATGGAAGACCTGGAAAAAGTTTTAGTGGAAAAAGGTGATCCTGAGAAATACTTTCTTATCTGTACCTTACTTGGTACTGATGAGAAACTTCAGTTGCTGGATTTTCCGAGGGAAAATATAGAAGTATTTGCATGGTCAACCTACGACACTTCTGACTTGGATCCTAAATTTTCCTGCCACAAACTTAATGTTAATCCTTTAGCTTGGCCTATTGTACAAAAGAGCAGAAGATCATCAGTTGAGCATATTGAAGCAGTAATTGTGGTGGTAGATAAGCTCATAGCTGCGGGGGCAATTCGGGAGGTACAAGACCCGTAGTGGTTGTCTAATACAGTTGTAGTAAGAATGACAAGTAGAGAGTCTGTGTTGATTTTACCTGCCTCAACAAAGCCTGTCCGAAAGACAGCTTTCCTTTGCCACGTATAGATTAGGTCGTCAAGTCAATGGTCGGACATGACCGGATGAGTTTCTTCGACGCCTATAGTGGCTACCATCAGATACCCCCGTTCGGCCTAGACCAAGAGAAAACAACATTTATCACTTTAGGGGCACCTACTATTATAAGGTAATGCCATTCGGCCTTAAAAACACTAGAGCGACTTACCAGCGGATGGTGATTCGAATGTTCAAAGATCAGCTGGACAAACTATAGAAGCATATATAGATGATATGGTGGTTAAGAGTCGACCTGCAATCAACCACCTTACCAATCTAAAGAAAGTTTTTAGCATCTTGAAAACCCATCAACTTTGCCTTAATGCCTCGAAATGTACTTTCGGGGTAGGAAGAGGGAAGCTCTTCGGTTACATGGTTACTTGAAGAGGAATCGAAGTGAATCCAGATCAGATTAAAACAATACAAGACATAAAAATACCGAAGAAGGCCAAGGAACTTCAGAAATTAGGTGGAATGGCTACAACGCTGAACCAGTTCATCAGCAGGTCCTCATATTGAATGAAGCCTTTATTCTAACTTTTGAGGAAAAAGACTGCGTTTGAATGGTGACCCAAGTGCACCGAGGCACTGCAGGACCTCAAGAAGTATCTCAGTTCACTACCTCTCTTTTTTACTCCAAAACTAGGGGAAGAACTATACCTATATTTGGCAGTTTCAAGCCATGTAGTAAGTGCAGTACTGATTTGCAAAGTGGAAAAGGAATAGAGTTTGGTGTACTACGTCAGCAAAACTATTTTGGGTGCCTAGATGTCATATCTACCACTTAAAAAGTTGGCTTATGCTCTATTCGTCACATCGAGAAAACTTCAACAGTACTTCTAGGGCCATACCATCAATGTCTTTACTGAGTTCCCTCTCAGATTTGTCTTTAGCCGAGCTAATTTCTCAGGCCAAATAGCGAAATGAACGGTTGAGCTTGGTGAGTTTAACATTAGGTATTAGCCCAGAACAACAATCAAGGCCCAAGTCTTGGCAAATTTTGTCACCGGATTCGCCCCCACCCCAAGCATCATACATCCGAATACCAGCTCGGTACTAGTGCCACGCACCATCGAGCTGGGAAAACAAAGTGTTTTAAAAACATGAAAACTCTTCGTTGGAGACATCTGGGAACTCTACGTTGACGGATCATCTAATAAGTGAGGCTCGGGACAGGGGTGGTATTGATCTCTCTAAAGGAATTCATCTAGGAACAAGCTCTAAAGCTTGGATGGAAAGCCTCCAAAGACGAGGCAGAATACGAAGCATTGCTGGCTGGTCTGCGTAGTGTCGAGCACTTCAACACAGACAAACTCCTGGTTTTCAATGATTCTCAGCTAGTTGTTAACCATGTCACTGAGATCTACGAAGAAAGAGACGAAAGATTGTCCATGTGTGCAGACAAGGCCAGAGATATAATCAAGAAATTTCAGTCCATACGAGTGGTACGAATCAATAGAGACAAAAATAGTCATGTTGATGCCCTATCATGCCTCTATTTATTAGTAGACACCAAAGATTCTAGAAAGATTTGGGTTGAGTTTGTGCTAGAACCAAGCATTGTGTCTTTAAACCCGATCCTCTATACGAACTTAGGACTGAGCTCGATGGACCCAATACTTGCTTTTTTGAGATCTGGCACTCTCCCCGAAGACAAGAAAGAGTCTAACAAAGTTCGATATCAATTAGCTCGGTTCTGGATCTCACCATCTGGGAAACTGTACCGACGCTCCTACCTTGGCCCTTATCTACTATGTGTGCATCCAAATCTAGTTGAGAATGTTCTATACAAAATTTACGACGGGATTTGTGGAAGCCACGTTGGTGGAAGGTCGCTGGCATACCATGCCCTAACTCATGGGTACTAGTGGCCATAGATATAGAGAGACGCGTAGCAGTACGTTCAGAAATGTGACAAATATCAGAGGTTCACTCCTCTAGTCCATCAGCCACCCAAAACTCTCATTTCGCTCACAAGTCCTTGGCCCTTCACTCAGTGGGGCTTGAACATCATCGGACCTCTGGGGGACTGGGAACAGAAGATTCTTCATCGCTGCAATCTATTATTTCACCAAATGGGTGGAAGTAGAAGCATTGGCAAGTATCAAGGAAGCAGACACAAAGCTATTCTTTATAAGGAATGTCATAGTCCATTTTAGCATCCCAAGGGTACTGATTGTAGACAATGGAATGCAGTTTGATAGAAAAAATTTTAGGAAGTTCTATGCCAATCTCAGGATCGAATATCGAAACTTCTCTTCAGGCTACCCACAAAGCAATAGGCAGGCATAGTCGTTAAATAAGACCATCATTAATGGTGTGAAGAAATGGCTTCAAAGTACAAAGGGGCAATGGGTTGAAGAGTTACCCCATGTGTTGTGGGCCTACCAGACGACGACATGACGCTCAACCAGGGAAACTCCCTATTCCGTGACTTATGGAATTGAGGCCGTTATTCCACTGAAAGTCGGTCTCCCAACCATCCGGTTAGAATTGTTTAAAGATGCAAGTAACGAATAAATCATCACTCAAGCACTGGACATGGTAGAAGGTCGAAGAGAAGCAGCACTGATCAGACTTGCAACCTATTAGCAACAACTTATCAAGAGTTTGAACAAGAAGGTCCTCCCAAGATAGTTTACATCTGGCGAATTGGTTTTGAGAAAAGTTATGGACCACAAAAGGGTGCTTGGTGAAGGAAAGTTAGGTCTCAACTGGGAGGAGCCTTACAAGGTTATAGTCGTTGATGAAAATAGAGCATATTATCTGGAAGATCTCAACAGCAAAGCCATATGTTGGCCCTAGAATGTAGCAAATCTCAAGAAGTATTATCATTAGTCTATATTCCTAAATATCTATCAAAGTGTAAAGGCCCTTCTCTTTTGATTAATGAAAAATCTCTCTGCTCCATGAACTTTTGTTTCCAGCACCTATACAGCCTTAAGGCCAGAATCGATTGATAATTAATATAGCCCCTTAAGATCCAAGTTCTGGGGGCATAGTTCAAACTAAAGATGGTTTGGACTAAGGCAGAGTTAGCAATAACTCTCGAAATAGCTTCATTGGGAATGAACGGATTTTAGCAAAGTCAAGGAATGACTTTCGAAATTAGCTTCAGTATTAACTAAACAAAATTAGATTCGGGAACGAAATTAACTTCGGTTTTAACCAAAAGGAATTAGCTTCAAAACAACCGAACGAAATTAGCTTCGGAACGACCAAATGAATTTAGCAAAGTCAAAGCAATTTAACTTTTGAAATCTTAGTTTGGTTTGCACTCAAACATGCCAAGTGGAATTGCTTAGTGGAATTATGTTTGACAACCAAATGGAATTGCTTGGTAGAAATCACAGTAACGAATTTTTCAACATGATTATTTCTTTTCTTAAATTCCCAGGATTTTCAAAGTCATGAACGGCTCTTTCTTAAGTACAAATGCATCGAAATTCAACACTTCAATACTGCTTCATGCGAACAGAGTTGGAATAGACTCGAATAATTCTTTTAGGAGAAAACTTTCAACACTAGTTTTTCTCAGCTTGAGGTAGGGGCAAACAATTGTTTTTCCGGAACCAACTTGGACCTGAGTAAGACACTCCTTAATACCATTTTTACACTTATGCTATCAAAGTTGGAACAGACTTAAGCAATTTTCTCAAAGAGGAAGACCTTCAGTGCAAATCTTATTTAGCTCCAGGTAGGGGCAAACAATTGTTTTTTACAAACCAACTTGGACCTAAGTAAGACATCCTTCAATTTTATACTAGCACAGTCATGAAGCACATTGAATAACCAGACCAAGCAGCTATTCGGCCCAAAGGTCCCAACAATGCTCGGCCGGAGGCAAATAGTACAGATAATAATCAGATATGGAAGCAAAAAAGCATCAGATTGCAAAGTCAAAAGAAAACATCATTATCCAACAAAGGCACAAATGGCCTTACAAACATCAAAAAAAAAAAAAAAAAAAAAGATGGAAAAATTGTCTTAGAAATCATAAGGGCAACTTGTCAAGGAGACCAAGCTCCAGTGTAGCAAAAGCAAAAGA
Organism: Camellia sinensis; assembly: GCF_055761805.1. Taxonomy (NCBI): domain Eukaryota; kingdom Viridiplantae; phylum Streptophyta; class Magnoliopsida; order Ericales; family Theaceae; genus Camellia; species Camellia sinensis. The sequence continues at coordinate 175,965,056 of NC_138962.1, read as the reverse complement.
AGAAAAAATATAAAAATTGAAATTGTCTCAGGGATCACTTTAACTCTTTTCTGAAGGAAGAATCTCAGAGGCGAGGTCAACAGCTTTGTCCAAATCACCTTTGAGGGAAGAAGTAAAGACAACACCAATGTCTTGGGGGACAGGAACTTCCTTAGCATCATCCTTTGCAACATTTATCTCAGGGGTCCTACCTTCTTCAACATTTATCGGCTTGTTAGCAGCATCACTCTTTGGGGTCCTGTTGGTAGAACTAGCACTTGGAGAGATTTTTGATTGGGGAGTTGCAGGAGTTGTAGCAGCTTTTAAACTTGAGGATTTTGAAGGAACATGGATGTCTTGGAACAGAGGAGACTCCTCAGGAACCTTAGCGGCAATTAGGGTACTTATCCATCCTTTGAGGAAGAGCTTGTCACGTAGAACCAACACCTCCTCTTTGTATGTTGCACTAGCCTCATCCCAACCTTGTTGCCAGTACTTATCTTCCAAAGTTAAATGCTCGGCAGCTATTACGTTGATAACAGCCTCCAGCTCAGTAACCTTCCCCTCAAGTTTAGCGTGGGTATCGACAACAACCTCTATGGATTTCTCAGTTGAAGTAATAACCGTGTTCAAACAAAAAATTTTCCTTTTCGTAGCTCTATGGCCCTTCTTCTCGACCTTCAAATTCACCATCAGCCTTTCAGAACTTATTGCGCCCTCTAATATGGCCTTCTCCAATGCCTCAGTACGGGTGATAGATAGATGCATCCTCTGAATACACTGCCATAACAAAAGATAATAAGGAGATATTACAGCCAGATAAAAAAGAATAGAAAAGATTACTAAGGCACTTACAGCAGTCATCATTTGCAAGGTTCCCTTCAGAATGAGAATGTCACGAGGCCTGTTGTGGTCTTCCATGTCCATTAACAGCAGCAAAGTCTTGGTCAAATCAAAAGCGAGTTTTCCAAACGCAACAATAGAGTTAGAAGTCGAAATGGGCTTGCCCTGGTGCAGCATGGGCGGTTCCTATTATTCAAAGGAATCACCAACAATAGGCTCTTAAAAAGCCTCACTAACTTTGTCCTTACCGGTTTCTCTTATTCTCATCCTTGCCCGTTCAGCAGCTAGGGCCTCAGATCCTGGAACAACAATAAAAGGGCTAGCAACTTCCATCCCCAACTTAACTTCCATCAGACTCTTCAGCTCGGCCTTGACTCCAAGAGTCTCCAAAGCTAAAGATGAGCCAAAAGCCTTTTCCTCCAAGTCTATAAGTCCCCTTCTCTTCGACATCAATTTGCCTCCTATGAAACTGGGGGCAAGAGAATTGGTCTTTTTAACAAAACGACTGCGGGCACGGTGGTGATTAGTAATCAATGGAGTAAGGGGTGTATCAGTTTCAATATTAGAGTCGAGTAAAGATGCAACAAGTTTCACTTTCTTTGGAATGGTGGTTTGGTAGGTGGGTTGGTAATCTAACAGTTCAGGAACAGATCTCTTCTTATACCGCAGTGCTGCCTTAATTGCTTCAGTATTTTCGCTATTCAGTCACCTTTGGTAACAAAAGGATTCTACAGAACAAAAGACAACATTAGTATGGCATTCAAATATAACATAAGTTGAAAATAGAAAAACCAAGACAAAAGATTCAGACCTGGATAGTTGTCCTTCTGGGGCATTCGCTCGAACTGGATCTTAGTCCTAACAACAACCGAAAATGCAGTAATATTTCTTATACCTATAGGCATCAACCCTGGCCAATGTAAGAATAACGTCGTTCGGAATACCATAGTCATAACGAAACAGAGCCATTGCCTCCGGGATATCAACTAAAGCACGAAACTTACCCTTAACTTAGACCAAGAAAAGGAAAGACATAGTAACACTAAGAAAAAGGGCATAAAAATAACACGAGTTGCCAGAAACAGTGGTGTTAAGGGTAATAATGGCAATAAAAATTGTAAAACGAAAGAAAAGAGAAATTCAGAAGAACTTACAGTGATTTGATGAAAGAACGACAACGAACAGAGGTCTTGGAAACTAGAATTGAAGGGAGATGGCAACGTCTGGAACCAATAACAATGGTGGCAAGTGTCGGAGTGAAGCACCATCGGAACCAAAGGAAAAAAATGAAAAGGTTTTTGGGATTTCAAAAACTTGGGAACTAGTGAAGAAACGAAAGGGTAGCCCTAGGGTATTTATGACCCTTGACCGACGCGATGGTACAAATCATGTCTGTCTGCAAGAAAATGGCGCACTACCTTTACGCACCAACATCATACTACCATATGTCACTGTGAAAGAACACACGCATAGCGCATGTGTCAAGAATTGAACCGCCACTAATGCCGAACCGAGGAAAAACTGAACCAACGTGATAGTTGGGATACTGAATAGTTGCTCTCCCCAAGGGGAACCTTAGCACAAGTTAGGGGGAAATGAAGGGGCAAATTATAAACGGGTTAGATCTAAGCCTTAGGCCAATCCAATCCACTAAGCCCAAACCTAAGTGGGCCAGACAACTACATGGTTCAGTCCATTGAGCCCATCTCCATGAAGAATGATCTTCCAAAGTCCTTAAGCACTTGGGCCCAACATATAGTGGAAAGGCCAGCCCAATCGCAATGTTGGGCTAGGTCAAGCTGCTGGATCTAATTCATAAGACCGAACTGATAGGCCAAACCCATCATTAAAACCGAAGTGAGCTGAGCCCACACAAAAATATCCAAATGGCCAACCCATCTCTACAAGCAATCTTACGAAAGGCTGAGTTGAGGCATAATGGTACTGAACTGAAGGAACCTCTCAGAGAAACATAGAAGCTGTGAACACATGCATGTACAGACTGCGACCACAGTTGGTCCCCCCTCCTAGAATCACATAAACAGTTAGCAAAAGGAATGTGATCTATTAGATGCATGGTTACAATGAGCACATGTACCCATGGTCAACTACCTTGTGGTCCTCTACCTTGGGCAATGTTAAGAGAAGCCTTGACGCACCAAAGCTCCATGAAACCATCTTGGGCAACAAGTAAAGTATTCTATATAAGCCTCAATCTCTTCACATTGAAGGTAACTTGAACTAACTCAATTCACCTAAACTAAAACACACACACACACACACACACACACTCTCTCTCTCTCTCTCTCTCTCTCTCTACACCTAGAGAGAATCTTTTATCTTCTCCGATCACTCATTTCCACGCCAGTGGGGTTTTCCGGCCAACCCCGGCTTGACAACTCTGACGATGCTCTGTTTTGCAGATCCCCAGTTCCTGGATAGTCCATTTCAGCTGCAGAGCTCCGATCCACTTTTCATCTAGTGTGAGATTCAGTACACACTAATAGTTTCTCTTTTTTGACAAGTGACCTTTTTTTATTTTTGGAAAATGACTATATTAACACTATTTAACAAAAATTGTTAAGTTGTATCTTAACCATTATTGGTTATACTTCATTAGCATTTTCTCTTTTTTGGCAAGCGACTTATTGTTTATGTATTGAGATGAAATTATATACGGTGAATCGCACTAACTCCTTGAATGTAACAGCCTGAAATAGATAACAATAAACCATACACAACATTGAATAAATGAAAATATAGTTCTGAATGTAATATCCTTCCGTTTCGTATGATTTCATTGTACAAAAGATAGCACGTGCAACTACACATTCATAAGCCCTAACCTTGAATCTACAACATGTTCCAAAAGCAAAAAATAAGAATTGAAAGTTAAATAGATAATTAAATGCCTTAAAGGCTACAATTTTCCACGGCAATGCTTGGTTACAACAAAAGTGAGTTTAAACTCAATACAAGTTAAGCCCTAGGTTTGTACAAAAATAATTACAATAATAACAAAAATGAACCTTCAACTCAAAGATCCTCCCAAGCTAAGTCCTTGGTGGAGGCATATCATCAGCACCTGAAAATTGGTTTTCTACATAGGGTGAGCCAAAGTGTAATAGAGATACTCTATCACGGTGTATGAGTATTAATAAAGTCATAAAGTGAATGCATATGCAATGCTCGTGTCAAAACATTTTATATTTCTTTCCAAAACCATGCGATGCCAGGTCGTATCACAATCATGAAACCATTCCTTTTATAACAGAAAGGGGATAGTGAATCACAACTCTGGAAATCCCTAGGTAAGTGTCTGTAAGTAGGCTATACAAGCTCTACCAAATTGTCATTTTTATCGATATTAACTGGAAGGCTGGACGCCTAATTGCGTGGGTTTCTGGACTTTCACTAAGGACACACAGGCTAACATAATACCATAAACACACCCCTTATCCACATTCACCAAGGTATTCACCAATTTTTCTCAAAATGATAACATTTTCAATGTGTTAAATATGCAACAATGCTCGATGCAAATGGATGGAAAATCAGTTTCAATTCACCTAATTCTCATGCAATTTCTACAACAATTATAGCTATCCTCCACCGATAGCCCAAAACAGATATCTCTAAACATATAACTAATTTCCAAGAAAGATAAACTTTTCAAAACCTCAAGATAAGAGTGATAATATATATCCAACTCCACTTTCGTCATCAACATCAATCCAATTTCACATATCCAACATCATTTCCATTTCTTTCCTTACAAATCAACATTTGAGATTTTAGGGCGAAATCCCATTTTCTTTACAAAATCAATTCCAATGATACAAATACACCGTTCATCACAACTCTACCATATTTACAAATCCACAACCATATATAAAAACCCTTTTGAAAACCTCTCTTTTGATTTCAAAACTAAAACCCTAGATTTTGTTCAAAACCCCTAAATCCCATGATTTCTTTAAAAGACAAATAACTAAGTTAAAAAATCATACTAAAGTGAGGAGGAATCCCTATCTCAAAGACCACAACAAGAGAGAACAAGAGTTGAAGTTGAGCGGAGCCGAAAACAAATTTTACTCCGATTAGAACAAAGCCCTCTTCGTGCTCTATCTTTTTAACAAAGAGACTATGGTGTAGAAATCGGTAGATCAAGGTGTATTTAAGGTTTAGATAAGGTTTCTAGAGAGAGAAAGTCTAGATTTAGGTTTTAGAAATGTTTAGAGAGAGAGAGAGAGAGAGATGAAAAAGTGACTCAAAAAGTGTTTTTTACGAACTGATATATGCGCAGATCGCTCGAACGACCAGACACAAAAAGTGAGACCGCTTGAGCGAAGAACACTACACTCTCAGAAGTTTTGCAGACCTGAAGCAGACCGCTCGAGAGCAAGAAGGACCGTTTGAGCGCAATACGCATCACTCGAGCTAAAAACACTACCCTCGCAATATATTTGCAGACTTGCAAAAGTACTGAGAGTTCTCAAAGTTCGCTCGAGCGCAAAAAGGGTCGCTCGAGTGAACAGACTAAAACCTGGTAGCAACAATTTTAGAAAAATGACTCCTAACCTGTTCTGAACACAATAAAGACATTCCAATAACCAAACTCAATGAAGAATAAGAAAAATATGGATATGAACAATTATACCAAACAAGAAAACTCGGATCTAAAACAATAAACAAGTCGGGTCTAAGCGGAATCGCTATATTGAACTTTGGTAAAAATATAATAAATTTTACAGTTTTGACATAATTATATATGGATCTCATTTTTAGTAATATTGAAACAACTATAACAAATGTAGATGGTGTAAAGACACAAATATAAGAAAATAAAATAAAATATATATTTTAGTATAAAAAAAATATAATAACACTATTTTTCTGATGAATATGACTAACAAATTACTGGTGAAAAATGGGTTAAGTGTTTCCAAAATTAAAATCTTAAACAAACTTAAAATCTTAAGAAATCTCAATATAATTTGGTTAAAATTACAAATATTATTGTATTTTTTTTCTAAACCCAATTACTGTATTTTGTGCAATGCTCCATTTTCATTCGATTCAGGTAAGCATCTATGTTTTTACGTGAATTGTTCTTAGGTACAAGGATGAATGATTGCCTCTTGAAGTTAAAAAAAAAAGAAAGTACATTTATGTATTTTTATTTTTATTTATTTATTTATTTTTTGGTCTTTAGCATTTATATAAACTTCTAAAATGCATTTAATAGGTACATCTAAAAAATTTAAAAGTTGTGTAATTTTATCAACATTGATCTACTTTGGAAAAAGAAAAAAATAACATTGTGTTTAGATTATAAATTTAAATAAAATAAAAAAGAACATTGTATTTGGATTAAAAAAAGAGAAAGAATAAATGAAATGTGAATAAAATATACTCTCACTCATAATTTGTTTTCTCTTTCCAAATCATTAATTAAATTACATAACCCAATAGTAAACTTCTAACTAATTCCAAATGGTAACTTATAAAATTATGTTTACACAATAGTAAACTTTTTAAGTAGTTCCAAATGGTATTCAAACATAATTTTATAAGTTACCATTTAAAACTACTTATAAGTTTACTATTGAGTTAATTATACCAATATTTCCTCAACTATTAATAAATATTAGTTTACCTCCTCCATATATGAGCATGTACATTTTGATTCCTTAACTATAAAAATTGTACAAATGCTCTTTTTTGGAACGATGAAAGTGATGTATTTTTATAATTAAATGGTCAAAATGTGCATGTTCGTAAATAATGTTGTAAATTAATATTTACTAATAATTAAGGAGGTATTAGTGTAATTAATCTTGTATTATTTGAGGTTAAGTTTGGATGATAGTAATTTTGAAAGAAAATGAGAATAATTTCAGGTTTGTTTGAAAAGGTTGCAATACAAAGATGAATTTTGATTACTAATTTCGACAAGAATCACATTCTTAAACTAAAGAAGAAGAATAGTAATTAATATTAATTTTTTTATATTTCTGTCTTTTTTAGTTATTTCAACACACTTCCTCTTGTTTGCTACACAAGAGAGTTGCAACTTTTCTATATTTATAGTTGAATGGGCGGTGATATGTACAAAATATTCTACAGAACTATTATATATAATAATGTGATTTATTATGGTCTATTTATCTTAAAATATAATGTTCATCATTCTAATCGTAACTAACAAATATGCCATTGCCACATTATATTTGAAATAAATTTTGCATAAATTTTTTGATTATTTAGTTTAGCATAAAAAAAAAAAAGTCCCATTTTTTTTGGAACTCTTTTGTCTTGAAAATTATGTCAAATTTTTGTTTTTTTAACTTTTTTTAGTCCGTTTTGTGTAGGCAATTTAAAAAGTAATAAAAAAAAATAGAGATTTTTTAAAACGTTCACTAAAGACCAAAAAAAGACTCAGAAAAAAAAGGCCAACAAAGCTAACTAACTAAGTTTTTTTTTTTTTTTTTTTTTTTTTAGAATTTTTGATCCGTCTATAGTTGAGTAGAATCTAAAACTGTAAAAACTTTTGAATTTTTTTAAAAAATAATTCACTAAAGACAGAAAAAAAAAATAAAATAGCTACCAAACATGCAAACTCCAAATAACCCCTTAGTATTTTTTAATTTGTTGAATCAATGACAGTGTTAGTATTTTTTTGGCAAGTATACTTTCTTTTCTTTCTTTTTTTGGGCAAGTGACTTTATTAACACTGTTTAACATGATTTGTTAGGTTGTATCTTAATACTAGTTAGTTATTAGTTATACTTCCAATTGATTTGGGAAAGTGGATATTGTTCAGCTGTTGGGCCTGGGATTTGAAGCAGAGGAGAGCGGCAGTGTCGCCGACGTTGGGGAGGAAGAAGAGGGCAGTGACAGTGGTGATGAGGAGCCCAATTGAGATGATTTTGTATATATTAGGGTGTGTTTGGTAACGTTTACGTTTTCAGTTTACATTTAAAAAAAATTTATAAACTGGTTTTTGTTTATTTTTAGAAAAACATAAAGTACAAACGTGTTTGGTAATTGACAAAATGTTTAAAAAAAATTTAAAATATAAAAAAGAGTGAGAAATGGCGAGTGGTGGCAAGTGGCGGCGGAAGACGGTGGTGAAAAGTGGTGACGGTGGGTGGTGGGTAGCTGGTGGTGGTGGGTGGGTGGGTGGGTGGGTGATGGTGGCGGGTGGTAGCGAGTGGGTGGTGATGGTGGTGGGTGGTGGTGGTGGCGGGTGGTGGGTGGTGGTGGTGGCGGGTGGTGGGTGTGGGTGGTGGTGGCGGGTAGGTGGCGGGTGGTGGTGGTGAGTGGATGGGTGACGGTGGCGGGTGGTCGGTGGTAGCGAGTGAGTGGTGGTGGCAGGTGGGCGGCGAATGGCGGGTGGTGGTAGGTGGTGGTGGGTGGGTGGGTGACGGTGGCGGGTGGTGGGTGGTAACGAGTGGGTGGTGGTGGTGATGGTGGCGAGTGGTGGATGGTGGTAGCAGGTGGGTGGCGGATGGCAGGCAGTGGTGGGTGGTGATGGCGGGTGGGTGGGTGACGGTGGCGGGTGGTGGTGGTGGCGGCGGGTGGTGGGTGGTGGTGGCAGGTGGGTGGTGGGTGGTGGCGGGTAGGTGGCAGATGGTGGTGGTGGTGGGTGGGTGGGTGACGGTGGCAAATGGTAGGTGGTAACGAGTGGGTGGCGGGCGGGTGGTGGGTGATGGTGGTGGTGGTGGTGGGTGGTGATGGCGGGTAAGTGGCAGGTGGCTGGTGGTGGTGGGTGGTTGGTGGTGGCAGGTGGTGGATGGTGGTGGTGGTGGTGGTAGTGGCAGGTGGGTGGTGAGTGGTGGTGGCAAGTATGTGGTGGTGGCGGGCGGTGGATGGTAGTGGCGAGTGGCGGGTGGATGGCAGGTGGGTGGTGGGTGGTGGGTGGTGGTGGCGGAAGACGGTGGTGGAAAATGGTGGCGGGTGGTGGCTAGTGTTGGGTGGTAAAAAAAAAAAAACTGAAAACTCAAAATGGAAACACATTTTTTGTGTTTTCATTTTTTGACCAAATTTATAAACTGAGACCACTGATTTATAAATCAAAAATTTTACCAAACAAGTTTTTATTTGAGTTTTTTAAATTTTTGTAAATATAAACAGAAAACTGAAAACGTAAGTGTTACCAAACGGCACCTTATATTAGCATTTTCTCTATTTTAGTGACTTATTGATTCTATATTTTAGATGAAATTATATAAGGTAAATTACATTGACTCCCTAAGGATTGGTAAAAATATAATAAGTTTTATAGTTTTGATATGATTATATTGGTTTCTATTTTAGTAAGACTAAAAAAATCAACCCAGGGGTGAGTGGCAACCTGGTAAGGACCTGGGGTTTAAGCCCCTAGGTCCTGGGTTCAACTCCCCTCTAGGTCAATCTCCTGGGCGTAGCACAGTTGGTTAGGAGATTGACTTCAAGGATGCCTTATCAGCTACTTGGTGTGGGTTTAATTCTGAGGTTGACTTCAAGGATGCCTTATCAGCTACTTGGTGCTTGCCTACTTGGTGCTTGCCTTGGGAGGTCGGGACAAGCTTCTAGGTTATAGTCTCTTACTCGGAACGGACAACAGGACACCCTGGTGATCTCCTCAAGGGGCGCTGCCTTGGACCTGCGGAAGAGTGAGAGGATTTTCCTGTAACAAAAAAAAAAAAAAAGACTAAAAAAATCAGAATTAGTGTAGATGGTATAAAGACACTAAGAGGGTAATTTGTGTAGCTAAATTGGGCTAAGTTAGATGGAAGTGACTTTGAGGCTTGGGCCGCAAGTTGGGCCGAGCTATGCCTTGGGAAGAGCTTAACTTGGACCGAACAGTAGATGGAACCGGTCAAAGAAGTTTGACCGAACAACCAAAATGCCCATATTCTTGAACTTAGCTACTTTCTAAGGGCGGTTAACACCTCGACTGAGCTATAAGGGAAGACGGTCAAATAGACTGAGAATGGAGATATTGATCGAGCTAGGAGAAGAGCCGCGTAATGTCAGCACGGTGGCTCACCGTGCAAGCTATATATGGCGCTGTGTGTAGCATAGTTGAGCCTATGGCAAACAGAGTTAAGTAGTTCGGTTACTTGGGTGGAAGCCGTGCAAAGAGTTGTCATTTCACTTGGCTTGTAGTGAAGAGGATATCAAAAGATGTATATTATCTTTTAGAAGTGTGATTCTTATGAGGACTCTACAAAAGAAAGTAATAGTTCTACTAGGATTGTGCCATGCAAAATCGACAAAAACTCAAACCAAATTTTAATCTCTGGTATTGCAATTCTTACTTCCAAATTCATAGAGCTTTTACTTACTTAGTCTACTTGCTGACTTAAGCATTTGAGGAGTTTCCAGCACACAATCGCTGGATAGCTCACGTTTGTGATTTCAGGTATTACGATGACGTTTGGAGGAGTACAAATTTGATCAACAATATTATACAAATGAGGATTATTTCGTACTCGTACAGACACAAACATAAAGAGGATAAAATATATACTTTAATATAGAAAATATAATAACGCTATTTTTTTTTTATAGATACAACTAACAAATTATTGATAAAAATTAATTAAGTATTATGAGAATTAAAATTTTGCAGAGATCTCAATATGATTATTTTAAAATTATATAATTTATTATATTTTTTTAAATCTTAAAAAAAATTAATATTTACCCAATTACTGTTCCGCACTACATTCCATTTTCATTCCACTCATAGCGGAGGTAAGTATCTATGTTTTTACATATTAAGGCCTTGTTTGGGAACATGCTAATTTAGTAACTTTCTGGCTATTTGGCTAAAATATGAGCTAAAAAAAACTAGTATGTTTGGGATGACTTTTTGACTTTTTACGAAAAGATGTGCAAAAAGTAGAGAGAAAAGAGAACCTTTGACTTTTTAGTATGAGTTGTTGGCTTTTTGACTAATTTAGTAACTTTTTAACTTTTTGACTAAAAAGAAGGGTTTCCAAATGAGGCCTAAGTGCACTATTGAATTGTTCTTAGGTAAAAAGACAAACAATAATGATAGAGACCACTAATTTTGGAGCTCTAAAAAGACCACTAATGATATGACACTCAATAAAAAAGAAAAAAAATACAACACCAAGACCAAAATATCAAATCATTCATGGTGGGACCTACTGCCACATCATTAGTGGGAGCACTAATTAGTGGGAGCACTAATCATTCATGGTGGGACCCACTGATCACCTTTTGAAGATAAAAACAAAAAAATAAAAATAAAAATAAAAACAAAAATACATTTATGTATTTGTATTTTTTTGTCTTTAACATTTGTTTAAACTTCTTAAATGCATTTAATAGATACATCTAAAAAATTTAATACCCACCATAAAAGTTGTGTAATCTTACAAGCATTGATCTACTCGGGAATTAAATAAAAATTTAAAAAAACAAAGCGAAAGGATAAATAAAATATAATTAATTTCACTCATCATTTTCTTTTCTCTTTTCAAATCACTAATTAAATTCATAATCTAAATTATGTTTTCAATAGGTCACACAATGTAATTGTACAAGAGCAACTCTACTTAAACCTTGAAAATTTTGTATGCCAAATTTGTTAGTTGACATATAAAAACTTGACAAATTTGAAAAGAAACACTCCATTCCACTGTGCCAAACTTAATATTTTATTACATTTACTTTGAATTTTTTTAAAAAATATTTTCTTGAACACATTTATGAATTCAAATTTGACAATTTGAGTAAAGATTACTCTGATGCGTTGAAGAACGTCAGGTTATTGTTTTACTATACTCAAGATAAGAAAATGCTATAAAAACAAAAAATTACAAACTTTTCTTACAAACTAATGTGATATAGAGTGATACAACTTTGAAACGTGAAATGAGGTTAACTTATTAATATTTTAAGTGACACATCAGTTTGTAAAGAAAATTTATTTGTACAATATATTACTTCTTAAGATACACTCCAGTCTCTATGACAACAACTCTATTGTCCATCCATCCATGATTACCAATAAGAAGCACACTTTTAATAACATCTCCAATGGTATTTGTTAAAATAGCATTACTATTATTATATAATCTGGTAATGAATAGTATTATTTTGTCAAATTATATCAATAGTGCTTCAATGGTCATTTGCTATTTTGGCAAATCTTAACCAATTTTTCCTCCAAATTTGTTGGTATTGTTTTGATATAGGTTTTCTAGTGATTTTTTTAATGTTTATTTTTTATTTTTGTGACCTTTTTTTAATTGTTTAAAAAAAATAATTTATTTACATTATTCCTAACTAGACAAAGAAAAAAAATGAAAAAAAAAAAAAAAAAAAATATATATATATATATATAATTCACCCCCACCAAATTTCATAACACTACCCCAAAAAAAAAAAAAAAAAAAAAAAAAAAAAAATTTAAACCAGATTTCATACTTATTTTTCAATTTTTGTTTTTTTGTTTTTATTTGGCAAACAGAGCACAGCTCTTTTCATTTCGAATGCAGATCACCACCGTCCACCCAGCAAGTCTCCAACGGTGGAATCATCTCAACCCATTCGCAGACCTTCATTAGTCTGTCTTCCTCCCTCTCCCTCTCAGTCTGACTCTGACTCTCCTTTTTCCTCCTCCATCATCGAAACCCCTCTCTCTCTCTCTCTCTCTCTCTCTCTCTCTTCTGCAACCAATTCGAGTAATCTCCGAGCCTATACTCCTTATACCCCTTCCCAGAGATCACCTCTCAAGCCCCTTGTTTGTGACCACGAATACTTAGATGGTGAAGCAGAAGAGAATGACGATGAGGAGGAAGATAGCCAAGAGGTAGACCCAGAGAAGCCATGAGACGCGACAGCACACGCCGATGAGTCCAGCCAGAGAGACCACCATGAGGAAGACACCCAGAATGATGACTGGCTTTGTTAAGAACTTCTCGCTCTCGCTTGCGCCATGGTGGCCCAGCCATACTCCAGCCCATTGCGTCAAACCGATCACCGATCTCCAAAACCACTCTTCTTTCTCTCACTGTCCTCAAACCAGTCGGCTGAAGAAGAAGCCCTAGAGGTCGATCCAGGTATTTATCATCTTCGTCTATGAAATTTATATAAATTTGTGAAATTGATTTTGAAATTTGTGTGATTCTAAAATTCTCAAATTTATTCTGAAATTTGTGAAATTTATTCTGAAATTGTGAAATTGATTGTGAAATTTGTGAATTTGGCAACTCCTTTGAAAATTGGGTTTGATTCTTAAATTTGGGAGGTTTTATAATGTTTCAATTATGTTTTTTCAACTGAATTTGAAGCCAAAAATCTGTTGATATTTGCTGATGTGGCATGTTTGGCAGCTGTCATTCAACCTGCCAAATTTGAGAACAGAAATGGCATCTGCCATCTTTGGCAAGTATAATAGAAGGCCATTGGAGAACCCATTTTGGCCCAAGCTGCTATATTTTGGCAATAACAGGTGTTTTAGCAATCCATTGGAGATGCTAACATATCCTAATCAATCAATCAATCAATCAATCTCTCTCTCTCAATTTCTAACAAGCAGGCCACTCTAAATTATCTCAATCTCTCTCTCTCTAAATTTCTAACAAGCAGGTTGTAACTGTTGAAATAATAAAAAAGGGTCCACTAACAATAACCATCTATGAAGCAGCAAAGATTAAAATTCTTTATATACTAACACCATGATATAACACAAAGTGTGTTACAAAAATGAGAGAACATTTTCAAAAGTTGAGAGTCATCTTCTCCACTTCACTTCTTTGGCAAAGCTAGTTCTGTGTGATGCTTGCCAAGAATGCAGCTTTCACAGACTTCATTAGTATGAGCAATATGAGGGAGCCCTTTCACCATATTCTTGCTTGACAATAGCTTCAAGCTCCCAAAGTTGAGATGTTCAAACCTCAAATGCCATAGCCAATCTTTGTCTTTGATGATGGCACTTGAACACCTCGCAGCATCATGTTGGATGTTCAATGCAAACATCCGATTCTTAGACATTCTCACCGGAGCGATCAAATTACCATGATTGTCTTTGATGGTAAGATGACAATCTTTCATGCTGATGTCGTATCCTTTCTTTGGGAGTTGTTCCATACTCAAAATGTTGTTCTTCATGACAGAAACATAATAAACATTGGAGATATAATCATGATCTCCATTATTGAGCTTGATCAGAATATTGCCTCTTCCTTTCACTGGAGTTTTTGAAGAATCACCAAATGAAACTTGTGCTTGTACAGTCTCGTCAAGCTCAACGAATAGCTCTCTTTTACCACACATGTGATTACTGGCTCCCGAATCTAGATACCAAACATTGTTTTGGTTTTCAGTGTCTCTATGGTGGACAAACAGGACTGTAGTTCCAACTTTGTTTGTTTCCTGCTCGGCAAAATTTGACTGAACATTGCTTTTGTCAACTCCTGTTCAGTTGTTGTAACCATCTCCTTTTCCTCTTTCTTTTCCTCTTGGAACATTGCTTTTGTCAAACTTGAACTTTGGTTATTGTAACCACGACCTCTTCTTCGGCTTCTTTGTGATGTCCCCCCTTGCTCGTTTCTGTTATCTCTGAAAGACAGCTTTGATTGAAGAGCTTGCTCTAGGGAACTTGAGAGAGTCTTCTTATTGATTCTTTGTTCATGAATCTCAAGTGTGTCCATCAACTCATCGGTGGTCATCCTTGGACTCTTCTATTGCTACAACCACGTGCTCGAACTTGGGACTGAGTGATCGTAGAATCTTCTCTATTCGTTTTTGGTGATCTAATAGTGCTTTCCAACTATTTAGAGTATTCCGGACACATCTGTATGGTCAGAATTTGCAAATTACATCCGAAAAATTTTCAAATTTTTAAAGACAACTAATTGCCAGCACAAACAACTTCTTTCAGCCCCAGTTTCCAAAACTTAACAAGGAGAACTATGAAAATTGGAGTATTCAAATGCAAGTCCTACTAGCCTCACAAGATTTGTGGGAGTTAGCAGATCGAGGATATGACGAGCCAGCTACTCTCGAAGATGAAGGAAATTTAAATGAAGCTCAGAAGACGGCATTAAAAGATTCAAGGAAGAAAGATAAAAAGGCCTTGTTTCTACTTTACCAAGGCATTGATGAGTCAAGCTTTGAGAAGATTTCAGCAGCAGCAACCTCTAAAGAGGCATGGAGTATTCTTCGCAATTCATATCGTGGAATTGAGAAGACGATCAGAGTTCGACTCCAAGTGTTACGTGGCGAATTCGAGACCACTATTCATTCTATTATATTTCTTACCTACATGTACTGTTTTGTCCACTATTCATTCTTGCTTATATTTGTGTTCGTATTCATGCAACTATTGATTGTTTGTTGTTATAGCAACATATGAGTCTTAATTTATTGCTTAAACCTGCAGGTCTCCATTATTTATTGATGTTTTCATTTGATTCATTGCTTTATTGGTTGATATATTTTCCATTTCGAATAAGATGGCCCCATGCCTTGTACCATGATCACACAACTACAAGAGGTAGTGGTCATATAGTCTTAAATGCTCATGCTTCCTTCCTTAGAGTTATTTTCCTTGCAAAAGATGATTGAATCTGCTTCTTTTGTAGTTATTGCATAAGCTTTTGGTTTTTTGGTTAATTTGTAGATGGAGCAAAGTTCAACTGTATAGTTCTTGCCAAAGTCCAAGGTATTGTTTCATCTTCTTCACTTATTCTATCTTCTATTTCTTCATTTCTGACAAACCTTCATTATGCATGATGTGAAAGAGAAACTGTGTTTTGTTCCTCTCAATGTTGTGCGCTATTTGCAGATTGCAACCATTTAGTACGAATATAGTTCTTGTCCAGTTGATTTGCTTGGGGTTTTGTTATTGTGAGGTGAATTGTGAAATTTGTCTAGGATCTTTAGGATATTTTCAAATGTGTAGAATTACAAAACTGACTTCAATGTGTTTGTAACTCTTTCCTTTTTTGATATGTAATCAAATGTATAATATGTTGGTACTGACTATATGTTTGGGATTTCTATTTGAGGCTCCTGAATCTATTTTAGTATATTTTCCGAAAAATATAGAGAAGACCATTATAGTCCTCAACTAATCATAAATCCTAAACCCTCATTGTTATGCTTGTTGTCATGTATATGTTAAGTTCTAAGGTTTTCTTTTATATTATTTAGCATGCCATAGCTCTTAACACAAGGTGTTGTGGTTAGTTTCATAATTCATAAAATTCTGAGTTTTGGATTTTGTCTTTTTTCACCTAATTTATGTGTTTGATGACCTTCACCCTGTTCTCTATTTTTCTGTTTGACTATTTTGGTATCTTCCACTTTCATGGATTTGTATTTCTTTGTTTCGAGCCTATGTTCGCAAGATGGATTTGAAAAGAGATTTGTGGAGGAAAATGGAAAGGGAATAAAATTCGCATTTCATTTACTTTTGCGTATTCGATTTTTGTTTCTTCACAGATAAACTTGCTACCAGATTATTAAAAAAAAAAAATCTTGCACAGATCTATGCCACTTTATTGTTTGGGGTGTAAAATATTTTTCTCTATATAGTTTTGTGTCTGCTTTATGTATTGAATTTCTAATTTTTATGTCTTGGCCGATTATAACATGCTTTAATTTCTGTGACTAGATTAGTTGTTTGGTCTCTCTTGTAGTCACTCTTTGCAAGCTGGATAGATATTTAGAAAGGTATGTTTGCCATTATCATTCATTATTTGCTCTTTAAATATGCATGTTAGAAATGTTCTAGAGTATTGAGTACATGTTCTGAGCAAAGTACCCTGTTTGTAGGCCCAATGCTACATATATTTAGGTACTTGACCTATCCTTTTAGTAGTGATTGTCCCTATGACTTATTTTTCTGGAGCTCTATTTTGCAATTGGGAAACATTTAAGATGACATTGGACGGTAATGTGGCTTCAAAGTGATTAGTATTAACCATTTTAATGTGCTTTTATGTATTTGTTAACCATTGTATGTACCTGATAATTCTCTTCTCAACACTGTCATCGCATAATTGGTTAGACTAATCACCAAGTCTTGCTCATATAAGAATGTCATCTTGCTATTTCACTGATATTTATCATTGTCAATTTAACTTAAAAGATTATGCCTTATGTCCTCATATTTAAAAATTTGGTTGGACTGTTATTGAATTTTTATTTTGACAAGAAGTGTGTAAATTTAATGTGAGGTCGCAAAATTGATGACAAAGATTAGTCAAAATTTTCATTTGGAACTAAAATTCTCATTTACAAAAGTTTATTCCTTGGTTATGTTTTATTCAATGAAGCACGGACATGGACACGCGACACGACATGGACACGCAAAAATGCAAATTTTCAAAAAATAGGGGACACGACACACTGGGGACACGTTCAATATATATAATTAATTTTATTTATTATATATCATAAAATTATTTAAAAAAATCAAATAAAGGTAATAAAATATACAAAATAACACTTAAAATTATAAAAAATAAACATTTAATTGATTTAACATCATATATATCATTCACAATTAACATAAAATTGCATTCCATCAAGACATAACATGTCATTCGAAGCTACCAACCATCATTTGTTACAAAATGCATGAAAATCAAACCACAAAATATAAAATTATCCAATGTACCAACAACTATTACAAAATCCATAAATATCAAAAAATGTAAACCTAAGTAGAGGAAACTATTACAACATCTTCACCACCGCCTCCATCTTCTCCGTCATCTGTAAATAGGACCGCCTCCATAGCCAGTTCATCAAGTGAGAGGTTAGCTATTCCAAGCATTCCAATATCATCAAGTGAGTCAAAGTTTTCTCCGGCAATGTCCCACATTTTTGTCTCTCCTTGCAAGTATTGGGAGCTCCTCCTTGATAAAAGACAAAGATTGCTATGAATGAACACCAAATCCTCCACACGTTGAGGGACCATCTTGTTCCTTCTCACTGAGTGAATAAAGGAGTAAGTACTCCAATTTCTCTCACAACAAGATGAAGAGGCAGGTTGCACAAGCAATCTCAAAGCTAGTTTTTGAAGAGATGGTGCATATGCACCCTATGCACACCACCAAGTATAAGGATCCATGTGCCACCTATTATGAATGGAATCATACTCTGAGAATCCTTCAACATAACTCGAAAATTTTCCAAACTCAGTTATCACCTTGGTTCGCTTCGTGATATCTGCAAAATACCTCTTAAAATACTTGTTCCTCTCACGTGTCACCTCTTCATCCCTATGTGGAGGAACTCTATTTTGATCCTCATGGAGCCACTCATCACTATAATACCTACAATCCAAAATAAGAAAAATAATTATTTCAATAAAGACTAGATAAGTCCATTAAAATGAAATATCTTAAACAAATTTAAATGTGGTACTTACTTTAGATTTAATGAATGTGCCATACAATGGAAAGGAGTATTGTTTTTATTCCAACGATCCACGAGAATTTGATGCACCACATTGTAAAATGTAGATTCCTCGTCTATTCTTTTCCCTTCATGCCTATATATTGTCACCTTCACTTCCTCTATCATTGAGTCCCACATATCATATATTAAGTGAAGGCAAGGTTTGTCCGTATCACAAGCCCTAAGCATGTCATATATAGGACCCGTGAAGGAAAGAATATAATCAATGTAGTCCCACCACACATCATCCAAAATCTTTTCTTTTACAAATTTTGCCTTCCCAACATCATCCTCCCTATAGCAATTCCACTTGTCGCTAATTACCATTGCTTGAAGACCATGTTTTATAAGCTTTAACCTCTTGAGCATAACAATTGTGGAGGCAAATCGTGTTTCGGCAACCGAAAGCAACTTCAATGACACAAATTCATTGTACATAGCCAATTGCATCGAGTGATTAGAGATAAAATTCTTAATCATCAAACCAACTCCGGCAATATCACTAATCCAACTACACTCTTCATATGTGACTTCATTCCTCTCAATATTCTTTGCGGCACAAATATTTTTCAAAGCTAGATTTAATGTGTGCACCACACAAGGAGTCCATAGAATATGAGGGAATTGAGCTTCAATGAGTTGTCCTGCTGCCTTACAATTAGGAGCATTATCCGTGATGACTTGAACCACATCACTTGGCCCAACCTCATTAATCACTTCTTTCATCAAATTTGCAATGAAATATTTGTCTTTAGTTTCTCTAGAACAATCAACTGCTTTAATGAACATAAGCCCACCTTTCACTCACTGCCATAAAATTAATCAAAGGCCTCCTTTGAGAATCACTCCAACCATCACTAACAATGCTCACCCCTTTTTCCTTCCATGTGCCCCTAATTGGTTGCAACAATTTATTAATATTTGCCCTCTCTTTTTGAAGTAATGTGGTTCGTAACAAATTATAACCGGGAGGCAAATATCCAGGAATATTATGATTTGTAGCAAATGTATAAGAGCTAACATAGTAAGGATTTCTTGCAAGATTAAACGGTAACCCCCCGCCTGAGTAGAACATCCTAGCAATTTCAAAATGAAATTGTTCTCTATCCTTCAAGTTGAATGCTTTCTCAATAGCACTCCCACTCCCAGGCGCACTCCCACTCTCACTCCCACTTGCACATGTTCTCCTCTTCTTTGATTCATAAGCATAACTACTACCCACTGATACAATGGAAGGACGCAATGGTACATTTTTGGGAAGAGCATTTTTAATTTGCAGTTCTGCAGCATCATTCTCATTTTGCTGTTGTGAAAGTTTTTGACTTGTCACTTTCTTACAAGCACCAATTCCCTTTTCTGGGAGTTTTAACAAGTGTGCCCTTACTCTTGTATATGAACCTTTGAAAGTATTATTACAAAATTTACATTGTAATTGGCAATTTCCTCCTTCCTCCGGTTTTGCTAATTTAGTTATATACTTCCACAATGGTTATAAAATTAATAAACATACATTATTAAAATTATACACTCAAATAATAGAAAATAAAAAATAAAATCAGAATATTAAAAAAAAAAGAAAATTAAATTGAAATCAGAATAAAAGAAAAAAACAAAATTAAAATCAGAATAAAAGAAAAAAAAATAAAATACACCCAATTAAAATAAAAGAAAGAGAGAGAGAGAGAGAGAGAGAGCGACTGAGGGAAATCAGAAGGAAGATCAGAGGGAAAAATAAAATAAAAGAAAAAAAAAATCAGAAGGAAGATCGACTGAGGCATGAAGAGGCTGAGAGAGAGAGAGAGAGAGAGAGAGAGAGAGAGAGAGAAAGCGACTGAGGGAAATTGAAGAGCGACGATCGCAGATCGAAGAGAGATGAAGAAGAAGAGGCGTACCTTAACAACGAAGGGCGAGAGACGATCGACGAGGAGCGACGATCGACGAGGACAGAAGACGAACGATGATTGACGAAGTCAGGTCCTCTCTTTATCACCCTTTCTCTGTCGTTTCTCTTCTATTCAAAGTAGATTTGAAGTAGATTAGGGCATATTTTGATCTATTTTTGTTTATTTACAAATCGACCCCAAGAAAATTTAGTAAATTTTGAAATAGCCCCCCGAACGTGTCCCAAACGTGTCTATAACATGTGCTGAACGTGTTCGGATGTAAAAAAATTAAAAAAAAAATGGGACACTCTCTGCTACGTGTCCACCGCGTGTCCGATGCGTGTTCGTGTCTGACACGTATCGGACACTGGTACGGAGCCCTCGGAGAGGTGTCCGTGCTTCATAGGTTTTATTCTTTCTTGGAAAAATAATCAATAAGTCCTATTTTGTTTTTTAATAATACCATTGAAAAATATATGAATTGACCACTGTATTATTTTCTGTGACTATTGATGGAATTTTAATAAATTTTTGCCCTTTTGGATTGTTTACCATAAAATAAAATAGAAATCATAGTTTCGAATAACAAAAAGTGATCTTTTGATCCAATTGTTAGTTATATTTTGTTAAATATAATTTTCATAATTCAAATTGTTTATGAAATTATTAATATTAAATGAGAAGGGTAAAATTATAATCAAATTTATAAACTTGAATTTTGTGAGAGTTGTCCGTAATAAAACTTGATAGGAATAGTCATATTAACGCAAAATAGGATTTAATGGTAATTTTTCCCTGTTTGGTTATGTAGTTTTAATGTAACTCAATGAGTTAAACTTTCATTTTTAGATTGTTTCTATATATATGGCTTTTGAATTTTGTTTTGGCCTTCCAATGCATTGTAGGTTTACAAATCTATGTCATTTGATGCAGCACCTATCTGTAGTATTCGTTGTTTTTTCTTGTACCAGAACAATCGACCACCACTAAATTCAAATGTGGGCATGTTTTTTTTAAATGTATATATATCTATGCATATCATTGCAAGCATGTGTATATGTGCCTACGTATGCATCTATACCTATGGTCAATTATAAAGTTGTTCATATGTCATGTATTGGAGAAAAAAGTTAGTGAATGCAAATCGCAAACATATATTTGGCATACCATTCAATTATGAATTTACCTCATGAAACTGTTTTGATTTGTCAATTAGATATCATACTTCGTGTAACCAATCAGGATTTATTTGATTTGTCAAAGCATACAATTATTGAACAATTGTTGCTTAGAACTATTTTTATGTCAAGCAATGTTTTTTATTTTTTTAAAGGTCAACATTGAATCATTCATCTTAAAAGCTTTCGCCAATGCCTCAAAAGTTTGAGATTACCTTCGTGAGATAATCAGATTGATTCATTTTAGAAAGTATAGAGATTGCTATGTATCAATTTTTTTAAAAAGTTTTTTTAATGTTCGTATTTTGTGTTTTCTGTTTTATTTTATCAATTCGTTCCATCATTTTATTCTACCTTCATATTAGTTATTAACGTAGAAGGTATGTCATGCTATTTCATCCATAACGACTATTTTCAATTTCTGTTAATGATTTTATCCATAACACTTGCGTGGTTAGAAATTTGAAGCTTATACATTAGAATTAATGCTTCTGCTTCAAGTGCGCTGCTTGAATTTTTGGTAATTATATGTGACATACTTTTTCTAATTCATCTTTGGGGTTTGCGTGCTTCCTACAAGAGTTGTTCATGCTTGTTATGGAGGAATACGCCAATGATCTTCGTTTTGTTTTTGCATCTATGTAGCCTACATAAATAATAATAATAATAATAATAATAATAATAATAATAATAATAATAATAAACCACAAATTATCGATACTTAGCAAATTTTCCTTCAGCATAGTATAAGTTAAGTATTGCATTTTGTTATACTTATGTTTTTGTACATTGATAACTAATAGGTTCAAATCAAGCAATTTAAGATTGCTTGAACTATGGGCATGGGCTATTGTGGGGAGCACGACACCTCGCAACTAGTCTAATATATATATATATATATATGCACGGAAGATTTCTGAAGGTTTTGTATAAATACCTCAGCTACCTAAGCGTTTTTAGTAAGTGAAATCAAATATTGAGAGTGAAGAATTTCTCTTCCTTCTTTCAATCTCTGTAGCATTTGTGTGATCTCTAATATCTGCAACAATAACATGGCTTTAATTATGATGTTTTTCTCCTTTCAATTATTACATGGTTTGTCTTGTGCGACAACCAAGCCATACATTGTCCTTATAGATGACGGATTCATTTCAAGTGCAACCAATAGAAGTGCATGGCATGTGTCCATGCTAGATATGTAATATGTCAATGGCTAAACATTTTGTACGAGTACTACCACATTGTACATGGATTTGCAGCTTCTATGACACATGAGGCTGATAAAATCTCTTGGTTTTCGGGGGTTATGGCAGTTGAGGAAGACACACTCGATACTCAACTGCACATGACGCGAATGCCTAGTTTTTTCTTGGCCTCACCACATCCTACAGACTATGGCCCAATGCTGGATATAGTGATGGCATCATAATTGGGTTTGTGTCGACACGGGAATTTGGCTGGAGAATGCAGGCTTCCGTGACAAAGGACTGTTGACAGCAGCAAATGGTGAGGAATCTGCTAAGAAGGCAACGATTTCTCCCTCGATGATTGCAACAACAACATCATTGGTGCCCGCTTCTTTGCCTCTGGAATCGAAGCTCTAATCGGTCGGCGAGTCGATGAGGAGAACAGGTCCCCACGAGATAGTATAGGCTATGGATTAGTTGTTGCTTCAGTTGCTGTTGGAGCTGAGATTTCCAGTGTCAGCGTGCTGGGTTTTGCATACGGAGATGCATAAGGAATAGCCCTCAAGGCCCGTATTGCGGTCTACAAAGCTTGCTGGTGGAAAGATCTGTACTTTAATTGATACTCCTGCTGCAATTGATGTTGCCATCTTTGATGGTGTAGATATCTTGTCAGTCTCCATGGGAAACAACTCCTCTAAGCCGTTTTTCCATGATGTTTACATGATTAGTATGTTGAAAGATGCTCAAAACAACATTTTTGTGACATTCGATGCAAGGAACATGGCCCGACACCATCAACAATAGTCAACTCGGCTCCCTGGGTGACCACTGTTGGCTCCAGCACTATTAATAGAACATATCCTGCAAAGGTCTGACTCGGAAATGGAGAACAAGTCCCCGACAACTCTCTCTACTGTGGTAAATCAGTCACTGATGATGCTTTTCCCCTCTAATTCTATAGCACTTGCACCTATAACACATACCTTCAGATTCTATCAAGGGTAAAATCTTAATTTCCAATGCGAGCAACATTGCTGTTGATGTCATTGCCTTCACTGTCACAGAGGCCCAAGGCGTTGGATATATGCAATTGAATGTGAAAGGGGATGAGAACCTGAGTATTCCTCTTATTTGGAACTTACCTACGGTTTCAATAAGTTATGTGCATTTTGTTGATTTTTGTTATATATCAGTAACTCAAAGAATGCAACAGCAAGCCTCATTTTTTAACGCAAAATAGTAGTCCGGGAGCGTAAGGGCCCTGATGATTTCAGGATTTTCTACGAGGGGGCCCAACACAATTGTCCTCGAAATTCTGAAGCCAAACCTTTTAGCCCCCGGGGAAGCTATCATAGCTTCGTGGACAAATGTCGTTCCCCCTACTATGATCGAGAATGATATCAGACACGTTGAATACAATTTCATCTCAGGCACCTCAGTGTCGTGCACTATTCTTGCTGGCTTCACAACACTTATGCGCAACATTCATCCAGATTGGTCCCCGACAGCAATTAGATCTGCAATGATGACAACATCAACGTCACTCGACCACATTAATCGTTCGATATCCAGCAACAATTTTCAATAGCTAGGAACTCAGCTGGACTTTAGTGTTGGGTATATTCCTCCACAATTGGCTAAAGATCTTGGGCTAATCTTTGATATTGATGGTATAAAGTACATAGACTTCTTGTGTACTTTGAATTACTCTGCTTTGTAACTTTACAAAATTGTGGGAGAGCAAGTAATCTGTGAAGAACCAGCTTTTCACCTAGTGTCTCGACTCAATTATCCATCATTTTTGACCATTTTTAACAAGCTGAGCAGAGTTGCTAGACTGTGGAGTTAACAGAAACATACACATTGACAATGGTTAATTAAATCCAGATATTATGATTTCTGTTGTTCCAAAGCAATTGCAATTTACCAGGGCGGGTGAGAAATTGCAATTACTTTAGAACAATAGAAATCATAATATCCAAATTTGAATTAACCACTGTCAATGTGTATGTTTCCGTTAACTTTGCCACGTGTGTCACGGTCCTCCACAGTCTGGTAGCTCTCAGCATGTTAAAAACGGTAAAAAATGATGGATAATTGAGCCGAGACACTAGGTGAAAAGCTAGTTCTTCACAGATTACTTGCTCTCCCACAATTTTTTGAAGTTGCGAAGCAGAGTAATTCAAGGTACACAAGAAGTCTATGTACTCCATACCATTAATATCAAAGATTAGCCTATGATCTATAGCCAATTGTGGGGAAATATGCCCAGCACTAAAGTCTAGCTGAGTTCCTAGCTTTTGAAAATTGCTGTTGGATATTGGACAGTTATTGTGGTCGAGTGACGTTGACGTTGTCATCATTGCAGATCTAATTGTTGCCGGGGACTAATCTGGGTGAATGTTGCGAAGCAAGCCATAATAGTGCCTGACATTGAGGTGCCTGAGACGAAATTGTATTCAACGTGTCTGATATCATTCTCGATCATAGTAGCATTTGTCCCCGAAGCCATGATAGCTTTCCCGGGCTTTAGAATTTCATGGACAATTGTGTTGGGTCCTCTCGAAGAAAATCTTAAAATCATCAGGGCCCTACTATCATGTACCAACTCATTAGGGGTTCTACACCAAGCACCTTGCAAGCGCATTAGTTTGTGAGCGGCAAGGCAGGCAGGGTAGATTCCTATCGCATCTCCTGGGTTAGTCCTTGGGCGTAATGCACGGGGTATGCAGTACCGCTCTTGGAGTCGGCTTCTCGAGAGGATGACAAGCGCCCAGTCCGTGACAAGTTGTATTAGAGGCAGCCTAGGGGCATTGTGATGGGGACGGTACATGGGACTTACACCAAGCACCTTCATTGTGGGGTCCGCACCAAGGGTGGTGCCCGTACGGGGCGGGTTCCCATGGGTAGGGGAATGGACAAGCATGGAGGCAGGCATGGTAATGTCCCCTTGACGAGGGTGTCAATGACTGGCAGTGGTAGCATGTCATGTACCGTCTCATTAGGGATGCGAGTTCTACACCAAGCACCTTGCAAGCGCATTAGTTTGTGAGCACCAAGGCAGGCAGGGTAGATCTCTATCGCATCTCCTAGGCTGGTCCTTAGGCATAATTCACGGGGTATGTAGTACCACTCGTGGAGTCGGCTTCTTGGGAGGATGACAAGCGCCCAGTCCATGACACTACACTCCCCAACTACTATTTTGCGTTAAAAAATGAGGCTTGCTGTTGCATTCTCCTAGCTATTGATATATAACAAAAAATGCACATAACTTATTGAAACCGTAGATAAGTTCCAAATAAAAGGAATACTCAGGTCCTCGTCCCCTTTCACATTCAATTGGATATATCCGACGTCTTGGTCCTTTGTGACAGTGAAGGCAATGGCATCAATAGCAATGTCGTTAGCATTGCAGATTAAGATTTTACCCTTGTAAAATCTGAAAGTATGTTGTCATAGGTGCAAGTGCTATAGAATTGGAGAGGAAAAGTATCATCAGTGACTGGAGCTAACAGTGGTCGCCCAGGGGCCGAGTTGACTATTGTTGATGGTGATGGGCCCATGTTCTTTGCGCCGAATGTCACAAAAATGTCATTTTGAGCTGTTTTCAATGTACTGATCATGTAAACATCATGGTAAAATGGCTTGGGGGAGTTGTTTCCAATGGAGACTGACAAGATATCTACACCATCAAAGATGGCAACATCAATTGTAGCAAGAGTATCGGTTAAAGTACAGATCTTTCCATCAGCAAGCTTTGTAGACCGCAATACAGGCCTTGGGGGGGGCTATTCCTTGTGCATCTTCGTATGCAAAACCCAGCACGGCGACACTGGAAATCTCAGCTCTAGCAGCAATTGAAGCAACAGTTGATCCATGGCTTGTAGCATCTCGTGGGGACATGTACATTGACTTGCCAACCAAAGAAGCGGGCACCTTTGTTGTTGCAGTCTTCGGCGGAGAAATCGCTACTTTCATCACGGAAGCCTGCATTCTCTGGCCAAATTTCTGTGTCAACAAACCCAATTATGATACCATCACCATATCCAGCATTGGGCCATAGTCTGTAGGATGTGGAGAGGCCAAGAAAACTAAGCATTCGCATCATGTGCAGTTGAGTATCTAGTGTGTCTTCCTCAACTGCCATATCCCCCGAAAACAAAGAGATTTTATCGGTCTCACGTGTCATGGAAGCTGCAAATCCATGTACAATGTGGGAGTACTCGTATAAAATGTTTAGCCATTGACATATTGCATTTAGCATGGACGTATGCCACGCACTTCTATTGGTTGCACTTCGCATGAATTCGCCATCAATCTGCCATCTGTAAGGACAATGTATGGCCTGGTTGTCGCACAGCCAAGCCATAATTGAAAGAAGAAAAACATCATAATTAAAGCTATGTTATTGTTGCAGAGATTAGAGATCACACAAATGCTACAATGATTGAAAGCAGGAAGAGAAATTCTTCACTCTCAATATTTGATTTCACTTACTTAAAACACTTAGGTAGCTGAGGTATTTGTACAAAATCTTCAAAAATCTTACGCGCATATATATATATATATATTAGACTAGTTGCGAGGTGTCGTGCTTTGCATGATAGCCCATGCCCATGGTTCAAGCAATCTTAAATTGCTTTATTTGAACCTATTAGTTATCAATGTACAAAAAAATGAGTATTGATAATTTGTGGGTTTTTTATTTTTATTATTATTATTTTTAACGTAGATGCAAAACCAAAATGAATATCATTGTCGTATTCCTCCATAACAAGCATGAACAACTCTTGCAGGAAGCACACATACCCCAAAGATGAAATTAGAAAAAGTACGTCACATATAATTACGAAAAATTCAAGCAGCGCACTTGAAGTAGAAGCATTAATTCTAATGTATAAGCTTCAAATTTCTAACCGCGCAAGTGTTATGGATAAAATCATTAACATAAATTAAAAAGAGTGGTTATGGATGAAATAACATAACATACCTTCTACGTTAATAACTAATATGAAGGTAGAATAAAATGATGGAACCAATTGATAAAAGAAACTAACTTAGAACCGAAAACACAAAATACGAACATTAAAAAAACTTTTTAAAAAAATTGATACATAGCAATCTCTATACTTTCTAAAATGAATCGATCTGATTATCTCACCATGGTAATCTCCAAGTTTTAGCTTTTAAGATGAATGATTCAATGTTGACCTTTAAAAAAATAAAAAAACATTGCTTGACATAAAAATAGATTCTAAGCAAAAATTGTTTAATAATAGTATGCTTTGACAAATCAAATAAATCCTGATTGGTTATATGAAGTCTGATATCTAATTGACAAATCAAAACAGTTTCATGAGGTAAATTCATAATTGAATGGTATGCCAAATATATGTTTGTGATTTGCATACATAGGCACATATGCACATGCTTGCAATGATATGCATAGATATATATATACATTTAAAAAAACATGCCCACATTTGAATTTAGTGGTAGTCGATTGTTCTGGTACAAGAAGAAAAAACAACGAATATAACAGCTAGGTGCTACATACAATGTATTTGGAAGGTCAAAACAAAATTCAAAAGCCATATATATAGAAAAAATCTAAAAATGAAAGTTTAACTCATTGAGTTACATTAAAACTATAGAACCAAATAGGGAAAAGTTACCGTTAAGTCCTATTTTGCGTTTAATATTACTATTCCTATCAAGTTTTATTATGGACAACTCTCACAAAATTCAAGTTCATAAATTTGATTATAATTTTACCCTTCTCATTTAATATGAATAATAATTTTATAAACAATTTTAATTATGAAAATTATATTAAACAAAATATAACTAACAATTGGATCAAAAGATCATTTTCTATTATTCAAAACTATGATTTTTTATTTTATTTTATGGTAAACAATCCAAAAGGGCAAAAATTTATTAAAATTCCATCAATAGTCACAAAAAATAATACAATGGTGAATTCATATATTTTTCAATGGTATTATTGAAACTTTGTAGGATTTAATGGTATTATTCAAAGCAAAATAGGACTTATTGATTATTATAACCAAGGAATAATAAACTTTTGTAAATGAGAATTTTAGTTCCAAATGAAAATTTTGACTAATCTTTGTCATCAATTTTGCGACCTTGAATTTACACACTTTTTGTCAAAATAAAAATTCAATAACAGTCCAACCAAAATTTTAAAATTAAGGGCAGGGGGCATAATCTTTTAACCAATTATGCGATGGCAATGTTGAGGTGCCTGAGACAAAATTGTATTCAACGTGTCTGATATCATTTTCGATCATAGTAGGGGGGCACGCCATTTGCCCACGAAGCCATGATCCTCGAGGCTAAAAGGTCTGGCTTTAGAATTTCGGGGACAATTGTGTTGGGTCCCCTTAAAGAAAATCCGGAAATCATCAGGGCCCTATGCTCCAACTACTATTTTGGGTTAAAAAATGAGGCTTGCTGTTACATTCTCCGAGCTACTGATATATAACAAAAAATCAACAGAATGCACATAACTTATTGAAACCGTTGGTAGATAAGAGGAATACTCACTCGTCTCCCTTCACATTCAATTGGATATATCCGACGCCTTGGGCAGGCAATGGCATTAGCAACAATGTCGTTCGCATTGCAGATTAAGATTTTACCCTTGATAGAATCTGAAGGTATGTCGTCATAAGAAAAAAGAAATGAGAAAAAAAGGGCAAACAACAAACATCAATCCTTTTGCTTGGTGCATCTCCATATTTAAAATTAAAAAATTAAAAAAAAAAAGGTATAAAGAAAAATGTTTGAGCTCCTTAAAAAAGATGAATTAATTCTAAAACGTGCAAAAAAAAAAAAAAAAAATCATAGAATAATTTATATTTTCTCACACATAAGTTATGTCACAAAGTTCAAAATCAATGAAGATAAAGTCATAATGCACAGATATTCAATCCCTGAACCAACAGATTCGTTTCTATACTTAAATCAGCTTCAACTCCAGATCTCTTCTTGCATGTCAATTTTTAAAAAAATAAAAATAAAAATAAAAATAAAATGGAGATTGTTGACTTCATTGCTGGACATAAGGCTTATAAGGCTTGTTGACTTCAACTCCAGATCTATCCAATAGGTTATAAGGCTTCTTCCCCAAAGGAAATAGATATAAATAAGGAGATGTTAGAGATATGCTTGCTTGTTAATCTAGTGGTGTGGTGGAGATTTGGCTATGAAGACAATTCATTGTGGAAAAGGGTGTTGTGCAGCAAGTACGAGTTTGAGGGTGGTAGATGGTCCCCTCAGCCACGAAGCCATGATAGCTTCCCCAGGGGCTAAAAGGTCTAGCTTTAGAATTTTGGGGACAATTGTATTGGGCCCCCTTGAAGAAAATCATCTGGGCCCTACGCTCCCCAACTACTGTTTTGTGTTAAAAAATGAGACTTGCTGTTGCATTCTCCGAGCAAAACTGAGGACATATGTACCCTATAAAGTGATTATCTAATTTGTTTATATGTTTGGCTGCAATTGAGAAAACACTCTATAAATGTGTTGAGATTGGAGTACTTGACTGAATTATTGCTTTTCCAATAGGTTTATAAGGTTTCTTCCCCTAAGGAAATAGATATAAATAAGGAGATGTGCTTGCTTGTTAATCTAGTGGTGTGGTGGAGATTTGGCTATGAAGACAATTCATTGTGGAAAAGGGTGTTGTGCAGCAAGTATGAGTTTGAGGGTGGTAGATGGTCCCCTCTACTTGGTGTAAATTCAAGGATATGAAATGACATCATTTCTGTTGCTGATCAAAGAACTAATCTATGTTCTTTCTTTTTCGATACTTATCAGATTGTGGGTGGTGATGGCAATAGAGTAATGGTCTAGGTTGATAAATGGTTTGGGAACTTATGTCCCAAAGATAGCTTTGATGTTTTATGACAAAAACAAGGGAACTCGGATGAAGGGAATTTGACTTTAGAAGAGCTTTATTTGCGTGGGAGGGTGAGGAGGTTGTAAGACTTATTATTAATCTTCATGCCCAAGGTGGAAAGCATCTTATTCAGGTCAGTTTAATATTTCCTCTGTTTACACCTGCTGTGAGTCTGTTTACATGTGGTGTGGAGCAATGCTTCTCCTCCTAAAGTTCAATTTTTTGGTTGGTCGGCATGGAAACAAAAGGTCAAAACTGCTGTGTTTTTGCAAATAATTGGTGTACTAAATGGAAATGCTTCTACTCTTTGTATTGTCTGTCAATCTGATTTTGAAATAGCAAACCATGTGTTGTTTTGTCCATTGATCTGGAAGGTATGGTCTGCTGTGATGTTTTGGTGGGGAACTCAGTGCAAGATGCGAGGCTCAGTTTTGAAGTAACCACTGTCAATGTGTATGTTTCCCTTAACTCTGTCACGTGGGTCATGGTCCTCCACGGTCTGGCAGCTATCCTCAGCTTGTTAAAAACTGTCGAAAATTATGGATAATTGAGCCGAGACACTAGGTGAAAAGCTGGTTCTTCACAGATTACACTCTCCCACAATTTTGTAGAGTTGCGAAGCAGTGTAATTCAAAGTGCACAAGAAATCTTCTGTACTCCATACCGTCAATATCAAAGATTAGCCCAGCACCGAAGTCCAGCTGAGTTCCCAGCTGTTGAAAATTGTTGCTGTATATCAAACGGTCATTGTTCTCTTTTACGAAGTTCCCTCAATAAAATGTAATTTTTTACGAATTCCTATCTGTTTAAAGATCAAATCTCAGAATTCAATTAGCAAAAATTCGTAGAAAATTTCATTTTATCGTAAGAATTACTCAAATGACCACAACACTGTAAAAAGGACCCGAACAGAATGATAACAACTCTCCCAGATTACATATTCAACATCAAGAACCTCCATAAGAACAAGAACATCTAATATATTAGGTCCATTAGAGTGAAAAAAACTCATTTCATTCGAATAACTCTTTTTCTCACCCGCCTTGGTAAATTGAAATTGGTTCAGAACAACAGAAATCATGATATCCATATTTGAATTAACCACTGTCAATGTGTATGTTTCCCTTAACTCTGCCATGTGTGTCACGGTTCTCCACGGTCTAGCAGTTCTCCTCAGCTTGTTAAAAACGGTCGAAAATGATAGATAATTGAGCTGAGACACTGTATGAAAAGTTGGTTATTTTCAGATTACTTGCCCTCCCACAATTTTGTCGAGCTGCGAAGCAGAGTAATTCAAAGTACACAAGAAGTCTATGTACTCCATACCATCAATATCAAAGATTAGCCCATGATCTGTAGCCAATTGTGGGGAAATATGACCTGCACCGAAGTCCAGCTGAGTTCCTAGCTGTTGAAAATTACTGCTGTATATCGGATGGTTATTGTGGTCAAGTGACGTTGTCGTCATTGCAAATCTAATTGCTACAGGTGACCAATTTGTATGAATATTGCGCATCAGCACTGCGAAGCCAGCAACATCAGCGCACAACACTGAGGTGCCTGATATGAAATTGTATCCAACGTCCCTCGACCACAATAATCGTTTGATATCCAGCAGCAATTTTCAACAACTAGGAACTTATCTGGACTTTGGTGCTGGTCATATATCCCCAAAATTGGCTATAGATCCTGGGCTAATCTTTGATAATGATGGTATGAAGTGCATAGACTTCTTGTGTGCTTTGAATTACTCTACTTCGCAACTCTATAAATTGTGGGAGAGCAAGTAATCTGTGAAGAACCAGCCTTTCACCTAGTTTCTCGGCTCAATTATCCATTATTTTTTACTGTTTTTAACATGTTGAGGTGAGCTGCCAGACTGTGGATAACCGTGACACACCTGGCAAAGTTAAGGGAAACATACACATTCATAGTGGTTAATTCAAATATGGATATTATGATTTCTGTTGTTCCGAAGCAATTGCAATTTACCAGAGCGGGTGAGAAAAAGAGTTATTCGATTGAAATGAGTATTTTTTTACTCTGATAGATCTAACATATTTGATGTTCATTTTCCGCAAGAGGTTCTTGCTGTTGGATTTGTAATCTAGGAGAGTTGTTGTCATTCCGTACAGGTCCCTTTTACAGTGTTGTGGTCGTTTGAGTAGTTCTTACAATAAAATGAAATTTTTTACGAATTTCTGCGAATTGAATTATTCTATCTGTTAAAAGATCAAATCTCAAAATTCAATTAGCAAAAATTCGTAGAAAATTTCATTTTATTGCAAGAATTACTCAAATGACCACAACACTGTAACAGGGACCCGAACAGAATGATAACAACTCTCTCGAATTACATATCCAACAACTAGAACCTCCATAGGAATCTGTTAGGTCCATTAGAGTAAATAAAACTCATTTTAATCGAATAACTCTTTTTCTCACCCGCTCTGGTGAACTACAAATGCTTCAAAACAACAGAAATCATAATATTCATATTTGGATTAACCACTATCAATGTGTATGTTTCCTTTAACTCTGCCACGTGTGTCACGGTCCTCCACAGTCTGGCAGCTCTTCTCAACTTGTTAAAAACGGTCGAAAATGATGGATAATTGAGTCGAGACACTAGGTGAAAAGCCGGTTCTTTGTTGATTACTTGCTCTACCACAATTTTGTAGAGTTGCGAAGCAGAGCAATTCAAAGTACATAAGAAGTCTTATGTACTCCATA
Organism: Camellia sinensis; assembly: GCF_055761805.1. NCBI lineage: Eukaryota > Viridiplantae > Streptophyta > Magnoliopsida > Ericales > Theaceae > Camellia > Camellia sinensis. The sequence goes on along the minus strand of NC_138962.1, from coordinate 175,931,884 downwards.
ACATCAATATCAAAGATTAACCCAGGATCTGTAGTCAATTGTGGGGAAATATAACCAACACCGAAGTCCAACTAAGTTCTTAGCTGTTGAAAATTGCTGTTATATATCAGACGGTCATTGTGGTCGAGTGACGTTGATGTTGGCGTTGACGTTGTCATCATTGCAAATCTAATTGCTGCCGGTGACTAATATGTATGAATGTTGCGCATAAGCGCTGCGAAGCCTGCAACATCAGCGCACAGCACTGAGGTACCTGAGACAAAATTATATTCAACGTCACTCGACCACAATAACCGTCCGATATCCAGCAGCAATTTTCAAGTGCTAGGAACTTAGCGAGACTTTGGTGCTGGTCTTATTTCCCCACAATTGGCTACAGATCCTGGGCTAATCTTTGATATTGATGCTTTGGAATATATAGACTTCTTGTGTAGTTTGAATTACTCTGCTTCGCAACTCTATAAAATTGAGGGAGGGCAAGTAATCTGTGAATAACTAGCTTTTCACCTAGTGTCTCTGCTCAATTATCCATCATTTTCGATCGTTTTTAACATGCTGAGGAAGGCTGCCAGACTGTGGAGAACCGTGACACACATGGCAGGGTTAAGGGAAACATACACATTGACAGTGGTTAATTTAAATCAGGATATTATGATTTCTGTTGTTCTGAAGTAATTGCAATTTACCAAGACCGGTGAGAAAAAGAGTTATTCGATTGAAATGAGCTTTATTTTACTATGATGTTCATGTTCATGCAAGAACTACTCAAATGACCACAACAATGTAAAAGGGACCCGAACAGAATGACAACAACTCTCCTAGATTACAAATCCAACAGCAAGAACCTCCATAGGAACATGAACATCTAATCTGGTAGGTCCATTAGAGTAAAAAAAGCTCATTTCAATCGAATAAATTTTTTTGTCACCCGTCCTGGTAAATTGCAATTGCTTCGGACAACAAAAATCATAAAATCCGTATTTGAATTAACCGTTATCAATGTGTATGTTTCCCTCAACTCTGCCACGGTTGTCACGGTCCTCTACAGTCAAGCAGCTCTACAGTCAAGCAGCTCTCCTCAGCTTGTTAAAAACGGTCGAAAATGATGGATAATTGAGCCAAGACACTAAGTGTAAAGTTGGTTTTTCTCAGATTACTTACTCTTTCACAATTTTGTAGAGTTTTAACGTAGAGTAATTCATCAAAGTACACAAGAAGTTTTATATACTCCACACCATCAATATCAAAGATTAGCCCACAATCTATAGCCAATTGTGGGGAAGTTTGACCAGCACCGAAGTCTAGCTGAGTTCCTAGCTATTGAAAATTGTTGTTGTATATCGGACGGTCATTGTGGTCCAATGACGTTGACGTTGGCGTCATTGCAAATCTAATTGATGCCGGTGACAAATCTGTATGAATGTTGCGCATAAGTGTTGCGAAGCCAGCAACATCAGCGCATGACACTGAGGTGCCTGAGACGAAATTTTGTTCAACGTCACTCGACCATAATAACCGTCTGATATCTAGCAGCAATTTTCAACAGCTAAGAACTTAGTTGGACTTTGGTATTTCTCCACAGTTGGCTACAGATCCAGGGCAAATCTTTGATATTAATGATATGGAGTTCATGGACTTCTTGTGTATTTCGAATTACTGTACTTCGCAACTCTATAAAATTGTGGGAGAGAAAGTAATCTCTGATCTGTGAAGAACCACTTCTTCAACTTGTGTCTCGACTCAATTATCCAGCAGTTTCGACTGTTTTTAACATACTGAGAAGAGCTGCCAGACTGTGGAGAACTGTGACACACATGGCAGAGTTAAGGGAAACATAAACATTGACAGTGGTTAATTCAAATCTGGATATTATGATTTCTGTTGCTCCGAAGCAATTGCAATTTACCAGGGCGGGTAAGGAGAAGTGTTATACGATTGAAATGAACCTTTTTTTACTCTGATGGACCTAACATATTTGATGTTCATGTTCCTAAGGTGGTTCTTACTATTAGATTTGTAATCTATGAGAGTTGTTGTCATTCTGTTCGGGTCTCTTTTACAGTGTTGTGGTCAATTTTGTAGTTTTTCCAAGAAAATGAATTTTTTTTACAAATTTCTGCTAATTGAATTATTCTATCTGTTGAAAGATGAAATCTCAGATTCAATTTGCTAAAATTCGTTGAAAATTTCATTTTATTGCAAGAATTACTCAAACAAAATGATGACAACTCTCCCAGATTATATATCCAACAGTAAGAACCTCTATAAAAACATGAGCATCTAATCTGTTAGGTCCATTAGAGTAAAAAAACCTGATTTCAAACGAATAACTCTTTATCTCACCCGCCCTGGTAAATTGCAATTGCTTCGGAACAACATAAATCATAATATCCATATATGAATTAACCCCTGTCAATGTGTATGTTTCCCTTAACTCTGCCACGTGTGTCACGGTTCTCCACAGTCTGGTAGCTCTACTCAGCTTGTTAAAAACGGTCGAAAATGATGGATAATTTAGCAGAGACGCTAGGTGAAAAGCTGGTTCTTTTCAGATTACTTGCTCTCCCACAATTTTGTAGAGTTGCGAAGCAGAGTAATTCAAAGTACGCAAGAAGTCTATGTACTCCATACCATCAATATCAAAGATTAACCCATGATCTGTAGCCAATTGTGGGGAAATATGACCTGTACTGAATTCCAGCTGAGTTCCTAGCTGTTGAAAATTACTGCTGTGCATCGGACGGTTATTGTGGTCTAGTGACATTGACGTTGTCGTCATTGCAAATCTAATTGCTGTAGGTGACCAATCTGTATGAATATTGCGCATAAGCGCTGCGAAGCTAGCAACATCAGCGCACAACAATGAGGTGCCTGAGACTAAATTGTATCCAACGTCCCTCAACCACAATAATCATCCGATATCCAGCAGCAATTTTAAACTACTAGGAACTTATCTGGACTTTGGTGTTGGTCATATATCTCCACAATTGGCTACAGATCCTGGGCTAATCTTTGATATTGATGGTATGAAGTACATAAACTTCTTGTGTACTTTGAATTACTTTGTTTCGCAACTCTATAAAATTGTGGGAGGGCAAGTAATCTATAAAGAACCAGCTTTTCACCTAGTGTCTCGGCTCAATTATCCATCATTTTCGACTATTTTTAACCTGCTAAGGTGAGCTGCCAGACTGTGGATAATCGTGACTCACATGGCAGAGTTAAGGAAAACATACACATTGACAATGGTTAATTCAAATCTGGATATTATGATTTCTTTTGTTTCGAAGCAATTGCAATTTAACAGAGCGGGTGAGAAAAAGAGTTATTCGATTGAAGTGAGTTTTTTTTTACTCTGATGTACCTAACATATTTGATGTTCATGTTCCGATGGAGGTTCTTGCAGTTGGATTTGTAATCTAGGAGAGTTGTTGTCATTTTGTTCGGGTCCCTTTTACAGTGTTGTCGTCATTTGAGTAGTTCTTGAATAAAATGAAATTTTTTACGAATTTCTGCTAATTGAATTATTCTATCTGTTAAAAGATCAAATCTCAGAATTCAATTAGCAGAAATTCGTAGAAAATTTCATTTTATTGCAAGAATTACTCAAATGACCACAACACTGTAAAAGGGACCCGAACAGAATGATAACAACTCTCTCGGATTACATATCCAACAACAAGAATCTCTACAGGAACATTAACATCTAATCTGTTAGGTCCATTAGAGTAAAAAAGGCTCATTTCAATCGAATAACTCTTTTTCTCACCCGCTCTGGTGAATTGCAAATGCTTCAGAACAACAGAAATCAAAATATCCATATTTGAATTAACCACTATCAATGTGTATGTTTCCCTTAAGTCTACCACGTGTGTCACGGTCCTCCGCAGTCTGGCAGCTCTTCTCAGCTTGTTAAAAACGGTCGAAAATGATAGATAATTTAGCCGAGACACTAGGTGTCACGACCCCAAACCGCCCCTAGTAGTTTGGTGCCGTGATGGCCAGTAATCCGTAATTACCGAAGGCCAACTTTCAAAAACTTACTCAATCAGAATATAATATACGGGGCTCACAAATGCGGAAGCGATAAATCAAAATACAAGTGGTCCATAAGAGCAGTGCATAAGTCCAATGAAATGACATACATCTTTACATAGCTTTACAACTTGAATACAAAAGTACATATTACATCTTGGCAAAAGGCTTCTCAAGCCGACATAAATATAACACATGAAATACAAATCAAGAATACATAATCTTCAGATTGTCGACATCCTCAAAGCCGACTTCTTGCTTGTTACCTACATATATACATAGGGAGGGTGAGCTTGGATACTCAATGAATGATACAAGTAATAAAGGGGTTAAATGAATGATTTCCGAGGTCTTTCAAAACAATACATAATATATCTTTGTCAAAACCATACTTATCATAGCTTGCACAAATCATGAGATAAATCTTGTTCATCAAACTTGATCTTGTAAAACTTACATACTTAACATGTGTCAAATCTTATAACATAACCTCGGCATAACCTTGGTCCTTCAAAACTTACTTACTTACAAGACGTGTTACTTAGGCCCGTAGCCCGCTTTAACACTATGGAGCTCGTGTTACTTAGGCCCGTAGCCCGCTTTAACACTATGGAGCTCGTGTTACTTAGGCCCGTAGCCCGCTTTAACACTATGGTCTTTCCAAGAAAGGACCGTATCCTTTTATACTTAGTGCTGCGAAAGTTTAGAGTCCTCCAGCACGAGGGACTTTGTACTTGGTACTGTGAAAGTTTAGAATCCTCCAGTACAAGGGACTATCCGAGAAGGTCATCAAAACAAAGCTTACTTGATAACTTGCCATTCAAAACAAAGCTTATACTTGATACATAAAATAGGAATATTATTCATGCTTAACAAATACTTTTATCAAAACAAGGCAAAGCTTTATCAAAACCATAAGAACATAACTTTATTAAAAATACCACTCACACTAGTTCTTGGGACGTCGGGATCAAGGCAAAGGTCCAAGTCCTACAAACACATGGTTCTCAAAACAAGTCTCACATGCATGTAAATAATCTCGGGAAAACATGCTAGAAGTCAAAACACTGTTTTACATGTCAGGAAGACATGCTGGGTACCAACCAGGTCTTTGCCGAGGTCCTACACCTCCTTGCCGAGGTGTGGTCCAGATGGCCTCATTCAAAAGCAAAGTCGGGAAAACCTGGGTTTCCCTTTGAAGAACATGAAGAACATGATGAACATGATCATGAGAAAGATGAATGCAAGATCGTAACTTGTTACAAAAATCTGAGATTTCATGCCATGAGTTCGAAAACATGGACCTGGGTACCCATACTTGAAAATCATGTGAAAACAAACACAAAAACATGGATCTTGGCATGAGCTTTCGGATCAAAACATGACTTTTCTTGAAGAACACATGAATGCTATTTTCTCTTTCTAAAACCGAACTTCAAAGCAATGCATGGCTTACAAATCATTTTCCATCATGCAATGCAATAACATAAACATAAAGAACGACAAGAGCAGATTAAGAATCTAACCTTAGAACACGGATCTAACGGTTCGATCTCTAGGAATCAAGCTTAGAAATCCACTCACTCTCAAGAACTCTTCTTCCTCTCCTAGAGCTTCTCTCTCCTCTTCAAAACAAGTATACAACAAAATGATGGGTTCTCTCTCTCTATCGGCTGACTTAACTCTCAGCTCGGACACGTGGCAATGGCCGGTTGGTTCTCTTCAAAAAGGTGATAGATTGACAAGACAAGGCAATGACAAAACGTATCTAACAAGCTACTAAGAATGGCACTCCGGCAAGTGGTGACAATGGCTAAGGACAAGGCTTCGGCAACTAATGGTGACAATGACCTCGGCTAGGAAGGACAACTCTTGACTAAGTTGTGCCACACCTCGGTCTAGGTCATACCACTCCAGGACAAGATCATTCAGGTGCAAAAGGTAACATCTCGGCCCAGATAATACACATCTCGGCCTTGGTGATTCGCACCTCAGCCTAGATAATGACATCTCGGCCCATATGTCAAAGCAAAGGTGGAGGTCAAACGAAGGGGTTCCAAGATACTTCTAGACTGAGGATGACCTCGGCTTGGAATGATCTAGGCTTAGCATAACCTAGGCTTGGCATAACATCGGCTAACATAACTTAGGTTTGGCGTGACCTAGGCTTCACATCAAGGAAGGAGCAAAGCAAGCACACAACGCTTAGACAAATCATAAAGGCATCAAAACAAGGCATGGATCTCACTTAGGCAAAACCAGTCAAAGTCTGCAAATGCAAGCTTAACAAAACAAAATCATGCAAATGTACATGAACATGACTAAGACATGAATGTGGGTTATTACACTAGGTGTATGTTTCAACAAAACTTCAATGGTGGTCATAGTTTCCCACAATTGGCTATCGATGCTGAGCTAATCTTTGATATTGATTGTATGGAGTACATAAGACTTCTTGGGTATTTTGAATTACTCTTCTTTGCAAGTCTACAAAATTGTGGGAGAGCAAGTAATCTATGAAGAACTAGCTTTTCACCTAGTGTTTCGGCACATACATACCTTCACTATTGCTCAAGGGGAAGTGAAGGAAAAGAAGAAAAATATGCTCTACAACATCACGGTGAATTCCTTATATTCTTCATCTGGGTAGCAATTTTTGCAAATTGCTCGCTTCTTCTTCTTTTGTTTCCTCTTTCGCTGTTGAACGTCTTGAGAGGATTCAGGAGAAGAATCATCTTGAATTTCATTATTGCCAAAATCCTCCGTCATCATTTCGTAAGCTGCAGCAAATTCAATGGCTTCCATGGTGTCTTGACGGATTTTGGTAGCTTTTTCAAATTTTGAAAAAGCTTTGGCAACAGCTTGAAATTCCTCTGGTATCTCACCACCTTCCGTTAAAACAGGAAAGATAGTGTCCTTGACTGTTTGTGCGGCAAAAGGATTAACCCAATCAGGTTGTGGATAATCAGTTGAAGCTTCAGGATCAGGTTCGTAGTTAGGGTCATACCCGTAAGGGTAAAGGACCTGATCTGTGTTGGCCTCCTGAGCAGTATCAGATGGAGGATAGTTATCAAACCGGACAGTGCAGGGATGTAGAGAAAGGGAATCATCGTCCCATCCAACAGCAAGAGTTTCCTGTCGATGAGATAGTTCATTCTGAACAGAGCTTTCCTCATCAGAGTCTTGCATTAGTTCATTGTCATTTGAATCATACTGGACAGGTGGTGCTGGTGGTGCATTGATGTAGTTACCAAAACGGTAACTTACATTGCCGCCCGGTAGATTCCTTGTTTGCACCGTGGTAGGTTGTTGAGTAATAACCCTTCTGACTGGTGGCTTAACGATCCAATTTAAATTTCGTAAGCCTTCAGTTGAAATTCGCTCACCGGCAATTGCTTTCACACCTTTTGAAGTAAGAAAATCTGTTACCCCCTGTACTTCATAGGCAAAGCCTACATTAGGGGTATTAGATAACCTTCCTACAAGACCTCGTGTGATCAGAAGATTTGCCTCCCCATTTTGCCATTCATCATAGCCTCTGGTTTGGATTACTAATTGAACATGATTGTAGAAATCAGCAATTGTCATCATGGTATTTGGGACGATGTAGACCATCTGGATTCCTCTGGTTAAATCAACTTCCATAGAGCCAAAAGTGGATTGATCTCCTCACCATCGTGTGTCTCGTAGAACAACCAGTGCCATGGTTCCTTGTTCTATTCGATGGAGGACTTGTAACCTTATTTGGACAACGCCAAGATGGATATATTGCATTCGACTACGCTGCAGTTGTTCAAAACTTTCTTCTTGGATGAATGAACGTTCAATCTGCGTTTCTCCTACGCAGAGTATTGTTTCTTCAGATCTGTGGGTGTAGACACGATGATGAGAATCATCACGTCTAGATCTATAGAGGACCTCTGCAGGGGCAATGTTCGCTCGTTCTGCCATGGATAATTGGAGCTGTGTTTCTGGTGCGATTTGTTGTTCCAAGGTATTTGAAGTTGGCTGCTTTCCTCGGAACCTTTGGAGTAGTTTCTTGGCCTTTCTTTCACGCACAAATCTTGCTCTTTGACCTTGTCGATATTCTCATATTTGGTCTTCAATGAGGGGTGCTCCTGGAGCTGCTGATGTTTGTTGAGGACGATCTGTTACTCTTGGAAGAGTAACCGTTCTAGATGATGCACTTCTGGACATCATTTAAGCTTCGCCTTTTCAATTTCGTCTTGCAGGAGTTTATAAGGGTTTCGGTGAACCTTGAGAACTCCCTTTGGCTCCTTCGGTCTCTCTTTTGGGCCAATAGTAAGATTTTCAAGTTTTGAAATCAATTCAGGAGAAATTAATTTCTCAGCTTGTTTGTTGGCTTCAAGAGTGCGAATTCGAGCTTCAAGCTGAGACACTTGATTGGATAACCGAACACAAAGTTCAATTATAGTGTTGTTCTGCCGAATTAAGACTCGATTGCTTTCTGAAATCCCTGCTGCTTTGCCCGTGGATTGTGATAATCCGATCGCGGGTTCCTTGATTTCTTCTGTTGCCTTTAATGCAGTGAGATAGAAAAGATTCTCCTTGCTACTGGTCATCCAAGCACAACTTGTTTGAGTTGCTGGAGTACAGCTTCAACAGAATCAATCTTTTCCTGCACCTTTCGCAATAATTCAACAGCTTGGTCTTCGGCCTTCTTGGATTGGTGAGTAATTTCTTCAACAAGGTTTCGTACCTCCTGCTTTGTTAAAGGCTTTTGGGCTAAAAGAAAAGAAGTTAAATTTACAACTTCCTTTTCTAGCTTTGTGACCTTAGATTGTACCTTTTCTAGTGAAAACTTTAAAGCTTGGTTTTCAGTAACCAGATTACGAGATTCTTTAAGGGAAACTTTACTCAGAAGACAGACTCTATCATAGATTACAGCAGTATCAGAGCTAGTTTTAATGGCTATTGTAGCGTAAACACTTATCAGGGTAGGAAAGGCCTCTGTTGTTAAAGATTATTATTCCTTATTTAATATCTGTTTTTCTTAATTTGTTATAATACTTTACCAGGGCAAAGGTAGTCAAATGTTAGCCAAGGCAAAGGTTATTAAAGTTTTAAAAATTATAAAAGGGTGTAACATGTTTCTATATTTAATTATCTAAGGCAGTATAATTCTTGAAGTTAATATTCAAATAAAAGACATAGGCCCTATATCTGGCAGAGAGGAGTAAGTCCAGTGAAATCCTATGGTGAATGAGAATTTAACTGGTAAGAACTGCTTGGACCTTGATTTTTAAATATAGTCTATAGCGTTCCCCTTTGGTAATTTTAAGACCAAGATAACTCAGACTAGTTAATATTTTCCTACTCAGACCAGTAAAGATGCTATGACAAATATATGGGAACAAAATATTAGAGAATGGACTACGAACCTGATCCTGAAGCTTCAACTGATTATCCACAACCTGATTGGGTTAATCCTTTTGCCGCACAAACAGTCAAGGACACTATCTTTCCTGTTTTAACGGAAGGTGGTGAGATACCAGAGGAATTTCAAGCTGTTGCCAAAGCTTTTTCAAAATTTGTCATTTGAATCATACTGGACAGGTGGTGCAGGTGGTGCTGGTGGTGCATTGATGTAGTTACCAAAACGGTGGCTACAACTCGTTAAAATCAAGCAAGGACCGCCATGCAACAACTCGTTAAAATCCAGCAGCTCAAACTTACAAGCGCCTTAATGATAACACTCACAAGGATCAGTACAGTCTGCCAGGAATAAATATAACCTTTGCCTTGGCTAACATTTGACTACCTTTGCCCTGGTAAAGTATTATAACAAATTAAGAAAAACAGATATTAAATAAGGAATAATAATCTTTAACAACAGAGGCCTTTCCTACCCTGATAAGTGTTTACGCTACAATAGCCATTAAAACTAGCTCTGATACCAAAATAGGATCGCACATAATTAAGAATGAAGGTTAACAGACTGCCGAGTTTGTATGGTAATGACATTCTTATAGAATGTAACGTTGTCGCCTTCAATTCTAACACCACCATACATAGATCGTATGAAATTGCAGCCTATGATCATTTGGATACGTCCTCCAAGATGAAAAGGAAAACTGTATGTATAGGGAATACGGAACCAATTATCCCCAATATACATTTTTCCTCCTTTGAGCTTCTTGTTTGCTTTGGACTGTGAATTAATGCCATTGAACTCCACAGTATATGAATTGCTAAACGACAGACTCAAGTTGATCAGGATATGGACAGGTTCCATATTCGAGGTCAACATACAATAAATAAATTCCATTCTTCAGGATGATCATAGTAATGATCTATGATCAATTCATCATCTTCATCATTTTCAACCATTTTTAACGTGCCGAAGAGAGCTGCCAGACTGTTGAGTAGCGTGACACACATGGCAGAGTTATGGGAAAGATACACATTGACAGTGGTTAATTCAAATCCGGATATTATGATTTCTGTTGTTCTGAACAATTGCAATTTACCAGGGCGGGTGAGAAAAAGAGTTATTCAATTGAAATGAGCTTTTTTTTACTCTGATGGACCTAACATATTTGTTGTTCATTTTCCTATGGAGGTTCTCACTGTTGGATTTGTAATCTAGGAGAGTTGTTGTCATTCTATTCGGGTCCCTTTTATTGTGTTGTGATCATTTGAGTAGTTCTTGCAATAAAATGAATTTGTTTACGAATTTTTGCTAATTGAATTATTCTATCTGTTGAAAGATCAAATCTCAGAATTCAATTAGCACAAATTCGTAGAAAATTTTATTTTTTTTGTAAGAATTACTCAAATGACTACAACACTGTAAAAGGGACCCGAACAGAATGATAACAACTCTCCGAGATTACATATCTAACAGCAAGAACCTCCATAGGAATATAAACATCTAATCTGTTACTTCATTAGAGTAAAAAAACTCATTTTAATCGAATAACTCTTTTTCTCAACTGCCCTGATAAATTGCAATGGCTTCGGAACAACAGAAATCATGATATCCGTCTTTGAATTAGCCACTGTCAATGGGTATGTTTTTGTTAACTTTGCCACGTGTGTCATGCCCCTCTACGGTCAGGCAGCTCTCCTTAGCTTGTTAAAAATCGTCGAAAATGATGGATAATTGAGCCGAGACACTAGGTGAAAAGCTGGTTCTTCGCAGATTATTTGCTCTCCCACAATTTTGTAGAGTTGCGACACAGAGTAACTCAAAGTACACAAGAAGTCTTATGTACTCCGTACCATCAATATCAAAGACTAGCGGAGGACCCAGCACCGAAGTCTAGCTGAGTTCTTAGCTGTTGAAAATTGTTGTTGTATGTCGAACGATCGTTGTGATCGAGTGACGTTGACGCTGTCGTCATTCCAAATCTAATTGCTACCGGTGACCAATCTCTATGAATGTTGCGCACAAGCACTGCGAAGCCAGCAACATCAGCGCACGACACTGAGGTGCCTGAGACGAAATTGTATTCAACGTCACTCGACCACAATAACCAGTCGATATATAGCAGCAAATTTCGACAGCTTGGAACTTAGCTGGACTTTGGTGTTGGTTATATTTCCCCACGATTGGCTACAGATCCTGGGCTAATCTTTGATATTCATGGTATGGAGTACATATTCTTCTTGTGTACTTTGAATTACTCTGCTTCACAACTTTATAAAATTAAGGTAGGGCAAGTAATCTGTGAAGAACTAGCTTTTCACCTAGTGTCTCTACTCAATTATCCATCATTTTCGACCATTGTTAACATGCTGAGGAGGGCTGCCAGACTGTGGAGAACCGTGACACACATGACAGGGTTAAGGGAAATATACACATTGACAGTGGTTAATTCAAATCCGGATATTATGTTTTTTGTTGTTCTGAAGTAATTGCAATTTACCAGGGCGGGTGAGAAAAATAGTTATTCGATTGAAATGGGCTTTTTTTAATCTGTTGGATCTAACATATTTGATGTTCATGTTCCTATGGAGGTTTTTGATGTTGGATTTGTAATCTAAGAGAGTTGTTGTCATTCTGTTCGAGTCCCTTTTACAGTGTTATGGTCATTTGAGTAGTTCTTGCAAGAATTACTCAAATGACCACAACACTGTAAAAGGGACCTGAACAGAATGATAACAACTCTTCCGAATTACATATCCAACATCAAGAACCTCCATAGGAACATGAACATCTAATCTGTTAGGTCCATTAGAGTGAAAAAAAACTCATTTCAATCGAATAACTTTTTTTCTCACCCGCCTTGGTAAATTGCAATTGCTTCGGAACAACAGAAATCAGAATATCCGTATTTGAATTAACTGCTGTCAATGTGTATGTTTCCCTCAACTCTGTCATGGTTGTTACGGTCCTCTATAGTCAGGCAGCTCTCCTCAACTTGTTAAAAACTATCGAAAATGATGGATAATTGAGCCAAGACACCAAGTGTAAAGTTGGTTCTTCTCAGATTACTTACTCTCCCACAATTTTGTAGAGTTTCGACATAGAGTAATTCAAAGTACACAAGAAGTTTATATACTCCATACCATCAATATCAAAGATTAGCCCACGATCTATAGCCAATTGTGGGGAAGTTTGACCAGCACCGAAGTCCAGCTGAGTTCCTAGCTATTGAAAATTGTTGTTGTATATCGGACGGCCATTGTGGTCCAACGACGTTGACGTTGGCGTCATTGCAAATCTAATTGTTGCCGGTGACAAATCTTTATGAATGTTGCGCATAAGTGTTGTGAAGCCAGCAACATCAGCGCATGACATTGAGTTTCCTGAGACGAAATTGTATTCAACGTCACTGGTCCACAATAACTATCCGATATATAGCAGCAATTTTCAACAGCTAGGAACTTAGCTGGACTTTGGTGTTTCTCATATTTCCCCACGATTGGCTACTGATCTTGGGCTAATCTTTGATATTGATGGTATGGAGTACATGGACTTCTTCTGTACTTTGAATTACGTTACTTCGCAACTCTATAAAATCGTGGGAGGGTAAGTAATCTGTGAAGAACTAGCTTTTCACCTTGTGTCTTGGCTCAATTTCGACCGTTTTTAACATACTGAGGAGAGATGCCAGACTGCAGAGAACCGTGACACACATGGCAGAGTTAAGGGAAATATACACATTGACAATGGTTAATTCAAATCCGGATATTATGATTTCTGTTGCTCCGAAGCAATTGCAATTTACCAGGGCAGGTAAGGAAAAGTGTGATTCGATTGAAATGAGCTTTTTTTTACTCTAATAGACCTAACATATTTGATGTTCATGTTCCTAAGAAGGTTCTTATTGTTAGATTTGTATTCTAGGAGAGTTGTTGTCATTCTGTTCGGGTCCCTTTTACAGTGTTATGGTCAATTTTTTAGTTCTTGCTCGAAAATTAAATTTTTTACGAATTTCTGCTAATTGAATTATTCTATCTGTTGAAATATCAAATCTCAGAATTCAATTAGCAAAATTTAGTAGAAAATTTAATTTTATTGCAAGAATTACTCAAACAGAACCTCCATAAGAACGTGAACATCTAATCCAGTAGGTCCATTAGAGTAAAAAAAGCTCATTTCAATCGAATAACTTTTTTTCTCAGTTGCCCTGCTAAATTGCAATTTCTTCGGAACAACATAAATCATAATATCCATATTTGAATTAACTACTGTGAATGTTTATGTTTCCCTTAACTGTGCCACGGGTGTCACGGTCCTCCCCAATCAGGCAGCTCTCCTCATCTTGTTTAAAAAACGATCGAAAATAATGGACAATTGAGCCGAGACACCAAGTGTAAAGTTGGTTCTTCTCAGATTACTTGCTCTCCCACAATTTTGTAGAGTAGCGACACAGAGTAATTCAAAGTACACAAAAAGTTTTTTGTACTCCATACCATCAATATCAAAGATTAGCCCCGGATCTGTAGCCAATTGTGGGGAAGTTTAACCAGCACCGAAGTCCAGCTGAGTTCCTAACTGTTGAAAATTGGTGTTGTTTATCGGACGGTCATTGTTGTCGGGGGACGTTGACGTTGTCGTCATTGCAAATCTAATTGCTGTCGGTGACCAATCTATATGAATGTTGCGCATAAGCGCTGTGAAGCCAGCAACATCACTGCACGACACTGAGGTGCCTGAGACGAAATTTGTTCAACGTCACTCAACCACAATAACCATCTGATAACCAGTAACAATTTTCAACTGGTAGGAACGTACCTGGACTTTGGTGCTGGTCATATTTCTCCACAATTTGCTACAGATGTTGAGCTAATCTTTGAGATTGATGGTATGGAGTGCATAGATTTCTTGTGTACTTTGAATTATTCTGCTTCGTAGCTCTATAAAATTATAGGAGGGCAAGCAATTTGTGAAGAACTAGCTTTTCACCTAGTGTGTCGTCTCAATTATCAATCATTTTCGACCATTTTTAACATGCTGAGGAGAACTGCCTGACTGTGGGGAACCGTGACACACATGGCAGAGATAAGGGAAACATACACATTGACAGTGGTTAATTCAAATCCAGATATTATGATTTATGTTGTTTTGAAGCAATTGAAATTTACAGGATAGGTGAGAAAGAGTTATTTGATTGAAATGAACTTTTTTTTCACTCTAATGGACCTAATATATTTGATGTTCATGTTCCTACGAAGGTTCTTGCTGTTGGATTCGTAATCTAGGAGAGTTGTTGTCATTCTGTTCGGGTCCCTTTTACAGTATTGTGGTCATTTGAGTTGTTCTTGCAATAAAATGAAATTTGTTACAAATTTCTGCTAATTGAATTATTCGATCTGTTGGAAGATCAAATCTCAAAATTCAATTAGCTGAAATTAGTAGAAAATTTATTTTATTTCAAGAATTACTCAAATGACCACAACACTGTAAAACGGACCCGGACAGAATGATAACAAGTCTCCTGGATTACATATCCAACCGCAAGAACCTCTTTAGGAACATGAACATCTAATCTGTTAGGTCCATTAGAGTAAAAAAAGCTCATTTCAATCGAATAACTCTTTTTCTCAACCGTCCTGGTAAATTTCAGTTGCTTCGGAACAACAAAAATCATAATATCCATATTTGAATTAACCACTATCAATATGTATGGTTCCCTTAACTCCGCCATGTTTGTCACGGTCCTCCACAGTCTAGCAGTTCTCCTCATCTTGTTAAAAACGGTCGAAAATGATGGATAATTGAGCCGAGACACTAGGTGAAAAGCTGGTTTTTCTCAGATTACTTGCTCTCCCACAATTTTGTACAGTTATGAAGCAAAGTAATTCAAAGTACACAAGAAGTCTTATGTACTTCATACCGTTATATCAAAGATTAGCCCAGGATCTGTAGCCAATTGTGTAGAAATATGACCAACACCGAAGTCCAGCTAAGTTCGTAGCTGTTGAAAATTGCCACTGTATATCAGACGGTCAGTGTGGTCGAGTGACGTTGATGTTGTCATCATTGCAAATCTAATTGCTGTCGGTGACCAATCTGTATGAATGTTGCGCATAAGCCCTGCGAAACCAACAACATCAGTGCACGACACTATGGTGCCTGAGGCGAAATTGAATTCAACGTCACTCGACCACAATAACCGTCCGATATCCAGCAATAATTTTCAACAGCTAGGAACTTTGCTGAATTTTGTTGCTGGCCATATTTCCCCACAATTGGCTACAGATCTTGGTCTAATATTTGATATTGATGGTATCGAGTACGTAGACTTCTTGTGTAGTTTAAATTGCTCTGTTTCGCAACTCTATAAAATTGTGGAAGGGCAAGTGGTCTGTGAAGAACCTGCTTTTCACCTAGTTTTTCGGCTCAATTATCCTTCATTTTCTACCATTTTTAACATGCTGAGGAGAGTTGCCAGACCGTGGAGAACTGTGACACACATGGCAGAGTTAAGGGATACACAGACATTGACAGTGGTTAATTCAAATCTGGATATTATGATTTCTGTTGTTCTGAAGCAGTTGCAATTGCAATTGCAATTGCAATTTTCCTAGGCGGGTGAGAAAGATAGTTATTCGATTGAAATGTGCTTTTTTTTACTTTGATAGACCTTACATATTTGAAGTTCATGTTCCTATGGAGGTTCTTGCTGTTGGATTTTTAATCTAGGAGAGTTGTTGTCATTTTGTTCGAGTCCCTTTTACGGTGTTGTGGTCATTTGAGTAGTTCTTGCAATAAAATGAAACTTTTTACGAATTTCTGCTAATTGAATTATTTTATTTGTTGAAAGATCAAATCTCATAATTCAATTAGCCGAAATTTTTAGAAAATTTTATTTTATTGCGAGAATTAGTCAAATAACCACAACACTGTAGAAGGTATCCGAACAGAATGATAACAACTCTCCCGGATTACATATCCAAAAGCAAGAACCTCCATAGGAACATGAACAACTAATCTGTTAGGTCCATTAGAGAAAAAAAAGCTCATTTCAATCGAATAACTCTTTTTCTCACCTGCCCTGGTAAATTGCAATTGCTTTGGAACAACTGAAATCATAATATCCATATTTGAATTAACCACTGTAAATGTGTATGTTTCCCTTAACACTGCCACGTGTGTCACGGTCCTTCACAGTCTGGCAGCTCTCCTCAGCTTGTAAAAAACGGTCGAAAATGATGGATAATTAAGCCAAACCACTAGGTGAAAACTGGTTCTTCTTAGATTACTTGCTCTTCCACTATTTTGTAAAGTTACGAAGCAGTGTAATTCAAAGTACACAAGAAGTCTTCATACCCTCTATATCAAAGATTAGCCCAGGATCTGTAGCCAATTGTAGGGAAATATGACCAGTACCGAAGGCTAGTTGAGTTCCTATCTGTTGAAAACTGTTGCTGTATATCGGACGGTCATTGTGGTCGAGTGACGTTGATGTTGTCGTCATTGCAAATCTAATTGCTGCCTGTGACCAATCTGTATGAATGTTGAGCATAAGCGCTGCGAAACCAGCAACATCTACGCATGACACTGAGGTGCCTGAGACAAAATTGTATTCAACGTTACTCGACCCCAATAACTATCCGATATCCAGCAACAATTTTCAACAGCTAGGAACTTAGCTGGACTTCGGTGCTAGTTTTATTTCCCCACAATTGGCTACAAATCCTAGGCTAATCTTTGATATTGATGGTATGGAGTACATAGACTTGTTGTGTACTTTGAATTACTATGCTTTGCAACTCTATAAAATTGTGGGAGGGCAAGTAATCTGTTAAGAACCAGCTTTTCACCTAGTGTCTCAGCTCAATTTTCCATCATTTTCAACCGTTTTTAACATGATGAGGAGAGCTGCCAGACTGTGTTGAACTGTGACACACATGGCAGAGTTAAGGGAAGCATACACATTGACAGTGGTTAATTCAAATATTCATATTATGATTTATGTTGTTCTGAAGCAATTGCAATTTACCAGGGTGGGTTGGAAAAAGAGTTAATCGATTGAAATGAGCTTTTTTTTACTCTGATGGACCTAACATATTTGATGTTCATGTTCCTATGGAGGTTCTTGCTTTTGGATTTGTAATCTATGTGAGTTGTTGTCATTCTGTTCGGGTCCTTTTTACAGTGTTGTAGTCATTTGAGTAGTTTTTGCAATAAAATGCAATTTTTTACGAATTTCTGCTAATTAAATTATTCTATCTAATGAAAGATCAAATCTGAAAATTCAATATTAGCAAAAATTCGTAGAAAACTTCATTTTATTGCAAGAGTTTCTCAAATGACCACAACATTGTAAATGGGTGCCGAACAGAATTACAACTACTCTGCCGGATTACATATCCAATAGGGAGAACCTCAATGGGAACATGAACATCTAATCTATTAGGTCCATTAGCATAAAAGAAGCTCATTCAATCGAATAACTATTTTTCTCACCCGCCCTGGTAAATTGCAATTGCTTCGAAGCAACATAAATCATGATATCCATTTTCGAATTAACCACTGTCAATGTGTATGTTTCCCTTAACTCTGCCACGTGTCACAGTCCTCCACAGCCTGGCAGCTCTCCTTAGCTTGTTAAAAACGATCGAAAATGATGGATAATTGACCTGAGAGACTAGGTGAAAAGCTGGTTCTTCTCAGATTACTTGCTCTCTCACAATTTTGTAGAGTTCTGAAACAGAGTAATTCAAAGTACACAAGAAGTCTTATGTACTCCATACCTTCAATATCAAAGATTAGCCAAGATCTCTAGTCAATTGTAGGGAAATATGACCAGCACCCTGGGTTCCTAACTGTTGAAAATTGCTGCTTGATATCGGACAGTCATTGTGGTCGAGTGACGTTGACGTTGTCGTCATTGCAATTCTAATTGCTGCTGGTGATCAATATGTATGAATGTTGCGCATAAGCGCTGCGAAGCTAGTAACATCAGTGCACGACACGAAGGTGCCTGAGACGAAATTGTGTTCAACGTCACTCGACCACAATAACCGTCCGATATCTAGCAGTAATTTTCAATAGCTAGGAACTTAGCAGGACTTTGGTGCTGGCCATATATCCCCACAATTGGCTACATATCATGGGCTAATCTTTGATATTGATGGTATGGAGTACATAGACTTCTTGTGTACTTTGAATTACTCTGCTTTGCAAATCTATAAAATTTTAGTAATCTGTGAAGAACCAGTTTTTCACCTAGTGTCTCGGCTCAATTATCCATCATTTTCGACCGTTTTTAACATGTTGGAGAAAGTTACCAGACTGTGGAAAACCGTGACACACATGGCAAAGTTAAGGGAAACATACACATTGACAATGGTTAATTCAAATCCGGATATTATGATTTCTGTTGTTATGAAGTAATTGTAATTTACCAGGGCGGGTGAGAAAAAGCGTTATTCGATTGAAATGAGCTTTTTTTTACTCTGATGGACCTAACATATTTCATGTTCATGTTCCTATGGAGGTTCTTGCTGTTGCATTTGTAATCTAGGAGAGTTGTTGTCATTCTGTTCGAGTCCCTTTTATAGTGTTGTGGTCATTTGAGTAGTTCTTGCAATAAAATGAAATTTTTTACGAATTCTGCTAATTGAATTATTCTATCTGTTGAAAGATCAAATCTCAAAATTTAGTTAGCAGAAATTTGTAGAAAATTTCATTTTATTGCAAGAATTACTCAAATGACCACAACGCTGGAAAAGGGACACGAACAGAATGATAACAACTCTCCTAGATTTCAATCGAATAACTCTTTTTCTCACCCGTCTTGGTAAATTGCAATTGCTTTGGAACAACAGAGATCATAACATCCATATTTGAATTAACCACTGTTAATGTTTATGTTTTCTTTAACTCTGCCACGTGTGTTACAGTCCTCCGCAGTCTGGCAACTCTCATCAACTTGTTAAAAACGATCAAAATGATGGATAATTGAACCGAGACACTAGGTGAAAAGCTGGTTCTTAGATTACTTGCTCTCCCACAATTTTGTAGAGTTGCGAGGCAAAGTAATTCAAAGTACGCATGAAGTCTTATGTACTCCATACCATCAATATCAAGGAATTGCCTAGGATCTGCTGCCAATTATGGGGAAATATGACCAGCACCGAAGTCCAGTTGAGTTCCTAGCTGTTGAAAATTGCTGCTGGATATCGGACGGTCATTGTGGTCGAGTGATGTTGACGTTGTCGTTATTGCAAATCTAATTGCTACGAGGGACCAATCTGTACGAATCTTGCGTATAAGCACTGCGAAGCCAGCAACAACAGCACACGACACTAAGGTGTATAAGACTAAATTGTATTCAACGTGTCTGATATCATTCTCGATCATAGTAGGGGGCACAACATTTGTTCTCGAAGCCATGATAGCTTCCCCGGGGGGGCTAAAAGGTCTGGCTTCAGAATTTTGAGAACAATTGTGTTGGGGCCCCTCGAAGAAAATCCTGAAATCATTAGGGCCTTACGCTTCCCAACTAATGTTTTGCGTTAAAAAATGAGACTTACTGTTGCATTCTCCGAGCTACTAATATATAACAAAAAATCAACAGAATGCACGTATCTTATTGAAACCATAGGTAAGTTCCAGATAAGTGGAATACTCAGGTCCTCGTCCCCCTTCACATTCAATTGGATATATCCGACGCCTTGGGCCTCTGTGACAGTGAAGGCAATGGCATTAGCAGCAATGTCGCTCGCATTGCAGATTAAGATTTTACCCTTGATAGAATCTGAAGGTATGTTGTCATAGGTGCGAGTGCTATAGAATTGGAGGGGAAAAACATCATCAATGATTGATTTACCACAATAGAGAGAGTTGTCGGGGACTTGTTCTCCATTTCGGAGTCGGACCTTTGTAGGATAGGTTCTATCAATAGTGTTGGAGCCAATAGTGGTCACCTAGGGAGCCAAGTTGACTACTGTTTTGATGGTGTCAAGCCCATGTTCCCGGCGCCGAATGTCACAAAAATATCATTTTGAGTAGCTTTCAACGTATTAATCATGTAAACATCATTGTAAAATGGCTTGGGGGAGTTGTTTCCCTTGGAGATTGACAAGATATCTACACCATCAAAGATGGCAGCATTAATTGCAACAAGAGTATCAGTCAAAGTACAGATCTGTCACCAGCAAGCTTTGTAGACCGCAATATGGGCCTTGGGGGTTATTCCTTGTGCATGCCCGTATGCAAAACCCAGCACGCCGACACTGGAAATCTCAACTCCAGCAGCAACTGAAGCAACAGCTGATCCATGGCCTGTAGCATCTCGTGGGAACCTATACTTCCCATCACCATCGACTCGCCGACCTATTAGAGCTTCAATTCCAGAGGCAAAGAAGCGGGCACCAATGAGTTTGTTGTTGCGGTCATCGGCAAAGAAATCGCTGCCTTCTTGGCATATTCCTCACCATTTGTTGTTGTTAAGGGGCAACTGTCCTTTGTCACAGAAGCCTGCATTCTTCGGCCAAATTCCCGTGTCGATAAACCCAATTAGGATACCATCACCATATCCAGCATTGGGCCATAGTTCGTAGGATATCGCGTGGCCAACAAAACTAGGCATTCGCGTTATGTGTAGTTGAGTATCGAGTTTGTGTTCCTCAACTGCCATAACCAGCCTCACGTGAGATGAAAGCTGCAAATCCATGTACAATGTGGGAGTACTCATACAAAATGTTTAGCCGCTGACATACTACATCTAGCATGGACACATGCCACGCACTTCTATTGGTTGCACTTGGCATGAATCCGCCATCTATAAGGACAATGTATGGCCTGGTTGTCACACAAGACAAACCATGTAATAATTGAAAGAATAAAAACATCATAATTAAAGCCATGCTATTGTTGCAGATATTAAAGATCACACAAATGCTATAGAGATTGAAAGAAGGAAGAGAAATTCTTCACTCTCAATATTTAATTTCACTTACTTAAAACACTTAGGTAGCTGAGGTATTTATAAGCCTTAATACAAAATCTTCAAAAATCTTACACACATATATATATTAGACTAGTTGCGAGGTGTCGTGCTTCGCACGATAGCTCATGCCCATGGTTCAAGCAATCTTTAATTGCTTGATTTGAACCTATTAGTTATCAATGTATGCTGAAGGAAAATTTGCTAAGTATTGATAATTTGTGGTTTTTTTTTTTTCTTTTTATGTAGGCTACATAGATGCAAAAACAAAACAAAGATCATTATCGTATTCCTCCATAACAAGCATGAACAACTCTTGCAGGAACCACACAAACCCCAAAGATGAAATTAGAAAAAGTACATCACATATAATTACCAAAAATTCAAGTAGCGCACTTGAAGTAGAAATATTAATTCTAATGTATAAGCTTCAAATTTCTAACCACGCAAGTGTTATGGATAAAATCATTAACATGACATACCTTCTACATTAATAACTAATATGAAGGTAGAATAAAATGATGGACCGAATTGATAAAAGAAACTAACTTAAAACCGAAAACACAAAAAAACGAACATTAAAAAAACTTTTTTTAAAAATTGATACATAGAAATCTCTATACTTTCTAAAATGAATCGATCGGATTATCTCACCAAGGTAATCTTGAAGTTTTGAGGCATCGGCGAAAGCTTTTAAGATGAATGATTCAATGTTGACCTTTAAAAAAATAAAAAAACAATGCTTGACATAAAAATAGATTCTAAGCAACAATTGTTTAATAATTGTATGCTTTATATTTCCATTGACAAATCAAATAAATCCTGGTTGGTTATACGAAGTATGATATCTAGTTGACAAATCAAAACAGTTTCATGAGGTAAGTTCATAATTAAATGATATGCCAAATATATGTTTGTGATTTGCATTCACCATTTTTTTTCTCTAATACATGACATATGAACAACTTTATAATTGACCGTTGGTATAGATGCATATGTAGGCACATATGCATATATATATATATATATATATATACATTTAAAAAACATGTCCACATTTGAATTTAGTGGTAGTCAATTGTTCTGGTACAAGAAAAAACAACGAATACTACAGTTAGGTACTGCATCAAATGACATAGATTTGTAAACATACAATGCATTTAGAAAGCCAAAACAAAATTCAAAAGCCATATATATAGAAACAATTTAAAAATGAAATTTTAACGCATTGAGTTACATTAAAACTATAGAAACAAACACGGAAAAATTTCCGTTAAGTCCTATTTTGCGTTTAATATTACTATTCCTATCAAGTTTTATTATGGACAACTCTCACAAAATTCAAGTTTATAAATTTGATTATAATTTGACCCTTCTCATTTAATATGAATAATAATTTCATAAACAATTTTAATTATGAAAATTATATTAAACAAAATATAGCTAACAATTGGATCAAAATATCATTTTATGTTATTCAAAACTATGATTTTTTATTTTATTTTATGGTAAACAATCCAAAAGGGCAAAAATTTATTAAAATTGCATCAACAGTCACAGAAAATAATATAGTGGTGAATTCATATATTTTTCAATGGTATTATTGAAACTTTATAGGACTTAATAGTATTATTAAAAGCAAAATAGGACTTATTGATTATTTTTTCAGGAAAGAATAAAACATAACCAAGGAATAAACTTTTGTAAATGAGAATTTTAGTTCCAAATGAAAATTTTGACTAAACTTTGTCATCAATTTTGCAACCTCGCATTGAATTTACACACTTTTTGTCAAAATAAAAATTCAATAACAGTCCCAACCAAATTTTTAAATATGAGGGCATAGGGCATAATCTTCTAAGTTGAATTGACAATGATAAATATCAGTGAAATAGCAAGATGACATTCTTATATGAGCAAGACTTGGTGATCAGTCGCGATGATAGTGTTGAGGTGCCTGAGACGAAATTGTATTCAACATGTCGGATATCATTCTCGATCATAGTAGGGGGAACGACATTTGTCCACGAAGCCATGATAGTTTCCCTGGGGGACTAAAAGGTCTGGCTTTAGAATTTTGGAGACAATTGTGTTGGGCACTCCCTCAAAGAAAATCCTAAAATCATTGGGGCCCTACGCTCTCCAACTACTGTTTTGCGTTCAAAAATGAGGCTTCTTGTTGCATTCTCCAAGCTACTTGCATTCTCCAAGCTACTGATATATAACAAAAAATCAACAGAATGCACATAAATTATTGAAACCGTAGGTAAGTTCCAGATAAGAGGAATACTCAGGTCCTCGTCCCCCTTCACATTCAATTGGATATATCCGACGCCTTGGGCCTCTAACATCCATCCTTTTGCTTGATACATCTCCATACTAGCATTGCCTGAATGTATTTAAAAAAAAAAATAAATAAATAAAATAAATAAATTTTAAAAAAGGTATGAAGAAAAATGTTTGAGCTCCTTAAAGAAAATTAATTAATTCTAAAACGTGCAAAAAAATAAAAAAATCATAGAATAATTTATATTTTCTCACACATAAGTTATGTCACAAAGTTCAGAATCAATGAAGATAAAGTCATATTGCATAGATATTCAATCCCTAAACCAACAGGTTCGTTTCTATACTTAAATCAGCTTCAACTCCAGATCTCTTCTTGCCTCCTAGATGTCAAATTTTCTTCTTTAATAAAAATTAAATAAATATATGTATATTCTTATGAGGGTTGTGGGATATGGAGATTGTTGACTTCATTGTTGGACTTCACTGTCACTGCAAAACTGAGGACATATGTACCCTATAAAGTGATTATCTAATTTGTTTATATGTTTGGTTGCAATTGAGAAAACACTCTATAAATGTGTTGAGATTGGAGTACCTGACTGAATTATTGCTTATCCAATAGGTTATAAGGCTTCTTCCCTAAAGGAAATAGATATAAATAAGGAGATGTTGGAGATATGCTTGCTTGTTAATCTAGTGGTGTGGTGGAGATTTGGCTATGAAGACGATTCATTGTGGAAAAGGGTGTTGTGCAGCAAGTACGAGTTTGAGGGTGGTAGATGGTCCCCTCTGCTTGGTGTAAATTCAAGGATATGGAATGATATCATTCCTGTTGCTGATCAAAGAACTAATCTATGTTCTTTCTTTTTCGCTAATTATCAGATTGTGGGTGGTGATGGCAGTAGAGTAATGGTCTAGGTTGATAAATGGTTTGGGAACTTATGTCTCAAAGATGAATTCCCTACATTATTTAGGCTTTGATGTTTTATGATAAAAAAAAAAAAAAAAAATGGGGACTCGGATGAATGGAATTTGACTTGAGAAGAGCTTTATTTGCGTGGGAGAGTGAGGAGGTTGTAAGACTTATTAATCTTCATGCCCAAAGTGGAAAGCATCTTCTTCAGGTCAGTTTAATATTTCCTCTGTTTACATGTGCTGTGAGTCTGTTTGTGGCCCTTACCTTAGTACTTTTGAGATGGTGTGGAACAATGCTTCTCCTCCTAAAGTTCATTTTTTTGGTTGGTCGGCATCTATGTCCCCAGGCCCTACGGACACGAGTTGGACACATAGTAGACACGTGTCCGACACTCTCTCTAACATGTCTCCTTTTGTTTTGAAATTTTCTAGTCAAACATGCCATGGACATGCCAAGACACTTTCCGGACAAGCGTGAGGTGGATCGAAGAAGGCCTAACTGTTGGAGAGGAGATAGAGAAAGAGAGAAAGAGATTGAGGGAGAGAAAGAAGCCTAACCTGTTCAAATCAATCGAAGAAGCTGAGGTTTCTCTTTTTCTTGATTCACCCGTTTCTCTCTCCCCCTTTTTTTTCATGTTTCTCCTCCTTTATTTTCCTGATTTCTCCCCTCTTTTTTTTTTCTTTTTTTTTTATCCTTATTTTTTGTTAAACCTAAAATTCATAGAATAAATTATTTTTATTTAAAAAAATTCATTTTTTATTAATTTTTTTTTAAAATGTGTTTATTAAATTTATTATCATTGTAATTGTATAAGAATTAATGATTTTCTTTTTATTTTAGACATATAATAAATAAATAAAATTATATATATCAAACATATCCCCAGCGAGTCGTGTCTCCCATTTTTTGAAAAATTGTGTGTCTGCGTGGTGTCATGTCGCGTGTCCGTGTCCATGCATCATATGACATGGAAACAAAAAGTCAAAACTGCTGTGTTTTTGCAAATAATTGGTGTACTAAATGGAAATGCTTCTACTCTTTGTATTGTCTGTTAATCTGATTTTGAAATGGCAAACCATGTGTTGTTTTGTCCATTGATCTGGAAGGTATGGTCTGCTGTGATGTTTTGGTGGGGAACTCAGTGCAAGATGCGAGGCTCAGTTTTGATGGCTTGCTCCAATAGTGGGCTGGATTTCGATTTAAGAAAATGGAAATGAAGATTTGGAGAGCCATTCCTTTTAACAGTTCTATGATCTATTTGGAAACATAGGAATGATTTCGTCTTCAAGGGTGTTCAATCTGACTTGGTCAAGCTGTGCGAACTCATTAAGATCAATGACTTTCTGTATAATCTTAGGCAGATTAGAGTCTGTGTAGGTGGAGGTTGGTGAACTGGAGCTGCCCTTTTGATGTGTTTTTGGTTGTCTTTCTTTTGCTGTGTGAGTTGGAATCTCTCTAACTCTTGCTTTGGTTTGGCTTTAGAGATGCGCATGATTAGTTTGCTTAGGGTGCTAACATAGTTAGGATGTAATCTCTTGACAATGATGCAATCTCTCCCCAAGTTTTTGGTGTACTTTTTCATATTCTTATAAAATTTGATTTTATCTTGCTGATCTTAAAAAAAGGGCAGTGGCTGCCAAAGACCATCAGGAGCCTAAAGGCAAAATTTTAAAATGAGACTTTTTGACATTTAAATATAAAAAATTTACATTTTAATTTTTACATAATTTTTTTTTTAAAATTACTTTTAATGTGACTTTCCAAGAAACTCAAGATAAAAAGAAAACAGAAGGATAAGAATCAAGTGAACTTTAGATGAAGTTTGTGAATTTTTCTGACACTCGAAGCCCCCTAGTTGAAATGAAGGGAGAGTTAACAGACAAATTTGTTATCAACAATTCAACGGGTCAATGGAAATCAAATGTTGTTGATGAGCTCTTCTGGCCTTAAGAAGCAGAAAAGATTAAAAAGCATTCCTCTATGACAGATTGAATTCGAGTACTACTTTCCAGCAAAACCAGCCATTTTCCTGCTGCTACAAAACACTAAAACCACAGGCATTCCACACCTCAGCTGCAAATTCACGATCTCTTAATTAGACAATGGATGTCCGTTTCTATGAGGAGTCCACACAAGGGGCACGCAACCTCTGCTACAATTTTCCTTTTGCATAGAAGAATCTTGACAGGGAGTATGTTTGAACAGGACTTTCACACAAAGATTAATTTTATTTGGTACTTCACAGATACTCTGAATTCCAAAAATGCTGCAATTGAGCTGGTTCCGATGCTAATCTTCTTGAGCTTTCCAACCCCAAAACAACATGATATGAAGATCCGACTGTAAAGGCCTCATTTTTGGTATAATTCGAAAGGGCAACCAAAGTTGTGTAAATGGAGGCAATTTCGATGGTGCCATTTTAGCAATTGTGCTAGCAGGTGTGAGGGTTATTGTGAGAGACTATCAAGTGGGCTAGCAGCATTAACAATGTCACATTTGCTACTGTAGGCAACATTTGTCTCGGTGTTTCATGATTGCAGCTTTATTCCATTGAACTTCAGCCCAAACCACCTTCTACTTCAGGACAGCAAATCTGTTTCCAACTAACTTTAGCTGTATTCTGACTTAATTCAATGCCTGACCATAGAAAATTCTGCATAGGACTTCCAATATCTTTCAAAATTTTCTCAGGCAAATGAACACTTTGGCCTAGTACACCTGGATTCCAAACAACACAGACTGTGTTATAATTGCAGCCTCCCTCCATATGACAAAAACTTATTAGACCAACTCTGAATGCGGCTAATCATCCTCTCCTTAAGCTGTTCATAGTCACTTGTTTTAAGTCTGGTTGAGATCAAAAGCACACCAAGGTACCAATGGCTGTGGTATTGCGGTGTGAATTCCATAGAGACTGATGATGGGAGGGTTTGAGGACACTTATTGGGGCTGGCTGCTATATTTTATTTATGTTATGTTGCTCATTTGCCTTCCTTTTCTCTTTTGTTGCTAGTTGGAATCTCTCCAATTTGCATTGTTTGGGGATTGTGCTAGCATATGATTGAGGGAGCCTTTTTCATGCCAAACTAGTTGTGATGGAGGGATTTTGCGTTGATGCTTTCTGCACTGCTGTTCATTAATAAATTGTCTCTTTGCTTTTCTGATTAAAAATAAATTTTTAAAAAAAATTTGGTGCTGATTTTATGGAAGCAATTAGTGGATGGAAAGTTGTGATTTTGGCTAGAGAGCCGAGGCTTTGGGACATTCATTTGGAAGGAGACTCCTTCTTGGTGATAAAAATACTTTAAGTTGAAGAAGACATCCTCTGAGTCATTGGTTATGTGGATGCAACACTTGTGGCACTTCAGAGTTTTCGGTTTTCTTCTGACTTGAAAGGGATCATGTCCTGAGTTATCAACAGGAAAATAAAATAAAAAGAACAAGAAAAAGAGAGAGATTTCGGTGTTCTGGGGAATATGGTAGCTCACAGATACTCACCCAAAAAATGGTAGCTCACAGACTTGCTAGAATGGCATCCCAATTTCAAGAACAAATGGTTTGGATGGAGAGGTACCTACTACCAACCTCCCCTGCTTAAATTGTTTCTGCTGAGGCAACTTCTATGTAATTCTTGTCTTCAGGCTTATTGTTTTTAATCAAAAAATAAAAATAAATAAAATAACCCAAAAACGAGCGTATCGAATATTTGTGATGTGCTATGCAATTTGTGGTCAAAGTTATGAGTGACAAATTTATGATGTACTCTCAAAAATGAAAGTAATATTTTTTGTAATAAAAAAAATTATGTTATAAAATTTTGTAGTGTTGTTATGAGAAAAAAATACCACATAAACCATGTAAGAGTACACCTATCAGCATTTCCCAATAACATACCATAAATTTTGGACCTTGTCATATTTGATTTTTTGAAAGTATTATTTAAATACAATATCTATGTATAAATATTACATATCATTAAAGTATATAGGCTCTATTTGATTTGGTATTGAGAATTTGTTTTTCAAATTAAAAAAAAAAAATTTAACTAAAACAAATTTAGTGAAAAAATTATAAATCAAAAAATTTCATTATTTTTATATGGTTTGACCTTTTTTGGAGGCACAAATATTTTTGTAAAAAATATATATATATATCTATATATCTTTAATATTTAAAATTTTTGTCACGCTAATTTTTATTTTTTTAAAAATAAATTCAAAGAATTAATTTCGAAAATGAAACCAAACAAAATCAGTATTGTTCGGAGACTTTCTTAAACAGAATCAGACTTACTTATAATTTGGCCAACTATCAATATTATAATAATAATAACTAGTGTTTTCTACCCACGCAAATGCGTAAGTTATATAAATATTTGTGTATTATATATATAAATAAAATATAATTTTATTTTTGTAATTTGTTAATAAATAAAAAATTAAAATCTAAGTAGCAGTTATTAATTTGAATAATCATCTTCAATACTTCATCTTAAAGTTCTCAATTCGAGTTCACAATGATTATGACTGCACCCAATGGAATAGGTTGCCTACATATCCAAATTAAAGAACAAATTTGAAACAGAATCAAGTCGGTCGGAGTTCATAAATGAATTTAAACTTTGATTTTTGAGAGTTTGGAATTTTAGTGAACGTTTGAGTTCATAGAGTTTTGTGACTGCACCCAATGGAATAGGTTGTTTATCCAAGGAACAAGTTTCATTCAAAATCAAGTCAATACAGTTTCATCGGAACTTGGAATTTAGTTTGGATTTTGGAAATTTGATTTTGTGACTCCACCTAATAGAATGGATTCCGAATCAGGAAACAAGTTTGAATCGAAATCAAATCTGCCGTAATTCTAAAAGAGCCCGGGTTTAAATTTTAACAATGAATGATTCAAAATTTAATTTAATTTTGACAAAGCATAAATTGTCAGACTTGGGGTGCTATGCCCCTTTGTGGGAGGTCATCCTGAGTGTTTTTCAATGATTTGAACCGTTCATGTTGTAAGATTTGTCAAAAATATTATTCATATAAAAAATCAAGTTAATCGGATATTCGTAATCTTATGATTAGGTCGTAATTGTTTTTAAAAATTTATGAAATTATGTTAACCGTTAATTTTTATAAAACAAATGTGTTTTTGTTATAAGGCTACAGATGTCCAATCAACTTGATTTTTTTATGAATGACCTACTCGACGAACCCTACAATATATACGGTTTGGATTATCAAAAGAGGCTCGAAACGACGCTCTACAAGAGAACACAACAGCCTGCTATGCCTTTGAACACAACAAGATCCCAAATCCTAAATTGTCAAAGTTGATTTTTAATCAATTTAATCCACATTGAATTTCTTTTAAGACCACTATGGTGGCAATTAAACTTGCTAACCTTAAAAGGGCTAAATTTATAATGCCAAGATTAACTTGGTAATTAATTTTTTGGGCCTTAGTTGATTATTTATTTTTTATGGCCTTGAAAGGCTTTAACTTGCGCTTGAAACACTTGAATTTTAGACATGCAATTTTGAGTCACCCAAAAAATAACTCACTATGCCTGATTAAAATTTTAAAATTTTAATTCCTATTATATTATAATGTAAATTTATTAATAAGGATAACACATTAAATCCTATAATATATATATATATATATATTTTTTTTCTTTTAATACACCATAATCACTTATATGTATTCTTCATATTCAAGTATTTTCATTTTCTTCTCAAGTTTCAATTATTCTCTCTTCTTCTTCCTCCTCAATTTAAAACTCCAATCCACTCCACCAAAACTCATTATTATTATCAATATCATTGTTTTCTTATTTTGTTATTACTTGTAAATAGAAAAAAATTTGAATAAATTTTTTTGAAGCAACCCACCAAAGAGGAGATAAGTATTCATATAAATATCAAAATACAATTATTAATTTATGTGTTTTTTTTTTTTTATGTTTTTTTTTTATATACATGAAAATGAATATTCAACTTGTTTTACGTCAGTACTGTTTAGATTTAAAGTCCGAACAAAACAATCTTGTTCGGCACTGGACGGCCGAACATGAGGATTTTACCTATTTAAGGATGATCCAGTGCACCCATTCTAAACCAAATCACCGACATTTGTTTCATCTTTCTTCTTCTTCAACTTGGACCCAATGTGCTTCTTCTTCAGTAATTGGCAATGAAAAGCCTAAGAAGAAGATTACGTAGTTGAGATGTGCCTGAGAATGGTTGAGAAGAGAAGAGGGAGAGCTTATTGATTTTATATTAAGGTTAATATTTGATTGTACTATAAAATTAAAATATTATATTAATCAAGGGTAATTTGTGGATAAATATAAAGTGTATTGAAAATAAATTATATATTTAAATAGATGGTTGTTATTTACCATTACTTTTTTACTTTATACCCCCACCCACTTCCTTGAACCCTCACCCAACAAAACTAGTCCCCTCCATTTTCTTTGAGCCCCACCGTAATACCAACTATACCCCTAAGCCCAAACCTAAACCCTAATCTCTAACCCCAAACCCAAACCCTAATCCCATCCCCACCAACTCCGACAACCATCGTCGTTATCTCCAGTGGCCAACCCTAATCCCATCCCCACCAACTCCGACAACCATCGTCGTTATCTCCAGTGGCCAATCCGCAGACCCTTTCCGCCCCCTTCTTCCCTTTTCTTCTTCTCTATCTTCTACTTCTCCTCTCACTCCTACCATCGTCGATGACCCCTTTCCTCCAATGGTGACCTCCTCCAATCGCGCTCGCCACTCTCTCTCATGTGTCACCCCATGTTCCTTCACGACCCAACCACGTCATTGTCCCTATTGGCCCATTACCTCTCGTCATCGTTGTTGCCTCTCGACATCGCGACCCCACCATGTCGTCACCCCTGCTTGCCTTTCGCAGTTGTGACCCAACCATTTCGAATCAGATTTGAAGAGAAGGGAATGACAAATGAGAGAGAAAAAGAAGAGGGCCAGGTTAGGGTTTCAAGAGAAGAGACAGAATAAGAAGAAAAAGAGAAAGAAGATGAGTAAAACGATAGTGGCAACAACAGTGGGTGGTAAGTAGTGATAGCAGTGGTGCAGTGGTGAAAAGAAGAAGGGGAAGGAAGAGAAGAGTGTTGGGATAATGGCAGTGGTCGGGGGTGACAGGAAGGTGGATAGCCGACGTGGTGGACAACCAGCGTGCCGGAGGTGATAGAATTAGGGTTAGGGTTTTGAAAATTAGGATTAGAGGGTTAGGGATGAGAGCATAAATGGAATTTTTGAACAAAATTAAAATTAAAAAAAAATTAAACAGTGGTAATCTAAAGAAATAAAGTAAATTTAAATAGCAACCCTCATTTAAATAATTTAATCCCTCATTTAGGATATGAAAGGCACTTTATTTTAAGACCACTGGATGGGCCATTCGAAAGTGCCAAAAATGGCAAAGAATTTTTGGGCCATTGGATGGGTCACTTTTAATGCCATCTAAGGCCAAGACTTTTGGTGTCACATGGACTGGCCCATGAAAGTAACTAGCAAAGGTCACTCTTATATATTTGTTTGGCTTTTTTACTAGCCAATCCCAATATTTGAATCTATTACCTATTAGGTCTTAAGTTTCTATTCATGCACTAGCAAATCCTATTATATTTTTTTATCCCAATTTTGCCCCTATTGTTATACTTCAAGCGTTTGGTTTGAATTTTTTGGTTCTATTTGATTTTTGTGAGCTTTTAGGAGCAGGAATTTGAATATGGAACTGATTCCTGAGTGAATGGAACTGATTTACTTGGAGATTATCGGTGAGTGAAATCTGTTTGCAGTTTGGAGTTGAGTTATAATTGATTCAGAGTTGATTGCTGTTGATAATCATGGAGTTCTACTGCGACTGTAGTTGATTTTTGCGATCAGGTTCGTGATTTTGTTAGGCTTTTGGTTCGTGTGATTGATATACATATATATGTATATATATATATATATATGCAATTATATGATTCTACGATTCTTTGATTTTGTTGATTTGTCAATATTGGAAATTGTTTGGTTATGTATGCAGAGTTATATACTTTTTGTTTGAGTTTGTGATTTTGATTTGGTTTTTGATATTATTGTTATGATGTTATTGTTTCTGATATTGAATTTTTATTTTGATGATGACATTGAAAGGTTTGAGATATGTATATGTGATGAATATTAAATTTTTTTTGTTGCAAAATTATTTTGGTTGAACACAGTTGCTGGTTTGTTATTTTCTATTGTGCTAAAATTTATCAATGAGTATGGGAATAGGAGATGAAAAAGTTGCATAGTGGTTTAATTGTGTAGGTAATTTTTGTTATTTTCTATAGTGATAAAATTTGTCACTGTTGGTTTTTGGATGTGTTTGAGTTGGTTGATAATTTTATCATGGTATTAGAATTTGTTTTAGTTTGTTTGAGTTGTTTATTGAAATATAATTTTTGTTTGTGACAGGATTTATAATGATGGATAATTCTTTGTTTCTTATGTACAAGTTTAGAGGTGTGACATTGGTTATCAAGTATAATGATAGATTTAATTTCAAGGATTTAGTATATAAATTGTGTGCAAAATGGAGTGAGTTAGTTGGCAGTTCTTTGAATCTTTCATATTCAATACCTAGACATTCTTGTTGTGGTCTAGAAAGTAAAGAGGATTTGGGCAGGTTATGGTTGGACTTGCACTTTCTTGTGATATTCATCGTATTGATGTTTTTGTTAAGTGTTGTTCTTTGGGTGAAGGTTATATGATTTGTAATGGTAAAACTAGTAGTAGTAGTGTTGTTTGTGAAACTGATTTTTTGTCTTCATTTTATTCAAATCAATGGAAACCTTTGCTCTTTGATGGTTGGGTTAATTGTATGAAAGGAGTGGGACAAAGGTTTGCTCAAAGAGTTGTTGAATTTCGGGATGCGTTGTCAAAGTATTCTATTCATTCTGGTTTTGATTTTGATTTTGTTAAGAATGATAAGGATCGTGTCACTGTTCATTGTAAGAGAAGGGTTGATTTGGGATGTTTATGGAGCGTACATGCTATATTGGAAAATTCTAGTAAAGCTTTTGTTATTAAAAAATTTAATGATGTTCATACGTGTGGATCTTCTTTTCGTATAGTTAAACATACTAGGATGACTTCAAGTGTGATTGGTGAGATAATTTCAAGTGAGGTTCGTAATAAGCCTTTGACATCAGTTAGTGTGGTGGTTTATGATTTCAAGGATTAATATGGAACAAAAGTTTCTTATCGACAAGCTTGGATGGGTGTTGAAAAAGCAAGGAGTGCTGTTTTTGGTGACTATTCATCGTCATTTGACGATCTTCGTTGGTATGTTGATGCCGCTAATGATGTTAATCCGGGAAGTGTTTTTGATATGGAATTTGTTATTGATAGTAAAGGAAGACATTTCCAAAGGTTGTTTTCGCTTTTAAGGCACGGTTTCAAGTATTGTCAGCCTGTGTTGATGCTTGACAGAACTTTCTTGAAATGAAGACACAAAGGTTGTTTATTGGCTACTACGACAAAAGACGGTAATCAAGGTATATTTTGTGTCTATTTGTTATTATTTTTAAAACAGTGATAATTTTTTCATTTTTTGTTATTGGAATCTATTAGTGAAAAATTAATCATTGGTTGTTGAGTATGATGTATACTTTTGTTAAATTTTTATATTTATACACTAATAAATTTATTATTGATTGATTATATATGTTGTATGCTGCTGTTGAATTTTTATAGTTATACAATGATAAATGTATCTATGATTTGTGCTATATGCTATATACTTTGCATTTTGCTTTTGTTTTCTAACTTTTTTAATTTGTTACTGATAAAGTGTATATATATATTTTGTAGGTTTATATCTATTATGTTTTGCTATTGTTGATAGTGAAAGTTATCACAATTGATATTGGTTCTTGTCAAAGTTATTGGTTATTTTGATTGCGAGAAAGGATATTGCATTTGTGACTGATCAACATGGAGGTTTACAGAAAGCTTTAGCTGACATGCTTCCGTTTTCTTCTCATTAGTTTTGTCTAATGCATTTGAAGACAAATTTGAAGACTTATTTGTTAGTGAAGAGTCGTGAATCTAAAGAGTATTTACTTTTGCTTACTCTTTTTAGTAGATATGCACAGGTTCCTACTATTGAGCTGTTTAATGAGCTATTTAAAGACTTTAAGGGCCGTTGTGGTCATAGTGTTCAGAAATTTCTTGAGGATTTGCCTAATGAGCGTCGGTGTAACGCTTATTTTCAAGGCAAGATGTATGGTGAAATGTGCACAAATGTTACGGAATCTTTTAATTCATGGATTAGGGATAAGCTCCATTTGTTTTCACCTAATCTTGTTGATGTTGCACGTGTGAAACTAATAGAGCAATTTTCAAATCAAAGAGAAGTTGGGAATAAGTGGAATCGTATTGTTTGTTCTTTTGCAGAGAAAAAGTTAGAAGAAGCTTTTAATGATTCAAAGGCATGGATAGTTAAGAAATATAGCGATGACATTTATGAAATCCAATTGGGTCATTCAGTTATGGTTGATATTAGAAAACGTTCTTGTTCTTGTCGATTGTCGGAAATTGATTATTTTCCTTACAAACATAGTTTTTGTGCTATAAAGAGGAGTGTGAAGGATCTGAATTGTTTTTTAGATGATTACTACCATGTTCGTAGTTATTGTGATTCGTATTTGCATTCTATCTATCCAGTTCCTAATATGTGGAAACCAAATGTAGTTGTTGATGATGACGTTGTTTTACCTCCTTTTGTAAGAGATCAGTTGGACGTCTAAGAGCAGAGAGAATATCTTCTAAGGGCGAAATCAAGAGAATTAGGCGCAGTAGGTGTGGAAAGATGGGAACTCATAATCGAAAGACATGTAAACAAGCTTTGGTTTAGTTGTATTGATTTTAATTCAATTACTTTGTTGATAGTTGAAAGGTGTTAGTTGCATTGAATGATTGAGTCTTTTTTGAAAGATATATCATTTCGGTAGTTGCATTGGATGATTGAAAATTTTTTTGAATGGAAATTATATTTTTTTCTCATATTTTTACAAGATTAAGCTTCACATATTTTGTAACGCGCCGAAAATTGGGCATGATATACCTATTTATGCAACAAAACCCACCTGATAGACAAACACATATATATAGCTAACTAATCCATACGCACATTTCCATTAAATTCCAAATGCCAAATACATATTGTTCACATCTCAATGCCCCAGTTCTAATCCCAAACATGCATTTTATAACAAGTATGAAATGCAAGCCAAACAAATAATAAGTGCCCTACAGGCTTACAAATTTATCCAAGAACATTCTTGGTTACACAAAATAAAGTTTCAACTCAATACAAATACAGCCCTGGGCTTACAAAACAGAGTCACGCAAAATGAGAGCATTGTACTTCCAACACACATACTTCCACGCCCCTAGTTGGGTAGAATCACCACATCTTTTCTTGCACAAAAATCCCATAGGGTGAGCATAAAACCTAGTAGAAAATTCTTAACAAAATATATACATTTTATACAAGTCTCAAGAGATGAAATGCACATGCCATGCTATGCCCTTTTTGAAGATAAATTACATTTTCATCTTTTGAAAACCATCACGCTCAATGATGTCATGCAATTTTAATTGTTCAAAACTTAACAATTTATTTTAAGGGCAGTAAATACGTCTTTGGTAATCCCTAGGCTGATGTCTGCAAGTAGACTATACGAATACTACCAAATTGTCCTTTTTACCGGTATTAACCGGAAGGCTCGACACCTATCCGCACGGATTTTTCAGTTTTTCACCCCGGACCCGCAAGCCAACTTATTCAATATCATCTACACCACCTATCAAGACTTACCAACATATTTACCCCAAAATCATTTCATGAAAACTTATTTCTCAACATTCTTTTCCCAACGCAAGTTTTCAAATCAACCTTCAAAGTCTAATGTAATAAAATGAAATGATATGCTAATTTCACATGATGAACACAAAATGCTTTTATTCCAAATCATCATCCAAGGAATAAACACAATTTCTTTTTCTCTAGTATTCTTAACAATTTAGTCATTTCAAGACTATATCAACATTCTGAATAATCATTTCTGAAATGAACAGCAATTCTCATAATCCACAAAATTAATCATTTATACAAATATAAGTAAGAAATTTTCTAAACATCATTTATTTTGGCACACAAAAATAAATATAACAATATTACCCATGGATTTTCAATCTCTTTTTAAAATCCCCAATTTCTAGGTTTTCTCACCAAACTACACGGCTCAAATCTTTTGAAAGAAAACTCTCGAAAATCATCTTTCTTCAATCAACAAAGATCAAAACCCATAAGATTATTCTAAAAGAACAAGAAACAAACCCACTTTCAAAATCGCTCAACTTCTTAAATCAAAATAAATTTTCAGAAGCTATCAAAGGATGATTTCAAAAACCACCTAAATCTTGGAAAAATATATATATATAACTCAAAGAAACTCCCTACCTCAAGTTTTGAAGAAGAAATGAGATAAAACCCCCAAAATCAACGGTGTTGAAACTCAATCTTCACCGCACAGAATGAAGCCCTCGAGGTGATGACCAACTTTGCGGAAGAACTTAGGCTTAAGTCCCAATGGATTTGGAGAAGTCAAAGAGAGAAGGTGACTTCTAGAGAGAGAAGCTCTAGATCAGGATTTTTGAGAGTTTTAGCGAGAGAGGGGGCTGCAAGAAATGATATGAAACCCTAATTTTATGGACTGATATAACAAGGTCTGCTCGCGCATGGAAAGCCCTGCTCGAGCATCAAATACACTTTCCCGTAAGCAGTTTCGAATGCATTTTGCATTTTTGCTTTCAGCGAGCTGACTAGGTCAAAATCGATCCCCGACCTACCCAGTTGAAGTGGCAAAACATGAAAGAAGGGTCGAAACCGGGATCACTACAACCTTCCCCCCTTAAAGAATTTCATCCCCGAAATTTCAAATCAAACTACCCAAACAAAGGGGTTCCTAGCGATCAAAACCATGCTATTCCATTTTCAAATCACAATACCAACTCTTAACTAAATTCCACCATGTCCACCATAGTTATCTCATTAACAATCAACCTCCCAAATACGCATAAACATGAAATTAAAAGTAATGGCAACTCTCAACAACCTTATGCTTAAAACAACAACGCACATATCAATGTGTGGTTATCACCTTTAAATACGTTTCCCTCACACTAGGGAATATTACAAAGAAAAGAAACTTAAGCATTTTCAAACAAATCCAGATATTTGGAGCAGACTTCCGCCTCCCGTTCCCACGTCGCTTCTTCAACCACATGGTGTCTCCATAACACCTTTACCAACGGTATAGTTTTTCCACATAGCACTTGCTATCGGGTATCTAATATTTGAACCGGTCGTTCTTCGTAAGAGGCATCCTCATCTATCTCCAAGCCAACCCAATCAAGAACATGAGAAGGGTCGAGTTCATACTTCCTAAGCATGGATACATGAAATACGTTGTGAACTCTCGAAAGTTGTGGCGGTAAAGCTAACCGGTATGCCACTTCCCCAATTCCCTCTAAGATCTCAAAAAGCCCAATGAACCTTGGAGATAATTTACCACTCTTACCAAATCTCATCAAACCCCGCCTTGGTGAGATTTTTAGAAACACATGGTCACCAACTTCAAAAGATAAAAGTCGTCTCCTCTTATCGGCATAACTCTTTTATCGGCTTTGGGCCGTAGCTAACCTCTTCCGGATGAGAATAACTTTCTCGGTTGTCTCTCTAACAATTTTCGGACCCAGTAACGGTGCATCACCCACTTCCGCCCAACAAACCGGTGATCTACAAGGTCGGCCATACAAGGCCTCAAATGGTGCCATCGCAATACTGGCTGGGTAACTATTGTTGTAAGCAAACTCAATCAATGGTAAATGCCTTTCCCAAGGTTCCTTAAAATCAAGGACACAAGCTCTAAGGATGTCCTCCAAAATCTGAATGGTACATGCCGACTATCCATCGGTTTGAGGATGATAAGCGGTGCTAAGAGTCCTTAGTTCCCAACGCCTCCTGAAGACTTTGCCATAACCAGGCAGTAAAACGAGGATCCCTATCCGATACAATAGTCACTGCGACTCCATAAAGTCGAACTATCTCTCTAATGTACAATTCTGCCAAGCGTTCAACTGAGTCGCTGGTGTACATCGGAATGAAATGGGTAGACTTAGTCAACCTATCAACAATCACCCAAACGGCGTCATTGTCTCGTGTAGACGTCCTCGAACGTCCCGGGAAAAATCCCGTTTTGTTTATTTGGGCTTACTATAGTTCGAACTCAAATGTCACGGGTCTTAATCTGATCTCGTAAAGTGCAATGCAAGACTGATAAATCACCAAAGAGTCCAAATCCAGCAAATTGTTTTGGAAAATTGATTTTTAAGAAAGAAATGCCAAACATGGACTGCTTTGCCAGATACAGAGTCGCCACCTAAATATTTTATTTTGGGGAGAATTTAGGAAACCCTGACTCGTTGCCTAAGGCCACGTGTCTGTCATCACCAAAGTTGCCTCGGCTTGGGAACTTGGGTACGATTGGAGAAGGTCATCTATGAGCACCCCCGCTCGCCCGATCAAAGATCGGCCTGTACTAAACATGATATCTTGTTTTTGAAAACACATGCATTCTTATTCCGATTAATTAGCTAGAATTACTATGTGATGCGCACAACACACAAGTATAGACTAGATCACCTAATTGGAACAAAGCATTGCATATCCGTTTGTTTGAAAATGGTTTGAAGGTGCTACTCGCAAGTAGGTTAAGACGTGGATTTGCCACCCTCAAGTGGGCTTAAGAAAACATGATTTTGCCACAATCAAGTGGGCTTAAAACACACATTTTGATGAATTGTTCCAACTCAAGTAATCTAACCTTTACCCACAGGCATTCAGGCAGTTATATCACATAAGCAGTTAGCCTCATGGTAAGCATGCTATCATGGCAGTCACTCACACACATGTAAGGATGCTAAAGCATAAACACTCACCGAGTACTCCGAGCCAAAACAAAAGCTATGTTAGAAATCAATGCATGATCCTAGCTATGTCAAGAATGTCTAATGCAACACATACAAAATGCAACTAAGATAGGCTCGGCTATTATAAAATGTCATGTGAAATGTAATTTGATACATGTATTCAAACAAGAATTGAAATACAATGTAGTTAGTATGATACGCCGAGCCCGGTGCATGCAAGACAGATGAATGGGTGCAAAGATGCGAGCATAAGGATGCTAATTGAAACATGCCCTAAAACTAACCATCGTAAGCTGGTAAATAAAAGGAAGAAAGAAATGGGGGTTGGAAGACATGCATCACACACACGCACACTTATTACAAAATTCGCCCTCTCGACGGAGGGTCCGAATAAATAATACAAACCAAATGATTAATCAACTATCCTAGCTAATTAATTATTACAAACCCTTAATTAATTAACAAATTAATTACAGAAGGAGGCCGCCGCAGCTCCACCTCGGAATGATTGAATGATGCATGCTCGATTGCCTCCCTTGGAAACCGGTTGCCATGCCACATGTTGCCTCTGTTTGCACTGTTTTGCTCCTCTAAAAACTGCACAAGTCCCAAAGATGCTTCTGAACCACTCTCTAAGCATCGTGGGATGTCACCGACCAAGATATAGGACCACCGGCCATTGGAAATGGTTATCGACCATTTGTAAGGCTCTCGACCAGATTTTTGTAGCCGGCCGACACTTAAGATGGCCAACCGGCCATATATTCCTGCAGAATTATGCTTTGCTGCAGCAGAGGACAGACAGTGCATGGCAAGGCATTTACAAGATAATGTGTGCACAACCACCCTCCCTATCATGCTATAAACTCAAGGGAGTATGGCTCTCGACCCTCGGGCCACCAATCACGCATTTCAATGCATGATGGCCAATGGTGCCAAGTGTGCAAATCAATGTGGAATGAATGCAACAAAACATATGAATGCCTAGAACTCTATCATGCTTGATCAAGAGCATCGGCAACCGAGGGTTGAGGCACGTTTCCTCACTTCAAGTACGAAACGTCCCTCGGCCCTTATGTTTGGTTTGACACTCCAAACCAAACACAATGCAATGCATGCAACCAAGCATAATGCAACATGGGAATGTAAGGCAATGTAATATGAGCATGCCAAGTGCAATGTGATGCAACCTAACATGCAAACAGCATGTCAATACAACAAGTATGCAATATTACAATGCAACCTAGATATGGAAATACACAAAGTGATAGGCATGCATCAATGACACCAACCATAA
Source organism: Camellia sinensis (assembly GCF_055761805.1). NCBI lineage: Eukaryota > Viridiplantae > Streptophyta > Magnoliopsida > Ericales > Theaceae > Camellia > Camellia sinensis. Next base: position 175,890,913 of record NC_138962.1, on the reverse strand, counting down.
GGATGCAACAACATGTAATGCGATAAGCATACAACAATACACAAATGCATGATCCATGGACTTACACTAAAGATGGATAGACCTCAGCCATACCAAAAACAGTAGCCAAAACACCCAAATCAAGGTACCAAAAAGGGAGACATGCATGCACATACATGGATCCGCAAGCTAGGCAACGATGCACAATCCTCAACCAAGAGTAAAATGGGATAAACATGAGAACATGACAATACAATGAACTCTGAAATCATGTGAAGAATGATGCCAAATCATATACACAAGTGAAGCATAGCATGCTAATGGGCTCAATGCCCAAAGCTAGTCAAGGGGCTCTCACCATGGCCACATCAACCAAGCCCCAAAGGGCCAAAGTGACCTAAGACAGTCCTAGGGCAGGCCAAAACAAGGCTAGAACATGCATGGAATGAGGCCAAAACATACTAAAAAGATGGGCACAAACAAGGGGCATGCAAGACTACAAAGGGAGTATTACACTACGCCTATCATAACCAAACATGGCATGAATTATGCAATGAAAAACAGAGTTATAATATGTCCAAATAAGCCCCAAAACCCAATGAGATGGCATCCCAAAGACCTAATCATGGAGACATACACGATGACCCAATCTTAAGGCACAAAACATTAACACTTCAAAGCATTGGAAAGATGGCAAACATAAGTGTGTGGCTACACTACATGGACTGAAATATGATTTCAAATGATGCCAAATCATGAGAATAGTCAAAACAATGCATGCTAGCACATCGGTACACAAAGCTTAACAAGCTAGGATGAACTAAGGCTATACGAAGCAATGCATATATGATCAAATCAACACCAAACAGAGCTTAAACATGGTGAAACATGACTAAAAGTTCCTTGGAGTTGCCCCGAAATATACAAACATGATGGTCCAAATGCAAGATACATGTTAAGGCAATAAAAGGGATTACAAGGCAAGTACATGGTGCATGCAAGAGACCAACAAACCAGCTTAAAATAGAGGTATATCATGCCAAGATAACACCAAATACTTGCTGAAATGAGGCCAAAACATGCTAAGCAAACATGCTACTATGGTGAGCCAACAATGCAAGCAAATGAGACACAAAGGGAGGGGGGTGTCCCTCCCCTATTCAAGACTTCAAAAACACATCTCCACCACTGAAAATCCTTTGGATTTCAGTGGTGAGAAGGTCAAAACAAAAAGGTTTCAAACCTCAAAAGGAAAGTCACAAAATAAGGCCAAACAAGGCCTAAGAGGGGGTAGACAACCCCCAACCCAAAAGTAACCTTAAACAAACATATTTAGCATACGAAAATAAAACTTTTTTTCAGTTGGAGACTAAGTTTAAAACAGTATGCAAGTATTGCTAAAAGCTAAAGCAAAAATGGGAAATAAAAGAGTAGTTTCTCACCCTTGAAGAACACTTCAAGAATACCAACTCCAGCACCTCCTTCTGATCAAAACCAACTCAAAAACTCTAAAATCAACTCCTTAGCACCTCAGTAACTAAGGGATAGTGTACCACTAGGTGCTTTAGTGCAAAAATATGAACAAGAACACCCTTTAGAACATTATTACACACACAACTATAGAGAGAGAGAGAGAGAGGAGATATAGAGAGAGAGTGATATATATATTCTATATCAGTTGGCTGAACCTCTGGAAAGGGAAGGGGAGCTCTCCTTTTATAGGAAGTCCAATTCAAAGCTTCTAAGAGAAGTTAAGTGTTGGATCAAATCCCTCCATACTCGTGTATAAAGGGCAGAGTCTGTGCTCACCAGCTAGCACAGCTGGCATGCACAATGCCTGAAAAAGGCAAAGGAAAGGCCTCGGCCAGAAAATGTGGTTGTTCGACCAAAACAAAGGCCGGCCGACCAAATACAGTGCCGATCGGCCAACACTTTTAGCCGATAACAAGAAAACAAGGCCGGTGGCTTCAGGCCATGGCCGGTGGGTTAAGGGGATGGCCAAAAAGCCACTTCCTACCCTTAGGTGCAAAAACTACAAGTCCTTGGTCCACAACCATGCACAAAACAGTCAAGTTGAGAGATCCTAAGGCAAGGCACGCAGCCGAGACCTTCGGGAACTCAAAACAAACACGAGCATGGATGATCATCGAGTGTTCAAACGATGACGTCCAAGTCTTAAGGACAGTCAAAAATGGGGTGTCTACACCTCGTTGTGTTCTAGGAAGCCCAACTACAAAATCCATGGTAACACGCTCCCATTTCCACTCGGCTATTGGTAAGGGTTGTAACAAACCCGCTGGTCTTTGGTGTTCGGCCTTCACTTGTTAACAAGTAAGGCACTTTGATACAAATAAAGCGACATCCCGTTTCATACCCCTCCACCAAAATTGACGACTAAGATCATGATACATTTTAGTGTCTCCTGGGTGTGCCGCAAGGCGTGAGTGATGGAACTCCTGAAGTACTTGCTCTCTACAAGATTCTAGTACAAACAAACGGTCTAGGTAACGTACACTCAGATCCGGGTGGACATTCAAACCTTTCTCTTCCTTTCCATTGAAAATCTTAACATGGATTGATTCCGCATCACGGTCTCCTCGTTGTACCTCTATGACCTTACTAACCAAGGTAGGTTGAGCATTCAAAGTAAACAAGGTAGCACTCTCTCCGGACTCACCCAAGTGTAAATCAAACTTGCCAATAACATCTAGCATATCCCATTCCCGAATGGCCACACTTGCCAAACTACTCACAGATTTTCTACTCAAAGCATCGGCCACCACATTGGCTTTCCCCGGATGATAGTGTAACTCAAAGTCATAATCCTCCATAAATTCCATCCATCTCTGTTGACGCAAATTCAAATCTTTGTGAAAAAACAAATACTTTAGACTCTTATGATTGGAGAAAACCTCAAACTTCTCACCATACAAGTAATGCCTCCAAATTTTCAAAACAAAAATCACCGCTGCTAATTCTAGATCATGGGTGGGGTAATTTTTCTCATGAGTTTTCAACTGTCGTGATCCATAGGCCACAACTTTTCCCTCTTGCATCAAGACACAACCAAGTCCATCCCCGGACGCATCACAATAGACAGTGTAATTCAAACCCCTTTCCGGAATTATCAAAACCGGTGCGGCAGTCAACCTAGTCTTAAGTTCTTGGAATGACTTTTCACAAGCCTCACTCCACACAAATTTGATACCCTTTCTAGTCAATCTAGTCAAAGTGCGGCTAGCCTAGAGAAGTCTCTTACAAATCGTTGATAATACCCCGCTAATCCCAAGAAACTTCGGATCTCAAAAACATTCTTGGGTTATTCCCAATCCTGTACGGCATCTATCTTTGAAGAGTGTACAATTACTCCCTCTCTAGACACTACATGCCCCAAAAACTTCACCTCGGTTAACCAAAACTCGCATTTCTCAAATTTGGCATATAATTAGTGCTCACTAAGTAAACCCAGCACTATCCGTAAGTGAGCCTCGTGTTCCTCTTCGGAGGTCAAATAAATCAAGATGTCGTCCACAAAGACGACCACAAAATGGTCCAAGTATTCTCGAAAAATTCTATTCATTAAATCCATAAAGGAAGCAGGTGCATTGGTTAACCCAAAAGGCATTACAAGGAATTCATAGTGGCCATAACGTGTACGAAAGGTCGTTTTCTGGATGTCTTCCTCCTGGACTCTCAACTAATGGTACCCCAACCGCAAATCTATTTTTGAGAACCAACGAGACCCTCTAAGTTGGTCAAACAAATCATCTATTCTGGGTAGAGGATACTTGTTCTTAACTGTAACTCTATTCAACTTGCGGTAATCAATGCACAACCGCAATGACCCATCCTTTGTCTTCGCAAAGAGAGCCGGCGCTCCCCAAGGCGATGTACTAGGGCGAATGAAGCCCTTGTCTAAAAGTTCTTGGAGTTGAATCTTCAACTCATGCAATTCGGCGGGTGCAAATCTATACGGTGACATGGAAATCGGTGTCGTGCCAGGCACTAATTCAATGGAGAACTCGATTTCTCAGTGAGATGGTAAATTAGTAAGATCTTCTGGAAAGACATCCGAGTATTTACAAACTACCCTTGGTAACTCAACACGAGCCTCCTCACTATCACTATCCAAGAGAGTTGCAAGAAGGCCACTAAGCTTGCTCCTACTACGAGGGTCAATAATTGGTGACAAGGTGTAGACACCCCATTTTTGACCGTCCTCAAGACTTGGACGTCACCGTTTGAACACCCGGTGATCATTCTTGTTTGTGTTCGTTTGGAGTTCCCGAAGGTCTCGGCTACGCGCCTTGCCTCAGGATCTCCGAACTCGACCGTTTAGTGTCTGGTTTTGCACCAAACACTTGCATTTTGCCTTGGAAGGGCAGGGAATGCCTTGTGAGGCATCCCCACACACCACTGGCTATGGCCAAAGGCCACCGACTGGTTTTTGCTGCCATCGGCAATGTATATTGCCGGCCGGCACTATTTGTTGCCGGTCAGCACTATTTAGTGCCGGTCGGCACTCTTTTTTGCCAAAATGGCATCTTTGGCCGGCCGACTACTGTGCATCTGTTTTTGCAGATATTTTAAGATAGTTGTCTTGCTTTTGGCTCCCCTCCATACACGTGTATGGAGGGATCTCTCTCTTTGGAAGCTTGTCTTGTAAGCTTTACAAGACAAAAGGCTCTATAAGAGAGAGTCTTCTCTCTTGTTGCAAGGGTTGGAGAGGTTAGGCACTTGAGATATTTTAGGGAGCTTAGACAGCCATTTTTAGGGTTCTTGAGTTCTAGGGTTAGAAACCATACACTTTCTATCTCTATATCTCCCTATTGTGTGTGTTTTAGTGTGTTTGTGTCTTACTATTGTACACAAACACATAGTGTTTCACCTTCACTTAGCTAATGAGGTTCTAAGAGGTTGGTTTTGAATTTTTGGAGCTGTTTTCAACCTAGAAGGAGCTGTTGGAGCATTATTGTTGAAGGGGTCTTCAAGGGTAAGAAACTAGTCCATATATTCCCCATTTTTACATTGTATTTCTACCTATCTTGAAATCGTTTTTGAGCTTAGTGTATAATACAAAAAAGTTCTATTTTTAGACCCTCTTGATTGTTTATTAAGAGTGTTTTGTGGTTTGGAGGTGTTTGACCCCTCTTAGGCCTTGAAAGGCCCCATTTTGTGCTATTTTGTGCAGGTTTCGAGACTTTGGTGTTTGGGCCTCGTCACCACTGAAATCTTGAGGGATTTCAATGGTGAATATGGTGCCTTGAAGTCTCCAAAAGGGAAGGGCCATCCCCTCTCCTTGTTGTCCTTAAAATGGACCATTTTTGGCCTCTTGAGGGAGCACCATGTTAGAGTGTGTATTGATCATGTCTTGGCTTTTTTCCATGCTTAGTATGTCATAATATACCTCTGTTTATTGTTGGTTTTGGTACACCATGCATGCTTAGCATACCTACCATGTAATGCCTTGTTATTGCCTTAATATGCCTTAGGTTGTTAGCCTTTGTTCAAGCATGTTTTAGGCTTAGTCTTGTGAAGGTTTTGTGCATATTTTGCCATGTTTTAGGTCTGTCCATAGTTGTTTGGGTTGGATTTGGCATGATTAGTATAGCCCCTTTGTATTCAAGCTTGTATGCTTCAAGTATGTGAATGTATAGCATGACATTTTTGCATTGATTTGGTGATTTGGAACCATCCACCATGTCATTTCAGTCCCCTTTGCATGTCTATATGTTTGCCTCGGACGCATCTTTAATGCTTTGGAAGCTTGTGTAGCATGCTCCATGTTTTGGCATTTGTGCATGCCTTTGAATTGAGCCACTTAGATGCCATCTAGGGGGCCCCCTTTGCATAGTCTAGGTCTGTCTTGAACCTATCTTAAGCCCTCTTAGCCTTGTGAGGCTTGGTTGGCTTAGCCATGGTTCAAGTCCCTTTGACTTGCTTCAAGTACTTGGACCATTTGCATGCTAATGTTTAGCCTATCTTGTTGCTTAGTTTGACACCATCTTAACATGATTTTCAATGCTTACTTTGCATGCCATTAGTCCACATTATGCCTCTTTCAATTGTGTTTGAGAGTTGCCTCGTTTGTGCCTTAGCATTGGCCCTTTAACATGTGCATGTGTGTATGTGTTTTGGTCCTTTATTTTGGTCACTTTGGCCACTGTTTTGGGCCTATTTAGAGCTGCCCAAATCATGTTTAAGTCTATCTTTTTCATCCATTTGCATTGCCTCATGTGTGCTTGTATGCTTGCATAAGTGCCTTGCCATGCCATGTTGCATCTTTAGCTTGCATGCCTAGGTTGCATTACATCTTGCACGCATGCCTTGTTCCTTGAATTGGTGATAGGAATTGGGCCTTGGCTTGTTTGTTTGGTTTGCATTTCATTTGACATGAAAATTGCATACTTGACTCTTTGGGCCATCATGCATGGAAATGCGTGATTGGTGGTCCGAGAATCGAGGCACATGTCCTTTTGAGTCACAAACATGATAAAGGACATGAATGGTGCATATATGCCTTGAATTGTACTGCCATGCTTTGCCTTGCCCTCTGTTGCTGTCAATTGCAGATTCTGCAGGAACACTCTGCCGACCGGCAGTGTCAAGTGCCGACCGGCCATCCTTTCTCTGCCGACAGCTTCATTTTGTGTCGGTGACTACACCACACTGCCGGTGATAATCCCATTCAGCCGGTGGTGTCCCCCAATGCCCAATGAAGCAGTACTGAGGTTTTGACAGCCTCCAGAGGAGTAAAGGAAGGAAAACAGAGGCAGCCTATGCATGGCGGTGCATTTCCGAGCAAGACCGAGCGTGCATTGCATCGGGCTCTTCTCCCGGGGCGGTTTATCTGTTTTCTTAGCTTAAGTTAATTTACTTAGCTGATTAGGAAGTTTGTAATATTTAATTAGCTTGCGTAGTTAATTAATTTGTATTATTTATTTGGTCCCTCCGAGCGAGGGCAAATCTGTAATAAGTGTGTGTGAGTCTTGTGTATGTCTTCCAATCCCCACTTCTTCCTTCCCTTTTACTTACCTGCTTTGATGGTTAGTAATAGGGCACGTTTAATTTAGCATACCTTATGCTATGCATGTGTGCATTCATTCATTTGTCTCACATGCACCGGGCTCGGTACATCATGCTAACTGCATTTGTACTTCAATTCCAAATTGAATACGTGCATCAATTAATCGCATTTCACATGCCATGTTTAGGCTTAGCTGAGCCTACTTCGATTACATCCTGCATGTGTTGCATTAGACATTTAAACATGGACTTGGATCATGCATTGATTGCTAACGGGTTCTTTGTTTTGGCGCGGAGTACTATGTGAGTATTTTCCTGCTTTAGCATATCGCATGCGTGTGAAAGCTATCATGACAGTATGATTACCATGTGGCTAGATGCTTATGTGATAAACTGTTTGAATGCCTGTGGGTGAAGGTTGGATTGTCTGAGTTGGAAAAACTCGTTGAAATTCGTATTTTAGCCTACTTGCGAGTAGCAAATTCCAAAATGTTTTTCAAGACAAACGGATATGCAATGCTTATTTCCAAATTAGGCGATCTAGTCTATACTTGTATGCTGTGTGCACAACATAGTAATTCTAGGCTAATAACTGGAATAAGAACACATAACGTTTTCAAAAACGGATATCACGGTTAGTAGAGGCCGATCTTCGGATCGGGCGAGAGGGGGTGCTCATAGCTGACCTTCCCCGATCGTACCCAAGCTCCCCAGCCGAGACAACTCCGGTGATGACGGACATGTGGCCTTCGGCACCGAGTCAGGGTTTCCTAAATTCTCCCATTTTAAAATATTTAGGTGGCGACTCTGTATCTGGCAAAGCAGTCCATGTTTGGCATTTCTTTTCAAAAAATCTGTTTCTCAAAACGATTTGCCGGATTTGGACTATTTGGTTCAAGATTAAGAACCGTGACGATTTGAGAGTCCGAGCTGTAGTGACCCCAAAAAAAATGAACCGAACGGGACTCACCCTCCCGGGGCGTTCGGGGACGTCTACAGTTTCTAGCGACTTTGCTGGGGAATTAGAGAGCTTGACTCGAACTCGTGATATCCTATTTTGATTCCATTTATGTGTCTCTTTGCATTGCATGTGCATTGGTGTGCCTAGGAACACAGTGTTTGCCATCTGCCATTCCTGAACGGTTTGCCGGAGGCTTGTCTTGTCAAGGCATGACCATAAGGCTGACCGGCTATGGGCTCTGACAGTATGGGAACACAAACCTCGGTTTTACCGGGGCACCCTTTTTGACCATTCGACCTAGTACATGTTCGGATCCATAGTGACCATTCTAAGCTAGGACATGTTACTTACCCGATATTAGGTTTTTTGAAACTGCTGCGTGCATAGTGAAACCCTAGCTCCTGACAAAATAGGACAGGGAAACCCTACCCCAACATAGGGGTGTTTTGGCTCTCTTTACTTGCTATGTGTTTTTAGAGTGTATCTCTACAGGAACGCACATGTCAGTTTACAAGTTTGAGTATCGAGCCCGAGGGCACCAGTATCAGTGTTGTTGGGAATCAGTTATCTACGGGTATCAGTTCAGTTTTGGGGACAGTGATTTCTGGGGAACAGTGATCAGTAGTGGAGTACAATTGTTCGGCTACACCTGTGTTTGATCCGTTTAGGGCTGAAATGCTGTTTGTTTTTCCTTTCAGTTCAGAGGGTCAGAGAGTTGATACAGAATAAGCCAATGTTCCCCCTTGCCGAGGCAGGACTTATGGCAACGCAGAATTCAGAAGAGTTTGTGGTTATGACGACTGCATTAGATCAAGGGATCACTCTGCAAAGTGAGACCAACATGGATATGCCACATCCCCCCAGGTCGCCTGTTGTGCACCCGGTCTGGGCCCCCCAGTTGTATCAGGCTCGTGAGCCCACCACCTTTGAACTAATGGGAATGATAAGTGATCTCCAGAGGTCTGTGGCGGATCTCGCCTACGGAATGTCAGCTTCACCTCCAGCCGCACCATATGCCGGGAGTTTTGTACCCCAGGAGCCCCCGCTGTTGGGGCGAATTGTGATCGAACTCAGTCAACCGGAGATGGCCTCCAGCTATGGCAATGACATGCCGACATCAACCCAAACCCTCGATCAGGCTGAGGCCAGAGGAAAAGGCAAAATGAAGGCAGATGCCGATCCTATTGAACAACTGCTGTGGGCAGTCGAGGCTTTGAAAGCCGGGGGGATGAATAAGCAACAGATATCCGCAGTTGTGGCAAAAACTGTGGAGGATGCTTTCCCCACTCCACCTGAGGGGAGTTCAAGACAGTCAGAAAATCGGGACAAGCCCCGTCATGCCAGAACAATTCCTCCTATTCCCAGCCCTGCACCTGGGAAAGATCAAAAAGCTAAGGTGGCACCTGCCGATCCTTTCGCTTCTGCGGCTAGTAAGAGCGCTCAGACCCCAAAGTACCTGCCCCGAGGGCGCAGGGCCTTTCATGCTCTCTACATGCCTTTATCCAAGGCACTTCAGATCCTTGCCGAGAGGGGACACCTTAAACCCTTGGAGCCTCGGCCACTCCCGAAGAATCTCCCCGCCACGCATGATGCTGCTCAGTACTGCGCGTACCACCAGCAGACAGGCCATCCAACCGACAATTGTTCCCACCTCCGCCATGAGGTGCAAGATTTGATTGATAATGAGGTTATCCTTCCGCCCACCTCATCCGAGTCCATTACCACCCGATTATTGGATTTTGAGGGCTCAGATGCTGCAAGCATGTAAAGTGAACCGCCAGCGGGCGACATTCGGTATATTTTGGATGTAGCGTCTGGCACGCGTTTTTGAGCATCGGTGAAACCGAGTTTTGTAAATTCTGGCTTGGGTATCGAGTCAGTCTTTTGTTTTGAGTCTGTCTCTTTGTTTTGAGTCAGTCTTTTTGTTTAAGGGTCTGTCTTGTTGTATCGAGTCAGTCCCCTTTGTATAGAATACCAGGTGATTCTGGGGTTGTTGTCCCGAACACCGTTTTGTCTTGTAATTACCTGTTTTGTTTTTTTGAGTCTGTTTCTGCCGAGGGGCCAGTTATACCAACAAATCTGAATAAAACAGCCGTGGCTATCTCATTTTCATGCTTGCTTCCAGTGTAAGTTAATTGTGCCAGAGGACTTGAATGGACTGACAGTACATCTCGCCTGCTCTCCTGCGCGCCAAACTCATTGCATTAGCCTAAGTTTTTCAAAAACCCCTTTTTAACACTGCAGTGATAAAAACGAAGAGGAAGGAATTCCTCGGGTTTTGCAAAATTTTGATCATTTTGAGAGAAAGAGAAGCATGCTAAGCCCTTAATGAATGGAATTATGCTTGTCAACGTGAGTACTGGGAAGAACCCTGGCTTGATCCAGATTGGTTCCACACTATCTTCGGCGCGAGCGATTCGTCGCTTTCTTAAAAACTTTCAAAAACAAATGTTTTACACGACCCTGTGAAGACCTGTGTGGAACCGCTCTTGAGATTGTGCAGCCTAGGATCGCTCTCAGCCTCAAGATTCAACCCATCCGTTTCAAACCTTGAACCCATTCAGAAAGTTCAACGGTCAAACGCCATGCAAGGTCTATATGGCCAGTTTTGAAGCAGCCCTCGAGCAAGAGGCACCAAAGCCGAATCAGAAAGAGTAGATCTCGCCGGAAGAAGCTCGTGGAGCGATCGGGATGGATTCTTCTGCAAATCAGTGCAACAGCCGTTCTCTTAGATACAGAGAGGCTTCAACTTCATAAACCATTTGGCATGGACTTGCTACACTTTTACCCTTTGAGAGGCTCGCTGGGCCGAAAACCCGGAAGGGCGACCCAGGCAAAAGTTAGAGCAAGAGAAAAATACAAAAAAAAAAGAAGAAAAAAATAAAAAAAAAAGGAAAAAAAATGCGAAAAAGAGAAGAAAAGAAATGAACAAAAAAAATGATGAATGATGATGATAAAAAAAAAGAAGCTCGCAAGGTCGAAAACCCGCATCGGGCACCTTGGCAAAAGCTAGAGCCTGAAAAGTGAAGGTTAAAATACCCGAGTGTACCTTAACCGGAACTACATAAGGCTTGATTCCCATGTTTGGGATACGTAGGCAACTTCATCCTGAAGTCTAGCCCCTAACGCTTTCATAGCGTCTCAGTCCATGCAATGGTTTCGACTTCATCCCAAAGTCTAGTCGCCAATGCCTTCCAAGGTGATTGTGTCCATATATCTGTTATGACCGTCTTCGTCATCTCTGTGTCCAAGAGTTTGGCCACCACCAATGAAGACTGTCTGCGGACTGCTGCGGCACCACCTAAACAAGGGGCAACTTTCCGTTGCCACCAGTCGTCGCGAGCCGCCATTCAAACCAGGGGCAACTTTCCGTTGCCGTGCGGTGTTCTTCAAACTAGGGGCAATTTTCCATTGCCTCCGATCCGAGGTTGCGCATCTCAAAGAGTAAGTTCCATGCTTGTTGAGCATCAGCCGTTTGCAAAAATAGTTTTTGAAAATTTTTACTAAAGTTGACTATTTTCTCGAAAACTATTCCATTTTCCAAAACTGGACCATTTTCTTGGGCCCGAAAAGGAAAATTTTCAGTGCTTGCAGCCTGGCTTGCATGGCTTTCAAATCAAAAATCGAACAAGTACGTTAATCCGACTCTCATCTTGATCAAAACTGTTTTAGTAGAAAGCAAAAACAAAAAATGGTCAAAATGATGAGCTAGGGGCACAGTTGAGTCAGGTGTTCTGTCTTTCCCCCGTCGTCAACATACTCGCCAGGAGGGCACTCTACCCACCAGAAGAAATAGCTGTGAGCTAACGGCATTGGGCGTGAACCCGCAACTTCCTATTCATCCATTAATCACCCTGGGAAGGGACGAAAAATGAGAGAATAAAGAATAGAGAGGTGTAAGTTGAGAGGAAAAAGTAAGAAAAAGGGTTTTGAGAGAAAAACCGAGCCTGAGGGCCGAGTGATGTGAGAATCACAAAATCAGAAAGGGTGGGAAACAATACCCAGAGAAACTGGCTCCTCGTGATCTGAGGTTCCCGTGTTTGTTAACGCGTCTGTATGACGTGTCTCTTGTTTTATTTACCTCAACCTTTGTTTTAGGTCTCTCCCGAGCGTGTCTCGTTGTGTTTAGGTCGCGTACCTCTTTGGTTGAGTCCTCCCCGCTGTGTCCGGTTGTAGGCTCAATGCCCCGGTTAAGAAAGCCCCTTTTCCGAAAGTTAATCATTTATGCTCAAAATGTTGCGCCATTCTCTATATTCGATTGTGTTTCAACTCCAGCTGGTTTCACCTCCGTAGCCCGTCTTGTTAGATTGGGCTGTTTGTTCGGGATGTGCTATGTGCAGAATGAACCGAATGCTGTGTTATGGGCTGCGTGCAGATTAATCCCCGGCAGAGTAAAGGCTGTGTATCCAGAATCAGGTAGTGGGTTGCTTGGGTTATTTTGTTGTTGGCTGTTTAGTTATCTGATTATTACAGTGCAAGTGTTCAATTTTCAGGCAACTAGTCAATTCCATTTACATTGAGATGTAACATGATGAAACATGATGTAATACATGAGATATGTAAATGTAACGCATTTTAAGCAAAAAGTTTGTTCATTTCATAATCTTTTCAAATGTACAAGTTTTGGAAACAAAAACCTGCCTGCGGCAGTACAAAGCATCTAACTACCAACAAAAAGGAAAAGTACAAGAAAGAAGAAAAATAACAAAAATCCGCATCTGTGTCGAGCACTCCAAGGGCCGTCAGTCTGTCCTAGTCCTCTTCCTGGACGAAGGTCCAGGAGCATCATCAGCATCGTCGTCAGAGCTCGAGCTAGTGCCGCCTCCGGTCTCCTTCTCTGATGACTCTGACTCTGCCTCTGCCTCCGCCTCTGACTCCTCGTCATCATCATCATCCGGGACTGGAGCTCGCGAGCTGCTCCCGATATGAGTGCGCCCCGCCTTCGTGCGGGGAAATGCTCTGCCCTCCTCATCTCTCCCTCGGGCAGGGACAGAAGGTCCAGCTGGAGCACCTCCTGCCATAGGAATCTGGAAAGGAGGCTGAAAAAGTGCATAAAAGGGAAATGCATCAGTATACTGTAGACAGTTTATCAGTGCAGAATGCAGTGTATGAGTACAGTGTGTGTATGTCGTGAGCAGTTTATCAGTGCAGAATGCAGTGTATGAGTACAGTGTGAGAATGCCGTGAGCAGTTTATCAGTGCAGAATGCAGTGTAAGAATACAGTGCAGAATGCAGTGTATGCAGTGTATCAGATGCTGCGAGATCAGTATATCAGGTGTTGTGCCATGCATCAGATTACGTGAATCAGCTTGTGAATGGTTTGAGGCCAGTGTCAGAAGAACATACCGGAATGCTGTAGAGGGCCAGGAGATCAAAAGTCCGCTGAAGCATCCCCATCATGGAGGCGTTCATCTCCAATGACTGCCGGGTATACCCAGAAGAAGCCTGCAAAAGTATCAGATGTATCAATATTCTGTGGAATATCAAATAAACTGAAATGAAATGACTATACAAAAATGCAGTAATACATACCGGAGGCAAGTCGGGGACACCGACGAACTCATGATCAGCCGGCGGAGGGGCGAAGGGGATCTGATAGGTCGCCCCACCCTGCCCTCGGAAAGTCAGTACAGTAGGCAGGGCGGGCCAGCCAGGCCCCCGTCCTCCCTGAACTCCGCCCCTGCCACGAACTCGGGCCCTCCTCGAAGCCCCTGCTCCAGTTTCCGCTCCTGCCCTAGCCGCTGGCACCACGGGCCTAGCTCCTTCCGCTCGACGGCCGCCGCTCAGAGGTCGCATAAGGTACGTCTGCACGTACTCTCTGTAGTCGCCGATGCCTCTGAAGCGGGCCTCCTCCCAGCCGATAGTGAAATCGGCCATCTGCTCAGTGGTGAGCCTCTCGGTCTCCCTCATATCTGCAGGAGGGTGAACCGGGACTATCTGCTCAGGTAACCCTAGGGTCTGGCGTAGGAAACGCTCACCCAGTTACCAAGCCCGACAGACCGGGCCCTCTAGCAAGATCCGGAAATGCGAGGTCTCCTCAGCACCGGCAAACCGGTCCCGTATCGTCGCCGGCAATGGAGCCCAAGGCTGCCACGTGATCTGAAAGTGACATACAATTTGTTATCTACTATTTTTGAAATATGCAGTGAAAAGGCGAAGCTTAAATAAACTGCAAGTAAAACATACCTCGGCAGGGGTAATGGTGTCAAAGTATCGGCGGAAAAAGCCGAATGTCTCTCGTAGTCGCCGGGTGCATCCCTCGTCAAAGCGTCGCGAAAAGGGGACGACCAGAGGAGTCTCTGTGACTGGTACATGAGCAAGCCTAGGAAAATAGGCGTAAACCCACAACTGCAAGGTAAATACCAGTGCATTTATCAGATAAAGCAGAATACAAAATAAAGCAGAAATGGCAGAGCCGTGTGTTGTGCAGTGTACAGTGTACAGTGTACAGTGTGAGCAGTGTATAGTCAGTGTAAAGCAGAATGTATGTGTGTGCCGTGTGTACAAGTATACAGCAAGTATAAAGCAGACTACAGTGTGTGCAGTGTACAGAGTACAGAAAATATAGGGCAGAAATGAAAAGCGGAGAAGAAATGTACCTCCCAAGCCCGCCAATAGCCTCCGAGCAACTGGCCGCTGCCGCGGGAAGCCGAGCTCATGTACCCGTAGAGAGTGGCCAGAGCGGCGCCACCCCAATCATAATGCAGGATGTCTCGGACGTCCACCAGTGCGCTGAGAAGGCAGAGAGGCACGGTGTTCGCCCGATCGGCGAAGATGGTCGTCCCGAATAAGAACATGAGGAAGCCGCGTGCGTACCTCTCCGCGGCCTCTGGAGTCATCGGAGCTGCATCAACGAGAGTGGGCTGGACCCTAAACTGCACCTCAAACCAGGAATACCGGACAAAGCCCGGACGAGCAAGAGGTGGCGCCTCACCCAGCAAATGGACCTGAGCGGCAGTCCACTCATCCATGTCGATATCAAAGGGGATCGGATCACCCCCTACCCCGATGCCTGTGAGCATCGAGAAATCGTAAGGGGTCATCGTCATGTCCCCTGCTGTGAAGAAATGAAATGAATCGGTGGTGTCCCACCACCTCTCCGCCAGAGCGGCGAGGAGAGGTCTGCATGTGGCAAGCCTGGAGAGTCCTCGGCAGAAGGCGCCGAAGCCCGCCTGGTCCACTATGCAACGGACCGCGTCAGGAAGCTCGTCGTACCACTCCCGAGCGCCAGTGTTCCCATACCCGCGGATGGTATGGGAATCTCCCTGTAGACAGAAGATAAAAATTGCAAGACAATATTCAAAATGCAGTTCTAAGAAGCATACAGATGTAGCATGCGTGCAAGTTTAACAGATTCAGATAAATACCGGGTACCGGTGTGCTTACAGTGAACTACAACGTGTGATGTGTCAGCGTGTTTGGGTGGTTCAGAACAGATATAGCATGCGTGCAAGTTTAACAAATTCAGATAAATACCGAGTGCCGGTGTGCTTATAGTGAACTACAGCGTGTGATGCGTTAGCATGTTCGGGTGGTTCAGGGCAGATATGGCATGCGTGCAAGTTTGACAGATTTGAACAAATATCGGGTGCCGGTGTGCTTACAGTGAAATACGTGTGATGCGTCAACGTGTTCAGGTGGTTCAGTACAGTGTAGCATGCGTGCAAGTTTAACAGATTCAAGCAAATGCTGGGTACCAGTGTGTATGCAGTGAAATACAGTGTGTTTGGGTGATTCAGGGCTAGTGCAGTGTGTGTGCATGTGTCAGTTTCAAGCAGATATCAGTTGTACGTATGTTTACAGTCAACTACGGTATACGGCATATCAGCTAAAGTAGTTAAAGAGCATAAATAAGCTACGACAGTTTTTATGCCCTACATTGCAGAAAGTAAAGCAGAAAAAAAAGAGAGTTACCTCGAAAACGCCGAAGGACAGGTGGGAGGTAGGCTCGCGCAGTAATAGCTCGGGTGGCACGTGCCTCTCGAAGCTCTGAAACTGGCGGAGTCCGTCAGGGGGCAGAACATGGATCGCCGGTCGGTAGGTCGCCGGGTCGAACGGGCGCTCGCTCAAAGGTAGGAGCTCGACCCCGGGATCCATCTCGTGGTCCGGGGGAGTCCCGCCGTGTGGAATGTCGTCCACCATGTCAGGAATGATGAGAAAATAGCCGGAGGAAGGACAACCGAGCTAGAATACGAAGAGTCAACCGAAAAGTCAACTCTAGAGAAGGTCGAAAATGGCCGGGAAGGCCGGAATGTGAAAACGCACGGAAATCAAGAGAAAAGCAAGGGGAGCAAACCCCAAAAAGGCGGGAACGCCAAACGAGGCACTGAAACAAAGTTTTGTTCGGTTGAAAATGTCCGAAACGCGAAGAAAATCGCGAATCCGACGATGAAACGGGCGTAGAACGCGAAGAAACGAGCAAAAGAGGAGAGGAAAACGCTCTAGAGAGAGAAAGTGTGAGTTTTCGGCGGAAGGGAAAGTGAGAAATAGGGTTTGGAAACCCTATTTTAAAACACCCGAGGTGAAATGTCGAATTTGCCCCAACTCAGCAACTTTTTGCCGGTCGGCAAGTTTTGTGCCGGCCGGCAGTATATTGTGCCGATGGAGTTATTTTGCAGCCGGTGGACAGCCGGTGGCCTCCCCTCCCGGCCGGTGGTGTTCCCACAACCTTGTTCAGGCCATATGAATAGTTTTTGGTCTTCATAGCTCAAGAAAGTGCAAGAAAGTGTATCTCCGACGCTCAACCGGCCTCCGTTTTGACCTCGGACCACGTCTTCTGTGCGTAGCACTCCAACTCATGCAATGATTGTATCCTTTGATATCCTTTTTGCCTCTTACGAGATCCAAAAAGTTGCCCCGTGTGCGTTGCACGCGTTCATCGCACTATTTCGGTGCATTATATCGCGCCATCATGCGCCTCACAGTTGCATTGTTATGCACATACTACATGCGTTGTAACACGCACCCCCTTGCATTGTCATGCACATCTCTCATGCATTGTCATTGCATTTTTATTACAAGCATTGTCATGCATTTCAACACGTACGTCGCCTCGCGCATCGTTCGCGTTGTCGTGCATTCCCTTACCATGCATTGCCATGCATTCCGAAACACGTGCGTTGTTACGCATTTAAATCCGTGTGGCATGCGTGTCACACTTGGCATCGTTTTACATTCCGTGTGGCATACGTGTCACACTGGGTATCATCTTACATCTTATGAGGCATGCGTATCTCATTTGCTTCATTTTGCATCCTATGAGGCACGCGCGTCTCATTTGTTTCATTTTGCATCTTATGAGGCATACGTGTCTCATTTGTTTCATTTTGCATCTTATGAGGCACGCGTGTCTCATTTGTTTCATTTTGCATCTTATGAGGCATACGTGTCTCATTTGTTTCATTTTGCATCTTATGAGGCACGCGTGTCTCATTTGTTTCATTTTGCATCTTATGAGGCATACGTGTCTCATTTGTTTCATTTTGCATCTTATGAGGCATACGTGTCTCATTTGTCTCATTTTGCATCTTATGAGGCACGCGTGTCTCATTTGTATCATTTGTATCATTTCCATCGGCATGCGTGCCTCATTTGCATCGGTATGAGTGCCTCATTTGTCACCAGCATGCGTGCCTCATTCTCATCGGCATGCGTGCCCCACTTTCATCGGCATGCGTGTCTCATTTCCATTGGCAGGTGTGCCTCATCTTCTTCATCGACATGCGTGTCACATTTTCATCGGCATGCGTGCCCCATTTGCATTAACATGCGCACCTCATTTGCATAGAACATGCATTCAATCGCACTGTCTTGTGCATTTCAAATCAATCGCACTATTTTGTGCATTTCAAATCAATCGCACTGTTTTGTGCATTTCAATCGCGCTGTTTTACGCATCGCACTGTTTTGTGCAGTTTATCATTCGCGCTATTTTGCGCATCGCACTATCTTGTGCATTTCAAATCACTCGCGGTCTCTTGCGCATCGCACTGTTTTGTGCATTTCAAATCAATCGCGCTATTTTGCGTATCGCACTGTTTTGTGCATTTCAATCGCGCTATTTTGCGCATCGCACTGTTTTGTGCATTTCAATCGCGCTATTTTGCGTATCGCACTGTTTTGTGCATTTCAATCGCGCTGTTTTGCGCATCGCACTATTTTGTGCATTTCAATCGCGCTCTTTTGCGCATCGCACTGTTTTGTGCATTTCAATCGCGCTATTTTGCGCATCTCATTGCATTTCGCATGCATTCCATCGCACTGTCTTGTGCACTCGCGTTGTCTAGCGCATCGCACTATTTTGTGCATCCGTTTGAGCACTGTTTTGTGCATTCACTCTGCATCGCACTGTCTTGTGCACTGCACGGTCTGGCGAGACCTTAAACACGCACGGTCTGGCGAGACCTTAAACACGCATGGTCTGGCGAGACCTTAAACACGTACGGTCTAGGAGACCCTAAATCCTCTGAAGGTGCAAGTCCTTCGGTGTTTGTCGTGCCCGAACGACTGTTGATAAGTTGCGTCATTTTAAGCCGCGTGTTGTCGCGCATTCCATGCAACATGCATTTCATGCATCATTTTCATTTCAAAACAAAAAAACATGCATTGTCATGCATACATTTTGCATCCCGGTCTAGGAGACCTTAAATCCTCTGAAGGTGCAAGTCCTTCGGTGTTTGTCATGCCCGAACGACTTTCGGTAGTCTGGTAAAGCCACCTGCCTATGCTTGCGGTGAGTTCCTAGAAGACCAACTGGGACGGTGAAAACTAGAGTTCGAATGGCTTATGCCTAGAACGCAAAGGTTCGGGAGTTCCGAGACTAAAGTCTGGTTTAAATACCTAGAGGTGTCTCCTCGGCTTGAAATCTGTATGGAAGCCCCATAGATTGAGGCGGCATGTCTGCGCCTCAGTTCTGGATACTGAACCAACCTAGTATATCGCCCTGTTGGTAAGATAGGGAAAGCTACAATCATAGTCGTTGCATTTTCATTGTAGCTGTCATGCATTCATTGCATTTTCCCCAGTAGATCGCATCATACTGCATTGTCATGCATTTTTGTAAATATCCATTCCATTGCATATTTGTAAATATTGCATTGTAGTTTGCATGCATTCATTGGATCACCTTCCACCTATGGCTTGCGCCTTTCCAGGTTGAGCTTGGTCTGGTATGTACCCTTACTTTTCACGTTAAAACACAGTTCTGCATGTGTACGCGCCTATTCCACGCTGGTATGTTGGTTTGAGGGTTGCGGCACCTTTTCTGTGTTACACATGGCTCGTATGCGTACATGCCTTTCCTAGGCAAGATTCGGTTTGGCCCGCGTGCCATATCCATTGCATTTTAGATCGCATGCATTCATTGCATCATCTTCCATCTATGGCTTGCGCCTTTCCATGTTGAGCTTGGTTTGGTATGTGCCCATACTTCTCATGTCGAAGCATAGTTCAGTAGACCGTTCTATGTTAAACATGGCCTGTATGCGTACATGCCTTTCCTAGGCAAGATTTGGTTTGGCCCGCGTGCCATATCCATTGCCATCTTCCTAGCATATCCATATATATTACATTGTAGTGTAATTTTTGCATCCGGCATTAGGATCGTTGTCTTTTCCCCAGCGGGTCGTTTCCCCACTTGTGTCAATTCCACCCAATACTTGTTCTTATGTCTGTCTACGATGCTCATAGTTCAGTTGACCGTTCTATGGTAGACAGACTTGTTACCTCCATCAATCTATTTGACATAGGTGTGGTTCTGAACCACTCGTGATTGGATCATGATTCAATTGCCTTGCATATAGCTTGCATTGTTTCAATTACATTGCATCTTCATTTGCATTGTTTATACATTGTTTTGTATATATTGCATATCATTTTGCATCCATTTTTGCATCGTTATGCATGTTGCTAACAATATTGTACCTGTTAAGTTTGTTTTCTTTGCAGGCACGATATTGTATGTACGGTTCATTTGAGGCTGGTGCAACCAGACGAGCCGCACAGGTATTGTATCCTTCGAGTGAGAAGTATTGAGAATTGCATAATTCTCTTACATCCTTTCTGCATTGTAGTGTAGTTTGGTGTATGCTAGCTTAAAATTGTCGCATGTATGCTTCATTACAGCTTTCTTTGCATGATCATAAGTTATGCTCGGCTTCGTGCATTGTCTTGCATTTTGCCCCTGCCTTCGGGCGCATACCTTGTTTGTCTTGCATGTTTGTCTAAGTCTTCGGCCTTGTCAAAAATGGGTCGTCTCTGGGCTTTGACATTCACTCCCGTCATTGTTATGACTTTCGAGTTTTGTCAAAGAGGGGCAACTGTAGACACCCCATTTTCAACCGTCCTCAAGACTTGGACGTCACCGTTTGAACACCCGGTGATCATTCTTGTTTGTGTTCGTTTGGAGTTCCCGGAGGTCTCGGCTACGCGCCTTGCCTCAGGATCTCCGAACTCGACCGTTTAGTGTCTGGTTTTGCACCAAACACTTGCATTTTGCCTTGGAAGGGCAGGGAATGCCTTGTAAGGCATCCCCACACACCACCGGCTATGGCCAAAGGCCACCGACTGGTTTTTGCGGCCACCGGCAATGTATATTGCCGGCCGACACTATTTGTTGCCGGTCAGCACTATTTAGTGCCGGTCGGCACTCTTTTTTGCCAAAATGGCATCTTTGGCCGGCCGACTACTGTGCATCTGTTTTTACAGATATTTTAAGACAGCTGTCTTGCTTTTGGCTCCCCTCCATACACGTGTATGGAGGGATCTCTCTCTTTGGAAGCTTGTCTTGTAAGCTTTACAAGACAAAAGGCTCTATAAGAGAGAGTCTTCTCTCTTGTTGCAAGGGTTGGAGAGGTTAGACACTTGAGATATTTTAGGGAGCTTAGACAGCCATTTTTAGGGTTCTTGAGTTCTAGGGTTAGAAACCATACACTTTCTATCTCTATATCTCCCTCTTGTGTGTGTTTTAGTGTGTTTGTGTCTTACTATTGTACACAAACACATAGTGTTTCACCTTCACTTAGCTACTGAGGTTCTAAGAGGTTGGTTTTGAAGTTTTGGAGCTGTTTTCAACCTAGAAGGAGCTGTTGGAGCATCATTGTTGAAGGGGTCTTCAAGGGTAAGAAACTAGTCCATATATTCCCCATTTTTGCATTGTATTTCTACCTATCTTGAAATCGTTTTTGAGCTTAGTATATAATACAAAAAAGTTCTATTTTTAGACCCTCTTGATTGTTTATTAAGAGTGTTTTGTGGTTTGGAGGTGTTTGACCCCTCTTAGGCCTTGAAAGGCCCCATTTTGTGCTATTTTGTGCAAGTTTCGAGACTTTGGTGTTTGGGCCTCTTCACCACTGAAATCTTGAGGGATTTCAGTGGTGAAGATGGTGCCTTGAAGTCTCCAAAAGGGGAGGGCCATCCCCTCTCCTTGTTGTCCTTAAAATGGACCATTTTTGGCCTCTTGAGGGAGCACCATGTTAGAGTGTGTATTGATCATGTCTTGGCTGTTTTCCATGCTTAGTATGTCATAATATACCTCTGTTTATTGTTGGTTTTGGTACACCATGCATGCTTAGCATACCTACCATGTAATGCCTTGTTATTGCCTTAATATGCCTTAGGTTGTTAGCCTTTGTTCAAGCATGTTTTAGGCTTAGTCTTGTGAAGGTTTTGTGCATATTTTGCCATGTTTTAGGTCTGTCCATAGTTGTTTGGGTTGGATTTGGCATGATTAGTATAGCCCCTTTGTATTCAAGCTTGTATGCTTCAAGTATGTGAATGTATAGCATGACATTTTTGCATTGATTTGGTGATTTGGAACCATCCACCATGTCATTTCAGTCCCATTTGCATGTCTATATGTTTGCCTCGGACGCATCTTTAATGCTTTGGAAGCTTGTGTAGCATGCTCCATGTTTTGGCATTTGTGCATGCCTTTGAATTGAGCCACTTAGATGCCATCTAGGGGGCCCCCTTTGCATAGTCTAGGTCTGTCTTGAACCTATCTTAAGCCCTCTTAGCCTTGTGAGGCTTGGTTGGCTTAGCCATGGTTCAAGTCCCTTTGACTTGCTTCAAGTACTTGGACCATTTGCATGCTAATGTTTAGCCTATCTTGTTGCTTAGTTTGACACCATCTTAACATGATTTTCAATGCTTACTTTGCATGCCATTAGTCCACATTATGCCTCTTTCAATTGTGTTTGAGAGTTGCCTCGTTTGTGCCTTAGCATTGGCCCTTTAACATGTGCATGTGTGTATGTGTTTTGGTCCTTTATTTTGGTCACTTTGGCCACTGTTTTGGGCCTATTTAGAGCTGCCCAAATCATGTTTAAGTCTATCTTTTTCATCCATTTGCATTGCCTCATGTGTGCTTGTATGCTTGCATAAGTGCCTTGCCATGCCATGTTGCATCTTTAGCTTGCATGCCTAGGTTGCATTACATCTTGCACGCATGCCTTGTTCCTTGAATTGGTGATAGGAATTGGGCCTTGGCTTGTTTGTTTGGTTTGCATTTCATTTGACATGAAAATTGCATACTTGACTCTTTGGGCCATCATGCATGGAAATGCGTGATTGGTGGTCCGAGAATCGAGGCACATGTCCTTTTGAGTCACAAACATGATAAAGGACATGAATGGTGCATATATGCCTTGAATTGTACTGCCATGCTTTGCCTTGCCCTCTGTTGCTGTCAATTGCAGATTCTGCAGGAACACTCTGCCGACCGGCAGTGTCAAGTGCCGACCGGCCATCCTTTCTCTGCCGACAGCTTCATTTTGTGTCGGTGACTACACCACACTGCCGGTGATAATCCCATTCAGCCGGTGGTGTCCCCCAATGCCCAATGAAGCAGTACTGAGGTTTTGACAGCCTCCAGAGGAGTAAAGGAAGGAAAACAGAGGCAGCCTATGCATGGCGGTGCATTTCCGAGCAAGACCGAGCGTGCATTGCATCGGGCTCTTCTCCCGGGGCGGTTTATCTGTTTTCTTAGCTTAAGTTAATTTACTTAGCTGATTAGGAAGTTTGTAATATTTAATTAGCTTGCGTAGTTAATTAATTTGTATTATTTATTTGGTCCCTCCGAGCGAGGGCAAATCTGTAATAAGTGTGTGTGAGTCTTGTGTATGTCTTCCAATCCCCACTTCTTCCTTCCCTTTTACTTACCTGCTTTGATGGTTAGTAATAGGGCACGTTTAATTTAGCATACCTTATGCTATGCATGTGTGCATTCATTCATTTGTCTCACATGCACCGGGCTCGGTACATCATGCTAACTGCATTTGTACTTCAATTCCAAATTGAATACGTGCATCAATTAATCGCATTTCACATGCCATGTTTAGGCTTAGCTGAGCCTACTTCGATTACATCCTGCATGTGTTGCATTAGACATTTAAACATGGACTTGGATCATGCATTGATTGCTAACGGGTTCTTTGTTTTGGCGCGGAGTACTATGTGAGTATTTTCCTGCTTTAGCATATCGCATGCGTGTGAAAGCTATCATGACAGTATGATTACCATGTGGCTAGATGCTTATGTGATAAACTGTTTGAATGCCTGTGGGTGAAGGTTGGATTGTCTGAGTTGGAAAAACTCGTTGAAATTCGTATTTTAGCCTACTTGCGAGTAGCAAATTCCAAAATGTTTTTCAAGACAAACGGATATGCAATGCTTATTTCCAAATTAGGCGATCTAGTCTATACTTGTATGCTGTGTGCACAACATAGTAATTCTAGGCTAATAACTGGAATAAGAACACATAACGTTTTCAAAAACGGATATCACGGTTAGTAGAGGCCGATCTTCGGATCGGGCGAGAGGGGGTGCTCATAGCTGACCTTCCCCGATCGTACCCAAGCTCCCCAGCCGAGACAACTCCGGTGATGACGGACATGTGGCCTTCGGCACCGAGTCAGGGTTTCCTAAATTCTCCCATTTTAAAATATTTAGGTGGCGACTCTGTATCTGGCAAAGCAGTCCATGTTTGGCATTTCTTTTCAAAAAATCTGTTTCTCAAAACGATTTGCCGGATTTGGACTATTTGGTTCAAGATTAAGAACCGTGACGATTTGAGAGTCCGAGCTGTAGTGACCCCAAAAAAAATGAACCGAACGGGACTCACCCTCCCGGGGCGTTCGGGGACGTCTACAGTTTCTAGCGACTTTGCTGGGGAATTAGAGAGCTTGACTCGAACTCGTGATATCCTATTTTGATTCCATTTATGTGTCTCTTTGCATTGCATGTGCATTGGTGTGCCTAGGAACACAGTGTTTGCCATCTGCCATTCCTGAACGGTTTGCCGGAGGCTTGTCTTGTCAAGGCATGACCATAAGGCTGACCGGCTATGGGCTCTGACAGTATGGGAACACAAACCTCGGTTTTACCGGGGCACCCTTTTTGACCATTCGACCTAGTACATGTTCGGATCCATAGTGACCATTCTAAGCTAGGACATGTTACTTACCCGATATTAGGTTTTTTGAAACTGCTGCGTGCATAGTGAAACCCTAGCTCCTGACAAAATAGGACAGGGAAACCCTACCCCAACATAGGGGTGTTTTGGCTCTCTTTACTTGCTATGTGTTTTTAGAGTGTATCTCTACAGGAACGCACATGTCAGTTTACAAGTTTGAGTATCGAGCCCGAGGGCACCAGTATCAGTGTTGTTGGGAATCAGTTATCTACGGGTATCAGTTCAGTTTTGGGGACAGTGATTTCTGGGGAACAGTGATCAGTAGTGGAGTACAATTGTTCGGCTACACCTGTGTTTGATCCGTTTAGGGCTGAAATGCTGTTTGTTTTTCCTTTCAGTTCAGAGGGTCAGAGAGTTGATACAGAATAAGCCAATGTTCCCCCTTGCCGAGGCAGGACTTATGGCAACGCAGAATTCAGAAGAGTTTGTGGTTATGACGACTGCATTAGATCAAGGGATCACTCTGCAAAGTGAGACCAACATGGATATGCCACATCCCCCCAGGTCGCCTGTTGTGCACCCGGTCTGGGCCCCCCAGTTGTATCAGGCTCGTGAGCCCACCACCTTTGAACTAATGGGAATGATAAGTGATCTCCAGAGGTCTGTGGCGGATCTCGCCTACGGAATGTCAGCTTCACCTCCAGCCGCACCATATGCCGGGAGTTTTGTACCCCAGGAGCCCCCGCTGTTGGGGCGAATTGTGATCGAACTCAGTCAACCGGAGATGGCCTCCAGCTATGGCAATGACATGCCGACATCAACCCAAACCCTCGATCAGGCTGAGGCCAGAGGAAAAGGCAAAATGAAGGCAGATGCCGATCCTATTGAACAACTGCTGTGGGCAGTCGAGGCTTTGAAAGCCGGGGGGATGAATAAGCAACAGATATCCGCAGTTGTGGCAAAAACTGTGGAGGATGCTTTCCCCACTCCACCTGAGGGGAGTTCAAGACAGTCAGAAAATCGGGACAAGCCCCGTCATGCCAGAACAATTCCTCCTATTCCCAGCCCTGCACCTGGGAAAGATCAAAAAGCTAAGGTGGCACCTGCCGATCCTTTCGCTTCTGCGGCTAGTAAGAGCGCTCAGACCCCAAAGTACCTGCCCCGAGGGCGCAGGGCCTTTCATGCTCTCTACATGCCTTTATCCAAGGCACTTCAGATCCTTGCCGAGAGGGGACACCTTAAACCCTTGGAGCCTCGGCCACTCCCGAAGAATCTCCCCGCCACGCATGATGCTGCTCAGTACTGCGCGTACCACCAGCAGACAGGCCATCCAACCGACAATTGTTCCCACCTCCGCCATGAGGTGCAAGATTTGATTGATAATGAGGTTATCCTTCCGCCCACCTCATCCGAGTCCATTACCACCCGATTATTGGATTTTGAGGGCTCAGATGCTGCAAGCATGTAAAGTGAACCGCCAGCGGGCGACATTCGGTATATTTTGGATGTAGCGTCTGGCACGCGTTTTTGAGCATCGGTGAAACCGAGTTTTGTAAATTCTGGCTTGGGTATCGAGTCAGTCTTTTGTTTTGAGTCTGTCTCTTTGTTTTGAGTCAGTCTTTTTGTTTAAGGGTCTGTCTTGTTGTATCGAGTCAGTCCCCTTTGTATAGAATACCAGGTGATTCTGGGGTTGTTGTCCCGAACACCGTTTTGTCTTGTAATTACCTGTTTTGTTTTTTTGAGTCTGTTTCTGCCGAGGGGCCAGTTATACCAACAAATCTGAATAAAACAGCCGTGGCTATCTCATTTTCATGCTTGCTTCCAGTGTAAGTTAATTGTGCCAGAGGACTTGAATGGACTGACAGTACATCTCGCCTGCTCTCCTGCGCGCCAAACTCATTGCATTAGCCTAAGTTTTTCAAAAACCCCTTTTTAACACTGCAGTGATAAAAACGAAGAGGAAGGAATTCCTCGGGTTTTGCAAAATTTTGATCATTTTGAGAGAAAGAGAAGCATGCTAAGCCCTTAATGAATGGAATTATGCTTGTCAACGTGAGTACTGGGAAGAACCCTGGCTTGATCCAGATTGGTTCCACACTATCTTCGGCGCGAGCGATTCGTCGCTTTCTTAAAAACTTTCAAAAACAAATGTTTTACACGACCCTGTGAAGACCTGTGTGGAACCGCTCTTGAGATTGTGCAGCCTAGGATCGCTCTCAGCCTCAAGATTCAACCCATCCGTTTCAAACCTTGAACCCATTCAGAAAGTTCAACGGTCAAACGCCATGCAAGGTCTATATGGCCAGTTTTGAAGCAGCCCTCGAGCAAGAGGCACCAAAGCCGAATCAGAAAGAGTAGATCTCGCCGGAAGAAGCTCGTGGAGCGATCGGGATGGATTCTTCTGCAAATCAGTGCAACAGCCGTTCTCTTAGATACAGAGAGGCTTCAACTTCATAAACCATTTGGCATGGACTTGCTACACTTTTACCCTTTGAGAGGCTCGCTGGGCCGAAAACCCGGAAGGGCGACCCAGGCAAAAGTTAGAGCAAGAGAAAAATACAAAAAAAAAAGAAGAAAAAAATAAAAAAAAAAGGAAAAAAAATGCGAAAAAGAGAAGAAAAGAAATGAACAAAAAAAATGATGAATGATGATGATAAAAAAAAAGAAGCTCGCAAGGTCGAAAACCCGCATCGGGCACCTTGGCAAAAGCTAGAGCCTGAAAAGTGAAGGTTAAAATACCCGAGTGTACCTTAACCGGAACTACATAAGGCTTGATTCCCATGTTTGGGATACGTAGGCAACTTCATCCTGAAGTCTAGCCCCTAACGCTTTCATAGCGTCTCAGCCCATGCAATGGTTTCGACTTCATCCCAAAGTCTAGTCGCCAATGCCTTCCAAGGTGATTGTGTCCATATATCTGTTATGACCGTCTTCGTCATCTCTGTGTCCAAGAGTTTGGCCACCACCAATGAAGACTGTCTGCGGACTGCTGCGGCACCACCTAAACAAGGGGCAACTTTCCGTTGCCACCAGTCGTCGCGAGCCGCCATTCAAACCAGGGGCAACTTTCCGTTGCCGTGCGGTGTTCTTCAAACTAGGGGCAATTTTCCATTGCCTCCGATCCGAGGTTGCGCATCTCAAAGAGTAAGTTCCATGCTTGTTGAGCATCAGCCGTTTGCAAAAATAGTTTTTGAAAATTTTTACTAAAGTTGACTATTTTCTCGAAAACTATTCCATTTTCCAAAACTGGACCATTTTCTTGGGCCCGAAAAGGAAAATTTTCAGTGCTTGCAGCCTGGCTTGCATGGCTTTCAAATCAAAAATCGAACAAGTACGTTAATCCGACTCTCATCTTGATCAAAACTGTTTTAGTAGAAAGCAAAAACAAAAAATGGTCAAAATGATGAGCTAGGGGCACAGTTGAGTCAGGTGTTCTGTCTTTCCCCCGTCGTCAACATACTCGCCAGGAGGGCACTCTACCCACCAGAAGAAATAGCTGTGAGCTAACGGCATTGGGCGTGAACCCGCAACTTCCTATTCATCCATTAATCACCCTGGGAAGGGACGAAAAATGAGAGAATAAAGAATAGAGAGGTGTAAGTTGAGAGGAAAAAGTAAGAAAAAGGGTTTTGAGAGAAAAACCGAGCCTGAGGGCCGAGTGATGTGAGAATCACAAAATCAGAAAGGGTGGGAAACAATACCCAGAGAAACTGGCTCCTCGTGATCTGAGGTTCCCGTGTTTGTTAACGCGTCTGTATGACGTGTCTCTTGTTTTATTTACCTCAACCTTTGTTTTAGGTCTCTCCCGAGCGTGTCTCGTTGTGTTTAGGTCGCGTACCTCTTTGGTTGAGTCCTCCCCGCTGTGTCCGGTTGTAGGCTCAATGCCCCGGTTAAGAAAGCCCCTTTTCCGAAAGTTAATCATTTATGCTCAAAATGTTGCGCCATTCTCTATATTCGATTGTGTTTCAACTCCAGCTGGTTTCACCTCCGTAGCCCGTCTTGTTAGATTGGGCTGTTTGTTCGGGATGTGCTATGTGCAGAATGAACCGAATGCTGTGTTATGGGCTGCGTGCAGATTAATCCCCGGCAGAGTAAAGGCTGTGTATCCAGAATCAGGTAGTGGGTTGCTTGGGTTATTTTGTTGTTGGCTGTTTAGTTATCTGATTATTACAGTGCAAGTGTTCAATTTTCAGGCAACTAGTCAATTCCATTTACATTGAGATGTAACATGATGAAACATGATGTAATACATGAGATATGTAAATGTAACGCATTTTAAGCAAAAAGTTTGTTCATTTCATAATCTTTTCAAATGTACAAGTTTTGGAAACAAAAACCTGCCTGCGGCAGTACAAAGCATCTAACTACCAACAAAAAGGAAAAGTACAAGAAAGAAGAAAAATAACAAAAATCCGCATCTGTGTCGAGCACTCCAAGGGCCGTCAGTCTGTCCTAGTCCTCTTCCTGGACGAAGGTCCAGGAGCATCATCAGCATCGTCGTCAGAGCTCGAGCTAGTGCCGCCTCCGGTCTCCTTCTCTGATGACTCTGACTCTGCCTCTGCCTCCGCCTCTGACTCCTCGTCATCATCATCATCCGGGACTGGAGCTCGCGAGCTGCTCCCGATATGAGTGCGCCCCGCCTTCGTGCGGGGAAATGCTCTGCCCTCCTCATCTCTCCCTCGGGCAGGGACAGAAGGTCCAGCTGGAGCACCTCCTGCCATAGGAATCTGGAAAGGAGGCTGAAAAAGTGCATAAAAGGGAAATGCATCAGTATACTGTAGACAGTTTATCAGTGCAGAATGCAGTGTATGAGTACAGTGTGTGTATGTCGTGAGCAGTTTATCAGTGCAGAATGCAGTGTATGAGTACAGTGTGAGAATACCGTGAGCAGTTTATCAGTGCAGAATGCAGTGTATGCAGTGTATCAGATGCTGCGAGATCAGTATATCAGGTGTTGTGCCATGCATCAGATTACGTGAATCAGCTTGTGAATGGTTTGAGGCCAGTGTCAGAAGAACATACCGGAATGCTGTAGAGGGCCAGGAGATCAAAAGTCCGCTGAAGCATCCCCATCATGGAGGCGTTCATCTCCAATGACTGCCGGGTATACCCAGAAGAAGCCTGCAAAAGTATCAGATGTATCAATATTCTGTGGAATATCAAATAAACTGAAATGAAATGACTATACAAAAATGCAGTAATACATACCGGAGGCAAGTCGGGGACACCGACGAACTCATGATCAGCCGGCGGAGGGGCGAAGGGGATCTGATAGGTCGCCCCACCCTGCCCTCGGAAAGTCAGTACAGTAGGCAGGGCGGGCCAGCCAGGCCCCCGTCCTCCCTGAACTCCGCCCCTGCCACGAACTCGGGCCCTCCTCGAAGCCCCTGCTCCAGCTTCCGCTCCTGCCCTAGCCGCTGGCACCACGGGCCTAGCTCCTTCCGCTCGACGGCCGCCGCTCAGAGGTCGCATAAGGTACGTCTGCACGTACTCTCTGTAGTCGCCGATGCCTCTGAAGCGGGCCTCCTCCCAGCCGATAGTGAAATCGGCCATCTGCTCAGTGGTGAGCCTCTCGGTCTCCCTCATATCTGCAGGAGGGTGAACCGGGACTATCTGCTCAGGTAACCCTAGGGTCTGGCGTAGGAAACGCTCACCCAGTTACCAAGCCCGACAGACCGGGCCCTCTAGCAAGATCCGGAAATGCGAGGTCTCCTCAGCACCGGCAAACCGGTCCCGTATCGTCGCCGGCAATGGAGCCCAAGGCTGCCACGTGATCTGAAAGTGACATACAATTTGTTATCTACTATTTTTGAAATATGCAGTGAAAAGGCGAAGCTTAAATAAACTGCAAGTAAAACATACCTCGGCAGGGGTAATGGTGTCAAAGTATCGGCGGAAAAAGCCGAATGTCTCTCGTAGTCGCCGGGTGCATCCCTCGTCAAAGCGTCGCGAAAAGGGGACGACCAGAGGAGTCTCTGTGACTGGTACAGGAGCAAGCCTAGGAAAATAGGCGTAAACCCACAACTGCAAGGTAAATACCAGTGCATTTATCAGATAAAGCAGAATACAAAATAAAGCAGAAATGGCAGAGCCGTGTGTTGTGCAGTGTACAGTGTACAGTGTACAGTGTGAGCAGTGTATAGTCAGTGTAAAGCAGAATGTATGTGTGTGCCGTGTGTACAAGTATACAGCAAGTATAAAGCAGAC
This sequence comes from Camellia sinensis, assembly GCF_055761805.1. NCBI lineage: Eukaryota > Viridiplantae > Streptophyta > Magnoliopsida > Ericales > Theaceae > Camellia > Camellia sinensis. Next base: position 175,860,328 of record NC_138962.1, on the reverse strand, counting down.
TACAGTGTGTGCAGTGTACAGAGTACAGAAAATATAGGGCAGAAATGAAAAGCGGAGAAGAAATGTACCTCCCAAGCCCGCCAATAGCCTCCGAGCAACTGGCCGCTGCCGCGGGAAGCCGAGCTCATGTACCCGTAGAGAGTGGCCAGAGCGGCGCCACCCCAATCATAATGCAGGATGTCTCGGACGTCCACCAGTGCGCTGAGAAGGCAGAGAGGCACGGTGTTCGCCCGATCGGCGAAGATGGTCGTCCCGAATAAGAACATGAGGAAGCCGCGTGCGTACCTCTCCGCGGCCTCTGGAGTCATCGGAGCTGCATCAACGAGAGTGGGCTGGACCCTAAACTGCACCTCAAACCAGGAATACCGGACAAAGACCGGACGAGCAAGAGGTGGCGCCTCACCCAGCAAATGGACCTGAGCGGCAGTCCACTCATCCATGTCGATATCAAAGGGGATCGGATCACCCCCTACCCCGATGCCTGTGAGCATCGAGAAATCGTAAGGGGTCATCGTCATGTCCCCTGCTGTGAAGAAATGAAATGAATCGGTGGTGTCCCACCACCTCTCCGCCAGAGCGGCGAGGAGAGGTCTGCATGTGGCAAGCCTGGAGAGTCCTCGGCAGAAGGCGCCGAAGCCCGCCTGGTCCACTATGCAACGGACCGCGTCAGGAAGCTCGTCGTACCACTCCCGAGCGCCAGTGTTCCCATACCCGCGGATGGTATGGGAATCTCCCTGTAGACAGAAGATAAAAATTGCAAGACAATATTCAAAATGCAGTTCTAAGAAGCATACAGATGTAGCATGCGTGCAAGTTTAACAGATTCAGATAAATACCGGGTACCGGTGTGCTTACAGTGAACTACAACGTGTGATGTGTCAGCGTGTTTGGGTGGTTCAGAACAGATATAGCATGCGTGCAAGTTTAACAAATTCAGATAAATACCGAGTGCCGGTGTGCTTATAGTGAACTACAGCGTGTGATGCGTTAGCATGTTCGGGTGGTTCAGGGCAGATATGGCATGCGTGCAAGTTTGACAGATTTGAACAAATATCGGGTGCCGGTGTGCTTACAGTGAAATACGTGTGATGCGTCAACGTGTTCAGGTGGTTCAGTACAGTGTAGCATGCGTGCAAGTTTAACAGATTCAAGCAAATGCTGGGTACCAGTGTGTATGCAGTGAAATACAGTGTGTTTGGGTGATTCAGGGCTAGTGCAGTGTGTGTGCATGTGTCAGTTTCAAGCAGATATCAGTTGTACGTATGTTTACAGTCAACTACGGTATACGGCATATCAGCTAAAGTAGTTAAAGAGCATAAATAAGCTACGACAGTTTTTATGCCCTACATTGCAGAAAGTAAAGCAGAAAAAAAAGAGAGTTACCTCGAAAACGCCGAAGGACAGGTGGGAGGTAGGCTCGCGCAGTAATAGCTCGGGTGGCACGTGCCTCTCGAAGCTCTGAAACTGGCGGAGTCCGTCAGGGGGCAGAACATGGATCGCCGGTCGGTAGGTCGCCGGGTCGAACGGGCGCTCGCTCAAAGGTAGGAGCTCGACCCCGGGATCCATCTCGTGGTCCGGGGGAGTCCCGCCGTGTGGAATGTCGTCCACCATGTCAGGAATGATGAGAAAATAGCCGGAGGAAGGACAACCGAGCTAGAATACGAAGAGTCAACCGAAAAGTCAACTCTAGAGAAGGTCGAAAATGGCCGGGAAGGCCGGAATGTGAAAACGCACGGAAATCAAGAGAAAAGCAAGGGGAGCAAACCCCAAAAAGGCGGGAACGCCAAACGAGGCACTGAAACAAAGTTTTGTTCGGTTGAAAATGTCCGAAACGCGAAGAAAATCGCGAATCCGACGATGAAACGGGCGTAGAACGCGAAGAAACGAGCAAAAGAGGAGAGGAAAACGCTCTAGAGAGAGAAAGTGTGAGTTTTCGGCGGAAGGGAAAGTGAGAAATAGGGTTTGGAAACCCTATTTTAAAACACCCGAGGTGAAATGTCGAATTTGCCCCAACTCAGCAACTTTTTGCCGGTCGGCAAGTTTTGTGCCGGCCGGCAGTATATTGTGCCGATGGAGTTATTTTGCAGCCGGTGGACAGCCGGTGGCCTCCCCTCCCGGCCGGTGGTGTTCCCACAACCTTGTTCAGGCCATATGAATAGTTTTTGGTCTTCATAGCTCAAGAAAGTGCAAGAAAGTGTATCTCCGACGCTCAACCGGCCTCCGTTTTGACCTCGGACCACGTCTTCTGTGCGTAGCACTCCAACTCATGCAATGATTGTATCCTTTGATATCCTTTTTGCCTCTTACGAGATCCAAAAAGTTGCCCCGTGTGCGTTGCACGCGTTCATCGCACTATTTCGGTGCATTATATCGCGCCATCATGCGCCTCACAGTTGCATTGTTATGCACATACTACATGCGTTGTAACACGCACCCCCTTGCATTGTCATGCACATCTCTCATGCATTGTCATTGCATTTTTATTACAAGCATTGTCATGCATTTCAACACGTACGTCGCCTCGCGCATCGTTCGCGTTGTCGTGCATTCCCTTACCATGCATTGCCATGCATTCCGAAACACGTGCGTTGTTACGCATTTAAATCCGTGTGGCATGCGTGTCACACTTGGCATCGTTTTACATTCCGTGTGGCATACGTGTCACACTGGGTATCATCTTACATCTTATGAGGCATGCGTATCTCATTTGCTTCATTTTGCATCCTATGAGGCACGCGCGTCTCATTTGTTTCATTTTGCATCTTATGAGGCATACGTGTCTCATTTGTTTCATTTTGCATCTTATGAGGCACGCGTGTCTCATTTGTTTCATTTTGCATCTTATGAGGCATACGTGTCTCATTTGTTTCATTTTGCATCTTATGAGGCACGCGTGTCTCATTTGTTTCATTTTGCATCTTATGAGGCATACGTGTCTCATTTGTTTCATTTTGCATCTTATGAGGCATACGTGTCTCATTTGTCTCATTTTGCATCTTATGAGGCACGCGTGTCTCATTTGTATCATTTGTATCATTTCCATCGGCATGCGTGCCTCATTTGCATCGGTATGAGTGCCTCATTTGTCACCAGCATGCGTGCCTCATTCTCATCGGCATGCGTGCCCCACTTTCATCGGCATGCGTGTCTCATTTCCATTGGCAGGTGTGCCTCATCTTCTTCATCGACATGCGTGTCACATTTTCATCGGCATGCGTGCCCCATTTGCATTAACATGCGCACCTCATTTGCATAGAACATGCATTCAATCGCACTGTCTTGTGCATTTCAAATCAATCGCACTATTTTGTGCATTTCAAATCAATCGCACTGTTTTGTGCATTTCAATCGCGCTGTTTTGCGCATCGCACTGTTTTGTGCAGTTTATCATTCGCGCTATTTTGCGCATCGCACTATCTTGTGCATTTCAAATCACTCGCGGTCTCTTGCGCATCGCACTGTTTTGTGCATTTCAAATCAATCGCGCTATTTTGCGTATCGCACTGTTTTGTGCATTTCAATCGCGCTATTTTGCGTATCGCACTGTTTTGTGCATTTCAATCGCGCTGTTTTGCGCATCGCACTATTTTGTGCATTTCAATCGCGCTCTTTTGCGCATCGCACTGTTTTGTGCATTTCAATCGCGCTATTTTGCGCATCTCATTGCATTTCGCATGCATTCCATCGCACTGTCTTGTGCACTCGCGTTGTCTAGCGCATCGCACTATTTTGTGCATCCGTTTGAGCACTGTTTTGTGCATTCACTCTGCATCGCACTGTCTTGTGCACTGCACGGTCTGGCGAGACCTTAAACACGCACGGTCTGGCGAGACCTTAAACACGCATGGTCTGGCGAGACCTTAAACACGTACGGTCTAGGAGACCCTAAATCCTCTGAAGGTGCAAGTCCTTCGGTGTTTGTCGTGCCCGAACGACTGTTGATAAGTTGCGTCATTTTAAGCCGCGTGTTGTCGCGCATTCCATGCAACATGCATTTCATGCATCATTTTCATTTCAAAACAAAAAAACATGCATTGTCATGCATACATTTTGCATCCCGGTCTAGGAGACCTTAAATCCTCTGAAGGTGCAAGTCCTTCGGTGTTTGTCATGCCCGAACGACTTTCGGTAGTCTGGTAAAGCCACCTGCCTATGCTTGCGGTGAGTTCCTAGAAGACCAACTGGGACGGTGAAAACTAGAGTTCGAATGGCTTATGCCTAGAACGCAAAGGTTCGGGAGTTCCGAGACTAAAGTCTGGTTTAAATACCTAGAGGTGTCTCCTCGGCTTGAAATCTGTATGGAAGCCCCATAGATTGAGGCGGCATGTCTGCGCCTCAGTTCTGGATACTGAACCAACCTAGTATATCGCCCTGTTGGTAAGATAGGGAAAGCTACAATCATAGTCGTTGCATTTTCATTGTAGCTGTCATGCATTCATTGCATTTTCCCCAGTAGATCGCATCATACTGCATTGTCATGCATTTTTGTAAATATCCATTCCATTGCATATTTGTAAATATTGCATTGTAGTTTGCATGCATTCATTGGATCACCTTCCACCTATGGCTTGCGCCTTTCCAGGTTGAGCTTGGTCTGGTATGTACCCTTACTTTTCACGTTAAAACACAGTTCTGCATGTGTACGCGCCTATTCCACGCTGGTATGTTGGTTTGAGGGTTGCGGCACCTTTTCTGTGTTACACATGGCTCGTATGCGTACATGCCTTTCCTAGGCAAGATTCGGTTTGGCCCGCGTGCCATATCCATTGCATTTTAGATCGCATGCATTCATTGCATCATCTTCCATCTATGGCTTGCGCCTTTCCATGTTGAGCTTGGTTTGGTATGTGCCCATACTTCTCATGTCGAAGCATAGTTCAGTAGACCGTTCTATGTTAAACATGGCCTGTATGCGTACATGCCTTTCCTAGGCAAGATTTGGTTTGGCCCGCGTGCCATATCCATTGCCATCTTCCTAGCATATCCATATATATTACATTGTAGTGTAATTTTTGCATCCGGCATTAGGATCGTTGTCTTTTCCCCAGCGGGTCGTTTCCCCACTTGTGTCAATTCCACCCAATACTTGTTCTTATGTCTGTCTACGATGCTCATAGTTCAGTTGACCGTTCTATGGTAGACAGACTTGTTACCTCCATCAATCTATTTGACATAGGTGTGGTTCTGAACCACTCGTGATTGGATCATGATTCAATTGCCTTGCATATAGCTTGCATTGTTTCAATTACATTGCATCTTCATTTGCATTGTTTATACATTGTTTTGTATATATTGCATATCATTTTGCATCCATTTTTGCATCGTTATGCATGTTGCTAACAATATTGTACCTGTTAAGTTTGTTTTCTTTGCAGGCACGATATTGTATGTACGGTTCATTTGAGGCTGGTGCAACCAGACGAGCCGCACAGGTATTGTATCCTTCGAGTGAGAAGTATTGAGAATTGCATAATTCTCTTACATCCTTTCTGCATTGTAGTGTAGTTTGGTGTATGCTAGCTTAAAATTGTCGCATGTATGCTTCATTACAGCTTTCTTTGCATGATCATAAGTTATGCTCGGCTTCGTGCATTGTCTTGCATTTTGCCCCTGCCTTCGGGCGCATACCTTGTTTGTCTTGCATGTTTGTCTAAGTCTTCGGCCTTGTCAAAAATGGGTCGTCTCTGGGCTTTGACATTCACTCCCGTCATTGTTATGACTTTCGAGTTTTGTCAAAGAGGGGCAACTGTAGACACCCCATTTTCAACCGTCCTCAAGACTTGGACGTCACCGTTTGAACACCCGGTGATCATTCTTGTTTGTGTTCGTTTGGAGTTCCCGGAGGTCTCGGCTACGCGCCTTGCCTCAGGATCTCCGAACTCGACCGTTTAGTGTCTGGTTTTGCACCAAACACTTGCATTTTGCCTTGGAAGGGCAGGGAATGCCTTGTAAGGCATCCCCACACACCACCGGCTATGGCCAAAGGCCACCGACTGGTTTTTGCGGCCACCGGCAATGTATATTGCCGGCCGACACTATTTGTTGCCGGTCAGCACTATTTAGTGCCGGTCGGCACTCTTTTTTGCCAAAATGGCATCTTTGGCCGGCCGACTACTGTGCATCTGTTTTTACAGATATTTTAAGACAGCTGTCTTGCTTTTGGCTCCCCTCCATACACGTGTATGGAGGGATCTCTCTCTTTGGAAGCTTGTCTTGTAAGCTTTACAAGACAAAAGGCTCTATAAGAGAGAGTCTTCTCTCTTGTTGCAAGGGTTGGAGAGGTTAGACACTTGAGATATTTTAGGGAGCTTAGACAGCCATTTTTAGGGTTCTTGAGTTCTAGGGTTAGAAACCATACACTTTCTATCTCTATATCTCCCTCTTGTGTGTGTTTTAGTGTGTTTGTGTCTTACTATTGTACACAAACACATAGTGTTTCACCTTCACTTAGCTACTGAGGTTCTAAGAGGTTGGTTTTGAAGTTTTGGAGCTGTTTTCAACCTAGAAGGAGCTGTTGGAGCATCATTGTTGAAGGGGTCTTCAAGGGTAAGAAACTAGTCCATATATTCCCCATTTTTGCATTGTATTTCTACCTATCTTGAAATCGTTTTTGAGCTTAGTATATAATACAAAAAAGTTCTATTTTTAGACCCTCTTGATTGTTTATTAAGAGTGTTTTGTGGTTTGGAGGTGTTTGACCCCTCTTAGGCCTTGAAAGGCCCCATTTTGTGCTATTTTGTGCAAGTTTCGAGACTTTGGTGTTTGGGCCTCTTCACCACTGAAATCTTGAGGGATTTCAGTGGTGAAGATGGTGCCTTGAAGTCTCCAAAAGGGGAGGGCCATCCCCTCTCCTTGTTGTCCTTAAAATGGACCATTTTTGGCCTCTTGAGGGAGCACCATGTTAGAGTGTGTATTGATCATGTCTTGGCTGTTTTCCATGCTTAGTATGTCATAATATACCTCTGTTTATTGTTGGTTTTGGTACACCATGCATGCTTAGCATACCTACCATGTAATGCCTTGTTATTGCCTTAATATGCCTTAGGTTGTTAGCCTTTGTTCAAGCATGTTTTAGGCTTAGTCTTGTGAAGGTTTTGTGCATATTTTGCCATGTTTTAGGTCTGTCCATAGTTGTTTGGGTTGGATTTGGCATGATTAGTATAGCCCCTTTGTATTCAAGCTTGTATGCTTCAAGTATGTGAATGTATAGCATGACATTTTTGCATTGATTTGGTGATTTGGAACCATCCACCATGTCATTTCAGTCCCATTTGCATGTCTATATGTTTGCCTCGGACGCATCTTTAATGCTTTGGAAGCTTGTGTAGCATGCTCCATGTTTTGGCATTTGTGCATGCCTTTGAATTGAGCCACTTAGATGCCATCTAGGGGGCCCCCTTTGCATAGTCTAGGTCTGTCTTGAACCTATCTTAAGCCCTCTTAGCCTTGTGAGGCTTGGTTGGCTTAGCCATGGTTCAAGTCCCTTTGACTTGCTTCAAGTACTTGGACCATTTGCATGCTAATGTTTAGCCTATCTTGTTGCTTAGTTTGACACCATCTTAACATGATTTTCAATGCTTACTTTGCATGCCATTAGTCCACATTATGCCTCTTTCAATTGTGTTTGAGAGTTGCCTCGTTTGTGCCTTAGCATTGGCCCTTTAACATGTGCATGTGTGTATGTGTTTTGGTCCTTTATTTTGGTCACTTTGGCCACTGTTTTGGGCCTATTTAGAGCTGCCCAAATCATGTTTAAGTCTATCTTTTTCATCCATTTGCATTGCCTCATGTGTGCTTGTATGCTTGCATAAGTGCCTTGCCATGCCATGTTGCATCTTTAGCTTGCATGCCTAGGTTGCATTACATCTTGCACGCATGCCTTGTTCCTTGAATTGGTGATAGGAATTGGGCCTTGGCTTGTTTGTTTGGTTTGCATTTCATTTGACATGAAAATTGCATACTTGACTCTTTGGGCCATCATGCATGGAAATGCGTGATTGGTGGTCCGAGAATCGAGGCACATGTCCTTTTGAGTCACAAACATGATAAAGGACATGAATGGTGCATATATGCCTTGAATTGTACTGCCATGCTTTGCCTTGCCCTCTGTTGCTGTCAATTGCAGATTCTGCAGGAACACTCTGCCGACCGGCAGTGTCAAGTGCCGACCGGCCATCCTTTCTCTGCCGACAGCTTCATTTTGTGTCGGTGACTACACCACACTGCCGGTGATAATCCCATTCAGCCGGTGGTGTCCCCCAATGCCCAATGAAGCAGTACTGAGGTTTTGACAGCCTCCAGAGGAGTAAAGGAAGGAAAACAGAGGCAGCCTATGCATGGCGGTGCATTTCCGAGCAAGACCGAGCGTGCATTGCATCGGGCTCTTCTCCCGGGGCGGTTTATCTGTTTTCTTAGCTTAAGTTAATTTACTTAGCTGATTAGGAAGTTTGTAATATTTAATTAGCTTGCGTAGTTAATTAATTTGTATTATTTATTTGGTCCCTCCGAGCGAGGGCAAATCTGTAATAAGTGTGTGTGAGTCTTGTGTATGTCTTCCAATCCCCACTTCTTCCTTCCCTTTTACTTACCTGCTTTGATGGTTAGTAATAGGGCACGTTTAATTTAGCATACCTTATGCTATGCATGTGTGCATTCATTCATTTGTCTCACATGCACCGGGCTCGGTACATCATGCTAACTGCATTTGTACTTCAATTCCAAATTGAATACGTGCATCAATTAATCGCATTTCACATGCCATGTTTAGGCTTAGCTGAGCCTACTTCGATTACATCCTGCATGTGTTGCATTAGACATTTAAACATGGACTTGGATCATGCATTGATTGCTAACGGGTTCTTTGTTTTGGCGCGGAGTACTATGTGAGTATTTTCCTGCTTTAGCATATCGCATGCGTGTGAAAGCTATCATGACAGTATGATTACCATGTGGCTAGATGCTTATGTGATAAACTGTTTGAATGCCTGTGGGTGAAGGTTGGATTGTCTGAGTTGGAAAAACTCGTTGAAATCCGTATTTTAGCCTACTTGCGAGTAGCAAATTCCAAAATGTTTTTCAAGACAAACGGATATGCAATGCTTATTTCCAAATTAGGCGATCTAGTCTATACTTGTATGCTGTGTGCACAACATAGTAATTCTAGGCTAATAACTGGAATAAGAACACATAACGTTTTCAAAAACGGATATCACGGTTAGTAGAGGCCGATCTTCGGATCGGGCGAGAGGGGGTGCTCATAGCTGACCTTCCCCGATCGTATCCAAGCTCCCCAGCCGAGACAACTCCGGTGATGACGGACATGTGGCCTTCGGCACCGAGTCAGGGTTTCCTAAATTCTCCCATTTTAAAATATTTAGGTGGCGACTCTGTATCTGGCAAAGCAGTCCATGTTTGGCACTTCTTTTCAAAAAATCTGTTTCTCAAAACGATTTGCCGGATTTGGACTATTTGGTTCAAGATTAAGAACCGTGACGATTTGAGAGTCCGAGCTGTAGTGACCCCAAAAAAAATGAACCGAACGGGACTCACCCTCCCGGGGCGTTCGGGGACGTCTACATAAGGCTATATCAACTCGGTTCCCTAGAAAATAGAAACGATCATCACCTGGGGTGCAAATTGTAACTCTCTGATGGTAACATTCTATCACAGCTCGGTACGAACATAACCAGTCCATGCCTAGAATGACATCAAAACTCAACATGTCTAGCAATACAAAAGCAAATGGAAGTCGACGCCCTACAACTTCTATCTCACAATTATGACACCCCCGGTCTAAATCAATCATACCCCCAACAGGTGACTCTACTCTGAGTGGAGACGCTAACTTTGCCACCTCTAACCCCAATGCAGAAACAAATGCAGTAGATATAAATGAATGAGATGCACCCGTGTCTATCAATATATTAGCCAAAGTATTGCACACAACAAAAATACCTCTCACAACTGAGGTTCTCGGTAGCTGCTCTAGCACGGTAACAGCATACACACGCCCCTATGGCCCCTGATGAACTTGCTCATCTCTCGAAGCATAGGCCTGATGTACTGACTGAGCTGAAGCGGCTCCCTGGTTAGCTCGTGAGGTCTGTGTAGAATGAGCCTGATGGTGGCTCTGTGTCTGCCTCGACCCTGCTGGGCCAAATGCGCCTGTCAACTGTGGGCAAGTTCTCTTCATATGCCCCAGTTGACCACAATGATAACAATTAAACCATTGACCTTTATTTTGAGACTGAGACTGGCTTTGAGATCAGTTAGATGGTGGTGGTGGTGGTAACATCAACTGCCCTCCTCCTTTCTATCGGCATTCATAAGATTTGTGACCCGGTTGGCCACACCTGAGACAAGAGAAGCCACTCTATGTACTCTTTCCCGAGCCCGAACTAGGCAAAGGAAAAGTAGATCTAGGCTGCTGTGGTTGGGACTGGGATGAGAAGTTACCCCTACTTCTCTTTTTCTGCCTATAGATTGAACCCCGCTGGCTCTCCTCCTCAGCCTGTATTGTAATCTCAACATGTGCCGCCGCCTTCACAAGACGGTTATAGTTCCAAATCATATTTCCAGCAATTTTGTACAAGATTTTGGTTCTTAACTTTTTCTCAAACTCAAGACAACAGCGTTTTTCCGTTGCCACTAACTCCGGTGCAAACCGGGATAAACTAGAAAAAGCCGCCTCAAACTCGGCCACGGACATGAAATTTTGTTTGAGGTCCAGAAACTCTTGCCTCAATCTCTCCCTAACAGTGGGAGGTAAGTATTTATCTTGGAAAGAAATCACAAAAGCTTCCCATGTCGGCTACACTGAACCCTTGGCGTACTTCAACCATTGACCCGCATCTCCTTTAAGATAGTAACTCGTTAGAGTCACCCTTAGTTCACTATCTTCAATGTGAAGCATTTCAAATGTCTTCACAGTTTGTTCTAGCCACTCATCAGCTTTCTTGGGCTCATGGCCACCAAGGAACTCATCCGGTTTGGCCCGCAAAAACTCCCGAGTAAGAAAACCCGCAGCCTTCTCTCAGGCTTGGTTCTCAGCCCTCAACAAATTCATAGCCCCTGCTATCTCTCAGGCTAGGGTCCCTATTGCGATGTGACCCACTGGTTCGGCCACATTAGCTTGGCCTGTCCCTTCATCTTGTACCGGAACTCCATGAACCGGTACTTCATGCACACCCTGACGAGCTCTACCACGTCTCCCGCCTCTACCACCCCGGGTTTGACCTCTTCCTGACATCCTATAAAGGACAAAAAGAAATAATTTAGCACACTAACTCATATGTGCCCGCAATTTACCTCACACGTTCGACCTTAACAAGTCTATATATATCTCTATCACATAAACAAGTTAACTTCACTCCACATAAGCACTTAGTCATGTAAACACATACGAATTATTCTTTCATGATGAAATTTGTCCCACAAAAACCAAGAATTCTTAGTAGAACGAGTATTGATCAAATACCCTTCTAAGAAGACCTTAAGGAATTTAACAGGTGCAAACAACATCCTAAAAGTCCAATCCCATACCCACATAGCCACATAAGCATGTTATCACATAGTCATAAAATGCATAACATCTTCCTATCATGCAACCTATCATGCAGCATGAACCCCATGTGGTAAAACAACCACTTTCCATGAGCTCCAACTATTCGAACCCGGTAGCTCTAATACCAAGTTGTAACGCCCTAAAAATTGGGCATGATATACCTATTTATGCAACAAAACCCACCTGATAGACAAACACATATATATAGCTAACTAATCCATATGCCCATTTCCATTAAATTCCAAATGCCAAATACATATTGTTCACATCTCAATGCCCAAGTTCTAATCCCAAACATGCATTTTATAACAAGTATGAAATAGAAGCCAAACAAATAATAAGTGCCCGACAGGCTTACAAATTTATCCAAGAACATTCTTAGTTACACAAAATAAAGTTTCAACTCAATACAAATACAGCCCTGGGCTTACAAAACAGAGTCACTGTAGACACCCCATTTTTGACCGCCTTTAAGACTTGGACGCGACTGATGGTTTTGGAAGTTGTGCAGTGCAAATGGTCGATTTCTTCGGCAAGAAGAGAGTCAAATCTCAACATCGTACCCCTTTTTGGACCAAAACAATCTTGATCAAAATATTTTAGACCTTAAAACCCTCTCTTTCAAAACGTTTTTGAAATAAAGTTTTTACGATGTTCCGAGGCTCGCATTTTGTCAAATATTGCGCTTTTCGGTAAACCAAGCAAGGACAAAGTGGAAATGAACGAAAGAGAGATGAAATCTTTGGAAAATCTTTCAAAACACCTTGTCTAGGGGTTTGGAGTTGAAGAAAAGAGGAGAAGAGAAAGCAAAACTAATTTGGGAAAAGTTCGGCATGAATCCGGGTAGGACCAAATCTGCGCGGCTTCACCGAAACAAGAATAACTCTTTACACATGAGGAATTTTGATGTAAGGTTTGTGCCATTGGAAAGCTAACTTCTGGGGCTTCAATTTGGCCACATGGCCGACCAGAAAATCAGATGGCCGACCACTTAGGTGGTCTAAAGAAAGTTCGGCATGAATCTAGTTGAACTGAATCTGCGCGGCTTCACCAAAACAAGCATAATTTTTTTGACAGAAGGAATTTTGATGTAAGGTTGGCGCCGTTGGAAATATAACTTCCGGGGATTCAATTTGAACATAAGAATGACCTAAAAAGGAGTTCAAAAGGTGGAGTTATGGCCATTTGAAGTTAGACCTAGAAAGCAGAATTTTCCTGAAGTAGCAGGCCGACCAAAAAAGGTGGCTGGCCGACCACCCTCTCTGAAAAAGTGGTCGGCCGACCAGGAAAAGTAGCAGGCCGACCAGGAAAGGTGGCCGGCTGACCACTTATGCCCAGAAAGCTCAAAATTGATAGATATTTTCCCTCCAACTGTCTTCCACAACCTCCAGCTGTCCTTAAATGAGATATTTTCGAGCCAACTCTCCTTTTTGCCATATATGAGTTATATCTCTCATTTTCAAGGGGATTTTAGTATGAGTTATATCTCTCATTTTCAAGGGGATTTTGGCTAAGCAAGCTTTGGGAGCTTCTCACTTTAAAAAAAATCCCTCTCTCTCTAGAAATTCTAGAGCCAAATCTGTCTCTCTCTCATTCTCTTGCCTTTGTGTGCATAGCAAGAGATATACCCCTTCTTTGCCTAGGCACCCTTGATCAAACTTAACTACCATTGGGCTGAGGTTCTTTGAGGATCATTTTGAGCTCTAAAATCTGGTTTTAGCTCAAAATTTGGACCCCTTTTGCTGCTGTCTTCTTGAGCTTCAAGGGTAAGACACTAGTTCCCTCTTTTGGTCATTGTTTTGCTCCATGTTTTAGCTCCATTTTCAAGCATTTATGGACTTTGTTATAAACTGAAAATAGTCTTATTTTGAGCTCATATTCATGTTTGATTAAGGACTTTTTTCTGTTTGAGGTCTTTTACTCCCCCTTTGTGCCTTATTTCTCTTTTAGGGCTTATTTTGCATGATACATTAGCCTTATTTGTGAGCATTTCTGGGCTTTGAGCCAAACTGTAAAGTATCTTATTTTGAGCCCCTCTTCAACTTTGTTGAAGGGCTCTTTTCTGTTTAAGGCCGTCTACTACCCCTTGCCCTCTATCTCTCTTTTAGGGCCTTTTTTGCATCATGTTTTAGCCTTACTTGTGAGCATTTTCGAGATTTTATATAAACTGAAAAAAGTCTTTTTTTGACATCCTCTTCAAGTTTGGTTAAGGTCCCATTTCTGTTTAGGGTCATCTTCCCCCTATGCATGCTTCATCTCTTCATGATTAGGGCCATGCATTAGAGCACTTGCATCGGCCATGGTTTGGCCTCTTAGCCACTGAAATCCAATGGATTTTTAGTGGCTTTGGTGTGTTTTTGAGGGCCAAAATTAGAGGGGGGTGACCCCCTCTCTCCTTGTCTTGTTTGGTGGTCTTTTGGGCCTTCCAAAGGGACCCTATTTTGCATGCATCGAAGTCTGATTTCAGGCCTCATTCTGTGAGTTTTAGGGTCTGCCTTAGGTCTGTCCAAGGCTCTTTTGATCATATTTTATACCTACAATGCATGTGTAGAACAATTCCATTCGAGGCCTTTTGAGGGGGCCTTTCATCGTATGCTTCCTTGACTGATTTCAGGGCCTATTTTGTGAGCTTTAGGGCTGTCATAACTCATTTCCAGAGTTGGTTTGGTCATGCTAAGTGTCTATCTTATATGTGCTTAACAACCCCTTGAATGGCCTTCCAAAGAAGCCCCTCATTTTTGCATGCACTGGCTGCATTTCAGTGATTATTTAAGCATATTTTGGCATGTTTTATTCACTGTTTTTGGCTGGTTTGATGAGTTCTCATTTTCTTTATATACATGCCATGTAAACCATGCTTGCTAACCAATGTTGCATGCTATTTTAGTCCATCATGTTAGCATCTTTTGGCCATGCTCTAACCTAGAAATATGCATGTTTTGGGACCGCCTTGGCTCTGTCTTTAGACTTCATGATCAAATAAGGCTTGCTTTGTATACTTGTGGTTCAATGCATTGGACTAGTTTTGAGTTTCGGGGCTTATTCCATGCATTGGGTGCTATATTTCCATGTTTCGGGACCGTTTAGCATTATGTTTCAGTGCTAAACATTACATGTTTGAATGCCATGCTTCATCCTTGCCATGCTTTGGTAGAGTGGCATTCAATGCCTTAGGTTCGGTTCTCGGTTTGCGTGCATGCGTGCACGCATTTCGGTCATCTCATTTTCATCTTATGGCCATTGATGTGAGTGTGGCTGAGGTCCACTCATGTTGGTGTAAGTCCATCGTGCATTGTGTATGCCATTTCAATTCATAGCATTGCGTATGCTAGGTTGCATGTTAGAGCATTGTGTATGTCATGTTACATCGAGCATTGTGTATGCCATTTCATAGCATTGTGTATGCTGGGTTGTATGTTAGTCGCATTGTGTATGCCATCTCATTTGCATTGTGTTTGGGATAGGAGTTAGCCCGAGCACGAGAAACGAGGGACGTTTCGTACTCCGAGTGACGGAACGTGTCTCAATTCCCTGTCACCGACACTCCGGATTACCGATGATGGAGTTTAGGTCTTGTTGTATTTTCATGTGCATTCATCTCATGTTGAGTCGTGCAATTCGACTCCTCGGCCATCATGCATCGATATGCGTGATTGGTGGCACGAGGATCAAGGACTACACTCTCTGAAGAGTAGTCATGCATACATATGTGAAATACTTTGCCATGCCCCTTTGTTGCTCTCTGTTGCAGTAAATCAGAAATCATCAGCTTTCTGGAGCTTTGCGCAGTAGTCCGAAAACAATTGCAAACAGAGGCAAACCGCGACATCGCAATGGATTTCCACGCCAGGCAACTCGAGCATGCATCATTCGTCATTTGGAACAGAGCTGAGGCGGTCCATGGATTTGCATGCCAATTTACCTGCTTTCCTAGATTAATTTGTTAATTAATTAGGATTTTATACTATTTATTCGGACTGTACTATTTATTCGGACTGTATTATTCATTCAGGCTGTATTATTCTTTCGGACCCTCCGAGTGAGGGCACAATTGTAATAAGTGTGCGTGTGTGTGATGTATGTTTTCCAACCCCACGTCTTTCTCCCTTTTATTTACCAGCTTATGATGGTTAGATTAGGGCATGTTTCAATTAGCATACAGTATGATAGCATGTTTGCATCATTCATCTGTATTGCATGCACCGGGCTCGGCGCATCATACTAACTGCATTTGTATTTCAAATTCCAAATTGAATATGTGCTAGCAGTAGCATCATCTTATGCCATGTTTAGAATAGTCGAGCCTATCTTAGTTGCATTTTGCATGTGTTGCATTAGGCATTTCAGCATAGTTAGGATCGTGCATTGATTTCTAACATAGTTTCTGTTTTGGCTTGGAGTACTAGGTAAGCTTTTATGCTTTAGCATCCTTGCATGTGTGTGAGTGACTGCCATGATAGCATGCTTACCATGAGGCTATGTGCTTATATGATATACCTGCCTGAATGCCTGTGGGTGAATGTTGGGTTATCCGAATTGGAACAGTTCATTAAATGTGAGTTTTAAACCCACTAGATAGTGGCAAATCATCTTGTTTTCTAAGCCCACCTGAGGGTGGCAAATCCATATTTTAGCCTACTTGCGAGTAGCAAATCGTTTTTTAAAACAAACATGAGATGTTTCGTTCCAATTCAGGCGACCCAATCTATACTTGTATGCTGTGTGCATCACATAGTAAATCTAGGTTAATAACCGGAATAAGAACGCATAATGTTTTCAAAACTCGATATCATGGTTAGTAGAGGCCGATCTTTGATCGGGCGAACGGGGGTGCTCACGAAGTGACCTTCCCCAATCATACCCAAGTTCCCGAGCCGAGGCAACTTTGGTGATGACGGACACGTGGCCTTAGGCAACGAGTCAGGGTTTCCTAAATTTCCCAAAAATAAAATATTTAGGTGGCGACTCTATATCTGGCAAAGTAGTCCATGTTTGGCACTTCTTTCAAAAAATCTGTTTTAAAAAAAAAACGACTTGCCGAATTTGGACTCTTTGATGATTCATCGGTCTTGCGTTGCACTCTGCGAGATTAGATACAGGACCGTGACATTGAGTCCTGAACTGTAGTGACCCCAAATGAACAACACAGGATTTCCCTCCCGAGACGTTCGGGGACGTCTACAGTCACGCAAAATGAGAGTATTGTACTCCCACCACACATACTTCCACGCCCCTAGTTGGGTGGAATCACCACATCTTTCATGCACAAAAATCCCATAGGGTGAACATAAAGCCTAGTAGAAAATTCTTAACAAAGTATATACATTTTATACAGGTCTCAAGAGATGAAATGCACATGTCATGCTATGTCCTTTTTGAAGATAAATTACATTTTCATCTTTTGAAAACCATCACACTCAATGATGTCATGCAATTTTAATTGTTCAAAACTTAACAATTTATTTTAAGGGCGGTAAATACGTCTCTGGTAATCCCTAAGCTGATGTCTGCAAGTAGACTATACGAGTACTACCAAATTGTCCTTTTTACCGGTATTAACCGGAAGGCTCGACACCTATCCGCACGGATTTTTCGGTCTTTCACCCCGGACCTGTAGGCCAACTTATTCAATATCATCTACACCACCTATCAAGACTTACCAACATATTTACCCCAAAATCATTTCATGAAAACTTATTTCTCAACATTCTTTTCTAAATGCAAGTTTTCAAATCAACCTTCAAAGTCTAATGTAATAAAATGAAATGATATGCTAATTTCACAAGATGAACACAAAATGCTTTTATTCCAAATCATCATCCAACGAATAAACACAATTTCCTTTTCTCCAGTATTCTCAACAATTTAGTCATTTCAAGACTATATCAACATTCTGAATAATCATTTCTAAAATGAACAACAATTCTCATAATCCACAAAATTAATCATTTATACAAATATAAATAAGAAATTTTCTAAACATCATTTATTTTGGCACACAAAAATAAATATAACAATATTACTCATGGATTTTCAATCTCTTTTTAAAATCCCCAATTTCTAGGTTTTCTCACCAAACTACACAGCTCAAATCTTTTGAAAGAAAACTCTCGAAAATCATCTTTTCTTCAATCAACAAAGATCAAAACCCATAAGATTATTCTAAAAGAACAAGAGACAAACCCAGTTTCATAATCGTTCAACTTCTTAAATACAAAATAAATTTTCAGAAGCTATCAAAGGATGATTTCAAAAACCACCTAAATCTTGCAAAAATATATATATATAACTCAAAGAAACTCCCTACCTCAAGTTTTGAAGAAGAAATGAGATGAAACCCCCAAAATCAACGGTGTTGAAACTCAATCTTTACCGCACAGAATGAAGCCCTCGAGGTGATTACCAACTTTGCGGAAGAACTTAGGCTTAAGTCCCAATGGATTTGGAGAAATCAAAGAGAGAATGTGACTTCTAGAGAGAGAAGCTCTAGATTAGGATTTTGGAGAGTTTTGGAGAGAGAGAGGGGGCTGCAAGAAATGATATGAAACCCTAATTTTACGGACTGATATAACAAGGTCTGCTCGCGCGTGGAAAGCCCTGCTCGAGCGTCAAATACACTTTCCCGTAAGCAGTTTCGAATGCATTTTGCATTTTTACTTTCGGCGAGCTGACCGAGCAGCTCGACCCCCGTAAGTTGACTAGGTCAAAATCGATCCCCGACCTACCTAGTTGAAGTGGCAAAACATGAAAGAAGGGTCGAAACCAGGATCACTACATATTTATATTTTTTGATTTTGGTTAAATGTAGTTGTTGTTTTTGATTTTTTCTATAGTGGCAAATTTATCACTGGTTGATTAGGATGAGTTGGTGGAATATTTGTTTTTAAGAGTGATAAATTTATCATTGTCTGAATGAAGTAATCAAGCATTAATGGATTGCTGAATTTTGTTATTTTCAAGAATGATAATTTTTTTACTGATTGTATGGGAAGAGTTGATGGTTTCTTACATTTATATTAGTGGCTGATAAATTTATCACTGTTATATCCTACCAAATGTTTTTTTGTACAGTGATAAACTTATCACTACCTTAAACCCAACACAAATCAATTGTAGGCAGCTTAAGGTTAAGTTTCCCAATCTGTCCTACATAACTGCCACTATGCCATTAACTATAAGTGGGATTCTTGAAGTAAAATATTTTGAGTTTGTAATTCATTTTCACTTTAAATTGTTCAACATTTCAATCTAGGAAATGCTTTAGCCTTGTCATGTTCAAATGCAATAGTTTAAGTCAGTGATAAATTTATTTCCAAACTTGGAAATATCTACAAACTGTAACAGTGTTTTAATTTCCAATTTGAAAAATGTAGCAATATTTGTGTTTTAATTTTCAATTTAGGTAATTTTTTAATTATTTTTTATAGTGTTTTGTTTACTTGAATTGGGAAAAAAAGAATGAGAGAGAGAGAGAGAGTTACTGATTTTTGTTAGTTTGAATAGTGATAAATTTATCAATTCAAAAAAAAAAAAAAAAAAAAAGTGTCTTGTTAATAATCAAGGGATTTAAACCTGTTATTAATCTTTAAATTTGACACAAATAATCAGATTATAATCAATATTTTGAATGCTTCATTCAAGCATGAATAGTAAATTAAAGAGCAAGAGAATTGAAGCAAAGTAATATTCATTCAAACATGAACAGTAAATTTGACATTGTAACAACCAAGTATTGTAATATTCATTGAAGCAAAGTAAAAACCAAAATAACCGAAATATAGGTAACATTGTAACAACCAAACAAGAAAAATATGTGAACTATTCACATTGTAACAACCAAATTAATCAATGTTTTCTTTTGTTTTCTTCTCTTCCAGATCTGTTGATTGTTGTGGAGTCAATTCATCAATATTTTCTTTTGTTTTGTCTTCCACATCTGCTAATTCTTCTTGAGGCAAGTCATCAATGTTTTCATCAACTATTTGTTGTAGACCAATTTGTTTGTTAGTCAAGAAGATAGTTAATATATTGGCTCTCAATTAATTACTTTATTCATCGGAAAAGGTAGGTATTATGTTGTTGTTAGAAACATATTGTCTCATGATATAGCAAACAATGATTTCACAATCAATCCTGCAAAATCATTTTGAGAACAAAATATTAGCATTTGGTTTCATTGCATTTTTTTTTATAAGAGTGTTTTGTTATTGATAAACTTACGAAGTGTCTCCTTGTTATGAGTTATTTATGACACTCTCTGTCTATTGTTGAAAGTTATCAAGAGCGATGAGAGTAGGTTGCTCATCCTTTATGTACTTGTCAATAATCTTTATCACTGAATTAGGCAAATTGTGACAAATTTATCACTCAATTAGCCAAATTAAGCAAATGTATCACTGTATAGCAAATTTTACATTTCAGATTGCAAACGACATGAAGATATCATAATGATGATGAATACTACCTGTGGGAGCCGAATAAATGGAAGAGTCGGAGGATGCGCGCTCCAGAAATTAGATACTATCCGGCTTCATATTGCGTGACCAGGACACCGAATACGTGAGTAAAGTCAAATAGATGGAGATCAGTAGCTCTGAATGAAAGAAAGGGAAATGATAAAAAAAGTAGGCCCTGGCCCCAAGGATCAAAAAGAACAGGTATAAATACAGGAACAACGGTTATAGAAAGGTATGTAAGAATCACTTCACAAAGACTTAGAAAGTAAGCTATCCTGAGTGTCTGAACTAACTTGTTCGTCAGAGTGCTAATTCCGGCACCCCCGACCGGAGTGCTTGTATCTTTTCAGGTGACTAGCTGAGGATCACTAGCGTCTCCCAGGATTCGAAGAGTATTTCCAAACCACTTCCCTATAATTGGCGCCATCTGTGGGAATACTCAAACACATCCATGGCAGGCGTGACTGAAGATCCTCTGCTAGCCACTGACGAGACCGCACAGAGAGTTGACCTCATTCCAGCAAACTCGCTTGGACCAAAAACCATCGCGGCAAGACTTGCCTCGGACCTCTGCTCATCTTCAAACCCAACGCAAACGACAATACAAGCGACCATGGCACAAGTTAGGCAAACCCAACAAAGGTTGGCCAACATCATCGCTGAGAACGAACGCCTTCGTCGCGATCTAACCTCGAAAATAGCAAAATCCAAACAAACGGTGCCCAAGGCTTCTGAGCGATCCCTGAGGGTAGATCCTCTCGAGGAGTTGGCAAAGGACGAACGTCTCCACCAATGCGTCCGGAGGAGTATGGTCGAAACACCTACCCGTCCGGAGGATGCATCTCCGCTTGACACCGTTCACATGATATACAGCTTTCCAGCGGCCCCGGCTGTGCATGCGATCCAATCACATCCAGGCCCCCAACAGTAACTCACGCCAGCAAAGCGGCCCCAAGAAACGCCAAGTATCACCTTCGACGATTCTGACTTGATCGGTGTAACACTCCTTCACATCGATCCGTTAGTTGTTGAGCTGCGCGTAAACCAGTTCACCGTCGAACGCGTTCTTATCGACCAGGGCAGTACCTCAGAGGTTATGTATTATAAAACCTTCACCAAACTTGGATTCAACGAGTCAGACCTGACTCCATCTCCTTATCCACTATTCGGCTTCAATGCCACTCCAGAGTACCCATTGGGAAAAATCAGCTTACCTGTTCGAGCAGGTTCCAGAACGGTGGACGTGGAATTCTTGGTCGTCAGGCTGCCATCGCCGTACAATCTCATCATGGGGCGATCGTGGTTGCATACGTTGCAGGCCGTCCCAAGCACCTATCACCAACTGCTACGTTTCCCAACAAAACACGGCATTGAGCAAATCCGCAGATCCCAGAAATTGGCACAAGGATGTTATCTCCTTGCCGCCAGAACGCCAAAGGAACTGCAAGTAAACTCCATTGAGGTGCCAAATCGGGAGATCCTGGATGATGTTGGGCAGTATCCAAATGAGAAGGCCACGGAAGATTTGGACCGAGTTGACATTGATGGCAGCTCATAAAAGTTCTTCATGATCGGTGCCTCTCTGAATCAGGCCGACAGGCAGCAGTTGATCTTTTTCTTGCACAACAACCTTAATGTCTTTGCGTGGAGTCCGTATGAAATGCCGGGAATAGATCCGTCAATTTCACAGCACCATTTGAATGTCGATCCGAAATGTAAGCCGATCACTCAGAAAGGTCGACGGTCAGCAGCGGAGCACACTGCCGCCGTTGTTGAGGAGGTAGACAGACTGCTTGACGCCGGGGCAATTAGAGAAGTCACTTACCCTACATGGATCTCCAATACAGTGGTGGTGAAGAAGAAAAATGGGACTTGGCGAGTGTGCATCGACTTCACGGATCTGAACAAAGCTTGCCCCAAGGACTGTTTTCATCTACCTAGAATCGACCAGCTCGTCGATGCGACGGCACGACACCAACGCATGAGCTTCCTTGACGCTTATAGAGGCTACCATCAAATCGCCATGCATCCAGATGACCAGGATAAAACTGCCTTCCTCACCCCAAGAGGAACCTATTGCTACAAAGTTATGTCCTTTGGGCTGAAGAATGCAGGGGCAACCTACCAAAGATTGGTCACCGCCATGTTCAAAGAGCAACTCGGCCACACTATGGCAGTATACATCGACGATATGGTGGTCAAGTCCAAAGAAGAACAGAGTCATATAGCCAATCTAGAAAAGACATTCAGCATCTTACACAAATACAGAATGAAACTGAACACTTCCAAGTATGCGTTCGGAATCGGCTCTGGCAAATTCCTGGGTTACATCATCAATCACCGAGGAATCGAAGCCAACCCAAGGCAAGTCACAGTAATCTTGGAACTCGGCTCCCCCCGCTCAGTAAAAGAAGTCCAAAAGTTGATGGGGATGGCCGCTGCACTCAACAGGTTTATCAGTCGGTCTACAGATCGCTGCCGACAATTCTTTCAGACACTACGGCAGGGTAAGGCTTTTGAATGGTCCGCCGAATGCGAAACAGATTTCAACAGACTCAAGACCTACCTCCGCTCAGTACCTCCCTTGACAACACTTGCCGCTGGTGACCCGCTCATCCTATATCTGGCAGTTTTCGATAGGGCCGTCAGTACCGTACTGTTAAAAGAAGATGAGGGGAAGCAACGACCAGTGTATTATGTGAGCAAGGCAATGGTTGACATCGAAACTCGCTACCTTCCGCTGGAAAAACTCATCTTAGCCCTAGTCATGGCGGCAAGAAAACTGATGCATTACTTTCAAGGACATAGCATTGGGGTGCTAACAGATTATCCCCTCCGATCAGTACTACGAAGTGCAGAAGCATCAGGACGTGTTTCAAAATGGGCTCTTGAACTCGGCCAATACGACATTCAATTTTTACCTAAAACTGCAATCAAGGGGCAGGTATTAGCCGACTTTGTTGCCGAATTCATCGGCGAGCTCACCAACCTCAAACCTGATGAAGCTCGACCAAAGGCTGAAGTTCTACCAAAGCCGGACTGGAGAATTTATGTCGGGGATATCTGGCAATTGTACTGTGATGGATCATCTAACCAAAGGGGCAGTGGCGCCGGAGTTGTAATCATGTCTCCAGACGGCGCAGTAATTGAGCAGGCCGTCAAGCTTGGCTTCGAAGCATCAAATAACGAAGCCGAATACGAAGCCCTTCTAGCCGGTCTGCGGAATGCGCACCTTCTTGGCGCTCGGCGTCTGCTTGTGTTTTGTGATTCAAAATTGGTAATCAATCAGCTAAAAGGGGAATACGCGGCAAGAAACGACCGTATGGCGGCCTACATAAAAATGGCCAATTCCTTGCTGGCAAAATTTGACCATCACGAACTGAACCAAATAACACGCGACCAGAACACACACGCGGATGCCTTGGCGTGCCTAGCCTCCGCCATCAATTCTGAGATCAAGCGGACCATCGAAGTAGGTTTCGTCCCAGAGCCGAGCATTGGCCCTCCGAATGAAATCCATGTCAACGTTATAGAATCCGCACCAAGCTGGATGGACCCCATTGCTGCATTCCTCTCCTCTGAACAACTCCCAGAGGACAAAAAAGAAGCTCACAAGCTGTGAAATAAAGCCCTGCGATACTATCTGGATCCGCAAGGAGGGCTTTACAAAAAGTCCCTCTCTGGTCCATATTTGGAATGCGTGCACCCCGACAAAGTGGAGGGGCTTCTGACAGAGATACATGAGGGCAGTTGTGGTGCCCATTCTGGCGGACCCTCCTTGGCCCATCGAGCTATAACGCAGGGATACTATTGGCCGACAATGAGAGCTGACGCGGAGAGTTATGTAAAAAAATGCGAATAGTGCCAAAAGTTCTCCCCATTAACCCATCTGCCTGCCGAAGAGTTGAATTCTATCACCAGCCCCTGGTTGTTTGCTCAGTGGGGACTTGATATCGTAAGACCATTGCCCAGGGCCCCATGGAACAAGCGATTCTTAATTGTCGCGATAGACTATTTCACAAAATGGGTCGAAGCGGAGGCTTTGACACATATATGAGATGCCGACATTAAACGCTCTGTATGGAGAAATATCATAACACGATTCGGCATTCCGAGAGCTCTCATCTCAGATAATGGCACCCAGTTCGATTGTGGCGTCTATCGAGAGCTATGCAGCAAATATGGCATTCGGCCTTACTTCTCGACACTAGCCTACCCCCAAAGCAATGGTCAAGCCGAAACCTCTAACAAATCCATCTTGGACGGCATAAAAAAAAGGCTGGAAAAAGCTAAAGGCAAATGGGTGGAAGAATTGTCGAGTGTATTGTGGGCTCATTGTACTACGCCGAGGAGATCCACTGGAGAAACGTCGTTTGCTCTATGCTTCGGAACCCAGGCAATCTTACCCCTGGAAATCGGCCTCCTAACTCTGAAATCGCAAGTTTTTGACACAGGCCAAAACGGCATGATGCTTGCCCTGGATCTGATCCTCATTGAGGAACGAAGGGACCGCGCCTTGGCATCTATGGCACGGTACCAGCAGCAGCTCGCCAAGTCGTATAATCAGCGAGTTCGGTTACACCGATACACGCCAGGAGAGCTTGTCCTGAAGAAGGTACTTCCAGCCGACCGGAGGCCGACCGATGGAAAATTGGGTCCAAACTGGGACGGCCCCTATCAGATAGAATCCATCGCAAGAACAGGGGCATATTGACTCTCAGACATGTTAGGAAGAAGCCTGCCACGGCCTTGGAATTCAACACATTTACGTAAATTCTATCATTGACCTGACTTGTGGGCTTGATACTTGTACATGTTCCACCTTTGCAATACAAAGTTTCTTACTTTCGCCAGCCCGCTCCCAAGCCTTGATTAATTAGGGCCGTAGGGCCAACCAAGCCTATTAAGGCCGAATAAGTCTCCGGATTCGGAGCCCCTTCTGGTGCATGACACCTTAGGGCCGATTAAAGTCTCCGGATTCGGAGCGCCTTTCGTGGATATCACAATTGGCCAAATTAAAGTCTCCGGATTCGGAGCCCCTTTCGGTGCATGACACCATAGGGCCGACTAAAGTCTCCGGATTCGGAGCCCCTTTCGGTGCATGACACCATAGGGCCGACTAAGTCTCCGGATTCAGAGCCCCTTTCAGTGCATGACACCTTAGGGCCGATTAAAGTCTCTGGATTCGGAGCGCCCTTCATGGATATCACGATTGGCCAAATTAAAGTCTCCGGATTCGGAGCCCCTTTCGGTGCATGACACCATAAGGCCAACTAAGTCTCCGGATTCGGAGCCCCTTTCGGTGCATGACACCTTAGGGCCGATTAAAGTCTCCAGATTCGGAGCGCCCTTCGTGGATATCACGATTGGCAAAATTAGAGTCTCCGGATTCGGAGCCCCTTTCGGTGCATGACACCTTAGGACCGATCGAGTCTCCGGATTCGGAGCGCCTATCGGTGCATGACACCTTAGGGCCGAATACATATTCAAAAAATCGTTCTTAATTCAAGCCGGTCAATACATGTTTAAATATTTACGCCACGCAACACAAACCCTAGTAGAAAGTTAAAATAATACGATTAATTAAACACAACATTTCAAGACCGAATACAAACGTTGAAAATAAAAGAAATTCTATTTATTCGGCGCGAAATCTATTCATTCGGTGCCCTCATCGTCGCTCTTCTCAATTTCGAAATTGGAATAAGGAAACTAGTGGCGATGATACAAGGGCGAGGCTGAATCAATGCCCACGGCTTTGAGAGCTTCCTCGGTTTGAAGGGCCTTGATCCAGCCGTGCTTGAATCCACGATTTTCACATCGGCAAACCTCCTTGGCAAGGTCTCGTTTAGTCTTCTCTATCCCAACCTTCAGGCCGTCCTGAAACCCCTTTTCATAACCCGAGGTCCGTTGGGTCACTCTCTCAACGACCAATTTAGATTGACCGACCGCCACCGACGCGCTCGTTTGAACATTCTTTAGCTCTCGAAGCTCATGCTCAGCCTTTTCTGCGCGAATCTCCAGACTGCGATTCCTTTCGTCCCTTTTCTCACTCTCACGTCGCGCTTCCCGCAGACGCATGCCGACTTCGTGAGCAGTATATAGTCCTTTCACGGCCCCATGTATGCCGTCTCGAAATACTTCGAAATCTTGACGTCCGACCATCGATTGTTGGACTTTTAGCAGGAAGATTTGTTGAGCGAACTCGACTGCTACACTTGGGTCTTTAATGATAGAATCCGCCTCCGTCATTGGTCTATTCCTCACAAGAACCGTAAAACCCAATGGTCGTGGCGTCGCATCAGGCTCGATTCTCGGTTGCGGGCGCGGAGAATTTCCCCATTGTTGCCTGTCCTTTCGGGGCGATACACTTCGACGACTAAGGGGCTGCTGTGTTTCCTGATCCTTGGACGTTCTTCTTCCCATACGCATAGGCTCGCTACTGCGACTCATTGCGGCGTCTAATTCAGCCAATCTTTGTCCCTCCCAAGTTGCCTGAATGGAAATAAGTAGGGCCTCTAGCGTGCACCCGCGCCACTTATCCTTCAATGTATGCAGCTCTCCCGAGGCAACGTCAGTAATCCCAAACGTCAAAAGTAGGATGACAATTGTCCAGCCCACGAGTTCCGCCACTCGGTTTCTCAAGCTCGCGCCCTGGCTAAGGCCAAGGCAGATTTATTAATTTGGTCCGCCATGTTTTCAAGCGCAAGCGCTGATCAATGTGTGCCTTAGCCAGCCCACGAGTTACGCCATTCGGCTTCCCAAACTCGCGCCCTGGCTAAGGCAAGGGCAGATCTGATCGGCCAAATACCTAAGCTAAGCAGCCGATCTAACCATAACCGAAAGCAATAACATTCATCAACAACATCTTCCTTAGCCAGTTGAGCACAACTCTGGAAATTTTATATACTCAAGTTACCAAACAGAAAGCTATAAGATGAAAAATACTAAATTAAAATTGTAAAAATACATTCAAAAAACGAACACTGACTGTTGCAAAAGATGAAAAATACTAAATTAAAACTGTAAAAATACATGCGACATCCTAAAAACTGTCAGTCGGCCAGATCAACCATCGGAATCAAACTCCAATGGCTCAACATCCACTTGCTCATATGGTATTGGCAGAATCAATGAAGCGTCAGCAGCAGCAAGGGCTTTGTGCCAGCCATATTTGAATCCCCAATTTTTAAACTTGGGGACTTGGTTCATGTACTCGGCGAGCCCAGCATTTTTCCCAGCCTCGAATACTTTAGAAGACTCCGATTCAGCTAATTCCTTCGCCGTCTTCATTTCAGCCAACTTAACCTCCAGTTTGGAGATCACTTTCTAGGCCAACTTGAGCGCATCTTCGCTCATGTCCGCCTTCCTCTCGGCATCCGACCTCAATTGATCCGCGCAACGAGCCTTCTCCATCTCGGCGTCAGCCCTTGAGGCTTTGTTGTCCACCCTCAACGCTTCGACCTCGGCCCTTCTCCTCTGGCCTTCAACTTCCTCGCGTAAATGACCAATCTGTTTGACGGCGTCGCGATGGCGATGGCCCATATCGGCTATCCATCCGACGGTCTGTAAAACAAGAATTTAGAACCATAACTTCAATAGTATTTGGATTAAGTGAAGCTAAGTTCGAATATGTACCAAAAGTGCCGATTGGGCGGCCAGTGCTGTCTCATCTAGATCCGTTTCCACCCGGAAAAGCCTCCTTGTCAGAATGCAAAGACACGGACGTAGCCAAGCTGAATGCGACTTCTGGATCTTTAAGTACCGAAGCATCAGAAGAAACCAGCACATTTTTTATCATCGGATGAATGACAAAGGAATGATTACGTCCGATCCCTCTAATCGAGACGTTTGCCATGTTCTTCTACGCCGGCTTCAAACTCGGCGCAGCGTTTCTCTGCCTCGACTTCTTGGTTAGCCTGCACGATCAAGGTAGATTCGGCATCCTGATTTTCTGCCGTCTCCACCTCAATAACGCGGAAGGACTCTGATTTGCTAGCAGGCAGGGAAAATTAAGATGTGGTGGCGGGTGGTGCTTCAGACGGAAGGGCCTCCGCTCTTCGCCGCGCAGCTAACCTTTCCGCATTCGCCTTCCTGGCAAGTTTTGTCAGGCTTAACCCGATCATGTCTTCGGGGTTTGCAGCGGGAATATCCTCTAAACCGTGAAAAACGTCGTCAAGCGAAAGATCCCCTCAGCCCGAAGCAGATGGGGGATCGGCCGAATTCAATACCGCGTCAGATTCGATTTCGAACTGATCTGATTCGGTAACATTAGCTACACCCCGCTCCGAATCCGACCCTCCAAAACCAACTTGCCTCAAGTTTTTGAAGTTGGACAAAATGAGAGCGATGAGAGAATCTTCACCCTCCGGAACCGGGATGCTTTCCGCCGCCGAGAAGGTCGTATATGTCAGCTTGTAACGAAGTAGAATGTGGGCCGCCCTGCCTTGTTTCTGAATACTTCGATGGCCGAAATATTTGAGCGCGACTTCGATATCTGAAAGAATGGCGCCGTCAGTTGAAGACAGAACTTTTTTCAAATTTCTCCCTACACAAGCCAAGCCGTAACATTTCAAAAAAGAGGCTTTACAACAAAAACGAATAAATAATAAAAGCGAGAAAGCAATCAGCTACCTGGCTCGCCCCTCCGTCTAGGAATAGGGTCGGCGTGATCCTCCCCTTCGCCAAATTCCTAGTTACCCTGGACAACGACCATAACACCATCAACTCATTTTCTAGAACTGGAAAGCATAGTTATCAACTGATGGTCGACATCCTTGGCCCTAAGGAAGAATCGCCCATGCCGACCAGAAGACTTAGCCAAGGCATAACAATGCCGGATGGCTAGAATGCCAAGGTTAATTCTTAGGCGACGGTTGAGCGCTATAACCCCCATTATGACTCTAAAGAAATTCACATTAGATTGGGAAGGGATTAAACCCCAATGGCGAAGCACAGCCCTAAGAAACGGGTGAAGGGGGAAATGGACTCCACCCTCTGCAATTGACAAAATAGGAAAGACAATCGTGATTTCATCCTCCCTCTCCATATCAAGAGTGCCGTCTGCCACAAACGACAAATAGACATCATCAGGAATGGAGAAATGGCGTTTAAAGCCAGCAATACGATCTGACGAGAGGAGGTCTTTTAAATGTTTCGCCATATCCTAGTCTATGAGAATATGCCGAGGAAAGAATAAATCAGAAAGAGTCCTCGAATCAAGGAAGGAGAAAACTTACAAAGGACGAAGAGGATATCGGAGGAGAGTTTCGGGGACGATCCAGAAGGCAATCCAGGGATGAGCATCATAAAATATACACTGGAAAGGACCTCAAAATTTTAAATCACAATAAATAGACACGTACGAGGGGGTGGGGAGTCGACACGACAATCGAAAGGGGTGCACCTAGATGTCCGCAGGAGGATGAGGCCAACCGTCAAATTTTGGCGCCAACCGTCAAATTTTGGCTCCAACTTTTAGGAATTCAAAACCAAGCACTCCAACCAACTGTCGTCGGTGAAATGCTTGGGGGGCAATTGTGGGAGCCGAATAAATAGAAGAGTCGGAGGATGCGCGCTCCAGAAATTAGATACTATCCAGCTTCATATTGCGTGACCAGGACGCCGAATACGTGAGTAAAGCCAAATAGATGGAGATCAGTAGCTCCGAATGAAAGAAAGGGCAATGATCAAAAAGTAGGCCCTGGCCCCGAGGATAAAAAAGAACAGGTATAAATACAGGAACAACGGTTATAGAAAGGTATGTAAGAATCACTTCACAAAGACTTAGAAAGTAAGCTATCCTGAGTGTCTGAACTAACTTGTCTGTCGGAGTGCTAATTCCGACACCCCCGACCGGAGTGCTTGTATCTTTTCAGGTGACTAGCTGAGGATCACTAGTGTCTCCCAGGATCTGAAGAGTATTTCCAAACCACTTCCCCACACTACCGATAATTTTAAATTTATAACATATTTTACAAATTTAAAATTAAAATTTATATGCTATAAATTTAAACAACATAGAAAATATGCTTTTAACTTGAACCTATTCACATTTTATGTATATTAGAAATGCACATCAAATGAGTGTCCCTTATCATCCCCTTAGGCTATTAAAGTAACTAAAACTAATATCACTTATTCTCCAAAAAGTAAAACTTACTGAATTGATTTAAAACCACAAAATGCTAACCAGATTCAATTTACTAGGGGTTTTCATGGGTTGGTACGGCTCGGGTTTATCTATGGCCCGCCAGCCGAACTGACACCTTCGGGTTGAAATATCAACCATCCATTATCAACTGAACTGTGGATCGAAATCGACCGAATCAAAGACTTCAGATTGATGGTTGGATCAGTCGAGTTCTAATACTTGGTAAGGTGGAGAAAAAATTGTGAAAAAAGAAATTGAACCCACACACACACACACATACATATATATATATATATATATATATAAACCTATGACAGAGAGTAGATGAAAAAAATGCAAACAATGAAAGAAGATAGACAAATTCAACATGTCACACTCATCACCATTGTCATCACTAATCACCATCGCCGTTCATTTACCCCACCGCCATTGCTCGTTGCTGCTGCAATCATCGCTATCACTCATCGTCGCCGTTGTTAACTGTCTCATCCGCCACAGCCATTACCAGTTACGAAATAAATACAGAAGGAAAAAGAAAGAGAAATAGAAACAAATGAGGGAGAGAGAAGCAATGGAGAGAGGAGTGCGTCTTCAAAACAAAAGAAGAAAAATGATAGAAAAAAAAAGTAGAGAAGAAAGTGAAACATATTTCACTTTTTTGTCATCCTAGGGTTTATGATAGAGACAATAAGGGCCATTGAATGTATAAAAAGTAGGAATATTCTATGACAAGACTTTGTGTACTTCCAAGACAAATATTGTATTAGTTAAATATTGAAATAGAGAGAGATAAACATAGGTTAGCGAAAAAGTCTTTCTTCGGATAGAAAGAGACAAACATTGGTTAGTGGGAAAGACAGATGACAAAGAGATACATTTCAAATGCCTCCTAAATTTGTGGCTATTCTTTTAATAAAATGTCGGTCGGTTCGACTTAGGCGGTTCTACTTTTCTCAACCCATATCCGACCGTTAAAAAAAATATTCCAAATTTTTTCAACCACAACCGACCGTTCTCTGTGACGAAGCCAACCGTTTTGCCTCTGTTTAGCTTGGGTCGAACGGTTCAGCCGAGTCGGTCAATAATTTGAATAGCCCTACAATTTACCAACAATCAACTCAACTTCACAACATAAACAAAAATGCATAAATAAATAATTTTCTACTACGGATGAAATGCCATGAAGATTTATTAGTCAATTAAGTTAAGCAAACAAACAAATGTTATACACTGAAGATTAAGAAGAATTTATCACTCAACTAGGCAAACTATGAAGAATTTATCACTCAATTAGTCAAATTAAGGAAATCTATCATTAGCAAAATTTAGATTTCAAATTGCAAATGAATCTGAAGATATCATGATGAAGATGAATACAACTGATAATTTATCACTGCATAATACAGAAAATCAACATATACAGGTTGGAGTCAAATTTCATTTATGTAATTAGGATTATGAAAGAAGAAGGGGAGATGAGTATTACTCATGTTTTATCGGCTTGATTATCGGAGATCAACTAAACTGGGAGAGAAAAGTATATCAAAAAATGCCAGACATGTCTTCGGAATCTAGATTTCTTCCAAATCTCAATCAAAACGTGGAAGATTAAGAATGGTTATACAAAAGCTATACACATGAATTAAGTTAAGAAAGCAAAGGTTATTTGAAGCACCATTTACATCTAAGATACATTATTATCTTAATAATAGACATTTTGGTGCACAATATGGTTTTATCTTTGACAAGATAAAAAATTTGTTCATTCTATTTTACATTCAAAACTTATCATAACTTGTTTGTGCTAGTTAAGAGGTTTGTTGAAATGTGGTCTAACTATAGTAAGATAACCTCAATTCTAATACACAAGTTTTGATTAGATTACTAGAACACGTGTTAGATAACCATCAAAATTCGAACTAACAAACCATAATCTAGCTTGAGTGATAAATTTGACTAACTTCTTGTCAAAATTTTCTATTTGCTTTTAACTTGACCTAGTTCACATTTTATGTATTTTAGAAATACATATCAAATGAGTGTCCTCTACCATTTGCTTAGGGTCCTAACATAACCAAAACTAATATCACTCATTTGAAAAGGTAAACAAAGGTTATGCACTGAAGATTAATCTTATTTATCATTGAACTAGGCAAACTATGAAGAATTTATCACTCAGTTAGGAAAATTAAGGAAATATATCATTGCATATAGATTGCAAATTGCAAATGAGCATAAAGATATCATGATGAAAATGAATATGACTGATAATTATCACTGTATAATATAGAAAATCAACATGAAGAATTTATCACTGAACTAGGCAAACTATGAAGAATGTATCACTCAATTAGGATAATCAAATTAATCAAATTTATCACTATATAGAAAAATTTAGATTGCAAATTGCAAATTGCAAATGAACATGAAGATGAATACGATTGATAAATTCTTCTTAGTTTAATATAGAAAATCAACATACATAGATTCAAGTCACATTTAATTTACATAATTGGGGTTATGAAAGAAGAATGAAAGATGAGTATGACTCATGTTTTATCGGAATGATTATCAGAGATTAACCAAACCAGCAGAGATGAGTTTGTTCGAATCTCAATCAACACATCTTGATCAAAACAATGGAGATCGCTTCAAAATTTTGATTTCTATGCACTTTGGATCAAAGGTGTGAGAGATCCTTTCAGAATGAAAATGCTAGAGATCTCGTGGATTGTTCAAAATCGATAAAACCCGTTTGAAAGATGATTGAGAAATCGTGTGTCTTTCACGCACACATTTGGGAGGGAGAGAAGTTGTGAGCAACGGTGTGTTTCACGCTTGTGATAACCAAGGGTAAAATTGAAAAACAAAAATGAGAGGACTTGATGGGTATTAAGATTGAAAAATGGGACCGGCCAGAAACTTCCCCTATTTGTTTTGGGAAAGGTTATAGTACACACCCCTTATAATTAAAGGGTGTGTACAATATGCACTTTATAATTAAAGAAAAAAATAATATAATTTTATATTTTTTTAGGCATAACTAAAAAAAAAAAAAGTCATAATCCAACAATACATGAGGCATAACCAAAGATCTCATGAGTCATAACTAAAGAAAAGATTAGTCATAACTAAAGAAGAAAATGACATAATTTAAGGGAGAATATGGTAGAGGGTGTGGATAGTAAAATTTCCCATTGATTTTTAGCACAAGTGTGAAGTGATTCAATTAAAAGTTATGTTATGAAAATTCATGAAATCTGTTAAATATAGTATATATATTCTCTTCATATTTATATCCATATTGTATTCATTACCATAATTAGGATTACCAGACGTAACTCTCTTTCCTCCAATATAAAGGAGTCTTGTATTTATTATTTATACACTAATGATTAATATAGAGTTTTTCTTTTCTCTCACTCTCTTCCTCTATCTAATATTATAACTTGGTATCAGAGCTAAGGGTTTTCTCTTAAACTCCCCATTTATTCTTCAACTGCATTATCACACAGCTTCTATCATCATTAAACCATCAGCTCATACTGTTTTCTGTGTATCACTACTATTTTAACCATTTGACTACACTAGACTGTTCGCCACCAAAAATATCTTTATTGGACTTCAGACGTGCCATCACGCGTCGCCTAAAGAGAGGCGTGTCACGCCCCCTCGTAGCCACACTCTCCATGTGCATTCACGCACGCTTTTTTAGCACTCCGTGTTGCTAACATAAGCCCTAACAGTGTTCCAGCCGTTTATATCGTGCTGTCTCAGCCTAGCTGTGCCTTTGTGCTTTTATTGCTACGTCATCCTACATCAACGCTATCTAACATCAGCTTCTATGCTTCTACGCACGTCATCAGTGCTCTTGTGCCTCTACCGCTGTCGTGCACCGTGTACTTCCTCTGCTATTGTATGTTGTGCCTCAACCTCAGCACCCCTGCACCCCTATGGCTTTCGCCCGCCACGTCTCCTCTACTATTGTGTGCCTCACCTTATTATTAGCCTATTTTTGCACCTGGATATCTATTTTTGGGCCGATTCAGCTAGTACCAACTATTTTCGATCCTCTGATTCACTCACTACAGAAATTACATTTTTCCCGACCAAATTTTCCGACTAACTTTTATTTAGTCTCAAAAGAATTTCATTTGGCGACTAAATAAAAATTTGGTCGGCAAAGGTTTGGAGTTTTGCCGACCAATATTTTTTAGCTGCCAAAATATAATTTTCTGCGACCAAAATTGAAATTTGGTCAGCAAAAGTCGAAGAGGGAAAAGAAAAGAAAAAAATGAGAATGAAAAAACTTTTAGTGACTAAAATATTTTGGTCACAGATAATAACACTACGCCATTTTGGTGGTATTGAACTAAATTTTGGCAAATACCGACTAAAGTTTGGTCAGCGTTAATTTAAGTTTTAGGCTACTAAATATTTTTAGTCAGGAAATATTACTTTTTACCGACTAAAAAACATTTAGTTGCCAAAAACAGGCATATTATTTTAATTTCTCTTTGGCAACCAAACAAATTAGTCGACAAATATTAAGTTTTAGTGACAAAATAAAATTAGTCGTGCTTATATTACTTTTTCTGACCAAAATATTTATTAGTCGCCAAATTAAAACTTTTGGCGACAAAGATTTTAGTCACCGTTGATTTAGATTTGGCTACAAAACTTAATAGTCGTCATATATGTATATTTTTCGACCAAAACTAAATTTAGTCGTTGAAGATAAAAAAGAAAAAGAAAAAAGAGGGAATTCATTTATTGGCTCCCGCCCCTTTCTTTGTTAGACAACAAGTTCAAACCTTTCACACAAACTGTCCTTCATCGCCAAACCTCACAGAAAAGCACCTATCCGCAGCACATCGCCACGACCACTACCGCAAATCACCACCGCCACAACCAGAGATCACATGTTCTCTTTCTCTCTCTCTCTCTCTCTCTCTCTCTAGCACGCCCGCGCTTGCTCTATCGCTCTCGGTCTGTCTATGTGTGTCTATCTCTCTCTCTCTCTCTCTTTATTGCTCTTGGTCTGCCTGTGTGTGTCTCTCTCTCTCGCTTGAGCTATCTCGCTCTGAGTCTCTCTGAGTCTCTCTCTCTCTCTCTCTCTCTCTCTCTCCCTTCTTCTATTTCCCCCTTTCTGATTGTTGCTTTACGGTTTTGTATGTTTGATTCAGTTTAATTTCGTGTTGATTTATGAAATTGGTTTGGTTGTTGTAGTTTGATTTCGAAACTTCCAGGGTTTGGTTTCTACACAGAAATCCCAAATTCAAGCTCAAAACAGGCCATCCAAATTTTGTGTTTAGAAATTGTTGATTTCTCAAAAACTTTTGGTTTATGAGTACATGCAAATGGGTAGCTTGGAGGATCATCTTTTTGGTAATACTTGACTATGAAATGCAATCATTAAATTTAATGTATATTATTTCTTTTACTTAAATCAGTTTGTCCTTGTTTATTTGAACATTCTCATCAAATTTATTGAAATATTGGTTGTTACCACAAGAATTGAATTGTATGACTTGTTGTTTCAAATTTTGTTTATCTAAATATGGTATCTTCTTTCTTTAGCAAATTACAGGCATTTGGTTTAGGGGACAATAGTTTGAGGAAATTAAAATAGGACTGAAATTGCAAGCATTTATTGAGGGAGATGATAGTTTGTGAGATTTTAGATGCTTGCAAGCATGTATATACCGCTTCCGGTCCCCGTGATGAAAATTTTGTAGATTGGCCACTAGGGGAAGGTGTGAGGTTCGTCAAGTATTACCTATTTAAGTGTGATGGTGTCACTTAAGCCTTCACCAGTGTACTTCATTGACTGCTAGTTACTTAAGAGGCTCAGGATTTGCTTAACTTGTGGAGGGAAAACGTTATTGCCTCTACACCTGTATGAATGTACCATTTAGACTGAAATGATGTCTCCTTTTCCAGTACAAATTTCACGAAGTTCTATTTTTTATGCACTAAATATTCGAAGGATATG
Source organism: Camellia sinensis (assembly GCF_055761805.1). NCBI lineage: Eukaryota > Viridiplantae > Streptophyta > Magnoliopsida > Ericales > Theaceae > Camellia > Camellia sinensis. Next base: position 175,824,161 of record NC_138962.1, on the reverse strand, counting down.
TTTTATAGTATGGATCTTGGAATGTTGTACACCCTAGGGATTGCACAATGCATTTCTTATTAGTTTACTTCATACATATGTTTTTTGGTTAGAATTTTTTCACTGCAACTACAAATGGATATTGATTTCATTTATGAAGACAATTCGTATTATAAGCTAACACTCAAGTGGATGACCCGTGTTGTGAACAATATCTTAATATGCATGCATCTTTTTTTCTTCTTCACATTTTTGTCGTGATAATTTTGATGCTTTTTCCTCAGCATTCAATGTTGATATTGGAGATGGCAAGGCTACTCGTAAATTTCCCCATAATCGATCAAGTAAGTTAATGCTTCTCAGCTTTTTGTTATGTTTCAGAGGTATAATGTAAAGGCTAAAGCTATTGTGTTATTTATTTCCTAATTTACTTGGTGGATACTGATTGTTTTGTTTTTGTTGGAACATGTTCTGGTAACTTTATAGAACTGTGCATGAATCCATATCTAAGGAGCCATTACTTGGTGTAGTGTTAAAAGATTAATTCCCAGAAAAAAATGTTAGAAGATTGGGTTGTTCACTTTAGTGTGAAATGCTGGTTCAAGCCTGAGAGCCCCACCTTTTGCAAATAATACCAAGGTTCAGGCTCCAGTTCACAACTTCACCAGCCTGCATTGATACAACTACTACTTGAACATGACTTTTATGTAGATTTATATATCATGGTCCAACTTAGTGTTAGTGTCAGAATGTGGAGAAATAGAGAGGGGTTGTGAGATGGGTTTGAGGTTTAATGGATCTTGATTGATTTGATGAAAGGCAGCCAGACATAATTCATATAGATCAATGGAAAGGTGCAATGAGTTAGATTTGAGATAGAGACTTACGGTTAGGTGGGAAGAGTTACAGTTTATTTGACTTATCACAAGCTTTTTACATGACATACCTATTTTATTTTTTTTTCTATTTTTGTTGGACACAAATGCAACTTTTTAATTGGCATATTTTATGAACTTGAAGAGAATTGACAAATATAAACTTCTTTAGATTTGCAAATTTCATAAAGAAGTAACATCTACGTGCATAAGTAGGTACCAAGGGCATGTGGTGTGCAGACTAGTGTATCTATATGTATATAATGTATGTAATAGATGTGTGTGTGTATGTGGGCATGAGATTACTACGATTAGGAATTAGCCCGAGGGTAAATGAAATCAGGCTTAAGGTTATAATTGGAGTTTAAAGTGCATAGGACATAGCAGGCATTGTGGACAGTGAAGGGTTAAAGGTAGACTAACCACATAACATATGTGTGTGTGTGTAGAATGAGGTCATGTTATAATTGTAAAGAATTCAAAAGATGATGCAGAGGAGGCGTCCACAATTAGTGTCCCTAACATAATGGCGGGCAAATTTGAGGTAGCACTTATATAGTTATTTCTTCAAAAGGTTCGGATAGAATGAAAAACAATTTTTTGATGAAGAATAAGACTCATAAGGAGGTAGCAGTTCCCTCCTTTTTGTATTATAGTTGTACACTTGTTTTGTAGTAGATGGAGTACCTAAAACTATGTTTTTTATTTTTATATTGATCGCTGGTTACGAGAATTAAGTTTATAACCACAAATAACAAATTTATTTGAAGTGAGCAGCTCTTTTAATCTTTTAATATAGTAATACTTCAAAAATGAAAACTGTGTGTTTGAAATAATCACTGGTTACTAGTATGTTTGGTTTAATTTGATCTCTTCTTCTTGAACTTCAAAACGATTTCGCCCATTTTTGCCCTAACTATATTGCTTCACTTTTTTGAAAGGCCACTTACTGTTCATCTTCCCTCTTGCTAGCCTTCGTTCCTCTAAGCTTCAACCCCTAACCTTCCTGTGCTCAAGATTGGGCCTATGCATCTCTTGCTTTACTCAACACTACCTACATTCGTCTTGGATTCGGATTTCACTCCACAATCAGTAAGTCCTTCACCCTTGTAGGTATTTCTGCTTATTTCTAAAGATAGTGCGTCAGTTACCAAATATGTACTTATGAACATAGAGGTCTAAACTAATATATACAAAAAATCTTGAAACACCATGAGTAAACCTGGAAACACACTGATTGGGACTAAGAACTAGTCTAGAACTACTTCTTGTTGATCCCAAATCATGTTATGACCGAACTAGGCAACTGTTTGCAACCTTTAGGCCTATACCCGACCGAAAAAATGCAATTGATAATAAACCGAGCTATCTGATCAATAACCGAGCTATAAACGTTAGCCGGTCCTATTTCTTGACCGAATTGGGAATGGTCTGTAACCCAGGTGTAGCCAAGCAAGGCTTATTTTTCTTTTTCTATTTTACTTAGCCCAGGCCATTAACTAGGCATAACTCTTGTTATTTCCACTTTGCAGACTTGACTAGGTTGGCCAGGCAAACCCCTGCACCTTGCCCCAGGGCGATTTTGCTTAACCGAGCCATCCAAAGCTACATCAGCGCCAGGCTAGGCATCCACGTTCATTTGTAATATAACAATTTTAAGTATAATGGGTAAATATCGATTCCTGGTGGACTCACCTGGGGCCATGACAAAATTTCGAAGGGAATACCACATCCCAAATAACGTTCATCTCTCCCTAGCCGAGCTAGACACAACGCCACGGGGCAAGTCCGGATTTGTTCCATTCACCGTGGTGTTTATTGTAGATGAAGGACTTCGATTCCTAGTCCAACCCTTGATCTGTGAATTCCTTAGGCAGACTAGGCTATGCCCCACACAACTATCCTCTAATACTTATAGAATAATAAATAGCATAGCCAAACTAAATCGTCGTCTTGGCCTCAACCTCAGACTGGCCGAGCTCTTTCACCAGTATTCGCTCGGTCAGAATGATGATGGTTGGGTATATTATCTTACAGTAAGAAGGGACCGAGAGCAAATCATCAAGAACACATCTGATAAAGACCTGAATGACGATGATTTTCTCTGGGTATCTGCGAACTTTGAAGATCACGAAGCCCAGATACAGGGCTACAACATCAACTGGAACAAGGGAACAGCTGGTAAGGATAGCTCAGTTTCATCTTTATTTATTCATCAAAATTACTACCGTACTAACCCTTGTTATCTTCATTCGTTATGCATATTTGAACCACCTGAAAACAACTTACGCTTATGCGAATCAAGACGCACTCCGAGCCGCGCTATGATACTAACATCGGGACTGGGCCGAGCTGCTCGATGTACAGTCGACATGTCGTTATAGTGGAAAAAGGAAAACAAGAGTAACCGACTTCCTTTTAGAACCCTCACCCAAGCCAGACCCGACTCTTCCCCAGATCAATCTAATTCTCCTAACTGAGGAACAAGAAATGGCAAAGCGAAGGGTCGTGCGAGCTCTCATCACTGAGAAAACCTCTGTTGGTCACCAAACTGAAGAAGTACCATCCGGTCAACCGCGCGAAACAATGGTCGCGATTCCAACCACTAGGGCCACAACGTCCAGGCCAAGTAAACGTGCGTGCGCCTTGTTGACCGTACCGCAGCATTTGGTAGATGAATAAGTGACCACATTACCACACCCTCCGCCACCGAGCCCTGAGCCTGCCCGTTTAGGTCGAACTAGCCCTTTTGCCTGGACACCCTTAATATCCCACAAAAACTGAGTTGTATCCACTGAGGACTCAGTGGTGGCCGAGAAGGACCATCTACTTGCATTTAATCTTTCAAAGAGTGTCTGCTTACCAGCAGACATGGATCACCATGATCACTTGACCGAGCTTAAAGCTATTCGCTCGGCGACGAAGTCCATGGTGCTTGTGAGTTTTTCTTCACACCTATTCATATCCAAATTTTCATCTATCTACTCGGTTTATCCTGACCACTGCCATTCTGCTTTACAGGCTTTGCAAAAAAACCACGTGGCCCACAAGCGTGTGCTTGAACTCCGCAAGACTGTTGGGTCGACCGTAGCTGATGCAAACGCCAGGGCGGCTAAACTGAAGGAGGCCCAACTAAAGTTCACCGAGCTGGAATCCGAAAACATGCATCTGACCAAACTAGTCAACATAGCAGAGGCCGAAAAGCAAAAAGCACTGGCCGAGAAAAAAGATCGCTACTTGCGTGAATTAACCAAGTTGGAAAAGAAGAAGAATGCCGACGTCGCCGAGCTGAAGAAGCAGATGGAAGATGCTGAAGACTGAGGTTACAAAGAAGGGGAAGTAACCTATGTTTTGCAGTGTGAGGTTGCTAAAGACATTTTTTTCAAATGCGGTTGAAAGGCTGCGGTTGTCAAGCTCGGGCAGCGGCAAGACACCGAGGTCTTTCTAAACCCTCCCCCTTACTTCATACCAAGTTACATGGAAAACTACACCAACACGTCCAACAAAAGTTTCTCCAAGAAGGGGAAAAAGAAGAATCCTTTGAACCCAATAATGCCTCGCCAATAAACACTGACCTCGGTCTCCAGTCTTCTTAGGCAGCTCAGGTGGATCCGCTCAGCCAACCGGTGCTAAGTACAATTGAAGGGGTGCTTGTGGCCGACGTAGCCCAGGAAGTCATTGCCGAAATTGGCCTACCAAGTAGTGAAGCCCGGGTTAATCTGGAAGCGGATTTGGACAATCTTTTTTCCTGATTTTCTTAACCGGGCTACAAGCCCCTCTTATTGTAATGGATTTCTAATGAATGAATCTTTTGTTTGCTTTTTGACATCTTTTTGTTTAGTCACTGTACTTTGTTCCAAGCTTAGCTAGCCTAATTTAACTTGACCTTCCCCTATTCTGCCCACCTTTTCTGGCCGAGATAAGCATCTTGGCTGGATGGCTACTCCAGGATCTAGATAAGTGTTGGTCAAACCTGTCAACCTTCCTTAGCCTAGATTTTTATCTCGGCTGAAGAAAGAAAAGTGTTGGTCAAACCTGCCAACCTTCTTCAGCCTAGATCCTTATCTCGACTGAAGAGAGAAAAGTGTTGGTCAAACCTGCCAACCTTTTTCAGCTTAGATCCTTATCTCGGCTTTAGGGACGAGCTAAATGTTGGTCAAACCTGCAAACTTTCTTAAGCTTGGATTCTTATCTCAGCTCAAGAAAAGAACTATGTTGGTCAAACCTGCCAACCTTCTTGGTTACCCCCAGTCGACAATAAGTACAAACCATTTTTACAAACAGAAAGGAATTTTGCTAAAAAAAAGTCTACTTGTTTTATTGAAAATAGAAAAATTACAAGTGTTTTTAAGAAAAATCTAAAAATAAAATAGTTTGAGATTGGCCGTGCTCCATGGTCTGGAAACAACCTAGCTGTCCATATCTTCTAAGTGATATGCCCATTTTCCTGCTAGACCAATCACTTTGTATGTTCCTTCCTAGTTAGGCTCTAACTTGCCATCTCTTGGTACCAAAGTGTTGCCCATTACTTTGCGTAGTACCCAATCTCCAATCTTAAATTGTCTTGGGTGCACTGTTTTATTATATTTTATGGACAATTATTTTTGATAAGAGGCAATGTGCACCAATGCCTTTTCTTTTCTTTCTTCTGTAAGGTCGAGTTTGAGGGCTATGGCTTCACCATTCAAGTTTGGATCAAAATTCTTGCTTCTAATAGTGGGGAGGCTTACTTCCAGTGGGATTACAGCCTCTATGCCATAGGCCAATGAAAAGGGTGTTTCTCCAGTTGATCGCCGATGTATGGTACGGTAAGCCCATAAAACATGAGGAAGTTCCTCAGCCCACTTGTCTTTTGCTCTTTCCAACCTTTTCTTTAAACCGTCTAAGACTACTTTGTTGGAAGCCTCAGCTTGGCTATTAGCTTGGGGGTACGCCGGTGTGGAGTTGTAAAATTCTATCTTATATTCCTCACAAAAGCCCCTAAAGATTTTGCCATTAAACTGAGTGCCGTTATTGGATATTAGAGCCTTGGGTATGCCAAACTGAGTTATGATGTTCTGCTAGACGAATTTCTTAACGTCTTTTTCTTTTATAGATGCAAGTGCTTCTGCCTTTACCCATTTTGTAAAATAGTCCGTTGCTGCGAGAAAGAACTTTTTGTTGCTGGGTGCAGTTGGGAGTGGTCCTACTATATCTAGGTCCCATATTGCGAAGGGCCATGGGTTGGTCAATGGTAGAAGCTCTCTGGCTAGTTGATGTATTTGGTGTGCGAACTTCTAACATTTCTCACATCTCTTGATGTACTTCTCTGAATCTACTTGCATGTACGACCATCAATATCCCTTTGAAATTGCTTTGTAAGCCAGCGATCTTTCGCCTTGGTGACTTCTGTAGACGCCTTCATGTATTCCGAACAAAAATGCCTCGACCTTACGGGGATGGACACACTTCAAGTAAGGTCCTATGAAGGATTTTTTGTACAATGCTAGTGATGAAGAGAGCCAAAATCGCTGTGATTTTGCTCTAATTTTGTTGGCTTCTTTCTTTTCTTCAGATAAGATGCCATCTTTTAAAAATACTATGATGGGATCCATCTAGGAAGGGCCTAGCTTGGCACAACATGCTTCGGTCGCTTCGGATTCTTCAATACTTAGTCTGGGTAGAAAGTCAATCAGCAATGGGTGTGGGATAAATGTATCTGCCATTGACGCAAAACCGGCCAGCTCATCCACTTTACTAGCTTTACTATTTTCCTCTCGGTTGATTTGCTCTATCCGGACTACTTCGAACTTCATGATCTCCTTTCTGACCAACTCTTGGTACTTAGCCATCCTATTATCCTTTGCCTCGTAGTTGCCTGAAATCTGGTTGACTGCCAGTTGGGAGTCATTGTACACCATCAACTCGGTGGCCTTCATGCGAAGTGCTGATTTTAAACCTGCTAGCAATGCTTCATACTCCGCCTCGTTATTGGATGTTGGGAAGCCAAGGTTGACTGCTTGTTCAATTGTCAGGCCATCCAGTGAGATGATGACTATGCCAAGTCCTGCACCGTGCCTGTTGGATGCTCCATCCATGAAGAGTTTCCACATCTCTCCGACGAATAGCTTCCAACAAGTGGAGGGATTGGATGATGTCTTAAGATCAAGGGTGTTGCTGATGTCTTCTTCCAGGTTAATGTCTGTCGTTGGGCTTTGATCTTCACTGTCTGATTGTCTCAATTCTTTACTTTTTGGCGAGTCCTTGTTAGCAATGCCGCGGTCTCTTCTTTCTTTCCATTGTTCAGGGCTGAATAGCTTACTGTATAGTTGAGCGTCCTGCTTTGGGGGCTACGCCATTCCTGCGGCACTGTCCCCCCTTCTTTCGGTTACTTTGGTCAAATTGATTGGGTAAACATGTTGACTGCCTGGTGCAAACTTAGCCACAAAGTCCGCCAAAGTTTAGGCCTTTATTGCGATTCTTGGTTGAAACTTAATGTCAAACTGCCCCAACTCCACTGCCCACTTCAAAATTTATTCAGAAAACCCTCTCAAACAAGGCTTTTAAGGGGAAGGTCGTCAAGACGATCACAGTGTGGGCATAGAAGTAGTGCGACAATTTTCTTGAAGCCATCATCAAAGCTAAGGCTAGCTTTTCCAACGACAGGTACCTTGTTTCAGCGCCTAACAATGTCTTACTCACATAAAAGATAGGCAGGTGTTGTATTCCTTCAGCTCTTACCAACACTACGCTAACTGCATGCTAGGAAACTGCTAAGTACAAAAAGAGCTCCTCTCCCGGTACTGGGGTTACTAACAATGGAGGAGAGGTCATGTATTCTTTCAAGCTTTCTAGGGCGCGGTCGCACTCATCATTCCACTCAAACTTGGCCTTCAATGCCTGGAAGAATGATCGTCACCTATCTGACGACCGACTTATGAACCGATTGAGCGCGACTACTAGGCCAGTGAGATGCTACACCTTTTTGACTGTGTTGGGCCTTTCGAGATCTTGGATAGCCTTGATCTGAGAGGGATCAACTTCTATTTCCTAGTTGGCCACTAGAAAGCCCAGGAATTTGCCTGACCCTACGCCGAATGCACACTTAGATACGTTCAGACACAACTTATGGGACTTCAAAATTTGAAACATTTCATCTAGGTCCTTGAGATGGTCCTCTCATCTCTGCTTTTGACCACCATCTCATCTATGTAAGCCTCCATTGTTCTGCTTAACAATGGTTCAAACATTTTGGTGATCATCCATTAGAATGTAGCCCCTGCATTCTTTAGGCCAAAGGGCATGACTTTGTAGCAATACAGTCCTTTAGGTGTTGTAAACGACGTAACCTCCTGATTCGATTCATACATAGCAATCTGATGGTAACCGCGATACGCATCAAGAAAGCTAAGTTGGCTATGCCCTATTGTTAGGTCCACCAGTTGGTCTATTCGTGGTAGAAGAAAGTTGTCCTTTGGGCATGCCTTGTTGATTGTTTTGTAGTCCACGCAGACGCGCCATTTGTCGTTCTTTTTCAGCACCACTACAATGTTGGAAATCCACCGGGGATAGTGTACTTCTCTGATTGCTCCTACTTCCAGCAAGTTTCCCACTTCCTCCGTAACTATCTCTGCGTAGTGGAGTGCCGATCAGCGAGTTCACTGAATAATTGGTCTGGCAGTTCGATGGACATTAAGTTGATGGCAGATGAAAATTGGGTCAATGCCAGGCATGTTATACAGTGTCCAGGCAAACACTTCGAGTTTAGAGGTCAAAAATTCCATGATCCCTATTCTCTCAGTGCTGGACAAAGACAAGCCGAGCAAAAAGAACTTTTCTGGGTTCTTTTCATCTATCCTTACCTCTACCAAGTCTTCCACTGCCTTTTGTTCGGCTTCTTTGTCGACATCTGCAAACAGTTCATTACTTTCTGGTTCCTCTACCATTTGTACAAACCCTTTTGCAACCCGGCTGTCGTTTACTGTGACGAAGCACTGTTTCGACATGTTTTGGTCTCCTAAGACTTCTTCAATCTCTCCAGTTTCGTTGGGGGACTGTAATACCTGATGGTAGGTTGATGCCACCGATCGCATGGCGTGCAACCATGCTCTTCCCAAGATTATGTTGTAGGTGGAAGGGACCTTCAATACCCAAAATTACCCCTATTTTGTCATTGTTCCTGCCTTGACTGGTAGAATTATCTTGCCAACTGGCCATTCTGGCATTAAGTTGAAGCCGACGATGGGAGATGTTGCGGGCACTAAGTTTTTGTCCTTCAATTTTAGTTACTTGAAGGTCTCGTAGTACATTATCTCGCACGAGCTCCCTTGGTCAATCAGAATCCGCTTGATGTCAAAATTCTTGACGTGCTGAGTGACTACTAGCGTGTCATTGTGAGGGCAATGTAACCTTGCTAGGTTCCTCTCAGAAAAGGAGATGACGTTCGTTGCCTCCGTTTTGTCCCTTTTGATGGTAGGTTGTGCACTTAGTACCTCCCTCAAGTGCTCAGCCTTTTTGATCATCCCCCTGAGCTCACATACCCACTCAGGTTCGACGATCCCATGTATCACATTGATTACGCCTTGGAGTGGACCGTCAACTGGTATCCTATTCGGTATGTTGCGGTCCTGGGGTGCTGGCTGTGTTTACCCTTCTATATACTGGTCTAGGTGACCAGCGGCCACTAACTCCTCCAGACGTTGCCTCAATGGTGTACAATTTTCAGTTCGGTGCCTCTTTTCATCATGGAAGGTGCAATGGTACCTCTTATCGTAGCCCCTTTGTGCTTCTCCCAACTTAGCTGGCCGTCGAACGAAAGATTCGTCGCGTATCTCGTTAAGAATTCGGTAAATAGGTTTGTTGAATACCATGATAATGGCAATGCGGACTCTCAACTTCCTTGTTTGGGGGTCCTCTTTGTTGGCTTGTCTGCCTTGCCTATTCTTGCTCAGTTGTTCTATAGTGTTGACTTTTGCTGCAGTCTTTCTATCCGACATCGCTGTTACGTCAAATTTTGCTTTAGCACGGGCGCTATCTTCCTCTACCCGAATGTGCTAATGTACTCTCTCCATTAGGGCCTCCATTGTGAGGGGTGGCATCATCGTCATTGAATCCCTCAACTTGTTACCTGTCGGTAAACCCCGGTTGTACTGTGCGATGGCGAGGTCTGTGGGGCAATCTCCAATCTAATTGAAAGTCTCTCAATATTGACTGTTGTAAGACTTCAACATTTCCTTCTCGCCCATGTCAATGGAGAGTAGCTGGCCAATCTCCACTGGCGTCTTGGTGTTTATTCTAAATCTGGTCACAAATGCCTTTGCCAATTGCACCCATGAAGTTATGCTTTCTTCTGGCAACCTTTCAAACTATGTTAGACCCAGGTCACCAAAGCTGGAAGGAAACAAGATACACATTAGAGCCTCGTTTCGCCGATACATTGCCATAACTTGGCGAAAGTGGCGAAAGTGCATGTAGGGGTCCGACTTTCCCTCATAAATAGTGAATTTAGGCTAGTGGAAGCTTGAGGGTAATGGTGCGTTCTCTATCGCCGGAACAAACAGCGAGCTTTGTAACCTTGCTAGCGCTTTGTCAGCTAGTTCATAGACAAGGTGCGGCTCTGGTTTTCCAACCTCGACACTCTCATGCATCCTAGGTGCCAACCGTTGTAGTGCAGAGACTCTGCGGGGGTCACGAGCCAGAGTGTCTTCTCTCCTTCGAGCCTTTTCCTCAAGCATTGTCCATAGGTCTGCCGACCTAAGCAACTCCGTGTGCCTAGACGTCGTTTGGTGCGAGTGCGAGGGCCTATAACTGCTTCCTTCCATGTAGGACCTTTCAGTCCTCGTTCTTTTAGACCTGGAGTAACGAGTCCTGGAAGTCCTTGATTGTGTTTCGCCTGTCCTGAGACTTCTACTTTCAGCTTGTGACGGTGTGACTTGTCTGTCACTGTAACAACCCTCACCACTGATTACCGTTAAACATTGATTACCGTTAAACTGAATTGATTATGACTGATAATTGAACTGATTAAAAATACTGAACTGACTGACTGAAAACTGGAACTGAATTGACTGAGTATGTATGTTAATATGTATTTTATCTGTTTGATTATTATTTGATCTGTTCACGTTTTATGTTTAAATTGCTAATTGAAGGCCTTATCCGCGGCCGAACCGAGAATTGATTGATGTTTTATAATCCTCATAATTAATGTGATTTTATGGTATATTTACCTGAAAAACTGATTAGGTATGATTAGATTAGATTAAAACAAGCTAATTAAAGAGTTAGGCTTAATTACCTTAATGCCACTTAAGTGGCCCACTACTTGGGTCATCCTTGATTCTCATTACACTCACACATACACATTTCCATCAGCCATTTCTCCTTGTGCTTAGCCGACCTTGAGAGAAAGAGAGTGAGGGAATTTGGTTTTCATCTTGTATTGCTCATCTTGTATTGCTTGGAACTTGGAGATTTGCTTGCTAATTGACGTGTGGATTGCTAAATTGAACCTCTAGGCTTGCATTCAAGGAACCTAGGTATGAATTTCATCTTTTTGTTTGTCTTTAAGGTGATTCTTGCATGGTTTAGAGCTAAGTTGAAGTTTAGAGCCACCCTATGGCTCAAATTGCTATGTTGAAGCTTAATTGTTGCATGCATGTACATATATTGAAGTTTTGAGGTGGTAGTTCATAATACCTCACATGCATGTCCATCTTTTGGTTATACTCCATGAGTTCATCTTGTTTTTGAAGGTTTGAGCTCTTTTGAAACAGCATTAAAGCTTTGAAAATGATTTAAGATCATGCATGTCATGTTTGAGGATTGTTCTTGGAAAATGGTTTGAATTAAACACCCTTGGGCTTTGATTTCTCAAATTGAGCTTTGAACCACGTTATTCTATGTGTTTATAAATGTTTTCCAGAAAATGGGCCCAAGAGGATTGGTTTTGATGCATTTGAAGGTGAGTTTGAGCTTGGAGGTGCAATCTGGAATTCCCAGATTTTGCACTTCCGCTCGAGCGGGGAAAGTTACACTCGAGCGTGAAATCCGAGCATCTAGCATCTCTCTGCACTATTTTACAGTCCGCTCGAGCGGAGGATTGGGCGCTCGAGCGGAGTCATGTCTCAAACTCGAGCGGGCGTCGAGCGGAGATTTCACCCATCCAGTACTTTTACAGTACGCTCGAGCGGGAAATTTTTATGCTCGAGCGTGTACCTTTGTTGCATTACCGCTCGAGCGGGGAAACCTGCGCTCGAGCGGGACTCTGTTTTTCTGAAAATGTTTTAAAAGTACATCTTTGCATCCTCATCCCATTCTAGGCATTCTTAGGCCTAGTTTAAGACATCTTAATGAGGATATAGATGTAGAACACACCAAGGCAAATTAGGGATTAAGCTATTATCTTTCCCAGCTGTGTAGCTTAGTGTGTGTTCAACCTGTGAACTGTGTAGGGTTGGCGACTGGGGAGACACGCTCTAGCATACTGTAGCCCAAACTCTGTGAGTAACAATTGTGTAAAGATATGTTCAAATGATTATCTTTTGAATACTGAACTGATACTGTTTACTGAATGAATGTATGTCCTATCTTCTGAACTGTATTGTGGCATCCTTAGCACCTACTGTTTACTGTTACAGAGATCTCTGTCGGTTCCCTCGTGGAACCACTACTGTTTACTGATTGATGGCCATCATTACTGTTCGGTCTTTAAGACCTACTGTTTACTGCTATGCTAATGGATGTACCACATATGACTGAATAACTGTTCTGACTGAAAAACTGAAGTATTGTTTAATGAACTGATTTCATTACTGTAAGGACATTTCATTCATAACCTCTTTACGCATTATGTTATTCACTGGGCTTTAGCTCACTACTCATATATATATGTAGGTGTACAGGCACCAGACCGCGGCTAGGAGCGTCGGGGTTACTCCAGTTTTGTCAAGCCAGCCTATGTGCCTCACTGCGAGGTTCCGAGCCTATCTGCTAAGGCTTAGGGGTGTTTTAGGAATTCCCCTTCTGTACTGTCTTACTGTTTTGTATAGACTGAATGTTTACTGTACCGTTTCGTAGGGGATGAAGTCCCTAGTCTGAATGATTGTAAATATTGTGCATACTGTTCTGTACTGTTTACGTATGAATGCATGCAAAAATCTTTTTGGCATACAGACTGTCACAGCTCGTTGGACATTATTTATTTACTGTATTGGCTTCCGCTAGGCCCTGTACTCTGTTTTACTGTACTACTGTTCTGCAGGCCTTCGGTAATCTCGGATTACTGGCCGGTTACGGTGCTAAACCCATAGGGCCGGGTTTGGGTCGTGACAGTCACGATCTTCTGAGTGGCAAGAGTGTGTGTTGCCTCTGCGCCCCTCTTCCGTTGCCACCCCTTTGCCCTTTATTTGGCGCTTCATTGTCTCCATGTCTGCCACTATTCTCCGTATCAATTTGTCTTGCTCCTTCACCATATCTCTCTCGCGTGTCTCTTCGTGGGTTCCGTCGTTGGGGGTCTAATTCTGCCATAGATGGGATAAAAGGTAATCCTACGCGCCTTCCACCTCCCTCCAGGGTCTGTCCATCAATAGCAGAATGTGCTAAGTCTTCGTTGTGCACTATTGATCTTAACTAAAGAGAAAGCTTGATCAAAAGGTTTTGTTTTTTGTGTGTGTTCCCACAGACGGCGCCAATTATACGAGCATGAAATAATCTTCTCATATAATCTTGTTGATCCAGTTTGCAATCCTCCAAACGTCGTCGCTTTACTACCTGAAAACACAAACGTGAGCTAGCTGACAGGTGTGTGCTGAAAACCTCTCCGATGCCTAAGTCAACAATAGACAATAGACAAAGGCTCTGTGTATTTGAGAATAAAGATTGTGATACCTATACATAGGTCTTGCTATGAGCTTTTATAACTTCCACCTAGCATAATCCTAGTAGGAATTCAACTCTCCTTATAAGAGTCCTCCTATGAATCACACTCCCAAGGATAATACCCATCCTGATAACACCTTACTCACTACTAACCAAGTGAGATGGCTCAAACCCCCTTACCTCGGCTCGGTAGCAACTCAATCGAGCTAACATGGTCTTGCCCCACGGCAGACAGAACCAGGGCAGTCTTGGACAGAGATAACCACTCCGGAACCCCGCACCATCATACCCTGATCTTGGTTTTATAAAACCACCTCGGTTTAAGCCTTGGGCTGAATACCAGTCCAGTCCACGACCGAGCTTAATCCATTCTCATTTACGCCCATAGCGCGGCCCAGTGACCCTTAGTGATCCTAGCTCGGCCCATTCAATAGATGGCCATAGCTCGGCCTTATTTAGACATAAATTGCCCTCTTAATAATACATTTTTTATGTTATGTGATAGTTAGCGTAACATTTTCTGTTTAATTTTGAACATAAATTAGTTTTAGGAGTAAACTTAAAAAAACTTGAAATATAAAGGGTCAAAATGGAAAAAAATAAATAAATTTTAAGTATCAAAATAAAAAAATAATCAAACATAAAATGGACAAAGTGTAATTTACCTTTCTTTTATTAGTGAACAAGTTAAAATTTGACTACAAAAACTCGTACAAAAGTTACTTGACTAATGAAATTATGTTTACTTCCAATATATATATGCATGTAGTCAATGATGGATCTAAAGGGGGACAAAAAAGGGCTATCGAATTCCACAAATTCCCTTCGTATATTAATATTAGTTGTTGATTATTTTTAAATTATACACATATACACCTTTTAAGTTGTAAAAGAATTAAGTGGTTGGACAGTCCAAACATCTATATTTATGAAAACATGAGGGTTGAACTACAAAATTTAACAATTTGGACAAAATATAACCTCAAAATAAAATGATTTTTCACAACTAAGGTTCATAACTGTCTTACAATTTCTATTTTTTGTCACTCAACATGAAACTATTTTATTTATACATGTTTTTTATAATATTTTTCAAAATTTGTATCATTAAAATTAATATTATAATTTATACTTTTATTTTAAATTTTTTGTTAATATATATGTCATCTTTCCTATATTAGAATTCTTGGTCCATTCTTATAACATCTTGTAACATATCAAAAACTAACATGTGTGTTTAACAACAATGCTTGGTAACCCAAATTTTCATAGCTCGAATGTCTCAAACGACGTCGTTGTGGGGGTGAAACGACGTCGTTTTGATACATTTGAACTATTCAAGCCACATGAATTCGAGCTATTAAACATTTTTCGACGTGAAATGAAGGGCTGAAATTGGAATGACCTGAGTTGGTTGGTGTCAGTGAAAGTAAAGCTACAGTTGTAATTGAGAGAGAAAATCCCAAGGTGATTGTTATCTTAGTTTATGATGGATCAAATCCAGTTGGTGACGTCTACTGCAACCGTGTTTATCTATATGTTAATGTTACTAAGCCAAGTTGGGTTGCCGATGTAGTGCCTAGGGTTGGATGAGAAAAATTATACTAACATCCAACAACTATGGGTGATTTAGAAAGTTGGTTAAAAGTTAATTTTTTGATTTGTTTTTTGATTTTTTTGTTTTTTTGTGTGTAAAAAATGTAAAAGGTGATATGACTTAAAATTTTAACTGGGTTGCCATGCAAGGTGGTATCCAAAGATTGGTAAAAATATAGTAAGTTTAAAAATAATCAACAACTAATATTGATTTCTTTTTTAGTAAAAATATAGTAAGTTTTATAGTTTTGACATGATTACATTGATTTCTTTTTTAGTAAGACTAAAAAAATCAAAATTAATGTAGATGGTATAAAGACATTGAGAGGGTAATTTGTATAGCCAAATTGGGCCAAGCTAGATGGAAGTGACTTTGAGGCTTGGGCTGCAAGTTGGGTCAAGCTATGCCTTGGGAAGAGCTTAGCTTTGGGTTGAACAGCGGATGGAACCGGTCAAAGAAGTTTGACCGAACTACTAAAATGCCCCTATTCTTGGACTTAGCTACTTTCTAATGGCGGTCAATGCTTTGATCGAGCTATAAAAGAAGGCGGTCAAACAGACTGAGAAAGGAGGTATTGATCAAGCTACGAGAAGAGCCACACAGTGTCAACACAGTGGCGCAACGTGCAAACAATGCTATGTGTAGCACAGTTAAGCCAATGGCAGACACAGTCAAGTAGTTTAGTTGCTCGGCTAGAAGCCATGCAAAGAGTTGAGTCATCTCACTTGACTTGTAGTTTGGAGGGTGTCAAAGGATAAACATATCCTTTAGGAATAAGATTCCAAGGAGGACTCTACAAAAGAGAGTTAGAGTTCTACTAGAATTGTGTCATGCGAAATCTACAAAAGCTCAAACCAAACCTTAATCTCTGATATTGCAATTCTTACTCCTGAATTCATAGAGCTTTTACTTTCTTAGTCTACTTGTTGGCTTAGACATCAAAGGGGTTTCCAGCATACACCCGCCGGCTAGCTCACGTTTGTGATGTCAGGAATTACGATGATGTTTGGTGGAGCACAAGTTTGATCAACAAGATTATACGAGTGAAGATTATTTCGTACTTGTTCAGACACAAACATAAAGAGAATAAAATATATATTTTAATATAGAAAATATAATAACACTATTTTTTTTTTATAGATACATCTAACAAATTATTGATGAAAATTGATTAAGTATTATCAGAATTAAAATTTTCGCGACGTTTTAGATCGTCGCTAATAATACCTTTTGCAATGGCAAATACCGTCGCTGAAAAGGTTTTTGGCGACGGCAATCAACATCGTCACAAACAATGAAGTTTTTCTTCTCTTTTTTGTGTCAGGTTAAACTGTCGCAAAAACTATTGATTAGCCGTCGCTACAGGGAAACGACGGTTTGTAACCATCGCAAATACCTTTTGTCACACCCCCTTCCGTCACCCCCCATTTCCCATCGCTACTTCGTCGCGAACAATCTTTTGCGACGATATGTGAACCTTTGGCGACGTTTATGACCGTCGCAAAAGCTCCGATTTTTAATATTGCTCTCAATATGATTACATTAAAATTATATAATTTATTATATTTTTTAAATCTAAAAAAAGTTAATATTTACCCAATTACTGTCGCACTATATTCCATTTTCATTCTACTCATAGTGGAGGTAAGTATCTACGTTTTTACATATTAAATGCCCTATTGAATTGTTCTTAGGTACAAAGACGAACGATTACCTTTTGAATATAAAAACAAAATAAAAATAAAAATAAAATTGAAAACAAAAATAGAACATTTACGTATTTGTATTTGTATTTTTTGTCTTTAACATTTGTTTAAACTTCTTAAATACATTTAATAAATACATCTAAAAAATTTAACACTCACCATCAAAGTTGTGTAATTTTACAAGCATCAAATAAAAATTTGAAAAAACAAAGAGAAAGGGTAAATAAAATACAATTTCACTCATCATTTTCTTTTCTCTTTTCAAATCACTAATTAAATTCATAATCTAAATTATGTTTTCAATAGATCACACAATATAATTGTACAAGAGCAACTCTACTTAAACCTTCAAAAATTTGTACGCCAAATTTGTTAGTTGACATATAAAACTTGACAAATTTGAAAAGAAACACTCATTTCCATTGAGCCAAACTTAATATTTTATTACATTTACTTTGATTTAAAAAAGGGGAAATTATCAGAAAGTCCTATTTACCAATGTATTACTCCATTTGGTCCCACATTCATTCTTTTGGATTGGCAAGTCCTGTTTGGCATGTTTTGTGGACAGCCAGGTCCCATTTTGAATTTATGTGATATGTGTGTGGACAGGTTTGGCCTCTTTTTTGTTTTTTCTATAGAGGTGTATATTGGGATTGAATGCAGATTTTGTGGGATACGTTTGCTCATCCACATTTGGTAATTTGGATCTCATGTTTTGGGGTGTGATACATTGGGGGATGTGGGCGGAAAGATTTTTGTGAACATTACAACATTCGAATGAAAGCACAATGTGAACCCAACATTGAACAACATCTAGATCGTCGAACCCCACACAGCATGAAACAACGAGCCTCTGATCTATACAATGCCCAACAATGAACAACATCGTGAACCCAACAATGAACAACAACGTGAACCCAACAACGAACAACATTGTCAAATATTCCCTCAATCTGTACAATGCCGAAATTGCAATGTTTCAATCATCGAACCCCACACAACATGAAACAACAAGCCTCCGCTTGACGGGTGAGCCAGAATCTCGATCTGCGGTGCCCATCTGATGCAGACACTTCCTCTGCCAGAAGTCCGTCGTTTGAATTCCGGCAGTACTTAGGCATGAACAAACACAAGCAAAGTACCATTATTTTCTATGGGAGCAGAGACCCAGAAACCAAAGACTCTAAAATTGAATGGTTGTGTGAGAGTATTTTCCTCTATGATCACAAACCGGGTTTTTCTCGACTATTAGTGATCAAAGCAGACATAATTCAAAAAATGGAAAATCAAATTGAAAGATGAACAAGAAGAGAGAGAGAGAGAGAGAGAGAGAGAGAGAGAAAACAAATTAAAGAAAAGTGAGAATAGGCATGTACTCAGAGGTTAAAGCTGGTAGCATATGCTTTATCTTCATTTCTGAAATTCATCAGTTACAAGTCCATTGGTTTTTTCTCAGAGCCCATAAAAATGGCAATTCCGATGATTCTACCCCAGTGGCTATCTCCTAAGTCTGGTCTTTGTTGATTTTACATTCACTTCCAAATCCAACGAACACCAAGGATTTGGGTTTCTGTTCATCCAACCATTCGAAGATCTTACTCCACGGGCCATCGTTTGTGGCGGCAATTCGGGTTTTGTTTGGTTTTTCCGATGGAAGAAACCCAGTGAGAATCACTGGCTTATCGATCATCTTCCCAAACAAATCGAAGTACTCACCTTCAATCTTCAAAGTTACCAAAAGTGGATAATTGTAACAAAACGTAGGGCCCTTCACCACTAATTCATCTTTTCAAATGGGAGATGATTGCCCATCTGTAAATATGAATGTAAAAAGCAAGTTGGATTTCTGGGTTGGTGGGTTGAGTCACGTAACAACACCCCCCCCCAACGTGACATAACCCCATTCACTCCATCTATTTCACGTCCCACATCACGCGCCTGTAACCTACACCGTCCAAAAGAGTACTATTACCTTTTTTTTGGAACGTGGATCTCATACACCTCTTCCCATAAATACATGTCGGTCTACAAACTCAAATTAACACTTTAATGGCAAAATAGTAAACAAACAATCCAAAGGACTAAACGGTTTAAAAGAAAACAATTAGGACCACATGATCTACAAGATGACACAATGGGATTTACTGGTCAATTCCCCTTTAAAAAAATATATATATTTTCTTGAACACTTTTTTGAATTCAAAATTGACAATTCGAGTAAAGATTACTCTGATGCATTGAAGAACGTTAGATTAATTATTTTATTATACTCAAGATACACTCCAGTCTTTGTAACCAAATAATTCTACCATCCATCCATCAATGATCGCCTATAAAAGGCACACCCTAACATATCCTAATCACTCTCTCTCTCTCTCTCTCTCTCTCTCTCAATTTCTAACAAGCAGGCCACTCTAACTTATCTCAATCTTTCTCTGTCTCTCTAAATTTCTAACAAGCAGGTTGTGACTGTTGAAATAATAAAAAAAAGGTCCACTAACAATAACCATCTATGAGGCAGCAAAGTGTAAAATTCTTTATGACATAAGTTAAGTGGGGTTTTTTTTGGTTAAAATAGACAAAAAATAATTTTTAGTTCAATAAAATAAAATGTCACATTTAAATCATAATTATTTTATTTTTTCTTTCACAAAAATAAAAAAAAGTCAAAAAGCCTATCCCGAACGAGACTTTTTAGCCCTAGGTTAAAATAGTCACAAAACTAAAAAATCAAAAAACCAACTCACATGGGTGCCTCTATTTACACACCATAAATTATCTTAAGGCAAACCACTTCTAAAAGCACACCTTTAATAATTTAGTAAATATATATTTTGCTCATCACACACCACAAATTTATATATTTGTCTTTACTCACACACCCATCCACAACAATATACACACAAACTCCCATATTTATCCTCACTCACTCACACACCCCCACACACCCACCTTCGTCCATCTTCCCCCCTCCATTCTCAGTTTCAAGCGATGAACACTGTGTTGGTGCTCAACAAAGTCATTAAACATTCGAAAACAAAAAGAAAAAACTATTAATTTTTAACATGAGACTACCTCATTAGTAATAAATTGACTCGTGTAGTCAACAAGACCCCCAGATCCAACATTACTGCATTCCACAGATGCACGGTTTCGAAAAAAAAAAAAATTAGCTGTTCGGAAGTGCAGAGTTGAATTAAATGAAATAGTTTGACCGTAGTAATCCGAACACATTTGTTCGGTTTTCGATAGTCGAACAAATGGAATATGTTCGATTTGTAGTCTGTTGAACATATGTAAGTTGTTCGATTGTAGTTTGTTGAACATATGTAAGTTGTTCGATTGTAGTCTGTTGAATATATGTAATTTGTTCAATTGTAATCTGTTGAACATATGTAAGTTGTTCGATTGTAGTTTGTCGAATAATGATATATTATTCACCTCTGGTTAATCGAACAACGATTTACCACTCATACACGAAAACGAAGACAAAAATAACCAAAAAAAAAAAAAAAACTTTTCATTGCACCATTCTTCCGAATGAGAATTGTCAGATGCATCATTCATTGAATCCAATCAAAATCTTCAATAATACTATATTTTTGATTATTTGTTGAAGGGTTTTTGATTTTGGTTTTAGGATTTTTAGATTCTTAACAGAGAAGATATGTAAGGAACAAGTTTGAAAATGATGAATTATATTATATTGATTCTTGTTCTTTATGGTAAATACACAAATGGTGTGTATCATAACTTGTCCTCTATAGTCATTTCACTTAAGGTTAAAATTGTAATAAAAAATAAATTAATCAATGATTTGCCTTGAGAGGAAAAGTAGTGTGTAAATAGAATGACCCAACTCACATTCTAAACAAACCCTAAATATTAACACCATGATATAACACAAAGTGTGTTACAAAAATGAGAGAATATTTTCAAAAGTTGAGAGTCATCTTCTCTACGATTCATAAAGAAAAAAAATAAAATAAAAATTGAATATCTTCTTCTCTATTAACTAAATATTTTAATTTTTAAATAAATTAATAATAACAAAGTGAGAGTTAATGAGTTACAGTGTTACTTTTGTCAGTTATTTTCAAAAGGTGAGTTTTGTCATTGATGATAGCTATTGGTTGTGACTCCCTCATAGTAAAAAAGAGAAAAATAAAACCCGTGATTTTAAAATAAAAGAAAAGCCCCAATTGTTACTTTTGTCAGTTACTTCCAAAAGGTGAGCTTTGTCATTGATGAAAGCTATTGGTTGTGACTCCTCAGTAAAAAAGAGCAAAATAAAACCCGTGATTTTGAGATAAAAGAAAATCCCCAAATGGTGAGAGCTTTGTTTGATTGTTTGTAAAAGAAAAAATGTGAAAAGAAAGTAATTTATAAAAAAATAACATACCCACCTAACTCACTTACATTACTTTTATTATTATTTTGTTTTAGCACATCTGTTTCTTAGATGGAAGATGAAACCACCATCTTTCAAATATAAAAGATGAAAATCAAATGGCTCACTTTGGAAAGCTCGAAAAAAGTTAGTTTTTAGATTTTTAGTTAAAAAAATTAACTTTTTTTATCCAAGTCACTACCTAAAAAGTTAATTTTTTTAACTAAAAAAGTCAAAAATTAATTTTTTACCAACTTTCCAAAACATTAATAGTAAAGAAACAACCAGTGAGGGGGGGGGGACGTTACATAGATAAAATATATTTATCAATATAATAAGACAGAAAGGTTTTTAAAAATATTTAAAATATATCAAAGATACATTTAATTTTAATGATTTAAATTAATCTTAAGTATATATCAATTATTCATATCAATGTTGGTTGCCGCCTAAAGCTATGTTTGATTTTGATTTTTTAGTTAAAAAAATATGAAAAAAATTAAAATTGACTACATAAATCAGTAAGATAAAATATCACATTCAAATTAAAATTATTACATTTTTTTTTTACAAAAATAAAAAAAAAATTAAACAAAAAGTTAAAGAGATTAAAAAAATCAAATTAAAATAGTAAAAAAAAAAAAATCAAAAAATCAAATTATTTAACAACGCTGCTACACACTCCAGTGACGTGGACTTTTATTGGCCAGTTTTTTGTTTTGTTTTTTTTTTTTTTCTTTTCTTCCAATCCTGCAGTGCCACGTGGCGGGGGTCGGTGGGGTGAGGTTTACTGGGGTCCGGCGCATTTTTGATTAGAAAAATGCTTTGGAGCATTAATTAGTGCTCCCACTAATTAGGTGGCAGTGGGTCCCGTCATTAATGATGTGGTATTTTGATCTTGAAGTTATATTTTTTTTTATTTTTTTAATACATTAATGTTATTAGTGATGGTGTTTTTAGTGGGATGAATCATTGTTGTTTTGATTATTTAAAGTCTTCTCAAACGTTAATGTATCAATGATGATGTTGCCCACCTACCCACGCGGCTGCCCACCTACCCCCCTCTCTATCTCCCCTCTCTCACTCTCACTCCCACTCTCACTCTCTGTTAATCTTTCTCAAACGTTAATGGCCCTGTTTGGTACAGCTTAATTTCAGCTTATTTCAGCTTTCAGCTTAATTTAAGCTATTTTGATGTGTTTGGTTTAACTTATAGCTTATAGCTTTGTGGAAGTCAAAAAACAGCTTATTCTTTAAGTGGGGCAGGAGATGCTTTAAGAATAAGCTGGAAATCAGCTTAAGCTGAAAGTTATAAGCTATAAGCTGTTTAGGCATAAGTTATAAGCACTTTCCCACAGCTCTACCAAACAGGGCCAATGTATCAATGATGTTGCCCACCTACCCACGCGGCTGCCCACCTACCCCCCTCTCTATCTCACTCTCACTCTCACTCTCTGTTAATCTTGAACAGAACGAAAAAACCCACCCTCTCTGTCACAACTGTTCTTCTTCTCACACTTTGCGTCACCTTCTCTTCATCGACAACCACCCTCTTCGTCCTTCGTCACGCTCCTCTTCATCAACCCTTCAACCCTTCGATTTCAATTTATAGCTCGCAAGGTAAGATTTCAATTTGTCAATTTCCTCCTTCCCTTACAACCCTTCTCGATTTCAGTATTTTCCTTAAACCTATTTGAAATTAAACCTATTTTCCTTAACCTTTTGCAGTTTCTTCATTGCAATTTCCTGGGGAATGAAACTGCAATGCCTTGATGTGCTTGAATTCTTCTTTCCTGGTATTGTCGTGTGAAGTAAAATTATAAAGGCATCAATTTTAAAATGATGTATAGCTCGCAAGGTAAAAAAAAATCTTCTATGTTTTCTATTCCCATCAATTTTAAATGATGTATTGTGGCTTTCATGCTTTGTGTTTATCAATTCTGCTATTGTTTTTTGTCCTTTGCAATTCAATCTGCAATGGTGCAGTGTTTTTAAAATTTATTTTCTTTTTGATTGATGGCTTCGATTTTTCTTGGTTGTTTTCTATATAATCTATTATCTTTCTTACCTGCATCAGAAGTAAACCTACATGTACTGTTTTGTCCACTATTCATTCTTGCTTATATTTGTGGTCGTATTCATGCAACTATTGATCTTAATTTATTGCTTAAACCTGCAGGTCTCCATTATTTATTGACGTTTTCATTTGATTCATTGCTTTATTGGTTCATATATTTTCCATTTCGAATAAGATGGCCTCATGCCTTGTGCCTTGATCACACAACTACAAGAGGTAGTGGTCATATAGTCTTAAATGCTCATGCTTCTTTCCTCAGAGTTATTTTCCTAGCAAAAGATGATTGAATCTGCTTCTTTTGTAGTTATTGCATAAGCTCTTGGTTTTTTGGTTAATTTGTAGATGGAGCAAAGTTCAACTGTATAGTTCTTGCCAAAGTCCAAGGTATCGTTTCATCTTCTTCACTTATTCTATTTTCTATTTCTTCATTTCTGACAAAATATTAAGCTACTCTGGATGAGACCCTTCATCATGCATGATGTGAAAGAGAAACTGTGCTTTGTTCCACTCAATGTTGTGCGCAATTTGCAGATTGCAACCATTTAGTATGAATATAGTTCTTGTCTAGTTGATTTGCTTGGGGTTTTGTTATTCTGAAGGATCTTTAGGATATTTTCAAATGTGTGGAATTACAAAACTGACTTCAGTGTGTTTGTAACTCTTTCCTTTTTTGATATATAATTAAATGTACAATATATTGGTACTAACTATATGTTTGGGATTTCTATTTGAGGCTCCTGAATCGATTGTAGTATATTTTCAGAAAAATATAGACAAGACCATTATAGTCCTTAACCAATCCTAAATCCTAAACCCTCATTGTTATGCTTGTTGTCGTGTATATGCCAAGTTCTAAGGTTATCTTTTGTATTATTTAGCATTCCGTAGTTTTTAACACAAGGTGTTGTGGTTAGTTTCATAATTCATAAAATGGAAAGGGAATAAAATTCACATTTCATTTACTTTTGTGTCTTCGATTTTTGTTTCTTCACGGATAAAGAGACAGTCCTCTGTGCCTTGGGACTTGCTACCAGATTATAAAAAAAAATAAAAAATCTTCCACAGATCTATATCACTTTATTGTTTGGTGTGTAGAATATTTTTCTCTATATAGTTTTGTGTCTGCTTTATGTATTGAATTTTCTAATTTTTATGTCTTGGCCGATTATAGCAAGCTTTAATTTCTGTGACTGGATTAGTTGTTTGGTCTCTCTTGTAGTCACTCTTTGCAAGCTGGATAGATATTTAGAAAGGTATGTTTGCCATCTTCATTCAATATTTGCCTTTTAAATATGCATGTTAGAAATTTTCTAGAGTATTGAGTACATGCTCAGAGCAAAGTACCCTGTTTGTAGGCCCAATGCTATATATATATAGGTACTTGACCTATCCTTTTAGTAGTGATTAGCATTACCCTGTGACATATTTTTCTGGAGCTCTATTTTGCAATTGGGAATCATTTAAGAGGACATTGAACGGTATGTGGCTTCAAAGTGATTAGTATTAACCATTTTAATGTGCTTTTATGTATTTGTTAACCATTGTATGTACCTGATAATTCTCTTCTCAACACTGTCATCACATAATTGGTTAGACTAATCACCAAGTCTTGCTCATATAAGAATGTCATCTTGCTATTTCATTGATATTTATCATTGTCAATTTAACTTAAAAGATTATGCCCAATGCCCTCATATTTAAAAATTTGGTTGGACTATTATTGAATTTTTATTTTGACAAAAAGTGTGTAAATTCGATGTGAGGTCACAAAATTGATGACCAAGATTAGTCAAAATTTTCATTTGGAACTAAAATTCTCATTTACAAAAGTTTATTCCTTGGTTATGCTTTATTCTTTCTTGAAAAAATAATCACTAAGTCCTATTTTGCTTTTAATAATAGCATTAAGTCCTATAAAGTTTCAATAATACCATTGAAAAATTTATGAATTCACCACTGTATTATTTTCTGTGACTATTGATGGAATTTTAATAAATTTTTGCCCTTTTGGATTGTTTACCATAATATAAAATAAAAAAATCATAGTTTCGAATAACAGAAAATGATCTTTTGATCAAATTTTTAGTTATATTTTGTTTAATATAATTTTCATAATTAAAATTGTTTATGAAATTATTATTCATATTAAATGAGAAGGGTAAAATTATAATCAAATTTATAAAGTTGAATTTTGTGGGAGTTGTCCATAATAAAACTTGATAGGAATAGTAATATTAAATCCAAAGTAGGACTTAACGGTAATTTTTCCTTGTTTGGTTCTATCGTTTTAATGTAACTCAATGAGTTAAACTTTCATTTTTAGATTATTTCTATATATATGGCTTTTGAATTTTGTTTTGGCCTTCCAAATGCATTGTATGTTTACAAATCTATGTCATTTCATGCAATACCTAGTTGTAGTATTTGTTCTTTTGTCTTTTTGTACTAGACACAATCGACAACCACTAAATTCAAATGTGGGCATGTTTTTTTAAATGTATATATATCTATGCATATCATTGCAAGCATGTGTATATGTGCCTACGTATGCATCTATACCTATGGTCAATTATAAAGTTGTTCATATGTCATGTATTGGAGAAAAAAGTTGGTGAATGCAAATCACAAACATATATTTGGCATACCATTCAATTATGAACTTACCTCATGAAACTGTTTTGATTTGTCAATTAGATATCATACTTCGTGTAACTAATCAGGATTTATTTGATTTGTCAATGGAAATATAAAGCATACAATTATTAAACAATTGTTGCTTAGAGTCTATTTTTATGTCAAGCAATGTTTTTTATTTTTTTAAAGGTCAACATTGAATCATTCATCTTAAAAGCTTTCGCCAATGCCTCAAAACTTGGAGATTACCTTGGTGAGATAATTAGATCGATTCATTTTAGAAAGTATAGAGATTGCTATGTATCAATTTGTTTTAAAAAGTTTTTTTAATGTTCGTGTTTTGTGTTTTCGGTTCTAAGTTAGTTTTTTTTATCAATTCGGTCCATTTTATTCTACCTTCATATTAGTTATTAACGTAGAAGGTATGTCATGTTAATGATTTCATCCATAACTACTCTTTTCAATTTCTGTTAATGATTTTATCCGTAACACTTGCTTGGTTAGAAATTTGAAGCTTATACATTAGAATTAAGGGTAAACTACTAATAGTTGGACTTAATTCCCATCAAGTCCTATTAAAAATAAGTTTTGGTAAAATTGTCGCTAAAAATTGACAATTAGTACCTTTTTTTGTCATGATTTTTATAAATTGTCGCTAAAACTTACAATTATTGACTTTTTTTGTGACAAATTTTTTCCATAGGACCTATTAGACAATAAGTCCACTTATTAGGACCTACACATAAGTACCCCTAGAATTAATGCTTCTACTTCAAGTGCGTTGCTTGAATTTTTAGTAATTATATGTGACATATTTTTCTAATTTCATCTTTGGGGTTTGCGTGCTTCCCGCAAGAGTTGTTCATGCTTGTTATGGAGGAATACGACAATGATCTTTGTTTTGTTTTTGCATCTATGTAGCCTACATAAAAATAAAAATAAAAAATCACAAATTATCAATAGTTAGCAAATTTTCCTTCAGCATGGTATAAGTATTGCATTTTGTTATGCTCATGTTTTTGTACATTGATAACTAATAGGTTCAAATCAAGCAATTTAAGATTGCTTGAACCATGGGCATGGGCTATCGTGCGAAGCACGACACCTCGCAACTAGTCTAATATATGTATGTGTGTAAGATTTCTGAAGATTTTGTATTGAGGCTTATAAATACCTCAACTACCTAAGTGTTTTAAGTAAGTAAAATCAAATATTGGGAGTGAAGAATTTCTCTTCTTTCAATCTCTGTAGCATTTGTGTGATCTCTAATATCTGCAACAATAACATGGCTTTAATTATGATGTTTTTCTTCTTTCAATTATTACATGGTTTGTCTTGTGTGACAACCATGCCATACATTGTCCTTACAGATGGCAGATTCAAGCCAAATGCAACCAATAGAAGTATGTGACATGTGTCCACGCTAGATGCAATATGCCAGTGGCTAAACATTTTGTACATGTACTCTCACATTGTATATAGATTTGCAGCTTCCATGACACGTGAGGTTGATAAAATCTCTTTGTTTCTGGGGGTTATGGTAGTTAAGGAAGACACACTCAATACTCAATTGCACATGACGCGAATGCCTAGTTTTCTTAGCCTCGCCACATCCTACGGACTACATCCCAATGCTGGATGTGGTAATGGTATCATAATTGGGTTTGTTTACATGGGAATTTGGCCGGAGAATGTAGGCTTTCGTGACAAAGGACTGTTGCCTCTTAACAACAGCAAATGGTGAGGAATCTGCCAAGAAAGCAGCAATTTCTCCGCTGATGACTGCAACAATAAAATCATTGGTGCTCGTTTCTTTGCCTCTGGAATCAAAACTCTAATCGGTCGGCGAGTCGATGGTGGTGGGGAGTACAGGTCTCCACGAGATGCTACAGGCCATGGATCAACTGTTGCTTCAGTTGCTGCTAGAGCTAAGATTTCCAGTGTCGGCTTGCTGGGTTTTGCATATGGAGATGCACAAGGAATAGCCCCCAAGGCCCGTATTGCGTCTACAAAGCTAGCTGGAGGAAAATTTGTACTTTAACCGATACTCTTGCTGCAATTGATGTTGTCATCTTTGATGGTATAGATATCTTGTCAATCTCCATGGGAAACAACTCCCCCAAGCCATTTTACAATGATGTTTACATGATTAGTACGTTGAAAGCTGCTCAAAATGACATTTTTGTGACATTCGATGCGGGGAACATGGGCTCGATACCATCAACAGTAGTTAACTCGGCTCCCTGGGTGACCACTGTTGGCTCCAACACCATTGACAGAACCTATCCTGCAAAGGTCCGACTCGGAAATGGAGAACAAGTCCGCGACAACTTTCTCTACTGTGGTAGATCAATCACTGATGATGCTTTTCCCCTCCAATTCTATAGCACTTGCACCTATGACAACATACCTTCAGATTCTATCAAGGGTAAAATCTTAATCTGCAAACTTCTTACCATAGGTTTGGTCAAGAAAAGTAGCACAAACTTCTTAAAATTCTTTAATATGCAAGTAAGGATTTTCAGAGTCAAGGCCATGAAATCTAGGAAGTAACGCAATCATACCCGGTTTAAAATTAAAATTATATGCATTTGGAGGAAAAATAATACAAGACGGAGCACTACTCCTTGTGGGTTGCAAATAATCACGCAAGGTTCAGATAGGTTGGGCCATTTGAATTTGATTTTCATTACTACCATTATTTGCCATCGTGTCAAGTGTGTGAGGGTGTACAAATAAATTAAATTCAGACTCAAAGAAATTACCAATCAATGTATCTGAATCAAAATCAATGGTCACCAACCGACCAAGATGATCATGATACCAAATATGCATGCAACATAAGCAAACTTTTTTTTATGTGTGTAAGATTTCTAAAGATTTTGTATTAAGGCTTATAAATACCTCAGCTACCTAAGTGTTTTAAATAAGTGAAATCAAATATTGAGAGTGAAGAATTTTTCTTCCTTCTTTCAATCTCTGTAGCATTTGTGTGATTTCTAATATCTGTAACAATAACATGGCTTTAATTATGATGTTTTTCTTCTTTCAATTATTACACGATTTGTCTTGTGCGACAACCAGGCCATACATTGTCCTTACAGATGGCGGATTCATGCCAAGTGCAACCAATAGAAGTGCGTGGCATGTGTCTATGCTAGATGCAGTATGTCAGCGGCTAAACATTTTGCATGAGTACTCCCACATTGTACATGGATTTGCAGCTTCCATGACACATGAGACTGATAAATCTCTTTGTTTCCGGGGGTTATGGCAATTGAGGAAGACATACCCGATACTCAACTGCACATGACGCGAATGCCTAGTTTTCTTAGCCTCGCCACATCCTACGGACTACGTCCCAATGCTGGATATGGTGATGGTATCATAATTGGGTTTGTCCACACGAGAATTTGGCCGAAGAATGCAGGCTTCCGTGACGAAAGACTGTTGCCCTTAGCAACAGCAAATGGTGAGGAATCTGCCAAGAAGGCAGCAATTTCTCCACCGATGACTGCAACAACAAAATCATTGGTGCCCGCTTCTTTGCCTCCGGAATCGATGCTCTTATCGGTCGGCGAGTCGATGGTGATGGGGAGTACAAGTCCCCACGAGATGCTACAGGCCATGGATCATTGTTGCTTCAATTGCCATTGGAGCTGAGATTTCCAGTGTCGGCGTGCTAGCCCCTAAGGCCCGTATTGCGGTCTACAAAGTTTGCTGGTGGCAGATCTGTACTTTAACAGATACTCTTGCTGCAATTGATGCTGCCATCTTTGATGGTGTAGATTTCTTGTCAGTCTCCATGGGAAATAATTCCCCCAAGCCATTTTACAATAATGTTTACATGATTAGTACATTGAAAACTGCTCAAAAGGACATTTTTGTGACATTCGGCGTAGGGAA
The DNA here is from genome assembly GCF_055761805.1 of Camellia sinensis. Lineage (NCBI taxonomy): Eukaryota > Viridiplantae > Streptophyta > Magnoliopsida > Ericales > Theaceae > Camellia > Camellia sinensis. Next base: position 175,794,136 of record NC_138962.1, on the reverse strand, counting down.
CATGGGCCTGACACCATCAACAATAGTGAACTCGGCTCCCTGGGTGACCACTGTTGGCTCCAACACCATTGACAGAACCTATCCTGCAAAGGTCCGACTCGGAAATGGAGAACAAGTCCGCGACAACTTTCTCTACTGTGGTAGATCAATCACTGATGATGCTTTTCCCCTCCAATTCTATAGCACTTGCACCTATGACAACATACCTTCAGATTCTATCAAGGGTAAAATCTTAATCTGCAACTATCGCTCGTATTGCATATTGAATTGCAGATTAAGATTTTACCCTTGATAGAATCTGAAGGTATGTTGTCATAGGTGCAAGTGCTATAGAATTGGAGGGGAAAAGCATCATCAGTGATTGATCTACCATAGTAGAGAAAGTTGTCGCGGACTTGTTCTCCATTTCCGAGTCGGACCTTTGCAGGATAGGTTCTGTCAATGGTGTTGGAGCCAACAGTGGTCACCCAGGGAGCCGAGTTCACTATTGTTGATGGTGTCAGGCCCATGTTCCCTACGCCGAATGTCACAAAAATGTCCTTTTGAGCAGTTTTCAATGTACTAATCATGTAAACATTATTGTAAAATGGCTTGGGGGAATTATTTCCCATGGAGACTGACAAGAAATCTACACCATCAAAGATGGTAGCATCAATTGCAGCAAGAGTATCTGTTAAAGTACAGATCTGCCACCAGCAAACTTTGTAGACCGCAATACGGGCCTTAGGGGCTAGCACGCCGACACTGGAAATCTCAGCTCCAATGGCAATTGAAGCAACAACTGATCCATGGCCTGTAGCATCTCGTGGGGACTTGTACTCCCCATCACCATCGACTCGCCGACCGATAAGAGCATCGATTCCGGAGGCAAAGAAGCGGGCACCAATGATTTTGTTGTTGCAGTCATCGGTGGAGAAATTGCTGCCTTCTTGGCAGATTCCTCACCATTTGCTGTTGCTAAGGGCAACAGTCTTTCGTCACGGAAGCCTGCATTCTTCGGCCAAATTCTCGTGTGGACAAACCCAATTATGATACCATCACCATATCCAGCATTGGGACGTAGTCCGTAGGATGTGGCGAGGCTAAGAAAACTAGGCATTCGCGTCATGTGCAGTTGAGTATCGGGTGTGTCTTCCTCAATTGCCATAACCCCCGGAAACAAAGAGATTTATCAGTCTCATGTGTCATGGAAGCTGCAAATCCATGTACAATGTGGGAGTACTCATGCAAAATGTTTAGCCGCTGACATACTGCATCTAGCATAGACACATGCCACGCACTTCTATTGGTTGCACTTGGCATGAATCCGCCATCTGTAAGGACAATGTATGGCCTGGTTGTCGCACAAGACAAATCGTGTAATAATTGAAAGAAGAAAAACATCATAATTAAAGCCATGTTATTGTTACAGATATTAGAAATCACACAAATGCTACAGAGATTGAAAGAAGGAAGAAAAATTCTTCACTCTCAATATTTGATTTCACTTATTTAAAACACTTAGGTAGCTGAGGTATTTATAAGCCTTAATACAAAATCTTTAGAAATCTTACACACATAAAAAAGAGTTTGCTTATGTTGCATGCATATTTGGTATCATGATCATCTTGGTCGGTTGGTGACCATTGATTTTGATTCAGATACATTGATTGGTAATTTCTTTGAGTCTGAATTTAATTTATTTGTACACCCTCACACACTTGACACGATGGCAAATAATGGTAGTAATGAAAATCAAATTCAAATGGCCCAACCTGTCCGAACCTTGCGTGATTATTTGCAACCCACAAGGAGTAGTGCTCCGTCTTGTATTATTTTTCCTCCAAATGCATATAATTTTAATTTTAAACCGGGTATGATTGCGTTACTTCCTAGATTTCATGGCCTTGACTCTGAAAATCCTTACTTGCATATTAAAGAATTTTAAGAAGTTTGTGCTACTTTTCTTGACCAAACCTATGGTGAGGAGACTGTAAGGCTGAAGTTATTTCCTTTTTTTCTAAAAGATAAGGCAAAAACATGGTTAAATTCATTGATCTAGATCAATAAGCACTTGGCAAGAGATACAAACTGAATTTTTAAAGAACTTTTTCCCAATACATAGAACAAATTCTTTGAAAAGACGGATCATGAATTTTTCTCAAAAAGAAAATGAAACTTTTTATCAGTGTTGTGAACGTTTTAAGGATTTGTTAAACTCTTGTCCACATCATGGCTACGAATCTTGGCGAGTTATTGGTTTATTCTATGAAAGTTTGACTCCTCAAATGCGCCAATTCGTAGAGATGATGTGTAACGGTGAATTTTTGAATAAAGATCCCGATGAAGCTTTTGAGTACTTTGATTTACTAGCAGAGAATGCCCAATCTTGGGATACCACCGATACTCTAGGGCATTCTAGTAAAAACCAAGCCAAATAGAGGCCATGGAATTAAGGAAAGTTAATGAAATAACATCTGTGCCTAAAAGAGAAAATGTTTGTGACATTTGCGAGACCATGGGACACCTAACACTTGAATGTCCAACTATCCCAGTTTTTAAGGAGGTGTTGCATGATCAAGCAAATGCTATAAACACTTTTAAAAAGCCTGTTTCATCCCTCTATTCTGAGACTTACAATCTAGGACGGAGGAATCACCCAAATTTTAGTTGGAGGAGTAATAATGTTGCACTGCCCCCACAACCTCAAGGACATTCTAATTTTGTTCCATGTGCTCCCCCACCAAAGAAATAACCTTGAGGATACATTGCAACAATTCATGCAAGGCCAGACAGTGATAAATAATCAGACATCTCAGGCAATAAATGACATTAAGAACACTCTCACCAAATTGACATCTTCATTGAGCATTCAAGAAAAAGGTAAATTTCCTTCTCAAGCTCAACCCAACCCACAAGGACAATATGGTGTGAGTGATTCTTCAACTTCTGACACTCAACTTGCACATGTCAAATCTATTACTACACTTCACAGTGGAAAAATTATTGATAAAACGATTCCTATGAAGGCCCCAAAGCCTAAGGATATTTCAAAATCAAAGAGTGGTGATGATATTGAGAAGTCCAAGCCAAGTGAAGAAATGAGATGTCCGATTCCTGCTCCTTTTCCACAAAGATTGCAGCCCCCTCACAAATCAAGTCATAATGCTGAAATTTTTGAACTTTTCATGCTAGTCAAAATTAACATCCCCCTGTTGGATGCAATAAAACAAATCCCGTCATATGCCAAATTTTTGAAAGATTTGTGTACAGTCAAGTGAAAGCTTAATATACAAAAGAAAACCTTTTTGATTGGGAACTATACAGTTTATGAACAATTAGGTGAACCAAAGTTTAAGGATCCAGGATGCCCCATAATTTCGTGTGATTGGGAACTATAGGATAGAGCAAGCTTTGCTTAACCTTGGGGCAAGTGTGAACCTTTTACCATATACAGTTTATGAACAATTAGGTCTTGGAGAGTTAAACCGACTACCATTGCACCTCAACTTGCAGACCGTTCTGTGAAAATACCGAGGGGAATTGTGGAAGGTGTGTTGGTTCAAATAGATAACTTCTATTTCCCTGCCGATTTTATTGTATTGGACACACATCCTGTTTTGCATACACACAAATTCTTGTCATTTTAGGTCGTCCATTTCTTGCAACTTCCAATGCTTTGATTAATTGTAGAAATTGTGTGATGAAATTGTCTTTTGGTAATATGACTTTGGAGTTGAATATTTTCAATATTTGCAAACAACCAAGGGATAGTGATGAGATTGAGGAAGTGAACTTGATCGATACATTTGTTGAAAAGCATTTCAATAACTCCTATTTTTCTGATCCACTTGAATCTTGCTTAGTTAATTCTTGTGATTTTGATGAAGATTCAAAAATTGCATACATTTGTTCTTAATTGGAATCTGCACCGTAATTGAAAGACTACAAGTGGAAGCCAAAGTTTGAGCAATTGCCAACTTCTGTGAGTAAGCCTTTGCCATCAAGTGAACAAGTACCAAAATTTGAGTTGAAACCTTTGCCTACAGAGTTGAAGTATGCATTTTTAGGACCCGAGGACACATATCCAGTGGTAATATCTTCTAAACTTGACTCTATGCAAGAAGGTAAATTACTTAATGTTTTGAGACAACATAAAGGGGCAATAGGATGGACCAGTGCAGACATTAAAGGAATTAGTCCCTTGGTGTGCACTCATAGAATTTATTTGGAAGAAAATGCCAAACCTTCGAGGGAGATGCAATGTAGGTTGAATCCTACAATGAAAGATGTTGTGAGAGGAGAGGTCCTTAAGCTATTAGATGTGGGGGTCATTTATCCCATAGCTGATAGTAAATGGGTAAGTCCCACACAAGTAGTACCCAAGAAGTCTGGAATAACTGTGGTAAAAAATGAGAACAATGAGATGATTCCATCTTGTGTTGTTACGGGTTGGCATATGTGCATTGGCTATAGAAAATTAAATTCCATGACTAGGAAAGACCATTTCCCTTCGCCATTTTTGGACCAACTTTTAGAAAGGGTAGCTGGACATGCATTTTATTGTTTACTAGATGGGTACTCGGGATATTACCAAATTGAAATTTCATTAGAGGACCAAGAAAAAACCACTTTTACATGTCCTTTTGGTACTTCTGCTTTTCGAAGGATGCCATTTGGATTATGTAACGCTCCAGCCACTTTTCAAAGGTGCATGCTGAGTATTTTTAGTGATATGGTGGAGCAATTTTTAAAAGTTTTTATGGATGATTTTTTTGTATTTGGAGTTTCTTTTGATGATTGTTTAACAAATTTACAGAAAGTTTTGTCTAGGTGTGAAGAAAAGAACCTTGTGCTAAATTGGGAGAAGTGCTAATTCATGGTTACTTTTGGGATTGTACTTGGACACATTGTTTCCTCTAAAGGAATTGAGGTAGATAAATCTAAAATTGAGTTAATTGCAAATCTATCTATCCCTAAGACTATTAAAGATGTTAGACCATTCGTAGGACATGCAGGTTTTTATAGGAGATTCATTAAGGATTTTAGTACCATATCTAGACTGTTATGTAATCTCTTATTAAAAGATGCACCATTTGAATGGACTAATAAATATCAAGAGGCTTTTGAAAAATTGAAAACTGCAAAAATAAATTGATGAATGTAAAAATAAATTGATGTATATTATTGATAGATATATTGATGTTATTTTCTGTCTATTACAAATGGTTCCTTATATAGATGTAGGTGTAGTGGATGGTGTGTAGTGGATGGTGATAGTGGTGTAGTGGGTTAGGTTTAGTGGAGTAGGTGAGGTGGTAGTGGTGTAGTGGGTTAGGTTTAGTGGAGTAGGTGAGGTGGTAGTGGTGGTAGGTGATGGTAAATTCTAACAGCCCCCCGCAAACTCAAGGAGGATAGAAACTAACCAACTTGAGTTTGAAGAGAGGAACAAAACAAGAAAATACATAAAAAAAAAAGGATAGGAGACACTGTATGGTCGTGTCAGACCATTGGTGAAGACACTGAATGGTGGTGTCATAACGTTGTAGAGGACACTGTATGGGGGTGTCATAACGTTGTAGAGGACACTGTATGGGGGTGTCATAACGTTGTAGAGGACACTGGATGGCGGTGTCAGACCGATGTAGAAGACAGTTTATGGGGTTATGTCGGACCGTTGTAGCAGACAATGTTGTGACAGTTGTTGTGACAGTTTACGGAGTCTTGCTGGACCCTTGTAGAAACTAACCGGAATCAATGTCGGGACAGTTTACAGAGTCTTGTCGGACCCATGAAGGAGCTAACCGGAATCAATGTCGGGACAGTTTACAGAGTCTTGTCGGACCCATAAAGGAGCTAACCGGAATCAATGTCGAGACAGTTTACAGAGTCTTGTCGGACCCATGAAGGAGCTAACCGGAATCAATGTCGGGACAGTTTACAGAGTCTTGTCGGACCCATAAAAAAAATCGCACCCTCAAAAGGTGCGCCCAATTTTTTCAAAAGGCGTGCCATCAAAAGGCGTGCCCAATTTATCAAAAGGTGTGCCGGACATGATGGCGAGGCACGTGAGTGTCTTGGTTGGCGTGCTCGTTTGTCGTTTGGCGTCAAGTGGCGCGCGATACGCGTGGCTGCCCCGTCGTCATGGTCTTTATAAGCGGAGGCTAAGGCTGAGGCAGAGGCGGAGACAAAAAAAACTTGCGAGAGATATTCTGAGAGAGAGATTTCTGAGAGAGATATTCTGTAATACTCTGTTGTCTGAGAGAGATTTCTGAGAGAGATACTCTGTAACACTCTGTGGCCCAGAAAATGGCTTCATCTTCCCGGAGTCTGCTCACTCTCTTTCCTGACCTCAACGAGTCAACAAGAGAGAGAACTGGTGCGGTGGCACTGGAACCTCAACCAAGCGCCCCGGAGTTTGCTCCGTTGAACTTTCCGATGCGGTCGGTGGAGCAAAGAATGGCAGTGCAGTCGGATGTGGAGGCCAATCAGTATACTTTGAAGTTATGTGTGGAAAGCATGACGGCGGTCACAAACTTGTCGCACCGGCTGCAGAGCAGGACAAATGAGGTGCAACAGTTAAACTCCCAGCTGGCTCTGCTCCAACACATGTATAAGGATGCGCGAGCAGAGATGAGTGTGCTAAAGGCAGAAAACAAGGAGCTGAAGCGGAAGGCCACTGTGATGTTCCGATTTGGAGGTCCGCCGTATGCTGCAGTGGAGGAGCAGGGAGTAGTGATCGTGCCCAGTGGAGTGGGAAGCACAGAGGTAGCACCGTCAAGGACCGCCCAGGACGGAGGCAAGAAGAAGAGACCTGCAGTAGAGTAGAGAAGGAAAAAGAAAAAATCCCACTGTGGGAGTGGTTTTTTTTTTTTTTTTTTTTTTTTTTTTTTTTTGTAAGTGTGATTGGGGTTGATCCCTCAGATGAATAAAAGAAGGGAAGGTTTGGTGTGCAAATCTTTATCACACGGCGTTGTGAAAAACAGCAATGGTGTTGGTTTTTTTTTTTTAATAAATAAATAAAAAAAATAAAATAAAATAAAATAAAATAAAGAAATGGAGGCAACGTGGGCGAGAGAAAAAGTAAAGAGAGAGAGAAAATTTGTTCTCCGAATTGAGAGAGAATGGCTGTAAAGTGTTTGGTGACAGCTATCTTCTTTAGGTTCTGCTCATGGTATACTTTCTTTAATGCCTCGTGATAAGCATCTTTACAAATGTGCTCATGCTCTCAACAGTGTTGCTGCAATTCCTAGACGTGCAACTGTTGTAAATTGCTGCAGCCAAAATCTTGAATATGGTTGTAATAGGGCTTCCATGAGGAATTTTGGTCCTGTAAATAGGGGAGCCAAGGAGGAAGACTGGGATAGAGATTAATATTGTCGCAGAGGAGATCTCGAAGAAAGTCCTGATTCATCCTCCCTGACCGCAAAATCACGTCAAAATAGAAGAGTTGATTCGCGGCCGTAGGTAAAACTCCGATCGGCGGAGAAGCATGAAACTGAGGTTGCTGGAACGGAAACCTAGAGGCAGCGGTGCCGAATCCGGTAAATCCGCAGCCGTGAGAGAGACTGAGAACGAGCGGAGGCGACGAATCGACCATCCGCGCCGGAGAGAAGCCTTCGCGACTCGAAGACTCGACGGTACTGCTCTCACTCGGACTCCGATTACAATTCACTTTCTTGATTTCATTGATCTTCACATTATTATTCTCTTCCGGTTGAGGAAAATTAGTTTTGGCCTTAGCACCGCGAAACTCTCTGGCGGCGGTGTCGTAGGCTTTGGCCGCCTCCTCCGCCGTATCGAAGGTCCCCAACCAGACGCGGCTCTTGCGCGCGGGATCTCTGATCTCGGCAGCGTAGCGGCCCCACGGCCTCTTCCGTATGCCTCTAAAATGCGCCTCTTTGCCGATCGCGGCGGCGGTGGCGGTGGCCTTCACAGCTCCGCCGTCCAATTTCTCCTTGGGCGCCATACACAGTTCGTCACCTATACATACACAGTTGGAAATATGTGTGATTGATTGTGTGTGAAAGAGAGAGGGAGACGGGAGGTGTGGTGTAGCTGAAACCGGCGGAGCGGACACCACAGGAGGTGTGGCCGGAGATTGACAAGAGTTCAGTTCAGTTATGGAATTTGTGGCAGCGGAGTGAAGGTATGTGTAGAGGTCCGGCGGGCGGCCAAGGCGAGGCTGCCGCCCGCCGGTGAAGCAGAATTATTAGTTTCTCAACCTCGCTCTGATACCATGCAAAAATAAATTGATGAATGTAAAAATAAATTGATGTATATTATTGATAGATATATTGATGTTATTTTCTGTCTATTACAAATGGTTCCTTATATAGATGTAGGTGTAGTGGATGGTGTGTAGTGGATGGTGATAGTGGTGTAGTGGGTTAGGTTTAGTGGAGTAGGTGAGGTGGTAGTGGTGTAGTGGGTTAGGTTTAGTGGAGTAGGTGAGGTGGTAGTGGTGGTAGGTGATGGTAAATTCTAACAAAAACCATGCTTACTTCTGCCCCTATCATGCAACCACCTAATTGGTCTTTACTTTTTGAAATTATGTGTGATGCTAGTGATTATGCAGTTGGAGCTGTTTTGGGACAACGCATGGACAAAAAGCCATATGTCATTTACTATGCTAGTAAAAATTTGAATAATGCCCAAATGAACTACTCTACCACAGAAAAAGAGTTGCTAGCTGTAGTATTTTTTTTGCTCTTGACAAATTTCGTGCTTATTTAGTTGGATCGCCTATTGTTGTATTTATTGACCATGCAGCTTTAAAGTACCTTCTCACCAAGAAGAATGCTAAGCCGCGCTTGATTAGGTGGATCCTTCTACTCCAAGAATTCAACATCACAATTAAAGACAAAAAAGGAGTAGAAAATGTTGTGGCGGATCATTTGTCTCGACTTGTGTTTGATGACTAAATAGAAACAATGCCCATAAAGGATACTTTCCCTGATGAGCAATTGTTTACTATTACTGATTTGCCTTGGTATGCTGATATTGTTAATTAACTTGTTACAGGCATGATCCCGAGTTAATGGAGTGCACAAGACAGAAGGCAATTTTGGTTGAGGTAAAGAATTTCTTTTGGGATGATCCATATTTGTTTAAATATTGCCCAGACCAAATCATAAGATGTGTCCCTAATAATGAAATAAATAGTGTCATCTCCTTTTGCCATTGTGAAGCTTGTGGAGGCCATTTTTCTTCAAAGAAAACTGTGGCAAAAATTTTGCAGTGTGGATTTTATTGGCCAAGCCTTTTTAAGGACAGCCATAATTTTTGCAAATCTTGTGAGCGTTGTCAAAAGTTAGGAGGGATAACCCGTGGAAATATGATGCCCTTGAACCCTATTTTAGTGATTTAACTATTTGACTGTTGGGGCATTGATTTTATGGGACCTTTTCCTTCATCTTTTGGATATCTTTATATCTTAGTTGCTGTTGATTATGTATCCAAATGGGTTGAGGCAATTCCTTGTAGGCATAATGATCATGGGGCATTGATTTTATGGGACCTTTTCCTTCATCTTTTGGATATCTTTATATCTTAGTTGTTGATTATGTTTCCAAATGGGTTGAGGCAATTCCTTGAAGGCATAATGATCATTGAACTGTTTTAAAATTTTTGAAAGAAAATATTTTGTCAAGATTTGGAATTCCTCAAGCCATTATAAGTGATGGGGGGTTGCATTTTTGCAATCGATCTTTTGAAGTTTTGATGAAAAAATATTTTATTACTCATAAAGTTGCAACCGCTTATCACCCACAGACAAGTGATCAAGCTGAACTTGCTAACCGGGAGATTAAATATATTTTGGAAAAAACGGTTATCCCGAATCTCAAAGATTGGTCCTTGTGACTAACCGATGCACTTTGGGCATACTGTACAATTTATAAAACCCTGCTTGGCATGTCACATTATAGACTTGTCTATGGAAAAGCTTCTCACTTGCCAGTGGAACTGGAACATAAGGCATACTGGGCCATAAAGACATTCAATTTTAGCTTAGACAAAGCTGACTCATTAAGAAAATTGCAAATGACTGAGTTGGAAGAAACCCGGAGAGATGCTTATGAGAATTCTAGGATTTACAAAGAAAGAATGAAGGTGTTTCATGACAAGCATATTCTTCGAAAAACTTTTCAACCTTCACAAAAAGTTCTTTTGTATAATTCTAGATTACATTATTTCCCGGTAAATTGAGACCTCAATGGACTGGCCCTTTCATTGTTAAAACTATTTTTCCTGATGGAGCTGTCGAAATTGAAAACCCAAAAAATGGTCATGTTTTTAAAGTGAATGGACAGCGTCTGAAACCATTTTTGGAAAATTTTCCAACATGGAACTTAGTGATCTAATTTATCAAGATCTGAAAAAAAAAATTGGATTCAGTTTCTTTTTCATTTTGCATTATTTACCCTTTTTTTTTTCTTTTTTTTTTTTGTATTGCTAACCCATTGCAGGAAACGCAAACATCATTTATCATTTAAGGTAAACCCTTTCCCGTTTTTTTTTTTTTTTACATTGAGGACAATGCACGATTTAGGTTGGGGGGAGGGATTAATTATCATTTTGTGTTGATTGCAATGAGTTTGTTATTAAAAAATAAATAAATAAAGAAAAAAGAAAACTCAAAGTTATCTCTTAGATGTGCATTAAAGTGCTTGTGCTTAGTTGTGATGTTTTTGTTGTCTTAGCTTGCGAATTGTGTTGAAATTTATTATGCTATCTTCATTGATAAAGTATCCCATGTGTTCATATTTAGAACTTTTGCACTGCACTTTAGCCACATGAATAAAATATTTAGTTGATACGTGGATGTGACTTAAAAATCTTGAAGAATGATAGTGGAGACTCTTAACCCTATGAGTTTCGAGCCATTCTTTTCTTTGGAGGGTTATTATACATTTACTCTTAATTTTTCTTTGGACATGCACTAATTTGTTGTTTAGTCTCATTATTCCTTGTTTTGGTTAAATGCTGAGAATACATTTATTTGTTGTCACACTATTATTTCCTTGAGATCGTGAAAATTGAAGGACCATACCAATTTTTAAGATATGATTTTAGGCCATCTTTGTTTCTTTGAGCCTTATATTTTTCTGTTACATTAATACCTTGAAACCCATTTGAGCCTATATTTAGCCATTCTTTGTTAAACCCCACATCCAACTTGCCTTCATTTGTCTTGAAATTTGTTATTTGAGCTGTAAAAGGAGATGAAGAGAAGGGGTTACAAAAAAAAAAAAAAAGAAGAAGAAAAATTGAAGTATAGGGAGTGCGCTTACTAAAAAGCACAAAAGGTGAATTTTTGAAGGAGTCTGGAAAAATGAACTATCTGCAATAATCTCCTAAATTGTGTTATATTTATCTTCATTACTCTCAAGACCTCAACCTTTACCCTCTTTTTGATTTTTCCACCTTTACCCTTACATTACAACCAAATAAAAGTCCTATTTGATCTTGGTATGGTTTGGATATGGACATGATGGATAGTTAATAATGTGTGAATTTTAATTCTCAGTATTTGGCATTCCTTCCATGAGACTATTTATTTATTCTTTCTTGTGAGCATTTTTCAACCAAGTTAATATGTGAGAAATTTTGCTTTTGGTTCACATTATTCTGCTCGCATATATTTAGAGTGATATTTACACCATATTCTGAGTGATTCAATTGTTGAGTGTAAAAGCCGGCGAGCTTTGAGTCAAAGCATATTTCAGATAGACAATTGAGTTACATTTTACCTTGATGCTAAGAATGTGTTTATGTTGGCTAAGATTATTCACACCCCCTGAATTTTGGATACGTTGGGATATCTTTACTTGTTGCTAGTATTTTAAATTTTCACTGATTCTTTTGTTAGTATAATGAAATTCATGACTATTGTTCTTGAACTTTGTGCATATGAATAAGGGAGACTGTGAGGTTAAGTTTTTGGATGTTTGTGGGTATCATTTTTGGAAACCTTCACGAGACTATTACTTGTCCACTAAGGGTAACTTAGGGGTTTAAAGGCTTATTACATATGCTAAATGTAGTCGTGTTGTCCTGCGAAAGTAGTTTACATATTTTTGTAGTTGCCTTTATTGCCAGGGACTAGCAATTAGCTAGTTGGGGGTGTGATGAATGGTTAAAAATGTATAATTATCTTATTATTTTTAATCATTAATACACTCTTATCAATTTTAATTCCCCTGCTTTATTCTTAGTTGTGAGTTTAATGATTTAATTTTAATTTTTACAGAATAATTTGCAATTAGGATAAATGTTGGGGCTAAATGACAATTAAAGAAAAAGGATGCTAAATTGAAAACAAACTCTTGCCAGGAAGGGATGCAACATCACACAGCCAATCAGACTATTGGAAGAATGATGCAAGCTGTTCTTTTCCAAAGCTTCCAATTGGTTCTCCTACGTGTAAGGTGCTGAAGAAGTAAAATGAGGGATTGCTTTCATTGGGTGTATTGCGTCAATTGGTTTATCACTATGGCGGTGATGTTATACTATAAATAGATGGATAGGTAGAAGATGAGGGGATGATTCAGAAACATTCCGGAAAATTCGTTTCATAATACATATTAGTTTCTTTTTCTTTTTATGATGTTCTAATTTTCTTTGTTAAGGCTAGGGGTGAAACCCCAATGTTTTCTTTATAGACATTTTATGATTCAATCATGATTTTTAATGTTAGATTATTTTAATTGCTTGATTTATTTATTTGGGATTTTTTTTTTATTCTGTATAATATCTTGTTCTATTGTAGACTCAAGGAACGATAGAAGCTTCATATTCCCTGCAAATCAAATAACTAGATTTTTATGGTGTAATCAATCAGTGAAAGTAATTAATTTTTTTGCAATTAATTTTTATATGGAATAATTATTTTTATCTTCTGATTGGAAATACCTTTTGTGTATGTTTCAATTGAGTTGTATAAATTGAATCTAAAATATTTTAAAGAAAGCATTGGTGGAGGATCCTTGATTCCTTAGTACCCTTTTTATAATCACCTTATTTTATCTTTTAATTAATTATTTTTCTCAAATTATTCAACCCTTTCAAAGATTCAAAATCATATTTTTCTTTACTTTATTTGAGTGGTCGGTAATTATTTTGAACAAGCTGGTCTTTGTGGATTCGACCTCGGACTCACCGAGTTATATAAAAGTCACAGCAAGTTTTTGGGTGTACTAAATGGAAATGTTTCTACTCTTTGTATTGTCTGTCAATCTGATTTTGAAATAGCAAACCATGTGTTGTTTTGTCCATTGATCTGGAAGGTATGGTCTGCTGTGATGTTTTGGTGGGCAACTTAGTGTGTGATGCGAGGCTCAGTTTTGATGGTTTGCTCCAATGGTGGGCTGGATTTCGATTTAAGAAAATGGAAATGAAGATTTGGAGAGCCATTCCTTTTAACAGTTCTATGATCTATTTGGAAACATAGGAATGATTTTGTCTTCAAGGGTGTTCAATCTGACTTGGTCAAGCTGTGCGAACTCATTAAGATCAATGACTTTCTGTATGATCTTAGTCAGATTAGAGTCTGTGTAGGTGGAGGCTGGTGAACTGGAGTTGCCCTTTGATGTGTTTTTGGTTCTTTCTTTTGATGTTTTTTTTGCTGTGAGTTGGAATCTCTCTCACTCTTGCTTTGGTTTGGCTTTAGGGATGCGCATGATTGGTCTTGCATTGGGTGCTAGCATAGTTAGGGTGTAATCTCTTGACAATGATGCAATCTCTCCCCAAGTTTTTCGTGTACTTTTTCATGTTCTTAATAAAATTTGATTTTGTTTTGCTGGTCCAAAAAAAAAAAAAACCAGTGGCTGCCAATGATCATCATCAGGAGCCTGAAGGCAAAATTTTAAAATGAGACTTTTGACATTTAAATATAAAAATAAATTTACATGGTAAATTTTTACATAATTTTTTTTTAAAAAAATTTACTTTTAATGTGACTTTCCAAGAAATTCAAGATAGAAAACTAAAGGATAAGAATCCAGTGAACTTTAGATGAAGTTTGTGAATTTTTCCAACACTTGAAGCTTCCTAGTCGAAATGAAGGGGGAGTTAACAGACAAATTCCTTATCAACAATTCAACGGGTAGATGGAAATCAAATGTTGTTGATGAGCTCTTCTCGCCTTATGATGTGGAAAAGATTAAAAAACATTCGTCTATATCCGGGTCAGGGTGATGACATTGAATTCAAGTACTACATTCCAGCAAAACCAGCCATTTTCCTGCTGCTACAAAACACTAAAGCACTGGCATTCCACATCTTAGCTGCAAATTCACAATCTCTTAGTTAAACAATGGATGTCCATTTCTATATGAGGAGTCCACACCAAAGGGCGCAACCTCTGTTACAATTTTCCTTTTGCATAGAAGAATCTTGACAGGGAGTATTTTTAACAGGACTTCCACACAAAAAGTTTAATTTTATTTGGTACTTCACAGATACTCTGAATTCCAAAAATGCTGCAACTGAGCTGGTTCCGATGATAATCCTCTTGAGCTTTCCAATCCCGAAACAACATGATATGAAGATCCGACTGTAAAGACCTCATTTTTGGTATAACCTGAAATTCGATGGTGCCATTTTAGGAATTGTGCTAGCAGGTGTGAGGGTCATTGTGAGAGACTATCAAGTGGGCTAGCAGCATTAACAATGTCACAACTGCTCTTCTGTAGGCAACATTTGTCACTGTGTTTCATGATTGCGGCTTTAATCCATTGAACTTCAGCCCAAACCACCTTCTACTTTAGGACAGCAAATCTGTTTCCAACTAACTTTAGCTGTATTCGAACTTAATTCAATACCTGACCATAGAAAATTCCGCATAAGACTTTCAATATCTTTCAAAATTTTCTTAGGCAAAATGAGTACTGTGGCCTAGTACACCTGGATTCCAAACAACACAGACTGTATTATAATTGCAGCCTCCCTCCATATGACAAAAACTTATTAGACCAACTCTGAATGCGGCTAATCATCCTCTCCTTAAGCTGTTCATAGCCACTTGTTTTAAGTCTGGTTGAGACCAAACGCACACCAAGATACCAATGGCTCTGATATTGCCGTGTGAATTCCATGATGATGGGAGGGTTTGAGGACACTTATTGGGGCTGGCTGCTATATTTTATTTATGTTATGATGCTCCTTTGCCTTCCTTTTCTCTTTTGTTGCTAGTTGGAATCTCTCCAATTTTGCATTGTTCGGGGATTGTGCTAGCATATGATTGGGCTAGCCTTTTTCATGCCAAACTAATTGTGATGGAGGGGTTTCACGCTGATGCTTTCTGCATTGTTGTTCATTAATAAATTCTCGCTTTGCTTTTCTGATTAAAAAAAAAAAAATTTGGTGCTGATTTTATGGAACCAATTAGTGCATGGAAAGTTGTGATTTTGGCTAGAGAGCTGGGGCATTGGGGCATTCATTTGGAAGGAGACTCCTTGGTGATAAAAAATCCTTTAAGTTGAAGAAGACATCCTTTCAGTCACTGGTTATGCGGATGCAACACTTGTGGGAGTTTTTGGTTTTCTTCTAACTTGAAAGGGATCATGTCCTGAGTTATCAACAGAAGAAGAAAAAAAAAAAAAAAGGAAAAAAAGATAGACTGAAAGGATTCTGAAAGGGATCATGTCCTGAGTCACAATGATTATGACTGCACCCAATGGAATGGGTTGCCTTCATATCCAAATTAAAGAACAAATTTGAAACAGAATCAAGTCTGTCGAAGTTCATAAATGAACTTAAGACCTTGATTTTTGAGAGTCTGGAATTTTAGTGAACGTTTGAGTTCATAGCGTTTTGTGACTGCACCCAATGGAATAGGTTGTTTAAGTATCCACGGAACAAGTTTCATTCAAAATCAAGTCAACGTAGTTCATCAGAACTTGGAATTTAGTTTGGATTTTGAAACTTTGATTTTGTGACTGCACCTAATAGAATGGATTCTGAATCAGGAAACAAGTTTGAATCGAAATCGAAATTAAATCTGCCGTATTTCTAAAAGAGCCTGGGTTTAACTTTGAAAAGATGAATGATTCAAAATTTTTAATTTTCCTTTGACAAGGCATAAATTGTTGGATTTGGGGCTGCTGTTGTGCCTTCAAGGCACAATAGCCTACTGTGCTCTTTCGTGGGAGATTGTCCTGAGTGTTTTTTGATAATCTAAATTGTTCATATTGTAGGGTTCGTCGAAAATATTATCCATGTAAAAAATCAAGTTAATCGAATATTCGTAACCTCATGATTAGGTCCTAAAAATTTATGAAAATTATGTTAACCGTTAATTTTTATGAAAACAAATGTACTTTTGTTATAGGATTGCAGATATCCAATCAATTTGAATTTTTGTATGGATAATCTACTCGACGAACCTTACAATATGATAGTTTGGATTATCGAAAGAGATTTGAAACGATGGTCTATAAGGAAGCACAACAACTTGTTGTGCCTGAGTACTGTAGCCTGTAGGATCCCCAAATCCTAAATTGTCAAAGTTGATTTTTAATCAATTTAATCCACATTGGATTTCTTTTAAGACCACTATGGTGGCAATTAAACTTGCTTTCATTTTCTTCTCAAGTTTCAATTATTTTCTCTTCTTCTTCCTCCTCACTTTCAAACTCCAATCTACCCCACCAAAACTCACTATAAGCATCAATATCTTTGTTTTCTTATTTTGTTATTACTTGTAAATAAAAGAAAAATTGAATAAAATCAAACAATAGATGATAATAATAATCAAAACTGTTTTTTGAAACAACCCATCAAAGAGAAGATAAATATTCACATAAATATCAAAGTACAATTATTAATTTACTTGTTTTTTTTTCCACATAAAAATGAGTATTCAAATTGTTTTACGTCAATACTATTTAGATTTGAAAGTCCGAACAAACAATCTTGTTTGGCACTGGAAGACCAAACATGAGGATTTTACCTATTTAAGGATGATCTGGTGCATCCATTCCCAACCAAACCACCATTCTTTGTTTCATCTTTCTCCTTCTTCAACTTGGACCCAATGTGTTTCTTCTTCAGTAATTTGCAATGAAAAGACTAGGAAGAAGATGACGTAGCTGGGACGTGCTTGAGAATGGTTGAGAAGAGAAGAGGGAGAGTTTATTGATTTTATATTAAGGTTAATATTTGATTGTACCATAAAATTAAAATATTATATTATTCAAGGGTAATTTGTGGATAAATATAAAGTGTATTGAGAATAAATTATATATTTAAATGGAGGGTTGTTATTTAGCCTTACTTTTTTACTTTATCCCCCCTTTCCCATTTCTTTGAACCCTCACCCAACAAAACGAGTCCCCTCCATTTTCTTTGAACCTCCACCTTAATACCAACTATATCCCTAAGCGCAAACCCAAACCCAAACCCTAGTCTCTAATGCCAAACCCAAACCCTAACCCTAATCCCATCCCCACCAACTCTGACAACCATCGCCGTTATCTCTAGTGGCCAACTTGCAGACTCTTGCCACCACCTTCTTTCATTTTCTTCTTCTTTATCTTCTACTTCTCCCCTCACTCTTACCACCGCCGATGACTCATTTCCTCCAACAACGACCTCCTCTAGTCATCGTTGCCGCCCTCTCTCATGTGTCACCCCATGCTCCATTGCGACCCAACCATGTCGTCGTCCCTACTAGCCCATCAACTCTCGCCATCGCTGTCACCTCTTGACATTGCGATCTAGCCATGTCGTCGCCCCTGCTTGCCTTTCACCGTCGTGACCCAACCATCTCAAATCAGATTTAGAGAGAAGGAAATGATAGAGAAGAGAGAAGAAGAAAAGGGCTAGGGTTAGGGTTTCAAGAGAAGAGGCAGAATAAGAAGAAAAAATGAAAGAAGATGAGTAAGACGGTGATGACAGCAACGGTGGGTGGTTAGCAGTGATAGTAGCGGTGTAGTGGTGGAAACAAGAAGGAGGAGAGAGAGAAGAGTGTTGGGATAATGGTGGTGGTTGGGGGTGACGGGAAGGTGGACAACCAATGTAGTGGACGACCGGCATACCAGAGGTGATAGAATTAGGGTTAGGGTTTCGGAAATTAGGGTTAGAGGGTTAGAGATGAGAGTAGAAATGGAATTTTATCTTTGAACAAAATTAGAATTTAAAAAAAAAATGAAAGAATGATAATCTAAAGAAATAAAATAAATTTAAATAGAAACCCTCATTTAAATAATTTAATCCCTCATTTTGGATCAATAGGTGGGCCCATTTTAGCACAATGAAAGGCACTTTATTTTAAGACCACTAGATGGGCTATTTGAAAGTGCCACAAATGGCAAAGAATTTTTGGGCCATTGGACGGGCCACTTTTAATGCCATGTAAGGCCAAGACTTTTCGTGTCACATGGGCCCCATTTGGTATAATTGTTAAAACAGATTATAGATTATAATTTAACAGATTATAGATTATGACTTTAATTAGAAGTTGTTAATCTGTTCGGTGTAACTGTTGGATTATAGATTTAAGTTGTTGAGTAGTGTTTTTTAAATAAGCTGTGAAATAGCTTTTTAAATTAACTTTTTTTTTTATTATTCACTACTTGTCTAGATTTCTCATAATAATAATAATAATAATAATCCATAATCCATAATCCATTTGGGTCTTTTTCTATTTTTTAAAAAATAGAAAATAAAAAAAAATCTAAGAGTATAATCTTAAATTAACATGTCCACAACAGAAATTGATAATCAGAAGCAAGGGATGAGCAGCTTCTCAAAATCAACTTTTTTTAGTTAAAATAAGTTGCTAGAATTAGAAGCTATTTGAAATAAGTTTAACCAAATAGTCCAAAATATCTTTTCCAAATCTAGAATATATAAGTTGGCCAAAATAAGCCACAACAAACAGCCCCATGGACTGGCCCATGAAAATAACTAGCAAAGGTCACTCTTATATATTTGTTTTGGAAAAAATTATCGTACACACCCCTTATAATTAAAGGGTGTATACAGTATGGACCTTATAATTAAAGAAAAAAAATAACATATTTTTATATTTTTTGAGTCATAACTAAAAAAAAAAAAAAAATTCATAATCCAACAACACATGAGATATAACCAAAGATCTCATGAGTCATAAGTAAAGAAAAAATTAGTCATAACTAAATAAGAAAATGACATAATTTAAAGGAGTATATGGTAGAGGGTGTTTATAGTAAAATTTCCCATTGATTTTTAGCACAAGTGTGAAGTGATTCAATTGAAAGTTATTTATTTATTTTTGTTATGAAAATTCATGAAATTTGTTAAATATAGTATATATATTCTCTTCATATTTATGCTAATATTGTATTCATTATCATACTTAGGAGTACCATACGTAACTCTCTCTCCTCCTATATAAAGGAGTCTTGTTTTCATTGTTCATACACTAATGATTAATATAGCGTTTCTCCTTTCTCTCACTCTCCTCCTCTATCTAATATTATAACTTGGTATCAAAGCTTAGGGTTTTCTCCTAAACTCCTCGTCTATTCTTCAGCTTCATTATCAAACTACTTCTATCATCATCAAATCATCCGCTCATACTGTTTAGGGTTTTCTCCTAAACTCCTCGTCTATTCTTCAGCTTCATTATCAAACTACTTCTATCATCATCAAATCATCCTCTCATACTGTTTTCTATGTATCGCTACTGTTTTAACCATTTGACTACACTAGACTGTTCATCTCCTTAAGAAGAAGTTAACACCGCCAGAAACATCTTATTGGACTTCTAGCGTTCCCTTACGTGCCACCCAAAGAGAGGCATTGTCTCCAAGCTCTCCATGTGTATTCACGCGCTCTCTCTTAGCACTCTGTGTTGCTGACATAAGCCCTAGCAGTGTTCCAACCATTTATGTTGCACCATCTCAACCTAGATGTGCCTCTATGACTTCATTGCTGATGTCATCCTACGTCTGCCCTATCTAACATTAGCTTCCGTGCTTCTGAGCACGTCATCAACACTTCTGTGTCGTGCACCGTGTACTTCCTCTGCTATTGTAAGTCGTGCCTCAGCTTCAATGCCCCTGCGCCCTTATCACTATCATGCGCCGCGTCTCCTCTGCTATTGTGCGCCACACCTTATTATTGGCCTATTTTTGCACCTAGACATCTATTTTTAGGCTGATTTAGCCGGTACCAACTATTTTTGACCCTCCTAATTCACTGGTACACTTTATTTTCCCCAATTCTACTCCGACATCACTGGTCCCTCCTTGTGACTCCTAGTTTGTTCATTAAATAGATCATTTAGACAGTTCTTCTCAGCACGGTGGCTTTTCTGGACCACTGTAGATTGCTTTTCGTTCTCCTCAAAGGGGTTTAGTCTCCTTGGATACGATAGCCCTGCAGTTCAGACTCCCGTGGTTCTAAATCTGGTTTCACAAGTGCAATGTGAAACGGATAAATACAAAAGAGCCAAATCCAGAAAATCTTTTGGAAAATCGATTTTTAATCAAAAATGCCAAAAATTGACTGCCTTGCCAGATTTCAGAGTTGCCACCTAAATATTTTTGAAAAATTTAGGAAACCCGTGACTCGTGCCAAAGGCCACTTATCGGTCAACACCAAAGTGTCTCAGCTCGGGAACTTAGGTATGGAAGGAGAAGGTCATGAATTGAGCACCCCACTCACCTGATCAAAGATCGGCCTCTACTAATCATGATGTGATTCTTATGTACATTATATGCTCTTGCTCCGATTATTATGCTATCATTACAATGTGATGCACACAAGTATAGACTAATTCGTCCACTTTGGAACGCTTTGATTTCATGTTTGTTTGAAAAGTGTTTTGAATATGTGCTACTTAAAAAAGTGATCTCATATGTACATTTAATCAAATCATCCCAATTTAAGTGAAAAAAGTCTTTATCCATCGGCATTCAAACAGGTATATCAATTAAGCACTTAGCCTCATGGTGAACATGCTTGATATAGCAACAATCGTATGCATGCAATATGCTAAAGCAAAAAATGCTTACCCCAAATATCCGAGGCGAGCCAAAGGAAAAAAAATAGTTAGAAAAGATGCATGATCCTAAATAATGCAACATGACTAATGCAACGCATACAACATGAAGTTAATATGCTCTGCTACTAGAATGGCATGTGAGTCAATTCAAGGCATGCAATAAAAACACGTATTCAATTAAGAGAGTTGAAATTGACATTTGATTAGTATGATGAGCCGAACCTTATGCGTGCAAACATGAATATAAGTCATGGCAATGACATGAAAATGTAAAACATGATGCTACCATTATAAACAGGTAAATAAAATGGAGAAAGAAATGGGGATTGGAAGACATACACATTATTACAATTTTGTCCTTGCACAAGAGAGTTCAAATGAATGTCTTACAATACTAAATAACTAGCTACACTAACTAATTATTACAAATTAGAATTAAACTACTTACAACGCACGAATTAATCTAAAAGCAATTAACTAGGTTAACTAGCTATTACAAACTGAAAAGAATTTAACTAATTTAATGAACTAACTATTACAAGTTCAAATGAAGCTACCAATTTGGATACAACATACTACTATCAGCATTAATTTAACGAACTACGGGAAGCGAAGAATCGCCTATGCATGAACAAGAATTTCCACCCAAAAACCCCTCTGTTTTGCTGTTAGAACTGTTTTGTTTTGCAGTCAGAAAAATTATTTGTTTTCACCCCAGCCTCTGTTCTGTTCTACCATAAAAATGGTACTATCTGCATAAAATAGGGTGGCCGGTCGGCCTAGAAAATTGGTTGGCCAGATGGTTAGGTGGCCGGCCACTGTTTTTTGACACTGCATTGCTGTAACAGAAAGAAACAGAGCACAAACAGAGTGTTTTTAGGAGATGTTTGTCCTCTTTGCCTCTCCTTATAATTAAACAAATCAAAGGAAGGGTAGATTTGATTTGCAAACCATCAATTAACGCAAACTCATTGCGTGATGATCTATGAATCAATGGGACAAAGTCTCAATAAATGGAAAAAAAGAACAACAAGACTCCTCTCTATCATGGAGTTACCTCAAGGGAAGTGGTAGATCTTGATTCTTGAACCATTCTCATCACTAAAGAGTATGAAATGATTTCAAGACTCAATGAGTTCAATTAACGTCCGATTGAACCCAAACCAATTTTATTACTCTTGTTACCATTTCAGTCCAATTTTATTAGCCTTTTTTAATTGCCTTTCCATTCTTTCATCAGTTTAGTCCAAAGAGTGATAGTTAAGTCCACTAATGAAGAGAAGTATCAAACAAGAAGTTGTTCTTGGCATGAGAGAGATGTAATGCCTTGGTAATGAACCTTCGAAGAGATTAAATCATTAAGCTTGGAAGGGTCTCTTTCGCTTGCCTTAAACAACACTCGCTTGAAACGACTCTCAAACAAAGAAAACCAAAAAAAGAGGTTGCAGAGATGATTATTGCAAGTGTACTACAACACTACAAGCATACTATACAATGCATGAATGAAGTAAACACACTAAAACAGTCCTAAAACTCGCAAAAATAGTGTTGGAATTAAGTTGGAAAAGCTAGAAAAAGTGAGCTAAAATAAGAGAGAAATAAAGCTAATAAGCAAGCCTAAGGAGGGGTGGCTAAACCCTCCACTTTTTGGATCTCAAAACCACATTTTTAGCCTTTGAAAAACTCTGAAAAATAATGGTAAAAAGTTTGAAAAAAGCTGAGAAAGAAGTCGGAAACACAAGGGCAAAAGCTTAGAGAATATGGTTCAAAAAAGGGTGGTTAACCCCTCCACCTTTGAGAGCTTTAAGCCACAGGTTTCAACCCATAACAGAAGATAGGGGAGAAGTAGTGTAAAGAAGGCCAAGGTTATACCTCTTGAAAAGGAGTAAATCTTTGATTCACAAACTCACAAGTGAACACCCTCAAGAGCTTAAATTTAGACTCAAGAACCTCAACAAGGAGAGCTAAAATATTGGTTTAGGAAGTATAGGTAAGGTGTATGTGTGTTGCAAGATAGATAGAGAGAGAGAGAGAGAGAGAGAGAGATTTTCAAGAATTTGAGCTTTGGTAATTTTTTCTAACCTAAAAACATAAGGTATGGTCCTCTATATATAGAAAAACTAGTTGCTATCTCGGAAAGATCTGTATTGAGCCAGCTGGTGCAGTGCATGAACATGGGGGACAATTAGCAAAAAATATCTATTCTACCCGAAGACCTAGCCAGCCGACCAACCACTCATTTCTGGCCAACTGGCCACCTGTTGGTCAGTAGGCCTCTGGGTGGTTAGGCTTGGAAAAATCAGGTTTTGGTCCAAAGGTGATTCAAGATTCTAGGCTCTGAAACTCAAAAACCGAGGCTTCTTGCTGAGAAAATTGAGCGTGTGTACAGCGTAGAATTTGATCATCGGGTGATCCACCTAAGGCGCCCAAGTCTTAAGGGTGGTCAAAAATAGGGTTTCTACAATTGCCCTTCTTTGAAAAAGCTCGAAGTCATGAAATGACGTGAGTGAATGTCAAAGCCCAAAGACGACCCATTTGACACGGCCGCATTGGGCAAGCAATCAAAATGAAAATGCAATTGTTAAACTTGAAAGTTGCCTGTGTATCCCTTTGCAAGGAATCAAACCAACATAGTTCAGGGGCAAGGTGTAAATGATATGCTAGAGACTACACTTGAAAGCTGGACTTACACGCTTTGCGAAGATGGTTATTTTGAAAATTCATGATCATACAAGACAATGCAATGGGACAATAAATATGACAAGATGACGGCACAAGAATGAAACAAGCCTCAAGCTTAAATCAAAATAAATCTGACCGTGTCCCATACGGAAAAAGTAAGCAAACAACAATTCCAAACATGGCTCCCATGAAAGGAGGATGAGAGATACAAACCAAACTATGTCTCACATAGAAAGGATGTGAGAAAATGCAAGCCAAACTATGTCTCACGTAGAGAGGGTCAAAGATGCAAACCCAAACTACGTCTTACGTAGGAATGATGAAAAAGCTCCATGCCAAACTGCGTCTCACGCAGAGAGAGTGGAGAGTGCAAGCCTAAACTACGTCTCACGTAAAGAGGGGAGAAGCTCCAAGCTAAACTGTGTCTCAGGTAGAGAAGGTGGAGAGTGCAAGCCAAACTACGTCTCATGTAAAGAGGGAAAAAGCTCCATGCTAAACTGTCTCAAGCAGAGAGGGCGGAGGGTGCAAGCTAAACTACGTCTCATGTATAGAGGGAAAAGACTCCATGCCAAACTATGTCTCACGCAGAGAGGATGGAGGGTGAAAGCCAAACTACGTCTCATGTAGAGAGGGAAAATGCTCCATGCCAAACTGCGTCTCATGCGAAGAGGATGGAGGGTGCAAGCCAAACTACGTCTCACGTAGAGAGGGAAAAAGCTCTATGCCAAATTGCGTCTCACGCAGAGAGGGTGGAGGGTGCAAGCCAAACTACATCTCACGTAGAGAGGGAAAAAGCTCCATGCCAAACTGCGTCTCACGCAAAGAGGGTGGAGGGTGCAAGACAAACTACATCTTACGTAGAGAGGGAAAAAGCTCTATGCCAAACTGAGTCTCAAGCAGAAAGGGTGGAGGGTGCCAAGATTGGCTTTGAGTCAGGGAGTTGAGAGGGCGATCCCGGCTCTAAGTCTGATTCTTCTGATAATAGTGGTACCGATGGCGACAGTGCTCCCAAGTCCCTCCCACGGAAGAGGACGAAGAGGGCCTCTCGAGCTTGACTTCAATTTTGTATTTTCTTTTCTTTTTTTCTTTTTGCTTTGGTAGTGTAACACTTGTATAGCTTCAGATAGGCCTTTGCTTTTATTTTGGAAACACTTGTACTTTTTCTTTTGTAAAAACTATGATCTGGATAAAAACCTTGCAGTTTTATAAAAGGAGTTTGTTTTTACATCTTGACATTGGCACCACACTTGCATAAAATTGGAACTGAACGTGTAAAATTCTTGTATTTGAATGATGTTTGTAATCAGATATTTAGCCAACAATTGACCCAAAATGTAAAATACAACTCGATAAATGAAAAACAAACTAAAAACAACCTAACACAGCTATTTACACTTACTGAAAATAGAAGACTCAAAACAAGACCTCAAAGCAAAAAGACCAGAACAAAACAACATTGGCCAGCTGCTTGGCTAACAGAGTTGGTTGGCTGGCCACTTGAAGGGACAACTGGCCAAGTGAAGTGGCCAGTCGGCCACCTGAAAGGATGGCTGGCTAGGAGAAGTGGCTGGGCGACCGCCCAGGTGCTGTGGGTGGACAGTTGGCATCCACTCACACAACCTTATCATCTATAAAAGGTCTTCCTTCGCTATTTCTTCGACAGAATTTCATATATGTAGCTTTTTCCTCTAAAAAATGGAGATATTCCTAGCCGAGAAGCTCAAGGATTGGATAGCCACTTTGGACGGCTCAGAAAAAGTAAATTTCCAAGGTTTCGACATAAACGTACTTTTCTCTTTGAGTCGTACTTCACTTTGTTTTCCGTTCCTTCACGCTGTAGTCCGATGTTAGAACCCGGTTATGCATGTATTTCGCTTCGGAGCACAAGAGATGTGCCCTGCACTCGAAGAATTTCAGGCTTTGATGAAGTCTAGGCATGACAAGGAAATTATAACCCAGCCCCATTTTGGCCATGCACAGGCCCTGGAACAAATGTGTGGGCTCACTCTACATGAGGCTTGATCTTTGGGTCACGACGGGGAGTTAGATATTCCCGGTTTGATTCACCAATTTTTAGGTATTGGGGACAGGGGTGACCTTCTCTGGTGAGGTTATCACCAACATGTCCTCTGTTTATGCTTTCTCGCACACTTCCTTCTTGCCTCTAGTTGCGGCGGAGCCAGCATTGGGTTAATCGAAGTGGCCCAACGTCTAAAAAAGGGTAAGAGTTGCATTGGTTTGGCACTAGCCAAGACCCTGATGGGTTTAGATGCTTTTTATCGGCGAGAGTCCACTAGGTTTGTAGGGAGTCCATTGCTTCTCTAAGTATTGTTTCCCACCCTTCTTATTTATGATGCTCACATCACTCTACACTCATTCTCTATTTTTCCTTGATTCACTTTTCTTACTTTTCTGTCAATGTGCATCTCTCTATTCTTTAATCTCTCTTATTTTTCATCCCTTCCTAAGTGTGGTTGATGGATAAGTTGAAAGTGGTGGACCCTTGTCCCGCGTATTTAGCCAAAGCCTATTTCTTTCGTCAGTGGCTAATGGACTTCCCTTCAGAGGGTTTGTGGTGCGACTGGATGTGCAACAGATCCGCTGCTGACATCACTTAGCGTTGCCCCTGGCTTAATGTAGGGGAGATGAGCTACAACATGTCCCGACATCTAGGTATACAATTGATTGGTCTTACACACTGCGTGTTCTATTTTCCATTCAGGTTCAGACGCCAGTTTAGACATGATTAGACTTGCCTGGAAGAAGGGGTGGAATACCCGGCTCTATTTGCTGCTCGGGGTTCGTACTTGACTCAGTACCTCACTGCTTGGAGGATAAGAGAACTTCTTGCCCCTACCCCTAGCTTCTGTTATGCCCTTTCTGGTGAGTGCTTGACTTGGCTCGAAGACAAGGCACAAGTTGGGCCATCTTTGGCTGCAGAGACGTCCACGAGTGCGAGCAGAAGACATAGGACCGCCTGACTTAGCTGTGCCCCTAGTTTTATTTCTTTGAATTTTCTTTTCAAGGTTTATGATGTAAAAGCAACTTTGATTTAATCAGAGAGTTGGAGAATGTACTCGTGTTGAAATCGATGGGATTGAAGTTGTGAGTACTGAAATTTTTCCCTTTTGGTCTAAAAAATAGTCTAAGTTGTAAAAGGTAAAATTTTGAGAAAATCAATTCATTAAAACTTTTCAAAATAATTTTTGGAAACGATCACTGCTTGACACACATGGAATCAGTCCTTAAGATGTAAAACCCAAATTAGAAGATCATAACTGCATTCAACATCACTGCTTTATCTTGTAACTAACCCTCCTGCCAAATAGAGATAACGCAACCAAGCTAACAAATGATGGAAAAGATGGACTGATCAACCAAGTGGACAGGACAGATGAGTTGGAGACGGTTATGGCCGAACTTCGGGATGAAGTTGCCTACGTATCCCAAAGATGGGAATTAAGCCTTACGTAGTTCGGTTCAGGTTCGCTCATGTATTAACACTCTCCTTCTGCGCTCTAACTTTTGCCAAAATCGCCCTTCAGGGTTTTCAACATTGTGAGCTCAATTTTTCTTTATTTCTAATTTTCCATGCTCTAACTTTTGCCTAGGTTGCCCTTTCGGGTTTTCGACCTAGCAAGCCTCTCGGGGATAGTACTTCTTCAACTTGTTGATCGGTTGTGAGAACCCCAAGCCATCTAAATCCATAAGAATAATTGCTCCTCTTGACCAGATAGATTTGATAATGTAAGGACCAGTCCAATTGGGCCTGAACTTGCCCCTAGGGTCATGGATGGGGGCTCGATTGTCTTTGAGCACCATATCTCTTTTTTGGAGATTTCTGGACTTGACTTTCTTGTTGAAGGCGCTAGCGATTCTGTGCTGATACCCTTGGATATGATAGAATGCCTTCAGCCTCCTCTCGTCGAACAACATCAATTCTTCGAACCTGCTTTTCTGTCAATCCGTCTCCGCTATCTGATATTCATCCATAATCCATAGCGACGACACTTCAATCTCAATTGGCAGAATAGCTTCATCCTATACACCAGAGAATAGGGGGTTGCCCCTATAGATGTTCAAATTGACGTTCTGTAGCCCCAGAGTGAAAACGACAGTTTCTTAGGCCAATCCTTGTAAGTCTCAACCATCTTCCGCAGGATGTTCTTGACATTCTTATTAGTGGCGTCAACAGCTCCGTTGGTTTGTGGTCTATAAGTTGATGACTTATGAAAAATCACGTTGTATTTTTCAAGAAAATCTACCACCTCTTTCTTGAAGTACGAGTCATTGTCCGAGATGATCTCATTTGGCACCCCATACCTGCAGATGATGTTGTTCTTGATGAACTTGGCCACATGTGACGCCTTCAATATAGAGTAAGACTAAACTTCCAGCCACTTGGTAAAATAGACGATCGCCACTAAAATGTACTCATGTCCATTTGAGCCCTTTAGCAAAACTGCCTCAATGACATTGATTCCCCAGACTGAGAAAGGCCATGGTGAAGTCATGTTGTAAAGCTTTGACGGTGGTATGTTCATGCAATTAGCATGAATTTGACATTTGTGACAGCGCCGAACAAAGTTAATACAGTCTTCCTCCACAGTTGACCAATAATAGCCTAGCTTGAGGATTTTCTAAGCAGCATCACACCATTCATGTGTGCTCCACACTCTCCTCCATGAATGGCCTCCATGAGACGCTTCGATTCCTCTTCTTCAACGTAGAGCTTGTGCATTCCTAGATGGCCTCTCTTATACAACTTGTTTCTATAGATGATGAATTGGATGGCCAGAAGTCGTATTCCCCATTTATCCTTAGCATTTGCCCCTGGTGGATACATATCCATCTCTAGAAAATTCCAAATGTCATAATACTAGGGGTTTTTGTCTTGACCCTTATCTATTGCAGTGATGGTTTCATGGGCATGTGTATACTTCTATTTAATGATGATCGAACGCAGCTTGACTCAAAGCATGATGTCTACATTGGAAGATAGAGTTGCTAATGCATCAGTGAACCAGTTATTTTCTCTTAGCAGATGTGTAAACGTTAGTTTTCAAACCTCGGAATCAGAACATCCAAAGTCTAATGATAAACCTTCATTTTCTCTTCCTTGACCCTCCAATCTTCATTGGCTTGAGAAACAACCAAGTTTGACTCTTCGATAATGTCCAACCTTATTGCCCCTAGTTCTAGGATAGCTTCCAAACCAGCGATACATGCCTCGTATTTTGCTTCATTATTGGACACTTTGAACTGGAGTTTGAGAGCTAGGGGTATATGGGAATCATCGGGTGCTATGAGCAACACAACTATCCCATAACCATACTAGTTAGATGCTCCATCAAAGTACATTGTCCATGTTTCCTTTTCTACCTGTCAAATGTCTTCATCTAGGAATAAATACTCTACTACTTTATCTCCCTCCATTGAGTGGTCTGCCAAAAATTCAACTACTGCCCTCTATTTGACAGATTTGTGCGTGACATACTTGAGGTCAAACTTAGAGAGAAGAAGCAACCAATGAGCTAGCCTACCTGTAAGTGCCGGTTTCTCAAAGAGATATTTGAGGGGATCTAATCTTGAAGCCAAAATTATAGAATGAGCTAATAGGTAGTGTCTTAGCTTCCTCGTTGCCCATACCAAAGCCAAACAAGCTTTCTCGAGGGGAGTATAGCGGGTCTCGTAATCCAACATCTTTTTTGCTTAAATAGTAGATGGTCTTCTCCACTTTAGCTTCTGATTCTTGCACTAGCATGCACCAGCATGCACCACATGGTCGAATCCGTTACCGACAGGTACAAGATCAGCGTCGTCCCCGGTTCTGGTGGCGACAATACATGTGGATTCTGAAGGTACTGTTTAACCTTCTCAAAGGCAAACTAACATCGATCATCCCATTAGAACTTCTTCCCATTCTTCAAAAGACCAAATAGTGGTTCACAAGTCAAGGTTAATTTTGAGATAAACCATCTTATGAATTGCATTTTGCCCAGAAAGCCGTGCACCTCATTTTCAATCCTTTGTGGTGGCATTTATAAGATGGCTTTGATTTTAGATGGATCTACTTTAATTTCATTCTACGTAATCAGAAATCCAAGCATTTTCCCTGCAGTTATCCCAAAAGTGCATTTTTGTGGGTTCAACCTCAGTCTGTACTCCCTTATTCATTCAAAGAATTTTTTCAGTGCGGTGTAGTGACCTTCTAGCTCTTTGGACTTCCTAATCATATCGTCCACATACACCTCAACCTCTTTACGGATCATGTCGGGCAAGATTGTGATCGCAACCCTCTGATATGTAGCCCCAACATTTTTCAACCCAAAAGACATGACTCTGTTGCAGTAGGTACCCCATGGCATGGTGAAAGCAGTCTTCTCTTTGTCCTCCGGTGCCATCAAAATCTAATTATACCCCAAAAAACCCATCCATGAATGAAAGCAACGCGTAGCCTGCGGTGAAGTCTACCAGTTCATCGATGTGTGGCAATGAAAAGTTGTCTTTCAGACTAGCTCTGTTCAAATTCCGAAAGTCGACGCAAACTTTGATTCTGCCATCCTTCTTTGGAACCAGAATGATATTGGCCAGCCAAGTCAGGTACTCAGAGACCATCAAGAAACCCGAATCAATCTGTTTGGTGACCTCCTCTTTAATCTTCAACGCGCAGTCTAGATGGACTCTATAGAGTTTTTGCTTTATTGGTTAGCCCTCTGGGTCAAGAGGGATCCGGCGCTGTATAATCTAAGGATCGATTCCAGGCATGTCTTCGTAGGACCACATGAAAACATCTTTAAAATCCTTTAATAAAGCAATTAAACTCTTGCGTTCCTCCAAAGACAACGTGGACCCAATCTGAACCAAGCAGGGATCCTACTTAGTACCCACATTAATTGCAATGATTTTGTCTGTGCAGAGCTTAACACACATCTCCTCCTCTTGGTCAACCAAATGTTTCAAAGCCCGAGGAGTTTCTTTCTCTTTGTTTAAGTCAAAATTTTGAAGATCAAGATTAGTGCAACAAACCAAAGGAACAGAGAAGTAAGTGAAATCTAATGTATTCCCATTAGTAAAGTTCGGGTCCTCTGTTACAATCGACTCAAAAGAAAAACTAAAAGAAGACCTTGATAGGACGAAAAGTGGGTTGGTGGTTACACTTGGTTTTGTGGGTGCAGTTGTGGGTGGAGCTATGATTTTATTGTAGATGAGATCTTAGATCTCATGACGTAGGCGATAGCAACAATCAGTGGGGTGACCATACTATTGATGGAAAATGTAGTATTGGGTAGGATCATGCCTAGGTGGTAGTGGGTTGGGGAGAGGTCAAGGGTCGAGGGGTTTAAGGTGCCCTTTTTCCATTAGCAGTTTAAGAGCATGGATTGGGCTCATGTGATGGGGGGTAAAGGCTCTTTGGTTCTAGTTTTGACCAGTAGGTTGTGAAGTTGTAACGGTGAAGGGATCGGCCATGTTGGCTGCCGTGGTGACGGTGCTGATTTTTGCCGACTAAGGAATAGTGCTATTGCTAGCATTGGTACTCCTAGTGAACGACCTTTTCGCTGGTTCTCTGAATAATGCCTTTGTTAAACAAACTTTTAATTTGGACCCCCAACTCATGTAGAGAAGCAAATGTAGACAGTGGTACAACTATCTTTCTTTGTAACATATCCGGCTCAAGATTTTGAACTACCAACTAGACTTGTTTCCTTTTCGAGGGCCTGTTTGTCATCCTGCCTGCCTTTGCCCTCCATTTTGCAACAAAGTCGATGAAGGATTCCTTGGGATTTTAAGCAGTCGCTTCCAATTTGTTAATTGTTATTTCTATCTGAGTATTGTATGAAACCCCTCAGACAGTTCTTTCTAATTTCGCTTAGTAGAATCCTCTAATTTGGCATACCAGATAGCTGCCACATTCGATAGAGATCTTCCGAACAATGATAGTTTCTGAGCTAGAGTCAGGCCCATTGGCCTCAGAACATCTGAGAAAAGATGAACATGTACAATAGGGTCTCCACTCCCATTAAATCTATCAATGTGAGGCACTTAGAACTTTTCAGGCAATCTGACCATCCGGCCAACCAATTTTCAAGGCCGGCTAGCCACTCTATTTTATGCAGACAGTACCATTTTTATAGCAAAACTGAGCAAAGGCTGGGGTGAAAATAGATAATTTTTCTGACTACGAAACAGAACAGTTCTGGCACCAAACAGAGGGGTTTCTGGGTGAAAATTCTTGTTCATGCATAGGCGATTCTTCGCTTCTCACTGTTCGTTAAATTAATGCTAATAGTAGTATGTTGTATCTAAATTAGTAGCTTCATTTGAACTTGTAATAGTTAGTTCATTAAATTAGTTAAATTCCTTTGAGTTTGTAATAACTAGTTAACCTAGTTAATTGCTCTTAGATTAATTCGTGTGTTGTAAGTAGTGTAATTCTAATTTATAATAATTAGTTAGTGTAGTTAATTATTTTGGTGTTGTAAGACAATCATTCGCACCTACCATTAGGGTAAAAACCCTGCAGTTTTATAAAAGGAGTTTGTTTTTGCATCTCGAGCATGGCACCACACTTGCATAAAATTGGAACTAAGCGTGTAAAATGCTTGCATTCGAATGATGTTCGTAATCGGCTATTGAGCCGACAACTAACCCAAAATGTAAAATACAACTCGATAAATGAAAAACAAACTAAAAACAACCTAAACACAGCTATTTACACTTGCTAAAAATAGAAGATTCAAAACAAGACCTCAAAGCAAAAAGACCAGAACAAAACAACACTGCCCAGTTACATGGCCAACATAATTGGTCGGCCGACCACTTGAAAGGACAACCGACCGGAAGAAGTGGCCAGCCAGCTAGGTGCTGTGGGTGGATAGCTGGCTGACACTTACACAGCCTTATCCTCTATGAAAGGCCTTCCTTCGCTATTTCTTCGATAGAACTTCATTTGTGCTGCTTTTTCCTCTGAAATGGAGATATTCCTGGCCAAGAAGCTCAAGGATTGGATAGCCACTTTGGATGGCTCAAAAAAAGTAAATTTTTGAGGTTTCGACATAAACATGCTTTTCCTGTTGAGCTATACTTCACTTTGTTTTTTGTTCTTTCACGCCGCGGTCCGATGTTGGAACCCAGTTATGCATGTATTTTGCTTGTATCGGACTGTTTTGTGCACCTTGTATCGCACTGTTTTGTGTATTCACCTATACCGCACTGTTTTGTGCACCTTGCATCTCACTGTTTTATGCATTCACCTTGTATAGCACTGTCTTGTGCACTTACATTGCACTGTTTTATGCATTCATTCACCTCGCACTGTCTTGTGTACCTCTCCCGCACTGTCTTGTGCACTCACAGGGTCTAGGAGACCTTAAATCCTCTAAAGGTGCAATTCTTTTTGTCGTGGCTGAATGACTTCAGGTAGTCTAGTATAGCCACCTGACTGTGTTTGTAGTGAGTTTCTAGGAGATCAACTGAGACGGTGGAAACTATAGTTCAAATGGCTAAGGCCTAGAATGCAAAGGTTTGGAATTTTCAAGATTAAAGTTTGGTTTGAATACCCAGGGGTGTATCCTCGCCTTGAAATCTGTATGGCAGCCCTATAGGTTGATGTAGCTTGTATGCGCTTCAATTCTGGATACTAAACCAACCTAGTTTGTCACCCTGTTGGAGAATAGGAAAAGTTGCAAACATGGCAAGGAAGAAAAGTAGTACCTATGGTTTAGAAGCGCAAGATGCAGGAAGAAGTCTTGAAACCAAGAAGAAGAGGAAAATCCCTAGCAGCATAAGATGAGTCATCGCCAATTACCCCTTTAAGGTGCTTTCTAAGGCACCACTTCCTAGCTGCTACATCGCATCTATTATCTAGTACTTCTTTCGCATTGCATATAATATCTATCGCATGCCTCTACTGTATTATCCGTACATCCATTACATCATACCATGTTATTGTCTGCATTCTTTCCATGTTGAGCTTAGTTTGGCATGTGATCATACCTTTCTCACGTTAAAGCATAGCTTTGCATGGGTACGCGCCTATTCTGCAGGAATTGTGGTCTGAGGGTTCTGGTACCTTTTTTGTATTAGACGTGGTTTGTTTTGTGTCCATACCTTTTCTAGGTAAGATGTGGTTCGGCTTACGCCCCTTATTCACTGCATCCATTGTATCGTACTTTGTCTTGTTGCATTCAACATTTAGGATCATTATCTTTCCCCAGCAGATCATTCCTTACTTATATCATCCCACCCAATTACTTGTACCATTTCTATGAAATGCATAGTTCTGCATGTGTACGCGTCTATTCCACAAGAATTGTGGTTTGAGGGTTTTGACACCTTTTCTGTGTTAAACATAGTTTGATTTGCATTTCCATTCCTTTATGATATTTGTGTGTTTTCCACTGCTTGTGGTTAGATTATTTTATTACATTGTGTATCATTTTGCAATCTGCCCCTGAACTACGCTAGTTTGATTCCTTGCAAAGGGATACGTAAGAAACCCTCGGGTTTAACCAACTTCATCTCCATTTTGTTTGTTTGCCCAAGTCTTACGACTTTGTCAAAATAGGTTGCCTTTGGGCTTTGACATTCACTTACGTAATTTCATGACTATTCGAGTTCTGTCAAAGAAGGGCAGCTGTAGACACCCCATTTTTGACCGCCTTTAAGACTTGGGTGCCTCAAGTTGAGTACTCAATGATGAAAAGTTATGCTGTACAAAACGTTCGATTTCCTCAGCAAGAAGGCTTCGGTTTTTGAGCTTCTGATCCCAACCTTATGCCTTATTTTGACCAAAACTATTTTAGACTTTAAAACCCTATTTTCAAAATATTTTTTTCCAAATGTTTCTACGATGTTTCGAGGCTCGCATTTCATTTAAAATATTGTACTTTTTAGTAAACCGAGTAATGACAAAGTGGAAATAAATGGAAGGGAGATGAAATCTTTGAAAAATCATTATAAGCATCTTATTTATAGCTTTGAATTTGAAGGAAATAGGAGGGGAGGGAAGAAAACTAGTTTAGGAAAAAGTTGAGCATCAAACCATTAAGAAAGAAATGAGAAGCCTTCACTAAATTAGGTATATCTCTTTGTATACTTAGAATTTAGATGTGAAACCACCACCATTGGAAATTAGACTTTTGGGGCTGCAATTTAGACTTAAGAATCACCTAAAACCGAGTACAGATGAGGGAGACATTCTCGTTTGAAGTCGGGCTTGAAAACATATTTTTTTCGTAAGTAGCTGGCTGGCCAATTACAGTGGTCGGCTAACTAGTTGATGAGAAATTCAGCCATTTCAAGTTGCCGAATGGCCATGTGTCCCGGCATACCAATTTTAGTCGCCAGCCATCCCCCTACATGGCCGGCCGACCAGGTTTATCAGCTGGCAGATATTTTGCTGCTAACTGTTCCTCTATGTGCATGCACTGCACCAGCTGGCTCAATACAGATATTTCGAATAGAGGCACCTGTTTTTCTATATATACTTGACCATCCCTCTTCATTTTAGGTTAGAAAAAATTCCTAAGAGCCAAAACCTTGCAAAACACTCTCTCTCTCTGTCTATCTTGCAATATACATATACTCTCTATACACTTCCTAAACCAAAATTTTGAGTATCCTTGATGAGGTTATTGAGCTAAAATTTTAGCTCTTGAGGGTGATCACTGGTTGGTTTGTGAATCAAAGAGTTACCTCTCTTCAAGAGGTATAACTTTTGTCTTCTTTACACTACTTCTCCCCTATCTTTTCTAGTTGTTTTTGTACTATTTCTACATTGTTTTTATGGGCTGAAAATTGTGGCTTAAAGCTATCAAATGTGGAGGGGTTAACCACCCTTCTTTGAACCTTATTTTCTAAGCTTTTGCCCTTGTGTTTCCCAATTCTTTCTCAACTTTTTTCCAACTTTTTACCACTATTTTCAGAGTTTTTCAGAGGCTAAAATTTGGTTTTGAGGTCCAAAAAGTGGAGGGGTTAGCCACCCCTCCTTAGGCTTGCTTACTAGCTTTATTTCTCTCTTACTTTAGCTCACTTTTTTTTTGCTTTTTCAACTCAATTCAAGCACTATTTTTGTGAGTTTTAGGATTGTTTTGGTGTGTTTACTTCATTCATGCTTTGTATAGTGTGCTTGTAGTGTTGTACTCCTCATAGGTTTAGTGTTTTAGGCCTTAGACACCGACATATTTGAGTTGATAGCTTTTATTTTATGCTTTTCATACATGTGCTCACAGTTGCAACAATCATCTCTGCACCCTCCCTCCTTTCTTGATTTTTTTTGTTCGAGAGTCATTTCAAACGAGACCCTTCCGTGCTTAATGGTTTAATCTCTTCGGAGGTTCATTACCAAGGCATTACATCTCTCCCATGCCAAGAACAACTTATTGTTTGACACTTCTCTTAATTAGTGGACTTAAGTATCACTCTTTGGACTAAAATGATTAAAGAATGGAAAGGTAATTAAAATAGGCTAATAAAATTAGACTAAAATGGTAACAAGAGTAATAAAATTGGTTTGGGTTCAATCAGACTTTAATTGAACTCATTAATTCTTGAAATCATTTCATACTCTTTAGTGATGAGAGTGGTTCAAGAATCAAGGTCTACCACTTCCCTTGAGGTAACTCCATGATAGGGATGAGGCTTTGTTGGTCTTTTCTTTCCATTTATTAAGACTTTGTCCCATCGAGTCATAGATCATCATGCAATGAGTTTGTGTCAATTACTGGTTTGGGAATCGAGCCTACCTCTCCTTTGATCTGTTTAATGATAATGAGAGGCAGAGAGGACAAACATCCCCTGAAAACATTTTGTTTGTGCTCTGTTTCTTTTCTGTTGCAACAAGGCAATGTCAAAAAATAGTAGCCGGCCGGCCACCTAACCATCCGATCGACCACTTTTCAAGGCGTAGCTTGCTTTTCATGCTCCTTTCGGCTACAATAGCCCTACAGTTCAGACTCCCATGGTTCTGAATCTGATTCCATAAGTGCAATGTGAAATAGATAAACACAAATGAGTCCAAATCCAACAAATCTTTTGGAAAATCAATTTTGAATCAAAATGCCAAAAATAGATTGTTTTGCCAAATACATAGTCGCCACCTAAATTTTTTTGGAAAATTTAGGAAACCTGAGACTTGTGCCAAAGGCCAATTATCCGTCATCACCAAAGTGTCTCGGCTTAGGAACTTACGTATAAGAGGGAAAGGTCATGATTTGAGCACCCCACTAACTCGATCAAAGATCGGACTCTACTAATCATGATATGATTCTTATTTACATTATATGCTCTTATTCCGATTATTAGGCTATTTTTACTATGTGTTGCACACAAGTATAGACTAATTTGCAAAAATTGGAACACTTTGATTTCATGTGTGTTTTGAAAATTATTTCGAATATGTACCACTGGAAAAAGTGATCTCATGTGTACTTCGATCAAACTATTCCAGTTTCAGCAATTAGTCTCCATCCACAGGCATTCAAACAATTTATCACTTAACCAATTAGTCTCATGGTAATCATGCTTGACATGGCAACAATTACACTCATGCAATATGCTAAAGTAATAAAATGCTCACCTAGTACTCTGAGGCGAACCAAAACAAGCGAAATAATTAGAAAACATGCATGCCCCTAATTAATTCAATATGACTAAGGCAACACATGCAAGATGCAATTAATAGACTCAGCTACTAATATAACATGTGAATCAATTTGATAGCATGCGGTTTAAACACGTATTCAATGAAGTAATAAACAACAATGCTTGTTAGAATGATGAACCGAGCCTCGATCCATGCAAGACAAGTGGATGCAAATCATGGAATATGCTAAATGAAATGTGATGCTCTAAACCGTCCATCATAAGCGAGGAAATAAAAGGGAGAAAGACGTGGGGTTGGAAGACATACACGCATTATTACATATTTGCCCTCATGCAGGAGGGTCCGAATAAATGTCCTAACTAATTACTACAAATTAACTATCTATTACAAACCAAATGAAACAAATTAACTACACTAGCTAATTATTACAAATAGGGAATTGAACTAACTAAGTAATTAACTATTACAAGTTCACCACATAAAGTACAATATACTAACAACATAAATGTAACAGGCCCCGAAATGCTAGGGATGGCTCATGCATGAATGTGGATTTCCACCCAAAAATGCGTCTGTGTGGCTACCAAAATGCTTCTGTTACATAGTCAGGAGATTGCACTTATTTTTTCACCTCAGTTTCTGCTCTGTTCTGTAGGAAACAGTTCACTGTCATGCTAGGAAAAGTGGCCGGCAGGCCAGAAGTAGTGGACAACCGTCCACTAATAGTGGCCTACTGCCCAGTAAAGGTGGTCTGCTAGCCACTAATGTTGGATTTCTCTTGATGCAACAAAAAATAAACAGAGTACAAACAGAGCATTCTCAGGGAATGTTTGTCTACCCTACCTCTCCTTATCATCAAACAGCTCAAAGGAGAGGTAGGCTCGATTCGCGAGCCATCAATCGATGCAATTTCATTGCGTGATGACTTATGAATCAAGGGATACAATTTTGATAAATGCACAATAAAAGACTCTCAAAACCTCCTCCCTATCATGGATTGATCAAGGGAAAAGGTTGACATTGATTCTTGAACCGTTTTTGTCACTAACAAGTATGAAACGACTCAAGACTCAATGGGTTCAATTAACATCCAATTGAACCCAAACCATTTTATTATCTTGTTCCTTTTCTAAACCAGTGATTACCCCTTTTTAAATTACCTTCCATTCATTAGTCAATTAAGTCCAATAATGAGCTTTGAGTCCACTAAAGGAGGGAAGTACCAAACCAAATGTTGTTTTAGGCATGAGAGGGAGATCATGCCATTGGTAATGAACCCCCAAAGGGATTAAACCATTAAGAACAATATCACCCTTCAAGCTTAAACAACACTCCTTTTGGAGCAACTCTCAAAACAAAGAGAAAAAGCCAAGAAATGAGGGAGATTGCAGAGATACTTGGAGGTGAACACAAGTATGGAAAGCAAGAAATAAATACTATCAACTCAAATAGGTTGGTGGCTAAGGCCTAAATCACCAAGCCTATGAGGACAATTACACTACAAGCATACTATACAAAGTATGAATGAAGCTAACTCCTAAAAACATCCCTAATTTACACTAAAATAATGCTGGGATTAAAGTAAAAATAGCTAAAAGAGTAAGCTACAAACATGGAGCAACTAAGCTAGTAAACAAGCACAAGGAGGGGAGGCTACCCCCTTCATTTTTTGGGACTTCAAAACATGAACTTTAGCCATGAAAACCTCTGAAATCAGTGGTAAAAAGCTCAACAAAAGTTGATAAAAAGGTTGGAAACACAAGGGTAAAAGCCTATGAAACAAGGTTCAAAGAATGGTGATCCACCCCTCTACCTTTAATGGCTTTAAACCACAAGTTACAGCCCAAAAATATAGGTGAGAAACAACTCAAAAATAGCAAGAAAAGATGAAAAAGAGATGGTACAAAAGAACTAGAATGTATACCTCTTGAAGAGGAATGATCCCTTGAATTTCCAAACCACTAATTTCACACTCTTAAATACTAAATTTCAAGCTTAAACACCTCAGCAAAGATCCCTCAAGGTTTGGTTTAGAGTGTCTAGGCAAAGGTTATGTAGATTGCAAGAGAGAGTGAGAGAAATGTAGAGAGAGAAATATTTTCCAAAACTTTTTGCTCTCCAAAATTTTCTAACCTTAAAAAAATGAAAGGGAGTCATCTATATATAGAAATATATAAGACCACCTCAGAAATATCTATACATACACACCTAGTGCAATGCATGCATCTGTGGAGATAGCTGGCACAGCTGGCAAAAAGATCTGAAAATTTACACAAGTGGCCGGCAGGCCACATTAGTGGGTGGCTGGAGTCACAAGTGGGTTTGTAGGCATAAGTGGCCAGCAGGCCACTAAAAGCGGGTGGCTGGCCACTAACAGTGGGCAGCAGGCCATACTAGTGGGTCTGCAGGTCCCTGGATGCTCAGGCCTAAAAAACTATTGTTTTGGTTCAAAACAAGGCACAAGGTTTGTAGGTTCAAACTGAGGTTTCCTAATGAAGAAATCAAGCATTTGACAAGCATACACATTCATCATTGTGTGATCAATTGGTGGCGCCCAAGTCTTAAGGGCCGTAAAAAATGGGGTGTTTACACAAGGCCGTCTGACCACTCTATTTATGCAGACAGTACCATTTTTATGGCAAAACAGAGTACAGGCTGGGGTGAAAATAGATAATTTTTCTGACTACGAAACAAAACAGTTCTGGCAGCAAAACAGAGGGGTTTTTGGATGGAAATTCTTGTTCATGCATAGGCGATTCTTCGCTTCCCGTAGTTTATTAGATTAATGCTAATAATAGTATGTTGTATCTAAATTAGTAGCTTCATTCGAACTTGTAATAGTTAGTTCATTAAATTAGTTAATTCTTTTGAGTTTGTAATAGCTAGTTAAACTAGTTAATTGCTCTTAGATTAATTCGTGTGTTGTAAGTATTTTAATTCTAAATTGTCATAATTAGTTAGTGTAGTTAATTATTTGGTATTGTAATAGCTAGTTTAATTAGGATATTCATTCGAACCCTCCTGCGCGAGGGCAAAATTGTAATATTGTGTATGTCTTCCAACCCCCATTTCTTTCTCTCTTTTATTTATCCGCTTATAATGGTAGCATCATATTTTGTTTTAATATCATTACCATGTGTACATATCCATGATTGCATGCATAAGGGTTCGGCTCATCATACTAATCAATGTCAATTTCAAATTCCTTACTCGAATACGTGCTTTGTCGTATGCCTTGAGTAGACTCATATGCCATGCTAGCAGCTAAGCTCATTAATTACACGTTGTATGTGTTGCATTTTTCATATTGCATTGTTTAGGATCATGCATTCTTTCTAACTAATTTCTTTCTTTTGGCTCGCTTCGGATATTTGGGGTAAGCATTTTATTGCTTTAGCATATTGCATGCATGCGATTGTTGCCATATCAAGCATGTTTACCATGAGGCTAAGTGCTTAGCTGATATACCTATTTGAATGCCTGTGGATGAAGGCTATTTCGCTTAAGTTGGATGATTTTGATTAATGTACATACGAGCTCGCTTTTTTAAGTGGCATGTATTCAAAACTCTTTTCAAAACGAACATAAAATCAAAGCGTTCCAAATTTTGCGAATTAGTCTATACTTGTGTGCATCACATAGTAAAGATAACATAATAATCAAAACAAGAGCATATACTGTACATAGGAATCACAGCATAATTAATAAAGGTCGATCTTTGATCAGGTGCGTGGGGTGCTCAATTCAGGACCTTCCCCTCTCATACCTAAGTTCCCGAGCCAAGACACTTTGGTGATGACAGACAAGTCACCTTTGGCATGAGTCCTGGGTTTCCTAAATTTTTCAAAAATATTTAGGTGACAACTTTGAAATCTAGAAATGTAGTCCATTTTGGACATTATTGATTAAAAATCGATTTTCCAAAAGATTTGCCGAATTTGAACTCTTTTATGTTTTCACTGTTTCATATTGCACTTGTGAAATCAGATTTAGAACCACGGGAGTCTGAACTATAAGGGCTATCGTATCCGAGGAAACTAAAACTTAGTTCCCATGCATTGAAGGTACTGATGGAGAAACGATATCTCAAACCGCTCAATCCTCGACCTTTCCCTAATGCTCTCCTACCTAGACATGACCTTACCCAATATTGCATATTCCACCAGTAGTACGGTCATCAAACTGACCATTGCTTTCACCTTCGCCTTCGCCATGAAATTCAAGACCTGATTGACTAAAAGGTCATCACCCCACCTGAAAATCCCAAAGCTATCAGTATCCCTCCCCCTGATCAGAATAGATTTCCATCCCATAGCATAAATCCCATTCGTGGCTTGCCAATAACCAACCTTGACCCCATCCAGCACGGTTAATGAAATGTGTGGGGACAACAAGGGTGATTGTGAGGCTTAATTTGTGGGACTTAGTTTGACAGTCTGAAATCAGTCCTATTGGGTGTGGATGTTAATCTTGCTAAATTGAAGTGGGTTTGAACCCTCCCGTGGGCTACTTGAAGTTGTTTTTGCAATCTGCAGATAGACTTGGAGAGTGAAAACCCCTTCTGTTTCAAGGGTACTGATTTTGTTTTGAGTGGTGTCTTGTAAATAGTTTAGTTGTGAGTTTCATTTTCATTGTCTTTCTTGTGTTATTGCATCAGTTTTCATTTTGTTGTGCCTATAGTAATATATGTGCGACCTTTTTG
Organism: Camellia sinensis; assembly: GCF_055761805.1. NCBI lineage: Eukaryota > Viridiplantae > Streptophyta > Magnoliopsida > Ericales > Theaceae > Camellia > Camellia sinensis. Next base: position 175,752,172 of record NC_138962.1, on the reverse strand, counting down.
AAAATAGAAAAGCTCCAATTTTATTTTTTTTTTGAATGAGATTCTGATAATAAGCACGAGAGTTGAGAAGGATCCCCTAAATAGTTTGAGTGAATTTTGGATTGTCGTTGCAGAGTCCTTCATGATTTCAAAATTTCAAGTAGTTTCATTCGCAAAACTTGCGAAGATAGGTTCAGAATTGTGCGTGGTGTTCTACATTGTCCTAGGGATTCTCTTCGCCGCTAGGCAATCATTTTGCTAGCCTACCCGTAAATGCCAGTTTCTTAAAGAGATATTTGATGGGATCTAATCTCGAAACCAAAATTACAGAATGAGCTAATAGGTAGTGTCTCAGCTTCCTTGTTGCCCATACCAAAGCCAAACAAGCTTTCTCGAGGGAAGTGTAGTGGGACTCGTAATCCAGCATCTTTTTGCTCAGATACTAGATGGCCTTCTCCACTATAGCTTCTAATTCTTGTGCCAGCATACACCCTATGGTCGAATCCGTTGCGGACAAGTACAAGATTAGCGGCTTCCCCAGTTCTAGTGGCGACAATACAGGTGGATTCCGTTACCGAGAAGTACAAGATCAGTGGCTTCCCCAGTTCTAGTGGCGACAATATAGGTAGGTTCTGAAGGTACTGCTTGACCTGCTCAGCAGCCCCCAAATTGATATATCCACCATCAACAGTCCCCATTTTTTATTTCCCTTAAGACTTGGGCGCCTCAGGTTGATCACCCGATGATGAAATACTACACTATACATATGCTCAACTTTCTCAGCAAGAAGCCTCAATTTTTGAGTTACAGAGCCTAGAGTCTTGAACCACTTTTGGGCCAAAACCTAATTTTTCCAAGCTTGACCACCTAGAGGCCTGCTGGCCAATAAGTGGCTGGTCGTCCCCCACCTGACTAGCCGGCCAAGTCTTCCTGTAGAACAAATATTTGTTGCTAGTGTTCTCCCTATATGTATACACTGCACTAGCTGGCTCAATACAAATCTTTCCGAGATAGTAACCATTTTTTTCTATATATAGAGGATCATACCTTATGTTTTTAGGTTAGAAAAAATTACCAAAGCTCAAGTTCTTGAAAATCTCTCTCTCTCTCTCTCTCTCTCTCTCTCTCTCTCTCTCGCTTGCAACACAAATACACCTTACCTATACTTCCTGAACCAATATTTTATCTCTCCTTGCGGAGGTTCTTGAGTCTAAATTTTAGCTCTTGAGGATGCTCACTTGTGAGTTTGTGAATCAAAGAGTTACTTCTCTTTAAGAGATATAACCTTGGCCTTCTTTACACTACTTTTCCCCTATCTTTTCTTGTTGTTTTTGTACTATATTTACACTATTTTTATGGGATGAAACTTGTGGCTTAAAGCTATCAAAGGTGGAGGGGTTAATCACCCTTCTTTGAACCTTGTTCTCTAAGCTTTTGCCCTTGTGTTTCCCACTTCTTTCACAACTTTTTTCCAACTTTTTTTCAGAGACTAAAAATGTGATTTTGAGGTCCAAAAAGTGGAGGGGTTAGCCACCCTTCCTTCGGCTTGCTTACTAGTTTTATTTTTCTCTTATTTTAGCTCACTTTTTCTAGCTTTTCCAACTTAATTCCAGAACTATTTTTGTGAGTTTTAGGACTATTTTAGTGTGTTTCCTTCATTCATGCTTTGTATAATATGCTTGTAGTGTTGTAGTCCTCATATGTTTGGTGGCTTAGGCCTTAGACACCAACTTATTTGAGTTGATAACTTTTATTTTATGCTTTCCATACATGTGTTCACACTTGCAATAATCATCTCTGTAACCTCCCTCCTATCTTGGTTTTCTTTGTTTGAGAGTCGTTTCAAGTGAGTGTTGTTTAAGGCATGCAAAAGAGACCATTCCATGTTTAATGGTTTAATCCCTTTGGATGTTCATTACCAAGGCATTACATCTCTCTTATGCCAAGAACAATTTCTTGGTTGAAACTTCTCTTCATTAGTGGACTTAACTATCACTCTTTGGACTAAAATGATTAAAGAATGGAAAGGTAATTAAAAGAGGCTAATAAAATTGGACTGAAATGGTAACAAGAGCAATAAAATTGGTTTGGGTTCAATCGGACGTTAAGTAAACTCATTGAGTCATGAAATCATTTCATACTCTTTAGTAATGAGAATGGTTCAAGAAATAAGGTCTACCACTTCCCTTGCGATAACTCCATGATAGGGAGGAGGTTTTGTTGGTCTTTTCTTTCCATTTATTGAGACTTTGTCCCATCGATTCATAGATCATCACGCAATGAGTTTGCGTCAATTGATGGTTTGCAAATCTAGTCTACCCCTCCTTTGATTTGTTTAATGGTAAGGAGAGGTAGAGAGGACAAACATCCCCTGAAAACACTCTGTCTGTGCTCTGTTTCTTTTCTATTGTAGCAGGATAGTGTCCAAAAACAGTGGCCGATGGGCCACCTAACCATCAGGCCAACCACTTTTCAAGGCCGCTCGACCACTCTATTTTATGCAGATAGTACCATTTTTATGGCAGAACAGAGCAGAGGCTAGGATGAAAACAGATAATTTTTCTGACTGCGAAACAGAACAATTCTGGAAGCAAACAGAGGGGTTTTTGGGTGCAAATTCTTGTTCATGCATACGCGATTCGTCTCTTCCCGTAGTTCGTTAGATTAACGCTAAAACTAGTATGTTGTATCTAAATTAGTAGCTTCATTCGAAGTTGTAATAGTTAGTTCATTAAATTAGTTAAATTCTTTTGAGTTTGTAATAGCTAATTAACCTAGTTAATTGCTCTTAGTTTAATTCGTGCATTGTAAGTAGTTTAATTTTAATTTGTAATAATTAATTAGTGTAGTTAATTATTTGGGGTTGTAAGACATTCATTCAGACCCTCCTGTGCGAGGGCAAAATTGTAATAATGTGTATGTCTTCCAACCCCCATTTCTTTCTCCCTTTTATTTACCTACTTATACTGGTAGCATCATGTTTTACTTTTTCATGTCATTGCCATGACTTATATTCATGTTTGCACGTATAAGGTTTGGCTCATCATACTAATCAAATGTCAATTTCAACTCCCTTAATCGAATACGTGCTTTTATCGCATGCCTTGAATTAACTGACATGCCATGCTAGTAGTCGAGCCTATTAATTGCATGTTGTATGCGTTGCATTAGTCATGTTGCATTGTTTAGGATCATGTATCTTTTCTAACTATTTTCTTTCTTTTGGCTCACCTCGGATATTTGGGGTAAGTATTTTTTGATTTAGCATATTGCATGCGTACGATTGTTGCCATATCAAGCATGTTTACCATGAGGCTAAGTGCTTAATTGATATACTTGTATGAATGATGGTGGATGAAGGCTTTTTTTTCACTTAAATTGGGATGATTTGATTAAATGTACATATGAGATCACTTTTTCAAGTGGTATATATTCAAAACACTTTTCAAACAAACATGAAATTGAAGTGTTCCAATGTGGGCGAATTAGTTTATATTTGTGTGCGTCACATGGTAACGATAGCATAATAATCGGAACAAGAGCATATAATGTACATAAGACTCACATCATGATTAGTAGAGGCTGATCTTTGATCGGATGAGTGGGGTGCTCAATTCATGACTTTCCTCTCTCATACCTAAGTTCCCGAGCCGAGACACTTTGGTGATAACGGATAAGTGGCCTTTGGGATGAGTCATGGGTTTCCTAAATTTTTCAAAAATATTTAGGTGGCAACTCTGAAATTTGGCAAGGCAGTCCATTTTTGACATCTTTGATTAAAAATTGATTTTTCAAAAGATTTATCGGATTTGGACCCTTTTGTGTTTATCCATTTCACATTGCACTTATGAAATCAGATTCAGAACCACGGGAGTCTGAACTGTATCTGGGTTACCACCCTTGGAAGTACCCAACTCAAACTCCTCAGAAGAACCCAAATCTGATCTCGACTCCATAGACTCGGTGGAATAAGATTTGGACTCATTATCCGGTTCCGCACTACCAATAATGCCCTTCTTAAATTGCCAGACCAAGCGTGGAGCCTTGGCTACGTCCACGATAAGACCGGAGTAATCTGCAACTGGTTTATCCTCGATCATAGAGATAATAACACTATCCCCCAAGTTAATGGACTCAGCCTCAGCATTGGAATCCATGAGTAGGTCAAATAGTGCCATCCCTATCAACTCCTTTTCAATGCTATCTGAGTTGGTGTTTCTGCCTTGGCCTGTATGGATACTCGGGTCAATCTACTTCTCTTCTTTTGCATTGTCTGGAAAATGGTGATCAAAGAAGATCTCAAATCCTGAGTACCTCATCTTGGTTTTTTGCTCGATCCATGGCTCTGGGAATCCACAGAAAAAGAAATCTTCCCCTTGGCGGACAAAGCGTCCGTTCAGGGTTCCTTGTATGGGCTTGTGGACTAGTTCATATTGCCTCCCGGCCTTTTTTGCTTTAACTCTTTCTCTCAACTCATCCCCTTTTCTCTTCCAGTCTTCTACAGTCGGCTTGTACGCCAGCCCAAAAGTATGGGGGTTGTGACTTATCTCTCTGGCAATAGTATTTCCTTACTTGCCACTTTCATCCAGTCCTGATCCGAGAATATGTCCTTGCTTAGTCATCATGTAAATGGACTGGGTGCTCACATAGTTCCTGTCATCCTCTGCCATGATAGATTATACCAGATAGGCCTCTGCCAAGAAAAAACCGGAGAGCAACACATCCTCTTCTCCATTGAATATCTCTAACAAAGGCATGGTAGTTCCCTGGGGTAAATAGAGGAATTGTCGTAAACAGTAGCAATCCCATCCTTGAATGAATATTTCACCAGTTGGTGAACCGTTGATGAAATTTCCCTTATCTAGTGCAACCAAGGCCTTTCCAAGAGCAGATTGAAGGTTGCTGGTACATCCATAACATGAAATTCAACCTCATGCTCGGACGGGCTGTTCAGTATTTGGCTCTTGAAAGTCCCCATGACATCTCGGCTGGTATTGTCATAGGCTCGAACACCTTGAGTTGTAGGCGTGAAGTCAGCTGGCTTCAAACCCATGGCATAGGCGGTTCTTGCCAGACACACATTAATTGTCGAGCCGGTGTCCACTAGTACCACCGGGATCCACTTCTTCTAGCTCTCCAAAGTCACATACAGGGGTCAGTTGTTATTAGCACCCTCAGGTGGCAAATTTTTATCTGTGAAAGACAACCATCAGCAGCCATCAAATTGATATATCCACCTGGATCTTTTTAAGTTGCTTTAAGACCAGGTCTTCCTCTACATCCTTCTTTTTTAACTTTTCAGCCTCTCTGTCAGAAGGTTCTGGCTGATTTAGGGTCGGGGGTTTGAAATACCGACCATTTCGGGTCATGTGGTTAATCTCCTCTGCATACCACGTATCATCAGGGGTATCGGCTTTCCACTCTTTGTCAGTATACGCATGGCTCAAATCACTGTCTTGCCACCACTCCTTTACAGTCATTGCTGGGTTGTAATCAGGTTCCACCCGGATCATATTTACGTTATGCCCTCTAGTGGCACACCACTCCTCTTCTACAACAGATTCAATCTCTATATTTCGGTATTGCCTGAGCTTCCTTGTCATCCTTTCCTTGTCACTGGATTCCCATTTGAGCTTTCCCGAGGCTTGGACATTGTCTGCTGTTAACTCGGCCTCTTCTTTTCTTTTCCCTTTTTCCTGCTCCCGAGCTATCTTCCTCTAGATTTTTTATGTTCTTTCTCGTTGGAACTACTCCAACTCTCGTTCCTTCTCAGTCATAGGCACGACCTCAACCTTGCTAGTGTCACTCACTTCATCTTTTTTGACAATCTCATCCTTTGCTTGCTCCTTCACATCAGATTCATCTTCACTTGACTACTCATTGCTGGATTCAAGCTGGCTTAGATCCCACTACCCATTTTGTACGCTACCCACATCCTCTTCTTTGAAAAAGTAGAGGTTCTCCAAATCATCCTCTAGTTTTACCAGGTCTTTTTCTAATTCTACCAGGTTGTTAAGGCCTTGTTTAGGCCAAACATTCATATTTTACCCCAGCTCATCTTCCTCAATGGCGTTAATGCTGAACGAATCTGGCAGTATGATCACAGGCTTTGGCTGGTCAACAGCCACAATGTACTGGCTGGAGTCATACTCTTCTGCGAGTGAGGCCCCCTTCTCTATAACTTGGGTGTCAGACAATCCCTTCTCTGGTGCATTCTTTTTTTCATCCGTTCCCGCCACCACAGGCCTTGATTGGGTTTTAGGTGTTATATCCATCATGCACATATCCATGCTTTCTAGAATAACCACCTCAGGCTTAGGTGATGAGATGGGGTGATATATGCATTAAGGTTAAAGGTGGGCAGTAGTGTATGGATAAGGTTGATGTTTTTGGACGGGGGGACTCGGTTGTGAGCGGGAAGTGGATTGGTGGTTACATTTGGTTTTGCGAGTGGAGTTGAGGGTGGAGCTATGATTTTATTGTCGATGAGATCCTGGATCTCATGACGTAGGCGATAACAACGATCAATAGGGTGACGATGTTGTTGATCGAAAATGCAGTATTGGGTAGAATCGTGCCTAGGTAGTAGTGGGTCAGGGAGAGCTCGAGGGTCAAGGGGTTTAAGGTGCCCCTTTTCCATTAGCAGTTTAAGAGCACAAGCTGGGCTCATGTGAAGGGGGGTAAAGACTCTTTGGTTTCGGTTTGGACTGGTAGGTTGTGAAGTTGTATCGATGAAGAGATCAGCCATGTTGGTTGCAGTGGCGACGGTGCTGATTTTTGCAGGCTGAGGAATAGTGCTACTGCTAGCATTGGTACTCCTGGTAAACGGCCTCTTCGCAGGTTCGCTAGATCTCTGAATGATGCCTTTCTTAAACGCACTTTCAATTTGGACCCCCAACTTCTGTAAAGAAGCAAATGTAGATGGTGGTGCAATTATCATTCTTTGTAACATATTCGACTTAAGATTCTACACTACCAACCGGACTTGTTCCCTTTCCGAGGTCCTATTTGTCATCTTGGCTGCCTTTGCCCTTCTTCTTGCAACAAAGTCAATGGAGGGTTCCTTGGGATTCTGAGTGGTCACTTCTAACTCACTGATTGTTACTTCTATCTGAGTATTGTATGAGTATTGGTTAACAAACCCCTTAAACAGTTATTCCTAATTTCGCTTAGTAGAATCATCTAGTTTGGCGCACCAAATAGCTGCCATGTCCGATAAAGTTCTTCTGAGCAATGATAATTTAGCCCGAATCAGGCCCATTGGCCCCAGAATATCTGAGAAAAAACGAACATGTACAATAGGGTCTCCACTTTCGTCAAATCTATCGATGTGAGGCATTTTGAACTTTTTCGACAATCTGGCCGAGGCATCGGTATAACCATCTTCAATATCCGGGATGGAGTTGAAGCCTTGGGATTTCTTTAGCGCCTTCTCTAGCTTGGCGATTTTGATCATAGCTGGATCAATGTTGTTGACGTCGAAAGGAAGAAGTCCTCCATGAGGCTGTGCCAAAGGCCTAAAAGCCAGAGCCTATGCAAGCATCTCTTGAGGATCCGGGACCTGAGGGTTTTTGATTGGTGGAGGTGGATCTTGATTTGGCTAGGCAGCCGAGATTGGATGTACAGTGGATGTCGATGCCCTAGATAGGCATCGCATGTCAACGATTGTTTCATCCTGAGCAGCTATCCTTTGATTCAAGGTGTCCATGGTTCGCCGAAAAGATGCCATCATTGCAGCCACCTCTTCTGCACTCTGAGCCATTACAAGTCTGGGAGAGTTAGATGCTGGTGAGCTGAGTGGGTGAGAGCGGACAGGTGATTGTTGAGTGATCTGTGCTGGTTATGAGAATTTCCTATTTCTTCTTCATTGCACAACTGGTGGGAGCGAGACTAACACTGGCTGACGACCAACAAGGTCTTGGGTATTGCAAAGTGTGCCAGAGCGGGTCCACAAAACTTAGGGGATATTAGGTCTTTCTAAAGCTATGATTACAAACTACCTAGCAAAAGAAATAAATAAAATGAAAACAATAATGAAAATCGGACATCATTTCGGCCCCCACAAAGCACTGCATTCTCCACTGAACTCTGACCCCACAAACTGATATCACCTTTGTACCACTGATATGATGTGTTCCTATACAGTTTCATTGTAAAAGCACATATCAAGTAAAAGAGAGCCAAAACACCCCTATAAGGGGTAGGGTTAGGATTGTAAAAATGGCCCGCGGCCAACGGGCGGTCCGGGATGGGCCCAGCTTGTTTGGGCCCGAGCCCTTGGGCTTGGGCTTGGGCTTGGGCTTGGGCCTGGGCCATCATTTTGAAGCCCAGCCTGGCCCGCCCATGGCCCAGTGTCTTTTTTAGTAGAAAATAATAAAATTTTGGTAGAAAAAATTAAAAAAACAAAAAAAAAATGGTTAGGCCCGCCCAAGCTCGAGGTTAGGCCTAGCCCACAGGCCTACCCGAGGCCCGGATACCCTTGGGCCTAAGGCTAGGCCTGGGCCTAATTTTTTGCCCATGGGTCGGCCCGGCCAAGCCCAACCAGAATTTTGGCGGGAGCCCGCAAAGCCAGACATGGGTCGAGCTGGGCCGGGCCATAGTTACACCCCTAGGTAGGGTTACCCTATCCTAGGGTTTTGCTACTTCAAGCAAGTAGTTTCACAACATCCTGTGTATGGGTAACATCCCGTCCTAATTTGGAACAGTTACTATAGTTTTACTATATGCAGTTAGGCCAAATGGTCAAAAGGAGTACCTCGACAAGATTACCTAATATAACTCTCACACCTAACATCAAGAAGTGAAAGCAGGATCAAGAGGTACAGCAGTAATCCAAATCCAAGGATTGTGTTTTCAACATGGCAAAGCCCACGATCGGTCAACCTTTTGGCAAGCTTTTTGGGCAAGCCTCCGACAAATCGTCCAGGACTAGTAGAAGGAAAACACAGTGACTTAAAGTAACAACGCAAATGCAATGTAAAGAACATATAAGTATAGATAAAATTTCACATCATGAAGTTCAAGTCAAGTTCTCTAAATCCCCAGCAGAGTTGCCAGAAACTGTAGCTTGCTTTTCATGCTCCTCGAAGGGGTTTAGTCTCCTCGGATACGATAACCCTACAGTTTGGACTCTCGTGGATCTGAATCTGGTTTCACAAGTGCAATGTGAAACGGATAAACATAAAAGAGTCCAAATCTAGCAAATCTTTTGAAAAATTAATTTTTAATCAAAAATGCCAAAAATAGACTGCCTTACCAGATTTTAGAGTCGCCACCTAAATATTTTTGAAAAAATTAGGAAACCCATGACTCGTCCCAAAGGCCACTTATCCGTCATCACCAAAGTGTCTCGACTCGGGAACTTAGGTATGAGAAGGAAATGTCATGAATTAAGCACCCCACTCACCCAATCAAAGATCGGCCTCTCCTAATCATTATGTGATTCTTACGTACATTATATGCTCTTGTTCCGATTATTATGCTATCATTACTATATGATGCACACAAGTATAGACTAATTCGCTCACTTTGGAACGCTTCGATTTCATGTTTTTTTGAAAAGTGTTTTGAATATGTGCCACTTGAAAAAGTGATCTTATATGTACATTTAATCAAATCATCCCAATTTAAGTGAAAAAAAGCCTTCATCCACCGACATTCAAACAGATATATCAATTAAGCACTTAGCCTCATAGTAAACATCTTGATATGACAATAATCGTACACATGCAATATGCTAAAGCAAAAAATGCTTACCCCAAATATCCGAGGCGAGCCAAAGGAAAAAAAAAATAGTTAGAAAAGATGGATGATCCTAAACAATGCAACATGACTAATGCAACGCATACAACATGCAGTTAATAGGCTCAACTACTAGCATGACATGTGAGTCAATTTAAGGCATGCGATAAAAGCACGTATTCGATTAAAAGAGTTGAAATTGACATTTGATTAGTATGATGAGTCGAACCTTATACATGCAAACATGAATATAAGTCATGGCAATGACATGAAAATGTAAAACATGATGCTACTATTATAAGCAGGTAAATAAAATAGAGAAAGAAATGGGGGTTGGAATACATACACGTTATTACAATTTTGCCCTCGCTCAGGAGGGTCCTAATAAATGTCTTACAACACCAAATAATTAACTACACTAACTAATTATTACAAATTAGAATTAAACTACTTACAACACACGAATTAATCTAAGAGCAATTAACTAGGTTAACTAGCTATTACAAACTCAAAAGAATTTAACTAATTTAATGAACTAACTATTACAAGCTCAAATGAAGCTACTAATTTAGATACAACATACTACTATTAGCATTAATTTAACAAACTACAGGAAGCAAAGAATCGCCTATGCATGAACAAGAATTTCCATCAAAAACCCCTCTGTTTTGCTGCCAAAGTTGTTCTGTTTCGCAATCAGAAAAATTATTTGTATTCACCCCAGCCTCTGCTCTGTTCTTCCATAAAAATGGTACTGTTTGCATAAAATAGAGTGGCCGGCCGGCCTTGAAAAGTGGTTGGCCGGATGGTTAGGTGGCCGGCCAACCACTGTTTTTTGACACTGCCCTACTACAATAGAAAAGAAACAGAGCACAAATAGAGTGTTTTAAGGGGATGTTTGTCCTCTCTACCTCTCCTTATCATTAAACAGATCAAATGAGGGGTAGACTCGATTTGTATTCCTTCAATTGACACAAACTCATTGCATGATGAACTATGAATCGATGGGACAAAGTCTCAATAAATAGAAAGAAAAGACCAACGTAACCTCCTCTCTATCATGAAGTTACCTCAAGGAAAGTGGTAGACCTTGATTCTTGAACCATTCTCATCACTAAAGAGTATTAAATGATTTCAAGACTCAATGAGTTCAATTAACGTCCGATTGAACCCAAACCAATTTTATTACTCTTGTTACCATTTCAGTCCAATTTTATTAGCCTCTTTAATTACCTTTCCATTCTTTAGTCATTTTAGTCCAAAGAGTGATAGTTAAGTCCACTAATGAAGAGAAATGTCAAACAAGAAGTTGTTCTTAGCATGAGAGAGATGTAATATCTCAGTAATGAACCTCCAAAGAGATTAAACCATTAAGTATGGAAGGGTCTCTTTCACATGCCTTAAACAACACTCGCTTGAAACGACTCTCAATCAAAGAAAACCAATAAATGAGGGAGGCTATAGAGATGATTATTGCAAGTGTGAACACATATATGAAAAGCATAAAATAAAAGCTATCAACTCAAATAAGTTGTTGTCTAAGGCCTAAACCACCAAACCTATGAGGACTACAACACTACAAGCACACTATACAAAGCATGAATGAAGTAAACACACTAAAATAGTCTTAAAACTCACAAAAACAATGCTGGAATTAAGTTGGAAAAGCTAGAAAAAATGAGCTAAAATAAGAGAGAAATAAAGCTAGTAAGCAAGCTGAAGGAGGGATGGCTAGCCCCTCCACTTTTTAGACCTCAAAACCACATTTTTAGCCCCTAAAAACAGTGGTAAAAAGTTGGAAAAAGTTGAGAAATAAGTGGGAAACAAGGGCAAAAGCTTAAAGAACAAGGTTCAAAGAAGGGTAGTTAACCCCTCCACCTTTGATAGCTTTAAGCCACAAGTTTCAGCCCATAAAAATAGTGTAAAAACAGTACAAAAACAACAAGAAAATGGGAGAAATAGTGTAAAGAAGGCCAAGGTTATACCTCTTGAAGAGGAGTAACTCTTTGATTCACAAACTAACAAGTGAGCACCCTCAAGAGTTGAAATTTAGACTCAAGAACCTCAGCAATGAGAGCTGAAATATTGGTTTAGGAAGTATAGGTAAGGTGTATGTGTGTTGCAAGATATATATATATATATATATATAGAGAGAGAGAGAGAGAGAGATTTTCAAGAATTTGAGCTTTGGTATTTTTTTCTAACCTAAAAACATAAGGTATGGTCCTTTATATATAGAAAAACTAGTTGCTATCTCGGAAAGATCTGTATTGAGCCATCTGGTGTAATGCATGCATATGAGGGGACAGTTGCCAACAAATATATGTTCTACCAGAAGACCTGGCTGGTCGGCTAGGTAGGGGACGGCCGGCCACTATTTTCTGGCTAGCCGGCCACCTGTTGGCCAACAAGCCTCTGGGTGGCCAGGCTTGGAAAAATCAGGTTTTGGTCCAAATGTGGTGCAAGATTCTAAGTTCTGAAACTAAAAAACCGAGGCTTCTTGCTGAGAAAATTAAGCGTATGTACAGTGTAGTATTTCATCATCGGGTGATCAACCTGAGGCACCCAAGTCTTTAGGACGGTGAAAAATGAGGTGTCTACAACCACCTACGCTTCATAGTCAGTATCATTCTTCGGCTCACTTTTCCTTCACTACTACTAATCGCAAGCCACATGCTCAACATTCTCTAGGTGGCTTTTCTGCTAGTCTTGAACCTTCACCAACCTGCACTAATCATGATATTGAAGCCATAGTAAAAAAGGTTATTTCTAACTCTATTTTTGGTACACCCTCTACTGCTCTTTTAGTCACTCTAAGTACTTCTTCTAGGTATTGTGATTCAGCTTGCTGCAACCATATGACCTCTGACCCTACACTTTTCTCTTCCACTACATCTTCTTCTACTTTGCCTATTATTCACACTACTAATGGTTTCCAAATGCATGTTAGTCATAGAGGTCATGTTTTCACTTCTAATGTCTCTTTTCGTCACACTTATCTAATCCCAAACCTTACCTTTAATCTTATTTCTGTTGGTCAACTCTGTGATCTTGGTCTCACTGTTCTCTTTTCTCCAAATAGTTGTGTTCTGTAGGATCCGAAGACGGGACAGACTCTTGGGATAGGTCGTCGACATGGACGTCTGTATGAGCTCATCCATCTTTACATTCCCTCATCCAATTCCTCCTCTGTCCAGACTGCTGCTCATGCCACTAGTAGTTCTCTTCTTAGTTTATGGCATTCTTGGTTAGGTCATGTATCTTTTGGTTGTTTGCAATCTCTAGTTTCGAGTGGTTAGTAAAGTCTTGTTCCAAATAATAAAGTAGTTGTCTATCTTGTCAACTTGCGAAACAACCTGCTTTACCATTTAATACTGGTACTCCTATGTCTCATGCACTTTTGATCTCATACATTCTGATGTTTGGAGGCCTTCACCTAATGCCACCATGGGGGGTTCTAAACACTTTGTCACATTTGTCGATGATTTCACTCGTTTTACCTGGATATTTCTTATGAAATCTCACTCTAAGTTATAGCAAATATATTGTGATTTTTCATAAATGGTCAAAACTAAATTTTCTTCCACTATCAAAATTTTTCGTGCTGACAATGCTCAGGAATATAAAGAAACTCATTTTTTGAGATTCCTTCGTCAAAATGGCACTCTTTCTCATTGTTCTTGTCCCGGTACCTCCCAACAAAATAGTCGTGCTAAGTGTAAATAACGCCATATATTAGACACTATCTGTGCCCTTTTAATATCTTTTTCTTGTCCTAGACGTTTTTTTAGGGAAGCTGCTCTTGCAGCTATGTATACTACCAACCATGTCCCTTTCCCTACCATCAACAATCAAACCCCATATGAGCATTTGTATGGCATACCTCCTGCTCATACTGGTCTTCATGTATTTGGATGTGCTTGTTTTGTTCTTTTTCAACTACATGAGCGTACCAAATTAGAACCTCGCACCCATTTGTGTTGCTTCTTAGGGTATGGATTGAACATAAAGGTTATCGTTGTTGGGATCCTTTTTCTCATCATCTCTATGTCTCTTGTCATGTGGTATTTTGCAAACACAAGATGTTCTCCTCTATATCTAAGTTTCATTTGTCCACTCCTCACCCCACATTATTTTTTACCGATCCTTCTTTTTTGTATGATGAGCTTGATATAAACGTCATTTCTAACATGATGACTCCGGTCTATCCTGAGGATTCTGCTCCATCTCTTGGTTCTACTACACCACTTCCTGGTCCTGCTGCACCACTCCCTAATATTGAGCCTACTCTTGCTTCTGCTCCTGCTCCTACTCCATCTCCTATTCATGTCTGTATTCCCTCTCACAATAAGCCTTATGCATTCATTGATTTCACTACATCATCTTCTGCACCAGAGTTACCTGTTCGTCATTCTACTCGAGTAACACAACCTTCTGTACTTCTTCATGATTTCATTGTTGGTTCCACTATCTTTTCTTCTCATGAACCTACTTCCCATCAAAATGTCTATTCTAATCCTCTTTGTGATAAAACTCATACTTGGGATGTAATTGATCTTCCTCCTAGCAAAAGTGTTGTTAGCTGCAAATGGGTTTACAAGATCAAGACCCATTTTGATGATTCTATTGAGCGTTAAAAAGCTAGTCTTGTTGCCCAAGGGTTCACTGAAGAATATGGGATTGACTATGAGGAGACTTTTGCCCCTATTGCTCATTTTACTTTCGTTCGCAGCTTACTTGCAATTACTACTACTCGCCATTGGAGTCTTTGTCAAATGGATGTTAAGAATGCTTTTTTCAATGGTGATCTCATTGAGGAAGTTTACATGTAACCTTTTCTTGGTTCCTCTGTTCTGTCATCCAAAGTCTACAAACTTCATCGTGCTTAACAAGCTCCTTAAGCTTGGTTCGCAAAGTTTAGTTCTACCATTCGTGACTTTGGGTTCTCTTGCAGTGCTTATCATTCTGCCCTATTCATTCGTAAGATGGAGAATAGTACTATTCTCTTTCTTCTCTATGTGAATGATATGATCATCGCTGGAGATGACATAGTGGGTATCTCTAGTCTTAAACAGTTTCTCAGTCGTCAGTTTGTGATGAAGGATTTGGGTTTGCTTAGCTACTTCCACGAATTGGAAATCTCTCATGATTTCTTTGGTTACTTTCTCTCGTAGACCAAGTATGCCTCAGATCTATTGGCTCGTGTTGATCTCACCGATTGCGAGATTGCCTCTACTCCAATTGATCCTTAGACTCGTCTCACTCCTCTTAATGGTCATCTATTGTATAATACTACTTTATATCGTCAACTAGTTAGCAGTCTTATTTATCTCACAATTACTCATCCAAACATTACTTATATTGTTCACATTGTTAGTCAGTTTATGGCTGCTTCTCAATCTCCGTACTTTGATGCTTTGGTTTGCATTTTGTGCTATCTCAAAGGCATTATGTTTCATGGGCTTCTCTACTCAGCTCACTCTTCTGTACAGTTACATGCATTTTCTAATGTAGATTAGGCAAGGGATCCTACTAACTGTCGCTTTACTACGAGGTTTTGCTTCTTCTTAGGCAACTCTCTAATTGCCTGGCATAGCAAAAAGCAAATGTTTACTGCTCATTCTAGTGCAGAGGCTAAGTATCGTGCTCTTGATGACACTACTCAGCAGCTTGTATGGCTTTGTTGGCTTCTTTTTGATCTGGAAGTTTCTCATCCTGCTGCCACCCATCTCTATTGTGACAATCAAAGTGCCATTCAAATTGCACATAATGATTTTTTCATGATCGCACCAAGCATATTGAGATAGATCGTCACTTCATACAGCAGCATGTTGCTCATGGCACTATTCATCTTCTCTTTGTTACCTCTACCGATTAGACAGCCGACATATTTACAAAGGCTCATCCTCATGGACACTACTCTGATTTGCTTGCCAAGCTCAAGTTGATATTTTCCTTTCCATCTTGAGCTTATAGGAGGGGAGGGAGGGAGTATAAAATATAGTATATATATTCTCTTGATATTTATGTCCATATTGTATTCATTACCATACTTAGGATTACCATACCTAGCTCTCTCTCCTCCTATATAAAGGAGTCTTGTATTAATTATTTATACTAATGATTAATATAGAGTTTATCTTTCCTCTCAGTCTCTTCCTCTCTCTCTCTCTCTCTCTAATATGATAACAAAATTTTCTAAGCAAGATCACTCATCTCGTTCAAAAAAAAGATCACTCACACCATGGGTGTGAAGTAACATACTTGAACATTTGTTTTTTCAAGAAAAAGTTTGATTTTGCCCAAGTATTAAAACCCATTTTATTCAAATATATTCACACTGCTAATTTGATATGGATGTGATAATGATTGAACAAAAAAATTTGATAAAAAGAAAAAAAAATCACTGAAAAAAATAAAATTTTGGATTCTAAAATTAAAATGGTTTAATCACACAAAAAAGCATGGCACGCATGTCAAGGTAAGGGTCTTCCATTGATACTTGGAATGTGGGGACTGAGCAAAATAAGAAAGTAAAGACTACAAAAAGAATAAGAATTAACTAGAAGAGAGAATGCAAAATCAACCACAAAAGTGGTGGCAAAGATGTCATTTTGCCTTCAAGGGCTTCTATAAGCTAATTCAAGTTTGGGTTATTCTACTCACACCACTATTCTATCTCCTTAGACCTATTTTCTCATTACATCAATTAAATTTTTACTCTCTCTCTCTCTACACTTTTCAATATGCCAACTTTACCATCTTTTCAACCTTACCTCTCCTCACACCCATTTTCATCTTCTCTCTCTCTCTCTCTCTCTCCTCCACTATTCTCTTTTTTTTTTTCTTGGTTGTCGTTAGTTGCCACTGTCACCACTGCCAGCCACAATTGCCACCGCTGTTGACCACAACTGCCACCACCTTCACAGCCCTATCGTGACCACCATCATCTGGATCACATCCCTATGATCTCCACCGTGCGAACACTCCGTCCCAACCTAGCCACCTTATGAACTCTCCGCCTCAACCCAACCACTGTAAGAACTCTTCTCCCCGATCTATCCACCTTGTGAATTCTGTACCGTAACCCAGTCATCGCACACGTAAGAGAGAGAGAGAGAGAGAGAGAGAGAGAGAGAGAATTAAGGGTTTCAGAGGTGGTGGATTTAGGTGTTACGGAGGTAGGGGAATTGTAACTAGAAGAAGGGGATGAAGAGATTCTTAATCAACAAACCACCAGTTCAGAGATACATATATATTAGGTATAATATAACCACAAAGATGAGGAAGAGCGAGAAAGTACCGGAAGGGATGGTTTTGGGAGAAAAAGGAAAGGGAGGAGGGAGATGGAAATAGCATAGGCACTGAGGGAGGTGTTGACGGTGGTTGAGGGAGGTGGTGGAAGAAGATGATTTCAGGGGTGGGTACCGACCCTCTTCTTCTTCTTCTTCACAGATGGTTTTCATGGGTGGGGGAAGAATAGTCCATCAATGACCCATTTATTGGTCCACCCCATGGATGTTGTTGAGGAACACATGGATCACCATTCCACCCAAATCAAAGAGGAGGTGACGGAGAGGGAGGGTAGCGACGGTGGAAGAAAGAGAGGTGAGTATCAGCATTGAGTTGGGTAGGGTGGTGCCGTCGACGAGTTGGGTAGTGCCAACAGCTATGGTGGCATGAGGCAGAGAGGGTTGGGTGTGTAAAGAAATGTCTAAAAACTAATTTTATCAAAGAAGAAGATTGTAATAAAAATAAAATAAAAATAGGTGTAAAGAGTTGAAATTCTTGTGTAAGTAGAATTTCCCTTCAAGTTTTCCTTCAAAAGCATCCCAATTTTTGTGCAGGAAAAACACAATTTTGAACACTTTTTTAAATTCCCAAATTTTCAAAATAATTTAAATAAATAAAACACAATAATAAACACATAAATATCATATATTAGGGCTTGAATGTCCATCTCTCGAATCTCAAGTTAGATTGGGTCTAGTGCACACAAACTTGTATTTTTTATGCAATACCATTCTTAATTAATCAAAATTATATAAAATATTAAGACAAAAACCTTATCTACAGAGCCTTAAAAAGTCTACCTCTCAAATCTCTAGTTGGATCGAGAATCGGTGTACGCAAACTCAGCTAACCAAATACATAGAAAAATTAACCGACAAGGGCTGTAATTGAAGTATAAGAAACTCTTAGGAAACTTTATTAGAATTATTTATAGGTAACTATCTCTATACTATAGAAATTAAAAGTTTAAATTTCTCTGAGCCTTACAATAATCTGGTCCTTACACACCTTAACAAGATCTAATACGTTTTCTAATTATAATATTAAAACATGAAATCTTTCCCAATATTTACTTTTGAAAGCATTAATAAAATCATAAAAAAACAATAGTCCAAAAATTACATCTGCCCCTAATCCGCCTTTTCATATGTTGAGGAACTGGAATCTACTACATGGTTGTGTATGATTTCTCCATCTAACTTGAAAAAACAATGCTATGTGCATACCAGGTTTGGTGCACAGAATACACAACCCTTTTCCATGAGGGTGGTGTCACCAAATCCTCTGTGCACCTAACATTTCTCAACTTGAAATTAATGAAACTTGAGATTTAGCTGGTCATGACAAAGAAACCGCCGGTTTCTCTTGGTGGGCTGGAAATACTCGACTTATCAATTTATCTGGTATATTACTAGGGATTCATGTAGCCCATGTTGGAATAACCGTATATTGGACCAGAGCAATGAACCTATTTAAAGTGGCCCATCAAAAAAAATAAAAAGTAGTTTTGGGTAAATTACACTTTGTACCCTTGTACTTAGCATTAAATTTCATTTTAGCACTTACACATGAAATCGTGATAGTTAACCCCTTGCAGGTCTAGTCAAGTATTAATGTCTTCATTTTGTTACTCCACCATATTAGTCTTTCATATAAGTTAATAATTTGACAAGCATATGACCACGAAATGAGGACAAAAGCAAAAACATCACCATCATTTTCTACCTATACACATTTCGTCGCAAATTTCATATCAAATTATGACTATATTATGTTAGAACAAAATGCAAATGTGAATGATTAAGGAGATGAATTAGGGTATTGCATAAATTGAAATAATTAAACTCTATTTTTCAAAGTAAATTCATCTTCTTTTCTCTTCGATTTCTCTACTACCTTTTTGATTTCAAAAGGTTTATTTTATTGCCTCTTCGTCCTAATTTTCAACACACACACACACACACACACACACACATATATATATATATATATATGTTGTATTTTATAACTTTCACGTGCTTATCATGTAAGACAAATTGTGTATTGGTGAGAAAAGATGATGATTTTTCTCTCTTATTCTCATTTCATTGTCACATTCTTGTCACACATTTAGATTTTGTTAAGGATTAAACAATGGAGTAACTATAGTGACCGGGTCATTTCCCTCTTTTCCTTTTTCTTTCCTCTTCACTCCGTTCTTTAGCTCGTTGGGTTTAAAACGTTCGGAGGTCGTACTCAAATAAAGTTCTCATTCTTGTTTTGTTCGGTGATTGAATTTCACCCATTCCGGAGAGGGTGCGGTCGAGTCTGAGGTGCCCGGGAGCCGAACCGGAGAATTTCGAACTGCTGGGCCTGGGCCACACGTGCGGGGCCCTAGCCGCACATGCGGGGTGGGGGTCGCACGTGCGGGAAGACAAGCCGCACGTGCGGAGAGAGGGGATTTTTCAGTGGGTTGCACACTGCAAAAAAAGCACATGCGTGAGGAGGTGTCGCACGTGCGGGAGTAGGCTCCACACATGCGGGAAAGGCCCAAATCCGAGGCTCTGTTTTTATTTCTCTGTTTGGCCAAATTGTATCTCATTTTTGGGTCTCTCTTTCTCTCTCACTAAACCCTATTCTCTCCTCCTTCTCTCTAGAAAACATCATCAAACACCCAAAACACTTTGATTCTTGCAAATCTTGGGTCTAGATCATCATCACTCTCTCTAAATCTTGAAGATCAAGCTTGAATTCCTCTTGGTGTTGTGGAAAGTTGAAGAATCTTTCATCAAAGTTAGGGTTTCATCTCCTCTTTCTTCATCAAGCTTGAGGTGGGGACATTCTTGAGTTATATATACATATTTTGACAAGTTTAATGTTGATTTTATGTTTATCTTGGTTCCATTATGAAATTTTAATTTTTGTTTCAAAGTGATGAAATTTTTCAAAAATGAGGGTTTAAACTTGAAATGTTTTAAGTTGATCCTTAAAGCCTTTTACCTATGATATAAGAAAAAAATGATTTTGATGAGCTTTCACATGAAGATGGGAGGTGTTTTGGGTTTTGAGAAAGAACCCTAGAAATTGGGGGAGTTTTAAAATATGAGACAAACTATGAAATTCTTCTTTTTTTCTTGTGTTTAATTAAGTAAATGAGTGTGGATTTCACGATGTGATATAAAGATATGATAATTTTCTTGATATAAAAGAGTGGAGGACTTATTTTTAAAACTATTGTTGAATGTATGGAAATATTTAAGTGGAAGAAGATAATTGTTGTGCATTATGGATTGTGAGAATTAATATTGAAAAACATTACATGTTGTATTGATGAGACTATATTGCTAAGAATTGTGAAAAGTGAAATTGTGGCTAAGTGTAGATAACATATGGTTATCTTGGGAAAGAGTAATGAAAAGAGGTAATGGGAAAATGTAATTGTTGATGTTATTGTAGAGGCTTTGAGAATGAGAAATTATTTATGAAGTTATTATATACTACATGAGCATGTAAGATTGAGGAATGAGAAATTTGTATGTGCCATGGATTGCGGGAATTGCTATGAGTTAAAGGTATATATGTTATTTTGTGAAATAACATTGAAGAAAGAAAATAAGAAATGTATTTATTCAATATCGTTGCCATGTTACTTGAATGGAGAAATGTTATGAATTATAGAAAATCATTGTGTTGCATATTCATTCATTTATCATTTTTGCATTGTAAATTCTGATTGAAGATATTTATTTCATGAAAGAAAATAACGTGGTGATATGATTTATGGAAACGTGAAAGGGGTAAATACGGTGGTAAGTTCGGTTGGGGGGTGTAGATGAATCTTTTTAAGTAGCCCTGAGTGTCCATGGTGAAAGACCAGAAAACCACGTGGATAGGTGTCGAGCCATTCGGTTAATACCGGTAAAAATGACAATTTGGTAGAACTCGTAGAGTCTACTTGTAGACACCAACCTAGGGATTACCAGTGTCGTATTTACCGCCCCTATTGATTAAAACTGGAAGTCTGAAATGTCTTGAGATTGCAAGTTTATAATTGAGAATTTGAAATCTTCAAAAGAGCATGAAATGATATTTTCCTCAAAAGAGCATGGCATAGCATTGACATTTGCATTTTTATTGGGAATTGCATAACTGCATATACTTTGTTAGAATTCTCTACTGGGCTTTATGCTCACCTCTATGAGATTTGGTGCAGGTAAAGATGTGGCGATCCCGCCGAATTGAGGGCGTGGATATTTTTGTGAAGAGTAAATAGCTCTTTTATTTTGTTGTGAATTTTGTAAAGCCAAAGGCTAATTTATATGGGTCCGAGAGACCATTTTATGTAATCGGGCTATTGCCTTGGAAGATGTAAGCCCTTAAGAGCATTTATTTGTTTTCGAGATTAGACGCTTCACATGCTGTAGATTCATGTATTCATTTATGTTGTGAATGTATGTCGCGTATGGAACTTTTGTATTAAACTCATTTATTATATACATAGAAAGATGGAAGGATCATTGCCATTGTTTAGTGAATGTTTATTAATGTGAGTAGTTCATGTCGAATTATTTTTGAGGCGTTACAATAACACAAAGAGAACACTGACACTTGTGTAGGGACCAAAGTGAGATTTGATTAGAAGTATAGGAGGTTGACTATCATGATTTTATGTACAAGAATCAAAATGAGACTTAGTGCAAAGTGTAGAGTAATTTACCCATTAGTTTTAGAAAAATGTCATATGTCATTATTTTTTTATCGAGAAATGTTAGAGACTCCAAATTTAAGATGCACAAATTCATCTTGTGGCAAGGGAGTTGGATCTATGTCACGCCCCAAAATTTGAGACCACAAGAGAAATATATAAAGTACAACTCAAACAAAAGAGATAACCACAATATTTTAATATACACATATAAGCAGAGTTATAACATAGATAACTGATTTAAGTTCCACTAGAGGTTTACAAAACACTATCAAACCAAAAGGTAAAAGGAAAGAAAACAAAAACAAACTACTAGTCCAAATTTTTCAAGTGAACCACGGCTCTAAAACTTCATCTTGATTGTCTTCAGAATAACCTTCCCCGTCGTAAGCTGCTACATCACCTGGCATAACACGCCACGAGCTTGGAATACCCAGTAAAAACACACACACCCCTATATCTTCTATCAATCAATCAATCATACACAAAACAAATCAGGTAACATAACATACTTACGTTAAGGTTTTATGAATTAGTAGTTAGACTAGGCATCTAGAACCCCCCAAAGAGATCCTTCTACCCGACCACAAGATTAAACGCCGGACTACTCAGAACTCTCCCTTTTGCGGCTTTGCAGACCTTACCACCCATGCCCACCTCCCGATTACTTACCGGTCAGCGACATCGATGGACCTCAAAAGGGACGGCCAAACAAGTGGGCTTGCTTACACCCCAAATCGTGCCTAGGGCTCGCTTACACCCTGCACATACCATACCAAAGGGCTCGCTTACACCCTGAAACCACCGCATAGAGTCTGAATACGTCCGTGTCAACCTAGGGGCTCGCTCAAAAAGCTTACACAAGACTTAACTCATTTGGTATTAATCCCAACATAATTCATGTCATGCATATGTATAAAATTGTTCTAAAACACTAAGATGAACGTCACCCATTGCCAACCCTTTATCACTTCCCGTTTATTAGATCTTTTGCCAAGTAAGTCAGTCACATTCAGTAATTCGGTCATATAAAAGAGTATGAGAAAAACATACGAGAGGAAATATAATCTATGATCATCATTTATAAGTATACTAAGGCAAGAAAACAACATTAGAAATGCTTTGAAATACTTAGAGACAATTAACATAATAGAACACAATTTCCAGCACTGTTCGGTTCTGCAGGGCTAAAAAGAACACTTTGGTAAAAATACTTCTAGGTCAAATTAGGGGCTGAAATTTCACAGAAACAATATTCAATCTGTCTAGTTTCAGTTCCAATTTTCAAAAGTTGCACAGCCCCTCCCAAAAATTCATCTACAAACTATATTCGAAAACCTGTCCAGATTTGTCACCCTTTAGGAAAACTAGCTTTTCTCTCAATCTACCCGACGGTTTTCACTCAAATAAAATATGTTGGAAAGAGGACTCAGAGTTCTAAATTTTGACAGAAGAACCAACATGAGGTGATTTTTCTAGAATTTTATAAAATTGCTAAAAGTGGACTGTTTTTCAGAGACTCAGGACCATATTTTTCAACAAATTATCCAAGCCCTAAAAACACACAATTAGGAGCTAATAAAATTGTCACAAGCTCTAAACACATAAAATATTCTACAATAAATTCAGATTTGAGAATTAGATAGATTTGATATTTCTTTTAAATTAGAGAAGTTGCAGCAGTGCTTAATTTTACAAATTTGTAAGACAATGACACTATATCATACCCATACTTTCACACACACCAAAAATCCTATTTATCATTAATTTGTAACACAAGAGCCATAATAGACAATAGAATGAGTTGATGAAAGGATTGGAGAAATTAAGGGAGAGGTATGTTCTTACCTTCAAGAATTCCTTCTTTTTCTCTTCTTTTTTTTTTTCTTCTTCTTACTTCTCTACTTCCCTTGAGCCAACTCTCCCTCTCTCACCCTCTCCTTGGGCTGTTCAAAAACGTGGGAGTGGATTTGGACAAACTCACAATTTATAGAGTATAAGGTAGCTTAATGGCTAAGTGAACTAAATATCTAGATATTATTTTTTTATATTTTTTTTATTTTATTTTTGGTTTGTTGTTATCCAATCAACTTTTCCACCAACATATTATATATATATATATATATATATAAACTATGTATATATTCAAATAAACAATAGTATTCTATTCAAATAAATAATAAATGAAAGAGCACTAAAAAACAAAAAAAAAATAGAAATAAAAATAAAATGTGAATTAATTTAGAAATTATGAGGTAAAATAAATAAAATCAAGTTTTAGGATAGTTCCAATCATAAAGTGGTGTTCTATGATTTAATTATGGTAACACATGGAGAATTTATTCTTTACTTGGGCCCTTACGCAGACTTTTACGGAACTATGGCTAAAATGCTATTAACCTAAGGCTCAGGGTTTCAAGTGTAATTACAAAAAAAAATTAGGATCTCTACAATCTACCTATATGAGTATATGATAAATTAAAATTTTAAACCTACAATTTAAACTATTATATTAAGTGAAGGGTGAACTTGGTGTCAAAACCTTTACTTGCTTCTTCTTATGTCATGTGTCCCTCATTTTTTTATTTAAAATAAAAAAATTAAATAGATGGAAAGGATGGGATTCAAACTTTGAACATTTGGTTTACTAAAGAAGACTCTTACTATTTGAGTGACACACAATATATAATAAATATTTTATTTTACTTTTATTTATTTGAATTACACATGCATAGCATGTGCCAATCGCTAATGTTATATTATTGTGGGGCAAATTTTGGGGTCTAAAACATTTTTGTTTTTGTCACCATTTTATATTATAAAGAAATTAAAGAAAATAAATAAATAATATATTTCCCTTTAAAGAAATGACATATTAGTTTTACTTCTAAAATCTCTCACAATAAGAATTATTTTTCTCATATAATTTACTCTAAATACAGAAGGAAAATTATTCAATACTCTTGGAGTATTACTAAGTGGTGCTTCAAAATAATAATTATTGATCTAAACTATGGGATCCACAATTTGTGTTAGAGTTATATAAGATAACTGATGATGCAAAAATACTAGAGATCTCGAAAATTCTATCAAATATCTTACATGGGTGTGAAACTCACATGAGACCCACATTATGTAGGTCCCACACCTATGTGAGATATTTGGTAGAAATTTTAATAGTATTTTTGAGGTCTCTAACATTACTCTTGATGATGTATCTAACCTATAAATGAAAAAGAGCAATGCTCCAGCATTAAATAATTTCCCACCAATCACATGTAGCCAGTTAGAAATTGACATAAATATAGAAGAGTTGCTACTAATATAATAATTCTATACAATTTTAAAAATTAAGTTTAATTATTTATCTTAAATAGCAATACTAATATAATAATTCTATACAATTTTGTTGTTGATATGACTACCCATGCAACTATAAATATAGAAGAGTTGCTACTTTGGTTTTGTGGCAAATAAGAGGATCGAAGTGACGACCATCAAAAAAAATTATATATATATATATATATATATAAGTGATAGAAAGATAAAAGCAATCAGCATCCGAGCCCCTCGTTGTTTGAGTTGCGGGTGCACTGGTAATGGTTGCCGCGATAATCCATACTTGCGCGGTAAGATTTTAGTTTTAGTTTTATTTTTTTTTATCTTTTTTAATTATATTTTTAACCTTTACAATTTTTATTATAATATATTTGCTTAACCAAGTTAATTTTAAATTTTCTGTTATCACCAATGGATGAATTTCAAAAAACAAAAAAAAGAAAATTACTAATAGCACCCTATCTAAGAAGAAGATGAAAGGTATCTTGGTGTTCAACAATCCACCGGTTAAACTAAGAAATCTACTAGTTTCAGACATGATAGGAATGTCTAGAGAGATAACTTAGTCCGTCGTGTTTGTAGTTTATTTTCGATGTACCAAAAAAAATAAAATGGTAATGTTCTTTCACTACAAGAAAACACACATTTGGCGATTAAATTTTTAGTCGCCAAAAGTCCTTTTTTAGTCGCCAAAAGTCAAATTTTCACTTTCCCCGACTAAATATTTTAGTCGCCGGTTTGTCGCGAATAAACGGTCGCGAATATCTTTGGCGACTAAAAAGGTGTTAGTCGGCAATATACAGGTCTTCAGCGACTAAAGAATTTGTCGCCAATAGTTAATTCCATTTTTGGAAATTATACATTTAGCGACTAAACTTTAGTCGCCTATAGTCAATCTTTTGGCGACCACAGAGTTTAGTCGCCAAAAGCATATTTGAAAAAAAAAAAAAATTACCCTCTATTGTTCCCAGGTTTTGAACCTGAGACCTCCCACATTCCAATAATTTACCAGCACACTCTCCCCACTATGCCACTACAACATCACATGAATATAAATGCATCATATATTATTTATATATTACTTTGACCGATATTAATACAAAACTATATATATAAATATAATTATATATATTCAATATAATTTATGTAAAAAAATAAATTATTTAGTAAAAAAAATTTAGATCACTTTTGGCGACTAAAAAAATTATTTAGTCGCCAATTCTATAATTTTGGGCTACTAATTAATTTTCAGTCGCTAAAAAAATATTTTCCGCCTACAAACGTCCCCTTTTGGCGACTAAACCTGTTTTTAGTCGCCAAAAACGTTCCCTTTTGGCTACTAAAGTGAGTTTTAGTCGCCAATTGACTGTTTTTAGCTACTAATTTTTTTTAGTAGCCAAAAAGCTTGACTTTCAGCGACCAAACTGTTTTTAGTTGCGAAAACACGTAGAATTGGCGACCAAATTGTTTTTTAGTCGCCAAAAGCTATACTTTTGGCTACTAAATGTTTTTAGTCGCCAAAAACCTTAACCTTTGGCTACTAAAAATTTTTTAGTTGCTAAAACCCCTATATTCGACGACTAAACTGCCTTTTAGTCGCTAAAACCCTTATATTCGACGACTAAACTCTTTTAGTCGGCAAAAGGGACCAATTTTGGCGACTAATTCCATTTTTGTCGCCAATTCTACTACTTTCAGCGACGAAAAATCCAGTTTTAGTCGCCAAATCTGCTTTTTGTTGTAGTGTTTGTCAAAAGTAATTTCTTCTAGGATAAATTACATTTTGCCTCCCTTATATTTGGTTATTTTCTCACTTTGGCATTTAAAATTTATTTTTTTTCACTTTGACCCTTCATCTTAAGTTTTTTCCAATTCACCCATAAAGCTAATTTATGTTCAATATCAGACAAAAAATGCCACATTGATAACCACGTAGCATAAATTTTTTTTATTATATATAACTCACATATCTGATACAAACCCAAATCTTAATATAATAATATATTTTTTTATGTTATGTGATAGTTAGTGTAACATTTTCTGTTTAATTTTGAACATATATTAGTTTTATGAGTAAACTTAAAAAAAAAAAAAAAAACTTGAAATATAAAGGGTCAAAATGAAAAATAAATAAATAAATTTTAAGTGTCAAAATAAAAAAATAACCAAACATAAAAAGGACAAAGTGTAATTTGCCTTTCTTTTATTAGTGAACAAGCTACAATTTGAATACAAAAACTCGTACAAAATCTACTTAACTAATGAAATTATATTTACTTCCAATATATATATGCATGTAGTCAATGATGGATTTAAAGGGGGGACAAAAAGGATTCGTATATTAATATTAGTTGTTGATTATTTTAAAAATATACATATTTATACCTTTAAGTTGTAAAAGAATTAAGTGGTTGGACAGTCCAAATATCTATATTTATGAAAACATGGGGGTTGAACTACAAAATTTAACAATTTGAACAAAATATAATCTCAAAATAAAATGATTTTTCACAACTAAGGTTCATGACTGTCTTGCAATTTCTATTTTTGTGTAACTCAACATGAAACTATTTTATTTATACATGTTTTTTATAATATTTTTCAAAATTTATATCGTTAAAATTAATATTGTAATTTATACTTTTATTTTAAATTTTTTGTTAATATATATGTCATCTTTCCTATATTAGTGTACGAGCACGAAATAATCTTCTGGTATAATCTTGTTGATCAAGTTTGCACTCCTTCAAACGTCGTCGCTATGTTACCTAAAAACACAAATGTGAGCTAGCCGGCGGGTGTGTGTCGGAAACCTCTCCGATACCTAAGTCAGCAAGTAGACAATAGACAAAAGCTCTGTGTATTCGAGAGTAGAAATTGTGATACCTGTACATAGGTCCTATCGTGAGCTTTTATAGATTCCACACGGCACAATCCTAGTAGGATTCCAACTCTCCTTATAAGAGTCCTCCTAGGAATCAGACTCCCAAGGATAATGCCTATCCTGATGACACCCTACTCACTACCAACCAAGTGAGATGGTTTACACAATCCCAGTAGGACTCCAACTCTCCTTAGCAGAGTCCTCCTAGGAGTCTCATGCGTAAGGATAATACTTATCCTTAGAACACCCTCATCACTACAAGCCAAGTGAGATGGCCACTCCCCTATGCTCGGATATACATTCATGACTGAGCTACCTTATCTCGGCCCCCTGCCATTCGGGTCGTGTGATCGGAAACCGATTTACCAAATTGCACCCTGCCGAGCTACACATAGCTTGGCCCTCTCCATTGACAACATCTCGGTCTGATAAAGGACTACCTTTAGATAGCTAGCTCCAGCCCCTAGCAACCCATCTCTGACTGACCTAGTGTCTACTTAGCCCAAGACCAAGCTATATTAGCTCTTATCTTGACCCATTGCGCGGCCTAACTTCCAAAGAAGACTTTTCTTAACTCGGCCCAATTTGTTCACAAATTACCCTCTCAATTGTCCCTTAATTCCATCTGCGTAGCATGTTTGGGATTATTTTCTTCTAGCCGAGCTAAGAACGCCCAACTATGCCGAGCTAGAAAAGTTATTCGATTTCAATAAGTTTTGTCAGTTGCTCAGCACGTCCTTCCACTAATCTAGCATATCTAACCCGACATCATTCCAAGGATATGTGGCGTGCCCCCATTAGCCCCGTTCTCCTGTTACAGCAGTCATGCCAAAAATTTGAATAGCCCCGCCTTTTTGCCTTCAACATATATATCCTTCAAGTTCGCAATCGTACAACGAGTCGTTCTTTCTGTGTAGGCGGGCTATATGTCCCACCTTTTGTAATCATCTTATAATTAATGAAAATTTTCGACCCCTTGGCACGGTTACTGTGTTTCTTTTTCATTGTTTTGCATCATTCCGACTACATGTCTAGTCAAACTAATTAGCTTGGCCTTACCTGATCCTGTCAACCTTCTTTGGCCAAGATACGCATCTCGGCTGAAGAATCCAAAAAATTTGTTAGTCAAACCTGCCAACCTACTTTGGCCGAGGTAACTATCATCCCGGCCAAAGAGTGTAAAAATTTTGTTGGTCAAACCTGCCAACCTGCTTTAGCCGAGGTAACTGTCATCCCGATCAAAGAGTTCTAAAATTTGTTTGGTCAAACCTGTTAACCTGCTTTTGCCGAGATAATTGTCATCCCGATCAAAGAGTGTAAAAATTTTGTTGGTCAAACCTGCCAACCTACTTTGGCCGAGGTAACTGTCATCCCAGCCAAAGAGTGCAAAAATGTTTTATTGGTCAAACCTGCCAACCGCCTTTAGCCTAGAAACTGATCTCGGCTTAAGGGTGCAGAAACGTTTTGTTGGTCAAACCTGCCAACTGCCTTTGCTAATCACCTTTGCCCCTTAATTGGGCAAAGAGTCTAAAAATTTTTGTTGGTCAAACTTGCCAACCGCCTTTAGCCTAGATCTTGACCTCAGCTGAAGGGTGCAAAAAGGTTTTATTGGTCAAACCTGCCAACCGCCTTTGCCCCCTAGTTGGGCAAGAAGTCTAAAAAAAAATTAGAAAGAGTTAGTCAAACTTGCCAACCCCCTTTGCCCCTTTTTAGGCACAGATTTGTTAGAAAGAGTTGGTCAAACCCGTCAACCCACTTTGCCCCCAGTTGGGCAAAGATTTTGCGAGGTTGGTCCTTCTTATCGATCGTGTTAACTTTTACTGAAGGTGTTTTGTCCGACATCGCTGTTTGTATCGAACTCTGCCTTAGTGCGCATCTCATCTTCCTCTACCAAGATGTGTTGGTGCACTCTCTCCATCAGGGCTTCCATAGTAAGAGGCGGCGTTATTGTCATTGAATCCCTTAATTTATTGCCAGTCGGCAAACCTCGTTTGTACTGTGCGATAGCTAGGTTTATGGGACAATCTCCAATCTAATTAAAAGTCTCCCAATACCGGTTATTGTAAGACCTTAATGTTCCTTCTCACCCATGTCTATGGAGAGAAGCTTGTCAATCTCCACTGTCATCTTGGTGTTTGTTCTAAATCTGGTCACAAATGCCTCCGCTAGTTGCGCCCACGAAGCTATGCTATCTTCTGGCAACCTTTGAAACCATGTTAAACCCAAGTCACCAAGGCTAAAAGGAAACAAGATACATATTAGAGCCTCGTTTCGCCGATACACGGCCATAACCTAGCGAAAATGGCTCAAGTGCATGTAGGTGTCTGACTTCCCCTCATAAGTAGTGAATTTGGGCTGGTGGAAACCTGAGGGTAATGGTGCGTTCTCTATCACCAGAACGAACAACGAGCTCTACAATCTTGCTAACTCTTTGTTTGTCGGTTCATAAGCAAGGCGTGGTACCGATATTCCAACCTCGACACTCCCATGTGTCCTAGGAGCCAACCATTGTAGCATAGAGACTCTGCGGGGGTCGCAAGCCTGAGTGTCTTATCTCTTTTGAGCCCTTTCCTCTAGCGCTGTACGCAGGTCCGCCGACCTAGGCAACTCCGTGTGCCTAGATGTTGTTTGGTGTGAATGCGATGGCCGATAACTACTTCCCTCCGTATAAGACTTTTCAGTCCTCGTTCTCTCAGACCTGGAGTAATGAGTCCTGGAAGTCTTTGATTATGTATCGCCTGTCTTGAGGCTTCTACTTTCAGCTTGTGATGGTGTGACTTCTCTGTCACGATCTTTTGAGTGGTAAGAGCGTGTGTTGCCTTTGCGCCCCTCTTCTGTTACCACCCCCTTTTCTTTTTATCTGGCGCTTCATTGTCTCCATGTCTGCCGTCATCCTTCGTATCAATTTGTCTTGCTCCCTTACCTGATCTTCTAGAACCTGAGGATCCAACCTCCGCCTTTACCTTTCAGGGCTTTGGGAGCGACGAGGATTGGAGCCCCGTCGTTCTTGTGTGTCCCTCCACGGGTTCTGTCGCTAGGGATCTAACTCCGCCATGGGCAGGACAAAAGGAAAGCCTTCGTGCCTTCTGCCTCCCTCTGGGGTTTTCCCATCAATAAGCAGAGTGTGGCAAGTTTTCATTGTGTGCCATTGAAATTTAGTTAAAAGAAAACTTAATCAAGAGGTTTGTTCTTTGTGAGCTATTCCCACAGACGGCGCCAATTGTACGAGCACGAAATAATCTTATCTTATAATCCTGTTGATCAAGTTTGCACTCCTTCAAACGTTGTCGTTATGTTACCTGAAAACACAAACGTGAGCTAGCTGGCGAGTGTGTGCCGGAAACCTCTTTGATGCCTAAGTCAGTAAGTAGACAACAGACAAAAGCTTTGTGTATTCGAGAGCAGAAATTGTGATACATTTACATAGGTTCTATCATGAGCTTTTATAGATTCTACCTAGCATAATCCTAGTAGGACTCCAACTTTCCTTCTAAGAGTCCTCCTAGGAATCAGACTCCCAAGGATAATGCCTATCCTGATGACACCCTACTCACGACCAACCAAGTAAGATGGTTTGCACAATCCCAGTAGGACTCCAACTCTCCTTAGCAGAGTCCTCCTAAGAGTCTCATGCCCAAGGATAATGCTTATCCTTAGAACACCCTCATCACTGCAAGCCAAGTGAGATGACCACTCCCCTATGCTCAGATATACATTCCTGACCGAGCTGCCTTATCCCGGTCTCCTGCCATTCGGGCCGTGTGACCGGAAGTCGATTTATCGAATTGCACCCTGTCGAGCTACACATAGCTCGGCCCTCTCCATTGACAACATCTCGGTTTGATAAAGGACTACTTTCAGACAGCTAGGTCCAGCCCCTAGCAACCCATCTCTAATCGACCTAGTGTCTTCTTAGCCCAAGACCGAGCTACATCAGCTCTTATCTCAGCCCATTATGCGGCCTAACTTTCAAAGAAGGCTTTTCCTAGCTCGGCCTAACTTGTTCACAAATTACCCTCTTAATTAGAATTCTTGGTCCATTCTTATAACATCTTGTAACATACCAAAAACTAACATGTGTTTAACAACAATGCTTAGTAGCCCAAATTTTCATGACTCGAATGGCTCGAATGTCTCAAAACGACATCGTTGTATGGGTAAAACGAAGTCATTTTGATACATTCGAGCTACCTAGGCCACATAAATTCGAGCTACCGAACATTTTTCGATGTGCATTGAAGGGCTAAAACTGGAAAGTAAAGCTACAACTGTAATTGAGAAAGAAAATCCCAAGGTGATTATATCTCAGTTTATGATGGATCAAATCCAGTTGGTGACATCTGCTGCAACCGTGTTTACCTATATGTTACTAAGCCAAGTGAGGTTGTCGATGTAATGCCTAGGGTTGGACGAGAAAAATTATACTAACATCCAACAATTACAGGTGATTTAGCAAGTTGGTTAAAAGTTAATTTTTTGATTTTTTTTTTTGACATTTTTTTTTGTGTGTAAAAAATGTTAGAGGTGATATGACTTAAGTAGAGTTAAAAGTTAAAAACTAACTTTTAACTGGGTTGCCATGCAAGGTGGTATCCAAAGATTGGTAAAAATATAGTAAGTTTTATAGTAAGTTTAAAAATAATCAACAACTAATATTAACCCATTGATTTCTTTTTTAGTAAAAATATAATAAGTTTTATAGTTTTGACATGCTTACATTGATTTCTTTTTTAGTAAGACTAAAAAAATCAGAATTAATGCAGATGGTATAAAGACATTGAGAGCGTAATTTCTATAGCCAAATTGAGCCAATCTAGATGGAAGTGACTTTGAGGCTTGGGCCGCAAGTTGGACCGGGCTATGCCTTGGGAAGAGCTTAGCTTGGGCCGAACAGTGGATGGAACCGGTCAAAGAAGTTTGACCGAACTATCACAATGTCCATATTCTTAGACTTAGCTACTTCCTAATGGTGGTCAATGCTTTGACCGAGCTATAAGGGAAGGTGGTCAAATAGACTAAGAAATGAGGTATTGATCGAGCTAGGAGAAGAGCCGCACAATGTCAGCATAGTTGCGCACCGTGCAAGCTATATACAGCGCTGTGTGTAGCCCGGTTGAGCCAATGGCAGACAAAGTCAAGTAGTTCGAACGCTCGGCTAAAAGCCGTGCAAAAAGTTGTGTCATCTCACTTGACTTATAATGAGGAGAGTATCAAAGGATAAGTATTATCTTTTAGGAATGTAATTCCTATGAGGACTCTACAAAAGAAAGTTAGAGTTCTACTAGGATTGTGCCATGAAAAATTTACAAAAGCTCAAACCAAACCTTAATAATCTCTGGTATTGCAATTCTTACTCCCGAATTCACAGAGCTTTTACTTACTTAGTCAACTTGCTGGCTTAGGCATCGGAGGGGTTTCCAGCACACACCTGCCGGCTAGCTCACGTTTGTGATTTCAAATATTACAACGACATTTGGAGGAGCATAAGTTTGATCAACAGGATTATACGAGTGAAGATTATTTCATATTCGTACAGACACAAACATAAAGAGAATAAAAAATATATATATTAATATAGAAAATATAATAACACTATTTTTTATTTTTTTTTATAGATACAACTAACAAATTATTGATGAAAATTGATTAAGTACTATCAGAATTAAAATTTTGAAGAGCTCTCAATATGATTATGTTAAAATTACATAATTTATTACATTTTTTTAAATCTAAAAAAAATTTAATATTTACCCAATTACTGTGTTTCGCACTATATTTCATTTTCATTCCACTCATAATGGAGGTAAGTATCTATGTTTTTACATATTAAATGCCCTATTGAATTGTTCTTAGGTACAAAGATGAACGATTACCTTTTGAAGATAAAAAATAAAAAAATAGAACATTTATGTATTTGTATTTGTATTTTTTGTCATTAACATTTGTTTAAACTTCTTAAATGCATTTAATAAATACATCTAAAAAATTTAACACCCACCATAAAAGTTGTGTAATTTTACAAGCATTGATCTATTCAGGAATTAAATAAAAATTTGAAAAAACAAAGAGAAAGGGTAAATAAAATATAATTTCACCCATCATTTTCTTTTCCCTTTCCAAATCACTAATTAAATTCATAATCTAAATTATGTTTTCAATAGATCACACAATGAAATTGTACAAGAGCAACTCTACTTAAACCTTCAAAAATTTGTATGCCAAATTTCTTAGTTGACATATAAGAACTTGACAAATTTGAAAAGAAACACTCCATTCCACTGTGCCAAACTTAATATTTTATTACATTTACTTTGATTTTTTTAAAAAAAAAATATTTTCTTGAACACCTTTTTGAATTCAAAATTGACAATTCGAGTAAAGATTACTCTGATGCATTGAAGAACGTCAGACTAATTGTTTTACTATACTCAAGATACACTGCAATGACTGACTAAATAACTCTATTGTTCATCCATCCTTGATTGCCTATACGAAGCACACTCTACCATATCCTAATCAATCTCTCTCTCTCTCTCTCTCTCTCTCAATTTCTAACAAGCTGGCCACTCTAACTTATCTCAATCTCTCTCCTCTTTAAGGGGTTGTTTGGGATGACCTAAATAAGTGCACTTTTTATCTTTTTTACGAAAAGATGTGCAGAAAAGTAGAGAGATGATATGATGGAAAAAAATAAAAAAATAAAAAGTGTGTACTTATTTAGGATAGCCAAACTTAACCTAAATTTCTAACAAGCAGGTTATAACTGTTGAAATAATAAAAAAAAAGTTGACTAACAATAACCATATATAAAGCAACAAAGAGTAAAATTCTTTATATACTAACACCATGATATAACACAAAGTGTGTTACAAAAATGAGAGAACATTTTCAAATGTTGTGAGTCATCTTCTCTACAATTCATAAAGAAAAAAAATAAATAAAAAATGAATCTCTTCTTTTCTATTAACTAAAAATATTTTAATTTTTAAATAAATTAATAAAAACAAAGTGAGAGTTAACGAGTTACAGTGTTACTTTTGTCAGTTATTTCCAAAAGGTGAGTTTTGTCATTGATGAGTGCTATTGGGTGTGACTCCCTCGTAGTAAAAAAGAGAAAATAAAACCCGTGATTTTGAAATAGAAGAAAAGCCCCAAATGTTACTTTTGTCAGTTACTTCCAGAAGGTGAGTTTTGTTGATGAGAGCTATTGGTTGTGACTCCCTCATAGTAAAAAAAAAGAGCAAAATAAAACCCGTGATTTTGAGATAAAAGGAAAGCGCCAAATGTTGAGAGCTCGGAGAGCTGTTTGTTTGATTGTCTGTAAAAGAGAAAATGTGAAAAGAAAGTAAATTATAAAAAAAATAACATACCCACCTAACGCACTTGCCAAGTTTCCCATGACATTAATTTTAGTGTGCTGCTATTATTACTTTATAAATTATTTTAGATTTTCTAATTTTTAATTTTTTCTTTATTATAATAATAATCTCAAGATGGTGTTCCCGAACAAATAAGTAATATTCAGGAATGTAGATCTGAACATGAAAATTTCTTAACACATTGAACGGTCAAAATTATTAACGCTCGCAAAAGTTTTTATTTTTTCAAGTTCAGGAATACAGGCCCGAACATTATTTATTTGTTTAGGAAGACATTCCTCCCGAACAAATAAGTAATGTTTGGAAATGCAGGTTCGAACATAAAAATTTCTTAACACATTGAACAGTCAAAATTATTAACGCTTGAAGAAGTTTTAATTTTTTCAAGTTCGGAAATGCAAGTACGAACATGGAAATTTCTTAATACATTGAATGGTCAAAATTTTTAACACTTGCAGAAGTTATTGAAAGTAGCTCAAATCCATTATAAAGTTCAAAAGTTATTTTTTCATCACGTAGCTTTGATAATATTGTTGCGTAGTTCTCTATTGAACTCATAATTTTATAATATCTACCAACAAAACTAATTATTATAATTTTTTTTCATGCAAGAGAAGAAATTATTACGAGAAAACTAAGAAATTATGTAGATATATATATATATAGAGAGAGAGAGAGAGAGAGAGAGAGAGCATATCAACTGTGACACTGGTGGATAAGGTAGTAGAGAGAGTAATCACATTGGCTCTTCTTCTTCTTGATGAGTTTTGTTAGAGTTTTTTGGAAGATGGATTTTTTTTGGGTGTTGGGGGTGTGCATTCAATAGGTGTAATGTTTTCACAAGGATAATTTTGGTATTATTTGAAGGGAGAAAAAGAAATTTTGAGGGTTTCAAAAATTATAAATGGATGACCAAAGAAATAGAGAGTTCAAAATAATTCATGGAGTACCACTCTACTTTTATTGTTATTTTGTTTTAGCAGATATGTGTTTTTCAATCATGCTACGTAGCTCGAAAAACCAGGGCTCAAATGGCCCGAATTTTTTTTTCTTTTTCCTTTCCCTTCCTTACCTTCTACACAATTTCTTCTCTCTCTCTCTCTTTCAAACATGACCAAAATGAAGTTCCAAAACCAAATCAATTGATCTGTGTGTGTATATATGCAAATCAAAACCAAATCAAAATAAAAAACAAACCCACAGCATCTATGTATACAAATCAAAACCAAATCAAAATAAAAAACAAACCCACAAATCAAAACCAAATCAGAGACAGATCTATGTGTGTATACACACAGATCTGTGTATATGTATACATACATAGATCTGTTGAGAAAAAAGGAAGGAAGAGACCCACCGTTGTGTCATCGCCTCCGTCACGCCGTCATCGCCTCTCTTCTCTCTTCTTTATTCCTTCTCTTTTCTCTCTTCTCTCTTCCCTCTTCTCCCTGTTTCAGAGAAGAGAGGAAAAAAGAATTCTCCATGTTTCAAAGAAAAGAGAGGAAAAAAAAAAAACAAAAAAACAAAGCAAAACAACATTGTTTTCCAATTTGGGCCAATCAAGCCTCGAAAATTTTGAACTACCAAGCTTTATTCTGTGTTTTTAGATGGAAGATGGGACCACCACCTTTCAAATAGAGAAGATAAAAGTCAAATAATAAAGAAACAGTCAGCCAAGGGGGAGCCACGTTACATAGATAAAATATATCTATTTATATAATAAGATAAAATGGTGTTTTAAGAAGTTAGTAAAAAGTTAATTTTTTAGTCCTTTTTTTTTGTGATTTTTTGGTTTTTTTGTATTAAAAAAGTTAATCTTTTTTTGTGATTTTTTTGTATAAAAAAATAAAAAAGTCAAAAAATTGAATTTTTTAGAAAGTTTTCAAAATACCCAAAAAGATTTTTTTAAATGTCTAAAATATATTAGCGATACATTTAAATTTAATTTTAATGATTTAAATTAATTCTAAATATATATTAATGGTTCGTATCAATGTTTGTTGCCACCAAAATGTATGCCAACCCACCCACGTCTGCCCCCTCCCACATTCCCTCTCTCTCTCTGCTCTTCTTCTTGAACAGAACAAAAAAACCTACCCTCTCTACCATAATTGTCCTTCTTCTCACCCTTTGCGCCACCTCCTCTTCATCGACACCAACCCTCTTCCTCCTTCGTCACGCTCCTCTTCATCAACCCTTCGACCCTTCGATTTCAATTTATAGCTCGCAACGTAAGATTTCAATTTGTCAATTTCCTCCTTCCCTTACAACCCTTTTCGGTTTCAGTATTTTCCTTAGACATATTCGAAATTAAACCTATTTTCCTTAACCTTTTGCAGACCTTTTGCAGACCTTTTGCAGTTTCTTCATTGCAATTTCCAGTGGAATGAAACTGAAATGCCTTGATGTGCTTGAATTCTTCTTTCCTGATATTGTCCTGTGAAGTAAAATTATAAAGGCATTGCAATTTGTGTTGTTTTATTTTATTTAAATTTACAATTGTTCCTCAATGGTTTTGAATCATTAATTTATGAAATTCCTCGCTCCTATTTCTTTGTTGATTTCGTTGTTTTTACCAGTTACCAAACAGAAATTTACGACTGTGGAGCAGGAACTGAACTGATTCTCACCAAGGTAATCTCTTTTTCCTTCCCTTTCTACTCTGTTTTGTTACCCACAAAAGGTACAAAATAAGGCAAGTGGTTGACTGACTGGTTTTCAAGCGGCAGAGGCAATAAAAACTCATTACAGAATAGCATCCATTAGTGACTAATTTATACCAAGAAACCAACCTACAAGTGCTGAATTGTTAATTAAAATAGATATAACACAAAAAATATGCATCGGGTTTGTAACAAATTTACCATGAACCTAAGCAGAATTTCTAGGCATTCATCTAGGAGAACATAAATGACAAACATCACCAAGAGATAAACAGCACTAACACCCATATCCTGATGTAGAAAATTGAGAAACATTTATAAAAAAAATTATTGCTCATATCACCCCTCAAAAAGAGTCCCACTAAATATTTTCATATATTTTATTCGGATAACTGACCAACCTCTTTTTGGTATTATGGGTTTTTAATTCTTGGAACTCTAGAAAATGAACACCTCTTCTGGGTAGCAAATTGTTAGAAACCTTTTTTTTTTCTTCAAGTTACTGCCTCACTTCTTAGTGGTTTGTTTGGTTGCTTAGAAATGGTACAAAAATAAAGGAATCTAATTCTAAATAATCTGAACTGCTAACCCCCAAATCTTGACAAAACTTTAGCTTTATGAAACATTCATATATATGGTTAAACTTCAAAGCACCACAAAATCTAAGGGTCAAATTCATAGCATGTTTGCTCATCATAATGCTAGCGGTTTGGTAGCTTTCTTTGTACCAACAACAAATTAGTTATGGAGAAATTGTGTCGCAAGTTCGTTGACAATGCTTTAGCAAGTTCCATTGTTTGTTTGTTCAATTGTATTTTTCCCATTGTTGATTATGAAATTGGGTTCAAATCTTGACAAAACTTTAGTTTTATGAAACATTCATATATGTGGTTAAACTCCAAAGCACCACAAAATCTAAGGGTCAAATCCATAGCATGTTTGCTCATCATAATGCTAGCTGTTTGGTAGCTTTTTTTGTACCAACAACAAATTAGTATGGAGAAATTGCTTTAGCAAGTTCCATTGTTTGTTGCTTTAGCAGCATATGAATCTTAATTTATTGCTTAAACCTGCAGGTCTCCATTATTTATTGACGTTTTCATTTGATTCATTGCTTTATCGGTTGATATATTTTCCATTTCGAATAAGATGGCCTCATGCCTTGTGCCTTGATCACACAACAACAAGAGGTAGTGGTCATATAGTCTTTTAAATGCTCATGAATCTATTTTAGTATATTTTCAGAAAAATATAGACAACACCATTGTAGTCCTCAACGAATCCTAAATCCTAAACCCTCATTGTTATGCTTGTTGTCGTGTATATGTTAAGTTCTAAGGTTATCTTTTATATTATTTAGCAGTCCATAGTTCTTAACACAAGGTGTTGTGGTTAGTTTCATAATTCATAAAATGGAAAGGGAATAAAATTCACATTTCATTTACTTTTGTGTCTTCGATTTTTTGTTTCTTCACAGATAAAGAGACGGTCCTCTGTGCCTTGTGACTTGCTACCAGATTATAAAAATAAAAAAATAAAAAAATCTTCCACAGATCTATATCACTTTATTGTTTGGTGTGTAGAATATTTTTCTCTATATAGTTTTGTGTTTGCTTTATGTATTGAATTTTCTAATTTTTATGTCTTGGCCGATTATAACAAGCTTTAATTTCTGTGACTGCATTAGTTGTTTGGTCTCTCTTGTAGTCACTCTTTGCAAGCTGGATAGATATTTAGAAAGGTATGTTTGCCATCTTCATTCATTATTTGCTTTTTAAATATGCATGTTAGAAATTTTCTAGAGGATTGAGTACATGTTCAGAGCAAAGTACCCTGTTTGTAGGCCCAATGCTATATATATATATATAGGTACTTGACCTATCCTTTTAGTAGTGATAAGCATTACCCTATGACTTATTTTTCTGGAGCTCTATTTTGCAATTGGGAAACATTTAAGAGGACATTGAATGGTAATGTGGCTTCAAAGTGATTAGTATTAACCATTTTAATGTTCTTTTATGTATTTGTTAACCATTGTATGTACCTGATAATTCTGTTCTCAACACTGTCATTGCATAATTGGTTAGACTAATCACCAAGTCTTGCTCATATAAGAATGTCATCTTGCTAT
This sequence comes from Camellia sinensis, assembly GCF_055761805.1. Taxonomy (NCBI): domain Eukaryota; kingdom Viridiplantae; phylum Streptophyta; class Magnoliopsida; order Ericales; family Theaceae; genus Camellia; species Camellia sinensis. The sequence goes on along the minus strand of NC_138962.1, from coordinate 175,712,079 downwards.
TTCACTGATATTTATCATTGTCAATTTAACTCAAAAGATTATGCCCTATGCCCTCATATTTAAAAATTTGGTTGGACTGTTCTTGAATTTTTATTTTGACAAAAAGTGTGTAAATTCGATGTGAGGTCGCAAAATTGATGACAAAGATTAGTCAAAATTTTTATTTGGAACTAAAATTCTCATTTACAAAAGTTTATTCCTTGGAAGTTGGTTATGCTTTATTCTTTCTTGAAAAAATAATCAATAAGTCCTATTTTGCTTTTAATAAAACCATTTAGTCCTATAAATTTTCAATAATACCATTGAAAAATTTATGAATTCACCACTGTATTATTTTCTGTGACTATTGATGGAATTTTAATAAATTTTTGCCCTCTTGGATTGTCTACCATAAAATAAAATAAAATAAAAAATCATAGTTTCTAATAATAGAAAATGATCTTTTGATCTGATTGTTAGTTATGTTTTGTTTAATATAATTTTCATAATTAAAACTGTTTATGAAATTATTATTCATATTAAATGAGAAGGGTAAAATTATAATCAAATTTATAAAGTTGAATTTTGTGAGTTGTCTATAATAAAACTTGATAGGAATAGTAATATTAAACACAAAATAGGACTTAACGGTAATTTTTCCCTGTTTGGTTTTATAGTTTTAATGTAACTCAATGAGTTAAACTTTCATTTTTAGATTGTTTCTATATATATGGCTTTTGAATTTTGTTTTGGCCTTCCAAATGCATTGTATGTTTACAAATCTGTCATTTCATGCAATACCTAGCTGTAGTATTTGTTGTTTTGTCTTCTTGTACTAGAACAATCGACTACCACTAAATTCAAATGTGGGCATGTTTTTTAAAATGTATATATATCTATGCATATCATTGCAAGCATGTGTATATGTGCCTACTACCTATGGTCAATTATAAAGTTGTTCGTGTGTCATGTATTGGAGAAAAAAGTTGGTGAATGCAAATCACAAACATATATTTGGCATACCATTCAATTATGAACTTACCTCATGAAACTGTTTTGATTTGTCAATTAGATATCATACTTCGTGTAACCAATCAAGATTTTTTGATTTGTCAATGGAAATATAAAGCATACAATTGTTAAACAATTGTTGCTTAGAGTCTATTTTTATGTCCAGCAATGTTTTTTATTTTTTTAAAGGTCAACATTGAATCATTCATCTTAAAAGCTTTTGTCGATACAAACTTGGAGATTACCTTGGTGAGATAATCAGATCGATTCATTTTAGAAAGTATAGAGATTGCTATGTATAAAATTTTTTTAAAAAGTTTTTTTAATGTTCGTGTTTTCGGTTCTAAGTTAGTTTTTTTATCAATTCGGTCCATCATTTTATTCTACCTTCATATTAGTTATTAACGTAGGAGGTATGTCATGTTAATGATTTCATCCATAACCACTCTTTTCAATTTCTGTTAATATCCATAACACTTGCGTGGTTAGAAATTTGAAGCTTATACATTAGTATTAATGCTTCTACTTCAAGTGCGTTGCTTGAATTTTTGGTAATGATATGTGACGTACTTTTTCTAATTTCATCTTTGGGGTTTGCGTGCTTCCCGCAAGAGTTGTCCATGCTTGTTATGGAGGAATACGACAATGATCTTTGTTTTGTTTTTGCATCTATGTAGCCCACTAAAAAAAAAAAAATCACAAATTATCAATACTTAGCAAATTTTCCTTCAACATGGTATAAGTATTGCATTTTGTTATGCTCATGTTTTTGTACATTGATAACTAATAGGTTCAAATCAAGCAATATAAGATTGCTTGAACCATGGGCATGTTCTTTCGTGCGAAGCGCGACACCTCGCAACTAGTCTAATATATATATGTGTGTGTGTGTGTGTAAGATTTCTGAAGATTTTGTATTAAGGCTTATAAATACCTTAGCTACCTAAGTGTTTTAAGTAAGTGAAATCAAATATTGAGAGTGAAGAATTTCTCTTCCTTCTTTCAATCTCTGTAGCATTTGTGTGATCTCTAATATCAGCAACAATAACATGGCTTTAATTATGATGTTTTTATTCTTTCAATTATTACATGGTTTGTCTTGTGCGACAATCATGCCATACATTGTCCTTATAGATGGTGGATTAATGCCAAGTGCAACCAATAGACGTGCATGGCATGTGTCCATGCTAGATGCAGTTTGTCAGCGGCTAAACATTTCATACGAGTACTCCCACATTGTACATGGATTTGCAGCTTCCATGACACGTGAGGTTGATAAAATCTCTTTGTTTCCAGGGGTTATGGTAGTTGAGGAAGACACACTCGATACTCAACTGCACATGACATGAATGCCTAATTTTCTTGGCCTCGCCACATCCTATGGACTATGTCCCCATGCTGGATATGGTGATAGTATCATAATTGGGTTTGTCGACACGGAGAATTTGGTTGGAGAATGTAGGCTTCCGTGACGAAGGACTGTTGCCCCTTAACAGCAGCAAATGTTGAGGAATTTGCCAAGAATGCAACAATTTCTCTGCCGATGACTGCAACAATAAAATCATTGGTGCCCGTTTCTTTGCCTCTAGAATCAAAACTCTAATCAGTCGGCGAGTCGATGGTGGTGGGGAGTACAGGTCTCCACGAGATACTACAGGCCATGGATCAGCTGTTGCTTCAGTTGCTCTGGAGCTGAGATTTCCAATGTCGGTGTGCTGGGTTTTACATACGGAGATGCACAAGGAATAGCCCCCAAGGCCCGTATTGCGGTCTACAAAGCTTGTTGGAGGAAAATCTGTACTTTAACCGATACTCTTGCTGCAATTGATGTTGCCATCTTTGATGGTGTAGATATCTTGTCAATCTCCATCGGAAAAAGCTCTCACATGCCATTTTACAATGATGTTTACATGATTAGTACGTTGAAAGCTGCTCAAAATGACATTTTTGTGACATTCGGGGCGGGGAACATGGGCTTGACACCAGCAACAGTAGTCAACTCAGCTCCCTAGGTGACCACTATTGGCTCCAGCACCATTGATTGAACCTATCTTGCAAAGGTCCGACTCGAAAATGGAGAACAAGTCCCCGACAACTCACTTTGCTGTGGTAAATCAGTCACTGATGATGCTTTTTCCCTCCAATTCTATAGCACTTGCACCTATGACAACATACCTTCAGATTCTATCAAGTGTAAAATCTTAATCTGCAATGCGAGCGACATTGCTGCTGATGTCATTGCCTTCACTGTCACAGAGGCCCAATGTGTCGGATATATCCAATTGAATGTGAAGGGGGACGAGGACTTGAGTATTTTTCTTATCTGGAACTTACCTACGGTTTCAATAAGTTATGGGCATTCTGTTGATTTTTTGTTATATATCAGTAGCTCGAAGAATGCAACATCAAGCCTCATTTTTTAATGCAAAATAGTAGTTGGGGAGCATAGGGCCTTGATGATTTCAGGATTTTCTTCGAGGGGCCTAACACAATTGTCCTCGAAATTCTGAAGCTAGACCTTTTAGCCCCCGGGTAGCTATCATGGCTTCGTGGACAAATGTCGTGCCCCCTACTATGATTGAGAATAATATCAAACATGTTGAATACAATTTCGTCTCAGGCACCTCAATGTCGTGCGCTGTTCTTGCTGGCTTCGTAGCGCTTATGCGCAACATTTATTCAGATTGGTCCCCGGCAGCAATTAGATCTGCAATGATGACAACGTCAACGTCACTTGACCACAATAACCGTCCGATATCCAGCAACAATTTTCAACAACTAGGAACTCAGTTGGACTTTGGTGTTGGTCATATTTCCTCATAATTGGCTACAGATCTTGGGCTAATATTTGATATTGATGGTATGGAGTACATAAACTTCTTGTGTACTTTGAATTACTCTGCTTCGCAACTCTACAAAATTGTGGAGGAGCAAGTATTCTGTGAAGAACCAGCTTTTCACCTAGTGTCTTGGCTCAATTATTTATCATTTTTGACCTTTTTAACAAGCTGAGGAGAGCAACGAGACTATGGAGGACCGTGACACACGTGGCCGAGTTAACGGAAACATGCACATTGATAGTGGTTAATTCAAATCCAGATATTATGATTTCTATTGTTCTGAAACAATTGCAATTTACCAGAGCGGGTGAGAAAAAGAGTTATTCGATTGAAATGAGTTTTTTTTTACTCTGATGGACCTAACAGATTATATCTTCATGTTTCTATGGAGGTTCTTGTTGTTGGATATGTAATCTGGGAGAGTTGTCATTATGTTCGGGTTCTTTTTACAGTGTTGTGGTCATTTGAGTAGTTCTTGCAATAAAATAAAATTTTTTACGAATTTCTGCTACTTGAATTATTTTGTTTGTTGAAAGATCGAATCTCAGAATTCAATTAGCAAAAATTTGTAGAAAATTTCATTTTATTGCAAAAACTACTCAAATGACCACACCACTGTAAAGGGAGCCGAACAGAATGATAACAACTCTCCCAGATTACATATCCAATAGCAAGAACCTCCATGGGAACATGAACATCCAATCTATTAGGTCCATTAGAGTAAAAAAGCTCATTTCAATCGAATAACTATTTTTCTCACCTGCCCTGGTAAATTGCAATTGCTTTGGAACAACATAAATCATAATATCCGAATTTGAATTAACCACTGTCAATGTGTATGTTTCCCTTGACTCTGCCACGTGTGTCACGGTCCTCCACAATCTGGCATTCTCCTCAGCTTGTTAAAAATGGTCGAAAATGATGGATAATTGAGCCGAGACACTTGGTGAAAAGCTGGTTCTTCACAGATTACTTGCTCTCCCACAATTTTGTAGAGTTGCGAAGTAGGGTAATTCAAAGTACACAAGAAGTCTATGTACTCTATACCATCAATATCAAAGATTAGCTCAGGATCTGTAGCCAATTGTGGGGAAATATGACCAGCATCAAAGTCCAATTGAGTTCCTAGCTGTTGAAAATTGCTACTGGATATCGAACGGTTACTGTGGTCGAGTGACGTTATCATCATTGTAGATCTAATTATTGCCAGGGACCAATCTGAATGAATGTTGCGCATAAGCGCTGCGAAGCTAGCAACAATAGTGCACGACACTGAGGTGCCTGAGACGAAATTATATTCATCGTGTCTGATATCATTCTCAATCATAGTACGGGGCATGACATTTGTCCACGAAGCCATGATAGCTTCCCCGGGGGCTAAAAGGTCTGGCTTCAGAATTTCGAGGACAATTGTGTTGGGCCCCCCTTGAAGAAAATCCTAAAATCATTAGGGCCTTATGCTCCCCAACTACTGTTTTGCATTAAAAAATGAGGCTTGCTGTTGCATTCTCCAAGCTATTGATATATAACAAAAAATCAACAGAATGCACAGAACTTATTGAAACTGTAGGTGAGTTCCAGATAAGAGGAATACTCAGGTCCTCATCCCCCTTTACATTCAATTGGATATATCCGACGCCTTGGGCCTCTGTGATAGTGAAGGCAATGGCATCAGCAGCAATGTCACTCGCATTGTAGATTAAGATTTTACCCTTGATAGAATCTGAAGGTATGGTTTCATAGGTGCAAGTGTTATAGAATTGGAGGGGAAAAGCATCATCAGTGACTGATTTACCACAGTAAAGAGAGTTGTCGGGGACTTGTTCTCCATTTCCGAGTCGGACCTTTGCAGGATAGGTTCTGTCAATAATGCTGGAGAACAGTGGTCACCCAGGGAGCCGAGTTAACTATTGTTGATGGTGTCAGGCCCATGTTCCCTGTGCTGAATGTCACAAAAATGTCGTTTTGAGCAGTTTTCAACGTACTAATCATGTAAACATCATTGTAAAATGGCTTGGGGGAGTTGTTTCCCATGGAGACTGACAAGATATCTACACCATCAAACATGGCAGCATCAATTGCCGCAAGAGTATCGGTTAAAGTATAGATCTTCCACCAGCAAGCTTTGTAGACCGCAATACGGGCCTTGGGGGCTATTCCTTATGCATCTTCGTATGCAAAATCCAGCACATTTTTAAAGTAATTAATTTTTTTGGAATTAATTTTTATATGGAATAATCATTTTTATCTTTCAATTGGAAATACCTTGTGTATGTTTCAATTGAGTTATATAAATTGAATTTAAAATATTCTAAAGAAAGCATTGGTGGAGGATCCTTGATGCCTTAGCACCCTTTTTATAATCACCTTATCTTATCTTTTAATTAATTATTTTTCTCAAATTATTCAACCATTTCAAAAATTCAAAATCATATTTTTCTTTACTTTATTTGAGTGGTCAGTAATTATTTTGAACAAATTGGTCCTTGTGGATTTGACTTCAGACTCACCGAGTTATACTACTTCGCGACATCCTGCACTTGGGATTGCAATATAAAAGTCGCAACAGGTTTTTGGCACCGTTGCCGGGGATCTGCATCATTGTTTGAAAAAGTACCAAGGAAGTTTGCATTGCAATCTCTTGCAATTTTGGTAAACTCGTTCCACTTTTTCTTTTTTTTTTTTTGATTTTATTTTTGTTAATAAGTAGGAATTGATTTTCTTTATAAAAAAAAAAAGAAAAGAAAAAAAAGTAGTGCTATTGTTGCGTCGGAACAGTGGGGTAGTGTTTTTGCTGGTGTGATTGTGATAATTTTTGTTTATTTATTTGTTTTTTTTGTTTCCCCTATTACAGTTAGTCACTGTTTTGTTACTTTAAAAAAAAAAAAAAAAAAAAGTTTGCTTATGTTGCAGGCATATTTGGTATCTTGGTCGGTTGGTAAGCATTTATTTTGATTTAGATACATTGTTTGGTAATCTCTTTGAGTCTGAATTTAATTTATTTGTACACCCTCACACCTGACACCATGGCAAATAATGGTGGTAATGAAAATCAAATTCAAATGGCCCAACCTGTTTGAACCTTGCGTGATTATTTGCAACCCGTCTTGTATTATTTTTCCTCCAAATGCAAATAATTTTAATTTTAAACCGGGTATGATTGCGTTACTTCCTAATTTCATGGCCTTGACTCTGAAAATCCTTACTTGCATATTAAAGAATTTTGAGTACTTTGATTTACTAGCAGAGAATGCCTAATCTTGGGATACCACTGATACTGTAGGACATTCTAGTAAAACCAAGCCTTCTTCTACAGTTTCTGGTGGTGGTAAGTTCCAACTAAAAGATGAAGATGATGTAAGTGCAAGATATCTACTTCTACCAGAAAAGTAGAGGCCATGGAATTAAGGAAAGTTCATGAAATCACAACTGTGCCTAAAAGAGAAAATATTTGTGACATTTGCGAGACCGTGGGACACCTAACACATGAATGTCCAACTATTCCAGCTTTTAAGGACGTGTTGCATGATCAAGCAAATGCCGTAAACACTTTTAAAAAGCCTGTTTCATCCCTCTATTTTGAGACTTACAATCCAGGATGGAGGAATCACCCAAATTTTAGTTGGAGTAATAATGTTGCACTACCCCCACAACCTGTAGGACATTCTAATTTTGTTCCATGTGCTCCCCTACCAAAGAATAACCTTGAGGATACATTGCAACAATTCATGGACAGTGATAAATAATCAGACATCTCAGGCAATAAATGACATTAAGAACACTCTCACCAAATTGACATATTCATTGAGCATTCAAGAAAAAGGTAAATTTCCTGCTCAAGCTCAACCCAACCCACAAGGACAATATGGTGTGAGTGATTCTTTATCTTCTAACACTCAGCTTGAACATGTCAAACCTATTACTACACTTCGTATTGGAAAAATTATTGATAAAACAATTCCTATGAAGGCCCCAAAGCCTAAGGATATTTCAAAATCAAAGAGTGGTGATGATATTGACAAGTCCAAGCCAAGTGAAGAAATGAGATGTCCGATTCCTGCTCCTTTTCCTCAAAGATTGCAGCCCCCTCAGAAATCAAATCAAAATGTTGAAATTTTTGAACTTTTCAAGCAAGTCAAAATTAACATCCCCCTGTTGGATGCAATAAAACAAATCCCGTCATATGTCAAATTTTTGAAAGATTTGTGTACAGTCAAGCGAAAGCTTAATGTACAAAAGAAAGCCTGTTTGACAGAACAAGTGCAATAACTCAGCAAACTTCCCCACCAAAGTTTAAGGATCTAGGATGCCCCACAATCTCGTGTGATTGGCAACTATAGGATAGAGCAAGCTTTGCTTGACCTTGGGGCAAGTGTGAACCTTTTACCATATACAGTTTATGAACAGTTAGGTCTTGGAGAGCTTAAACCGCCTACCATTACACTCCAACTTGCAGACCATTCTATGAAAATACCGAGGGGAATTGTGGAAGATGTGTTGGTTCAAATAGATAACTTCTATTTCCCTATCGATTTTATTGTATTGGACACACATCCTGTTTTGCATACACACACAAATTCCTGTCATTTTAGGTCGTCCATTTCTTGCAACTTCCAATGCTTTGATTAATTGTAGAAATGTTGTGATGAAATTGTCTTTTGGTAATATGACTTTGGAGTTGAATATTTTCAATATTTGCAAACAACCAAGGGATAGTGATGAGATTGAGGAAGTGAACTTGATTGATACATTTGTTGAAAAGCATTTCAATAACTTCTATTTTTTTGATCCACTTGAATCTCGCTTTAGTTAATTCTTGTGATTTTGATGAAGATTCAAAAATTGCACACATTTATTCTTTATTGGAATCTGCACAAGAATTGAAAGACTACAAGTGGAAGCCAAAGTTTGAGCAATTGCCAACTTCTATGAGTAAGCCTTTGCCATCAAGTGAACAAGTACCAAAACTTGAGTTGAAACCTTTGCCTGCAAAGTTGAAGTATGCATTTTAGGACCCGAGGACACATATCTAGTGGTAATATCTTCTAAACTTGACTCTGTGCAAGAAGGTAAATTACTTAATGTTTTGAGACAACATAAAGGGGCAATAGGATGGACCATTGCAAACATTAAAGGAATTAGTCCCTTGGTGTGCACTCATAGAATTTATTTGGAAGAAAATGCCAAACCTTTGAGGGAGATGCAATGTAGGTTGAATCCTACAATGAAAGATGTTGTGAGAGGAGAGGTCCTTAAGCTATTAGATGTGGGGATCATTTATCCCATAGCTGATAGTAAATGGGTAAGTCCCACACAAGTAGTACCCAAGAAGTCTAGAATAACTGTGGTAAAAAAATGAGAACAATGAGATGATTCCAACTCGTGTTGTTACGGGTTGGTGTATGTGCATTGACTATAGAAAATTAAATTCCATGACTAGGAAAGACCATTTCCCTTTGTCATTTTTGGACCAACTTTTAGAAAGGGCAGCTGGACATGCATTTTATTGTTTCCTAGATGGGTACTCGGGATATTACCAAATTGAAATTTCATTAGAGGACCAAGAAAAAATCACTTTTACATGTGCTTTTGGTACTTCTGCTTTTCGAAGGATGCCATTTGGATTATGTAACGCTCTAGCCACTTTTCAAAGGTGCATGCTGAGTATTTTTAGTGATATGGTGGAGCAATTTTTTGAAATTTTTATGGATGATTTTTCTGTATTTGGAGTTTCTTTTGATGATTGTTTAACAAATTTACAGAAAGTTTTGGCCAGGTGTGAAGAAAAGAACCTTGTGTTAAATTGGGAGAAGTGCTGATTCATGGTTACTTCTGGAATTGTACTTGGACACATTGTTTCTTCTAAAGGAATTGAGGTAGATAAATTTAAAATTGAGTTAATTGCAAATCTATCTACCCCCAAGACTGTTAAAGATGTTAGATCATTCTTAGGACATGCAGGTTTTTATAGGAGATTCATTAAGGATTTTAGTAACCATATTTAGACCGTTATGTAATCTCTTATTAAAAGATGCACCTTTTGAATGGACTAATAAATGTCAAGAGGCTTTTGAAAAATTGAAAACCATGCTTGCTTCTGCCCCTATCATGCAACCACCTAATTGGTCTTTACCTTTTGAAATTATGTGTGATGCTAGTGATTATGCAGTTGGAGCTGTTTTGGGACAACGCATGGACAAAAAGCCATATGTCATTTACTATGCTAGTAAAACTTTGAATAATGCCCAAATGAACTACTCTATCACAAAAAAAGAGTTGCTAGCTGTAATATTTGCTTTTGACAAATTTCATGCTTATTTAGTTGGATCGCCTATTGTTGTATTTACTGACCATGCAGCTTTAAAGTACCTTCTCGCCAAGAAGGATGCCAAACAGCGCTTGATTAGGTGGATCCTTCTACTCCAAGAATTCAACATCACAATTAAAGACAAAAAAGGAGTAGAAAATGTTGTGGCGGATCATTTGCCTCGACTTGTGTTTGATGACTCCATAGAACCAATGCCCATAAAGGATACTTTTCCTGATGAGCAATTGTTTACTATTACTGATTTACCTTGGTATGCTGATATTGTTAATTAACTTGTTACAGGCATGATCCCGAGTTAATGGATTGCACAAGACATAAGGCAATTTTTGGTTGAAGTAAAGAATTTCTTTTGGGATGATCCATATTTGTTTAAATATTGTCTAGACCAAATCATAAGAAGATGTGTCCCTAATAATGAAATAAATAGTGTCATCTCCTTTTGCCATTCTGAAGCTCCTGGAGGCCATTTTTCTTCAAAGAAAACCGCTGCAAAAATTTTGCAGCGTGGATTTTATTGGCCAAGCCTTTTTAAGGATAGTAATAATTTTTGCAAATCTTGTGAGCGTTGTCAAAAGTTAGGAGGGATAACCCGTAGAAAAATGATGCTCTTGAACCCTATTTTAGTGATTGAACTATTTGATTGTTGGGGCATTGATTTTATGGGACCTTTTCTTTCATCTTTTGGATATCTTTTTATCTTACTTGCTATTGATTATATTTCCAAATGGGTTGAGGCAATTCCTTGCAAGCATAATGATCATGGGGCATTGATTTTATGGGACCTTTTCCTTCATCTTTTGGATATCTTTATATCTTAGTTGTTGTTGATTATGTTTCCAAATGGGTTGAGGCAATTCCTTGCAGGCATAATGGTCATTGAACTATTTTAAAATTTTTGAAAGAAAATATTTTATCAAGGTTTGGAATTCCTCAAGCCATTATAAGTGATGGGGATTTGCATTTTTGTAATCGATCTTTTGAAGTTTTGATGAAAAAAATATTTTATTACGCATAAAGTTGCAACCGCGTATCACCCACAGACAAGTAATCAAGCTGAACTTGCTAACCAGGAGAATAAAAATATTTTGGAAAAAACGGTTAACCCGAATCGCAAAGATTGGTCCTTGCGACTAACCGATGCACTTTGGGCATATTGTACAATTTATAAAACCCCGCTTGGCATGTCACCTTATAGACTTGTCTATGGGAAAGCTTCTCACTTGCCAGTGGAGCTAGAACATAAGGCATACTGGGCCACAAAGACATTCAATTTTAGCTTAGACAAAGCTGACTCATTAAGAAAATTGTAGATGAATGAGTAGGAAGAAATCTGGAGAGATGCTTATGAGAATTCTAGGATTTATAAAGAAAGAATGAAGGTGTTTCATGACAAGCATATTCTTCGAAAAACTTTTGAACCTTCACAAAAAGTTCTTTTGTATAATGCTAGATTACATTATTTCCCGGTAAATTGAGATCTCGATGGACTGGCCCTTTCATTGTTAAAACTGTTTTTCCTCATGGAGCTATCGAAATTGAAAACCCAAAAAGTCGTCATGTTTTTAAAATGAATGGACAGCGTCTGAAACCATTTTTGGAAAATTTTCCAACATGGAACTTAGTGAACCAATTTATCAGGATCTGTAAAAAAGTTGGATTCAGTTTCTTTTTCATTTTGCATTATTTTCCTTTTTGTGTGTGTGTGTGTTTGTATTGCTAACCCATTGCAAGAAACGCAAACATGATTTATCATTTAAGGTAAACCCCTTCCTATTTCGTTTTTTTTACATTGAGGACAATGCACGATTTAGGTTGGGGGGAGGGATTAATTATCATTTTGTGTTGATTGCAATGAGTTAGTTATTAAAAAAAAAATTAATAAAAAAGAAAAAAGAAAACTCAAAGTTATCTCTTATATGTGCATTAAAGTGATTGAGCTTAGTTGTGATGTTTTTGTTGTCTTAGCTTGTGAATTGTGTTGAAATTTATTATGCTATCTTCATTGATAAAGTATCCCATGTGTTCATATTTAGAACTTTTGCACTGCACTTTAGCCACATGAATACAATATTTAGTTGATACGTGGATGTGACTTAAAAATCTTGAAGAATGATAGTGGAGACTCTTAATCCTATGAGTTTCGAGCCATTCTTTTCTTTGGAGGGTTATTATACATTTACTCTTAATTTTTCTTTGGAAGTGCACTAATTTGTTGTTTAGTCTCATTATTCCTTGTTTTGGTTAAATGCTGAGAATACATTTATTTGTTGTCACACTATTATTCCCTCGAGATCATAAAAATTGAAGGACCATACCGATTTTAAGATATGATTTTAGGCCATCTTTATTTCTTTGAGTCTTATATTTTTCTTTGTTACATTAATACCTTGAAACCCATTTGAGCCTATATTTAGCCATTCTTTGTTAAACCCCACATCCAACTTGCCTTGATTTGTCTTGAAATTTGAGATGTAAAAGGAGACGTAGAGAAGGGGTTACCCAAAAAAAAAAAAAAAAAAAAAAAAAAAAAAAAAAAAAAAAAAAAAAAAAAAGAAGAAGAAGAAGAGAAAAATTGAACTATAGGGCTGCTTACTAAAAAGCACAAAAGGTGAATTTTTGAAGGAGTCTGGAAAAATGAACTATCTGCAATAATCTCCTAAATTGTGTTATATTTATTTTCATTACTCTCAAGACCTCAACCTTTATCCTCCTTTTGATTTTTCCACCTTTACCCTTACATTACAACCAAATAAAAGTCCTATTTGATCTTAGGAATGGTATGGTTTGGATATGGACACGATGGATAGTTAATAATGTGTGAATTTTAATTCTCAATATTTGGCATTCCTTCCATGAGACTATTTATTTATTCTTTCTTATGAGCATTTTTCAACCAAGTTAATATGCGAGAAATTTTGCTTTTGGTTCACATTATTCTGCTCGCATATATTTAGAGTGATATTTACACCATATTCTGAGTGATTCAATTGTTGAGTGTAAAAGCCGGCAAGCTTTGAGTCAAAAGCATATTTCAGATAGACAATTGAGTTACATTTTACCTTGATGCTAAGAATGTGTTTATGTTGGCTAAGATTATTCACACACCCTAAATTTTGGATACGTTGGGATATCTTTACTTGTTGCTAGTATTTTAAATTTTGACTGATTCTTTTGTTAGTATAATGAAATTCATGACTATTGTTCTTGAACTTTGTGCATATGAATAACGGAGATTGTGAGGTTAAATTTTTGGATGTTCGTGAATATCATCTCTGGAAACCTTCACGAGACTATTACTTGTCCACTAAGGATAACTTAGGGGTTTAAAGGCTTATTGCATATGCTAAATGCAGTCGTGTTGTCTTGCGAAAATAATTTACATATTTTTGTTAAGAACTATATTTTTGTAGTTGCCTTTATTGCTAGGGACTAGCAATTAGCTAGTTGGGGGTGTGATAAATAGTTAAAAATGTATAATTATCTTATTATTTTTAATCATTAATACACTCTTATTAATTTAATTCCCCTGCTTTATTCTTAGTTGTGAGTTTAATGATTTAATTTTAATATTTACAGAATAATTTGCAATTATTATAAATGTTGGGGCTAAATGGCAATTAAAGAAAAAGGATGCTAAAGTGAAAACAAACTCTTTCCAGGAAGGGATGCAACATCACACAGCCATTCAGACTATTGGAAGAATGATGCAAGCTGTTCTTTTCCAAAGCTTCCAATTGGTTCTCCTACGTGTAAGGTGCTGAAGAAGTAGGAAAGTAAAATGAGGGATTGCTTTCATTGGGTGTATTGCGTCAATTGGCTTATCACTATTGCGCTGATGTTATACTATAAATAGATGGATAGGTAGAAGATGAGGTGATGATTCAGGAACATTCCGGAAAATTCGTTTCGTAATACATATTATTTTCTTTTTGTTTTTATGATGTTCTGATTTTCTTTGTTAAGGCTAGGGGTGAAACCCCTATGTTTCCTATGTTTTCTTTATAGACGTTTTATGATTCAATCATGATTTTTAATGTCAAATTATTTTAATTGATTGATTTATTTATTTATTTGGGAAAAGTTTTTTATTCTGTATAATATGTTGTTCTATTGTAGACTCAGGACACGATAGAAGCTTGATATTCCCTGCAAATCAAATAATTAGATTTTTATGGTGTAATCAATCAGTGAAAGTAATTAATTTTTTTGGAATTAATTTTTATATAGAATAATCATTTTTATCTTCCGATTGGAAATACCTTTTGTGTATGTCTCAATTGAATTATATAAATTGAATGTAAAATATTTTAAAGAAAGCATTGGTGGAGGATTCTTGATGCCTTAGCACCTTTTTTATAATCACCTTATTTTATCTTTTAATTAATTATTTTTCACAAATTATTCAGCCATTTCAAAAATTCAAAATCATATTTTTCTTTACTTTATTAGTGGTCGGTAATTGTTTTGAACAAACTGGTCCTTGTGGATTCGACTTTGAACTCACCGAGTTATACAACTTCACGACATCCAGCACTTAGGATTGCAATATATAAGTCGCAGCAAGTTTTTGGGTGTACTAAATGGAAATGCTTCTACTCTTTGTATTGTCCTTCAATCTGATTTGAAATAGCAAACCATCTGTTGTTTTGTCCATTGATCTGGAAGGTATGGTCTGCTGTGATGTTTTGGTGGGGAACTTACTGTGTGATGCGAGGCTCAGTTTTGATGGTTTGCTCCAATGGTGGGCTGGATTTCGATTTAAGAAAATGGAATGAAGATTTGGAGAGCCATTCCTTTTAACAGTTCGATGATCTATTTGGAAACATAGGAAGGATTTTGTCTTCAAGGGTGTTCAATCTGACTTGGTCAAGCTGTGCGAACTCATTAAGATCAGTGACTCTATGTATGATCTTAGGCAGATTAGAGACTGTGTAGGTGGAGGCTCGTGAACTGGAGTTGCCCTTATGATGTGTTTTTGGTTGTCTTTCTTTTGCTTTTTTTTTGCCGTGTGAGTTGGGAATCTCTCTAACTCTTGCTTTGGTTTGGCTTTAGGGATGTGCATGATTGGTCTTGCATTGGGTGCTGATATACGTAGGGTGTAATCTCTTGGTCTTGCATTGGGTGCTAATGTAGTTAGGGTGTAATCTCTTGACAATGATGCAATCTCTCCCCAAGTTTTTGGTGTACTTTTTCATATTTTTAATAAAATTTGATTTTGTTTTGCTGGTCCCAAAAAAAATAAATAAATAAAAAATACAGTGGCTGCCAAAGACCATCATCAGGAGCCTAAAGGCAAAATTGTAGAATGGGCAAAATTTTAGAATGAGACTTTTTGACATTTAAATATAAAAATAAATGTACATGGTAAATTTTTTTTTAAAAAATTACTTTTAATGTGACTTTCCAAGAAATTCAAGATAAAAAGAAAACAAAAGGATAAGAATTGAGTGAACTTTAGATGAAGTTTGTGAATTTTTCCAACACTTGAAGCCTCCTAGTTGAAATGAAGAGGGAGTTAACAGACAAATTCCTTATCAACAATTCAACGGTTAGATAAAAGCACCCTTGCTAAGCAAGTTAAGAAAAAAAATTATAAACACAAAATAAAACACACAAACCAAAGGAAGTGAAAAGAGATAAGTGGTATACTTGCAACAATATCATATAAGAAACGCTTCTGTTTTGAACTCTAAAACGGAAGGGGATAAACAACAGGAAAATAAGAAGAGGAACTAAAGTTGGAGTAAAAGCATAAAAAAGACTTCAGAGGCAAAATGAAATATTTCACAGTAATAAGCACCAGAAAATCCTTGAACTGTCTACACTTACTTTTGAAGGAGCATTTTCAGAGCAACCATTTACCATTTCTTGTTGAAAATCAAACATTTATCTCAGCATAGAAGAAAAAATATTTATAAAAAAATAAAAATAAAAATAGAGGAAAAAATCTCAAATTGTAATAACCATGTCCTGTACTATGTTAATTAATCATGATTATGTTTGTAATTATGTGCTTAATTTAAATTTGGGTGTTAATTTCATGATTATATGTGATTTTGGCTTTGTATCTGTTCACCGTAGAAAAATCTGTACTGAAAATTGAAGGCCTTATCGGCCACAGAAACCGAAATTGACTGCGCCATTGTGATTAGCGTAATTTTTAGAACCTACGGTGAAATTTAATTGAAAACTGATTCAGAGCGAAATAATTGGATTAAACTGATTGAACTGGGTACAATTGATTAGCCTTAATCAAGTCTAATTAGATGAGCCTATAAATAGGCCCTTATACACTTAAACTTCACCATATGTTTGAGCTCAAAATCTGAAACACACTCTAGAGAGAGAGAGGGCCGGTTGTAGAGAGAGAGATGGAGCTCAAGTTAGAGATTGAACAAGGAGCTTGAAGATCAACTCAAGAATTAACCATAATTTGGGTAATTAGAGCTCCTAGGTAAGCATTTGAGCATAAATTCATGACTATAAGTTTGTAAATTTGTGTATTCAAGCTAGTTGGGTAACCAAGAACATAAATTGAGATGTAATTGATGAATATGGAGCTTGTATGTACATGCATGTGCATAATTGCCATGAATTTGTATGATTGAGCATGATACTTATGATCCGTGAAGAATTTGATGTCAATTCCTGCCTTTGATCATCATCTACATCATTTAAGTTGAGAATAAGAGTTGTATCCCACATGCAAATACAATTCATAGAGGTATGAGTTTTGAACACATGAATTTGTTATGTTGGAAATAAGTTGGGTGTAATTTGGGGCATGCATGTAATTAATTCATGAAATTTGAGCTTCATAATGTTGTAATTTAGCATTTGTATCATGCTAGAAGATGTGCATGTGAAGTATGAGTCATAATATGCAAGTTCCATTAGTTTGAATGCAAGTTTGAAGCTCAAAATGGTTGCTGGAAAACCCAGAATTCGACATGTTCGCTCGAGCGGGGAGATTCGCGCTCGAGCGCCAAGCCATGTAGTTTGAATTTCAGCTCAAGCATTCGAAGTCACGCTCGAGCGTAAAAGTGGGGCAACCAACACTTTTGTAGACCAAAGGGGTCCGCTCGAGCGGCAGATGCCACGCTCGAGCAGGGAGCCCTGTTTCAGAAACTTTGTAAAGATGTTTTGTGTTTCATTTTTCGTTCTCTTTCATTTCTAAGAACTCTTAGGCATATATTAAGTATTGTAAATGAGTTAAAATAATAAGAAAGAAGCCTAAAAGGGATGTATGAATTAAAAACGGATTGAATCGTTTGTGACCCATTATGTTCATGAAATGTGTAGGGTCAAGCACAAGGGCAAACCAACCGGCATATCACTGTGAGTAATATCTTAGTAAAGATATTTTCAAGTATGTTACTTTCCAAATGCTACTTCTGTATAAACTTCATGGATTTGTTGATTTGAAATATGAATGAGTATTCTATATGCCTAATTTTGTATGAGGCCGTTTGATACGTTTGAGATATCTGAATTGGGCCTAAGGCCATTTGCCATTTGATATGTTTGAATATAAAGATAGGCCAAAGGCCGTTTGAATATAATGATGATGGACCAAAGGCCGTTTGAATACCGTGATGGGCCAAAGGCCGTTTGAATGAAAATGGATCATGATCATGAATATGAAATACACATAGATATGAATATAAAGAGAATGGGCCAAAGGTTGTTAGAACATAAGCGTAATGGGCTAAAAGACGTTTGAATGAAAAGGGATCATGATCGAATGAAAAGGGATCATGATCATGAACATGAAATACGCATAGATATGAATATGAAGAGAATGGGCCAAAGGTTGTTAGAACATGAGCGTAATGGGCCAAAGGCAGTTTGAATGAAAAGGGATCATGATCATGAACATGAAATACGCGTAGATATGAATATAAAGAGAATGGGCCCGAGGCCGTTTGATACGCCTGATATGTTTGAATTGGGCCCAAGGCCGTATGATATGTTTGAATTGTACCAAAGGTCATTTTGAATAATGAGTTGAATTGGACCAAAGGTCGTTTTGTATAGACGAACCCAAGGTCGTTTTGTTTTATATAAGAATTGGACCTGAGGTCGTTTTGCTTTGTTAAGATTTGTAAATCTGATGTGAATGAGAATAGTGGTTCAAATGTTTACATTATAAGTATGACTCATTTATGAATGAATCTCATTCATTAACCTCTTTATTTTGATATTATACACTGGGCATTAGCTCACTCTTATTTATATGTATGTAGGTGAGCAAAGGGATGTTCAACCCCAGCCTTAGTGGAATTTAAGAAAGGAACCCGAGTTTTGTGAAGTCAGCCCAGGTGCCTCACGCAAGAGGCTTTGT
Source organism: Camellia sinensis (assembly GCF_055761805.1). Taxonomy (NCBI): domain Eukaryota; kingdom Viridiplantae; phylum Streptophyta; class Magnoliopsida; order Ericales; family Theaceae; genus Camellia; species Camellia sinensis. Next base: position 175,693,577 of record NC_138962.1, on the reverse strand, counting down.
TTATAATCTTTTGCTATTTCTATTGGTCATGGTTGACCATTTATGTGTATAGGCTTTTGGTTTAGCTGACTATGTATTTGAATGATCCTGGGTATACAAGATGTTAACTACCGATATGTGGTGTGGGTTATTATTAGGTATATGTGAAATGTTTTGGTATGCCATGTAAGCATAGCTCATTAGACAAAATTTTTAAGTTTGCTTCCGCATTTGGCCCTATATTATTAATTTTTAATTGATATCAGGTTTGAGGCCGTAGGTAATCTCATAATTACTAGCCGGTTATGACCTTAATCTATAGGGGCAGGTTCGGGTCATGACACAAATAGTTTCTAAAAATTTGTCTAATGATTATGCTACTAATAAACTTATGTATTATTTTTATTTATGCTCAAAACTAATCAATACAAAATTTTTCAGAAGCCAAGCAGAACTCAAAGGCCAAAAAGCTGCTATTATCATCTTCAGAGACATTTCCTCATGAGACCTACAAAAGGTTCTATCAAATTAATAACCAAAATCAAGCATTGAAATCATCCCCTAATAATCAATTTAACAATCTATTTCACAAGAAAGCATTGAAATCATCCCCTGATAAGCAATACTGTGTATGAAAATATAACTGCTTTATTGAAGCTATTACACTATTTCAAAAGCAACAATGTAAGCAAAAGGTCAAAATTGCTAAGATGGTATACAATAGTGTATTTTTTTTTGTCACAAACAGTTACCAATAAACTTGACTATAAAAGTGTTTACAAATCAATCATGTCTTCCTAAAAATTAAGGTGCTATCTCGTTTCTACATGGTTTTGCTCCCCAAAAATTGGAAGGCCACATGACCCCATTATAACCCCTTGTACGCCCAACCCATATGACAAATCAATTGAGTGCAAGAAGGAAAGGGCAAATGAGCTTCCCCTGTACCAAACTGGCTATAAAAGAAGTCACATCTGGATTCTTAGGTAGGTAGCAGGGAGGGAAGCACAAAAAGAAGGTTGGTTTTTAAAAGGGAACAACCAGCTCCAAGCTCTGTTTAGATTTGGAGTGAACAACATCATATTCCAACCTTCTACTCAAGAAAATGATGTTTAATGAAACAATCAAATCACTCATTGCTCTATCAGTATAACAAGAGCACGTCTAGCACCATGTCACAAATAAAATTCATTTAAGCATATGCTAGCACCCTGAATCAATTGGACCAACCATGTAATGGTCTTATAGTTAATACATTCAAAACACATTCAAATGTTTTTATTTTGCACCTTTTCTGGGTAACAAAACAGAGCAGAAAGAGAAAGAAAAAGAGATTATTTCGGTGAGAATCATGTCAAGTAGTTCAGTTGCTGCTTTAGAGTCGGAAATTTCTACTTGTTTTCCCATTTTTTTCTTTAAATTCTCAGTAACCAAACAATGCACCAAAAGTAAATGATGTCCAGAATTAAACCAAAGGCATTAAAAGAACCATTTCATAAAAACCCAAATAAAGATAAACCATAGAAAATAAACCTATAGAAAACACCCATTCATAGAAACCAAAATAAGAGAGAGATGATACCATTAATTGGATTTGTGAAGGATCTGAGGTGTAGCTTGTAAACTTTATTATGGAAACACCCATTCTAGAATGATATCTATTTTATTCAACCGCATCATATACAAATTCAGACAAAAATATAAACTTTGTTATGAAAAAATCACCATAACACAGCAAATATAAAGATGCAAAGAAACACGAAAAGCCACACCTGGTAGATGATGATAGGACCACCTTGAGACTCAAACAACTTCTCATCCTTCATCATTTGGAAAAAATTTTGGGTGAACCTTTGCATCTCTGTAATAGCTTAATTTACAAAATCTTGAGAGAGAGAGAGAGAGAGAGAGAGAGAGAGAGACCTTGAAAGGTTCATTATCTGTTCTGAAGCTGATGCCCGGAACATACTTCGACCAAACAAGAAAACCCCTAAAAAAACAGAGTACATTACCAGAAGAAGGTATGGGCCTGTTGCAAAACAAAGCCCTAAAATGGTATGGGTTTGTTGCAAAACAAAGCCCTAAAGTAATGAAGGGAGATGACAGAGCAGGAGATGAAGGGATTGAGGTTGTGGCTGAGAGAAAGGGAAGAGGATAGGAATAGAGGGTTCGGGTTTGGGTCTCCGGCGAGGGAAAAGAGAGGTGGCCGGTGGTCGTCAGTGTTGCAATGGTGGTGGTCATCGCAAGAGAAGAGAGAGTAGCGTGTGAAAGAGATAGGAGGAAGAGAGAAAAGTTTTAAAAGAGAGAGAGAGAGAGATGTATCAGTGAAAGAGAGATGAGAACAGGGGTGTAAATCTGGCCCGGCCCAGCCCGGCTCATATCGGGCCTCGTGGGCTCCCACTAAAATTTGGGTTGGGCTGGGCCGGCCCAAGGGCCAAAAAATTAGGCCCAGGCCCAAGCCCAGACCCGGGGGTATTCGGGCCTTAGGTGGGCCCAACCATTTTTTTTTTTTTTTTTAATTTTTTCTATCAAAATTTTATTATTTTCCACTAAAAAAGACACTGGGCCTCGGGCGGGCAGGGCCTCGGGTGGGCCTTAAGCGGGCCAATGGGCTAGGCCATGGGCCGGGACAGGCGGGCTAAGCTTTTAAATGATGGCCCAGGGTCTCGAGCTGGGCTCGGGACCAGGCCCACCCACGCTGCAAGCCATTTTTACATTTCTAAATGAAAAGTACTCAAGAAGAACAAAGAATGAAAGAGAGATAGAGAAGGAAGGTTGGGGGGGGAGGCGGGGGAACGTAGGCAGACGTGGTTAGGGAGAGAAATGTTTGGGCGAGAACTAAATATATCTGAACCATTAATATATATATACTTAGGATTGATTTAGATTATTAAAATTAAATGTGTCTCTAATATATTTTGAAAAACAGTCCTGCTTCACTATATAAGTTTATTTATTATATATATAAATAAAATATAATTTTATTTTTGTAATTTGTTAATAAATAAAAAATTAAAATCCAAATAGCAATTACTAACAATTATTATTTTGCGAATTAAATTTCATGTTGGTTATGGGATAATGAGTAAATTTTTAAGAAATGGTGATTGGTATAGTAGAGCATCTCCAACCCTTCACTATTTTTTTATTTTTTTTATATCTAATTTAATTATAAATTTAAGTAAAAAAATTAATTTGATATGAATTACTATAATTCTTTCATTAAATTTTTATCAAAATCTTCTTAAAAATTCTCCTCTTATCTCAAATTTTACTTTTCATCAAATTTGATAGAAAACAATAATCATCTTCAATATTTCATTTCTAAGCTCTCAATTTGAGTTCACAATGATTATGATTGCACCCAATGGAATGGGTTGCCTACATATCCAAATTAAAGAACAAATTTGAAACAGAATCAAGTCGGTTGGAGTTCAGACATGAATATGACTTTGATTTTTGAGAGTTTGGAATTTTAGTGAACGTTTGAGTTCATAGAGTTTTGTGACTGCACCCAATGGAATAGGCTATTTAAGTATCCAAAGAATAAGTCGTTGTTAGGGAAAATATATGATTTCCCACAAGTAAATCAAGTAATGAGAATAAAAACTAATGCAGAAAAATTAAATCAACAACGACACAAGAATTTTTACGTGGTTCCTTCAATGTGAGGTACGTCCACGGGATTGAAATTCGATTTTACTATCAACCAAAAAGTTTCCAAACGATTACAAATGAGACACAAATGGTCTCACAAAATCACCCTTAGGTGAATTCCAAATAATCAAGAGGAAAGACCTCACCAAATAGATGAACAAAAATCTTTAAAACAGAGTTGTAGAAGATCCAAAATAACAATCCAAATCAGCCGAAATTGTCAACAAAAAACTAAAGCTAACCCAAACTTTTCTTCCACCGAATTAATGTATCAATATGTAGCAGCCACACTCTCTGGAAGAATAAACAATATATATACACATATACATATACGGGGTTAAGTCTTGGGCTTTGATATATAAAAACCCTAACTGCTACCAAACTGAATATTAAATACCTATTGGGCTTCCAAAAAATTAGATATAATATATAAAATATATTATACCCAAACCAAACCAAATTAAAATTCTTTTAACAAACCAATTTTGTCTCATACTCCACTAAGGAGATATACCCCAACAATTCTCCCCCTATTGACTTAGGTGGAGACATCAACCATACCCGCCAAAGTTCGACACTTCAAATGTTTGTCCCTCGACAAAGTCTTAGTCGACATATCCGAAATATTATCATTTGTGCGAACCTTTTCGAGTTGCAACAATTTTGAATCTAACACATCACAAATCCAATGGTATCTCATATCAATGTATTTTGATCTCGAATGAAAAGTAAAATTTTTACTCAAATGAATAGCACTTTGACTATCACAATAAAGCACATGTCTTTCTTGCTTTAAACCCAACTCTTGCAAACATTTCTTCAACTATAACTCTTCTTTGCAAGCTACCGTAATGGCAATAAATTCAGCTTCAGTAACACATTTTTATAATTTAGATTGCCATGCCACAACTCCCCCTGCAAATGTCATCAAATACCCTGAAGTAGATTTCCTAGAATCAACATCATCGGCCATGTCAGAATTCGTGCACCCATCAAGCATCGGCTTACCATCCACAAAACACAAACACACCTTCGAAGTCCCTCGAAGATACCTTAGAATCCATTTTACCGCTGCCCAATGTTCTTTACTCGGATTAGAGAGAAAACAACTCACCACACCAACGGCGTGAGCAATATCCGGCCTTGTACAAACCATGGCGTACATCAAAGAACCAATCGCTAATGCATAAGGAATTTTCTGCATCTCTTCCTTGTCTTTCTCACTTGTAGGATATTGATTTGAACTAAGCTTGAAGTGACCTGCAAGTGGACAACCAACCGGCTTCGCTTTATCTATGTTGAACCTCTCAAGAACTTTCTCAATGTAGCTTTCTAGAGCAACCAAATTAGCCCCTCTTTGTGATCACGAACAATTTTCATACCAAATATTTGATTTGCCGACCCCAAATCTTTCATAGCAAACGACTTGCTCAACTCCAATTTCAACCTGTTAATCAGAGTGTAATCTTGACTCACAATTAACATGTCATCAACATAAAGCAAAAAAATAATAAATTTGTCATCTGAAATTTTTTCACAAACACACAATGGTCTGAAGTGGTTTTAGAAAAACCATTATTCATCATGAAAGAGTCAAATTTTTTGTACCATTGCCGTGGGGCTTGCTTGAGGCCATACAAATGATTCTTCAATTTGCAAACAAATTTGTCTTTCTCTTTCTCCACAAAACCCTCCAGTTGCTCCATATAAATTTCTTCTCTAAGATCACTATGAAGAAATGCAGTCTTCACATCAAGTTACTCAACTTCAAGGTTCATACTTGCGGCCATGCCAAGTACAACCCGAATAGAAAACATTTTTACAACTGGCGAAAAAATCTCATCAAAGTCAATACCTTTCTTTTGCCTAAAGCCTTTCAAAACAAGACGTATCTTGTACCTCAGATTTCTGCCATCATTCTTCAATTTGAAGACTTACTTATTTTTCATAATTTTCCTCCCCTTAGGCAACTTCACTAAATCATAAGTGTGATTTTCAAGTAAGGAATTCATCTCATCTTCCATGGCCTTTTTCTAATCACCTTTCTTTGCATACTCAATTGCTTCTTGGTAACTCTCAGGCTCCCCTTGATCGAAAATCAATACAAATTCATTGAGAGGATACATTCTTGAAGGTTGTTGATCCCTTGTAGATTTCCTCAACTCAAGTTGTGGTGGCGGTTCTTGAGTTAGATGCTCTTCCTCAATTTCTGGCTCAACTTCATTAGGATTAGCATCATCTTGCACATCTTCAATAGATGGCTGTACATCTCCTCCATTTTCATCATCTGTGATGACTGGGTGTCCTATTCGTTTCATTTTCCCTTGTTTAACCTTGGAATTATCTTGTTGGGGTGTCGGTTTAACTTAGGACTTGTTAATCGTTGGGTTTATTGTGTTTGGGAGTTTTTCGCAAGGTTTTGCTCGTGTTTATTCCGGTACAGAATTTCTCTTGTTTTGGAGGGTGCACGATCCAGTCCGGAGTGTCGGGAGTCGAACTGGAAAAATTCTGGACTGGAGGACCAGGGCCGCACGTATAAGATAGGGCCACATGTGCGGAGAAGTGTGAGCTTTGGAAGATTGCACACTGCATTATATACAGGTGCAGAGCAGGAGGTGCGGAAGGTGCCGCACGTGCAAGGATCAGAGCCACATGTGAGGAAGGCACGCTCTGCACGGGCGGGGGCAAGTGTCGCACGTGCGGACGGGCTTGAGTCCGTGAAGCTTTGTTTTTCTTCTCTTTTTAGGCTGTGTGTATCACTTTTCTTATATCACTCTCTCACTAAAAATACACTACTCTCCCTTCTCTCTACATTTCATACACTAAAACCCTTCAAACTCTTGATCTTCTTGGATTCATTGCATCTTCAACCCAAGTTCCTTCATCAAGGTTGAAGAGCTCCTCTAGAGCTACATTGGGTATGGTGGAGATTGGGTTTTGGCACCGTCAATTTTGAGGGTTTCATCTCCTTTTCTCCTTCAAAGCTTGAGGTAGGGAATTACTTAGAGTTATATATATGTTTTTGCAAGTTTTTGGTTGATTTTGAGAGTTCTCCTTTGTTTATTCTGAAAATTGGTTTTTGGCTCAAGAAATTGATGGCCATGTAAGAAGAAATCCATCTTTAGTTCTTTTTAAAGATTTTCTTGAAGTGTTGAACCACATGGGATGAGATTGATGTATTTAGTGAGGTTTTGTAAAGAGATGAGGAAATGTTGGGGTTTTTATGAAAAACCTAGAAAATTGCGGGTTTTGAAAAAATGTGGGGATTGATGGATTTTTCTTGAATTAAATGAAAGAATGAGTGAGAATTTTATATTGTTGTTGCAAATATGATAACTTCTTGATGTATAGGGGGTTTTGGAGACCATACTTGAAATTGTTGTTAAATGCATATACATGTAGTAATTAATTGGCACATTGTTGAGTTCCATGAATTATGAGAATTGTGATTTGGAAAGGTTGCTACGCATTGTTAGACTTAATTAAACGTGTGGCATTTTGTGAATTAATGTTGAAAGGAGGAAAAGTGGGAATTTTGGTTAACTTTGTGTTGTTGTTGAGATACTTAAAGATGAGAATTGTTATGAAGCATTGTTAATTATTGCATTGCATCCTCTTTCAATTAAAAATTATACATTTTGAATTGAGTTTGGAACGTTTACATTGAGAAAATAATATTTTGAAATGGGAATTATCAAAATGTTTTGAGGTAAATACGTTGGTAAGTCTGGATAAGAGGTGTAGATGAAATGGATTAAGTTGGCCTGAATGTCCAGGGTGAAAGACCAAAAACACGCATGGAGGAAGTCCCACTTTCCTTCCGGCTAGCAACAGGTAAAGTGGGGTTTTTGGTAGTGCTAGTTAAGCCTACTTGCAGACACCAACTTAGGGATTACCTGAGTTGTATTTACCGCCCCGTTAAATAAAATTAAAAATTTCGGAAATTGTTGAGATTTAAAACTATTGTAGAACATGGTGATTTTTTTTAAGGCATGTAAATGAAATCCTCTTTTAATTGGCATTGCATGGCATTTTCATTTAATATCGGAAATCTTGCATAAATGTATATACTTTGTTAAGGATTCTCTACTGGGCTTTATGCTCACCCCTATGGGATTTTGGTACAGAAAAAGATGTGTTGATCCCGTCAAGTTAAGGGTGTGGACACATTTTGTGAAGAGTAAATGACTTTCTTTTTGTTGTGATTTATTTTGCTAGCCAATGGCTATAAATATATGGGTTCATGAAACCATTTTTGTATAACCGGGCTTAAGCCTCGGAAATTGTAAGCCCATGAGGGCATTTTATTATTTTTTGGGATTTGATGTTCTACATGCTATAAATTCATTTATTTTTATACCATTGAATGTATAATTTGCATGTGGGACTTTTTTACAAACCTTATTGATTGATGGTGTAAAGGTTGGAGTTTTACTATTATTCCTTAGTGGATGTTGGTTAATGTACCTAATTTATGTTGGGTTATTTCGGGGCATTTCATCATCAACTGAAGATGAAGGAGATGGATCCATGTCAATGAGATTACTGGTTTTTTACTCCGGTTGATCACCTTTGCCAAAGTCTTCAATTGTTTGGTCTTCAAGAAACACAACATCACGGCTTTGAATGACTTTCTTGTCGACCGGATCTCATAATTTATAACCAAATTCATCACGCCCATAACCAAGAAAAATACATTGTCTTGACTTGCTATCAAGCTTGGACTTCTCATGTTTTGGAATGTGAACAAAGGCTCGGCAACCAAACACTCTCAAATGCTCATAAGACACATCTTTACCGGTCCAAACTCTTTCTGGAACATCACTATTCAAAGGATAGGAAAGAGACAAATTAATCACGTCAACTGCTACCCCCATTACCTCACCCCAAAAGGATCTTGGCAATTTAGCATGTGAAAGCAGACACCTAGTCCTTCCCACAATGGTGCGGTTCATCCTCTCGGGAAATGTCATTTTGTTGATGAGTCTTCTTAACTGTCTTTTGGTGCTAAATACCTTAGCTGTGACAATACTCATCAAATGGCACAATGTATTCACCACTATTGTCGGTTCAGATGTTCTTTAATTTCTGCCATGTTTCTCTTTCAACCATGGCCTGAAAATGCTTAAATACATCTAGAACTTGATCTTTAATTTTTAGTATAAAAGCCCAAACTTTTCTTGAATAATCATCGATGAAAGTAACAAAATAAAGTGCACCACTATGTGTTTTAACTTTCAAATGACCACAAACATCCAAATGAATCAACTCCAAAACATTTTCTTTTCTAGAAGCAACATTTTTATGAAAAGAAACTCTACGTTGTTTACCCGCCAAACAATGAACACAAGTTTTAAAATGTGTACCTTTCAAACCGGGTGGAAGCTTTTTCTTAAACAAAACTTGTAGCCCCTTTTCACTCATATGGCCAAGCTGCTTGTGCCACAATTCAGTAGAAGTATCATCTTCAAGTGCATTGACAACACCTTTACAAATTTTTCCTTGCATCGAATAAAGTGTATGAGTCTTCTTGCACTTAGCCACCACTAAAGAACCCTTTGTGAGCTTCCATATTCTATCACAAAATTTGTTATTAAAGCCTTCATCATCTAGCTTCCCGGTAGAGATCAAATTGAGGCGAATGTAAGAACATGCCTCACATCTTTAAGCAACAACTTGCAGTCCAAATTTGTTTCTAAGCAAAGATCACTCATGCCAATAATCTTGGACAAACATGCATTACCCATTAGAACAGAACCATAATCTCCTTTGATGTAGTTAGTGAAGAAATCAACTCGAGAAGTCACATGAAAAGAAACACTTGAATCAATTACCCAATTGCTCTCTTGGCCTACAAAATTGATACAATCATCTTCACAAACGACCATGAGATCACCATTGGTAGTAACCATCGTTGTATCTTTTTACTTCTTATCCACACTTTTGACACGCCTTTTCTCCTTGTTCTTGAGTTTTCAACATTCCCGAGTCATGTGCCCTTTCTCATGACAATAATAGCACTCAATGTCTTTCTTTGAAAAAGAACCATTTCTTAATTTGTCATGGTTTTGATTACGACCATGAGGAGTCTTCCTCCTTCCCCTTGTTTTGCTTCGACCTCTCATAACAAATGCTTCTGAATGAGAGGAACCCGCTGATTTTCTTCTAGTTTCTTCATTCAATAAGTTACTAATGACTTGGCTCATTGTGACAACTCCATCGAGCGCCGAATTACTAACCGTCACAACCAAAGTCTCCCAACTTTCAGATAAAGAACTAAGTAACATCAAAGCCTGCAACTCATGATCAAAAATAATTTTTACGGAAGCAAGCTGGTTAACAATACTCTTTATTTCATTCAAATGTTCCGGAATAGGGCTGCCCTTTTTATATTTTAAATTAACCAACTTACGAAACAAAAAAAAACTTTATTTGTAGCCGATTTTCTGTCATAAAGGTCTTCTAATTTTTTCCATAAATCATGTGCTGAAATTTTTGTAGCAACATGATGAAACACACTGCCATCAATCCATTGACGGATAACACTAACGGCTTTTCGATCAAGCCTCTTCCATTCATCATCTTTCATATCATCAGATTTGCCACTATCACCCTCAATAGGCCCATATAAATCTTTACAAAATAATAGGTCTTCTATTTTAGTTTTCCAAGTTACCCAATTGCTTCCATTGAAGTTAGACATACGACCTGCATTCTCCTCCATTGATTTACACAAATAAATAAACATAAATAAACCGTAAGCTCTGATACCAGTTGTTAGGAAAAATATATGATTTTCCACAAGTAAATCAAGCAATGAGAATAAAAACTAATGCAGAAAAATTAAACCAACGACATAAGAATTTTTACGTGATTCCCTCAATGTGAGATATGTCCACAGGATTGAAATCCGATTCCACTATCAATTAAAAAGTTTCTAAACGATTACGAACAAGACACGAATGGTCTCATAAAACCACTCTTAGGTGAATTCTAAAAAATTACAAATAATCAAGAGGAAAGACCTCATCAAATAGATGAACAAAAGTTTTCGAAACAGAGTTGTAGAAGATCCAAAATAACAGCCCAAATCAGCCAAAATTGTCAACAAAAAAAACTGAAGCTAACCCAAACTTTTCTTCCACCGAATTGATGTATCAATATGTAGCAGCCACACTCTTTGGAAGAATATATATATATATATATATATATATGAGTGTCTTGAGAAGTTGGTAAAAAGTTAATTTTTTTGACTTTTTTAGTCTATTTTGTTTTTTTTTTTTTTTTGAGTAAAAAATGCCGAGAGGTAATATGACCTAAAATAGGTAAAAAACTAAAAGATGGGTAAAAAGCTACTTCCCAAAAGACCCCATATATATATATATATATATATGAGGTTAAGTCTTGGGCTTTGATATATAAAAACCCTAACTGCTACCAAAATGAATATTAAATACATATTGGGCTTCCAAAAAATTAGATATAATATATAAAATATATTATACTCAAATCAAACCAAACCAAGCCAAACCAAATTAAAATTCTTTTAACAAATCAATTGGGTCTCATACTTCACTAAAGAGATATACCCCAACACAAGTTTCATTCAAAATCAAGTCAACAAAGTTCATCAGAACTTGGAATTTAATTTGGATTTTGGAAATTTGATTTTGTGACTAGAATGGATTCCGAATCAGGAAACAAGTTTGAATCGAAATCAAATTTCATTCAAAATCAAGTCAACATAGTTCATCGGAACTTGGAATTTAGTTTGGATTTTGGAAATTTGATTTTGTGACTGCACCTAATAGAATGAATTCCGAATCAGGAAACAAGTTTGAATCGAAATCAAATTTCATTCAAAATCAAGTCAACATAGTTCATCGGAACTTGGAATTTAGTTTGGATTTTGGAAATTTAATTTTGTGACTGCACCTAATAGAATGAATTCCGAATCAGGAAACAAGTTTGAATCGAAATCAAATCTGCCTTAGTTTTAAAAGAGCTTGGGTTTAAATTTGAAAAGATGAATGATTCAAAATTTAATTTTATTTTGACAAAGCATAAATTGTCAAAGTTGATTTTAATCAATTTAATCCACATTGGATTTCTTTTACGACTACTATGGTGGCAATTAAACTTGCTGACCTTAAAAGGGCTAAATTTATAATGCCAAGATTAACTTGGTAATTAATTTTTTAGGCCTTAGTTGATTATTTATTTTTTACGGCCTTGAAAGGCTTTAACTTGAGCTTGAAACACTTTAATTTTAGACATGCAATTTTGAGTCGCTAAAAAAATAACTCACTATGTTTGATTAAAATTTTAAAATTTTAGTTCCTATTATATCATAATGTAAATTTACAAATAAAGAAAAATACATACTAAACCTTATAATAAAAAATATATATATATTTTATCATAATACACCCTAATCATGTATATGTATTTTTCATATTCAAGCATTTTCATATTTTTCCTAAGTTTCAATTATTTTTTCTTATTTTTTCTCTTCAGTTCAAAACTCCAATCCACCCCATCAAAACTCACTATTATCATCAATATCATTGTTTTCTTATTTTGTTATTACTTGTAAATAAAAGAAAATTTAAATAAAATCAAACAATGGATGAGAATACTAATTAAAACTATTTTTTGAAGCAATCCATCAAAGAAGAGATAAATATTCACATAAATATTAAAGTACGATTATTAATTTATGTGTTATTTTTTTTTAACATAAAAATAAATATTCAACTTGTTTTTATGTCAGTACTGTTTAGATTTAAAATTTCGAACAAAATAATCTTATTTGGTACTGAACGGCCGAACATGAAGATTTTACCTATTTAAGGATGATTCGGTGCACCTATTCCAAAACAAACCACCGACCTTCGTTTCATTTTTCTCTTTCTTCAATTTGGACCTAATGTGGTTTTTTAGCCAAGTTTATCTAATCTAAAAAAGTATATTTATTTTATCTTTTTATCTTTTTTAGATCACATTAATCAACATTTTCTCTCTATTTTTTCTACATATAATACAAAAAAAGTCAAAAAATATACTTATTTAGTCTTCCCAAACTTGACCTAAGTAATTGGCAATAAAAAGACTAAGAAAAAGATGACGTGGCTGAGACGTGAGAATTTAATTGTACAAAAAAAATGTTCAAAATTGTGTTTTTCCTGCACAAAAATTGTGCTTTTAAGGGAAAACTTGAAGGGAAATTTTACTTGGGCAACAATTTCAACTATTTACACCTCCTATTTGTTTTATTTTTATTACAATTTTCTCCTCTGATAAAATTACTTTTTAGACCCCAATTTTAGAAAATTGAAACCCTAATTTCTTTACACACCTAACCCTCTCTACCTCATGCCACCATAGCAGTTGGCACTACCCAACTCGCCGGCGACACGACCCTACCCAACTCAATGCCGGTACTCACCTCTCTTTCTTCCACTGTTGCCACCCTCCCTCTCCGTCACCTCCTTTTTTGATTTGGGTGGAATGGTGATCCATGTGTTTCCCAACAACATTCATGGAGTGGACCAATAAATGGGTCATTGATAACCATCTGCGAAGGAGAATAATAACAAGAGGGTCGGTACCCACCCCTGAAAGCATCTTCTTCGCCACCTCCCTCAATCACCGTCAACACCTCCCATAGTGCCTCTGCTATTTCCATCTCCCTCATCCTTTTCCTTTTTCTCCCAAAACCATCCCTTCCGGTACTTTCTCGCTCTTCCTCATATTTGTGGTTATATTATACCTAATATATATGTATCTCTAAACTTGTGGTTTGTGATTTGTTGATTAAGAACCTCTCCATCCCGTTCTTCCGGTTACAATTCCCCCACCACCGTAAAACCCAAATCCACCACCTCTGAAACCCTTAATTCTCTCTGTCTCTTTGTCTATCTCTCTCTCTCTCTCGCATACGCGCGATGGTTGGGTTGCGGTGCAGAATTCACATGGTGGATAGATCGGGGCAAAGAGTTCGCACAATGGTTGGGTCGGGAAGAGTGTTCGCGCGGTGGAGATCGCGGGGCTGGGGTCCGGACGGTGGTGGTCATGATAGGGCTGTGAAGGTGGTGGCAGTGGTGGTCGGCGGTGGTGACAGTGGCGACCGGCGGCGACCAAGGAAAAAAGAAGAAAAGGAAAGTGGAGGGGAGAGAGGAGATGAAAGTGGGTACGAGGAGAGGTAAGGTTGAAAATGGGGTAAAATTGATATATTGAAAAGTGTAAGTGAGAGAGTAAAAATTTAATTGATTATAATGAAAAAACAAGTGTAAGTAAGAAGATAGAATAGTGGTGTGTGAGTTGAATAATTCAAAATTGAATTGGCTTCTAGAAGCCCTTGAAGGCAAAATGACATCTTTGCCATCACTTTTGTAGCATTCTCTATTCTAGTCAATTCTTATTCTTTTTGTAGTCTTTACTTTCTTTTTTTGCTCAGTCCCCACATTCAAGTAAGGGGTGATTTTTGTATGTGAATAGTGTATATGTCATGTGGTATCTTTTATTATTAGGATTGATTTTGACAGTAAGATTTAATATATTTATGCTTTGTAGGCTTATTTTTTAAACTCAATGATACGTAAATGATGTGATTGATTAATAATTAAAAATATATGAAAGAGAATATTACTTTTAATATCTTAATTAATTACTACATCATTAAATTTAAAATTAAGTTTAACTTTTTATCTTGAGCAGCAATTCTCATATAATAATTCTATACAATTTTGTTGACTACCCATTCAACTATAAATATAGAAGAGTTGCTCCTTTGGTTTTGTGGCAAATAAGAGGAAGTATAGAACGATGGAAGCAATCAGCATTCCAACCTATCGTTGTCTCACTTGTGGGTGCACTGGTAATGGATGCCGCGATAATCCATACTTGCATGGTAAGATTTTAGTTTTAGTTTTAGTTTTAGTTTTAGTTTTTTTTAATCTTTTTTTAATATATTTTTAATCTTTAGAATTTTTATTATAATATATTTGCCTGACCAAGTTAATTTTAAATTTTTTGTTATCACCAATGGATGAATTTCAAAAAAAAAAAAAGAAAAAAAAATTGCTAATAGCACCCTATCTAAGAAGAAGATAAAAGGTAATGTTCTTTGTCAAAAGTAATTTCTTTTAGGGTAAATTACGCTTTGCCTCCTTTATATTTAATTATTTTCTCACTTTGGCATTTAATTATGTTTCGAGTTTTTTTCAGTTCACCAATAAAGCTAATTTTTGTTCAATATCAAACAAAAAATGCCACATTGATAACCACACATAAAAATATTTTATTATATATAACTCACACATTTGACATAAACTCAAATCTCAATATAATAGTATATTTTTTATGTTATGTGATAGTTAAAGTAACATTTTTTGTTCAATTTTGAACATAAATTAGCTTGAGGAATAAATTTGAAAAAACTTAAACATAAAGGATCAAAATGGAAAGAAAAAAAAAATTAAGTTTCAAAATGAAAAAATAATCAAACATAAAAGGGACAAAATGTAATTTACCTTTATTTTATTAGTGAACAAGCTACAATTTGAATACAAAAACTCGTACAAAAGCTACTTGACTAATGAAATTATGTTTACTTCCAATATATATATGCATGTAGTCAATGATGGATCTAGAGGGAGACAAAAAGGGCTATCGAATTTCACAAATTCTCTTCGTATATTAATATTAGTTGTTGATTATTTTTAAATTATACATATTTACACCTTTTAAGTTGTAAAAGAATTAAGTGGCTGGACAGTCCCAACACCTATATTTATGAAAGCATGGGGGTTGAACTACAAAATTTGACAATTTAGACAAAATATAACCTCAAAATAAAATGATTTTTCACAACTAAGGTTCATGATTGTCTTACAATTTCTATTTTTTTTGTAACTCAACATGAAACTATTTTATTTATACATGCTTCTTATAATAATTTTTTAAATTTATATCGTTAAAAATTAATATTGTAATTTATACTTTTATTTTAATTTTTTTGTTAATATATATGTCGTCTTTCTTATATTAGAATTCTTGGTCTGCCCTTATAGTGTGGTGTAACATATTAAAAACTAACCTGTATGTTTGAATGTGAAATGAAGGGCTCAAACTGGAATGGCCTGAATTGGTTGGTGTCAGTGAAAGTAAAGCTATAGCTGTAATTAAGAGAGAAAATCACAAGGTGATTGTTATCTCAGTTTATGATGGATCAAATCCAGTTGGTGACGTCTGCTGCAACCGTGTTTACTTATATGTTACCAAGCCAGGTGGGGTTGTCGATGAAGTGCCTAAGGTCGGATGAGAAAGAAAAATACTTGGTGATCTGAATTTGTGTGATTCAAATAGTTTGAATATGTTAAAACGACGTCGTTTTATACTCAAAACGACGTCGTTTTAGGTGTTTCGAGCCATTTGAGTCATAAATTTTCGGGTTACCTAGCATTGTTGGATGAGAAAAATTATACTAGCATCCAACAATTATGTCCAACAATTATGTAAGGTGGTATCCAAATAAATTATTAAACAAGAAGATTATGCTTTTTATGGTCTCCCTTTTGCTTGTGAGAGTGTGTTCCAGAGAGCACGTGAATAGATTCGAGAATTTTACATTATACATTTGATATCATATATATTTTTAATTATAATATTATTTTGAAATATTTGGTTATGCTTCATATAGTTTTTTTTTTTTTTTAAAGTTATAATTCAGAAAGTATGAAATTATATCATTTTCTTCTTTAGTTATAAGGTATATATGGTGCACACCCTTTTACAAGTATATACCATAGTCTTTTCCAAATAGATTTATATAATCTTCCTTTGAATTGTTTGGCTTGTGGGATTATCTTCTTTGTCCCTTTGTCTCCAAATTAATTTTATCGATAATAATATTGAGTTTAAGCCTTGATTTGTCCAATATATGCATATTCAATCCGAATTATGCTTATTACTCGTTAACTTGTACATGATTTGTTTAAGGGTATTTGGGACTATTTGACTTCTTTGTTGTTTTCAAATCGTTGTATATATGTGTTATTTGGGTTCAATGGTATGATGGTATTTGAGAACTTCTACAAATGATGTTTCTATTGAGAGAATCAATAATCTCTACATTTACAATAGGATTGAGTAAGGAATTTGTAAAACTCACAAATCGAATTGGTCCAGTTCAATCTAATAGGTTTGGTTTGATTTTTTTTAATCCTTGATCCTAAATTGAAAATTTGAGGAACTGTTCCCTACGGATCAGTTCCGAATTTCACTTCATGATTTTGAATTAAAACTGATTTGGACTATATATAACTTAGACAACATACAAACCAAACATCCCTAATGCATACTATCCTATTCTCTTATATATAAAACCAAAATCCTAATTCATAACATTTCATTCTCTTCTCTTCTTTGTGCTACAGTTGCTAGAATAGAAGAAGAAAGAGAACAATGTTTGTTGCCACAGATAATGTTTGTTTGTGGGAGTTCAAAATTAAACATACTTATATTAAGGAAAACCTCTTTTTTTGTTTTGTTATCTACCATACTAAATTATTTCTAAAAGTTTCATGAAACTTTTTCTGATATTTCTTTCATAAAATCTAATATTTTTGTTAAAATCTGAATTGGTCATAATTAGCATCATCGGTCTAGTTTTACTAAACTACACTAATGGAAGAAAGAGAAATGTTACATCTCCAAATCCCTCCCCCTCCAATAATGTGGCAAATAATACCAACTAATCAATTATCTTCTCTCTCTCCTTTCAAATTTGTTTACCACATCATTAAGAGAGATTGGAGGGGGAAAATTAGAGAGATGTAGCATTACTTCCCTTCCCCTATCCTAGCAGCCCTCCCCATACATCCCTAGCTTAGTAAATCCCCATCTCTTGCCTCAGCTAGTAGCCGCTCAAAGAATTTGGAGGAATTAAATATCAAAATGAGGCTTCATCAAGTCTACAAAAAGTTGAGGTCTTTGATATTAAGATTATTATTTTTAATTTTTTTTTTTAAAAAAAAAATTAGTGAGCTTTAGACCACAACCTAAATGGCCTAATGGTTGAGCCACCTTTGACGTCAACAGCCCTCCAACCTAGTCCCAACCTACCCTCCTACCACAACAATCCTCCATCCTAGCCCCAACCCTACGCACACCCGCATCGCCTTTCAATGCCCCCTTTATTCACACTCGTCATCGTTCCCTTCCCTTCCCTTCCCTTCCCTTCCCTTCGGCCATAACCCTCTCTCTAGTGCCCCCTTTTCCTACATTCCCCCCTCTCTAGCGTGGTCACACCCCAATTTTTTAAAGATTAATTAAGTAAAGATTAATTAACCTAAACATGTATGCTATACATTATAGCAAATTAACTTTTCATGAGGAGCCTTGTAGAAATTCCAAAACTCTTAACTACTTTTTTGAATTTTTGAATTAAAATATAATTTTAAAAAACACTATTGGTTAATCCATTAAATCAATAATTAGAAAAATATTAATTTTCCCATGATATAAAACAATCTTCTTTCTGATCTGTCAAAATCTATTCTCTCTCATAAAAGTTCAAAAGGAAAAATTAAGATAGCTCCAAAAACTAATATAAAATTGTCAATTTTACGATTTTGAAAATCAACAAATACACATAATAAAACTATTAATTCATCCATCCCATATAATTTAAAAATTTTGAAAATATTTATATGAAAATTCCAAAATAAAATTGTAATCATATCTACATCATATGAAATTTAAAAAAAATTAAAACATCAGTTTAGCATGAAATTTTATTCATATTTAATTTATTATATCTATATAATAATAACACATTTCAAAATTTATTAATTTAAATTTATCCATATGTTGGGTAATCTATATCATATCTAATTTAGAATGTTAAAATATTTAGATGAATGTTCAAAATATTTAAGCCAAATCTAATTTGAAAATTTTTAAATAAAATTTTAATAATGTTATGAAATTTTTTTGCACACTCCTACACTTGAGATTAAACTATTTGAATTTTAATTTTTATAACATATAACATAATTTCATTAAAAGAACTATTTGATTATGTGTAAATTTTGAAATAAAAATATTTATATCAAAAGGTTATACCATACAAATTGAGAATGCATCATGTCAACTTTTTAAATTTATTTATAAGTTACTATCAAAGATTTATAAATCTATTAACAAATAAAAAACAAATTTATATTCACATAGTATACAGATAATTTTTATTTAAAGTATAGATTATGCTTATTATAGGTTATGCAGTCATTTTGGCTCAAATTATCAAGAACTATAAATATTGGGACTTAAGTCTTGGCCATTAGAATGGTCTAACACATTTTTGATAAATCACAAGGTAAAAAAATTTAGGCTTGTGACCTATCCCAATTAAATTGTTTTATATATTATTTATTTAATGTAGTAGCGTATTAGTATTTAAGTTTTTAATATTTGGAACATTAAAAATATTAAATTCTAAAAATTAAAAATAATCTATAGTATCATGGTCAAATTAAGAGAATGACTTTGATATGGAACATTTTAAGAAAATTATACGGCCATAAAAAAACATCTCCAGCTGTAGTCGGGGGTCCTCCGACGCCCAAGTCATTCTTCTAATATTATCAAAATATTTAATGGACTAATTCATAAAGAGAAATTGTGTACCTCACCCCATGAGAGTGTTATTTATAATACCCAGTGACTTACTTAACAAGTAGTTTAAATGTTCTAGAAATCATATCATAAACAATCTCTAATTGTTTAGGACTTCTATATCAATAAGATTTTATATCCTGATGAGTTTTGCATAACATAAAATATTAATGCAGCGTTTGATAAGAATTTGGTAATTGTCATAATCCATTACCAAGCCACGTGACAATGCCTAGACTCACATAATTCTTATATTATTTTTCATTTCTTCTCAAATATTAAAAATTAAAAATTGAAAATAATATAGTGTCAAGATCAAATTAAAAAAAAAAAATTTACTTTAATGTTAGCCAGGGGCGGAGGGATATGGGGGCTAGCGTCACGTGCCCCCTTACTTTTGAAATTTTTTTTTTTTTTTTCCTCTTTGACCGAAAACAGCCCACTTTGACCGAAACACTTTTTTTGTGCGTAACACTAATACACACCCAAACACACCGACACAAATCCAACCTAATTACTTTTCTTTACTTATTTTTTTGTTTTTGTTTTATTTTGTTTTTTTTTTTTTTTTTTGGGTGATTCATGAGAACGGCAGCAAGGTTTTTTTTTTTTAATTTATTTTTTATTTATCCCTCTTTGTTACTTTATAATTTATCAACTCATGATTGATCAGATTAAAATCACACAAGATAGATTGGGGATCACACTACAACTTTGGTACTTTCTCTTCATTATTTACAAGTAACTTTATTTATGATTTTTTATTTTTAAATAAAAATTATGAGTATCAATTTATAGTTTGTTAAGTTTTGATTCGCAAAATTTTTTTATTTGTTATTATTTATGTTAAAATAAGAGATTTTGATATGTTAAAATTATGATTTATATTAAAAGTAGAGATTTTGATTTGTTATTGTTTGTGCTGAAATTAGGGATTTGATTTGTGTTACAATTAAAAATATTAATTTGTAGTATTTGTTATTTAAATTAGGGACTTTCATTTGTTATAATATTGGCATATTAGAAATTTTATTTGTTGTGATTTGTGCTAAATTAAAATTTTTTGATTTGTATTAAAATTTGAGATTTTGATTTGTGGGAGTTTGTGATTTTGATTATGATTTTTTATTTTGATTCTTTTTTTTTTAAACAGTCATGGAGAAATATTACAAAAGAAAATCAAAGTTGGAATCATCTCTTCCTCAAGAAAAAGATTATAATTATTCTTCTGCAAAACAAAGTCGCATAGAAATCAACGTAGTAGACTTTCCTGCAGATCCAGGACTACGGCCCCAGATTATGGATTATAATGCTAATGATCGAGACCAAATTCGTAGGGCATATCTACAAAAAGGTCCTTGTCAACCTCGTGATCATAATTTTTCACAAAAATCATTTGGACAAAAATTTTGGCGATTTAATCAGGCTTGATTTAGTGAATTTCCTAATTGGTTGAAGTATAGCGTAACAAAAGATGCAGCATTTTGTTTATGTTGTTATCTTTTCAAACCCGATATTGGAGATCAAGCTGGTAGTGATTCTTTTGTTGGTGAGGGTTTCTCAAATTGGAAGAAAAAAGAAAAAAGAAAAAATTCAAACTCATGTTGGAGGTCTCAATAGTACTCATAATTAAGCTTCGAGTAAATGTCAAGACTTGTTAAACCAAAATCAACATATTCAAACGATTTTTTTCAAACAATCTGACCAAGTTCGAATTAAGTATCGATCCCGTTTGAATGCATCAGTTGATTGTGTCAAATTTCTTCTAAGACAAGGACTTACGTTTCGGGGGCATGATGAATCTGAAAATTCAAGTAACCAAGGAAATTTTTTTGAACTTCTCAATTTTCTTGCTGATCATAATAAAGATGTCAAAGTGGTTGCATTGAGCAATGCTCTACAAAATCTCAAGTTGACATCTCCTGATATTCAAAAAGATTTTGTAAATGTGGCCGCATTTGAAACTATCAATGTGATTATTAGAGATCTTGGTTATGCACTTTTTTCTATTTTGATTGATGAAGCCCCGTGACATATCAATCAAGGAGCAAATGGCAGTTGTAATACGATATGTGGATAAAAAAGGCCAAGTGATTGAGCGCTTTTTGGATATTGAGTATGTTGCTAATACGAATGCTCTCTCACTCAAACAAGCTATTGAAAATTTATTCTCCAGACTTGGATTGAGTATTTCTAGATTGCGGGGTCAAGGATATGATGGGGCTAGTAATATGCAAGGTGAGTTCAATAGTCTTAAAACACTTATACTGAAAGAGAATCCTTGTGCATATTATATTCATTGTTTTGCTCATCAATTGTAATTGGCACTTGTAGCTGTGACAAAGAATCATGATCAAATTGCTTTACTTTTCACTTTGGTTTCTAATATGGTGAATGTTGTTAGAGCATTATGCAAACGTCGAGATATTATTAGGGAAAAGCAAGCTGCAAAAGTTGCCGAGGCACTTAATACTGGAGAGCTATCTAGTGGGCAAGGCCTAAATCAAGAAACTAATCTTAAACGTGCTGATGATACACGTTGGGGTTCACACTATGGTACTTTAGTCAGCTTGGTTGGTATGTTTTCAACAGTGATTGATGTGCTTGAAATGATTTCGGAGGATGGTTCAAATTCAAAACAACGAGCAGAAACAAATGTGTTGTTGGACTCAATTCAATCATTTTAGTTTGTATTCGACCTTCATTTGATAAAAACGATATTGGCTATTACAAGTGAGTTATCGCAAGCACGACAAAGGAAAGATCAAGATATTGTTAATGCCATGAATTTTGTTCAAATTTCTAAAGTACGGCTCCAAAAGATGAGGGAGAGTGGGTGGACATCTTTACTTGATGATATTTTGTCTTTTTGTGAAAAACATGAAATTGATGTTCCCCAAATGGATGATATGTTTGTAACTCGAGGGAGTAAAAGGCACAATGCTCAAGAAATTACAAACTTACATCACTATCGCGCTGAGTTATTCTATACTGTTTTGGATATGCAAATTCAAGAACTAAATGCTTGTTTCACTAAGTTGAACACTGAGTTGTTACTTTGTGTGGAATGTTTGAATCCATATAACTCTTTCTCTAATTTTGACAAGAAAAAGTTAATTCATCTTGCTAAATTTTATACCAAAGAATTTTTTTCAGTGGAGCTCATTGTACTTAATACATATATTATCGACATGCTATCTAGTAGTGAGTTATCAAGGTTGAATGGAATTGCCGATCTTGCTAAGAAAATGGTGGAGACTAGAAGAGACAAAATATATCCATTGGTGTATTTACTCTTGACTTTAGCATTAATCTTGCATGTTGCAACTGCTACTGTTGAAAGAGTATTTTCAGCTATGAATATTGTGAAGAATCGGTTGCAGAACCGAATGGGTGATGAATGGATGAATGATAGCTTGGTTGTCTACATTGAGAGAGAGACTTTTGATGGCATTGACAATGATACTATCATGGAAAGATTTCAAAAGATGAAAACTCGTCGGGGTCAATTGTAAAAGTTTAAAATTAAAAACTTTTTATAATGAATATTAATTTTTATTAATATTAGCTCGAAAAATTATTATATTATTGTTATTAATTGGGAAAGAAAAATTTTGAGATAATAGGTGCCCCTACATTAAATTCCTGACTCCGCCACTGGTGTTAGCCAAATCTTGAATTGGTCAATATGGAGAAAAAAAAGATATGAATGTGATCAACCAAAATTAAAGAGCTTGTGGAAAGATTCAGAAGTTGTCTGGAGGTATCAAGTCTTATTTAAGGGGTGGTTCGAAGATTAGGATCATTGGTACTCGATTTTCTTTTATGTCAATCTCCAATTTTATTTTATTTTTAAAAATAATTTTCATCGATTGAATTTTACAAAATAAATAATGGAATAATTGGTAAATTGACAAATGTGCTTAATATTATCAGACGAATTTTGTCATAAGCTAACCAAAATTATGAAACGCATAGGATTGAATATTTTTATAATTTATCATTAATGTAGTTTTCTAATTTATTCTATTTTATTTAATAATTACTAATTAAGTTATGACATATGTATTTATCATTGAAAACATAGAATAAACTGTTACTAACATAACAATAAAAAATTTAAAATAAAAGAACTCATTGTAGTTGTGAATATAGTGAAAATTTATTTAATTTTAAATTACTTTTCTTTTATTATTATTTAATTTTTAAAATAATTTTTAATTATTTATTTAGACCTGTGCAAAACACGAATATTATGCTAGTGATTATTATTTAATAAAAATCTGACTTTTATTTCGTTATGTTCTCTTGGTTATTCATTTTCCACTCTCATTAGTTTGTAAGAAAAATTAATGTATTTAGTAGGATCATTGTTATTCAAAGACCAAAATTTAGATTTATTTTTCAAATTAAATAATGTGACAATCAATTAAGATATTGAAGGTAACACTCTCTCTTATATCTTCTCTCATTATCAACTAATCATATTACCTACACATCAATAAATTTAAAAAATAGGTTTCAAAAGTGAATTTATATATCATTTTTCAAGTAATGTGCCCATTTCCATTTATTTAAAGTAAAATGTCATTTGTTTTGCGGAAGACCAAGTTTGATTATTATTGACCAATTCTTTCTCTACTATCATACATAATTCCCACTTGCAATGTCCCATCCTCAACCACAACCTCAACTTCAACCTCATTAGGTCATAAATCGTCTCCCAACCATGAATGACATACAATTTTTTTATGCAAAAAGGAAATACATAGATAATACATCAATGTTTAAATTACAAATCGGTGGCTAACAAATATATAACAATTCACAAACTATGGCTCCAATTATCCTATGGTCTATGAATCTTGTAAACAAAAAACATGGCACGCATGTATATAAATCACGATGTAAAATTAGCCCATGAACCCGCGGTCCACTCGAAGCCAACCCACAGTCCAGGTGGCGGGCCTGATTAGGCTCGGCCAGGTGCGAGCCCAATCCAAGACCCTGGGCCTGAACCATGTGTTCTGGAGTCCGACCCGACCTGCCTAACCCAACCCTAGCCCATGACCTGTCCGACCTGACTTGAGAATTTTTTCTCACCCATCAGCCCAACCCAACCTGGCCCCCCAACAGAAACATCCCCCAACGATCAAAATTTTGAAATTTCAAACCAAACGGTCATATGACCGTTAATCTCAAACAGCCTATTTATTTATTTATTTATTATTTTTTAAATTTGACCCTTCCTCTTATAAATAACACCCTATCTTCCAATTTATTTTTCACAAACAAATCTCTCTTAAACTCTCATTCTCTCTCAATTCTTAACTCTCACAATTAATTTTCAAATCTCATTTGTAAGTGGCAATTGCAATTGTGCAAAAAGAATCTTTTACCAGAAAAAATTAATTTTTGTATCGTATTCGCCAGTCAGTAACATTAATTATTTAAATTGACATTTATTAGCTACTCATTTTTTAACGTTAAATTATTTCTTAACATATATTATTTATTATTGTTTACTCTTTATTTTAATTAATTGTTAGTTAATATATATTATTTACTTATATTACTATGGATCTTAATTTTCTTAATGTTTATGTTGATGTTAATCAATATACACAATATGAATCTATTGATTTTCCTTCTACTGTACCTAATATCCCTCTTCCAACAATAGCATCATAATATCCCTCTTCCAACAATAGCATCATCAATATCCCTCTTCCAACCATAGCATCATCATCTAGGGCACACCTAGTACTGTTTTGGAGCATTTTGAAAGAGTGTCTGTAACTACTCCTGATGGTACAACTGTATTTAAAGCAAAATGTAAATATTATGCACATTTACTTAGTGCTACATCAATGGGGGTACTAGTTATCTAAAAAGGCATGCTCAAAGACATTTACAAAGTCAACAATTTGATATTAGAACTCAAATGCAATTAGGGCTTTATCAACTAGTAACTTACAAACATTTTCATACGATCTTGTGCATGGACAAGATTCTGTAGTTAATTATATTATTAAAAAGAATAACCTTTTACTATTAGCGAATATCCCGTTTTGAAATGATTCACTGAGGTTTTGCACCTCAGTGAATGAAAGAGTTTCTTTAACATCTGATTTGTAGTCAAATAATAGTTTAGAACATCAATGCATCACTGCACATTATATTGATAATGATTGGAAATTAAATAAAAGAATCATTTCATTTAGATTAATTGAACTTACATACAATGATCATTCACTTGGAGTAGCAAAAAAGAATGTATTATATGAGTGGGTTTTGCACAATAAAATATGAGTGTTGCACTTAGCTCCTCATCAATTATTTCGGGACCTCTATTTTTAAATTTTTTTTATTTATTACAATACTCAAATGAAATTACTAAAAATGACATTGATAATTTTGGAACACCTCATTTCACAATTAAGCCACACACCCACTACATCATAAGTTAGGGTTTATGAGAGCACCTGTCATGACCCGAACCCGCCCCCATGGGTTAAGGACATAACCGGCCAGTAATCACGAGATTACCTACGGCCTCAAACCAAATAAGACATAACCCATCAGAGTAAAAGGGCCAAACGGAAGCAATTTCAAACTTTTGTCCATAGAGCTGTAATTATATGGCACATCATAGCAAACCATACATAATACATGTTAATAACTCACATCAAAATATGTACTAACGCAAAGTTCTGTACATACAGGATTATTCAAGTCTAAGTCAGCCAATCAAAACTATATACAAACATATCCAAAGTCCTCACCGACATGACAAAATAAAACAAGATAGCAAAAGGGCGAAGAAGGGTCTCGTGCGTGAGACGTAAGGGCTGACTCTTCAAAACTTTGGTTGTTCCACACAAACTTCACTGAGGCTGGGTTTGGACCTCCCTTGGCTCACCTACAGACACATGAATGAGCGTGAGCAAAAGCCCAGTGAATAATATCAAATAAAGAAGTTGTACAAGTGGTATATAGAACAACATGCTTCAAACGGCCTTGGGCCCAATTCGTATTTCTATTTAGCATATATATATAAATTTAGGTCAAGTGACTGTGGTTCCAAACACATCATACGGCCTCGGGCCCAATTCGTTCGTGTCATACTGGCCTTTGGCCCATTTATCTTTCACTCATGTCAAACCGGCCTTTAGCTCAACCATTCTTTCATTCAGATCAAACTGGCTTTTGGCCCATCCATTCTTTCATTCATGTCAAACTGGCCTTTGGCCCATTCATTCTACCTTTCATGTCAAATTGGCCTTCGGCCCATTCATTCTATCTTTCATGTCAAACTGGCCTTCGGCCCATTCATTCTATCTTTCATGTCAGGCTGGCCTTTAACCCATTCATTTTTTCATTCATGTCAAACTGGTCTGTGGCCCATTCATTTTGCGTAGCAAACATTTGTCCACCATTCAAATTAACAAACCTATAAGACTTACATAGGAGTAAGCAATTGGACAAATAACATACTTCAGATATCTTTATGAAGATATTACTCACAGTGATCGGCTGGATGATTTGCCCTAGAGCTTGACCCTACATTTTACATAACACACATGGGTCACAAACGATTCAATCCATTCATTTATTCACATATTCCTCTTTAGGCTTCTTTTTAATCCTTTTAACTCATTTACAATGCTTAATGCATGCCTAAGAGTACTTAGAAGTGAAAGAGAACGGGAAACGAAGCATAGAACATATTTACAAAATTTCAAAAACAGGGGTCTCCGCTCGAGCGTGGACTTCCCCGCTCGAGCGGACCCATTAGGTCTACAAAAGTACTAGTTACTTCACTTTTACGCTCGAGTGTGAAGTCGGACGCTCGAGCTGAAGGTCATTCTACATAGCTCCCCGCTCGAGCGTGAAGTTCCCCGCTCGAGCAGACATCATGTCTGCAAAAAGTCTTGGGAGCTCGTATTTCTCGCTCAAGCGGCGCCTTCCCCGCTCAAGCGGACATCCCAAATTCTGGAAAATCCAGAATTGTTCTTGAGCTCAAATTCAATATTCAAATCAACATATCTTGCATATTATGGCTCAAACTTCACATATACATGTACTAACATGCTCCAACACCAAATTCATTACATTATGAAGATCAATTTCATGAATCAATTACATTCATGACTCGAATTGTCCCAAACTCATCACCAACATACTAAATTCAAACATTCAAGACTTATACCTCCATGATTTGTTCTTGCATGTGGGATATACTCAACACTCTCAATTTAGTTGGTAAAGAGATGATCAAATACATGGACTTTAATCAAAATTCAACAAGGATCACACACATTATGCTCAAACATGGAAATCCATAGCAATTTCTTTCATGCATGCATCTATTGACTTCAAATTTATCAAATACAACACAATCCTTGTTCTTGATCATCATTTAACTTTGAATTCACAAAATTACAATTTTAAACTCGTGAACTCATAATCAATTACTCACCTAGAAGCTCAATCTCCCCAATTTATGGTCAAATCTTGAGTTGGCCTTCAAATTATTCAAGCTTCAATGATCAAACTTCAATTGTTTCCCTCTCTCTTTCTCTCTAGCCGACCCTCTCTCTTTTCTTAGAGTTATCATCAGCCAAATCGAATAAAAGAGAAGGATTGAACATATAATGGCCCTTATATAGCCCCTCTTAATCACATTATTTTAATATTAAATAATTGAGCACTTAATTAATCGTTCTGAATCTAATTATTTTGATCCGAATAAATTTTCAATTAAATTTCACCGTAGGCTCTAAAAATTATGCTAATCACAATGGCATAGTCAATTTCGGGTTTGGTGGCCGATAAAGCCTTCAATTTAATTTCCGAAGCAGAAAGTCAAACAGATTTTCCTACGGTGAATAGATAGAAATTCAAAACCACATCTATTCACATAAATGGCACACAAAATCATATTAGACACATAGCTACATTCATAATAAAGACCAATTAGCATAATACGGAACAGGGTTATCACATCACCCACATCTATCACCACCCATCTATCTTTCCCAAATCCCACCTTTAAAACATATCTACTCTCAAAACCTTGAAAACCCTTTGACGGCAATATTTCAACAACAATGGTGGCAATTATTTGATTATATACACTTCTCTGGCAATGATAATGAGTGAAATTTTTTCCGACAACCACAACTCCATTAAATGAGAATAGTACAACAGTAAAAGCTCAAAAAATGTTCATAACTTTGATGGTATTTTTAACTCAGAGGAGATTAGCCTTGTAAAGGTAAGTTTATTGGAAAAAAATGGCAAAACTAATAAAAGTTGTTCGTCATTTTTTCCGAACTGAACAACCAAACGTATGATCGAAATTTGAAAACACAAGCCCGAACGTTATTTATTTGTTCAGAAACAGGTAACCGAACATTTCTTATTTGTTTGGGAACAAATAACTGCAGTAGCAGCAAAAGTAGGCAAATAAAGAAGGTCGGACCACCGTTGGGTGGTTGGTCGGCCAGTTGACCGAGGAGTCGACTGGTGGATGAAATCCTGCCCAGTTTTGCTCACATAGAAAGTATACATGTACAATGAGGCCATGAATGAATAACAGAAAACCAACTAGATAAACATGAAAGTGGATTGTATTGTATGTATGAAAAAATGTAATAGGAAAAAAAATTAAATACATTGACAAACCTCGTAATAAAATAGAGAAAAAAAACTCCTTAATCCCCACAAATTTTTTCCACTGGTTTTGAGAGGTTCCACCATCGTGATTTTTCTTAGGGTTTTAGGAGAGCGGCTTTTTGGGGTGTGAGTGGTGTGGAGGTGTGCATTTTAATTGGTGGAATATTTTTACAATAATAATTTTGGCATTATTTGTGGGAAAAAAATAAATTTTAAGAGTTTTACAATTTATAAGTAGGGGTTCAAAGAAATAGGGAGTCCAAAATAATTGAAGGGGTGCTAATAGTATCACTCTAAAATATTTATCATTAGTTTAGATAATGCATCATATTACAATCAGACTGTAGTGCATTTGAAATCAACTTTACAATCACTTATTGATAGTGATTTATTTCATATTCGTTATTGTGCTCATATTTTAAACAAGTTATGCATGTATATGACATTTCTGTACAGGTAATAAAATATGTGGTTCTTACTATTATATATTCTCCTAATCGAATTTCAGAATATAGAAAAATTTGTCAACGAGAAGGTATGTAATTTAAAAAATTAATTTTAGATGTAGGCACCTGGTGGAATTCAACGTATAATATGTTAAAGAGAGCTTGTAAACAAAGAAAAGTAATAGATTTATTTTTTTGCAACAAGAGCAATAGAAGGAGTATTAACTCTCACAGAAGCTACTTGGCGCTATGTAAACTTATATAAAGATTTTCTACAAACTTTTCATACTACAACAAAATTATTTTATTATATATATATATATACCTCACCATTTGTTTTATATATATTAGCATAAATAATAAAAAAATTCACAAAATATATGGGTAGTGAATATTATGTTATCATTATTACTGCAACGAAAAAGAAAATATTTTGATCCATTGCCTCATCTTTTATGTTTAGTCATCGTAGTTGATCCTAATTGCAAAGACACTGGTATATACAAGAATTTTTATAACTTATTTTCGCTGATGAAAACTAATTTGATCCTATTATGCAAACATGTAAAAAGTATTTGAAGAGTATAACGAAGTTGTACCTGCAAATAAACCTATACACGACCTCATCTTGAGGTAAAAGGTTAAGTATTTTTTTCAATAATAAAAATTAGAAGAATATCTCAAAATGCAACCGTAAGTAGTTATATTATTTGGATAACCCACATGTGGATAATGAAGATGACTTTGATATTTTAGATTAGTGGAAACAAAATGAAACTATGTGGCATGTGCTTTCACATATGGTCCGTGATATACTAACCGTTTCTATTTCTAGTGGCTTCTGAAACAGTTTTTAGTGCAGGTGGATGGGTGTTGTGTGATTACTGCAGCAGACTTTCACCCGACATGGTTGATGCACTTATGATATTGAGAGATCATATGTATGCGCTTATAAGAAGACAAGATTGTAGTGAAAATTATAGAATTCAAGGCAATTTAGATGATATATTGGGCTCCTTGAGGTGGAGTATAATGCAAATTATTGATAAGTTATTAGGTGCTAACCCAGTTAGAATATACTTGACCTATAGTAATACAATTGTTCTACCATCATCAATAATCTAAATTTATTTTATGTAATAATATAAATTTTAGTAATATTTTATTTCATTTTGATATAAAAATTATCCATTAAATGTTATCTATTTAATTTGATATTGTAATATTTCATTTTATTTTGATATATATAAAATTATTCATTTCATTTTCTTTCGAGAAGACTATGTACACAACTTATAAATAAGCAAATGACATAACTTATAAAATTATTCGGTCTTCTCCTCCAACTCTTTACTTCGGCTGCCCTGTTCGACCTTGATGCGCTTAGATCAAACTTCCAAGTAACAAGTTCGGACCGACCTAACCAATATAAGTCACGACCGGACTAATTCCGACACCGGCCTTCTTAGAACATACTGCGACTGGACTAACTCTGAGACCGGCCTAACTGTGAATTGCCTCCAGACCGGAGTAATTTTACTCTTCCTCGGGCTGAAGTAACGGTCTCTTCTTGAGCCGGAGTAATTTCGTCTTCTTGGGCCGAAGTAGCTTTGTCTTCCCAAGGCCGGAGTAATTTTGCCCTTCTGGGCCGGAGTATTCTGTATGGCCTTTTTACCTAGTCCACTGCGTTTTGGGCCTCAAAACCAAACCCGAAGTTCGGCCCAATTTTCCCAAAAATTACCCTCTCAATTGCCCCTTAATTCCATCTGTGCAACATGATTGGGATTACCAGCCTTCTGGCCGAACTAGAGTTTGTCATGCTTTTTCAGTCGAGCTAAAAAAAAACTTTTAGCCTTTCCAGCCGAGCTAAAAACCCTTCAGCCTTTCCAGCCGAGCTAAGTTTACCTCGGGTATCACTATGTCCGGTCAAAACGTCTCTTCAATCACAGCGACTGTAACGCTTCCAATTCCAGTGACACGTGGCTAGCTCTGATAAGCTGTGGCCAACTGTCACGCCGTCCTTCAGAATTTTTGTACTGTTCCCGCTCCTTTTTGCCGCCTTTTTCTCTCTAAAGCATTTCTCCTACCGGGCGATGTGGTCGGCAGCGACCACGTCCCTGACACCCGGCTGGTGAAATCCTCAGTCAAGTCCATGGCCAGGGTAAGTCGGCGTTCTTCTGAAAATTTCACGAAGTGTTTGCCCGGTACTTTTTCTGCTCGGTCTCCTTTCTAATCTACTTTGCTTTTGTGCAGGCCATTCAAAAACAACATCTTGTCTTGGAGCGCATCCACCGGCTTAGGCAGAAAGCCAACGACACTGCCAGCCAGGTTGAAAGCCTTCAAGCCGAGCTCGGCCGGGCTAAAGCTTCTCTCGAGATAGCCAACAATGATAACAACAGACTGCTCGGCCAGCTGGATGCAGCCGAGAAAAAACGAGATGAGCTCCAAGCCGAGGTGGACGCTCTGAAGAAGTCGAAGAAGAAAGCTTGCCGGGCTGCAAACACCGCTGGCTTCAACGAGGCCGAGGAGAGCTACAAAAAGCAGGTCTTTGCAACCCAAGACATCTACTTTAAGGCCGGTTGGAAGTCCGCCTGCGAACACCTCGGCCAAAGTTCTGACACCGACGTATTTGCCAACCCTCCTCCAGCTTCTCTACCGGTCTACCTTGTGCCATATGCAAACGATGTTTTCAGCGCTTTACAGGCTGAGGCCGAGGAGGGACTTGAAGACGGGGACGGGGAGACAGATTCTGAGGAAGAAGAGGCCGAGGTGCCTGAGCAGCCCGGCAACGATGAGCCCGGCGCCCAAGAAGCAAGCCAAGCTATTGACCTTGATGCTGATGCTGCCGAGGATGCGTTCACCAATCTTTCCCCCTTAGTTTAGGTTTCTTTTTCCTTGTTTTTGTATTTTTGCTTCCAACTCTTTTGATGTAACCGGGCTCTGTCCCCTCCGTTTGTAATGAATTTCTTATCAATGAAAATTCAAATTTTTGCAAGTGTATGCACGGTTGTAATCAGTTCTGTCTTCAGCAAAACATCTCAGTATAACTCATCGAACCGGAATACATAACACGGTCTAAGCACTTCAGCAGAACAAGACAAATTCATGAACCGAAGTAGCCACTTCGGCTGTAAGTAAGTCGAACAAATCAACACTTCCAACCGGAGTACATCATCTCGGTTGGGAATCCAAAGTTGGACAAGACACCAACTCTTCCAACCGGAGTACATCACCTCGGTTGGGAATCCAAAGTTGGACAAAACGCCAACTCTTCCAACCGGAGTACATCATCTCGGTTGGGAATCCTAAGTTGGACAAAACACCAACTCTTCCAACCGGAGTACATCCTCTCGGTTGGGAATTCTAAGTTGGACAAAACACCAACTCTTCCAACCGGAGTACACCATCTCGGTTGGGAATCCTAAGTTGGACAAAACACCAACTCTTCCAACCGGAGTACACCATCTCGGTTGGGAATCCTAAGTTGGACAAAACACCAACTCTTCCAACCGGAGTACACCATCTCGGTTGGGAATCCTAAGTTGGACAAAACACCAACTCTTCCAACCGGAGTACATCCTCTCAATTGGGAATTCTAAGTTGGACAAAACACCAACTCTTCCAACCGGAGTACACCATCTCGGTTGGGAATCCTAAGTTGGACAAAACACCAACTCTTCCAACCGAAGTACATCCTCTCGGTTGGGAATTCTAAGTTGGACAAAACACCAACTCTTCCAACCGAAGTACATCCTCTCGCTTCGGCCAACTGATGCCACCGTTGTATGCTCCCTTCCGGCAACCTCTCAAACCACTTTAAGCCCAGCTCACCTAAACTGGACGGGAAGATTAGGCACATAAGTCCGTCATTTCGCCTATGTCCGGCCATGACCTGTCGGAAGTGGCTCACATGCATATAAGGATCGGTTTTGCCGTCGTAGAGCGTGAACTTAGGCTGGTGGAAGCCTGCCGGAAGCGGTGTTGTTTCTATTTCCAGGGAAAATGGGGTGGCACTCAGCCTGGCCAGGTCTGTATCTTCAAATATTGGCACTGCTTGGCGGGGTGGAGGCATTCCGACCTCCTCGCTAGCGTGAGCCCCATAGGAGAGCCGCTGGAAAGCTGGTATTCTCTGAGCTTCGCGCCGGCGAGCCCGCTCCCTTAACACTGCCCGTAGGTCCTCTGACTGAGCAGAATAAGAGTACCTCGACGTCGTCGCCGGACGTGAGGGTTTGTAGGTACTGTCTTGCGCGCTAGACTTTTCTGCATGCACGTCGGAATCACCAACCTGGTAACTCCTGGTGATGGAAATGGACTGAGTACGTCGCTGACTCTGATCGCCTGACCGGCGGGACGGGGTACGCTCACTGTGGTCTCCCACTCCAGCTACACCTTTCCCTTTGACATGCCGCTTAAGATCCTCCATCTCCGCCGCCATCCGCCTGATAACAGCGTCTTGGTCCTTTAACTTGCTTTCCAGTCGCCTGGCGTGTGAGTCTCTCCGCCGGTGACCGTCTGGACTCCGTGAACGCCCATGACTCCTTCCGCGCTTATCCCGCGCGTCTCCTAACTATCCTCCAGTGGGCGTCCCCAAGTCAGCCATTGGATGGACGGCAGGAGGTCCCTCTCTCCTTCGGGTATACTCCGGGGTGGCTCCGTCGATGGCGGACAACGGAACTCGTCGTTGTTCGCCATGGATGGCGATCAGATGAACCTGGAAGACAAGGTTTTGTCTGTCAAGTTCCCACAGACGGCGCCAATTGTACGGGGAAGAAATAATTCTCCTCGTATAATCCTGTTGACCAAGTCCACGCTCCTCCGTACGACGTCGCTTTGTCACCTGAAAACACAAACGTGAGCTAGCCGGCGGGTGTGTGCCGGAAACCTCTCCGATGCCTAAGTCAGAAAACTTGACAAATAGACAAAGCTCTAAGTTCTCAGAAAGATTGTGTTCAACTACCTCCTCCAAGGTGATGCTTGTAGGCTTTTATAAGTTTCATATGGCACAATCCTAGTAGGACTTGTATTTCTCCATACAGAGTCCTCCTAGGATTCATTCTCCTAAGGATAATGCTTATCCTTTTACACCCTCCCCCACTGCTCAAACCAAGTGGGATGGTTTTCTTTACGGCCGAACTTCCTTTTGACCGAAGTAAACTTGGCTATACCGAGCCACAGAAGGCCGAACTATCCTTAGCTCGGTCTTCTCCTCCAACTCTTTACTTCGGCTGCCCTGTTCGACCTTGATGCGCTTAGATCAAACTTCCAAGTAACAAGTTCGGACCGACCTAACCAATATAAGTCACGACCGGACTAATTCCGACACCGGCCTTCTTAGAACATACTGCGACTGGACTAACTCTGAGACCGGCCTAACTGTGAATTGCCTCCAGACCGGAGTAATTTTACTCTTCCTCGGGCTGAAGTAACGGTCTCTTCTTGAGCCGGAGTAATTTCGT
Source organism: Camellia sinensis (assembly GCF_055761805.1). Taxonomy (NCBI): domain Eukaryota; kingdom Viridiplantae; phylum Streptophyta; class Magnoliopsida; order Ericales; family Theaceae; genus Camellia; species Camellia sinensis. The sequence continues at coordinate 175,658,677 of NC_138962.1, read as the reverse complement.
CTTCTTGGGCCGAAGTAGCTTTGTCTTCCCAAGGCCGGAGTAATTTTGCCCTTCTGGGCCGGAGTATTCTGTATGGCCTTTTTACCTAGTCCACTGCGTTTTGGGCCTCAAAACCAAACCCGAAGTTCGGCCCAATTTTCCCAAAAATTACCCTCTCACATAATATAATAACCAAATATCTCACTAATCATAACTAAAATAATGTCATAACTTTAAAAGAAAACTAGTTATAACTAAAGTACAAAATGACATAATTTAATACTTAGTCATAACTAAAAAAAAACAAGTCATAATTAAACATCACACAAGCCATACCAAATAACTTTCATAAATCAAAAATAACTAAAATAATATCATAACAAAATAATAAAGTTACATAATTTCATATTTTGTTAGTCATAACTAAAAAAAATAATTCATACATAACTATTGCTAAATACCACTGCATGAAATACAACCAAATATCTCATTAATCTTAACTAAAATATTATAATACAAAATTTGTTTTGTTTTTTAATCCCTCATAAATAATCTATATATATAATATATATCAATTAATTTTTTCAAAAAAAAAATAAAAAAAAAAAAGAAAGGCTCGCCAGGCCCGGCCTGTGGCCCTAATTTGAGTTGGCCTGGGCTTAATTTTCTAGTCTGTGGACTGGGCTAGCCCGAATTATGGCTGGAGTTCACAAGGCCCGACGATGGGCTAGCCCAAGCCCAGACCCAGACGAATTGGGCCAGATCGGGCCAACTTTACATCCCTACTTATAATGTAAGGAGTGAGCAAATTAACAAGCTCAGCATAATCTGTATAAATATACGTATATGATGCGAGATATGTCAAACGGTTCAATTATAACTAAAAGAATAAAAAAAAACAAATCTAGAATCGGCCCTGAGTTAAGGCCAGTAAGGTCGGCAGTGCCTTTGCTCCCAAAATATGACTTTCAAATTTGTTAATTCTATATTATATAAAAATCTCAAATAGGTTCAATCTTTTTTTATTGCTTGAGACCTAGTTTAAGAGGTCCCAACAAAAATCTCTTCAGCCCAATTAATATATAAATATTATTAGGCTTAATTAAAAGTTTATATATTCAATCCAAATAAATTGAAATATATATATATATCGTATATAATGAGTCCATATAGAATCTCATTACGGGACTAATTTTTTGTATATATGACCTTCGTTATGGGGCTTATAAGGTAAACGATTTGGATTATTAGTGCAAGCCCGAATTGAAACCCACAAAAGGAGTACGGAAAAGTATAGAAAGATAAGGCATGGAGAATAGCTTATCCCTTCAAGATAGAATCTACCACCTTACCAAAATAAAAATAAAAACTCTCTCTCTCTCTCTCTCTCTCTCTATATATATATATATATATACACATATATATGTCAAATTTGAATAAAATAAATATCTTTATCTTAAATTTTTTTTACTTGCTTTATCATAATTTAATTGAATAATTTTTCTTTAATTTTTTTCCTAATTTTGTTTCAATAATTTATGTTTTGCTATCAAATAGTTAATGAATTGTGATTTGGGCAGATTATGACTATGTTATCAGATATTAGATTACAACAATATAATCATTTCAATATCATATATTAATCTATAATGTTATTTGTGTTGAGTATTATGACATAATAAAACAAGGCCATTTTTTTTTTTGGTTAAGTTTTTGTAATGATTTCTTCCTATCTTAATATATGAAAGTAAATTTTAATGATTATATAAGTGTAGGGAAACTTTTGTACCTACTAACCATAACATATATGTGTGTGTGTGTGTGTGTGTGTGTGTGAAAGGGTCCCATTTAAATCTTAGGGCCGGCCCTGGATAAATCTATAATAAAAATGAGGAGGTAAATTACACTTTACACTCCTGCACTTTACATCAAATCGCACTTTAACCCATACACATGAAATCATAACAGTCAACCCTATGCACTTCTCGTCAAATTTCAGTTTGGTTCATGCACATGAAATTGTGACAATCAACTATCTATATATTTGGTCAAATCTCACTTTGATCTCTATATAAGTGTTAATGACTCCTTTCTGTTACTCAATTGTTTAAATCTTTAACAAAATTTAGTCATGTGACAAGAATGTAACTACGTACAACATATGGGTAAAAAATGAAAATCATCTATATTTTCTACCAATACACACTTCATTCCAAAATTTATATCAAAATATGACTCTATTAAGCTAAAACAAAACGCTGGAAGATGAATTAGGGTTTTGCATAAATTGGAATCTTTCACAGTAACACAGTCTTCAATCTATTCATCTTTCTTTCTCTTTGATTTCTTTGTCACATTTTTTTTATTTCAAAAGTTCTACTTTCTTACATTTTCGTCCCAATTTTTACCATATATATATATATATATATTGTATTATATAACTCTCACGTACTATCACATAGGACAAAGTATATTGGTGGAAAACATGAATGATTTTCTTCTCTTACCCTCATTTCGTAGTCACGTTTTTGTCACATGAATGGATTTTATTAAAGATTTTAAAACGAAATAACAGAAGAGGGACATTTACACTTGTATAGGGACCAAAGTGGGATTTGAATAAAAATATAGGAGATTGACTGTCACGATTTCATGTGTAGGGACCAAAGTAAGATTTGACTAGAAGCACAAAGAGTTAACTATCATGATTTCATAGATAGAGGTCAAAGTAAGATTTAGTGTAAAGTGCAAGAGTACAAAGGCAACAATAACAATATTGAAGACCGACTCACAACCGAAAGAAAATCAGTATATATATATCCACATAGAACTCAACGACGAGAAGAGTTCGGATCCTCTGCCGCCATTTCTTGCGAGGCTTCCTGCGGTGCCCCAAAGCGACGTCATTTTGGTGCAAAATTTCAAAAAAAAAAAAAAAAAAGAACTGAACTGAACCAAAAAGGAAGAAGAAGAAAGAAGGTAGCAGCGGCCCACACTAGTTGACGACCTTCGGCCTCATTTCACCTACAGCACCACCACCTCCCTACCATCGCCGTCGCAACCCACATTCCCTTCCTCTTCTTCTTTTTCTTCTTCCTCTTTTCTCTCTCTAAAACTACCAACTCACCGATAACCATCACCATAGCCGAAAGCCCCCTTCTCTCTCTCTCTCTCTCTCTCTCTCTCTCTCTCGCCACCAACGACAAGCCACCATTTCGATCTAGATCTAGGGTTTGTATATATATGTATTGTAGATTTGTATAGATATAAAGATATATATATATATATATAGGAATGGGAGTGAATTATTATAAGAATGTGGCGGCAATGGCAGGGAGGTGGTGGTGTCGTAGGTGAAGTGAGGCCGGAGGTCGCCAGCTATGAGGGTCACGATGGTGCGGGCCACCGCTACCGCTACCATTCTTCATCTCCCTTCATTCGTCATCTCCCTCTCTGGTTCGGTTCGGTTCTGTTTTTTTTTTTTTTGAATTTTTGAATTTTTGCACCAAAACAACGTCATTTTGGGGCACCACAGGAAGCCCTACAAGAAAGGGCGACAGAGGATCCGGACTCACGATTAGAAGTAGTAGTTTCACTATCTCGGGCATATCAAAGCCCAATAAGAACACAAGGTTAGTAATAGTGAGCCACCATGATGCCTTCTCCAGGGCCCAATTGATCTAGTTTCCCAAATTGTTAGGTCCTCTTGAAGAAGTTTAAATTATTAGGGAATTTACCAGTAAGTCTCAGACATAAAGTTTACAACTCATTTTGTTGCAAAATAAAATATTTGTTCCAATTAGTTCTACATATTTCTAATTGTTACTAAAAAATTCTATACATATATATATATATATATATATTAATTTATAGACACTGTTATATTCCACCATCGTTAGGCGATCACCATAGATTCACCAAAATGTTCACCATCACCAGGAAGTCACCGTAGTATTGCCAGAAGTTCACCAGAATATTGCTAGAGTGTTCTGAACATCACTTGAAGTCGTCAGAATGTCCAGAACGTTTGTCCAACGTTAAGAATAACGTCGGAGACTCATTAGAATATCCAAAATATTGTCAAAAAAAATAAATGCAGAAATTAGAGCAAAAAAAATAACAAAATATGCTAATTATTAATAAATTGAAAGGAAAAAAAAATGACGATAACAAACAGCAACAAAGGGGGGAGGGAAAAACATATGTTATTTTTCAATTTTTGTAGGATTTAAGCAAATAATCTCCAATATTGATCAAACTGGAAAACAAGCTTTGAAATTATACAGTTTCAAAACAAAAATCTATTAAGAATTTATCATTATTAATCAAACTGAAAAACATGTTATAAAACTATAAAATTTCACAGTTCTAAAGTATGTCATGAAACTGCAAAATTTTACAGTTCTAAAGAATGATATGCAACTATCAAATTTTGCAATTTTAAAGAGAGCACCAAAACAATTTCAACGCTTGTAACTAAAACTCGCAAAGCAATTTGTTCAAAATTTGAAAATTTTCTCCATTAAAACAGAAAAAGATAAGTGTGTAGTAGAGAAAAAATAAAAAAATTGAAAGATCGAAGGAGAGAGATATAGAGAGGATTGTACTCCAGCAACTATCTTTTGTTTAAATCTAGCCGGATCTGATATAGATATACTCAAATCTGACATCAGATCTGAGTAGATCTATTCATCTTCATTGCTGAAAACTCATCTCCTTCGTCATCGGTAAAAGTAAAGCAAAGAGTCAATAGTCGATAATTGCTAGTGAATCACAATATATAATGGTCGTTCGTCGCCAATGACTATATATCAAAAAGAGAAATAGAAGAAACAAGACGTGGTCGCCGGTTGCCAATCACCAGAAATTGAAAAGAGAGAGAGAGAGAATAACGAAGGCTGAGAAGAAAAAAAACACCACACGACTTTTGGATATAAATAAAAGGTTGTGGGACTAATATTATTATGGATTACCAATTGTAATTTTTGCCTAAAAAATTAGACATGCCACAAGATTATTTGTGCTAGTTATGTATAGCATAAATTTAACTACATGTTCATAAACAAGCATAAATTTTACATGTTCATAATTTATTGAAATGGTAGGTAAAATTCAAAATGGCGTCGCCACATCAATCTTCATGTCACTCGGTATTACAAATTTGTTAAAACTTGCAAGTATTAATGTTATGTTTTTCTTTAGGATTTGTTGAATATAATGAAATGAGATTTTCTGTGCTTAACTCTTTAAGGCTTACCAAGCAAAAATAAATAAATAAATTTTTGAAACATACCTATTCATCTCTCCTCATTTTCTTGACCTAACCAACAAAAGCAAAGAATTTAGCTTCTGTCTCCTGTGTTTTTCTTCTCCTTTTGGTTTCTCTCTTCAGCCAACAAATCCTAAAATCAAAGCAAGCTAAGAAAAACTGTCACATCCATGCATGTAAGATGGTAACCTATCACCATCAAAGTGTGCTTAAGTTCAACCTAAAGATGTAATCAAGCCAATACCAACCATGAGTTGAGAGTTTTAACTAATTTTCAATGAGAAATGTAGACAAAGTAGATCATATACACTGTCAAATGTTACATTTTACACCAATCAGAAGAAAAAAATTACAGGTTTCCTCAGTTCATGGGAGTTAAATCACCACCAGATTTATATAATATTGTGTATATATAATATCTCACCAAGAATGGCGGTTCACTCTCCTGATCTTCCTACGGAAAGGCCTGCACGCTTCAATGCTTAGATTAACAGCAGCGGCAAGAGCCATGAAGATGGCAGCGTCCTCCACGCACGTCACATGCCGCATTGCCAATTGCACCAATGGCTTGCTGCTCTTCCCTTCCCCTTGCACTCTACAGCTCATCACAAACCCCCCAACAACCGGACTAAGTGCTGCAAAGTCTCCGCTGCTTTGTGGGCTTGGTACAGGCGTTGCTGTCGCTGCTACTGCTCGAACTTGTCTATCAGTATCTATGAAAAACTCGCCACCCTTTTCGGCGTTGAGGAAAATCTCGGACATAAGAAGCCCACCCCCCTCCTGGACTTCAGAGAGAAGGTGAAATCGGCAGCAAATTGAGTCTCTGATGCCACGCTCACGCCACGCTTCTAGCTTCCCCCATGGCTGCCAGCTCTCCGGCCTGCAAGCATCAGGGCGAACAATCAACCAAGCTCCGGGGTTGGACCTGGCAACCCAATCGCAACCCGTTGATGGCACGAAGGGAGTTGTTATGAAAGCTGCAGCAACGGCTGAGCCAGAGAGGTCATGTATCTTCACCTTCCATCCCTTCCTCTCCCTTCTCCCGGTCTCTTGGTCAGAACTATCAACAGAACTTGACCAAGTGTTCAATGGGTCTACCTGGGATACCCTGTAAAATTTATTATAACAAACAAAAATTACATGGACAAGCCAATGACTAAGAAATTAGCAGTGTAATGTGCTTAAAATCCCCTAGTAACAGAAGAACATTTGCATGGATTATTCGACATGACACAGAAAAGGGTTTTTCATTGCTCTATTAGATTGCCCAGAAGAGATAAAAGGTTGTTATATCTTTTGGTCTACTCTGAGCCACATTTATGTGTATTCTGCCAGAGTCAAATCAATTGGCACTATCACTATGCAACCAGAATACCACATCTTACAATCTGTGTTACCAAAAACTAAAAAAGCACCAGCAAATTAGCCATGGAACAAAATCTAGCACAAGCAGGAAAAGACTAGAGTGGATGAGAAACGTTAAAAATTCTGTGACTTCAGTTTTCAATTTCAATTTCACTGGTAATAAAAAATTAATAGTGGGTTGCAGCATGAAACGAAATTGTAAGAGATGAAGAATAAAAATAAGATTATGTAATTCATATCACCTGTCTCGACTAAACTTGCAACTGAAGATAGGCTGCTTAATAGTGCCTTGAAGCTGAACTATCTGAGGACTCAATTTAGTCTCATCTTCAAATTGGAAAACATATCTCGGATCCGGGTCAAGTTTAACTCGCAAATGAAGCTCTGCTCCAGGCTTCCCACTCTCCTGCTTGCTTTTTCCAATGCCTATCCACCCATTGAATAGAATCACTGGCTTCCCTTCCCCCCATTCGGGACCCACTTCTAACTTAAATGTTCCAATCTGCTGCCTTTTTACACCAACACCACAATGAGACCCCTTCCGCCCTGCAAAAACGACTATCTCCAGACAAGCATGAGAAGCATAAAAACATCCAGGTGCCAACAATGCCTTTAAATCAGATTCTTCAAGATAAAAGCTCGAGACAATGCTCTGATGATCTGGTACAGATTCAGGAGAAGATACTACAGGAACCGATGATGTCTGCACAGGAAAACCTCGGAGACGGATTTCACATGAACATGGAGAAGTTAATGCATGTAATCCAGATTTTGCAGCAGCCAATGCTGTTCCAGGAACTCTCAACCCCAGTGAACCAATCGACAATCTGATAAAAGCCTGAGGATCCATTTGGGTCACAAGTCCTCTCCCATTGATCACAAACTTTTATCCTGAACAGCCCAATAAGCCTATCAAATCAATAGCAACCAACCATCAGGGTTGTTCAAAGCCAAAAGGTTAATGGCAAGAAAATCTGCATCAAAAGAGGATTTCACATCAACAAGCGAAAGTACACTTTTTACCGATATATTCTGATCCTAAAATTGAGTTGTCATCAGTTCATTGAGAAACATTTAGTACCATAACTGTAGAATGTAATACTGCTCCTATGATATACTTTTACACGCATATAACAGCTATATATCTTTACTTCATCAATGGTCCACATCAACATTATTATTTTCATAATTTTGATATTGTTGATTGTTGGTATCAAAAAAGCAAAATGCCAATTGCTATCTTGTTTAGTTTCCATCAAAGGTCAATGTTACAAAAAGTATTGGTATTGTATCCTATCAACATAAAAAGAATATTTTAAAAGCATGAACATTTTCTATACTCCCTATGCCCCAGCAATTTCTTATTGTGAAACTCTGCAATAGTAAAAGCATAGGATGCCAAACATGAGACATGGATTCAAGAAAAGGATCCACTTTACAAATTTGATGCAAAGATTAAGTTTGTATTCAACTCTCATCTCTCCCAACTTTCTTATTTAAATTCTTAATTACATACTATTTATTGTAATATTACATTGATGACAGGATGTCAATATTGAATGTTACACAAGTATAAAATTAATTGCAATACATTTACATATTTTAACGATTATACTATGTATTTGCTAAAATCTGTAATACACAATAAAAGATCAGCAACAAAGTAAGAATTGATGTGGAAGAAAAATTACCTTCAATTATATTAAGAAAACATACACAAGCACACACATAAAGAAGAAGAAGAACAACAACAAGAAGAAGAAGAAACCAATCAAGATTTCGAATGGATAACGCTATTTTATCATTTGCACGAACAGTAGTAAAATAGAAATCAATTCCCTTTAGGGAAGAGGCCTTGGGACTTGTTGAATCCCAAATAATTCAACCAATAACTCCAATCTCAACACATGTACAGATCATTTTCTCAACTGCAACCTAACCTATAAACAAATTAGATCACTTTAGGGTCGTGCATATATCTACACTTGTGCAGGGACAGTGAAGTCCAAGAATGAAGCCAAGGATCTGCCTATCTCATGACCCTCGTAGATGTAACAAAGAGGAGAGAAAAAAACTGACATCTAGGGGGAAATATTAATATTTCTTTACATATGATAAACTATTAACCTCGATTCCCAATCAACAAATGTCAAAGGAAACAACAGATGCCAACCCCTAAGATTAGGAAGGAGTATCACAAAGCTTACCAACCATTTAATAGTACTATGTCTACATACCCTGTGAAGCTCTGCAATTGTTACTTTTACACAGGTCTGATTGTTTGCTTTGGATGAATATCGGCTACACAGCAACAATCTTCATTTGTATCAACATAGGTCATGTGCAAAGGCTAAATACCATGATCAGATAAAGCTAACAGTTCAACATATTAGACCAAATATTGAGGAATAAAATGGGAGAACCTTATGTCAAGCAAGGTTACTCAACATCAACTTCGGTTCTGATTTATAAGTTCGCAAACATCTCAATGACTGACTTGGATCTATGTTTTCCACCTTTTTCCCCTCAGAGAAGATAAGAAAGAAATACTCCTTTATTTCTAGCTCTGCTTTTGGCTCCTAAAAAATTGCAAGAAAATAAAAGAAAATGCTAGAAAATGAGTAAGAAAGACAGTTAAGCATATTCTTTCCCTCCCCTTCTCTCATTCATTGCAAGCATCAAATGGAGACAAAACTATTTGTATTGGACAAAAGAGTAGGTAATTAGGTATTTTGTCTCAACAAACAAAAACAGGGTCAGTAACAAGAAGTGTAACTTTGCTCATGTGTTTTACATTCCAAAATGAGATTGTTTCCAGTTTGGGTAAAATATCTCTCATGGGTGTCACAATTGAACTTAAGGAACAATATGCAACTTGAACTTTTTTCACTGTAAATTACTTTTTGATAGATGTTTGGCACACTATGATTGGGAAGAGAGGTTTGTAACCAAAAAAAACCATTGTCATATCATTCCTTTTCGTAAAAAGTCAAAAAAAAAAAAAAAAAAAAACCAACTAAAATAAAAAATTCTCATACGGGGAATAAATTCCTCAATCACAGTCTTCCCAAAGTAGGTATCTTTGCAACATGAAAAAATAAAATATATATATATATATATTCACATTTTAATTTATCAATTCTGCAACAAACTGAAGTCAATGATCCAAAATTAGGCTTCTCTGTCGATTGGTAACACTTTCTACTTTATGATTTAAATTTCAATTGATCTTAAAACTACAATTTGAAGTCATTAATGGACTTAAAACAGAGAACCCGTGTAAAATGTGAACATCAGTTTTGCCAACTATAAAACCTGTAGTTAAACCACCAACTAACTATGTTATTTATGCACAAACATGGCCAAAAATAAACAGATAAAGCAAACAAAGCCACTAATACACTCAAAAACAACATGAAAAGCACATAAATTAGACATTAAAAGGAAAAAATAAAAATAAAAATAAATAAAAAACCCTACCTTGACTATGAAGCTTTCTCTATCTTCAAATCACCAAAAAAGGCACTTTTGAAGCTGAAACAAACACCAGCCCTTGCAAAAACCCGTGAAATTCTTCATTTTCCAATTCTAAACAACATTTGACATTAAACTCACACACACATACCAACTCCCCATCCAAACACCAATGACAATTCTCTATTACCCTTTCTCTCTAAAACCCTCTCTCTTTCTGTCTCTAGATCTAATAATGATGGCAATGATCGAAGATGGGTCCTAGACTGTAACACAGATCACGAGAAACCCATATCTAAAACTGATGTGTATTCATATAGGGAGAGAAAGAGAGAGAGAGATGAAGTTTGAAGCTGAGAGGACAATGCTTCGCATTATTTGAGAAGAGAAACGAAATAGACGGAGAAAGTGAAGGAATATAAATAAACAAACAGCAACCCAAAAAAGAGAGATATATGTGTGTACGTATATAGAGAGAGAAAACGACGAGGATGGGGGACCCCAAAAATGAGATACTAATTAATTTTGTGAATTAAAAAAAAAGACAACAATAATAAATTAGGGGTCTTGGTAGTGTGTATATATATATTTGTCTGTATGTCTGTATGTATATAGAAAGAGAGAGAGGGGGTTGTGGGAAATTGGATACAGCTGTAAACAACGCTTGTTGACACTGGGGAGGTGAGATGAGGAGAAGAGGAGAGAGTCGTTTTCAAAAACACGCAAATGGGTGAGGGTGACACCATCAATTTCCATAACTGTCAATATATATTGTTACTGTTTGGGTGTATGCCCTTCTGCAAGTGTATATGATATAGGACTGGTTTTCCTCCGTCCCTGATCAGATTGAAGAATATTGTTGAATTTGTGAGGACACATCAAAGGTTTTGTTTTAATAAATTGAATCGTGTAATATATAAAATTTATTTAGTATTATATGTTTGTAAAAGTTTATGTTGATCGGATATCGATAGTTATTTTTTCAGATCAGATTTCTGTTAACCGTTTATTCTTTTACCGTCTATTTTTTTATTCAAAACTGATTTGATCATATAACTATCGATATCCGATCAATGTGATTTTTTACAAACTTATAGTACTCAACGAGTTCTACACATTATACAATTCAAATTATCAAAAAGAAATGAGTCTATATGAACTTAACAGTACCTTCTATTTCAATCCAACTTAACAGTTCCTTCTAATTCAATCACGGATTGAAAGGAAGCTACAGCCTATGATATACATCTGGTATAGTATATAGGTGTCCACAGTGTGATTGAGGTGATTTACGAGCAAAATTATGGGTAATTTTATAAAATTGATTGAAGGTTGATTTTTTTATTTTATTTTATTTTTTGTAAAATGTGTAAAAAATATAAAGAAGTTATGTGACTTAAACTAGGTTAAAAGTCAAATTCGCTTTTAACTGAGTTTCTAAAATCGAATAGCGAATGGATAAATTACGATTTGAGTAATTTTAGATGTTTTGAAAAATATTCTAATCAGTTATCAAACTTTTACATAATATATAATACTTATTTACATAATATTTTTTATATGTATAACTACTAATTCGTAATAAACTTCACATACTACACTCATTTTTATTTTGATATTTTATTATAAATTAATATATATATATATATATATATTAACTATATCGGAACGGAAAGATTTCGAAAGCGAATTATAAATTTTAAAGTTTAAATCACGATTAGTGAATAGAGAGTGTAAATTGATGCGGATCAGTGCGATTTTAACAGATTGGATAATATTTTGCACAATCCTAATTATATGTAGCCTTCATTTGGGAAGTAAGTTGACTTTTTGATTTTTTTAGTCTCGCCTAAAAAGTCTCGTTTAGAATAAACTTTTTAGCCTTTTTTGATTTTTGTAAGAGAAAAAATAAAATGATTATAATTTAGATGTGACATTTTATCTGATTAATTTTTTAATATATTTTATCTTTTAATAACTAAAATAGCCCAAACCTCATATGCCAACCATAATCGCAGTAGAGTAATACTATCATGCATATCTTTTTTTCATTTTTTTTTTTTTTTTTTTGTATGTGAGGCCTCGTTTGGGAACAGGCTAATTAGTAACTTTTTGACTATTTGGTTAAAATATGAGTTAAAAAAAATTAATATGTTTGAGATGACTTTTTGACTTTTTATGAAAAGATATGCAAAAAGTAAAGAGAAAAAAGAATTTTTGACTTTTTGCTATGAGTTGTTGGCTTCTTGATTTTTTTAGTAACTTTTTTGACTAAACCGACCTGTTGCTAAACGAGGCCTGAGTTTCTTAATAAGTTATATTCAAGGTTTTAAAAAGCGGCGGCAACCGTTATGTAACGCCGTTACGCAACAGTTTTGGCGGTTACCACCACCTGTTACGGTCGCTTTTGTAGTGTGATTGAGATTCACAAGTGTGTCGACTGTAACGGCTGCCATAGCGGTCATAACGGTGCCATAACGGCCTGTTACGCACCGTTACGTAACGGTTTCAAACTGTTTCTTTCGAAAAAAACACACACAAAAAAAAGCTAAAAATAGGGGAAAAGAGATAGAGAGAAGAGGGAAGATAAAGAGAGAAAGTGAAGGAACAAGAGATAGAGAGAGAGAAGGGGGAATATGAAGAACATGTTATTGATTTGTTGAATCTGTAAGACCTATGCTATTCTATTCAGCTGTTATCACTAAGCCATTTTGTTTGTGTATGTCTATGTATATATTGTTTGATAATAATAATAATAATAATAAGTGTGGTCATTATCTATTTAGCTTGGTTAAAATATGTATATATATATATATATTTAGGCTCTTATTTATTCTCTTACTTTTGTTATTATTTATCTTATATATAATAGTTAGTGATTGATTTTTTGTATAATATAAAGTTATTAATTATTAAAATAAAATGTAAAAAACTCAGTTTATAATGATTTAAAAATATGAAATATATTGGATCATACTTAAAAATTTATAAAAATTGATCAATATTTATTTTTAACCCAATAAATATGATCATGGAAAAAAAATATGCGTATCGGTAAATTTTTTTCAAATTATGCGAAAAATAAAAAAATTCACGGTTCCGGTTACCGTAACCCTTACACTACGGCCTTTACACCCCGTAACCGTAATTGCGTCACCGTCATTATTACAGCGACCACAACTACTTTTCAAAACCTTTGTTATATTACAATTAAATGAATCACTGTTCACTACTACAAAAACTTTGACAAAAAAAAAGATCTCACTTTTATTGGAAGTGTGATAAAAAAAATTATATTGATATTTTAATCACACTTAATTTGATTGAGTGTGATAATATTTATTTTTTATGTCACTTTTCAATTAAGTGTGATTATATATATATATTTTTAATCACACCTTCTAATTAAAGTGTGATTATATATACACTACTACTTTTTAATCACACTTTTTAAACAAGTGTGATTATATATATATTTTTTTAATCACACATTCTAATTAAAGTGTGATTATTTATATATTTTTTAATCACACCTTCTAATTAAAGTGTGATTATATATGCACTACTACTTTTTAATCACACTTTTTAAACAAGTGTGATTATATATATATTTTTTAATCACACATTCTAATTAAAGTGTGATTATTTACATATTTTTTAATCACACTTTCTAATTCAAGTGTAATTATATATACACTACTACTTTTTAATCACACTTTTTAAATAAGTGTAATTATAAATATATTTTTTAATCACACATTCTAATTAAAGTGTGATTATTTATATATTTTTTAATCACACTTTCTAATTAAAGTGTGATTATATATGCACTACTACTTTTTAATCACACTTTTTAAATAAGTGTGATTATATATATATTTTTTAATTCTAATTAAAGATACACTATTACTTTTTAATCACACTTTTGAAATAAGTGTGATTATTTATATATTTTTTAAGGTAATTAAAATGTGATTATATATACATTACTACTTTTTAATCACACTTCCTAAATAGGTGTGATTGTATAAAATATTTCAAATTGATTTTTATATAAAATATACAATTCCCAAATTTTTAATCACACTTAATCTGATTGAGTGTGATAATATTTATTTTTTATGTCACTTTTTAATTAAGTGCGATTATATATATATATATATATATATAGGGTAAATTACACTGACACCCCCTAAAGTTTATGTTTATTACAGTTCCCCTTCACGTTTTAGAAATTACATCTCTCTCCCTGAGGTTTAAAGTTTCATTACAGATTCCCCCCTTAGCAATTAAGGGTATGTTTGGTATAAGTTTGGGATATGAGTTTTAGAGATAAAAAGTACGAAAAATTGTTTGGTTTGGTTTTTTCAAAAGATGTTTTGGAAAATTATTTTGAGAGAGAGTTTTGAAAAAAGTGATTGATTTGATGTGTATGAGAGAGAGATTTGTTTGGAAAACTTGTAAACCAAACAAGTTTTGGGAAATTTTTTTGGAAAAATTTGTTTGGTTTGATTACTTTTAAAAACTATTTGTAGAGAATTTTTTCAAAATTTTTTGAGAAACACAAACCAAACAAGGCCTTAATTTTTTTTAAATACTAATTTTGCCCTTACTGGGTAAATTACATTGACACCCCTTACATTTTAAAAATTACAATCCCCTCCCTAAGGTTTAAAGTAGCATTACCAATTGCCCCCTCGGTTAGTATTAGTTGGAAAAAAAATTCATTGAAAAAAAATTATTTGAAAAAAAATTATTTGAAAAAAAATTAATTGAAAAAAAATTTGTTAGTAAAATTTTTAAATTTCTGTTGAAAAACCAACATAAACTTATTTTTTGAATTTACGTTTTTTCCTCAAATTTACAAACTGAGACAACTATTTATAAATCAAAAAAATTATCAAATAAATTTTTATGACAATTTTTAAAATTTTTGTAAATATAAATTGAAAACTGAAAACGAAATGGTTACCAAACAGGCTTCAGATGGTAAAAATGTCGTAAAATTAACAAATAATTAAATAAGTTACCAACATAAGAAATGACTTATCAAAAGATTTTTAGGCTATGTATGGTTTGATTTTTAGAAAAAAAAATTAAAAATTAATTTGGTTAAGAAATAAAAAATAAAAATAATTATCATTTTTATATAATTTTTATCTTTCGAGTGGTTAGAATTAATTTTTTACAAATTAAATTGAAACAACCATACGTATATATATAACCTACTCAAAAGTTAAAATTATAATTATTTTTTACCCTTAAATGATAATTATTTTTTAGTTTTTATTTCTTAGCCAAATTAATTTTTAATTTTTCAATTTTTTTTTTCTAAAAATCAAACCATATATGGCCTAAAAATTTTTTGATAAGTCATTTCTTACGTTGGTAACTTATTTAATTATTTGTTAATTTTACAACATTTTTACCATCTAAAGCCTGTTTGCTAAGGTGCCATTTGGTAACACTTACGTTTTCAATTTTCTGTTTATATTTATAAAAATTTAAAAAATTCAAATAAAAACTTGTTTGGTAAATTTTTTATTTATAAATCAGTAGTCTCAGTTTATAAATTTAGCAAAAAAAGTAAACTCAAAAAATGTGTTTCCGTTTTGAGTTTTGAGTTTTTTTTTTTTTTACCACCCACCACTAGCCACCACCTGCTACCATTTTCCACCACCGTCTTCTGCCACCACCACCCACCACCTGCCACCACCACCACTTACCACCCACCTGCCACCACCACCCACCACCCGCCACCAACACTCACCTGCCAGCCACCATCACCCACCACTCACCTGCCACCCACTCGCCACCACTACCCACTTGCCATCTACCCACCACTACCATCCATCGCCTGCCACCTACCCGCTACCACCACTCAGCACCCATCTACCACTACCATCCACCACTCACCACCACCACCAGCCATCCACCACCACCACCTACCAACCACCTACTACCCACCCGCCACTACCACCCACCGCCACCACCACCACCACCACCACCCACTCGCTACCACCTACTACCTTCACCCACCCACAACCGCCACCACCCAGCACCACCCGCCATCCACCACCCACCTGCCACAACCACCCCCCACCCGTCACCACCATCCACTACTCGTTACGACCATCACCACCACACACTCGCTACCATCCACCCACCCACCATCACCATCCGCCACCTACCTGCCACCACCACCCACCCGCCATACACCTGTCACCACTACCCACCACCCGCCACCACCACCACCCGCCACCGTCATCCACCCACCCACTACCATCACCATCGTCGCCCACCCACGCACCACCACCACTTACCACCACCCGCCATCCGCCACCCACCTGCCATCATCGCCCACCACCCGCCACCACCACCCACTCTCTATCACCCACCTACCCACCCACCACTACCACCACCCACTCGCCACCACCCACCACCACCCGTTACCCACCACCCATCGTCACCACTTTCCACCACCATCTTCTGCCGCCACTTGCCACCACTTGCCATTTGTCACTCTTTTTTATATTTTTAATTTTTTTTAAACATTTTGTCAATTACCAAACGCGTTTGTAGTTTATGTTTTTCTAAAAATAAACAAAAACCATTTTATAAAATTTTTGTAAATATAAACTGAAAACGTAAACGTTACCAAAAATGAAAACGTAAACGTTACCAAAAATATTTACAAAAATTTTAAAAACTGTCATAAAAACTTGTTTGATAATTTTTTTTAGTTTATAAATGGTTGTCTCAGTTTGTAAATTTGAGGAAAAAATGTAAATTTAAAAAATAAGTTTACGTTGGTTTTTAAATAGAAATTTTAAAATTTTACTAGTAAATTTTTTTTTCAATTAATTTTTTTCCAATTAAATTTTTTTGGGTAAATTACACTAACACCCCTGAGGTTTATATTTATTACAGTTCCCCTCTCACCTTTTGGAAATTACATTTCCCCCTTAAGGTTTAAAGTTTCATTACAGATTTTCCCCTTTAGCAATTTAATTTTTTTAAATACTAATTTTTCCCTCAGTGGGTAAATTACATTGACACCCCTCACATTTTAGAAATTACAATCCCCTCCCTAAGGTTTAAAGTAGCATACCAATTGATCTCTTGGTTAGTATTAGTTAGAAAAAAAATTCATTGAAAAAAAATTAACTAAAAAAAATTAATTGAAAAAAAAATTATTAGTAAAATTTTTAAATTTCTGTTTAAAAACCAACATAAACTCATTTTTTTAATTTACGCTTTTTTTTTAAATTTACAAACTGAGACAATCATTTATAAATCAAAAAAAGTATCGAACAAGTTTTTATGACAGTTTTTAAAATTTTTGTAAATATAAATTGAAAATTGAAAACTGAAAATGATGGTAAAAATAACAAATAATTAAATAAGTTACCAACATAAGAAATGATTTATTAAAAGATTCTTAGATTATGTATGGTTTGATTTTTAAAAAAAAATTAAAAATTAAAAATTAATTTAGTTAAGAAATAAAAAATAAAAAATAATTATCACTTTTATATAATTTTTATCTTTCCAATGATTAAAAATAACTTTTTATAAATTTAATTGAAACAGTCACACACGTATGTATATAATCCAAAAAAGAAATAGGCGCCAAAATAAAATGTTGTAGCGCCAATCACCAAAAATAAAAAAAGAAAAAGAGAAAGGGGTTCTGCTGCTATTCAGCAAATAAGAGCATCTCCAGCAGCTTGGCTATTCTTTCCTTTTAGCCATAGAAGCGACCTTGGAAGGGTAAAACATTGCTCCACCAGACTCGCTCAAGGATCGCTAAGCGAGGTTCATGAGCCTTTCAATTTTTTATTTATTTTTGCCTCCTCAATTCGGTTTTTGGCGGTAAAATTTTACAACGCTTCAATGTCTCTTCCGATCGTCGACAATGGCAGAGAGCTCTTTGTTGTCAAATTAATCGAGAGAGGCGAAAAGGTTTTTTTTTTCTTCTTCTTAATTTCATGCTTTTGTTCCATCTGGGTTATCATTTTTCCCATCTGGATCTTTTTTCTTTTTTTCTTTTTGGGTTTATTCTGAGGTTCTTTTTTTGCTGCAGATTGATGAGCATGTACAGAGGGAGATCATGAATCACAGATCATTGAAACATCCCAATATTGTGAGATTTAACGAGGTTTGTCATTAACTTTTGTCACATACTATAAGAATTTGTTATGTTTGTTATTAATTTTGTCTGCTTGTATAATTTTGGAGTTAGACTCTTCTGTTTTGGTCCATTTTGGGTATTGGGAGTGTTTGATAGTGATATATTTTTCATATTTGGAAATAATCTGTTTCACTTTTTTTTACCTCTCCCTGTTTAATGAGCTTATTTTTATAGAACTAATTCTCAAACTTTTTGCTCAAGGGAGGTAATAAATTTTGTCATTTCTGTTTATTTGTCTATGTATTTGTATTGCACACCATATGTTTGTTGTAATTTCTGTTAGAATATAGATTGTAATTATTTGGGTTCCATGAATGGAGAATTGAAGTTGGAGTGTTGCAAGAATTCTAATATGTAGAAGACCAGATTAAGGGCTGTGAAATGTGAAATATCAATTATCTCTCATGGTTCTCATTCCTCAGAAGACCAAAAAAAATAAATAATTTCAGTAGTTATTAGATGTACTCTTCAAGTTCAAAGTTCCTTCGATTTTTTTACTTGTGTCCAACACATTCCATGCACTTAACTTTTTCTGTTTCTGTTTTTGTGGGTAAATGGGCAAACCTCTTTTTTCTAGATTCAATATTTAGTAAATTTTCTACATGTTTTGTTTAATATTGCGGCTTCAATTTTTTATTATTTGTCTTTTTCTTCTTCTTCTCTCTCTCTCTCTTTTTTTTTAAAAAAAAGGTGTGCAGAGTACACTTGGCTTCCACGAATGTTAATTTTTCAATTAATTGATAAATTATTAAACTGTTACTGTAGATAATGTTTTAGAGCAGTGATTTAATTTGTACTGTTTAATCATTTTCTTTGTTTATGTATGCATTCAGTGTTCTGCTCATATCTTTGGATAATCAAGTACTTTGATTTTTGGATCTGCATAGCTTTTAAAGTGTGTCAATGCTGATATGTTTTTAACTGTGCTTATGCAGCTCCGTAATCTGGAAAGGGGTGTGGACATATTAGTTGCCACACCGGGCCGCTTAGTAGATATGATAGAGAGGGCAAGAGTTTCTCTTCGGATGATCAAGTATTTGGCTTTGGATGAGGCTGATCGAATGTTGGATATGGGCTTTGAGCCCCAGATTCGAAGGTTTGTTGAGCAAATGGAGATGCCTCCACCAGGTGCAAGACAGACGATGCTTTTCAGTGCCACATTTCCAACTGAGATACAAGTTGGTTTACTCAACTCCTTGATAAATAACATAACTCTATGGAAGTCTGTTTCGGTTGCCTTTATGCATGATGTTGGATTATGCAACCAATATGAAGTTAATTTTAGCTCCAGATGAAGCATAATTCAATCTAAGTTTTTCATATTTACTTATATATATGAGGACATTATTTCTAGTACATACCAACCGCAAGTAGAACTAGATCACAAGTTTTAATTAAGAAGTCTTGAGTGAAATCAAATTGCATTTTGGTTTTATTAGTATAAGTTAATTTGTTGAATGGTTGGTATTTATGCTTTTCTTTAGTATAAGTTATCATGTGGATGGATCCTAACCACTAATTTATCTCTTGCAGAGGCTTGCTTCGGACTTTATGTCAAACTACATATTTCTTGCTGTTGGAAGGGTTGGTTCCAGCACTGATCTAATTGTTCAAAAAGTTGAATTTGTCCAGGACATGGACAAAAGAAATTATTTGATGGATCTTCTTCATACCCAATGTGATAATGGAGCCCATGGAAAGGTAAATTGTATAGTGGCAGTAGTTTCACCATTGTTAGACAATTGACGATTAATCTTGTTAATCTATCTGACTAATGCAACTCTGTTATTTGTAATGCAGTGTGCCTTGACACTGGTTTTTGTAGAGACAAAGAGAGGGGCTGATGCTTTAGAGCGCTGGTTGTCCATGAATGGTTTTCCTGCCACAGCAATACATGGTGACAAAGTGCAAATGGTGAGCTAATTCTGTCTTATTTTCATTTGGATCTTTTGTGCTTTTGCTGTTTTGCCATGCCCTGAACACTTGTCCTATGGTTCTGATTTTAGTCTACTGAGGGTTCATAATTCTATTTATCTGTTTGTTTTGCGTCTACACTGATAAATTGCTTAATCTGAGCGAGAGGACAACTATATTATCCGATGTTGTATATGAACGTTGTAAAAATTTGAAAAAATATGACCGTTGTAAAAATATGACCGTTGAAAAAATATGACCATTTGAAAAATACGATAGTAGAAAAATGTAACTTTCACAAAAATATAATTATATTTAGAAGAATGAAAAAAATAATAATTTGAAAGAAGTTAGTTTTTTTTTTTTTTTAGATTGGAAAGAAGATAGTTAAAGTATAAGAATATTTTAATAGAAGATAGCTAAAGTAGATAGCCTTGTTGGAATTTATATTAAAAAAATGACTAGCTAAAATAGTAAAGTGAAATTTTGAATAGCTAATTTAACTAGCCTTGCTGGAGATGCTCTAAGAGAGGGAGAAGATAAAGGGTTAGAAAGGGGGACTAATTGGGCAGCGGTGAGACTTCGACCTAGAACGGTGCTATCTCTTCGGCAGCAAGACTGGTTCGGCGCCGGCAGCGATCAACGATTCGAAAGGGAAGGTTCTTATTCTCTTCTCTTTGCTTTGATCTAGGTATGTTCGGATTCCCCCCTCCCCCCTCTATATCAATGAATGAAATGGAGGGTATTCATTTCTTTCCGCATAAGTCATATAGCCATTAACCAACCCATTGAACCCACATTTTTCGCTGCCTCTCATCGCCCTCTCCTCTCTCTCTTTGTTCGCATAACGATCTTCTGCCATCTAGTCCCGCAATTTCCACAGACCTCTGTCCTATTTGATTTTAGAGGGAAACAAATTTCTATTCCATCTCTCACTGTTCATCGATCATTCGTAAACCAATTCTTCAAATTTCTACCCAAGCCACACCACAATGAACAACTTGTTGTTCCTCTTTTTGTACCAATCAATCCAGTGATTTACTTCTTCGATCATTTCAAAGATTTCATATGTTGATTCAAAAGTTTCCGTCTCTGAAGTTAATGGCTGCGTGTAAGCACCTGGTTCAATTAGGTCCAAGTTTTGGAATCTCATTCACTAAATTTCGAAGGTTTTCTTCTTCAGAGAAGCAATTCGATGGCTCTTCGATGATTTTTGGCAGTTCTTCGTCTTCGAATTCGAGTTTTAATCGATTTGACTTTAGGCAGATCTCTCAACTTGTCAAACCTAATGGAAAGCGTGTTTTCCTCGTAGACACGCTAGCTCTAGTAATTTCCTCTTTTTCTTCTCTAATTCGAAACATTATTTCTAATTTTTTGTATTTTTTGGATTAAAATATGGCTTTGGATTTTTGATTTTTAATTAGATAACATAATGTAGTTGTTAAGAAGTGATTTAGATATGATTTAGTTGTTGGATTGGAATGACATTTTGCTTAGGGTTGTTGTTGCTATGGCAGGTGAGGAGGTTAGAAGCACAAGGTGTGCCTTCAAAGCAGGCAGAGGCAATAACTGCTGCTATTACTGAAGTTTTAAATGATAGCTTGGAAAATGTGGCTCACTCTTTGTTTCAAAAGCAGAAATGCAGAAAGTAAGGGTTTGAATACTAGGTCTGCATTACTTTTGGCCTAATCAAGGGTTGGTATGAGAATATATATAGCTATAATGTTTGTGCTTTTGTTGTTGTAGACTGACATGCTTCATGAGTCAAACCTCTCCAAGTTTAAAACTGAAGTACAAAGTTCCCAGGTACTAATCTGTTTCTGCATTTTCGTTTCCCAAATCTGACTAGAATCCTTTTGATTTGTAATAATTGCTGAATATATGAAATTTTGTTCATTTTCCCATTTATAGTAAGTTAATTACTAAGAACGGGATAAGAGTATTTATGAACTTGATAAGTTGCGAGAGCGGAAAACTATAGTTATTCAGGTTGAGTATATAAAAAATGAGGATTCATTGGTTTTAATGCTAGACAAGGAATGCAAACGGAGTGATTATTGAATGAAAATCACATAGTTGATTTAGTATTAGAAGAAACTGGTAATTGTTGAATGAAAATCACTGTTATTTTGAGAAATTAGTGTCATAATCTTGGCCCACATCATGCACAAAATCAGAATGCATAACCAGCCAGTAGCATAGCTACCAAAGGCCTAACCAAACTGAAGGGTAGTGCACCTGTTTTATTTTGAACAATTACAATAAAATATGATAGAAGCATAAAGTACACATGTACATTTGGTAATATGTTTCATTCATTTCTATTCCTTAGGGCAAGTTCCTAAGTCCCAAATGCGCATTCCATGATGCAGATACTTGATATTACATGTCATCATCATCCTTGGCCAAACACAAGGCCACATAGTACACACATCTCATATTTTCACAAATTAGTACATAAGGTCTCAATATACAAAACTTAAGGTTTCTTCATTTCATAGCATGCACAAACTCCAATCACCATCTTCATATACAAAGACTAGATCCTCAATTTAAGCTTCATCTCCATAAACGTGGTGGAAATAATGTGATGAGCTATCCAACTTAGTGAATAATATGAACACGAGAGCTAGCATTTTACCATGGATACAATGTAGTCGAAAGCATAGGATGCTTAAATAGATAATCAATGGATAGCATAATTCATTTGAAATGAAACATGGCTTATCAGTATGCAATAGATAGCTTTGAAATCAAAAGCATAATTTTCTCAAATTTGATAATCGTTCAAATCTTACAAGACATAGCTGAGGTATATTGCATTTCAAGTCCAAAGCTTCAATTTCACATTATTATTAGCAAATTCATGATTATATATGACAACAAAAATAAAAATTATAACAATAAATCAAACCTATCTTCATCCCAACTTCTCAAGAGTTTTCTCTACCCACTATGCCATATCTAGGGCCACAGGTTGTACAAATCATCAGCAAATCATCTAGACAATGAGAGAACACATGAAGTAAATTATATGCTTATTTGAAACATCTGAGCGTAAACAACACATGGAGTAAACCATGTGGGGTAAAGTAAATTTTGCCCTTTTTTCATTAACTTTTTTTTTAGTACTCTTTTAAGACTAAATGAAGGGCTTGGGTGTTTGTTTGAGCAGGGAGGAAATGACTTTGAGATATATGACTCAGAGAGAACAGTGGGTCACACAGGTCAGCTTTATATTTCAACTTCTTATTACATTATTAAATACCATGGATTTTTCTATTTCCATGGCATCTAGAGAACCAAATGTATCATTAGTATAGTGTCATTACAAAGAAAGCTCCAATCAGACTTGGATGATTGCAAAACTGAATGGATCCATTTTCGAAAATAAATATAATTGGTGATATTCTCATACAATGCTGTAAATGATTTTTTACATAAAACAGAGTACTTGTTTTAAATGCTATGGAAAACAAAATGGAAAAAATGTTGCAACTTCAAAAGAAACAATTTTATTTGGATAATGCTGTAAAACAACATATATATATACACATAATCCTCGTTTTAATGATGCAATTGAGAGTTTCTAAACCCACCACACTCCCGCCATGTTCATCTCTACACCACTAAAGTAGTGAAAGTATTTTAATAGAAGATAGCTAAAGTAGATAGCCTTGTTGGAGTGTATATTAAAAAAATGACTAGCTAAAATAGTAAAGTGAAGTTTTAAATAGGTATTTTAACTAGCTTTGCTGGAGATGCTCTAAGAAGCTATATGTGAGCTGAATTATCACTACCAAGAAAAGGAAAAAGAAAAAAGAACTGAATTATCACGAAACTATTTAATCATTGATGGAAACTTTCAGTGAAACAATCGGACATTTTAGTTCTGTTTGTGAATCATAGGTCACTATTGTTACTTTCAGTGTTGCAGTGATGACAAGAACTTACCCTGAGGACTCTGGGGAACGGAAGGAGCTCATTCTTCTTCAAAACATAGCAAGCTACATGCTTCTTGCTTGTGGTGCCGTTTATTTTATCTCGGTAGGTCAATTATTTCAATATGAATCTATGATATAGAAACTTGCCCTGCCATTAACATGGTTCAGTTGTCACTCATTTGCTGAACTGAAGTTGGCTTTTTCATGGAATAAAACAGAGTTTAAATAAAGTGTTGGTTTGAAAAATTGAATAACAACTTTTCTATTCTTTCAAAAGTCCTATTCCAACGCTGTACTTAAGAAAGAAGTTCCCAACATTTTTCCTTTTCACTCAATTCTCGTGATCTTTGTGATTTCCTGTTTTGCTCGTATCATGAATGATATTGAAGAACTAATGAAGAATTTTTCGTTTGGGTTGGCTAAGCACACTGTCAGAATTTTTTGTAATTGTATAAATTTACAGTCAATTTCCAACAACGAAAAAATAATTGAAAAATGAAATAAAAAATTGCCATTTTTAGACATGGGTATTTTGTAGTAAGTGATGCTGCTGCTTGGATTTTGTACAAGGTACCTGAAAAGGTTGTGTCAAAGCCTTGCTCACATGGTGTTTGATTTTTGTTCTGTCTAAGATTTTTGACAAGCTTTATGTGATTTGAGCTGCTAGTAATTTGGAATTTATTTTCTGAATTTCATATGCTAGGCAATCAACATATTTATTTACATGGTATTTTCTTAATTATGTCTATTAGATTGAAGAAGATAGTCACTGAATTCCTTTAGCAAGTGGGTTTTTAAGGATTTTGCTTGTAGTGTTGTAAATGGGAAAACACTTGTGGACAGAAGATGCTGATGAGCAAATTGCGAATAATCAGCCGGGCTGCGTGCGGGGTGTCCTTCATGCTCTTGACTATCATCACTGGCATTACAATGTTAGAAGCTGCTACCCCACAAGAAGCATAATGGACCAAGACATGTGAAAGGTAAGCAATATGAATTTGCACCGTGCTTTCTTCTTCTTGGTGATTATGGATGACATACAGGGTTAGAAGTCCAGACTTGGTGCTCTATTTATTATTTTGGTCTTTGTAGAACCTTTGAGTGTACACACAATGCTTGTGCAAAGATACATTGTTTATGAACGAAGATGATGAATAGAGTTTTAAATTTCTGAATCAGTTTCACATGACAATTTTTAAACTTACCAATTGTTGTAGGCATTTTTGAAAAATCAAATAGGCGTGACAGAGAAAGTGTTCACATCAACTGACTTATACACTTTATATAATAATATAGTATAGATAGTGTATATATATATACATATGCCCATCAAAAGACATAGAAGTACTTACATGAACGTATATGCGTGGAGATGTGTATATAAATCTTTTATGTTATTGTAACCATCGTGTCGTCATTTTGTTCTGGGTCAGGGGGGTACTCATATTTGTTGGAACCTTGGTGGTGGGCTGGGATGATAACTAGTAAGTACCATTAATTTGTTCTGCTTGGCTTCAAAGCTCCTCGTTGTTGTTGTTTTGTAATTTTTTTTTTCCCTGTATTTTTTTGCTTTGTGCTATTTTGAATCTTTCAGTTAAAAGATTGCAGTGTTAGGACATAAATTTAATCTTTTGCTTTAAAAGATACATCAGAATGTTCTCTCTTACAGCATGAAAAATATTGTTCATGCTTTATATTTGGCCTACCTACCAACCTAAATCTTTGAATTTGGGTGTTTATAATATGGGTGGTCCTTTATTGACAACTTGTGCATCAATATTTTTTAATCTTAGATTTTTCTGGGCTGTCCACTAAATTGTGTATTTATTTGTTTATTTGTGTTTAGAAAAAATTGATTGGTGTGGAAGTTGAAAATTTTCTCTCAATTATTGCTTTTTCACAACTGTGGTAACAAGTTTTGTTGATTAGGTGTGCTCTCATTTTCATTTTATTTTTGAACAGG
Source organism: Camellia sinensis (assembly GCF_055761805.1). NCBI lineage: Eukaryota > Viridiplantae > Streptophyta > Magnoliopsida > Ericales > Theaceae > Camellia > Camellia sinensis. The sequence goes on along the minus strand of NC_138962.1, from coordinate 175,632,575 downwards.
GTGTTAGGAATATTAATTAGTGTCAACAACATATATATACACATAATCCTCGTTTTAATGATGCAATTGGAAGTTTCTAAACCCACCACACACTTACCATGTTTATCTCTACATCTATATTCACAAATTTTTCTTTGTAACATACAAGAAATACAATGCATATAGGGAGTGTAGAGAGAAAATAAGCGAGTGTATTTAGAAGCTCCGATGAATTCTTTTCATAAATACAGCCTCTGCTTCTTCAAAACGTGCTGCTGCTGGTGATAGTAACTGCAATGTATGTACTCTCCCCCCTCCCCCCCAAAAAAAAAATATGGAGTAAATTCTTGAGTTTTTATTTATTTATTTATTTATGGGTACCTAGAATTATGATCCAACAGTAATAATAATATACCTTCACAAAAAGATCGTACACAAGCTGTATTGAGATCTATCATTTTTAAATACTGTGCTCATTAGTGACCTTCTAATTACAATGTCATTGACACTGAGCTGCTATGGCATCTAATTGTTAACAGGGAAGTTACTTCCAAAAGGATTAAGATCAAGTAGAAATAATTAATGTTCCTATTTTAGTTTGCTGAATTAACTTTTTAGTTTATTCATATGCATCAACGGTTTCTGGATTAATTTGTGTTTTTATTTTTCAGGTCAGAAATTTTTTGGAGAGATGCAAAATATGGTCCAAGAATTAAAGAACTTAGTTTTTTTAAGTTTTTTCATTTTTTAATATATGTAAGCACAGTTAATTTTTTTTATTTAATTCCTTTGTATATACTTTTGAATATTTAATTTTCATTTATGAAATATATTGACGTTATTCTATTCAATATGTGGTTATGATTCAAAATATAGTATATAGTGTGTATTACATTCTTCAAATGTGCATAGAAAAATAATATTGATTATTTTTCAAATATGTCGAATCCTTTTTTTATTACAGATTTTATTAGTTATTAATCACACTTAAAAGGTGTGATCTAAATGTTATTAATCACACTTAAAAAGTGTGATTAAAAATGACCATTTTTATTCACACTTTCAAAGATCACACTTAAAAGGTGTGATCTAAATGTTATTAATCACACTTAAAAAGTGTGATTAAAAATGACTATTTTTAATCACACTTCCAAAGATCACACTTAAAAGGTGTGATCTAAATGTTTTTAATCACACTTAAAAGGTGTGATCTAAATGTTTTTAATTACACTTAAAAAGTGTGATTAAAAATGACCATTTTTAATCACACTCCCAAAGATCACACTTTAATAAAATTTAAAAGGTGTGATTAAATATCATACATCACACCAAAAAAGTGTGATCTTTATCTGTTTTTGTAGTAGTGGTTCCTTCATCTGTTCAAACTTGTGACGTTCTTTCATCATACCTTAAAGTGCGGTCATAGGACCATTACAAACCAAGTGCGGTCATAAGACCATTAAACCAAATCCAAAGTCTATGATACACATTTTTATATAAGTAAGAGATCGTTTGCATTTGCTTTTTTAATTAATTTTTTGTGTTAAGATTTTTTTAACTTGTCTTTTTTAGTCTTGTTTAGTTTTATTTTTTTTATTTTTTTAGCTTTTGTGAGAAAAAAAATATAATAACTATGAATAAAAAGTAATATTTTATCTTATTAGCTTATATAACCTATTCATATAAGTCTATTTTGTCTTTTCATACTTTTTCAATCCCAAAATTTTAGTCAAACGAGGCCTAAGTTAACATAGTTAGTGTTTTGGAAGTAACTTTTTTTTGTAGGTTTTTTTAATTGTAAGATTTTATTGGAGAAAAAATTTGTATGTTTGGTTTGAATTTCAAGAGTGATTTTGGAAAAAAAAAATTTAGAAAATTTGTTTGATTTGTAAATTTATCAAAACAATTTTCAAAATCACTTTCTCTCTCTTACCTATCAATCAATCACTTTTTCTTTCTCTCCTCTCTCCTTTTCAATCACTTTTTCTCTCACACACATCTACTTAATTATAACAAAACATCAAATCATTACAAACTCCCAAACTTCAAAATTACTTTCAAAATACACAACCAAACAAACCAAAAAAATTTCTAAACTCTCTCTCCCAAAACAATTTTCAAAAACTACTCTCCCAAAAACAAACCAAACAAGCCCTTTGTATTTAGGAAGATAGTTTAATTTTTTTGTAGTTGGATGTGATGTTTGTGAGAGAAAAAATGAAATGATTATGGGGTTTGATGTGATATTTTGTTTGGATTTATTTTTTTTGGTTTTATAACCAATTTATCTTTTAGTGAAAAAAATTTAAAAAAAATCAAAAAATCGAGTTCCCAAACAGCGCCTTAGGTGAGTCATAATAAAAATAATAATTTATAATCAAATATTACATAAAATTTAATTAAAAATTCTTAAATTATAATTAAAATAATAGTATAATTAATTAATATCATAATAAATTATAATTAATATTATAATAAGTTATAATAAAAAAATTATAAAAGTGGCAATTAAAGATGCGTTTACCATAACATTTCTCATGTATCTATCCGACTTGGGTTGAGTGGACGAAGTGCGGGAAATTTCTTGCTCTTGAGGGAAGGACTTTTGGGACATTACTGTCCTTTTGACCCACTGCAGTGATGTAAAATAGTAATATTTATGGAAAAGGTTTGGACTCTCAAAAGGACTCATAATTTTACCCATGACAATGGAAAAATTCTATTTTCACACGTTAGTTAATTTAGGACACACATTTAAGGTTCGTTTGGAATGTTTAAAAAAAGTTAAAAAATAAAAAAAATTATTACAAAAGTCAAAAAGTGATACTATTCAATATATATATATATATATATAAAATTCCAAAAAAAAATACAAGCCAACATCATGGCTGAACGAGACACAGTGGTCTGAAGTGATGGTGAGTTTGAAAAGCGAGTGCACACAAAAATTACACAGCACGGTGCTGTTTGGCTCGTGAGGGCCTATTACAGGCCCTTTTTTGATAATATGAACCGTTCAATATGTAGAACTGGTCGAGTACTATTTGCCTGTAAAAAATCACGTTGATCGGATATTGATAACTATATGATGAAATCAGTTTTATATTAAAAAAAAGACGGTGCACAAAGTGACGGTTGAAAAAAAAAACTAATCCGATCAGATAGCTATTGATATCTGATTAACGTGATTTTTTACAAATATATAATACTCGATGAGTTCTACACATTGAACATTTTGATTATCAAAACGAAACCCGTGGTGAACCCCCACGGGCTGAACAACACCGTCCTATATAAACAGCATCGTAAGCAAGTTTTTCTTATATCTCATGGTGCCACCGTACTGTCTTCATGTACCATCAGTGTCAATACATATTTATATATGTAGGGGTTAAAACGTAATTTTGTTATTTTATACAATATTTTAATGCACATTTTTTTCACAAAAGACAAAAAGTTGTCTCAAACAACCATCTTTTTTTTCTCTATTTTTTAGTTCAAAAAGTCAAAAAATGCACTTATTTAGGATATCCCAAAAAACTCCTTAATGAAATATTAATTTAATGATAATTTTATCCTAACAAAAATGACCATAATAGACCTCCAGCAACATTCATAATATTATATAAAAAAGCCTCTGTTTGGGAAGTGAGTTGCCTTTTTAATTTTTTGACTTTTTTTGCTAAAAAGTTTGGTTTGGGAAAGACTTTTTGGCTTTTTTGACTTTTTTTTGTAAGAGAATAGTGTAATGATTATGAGTTGATTGTAATATTTTGTTTGTTGTGACTAAAATAGCCTCAAACCTCCTTACCAAACGGAGCTAGAATAAAAAAAATCTTAATGTACATCTTTTGAGTTTTAAAAAAAAAAAAAAAAATTAATTTTTCCATTGTTGTCGCATTACTAAGAGATATTAGCATTTTTTTTTTTTTTTGGATTCAACTGAAATTAACTAAAAAAAGTGAAGAAGTAGATTTAAGATTGTTAATTAGTGAAACACAGCTCTTAAAAAAATAATGAACGTGCTTTGCTCTTTTAGGATTGATTATCATATTCATATGATTGATTAAAAAAAGTAATTTGTAATTTATGTTTCCGCCGCTCATTCCATCAGACAGTAATTTGTAATTATCATATTAAAATATTAATATTTCTTCTGCTGCTTCCGCCGCTCATTTGTCTTTTATAGTTATTATGCTTATCATAATTGTCTTTAGGGTTGTTTGGGGTGTACAAAATAAGTGTACTTTTTATATTTTTAGATTAAAAAATTGAGAAAAAAAATATAGATGTTTGGGTTAATTTTTTGACTTTTTATGAAAAAATGTGTATTAAAAAATTGTATAAATTAATGTGTAATGGAAAATTAGGATTGGGAGTTGTGCAGCCGTAATTTATGACTTTTGGTGAATAGTGATAACTTTTTAACTTTTTGAGTAACTTTTTGGTTTTTTAACTTTTTGACAACTTATCAAACTTAGCCTTAATTTATGATTGATTATTTTTTATTTACAATTGATTATTTTTTATTTATTTTCTTATCAACATAAAATATTCTTTAGTTTATGATTGAAGGATTGGGTTAAAGAACTAAAATTAACTAAGAAGATTAAAGAATTGGGTTAAGAAATTTTTTTTTTTTTTTTGGTTGTTCTCTGAGAAGGAAGGTCTTCAATAGAGCAAAGTTTTTTACTATGGATCTTTACTTTGACTGTTGTAGCACTGTAACTCTATAAATTTTTTCAAACCATAGTAGCCGCAGTGCGTGTGGAAGAAGAAACAAGTGTGTGGAAGGAGAGTTGACAGAGTGTGTGTATAATGGTATGAAGGATATAATTGATATATTTAAGTGTGTGAATTGAGAAAATAAATTAATAATTAAATTATAAAGTGTGTATACTGAGACATGACGTGGATTGAGATAATTAAATGTGTGAAAATTCAATTTCCCATAATAATGTGATAGGATATTTGTTAATTTTTAATTTATTACATATTTAATAATGATAGGTCTAACTTTCACACCACATCATTGTCAGTAAATTTATGAATATAAATGTATGAGTTTCCAATATTACTCAATATTTATTGAGTTGAAAAGTGTTAATTATAAAAATTAAATTTTAAAATCGGTTATTGATGATGCTGTTCATTCCAGGTGGAACGGGTCGGACTGATCCATGCTCCTCAATCCTACGTCCAAATGACCAAGCCCACTGGAAGACCTACACACGAGTTTAACGGGAAACGGGGAGTCCCCCAGCGAACCCTTCGACGAGCAAGTTAGAGAGAGAAGTAGAATATAGAGATGAATTAGAGATAGAAAGCTTACCCTTCTTTCTATCTTCGGCCTTTGCTTATATCCTTTGGTAAGCATTTCGTTGTCCCTTCCGACTTGTCACCTTGGCCGAAAGTCTATGCTCTAGCTGACCTTGTTCATGGTGAAGGCGTTATGTTCCGACGGAGAGGGGTTATCGCAATAAATGTTGTAAGGGGCCTCATTAATGGCGATGTGCCATGGCAATAACTTTGTAGATCTTTGTCTGCTGATGTGGCTTGCCCTTCTCTCGCCATGTGTCTTGATGTCATTGGTTCTTATTGCTACATGGGGATTTCGCAGTGTTGGGATTTAGCATTTGAGTTATGTATTGGGCCCTAAATGGTGGACTATAATCTCTATGAGCTTACCCATGTCAGCAATCTCCCATTCCCAAGTGCAGCTTTAGTCCAACGAAAGGAATAATGAGGAAAATGAAGGTTGTGAGAGGATTGACCGACCATGAGGAGGGCCAACCGCAAATGGTGACCGACCATGAGGAGGGTCAACCGCGAAGGCGATCGAGTGTGGGGCCGACCCTAAGGAGGGGCAAGCATGAAGGGTGGCCGAGTGAAGAGACCGACCATGGGGAGGGCCGACCGCGAGAGGTGGCCGAGTGGAGAGACCGACCATGGGGAGAGCCGACCGCGATGGGTTGGTGTTGAGGTGCGGGGCTCGAGAGGCGGCGAGGCACGTGGTGAAGTGAAGTGGAATAGACAGAGAAGGGGAAAGGGGGCAGTAGATCGTGATCATACACGTGGCAGAATCTCGTAATGGGGAAGGTTAGGTGTTAGGCAATAAGTGAAACGATAGGTCATTATAGGGTGTTGAAAAGGCAGTTTTGGCGGATTTTTGAAAATTTTCAAACTGGCGAAATTTAATTGTGGCCCTTGGAATACAGGCAAGCCTTGGGCCTTTGGTATTATTCGCTTTACCTACCTTTATGCAAAAAATCAAAACATTCCAAGTGTAGACTCCTTCGTTGCTAGTGATACACCCCTGCAACACTTTGTGAATTTTCTTGCGCCTGAATCCGAAGCTATTTGCAAACACACGAGAGAGATGGCCCAAGATGAAGCAATAGTTGATCCATTGGGTGACGATGATGCGGTAGAGTTGGCGGAACAATACCGTACGGAGCGTAGGGAGGGGGAAGAAGCAAGTCAGGCTGTGTGGGCTTGCCCCAAGATAATGATTTCCGCCGCGAGACCTATTAGCCAGGTGGAGCTGGACCATTGGCACACCAAACCGGACAGATCCGTGCTGACAATGGAGGAGTTGGAGGGAATAAGGAAGAAGTATCAAATTCCCTCGGAGATAAGGCTAAGATTGCCCGAATCCAAGGAGAGGGCATCGGATGTGCGGCCGGGCGAGTTCAGTTTGTACGAGGAAGCACTGCGAGGGAGTTTGAGGCTACCTCTCTTCCAAGTAGTGGTTGAGGTGTTAAATAAGTTAGGGGCAGTGCCAGGGCAACTAATGCCGAACGCCTGGAAGATAGTAATGGCGTGCACGAGTGCCTGGCTGGAGGCGACCGGGGGGGCGGCAATGTCAGTGGATGAGTTCTTCTCCTGCTACAAGGCCTCCGGTCAGCAGGAGACCTGGGTGACTCTGCAAGTAGTGGCAGGGTGAGGGCTGGTGGCGGTCTTCCATCTTCGGTGAAGGGGTGGAGGCCGAGATGGTTCTTCGTGACGGCGAATGGTGGAGTTGGGGTTCACACGACGTGGAAGGTGCCCACCAAATGGGTCGAGCCCAAGTTGGACAAGGCGACAGAGGACCGTGTGAAGAGGGTAAGGGAATGGAGGGAAGAGAAGGGGGTGAGATGGGACAAGATGGTCCTGCCTTCAAAGTTGTTTGCCTTGAACTTAGGGTCGCAGCCGTTGGAAGAGGATCCGGCAAGGAAGGAATTAGAGAGGCAACGGAAGGCGGAGGAGAAGGAGGAAAGAATGTTGCTCGCCCGAGCGAACAAATACAAGAAGACCCAAATGGGGCCTGCTCTGAAACCGATCACGAGGGAACGAATCCGATCGCATCCCAAACCGTTGGGGGAAAGGGACTTAGGCAGTTTTGAGCCACGACCGCCCCCAGTTGATCCAGTAAAGGAAAGGGCAAACAAGAAGGGAGAGGCTTTGAAGAAGATAAAGAAGAAGAAGAGGGGTGCCCCGGAGGGGGCTACAGATACGTTTGGATCGAAGAAGGCAAGGGTCAGCGGGGAGGACACTCCTATGGCGGAGAAGGTAGGGGAGAAGGGAGTGAGGGCTACCCCAGAAAGGGTGGTTGTCCCAGAGGTGGAGGGGGACAAAGGTTAGGGGGGCCAAGAGGAAGAAGCGCACATGAGTGCCATGCCCAAGATGCCAATGGAGAGTGGGTTAGCTGGTCTTGAAGAGAGGGTGAAGCAACAGCCCAAGGGGGGTCCTACGCCCTAAGGAGAGGGGGTTAGGCTGACGGTTGCCATCTATCATGCTTGCGCAGTGTCTGGACGACTGGAGGGAGAAGAAGGCCCAGCCAGGGCAGCTGCCGATCATTTTTTGGGGGTAGTGGACGAAGCAACCGTGCGCTCGGTGGCCAGGTTCAATGAGGCTGAGCTACTAAGGGAGCTGTGCTCTGCCCAAATGGAGGCGACCACCTTAGCAGGGGCTCTACTGAGAAAGGTGGTGGCTGCAAAAGGTGAAGTGAAACCTCTGAAGGCAAAGTTGGAGGAGGCAAAGGCCTAACTTGCAAGTTTGAAGAGGGAGACCGCGTGAAGTGTGTGCGCAAGGGGGTTGAAAGAGGCCCAGAAGGCCAAGAAGATGCAAGTGTTGGCGATAGTGCAGGGGTACTCAGCCGAGCGAGCCAATGCTGAACTGCTCGTGACCAAGTTGGAGCTAGAAGCGAAACGTCGCAAGATGGTGTTGCTCGAGTTCCAATTGGGGAACGAGCAGAAAAAGCTAGAAGAGGCCCAAGCAACCTACACCGTCGCCAACTATCGGTGGGAGGAGGCCATGTCTAGCAACGAAGATCTTCTAGCTCAGTCAATCAAAGAGAAAAAAGAGTTGGATCTGAAGATTGCTGAGCTGGAGAGAACGTTGGCGAACGAGCGGGCCAAGTCAATGGAGGAGAAGGCGAGGTTGGAGAAGGAGTTAGGAGAAGAGAAGACCAACGCAGCCTCCGAGAGGGCAGCATACCCTAACTTGTGCGTCGCTGCAGTAGAGCAGTTCAAGGGTCTGCTGATTTCCAGACGGCGATCGATGCTGCGATCGCCAGTAACTTGGCAAGGGAGGCGTCTGGGGGGGCTGGTCCGTCGGGAGCGACTGTTGGGAGTAGGAGTAAAGAAGAAGTAATCCAGAGCTTCCAGCGGTCGGACTTCTACAAACACGAGATGGCTGAGTACTGGGACAGCGGCTGGAAGATGTTTAAACGCAAAGCAGAAGAGCTGTTCCCAGACTTTGACCTCAGCAGTGTAAAGATTGATGAAGACGACGTGGCCCAGACCCCCCTAAACGAGGGTGTTGAAGAAGAAGACCCCGTCTCAAGTGAAGAGGAATAAATGGTTTGGACAAAATTTGCGCTTGGAGGTTGGGTTGTTGTTTTTGTTTTTTTTTTTTTTTTGAATTTCTGTAATAGACTTATGTATAAACTTGTAAATAAATAAAATTGTGAATTGTGTTTGGCACACTGTTGTTTTCATGTTTGTAATTTTGTAAATCATTGTAAATAAATGAGAATGGTGACTTGTACAGAGTTTGTGTATAAATCATTGTGAACTATAAGATGTAAGAAAATCTCAATGCACAGTGAAGTTTAAAATGTAAGAAAACCTCAATGCAGAGTGAAGTTTAAAATGTAAAAAAACCTCAATGCAGTGTGAAGTTTAAAATGTAAGAACACCTGAATGCAGAATGAAGTTTAAAATGTAAGAAAACCTCAATGCAGAATGACGTTTAAAATGTAAGAAAACCTCCATGCAGAGTGAAGTTGTGAATCATGACCCAGCAAGGAGCCAGTCTGACTTGGAAAACGTTGAACTGGGATTTGACTTGAACCGGGGTTTGACTAAGTATGGCAACTATGCCACGATCATAAAGTTGTAATGGGGGCTCAGACTGGCTGAGGCTTTAAGTAACTTAGTCTGGCTGAGCTCTTCATGCTCAGCCTGGCTGAGGTTTTAAGTGGCTCAGTCTGGCCGAACTCTTCATGCTCAGTCTGGCTGAGGCTTTAAGTAACTCGATCTGGCCGAGCTCTTCATGCTCAGTCTGGCTGAGGCTTTAGGTAACTCGATCTGGCCGAGCTCTTCATGCTCAGTCTGGCTGAGGCTTTAAGTAACTCAGTCTGGTCGAGCTCTTCATGCTCAGTCTGGCTGAGGCTTTAGGTAACTCGGTCTGGCCGAGCTCTTCATGCTCAGTTTGGTTGAGGCTGCAATCAAGGTGATGTTGAAATACCACACAAATAACTGAGATAAAAGCTTGTTGTCATACAAAGTGCAGCCCATTTGATCATAAATTTACACCATATGAGGAGAGAATGAGAGCATGCAAGTGCGTAGATTGTCAAAAAGAAAATACATCGATTGATCAATACAAAAATACAACTTTTATTGAAAATAACGCTTCAAATGCTCAGCGTTCCAAGGATGGTGGAGGTCTCGACCTTCCATACCCTGAAGTCGGTAAGTACACGGACGAGGTCTGGCTTTCACAGCGTAAGGTCCTTCCTACTTGGCTGCCAGTTTACCCTCAGTCGGATTTTTGGTGGCAAGAGTTACTTCTCGCAAAACAAGATCTCCCACTACGAATTCCCTCGGTCGGACTTTGCGGTTGTAGTGTGTTCTCATTTTCTATTGGTATGAGGCCTGTTTGACTGCAGTGGTTTCTCGGAGCTCTTCAATTAGGTCCAGGTCTGCCCGACGCAGCTCTTCAGTTATTTCTGGATTCGGATGTAGAACCCTTGGGGTAGGAAGACCGATTTCCACTGGGATGACCGCCTCAGCGCCGTATGTTAAGTGAAATGGGCTCTCCCCAGTAGGAGTTCGAGCGGTAGTGTAGTAGGCCCAGAGTACATTCGGTAGTTCCTCAGCCCAGAGTCCCTTAGCAGCTTCCAACTTGGTTTTGATGATCTTCAGAAGAGAATGGTTGGTAAATTCAACTTGGCCATTGGCTTGGGGATGGCCTTGGGAAGAGAAACATGGCTGGATTTGAAGTTCTACACAGAATTTTTGAAACTTGGCATTGTCGAATTGTTTGCCGTTGTCGGAGACGATGGATCGAGGGATGCCAAATCTGTAGACGATCAACTGCCAGATGAATCTGGTCGTGTTCTGCTCGGTAATTGTGGCAAGGGGTTTTGCCTCTACCTATTTAGTGAAGTAATCGATGGCGTCGATGGCGAATTTGGTTTGGCATCGGCTAGTGGGCAATGGGCCAACTAGGTCGATCTCCCATTTGGCGAATGGGTAGGGACTGCAAAGTGTGATCAATTCTGTAGGAGGAGCATGGGGGATGTTGGCAAAGTGTTGGCAAAGCATTGGCACTTATCACATTTGAGCACAAAGTCAGTCGCATCCTGATTAAGAGTAGGCTAAAAATAACCGGTGCGAAGTATTTTGTGGGCTTGGGACCGGCGCCCGAATGATTACCACAAATACGCTCATGGACTTCCCTCATCATGTAGGTTGCTTGAGCTGGATTAAGGCATCGCAGATACGGGGGTGAAAAACCACGTTTGTACAAGAGGCCGTTGATAAGAATGTAGTTGGACAACCGGGCCCTCACTTTGGCGGCCTGTTGTTTGTCGGCTGGTAGTTCCCCGTTGTCAGAAATAAAAAGATGTCGGCCGCCCAAGGAATGGGTTCATTTTGGAGGAAGTAGACTTGCTGTTGGTTTGGGAAAATGGCTGGGTGGGCTAGGTACTCGAGGCGAACATCGTGGCTAAGGTCTGACTGGTCTGCCGAAGCTAATTGGGCCATTTCATCTGCCTTGGAGTTTTCCGTCCGAGGGATGTGCCTGATGTAGAAGGTGTTGAAGAGTCGACCAAGGGGGAGTGCAATATCCCTATAAACCCGCATTGTGTCTTCCTTGGCATTGCATTTCCCCGTATTTTGTCCGACAATTAGTTGGGAATCGTTGAACACCTGGATGTGGTTGACACCAATGTCTCAGGCTAGGCGGAGACCTGCTATCAATGCCTCATATTCAGTCTCATTATTGCTTGCATCGAACAAGAACCGGAGAGCACACTTGAAATAACCACCCTCGGAGGCGGTGAGGATGAGACCAGCCCTGCTGCCTTCTTTGCGGGATGATCCGTCGACGTTGAGAGTCCAAGAGTGGGGGTCTTCTGACTCGGTGGGGGTGGCAGGGGCAGAGGAGTTGTGGTCGGAGTGGGATTAGTAAATTTCAGGATGAAATCGGCAATAGCTTGCCCTTTAATCTTCGTTCGAGGCCGATAGGAGATGTCAAATTGGCTGAGCTCGACCGACCATTACATAAGTCTGCCGGAAAGTTCTGGTTGTTGCATTATCTTCTTCAATGGTTGGTCAGTAAGGACCACTATAGAATGGGCTTGGAAGTAAGGGCGGAGTCGTCTGGAGGCGGTGACCAAGGCCAAGGACATTTTTTCTAACAATGGGTAGTTCTGTTCCGCCCCCCTAAGAGCCCGACTGATGTAGTAGACCGGTCGTTGGACAAAGCTGTCTTTCCTGATGAGTGCTACGCTGACTGCAGTGTTTGACACGGCTAGATAGAGAAAGAGGGGTTCGCCCGTGATTGCTTGAGAAAGTAAGAGGGGTTAGCCATGCACTGTTTCAACTACTGGAAGGCCTCTTCGGATTCTGCCATCCATTCAAAAGTTTGGCGAAGAACTTTGAAGAAGGGGAGGCACTTATCGGTTGCTCGGGAAATGAAGCGGTTGAAGGCGGCCACTCGGCCAGTAAGCCTCTGAACCTCCTTAACCGTTCTGGGTGACTGCATTTCGATTAAGGCCTTGATCTTTTCAGGGTTAGCTTCAATGCCCCGCTGACTGACCATAAAACCCAAAAACTTCTCAGATCCTACGCTGAAGGCGTATTTCTTCGGATTGAGCTTCATTTGGTACTTTCGCAGGGTGGCGAAGGTTTCTCGCAGGTCGGCCAAATGATCAGTGGAGAGCTTGCTCTTGACCAGCATGTCATCGACATATACTTGCATGTTACGGCCTATCTGATGATGGAAGACAACATTGATCAATCGCTGGTAAGTGGCCCCGGCATTCTTTAACCTAAATGGTATCACACGGTAATGGTAGGTGCCTCGGTCGGTGATGAAGGAGGTGTGTTCCTGGTCAGACGGGTGCATCAGGATTTGGTTGTATCCAGAGAAGGCATCTATAAAACTGAGCATTTGATGACCGGCCGTGGCGTCAACAAGTAGATCTATGCGAGGGAGAAGATAGCTGTCTTTGGGGCAAGCTCGGTTGAGGTCGGAGTAGTCGACACAGAGTCGCCATTTACCATTGTTTTTACGAACCAGAACCACATTCGACAGCCATCTGGGGTAGTCCACATTTGTGATAAACTGTGCCTCAAAGAGCTTATCTACTTCAGAAGCAATGAGGTTATTACGCTCCGGGTGAAAGATGCGCTGCTTCTGGCGGATAGGTTGGAAATGAAGCTCAATGCTGAGACGGTGGCTGATGAAGGAGGGGTCAATACCTGGCATATCAGAGTGAGTCCAGGCAAACACATCGTTGTGTTTAATCAGGAGGGCGGTGAGGTCGGCCTTGGCCTGGGGGGATAGTTGGCTGCCAATCTTGGCGGTTTTGGCCGGGTTATTGGGATCGATGAGGACCTCGACAAGTTCTTCCACTGGTTCCCCCCTAACCAGCTCGCCCTCGTCTCTGACGTCGAGTCCTTCAACGATCATAGCCTCCTTCAGCTTGACTTCTTTAAGTGAGACGACATAACATTCTGTGGCCACGGTCTGCTCTCCCCTCACTGTCTCGACCCCAAGATCGGTGGGGAACTTGATGGCAAGGTGATAAGTGGATGTGATAGCATGGAAAGCATTTAGGGCGGTGCGGCCAAGGATGATGTTTTAGACGGAGGGGTAGTCAACAACAAGGTAGGAGAGCAACTTTGTGGTCTGCCACAGGTACTCGCCGATTGTGATGGGAAGATCAATGGAGCCGATAGAAGTCACCCGGTCGCTAGTGAAACCGACTAAAGGGGTTTGGAGAGGAGACAGACTTTCTTCCTCGATCTTGAGCTGGTGGAAGCAATTGAGGAAAATGATGTCTGAAGAACTGCCGTTGTCGACGAGAACCCGTCTGATCTTGTAATTGAAGAGGAGAGTAGAAATGACGAGAGGGTCATCATGGGGGTAACGGATGCCTATGCAGTTGGCATCCGTAAAGGTGATAGGCTCGGTCCACTGCCTGGGCTGCTTGGGGGGTTGGTCCAATGTGGTAACTTCTTTGTCTGAGCCCTATCTTATTTTTCTGAGTTCTATTCACTGAGCCGAACGGGATGGTCCTGCACAAGCAAGCTCTCTGGAAATAACTCTGATTTCTCCAACAGGTGGGGCGGGGTTACCTTGTGCCCGAGGTTGCTGTGGAGGGCGATCATGACCTTGGTTAGGTTGTGCTGGTTGTCGGAGAGGGGTGCGCCGGCGGTTGTTTCTGATGGGTTCAGTCCGTTGCCTCTACTGAGGGCGAGTATCCGTGAATCGACTGAGACGTCCTTGACGAATCAAGCCCTCGACTTGATCTTTGAGGTTGACACACTCCTCGGTGTTATGGCCATGGTCCTGGTGAAAACGACAATATTTGGACTGGTCTCTCCGATTAGAAGGGGTCCGTGATGGTTGGGGCCATTTTAGGGGGTAGTCCCGCTGGATCTGATTGAGGACTTGTTCCATGGGCTAGTGCCGCCCGGTCGGCTCAGGGGGGTTGGTCAGTATACTGACTTGTTGGGTTATTATACTGGGTACTTCTGGTTTCTATATCATTTCTCTTCTCTCTGGGGGTCAGGTTCTTGGCTATAGGATCTTGCCAAGCGGCTAGGGAATCTTCGGCGTTCATGTATTTTTGAGCTTTGGAGAGTAGGGTTTCCATGGAGGTCGGGAGGATTTTAGAGAGGGAGAAAAGGAAGTCAGACGACCGTAGACTGGCCATGAAAGCCGTAAGGATGACCTTGTCATCGTTTTCTGCTACCTACAAGGCTTTGGTGTTGAAGTGGGTAACGAAACTGTGCAGCGACTTCCCCTCGGTCTGACGGATGTTGAGGAGTTGGGTTGCCGGATGCCGCTGGCGCTGGGCTCCAATGAAATGGCTGAGGAAGGAGTCACTGAGGTGTTGGAAAGTAGAGACAGAGTCTGCTGGCAATTGGCTAAACCAAAGTCGAGCTGACCCCTTTAGTGTCACGAGGAAAGCCCGATACATGATTTCGTCGGGGAATGCATGGAGGATCATGAGGGTTCTGTAGGTCTCCAAGTAGTCGACTGGATCTGTCGTACCGTCAAAAGAGTCGATGGTGGGCATTTTGAACTTGGAGGATAGAGGTTTGTCCCGGATGAAGGCGACGAATGGTGAGTTGGCTGTGGTGGAGGGTTTATGCTGTATGTTCTGCATGACTCATTGGAGTTGGAGCTTCATGGCTCGGAGTTCTGCATCCCAGAGATGAATGTTGTCACCACCAGAGGGCAGCGGGGGCTGGACGCTGCTGGCCTCTCCTTCAGGGGTTGGTGCCAGGATCGATGGATGTGGGGCTCGGGCGGTGGATTTATATCTGGGGGAGGGGGTTGCAAGCCTTCCAAGTTGGGTGGATTAGGCTGTTGGATAGTATGGCTCGGGGCTTGCTCTTGGTTGGGTGGGATATCTGGAGGTGGTGGAGGAGGCATAAGAAGGTTTCTTTGGAGTAGAGTATTAATCAGGGCTTGGTTTTGCTCGGCCAGGCAGTTAATGCTGTTGGTGAGCTCGGTGAAATACTGTGGTAGGTTGTTTGGATTGGGAGGGTCGGCTTGATGGTCAGCAGCATTGGGGTGAGAAGCCATGGATCTAGTTGTGGCCATCCATCTTCACAGGTGGTAGGAGGGGGTTGCGGGGAGGGGGTCTCCGACAACAATGAACACAACTGGTGCACGGAAGAAAAACTTTCCCACAGACGGTGCCAACTGATGATGCTGTTCGTTCCAGGTGGAACGGGTCGAACTGATCCACGCTCCTCAATCCTACGTTCGAATGACCAATCCCACAGGAAGACCTACACACGAGTTCAACAGGGAACGGGGAATCCCCCAGCGAACCCTCCGACGAGCAAGTTAGATAGAGAAGTAGAATATAAGGATGAATTAGAGATAGAAAGCTTACCCTTCTTTCTGTCTTCGACCTTTGCTTATATCCTCTAGTAATCATTTCGTTGTCCCTTCCGACCTGTCATCTTGGCCGAAAGTCTATGCTCTAGCTTACCTTGTTTATGGTGAAGGCGTTCTGCTCCGACGGAGAGGGGTTATCGCAATAAATGCTGTAAGGGGCCTCATTAATGGCGATTTGCCGTGGCAATAACTTTGCAGATCTTTGTCTGCTGATGTGGCTTGCCCTTCTCTCGCCATGTGTCTTGATGTCATTGGTTCTTATTGTTACATGGGGCTTCGGTAGTGCTGGGTTTTAGCATTTGAGTTATGTATTGGGCCATAAATGGTGGGCTATAATCTTTATGAGCTTACCCATGCCAATTATCAAAACGTAGGATGCATTATAAAGGCCATGTCTTGTTTGCTGTCTCGATTTAAATTGTTTAATTTTTAAAAAGGTAAATTATATTTTGCCCCTCTAAAGTTTTACATATTTCTTACTTTGGCCATTTAAGTTTAATTTTTTTACTTTGGCCCTTTGTGTTTGCAATACATCCCATTTTAGCCCTTCATATTTGCAATCCTTCCCCACTTTATTCCTAGATTAACTTCTATCCAAAAAATTAACAGAATCTGTCACATCACTAACACTTCAGCTCCATATGTAATAAAAAAATTCCACTAAAAAAGATGCAAAAAATAAAAAATACGAAAAAAAATTGGTATTTTTTTTAGTCTTTAGTGAACTTGTTTTTCAAATTTATTCATAAATATTATTACATTATAGATGCATCTAGATTAGATGCAGCTAAAAAAAATAAAAACAAAGTTAACTCAAAAAAAGTTTACTGAATACGAAAAAAATAAAAATATATTGACTCAAACACCAGTATTGTCAATTCTGAAATGAAAAATTTACTATCGTTTTTTTTCGTCTTTAGTGAGTTTTTTTTTAGTTTTTTAGTTAAATTTGTTTTTATTTTTTTAGTTGCATCTAATCTAGATGCATCTATAATATAATAATATTTATGAATTAATTTGAAAAAAAGTTCAGTAAAGACTAAAAAAAAATTCCAATTTTTTTATTTTTTATTTTTTATTTTTTGCATCTTTAGTGAATTTTTTACATCACATATAGAGTTGATGTGTTAGTAATGTGACAAATTTTGTTACTTTTTTAGATGAAAGTTAGTATAGGAGTAAAGTAGAAAGGATTGCAAACATGAAGGGCCAAAGTGGGAAAAATCAAGCTTAAAGGGCCAAAGTAGAAAAGATTGCAAATATAAAAAACCAAAGTGGGAAGGATTGTAAACATAAAGGACCAAAGTGGGAAAAATCAAACTTAAAGGACTAAAGTGAGAAATGGGTGAAACTTTAGGTGGGGCAAAGTGTAATTTACCCTTTTTAAAATATATTGTGTAGGTTATTCATAAAAAAATCAGGTCGATCTGATAACCGTAATCACGTTAGTTCATGATATTTATTTACAAAAAATAAACGATAAATATTATTTGAAAAGTAGATTATCTATTATTTTTTTATTTTTTTAAGACAAATGTAATAAATTAGCGTGGTTATGATTATCAAATCAATATGATTTTATTCATGAATAATCTAAACATTGTAGTTTAAAAAATAAACGATTCAAATTATTGAGATAGGACCCGTGGTGGGCCCCAAAGCCTCGAACAAGTTATGCCCAATTATAAATATATTCTCTAAGATCTACTTAAAATACTAATTGTCTTATATAATTCTGAAAATTACAACTCACTCTTGAAAATTTATTATCGCATAACAAATAAACCTTTACTTACTCGATCATTAAGTCAATTAACTGTTTTTAATGATGTTACCAAAGGTGTATTTGTAATTTTTCTAGGAGGATAATTAGGAATTTCAATTTTTCCATGAACTTTGTTAAATGACAAATCATAACAACAATATATTTGTAATTTTTAAAATTACATAAACAATTTGCATTTTAAACAAATCTAAGACAATATATTTATAATTACCCTAAAAAATGATGTTAAAGGTAATTTTCATTTTGTTATCTAACAATAAAAAATAAAAAAATAAAATCAATTTATTTAAGTTATACCAATCTCTTAAGTAGTAAGTAAAAATTGAACCAATACCCTAACATATATTTTGAGAAAATATGAAAAGTGTTATATATCACTAATTACTTATTACTATTTTGTATCATTGCCCACATGAATATTTATGATTATTTTAAAATAAACAAGTGATATATATAGCCGTCCACAAAAACAGCTCCATAAATTGCACTAAATAATTCTTTTAAGGGCAAGTTATAAATACCTCCCTTTAGGTTTGGTAAAAATACAGATTCTCTCTTGAGATTTGAGAAATTACATCTCATCTCCTGAGGTTTATATTTCCATAACAAATTACCCCCTGAAATTTTTATTTTCATACAGATTCTCCCCATTTGTTATGTAAATTTGACCTTCAGGAGATAATTTGTAATTTCTCAAATCTCAGGGAGGAATCTATATTTTTACCAAATCTCAAGGGCTGTTTATAATTTACCCTTCTTTTCATTGAAATCCCATTCAAAAATTTCAAAATCTGAGGAGTGAGGATATGTGGTGGTGGAGCTCTACGACGATGGGGGACTGAAGGAGAATGAACAGGAAAGGGTGGTTGAACCTACTGGTAGTGGGTGGAAGTAGGGTTAGAGTTTGAAATATTAAAATTAGTGCATAAATGAAATTTTGCAAATATGTAAATAGTAATATATTTGTTAAAATAGGTGAAGTGTCCAAAAAAACAAATTGGGATAGTGTATTTGATTTCAGTTTTTTAAATTTAATTTTTTGAAAATTGAGTTTTTTATTTTTAGTATTTTTTTATCTTTAGTGAATATTTTTTAAATTTTAAGCAATTTTTTTTACTTTTTTAGATCCACCTTATTTAGATATATCTAAATAATAAAATATTTGTGAAAAATATTTTAAAAAATTAATAAATACAAAAAAATATGAAAAATGTACTAAATTTTCGTATTTTTTTCATAATTTTGGTATTTAGTGTATTTTTAAAAAAAAATTCAAAAATATTATACTTTTAAGTGTATTTATGTTAGGTGTGTCTAAAAATTAAAAACAATTGTTTAAAATATTTAAAAAAATCATTGAAAATATTAAAATACGGAAAATAAAGAAGTAGAATTTTCTGAAAACTGTTTTCTAAAAACCAAAACCAAACAAACTGTTTGGTTTTTAGTTTTCAAAAATAATTTGCTAAGTTTTCAATTTGTAATTTTATATTTTTAATATTTTTTAAAATATTTTGATCAATTTTTTTTTTTAATTTTTAGATTCACTTAATCTTAATATACTTAAAAAGTAAAAAAATTGTACAAAATCTTTAAAACAAACAATAAGTACAACAAAATGTATTAATTTTTTGTATTTTTGTTCTATTTTTTATATTTGGTGAATATTTTTAAGTTTTTTTTTTTCCCACAAATACTATACTTTTTAAGCATATTTAGATTAGGTGTATTTAAAAAATAAAAAAATTACGTAAAATATTAAAAAAATCATTAAAAATAAAAAAATACAAATATTAAAAAATTCAATTTTCTAGAACCAAACGTGGTGATTAACATTATTCTAAATAAAAAGCTTGATACATGAAAAAAATATAAAAAATATTAATATTAGCTACACAAATATATATATATATATATGCATAAAAAATTAAAGAAAAATTACAAAAAAAAAAAAAAACAATGTTTGACCCTTATAACAAAATAAATCCTAAACTTTTAATTTTGTCAATTTAAATCCTAAACTTTTAATTTATTTTCAATCTAAACCATTTGCCTATTTCGTTAATTAAAAACAATGAAAAAAAATGATATTTTAGTCATTAAATTTAATGAAAAATAATATTTTAGACATTTTATGTATTCCTACATTGAGTTTAATGATTAAAATATTATTTTTTCATCAATTTTACTTACGTGAAAATAGGCAAATAATTTAGATTGAAAACAAATTAAAAGATTGAGATTTAAATTGATAAAATTAAAAATTCAGTATTTATTTTCTCAAAAAGCTCAAACCCTAGGTCCTTTTTTTTTTAATTGTCCCAAAATTTAATATTTATTCAAATCCTTTATACATTAACTGGTCATTTAGTTAAAAAATTAAAAAGTCATAAAAAAAAAGTTTTTAAAAATTCACATTCTCTTCACTTTATACATGTTTTTCTGTAAATAATAATAATAATAATAATAATAATAATAATAATAATAATAATAATAATCAAAAAGTCATTTTCAAACATTTCAATTTTTTTCGTCTCATATTTTAACCAAAAAGTCACTTTTCAGACAAACCTAATTTTCCTGAGTGCACAATTAATGAAAAAAAGTTTATAGGATAAATTATGCAAATGGTCCCTATAGTTTACACAATGTGTGTGATGTCTCGGGTGTTGGACTTGACTGATATTGAGTAGTAAAATAGTGTGCATTACTTTTAGCATTTTGTTTATTATTTTGGATCGTTGGGATTTTTTTCTACTATTACTTAACATTTCTTAAGTTTTCCAGGTTAAAATTTTTGTAGCTTTGGGCATTGGAACTTGTTCGAAGTACAAAAATCAAACACTGGGCTTTCTGGGGAAAAGCGTTCATGCGGATTTGGCAACCGCTCGTGCAGATTTGGCAACCACTCGAGCGGAATCGCACAAGGATTTTCTGAGTTTTCTAAGCAGAAAACCGCTCGAGCGGATTTTGGGTCCCATTCAAGTGGATTTTATGAATTTTTCTAGGCTCTTCTCTGGAGCAAACCGCCCATGGAGCACCAGAATTCGCTGGAATTCCGCTCGTGCGGAATTTGAATAGCTCGTGCGAATTTCAACACATCTGTCTCAAATTTTGTGCACTTTTCCTCAAAACTGATGCCAAAAACATGTTTTGGGCATTTTTTCACTTCTCCCTCTCTCTATACTCATCTTTTCTCCTCCTTCTCTCTACAAACACACCCCAAATCCAAACTTCTCTATAAGATTTAGCAAAAACCTTCAAGAATTTGAGAGGACTTTTTACACAAAATCCAAAAGGGCAACGAGGGTTACGTTTACATCGATTGAATTGAGTTTTTGTCGACATTGTATTTTAGGGTTTTCATCTCCTTCTTTTTTCAAGCTTGAGGTAGGGACAATCTTAGAGTTATATATATATATTTTAGCAAGATTATGCTTGTTTTGAGGTATTTCTTACATGTTTGAGCTATGATTTTGGGTTGAGGAACCCTAGATGATGTTAGAAGAAGAATTTCTCTATTTTTCCTAAACATTTCAGAATATAAACTATGCTCTAAAGTGTGGGTGTTGATTTGGAAAAATCTTTTCAAAAATGGAACAAAAATATAATTTGGTGGAAAACCTAGAATTTGGAGATTTTGAAAAAAGTTGAGATATTGTGAAATTTATGCTTGATAAATTGTTATATGAAGAGATGATGGAGAAATTTCTATAGTTGTATCTAATGAGGAAATTTCACGGAGGAATGAACATTGTTGATTTTGAAGTTTATTGTTGGTTTGTCTTGGGAAAACTAAGTTTAGAAAATGATGATTAACATGTGGAGAATACATGTGTGTTGATATTATTATATTATCTCTTGGATATATATTATGATGTTATATTGATAAGAGATGTGGAATTTGATTACAATGGATGATTATGTGGTGGAATTAAAAAATGAAACTATATTAATGCATTGTTTCATTTTTGCATTGCCATTCTATTTAATCATTGTTGCAAATTGATTTTGAATCTTGAATTGGAACATTAGTGCTTTGAGAAAGGAATTGTTTTATGAAACAAGATCATCTTGATTTGTTTTGGGATAAGTACGTTGGTAAGTCCATATAGGGGGTGTAATTGGTATTGGTTAAGTTGGCATGAGTGTCTATGGTGAAAGACTGAAAAAACGCATGGAGGAGGTACCACGTGCCTTCCGGTTAGCAACCAATAAAGTGGGGATTGGTAGTACTTGTTATGCCTACTTGCAGACACCAACCCAAGAATTACTTGAGTCGTACCTCTTGAACTACATTGAAGTTATTGAATTGTTATGTTTTCAAATTACATTGAGCAAAAAGTTTCAAAAGATGGAAATATATGTGTTTGAGCCTGATATGACATATGCATTCATCGTAAAATATTGTATAACATGTATTAAGGTTTTCCTACTGAGTTTTGTGCTCACTTTATAGGATTTTGTGAAGGAAAGGATGTGGTGATTTCGCCTAATTAAAAGCTTGGAATGTGTTTTGAGAGCACAAGGCTCTTTTCTTTGGTTGTAATTATTTTGACATACCAAATGCATTATATGTATGGGTTCAAAAATTACTTTTGTGTAACCACTACAACATTTTCTTAGTTTTGTGACATTTAAAAGTGCCACAAAACTATTCTTCTAATGACATTTTTTGATCTTGTGACATTTTCAACAAGTGTCACTTCTATCGGTGCCACGGTAGATACGAGTGCCACGGTAGATGCTTACAAGTGCCACTGCACCATCATGGCTGAAAACTTTGAATGACATTTTAATGTCATGATAGATATTATTTGTGGCACTATCAAGCGCCATTAAAAAAGAGTAGTGACACTTGTAAGTGTCATTACACCATCAAGATTAAAACCTTTCAGTGACACTTTAATGTCATGGTAGGCACTATTCGTGACGCTATCAAGTGCCATTCATGACGATAATTCGTTGTAGAACAATTTGATCCGCTCTTGCGGAGACTCGAACCGCCAACCTTCCGCACCATAAACCTTATACACCACACTCTTCCCACTACACCTCTATACCACCACATGATTATATATGCAACATATATTATTTATATAGTACATACATCCATATTAATGTAAAAGTATATGTATAAACATAATTATTTTATTGAACATAATTTATGTAAAATAAACTATTTACTACCAAAATAAAAAAAAATACCACTTTTGGCGACTAAAAATATTTTTTAGTCGCCAATTCTATACTTTTGGCTACTAATTGTTTTTTAGTTGCTAAAAAACTTAACTTTTGTCGACCAAAATCGGATTTGGTCGCCGAAGATGCACTTTCAGCTACCAAAATTTTGGTCACCAAAAAATTTTATTCCCGCCTTAGGATTTTAGTTCTCCCGCGCTAAAAATGACCACTTTTGGCGACTAAACTTATATTTTAGTCGCCAATTGTAGACTTTTGGCTACTAAAATTTTTTTTGACACCAAAAAGTTTTACTTTTGGCTACTAAAATTTTTTTAGTCCGTAAAACCCATATAATCAGCGACCAAACTTATTTTTAGTCGCCAATTGTAGACTTTTGGCTACTAAATTTTTTTAGTCACCAAAAAGCTTTACTTTGGGCTACTAAAAATTTTTTTAGTCACTAAAACCCATATAATTAGCGACCAAACTTAGTTTTAGTCGCCAATTGTAGACTTTTGGCTACTAAAATTGTTTAGTCGCCAAAAAGCTTTACTTTTGGCAACTAATGTTGTTTTGGTCGCTGAAAGTAGCTTTCAGCGACCAAATTTTTTTGGTCAAGAAATTTAGTCGCCGAATATGTTTTTCCTGTAGTGTATATTGAGTTTAATTCATTTATTTTTATCATTTACTGCATTTTAAAAATTTAGAAAATATATTGGCATTTTTTGTTTTTTCAAAAAGTCATTATAAGCTTGGAAAGTTTTTGGCTTAGTGGCATTTCTCAAAATGCTATAAAATATTTGTTTATGACACTTTTCACCTAAGTGCCATAAAAAGTAATTTTCACCTACCTAGTGTCCTGACATTTTTTAAAAAATGCCATTGCAACTAAAGTTTAGTGGCATCTGTTGGTAAATGTCGCGAACATAATTTTGTGTCATTATTTTATAAAATGTCATAAAATTGATGTGACATTTCTTTATTGAAATGCCACTAGAGCCTTATATGTTTTGTGGTTCTATGGCATTTTTCTAAAACATTTAATGCCAATTTTTATTTTTGTGGCATTTTCTAAAAACATGCTACTAGTGTAGTGTCACTAAAGCGTAAATTTGTTGTAGTGACATTTTTGTTGTAGTGAAGTGACACTTTTTTTAATTGAAATGCCACTAAAGCCTTGTATGTTTGTGGCTCTATGACATTTTTCTAAAAAATGCCACCAAATATTCTTTTTGTGACATTTTTTAAGAACATGCCACTAGTATGGTGTCACTAAAATATGTTTTTGTTGTAGTGTTGTGACACTTGTTCATTAAAATGTCACTAGAGCCTTTTATGTTTGTCGTTTTGTGGCATTTTTCAAAAACGTGCCACTAAATATCATTTTTGTGACATTTTCTAAAAATATGCCACTAGTGTAGTGCCACTAAAGTATGTTTTTGTTGTAGTTTTGTGACACTTGTTCATTGAAATATTACTAGAGCCTTTTATGTTTGTCGTTTTGTGACATTTTTCAAAAACGTGCCACTAAATATCATTTTTTGTGGAATTTTCTAAAAATATGCCACTAGTGTAGTGCCACTAAAGTATGTTTTTGTTGTAGTGAACCGGGCTTAAGCATTGGAATTTGTAGCCCTTGAGGGTATTTGATTGTACTTGACTTTTATTGTGTCACATGTTATAAATTCATATTCTAAGGATGTTAAATGTATAATTGCATGTGGAATATCTTTTGTAAATCTCTAGAGTCTAATGAATATAAATGTTGGAGATTAGATGATGATGTCAAAATAAAAGTTTTATTTTCCATATACATTAAGCAATGGGAATTATTGGTTTGGAAACAAGATAATGTAATTGGAAGTTATTGAGTCTAGATTGTGTTATTTCTTCGGGGTGTTACAATGTGTCAATTTGGTCCCTATTATTTTAATTTGCTCGATTGTGCTTCTTAATTTAATGGATTGTGTCAAATGGTCCAATAAATAGCGGCCGTTAGATTTGGTAGATGAAAACTCAAATGACGTGGCAATTTGATCCTTGTAGTTTACACGATGTGTCAATTCGGCCCCTGTCAAAATTGAGCAACTTAAAACAATAGGGACCACATTGACACATCATGAAAACTAGAAGGACCAAATTAACATGTCATTTAAGTACGTGATGACTTTTCGTCTACCAAACCTAATGACCGTTATTTATTAGAATAATATGACATAATCCGTTAAATTAATGAATAAAATTGAACAATTTAAAATAACATAGATCAAATTGACACATTTTATAACTATAGGGACCATTTCTATAATTTACCCAGTTTATATTTGCTGAGAATACTATATAAGAGCAAAAACTATAATTTTTGTTTTACAATTTAACAAACTTATTATTAATTAAAAAAATAATATTAATGTTTCAAGAACTAATAAAAAATTAAAATTTACAACGTTTATAATTTTTATTTGCAAATCATATGGATGGATTTCTCTCCCATCTAAAGGTATTGTTGGACTTTGTGAAGCTCACCATTGGGCCACATTTCAATGATTTAATTTATTTATTTGTTTAATTATGTGTGTAGATCATTTTTTAAAAAATCAAATTAATTCAATAATCATGGCTCATGATTTCATCACATTTGTTTGTAAAAAAAGTTGAAGGTTGGTTTTAAATTTATCTCTGTCATCTATTTTTTCTTCTTATTTTTTTTTTAAAAAATAACATCAAAATATGTAGATATTTTTATTTGATTAATATAATTTTTTATAAATAATTTTCCCACATAGTCGAATAAAACAAATGAATTAAATAATCGAGTAGGTCAAAAACCAAACCCTACAACACTAAGCATAGCGGTTACCAAATTCATTAAAGCATGACCTACTTTTTAGATAAAGACCTCCAAAGGTTTAACAAATTGTTTTTGACAGATTTGGTGATATATTCTTATCGTCTAATTTGTCTTTTAAAATAATAATAAGTATAGTGATTCTTTTAAAATTTTTTAATATTTTAAAATTTATTTCTTTTACTATACAACTCTTATATATGTATATCTTATATATATATATATATATAAGATTTGCAGATGCTCTCTCTCATCTCAATCTCTCTTCTTTCTGTCTCACTTTCTTTACCAATGTTACTCTCTATTGGTGCCACCATCGCTCTCCATGAAACTCTTTCTTCACTGTCTTCATCGCCACTATTGCTTGTCGCGTCTACGACCTTAAATCTGAAATCATCCACCGTCGTCGTCACCAAAAAATGACGGTTTGCGGTTCGCAAATCCCAGATCTGAGATCTTTTACTCTCTTTCCCTCTGGTTCGAACAGTTTGTGTTCTCTGTGTGTGCATGTACGTGTGCCACTCATCATATATGCGCTCTCTCTCTCTCTCTCTCTCTCCTTCTTGTTCTTCTTCTCATGATGCTCTGTCTTCGAACTCTATCTCCCTGTCTCTCTCTTTATTCTTCTCATGATGCTCTGTTCTTTGAATATTGAAATTGTACTTTGGTTCATGACGCAACTCTCTCTTGTAAAACCATCTTCGTAGTGTGTTTCAAAGAAAGAGTACGTGTGTGCATGCACGCATTGTAAAAGAAAGAGATGGAAAAAGATGGTATAATAGTTAGATAAAATATTCAAATAGCAAATTTTAGGAAAATTCTATTTTTACACACCAAGTTTCCTTACTCTATACACTTAATGAATTTTTTCAAAATCACAATTTTATCCTTTAACAAAATTACCATCTCACCCACACATCTCACAATTTTTCCATACACATCTCACTCACCACCATCTCACCAGCCACTTCACCGCCGGCCATCACCTCCCATGCCCAAACCTTAACCATACAAACAGTGAGTGAGAAGCCAAGGATTGTGAAGAAGAAGAACAAGAACAAGACCTAATCATTCGGTCAATTACACCACTAGAAGCTCCATAACAGTGAGAGTTACAGAGATTAACGACTAGAATCGACATGGAATCTAAATCTTTGATTGAACCCAGTTTGTGTTCATACCAATGGAAGAAATTAAGGAGGCATGTGGAATCAAGACCCACCTGGTTTTGGTGAAGAACAGTTCGAACCACATTTGGGTTTAGCTTCTTGGGTATTTATGATAAATCCAAGAGGTGGATCCATTTGTTGCGCTTGAGTATGGTGGTGATTTCATCGACCAAGTCTTGGTTTTGTTGTTGATGGAAAGCGAGTGAGGATAGTCTGGTCTTTGGAGTGAGAATATGGGACTTTCTTTGTGAGAATCTCCATATGTTTGGATCACTCTGTGGTGTGAGGTGGTGTGGTGGGTTTCTCTCTCTACAACAGAGGAGAAGAGAGAGAGGAGAGAAATGATTGAAGGAGAGGATGTGCATAGAGAATGCGAGGACATATTTGGAATGTAAAGTGTGTGGACTGAAATAAAGAAGTAAAAATCAAATTATTAAATGTGTGGATTGAGAAAAGATATACACAGAGATAATTTGGTGTGTGGAAATAGAATTTTTTCAAATTTTGTCCTTCAGACCTCATAATTACGAGGGGAGATTTTGAAAGTATTAAATTTTTTATTTTATTTTATCCTTTTAACAAGAAAAGGAAGCTAAGAGGAGTTTATAGTCCAAATTTGCCTTCTTCTTTTTTTAATTAAAAGAAAAGATAATTGAAAGATTAAAGTATGGGGGAATAAAAAATTAGTGCAGATTTTCAAAATAAATTTCAAATTAATAATAAAACTTATTAACTTTAATAATTGAATTTATAAAAAATTTTAAAGAATTTATATATATATATATTGTCTTACCCCTGATTTCCCTTAAAAGTATTGATACGTGCACGATTGTTCAACTTTTGGATGGTAAGATGAAGACAAAATAGAGTTCATTTTTTCAAGAAATTGGAAAAGCAAAGCCCACACTTTCTTGTCTTTGGAAAAAGTTATGGAAAATGAATGTGGGTTTTGGAGTTATCACTGTGCCTTGATTCATTGATCCAATGCAAGCTCTTAAAAAAAATCTTACTTTGGCTTTCTAATATATAAACATATCATTCGTGCTATGTACGTGTTGTATTTATAATTATTTATATATATAAATTATAATTTTTAAATATATTTTTTTTAAATGTCTTTTTTTTTGTATTATATCAAAGTTTAATATTTTGATAATAATCATATGTGTTGAATTTTTTAAGAAATTAAATGTCTTCTTTTTTTTTATAGTATATTAAAGTTTAATATTTTGATAATAATCATATGTGTTTGACTTTTTAAGGAATTTTTTTATACTTGTTCTTAATGTATTAAAGTGTTGCTATGAGGAATAATAATCATATGTGTTGGGACTTTTCAAGAAATTCATGTGTTGGACTTTTCAAGAAATTTTTTTATGCTTGTTCTTTTTATACTTATTCTTAATGCATTAAAGTGCTCTTATGACTTTTTCAAGAAATTTTTTTATGCTTGTTCTTTTTATACTTATTCTTAATGCATTAAAGTGCTCTTATGACGGCAAGGCTTGGGGTTTGGGAGAAATTAATAAATGCTAAGGTTTTTTTTTAAAAAATAAAATAAAAAAATCACGAAATTTAGATTGAAATATTGGAGCACCCATAAGGCTTGAGGGTTAGAAATCCTTTTTTTCCCATAATATAGATACTAGCATATCACCCGTGCTATGCACGGATTGTGTTTACAATTATCTATATATGTGAATTGTGATTTTTAAATGTATTTTTTTTTAAATGTCTTATTTTTTCCCTTTTTTATATTATATTAAAGTTTAATATTTTGATTATAATCATATGTGTTAAAATTTTCAAGGAATTAAATGTCTTTTTTATTATTATTATTATATTATATTAAAGTTTAATATTTTGATAATAATCGTATGTGTTGGACTTCTCAAGAAATTTTTTTTATGCTTATTCTTAATGTATTAAAATATTATTATGAGGGATAATAATCATATGTGTTGGGACTTTTCAAGAAATTCATATGTGTTGGATTTCAAAGAATTTTTTTTATACTTGTTCTTAATACATTAAAG
Source organism: Camellia sinensis (assembly GCF_055761805.1). Lineage (NCBI taxonomy): Eukaryota > Viridiplantae > Streptophyta > Magnoliopsida > Ericales > Theaceae > Camellia > Camellia sinensis. The sequence goes on along the minus strand of NC_138962.1, from coordinate 175,603,937 downwards.
TGTTATTATGAGGGTAAGACTTGGGGGTTGGGAGAAGTTAATAAATGTTAAGGTTTTTTTTTTAAATCAAAAAATCAAGAAATTTAGATTGGCTTGGGATTAAAAACCCCCTTTTGCTAAATATATCACTAGCATATCATCCGTGCTATGCACGGATTGTGTTTATAATTATCTATATATGTGAATTGTGATTTTTAAATATATTTTTTTTAAATGTCTTCTTTTTTTTTTTCCTTTTTTATATTATATTAAAGTTTAATATTTTGATAATAATCATATGTGTTGGACTTTTTAAGAAATTAAATGTCTTTTTTTATTATATTATATTAAAATTTAATATTTTGATAATAATCATATGTTTTGGACTTTTCAATAATTTATTTTTATGCTTGATCTTAATGTATTAAAGTGTTATTATGATGGTAAGGCTTGGGAGTTGAGAGAAGTTACTAAATGCTAAGATTTTTTTTTTTAAAATCAAAAAATCAGGATATTTAGATTGGGAGATTGGAGCTCCCACAAGGCTTGGGGTTAAAAATCTCATTTTGCTTAATATATAGTAAGTATAGAAGTATAGATAGATAGATCACAAATTAAGTCACTTGATAATTAAAAAACACAATAATTTATTTTTTAAAAAACATTGTGAGTTAAAAAGATCAATTACAATTTTTTTGGGAGTCAAAATACGACCTAATCATCATCAATAATTGGCACATTATGTGACCCTAATGAGTACAATCCATTTTGTTTTTCAAAAAATACAGTGAATTAAAAATCAAATCACAAATTAAGTGAATTGATAGTTAAAAAAACACAATAAATTTTTTTTTCAAAAAATACAGTAAGTTAAAAAAATCAATTACAATTTTTTTTTTCAGAATACAATCTAATCATTATCAATAATTGGTACTTTAAAAATCAAATCAGAAAAAATCAAATCAAATCACAAATATTTTTATGCTATCTAATTACAATCATATTTTTTCATAAATAATTGTAAAGAAAAATCATTAAAACAGTAAATAAAAGATTAAATCACATTAAAACAAAGAAGCATTGAATAAACTACAATCATATCACATTTTTTCCATAATAAAAAAAATAAATAAATGAAAAAAAGAACCATTGACTAACTACAATCATATTAAAAAAAAAAAAGAACCATTGAACTAATTACAATCATATTTTTTTCTTTGTGAGTGTTTATGTTTATCTAACTTCAATCATATTAAAAATAAAATTAAAATAATAAATAAAAAGATTAAATAACATTAAAAAAAATCATTGAACTAACTGCAATAATCATATTAAAAAAAAGAGCCATTAAACAAACTATAATCACATCACATTTTTCACATAATAAAATAAATAAATGAAAAAAAAGAACTATTAAACTAACTACAATCATATTTTTAAAAAAAAAGAGAATCATTCAACTAATTATAATCACATTTTTCTCTTTGTGAGGGTTTCTATTTATCTAACTTCAATTATATTAAAAAATAAAATTATAATTTTTTATTCGCCAAACAAATCACAAATATTTTTATGCGCTATCTAACTACAATATTAAAACAGTAAACAAAAAGAAAAGTTAAGAACAAACTACAATCACATCACATTACAATCACATTTTTTTCTTTGTGAGTGTTTATATTTATCTAACTTCAATCATATTAAAAATAAAATTAAAATAGTAAATAAAAAAATTAAATAACAATAAAAAAAACATTGAACTAACTACAACAATCATATTAAAAAAAAAGAGTCACTGAACAAACTATAATCACATCACATTTTTCCCATAATAAAATAAATAAATAAAAAAAAAACTATTAAACTAACTACAATCATATTAAAAAAAAAAGAATCATTCAACTAATTATAATCACATTTTTCTCTTTGTGAGGGTTTATATTTATCTAATTTCAATCATATTAAAAAATCAAATTATAATTTTTTATTCGCTAGACAAATCACAAATATTTTTATGCGCTATCTAACTACAATATTAAAACAGTAAACAAAAGGAAAAGTCAAGAAGGAGAAAACAAAAAGAAGACTTATTGTTTGCATATGTGGTTACTGAAGTTGAAAGTGTAGAAGTGAGAAGTCAAGAAGAAAAAAACAAAAAGGAGACTCACTGTTTGCAATAGGTATGTAAAAAGTTAAAAAGAGTGTGTGTATTGGAGAAATTAAAAAGACTTGGAAGAATTTATAAGTATTAAGTTTTTTTTTTCAAAAAAAATCAAAAAAATTAAGAAATTAAGGTTTAGATATTGAAACTCCCACAAAACTTGTGGGTTAGAGATAGATATAAATAAATAGATACATATAGATATAGATATTTAATTTGTTTTAAATTTTTTTTAATATACAAATTATTTGTTTTGGAAAATGTACTGCAGTAATTATGAGAGAAGTCAAAAAGTCTTGTGGGTTGAGAAAAATTAATAAATGCCGAGGTTAATTTTTTCTTTAAAAAAAAAATTAAAAAATTAGGATTGACATATTGCAGCTCTCACAAAGCTTGTGGGCTAGAAAACCCTTTTTACTTAATATATAGTATAGATATGTATATGCAAGTTTTAATATTTTTTTTTTGAAAATTTTTGAGAGAGATTAGGAGGGAGAGATTATGAAATATTTTTGTTATTAAATAAATAAATCAGTCAATAGTTTTTTTAATCTATTTTGTAAATTAAAAATCAATAATTTTAGAAAATTGATTAATTTGTCCCATTAAGTGATTTAAAATTTTGATAGATATACATAAAAAAAATATATAATTATATTATTAAATCATAATTCAAATTTAGATGTTATATCTTTTTGAGATCTATAGCTAAATTCTTATTTTTTTTATTTTTTATTTTTGTGTGTAACCATAGTATATGGGAAAAATTGAAAAGGGTATTGCAGTAATTATGAGAGAAGTCAAAAGGGATTATGGGTTGGGAGAAGTCAATAAATGCTGAGGTCTTTTTTTTTTTAAATCAAAAAAATTAAAAAATTAGGATTAAGAGATTGGAGCTTCCACAGGCCTTGGGGTTAAAAACTCTCTTTTAGTTAATATATAGTATAGATGGTGATGCTAACTGAGGATTGTAATAATGTTACTTTAACAAATTATACTAATCATTTTTTAGGCTTATAAAGAAAAAATAATAATAAATCACATAAATTTCACATAATTACATCATTTTTTTTAATAAGATTAAATTAATTAAAATTAATATTGATAATAGGACAACACGAGGTAAAATATATATTTTAATGAAAAAGAGGTAATTATAATTTTTTTTTATCTATATAACTAATAAATTATCAAATAAAAAGAGTTAACCGTCATGTAAATTAAATATAAAGAAACTCAATGAAATTATGTTAAACTTGTAGAGCGTTATATAATGTATTTTTCTTAAAAAAGGCAATAGTGTAATTTACCCATTAAGTAGTTATCCATTCTTTTACTACTTAGGATGAACGAATAAATATTTTAAATTTGTTAATAAGTACCTTAAAACACTTGTTAACAATATATATATATATATATAACATATTTATATTTATGTATTTATAACACTAGCACAGGAATGAAATTAGAAATTTTACTTTTATGGATCAGAGATTTTGATAAGAATTTAGAAAGCTAAAGAGAAAAGATAAGTGAAATATAATTATATTTTATTCACATTTCACATTTTATAAACTCTTTTTCCTTTATTTTTTAAAATTTATACCCGAACTCATGATTAGTTGACTAAGACAAGTGTAACAAAAAAAAAAAAAAATTATCTTCTGAAAAATGATAATTACTTACATAAAAATTTGTTAATAAAGTATTATAAAAAGTTAGTAAGAAAAATTAATAAATTTATGTCAATCATTTTAAATAGTTATTCCACTTATTTCATATAATTAGGTTATTAGCATATAATTGATTAGATTGTCATTTTAAGACTTTTTATTGGTAAATATAATTGGAAAATTTAATCAAAAGTCTATTGACATAATTGTGTTAAAAGGACACATAAATATTTTATAATGTATAAAAAAACAAGCCTTTTTATTTTACACAACTTTACCCTTAGCTTTCATCGTATTTTGATTGTAAAGCATAAAAAACAAGTCTTAGATTGTCATTACCCTTATCTTTCATTGTATTTTGATAATTTTTAAAAATAAGAATATTATTTTATGAAATAAAATAAAATAAATCATTAGATATATGATAGAATTATATAAATTGTATTATAAATAAGAACAATTAGAAAAAAAACATAATAAGTCCTATCATTTTAACATAATTATATTCTTTTCTTTTTCAGTAAGATTAAGTGTGAAGACATAAAGATAAGCAAAATAAAGTATACGTTTTAGTATAAAAGAGATAAGATAATTTCATATCTAAAAAAAAATTAAACTAATAAAGAAACAGAAGAGAATACATATATATACAAATGATTCATTTTATTAATAAATAAATCATATTTGCATAACAAATTATAATTTTTAATGTTATGAAAAATATCTTTCAGTTAGCCATTTTGTTAATAAATAAAGCATTAAGTCAATTAACAGTTTTTAATGATATGAAAAATATTTTTCAATGAACAATTTTGATAATTTCTTATTGCGTAGGAAGTAAATTAAAATTTATAACAAACGATAGTTATAATTTGTATTATTATAGGACTAATTCATATTTTAAACAAACATTGTGGCTGTATTTGTTATTTGTTAAAAAATAAAAGATTTATGTTTTACAATTGATCAGAATGTTTGCATATTTATGAGAAAACCTTCATTCAAATTGTTATACCATTAGGAAATTATACAAAATAAAAGAGTAAAATAAGAAATTCCCAAACAAGCTAAGGGCAAAATAGGCAACCCAAAACAAACATTCCCAACCAAGCAACCCAAATGTCTTACACAATTTCTAAAATGCCACCACTCAAATTGTTTCACCAACCAACTAAACGGCAAAATAGCAATTTCAAAATAAGCTAAGGACAAAATAGGAAAAGAAATGAGAAGCTATAGGGAAAAAGAGCTTCTTATATATATATAGATATACATAATCTCTGTTGGAACAATCTTCTGTGTAAAATAAAATAACTTGAAAATAAATTCAAACAAAATAAATAAATAACATACCAGATTTATCTATCAAATCCAAATAAAATTAAGACAAAGTCGAGTGTGTGATACTCTGTCCTTAAGACAGATTTGCCCCGCTATGGTGCTTACGGTTGAATGGCGTCTATCTCCCAGGATACAATGATCTTCACAAATTTATAGAAGCACTTCAAATAAATTTGTTCGGCGAACCAAACCTGGTGTTCTAACTCTCTGAAATTTATACTAAAACTAATATGAAGAATAAAAAAAAAATGCAGAATTAAGGACAACCAAAGACCAAAACCAGACTGTTTTTTTTTTTTCGATATCAAGACTGCTACCAAATGGCTCTATATATAGGCAACATATATACATCTCGAACAGGTAAGAAACATGGTCAAAAGGTGCTTAAGGAATCCCAACAGGTACAGTTCGAAATAGATCTGACCGTTTGCTTGGAACACACTTTTCAAACCAATTTAAAAAGGTATCCCTTGCAAACAAATATTTCAAACTAACAAATCTTCAAACTATTGGAATATTCATATTTAAACTATATGAATAGTTTAATCAAATAAAGCCAATAGTGGAATAGATTTATTAAAACCTATTTGGAATATAAATATTAATCTAATTGACAAATTTTAGGAAACCACTAAGGAACCCAAAATTTGAATTTAGAATTAAATTAAATTCCCACAATAATTTTTATTGAAAAAATTCAAGTGAATTTTATCTAAATAAAAATTAATGTTAAACCCGAAAACGACGTCAACTTCCCATTCACTCATAAATGGTTTTGACGTACCGTCTACACTGTGTGACTTGCCACGCGGCAAGGAACACGTCACCTCTTCGGACCCACCCCAAAAGATGTTTGGAGCCCACCCAAAATGGGCTCAAAATTATGCCTATATAAAACCATTTTCCAACAATCCCCCACATGAATGGAATTTGACGGAGAGAAAATGCAACAACATGATCTAAATACAGAGAGTACAGAAATTGGAAATATCCTGCAAAGGATAGGTAGCTTTTGGCTTTGAACCTTCCCTTGTGAGACACTATCGGATTTACTAGCTAACCAGTGAACATGATGTCTTGAACTGTTCAGCCGTTTGTGTAAACCAAGACAATAGAACTCACACAGTATATTCCCAGACACAGTTTAGTTCTCACTATTGTGTTCATTTTGGCCCTGAACAACCTGGTCTATCATGAGTGCTCTAAAGACTTGTAGCCCTTCACAAATCTTATAGAACCGGCCCAGTTCACACTCACATAGGTGATTCTTATGAAAAGTATCCTGCCATACTCCACTAGGTTTACCTAGATATAAGAATCATTAAAAGTATTACTTAACCTAAATCGCTGCAGACATCACTTATTTCATCATAGAAATGGGTAGGAGTTGGACTCCACAGTGATCCTTCTGAGTCAATCACAACTCGGTTGTCCCTTTGAACCTAGATCTTGGGATCTCCAGTCAACTAGGTTGGGTTGCCGTTGTGGTAACTCTTATTTAATAGGCTTAAGTCCCATTCCTCTCGATGAATTTTCAACTAACTCTCTTGCTAACCCTTTGGTTAGTTGATCCGCTATGTTGTCTTTAGACTTAACATATTCTATGGAAATAATTCCATTAGAGAGTAGTTGTCTTACGGTATTATGTCGACGACGAATGTGTCGAGACTTACCGTTATACATATGACTCTGTGCTCTGCCTATTGCTGATTGACTATCACAATGTATGCATATAGCAGGCACCGGTTTTGGCCAAATTGGAATATCTTCAAGGAAGTGGCGAAGCCATTCTGCCTCTTCCCCTGCTTTGTCTAAAGCTATGAATTCAGATTCCATAGTAGACCTAGCAATACAAGTTTGTTTGGAAGATTTCCAAGATACAGCCGCCCCACCAAGAGTAAAGACATACCCACTGGTGGACTTCGAGTCTCTAGTATCCGATATCCAATTTGCATCACAGTATCCTTCAAGTACTGCTGGATATCTAGTATAATTCAGCCCAATGTTACGTGTAAATCGGAGATATCTTAGAACCCTTATAATTGCTTTCCAGTGTTCTACTCCCGGATTACTCGTATATCTACTTAATTTACTTACTGCATAAGCTATATCTGGGCGAGTGCAGTTCATCAAGTACATTAAGCTTCCAATAATTTGGGCATACTCTAATTGAGAAATACTTTCCTGTACATTTTTAGAAAGATACAAATTAATATCTACAGGAGTTCTAGCAAGATGATCATCATCTTTGCTGAATTTGTCAAGTATTTTCTCAATGTAATGAGATTGTGACAAAGCATATCCTTCTGATGTTTTGGTAATTTTCATACCAAGTATTACATCAGCAATGCCCATGTCCTTCATGTCAAAATGTTTATTCAACATTTTCTTGGTAGTTTTAATCATGTCATTATTACTACCAATGATGAGCATATCATCTACATAAAGACATACAATGACATAACCTTTATCTGTGTTTTTAATGTAAACACATTTGTCACACTCATTAATTTTAAATCCATTTGACATCATTGCCTTGTCAAATTTCTCATGCCATTGCTTTGGCGCTTGTTTTAAACCATATAATGATTTAACCAATTTACACACTTTCTTTTCTTTCCCTGGAACAGAAAACCCTTCTGGTTGTTCCATGTAAATTTCTTCATTTAACTCACCATTTAAGAAAGCGGTTTTAACATCCATTTGATGAATTTCTAGATTGTATAGAGATGCAATGGCAATTAGCATTCTAATGGATGTGATTCTAGTAACCGGTGAGTATGTGTCAAAGTAATCTAGACCTTCTTTCTGTCTAAAACCTTTGACTACAAGTCTTGCCTTGTATTTATCTATTGATCCATCCGTTTTCAATTTTCTTTTGAAAATCCACTTGTACCCAAGAGGTTTACAACCTGGTGGCAAGTCCACTAATTCCCAAGTGTGATTTTGCAAGATGGATTCAACTTCACTGTTGACAGCTTCTTTCCATAAAGGAGCTTCAGGACTGGACATAGCCTCTTTAAAAGTTAAAGGCTCATTTTCTACCATATATGTTAGAAAATCTGGACCAAAAGATTTTGAGGTTTTAGCACGTTTACTACGCCTAGGTTCCTCTTCTTCATTTTGATCTAACTCTTGTTCTTGATCATGTTCTTGATCATTACTAGTAATAGCATCAAAAGATCTTTTCTTATTACTAGTCTCTTGTCCAATCTTATTCGGAAATACATGTTCAAAGAACGATGCATTCCGAGATTCAATAATAGTATTTACATGCATTTCGGAATGTTCTGATTTATGAATCAAAAACCGATATGCACTACTATTCTTAGCATAACCAATGAAAATGCAATCAATGGTCTTAGGACCTATCTTAGTCTTTTTAGGACTAGGAATAGCCACTTTAGCCAAACACCCCCACACTTTTAAGTATTTGTAGGATGGTACTCTTCCATGCCACAATTCGTAAGGTGTTTGATTCACTTTCTTTCGGGGTACTTTATTAAGTATATAATTAGCAGAAAGTATTGCTTCCCCCCACAAGTTCTGAGGTAATCCAGAACTTATTAACATGGCATTCATCATTTCTTTTAAAGTCCTATTTTTCCTTTCAGCAATTCCATTTTGCTGAGGTGAGTAAGGAGCGGTGGTTTGATGAATTATTCCATGTTCTTTACAAAACTCACTAAAAGGTGATTCATATTCACCACCTCTATCACTTCTAAGTTTCTTGATTTTCTTACCAAGTTGATTTTCAACTTCATTCTTATATTGAATGAAAGTTTCCAAAGCTTCATCCTTGGTTCGAATTAAATAAATATAACTATATCTAGTATAGTCATCTATAAAAGTGATTACATACTTTTTTCCACCTCTGGTTTAAATTGATTTAAAATCACAAATGTCACTATGAATTAATTCAAGTGGTTCCGTACTTCTTTCAATTGAATGAAAAGGAGTTTTAGATAATTTTGCCTCAACACAAATTTCACATTTATGATTTGAATCAATGTCAAATTTAGGTAAACATTCCATATTAATTAATCTACGCAAAGATCCATAATTAACATGTCCTAGTCTACCATGCCATAAATTTGAAGACTCAAGCAAGTAAGAAGAAGATGTAGTATTATTAATAACTGATGGTACAACGGTCATTACATTTAACTTGAAAAGGCCATCAGACATGTAACCTTTTCCTACATACATCCCATTCTTAGTAAGTACAAATTTATCACTCTCAAATACTAGCCTAAACCCATTCTTACTCAACAAAGATCCGGAAACAAGATTCTTGCGAATGTCCGGTACATGCAGCACATTGTTGAGAGTGAGTTCCTTTCCTGATGTCATCTTGAGTACAATCTTTCCTTGTCCTTCAACTTTGGAAGTTGAGGAGTTGCCCATAAAAAGTTGTTCACCATTATCCATTGTAGAATAAGATGTGAACATCTTTTTGTCGGCACAGATATGGCGAGTAGCACCAGTGTCCACCCACCATTCTTTAGGATTTCCGACAAGATTTGCCTCGGAAACAACTGCAGAAAGATTGATGTCATCGACACCATTGGAAATATTATCCACTTCGGTTATGTGGGCTTGAGCAGGCTTCTTGCTTGTTCTTTTCTTACTTTTGCCTTTGCTACGGCAATCTTTGGCCCGATATCCCTCTTTGTCACAGATGTAACATTTGCCATTAAACTTGTACTTTTTATTATCCACCCCTTTAGAGCCTTGTGATGAACTTTCTCCAGAAGACTTTCGTTTCTTGGTTTTTGAAGTATGTTCCACCATATTTGCCTTAGACTCCATAGGATGCTTACCAGCCCGCTTTTCAGAATTGCGGTTGTCCTCCTCAATCCTCAAACGCACAATTAACTCGTCCATAGAAATTTCTTTGCGCTTATGTTTGAGGTAGTTCTTGAATTCCTTCCAGCCTTTTGGTAATTTTTCAATTAAGGCTGCAACTTGAAAGGATTCACTGAGAAACATACCTTCTGCGTGAATGTCATGCAGAATGAGTTGGAAATCTTGAGCTTGGCTGATCACAGTTTTGGAATCAACCATTACAAAATCTAAGAATCTGCCAACCACAAATTTCTTTGAGCCGGCATCTTCCGTTTTGTACTTTTTCTCCAACGATTCCCAAAGTTCCTTTGCAGTCTTGATTGGACTGTAGACGTTGTATAATGTGTTGTCAAGTCCGTTCAAGACGTAATTCCGGCAAAGGAAATCGACATGTTTCCAAGCATCAACCGCAGCAACCACTTGCCGGTCGGTTTCATCCTCTTTCAGGATAGGAGCATCTTCACGGAGGAAACGAGCCAGGTTCAGAGTTGTAAGATAGAACAACATTTTTTGTTGCCATCTTTTAAAGTCAGTTCCTAAGAACTTCTCTGGCTTTTCACCGTGATTTACCGGTACTGTTACAACAGGAGAGGGGGTTGGCGTCATTGCAGCCACCACAGTAGTACTTGTTTGGGCATTCGTTTCAGTAGCCATCAATTCTAATATATAAGACAAAATTATAATTAGAATTTACACTACACAGAAAATTAAACCAAATCCACAGAATTAAATTCCGTAAAAATAAAAGAAACAAGAATGTAACTTTTATTTTCCAATTAATTTGAAAATAAAATAAAATTTTATTTAAACAAATTAATTCCACACAGAAAATTAAATTCTGTAAAATAAAAGAAATAAAAACTATAACTTTTATTTATCAATTAATTTGGAAATAAAATAAAATTTTATTTAACCAAAATAATTCCACACAAGAAATTAAATTCTATAAAAATAAAAGAAATAATAACTATAACTTTTATTTTTCAATTAATTTGGAAATAAAATAAAACTTTATTTAACCAAATTAATTCCACACAAGAAAATTAATTTCAGTAACACTTCAATAATTAAAATACTGAAACAGAATTTTAATTAATGAAAACTCAGAAAATAATTTCTAAAACCCAAAATTAATTTCTGAAAAAATTTCACAAAAATATATTCTGAATTGTTAATGACACCAGTATCGTACTACTAGTTGTTGTCAAAGAAAAGAGACAGTATATTACTACTATCTGTCAAATAGCATATAACCACTATTTGTTTTTCCAACCAGAATATTATTTTGTAAATTCACAGAAAATAAATTTTTTTTTTCCGAAATTATTTACGAAGAATGGAAAAAGGAAAACAAACGAAAAATTCTATAAACAGAATAATTCGAATCTGTCTTAAGATTGTTGGAACAATCTTCTGTGTAAAATAAAATAACTTGAAAATAAATTCAAACAAAATAAATAAATAACATACCAGATTTATCTATCGAATCCAAATAAAATTAAGACCAAGTCGAGTGTGTGACACTCTGTCCTTAAGACAGATTCGCCCCGCTATGGTGCTTACGGTTGAATGGCGTCTATCTCCCAGGATACAATGATCTTCACAAATTTATAGAAGCACTTCAAATAAATTTGTTCGGCGAACCAAACCTGGTGTTCTAACTCTCTGAAATTTATACTAAAACTAATATGAAGAATAAAAAAAAAATGCAGAATTAAGGACAACCAAAGACCAAAACCAGACTGTTTTTTTTTTTTCGATATCAAGACTGCTACCAAATGGCTCTATATATAGGCAACATATATACATCCCGAACAGGTAAGAAACATGGTCAAAAGGTGCTTAAGGAATCCCAACAGGTACAGTTCGAAATAGATCTGACCGTTTGCTTGGAACACACTTTTCAAACCAATTTAAAAAGGTATCCCTTGCAAACAAATATTTCAAACTAACAAATCTTCAAACTATTGGAATATTCATATTTAAGCTATATGAATAGTTTAATCAAATAAAGCCAATAGTGGAATAGATTTATTAAAACCTATTTGGAATATAAATATTAATCTAATTGACAAATTTTAGGAAACCACTAAGGAACCCAAAATTTGAATTTAGAATTAAATTAAATTCCCACAATAATTTTTATTGAAAAAATTCAAGTGAATTTTATCTAAATAAAAATTAATGTTAAACCCGAAAACGACGTCAACTTCCCATTCACTCATAAATGGTTTTGACGTACCGTCTACACTGTGTGACTTGCCACGCGGCAAGGAACACGTCACCTCTTCGGACCCACCCCAAAAGATGTTTGGGGCCCACCCAAAATGGGCTCAAAATTATGCCTATATAAAACCATTTTCCAACAATCTCTTTCTCTCTCCCTACATATATACATAAATACTTTATTCTTCTAGCAGTTGGCACACGCGATGTGTGTGCAAGTTAAATAAATAAAAATTAAATTAAATATTTAACATATATTGGTTGTAACCTTAAGTGATAAGAGTCTTTTCTATCAAATTTGTGATTTTGACTTCAAGTCTCGGCCCATTCTCTTTTCTTTCTTTTTTTTGGCAAATTGCCCACAAGTCTTTTTTGAAAAGTGTGTATTTTATTTAATCCCAAAACCTTTTAAAGAGTCTCAAAAGTCTTATACCCATTTATCTTATCCTCTCTTCCTACACCTTGCTTCTTCTTTTCATCTCTCTTTCTCTGATATCGACGACGACAACTACGACCACGACCATAATGACCATGTTTTCCTTATTTTCTTTCTCTTTCTCTTTCTATTTCTAATCTACAGTCACCAGTGATTGGCAGCCATCATTGATTGAGGTTCACGGACAACCACCAAGTACCAACTCCTTTCTTCGTGCTCACCGACAGCGAAAGATATGAGTTTTTGACGAAAAAGATGAGTAGATCTACTCAAATCTGATGTAGACCTACTCAAATGGCTAGATCTAAACCAAAAAATAGTTGTTGCGGTACAAACATCTCTTTATATCTATCTCTTTCCTTCAATCTCTCAATTTTAATCTTTTTCTGTACTATACATTTTTTTTCCTGTTATAATGGGGAAAATTTTCAAATTCTAAATAAGTTGTTTTTGAGTTTTAATTACAGACGGTGAAAAAGTAAAATTTTACAGTTTCAATTTTTTTTTTTTTTTTGGTGCTGAAATGAATCATTTTTTAGAATTGTAAATTTTGCAGTTTCATAACTTTCTTTAAAACCGTAAAATTTTACAGTTTCATAATATGTTTTTCAGTTTGATTAATAAGGATAAATACTTAATAGAATCATAATTTGAAACTGTAACATTTTACAGTTTCAAAACTTGCTTTTCAGTTTGATCAATATTAGAAATTATTTGCTTAAACCCTACAAAAATTAAAAATAACACATGTTTTTTTTCCACTGTTGTTGTTTGTTGTTCTTAGGTTTTTTTTCTTCTTTCAATTTATCAATATTTAGCACATTTTGCTATATTTTTTCACTTTAATTTCTCAGTTTATTATTCTTCTTCTTTTCAACAATATTCTAGACATTCCGATGAGTCTCCGGTGATATTTTTGACGTCTAGCGAACATTCTAGACATTCCAACGACTTTCGGTAACGTTTAGAACATTCTGGCAATACTTCGGTGAATTTTCGGTGATATTTTAGCAACTTCCCAGTGATGTTAAACATTCCAGCGAGTCTCCGATGACCGTCTGACGGAAGTCCGGCGATAGTGGAATGTAGCAGTGTTTTTAAAAAAAAAAAAATTAAAAATAAGATTTTTTGGTAACAATTAAAAATATATAGGACTAATTGGTACAAATGATTTGTTTTTGGATTAAATGGATTTTAAACTTCATGTATGTGACTTATCAGTAAGTTTCCCTTTTTCTTTTAGATAACTGCACCCTTGACATAAAGAGAGACAAAGCTTCAAGAAACCAATCTAAGTACTCACATATATAGTAGTATAGATATATATTGTTTTCAATATTTCAAGTTAAAAATTCCAACAAGATTGCAAGAGATGGTTCTACAATTGAGTCATAAAACTTCCATAATTGCTATATTCTAAACATTATTTGCTATATTTCCAAGCAAGCGATTGAGCTATACAAGAAATGTGTATTTTTGTTTCTTTAGATAAAAGAGTGAATAAAGTTTTTATTGGTGAGATTGAAGATTGAACAATATGTATTTCGTTTGTTATGATTATTTTTATTGAGTCTGATTGAATAACGATATTTTTGTTTATTGTTATATTGACTTTACTTTATTTGCTCTGGAAATACATGACTTGTGTTTTATTGGTTGATATGCTCTGTTTTAAAGTGAAGTAAAATTTTACAAGTAAAATTTACTCTGTTAACATTATCATTTCAATGTTTTAACAAATTTATTATTCAATATTTCTACTTATGATGGTAACAATTACAGTAACTATGGTATTTGGTGATGATGATGGTATTCACTATTTAAATACTAACATTTCACAATAAAATTTATAGTTAACCAGAGTAAAAATTTATTATGAAATAGAATATAATTTCATTATTGGCGTTAATTTTGACGTCAAATTTTTGATTATTTTTGTTTAACGAATTTCATTACGAACATAGATATTGTTTAATAGATCTTGAGGATTCTAAAAATACCAATTTTATTAAAAATTAACACATAGATAAAAAGTTATATCATTTTAAAGTTTGAAATATGAAATTAGTCTTTATGATATTTTGGTAATAGTGGTATCTGTTGATCTATGTGAGACATTTGATAAAAATTTTGGTAAAACTTTTGGGATCTAACATTTTCCAATTTCTTTTTTCTTTTTCTTTTTTTTTTGGTTCAACAGTAAGGGGTTATTTTATTTGCACTCAAAAAATCATTAAGTATACCTAATTAAAATTTTAGTTCCTATTATACCATAATGTAAATTTATTAATAAGGATTACACATATTAAACCCTTCTTTTTTTCCCCTCATGATACGTATTCTTCATCATTTTCCCCAAATTTCAATTATTTTTTCTTCTTCTTCCTCACTTTAAAACTCCAAATCATCCACCAAAACTCACCATTATCATCAATATCATTGTTTTTTTTCTTGCGAATAGAAAAAAGTTTGAACAAAATCAAACAATGGATGAAAATAATAATGAAAACTATTTTTTAAAACAACCCATCAAAGAAGAGGTAAGTATTCACATAAATATCAAAGTACAATTATTTTTTCTTTTTTTTTTATGTAAAAAATGAATATTCAACCTGTGTAATGTCACTGTTGTTCGGGTTTTCAGATTTGAACAAATTCACTTTGTTCGGCAGTAAGTCAACATGTTCGGATTTGCAAGTTTGAATCCTAATTTTTTTAATTTAAGGTTTAACTTCTCAATCTATTTTCATTCAATTTCAAATATGCAGAAAGAACCTGATTCACTCTATGGCGTGAGCAAGCTCCGGTGGACGACTGTAGTTGGTGGTGCGAAGTTCAAGCTTCAATGTCAAAGTTGTAACAACCCTCGTTACTGTTTACCGATAAACACTGATTACCGTTAAACTGAATTGATTATGACTGATAATTGGACTGGTAAAAGTACTGAACTGACTGACTGAAATTGGAAACCGAATTGATTGAATATATGTTAGTTAAATTGCATTCTATCTGTTTGACTGTATGATTATCTGTTTATGCTTATATGTTTAAACTGCTGATTGAAGGCCTTATCGGCGGCCGAACCGGGAATCGATTAATGTTTTATAATCCTCATAATTAATGTGAGTTTATGGTGTATTTACCTGAAAACTGATTAGGTATGACTAAATTGGATTAAAACAAGCTAATTAAAGAGTTAGGCTTAATTACCAAATTGCCATTGTTAGTGGGCCTCTTATTATAACATATTAGAGCCTTGTGCACACTTGAAACAAACATTTCCTCAGCCTTGTTTGATGCTCTAGCCGACCTTAGAGAGAGAGAGGAGCTAGAAGAGTTGAGTTCAACTTGTTTCATGGTGAATTGGCTAGAATTGCTTAAAGAATCGAAGGTTGATTACTAATTTGAGCTCCCTCACTTCTAATTCTACACCTAAGGTAGATCATTCATCATCTTAATGGTGTCTTTGAGTTGTTCTTGCATGATTCATGCTTCATTGTAGAACTAAGTCATGAATTGGTTCATTGTTGTTGAATTAAAGCTTAATGGTTGCATGCATGTACATATATTGAAGTTTTGAGGTTGTAGTTCATAATACCTCACATGCATGTCCATCTTTTGGTCATACTCCATGAGTTCATCTTGTTTTTGAAGGTTTGAGCTCTTTTGAAACAGCACTAAAGCTTTGAAGATGATTTAAGATCATGCATGTCACATTTGAGTTGTTGTTCTTGAAACTTGGTTTGAAATCATGTTTAATTGAACTACCTTTGGGCTTTGATTTCTCAAATTGATCTTTGAAACATGCTATACTATGAGTTTTGAAGTGTTTTCCAGAAAATTAGCCCAAAAGGATCGAATTTGATGCATTGGAACTTGATTTGAGCATTGGAGTTCAAATCTGGATTTTCCAGATTTCGCACTTCCGCTCGAGCGGGGGAAGTGCCGCTCGAGCGTGGAAATCGAGCTCCCAGCATCTTGCACTGTTTTACAGTCCGCTCGAGCGGAGTAATGTACGCTCGAGCGGAGACCTTTGTCAGCATGTCCGCTCGAGCGGGGAAACACACGCTCGAGCGGGACCTCTAATTTTCTGAAAATGTTTTTTTTAAGCGCATCTTTGTATCCTCATCCCATTCTAGGCATTCTTAGGCCTAGTTTAAGACATCTTAATGAGGATATAGATGTAGAACACACCGAGGCATTAGGGGTTAAATTATTATCTTTCCCAACTGTGTAGCTTAGTGTGTGTTCGATCTGTTGACTGTGTAGGGTTGACTTCCGAGGAGACGCTCTAGCTTACTATAGCCCAGAACTCTGTGAGTAACATTTGTGTAAAGATATGTTCAAACTGATTATCTTCTGAACAATTTAACTGAACTGTTTCTGAACGGTATTGTTAACTGAATGAATGAATGTATGACCTATATTCTGAACTGTATTGTGGCATCCTTAGCAACTACTGTTATTGACAACTACTGTTACAGAGATCTCTGTCGGTTTCCATGTTGGAACCACTACTGTTTACTGATATGATGGCCATCATTCACTGTTTGGTCTATTAAGACCCGGTCTATTAAGACCCGGTCTATTAAGACCTACTATACTGTTTAGCTACTGGATGTACCACATATAACTGTTATAATCTGTGAAACTTGGAGCAAAGTGCTGCACGGAACTAAGTGCTACAAAGTGAGCCACCTCTAGAATCTGTGCGAGACACCTCTTGAATCCATAAGAACTGTACTGTTACTGTTACTGTTACTGCTACTGCTACTGTACTGCTACTGTACTGTTACTGTTACTGCTACTGTACTGCTACTGTACTGTTACTGCTACTGTTACTGCTACTGTACTGTTACTGTTACTGCTACTTTATTGTTACCGTTACTGCTACTGTACTGACACTGCTACTAGTACTGCTAACGGATGTGCCACGTACGATTACTAAGATTTCTAAATGACTGTTACGGCATCAATATGAGCCACAAACTGACTGACCGATGTACTGAATCAATGAACTGTTTAAATATTGAAAAGACATTCATCCTAAACCTCTTTACGTATTATGTTATTCACTGGGCTTTAGCTCACTGCTCCTATATATATGTAGGTGTTCAGGCACTGGACCGCTGCTAGGAGCGTCAGGCAAGTTTTTGTTTTGTCAGCCAACCACTGTGCCTCACTGTGAGGTTCTAAGCCGTTCAAGCTTCGGCTTTGGGGTGTTTTAATATTCCCTGTCCGTCCCTGTAACTGTTTTGTTTACTGTATAGACTGTATAGACTGTTACTGTACCGTTTAATAGGGATTAGATCCCTATTCTGAATGATTGTGCATGTATGTGTAGACTGTCACAGCTCATTGGATATTGTTCATTTACTATATTGGCTTTCGCCAGGCCCTGTACTCTGTTTTACTGGTTTACTGTTAGGTAGGCCTTCGGTAATCTCGGATTACTGGCCGGTTACGGTGCTAAACCCATAGGGCCGGGTTTGGGTCGTGACAAAAGTTCTCAAGCTTCAAGCTTCAAGCTTGGTGAATGCGAATGTAAATGCAAATGAAGTTCACCCTCTTGTTCTCCTTTGTTGTCCTCATTCATTGTTCTCCTTCGTCGGTGCCGTGTTCCATGTTGTGTTCTTTTTCTTGATCAGCAAAGAAAGAAATTTATTGAATAAGAAAAACTATAATATGATCCCAACTAGGTTGGCACCATAAAACAAGCCTAATCATTTGCAGCATCGCATCAGGTTGGTGAGTAACCTACCAAAACCAAAACTAAAACCACACAAATAACAAACAAAAAAACTCCCTTGCCATCAAAAGCAGTAGTAACAACCATACTAAAAAAACCAACCCTTGCAGCCACTAACAGCACTAACATCTGCAGCAGCAATTCCTGCTACCATACTCAAAAAACCACCTCCCCTTCCATCAGAAGTAGCAACAACCAGGATAGCCTCCAATTCAATCCAACAACATGTTTATATCAGCACCTAAACAAATCATAACAGCCACCACAGATGTCCAGTCACTTAATACATAACTTAATCTGTTGTAGGTTTGATACAAACTGAATAATTGAGTAGTCTCTTCCCACCAGATTTGACTTCATCCACATGGCTACTCTTACCTTAATGAGATCACATAGTTCTTCCAAATTAGGCTGACCCTTATTAAAAATAACTTCATTTATGTTCTTCTACACAGACCAAAACAGTGCTACTGGTATTACATTCCATATCCGCAATTCCCTTTGTTTAAACTTCTATCCACTCCACTACTGAAGCAAACATTCCACTGTTCTTGGAACAACCCATTACATTCCCTACCATTTGATGATGCTACACCAGATTTTCCAAACGAAAGGGCAATGTAGCATTATATGGTTTAATGATTTCTCCCATGTTCTACAAAGAACACAGCTTGGTACCATATTAGAGTCAATAACCCCAATCTTCTGCAAAAAAATCTAGTGACTTTATTCTCCCTTTCCACACCAACCACGCGAAAAACTAGGATTTCGAAGAAGCAGCATTATTCCAGATTAAGCTAGATAAACTTTTCATAGGACCATAATGCAGTTCACACCAATTATATACTAATTTTACATTGAAACACCCAGAGTTTCCATATTTCCAACTGATGCTGTCCATTGTTTCCAAACATAATGCTAGGCCTGATCCTAAATCCTCCTTCATTTTTCTCAAGTCCTCCTCTTCCCACACTCGTAAAATCTTTTTAAAGCTGAAAGACCAATCATCATTGCTGGCTTTTTTGTCCACCATCTCTTTCAATGTGATCCCTTTATCAGTAGAAACATAAATAATCTCGGGTATTTGTCTTTGAAACAAGAGCTACCCTGCCAGACATCCTCCCAAAACTTAATCCTTCTCCCATTCCCAACTTTGATTGCAACATTATCCATAAAAAAAATTAAAAAGTCTAGGATTGGATTGTGCTACTGATAGAATATCACTCCAGATCTTTGAGCAAGGATTAGCAGCCATGGAGAAAGGAAACCATCTTCCACCATCAGCTCCATACCTACAGCAGATCAAGTTCTTCCACAAAGCATTATCTTCAGACCCAAACCTCCACCACCATTTGGCAATTAGGCTTTCATTCACTGCTTTAATGTTCCTTATCCCCAATCCTCCAAGTTTCTTACTCACTGTAGCTTCTTCCCACTTCACAAGAGGAATTCTTCTCTTCTGATTAGTGCCTCCCCATAAAAATGCAGATTGTTTCTTGTTTAGCTCCTTTACAATTCCTTGAGGCATTTTAAATAAGGACATATAATAAACAGGGAGATTGGATAGCATAGATTTAATTAATGTCACCCTACCAGCAAAAGAAAGAACTCTTCTTTTCTATTCGGCTAATTTAGCTTTGAACTTATCCACCACAGGTTTCCAAGTTTGCTTCCTTCTAGGATTAGCTCCTAAAGGCAAACCTAAGTATTTGAAGAAGAGCTTTTTACTTGTGCAATTTAATCTCAAAGCAAATTCACCAACTGTAGTCTCAACAATTCTTACTCCACCGACAGCACTTTTATGATAGTTGATCTTCAGGCCAGACACTACTTCAAAACATCTTAGAATCCGTTTCACATTTGTAACCTCTACCCAATCAACTTCGCAAAATAAAATCGTGTCATCAGCTAACTGTAGATGAGATAAATTCACACCTTCGATCCCAATACTGACCCCTCTTATCAGTCCAAGTTCTTTGGCTCTTGTTAGTAGCATGTTTAGGCCTTCAACTGCAATATTGAACAAGAATGGTGAGATTGGATCCCTTTGCCTCAATCCTTTTTGAAGACACTTCCTCAGATGAGGAACCATTAACAAGAATTGAAACTCTAGCTGAAACTAGACATGTCCTCATCCATTCCACCCATTTTTTTCCAAAACCAAACTTTTCCAACATATCAAACAAGAAACTCCAATTTACTATATCATAAGCCTTTTCAAAGTCGAGTTTAATTATTAACCCACTTCTCTTGGATCTTTTCCACCAATCTACTACCTCATTAGCAACTAATAGCCCACCCAAAATGTTCCTTCCACTCAAAAATGCAGATTGGGTCGGGCTAATGGTACTTAGAAGCACCATTTTTAATCTGCAAGCTAGGACCTTTGAGAGAATCTTGCAAGCGGAATTTATGAGACTTGTTGGTCTAAAGTCTTGGATAATGGTTGGATTTTCCTTCTTTGGAATTAATGTTACAAAAGAACAATTCAATCCCTTCACCAATCTCCCATTCTCATGAAAATCAGCCATAAACTTAATTATATCAGCTTTCATTATCCTCCATCCCTTTTGAATGCAAATCAAATTAAACCCATCTGGCACAGGGGCTTTATTCCCATCGCACTCCTTAATTGCAGCCATATTTCTGCTTCAGTAAATTCCTTCAGCAGTAACTCAGCTTGAGAGGGATCAATAGTCTTAAAAAAACCCCAATCTTAGGTCTAATCATCCACTTTTCAGCAAATGCCTCACCAAAATATTTTGCAATCTCTTGTTTCATCTCTACATGTTTGTTAAAGGTGTTACCCTTGATTGTGATTATAACGCCCCCCAAAAAATGACAAGAACTACCCACAAGTGATCAACATTCACTCAACAATAACAACAATTTGCCCGTCTTTACATAATTAAATTAGAGTCCTTACAAAGGTTTTACATACAGGTATAAATTCATCAATACAAAACATATGAATCTATAGCATGTAAAGCATCCATTCTCAAAACAATACAATGCCCTTAAGGGCTTACATCTTCCAAGGCATAAGCCTGGTTACACAAAAGTGGTCACTCGGACCCAAACCATAATAGCCCTTGGCTTTACAATTAATCACAACAAAATAAGAGTGCACTACTCTTCTCAAAATACTGCCACGCTCTCAATTCGGTCGAATCACCACATCTTTACCTGCACCAAAACCCATAGGGGTGAGCATATAGCCCAATAGAGAAACCTTAACAAAGTATGTACATTTATGCAAGATTCACAATATTTTATGTAAATGGGTATGTTATGCCATGCCATTTGAAGGAAAACTCATACTATGTTTTTCTTGAAAACCACCATGCTTTCAGTCAACATTTATACAACCTCATTAATTTCCCCACACTTCCAATTTTAAATAAAAAGGGGACGGTAAACATATCACTGGTAATCCCTAGGCTGGTGTCTACAAGTAGGCTCCACAAGCACTACCAAACTGTCATTTTTACCGGTGCTAACCGGAAGGCTCGACACCTATCCGCGCGATTTTCTGGTCTTCCACCAAGGACACTCAGGCCATCTTATCAAATACAACTACACCCCCTATCCGGGCTTACCACGTATTTACCCCTTTAACATTCTCATAATTCTTATTACAATATAACCTTTCTCAATGTAGATGTTTTCCAAAACTCATGCCATGATGTATAGAAATGACAAAATTTACATGAAGACACGATGCAACAATGACACTCCATAGCCTTTCTTCCTTTACCTTCCTCCAATACCATGACACAATTAATCACATGTTCCATCGGTGTCAATTAACACGTAGCAATAGCTCATTATTATACATATTTCATAACATTCTAGTCATTCCATGATTATGCGAGACTTTCGATATCAACCTCCAAGTTTTTAATTCTCAAAGTCAATAGTGTTCAATAACTATCTTCTCACAATAAATTATTTTTTCATGCCACTAGCAACAATCTTAAAAGTAAATTCCTCATTCTCATATATCAAGGAAATTATCATTTTTCTTACCAAAACATAAACTCCATACCCACACGCCCATTTAAACACAAGAAAGGATAATTTACTCCATGGAATTCCATGTTTTCACAAAAAGCCCCAATTTCTAGATTTACACAAA
This sequence comes from Camellia sinensis, assembly GCF_055761805.1. NCBI lineage: Eukaryota > Viridiplantae > Streptophyta > Magnoliopsida > Ericales > Theaceae > Camellia > Camellia sinensis. Next base: position 175,581,386 of record NC_138962.1, on the reverse strand, counting down.
ATGTAAACATTTTTTCATCTTCTTTATGAACTCTCTCCATACATGTCAATCTCAATCTACAAGGTTCCACACTTCTCAAATATTCTTTAAAAGAAGATGAGATGAGTTTTTCTTTAAACAAAAATCAACAATTTCTTGAGCCCTAGGCTCCATTTTCGAAATACATAGAGGGTTTCACAAAATCAACAAGAAACTTGCATAAATACGCATATAACTCAAAGGAACCCTACCTCAAGGGCTTGAGAAGAAGCAAGATGAAACCCTAAAGTTTGAAGATGAGAGAGAGCCTTGGATTTGCTTCCACCAAATGGGACCCTAGCTTAGATTTTTCAAGATCTTGAAGGAGATGATGACACTTATAACCCAAGACGGGCAAAATCAAAGAGGTGTAGATGTTTGAGAGGTTTTTCTAGAGAGAAGGAGGAGAAATATATGTTTTAGAGTGAGAGGGAGATGAGTATAATGAGAGATATATTTGGATCAAAATGATACAAAAAACAGAGTTTCGGACTGCCCAGTTGGCCGCTCGTGCGACCATTTTCTCCGCTCGAGAGCTCTTAGACAGTAGCCAAATTCTGGGTGTCAAGCTTGGCCGCTCGTGCGGCCACTCCCACCGCTCGTGCGGTACAATACAGCACGTGCGGCCTAGGGCTCCGCTCGTGTGGCCCTGGCCCAGCAGCTCAAAGTTTCAACTTCTTCCCCGGCACCCCGAACTCACCCGTGCACCCTCTGGGACAAACAAAATTTCAACACTGGAAGAAAAGTATTTGGAAACCCTTTCTGGACACTTCAATTCAACAAGAATAAAAAGAGAACGAAGCGAAGGAAATAAAGAATAAAGAGAAAAAGGAGGCCAGTCGTCACAGTGATGGAATCTATCAGATTTCTATTCCATCTCTTTGTAGCCATGATGTGGAAATACCTAGTATTTCTATCACCTTTTAGAGCCCAATTTACCTTGGATTTCTGCAACCAAACTCATTCCTTCATTTTTCGCAGTTTCCATATCTCCCATTTGAGCTCTCTCCTATTTATTACTTCAAAATCCTGCAATGTTCTCACCTCAGCAGCCAAGTCCAGTGCATGCATTGCTTCTTCTGCTTCTTTGAACTTGAACTCAGCATTCCCCAAAACTTCCTTATTCCATACTTTCAAAGCTTCTTTCAAAGACTTCATTTTGACCTTTAACCTATACCCTGCCCATCCATCTACATGAGTGCTCTCCCATACTGATTTTACCTTGTTCAAGAAAGTGGGATGAAGTACCCAAGCATTTAAGAATCTAAATGGCTTAGGCCCCCAATCCCTATCATCTTCCATAAAGATTATAGGGCTATGGTCTGATAACAACCTTGGCAGACCCCCAAGTTTAAATCTAAACCAAACCAACCGCTTTTCAAATAATTTGGGTTTTTTAATTTGTTTATTATTTGGATGTATCTTGAAAGATAATTTGAAAATATATATATATATATATATATATATGGTGTATTTAGAGTAAATTATAACTCTAAATAATTAAACAAAATATACTGAGAAATTAGGCGTACTTAATGATTTTTTTTGGTGCAAATAGAATCTCTCAACAGTAAAGGGTGTCCAGGCGAGAATTCACAAGAAATCCTGGTTGAGGAATTGAACCTTGTACAATTGTGTATGGAGCATATTGGGAGCATACCCACTAACCATTCAGAACAATCCTCAAGGTTTCTACGCTTGTCCTTAATGTATGAAATTTTTGTTATAGGGGGTTTTGACCAAATTACCCAATATAATTTAAAAATAAAAAAATATAAATTTATAATTTTTCTAATTGAAAAAGTAATATATGAAATATATGGTGGTTATGCTATATATTATAAGAATACTTAGTAATAAAAAGAAAATTAAAACTAACTTGAACACTTAAAAAATTATTTATAAAAAAATATTCATAAATTAAATAATAATAAAACAGTTTTAAATTAGGTGCACCTTGGCCTTATTGATTATTCTCTAACTTGTTTCATGCATGACGCGTTAGCATAATATATTTTTTATTTTATTTTATTTTTTAAAAATTGATAAGAGAAAAATAAAGACAAAAAACTATATTCGTAGCTATAAAATTTAAACTTTACATATCAGACCTTATAAAGAAGGGACTTCATTCACTAAACCAACTTAATAATTTTTTTATGATCATTATATAAACCATGAGAATTCAAAAGTCATGAAATATAAAGAGGAGTTAGATAAACAGGTGCCTAAGTTGTACCTGTTGTGCCCCAGTCCAAACGTGAGTTGGTAGGAACGTAGCTGTCTCACCTTTTAATTTAATTAAATTAAGCTTGACTTCTTGCAGAGAAGGTGAAGATGGAACATATGTCATGTTTTCATACCAAGGCTTCCTCCAGTCTATGATCTGAATTAGGGTGTTATATAAATTCATAAAATTTATTATAAATTTTATTTTGATAATTGAAATAATTCATTTTATAAGATTCTTTATATATATCATTCACTAAAAAAATTAGATCGATCTGACAATCATAACATTTTTAATTTATAGTATTTGTGACCAAAAAATAGGTACAAGTGTGTTTTTTAAAATAGAACATTCATTTTTTATTTTTTAATAACATGATAAATTGAACAAATTATGATTATTGGCCAATATAATTTTTGTGTATATATGATATACACAAAGAAGCTTACAAAATGAATGTTTCAATTCAAAACAAAATCCGTAATGAACCCTATACATTAGGGCAATATCGGAGTAATTATCTTATTTTTTAAAATTTTTATATTAACTGTGTGTCCAATTAATAATAGAGGACCTAAATGAATAAATGATCTAAATAACAAAAAGATAATAGACAAATTATAATATATCATTGGCCGAATATATCGGCATGTTCTTCAACAATAAAATAATTAATACAAATCTATGGGCCCAACATCTTAAAGGATAGTCTTTCTTTTGTACTGTTTCTTTTTTTTTTTTTTTTTGGTTTGACAGAACCTAAAAGTTAGCTTTAATTCACGGACAGAACAGTCGATACTGTGTTTGGCCAATCACAACACAAGGCTTTCTAGAATTTCCCTCTATAAAATATAATCGCCACTTGAAATTGCATTTGCTATAAAATAATTAAATAAATAAAAGTTAGTGTGTTGGCAAACCAACCACAAAAAGAAAAGAAGAAAAAAAAGTATTGACTAGAGAAAGTTGTTTTGTTAATTAAACTATGTAAAACTGTCCTCGTCTCTGATTTCTTTTTCATCGGTTTGGGTAAATGTGTTTAGGGAGAAATTTTGTTGTTATTTTAGTTGGAATTTTATTATTTAAGGAAATGTTAAACTCTGTATTTTATGGGTTTTAAGGCTCTATTTGGTCTAGATTATGAAGAAGATAAGCAAATAAATGATTTAGAGATTAATTATATTAAACTAAACAACTAGAGTTTAAGAAGGTATGTAATAACCACCAATACTAACAATCACTATAAGAAATAGTTCAAACATGTTTGATTCCACAAGACTAATAGTGAGGTATTAATAATCCAATTAAATTAGTGTGGTATTCACAATCCCACCCCTACCCCAGTACTAATAATCCTACAAATTTGTTGGATTAATTATCCATTGAGTTGATAATCCTAAAACAAAATGTCAAAACAAACATAGGATAATTGAGCCCGTGGATTAATAATCCTAATCCCATACTTTAATCCTTCAAATCAAACATGCCAAAATAACTGCATACAATTTCATAATTGCTAAAAAATAACCAATCTTTGTCGTTAGCATCGAATAAGAATCATTCTTAAACTTGATTAATTCTTAATCTCGAAATAATCAACCTCATTCTTAAACTTGAATAATAATCATTCTCAAACTTGTAATGAGCAACCTCAATCTTCTTCAACTCGATCAATTCTATGTAGGTAGAATAATTGTTAGGTAAGTGTTTGGGTGTGCAAGATATATACCATATGTATTTATATAATTAGTTCTCACAAATATATGTAAGTTATCTCACACAATCGCATAAGTTTTTACAAATATACGTGAGTTGTGATTTTTTAAATTTTTATGAGTTAACTCAAGTATGTTTGTGAAAGTTTACTCGATTTTGTGGGGTAACTTACATATATTTGTGAAAGCTTACGCAAATATATATGATATACACTTGCATACTTAAAAATTGTCCTAATTGGAAAGTTAAGATAAATTCGGACTTGAGATTCTACCAACCTTCTTGAGAATATGAAAATATAGAATATCATGACTCACTTTATTCGATGGGATCAACTAAAAATGATTAGAACAAAAAATTAGTGTGACGGTCCAAATATTTTAATAAGAATAGAGTTATTCAAACTTAAAAATTAAATTTACTTTTTAAGTCCAATGATCAATCAACTAATTACTCTCATGTGAAAAAATGGATTTATATATTATTTTTCATTTAATAATTAATCCTTCAAGTATTAAACCTCCCAATATCACCCTCCATCCATCAAAGCAGTAACATATGAGTAATATTATACAAATTAATAAATTATATAAAAAAAAATATTGAATTTTTTTTATGATGGGATCTCAATATGAGAGAACTTGAGAAGCCCGTAAGGCTAACCACGAGTCTCGTTTCGATAATCTAAACCGTTTATTTTGTAGGATCCTCCTCAATATATATTATCCATTAAAAATTTAGAACGATCCGATAATCGTAACATTTTCATTTTATCACATTTATCTCTAAAAAAATAAATGGTCTATTTCAAAAATATACTTGTCGTCTATTTCAAAAACAAATGCGATGAAATGAAAAAGTCACGATTATTAGATCAAATTAATTTTTTTATAAATAATATACATTAAGAGTTCTACAAAATGAATAGTTCGAATTATTAAAATGAGTCTTGTGGTGAGCCTTATAAGTCTCTTAAATTCTTTTATATTGAGATCTCAACATGAGAGAAACCCAATTTAAAAAAACGGTGCTTATTGGTATGACACATGAGCCATGTTTCATATTTTCCCAAACCCATATTCTTTGCATTTCTATTTGGTTTTGAAAACTTGAATAAAAGCATAGAAAATGACCCAACAAATAGAGAGAAACCAAGGAGTTCAAAAAAATAAAGAGAAACCAAAGTTCAAAGCACTTGGGAAGTTTGAAATGAAGATTAAAAAAAAAAAAGTACCAATTATAAATGAATCCAATGCCAAGAGGGAGGTGGTCAAAATGAAATGGTTGCAGCAACAAAGAAAGGAAAGAAAGAGATAGATAGAGAGAGAGAGAGAGAGAGAGAGAGAGAGACAACTGCATGTGCAAGGCGCGGCCCACCCGGCTCCCATTTTTATACAACTCTCTACTTTCAAACATCACATGCCACTTTTTTTTTTTTTTTTTTTTTTATTATTATTATTATTTTTATTTTTGAAAAATGACACATTACATACGAACAAATGATGCCAAAATAACTCACTAACCTTGAGGAAAATGTTGGATTGGATAATGTTATACTCACAGATTTGTCTCACATTTTCTTTTCAAATTTATATCAAATGTTTATATATATTAGAGATTTTTTTACTCAACCTTGTTTGGTTTAACTTACTTTTTAAAAGATGAAATTATTTTATTTTTCTGTATCTTTTTATTTCTAGTAATTTTCTTTTCTATTTTACATAAATTTTTTATTTTTTAAATTCACATAATTTAGATACACTTAAAAATATAATATTTATAAAAAAAAACTTTAAAAAATGTATGAAATACCAAAAATATATAAAATTAATACATTTTCGTATTTTTTGTATTCAATGAATTTTTAAAATATTTTTATACAAATTTTATACTTTTAAGTATGTCAATATTAGATCTAAAAAAAATTAATAAAAAATTTGATTAAAATATTTTTAAAAATATAAAAATACGAATTAAAAACTAAAAAAACTATTGTTAAAAATTCCAAACCAAACAGCGATTTATTTAAAATTTTAATGTGTTATTAGATTTAGGAGTTAGTATAATCTTTAATTTTTTACGAAAAGATATATAAAAAAATAAAGAAGTAATGTGACAAGATTTGTTTTGGGAGGAAGTAGATTAAAAACTCATTTTTTTGACCTATTTCAAAAAAAATATAATAAAAAAAAAGTAGAAAAGAAATTTAATTAAAAAAATTAAAAAAAATAAATTAGAAAGTTACTTTTAATCATGTTTTCAAAACAATGCATGTGCATTCTCAAACAACTCCTAAGACTTTAGTTGGCCTTACGAATAAGAATATGAAGTTATCACCTAATAATGAGGTGTCACATGCATCATTTTATTTAAAAAGGTAAATTATATTGACATCTCTTAAGATTTTAAATATAACATAAGAAATCTTATAGTTTTGACATAATTATATTATATTATATTCTATTATATTGTGTTTGGAGCATAGATTTAGATAGAAATTTAAAAATTAAAAAAAAAATATGTGTGAAATATAATTATATTTTTTTCACAGTTCATATAATACTTTTCATAAATAATTTTTTAGTTATATGAATGAAAAAAATAATAATATTATCATTTTTTTATATGAAAATATATATTTTATATTTTTTTATCTTTATGCTTTTATACCATTTGTATCAATTCCAATCTAAACTTTTATCCCAATGCCAAGTAAGAGTATCCGTATCGGCCTCAACAAATTTTGAATCAAATTATAATTTAAAATCCACTTTTATGTTTTAGCTAGACACCTTTTTAATACTCACTGCATCAAATTATCTATTCTAACTCAATTCTATTAAATATTATTTTCTTATTGTACTTGTTATTCTTTATTTTTTTGTTAAATTGATGAGGTGCTACTCAAACAATTCTTTAAAAAAAAAATGTCGTTGACCAGTTGACCGGTTAGGTTAATTTTGAACATTTTTCTTCTTCTTCTACAGGCACTCATGGGACATCCGGTAGGATATCCGAAGAACATCTGGGTGGACGATCGGTTTAAAGATTTTGGTTCAGTCTTATTCCAGAAAATATAATAAAAAATAGAATAATCAATGAAGAGGGGCTCAACAAAGTTGTTGAGTTACTGTAACAAATATAAATAATATCTAGCCATAAAATTAATTTGTTGAGTTTGATAGAGTACATATTCTTGACTTTTATTCTTTATAATAGTTTTAAAACCATTATATTTAATGCTGATGCCTATGACTCCTTAATTAAAAAGGTCCCAGCATGTTCCTTTTCTTCTTTTTAGAAAGGTCTCCTATATCAAGTATCGGAATAAGGGGAGCTCCAGGAACTTCCTTATGGACCCAGGCAATTTTATACGTGAAGGGTTAAAAACTTTAATAGGCTTAGCTTAGCTTCGTTTCGAAAGTGAGTTGGATTTTTTTTTTCTTTTTTTATTTTAATTATTTTAGTTTGGAGTTAAAAATTTGTTTGAAGTTTTTTTAATTTTTTTAATTTTTATAAAAAAATAAAATAATTATAATTTAAATGTGATATTTTATTTTATTAATTTTTTAACTTATTTATTATTATTATTATTTTTTTAACTAATTTAGTCGAAAAAAACTGAAAAAGCCTACTTGCCAGAGGGCTCTATGAGTAAACTTTGAGACCACATCAACGTCTGGGATAAGGCAAATCATGATTAGGAAAATAAAGTTAGAACATGGGGTCAAAGAGTAACAAAAGGAAAAATAATAATAAATAATAAAATAAAAATAAAAGGAAGAATTTGGCCAATTAATGCCAATAATTGTGAAGTAGATATAGAAGGTTTTAATCCACAACTTGAGACCTATTTTGGAAGGTGATTTTTTATTTATTTATTGATTTTTTAAATATATATATAAAGAACAATAATGTGATTTAAATAAATTAATAAGTCAATAAATTGACTTTTTCTTAGTTATCAAAATAAGCCCGAGTATGCTCCTTAAAATGGTTAGATTTTCCAAACATTGTCTTTTAAAATTGTAGCCAAATGATATCACATATAAGTAAAATGGAGTTTTTAACCACAAATCTTGTGGGAGCTCCAATATCTCAAACTAAAATTTTTAGTTTTTTGATTTTAAATAATTAAAAAAATATTCTATAGCTCTCATTCAAGCAATATATATATATATATATATTTAATATCACTAGATTTATGACTTTCAAATAGAAAGTATATCAAATATACAAAATAAAAAATAGAAAGTCTACTAATCCATTTCTAAATTTAAATTTGAGGGGCACTAAATATGGAAAACATTCTATTAATTTAAATTTAAAATTATAATGATTTATCCCATAATATGCCTATTTGGCAGAACTTAAAAGCAGCTTATTTCAGCTTTCAGCTTAATTTAAGCTATTTTGATGTGTTTGGTTTAGCTTATAGCTTATAGCTTATAACTTTTTGAAAGTCAGAAATCAGCTTATTCTTTGAGTAGGGCTGAATATGCTTAATTTATAAGTCAGAAATCAGCTTGTGTTCATAGTTATAAGTTATAAGCTGTTTAGGCATAAGCTATAAGCACTTTCTCATAACTCTACCAAACAGGGCCATATAAGTTTTAAATAATGATCTATTCTATGATTTATCTATATATCTATATACTATTATAATTGTAAAATCAACAATGCTTCATACACCCAGTGGGGGTGGCGCCCCCAGTGACGTGGCGCGCCCCCACTGGTCGGAAATCAAAAAAAAAAAAAAAAAACGAAAAACTGTTTTTTCTGGACCAACCCCCAGCTGACACCTCACTGGATGTCACCCCCAGCTGGGGGTAGAAAGCATTTAATCTCAACTGTCAATTAAAATAAAGAATAAAGATATTTTTTGCTCAAATTGTTAAAAAGTTACTTTTGCTAAAATAAATTAGAAAGAAAAGTTAATTTTTTTAATTAAAAGTGATAGTTCGTTAAACTTTTTTTATTAAAAAAAAAGAGAGTGTTATAGGTGATATTTTATTGTTCATCTAAAATTATTTTCAGATTAAATGGGAATACCATATTAAATTTTTTTTCTTACCATTTTTTATTCAAACACTTTTATTTTGTAAGAAATTTGTTTTTATTCTATTTAATATTTTATTGTAATTTTTAAATTAAAAAGAATTTCTAAAAAATCATATTTAAATTATTTATGCCATTATAAAAAGTAAATTTTTTTAATATCAACTTAGTGGTAATTTGGGAAGTGCAAAATAAGTATATTTTTTTACTTTTTATGAAAATATATACAGAAAAATAAAGATGTGATATGACCAAAAAAAATAATTAAGTATACTTTTTTACTTTTTAATAAAAGATGTGTAGAAAAATAGAGATGTGATGTGACCTAAAATAAATAAAAAGATAATAATAATAAAAAAAAGTAAGCTAATATGGCACTTCTCAAAGAACCCTTTATTAGATGATCCATTTCTGAAAGGTGTATTTTTAAAATATTTTCAAGAAAAATTCTATTAGAAATCTTAAGTATATTGCTTTTTATTTTGTTCATTAATATTAAATTTTTAATTAATTTTATTTATTATTTTAAAAAATAAATTAGCAAATAATTTATATATTTATATATATATATATAATTTATTTTGGTTTATCAGGCTATTGGTGTTTCTACCCAAGTCCACTCAAATTTAATTTGAAATTTTGAATTTTTGCATAGGTCCTCACTTAATTAAATATTATGTTGTTCAATCTTTAGAAATTTTTATGCTTGACTCAAGTTGCTTGGGTACCTAAGTTTACAATTCTAGTAAGAGGGTTGAAAGTTTCATGATTAAATTTGTGACAAATTAAAAAATAATAAATAAATTATGATAAAATTATGGGACTTAAATTGTAAATTTCAATCTTCTTTGTTTTTATAATTTGCATACAAAAATTTAACTTTTTATATTATTTTGTATAAAAATATATTATTAATTTTTTTACATGCCATGTATAGCACAAGTTACTACTAGTATAAATATATTGACAATGTTATCCAACTTTCTTTTGTCTATTTTAGTAGGAAGTAGATAAAGACCTATATATGCAAAAATGCTTCTTACCCCCACTGGGGGTCGACCCCAGTGAGGTGTCACTGGGGGATTGGCCCAAAAAAAAAAAACTGTTTTTTTTTTTTTTTTTTTTTTTAAAGTTTTCGGCCAGTGGGGGCGCGCCACGTCACTGGGGGCGCGACCCCCACTGGGGATATGCAGCGGGGTTGCCTATATATGTTTGGAATTTCTCAATTTCATTTTGAAATATATATATATATATATATATTATATGTTGTATATATATTTTGTAAGAATTATAATTTATTAGCTTCAATAGAAGATGTGCAAACAAAAGGTCTGTCCATTAATTGTCATAGAAAGGTCACTAAAAACCGGATAAGGGGTGCCTGCTGTGCTTAAGCACAACAGGGTGTGCTGTGCATGCAACACACACCAATAAAAAAGAAAAAACAAAGGAAAAATTATATTAATAAAAAAAAAGAAAGCAAAACCATGGGTTGAAATGGCACAGCAGTGCCTGCTGTACAGCAGGCACCCCTTTTCCCTAAAAACCACATCAACTACTTCCATTTGATTTGCCGACTTGGCTAAGTTGTATCTATTCAAATGTGTGGAGTGGTCCTCCTCTATTGGCTTCAATAGAAGATAGAAGATGTGCAAACAAAAGGTGTGTCCATTAATTTCCATAGAAAGGTCACTAAAAACCACATCAACTACTTCCATTTGATTTGCAGACTTGGCTAAGTTGTATCTATTCAGATGTGTAGAGTGGTCCTCACTTCAATTTGCATATACCCATGTTCTACATTGCAACTATATTTTGTCTCAATAGTCAAAATCAGGTACAGACTATTTGATATGGACAGATTGGTTATCATGATCGCAACCAACTACTTTAGGGTGCGCTTGTTTGAACGGACTGAATAAGAGAGGATTGTAATCCATCGGATTATTAGTCCTGGGATACATTGTTTCGAGATTATTTGGTTGGATTAAATTTGTATCCTATGTTTGTTTAGTCATGAGATTAGATGTCTGGATTGGACTATTGTTAGTTATCCAATATTTGTTTGGGATATTATGGAGAAGGATAAATGCTCAAATGACTATTTTATCATTTTCAATTATTTACTAAGTAATAGCAATATTAAACATAGATTTAATATTTTAATTATTTTTAACTAGATTAAATAAAAATTGTTTTATTTTATTTTTTGCACAATATTTTAATTTATTATTTTCAATTAAATTAAATTTATAATTTATAATTTATATTTTTTATTTAATATATAATTTTAAATTACCGACAATAAAACATAATTTTATTTAATATATAAATTAAATTTTCAACAACACTAAAAAAATTTAATTTATAAGGCCATACTTTATAATTTATTATTTTTAAATAAATTTAATTTATAATTTATATTTTTTATTTAATATATATTTTAAATTAACAACACTAAAAAAATAATTTAATTTAATATGTAAATTTAATTTTTTAACAAAACTAAAAAAATTTAATTTATAAGGCCATAATTTATAATTTATTATTTTTAATTAAATTAAATTTATAATTAATTTTTTTTATTTAATATATAATTTTAAATTAACAACGCTACAAAAATAATTTATAAATATTCAAAAGACTATTTTATCATTTTCTAATTGTTTGCTAAGTAATAGTATGGAGGGTAAAATAGACATTTCACGAAATAATCCCATGGGATACCAATCCCATGGTTTCTATCCCACCCTCCCCCATGGGATAGGATAGTCTCATATTTGTGGGACTAATAGTCCGGGGGGACTATTAGTCCGGAGCAAAAAAAATGAAACAAACAATGGATGGGTAGGTGACGGTGGCGGGTGGTGGGTGGTAGCGAGTGGGTGGTGGTGGTGATGATGGCGGGTAGTGGGTGATGGTGGCAGGTAGGTGGCGGATGGCGGTTGGTGGTGGCGGGTAGGTAGCGGGTGGTGGTGGTGGTGGGTGGGTGGGTGACGGTGGCGGCTGGTAGCGAGTGGGTGGGGGTGGTGGTGGTGGTGGTGGCGGTGGCGGGTGGTGGTGGCAGGTGGGTGGCGGATGGCGGATGGTGGTGGCGGGTGGGTGGGTGACGGTGGCGGGTGGTGGGTGGTAACGAGTGGGTGGTGGTGGTAGGTGGGTGTCGGATGGGTGGTAGGTGGTGATGGTGGGTGAGTGGGTGGGTGACTGTGATGAGTGATGGGTGGTAGCAAGTGAGGGGTGGTGGTGGTGGCGGCGGCGGCGGGTGGTGGTAGCAGGTGGCGGGTGGTGGCGAGTGGTGGTGGTGGTGGTGGTGATGGGTGGTGGCGGGTAGTAGGTGGTAGCGAGTGGGTGGTGGTGGTAGTAGTGGTGGTAGTGGTGGGTGGTAGCGAGTGGGTGGCAGGTGGCTGGTGGTGACAGGTGGTGGTGAGTGGTGGTGGCAAGTAGGTGGCGGGTGGTGGTGGCGGGTGGTGGATGGTAGTGGTGGGTGGCGGGTGGTGGCGGGTGGATGGGTGGTGGCGGTGGTGGCAGCAAGGGGTGGATGGTGGTGGCGAGTGGGTGGCAGGTGGGTGATGGGTGGTGGTGGGTGGTAGTGGCAGGTGGCTGGTGAGTGGTGGTGGTGGCGAGGGGTGGATGGTGGTGGCGGGTGGCTGGTGAGTGGTGGTGGCTGGTGGTGGTGGGGGGTGGGTGGTGGCGGCGGAAGACGGTGGTGGAAAATTGTAGCGGGTGGTGGCTAGTGTTAGGTGATAAAAAAAAAAAAAAACTGAAAACTCAAAATGGAAACACATTTTTTGTGTTTTCATTTTTTGGCCAAATTTATAAACTGAGACCACTGATTTATAAATCAAAAATTTTACCAAACAAGTTTTTATTTGAGTTTTTAAAATTTTTATAAATATAAACAGAAAACAGAAAATCCGCCACCCACCTGCCACCACCACCCACTCGCTACCACCCACCACCCGCCACCGTCACCCACCCACCCGCCACCACCATCCGCCATCCGCCACCCACCTGCCACCACCACCCGCCACCGCCACCACCACCACCACCACCCCCACCCACTCGCTACCAGCCGCTACCGTCACCCACCCACTGTAACAACCCTCATACTGTTTACTGATTAATGACTGATTGATTACCGATAATCACCGACTACTGCTAAACGAAACTGATAACTGACTGATAATCGAACTGAATGAAATACTGAACTGACCGACTGAAATTGAAACTGAATTGACTGAGTATATGTTAGTTAATTGCATTCTATCTGTTTGATTGTCTGATTATCTGTTCATGTTTATATGTTTAAACTGCTAATTGAAGGCCTTATCGGCGGCCGAATTAGAAACCGATTGATGTTCCGTGACCCTCATAATTAATGTGATTTTATGGTATATTTATCTGAAAACTGATTAGGTATGATTAAATTAGATTAAATAAGCTAATTAAAGAGTTAAGCTTAATTACCATATTGCCACCCTTAGTGGCCCACTCAACATACATGTTTGAGCCTCATTACACCTTGTATCAAAACACATTTTGATTAGCCATTTTCCTTGCTTTAGCCGACCTTGAGAGGGAGAGAGTGAGTTTCATCTTGCATTGCTTGGAACTTGGTAGAATTGCTTGAAGATTGAAGTGTGGATTGTTAATTTGAGCTCCTAGACCTTGAATACAAGACTAAGGTAGGACATCCATCTTCTTGTTACTGTTCTTGAGTTCATCCTTGCATGATTCATGTTAATTTGTAGAGCTAAGTCATGATTTGGTTCATTAGTGATGGATTGAAGATCATTTCTTGCATGCATGTTGGTATTGTTGCATTTTGAGGTTGATTACATGGACATTAGTGCATGCATGCTCATATTATTGTTATAGACCATGTTTTCATCTGGTTTTGGAAGGAAAGGAGCTCATTTGATCAAGCTTTGGAGCTTTAATTTGGTTTAAAACTCATGCATGACATGTTTGAATGTTGTTCTTGAAAATGGGTTTGAATATGGTTTTAATTGACTCACCTTTGGGGCTTGAATTCATAAATTGAGCTTTGAAACTTGTTATACATTGAATTTAATGATGTTTTCCAGAATTTGGGCCCAAGAGGTCGAGTTTGGAGTGGTTGAATGCTTGGTTTGAGCTTGGGAGGCAAATCTGGAAATTCCAGATTTGGCTTCCTCGCTCGAGCGAAGGATTCCCCGCTCGAGCGAGCACCTTCGTCCAGGGCTCCGCTCGAGCGACCATCGAGCGACGATCGCGCGTAAAATTTCAGCATCCAGTACTTTTACTGTTTTGCAGACCGCTCGAGCGAAGGATTCCTCGCTCGAGCGAAGCCTTTGATTTTGGACTTACGCTCGAGCGTAGAAAGTCTCGCTCGAGCGAGGCTCCTATTTTCAGCAAACTTTGCGAAATGTTTTCTAAGTGTATTTTTGCATCCTCATCCCATCCTAGGCATTCTTAGGCCTAGTTTAAGACATTTAGATGAGGATATCGTTGTAGAACACACCGAGGCAAATTAGGGATTTAGTTATGATATTTCCCAACTGTGTAGCTTAGTGTGTGTTCAACCTGTGAACTGTGTAGGGTTGGCAACTGGGGAGACACGCTCTAGCATACTGTAGCCCAGAACTCTGTGAGTAACAATTGTGTAAAGATATGTTCAACTGATATCTTTTGAATACTGAACTGAACTGTTTACTGAACTGGTATTACTGAATGAATGTATGTCCTTTATTTCTGAACTGTACTGTGGCATCCTTAGTACCTACGGTTTACTGTTACTGTTACTGTTACAGAGATCTCTGTCGGTTCCCTCGTGGAGCCATTACTGTTTACTGACTGATGGCCATCATTACTGTTCGGTCTTTTAAGACCTACTGTTACTGTTATGCTAATGGATGTACCACATATGACTGTTTACTGTACTGAACAACTGAAATACTGATTGAATTGAACTGTTTTCATTACTGTAAGGACATTCATTCTAAACCCCTTTACGCTTTATGTTATTCACTGGGCTTTAGCTCACTGCTCATATATATATGTAGGTGTACAGGCACCAGAACGGAGCTAGGAGCGTCAGGGTAACTCCAGTTTTGTCAAGCCAGCCTTTGTGCCTCACTGCGAGGTTCCGAGTTGCCATGCTATGGCTTGGGGGTGTTTTGTTTGTTTTCCCCCGCCTGTCTTCATACTGTCTAACTGTACTGTATAGACTGACTGTTTACCGTACTGCTATCAAGGGATTAGGTCCCTGTACTATGTGACTGTAAATTTTGTATAGACCGTACTGTTTTGTACAGACGAAATGTTTTCTGTACTGTTATGTAGGGTTGAGTCCCTAGTTTAAATGGATGTCAATATTGTACATACTGTTCTGTACTGCTTGTGTATAAATGTATGAAAAGCCTTTTTGCATACAGACTGTCACAGCTCAATGGACACTATTTACTTACTGTATTGGCTTCCGCCAGGCCCTGTACTCTGTTTTACTGTACTACTGTTAAGCAGGCCTTCGGTAATCTTGGATTACTGGCCGGTTACGGTGCTAAACCCATAGGGCCGGGTTTGGGTCGTGACAGAGTGGTATCAGAGCGATACTTAACCACGAGTTATACCGCACACACGTGTCCAAATGAGCTATAGGGTGTCCTAGAAAGTTATTAGGGCATCTCATGAGCATGATAAGTGTGTGGTTATGTTATGACTGAATACATGCTAATGTGGTAAACTGGTAAACAAATGACTGCTTATGTTTAAAACTGTTATAACTGCTTATAGTGAAATGGACAATGCAAATGAACCTGAATCCTCGTCCACCGAGGCAAGAATGGAAAGAATGGAAAGAATGATAGAACTGATAACTGCTAGACTTGAACAACAACAGAACCAACCGCCCCCACCTCCTCCTCCTCCGGTACAGCCGGAACCTAATGCGAATGTGGATGATGGGGATATTATTGCTCTCACCCATAAATTCAGCAAGATGAAACCGCCATCCTTTCAGGGAGGCCTTGAACCGTTGAAAGCTGAAGCTTGGGTTCTGGAAACAGAAAAATTATTCGAAGTGTTTCCGTGCTCAGAAGCGAACAAAGTACTGTTGGCTACCTTCACCTTATAAGAAGAGGCTAGAAGGTGGTGGATGTTGATCCGTGATACAAATACTGTTATGACTTGGGCTCAGTTCAAGGAGTCCTTCTTTGAAAAGTATTTCCCTCAATGTGTTAGGGATAGAAAAGTGACTGAATTTGAACAGCTGAAGCAGGGCACAATGTCCGTTGCAGAGTACGAAACAAAATTTACTGAACTTGCCCGTTATGCGCCGCACATGGTGGATACTGAATATAAGAAGGCTAGAAAATTTGAAGGTGGCCTTAATGTGGCAATACTTGACCGGATAAATGTTTTGAAATTACCGACTTTTGTGGGTGTTCTCGACCGGGCATTGATGGCCGAGTCGAACATTGCAGCGGTGAAGCAATCTGAAACACCAATAACTGAATGGCATGGTAAAAGGCAGGGTTTCAAATTCAAGAAAGGCAAGCACAACCTAGCCAACAAGAAACAGAATACGGGGACAACAACTAGCCCCAGTCAAGGGAGTGGATTCATACCACCCTGTTCTGAGTGTGGCAAGAAGCACAAAGGAGTTTGCTACAGAATATCTGGAGCTTGTTACAGGTGTGGCAAGGTGGGCCACATGGTTAAAGACTGCCCCTCTGCTCCACAAGCCAGTAGTAAAGCTGCACCAAGCGCAGCAGCATCAACTGTAGCACCAAAGCCTAACCCCAGAGCTACCGGGAAAGAGCCTATGAGGCAAGGCCGAGTGTTCGCACTAGTACCGGGAGATGTGCAGAATACCGAGACCGTTGTGTTAGGTATTCTCTCTATCTGTACTCAAAATGCATATGTACTGATTGATTCGGGGTCTACACATTCTTATGTATCGCATGCTTTCTCACGGAAATTGAATAGACCCTTAGAACCCATGAACTATCTGCTAGCCATAGGGGGATCTATGACATGTGCTTATATGTACCCCGCATGTGAAATCATTGTTGGGGATATGCATCTGTTTATTGATTTACTGCCATTGAACATTGATCATTTTGATGTAATACTGGGGATGGATTGGTTACAGAAATATCATGCCACTATTGACTGTGTGACCAAGCAAGTTGTTTTCTGTCCACCTGGTTTACCTGAATTTGTGTTTAATGGGAGTGGAGTAGTACCTCCTCCGTATTTGATTTCATCAGTGAAAGCTGTTAAATTAATTAGAAAGGGGTGTAAAGGATATCTGTGTTCTGTACTGACTGTGTCTACTGATGATAACGTTAAAACTGATGTGAATTGCATTCCTATAGTCAGAGAATTTCCAGATGTTTTCCCAGATAATCTTCCAGGAGATTTGACTGACAGGGAGATTGAATTTACCGTTGATGTGATTCCCGGAACACAACCAGTTTCTAAAGCTCCATACTGAATGGCTCCAACTGAATTGAAAGAATTGAAAGTACAACTGCAGGAACTGCTGGATAAGAAGTTTATCAGACCTAGCACTTCGCCATGGGGTGCTCCTGTTTTGTTTGTCAAGAAGAAAGATGGCTCACTGAGACTGTGTATAGACTACCGTGAGCTGAACAAGGTAACTGTAAAGAATAAATACCCATTACCGCGTATCGATGATTTATTTGATCAGTTACAGGGTGCACAAGTATTTTCCAAAATTGATCTCAGATCCGGATACCATCAGTTGAAAGTTAAATCAGATGACATTGATAAAACTGCTTTTAGAACGAGGTATGGCCATTATGAATTTCTAGTTATGCCTTTCGGAGTCACGAATGCCCCTGCTGCTTTTATGGACCTCATGAACAGAATTTTTAAACCGTACCTTGATGACTTTATTGTTGTATTTATCGATGACATATTGATTTACTCCAAAAGCATAGAACAGCATGAACATCATCTGAGACTTGCCCTACAAACCTTAAGAGAACAGAAACTGTATGCTAAACTGTCTAAATGTGAATTTTGGCTTGACCATGTTATGTTTCTGGGGCATGTTGTTAGCAAAAATGGAATTTCTGTTGATCCGCAGAAAATTGAAGCCATAGTGAACTGGCCTAGACCGACCAATGTGACTGAAGTCCGAAGCTTTTTGGGATTGGCTGGATATTACAGAAGATTTGTCAAAGATTTCTCCAAAATTGCCCTACCATTGACTCAGTTAACTCAGAAGGGGACATCATTTGACTGGACTGACCAAAGAGAATCTGCTTTCCAGGAGTTGAAAACTCGATTAGTGACTGCACCGGTGCTTACCTTACCCTCAGGTACGGATGGTTATACTGTATTTAGTGATGCTTCTCATAAGGGTTTGGGATGTGTTTTAATGCAGAATGGGAGAGTAATTGCCTATGCTTCCCGTCAACTGAGACCGCATGAAAAGAACTACCCGACCCATGATCTGGAACTTGCTGCAGTAGTATTTGCACTGAAAATCTGGCGTCACTATCTGTACGGGGT
The DNA here is from genome assembly GCF_055761805.1 of Camellia sinensis. Lineage (NCBI taxonomy): Eukaryota > Viridiplantae > Streptophyta > Magnoliopsida > Ericales > Theaceae > Camellia > Camellia sinensis. The sequence goes on along the minus strand of NC_138962.1, from coordinate 175,562,839 downwards.
GACATGTGAAGTATACACCGACCACAAGAGTTTAAAGTATTTCTTCACACAGAAAGAACTGAATATGAGACAGCGGAGATGGCTGGAACTGATTAAAGACTATGACCTACAGATATTGTACCATCCGGGAAAAGCCAATACCGTTGCCGATGCATTGAGCCGGAAATCGATTGGAAACTTAGCCTGGTTGCTTACAGGACAGAAAGAGTTGCTTTGTGACCTTGAAAAATCTGAAATAGAAATTGTTTTGAGAGAACAAGGTGGAACCTTAGCTGCTATTTCTGCCCAACCAGCACTGATTGAAGAGATTAAAGAGAAACAACAACTGGATGACTTCTTGAAGAAGATCATCGAAGAAAGAGAATCTAAACCGAGACCGGGATTCAAATTCGAGAACAATGTACTGAAATTTCATGAAAGACTGTGTGTACCAAATGATACTGAACTGGAAAGAAGAGTTTTGCAAGAAGGCCACAATTCGAAATTGTCTATCCATCCGGGGAACACGAAAATGTACCAAGATCTGAAACAGAATTTCTGGTGGCCGGGAATGAAGAAAGAAATTGCTGATTTTGTATCCAAATGTCTTCATTGCCAACAGGTCAAAGCTGAACATCAGCGACCTGCCGGATTATTGCAACCCCTACCCATACCAGAGTGGAAATGGGAGCATATCACGATGGATTTTATCGTCGGATTACCTCGCTCCAGAAAAGGTATGGATTCAATTTGGGTTATTGTTGATAGACTAACCAAATCTGCTCACTTCTTACCTGTCAAGACAATCTATAATGCGGACAAATTAGCTGTCATCTATATTGATGAAATTGTAAGACTGCATGGAGTGCCTGTGTCTATTATTTCTGACAGGGATTCGAAGTTTACATCGAGGTTTTGGCAAAGCCTACAGACTGCATTGGGTACTGAACTGAGACTGAGTAGTGCCTATCATCCTCAGACAGATGGCCAATCAGAAAGGACCATCCAAACTCTGGAGGATTTATTGAGAATGTGTGTCCTTGATTTTCAGGGAAACTGGGAAAGTCACTTGCCCTTAGCTGAATTCGCCTACAACAACAGTTACCATTCGAGTATTGGTATGGCGCCTTTTGAGGCATTGTATGGCAGAAAATGTAGATCTCCAATTTGCTGGGCAGAAGTTGGAGATGGGCCTTTGCTTGGGCCCGAGATTGTGTATGAAACAACTGAAAAAGTGAAACTGATACAGCAAAGACTGAAAACTGCACAGAGTAGACAGAAAAGTTATGCAGATGTCAGAAGACGGGACAGAGAGTATGAAGTGGGTGATCACGTTTTTGTGAAAGTGACACCAATGAAAGGCCAGACTCGTTTTGGAGTCAAAGGCAAGTTAGCACCGAGATACGTCGGACCGTATGAGATTATTGAGAAAATCAATCCGGTGGCGTATCAAGTTGCGCTTCCTCCTGAAATGGAGCACATGCATAACGTCTTCCACATTTCTATGTTGAGAGACTATCTCCGGGATCCCTTCCATATAATAGAGCCTACCCACGTAGTGTTGAGTGATGACTACACTTACGAGGAACGGCCTATACAGATTGTAAACAGACGAATCAAGAAACTGAGGAACAAAGAGATCCCGTTAGCGAAAGTTGACTGGCAAAACCATGGTGGCGTGTATGCCACTTGGGAAAGGGAAGATGACATGGCTAAACGATATCCCGAACTGTTTCCACTGAATCCTGTTTTCTTCCAGAATGAAGGTAACTCGAGTTTAGAGGACTAAACTCTTTATAAGGAGGGGAGACTGTAACAACCCTCATACTGTTTACTGATTAATGACTGATTGATTACCGATAATCACCGACTACTGCTAAACGAAACTGATAACTGACTGATAATCGAACTGAATGAAATACTGAACTGACCGACTGAAATTGAAACTGAATTGACTGAGTATATGTTAGTTAATTGCATTCTATCTATTTGATTGTCTGATTATCTGTTCATGTTTATATGTTTAAACTGCTAATTGAAGGCCTTATCGGCGGCCGAATTAGAAACCGATTGATGTTCCGTGACCCTCATAATTAATGTGATTTTATGGTATATTTATCTGAAAACTGATTAGGTATGATTAAATTAGATTAAATAAGCTAATTAAAGAGTTAAGCTTAATTACCATATTGCCACCCTTAGTGGCCCACTCAACATACATGTTTGAGCCTCATTACACCTTGTATCAAAACACATTTGATTAGCCATTTTCCTTGCTTTAGCCGACCTTGAGAGGGAGAGAGTGAGTTTCATCTTGCATTGCTTGGAACTTGGTAGAATTGCTTGAAGATTGAAGTGTGGATTGTTAATTTGAGCTCCTAGACCTTGAATACAAGACTAAGGTAGGACATCCATCTTCTTGTTACTGTTCTTGAGTTCATCCTTGCATGATTCATGTTAATTTGTAGAGCTAAGTCATGATTTGGTTCATTAGTGATGGATTGAAGATCATTTCTTGCATGCATGTTGGTATTGTTGCATTTTGAGGTTGATTACATGGACATTAGTGCATGCATGCTCATATTATTGTTATAGACCATGTTTTCATCTGGTTTTGGAAGGAAAGGAGCTCATTTGATCAAGCTTTGGAGCTTTAATTTGGTTTAAAACTCATGCATGACATGTTTGAATGTTGTTCTTGAAAATGGGTTTGAATATGGTTTTAATTGACTCACCTTTGGGGCTTGAATTCATAAATTGAGCTTTGAAACTTGTTATACATTGAATTTAATGATGTTTTCCAGAATTTGGGCCCAAGAGGTCGAGTTTGGAGTGGTTGAATGCTTGGTTTGAGCTTGGGAGGCAAATCTGGAAATTCCAGATTTGGCTTCCTCGCTCGAGCGAAGGATTCCCCGCTCGAGCGAGCACCTTCGTCCAGGGCTCCGCTCGAGCGACCATCGAGCGACGATCGCGCGTAAAATTTCAGCATCCAGTACTTTTACTGTTTTGCAGACCGCTCGAGCGAAGGATTCCTCGCTCGAGCGAAGCCTTTGATTTTGGACTTACGCTCGAGCGTAGAAAGTCTCGCTCGAGCGAGGCTCCTATTTTCAGCAAACTTTGCGAAATGTTTTCTAAGTGTATTTTTGCATCCTCATCCCATCCTAGGCATTCTTAGGCCTAGTTTAAGACATTTAGATGAGGATATCGTTGTAGAACACACCGAGGCAAATTAGGGATTTAGTTATGATATTTCCCAACTGTGTAGCTTAGTGTGTGTTCAACCTGTGAACTGTGTAGGGTTGGCAACTGGGGAGACACGCTCTAGCATACTGTAGCCCAGAACTCTGTGAGTAACAATTGTGTAAAGATATGTTCAACTGATATCTTTTGAATACTGAACTGAACTGTTTACTGAACTGGTATTACTGAATGAATGTATGTCCTTTATTTCTGAACTGTACTGTGGCATCCTTAGTACCTACGGTTTACTGTTACTGTTACTGTTACAGAGATCTCTGTCGGTTCCCTCGTGGAGCCATTACTGTTTACTGACTGATGGCCATCATTACTGTTCGGTCTTTTAAGACCTACTGTTACTGTTATGCTAATGGATGTACCACATATGACTGTTTACTGTACTGAACAACTGAAATACTGATTGAATTGAACTGTTTTCATTACTGTAAGGACATTCATTCTAAACCCCTTTACGCTTTATGTTATTCACTGGGCTTTAGCTCACTGCTCATATATATATGTAGGTGTACAGGCACCAGAACGGAGCTAGGAGCGTCAGGGTAACTCCAGTTTTGTCAAGCCAGCCTTTGTGCCTCACTGCGAGGTTCCGAGTTGCCATGCTATGGCTTGGGGGTGTTTTGTTTGTTTTCCCCCGCCTGTCTTCATACTGTCTAACTGTACTGTATAGACTGACTGTTTACCGTACTGCTATCAAGGGATTAGGTCCCTGTACTGTGTGACTGTAAATTTTGTATAGACCGTACTGTTTTGTACAGACGGAATGTTTTCTGTACTGTTATGTAGGGTTGAGTCCCTAGTTTAAATGGATGTCAATATTGTACATACTGTTCTGTACTGCTTGTGTATAAATGTATGAAAAGCCTTTTTGCATACAGACTGTCACAGCTCAATGGACACTATTTACTTACTGTATTGGCTTCCGCCAGGCCCTGTACTCTGTTTTACTGTACTACTGTTAAGCAGGCCTTCGGTAATCTTGGATTACTGGCCGGTTACGGTGCTAAACCCATAGGGCCGGGTTTGGGTTGTGACACCCACCCACCACCACCACCCGCTACCTACCCGCCACCACCAACCGCCATCCGCCACCTACCTGCCACCATCACCCACTACCCGCCATCATCACCACCACCACCCATTCGCTACCACCCGCCACCGTCACCTACCCATCCACTCACCCACCACCACCACCACCACCACCACCACCACCACCACCACCACCCACTACCCACCGTCATCACTTTCCACCACCGTCTTCCGCCGCCACTTGCCACCACTTGCTATTTCTCACTCTTTTTTATATTTTTAAATTTTTTTAAACATTTTGTCAATTACCAAACGCGTTTGTAGTTTATGTTTTTCTAAAAATAAACAAAAATCAGTTTATAAAATTTTTGTAAATATAAACTGAAAACGTAAACGTTACCAAACACACCCTAAGTGTTACCAAACGACACCTTAATGTTACCAATTTTATTTTATTTTTTTAATCAAGTACTGGTATGTATTTGTACTAGTCTCTCAAGCACAAACTGGTACTCTTTTTATAATGGGTAAATTACAAACACATCTTATGAATTTTATTTAAATTATAAATTGTGATTATAAAAATTATATTATGTCCTTTAATATTTTTAATTTCATAATAAATAGGTCTTTTTATTAATAAATCATCAATTTAATTAACATTTTTTAATAATGTTAAAATTTTATTTCAATTAATAATTCAAATAATTTTATTATTGTATAGGTGAACAGTTAGAAATTTCACTTTTTTAATTAATTATGTTAAATAAAAAATTCTGATAGGGAGATATTTGTAATTTTCCAAACTATAAGAGATAATTCGTATGTTAAGCAAATCTCAAAGGTGTATTTGTAATTTATCCTTTTATAAATACTATTGTGGTGGTAGCGATGATAAATGTTACAATTACATTTTTTTAATTATAATTAAAAAAATAATTACAATTAAATATCATAAAAAGTATAATTAAAAATATTCTTTATTATAATTAAAATAATATCATAATTAATATTATAATGAATCATAACTAATATTACGATAAATCAATCACTTATACATCTATATTATATTTATATATATATATATATATTGAAATCAAGTCCAACTGTTCCTGGGTACAAATGTGCTGATCATTTCTATGAGATTTCAAACATTTTCCCCACGTATTGCCACCCCCAATCCCCCAGTCTTTCTGAATAGTTTATCAAAGCGGCTACAGGGCCCAAAATACACAACGGCTTGAATGGTTCGAATTAGTTTCCCTCTGAAAATTTGATGCACGTGGAGCTCACCTGTTCTGCATGTTGGAAAAATGGTTTATATAGGTTTATTTTGGGTCAGTTTTGAGCCCAAAATTGAGTGGACTCTGAATGTCTTTTGGAACGGGTCCGAAAAGGTGAAGTGCTCCTTGCCACGTAGCAAGTCACACGGTGAAGACGGTTTGTCAAAACTATTTATGAGTGAATGAGAACATGACGTCATTTTCGGATCTAACATTAATTTTTTATATAAAATTCTTTTGAATTTTTTCAATAAAAATTATTATAGGAATTTAATTTAATTCTAAATTCAAATTTTAGGTTTTTGAGTGGTTTCCTAAAGTTTGTAATTGTGGGAATTTAATTTAATTCTAAATTCAAATTTTGGGTTCCTAAGTGGTTTCCTAAAGTTTGTACATCTTTCTTTATTTATTAAACTATTCAAATTGTTTAATATATATATATATTCAAATAGTTTAATATATATATATATATATATATTCCAATTAGTTTAAATAATAAAGTTCAACAGGTTTATAAGTGTTCCACAAACCAACGGTACTTTTTTCAAATGAATTGGAAAAAATGTTCCAGCAACGGTTATGTAGTGGGTGCACCTGTTCGAGTTTATTTGTGCACCTTTTCACTTATTTTGATACCTGTTCGGGTCTATTGTTTGCCTATAAATACTATGATTTTTCAGCAGTCCATGGTATTCGAAAAATTTAGTCTGCAATCTTTCAATTTGCTATCCAGATTTTATTCTTTGCTATTTATTCTTCATATATAATTTTAGGAATAAATATTCAGAGAGTTAGAACACAGGTTTTGTTCGCCGAACAATTTATTTTGGAGTGCTACTACAAATTGGTTAAGATCATTGCATCCTAGGAGATAGTCGCCACTCAAGCGTAAGCACCGTAGCAGGGCGAGTCTGTCTTAAGGACAGAGTGTCACACACTCAACTTGGTCTTTGAATTTTCTTCTAATTCGGTTCAATAAATAAATTCGGTACGTTATTTATTTATTTTGTTTGATTTATTTCATTTATTTTATTTACACAGAAGATTGTTCCAATAATTTTAAAACAGATTCGAATTATTCTGTTTACAGAATTTTTCGTTTGTTTCATTTTCTCTTTCTGACAACTAATAGTACGATACTGATGTCATTAACAATTCAGAATATATTTTTGTGAAATTTTGTCAGAAAATTATTTTTGGTTTTTAGAATTTATTTTCTGAGTTTTCATTAATTAACATTCTGTTTCAGTATTTTAATTATTGGAGTGTTACAAGAGATTTAAGTTTCTGTGTGAAATTAATTTTGTTAAATAAAATTTTATTTTATTTCCAAATTAATTGAAAAATAAAAGTAATATTCTTATTTCTTTTATTTTACAGAATTTAATTTCTTATGTGGAATTAATTTGGTTAAATAAAATTTTATTTTATTTCCAAATTAATTGAATAATAAAAGTTATATTCTTATTTCTTTTATTTTACAGAATTTAATTTTTTGTGTGGAATTATTTTGGTTAAATAAAATTTTATTTTATTTCCAAATTAATTGAAAAATAAAAGTTATATTTTTTATTTCTTTTATTTTACTGAATTTAATTGTCTGTGTGAAATTAATTTGTTTAAATAAAATTTTATTTTATTTTCAAATTAATTAGAAATAAAAGTTACATTCTTGTTTCTTTTATTTTTTACAGAATTTAATTATGTAAATTTGGTTTAATTTTCTGTGTAGTGTAAATTCTAATTATAATTTTGTTTTATAAATTATAATTGATTACTACTGAAACTAATGCCTAAACAAATACAACTGTGGTGGCTGCAATTGCACCAACCCTCTCTCCTGTGGTGACAGTACCAATAAATCATGGAGAGAAGCCAGAGAAGTTCTTAGGAACTGACTTTAAAAGATGGCAATAGAAAATGTTGTTCTATCTTACAACTCTGAACCTGGCTCGTTTCCTCCGTGAAGATGCTCCTATCCTGAAAGAGGATGAAACCGACCGGCAAGTGGTTGCTGCGGTTGATGCTTGGAAACATGCCGATTTCCTTTGCCGGAACTACATCTTGAACGGACTTGATAACACATTATACAACGTCTACAGTCCTATCAAGACAGCAAAGGAACTTTGGGAATCGTTGGAGAAAAAGTACAAAACGGAAGATGCCGGCTCAAAGAAATTTGTGGTTGGCAGATTCCTGGATTTTGTAATGGTTGATTCAAAAATTGTGATCAGCCAAGCTCAAGATTTCCAACTCATTCTGCATGACATTCACGCAGAAGGCATGTCTCTCAGTGAATCCTTCCAAATTGTAGCCTTAATTGAAAAATTACCAAAAGGCTAGAAGGAATTCAAGAACTACCTCAAACTACCTCAAACACAAGCGCAAAGAAATTTCTATGGAAGAATTAATTGTGCGTTTGAGGATTGAGGAGGACAACCGCAATTCTGAAAAGCGGGCTGGTAAGCATCCTATGGAGTCTAAGGCAAATGTGATGGAACATGCTTCAAAAACTAAGAAACGAAAGTCTTTTGGAGAAAGTTCATCACAAGGCTCTAAAGGGGAGGAAAATAAAAAGTACAAGTTTAATGGCAAATGTTACATTTGTGACAAAGAGGGACATCGGGCCAAAGATTGCCGTAGCAAAGGCAAAAGCAAAAGAAGAACAAGCAAGAAGCCTGCTCAAGCCCATATGACCGAAGTGGACAATATTTCTAATGGTATAGATGATATCAATCTTTCTGCAGTTGTTTCCAAGGCAAATCTTGTCGGAAATCCTAAAGAATGGTGGATGGACACTGGTGCTACTCGCCATATTTGTGCCGACAAAAAGATGTTTACATCTTATTCTACAGGGGACAATGGTGAACAACTTTTAATGGGCAACTCCTCAACTTCCAAAGTTGAAGGACAAGGAAAGATTGTACTCAAGATGACATCTGGAAAGGAACTCACTCTCAACAATGTGCTGCGCGCACCGGATATTCGCAAGAATCTTGTTTCCGGATCTCTGTTGAGTAAGAATGGATTTAGGCTAGTATTTGAGAGTGATAAATTTGTACTTACTAAGAATGAGATGTATGTAGGAAAAGGTTACATGTCTGATGGCCATTTCAAGTTAAATGTAATGACCGTTGTACTCTCAGTTATTAATAATAATACATTTTCTTCTTACTTGCTTGAGTCTTCAAATTTATGGCATAGTAGACTAGAACATGTTAATTATGGATCTTTGCGTCGATTAATTAATATGGAATGTTTACCTAAATTTGACATTGATTCAAATCATAAATGTGAAATTTGCGTTGAGGCAAAATTATCTAAAACTCCTTTTCATTCAATTGAAAGAAGTACGGAACCACTTGAATTAATTCATAGTGACATTTGTGATTTTAAATCAATTCAAGCTAGAGGTGGGAAAAAGTATTTTATCACTTTTATAGATGACTATACTAGATATAGTTATGTTTATTTAATTCGAACCAAGGATGAAGTTTTGGAAACTTTCATTCAATATAAGAATGAAGTTGAAAATCAACTTGGTAAGAAAATCAAGAAACTTAGAAATGATAGAGGGGTGAATATGAATCACCTTTTGGTGAATTTTGTAAAGAACATGGAATAATTCATCAAACCACTGCTCCTTACTCACCTCAGCAAAATGGAATTGCTGAAAGGAAAAATAGGACTTTAAAAGAAATGATGAATGCTATGTTAATAAGTTCTGGATTGCCTCAGAACTTGTGGGGGGAAGCAATACTTTCTGCTAATTATATTTTAAATAAAGTATCCCGAAAGAAAGTGAATCAAACACCTTATGAAATATGGCATGGTAGAGTACCATCCTACAAATACTTAAAAGTGTGGGGGTGTTTGGCTAAAGTGGCTATTCCTAGTCCTAAAAAGACTAAGATAGGTCCTAAGACCATTGATTGCATTTTCATTAGTTATGCCAAGAATAGTAGTGCATATCGGTTTTTGATTCATAAATCAGAACATTCCGAAATGCATGTAAATACTATTATTGAATCTCGAAATGCATCTTTCTTTGAGCCTGTATTTCCAAATAAGACTTGACAAGAGACTAGTAACAATAAGAGATCTCATGATGCTATTACTAGTCAGGATCAAGAACATGATCAAGAACAAGAGTTAGATCAAAATGAGGAAGATGAACCTAGGTGTAGTAAACGTGCTAGAACCTCAAAATCTTTTGGTCCAGATTTTCTAACATTTTTGTTAGAAAATGAGCCTTTAACTTTTAAAGAGGCTATGTCTAGTCCTGAAGCTCCTTTATGGAAAGAAGCTATCAATAGTGAAATTGAATCCATCTTGCAAAATCACACTTGGAAATTAGTGGACTTGCCACCAGGTTGTAAACCTCTTGGGTACAAGTGGATTTTCAAAAGGAAAATAAAAGCGGATGGATCAATTGACAAATACAAGGCAAGACTTGTGGTCAAAGGTTTTAGGCAAAAAGAAGGTCTTGATTACTTTGACACATACTCACCGGTTATTAGAATAACATCCATTAGAATGCTAATTGCCATTGCATCTCTATACAATCTAGAAATTTATCAAATGGATGTTAAAACCGCTTTCTTAAATGGTGAGTTAGAGGAAGAAATTTACATGGAACAACCAGAAGGGTTTTCTGTTCCAGGGAAAGAAAAGAAAGTGTATAAATTAGTTAAATCATTATATGGTTTAAAACAAGCGCCAATGCAATGGCATGAGAAATTTGACACGGCAATGATGTCAAATGGATTTAAAATTAATGAGTGTGACAAATGTGTTTATATTAAAAACACAGACAAATGTTATGTCATTATATGTCTTTATGTGGATGATATGCTCATCATAGGTAGTAATAATGATATGATTAAAACTACTAAGAAAATGTTGAATAAACATTTTGACATGGGCATTGCTGATGTAATTCTTGGTATGAAAATTATCAAAACATCAGAAGGATATGCTTTGTCACAATCTCATTACATTGAGAAAATACTTGACAAATTCAGCAAAGATGATTATCATCTTGCTAGAACACCTGTAGATATTATTTTGTATCTTTCTAAGAATGTATAGGAAAGTATTTCTCAATTAGCGTATGCCCAAATTATTAGAAGCTTAATGTACTTGATGAACTGCACTCACCCAGATATAACTTATGCAATAAGTAAATTAAGTAGATATACGAGTAATCCGGGAGTAGAACACTGGAAAGCAATTATAAGGGTTCTTAGATATCTCCGATTTACTCGTAACATTGGGCTTATTTATACTAGATATCCAGCAGTACTTGAAGGATATTGTGATGCAAATTGGATATCAGATACAAGAGACTTAAAGTCCACTAGTGGGTATGTCTTTACTCTTGGTGGGGCGGTTGTATCTTGGAAATCTTCCAAACAGACTTGCATTGCTAGGTCTACTATGGAATCAGAATTCATAGCCTTAGACAAAGCAGGGGAAAAGGCAGAATGGCTTCGCCACTTCCTTGAAGATATTCCAATTTGGCCAAAACTGGTGCCTGCTATATGCATATATTGTGATAATCAATCAACTATAGGTAGAGCACAGAGTCATATGTATAATGGTAAGTCACGACACATTCGTTGTCGACATAACACCGTGAGACAACTACTCTCTAATGGAATTATTTCCATAGAATATGTTAAGTCTAAAGGGTTAGCAAGAGAGTTAATTGAGAATTCATCGAGGGGAATGAGACTTAAGCCTATTAAATAAGAGTTACCACAACGGCAACCCAACCTAGTTGACTGGAGATTCCAAGATCTAGGTTCAAAGGAACAACCGAGTTGTGAATGACTCAGAAGGATCACTGGGGAGTCTAACTCCTACCCATTTCTTTGATGAAATAGTGATGTCTGCAGCGTCTGAGGTTAAGTAAAATTTTAATGATTCTTATATCTAGGTAAATCTAGTGGAGTATGGCAGGATACTCTTCATAAGAATCACCTATGTAAGTGTGAACTGGGCCGGTTCTATAAGATTTGTGAAGGGCTACAAATCTTTAGAGCGCTTATGAAAGACCAGGTTGTTCTGGGCTAAAATAAACACAATAGTGAGAACTAAACTGTGTCTGGGGATATACCGTGTGAGTTCTATTGTCTTGATTTACACAAACGGCTAAATTGTTCAAGACATCATGTTCACTGGTTAGCTAGTAAATCCGATAGTGTTTCACAAGGGAAGGTTCAAAGCCAAAAGCTACCTATACTTTGCAGAATATTTCCTATTTCTGTACTCTCTGTATTTAGATCATGTTGCTGCATTTTTTCTTTGTCAAATTCCATTCACGCGGGGGATTGTTGGAAAAATGGTTTATATAGGCTTATTTTGGGCCGACTTTGAGCTCAAAATTGAGTGGGCCCCGAATGTCTTTTGGGGCAGGTCCGAAGAGGTGAAGTGTTCCTTGCCACGTGGCAAGTCACACGGTGAAGACGGTTCGTCAAAACCATTTATGAGTGAATGAGAACATGACGTCGTTTTCGGGTCTAATATTAATTTTTTAGATAAAATTCTTTTGAATTTTTTCAATAAAAATTATTATGGGAATTTGATTTAATTCTAAATTCAAATTTTGGGTTCCTGAGTGGTTTCCTAAAGTTTGTAATTGTGGGAATTTAATTTAATTCTAAATTCAAATTTTGGGTTTCTAAGTGGTTTCCTAAAGTTTGTACCTCTTCCTTTATTTATTAAACTATTCAAATTGTTTTATATATATATATATATATATTCCAATTAGTTTAAATAATAAAGTTTAACAGGTTTATAAGTGTTCCACAAACCAACGGTACTTTTTTCAAATGAATTGGAAAAAATGTCCCAGCAACGATTATGTAGTGGGTGCACCTGTTCAAGTTTATTTGTGCACCTTTTCACTTATTTTGATACTTGTTCGGGTCTATTGTTTGCCTATAAATACTATGATTTTTCAGCAGTCCATGGTATTCGAAAAATTTAGTCTGCAATCTTTCAATTTGCTATCCAGATTTTATTCTTTGCTATTTATTCTTCATATATAATTTTAGGAATAAATATTCAGAGAGTTAGAACACAGGTTTTGTTCGCCGAACAATTTATTTTGGAGTGCTACTACAAATTGGTTAAGATCATTGCATCCTAGGAGATAGTCGCCACTCAAGCGTAAGCACCGTAGCAGGGCGAGTCTGTCTTAAGGACAGAGTGTCACACACTCAACTTGGTCTTTGAATTTTCTTCTAATTCGGTTCAATAAATAAATTCGGTACGTTATTTATTTATTTTGTTTGATTTATTTTATTTACACAGAAGATTGTTCCAACACTGCATAGCAAACTAATGAAATGAAACAAAAAAAAACAGAAGCAAGCTGTCACGACCCAAACCCGGCCCTATGGGTTTAGCATCGTAACCGGCCAGTAATCCGAGATTACCGAAGGCCTGCTTAACAGTAGTACAGTAAAATAGAGTTCAGGGCCCGGCGGAAGCCAATACAGTAAATGAATAATGTCCATTGAGCTGTGACAGTCTGTATGCCAAAAAGATTTTTCATGCATTCATACACACAAACAGTACAGTCTATACAGAATTTACAGTCACACAGTACAGGGACCTAATCCCTTGATAACAGTACAGTTAACATTCAGTCTATACAATCCATTCGGTTATTCCAAACAGTAAGACAGTACAGAAGGAAGACAGTACAGAAGGGGGAATTGTAAAACACCCCTAAGCCTTGACATGATAGGCTCGGAACCTCGCAGTGAGGCACATAGGCTGGCTTGACAAAACTGGAGTAACCCTGACGCTCCTAGCCGCGGTCTGGTGCCTGTACACCTACATATATATATATGAGCAGTGAGTTAAAGCCCAGTGAATAACATCATGCGTAAAGAGGTTATGAATGAAATGTTCTTACAGTAATGAAATCAGTTCATTAAACAATACTTCAGTCTTTCAGTCAGAACAGTTATTCAGTCATATGTGGTACATCCATTAGCATAGCAGTAAACAGTAGGTCTTAAAGACCGAACAGTAATGATGGCCATCAATCAGTAAACAGTAGTGGTTCCACGAGGGAACCGACAGAGATCTCTGTAACAGTAACAGTAACAGTAATAGTAACAGTAGATGCCAAGGATGCCACAGTACAGTTTAGAATATAGGACATACATTCATTCAATAAACAATATCAGTTCCGTAAACAGTTCAGTTTAGTATTCAGAAGATAATCATTTGAACATATCTTTACACAATTGTTACTCACAGAGTTCGGGCTACAGTATGCTAGAGCGTGTCTCCCCAGTCGCCAACCCTACACAGTTAACAGATTGAACACACTAAGCTACACAGATGGGAAAGCTAATGACTTAATCCCTAATTGCCTCGGTGTGTTCTACATCTATATCCTCAATAAGATGGCTTAAACTAGGCCTAAGCATGCCTAGAATGGGATGAGGATGCAAAGATGTGATCAGAAAACAGTTTCAAAATATTCAGAAAAACAGAGTCCCGCTCGAGCGCAGTTTTCCCCGCTCGAGCGGACATGCAACAAAGGTACACGCTCGAGCGTAATCTTTCCCACTCGAGCGTACTGTAAAAGTACTGGATGGGTGAAATCTCCGCTCGACTGACGCTCGACGCCCGCTCGAGCTTGAGACACATGATTCCGCTCGAGCGCCCAATCCTCCGCTCGAGCGGACTGTAAAACAGTGCAGAGATACTGGATGCTCGGATTCCACGCTCGAGCGTCACTTCCCCCGCTCGAGCGGAAGTGCAAAATCTGGGAATTCCAGATTGCACCTCCAGGCCAAAAACCAAGTTCAAAAGCATCAAAACCGATCCTCTTGGGCTGAATTTCTGGAAAAACACTTGTAAACACATGGAATAACCTGATTCAAAGCTCAATTTGAGAAATCAAAGCCCAAGGGTGTTTTATTCAAACCCAATTTCAAACCAATTTCATGAACATGGAGAACATGCAAACATGCATGAATTCAAATCATTTCAAAGCTTCAATTTGATGCTCTAAGGAGCCAATTGATCCAAAAACAAGTTGAAAACATGGACCATTACAAAATTATGAACATGCATGTATCATTTTACCATGAATTCAACTCAAACTTCTACATTACAAACATGCATGCATGAATTAACTTCTAATTCAACAACAATGAACCAATTCTAGACTTAAATCACTAGAGGCTCAAGAATCTTGCATGAATAAGCTTAAACACAACAAGGAGGGGTTGAAATCCTTACCTAGAGCTTCAATTACAAGGCGAGAAAGCTTAATGTGCAACCTATGTTCCAATTCCTTCAATTACCAAGCAATCTACAAGCAAAATGAGATGAAATTCACTCCTCTAGTTCATCTCTCTCTCTAAGGTCGGCAAGAACAAGGAAAATGGCTGAGCAAATGTTTGATCTAGGTGTATAATGAGGCTCAAGTATATGTATTGAGTGGGCCACTAAGGGTGGCAATTCGGTAATTAAGCCTAACTCTTTAATTAGCTTATTTTAATCTAATTTAATCATACCTAGTCAGTTTTCAGATAATTATACCATAAAATCACATTAATTCTAAGGATCATAGAACACTAACCAATTCCCGGTTCGGCCGCCGATAAGGCCTTCAATTAGCAGTTTAAACATAAAACAAGCAGATAGAATACAAATTAACATACACACTCAGTCAATTCAGTTCCAGTTTTCAGTCAGTCAGTTTAGTACTTTAACCAGTCCAATTATCAGTCATAATCAGTTCAGTTTAACGGTAATCGATGTTCATCGGTAATCAATCAGTCATTAATTGATAAACAGTATGAGGGTTGTTACACAAGCGAATGGAGATAGAGGGAGATTGCGACCATGACGACGACGGCGAGAGAGATGACCACGACGACGACTGACCTGGTGTTCACCGACGAGTTTCACTGACCACCATCCACCGCTGTTCGGAATCTCCATGCCGAATGTCTTAAACATTTTGTATCTGTGCATGTAGGTAAGTAATTGGTTTATAAACTGATATTTGATACAGATATTTGGTTTATAAACATTTTGTCTCATTTGTCAACTGATATTTGATACAGTTTATAAACTACGGTTGTCTCATTTGTCAACTGATATTTGATATAGATTATAAACAGATTATAAACTACGGTTATAAAAAATTCATCTTGTATAGTTTTGTGAAAACTGTATGAAATATTTGTTTGATTTGATCTGTGTCTGTTATAAAAATTTTTTTTTTTGGTTGTTTTGGAAGTAAGCCATTTGTTAAACATTTCCATTGTAGTGATACATGCCAATTGTTTGATGAATGTTCCCATAGAGAAATCGTCCTGATTTTTTGTGTTGGTTGATGAAAGTCCTGATGCTAATTTGCGTCATCTTTGTTGATGCTAATCTGTGTCACTCTAAATTATGTTTGAAACTAATTTTGTCATTTAGGGTAATTCACCTAATCTCAGTGTTCTTAATTTACCTAATCAACTCATTACTCAGTGTCCTGATGCTAATCTCAGTGTTCTTAATTTACTCAGTGTCCTGATGCTAATCAACTCATTACTCATTACTCAGTGTCCTGATGCTAATCTCAGTGTTCTTAATTTATCTCAGTGTTGTCATACATTGCTAGTTAACTTTGAAAATGCACTCACATTGTTGTCATCTCAATGTTGTCATTTACCATCTAAGAACTTGAAAATCATTGTAAACCATTTCAATGATGTTTGATAAGACATAGAACTTTCATGGACATTAAAAGAAATGGTATTAATTAACTTTGAAATGAAATATCCCAATCCAATATAAAAAACTAAGTGGTTACTGGTTAAGTTGGAGAACCTTAGAAAAATTGAAATGCACATACATGCACTTACACTTTATTTTCTATTTGGTTTGAAGCTACACGAACTACATGCTTCAATGGACATTGATTCAAACAATCCTTCATTCAATGGGAGTGAGGAAGTTGAAGAGGCAGAGAACAATCCATCATTAAATGAGATTGGTGAAGTTGAAGAACCTAAGAAGGGTATGTGTTTTAGCTCAAAGCAAGAAGTATATTCGTTTTATGCAAAATATGCGAAGCACCTTGGATTTGCTATAGCTTATAGAACACAGAATATTGGACAAGATGGGGAAGTAAAATACTTTGGCATTGAATGTACTCAGGCACGCAAGAGAACAAAACGATCAGAAGTACACCCTCTCGAACCATCTTTGTCATCCTTCATTGAATGTAAAGCAAAGGTTAGAGCAACTCTACAAAAGGATGGAAGATTTAAGTTGACCACAGTTGTGCTTAAACATACACATGACTTGATTCCTAGTGACTCACGACATTTTGCAATGAATAAGAGAATTCTTACCCCTGTGAAGAGAAGACTAGAAATAAATGATGAAGCAGGGATAGGGGTGGCTAGGAATTTTCATTCTATAGTTGTTGAAGCAGGGGGGTATGAGGCATTAACATTTGATGAACGAGATGCAAGGAATCATATTCAGAGTATGAGAAGATTGAGGTTTAGGGTAGGATACTAAATCAGTTGCACTTTATTTTCATAGGATGCAACAACAAAATTCGAACTTCTATTCTGCAATTGACCTCGATGAAGATGGTCGCATGCGAAACTTGTTTTGGGCGGATGCAAAGAGTAAGGCAACTTATAAAGCATTTGGGGATGTGGTTTCATTTGACACAACTTATCTGACAAACAAATATGATATGTCATTTGCTCCGTTTGTAGGAGTTAATCACCATGGGCAGTCAATTTTGCTTAGTTGTGGGCTGTTATCTAATGAGAACACTGAAACATTTGTGTGGCTATTCAGAGAATGGTTAAGTTGCATGTCTGACGTTCCTCCAAAAGCTATAATAACAGACCAGTGCAGAGCTATGCAAAATGCCATTGAAGTTGTCTCATCACAAGTTCGACATCGTTGGTGCTTATGGCATATAATGAAGAAAATTCCTGAGAAATTAAGAGGATATGCCCAATATGAATCCATCAAGTTTGCTTTGCAAAATGCTGTTTATGATTGTTTTACAAAAGATGAATTTGATGAAGAATGACAAGCGATGATTGCAAAGTTCAATCTAGATGATAATGAGTGGTTGGGGGTATTATACAGTGAGCGACATAGGTGGATTCCTGCCTATGTGAAGGATGTTTTTTGGGCTGGCATGTCGACTACACAACGAAGTGGGAGCATGAACGCATTTTTTGATGGATATGTAAACTCAAAGACAACTTTAAAGCAATTTGTTGAACAGTATGATAATGCCTTGAGAAAAAAGGTTGAGAAAGAGATAAAAGCAGACTTTAAATCTCGAAATAAATTGTATGATTGCTTTAACGGTATATGAATTTGAGAAGCAATTTCATGCAGCCTACACGAATTCAAAATTTAAAGAAGTACAAGTAGAATTGAAACGACTATTGTATTGTCGTGCGAATCTTGTCAAAGAGGAGGGAGCAATTTGTACTTATCATGTGAAGGAGGCTGTTCTTGTTGGTGAGAAAATAAAGACTGTGGAATTTGTTGTGTACTTTAATGCAAGTGAATGTGAATTGCATTGTATGTGTCGATGGTTTGAGTTTAGGGGCATTATGTGTGCTCATGCAATTACTGTGCTACTTGAGAGGTGTATATATCAGGTGCCAGATAAATACATTGTATTAAGATGCAGAAAAGATGTCGAAATAGGGTACACATGCATTCCAACCACATGCACTAAAGCCGAGGTTGTTCATAATGCAAAGTTGCACGATAAATACCACAAGATGTTGCATGAAATCATAGAAATTGCTGCCAAAGATGATGGTAAACACGAAGTGCTTGATCTTGGGTTGATAGAAATGAAGGATAGAGTGAGAAAATATCAATCGGGTAGTACGAGTCATGTACCACCTTCTACTAGTAACATGCCACCTTCTACTAGTAATGTACCACCTTCTCATAGTTCATTGAGAAGTCTGTTTGCTCGTAGTACTACAAAAGCAAGCATGTCTCGCAAGATGCTTAGTCCTATGGTTGCTCGTCGAAGAGGACGTCCATGTACCAAACGAAAGGTTAGCAAAGTGGATGAAATAGTGAATCGGTTGAAGGGAAAGAGTAAAAAGTCTCCAAAAGCACAAGTAAGTTTTTTTGTTATGTGTGACATGGAAATTATTGAATTTATTTAAGATAAATTATTCACCAATGTCTCTGTGTCTTACTATAGAGATGCATGGTTCCTCAATGTCAGCCTCGGAAGTTAAATTTTCCTGGTTCAGTTGATATGCAATACAATACTTATCATGACCCGGTATGTATTTGAATTTTTATGTTGTTGGTTGTTTTTTTATTTTAATGTGTTTTATGTATAATGAAATTGTGTTACAATGATCATAAGGTGACGCAAACTACACCTTACTATTTTCCTTGCATGGATGGCACGCAACAGAGTATGTATGTACCGGTATGTGGTCAATGTTTAAACTAAAATATTTGTTCTTGTTTTTATTGATATATGTGTTGAATGGACAATATTTGTAAAGTGTACTTGTTTATTGAATAGGCACAGTTTAGTCAAATGTAAGCGGTGGACAATATTGGAGGCACATCTCATACTCAATCAGGAATGGTGAACAACATCAGCAGTCAAAGTTCGACAATCGCTTCAAATTTTGTTCACTTCAATGTAGATGCGGATCCAAATGTCCCATTTTTTTTTTAGTTTCGCATTGTACTTTTACTTTTTTTTTTTTTTTTTTGTATGGAATGCTCCTCAGATGAGTTTGTTTGTAGAATACTATAGATGATGTTGAATGATGTTTAATTATAAATGATGGCAAATTGTATGTTCATGGTTAACTATGAATGATGGCAAATTGTCTATGAATTTGATGTTGTTAATGGTGGCAAATTGTACTTCTATATTAATGGTTAACTATGAATCTGATGTTGTACTTCTATGAGTCTGATGTTTAACTATAAATGATGGCAAATTGTATGTTAATGGTAATATTTTCTGTTGAATGATGACAAATGGATGTTGAATGATGGCAAATTGTATGTTGAATGGGCCACATTTTGAATGCTCAATCTGTATATAGCGACCCTGGGTCTCTACCCGACTGTCATGGTATTTTGGATCCAAATCTTGTTGTTTGATGCTGCTGGTTATGTCTTTCTTCCTTACACCTCTTGAGTTTGAGTTTTGGAATGACTTGAGCGTGTTTAGAACAGGTTGGTCACCTTTCGGTCTAGAATCTTGTTGCCCAAAATTTCGGTCTTCCGCTCGAGCGGGCCTTCTTGCGCTCGAGCAGAATTTGCCATCTTTCAGTATCGAGTGTCTCTGCAAAAGTGCTGAAAGAGTGTTTTTCATGCTCGAGCGACATTTCTTACGCTCGAGCGTGTCTGAGCTCGAGCGGCCCTTCTGGCGCTTGAGCGGATGTCTGCAATCTGGGAAATACTAGACGGGTGAAATCCACGCTCGAGCGGTTCTCTTTGCGCTCGAGCGAGTTGTTGTTGCTGTGTCTGACGCTCGAGCGTGAAACTTTACGCTCGAGCGGAATTCGCGTATATCAGATCGTAAAAGCGACTTTTTACATAACTTTTTCATCCAAACCCTAGGTTGAGAGCTTCTCTCTCTAGAAATACCCCCTCTCTGTATTTGACCTAAATCTAGTGATCTTCTCACCTCCTTCCTTAGACAAAAAGGTTGAGCTCTTCAAGATCTTCATTTCCATCCAAGAAGAAGTGGGTTTTGCCATTTTTGAAAGCTTCACCTTTGTCTCACCCTTCTCCTTTGGCTTTTACTTTGAGGTAGGGATATTCTTGAGTTATATATACTAGTTTTGCCCTTTTATGATGATTTAAGAGTTCTTTCTAGTTTGTGATGATATTAGCCTTGTGATTTCAAAATGTAAAGGTTTGCCTCAAAAGAGGGTTTCTCTTTTAACTCTAAATTTTTGGTCAATCCTTGAGGGTTCATCTTGTTGACCTAAGAAAAGAAATGTTTTGGGTGAGAGTTTTCACCATGAAATGGGAAGTGATGGTTTTAAGAAAAATCCTAGAAATTGGGGATTTTGGTAATATGGCAAATGTCTTTGAAATTTTTTATTTTCATGTTTTAAAATGATGAAGAGAGTAAGTTGCATCAATGTTTGGCAAAATGGAAAATTATTTGTTATATGAAATTGAGGTGTAAATGTTAAATTGTTGACAATACATAAATGAGCAAGGTTGTGGCAAGACTAATTTGTTATATCTTGTGATATGGAAATTGTGACTATGTGTTGATGAAATATATTAATCATGTGAATGAACATTGAAAAGAGAAGATGAGAATGTAAATGTTGACATCGTAGTAGAGATACTCAAGAGTGGAGAAATGTCTTAAAATATGGAAAGGATCATTTGCATTGCATGTTATTTCCTTTATCATAGTGCATTGTGAATCTAAATCATTGAGATTTCCATTATGAGGAAAAGAAATAGTTATTGTGTTGAGAACTATGAAAATGTGTAAGGGGTAAATACGTTGATAAGTCCGGATGGGAGGTGTAGATGAATTTGTTAAGTTGGCTTAAGTGTCCAGGGTGAAAGACTCGAAAGCCGCGCGGATAGGTGTTGAGCCTTCAGGTTAGTACCGGTAAAAATGACAGTTTGGTAGTACTCGTAGAGTCTACTTGCAGACATCGGCCTAGGGATTACCAGCGTCGTATTTACCGCTCCTATTGAATTAATAAATGGAAATTTGAAATTGATGAGATCACATGGTGATATTGAGAATATGGTGATTTTGAATTGGTGCATTGAAATGAATGTTTTTCCTCAGTACCTTAATCTTGGCATGGCATTGTAATCACATTTGTTTTTATGTTGAGGAAAAAGCATAACTGTATATACTTTGTAAGGATTCTCTACTGGGCTTTGTGCTCACCCCTGTGGAATTTGGTGCAGGTAAAGATGTGGTGATCTCGCCGAACTGATGGTGTGGATATTTTGAGAAGAGTACATAACTCTTTTATTTTGTGATATTCTTTTGAGCCAATGGCTAATGTGTATGGGTTGCAGAAACCATTTGATGTAACCAGGCTCATGCCTTGGAAGATGTAAGCCCTTAACGGCATTGTATTGTTTTGAATGGAAGTTTTACATGCTATAGATTCATAAGTTTTGTATCGATAAATGTATACCCGCATGTAAAACTTTCGTAAAGACTCTTTTTTTAATTATGTAAAGATGGGCAGATGGTTGTTATTGTTGAGTGAACGTTGATTACTTATGGGTAGTTCATGTCGAATTATTTTGAGGCGTTACACTGTATGTCTATGAATTTGCCTGAATGCTCTAGGTTATGGTCAGATTATGTCTATGAATCTGCCTGAATGGGCCAGATTTTGAATGCTCAAATGTATGTCTTTGAATGCTCCAGGTTATGGTTCTTGAAATCTGTTAAAGATTTATCAATCTGTTAAACATTTTCAATCTGTTAAACAGTTCAGCAGGTTATGGTAATATTTTCCAGGTTAATGGTAATATTTTATGTTGAATGATGGCAAATGGATGTTGAATGATGGAAAATTGTATGTTGAATGGGCCAGATTTTGAATGCTCAATCCGTATGTCTATGAATCTTCCTGAATGCTCTAGGTTATGCTCTAGGTTATGTCTATGAATCTGCCTGAATGGGCCAAATTTTGAACAGAACCATTCAAACAGATCCATTATGTGAATTTGCTCCAAGTTATATTTAAACAGATCCATTCATAATAAAATAGATCCATTCAAACACTACATTCAACATGTCAATCTGTTAAAATAGATCCATAATAAAATGCTCCAGGTTATGGTTGTTCAATCTGTTAAAGATTTGTCAAACAGATCCATTCAAACACTACATTCAAATTACATAATAAAATTACATAATAAAATACACAAAATATGTCCATTACATCCATTCAAACACTACATTCAACATGTCCATTACATTCATTTACATGATAAAGTACAAAAATACACAAAATACAATGACATAAGTCATTGCCTTGAAAATCTTATTCATCCTTTCAAGCCTTCTATTATGCTCATGAATTGCATTGTCTATCTTACCAAGCCTTCTCCTTAGATCATTAATTTCTTCTGTTCTTATATCTATGGAGGTAACATCGTTGTCATCATCATCTGCGAACCTGAAGTAATTGCAGTGTTCGTTTGCACTTTACAATGCACAAGAATCGATTAATCAAATCAGACAAATGAAATTTGTAAAAAGTAAAACATTAATTTATATAACAGATACTTACATATTTTGTTGGGCAAACAAAAAACACACGTCCTTCATTTCCATTGTCATTGGTTCGTACAATATGCATGGAAGCTGTTCTTCCATAATAACAGAATCTTGGCTTTAATCTTATGTTCCTATTATTAGTAGAAGATGAAACAATTTTTTTATCTGCATAAAAAATAAAAATAGATTCAACTACCTCATATTGATGGATAAGCGTCCTACTGATGCATAATTATGCATTCATAGTGATGCGATCCATAAACAGAGATCAATCTTGATAACAAAGCCACTTTAAATTCTTATGAATGTTGAATACTTATGAATGTTAAATGCATAAATTCAATGTTGATAACAAAGTGAATGCATTCATCTGATTAAAGAGTTCAATCTGTTTTGTCAAATACTTATGAATTTGAAGTGGCTTCCTTTAAATTCAATCTTCATAACAAAGTGAATGCATTCATCTGTTTAAAAAGTTCAATCCGTTTTGTCAAATACTTATGAATGTTCAACTCTTTAAATTCTTCATAGATTCTTAAATGCTTAAACCAAAGTGGCTTCCTATTATCATACAAAAAAAAATCTGTTTAATGACAAAATAGTTCAATCAGTTTTTTGCTTAAACCAATGTTCAACTCCCTAACAATCTGTTTAAAGAGTTCAATGAACAGGAAAAATGATAGAGTTCAAACAAAACCCCAAATAGATTCAATGGTAATGTTACTTATGAATCTGTTACTTGGAATGATCTTTTAAAGGTATCCATCTCAAACAGATGATAAAGTTGGATAACTATGAATACTTAGAATGATCTGTCAAACAGATGATAAAGAGATGGATACTTAGAATGATATCCTCTGTATCCTCTGTAACCATTCTCATGAATCTGTTACTTAGAATGATCTATCAAACAGATGATAAAGTTGGATAAAGAGATGGATTCTTAGAATGATCTATCAAACAGATGATAGAGTTGGATAACTATTCAAGCACAACCAAATTAAAGCCAAAACCAATTAAAGCAAATCTGAAAACAGAGGCTAACAGATCGTGAGAATGGACACAGAGGATAATCAATCAATATATTTTGAACATAAGTCATCATAGATGTGTATTTCAAGCAATGCTAATCTCAAATGTATACAGAGGATAACCAATCAATATATTTTGAACATAAGTCATCACAGATGTGTATTTCAAGCAAAACCAATCAAATGTATACAGAGGATACAGATTCAAATACAAATCTCAAACCCTAACACATCATAAATTAAAGCCAAATCCTAATCCCTAACACAAATTTCAAGCAAAATCCAAACCTAAACACTCACAATCAACTAATTTCTACAAAACATTGAAGCCAAACATAAACCATAACATGGATCGATTTCAGGTTGACCTCAGTCGTCCTTCGTACTGCTTCAACAGACAAGTGAGAGAGGCGAGACTGAAGAGATAGCAAGAAGCGAGACTGAAGAGATAAAAATGAAATGATTATAATTTGGATGTGACATTTTGTCTTATTGACTTTTCAAAGCTATGTTTGGCATAAATATTTTGGGCTAAAATATCCATAAAAAACAAAATAAGCTAAAAAGCCAATAAAATAAAATGTCATATTCAAACCATAATCATTTTATTTTTTCTCTCACGAAAGTAAAAAAAAAAAACCAAAAAAATCCATCCAAACGAGACTTTTTAGCCACGGGCTAAAATAGTTAAAAAGCCAAAAAGTTAAAAAGCTAACCTATATCCCAAATGAAGGCTAACTTATTTTATCTTTTTGTAACTAGTTTAGTCAAAAAAAACCAACCCAACCCAATTACCAAACGACACCTTATTCAGCAGAAAAAAAAAAAAAAAAAAAACCCACATAAACTTCCTATAACTTCTTGTATCATGTATTTGTCCACATCAAATTCAAATAAAAATTTGTAACTTCTTATAATTTTACAGACCACTTCTTAAGTATACATACACCTAGCATATACATATATACATAAACATATGGGTATGCCAACCAAGAAATTCAGAAACTACATAATAATAGAATCCAGCATTTGCTCTGTTTGGTCCAGCTTTGGAAGTTATTTATTTATTTATTCTTTTTATTAACTCTGTCAGAGTGTTTGATTAATAGCTGGAAAAAAAAAATTTATTATCAAAAAGCCAAGAAAGTGATATTTTACTTTTTATACTATTATTTGTTATCCTTGAAAACCTACACAAAACAAGTTCATTATGTTCTATTCACCCAAAAAAAAAAGTTCATTATGTTCGATAGATGCCAATAAATTCAAGATCTCGCCTGAAGGAGTGTTTTTAACTTCATTTTCTCATTATCATATTTTAAATCAAGAAAAATTACACTAAACAAGTCCATTATATATAGACACAAAAAAAGTTACAATAAATAAGTCCATTATATTGAGAAAATTTTGAATATATGCCAATATATTACAATGATGCCCCCAAAGCATAACACAAGAAAAACAAACATTTTTATTCCATAAAAACAATTGTATCCGGAAATGTAATTTTTATTATGCTATTGTTAAAATGTAACACAATGAACACAAAAAAATACACTTTATTAATGTATTATCTATCATGCCATTATGATAAAAATATTGTGCCAAATTTAACCCAATGAATGTTTGATCATTAACTTATTTAAATTTATTGTACTATCCTAAAAATGTCATGTCATGCAACTTTTCTAATAAATTAATATAAAATTAATTTTTTTTTTTAAAAAAATACTAACCATCATATTAAATAATTTTAATTCAAAATGCAACTTTAAAGCATTCTATCAAAAAATATAAACCATTAAATTTGATTTAATTTATTTAATGTAAGTTCAAATTAAGCAAATGAATTAAAGTTTTTTAATATATTAATTATTTTATTTAAAAATCTCAAATAAAAGTTTAATTTAAAAACACTACAAACCCACACAATTAGGCACACAATTATATCTTATGGTTAAAGTTATGAAAATACAAAAATTTCATAATTTTAACATAATTACATTAGGTGTCCTTAAAGTTTTAATTCACAAGACACTTAGCTCCATTTTCATGTATAATTTGTTAGTCATATAGATAAATAAATAAATAAATATATATATATATATATATATTGTATTTTCATACTATCTACATTAATTTTGGTCTATTTAATCTTACTAAAAGAGAGCTTAGTATAATTATTTTAAAACTGTGGAGCTGCTTGTATTTTCTCTAAATTTCACAGAAGGGCCAGTGTAATTTATCCTTAAAATATCATATTTTGACACTATTTTGTTAAAATATGACATTAACACAATTGCAATGGTACAATCTACTAAAAATGATCTTAATAGGTACTCAATTGAGAAATGATATTCACACTCATTGTATTCTTTTCGATTCTTTTTTTGTCATAATGTCTCTCCAAAGACAAATGTGAGGCTAAAAAAATAATATGAATATCATACCTTTCAAGATTTCATGAAAGTTTTTATATAGTTTAATCTCGTTTTTCTAAGATATAAATAAATATAATCATCAATAGAGAGGATTGTTATATATTATCAGCATATGTCACGAAAATGCTTCATCTCCAATGTAGGATTGTTATATATCCAAGTGACAAATACCATTTTCCCTAGTGAATTCTAGATTCACAATTTTTAATCCACTCTCACAGTAAGGAAATTTTTTGTGCAAAAAAAAAAAAAAAAAGTAGCGACTGTAACTATGTATGCTCATCCTTTCTGAGTTATTGTAATGAAATGCTTCTTTAAACCTTAATGTTGTGTTTGGTTGAGGGATTTAGAAAGGGAAATAGAAAAGGTGGGTGAAATGTGAATAAATAATACCTATATTTCACCTAGTTTCACACACCTTTTTCATTTTCCTTTCCAAATCCCTTCCTAAATCTCCCAACCAAACACAACATAAATATCAAGGAAGCAACACACCAATTGCATTAATTAAAATCCAAATTTATAAATACATATAAATTGTGAGAAGCACAGAAAACACTTACCTTCAATTTCATGAACTTGAAACTCAGATACATCAACCGGCCAATATGTTCCAACAACCAGTTTCACTACTTTTGACTCCACTATTTTCCCTTTTTGCTTTTGTACAACATGTTGCTTTCACAAAAATAGTAAATGATCAAAGTGTGAAAGGGAATGTTGTTTTTATTGGACCATTGTTGACAAACCCCCCAAATATATCCTGTAACAGGCACATATCAACCATTAAAAGTAGCAACTCAGTGCATGACACTTCTACTACAGTAATCCTAGGGAGGACAAACACACACCTCCCTCCCATGTCCAAAGAGATTGTTTTCATTACTCAAACCCGCACCACTAAGAATGCCAACATTAAACCTTGCTGTTGGGCCAAACAACCCTTTTGCAAGTTGCAACAATTACTATGCAAATACTTGTAAGGAAAATTGCAAGGCCCAAAAAAGAAAATTACTTGTGAGGGCTATATCAACTCCTTCCTTAAAAGACTTATGTTGGGTTCATTAAAATGAGTTGGAATGAAATGATCAATCCATCAAAATATTCATTCTTATGTTTGGCTCACTAAAAAAGTTATGAAAAATACATTACAAATAGAATTATCATTGTAATGGAATAATTGTTCCACAAAAAGGATAAGGAATTAAGATTCCATTCAAATCTACATTCATTCTAGTGAACCAAACACTACATAATTCATTCACATGTGGAAAAATACCACATAAAAAATTTGTAATTATATATGCACGCCAGTAGCTCAATGCTGTAACTTTCAAATTGCATCCACAATTCATGAGGTTAAAAAAAGGGGGACAAAAGTCACAGCAAGCCTAAGCAATAACAGCAGCAAACAATGCTAGCAGTAAGGTATGACACACCAGAATCAGTACAACAATAAAGCAGCACACCAGAATTACTTCCATTTCTTGAACTTCAGGAACCTTCCCCCCGTGGTGCTTTTCATGCTTCGTGTGTTTACTGAACTTCCCGTGCTTAAACTTCCCATGGTGATGGCCATGTGACAGCTGGTGACTGCCATGTGACGAATGATGACCGCCATGCGATAGATGATGAGCTCCATAAGCAGCAGCCGCACCCCCAGCTATCAGTCTTCCCATACTAGGTCCTCCATGCCCTGTATATATTATTAATGAAAGAAATAACGTGTTATCAATAAAGGGAAAAAATAATAATAATAAAAGATTAGTGTTACAATTGAACAAACAGCATTGCAAGCCTGCCTGCTCAGGGTGTTAAGGATCATCATTACCTTGCATAAATGTAATTTAACAGGTACATTGTTATACTATATTGCAAACTAGTAGATGTAAATAGGAGGTAGAGAAATGAAAAATTAACAACAAAAAAAAAAAAAGAAGGTTCAATAATCAGACATGAACCATTGGATTTTAATCTCTTCCCCCTCTCCGTGAGAGAGAATTAGAGACAAACTGTCAAAATTTTACAATATTTCAAATTAGGACATCCTAGTTTACTCCTCTTTAACGCCGGGATGAAAGGGAATTCTACAACTATTTTGGTGCCAAAAATCATTAAATAAACTCCTGCTTCTGATTCCTCCTAGGTGATAATATGCACTTGATAGTTCTTGCCGGTATGAGTTTCTTGTTCTGGATTCAAAAACACTGAATAGACGCACAAACTAATCAAAGGTTCTAGGAGTTCCACATTTCTTCTGCCATGTGCCAACCACTGTTGTTCAAACATTTCTTGCAGGTGGTGATACCATTCACCTTTAACACACCTAATGACTCAAGTTTTTTTAACTGCAAATTTTTTATAGAAATAAAATCCCCGATATTTGAAAGCCCGGAGTAGGTCATAACATTTGGATGAAAGCCCTTTGTAGGCTGCCCATAATGGACCTATTTCCACCATTATTCTGTTTAAATGACACAATCAAAAAACTAAAAACAACACATACTATGCCCACTTCCCTCATCACAACAGAAAAGCAAAAAAGGCTCATAAGGTCCTTCACAATCAAATGAAAAACATATCCTAATATTGGAGGACAACTCAAATAACAACACATGGCAAGAAAAGCCAATAATAAGGTACCTCCTGAGTGAAGTAATGACAATCTATTGGCAAACATAACCTAAAAACAGATAAGAATGTCATATTTACGTCAAAGTACAAAGAAATGCATCAAACATGCCTGAATGATGTGAAGCCGATGGACTAGGATAACCTATTTGTGGATATCCACCTGGGGAAGGATATGTTGATGGTGGGTATCCACCAGGGGAGGATATCTAGCTGGTGGGTAGCCACCTGGGGGAGGATATCCGGCTGGAGGCTGACCATTAGGAGGAGGGTATCCAGCCTGTGGGTAACCTTGAGTGGGATATGCCTGAGGAGGGTATCCTTGGGGAGGGTATGCCCCCAGGAGGCGGAGGAGGGTAGTGTCCACCAGGATAACCAGAATGATTGTGATTCCCACCACTCACTCTCTTCAACTTGAAATTGATGAACTGATAATGTAAATACAGGACATTAGAACGTACAAGAATTTTTTGGAGTGAAAAGAAAAAATGCACCAAATGTGTATCATAAATGTACTAGCATTGGCTTTCTTTGGATAATCATAGAACTCCGTCACAATTTTCTCTGCTTAAAAATAAATTCCCCGTAGTCAAGAACTAAGTTCCTCTGGATTTTAGAAGTAATAAGCTACATAGTTGTCAAATTGAAATTCGAATCGTGAATCGAAATGACCTCGTACCAAATAGTGAATCGAATCGTGAATTATAAAGATTCAGTCACTTTTTCTAATTTGCTTAGAAAAATATATTTATACACTTAAATGTTAAATATATCTTATCAATATGAAATATTTAGACTTAAAATGCAAATATTGTTTTGAATAATAATCACGTAATTTAATAGGTAAAAAGTTAACAAAGATGCCTATATAAGATTACCATCTTACCTGTTTTCCTCTTTTAAATATTTCTTATCAACCATTCTTAACAAAGATAGTAACCGACAAAATATCAATTTTCAAAGTAATAATAACTAACAACAATATTGATATTTGGACAATAAGCATACATATTTTTCCAAGTAATAGTGACCAAATAAGAATAAAGAATTATTTAGGATCTTTTATTTTAAGCCTAAAACATTTTAAAAGGTATAATTGACCTCACCCATGTAATATTCAACTATATTCAATTTAATAAAATAGCAATATATAATTCATGATATAAGTTACTTTAATCTTAAACATCTTTAGAAGATATATTATGAATTTTTAAATAAAAAAAGAAAAATGAGAAGAAAGATTAAAACATGTTGGATCTGACTGAATCTGATTGAAACCTATTAAAAACTCCATGTTCACTAAAATAACAACAAATCATAACCCGTAAAGGTAGCCCAGTTGGTTGAGGGCAAGGGACTAGGGACCTAGGACTCAGGGCCCCAAGATTAGTCGAGGTGCAACACTTCAAAGGGGTGCTGGCCTGGACACTCTGTTATCAAAAAAAAAAAAAAAAAAAACAACAAATCATGTATATATTGGTTATTTTGGTATTAAACGATATTAGAAGTTATGTTATATTATTTTCACTAAAAAGATGGAGAGAAAAAAATAATCGAAAATATGTCAGACACAATAATTTCAAGAATTGTATGAATCGTATGAATCGTAAAATGTGAATCGATTGCGAATCGTGCGATTCATTAGAAGTTCACTTCCAAAATAGATTCACCTATAGATTCGTGTTGATTTTATAAAAATTGCGAATCAAATCGTGAATCGAATCGCGAATCATAAGATTCTGATAACAGAGATAATAGTTAAAGCAAATTCAAAAAATCTAAAATTTTGGAAAAACACAATGGTCAATAGATAGGGCTAATAACCTCCCGAAATCAAGAAAATTCACAATGACCAACAATTCTTGCGCATCACTCTGAATTTCAAATGCATAAAACAAATTAACCAAAGTGGATCCGAATTAGACATTGAGATATACTTCTAATCAAATTGCAAGTAAAGGCTCAGAGTAACAATTGAAAAAAGTTGAAAAACTGTTCGGTATCCTTTTAAGGACAGATTTAACTTCTAAAAGTGAGAATGAAATAGAACACATGCTTGGGGGGGTTAAGAAAGCAGTGTTGTCAAAAGGTCAATTGTCTTTAACTTTTCAAAACAACATATATGAGCTAATGAAGATTGTGATCAATGAACACCCTAAAAAACAAAAAAAAAAAGTCATGAATGCCTAATATATACATACACGCAATATATATATATATATATATATTGTTGAACAATTTTGAAAAAACATAACCATGATGAAACAAACTAAAATTAACAACAAGAACAAGCAATAAATGAAAAATCCTCCATAGAAACAAAAAAGAAGATCAGGATTTTACTTTTTACATTACTACTAGATTCAAAGCAACAAGAACAAGCAAAGACGAGAAAATCAAGAATCCTAGATACAAACAACAAAGAAGATCAAGATTCGCCTTTTCATTACTACTAAATCATCAAGTTATTTTATATGGAGAGAGAGAGAGAGAGAGAGAGAGAGAGAGAGAGAGAGAGAGAGAGAGAGAGAGAGAGAGAGAGAGAGAGAGAGAGAGAGAGAGAGAGAGATGGAGAGAGAGAGAGAGCTCACCGGATTGAATGGGGTTTTGAAATATACGGATTTAGAGGGAAAATATGGACAGACTAGGGGTGAGCAGCGGATATACCGATCCGCCAAAACCGACCGAACCGAACCGATCCGCCACATTTTGGACGGATGCGTGATGACGAGCGGACGGTTGCGGATTGATTTTCTCAAATCCGCCAATTTGGCGGACGGATGGCGGATTTGAGATTTTTTGGCCGCAACCGAACCGCCAAACCGCCAAATCACGAGCACCCCTAGTAATTTATAAGACTTTGTATTTTCAATTTGTTTAAATATTATGTTTGTGTTTTCAATTGAAAAAGAGTTTAAATATTTAGTTGAAAAAAAGTTTTCAACTAGAATATATTTTTTGAATTGAAAAAAATAAACGTATTATTCATATATATTTTTTAGTTTTTAAATGTAACTCTAAAAATAATAAATAGAAAATATGATATATGCTGGTTGGTTTTTGTTTTCAAAAACATATGTAGATGTAACAATACAGAGACATTCAATCTCTACTACTGCTCTGTTCATGGTTTTGGTGGAATGAATTGTTATTATATTTTAAGAATCACAGATTGTAATATTTTATGGGGATGAATCATGCTGTGATTGTAATATGTGGATGAGGCATGCAGTGATCGTAATATTCTAAAGTTTCAAACTTTTTTTCTTTGGATAAGGCATACAATGATTGTAATACTTTTTTAAGTCATTGACTGTAATACTTTCTTTTTCTTTTTTTTCTTTTTTTTTTATTTGAGGAAGTGCACAAGTTGAATTATGTTGAAAATTTATAAAATTTTAAACCGCCAAACCGATTCGCATCCATCCGCCAAACCGCCAATCCGCTCAATCCACATCCGCCGGATTGGCGGACGGATGCGGATTGATTTTCTTCAATCCGCCAATCTGGCGGACGGATGACGGATTGGAGGTTCCGTGGCCGCAACCGACCCGCGCCCACCCCTAGGACAGAGAATCCAGATCCCAAATGAATATCGTAGGAGGAGACGTGTGGGAAAGTGATGGAAAAAGAGGGGAGATCTATTTTTACTATTTATTTCCTTCGGTTTGATTTTCAAATTATTTTCAAAAGAGAAAAAAAAAATTTAAATTTAAATTAATTTGATAATAAAATTAAAAATATTTATCATTATGGTATAATAGTTGGAAAAGTTCACATTTATAGAGTAACTAGTGTATATTCGTGCCTGAATACACGATGTAAATAATGTAAATAATATTGGGATTAGAATGTAATTGTAATTCAAACACTATTTAAATTTATTTTTTTAAATCTTGAAGTTCTCACAAATTTATTCTAAAATTTTGAAATTCTCACAAAACTCCTCACAAAAATTCAGTTTTGCTTATATAATATATAGCTAAATAGATAGATGTGCCTAGCATACATATAATTTCCATAGGCATACATACAATACTGCTTTTGCTTATATAATTATATGGAAATTGTATGTGAGAGGGTAATTTATGTATAAATTGGGCCGAGCTGCGTAATGGACCGTTGTGGGCCACAGTGAGAAGAGCGGAGTAAAAAGGGCCTTGGCGTTAGCCTGGTCCCCAAAAAAGGCCTTGTTGTTAGCCCGGTCCAAGAGAATGTTACAGATAACCCGGTTACCACACTCAGAGTTAGCCTGGTTGTGGCTTGTTGCGGTTAGCTCGGTCAGAACCTTGCTATTTCTTAGCTCGGTCTAAACACATCATGGTTTGTACAGAAGAAACCAAGGTACATGCAGTAAAAGGAAGAACCGAGCTAGGTGGAGTTCGGTCTACTTTGCGGCTTAGCATAGCCATGCTTACCTCGGTAATATTGGGATCCGGCCATAGTAAAACCATCTCACTTGGTTTAAGCAGTGAGGGAGGTGTTGAAGGATAAGCATTATCTTTCAGGAATATGATTCCTAGGAGGACTTTACATGGATGAGTAAGAGTCTTACTAGGATTGTGCCACGCGGAACCTATAAAAGCTCATAACATTACCTATGGAGAGGTAACACAACTTTAATTCTCGAATACACAGAGCTTTTGTCTATTCGTCTATTTTGCTGACTTAGGCATCGGAGAGGTATCCGGCACACACCCGCCGGCTAGCTCACGTTTGTGTTTTTAGGGAGTAAAGCGACGACGTTTGGAGGAGAGCGGACTTGATCAACAAGATTATACAATAAGGTTTATTTCTTTCCCGTACAATTGGCGCCATCTGTGGGAATACCAGACAAAGAACAAAACCTCTTGATCAAGTTTCCCTCGGTAGTTGAATGGCGCACAACGAAGATTTGCCGCAGTCCGCCATCGACGGACAAACCCTAGAGGGGGGTGGGAGGCGCGAATGATTGCCCTCTATCCCTCCCATGGCGGACTTAGAGCTCCAGCGACAGAATCCTCGGAGGAATACAAGGGGGAGGCGAAACAACAGCCCTCGTCGCTCTCGCTCACAAAGTCTTGAAAGGCAAAGGCGAAGAATCGACCCTCAAGCTTTGGAGGATCGCGTAAAAGAGCAAGATAAACTGATAAAGAAGATGGCGGCGGATATGGAGGCCATAAAGCGCCAGATCAAGGGAAAAGGGGTGGCGACAGGAGAGGGGCGCAAAGGCAATACGCCTCCTTGCCACTCAAAAGATCGTGGTAGGCATACCACGCCATCACAAGCAGAGAGTAGAAGCCTCAGGATAGGCGACACTCAATCAAGGACTTCCAGAACTCATTACTCCAGGTCTGAGAGAACGAAATCATTGAGGTCTTACACTGAGGGAAGTACCTATCGGCCCTCACATACGCACCAGACATCATCCAGGCAAACGGAGTTGCCTAGATCGTCCGACTTACAGACTGTGCTTGAAGAAAGGGCACGATAGAAGGAGAATGCCAGGGCACGCGACCTGCACAGAGTTTCCCCCCTTCAGCGGTTGGCTCCTCGGACGCATGGAAGCGTTGAGGTTGGAATGCCAATACCGCACCTTGCTTACGAACCAACAGATAAAGCGTTGGCAAGACTACATAGCTCACCGTTCGTTCCGGCGATTGAGAACGCACCATTACCCTCAGGCTTCATCTAGCCTAAATTTACCACGTACGAAGGGAAGACAGACCCTTACATGCACCTAAGCCACTTTCGCCAGGTTATGGCAGTATACCGATGGAATGAAGCTTTGATGTGCATCCTATTCCCATCCAGCCTTGGCGACCTAGGTTTAACCTGGTTCGAAAGGCTACCAGAAGGCAGCATAGCCTCATGGGCGCAATTAGCGGAGGCGTTCGTGACAAGATTCAGAACGAACACCAAGACGCTAGTGGAGATTGATCAGCTACTCTCCATTGACATGGGCGACAAAGAAACATTGAGGTCCTACGACAGTCGCTACTGGGAGACGTTCAACCAGATAGGGGACTGCCCTACCAATCTCGCCATCGCACAATACAAAAGGGGACTTCCAATCGGAAACAGATTGAGGGATTCGATTATAATGACTCCACCCCTCACGATGGAAGCATTGATGGAGAGAGTGCACCAACATATTCGGGTGGAGGAGGATGGCGCCCGTGCCAAGGCAAAATCTAGTGCGACAGCAACACTAGAAAAGAAGACTACGACAAACGTCAATACGGTAGAACGTCAAAGCAAGAATGGACGAGGCAAGCGAGACAACGAAGAGGACCGAGATAAAAGATGGTTGAGAGTCCGCACTGCCATTACCACGGTATTCAAGAAACCAATCTACCGGATTCTCAGTGAGATATGCAATGAACCTTTCGTCAAATGGCCAACTAAATTGGGGGAAGCTCAGAAGGACTATGACGAAAGATCTCAGTGCACCTTCCATAAGGAAAAGGGGCACCGCGCTAAAAATTGCGCACCGTTGAGGTAGCATCTGGAGGAGTTAGTGGCAGCTGGTCACCTAGACCGGCACATAGAAGGAAGGATGCAACCAGCCCCCCAAAACCACGACCACCCAGACGGAACACCGAACGACGCCCCACCTCAAGGCGTAATAAACGTAATACATGGGGTATTCGAGCCTGAGCGAGTATGTGAGCTCAGGGGCATGATAAAGAAGGCTGAGCATTTAAGGGAGGTATTAAGTGCGCAGCCCATCATTAAAAAGGGAAAAACAGAGGCCACAAATGTCATGTCTTTTTCAGATAAAGACTTTGAAAAGATATATTGCCCTCACAACGATGCACTGGTCGTCACTCTTCGCATCAAGGATTACGACGTTAAGCGAATTTTGATTGACCAAGGAAGCTCATGTGAGATAATGTACTACGAAACTTTCAAACAATTGAAATTGAAGGACAAGGACTTGGCACCCACCGTATCTCCCCTGATCA
Organism: Camellia sinensis; assembly: GCF_055761805.1. Taxonomy (NCBI): domain Eukaryota; kingdom Viridiplantae; phylum Streptophyta; class Magnoliopsida; order Ericales; family Theaceae; genus Camellia; species Camellia sinensis. The sequence continues at coordinate 175,526,938 of NC_138962.1, read as the reverse complement.
GGTTCAACTCAATGCCAGAGTGGCCAGTCGGCAAGATAATCCTCCCAGTCAGAGCAGGAAGCATGACTAAACAAGTGAAATTTTGGGTATTGAAAGTACCCTCCACTTACAACATAATCTTGGGAAGGACATGGCTGCACGCCATGAGAGCGGTAGCGTCAACCTACCATCAAGTAATGCAGTTCCCCAACGAAGCCGGAGTAATTGAAGAGGTCTATGGAGATCAAATTATGTCCAAACAATGCTTCGTCACAGTAAATGGCAGCCGAGCTGCCAAGGGGTTTGTTCAAATGGTGGAAGAGCCCGAAAATAATGAATTATTTGCGGATGATGGCAAAGCCGTTGAACAAAAGGAAGTGGAAGACTTGGTACAGGTAAGAATAGATGAAAAGAACCCGGATAAGTTCTTTTTGCTTGGCTCATCTATGTCCAGCACTGAGAGAATAGAGGTCATGGAATTCTTGACCTCTAACATCGAAGTGTTTGCCTGGACGCCGTATGACATGCCTGGCATTGACCCAGGCTTCATTTGTCACCAATTGAATGTCCACCTAACTGCCAGACCAATTATACAGCGTACTCGTAGATCGGCACTCTACCATGCCGAGATAGTGGCGGAAGAAGTAGAAAACCTGCTAGAAGCAGGAGCTATCAGAGAGGTGCACTACCCTAGATGGATCTCCAACACAGTAGTAGTGCCTAAGAAGAATGGAAAATGGCGTGTCTGTGTGGACTACAAAACGGTCAACAAGGCATGTCCAAAAGACAGCTTTCCTCTTCCACGGATAGACCAACTGGTAGATATGACGGCAGGACACAACCGTCTTAGCTTCCTTGATGCGTACAGAGGCTACCATCAGATCGCTATGTATGAACCAGACCAGGAGGTCATATCTTTTACAATGCCAAGAGGACTTTACTGCTACAAGGTCATGCCTTTTGGCCTAAAAAACGCAGGGGCAACTTTCCAACGGATGGTCACCAAGATGTTTGAACCATTGTTAGGCAGAACAATGGAGGCTTACATCGACGACATGGTGGTCAAGAGCAAGGACAAAAGTGACCATCTCAAGGACCTAGGTGAGATGTTTCAGATCCTGAAGAAACACAAGTTACGCCTTAATGCATCTAAGTGTGCGTTCGACGTAGGATTTGGCAAATTCCTTGGCTTCCTGGTAACCAACCATGGCATAGAGGCAGACCCTTCTCAGATGAAAGCAATCCAGGATCTAGAGAGGTCCAACTCAGTAAAAGAAGTATAGCATCTCATCGGTATGGCAGCCGCGCTAAACCGGTTCATAAGTCGGTCGTCAGACAGATGTCGACCGTTCTTCAAGCGTTGAAGGCCAAGTTTCAGTGGGATGAAGAATGCGACCGTGCCCTTAAAAGTTTGAAAGAATACCTGTCTTCTCCACCGCTGCTAGTGACCCCAATACCTGAAGAAGAACTATTTTTGTACCTGGCAGTCTCACAGCACGTAATTAGCGCAGTGTTGGTCCGAGCGGAAGGAATCCAACATCTACCCATCTTTTATGTCAGTAAGACATTGATGGGTGCAGAAATCAGATACTTACCATTGGAAAAATTGGCCTTAGCCCTGATGATGGCATCAAGGAAGTTGTCGCACTACTTTTACGCCCACACCATAATCGTCCTCACAGCTTTCCCATTAAAAGCTCTTGTTGAGAGGGCAAACTTTTCTGGGCGAATCTTAAAGTGGGCAGTAGAGTTGGGACAATTTGACATCAAGTTCCAACCCAGAACCGCGATAAAAGCCCAAGCCTTGGCAGACTTTGTCACAGAATTCACCCCAGGAAGTCATCATATCTACCCAGTCGACCTGACCAATACAACCAAACTAGGGTTAGAAGTTGACGCCGGAATAGCGCAACCCCTGGTGCAGGATACCCAGTCAGACCCTGAGGCAGACCAGAGTAAAGTAAGGAAAAAAGAAGCAAACCATGCTACACTAAGCAAAGACTCACCAACAAATAAAGACTTGGTACAATCAGATAATGAGGGGCGGACAGCAAGCATGGACTTGGAAGAAAACACCAGCAACACTCAGGACCCCAAGGCATCACCCGATCCCTCTACCTACTGGAAGTTATTCGTAGGAGAGATGTGGAAGCTCTTTGTGGATGGAGCATCCAACAGGCACGGAACAGGACTCGGCATAGTCCTCATCTCACCAGATGGCCTAGTAGTGGAACAAGCAGTCAACCTCGGCTTTCCAACATCAAACAACGAGGCGGAATATGAAGCACTTTTAGCAGGACTGAAATCAGCATCCTACATGAAGGCCACCGAGCTAATGGTTTACAGTGACTCATAGCTGGTGGTAAACCAAATTTCAGGTGACTACGAGGCAAAAGACAACAGGATGGCTAAGTACCAAGAATTAGTCAGAAAATGGATCAAGAAATTTGAAGTAGTGCGGATAGAACAGATTGGTAGGGAAGAGAACAGTAGAGCGGACGAACTAGCAGGCTTTGCTTCAATGGCAGATACATCCGACCCACATCCGTTACTAATTGACTACTTACCAAGACCAAGCATTGAAGAACCTGAAGTAGAAGAAGTATGTTGCGCCGAACTAGGCCCTTCATGGATGGATCCCATCATAGTATTCTTAAAAGACGGCGTCCTACCGAAAGAGAAGAAAGAGGCCAACAAAATAAGAGCAAAGTCACAGCGATTTTGGCTCTCCCCATCAATAGCCTTGTACAAGAAATCCTTCACAGGACCTTTTCTAAAGTGTGCCCATCCTAGCAAAGTTGAAGCATTCTTGTTCGAGATACACGAAGGCGTATGCGGAAGCCACCAAGGAGGAAGATCATTAGCTTACAGAGCCATTTCATAAGGATATTAGTGGCCATACATGCAAGCAGATTCAGAGAAGTATGTAAAGAGGAGCGAGAAATGTCAGAAGTTCGCACACCAAATACATCAGCCAGCCAGAGAACTTCTACCATTAACTAGCACATGACCCTTCGCAATGTGGGGCTTGGACATAGTAGGGCCACTTCCAACAGCACCCGGCAACAGAAAGTTCTTCTTCGCAGTAACAGACTACTTCACAAAATGGGTGGAAGCAGAAGCACTAGCATCAATAAAGGAGAAAGATGTGAAGAAGTTCGTCTGGCAGAATATAATTACTCGGTTCGGCATACCCAAGGCACTGATATCAGACAACGGCACCCAGTTCGATGGTAAAATTTTTAGAGGCTTTTGTGAGGAGTACAAGATAGAATTCTACAACTCTACACCGGCATACCCCCAAGCAAATGGCCAGGCAGAAGCATCAAACAAAGTTGTCTTGGATGGATTGAAGAAAAGGTTAGAGAAAGCAAAAGGAAAGTGGGCTAAGGAGCTTCCTCATGTTTTATGGGCTTATCGTACCACACCTTGACAATCAATAGGAGAAACACCATTCTCCTTAGCCTACGGCATGGAAACAGTAATCCCACTGGAAGTTGGCCTCCCCACCATTCGAAGCGAAAATTTTGATCCAGACTTAAATGGAGAAGCCATTGCATTAGAGCTTGACCTTGCAGAAGAAAGAAGAGAAAGAGCACTGGTTCACATCGCCTCATACCAATAGGAGTTATCCAGGAAATACAAAAAGACCGTACATCCAAGGCAATTCAAGATTGGAGATTGGGTACTGCGCAAAGTAATGGGGAACACCTTGGTACCCGGAGATGGCAAGTTAGGGCCCAATTGGGAAGGACCTTACAAAGTGGTTGGATTAGCTGGCAAAGGGGCATACCACTTGGAAGACGAAGACAACAAAGTCATTCCCAGGCCATGGAACACTGCCAATCTCAAATTATTTTATTTTTAACTTTTATTTCAAGTATCTGTAATTTTTTCTTTCTCAATAAAACAAGTAGTTTCTTTTCAGTATAGATGTTTCCTTCTGTAAAAGATTGTTTTAGTGAGTTAGGAGCACTGTAAGCATAGTTGGCCGGACTAACCAACTTTGCACTCTCTTCAGCTAAGATTAGGATCAGTACTGAAGAAGTTGGCTGGAAAAACCAACACCCCTCCTAAGCCTAGGATAAGGATCCAGACTGCAAGAAGTTTGGCTGGAAAAACCAAACACTTTACTCTAAGTTGGCTGGAAAAACCAAACACTTTACTCTAAGTTGGCTGGAAAAACCAACTTAGAGGTTGGCTGGAATAACCAACACCCCTCCTAAGCCCAGGATAAGGATCCAGGCTACAAGAAGTTTAGCTGAAAAAACCAAACACTTTACTCTAGATTGGCTGGAAAAACCAACTTAGAGGTTAGCTGGAATAAACCAACACCCTTCCTAAGTCCAGGATAAGGATCCAGACTGCAGGACGTTTGGCTGAAAAAACCAAACACTTAGTTCTCTTCAGCCGAGATAAGGATTCAGGCTGAAGAGTGGTTGACTGGAAAAACCAACACTTTGTACTCTTCAACCGAGATAAGGATCTAGGCTGAAGAGTGGTTGGCTGGAAACACCAACACTTAGTCCTCTTCAGCCGAGATAAGGATTCAGGCTAAAGAGTGGTTGGCTGGAAAAACTAACACTTTGTACTCTTCAACCGAGATAACGATCTAGGCTGAAGAGTGGTTGACTGGAAAAACCAACACTTATTGTTCTTCAGCCGAGATAATAATCTAGGCTGAAGAGGTTGGCAAGTATGGCTTAATAGATTGGAAAGCTAAAGACTGAGATAAAGTATCTCGTCAAGAGAAGGTTATACTTCATTCAGATTACAGTTAGCAAGCAAGTACTAGCATGGAAGTAAATCGAGATAACAGTTGGAACAAAAGAGGATTTCATTAAGTGCAAACTGAATACACAAGATAAAACCTCAGCCCGGTTACAACTTGTCCAAAAGCAAAAAGAGAAAAATACAGAGATTAAGCAAAAAGGTCGCCTATTTCCGCGTCAAGATCAACTCGGAGCCCGGTCTCATCTGGTAGCCTGGTCTCATCTGGTAGTTCGGTCATCAGATCTTCAACCGATGGCTCCAACTGAGCTGATTGAACAGCAGGTTCATTAACAACTGGGGTATTGTTTGGCTCGGTCTCTTCTTCGTCATCCTCAGACTGAAGAAATTGTTGCTGAATGGAAGCAGCGTACTCCGTCATTGAACCCGGGATAAAATACGGAGGAGGGTTGAAGACCTCGGTCTCTGGCCCATGACCGAGCTGTGCCACAGCCGCCCTCCATCCGCATTTAAAGAATAAGTCTTTGGCCGCCTCGCATTGCTTAATGTAAAGAGCCTCCCCTTCTTGAAACCACGGTCCTCCGCATCTTCTAGCTTCTTCTCAAGCTTGGTTATCTCGGTGTTCTTTTTTCCCTCGAGCTTGGCGACCTCGCGCAGATACTTATCTTTTACCATGGCCGCTGCCTTTTGTTTGTTTGCCTCAGCCAAGCTAACAAGACCGATCAGACGACCATTCTCGGTTCGTAGCTCGGCCAGTTGCTTCCGGGCCTCTTCTAGCTCGGTGGTTTTTTCAGTTACTTCGGCCATAGCCTGCCTTGTTGTTTTCCGAAGCTCCAACACTCGCTTATGAGCGATATGGTTCTTCTGTATGGCCTACAAAGGGATGGAAAGAAACTTTTTTAAGTACGACCGAGCAGAAAGTTCTTAGAATTTGAAAGATAAGCAAGAGAGCTACTTACCAGCACCATAGATTTTGTGGATGAATGAAGTGCCTTTAGCTCGGTTAGGTGGTCATGGTGCTCCATGTCAGGGGGAAGGCAAACACTTTTGGCCAGATTAAAGGCCATTAGGTGATCTTTTTCAGCGACCACCGAGTTAGTATCCCGTATAGCACGGTTCTGAAAAGTGATTTTTGGAGCCCACTTGGAAGAGTTAGCTCGGTCAGAGCGCACTGGTTGTGGGCTTCGTAGAGGGCTTGGTGGAGGAATGGTATCCTCTTCATCAACAAGGCGTGGCTCGGTTGTGGAAGTCCGAGCACGCTTGTTTGGACGAGATGAAGAGGGTTGATGCGTCGGTAAGGCCACCACGATCTCTTGGGGTAGGCTTGCTGGTGGTACCTCGGCTTGGTTTGTTTCGGTCAAAAAGGCCCTCACAGCTCGTTTTTTAGCCATCTCTTGCTCAACGGTTAAGGGGATCAATCTGATTTGGGGCAAGTTTGGGTCCGGTTCAGGAGAGGCTTCCAATAAGAAATCAGTTACCTTGGTCTTCCGTTTGCCAGTATATCGGTATGTCGGTTGAAAGTCCAGTAGTTCGGTCCAACTTCGGTTTGGATATCGTAGGGCGGTGCGAAGTATATTCAAGTTGGGGTAGCTATATTGGGACTTGAGGAAGTTCGAATCTGCATAAAAAAAAAGACAAACAGTTAGTGCGGTTTAAGATGAGAAAACCGAAGTAAAGAAAGGCATAGTATGAAGCCGAGGTAACTCTACCGACTACACCCTTGTTCCAATTTATTCTGTCACCAGGGATCTGGGCCTGTTGGTCCTCAAAATTTCCAGACACCCAGAGGAATTCATCATCATTTACGTCTTTATCCGAGGTATCCTTTATTATTTTTTCTCGCCGGCGTCTTATTCTTAAATAATAGACTCATCCATCTTCAGCGGAGCCTATGGAATATTGATGGAACAGCTCGGCTAGACCGAGATTAAGGCCAGCCCGGTGGTTTAGCTCGGCAATACCATTTATTATACGGTAAGAATTGATGGAAAGTTGGGTTGGGCAAAGGTTGGTCTGCCTAAGGAATTCACAGAAGAGAGGCTGTACAGGGAATCTTAGTCCGGTCTCTACTATAGACAGCAGGGTAAAGGGAACGAAGCCGTGTTTTCCCCATGGTATGATATCTAGGTCGGCTAGGGAGAGATGGACATCATCAGGGATGTTATAATCTTTTCAGAATTCGGCCATGACACCTGGTGAGTTAACTAAGAACCTATACTTTCCCATTTATGGTTTAAGTTATGAATAAATTAAACTGGGGTGTTAGCTCGGTCGAAGAATGATGTTGAGTAGCTCGGTTGAGCGCTCAAAGGAGTGCCTGAGCAACCTAAGTCTGCAAAGCGAAAAACAAAGGTGTTAAGCATAGATCGTTGGACCGTGCTAAAACAAATAAAGACAAGATAAATGAAGTCCTAGCTCGGCTATGTGAGATACTGTGAGTCTTAACTCGGTTTGAACAAAGTGTTTGTTAGCTCGGCTGAGCCTCTAGGGGCAGCGTTTTTAGTTCGATCTTGACTAAGAGGGCTGGTTTAGCCCCAAGTTGTAGCTCGGTCGTGGTTAAGGCATTCAAGCACACTATTGCGCAGACTTAGTACGGTTCGGTAGTTCGGTGAAAATGAATCAAACGATGGTTTGACTTGTTGAAACTACTAGTATACCGCAAAGTGTTAGTTCGGTTGGTTAGTCTGGCCAGACTAACATCAACCACAAACAACTTCCTAGTTCGGTTAGATGGTGATTTTAGATCAAATACAATGTTCTGCAGATTATTTCGTAAGTACAAATGGTTTTTACAAGGTTCTTTCCTAGCAAACACAAGGCAGAACAAAAAATGAGAAACATGTGTTTTGCAAAAACACAAACAATATGCTATGGATTAAACAAGTGCAAAAACAAGAAAAATAGAACAGATCTGTGTAGCTTACCAGATGAAGAGGAAGGAACTGGAAGTTGGAAATGGCACTGGAGGGATTCACGAGCTTTGCAGTTGCAAGTTTGAGGAGCAATGGAAGATCAAGAGCAAGGGAGAGAAAGAGGGTGAATAGTGCAAGTGAAGTGAAAGATCCAAAAACAAAAGGGTTTTGTTTTGAGTAGAAGGAAGGACAAAAAGAGCGAAACTGTTCAAATTTTGCGAGATACGAAGACGGCGTGACAGCTGTATTGGGCCAATCAGAGTGTGCCACGTGTCCTTGAAATAAGAAGCGATTCAGTTGCTGCGATTGAAGAGACGTTTTGACCGGGCATATTTAAGTAGCCCGGTGTTAACCTAGCCCGGTTGGAATGCTAAAGAATTTAATCCAGTTGGAACGCTAAAAATTTTTAGCTCGGTTGGAATACAAAAAGTTTTTTTAGCTCAGCTGATAACAGGTAATCCCTATCATGCTGTGCAAATGAAATTAAGGGGCAATTGGGAGGGTAATTTATGTATAAATTGGGCCGAGCTGGGTAATGGGCCGCTGTGGGCCACAGTGAGAAGGGCGGAGTAAAAAGGGCCTTTGGCGTTAGCCCGGTCCCCAAAAAAGGCCTTGTTGTTAGCCCGGTCCAAGAGAGTATTACAGATAACCCGGTCACCACACTCAGAGTTAGCCCGGTTGTGGCTTGTTGCGGTTAGCTCGGTCAGAACCTTGCTATTTCTTAGCTCGGTCTAAACACATCATGGTTTCTATAGAAGAAACCAAGGTACATGCAGTAAAAGGAAGAACCGAGCTAGGTAGAGTTCGGTCTACTTTGCGGCTTAGCATAGCCATGCTTACCTCGGTTATATTGGGATCCGACCATAGTAAAACCATCTCACTTGGTTTAAGTAGTGAGGGAGGTGTTGAAGGATAAGCATTATCTTTCAGGAATATGATTCCTAGGAGGACTTTACATGGATGAGTAAGAGTCTTACTAGGATTGTGCCACGCGGAACCTATAAAAGCTCATAACATCACCTATGGAGAGGTAACACAACTTTGATTCTCGAATACACAGAGCTTTTGTCTATTCGTCTATTTTGCTGACTTAGGCATCGGAGAGGTATCCGGCACACACCCGCCGGCTAGCTCACGTTTGTGTTTTCAGGGAGTAAAGCGACGACGTTTGGAGGAGCGCGGACTTGATCAACAGGATTATACGAGAAAGTTTATTTCTTTCCCGTACAGTATGTATGCCCATAATGTCATAGTGTATTACAGACATACATACATTGTATGGAAATATGTGTAAAATATATTGAACGAAAAGGAGAAAATTAAAAAAATAAACAAATAGAGAGAAAAATAAAAACGGGAGAAAATAAAAAAATAAAAAGAATAGAGAGAGGAAGGTGGGATTATGGGATCATTGAAGGGTGGGTGAGAAAAGGAAAAAGTAAGAGAGAGAGAGAGAGAGAGAGAGAGAGAGAGAAGCGGGAAATTAGAAAATGTATATATAGGACATTTTTTAGAAAATATATCTCGGCCATTGTTTTATAATTTGAATAAATTTGACCCGTCCAAATGTCTTAGTAGGACAAATGTATGCAAGACAAATTCAAAAATCATCCTACTTTATTATATAGACTAGCGTATGCCCGTGCCTGAAGGCACGGTGTAAATAATGTTAGAATTATAATATAATTGTAATCGCAACACTATTTAAATTTAAGATTAAAATGCAATTATAAAAAATGGAACAACCTTTCAGACCCATTCAAACAAACACTTAATGGGTGTGAAGCCCTGGACTGAAAAAGAAGATTAGAATAAGAGAAAGAGAAGCAATGGGTACGGAGACAAAAATAAATAAATAAAACACATGTTCTCAATTATTGGTTCATTGATGAAACCCATTTACTCATTTCACATAAATTAAAATCCATTTACTCATTTACACATTTCACATAAATAAAAACCCTACAGACAGCCCCACAACTAACAGCCAGGGGTAGATGTGTCAAGCAATATAAAAGATCTTTTTTGTGAATCCTCTTTTTGCCTTGTAGTTTTCATAGTTAAGTTCAATTTTTCCATTGAGCTTCTTTGATGCATTTTGAACATGTTGGAACCCTTAGTGTGTTTTTAAAATAGTAATACAATATGGTACAAACTTATTTATCAAAAGAAATATTAATAAAATGTCATTCCGAGCCAAGTCTGCTGCATCAGATGGTCAATTAGTTATCATGTATTACACTGCAGAACAACATCTGCTGTCTCTCCTAAAGTTTGTGCTGACTAAAAGGCATTCTACTGGTGGTCTTTTATTTCTTTGTAGTTGAGGTAATAATGCCATTGCCGTATATCTATTATAGATGTAGTGTAATAAGTTGCTTGTTGCTTTGATAATTGTTTCAGATATGTTGAAAATTTGCTGCCTAAGTCTGGATATGACTTGTATTGCTCATCAATAAATTGCATCTCTAGATTATGCTGGTCCATTTTCTCTTAGAAGCGGGAGTTGTTTCCTGACTACAAATAACTATATATCAGTTATAGAATAAATAGAAAACTTATGTTTAGTAAAATTTACCCAAATCTATATATCGTTTTCAATCTACAAGTTTAGTAAAAAACATATAAGATTTACCCAAACCTATAAGTTATTTTTTTTATAACCTTTTTTATAAGTTTAGTAAAAAAAAAAAAAAAATAGGGCTGCTTCAACCAGATCATCATTTATTATGAATGAAAAATTAAGTACAATTCAGAAATTGAAATAGTTTCACAAACCCACAACCAAATCAATTTCAATTAATCCATTGCCTAAAATGATCCCAGAACACAACAATTAAGAACAACTACAAAAGTAACATCACAAGTAATGAATAAATTAACTAATACTACCTGTAAACCTTTTTTAACAGAAACCTTATATTATATGAGTGGAAGAAAACTTTCCAACCCTCCCCCCCAAAAAAAAATGATTCCCCTAATTGCAGAGTATATAAATGAACCAGTAAGTTCTGATCTTCCTATACAAATTTCTGAAAGGGAGAGAGTTTTAGAAGTAAACCCAAATTGACATTACTAATGCATACCCATTTACCCAAAAAATAAAGATAGATAGATCGTTTGTGAGATCAATTGGAAGCAAGAACAGAGAGATAATCAGAAAATACCGACAGAGGGAAAATTGTTCTGTTTTCTGCTTTCTCCGCAAGCCTTTGAAGCCGAAATCTGAAATTTCAAATCAAAATTAATTTCAAAACATGAGACCAAAGATGAGCAAGCAACGATTTTTTTTTCTTGCATTGCTGAAGAATATTAGTTTCAAATCTCTCCGAATCCCAAACAGTACCCCCCCCAAAAAAACAATGATTTCCCCAATTGCAGAGTATATAAATGAACCAGTAAGTTCTAATCTTCCTATACAAATTTCTGAAAGGAAGAGAGTGTTAGAAGTAAACCCAAATTGACTACCAGAGTGATCTTAATACAATCTCTGCCAATTTATTTTTCTAGGTTTTCTTTCTCAAAACCCCCAAAAAGAGAAAAGAATTCGGAGGAAATGGTGGGGCAAAAAAAGGCAAAAGGGATGTAAGGGAAAGGAAAGAAGAATTGAAATCAAAGAGCGAGAAGGAAAGAGGTAGAAAAAGGGAGAACTTACCTTGCGATGAAGAAGAAGAACGGGAGGGAGAGGGAACTTGGCACACTGGGTATGGAAGAAGAAGAACGGGAGGGAGAGAGAGATAAAAAGGGAATGAGGTGGGTGAGAACAGAGAAGGGAGAGGGATATAGAAGGGAGGGGAGACGTGGGCAAGCGGGGAGATGAGAAGAGAGAGATAAAGATAGAATAGAGGGAGACGTGGGTAAGTAGGAAGTTTAGTCCTTTGGGCGGGAAGTAAGTGTAGGTATCTATTGATATATATTTAAGGGTAATCTCAGCCATCGATGTAAATAGGCAAATGAATCTTCACCATTTAAATGTTTTAGTAGGATAATTGTCTCTATTATAAATTCAAAAACCGTTCTGTCTTATTATACAGATATTGAAGATATATATGAGGTCTAAATTTATAAAGTCTATCAGGTATTTAATATATTTAAAAATAATAATTAATTGTTCAAATTCATTTAATTTGTAAACTATAAAATTCATTAATTTAATCTCCACTACACACAGTAAAATAAGTGAACAAAAAGAAGAAAATAAAAAAAATAAACAAATAGAGAGAAACATAAAAATGGGGAGAAAATAAAAAATAAAAATAAAAAAGAGAGAGAGGAATGTGGGATCATGGGATCATAAAAGGATCGGTGAGAAAAGGAAAAAGTAAGAGAGAGAAGCGGGAAAATAGAAAATATACATATAGGATATTCTTTAGAAAATATATCTCAGTCGTTGTTTTATAATTTGAATAGATCTGAACTGTCCAAATCTCTTAGTAGGACAAATGTGTGTAAGACAAATTCAAAAACCATCCTGCTTTATTATATAGATGTTGAAGATTTATATGAGGTTTAAATTTATGAAGTTTATCAGGTATTCAATATATTTAAAAATAATAATTAATTGTTCAAATTCATTTAATTTGTGGAGTATAAAATTCATTAATTTAATCTCCGTTACACACAGTAAAATATATTGAACAAAAAGGAGAAAATAAAAAAAAATTAAAGAAATAGAGAGAAAAATAAAAATGGGAGAAAATAAAAAAAAATAAAAAGAAAAGAGAGAGGAACGTAGGATCATGGGATCATAGAATGATGGGTGAGAAAAGGAAAAAGTAAGAGAGAGAACTGAAAAAATAGAAAATGTACATGTAGAATATTTCTTTAGAAAATATATTTAGTCGTTGTTTTATAATTTAAATAGATCTGAGCCGTTCAAATCTCCTAGTAGGACAAATGTGTGTAAGACAAATTCAAAAATCATCCTACTTTTTTATATAGATATATTATTTGGTGCAAGGTTTGATCTTTTTTTTTTTTTTTTTTTGTGATAATGATGTTTAAAAGTAATTGTTTGGTGAGTAGAATAAATATATATATATATATATATATTTTGTGAATTGTACCCCATTGTCGAACAACCGCGAGTCGATAGCCGAAAAGGTTCGTCGACACAAGAAAAGTATTGACAGATAGATAGATTAGATGGCTAGATAAGTAACACGCGAACAAATAGATAGATAGATAGGCATGGTGAAATGGTCTTTCAAATTATAATTGTCTTTTTAGTCCCAAAATATAGGACTTTGGCATATAGGCCCAAAATATAGGACTTTGGCATATAGGCCCAAAATTTTAAATAATTGACCTCCGAATTGAGTACCTTATCATTTTTATATAGTTTAATCTTTTGAAAGGGTATAAATAATTTTAAAAATTTAAAAATATCTTTTTCATATTTATTTTCATCAAACTTGTTTTTATTTTTCTTAAAAAAAAATTTTAAAAATAGTTTCAAAAAATCAAACAAAATATTATTTTTTAAGTTAATTATACTTCAATTCCTTACATTTTTACTGTAATCTCACTTTAGTTTCTTCACTTAAAAAAAATAAAATAAAAACTAATTCCATGCTACTGAATTTGTGCAATTGTTTGTTTCATGGTAACAATGATTGTCTTAGTTATGCCCAACCTTTTCCTAAGAAATCTACGATCAAGAATGATGTGACTGTATTTTAGATGTGCGTCGTGCTAATTGCTTATGAGATCCACCATTACGACTGTAACGCCCTCAAAATAAACCCAAAAATAGACATCCATGATACGAGAAAGAGATATCACATTTCATAAATCAGAGTATTCTTACAGAATGTATTATATGTTGACAACAAAAGTAAATGCCCTACGGGCTTACAACTTTCCAAGTCAACACTTGGTTACAAAAAGGAGAGTACTAACTCTACACAAAATAAGCCCTTGGCTTGATATACATGTAATACAAAAAGTAATCAAAAAGAGTCTCTCAGCCACTAAGCCTCCCAAGCTACGTCCTTGGAGGTGGAATGTCACCTGCAAATGATGTCCCAAATAGGGTGAGCTAACTCCCAGTAGAGATATGCTAAACATAATATGAGCAATAACTAAAACATTAGCACTTGATAAATGTTTAACTCATATAAACCAACATACAGTACAATCTAGTTCCATAATCCTTTACTAAACAAAATCTCAACTTGTAAACACGGCTCAGAACCTGGCCAAACAACTTAAATGAGACTACATCTCATGCCAACAATACTTCAAACTGGAAATTGCGTCCGCCGGATTCGGCACCCATGTGTAATTATTTTTTTGTGGCCATTTTATGGAAATTTCATCCGCGGGACTCGGCACCCATGTATAGATATTTTCGAATTGCCATTTTACGGAAATTTCATCCGCGGGATTCGGCACCCATGTATAATTATTTTCGAATTGCCATTTTACGGAAATTTCATCCGCGGGATTCGGCACCCATGTATAATTATTTTCGAATTGCCATTTTACGGAAATTTCATTCGCGGGATTCGGCACCCATGTATTCAAATATTCATCATATACAATGACCAATCAATACACATATTCGTTGTATTATTCCAACCGTCATACTCAATGACATACTCAAATTGGTTAGTTTTAATTCACCTAATCATCATGCAGTGTCTACAACAATCAAGACTATCCTCCACCGATAACCCAAAGCAGTTATTTCTAAACAGATAATAAATGCACCAACATATAAATTATCAATAATTCTCAAAGGTGAGTGATTATTAAGTCCAACTCCACCATTCTACTACATAATGAGCCAACTTCATTATTCCCAACTTAATTTCATATTTCCATAACATTCCCAAATTTATTATATAAATTAATTCATAACAAAAATTAGGACTTTCTCCCCTCTTTCTCAACATTGACCAAAAGGTTCAACTATCAACAATAACCTCATTTGAGACCCAAAATACATATATAATGGCCCAAAGAACAAACCCCTCTTCAAACAATTGAAAACCCTAACACCTAAATTTACCCAACTTCAATATTATATCAAAAAGACTAAAAGTTTATGTCAAAGACCATAAAAGTGAGTAGTTATCCCTACCTCAAATTCGGAACTCAAAGGAGGTGGTGAAGAAAATCGAAAGTACTCCAAATCCCAAGATTTTCGGATTGATAGGCAGCCCAAGCCAAGCTCTACACTTTTCGTAAAGGGACAAGGCTAGAAACATACTAGAACTAGATCAAACCTTAGAGAGAAGATGAAATGTAGTGAAAGAAGCTCTCAAAATAGGTTTTTGAAAAGTAAGAGAGAGAGAGTGAGAGTTAAAGAAGTGATCTAAAATGACCCAGCTGCCAACTAATATAGGTATGACCCGCTCGAGCGGAGAATAGGACGCTCGAGCGTCAAACACAAAAACTGGACCTGCTCGAGCTCAAGAATACCCGCTCGAGCGCTAAGACACAACTGCAAAACTCCACCTGCTCGAGCGCAAAGGAACACCCGCTCGAGCGTAGATTACACTCTTCCAGTACTTTTACAGACATCGAACACTCGCTCGAGCGCAAGGATACCCGTTTGAGCTCGACCCGCTCGAGCGTAAAGAAATCCGCTCGAGCGTGAAAAACACATCTGCAGTATTTTTGCAGACAGACAAACCACTGAAGGTATGCAAACTCCGCTCGAGCACAAGAAGACCCGCTCGAGCGGATCACTAAAAATCTGGGCAATAAGAGTTGGGACAAAAGCTCAACCAACCTGTTTGAAACACGCCCAAGACAATTCTAAACTCAAATACAAAGAGTTAAAGGACGAAAATGAAATACAGACAACAACAATTATCAACGAAACCGAGTCCGGAATACAGTAAACATGAGAGGAAAAATCGGGATCGTTATAACCTCCTCCCCTTAAAGAATTTCGTCCCCGAAATTAGATACAAGTTTCAAAAACATGTTTTTCTTTCTCAATTACCAACAATATTACAATTCAATATATATCAACCTGACCCATCACCGGTCATACCATCCCTTCTCAAGGGGCAAATTACAACATATTCTACAACATGCATTATCAACATGCGTTTCTTTGAAATTCACCAATTTCAACACATATTCCACAATTCAATTACATACCCAATGCCAATAATATATTTGCATTTCTAAAACAGAAGTAACATATGCAATGCTAAAATAAACTTCCATTTTCCAAGCATACTCAACAATGCTTCCATAAATTAAAACATATGCCATGTTTTACAACTTAAGAAATATTCAATACTCTTAAGGTTTATCAATAAAAAACAAGACTCCCATTACATAATTAAATGTTAACAAACAAGTCCGGATATTTTTCTTGGACCTCCAACTCTCGTTCCCAAGTGGCTTCTTCCACTCCGTGATGTTTCCATAAAACCTTTACCAAGGGTATCGTCTTGCCTCGCAAGACTTGCTCCCGCCTATCTAAGACCCGCACCGGTCTCTCATCATACGAGGCATCCTCATCAACCTCTAAGTCGGTCCAATCCAATACATGTGATAGATTCGGCTCGTACTTCCGAAGCATACTAACATGAAACACGTCATGTACCCTGGACAATTGCAGCGATAAAGCTAAACGATAGGCGACCTCACCAATCCTCTCAAGGATCTCAAAAGGGCCTATAAACCGAGGGGACAACTTCCCACTCTTCCCAAACCTCATCAAACCCCGCCCAGGTGATATTTTTAGAAAGACATGATCACCCGCCTCAAATGCCAAAGGCCTTCTCCTACGGTCGGCATAACTCTTTTGACGACTCTGGGCTGTAACAAGCCTCCTACGGATAAGCTCAACTTTCTCCGTCGTTTCCCTCACCAACTCCGGGCCCAACAAAGGTGCATCACCCATCTCGGCCCAACAAACTAGAGACCTACATGGTCGGCCATACAAGGCCTCAAACGGTGCCATACCAATACTGGATTGAAAACTGTTGTTGTAGGCAAGCTCCACCAAGGGCAAGTGCCTCTCTCACGACCCACTAAAGTCAAGGACACAACCTCGAAGCATATCCTCAAGGATCTGAATAGTACGCTCGGATTGCCCATCAGTCTGAGGGTGATAAGCCGTACTAAAGGTCAATCTAGTGCCCAAGGCACTCTGCAAACTCAGCCACAACCTAGTAGTGAAACACGGATCTCTATCTGAGACGATCGACACTGGGACCCCGTGCAACCTTACTATGTCCCGAATATACAAGTTGGCAAGATGATCTACCGAATCCTTCATGCGCATAGGAATAAAGTGCGCCGACTTAGTCAATCGGTCTACAACCACCCAAATAGCATCATTACCCCGCTGAGTCCTCGGAAGACCTACAACAAAGTCCATAGTGACATGCTCCCACTTTCAGTCGGCAATAAGCAAGGGTTGCAACAAACCCGTTGGCCTCTGATGTTCGGCCTTCACTTGCTGACAATTAAGGCACTTAGACACAAAAACTGCCACATCTCTCTTCATACTCCGCCACCAAAACTGGCGACCCAGATCACGATACAATTTAGTGCCTCCAGGATGCACTGCAAGGCGCGAATGGTGAAACTCTCGGAGTACTTCCTCTCGGTAAGACTCCGGCACAAATAGACGGTCTCAGTATCTCACACTCAGGTCGGGATACATAGTCAAACCCTTCTCAGTCTTCCCATTGGAGATCTTCTCTCAAAGGGATTCTACCTCAAGGTCACCTCCCTGTGCCTCTAACACTCGGTTCACAAGTGTGGGTTGCGCAACTACAGAAAACAAGGCCGCAGCCTCAACGGATTCGCCCAGAAACAAATCGAACTCGCCAAGTGCACCAAACATCTCCCACTCCCGGATGGCTATACAAGCTACATCATTAATGGATTTCCTGCTAAGGGCATCGGCCACAACATTGGCCTTTCCTGGGTGATAGTGCAACTCGAAATCGTAATCCTCAATAAACTCCATCCATCTCTTCTGCCTCGCACACCTCTTATCTGATACGTTCAACCAACCATATAATTTTTGTTTAATTGTTTAGACTTTGTGAGCTCTAGCTGTCTCTCAATATAGTTTTAGTTTTAGAAATCATTCTTTCATCCATTGTACTCCCTCCGTTCCAAAATATTAGTCCCTTATTCTATTTTTCATTGTCCCAAAATATTGGTCCCTTTTCAAAAATCAAGTACAAAAGTAATATAAATTTCCTATTTTGCCCTTCTTTTAAATTAATTAACAACATAAAAAGTATAATTATGACATTGATATTTTCTAAAAAATGTACTATTAAAGGGTAATTTTGGAAAATCAAATTTTTTAAAGTGTAATAATTGTACTACCCAAAAAAGTTGAATTCCCCAAAAGGGCCCATTATTTTGGGACAGAGGGAGTATTTTATGTGAGAGTAATAAATTGGAAAGAAGCTGCCAAAAAAATATCATAGTGCTTTGCATGGAATGAAATCAAAGAACCATTAGTTCTATGGTGGTGTTTGGTGTGGCTTATTTTGGCCAACTTATAGATTCTAGCTTTAAAAGAACTATTTTGGATTGTTTGGTTAAACTTATTTCAAACAACTTCTGATTCTAGCAACTTATTTTAACTCAAAAAAACTGATTCTGAGAAGCTGCTCACTCCTTGCTTCTGATTATCAGTTTCTGCTGTGAACATGTTAATTTAAGGTTATACTCTTAGATTTTTTTATTTTTTATTTTTTAAAAAATAGAAAAAAACCCAAATGGACTATAGATTATTATTATTATTATTTTATGAGAAATGTAGACAAATAGTGAATAACAAAAAATAAAAGTTAATTCAAAAAACTATTTCACAGCTTATTTAACAAATACTACTCAGCAACTTAAATCTATAATCCAACAGCTACACTAAACAGATTAAAAGCTTCTAATTAAAGTGATAATCTATAATCTGTTAAGTTATAATATATAATTTATTTTAACAACTACACCAAATGGAGCCTATTTCAGTGACTAAAAAAGTGCAGTTATGGTTGTGTGAATCAACTCTAGATTATGTTGGTTAATGAAGGAAAAAAGGAAAGCAAAGAAGAGCCTAAGAGGTATATTTACCAAGAGGAGCAGCATAACCAACAGATCTTCTTATGTTGACAGAACTTGATTGATTTGCAGAACAGTCAAGAGGTGGTTTCTGGAAGGAATCTTGCTAATCTAAAGTCACCTACCTGTGCAGTCATTTCGTTGTCTAAAATAACATTGTTCGGCTTGAGATCACAATGAACTACTGGTTCAGGACAGTGATTGTGAAGATAATCAAGTGCAAAAGCAACATCAATGGCAATATTTAACCTCTATAGAACTTCTAAATTCCTCGACTAGTATTGTGCCTTATCTTTGTTCTCATTTTCAAGTAACCAATCCTCTAGGCTACCGTTGACCATAAACTCATAAACAAGAGCTTTGAAATCGTTACCATGATAGTCAACACTTGAACATGCCGTAAGAACCTTGACAAGATTCCGATGTTTGATGTGCTTCAAGGCCTCACACTCAGCAAAGAAACTCTTGGAAGCACCTCGATGTTGAAGATTTAGTACCTTCACCACTACAATCTTTTAACCTTGACTAAGAAGTCCTTTGTATACCAAACCAAAACTACCCACACCAATCAAATTGGATGGAGAAAAGCCATCAATAGCTTTAAGTAGACTTTGATAGGACAATTTCAAAAAATGAGTTCCCTAAAAATGTCATAGAGGGTACTTTTGGTGTCTTTTTGAACCAACAAAAATATAGAAAACACAACATCTAAATTACGTCTAGAAGCCTAACAGATGTGGGGATTATTAATTTCAAGGTGAGAAAATCTTTTCCTTCTGAACCCTTTGGAGTTTGCAACTGTGCAGCTGTTATTCAAGTATTCCACCACTAAGTTTCTTGTTTCCCTTAACAGAAACTGCAGTTGCATTCCTAAATATACTTTTTTTGGTACATCACCTTCAAAATCATTGAATGATAGATCTAATTTTTGTAACAAGGCAAAACCCTTCAAGTAGCCTGGTATTTTTCCTGAGAAATTATTGTGAGAGATCTAATTCCTCCATACCTCTCAATCAACTAAAAGAAAAATCATTGAATGATAGATCTAATTTTTGTAACAAGGCAAAACCCTTCAAGTAGCCTGGTATTTTTCCTGAGAAATTATTGTGAGAGATCTAATTCCTCCATACCTCTCAATCAACTAAAAGACGATGGAAGGATTCCCCAAAATTTGTTGCCCCTCATATATAGTAATCTCTGTTTTACAAAGTTATAGTACTTAGGATTTCACCGGACAACATATTCTTGGAAAGATCTAATTGCTCTAAATTTTTTAAATTTCCAACTTCCACTAAGAAAGAACAAGTCAATTCATTGTGGGACATGTTTATATACAATAATGATGAGAGGCTAACAAGTTCCCTAGGTATGGTACTACTAAGATCACTTTGCTCAAGACTTAGTTCCACCAAATATTGGCATATCTCCAAATTTGATGGGATGCTGCCAATGAAGATTATTTATGGATAATCTAAGAGCTGTTAATGAAGTCAAATTTCCAAAAGACCATGGTATAGTCCTCGTTGAATTTATTAGCTGAGAGATACAATTTTTGTAGCTTTTGAAGCTTCCCAATATCAACAAGAATGTTACCTGTGAATTGGTTGTTTGACATGTCGAGAAACTGCAAATTGACCAAATCCTCATTCTGGTTGGGATGCTTCCAACTATTTTCTTGTTCTGCAAATGAAGTTTACCAAGATTAGTGGAGAAATTACTGATTGATTCAGGAAACACCCCTCCAAAGTTGTTGCTGCTCAGATCTAGGAAATTCAAATTGGTTACTTGGACCCACGAGTTAAGAAAATTCAAGTCACTAGCTTGTCACAAGCTGCTAAATTTCTTATGGCAAAAATCCCCTACATGGGAGCTTGGGAGCATAGAGGTTAATGGAAGAATTTAGAACTTCCTAGCTCATTCCAACACTTGAGAGAACATGGAGGATTCTAGAACATCCTTGAGTATTCAAGGCACTTAGACTTGTAAATATCTTGTATAGATATTTCTAAAGCATTCTAGAATATTCTTGTAGCTTGTAAGAAAGGCTTCCAAGGGAAGTTTCTCCATGTATTTCCTAGTGTCTTCTACAATGTTCTATGAGAAGCCAAAAGTGCCTATAAATAGGGAAGGAGATCATTTGCTTCAAATCATCTAAGAGTTGTACAAATTCTTTCAAGAGTAAAACATAAGGCATTCTCTCAAACTCCCTTGTGTTCCTCTTACTTCTCTTTCCTACAAGTTGTGAGTTAGGCTGACTTAGCACTACTAGCCAAGCTCGGGAGTGACTAAGTGTCGCACGGTGTGGTTGAATAGTTATCAACTAAAAATTCTAGAAATTTCCTAGATGTTGATTTGTGATTATGTATCAATTTTAAGCAGTAAACAACAATTCCAACCAAACAATTAAGATAAATCGACACAACGATTTTACGTGGAAAAATCACAAATGGACACCTCCAATTGTGATAAAAAAATCACGAGCGAAAGCCACAAAACAATCCACTAAAAAGACATAAAGGAATTATACAGGTATACTCTCAATTACCTAGCGAATCCATGCCCGAATTGAACTAACCCCTATGTGTATCTTCCAACCCCGTCTTCACCTCGGAATTGTCTTGACGATGAGCCACTCCAGAATCCACCAAAGCTTCAGGCTTGTATTTTTCAGAATCCACCGAAGAACAACTCTCTCTTTTGTATAGAATTAAACAAACAATCCTTTGATGTAAACTTCTAAAACCATGAGTTGAATACTCAATCAAAACATCAAAGTAAACTAGCAAAATATCTCCAGAGATAAACCTTAATATCCAAAAAGAAGATCTGGAGAAGTAATCCTAAAATCTGACAGAAACCCGTACTTATAGAAATCTGGGACTGCAAAGCTCGCTCGAGCGAAGACTCTCTCGCTCGAGCGAGGAACCAAAAACGCGTGTTTTCCATAAGTGGCTTCGCTTGAGTCAAACAACCTACGTTCGAGCGTAAAATCATCTCTTTCAGGTTTTTACACAGACGCAGCCTTCGCTCGAGCGAGAACTCCTTCGCTCGAGAGAGCAAGGGCGGACATGCAACTTTGAATGCAGTTTTGCATTTTGCATTTTGCTTCGAGGGCGCTGCCCCAGGCCCGCCAAGGGGCGCTGCCCCCTGGACCCCCGCGAGCTGACCGAGCAGCTCGATCCCCATCATAATTAGCGAAGTGGCAATCTTGAAAGTATTAACATCACAAACTTCTCTGCAAGGCACCAATCGGGTTGGATTCGCATCTAAAAACTCATAACCTCACTGAAATAAAAATACGAAAACAAATACAACTGCAAGGAGTTTTGTCAAACTGAATTGCCAAGAATAAAAATCTAACATCAATCATGAACGAGAATCCACGGGCATGCATGAATGGATTCAAAAAATCCATAGCCTTGATTACGCTTTCGTTGATGATCTCAAAGTAGGAGTGTCCTTTCTCAAAGTAGGACTGTCCTTTCTTCCTCAAAACCTCAATCTGTCTTCATATATATATATATATATATATAATTTATAAAGATTATGTCAGATCAAATGGTTGAAGATAACAAATGTTCTCAGCGCAATATTAGTGTTCTACAGTGTAAATATCTTCCTTTTCACCGTGTGAAGGTCCAAAAGATAAAAAATAGACAGGAATTCAAAAGAGGTGCCATTATTTGATTCAACCTAACAGCGATCTATCTAATAAACCATGCTTCGTCATTGACCACGCTTAAATGAACACTATTTTAAAAGCAACCCTAGCAATTTAAGTACAGTGCATGGTGACTCCTTCAACAGTACAATCCAAAGTCAACACACTAACGTAGAACGGTGCTTACCTAGCCCATCATTAATGCCACATAGACACCAACTGTGAAGGAACATAAAGGGCCTAGGTCACCTACTAGACGTGCTGCTCGAACCCGTTCACCTACTTTCCACATCCTCGTCTGATGTATTTATATCAGAGGCGGCCTATATATTATAAGAATACTTAGGTTAAGTTTGGCATCTTTAAAATAATTCATCTTTTTATCTTTTTATTTTTTTTCATCACATCATCTCTTTATTTTTTTGCACATCTTTTCATAAAAAGACAAAAAGTGCACTTATTTAGCTCATCCCAAACAACCCCTAATAAAAAAATTAAAACTAACTTGAACACTTAAAAAATTATTTTACATATATTATAAAAAATATTCATAAATTAAATAATAATAAAACAGTTTTAAAAGACTTAGGTGAACCTTAGCCTTATTGATTATTCTCTAACTTGTTTCATGCATGACGAGTTAGCTTTTGTTTATTTATTTTTTTAAATTGATAAGAGAAAAATAAAATTATATTCGTAGCTATAAAATTTAAAGTTAGACATATCAGAAGGGGCTTCATTCACTAAACCAACTTAATAATTTTTTATGACCATTATATAAACCATGAGAATTCAAAAGTCATGAACTATAAAGATGAGTTAGATAAACAGGTGCCTAAGTTGTACCTGTTGTGCTCCAGTCCAAATGTGCATGAGTTCTTGGAGAGAAGGTGAAGATGGAACATATGTTGTTATGTTTTCATGCCAAGGCTTCCTTCAATCTATACTCTGAATTAGAGTGTTATTTAAATTCATAAAATTTATTATAAAATTTTATTTTGGTAATTGAAATAATTCATTTTATAAGATCCTTTATATATGTTATTCACCAAAAAAAATTAAATCAATCTAACAATCGTAGCATATTTAATTTATAGTATTTGTCACAAAAAAATAGGCAACAAATGTGCTTTTTTAAATAGAACATTTATTTTTTTATTTTTTTAATAACGTGATAAATTGAACAGATTATAATGATAGAATCAATATAATTTTTGTGTATAAATGATATACACAAAGAAACTTACAAAATGAATGTTTCAATTCAAAACAAAATCTATAACAGACCCTATAGATTAGGACAATATCCGAGTAATTATCCTATTTTCTAAAATTTTCATGCTAACTGTGTGTCCAATCAATAACAGGTACCTAAATGAATATATAGTCTAAATAATAAAAAGATAATAGATAAATTATAATATGTCATTGGCCGAATATATGAACAGGTAATGTTCTTGAACTATAAAATAATTTAATACAAATCTCTGGGCCCAACATCTTAACGGATAGTCTTTCTTTTGTATTGTTTTTTTTTAATTGTTTTTTTGGTTTGACAGAACCTAAAAGACAGCTTCTTTTTTTTTAAGATGGTAACCTAAAAGATAGCTTTAATTCACAGATAGAACAGTCGATACTGTGTTTGGCCAATCACAACACAAGGCTAGGTGTAAAAATGGCCCGAGACCTGTGGGCGGATCGAAACCCGCCCGAAGCCCGAGGTAGACCTGGCCCGTTTCAGCATGGTTAAGCCCCGGCCCGAGCCCAACCCAGTACCCTGGGCCTAGGCCTGAGCTTTCCATTTTGGGGCCCGGCCCAAAAAATTTCGGACCCTGCGGGCAGCCCAGCCCAACCATCAAACCCTCTCTCTACCAATAATCAAATTTCAAAAAATAATAATAAAAAACAACTTACAATAGTTAAATAAATAAAAAGATTAATCTTACAAAAATAAAATAATTAAATAAATAAAAAGATTGATCTTATAAAAATAAAAAAAATAAAAAGATTGATCTTATAAAAATAAAATAATTAAATAATTAAAAAAATAAAAGATTGATCTTATAAAAATAAAAAAATTAATATAATTAAATAAATAACATTAATAATTTAAAAATAAAATAAAAATTAATAATAATTTATTAAATTAAAATCAAATTAATAATTGTTTGATAGAAAACGATGATATGATATATCACGCCGTGGCTGGCAGTGGCAGTGCACAGTCTGTGTGTGAGTGGCTGGCCTTATATATATATTTTTAATTTCTTACTTCATTGTTTGATGGGAAAGTGTACCTAATGTGAAAGAAAAAAAAAATTATATATATATATTTACTAAGTTGGAAGGTAATACTGGGCCCGTGGGAGCTCACCACAAGTCTCATTTTGATAATCCGAACCGTTCAATGTGTATAACTCTTCTATTACTATATATCTGTAAAAAATCACATTAATTGGATATCGCTAACTATATGATCAAATCAATTTGGTATAAAAATGCATGGTGTTATAGTTAATGGTTGACAACAAAAACTAATCCGATCAGATAGTTATAGTTATCCGATCAACGTGATTTTTTACAAACATATAATACTCGACGAGTTGTACACATTGAACGGTTCCGATTAGCAAAACGGGACCCGTGATGGCTCCCACTAGCCAAAGAGCACCATCGAAATAGTTGCCCGAAAAGGAGGCAACCATTTCCTAAAACTTTGCCATGCCACCGTACAGCCCCTACCTACTATTATAGTACCAGCCTAGCCTCAATTTTGATGTTGCATTGCAAATTTGCATCTCCTACAACTCAAACGGAAATATATAAAATGGTCATAATTCAAATGGTTAGAATGCAAACTACTATAAATATAATTTACACATTATTTAAATTAATTGTTAATTCTTATATATTGTTTTACTTGCATTACTATGAATCCTAATATGCCTAATGTTTTTGTCGATGTTGATACATATACTACACCATATGAATCTGTTGATTCTCCTTCTAATATCCCTCTTCCAACAGTTGGATCATCATCTAGGAGCAGGAGTAGTAGTGTTTGGTAGGGGTGAAAGGAAAAATCGGTAAACCGATTGGACCGACCGGACCGAACTGAACCGGCCGATTTTGGTCTGTTTTTTTTCTTGTTTCGGTCTGTTCGGTTATGTTAAAACAAAAAACCTAAATTCGGTTCGGTTTTCGGTAATTATAATTTGAAAACCATACACACCGAACCGCACCGATATATACTCCCTCTTTTTTTATTACTATTATGTATTGTCCATCTATTTTTTATTATTATTTTCGTGCAGGTCATCTGTGTATTCAATTCCAATATTCAAATAGCTTTCACACTGCCCAATGTTTCACATTGCTCAAAATAAAAAAATAAAAAAACTCTCTCTCTCTCTATCTAATTATTACACTGCTCGACAATGAATATCATGGCCTTGGGTTGGATGTTTCTGAGAGTAATTGCAACTCTCTACAAAACAAATGCTCTATCTCTCCTTTCTTTCTCTCTATATGTTTGTGTGTTGTAGAGAGTTCTGAGATGAAGGTTTATATGCTTCATCTTCTTCCAACGAAATATTTTGTGGGTCTTCCATCTTCCATCTTCATCTTCTTCATGTGAAGGTTGGATCTCTCTCTCTCTGTCAAAACCCTCTCATCTTCTTCCATCTTCTATCTTCATCTTCTTCATGTGTTCACCAACGGTCTTTCACCTTCAAGAAAAGATTTTGTTGAAGATCGAAGAACCGACGTGTACCGATCGAACCGCACTGCCCCAACGTAAAACCGCTTGGTACGGTTCTTACCAGTAATTCGGTCTGTTTGGTGCAGATCAATGGAAAACTGAAGGGTGCGGTTCGGCGCAAAAATACCTCAAAACCAGACCGCACCGCACCGATTTCACCCCTAGTGTTTGGGAATATTTTGAAAAAATATCTATAAATAATCCTGATGGCACAATTACATTTAAAGCAAAATGTAAATATTGTGCACGTTTACATAGTGCTGCATCTGCAGGGGGTACTAGCTATTTAAAAAGGCATTCTGACAAATATTTACAAAGTAAACAACCTGATATTCGAAGTCAAATGCAATTAGGGGCTTCATCAACTGGTAATTTGCAAACATTTTCATATGATCCTATACGTGCACAAAATTCTGTAGTTGATTATATTATTAAAAAAGAACAACCTTTTAATACTAGTGAATGTCCTGATTTTACCGAAATGATTCACGAAAGTTTTGCACCGCAATATCAAAGTTTTTCAAGAAATATTACTAGAAACGGGATTTTAAAGAAATTTGAGGATATTTAAAGTGAATTATTTGATATCTTTAAAAATTTGAATGGAAGAGTTTGTTTAACATCTGATCTGTGGTCAAATAATGGTTTTGAATATCAATGGATCACTGCATATATTTATTGATAATGATTGGAAATTAAATAAAAGAATTATTTCATTTAAATTAGTTGAACTTCCATACACTGGTCATTCGCTTGGTGTAGAAATAAGAAATGTATTATACGAGTGGGCTTTACAAAATAAAATATTTACAATTAGTTTAGATAATGTATCATATTATAATCAAACTGTAACCCATTTAAAATCAACTTTACAATTACTTGTTGATGATGATTTATTTCATGTTCGTTGTTGTGCCCATATTTTAAATTTGATTGTTAAAGAAGCTATGCATGTATACGAAACTTCTGTACTTGTAATAAAAAATGCAGTTGTTACTATTATGTCTTCTAGTAATCAAATTTCAGAATATAGAAAAATTTGTTAACGAGAAAATATGTCATTTAAAAATTAATTTTAGATGTAGATAGTAGGTGGTATTCAACATATAATATATTAAAAATAGCTTGTAAACCAAGAAGAGCAATATATTTATTTTTTGCAACAACATCAATATGAGAAGTACTGACACCCACTTAACTTAATTGGCGCCAAGTAGCCTTGTATAATTTTTTTTTTTAAAGTTTTCGATACTTCAACAAAATTATTTTCTTATATACATATTCCTACTTTACCATTTGTTTTATATATACTAGCAGAAATAATTAAAGTTTTCATAAAATATATGGGTAATGAACTTTATGTAACAATTATTACTTCAATGAAACAAAAATTTGATAAATATTTTCATCCTTTGCCTCATCTATTAGGTTTAGCTATAATAATTGATCATAGGTGTAAAGAAGTTGGTTTACAAGAATTTTTAGAGCTTATTTTCGCTGATCAAATATAGTTTACCCCTATTATGCAAACATGCAACGGATTATTTCAAGAATACAGGGTAGTTGCAGCTGCATCTGCATCTGTAAATACACCTACACACACTACACTAGCAGTCCAATCTCTAGGCGGGAGATTAAGTATTTTCACAGCAATAAAAAGTAGAAGAATATCTCAACATACAAGTGTAAGTAGTTCTGAACTACAACGTTATTTGGAAAGCCCGTTAGTGTATGACTATGATAATTTTGACATTTTGGAATGGTGGAAACAAAATGAATCTATGTGGCATGTGCTTTTAGAGATGGCCCGTGATATATTAACCGTTTCTATTTCTACAGTTGCTTCAGAAACAACTTTTAGTGCAGGTGGACGGGTGCTGAGTGACTACAGGAGCAGGCTTTCACCCGAAATGGTTAAGACATTGATGATATCCAGGGATTATATGCACGCGCTTACAAGAAGACAAAATTTTAGTGAAAATGAGCGAATTCAATATGATTTGGATGACATATCATCGGGCAACGCGACTGAAATGTCTGTCTCCTCTGATGATTGATTAACAATTTATTTTTTACTATTTCATTTCATTTAGTTTTTTTTCTTGGTTTTTGTTTTTGTTTTTGTTTTTTTTTTTTTTGTTTTTTTTTTTTTGTATTAGATTATTGAGGTGGAGTATAATGCAAATGATTGGTAGGCTAGTAGGTGCCAACCTAGTTGGAATGTACTTGGCCTATAGTGATGCAATTGTTATACCATCATCAATAATCTACACCTAATTTATTTAATAATATCAATTTTTGTAATATTTTATTTCATTTTGAAATAAAAATTATTCATTCAACAAATGTTATATAAATAATTTAATATTATAATATTGAAAGTTTCAATTTCATATATATATAATTATTCATTTCGAAAGAAAAAAAATTATATAGTTGCATACTTTTTTTAGTTATTAGTTCACAATTAAACAAACGTAAGTCATATATAATTAAATTTAAATATCACCATAAAATATTACATAATCAAACAAATATCTCATTAATCGTAATTAAAATGCTCTAGTATAATTTTTTTTTAAATTTTTTATTTCTAATATTAAAAAAAAAGCCCGACTAGGGCCGGCCTGCAGCCCGAACCCAGGCTCTATTACGAGTGGGCTTGGGCTAGGGCCTGGGCCTCACTTTTTGGCCCATGGGCCGGGCCGCTAAAAAATCGCGAGCCACAAAGCCCGAATGGGCCGGGCCGGGCCATTATTACACCCTTACACAAGGTCTTCTAGAATTTCCCTCTATAAAATATAATCGCCCACTTAAAATTGCATTTACTATAGAATAATTAAATAAATAAAAGTTAGTGTGTTGGCAAACCAACCACAAAAAGAAAGGGAGAAAAAAAAGTATTGACTAGAGAAAGTTGTTTTGTTAATTAAACTATGTAAAACTGTCCTCGTCTCTGATTTCTTTTTCATTGGTCTGGGTAAATGTGTTTGGGGAGAAAATTTTTGTTGTAATTTTAGTTGGATTTTTATTATTTAAGGAAAAGTTAAACTTTGTATTTTATGGGTTTTAAGGCTCTATTTGGTCTAGATTACGAAGAAGATAAGCAAATAAATGATGTAGAGATTTGAAATTTGAGTCATTAAATTTTGACCTAATTTGTAGTGGGCATTTTTTTTTTGTCAATTAATAAGATATTAATTATATTAAACTAAACAACTAGAGTTCAAGAACGTATGTAATAACCACCGATACTAACAATCACTACAAGAAATAGTCCAAACTTATAAAGACATAAATAACTACATACAACTTCAAAATTGCAAAAAAATAACCAATCTTTGTCGTTAGCATCGAATAAGAATTATTCTTAAACTTGATTAATTCTTAATTTCGAAATAATCAACCTCATTCTTAAACTTGAATAATAATCATTCTTAAACTCGTAATGAGCAACCTCAATCTTCTTCAACTTGATCAATTCTATGTAGGTAGAATAATTGTTAGGTAAGTGTTTGAGTGTGCAAGATATATATCATATGTATTTGTATAAGATCTCACAAATATACATAAGTTACACTATGCAATCATGTAAGTTCTCACAAATATACGTAAGTTGTGATTTTTTAAATTTTTATAGGTTAATTCAAGTATGTTTGTGAAAGTTTACTCGATTTTGTAAGGTAACTTACGTATATTTGTGAGAATTTATGTAAATGTATATGGCATGCACTTGTATACTTAAAAATTGTCCTAATTGAAAAGTTAAGATAAATTTGGACTTGAGATTCTACCAACCTTCTTGAGAATATGAAAATATAGAATATCATGACTCACTTTATTTGATGGGATCAACTAAAAATGATTAGAATAACAAATTAGTGTGACGGTCCAAATATTTTAATAAGAGTAGTGTCATTCAAATCTAAAAATTAAATTCACTTTTTAAGTATATTTGTGAGAACTTATGCAAATGTATATGGCATGCATTTGCATACTTAAAAATTGCCCTAATTGGAAAGTTAAGATAAATTTGGACTTGAGATTCAACCAACCTTCTTGAGAATATCAAAATATAGAATATCATGACTCATTTTATTCAATGGGATCAACTAAAAATGATTAGAACAAAAAATTAGTTTGACGGTCCAAATATTTTAATAAGAACAGTGTTATTCAAACCTAAAAATTAAATTCACTTTTTAAGTCCAATGATCAATCAACTAAAAATTAAAAATTAACGGACTTGTATATTATTTTCCATTTAATAATTCATCCTTCAAGTATTAAACCTCCCAATATCACCCTCCATCCATCAAAGCAATAAAGTATGAGTAATATTATACAAATTAATAAATTATATTAAAAACAAATATTGGGTTTCTTTCATGTTGGGATTTCAACATGACAGAACTTGAGGAGTCTGTAGGGCCAACCACGAGTCTCGTTTCAATAATCCGAACCGTTTATTTTGTAGAACCATTCTCAATGTATATTATCCATGAAAAATTTAGAACGATCCGATAATCATAACCTTTTCATTTTATCGCATTTATCTCTAAAAAAATGAATGGTTTATTTCAAAAATATATTCGTCGTCAATTTTTTCAAAGACAAACATGATAAAATGAAAAAGTCATGATTATTGGATCAAAGTAATTTTTTATAAATAATATACATTAAGGATCCTACAAAATGAATAGTTCGAATTATCGAAATGAGACTCGTGATAGGCCCTATAAGTCCTCTTAAATTCTCTCATATTGAGATCTCAACATGAGAGAACCTCAACTTGAAAAAAACGTTACTTATTGGTATGACACATGAATAGGGCTAGGGCTGAGCAAGGAATCCGTGAAATCCGTAATCCGGTCCAGTCCAGTCCAATCCAGTAGGTTTGGATTGGTTTTTTGAATCCGTGGTTCGGTTCCGGATTGAAAAATTAAAAATCCGTAGTTCACGGATTGGTTCTGGATTGAATCACACGGTTTCGGATTGGAACCGATCCGGACCGTATGCAAATAGTCTATATTTTTATTATACACCCTCCTGCATAGTATCTTCTCTTATTTCATATAAAACTTAAATCAAAACCTAAACTTGCATAGTATCTTCTTTTATTACTTTTGTTTGCTAGTTTTTAGTGTTAATTTGTAATGGTCTAAATACTTATGGTGGAACTAGTTTCTTTATGGTTGTTTAAATTCTAAATTCTAGAACAGTTTCTCGCTATTATTAAAAGACATGTTGTTATTGTGAAACTAATATGGTGTTATATTTATATTTTTATGAAAATAAAGTGTTATATATATATTTTTGTTATTTAATTATATAAATTCATGGTCCTAAACCGATCCAATCCGTATTTAAATGGATTGGTTCGGATTGGTTCTACGATTTAAACGGATTGGATTGGTTCCAATTTTGCAGGATCCGTAGATAATGGATTAGTCCTAGTTTTACTCTAATCCGGTCCAATCCGGACCATGCTCACCTCTAATTAGGGCTGTGCAAAATACCGCCAAATCCGCTAAAACCATACCGATCCGCATCAATTTGCACCGCTCTAACCACTAATCGTGGTTTAAACTTTAAAATTTATAATTCGCCAACCGAACTGCTCCGCTTCGCTGTAGTTAATACATATATATTTTTTAACCTCCAATAAAATATCAATGTAAAAATGAGTGTGAGAGATTTAAGATATGAAATTTATTACAAATTAGTAGTTATATTTATGAAACATATTATGTAAAATTACTGTGTTATATATCTAAAAAATATTATACAAATTAGTGTTATATATTATGCAAATGTATGATAATTAGTTAGAATATTTTTCAATCCGCCAATCCATCAAAAATTGCTCAAACTGTAATTTGTCAATCCATTAATCCATCAACCCACTATTTGATTTGTAATTTTAATCTCAAACTGTCCGAACCGCATTGCACACATCCTTACCCAAGAGCCATGTTTCATATTTCCCTAAACCCATATTCTTTGCATTTCTATTTTGTTTTGAAAACTTGAATAAAAGCATAGAAAATGACCCAACAAATAGAGAGAAACCAAGGAGTTCAAAAAAATAAAGAGAACCAAAGTTCAAAGCACTTGGGAAGTTTGAATTGAAGATAAAAAAGTCTCAATTATAAATGAATCCAATGCCAAGAGGGAGGTGGTCAAAATGAAATGGTTGCAGCAACAAGGAATGGAAAGAAAGCCAGAGAGCGAGAACTGTATGTGCAAGGAGCGGCCCACCTGGCTTCCATATTTACACAACTCTCAACTTTCAAACATCACATGCCTCTTTTTTTATTTTTTATTTTTTTTATTTTTTAAAAATGACACAATGCATACGAACAAATGATGCAAAAATAACTCACTAACCTTGAGGAAAATGTTGGATTGGATAATGTTATACTTACAGATTTGTCTCACATTTTCTTTTTAAATTTATATCAAACTTTTATATATATTAGAGATTTTTTTACTCGACCTTGTTTGGTTTAACTTACATTTTAAAAAATTATTTTTTATTTTTGTGTGTCTTTTTATTTTTAGTAATTTTTTTTAATATTTTACATAATTTTTTTATTTTATTTTTTAGATACACGTAATTTAGATGCACTTAAAAATATAATATTTATAAAAAAAAATTTAAAACATTTATGAAATACAAAAAAAAATATAAACAAAAATACCAAAATTCAATACATTTTCATATATATATATATATGAGAGGGTAATTTTTGGGAAAATTGGGCCGAACTTCGGGTTTGGTTTTGAGGCCCAAAACGCAGTGGACTAGGTAAAAAGGCCATACAGAATACTCCGGCCCAGAAGGGCAAAATTACTCCGGCCTTGGGAAGACAAAGCTACTTCGGCCCAAGAAGACGAAATTACTCCGGCTCAAGAAGAGACCGTTACTTCAGCCCGAGGAAGAGTAAAATTACTCCGGTCTGGAGGCAATTCACAGTTAGGCCGGTCTCAGAGTTAGTCCGGTCGCAGTATGTTCTAAGAAGGCCGGTGTCGGAATTAGTCCGGTCGTGACTTATATTGGTTAGGTCGGTCCGAACTTGTTACTTGGAAGTTTGATCTAAGCGCATCAAGGTCGAACAGGGCAGCCGAAGTAAAGAGTTGGAGGAGAAGACCGAGCTAAGGATAGTTCGGCCTTCTGTGGCTCGGTATAGCCAAGTTTACTTCGGTCAAAAGGAAGTTCGGCCGTAAAGAAAACCATCCCACTTGGTTTGAGCAGTGGGGGAGGGTGTAAAAGGATAAGCATTATCCTTAGGAGAATGAATCCTAGGAGGACTCTGTATGGAGAAATACAAGTCCTACTAGGATTGTGCCATATGAAACTTATAAAAGCTCACAAACATCACTTTGGAGGAGGTAATTGAACACAATCTTTTTGAGAACTTAGAGCTTTGTCTATTTGTCAAGTTTTCTGACTTAGGCATCGGAGAGGTTTCCGGCACACACCCGCCGGCTAGCTCACGTTTGTGTTTTCAGGTGACAAAGCGACGTCGTACGGAGGAGCGTGGACTTGGTCAACAGGATTATACGAGGAGAATTATTTCCTCCCCGTACAATTGGCGCCGTCTGTGGGAACAACAGACAAGAACAAAAACCTCTTGACTAAGCTTCTCCTTTTCTCATTCAATGGCACACATTGAAGACTTGCCGCAGTCCGCCGTCGACGGACTAACTCCAGAAGGGGGCGCAAGGCGTGAAGGATTACCTGCCGTCCCTCCCATGGCGGACTTGGAGCCCCAACAACATAATTCCAGGAGGAGTGGCAGGGGAAGGCGGAATGGCAGCCCTCGTCACTCTCAAAGTCCCGACAGGCAAAGGAGGAGGATTGATCCTCAAGCCCTGGAAGATCGCGTAAAGGAACAAGATGAACTAATTCGAAGGATGGCGGCGGACATGGAGACTTTAAAACGCCAGATGAAGACTAAAGATGTGGCGACAGGAGAGGGGCACAAGCACAAGACGCCCCCTCGCCACTCAGAAAGTCGTAGTAGGAATACTACACCCTCCCAAGGAGAGAGCAGAAGCCTCAGGACGGGCGACACTCACTCCTTATCTTCAAGAACTCGTCACTCCAGGTCTGAGAGGACGAGATCCGAAAAATCATACACTGAAGGAAGCACGTATTGGCCTTCACATTCAGACCAAACCAGATCCAGACAAACCGAGCTACCCAGGTCATCCGACTTACGAACCGTGCTAGAAGAAAAAGCACGATGCAAGGAGGATGCCAGGGCAAGGGATCCACACCGAGTTTCGGCCTTACAACGGTTGGCTCCTCGGACGCACGGAAGCGTCGAGGTTGGAATGCCAATACCGCGACCGGCCTACGAACCAACAGACAAGGCATTGGCAAGACTACAGACTTCGCCGTTTGTCCCAGCAATCGAAAACGCTCCCCTACCATCAGGCTTCCTTCAGCCGAAGTTCAATACATATGAAGGGAAGACGGATCCGTATTCTCACCTGAGCCACTTTCGCCAAGTCATGGCTGTGTACAGGCGAAACGAGGCCCTAATGTGCATACTCTTCCCATCAAGTCTGGGCGACTTAGGCTTGACTTGGTTCGAAAAACTCCCAGAGGGCAGCATAGCCTCCTGGGCCCAATTGGCAGAAGCGTTCGTAACAAGGTTTCGGACAAATACTAAAACACCGGTGGAGATAGACCAGTTACTCTCCATCGACATGGGTGAGAAAGAAACCCTCAGATCTTACAACAGTCGCTACTGGGAGACATTCAACCAGATTGGAGACTGCCCCACCAATCTGGCCATTGCGCAATATAAAAGAGGCCTACCAGTAGGAAATCGACTAAGAGATTCGATCACCATGACACCACCCCTCACCATGGAGGCCCTGATGGAAAGAGTGCATCAGCACATCAGGGTAGAAGAGGATGGCGCGCGTGCTAAAACAAGATCAAACACGACCGCAGCACCAGAAAAGAAAACCCCTGCCAAGGTCAACACGGTTGACCGAAGTAACAAAAACGGGCGTGGCAGACAAGATAACGGAGAAGACCCAGACAAAAGATGGTTAAGAATCCGCACTGCCATAACAACGGTGTTCAAAAAACCAATATATCGGATTCTGAGCGAAATCAAAGACAAGCCTTTTGTCAAGTGGCCAGCCAAGCTAGGAGAAGGTCAGAAGAATTACGACGACAGATCACGGTGCACCTTCCACAAAGAAAAGGGGCACCGAACTGAGAATTGCACGCCACTAAGACAGCACTTGGAAGAATTGGTGGCAGCAGGCCACTTGGATGAATACATTGAAGGAGGAGTACAGCCGGCCCCCCAAGATCATAATGACCATCCCAATGGAATGCCAAACGATGCACCACCTCAAGGCATTATCAATGTAATTCATGGAGTTTTTGAACCTGAGCGCGTATGCGAGCTTAGAGGTTCGATCAAGAAGGCTGAGCACTTTAGGGAAATATTGAGTGCCCAACCTGCCATCAAGAAGGGGAGGACAGAGGCAACAAACGTCATGACCTTTTCAGATAAGGACTTAGAACGAATTTACTGCCCCCATAATGATGCCCTGGTTGTCACTCTCCGAGTCAAGGATTTTGACGTCAAGCGGATTCTGATTGACCAGGGTAGTTCATGTGAGATCATGTATTACGACACATTCAAACAACTAAAGCTGCAAGACAAAGACTTGGCACCCGCAGTTTCTCCCCTGATTGGATTCAACTCCATGCCTGAGTGGCCTGTCGGCAAAATAATCCTTCCAGTCAGAGCAGGAAGTGTATCCAAACAGGTGGAGTTCTGGGTATTGAAGGTCCCCTCCACCTACAACATCATCCTGGGCAGAACATGGCTGCATGCCATGCGTTCAGTAGCGTCATCATACCATCAGGTAATGCGGTTCCCCAATGACGCCGGTATAATTGAAGAAGTCTATGGCGATCAGATCATGTCAAAACAGTGCTTCGCCACAGCAAATGGAAGCCGAGCTGCCAAAGGATACGTTCATTCGGTGGAAGAACCAGAGAGTAATGAACTATTCGCGGACGTCGGCAAAAAGGCTGATCAGAAAGCGGTGGAAGACTTGGTGGAGGTAAAAATAGATGAGAAGAACCCGGATAAGTTCTTCTTGCTTGGCTCATCATTGTCCAGCGCTGAGAGATTAGAGGTCATGGAATTCTTGACCTCTAATATCGAAGTGTTTGCCTGGACACCGTACGACATGCCAGGCATTGATCCAAACTTCATCAGTCACCAACTCAATGTCCACCCATCCGCCAGACCAGTCATTCAACGCACACGTAGATCGGCGCTCCACCACGCCGAAATAGTGGCAGAAGAGGTAGGCAACCTGTTGGAGGCAGGAGCGATAAGGGAAGTGCACTACCCAAAATGGATCTCCAACACCGTCGTAGTGCCAAAAAAGAATGGTAAATGGCGTGTCTGCGTCGACTACAAAACAGTCAACAAAGCGTGCCCAAAAGATAGCTTCCCTCTACCAAGGATAGATCAACTGGTGGACTTAACAGCAGGACATAACCGACTTAGCTTTTTGGATGCATACAGAGGCTACCACCAGATCGCCATGCACGAACCAGACCAAGAGGTCACTTCCTTCACAACACCAAGGGGGTTATATTGCTACAAGGTCATGCCCTTTGGCCTAAAGAACGCAGGGGCGACATTCCAAAGGATGGTCACCAAGATGTTTGAACCATTGTTAGGCAGAACAATGGAGGCATACATCGACGACATGGTGGTCAAAAGCAAGGATGAGAATGACCATCTGAAAGACTTAGGCGAGATGTTCCAGATCCTGAAGAAACACAAGCTACGCCTCAATGCGTCCAAATGCGCATTCGGAGTTGGATCTGGCAAATTCTTGGGCTTCCTGGTGACCAACCGAGGTATAGAAGCCGACCCCTCTCAGATCAAAGCGATCCAGGAGTTGGAGAGACCAAACTCAGTCAAAGAAGTGCAGCATCTTACTGGTATGGCAGCTGCACTCAACCGGTTCATAAGCAGATCGTCGGACAGACTACGACCGTTCTTCCAAGCTTTAAAGGCCAAGTTTGAGTGGGATGAAGAATGCGACCGAGCTCTGGAAAGCTTAAAGGAATACATGTCTTCCCCACCACTTCTTGTTACTCCAGTACCTGGTGAAGAACTCTTTTTGTACCTAGCAGTCTCTCAACACGCAGTCAGCGCAGTGTTGGTTCGTGCAGAAGGAATACAACACTTGCCCATCTTTTATGTCAGCAAGACATTATTGGGAGCCGAAACAAGGTACTTACCATTGGAGAAACTAGCATTAGCATTAATGATGGCATCCAGGAAATTGGCGCACTACTTTCATGCCCACACCATAGTCGTCCTCACGGCCTTTCCCTTAAAAGCTCTATTTGAAAGGGCGAACTTCAGTGGGCGAATTTTGAAATGGGCAGTAGAGTTGGGACAATTCGATATCAAGTTCCAACCGAAGACCGCAATAAAAGCTCAATCTTTGGCAGACTTCGTCGCAGAGTTTACTCCTGGAAGTCATCATATCTGCCCAGTCGACCTGACTGACTCAACCGAACTAGGGACGGAAGTTGACGCCGGAATAGCACAACCCCCAGTGAAAGATAGTCCATCAACCGAACTAAGGACGGAAGTTGACGCCGGAATAGCGCAACCCCTAGTGGAAAGTAGTCCATCAAGCACAAAGGCAGACCACATTAAGGACGACAAGGAGGAGCCAAACGAAGGCTCACCAGCACTTCAAACAGAGGACGAAGGGCAGACAGCCAATATGGACTTTGAAGAAAACACCATCCTTGACCCCACGGCATCATCTGACCCTTCCACATGCTGGAAACTATTTGTTGGAGAGATGTGGAAGCTCTTTGTGGATGGAGCATCCAACCGACATGGTGCAGGGCTTGGCATAGTCCTCATCTCTCCAGACGGCCTGGTTATAGAGCAAGCAATCAACCTTGGCTTCCCAGCATCCAACAATGAAGCAGAGTATGAGGCGCTTATCGCAGGACTCAAGTCAGCACACTTCATGAAAGCAGCCGAACTAATGGTATACAGTGACTCTCTGCTGGTGGTAAACCAAATTTCGGGCGAATACGAAGCAAAGGACGACAGAATGGCCAAGTACCAAGAGTTAGTCAGAACAGAGATCAAGAAGTTTGATGTGGTAAGGATAGAACAAATTGGCAGGGAGGAAAACAGCCGAGCGGACGAGCTAGCAGGCCTGGCCTCAATGGCAGATACATCGATCCCTCATCCATTACTCATCGACTTCTTACCAAGACCAAGTATAGAAGACCCCGAAGCAGAAGAAGTATATTGCACTGAATTAGGCCCTTCATGGATGGATCCCATCATCCTGTTCCTAAAAGACGGCATCCTACCAGCAGAGAAAAAAGAAGCCAACAAAATAAGGGCAAAGTCGCAGCGATTTTGGCTATCTCCATCCTTGGCATTATACAAGAAGTCATTCTCTGGGCCTTACCTCAAGTGCGTTCATCCCAGCAAAGTAGAAGCCTTCCTGTTCGAAATACATGAAGGGGTATGTGGAAGTCATCAAGGGGGAAGGTCGCTCGCCTACAGGGCTATTTCGCAAGGATATTGGTGGCCATATATGCAAGCAGACTCAGAAAAATATGTGAAGAAGATGAAAACAACAGAGTAAATGATTCCAGAATCGAAAGGGCTGTTTTGTGTAAAGGGGAGAGAGAAAAAGGCGGCAAAAAGGAGCGGGAACAGTACAAAAATTCTGAAGGACGGCGTGACAGTTGGCCACAGCTTATCAGAGCTAGCCACGTGTCACTGGAATTGGAAGCGTTACAGTCGCTGTGATTGAAGAGACGTTTTGACCGGACATAGTGATACCCGAGGTAAACTTAGCTCGGCTGGAAAGGCTGAAGGGTTTTTAGCTCGGCTGGAAAGGCTAAAAGTTTTTTTTTAGCTCGACTGAAAAAGCATGACAAACTCTAGTTCGGCCAGAAGGCTGGTAATCCCAATCATGTTGCACAGATGGAATTAAGGGGCAATTGAGAGGGTAATTTTTGGGAAAATTGGGCCGAACTTCGGGTTTGGTTTTGAGGCCCAAAACGCAGTGGACTAGGTAAAAAGGCCATACAGAATACTCCGGCCCAGAAGGGCAAAATTACTCCGGCCTTGGGAAGACAAAGCTACTTCGGCCCAAGAAGACGAAATTACTCCGGCTCAAGAAGAGACCGTTACTTCAGCCCGAGGAAGAGTAAAATTACTCCGGTCTGGAGGCAATTCACAGTTAGGCCGGTCTCAGAGTTAGTCCGGTCGCAGTATGTTCTAAGAAGGCCGGTGTCGGAATTAGTCCGGTCGTGACTTATATTGGTTAGGTCGGTCCGAACTTGTTACTTGGAAGTTTGATCTAAGCGCATCAAGGTCGAACAGGGCAGCCGAAGTAAAGAGTTGGAGGAGAAGACCGAGCTAAGGATAGTTCGGCCTTCTGTGGCTCGGTATAGCCAAGTTTACTTCGGTCAAAAGGAAGTTCGGCCATAAAGAAAACCATCCCACTTGGTTTGAGCAGTGGGGGAGGGTGTAAAAGGATAAGCATTATCCTTAGGAGAATGAATCCTAGGAGGACTCTGTATGGAGAAATACAAGTCCTACTAGGATTGTGCCATATGAAACTTACAAAAGCTCACAAACATCACTTTGGAGGAGGTAATTGAACACAATCTTTTTGAGAACTTAGAGCTTTGTCTATTTGTCAAGTTTTCTGACTTAGGCATCGGAGAGGTTTCCGGCACACACCCGCCGGCTAGCTCACGTTTGTGTTTTCAGGTGACAAAGCGACGTCGTACGGAGGAGCGTGGACTTGGTCAACAGGATTATACGAGGAGAATTATTTCCTCCCCGTACAATATATATATATATATATATATTTTGTATTCAATGAATTTTTTAAATATTTTTGTACAAATTTTATACTTTTAAGTATGTCAATATTAAGTGGATCTAAAAAAAATTGATTAAAATATTTTTAAAGAATATAAAAATACAAATTAAAAACTGAAAAATTTATTTTTAAAAATTCCAAACTAAACAGCGATTTATTTAAAATTTTAATATGATATTAGGTTTAGGACTTAGTGTAATTTTTAATTTTTTACGAAAAGATGTGTAGAAAAATAAAGAAGTAATGTGACAAAACTTATTTTGGGAAGTAGGTTGAAAGCTATTTTTTTTTGACTTTTTAAAAAAATATATATATACAAAAAATAAAAAAAAGATATAACCTAAAAAAAATTAAAAAACTACTTTATTTCCAAAATAAGTCGTACGTGCATTCGCAAACAACCCCTTAGACTTTAGTTGGCCTTACGAATAAGAAGGGCTTTGATAGGGACCCCCTCCAATCACCACCCCCACCAACCCCCCCTCCCCCACACGTGGCGGGTGGTGATTGGAGGAGAAGGAAAAAAAAAATTTGACCAATCATGTTGAGAGGGGGTCAAAGAGGGTGGGGGAAAGGGCGTCTGAAACATTTTTCCGAATAAGAATATGAAGTTATAGTAGATTTAATCTTACCATGTAATCATATCACCACCTAATAAGGTGTCACATGCATCATTTTATTTAAAGGGTAAATTGTGTTGACATTTCTTAAAATTTTAAATAAAACATAAGAAATATTATAGTTTTGATATAATTATATTGAATTCTATTATATTGTGTTTGGAACATATATCTAGATAGAAATTTAGAAATCAAAAAGAAAAATATGTATGAAATATAAGTATATTTTATTCACAGTTTATATAACACTTTTCATCAATAATTTATTAATTTTATGAATGAAAAAAATAATATTATCATCTCTTTTATATAAAAATATAAATTTTATATATTTATCTTTATACTTTTACACCATATTAATTCCGGTCTAACCTTTTATGCCAATGCCAAGTAAGACTCTCCTTTATTAATATGTTTGGGATAATTTTTTTTACCTATTTTAGTCACAAAAAGATAAAACAAACTAAAAAATTAATAAGACAAAATGTCACATCCAAATCACAATCATTTTATTTTTTCTCTTACAAAAATCGAAAAAGCCAAAAATCCAACTCAAATAAAACTTTTTAACCTCAAACTAAATAACCAAAACGTTCAAAAGTCAAAAAATTCACTCACATCCCAAACGAAGGCTACACAGGTCCTAGCATATTCCTCTTCCTTTTAAAAAGGTCTCGTATGAAGTATCTGAATAAGGGGGCCTCCTCGAACTTCCTCATGGACCCAGGCAATTTCATACGTGAAGGGTTAAAAATTTTAGTAGGCTTCGTTTCAAGGGTGGATTGACTTTTTGTCTCTTTAATTATTTTAATTTAGGATTAAAAAATTTGTTTAATTTTTTTTTTATTTTTTTGAAAAAAAAAATTATAATTTAGATGTGATATTTTAATTTTAAGATAAACTATCAATAGGTCCTAATAGTTGGACTTAATTCCCATCAAGTCCTATTGAAAATAAGTCTTGGTAAAATTGTAGCTAAAAATAATTTTTTTGCGACAATTTTTTATATATGTCGCTAAAAATTGACAATTAGTGACTTTTTTGTTATGATTTTTATAAATTGTCGTTAAAGTTTACAATGAGTGACATTTTTTTATGACAAATTTTTCTTATAGAACTTATTAGACAATAAATTCACTTATTAAAACCTACACACGTAAGTACCTCTTTATTTTAATCTATTATTATTATTATTATTATTTTTTTAAACTAACTTAACCCTAAAAAAACTAAAAAAGCCCACTTGCCAGAGGGCTCTATAAGCAAACTTTGAGACCACAACAACGGAAAACGTTTGACATCTCTGGGATTAGGCAAATCATGATTAGGAAAATAAAATTAGAACATGGAGTCAAAGAGTAAGAAATCCGTTTCGTTAGCATATGAAAATATAGTTTCACCCATTGATTTGAGTGTGTTGTTTGTTTGAAGGTTTCAAATTATAATTCTACACCCATTTCTCAAACTCAATTCAAAACATAATCATTACTTTTCAAAACTCATAATCAAACACATAATTCAAAACTTTTTTCAAAACTCAATTCAAATCAATATTTTAATATTTTAAATATTTTAAATATTTAAATATTGTAAAAATATTTTAATTTTGTTAAGATTTTAAATATTTAAATATGTTATTATTTTTTTAATTTTTTAATTTTTTGAATATTTTTAAATATTTTAATTTCAAAATATTACGATTTTAATTTTTAAAATTTTAAAATATTTTATAAAAATAAATTCAAACTCTATTTATAAAAATATTTTTAAATATTTTAATTTTTTTGTTATGTATTTGGTTATGATTTGAGTGTAGAGTTGTGAAAGTAGTATGGGGTTTTGAGTTATGTGTTTGGCTATGAGTTTTAAAAATAATTTTTTAATTGAGTTTTGTTTTATGTTTTTGGTTACGATTTGAGTGTAGAATTATTTTTAAATTTAAAATATTAACATTTTAAATTATTTAAATTTTTTGGCTATTTAAATTATTTAAATTTTTACAATTTAAAATTTTTGAATATTTATTTTAATTTTTTACTTATTAAATTTTTTAGATTATTTAAATTATTTAAATATTTATGATTTAAATTTTTTGAATATTTATTTTGGAAAAAAATTATTTCCTTTGTAGTATTTTCAATAAAAAATTGATTAATGTTATTTTCTATTAATAATAATTTTTTTAATTGAATTTTAAAAAGAGTTTGGTTATGAGTGTTGATCAGAATTTTCAATAGTGTGAAAGTAGTGTTTTGTTATGAGTATAATAATTTGAATAAAGTTTTGAAAACTCTTTCCAAAACTCATAACCAAATAAATTTTCTTACTTTACATGTCAAATCAAACTTTCAAAACTCAATTTCACACTCAATTCAAAATTCAATTCAACACTCTATTCAAAAATCATAACCAAACAAATTTTCTACACTCAAATCATAATTTCACAACTCACAAACTCAAAATACAACTCATACTTTCAAATTATATTTGTAAAACTCTACCAAACGCAACCAATATTAATGCCATTCTGAGTCACAACAAAACGAAAAATAATAAAATAAAAATAAAAAGAAGAATTTGGCCAATTAATGTCAATAATTGTGAAGTAGATATAGAAGGTTTTAACCCGCAACTTGAGACCTATTTTGGAAAGTGATTTTTTTTTTCACTTATTATTTTTATTTTTTTTTGAAAAACGTGCAAAAAAAATAATGTGACTTAAATAAATCAATAAATTAATACATTGACTTTTTTCTTAGTTACCAAAATAAGCCTGAGTATGCTCCTTAAATTTTGTTTATATAATACTTTATTGCATTAAAATGGTAAGATTTTCCAAACATTGTGTTTTAAAATTGTAGCCAAATGATATCATATATATATACTAGTGTATACACGTGCCTGAAGGCACGGTGTAAATAAAAGCACAATCAAAGCACATCCTCAAATGTTTGAACTTTCAAGGAAGGAGAAAAAAAGAAGCTTGAAAACAAAAACCTATTTGGTAAATTTTTGGCAAATTTTCTACAGACTTAAAAGCCTAGAAATAAAACGTC
The DNA here is from genome assembly GCF_055761805.1 of Camellia sinensis. Classification (NCBI taxonomy): domain Eukaryota; kingdom Viridiplantae; phylum Streptophyta; class Magnoliopsida; order Ericales; family Theaceae; genus Camellia; species Camellia sinensis. The sequence continues at coordinate 175,483,211 of NC_138962.1, read as the reverse complement.
CACTGTTTAATTGAGATTGAGATGGGCTCAACTCCAAAATACATTATTATTAACTCCAAAATTAGACATATCTCTATAAAGTTACATGTCAAATAGAAGGCTGGCTATTATAAAAGGGAAGCACTGTGTGCTGTACATGAAATTTTAAAAGTAATACAAAATATTATCAACCAACAAATCCAAACAACAAATCTTTCAGGATTCAGAATTCAAACAACAAATCCAAACATAATCAACCAACAACAGCGATCAAGAGCAGAGAAAGGGAAATTCAAGAGACAATGTAAAATACCTCTATTTTGGTGTTGAACGATGGGTCTTGAAGCCACTGTTGGGAAATTAAAAAAACATTAAAAAAAATTTGAGTTATTGACATAGAATGGTAAAGCTAAAGGAGCCTCAAGAAGGTCTATTAGTGTGTCCCCAATCTGGGAGTCTTTTGCATTATATATAGGACAATCAGTAGTAATGGGTCATCACTCATGTCCATCTATGTGTCCATCTCTCACCTCACCCTTTGCCTTCTTCTATACAAACATTTCAACTGCCATATTTGTAATCTCTCAATCTCCTCTTCTGTGTATCTTTGCTATTTTCATCTTACCCCTTCAAATGCCAACCACCAATCTTATTATTCTCTGTAATAATTTTTAGCGTAATAATCTTGTAATTTAAACATGTAATTGATTGTCTTTTGGAGTTTGAACTATCCTTAAATCACCCATGCAAGATTATTATACATTTTTTGTGTGCATAGAATCCTAGTATCTATATATACACATAGTGAATACATTGCTTGATTATTCACGATGACTTCAAATGAAGGCACATCGAAAGATTGTTCACTAAATAATTTGACCATTTCTATAATGGAAGCGCGATAGGATATGAGTTCCTTTTTTTTGTGTGCTTCAATTACGTAACAATTTCTTGGAATTTTGTTATTGAAGATTAGAGGATGATTAGTGGATGAAAAGTAGATGAATTTTGTTATCTTGTATGTTAATAGTTTGGTTGAAATTAATTCTTTTCTATTATACTAAAATTGCTATAAATTAGACGATGATTAGTCAGTTGCAGATTTCTGTATGGCAAAGCATGGGGTTGCCGAACCAAAAAAAATATTGCAAATGAAAGAGAGAAAAAAAGGTAAGTGTGTGCACGTTTGATTAGCAAACCAAAAAAATTAGATACAGAGACACAGTTAGCAAAATTACTGTTAAAGGGTTTTGACACATATGTATACAACTAACCAATGATGAGCTTGGAATGTGCCCTATGCATTCACGAACACTGAAATGCAGCCCATCTATAATAGAGAGAGAAGACCAGCAAGAAAAGTTTATGGGATGAAAAGTTTATGCAGCAAGAAAAGTTTCTGGGCTGATAAGAAAAAAATAAATATTACTTGGGTTTCTTTGTAAAAGGCTATGTGCTTTGTTGCAGAGGAGGGGCTTCGTTTGGAGTTTCAAATCCTACTATATCACATTTACACAAATAGATTATCGTATCAAAACCCAAAAAAAAAAAATGCTAGATTCTCACACCCTCACATTTACACAAATCATATCACATTTTACACAAATAGAAAACCCAAATAAAACTCCTTGATTCTCACACCCTCTTCCAAAAAAAAAACTAACCTAACACAACTGAATAAAACTGATCTCAACCATTGAAATGTCCCAATAAAACTCTTCTCAACTATATTTAGGCTTTATTTGAAAATTACTAACTTAGTTAATTTTCTAATTTTTGACCAAAAAAAAAAAAAAATCTAAAAAAAATGATAAAATATTTTATAGTGATTTTTAAATTTTTAATTAAAAATTGTAATTTCGAAACAGTCTTTAAATTTATTATTTTTTTTTTGTTTTGTTTACACACCGATCCCAAAGAGTTCATTCACACACCCACCCCAAAGAGCTAAAGGGCCGAGTCAACTCAATTTTTTTTTCACTCTCATTCAAACCATAAATCCCAAAGGGGTTGGAAATCATAATTTGATTAGAAGCGGGTGAGTTTTTTTTCATCCGATCTTGTCATGTCGGTTGACCAATTGATGGTAAAATTGAGCCTCAACTTGTAAACTATACATAACACAATACTATCTTAATTAAAAAAATGTTACATGAATCATCCAAAAGCACACAACATAGAAGAACCAAAGTAATGAAACCCAAGGATCTCAAAACTCAAAAACAGGTTCTAATTGCTTCTTTGAAATCAATGTTAATGGGAAAATCTAACTAAAATTAAACCCAAGGTTCATTAAATAAAATTAACTATACTATTTTTTTAAACAAAGATTACAACCAAATACTTAAGCATACATCCACATATATGAATGTTTCATAAAGGTAAAGTTTAGCCAAGATTTGGGGTTAGCAATTCAGATTATACAGAATTAGAAGTAAGTAACCAAACAAACCCCTAAGAAGTGAGGGAGTGACTTGAAGAATAAAAAAAGGTTTCTAACAAATTGCTATCAAAATGGTGAGTTTTCTTACCTATCAAACTGATGTCGAGGTTTTCATTTTCTAGAGTTCCAAGAATTAAAAACCCATGTTACCTTTTTTGGGTAACAAAACAGAGCAGAAAGAGAAGGACAAAGAGATTACCTTGGTGAGAATCAGTTCAGTTCTTGCTCTAGAGTCGGAAATTTTTGTTTGGTAACTGGTAAAAACAATGAAATCAAAAATGAAAGAGCGAGGAATTTCAAAAATTAACAATTGTATATTGCAATGAGAGGAAAGAAAAATTTATATAATATCTTAAAACAGGTAAAACAATTCACACTTTAATTGAAAAAATAGAAAATAAATAAACCTCTATTATTAAAACAGGTAAAACAATCAAACAATAGATCATTGAAAAAGAAAACTCTTCTATCATTAAAACAAACATTGCAAAATCAATAAAACATTGTGAAGAGGAAAGAAAAATATATATAATATCTCCTCTATGACATGAAAATATTCCTTCAAACCCCAATGACAACATTTTGAGATTAATGTTGAGATGACAGTTGCTATAAAATTGATGTTGGGATTAATCCCAATATCTCCAAACATTTTGTTCCAAGATTAATCCCAAGATTAATGTTGGGATGATAGTGTATACCCATAATAAAATTGGACAGGAGAAGATTATTTCTCCTTTATTTTGTACTTTTGTAAGAAGCCATCAATTACATTAACTAAGACAATTTTAAAAATGAAATTGTTGCCCTAAAAATTGGCCAAAGTTAAAAGGATTTGAAAGTCGTTCAATAGCCATTCCAGTATCAATGCCTGAAATTAAAAAATAAAAATTAAATTTGAAAAATAATAATAAAGTTAGATTAGATGGATTAAAGCAAAAATGTCTAATGTTCAGTATTTTCAAATCATCGTCACATAATATCTAATAAACTTTCTAACTGCTCAAAAGCATCTATCATTTATCAAACACCACTTGCCATCACACACAGTCCAACTCACTTTCTTCACATATTTCATTGTCTAGTTTTACTACCTTTATTATGTACTTGACAAAAAATGAAAACACTTGTTTTCCTTTACTAACTAAACCAGGCAAAAAGAACAATGGGACAACAAAAACTCTACACCACGATTTTGTTGTCCTCATATTCCAAGAGGTTAAAAAAGAGAAGGCAGAAATAGAGAGGAAAAAAGAACCTACAACTTTAGTTGTCTTAAATAAAATGTAAATTTATAAATCCTGAAAAACCAATTTAAAAGGCAATTAGACATCAATTTTTATTTTGACAATGGGGGATTCCAAAACTTAGCACGAAGTTATTTCCAAAGCAACTCAAAATTTACCAACGTTTAGTCTTAAGAAAAGCATTTTGTTACTAAGATTAATCTGTGTTCACCAAAAAAAAAAAAAAAAAGAAAAGAAGAGATTTATCTATGTTTATCTTCCTTTTTCTTTTCTTTTTTCAATTTTTTCATTCCTCATTATGCACATTTTCTTTTTTGGTTTAAATTTTCAACACATACTCCCAACAATCACCAAAATATGTAATGGCCAAGGCAACACTTTCTTATGGGGGGAAAAGAAATCTAGTGTACAGTGCATAGGTCATACTAATCCATTCAATTTCATTCCACTACTTTAACATTCACCAAAACCACTAACAGAAAAGCTACAAAGACTACTACAACACCCTTTACTAAGCTCCATAAGAAAGAAAGAAAGATTAAGAAAAATAATCTAGTGGAAAAAGCAAATGAAAGCAAAAAGTTTGAGCAATACTATTTTTTTTTATTATCATGGTTTACTGTTCATTAGTCCCATTTTGCCTATCTTTTATGCAAATGGAAAGGGAGCTTTGTTTAAAACATAACTAAAAAAGTAACAAACCAAACAATTTAACTTTTATCAAAATTATATAAGTAATGAAACAGATGTAATAAAGAAAAATTGTGTGAGAGAGTTATACCTTTGATTATATTGAGAACCTAGAAATTGATGACCATCAGCACAAAAAACACAGCACAAAATGAAAATAGTAGAAAATAACAAACTAAAATTTGGGAGAAAACTAATGATTAGAGGGAGAAAGGAAATGACATATTTATCAAAACTTTAATGAAAAATATTATGAAAGAATTTTTTTTTTAAAAAAAAATTGAATACCTTTCATTATAGAAACTGATGAACTGTATCAAAAATTGATGAACTGTAGCAAGAGGAAATAAGATATTAGAAATTGATTTATAGAAATATAGCAATCAAAACAAAAGAAATAAAACAATTAATCAAAGTACCATAATGTTTGTACAGGATCAATTTCTACAGGATCATTTTCAGATAACTTTATTTTTTTAACACAAATAAAATAAAATAAATAAATCCAGAAGTGAATAGCTGAAACAAACATTAAGAGTTGAAAGTGAAACCACCTTCTTCTTCACTTATGAGGTACCATTATGCATAATCATCTAATTAAAAGTATAAAGCAGGTTTAAACTGCTTCAAGCATAAAGTAAGTTTATGTCATCACTCATTACTCCAAGATGACTAACTAATAACATAGATAGTCTATTGAATTAATGTAGTTCCAAAACTAAATATTTGAAGAAAAATCAAAACGGCCAATTGGCTTAAAACTGACTTTTGTTACTCTAGACCTCTTTAATGTTTTTTTTTTTTTTTACAAATTCTTTCTAAACCTCATTGAGCCAATCTTAACATTGTTTAACTGGCAAAACTGAAAGCATAATTTGTTTTATTTTTTATCAGAACTTTTACAATCCTCACTCTGAAAGTAAAATAAAAAATGAGAGGAAAAGAAGAAAGAAAAAAAAAAAAGAAAGAAAGAAAGAAAGAAAGGAAAGAATAGGCTCAGCTCCTGTAAAAAATAACATATAGTTTTCACCCAATGAAACAAAAATATATTGAGTTAAGAGTCACAGGAGTAAAGGGAAGAAGAAGAAAAAAATTGACTCTAACCCATCCAATCAAAAATTTAATTTATTATAACCACATTTTTTTGTCACATATATTTTAAAATGAATATGCAATTGTGCCTACAGTGTCTAAGCACTGGTAGAGTTATAGGGTGTGAAAAAAGTAATAGGCAAAGTTATTCTATTGAATCAATATAATCTAAATTTCTCTTCCACCCCTAAAATCACCTATCAAGAAGAAAAATTTCAATAAAAAGAAACTCAATAAATAAACTTCTAAAATATTGTGAAGAAAAAAAAAGGCTCACTTGTTAAATGGGCCGTTGTGCCATCGCTCTCCATTTCTTGAAACATTCACTAATAGACCCACACAACACTTCTATTCATTGTCTAACTTGAATTTTTGAAGTCTAATCAAAACAAACTAAAACATCTTGTTTTTGAAAAACAATAAAATCAAACATAAAGGCATTCTAAACAATGCTAATTTTTAAAATTACAGTAAAAATTATCACAATGATTATCATCAAAATAGTATGAAATTAAAAAAAAAATCAAGTACTCGCTCTTCTTGGTTCTCGCTTCTCTACCGTCTCTAAACAAAAAACATAAACTGCAACAAATAAAATGAAGCCTAGCTACTAAAAATTTAAGATTCTTAATTTTCACAACATGTAAAATGAAGCCAAGTTAAACAATAGATAAGCAACAAATTATTGACAAAGTAAGGCAAACCAATTACCTAATCAACCATTGTAGCAAACAAAGCCATAACAACTTTTTATGAGCTAATCAAACACACCTTCAAGCCAAGGCATATGTACCTGAAGCAAAAAGAAGAATAAAAAATATAAGCAAGCAAGCTCCATTATCCATTATCCATTATCCATTATCCATTATCCATTATCTAAAATCAACTCCCTAAAAATTGCCCACTGTTTATTATTAAAAATAAGATCCAACTCCTATTGATTGATTCACCAATTTGAATATACCTATATTTTTGTTAACCTTACCAAATATCCAAGGCATGTATCATTCACTATTAGGGGGGAATGTAGAATAAATGATGATGGATTCACTCACTATTTTTATGTGCGTGCGTGCGCGCGCGTGTGTGTGTGGGGGGGATGTAGAATAAATTATAAGATAACTTTGATCAATTAGGACATTCACATTACCAGCATTAAGTGCATTCAAGCATGGTTAATCAAACTCTCTGTAGGAAAGGTTGTTTAGTTATTTACTTGGCTTGAAATGATGTCTATTCCTAACAAAGAAAAAATATACACATCATTGTAACTTAAGCCTAAACTTAGAAAACCCACATAGAAAAATCGCAAAAAAATATTCCTTACTTATTAAGTGTTTGATAAAATGTTTCAATGAAATTTACACACAACAAATCCAGTTCATGGTATCTTCTCTCATATTTTTATTTTCGGTTTGATTTTGTGGAGAAATGGGAATCATCCCAATAATTTTTTAACTTGCTTTTGGATAATTGGAATCATCCAACTACCAATATTATTCTTCTGGGTCTGTGTTTTGTTATTTTTTTGAATGGTTGTTACCAAAATCAAAGTAAATGGGTTTCGTGAAACCCAACCAACTCTTCATATATGTGTGTATATATTATTTGTAACAGAAAAAAAAAAAATTGTAAAAATTTGTAATCAATATATATACACACAAAGAAAACATTACCCATAAAAGTGCAACCAACTCTTCAATTGATGATTTTTGTGGCTTCAAACAAAAAAAAACAAAAAAAATCTGTAATCAATATATATACACACAAAGAAAGCCTTACAAAAAACCTAACAAAAATTTTTGGAGAACCTCATGAGGAATGAACAAATATAGTCAAGATTTTGGAGAACCTCACCGATTTGTTGCCGCAATGTCGTTCTACTTTAAGCATTTTTATTAATATATATGATTCTTCAAGCATACCATCCCTTTGTTATATTAATAACAAGGCTTGCACCGATTATGGTATTTTTAAGAATACCATAATTTGGTATTTTTAAGGGAGAAGGGTGCCATAATTTGGTCCAAATCATATATATTAATAACCCCTTTGTTATATTAATAGCAAGGCTAGCACTGATCGGTGGGTCCAATCGGTGCTAGCCTTGCTTTAATATATATGTAATTAAACCTTTAGGCATGGGCATACGCTAGAACAGTATTTAAAATACCTATGATTATTAATATCGTACCTGCAAAATTGTGGAATTTATCAAAATTAGAACGGCATTTTAGGTAAATCAGTGGGCCAATCTCCATCATTGCAACATTAATTTGTAGCTTTGTTTTTGTTGCTTCAGTTCTGTTTTTGTGTTTTTCAAACTATGATTCAACGATTAAAAAACAGTGATTGATCATTAGAATATAAACAAAAACAGAGCTACAAATGGAATAAATGGGTTTCATTAAATTTAATGTTCTTCACTGTTTTCCTTTCATTCACTTGATTTTCCTATTATTCCATTTAAATAAGAAACTTAAATTTATACAAAAACAGAGCTACAAATGGAATAAATGGGTTCCTTTTTGTATATAGAATAAATGGGTTTCACTTGGTATTTCTTCACTGTTTTTCAATCACTGTTTCATACACATGATCAATCACAGTTTTATCAGGTGAAATCAGGTTTCCTTTCATTCACTGTTTTATAAGGAAAATCCACATGTTCTTCAAACCCACAAAATCAAGTGAAACCCATTTATACACCAGACTATACATACATGTATATATACACTAGACTATACAAAATCAAGTGAAACCCATTTATACACTGGACTATCAAGTGAAACCCTTTTCAGGTTTCGGGTCTATATCACTGCTCGATTCGTTGTCCAATGCAACAGAGAACAATGTCTCCATATCCGATTCAATATTCACCAGATCCTCCTAGCCTTAATACAAATGAAACCCATTTCAGACCCAAAACTTTCAAAAAATTTAAATTTAAATCCATTTAAGAAACAAAACTCAAAAATTAGAAACTTATTTAAGTTGGAAGATCAACCCACATGTCAAAAATCAGAAACAACCATTTAAATAAGAAACTTAAATTTAAACTTTCAAAACTCTTTTCTCATTTCAAGATCAACCCAACCAAACACCCACATGTCAAAAATCAAAAACAACCAAACCCACAAAAGTTGGAAGTTTTAGTTTACCTTGCAAGAGGAGAGAGCCGAAAGAGGAGGGTGAGAGGAGAGGAGGCGGTCGGTGGTGTCGTCGAGAGAGGATGACACAAAGAGGAGAGGTGGTTGGTGGTCGTCAGCATCGTGATGGTCTGTGGTCGTCGCACGGTAGAGAGAGAGAGAGAGAAAGAGAGAAAGAGTTCAAAAATTGAAATGAGAGAGAGAGAAGATGAGTACCTGTGACAGAGAGGAGAGAGAGATTTCCTTTAATTTACATTTTGGACATTAGATCTTGATGGTAATTGATCTCAACCATTGATGCTCAAAGAGCATTTGGGCGGGAAATAAAGACATCCTAACCATTGAAATTTAGATGAGGTAATTTAAACCATTGGATCAAAATATATCTCTAAGACAAATTAGACATTTTCAAAAACTCTTCTCCCTTATTATATAGATATATATTGACAACGCTATCCAACTTTTTTTTTGTCTATTTTAATAGGAAGTAGATAAAGACCTATATATGTTTGAATTTCTCAATTTCATTTTGAAATATATATTATATGTTGTACATATATTTTGAAAGAATTGTAATTTATTGGCTTCAATAGAAGATGTGCACACAAAGGAAAAATCTATAGTACATGAAAGTGGTTTTCGTGTATGATACCTAAAAACATATGCACCATTAAATTTGGATAGGATGAAATTCTAGCCATTAGATGTGTTATGACTAAAAATAGATAGGAAACTAAGGTGGTTTTTCAAAAGGTAAAGTAGTTTTAGTTAATTTAGAAATGAAAAAATAGATCTAACTTATTATTTGTTACAAACATACTTACTATTTATCATTAGCTCACTTACTACTTGTTATAAATAAACTTACTATTTAAATATAGGGTAAATTACACTCACACCCCCTGAGATTTGGGTTTAATACATATTACCCTCTGACTTTTGAGAAATTACACTAACCCCCCTATCAATGTAATTATTTAGACAGAATGAAGATATTGAACTCATGCACTCTCTCTTTTTTTGCTTTGTTTTACTTTCTCTCTTTTTTTTTTTTCCCATTCCTTTACTTTTTTTTAATGTAATTTCCTATGTTTTTCTACTAGGAGTTGTTACCTTTTATATAAGTAGGGAGGTTTGTGAAATGAAATTATTAACCACAGGGGTGGGAATGTAATTTCCAAAGCGTCAGGTGCTGAGTAGTAATTGGGTCAAACCTCTAGGGGTGTCAATGTAATTTACCCATAAATATAAATAAAATACAACTCAACAATATTACCTGTTAATCAGGTCACAATTTTTTTTGTCTCAATAGTTGTGTTCTCTTTTGTATTATAAATCAATTTTAAATACATAAAACTAATGACACACTATATATAACTATTTTTCCTCCATATTTAGTCTTTTTTTTTGTGAGGAATGATGCTACACTTACTACCTATTTATATCACTTTTAATATATCACCTCATATATCAGTACTAATTAAAGATAGACATTAGTGATGGAATACATTACATCAATGATGTGTTGACACATAAGGTAATACATTAAAAGTGATATAAACCAGTGGTAAGTATATTATTATTCTTTTGTGAGTTGTAGAAAGTAAAATATGGTATGTGAATATTAATTTATTAAAATTTGTTACTAATAAAGTCACTATTGTGAAAAAATACATTTCAAAATAATATTAAAAATAAATAAAACAAGTAAAAATAAACTGTAAACTATTTTCTTTTAAAATGTAAATTATTTAAACTTATTTTTTGTAAAAATTAATTTAAAAGAAGTACCCTTTTTTTAACCAACAGCACCTTAAGGCATTAATTACTATTTAAGAATTTGAGATCCATGCTTTTATTTTATTACTTATAAATTTTGTATATTTTATATAACTTATATGAATTTCATATTCAAATCTTTTAGAAATTTTTATATATTCATAAGTTTTTATCAATTTAATATCCACCATAAAATGATTTTTTTCCCCGTAAAATTCATATGATTGGCAATGAATATGCCTTTACAAATTTAGCATCTACAATATTTTAAAGCATATATGAAAAATTAAATAAAACATAAATCTAGGAAATAAATAAATTTAGAGAATATAGAAGACCTCACAACATTTATTAATGGCAATAAATAAATACATCTACAAAAATTACTTTTCTTTACCAACTGCACTTGAAAATACTAATTGCTATATAAAAAAATAGTTAATTAGGAGAATATGGAAGACCTCACAACTTATTTACCCACACTATAAATAATATTGTGTTTTGCTTTTAATTTTTATAACAAATGATAAGTGAAAGAGGGTGATTTTAATTTTTACAAATTCAAAAAATTATTGAGTTGTAGGCCATGTCATGCATATGAGCTTGATTTGCCAAGTCCATCTCCAGAACCAAGCAGGTCGAAAGATGAGCTCAGCCCATGTGTCTAATTTAGCTTTTGTGACCTAGCAAATCAGCCTAGCATATTTAACTTAGCACAATACTTGAGTAGTAAGTCATGTCTAATGAAGTAGTGGTGCCTTATTGAGCAATATATCATGTTTAATTGAGTAGTAAGTGGAGCCTTTTTTTTTTTTTTTTGAGAACAGAACCTAGCAACATAAATATATTAAGCTAAACATAGTTTCTTACAGCAGTGGCGAGAAGGTGAGCATCTTGAACCACATCTCGCTCCACCTTCTCTAATACAACATGATGAAAAAGTTTACAATAAGACAATATATCAGTCAAAATGGATTGGAGACTCCAATCATGGTTTTGAGCATTGTTTTGGAATAACAGGATCAGGACTAAACAGTCCGTTTGTAGAAGCAGATTGGTGATGCCGTATTGATATGCCCAACGCAGAGCCTTGAGAACAGCAGCCGCTTCGGTTTGTTGAGGAGAAAGCATTGAAGGTCCTAAAATAGCTTCCTCGTAAACTTGCTGATTATCGGGATCAAAACAGACCCAGGCCAAACCAGTATGGTCACCGACAGAGAGCCAAGAGCCATCCACAATAATGCGCTTCCGCGGAACAGCTGCAGTGAGAGGTGTAGCATGCTGCAAAATAACCTGATTATCCAATCTCTAGTGAGAAGAAAAACTAGAGTGAGAAAACTCATAGGAAACATTGTGTTGAGGTGAAATGAGTAGCGTTAAAAATTCATTAGCTGTCATAATCGTGCGTTCAATAGACACATCGGCTCTATGAAATTCCACAGAATTGCATTGCAGCCAAATGGCCCATAATAAGGCAATGGAGTGAATTAAAATCTCCGAGTCACGGATTTGTTGCACCCAACCTTGAAACCACGAAAAGAAAGACAGAGGTCTTCTAACTCCAAAGTCTAATCCCAAAACCGACCAGCGCCAAACCCGTTGTGAAATGGAGCAATCAAAAAATAGATGTTCAAGGGATTCCTCATGCTGTAAACACCTAGAACAAATTGGATCAATAGGCAACCCCCGTTTCTTAAGCTCTCGCTTCACCGGAAGAATACTGTGAAGACATTTCCACACAAACACGATCCATTTGGGAGGGATCTTGAACTGCCATAAACATTTCCAAATGTCCCAATCCGAATCTGGCCGACAATAGTTTGGAAATTGTCGAGTCAACGCCTGTCTATAACCCGATTTGACTGAATACTCTCCACTTTTAGTCAGACCCCACACCATTTTGTCCTCAATGTCAACCTGAGATAGGTGCATGGATAAAATATAAGATATAACATGTTCAGGGAAAAACAGTTTCAGTAAATCTAGACGCCAAGAGCGAAGCCTGGGATTTATGAAATGTGCAACCCGCAAGCCAGGACAAAAATCACTCCAACCTCTGCCTCTACAAGGATTGGAAACTATCAAAATCCATTGATCCTCAAACGGATTAATACGCTGTCCATTCCCCACTACCCACTGAAGCCCCGAGACTAATAACGAACGTCCCCATAATATACTCCGCCATCTCCAAGAAGATGACGAAGCCTGGCTAATATCAAGAAAGGAACACCTTTGACAATACTTGCCTAGCAAAACTCGTGAAAGCAATAAATTGGGACATGATAGAATCCGCTATGCTTGCTTTGCTAACAATGCTTGGTTAAAACACGTAAGGTTTCTAAATCCCAGTCCGCCCCAGTCTTTTGGAAGGCACAAATATGTCCATTTTTTCCAAGATATCCCTTTACCCTTGGATGAAGTCCATAGAAATTGGCGAATAATAGACGTAAGCTTATGCTGGAAAGATTCCGGCATGCGAAAAACAGTCATTAGGTACACCGGAATGGATTGAAGAACATGTTTTACCAAAATTCCCCGGCCTGCAAAGTTTAAAAAATCACATTTCCATCCTTGTAGCTTATGACTAACTTTGCTCAAAATTGAATTAAAGATTTCCGACTTCATGCGCCCTGAGAAACCCAAATTAGCCCCTAAATACATTCCGGGTTTGGATACAACTTTAACTCCAAAAAGGGATACCAGCCAATCCCTGGCCAAATGTGAAAAATTGGGGCTAAGAAAAAGCTTCAATTTGTGAAAATTTATGCGCAACCCGGAATAGTGACAAAAAGCATTTAAAAACCAATGGAAACACCAAATTTCAGCTGGCTTATAATTGAGGAATATGAAACAATCATCAGCGAAGAGAAGATGTGAAATAGGGGGCGACTGTCGACTAATGGCAATACCTCGACAAATATTAAGAGATGCCAAATGCGCAAATCCTTCTAATACAACTTGCATCACCAGTAAAAATAAATACGGCGAAAGGGGGCCGCCTTGCCTCAGACCCACAGAAGGTTCAAAAAATCCCGACGGGGTACCATTAATCAAAACAGCAAATTGGACAGTAGATACACATTGAGAAATCAATTGAATCCACTTTGCTGAGAACCCCATTTTAGTCATAATCTCCTCAAGGAAAACCCAACTCACTCTATCATAAGCCTTATTCATGTCCAACTTCAACCCAAAAGTGGACAAACTCCCTTGTTTTTTGTGCTTCTTTATATATTCAATAACTTCATGGGCCAATAAAATATTGTCGGATATAAGTCTACCCTTCAAGAAAGCACATTGGTTATCGGCAAGTAATTCAGGCAGCACCATACTAAGTCTATTCGCAAGAACTTTAGCACCTATTTTATAAAGCACATTACACAAACTAATAGGCCTATAATCATTTATAGTGAGTGGGCTCTTTGTCTTAGGAATAAGGTAGATGAATGTTTTGTTGATCGGCTTAAATAAAGATCCTGTATTAAGAAACCCCAACACAGCTTCAGAAATCGAAGGTCCCACAATAGACCAAACTTTTTGATATAAACCAACTATAAACCCATCTGGCCCCGGAGCCTTAAACTTCCCCAATTGAAAGACAACCTTTTGTATTTCCTCAGTCGAAAATGGTTGTTCCAGGAGAGTGTAATGATGAGGAGTCAAATGAGTAGTGATGACACTAAGTAAATTAAACTGAGAGGGAAAGGAACCTGATTCAATGTGGGAGTCCGTTGATTGTGAAAAAAGTTGCTGAAAATGCTCCACAAAGGCCCTCTAGATATCCTGCGGTTGGGTGAGAACATGACCATCTTTATCCTGAATGAGAGCAATGCGGTTCCTACTCCGTCTCTAGGACGCCATTCGGTGAAAAAATTTGGTATTGCGATCCCCCAAAGACAGCCAATGTTGTTTAGATCACTGAGCCCAATATAGCTCCTGCTTCTGTAACAAAATGTCAAGTTGAAACCGCAACTCCTGCTCGATAGAGTTGATTCAGTAAGTCAAGTTTAATGAAATAGTAAGTGGAGTCTCATTGAATAGTAAGTAATGTTTAATTAAGTAGCAAGTCAAATCCAATGAAGTGGGATTTCATATTTAATCGAGAAATAATTAAAGCTTCATTGAGTATTAAATGAAATTTTATTGAATAGATAAGTAGTGGTAAGTCAAATCTAATGAAGCAGTAAGTTGAATCACATTTAATAGTAAGTGATGTATGATTGAGTAGTAAGTCAAGTCTAATCTAGGAAACATGTTGCCTAGGTTTTATAATAAAATAAGATAAATAGATTCATGATTTGATAAATTAAATAAAAAACATCCAATAAATCCATATTTAATAAATTACATTCTAGAGCATGAAACATGATTAACAGAAATACATATGGAACTGAAATATTGAAAATAAGGAATCAAACCAAATTCTATGTGATACCACAGTGTCCTTAAAACAGATTAGCCGTCTTACCGTGGATGCTGAAGGAACGTCAACTTCTGTTTCCAGGATAAGATGGTTAAGATCGGCTAACGCAGAAACACCTTCTGTTAGCTTTGGCGAGCCGACAATGGCAGCACTCTCTTACATAGGAAGAATATATTATAGGATAAGACTAAGGGCTAGTTTGGCATGTTTAAAAAAAACTAAAAAGTCAAAAAGTCACTATCATATTTAAGTCACATCATCCTATTTAAGTCACATCACCTCTAACACATCACCTTTAACATATCATTTTAAACCCAACCCAAACCCAACTTATATTTCATAAAAAGTCAAAAAGTGCACTTATTTAGATCATCCCAAACAACCCCTAACTTGACTATAATTTAAGAGCAAAAATTTTGCACCAAAACCAAGGGAGATGGGTCTCCTTTTATACACAATGGGGGAGAAAGGAGGAGCCTCCAGCCATAAAGACTAGCAACCAATGCCAATGAAGGCTGGCAACCAATACTCATTACTCTTGCAAAACTACTAGAGTAATGGACCAAAACTAATGGGACAATAATATATATGAGATATATATTCTGTATACACAAGTGTATATATTTACAGCAGACTTGGCCCAAAAAGATTAGGTTGGTGGACCACCAATCCGGCCCAGCCCAAACCTAATCCATTCCAACAAGCCTCAAGCCCAAACCCAAGCCCAAGCCCAAGTCGCAAGATCCATGATCCATGACCCACGGATCACGAGCCACAGACCCAGACCCAGTTCGGTTCGGTTCAGGCGGGCAAATGGCGCGCGCACGTGTATGGCAATTTTGCCATAACCAACTTGGACCATAGTCTTGGCCTAAGCCCATCCTTGAAGCATCCATAACTCCCTTTCTTCGGAAAATTTGGATTCTCCAAAGGGCTCATGCCCTTATCAAAATCTTAAGGTTTAAATACCCATCAAAGCTTTCCTATACAGTCAATGTGGGATTAGTAATTATACACAATTCTCAATACCTCATTCATGAAGCCATCTTTATGAGATAATTTCTCATTCAATGCTTAATGGCTTTTAGTCATTCTTTTTGTGGTGTAAAGACCTTGTTACAAAGAATCTAAACATATTTAATCTTACATCAACCAATGGTTAAGACCGACTTTAATTTCATATTAAAGTTACCAAAAAACTAATTTTTCTAATAATCCCCTACATGAATAAAAATTGACCGAATAAAGAAAAACAGACAATGTTTACAATAAAGACTCGAAGATAGAGCACATAGACTAACCCTGCATCAGAAAAAAGTAGCTATTGGCCTTGAACCTTTCATAGTGAAAGCCTATCGGATTTACTGACTGACCAGTGAACGTGATGTCTTAAACTGTTTTATCATTTGTGTAAACTGAGACAATAGACCTCACACAGGAGTTAGTATAACCATTGTTCTTGTTCTCACTGGTGTGTCCAGTATGGTCCTGAAACGCTAGCCTGGTTCACTGAGTGGCTTTAAAGAATTTAGGCTACCAATTCTTAAAGAAGCGGCCTCACTTTGCACTCACATAGGTGACCTATATAAGGTATTACATTATACCACGATTGATCATTCACATCACTTAGGTCATTAAAAGCCATAGCTTAACCTTCCACCCCCATAGGGTATCACTGTATAAATGAATAGGCAAGGGGATTTACCTCTTCAGTGACTCACCCGTCACACGAAATTAGGTTGTCCTTTTGAACCTAGATCTTGGGATCTCCAGTCAAGTAGGTTGGGTTTTCCGTTCCGGTAACATTACTAAAGGCTTTAACCCCATTCCTTTTGAGGACGTTTCTACTAACTCTCTAGTTAACCCTTTGGTTAGCAGATCCGCAATGTTGTCCTTAGACTTTACATAGTCTAGAGAGACAATGCCATTAGAGAGTAGTTGTCGTATGGAATTATGTCTACAACGGATATGACTAGACTTTCCATTATACATATGACACTGTGCCTGTCCAATTGTTGATTGGCTATCACAATAAATACAGATAGCAGGCACAAGTCTCGGCCAACGTGGAATATCCTCAATAAACTGGCGAAGCCATTCAGCTTCTTCAGTTGTTTTATCCAAAACTGCTGAAGTGATGGACCAAAACTGATGGGACAATAATATATATGAGATATATATTCTGTATACACAAGTGTATAGATCTATAGCAGACTTGGCCCAAAAAGATTAGGTTGGTGGACCACCAATATCCAATTAGCGTCACTATACCCTTTTAGTACCGCTGGGTATCTAGTATAATGCAGCCTACAATTCCGGGTGTAGCATATATAACCTAACACCCGCATAATGCCCCTTCAATGAGTGGCATTCGGATTACTCATGTATCTGCTAAGCTTGCTAACAGAGTAGGCTATATTAGGCCTTATACAACTCATTAGATACATTAAACTTCTAATAACCCGAGAATAGTCTAGCTGTGAGATACTCTCATTATTATTCTTGGTCAAATGTAGACTCACGTATACCGGTGTCCTAAGACACACTTGTATCTGATTTACCAAATTTCTTAAGTATCTTCTTAATATAGTGAAACTGAGAAAGTACAATACCACTAGATGTTCTGGTAATCTTAATATCCAAAATGACATCTGCAAGGCCCATATTGTCAAGACCCAAACCCGCCCCTATAGGTTTAGTATTGTAACCGGCCGGTACTCATGCGATTACCAAAGGCCTCTAAACAAATTAACAAAATACAAGGGCTAACAGAAGCAAATATATAAAACATACATAGTCCATTGACCTGTGTAGACATACATAGGACAGAAAATTTAAACCTTTATACATGAACCCACATGTGACGTTAAGTACACATCCATCTTACATCATCATTAACATAACACAAAAGAACTGTTCACTTAAAACAAACAAAAGTCTTAAACTTAATTCTCAAAACTCGACCACTGACTCTTTCCGGAACCTCCTCGGGAGACACAAAGGTTGGCCGACAAAACAGAAGTCCAGATGGTCATCACTGAACCTAGTCATGTGCCTGATCACCTACATACATAAATATTACAGTGAGTTGGAGCCTAGTGAATAATAACAAAGTAAAGATTTTAATGAATGATGTCCATAATAGATTCAGAAATCAGATTCCTAATTAATCAAAAACATAATCATATTCATATTCAAATCATGCGTGGTACATCCATTAGCATTAACAAATCACATTGGTCATTCATATCAAGTTATCAAGTTCCATAATGGAACCTCCAGTACCGGGTATCATATATCATATGTAGACCACGATATTGTTTCCTCCAGGCAGAGGCCTCAAGCCACGGTATTGTTTCCCCGGGCGACGGCCTCATGCCACAGTATTGTCTCCCCCAGACGAGGGCCACATGACCATAAGCCACAATATTATTTTCCCTGTGCAAGGGCCTTTGCTAAGGGTACCACAAATACTTTTTAAAGAATTGGATCATCATTCATGTAGTCTCAAAATAGCCTTTTGTACCATTCTTTTCGGAAATAGATCATATCATATCATAATGTTCAGAAAGTATTTCATATTGAACATAACTTTACTAAGTTATTACTCACAGATAGCTTTGATAGCACAACAATTGGATTAAATAACTCATGACGCGTGACCTACACAAATATATAACAAATACACATAGTGAAACACACAATCGGACAATACTTAACTTACTTTTTTTTTCTATCTTGGTGTGTTTCTAATCCTTATCCTCATTATTGTGCCTTAATTAGGGCTTAGGATAGTACTTAACTTACTTATTTTCTATCTTGGTATGTTTCTAATCCTTATCCTCATTTTCCGCTCGACGGACTCTCGACGGTCGCTCGAGCATAAGACTGAATAAATAGGGTCTCCGCTCGAGCGCACCTTCGGTCGCTCGAGGGGTCTGTAAAATCTATAAAAGTTCTGGTAGGTCGCATTCTTTGCTCGAGTGCAAACTCCACCGCTCGAGCAAATGGTGCAAATTCTGGAATTTCCAGATTGCTCTCCAAGTTCAAAACTCAAATTGAAACCAACAAAACACATCCTTTTGGGCCCAAAACTTGAAGAAACATGTGTAAACTTGTAAAACATTGTCAATTCAAAATCATTTGGCAAAATAAAAGTCCAAAAGAATGTCAATTGTACAAAATCAAACTTGAAACTTAAATAACATAACTTGAAGATAACATACATGACTTGTCTTGGCTTCAAAGCTTTCAAAACAGGATCAAATAAGGTGTTTAACTCAAAAACATGTTGAATTCTTAGAACAAAGCCAAAATGAGGACATGCAAAAGGAAATTCTTTGAATTCAACTTCAAAATCATGAGAATTATGTCTACATACATGATACACTCCCGTATACATCTATCTAAGCTCAATTCTTGTCTTACTCAACTTAATTCTTTGAATTCATGTGCTAAGTGACTCAATTACAAGGCTAAAAGATTGAATTCTTACCTTAAATTATCAATTATGCTTAGATGCTAAGTTGGTTAAGCTTACAAGCCAAATGCTCCAATTTCTTCCCAATTCAATCTCTATTTCTCTTGAACTCAAGCTCCTATACTTAAACTATCTCTCTCTCTCTCTCTCTCCCCCACATTTTTGCTTTCTAAGATGACAAAATGAGAGTGTTATAATCAAGAAGCCTTATATAGGCTTGGTTTAGTGGGCTTAATTGAGCTAGGCTTAAGTTAACTAATTTTGTATTATTTAATTCTAATTAATTTGTTCTGAATTAAATTTCAATTGAACCTACCATAAATTTCCAAATATTCCAAATGACAGATAAACCAAATCAATTTCACACTCTGTAGCCGATAAGGCCTTTAATTCGTAGAATAAAATAAGAACACATATAGATATTTTCACGACAGACAGATATAAACACATATAATTAATTCAAAATTTCTTCTCAATTACTTATTAGGCATTCTTAATTATAGATTATAGGCTAATCACAGGTTGGGGTTATTACACATATCTTCAATCTCAAACTTAGATTTTAACAATCTCTTGGTAGTTCTAATTACTTAATCATTACTACCAACAATGAGTATGTCATCTATGTATAGACACAAAATGACATAACCTCTGTCAGTGTCTTTAAGATATACGCACTTGTCATATTCATTGATTGTAAATCCATTTGACAACATAGTGTTGTCAAACTTCTCATGCCATTGCTTAGGAGCTTGCTTCAAATCATATAATGACTTGACAAGCTTACAGACTTTCTTATTTTGCCCTGGAGCTGAAAACCCCTCGGGTTGTTCCGTGTAGATTTCTTTATCTAAATCTCCATTTAAGAAAGTTGTCTTTACATCCATCCAATGTATCTCCAGACCACGTAAAGCAACTATCGCAATCACCATGCGAATGGATGTAATCCTTGTCACAGGTGAATACATGTTAAAGTAATCCAGGCTTTCTCGCTGCCTGTATCCTTTTATAATTAGCCTGGCTTTATACTTATCAATTGACCCATTCGCTTTCATCTTTCTTCTAAAGATCAATTTACACTTCAAGGCCTTACTGCATGGGGGTAGATCAACCAACTCTCAAGTATGGTTCTGTAAGATGGAGTCAATTTCACTTTTAATGGCTTCTTTTCATAAGAGACTTTCAGATGAAGTCAAAACTTCATGAAAAGTTCGAGGTTCTCCCTCTAACATATAAGTCAAGAAGTCCAAGCCAAAGGACCTGGCAGTCCTAGCCCTCTTACTCTTTCTTGGCTCATATACTTCCTCATCTTGATCATCCACTTGATCATCTTCAAGTCCCTTCTCAGAACTTTGATCCTCTCGTCAGGTTCGGCAAGGAAATACATCTTCAAAGAATGACGCATTCCTTGACTCCATTATGGTATTCTTGTGGATATCTAAAATATCAGACTTGTGCACAAGAAACCTATATGCACTACTATTTTGTGCATAACCAATGAATATGCAATCCACGGTTTTCGAACCTATTCTAATCCGCTTGGGTGTAGGTACCGCCACTTTTGCAAAACACCCCTACATTCGTAGTAAATTATAAAAAGGCTTGCGGCCTTTCCATAATTCATATGAAGTCTTGTTTACTTTCTTCTGAGGTATTCTATTTACAATGTAATTCACGGAGAGAATTGCTTCCCCCCACAAGTTCTATGGCAACCCAGAACTTATTAACATTGTATTCATCATTTCTTTTAACGTTCTATTCTTCAGCTCAGCAACACCATTTGACTGAGGAAAGTAAGGCACTGTGGTTGGTGAATAATCCTAAACTGAGCACAAATCTCAGCAAACGGGGATTCATACTCACCACCACGATCACTTCTTATAGCCTTGATCTTTTGGCTTAGTTGAATCTCAACTTCACTCCTGAAAAGAATAAATTTATCAATCGCCGTATTTTTTCTTTTAAGTAAATATACATAACAGTATTTAGTGCAATCATCAACAAAAGTGATGAAGTACTTGTTGCCACCAAGTGATTGTACGACTTTCAAGTCACACACATCACTGTGCACTAAATCCAAAAGCTCGGTACTTCTTTCAACAGAATGGAAAGAAGTCATTGTCGTTTTTGTTTCTACACAAGTTTCACACTTGTGATTTGGATTAATCTTACAAGATGGTATGTGATCTAATTCAATTAATCTATGCAAAGAATCAAAATTTACATGTAGCAACCCGAAAATTTAAGTTGTCCCTTAAATTTTATACTGGTATTATGGTTGTATGTGATAATATATTATTAAATAAATAATAATAAATACAGAATCTAATTTGACATTGGATTATCAAATATGGGATTAATTAGGGATTATTATTTGGGGCCAAATTAACAGAAATATGGAATTACAATACTAATTGGGCCAAATTAAAGTTAAAGATAGTAAATAAATAAATATAAAAGTAAGAGTAAATAAATAATAATATTAACAACAACAACAACAACAACAACAACAACAATAATAATAATAATAATGGGTGTGGTAGTAAAATAAATAAATAATTTTCTTTTGGTATACAATAGAGTGTAATTTAATTAGGGATTAATTTATTTATATAGTTATATTAAAAAACTGGGCCAAAGTGTAATTATCTTAAATATTTATTAAGATAAGTATAAATCCTAGTGAGTTTTGAGCAAATCTTCGAGCTGGCCACGTGTTGGCCGGATAATGCTTTTACCTCCCTATAAATAGGGAGGAGTTGATCAACTCTATGGAAAAGAAAAGGAAAAAAAAAGAGAGGGGGAGAGGCACGTAAGTTGTTGGTAATAGGAACTTATAGTAGGAAGGTTGTGATAGTGGAGTACGGCTAAGGGTCAATATTAAGATGAGTTATATTATACATTGAGTCACCATAATATATTTTATGAATGTTTTGAGTTACCATAATTTATTTTATACAAGTTGTATTTTATTAGTTATATTAATATAAGTTATATTTTATAAATATTGGATTAATTTCTGAACTCTATTTGTTTAAAATGAAACCCATGGATATATTTGTTTAAATTTTAAAGAATATTTGACTATACTTATAAACAATTATGTTTTGTAAATACTACCACGGGAGTCTCACGCTTTGGGAGACTTAAATAACCATCAGTTTCTGTTTGGTCACTTTGTGGTCCTCTATTGTCATGGATCTATTGACCTCGGTTCTGTATGGAGCAAAATGCTGTGCGGAGATAAGTGCTACACTATTGTGGGAGCCACCTCTATAATCCGTACGAGCCACCTATTGAATTCGTACCTCAGTTTTAACTGTCACTCCTATGACCTCTATTATGTTTTATTCGGTACCCTGGTTATGATTATTTAGTTACATAATCTCAGTTTTGCTACTTAAATGATTCTTTGTTCAGACTAAGTTATCTTAAATATTTTAGTTACATAATTATCCATGGTGAATTTTATGCCCTTATGCTCTTAATATAATATTTCTCACTCTGTTATATGCTTATAGTTGTTTACCACTTTCAGGTGACATATCAGGGCCCGCGTGTGGGATAGGCACAAAGGACTTGTTAGACATAGTTCAGCTCTGACAATTAAATTAAATAGAAGCTCCAATGATTATTTTGGTACCCTTACTTAAATATTATTTCCGCTCGCGTTTATAAATTTATTCAAGAATTGGCCGGAGGTAACTTCAGTTACTGACTATCATGATACTTAATCCTTGGGTACGGGGAGCGGACCGTGACATTACATGACCCAGTCTATCATGCCATAAATTAGGAGATTCAAGCATATAAGCAAAAGAAGAAGCTTTCTCATTAAGTTTTGGGACAAGAGTCATTACATTAAGCTTAAACATACCGCCCGATATATACCCTTTCCCCACATAGACCCCGCTCTTGGTCAACACAACCTTATCCCACTCAAACACCATACGGAAGCCACACTTACTTAAGAGCAATCCCGAGACAAGGTTCTTAGGAATGTCCAGTACATATAGGACATCGTTCAGAGTCAACTCTTTCCCTGAAGTCAGCTTCAGGACCACCTTGCATTTACCCTCAACAGTTGAGGTTGCATAATTTCCCATGAACAACTTCTCACTGTTTGAAAATAGTTCGAAGGTTGTAAATATTTTCTTCTCCACATAGATGTACAAGTGGCCCCAGTGTCCCCCCACCATTCCTTCAGGTTGGACCCCACCATGTTCACTTCGGTGATGACAACTACTAGATACATATCGTCCACATCTTATGAGAAAATCCTCTATGTTAGCCATGTGAGCCTGACTTTTATTCTGTAGAGGGTACTTTCTGTAAGGCTTCTTCTTTTTGTGGCAGTCAACCGCCCGATGCCTATTGCTTCCACAGTTGAAACACTTTCCATTGAACCTAAAAGTAGGTTCTTGTGGCTTGTAGACCGGTCTTTTGGAGACACCCCCTCTTGCTCCCAGCTTTGAGCTTTTGCTTGTCGGTGGTGTTTTCCTCACCCCCGAGGACTGGCCATGCTCACCAATGTTTGCTTTTACCGTGGATGTACTCCCTAATTTCTTCCTGTTGTCTTCCTCAATCCGGAGTCTGACAATGAGCTCTTCGACTGTCATCTCCTTTTGTTTGTGCTTCAAGTAGTTCTTAAAGTCTTTCCAGCCGTTAGGTAGCTTCTCAATCAATGTAGCTACCTATAATGATTCACTCAGGAACATTCCCTCTGTATGAATCTCGTGCAGAATTACTTGGAACTCTTGGACTTGACTGATGACGGTTTTTGAGTCCACCATCTTGAAGTCCAGAACCCTGCCAACGATAAATTTCTTTGCCCTAGTATCCTCGGTCTTGTTCTTCTTGTCCAAAGTATCCCACAGCTCTTTTGCCAACTTCTTGGTGTAAAATGCGTTGAACAGTGAATTTGCCAAGCCATTCAGACTGTGGTTCCGACAAAGGAAGTTTGACTGCTTCCAAGCATCTAGAGCCATGAGTTTTTGTTTGTCTTGCTCGTTCTCGCAGCTGATGGATCCTCACTCAAAAACCTTGCAAGGCTAGAGTGGTCAGGTAAAACAGCATTTTCTGTTGCCACCTCTTGAAATTCACACCCGTGAACTTCTCCAAGCGCTCGTGATGGTTAAGCGGGCCTCCAGGAACAACATGAGTAATAATAGTGTTAACCACAGAGGTCACAACAATAGGGGTTGGCAAGCCAGTCGCCCCAGGGTTCAGATTCCCACCAACATTAGCAGTAGCAGTAGCATCGGTGACAGTTGCCATTTCTAAAAAATATAATAGACTTTCACTTTTTGTGTTTCTAGAAATTAAACTTAACACTAGAAAATCCCACAGCTAGATATTTAATTCAAAACTAATCTCACCACTTAACCTAGAATTGAACATGGTCAAGAATGTTCCCAGGAAGACTAGAAGGGTCACATCAGTCCCACTTAAATCCCAGTTAACCTTTTGACAAAACTTTCAAGAATGCGGTGACTTCTAGTCTATGGAAAACAATTTTTAGAATTAAGTTTTTCTAGGGGATGAACTAGATAAAACAAACTAAGGTCCAACACTTACAAGCAATTTAGAAAAAAATTAAAAAAAATTTGCTAACCAAATTACAAGTAATGTAAAAAATGGCTACAACAATATAAGCAAATAAAACTTACTTTTACAAATTAGTAAACAACCAGATAAATCACAAGCAAAAAATTGCTTCAAAATAAGACGAGTAAACCAATCCAATTGAGGATTGTAAGTAGTCCAAAAATTCTTTCCCACGCTTAGGTATTTCTATTCAACAAAAAAGATTAGTAGTCCAAATTTTATTTCAATCCCAAATTTTATTCATTTGGATTTGTATTCCCCCCCCCCCTCTCCTTGTGCATAGGTATTCCTGTAGAGAAAGTTAGCAGAAAACACAACAAAATACAAAACAAATAATATAAAGAAATTGTAAAATACTAAATTAATTTAATTGCAAAATTGAGTAAAAATAAAATGTCAGACAAGTTATACAATTAAACTTATGATTCCCAAATAAATTACAAACCTTATAACTCTAAAAATTAAATTAAAAATTGATTGACAAGAGTTATAGAAAAATTATTACACCATTATCATATAAATAAATGTAGCCAAGTTATAAAAAAATTTATAACTCCAAAATTAAATTAAAATTACCATGAGTTATAAATAAATTTAATTCACAATGAACATGTAAATAATTCTACCAATTAAAATCATGCATATTTACTAGAAAACACAGAACATGCACATTTCCTACAAATCTAGAAACAAGGAAACAATTGAATTAATCTAATATGTAAACATATTGTATATGTTGATTATACTAGAAATTAGAAAATAATTAGCATGTCAATATTAACTAATATTTTTAAACACTCATGAGCATGCAAATGATATTATAAAATTATAAAATAAAATTATATAAGAACCAAAATAGCATACACAATATGCAAGAGAGAAAAACATTCTGATTAAATTATTCCATTATGTTTATGAATTTAATAAACCAACCATGACTTTGTAATCAGGAATTCACATAAATAACAGTGGCTATCTATATACTACAGGTAAACAATAGCATGCATATATATTCCTACAAGTGGTCTGAGGACCATACATATAAAATTATATATTTTGTTTTGTATTAATATGTAATCTTCACATAAGCATACAACTCCAAGTCAAAGAGTAAGAATTGGTTTCCCATTTCTATTATTATAGATACACACAAGCAGCAGTAACATATTTATACAAGGAAATTGAGCCTCTAATTAAACTGCTCATGAATATAAAGCCTACATGTGGTTCGGCTTTTGGGGCAAAACAGTACCATAAATTCTTTTACAATACATATGAATCTAATTATCTGATTTCATGATAAACACATATAATCTGTTTTAAGATTGTTATCTAAATTATATAATTAAACAAGATAAATTGATTCGTGATTTGATAAATTAAATAAAAAAATCCAATAAATCCATATTTAATAAATTACATTCTAGAGCATGAAACATGATTAACAGAAATACATATGGAACCGAAATATTGAAAACAAATAATCAAATCAAATTCTGTGTGATATCACAGTGTCCTTAAAATAGATTAGCCACCTCACCGTGGGTGCTGGAGGAACGTCGACTTCTGTCTCCCAGGATAAGATGGTTAAGACCGGCTAACGCAGAAGCACCTTCTGTTAACATTGCCGAACCGACAATGGTAACATTCTCTTACACGGGAAGAATATATTATAGGAGGAGACTAACTTGACTATAATCTGAGAGCAAAAATTCTGTACCAAAACCAAGGGAGATAGGTTTCCTTTTATACACAATGGGGGAGAGAGGAAGAGGACTTGGCCCAAAAAGATTAGGTTGGTGGACCACCAATCCAGCCCAGCCCAGCCCAAACATAACCCATTCTCCTAAGTCCCAACACAGGAAGAATATATTATAGGAGGAGACTAACTTGACTATAATCTGAGAGCAAAAATTCTGTACCAACACCAAGGGAGATAGGTTTCCTTTTATACACAATGGGGGAGAGAGGAAGAGGACTTGGCCCAAAAAGATTAGGTTGGTGGACCACCAATCTAGCCTAACCCAACCCAGCCCAAACGTAGCCCATTCTCCTAAGTCCCAAGATCCACGATCCACGGACCCAGACTAGTCCGAGCAGGCGTGTGGCAATTTTTCCATAACTAACTTAGATCATAGTCTTGGCCCAAGTCCATTCTTGAAGCATCTATAACTCTCTTCCTTCAGAAAATTTGGATACCCCAAAGGGCTCATTCCCTTATCAAAATATTGAAATTTAAATACCCATCAAAACTTTCATCTACAATCAATGTGGGATTGGTAGTTATACACAATTTTCAATACCTCATTCATGAGGTCATCTTTATGAGACAATTTCTCATTCAATTCTTAATGGTTTTTTCTCATTCTTTTTGTGGTGTAAAGACCTTGTTACAAAGAATCTAAACCCATTTAATCCCACCTCAACCAATGATTGAGACCTACTTTAATTTCATATTAATGATACCAAAAAACCAATTTTTCAACAAAACAGGATAAGAAAGATACATCAAGAAAATAAAAGATGCACAAAGAGAAGCATCAAGCTTAGAAATGAATCCCAATTAGATTGGAATCGATCATAAAGCCCAATCATGCATTGCCCAAAGCATGAAAAACAGGGGATAGATGGCAAGAAGTAAACAAAAATAGAGGTTGACGTGTACAAGTCCACAAAGGCCATGAATCATTATAGACAACCCAAGACCATCACTTGGAGCCCAATGCATAACCCAGCTGGTGAGGTCTAGGACAACTGGAGTCCAACATGGCATAAAGAGCCAATGACATTCAGACACACGGCAAGAGAAGGACGAGCCACATCAGTAGACAAAGATCTGCAAAGTTATTGCCACTGCACATCACCATTAATGCAGCCCATCACAGCATTTATTACGACAACACCTCTTCGTCGGAACAGGACTCCCTTACCCTGAACAAGGTAAGCTACAGCATAGGCTTTCGGTGAGGAGGGCAGGTCGGAAGGGACAGCGAAATGATTACCAAAGGATATAAGCAAACGTTGAAGACAAGAAGGAGGTTAAGCTTTCTATCTCTAATCTCTCCCTCTATACTCTACTTCTCTTCCTAACTTGCTCGTCGGAGGGTT
This sequence comes from Camellia sinensis, assembly GCF_055761805.1. Classification (NCBI taxonomy): domain Eukaryota; kingdom Viridiplantae; phylum Streptophyta; class Magnoliopsida; order Ericales; family Theaceae; genus Camellia; species Camellia sinensis. Next base: position 175,455,214 of record NC_138962.1, on the reverse strand, counting down.
CACTGGGGGACTACCCCGTTCCCCGTTGAACTTGCTTATAGGTTATCTGGTGGGCTTGTTCATTTGGACTTGGGCTTAAGGAGCTTGGACTAGTCCAATCCATCTACTGGGACAAACTGTATTATCAGTTGGCGCTATCTGTGGGAACTGATTCTTATCCGGACGCCAGTTGTGCTCATTGTCGCTTGAGACCCTGTCCTACCAACCTTTTCATTCTACCCATCAAGTGTATGGTCACGACTAGATCCATGGCTTCTCACCATAATGCAGCTGACCATTAAACCGACCCTCCCAATCCAAACAACCCACCACAGTATATCATTGAGCTTACCAATAGCATTAACCGCATGGCCGAACAAAACCAGGCCCTGATAAATGCTTTACTCCAAAGAAACCCTCTGATGCCCCCTCCACCACCTCCAGATATCCCACCCAACCAAGAAAGAGCCCTGATTCATACTGTTCCGCAACCCTATCCACCCAACTAGGAAGGTTTGCAACCTCCTCCCCATGTAAATCTACCACCTCCACCCCCACACCCTTCGGTTGTGGCACCAGCCCCTGAAGGGGAGGCCAGCAGCGTCCAGCCCCTATTGACTAACCATGGTGATCACATTCCCCTCTGGGATGCTGAACTCCGAGCAATGAAACTCCAGCTCCAAGGTGTCATGCAGAACATTCAACATAAACCCTCTACCACGGCAAACTCACCATTTGTTGCCTCCACCCGGGACAAACCTCTGCCCGCCAAGTTCAAAATGCCCACCATTGACTCTTTTGACGGTACGACAGACCCAGTCGACCATCTGGAGACCTACCATACCCTCATGATCTTCCATGCCTTCCCTGACGAGATCATGTGTCGGGCTTTCCCCGTGACACTGAAGGGGTCAGCTCGACTGTGGTTTAGCCAGTTACCAGCGAACTCTGTCTCCACTTTCCAGCATCTCAGCGACTCCTTCCTCAGCCATTTCATTAGAGCCCAGCGCCAATGCCGCCCTGCAACCCAACTCCTCAACATCCGTCAGACCGAGGGGGAGTCGCTACACAGCTTCGTTATCCGCTTCAACACCGAAGCCCTGCAAGTAGTGGAGAATGACGACAAGGTCATCCTCACGACTTTCATGGCCGGGCTACGATCGTTCGATTTCCTCTTCTCCCTCTCCAAAAACCCACTGACCTCCATGGCAGCCCTACTCTCCAAAGCCCAGAAATACATGAATGCCGAAGATTCACTAGCCGCTCGGCAGGATCCAACATTTAAAAACCCGACCCCCAGAGAAAAGACTCAGAATCCAGAAACACCCAGTATAACAGCCAAACACCCCACTATACCGACCGACCTCCTCGCGCTGACCGGTCAGCACCAGCCCGACCGCCCGGTCGGTTCGAGCAGTACACGCCCCTTAATTCTTCCATGGAACAAGTCCTCCACCAGATCCAACGGGACTACCCCCTCAAATGGCCCCTACCCTCACGGACCCCTTCCAACCGGAAAGACCAGTCCAAATATTGTCGTTTCCACCAGGACCATGGCCACAACACTGATGACTGCATCAACCTCAAAGATCAGGTCGAGACCCTAATACGTCAAGGGCGTCTCAGCCGGTTCACCAATACTCACCCACAGCAGAGGCAAAGAACTGAGCCCCTTAGAAACAACCGCCAGCGCACCCCACCCTGGCAGCCAGCCCAACCTAACCAAGGCCATGATCGCCCTCTACAACAGCCTCGGCCGCCAGGCAATCCCCCTCCGCCAGCCGGTGAAATCCGAGTCATTTCAGGTGGCCTTGCTTGTGGGGGACCATCCCGCTCGGCTCAGAGGGCAGAACTCAAAAAGATTACACAAGGCTCAGACAAAGCGGTTGCCACGGTAGACCGACCCTCCAAACAGCCAAAGCAGTGGACAAAGCCCATCACATTCACGGACGCCGACTGTACTGGCATCCGTTATCCTCATGATGACCCTCTCGTCATTTCTGCCCTCCTCTCCAACTATAAGGTCAGACGGGTTCTCATCGACAACGGCAGTTCTTCAGACATCATATTCCTCAGCTACTTCCGCCAGCTCAAAATTGGGGAGAAAAGTCTGTCTCCCCTCCAAACCCCTTTGGTCGGTTTCACTAGCGACCGGGTGACCTCCATCGGCTCCATCGATCTCTCCATCACCATTGGCAAATACCCACGACAGACCACCAAGTTGCTCACCTTCCTTGTGGTCGACTGTCCCTCCGCCTACAACATCATCCTGGGTCGCACCGCCCTCAACGCTTTCCAAGCTATCACTTCAACCTACCTCCTCACCATAAAGTTTCCTACTGACCAGGGGGTCGGGACAGTACGGGGAGAGCAGACCATAGCCAGGGAATGTTATGTCGCCTCACTCAAGGAAGCCAAGCTGAAGGAGGCCATGATTATTGAAGGACTTGACACCCGAGATGAGGACGAGCTGGTTAGAGGCGAACCGGCAGAGGAGCTCGTTAAGATTCCCATCGATCCCACCAACCCAATGAAAACTGCCAAGATCGGCAGCCAACTATCCCCCCAAGCTAATGCCGACGTTACTGCCCTTCTGACCGAGCACAATGATGTATTCGCTTGGACTCATTTAGATATGCCAGGCATTGACCCTTCTTTTATAACTCATCGCCTCAGTATTGAACCTCATTTCCGACCTTACCGCCAAAAGCAACGCATCTTTCATCCGGAGCGCAATACTCTCATAGCCACAAAGGTCGACAAGCTCCTTGAGGCCCAATTCATCAAAAACGTCGACTACCCTAAATGGTTGTCAAACGTGGTCCTAGTCCTCAAGAACAATAGCAAATGGCGACTCTGTGTCGATTACTCTGACCTGAACCGAGCTTGCCCCAAAGACAGCTATCCTCTTCCCTGCATAGATCTGCTGGTCGACGCCACAGCCGGCCATTAAATGCTCAGCTTCATGGATGCTTTCTCTGGTTACAACCAAATCCTGATGCACCCGTCCGATCGGGAACATACATCCTTCATCACCGACCGAGGTACCTACCATTACCGAGTAATGCCATTCGGATTGAAGAACGCTGGAGCCACCTACCAACGGTTGGTCAATGCCGTCTTCCAACACCAGATAGGTCGGAATATGGAAGTATATGTCGTCGACATGCTAGTCAAGAGCAAACTCTCCACTGATCATCTGACCGACCTGCGGGAGACCTTCGCCACCCTACGCAAGTACCAAACGAAGCTCAACCCAGAGAAGTGCACCTTCGGCGTAGGATCTAGGAAGTTTCTGGGTTTTATGGTTAGTCAGCGGGGCATTGAAGCTAACCCTGAAAAGATCAAGGCCTTGGTCGAGATGCAGTCACCCAGAACGGTTAAGAAGGTCCAAAGACTCACTGGCCGAGTTGCAGCCCTCAACCGCTTCATTTCCCGCGCAACAGACAAGTGCCTACTGTTCTTCAAAGTTCTTCGGTAAACTTTTGAATGAACGGCTAAATCCGAAGAGGCTTTTCAATAGTTGAAACAGTGCATGGCTAACCTTCCCCTCTTTTCACAGGCAATCACAGGCGAGCCCCTCTTTCTCTACTTAGCCGTATCAAGCACCGCTGTCAGTGCAGCACTTATCAGGGAAGACGGCTCTGTCCAACGACCGGTCTACTACATCAGTCGGGCCCTCAGGGGAGCGGAGCAGAACTACCCACTGTTAGAAAAATTGTCCTTGGTCTTGGTCACCGCCTCCAGACGACTCCGTCCTTACTTCCAAGCCCATTCTATAGTGGTCCTCACCGACCAACCCTTGAAGAAGGTCATGCAGCAACCAGAACTTTCCGGCAGACTCATGCAGTGGTCAGTGGAACTCAGCTAGTTTGACATCTCTTACCGGCCTCGAACAGCAATTAAGGGGCAGGCTATCGCCGACTTTATCTTGGAATTCACTAATCCTACCCCAACCATTGCCTCTCCACCCCTACCAGCTCCCGTTGAGTAAGAAGACCCTCACTCTTGGACTTTCAACGTCGACAGATCATCCCGCAGGCAAGGTAGTGGGGCTGGCCTCATCCTCACCGCCCTTGAGGGTGGTTATTTCAAATGTGCACTCTGTTTCTTGTTTGAGGCTAGTAACAATGAGGCCGAATATGAGGCACTGATAACAGGCCTTCGCCTAGCCAGGGACATTGGTGTCAGCCACATCCGAGTGCTCAACGACTCTCAGCTTATCGTCGGACAGATCACGGGAGAATTCGATGCCAAGGAGGACACAATGCGGGCTTACAGGGATCTTGCACTTCCCCTTGTTCGCCTCTTCAATACCTTCCACATCAAGCACATTACTCGGGCGGAGAACTCTAAGGCAGATGAGATGGCCCAGTTGGCTTCCGCAGACCAGTCCGACCTCAGCAGTGGCGTCTGCCTCGAATACCTATCCCACCCCTCCATTTCCCCCGACCAGCATGAAATACAATTCCTCCAAAATGAGCCCATCCCTTGAGTGTCGGACATCTTTCTATTTCTGACAACGGGGGAACTTCCAGACGACCAACAGTAAGCCGCCAAAGTCAGGGCCCGGTCATCCAATTACATCCTCGTCAGCGGCATTTTGTACAAACGTGGCTTCTCACGCCCTTATCTGTGGTGCCTCAATCCGACTCAAGTAACTTATGTGATGCAAGAAATTCATGAGGGTATCTGCGGCAATCACTCGGGCGGCAAGTCCCTGGCCCACAAGATACTTCGCATTGGATATTTCTGGCCTACCCTCAACCAAGACGCGGCTGACTTCGTGCTCAAATGTAATAAGTGTCAGCGTTTTGCCAACATCCCCCATGCTCCTCCTTCAGAGTTGATCACACTTTGCAGCCCTTATCCGTTCGCCAAATGGGGGATCGATTTGGTCGGTCCACTTCCCACCGGCCGAGGTCAGACCAAGTTCGCGATCGTCGCCATTGATTACTTCACCAAGTGGGTAGAGGCAGAACCCCTTGCCACAATTACCGAACGGAACACAACCAAGTTCATCTGGCAGTCGATCGTTTGCAGATTTGGCATCCCTCAGGCCATCATCTCTGACAACGGCAAACAATTTGACAACGCCAAGTATAGGAAGTTCTGTGCCGACCTCCAGATTCAACCATGTTTCTCTTCCCCCGGTCATCCCCAGGCCAATGGCCAAGTCGAGGTCACCAACCGTTCTCTCCTGAAGATCATCAAAACTAAGCTCGAGGCTGCAAAGGGGCTTTGGGCCGAGGAACTACCGAATGTACTCTGGGCTTACCGAACTACAGCTCGGACTCCCACTGGGGAAACCCCTTTTTACTTAACATACGGCGCTGAGGCGGTTATTCCAGTAGAAGTCAGTTTGCCTACTCCCAGGGTTTTGCATCCGGATCCAGCACAAACGGAAGAGCTCCATCAGGCAGACCTGGACCTAATCGAAGAACTCAGTGAGACCACCGCGGTCAGACTGGCCTCATACCAACAGAAAATGAGAACACACTATAACCGGAAGGTCCGACCAAGGGAGTTCGCCGTAGGGGACCTTGTCTTGAGAGAAGCAACTCTTGCCACCAAAAATCCGACTGAAGGTAAACTGGCAGCCAAATGGGAGGGACCTTACGTTGTGAAAGCCCGACCATGTCCGAGCACCTACCGACTTCAGGACATGGAAGGTCGAGACCTCCCCCATCCATGGAACGCTGAACACCTGAAGCGCTACTTTCAATAAGTTCCTACTGTTGTATTGCTCAGTTGTTGTATTTTTTTTTTTTTTTGTTACCTAATGTAAACTTGTATCGACTGGATTACACTGATCATGACAACAATTCTATACCTTGGCTATCTATGTGTTGTCTCAATAACATTCTCATTTGCAGCACTTATTACAAGTCTTAGCCAGACCGAGCCTCACACCATAAGCCTCGGCCAGTCCGACCGTCAACAGCCTCAGCCAGACTGAGCACTAAAAAAGCCTCAGCCAGACTGAGCACTAAAAGGCTCAGCCAGACTGAGCACCAAAAGCCTCAGCCAGACTGAGCACAATAAAGCCTCAGCCAGACTAAGCACTAAAAGCCTCAGCCAGACTGAGCACTAAAAAAGCCTCAGCCAGACTAAGCACTAAAAGCCTCAGCCAGACTGAGCACTAAAAAGCCTCAGCCAGACTGAGCACCAAAAGCCTCAGCCAGACTGAGCACTAAAAAGTCTCGGCCAGACCGAGCACAAACAGCCTCTTCCAGACCGAACATGAAGCACTAGGCTTGCCTGACAAGTCTCAGCCAGACCGAGTGCCACAATTTCAAGGTCAGACTCAGTTACCTACAATGTCTTGCCCCAAATGACCACGTAGGCAGGACTCGGTCAAGGTCACCCATGCAAATTCCAGCTCTAAATCTCTACACCACTCTTCGCTCAGTCGAATTCCAAAGCCGTTCTTACAAAAGTCAAGTTATTCTTTTCTCAATCAAACTCACAAGCCAAGCCTCACTCCAATAAACCACTAATCTACTTCAGCAATGTGGCAAACACAAACTTATAAGCTTATTACATTTTAAACCTTACTCTGCATTGAGGAGTTCCTAACTTTACTCTGCATTGAGTCTTTATTACATTTTAAATTTTACTCTGCATTGAGGAGTTCCTAACTTTACTCTGCATTGAGTCTTTATTACATTTTAAATCTTACTCTGCATTGAGGAGTTCCTAACTTTACTCTGCATTGAGTCTTTATTATATTTTAAATTTCACTCTGCATTGAGGAGTTCTTAACTTTACTCTGCATTGAGTTTTCATTACAACTTCAATCTCACTCTACACTGAGGAGTTCTTAAATTTAGTTCTTATTACAAGTTTAACTTCACTTTGCACTTCCTAATGAGTCATACACCCGCTTCACCCACGCCTTATTCATTTCAGATACACAAGCAAAAACAATCAAATGCCAAACACAACTGAAATTTTATTTATTCAGAACTGTGTACATAAGTTTATTACAGCAATTCAAAAAAAAAAAAAAAAAAAAAACAACAACAACAACAACAACAACAAAACAACCACACAATATCTGGGCAACGTCTTCTTCTTCTTCTTCAATCACTCCTCTTCGCTGGACATAAGGTCTTCTTCTTTAATACCCTCATCCAGGGGGGTCTGGGCCACATCATCTTCACCAATTGTTACACTACTGAGGTCTAAGCCTGGGAACAGTTCTTCAGCCCTGCGTTTGAACATCTTCCAGCCACTGTCCCAGAACTCAGCCATTTCGTGTTTATAGAAATCCAACTGCTGGAAGCTCTTAATAACTTCTGCTTCGGTTCTGCCTCTCGCAGTCGTTCTTGATGGGCCCGCCCCCCCAGATTCTTGCCTAGCCAAGCTGCTGGCGACCGCGGCATCAACTGCCATCTGAAATTCAGTAGACCCTTTGAATTGCTCCACCACTGCGACGCACAGGTCGGGGTAGGCCGCCCTCTCAGAGGCTGCCTTCGCCCTCTCTTCGTCTAGCTCCTTCTGCAGGGTCGGCCTTTCAGACGCAGCCTTAGCCCTCTCCTCCTCCAACTCCCTTTTCAGGCTCTCTCTTTCCGCCGTCGCCTTGGCTCTCTCTGTTTCTAACTCCTTCTGAAGGCTCTTTCTCTCCTCCACTGCCTTAGCCCGCTCGCCCTCCAACTCCTTCTACAGATCGCCAATCCTCACATCTGCCTCATCTTTCTGCCTGGCCAGCTCTTCATTACTGCTCATTGCCTCTTTATGGCGTTCGACCGCGACTGCGCAAGCTTTTTGGGCCTTATCCAACTTCTTCTGCTCGCCAGCCAGTTGGAACTCGAGCGGCACAACCTGGCGGCGTGTGTTCTCCAGCTCCACCCTAACCGCTTGCAGATCAGTGTGGGCACTCTCTCAACTTGCACTCTTCTTCTTCAACTTGGCAAGCTGAGCCTTGGCTTTATCTACCTTGAGTTTGGCAGCCCCCGCCTTCCTCGGCAGAGCCCCTGCTAAGGTGGTTACCTCCATTTGAGCGGAGCATAACTCCCTTAGCAGTTCAGCCTCGTTGAATCTGGATGCCGAGCGCAAGGCTGCCTCTTCTACAATCCCTACCAGGCGGTCTGCCCCTGTCCTGGCTGGGCCTTTTTCTCCCTCCAGCCGCCCTGCCACCGCACGCGGATGATAGATCGCTGTGGTCAGACTGACTCCCCCTCCTTGAGGTGCAGGTCCTCCCTGGGGCTGTTCTTCCCTCCTTGGCCCAGGGCCAGTTGCCCCATCTTCTACTTGCCCTTCAGGGGCGGCCCTTGCGACCCCTGTGGCGATCGCCGCCATTACTGGTACCACCTCCATGCCCTCTGAGGCGATGTTCACCACTTCTGAGGCAATCACTCTCCCTAGGGTCCCCCCCACTTCCCCTCCTCTGCCTCCTTGGCCACACTGGTCTCCGTTACCCTCGTCTCCCTCATCTTCTTCTGGGCAGGCTCCTCTTCACTCCGCCTCACCCTCTTCTTCTTTTTCACCACGCCCAACGCCTCCATTTCCTTCAAAGATCTCTCCTTCAAAGGGTCTATTGGGGGCGGTTGCGGCACAAATTCGCCTAAGTCTTTCTCTCCCAAGGGTTTGAGGCGAGGTCGAATCCGCTCCCTTGCAACCAGTTTTGCTGGTCGGTCGGCCTGGGACTCTTTGAATTTTTGGGCTTTCGCAAGGATGGTCTGATCCTCCACTTCTTGAGCCCTCCTCCTCGCTTCCAACTCCGCTAGGTCGAGGTCCCCACCGCTCGGCTGTGGACCCAACCCTGCCTCAAACAATGCAGACGGCTGAACGAGCTCGTCCCATTTGGCCCGTTCTTTCTCCCTCCACTCCTTTACCCTCTTCGCCCTCTCCTCTGCTGCTGCCCCCAACTTTGGCTCCATCGACTTGGTGGGCACCTTCCATATGGTACGCACTCCAACTCCTCCACTGGCAGACACATAGAACCACCGTGGTCTCCACTCCTTGATCGACGACGGCAACCCCGCCACCAGCTCTTTCCCTACTGCTGCCTGCAGAGTGACCCAAGTCTCTTGTTGTCCTGAGGCCTTGTAGCACGCGAAGAATTCGTCCACTGTCACGGCCACCCCTTCGTTCGCCTTCGGCCAGGCACTTGCACAGGACATCAAGATCTTCCACGCGTTGGGCATTAGTTGGCCCGACGCCACCTCCAAACGATTTAGGACATCTACTACCACCTGCGGCAGGGGCAGCCTCAGTCCTCCTTTCAATGCCTCCTCATAAAGGGCAAATTGCCCTAGCCTGGCATCGGATGGCCTCTCCGTCGACGTCGGCAACGACAACTCTATTTCGGCAGGCACTTGGTATTTTTCGCGAATAGCCTCCAAATCTGCTGCAGTGACCGTTGATTTATTTGCCTTTATGTGCCAGTGATCAGGTTCTGCCTGGTTGATTGGCTTTGGAGTTGCTATCATGGTGGAACCGTGGGATCGTACAATCGACTCCCCCACCCTCTCCATCCTGTATTACTGCGCTAACTCCACCGCATCATCATCTCCAAGTGGGTCCACCCTGACAATCGCAGTTCCTTCTTGGGCCATTTCTATGGTATGTCTGCGAATCGATTCGGAGGCAGGAGCAAGGAAATCGAGAAAGTGTTGCAGAGGTGTATCGTGAACAACAAAGGAATTCACACTTGGAATATTTTGATTTTTCGTAAACAAGTAGGTGAATTGAATAATGTCAAAAGCCCACGGTTTGCCTATATTCCAAGGATCCCAATTAATTTTTGCCAGTTGGAAAACTTTTCAAAATCATTCGCCAAAACTGTCTCTTCAACACCCATAATGACCTAACGTTTCATTTCTAATCCAACGCCTAATTTTCCCCCCTACAGGATGTTGCCACGTGTACGACCACGATCCACTGTCTCCTCCCTTACCCTGTCTTTTCCACTTCAAATCACCACATGACACACCGCTTCTTGAGCCCCACGCCCCTCCACCTCACCCTTCGCAGTCGGCCCTCCCGCCCGGCCAACATTCGCGGTCGGCCCTCTTCGCGACCGCCCCCTTCACGGTCGGCCCTCCCGCTCAGCCAACCTTCATGGTCGCCCCTCCTCGTGGTCGACCTTCCCACTCGGCCAACCTTCATGGTCGACCCCCTTTGCGGTCGGCCCTCCCACTCGGTCGCCCTGCACGGTCGGACCACCTCCTGGCCGGTTCACCCGCTCGGTCACCCCCACCGGTCGACCTCCATACTACCACTCCCTAACACCCTCATCTTCTTCATTACTATTCCCTTCGCTGGACTAAAGCTGCACTCGAGAATGGGGGACTACTGACGTGTACAAGTCGACAAAGGCCATGAATCATTATAGACAATCCAAGCCCATCACTTGGAGCCCAATGCATAACCCAGCTGGTGAGGTCCAGGACAGCTGGAGTCTAACATGGCATAAAGAGCCAATGACATTTAGACACACGACAAGAGAAGGACGAGCCACATCAGCAGACAAAGATCTGCAAAGTTATTGCCACTGCACATCACCATTAATGCAGTCCATCACAGTATTTATTACGACAACACCTCCCCGTCGGAACAGGACCCCCTTACCCTGAACAAGGTAAGCTACAGTATAGGCGTTTGGCGAGGAGGGCAGGTCGGAAGGGACAGCGAAATGATTACCAAAAGATATAAGCAAACGTTGAAGACAAGAAGGAGGTTAAGCTTTTTATCTCTAATCTCTCCCTCTATACTCTACTTCTCTTCCTAACTTGCTTGTCGGAGGGTTCACTGGGGGACTACCTCGTTCCCCGTTGAACTTGCTTACAGGTTATCTAGTGGGCTTGATCATTTGGACTTGGGCTTGAGGAGCTTGGACCAATCCGATCCATCCACTGAGACAAACTGTATTATCAAAGGTTATATGAAAAACAAACTGAAAAATTGTCTTTTTTTTGCTTTGATCATTCGAATGTCTTAGATGTGGATAATGGAATCTTGAATTGAGAATTTAGCTGATCCTGAGTTGTACAATGAATTTTTATTTCATTTACTAAAGAAAGTGTTTTATTTCATTCTATCAAAATAAAGAACCAAACTGTGTTTTGTTAGTTCGGTTTGATTTGCTTCTAAGATTTTTATGATTTTGTTCCAAATTTTATGAATATGTAGATAGTCATTTGATCATTAATTTACTGTTAAACAAACCAAATCAAACCATGTTGACTTCCTAACAGGGGATCTTATTCTTTAATGTGATTCTACTAATCATTTGTTGTGAGTCTATTAACTACTAATTATAATAAAATTCATAAGTTGGATATAATTATGTCGATATGCCTTTTAATAAAGTTAAAATAATTGTAGTGAATACATATAGCCTCCGTTTGGGAAGTGGGTTGACTTTTTAGCTTTTTGGTTTTTTTGGCTATTTTAGCCTGGGCTTAAAAGCTTGGTTTGGGAAGGGTTTTTTGGCTTTTTGACTTTTTTGAGTTTTTTTGTGAGAGAAGAATGTAATGATTATGGGTTGGATGTGATGTTTTGTTTGTTATGGCTAAAATAGTCTATTTTGTCTTTTGTGGCTAAAATAGCCAAAAAAGCCCAATAACCAACTTGCCAAACAGAGGCATAGTTTGTAAATGAAAGAATAAATAAGAATAAAATATATAGTTCAATATAAAAAGAAATAACATCATTTTTTTTTTTTTGAGACGTTTAGTGAGAAGTCTTATTTATAGAATTGTTTGAGGTTAGGTCATATTTAAGATATTTTATTTCAATAAGTCTTGTTAATTTTTTTTTTCAGAAATATCCACACATAAATATATATGTCTAACTAAAATAAAAAGAAAAATGAGTGTGACCATTAAAAATAAGAGCACTAATAGTTCTAAAGTGGTGTGAGTCTCTCGTGATGGGATGTTTTGCTCTTGTGTTTTTTTTTTTTTTTTTTTTGAATTTTCACCTCATTAGTGGTCAATTAGTGCTCCCAAATTAGTGGGATGGATCATTGTTGAAATAAAAATTATTAAGGCCAAGTTTGGCTATCTTAAATAAGTATATACTTTTTATCTTTTTATCTTTTTTTCATCACATCATCTCTCAACTTTTCTGCACATCTTTTCGTAAAAAGACAAAAAGTATACTTATTTAGGTTATTCCAAACAACCCATAAGTACACTAATACAATCTTACCAAATAGGATTAGTAGGTATTTGTTTTTATTCATGCAACTAATGAAATATTATTAAAAAAACTAAATATCACATAAATTAAAATTTAAAGAAAATCTAATATAATTATGTTAAATTTGATGAAAATCAATGCATTTTTTAAAGCTTAAAAAAGAATAGTGTAATTTTTTTTTACTTCATTGTAAAATAATCGGTGGTACAACATGTATCAATAGGGCCGGCTCTGACCTAAGGCTAATAAGGCTTGTACCTTAGGCCCCACAATTTTGGCCGAAAAAAAGGGTCCCCAAATTTAATAAATTGTTATAGGTTCAACTTTTTTTTTTTTTGTTTTTTTGTTTTTTGTTTTAGGATCAATTTAAAGGGCCCCAAAATGTTTTATTGGGCCCATGTTTGGTTTAGTCCATAGTCATGTGGTTTGGCCCATATTTATTAAAATAAAAATATATATAAAAAAAAAACAAAAAACAAATAAGTGTTTGGGCCCAACCCAAACCATACATATAATATACAACATTGTTCACTTAATATATGAAAGTAAATTTTAGTTTATAATTTTAATGATTACATATACAAGTATACTTAAATAAAAAATTTGTGAATACTTATTATTTTAATTATAAATTTTTTATTAAAAAAAATATATTAGAGGGGCCCCATTTTTATAGTTCGCCTTAGGCCCTACAAATCTCAGGGCCGGCCTTGTGTATCAATTAGTATATCAATTAATGTATTAACATATCTTATGTTATTATTACTAAAGCCAAGTTTGGGAAGACTAAATAAGTGCACTTTTTGACTTTCTATGAAATATGGGTTGGGCTTGGGTTGGGTTTGAAGTGATGTATTAGAGAGGTGATGTGACTTAAATAAGATGATGTGATTTAAATAGGATTGTGACTTTTTGACTTTTTGAATTTTTTAAGAGTAGCCAAACTTGACCTAAGTTTACCCATTATACAAATTATAAATATCTAAAATATTTAAATTTATATCACATCATTTATTAATATATTAATTAATATACCAATGGATATATATAGGATGATCCAAAATAATTGGATGTGACACCATGGAATTACAGGTAAACCCCACCTATCAAACCGGTGACTACCGCTCACTCATATCTGCTGATATAACTTTTCAGTTTTTAGGCGCTGTTTGGGAATGAGATTTTTTGGTTTTTAGTTTTTTTTTTTTTTTTTCACTAAAAGACAAATTGGTTATAAAATAAAAATAAAAAAAATCTAAACAAAATATCATATTAAATCCTATAATCATTTTATTTTTTCTCTCACAAACATCATATTCAACCACAAAAAAATCTAACTATCTTTCTAAACACAAAAAAAAAAAAAAAAAAAATTTAATAATATCTTATAATTAAAAAAACTTACAAAAAAATTTACTCCCCAAACTCCCACCTAGTGTGGTACCTGAAAAGCTATTTTATGTACTGTAGTTGGACCCGCAAACAAAAGGTGTGTCCATTAATTGCAGACTTGGTGGCTAAGCTTTGTCTATTCAAATGTGTATAGTGGTCCTTGCTTCAATTTGCATGTACCCATGTTCTACACTGCAACTATATTTTGTCCCAATAGTCAAATTCAAGTACGGGCTACTTGATATGGACAGATTGGTTGTTATGATCGCAACAAATTACTTTAATGCCACCAATTTTATTTTATTTTTAATCAAGTACTAGTCTGTATTTGGACTCGTCTCTCAAGAACAAACTAGTCCTTTTTTTATAAATATTATTGTGATGTCGCGCTGACAAGTGTTACTCCCTCCGTCCCAAAATAATGATCTTTTTTGGGGAATTTAATTTTTTTTGGTAGTGCAATTATTGCATTTAAAAAAAGTTGATTTTCTAAAATTATCCTTTTGATAGTACATTTTTTGGGAATATCAATGCATAATTGTACTTTTTATGTTGTTTATTAATTTAAAAGAAGGGTAAAATAGGAAATTTATATTATTTTTGTACTTGATTTTTGAAGAGGGACTAATATTTTGGGACAATGAAAAATGGAATAAGGGACTAATATTTTGGGACGGAGGGAGTATAATTATATATTTTTTTAATTATAATTTAAAAAAATCTAATTATAATTAAAAATAATAATCATAATTAAACATCATATAAAGTATAATTAAAATATTTGTTATTATAATTAAAATGTTATCATAACTAACATTATAATGAGTTATAATTATATAATAGTTAATATCATAATGAATTATAATTAATATTACAATAAATTATAATTAAAGACCACAATCGTTAAAACTAGGCATATGATACATCTACATTATCGTATTTTGAAAAGATGGTTAAAAGTTAATTTTTTAATTTTTTTTGACTTTTTCTAAAAAAAAGTGAAAAAAAATAAAGAAATTATATGACCTAAAATAAATTAAAAGTTAAAAGTTAATTTTTAATCATCTTCCCAAAATATATACCCATATGTATTGAAATCAGGTCCAACTGTTCCTGGTTACAAATGTGCTGATCATTTCCATGAGATTTCAAACATTTTCCCCAAGTATGACTTCCCCATTCCCCTAGTCTTTATGAATAGTTTATGCACCATCACATATACATAATGGAGTGATTTGGGAAGAAGTTAAAAAAAAAAAAAAAGTTAATTTTACAGTTTTTTTTAGTTTTTTTACATAAAGTAATTTTTTGACAACAAGATTAAAAAAGTCATTTTTTTTGGTTTTTTTAATTTTTTTAGCCAAAAAATGTAACTTTTTAACTAAAAAAATCAATAAAAAGTTAAAAAGTCGATTTTTTTATCAACTTTCCAAAACTCTTCAAAAAGTTATAAAAAGTGAACTTTTTAACAAAAAAAAAGTCAAAAAACTATTAAAAAATCAAAAAATTAACATTTTACCAACTTCTCAAAACTCCACATTGTACGTACTTGAGTTAAGCCTCCGTTTGGCAAGGGCTTTTTCAGGCTTTTTTGGCTATTTTAGCCACAAAAAACAAAATAGGCTATTTTAGCCATAACAAACAAAACATCACATCCAACCTATAATCATTACATTTTTCTCTCACAAAAAAAGTCAAAAAAGCCAAAAAGCCAAAAAGCCCTTCCCAAACCAAGCTTTTTAGCCCAGGCTAAAATAGCCAAAAAAGCCAAAAAGCCAAAAAGCCAACCCACTTCCCAAACGGAGGCTTAGTATGGTCAGTCGTTTCTTTTCACTCAAAATATTCCGACATAATTACTTATAACTTCTAATTCCATGTAATTGTTCAAATCAATTCAAATTAAAATTTGTAATTTTTTACAATTTTAACCAAATACATCGGCCTCGTTTGGGAACAAGCCTTGGTTGGCATTTTAGTTTTTTTAAGCCTAGGCCAAAAGTTCATTTGGATTAGTTTTTTTATTTTTTATTTTTTTAACTTTTGTGACAGAAAAAATAAAATGATTATAGTTTAGATATAACATTTTATCTTTTTGTAACTAATTTAGTCAAAAAACCAACCCAACCCAATTACCAAACGACACCTTATTGTGCAAAAAATCCCCACATAAACTACAAGTGTTTTTTTTCTTAAATATTCTTTAAAAAAAATTTAGAGAATTGAACTATTTTTCAAACTATTTAAAAAATTAACCTGTTTTTTGAAATTGCATTTTAAAAGTGCAATTTTAAATTAAAAATTACATTTTCAACATGCAATTTTAACTTGAAATCGCATGCTGAAAATGTAATATATGAAATCCATATCATTATAAAATTACATTTTCAACATGTGATTTTAAGTTGATATTGCATGATGAAAATGCGATTTCAATTTAAAATTATATTTTCAAAATGCAATTTCAAAAAATAGGTTAGTTTTTCAAATAATTTAAAAAGTAAGTCAATTCTCTAAATTATTATTTAAAAAAAAAAACTCCATAAACATCGACATCAAATTCAAATAAAAATTTGTAACTTCTTAAGTATACATACACCCACCATATATAGCCTTCGTTTGAGATGTGGATTAATTTTTTGACCTTTTAACTTTTTGACTATTTTAGCTTGGGAGTTAATAAAACCTCGTTTGTGATAGACTTTTTGGTTTTTTTTTACTTTTATGAGAGAAAAAAATGAAATGATTATAATTTAGATGTGATATTTTATCTTATTAAACTAAAAAGTCTATTTTATCTTTTTGTAACTATTTTAGCCCAAACCCTATATGCCAAACAAAGCCATATGGATGCATTTGTTTGGACGGACTGGATAAGGGGGGACTGTAATCCATCGGACTATTAGTCCTGAGATACATTGTCCCGGGACTATTTGGTTGGACTAAATTTGTATCCTACGTTTATTTAGTCATGTGCTTAGATGTCTGGATTGGATTATTTTTAGTTATCCACTGTTTGTTTGAGATATTATGGAGAATGATAAATGCTCAAATGATTATTTTATCCTTTTCAATTATTTACTAAGTAATAGCAATATTAAACATAACTTTAATAATTTAATTATTTTTAGTTAGATTAAATAAAAATTTGTTTTATTTTATTTTTTGCACAATATTTTAATTGTTTTAATTTATTATTTTCAATTAAATTAAATTTATATTTTTTATTTTTTATTTAATATATAATTTTAAATTAATGACAAAAAAAAATAAATTTATTTAATATATAAATTAAATTTTCAACAACACTAAAAAAATTTAATTTATAAGGCCATAATTTATAATTTATTATTTTTAATTAAATTAAATTTATAACTTATAATTTATAATTAAATTTTTTTATTTAATATATAATTTTAAATTAACAACACTAAAAAAATAATTTATAAATGTTCAAAAGACTATTTTATCATTTTCTAATTGTTTGCTAAGTAATAGCATAGAGGGTAAAATGAACATTTCACAAAATAATCTTAGGTCATGTTTGATTCACAAGATTAATAGTGAAGTATTAATAATCCTATTAAATTAGTGTGGTATTCACTATCCAATTGGATTAATATCCATTGGATTAATAATCCCACCCCTACCCCATTACTAATAATCTTACAAATTTGTTGGATTAATTATCCATTGGATTAATAATCCTAAACCAAAATCTTAAAACAAACATAGGATAATTGGGCCCACAGATTAATAATCCTAATCCCATGCTCTAATCCACCCAATCAAACATGCCCTTATGGGATACCAATCCCAAGGTTTCTATCCCACCCTCCCATGGGATAGGATAGTCCCATATTTGTGGGACTAATAGTCCGGAGACTATTAGTCCAGAGCAAAAAAAATAAAACAAACAATTGACTATTAGTCTGATAGAACTAATAGTCCAATCCCACTTCCTAATCCTTCAAAACAAACACACCCATATATACATAAACATATGGCATATGCCAGCCAAGAAATTCAGAAACTACACATAATAATAGAAGGAAAATGCTTTGTAGCACTAAAAAAAAGTCCCCCTAATCCCCCTAATTTCCTTTTTGAGAAACTGTTTTTTCTTTTTTTTTTCTGTCTTTTTTTTTTTTTTTTTTTTTTTTTTTTTTTTTTTTTTACTAAAAAGGGAAATTGTGGGGATTCGGGGGACCCCCATTCGGGGGACCAAGCACTGCCCATAATAGAATCCAGCATTTGCTCTGTTTGGTCCAGCTTTGGAAGTTATTTAATTTAATTTAATTTAATTTTTTTTTATTAACTCTGTCCGAGTGTTTGGTGAATAGCTGAAAAAAATAAAATCAAATAAAATAATTATTATTACCTAAAAGCCAAGAAAGTGATATTTTACATTTTATACTATTATTTGCTATCTTTAAAAAGCTACCCAAAACAAGTTCATTATATGTTCGATAGATGCCAATAAAGGAAAATATTTGGGACTCTTATAAAGGAGGGCTCACGGTGTTTATTAATATATTGATTATTGATGTGTTTAAAAAAAAAAAATTTATCTTTAATAATGACATGAATGGTCTAGATTATTTTGAGAGAGTTGTGAGTGTTATGTTTTGTAAGGATCTCTATCATTACTGGCCAATAAATTCAAGATCTTGCCTAAAGAGTGTTTTTAACTTCATTTTCTTATTATCATATTTTAAAGTAAGAAAAGTTACACTAAACAAGTCTATTATATACACCAAGGATCCTCTAGAGTATTTTTTTCCTAAAGTTTCCTAAAGTGGTGCATTGTGTGGTTGAGATTTAATGTTGAAAAATTGATGTGACTTGTCATTAAATCTCAACCACATAATGCACCACTCTAGGAAACTTTAGGAAAAAAATACTCTAGAGGATCCTTGCTCTATTATATATGGACACTTAAAAAAGTTACACTAAGGGGTGTTTTGGGATAATTTAAATAAGTGTACTTTTTGACTTTTTATGAAATATGAGTTGGGCATGGGTTGTGTTTAAAGTGATGTGGTAGAGAGGTGATGTGACTTCAATAAGATGATGTGACTTAAATAGGATTGTGACTTTTTGTCTTTTTTATATTATGACAAACAAGGCCTAAGTCCATTATGTGGAGACAATTTTGAATATATGCCAATATATCACAATGATGGCCCCAAAGCATAACACAAGAAAAACAAACATTTTTATTCAAAAAAAAAAAAAAATCACTCAGTTTAGTTCAGTTTTCAGAATTCACTTTTCAAAAAATTTTACTTTTTTTTCATATTTTTTTATTTTCATTGAATATTTTAAATATTTTAAGTAATTTTTTTAATTTTTAGATACACTTAACATAAATACACATAAAAAATATAATATTTGTGATTTTTTTTTTAAAAAAAAATTCACTAAATACTAAAAATAAAAAAACAAATATAAAAATTCAGTACGTTTTTCATATTTTTGTATATTTATTAATTTTTTTAAAAAAAAATCACAAATATTTTACTATTTAGATACATCTAAGTAAGGTGCATCTAAAAAAGTAAAAAAATTGTTTAAAATTTTAAAAATATTCACTAAAAAAAAACATAAAAAATAAAAAAACTCAATTTTCAAAAAACTCAATTTAAAAAAATTGAAACCAAACACATTGAATTGTATCCGGCAATGTACTTTTTATTATGCTATTGTTAAAATGTAACACAATGAACACAAAAAAATACACTTTATTAATGTATATCATGCCATTATGATAAAAATATTGTGCCAAATTTAACGCAACGAATGTTTGATCATTAACTTATATAAATTTATTGAACAATCCTAAAAATGTCATGTCATGCAATTTTTCTAATAAATTAATATAAAATTAAAAAAAAATTTAAAAATACAAACCATCATATTAAATAATTTTAATTCATAATGCAACTTTAAAGCATTCTATCGAAAAATATAAACCATTAAATTGATTAAATTTATTTAATGTAATTTCAAATTAAGCAAATGAATTAAATTTTTTTTATTAATTATTATATTAAAATTTTTTAAATAAAAGTTTAATTTAAAAACACTGCAAACCCATCAATTAGGTGCACAATTATATCTTATGGTAAAAATTATGAAAATACAAAGTCCCATAATTTTAACATAATTACATTAGTTGTCCTTAAGGTTTTAATTCACAAGACACTTAGCTCTGTTTTCATTTATAATTTATTGGTCATATGGATAAAAAAAAAAAAAAAAAAATTGTATTTTCATACTACTTGCATTAATTTTTGTCTACTCAACCTTATTAAAATAGAGGTTAGTATAATTATTTTATAACTGTGGTGCTGCTTGTATTTTCTCTAAATTTCAAGAGAGGGGCAGTGTAATTTACAATATTATATTTTGACATTATATTGTCTTGAAATATGACATTAACACAATTGCAATAGTACAATCTACTAAAAATGATCTTAATAGTTAATTGATTGAGAAATGATATTCACACTCATTGTAATCTTTTCGATTCTTTTTTTGTCATCATGTCTCTCAAAAGACAAATGTGAGACTAAAAAAACAATATGAATATCATATCTTTCATGATCTCATGAAGGTTTTTACATAATCTCGTTTTTCTAACACATGAACAACTATAATCATCAATAAGGAAGAGTGTCATCAGAATATGTCACCAAAATGATTCATCTCCAATGTAGGATTGTTATATATCCAAGTGACAAATACCATTTTCCCTAGTGAATTCTAGATTCACAATTTTTAATCCACTCTCACTGTAAGGAAATTTTTCGTGTAAAAAAAAAGAAAAAGAAAAAAAGATTAGCAACGGTAACTGTATGGTCATCCATTCTGAGTTATTGTAATGAAATGCTTCTTTAAACCCTAAAGAAACTATCAAAGAAGCAACATACCAATTGCATTAATTAAAATCCCAATTTATAAATACATATAAATTGTGAGAAGCACAGAAAACACTTAGCTTTCAATTTCATGAACTTGAAACTCAGATACATCAACCAGCCAATATGTTCCAACAACCAGTTTCACTACTTTTGACTCCACTATTTTCCCTTTTTGCTTTTGTACAACATGTTGCTTTCACAAAAATACTAAATGATCGAGTGTGAAAGGGAATGTTGTTTTTATTGGACCATTGTTGATAGACCCACCAAATATATCCTGTAACAGGCACATATCAACAATTAAAAGTAGCAACTCAGTGCATGACACTTCTACTACAGTAAGCCTAGGGACGACAAACACACACCTCCCATGTCTAAAGAGATTATTTTCATTACTCAAACTCGCACCACTAAGAATGCTAACATTACACTTTATTGTTGGGCCAAACAACCCTTTTGCAAGTTGCAACAATTACTATGCAAATACTTGTAAGGAAAATTACATGGCCCAAAATAGAAAATTACTTGTAAGGGCTATATCAACTCATTCCTTAAAAGACTTATGTTAGGTTCATTGAAATGAGTTGGAATGAAATGATCATTCCATCAGAATATTCATTCTCACGTTTAGTTCACTAAAAAAGTTATGAAAAATACATTGCAAATGAAATTATCATTGTAAAGGAATAATTGTTCCACAAAAAGGATAAGGAATAAACATTCCATTCAAATCCACATTCATTCTAGCGAACCAAACACTACATAATTCATTCACATGTGGAGAAATACCACATAAGAAATTTGTAATTATATATGCACGCCAGTAGCTCAATGCCATAACTTTCAAATTGCATCCACAATTCAAGAGATTAAAAAAAGGGGAACAAAAGTCACAGCAAGCCTAAAAGCAATAACAGCAGCAAACAATGCTAGTAGTAAGGTATGACACACCAGAATCGGTACAACGATAAAGCAGCACACCAGAATTACTTCCATTTCTTGAACTTCAGGAAGTTTCCCCCCGTGGTGCTTTCCATGCTTCTTGTGTTTACCGAACTTCCCGTGTTTGAATTTCCCATGCTTAAACTTCCCATGGTGATGGCCATGTGAAAGACGACGACTGCCATGTGACAAACTGTATATATTATTAATGAAAGAAATAATATATATTAATGAAAGAAATAACGTGTTATCAATAAAGGGAAAAAAATAATAATAATAAAAGCTTAGTGTTACAATTAAACAAACAGCATTGCAAGCCTGCCTGCTTAGGGTGTTAAGGATCATCATTACCTTGCATAAATGTAATTTAACGGGTACATTGTTATACTATATTGCAAATTAGTAGATGTAAATAGGAGGCAGAGAAATGAAAAATTAACCAAAAAAAAAAAAAGGTTCAATAATCAGATGTGAACCATTGGATTTTAATCTCTCTTCCCCCTCTCCCTGAGAGAGAATTAGAGACAAACTGTCAAAATTTTACAGTATTTCAAATTAGGACATCCTAGTTTACTCCTCTTTACCACCGGGATGAAAGGGAATTCTACAACTATTTTGTGCCAAAAATCATTAAAAAACCTTCTGCTTCTGATTCCTTCAAGGTGATAATATGCACTTGATAGTTCTTGCCGGTATGACTTTCTTGTTCTGGATTCAAAAACACTGAATAGACGCACAAACTAATCAAAGGTTCTAGGAGTTCCACATTTCTCCTGCCAAGTGCCAACCACTATTGTTCAAACATTTCTTGCAGGTGGTGATACCATTCACCTTTAACACACCTAATGACTCTCAAATTTTTTTAACTGCAAATTTTTTATAGAAATAAAATCCACGATATTTGAAAGCCCTGAGTAGGTCATAACATTCGGATGAAAGCCCTTTGTAGGCTGCCCATAGTGGACCAATTTCCACCATTATTCTGTTTAAATGACACAATCAAAAAACTAAAAACAACACATACCATGCCCACTTCCCTCATCACAACAGAAAAGCAAAAAAGGCTCATAAGGTCCTTCACAATCAAATGAAAAACATATCCTAATATTGGAAGACAACTCAAATAACAACACATGGCAAGAAAAGCCAATAATAAGGTCCCTCCTGAGTGAAGTAATGACAACAATCTATTGGCAAACATAACCTACAAATGGATAAGAATGTCAAATTTACGTTAAAGTACAAAGAAATGCATCAAACATACCTGAATGATGTGAAGCCGATGGACTAGTATAACCTACTAGTGGATATCCACCTAGGGAAGGATATGTTGATGGTGGATATCCACCAGGGGGAGGATATCCAGCTGGTGGGTAGCCACTTGGGGGAGGATATCCGGCTGGAGGGTAACCACCAGGAGGATGTTATGCAGCCTGTGGGTAACCTTGAGTGGGATATGCCTGAGGAGGGTATCCTTGGGGAGGGTATGCCCCCAGGAGGCGGAGGAGGGTAGTGTCCACCAGGTAACCAGAATGATTGTGATTCCCACCACTCATTCTTCTTCAACTTGAAATTGATGAACTGAGAATGTAAATACAGGACATTAGAACGTACAAGAATTTTTTGGAGTGAAAAGAAAAAATGCACCAAATGTGTATCATAAATGTACTAGCATTTGCTTTTTTTGGACAATCATAGAACTCCGTCACAATTTTCTCTGCTTTAAAATAAATTCCCCTTAGTCAAGAACTAAGTTCCTTTGGATTTTAGAAGTAATAAGCTACATAATTGTCAAATCGAAATTCAAATCGTGAATCGAAATGACCTCATACCGAATCGCGAATCGAATTGTATCGAATTGTGAACTATAAAGATTTAGTCACTTTTTCTAAATTGCTTAGAAAAATATATTTACACACTTAAATGTTAAATATATCTTATGAATATGAAATATTTAGACTTAAAATGAAAATATTGTTTTGAATGATGATCACGTAGTTTAATAGGTAAGAAGTTAACAAAGATGCTTATGTAAGATTACCATCTTACCTTTTTTTCTCTTTTAGATATTTTTTATCAACTATTCATAACAAAGATAGTAACCGACAAACTATCAATTTTCAAAGTAACAATAATTAACAACAATATTGATATTTAGACAATAAGCACGCATACTTTTCCAGGTAACAGTGACCAAATAATAATAAAGAATTATTTAAGATATTTCATTTTAAAGCCTAAAACATTTTAAAAGATATAATTAACCTCACCCATGTAATATTCAACTATATTCAATTTAATAAAATAGCAATATATAATTCATGATATAAGTTACTTTAATCTTAAACATCGTTAGAAGATATATTATGAATTTTTAAATAAAAAAAATGAGAAGAAAGGTTAAAATATGTTGGATCTGACTGAATCTTATTGAATCTTATTAAAAACTTCATGATCACTAAAATAACAACAAATCATAAACCGTAAGGGTAGCCCAATTGGTTGAGGGCAGGGGATCAGGGACCTACTAGTATGCTCCTCTCTAGGCCTTAGGTTCAAATCCCACCCCCAGTTGGCTACTGGCGGGCCACTACGTCTTTGCTTGGTCGATCGACTCAGGGCCCCAGGATTCTCCGATCTTGATCTTCTCTGATCTTCTTTGATTTTTATGCCAAAGCTCTCTGCTCTTATCTTCTCCGATCTTGATTTTATTTATTTGTTTATTTTGTTTCAAAATACAGTCACTAACCAAAAACAAGTTTTCTTTTTTAATTTTTTTTCCCCAGGATTCTCAACTACCAAACAAAGAATGTCTGTGCAATGAATTGAGTCTTAGATGAATTTTGTTGTTGTTTCAGATACTACTAACGGTGCCTTTATATCTCCAAACATGTCATGGTCAGTTTTCAGATTGCGTCAGCTTTACAAGCATATATATCACTCCTCTTCTGGATGAGGTAACTTCGTTCATTATAATGTATTAATAAATCTAATTCATATTTACCACATACAAACAAATCTGGGCTTACACACATTACTCCAATTTGTGATTTTTTGTTGAAATTTGTGAGTAATTGGTGAATTTGGCGATTTTTTGGTGAAATTTGATATTGCTGAAATTTGGTGATTTTTGTATTGGTGAAATTTGTCTGGGAAAGACACAAATTGGTGAATTTGGTGAATTTTTTTTTTAAGACCCACCTTGAAGTAATTAGTGAAATTTTTTTTTTAAAAAAAAAAAAAAAATTTCAAACATTTTGGAAAAGTCCCAACTGAAAGGGAAGGAGAGAAGGAAGAAATCAGTTGGTTTTTGAGTGACTTGGCAGATTTGGCAGCTGCCAAAGTAGCTGCCAAATTTGGCACTTGATTTAGCAATTGCCAAATTTGGCAGCTGCTATAGCATGCCATTGGAGAAGCCATTTTTGCCCAAGCTACTATATTATGGCTTTGGTAGCTGTTTTAGCAATCCATTGGAGATGCTCTAAGAGGTATATTTACCAGGAGGAGCAACATAACCAACATATCCTCTTATGCCGACAGAACTTGATTGATTTGCAGAACAGTCAAGAGGTGGTTTCTGGAAGGAATCTTGCTAATCCAAAGTCACCTACATGTGCAGTCATTTCATTGTCTAAAAGAACATTGCTCAACTTGAGATCACAATGAACTACTGGTTTAGGGCAGTGATTGTGAAGATAATCAAGTGCAGAAACAACATCAATGGCAATATTCAACCTCTGTAGAACGTCTAAATTCCTCAAGTACTATTGCACCTCATCTTCGTTTTCATTTTCATGTAACCAATCCTCTAGGCTACCGTTGACCATAAACTCATAAATAAAAGCTTTGAAATCGTTACCATGATAGTCAACACTTGAACATGTCGTGAGAACCTTGACAAGATTCCGATGTTTGATGTGCCTCAAGGCCTCACACTCAGCAAAGAAACTCTTGGAAGCACCTCGATGTTGAAGATTTAGTACCTTCACTGCTACAATCTTTTAACCTTGACTAAGAAGTCCTTTGTACACCAAACCAAAAGTGCCCACACCAATCAAATTGGATGGAGAAAAGCCATCAGTAGCTTTAAGTAGACTTTGATAGGACAATTTCAAAAATGAGTTCCCCAAAAATGTCATAGAGGGTACTTTTGGTGTCTTTTTGAACCAACAAAAATATAGAAAACACAACATCTAAATTAGTCCTAGAAGCCCAATAGATGTGGGAATTATTAATTTCAAGGTGAAAATCTTTTCCTTTTGAACCCTTTGAAGTTGCAACTATGCAGCTGTTATTCAAGTATTCCGCCACTGAGCTTCTTGTTTCCCTTAATAGAAACTGCAGTTGCATTCTTAAATACACCTTTTTTTGGTACATCACCCTCAAAATCATTGAATGATAGATCTAATTTTTGTAAGAAGGCAAAACCCCTCAAGTAGTTTGGTGTTTTTCCTAAGAAATTATTGTGAGAGATCTAATTCCTCCATACCTCTCAATGAACTAAAAGATGATGGAAGGATTCCCCAAAATTTGTTGCCCTCCATATATAGTAATCTCAGTTTTACAAAGCTATAGTACTTGGGATTTCACTGGACAACATATTCTTGGAAAGATCTAATTGCTCTAAATTTTTTAAATTTCCAACTTCCACTGAGAGGGAACCAGTCAATTCATTATGGGACATGTTTATATAAAATAATGATGAGAGGTTGACAAGTTCTCGGGTATGGTACCACTAAGATCATTTTGCTCAAGACTTAGTTCCACAAAATATTGGCATTTTCCCAAATTTGATGGGATGCTGCCATGAAGATTATTTATGGATAATCTAAGAGTTGTTAATGAAGTTAAATTTCCAAAAGACCATGGCATAGTAGTCGTAAAATTTATTAGCTGAGAGATACAATTTTTGTAGCTTTTGAAGCTTCCCAATATTAGCAAGAATGTTACTTGTGAATTGGTTGTTTGACATGTCGAGAAACTGCAAATTGACCAAATCCTCATTCTGGTCAGGATACTTCCAACTATTTTCTTGTTCCGCAAGCGAAGTTTACCAAGATTAGTAGAGAAATTACTGATTGATTCAGGAAATACCCCTCCAAAGTTGTTGCTGCTCAGATCTAAGAAGTTTAAATTGGTTGCTTGGACCCACGAGTTAAGAAAATTCAAGTCACTAGTGTAACGCCCTCAAATTAATACAATAAATACAACCCAAAACATTGGTTACTAGTTACATAAATCAGAGTAAATAGTCATTTCATTACATGAAGTTAAGAATACAAAAGAGCTTAGTTATAGATAAGTGCCCTATTGGCTTGCATCTCCCTAAATTATTACTTGGTTACAACAAAAGAGAGTCATCTGCTCTGTACATGTAAAGCCCTTTGGCTTGAATAAACATTTAAACCTTTACATAACAAAATAGAGCCTCCGACCTCTAGGTCCTCCCAAGCTACGTCCTTGGAGGAGGCATGTCACCAGTACCTGAAAGTGGTTTCCCAAGTAAGGTGAACCAAAGTGCAGTAGAAACAGTCTAACATAATATATGAGGTTTAACTAAGATATAAGTATCAGATAAACATTTAATATTTATAACCAACTTACATTCTTCCCATGACCATTCAATGCAGATAGTCACATCTCAACCCATTTTCATCATTCATTTCATTTTAAATCATATGCCAAGTGTATAATTCTCCTAATAACCCAACCGAGATTGCAATTTAGTGGCTCTCAATCAACATAACTATCATACAAGCACTTCAACCTTGCCATTTTACGGATATTTCATCCGCGGGATCAGCACCCATGTATACATAAGATTTCGGGACTTTCACCCTGGACACTCCAGCCAACTTAATTTTTAATAGAGTCTATCCCCTATCTCCTCCCACAACATGGAGTACATCCCATTTCTCCTCCCAAAACGTCATACATATACAATGTATTTAAAAGTATCGTCATATTCAATGACTATCAACTATGCATATTCAATGCCTTATCATACTATCATATTCAATGACTCAATTTAAATGATTAGTTTCAATTCACCTAATCCTCATACAATTTCTACAACAATCATGGCTATCCTCCACCGATAGCCCAAGACAGATATTTCAAAACAGATATACGATCTTTAAAACAGATAATTCATCAAATTTCCATAGGTGAGTGATTTAACAAAATCCAACTACACCATTCATTTATACATCCTCTTAATTTTACATTTCTCATACTAATTCCATTATTTATACAAAATAATTATTTGACACAAATTAGGGCAAAACTTCCCATTCTTCTAAATATTGATCCAAAAGTTAAAATCAACTATTTTAACACAAGATAACTTCAAAACCAAAGTCCATGATCAATTATATGACATCACATAGAAACCCCTCTTTTTAGACTTGAATCCAAACCCTGGGTTTCTACCAAAACACCCTAAATCTCACCCTTCATCCATAACAACAAACAACTAGGTTAAAGATCATAACAAAATGTAGAATATTCCTACCTCAAGAAGAGAAGACCACGCAAGACAAGATTGAAACTCTAACAACACCAAAACCAACTTCCAATCAGATGAAAATGAAGATCTTGAGATGCTCTCCAACCTTCTAACAAAGGCACTAGGGTAAGGAAACCACTAGATCAACGTCAAAATGTAGAGAGAGAGAGTATTCTAGAGTGAGAAGGTCTAAATCTAGGTTTTTGGAAAGTTTTGGAGAGAGAGAGAGAGAGAGAGAAATAAAAAAGTGATATAAAATGTCACTTTCGCGATCTGATATACGCACAGTCCGTTCGAGCGAAAAAGTTGACGCTCGAGAGTTACACACAAAGTTTTGTTCCGCTCGAGCACAAAAAGCCCTGTTCGAGCATAGAATGCACACCTTCAGTATTTTTGCAGACAACAGGCAAACTGCTCGAGCACAAGAAGGGACGCTCGAGCGCCCACCCGCTCGAGCGTGGAAAACACTTCTCTAGTATTTTGCAGACGTGCAAAATAATGAGTGTTTGCAAACCCCGCTCGAGCACAAGAAGTCCCGCTTGAGCGGAAGACCAAAATTCTGGACAACAACATTCTAGACCAACAAGCAATCAACCTGTTTCAAACACGTCCAAGGCATTCCAAAACTCAAATTCAAAGAGAAAAAGGGAGAAAAAGACATATATAACAATATTAAACCACAAGACCCGAGTTCGATAAACAACAAAGGTCGAGTCAAAACCAGAATCGCTATAACCAACTTGTCACAAGCTGCTAAATTTCCTATGGAAAAAATCCTTTACATGAGAGCTTGAGAGCATAGAGGTTAATGGAAGGATCTAGAACTTCCTAACTCATTCCAACACTTGAGAAATGGAGGATTCTAGAACATCCTTGAGTATTCAAAACACTTAGACTTGTAAATATCTTGTATAGATATTTCTAAAGCATTCTAGAATATTCTTGTAGCTTGTAAGAAGGGCTTCCAAGGGAAGCTTCTCTATGTATTTCCTAGTGGCTTCTAAAGTGTTCCATGAGAGGCCAAGAGTGCCTATAAAAAGGGAAGGAGCTCATTTGCTACAAACCATTTAAGAGTTGTACAAACTCTTTCAAGAGTAAAATACAAGGTATTCTCTCAAACTCTCTTGTGTTCCTCTTACTTCTCTTTCTTACAAGCTGTGAGTTAGGCTAACTTAGCACTACTAGCCAAACTCGGGAGTGACTAAGTGTCGCACTGTGTGCTAGAGAATAAGCAAGGCCGTGAAGAAGGGTACATTTTCATGCAGAGAGATATTGATGCAAAGGAAGGCCTCTACGGCATTGCTGTGGATGCTTCATATCCCACCGCATAAAGTTGACTATTACAAGTAAATGACTGTAAAATTATAGATATCGCTGGTTAATGTGGCTTCTCCACAACTCTTGTTTGCTCATTAATGGGACATGGCAAGAATGTGTATGTAGCACATCACTGTGCATGGAATCATGTCCTTGGCATATATACATATATGGGCCAAAGACCCATTGAAACCCTTCGAATCATGTTTTTTTTCATATATACATGGGGAATATGTTGGGTTTATTTCCCTCAATTTACTCACTTTCAATACAATCCATTAAAATTGTGAGCCCCACAAAATTGCCAATCCAATCTCAAAATGGATTCACAGAATCCACAGCCTCGATTATGCTTTCGTTGATGATCTTAGAGTAGGAGTGTCATTTCTTCTTCAAAACATCAATCTGTTTTCATATATATATATATATATATATATAATTTATAAAGATTATGTCAAACTAAATGGTTAAGGATAACAAATGTTCTCAGTGCAATATTAGTGTTCTATAATATAAATATCTTTCTTTTCACCATGTGAAGGTCCAGGAGATAAAAATTAGACACGAATTCAAAAGAGATGCCATTACTTGATTCAACCTAACAGAGATCTATCCAATAAACCATGCTTCTTCATTGACCACGCTTAAATAAACATTATTTTAAAAGCAACCCTAGCAATTTAAGTACAGTGCATGGTGACTCTTTAACAGTACAATCCAAAGTCAACACACTAACATGGAACGGTGCTTACCTGGGCCATCATTAATGCCACAGAGACACCAGTTGTGAAGGAACATAAAGGGGTCACCCACTGGACGTGCTGCTCGAACCCGTTCACCTACTTTCCACATCCTCGTTTGATCAATTTTACCCATTGGGAAAGCTGGCAACCCATCCTTTTCCTGTAAGATTTGAGGGAGGTGGGGAAGCAAAAGACATTCAGCAACAAAAGCAAGAAAATATCTCATATCACTAATAATTTTTAGCATCATCAAAGAGAACACAAGTTCACAAGCCTGTATATAACATAACATGCATAGTACCATATTTTG
Source organism: Camellia sinensis (assembly GCF_055761805.1). Classification (NCBI taxonomy): domain Eukaryota; kingdom Viridiplantae; phylum Streptophyta; class Magnoliopsida; order Ericales; family Theaceae; genus Camellia; species Camellia sinensis. The sequence continues at coordinate 175,424,947 of NC_138962.1, read as the reverse complement.
ACACATATGCAAAAAATAGAAAACATACATAAAAGCGACGCCCTGCCAAGACAACACTCCAGATCTCGCTACAGCTGGCTACATCCTCATAGCACTCATATAATATATCCATGGAGGGATAGTAAGAGGCACTATATGCAGCCTCAAACTCCCTTTTACCATCTTCTGACAATGAATTATACGCCGCCAACATACCCTGTTCAGAGGGAATAAAACAAGCAACATACGGCTAGGTAAACATACTCGTTTTGAAAAGATAAAAAGGGTTTCAAAACTGGTAAAAAATCGAGGCACAAAAATTCTTATAAGTGATGGAAATCCAAGATTTTGATCACTAACCTGAGTTGATATGGTCTTCGAAATATTCCCTGTCATGCACTCAACAGTATTCTTGTAAGCCAAATCTTCACTCATTCCATTTTTAATATACCTTCCGAACAAGGTCTCAACAATTCCATGCACAGCACCGAGTAAAATGCCTATGAATCAAAACAAACAGATCTTGGATATAGCTTTGTGGTAAATTACAAAATAAGATTGAAGAAAACCACAAGCACCTCGCTCGCTGAATATGTCACTCTTGTATTCCTGTTCCAGTGCGGTGGTGTTGGCTACACATTTTGTACTAAGCCAGTAACAATCCAATGCGTGGCACAGTGAGGGTAATATGGGGAGACCAGGTAGGTCTTCGATCCTGACCATACACGTGGCAATTAATATTGGTTGTTATAAGATCTGAGTAGTAGCAGATCAACAAAGAGACGTACAGTGACGTGGCTTCAACGGTTGCTCACATTTCAAATTCAAATATAAGGGGGAAGCCTAACTGCAAGTGAAGGCGTAGTGGGACTACTTATAAGGTAGCATGATCAGCAACTACGGAGAGGCAGTTCGACGGTTTGAAGTACAATTCGATGGTTATCTTCGGAGAGTATAAATAGCAGGAAGGATTTCAGAGAAGGGGACGGAGAAAAATCTAAAGAATCACTTTACATATTCCAGTGTTATTTCCTGTCCTTTATATTCTTGTATTTTTAGTTTCTGTGCTGCACTTCATTTGTAGGAGTAGTTGTCAAGTACATTGCCGCTGTAATTCTCTACGGAACTGAGATCATTGTAAGTTCTTTTTATACTAATGAAATACTCCAGTTTAGTTAACTATTCTTATGTTCAGATTTTCTGAAGTCTAATTACCAGTAAGCCACCAATAAAAGTCCTCTTTATTGAGGCCGAAAGAACCATAACACAATCGTCTGAATAATTGTTTGGCAATTCTGTAAGGACTGATTGATCCTTGCTGGCACGCTCATAATTACGAAAGTAACCTTCGAAAGCCAAAAAAGCCAACATATATTTTTGGCACGCCCAGTGGGACCTTTTAAAAACGAAATGGCTAGACGTAGGAGACAAGGAGAAAATGAACGTTTGGAAGAAGGCGTGGAAGGAGAGGTGGAGACATCCAATCCAGAGGGTAATGTGATAACACATCCTGTGGAAACTCCTATCCTATCAGAACCCATGGTCGAACAGACCAATACCTCAGAGCAAATACCATTTGTTCGTAATAGTGGACGAGACCACGGAATTGGACCATCCAGTGTCCCATCTACTCAGCCAGTCAATCCGTGGGGCGGCTTGATAGATGCCATGGGACAGCAATTAATAAACACAATGGAAAGGTGGACAGTATCCTTTTTGGACCGAATGAACAACCACCAACCAACGAATGTAAGACACATAGAGGAGGTAAATGTCCCTCAGCAAAGATTGGCTAGAGACAAACAGCCTATGCAAGCTAATGGACATTCTAATGGTCAAACTAGTAATCAGAACCATGAAAGATTACCACCTCAGTCTTGGTACGAACCCATTTCGAGGCCTGTAGCAGGCCAGAATGCCTCAATGTTCAATAGTGAAGCCATGCAGATTGGTGGATCTGGCCCGGTACAAGAAAATGGCATAAGAATGAGTCCAAATCCCACATTCGAAGCCATACCTGGTACCAGGGGGTACAATAATCCTGTATTCGAATTTATACCCGGGGGGTTGGAAGGTTTTCCTACAAGTAGAAGGGATACAATACCTGTTCCAGCACTTTTCGTGGGTCCTTTCGCAGGACAGGCTCAAAGAGGTTACCTACACCCCCAACAGCTCCCTCTACCACAGGGACAGCCAATCCCAAATGTACCACCTTATGGACCAAGAGGACCACAAGCACAAGTGTGTCCACCAAATCCTGTGTTTGTTCCCCCAGTGGTGGTTCAGCAGGCACAAAATATGGTCCCTAGGGACCAGATCACTGAGATAGTTAGGGAGTTGTGTGGACCAATCGCTCGGGGGGTCCAAACCCCTGTGTATAGAAAACCATACCCAGAATGGGTCGATAGGATACATGAATATCCAAGAGGTTTCAGGATACCAGATTTTGTCCTCTTTCATAGGAACGGAAACCAATCCACAGTAGAACATATTGCTAGGTTTGCCGCTCAATGTGGTGAATTTACCAACCATGACTATATAAAGTTGAGACTATTCCCAAATTCTCTGACCGGAGGAGCATTTGTATGGTATATTAACCTTCCACCTGGCTCCATCCAGACTTGGCAGCAAATGGAAGAGGCATTTCATGCCCAGTTCTTCCAATCAGAGCCAGAAGTTTCCATGGCAGACTTGGCCAGATTGAGTCAAAGGCCTGAAGAGAAGGCCACTCAGTTTATTTCCAGATTTAAGAGGGCTCGAAATAAATGTAGAGTAATCTTGCCAGAAACTGAATTTGTAAGATTGGCTCAAAATGGCCTAGAGTTCAGGCTTCGAAAGAAGTTTGATTCAACAGAGTTTAGAGATTTAGTGGAACTGACTTATAAAGTATCTAGATATGAAGCATTACTAGAAGAGGAACAGGATCGAAATAATGCATCATATAGGACATACTACAAAGATCCTAATTATGAGATTGATGCAGCAGAGATTGTGGGAAAAGAGCCTATGATCTGTGAAGCATTAATCCATAAAGATACAACAATTGACCAGCAGTTTAAAAAGAAAGATCTCCACAGGAAATATTCTTTCGACTTAACTAAGGCAGATGACATTTTTGATCATTTGCTTGCGGCCAACTTCCTTAAGTTACCAAAGGGTGTTAAAATTCCATCTCTTGATGAACTTAAAGGAAAAATATATTGCAAATGGCATAATTCTTGGTCTCACTCGACTAAAAACTGTGTTGTTTTTCGAGACAGGATCCAAGAACAAATTCGGAAGGGGAGTTTGAAGTTCCCAGCCAAAGCTGAAAAAGCCATGGGGATCGATAGCAATCCATTTCCAGAAATTGGAGAGGTGGCAGCCAATGTCATTATGTCAGACTTTCAGAACTTGTCTCTGAAAGAATTGGAGGAAGTCAATGTACTGATGCATGTGGCCAACCAGACAGTAACCAAAAAAGACCTTAGAAGTCCACCAGCCGTGGGACGAGAGTTCCCACGTCAGAAAGAAGACTCTGATGAAGAAGCACTGGATGATGATTCCCTAGAAGCAGCTGTGATGCAACGAATGTGTCCCAGGTGCAGACTGAGTTATAAGTGGTTGAAGGGCCTTCCAGTTGATGGGAAGCAGTATTACAGGGATGTGCAGAGGCGTCCCAAACCAACCAATGCTTACAACAAAAGGCCGTATCCGGCTAATGTCAGACAGCAGCCATTAGTGGTTGAACCTGCAGTTGATAGAATGTATGCTAAAGGCAAGAGGCCTTTCTATGAGTCCAGATCTCCTAACTATTACAGGTTGGAGAGTAGTCATTCTGAAAGAAAGTTGGAGAAGAGGTCAGGTTTTGGTATCAAAGCCAGGAATTGGCCCCTTGGGCCAGCTTCACGAAGGACAGAAAATGATCACCATCACCAAGAACCTGAATTAGGCTTAAAGCTTGGAGACAGGACCAAACAATTGTCTTCACAGCCAGCTTCGAAGGTGATCGCGAAAGAAGAAAGAGGTGGTTCAACTTCTGGGTCAGTAAGTTCCTGGGTACCTGGAGTCCCAGATTGGTTTGTGATGCAAAACAAACCCAAGGAAATGCCTTCCCAAAGGAATTTTGGAAATCAAAATAGGATGGTTAAGCCTCCTTTGGTGGCTCTCAACAACTGGGTATTGCTGAAACACCCAAGAACGAGGGAACCAGATATGGTCCCTGTTATTTCCAGATCACAAAGGAGAAAAATTCAGCGCAGGTACACCCAATACCAGAGAGACCTGAAAGAAAGTGGAGAGAGTTCTTCGATGATCCAGACTGGAGAAAAGAAGAATCGAAAGTCAGACCATAGTTCAAAGCCAGTTACACAAAACGAGGTGGATCGCAGCAGAGAACAGCTGGTCAAGGTTCATTCTGAACTAAAGGCCAGAGAGAAGGAAAGTCTAACAGGGTTGGAGAAAGCTTTGATGGAGAGTGGTAACGAAACGGAAGAAGATGTTGGCGTAAGCCAGAAGAAAGAAATGGTGGAAGAAGAAATGTTCGAAGCCTTCATGGCTGAGCAAACATTTCTGGTTGAAAAGCCAGCTGAGGAAAATCATTCGAAGGGACCCGTTAGCAATGGAATACCAGAATGCATCATGCAGGATGTTTCTGAGGAAGTCGACCAAAGTGACCAAGAGGGGAAACAGGTACAGCCAGCCATCCAGTTTGGCTCGTTTCCCCCAGTATCAGTGAACATGGTACACATACTACCACAGGAATTCCAAGCTGGAGATGAGAATCAAGAGGGGCAGGGAGCTGATCCAATTCAGATCTCTAGTGAAGATTCACAAGCAAGTATGGTGCAAGATAATTTCGAAATGGTTACCCCGATGGAAGCTGAATATGAGAGCGAGGAAGTGGTAAGCATTAACCTCTCGTATCCATTTGAATATCCCTCGAATTCCATGACGCAGCATGTTAAGCCTTTGTACATTAAGGCCTTCTTCGATGGAGTTCAGTTAAACCGAGTCTTGGTGGATAATGGAGCAGCGGTGAACTTATTACCGAAATCTTCTTTGAAGAAATTAGGGAAGAGGAATCCCAGGTTGATCCCAACCAGTACAACCATCGCTGGTTTTGCTGGAGACAAGCAGATGGCCCAGGGAATTCTACCCATCAATCTCAGTGTGGGAACCAAGGACTGCATGACGGCGTTTTTCGTCATCGATAGCAATGCAAAGTACAATGCCTTACTTGGTAGAGATTGGATCCACACTAATAAATGCATGCCTTCCTCTCTGCATCAAAAAATGATAATAGCTCTAGGCAATGGGAGGACGGAGGAAATTAATGCAGATCCTCAACCTTTCGTAGCCTGTGCTGATTTCACAGAAGCCAAGTTGTATATTGACGGTGTGGCACCGCTCAGTATACTGATGGAATTCGATGGTTCAGCCGAAGAAACGGCTGATAAGGAAGTAGCACGCCTGAAACATTTAGTCCAGGAGAGTGCTGGTGAAGAATTAGAGGTTAAAGATGACAATGATGCCTGGTTATAGGCAGCAAGATGAAGCACCAGAAGCCAGGCCTTTGGCTTTAATCAAATTTTCAATATTGGATATAAAGTCAATAGTCCAGAAAGTTCGAGAGCAGGAGAAAGAGGTCATGATGATTGGTTGCAAGCGGGAGAAGCAACAAGCCATAGTTTTAACTCTTGATAAATACTGTGCATTGGACATAGAAACAAAGGTCCAAGAGATACAGGTAGAAGAAACCTTTTGGACAGATTTTGTCCATGAGGAGGAAAATAAAGAGGAGGAATCAAAGAGCCTGGAAGCAAAACACAGCAAGGAGATTCCTGCGGAGTCAGAGAGGATCAAAGAAGGGGTTCCAGTAGGTACTCAGATACAAGACCCCTTAGAAGAAATAAATTTGGGGGAAGATTCTGTACAACAACCTATTTATATAAGTGCTCGGTTGAGTTCTCCCGATAAGGACCAGTTGTTGGTTATTCTAAGAAGATATAAAGATTGTTTTGCATGGTCATACAATGAACTACCAGGATTGGATAGGTCATTAGTGGAACATAGGCTTCCCATGAAGCCTAACTTCAAGCCATACAAACAAAAACCAAGAAGAATGGGTTCAGAGGTGATCTAGAAAGTCAAGGAAGAAATTCTTAGACTACTCAAAGCAGGCTTTATCAGAACAGCCAGATATGTTGAGTGGCTATCTAATATTGTACCTGTAGTCAAGAAAAATGGCAAAATGAGAGTATGCATTGATTTTAGAAACTTAAATCTGGCAACTCCAAAAGATGAATATCCTATGCCTATAGTAGATTTGTTGGTAGATAGCTCGGCAGGACATCACATTTTATCAATGATGGATGGACACTCAGGCTATAACCAAATCTGCATTGCGGAGGAAGATGTTCACAAGACAGCATTTAGGTGCCCTGGGAATATTGGGACATTCGAATGGGTTAAAATGCCGTTTGGCCTGAAGAATGCTGGGGCCACATATCAGAGGGCTATGAACACTATCTTTCATGACCTTATTGGTGGGTATTTGGAATGTTATATTGATGACATTGTGGTTAAATCCCAATCCATGGAGGAGCATTTGTTTCACCTAGAGGCAGCCTTTGAAAGAATGAGAAGGTTCAAATTGAAGCTTAATCCTCTTAAGTGTGCTTTTGGCGTATCATCTGGAAACTTCTTGGGCTATGTAGTACACAAGAAAGGAATACAGATCGACCAGAATAAAGCCAAAGCCATCATTAAAGCCAGACCTCCATCAAGTAAGAAAGAATTACAAAAGTTCCTTGGTCAGGTTAATTTTCTTCGAAGATTCATTTCTAACACTGCAGGGAAAACTAAAATTTTTTCTTCTTTATTAAGGCTGAAAGATGAAGAGGAATTTGTGTGGACAACGGAGCATCAAAGTGCTTTCGATGGAATCAAAGCCTACTTGGCCAATCCTCCAGTACTGATGCCACCAAATGGCGTTAAGCCTTCAAAGCTGTACATAGCCGCAGCAGAAGACTCATTGGGAGCTTTCTTGACCCAAGACAATAAGGAAGGCAAGGAGCAAGCTGTTTATTACCTTAGTAGGTTTTTAAATTCTTGCGAATGTAAATATTCAGCTGTAGAAAAGCTTTGCCTTGCACTGTACTTTGCTGTAATGAAATTAAGATATTACCTTTTGCCTACAACTGTCTTGATAATTGCAACCACAGATTTGGTTAAATATATGTTATCTAGACCTATGTTGAGGGGAAGAATTGGCAAATGGGTATTAGCCCTGTCAGAATTTCACTTAGAATAGTGCCCCAAAGAGCAGTGAAAGGACAAGTGTTAGCCAATTTTTTGGCAGACCATCCATCTCAAACAGAGAATCAAGAAATAATGGAACTCAGTATAGCTAGTGTCGAGCCATGGCGAATGTGGTTTGATAGGTCGAAAGCCAATGGCCTAATTGGAATTGGTATAGTAATTAAGTCACCACAAGGAATAGAGACCACACATGGTTTCAGAATAGATGAAACTGCTTGTTCTAATAATCAAGCTGAGTATGAAGCTTTGATAGTAGGATTGGAAATTCTTATTGGATTACAAGTACATGTAGTGGATATATTTGGAGATTCCCAATTGGTTGTTAATCAAGTAAAAGGGATTTTCAAGTGTCAAAGTATAAGTATGCTGCCATATTATGTTGTCGCATTACATTTGCTCTCTCAATTTGAAATTGTAAATGTAACTTATGTCCCGAGATTCTTGAATAATAGAGCTAACGACGTGGCACTGAAAGCTTCGAATTTCAAGAGTAAAGATGGTACCCATTGGGATGTAAGCCAAACGACATACCAAAAACTTATACCACCTCTAAGTAAGAGGAACATGGTTCTAGAAATCAATTATAATGATTTGCAGGAACAGGATTGGAGACATCCAATAATACAATACTTGGCTGGCCCATCTTCGAAAGCCAGTAGAAGAATTAAATTGTAATCTATGCAATATATCATATACAACAATGACCTCTACAAAAGAGGGGGAGATGGTCTATTGTTAGAATGTTTAGGGCCAAAAGAAGCATTAATAGCTATGGCTAAAGTTCACGAAGGTATCTGTGGTGCACATCAGCCTGGTGTAAAAATGAGGTGGCTGCTTCGAAGACATTCCTATTATTGGCCGACTATCCTTAAAGATTGCATAGAATATGCAAAGGGCTGCCAGGCATGTCAAAAGCATGGTATAATAAGGCATGTGCCCATAACTGATCTACACGCAGTAGTAAAGCCTTGGCCATTTAGAGGATGGGCCATGGATATGATGGGGAAAATACACCCCCCTCTTCGAAGCATCATTGTTTTATTTTGGTGGCAACTGATTATTTCACCAAATGGGTCGAGGCCAAACCATATAAAGCTGTAGATCAGACGGAGGTTATTGGGTTCATTAAAGATTTGATCCATAGATTTGGCATCCCACAAACGATAACGGTCGATAATGGGACTGTTTTTGATGGGAAAATGGTGAAGTCTTTTGTGGCTGAGTTCGGGATTAGCCTTGTGAATTCCACTCCATACTACGCACAAGCCAATGGTTAAGCTGAGTCATCTAACAAGTCCTTAAAAAAGGGAATACAAAAAGTTGTGGAAGATAATCCAAGAGATTGGCACAACTTATTGTTAGATGTATTGTGGGCTTATAGAACTTCCCCAAGGTCAAGCACAGGAGTCACTCCTTATGCTCTAGTTTATGGGCATGATGCAGTGTTACCAGTGGAGATTAATGTTAAATCCTTAAGGGTAAGATGCCAAGACCAGTTGGATCCTGAGCAGTACTATCAAAGTATGTGCTTGGAAATAGAAGATATAGATGAAGCTAGAATTTTGGCATTAAACAGCATTCTCTTTCAGAAGAAGAAAGCGGCCAAAAATTATAACAAGAAAGTCAAACACATTGGCTTTGATGAAGGTGATTTGGTGTGGAAGACAATACTCCCAGTAGGGATTAGAAGCCATAGATTTGGCAAATGGTCACCTAACTGGGAAGGACCATATCAAATTCATAGAGTTTTGCCTTTTGGGGCATACCATTTGAAAGATCTGAGTGGTCATGTGCATCCCAAAAAGATTAATGGCAGATATTTAAAACCTTATTTTCCAACTATTTGGGAAACACAGGGAATAAAATAAACAGTGAGTACAAGAACATAAACAAGGAAATGCTTTATGAAGAGTCAAGTACATTGTGCCACAAGTTGGTCCAAAAATCATTACAATGTTTTAGCTGTTTTTGTACAACAGATTTCCTATTAGTAAACGATGCAAACAGTTGAATAGCTGCAGTCATATCTTTCTTGTGATCAGCCAGTCCTTGATTGGTGATTTGCAGTTTGAGGTCAGTTCGGAGTAAGGCTTGATTCACTGCAGAAAGCTCTTCTTCGAGTTGAGCTTTCCTCTCCAGCAGTTGAGTTCGGAAGTGAGAGGCAGAGGAGTGTTGTTCCTTAAGCGTTGATACTTCAGTATGCACTTGAGAAACAAAACTTTGATCTCTGACCAATTTCTCATCTGCGGCCTTAGCAGCATGACAGATGCTGATGTAAAACTCAATGGTAGCTGCTGCTTGAGATAGATGGTTAGAGACATCCATACCAGACTGCTCAGCAAGTTTGCAGCATTGAAGAAACCCGTTTTTTATTATAGGCCTTTGTAGAGCCTCGAAGGGAATCCTCGAAAAAGATAGTAGCAGGTCTAGACAGGTGTCCAAGTCTATCGAAGGCACAGAAGGTTGGCTGCTGGAGGAAGAAGAGCTCTCAAAGATTTCCAGCAAAGAATCAGCTAAAACTAATGGCTCAGTCTCCTCATCGAATGACGGAGAAGTAGAAGTGATGTCAAAAAGGCTAGCTAATCTTGCTTCAAAAATATCAATTTCATCAGTGGACATGAGGGGAGCAGAAAGAGTTGCCTTGAGAGACACAGAAGATTGCATAGCAACAGGAGAAATGGATGGAGCATCTTTGATGGTCTCCATGGTCCTGGTCACCAATGAATCAAGAGAAGAAGGGCTGGAGCTAGGTAAAGATGGTGAGTCACGAATTGGAGAGCTGTCAGCACTCATCAAAGACACGGTAGCACTTGGAGCCTCCTTGAAAGGGGAGGGAGGAGCAAGACTCAGTAAAGAAGTAGATTGGGGAAAGTCAAGAGTCAAGTGAGAAAGATAGGGAGCTAAACCAAGAGGAAAAGGTATAGGAATGCTTGGCCTCAGGAAAAGTGTAGAAAATCTAAACCCCGAAAATGGAAGTATGGTCTGAGTAGTCCCTACATCCTGCGTCTGATCTGCTTCGAATGAAACTGAGAGAGGTATCGGAAAGATGAGCTCAGAAGTTGCTGCTGCATGAGGAAGAAATATAAAGCAATGTCAAACCCTGATACCAAAGGCTAACAAAGGAAAAGTCGCAAAAAGTATAAAATTACCTGCTCCAGAAGTATCGGCGATAATAGGGGAACTGTGAAGGGTGTAAGCTCTGGCAGTCTGTTGTCGTCTTACAGTTTCCCTTTGTAGTGTGTCAGCAGCAGCAGGTTCATCTCTCAAAAACTGTTGCTGTCGCATTTTCTCAGCTTTTTCAAAGACAATCATGGCTTTAGGATGTTCTTGCTCTATTGTCTTGATGGCTGCTTTTTCAATGGTATCTTCAACTAAGATAGGAGCAGGAGCAGACACCTTTTTTCTCTTCTCTATGGCCTTGGCGATTGTCTCAGAATCAGAGTCTTCGACCATATCGGAAGGAGAAACAGTCATCTTTCTTTTCCTTTTCCTCTGTATTGGCAGGGTCTGTTTTTTCTCAATTTTTTTCTCAACTTTTCCCTCAAGTTCTTCAAGCTGCGATCTAGATTCCAAAGAAATGAATTCATCTTCTGACTCTCTGGCAGTTACCGAGTCGGATGAAAAGACGATTGCCTTCTTCTTTCTTTTTAAGAATAACTCTTCCTCTTCATCGGATTCTTCCTTTTCTTCCCTTTGAATATTGGATGTTCCCTTCTCGAGTTCAAAGAGGCTCCTTTTCTTTTGTAATTGGCCACCTCCACAAAAGAAGAATTAAAGATAAGGCAAATGCATTATGAAAGACAAAAGGAGAAGAGACAAGGGTATACCTTTCTTCGAAGCAGCTCGAGTGACTCTGGGAGGAATTAAAGCAGCAGGAGCAGCATGTGCCAATTCTGAAACAGTGGAAGAAGTGACCTCCCCGGTTTCTTTGGGCTTGGTCACATCTAACACTGTTAGTAGGCTTGAAGGTGGAATGGCCAGATAAATCTCCATGTTACTCACCCACCAGTTTTGGTACCTCTTCAACACGGTACCTTGAGGAATGAAAGGGGTGAATTCAAAGTTGGCCAAGTCATCTATAAATTTCAAAGTTGCCTCTTCTAGCCTTGATTTCCGAACTTTCAAGTCCCTTCTGGTGAGGCTGAGGTTTGTGTTGCTACAGAGGGGTATTGGGACCCCTTGTGAAAGGCCAAATTGTCTAGCAAACTGCGCTGGACAGTAGGGTTCAGCAATACATTTATATGCCTTTGGGTTTAAAGTCCCAATAAATAGCTCTCTGGGAATCAGAATGGAAGCCCATATATCCTGGTGAGCAAGTGAAGTGCAGGACTGGTCACTTAGAAAATTCCTCAACCAAGATGGACCTATGGAAGGTTCGAAGGGACGAAAGCGGTAAGTAGGAAGGGAGGCTGGAAGCTGATGGAAGAAAGAGAAGTAAAAAGCAAAGGTAGAAGGGTAAAGTGAAGCATTGGCTATCCTCATGCCATGAGTAAGAGGGTTTGGCTCGGAAAATTTAAGGCATTTGGATTGTAATTCGGTAAAATAGGCGAAAAGCCAAAACTGAAGGATCCAGAATGGCCCCCCTTGATTAGCATCTAAGGGTTTCTCACAAAAAAGGGAGCAGACTCTATATACATGCCCTAGAACATGTGGGGCTAAGGCCACCTTTTTCTGTAAAACAAAGGCTTTGGCAAGAGGGGCAAATTCAGGCATAATTCTCTGAGAGGAAGTGCAAAAAAGGAATTTACAAAGCCAATACAATAAGAAAGAAAAAAATTCCCTATCAGTCACAGGGCCCTGTCTTTTATTCTCAGCCCTAGCAAAATCACTATAAGATGAGTTAAGGGGGGGGGGGGAGAGAGAAATGGACTGCTAAATCAGGATAATCTGGTCCAAAAGGAGTGCCAATAGGAGATAGTCCCAATAAATGGCAAATATCAAGAACAGTAGGGGCCATCATCCCACATCTAAATTGAAAAAAAGTTAAAGACAGGGTTCCAAAAACATAGAGCAGCGGGAACAAGGAAAGGGTCTTCTGAAATAGTTACCCTAGACTGTCTGAGAGCATCGAGAAGGCAGAGTTCTTGAAGGTCCAGGGTCCTAGCAGGAATAATCCGATCATACCACTCTTGCCACTCTGGTCTCACCGTTGGCCAGCATCGGTGGGGGCGATTCATCCTCCAGTTCCTCCAGTCAAGACCACCTTCATAAAGAAGACATTGGTTTTCCAGTCGGGGATACAGGGCTGGGAGTTCAGCGAGGACTTCTTTGAATATGGGCCCGAGCACATAGTCTGACTGCACATGACGACGAGGGACAAAGATGCGTCCATCAATAGCGCTCTTCTCCCCAGCTTTGTACTTTTCGCATTCCGCGCCAATAATTCTCTTCAGGGCCACAGATGGACTCATATGCTCTACGACTGATACTGAAGGAGAAGCCATTGACGGTATGTTTTTCTTCGGGAAAGGAAGTGGAGAGAAGTCGACGATTGGTAATAAAAGGGGTTTGTGCGATTAGAAAAGCAAGTGATTTCAGAACACAAAACAAAAGGGTTTTTAAAGCCCTCGTATTTGAAAATATATTACATGAGTTGTTAAGTATTAAAAGTACGAGTACAAAAGCTTCCTTCAACATTGATGCTTTTGGAGAGAAAAACAAAGCCCGGTTGTTAAGACTAGCTTCGAAATAAGATATTTTGCTTCGAAGCCGAGTCAAACGGCTTCGAAAACAGAGAAGCCAGCTTCGAAGTGGGTTGCCCTACCCAGGAAATAAAAATACTCGAGTATTTTAAAAAGGGCTTAAAGACCTGTTTTTGGAGTTTTTAAACAAAGATAATATCCTTCGAAGCAAAAATTGAGTTTCTTTAACACAGGTAATGTCCTTCGAAGCAAAACCTGAGTTTTTTTTTTTTTACAAAGGTAATGTCCTTCGAAGCAAAACTTGAGTTTCTTTAAGGATGGGATTTGGTGTTCGAAACATCAAAAGCAACGATGACAATGACTAGATATTGGCTGTGGTCGAAACAGGTTTTGAATGTAAGATTGTTAGATTCGAAGCACTGTTTCCAATTGAAAATCAGCCAAAACTCAACTCCACAAATTGGAAAGATTACGATTGGCTCATTTAGTGTTTTATTTAAAACAATTAAGTCCAAATTTAAAGGATGAAATTGTTCGAAGTTCAGAGTTGACTTTTAAAACACAAGTAAAAATACAAATGAAGACAGAGTCAAACAAAGACAAATTTTGTTCATATTAAGATCAGAGTGATTACATCAGCTGACCCTATCTCGGTATGAACTCGAGTTCATAAAAATAAGGAATGGAATAAATAACAAGATCATGAAATTTGGTCCAACAATGGTCAATGAACTTTTGTTCTTTCCTTATTCTATCTTCTAAATTTTCTACCATCGGCTGCATGAGTTGATGTGCTCTCACTTCATAGTAGAGCTCTTCAGCCTTTATTTCGAAGGCCACTTCTCTTAACCCTTGTTCCAATTCATCAATGTCTAATTCATCGTAATAGGCAGAGTCTTTATTTTTGAAATCATTGAATTCTTCCATAAAGTTCTCTGTTTCGTATTGAGTATGAATTCGAAGGGACGAAAGCTGGTCCAACGATTGTGTAGTAGCCATAGAATTACGATGCCAGTAACGGAGTAATGGAAGTTGGTCTAGAAACATGTGAAGTTCTGCCTGAGCAAGGGGATTAAGGACATGACCCCTAGTCAGAATATCACAAGCCCATTGAAGGTTTGTGAGAGGGACTTCATCCTCGAGTACATTGAAAGGCAAGTGAGAAAAGGCTGCAAGCAGGAGTAGAGCCTGTTTCCGCTCAGCTGAGGTAGGAGGGGGTGGAGGTTTATAAGGGGGAAAGACTTTCTCCATGGATAGAGCAATCTTTAGTTTCTCTGTCCAGGAAAGAATTGGTGGGGGAGAAGGTGTGCATACTTTAACTTCGGGGGACGAAGAAGAAGATGTGGACGCTTCTGTTTCCGGGGATGATACGGGGGCAGAAGGAACAAATGCATTAATATAATCAAGCCAGTCAGAAGAACAGAACTTCGCCTTCTGGGCTAAGAATGATGGGTTATACCCTTGTGCTTCTTATGGGCGTGGGGCAGTGTGCACTATCTTTGTAGGCATGGAAGATGTATACCATGCTACAAGAAGATTCTCCTCCAGACTACGCCGATGGTCAATGGGCACGTAAGGATAAACAACTGAACTTCGAGCATATGAGGGAAACTCTAAAGGTCAGTGAACTCAACAAAATGATGGTTGATTCGCTCCCTTAAATCAGGAGTCTCAGGTACTGACCAATTTGTCCAGTCAGAACTTCCAGCAGAGCCAGAAGAGGAAGCAACTGCAGCTTTATCCCATACAGAAATTTGCGAAGAAGAGTTGTTCAAATCCATATTTGTAATTTTACGAATCAGAGGTTTGAGAGCAGATTGTTCGAACTGTAAAGGTAGGTCAGAAGGGAAAATTCTTATGTCTTTGATTTTAGCCTTCTGAATCAAAGGATTAAGAGCAATGTGTTCGTAATCCAAAGGTCGGTAATCTGCAAAGGCGTCCATGACCTGAATATAGAAAGGTGGGTAAAGGTGGCTAATAAATGCATGCTTTCGACGAGGAATAGCATCGACATATGACTCTTCGTATGCCTCATCATTGGAAGAAAGAATTAATTTGGCCATGAAATGTATCAGTCTGTTCGAATAATAAGACAGTGAAAGTGCTTAAGGATCAAGATGAGATTATTAATACAGATGGTGTGTGACAGTTGCATTTTTGGGAAGATGCAAAACCCATGCACGTTCTAAGACGTGGGAAAAGGGACTCTGATCTACTAATATCACCAAGTCTTGGGTATATTAGTGCGGGGGGTAATGTTGGCTACACATTTTGTACTAAGCCAGTAACAATCCAATGCGTGGCACAGTGAGGGTAATATGGGGAGACCAGGTAGGTCTTCGATCCTGACCATACACGTGGCAATTAATATTGGTTGTTATAAGATCTGAGTAGTAGCAGATCAACAAAGAGACGTACAGTGACGTGGCTTCAACGGTTGCTCACATTTCAAATTCAAATATAAGGGGGAAGCCTAACTGCAAGTGAAGGCGTAGTGGGACTACTTATAAGGTAGCATGATCAGCAACTACGGAGAGGCAGTTCGACGGTTTGAAGTACAATTCGATGGTTATCTTCGGAGAGTATAAATAGCAGGAAGGATTTCAGAGAAGGGGACGGAGAAAAATCTAAAGAATCACTTTACATATTCCAGTGTTATTTCCTGTCCTTTATATTCCTGTATTTTTAGTTTCTGTGCTGCACTTCATTTGTAGGAGTAGTTGTCAAGTACATTGCCGCTGTAATTCTCTACGGAACTGAGATCATTGTAAGTTCTTTTTATACTAATGAAATACTCCAGTTTAGTTAACTATTCTTATGTTCAGATTTTCTGAAGTCTAATTACCAGTAAGCCACCAGTAAAAGTCCTCTTTATTGAGGCCGAAAGAACCATAACACAATCGTCTGAATAATTGTTTGGCAATTCTGTAAGGACTGATTGATCCTTGCTGGCACGCTCATAATTACGAAAGTAACCTTCGAAAGCCAAAAAAGCCAACAGGTGGCAAATGTAAAAGGAGAACCAAGGGCAACTGACCATCCAAGGACAACATCAATGGCCCTGCCATCAACATCCTGTCCAAAAAGATGTTGAGTAGCTAAAGTCAAATGAAACATACAGAGGCAATAAGAAAACAGAGGGTTAATATACCTGGTGTACGCCAAAACTAGAATTTATTCCAGCACCATTTATCTCTATTCCTTGAACATAGTCTCCTCCCAGACAAACCCATTCCCTTGGGACGTACAGCTATCACACTCTTGTTCTTGGGGAAATCAAGACCCATTGACTGCAAATGGCCGAGAAGAAACCCATGGGACAGCCCAAGTATGCTGTTTGGCTTTATGTGGGAGAATACTTTCTCATGATTATCAGCCTGCAATTAATATTGAAATTAATAACAAGTACAAGGGGACTGAATAGAACAAAGAACATAACAGACACCCACAGCATGTTAAAATGTACAAATCATCTAACCGACACCATTATATTTATCATTACTTACTAGGCCTAAATTGACTACATTCCAACTAAGACACCCACATCATGTTAAAACCAAAAGAAATACAACTCAGTGCAAGTGAAGGCCAAATAGAGGTAAATATAAACAAATCATGCACATTATATTTTAGCATTTTTTTTTCTAATATTTTACATAAATTTTTTATTTTTTAAATTCACGTAATTTAGATACACTTAAAAATATAATATTTATATAAAAAAAACTTTAAAAAATGTATGAAATACAAAAAATATAAAAATTCAATATATTTTCATATTTTTTTGTATTCAATGAATTTTTTAAATATTTTTATACTTTCAAGTATGTCAATATTAAGTGGATCTAAAAAAATTTTAATAAAAAATTTGATTTAAATATATTTTTTAAAATATAAAAAAATATAAAAATACAAATTAAAAACTAAAAAAACTATTTTTAAAAATTCCAAACCAAACAGCAATTTATTTAAATTTTTAATATATTATTACATTTAGGAGTTAGTGTAATTTTTAACTTTTTATGAAAAAATATACAGAAAAATAAAAAAGTAATGTGACAAGATTTGTTTTGGGAGGAAGTAGATTAAAAGCTCTTTTTTTTTTTTACTTCAAAAAAATATACAAAAAAAAAATAAAAATAGAGAAGAAATGTGATTAAAAAAATTAAAAAATATATAGAAAGCTACTTCGGGGGTGTTTGGTGCGGTTTTTTTGAGCCAACTTATGGCTTCTGGCTTTCAAAAAGTTATTTTAGACTGTTTGGTTAAACTTATTTCAAACAGCTTCTGATTCTAACAACTTAATTTAAGTCAAAAAAATTGATTCTGAAAAGCTGCTCATCCCTTGCTTCTGATTATCAGCTTTTGTTGTGGACATGTTAATTTACGGTTATACTCTTAGATTTTTTTTATTTTTTATTTTTTTAAAAATAGAAAAAGACCCAAATGGACTATAAAATATTATTATTATTTTTTGTGAGAAATGTAGACAAATAGTGAATAATAAAAAATAAAAGCTAATTGAAAAAGTAACTTCACAATTTATGTAACAAACATTACTCAGCAACTTAAATATATAATCCAACAGTTATACCAAATAGATTAACAGTTTCTGATTAAAATCATAATGTATAATCTATTAAGTTATAGTATATAATATGTTTTAACAGTTACACCAAACATGACTTTCTAATCATGTTTTCAAAACAATTCGTACATGTGCATTCTAAAACAACTCCTTTGACTTTAGTTGGCCTTGCGAATAAGAATATGAAGTTATAGTAGATGTAATATTACCATGTAATCATATGCTATAGTAGATCTAATCTTACCATGTAATCATATGATCATCTAATAATAAGGTGTCACATGTTTCATTTTATTTAAAGGGTTAATTATATTGACATTTCTTAAGATTTTAAATAAAACATAAGAAATTTTATAATTTTAACATAATTATATTAAAATATATTATATTGTGTTTGGAGTAAAGATTTAGATAGAAATTTAGAAATAAAAAAAAAATGTGTAGAATATATATATATTTTATTCATAGTTCACATAATACTTTTCATTAATAATTTCTTAATTATACGAATGAAAAATAATAATATTATTATTTTTTATATATAAAAATATATATTTATATTATTTATCTTTATACTTTTATATCATTTGTATTGATTTCGGTCCAAACTTTTATCTCAATGCCAAGACTCCTTTATTAAACAGGTCCTCGCATATTCCTTTTCTTCTTTTTAAAAAGGTCTCGTATCAAGTATCGGAATAAGGGGAGCTCCAGGAACTTCCTTATGGACCCAGGCAATTTCATACGTGAAGGTTTAAAAACTTTGATAGGCTTCGTTTCAAAAGTGAATTGACTTTTTATTATTATTATTATTATTATTATTATTATTTTAGTTTGGAATTAAAAAATTTGTTTAGAATTTTTCTAATTTTTTAATTTTTGTAAAAAAAATAAAATAATTATAATTTAAATGTGATTTTTTATTTATTGATTTTTTAATTAATTCATTATTATTTTGATTAATTTAGGAAAAAAAAAAGTTAGGCTCCGTTTGTTTTTAGAGATAGAATGGAGGGGATCTATAGTGAGGAGATTAATAGTGACGGGATTGTTAGTAAAGAAATTAATAGTGAAAGGATTAAGTAAAATTATGTTTATTTTGATGATAGTTGTTAGTGTAGGAATTGTTAAATTATTTTTATATAAAATAATAAACAAATAAAAAAATACAAAAAATTAAACATTAATATTCAAAAAAAATTCCCAATATGTAAAAAATAAAAAAAATTCTAATCCCCTCACTATTTTTCTAATACCATCTCCACTTCCTCCATCCCAATCCCGCTTTCAACCTTCATCTTAATCCCTTCCTCCATCCTGATCCCTTTCCCAACTCTACAAACAAACATAACACTAAATAGCTCCACCTCCATCCTAATCTCATTCCATCATTTACACCCCAAAACAAACGGAGCCTTAGAACATGGGGTCAAAGATTAAGAAATAATGCCATTCTAAGTCACAACAAAAGGAAAAATGATAATAAAATAAAAATAAAAAGAAGAATTTGGCCAATTAATGCCAATAATTGTGAAGTAGATATAGGTGGTGTTTGGTAGAACTTATAAGCAGCTTATTTCAACTTTTAACTTAATTTAAGCTAAAAACTTGTGTTTGGCTCAGCTTATTTGACCAACTTATAACTTAAATGAAGTTAATTTTCAACTTATTTGAAAAGTGAGTCAGGGGATGCTTATCATTTTTAGCTTAAGCGCGCAGCTGTACAATGGATGGTGAAATGATTTAAATGCCCCTCCTAATCTCCATTATTTACAAAAATGCCACTCTATATACCCGTTTGATTGCCCTAACTCTCGCCTCTGACACTCTTCTCTCCTATTCTCCTCTCCTCTGGCGACTGAGAAGAAGCTCGACCAACACCCACGAAAACAGTCGTCGACCTCTCTGATCACAGCAGATCGTGCTTGTAGAACCGTTGTCTATCTCTCCAAAAAGAGTCGTCCCCCTGTTTTTCGGTTCATCTGCACCGAAAAGGTAAGATTTCATGACTGTGATACATGAATGGACTCGATTAGGGTTTTGTTTTTGGTTATGTGAAATGGTGTCTTCTCTCTCTTCTTCACTTTGTGATTAGGGTTGAAAACCCCCTTTTGACTGCGATCTGTTATTAGTTGAGATGAACTGCAAACCCATGTTAAGGATTCGCTTTTGTTGGCTTCCATTAATGAGCTCGGCCTTTTATTTTTTGGTTGTGGAAGAAGTGAAATATCATTTTTAGGTGATGAAAAATGTTCCTGATTAAATATTGAGATAATTATTTTGTGTGAGTTTTGCTTGTTGAATTTTTTTAATTATCAATCTTTGGAATTTTGAAAAGAAGTTAGGGGATTTTCATGTTAAGATGATGAGAGCATCTAGCTTCAAAATTAAATTATGTTTGTTAATTGTTTTCAATTTATTACTTTTCTAATTGTAAATATTCTGTTTGTCCTTTGAAGAGAATTTAGTGAATGAACATATTGATATTCGCCAATTTGTTTGAATTCTGTTTCCTGGAGTTCGTATAGAATAAACCCACAATTTGGCCATATTGATGGGTATCTTTTTGTAATTCTGGGCACTGTTCACATCCTCAGAGTTTTGTATCTCTTTCCTGATTAAAGGCACCCAAACAAAATGTTCTTCTTTTGCTTTTTACCTTTTTTATTATATTATGCTTCATTGAGGTTGTGTCCCCAAGTCAATTGCTATTAGTTTGAACATTGAAGATTTATTAGTTTTAACATGGATAGTTCATTGGCCTTCAAAAATACATTCAAGATTTATTTTGTCCATTTGTTTTTGTATGTAAGAACAGAGGGAAGACAATTGATCATTAGTGAGCTATGGTCCCTTTATTTTTTTTTCCCCCTCTTTACACTCCCCTCCAAGAAACAATGATGAATTGGGACCAGCATTTGGGGAAGAGAATGGGTTCGTTGAATTATCAGAGCCTAGTATTAGGTGTTGGGAGGTTGTCAAGGGGTGTATACTTTAATGGAGGAGATGTTTTGGAGTTGCAACCTTGCTGCTTGTGGGTGAATATCTGGAGAGGGGGAGAGAGTTTTTGGCAGTCATCATTTTTATTTCTTAGTCATTTTCCTATTCTTGGAAGGATAATTTCTTGTATGCATGCTTGTTTCCTGCTTAGATGCTATGGAAGGATAAAATCCAAGTTTTGGACACTTAAAATTGTTATGGATACTTAGATGAGTTCGGTCTAGCTGAGAGTTTGTCCAATTCAAGCTCAAATTGAAATGTAAAGGGATCTATTCAAGCCCAGTCTGAGCTTGACCTCTAGCCTGAATTTTCTTGGCTGAGCCTGAGCATGAGCTTATCTCAAAAATAATTTGGGCTTGGCTCAAGCAGTCCGAATACGATGCAAAATTTATTTGAAAATACAAAAGATACTCTCAAAAAATACATAAACGGAACATACATAATAAGAATTTGTTTTGAGTTATATGCACTAAGTAACAGAACATATTACATTGCAATATAATTGAATCCAATAGTGAAAAAAATCAATATTTTCTATCTATATTTTATGTTTATTATTATTTATAATTTGGGTGGCGCTAATGCCACGAAGTGCAATGCTTGATCAAGTCAGTTGATTCTCCTGCTCTTTTCTTCTCTCCTACCCAACCCTAAAAACAGGGCATTGACCGGTTAGATCTTGACAACTCATATTTAACCAATGCTCAAGCCCGTGGGCATATCACACTATTGTTCCCCTTCATATAGCTTTCACTATTTCAATTAAATAAATGTACATATTTGTGCCAATGTTTTATAAAGAAAGTTTTTTGAGGCAACAATACTAAGATAGGTATTAGGTAAGCTTTGAAGAACCAATTGAAAATCTTGTCTGGTTGAATTTAATCTTTTAACTTTATTAGTTCGTAAATCTTTTGACTTTGTTAGTTAATGTTCCTAAAATTCTCATTATGTTAGAAACATTTACTTAAATCAATACTTCATGGTGCAATGTATTTACAATTAGCTTCCCAATGAGGATTTGGATTCAATTGTTCCTAATTAATGCAGAGGCATGTCATCCTCTAGTAACTATTATTCTAGTGGTGAGAGCTTCGACTTGAGATATGAGGCTTTGAAATGTGATTGTGGGTTAAGAGCTGCCATAAGGGTTACCGAGTCTGACAAGCCATCTAAAGGGAAGAGAAATTGTCAATTTTGGAAGTGGTGTACCCCAAAATCTGTGACGATGGTAGAGAGGCTGAGGAACAAGAGAATGATTGATCAAAATCAACATATGGAGACTGTAGGACTAACAGTGAAGAACCAGATGCTTGAGCAATCCACTGCTTTCATGAAGCAGCTTGTTGTGGGTCTGCTCACGATTTGTATTGTTATGTAAGTTGCATTACTTTTTAAATGATGATAGGTGCCGTTTAGAGATACCCAGTGTTTTTGTGCTATGTAGTTTACCATGAACTATTGTACTAAGCTTTGTACCCAATGAATGTTGACGTAGTTGCCATGTATGGTTATTTTGTACTAATCTAGCTGTTGTAATGCAAACACTGATGAATGAGTTTGTTTTAATTTTTTTTTCCTTTCATAGAATGAGTACCCAAGAGGAAACACAACCTGAAAATAGGAAGAACAAGGGAAAATCAAGTCAAGTACCATCCGTTAAAGCTCATTAGGATGCAAAATCAAATGAAATTTTTATTAAGCTTTGTGTTGAGCAAGTGAAGGTTGGACATAGACCTGGTACACACTTAGATAGGGTCAAGTGGGAAAATGTGGTAACTAAGTTTATAAGTATGACTGAAAAAGCATACCAACGAATACAAATGAAAAATCATTGGGATGTGTTGAAAAAAGGTTGGCTTCTATGGAATAATTGTTAAGAGGTGAGACAGGCTTAGACCGTGATACATTGACTGGAGCTATATCTGCATCTGATGAGTGGTGGACCAAGAAATTGGAGGTACGTTAATTGCTTAATGTACATATTTTGTTTGTTTTATCTCAATTAAATACACCAAATTTTGTTACTTGACATTGTTAAATTTTCCTTTGTAATTGTTGCAGAGGTATCCTGATGTTACTAGATTCCGACGTATGCCGTTGTAATTCACTGAAGACTTAGACATACTATTCTCAGATACAGCTACTACACGAGAATGGGCATACATTCCTAGCTCTGGGGTAATGCCTCACACTGATGAGACTCCGGAGGAATTTCATACCCCACATGATGCTGAATTTCATGATGATGTTGATTTGGAGGTGGTTCATCCTTCCGAGTTAAACAAAAAAGGGTCATCAAACACTGATGGTTCATCAACCAAGAGCAAGACAAAGAAGATATCTACTGGGGAAACTCTACTTAACAAGACACTTGATCGTATAGTCAATGTGGTTGAGTCATCTTCAGCAACTTCAACACAGACCTCATCAAGATATTCTTCAATTGCAGAATGTTTAGCGAAGTTGGAAAGCATCCCTGGTGTGTCCCCGGATGATGAGCTATATGTATAGGCTGCCAGATTGTTCTTACGAGACAAGCGTCGTGAGTGCTTCATGAATTTTCCCACAGATGAAGTTCGGTTGAGGTTTCTAAAGTTGGAGATTGAGATGGAGAAGACCACCACAGGTTATTGCGGCTAATTGTTTTTGAGATGGACTGTTCTGTTGAACTCATTATTTTTTTCCTTTTATTAATATTTTGTTGGACTTTGATTAATATTCACTATGTTGGACTGTTATTAATGTTTTATTGGACTTTGATTAATATTGACTATGTTGGACTTTTATTATTAATACTTGGGTAGTTGGCATTTTCCCAGTTGAATGGTAGGTGAATGGTTGACTTGAATGTTAGTTGAATGGTTGATTTCAATTTTGAATATGCATGGTAGGTGAATGGTAAACACTTATATATATGTAGATGTTTTTCAATTGGTGTTATTATGAGAATTTCCATTTGTTGCTGTTGAATGGGAAACACTTTTAGAAGATGTTGAATGTCCATCTGTTGTTGTGCTGATTTCTATTTGTTGATGTTGCCATGCTGAATTTGGAGGTCATTCTGGTTTGAATTTCAATTTGTTGCTGCTATATTGCTGTGTTCATTGAAGGTAAAATTTTAGGAAGTTAAATTTGCATGTTGTTGTGTTCTAATTTATACAGACCTCATGTTCTAATTTATGCAGACCTTATAATTTATACAGACCTCATGTTCTAATTTATATTTTGTTGTGTTCTACTTTTCTGTTGCTAACAAGTCTTATAGGGGTGAAACAAAACATTTACAGTTTGAAACAAAACAAGTCTGATATATTGCTGTGTTCTAATTTGCAGTTCATTACTGGAAAGAAGAGAAAAAAATGGCCCAAAGATGATAAAAATTTGCTCCACAGGATTCACACTTCAGAAATAGGTGTGAATGGGGCTTTCATTACCAACTCAAAATTAAATATGTATGTTTGTTTTATATTTATATTTGTATTTATATTTGTATATCACCCCTCAAAAAAAAAAAATCAAAATCAAAATCAACTATTAACACTAAAATCAGAAAATAATGTGGCCTTCATGCAAGTGGCAGGGCTTAGGTGTCCCTATTTTTTTTTTAATGTTTTAGATGTTTTATAATATTTTTGTGTTCTCACTAATGTGGCGCTCCTAGTACCATATTTCAAAATTCATACCCGAGTTTTAATTCCAAATATTCAGAGCCGACGTTTGAAAATTAATGTATTTAAAAAATTAAATACTAGTAGATTGTGTTCTACTTTTTATTTATTTATTTTTTGAGTTTTTATAAGTCATCAAAAAATTAATGTATTTAAAAAATATATATTTTGGACTAAGAGTAACTAAGCCTTTAAATGGGTAGGTATTTTGGAGATGAGTAACAATGATGACAAATGGAATGATGATCACCATGATGAAGATACTGAAGATGAAGGCAACACATTGCAAATCCAACAACATAATAATATGCTCTTAGCTATAGCAGCAACAGTTGCAGTGACATATGCGATAAATTATTTGATAAAAGAACCATGTAGGACATCTAGTTTAACAGGGGGAAGTGTGTAACAACTCTCACTTTACTCTAGTCATACTTGCATATATTACATGATCTTGTCTTGATATGTTGCATTTGCAAAACCTTGATTTGTCTTGCATAAGTGGTACTTGCATGTTTTGTTCCTTGTTTGGTGTGTATGTTTAGCCTAGGTTAATCTAAGCCGAGGTCACCTTAAGCTTAGAACCATCTTGGAACCACTTTGGTTGACCTCCACCTTCACCAAGGCATGTTGGCTGAGATGTCATCATCTAGGCCGAGGTGTTCATCACCAAGGCCGAGATGTGTATTATCTAGGCCGAGATGTTACCTTTGCGCCTAAGTGATCTTGTTCCTGGATTGGGGGAACCTAGACCGAGGTGTGGCACATCTAGGCCGAGGTGTGGCACAGCTAGGCCAAGTGTTGTCCTTCCTAGCCAAGATCATTGTTCCCTTACTTGCCGATGCCTTGTCTTTAGCCGAGATCATTACCTGCCAGAGTGCCTATGCCATCTTGCTTGTTGAACACTTTGTCATAGTCTTGTCTTTTCACTCAGTCACTTTTTTTAGAAGAACCAACCAACCGTTGCCATGTGTCCGAACTAAGTGTTAAATCAGCTGGCAGAGAGAGAAATGCATCATTTTGTATCATATCTTGTTCTTGAGGAGAGAGAAGTTCTTAGAGGAGGAATAGATTTCCAAGCTTGATCCTTAGAGTTCAAACCGTTTGATTCGTGTTTTGAGGTTAGAATCTTAATCTACTCTTGTTGTTCTTATTGATCATATAGCCGCATTGCATGATTGAACCTGATTTGCAAGCCATGCATTGATTTAAAGTTGGGTTTAGAAAGAGAAAGTAGTATTCATGTGTTCTTGAAGAAAAACCCTTGTTTGATCCGAAAGTTTGCATTAAGATTCATGTTTTTGTGTTTGTTTTCATAAAATCTTCGAGTATGGGTACCCAGGTCCATGTTTTTGAATTCATAGCATGAAATCTCAGATTTTGTAATGATAAGTTATGATCTTTGCATCCATATTCTTCATGTTCATGTTCTTCATGTTTTTCAAGAAAGGGGAACCCAGATTTTCCCGACTTCATTTCCTTGAATGTAGCTATCGGGGCCACACCTCATCAAGTAGGTGTGGAACCTCGGCCAAGATCTGGTTGGTGCCCAACAAGTTTTTCCCGAGATGAAAAACAGTGTTTTGTTTCGGTTCGACTTAGTTTTGAAGGAATACCGAGATCATTTGCATTCATGTAAAGCTTGTTTGAAAGTGCATTCAATAGACTTTGCCATGTGTTTGTAGGACTTGGACTCTCGCTTGACCCCGACGTTTGAAGAACTATGTGAGTGATATTTTTAATAAAGCTATGTTTATAAAGTTTTGATGAAGCTTTGCTTTGCTTTGTTTCGAAAAGTATTTGTTAAGCATGAATGATTATCCCTATTTTATGTGCCAAGTATAAGTTTTGTATGCCAAGTATAAGTTTTGTTTTGGATGACATTCTTGGAAGTCCGTACGTGCCAGGGGACTTTAAGCATTTGTGGCACTAGTCCGTAGGTCCTAGGGGACTATAAGCATTTGTAGCACAACCTTTGAAAGTCCGTACGTGCTAGGGGACTATAAGCATTTGTAGCACAACCTTTGAAAGTCCGTACGTGCTAGGGGACTATAAGCATTTGTAGCACGAGTCCTTACGTACTAGAGGACTCTAAGCTTTTGTAGTGCCTTTGTTAATGTCATCCCTTGAAACTTGAAAGCCATGAAGGACTTTGATTGATGAAGTTTGAAAGACTTGTTGAATGAACTCGTTTTGTCTTTGGTTTTGTGCAAGATATAATGTGTATCGCTTTGATAAAGATCTCGGATATCATTCATGCAAACCCTTTATTACTTGTACCATTCACTGAGTATCCAAACTCACCCTCTCTATATATATATGTAGGTGGTGAGCAGGACGGCGGTGACGCCTAGATGTGCTTTGCAACTTGTTTTGGATTCGTATTTTGTAGCATCTTGAAGATCACGCTTCTTAGCTTGTAATTCATTGTGTTTTGTATACGATGGCTTGAGAAGCCTTTTGGTCAAGATGTATTTTGTATTTTATTTTATTGTATCCAAGTTGTAAGACCTTGATAAGATGTATGTCATTTCATTTGATCTATGCACAGCTCTTATGGACTACTTAGATTTAAATATATTGCTTCCGCACATGTAAGCTCCATATGTCTACTCTGATTGTGTGTGAATCTTTGTAAGTTGGCCTTTGGTAATCTCGGATTATTGGCCATCACGGCACCATTCTACTAGGGGCGGAATGGGGTCGTGACAGATTGGTATCAGAGCACAAGTTTCTTATAATACGTTACTCACACACTTCGAGTCCTAAAGAGCATAGGATTCCCTATAGAATTGATGTTAGGATTGCATCATAATGCTTGCTACTTGACAATGTGTGCATCATCTCGGCGTGCCTATTTGTTATTTGCATGCATATTATTTGATCGGTTTGTTTTAAAGTCACATTTTGCATACTCTTAGCATCATGAGAAGGGGTAGACCACCAGTTGGCCGAGATCATCCCGAAGACAGATTGAACATATTAGAGAGATTGGTCGAAAGTTTGGTCCGTGAGTTGAGACAACCTAGGCCGCAAGACACTAGTACTATTTCTACCCAGGCCGAGTAGACAAACGGCCGACATGCAGTTCCACCTCCACCTCCGCCAGCGCCGCAAGTGCCTCCACAGCAAGCTTTATATGGGGACGGCACCATAGCCCTAATCCGAGAGTTTAAGAAAATGAAACCGCCGAGATTCTCTGGGGGTATAGAGCCGATGAAAGCCGAGGCGTGGGTCTTGGAAATGGAGAAATTGTTTGAGATTTTTCCCAGTATCGACGCTCAGAAGGTGTTATTGGCCGCGCTCACATTAGACGACGATGCACTCAGATGGTGGATGATGACCCGAGAAAGCAACCCAAGTCTGACTTGGGCCAGATTTTTGGAGTTGTTTTACAACAAACACTTTCCCCTTAGCGTTCGAGACCACAAGACTACAGAGTTCCAGACTCTAACACAAGGCAGCAGGACAGTGGCAGAATATGACTGTGCTTTTACCGAGTTGGCGAGATATGCGCCTCACATGGTCGATGATGAATATAGAAAGGCCAGGAAGTTTGAAAGTGGGCTTCGTGGGCCGATTCAAGATCGAGTTAACATGCTCAACATGCCGACTTACGCCGGAGTATTGGACAAAGCCATCCTTGCAGAAGCTAACTTGAACCGATATAAGAATTCAGGAGAGAGCCAGCGGAAGAGACAGAACTATGACAATCGTCGAGTTCCGTTTAACGCCAAGAAGAAAGCGAATGTGGGTAACTCCAGCAACTCGAACTAGTAAGGTAATGCTAAGCCGACGTGTGCAAGTTGTGGGAAACCGCATTCCGGAGTTGAAAGCTATTCGCCGAGTTCCAGGAAGGTAATACTTCACGAAGGTGTTAAAAGCTATTACAATGATGTCTATTGAATGGGTAATGCCTCAACCGAGAAATGGTGTGCATCCATATATTCGAAGCAAGCGCAAATATTATCCTCATTTCATGGTAAAAAAAATAATTACAAGTGGAACTTGGGTGTTACATATAATAATGTTGGTCGGATATTTCTAATAATTTGTGACTAAAAATAATTTTATGAACTATTTTGTAATAGGATTGTATTGAAGCAATTGACGAAACACACATCAAAGCATATATATCTCCAGATAAGCACCCTCGTTTAATAGGTAGAAAGGGGTATGCAACTCAAAATATAATGGCTACATGTGACTTTGATGTATGTTTCACATTTTGCTTATCAGGATGGGAAGGAAGTGCACACGATACTCGGATCTTCTTGGATACAATTAGGAATCCTAGTTATAATTTTCCAAAAGCACAAGGAGGTAATTGTTTTATATTTGATTGCTATAGTAGATTCACCACACTCACATCTCCATATTTATTTTTACATTTATAATTGCTTACTTTAATTTCATTTTGCAATTTTAAAATAGATGAGTTTTACTTGGTGGATACTGGATATCCAAAAATGAAAGGATATCTTGCACCTTACAAAAGAGAGAGATACCATCTAGCTCAATTTGAACATGGTCAACCCCCTTAAAATGCACAAGAAAAATTCAACCAAGCACATTCATCACTTAGAAGTGTAATAGAAAGAACGTTTGGGGTTTGGAAAGCAAGATGACCGATGATAAAGGATATCCCACCAATCTACAACTGGGCGACCCAAGTCAAACTTGTTTGTGCAACAATGGGAATTCATAATTTCATCCGACGAAGTGAGTTAAGTGATATTGCATTTGACTCTTATGATAGATTTACGGATTATGTGTCTAATGAAGATGAAAGATCTTCGTCTCAATAAGCACGCCATGGAAATGATGTTGACTGTGATGACAACGAGATGGAAGTAAGGAGACATAATATTTGTATGTCAATTTTCAAATGAAATTAGGTGATCTTTAAATATGTATGAAGTTTTATTTTTATTGCCTTAATAGTAATTTATTGTATTTTTGTTGCAATGACATTTTTTTGTTCCCTTGTCAACTCAATATTATTAAAAAAAATAAAAAATATAAAAAATAAATTTGAGGTAATGAAATGTACCAAATTAGGTACTAATTAATCAACTTCCATTAATGAAATAACTTTTTCAAAATTTAAAGAGAAGAAAATGACAAAATTACAAATTTTCTGTTCATAAGGGCAAAAATGACAATTACACAACAAAAAGCTATTTTACAACTTATTTACCAAACACTACTCTGCTGCTTAAATCTATAATCCCACAGCTACACCAAACAGGTTACCAGCTTATGCTCACAACTATAAGTTGTTAGGTTTTATTCTTGGCAACCCCGTTTGACAAAACTCCTTTTAGTTGTATTTATTTTCGCACTTTTATTTCAGTGAGGCTATGAGTGTTTAGATGCGAATCCAACTCGAATTGTGCCTTTCAAAGAAGTTTGTGATGCTAATGCTTTCAAGATTGCCACTTCGCTGATTATGACGGGGATCGAGCTGCCCGGTCAGCTCGCGGGGATCGAGGGGGCAGTGCCCCTTGGTGGGTCCAGGGCAGCGCCACGGCGGGGTCGAGGGGCAGCGCCCCTAAAGCAAAATACAAAAATGCATTCCAAGTTGCCGGTCCGCTCGAGCGGACTTTACCCTGCTCGAGCGGAGAATCCCTGGTTCCAGAAGTTTTGGGCGCCTGTAAAAGTACTGAGCGGTGTGATTTTGCGCTCGAGTGGGTAATCTAGCGCTCGAGCGGACCTCTGTTATATCACGCGCATATTTTGTTGAAGCCGCTCGAGCGGGCTGTTGGGCGCTCGAGCGGAGATCGCGGGACAAATTCTATAAATTCGCATGTTGGGTCAGATTTTAGGATGACTACTCCAGATCTTCTTTTTGAGTTCTAGGGTTTATATCTGGGGATATTTTGTGAGTTTTCTTTGATGTTTTGTTTGAGTATTCAACTCATAGTTTAAAGATTATACATCAAAGGTTTGTTGGTTTATTCTACACAAAAGAGAAAGTTGTTCTTCGATGGATTCTGAAGAATTCGAGCCTGAAACTTTGGTGGATTCTGGAGTGGCTCATCGTAAAGACAATTCCGAGGTGAAGACGGGGTTGGAAGAGGCACATAGAGGTTGGTTCAATTAGGCGTGGATTCGCTAGGTAATTGAGAGTATACCTGTGTAATTCCTTTGAATCTTCTTAGTGGATTGTTTTGTGGCTATTGCCCGTGGTTTTTTTAATCACAGTTGGAGGTGTCCAATTGTGGTTTTTCCACGTTAAAATCGTTGTGTTGATTTGTCTTGATTGTTTGATTGGGATTGTTATATACTGTTTAAAATTGTTACATAATCACAAATCAATATCTAGGGGATTTCTAGATTTTTCAATTGGTATCAGAGTAGGTCGTTCTATTTTTTTTTTTTTAAAAAAAATTCTTTTAGAACGAGATCTTGTTTGATTTTTAATAATGGATTCAATTCGTGAGGGAAATTCTATGGTTCGACCACCCCTACTTGACGGATCCAATTATTCTTTTTGGAAAGCTCGGATGAGATCGTTTTTGAAATCTATAGATGAAAAAGTTTGGCAATCTGTCATGAATGGGTGGACCGAACCAACAATTACCGTTGATGGAGCTACAATCCCCAAACCAATTGATAAGTGGGACACAATTGATTACCAAAATAGTAGCTGGAATAGTAAAGCCATCAATTCTCTCTTTTGCGCTGTCCCACCTGAAGAATTTAGTCGTATTTGTAATTGTGAAGTTGCAAAAGAGGCTTGGGATATCTTACAAACTATTCATGAGGGCACTCCTTCTGTTAAACACTCAAAACTTCAAAGGCTCACATCTAGTTTCGAAAACCTTTCAATGAAAGATAGTGAGACCTTTGATGAATTTTATGCGAAGTTGAATGACATTGTAAATTCCAGCTTCAATTTAGGTGAAAAAATTCCAGAATCCAAAGTTGTGGGAAAAATTTTGAGATCCTTGCCCGATCGGTTCCAACCAAAAGTTACGGCTATTGAGGAGGCTCAAGATGTTGACAACCTCAAGCTAGATCAGTTGGTTGGAAATCTCCAAACTTATGAGGCACATAGGAATTTCAAAAAGAAACAAAAAGATATTGCTTTTAGTAGTGCTCATAGAGTTGGAGAGGATTCTGATGAGGATTGTGAGATAGATTCCAAGATTACAGCTGCTTTTGTTAAACAATTTAAAAAATCTTTTTTGAAAAAGAATCCTAATCTTTTGGAATCTACTCATACTCATAAATCTACAGGTAAAGATAAACTCAAAATTAATTTTATTGCCAAGAAGGAGAAAGGAAAGATACAAGGGAACTCTGAAAAAGTCCAATGCTATGAATGCCAAGGATTTGGCCACTTTGCTTCAGAATGCCCTACTCGTTTGAGGAAGAAGAAAGCCCTCACTATCACTTGGGATAATGAATCAGAATCTGATGCAGATAAAAGTGACAACGAAGACCAAGGCGAAGAGAGACATAAACAATTCCTTACTTTCATGGCGGCTTCCGAAGTTGAAAGACAAACAGATTCTCCGAAGAGGTCAGTTGAGAATATCACTGATGATGAATCCTCGGAGAGTGATCATGAAGAGCTTGAGCAAGCATATGAAAAGTTGTATAAGGAGTCTCTTAACTTATTCAAATTGAATGATAAACTCACAAAGAAACTCAAAGCATGTGAAAGTGAGAATGTCAAACTGAAGGAGGAGATTTCCGAGGCCAGGATTAATGCCATCAAGGTAACTGATGACCGACAAGTTCTCTGTGCAAAACTGTTGACTTGTGAGACAGAGAGGAATGAGCTACTGCAAACCCATGCCATGTATGAAGAAAAGATTGAATCTCGAGATGTCACAAGTTGCTTTGGAAGAACTAATGATCAAGAAAGAGGAAGAACTCAAGTGTGCCATGGTTACCATTGGTTTTTGGAACAAAGGATCAAAGACTTTAGACAATATCATTGGGTCTCAACAAATCTGTTCTGAAAAGAGTGGCATTGGCTTTGGTGGTAAGAAAGAGCAAAAACAGAGTGCATCAACATTTCATGATACAAGAACTCAAGGAAAGGGAGAACAAAAAATTCAACATAAGGATGGACTTCTCAAACTTCATAGAGTTGGTAAGGTAAAAGAAAAGAAGGTACACCCTGTTTTTATTTGTCATCATTGTGGTATGCATGGTCATATTCGCCCTTATCGTTATAAGTTGTATGGGAAAGTGTATTTGCCTAGACCTAGGAATAGGAAGTTGGAAGCCATGTCGAGACGGGTTCATATTGCAGGGGAAAGGAACCACAACGTAAAGACACCACCCAAAAACTACAATTCTCACAACTTTGTTCGCACTAAAGCAGTTTGGGTGAGAAAACTTGACTTGTGTTAATTTGTTTATTTGTTTTAGCTTTTGGGTTTTTGTGTGTTGTTTTTAATGGAAAAAAAAATGTGTACTTGTTCATTTTTTTGTCTTGCTTTATTTAAAAAAAAAAAAAAATCCCCAAAAGATTTTCTTAGTATGGTTTTGCAAGCTTGAAATTTTGAGTGGTCCTTGGTGCATATTGGAATTGATGAGAATATCCATTACATGTTAATATATGTGTGCTTTCTGTGGTCATTATTTGTTTTGGAGTGTGTGTTTTTTGATTAGTATGTCTCATTCTGTACACACTCTTGGATTAGCAAATATTGGAGTCTTCCGCCTTAGTGATTATTTTTTTCTATGGACTTCTGTCACTGATCTTTTGCGTTTCTAGAGAAATTGACTTATACTAGCATATCATGGGTGATGTTGAGTCTCTTAACCACCTTCCATCTTTTTGCACCTCCACGGCTTTCCCCTTGATTCTTTGTAGTCCAGCCATGAGGAAAAGGCTACCTCAGAGTCACCAACCAGGCCATCCTTATTATATCCATGCTTCTCTGGTTCGGTTTCCATACTCTTGAGCGTGTCAGCCGGCAATGATTGTGCAAAAGAAAAAGAAAAAGAAAAAGAAAAAGAAAAAGAAAAAGAAAAAAATATGCAAAAGAAAGAAAAAATGTGCAAAAGAAAGAAAGAAAAGATTCGTTGGTTGAGGGGGAGCCTTCGCCTTTACTCACCAAATACCCCTTGATTCCTAGTGGTTTGACTTTCCTTTGTTGTGCTTAGATTCTCTTGTCGGAGGTCCAGCTTTCATATCACTACTAGGATTGAATTTAGTGTTTGTCGAACTCCAAGAGTCACACACACACTTTTATCATGGGATCTATGCTTTTCACATAATGCATCACTTTCTTTTATGAGGAATCTTCTAGAGGTTGTGCACATTGTGTTTTCAAGTAATTGTATTTCTTGGATAATCTTGTGTGTTCTAAGGTACAAATCTGAGATTTCTTGCTTGCTCCACCATATTATTTTTGTCGTTTTCTTCTTGTTCACTGTTTTCAGTGTTTGTGGTTGTTTTTAGTGAGGGGGAGTTTGGTTCATCTTGATTTGGGTTGGTAAGGGAGTTTGGTTTTTCATTGCAAGAGTTGTTTAGCATAAACACTTTGATATGTTCGGTAAGGGGGATTGGCTTTAATTGTTTTGCAAATTGCTATGCACTGTTTGCTAATTATTTCCTTCTTGTATGTTCCTGGTCTTTACATCGTCATATTTTTGTTTGTGTGGTTTATGATCTTATTTTTGTTGTTTGAGAGTTGTTTTTCATGAGTCTTAGTTTTCATCTATTCATGTTTTCCATCTCATGTTTCAAGATAATCGTGTCATATGTCTATTACTTTTTCATATACTCTTGTGGGACTAATAGTTGTTTTGGAGATTGTGACACTAATAACTGTTTTGCAGATCAAGACCTTGAGAAAGAAGTTGGCTTTTTTTGGCTGTAATGGGTTGAGGTGTTTAGGATTTTATTTGTTAGGTGTGTTTTGTCACGGCATTGCCAAAGGGAGAGATTGTTAGGTTTTATTCTTGGCAACCCCGTTTAACAAAACTCCTTTCAATTATATTTATTTTCGCACTTTTATTTCAGTGAGGCTATGAGTGTTTTGATGCGAATCCAACCCGAATTGTGCCTTTCAGAGAAGTTTGTGATGCTAATGCTTTCAAGATTGCTACTTCGCTGATTATGACGGGGATTGAGCTGCCCGGTCAACTCGCGGGGGTCGAGGGGACAGTGCCCCTTGGCGGGTCCAGGGCAGCACCACGGCGGGGTTGAGGGGCAGCGCCCCTGAAGCAAAATGCAAAAATCCATTCCAAGTTGCCGGTCCGCTCGAGCGGACTTTACCCCGCTCGCGTTGAGAATCCCTGGTTCCAGAAGTTTTGGTCGCCTGTAAAAGTACTGAGCGGTGTGATTTCGCGCTCGAGCGGGTTATCTAGCGCTCAAGCGGACCTCTGTTATATCACGCGCATATTTTGCTGAAGGCGCTCGAGCGGGCTGTTGGGCGCTCGAGCGGAGATCGCGGGACAGATTCTATAAATTCTCATGTTGGGTCAGATTTTAGGATGACTACTCCAGATTTTCTTTTTGAGTTCTAGGGTTTATATCTGGGGATATTTTGTGAGTTTTCTTTGATGTTTTGTTGAGTATTCAACTCATAGTTTAAAGATTATACATCAAAGGTTTGTTTGTTTATTCTATACAAAAGAGAGAGTTGTTCTTCGGTGGATTCTGAAGAATTCGAGCCTGAAGCTTTGGTGGATTCCGGAGTGGCTCATCGTAAAGACAATTCCGAGGTGAAGACGGGGTTAGAAGAGGCACATAGAGGTTGGTTCAATTAGGCGTGGATTCGCTAGGTAATTGAGAGTATACCTGTGTAATTCCTTTAAATCTTCTTAGTGGATTGTTTTGTGGCTATTGCCCGTGGTTTTTTTAATCACAGTTGGAGGTGTCCAATTGTGGTTTTTCCACGTTAAAATCGTTGTGTTGATTTGTCTTGATTGTTTGATTGGGATTGTTATATACTGTTTAAAATTGTTACATAATCACAAATCAATATCTAGAGGATTTTTAGATTTTTCATAAGTTATAATCTGTTAAGGTATAATCTATAATCACTTTCCCATAGTTATACCAAATGGGGCCATAGAAGGTTTTAATCCACAACTTGAAACCTATTTTGGGAGGTGACTTTTTTATTTATTTATTGATTTTTTTAAAAAAAACTTATAAAAAAATAGAGATGATGTGACTTAAATAAATCAATAAGTTAATAAATTGACTTTTTTCTTAGTTGTCAAAATAAGCCTGAGTATGCTCCTTAAATTTTTTTCATATAATACTTTATTGCATTAAAATGGTAAGATTTTCCAAACATTGTTTTCTAAAATTGTAGCCAAATGATATCATATATATATATATATATATATATATAAATAAAAGGGAGTTTCTAACCACAAGTCTTGTGGGAACTCTAATATCTCTGTAACGAGTTGAATCAAATTGAATTTTGCCCTTATTATTATTGTTGTGGTGTTGTGAACCATTCTATTTGAGTTGGTAAAAATAAATTGAATTACTTCTTTATTTCAACTTCATAAGGCCTGCTTGGCAAAATTATTTTTTTTAGTTTTAGTTTTAGTGATTCTTGGGTCTTGAGTAATAAATGAGATATAAATTCAATTTTGGGTTTTATTTGATTAGCCCATACTTAATCATTTTGGTTCATATTGAATTATGTGAATGGTGGGGACCACCTTAAGTCTTTTAAAATTTATTTATATTTTAATCCCAGTTGGAGATTTATTTTAAATTATTAAACTTCATTCATTTTGGACCCAATTGATTGAATCATGATTTGTTTCTAACCATGTATTATTTTTGTTGTTATTATTTATTTTGTAATCTTGAAAGAGTTATAAATATTTATGGTATGCACCATCAAACGAAATATATTTTGTGATGGAAAAATATTATATTCTTTTTGTCATTAATGATGTTAAAATATACTTTTAATTGATATATATATATATATATATATGTATATATAGATAGATATTTGTATTGAAGGGGAAAAAAAAAAAAACAATTTTGAAAGCAGTAACACCTGGGCCTCTCTATCTCCTCTCTTATTTCCTTTCTTTTTCATTTGTTCTGGCAGAACACTTTTCCCCTTGTTTTCTTCTTTCTCTCTCTTTGGTCTCTTGGATACAATTAGGAATCCTAGTTATAATTTTCCAAAAGCACAAGGAGGTAATTGTTTTATATTTGATTGCTATAGTAGATTCACCACACTCACATCTCCATATTTATTTTTACATTTATAATTGCTTACTTTAATTTCATTTTGCAATTTTAAAATAGATGAGTTTTACTTGGTGGATACTGGATATCCAAAAATGAAAGGATATCTTGCACCTTACAAAAGAGAGAGATACCATCTAGCTCAATTTGAACATGGTCAACCCCCTTAAAATGCACAAGAAAAATTCAACCAAGCACATTCATCACTTAGAAGTGTAATAGAAAGAACGTTTGGGGTTTGGAAAGCAAGATGACCGATGATAAAGGATATCCCACCAATCTACAACTGGGCGACCCAAGTCAAACTTGTTTGTGCAACAATGGGAATTCATAATTTCATCCGACGAAGTGAGTTAAGTGATATTGCATTTGACTCTTATGATAGATTTACGGATTATGTGTCTAATGAAGATGAAAGATCTTCGTCTCAATAAGCACGCCATGGAAATGATGTTGACTGTGATGACAACGAGATGGAAGTAAGGAGACATAATATTTGTATGTCAATTTTCAAATGAAATTAGGTGATCTTTAAATATGTATGAAGTTTTATTTTTATTGCCTTAATAGTAATTTATTGTATTTTTGTTGCAATGACATTTTTTTGTTCCCTTGTCAACTCAATATTATTAAAAAAAATAAAAAATATAAAAAATAAATTTGAGGTAATGAAATGTACCAAATTAGGTACTAATTAATCAACTTCCATTAATGAAATAACTTTTTCAAAATTTAAAGAGAAGAAAATGACAAAATTACAAATTTTCTGTTCATAAGGGCAAAAATGACAATTACACAACAAAAAGCTATTTTACAACTTATTTACCAAACACTACTCTGCTGCTTAAATCTATAATCCCACAGCTACACCAAACAGGTTACCAGCTTATGCTCACAACTATAAGTTGTTAGGTTTTATTCTTGGCAACCCCGTTTGACAAAACTCCTTTTAGTTGTATTTATTTTCGCACTTTTATTTCAGTGAGGCTATGAGTGTTTAGATGCGAATCCAACTCGAATTGTGCCTTTCAAAGAAGTTTGTGATGCTAATGCTTTCAAGATTGCCACTTCGCTGATTATGACGGGGATCGAGCTGCCCGGTCAGCTCGCGGGGATCGAGGGGGCAGTGCCCCTTGGTGGGTCCAGGGTAGCGCCACGGCGGGGTCGAGGGGCAGCGCCCCTAAAGCAAAATACAAAAATGCATTCCAAGTTGCCGGTCCGCTCGAGCGGACTTTACCCTGCTCGAGCGGAGAATCCCTGGTTCCAGAAGTTTTGGGCGCCTGTAAAAGTACTGAGCGGTGTGATTTTGCGCTCGAGTGGGTAATCTAGCGCTCGAGCGGACCTCTGTTATATCACGCGCATATTTTGTTGAAGCCGCTCGAGCGGGCTGTTGGGCGCTCGAGCGGAGATCGCGGGACAAATTCTATAAATTCGCATGTTGGGTCAGATTTTAGGATGACTACTCCAGATCTTCTTTTTGAGTTCTAGGGTTTATATCTGGGGATATTTTGTGAGTTTTCTTTGATGTTTTGTTTGAGTATTCAACTCATAGTTTAAAGATTATACATCAAAGGTTTGTTGGTTTATTCTACACAAAAGAGAAAGTTGTTCTTCGATGGATTCTGAAGAATTCGAGCCTGAAACTTTGGTGGATTCTGGAGTGGCTCATCGTAAAGACAATTCCGAGGTGAAGACGGGGTTGGAAGAGGCACATAGAGGTTGGTTCAATTAGGCGTGGATTCGCTAGGTAATTGAGAGTATACCTGTGTAATTCCTTTGAATCTTCTTAGTGGATTGTTTTGTGGCTATTGCCCGTGGTTTTTTTAATCACAGTTGGAGGTGTCCAATTGTGGTTTTTCCACGTTAAAATCGTTGTGTTGATTTGTCTTGATTGTTTGATTGGGATTGTTATATACTGTTTAAAATTGTTACATAATCACAAATCAATATCTAGGGGATTTCTAGATTTTTCAATTGGTATCAGAGTAGGTCGTTCTATTTTTTTTTTTTTTAAAAAAATTCTTTTAGAACGAGATCTTGTTTGATTTTTAATAATGGATTCAATTCGTGAGGGAAATTCTATGGTTCGACCACCCCTACTTGACGGATCCAATTATTCTTTTTGGAAAGCTCGGATGAGATCGTTTTTGAAATCTATAGATGAAAAAGTTTGGCAATCTGTCATGAATGGGTGGACCGAACCAACAATTACCGTTGATGGAGCTACAATCCCCAAACCAATTGATAAGTGGGACACAATTGATTACCAAAATAGTAGCTGGAATAGTAAAGCCATCAATTCTCTCTTTTGCGCTGTCCCACCTGAAGAATTTAGTCGTATTTGTAATTGTGAAGTTGCAAAAGAGGCTTGGGATATCTTACAAACTATTCATGAGGGCACTCCTTCTGTTAAACACTCAAAACTTCAAAGGCTCACATCTAGTTTCGAAAACCTTTCAATGAAAGATAGTGAGACCTTTGATGAATTTTATGCGAAGTTGAATGACATTGTAAATTCCAGCTTCAATTTAGGTGAAAAAATTCCAGAATCCAAAGTTGTGGGAAAAATTTTGAGATCCTTGCCCGATCGGTTCCAACCAAAAGTTACGGCTATTGAGGAGGCTCAAGATGTTGACAACCTCAAGCTAGATCAGTTGGTTGGAAATCTCCAAACTTATGAGGCACATAGGAATTTCAAAAAGAAACAAAAAGATATTGCTTTTAGTAGTGCTCATAGAGTTGGAGAGGATTCTGATGAGGATTGTGAGATAGATTCCAAGATTACAGCTGCTTTTGTTAAACAATTTAAAAAATCTTTTTTGAAAAAGAATCCTAATCTTTTGGAATCTACTCATACTCATAAATCTACAGGTAAAGATAAACTCAAAATTAATTTTATTGCCAAGAAGGAGAAAGGAAAGATACAAGGGAACTCTGAAAAAGTCCAATGCTATGAATGCCAAGGATTTGGCCACTTTGCTTCAGAATGCCCTACTCGTTTGAGGAAGAAGAAAGCCCTCACTATCACTTGGGATAATGAATCAGAATCTGATGCAGATAAAAGTGACAACGAAGACCAAGGCGAAGAGAGACATAAACAATTCCTTACTTTCATGGCGGCTTCCGAAGTTGAAAGACAAACAGATTCTCCGAAGAGGTCAGTTGAGAATATCACTGATGATGAATCCTCGGAGAGTGATCATGAAGAGCTTGAGCAAGCATATGAAAAGTTGTATAAGGAGTCTCTTAACTTATTCAAATTGAATGATAAACTCACAAAGAAACTCAAAGCATGTGAAAGTGAGAATGTCAAACTGAAGGAGGAGATTTCCGAGGCCAGGATTAATGCCATCAAGGTAACTGATGACCGACAAGTTCTCTGTGCAAAACTGTTGACTTGTGAGACAGAGAGGAATGAGCTACTGCAAACCCATGCCATGTATGAAGAAAAGATTGAATCTCGAGATGTCACAAGTTGCTTTGGAAGAACTAATGATCAAGAAAGAGGAAGAACTCAAGTGTGCCATGGTTACCATTGGTTTTTGGAACAAAGGATCAAAGACTTTAGACAATATCATTGGGTCTCAACAAATCTGTTCTGAAAAGAGTGGCATTGGCTTTGGTGGTAAGAAAGAGCAAAAACAGAGTGCATCAACATTTCATGATACAAGAACTCAAGGAAAGGGAGAACAAAAAATTCAACATAAGGATGGACTTCTCAAACTTCATAGAGTTGGTAAGGTAAAAGAAAAGAAGGTACACCCTGTTTTTATTTGTCATCATTGTGGTATGCATGGTCATATTCGCCCTTATCGTTATAAGTTGTATGGGAAAGTGTATTTGCCTAGACCTAGGAATAGGAAGTTGGAAGCCATGTCGAGACGGGTTCATATTGCAGGGGAAAGGAACCACAACGTAAAGACACCACCCAAAAACTACAATTCTCACAACTTTGTTCGCACTAAAGCAGTTTGGGTGAGAAAACTTGACTTGTGTTAATTTGTTTATTTGTTTTAGCTTTTGGGTTTTTGTGTGTTGTTTTTAATGGAAAAAAAAATGTGTACTTGTTCATTTTTTTGTCTTGCTTTATTTAAAAAAAAAAAAAAATCCCCAAAAGATTTTCTTAGTATGGTTTTGCAAGCTTGAAATTTTGAGTGGTCCTTGGTGCATATTGGAATTGATGAGAATATCCATTACATGTTAATATATGTGTGCTTTCTGTGGTCATTATTTGTTTTGGAGTGTGTGTTTTTTGATTAGTATGTCTCATTTTGTACACACTCTTGGATTAGCAAATATTGGAGTCTTCCGCCTTAGTGATTATTTTTTTCTATGGACTTCTGTCACTGATCTTTTGCGTTTCTAGAGAAATTGACTTATACTAGCATATCATGGGTGATGTTGAGTCTCTTAACCACCTTCCATCTTTTTGCACCTCCACGGCTTTCCCCTTGATTCTTTGTAGTCCAGCCATGAGGAAAAGGCTACCTCAGAGTCACCAACCAGGCCATCCTTATTATATCCATGCTTCTCTGGTTCGGTTTCCATACTCTTGAGCGTGTCAGCCGGCAATGATTGTGCAAAAGAAAAAGAAAAAGAAAAAGAAAAAGAAAAAGAAAAAGAAAAAGAAAAAGAAAAAAATATGCAAAAGAAAGAAAAAATGTGCAAAAGAAAGAAAGAAAAGATTCGTTGGTTGAGGGGGAGCCTTCGCCTTTACTCACCAAATACCCCTTGATTCCTAGTGGTTTGACTTTCCTTTGTTGTGCTTAGATTCTCTTGTCGGAGGTCCAGCTTTCATATC
The DNA here is from genome assembly GCF_055761805.1 of Camellia sinensis. Classification (NCBI taxonomy): domain Eukaryota; kingdom Viridiplantae; phylum Streptophyta; class Magnoliopsida; order Ericales; family Theaceae; genus Camellia; species Camellia sinensis. The sequence continues at coordinate 175,383,759 of NC_138962.1, read as the reverse complement.
ACTACTAGGATTGAATTTAGTGTTTGTCGAACTCCAAGAGTCACACACACACTTTTATCATGGGATCTATGCTTTTCACATAATGCATCACTTTCTTTTATGAGGAATCTTCTAGAGGTTGTGCACATTGTGTTTTCAAGTAATTGTATTTCTTGGATAATCTTGTGTGTTCTAAGGTACAAATCTGAGATTTCTTGCTTGCTCCACCATATTATTTTTGTCGTTTTCTTCTTGTTCACTGTTTTCAGTGTTTGTGGTTGTTTTTAGTGAGGGGGAGTTTGGTTCATCTTGATTTGGGTTGGTAAGGGAGTTTGGTTTTTCATTGCAAGAGTTGTTTAGCATAAACACTTTGATATGTTCGGTAAGGGGGATTGGCTTTAATTGTTTTGCAAATTGCTATGCACTGTTTGCTAATTATTTCCTTCTTGTATGTTCCTGGTTTTTACATCGTCATATTTTTGTTTGTGTGGTTTATGATCTTATTTTTGTTGTTTGAGAGTTGTTTTTCATGAGTCTTAGTTTTCATCTATTCATGTTTTCCATCTCATGTTTCAAGATAATCGTGTCATATGTCTATTACTTTTTCATATACTCTTGTGGGACTAATAGTTGTTTTGGAGATTGTGACACTAATAACTGTTTTGCAGATCAAGACCTTGAGAAAGAAGTTGGCTTTTTTTGGCTGTAATGGGTTGAGGTGTTTAGGATTTTATTTGTTAGGCGTGTTTTGTCACGGCATTGCCAAAGGGAGAGATTGTTAGGTTTTATTCTTGGCAACCCCGTTTAACAAAACTCCTTTCAATTATATTTATTTTCGCACTTTTATTTCAGTGAGGCTATGAGTGTTTTGATGCGAATCCAACCCGAATTGTGCCTTTCAGAGAAGTTTGTGATGCTAATGCTTTCAAGATTGCTACTTCGCTGATTATGACGGGGATTGAGCTGCCCGGTCAACTCGCGGGGGTCGAGGGGACAGTGCCCCTTGGCGGGTCCAGGGCAGCACCACGGCGGGGTTGAGGGGCAGCGCCCCTGAAGCAAAATGCAAAAATCCATTCCAAGTTGCCGGTCCGCTCGAGCGGACTTTACCCCGCTCGCGTTGAGAATCCCTGGTTCCAGAAGTTTTGGTCGCCTGTAAAAGTACTGAGCGGTGTGATTTCGCGCTCGAGCGGGTTATCTAGCGCTCAAGCGGACCTCTGTTATATCACGCGCATATTTTGCTGAAGGCGCTCGAGCGGGCTGTTGGGCGCTCGAGCGGAGATCGCGGGACAGATTCTATAAATTCGCATGTTGGGTCAGATTTTAGGATGACTACTCCAGATTTTCTTTTTGAGTTCTAGGGTTTATATCTGGGGATATTTTGTGAGTTTTCTTTGATGTTTTGTTGAGTATTCAACTCATAGTTTAAAGATTATACATCAAAGGTTTGTTTGTTTATTCTATACAAAAGAGAGAGTTGTTCTTCGGTGGATTCTGAAGAATTCGAGCCTGAAGCTTTGGTGGATTCCGGAGTGGCTCATCGTAAAGACAATTCCGAGGTGAAGACGGGGTTAGAAGAGGCACATAGAGGTTGGTTCAATTAGGCGTGGATTCGCTAGGTAATTGAGAGTATACCTGTGTAATTCCTTTAAATCTTCTTAGTGGATTGTTTTGTGGCTATTGCCCGTGGTTTTTTTAATCACAGTTGGAGGTGTCCAATTGTGGTTTTTCCACGTTAAAATCGTTGTGTTGATTTGTCTTGATTGTTTGATTGGGATTGTTATATACTGTTTAAAATTGTTACATAATCACAAATCAATATCTAGAGGATTTTTAGATTTTTCATAAGTTATAATCTGTTAAGGTATAATCTATAATCACTTTCCCATAGTTATACCAAATGGGGCCATAGAAGGTTTTAATCCACAACTTGAAACCTATTTTGGGAGGTGACTTTTTTATTTATTTATTGATTTTTTTAAAAAAAACTTATAAAAAAATAGAGATGATGTGACTTAAATAAATCAATAAGTTAATAAATTGACTTTTTTCTTAGTTGTCAAAATAAGCCTGAGTATGCTCCTTAAATTTTTTTCATATAATACTTTATTGCATTAAAATGGTAAGATTTTCCAAACATTGTTTTTTAAAATTGTAGCCAAATGATATCATATATATATATATATATTATATATATATATAAATAAAAGGGAGTTTCTAACCACAAGTCTTGTGGGAACTCTAATATCTCTGTAACGAGTTGAATCAAATTGAATTTTGCCCTTATTATTATTGTTGTGGTGTTGTGAACCATTCTATTTGAATTGGTAAAAATAAATTGAATTACTTCTTTATTTCAACTTCATAAGGCCTGCTTGGCAAAATTATTTTTTTTAGTTTTAGTTTTAGTGATTCTTGGGTCTTGAGTAATAAATGAGATATAAATTCAATTTTGGGTTTTATTTGATTAGCCCATACTTAATCATTTTGGTTCATATTGAATTATGTGAATGGTGGGGACCACCTTAAGTCTTTTAAAATTTATTTATATTTTAATCTCAGTTGGAGATTTATTTTAAATTATTAAACTTCATTCATTTTGGATCCAATTGATTGAATCATGATTTGTTTCTAACCATGTATTATTTTTGTTGTTATTATTTATTTTGTAATCTTGAAAGAGTTATAAATATTTATGGTATGCACCATCAAACGAAATATATTTTGTGATGGAAAAATATTATATTCTTTTTGTCATTAATGATGTTAAAATATACTTTTAATTGATATATATATATATATATATATGTATATATAGATAGATATTTGTATTGAAGGGAAAAAAAAAAAAAAACAATTTTGAAAGCAGTAACACCTGGGCCTCTCTATCTCCTCTCTTATTTCCTTTCTTTTTCATTTGTTCTGGCAGAACACTTTTCCCCTTGTTTTCTTCTTTCTCTCTCTTTGGTCTCTCCTAGCTCTCGGTTTTCTCTCTCTCTTTCTCTCTCTCCGATTTTTTTTTTTTTGGGTTACATTTATCACATAAAATCTTTGATCTACCAAAATCTATTAGGTTTTAAACAATAGTTCTTAAGATCAAAGTGAAGAGCTTGGTGAGAGTAACGTTTTGACCGGTGGAGATCAAAATCCAACAAAGTCAAAAATTAGGATTTGTTTGTTTGTTTCCTCTTCTAGCTTGAGGTAGGGATTTTTCCTACACTTCTTTATGTACTTTTACTTAATTATATGGAGCTTTAAAGTTGTTTATAATTTAATTAGAATTTTTGAAAAATTTGTGATTTATTTTCTTAAGAGAGAAATTTTGAGACTTGGAATATGTTTGTAAGGTTATGAAAGAGTTATGTTTTAAATTTGAACAAAAATGGACTTCGATTCGATTGGTTTTGAAATTTTTACCGGTTTGTGACCAAAAGAGCATTTTTAAAGAAAACAAAGGAATTACGCTTAACTTTTGGGGCTTCCGATCAAAATAGGATGTCATAATTAAATAATGTTTGGAGAATGATTTTGGAAAGAAAATGATGTTTTCTTGGGCATTAACGGTATTATTTTGCTTAATGTATCTGTTTGAATAAAATCGACATGGTTAGAAATGGACCTTGAGAGGTTACCGGACATGATTGTGATATGAAAACTAGTGTTGTTGTTTATATTTGATGAGATATAGAATAGATTGCATTTATCAAAAAAAAAATGAAATTTAATTATTTAAATATCTGTTTAGAAATATCTGTTTTGGGCTATCGGTGGAGGATAGCCATGATTGTTGTAGAAATGCATGAGACTTAGGTAAATTGAACCACATTCCTTATTTGTTGCATTGGACATTGCATTACATTCATTTCATTGGAAATGTATATGTTTTTGAGAAATGTTTAGAAATGTATCTGCTTGCAAAAAGATGAATACTTGGTGAATCTTTGTAGGGGGTGTAGAACCGCGCAGTTAGGTGTCGAGCATTCCAATTTACTGGTAAAAATGACAGTGGTAGTGCATTTAGGCCTACTTGTAGACATTCATCTAGAGATTCACAGAGCCTGTATTCATGTAACATATATGGTTTAAAATGGAAATGATTTTATATCTGTTGTTGCATCTCAGCATTGCATGTTTTATAAAAAGAGAGATAAATTGTTTTATCATGAACATGGCATGAGCATACTCCTCTTTAGTCTTGTCATGGTCCATATGTTGTATAGTATATCTCTACTGGGTTATGGCTCACTCTATAAAGCAAACCATTTCAGGTATAGGTGCTATGCCTCCGGTACTGACTTAGGAGGACTCTGAGTTGAGGCAGTTGAGGCTTCATTTTTGTTTTATTGTTATTTATTGAATGTAAGCCCAAGGCTGTATTTGCGTTGAGTTGAAACTCCATTTTGTGTAACTAAGAATGTTCTTGGATAAATTTGTAAGCCTGTAGGGCACACATTATCTGTTTGGCTTCTATTTTATACTTGTTGTAAAATGCATGCTTGGGATTGGAAGTGGGGCATTGAGATATGAACAACATGCATTTGGCATTTGGGATTAAATGGAACTAGATGTATGGAATAGTTAGCTACAAATATGTATTTGTCTATCAAGTGGGTTTGTTGTATAAATAGATATACCCTGTCGAAATTTTTAGGGAGTAACAATCTCAAACTAAAATTTCTAATTTTTTGATTTTAAATAATTTAAAAAATCTTTTATAGCTCTCATTCAAGCAATATATATATATATATATATATATATTTAATATCTCTAAATTTATGACTTTCAAATAGAAAGTGTATCAAATATATAAAATAAAAAATAGAAAGTATACTAATCCATTTCAAAAATTGAATTTGAGAGCACTAAATATGGAAAGCATTCCATTAATTTAAATTTAAAATTATAACGATTTTAAATTGCAAAATATTGTCATTTCATTAAGGTTGAAAGTTGTAATTATTTTTTCTCATTTTTTTTATTTTGTTTAATTTTTTGTTAATACTGTTACAATATGATTGGTTTATAAATTAATTTTATATTTTTAAAATAAAATTTCAAATTTGGATTCTTACTCAAATTATGTTACTATAATTGGAATGAGATCAATATTCATTTCTTAAATTTTGTATCCTTTATTAAATTATAAAATAAAATTTCAAATTTAAATTTAAATTCTTCTTCAAATTATATTATTACAATTAGAATGAGATCAATATTCACATATGTCATATTATACATCTGTTCAAATTATTAATCGCTACTAATTTTTTTTCTTTGTTATTTTAAATTTTATAAAAAAAAGAAAGTATATCCTTCTAAACTATAAGGACTTGAGCAATAATATTTTTTAATATATATATATTTAACAAAAGAACAAAATATAACTTTTTTTTGTACTTACCAAACATGGTAGATTTTGTTAGATTTTTTTTTTTAATCTCAATTGTCAATTAAAATAAAGAATAAAGATATTTTTAGCTCAAATTGTTAAAAATTACTTTTGCTAAAATAAATTAGAAAGAAACGTTAATTTTTTTTTATTTGTTAAAAGTGATAGTTCGTTAAACTTTTTTTATTTTAAAAAAGAGGGTTATAGGTGATATTTTATTGTTCATCTAAAATTATTTTCAGATTAAATGAAAATACCATACTAAATTTGCTTCTTACCTTTTTTTATTCAAACACTTTTATTTTGTAAGAAATTTATTTTTATTCTATTTAATATTTTATTGTAATTTTTAAATTAAAAATAATTTCTAAAAAATCCTATTTAAATTATTTATGCCATTATAAAAAGTAAATTTTTTTAATAATAGTTTGGGAAGTGCTAGTATACTTTTTTACTTTTTATGAAAATATATGTAAAAAAGTAGAGATGTGATGTGATCCAAAATAGATAAAAAAAATAAAAATAAATAAATAAATAAATGTGAGCTAATATGACACTTTCCAAACAACCTGTTATTCTTCGATGATCGATTTCTAAAAGTTGTATTTTTAAAATATTTTCAAGAAAAATTCTATTGGAAATTTTAAGTATATTGCTTTTCTTTTGTTCATTAATATTAAATTTTTAATTAATTTTATTTATTATTTAAAAAATAAATTAGCAAATAATTTATATATATATTATATATAATTTTGTTTTGGTTTCTCAGGTTATTTGGTTTTTCTGCTCAAGTCCACTTAAATTTAATTTGAATTTTTGAATTTTTGCATAGGTTCTCATTTAATTAAAAATTATGTTGTTCAATCTTTAAAATTTTTTAACCTCAACTCAAGTTGTTTGGGTTGACCTCAACTAAGTTTACAATTCTAATAAGGGGGGATTGAAAGTTACATGCATAAACTTGTGAGAAATTAAAAAATAATAAATAAATTATGATAAAATTGTGGGACTTAAATTGTAAATTTCAATCTTTATTATTTTCATAATTTGCATACAAAAATTTAACGTTTTTATATTATTTTGTATAAAAATATATTATTAATATTTTTACATGCCGTGCATAGCACAAGTTACCACTAGTATAAATATATTGACAACGTTATCCAATTTAATTTTTTTACATGTCGTGCATAGCACAAGTTATCATTAGTATAAAGGGTAAATTACACTTACACTCCCTAAGGTTTGGGTTTAATACATATCACCCCCTGACGTTTGGGAAATTACACTAACCCCCTATCATTGTGATTATTTAGATGGAATGAAGACATTGAACTCATGCACTCTCTCTTTTTTTGCTTTGCTTTACTTTTTTTTTTCCCCTTTCCTTTTTTTTTTTAAAATGTAATTTTCTCTATTTTTTTATTAGGAGTTATTACCTTTTATATAAGTAGGAGGTTTGTGAAATGAGACTATTAACCACAGAGGTGAAAATGTAATTTTCAAAACGTTAAGGAGTGGGTAGTAATTAGACCAAACCTCAAGGGGTGTCAATGTAATTTACCCTAGTATAAATATATTGACAACTTTATCCAACTTTCTTTTGTCTATTTTAATAGAAAGTAGATAAAGACCTATATATGTTTGGAATTTCTCAATTTCATTTTGAAATATATATATCATATGTTGTTTATATATTTTGTAAGAATTATAATTTATTGGCTTCAATAGAAGATGTGCAAACAAAAGGTGTGTCCATTAATTGCCATAGAAAGGTCAACAAAAACCACATCAACTACTTCCATTTGATTTGCAGATGGTGGCTAAGTTGTATTTATTCAAATGTGTAGAGTGGTCCTCACTTCAATTTGCATATACCTATGTTCTACACTGCAACTATACTTTGTCTCAATAGTCAAAATCAAGTACAGACTATTTGATATGGACAGTTGGTTATCAACGCTGCTACAGAGCCCAAAATAGTCATGTTCGAATTTGGCTCGAAACTCAAAACGATGTCGTTTTGGATATCAAATTTTTTTTTCCTTTTTTCTTTCTCATTGGAAGAAGAAGAAGAAGAAGAACAAGAGAAGAGGAAGAAGAAGGGGAACCAGAAGAAGAAGAAGAAAAAAGAAGAGAAAAAAAAAATTAGATCCACTAGAAAAAAAAATTCAAAAATCAAAAATCAACTACCCTCTGTCTCATCTTCTCTTCGCCTCCGTTGCCGCCGATTGACCACCACCTCTCCCTCTGCCGCCGCTGCCCCTCTCTCTCTTTCTCTCTTCTAAACGCCCACCGCACCACCTCTCTCTTCAAAACCCTTCTCCTACCGCCTCAAATCTGGACTCTACCGACCTCTTCTGCATCATCGAAACCCTAGCTCTGGTCGATCACCATCAGTTCCACGGCTACCCTCCACCGATCGAAGGCTTCTCTGTCTCTCTCTCTCTCTCTCTCTTTCTCTTTTCTCTCATCTCCTTTCTCTCTCTCGCCTCGCCTCTATAACAGGTAAAGGAAGAAAAGGAAGAAAAAAATAAAATAAAATAAAATTTGAAACCCAAAACGACGTCGTTTTGGATTTCGAGCCAAATTCGAGCCGTTGATTTCGGGCCCTCAAACAATTTTCGATTGGTTATTATGATCGCAACCAATTACTTTAACGTTACCAAATTTTATTTTTTTTTAAATCAAGTACTACTATGTATTTGTACTAGTCTCTCAAGTACAAACTAGTCCTCTTTTTATAAATAGGATAAATTACAAACACATCCTCTAAGATTTACGTAAATTATAAATTATCTCATGTGATTTTAAAAATTACATTATAAGGTTTCTAATTTCATAATAAATTAGTCCTTTTATTAATAAATGATCAAGTTAATTAATAGTTTTTAATAATATTAAAAAAAATTTCAATTAATAATTTAGATAATTTTATTATTGTATAAGTGAACAGTTAAAAATTTTACTTTTTCAATTAATTCTGTTAAATTAAAAATTCTGACATGGAGATATTTGTAATTTTCCAAACTACAAGAGGCGATTTGTATTTCAAACAAACCTCAAGGATGTATTTATAATTTTCCTTTATAAATTTTTTTGTGGTGGCAGCGATGACAAATGTTACAATTACATCCTTTTTAATTATAATTAAATATCATATAAAGTATAATTTAAATTATTTTTTATTATAATTAAAATAATATCATAGCTAATATTATAATAAGTTGTAATTATACAATAATTAATATTATAATAAATCATAACTAATATTTTAATCAATCATAATTAAAGACCATAATCGTTAACACTAGACATATGATTCATCCATATTATATATTTATTGAAATCAAGCCCAACTGTTCCTGGGTACAAATGTGCTGATCATTTCTATGAGATTTCAAACGTTTGAGATTATTTTATTTTTATTCCTATACTTTTACACGATTTTCAATGAACCTTTCAGACTACTCTTATTTTCATGCGTACCCTCATACTATTTAAGTTACTATTAATTTTGCCCCTGACGTCACATTTGAAAAGGAAAATGTTAAAAAAATTACATTTGGCCCCAAATTTCAAAAGAGAGATGCAAACAAACCCTCCTATCACTTCTCCAACCCATAGACGAATCGATTTGATTCAGCAATGTTGACACCAGCCCTCTTAACAATTCTTCACCAAACACGACTTCCTGGGAGGAATTCTTGCCATTATCGAAATCTCCATGGTCCTCTCACGCCGTTCAAATCGACGATTACTATTCATACAAAAGCCTAATGGGTTCTCTTGTTCGCGAAGAAGGCCATATATACTCGCTTGCCACCTCTGGCAACTTGTTATACACTAGTTCTGATAGCAAGAACATTCGGGTATAGAAGAATCAAGAGTTTTCTAGGTTCAAATCGAATAGTGAATTAGTTAAAGCCATTGTAACTGCAAATGAAATCATCTTCACAGGCCATCAAGATGGGAAGATTCGATTATGGAAAGTATCTGCGAATAATCCAACAATTCACAAACGAATCGGGACATTACCCACGTTGAAACCTTATATAAAGAGCTCGATCAATCCGAGCAATTATGTTGAGGTTAGAAGGAATCAAAGTACAGTTTGGATCAAACATTTTGATGTGATTTCGTGCCTTAGTTTGAGTGAAGATAAATCTTTGTTATACTCAGCTTTTCGGGATAAGACAATAAAGGTTTGGAGAGTATCAAATTTGAAATGCTTGGAATTGATTCATGTTCATGATGACGCGGTGAATGCGTTGGTTGCCGGATTTGATGGGTTGGTCTTCACCAACTCTGCAGATAGGAGTGTCAAGATATGGTGGCAAGAGATGCAAGGGAAGGGTACCAAACACTTTTTTTCACAGAACTGCACCATATGGGTTGTAATGTTTTGAAATTTTCAAAATTAGTTTTTAGACAACTTTTGGCATAAAAAACCGCCCATTACACGAAGAAGTGAGAAAGCAAGGTAGTGTAGGGCGAAGTAGGAAGTGAGGTGAAGAGAATGGCGAAAGAATGAAGTAGAACCGTCAATAATTGAGAAAGATATGAAGTTCGAAAGATGGCTTGAAGAAAAGTCAAAAATGAGAAAAAAAGTTTTCTATTTTTTATCAACTTTCGGAGTTTCGATAGCATGCAAAAGGAGGAAGAACGAGACATGTGAGATGTGATACGAAAAACTAGACCGTGAGTTGAATCCAAGACATAAAAATGAGGCAAAACGGAGTTATGACGAAGGAGATAGAAGGGCTTGAAGTAGTGGTGGTTTGCTGGTAAAAAATGATGGATTTGCGTCTTTCTTTTAAAATTTGGGGTCAAAATGTAATTTTTTTAACATTTTCCGTTTCAAATGTGATCAAAAGAGCAAAATTGATAGTAACTTAAATAGTGTGGGAGTATGTGTGAAAATAAGAGTAGTCTAAAAAGTCATTAAAAATCATGTAAAAGTATAGAGGCAAAAATAAAATAATCTCCAAACATTTTCCCCAAGTATTGCCTCCCCCAATCCCCTAGTCTTTCTGAAAAGTTTATAAACCATCACATATAAATACTATATTATATAAAGTATGCACTTGAGTTATGGTCTGTCATTTTTTTCACTCAAAATATCCCTACATAACTACGTATAATTTTTAATTTCATGTAATTGTTCAAATCAGATTCAAATTAAAATTTGTAATTTTTCGCAATTTTAACCAAACACTAGGCTTCATTTGGAAAGTTGGGTTGGCATTTTAGTTTTTTTAGCTTAGGCTAAAATGTTAATTTGGATTTACTTTTTTGATATTTTTAACTTTTGTGATAGAAAAAATAAAATGATTATAGTTTGGATGTGACATTTTATCTTATTGACTTTTTAACTTATTTTATCTTTTTGTGGCTAATTTAATCAGAAAAAACCAACCCAACCCAATTACCAACCGACACCTTATTGTGCAAAAAAATCTCCGCATAAACTACCTATAACTTCTTGTTTATTGTAATTGTCCACATCAATTCAAATAAAAATTTGTAACTTCTTATAATTTCAACAGACCACTTCTTAAGTATACATAGACCTAGCATATATATATATACATAAACATATGGCATATGCCAACCAAGAAATTTAGAAACTACACATATGGCTTTGTTTGGCATAAAAAGCCTGAGTTAAAATAGTCACAAAAAGACAAAATAGATTAAAAAGTCAATAAAAGAAAACATTACATCCAAATCATAATCATTTTATTTTTTTTCTCACAAAAGTTAAAAAAGCATTTATTCCAAACGTTACTTTTTAACCCTAGACTAAAATAGTCAAAAAATTAAAAAGCCAACCCACATTCCAAACGAAGGCATAATAATAGAATCAGCATTTGCTCTGTTTGGTCCAGCTTTGGAAGTTATTTAATTTTTTTTTTATTAACTCTGTCAGAGTGTTTGGTGAATAGCTGGAAAAAAAAAAAAAAAAAATTATTACCTAAAAGCCAAGAAAGTGATATTTTACTTTTTATACTATTATTTGTTATATTTGAAAAGCTACACAAAACAAGTTCATTATATTTTCGATAGATGCTAATAAATTCAAGATCTCGCCTGAAGGAGTGTTTTTAGCTTCATTTTCTTATTATCATATTTTAAATTAAGAAAAACACTAAACAAGTCCATTATATATAGACACTTAAAAAAAGTTACATTAAACAAGTCCATTATATTGAGAAAATTTTGAATATATGCCAATATATCACAATGAAATGATGGCCCCAAAGCATAACACAAGAAAAACAAACATTTTTATTCCAAAAAAAATAGTATCCGGCAATTTACTTTTTATTATGCTATTGTTAAAATGTAACACAATGAACACAAAAAAATACACTTTATTAATGTATTATCTATCATGCCATTATGATAAAAATATTGTGCCAAATTTAACACAATGAATGTTTGATCATTAACCTATTTAAATTTATTGCACTATCCTAAAAATGTCATGTCATGCAATTTTTCTAATAAATTAATATAAAATTAAAATTTATTTTAAAAAAATACTAACCATCATATTAAATAATTTTAATTCAAAATGCAACTTTAAAGCATTCTATCAAAAAATATAAACCATTAAATTTGATTTAATTTATTTAATGTAAGTTCAAATTAAGCAAATGAATTAAAGTTTTTTAATGTATTAATCATTTTATTAAAAAATCTTAAATAAAAGTTTAATTTAAAAACACTACAAACCCATACAATTAGGTACACAATTATATCTTATGGTAAAAATTACGAAAATACAAAAAGTCTTACGAAAATACAAAAAGTCTCATAATTTTAACATAATTACATTAGGTGTCCTTAAAGTTTTAATTCACAAGACACTTAGCTCCGTTTTCATTTATAATTTGTTAGCCATAAAGATATATATATATATATATATATATATTGTATTTTCATCCTACCTGCATTAATTTTGGTCTATTTAACCTTATTAAAAGAGAGCTTAGTATAATTATTGGAAAACTGTGGAGCTACTTGTATTTTCTCTAAATTTCACAGGAGGGCCAATGTAATTTACCCTTAAAATATGATATTTTGACATTATATTTTGTTAAAATATGACACTAACACAATTGCAATTGTACAATCTACTAAAAATGATCTTAATAGTTACTCGATTGAGAAATGATATTCACACTCATTGTAACTTTTCGATTCTTTTTTGTCATCATGTCTCTCAAAAGACGAATGTGAGGCTAAAAAAACAATATGAATATCATATCTTTCATGATTTCATCAAATTTATCGTATAGCTTAATCTCATTTTTCTAAGATATAAATAAGTATAATCATCAATAAAGAGCATTGTTATATATTATCAGCATATGTCACCAAAATGCTTCATCTCCAATGTAGGGTTGTTATATATCCAAGTGACAAATACCATTTTCCCTAGTGAATTCTAGATTCACAATTTTTAATCAACTCTCACTGTAAGGAAATTTTTTGTGTAAAAAAAAAAAAAAGCAACCGTAGCTATGTATGGTCATCCATTCTGAGTTATTGTAATGAAATGCTTCTTTAAACCCTAAATATCAAGGAAGCAACACACCAATTGCATTAATTAAAATCCCAATTTATAAATACATATAAATTGTCATAAGCACAGAAAACACTTATCTTCAATTTTATGAAATTGAAACTCAGACATCAACCAACCAATATGTTCCAACAACCAGTTTCACTACTTTTGACTCCACTATTTTCCCTTTTTGCTTTTGTACAACATGTTGCTTTCACAAAAATACTAAATGATCTAGTGTGAAAGGGATGTTAGCTTTTGATAAAACTCTCTTTATAATGAACTATATTTTGTATTGAATTTTTATCACTTATTGATTCATATATCTTGCCCATAGGCTTACATCCTTTTATATAGAGAAGGTTATACATAAGTTCAATGAATAAGATCCATGAACCTAAACAACCTTGTAATTAATTAGGTACATGAATATAATCTAGACAATGTACTTAATAAATATAAAATACATGAATATAAAAATACATGAATACAAAGAATGTATGAACTCAATGTATCCAATGTATCTAATGTAAATATGGCATTAATTTTAACACTCTCCTTTAATGCCATATTGTGTGACACCCAACATTTCTCTAAAAAATTCAAATTTGTCCCTTGGTAGAGCTTTGATGAAGATGTCCGCAACTTGATCTTCAGTCTTGCAATACTTGATTTGAATCTCATCATCTTCCACAGCTTCTCTAATAAAATGATGCTTGATAACAATGTGTTTGGTACGAGAATGGTAGACAGGATTCTTTGCCATAGCAATAGCAGACTTATTATCACACATAATTGGAGTAGCTTCACCTTGCTTCTCACCAAAATCATCCAAAATTCTTCTTAGCCAAATTGCTTGTGTAGTTGCCAATGATGCTGAAATATATTCGGCTTCAGCAGATGATTGTGCCACAGTTTGTTGTTTCTTGGATAACCATGAAATTACACCCGATCCAAGAGAAAATGCATACCCAGAAGTGCTTCTCATATCATGACCACATCCGGCCCAATCACTATCACAAAATCCAATTAACTTTGCATCAAGAAATTTCTCATAAAAAATTCCATAATCAAGTGTACCTTGAATGTATCTCAACACTCTTTTTGTAACCCCAAAATGAATTTGGCTTGGACTGTGCATGAACCGAGACAATAAACTTGTAGCATACATGATGTCCGGTCTTGTAGCAGTTAAGTACAACAAACTTCCAACCAAACTTCTATAACAAGATGCTTCAGCTTCTTTGCTTCCATCTTCCTTTGACAACTTTTCATTCACATTCAAGGGAGTAACAACTGCTTTGCAATTCTTCATTTTAAATTTCTCAAGAAGTGTTTGAGCATACTTCTTTTGGCAAATAAAAACACTACCATTGTTTTGGTGGATTTCAATGCCTAAAAAATGATGCAATAGCCCCAAATCACTCATTTCATATTTCTTCATCATCTCCTTTTTAAAATCTCCAATCAAGTTTTCATCACTACCGATAAAAACCAAATCATCAACATAAAGTGAAACAATGAGAATACCGATTGTACCTTGCCTCTTGATGTACAAAGTTGGCTCACTTTTGCTTCTTTGAAAACCCTTTTCATTGAAGTAAGCATCAATTTCACTATACCATGCCCGGGATGCTTGCTTTAGGCCATATAAAGCCTTCTTCAACTTGTACACTTTATCTTCTTTGCCTTTGACAACAAAGCCTTGAGGTTGATCAACATACACTTCTTCTTCTAATTTCCCATTCAAAAATGCTGACTTTACATCAAGTTGGTGCAAGAACCAACCCTTTTGAGCCGCCAAAGCAATGATAGCTCTAATTGTATCAAGTCGAGCCACAAGAGCAAAAGTTTCTTGGAAATCAATTCCAGGTTGTTGTGAATACCCTTTTGCCACAAGTCTTGCTTTGTTCTTTTGAATAGAGCCATCCGGATTGAACTTTGTTTTAAAAATCCACTTCACACCAATTATTTCTTTTTCTTTCGGTTTCTCCACTAACTCCCAAGTCTTGTTCTTCTCAATCACATGAATTTCATCTTCCATTGCTTTCTTCCATGCTTCATCTTTAATTGCCTCTTCAAAATTTTCAGGTTCAACAATGCATAAATTGCATCTTGCATACACATCACTAAGACTCCTAATATTTCTTGGAGTTGAACTTGGAGATAAAGAACTTGAACTTGAACTTGAAGAAGATTGTGAACTAGCAATTGGTGACAATCTTTGTGGAGATTCAAGAGTTGCAACATCTTCAACTTGTAGACTTTCTGATTCTTCATTGAAAGTAATGCTTTGATCTTGGACTTTCTTTTCCTTCTAATCAAAAGACGCCTTCTCATCAAAGAGAACATCTCTACAAATAATCACCTTCTTTTTATCCAAACTGAAGAGTCTATAGCCTTTGGATTTTGAGCTATAACCCACAAAGATGCATTTCTTACTATTTTCATCAAGCTTGTGCCTCACTTCTTTTGGAACATGAGCATAACAAATGGAACCAAACACCTTCAAGTGATTCACCGATGGTTTCCTTCCACTCCAAGCTTCAAATGGAGTTTTATCCTTAAGAGCTTTTGTAGGACATCTATTCATCAAGTAAACTGCTGTATACACGGCCTCACCCCAAAAAGTTTTGGGTAGCCCCTTCTCATGTAGCATAGACTTGGACATCTCCTCTATGGTTCTATTCTTTCTTTCTGCCACACCATTCTGTTGTGGAGTGTACCCAACAATCAATTGCCTTTCCATTCCAATATCTTCACAAAATTTCATAAACTCATTTGAGTTGTATTCTCCGCCTCTATCACTTCTCAATACTTTCATCAAACAACCACTTTGTCTTTCAATAAGATTTTGAAATTTCTTGAAGATAGAGAAAACTTCACTCTTTTGTCTCATGAAATACACCCAAGTCATTCTAGTAAAATCATCAACAAAGATAATAAAGTATTTGTTACGTCCATGAGTTGGTGTATCCATAGGTCCGCACACATCGGTATGGACAAGCTCCAATGGTGCTTTAGCTCTCCATGCTTTCTCATTTGGAAATGACTCCCGGTGATGCTTTCCAAGTGCACAACCTTCACAAATATGTTGCACTTCATGAATGGTTGGCAACCCAAAAACCATATTGTTTTGTTGTAGATGCTTCAAGCTTTGAAAATTCAAGTGCCCAAATCTTCTATGCCAAAGCCATGAATTATCAATCACATCCATCTTCAAAGCCGCATTTTTGCTATACCGAAAAATGAGAGGAAAACTTCTATTCTTCTCCATCTTGATTTGTGCTACAACTTGGCTTTTCCCCCGTTTGTCAAAAATTTTGCAAAAATCGCCTTCAAAGTGAACAAGATATCCACGCTCCATAAGTTGTCCAACACTTAGCAAATTTTGCTCTAAGTCTGGAACTAAGAGAACATCGGAAATGAATCTTGTACCCATCTTGGTTTCTATAGCAATAGTACCTTTTCCTTTTGTTTGGACTCAGGCACCATTCCCCATTTTTACTTAAGGACTGGAGGAAGCATCCATTTTTACAAAAATGCTTTCATCTCCTGTCATGTGATTGCTACATCCGCTATCTAGAAACCATACATCCTTGGTTTGATCCGATGCCTTGTGACAAGCATAGAACATGTGCCCTTCACTTTCTTGCTCCTCAGAAAAATTAGCTTGTTGAGTGCTCTTGACTAGACAATCCTTCTTGATATGCCCAAATTTGTTGCAATTGTAACATTTTGGCTTTCCTCGAAACCAACAATCTTTATCAACATGATTGCTTTGGTTGCAAATTCCACACTTTTGTTGAGTGGACTCTTCATTTTCCTTTCTTTGAAAATTAGACCTTCCTCTTCCTCTTGCATTTCTTACTCTTCCAGTTGCATTTCTTCCTCCTCCTCTTCCTCTTCCTCTTCCTTGGAAATTAGAGGTACTAACATTGAGCTTGGATTGAAAGGCACTTTCAATTGACTTTTTAGATTGCCTACTCAACCTTTGCTCAAATGCTTTCATTGAACCCATCAATTCTTCAATACTCAAATCAGCAAGATCTTTAGTTTCTTCAATGACAGCAACAATGGGATTGTATTTCTCCGGCAAACTTATCAAAATTTTCTCAACAACTCTTTGATTAGTAATATTATCCCCATAAATTTTCATTTGGTTTACAAGTTCCATAACCCTAGAAAAATAATCCTTCAACAATTCCATATCCTTCATCTTTAAATTTTCAAAATCTCTTTTCAATGACTGAAGTTTGATGGTTCTTACCTTCAAGTTGCCTCTATACTCTTTCTGAAGAATATCCCATGCCTCCTTCGCTTTTGTTGCATTGATAATTCTTAGAAAGATTGCTTCTGAAACTCCTTGTTGAATAAAAGAGAGAGCCTTTGAATCCTTCTTCCTTTGCTCTTTTACTTGGTTCTTTTGGGGATTTGTCAAAGCTTCTACATCTTCAGGTTCCTCGAACCCATTCTCAACAAGATCCCAAAGCTCCGTATAGACAAAAATAGTTCTCATTTTCACATACCAAAAATCAAAATTTTCACCATTAAAGATAGGAGTGGATACATTTTGGTTGATGGGATTCGCCATGGATGTCGGTTTGTTCTTCTTCGGGGCTTGTTTTCCCGTATCCGATCTCTACGCCCAGCTTGCTCTTGACCCAACCAAAGCTCTGATACCACTTATGTTAGCTTTTGATAAAACTCTCTTTATAATGAACTATATTTTGTATTGAATTTTTATCAATTATTGATTCATATATCTTGCCCATAGGCTTACATCCTTTTATATAGAGAAGGTTATACATAAGTTCAATAAATAAGATCCATGAACCTAAACAACCTTGTAATTAATTAGGTACATGAATATAATCTAGACAATGTACTTAATAAATATAAAATACATGAATATAAAAATACATGAATACAAAGAATGTATGAACTCAATGTATCCAATGCATGCAATGTATCCAATGTATCTAATATAAATATGACATTAATTTTAACAAGGGAATGTTGATTTCATTGGACCATTGTTGACAGACCCACCAAATATATTCTCCTCTTTTATTGATGTACTTACATACGTAATGTATGTGTTGTCATTAATAAATTTTTCTTTTTGCTGATCAAATAAAAGTAGCAACTCAATGCATGACACTTCTACTATAGTAAGCCTAGGGAGGACAAACACACACCTCCCAAGTCTAAAGATATTGTTTTCATTATTCAGACTCGCACCACTAAGAATCCTAACATTAAACCTTACTGTTGGGCCCAACAACCCTTTTGCAAGTTGCAACAATTACGATGCAAATACTTGTAAGGAAAATTACAAGGCCCAAAAAAGAAAATTACTTGTGAGGGCTATATCAACTCCTTCCTTAAAAGGCTTATGTTAGGTTCATTGAAATGAGTTGGAATGAAATAATCATTCCATCAAAATATTCATTCTCACGTTTGGTTCACTAAAAAAGTTATGAAAAATACATTACAAATAGAATTATCATTGTAAAGGAATGATTGTTCCACAAAAAGGATAAGGAATAAACATTCCATTCAAATCCACATTCATTCTAGCGAACCAAACACTACATAATTCATTCACATGTGGAGAAATACCACATAAGAAATTTGTAATTATATATGCACGCCAGTAGCTCAATGCCATAACTTTCAAATTGCATCCACAATTCATGAGGTTAAAAAAAGGGGACAAAAGTAACAGCAAGCCTAAACAATAACAGCAGCAAACAATGCTAGTAGTAAGGTATGACGAACCAGAATCAGTACCACGATAATGCAGCACACCGGAATTACTTCCATTTCTTGAACTTCAGGAACTTCCCCACGTGGTGCTTTCCATGCTTCTTGTGTTTGCCGAACTTCCTGTGTTTGAATTTCCCGTGCTTAAACTTCCCATGGTGATGGCCATGTGACAGATGATGACCGCCATGTGAGAAATGATGACCGCCATGTGACAGATGATGAGCTCCATGAGCAGCAGCCACAGCAGCTGCACCCCCAGCTATCAGTGTTCCCATACTAGGTCCTCCATGCCCTGTATATATTATTAATGTAAGAAATAACATGTTATCAATAAAGGGAAAAAATAATAATAATAAAAGCTTAGTGTTACAATTGAACAAACAGCATTGCAAGCCTGCCTGCTTAGGGTGTTAAGGATCATCATTACCTTGCATAAATGTAATTTAACAGGTACATTATTATATTATATTGCAAACTAGTAGATGTAAATAGGAGGCAGAGAAATGAAAAATTAACACACACACACACAACAACAAAAAAGAAGGTTCTATAATTAGAGACAAGCCGTCAAAATTTTACAGTATTTCAAATTAGGGTATCCTAGTTTACTCCTCTTTACCGCTGGGATGAAAGGGAATTCTACAACTTTTTTGGTGCCAAAAATCATTAAAAAAACTTCTGCTTCTGATTCCTCCTAGGTGACAATATGCACTTAATAGTTTTTGCCGGTTTGAGTTTCTTGTTTTGGATTTCAAAAACACTGAATAAACGCACAAACTAATCAAAGGTTCTAGGAGTTGCACATTTCTTCTGCCAAGTGCCAACCATTTGTTCAAACATTTCTTGCAGGTGGTGATACCATTTACCTTTAACACACCATTGAGAGTTTTTTTAACTGCAAATTTTTTATAGAAATAAAAATTCCTGACATTTGAATACCCTGAGTAGGTCACAACATTTGGATTAAAGCCCTTTGTAGGCTGCCCATAATGGACCTATTTCCACCATTATTCTGTTTAAATGACACGATCAAAAAACTAAAAGCAACACATACCGTGCCCACTTCCCTCATCACAACAGAAAAGCAAAAAACGCTCACAAGGTCCTTCACAATCAAACGAAAAACATATCCTAATATTGGAGGACAACTGAAATAACAACACATGGCAAAAAAAGCCAATAATAAGGTCCTTCCTGAGTGAAGCAATGACAATCTATTGGCAAACATAATCTAAAAACAGATGAGGATGTCAAATTTAGATCCAAGTACAAAGAAATGCATCAAACATACCTGAATGATGTGACTCCGATGGACTAGGATAACCTACTTGTGGATATCCACCTGGGGAAGGATATGTTGATGGTGGGTATCCACCAGGGGGAGGACATCCAGCTGGTGGGTAGCCACCTGGGGGAGGATATCCAGCTGGAGGGTAACCACCTGGGAGAGGATATCCGGCTGGAGGGTAACCACTGGGAGGAGGGTATCCAGCCTGTAGGTAACCTTAAGGGGATATGCCTGAGGAGGGTAGGGTATCCTTGGGGAGGGTATGCCCCAGGAGGCGGAGGGTATTGTCCACCAGGATAACCAGAATGATTGTGACTCCCACCACTCATTCTTCTTCAACTTGAAATTGATGAACTGAGAATGTAAATACAGGACATTAGAATGTACAAGAATTTTTTGGAGTGAAAAGAAAAAATGCACCAAATGTGTATCATGAATGTACTGGCATTTACATTACTACTAAATTCAAAGCAACAAGAACAAGCAAAGACAAGAAAATCAAGAATCCTAGATACAAACAACAAAGAAGATCAAGATTCACTTTTTCATTACTACTAAGTCATCAAGTTATTTTATATGTAGAGAGAGTGAGAGAGATGGATAGCAATGGAGGGAGAAAGAGAGCTCCCCAGACTGAATGGGGTTTTCAAATATATGGATTTAGACGGAAAATATGGACAGAGAATCCAAATCCCAAATGTATATCACAGGAGGAGACGTATGGGAAAGTGATGGAAAAAGAGGGGAGCTTCTATTTTTACAATTTATTGCATTGGTTTGATTTTCAAATTACTTTCAAAAGAGAAAAAAAAATTAAAATAAAAAATTAAATTGATAACAAAATTACATTTAGCATTGTGGGATAATTAGGAAAAAGTTCACATTTATAGAGTAATATATTATTTGGTCCAAGATTTGATTTTTTTTTTTTTTTTCCGCGATAATGACATGTTTAAAGTAATTGTTTGGAGAGTGAAATAATTTTTTTTGTGCTTGAATTGTACCCCATTGTCGAACAACTACTGGTTGATAGTTGGAAAAGTTCATCGGCATTGGAAAAGTCATTGATGGCATCCAGCAACAACAGTAGCGGTGGTGACGATATTGACAAATAGATAGATTAGGTGAGCAGCTATGTAACACATGAACAAATAGATAGATAGATAGATAGATAGATAGATAGATATGGTGAAATGCTCTATCAAATTATAATTGTCCTTTTAGTCCCAAAAAAATAGGACTTCGGCCTATAGGCCCAAAATTTAAAAAAATTGACCTCTAGATTGAGTACCTTATCATTTTTATATAGTTTTATCTTTTGAAAGGGTAAAAATAATTTTTAAAAATTCAAATATATCTTTTTGATATTTATTTTTGTCAAACTAGTTTTTATTTTTTCAAAAAAAAAAATTTAAAAATAGTTTTAGAAAATCAAATAAAAAATTATTTTTTAAGTTAATTATACTTTGCATCCTTACATTTTTACTATAATCTCACTTTAGTTCCTTCACTTAAAAAAATAAAAATAACTAATTCCATGGTACTAAATTTGTGCAATTGTTTGTTTCATGGTAGCAATGATTGTCCTAGTTATGCCCAACTTTTCCATAAGAAATCTACAATCAAGAATGATGTTACTGTATTTTAGACGTGCGTCATGGTAATTGTTTATGAAATCCACCACTATGAGGGCACACCGCTTATCTTATATGTTCAACTAACCATATAATTTTTGTCTAATTGATTAGACTTTGTCAGCTCTAGCTGTGTCTTAACTTTGTATGAGATTGAGTTACATCTACTGTTTATTTTTATGGGATTGGATTCTCTGAAGTTTGCCATCTAATTTGAGAGTGTTTAGATTTGGTCAGCCAATTTTAAACAATGCTGCCCTCTAATGGAACAAAAACTTAGACCTATCTTTGCCAACTCTATTTTGTTGAGTGACTAAGAAAGTAGCAGGGACATACCTATTCATGATTGCACTGCAATTCTTGCTCTTCTGCCTCCAAGTTTTGTGTTGGTTCGAAGAAGAGTGTTCCTAATCATGGCAACTGAGTAACAACGTCATTGATGGCTTGTCGATCTCTCAACAATTCTTGTGAACATGCAATTCCAACATTAAGTGTTGGAACGTGTCCCACATCGCTTGAAGTTGTTCCATCTGTACTAGTTATAATGTTTCAGTTTTCCACTCCTTAATACCTGGGTTTTAAGGAGAAATGTGTGCTGTGCTTTTCAATTTTAAGTACTAAAATCAAGCACTCCTGAAATTTAGCATTGCTAGCAGAGCCAGGATTTTGAGTGTTGTTGATGCTTGAGCTTGCCGCCCCATTTTCTTTTTGTTGAAACAGTGTTGGGTCAACATTGCTCTGCATTTCTTCAGGCAAAGCCATCTTAACATAGTCATGGATACCCAAACCATCACAACACTTTTTATTTGTAGGTCTTATCCCCATGAACATCTTTAATGAAAGGATGCCATGACTATACATATCACCACCTCATTTCCTATGCCATACTCTGCAATTCATCCGTTGTATTTTATGTGAGAGTAATAAATTGGAAAGAAGTTGCTAGAAAAATATTATAGTGCTTTGCAAGGAATGAAATCAAAGAACCATTAGTTCTATTTCAGTGACTAAATAAGTGCAGTCTTGGTTGTGTGAATCAACTCTAGATTATGTTCCATTGTATTTTATGTGAGAGTAATAAATTGGAAAGAAGTTGCCAGAAAAATATTATAGTGCTTTGCATGGAATGAAATCAAAGAACTGAGCATGCTTGGTTAGAGTTTTCCAAAAACTCTTTTCAGAAAATTCTATTTTCTTATTTTCCGTGTTTTTTTGTTTTTACTGAATTTTTTAATATTTTAAGCAATTTTTCTTACTTTTTAGACATACCCAAGGTTTTAAAAAGTAGCCGCAACCGTTACATAACACCGTTATGTAATGGTTTTGATGGTTACCGCCACCCGTTACGGCTGCTTTTGCAGTGCGACTGAGATTCACAGGTGTGTCGGCCGTAGCGGTCGTAACAGTGCCGTAACAACCGTAACGGCCTGTTACGCATCGTTACGTAACGGTTCCAAACTGTTTCTTTCGAAAAAACACACAAAAAAAAGTTAAAAATGGGGGGAAGAGGGATAGAGAGAAGAGAGAAGATAAAGAGAGAAGATGGAGGGGCAAAAGATAGAGAGAAAGAAGAGGAAAGATGAAGAACATGTTATTGATTTGTTGAAGCTGTAAGACCTATGCTATTCTATTCAGCTGCTATCACTTAACCATTTTGTTTGGGTGCGTCTGTCTATATATTGTTTGAAAATAATAATAATAATAATAATAAGTGTGGTCATTATCTATTTGGATTGGTTAAAATATGTATATATATAAATTTAGGCTCTTATTTATTCTCTTACTTTTGTCATTGTTTATCATATATATAATAGTTAGTAATTGATTTTTTTGTATAATATAAAGTTATTAATTATTAAAATAAAATGTAAAAAACTCAGTTTATAGTGATTTAAAAATATGAAATATATTGGATCATACTTAAAAATTTACAAAAATTGATCAATATTTATTTTAAACCTAATAAATATTACCATGGAAAAACAAATATGCGTATCGGTAAGTTTTTTTCAAATTGTGCGAAAAATAAAAAAATTTACGGTTCCGGTTACCACAACCGTTACGTTACGTCCTTTATAGCCCGCAACCGCACCCGCACCACCGCCACCGTTATGGCGACCGCAACCGCTTTTCAGAACCTTGGACATACCTAACATAAATATACCTAAAAAGTAAAAAAATTATGAAGGAAACCTTTTAAAAATTCACTAAATATCAAAAGTACAAAAAAAAAAATACGAGAATTTAGTACATTTTTTGTATTTTTATGTATTTATTAATTTTTAAAAATATTTTTTCACAAATTTTTTACTTTTTAGATACATCTAAATAAGGTGCATCTAAAAAAGTAAAAAAAAAAGTTTAAAATTTTAAAAATATTCACTAAAAACAAAAAAATACGAAAATCAAAAAACTCAGTTTTCAAAAAACTTAATCCAAAAAACTCAAACCAAACACACTTTACTAAAACAGTGCAGTCTCGGTTGTGTGAATCAACTCTAGATTCTGTTGGTTAGTGAAGGAAAAAAGGAAAACAAAGAAGAGCCTAAGAGGTATATTTACCAGGAGCAGCATAACCAACAGATCCTCTCATGCCAATAGAACTTGATTGATTTGCAGAATTGTCAAGAGGTGGTTTCTGGAATGAATCTTGCTAATCCAAAGTCACCTACCTGTGCAGTCATTTCGTTGTCTAAAAGAACATTGCTCAGCTTAAGATCACAATTAATTATTGGTTTAGGGCAGTGATTGTGAAGATAATCAAGTGCAGAAACAACATCAATGGCAATATTTAACCTTTGGAGAAGGTCCAAATTCCTCAAGTACTTGTGTGCCTCATCTTCGTTCTCATTTCATGTAAACCAATCCTCTAGGCTACCGTTGACCATAAACTCATAAACAAGAGCTTTGAAATCGTTACCATGATAGTCAACACTTGAACATGCCGTGAGAACCTTGACAAGATTCCGATGTTTGATGTGCCTCAAGGCCTCACACTCAGCGAAGAAACTCTTGGAAGCACCATGACATTGAAGATTTAGTACCTCTACTGCTACAATCTTTTCACCTTGACTAAGAATTCCTTTGTACACCAAACCAACACCAATCAAATTGGATGGAGAAAAGCCATCAGTAGCTTTAAGTAGACTTTGATAGGACAATTTCAAAAATGAGTTCCCTAAAGATATCAAAGAGGGTACTTTTGATGTCTTTTTGAACCAACAAAAATATAGGAAACACAATATCAAAATTAGTCCTAGAAGCCCAACAACTGTGGGAATTATTAATTTCAAGGTGCGAGAAAATCGTTTCCTTGTGAATCCTTTGGAGTTGCAACTGTGTAGTTGTAATTCAAGAATTCCACCACAGACCTTGGTGTTTACCTTAACAGAAACTGCAGTTGCATTCTTAAATACACCTTTTTTGGTGCATCACCCTCAAAATCATTGAATGATAGATTGAATTTTTGTAAGAAGAAAAAACCCCCTTACGTTATGTTTGGTTGGGAGATTTGGGAAAGGATTTGGAAAGGAAAAGGGAAAAGATGTGTGAAACTAAGTAAAATGTAAGTATATTTTATTCACATTTTACATAAATTTTTCTAAACCTTGCTTAAGAGGGAGTTTCATGCACTGGGTACACCCTTTTTTTTTTTCACCAACCTTTTCTCTCTCATTTTCCAAATCTCTTCTCAAATCCCCTAACCAAACACAACGTTACTGGTCTGGTATTTTTTTTTAAAGAAATTATTGTTAGAGAGATCTAATTCCTCCATACCTCTCAAATAACTTAAAGATGATGGAAGGATTCCCCCAAATTTGCTGCACTCCATATATAATAATCTCAGTTTTACAAAGCTACCAATAGTACTTGGGATTTCACCAGACAACATATTCTTGGAAAGAACTAATTGCTCTAAATTTTTTAAATTTCCAACTCCCACTGAAAGGGAACCAGTCAATTCATTATGGGACATGTTTATATACAATAATGATGAAAGGCTGACAAGTTCCCCAGGTATGGTACCACTAAGATCGTTTTGGTCAAGACTTAGTTCCACCAAATATTGGCATTTCCCCAAACTTGATGGGGTGCTGCCATGAAGATTATTTATGGATAATCTAAGTGCTGTTAATAAAGTCAAATTTCCAAAAGACCATGGTATAGTCCCGTAGAATTAATTAGCTGAGAGATACAATTTTTGTAGCTTTTGAAACTTCCTAATATCAGCAAGAATGTTACCTGTTGTTAGCAGATATTTCAATATTATAATGTGTTATTGGTTTGATTTGTTTTCTTTTCCTCCAAGTCTTCTTCTCAAGTCTTCCAAGGAAATTGCCCACCAATTTCCTTTCCTATTCTTATCCTCCAAGTCTTTGCCTAGTCAAGTCTCCGTCAAGTCTTCCAAGAGCCAAGTCTTCATACTTATCCTCCATTCAACTTCCAAGGAGCCTGCAAGCAACTTCCAAGAATCCTCCAAGAAACCTGTCCACCAAGTTTCATCTTCTATAAATTGAGCTAATCTCCTATCTTGGAACATATGAGAAGAAGTTTTGGTTGCTTTATTATGTTTTATGTGAGATTATCAGGCAAATAAAAAAGGGTGTATATGATAAAGCTTTGGGTTCAATCAATTGTGCAGTATTGGTAAACCATACGACTTAGTCGGGCTGTTGTATCCTGGGGGGACAAGTCAAGGTTTTTTCTGTTGCACTGGTGTGAGGCTTTGCCTAACCGCAAAGGGTTTGAATCTCCTTAAAGAGAACGAATTTCCCGCGCCTCAGCCCTTACAATAGTTATTGTAATTTTTATTATTTATATTTTATGGTGTTTTATTTGTAATTATCACCAACAATTTTAAGGAGATTCAAGTAGCAAAAATTCATGGAGCCAGTACTGGAGAAGCCCAACGAGAATACCGGCGATCTCAACAAGCCCTTTCGGTTCAAGGGAGCCCATTTCAAGAGATGGAAAGGCAAGGTGCTTTTCTATCTTAGTCTCCTCAAGGTGGCCTATATCCTGACCGAGAAAAATCCGAACAAAGTCCCCACTGAAGAGATGACCGACGAGGAGTTTGCCGCTCATCTTGAAAAAATCGAGAAATACAACGCAGATGAGTATAAATGTCGATATTATCTTTTGAATTGTCTTTCAGATCAATTTTATGATTATTTTGATACTACTTACACTACTGCCAAGAAATTTGGGAAAGCCTTGCAGAATAAATATGACACTGAAGAGGCAGGCGCTAAAAAATATGCTGCAGGCCGTTTTTTCCATTATCAAATGATAGATGAAAAATCAGTGGTGGAGCAAGTTCAAGATTTTCAGATGCTAGTGGCTGAAGTTAGATCCGAAGGCATCAAAATTGGAGACAATCTTGTTGTAGCAGGAATTGTTGACAAACTACCATCATCTTGGAGGGAGTTCCAGAAGTCAATGCGTCACAAGCAAAAAGAGACGTCCTTGGAGACTCTAATCACACGGATTCGGGCAGAGGAGGAAGCACGAGGACAAGATGCGCTTATGACACAAGAGCATTCCACTGCAAAGGTAAATTTAACTTCTGGAATACTTTACCTAAAGGTCGATTTCATAAAAATAGTCACTTGAAGCCAGTTAAGAAAATCTGGAAAAATATTGGAAGGCCACAAAATAAAAATTACCCGAGGCAAAAGAAATGGAACCAAGAACCCCCTTCACAAGATCTGACAAATGTGACATGTTTTGTGTGTGGCAAAAGTGGGCATATTACTCAAACTTGCAAATTTTGGAAACAACAGTCTTGACCACAGGCTAATGTTACTGAGGAACCATTTGTGGCAATGATTACAGATATTTTTATGGTTCAATCTGTGGAAGGGTGGTGGACAGACTCTGGTGCCAATAGGCATGTCTGCTATGATAAAGATTGGTTCAAAGATTTCACTCCTTTTAATGAGGAGATGACTGTTATGCTTGGTGACTCCAGTTTAACCAAGGTGCTCGGGTGTGGGGATGTTGAGTTGAATTTTACCCCTGGACGTGTGCTTGTTTTAAAAAATGTGTTGTACACACCGTCCATGAGGAAAAATTTGATGTCAAGTTATTTGTTCAACAAAGCTGGTTTCAAGCAGACTATTGAATTTGACCAATATGTAATCACTAAAAAAGGCATATTTGTGGGGAAAGGGTATGCCTGTGATGGAATGTTTAAATTAAATGTTGAGAATAAGAAAGCACATGTTTCTGTTTACATGTTGTCTTCTATGAATTTTTGGCATGCTCGTCTGTGTCATATTAATAGCCGATATGTGGGAGTCATGAGTAGTTTAGGATTAATTCCCAGACTAACAAATAAGTTTGAGAAATGTGAAGTTTGCAATCAAGCAAAAACAACTAAAAGGCCTCATAAAAGTGTGGTGAGAAATACTGAATTGTTAGAATTAATTCACACTGATTTATGTGAATTTGAAGGAATTTTAACACTTGGTGGAAATAGATATTTTATCACTTTTATTGATGATTTTTCAAAATAACTTATGTATCCTTGTTGAAAAATAAATGTGATACTTTTGAAAATTTTAAAAAATTCCTTCTTGAAGTTGAAAATCAATTCAGTAAAAAGATTAAAAGATATAGAAGTGATAGAGGCCGAGAGTATGAATCTTTTGGATTCAACTCGTTTGCTCAGTCTTTGGGAATAATCCATGAAACTACTCCACCATATTCACCTGCATCTAATGGTGTAGCAGAAAGGAAAAATAGAACTTTAACTGATTTAACAAATGATATGCTAATTGAAGCAGGTGCTCCTTCAAATTTGTGGGGAGAAGCAATTTTAACTGCATGTTATGTTATGAATAGAGTGCCACATAAAAAAACAAAAGTTACACATTTTGAGTTGTGGAAAGGGCATAAGCCAAATTTGGGGTATTTGAGGGTTTGGAGGTGTCTAGCTTTTGTTAGACTTGTGGACCCTAAAAGACCTAAATTAGGTGTGAAAGAGCTGCCATTTGTGCTTTTCTTGGATATGCAACAAATAGTACAGCCTATATATTTTTTGATATGGAAAACAAAATAATTTTTAAATCAGGTGATGCAATTTTTCATGAAGAAAAATTTTCTTTTAAATCTAAAAATAGTGGGGGTCAAAATTATCAAGAAAATATTTTATCTGAAACCGGTTCCTCTACTCCTCTTTTACAAAACCAAGATACTGTAGTTTTTGAACCTAGAAGGAGTAAAAGAGCCAGATTAGAAAAAGATTTTGCCCCTGATTATCATGTTTTTAATGTGGAGGAAACTCCATTAACTTTACAAGAAGGTTTGGCATCTCTTGACTCTGTTTTTTGGAACGAGGCTGTAAATGATGAGATGGAATCATTATTATCCAATAAAACTTGGGTATTAGTAGATTTACCACCATGTTGTAAAACTATTGGCTGTAAATGGGTTTTGAGAAAAAAACTTAAACCAGATGGAATTATTGATAAATATAAAGCAAGGCTTGTTGCAAAAGGTTTTAAACAACAAGCAGAACTTGACTTTTTTGATACATTTTCTCCGGTTACTAGAGTTACATCCATTAGATTATTAATTGCAGTGGCTGCAATTCATGATTTAAAAATTCATTAAATTGATGTTAAAACAGCCTTTTTAAATGGAGACATGGGTAAAGAAATCTATATGGATCAACCTGAGGGTTTTGTGGAACCCGGTCAAGAAAGCAAAGTGTGCAAGCTAGTTAAATCCCTATATGGCTTAAAACAGGCCCCTAAACAGTGGCATGAGAAATTTGATTCATGCATGATTGAGAATGGCTATAAAACGAATGAATGTGATAAATGCATCTACTGTAAATCTGAAGAAAATTCACTGTTATTATTAGCCTCTATGTGGATGATTTATTTATATTTGGCTCTAATTTGCATATCATCATGGAAACTAAAAATATGCTTGATAGCCATTTTGATATGAAAGATCTTGGTGAGGCTAATTATATTTTGGGAATAAAAATTACCAAAACTTGTGATGGTATATTTCTTGATTAGTCACATTATGTTGAGAAAATTTTGAGAAAATATAATTTTTATAAGTACAAGCATGTTCTTACTCCTTTCGATCCTCATGTGCATTTATTTCCTATTGAAAATGATGAGGATGTAATTAATCAAAAGGAATATGGTAGTATGATTGGTAGTTTGCGCTATGCGACTTACTGTACTAGACCTGACATTGCCTATGCAGTTGGAGTACTTAGTAGGTTTACTAGCAAGCCTGGCAGTGATCACTGGCTAGCCATTGAGCGGATTATGAAATATTTATCTAGTACCATAAAATTTGGCTTGTTTTATAATAAGTATCCTGCAGTACTTGAAGGTTACAGTGATGCCAATTGGAATACCTTGTCAGGTGATTCATTATCAACCACTGGTTACTTATTTACATTGGGAGGTGGTGCTATAAGTTGGAAATCGAAAAAACAAACCATTATTGCTAATTCAACAATGGAGGCTGAGCTTATTGCTTTAGCTACAGCTAGTGAAGAAGCAAATTGGTTAAGAGATTTTGTTAAATGAAATCTCTTGTTGGGAAAAATCGATTCCACCTATATTGATTCATTGTGATAGCACCACAGCAATTGGTCGAGTTAATAATCGTTATTATAACGGTAAATCCAGACCTATTAGAAGAAAACACAGTGTTGTGAGATCTTATATGAATAATGGCATCATAAATGTGGATTATATTAAATCTGGTGATAATCTTGCAGATCCATTAACTAAGGCCTTAGCAAGAGATAGAGTCTGGAATACATCGAGGGGGATGGGGTTGAAGCCCATTGAATATAGCAGGAGCCATGTATGAGGATACTCAACCCAGGGACCAGAGATCATGTAACTGGGTTCAATAAGAAAAACGATCATATGATGGCCGTGAGAAATGCACTAAATTACTTTTTATCCATCCATATGATGTAAGTTCATTTATCCTGTAACGTTGTAGAGGTTGAGTTATTAAAAAACTCTTAATGAATTTCTGTAGCTCTTATTGAGTGGGGTGTCATAGTTACAGGAGCACCCTTGACAGAATTCACCTATGTGAGTGTGGTAGTGGGGCCGCTACCTATGAGATTTGGGCTAATTCTCAAACACACTCATGAATCCTGGGATCGCACAAGGCCGTAATGTGCTGGCTTTTAAAGCTTATGTGAACACCTGGAATATTTTGTGTGCGCAATAATTATTTATTTCCCTTAAGTAGTCATAGTTCAATGCTGAGCATACTATTGGCTCTGGAGTAGATATTATTGTTTCACTAATGGAGGTTCAATGCAGAGCACACTTACCATGATGCATAATATCCTTATTTGTCTAATAATCTCAGTTTTTGTTACCTATAATATTAAAATAGGTGGGGGAATGTTAGCAGATATTTCAATATTATAATGTGTTATTGGTTTGATTTGTTTTCTTTTCCTCCAAGTCTTCTTCTCAAGTCTTCCAAGGAAATTGCCCACCAATTTCCTTTCCTATTCTTATCCTCCAAGTCTTTGCCTAGTCAAGTCTCCTTCAAGTCTTCCAAGAGTCAAGTCTTCATATTTATCCTCCAACCAACTTCCAAGGAGCCTCCAAGCAACTTCCAAGAAGAATCCTCCAAGAAACTTGTCCACCAAGTTTCATCTTCTATAAATTGAGCTAATCTCCTATCTTGGAACATATGAGAAGAAGTTTTGGTTGCTTTATTATGTTTTATGTGAGATTATCAGGCAAATAAAAAAGGGTGTATATGATAAAGCTTTGGGTTTAACCAATTGTGCAGTATTGGTAAACCATACGACTTAGTCGGGCTGTTGTATCATGGGGGGGACAAGTCAAGATTTTTTCTACTACACCGGTGTGAGACTTTGCCTAACCGCAAAGGGCTTGAATCTCCTTAAAGAGAGCAAATTTCCCGCGCCTCAGCCCTTACAATAGTTATTGTAATTTTTATTATTTATATTTTCTGGTGTTTTATTTGTAATTATCACCAACACCTGTGAATTGGTTGTTTGACATGTCGAGAAACTACAAATTGACCAAATCCCTATTCTGGTTGAGATGCTTCCAGCTATTTTCTTGTTCTACAAGCGAAGTTTACCAAAATTAGTAGAGAAATTACTGATTGATTCAGGAAACACCCCTCCAAAGTTGTTGCTGCTCAGATCAAGGAAGTTCAAATTGGTGGCTTAGACCTACGAGTTGAGAAAATTCAAGTCACCAACTTCTCCAATTCCGAGATTATTATATTGAAAGTTTAACCGTACAAGATCATGCATATGTTCCAAAGGAGGCACTCTTCCAATAAATTTATTGCTTCCAAAGTCCAGGTGATATAGCTTGGTGGCATCAGACATTGAAATAGGAATGGACCCAGTAAACAAGTTCAGTCCACTGTTAAGCCATTAAATATTAGGAAGATTAATTCCGATGTTTGAGGGAAACGTCCCCTAAATTTGGTTCCCAACTATATCAATAACTGTGATGGAAGAGAGATTAAAGATGGAGGAAGGAATGGAACCAACCAACTTGTTTTGCGTCAATGCAAGACCATTTAAATTTGTCAATTGGCTCAGGGCTTTAGGTATATTCACATTGATACCATTAAAAGATGCATAGAACATAATTAGAGATGATAGATTACCAAAAGTAAAGGGGACACCTCTGGTTCCCATGAGTTCTTTACTTATTCCCTAATGGTTATGGGATTGCAAACGATGGGACCAAGTATTCCCCAATAAAAACTCACGGGAAACAAATTCGGGTGAAGAAGGGTATATTTTCATGCTGAGAGATATTGATGCAAAGGAAAGCCTCTACGCCATTGCTGTGGATGCTTCATATCCCACAGCATAAAGTTGAATATTACAAGTAAATGAAGGTAAAACTATAGATATCGCTGGTTAATGTGGCTTCTCGGCAACTCTTGTTTGCTCACTAATAGGGCATGGCAAGAACGTATATGTAGTACATCACTGTGCATTGAATCATGGTCTTGGCATATATATATAGGCCAAAGAACTATTGAAACCTTTGAATCATGTTCATATATTCATGGGGAATATGATGTGTTTCTTTCCCTCAATTCACTCACTTTCAATACAATCCATTTAAGTTGTGGGCCCCACCAAATTCCCAATCCAATCTCAAAATTATACCGCCTCACTTTGCCAATAATACCTTAAATTATATTATAACTACACAAAAGCTTTGCTTCAAATTTTATTTTTTCCCAAAATTACAAACACTGCATAAAATAATATCTTGCTCATTCATTCGCAGAAGCACAAAACACAAAGCAATTTACAAATATGGACAAACAAAGTCAAAAGTAGACCAGACAAACCTTTTCTGGTGCTCCTACAATTTGAAAAAAACTTCTCTCCCTCAAACATCTCCTCTTAAACAGAAACTAGCTACAGCACAAACTAAATGTTGTCCTTCAACACCTAGTTGCCAGACTGACGCAACTCTGGCCAAACAAAGTCAGCATCAGGGGGCACAGAGATGTCAACAGTAGGTCTCAGTCGAGCACGAACTTCCATCGCCCCATGCATGGGATCTGATAAGAAGTTGCTGATAAGGTCCTGGTCGATGGGATCACCATTATCTACCATCACAAAGGCCCGCTCGGTCAGAATGAAGTCAAAACGCGGAGCCCACTTCCTGGATCCTAGCCGAGCTGTGGTTGAACAGTTATCAACCATGAACGAGACTCCATGGGCATGCATGAATGGATTCAAAGAATCCACAGCCTCGATTATGCTTTCGTTGATGATCTCAGAGTAGGAGTGTCCTTTCTTCCTCAAAACCTTAATCTGTTTTCATATATATATATATATATATATATTATAAAAATTATGTTAGACCAAATGGTTGAAGATAACAAATGTTCTCAGTGCAATATTAGTGTTCTACAATATAAATTTCTTTCTTTTCACCATGTGAAGTTCCAGAAGATAACAATTAGACACAAATTCAAAAGAGATGCCATTATTTGATTCAACCTAACAGAGATCTATCCAATAAACCATGCTTCTTCATTGACCATGCTTAAATGAACACTGAATTTCTTTCTTTTCACCATGTGAAGTTCCAGAAGATAACAATTAGACACAAATTCAAAAGAGATGCCATTATTTGATTCAACCTAACAGAGATCTATCCAATAAACCATGCTTCTTCATTGACCATGCTTAAATGAACACTGTTTTAAAAGCAAACCTAGCAATTTAAGTACAGTGCATGGTGACTCCTTTAACAGTACAATCCAAAGTCAACACACTAACGTAGAACGGTGCTTACCTGGGCCATCATTAATGCCACATAGACACCAGCTGTGAAGGAACATAAAGGGCCTAGGTCACCCGCTGGACGTGCTGGTCGAACTCGTTCACCTACTTTCCACATCCTCGTTTGATCAATTTTACCCATTGGGAAAGCTGGCAACCCATCCTTTTCCTGTAAGATTTGAGGGAGGTGGGGAAGCAAAGGCATTCAACGACACAAGTAAGAAAATATCTCATGTCACTAATAATTTTTAGCATCATCATAAAGAACACAAAGGTTCACAAGCCTGTATATAACATAACACGCATAGTACCTACCATATTTTGACACGTATGCAAAACATAGAAAACATACATAAAAGCGACGCCCAGCCAAGACAACACTCCGGATCTCGCTACAGCTGGCTACATCCTTATAGCACTCATATAATATATGCATGGAGGGATAGTAAGAGGCACTATATGCAACCTCAAACTCCCTTTTGCTATCTTCTGACAATGAATTATACACCGCCAACTGTAGCACGCGCCCGCGGATGGGGGCCCTCGCTACTACAGTTCGAACTCGCGATTTTTGTTTGTCGCGGTTCTTAATCTGAACCAAAGAGTCCAAATCTGGCAAATCGTTTTGAGAAACAGATTTTTGAAAAAAGTAATGCCAAACATGGACTGCTTTGCCAGATACAGAGTCGCCACCTAAATATTTTTAAAATGGGGAAATTTAGGAAACCCTGACTCGGTGTCGAAGGCCACATGTCCGTCATCACCGGAGTTGTCTCGGCTCGGGAGCTTGGGTACGATCGGGGAAGGTCAGCTATGAGCACCCCCTTTCGCCCGGTCCGAAGACCAGCCTCTACTAACCATGATATCCGATTTTGAAAACGTTATGTGTTCTTATTCCATTTATTAGCCTAGAATTACTATGTTATGCGCGCAGCAAACAAGTATAGACTAGATTGCCTAATTTGGAAAGAAACATTGCATATCCGTTTGTTTTGAAAATGCCTTGGAATTTGCTACTCGCAAGTAGGCTAAAACACGGATTTCAATGAGTTTTTCCAACTCAAACAATCCAACCTCCACCCACAGGCATTCAAAACAGTTTATCTCATATAAGCACTTAGCCGCATGGCAGGCATACTGTCGTGGCAACACTCACACACATGCGGGATGCTAAAGCGTAAATACTTACATCGTATTCCGTGCCAAAACAGTAAACTAGTTAGCAAACATGCGTGTCCTATTTCATGTTAAATTGCCTAATGCAACACATACAGGATGCAATTAGATAGGATCGGCTAATCTAAGCATGGCATATGAAATGCGATCAACTATCACATATTCAATTTTCTTGAATTGAAGTACAAATGCAGTTAGCGTGATGTACCGAGCCTAATGTATGTAATACAAATGTATGGATGCACGCATGCATAGCATAAGGTATGCTAATTTTAAAGATGCCCTAATCTACCATCATAAGCAGGTAAATAAAAGGGAAGAAAGAAGTGGGGTTGGAAGGCATACACACCACCCACGCATACTTATTACAGATTTGCCCTCACTCGAAGAGACCAAATAAATATTACAAATTAATTAACTACGCAAGCTAATTAAATATTACAAATTGCCTAATCAACTAAGCAAATTAACTAAAATTAAGAAAGCAGGAAAATCGCCTCGGGAAACGCGCCGCCATGCATAGGCTGCCTCTGTTTTCCTCCCTTCAGTCCTCTGGAGGCTGTCAAAACCTCAGGACTGCATCCCTGGACACTGAGGAGTGCCACCAACTGAGTGGAATTACCACCGGCAGTGGTGTGTGGCCATCGGCACAAAATGAAGCTGTCGGCAGAGGAATTGTTGCCGGTCGGCACCTTACACTGCCGGTCGGCAGAGTGTTCCTGCAGAATCTGCAAATGACAGCAACAGAGGGCAAGGCAAAGCATGGCAGCACAATTCAAGGCATATATGCACCAACCATGTCCCTTATCATGATAATGACTCAAAGGGGCATGTGCCTCGATTCTCGGACCACCAATCACGCATTTCCATGCATGATGGCCCAAAGAACCAAGTATGCAACTTTGATTTCAAATGCATGCAAACCAAATCAAACCAAACAAGGCCCAATTCCTATCACTAAGTCAAGGAACAAGGCATGCATGCAAGATGCAATGCAACCTAAGCATGCAAGCTAAGGATGCAACATGGCATGGCGATACACTTATGCAAGCATGCAAGCAAACATGAGGCAATGCTAGCCAATGGAAAGGTGGTCTTAAACATGATTTGGGCAGCTCCAATAGGGCCCAAAACAGTAGCCAAAATGCTATAATGAGGGACCAAATACACATGCACACATACACATGTTGAAAGGCCAACACTTAGGCACAAATTGAACAACCCTCAAACACATTTGAAAGGGGGTAATCATGGACTAATTAGCATGCAACATAAGCATTGAAATCATGCTAAAACATGGTGCCAAACCAAGCAATAAATCAAGCCAAGCATGCAACAAATGGCCCAAATGCTCAAAGCAAACCAATAGAGTATTGAACTACACTTAGCAAGACCAAACATGGCATGAACTCATTGACCAAAAACAGAGTTTTGGGACATTAATACAAGGCCTAAGGACCACTTAGATGGCATCCAAATGACTCAAGAACAAAGGCATGCATAAACACCAAAACATGGAGCATTGCTACACAAGCTTATGAGGCATTAAAGATGCATCGAAGGTAAACATATAGGCATGCAAATAGGACTGAAATGACATGGTGGATGAT
Source organism: Camellia sinensis (assembly GCF_055761805.1). Taxonomy (NCBI): domain Eukaryota; kingdom Viridiplantae; phylum Streptophyta; class Magnoliopsida; order Ericales; family Theaceae; genus Camellia; species Camellia sinensis. The sequence continues at coordinate 175,347,025 of NC_138962.1, read as the reverse complement.
CCCAAATCACCAAATCAATGCAAAGATGTCATGCTATACATTCATATGCTCAAGGCCAACAAGCCCAAATACAAAGGAGCTATACCAAGCATGCCAAAATCAACCCAAACACTTATGGAAAGACCTAAAACATGTCAAGATAAGCACAAAATCTTCACAAATGTAAGCCTAAAACATGCTAGAAACAAAGGCACACAACCTAAGACATGTTAAGGCATAACAAGGCATTACATGGCAACTATGCTAAGCATGCATGGGGTACCAAAACCAAGTAAAAACAGAGGCATAACATGACATATTAAGCATAAAAAGCAGCCAAGTCATAGTCAATACACCCTCAAACATAATGCTCTCTCAAGAGGCCAAAACATGCCCTTTTCAAGGACAACAAGGAGAGGGGGTGGCCCTCTCCTTCTTGGGACTTCAAGGCATCACCTTCACCACTGAAATCCCTCAATATTTCAGTGGTGAAGAGACCCCAACACCAAAATCCCGGAGTTCACACAAAAGGGCACAAAATGAGGCCTTTCAAGGCCTAAGGGTATTCAAACTTACCCAAACCACAAAACACTCTTAACAAACAACCAAGAGGGTCTAAAAATAGAACTTTTTTGTATTATACACTAAGCTTAAAAACGAATTTAAGATAGGTAGAAATACAATGCAAAAATGGGGTAAAAAGGGGTGAGATTCTTACCCTTGAAGCCTTCTTCAACAATGATGCTCCAATGGCCTTCCCTAGCTTGAATCCAACTTCAAAACCTCAAAATCAGTCCCTTAGAACCTCAGTTCCAAGAGGAAGGTGAAACACTAGGTGTTTGTGTGCAATAGTAAGACACAAAACACCTAGAGCACAAAAGAGAGGGAAAGAGATATAGGATGTGTATCTAACTCAAACCCTAAAACCAGAGCTTAACAATGGCTGTCTAGGCTCTCAAAATATCTCAAGTCTCTAACCTTTTTAAGCCAAGAGACACCCCACCTCTCTCTATATGCCACTTCTTGTCTTGTAAAGCTTACAAGACAAGCTTCATAAGAGGGAGATCCCTCCATACACGTGTATGGAGGGGAGCAAAAGCAAGACAGCTGTCTTAAAATATCTGCAAAAGTAGATGCACAGTAATCGGCCGGCCAAAAATGCCATCTTGGCCAAAAAGAGTGCCGGCCGGCACTAAAAAGTGCTGACCGGCAACAAATAGTGCCGGCCGGCAATATACATTGCCGGTGGCAGCAAAAACCAGCCGGTGGCCTCTAGCCACTGCCGGTGGTGGGTGGGGATGGTCTACAAGCCCTACCCTGCCTCTTAAAGGCAAAACACAAGTGTTTGGTGTGAAACCAGACACTAAACAGTCAAGTTCGGAGATCCTGAGGCAAGGCGCGTGAGCCGAGACCTCCGGGAACTCCAAACGAACACAAACATGGATGATCACCGAGTGTTCAAACGGTGACGTCCAAGTGTTGAGGACGGTCAAAATGGGGTGTCTACAGTTGCCCCTCTTTGACAGAACTCGAAAGTCATAACAATGACGGGAGTGAATGTCAAAGCCCAGAGACGACCCATTTTTGACAAGGCCGAAGACTTAGACAATCATGCAAGACAATCAAGATATGCGCCCGAAGGCAGGGGCAAAATGCAAGACAATGCACGAAGCCGAGCATAACTTATGATCATGCAAAGAAAGCTGTAACGAAGCATACATGCGACGGTTTTAAGCTAGCATACACCGAACTACACTACAATGCAGAAAGGATGTAAGAGAATTATGCAATTCTCAATACGTCTCACTCGGGAGATACAATACCTGTGCGACTCGTCTGGTTGCACCAACCTCAAATGAACCATACATACAATATCGTGCCTGAAAAGAAAACAAACTTAACAGGTACAATATTGTTAGCAACATGCATGACAAAGCAAAATGGATGCAAAACGGATGCAAAACGATATGCAATATATACAAAACAATGTATAAACAATGCAAATGAAGATGCAATGTAATTGAAAAAATGCAAGCTACATGCAAAGCAATTGAATCACGATCCAATCACGAGCGGTTCAAAACCATACCTATGTCAAATAGATTGATGGAGATAACAAGTCTGTCTACCATAGAACGGTCAACTGAACTATGAGCATTGTAGACAAACGCAAGAACAAGTATTGGGTGGAATTGACATAAGTGGGGAAACGACCCGCTGGAGGAAGGACTACGATCCTAATGCCGGATGAAAAAATTACACTACAATGTAATATATATGGATATGCTAGGAAGATGGCAATGGATATGGCACGCAGGCCAAACCAAATCTTGCCTAGAAAAGGTATGTACGCATACAGGCCATGTGTAACACAGAAAAGGTGCCGCAACCCTCAACCGACATATCAGCGTGGAATCGGCGCGATACACATGCAGAACTGTGTTTTAACATGAAAAGTAAGGGCACATACCGGACCAAGCTCAACCTGGAAAGGCGCAAGCCATAAGCGGAAGGCGATGCAATGAATGCATGCAGGCTACAATGCAATATGTACAAATATGCAATGGAATGGATATGGATACAATGGATATGGCACGCAAGCCAAACCAAATCTTACCTAGGAAAGGCATGTACACATACGAACCATGTGTAACACAGAAAAGGTGCCGCAACCCTCAACCAACATATCAGCGTGGAATTGGCGCGATACACATGCAGAACTGTGTTTTAACATGAAAAGTAAGGGCACATACCGAACCAAGCTCAACCTGGAAAGGCGCAAGCCATAGGCGGAAGGCGATGCAATGAATGCATGTAATCTACAATGCAATATCTACAAATATGCAATGGGATGGATGTTTACAAAAATGCATGACAATGCAGTGCGATGCGACTACTGGGAAAAATGCAATGGATGCATGCAAGCTACAATGGAAATGCATGACAATGCACTTATGATTGTTTTTTTTGTTTTGTTTTTTTTTGAGATGCACATGATGCAAGTGCGACACGCGTGCCATATGGAATGTAAGGTGATACAAATGAGACACGCATGCCTCACAAGATGCGAAAATGATATGAAAGAAGATTTTGACAATTGGACTTATACGCTACGCGAAGCCGGTTTGTGTTCAAAACAATGCAATGTACTAATAAGTACAAGCGAGGTACGCAAGATAGCGCGATAGGATGCATGCAAAATGCAAGTAAGGTGCACAAAACAGTGCGATGCGCAAGAAAGCGCGAATGATTTGAAATGCACAAGACAGTGCGATACGCTAAACAGCGCGAGTGAAATACAATGCACAAAACAGTGCGCAGGTTTGAAATGCACAAAACAGTGCGACGGTTTGAAATGCACAAAACAGTGCGATTGATTTGCGATACACATGGGGCAACTTTTGGACCTTGTAAAAGTCAAAAGGATACGAAAAGGATAAACATTGTATGAATTGGAGTGCCACGCACGACAGATGCAGTCCGAAGTCAGAACGGAGGCCGGTTGACCATCGGAGGTACACTTTCTTGCACTTTCTTGAGCTATGAAGACCAAAAACTCCTCATATGGCCTAAACAAGGCTGTGGGAGCATCATCGGCCGGGAGGGGAGGCCACCGGCTGTCCACCGGCTGAAAAATCAATCCATCGGCACAAAATACTGCCGGCCGGCACAAAATATTGCCGACCGGCAAACAGTTGCTGAGTCGGGGCAGATTCGACTTTTCACTCCGGGTGTTTTAAAATAGGGTTTCAAAACCCTATTTTCTCATTCCTCTTCCGCCGAAATCCTTCACACTCTCTCTCTAGAGCGTTTCCCTCTCCTCGTTTCTCCGTTTCTTCGCGTTCTACGCCCATTTCGTCGTCGGATTCGCGATTTTCTTCGCGTTTCGGACATTTTCCACCGATCACATTTTTGTTTCGGTGCCTCGTTTGGCATTCTCGCCTTTTCGGGGTTTGTTCCCCTCGTTTTCCTCTTCATTCCCGTGCCTTTTCATATTCCGGCCTTCCCGGCCATTTCCGACCTTCTCGGGAGTTGACTTTCCGGTTGACTCTTCGTATTCCGGCCCGATTTTCCTTCCTCTGGCCATTTTCTCATCATTTTCGATATGGCGGACGACATTCCACGTGGCGGGACTCCCCCGGACCACGAGATGGATCCCGGGGTCGAGCTCCTACCGTTGAGCGAGCGCCCGTTCGACCCGGCGACCTACCGACCGGCGATCCATGCTCTGCCCCCCGACGGCCTGCGTCAGTTCCGGAGCTTTGAAAGGCATGTGGCACCTGAGCTACTACTGCGCGAGCCCACCTCCCACCTTTCATTCGGCACTTCCGAGGTCACTTTCTTTCTTCTGCTTTACTTTCCGCAATGTAGGATACAAAACTGTCATAGTTAGTTGTATTCTTTAACTGCTTGAATTTGACATGCTATAGACTGTAGTTGACTGTAAACATACATACAACTGATATCCGTTTGAGACTGGCACATGCACACACACTGCACTACCCCTGAATCACTCAAACACACTGCACTCACTGTATTCCACTGCATACACACTGGCACCCAGTATTTGTCTGAATTTGTTAAATTTGCACACAATGCTATATCTGTTCTGAAACACCCAAACACGCTGACACATCACACGTATTTCACTGTAAGCACACCGGCACCCGGTATTTGTTTAAATCTGACAAACTTGCACACATGCTTTATCTGCCTTTTCAAAACTGCATTTTGAATGTTGTCTTGCAATTGTTATTTTCTGTTTACAGGAGGGTTCCCATACCATTCGCGGGTATGGGAATACTGGCGCTCGGGAGTGGTACGATGAGCTCCCTGACGCAGTCCGACGCATCGTGGATCGAGCGGGTTTCGGCGCCTTCTGCCGAGGACTCTCCAGGCTCTCCACATGCAGACCTCTCCTTGCCGCTCTGGGGGAGAGGTGGTGGGACACCACGGATTCTTTTCACTTTTCTACTGCAGGGGACATGACGATGACCCCTTACGATTTCTCGATGCTCACTGGCATCGGGGTAGGGGGGATCCGATCCCATTCGACATCGACATGGATGAGTGGACCGCCGCTCAGGTCCATCTACTGGGGGAGGCCCCACCTCTTGCTCGTCCAGGCTTCGTTCGATACTCCTGGTTCGAGGTACAGTTTCGGGTCCAGCTCGTGTTGGAGGAGGAGGCGCAGATGACCCAGGAGGACGTGGAGAGGTATGCTCGCGGCTTCCTCATGTTCCTGTTCGGGACTACCATCTTCGCCGATCGGGCGAACACCGTGCCTCTCTGTCTTCTCAGCGCACTGGTGGACGTCCGGGACATCCTGTATTATGACTGGGGTGGCGTCGCTCTGGCCACCCTTTATGGATACATGAGCTCGGCTTCTCGCGGCAGCGACAAGCTGCTCGGAGGCTACTGGCGGGCTTGGGAGGTACACTTCTTCTCCGCTTTTTCATTTCTGTCTCGTACTTTCTGTACTCTGTACACTGCACACACTGTAGTCTGCTTTACACTTGCTGTATACTGTACACACGGCACACACATACATTCTGCTTTACACTGACTGCACACAGCTCACACTGTACACTGTACACTGTACACTGCACAACATACGGCTCTGCCATTTCAGCTTTATTCTGCATTCTGCTTCAACTGATAAATGCACTGGTATTTATCTTGCAGTTGTGGGTTTACGCCTACTTTCCTAGGCTCGTTCCTGTACCGGTCACAGAGACTCCCCTGGTCGTCCCCTTCTCACAGCGCTTTGACGGGAGATGCACTCGGCGGCCGCGAGAGACTTTCGGGTTTTTCCGCCGATACTTCGACACCATTACCCCGACCGAGGTATGTTTTACTTGCAGTTCATTTAAGCTTCGCTTTCCCACTGTATATTTCCAAAACAGTAGATAACAAACTGTCTTTCACTTTCAGATCACATGGCGGCCGTGGGCTCCCTTGCCGGCGGCGATGCAGGATCGGTTCGCTGGTGCGGAGGAGACCTCGCATTTCCGGATCTTGCTTGAGGGCCCGGTCTGTCGGGCTTGGTACCTGGGGGAGCGTTTCCTACGCCAGACCCTGGGGTTACCTGAGCAGATAGTCCCGGTTCACCCTCCTGCGGATATGAGGGAGACCGAGAGGCTCACCAGCGAGCAGATGGATGACTACACCATTGGCTGGGAGGAGGCCGGCTTCAGAGGCACCGGAGACTATCGGGAGTACGTGCAGACGTACCTGATGCGACCTCTGAGCGGCCGTCGAGCGGTGGGGGCCAGGCCTGTGGCATCGGCGGCTGGGGCTGGAGCGGGAGTTGGAGTAGGGGCTGCGAGGAGGGCCCGAGTTCGTGGCAGGGGCGGAGTGCAGGGAGGACGGGGGACTGGCTGGCCTGCCCTGCCTGCTGTACTGACTTTCCAGGGGCAGGGTGGGGCGACCTATCAGATCCCCTTCGCCCCTCCACCGGCTGGTCACGAGCTCATCGGCGTCCCCGATTTACCTCCGGTATGTATTACTGCATTTTGTACAGTTATTCATTTCAGTTTACTTGGTATTCCACAGAATACTAATGCATCTGACACTTTTGCAGGCTTCTTCTGGGTATACCCGTCAGTCGTTGGCGATGAATGCCTTGATGATGGGGATGCTTCAGCGGACATTAGACCTCCTAGCCCTCTACAGCATTCCGGTATGTTCTTCTTACACTGGCCTCAAACCATTCATACACTGCTTCACATAGTCTGATGCACGGCACAACACCCGATACACTGATCTCACAGCATCTGATACACTGCATACACTGCATTCTGCACTGTACCCTACACTGATAAATTGCTCACGGCATTTTCATACTGTACTCATATAATGCATTCTGCACTGATAAACTGCTCACGGCATTCATACACCGTACTCTGCATTGCATTCTGCACTGATAGACTGCTCACGGTATTCATACATTGGACTCTGCATTGCATTCTGCACTGATAAACTCTCTACAGTATACTGATGCATTTCCCTTTTGTGTGCTTTTTCAGCCTCCTTTCCAGATTCCTATGGCAGGAGGTGCTTTAGCTGGACCTTCCGTCCCCGTTCGAGGGAGAGATGAGGAGGGCAGAGTATTCCCCCGCTCCAAGGCGGGGCGCGTTCATGTCGGGAGCAGCTCGCGAGCTCCAGTCCCGGATGATGATGATGACGAGGAGTCAGAGGCGGAGGCAGAGGCGGAGTCCGAGTCATCGGAGGAGGAGACCGGAGGCGGTTCTAGCTCGGGCTCTGACGATGATGCTGATGATGCCCCTGGACCCTCGTCCAGGAAGAGGACCAGGACAGACTGACGGCCCTTGGAGTGCTCGACACAGATGCGGATTTTTGTCATTTTTCTTCTTTCTTGTACTTTTCCTCTTTTCCTTGGTAGTTAGATTACCTTGTACTGTCGCAGGCAGATTTTGTTTTCTTCGAAACTTTGTACTTGAAAAAGACTATGAAATGAACAGATTTTCGCTTAAAAAGTGTTACATTTACATATCTAATGCATTGCATCGCATTCTATCATGCCACACCTCCATGTAAATGAAATTAATTGGTTATCTGAAAATTGAACACTTGCACTTGTAATAATCAGATAACTAAACAGCCAACAGCAAAATAACCCAAGCAACCCACTGCCTGATTCTTGGACACACAGCCCTTACTCTGTTGGGGATTAATCTGCATACAGCCCATAACACAGCATTCGGTTCATTCTGCACATAGCACACCCCGAACAAACAGCCCAATCTGACAAGACGGAGCTCAAAGATGGAACCGGTTGGAGTCGAAACACATTCAAATGTAGAGAATGGCACAGCATTCCGAGTGTAAATGATTTTTGAAATCGAATGAGGGTTTTTCAAACCGAGATATCGAGCATACAATTGATCGCAGCGGGGAGGACTCATTTATAGGTACACAACCTAAACACAACGATACACGCTCGAAAAAGACCTAAAACAAAGGTTGAGGTAAACAAAACCGAAGACACGACATACAGACGCGCTGACGAAGACAGGGGACCTCAGATCACGAGGAGCCAGTTTCTCTAGGCATTGTTTCCCACCCTTTCTGATTTGTGATTCTCACATCACTCGGCTCTCGAGCTCGGATTTTCTCTCAAAACCCTTTTCCTCACTTTTCTCTCAACTTACACCTCTCTATTCTTCATTCTCTCATTTTTCATCCCTCCCTGGGGTGATTGATGGATGAATAGGAAGTTGCGGGTTCATGCCCAATGCCGTTAGCTCACGGCTATTTCTTCTGGCGGGTAGAGCGCTCTTCTGGCGAGTACGTTGATGACGGGGGAAACAGAGCGCCTGACTCAACTGTGCCCTAATTCATCATTTTAACCATTTTTTGTTTTTGCTTTCTACTAAAACAGTTTTGATCAAAATGGGAGTCGGATTAACGTGCTTGTTCGATTTTTGATTTGAAAACCATGTGAGTCAGGCTGTAAGCACTAAAAATTTTCCTTTTGAGTCCAAGACAATGGTCCAGTTTTGGAAAATGGAATAGTTTTCGAGAAAATAGTCAACCTCAGTAAAAATTTTCAAAAACTATTTTTCAAACAGCTGATGCTCGACAAGCATGGAACTTACTCTTCGAGATGCGCAACCTCGGATCGGAGGCAATGGAAAATTGCCCCTGGTTTGAAGGGGGGTGGGAGGCAACGGAAAGTTGCCCCTAGTTTGAATGGCGGCTCACGGCGGCTCGTGGCAACGGAAAGTTGCCCCTTGTTTGGGTGGTGCCGCAGCAGTTCGCAGACAGTCTTCATTGGCGGTGGTCGAACACTCGGACACAGAGATGACGAAGGCGGTCACAACAAATATATGGACACAGTCGCCTTGGAAGCGTTGGCGACTAGACTTTGGGATGAAATCGAAACCATTGCATGGACTGAGACGTTATGAAAGCGTTGGGGGCTGGACTTCATGATGAAGTTGCCTACGTATCCCAAACATGGGAATCAAGCCTTACGTAGTTCCGGTTAAGGTACACTCGGGTATTTTAACCTTCACTTTGTTTGGCTCTCACTTTTGCCAAGGCGCCCGATGCGGGTTTTCGACCTTGCGAGCTTCTTTTCATTTTCTATTTCTTTTTTCTTTCTTTTTTTTCTCTTCTTTTTTTCATCTTTTTTTTTTCTTTTCTTTTTTTTTGTATTTTTGCTTTTTTTTGTATTTTTCTCTTGCTCTAACTTTTGCCTGGGTCGCCCTTCCGGGTTTTCGGCCCAGCGAGCCTCTCAAAGGGTAAAAGTGTAGCAAGTCCATGCCAAATGGTTTTTTTTTTTTTTTTTTGAATTGAAGCCTCTCTGTGTCTAGGAGAACGGCTGTTGCAATGATTTGCAGAAGAATCCATCCCGGTTGCTCCACGAGCTTCTTCCGGCGAGATCCACTCCTTCTGATTCGGCTTTGGTGCCTCTTGCTCGAGGGCTGTTTCGAAACTGGCCATATAGACCATTCATGGCGTTTGACCGTTGAACTTCTGAACGTTCTGAACGGGTTCAAAGTTTGAAGACGAACAGGTTGAATCTTAAGGCTAAGAGTGATCCTAGGCTGCGCGACCTCAAGAGGGATTCCACACAAGTCTTCACAGGGCCGCGTAAAACATTTGTTTTTGAAAGTTTTTAAGAAAGCGACAAGTCGCTCGCGCCGAAGATAGTGTGGAACCAATCTGGATCAGGCCAGGATCTTTCCCAGTACTCACGCCGATAAGCATGATTTCATTCATTAAAAAAAAAGCTTAACACGCCTCTCTTTCTCTCAAAATGATCAAAATTTTGCAAAACCCGAGGAATTCCTTCCTCTTTGTTTTCATCACCGCAGTGTTCAAAAGGTTTGTTTTTGAAAAACTTAGGTTAATGCAATAAGTTTGGCGCGCAGGAGAGCAGGCGAGATGTACTGTCAACCCAATCAAATTCTCTAACCCTTATGCTGAAAGCAAGCATGAAGTTGAGATAGCAACAGCTGTTCCGTTCGGATTTGTTGGTGCAACTGGCCCCTCGGCAGAAACAGACTCAAAACAAAAACAGAGAATAACAAAACGGCGTTCGGGACAACAACCCCAGAATCACCTAGTATTATATACAAAGGGGACTGACTCGATACAACAAGACAGACCCTTAAGCAAAAGACTGACTCAAGACAAAGAGACAGACTCAAAACAAAAGACTGACTCGATATCCAAGCCAGGATTTACAAAACTCGGTTTCACCGATGCTCAAAAATGCGTGCCAGACGCTACATCCAAAATATACCAAATGTCGCCCGCAGGCGGTTCACTTCACATACTCGCAGTATCTGAGCCCTCGAAATCCAACAACTGGGTGGTGACGGACTTGCCTGAGGTGGGTGGGAGGATAACCTTGTTGTCGATCAAATCTTGCACTTCATGACGAAGGCGGGAACAACCATCGGTACTGTGACCGGACTGTTGGTGGTACAAGGTAGCATCATGCGTGGCGGGGAGATTCTTCGGGAGTGGCCGAGGCTCCAAAGGTTTAAGATGCCCATTCTTCGCCAATATTAGCAATGCCCTAGACAAAGGCATGTGGAGGTCGTGAAAGACCCTGCGCCCTCGGGGCAGGTACTTTGAAGTTTGAGGATTCTTGCCAGATGCGCTAGCGAAAGGGTCGGCTGGCACTACTTTGGCTTTTTGACCCTTTCCCGGTGCAGGGTTGGGAACGACAGGAATTGTCCGGGCATGACGGGGCCCATCCCGATTTTCTACCTGGCTTGAACCGCCTTTGATTGGAGTGGGGAAAGCGTCATCTACAGCTTTGGTCACGATCGCAGATGTTTGTTGCTTGTTCATCCCTCTGACTTTCAGAGCCTCGACTGCCCACAGCAGTTGTTCAATAGGATCGGCATCTACCTTTGCCTTGTCCTTTCCTCTGGCCTCAGCCTGATCAAGGGTCTGGGTCGGTGCTGGCATGTCGCGACTGTAACTGGAAGCCACCTCTGGCTGGCTAAGCTCTATCACAATCCGCCCCAGTAGCGAGGGCTCCTGTGGTATGAAATTCCCGGCATATGGCGCCGCTGGCGGTGAAGCCGACATTCCATAGGCCAGATCGGCCACGGACCTCTGGAGGTCACCTATCATTCCCATCAATTCAAAGGTGGTGGGCTCACGAGCCTGATATAACTGGGGAGCCCAGACCGGGTGCACAACGGGCGACCTGGGTGGATGTGACATACTGATGCTGGCCTCACTCTGCGGAGCGGTTCCCTGCTCCAATGCAGCCGTCATAACCACAATTTCTTCTGAATTTTGTGCTGCCATAAATCCTGCCTCGGCAAGGGGAGACACTGGCTATTCTGTATCAACTCTGCGACTTTCTGAACTGAAAGGAAAAACAGACAGCATTTCAGCCCAAACTGATCAAACACGGGTGTAGCCGAACAACTGTACCCTACTGCTGATCACTGTTCCCAGAAATCACTGTTCCCAAAAACTGAACCCGGTACCCGCAGATAACTAATTCTTATAACTGACACTGATACTGGTGTCCTCAGGTCTGATACTCAAACTTGCAAATTGACATGTACTTTTCCTGTAGAAACACATTCTAGAAGCACATAGCAAGTAAAGAGAGCTCAATCACCCCTATGTTGGGGTAGGGTTTCCCTGTCCTATTTTGTCAGGAGCTAGGGTTTCACTATGCACACAGCGGTTTTCAAACAACCTAACATCGGGTAAGCAACCTGTCCTAACTTGGAATGGTCACTATGGATCTGAATATGCACTAGGTTGAATGGTCACAAGGGGTGCCCCAATAAACCGGGGTTTGTGTTCCCATGCTGTCAGAGCCCATAGCCGGTCAGCCTTATGGACATGCCTTGACAAGACAAGTCTCCGGCAAACCGTTCAGGAATGGCAGATGGCAAACACTGTGTTCCTGGGCGAAACAATGCACATGCAATGCAAAGAAACACATAAATGAGGTCAAAACAGGATATCACGAGTTCGAGTCAAGCTCTCTAAAATCCCCAGCAGAGTCGCCAGAAACTGTAGCACGCGCCCGCGGAGGGGGGCCCTCGCTACTACAGTTCGAACTCGCGATTTTTCTTTGTCGCGGTTCTTAATCTGAACCAAAGAGTCCAAATCTGGCAAATCGTTTTGAGAAACAGATTTTTGAAAAAGTAGTGCCAAACATGGACTGCTTTGCCAGATACAGAGTCGCCACCTAAATATTTTTAAAATGGGGAAATTTAGGAAACCCTGACTCGGTGCCGAAGGCCACATGTCCGTCATCACCGGAGTTGTCTCGGCTCGGGAGCTTGGGTACGATCGGGGAAGGTTAGCTATGAGCACCCCCTTTCGCCCAGTCCGAAGACCAGCCTCTACTAACCATGATATCCGATTTTGAAAACATTATGTGTTCTTATTCCATTTATTAGCCTAGAATTACTATGTTATGCGCGCAGCAAACAAGTATAGACTAGATTGCCTAATTTGGAAAGAAACATTGCATATCCGTTTGTTTTGAAAATGCCTTGGAATTTGCTACTCGCAAGTAGGCTAAAACACGGATTTCAATGAGTTTTTCCAACTCAAACAATCCAACCTCCACCCACAGGCATTCAAAACAGTTTATCTCATATAAGCACTTAGCCGCATGGCAGGCATACTGTCGTGGCAACACTCACACACATGCGGGATGCTAAAGCGTAAATACTTACATCGTACTCCGTGCCAAAACAGTAAACTAGTTAGCAAACATGCGTGTCCTATTTCATGTTAAATTGCCTAATGCAACACATACAGGATGCAATTAGATAGGCTCGGCTAATCTAAGCATGGCATATGAAATGCGATCAACTATCACATATTCAATTTTCTTGAATTGAAGTACAAATGCAGTTAGCGTGATGTACCGAGCCTAATGTATGTAATACAAATGTATGGATGCACGCATGCATAGCATAAGGTATGCTAATTTTAAAGATGCCCTAATCTACCATCATAAGCAGGTAAATAAAAGGGAAGAAAAAAGTGGGGTTGGAAGGCATACACACCACCCACGCACACTTATTACAGATTTGCCCTCACTCGGAGAGACCAAATAAATATTACAAATTAATTAACTACGCAAGCTAATTAAATATTACAAATTGCCTAATCAACTAAGCAAATTAACTAAAATTAAGAAAGCAGGAAAATCGCCTCGGGAAACGCGCCGCCATGCATAGGCTGCCTCTGTTTTCCTTCCTTCACTCCTCTGGAGGCTGTCAAAACCTCAGGACTGCATCCCTGGACACTGAGGAGTGCCACCGGCTGAGTGGAATTACCACCGGCAGTGGTGTGTGGCCATCGGCACAAAATGAAGCTGTCGGCAGAGGAATTGTTGCCGGTCGGCACCTTACACTGCCGGTCGGCAGAGTGTTCCTGCAGAATCTGCAAATGACAGCAACAAAGGGCAAGGCAAAGCATGGCAGCACAATTCAAGGCATATATGCACCAACCATGTCCCTTATCATGATAATGACTCAAAGGGGCATGTGCCTCGATTCTCGGACCACCAATCACGCATTTCCATGCATGATGGCCCAAAGAACCAAGTATGCAACTTTGATTTCAAATGCATGCAAACCAAATCAAACCAAACAAGGCCCAATTCCTATCACTAAGTCAAGGAACAAGGCATGCATGCAAGATGCAATGCAACCTAAGCATGCAAGCTAAGGATGCAACATAGCATGGCGATACACTTATGCAAGCATGCAAGCAAACATGAGGCAATGCTAGCCAATGGAAAAGTGGTCTTAAACATGATTTGGGCAGCTCCAATAGGGCCCAAAACAGTAGCCAAAATGCTATAATGAGGGACCAAATACACATGCACACATACACATGTTGAAAGGCCAACACTTAGGCACAAATTGAACAACCCTCAAACACATTTGAAAGGGGGTAATCATGGACTAATTAGCATGCAACATAAGCATTGAAATCATGCTAAAACATGGTACCAAACCAAGCAATAAATCAAGCCAAGCATGCAACAAATGGCCCAAATGCTCAAAGCAAACCAATAGAGTATTGAACTACACTTAGCAAGACCAAACATGGCATGAACTCATTGACCAAAAACAGAGTTTTGGGACATTAATACAAGGCCTAAGGACCACTTAGATGGCATCCAAATGACTCAAGAACAAAGGCATGCATAAACACCAAAACATGGAGCATTGCTACACAAGCTTATGAGGCATTAAAGATGCATCCAAGGTAAACATATAGGCATGCAAATAGGACTGAAATGACATGGTGGATGATCCCAAATCACCAAATCAATGCAAAGATGTCATGCTATACATTCATATGCTCAAGGCCAACAAGCCCAAATACAAAGGAGCTATACCAAGCATGCCAAAATCAACCCAAATACTTATGGACAGACCTAAAACATGTCAAGATAAGCACAAAATCTTCACAAATGTAAGCCTAAAACATGCTAGAAACAAAGGCACACAACCTAAGACATGTTAAGGCATAACAAGGCATTACATGGCAACTATGCTAAGCATGCATGGAGTACCAAAACCAAGTAAAAACAGAGGCATAACATGACATATTAAGCATAAAAAGCAGCCAAGTCATAGTCAATACACCCTCAAACATAATGCTCTCTCAAGAGGCCAAAACATGCCCTTTTCAAGGACAACAAGGAGAGGGGGTGGCCCTCTCCTTCTTGGGACTTCAAGGCATCACCTTCACCACTGAAATCCCTCAAGATTTCAGTGGTGAAGAGACCCCAACACCAAAATCCCGGAGTTCACAAAAAAGGGCACAAAATGAGGCCTTTCAAGGCCTAAGGGTATTCAAACTTACCCAAACCACAAAACACTCTTAACAAACAACCAAGAGGGTCTAAAAACAGAACTTTTTTGTATTATACACTAAGCTTAAAAATGAATTTAAGATAGGTAGAAATACAATGCAAAAATGGGGTAAAAAGGGGTGAGATTCTTACCCTTGAAGCCTTCTTCAACAATGATGCTCCAATGGCCTTCCTTAGCTTGAATCCAACTTCAAAACCTCAAAATCAGTCCCTTAGAACCTTAGTTCCAAGAGGAAGGTGAAACACTAGGTGTTTGTGTGCAATAGTAAGACACAAAACACCTAGAGCACAAAAGAGAGGGAAAGAGATATAGGATGTGTATCTAACTCAAACCCTAAAACCAGAGCTTAACAATGGCTGCCTAGGCTCTCAAAATATATCAAGTCTCTAACCTTTTTAAGCCAAGAGACACCCCACCTCTCTCTATATGGCACTTCTTGTCTTGTAAAGCTTACAAGACAAGCTTCATAAGAGGGAGATCCCTCCATACACGTGTATGGAGGAGAGCAAAAGCAAGACAGCTGTCTTAAAATATCTGCAAAAGCAGATGCACAGTAATCGGCCGGCCAAAAATGCCATCTTGGCCAAAAAGAGTGCCGGCCAGCACTAAAAAGTGCTGACCGGCAACAAATAGTGCCGGCCGGCAATATACATTGCCGGTGGCAGCAAAAACCAGCCGGTGGCCTCTAGCCACTGCCGGTGGTGGGTGGGGATGGTCTACAAGCCCTACCCTGCCCCTCAAAGGCAAAACACAAGTGTTTGGTGTGAAACCAGACACTAAACAGTCAAGTTCGGAGATCCTGAGGCAAGGCGCGCGAGCCGAGACCTCCGGAAACTCCAAACGAACACAAACATGGATGATCACCGAGTGTTCAAACGGTGACGTCCAAGTCTTGAGGACGGTCAAAAATGGGGTGTCTACATCAACATGCCCTGTTCAGAGGGAATAAAACAAGCAACATACGACTAGGTAAACATACTCGTTTTGAAAAGATAAAGAAATTCAAAACTGGTAAAGAATCGAGGCACAAAAATTCTTGTAAGGGATGAAATCCAAGTTTTTGATCACTAACCTGAGTTGATATGGTCTTCGAAATATTCCCAGTTATGCACTCAACAGTATTCTTGTAAGCCAAATCTTCACTCATTCCATTTTCAGTATACCTTCTGAACAAGGTCTCAACAATTCCATGCACAGCACCGAGTAAAATTCCTATGAATCAAAACAAACAGATCTTGGATATAGCATTGTGGTGAATAACAAAATAAGAATGAAGAAAACGACAAGCACCTCGCTCGCCAAATATGTCACTCTTGTATTCCTGTTCCAGTGTAGTGGCAAATGTAAAAGGAGAACCAAGGGCAACTGACCATCCAAGGGCAACATCAGTGGCTTTGCCATCAACATCCTGTCCACAAAGATGTTGAGTAGCTACAGTCAAATGAAACATACAGAGGCAATAAGAAAACACAGACGGTTTATATACCTGGTGTACGCCAAAACTAGAATTTATTCCAGCACCATTTATCTCTTTTCCTTGAACATAGAGTCTCCTCACAGACGGACCCATTCCCTTGGGACATACAGCTATCACACTCATGTTCTTGGGGAAATCAAGACCCATTGACTGCAAATGGCCAAGAAGAAACCCATGGGACAGCCCAAGTATGCTGTTTGGCTTCGTGTGTTTGAATATTTCCTCATAATTATCAGCCTGCAATTAATATTGAAATTAAGAACAAGTACAAGAGGACTGAATAGAATAAAGAACATAACACACACCCACATCATGTTAAAATGTACAAATCATCTAACCAACACCATTATATTCATCATTACTAGGCCTAAATTGACTACAGTCCAACTAAGTCTCATAATCTTGTCATTATTATGACAAGTCACTTCTTTTTCCTTTTTTTTTAGTAGGTGCATGATTTGTTTATATTTACCTCTATTTGGCCTTCACTTGCACTGAGTTGTATTTTTTTTGGTTTTCTTCCTCTTTGAAGGATCCCTGATCCTTCTTTCCATGAATTCTGTCATTTTGATAAATATGCTGGCTTTTTTTTGTTCTTTAAAATAAACTATATGCAAGCCACTAGTATCAATTTAAGATTTTATAGATCTAAATTATCTCTCATCTTGCATTCATATACTCACAACATATAATTGAAGAGATTCATCATTTGATCACTTTACCTATTACACAAGGCACAGAAAGCAAGACCAGGAATAGGAGAACCTGCTAGCTTTCTGGATGATGCAAGTTATTTCACATCCAGCATCAGGAACAGCAGATTTGGCAGAATTAAATATCTTCTAGATGTAGCATTAAAGAGAAAGTGCAGAAGTTATGAATTCATAGATCATATTCACTCTTTTTTTTCTTTTTTCTTTTTTGGAATAAATAGGAGTAACTTTATTAAAAAAAGAGCATCAAGACGATGCTAACAAATACATAGATCATATTCTCTCTTAAACCCCAATAGCTGTGAAGGCAGGTTTAGGAATAAGAATTCACTAATTTAATGCTATACTTCAATTTTGAAGCACAGAAAGCAAGAACAGAGAAACTAATAATATTTATATGTAGTGATTTCTTCTACATTCAGCAATAAAAATAAAAATAAAAATAAAAATAAAAAGAAAGAAAAAGATACTAGATTTTAAAATTTCAAGAGGACACAATTTCATATGCACCATTAAAGAAGCACACAAAGTTAGTTACAGTTTTAGGATCATATTCTCAGTTTTTCTTACTTAAAACCCTGGTAGTTGCAACGGAGAAGCATGGGAATGTATAGCCATAAGCTTTCTTTTTCCAAATTAGTTGGGGTCTCTCAGAATGTTTAATCATGTAGCAGTATCACCTCAACTTTACAATCTACAAACCTGTGCTGCATCAGAAATCAAGAGCAGCACCAAATCACTGCCAGATATTGTCTCCCATATGTCACCAAGGGTTCCATTCTCTTCACTAAAACCAGCAGCGCGTGCCTCAGCAAAGGAACGAGAACCCTTCCTGAGACCAATCTGTATTACAAAGCAAACACAACAAACATGTTAAGAGAGACCAATTCACAGAACAAAAAGGGAGAAATAAATATAATATCAAAAGTAATGCAAACAACACCTTGACCACAATGTCTGATTTTGCTTCTGCAAGAGAGTCCCTCAGATTCTGTGCCCTAAAATGAAAAAGAATGATGTTTCTCATTATATTAATAGATATTCTTATTGACAATGTTCATCTATTAAAATCTTCATGACAGCACTAATAAATTGAATTTAGAGTATGAAAATTCATTAATCCAACAAAATAGAGGGAAAATGTTGCACATTTAGACAAAATTACCAATATATCCCTTCACTCACAAGTTACACAAAACAATGCCAACAAATGCATTTACTAATGTATCAGGCCAATATCAAAATCACTATATTTTTGCATTAATTTCCTCAGTCCAAAATCAAATCAATAAATAACAATAAATGAAAAAAAAAAAACAGATCTTTTCTTTTCTTTTCTTTTTTAAATAGGTAGGTCAGTTCATTTTTGGAGCAGACCACCATTTGTAAAACCACTACCTATGTTTGGTTTGGTTTTCGGAAACTTGTTTAAAAAATTCTTTCTAAAAAAGTAAAAATTAGTTTCATGAAAAAATTAAAAACACTTATCATTTTTATATAGTTCTATCTTTTTGGATGAGAAAAATAATTTTTAAAATTTATTTTTGTCAAACTAGTTTCTAGTTTTCAAAAAAAAAAAGAAAAAAAGAAAAAAAAAAAGATCTATAGATTGAAACCAAACATAGCCATATCCCCTCCCCACTGGCTCAAAGAGAAAAAGAAATTAAAGGTTTGTTCTTTCAAATTTGTAGATTCCATGAGTTCATTTATAAAAATTTACACCCATCAATTACCCCAGCAAATAAAATTAATATATATATATATATATATAACATCATGAATATAAGTAAACACAAAATCAGAACAACGCTGCATTACATAACAACAATATAAATTACAAGTTGACATCAAAATAGGACAAAACTTAATGCACCATTTATTCCAATAGAACAAGGAAAATGTTAAGATCAGGAAAAGAAATGCATTTTGATAGATAATCGAGGCTTTACCATTGTCTAGAGTTTCAAAACAAAAATGTAAATGAACATATTTTCCAACTTCCAAAATGTTTTGTAATAAGGGTTTGGATTCTTTCAAGTTGGCCATCTCAATTAAGAGAACATTTGCCCTTGGCAGGCCCATTTTGGGCCAACCTTGGTGATCCTAACTGTTCACTTTTTAGAATTCATTGGGTAGAATATTCATGCAAAAGATAAAATGATAAAACATTAGTAAATATATGTTTGGATCACATTTGTATTACAAAAAATGGATCGTTATTCTTGTAACTATAATTGTCGTCCATTTTTTTAAAACAAATGTAATTCAAATATATAGCAACCAATGTCCGATCATCTGGATTTTTTAGATGAATATTCTACTCAAACGAGTCCTACAATGTGAATAGTTCGAATCATCATTGAGCTCAAAATGAGCCCACAAAGCTCAAACGCTCTCTCAAGTTGGATAGCCAAATTGATAGAATTCGAACCCCTACAATAAATCCTAATGGTGTGTTTTGAATTATGGATTTGAATAGAAATTTGGAAAGAAAAAGGAAAAAGGAAAAAGATGACGACAATGTGAATGAAATAAGAGCATCCTATTCTTTTTTCTCATCTTCCAACTTCGGCAAAACACAAAACTTGAGTTAAAAATTCGAAGGTTTGAGTTCTCTATTGCTTGCGGCGTGAAGATACCTAAATCATGCATTACTTGGCTAAACCAAGTGTAGACGCGCCCTCGGGCCTCATGCTACAGTTCAGACTCAATTGGTGTCACGGTCCTGTATCTAATCTCGCAGAGTGCAATGCAAGACCGATGAATCATCAAAGAGTCCAAATATGGCAAATCGTTTTTGAAAACAGATTTTTTTGAAAGAAGTGCCAAACATGGACTGCTTTGCCAGATACAGAGTCGACACCTAAATATTTTATTTTGGGAAATTTAGGAAACCCTGACTCGTTTGCCTAAGGCCACGTGTCCGTCATCACCAAAGTTGCCTCGGCTCGGTAACTTGGGTACGATTGGGGAAGGTCAGCTATGAGCACCCCCTCTTGCCCAATTCGAAGATCGGCCTCTACTAACCATGATATCCGTTTTTGAAAATGTTATGTGTTCTTATTCCGGTTATTAGCCTAGAATTACTATGTTATGCGCATAGCAAACAAGTATAGACCAAATCGCCTAAATTGGAACAAAACATTTCATGCTTGTTTTGAAAATGGTTTGCTACTCGCAAGTAGGCTAAAAATGTAGATTTCGCCACCCTCAGGTGGGCCTTAGAAAAGATGATTTTGCTACTATCTAGTGAGCTTAAAACTCATAGTTTTAATGCGTTATCCCAATTTAGTTAATTCAACCTCCATCCACAGGCATTCAAGCAATTATATCACATAAGCAGCTAGCCTCATGGTAATCATGCTATTATGGCAACACTCACACGCATGCGGTATGCTAAAGCATAAATGCTTACCGAGTACTCCAAGCCAGAACAGAAGTTAGTTAGTAATCATGTGCATGATCCTAGTTCATGTTGAGATGGCTAATGCAACACATGCAAGATGCAACTACAATAGGCTCGGCTATCCTAAAGATGGCATGTGAAAATGCTGCAACTAACAGGTATTCAACTTGGAATTGAAATACAAGTGCAGTTAGTATGATGTACCGAGCCCGGTGCATGTAAGACGAATGAATGGATGCAAACATGCTATCATACTATATGCTAATTGAAGCATGCCCTAGACTAACCATCGAAAGCTAGTAAATAAAAGGGAAGAAAGACGTGGGGTTGGGAGACATACACACACTCACGCACACTTATTACACAATTGCCCTCACTCGAAGGGTCCGAATAAATATTACAGTCCGAATAATTAATACTAAATTAATTATTACAGAATTTCTAATTAATTAACAAATTAAATGCAGAAAGAAGGTGGCCACAGCCCCGCCTCGGGATGCATGAATGATGCATGCTTGACTCGTCACGCCCAGAAACTCGCTGCCATAGCACTGTTGCCTCTGTTTACACTGCCTTGCCCCTCTAAAAATTCTGAAAGTCCCCAGAACTGCTCCTTGAGCGTTGTGGAATGTTACCGGCCAAAAGAATATACTACCGGCCATGGGAATACTCTCATCGGCTAAATATTGTGCTCTCGGCCAAACATTCTTTGCTGGTCGGCAACTCAACACTGTCGGCCGGCCAAATATTCCAGCTGAAACCTGCAGTTGACAGTAACAAAGGGCAAGCAGTGTATGGCATGGAATTTTCAAGCAAATGTATGCATGGACACACTCCCTATCATGTTATGGACTCAAAGGAGCGTGGCCCTCGACCCTCGGGGCATCAATTGCGCATTTCGATGCATGATGAAATGTAAAATGAAATGCACACAAAACATACAAAGGGGCCCCAACCTCCATCATGTTTGATCAAGAGGGATGGGATGCAAACATGCAAGCAAGACTAATGCAACATGAGCATGTCATATTATGCAAACCGTGAACTATTCAACAAGCATGCAACAATGTCATGTGATCAAGGATGCCTCAAAACAGTCCCTAAGCATGCCACAACAATGCCAAAACCATGCTTAAACACAAGCAATACATGCTAGAATGAAAGGGTAAAATGTCAAGCAAAGTAGGCCAATAAGCATGATTTACACTACAAGTGCAAGAAGCAAATGAGGGATGCTCTAACCAACCCAAAATAGAGTTAAAGCATGGCAAAACATGGACAAAATCTTCTCAGAGCTAAGCCAAAATATGCTAGAATGATGGTCTAATCACATGATACACATTAAGGCTAGAGAGAGGATTGCACTACAAGTACATGGAGCACGCAAGAGGTGTCCGAACCAATGCAAAACAGGGTTATGACATGCCAAAATACTACCAAAAACATGCTGAAGAGGAGCCAAATCATGCTTGAGAAACATGTCACTTTGGTGAGCCTCAAGTAGGATTACACTACAAGTATTAGAAGCATGCAAGGGTGACCAAACCAAGCAAAAACAGAGTCAAGGCAGGTCTAAAAAGTCACAAAAACATGCTCAAACAGGGGCTCAAGAAAATGGAAACACATGTTTATTTGGTGAGCCATTAACACAAACTGACAAAAGCAAGGGAGGGGGTACAACCCCCACCCATTTGGGACCTCAAAACCCCATCCCCACCACTGAAATTCCTGTAGAATTTAGTGGTTAAAAGGCCAAGAAAAGACCAGCTCGGAGGTCAACAAAAGTGGCCCAAAACAAGGCAAAACAAAGCTCAAAAGGGGGTAGATCACCCCCAACACCAAAATGACCTCAAACAAACATGTTAGGGACTTAAAAACAAGACTTTTTTTAGTTGAGAGGTAAGTCTAAAACAGCATGCAAATATGGCAAAACAAACTATGAAAACAAGGCTTAAAAGAGGTAAAAAGCTCACCCTTGAAGCACAGCAGCAAATCAGCAACTTTTGGACAAAAAAAAAAAGGCTTCAAATCACCCCAAAAATCACCTCCAAGGACCTCAGCTCAATAAAAGGAGTAGAGAACTAGGTGTTTGTGTGCAAAAGTGCAAAGAAAATGCACTTTTGAGCACAAACAAGCCCTAAACCTTAGAGAGAGAGGCAGAAAATGTAGAGAGAGAGATTTTTTTTGCTCAAAGTTATATCTCCTCCTTTTTTTCTTTTTTTTTTTTTGTTTTTTTTTCCTTTTTTGAGAGAGCTTGATTGATATAGATATATATCAATTTGCAGCTCCTCAGAACACCCACATCCAGGTATGGGCTGGGGTATGGCCTAGAATGACAGTTGTGCCAGCTGTCTACAGAGATATCTGTTGAAAACCACACTTGTCCGACCGGCCATCAAAGTGGCCGACCGGCAGTCAAACTGGCCGGCCGGCCATCACATTTGGCCGATTGAAAAGCAAGGTGGCCGGTGGGCAGGAGGCTTGGTCGACAGGCCATCCCCTTCCCTCAGGAACACATCCACAAGCTCTTGGTGCAAAACCAGACACAAAACAGTCGAGCCGAGAGATCCTGAGGCAAGGCGCATAGCCGAGGCCTCCGGGAACTCAAGACGAACACAAACAAGGATGATCATCGAGTGTTCAAACGGTGACGTCCAAGTCTTAAGGACGGTCAAAAATGGGGTGTCTATAGTTGCCCTCTTTGACAGAACTCGGAAGTCATAAGATGACGGGAGTGAATGTCAAGGCCCGGAGACGACCCATTTTTGACAAGGCCGAAGACTTAGATAAACACACAAAACAACAAAGGTATGCGCCCGCAGGCCGGGGCAAAATGCGAAAGACAATGCAAGGAGCCGAACATAACTTATGATCATGCAAAGAAAGCTGTAACGAAGCATAACATGCGACAGTTTTAAGCTAGCATACACCAAACTACACTACAATGCAGAAAGGATGTAAGAGAATTATGCAATTCTCGATACGTCTCACTCGGAGAATACAGTACCTGTCCGGTTCGTCTGGTTGCACCAGCCTCAAATGAACCGTACATACAATATTGTGCCTGCAAAGAAAGCAAACTTAACAGGTACAATGTTGTTAGCAACATGCCTAATAATGCAATCAAAAGTGCGTGACAACGCAAGTCGAGTGGGGCGCATAACAATGCTGTGAAGGCACAAACACATGTAAGTAAAGAACATGTGACAATGTGCACAATGTGTATGAAGAAATTTGAACACATATAAGTAAAGCATGAGTGTCTACGCAAGCAATGTGTATAGAAACTTGAAATTGAACACATGTAATTAAAGCATGCGTGTCTATGCAAGCAATGTGTATAAAAAGGAACTTGAACACATGTAAGTAAAGCATGCGGTCTACGCAAGCAATGTGTATAGAAAGGAACTTGAACACATGTAAGTACAGCATGCGGTCTACGCAAGCAATGTGTATAGAAAGGAACTTGAACACATGTAAGTAAAGCATGCGGTCTACGCAAGCAATGTGTATAAAAAGGAACTTGAACACATGTAAGTAAAGCATGCGGTCTACGCAAGCAATATGTATAAAAAGGAACTTGAAATATGGTAAAGGTAAGCTATCCAAGATGTCGAAATACAAAGTACTGCAATACATTATAATTGAAGTGATTTGTGGAGTTCACAAGATACACAAAGGATATGGGAGGGGATGCTCCTCGCACGCACGGAGCATTACTCATAGCAGACACAATTTGAGGTCAACTCGGAGGTCTACGGACGTTTCAAAGGTGTACTTCATTGCACTGCCTTGAGAAACTTGAGGTGCCACACCAAACAATGGATCCCAACAAAGGCGCGAGAGATGTATTGACCTCAAGGGATGGGTTACCGATATCAACTCTGATACTTTGCTGCCCTACTCTCTTTTTTGCTTTACTTTCCTTTTTACTAGTAGTTAAGCACATTGCACTGCCTCAGGCAGGGTTTGTTATCATTTTTTCAAAACTGTGTATTTTCGCAAAACACATGATGGAAATGAAACTGCTATTTTGTTCAACAGGGGTGTTACATTTGTGCTTTCTATGCATCGCATCGCATGGGATCACATAACAATGTGAATGAAATTCGTTTGAAAATAGAGTGTTCGCATCGTAATAATCAGGTAGTGAACCCATTTACAACTCGATAAGCAAAACAGAGAGACTCGATACACCAAACAAGTGCGAGTACAACCCGATAAGCAAATCAAAGACCTAAAGGGAGTGAAACATAACTCGATAAGCAAATATACGACAACTCGATAAGCAAATAGGCATGACTCTGCAAGAATCGATCACCGAAGGGCATTGGAGGTGGTAGAATTCCCCAATCCTCAGCATAAACAATTCATAGAACAAAGAGGAAGACCACCGGCCAGGGGTAAAGGCCATCGGCCATGATAACTTGTCACCGGCCAAAAGTAGTGGTCGGTCGACACTACATTTGGCCGGCCGGCCATAAATTTCTGGGACCACCAGAACTTTGACATCTGTCCTCCACTCACACCTTATCTCCTACAAAAGGCCTTAGCTTCGTAGTTCTACTCAATTTAACACTGATTTGCTCGAAATGGAGGGATTTCTTGCCCAGAATCTTTCGTCCTGGATTAACAACTTGGATGGCTCGGAAAAGCTGAATTTCTGGGGTTTCGGCATAAATGCACTATTCACTCTGGGTCGTACCTTGTTACACCTCCCGTTTCTCCATGCGGTGGCAAGGTTTTGGAATCCGGTGTGACACATGTCTTTAGCTTTAGCGGGCAAGAAGTGTGTCCTACCTTTGAAGATTTCCGAGTTTTACTGGAATTTGAGCATGACGAGGAGATCCTGCCCCATCTTAATTTTGGTCATGCCCAAACCTTAGGGCGAATGTGTGGACTCACTATGCGTGACGCTCGGTCTCTGATTTATGACGGAATGCTGGACATTCCCAGTTTGATTTATCGGTTTTCCGATGCCGGCGATCGCAACGACCATCATTGGCAAGGCTTCCGGCGACACGCCCTCTGTTTGTGCATGCTATCTCTTTTTCTATTTGTCTCAGGCTCCGTTCGATTGATCGAGGTTACCCAGGGCTTGAAAGAGGGCAAGAGTTACGTTGTCATGACTCTGGCTGAGACGTTGATGGGGTTAGATGCCTTTTATCGTCGAGAGACGACCAGATTTGCGGGGAGTCCATTATTGCTGCAGGTAAAGTTTCCCACCTAATCTCACATGTCTACTACTCACGCCGTTCGGCCCTCAAACTCGTTTTCTCACAAAACCCTTTTCTCACTTTTTCTCTCATTGTACATCTCTCTATTCTTTATTCTCTCATTTTTCATCCCTTTCCAGGTGTGGTTGATGGACAAGTTACAGGTTGTGGACTCTTGCCCAGCATACTCAGCTCGCGGCTACTTCTTCAGGCAACGTCTGGTCGACGCCCTTGATGAGGGTTGGTGGTTCGATTGGATGTGCAATTTATCTGCCGACGTCATTGCTTGGCGGTGCCCTTGGCTCAATCTACCGGCAATGGGCTACAGCATGTCCCGACAGATTGGGATTTAGTTGATTGGCTTTACTCACTGTGTGTTCTATTTCCCATTCTGGTTCCGACGCCAGTTTAGCCATGACCAGATTTGCCCCGTAGAGGGGATAGAATATCCTGCTGCCTTTCTGTTTCGAGGTGCGCAGCTTGTTCGGCAGGCCACAGCGTAGAGGACAAGAGAACTCCTGGCCCCCGCTCCTACTTTCAGTTATACTTTGTCTGATCAGTGCATAGATTGGCTTAATGAGGAGGCACAGATCGGGCCCAGCTTGGCACCAGGGGCTTCGACCAGCTCTGAGAGGGGGCGCAGGAACACCTGACTTGACTATGCCCTGGATTTATTGCTTTATTAGTACTTTCAAGTTTTCCTTATGAATGTGATAAAAAAAGCAACTTCAATTTGTATGCAAGAGCAGGAGGACTCTGTACTGAAATCAATGAACTTGAAGGTTGTGGTACTGAAAATTTTCTGTTTTGGTCCAGAGATGGTCTTAGTTGTAAAAAGATTAATTTGAACAAAGTCAACTTTTATGAAAACTTTTCAAAAATATTTTCGATATGGATCAGAACTGGACACACCTGGGATCTGTCACTGAGATGCACAAACCCCGAATCCCAGCAACTGGAAAGTTGCCCCTAGTTTGCCAAGCACTGCACCGGAGATCATAACTGATCTTGGATGTTGAATAGACAAAGATGGCCCAAGACGATCAAATGGACAAAGTTGATCGGGGAAAAGTTTATGGCTGAACTTCAAGACGAAGCTGCCTACGTATCCCAAAGATGGGAATCAAGCCTTATGTAGTTCAGGCTTGGGTTCACTCGAGTATTTTCGCTCTCCTTTTACGCTCTAACTTTTGCCAAGGCCGCCCTTTGCGGGTTTTCAACCTTGCGAGCTCAGTTTTTATATTTTCTAATTTTCCGTGCTCTAACTTTTGCCTAGGTCGCCCTTTTGGGTTTTCGGCCTAGCGAGCCTCTCAGGGGTAATATTTCTTCAATTTGTCCATGTTGATCGGTTGGGAGAACTCTAGGCCATCTAGGTCCATCAGAACGACAGCTCCACCCGACCAAATAGACTTAATGATGTAAGGACCAGTCCAATTGGGTCTAAACTTACCCCTTGGGTCAGGAATGGGAGCTCGGTTATCCTTGAGTAGCAAATCTCCTTCTTTCAAATTCCTGGACTTAACCTTCTTGTTGATAGCCCGGGCAATTCTGCGCTGATAACCTTGAACATGGTACAATGCTTTCAGTCTTCTCTCATCAAAGAGCATGAGTTCCTCGAATCTGCTCTGCTGCCAATCTACTTCGGCTATTTGACACTCAGCCAGTACTCGCAATGACGGAACCTCAATTTCGATAGGTAGAACGGCCTCCATCCCATAGACTAATGAATACGGAGTCGCCCCAGTAGAAGTTCTACTTGAAGTCCGGTAGCCCCATAGAGCAAACGGCAACTTATCTGGCCAGTCCCGGTAGGTTTCCACCATCTTCTGCAGTATGTGCTTGATGCTCTTGTTGGCGGCCTCAACTGCTCCGTTGGTCTGCAGCCGGTATGTGGACGACTTATGAAAAGCCACATTGTATTTCTTTAACAAATCAATCACCTCTTTCTTGAAATGAGAACCATTGTCTGAAATAATCTCGTTTGGGACCCCATAGCGGCAGATGATGTTGTTTCTGATGAATTTCGCAACATGTGAAGCCTTCAACACTGTATAAGATTGGGCCTCAACCCACTTCGTAAAGTAATCTATCGCGACCAGGATGAACTCATGCCCATTCGACCCCTTCGGAGTAACAGCCCCGATCACATCGATTCCCCAAACTGAAAATGGCCATGGCGAAGTCATATTGTACAGCTTCGACGGCGGAATGTTCATGCGATTTGCATGGATCTGGCATTTGTGGCATCGCCGAACAAAGCCGATATAATCCTCCTCCATGGTGGACCAGTAGTAACCCTGTCTGAGGATCTTCCGCGCTAGCATTACCCCATTCATATGTGCCCCACATTCTCTTCCGTGGATGGCCTCCATCAGGCGCTTTGATTCCTGAGCTTCTACACACAGCTTATGCATTCCCAGATGACCTCTCTTATACAGCTTACCCCCGTAGATGATGAACTGAATGGTCATTCTTCTGATTGCCCTTTTATCCTTGGCATTTGCCTTCGGAGGATACATTTCCTTCTCCAAGAAGTTCCAGATGTCGTAATACCAGGGGTTTTCGTCCTGAACCTCATCTATGGCGGCAATCGACTCGTAGGCTGGCGCAAATTTCTGGTCAATGATGACTGGACGCATCCGGACTCCGGACGGGATGTCTATCATGGAAGATAGAGTTGCTAAAGAATCTGCGAACCTGTTGTTCTCTCTTAGTAGATGAGCAAAATTTAGCTTCTCAAACCGAGGAATTAACAAGTCCAAGGTCCAGTGATACATCATCATCTTTTTTTCTTTGACTTTCCAGTCTCCTTTTGCTTGAGACACAACAAGGTTCGAGTCCCCGATGACGTCCAACCGTCTTGCCCTTAGTCCCAGGGCTGCTTCTAGACCAGCAATGCATGCCTCATATTCTGCTTCGTTGTTCGAGACTTTGAATCGGAGTTTGAATGCTAGAGGGATACGGGAATTGTCGAGTGCTATCAGTAACACCCCTATTCCATACCCGTACTGGTTTGACGCTCTGTCAAAGTACATCGTCCAAGTTTCATCGTCGATATGCAAAATGGCCTCATCTGGGAATAAGTACTCAACTGCTTCGCCCTCTTCAACTGGATGGTCGGCTAAGAATTCTGCTACTGCTCTTCCTTTGACTGACTTGTGCGTCACATATTTCAGATCGAATTCGGAAAGCAACAGCAACCAACGAGCTAGCCTACCCGTAAGTGCTAGTTTCTCGAAAAGATATTTGATGGGATCGAGTCGTGAAACCAACATTACGGAGTGAGCTAACAGGTAGTGCCGCAGCTTCTTGGAAGCCCATACCAAAGCTAAGCAAGCCTTCTCCAACAGTGTGTAGCGAGTCTCATACTCTAGCATCTTCTTGCTCAGATAGTAGATGGCTCTCTTCACTTTGTCCTCTGATTCTTGCGCGAGCATGCAGCCCATTGTGGTCTCGGTTACCAAAAGATACAATATCAACGGTCTCCCCGGCTCTAGTGGTGACAACACGGGCGGGTTCTGTAAGTATTCCTTGATTTGTTCAAAAGCAGCTTGGCATCGGCCGTCCCATTGGAATTTCTTTCCTTTCTTCAGGAGACCAAAAAGTGGTTCACAAGTCAAGGTTAATTTTGAGATAAATCGTCTTATGAATTGCACTTTACCTAGAAAGCCTCGCACCTCCTTTTCAGTCCTTGGTAGTGGCATTTCTAGGATAGCCTTGATTTTGGAAGGGTCGACTTCGATACCTCTCTGTGTAATAAGAAACCCCAGCATTTTCCCTGCTGTAACACCAAACGTACACTTCTGAGGATTCAAACGCAACCGGAATTCTCTGATCCTTTGAAAGAACTTTTGCAAGGCGGTGTAGTGGCCCTCTCTTTCTTTGGACTTGACAATCATGTCGTCCACGTACACCTCAACCTCTTTGTGGATCATGTCATGCAATATTGTGGTCGCGGCCCGTTGATATGTAGCTCCAGCATTCTTCAACCCAAACGGCATCACTCTGTAGCAGTATGTCCCCCACGAGGTGGTGAAAGTAGTCTTTTCCCGATCTTCAGGTGCCATCACTATTTGATTGTAACTTGAGAAGCCATCCATAAACGAAAGCAAAGCATGCCCTGCCGTGAAATCCACCAACTCATCAATATGTGGCAAGGGGAAGTCGTCATTTGGACTAGCTCTGTTCAAATCCCTGAAATCCACGCATACTCGAATTCTGCCATCTTTCTTCGGCACTGGAACAATGTTGGCCAACCAAGTCGGGTATTCGGATACCAGTAGGAAGCCTGCATCGATTTGCTTGGTGACCTCTTCCTTAATCTTGATGGCCCAGTCTGGACGAATCCTTCTGAGTTTCTGTTTGACAGGTCGGGCCTCGGGGTCAAGAGGGATCTGGTGCTGTACAATCTCAGGATCGATTCCAGGCATGTCTTCGTAGGACCACGCGAAAACATCTTTGAAATCTTTTAATAAAGCGACTAAGCGCTCGCGTTCTTCTGAAGACAACGTGGACCCGATCTGGACCAGCTGCGGGTCCTTCTCAGTCCCAATATTCACAGTAGTGATTTCATAAACTAAAGGTTTAACAAATCTTTCCTGCTCTTGATCAATTAATCGTTGCAAAATCGGAGGAATTTCTCCCTCATCGTTTTCGTCAAAAGTTTGAAAGTCCTGATTTAAGCAATATATCAAAGGCACAGAAAAGTACTCGGAAACCACATCCACATTATTCTCATTAAGTACTTCCAAACCGTCCGATTCTTCTGTTACAACAGACTCAAAGGAGAAAGAAAAAGACGACCTGGACAGGACTGTGGCATCCGGGTTATCACCCCCAAGAATACCGGACTCAGACTCAGTTGAGCTGGAACCTGATTTCGACTCACAAGACTCAGTGGAATCGGATTCCGGCTCACTACCTGACCCGGCGCTGTTCGACAAAAATCCCTCTTCGTATTGCCAAACGAGAGAGGGTGCGATGGATGTATCCAAAATGGTTGATGGTAGGCCCGTAACCGTTTCATTCCCGATCATGGACACCGAGAAGTCATCCCCCAAGCACTTCCATTCAATCGAAGGATCTGAAAGTAGACATGTCAGTGCTACCCCCATTTCAAGTTCGGTGTCCTCAGACTCCATTTCCCCACTATGCTCAGCCTCGACTGTCGGGTATGTCTGCTCTTCGGCAACATCGTCCCCAGATAATTGCAGGTCAAAGAAAATCTCGAACCCCGGTACGTGCTTCATCTCCGTGTTCAGCCACGGCTCCGGAAAACCACAGAATGGAAAATCTTCCCCCTCCCGGACGAAGCGTCCGTTTAGGGTACCCTGGATGGGCCGGTGTATCAACTCAAAAGGGTCCCCCATCTGTTTCGCTCTGGCTCTTCCAGCCATTTCCTTTCCTTTCCTTACCCAATCCTTCTTGGTGGGCAGATAACCCAAGCCAAAGGTATGAGGGTTATGTTGCACTTCGGCTAATGTTGCGACGCCCTTCCGGCCGCTCCTTCCTAACCCCATCCCGGGGATGTGTTGGAGTTTGTTCATGAGGTATACCGCTTGAGCACTGACATATATCCCCTCGTTAGCAGCCATGATGTTTTGTACAACCCGAGCCTCAGCAAGGGTGAAACCTGATGTAAACACGTCCTCCATGCTGTGCTCAATTTCTAAGACTGGTGTAGATACCTCTGGAGGTGGGTGGATCGATGAATTTTTGAAAACAATGGCTACTCCCTTTTCATAGGGGTATTTCACCATCTGATGCAGAGTGGACGAGACGGCCTTCACTCGATGCAGCCACGGCCTCCCCAAAAGCAGGTTGAAAGTTGCCGGAACTTCTAAGACATGGAAATCTATCTCATGCTGTCCTGGCCCAACTTTAGTCTGAATTTTCACCGTCCCCATGACCTCTCTACTTGTGTTATCGTATGCCCGAATTACTTGGGCTGTTGGTAAAAAGTCCGCTGTTTTCAAGCCGATCGCATACGCTGTCCTTATCGGGCAGACGTTGATGGTGGATCCGGTATCAACAAGAACCACCGGTATCCATTTATTCTTACACTCCACAGAGATGTAGAGCGGTTTGTTATGGTTTGCCCCCTCAGGTGGCAGTTCCTTGTCGGAGAAAGTCAGCGTCGGGGTTGCCCCTCCCGGAAAAACTAATCCTACTAGCTGTTCTGGCGTGGTTTCTATCGAAAGCTTTGCCTTGTCCATGGCTGATAAGACACCCTGTCTGTGCACTCGTGATGCCATAAGCAGTCCCCAGATGAAGATGTCTGCTTGTATCTTTTTTAACTGTTTGAGCACAGCCTCCTCTTCAAGTTATTTTTCTTTCTCCTTCTCTACCTCCTTATCTTTCCCAGACGCCTCTGGCTGATCTAGATGTGGGGGCTTGAAATACCGCCCACTCCTAGTCATATGATCGACTTCGCCGATGTACCAGGTATCATCTGGTTGGTTATTCTCTCAATCCTCATCCGTGTGGGTAAGACATAAATCCTCATCTTCCCACCACATTCCATCAGCAGCCGACAGACACCTGTCCGGCTCTGGTATGACTGTTCTCGTACTCGCGGTACCTTCCATCCCTATGCTCGCAGCATTCTCTGTTCCTGTGCACACAACAGTTTCAGTCCCCACATGGGCCTTTGCCTTTCTAATTCTCGCGGGATCTTTAAATCTTTCCTGTTCCAACCGTATCAACACAGCTGGCTGCTCAATAATTCCTGCATTCAGAATGCTCTAATCGTGAGTGAAATTCTTGACACTGGCGTTCTCCGGCAATGTATTCTGTTCTCCGACTCTCTCGACTGTCACCGACATTCGTGCCCCTGTCGGACCCTGTCCTGGTTGGAACTCTTCCACCACATCCGGTTGATCATCCAACCACCCAGTAGCCTCTGCTGATTCCTCATAATCAAACCAGTTGACTGCTGCGCCCCCTGGATCTTGGTCATTATAAAACTGGAGATTGGCAAGGTCCTCTTCCACAACCCTTAAATCATCTGTTCCCTGTCCCAGACTATCCCCTTGGATCACACACAATTCTCCCCCTGTTGGCAATTCCACATCTGGCCCATCCTGGCCTATTGATGAAATGTAGTCACCCGGACTATATGTCTTCTCAACACGACTCCCAGATTCTGCAGACTCTGACTCAACAACTTTCTTCTCCTTTGGGATCTCCTCTCTCCTGTTCTAGATAGTCACCACCGTTGGCTTAGGTCGGGTCATGGAGATGTCCATCATGCACAAGTTGGTGCAGTCGGGAAGGAATACCTCTGGCTTAGGCAGGTGGGAAGGAGTGATATAGATGCTAGGATCGTAAGGCACGACCTCAGTTTGGATGAAGTTGATCCTTTTAGGCGGTGGAGCTTGGTTATGTGTGGGGAGAGGGTTTGTTGTAACATTGGGTTTCTCGAGAGGCAGAATCACCCCGTTATCGATGAGATCTTGAATCTCATGACGTAATCGGAAGCACAGATCGGTGTCATGACCGTGCTGTTTGTGAAATGCGCAATATTTGGCTGGGTTGTGGGTAGGGAGAAGTCTTTCTGGTAAGGGCCACGGTCCTAGGGGCTTCAAATGCCCTTTTCTGATTAAAACCCCCAAAGCTTTGGATAGGGTCATGTACAGTGGAGCGAAGGTTCTTGTGTTTTTGGGTGGGTATTTGGCTGTTTGGGTATGGCTTCCGGACGCGCCGGAGAATGGCGCAGCTTCCATGGTTCTTGGAGGGGGGGTGGTGGTGACCATGCTCACTTCGGAGGCTCTTGTAGTTGTAGTACCGCTCGGGCCTGCATTAGTGTTACGGTTGAAAGTTCTTCGGGGTTGCTCCCGGTCATTATTAATTAAGCCTTGCTTTAAGGCATACTCAATTTGCACCCCTATTTTATGTAGATCAGAAAAGGTAGGGAAGGGGAGTACAATCATCTTTTGTATCAACTTCGGCTGCAGATTGCGCACAATCATCCGAATCTGGTCTTTGTCTGTAGGCCTTAAGGTTATCATCGAATCCTTGGCCCTCCATCTGGTCACGAATTCTGAGAAACTCTCTTTAGGCTCTTGCCTTGTTGTCTTGAGATCACGGGTTGTAATTTCGATTTGTGTATTGTATGAGTATTGCGTAATGAAGGCCTCGGCCATCTCGTCCCAGTTTCTCTTGACATCATCTTCTAATTTGGCATACCATATGGCCGCCACACCTGACAGGGTTCGGCCGAACAGAGACAGCTTCTGAAGTCTGCTGAGGCCCATTGGCCTTAAGATGTCTGAAAACAGTCTCAGGTGCACCATGAGGTCCCCGAACCCATCAAATCAATCAATGTTCGGCATTTTGAATCTGTCAAGCAGCGTCACAGCTGCGTCGGTATATCCATCTTCGATGTCAGGGATGGTCTTGACTCCTTGGGATCTCTTGAACAGCTTTTCAAGCTTACTCAACTTCAATGCTGTGGGGTCTGTCTCGAACTCAAAGGGAGAGTCCGGTAGGTTGGTGGGTGTTTTGGATAACTAGGGTTAGATTTGGGATAGGATCAGGGGTAGAGGTGGTCCCGTGGGAATGTCCGTATCATTCTGAACATTAGCTGTCTCCCTGAGGGTTGGAATTCCTGGCGAGGGAGGAGCTTGCTGCGAAGCAGATGCTCCGGTTTGCTGCTGTAACCTCATGATTAACTCTGCTTGTTCATTCATAACCGTGGCCTGCTGCTTGGCGAACTCTGCCTGTCGGACAACATCCTGCTGCATCATTTTCATACTCTCTTGGAGCTGGCGCACCATCTCCTTTAAATTGGCCATACTGTTCTGCTTTGACTGAATTATTGGTATATGTTCCCTTTCTGTGGGAAAAGCAGAATCCTGATCCCTACTGTACACAGGTGGGGTAGACAAAGCCCTCTGTACTGACTGTTGAACTGATGCCCTCTGCCTAGCTGTCCTCCGTCTGGTAACCGGGGGTAGAGAGTGGTACACTGGTTGTCCGTCTACCAGATCCTCAGATCGATGGAGTCGACGACCTTTAATCTAAAGTGCTTGGGGAATATCTACTGGGTCAGAAGCAATTGTGCTCGACTACCTAGTAAAAAGATAAATAAAGCATATAAATAAACAGACAATTGGACAGCGTAACAATGTAAAATAAACACAACACACAGCTGGGTATCACAACAAACTGCCAACAAGATGAATGTACTGTTCCTTAATCACTGATCACTGTTTCCCAATCGTTGCCCCTAAGTCTGAATCTGATACCCGTAGATGACTAATTCCCCAAAACAATGATGCCCGCAGGCCTGACACTCAGACTTACGAACTGATATGTGTGTTCCCTGTATAGATACACTCTAAAAACACGTAGCAAGTAAAAGAGAGCCAAAACACCCCTAAGTTGGGGTAGGGTTTCCCTGTCCTATTTTTGTCAGGAGCTAGGGTTTCACTATGCACGCAGCAGTTTTCAAACAACTTAACATCGGGTAAGCAACCTGTCCTAGTTTGGAATAGTCACTATGGATTTCGACATGCACTAGGTCGAATGGTAGAAAAGGGTGCCCCGGTAAAACCGGGGTTCGTGTTCCCATACTGTCAGAGCTCACAACCGGTCAGCCTTATGGCATGCTTTGACAAAGTCAAGCCTCCGGCAAATCGTTCAGGAATGGCAGATGGCAAACACGGTGTCCTAGGCGCACCAATGCACATGCAATGCAAAGAGACACATAAATAAAATCAAAACAGGATATCACGAGTTCGAGTCAAGCTCTCTAAATCCCTAGCGGAGTCGCCAGAAACTGTAGACACGCCCTCGGGCCTCATGCTACAGTTCGGACTCAATTGGTGTCACGGTCCTGTATCTAATCTCGCAGAGTGCAATGCAAGACCGATGAATCATCAAAGAGTCCAAATCTGGCAAATCATTTTTGAAAACAGATTTTTTTGAAAAAAGTGCCAAACATGGACCGCTTTGCCAGATACGGAGTCGCCACCTAAATATTTTATTTTGGAAAATTTATGAAACCCGGACTCGTTTGCCTAAGGCCACGTGTCCGTCATCACCAAAGTTTCCTCCGCTCGGGAACTTGGGTACGATTGGGGAAGGTCAGCTATGAGCACCCCCTCTCGCCCGATTCGAAGATCGGCCTCTACTAACCATGATATCCGTTTTTGAAAACGTTATGTGTTCTTATTCCGGTTATTAGCCTAGAATTACTATGTTATGCGCACAGCAAACAAGTATAGACCAAATCGCCTAAATTGGAACAAAACATTTCATGCTTGTTTTGAAAATGGTTTGCTACTCGCAAGTTGGCTAAAAATATAGATTTCGCCACCCTCAGGTGGGCCTTAGAAAAGATGATTTTGCCACTATCTAGTGGGCTTAAAACTCACAGTTTTAATGCGTTATCCCAATTTAGTTAATTCAACCTCCATCCACAGGTATTCAAGCAGTTATATCACATAAGCAGCTAGTCTCATGGTAATCATGCTATTATGGCAACACTCACACGCATGCGGTATGCTAAAGCATAAATGCTTACCGAGTACTCCAAGTCAGAACAGAAGCTAGTTAGTAATCATGTGCATGATCCTAGTTCATGTTGAGATGGCTAATGCAACACATGCAAGATGCAACTACAATAGGCTCGGCTATCCTAAAGATGGCATGTGAAAATGCTGCAACTAACAGGTATTCAACTTGGAATTGAAATACAAGTGCAGTTAATATGATGTACCGAGCCCGGTGCATGTAAGACGAATGAATGGATGCAAACATGCTATCATACTATATGCTAATTGAAGCATGCCCTAGACTAACCATCGAAAGCTAGTAAATAAAAGGGAAGAAAGATGTGGGGTTGGGAGACATACACACACTCACGCACACTTATTACACAATTGCCCTCACTCGGAGGGTCCGAATAAATATTACAGTCCGAATAAATAATACTAAATTAATTATTACAAAATTTCTAATTAATTAACAAATTAAATGCAGAAAGAAGGTGGCCACAGCCCCGCCTCGGGATGCATGAATGATGCATGCTTGACTCGTCTCGCCCAGAAACTCGCTGCCATAGCACTGTTGCCTCTGTTTACACTGCCTTGCCCCTCTAAAAGTTCTGAAAGTCCCCAGGACTGCTCCTTGAGCGTTGTGGAATGTTACCGGCCAAAAGAATATACTACCGGCCATGGGAATACTCTCATCGGCTAAATATTGTGCTCTCGGCCAAACATTCTTTGCCGGTCGGCACTCAACACTGCCAGCCGGCCAAATATTCCTGCTGAAACTTGCAGTTGACAGCAGCAGAGGGCAAGCAGTGTATGGCATGGAATTTTCAAGCAAATGTATACATGGACACACTCCCTATCATGTTATGGACTCAAAGGAGCGTGGCCCTCGACCCTCGGGGCATTAATTGCACATTTCGATGCATGATGAAATGTAAAATCAAATGCACACAAAACATACAAAGGGGCCCCAACCTCCATCATGTTTGATCAAGAGGGATGGGATGCAAACATGCAAGCAAGACTAATGCAACATGAGCATGTCATATTATGCAAACCTTGAACTATTCAACAAGCATGCAACAATGTCATGTGACCAAGGATGCCTCAAAACAGTCCCTAAGCATGCCATAACAATGCCAAAACCATGCTTAAGCACAAGCAATACATGCTAGAATGAAAGGGTAAAATGTCAAGCAAAGTAGGCCAATAAGCATGATTTACACTACAAGTGCAAGAAGCAAATGAGGGATGCTCTAACCAACCCAAAATAGAGCTAAATCATGGCAAAACATGGACAAAATCTTCTCAGAGCTAAGCCAAAATATGCTAGAATGATGGTCTAAACACATGATACACATTAAGGCTAGAGAGAGGATTGCACTACAAGTACATGGAGCACGCAAGAGGTGTCCGAACCAATGCAAAACAGGGTTATGACATGCCAAAATACTACCAAAAACATGCTGAAGAGGAGCCAAATCATGCTTGAGAAACATGTCACTTTGGTGAGCCTCAAGTAGGATTACACTACAAGTATTAGAAGCATGCAAGGGGTGACCAAACCAAGCAAAAAAAGAGTAAAGGCAGGTCTAAAAAGTCACAAAAACATGCTCAAACAGGGGCTCAAGAAGATGGAAACACATGCTCATTTGGTGAGCCATTAACACAAATCGACAAAAGCAAGGGAGGGGGTACAACCCCCACCCATTTGGGACCTCAAAACCCCATCCCCACCACTAAAATTCCTCTAGAATTTAGTGGTTAAAAGGCCAAGAAAAGACCAGCTCAGAGGTCAACAAAAGTGGCCCAAAACAAGGCAAAACAAAGCTCAAAAGGGGGTAGATCACCCCCAACACCAAAATGACCTCAAACAAATATGTTAGGGACTTAAAAACAAGACTTTTTTTAGTTGAGAGGTAAGTCTAAAACAGCATGAAAATATGGCAAAACAAGCTATGAAAACAAGGCTTAAAAGAGGTAAAAAGCTCACCCTTGAAGCACAGCAGCAAATCAGCAACTTTTGGACCAAAAAAAAGGCTTCAAATCACCCCAAAAATCACCTCTAAGGACCTCAGCTCAATAAAGGGAGTAGAGAACTAGGTGTTTGTGTGCAAAAGTGCAAAGAAAATGCACTTTTGAGCACAAACAAGCCCTAAACCTTAGAGAGAGAGGCAGAAAATGTAGCGATAAAGATGTTTTTTGCTCAAAGTTGTATCTCCTCCTTTTTTTCTTTTTTTTTTGGTTTTTTTCCTTTTTTGAGAGGGCTTGATTGATATAGATATATATCAATCTGCAGCTCCTCAGAACACCCACGTCCAGGTATGGGCTGCGGTATGGCCTAGAATGACAGTTGTGCCAGTTGTCTACAGAGATATCTGTTGAAAACCACACTTGGCCGACCGGCCATCAAAGTGGCCGACCGGCAGTCAAACTGGCCGGCCGGCCATCACATTTGGCTAATTGAAAAGCAAGGTGGCTGATGGGCAGGAGGCTTGGTTGACAGGCCATCCCCTTCCCTCAGGAACACATCCACAAGCTCTTGGTGCAAAACCAGACACAAAACAGTCGAGCCGAGAGATCCTGAGGCAAGGCGCATAGCTGAGGCCTCCGGGAACTCAAGACGAACACAAACAAGGATGATCACTGAGTGTTCAAACGGTGACGTCCAAGTCTTGAGGACGGTCAAAAATGGGGTGTCTACACCAAGTTTACCTTTTTGGGAACAAATATTGCAATTTCCCTTTTTCCCAATCTAATATATATATATATATACCCATCATGCCGTGTGCAATAAACATTAAATTCAATCTTGAATATTATATATTAACATTTTGCTCCAATGTTTTTCACTCCACAAACACAGGAACAGTAAAATACAATAATCGCATAAATAAAATAAACTAAAAACTAATAACAATAATCAGAAGTGCTACAAGATCAGGGTAATGAAGGAGTGACCAATACCTGTGAACCCCAGCCGATAACACCAATTTGCTTAATGCCCTTGAAGGCATCAGGTAGCAACGGAAACAGATCCCTCCCTCCTCTAACAATATACTACAAATGCACAACACAATCATCACACACACACACACACACACACACACACACACACATATATATATATATAGATAGAGAGAGAGAGAAATGTTGAGAGAGCAAGTGAGGAAATGGAGAAAACACCTCGTCATGGCCAGCAAGAGTAATTTTCTCCTTCTTGAACACTGAGCTGTCGAAATCAAGTGAAGTCATCTCGGGCATAGAGACCATGCGAGCTCCTAGAGCTGAGCCTAACCCAACCCTATTTCCAAGCATGACTTGACCTTTGAGAGACTTCAAAGCTGTCTTCGAAGACGAAGACAAAAGAAACCCAAGATTGAAACCTAAGGTTTTGGAGGCAGGCTTCAGGGTTTTAGAGGACGAAGATGCAGAACCAGCAGCAGCCGCCACTGAGGGAGAGAAGAAAGTAGTCGCCAACATGGATGACTGAGACTGAAGAAATCATTAAGAGATCAGGCAGCGATAAGTAAGGGTGTGTGCAGTGTGATTCAGTGTTGTTTCAGCGTAAAAGAGAAATCATGCGACAGGTGGCAGCTTGACAAATTTGTCATTAGAAACCACCATTTTTCTATCAAAAAATGACAAATCAATTGGCAAATAACAGCAATTTCAACTTGGCAGTTCGGGAGGTTTGGCGAATTATAGAAAACTTAATTCAAATTACAAAACTTGAATCAAATATTTAAAATATAATAATTTATAAATCAACTGAACCAGTCAAAATTAAAATAGATATCCATTCATCTAACATTCAACAATGACAAACTAGCAAATTAAAATTCCAACAATCCAAACAAATTATATAATAACAATCCAAAACCACTGCCTAAACCTTCCGAGTGAAAAAAAGAAAAGAAAAGAAAGAGTTAATTTGCTTCTATGCCACCACAATCTCTCTTTTTAAGTTGATAAGGTTTGTTGGTTTATATATATATAGGGGGCAGCTTGCCTCTAGTCCTTAATCGAACTGGACGGTACTGTTCGGCCTGTGAGAGCTCACCACGGGTCCCATTTTGATAATCTGAACCGTTCAATATGTAGAACTCGTCGTGTACTATGTACTTGTAAAAAATCACTTTGATCGAATATTGATAGCTATCTCATCTTATCAGTTTTTTGTCAACCGTTAATTTGTTCACCGTCCATTTTTTTTTTTATACAAAACTAATTTAATCACATAACTATTGATATCCGATCAACGTAATTTTTTACAAGCATATAATAGTCGACGAGTTCTACATATTCAATAGTTTGGATTATCAAAACAGGACCCGTGATAGCTCCACAGACCGAACAGTACCATCCAGCCCGGTTAACGACCGGAGGCAAGCTGCTCCCTATACATATATATATAGACAATTTTTTTTATCATCCAAAAATAAAATAATCATTCTTACCCAATTTATCACCAAAAAAAAAAAAAAAATCATTCTTACCCAGTTATTAGTACAAAATAAAAATTGAGTTTAAGTTTTTTCGATTAAGTATTTTAAAAACTGAATTTTTTTTATTTTCGTGTTTTTTTTAAGTGAATATTTTTAAAATTTTAAATATTTTTTTTACTTAGATATATCTAAAAAGTAAAAAAATTATGAAAAAATATTTTTAAAATTAATAAATACATAAAAATACCCCCAAAAAATGTACTGAATTCTCGTTTTTTTTTTTGTATTTTTGGTATTTAGTGAATTTTAAAAGAAAAATTCACAATTTTTTTACTTTTTAGCTATGTTTATGTTAGGTATGTCGGAAAATTAAAAAAATTACTTACAATATTAAAAAATTCAATAAAAATAAAAAAAATACGAAAAATAAGAAAATATAATTCTCTAAAAAGTATTTTTAAGCAATTATAATACAAATTTAAAGAAGAAT
Source organism: Camellia sinensis (assembly GCF_055761805.1). Taxonomy (NCBI): domain Eukaryota; kingdom Viridiplantae; phylum Streptophyta; class Magnoliopsida; order Ericales; family Theaceae; genus Camellia; species Camellia sinensis. Next base: position 175,305,933 of record NC_138962.1, on the reverse strand, counting down.
ATTACTTGACAGTAGAATATTTAGTCAGTACATTGTTAAAATCACTCAATGTTCATCAAATATAAGAATTTTTCAACCTCTCACAACTTCACAATAAACAGAATCAGGTCAGCAAAACAAAAAAAAAAAGAAACAGAATGTGAGAGAGAGAGAGAGAGAGAGAGAGCACAAAGAGAAAGAAAGAGAGACTTACCAAATCGGCAAGCTGTATGGCGATTTGAGAGGAGACTAGCTGGCGGCGGCGGCGGCAATCGGCAAGGTGAAGAGGAGCAAGACGGAGACACAGAGTTCGTAAAATGAATGAGATGTTTTGGGACTGTGGATTAGGTTAAGGAGCCGTAGCACTTAAAATCAGCTTACACGAGGCTACTATTTTAGTAATTTTTTAATTTTTTTAGTTAAAATATGAGTTAAAAAAAATTAGGAATGATGTTACGAAACTCGCACATGTGCAGTAAAATGGACTTATTTCAAGATCCATTTTGATAATCTAAACCGTTCATATTTTACAATACATCAAGTAAAACATGTTTGTGAAAAATCAAGTTAATCAGATATCATTTGTCTATTCATTCACTAACATTTATATTCATTTTAATACTTTAAATCACAATTATTATTTATTTTTATAGATACAAATGTAAGTAGATGAATGGGTAAACGATATTCGATTAACTTGATTTTTTTAAAAGTATGTTTTATTTGATGAATTTTAAAATGTAAACGGTTCGTATTATCAAAATTGGCCCATTTCGCCACATAGCAGCCCACGCAGCAACATCCCCAATTTGTAAAAAAAATTAGTATGTGTAGACGCGCCCGCGTGGGCCTTTCTACAGTTCGAACTCGATTTGTGTCACGGTTCTTAATCTGAACCAAAGAGTCCAAATCTGGCAAATTGTTTTTGAGAAAATAGATTTTTAGAAAAGAAGTGCCAAACATGGACTGCTTTGCCAGATACAGAGTCGCCACCTAAATATTTTAAAATGGGGGAATTTAGGAAACCCTGACTCGGTGCCAAAGGCCATGTGTCCGTCATTGCCAAAGTTGCCTAGGCTTGGGAGCTTGGGTACAATTGGGGAAGGTCAGCTATGAGCACCCCCTCTCGCCCGGTCTGAAGACCGGCCTCTACTAACCGTGATATCCGTTTTTGAAAACGTTATGTGTTCTTATACCAGTTATTAGCCTAGAATTACTATGTTATGCGCACAGCAAACAAGTATAGACTAGATTGCCTAATTTGGAAATAAGCGCCGCGCATCCGTTTATTCTGGAAAACGTTTTGGAATTTGCTACCCGCAAGTAGGCTAAAAATACGGATTTTCAATGAACTTTTCCAACTCAGGCAGTCCAACCTTCACCCACAGGCATTCAAACAATTTATCACATAAACATTTAGCCGCATGGCAAGCATACTGTCATGGCAACACTCACACGCATGCGGGATGCTAAAGCATAAATACTTACATCGTACTCCGTGCCAAAATAATAAACTAGTTAGCAAACATGCGTGATCCTAGTTTATGTCGGATTGTCTAATGTAACACATACAGGATGCAGTCAAAGTAGGCTCGGCTAACCTAAGCATGACATGTGAAATGCGACCAATTGATGCACGTATTCAATTTGGAATTGAAATACAAATGCAGTTAGCGTGATGTACCGAGCCTGATGCATGCAATACAAATGCATGAATGCACGCATGCACAGCATAAGGTATGCTAATTTTAAACGTGCCCTAATACTAACCATCAAAGCAGGTAAATAAAAGGGAAGAAAGACGTGAGATTGGAAGACATACACACTCACGCACACTTATTACATAATTGCCCTCACTCGGAGGGACCAAATAAATATTACAGACCGAATAACAAATACATTAATTATTACAGAATTTCTAATTAATTAATAGAAAGAAAGGAGAAGGGTGGCCGCAGCCTCTGCCTCGGGATGCGCGAATGATGCATGCTCGAAACCCGGCTCGCCTGGAAAACCCGTACCATACCCCTGCCACCTCTGTTTATACTGCCCTGTCTCTCTGAAAATTGCCAAAGCCCTAGGACAGGTTCCTTGCATACTGCAGAGTACCACCGGCTAAGGGAAATTCCCACCGGCAGTGCAGAATTTCCATCGGCTGTTTTTGGATTTATCGGCCATTCACCAATGGCCGGTCGGCATTGAATTCTGCCGGTCGGCAGAAGCTTCCTGCAGAAGACAGTTTTGACAGCAACAGAGAACAGACAGTATATGGCATGGGATTTCAGGCACATGTAAGCATGGTCATGCTTCCCAATATGCTTTGAACTCAGGGAAGCATGGCCCTCGATCCTTGAGCCATCAATGGTGCATGATAGCCCAAGGGATCAAGTTTGCCACTTGATGTAAAGATGCATGCAACCACACAAATGAGGACCAAGACCCTATCATGCCGAGTCAAGGGTCCCGGTGACCGAGAATCAAGGCACATTACATCACCCATAGTATGAATGTTCCTTGACCCTCACACTTGGCTTGACACCCCAAACCAAGTAATGCAATGCATGTTATGCTCACATGGCTCAAAATGCAACATGATACTAATTATGCAAGGCATGCCAAATGTCATGCAACTAATATGACAAGTATGTAATGCTAGGCATACAAGATGCAAATGCAATGCAAACATGGACCATTTAAGGAATGGGATCAACATATTACAACACTTAATGAAGCAATCATGCAATGGACATGAGACAAGCATGCAAGAGGGCCTTGAACCATAAAGGGGCAGACCTTGATCCACCCCAAAACAGTGGCCAAAAGTGCCTAGAAAGGTGGACAAAAACTCATGCCAGCAAGCAAGCCAATGGTCCTAAGGTTAAGGCACAAAAGGGGGCGCTTCACTTCCAACAACATGACCACTCATGGCATGAATTGGACAAGCCAAAACAGTAACTTAGCATACAAAATGGACTCCAAAACCTACTAACATGGCAGCTAAGGTGGCTCAAAAGAGACGTATGCACCGAAGCCCATTTCTAGGCATAAGAGGGCACACCCTCAAGGCATGAAAGAGGTCACACATGCACACATATAAACATGATTTATGGACTGAAATATGGTCCTAAATGATGCCAAATCAAGAGGATGGCCATAGCTACACATGCTAGAGGTCAATATGCTCAAGGCTTACAAGCCAAAACACAAAGAGACGACACCAACAAAGCAAGCATGACTGAAATAGATGGCCAACAGACCTCAAACATGATAAAATAATGCCAAAACCTTCATGGAACTAAGCCAACACATGCAAGAATTATGGCCTGAACACAAGGCGCATTTCTAGGCCAAATAGGGGGATGTAAAGCAAGTATATTAAGCATGCAAAAAGCCATAAATCTGACTAAAAACAGAGATTACAAATGACCTAAAAACACCCAAAAACCTCTGAAAAAGGGCTAAAACCAATCAAGCATGCATGTTACCCTTTAAGCCAAAATGCAAGGAAATAAGACAATGAAGGGAGAGGGGTGTCCCTCCCCTATGCAAGACTTCAAACCACCTTCCTTACCACTGAAAATCCACTGGTTTTCAGTGGTGAGGAGACCAAAACAGTTAAGCAAATAAGGCCTTACCAAGGAGGCAACAAAAAGGCCAAATGAGTCCTAAGAGGGTGAGTTTGAACTCAAACCACTAAAGACCCTTAATGAAAGTTATAAAGCATGAAAATATAAGCCTTTTTTATGTTATGCACAAAAACTAAATCAGAAAGAAAGATAGGTAAAAGACTAGTGCAAGTTTGGGAAAACTAAAGCAAGATGCTCACCCTTGAAGCACACCTCAAGAACAGCCAATGCAGCCCTCTTCTTCTGATAAAAAACAGCCCCAAAACTCAAGAATCAACCCTCAAAGTCCCTCAATCTCGGAGCAAGGTGTAATAGTGTGTGTATTAGTGCAAAAGTAAGGTAAAATCACACTTTTAGGCCAAGAAACACACACAAAGGAGGAGAGAGAGGGAAGTATAGAGAGGGTGTATCTATATGTATAAGCTCTGGTTTTGCCTTCAAAGTTTCTAACCTAGAATAAGGAGAAGGCTCCTCCTCTTATAGGAGTCCCTCTTGCAAAGCTTATTCAACAAGCTTGCTTAGAGGGAGATCCCTCCATACACGTGTATGGAGGGAAGCAGAGTTGGTGCCAGCTATCACAGCTGGCACAAAATATCTACATAAAGTAGATGAACAGTAGTCGGCTGCCCAAAAATGCCATTTTGGCAAAAAAGAGTGCCGACCGGCAACAAATAGTGCATCCGATTATTGAGAAACTCTCTCTCTCTCTCTCTCTTTTTCCCTTCTGTTTTCTGATTACTGTGAAATGGTGCATCCGATTACTGTCAAATGGTGTGCACCCGATTACTGAAATGGTGTGCTCCTGTTTTCAGGCGATCGTTTTTTGTTTTTGTTTTTGAAAATCTGTAGTTAGATTTTGTATATAAGTAGCATTTGTGTGTGAAATTAGCTGAAAAGCTAGTGTTTGTACGTAAGTAATTTTCATTTTTTTCAAATAATTGAGGTTTAAAATTAAAAAAAAAATTACTTTCTTTTCCTTCATTTTCTCAGTATTATCTAGGGTTTTTAATTCTTTTATTGTTCTTATTTATATGTATTTTTAGATTTTGAGGGCATTACTTTGGTGAAGCTAGGGTTTTATGCAATTTCTAATCATTTTTTAATTGAGGAATGTCATTCTTCTAAAATTTGTACATGTTCTTCAAATTCTAGGTCATATTACAAAGATAAGTGTTCTGGTTTGCATTTCCAATGTCCCAAACAGATTCTGGAAAAGCTAGTTAGTAATTAATTGTAAATGATATATATATATATATATATGTTGCAAAATTATATTGGTATGGTCCCAGTAGTTGACCTACAGCCTAAATTTTTTTCTGGTAAATGAATTACATTAAATTCTCCACCTATGCACCCAAGGCAACCCCAACTTGCTCTAACCTGAACCAACTCTCTACCCACAAAAATGTTTATTTTGCAGATGAATGTAAGAATTATTTGTGATCCCCATATTGAAAATAATGCATTTTATTAGATGTATGTCAATTCAAACTCAAAATCAGATTAGAAAAAATGGTGTGCATCCATATATAAGAAGCAACCGCAAATACTATTTTCATTTCAAGGTAATAATTAACTACAAATGGAACTTGGGTGTTACATATAATTAATGTTGTTAGGATATTTCTAATAATGAATAAATATATTTTTATTCTAAATTTTGTAATAGGATTATATTTGAGCAATTGACGGAACATACATCAAAGCATATATATCTCCAGATAAGCAACCTCGTTTCATAGGTAGAAAGGGGTATGCAACTCAAAACATAATAGCCGCATGTGACTTTGATATGTGTTTCACATTTTGCTTGTCGGGATGGAAAGTAAGTGCACACGATACTCGGATCTTCTTAGATACAATTAGGAATCCTAGTTATAATTTTCCAAAACCACAAGGAGGTAACTGTTTTACATTTATAATTGCTTACTTTAATTTCATTTTGAAATTTTAAAATAGATGAGTTTTACTTGGTGGATGTTGGGTATCTAAACATAAAAGGATATCTTGCACCTTACAAAGGAGAGAGATGCCATCTAGCTGAATTTGAATATGGTCAACCCCCCTAAAATGCACAAAAAAAATTCAACCAAGCACATTCATCACTTAGAAGTGTAATAGAAAGAACGTTTGGGGTTTGGAAAGTAAAATAGCCGATAATAAAGGATATCCCACCAAACTACAAGTGGCCAACCCAAGTCAAACTTGTTTGTGCAACAATGGCAATTCATAATTTCATCCAACGAAGTGAGTTTCGCGATATTGTATTTGACTCTTATGATAATTCACGGATTATGTGCCTAATGAAAAGGAAGGATCAAGGTCTCAACAAGCACGCCATGGAAATCATATTGAAGGTGATGACAACGAGATGGAAGTGAGGAGACATAATATTTGTACGTCAATTTGCAGATGAAATTAGGAGTTCTCTAATATCTAAAAATTTTATTTTTATTACCTTAATAGTAATTTATTGTATTTTTATTGCAATGACATTTTTTTGTTCCCTTGTGAACTCAACATTAAAAAAATAAATAAATTTAAAAAAAAATTGAGGTAATGTAAAAATGTACCAATATACGTACTAATTATATTAACTTCCATTAATGAAATAATTTTTTCAAAATTTAAAGTGAAGAAAATGACAAAATTACAATTTTTATGTTCATAAAGGCAAAAATGACAATCACACAGCAAAAAGCTATTTTTATAGCATATTTACCAAACACTACTCTGCTGCTTAAATCCATAATCTCACAACTGCACCAAACAGGTTACCAGCTTATGTTCACAGCTTTAAGCTATAATCTATAATCACTTTCCTATAACTCTACCAAATGGGGCCTAGTTGGGAATTGATTATATGTGAGCTTGTGAATGTATTTACATTTGGTTTGATAGCTTTAGAGCTTATTTGGCATGGCCTACACATTTTTTTTTAAAAATCTTTGCAGCAAGTTCCTCTCCAGTTGAAAATTCAATTAGAGGATACTATTAGGAGCTCATTATAGAGCTTGCATTGATAATCTAAACCATTCACTATTTAGGGCTCGTCAAGTATTTTATCCTTACAAAAAACCACATCAATTGAATATCAATAAACACTTGATCGAATCACATTTGTATCAACAATTTATTTTAAAAATTATATTTACCATTAGCACAAAATTGATTAGATCAAGTGAATATCGATACCCCATCAATATGATTTTTTACAAGAATGAAGTACTCAACAAGCCCTACATATTGAACAGTTCGGATCATCGATGCGAGCTCCGTGGTGGGATCACGGAGGCCCAATAGCACCATCCAATCCGATTTGGACTGGAGAGGAGCTTGCTCCTTTATCTTTTTATTTTTTTGGGTCATATCACCTTTTTACTTTTCTATACATTTTTTTGTAAAAATACTTATTTAAATCATCACAAACAACTCATTAATCTAAGAGTTAGATAAAGATAAATATAAATACATAAACTAATGGTGAGGCAGTTAGCAGGTTGATTTTTTGGAACCATGCCGACTCGTCACAACCAAAACCTTCACCCGCGCCCGCTATAATTCAAATAAAGCGTACTTCAGATGATTTTGATTGTATTTTTCACAATCCTAAAAATAACCGAGGGTATAAATTTGAGATTTCTATGATGCGCAGTGTGCATTGTGCAACTTATAAGAGTATTTCTAATCTTTTATCTTTTCTTTTATCAAATTTAAATTTGATAAAAAAAAATATTCAAAAATAATCAAATCAAGAGAGAGTTTTTTTTTCCATCAAATTCAGAACTCATCAAATCTTTTTATCAAATTTGAATTTGATGAAAAAAAAAATTAAAAATGAAACATTGGAAATTATTTTTTTTTCATCAAATTTGATGAAAAGAAAAAATGAGGATAATATACAAAAATTTTAAGAAAAAATTAATAAAAAACTAAAAATAATTCATATCAAATTAAATGAAAATTTAGTGAAAGATTGGAGCACACACAAAACAAAACTTGTGTGAATTTAGTAGATGTGTGAGTGCATTATCTTCGTGCCACATGGTTCACGAGTTGTTAAGGTAGTGTTTGGTTGTGAAAAGGAACCCAAGAGGGTGTGTCACTTTGGTAAGATTTTGGGCATAAGTCTTAAGGTCTCAGGTTTCACTCTCTTTGGGGCCCGTCATTCAAGCAACAACACTTATGATTAGTAGGACGAACATTCTAAGCCTAGGCAAACTGTACCTAGTGTTAGGAGTATGGGTTTGAATTTCCGCCTTTATACGAGTCTGTAACTTACCACTATATGGTTGAGTGATCCTGCTATGTAGCAACCAACTAAGAATGATCTCTGCAATCTCAACTCCTCATAGGGTATACTCTCAAAAGTTACTCCTATATAGTTAGACCTTTTGGTTATGAAAAGGGAAAATTAGGTGGGTTTTTTTTTTTTTATATTTATCCATATAAGGCAAGTACGTCAAAGACTTTTAAGATTAATAGGGTTAGTTCAATGGTAATATTTTCAAATTCTTTACTCAAAAGTTTGGGTTTGAGTCTTTATAACCTTTAGTTGGGGTTAAACATAATTCTTAGCACCTGACATAGGGGTGATGAGATTCCCTACAGATCCGTTGTGGATGCTAAAGGGTAATACTTCCAAGCGAGTATGTGGAATAGCATATCTACATATCCATTTTTAATATCAAAAAAAATAAAAGACTTCTGATCATTTTTATCTCAGTATAAAGAGAATTCTATTATGTTTTCCCATAGACCATCTCCAATCTAGATCCAAATTTTTCATCAAATTTAAATTTGATGAAAACAATGTTCTAACCATTTCACCAAATTGGTATCAAATTAAAGGAATCCTACATTTTTTCATCAAATTAAGGGAGCGTTTAACCTTTCATCAAATCGCAGCAGGCGACCGTTGGTGAACAACCGAATGGATGACCAGCCAGTCAACTGAGTAGATGACTGGCCAAACAACCGAATTGAAGAAAATTTACACTAGGTTGGTCGACCACCTAGACATCCCCCGATCGTCCTCCCGGTTGATCAGTTGTTTTGATGAAAATTGAAAATTTAGCATTGGAACGCTTGATATCAAATGAAGTTTTTAACCCAAATTTGTACTCAAATTTGATGAACAAAAAATAATAAGCGTTAGAGATACTCTTAGTTGGTAGAGATATTTACAAATATTAGGGGTGTTTGGCTACTTCTTTTTTGGTTAAAATAATAAAGATAAAAAAAATGCTAAAATAATCAATAAAATAAAATATCACTTTCTACGCATTAATCAATCATTTTTTTCTCTTACAACCATCTATTCAATTACACACACACACACACACACAAAAAAAAAAAAAAAATCACAAACCATCTCAAACAGAATTTGTTTCCCATCTCATAAAATAGAAAAAAAAAATTATATATATATATATATATTCAAAAAGTCAATTAAAACAACCAAGTTCCCAAATAGGTTAATTATTGATTAGAGGATTTGATCATCTAAAATTCAATCAGATTGTCTAATATGACTTATTGTGAATTTATTTTAAATTTGTCTTGATAATTTATATCATTTATTTTATATGATCTTTAACAAAATTATGCATATAAAAAATCAAATCTTTTAAGTATTAAAAACCACTCAAGTAGATCATATTTATAGTATCTAGGAAATAATTAAGAAAGCCTATTGATTCAAGTGTCCAATATTAAAAAGGAAAAATTAGTCTAAGGTCCCTTTTCCATTTTTAGTAATAGAAGAGATCCACAATATTATTTTATGGTATCTAAGGTTCCTCAATCCCACACTCATATGTTACAGAGAAATTTTATTCTCTCACATCAAATCTCTCTCTATCTGCTCAAAACCTACCAAACTCAACACACAAATCCAGAACCAGTCCACTCCCGTTCTTTCTCTCTTCTCTCTTCTCTTCATCTGCCCAAACCAAACCCTAGCCTACTCACGATCTAGATCTCTATACTCTCCTCCTCTCTCTCTTTCGAATCACCAATACACAGACATACCACTGACGGCGAAGTGTCTGGGCCGTCGTCCATCAGGTCTCCAGCGTAGGTAGCATTGTTGGTGGATGGGAACGCGAAGTACTTCGATCTGAGCCGGACCACTGCGATCAAACCACCGCGATCTAAACCGAGAACCACCGCGATCTGAGCCGGACCACTGAGATTTGAGCTGTAATTTCTTGCTTTCTTCTTTCTTTCTCTAGCAATATGTCTCTCTCTCTCTCTCTCTCTCTCTCTCTCTCTCTCTACGCCGTGGTGTAACAGTTTGGCGGTGGTGGTGTAGGTGACGGCCTACTGTAAGACGCCGGTGGAATCCTCAACTATGGCCTCACTCACATGGTCGTCACTCTTCGGCTATGAAGGTAACTACTACCACTACTTCTCTGATTTTAATACTGTCTTTGTTTAAACATTAAATTCAATTTAGGGAAAAAACAAAATTGTAAAAAATGTGCCTTGGATTGGAAAGACTACATTCATCTATCTGGGTGGAATGTCAAATTTTGAACAAATGGCTATCTAAGAGAGGTAGAGGTTGTTGATTTGCATTGCAGAGAGAATATGAAGAGTTCAAATGGCTGTCTAAGAGAGGTAGAGCCGATGATGGGGCTTCCATATTGTTTTGGAGAGAATTTCTCTAGTTTTGTTGAAGGTAGAGAAAATGATAAACAAATCAAAAAAAATTATAAGTAAATCAGAGAGAATTTCTCTAATTCGAAGAGAATTTCTCTGGTTTGGATTGAATTTTCTCTGGTTTGGACTAGAGAATTTTGCTGGATTGAATTTTCTCTGGTTTGAACTAGATAATTTCTCTGGATTGAATTAAATTTTCTCTGGTTTGGACTAAAGAATTTCTCTAGATTGAATTTTCTCTAGTTTGGACCAGAGTATTTTTCTGGATTGAATTGAATTTTCTCTGGTTTGGACTAGAGAATTTCTCTGGATTGAATTTTCTCTAGTTTGGACTAGAGAATTTCTCTGGTTGAATTTTCTCTGGTTTGATTTGAGGGACCTTAGACATTATGAAAATATTAGATGTCATTTATGCTATAAAATCTTAATATCAGGGACCTTAAAAAAAATTCCCTATTAAAAACTGTCCCTAATAATTACCTCTATACTGGGCTTATCAGCTTAAAAATGTGATTTTTATTTATTTATTTATTTTCAAAAAATTAATAAAAAAAATGAAAAAGTCTATAATTAGGAGGGAAAAAAAATCAACAAATATCCTAGATTGTCAAATTTATGCGGCCCTGCTTGGAACTTGACTATTTTAGTTGATTTTTTTAATTATTTTAGTTTAGTGAAAAAAATTGTATTTGAGAAGATAGTTAACTTTTTTTTTTTATGATTGATTTAATAGTTATGAAAGAAAAAATAAAATGATCATTATTTAAATATAATATTTTTTCTTATTAATTATTATAATCTATTTTATTTATATTAATTATTTTAGCCTCCAACCCTCTATCCAAACAAGGCCACTGTATAATGAAAGTGAATGTATAGTTACAGTTACACCATCAATCTTGACCCCTTTTTTATTTTTTATTTATTTTTAGCGAGTTCCCAGAATCGTTGGAGGGAAAAACAATCATGGTTGTTTGGTTGGTAGAGGGCATCTTTTAAGGCTTTTTGGTCTCGGTGCTGTAAATTCATGGGGAAATTATAGAAAAATGGTAGGAATAAAAATAATTTGTAAATAAGTAAGATGTTTCAAAAATTTCAAAACAGATGAAATGCTTAAAATTATTTGCAAAAGAATGATGCTATTAAATTTACAAGATAGAAATACTCTTCTCCCCTCGTATAATTAGCATACTTTGGCCCAAGGCACCAACCCCAAAGAAAATGACTGAGAGGGTAATTTATATGAAAATTGGGCCGAGCTGGGTAATGGGTCGTTATGATCCACAGTACGAAGGGCTGAGTGAAAAGGCCATAAAGTTACTTCGGTCCAAAGGAGGCATAAAGTTACTCCGATGGAAAGGAGGCCTAAAGTTACTCCGGTCCTAAATGAGGCTTGAAGTTACTCCGGTCCCAAAGAGCTTACGGTAAGCTCGGTCGTCACACACAAAGTTATCCCGGTCGGAACCACGTTATTCGTTATCCCGGTCGGAACATACCATGGTTAGCACTGGGAGAAACCGACGTGAGAGCAATGAATGAAAGAGCCGAACTAAAGTTATCTCGGTCTAGTCTGCGGCTTTAGCATGGTCATGTTAGCTCGGTCGTATTGACATCCAACCATGGTAAAACCATCTCACTTGGTTTGTGCAGTGAGGGGGGTGTTGAAGGATAAGCATTATCTTTCAGGAGTATGAATCCCAGGAGGACTCTACATGGAAGAATAAAAGTCCTACTAGGATTGTGCCACATGGAACCTACAAAAGCTCACAAACATCACCTATGGAGAGGTAACACAACTTTGATTCCAGAACACACAGAGTTGTTTGTCTATTTGTCTATTTTGCTGACTTAGGCATCGGAGAGGTATCCGGCACACACTTGCCGACTAACTCACGTTTGTGTTTTCAGGGAGTAAAACGACGACGTACGGAGGAGCGCAGACTTGATCAACAGGATTATACGAGAAGGTTTATTTCTTTCCCGCACAATTGGCGCCGTCTGTGGGAAATATCAGACAAGAACCAAACCTCTTGATCCAGTTAAACTCGCTAATCAAAAGCAATGGCGCACAATGAAGATTTGCCACAGTCCGCCATCGACGGACAAACCCCAAAGGGGGGTGGAAGGCGCGAAGGTTTGCCTACCATCCCTCCCATGGCGGATTTGGAGCCACAGTGACAGAACCCCCAGAGGGATGCAAGGGGGAAGAGGCGGACTAACAGCCCCCGCCGCTCTCGCTCACCAAGTCCTGATAGACAAAGGCGGAGGATCGACCCTCAAGCTCTAGAGGATCGCGTCAAGGAGCAGAACGAGTTGATACGAAGGATGGCGGTGGACATGGAATCAATGAAGCGCCAGATGAAAGGAAAAGGGGTGGCGACAGGAGAGGGGCGCAAAAGCAAGATGCCCCCTCACCACTCGGAAGATCGTGGTAGGCATTCCACGCCATCGCAAGCAGAGAGTAGGAGCCTTAGAACAGGCGATACCCAAACAAGGACTTCCAGGACTCGTTACTCCAGGTCTGAGAGAACGAGAACTGAGAGGTCATATACTGAGGGAAGCACCTATCGGCCCTCGCGCACGCACCAAACGGCATCCAGGCAGACGGAGTTGCCCAGGTCATCTGACTTGCGGACTGTGCTTAAGGAAAGGGCGCGATGGAAGGAGGATACCAGGGTGCGCAGAGTCTCAGCCCTTCAGCGGTTGGCTCCTCGGACGCATGGAAGCATCGAGGTAGGAATGCCAATACCGCGCCCTGCTTATGAACCAACAGACAAAGCGTTAGTAAGGCTGCAAACCTCGCCATTCATTCCAGCAATTCAGAATGCGCCCCTACCTTCTGGTTTCCTTCAGCCCAAATTCACCACTTATGAAAGGAAGACGGACCCCTACTCACACTTGAGCCACTTTCGCCAGGTTATGGCTGTATACCGGCGAAGCGAAGCTTTAATGTGCATCCTATTCCCATCTAGCCTTGGCGACCTAGGTTTAACCTGGTTCAAAAAGTGACCAGAAGGCAGCATCGCCTCCTAGGCACAGTTGGCAGAGGCGTTCGTAACAAGGTTCAGAACAAACACCAAAACGCCAGTGGAGATCGACCAGCTTCTCTCCATTGACATGGGCGACAAGGAGACGATAAGATCCTACAGCAGTCGCTACTGGGAGACCTTCAACCAGATTGGGGATTGCCCCACCAATCTTGCTATCGCACAATACAAAAGAGGTCTTCCAGTCAGAAACAGGTTGAGGGACTCAATCACTATGACACCACCTCTCACGATGGAGGCCTTAATGGAGAGAGTGCACCAGCACATTCGGGTTGAAGAAGATGGCGCCCGTGCTAAAGCAAAGTCTAGCACGACGGCAGTACCAGATAAAAAGACCGCAGCAAAGATCAACGCGGTAGAACGTCCGAACAAAAACAGACGAGGCAGGCGAGACAACGGAGAAGAACTCTTCCTGTACCTGGCGGTCTCTCAACACGCAATTAGCGCAGTGTTGGTTCGTGCGGAAGGAATCCAACATCTGCCCATCTATTATGTCAGCAAGACATTGCTAGGCGCCGAAACAAGGTACTTGCTACTGAAAAAACTGGCCTTGGCCTTGATGATGGCCTCAAGGAAGTTATCGCACTACTTTCACGCCCACACCATAGTCGTCCTCACCGCTTTCCCATTAAAAGCTTTGTTTGAGAGGGCGAGCTTTTCTGGACGAATCTTGAAATGGGCAGTAGAGTTGGGACAATTCGACAGCAAGTTCCAACCCAGAACCACGATAAAGGCCCAAGCTTTGGCAGACTTTGTCGCAAAATTCACCCCAGGAAGTCATCTTATCTGCCAGTCGACCTGACTGACACAACTGAACTAAGGATAGAAGTTGACGCCAGAATACCACAACCCCTGGTGCAGGATGCTCAGTCAGACCCCAAGGCAGACCAGAGTAAAGAAAGCAAGGAAGAAGCGAACCATGCTACACCAAGACAAGACTCACCAACAAATAAAGACTTGATACAATCAGATAACGAGGGGCAGACAGCAAGCATGGACCTTGAAGAAAACGCCAGCAACATTCTTAACCCCACGGCATCATCTGATCCCTCCACTTGCTGGAAGTTGTTCGTTGGAGAGATGTGGAAGCTCTTCGTGGACGGAGCATCCAACCAACATGGTGCAGGACTTGGCATAGTCCTCATCTCACCAGACGGCCTAGTTGTGGAACAAGCAGTCAACCTTGGCTTCTCAGCGTCAAACAACGAAGCAGAGTATGAAGCGCTTCTTGCAGGTCTCAAATCAGCATCCTACATGAAGGCCACCGAGCTAATGGTTTACAGCGACTCACAGCTGGTGGTAAACCAAATTTCAGGCGACTACGAGGCAAAGGATGATAGGATGGCTAAGTATCAATACTTAGTCAGAAAAGAGATCAAGAAATTTGAAGTAGTAAGGATAGAATAGATTAGTAGGGAGGAAAACAGCAGAGCAGGCGAACTAGCAGGCTTTACTTCAATGGCAGATACATCCATCCCTCATCCGTTGCTAATTGACTACTTACCAAGACCAAGCATTGAAGACCCGGAAGCAGAAGAGGTATGTTGCGCCGAACTAGGCCCCTCATGGATGGATCCCATCATACTGTTCTTAAAAGACGGCATCTTACCGAAAGAAAAGAAGGAAGCCAACAAAATTAGGACAAAGTCACAGCGATTTTGGCTCTCCCCATCTATGGCATTGTATAAAAAGTCATTCACAGGGCCTTATCTAAAGTGTGTCCACCCCAGCAAAGTGGAAGCATTCTTGTTCGAGATACACGAAGGCGTGTGAGAAAGCCACCAAGGAGGAAGATCGTTAGCTTACAGAGCTATTTTGCAAGGATACTGGTGGCCATACATGCAAGCAGACTCAGAGAAGTATGTGAAAAAGTGCGAGAAATGTCAGAAGTTTGCACACCAAATACATCAGCCAGCCAGAGAACTCCTACCATTGACCAGCCAATGGCCATTCGCAATGTGGGGCTTGGACATAGTAGGACCACTTCCAACAGCACCCGGTAATAGGAAGTTCTTTCTCGCCGCAACAGACTACTTCACAAAGTGGGTGGAAGCAGAAGCATTGGCATCAATCAAGGAAAAAGATATGAAGAAGTTCATCTGGCAGAATATCATTACTCGATTCGGCATACCTAAAGCCCTAATATCAGACAATGGCACTTAGTTTGATGGCAGAATCTTTAGAGGCTTTTGTGAAGAATACAAGATAGAGTTCTACAATTCTACACCGGCATATCCCCAAGCCAACGGCCAGGCGGAAACATCAAACAAGGTCATCTTGGGTGGACTGAAGAAAAGGTTAGAAAGAGCAAAAGGCAAATGGGCGGAGGAACTTCCTCATGTTTTATGGGCTTACCGCACCACACCTCGACGATCAACAGGAGAAACACCATTCTCCTTAGCCTACAGCATGGAAGCAGTAATCCCGCCGGAAGTTGGCCTCCCCACAATTAGAAGCGAAAATTTTGATCCAAACTTGAATGAAGAAGCCATGGCATTGGAGCTCGACCTCGCCAAAGAAAGAAGAAAAAAAGCACTGGTTCATATTGCCTCATACCAACAAGAGTTATCCAGGAAATACAACAAGACAGTACATCCAAGACAATTCAAAATCGGAGATTGGGTACTGCGCAAAGTAATGGGAAGCACCTTGGTCCCAGGAGATGGCAAATTAGGGCCTAATTGGGAAGGACCTTACAAAGTGGTCAGATTAGCAGGAAAAGGTGCTTACCACTTGGAAGACGAAGACAGCAAAGCAATTCCCAGACCATGGAACACTGCCAATCTCAAACTATTTTATTTTTAGCTTTACTTTAAAATACTTGTAATTTTTCTTTTCCCCAATAAAGAAGTAGTTTTCTTTTCAGCATCAGTGTTTTTATTCTGTAAAAATTGTTTTAGTAGGCTAGGGGCATTGAAATAATGGTTAGCTGGCAAAAACCAACACCCTTCCTAAGCCCAGGATAAGGATCCAGGCTGCAGGACGTTTGGTCAGAATAACCAAACACTTTACTCTAGGTTGGCTGGAAAAACCAATCTAGAGGTTGGCTGGAAAAACCAACACCCCTCCTAAGCCCAGGATAAGGATCCAGGCTGCAGGACGTTTGGTCGGAATAACCAAACACTTTACTCTAGGTTGGCTGGAAAAACTAATCTAGAGGTTGGCTGGAAAAACCAACAACCCTCCTAAGCCTAGGATAAGGATCCAGGCTGCAGGACGTTTGGTCGGAATAACCAAACACTTTACTCTAGATTGGCTGGAAAAACCAATCTAGAGGTTGGCTGGAAAAACCAACACCCCTCCTAAGCCCAGGATAAGGATCCAGGCTGCAGGACGTTTGGTCGGAATAACCAAACACTTTACTCTAGCTTGGCTAGAATAACCAACACCCCTCCTAAACCCAGGATAAGGATCCAGGCTGCAGGACGTTTGGTCAGAATAACCAAACACTTTATTCTAAAGTTGGCTAGAATAACCAATTTAGAGGTTGGCTGGATTAAACCAACTCTTAGTACTCTTCAGCTGAAGTAAGGATATCGGCTAAATAGTGGTTGGCTGGATTAAACCAACTCTTAGTACTCTTCAGCCGAGGTAAGGATCTTGGCTAAAGAGTGGTTGGCTGGATTAAACCAACTCTTAGCACTCTTCAGCCGAAGTAAGGATATCGGCTAAAGAGTGGTTGGCTGGATTAAACCAACTCTTAGTACTCTTCAACCGAGGTAGGCATCTCGGCTAAAGAGTGGTTGGCAGCTGTAATAAATTTCCAAAGTATAGGACCGAGATATTTATCTCGGTAGGAAAATGTTAGTCTGTGTACAAAAGTGAATGCAGGTATAGCACAGATCGAACAGGAAGATGCAAGGTTTTTTCATTCAAAAGTAAGGAAAAGGTACAATAGTTGGGGACTCAGCCCGGTTACAAACTTTTTTGTCCAACAAAAAGAAGAAAAAACAAAATCAGTCAAACAGATCATCAAGATCAGCATCAATATCAACACGGAGCCTAGTTTCAGACGGTAGCATGGCCTCGGTTGAGAGCTCGGTGTCAGCCGGAAGCATGGTTTCAGTCGGCAGCTCGTTAGTCAGGTCTTCCACCATTGGCTCCAACTGAGCTGATTGATCAGCAGGATCATTGACGACCGGGGTGTCATTAGGCTCGGTTTCTTCATCATCATCTGAACCCTCAAGGAATTGTTTTTGAAGGGTAGCAGCGTACTCCGCTAGTGAGCTCGGTATGAAGTACTGAGGTGGATTAAATACCCCGGTCTTAGGTACATGACCGAGCTGCACCACAGCCCCGCGCCAACCGCACTTAAAAAAGAGATCCTTCGCAGCCTCACACTGCTGGACGTAGAGGGCTTCGCCTTCCTTAAAACCCCGGAGTTCGGCATCCTTCACACTTTCCTTCAGCTTGGTGATCTCGGTGTCCTTCTTCTCAAGCTTTGCAAGCTGGTGCAAATACTTGTCTTTCAGCTCGATTGCAGCCTTTTGTTTTTCAGCTTCAGCCGAGCTAACAAGACCGGTCAGGCGACCGTTCTCGGTTTTTAGCTCGGCTATCTCCTTTCTGGCCTCTTCCAGCTCGGCGTTCTTCTCGGTTACTTCGGCCATGGCTTGCCTTGCGGTTTTTCGAAGCTCCAATACACGCTTGTGAGCAATGTGGTTCTTTTGCATGGCCTGAAAAAGAATGGGAAGAGACTTGTAGTAAAACCGAACAGAAAGTCGCGCAAATTAGAAAAAACAGCAAAGGAAGCTACTTACAAGCACCATGGATTTTGTGGCCGAACGGATGGCCTTTAGCTCGGTCAAATTTTTATGATGCTCCATGTCTGCTGGTAGGCAAACACTCTTGGCAAGATTGAATGCCATTAAGTGATCTTTTTCAGCGACCACTGAGTCAGTGTCCTGAATAGCTCGGTTCTGAAAAGTGATTTTGGGTACCCACTTGGAGGAGCTAGCCCGGTCGGAATGCTCCGGTTGCGGGCTCGATGGAGGGCTTGGTGGAAGAAGGGTTTCGTCTTCATCAACTAGGCATTGCTCGGTTTGGGTAGTCCGGGCACGCTTGTTTGGGCGAGATGAGGACGGTTGTTGAGATGGAAGGGCCACCACAGTCTTCTGAGCCTGGTTAGACGGTGGTACCTCAGCTCGGTTGGTTTCGGTTAGGAGGGCCCTTACTCTGTTCCTTTTTGCCATCTCTTCTTCGGCAGTAGTTCGGACCAAGTTGATCTCAGGCAAGGATGGATCTGGTTCTGGAGAGGCTTCCAGCAAGAAATCGGTTACTCTGGCTTTTTGTCGGCTGCTATATCTATACGTCGGCTCAAAATTCAGTAGTTTGGCCCAATTTCTTTCAGGGTATCGTAGTGCGGCGCGAAGAGTGTTTAGATTGCGGTAACTGTATAGAGACTTAAGGTGGGTTGAATCTGTATAAAGAGTACAAACTGTCAGTTCGGTTCAGGAACAGAAAACCGAAATAAAGAGAGGTATACAAAGAAGACGAGGTAATTATACCAGGGGTTCCTTTCTTCCAGTTTATACTACGGCCTGGAATCTGGGCTTGAAGGTCTTCAAAATTCTCAGATACCTAGAAAAAATCATCATCGTTCAAATATTTATACGGTGTGTCCTTTATTATTTTCTCTCGACGGCGGCGTATTCTTAGATAATAGACCCAGCCATCTTCTTTTGATCCTATGGAATATTGATGGAAGAGTTCGGCTAAGCCGAGGTTAATGCCAGCTCGGTGGTTTAGTTCGGCTATATCATTAATTATGCGGTATGAATTTGTGAAAAGTTGGGTGGGGCATATCCTAGTTTGCCTAAGGAATTCACAAAGTAAAGGCTGTACAGGGAAACGTAAATCGCACTCCACAATGGAAATAACGTTAAAGGGGACAAAACCTTGTTTTCCGCAGGGGACGGTGTCTGGCTCAGCTAAAGAAAGGTGGACATCATCTGGGATTTGGTCGTCCTTGCAAAATTCAGCTATTGCACCAGGAGAGTTAACTAAAAACCTATACTTTCCCATTTATGGTCTAAGTTATGAATAAATTATACTTGAATGTTAGCTCGGTCGAAGGATGATGTCGAGTAGCTCGGTTGAGCGCTCAAAGGAGTACCTGGGCAACCTAAGTCTGCAAAGTGAAGAACAAAGGTGTTAAGCACAGATCATTGGACCGTGCTAAAAGAAACACAGGTAAGTTAAATAAAGTCCTAGCTCGGCTGTGAGAATTACTTTGTGTCTTAGCACGGTTAAAGGAAGGGGTCTGTTAGCTCGGTGAGATCAAGGGTTTTGTTAGCCCGGTTGAGCCTATAGGGGCAGCATTCTTAGTACGGTTTGAACTAAGAAAGCTGGTTTAGCCCCAAGTTGTAGCTCAGTCGTGGTTAAGACTTTCAAGCACACTTGCGCAGACTTAGTACGGTTTGTTAGCCCGGCTAAGTTGAAATCAAAGGATGTTTTACTTGTTGAAACTACTGGTACAGTGTTAGTTCGGTTGGTAAGTCTGGCTAAAGTGACATCAACTACAAATAGCTTTTTAGCTCGGTTATACTGTGATTTTGGATCAAAATCAATGTTTTTCAGTTTATTCATGGAAAATTGGAGGTTCTATTACATGGCTCTTCAACGAAAGAAAGGTATGTGTTTCAAAAAAACACACAAAATACATGTATTATAAAAGCAAATGCGAAAAACAACAAAAACAAGGCAGATTTGAGTAAACTTACCAGGTCAAGAGGAAGAAATCGAAGATGGAAGCAACGGCAGTGAAGAACACGAACTCAGCAAAGTTCAGGGTCGAGAAGAAATAGAAGCCCAGAGAGAGAGAATGAAGGAGATGAATAGCGCAGTGGTAGATTCGAAATGAAAAGTTTGTTTTGTGTAGAAGGAAGGACAAAAAGGGCGGGACTGTTCAAATTTCGCGAGATACGAAGATGACGTGACAGCTACCTTCAACCAATGAGAGCATGCCACGTGTCCTTGGAATGAGAAGCAATTCAGTTGTTGTTATTAAAGAGACGTTTTGACCGGATAGGTAGAGCCGGCGAAAATTTAGCTCGGCTGGAAAAGCTAAAAGAGTTTTTTAGCTCGGTCGGAAAGGCTAAAGAGTTTTTTAGCTCGACTGGTTAACAAGGTAATCCCTATCATGCTGCACAGATGGAATTAAGGGACAATTGAGAGGGTAATTTATATGAAAATTGGGCCGAGCTGGGTAATGGGCCGTTATGGGCCACAGTACGAAGGGCTGAGTAAAAAGGCCATAAAGTTACTCCGGTCCAAAGGAGGCATAAAGTTACTCCGGTGGAAGGGAGGCCTAAAGTTACTCCGGTTCTAAATGAGGCTTGAAGTTACTCCGGTCCCAAAGAGCTTACGGTAAGCTCGGTCGTCACACACAAAGTTATCCCGGTCGGAACCACGTTATTGGTTATCCCGGTCGGAACATACCATGGTTAGCACTAGGAGAAACCGACGTGAGAGCAATGAATGGAAGAGCCGAACTAAAGTTATCTCGGTCTAGTCTGCGGCTTTAGCATGGTCATGTTAGCTCGGTCGTATTGACATCCAACCATGGTAAAACCATCTCACTTGATTTGTGCAGTGAGGGGGGTGTTGAAGGATAAGCATTATCTTTCAGGAGTATGAATCCCAGGAGGACTCTACATGGAGGAGTAAAAGTCCTACTAGGATTGTGCCACACGGAACCTACAAAAGCTCACAAACATCACCTATGGAGAGGTAACACAACTTTGATTCCCGAACACACAGAACTTTTTGTCTATTTGTCTATTTTGCTGACTTAGGCATCGGAGAGGTATCCGGCACACACCTGCCGGCTAGCTCACGTTTGTGTTTTCAGGGAGTAAAGCGACGACGTATAGAGGAGCGCAGACTTGATCAACAGGATTATACAAGAAGGTTTATTTCTTTCTCGTACAATGACTATGAAACCATCTTATATTTTAAACAAATCGCCCCATGTTCTGCAATAAACTCTTTTAGCAATTACAATTATTCTGGCAGGGGTAATGTAGTCATTTAATTAATTAAAATTTGAAAATGTCAAAGGATATTCAATAAAAATTTTGATATTCATGAGGTTTTCAGTTAAAAATATTATTAATATTATTTAGGTATTTATGATCTTTTCATGGTTTTTTGCTTCTTTTTTCTTCTTTCTTTTAGCTGAGATTCATTTTGTTTTGTTTGAGATTACTTGAAATTTGTGAGAAATTTATTTGAAATTTCTCTGAAAGTGCTTGATTATTGTAGTTGTTGTGATTATTGTCTTTCTAGAGATTGTTGTTGTTGTTTTTGAATTTTGTTTTTAAAAAAAAATTATTTTCAATTTGGGCCAGTTTTGCTAGAAAAATGATGTGGAAGAGAACCAATTGGGATGATCATTTGGCAGATTTGACATTGTCAAAACTTATGCCAAACTTTGCCCAAGTTTTGACATTGTCATAATTTGACAATTGATATAGTAAAAGTTAATTTTGATAACTCTTGTCAAAATTTAACTTTTGCAATTCCAGTAGCCTACCATTAGAGATGCTAGTGTTATCAATCATGCCATCATGCTAAAAATATTATGCCAAATTTTAAAACAATGAATTGATTATCAACTTTTTTAAATTTATTGTACTATCTTAAAAATGTTAGGAGATGCGCGTAGTGTTATCAAACATGCCATCATGCCAAAAATATTGTACCAAATTTCAATGCAATGAATATTAACTTCTTCTTTTTTTTATTTTTAAATTTACTGCTTTCCTGAAAATGTCATGTCATGCAATTTTGTTTTTTTTTTTAAATTAATATAAAAATAAAATTAATGTTCAAAAAAATACTAACCATCATATAAATAATTTTAATTCAAAATGAAACTTCAAACATTCCATAAAAAAATACAAACCATTAAATTTGATTTAATTTATTTCATGTAAGTTTAAATTGGGCAAATGAATTAAAGTTTTTTTCAATATTAATTATTGATATTAATTATTGAATCACAAATTTTAAATAAAAGTGTAGTTTAAAAACACTACAATCCCATATAATTAGGACACAATTATATCTTACGGTAAAAATTACGAAAAATATGAAATACCTTACATTTTTGATATAATCACATTAGGTTCTCTTATGATTTTAATTCACAAGACACTTAGCACCCTTTTCATTTATAATTTGTTAAGCACATGGACAAAAAATATATATATTCTCATTTCTTTTACACTGAAATATATATTAGTCTTTATTAGTTTTTGTATTTTCATATCACCTGCCTTAGTTTTAGTCCATTTAACCTTATTAAAATGGAAGTTAGTTTAATTATTTTAAAATCTCAAGAGATCTCAATAATAATTTACCCTAAAAATATAATATTTTGATAATAAATCAGGCTAAAATATAACATTAACACAATTATAATTGCAATAGTACTATCTACTGAAAATTATCTTAATACTTATTCGCTTTCAAATTGAGAAATGATATTCAATCGTAATCTTTTTTATTCTTTTTTTGTCATTATGTCTCTCAAAAAAGACGGATGTAAGGCTATAAAAATAGAGTGTTATTATTAGCACTCCATCAATTATTTTGGACTCTTTATTTTTTAGTTTTTTTTAATTAAAATAATAACCTCAAATAAAATTATTAAAAAGGATATCAATAATTTTCGGATACCTTATTTCACAATTAAGCTCATACATCCACAACATTATGAGTTAAGGTTTATGAGAGCACCCACCTCCATAACCACCCATCCCTTTTTTCAAAATGCCACCTTCAAAACCTACCCACCCTTAAAACTTTGAAAACTCTTTGGCGGCAATATTTCGGCGATAACGGTGGCAACCATTTGATTATCTACACTTCTCTATCAATGACAAAGAGTGAAAGTTTTTCCGACAATCACAATTCTTTGAGATGAGAGGAGTACAACAATAAAAGCTCAAAAGAGATTCATAGCTTTGATGGTATTCTTAGCTTTGAAGAGATTTTCCTTGTAAGGGTAATTTTTTGAGAAAAAAATGGCAAAAACAATAAAAATTGTTCGTCATTTTTTTGGGACTAAACTCTCGAACATATGACTGAAATTCGGAAACACAGGCCCGAACATTGTTCATTTGTTCTGGGACAGGTAATCAAACATTTCTTATTTGTTCAGTAACAGATAACTGAAACTCGTGGAGATTGCAGAACCCACAAAAGGGGAATTTTGAATCAACATCAAAAAACCCTACATTTATTTTCTCAAGTCATGAACAACTATGTGGAGATAAAGTAATAATCACTTTCGTGGGTATTGTAAGGGTTTTGGGGAGAGAGGCTTTTTGGGGTGTGGGAGTGTGCATTCAATTGGATAGGTGAAATATTTTCACAAGGATAATTTTGATATTATTTGAAGGAAGAAAAGAAATTTTAAGGGTTTTAAAATTTATAAATGGAAATCTAAAGAAATGGGAGGTCCAAAATAATTAATGAGGTGCTAATAGCCCTGTTTGGTAAAACTTATTTGTAGCTTAAAGCCACTTATAGCTTAAAATAAGTTCTTTTAGAGTGTTTGGTAAAAATTATTTCACCAACTTATAGCTTAAAGAAAGCTAATATTCAACTTATTTTCGAAGTGGGGCTGGAGGTGCTTAACGAGATAGCTTAAGCGTGCAGCTGTTATACAGGGTACTAAAATGACTTAAATGCCCCTCCTAATCTCCATTATTTACGAAAATACCACTATATATAAACCACATCTCAACACTGTTCACGAACCAAAGAGAGAAGCATGCGATTTCCGGCGATGTCTGCGATTTCTGGCGACGTGTCGCTTGCTCCGGTGATGAAACAGATCTCTCTCTGCTCTCTCTCTCTCCCTCGCTCTCTCTGTCTCTCTGTCTCTCTGTCTCTCTCTACGCTACATCCATGGCGTCGGTCGATCTCGGGTTCGTCGCCATTGCGATCGTGAAGCTCTGTCTGTCTAAACCAACACCGTCCTTGATCGATCTAAACCAAGCTTCGTCGTCGATTTGAACCAACGCCATCGCGATCTGAACCAACGCCGTCATCGATCGATTTGAACCAAGCTCCGTTGTCGATCTAAACCAACGTCGTCGCGATCTGAACCATCGCCAGTCGTCGCCCCTGTGCTTTTGAAACCCTAGAAAAAAAATTAAAAATAAACTGAAAAAAAAAAAGAAAAATATCAATATTAATATTAATTAAAAAAGAAAAAAATACTTTTCAGAATTAATAGTTAATATAAAAAAAATTAAAAAAATTACTTTTCAGAATTAATATTTAACACAATTTATTAGAATTAATATTTACGTTTCATAATTAAAAAAATTACTTTTGAGAATTAATATTTACTAAAAATGAAATATTACTAAAAATAACTAAAATGAATAATAATAAAGAATAATAATAATAATAATAATTGATGGACAAAATGATACTAATTTTAATATTTACAACAATTTATTTCACTTAATATTTACTTTTGAGAATTAATATTTACTTAAAATGAAATATTACTAAAAATAATTAAAATGAATAATAGTAAAGAATAATAAAATAAAATAAAATGAAAAAGAATATTCATGTTAATAAAATAAAAAAGAAAAAAAATTAAACAAGAAAATAAAATAAAATAAAATGAAAAAGAAAAATAAAAAAATGTATTTTAAATGAAATTACAAATTTTATATCTTGTAAGGGCAAAAATGACAATTGTACAGAAAAAAGCTATTTTACAGCTTATTTACCAAACACTACTCTGCAGCTTAAATCCATAATCCCACAGCTGTACCAAACAGGTTACCAGCTTATGTTCACAGCTATAAGTTATAATCTGTTAAGTTATAATCTATAATCACTTTCTCACAGCTCTACCAAATGGGCCCAATAGCAACACTCTAAAAATAATATGAATATCATATCCTTCATGATTTTGTGAAAGGTTTTATATTAGTTATCTCATTTTTCTAAGATGTAAATAAATATAGAGTTTTGTTAACAAGTGCGCACTTGTAAAGAACTAGTGCATGCCCGTGCCTGAAGGCACGATGTAAATAATGTTGATATGACATACTTTACAAAAATTAATCAAAATAAATCAAATCAAAATGATAATAATTTCACTGCTGCAGAAATCAATTGTGATAAATTAATTCAAAATGACAACAATTTCATTGCAATATAAAACTTCACACATAAGTCGAAACATCAAATTATAGTTTTGGCGAACTTCATAATTAAAGTTTAAATAGAAAATTTATAATATAAAAATATTGTGTATAGCATAAGTAAAGATATTCATGCCAAAATAACACATGTATAAGTGAGTTAGAATGGGACAACCTTCAATAAAAAAATATGTCTAAATTAGTATTATAACTGAGTAACCTTTTCACTTTATCAAATTTCAAAGCTTCAAGAAATGGTGAATGAACATTTTGGTACAAAAGAGTAATCATCCTAGCTTTTAAATCATTCAATTTAGAATGAAAGAGCCAACCATCAACACACATAGAAAAACAACACAATCCCGACTTTTCTAAAGGTGGATTAGCCACCTACAACAAAATCACTCCAATGCTTGAAGTCACTTTAAAAAATCAATTAAAAGAAATCCTAATAGAAAAAATCACACCAAAATACCTTTAAGAAACAGAAAAACCAACAACTATGAATTAACAGGAATTTAACATAAAAAAAAATCTATATTAGAAGGGAAGGGTTTTTTTGAAACTTGATGGGACTTTTGTCTAGGTGGATGGTTAAGATTGTTTGGTTTTAAGAATGGAGGGCTGTGATTATTTGGTTAAACTTGATGGGACTTTTGTCTATGTGGATGGCTAAGATTGTTTGGTTTTAAGAATGGAAGGCCAAGATTATTAGATTACTTGATAGAGGACTTTTGTCTTGTCTCTCACTCTCAAGGAGCCTCTCACTTTTCCAACCCAAGCTTCTCTCTCTCTCTCTCTCTCTCTCACAAATTCCAGAGGTTTCAAATTTTGAACCTCATTCTCAATCGAGCAGCCACTGCCTCAGCCATTAGGAGCCCCCTTCGTCTCACCACCACTGCAACCACTCCCTAATCACCATTGTTGGTGTGTGGAAGAGCGATTTTGGGGGAAAATTTCTTTATATTGATCTTATTTTGGTCTCATGTTTATTTTATTTTATTTTTCCTTTTTTTGATTTTGCTGCAGTATGTTGATGGGTGTGGTGTGATTTTGGCACAATTAGGTGGATTTGCCCCTCTTCTCTCTCCTCTTATTCTATAACAGGTAAGCGATTCACATCTTAGGTTGTTTTGTTTTGTTTTTATTTTTGTTTTTCCATCCCCCAAACCTCTGTTAACAGTCCTTTTTTATGAACATGATTGTATTATGGTTTAAAAAATAAATAAATAAATAAAGAGCAGAATTGTTTGATCAAACAAGTGAAAAAGTGTTGGGGATATTTTCATCATTTTCATTATAAGAAATAGTGTAATGTATATTGTGTTTCTTATTTTTTATTATGTGTTGTATTTGATTGGGTTTGTGTATAGTGATTGGATATTTAAAATCCTGAAATTCATTTTTAGATTTTCTTTTTTTAGTTATACTTTGTTTCAATTGGATATTTAAAAGTTGATCGCTTCATTTGGTTTTAACTGGTCAATTAACTTATGGATTGAGTGCTACTAACCTGCTTCATTTGGCTTCATATTGTGTATAGTTGCTTGCTTCAATTGGTCTATTACCCTAAAATTCATTTTTAGTTTTTTCTTTTTTTAGTTATACTTTGTTTCAATTGGATATTTAAAAGTTGCTTGCTTCATTTGGTTTCAATTGGTCAATTAACTTATGGATTGAGCACTACTAACCTGCTTCATTTGACTTCATTTGCTTCGTATTGTGTATAGTTGCTTGCTTCAATTACTCTATTATCCTGAAATTCAATAAACCAATGTAAATTCAATAAACCAAATATGAATTCAATATCTATAAAATTTTGGTTTGTTGAGTTATTGATATTGTTTAATTGGCATGAGTTATTGATATAAAAGGTAAATTCATGAGTTAATTTGTTTTAGACTTAAAGAAGTTGAGTCGGAGTTTTTATTTATTAAGATTTCAAATTCATGGCTCCTTTGCGTTAATGATAGATATTTGATTTTTTTTTCCAATTAATTGGTTTTGAATTTCATAACTTAATTATTTGGATTTGTAGTATCATCTTGTTCAATGTTTGATTAATCTCATTAACAAAAGTCTTCTTATTTATATAGAATCCTCTAATTGGTTGTTCATAATTTCATCATTATCAGTTGGTTTAACAAAGAAGCCTTCTATGGTAGGATAAACGGAGTGAGATCAACCGACAACGCCAAGCTAGGATAAGTTCTATGGTAATTTCTTTTTTTACTTTTTTTCCCAACCATACGCACTATCGATCTAATTTGTCATTACATACATAAATGAGGGATTTTAATATCTAATTTGTTCATTGTATTTCATGTGATATTTGTTATTTTTTTATGATTTTGGGGTTCTCATGGAGAGAGTTGTACTAAATATAATATTTACTTAGCCAATTGGCACCTTGACAATAGGATGGCGTCACTTGCTTGAAGTCACTTGCTTTTGTTGAGTTGATTTTTGGATTCTATGATTTTGTCAAAGATCATTTACTCCACTCAGTAACCTAATAGATGCCAAGTAGGTAGATCAAGTACTACTAGGAGTACATTCTCCTTATTGTTCCTTTGCTATAGCATCACTCGTAAATTGAGACACTCTTCCTAAAAGTTGGTTAATGTTTTAAACTTGGTCCCTAAACATAATGATAGTCTCTTTGTTCTTAGTGCTGTTTATTCTAATTTTATATTTCTATTATGGTTTCAGGACATAACATTGCCAATGGGTTTAGTGGCAGAACCAATATTTTGGCTTGGCGGCAACATTAAGCAAAAAGCTAAGTTTATATTGCCAGTGGGTGTAGTGCCAGAAACAATTTTATGGCTTGCCAAAGTTTTGTCCAGTTTCACAGGCTTATTCCTCACTTAGTTGTGTAGTATAGATTATAATTTACAAAAATCACATATCTATCCTTACGGTTAATTTTACATTTGATCAATTAACTAGTTTAAGGATTCCGAGTGGCAAAGAATATACTAGGGGAACTATCTATGTATTAATTTGGAGAACACCGGCATAATAGATTGCGCCCGAACAGGTACTCAGCTGGAGAACACCGGCAGAATAGATTGCGCCCGAACAACCTGTCACAGAAAGAAAAGACTCCAGCGGTGGTTCTTCCACCCGAGGCACTCCGACGATCAAGTCAATACTCAGTTATCTCTCAAAGACAATAATTATAATTAGTGCTTAACTCACTAGCCAGAATACAAAAAACGTACCTTAAACCCACGAGGGTGCCTTACTTTTATAGCCATCATTGACCTGATCCCTGTAGAAGCCTAGCTTTAATGGACTCTGGCTCAATGCTTATCCTGGACTCTCAAATAGATAGAGATAAACTCCCTAAGAGCTTTATCTTTATCCAGACTAAGGTCCTTCCCCATTCTAGGACTCTTATAACTTATCCGTTTATCCCAGACTCCAGCATCCCCGCAGATAACCTCAGCCTAGCCGAGATCATCTCAGCGTCATGACCAAGACACGTGGCACCTCGGTTGGCACTTCGATGCCACCTTGGCCACGTGTTGTCATTAAAAAAAATGTCCCCACAACTGCATAGAGTGTGGACTTAGGTTCTCTCTTTACATCCTTTTCCGAGAAGTCCTTCACTGCTATAAACTCAACCCAATGCAATTAGCCATTAACTCTTACAGAGTCATCAACGGTATTATTGCCTTAGCTAGCCGAGAAAATGTTAGGGTAACTCTAGCCGACATCCAGTATTGCTACACCATGTGTGGCCTTAAGTCAGAAAATGGCTACATTTATTACCTTAAGCTGAGGTCGATGGAATACAAACTCATCGCCGACCTCCCTGATTCCAACAAGGGCGCCGGAGACGATTATTTCATCATCTCGGGCAACTGGGAGCTCCCCCCAGATAATGACTTTCACCTCTATCCCCTAAGCCGAACAGTTTTCAGAGAGGGAGATGGTAAGAGCCAAGTGTCACTTTTACTTGCTTTTAAGTCTTTTTTACTTTGACATTTTTGTATGCTCTAACGTCTATTTTTGTTATTTTGCAGTTCTTCCTCAACCACCAAAGGACTTCCGTAAGTCCTTCTATCCCAGCAAGGATTTCAAGAAGTTGTTGGGTTTGCCAGTTAACCAGCGGAAAGCACCTCTGTTGCTCAACTACATCCCAACCTACAAGTCCATACTTCACGACGTCCCAAGAAAAAGCAAGTCTCCTTCTTCAGTAACAACTCCTCAAGCTGAATCATCAAGGCCTGACAAATGATCAACATCTAGTCCTGTGGAGCAATCATCAACCTTTGCTCCACAACTGATCCCACCTTCTCAACGCCAACGCTGACGTCAAGCTCCATTGTTCGCACCGACAGGCAGGACTCGAAGCCGAAGATGCGGAAGTGCCAAGGTGTCCTCATACGATCTAGCCAACCCCCCAACTGCACTTCCAGTGATCCATTTCGGCACTAAGGTCACCGTTGCCGTAGCCGCCGACGAGATGGGTCATAAAAAGGCTGTAGCAGACGACCTTCTAGCCGACATTCCCAGCATCATCACCGTGCAATCTTCACCATCGCAATCTCAGCCAAAGCCAAAGCCAAAAAGGCTGAAGAAAACCCAAGCAAAGGCAACGGTAACTCAGATCGATTCTGAGGATACCTTGCCGATCTCAAAGATGGCCGAGGCGAAAAAAAGTGCCTCTGCCGCTTAAAAGAGGCCTGCAGAGGCTGCTCCTTCTGAATCCACCAGGTCAAAGAAGCCGAGGTCAGAGTCTGCCACAACCTCTGGGTTTCTGAAATCATATGCCCCCTGGGCCCCTCCAATCACCATTGAGGACAAGCCAGTCAGAGTCGGCAACAGCGTGACTGACATCAAAGTCGGCGTTGCCCTCTCTACTGCCTTGCTCCTTCCAAAAGACCTCGAACGTAACGCCGAGGTCAGTGAAAATGAAAACTTCGCTCTAATGTTGCAGCACTCCGTACAAGTAAGCCCCTAACATTTGGTACTTTTCATTCTCTGTTTTTCCATACTTAGAGTTTTATTAACTTTTGTTCTGTCCATTTCTTCTAGGCGATCCAGCACGCCCACTCCTTCGCGATGTAGGCTTTCGACATTAAGGAGTTTAGTCAACAAGACCAAGGAGGCTGCTGGCTTGCTGAAGACCGTTAATAAGGCCGAGGCCAAGATGAAAACTTTGATATATCAGGCCAATGCAGCTAGGAAAGCTTAAGACGAGGCTGAGGAGAGGGCATGCGCTACTGAGGCCATTGCTAAGGTCCTTGAAGCCGAGAAGAAAAAGGCCGAAGCAAAGACCGCCGAAGCCCAAGCCGAGCTCATCGCTACCTTGGCCACAAAGGACGCCGAGATCAAAGCGGGGGACGAGAAAGCATACGCCGAGGGGACAGCCGACGTCCGCGAGGACTACAAAAAACAAGTCAGAGAGGCATGCAACAAGGGCTTCACCCTTAGTTGGATGGTCGCTTTGAAAGAGTTGGCTATCCCTAAGGACTCTCCTCTAAGAGACATAGACCGACTTGTGGTGCCATTCCCACCCACTTCAAGCCAGTCTAAGGCAAAGGCTGTAGAAGAAGAAGAAGAGAAAGAATGAGAGAAAACTGAATATGAAGAGGCTGAGGTGGCCGTTGCTAAAAATCCTGCTCAAACCAAGTCCCTAACTCTGAATGAGCAAGTAGACTTGACTCAGGATGATGAGGACAAGGTCTCAAAAGGTGCCTCCCTCCAGAAGACAACATCCGAGGTGCCAATCGCCGAGAGGAGCATTAATCAGACTCTACGAGAGATCGACACCGAGCTCGAGGCTGAGAAGACTGTCGAAGAGATTTTCCAGTTGTCTTCTGGGGCCGAGACGCATCCCGCCACCGACGCCGAGTAGTCTTGCTATTGACTTTTTCTTTGTACTTAGTAATTTCCTGAACAATGTTTTCAGTTTCCATATTTGGCCGACGTGCCACTTTTGTAATCTGAACAAGTAGTCTCTTTGTAGGCCAAAGTGCCTTTTTTCTTCTCTTAATGCAAGCACAACTTCTTCTTTCAAGTGTTTATTGTTTGTAAGCTCTACTGCTTCCATACTTAGAATAATTTGTTTGTCTTCAAAGTACACCTTAACTTTGCAATCTCCTCGGGGTGAAATACCTCGGTTATACCCACTAACGGTTTATCTCGGCCTTGGCTTAACACTTGAAAATATTATAAAAAATATTTTCAAAAGTGTTATTTACACATTGCCACTTCACTCTTACTTATCAAGACTTTTGTCTTCCATTACCTTCCAAGTCTTGGCAACATGGTAATCTCGGCAAGTACGTAGATACTTCTTTTAACATAACCTTGGCTTAACTTCAACTTGTAAATTTTTCTTAAAATTTCAACAAGTGTTAAACCAATTTTCTCTTGTAAATTCCAACTGCCAAGTATTATTCTCCAACTCTCTGCCCGCTAATGTGAACTTAAGTTTCACTTATGTTCACATTAAGTATGTAAGTATGATCTTGTCGCCGAGATCAAATTCAAACAGAGACTGGCCGAGGTTATCAAACTCGGTCTCTGTTAATCTAACTGATATGTATTTAGTGTCATTCAAAGTTTTCATTCTGTCGACACAGCAAATCTAGGTTAATTCAACTTGTTTATATGCAAGTATAATTCAACTCTGCCATATAATAAGTCTAAGTTATTTATCATGTTTCAATCAGAAACATCGCCAACTTAGTTCAACTCTATTATATGCAAGTATAATTCAACTCTGCCATATAATAAGTCTAAGTTATTCGTCATGTTTCAATCAGAAACATCGCCAACTTAGTTCAACTCTATTATATGCAAGTATAATTCAACTCTGCCATATAATAAGTCTAAGTTATTTGTCATGTTTCAATCAGAAACATCGCTAACTTAGTTCAACTCTATTATATGCAAGTATAATGCAACTCTGCCATATAATAAGTCTAAGTTATTTGTCATGTTTCAATCAGAAACATCGCTAACTTAGTTTAACTCTATTATATGCAAGTATAATTCAACTCTGTCATATAATAAGTCTAAATTATTCGTCATGTTTCAATCAAGAACATCGCTAAGTGACTGGTCAATCGTTTTACACAAGTTTGAAATCAAAAAATCGAGCTAAAATTTTATTAATTACTTCGGCTAATAACAAAAGATTTTTAAAGAAAATATCAAATGAAATCTTAATGATAGAAGAACTTTAGGTTGCAAGTATTCTAGGGTCTTGGCAATTATTTGCCTTCACTGTCTTCAAGCCGATATGCCCTATTGCCCAGGACCGAGATGATTCTATAAGGTCCCTCCCGGTTTGGGCCAAGCTTGCCCTCTCTGGGATCCTTCTTGTTGCCGACGACCTTTCTCAGGACGAGGTTTCCAACTTGAAACTCTCGTGGGTTGACCTTTTTGTTGTAAGCCTTGGCAAGCTGCTGCTGGTATGCCCCCAGCTGAATTGCTGTCTTCTCCCTTCTTTCTTCCAGTAGGTCCAGATCTCGGGCTAAAAATGCATCATTAGTCCCATTCTCCACTCCCTGGGTTCTGATCCCTGGGATGCCGACCTCTAATGGGATTACTGCCTCTGTGCCATAAGCCATAGCAAATGGAGATTCTCCAGTTGATCTTCTCGGCGTAGTCCAATATGCCCAGAGTACACTAGGTAACTCATCCACCCACTTACCCTTTGCTGCTTCCAGCCTCTTCTTAATCCCATCCAAGATAACCTTATTGGATGCTTTTGCTTGACCATTACTCTGAGGGAAGCTTAGAGTAGAGTTATAATTCTTGATCTTGTACTTTGCACAGAAGCTCTTAATTAGCTTACTATCAAACTGCGTACCATTGTCTGTTATTATTGTACTTGGGATCCCAAACCTGGTGATGATGTTCTTCCATATGAAGTTTTTTACATCAATGTCCCAAATCTTTGCGAGGGGTTTAGCTTCAACCCACTTGGTAAAGTAATCTGTTGCCACTAGTAGGAACTTCCTTTGTCTAGTTACTTGAGGCAGTTGTCCAACAAGGTCCATGCCCCATTGGGCAAATGGACAAGGGCTGGACACTAGGTTCAGATCCGCTGTTGGTTGGTGTATCAAAGGTGCAAACCTTTGACACTTCTCGCACTTTCTGACATAAGCTTCAGCATCTTTCTACATGTAAGGCCACTAGTATCCCTGAGTGATGGCCTTATGAGCAAGTGTCCTGCCCCCAGTATGACTTCCACATACTCCTTCATGTATTTCATACAAGAAGTCTTCAACTTGTGAAGGATGGACACACGTCAAAAGGGGACTAGTAAAAGATTTTTTGTAGAGATGCCCTTCTGCTGTCAGACTGAATCTTGCCGACTTTAATCTGATCTTGTGTGCTTCTTTATGATCATCTAGCAGTTTCCACTCTTTAAGGAATGTTATTATTGCATTCATCCAGCTTGGTCTCATCTCCACACACATTGTTTCATGCTCTGTGTTCAGTGGTTCTACACTTGGACCTGACAAGTAATCAACCATTATTGTCCTTGCCTTTCCTGGTTTCATTGCATTAGCCAGGTTGGCCAAGGCATCGGCATGGCTGTTGTTATTTCGGTTGACTTGCTATAGTCGGCAATTTTGGAACAATGCCATCAGTCTGCCCACCTCATTTACATAGGCCATCATCCTTTCATCTCGGGCTGCATATTCGCCTGTTGTCTGGTTAATGATAAGCTGGGAGTCACAAAAGACCATTACCTCGTCGGCTTCCATTGCTGCTGCCAATTTTAATCCTGCAATCAGTGCTTCATATTCTGCTTCGTTGTTTGAGGCCTTAAACCCCAA
This sequence comes from Camellia sinensis, assembly GCF_055761805.1. Lineage (NCBI taxonomy): Eukaryota > Viridiplantae > Streptophyta > Magnoliopsida > Ericales > Theaceae > Camellia > Camellia sinensis. The sequence goes on along the minus strand of NC_138962.1, from coordinate 175,271,623 downwards.
ATGAATGGATTGTTCCAGTATCTGCCATCCGGTGATACTAGCACTACTCCTTCCCCCGCTCCTTGTTGGTTTGAACTTCCATCAACAAACAGGCAGAAGGAGTCGCCGACGTAAATATTGCAAGGCTTGAGTTTCTCTTCTTTCCTCTGTTTTGCTATCCCCAGCTGGGTTTCTCTTTGTTCACTTGGACATCGTGTACCTTGGCTCAATGGAGCCCGATGTATGATGGCGCCTGGTGTGAACTCGGTCACGAAGTCGGCCAAAACTTGGCCTTTGATTGTTGTTATGGGTCTGGATTCCAGGTCATATTGGCCTAGCACCACTGCCCATCTGGCTATCTTGCCTGTCAGAACTCCTTGCTACAACAGGGACTTCAGAGGATGCTCAGTTAACACCACAATCTTGTGGGCTTGAAAGTAATGATTCAGCTTCTTGAAGGCCATTACCAAAGCTAGTGTTAGCTTTTCCAAAGGTAGATATATGGTCTCTGCATCTGCTAGGATTTTACTCACGTAGTAAACTGCCCTCTATTCTCCCTTATCTTCCATGATTATTACTGCACTTACTGCATGCTCTGAGACCGCCAAGTATAAGAACAGCTCCTCTCCAGGTACTGGATTTGAGAGAACTGGAGCTGTGGTTAAGTATTTCTTCAAGTCGGCCAAGGCGACTTCGCACTCCTCTGTCCATAAGAAGTCTGTGGCTTTCTTTACTAAACTGAAGAAAGGTTTGCATTTATTAGAACTTCTGCTTATGAATCTGTTTAGGGCTGTAACCCTTCTAGTCAGCATCTGCACTTGTTTTGCCGACGTTGGGCTCTCTAACTTTAGAATGGCCTTGATTTGATCCGGACTTGCCTCAATACCCTTTCTAGTGACCAAGTATCCCAGGAACTTCCCTGACCCAACTCCAAATGCGCACTTTGATGCATTGAGTCGGAGCCAAAATGTCTTTAAAATGTCAAAGACTGTCTTCAGGTCGGCCAGATGATCTTCAGGTTCCTTGGTTTTCACGACCATGTCATCAATGTATACCTCTACTGTTTTTCCTATTAGATGTCTAAACATCTTAGTCACCAATCTCTGGTAAGTTGCTCCTGCATTTTTTAACCCAAAAGGCATCACTTTGTAGCAATACAGCCCTTTTGGGGTGATAAATGCAATCTTCTTCTCATCTGAGGGGTACATGGCTATCTGATAGTACCCTCTATAAGCGTCCAGGAAGCTCATCCTTCCATGCCCTAAAGTGGCATCCACCAATTGATCAATCTTGGGCAATGGGAAACTGTCTTTGGGACAAGCCTTGTTCAGGCTGGTGAAGTCCACGCAGACCTTCCACTTCCCATTCTTTTTCTTCACAACAACCGTGTTTGATAACGATGTTGGGTAGTTTACCTCTCAAATGGCTCTGGCCTCCAGAAGTTTATCCACTTCCTCTTTTACTGCCTCAACATGCATTAACGTCGGCCTCCTTGTTCGCTGGATGATAGGTTTTGCTGACCTGTCTACATTCAGTTTATGGCAAGTGACCTCAGGGTCAATACTAGACATTTCGTACAGTGTCCAAGCAAACACCTCAAGGTTTGCTCTCAAGAATGCTTATAATTCCTTTTCCTCTTCCCCGGCCAATCCTGAGCTGAGAAGGAAGAAGCGTTCTTCATCCCCTTGTTGGACTAAGATCTTCTTTAGGGCTTCCTCACTTTTCTCAGTTGGTTCTTTGCCGACGTCCTCAAGGACTTCCATGTCCTCATCCTCAATCTCAGCTGCTTCTGCTTCTCGTGTATTGCAAGTGGATTTCATTACTGCCATGGAGCAATTCTTTGTCTGCACCTGATCTCCTCTAACCTCCTCAATTCCATGTTATGTTGGGAACCGCAACAACTAGTGCAAAATTGAGGGAACAGCCCCCATTGCATGCAGCCATGGCCTTCCCAAGATAGCATTGTAAGGGGAGGGAGTGCCAATTATTGTGAACTCAGTTTTTACCTTCTTAATGCCAGTCTGCACCTCCAAACTTACTGCTCCTAGAGGCCACGTCGGCGTTCCATTGAACCCGACCATTAGACCATTGGATTATTTCAGATCATCTTGGTGAAGGCCAAGCTCCTTGTAACACCTGACATACATGATGTCACAAGAGCTGCCTTAGTTGATCAGAATTCGTTTTACCTGGCACTCTCCAATCTGGAGGGATATTACCAAGGCATCGTTGTGTGGATGTTACACCATCTCTAGGTCGTCTTCCGTAAAGGACACCACTAGTCCCTAGCACCCGTCTGCCCTAGGTCTCTTCTGCCGGACCTGATACACATGTTGTAAGTGTTTTACCTTCTGAGTTTCCCCATGTATCTCGTTCTCATTGACCTTCGAATGAATCACATTGATCACTCGAGGTCCGCCTGCTTACGGTTGCGGTATTGGTAGAGGTAGTGCTGCCAGTGCCTGAGGTAGTCTTGTTTGCTCTTCCCTTGTCCTGGTTTCATCTACCAGGTCCCTTAGATGACCTTGTCTTACCAAGTCTTCCAGATGTGCCTTTAAGGCTCTGCACCCTTGAGTTAGATGTCTATCCTCGTTGTGGTAGGCACAGTGTTTCCCAAGACTTCTTCCCATAAATTCACCAGGAAGCTTCTCTGGTGCTCTATAATAGGGCTGATTCTGGATTCTTTCCAAGACTTTGTAAACTGAAATTCGGAATATGGTTGTGACTGCCTGTGCAGCCCTCAGTTCTGTCTCTTGCTTATTGTATCCAGTGTTACCTCAGCCTCGCTTCGGTGAGCCATTTCTCTTCTCTTGTTTCGATACCTTTGTCCCTAGCGTGTCTTCCTCGGCTCTCGCATACTTCTCTATCCTGGCCATAAGTTCCTTTATACTCTTTGGTAGTGTCTTTGCCAGTGATTTTTGAAGCAGACAATCATCTTTCAGGCCGTTCTTAAAAGACACTACCGCCATCTCTTGGTTGCATCCTGGTATCTGGTTGAATACCTCATAATACCTCTTGGCATAAGCCCTGAGGCTTTCATCCTCGCCTATCCTCAAAGCCATTAGGGAGTCCACCCTCAACGGCTATAGTTTGTTTGTCACGAACCTGGCCACGAACATCTCAGCCAGGCCTTCCCAGCTTTTCACAGGTCCTTTCGGCAACTTGTGAAACCAGTCTTATGTGATTTCCCCAAAGGATGAGGAAAACACTTTGCAAAGCAACGGCTTGTTTCCGGTGTACAGTGCCATTGAGTTCAAATACAAGCCGACGTGAAAGTTAGGGTCAGACTTACCGTCGTATAGCTGGAACCTCGGCATATGGAACCTTTTTGGGTCCCCGAATTTGTCCAACTCCGCAAAGAACGACGTTCTCGGTTTGATCGGAGAGGTTACCTCGGCATCTTACTGCTTCCTCTAGAGGTAATCCCTCAAATCCTCCTTGGTCTATCCAGGAGCTTGGCTATCAACGGATTTCAGCTTTTTTGGTGCGCTTCTCCCGGTGTCATTGTGAGTCCTCTTGGATCTCTCTCTCTATTAGTTGCGTCGAAACAAAGTTCCTTCCCTTGAACATGTTGATGTTCTTTGGGGTCAGCTTCTTTGGTACGATGCGTCCTCCGAGAATATCCCTTCATTGACTCTCCTCGCCTAACCTCCCTTGAAGGCCGGTGAGAGTGTTCCTTGGTCCTAGTGTGCTGGGGGACTGTAGAGACTGTTTTCTGCCCTCCTTTCTGGGCATTGTTCCTAGCCGCTGGAATCGGGGTGTCTTGTAACAGAAACGGTGGTTGTATGACGTTATTCTACATCATGAAATTGACGACTGATTGTAGGTCTGCCAATTTATTCGCCATTCCTTTCATCTCTCTGTCCCTCCGCAAGCATCTATCTTTCCATACCTAGAGGTCGTTCTCGTTATAATACCCGCCTTGGTCTACCTTCTTTGGTACGTCTCCCTCCTGGCCAACGTCCTTCTCTCCGGGATTCTGATCCCGAGTTTCTTCATTGTAGTTATCCCGCTCTACGTTGGGATCAAAGTGTTTACCACTTCCAGTAGGGATGTCGTCCCCAATCTTCTCTTTATGTCCGTCGTTGGCCATTTATTCTCTTTTCTTTCCTATAGACTGCACCAAATTGTGTGTGCTGTTTTTTGACCACACTGCCAAACAGGTACTCAGCTGGAGAACGCCGGCAGAATAGATTGCACCCAAACGACCTGTCACAGAAAGAAAAGACTTCGGCGGTGGTTCTTCCACCGGGGGGCACTCCGACGATCAAGTCAATACTCAGTTATCTCTCAAAGATAATAATTTGTGCTTAACTCACTAGCCAGAATACAAAAAGCGTACCTTAGACCCACGAGGATGCCTTACTTTTATAGCCAGTATTGACCTGATCCCTGTAGAAACCTAGCCTCAATGGACTCTGGCTCAATGCTTATTTTGGACTCTCAAATAGATAGAGATAAACTCCCTAAAAGCTTTATCTTTATTCAGACTGAGGTCCTCCCCCATTCTAGAACTCTTATAACTTATCCGTTTATCCCAGACTCCGGCATCCCCGCAGATAACCTCGGCCTAGCCGAGATCATCTCGGCGTCATGACCAAGACACGTGGCACCTCGGCTGGCACTTCGGTGCCACCTTTGCCACCTGTTGTCATTCAAAAAATATGTCCCCACACTTTTCTTTCTTGGAAGCTTTCTATTTGATTCTCAACTGCAACCACCTGATTGGTGGTTTGATTGGATGAGGGTGGGTGATGATTTGGATATAATGTCTGCTTACCATCTGATTCTCCCACAAACTATAATGTCTCTCTTAATGTTTATATTTGTGATTAGGTAATGGTTTTCAATTTATGTATTTAATCAATTAATAGACTGGTATGTTTAGAAGCAGAAGAAGAATCGAATCTCTTGATTCGTTCGTTAATTGTTAATATAACAATGAAAGAGTTGTTTTCATTTGGAAAATTTGACTTTATTCACCCTTGATTGTTTAATGTTAGTTTGATTTTTATTTTTCAAGTTTTTATCTACTTCAAGGATTTTTTCACAACGTGCATAGTTTTTGTAGGGAATGTTTTAAATTACAAATTTGAGCACTCATTACAGTTTTTTTATTTTATTGAGGTGGTGGTAATTGTCACTTTATGGTTAAGCCTTCTAATTGTTGAATTTAAAAAAGCCTTCTAATTGTTGAATTTAAAAAAGCCTTCTAATCATTTCATTAGGCACTATCTAATAAATTGTAATATAAAATTTATTACACATAATTGTTCGATCTCTTCTCATCACCAACATAAATTGTTTGATCTCATGTAATTGTTTAGTCTTTTTGTGAATCCTTGGCACTTGATTAGAGTGATATATTTTGACTTTGATTTTTAAATTTGTTTTTTCCTTCAAATTTCAGGTGTATAAAAGTGGCAATTGTCCATGATATTGTAGAAGGTAACAACTTTGTATTTAGATTTTTTTATTGGGTTTCTCATTACGCATTCTTTTGCTATGATGAGTATATTGAATAAAAACAACGATAGTGAGAATTTTGAGTAAATTGTTGTATAATGATTAATTGGGCCAAGCTTTTTGTCATAAGCCTGTCTGTAATGGGATTCCAAATTAGATGTAATTTTTTATTTTCATTTGTTTTCGTGTATTATCTAAATTGTTAAATTCTTCGTGTTGAATTGAAAAAAGAAAATAGCAAGCAACTATACACAATATGAAGCCAATGAAGCCAAACAAAGCAGGTTAGTAGTGCTCAATCCATAAGTTAATTGACCAATTGAAACCAAATGAAGCAAACAACTTTTAAATATCCAATTGAAACAAAGTATAACTAAAAAAAGAAAAACTAAAAATGAATTTAAGGATTTTAAATATCCAATCACTATACACAAACCCAATCAAATACAACACATAATAAAAAATAAGAAACACAATATGCATTACACTATTTCTTATAATGAAAATGATGAAAATATCCCCAACACTTTTTCATTTGTTTGATCAAACAATTTCTGCTCTTTATTTATTTATTTATTAAACCATAACACAATCATGTTCACAAAAAAGGACTATTAACAGAGGTTTGGGGGATGGAAAAAAAGACAAAAACAAAAACAAAAAACAAAAAACAAAACAAAACAACCTAAGACGTGAAACATCCATTATCATATGAATTGCTAAGATGTGAATCGCTTACCTGTTATAGAATAAGAGGAGAGAGAAGAGGAGTCAATTCACCTGATTGTGCCAAAATCACACCACACCCATCAACATATTGCAGTTAAATCAAAAAAAAGGAAAGATAAAATAAAATAAACATGAGACCAAAATAAGATCAATATGAAGAAATTTTCCCCCAAAATCGCTCTTCCACACACCAACAATGGTGATTAGGGAGGGGCTGCAGTGGTGGTGAAACGAAGGGGGCTCCTAATGGCTGAAGCGGTGGCTGCTCGATTGAGAATGAGGTTCAAAATTTGAAACCTGATAGGGTAATTTGTGAGCAAATTGGGCCGAGCTAGGAAGGGTCTTCTTTGAGAGTTGGACCGCGTAATGGGCCGAGATAAGGGCTGGTGAAGCTCGGTCTTAGGCCAAGAAGACATCTTATATTTCGGGTTTGGGCCGAACTATGGGCTGAGGTAATTATTTATGTAGCACGGTCCTTGATCATCTAAACATCAGGTCGGTCAGAGATGGGCTACCAGTGGCCTGACCTAGCTATCCTGGGCCGAGGTATCAGTAGAAGGAGAACCGAGCTAAAGGATAGCTCTGCAGGGCGTCATCTCAAAGTCAAGACTGACAATGGTGCTTAAAGTATCATAGAGCCGGAGTAACTTGGTTGACCGCAATGTTAGCCGAGGTAAAGGTGTCAGCCGAGGTAAAGGGGTCAACCGAAATAAGTGGGTTTGGTGGTTAGCCGATGTATTGGTGAGAAAGGATGTCGGGCTTGGTATAGCTCGGCCGGTCTTGGTATAGCTCGGATGGGCGCCATCTACATCATTACCTAAGTGTGTGACTGAGGTAACTTAGCTTGGTGTGGTTGCAGCAGCTTATATAATGGAGGTAACCATCTCACTTGGTTGGTAGTGAGTAGGAGTGTGACTCCTAGGAGGACTCTACTAAGGAAAGTAAAGTCCTACTAGGATTGTGCAAACCATCTCACTTGGTTGGTAGTGAGTAGGGTGTGTGATTCTGAGAAAGACTCTTATAAGAAGAGTTGGAATCCTACTAGGATTGTGCCAAATGAAGTCTATAAAAGCTCATGACTAAACCTATGTGCAAGTATCCCAATTCTCACTCTAGAATACACAGAGCTTATTGTCTATTGTCTTGTTGCTGACTTAGGCATCGGAGGGGTTTCCGGCACACACCCGCCGGCTAGCTTACGTTTGTGTTTTCAGGAAGTAAAGCGACGACGTTTGGAGGAGGGCAAACTTGATCAACATGATCATACGAGAAGAATTATGTCGTGCTCATACAAAACCTTTGGAATTGAGAGAGAGAGAGAGAGAAAGAGAAGCATGGGTGGGAAAAGTGAGAGGCTCTGTAAGAGTGAGAGATAAGACAAAAGTCCTCTATCAAGTAATCAAATAATCTCAGCCCTCCATTCTTAAAACCAAACAATCTTAGCCATCTATATAGACAAAAGTTCCATCAAGTTTAACCAAATAATCACAGCCCTCCATTCTTAAAACCAAACAATCTTAACCATCCACCTAGACAAAAATCCCAAACCCCCTTCCCTTGTTATATAGATTTATTGTAAATAAATATAGAGTTTTGTTAACAAGAGGGCACTTGTTAAGAATGTAATAAATGATATTAACTAAACTCACTACCATGGAAAATAGAGGAAGTTATAAATGTACAACATAAAAATATAGATGCTGATAAGACCAAGCTACCATTTTATGTATTTCTTTCTGTTTTATCTTTTATCTACTTTCTTTTTTGTCTTCATTTCCTACCCAGATATTCTTTCATGAATTAATATGTTAGATAAATATTTACCAAAAATGTAAAATACCAACAAAATTCTTTTCAGCCCCTTAATAAAGTGGTAAAAAATGAGGAACATAATAAAATATTAAAGAGTCATAAAGAAATATTTACAAGTGAGCTCTTTAAATATTTAAATATTATTTATAATTTTTGAATTTTTTATATAAAATTAATATTTATTGCTTTCATGATAAAAAAAAATATTGTAAAAAGATATAATATTAATGCATTTTTTTGCATATTTATATATATATATAGACATTTTTATACATTTTAACACTATTTTACACGTTTATATTAATATTTAATTTTAAATATGTAAAAAAATGCATTAATATTCTAATATTATTGTGTATTTCACCATTTACTAAATTTATTCAATATATTAATTCATGAAAGAATATCCGGGTAGGAAATAAAAAGTTTTAAAAAAAACTGATACAAAAGACAAAGGGTGAATTACACTGACACCCCTGAAATTTTTGTTTAATATAGATTTTCCCCTTACGTTTGAAAAATTACATTTTCCTCCCTGAGATTTGTAATCTCGTTACAAATTACTCCTCGATTGCTAATGTTATATGCTCTAAATTGTTTTAAATACGTAACCATTTTGCCCTTTTCCTACCATTTCTTCTTTCTATCATCGTGACTGCAATCTACAACTTTTCATCATTAAATTCTACCTGAACTTATTCTTAGTGAGTGATGATATTCAAACATAAATTTTATATAAAATTTTCAAAAACAATGATATAACTTAATAATAACCTTTCACTTTAAAAGAAAACACTCATAAACATAATTTATATTCACAACATCACTATCACAATATTTTTATGATATTTTTTGTATAAATTTTTATATATTAATAGAATTTTTTATTTTTATTTCCACCATAATTTTTCTTTCTCATCTCACCCACATTTATTACAGTATTATCAAACACCATCATTCACATTTATTACAATATTACTAAATTTTTACATTTTTATATTTTTTTTTTGTATTTGGTGAATTTTAAAAAAAATACAAAATATTATACTTCTTAAGTATATCTAAATTAGATGTATCTAAAAAAAATTTAAAAATATGTTTAAAAAATTCAGTAAAAATAAAAAAACACGAAAAATAAAAAAAAATCAATTTTTTTGTGAGTTAAACCAAAGAAAATTATTGTTATTTCTCTTGAAATGACATGAACAAAATATCAGTATTATTTTATTATTTTATATGTACAAAGGGTAAGGGACACATGTCATTTTAACTTGATAGGGGGTAAGTCTAATTTTTCAAATGTGAGCAAAGGATCTGTATTAAAAAAAAAATCTTAGGGGGTGTCAGTGTAATTTACCCAAAGATAAAATAGAAAGACATACATCAAAGGGTAGTTTGGTCTTATAAAAAAAACTTACGTTTTTGTGTTATACATTTATAACTTTCTCTATTTTCTATAGTAATGGTGTGTGTTAGTAGTATTTATTGCATTTTTGGAACACTTTGTTAACAAAATTCATAAATATAATCATCAATGAGTCGGATTGTTTTATACCACCAGAATAAGTCACCAAAACGCTTGGTCTCCAATGTAGTTTTTAATGGGCAACGATGGGCATATGTTCTATGATACACATAGTAGGCAAAATAAAACAGTAAAATATATCTGTGATAAATACCATTTTTCCCCAGTGAATTAATGTATAAAAACAAGAATGGCAACAACTGAAAATATCAAGGAAGCAACACACCAATTGTATCAGTTAAAATCCCAATTTATAAATACATATGAATTGTGAGAAGGAAAACAGCTAAATAACTAATAAAAAACGAAGTTGAGAAGCACAGAAAAACACTTTCCCTATCTTCCATTTCATGAACTTGAAACAGATAAATCAACCAGCCAATCAGTTCCGACACCCAGTTTCACTACTTTTGACTTCACTATTTTTCCCTTCTTCCTTTTGTCCAAGATGTTGCTTTCACAAAAATCCTAAATATTTAAGTGTGAAAGGAAATGTTGTTTTTATTGGACCATAGTTGAAAGAACCACCAAATATACCCTGTGACAGGCACATTTTAACAGTTAAAAGTAATAACTCAATGCACGAGACTTCTATCAAAGTAGGCCTAGGGAGGACAAACGAACGTAACCTCACCCACCCATGCCTAAAGAGATTGTTTTCATGACTCAAAGTTGCGCCACTGAGAACGCTAACAGTAAGCCTCATTGTTAAGCCAAACCACCCTTTTGCATGTTGTAACAATTACTATGCAAATACTTGTAAGGAAAATTACAAGGCCAAAAAAATAAATAAGGGTTATATGAATTCCTTTCTCAGAAGACTTATGTTTGGTTCATAAGAATAAAATCATCTTTCATTTAGAATATTCATTCCCACCTTCGGTTCACTAAAGAAAGTCAAGAAAAATGTATTGCAAATGGAGTCATCATTGTAAGAGAATGATCATTTCGTAAAAAGGCTTAGGAATAAACATTCTATTCCACTCCACATTCATTCCAGTGAACTACACACCACCTATGTCATTCACATGTGGAGAAATACCACATAAGAAATTTGTAATTATATATCCAAGCAGCTCGATGCTGTAACTTCCAAATTGCATCCACAATTCATGAGGTTCAAAAAACAAAGGGGCAAAAATCACAACAAGCCTAAACAATAGCAGCAGCAAACAATGCTGGTAGTAAGGTATGACACACCAAAACTGGTATGACAATAAAGCAGCACACCGGAATCACTTCCATTTCTTGAACTTCCCCCCGTGGTGATGATGGCCATGGTGATGATGGCCAAATTTCCCATGTTTGAATTTCCCGTGCCCATGGTGATGATGGCCATGTGACAGGTGATGATGGCCATGTGATAGATGATGGTTGCCATGTGACGGATGATGAGCGCCATGTAACAGATGATGAGCTCCATAAGCAGCAGCCGCAGCAGCAGCACCCCCAGCTATCAGTGTTCCCATACCAGGTCCTCCATGCCCTGTATATATTATTAACGACAGAAATAACATATTATCAACAAAGGGAAAAAATAATAATAATAAAAGCCTAGTGTCACAATTGAACAAACAGCTTTGCAAGCCTGCCTGCTTAGGGATCATCATTACCTTGCTTTTAGCAAACTAGTAGATGTAAATAGGAGGCAGAGAAATGAAAAATTAACAAAAAAAAGAAAGTTCAATAATCAGACGTGAACCATTGAATTCTCTCTTTTTTTTCTTTTTTTCAACCTCCCTGAGAGAGAATTAGAGACAGACCGTCAAATTTTACAGTATTTCAAATTAGAATATCCTAGTTTAGTCCCCTTTACTGCTGGGATGAAAGGGAATTCTAAAACCTTTTCGGTGCCAATATCCATTAAAAAAAAAAATTAATTTTGCTTCTGATTAAATCCTGCTAGGTGATAACACGCACTAGATAGTTCTTGGTTGTATGAGTTCCTTGTTCTGGATTCAAAAACACTGAATAGACACATAAACTAATCAAAGGTTTTAGGAGCACCTGCTTTCTTCTGCCAAGTGCCAACCACTATTGTTCAAGCATTTCTTGCAGGTGGTGACCAATCACCTTTAACACACCCAACGACTCTGAAGTTTTTTAACAGCAAATTTTTTAATAGAAATAAAAATCACCAATATTTGAAAGCCCTGAGTAGGTCATCACATTTGGATGAAAGCCTTTGCAAGCGGCCTATAATGGACCTAATTTCACTACTATTCTTAGGGGTGAGCATGATTTGGATCAATTTGGGATGAAACAAGGACCAGTTCCATAAGAATTGGAACCAAACCAAACCAAACCATTGAAACACAGTTCGGTTCGGTTTGGAACCACGGTTTCATATAATCTGTTCACAAGAAAAATCATATAACATTTTCAAAAAAAGACAACCTCTCATAAATTTTAAAAATAATAATAACATGTCAATCAAACAAACTACTCTCACAATATTCACCAGATAAGCAAAACCATAACATTAAGCAAATATTGTTTAACATTAATCTGTTATGATTTTTAGAAACATAAACTTTCAAAACATAAATATGCATGTTAACCTAAGCAAACATAGGTGGTGTTTGGGAAGCTTGGGACTTGGGTTTTTTTTTATTTTTTTCACAAAAAGACAAACTTTTTGCAAAAAAAAAAAAAAAAAAAAAAAAAAACACATCCAAACAAAATATCACATCCAACCCCATAATCATTTCACTTTTTCTCTCACAAACATCACATCCAACAACAAAAAAACCCAACTATCTTCCCAAACACAAAAAAAAAATTCTCCAATAATATCCTACAACTAAAAAAACGACCTACATAAAAACTCACTTCCCAAACACCTACATAATATCTATCAAATAAATATATATGATTTAAGTTATACGGTCTGGTTCGGCTCCAATCCAGAACCGATCCGTGGAGACCGGTTTCTCAATTTTTCAAACTAGGACCGAACCACGAAATAAAAAACCAAACCAAACCTACCGGATTGGTCTGAACTAGTTCAGTTTGCATATTTTTCAGCTTCCTTGCTCAACCCTAACTATTCTATTTAAATGACATGATCAGAAAAAATAAAAACTGAACATACCATGCCCACTCCCCTCATCACAACAAAAAAGCAAGAAAGGCCTATGAGGTCCTTCACAAGTGAAGCGCTAACAACCAAATGAAAAACATATCCTAATATTGGAGGACAAATCAAATAACAACACACGGCAAGAAAAGCCAATAATAAGGTCCCTCCTGAGTGAAGCAATGACAATCTATTGACGAACATATCTAAAAACAGATAAGGATGTCAAATTTATATCCTAAAAACAAAAATGCATCAAACATACCTGAATTATGTGAAGCCGATGGACTAGGATAACCTACTTGTGGATATCCACTTGGGGAAGGATATGGTGATGGTGGATATCCACCTGGGGGAGGATATCCAGCTGAAGGGTAACCACCTGGGGGAGGATATCCAGCTGGAGGGTAACCGCTAGGGGGAGGGTATCCAGCCTGTGGGTAACCTTGAGGGGGATATGCCTGAGGAGGGTATCCTTGGGGAGGGTATGCCTGAGGAGGGTATCCTTGGGGAGGGTATGCCCCAGGAGGCGGAGGGTACTGTCCACCAGGATAACCGGAATGATTGTGCTTCCCACTCATTCTTCTTCAACTTGAAATTGATGAACTGAGAATGTAAACACTGGACATTAGAACATACAAGAACTTTTTGGAGTGAAAAGAACAAAAGCACCACATGTATCATATGTGACCAGAATGTAATAGCATTTGCTTTATTCGGACAATCATAGAACTCCATCACAATTTTCTCTACTTTAAAATAAATTCCCCTTAGTCAAGAACTAAGTTCCTCTGGAATCTAGAAGTAATAAGCTATAATTAAAGCAAACCCATAAAATTTTACCGAAAAATCTGGAAAACACTAGAGTCAAAGTCGATAGGGCTAATAACATCCCGAAATCAAGAAAATTCACAATGACTAACAATTCTTGTGCATCATTTTGAATTCTAAACATGTAAAACAGACTAACCAAAGTGGATCTAAATCAGGCATTTGAGATAGTTCTAATCAAATTACAAGTAAAGGCTTAGAGTAACAATAGAAAAAAGTTGAAAAACTGTTTGGTAATCATTTAAAGACAGATTTATCTTCTGAAAAATGGAAAAGTGATAGTGAAACAGAAAACATAATTGGGGTGTTGGGGGTTTAGAGAACAGTGTTTTCAAAAAAAAGTCAACTGTCAAAGAACTTTTCAAAACAACTTCTATAAGCTAATGAAAGTTGTGATCAATGAATGTCTAATATACACGTACACGCAATATATAATTATTATTGATTAATTTTGAAAGAACATAACCATGATGAAACAAACTGAAATTAAATACAAGAACAAGCAATAAATAAAAAATCCTCCACAGAAACAACAAAGAAATCATGATTTACTTTTTACATTACTACTAAATTCAAAGCAACAAGAACAAGCAAAGACAAGGAAATCAAGAATCCTAGACAACAAACAACAAAGAAGATCAGGATTCACTTTTTCATTAAATCAAGAGATTTTATATGTACAAATATATATATATATATATATATATGTATAGAGAGAGAGAGAGAGAGAGAAAGAGAGAGAGAGAGAGAGAGAGAGAGAAAGAGAGAGGAAGAAAGAGAGCTCACCGGATTGAATGGGGGGTTTTCAATATCTTTAATTCGGCGAGAGAGAGAGTGAAAGGTAGGAAGAAAGAGAGCTCACCGGATTGAATGGGGGGTTTTCAAAATCTATTTAATTCGGCCTTTTGTTATAGAGTTGTTACCGCTTCACTTTCATTCAAATATATATCACAAGAAACGTGCAAAGAAAGTGATGAAAAAAATAAAATAAATTACACTCATACAGTCCTATGTTACTTGATCACTGACTTTTTTGTCATAAACTATATTTAATGAAATTATTTGATGAAAAAATAATTTATTTTTTATTTTTTATTTTAGTATATGGGAAAAGTCAGTAACATTAAAAAATTTGCCGAAAAAGTTATTAGTGGTGATAGGTGTAGCTGACAGCGATGATAATGGTGATAAAAAATAAAACAATAGTGCTGGGGACCCTAGTGGGGGTGACCCCCAGCTAAGGATGTAATTTTGGCCTGGCCCATGTCGGACCTTGCAGGCTCCCACCAAAAAATCGGACTGGGCCGGGCCGGCTCACGGGCCAAAAAACTAGGCCCAAGCCCAGGTGTAGTGGGCCGGTGTAACAACCTCATACTGTTTGCCGATTAATGACTGATTGATTACCGATAAACATTGATTACCGTTAAAACTGAACTGATCGTGACTGATAATTGGACTGGTAAAAGTACTGAACTGACTGACTAAAATTGGAAACCGAATTGATTGAGTATATGTTAGCTGAATTGCATTCTATCTGTTTGACTGTATGATTATCTGTTCATGCTTATATGTTTAAACTGCTAATTGAAGGCCTTATCGGCGGCCGAACTGGGAATTGATTAATGTTTTACGATCTTCATAATTAATGTGATTTTATGGTGTATTTACCTGAAAACTGATTAGGTATGATTAAATTAGATTAAAATGAGTTAATCACATGAATTGGACTTATTTACCAAACTAGCCTTGTAGTGGGCCACTACCTCAAACCTTTTGAGGCTTATTACACTTAATGCATTTGATTAAAACCAACATTTCATCAGCCTTTGTGTTGCCTCTAACCGACCAAGAAGAGAGTTAGAGAGAGAGGGAATTGTTCTTGTTGATTTAGCTTGAGAATCTTGAAGAATTGAAGGAGTTTTGTACAATTGAGCTTCCCTATCCTAAATACAAGACTTAAGGTAGCTCCATTGTCTTCTTGTTCATGTTTTGAGTGGATTCTTGCATGGTTCATGTCATATTGATGGAGTTTAGAGCCAATCATGGGTTAGATGTTGAATTGTAGCTTGATTGTTGCATGCATGTTGCCATTCTTGAGTTTTGAGGTTGTAAGTTCATGTTTCCTCACATGCATGTCCATAATTTTGTAATGGTCCATGATTTCATCATGTTTTGGAAACAATTAGCTCCTTAGAGCATCAAATTGAAGCTTTGAAATTGGTTTGAATTCATGCATGTTTGCATGTTCATATTGTTCATGAAATTGGTTTGAATTGAGTTTGAATTAAACACCCTTGGGCTTTGATTTCTTGAAATTGAGCTTTGAAACATGTTATTCTATGTGTTTATAAGAGTTTTCCAGAAAATGAGCCCAGGAGGATCGGTTTTGAGTTGTTAACAACTTGGTTTTGAGCTTGGAGGTGCAATCTGGAATTTCCAGATTCTGCACTTCCGCTTGAGCGGGGGAAATGCCGCTCGAGCGTGGAATCCGAGCATCCAGCATCTCTCTGCACTGTTTTACAGTCCGCTCGAGCGGAGGATTGGGCGCTCGAGCGGAGTCTTGTCTCAAGCTCGAGCGGGCGTCGAGCGGGGATTTCACTCATCCAGTACTTTTACAGTACGCTCGAGCGGGTAAGTTTACGCTCGAGCGTGTACCTTTGTTGCATGACCGCTCGAGCGGGGAAACTTGCGCTCGAGCGGGACTCTGTTTTTCTGAAAATGCTTTTAAATGTGCATCTTTGCATCCTCATCCCATTCTAGGCATTCGTAGGCCTAGTTTAAGACATCTTATTGAGGATATAGATGTAGAACACACCGAGGCATCTTAGGGATTAAGTTGTTATCTTTCCCAACTGTGTAGCTTAGTGTGTGTTCGACCTGTGAACTGTGTAGGGTTGGCGACTGGGGAGACACGCTCTAGCATACTGTAGCCCAAACTCTGTGAGTAACGATTGTGTAAAGATATGTTCACAAATGATTATTTTCTGAACAACTGAACTGTACTGTTTTCTGAACTGATTACTGTTAACTGAATGAATGTATGTCCTTTATTTCTGAACTGTACTGTGGCATCCTTAGTACCTACTGCTTACTGTTACTGTTACTGTTACAGAGATCTCTGTCGGTTCCCTCGTGGAGCCACTACTGTTTACTGACTGATGGCCATCATTACCGTTCGGTCTTTTAAGACCTACTGTTACTGTTATGCTAATGGATGTACCACATATGACTGTTTACTGTACTGAACAACTGAAATACTGATTGAATTGAACTGTTTTCATTACTGTAAGGACATTCATTCTAAACCCCTTTACGCTTTATGTTATTCACTGGGCTTTAGCTCACTGCTCATATATATATGTAGGTGTACAGGCACCAGATCGGAGCTAGGAGCGTCAGGGTAACTCCAGTTTTGTCAAGCCAGCCTTTGTGCCTCACTGCGAGGTTCCGAGTTGCCATGCTATGGCTTGGGGGTGTTTTGTTTGTTTTCCCCCGCCTGTCTTCATACTGTCTAACTGTTCTGTATAGACTGAATGTTTACCGTACTGTCATCAAGGGATTAGGTCCCTGTACTGTGTGATTGTAAATTCTGTATAGACTGTACTGTTTGTGTATGTATGAATGCATGAAAAATCTTTTTGGCATACAGACTGTCACAGCTCATTGGACATTGTTTAATTACTGTATTGGCTTCCGCCAGGCCCTGTACTCTGTTTTACTGTATTACTGTTCAGCAGGCCTTCGGTAATCTCGGATTACTGGCCGGTTACGGTGCTAAACCCATAGGGCCGGGTTTGGGTTGTGACAGCCGGGCCCCTGGGCTCGGGCTTTGGGCGGGCCTACACAAATTTTTTTATTTTTTTATTTTTTTTCTACTAGAATTTTATTATTTTCCATTAAAAATAATATTGGGCCTCGGGTGGGCCGGGCGGGCCGGGCTTCAAAACGATGGCCCAAGGCCTCGGGCTGGGCTTGGGCTCGGGCCTAAACGGGCCTTAACGGGCTGGGCCCATATCGGGTCACGGGCGGGCTTCGGGCCGCCCACGGGCCACGAGCCAAAATTACACCCCTAGCCCCAGTACTCCCCACCTCCACATGTCTTGCTATGAGAGCAAGACTGGAAAAAAAAAATTAATAAAATTTTTTTTGAGCCAATCAAAAAATAGTGGGGGTGGTAGGGTTCACCCCCACTGGGGGTCTGGGGCATTTTCCAAAATAAAAATATGGATAGATATATGTAGATTGATGTTTCGTTTGATAATATTACTTTTTAGTTTAAAAGTTAAAAAAAATTTAAAAAATTAAAAAGTTAAGGGTGTGTTTGGTAACGTTTACGTTTTCAGTTTATATTTACAAAAATTTTATAAACTGGTTTTTGTTTATTTTTTGTTTATTTTTAGAAAAACATAAACTGCAAACGCGTTTGGTAATTGACAAAATGTTTGAAAAAAATTTAAAATATAAAAAGAGTGAGAAATAACAAGTGGTGGCAAGTGGCGGCAGAAGACGGTGGTGGAAAGTGATGACGGTGGGTGGTGGGTAGCTGGTGGTGGCGGGTGGGTGGTGGTGGTGGATGGGTGAGTGGGTGGGTGGGTGGGTGGATGACGGTGGCGGGTGGTGAGTGGTAGCGAGTGGGTGGTAGTGGTGGTGGTGGTGGTGGCAGGTGGCAGGTGGGTGGCGGATGGCGGTTGGTTGTAGCGGGTAGGTAGTGGGTGGTGGTGGTGGTGGGTGGATGGGTGGTTGACAGTGGCGGGTGGTGGGTGGTGGGTGGTAGCGAGTGGGTGGTGGTGGCGGGTGGCGGGTGGATGGGTGGTTGACGGTGGCGGGTGGTAGGTGGTAGCGAGTGGGTGGTGGTGGTGGGTGGTGATGGTGCGTGGGTGGGTGACGGTGGCGAGTGATGGGTGGTAGCAAGTGTGTGGTGGTGGTGGCGGCGGCGGCGGTAGTGGTGGTGGTGGTGATAGGTGGGTGGGTGACGATGGTGGTAGGTGGTAGCAAGTGGGTGGTGGTGGTAGTAGTGGTGGATGGTGGTAGGTGGGTGGCAGGCAGGTGGTGAGTGGTGGTGGCAAGTAGGTAGCGGGCGGTGGATGGTATTAGCGGGTGGCGGGTGGATGGCAGATGGGTGGTGGGTGGTGGTGGTAGTGGTGGCGAGGGATTGATGGTGGTGGTGAGTAGGTGGCAGGTGGGTGGTGGTGGCAGGTGGGTGATGGGGGGTAGGTGGTGGTGGAAAATTGTGACGGGCGGTGGCTAGTGTTGGGTGGTAAAAAAAAAAAAACTGAAAACTCAAAATGGAAACACATTTTTTGTGTTTTCATTTTTTAGCCAAATTTATAAACTGAGACCACTGATTTATAAATCAAAAATTTTACCAAACAAGTTTTTATTTGAGTTTTTTAAATTTTTGTAAATATAAACAGAAAACGTAAATGTTACCAAACGGCACCTAATAATTTATATATAAAAAAGTTAAAGATTCAATTTATTCTCTATTTTTTACATATCTTTTCGTAAAAAATCAAAAAGTCATCCCAAATATATTAATTTTTTTATATTGCATTTTAGTCAGAAAAATTAAAAAGTTATTAAAAAAAGCTTATTTCTAAACGAGGCTTAAATGGATAAATATGTGATATATGAACAAATATTAGGATGGCTTGTGGATAGTGGAGATAACGACGGATAAGTAGGAATGAAATGGTCTTTTAAATTATAAATTGGTTTTGGTAATCTTTACGTCTTTTTGTTTATGTTTATAAAAATTTTATAAATTGATTTTGTTTATTTTTAAAAAAACATAAACTACAAATGCGTTTGGTTTGAACAAAATGTTTGAAAAATTTTAAAAACATAAACTCAAAGGATGTTCGTTCAAGCCTAAAATATTTATATTTATTTTTTATTATTTTATGATAATGGGATCATACACGTTATGATTGAAAAAAAAAATTAATTAAAAAATTAATTGAAAAAAATAATTAACATAAATATTATTTGAAAAAAAAAATTACTTGAAACAAAAATAATTGAAAAAAAAAGAATTGAAAGAAAAATTAATTGAAAAAAAAAATTATTAGTCAAATTTTTAAATTTCTGTTTAAAAATCACGTTTTTTTTCTCAAATTTATAAACCAAAAAATTTTTCAAACAAGTTTTTATACCAGTTTTTAAAATTTTTGTAAATATAAACTGCAAACTAAAAACAAAATGGTTACCAAACAGAACAAGAGTGTTTTAATTTTTAGTCAAGGGTAAAAGAGTCTTTTTATTTTATTTCCCAGCTCAGGATATATAATCTCACCCCTATCGTATTACTAATAATCCTACAAATTTGTTGGATTAATAATCCTGAAACGAAATTTCAAAACAAATATAGAATTATAGGTTTACAGATTAATAATCTCAATCTCATACTCTAATCTTCTCAATCAACCATGCCCTATGTTCATTATTTTTAGTCAAATGAAATTTCAAACTTATACGTACTACTCTTTTTTCCAACAGTTCATACTTCCACCAATTTTTATATGTTGATCGATTTATGAGATTCAATTTTTCGCTCTGATTATTATAATTTTATTTGATTACTGGACCAGGCAAGCAAGGTCAGCAAGAAGTTCTATTCCATTCACCAAATTATCTCTGTGTACATTTTTTCTCAAGCTACATATTTAGTAGTTTGATTTTTACTTCTTTATCTCAGTCCACACACTTCACATTTTAAATATACCCTCACATTCTCTATGCACATCCTCTCCTTCCATCCTTTCTCACTCCAAAAACCTTAACCCTAACTACACCAGTTATCGGCAACGACGACAGCAGCGATGACATCAACCACCGCCCCTTTCTAGCCTTTCAGCCTAAAACTAGGGGCCACAACATCTTCTAAAAGAAGCCTGTTCCAGAGAGAACGATTTTTTCCACTTCTATCCATATCAGCTCCATACCAAATGCCACGCCAATTTGATGAAACCTCAAAGTATCCATTAACTTGCACAGTCAATCCAGTTCATACAAGCAAAGAAAGGAAACAAAATGCCTATCCAAGCTTAAGAATGCTATCCTGTTAAGTAGCACATTAAACCAAAATTAGATTTTGATTTGTTAAGCAACCAAATAAATTTTAGAGGGAAAAAAAAGTGTCTAGATAAGTAGCATTCATAAAACTAAAGTAGCAATGTACAAAATCTTATTTCCAAGTTAATTGGATGCACAAATGTTCACAACCAATCCATGTCATCCTGTCCATCGTCAAAGACACCACTTCTCCAGGTGTAGTGTAATTACCTAAGGATTTTTGAAAGTGTGAGATCAGAGTCTGTAACTACAATTATGTTGTCGTTCCTTGAGATTATTTTCTTTTAGAAATTGCATCTTATCATATATTATTATAAAAATAAGGAAAAAATAATAAATGAAAAGAAGAAGAAAATTCCTCTACCACAACATGGATCCTACCAAAGCCTTAAACAAGATGAGAAAATGGAAACAAGAGAGAGTTAAGGGACGGAGGAACTTCATGTCTTCTTAGTTCACTATCTGGAATTCTATCAGAAACTTGGGATGGAAATCAACTCCCACTCAATGATTTACATCAGATTTAACTTACAAATCTCAAGCATTTCATCTATAACTCAAAGGTTTCAAGCATATTCAATGGTTTGTTGTGTAAACAAATGATCAATCATGCTCCTAAGTCGCATCAAATCACTGATGCACAAGACTGATAAGTAATTTGTAGGGACTGTAAGGAGTAGGGAAAGTGAAAGGAAATGCTATGTATGGTTGAGGTTTGGACATGTGAGGCGATGGCTGGCGATAAAGTGGTTGGTGAGATAGTGGTGAGTAAGATGTGTATGGAGAAATTGTAAGATATGTGGGTGAGATGGTGGTGGGTGAGATGATAATTTTGTTAAAAGATAAAATTGTGATTCTAAAAAAAATCATTAAGTGTGTGGAGTAAGAAAACTTGGTGTGTGGAAGTAGAATTTCCCCAAGGTCAGCCTTCGTTTGGAATGTTGGTTTAGTATTTTGGTTTTTTGACTATTTTAACTTTAGGAGACAAAATCTCGTTTGTGATGAATTTTTTAACTTTTTTTACTTTTGTGAGAGAAAAAAATTAAATAATTATAATTTAGATGTGACATTTTGTCTTATTAAATTTTTAGCATATTTTATCTTTTATAACTAAAATAGCCAAAAACGCTTATGCCAAAATCAAGAATTTTTAATTGAAGTTAATGCACATATTGGTAAGGGTAGTCTCTATTAGAAAGTGGAGCGGAGATAAATTTTGCTCATCCACTCTATTATATTTATTAAATATATGTATATATATAATATAAATTTTTTTAATATAATAAGATTAAACATTAAAATGTTACACTTAGTATTTATTTACATTCATTTATTTATCATCTTACATTTTTAAATTCTTATTAATTATAAATCAACCTATAATATGTTATATTATCTCTAATTTTTATGAAAAATGCTTGAGACTCCCATTTTTTGAAGATCCCCACAACCTCCTTTGGATCTCTACCATTGACGGTGTGGGATCCATATCAATGGTGGAAATCCAAAAGAGGTTGTGGGGGTCTCCAAAAAATGGGAGTCTTAATCATTGTTAAATTTTTATTACCATCACTATTTGTATATGTACAAAATAAATCCATCCTGCCTTGATTTATCTCACTCTGATTGGTTTGAAATTTTTAAAAGTAAATTTTGGAGTTTTAATTCATATTTTATTATTTTTAGTGATTTTTAATTTTATTTTTTTTTATTTTTTTTACTTTTTAGATTCATTTAATTTACATATACTTAAAAAGTATAAAATTTGAGCAAAAATAATTTAAGTTGTAAGGCTCTAGTGCTATGCCAATGTAATAAAACGATTACGGGGCGCTCCACGGTTTAGAACGTGGCGAGAGATTCTTAGACCTCTTAGATCCATTATTTAGATAATCAGAATTCCAATAACTTTAAGAACTTTCTACTTCACTCATAAAAGAATACATCTCACTAGCGCATCTTGTCTTTTTTCCTGACAAGTGAGCATAAAAGTCTTATACACTCTATGATGTTCTTAGGTTGGAGTATCAGTACTAGCCTCTTTAAAATTTTAGTTTAATTATAATTTAAAAAGTTATTTTTCTATTTTAATTAGTTACTTCATTGCATCAAACTCTCTATTTTAACTCAATTCTATTAAAATATTTGTTATTATTTTTTTTTTATAATTAAATTGATGAGTTATGAACCAAACAACTCTTTTGTTTTACAAAATGTAAAACTAGAGGAAATGTAAAAAAAAAATGCCGTTGATCGGTTGATCGGCCGAACTTCTGGGTGGACGTTCGGTAACACACAGCTAGCGATGAACAGTACCTCGTTTGTTGTAGCGAGATACTGTAACACTCGTATATTAACGATGAATAGTAACGAGACTGATGCAGACCATTTTTGATAAACAATACCACTAATCTAGTTAAAAAATAAGTTTAACTAGTTTGATATGAATGCTCTTATGGAGTCTCAAACACTGAATTGAGCTGCCAACTATAAGATTAACTTAACAATGGCTAAATGATCGGAATTCCCGTGAGGAAATTTATCACGCAAGATGGAATCAATAATCCGGAAGCAAAGGTTATTCAATGGTTCTGAAAATTTTGTATATTTAAAGAACACATCCTGCCATTGCTTTTATAAACACAATGGCAACCATTGCCAAAGGTCACAATTTTTGGATTCAAAAACTAACAGTCACAATTGTCATGAAACAATGTGTCCATTGTGTTCAAATTCAAGTACTTAACTTACCAGATTGTTCCATTTCCTTGCGGGAAGGAATACACCAGCCATTGGATTTAATCAAGTATGCATAGACACACCACATTATGGTGTGGTCACACTTAATCTAACATCTCCCACTTGATCACATCATAATAAGGTGATAAACCGAAGTTTGGCATATTTACCTTGGTACCAAAATTTTGCCTCATGCCAACTTTCCTATGAAATAACCTCATAGATCGACGTCTGATCGTGACTTGGCCATACGTGCGCACGTTTTTGCCACCAATCTAACCGCACCCGTACGAATGTGTTCTCCCACTGATAACACGCTCCAAATGACTTCCATTCACTATATTTCAAATGAACGGCATCAATTTTCAGTGCTGGGTTCATAGTCCATACACATTCACCATTGACGACTTCAGCCGCATACATTTTTCATGTGTCAACCTACACTGAAATTATTGTTAAGTACTTCCTTTAAGACCCATTCCTAAAGGTTTTCCTTAACATACCTTATCAATGACTTTTTGCTGATCAAGCAGACAACATCATCTGGTAGCACGTTGCATATAATGGACTTTACATCTCATGCTAATTATGATATCCATACCTTGTCAGTTCCTCTATCTTGTTACCTGACCAAACACATGTTTCCATGCAAAATAGAGTCGCAAAACATCGGTCATCTAGGCGTCCCTAGAGTCATCCGACTAAGCTCTTATATAAGTAGCTAAACCACCTAGCTAGGCATTTTTCAATCCCATATTAGCTACATGTTCTCTAAATTTTTTCAGAGACAACCCTTTGGTAATAGGGTCAGCTACCATCTCTTCTGAGGGTATATAGCTGACTTTAATTTCACCTCTCGCTACTATGTCCTGAATAAAGTGGTAACTTACATCAATATGTTTTCCCTTGGAACTATTTGCTCCACTTTTTATTAATGAGATGGCGGACTGATTGTCACAAAACATATTGACCGGTCTGGCAGGTATACCTAACTGTAAACTGTCAACAAATCGTTTTATCCAGACCGCATTACTCACAGCTGTGCTGCAAGTTATGTATTCAGCTTCCATAGTGTACTTTGCAACACAACTCTGTTTCTTACTTAACCAAGAAACTGTTGTTCCACCAAACAAGAACACATGACCATTAGTAGATTTTCTATCATCTACATCTCCTGCAAAATCTGCGTCAGTGTATCCTTTTATGTCTAAATCACACAAACCAAAACATAATTTCAAATTTTTAGTGCCTTTTAAATATCTAAATATGCTTTCAACTGCTTGCCAATGTTCCTTACCTGGATTGGATTGAAACCGACTTACCAATCCGACTGCGTGACAGATGTCAGGTCTTGTGCTTGTCATAGCATACATTAGGCTGCCTACTGCCTGGGCATACGGGACATTTCTCGTTTCCTCAATGTCAGACTTAGTTTGAGGACTCATACTTTTACTAAGACTTTGTCCCTTGGAAGCAGGCGTGCTTAAAGAATTACAGTTAGCCATATTAAATCTTTTGAGTACCTTGTCTAGAAATTTCTCTTGATCTAGATATAATAATTTTGAATTTCTATCTCTTGAAATTCTAATTCATAGAACATAGGTTGCAAGACCCATGTTTTTCATTTCAAAATCTAGATGCAAAGAAAGTTTTGGTTTTTATAATCATATCTGGACAATTTCCTGCTAACAATATGTCATCCACGTATAAAGATAATATTACTAACTTGTCATCATTTTTTCAGATATAAAGTGATCTAATGGACTCACAATATAGCCCATTTCTAAAATGGCTTGGTGGAATTTCAAGTACCATTGTCTTGAAGATTGTTTAAGTCCATATAGAGATATCTTCAACTTGTAGACTTTATCCTCATTGCCTTGGTTTTGGAAACCATCAGGTTGCAGCATATAAATTTCCTCTTTTAATTCTCCATTGAGAAAAGATGTTTTAACATCTAATTGATGCAATTCCAAATCCATCCTGGCGACTACCGCCATTATAATTCTTATTGAGGAAAATTTTGCAACAGGAGAATATGTATCTACGAAGTCTATTCCAGGTTGTTGAGTGAAACCCTTGGCTACTAACCTGGCCTTGTATTTCTCCAAACTTCCATCTACTTTGAATTTCTTTCTAAGAACCCATTTGCAACCAATGGCTTTTCTTCCATTTGGGAGATCAGTTAATTCCCAAACATCATTTTTCTTGATCGAGTCAAGTTATTCATTCATTGCCTCTAGCCATTATGTAGCATCATTGCTACTCATTGCTTCTTTATAACTAGTAGGATCATCTACTAAGTTATTAAGTTCTTCAACTTAAAAAACATAATTATCTTTCAAAGACGTAGATGGACGTCTTGCTCTCTTACTCCCACTTATCTCAGGATTCGAAGCAGGTAAAACAACGTCATGTAGTTTGCGTTTGCTCCCACTATTAGATGGTTCAGGAAGAATATGTGGATTGTGTGATAAAGAA
Organism: Camellia sinensis; assembly: GCF_055761805.1. Taxonomy (NCBI): domain Eukaryota; kingdom Viridiplantae; phylum Streptophyta; class Magnoliopsida; order Ericales; family Theaceae; genus Camellia; species Camellia sinensis. The sequence continues at coordinate 175,245,908 of NC_138962.1, read as the reverse complement.
GGAAGAGAAGAATCCTGAGATACTTCAGAAAGCAATTCAATTTGTTCAACAGGAGTAACAAGATCAGTGGATTCAAGAAAAATAGCATCTCTACTTTCTATTAATCCACGCTCGGGATGGTAAAAATGATAACCACTCCCATTTCGACATAACCAACAAACTTGCATTCCCAAGTTTTGTTTCCCAATTTATCCCTTAAAGGTTTGGGAATAAGTACATGTGCCTTACATCTCCAAACTTTGAGATTTTGAACATTTGGTTTAGTTCCATGCCAGCATTCGTAAGGAGTTAGAGGTTTGGCTTTTGTTTTGACTCTATTTAAGATATATGCAGCGGTGGACAAGGCTTCCCCCCCCCCCCCCAAAAAAAAAATGAATAGGAAGATCAGCATAAGCCATCATAGACCTTGTCATTTCCATGAGAGTACGATTTCGTCTTTCTGCGACCCCATTTTGTTGTGGTGTGTATGGTATTGTAAACAAATGTTTTATGCCATTGTCCTTGCAAAAAGAATCCATAGCATCATATTTGCCACCTCTATCATTATTCAAGTGTTTAATGGACCGACCAAGTTGCTTTTCTACCTCTAGTTTATATTCCTTAAACTTGTCAATTGCTTATGATTTGTGTTTAAGAAGGTAGATATGTCCATATCTTGAATAATCATCAGTGAAAGTAATAAAGTATTCTATGCCTCGATGAGTTTTAGTTCTTAAAGGGCCACAAATGTCCGAATGAATTATTTCAAGTAATTCCGATGATTTCCAATGTTTAAAAAATGGCTTGCTAGTCATTTTACCTTTGATACATGGTTCACATATATCAAAATCATCGGAACATACTTTAGGCAATAAGCCACTTTTAAACATTCGAGACATTTTATTTTTATTAATGTGACCTAACCTTAAATGCCACAAATGAGAACTATTACTAGTAAAAACATACAAATAATCAAAAATACATACTTTATTATCAATAGGAAGAGAGTACATGTCATTCACTCTTACACTTTTCACTAATACACTTCCTTTCTTAATCAATACTGTGTTAAACCTAAAAGTAATCTCAAAACCTTTTTGAGTTAACACCGGAACTGAAATTAAATTTCGCCTAGTGTTGGGTACATAAAGCACATTATGAAGCACAATAGAAGTTCCATTAATGAGAATTGACAGTTGCCGATGCCCAAACATCACTATAGGAGTTGTTGCCCATGTAGATTCTGTGTTCACCAACCTTCTTTTCAGTAAACTCCACGAGCATGTCTTTATTTTGCACAATATGCCTAGTTGCAGCAGAATCAATCCACCATGAATTTGATGAAGGTTCAAGCACCATTGCTTCAGAAACTGTCATGGCAACAGGGTTATGATTCTTTTTCTACTTCTTCTTAGGACAATTGGCTTTGATATGACCTTTTTGACCACACTTGTAACATGGGCCTATCTGATGCTTGTGATGTTGTTGTTTTTGCCATTCTTGCGGTTTCTTCCATCCTTTCTGAAATCCCTTCTTCTATTTTTCCTTGAAAGAAGTCGTCTTTTTCTTGTTGAATGGTGTGTGAGTATTATTCTGTGATTGTGGTAAAGATTGTGCCATCAACAAGTTAGAAGATAATCCTTCTTTACGCCTGCGCTTCATTCTTTCTTCTTCCAAAACTAAGAATACGGGCAATGGTACCATTGAAATCTCTCGTCCGCTATGATTTAAAGATGTGATAACATGATCCCAAGACAATGGAAGACTATTAAGTATGGTAGTTACTTGCATCTTGTCCAACTAAGAGTGGCCAGCATTGGATAATTCTTTAGCAATTAATTCCATTTGATTAACATGATCACCAACACTATCATTATCACTCATACGAGTGTTATTATATTTGTCCAAGAGCAATTGAATTTGAGTATCTGATTGAACTCCATACTTACTTTCTAATGCTTCCATTAGTTGTCTTGCTGTTTCATGTTCTTCAAAAAGCGGAATAATGTTATCTTTCATACTATGTAACATAGTTGCCTTTGCCATTGCATCATCTTCTATCCATTTATTTTGGAACCAATTAGAATCATCATCTGGTTTAGAAGTAGATAAAGTATGCAATGTTTTCTCTTGTGTAAGAAGATAAGAAATGTGGCATTTCCATGCTCGGAAATTATTTCCATTAAGCATCTCAATTCTTGAAGAATCTATGGTATTTTTAATAGCCATATTAAAAACAAAATGTGTTACTATGAAAATAATAATTAATATATATATATATATATAATTGAGGATTCAAGGTTATTATGTTATTTATTATTATATTAACAAAATAACAATAATAATAAAATGTATTGTATTATGTTGGATTGGGCCTTTAATTTATTTCTTTTGATCTAGCCCAAAAACAAACATAACAGAGCTTTTATATTTCAAACTCAACAACAGCAACGGTATTATTACGGTTGCCTTCTCCTCCGGTGACGGGTTGAATGACCAAAGAAAAATAACAGGTTTTGTAAGAACAAAATTTCAGTAGTTTTTCATAAGAAAAGTTACTGTCCAAATGTCATTATATTTGGAAAAACATTTGGGTTTATAATAAATTGAAGTTACCAAACCAAATGCTTACAGTGCTCTGAATTTCCGGCAAAAAGAATTTATGAAAATTTTCTTTCTTCCAATCTGAAATTCAACACTTGCGTTTACAGTTAAACCTGCTCTGATACCACTATAAGATTAACTTAATAATGACTAAATGATCGGAATTCCCGTGAGGGTATTTATCACGCAAGATGGAATCAATAATCCGGAAGCAAAGGTTATTCAATGGTTCTGAAAATTTTGTATATTTAAAGAACACATCCTGCCATTGCTTTTATAAACACAATGGCAACAATTGCCAAAGGTCACAATTTTTGGATTCAAAAACTAACAGTCACAATTGTCATGAAACAATGTGTCCATTGTATTCAAATTCAAATACTTAACTTATCAGATTGTTCCATTTCCTTGCGGGAAGGAATACACCAGCCATTGGATTTAATCAAGTATGCAGAGACACACCACATTATGGTGTGGTCACACTTAATCTAACATCAACATAGACACAAAAGGAGGAGGGCATGAAGCGACATGTTGTTTTCGTTATTGGTCAGTCAAAAATCCATTGCATGCTAGCTATTCTAAAATAGCAAGACATTCTCAGTCAAGTTTCAAGTTTCCATTGGGTTACTTTGTTATGACTTTACATCAGTTAAAGAAAATTCATTAAATATAAAAAAATATAAAAAATATTTTTATACTATTATTTTACTTTTTATATTATTATTTTACCTTGATATTTTACTTTTTATACTATTATTTGTTGTCTTTGAAAAGCTACGGAAAACAAGTTCATTATATGTTGGATAGATGCCAATAAATTCAAGATCTCGCCTGATGGAGTGTTTTTAACTTCATTTTCTCATTATCATATATTAAAATCAAGAAAAATTACATTAAACAAGTCCATTTTATATAGACACTTAAAAAAAGTTACATTAAATAAGTCCATTATATTCAGAAAATTTTGAATATATGCCAATATATCACAATGATGGCCCCAAAGCATAACACAAGAATCACAAAGGCTTCGTTTGTTAGAACTTTCAAAATATAGTTCCATACTCATTTTTTAGTATAATGTTTGTTTACCATTTTTAAAAATTAATTCCACATTTACTTTTGAAAACTCTTTCCAAGGCGGAAAAATTTGGGCTAACCAGTCGTCCCACCGGACGTCCGGCCGGTTGATCGGAATAGTGTTCGGTTTTTTTTTTTTGCACCTGTTATGTTTATATTACAATATATATATATATATATATATATATTTGTGAAATTTTTTTAAAATTTTTTATGAGCTTTGAATAAAATTTTGGGTTGTGTTTTTTTGGTTATGAGTTGTAAGTTTTCGTATCAAATAACATATGTTACATCACTCAATTTAAACTCTTTTCAAAACTCATTACCAAATAAATTTTTCACACTTAAATCATAATTCCAAAACTCACAAACTCAAAATACAACTCTATTCTCAAATCAAAATTCTAGGGGTGATTTGGGATGATCTAAATAAGTGTACTTTTTGACTTTTTATGAAATATGAGTTGGGTATGGGTTGCGTTTGAAGTGATGTGATAGAGATGTGATGTGATTTAAATAAGATGATGTGACTTAAATAGAATAGTGACTTTTTGACTTTTTAACTTTTTAACTTTTTTAGGTTATGACAAATAAGGCCTAAAACTCTACCAAACATTTTTATTCCAAAAAAAAACAATTGTATCCGGAAATGTAATTTTTATTATGCTATTTTTTTTTTAATATTATTTTTAAGGTACAACGGAAATAATTATGCTATTGTTAAAATGTAACACAATGAACACAAAAAATACACTTTATTAATCTATTACCTGTCATGCCATTATGATAAAAATATTGTGCCAAATTTAACACAATGAATGTTTGATCATTAACTTATTTAAGTTTATTGTACTATCCTAAAAATGTCATGTCATGCAATTTTTCTAATAAATTAATATAAAATTAAAAATTAAAAAAAAACACTAACCATCATATTAAATAATTTTAATTCAAAATGCAACTTTAAAGCATTCTATTAAAAAATATAAACCATTAAATTTGATTTAATTTATTTAATGGAAGTTCAAATTAAGCAAATGAATTAAAGTTTTTTAATATATAAATTATTATATTAAAAAATCTTAAATAAAAGTTTAATTTAAAAACACTACAAACCCATACAGTTAGGTACACAATTATATCTTGTGGTAAAAATTATGGAAATACAAAAAATCTCATAATTTTAACAGAATTACATTAGGTGTCCTTAAAGTTTTAATTCACAAGACACTTAGCTTCGTTTTCATTTATAATTTGTTAGTCATATAGATAATATATATATATATATATACTGTATTTTCATACTACCTGTATTAGTTTTGGTCTATTTAACCTTACTAAAAGAGAGCTTAGTATAATTATTATAAAACTGTGGAGCTGCTTGTATTTTCTCGAAATTTCATAGGAGGGCCAGTGTAATTTACCCTTACAATATGATATTTTGACACTATATTTCGTTAAAATATGACATTAACACAATTGCAATGGTGCAATCTACTAAAAATGATCTTAATAGTTACTCAATTGAGAAATGATATTCACACTCATTATAATCTTTTCGATTCTTTTTTTGTCATCATGTCTCTCAAAAGACGAATGTGAGGCTAAAAAAACAATATGAATATCATATATTTCATGATTTCATGAAAGTTTTTATATAGTTTAATCTCATTTTTCTAAGATACAAATAAATATAATCATCAATAAAGCAAATTGTTATACATTATCAGCTTACGTCACCAAAATGCTTTATCTCTGTGGTAGCCGAATAAAAGTAGATGCAGATAGTCAGTATATATCTTTCCAATCGGTGTATAGTATGCACTCGGCCCCGCCCCTGACGTTTCAGATGCCGAATAAGTTGAGAAGGGGGCCAATTAAAAGTTGGAATACGTCATAATTGGGGGGGGCGAGTTCATAAGTACATGACAGATCAAGAGCAGGCCCTGCCTAGAAGACTAGGAGCGTATATAAATAGAAGAACGACAAACAAGAAGAGGTATGTGAGAATTAGTACGCTAAACTTAAGACACACCCAATCTAGAGAGCATACACTAACTTATCCGCCGGAGTGCTAATTCCGGCACCCCCGACCGGTGTGTTCATTCTTTTTCAGGCTACTAGCTGAGGATCTCGAGCGTCCCATTGGATCCAAAGAGTATTTCCAAACCACCTTCCCCACAATTGGCGCCGTCTGTGGGAATACTCAACTACATCCATGGCGGGCGCAACGCAAGATCCTCCGATAATCGCTGACGAAACTACACCGAGAGATGATCTCACCCCAACAAACATGCTGGGACCAGAGACTATCGCCGCAAGACGCACCTTGAACTTCGACTCACCCTCGACTTCAGCACATGAGACAATGCAAGGGATCATGGAACAAGCAAAGCAAAACAAACAGAGGTTGGAGAACATGATCGCTGAGAACGAACGTCTCCGTTAGGATTTGGCCTTGGAAGTGGCAAAGTCCAAACAAGCTGTATGCCAAGATCCGGAACGACCTCTGAGGGCAGGTGGTCGACGACCTCGAGCTTGACAACAAGACACTGACAGCGACTCTGACTCATTATCCCTGGAGTCCAAGAAGAAGGGACGACCCGAAACTACCAGTTCCTCTGAAGAGAGTCCACGTATAAGGCATAAGCGAAGATGAAATGGTTCAGACGAAGAGGACCAACACGATCCCTTTGTGCGACAGATCGCAAAGGCAGTACTACCCAAGAAGTTCAAAGCCCCGTCGTTCACCTTGTACGACGGGAAATTGGATCCCACGGATCATATCCGTCACTATAAGCAAGCCAAGACATTGCATGCAGACGACGAAGCTCTCATGTGCAGAATATTTCCGAGCAGTTTGGAACCGTTGGCAGTTAGATGGTATTATAAGTTGGAGCCGACGTCGATTAAGAGTTTCCATCAATTACAAAAATCCTTTAGGGCAAGATTCATCACCAACGAGGTCCAACCGAAACAAGCCGACTCTCTCTGGGCAATGCAGATCCAGCCAGGAGAAACACTAAGAGCGTACTCGGCGCGTTATTGGGAGTGCTTTAATCTTGTTGATGACGCTTGCAACAACTCCATGGCCATCATCGCTTTTATAATGGGTTTGAATCCTGACAGCGCTCTCCACAGTTCCTTGACTGGAAAGCCCCCCAAAACAGTCTGGTCATTGATGAAGAAAGTTGAGAAATACTGCAAAGTGGAAGACGACACCTTGCAGGTTAAAGCCGGAAACAAGGCCGACAAGACGGCCCATCCTGAAATTGTTCAGCCGATAAACTCTGTGTCACCTCAGAGTTCCGAACCACGGCATCGGGCTAAACGAGAAAAGAGACGGGATTCACGCCGATCAAACGACCAATGTTCCCACAGAACTAGCGAACAACTTCAAGTAGATAGCAGGCTCACAAGGCGCGCGGACAAGAAGTATACGGAGTTGTCAGAGCCAATCAGCGTGGTTATGTCTAAAGTCCAACATCTTCCATTCTTCAAATGGCCACCCAAAATGGTGGGACCTCCCGACATGAGACGACGAGATAGGCGGTGCAAGTATCACAAAGACCACGACCATGATACTGAGAGTTGTTATGCATTGAAGGATCACTTGGACGAATTGGTACAAGATGGTCGGCTACAACAGTACATCCGAAAAGGCAACTCAACCAAAGCAATAGCCTTAAGGCAGGATTCACCTCCACTCGGCGTGATCCACATGATATACAGCCTACCAACGGCATCCGCGATGCATACGATTCAGTCGCGTCCCGACCCTCAAAATTAACTCACCCCGGCTAAACGGCCCTATGAAGCTGCGAGCATTGCCTTCGATGATTCAGATTTGGCCGAAGTGACACTTCCTCACATCGATCCCTTAATTGAGTTACGCGTAAACCGATTCGCCGTTGAGGACGTACTCATTGATCGTGGGAGCACATCGGAAGTTATGTATTACAAGACATTCACCAAACTCGGCGTCACCAAATCGAATCTTTCTCCAACTCCTTATCCATTATTCGGCTTCAACGCCAATCCAGAGTACCTGTTAGGCAAAATCACGCTACCAGTTCGAGCAGGCTCGCGAACAATTGATGTGGAATTCTTGGTCGTCAAGTTGCCCTCGCCGTATAACCTCATCATGGGTCAAACTTGGCTACACACCATGCAGGTCGTGCCAAGCACCTATCATCAATTGCTCCGTTTCCCTACTGAACAAGGCGTTGAACAAATCCGTGGTTCACAGAAATTGGCACAAGCGTGCTATCTCCTTGCCGCGAAGACACCAAGAGCGCTGGAAGTGAATTCTATTGAGGTGCCAGATCGAGAGAGCCTTGACGATGTTGGACGGCTTCCACGCGAAAAGGCCACGAAAACCCTGGATCGAGTTGAAATTGTCGGGAATCCTGACAAGTTCTTCATGATCGGTGCCTCCCTGAACAAAGTCGACAGACAGCAGCTAATTACCTTCTTACTCAGCAACCTTGACGTATTTGCCTGGTCGCCGTATGAGATACCAGGGGTAGATCCATCTGCCTCTCAGCATCGTTTGAATGTCGACCCCAAATTTAAGCCGATTATACAGAAAAGCTGGCGGTCAGCCGCAGAGCACACTGCCGCCGTTGTTGAAGAGGTTGACCAGTTGCTTGACGCCGGAGCTATCAGGGAAGTGACCTACCCTACATGGCTCTCGAATACTGTGGTTATGAAGAAGAAAAATGGGACTTGGCGTGTCTGCATTGATTTCACCGACCTAAACAAAGCTTGCCCCAAGGATTGTTTTCCCCTACCCAAAATTGACCAACTTGTAGATGCTACGGCACGTCACCAGCGTATGAGCTTCCTTGATGCCTACAGAGGCTACCATCAAATTGCCATGCATCCGGAGGACCAAGACAGGGGCAACTTACCAAAGACTAGTTACTACCATGTTCAAGGAGCAACTCAGCCATACTATGGAAGTTTACATTGACGATATGGTGGTCAAGCCCAAAGAAGAGCAAACTCATCTAGCCGATTTGGAAGAGACATTTGGCATTCTACGCAAATACAGAATGAAGTTAAACGCTTCCAAATGTGCGTTTGGGATCGGCTCTAGCAAATTCTTGGGTTACATTGTCAACCACTGAGGAATCGAAGCCAATCTGAGGCAAATCACTGCAATCCTGGAACTTGGCTCCCCTCGATCGGTCAAGGAGGTTCAGAAGTTAATAGGGATGGCCGCCGCACTCAACAGGTTCATCAGTCGTTCCACGGACCGCTGCCGATAATTCTTTCAGACACTACGGCAGGGTAAAGCTTTTGAATGGACCTTCGAGTGCGAAGCCGCTTTTAACGGTCTGAAGGCTTATCTCCGATCTGTTCCATTTTTGACAACACCATCGGCAGGCGACCCGCTCATTTTATATCTGGCCATCTCTGACCAGGCTGTCAGTGCTGTATTGTTGAAGGAAGAGCTTAGAGAGTAGCGACCAGTGTATTATGTGAGCAAGGCAATGGTTGACGCCAAAACCCGTTACCTTCCACTGGAAAAACTCATCCTAGCCCTAGTCATGGCGGCAAGAAAACTGATGCATTACTTCCAGGGGCATAGCATCAGGGTACTAATAGATTACCCCCTCCGATCAGTACTACGTAGTGTAGAAGCATCAGGGCGCGTTTCGAAATGGGCCCTCGAACTCGGCCAGTACAATATTCAATTTCTGCCTAGAACCTCAATCAAGGGGCAAGTGCTTGCTGATTTTGTAGCCGAATTCACGGGAGGTGTTGCCGACTTCAAGACCGACCAAACTCAACCCAAGCCGAATTGAAGAATTTATGTAGGGGACATTTGGCAGCTGTATTGTGACGGGTCATCCAATCAACGGGGCAGTGGAGCCGGAGTAGTAATCATGGGTCTCGATAGCACAATAATTGAGCAGGCTGTCAAACTCGGCTTCGAAGCATCAAATAACGAGGCCGAATACGAGGCCCTTCTAACAAGTTTACAGAATGCACATCTTCTAGGTGCTCGGCGTTTGCTTGTATTTTGCGATTCAAAACTGGTGATCAATTAGCTAAAGGGGGAGTACGCGGCCAAAAATAACCGTATGGCGGCTTACGTGAAAATGGCTAACTCCTTGCTAGCAAAATTTGACCATCATGAATTGAATCAAATAACACGTGATCAGAACACACATGCAGATGCCCTGGCTTGCTTAGCCTCTGCCATTAACTCAGAGATTAAACGGACCATCTAAGTAGGTTTCATCCCGGAGCCGAGCATTGGCCCTTCAGAGGAAGTCCAGGTCAATGTCATAGAGTCAGGACCGAGTTGGATGGACCCATTGCTGCATTCCTGTCTTCCGAACAACTCCCAGCGGACAAGAAAAAAGTGCACAAGCTGCGAAATAAAGTCCTGCGATACTACTTGGATCCGCAAGGAAAGCTTTATAAAAAAATCCCTTTCTGGTCCATACCAGGAATGCGTTCATCTGGACAAAGCCGAAGAGCTTCTGACTGAAATACATGAAGACAGTTGTGGCGCACATTCTGGCGGGCGCTCTTTGGCTCATCGAGCTGTGACACAAGCGTATTACTGGCCGACAATGAGAGCCGATGCTGAGTGTTACGTGAAAAAATACGAACAGTGCCAGAAGTTCTCTCCTCTGATTCACCTTCCTGTTGAAGAGTTAAGCTCCATAACCAGCCCTTGGTCGTTCGCTCAATAGGGACTTGACATCGTCGGACCGCTGCCTCGTGCCCTGAGTAACAAGCGATTTTTGATCGTCGCGACTAATTATTTCACGAAATGGGTAGAAGCGGAGGCACTAATGCACATCCGAGATACCGACGTAAAGCGTTTTGTATGGAGAAATATCATAACGCGGTTCGGTATTCCCAGAGCACTTATATCAGACAACGGCACCTAGTTTGATTGCAGAGTCTACCAGGAGCTTTGTAGCAAGTATGGTATTCGGCCCTACTTCTCCACCCTAGCTTATCCACAGAGTAATGGCCAAGCTGAAGCCTCCAATAAAACCATTTTAGACGGCATCAAAAAGAGGCTGGAGAAGGCGAAAGGCCGATGGGTTGAAGAACTGCCGAGTGTATTATGGGCTTATCGCATAACACCAAGATGGTCCACCGGGGAAACGCCGTTCGCTTTGTGCTTCGGAACATAGGCAATTATCCCCTTGGAGATTGGCCTCCCAACCTTGAAATCAAAAGTTTTTGATATGGGCCGAAACGATATGATGCTGGCTTTGGATTTGACTCTAATTGAAGAACGAAGAGACCGTGCCCTTGCCGTCATGGCACGGTACCAGCAGCAGCTTGCTAAGTCATATAACCAACGCGTTTAGCTACGCCGCTATGTATTAGGCGAATTGGTCCTAAAGAAAGTGCTTCCAGCTGCCAGGAAGTCGGCTGATGGAAAGTTAGGTCCTAACTGGGACGGCCCCTACCAGATCGATTCAGTTGCGGGAACGGGGGCTTATCGGCTCAAAGAGATGTTTGGTAGGAGTCTCCCACGCCCTTGGGACTCCTCGCATTAGCGTAAATTCTATCATTAGACCTGACCTGTGGGGCATGATATTTATTTTGAATGATCCACCATATACAGATTTCACTTTTGCAATGCAAAGTTTTGTTCTCTCTCATTGTGTAACTCAGTTCAAGTCCTCCAATTAAAGCCTCCGAATTTGGAGCCCATCTGTGCAGGTCATGTTTAGGCCGAATAAGACTCTGGATTCAGAGCACCCTTCGTGCATGTCACGATTGGCCAAGACAAAAAGACTCCGAATTCGGAGCCCCATCCGTGCAGGTCACGTTTGGGCAGAATAAGACTCCGGATTCGGAGCTCCCTTCGTGCATGTCGCGATTGGCCAAGACATAAAGCCTCCGAATTCAGAGCCCCACCCGTGCAGGTCACATTGGGGCCGAATAAGACTCCGGATTCGGAGCGCCCTTCGTGCATGTCACGATTGGCCAAGACAAAAAGCCTCCAAATTCGGAGCCCCATTCGTGCAGGTCATGTTGGGCCGAATAAGCCTCCGAATTTGGAGCCCTATCTGTGCAGGTCACGTTTGGGCTGAATAAGACTTCAGATTCCGAGCACCCTTCGTGTATGTCACGATTGGCCAAGACAAAAAACCTCCGAATTTGGGGCCCTGTCCGTGTAGGTCACGTTTGGGCTGAATAAGACTCCGGATTCGGAGCGCCCTTCGTGCATGTTGCGATTGGCCAAGACAAAAAGCCTCCGATTTCGAAGCCCCATCCGTATAGGTTACGTTTGGGCCGAATAAGACTCCGGATTCGGAGCGCCCTTCGTGCATGTCGCGTTTGGCCAAGACAAAAAGCCTCCGAATTTGGAGCCCCATTCGTACAGGTCACGTTTGGGCCGAATAAGACTCCGGATTCGGAGCGCCCTTTATGCATGTCGCGATTGGCCAAGACAAAAAGCCTCCAAATTCGGAGCCCCATCCGTGCAGGTCACGTTTGGGGCGAAAAATCCTCCGAATTCGAAGCCCCATCCGTGCAGGTCATGTTTGGGCTGAATAAGACTCCGGATTCGGAGCGCCCTTCATGCATATCGCGATTGGCCAAGACAAAAAGCCTCCGAATTCAGAGCCCCATCTGTGCAAGTCACGTCTGGGCCGAATAAGCCTCTAAATTCGGAGCCCCATCCGTGCAGGTCACGTTTGGGCCGAATAAGACTCCGAATTCGGAGCGCCCTTCATGCATGTCACGATTGGCCAAGACAAAAAGCCTCCGAATTCAGAGCCCCGTCCGTACAAGTCACGTTTGGGCCGAATAAGACTCTGGATTCGGAGCGCCCTTCATGCATATCGCGATTGGCCAAGACAAAAAACCTCCGAATTCGGAGCCCCGTCTGTGCAGGTCACGTTTGGGCCGAATAAGACTCCGGATTCGGAGCGCCCTTCGTGGATATCCCGATTGTCCAAGACAAGCCTCTGAATACGGAGCCTCGTCCGTGGTCTCGTTTGGGCCGAATAAAAACTCCGGATTCGAAGCGCCTCGCAAGCTATTGGCAACACACGGTGACAATTGAAACATTCAAGCATTCAGAAATGTTTCATTAAATTGATTTCAAGCATTCAAAATGAAGTGAGTTCTTAAATCGATTGATTCACACAAAGTGTATTAATACAAGTTGAAATACGCTAACATTTGAAACAGAGCGTCTTATTAATTTAGAAAATAAATACATAATTCGCACTCAATCTACATATGATCATTGCAAGGTCTGCTTTTATTCGGCGGCTCCCTCATCATCACTCTTCTCAACTTCGAAAGCGGAAAAGGGGAAATCATCTCACTAGTACAGCGGCGACGCCGAATTCACACCTGCTGCCCGGAGAGCCTCAGCTTCCTGAAGTGCCTTGATCCAACCATGCTTAAATCCACGATTTTCACATCGGCAAACTTTCTCGGCAAGTTTCTCCTTGGTCTTCTGTATTCCGACCTTTCGGCCGTCATGAAAGCCTTTTTCATAGGCCCTGGACTTCACAGTCTCAATCGCAAACATGCTAGCCGTGTCCCGATCAGCAATGGCATGACTTATTAGCCTCTAGGTCACCTCTCTTCCACAACCGGGTTAGGATGGCTGGCCGATTGAGACTCGGCAGACTTGATTTTCCTTAGTTCACGCTCGGCCTTCTCCGTGTGAGCTTCTAAGTTCCGAATGCGTTCATCTCTCTGTTCTATATCCCACCAAGCGGTGCGAAGACGCATGCTGACCTACCATCGACTGCTGGACTTCGGGTGGAAAGATCTGTCAAGCGAACTCTACTGCCACATTTGGATCACGAACGATTGAATCTGCCTCTGTCATTGGTCTATTCTCCACGAAGACTGCAAAACTCAATGGGTGCGGTGTCGCATCGGATTCCCTTCCAGAACGGGGTTGAGGAGATCTGCCCCGTGGCTGCTTATCCCTCCTGGGCGACCTACTTCGACGATGAGGAGATTGGCATCTCTCCCGATCCCTCGAAGTCCTACTTCCCGTGCGTATAGGTTCGCCACTTCGATTCATATCTCCTTCCAGCTCAGCTAATGTTCTCGCCTCTCCTCTGCTGTTGAAGAAAGTCTATTTAACATTCGCATTTGTTTCATCTTCCTCAACGAACTGGACTAAGCATATAAATAGGACCTTCATGCTCGAAGTACATGCTCCATTTATTCCCTATGGGGGCAGCACCTCTGAGGTGATCTCATTAATATTAAAACCTCAATAGCCCGGCGCCGATTGAGCCATGTGCCCCAACCATCCCACGATCCTCCATTATTCGGCGCTCTAGTTCATGAACCAGCTGGGGCAAGAGCAAATTCGTCAATCTAATCGGTGTATTTTCCCCAGCTGCCCCATGAACCTCTGTTATTCGGCGTTCTAGTTCATGAACCAGCTGGGGCAAGGGCAAATTCATCAATCTAGTCAGCTTAAGTGCCCCAGCCGCTCCATGAATCGATTTATCAGTACAATATTCATGAGTTCATTTTATTCGGCTTTCCAGTTCATGAACCAGTTGGGCAAGGGCAGATTCGTCAATCTAATCGGCGTATTTTCCCCAACCGCCCCATGAACCTCTATTATTCGGCGTATTTGCCCCAGCCGCCCCATGAACCTCGGTTATTCGGTGTTCTAGTTCATGCACCAGCTGGGGCAAGGGCAGATTCATCAATCTAGTCGGCTTAAGTGTCCCAGCCGCTCCATGAATCGATTTATCAGTACAATATTCATGAGTTCATTTTATTCGGCTTTCCAGTTCATGAACCAGCTGGGGCAAGGGTAGATTCATCAATCTAATCGGCTTATGTACTCCAGCCGCCCCATGAACTAATCTATTAGCACCTCATGAATTCATTTTATTCAGATTCAACAATCAAATTCATTAATATAATCGGCTAATAAGTTTGCTGTCTCACGTAGTCTTGATATTTTGTTCTAACTGCTGATTCTTTTAATTATGTACTCATATAACAAACAGTATAAGCAATAACTTGAGAGCATAGAAAATTTTCATTTATAAATTGGGCGCTAATAGCGGACATTTTACACATGAAAATCGGTTGACATCCAAAAAAGATGAAAATCTACTAACAAAAAACTGTGCATCTAAGATACCTACCAAAAATGAAAATATGCCTTGATCATTCCACAGGGTCAGACGCCAGCGGGTCAACGTCCACCTGCTCGTATGGAATCGGCTGTGCCAATGTCACATTCGCAGTAGCGAGGGCTTTGACCCAACCGTGTTTGAAGCCCCGATTCTCAAAATTCGGCACTTCATCTGCGCAGCTTTCCAAGGCGGCCTCTTGCCCAGCTTGGAACGCTTTGGAAGTCTCGGAGTCGGCCTTTTCCCTTGCCTTCTTCGATTCCTCCAAGTCAGCTTCCAGCTTGGCGATTGCCTCCTAGGCTAACTTAAACGCCTCCTCGCTGGCCTTTGCCTTTTCCTCGGCGGCAAGCCTTAACTGATCGAAATTTCTAGCTCGCTCAGCCTCCGAGTTGGCTCTGGCGCGTTCCACCACCGCTTACGCTGCCTTATAATCGGCCCTTTGAGAGATCGCCACAACCTTCTTCTGTTCATTTTCAATTTTGGTCTTCAATAGGTCGATCTGTTCTATGGCGTCGTGTTGACGGCGGCCGATCTTGGCTATCCTGCCCACCGCCTACAAACAAAGAAACAACAAACAAATAATTAGAAAAATATTTACAAACGTGCATGCGTGAAGACGGAAGATTGTAGATAAGACAAGTAACGTACCGATAGGGCCGACTGAGCAGCCAAAGCAATTAGCATCAGATCAGGCTCCGCTCGAAATACGGCTCTGTCGACCGGTAGGGATATCGAGGAGGCCATGCTCAAGGCCACAGCTGGGTCCTTCAAAGCCGAGAAGTCTGAGGAAATCTCGGCCGTTTCAGTGTGAGCCGTCTCTTCGACAATAATCGGAGGAGTAGACTCAGCGACCATGGCCGGTGTAGACTCAGCGATTGAGGTGGGTGGAGTTTCCGATCGGGCGGCCTCAGCCCTCCGTCTGGAGGCCATCCTCTCGGCGTTCTTCTTCCGCGCAAGTTGCAAAAGTGATTCCCCAGCCATATCCTCTAGATAAGCACCGGGAAGATCTCATAAGTTTGTAAAAATGTCCTCAAAGACGTCCCCTCGGCCGGACGTGGATGGAGGGTTGGACAAATTCAGTCCAGCCTCCTTAAATGCCGAATTGAGGGCTTCGTCTACCTTGGTTCCCAATTGGTCCGGTCCTCAGCGATCTGATCGGCTACTTGTTCTTCTGCGTGTTTCGAATCGGAGGCTTCTAAACCGATCTCTTTCAGACTTTTAAAGCTGGGGAAGATGAGGGCTGTAAGATGATCTTCGCCTCTTGGAATTGGAATATGGTCTGCTGCCGAAAACGTTGCATAGGACGGCGTGTAGCGCGAGAGAATATGAGCCGTCCTTCCTTGCTTTTGAAGATTTGGACGGCCAACGAATTGCAGAGTCATTTTAATATCCGCCAGTACAGCGTCGTCGGCCGAAACCAACACTTTCTTCAACTCGTTGCTTGCGCAAACAAAACGGTAGGTACATGAAAGGAGAGCAGAATACACATGCGAAAACATAAGCAACTAGAATGAGCTATACGGCCACCTGGATCGCCTTTTCGCCTTGGCACGGGATCTTGGCGATCTTCACCCTCGCCGAATTCCCAGTTGCCTTGAACAACGACCATCATGTCGTCAACACGCTTGCCAGAGCTGGCAAGCATGGTCACTAAATGATGATCAGTGTCCTTGGTCCTAAGAAAATAGTGTCCTAGACGGCCAGTGGACTTGGCTAAGGCATAGCAATGCCGAATCGTAGGAATGCCTAGGTTAATCCTAAGATGACGGTTTAACTCTATGATCCCCATTATGATGTGAAAAAAAATCACGCTAGGCTGGGAAGGGATTAGGCTCCAATGTCGAAAGACGGCTCTCAAAAACGGATGAAGGGGAAAATGGACGCCGCCTTCAACAATCGATAGGAGAGGAAAGATGATTGTGCTCTTGTCGGTCCTCTGCATATCGGTGGTGCTGTCTTCCACGAGTGATAGATGAACGTCATCGGGGATGGAACAATGGCGTTGGAAGGAGGAAATCCGATCTGCAGAAAAGAGTGCTTTCAAATTTTTTGCCATCGTAGCTAGCCTAAGGATTATGCAAAACTAATAGTAAACAAGAAAATGGTATTGGGAGTGAAAGAGAAGAGGACTTACAGGGAGCGGAAGGGATAATGAGAGACAGAAGAGAGTTGCAGAGGTCGCGAGCTGGAGGAGTTGTACTAGAAAGCGAACCAAAAAATCTTGAGTATTCAAAGTATACATTCAAAGAGACAAAGTTTTAAACCACATTAAATGGAGGAAGCGTACGAAAAGGTGGGAACTTGTAATGATGACTAGAAAACGTGTGCGTTCTGACACGCTTTGGAATGAGGTTAACCACCGAATTTTTGACTTTTCAAGATCGAAACCAAGCACGCCGACTAAACAGAGTTAGTGGGGGTGTTCGGGGGGCAATTGTGGTAGCCGAATAAAAGCAGACGCCGATAGGCAGTGTATATTTTTCCAATCGGTGTATAGTATGCACTCGGCCCCGCCCCTGATGTTTCAGATGCCGAATAAGTTAAGCAAGGGGCCGATTAAAAGTTGGAATACGTCATAATGGGGGGGGGGACGAGTTCATAAGTACATGACAGATCAAGAGCAGGCCCTGCCTAGAAGACCAGGAGCGTATATAAATAGAAAAACGACGAACAAGAAGAGGTACGTGAGAATTAGTACGCTAAACTTAAGACACATGCAATCTAGAGAGCATACACTGACTTATCCGTCGGAGTGCTAATTCCGGCACCCCCGACCGGTGTGTTCATTCTTTTTCAAGCTACCAGCTAAGGATCTCGAGCATCCCGTTGGATCCAAAGAGTATTTCCAAACCACCTTCCCCACAATCTCCAATGTAGGATTGTTATATATCCAAGTGACAAATACCATTTTCCCTAGTGAATTCTAGATTTGCAATTTTTAATCCACTCTCACTGTAAGGAAATTTTTTGTGTAAAATAAAAAATAAAAAATAAAAAAAGTAGCAATTGTAACTATGTATGGTCATGCATTCTGAGTTATTGTAATGAAATGCTTCTTTAAACCCTAAATATCAAGGAAACAACACACCAAATTGCATTAATTAAATTCCCAATTTATAAATACATATAAATTGTGAGAAGCACAGAAAACACTTATCGTCAATTTCATGAACTTGAAACTCAGATACATCAACCAACCAATATGTTCCAACAACCACTTTCACTACTTTTGACTCCACTATTTTCCCTTTTTGCTTTTGTACAACATGTTGCTTTCACAAAAATACTAAATGATCAAGTGTGAAAGGGAATGTTGTTTTTATTGGACCATTGTTGACAGACCCACCAAATATATCCTGTAACAGGCACATATCAACGATTAAAAGTAGCTACTCAGTGCATGACAATTCTACAACAGTAAGCCTAGAGGACAAACACACACCTCCCTCCTATGTCTAAAGAGATTAATTTTATTACTCAAACTCGCACCACTAAGAATGCATTAAACCTTGCTGTTGGGCCAAACAACCCTTTTGCAAGTTGCAACAATTACTATGCAAATACTTGTAAGGAAAATTACAAGGCCTAAAAAAGAAAATTACTTGTGAGGGCTATATCAACTCGTTCCTTAAAAGACTTATGTTAGGTTCATTGAAATGAGTTGAAATGAAGTGATCATTCCATCAAAATATTCATTCTCACGTTTGGTTCACTAAAAAAGTTATGAAAAATACATTGCAAATAGAATTGTCATTGTAAAGGAATGATTGTTCCACAAAAAGGATAAGGAATAAACATTCCATTCAAATCTACATTCATTCTAGTGAACCAAACACTACATAATTCATTCACGGGTGGAGAAATACCACATAACAGATTCGTAATTATATGTGCACGCTAGTAGCTCAATGCTGTAACTTTCAAATTGCATCCACAATTCATGAGGTTAAAAAAAGGGGGACAAAAGTCACAGCAAGCCTAAGCAATAACAGCAGCAAACAATGCTGGTGGTAAGGTATGACACACCAGAATAGGTACAACAATAAAGCTGCACACCAGAATTACTTCCATTTCTTGAACTTCAAGAACTTTCCCCCCGTAGTGCTTTCCATGCTTCTTGTGTTTACCGAACTTCTCGTGTTTGAATTTCCCTTGCTTAAACTTCCCATGGTGATGGCCATGTGACAGATGATGACTGCCATGTGACGAATGATGACCCCCATGTGACAGATAATGAGCTCCATAAGCAGCAGCCGCACCCCCAGCTATCAGTGTTCCCATACTAGGTCCTCCATGCCATGCATTATCAATAAAGGGAAAAAATAATAATAATAAAAGCTTAGTGTTACAATTGAACAAACAGCATTGCAAGCCTGCCTACTTA
Organism: Camellia sinensis; assembly: GCF_055761805.1. Taxonomy (NCBI): domain Eukaryota; kingdom Viridiplantae; phylum Streptophyta; class Magnoliopsida; order Ericales; family Theaceae; genus Camellia; species Camellia sinensis. Next base: position 175,226,741 of record NC_138962.1, on the reverse strand, counting down.
GGGTGTTAAGGATCCTCATTACCTTGCATAAATGTAATTTAATAGGTACATTGTTATACTATATTGCAAACTAGTAGATGTAAATAGGAGGCAGAGAAATGAAAAATTAACAACAACAAAAAAAAAAGAAGGTTCAATAATCAGACGTGAACCTTCGGATTTTAATCTCTCTTCCCCCTCTCCCTGAGAGAGAATTAGAGACAAACTGTCAAATTTTTTTACAGTATTTCAAATTAGGACATCCTAGTTTACTCCTCTTTACCGCCGGGATAAAAGGGAATTCTACAACTATTTTGGTGCCAAAAATCATTAAAAAAAGCTTCTGCTTCTGATTCCTCCTAGGTGATAATATGCACTTGATAGTTTTTGCCGGTATGAGTTTCTTGTTCTGGATTCAAAAACACAGGATAGACGCTCAAACTAATCAAAGGTTCTAGGAGTTTCACATTTCTTGCCAAGTGCCAACCGCTACTGTTCAAACAATTCTTGTAGGTGGTGATACCATTCGCCTTTAACACACCTAATGACTCTCAAGTTTTTTTAACTGCAAATTTTTTATAGAAATAAAATCTCCGATATTTGAAAGCCCTCAGTAGGTCATAACATTTGGATGAAAGCCCTTTGTAGGCTGCCCATAGTGGACCTATTTCCACCATTATTCTGTTTAAATGACACAATCAAAAAACTAAAAACAACACATACCATGCCCATTTCCCTCATCACAACAAAAAAGCAAAAAAGGCTCATAAGGTCCTTCACAATCAAATGAAAAACATATCCTAATATTGGAGGACAACTCAAAATAACAACACATGGCAAGAAAAGCCAATAATAAGGTCCCTTCTGAGTGAAGTAATGACAATCTATTGGCAAACATAACCTAAAAATAGATAAGAAAGTCAAATTTACGTCAAAGTACAAAGAAATGCATCAAACATACCTGAATGATGTGAAGCCAATGGACCAGGATAACCTACTTGTGGATATCCACCTGGGGAAGGATATGTTGATGGTGGGTATCCACCAGGGGGAGGATATCCAGCTTGTGGGTAGCCACTTGGGGGAGGATATCCGGCTGGAGGGTAACCACTAGAAGGAGGGCATCTAGCCTGTGGGTAACCTTGAGTGGGATATGCCTGAGGAGGGTATCCTTGGGGAGGGTATGCCCCCAGGAGGCGGTGGAGGGTAGTGTCCACCAGGATAACCAGAATGATTGTGATTCCCACCACTCATTCTCCTTCAACTTGAAATTGATGAACTGAGAATGTAAATTCAAGACATTAGAACGTACAAGAATTTTATGGAGTGAAAAGAAAAAATGCACCAAATGTGTATCATAAATGTACTAGCATTTGCTTTCTTTGGACAATCATAGAACTCCGTCACAATTTTCTCTGCCTTAAAATAAATTCCCCGTAGTCAAGAACTATGTTCCTCTGGATTTTAGAAGTAATAAGCTACATAGTTGTCAAATTGAAATTCGAATCGTGAATCGAAATGACCTCATCGCGAATCGAATCGTGAATTATAAAGATTCAGTCACTTTTTCTAAATTTTTAAAATATATATATTTGCACACTTAAATGTTAAATATATCTTATGAATATGAAATATTTAGACTTAAAATGAAAATATTATTTTGAATGATGATCACGTAGTTTAATAGGTAAGAAGTTAACAAAGATGCCTATATAAGATTATCATCTTACCTTTTCTCCTCGTTTAGATGTTTCTTATCAACCATTCTTAACAAAGATAGTAACCGACAAACTATCAATCTTCAAAGTAACAATAATTAACAACAATATTGATATTTGGACCAGTGTTTTTATAGGCTCAAGGCACACTAAGGCGCTGAAGGTCTCTCGGGGCCTAGACGCAAGGCACAAGGCGAGGCGCGGGCTTTATTGAAGTAAGGCGCATAGTCTTCGTAAAAAATAGAAAAATTAACATAGACTAATCATTCATAGTACTAAGACAACTTTTTAAAAAATAAAAAATAATCAAGATTCAAGACAAAATATAGAATAATTCTCAAAGCCATGAAAGTGCAGATTACATAACATTCCAATTTTCAAAGATCAAATAATCCACATTCAATAAAATAAAAATAAAAACATAAACACTAAACATCCAAAACATAAATATCCAACAAATACTAATATACGTCTTAACACTTAAAAAACATCAATATCAAAAGAAAGGGTAGGTTAGGTCGGTGTCAGTCAATCATCATCCTCAACATCAATGGCAACATCTTCTTCTCCATCAGTTGATTTATATCCCTCAACATCTTCCTCCTCTGTGTCATCTGAGCCCACTTCCTCTTCATCTTTTAATTGAAGTGGAGTCAATGTTGATGATTTAGATATCCTCGGTTGTGCCTTTAAGCGTGAACTTGTTGCTCTACTTGCATGGCTACTTTCTTCTACTCTAGAAGCTCTAGCAACAGTAGCCCACATCAAGCCATCATCATCATCAAACACAGGCTCATTATCTTCATCCGATTCTCCATCCATCCTCCCAAGCAACCACTCATTGCTTTCATCAATATTTTGCAAAGATATGGGATCAAGAGTGTTGCGCATGTCATACCTAAATCTCAATGTTCTATTGTATTTGACATATACTAAATCATTGAGATGTTGTTCCAATCTATTTCTTTTCTTGCTATGAAGCTGCAAGTATTAAAAAGATATTAAATTCTATATAATGAGAATAAAAAATATTTGAATTGAACAAAAAATTAGTTAGAATGTTAAATACTCACATGTTCGAATACACTTCAATTTCGTTCACAACCCGATGAACTACATGTTAGGCTAAGGACTTTTATGGCAAAAGTTTGCAAGTTTGGAGTATAAGAACCATATGATGCCCATCAATCAGCTGCAATAATCCACTAGTTAGAAATAACTATTACCAAGTATTGAGTTTTACTAAAAGTATTACTAAAAATAAACTCTATGAGTCTATAATATATTACCTGGTGCTCTTGTATTTCTTTGCCTAATCGCAACAGACTTGCCAAAAAGACTCTCAGCCTTCATATAAATACTCATCTCATTAGTGATCAAATCTTGAACAGTGACATCCGGGACCAACCTTTGCATGCATTCATAAAACCCATTCATTACTTCATGTTCTTTTTGCACCTCTAACGCTTTTGGGTAAAAGAATTCTGGGTTAAGAAAATGCGCAGCTGCATGTAAAGGCCGATGCAATTGGACATCCCATCTTTTGTCGATGATTTCAAAGATTTCATTATACTTCTCTTCTTTATGATCAAATGAACTTGCAATGCATTCTTTTGCCCTATCCATTGCCTCATAAATGTATCCCATGGGAGGTTTCTTCTCGGTATCAACCAATCTAAGCACTTTGACAAGAGGACCCGAGACCTTAAGGGCAAACACAACAGTATTCCAAAATGAAGGCATCAACAAAGTTTGTGCCATTCTTTTACCTTGTAGCTCCTTTTCCCATTTGCCTGAAATCCAGTCTTCGGAGATGACCATCTTTCTCAAATTGTTTTTTTGTTGATGCATCCTAGACAAAGTCAAAAAGGCGGTTGCAAATCTAGTTTTTGCAGGCTTGATCAAATTCTTCAAATTTGTATAGCGCCTCATCATGTTTAGCAACGTAGGCCGATTGTAAATGTAGCCATGTACTGCAATATCCCTTTCAAATGTCTTTTTCAGTCTAGGTATCTTGAAAATGTTTTCTAACACCAAGTCCAAACAATGAGCAGCACATGGTGTCCAATACAAGTGTTCATACTTAGCTTCCAAAAACCTCCCTATAATGTAACAATAACGAAGAATTATTATTTTCAAGTTTTTAAATTTTAAATACAAAACAAACTATGAGTAAACAATTTTGATATAAGGAATGAGGAAATATTCTTACCCGCCAACACATTAGCTGCAGCACTATTAGTGATAACTTGCACCACATTCTCTTTTCCAACTTTCTCCACAAACTTGTCTAGTAATTCAAATAGCTTTTGCCCATCCTTTGAATAGCTAGAAGCATCAACCGACTCAACAAACATGGTTCCTCTTGGACAATTAACTAAAAAGTTAATCAATGTCCTTCATCTCTTATCAGTCCAACCATCAGCTATTATGGAACACCCGTATTTTGCACAATCCTCTTTATGATTCTTCATCAAATCTTCAGTATGTTTCACTTCTTTTTTGAGTTGGGTAACCCACACTTCATGGTAAGTCGGTGGCTTCATACCAGGACCATATTGGCCAATGGCTTCAATCATTGGTCAAAAACTCTCATAATTTACTGCATTAAAAGGGATACCAGCATCATACATCCACCTTGCAAATCTTTGTATTGCCCGAGCTCTCATTTCTTTTTTGTAAGGGTCATTTGCATCAATTTTGATTTGTTTCCCTTTTGCTTGGTCTCTTCAATTTTTCACCACTGATTCAGGATTGGGTGTGAAGTAAACATCCATATGTCCTTTTCTCTTTGTCATTTTTGATTTGGATTTGGATTTGGATTTGGATGAACCTTGGCTCCTACTTGTCAACTTACGGTGTTGATTGACATTGATCTCAACGACATCATCATCTTCATCTTCATCTTCATCTTCATCTTCCATGTCCATGTCATCGAAATCAGGCAACATGTTCATTTCTTCTTTTTGTGTCTTTTTTTTTTACATGAACTCTCTAATCTCTTCTCTTACATGAGAAGGACACTTCGGGCAAGCAGTGACATTCCTATAACCTCCTGCGAGGTGTTGTTTCACCCGATAAACACCTCCATTTGATACTTTACCACAAAAATCACACTCGAACTTGTTTAAATTATTCTCTCCTACCAAATGGGCATATTGCCACGTCGTATCTTTTCTATTACTTTCTGATGTCATTTTCTACACAACAAATTTAATAAAGGAAAATTAATTGTATTAAAAGAATAAATGGAAAACAAATTTAATCCCTAACAGATAAGCAAAAAAAAAAAGACCAATACCACATTATATTAATTAATTATTTGTGAATAATTAATTATTTGTAATTTTTTTTCCCTAACAGATAAAGGAAAAAAATGTCAATAGCATATTACAAATAATTAATTATTTGTGAATAATTAATTATTTGTAATTTTTTTTCCCTAACAGATAAATTTTTCTCTTACATATTACAATTTTTTTTTTTCAATAGCATATTACAAATAATTTTTTTCCCTAATTTTTGTAATTTTTTTTTGTAAATTCTTCTCCTACATTTTTTTTCAGAGACTCAACTCAAATAATTGAAAAAAAAAAAGAAATAAAAAGAAGAAGCAAAACAGAGCACTGAAGAAGGAGAGAGAGGAAGAGTCGAAGGCAAAACAGAGCACTGAAGAAGTTGAAGCCCAAAAAAAACAAAAAATTGAAAGTCGAAGCAGAACTGTAAGCGAAGACGAAAAAGAAGGAGAAGGGGAGAGAGAGTCGAAGTCGAACCTGCGAAGCCGAAGTCGAAGTCCAGTGTCGCAGTCGCAGTCGAAGTCCAGCTCCAACAGCCCAGTCAAAGTCGAAGTCTATTGCGAGGCGAAAGAGGAAGAGACGACTTCGATTAGGGTTCATATGAGTCGTATTTGGCTCATATGGTACATGAGTTGTAATCCTCTGTGATTACGAGCCATTCGAAAGGTTCATCTGAGTCGTTAGATCAGATCTACATCTTAAACAATCAATCGCGCCTAGGCGAGAACCTCGCGCCTAGGCGACTCTCGCCTGGCTCAAGTCACGGCTAAGGCGCTCGCCTGGCTGAAGTCGCCTCGCCTGGGACCTGTACAGGCGCAAAGGGTGCACCTCGATAGGCGGCACAACACTGATTTGGACAATAAGCTTTCCAAGTAATAGTGACCAAATAATAATAAAGAATTATTTAAGATCTTTTATTTTAAAGCCTAAAACATTTTAAAAGATATAATTGACCTCACCCATGTAATATTCAACTATATTCAATTTAATAAAATAGCAATATATAATTCATGATATAAGTTACTTTAATCTTAAACATCTTTAGAAGATATATTATGAATTTTTAAATTAAAAAAAATGAGAAGAAAGGTTGAAACATGTTGGATCTGACTGAATCTAATTGAATCCTATTAAAAACTCCATGATCACTAATATAACAACAAATCATAACCCGTAAAGGTAGCCTAGTTGGTTGAGGGCAAGGGATCAGGGACCTAGGAGTATGCTCCTCTCTAGGTCTCAAGTTCGAATCACATCCCCAGCTGGCTACTGGCGGGCCACTACGTCTTTGCTTGGTCAATCGACTCAGGCCCCCAAATTAGTCGAGGTGCGACACTCCGAAGGGGTGCTGGCCTGGACACTCTATTATCCAAAAAAAAAAAAAAAAACCAACAACAACAACAACAAATCATGTATATATTGGTTATTTTGGTATTAAACGATATTAGAAGTTGTGTTATATTATTTTCACTAAAAAGATAGAGAGAAAAAAATAGTTGAAAATATCTCGGACACAATAATTTCAAGAATTGTATAAATCGTAAAATGTGAATCGAATCGTGAATCGATTGTGAATCGTGCGATTCATTAGAGATTCACTTCCAAAATAGATTCACCCATAGATTCGAATTGATTTTATAAAAATTGTGAATCAAATCATGAATCGAATCGCAAATCATAAGATTCTGATAACAGAGATAATAATTAAAGCAAATCCAGAAAATCTAAAATTTTGGAAAAACACAATGGTCAATAGATAGGACTAATAACCTCCCGAAATCAAGAAAATTCACAATGACCAGCAATTCTGGCACATCACTCTGAATTCCAAATGCATAAAACAAATTAACCAAAGTGGATCTGAATTAGACATTGAGATATACTTCTAATCAAATTGCAAGTAAAGGCTCAGAGTAACAATTGAAAGAAGTTGAAAAACTGTTTGGTATCCTTTTAAGGACAGATTTAACTTCTAAAAGTGAGAATGAAATAGAACACATGCTTGGGGGGTTAAGAAAACAGTGTTGTCAAAAGGTCAACTATCTTTAACTTTTCAAAGCAACATCCATGAGCTAATGAAGATTGTGATCAATGAACACCCTAAAAATGAAACCAAAAAAAAAAAAAGAAGCCATGAATGCCTAATATATACATACACACAATATATATATATATATATATATTATTGATCAATTTTGAAAGAACATAACCATGACGAAACAAACTAAAATTAACAAGAAGAACAAGCAATAAATCAAAAATCCTCCATAGCAACAACAAAGAAGATCAGGATTTTACTTTTTACATTACTACTAAATTCAAAGCAACAAGAACAAGCAAAGACAAGAAAATCAAGAATCCTAGATACAAACAACAAAGAAGATCAAGATTCACTTTGTTAGAAATTGCGCGCCCATGTGGCATGACCCATGACCCTTTGAACCTTATCCATGTAAGTTTGAATTGGAATTCAAAACCTATTTGAATAACCCACTCTTGATATATATATATATCTATCATATCAACTGATATGGATAGATGATATACGCAGCCTATATATCTGATACGTTATATGGGATATGGGATGGATTGAATAACGAATGATTTTTCCCATACTGACTCTCTCCCATTAAACTAACCATTAAGCTTTTTGCATTGTGACTTGTGTGGGTGATACTCATATTGTGGTATCACTCCACTATTTGGAGTTCGTTGTTCGCATTTTTTGAATCACGTGATTTACCCATAAGATTCTTCGCTTCAAGTTCTATCACCTAAGGTATGATCTGAAATTTTTACCCGCTGCGTTATACTTGTTTTACATCGGTATCAGAGCCTTTATGGGTATTTTCGTGCTTATTTTTTATGCATTAAAATAGGTGTATAATTTTATATAAATATATACACGATATATGCATGAAAATTAATAATTTTTCAAACTATCTCTGATCAACCTGAAATTTATATATATTGTAGTATATTTAATGTAGAACAGATCTGCAAAGTTTTATAAAAATCCAACAGTTAGATTTCAAGAAAAATGGAGACCCATTTTATATTTTTGAAACTTTACATGCATGATGGTTTTACATGCTTTAATTTTAGTCTGCAAATCTTACATATTTAGAATCCTTGTTTCGAGACCTTCGAAACCATATATTATTTGTTAGATTTGGATTTACGGTTGATGAGATACATCAAACCCTAATTTGGGTTCGTTTTGTTTTTTTGATGGCTTAAGGAGGAAGATGAAGTGCAGGATTTTTGCACTTCCACTCTCATTAGAGAGAGAGTGTTATACACCTCATCTTTTATGTTCATTAAATGTCTTTTTGGAGACTACAAATGTTTTTTATTTTGGAAAAAGAAGTCCGGAAGTACCGAAATTAGACCAGAAAACACCTCGGAAGGTGGCGCGTGAGCCGCACACGTCAGATGACGTCATCAGCGGCGGCCACACGCTGGCACGAGTCAGCACGCGCCAAGCGTGCTTCCCACGCGCTGCCAGGAGTGCGCTGCCTTGTTGTCCACGTTGCGGGCTGCGCACCGAGTTGAGATGCACCTCGTTGAGCCGCCTCACGCCGAGTCGCGCTACGTTGAGTGGTGGCGAGCCGTGCCGAGGTTTTTTTTCCACGCTGGCTTGGCTCTAAGGCTCTGTTTTTTTTTTTTAAATCCAGAATTTTGTTAAATAGTCATAAGTAATTCGTTATAGCTTTGTTTTAAACGTGGTTAGTACTGTTAAACTCAGAATTAAATTTCTATCTTCTGTAAAATTTTCAAAATTTTATGAAAATAAAAAATATTTTTCCTAAAATAATAATTCATTATTTCTGCTTTAAAATGCCTCTGGTGTTGCATGATTAAGTTTCTGGAGCTGAAATTTTTACAGTAGACCACTGTAATGATTTACTATTTACTGGTATGATTGTTGCATTTTCCCAGATTCTGGAATGTTTATTTATGATTTCATGTGTGTTTATTAATTATTTAAAATTTTAAAAAATACCAAAAAATTTCAGAAGTGATATACTTTCTGTTATGGCATAATCTGAATATTAAATACAGCATATTGTTGTTTTTTTGCCAAGAATTTCTAATATGTTGTGATTCGAATAGCATGATTAATTTTTTATTTGTTTAAATTCCATTATTAATTGTAACATAGCATGAGTTGATTGTGAATCTACATTATGATGCTATTGTATGGAATTAGAATATTTTATCATGCTTTTAGACATGCCATAGTCAGTGGGAGGTTGTTCGGTTGAGAGAAATCTTTGTAGATTTACTCTCGAAAACTAATATTTTGCGCATAAATTAAATTAAATTTAGGATATTTGTCACCTGTGGCGCAAGAGATGATTACGAGCATAGCGGATTTTCGATCTTGCGACTTGTGTAATATTGTCACTATTTAATTTAGATTTTTGCGGCTAAATTATATTATGTTAATCAAATTAATCCCAATGCGAATTTCTCTCTAAATTGACTTAGCTTATGGAAGTTAATTTGGTTGACCTAGACTTAGTAGAGATGTTCAAATGTGAACAATGTAATCCTATTCTTTAGATAAGCAAAAGTCTTGGAGACTTTAGGTCAAACCTTAATTGAGCCAAAGTAAGGAAACATGACTCAAAGTCGCCGTGGTTTTGTTGCCTTGTTTGGCACAATAAAAACTGATGTGTGCGCTATGGTTAGCGGCACGCTAAGTAGCTTTGATTGGCGAGTTTTGGAGTTGTGAAATTAGTAAGCCCTCAATAGATCTGTATATGATCTTGACTATTGAGCTGTGCGGATTGACTTTGTAATTTAACTTGTAATGATGCTGCATCATTAGATGAAGTAACATTCAAGAGTTACGTCATCCAAGAAATGCGAGCTTAAATGAGTTAGTCATTAAGTGTAAAACGAGTAGCCAGTATGAGCAATGTTTTGCTCTCTACCCAACTATTGGGAGTGGATGGAGCAAAATTTCACGCACTATAATAGTGTGCATTGAAGTATCACTTGAAGTTAAAAGATTAGCGCTTAGTAGCAACAAAATCTATTAACACTAAGTGAAAAGATTAACGCCTAGTGGCTACAAAATCTATTAGCATTGCCAACTTGTTTAAGTCTGGACACTTACTGTCTCCACAGTTAAGTGTGAGACATGGGGCGGTACTTCTTTGTATGATTCCTTAGCTAGGCTAATGTTTTTGAATAACGTTTACCACTAAGCGCAAACGTTGCAGCATAGTAATGAAAAGGTCAAGACCGACAAGGTTGTTATGACTCTAAGAATTTGACGCATCGCTTGTGAGAGCATTGTGTTGAATTAGACTCTTTAGCCTAATTCGCGCTTAAGTTACTTCAGGAACTGTCATAGATTGATAGCTTATCCTCTCCTTCTTGTGGATAGTAGAATTAATTGCAAGTAACTATGAAGCGATAAACAGAGATGGCAAGAGGAGTATCATCATCTTTCAACTAGATGCAGTAAAGTGTATGAAGAATAAAATTGACTTGATGGTGTAAGGGATTAGCACTTACTAGTTAATTTGTGACTTCGGAGCACTTGATATCTCCATGACATCCTTTTATGATCTAGTGAACATGAATTAGTCGTGATTCATTACCTAGTTGGGCCTAAACCTTTTAAACTTGTCTTTGAGAACTCACACATTAGGATGATTGGAATTAGTTTATGACATTGGTCATAAACTGGTGGCTTGTTATACTTAATCACATTAATGAGAAGATGACATGGATGGTTTGAGTAGGCACTCTCGGGCCCATTCACTTGTGACATTCTGCTCTCATATGAATGTGTAACTTTGTTCACAATGGTTGCGCACAAGTAAGTACGAAAGTCGTAGAAGGGCATCTGTATTGGCGCATTTAGTCTACTATGATATTTGTGGCTAGATATGTGTAAGGGTATGATAGCTAACTTCAATCTCGACACATTTATAGATTACAATACGCATTTGAGTCGAGACTATTTGATCTTCCATAAGTTAAAAGTTTTGAGATAATTTTTGACAGTGCACATATAAGGTCGAGATCAATCAGATAACAGCTTTTGTGCTTTTAGATTTGACCAAGGTGGCGAGTATCTATTTCAGTTATTTTTTAGAAAGCTCTGTGAAGAGAAATGGATGGTTGGAAAATTGATTATTCCTAGTACTCAACAACACAATGGGGTAGTAGAGATAAGGAATTAAGCACTGTTAATGTTAGGTGGATGATGGCGCAAAATATTTCCTAATTGGGAATTACACTTTAGTTTGTTGCCTATATCCCTAACTAAATGCCCTCCATATTAGATTTTACACTCCATTTGAGTAATGGGTTAGCGGAGAGCCATCTATGGGCGATCTGTAACCGTTAAGCAGCTTATCTTTATTTTTACTTCTCATAAGGTTGCGAAGTTAAGACCTAGGGTTCTATGGCGCATTATTGTATGTTGTCTTGTAAACACATAGGGTCATGTGGCGCATTATTGTATGCTGTCATGTAAACCCTCCGGGTCATGTGCATATAGGTAAGCAGCTTTGTGGTAGTGTAACTAAGTCACGTAAAGTTTTCTTAGTAAAGGTGACGTGAATAGAGTTTTGGAACTCTATAAGATAGAGAATTCTAAGTATAGCGCTTTATGTAACCTAATTGAGAATGGAAAGAAATTTCCAATATCCTAGGGACAGTGGGAGTGATGTGCCTACTAATGGATTACTCCATTAGAGAAGAATACTCTACATTCTTAGTTGCGTGGTAGCGAATGTGAAAATTTTCCATGTCATCACTGGGTGATTGAGAGGGAAGCATTCATGATTGCTCCGCAAGATGACAAAGAGCCTAGGATAATGCCAAAGGCCCTAGTCCTCTGTTTTTACAAAGTGGATCAATGTTGCGCAGTTGAAGACAAAGTCTTTGAGGTTTAACCATTTCTATAATTTGGTTGACTTTCCATTATGACGCGAAACTGTTCTAAAGTTATGCGCAATTTAGATAGTCATTGTTGAGGCATAAGGCTCGCTAGATACCAAAAAGTCGCATCATTGAGAAATGTGTAGACCATGAGAAGACTTCCTCCTGGGGAGTGAGGTTATTTCGACTTAGGCTATGATTGACATAAGTTCGGAACATTGATTTGTGGACATTGTCACCCAACTTCTCGTTGGAGAATTGGATAAGTAGATTCGTAGGAATTTACCTTCTGCTTTTATGGTGAAAAGTTAGGAGCGTAAAAAGGTTGCTAGTTCCAATAAATCTTTTACAGCCTAAAACAGTTATCCAAATAGTGATTCTTAGATTTCGTCAAGCCATAATAGGCCAATGATGATCGATGAAGACCACCGAGGCATGATCAATGGTCCAAAAGAAGTTTTTCCTTACATAGTCATTATGAGCTAGGAATTTATAAGGTTGTCGCCACCTAGGGTGGGCAGTCCTCTGTTTTAGATATGATAGACATGGGTGATGTACAACCTTAGGGATTGTTTTGGGGGAATTCCCGGTTTGTCTTTGATGACTTACATAAGGAATATCCTAGAATGATTCTAGATGCAAAATTGCACACCCATTGACTTACCTATCGGTAAAAGTCAAAACCTTAACTATTGAGTGAATCCTTGGATTGTCTTTGGGAGAAACAGATGACCTATATTCCTTGATCTTTTTTTTTTTTTTTTTTTTGTGGGAGCCTGAAGTATGCTATGAGGGCGTATTCGGCATGATAAGTGTTATCTTTGGTAAATGGTCAATTAAGTAGTTTAGACATTGACCTTGCTCATTATACTGTGGATAGAATGCTTTACTAGTAGTATATAAATTTGCCCCTTGTAAGATTCAATGCGCTAGTTGGGCACATCTTGAATGAACGCAGATTGGTCACCAAAATATCTTTAGAGAGGTAATTGCGCAAGAAGTAGTGATCTTGAACCACTTCACGTGAGGCGCAAATGGTGGATTCCGTTGTATATGCTTATGGCAAGAGGTGCTGATAAGGCTTACACTTGGAATCTAGAATTAGGCAGGCTGTGGTCGTGTTTTTTAAAATCGATTACTTATTTGTTGTGAGATGATGGGATGTTGACACTATTATGGTTTGTGTCATAATGATTAGCAGATGATGATATCAGTAGGCAAGATTGGCTCACTCACACGAGCAATCGCCCTTGGCGCTTGGGAGCGATTTATTTTTATTTGGAGCCAAGAGAGGCTTAAATTATTCACTATGTATGTCGCCTTAGTTACAACCAAGATAAGGTCGTGATAAGGACCAAACATGGATGTTAGTACCCACTTTCCATGTTGTGCCTGTGATGATTAGCCAGATACGAGATCTCATTTGGCGCCTAGAAGGCGAGCAAATAGAGAATTCAGGTTAGGTGCTAAAAAACGACTAGACTAAGATATGTACGGTGTATCGAGTATGACGTCACTCTTTTGGAAGAGTTACTCCACCGTAACATGTATTCATACTATATGTGCTTGGCGACCGAGTAATGAGGTGAGAAAATGGATCCCTGTTTCCTCACCGTGTGAGTCTTATGTGTCATTATTGATATGACTTTCATTTATGTACCCTTTTGTGACTTTTGACTATGTCATAAGGTAAGGGGTTGATGTTCTGCTACTTTGGTATGTTTCCTGCGGTCATGTATGATTCGGCCTTAAGGGACATCACTGGGAAAGCGGTCAATCCTAAACTAAATGGCATGAGGGAAAAGGAAAGATCATTTACTATTACACCACTGTTGTATATTCACTGCCGGCAACTCATATCGCTCTGTATGAGAAGTGGATTGAGTGTGAATATATTGCAAGAATTGAGAGGGTCAAACATGCTCTTTTTGAGGGATTAGAGATGTTTTTTGGACCGGTGTAATTAGATGGGTCTGGGGTATATGAGACACTATTTCTATTCTTTTTGGGTTGATATCACTATGCTGGCTCATTTTGAGTTTCTAGTATAAAGCTCCCACATACAGGTGTTCTTAGCGGTCACACGGTGCATTGGCTAATATAAGATTGTTCATTTTTTTTTTGGGAGATTGAGATAGAGATGTGGTAGTGTCATGCCAACTCATGTGCGAGTGGGAGATGTTAGAAATTGGGCGCCCGTGTGGCATGACCCTTGATCCTTTTAAACCTTATCCATGTAAGTTTGAATTGGAATTCAAAAACTATTTCGATAACCCACTCTTGATATATATATCTATCATATCAACTGATATGGATAGATAATATACTCAGCCTATATATCTGATACGTTATATGGGATATGAGATGGATTGAATAACGAATGATTTTTCCTATACTGACTCTTTCCCATTAAAATAACCATCAAGCTTTTTGCACTGTGACTTGTGTGGGTGATACTTATATTGTGGTATCACTCCACTGTTGGGAGTTCGTTGTTTGCTTTTTTTGAAGCACGTGATTTACCCACAAGATTCTTAGCTTCAGGTTCTATCACCCAAGGTATGATCTGAAATTTTTACCCGCTACGTTATACTTGTTTTACACACTTTTTCATTACTACTAAATCATTAAGTTATTTTATGTAGGGAGAGAGAGAGACAGAGACAGAGACAGAGATAGAGAGACAGAGACAGAGACAGAGAGACAGCAATAGAGGGAGAAAGAGAGCTCATCGGATTGAAAGGGGTTTTCAAATAAATGGATTTAGACGGAAAATATGGACAGAGAATCCAAATCCCAAATGTATATCACAGGAGGAGACGTGTGGGAAAGTGATGGAAAAAGAGTGGAGGTTCTATTTTTACAATTTATTTCCTTCGGTTTGATTTTCAAATTATTTTCAAAAGAGAAAAAAAAAATTAAATTTAAATTAATTTGATAATAAAATTAAAAATATTTGTGGTATAATAGTGGAAAAGTTCACATTTATAGAGTAATATATTATTTGGTGCAAGATTTGATCTTTTTTTTTTTTTTGTGATAATGATGTTTAAAGTAATTGTTTGGTGAGCAGGATAATTTTTCTTTTCTTTTTTTCTTTTTTTTTTTGTGAATTGTACCCCATTGTCGAACAACTGTGAGTCGATAGCCGAAAAAGTTAATCGGCACTAGAAAAGTATAGACAGATAGATAGATTAGATTGGCAGATAAGTAACACGTGAACATATAGATAGATAGATAGGCATAGTGAAATGGTCTTTCAAATTATAATTGTCTTTTTAGTCCCAAAAAACAGGACTTCAACCTATAGGCCCAAAATTTTAAATAATTGACCTCTAAATTGAGTACCTTAGTATTTTTATATAGTTTAATCTTTTGAAAGGGTATAAATAATTTTAAAAATTCAAAAATATCTTTTTCATATTTATTTTTGCCAAACTAGTTTTTTTTTTTTTAAATTCTAAAAATAGTTTCAAAAAATAAAACAAAATATTATTTTTTATGTTAATTATACTTCACATCCTTACATTTTTACTATTCACTTAAAAAAAAAAAAAAAAAACCCTAATTCCATAGTTACTAAATTTGTGCAATTGCTTGTTTCATGGTAACAATGATTGTCTTAGTTATGCCCAACTTTTCCATAAGAAATCTACAATCAAGAAATTTTTACTCAAGTGAATAGCACTTTGACTATCACAATAAAGCACATACCTTTCTTGCTTCAAACCCAACTCTTGCAAAAATTTCTTCAACCATAACTCTTCTTTGCAAGCTTCCGTAATAGCAATAAATTCAGCTTCGGTAGTTGAGAGAGCAACACATTTTGTAATTTAGATTGCCATGCCACAGCTCCCCCTGCAAAAGTCATCAAATACTCCGAAGTAGATTTCTTAGAATCAACATCACCGGCCATGTCAGAATCTGTGAACCTATCCAGCATCGGCTTACCATCCCTAAAACACAAACACACATTCGAAGTCTCTTGAAGATATCTCAGAATCCATTTTACTGCTGCACAATGTTCTTTACTCGGATTAGAGAGAAACCGACTCACTACACCAACGGCGTGAGCAATATCCGGCCTTGTACAAACCATGGCGTACATCAAAGAACCAACTACTGAAGCATAAGGAATTTTATGCATCTCTTCCTTGTCTTTCTCACTTGTAGGACATTGATTCGAACTAAGCTTGAAGTGACCCACAAGTGGACAACCAACCGGCTTTGGTTTATTCATGTTGAACCTCTCAAGAACTTTCTCAATGTAGCTTTCTTGAGACAACCAAATCAGCCTCTCTTTGCGATCACGAACAATTTTATACCAAGTATTTGCTTTGCTGGTTCCAAATCTTTCATAGCAAAAGATTTACTCAACTCTAACTTCAACTTGTTAATCATGGTAGAATCTTGACCCACAATTAACATGTCATCAACATAAAGCAAAAGAATAATAAATTTACCATCCGAGAAATTTTTCACAAACACACAATGGTTCGAAGTGGTTTTAGAAAGACCATTATTGATCATGAAAGAGTAAAATTTTTTGTACCATTGCCACGGAGCTTGCTTGAGACCATACAAACTTTTCTTCAATTTGCAAACAAATTTCCCTTTCCTTTTTTTCACAAAACCTTCCGGTTGCTCCATGTAAATTTCTTCTTCAAGATCACCATGAAGAAATGCGATCTTCACATCAAGTTGCTCAACTTCAAGGTTCATACTTGCAGCCATGCCAAGTACAACCCGAATAGAAGACATCTTTACAACCGGTGAGAAAATCTCATCAAAGTCAATACCTTTCTTTTGCCCAAAGCCTTTCACAACAAGACGTGCCTTGTACCTCAGATTCTTGCCATCATTCTTCAATTTGAAAACCCACTTATTTTTCAGAATTTTCCTCCCTTTAGGAAACTTCACTAAATCATAAGTCTAGTTTTCAAGCAAGGAATTCATCTCCTTGTCCATGGCCTTTTTCCAATCACCTTTCTTTGCATGCTCAATTGCTTCTTGGTAGCTCTCGAGCTCCCATTGATTGGAAATCAACACAAATTCATTGGGAGGATACTTTCTCGAAGGTTGTCGGTCCCTTGTAGATTTCCTCAACTCAAGTTGTGGTGGTGGTTCTTGAGTTGGATGCTCTTCCTCAATTTCGGGCTCAACTTCATTAGGATTAGAACCATCATCCACATCTCCAATAGGTGACTGCATATCTCCCCCATTTTCATCATCAACTGAAGATGAAGGAGATGGATCCATGTCAATGAGATCACTACTTTTTGGCTCCGGTTGATCACCTCTGCCAAAGTCTTCAATTGTTTGGTCTTCAAGGAACATAACATCACGACTTCGAATGACTTTCTTGTCGACCGGATCCCACAATCTATACCCGAATTCATCACGCCCATAGCCAAGAAAAATACATTGTCTTGACTTATTATCAAGCTTGGACCTCTCATCCTTTGGAATATGAACAAAGGCTCGACAACCAAACACTCTCAAGTGCTCATAAGATACATCTTTGCCAGTCCAAACTCTTTCAAGAACATCACCATTCAAAGGATAGCAAGGAAACAAAATGATCACGTCAACCCTTGTCCTCATTGCCTCACCCCAAAAGGATCTTGGCAATTTAGCTTGTGAAAGCAAACACCTTGTTCTTTCCATAATGGTACGGTTCATCCTCTCGGCAACGCCATTTTGTTAAGGAGTCTTCTTAACTGTCTTTTGGTGCCGAATACCTTGGCTGCGACAATACTCATCAAATGGCCCAATGTAGTCACCATCATTGTCTGATCGGATGCACTTCAATTTCTACCCTGTTTCTCTTTCAACCATGGCTTGAAAATGCGTAAATACTTCTAGAACTTGATCTTTAGTTTTTTGTAGAAAAGCCCAAACTTTCCTTGAATAATCATCAATGAAAGTAACAAAATAAAGTGCACCACTATGTGTTCTAACTTTTAAATAACCGCAAACATCTGAATGAATCAACTCCAAAATATTTTCTTTTCTAGAAGCAATATTTTTCTGAAAAGAAACTCTATGTTGTTTACCCGCCAAACAATGAACACAAGTTTTAAGATGTGTACCTTTCAAACCGAGTAGAAGCTCTTTCTTGAACAAAACTTGTAGCCCCTTCTCACTCATATGGCCAAGCCGTTTGTGCCACAATTCGGTAGAAGTATCATCTTCAAGTGCATTGACAACACCTTTACAAATTTTTCCTTACATCGAATAAAGTGTGTGAGTCTTCTTACACTTAGCCACCACCAATGAACCTTTTGTGAGCTTCCATATTCCATCACCAAATTTGTTGTTGAAGCCTTCATCATCTAGCTTCCTAGTAGAGATCAAATTGAGGCGAATGTCAGGAACATGCCTCACATCTTTAAGCAACAACTTACAGCCCAAATTTGTTTCCAAGCAAACATCACCCATACCAATAATCTTGGACAAACCTTCATTACCCATTCGAAGAGAACCATAATCTCCTTCGGTGTAGGTAGTGAAGAAATCAACTCGAGAGGTCACATGAAAAGAAGCACCAGAATCAATCACCCAATTGCTCTCTTGGCCCACAAAATTGATACAATCATCTTCACAAACAACCATGAGATCATTGGTAGTAACTGCCGTTGTGTCTTCTTATTTCTTATCCACACTTTTGTCACGCCTTTTCTCCTTGTTTTTGAGCTTTCGGCATTCTCGCTTCATGTGCCATTTCTCATGGCAATAATAGCACTCAATTTCTTTCTATGAAACAGAACCATCTTTTTATTTGTCACGGCTTTGATCACGATCATGAGGAGTGTTACTCCTCCCCCTTGTTTTGCTTCGGTCTCTCACAACAAATGCTTCTGAACGAGAGGAACCCGCTGATTTTCTC
Organism: Camellia sinensis; assembly: GCF_055761805.1. Taxonomy (NCBI): domain Eukaryota; kingdom Viridiplantae; phylum Streptophyta; class Magnoliopsida; order Ericales; family Theaceae; genus Camellia; species Camellia sinensis. The sequence continues at coordinate 175,207,950 of NC_138962.1, read as the reverse complement.
CTAGTTTCTTCATTCAACAGGCTACTAGTGACTTGGCCTATTGTGACAACTCCATCGGGTGCCGAATTACTAACTGTTACAACCAAAGTCTCCCAACTTTCAGGCAAAGAACTAAGTAACATCAAAGCCTGTAACTCATCATCAAAAATAATTTTCATAGAAGCAAGTTGGTTAACAATACTCTTTATTTCATTCAAATGTTCTGGAATTGGGCTGCCATCTTTATATTTTAAATTAACCAACTTACGAAATAGAAAGGTTTTATTTGTGGCTGATTTTCTATCATAAAGATTCTTTAATTTTTTCCATAAATCATGTGCCGAAGTTTCAGTAGCAACATGATGAAACACACTGTCATCAATCCATTGACGGATAATACCAACGGCTTTTCGATTAAGCCTATTCCATTTATCATCTTTCATACCCTCAAGTTTGCCACTATCACCCTCAATGGGTCCATACAAATCTTTACAAAATAAAAGGTCCTTCATTTTAGTTTTCCAAGTTACCCAATTGCTTCCATTGAAACTAGACATACGACCCACATTCCCCTCCATTGATTCACACAAATAAATAAACTCAAATAAACCGTAAGCTCTGATACCAGTTGTTAGGGAAAGTATGTGATGCCCCACAAGTAAATCAATCAATGGGAATAAAAACTAATGCGGAAAAATTAAATCAAATGCAACACAAGAATTTTTACGTGGTTCCCTCAATGTGAGGTACGTCCACGGGATCGAAATCCGATTCCACTATCAACCAAATAAGTTTCCAAACGATTACAAACGAGACACGAATGGTCTCACAAAATCACCCTTAGGTGAATTCCAAATAATCACAAATAAACAAGAGGAAATACCTCACCAAATAGATGAACAAAAATCTTCGAAATTAGAATTGTAGAAGACCCAAAATAACAACCCAAATCAACTTCACCAAAGCACCCAAACAAAGATGCACCAAAGCCTATCTCACCGAAATCAATTTGCTGCTGTTCCACAAAGCAATATACCTGAAGCACTCACACCGAATTGATTGATTTCAAATTGCTTTGTATCGGCCATAACACCTCTTCCAAAAGAACTAAAAAATATATATACATATATATATTGAATCTTGGGTTTTGAAATCAAATCCTAATTGTTACCTAATTGAATTAGGCCTCCAAAAATTAGATATAATATATTAAAATATATTATAACTAATACCAAACCAAATTAAACTTCTTTAACCAAAACCAATTGGGTCTCAAACTCCAATAAGGAGATATATCCCAACAGATGTTACTGTATTTTAGACGTGCGTCGTGTTAATTGCTTATGAGATCCACCAATACGACGGCACACCTCTTATCTGATACGTTCAACCAACCATATAATTTTTGTCTAATTGTTTAGACTTTGTGAGCTCTAGCTGTCTCTCAATATAGTTTTAGTTTTAGAAATCATTCTTTCATCCATTGTATTTTATGTGAGAGTAATAAATTGGAAAGAAGCTGCCAAAAAAATATTATAGTGCTTTGTATGGAATGAAATCACAAAACCATTGTTCTATTTCAATGACTAAAAAAGTGCAGTCTTGGTTGTGTGAATCAACTTTAGATTCTGTTGAAAAAAGGAAAACGAAGAAGACTAAGAGGTATATTTACCAGGAGGAGCAGCATATCCAACAGATTCTCTTATGCCAACCGAACTTGATCGATTTGCAGAACAGACAAGAGATGGTTTCTGGAAGGAATCTTGCTAATCCAAAGTCACTTACCTGCGCAGTCATTTCATTGTCTAAAAGAACATTGCTCGGCTTGAGATCACAATGAACTACTGGTTAAGGGCAGTGATTGTGAAGATAATCAAGTGCAGAAGCAACATCAATGGCAATATTTAACCTCTGTAGAAGGTCTAAATTCCTCGAGTACTCGTGTGCCTCATCTTCGTTCTCATTTTCATGTAAACCAATCCTCTAGGCTACCGTTGACCATAAACTCATAAACAACAACTTTGAAATCGTTACCGTGATAGTCAACACTTGAACATGCTGTGAGAACCTTGACAAGATTCCGATGTTTGATGCGCCTCAAGGCCTCACACTCAGCAAAGAAACTCTTGGAAGCACCACGACATTGAAGATTTAGTACCTTTACTGCTACAGTCTTTTCACTTTGACAAAGAATTCCTTTGTACACCGAACCAACACCAGTCAAATTGGATGGAGAAAAGCCATCAGTAGCTTTAAGTAGACTTTGATAGGACAATTTCAAAAATGAGTTCCCTAACGCCGTGTTTGGTTGGGGGGATTTGAGAAGGGATTTGAAAAGGGAAAAGGAAAAGGAAAAGGAAAAGGTGTGTGAAATTAGGTGAAATGTAAATATATTTTATTCACATTTCACCTATCTTTTCCTTTTCTCTTTCCAAATCCTTTCTCAAATCCCCCAATCAAATACAGTGTAAAGATATCACAAAGGGTACTTTTGATGTCTTTTTGAACCAACAAAAATATAAGAAACACAACATCAAAATTAGTCCTAGAAGCCCAACAGATGTGGGAATTATTAATTTCAAGGTGAGAGAAAATATTTTCCTTGTGAATCCTTTGGAGTTGCAACTGTGTAGTTGTAATTCAAGTATTCCACCACAAAGCTTGGTGATTCCCTTAATAGAAACTACAGTTGCATTCTTAAAAACACCTTTTTTTGGTGCATCACCTTCAAAATCATTGAATGATAGATCTAGTTTTCGTAAGAAGACAAAAACCCCTTACGCTGTGTTTGGTTGGAGGATTTGAGAAAGGATTTAGAAAGAGAAAGGAAAAAAGTGTGTGAAATTAGGTAAAATGTACGTATATTTTATTCACATTTCACCTATATTTTCCCTCTTCTTTTCCAAATCCCTTCCCAAATCCCCTTACCAAACACAACGTTAGTAATCTGGTATTTTTTCTAAGAAATTATTGTGAGAGAAATCTAATTCCTCCATACCTCTCAAATAACTTAAAGATGATAGAAGGATTCCCCAAAATTTATTGCCCTCCATATATAATAATCTCAGTTTTACAAAGCTGCCAATATTACTTGGGATTTCACCAGACAACATATTCTTGGAAAGATCTAATTGCTCTAAATTTTTTAAATTTCCAACTTCCACTAAAAGGGAACCAATCAATTCATTATGAGACATGTTTATATACAATAATGATGAGAGGCTGACAAGTTCCCCGGGTATGGTACCACTAAGATCGTTTTGCTCAAGACTTAGTTCCACCAAATATTGGCATTTCCCCAAACTTGATGGGATGCTGCCATGAAGATTATTTATGGATAATCTAAGAGCTGTTAATGAAGTCAAATTTTCACAAGACCATGGTATAGTCCCCATAGAATTTATTGGCTGAGAGATACAATTTATTTAACTTTTGAAGCTTTCCAATATCAGCAAGAATGTTAACTGTGAATTGGTTGTTTGACATGTCGCGAAACTGCAAATTTACCAAATCCCCATTCTGGTTAGGATGCTTCCAACTATTTTCTTGTTCTGCAAGCGAAGTTTACCAAGATTAGTGGAGAAATTACTGATAGATTCAGGAAACACCCCTCCAAAGTTGTTGCTGCTCAGATCAAGGAAGTTCAAATTGGTGGCTTGGACCCACGAGTTGAGAAAATTCAAGTCACCAGCTTCTCCAATTCCGAGATTATTATATTGAAAGTTTAATCATACAAGATCATGCATATGTTCCAAAGGAGGCACTCTTCCAATAAATTTATTGCTTCCAAAGTCAAGGTGATATAGCTTGGTGGCATCAGACATTGAAATATGAATGGACCCAGTAAACAAGTTCAGTCCACTGTTAAGCCATTGAAGATTAGGAAGAGTAATTTCGATGTTTGAGAGAAGCGTCCCCTGAATTTGGATCCCAACTATATCAATAACTGTGATGGAAGAGAGATTAAAGATGGACGAAGGAATGGAACCAACCAATTTGTTTTGCGTCAATGCAAGACCATTTAAATTTGTCAATTGGCTTAGGGTTTTAGGTATATTCTCATTGATACCATTAAAAGATGCATAGAACATAATTAGAGATGATAGATTACCAAAAGTAAAGGGGACACCTCCGGTTCCCATGAGTTCTTTACTTATTCCTTATTGGTTATGGGATTGCAAATGATGGGACCAAGTATTCCCCAATAAAAACTCACGGGAAACAAATTCAGGTGAAGAAGGGTACATTTTCATGCAGAGAGATATTGATGCAAAGGAAAGCCTCTACGGCATTGCTGTGGATGCTTCATATCCCACCGCATAAAGTTGACTATTACAAGTAAATGACGGTAAAACTACAGATATCGCTAGTCAATGTGGCTTCTCCACAACTCTTGTTTGCTCACTAATAGGGCATGGCAAGAATGTGTATGTAGTACATCATTGTGCACTGAATCACGACCTTGGCATATATATATAGGCCAAAGAACCATTGAAACCTTTGAATCATGTTCTTCATATATACATGGGGAGTATGATGCGTTTCTTTCCCTCAATTCACCCACTTTCAATACAATCCATTTAAGTTGTGGGCCCCACCAAATTGCCAATCCAATCTCAAAATTATACCGCCTCACTTTGCCAATAATACCTTAAATTATATTATAACTACACAAGCATTGCTTCAAATTTTATTTTTTCCCAAAATTACAAACACATCATATAATAATATCTCGTTCATTCATTCGCAAAAGCACAAAACACAAAGCAGCTTACAAATATGGATTAACAGAGTCAAAAGTAGACCAGACAAACCTTTTCTGGTGCTCCTACGATTTAAAAAAAAACTTCTCTCCCTCAAACATCTCCTCTTAAACAGAAACTAGCTACAACACAAACTAAATGTTGTCCTTTAACACCTAGTTGCCAGACTGGCGCAACTCTGGCCGAACAAAGTCAGCATCAGGGGGCACAGAGATGTCAACAGTAGGTCTCAGTCGAGCACAAACTTCCATCGCCCCATGCACGGGATCTGACAAGAAGTTGCTGATGAGGTCCTGGTCGATGGGATCACCATTGTCTACCGCCACAAAGGCCCACTGGGTCAGAATGTAGTCAAAACGCGAAGCCCACTTCCTGGATCCTAGCCGAGTTGTGGTTGAGCAGTTATCAACCATGAACGAGACTCCACGGGCATGCATGAATGGATTCAAAGAATCCACAGCCTCGATTATGCTTTCGTTGATGATCTCAGAGTAGGAGTGTCCTTTCTTCCTCAAAACCTCAATCTGTTTTCATATATATATATATATATATATATAATTTATAAAGATTATGTCAGACCAAATGGTTGAAGATAACAAATATTCTCAGTGCAATATTAGTGTTCTACAATATAAATATCTTTCTTTTCACCATGTGAAGTTCCATAAGATAAAAATTAGACACAAATTCAAAAGAGATGCCATTATTTGATTCAACCTAACAGAGATCTATCCAATAAACCTTCTTCATTGACCATGCTTAAATGAACACTATTTTAAAAGCAAACCTAGCAATTTAAGTACAGTGCATGGTGACTCCTTTGACAGTACAATCCAAACTCAACACACTAACGTAGAACGGTGCTTACCTGGGCCATCATTAATGCCACATAGACACCAGCTGTGAAGGAACATAAAGGGCCTAGGTCACCTGCTGGATGTGCTGCTCGAACCTGTTCACCTACTTTCCACATCCTCGTCTGATCAATTTTACCCATTGGGACAGCTGGTAACCCATCCTTTTCTTGTAAGATTTGAGGGAGGTGGGGAAGCAAAGGCATTCAGCGACACAAGTAAGAAAACATCTCATGTCACTAATAATTTTTAGCATCATCATAAAGAACACAAAGGTTCACAAGCCTGTATATAACATAACACGCATAGTACCTACCATATTTTGACACGTATGCAAAAAATAGAAAACATACATAAAAGCGACGCCCAGCCAAGACAACACTGCGGATCTCGCTACAGCTGGCTACATCCTCATAGCACTCATATAATATACACATGGAGGGATAGTAAGAGGCACTATATGCAGCCTCAAACTCCCTTTTGCCATCTTCTGACAATGAATTATACACCGCCAACATGCCCTATTCAGAGGGAATAAAACAAGCAACATACGGCTAGGTAAACATACTCGTTTTGAAAAGATAAAGAATTTCAAAACTGGTAAAGAATCGAGGCACAAAACTTCTTGTAAGGGATGAAATCCAAGATTTTGATCACTAACCTGAGTTGATATGGTCTTCGAAATATTCCCTGTTATGCACTCAACGGTATTCTTGTAAGCCAAATCTTCACTCATTCCATTTTCAGTATACCTTTTGAATAAGGTCTCAACAATTCCATGCACAGCACTGAGTAAAATGCCTATGAATCAAAACAAACAGATCTTGGATATAGCATTGTGGTGAATAACAAAATAAGAATGAAGAAAACCACAAGCACCTCGCTCGCCAAATATGTCACTCTTGTATTCCTGTTCCAGTGTAGTGGCAAATGTAAAAGGAGAACCAAGGGCAACTGACCATCCAAGGGCAACATCAGTAGTCGTGCCATCAACATGCTGTCCACAAAGATGTTGAGTAGCTAACTCAAATGAAACATACAGAGGCAATAAGAAAACACAGAGGGTTTATATATATATATATACCTGGTGTACGCCAAAACTAGAATTTATTCCAGCACCATTTATCTCTTTTCCTTGAACATAGAGTCTCCTCACAGACGAACCCATTCCCTTGGAACATACAGCTATCACACTCATGTTCTTAGGGAAATCAAGACCCATTGACTGCAAATGGCCAAGAAGAAACCCATGGGGCAGCCCAAGTATGCTGTTTGGCTTCATGTGGGTGAATATTTCCTCATAATTATCAGCCTGCAATTAATATTGAAATTAAGAACAAGTACAAGAGGACTGAATAGAATAAAGAACATAACACACACCCACATCATGTTAAAATGTACAAATCATCTAACCAACACCATTATATTCATCATTACTAGGCCTAAATTGACTACAGTCCAACTAAGTCTCATAATCTTGTCATTATTATGACAAGTCACTTCTTTTTCCTTATTTTTTTAGTAGGTGCATGATTTGTTTATATTTACCTCTATTTGGCCTTCACTTGCACTGAGTTGTATTTTTTTTTTTTTTGCTTTTCTTCCTCTTTGAAGGATCCCTGATCCTTCTTTCGATGAATTCTGTCATTTTGATAAATATTCTGGCTTTTTTTTGTTCTTTAAAATAAACTATATGCAAGCCACTAATATCAATTTAAGATTTTATAGATCTAAATTATCTCTCATCTTGCATTCATATACTCACAACATATAATTGAAGAGATTCATCATTTGATCACTGTACCTATTATACATGGCACAGAAAGCAAGACCAGGAATAGGAGAGCCTGCTAGCTTTCTGGATGACGCAAGTTATTTCACATCCAGCATCAGGAGCAGCAGATTTGGCAGAATTCAATATCTTCTAGATGCAGCATTAAAGAGAAAGTGCAGAAGTTATGAATTCATAGATCATATTCACTCTTTTTTTCTTTTTTTTTTTGGAATAAATAAGAGTAACTTTATGAGAAAAAGAGCATCAAGACGATGCTAACAAATACATAGATCACATTCTCTCTTAAACCCCAATTGCTGTGAAGGTAGGTTTAGGAATAATAATTCACTAATTTAATGCTATACTTAAATTTTGAAGCACAAAAAGCAAGAACAGAGAAACTAGTAATATTTATATGTAGTGATTTCTTCTACATTCAGCAATAAAAATAAAAATAAAAAAAAAGAAAAAGATACTAGATTTTAAAATTTCAAGAGGACACAATTTCATATGCACCATTAAAGAAGCACACAAAGTTAGTTACAGTTTTAGGATCATATTCTCAGTTTTTCTTACTTAAAACCCTGGTAGTTGCAATGGAGAAGCATGGGAATGTATAACCATAAGCTTTTTTTTTCCAAATTAGTTGGGGTCTCTCAGAATGTATAATCATGTAGCAACATCACGTCAACTTTACAATCTACAAGCCTCAGAAATCAAGAGCAGCACCAAATCACTGCCAGATATTGTCTCCCATATGTCACCAAGGGTTCCATTCTCTTCACTAAAACCGGCAGCACGTGCCTCAGCAAAGGAACGAGAACCCTTCCTGAGACCAATCTGTATTACAAAGCAAACACAACAAACATGTTAAGATAGACCAATTCACAGAACAAAAAGGGAGAAATAAATATAATATCAAAAGTAATGCAAACAACACCTTGACCACAATGTCTGATTTTGCTTCTGCAAGAGAATCCCTCAGATTTTGTGCCTGAGCAGGACCCTAAAATGAAAAAGAATTGTATTAATAGATATCCTTATTAACAATGTTCATCTATTAAAATCCCACATTCATGACAGCACTAATAAATTGAATTTAGAGTATGAAAATTCATTAATCCAACCAAATAGAGGGAAAATGTTGCACATTTGGACAAAATTACCAATATATCCCTTCACTCACAACAAGTTATACAAAACAATGCCAACAAATGCATTTACTAATGTATCAGGCCAATATCAAAATCACTATATTTTTGCATTAATTTCCTCAGTCCAAAATCAAATCAATAAATAATAAAAAAAAAAAAACAAAAAAAAAACACAGATCTTCTTTTCTTTTCTTTTCTTTTTTAAATAGGTAGGTCAGTTCATTTCTGGAGCAGACCACCATTTGTAAAACCACTACCTATGTTTGGTTTGGTTTTTAGAAACTTGTTTCAAAAATTCTTTCTAAAAAAGTAAAAATTAGTTTCATGAAAAAATTAAAAACACTTATCATTTTTATATAGTTCTATCATTTTGGATGACAAAAATAATTTTAAAATTTATTTTTGTCAAACTAGTTTCTAGTTTGCCAAAAAAAAAAAAAAAAAAAAAAAAGAAAAAAGATCTATAGATTGAAACCAAACATAGCCATATCCCTCCCCACTGGCTCAAAGAGAAAAAGAAATTAAAGGTTTGTTCTTTCAAATTTGTAGATTCCATGAGTTCATTTATAAAAATTTACACCCACCAATTACCCCAGCAAATAAAATTAATATATATATATATATATATAATATCATGAATAGAAGTAAACACAAAATCAGAACAACGCTGCATTGCATAACAACAATATAAATTACAAGCTGACATCAAAATAGGACAAAACTTAATGCACCATTTATTCCAATAGAACAAGGAAAATGTTAAGATCAGGAAAAGAAATGCATTTTGATAGATAATCGAGGCTTTACCATTGTCTAGAGTTTCAAAACAAAAATGTAAATGAACATAATTTTCCAACTTCCAAAATGTTTTGTAATAAGGGTTTGGATTCTCTCAAGTTGGCCATCTCAATTAAGAGAACATTTGGTCTTGGCAGGCCCATTTTGGAGCCAACCTTGGTGATCCTAACCGTTCACTTTCTAGAACTCATTGGGTAGAATATTCATGCAAAAGATAAAATGATAAAACATTAGTAAATATATGTTTGGATCACATTTGTATTACAAAAAATGGATCGTTATTCTTGAAATTATAACTGTCGTCCATTTTTTTAAAACAAATGTAATTCAAATATATAGCAACCAATGTCCGATCATCTAGATTTTTTAGATGAATATTCTACTCAAACGAGTACTACAAAGCGAACAGTTCGAATCATCATCGAGCTCAAAATGGGCCCACAAAGCTCAAACGCTCTCTCAAGTTGGATAGCCAAATTGAGAGAATTCGAACCCCTATAATAAATCCTAATGGTGTGTTTTGAATTATAGATTTGAATATTTGGAAAGAAAAATGAAAAAGGAAAAAGATGACAATGTGAATGAAATAAGAGCATCTAATTCTTTTTTCTCATCTTCCAACTTCGGCAAAACACAAAACTTGAGTTAAAAATTCGAAGGTTTGAGTTCTCTGTTGCTTGTGGCGTAAAGATATCTAAATCATGCATTACTTGGCTAAACCAAGTTTACCTTTTTGGAAACAAATATTTCAATTTCCCTTTTTCCCAAACTAAAATATATATATATATATATATATACCCATCATGCCGTGTGCAATAAACATTAAATTCAATCTTGAATATTATATTTTAACATTTTGCTCCAATGGTTTTCACTCTACAAACACAGGAATAGTAAAATACAATAATCACATAAATAAAATAAACTAAAAACTAATAACAATAATCAGAAGTGTTACAAGATCAAGGTAATGAAGGAGTGACCAATACCTGTGAACCCCAGCCAATAACACCAATTTGCTTAATGCACTTGAAGGCATCAGGTAGCAACGGAAACAGATCCCTCCCTCCTCTAACAATATACTACAAATGCACAACACAATCATCACACACACACACACACACACACACACACATATATATATATACACACAGAGAGAGAGAGAGAGAAATGTTGAGAGAGCAAGTGAGGAAATGAAGAAAACACCTCGTCATGGCCAGCAAGAGTAATTTTCTCCTTCTTGAACACTGAGCTTTCGAAATCAAGTGAAGTCATCTCGGGCATAGAGTCCATGCGAGCTCCTAGAGCTGAGCCTAACCCAACCCTATTTCCAAGCATGACTTGAGCTTTGAGAGATTTCAAAGCTGTCTTCGAAGACAAAGACGAGAGAAACCCAAGATTGAAACCTAGGGTTTTGGAGGCAGGCTTCAGGGTTTTGGAGGACGAAGATGCAGAACCAGCAGCGGCCGCCACTGAGGGAGAGAAGGAAGTAGCCGCCGACATGGATGACTGAGACTGATGAAATCATTGAGAGATCAGGCAGTGATAAGTAGGTGTGTGTGTAGTGTGATTCAGTGCTATTTAAGCGTAAAAGAGAAATCATGCGGCGGGTGGCAGATTGACAAATTTGTCATTAGAAACCACCATTTTTCTATCAAAAACCGACAAATTAGTTGGCAAATAACAACAGTTTCAACTTGGCAGTTCGGGAGGTTTGGCGAATTATAGAAAACTTAATTCAAATTACAAAACTTGAATCAAATATTTTTTAAAAAATTAATTTATAAATCAACTGAACCATTCAAAATTAAAATAGATATCCATTCATCTAACATTCAACGTTGACAAACTAGCAAATTAAAATTCCAACAATCCAAACAAATTATATAATAACAATCCAAAACCACTGCCTAAACCTTCCAAGTGAAAAAAAAAAAAAGAAAAGAAAAAAAGTGTTAATTTGCTTCTGTACCACCACAATCTCTCTTTTCAAGTTGATAAGGTTTGTTGGTTTATATATATATATATATGGGGGCAGTTTGCCTCCAGTCCTTAATCGAACTGAACGGTGCTGTTCGGCCTGTGAGAACCCACCATGGGTCCCGTTTTGATAATCCGAACCGTTCAATGTGTAAAACTCGTCGGGTACTATATACTTGTAAAAAATCACTCTGATTGATATCGATAGCTATCTCATCTTAACAGTTTTTTGTCGACCGTTAATTTGTTCACCGTCTATTTTTTTTATATATAAAACTGATTTGATCACATAACTATCGATATTCGATCAACGTAATTTTTTACATGCATATGATAGTCGACAAGTTCTACATATTCAATGGTTTGGATTATTAAAACAGGACCCGTGATAGCCCTTACGGGCAGAACAGTACCGTCCAGTCCGATTAAAGACTAGAGGCAAGCTGCTCCCTATACATATATATAGATGAATTTTTTTATCATCCAAAAATAAAATAATCATTCTTACCCAATTTATCACCAAAAAAAAAAAATAATCATTCTTACCCAGTTATTAGTACAAAATAAAAATTGAGTTTGAGTTTTTTGGATTAAGTTTTTTAAAAATTGAGTTTTTTGATTTTCGTATTTTTTTAGCGAATATTTTTAAAATTTTAAATATTTTTTTTACTTACTTAGATGTATGTAAAAAATAAAAAAATTGTGAAAAAATATTTTAAAAAATTAATAAATACATAAAAAAAAACAAAGAAAATATACTGAATTCTCTTTTCTTTTTCTTTTTTTGTATTTTTGGTATTTAGTGAATTTTTTTTAAAAATTCATAAATTTTTTACTTTTTAAAGTATATTTATGTTAGGTATGTTTAAAAATTAAAAAAATACTTAAAATATTAAAAAATTCAATAAAAACAAAAAAAAAATTCAAAAAAAAAGAAAATAAAATTTTCTGAAAAATATTTTTACAAAACTCTAATCAAGCAATTAGAATACAATTTAAAGAAGAATATTACTTGACAGTAGAATATTTAGTCAGTACATTGTTAAAATCACTCAATGTTCATCAAATATAAGAATTTTCCACCCTCTCACAACTTCAAAATAAACAGAATCAGGTCAGCAAAAAACAAGAAAAAAAAACAGACTGTGGGAGGGAGAGAGAGAGAGAGAGAGCAGAAAGAGAAAGAAAGAGAGACTTACCAAATCGGCAAGTTGTATGGCGATCTGAGAGGAGACTAGCTGGCGGCGGCGGCGGGCAATCGGCAAGGTGAGGAGGAGCGAGATGGAGACACGGAGTTCGTAAAATGAATGAGATGTTTTGGGACTGTGGATTAGGTTAAGGAGCCGTAAAATCAGCTTACACGATGCTATTATTTTAGTAATTTTTTAATTTTTTTAGTTAAAATATGAGTTAAAAAAAAATTAGGAATGCTGTTACGAAGCCCGCGCAACAACAACTGTTGTGCAGTAAAATGGACCTATTTCAAGACCCATTTTGATAATTCAAATGTTCACATTTTAGAATACATCAAATAGCACATATTTGTAAAAAACCAAGTTATTCAGATATCATTTGTCTATTCATCCACTAACATTTATATTCATTTTAATAATTTAAACCACAATTATTATTTATTTTTATAGATACAAATGTAAGTGGACGAATGGATAAACGATATCCGATTAACTTGATTTTTTTACAAGCATGTTCTACTTGATGTATTTTAAAATGTAAACGGTTCGTATTATCAAAATTAGCCCATTTCGCCGCATAGCAGCCCACGCAGCAACATCTCCAATTTGTAAAAAAAATTGGTATATTTAGAATAACTTTTGATTTTTTTATGAAAATATATGCAAAAAGTAAAGACAAAATGAAATCTTTGACTTTTTGGTATAGGTTATAGGCTTTTTGATTTTTTTAGTAACTTTTTGACTTTTAAATTAAAACAAGCACATGCTTAAAACAACTTTTAGCTTAAATTGAGCTATTTTGGTGTGTTTGGTAGAACTTACGGAGATATATTATAGCTTTAATTAAGTCATTTTCAACTTAAATTTGTAAGCAGCTCGGGGGGTGCTTTTTGATTTCAGCTTATGTACACAGCTGAAATGGGGGCATAAATGATTTAGATGTCCCTCCAAAACTTCAAAAATTACGAAAATGCCATTATATAAACCCTTTTCTCTCTTGACCTAACACCCTTCTCTCCTCTCACACGGAACTTCTTTCTTCTCCTCTCATTTTTGGCGAACGACAAAGAACTGCCTCCACATCTCTAAGATCACAGGCGATCGTTCACTTTGGTCCCCTGTTTTCCGTTGATCTCCACCAAAAAGATAAGATTTTAAACCCTATGTTTGTTATATATAGATAGATATATATATATATATATACACACACACATCGATTTAGGGTTTGTTTTTGTTTTTGGTTGCTCTGTGAAATGGTGCATCCGATTATTGAGAAGCTCTGTCTCTCTCTCTCTCTCTCTCTCTCTCTCTCTCTCTCTCTCTTCCCTTCTCTTTCTGATTACTGTGAAATGGTGCATCCGATTACTGTCAAATGGTGTGCATCCGATTACTGAAATGGTGTGCTCCTGTTTTCAGGCGATCGTTTTTTGTTTTTGTTTTTGAAAATAGCTGAAAAGCTAGTGTTTGTACGTAAGTAATTTTCATTTTTTTCAAATAATTGAGGTCTGAAATTTAAAAAAAATTACTTTCTTTTCCTTAATTTTCTCAATATTATCTAGGGTTTTTAATTCTTTTATTGTTTTTATTTATATGTATTTTTAGATTTTGAGGGCATTACTTTGGTGAAGCTAGGGTTTTATACAATTTCTAATCATTTTTGAACTGAGAAATGTCATTCTTCTAAAATTTGTACATGTTCTTCAAATTCTGGGTCATATTACAAGGATAAGTGTTCTGGTTTGCATTTCCAATGTCCCAAACAGATTCTGGAAAAACTAGTTAGTAATTAATTGTAAATGATGTATATATGTTGCAAAATTATATTGGTATGGCCCCAATAGTTGACCTACAACCTAATTTTTTTCTGGTAAATGAATTACATTAAATTCTCTACCTATGCACCCAAGGCAACCCCAACTTGCTCTAACCTAAACCAACTCTCTACCCACAAAAATGTTTATTTTGCAAATGAATGTAAGAATTATTTGTGATCCCCATATTGAAAATAATGCATTTTATTAGATGTATGTCAATTCAAATTCAAAATCAGATTAGAAGAAATGGTGTGCATCCATATATAAGAGGCAACCGTAAATACTATTTTCATTTCAAAGTAATAATTAACTACATATGGAACTTGGGTGTTACATATAATTAATGTTGTTAGGATATTTCTAATAATGAATAAATATATTTTTATTCTAAATTTTGTACTAGGATTGTATTGGAGCAAATGACGGAACATACATCAAAGCATATGTATCTCCAGATAAGCAATCTTTTTTCATAGGTAGAAAGGGATATGCAACTCAAAACATAATGGTCGCATGTGACTTTGATATGTGTTTCACATTTTGCTTGCCAAGATGGAAAGAAAGTGCACACGATACTCGGATCTTCTTAGATACAATTAGGAATCCTAGTTATAATTTTCCAAAACCACAAGGAGGTAACTATTTTACATTTATAATTGTTTACTTTAATTTCATTTTGAAATTTTAAAATAGATGAGTTTTACTTGGTGGATGTTGGGTATCTAAACATAAAAGGATATCTTGCACCTTACAAAGGAGAAAGATACCATCTAGCTGAATTTGAACATGGTCAACCCCCCCAAAAAAAAATGCACAAGAAAAATTCAACCAAGCATATTCATCACTTAGAAGTGTAATAGAAAGAACGTTTGGGGTTTGGAAAGTAAGATAGCCGATAATAAAGGATATCCCACCAAACTACAAGTGGCCAACCCAAGTCAAACTTGTTTGTGCAACAATGGCAATTCATAATATCATCCGACGAAGTGAGTTTCGCGATATTGCATTTGACTCTTATGATAAATTCACGGATTATGTGCCTAATGAAAAGGAAGGATCAAGGTCTCAACAAGCACATCATGGAAATCATATTCAAGGTGATGACAACGAGATGGAAGTGATGAGACATAATATTTGTATGTCAATTTGTAGATGAAATTAGGAGTTATCTAATATCTAGGAAGTTTTATTTTTATTACCTTAATAGTAATTTATTGTATTTTTATTGCAATGACATTTTTTTGTTCCCTTGTGAACTCAATATTAAAAAAATAAATAAATTGAGGTAATGTAAAAATGTACCAATATAGGTACTAATTATATTAATTTCCATTAATGAAATAATTTTTTCAAAATTTAATGTGAAGAAAATGACAAAATTACAATTTTTATGTTCATAAGGGCAAAAATGACAATTATACAGCAAAAAACTATTTTACAGCTTATTTACCAAACACTACTCTGCTGTTTAAATCCATAATCTCACAACTGCACCAAACAGGTTACCAGCTTATATTCACAGCTATAAGCTACAATCTATAATCACTTTCCCATAGCTCTACCAAATGGGTCCTAGTTGGGAATTGATTGTGTGTGTGCGTGTGAATGTATTTACATTTGGTTTGATAGCTTTAGAGCTTATTTGGCATGACCTACACATTTTTTTAAAAAAAAATCTTTGCAGCAAGTTCCTCTCCAGTTGAAAATTCAATTAGAGGATACTATTAGGCCTCCGTGAGCTCATTATAGAGCCTGCATTAATAATCTAAACCATTCACTATATAGGGCTCATCAAGTATTTTATCCTTACAAAAAACCACATCAATCGAATATCAATAAACACTCGATCGAATTACATTTGTATCAACAATTTATATTAAAAATTATATTTACTGTTAACACAAATATGATTAGATCAAGTGAATATCGATACCCGATTAATATGATTTTTTACAATAATGAAGCACTCGACAAGCCCTACATATTGAACGGTTCGGATCATCGATGCGAGCTTCGTGGTGGGATCACAGATGCCCAATAGCACCATCCAATCCGATTTGGACTGGAGAGGAGCCTGCTCCTTTATCTTTTTATTTTTTGGGGTCATATCACCTTTTTACTTTTCTATACTTTTTTTTGTAAAAATACGTATTTAAATCATCACAAACAACTCATTAATCTAAGAGTTAGATAAAGATAAATATAAATACATAAACTAATGGTGAGGCAGTTAGCAAGTTGATTTTTTGGAATCGTGCCGACTCATCACAACCAAAACCTTCACCCGCCCCGCTATAATTCAAATAAAGCGTACTTTAGATGATTTCGATTGTATTTTTCACAATCCTAATAATAACCAAGTGTATAAATTTGAGATTTCTATGATGCACAGTGTGCATTGTGCAACTTATAAGAGAATTTCTAATCTTTTATCTTTTCTTTTATCAAATTTAAATTTGATAAAAAAAAATTAAAAATAATCAAATCAAGAGAGAGTTTTTTTTTTCATCAAATTCAGAACTCATCAAATCTTTTTATCAAATTTGAATTTGATGAAAAAAAAATTAAAAAATGAAACATTGGAAATTATTTTTTTTCATCAAATTTGATGAAAAGAAAAAATGAGGATAATATACAAAAAATTTAAGAAAAAATTTAAAATAATTCATATCAAATTAAATTTTTTTACTCAAAATTAGATGAAAATTTAGTGAAAGATTGGAGCGCACACAAAACAAAACTTGTGTAAATTTAGTAGACGTGTGAGTACATCATCTTTGTGCCACATGGTTCACGAGTTGTTAAGGTAGCGTTTGGTTGTGAAAAGGAACCCAAGAGGATGTGTCACTTTGGTAAGATTTTGGGCATAAGTCTTAAGGTCTCAGGTTTCACTCTCTTTAGGGCCCGTCATTCAAGCAACAACACATATGATTAGTAGGACGGACATTCTAAGCCTAGGCGAACCGTACCTAGTGTTAGGAGTATGGGTTTGAATTCCTGCCTTTATACGAGTCCGTAACTTACCGCTATATGGTTGAGTGATCCTGCTATGTAGCAACCAGCTAAGAATGATCTTTGCAATCTCGACTCCTCGTAGGGTATACCCTCAAAAGTTACTCCTATATAGTTAGACCTTTTGGTTGTGAAAAGGGAAAATTAGGTGTGTTTTTTATTATTATTTTATTTTATCCATATAAGGCAGGTATGTCAAAGACTTTTAAGATTAATATGGTTAGTTCAATGGCAAGATTTTCAAATTCTTTACTCAAAAGTTTGGGTTTGAGTCTTTATAACCTTTAGTTGGGGTTAAACATAATTCTTAGCACCTGACATTGGGGCGATAAGATTCCCTACAGATATGTTGTGGATGCTAAAGGGTAATACTTCCAAACGAGTATGTGGAATAGCATATCTACATATCCATTTTTAATATAAAAAAAAATAAAAGACTTTTGATCATTTTTATCTCAGTATAAAGAGAATTCTATTATGTTTTCCCATAGACCATCTCCAATCTAGATCCAAAATTTTCATCAAATTTAAAATTGATGAAAATTTGATGAAAATGATGTTCTAACCATTTCACCAAATTGGTATCAAATTAAAGGAATCCTACAATTTTTCATCAAATTAAGGGAGCGTTTAACCTTTCATCAAATCTTGCAGGTGACCGTTGGTGAACAACCGAATGGATGACCAACCAGTCAACCGAGTGGATGACCGGCCAAACAACCGAATTAAAGAAAATTTACACGAGGTTGGTCGGCCACCTAGACATCCCCCGATCGTCCTCCCGGTTAACCAGTTGTTTTGATGAAAATTGAAAATTTAGCATTGAAACACTTGGTATCAAATGAAGTTTTTAACCCAAATCTGTACTCAAATTTGATGAACAAAAAATAATAAGCGTTAGAGATACTCTTAGTTGGTAGAGATATTTACAAATATTGGGGGTGTTTGGCTACTTCTTTTTTGGTTAAAATAATAAAGATAAAAAAATGCTAAAATAATCAATAAAATAAAATATCACTTTCTACACATTAATCAATCATTTTTTTCTCTTACAACCATCTATTCAATTACACACACACACACACACACACACACAAATCCCAAACCGTCTCAAACAGAATTTTTTTCCCCATCTCATAAAATAGAAAAAAATATATATATATTCAAAAAGTCAATTAAAACAACCAAGTTCCCAAATAGGTCAATTATTGATTAGAGGATTTGATCGTCTAAAATTTAGATATTCAATTAGATTGTCTAATCTGACTTATTGTGAATTTATTTTAAATTTGTCTTGATAATTTCTATCATTTATATGATCTTTAACAAAATTATGCATATAAAAAATCAAATCTTTTAAGTATTAAAAACCACTCAAGTACATCATATTTACAGTATCTAGGAAATAATTAAGAAAGCCTATTGATTCAAGTGTCCAATATTAAAAAGGAAAAATTAGTCTAAGGTCATTCTTCCATTTTTAGTAATAGAAGAGATTCACAATATTATTTTATGATGTCTAAGGTCCCTCAATCCCACACTCATATGTTACAGAGAAATTTGATTCTCTCATATCAAATCTCTCTCTATCTGCTCAAAACCTACCAAACTCATCGCACAAATCCAAAACCAATCCACTCCCGCTCTTTCTCTCTTCTCTCTTCTCTTCATCTGCCCAAACCAAACCCTAGCCTACTCACAATCTAGATCTCTATACTCTCCTCTCTCTCTCTCTCTCTCTCTCTCTCTCTCGAATCACCAATACACAGACATACCATTGACAGCGAAATGTCTGGGCCGTCGTCCATCAGGTCTCCAGCGTAGGTAGCGACGCTGGTGGATGGGAACGTGAAGTACCGCGATATGAGCCGAACCAATGAGATTTGAGCCGCAATTTCTTGCTTTCTTTTTTCTTTCTCTAGCAATATGTCTCTCTCTCTCTCTGTACGTTGTGGTGTAAGGGTTTGGCAGTAGTGCTGTAGGTGACGGCCTACTATAAGCCGCTGGTGGAATCCTCAACTATGGCCTCACTCACATTGTTGTCACTCCTCAGCTATGAAGGTAACTACTACCACTACTTCTCTGATTTTAATACTATCTTTGTTTAAACATTAAATTCAATTTAGGAAAAAAACAAAATTGTAAAAAATGTGCCTTAGATTGGAAAGACTGCATTCATCTATCTGGGTGGAATGTCAAATTTTGAACAAATGGCTATCTAAGAGAGGTAGAGGTTGTTGATTTACATTGCAGAGAGAATATGAAGAGTTCAAATGGCTATCTAAGAGAGGAAAAGCCGATGATGGGGCTTCCATATTGTTTTGGAGAGAATTTCTCTAGTTTTGTTGAAGGTAGAGAAAATGATAAATAAATCAGAAAAAAATTATAAGTAAATCAAAGAGAATTTCTTTAGTTCGAAGAGAATTTCTCTGGTTTGGATTGAATTTTTTCTAGTTTGGACCAGAAAATTTCGCTAGATTGAATTTTCTCTGGTTTGGACCAGATAATTTCTCTGGATTGAATTAAATTTTGTCTGGTTTGGACTAAAGAATTTCTCTAGATTGAATTTTCTCTGGTTTGGACCAGAAAATTTTTCTGGATTGAATTGAATTTTCTCTGGTTTGGACTAGAGAATTTCTCTAGATTGAATTTTCTCTAGTTTGGACTAGAGAATTTCTCTGGTTGAATTTTCTCTGGTTTGATTTGAGGGACCTTAGACATTATGAAAATATTAGATATTCTTTATGCTATAAAATCTTAATACCAGGGACCTTAAAAAAAATTCCCTATTAAAAACTGTCCCTAATAATTACCTCCATACTAGGCTTATCAACTTAAAAATGTGATTTTTATTTATTTATTTATTATCAAAAAATTAATAAAAAAATGAAAAAGTCTATAATTAGGAGGGAAAAAAATCAACAAATATCCTAGACTGTCAAATTTATATGGCCCTGCTTGGAACTTGACTATTTTAGTCTAGTTAAAAAAATTGTATTTGAGAAGATAGTTAACTTTTCCTTTTTTTATAATTGATTTAATAGTTATGAAAGAAAAAATAAAATGATCATAATTTAAATATGATATTTTATCTTATTAATTATTTTAATTTATTTTATTTTTATTAATTATTTTGGCCTCCGACCCTCTATCCAAACAAGGCCACTATATAATGAAAGTGATTGTATAGTTACAGTTACACCATCAATCTTGACCCTTTTTTTATTTTTTATTTATTTTTAGCGAGTTCCTAGAATCGTTGGAGGGAAAAAAAAATCATGGTTGTTTGGTTGGTAGAGGGCATCTCTTTAGGCTTTTTGGTCTCGATGCTGTAAATTCATGGGGAAATTACAGAAAAATGGTAGGAATAAAAATAATTGGGTAAATTACATTTACCTCCCCTGAGGTTTCTGACAAATACAGGGACCTCCCCTGTGGTTTGAATAATTACAGTAACCTCCCCTGCTTTACCTGACAATGTCAAGATTCCCCCATTCCGTCAATTATGTACAAACAACGTTAGTTGCCTATACAAAATGACCATATTACCCCTTCATTTGAGGGCAAAAAGACAAAATACCCTTTGTTCACTTCCTCATACAACCTTATCATGCACCTCATTCTATTTGATAATTATCCATCTTCATCTCTTTTCTCTCTGCATTTCTCCTCCACTACACCCAATTTCTACCTTCTCCCTCTACCTGCTTCGACTCTCCATTGCCACCAACTTCTAACTTCATAACCCCCAACCACCACAAATCTCCATTGCCCTAACCGTATATGCTACTATATCTCAACAAGTAGAAAATCGAGACACCAAACCCATGAGGAGCACAGAACGAGACAACAATGCCAAAAAGAGATAGACAGAGAGATGTCGAAGGCAGATTCTCAGTGGTGTCGATCTTGATCTTGCTGATCTTGCCGATCATCGTACACCACCAGATCTCATCGTCTTAATGTTCGTCGTTGTAGGAGTTCATGGTGATTAGTCTTTAAGGGAGGTGGCACCGGCGTCCATGGAGTTCTTGATCACTATGGCTGTAGATATAATGGTGTTTGTCTTGATTTCGATGTTGCTTGTTAGAGGTTAAGAACAGAGAAAGTGGAGATGGAGGTTGAAACAAAAAGGTTTGTTGGCAGAGGGGGGGAGATAGAGGGAGGCAGTGGTGTGTGTAGAGGATTTGAGGGCAAAAAAAAAAGATGGAAGGAAGAGTGAGACATTGGGGCAGTGAGTGGTAGAAGTTGAACCAGAAGATGGATATGGAAACAAAAAATGGGGAAAAAAAAATTCACCTTATTCTCCTACAATCTTACTCTTTCTTCTATTTCCTCTTTTTCCCCATGGATGACCATTTCTTTTCTTCTCTCTTTCATGCTCTCCAATCAAAATTCATCTACTCCCCCTGATTTAGTTTTCCCTTCTCTTATTTGTTGCCCACTCTCATCCTTTCTAATTTAAAACCAAATCACACCAAAAAAATAAACCAAATTCCAATTAAAAAATAATCACAAATCTATATCACTATCCAAATCTTCCAAAGACTTGACTGAAACCTCAAACAAAGATTCAATACAAAAAATCTCATTAAAGCTTAAATCCATAACAAAGAAATAAATCTCAAATCAAATAAAAATTCAGATGAAATAATTTGCAGGTTTTGATTTGGTTGCCTTTGAGAAGGGTAAGAAGAGATGAAGAAGAAAGTTGGTTGGTGATTGTGCTCTGTTGGTCAAACGTAAAAAGGAAGGAAGATGATTGTGTTGTGTTGGTCAATAAAGCAAAAAGGAAGAAAGCATAAGAGGAATAAAAATAAATAAAAAAATAAAAAAAAGGGTAGATTCAATCTCATGTAACCCAATTCATGGAGTGTTTTGAGACACTTGAGGGCATTATGGGTATTTCATTATTTATCTTTGATGACATCATCAATTTCTGTTAGTAGTGTGAACGGCAGTTAAAAAATGGGGGAATCTTGACATTGTCAGGTAAAGTAGGGGAGGTTACTGTAATTATTCAAACTACAGGGGAGGTCCCTGTATTTGTCAGAAACCTCAGGGGAGGTAAATGTAATTTACCCAAAATAATTTGTTAATAAGTAAGATGTTTCAAAAATTTCAAAACAGATGAAATGCTTAAAATTATTTGCAAAAGAATGATGTTATTAATTTACAAGATAGAAATACTCTTCTCCCCTCGTATAATTAGCATACTTTGACCCAAGGCACCAACCCCAAAGAAAATGACTATAAAACCATCTTATATTTTAAACAAATCGCCCCAAGTCCCGCAATAAACTCTGATGCCGTTAGATAACACTTACGTTTTCAGTTTTTATTACAAAATTTTAAAAACTCAAATAAAAACTTGTTTGGTAAATTTTTGATTTATAAATCAATGGTCTCAGTTTATAAATTTGGCCAAAAAATGAGTTTACGTTTTGAGTTTTGAGTTTTTTTTTTTACCACGCAACACTAGCCACCACCCGCCACCATTTTCCACCACCGTCTTCCGCTACCACCACCCACCACTCACCACCCACCTGCCACCACCACTCACCACCCACCTGCTACCACCACTCACCACCCACCTGCCACCACCACCCACCACCCACCTGCCACCCACTCGCCACCACCACCCACCCCTCGCCGCCGCCACCACCACCACCCACTACCTACCTGCCACCCACCCGCCACCACCTACTACCCGCCACTACCATCCACTGCCCGCTACCACCACCCGCCACCACCACTCACTACTCACTTGCCACCACCATCCACTACCCACCACCACCACCCACCCGCCACCAGCCACTTGCCACTACCATCCACTACCCGCCACCACCAGCCACCTGCCACCCACCCGCCACCACCACCCACTACCATAACCCACCACCCACCCGCCACCCACCTGCGACCACCACCCACCTACCGCCACCACCACCCACCACCCGCCACCACCACCCACTACCCGCCACCGTCACCCACCCACCCAACCACCCACCACCACCCGCCACCTACCCGTCATCCGCCACCTACCTGCCACCACCACTACCACCACCCACTCGCTACCACCAGTCACCGTCACCCATCAGCCCACCCACAACCACCACCACCCGCCACCACCACCCACCCCGCCACTAACCGCCACCACCACCCACCCACCACCCACCATCACCACTTTCCACCACCGTCTTCCGCCGTCACCACCCGCCACTTGCCACCACTTTCCACCACCGTCTTCTGCCATTATCACAAACCACCTGCCACCATTTTCCACCACCGTCTTCCGCCACCACCTCCCGTCTCCACCCACCACCTGCCACCACTTGCCATTTCTTACTCTTTTTATATTTTTAAATTTTTTAAAACATTTTGTCTAAACCAAACGTATTTGTAGTTTATGTTTTTCTAAAAATAAACAAAAACCAGTTTATAAATTTTTTGTAAATAAAAACTGAAAACGTAAACGTTACAAAACAGGCCCTAATTATAATTATTCTAGTAGGGGTAATGTAGTCATTTAATTAATTAAAATTTGAAAATGTCAAAGGATATTCAATAAAATTTTTGATTTTCATGAGGTTTTCAATTAAAAATATTATTATTATTTAGGTATTTATGATCTTTTAGTGGTTTTTTGCTTCTTTCTATTAGTTGAGATTCATTTTGCTTTGTTTGAGATTGCTTGAAATTTGTGAGAAATTTATTTAAAATTTCTCTGAAAGTGCTTGATTGTTGTAGTTATTGTCTTTCTAGAGATTGTTCTTGTTGTTTTTGAATTTTGTTTTTACAAAAAAAAATTATTTTCCAATTGGGCGAGTTTTGCTAGAAAATGAGGAGGAAGAGAAACAATTGGGATGATGATTTGGCAGATTCGACATTGTCAAAACTTATGCCAAACTTTGCCCAAGTTCTGACATTTTCATAATTTGACAATTGGTATAGTGAAAGTTAATTTTGATAACTCTTGTCAAAATTTAACTTTGACAACTCCAATGGCCTATCATTAGAGATGCTACTAGCGTTATCAATCGTGCCATCATGCTAAAAATATTATGTCAAATTTTAAAACAATGAATTGATTATCAACTTTTTTAAATTTATTGTACTATCTTAAAAATGTTAGGAGATGCTCCTAGTGTTAACAATCATGCCATCATGCCAAAAATATTGTGCCAAATTTCAAGGCAATGAATATTAACTTCTTCTTCTTCTTTTTTAAAATTTAAATTTACTACTTTCCTGAAAATGTCATGTCATGCAATTTTGTTTTTTTATAAATTAATATAAAAATAAAATTAATGTTCAAAAAAATACTAACCATCATATAAATAATTTTAATTCAAAATGAAACTTTAAAACATTCCATAAAAATATACAAACCATTAAATTTGATTTAATTTATTTCATATAAGTTTAAATTGGGCAAATGAATTAAAGTTTTTTTCAATATTAATTATTGAATCACAAATTTTAAATAAAAGTGTAGTTTAAAAACACTAAAAACCCATATAATTAGGACACAATTATATCTTACGGTAAAAATTACGAAACTATGAAATGCCTTACATTTTTTATATAATCACATTAGGTTCTCTTATGATTTTAATTCACAAGACACCTAGCACCCTTTTCATTTATAATTTGTTAAGCACATGGACAAAAAATATATATATTCTCATTTCTTTTACATTGAAATATATATTAGTCTTTATTAGTTTTTGTATTTTGATATCACCTGCATTAGTTTTAGTCCATTTAACCTTATTAAAATGAAAGTTAGTTTAATTATTTTAAAATCTCAAGAGATGTCAATAATAATTTACCCTAAAAATATAATATTTTGATAATATATCAGGCTAAAATATAACATTAACACAATTATAATTGCAATAGTACTATCTACTGAAAATTATCTTAATACTTATTCGCTTTCAAATTGAGAAATGATATTCAATCGTAATCTTTTTTATTCTTTTTTTGTCATTATGTCTCTCAAAAAAGACGGATGTAAGGCTATAAAAATAGAGTGTTACTATTAGCACTCCATCAATTATTTTGGACCCTTTATTTTTTAGTTTTTTTTAATTAAAATAATAACCTCAAATAAAATTATTAAAAAGGATATCAATAATTTTGGGATACCTTATTTCACAATTAAGCTCATACATCCACTACATCATGAGTTAAGGTTTATGAGAGCACCCACCTCCATAACCACCCATCCCTCTTTTCAAAATTCCACCTTCAAAACCTACCCACCCTTAAAACTTTGAAAACTTTTTGGCGGCAATATTTCGACAATAACGGTGGCAACCATTTGATTATCTACACTTCTCTATCAATGACAAGGAGTGAAAGTTTTTTTGGCAATCACAATTCCTTGAGATGAGAGGAGTACAACAATAAAAGCTCAAAAGAGATTCATAGCTTTGATGGTATTCTTAGCTTAGAAGAGATTGGCATTGTAAGAGTAATTTTTTGAGAAAAAAATGACAAAAACAATAAAAACTGTTCGTCATTTTTTCGGGACTGAACTCTTGAATATATGACCGAAATTCGGAAACACAGGCCCGAACATTGTTCATTTGTTCTCGGACAGGTAATCGAACATTTCTTATTTGTTCAGGAACAGATAACCGAAACTCGTGGAGATTGCAGAACCCACAAAAAGGGAATTTTGAATCAACATCAAAAAACCCTACATTTATTTTCTCAAGTCATGAACAAGTATGTGGAGATAAAATAATAATCACTTTCGTGGGTTTTGTAAGGGTTTTGGGAAGAGAGGCTTTTTGGGGTGTGGGGTGTGGGAGTGCGCATTCAATTGAATAGGTGAAATATTTTCACAAGAATAATTTTGATATTATTTGAAGGAAGAAAATAAATTTTGAGGGTTTTAAAATTTATAAGTGGGAATCTAAAGAAATGGGAGGTCCAAAATAATTAATGAGGTGCTAATAGCAACACTCTAAAAATAATATGAATATCATATCCTTCATGATTTTGTGAAAGGTTTTATATTAGTTATCTCATTTTTCTAAGACGTAAATAAATACAGAGTTTTGTTAACAAGTGCACACTTGTTAAGAACTAGTGCATGCATGTGCCTGAAGGCACGATGTAAATAATGTTGGTATGACATACTTTACAAAAATTAATTAAAATAAATCAATTCAAAATGATAATAATTTCACTGCTACAGAAATCAATTGTGATAAATTAATTCAAAATGACAACAATTTCATTGCAATATAAAACTTCACACATAAGTCAAAATATCAAATTACAATTTTGGCGAACTTCATAATTAAAGTTTAAATAGCAAATTTATAATATAAAAATATTGTGTATAACATAAGCAAAGATATTCATGCCAAAATAACACTTGTGTAAGTGAGTTAAAATGGGACAACCTTCAATAAAAGAATGTGTCTCAATTACTATTATAATTGAATAACCTTTTCACTTTATCAATTTGAAAGCTTCAAGAAATGGTGAATGAACATTTTGGTACATGTTAGAAATTGGGCGCCCATGTGGCATGACCCTTTGAACCTTTTGAACCTGAACCTTTTAAACCTTATCCATGTAAGTTTGAATTTGAATTCAAAACTTATTTGGATAACTATTCAGGATATCTATATCTATCATATCAATAGATATGGATAGATGGATAAATAAATATTGGTTGTTATATATTTGATTATATACATCTCATATGATGTGAATAATATATCGATATTAGATACGTTATGTGGTTTTTTACCCATAACCTTTTTTCCCAGACTCTCTCTCTAACTCTCTCCCATATGAGAACGATCCAACTTCTGCACTGTGACTTGTGTGGGTGATACTCCTTTTGCAGTATCACTCCACTGTTGAATTGGTTGTTCATATTTGGAAGCACGTGATTTACCCACGAGATTCTTCGCTTCAGGCTCTACTAAAAGTATGACTATGAAATTTTTCTCGCTGCGTCATAATACTTTACGATTTACATTGGTATCAGAGCCAATATGGGTATTTTCGTGTTTATTTTTATGTATTAAAATATGTGTATATTTTTTTTATATAAATATATACATGATATATGCATGAATATTAATAAAGGAGGAAGATGTCCACTCTCATTAGATGAAGAGCGTAAAATACTTCATTTTTATGTTCATTAAATGTCATTTTTAATGCCATAAATGTATTTATTTTGGAAAATGGAGTCTGGCAGTACCGAAATTGGACCAGAAAACACCTTGGAAGGTGGCGCGTAGGCCGCACGCGCCACCTGACGCCGTTAGCGGCTACCACGCGCTACCACGCGCTTCCACACGCGTGCTGTCCGCGTTTTCAGGCCCGCTCCGTCCGTGCTGCGCACGCCCGCGCCGGACGCTGAGCCACGCGTTGAGCCGCTCGTTGAGTCGTCTGCGGAGCCGCGCGCTGAGCCGCGCCGTTTTTTCTCCACCGGCTTGGCTGCTGATGTTAAGGGTTTGTTTGTTTTTTTTTTTTAAATTCAGAATTGCGTTAAATAGTCATAAGTAACTCGTTATAGCTTTGTTTTAAGCGTGGTTAGTACTGTTAGACTCAGAATTAAATTTTCTATCTTCTGTAAAATTTTCAAAATTTTATGAACATAAAAAATATTTTTCCTGAAATAATAATTCATTATTTCTGCTTTAAATTGCATCTGGTGTTGCATGATTAAGTTTTTGGGGCTGAATTTTTTATTGTAGGCTACTGTTGTAGTTTACTATTTACTGGTATGGTTATTGCATTTTACCAAATTCTGGAATATTTATTTCTAATTTTATGTGTGTTTATTAGTTATTTAAAATTCTAGAAAATACCAGAAAATTTCAAAAATTTTCAGAAGTGATATACTTTCTGTTATGACATAATTTGAATATTAAATACAGCATATTGTTGTTTTTTGCCTAGAGTTTTTAATATGTTGTAATTAGAATAGCATGATTAATTGTTATTTGTTTAAATTCCATTATTAATTGTGACATAGCATGAGTTGGTTGTGAATCTACATTATGATGCTATTGTATGGAATTAGAATTTTTTATCATGCTTTTATACATGCCATAGTCAGTGAGAGGTAATTCGATTAAGAGAAATCTTTGTAGATTAACTCCTGAAAACCAATATTTTGCGCATGAATTAAATTAAATTTTGGATAATTGTCACCTGTGGCACAAGAGATGATAACGAGCATAGCGAATTTTCGATCTTGCGACTTGTGTAATATTGTCACTATTTAATTTAGATTTTTGTGGCAAAATTATATTATGCTAACCAAATTAATCCCAATGCGAATTTCTCTCTAAATTGATTTAGCTTATGGAAGTTAAATTGGTTGACCTAGACTTAGTAGAGATGTTAAAATGTGAGCAATGTAATCCTATTCTTTAGATGAGCAAAAGTCTTGAAGACTTTAGGTCAGACCTTAATTAAGCCAAAGTAAGGAACTCAAAGTCGCCCTGGTTTTGTTGCCTTGTTTGGCACAACAAAATTTGATGTGTGCGCTATGGTTAGCGGCACACTACGTAGTTTTGATTTGCGAGTATTGGAGTTATGAAATTAGTAAGCCCTCAAAAGATCTGTATATGATCTTGACTATTGAGCTGAGCGGATTGACTTTGTAATTTGACTTGTAAATAATGTTACATCATTGGATGAAGTAATATTCAAGAGTCACGTCATCCAAGAAACGTGAGCTTAAATAAATTAGTCATTAAGTGTAAGACGAGTAGCCAGTATGAGCAGTGTTTTGCTCTCTACCCAATTATTGAGAGTGGATGTAGCAAAATTTCACGCACTATAATAGTATGCATTAAAGTATCACTTGAAGTTAAAAGATTAGCGCTTAGAAGCTGCAAAATCTATTAACACTAAGTGAAAAGATTAGCGCTTAGAAGTTGCAAAATCTATTAACATTAAGTGAAGAGATTAGCGCCAAGTGGTTGCAAAATCTATTAGCATTGCCAACTTGTCTAAATCTGGACACTTACTGTTTCTACACTTGAGTGTGAGACATGAGGAGGTGCTTCTTTGTATGGTTCCTTAGCAAGGCTAATGTTTTTGAATAACATTTACCACTAAGCGCAAACATTGCAACATAGTAATGAAAAGGTCAAGGCCGACAAGGTTATTATGACTCTAAGAATTTGACGCATGGCTCGTGAGAGCATTGTGTTGAATTAGACTCTTTAGCCTAATTCGCGCTTAAGTTACTTCAGGAGCTGTCATAGTTGATAGCTTATTCTCTCCTTCTTGTAGACAGTAGAATTAATTGCAAGTAACTATGAAGCGAGAAATAGAAATGACAAGAGGATTATCGTCATCTTTTAACTAGATGCATTAAAGTGTATGGAGAATAAAATTGACTTGAAGGTGCAGGGGATTAGCACTTACTAGTTAAATTTGCGACTTAGGCGCACTTGATATCTCCATGACATCCTTTTATGATCTAGTGAATATGAATTAGTCGTGAGTCATTACCTAGTTGGGCCTAAACCTTTAAAACTTGTCTTCAAGAACTCACACATTAGGATGATTGGAATTAGTTTATGATATTGGTCATGAACCGGTGGCTTATTATACTTAATCACATTAATGAGAAGATGCATGGATGTTTTGAGTAGGCCCTCTTGGGCCCACTCGCTTGTGACATCCTGCTCTCATATGAATGTGTAACTTTGTTCGTAATGGTTACGCACAAGTAGGAAAGCCGTAGAAGGTCATTTGTATTGGCGCATTTAGTCCACTATGATATTTGTGACTAGATATGTGTAAGGGTATAATAGCTAAGCCTCAATCTCGATACATTTATAGATTACGATACGCATCTGAGTCAAGACTATTTGATCTCCCATAAGTCAAAAGTTTTGAGATGATTTTTGACATTGCACATATGAGGTCGAGAACAATTAGATAAGAGCTTTTGTGCTTTTAGTTTTGACCAAGGTGGCGAATATCTATTTGAGTTGTTTTTTAGAAAGCTCTGTGAAGAGAAAATGGATGCTTAGAAAATTGGTTATTCCTAGTACTCAACAACACAATGGTGTAGTAGAGATAAGGAATTAAATATTGTTAATGTTAGGTGGATAATGGCACAAAATGTTTTTCAATTGGGAATTGCACTAGTTTGTTGCCTATATCCCTAACTAAGTGCCCTTCATATCAGATTTTACACTCCATTTGAGTGATGGGTTAGCGGAGAGCCATCTATGGGCGATCTGTAACCGTTAAGCAGCTTATCTTTATTTTACTTCTCATAAGGTTGCGAAGTTAAGACCTAGGGTTCTATAGCGCATTATTGTATGATGTCTTATAAACACATAGGGTCATGTGGCGCATTATTGTATGCGGTCATGTAAACCCTCCGGGTCATGTGCATATAGTTAAGCAGCTTTGTGGTAGTGTAACTAAGTCATATAAAGTTTTCTTAGTAAATGTGACGTGAATAGAGTTTTGGAACTCTATAAGATAGAGAATTCTAAGCATAGCGCTTTTATGTAGCCTAGTTGAGAATGGAAAGAAATTTCCAATATCCTAGGGACAGTGGAAGCGATGTGCCTACTAATGGATTACTCCATTAGAGAATAGTACTCTGCATTCTTAGTTGCGTCATAGCGAATGTGAAAATTTTCCACGTCATCACTGGGTGATTGAGAAGGAAACATTCATGATTGCTCCGCAAGATGATAAAGAGCCTAGGATAATGCCAAAGGCTCTAGTCCCTTATTTTTAGAAAGTGGATCAATGTTGCACAGTTTAAGACAAAGTCTTTGAGGATTAACCATTTCTATAATTTGGTTGACTTTCCATTATGACGCGAAATTGTTCTAAAGTTATGCGTAATTTGGATAGTCATTGTTGAGGCATAAGGCTCGCTAGATACCGAAAAGTCGCACCATTGAGGAAAGTATAGACCATGAGAAGACTTCCTCCTGGGGAGTGAGGTTATTTTGACTTAGGCTATGATTGACATAAGTTCGGAACATTGATTTGTGGACATTGTGACCCACCTTTCTCGTTAGAGAATTGGATAAGTAGATCCGTACGGATTTACCTTCTGCTTTTATGGTGAAAAGTTAGGAGCGTAAAAAGGTTACTAGTTCCAATAAATCTTTTACAGCCTAAAACAGTTATCCAAATAGTGGTTCTTAGATTCCGTCAAGCCATGATAGGCCAACGATGATCGATGAAGACCACTGAGGCATGATCAATGGTCCAAAAGAAGTTTTTCCTTACTTAGTCAATATGAGCCAGGAATTTATAGGGCTGTCGCCACCTAGGGTGGGCAGTCCTCTGTTTTAGATATGATGGACATGGGTGATGCAATTTATATGCTCGGATGTACGATCCTTAGAGATTGTTTTAGAAGAATTCCTGTTTTGTCTTCGATGACTTACATAAGGAATATCCTAGAATGATTTTAGTTGCAAAATTGCAAACCCATTGACTTACCTATCGGTAAAAGCCAGAGCCTTAGCTATTGAGTGAATCCTCGGATTGTCTTTGGGAGAAACAGATGAACTACATTCCTTGATCTTTTTCTTTGTTGTGGGAGCCTAAAGTACGCTATGTGGGCGTATTCGGCATGATAAGTGTTATCTTTGGTAAATGATCAACTGAGTTGTTTAGACATTGACCTTGCTCATTAGATTGTGGATAGAATGCTTTACTAGTAGTATATTAATTTGCTCCTTGTAAGATTCAATGCGCTAGTTGGGTGCATCTGCGCTAGTTGCGTGTATCAAGAATGAATGCAAATTAGTCACCAAAATATCTTTAGAGAGGTTATTGCGCAAGAGGTAGCGATCTTGAATCACTTCATGTGAGGCACACATGGAGGATTCCGTTGTATATGCTTATCACAAGAGGTGCTGATAAGGCTTATGTTTGGAATCTAGAATTGCGCAAGCTGTGGTCATGTTTTTTAGATCGATCACTTATTTGTTGTGAGATGATCGGATGTTGACACTATTATGGTTTGTGTCATAATGATTAGAGGATGATGATGTCAGCAGGCAAGATTGGCTCACTCACATGAGCAATCACCATTGGCGCTTGGGAGTGAGCAAGGATGAGACTAGTGGTTTATTTTTTATTTGGAGCCAAGAGAGGCTTAAATTATCCACTATGCATGTCGCCTTGGTTATAACCAAGATGAGGTCGTGTTAAGGACAAAACATGGATGTTAGTACCCACTTTCCATGTTGTGCCTGTTATAATTAGCCAGATGCGAGATCTCATTTTTCGCCTGGAAGGCGAGCAAATAGAGAATTTGGGTTAGGCACTAGAAAGCGACTAGACTAATATCTGTACGGTGTATCGAGTATGACGTCACTCTTTTTGAAGAGTTACTCCATCGTAGCATGTATTCATACTATATGTGCTTGGCGACTGAGTAATGAGGTGAGAGAATGGATCCCTGTTTCCTCACTGTGTGAGTCTTACGTGTCATTATTGATATGACTTTCATTTATGTACCATTTTGTGACTTTTGAATATGTCATAAGGTAAGGGGTTGATGTTATGCTACTTTAGTATGTTGCCTGCTGTCATGTATGATTCAGCCTTAAAGGACATCACTGGGAAAACGGTCAATCCTAAACTAAATGGCATGAGGGCAAAGGGAAGATCATCTAGTATTACACCACTGTTGTATATTCACTGCCGGCAACTCACATCGCTCTGTATGAGAGACAGATTGAGTGTGAATATATTGCAAGAATTGAGAGGGTCAAACATGCTCTTTTTGAGAGATTAGAGATGTTTTTTGGATAGGTGTAATTAGATGGGTCTGGGGTATATGAGACACTATTTATGTTCTTTTTGGGTTGATGTCTCTATGCTGGCTCATTTTGAGTTTCTAGTGTAGAGCTCCCATATGCAGGTGTTCTCAGCAGTCGCACGGTACATTGGCTAGTATGAGATTGTTCATTTTTTGGGAGATTGAGATAGAGATATGGCAGTGTCATGCCAACTCATGTGCGAGTGGGAGATGTTAGAAATTGGGCGCCCATGTGGCATGACCCTTTGAACCTTTTGAACCTGAACCTTTTGAACCTTATCCATGTAAGTTTGAATTTGAATTCAAAACTTATTTGGATAACCATTCAAGATATCTATATCTATCATATCAATAAATATGGATAGATGGATAGATAGATATTGGTTGTTATATATTTGATTTTATGCGTCTGATATGATGGGAATAATATATTGATATTAGATACGTTATGTGGTTTTTTACCCATAACCTTTTTTCCCAGACTCTCTCTCTAACTCTCTCCCATATGAGAACGATCCAGCTTCTGCACTATGACTTGTGTGGGTGATACTCCTTTTGTAGTATCACTCCACTGTTGAGTTGGTTGTTCATATCTGGAAGCACATGATTTATCCACGAGATTCTTCGCTTCAGGCTCTACTAAAAGGTATGATTATGAAATTTTTCCCACTGCGTCATAATACTTTATGATTTACAGTACAAAAGAGTAGTCATCCTAGCTTTAAATCATCCAATTTAGAATGAAAGAGCCAACCATCAACACACATAGAAAAACAACACAATCCCAACTTTTCTAAAGGTGGATTAGTCACCTGCAACAAAATCACTCCAATGCTTGAATTCACTTTAAAAAATCAAATAAAAGAAATCATAATAGGAAAAATCACATCAAAATACCTTTGAGAAACAACGAAACCAACAACTATGAATTAACAGGAATTTAACATAAAAAAATTTCATATAACAAGGGAAGGGTTTTTTTAAAACTTGATGGGACTTTTGTCTAGGTGGATGGTTAAGATTGTTTGATTTGAAGAATGGGGGGCTGTGATTATTTGGTTAAACTTAATGGCATTTTTGTCTATGTGGATGGCTAAGATTGTTTGGTTTTAAGAATGGAAGGCTGAGATTATTAGATTACTTGATAGAGGACTTTTGTCTTGTCTCTCACTCTTACAAAGCCTCTCACTTTTCCCACCCAAGCTTCTCTCTCTCTCTCTCTCAATTCCAGAGGTTTCAAATTTTGAACCTCATTCTCAACCGAGCAGCCACCGCCTCAGCCATTAGGAGCCCCCTTAGTCTCACCACTACTGCAACCACTTCCTAATCGCCATTGTTGGTGTCTAGAGGAGCGATTTTGGGGGAAAATTTCTTTATATTGATCTTATTTTGGTCTCATGTTTATCTTATTTTATTTTTTCTTTTTTTGATTTAATTGCAGTATGTTGATGGGTGTGGTGTGATTTTGGCACAATCAGGTGGATTGGCCCCTCTTCTCTCTCCTCTTATTCTATAACAGGTAAGCAATTCACATCTTAGGTTGTTTTGTTTTGTTTTTTGTTTTTGTTTTTGTTTTTGTTTTCCCATCCCCCAAAACTCTGTTAACAGTCCTTTTTTATGAACATGATTATATTATGGTTTAATAAATAAATAAATAAATAAATAAATAGCAGAAATTGTTTGATCAAACAAGTGAAAAAGTGTTGGGGATATTTTCATCATTTTCATTATAAGAAATAGTGTAATGTATATTGTGTTTCTTATTTTTTATTATGTGTTGTATTTGATTGGGTTTGTGTATAGTGATTGGATATTTAAAATCCTTAAATTCATTTTTAGTTTTTCTTTTTTTAGTTATACTTTGTTTCAATTGGATATTTAAAAGTTGCTTGCTTCATTTGGTTTCAATTGGTCAATTAGCTTATGGATTGAGCACTACTAACCTGCTTCATTTGGCTTCATTGGCTTCATATTGTGTATAGTTGCTTGCTTCAATTGGTCTATTACCCTGAAATTCATTTTTAGTTTTTTTCTTTTTTTAGTTATACTTTGTTTCAATTGGATATTTAAAAGTTGCTTGCTTCATTTGGTTTCAATTGGTCAATTAACTTATGAATTGAGCACTACTAACCTACTTCATTTGACTTCATTTGCTTCGTATTGTGTATAGTTGCTTGCTTCAATTGGTCTGTTATCCTGAAATTCAATAAGCCAATGTAAATTCAAAAAACCAAATATAAATTCAATATCTATAAAATTTTGGTTTGTTGAGTTATTGATATTGTTTAATTGGCATGAGTTATTGATATAAAAGATAAATTCATGAGTTAATTTGTTTTAGACTTATAGAAGTTGAGTCGGATTTTTTATTTATTAAGATTTCAAATTCATGGCTCCTTTGCGTTAATGATAGATATTTGATTTTTTTTTTCCAGTTAATTGGTTTTGAATTTCATAACTTAATTATTTGGGATTTGTAGTATCATCTTGTTCAATCTTTGATTAATCTCATTAACAAAAGTCTTCTTATTTATATAGAATCCTCTAATCGGTTGTTCATAATTTCATCATTATCGGTTGGTTTAACAAAGAAGCCTTCTATGGTAGGATAAGTGGAGTGAGATCAACCGACAACGCTAAGCTAGGTTAAGTTCTATGGTAATTTCTTTTTTTACTTTTTTTCCCAACCATACGCACTATCGATCTAATTTGTCATTACATACATAAATGAGGGATTTTAATATCTAATTTGTTCATTCTATTTCATGTGATATTTGTTATTTCTTTATGATTTTGGGGTTCTCATGGAGAGAGTTGTACTAAATATAATATTTACGTGGCCAATTGGCACCTTGACAATAGGATGGCGTCACTTGCTTGAAGTCACTTGCTTTTGTTGAGTTGATTTTTGGATTCTATGATTTTGTCAAAGATCATTTACTCCACTCAGTAACCTAATAGATGCCAAGTAAGTAGATCAAGTACTACTAGGAGCACATCCTCCTTATTGTGTTGGACCAATCTTCTGTGAAAATAAAATAATTTGAAATAAATTCAAACAAAATAAATAAATAACATACCAGATTTATTTATCGAACCCAAATAAAATTAAGACCAAGTCGAGTGTGTGACACTCTGTCCTTAAGACAGATTCGCCCCGCTACGGTGCTTACGGTTGAATGGCGTCTATCTCCCAAGATACAATGATCTTCACAAATTTATAGAAGCACTTCAAATAAATTTGTTCGGCGAACCAAACCTTATGTTCTAAACTCTCTTTTACTTTTTCCTAAACTAGAATGAAGATTAAAATGCAAGATAAAATATGGACAACACAAAAGAACAAATTAACACTGATTTTCAAATCCGCAGAACTGCTGAAAAAGTTTGTATTTATAGGCAACCAAAATTGGTCCGAACAGGTACCACTGTTTAAGTGAAAAGGTGCACACCAAACATTAAACAATGCACTCATTAATTGAATGGAGGTTTTGTCCGTTAGTGGAAAACAATTGTCTGTTAGAGCAACTGTTCCAAATTTATTACATAAACTATTTTGAATATATATATATATTAAATCATTTGAATATATATATATTAAACAAATTGAATAGTTTAATAAATAAATGAAAATGTACAAACTTTGAGGAAACCACTTAGGAATCTAAAAATTTAAAATTAGAATTAAATTAAATTCTTACAATGACAAATTTTAGGAAACTACTTAGGAACCCAAAATTTGAATTTAGAATTAAATTAAATTCCCACAATAATTTTTATTGAAAAAATTCAAAAGAATTTTATCTAAATAAAAATTAATGTTAAACCCGAAAATGACGTCAACTTCCCATTCACTCATAAATGGTTTTAACATTCCGTCTTCACCGTGTAACTTGCCACGCAGCAAGGAACACGTCACCTCTTCGGACCCACCCCAAAAAGACGTTTGGAGCCCACACAAATTGGGCTAAAAAATATGCTTATAATAAACCATTTTCCAACAATCCCCCACATGAATGGAATTTGACGGAGAGAAAATGCAACAACATGATCTATTACAGAGAGTACAGAAATTGGAAATATTCTGCAAAGGATAGGTAGCTTTTGGCTTTGAACCTTCCCTTGTGAGACACTATCGGATTTACTAGCTAATCAGTGAACATGATGTCTTGAACTGTTCAGCCGTTTGTGTAAACCAAGACAATAGAACTCACACAGTATATTCCCAGACACAGTTTAGTTCTCACTATTGTGTTCATTTTGGCCCTGAACAACCTGGTCTATCATGAGTGCTCTAAAGACTTGTAGCCCTTCACAAATCTTATAGAACCGGCCCAGTTCACACTCACATAGGTGATTCTTATGAAAAGTATCCTGCCATACTCCACTAGGTTTACCTAGATATAAGAATCATTAAAAGTATTACTTAACCTAAATCGCTGCAGACATCACTTATTTCATCATAGAAATGGGTAGGAGTTGGACTCCACAGTGATCCTTCTAAGTCAATCACAACTCGGTTGTCCCTTTGAACCTAGATCTTGAGATCTCCAGTCAACTAGGTTGGGTTGCCGTTGTGGTAACTCTTATTTAATAGGCTTTAGTCCCATTCCCCTCAATGAATTCTCAACTAACTCTCTTGCTAATCCTTTGGTTAGTGGATCCACTATGTTGTTTTTAGACTTAACATATTCTGTGGAAATAATTCCATTAGAGAGTAGTTGTCTTACGGTGTTATGTCGACGACGAATGTGTCGTGACTTACCGTTATACATATGACTCTGTGCTCTACCTATAGCTGATTGACTATCACAATGTATGCATATAGCAGGCACCGGTTTTGGTCAAATTGGAATATCTTCAAGGAAGTGGCGAAGCCATTCTGCCTCTTCCCCTGCTTTGTCTAAAGCTATGAATTCAGATTCCATAGTAGACCTAGCAATACAAGTCTGTTTGGAAGATTTCCAAGATACAGCCGCCCCACCAAGAGTAAAGACATACCCACTGGTGGACTTCGAGTCTCTAGTATCCGATATCCAATTTGCATCACAGTATCCTTCAAGTACTGCTGGATATCTAGTATAGTTAAGCCCAATGTTATGAGTAAATCGGAGATATCTTAGAACCCTTATTATTGCTTTCCAGTTTTCTACTCCCGGATTACTCGTATATCTACTTAATTTACTTACTGCATAAGCTATATCTGGGCGGGTACAGTTCATCAAGTACATTAAGCTTCCAATAATTTGGGCATACTCTAATTGAGAAATACTTTCCTGTACATTTTTAGAAAGATAAAAATTAACATTTACAGGAGTTCTAGCAAGATGATCATCATCTTTGCTGAATTTGTCAAGTATTTTCTCAATGTAATGAGATTATGACAAAGCATATCCTTCTGATGTTTTAGTAATTTTCATACCAAGAATTACATCAGCAATGCCCATGTCCTTCATGTCAAAATGTTTATTCAACATTTTCTTGGTAGTTTTAATCATATCATTATTACTACCTATGATGAGCATATCATCTACATAAAGACATACAATGACATAACCTTTATCTGTGTTTTTAATATAAACACATTTGTCACACTCATTAATTTTAAATCCATTTGACATCATTGCCATGTCAAATTTCTCATGCCATTGCTTTGGCGCTTGTTTTAAACCATATAATGATTTAACCAATTTACACACTTTCTTTTCTTTCCCTGGAACAGAAAACCCTTATGGTTGTTCCATGTAAATTTCTTCATTTAACTCACCATTTAAGAAAGCGGTTTTAACATCCATTTGATAAATTTCTAGATTGTATAGAGATGCAATGGCAATTAGCATTCTAATGTATGTGATTCTAGTAACCGGTGAATATGTGTCAAAGTAATCCAGACCTTCTTTCTGTCTAAAACCTTTGACTACAAGTCTTGCCTTGTATTTATCTATTGATCCATCTGCTTTCAATTTTCTTTTGAAAATCCACTTGTACCCAAGAGGTTTACAACCTGGTGGCAAGTCCACTAATTCCCAAGTGTGATTTTGCAAGATGGATTCAACTTCACTGTTGACAACTTCTTTCCATAAAGGAGCTTCAGGACTGGACATAGCCTCTTTAAAAGTTAAAGGCTCATTTTCTAACAAAAATGTTAGAAAATCTGGACCAGAAGATTTTGAGGTTCTAGCACGTTTACTACGCCTAAGTTCCTCTTCCTC
Organism: Camellia sinensis; assembly: GCF_055761805.1. Classification (NCBI taxonomy): domain Eukaryota; kingdom Viridiplantae; phylum Streptophyta; class Magnoliopsida; order Ericales; family Theaceae; genus Camellia; species Camellia sinensis. The sequence continues at coordinate 175,168,606 of NC_138962.1, read as the reverse complement.
ATTTTGATCTAACTCTTGTTCTTGATCATGTTCTTGATCCTGACTAGTAATAGCATCAAAAGATCTTTTATTAGTACTAGTCTCTTGTCCAGTATTCTTTGGAAATACATGTTCAAAGAAAGATGCATTCCGAGATTCAATAATAGTATTTACATGCATTTCGGAATGTTCAGATTTATGAATCAAAAACCGATATGCACTACTATTATTGGCATAACCAATGAAAATGCAATCAATGGTCTTAGGACCTATCTTAGTCTTTTTAGTACTAGGAATAGCCACTTTAGCCAAACACCCCCACACTTTTAAGTATTTGTAGGATGGTACTCTTCCATGCCACAATTCGTAAGGTGTTTGATTCACTTTCTTTCGGGGTACTTTATTAAGTATATAATTAGCAGAAAGTATTGCTTCCCCCCACAAGTTCTGAGGTAATCCAGAACTAATTAACATGGCATTCATCATTTCTTTTAACGTCCTATTTTTCCTTTCAGCAATTCCATTTTGCTGAGGTGAGTAAGGAGCGGTGGTTTGATGAATTATTCCATGTTCTTTACAAAATTCACCAAAAGGTGATTCATATTCACCACCTCTATCACTTCTAAATTTCTTGATTTTCTTACCAAGTTGATTTTCAACTTCATTCTTATATTGAATGAAAGTTTCCAAAGCTTCATCCTTGGTTCGAATTAAATAAACATAACTATATCTAGTATAGTCATCTATAAAAGTGATAAAATACTTTTTCCCACCTCTAGTTTGAATTGATTTAAAATCACAAATGTCACTATGAATTAATTCAAATGGTTCTGTACTTCTTTCAATTGAATGAAAAGGAGTTTTAGATAATTTTTCCTCAACGCTGTAACACGTCCGCGGGGGACCTCGCTACAGTTCGGACTCTCGATTTGTTGTTACGGTTCTTAATCTGAACCAAAGAGTCCAAATCTGGCAAATCGTTTTGAGAAACAGATTTTTTTTGAAAGAAGTGCCAAACATGGACTGCTTTGCCAGATACAGAGTCGCCACCTAAATATTTTTTAAATGGGGAAATTTAGGAAACCCTGACTCGGTACCGAAGGCCACATGTCCGTCATCACCGGAGTTGTCTCGGTTCGAGAGCTAGGGTACGATTGGGGAAGGTCAGCTATGAGCACCCCCTCTCGCCTGATCCGAAGATCGGCCTCTACTAACCGTGATATCCGTTTTTAAAAACGTTATGTGTTCTTATTCCAATTATTAACCTAGAATTACTATGTTATGCGCACAGCAAACAAGTATAGACTAGATTGCCTAATTTAGAAATAAGCATTGCATATCCGTTTGTTTAGAAAAGCGCTTTGGAATTTGCTACTCGCAAGTAGGCTAAAACACGGATTTCAACGAGTTTTTCCAACTCAAACAATCCAACCTCCACCCATAGGCATTCAAACATTTTATATCACGTAAGCATTTAGCCACATGGCAAGCATACTGTCATGGCAACACTCACACGCATGCGGGATGCTAAAACATAAATACTTACATCGTACTCCGTGCCAAAACAGTAAACTAGTTAGCAAACATGCATGTCCTAATTCATGTTAAGAATGGCTAATGCATCGCATGCAAAAATGCAATCTAGACAGGCTTGGTTAACCTAAACATGGCATGTGAAATGCGATCAACTATCACATATTCAATTTGTGAATTGAAGTACAAATGCAGTTAGCGTGATGTACCAACCCTAATGCATGCAATACAAATGCATGAATGCACGCATGCATAGCATAAAGTATGCTAATTTTAAAAATGTCCTAGTCTACCATCATAAGCAGGTAAATAAAAGGGGAGGAAGACGTGAGGTTGGAAGACATACACATACTCACGCACACTTATTACATAATTGCCCTCACTCAGAGGAACCAAATAAATATTACAGTCCGAATGATAAGCAAATAAAATTATTATAGAATTTCTAATTAGTTAATAGAAAGAAAGCAAAAGAAAGAAGAGGATGGCCGCAGCCTCTGCCTCGGGATGCGCGAATGATGCGTGCTCGAAACCCGGCTCGCCTGAAAAACCCGTACCATGCCTCTGCCACCTCTGTTTATACTGCCCTGTCTCTCTGAAAATTACCAAAGCCCCAGGACATGTTCCTTGCATGCTGCAGAGTACCACCGGCTAGGGGAAATTCCCACCGGCAGCGCATAATTTCCACCGGCTGTCCATGGATTTATCGGCCGTTCAAAGATTGCCGGCCGACACTGAATTATGCCGGTCAGCAGAAACTTCCTGCAGAAGACAGTTTTGACAGCAACAGAGAACATAGAGTGCATGGCATGGGATTTCAGGCATATGTGAGCATGGTCATGCTTCCCATCATGCTTTGAACTCAGGGAAGCATGACCCTCGATCCTCGAGCCATCAATGGTGCATGATAGCCCAAGGGATCAAGTTTGCCACTTGATATAAAGATGCATGCGACACACGAATGAGGGCCAAGGCCTTATCATGTCGGAGTCAAAGGCCCCGGTGATCGAGAATCAAGGGACATTACATCACTCGTAGTATGAATGTTCCTTGATCCCCACACTTGGTTTGACACCCCAAACCAAGGAATGTGATGCATGTTATGCAAACATGGTTCAAAATGCAATAATGAGATGGAAATGCAAGGCATGCCAAATGTTATGCAACTAATATGGCAAGCATGCAATGTTTAGGCATCAAATATGGACAATTTAAGCAATGGAATCATCATGCTACAACACCTAATGAAGCAACCATGCAACAAACATGAAACAAGCATGCAATGGTGGCTTAAAATGGTAGAGGGGCAGACCTTCACCCACCCCAAAACAGTGGCCAAAAGTGTCCAAAAGGTGGACCAATGCTCATGCCAACAAGCAAACCAAAGGTCCTAAGGTTAAGGCACTAAAAGGAGGCACTTCACTCCCACCAACATGACCACTCATGGCATGATTAAGACAAGTAAAAACAGAATTTTTACATGCAAAAATGGACTCCAAAACCTCCTAATATGACAGCTTTAATGGCTCCAATGGAATGCATGCACCAAGGCTCATTTCTAGGCATAAAAGGGTACACCCTAAGAGCATGGAAGAGGTCACAAATGCAAGCATGCAAGTATGATTTATAGGTTGAAATATGACCCTAAATGATGGTAAATCATGAGGAGGGCCTAGGCTATGCATGTTAGAGGTCAAAATGCTCAAAGCTTACAAGCCAAAACACAAAGGAATGACATCAAACCATGCAAGCATGACTGAAATGAAGGGCCAACAGACTTTAAACATGGTAAAATAATGCCAACATCTTCATGGAACCAAGCCAACATATGCAAGAATTAAGGCCTAAATACAAGATACAATTCTAGGCCAAATGGAGAAGTGTAAAGCAAGTATATTAAGCATGCAACAAGCCACAAATCCGACCAAAAACAGAGATTATATATGACCTAAAACACCCAAAAAACTTCTGAAATGGGGCCAAAAATGGTCAAGCATGCATGTTACCCTTTTAGGCCAAAATGCAAGGAAACAAGGCAATGAAGGGAGAGGGGTGTCCCTCCCCTATGCAAGACTTCAAACCACCTCCCTCACCATTGAAAATCCACTGGTTTTCAGTGGTGAGAAGACCAAAACACTTAAGCAAACAAAGCCTTACCAAGGAGGCAACAAAAAGGGCCAAATGAGGCCTAAGGGGGTGAGTTTAAACTCAAACCACCAAGGACCCTTAATGAAAGTTCTTAAGCATGAAAATACATGCCTTTTTTATGTTATGCACAAAAACTAAATCAGCAAGTAAGACAGGTAAAAGACGAGTGTAAGTTTGGGGAAACTAAAGTAAAATGCTCACCCTTGAAGCACACTTCAAGAACAGCCAAGGCAGCCTCCTTCTTTTGATAAAAAATAGTCCAAAAACTCAAGAATCAACCCTCAAAGTCCTCAATCTCGGAGCAAGGTGTAATAGTGTGTGTATTGGTGCAAAAGTAAGGTAAAATCACACTTTTAGGCCAAGAAACACACACAAGGGAAGAGAGAGAGAGAGATATAGAGAGGGAATGTATCTATATGTGTAAGCTCTGGTTTTTGCCTTCAAAGTCTCTAACCTAGAACAAGGAGAAGGCTCCTCCTCTTATAGAAGTCCCTCTTGCAAAGCTTATGCAACAAGCTTGCTTAGAGGGAGATCCCTCCATACACGTGTATGGAGGGAAGCAGAGTTGGTGCCAGCTATCACAGCTGGCACAAAATATCTACATAAAGCAGATGAACAGTGGTCGGCTACCCAAAAATGTCATTTTGACAAAAAAGAGTGCCGACCGGCAACAAAATGTGCCGACCGGCAGAAAAGATTGCCGATGGAAGTAAAAACCAGCCGGTGGCCTCTAGCCACTGCCGGTGGTGTGTGTGGATGCCTCACAAGGCATTCCCTGCCTCTCCAAGGCAAAACACAAGTGTTTGGTGCAAAACCAGACACTAAACAGTCGAGTTCGGAGATCCTGAGGCAAGGCACGTAGCCGAGACCTCCGGGAACTCCAAACGAACACAAACAAGGGTAATCACCAAGTGTTCCAATGGTGACGTCCAAGTCTTGAGGACGGTCAAAAATGGGATGTGAAGTTGAGATTTGTCTCTCTTCTTGCCGAAGAAACTGAACCTTTGCCCTGCACACCTGTCTCTACCAAATAAACCATCAGTAACGCCCAAGTCTTATGGGCTGTCAAAAATGGGGTGTCTACAAACGCAAATTTCACATTTATGATTTGAATCAATGTTAAATTTAGGTAAACATTCCATATTAATTAATCTACGCAAAGATCCATAATTAACATGTCCTAGTCTACCATGCCATAAATTTGAAGACTCAAGCAAGTAAGAAGAAGATGTAGTATTATTAATAACTGAGGGTACAACGGTCATTACATTTAACTTGAAAAGGCCATCAGACATGTAACCTTTTCCTACATACATCCCGTTTTTGGTAAGTACAAATTTGTCACTTTCAAAAACTAGCCTAAACCCATTCTTACTCAACAAAGATCCGGAAACTAAATTCTTGCGAATGTCCGGTACATGTAGCACATTGTTGAGAGTGAGTTCCTTTCCAGATGTCATCTTGAGTACAATCTTTCCTTGTCCTTCAACTTTGGAAGTTGAGGAGTTGCCCATAAAAAGTTGTTCACCATTGTCCACTGAGGAATAAGATGTGAACATCTTTTTGTCGGCACAAATATGGCGAGTAGCACCAGTGTCCACCCACCATTCTTTAGGATTTCCGACAAGATTTACCTCGGAAACAACTGCAGAAAGATTGATGTCATCGACACCATTGGAAATATTGTCCACTTCAGTCATGTGGGCTTGAGCAGGCTTCTTGCTTGTTCTTCTTTTGCTTTTGCCTTTGCTACGGCAATCTTTGGCCCGATGTCCCTCTTTGTCACAGATGTAACATTTTCCATTAAACTTGTACTTTTTATTTCCCCCACCCCCCTTTAGAGCCTTGTGATGAACTTTCTCCAGAAGACTTTCGTTTCTTGGTTTTTGAAGCATGTTCCACCACATTTGCCTTAGACTCCATAGGAAGCTTACCAGCCCGCTTTTCAGAATTGCGGTTGTCCTCCTCAATCCTCAAACGCACAATTAACTCGTCCATAGAAATTTCTTTGCGCTTGTGTTTGAGGTAGTTCTTGAATTCCTTCCAGCCTTTTGGTAATTTTTCAATTAAGGCTGCAACTTGAAAGGATTCACTGAGAGACATACCTTCTACGTGAATGTCATGCAGGATGAGTTGGAAATCTTGAGCTTGGCTGATTACAGTTTTTGAATCAACCATTACAAAATCCAAGAATCTGCCAACCACAAATTTCTTTGAGCCGGCATCTTCCGTTTTGTACTTTTTCTCCAACGATTCCCAAAGTTCCTTTGCTGTCTTGATTGGACTGTAGACGTTGTATAATGTGTTGTCAAGTCCGTTCAAGACATAATTCCGGCAAAGGAAATCAGCATGTTTCCAAGCATCAACCGCAGCAACCACTTGCCGGTCGGTTTCATCCTCTTTCAGGATAGGAGCATCTTCATGGAGAAAACGAGCCAGGTTCAGAGTTGTAAGATAAAACAACATTTTCTGTTGCCATCTTTTAAAGTCAGTTCCTAAGAACTTTTCTGGCTTTTCACCGTGATTTACCGGTACTGTTACAACAGGAGAGGGGGTTGGCGTCATTGCAGCCACCACAGTAGTACTTGTTTGGGCATTCGTTTCAGTAGCCATCAATTCTAATATATAAAACAAAATTATAATTAGAATTTATATTACACAGAAAATTAAACCAAATTCACAGAATTAAATTCTGTAAAAATAAAAGAAACAAGAATGTAACTTTTATTTTCCAATTAATTTGAAAATAAAATAAAATTTATTTAAACAAATTAATTCCACACAGAAAGTAAATTCTGTAAAAATAAAAGAAATAAAAATTATAACTTTTATTTTTCAATTAATTTGGAAATAAAATAACACTATGTCCTTAAGACAGATTCGCCCCGCTACGGTGCTTACGGTTGAATGGCGTCTATCTCCCAGGATACAATGATCTTCACAAATTTATAGAAGCACTTCAAATAAATTTGTTCGGCAAACCAAACCTTGTGTTCTAAACTCTCTTTTACTTTTTCCTAAACTAGAATGAAGATTAAAATGAAAGATAAAATCTGGACAACACAAAGGAACAAATTAACACTGATTTTCGGATCCACAGAACTGCTGAAAAAGTTTGTATTTATAGGCAACCAAAATTGGTCCGAACAGGTACCACTGTTTAAGTGAAAAGGTGCACACCAAACATTAAACAATGCACTCATTAATTGAATGGAGGTTTTGTCCGTTAGTGGAAAACAATTGTCCGTTAGAGCAACTGTTCCAAATTTATTACATAAACTATTTTGAATATATATATATATATATATATTAAATCATTTGAATATATATATATATATATATTAAACAAATTGAATAGTTTAATAAATAAATGAAAAGGTACAAACTTTTAGGAAACCACTTAGGAATCTAAAAATTTAAAATTAGAATTAAATTAAATTCTTACAATGACAAATTTTAGGAAACTACTTAGGAACCCAAAATTTGAATTTAGAATTAAATTAAATTCCCACAATAATTTTTATTGAAAAAATTCAAAAGAATTTTATCTAAATAAAAATTAATGTTAAACCCGAAAACGACGTCAACTTCCCATTCACTCATAAATGGTTTTAACGTTCCGTCTTCACCGTGTAACTTGCCACGCAGCAAGGAACACGTCACCTCTTCGGACCCACCCCAAAAAGGCGTTTGGGGCCCACACAAATTGGGCTAAAAAATATGCCTATAATAAACCATTTTCCAACATATTGTTCCTTTGCTATAGCATCACCCGTAAATTGAGACAACTCTTCCTAAAAGTTGGTTAATGTTTTAAACTTGGTTCCTAAACATAATGATAGTCTCTTTGTTCTTGGTGCTGTTTATTCTAATTTTATATTTCTATTATGGTTTTAGGACATAACATTGCCAATGGGTTTAGTGGCAGAACCAATATTTTGGCTTTGCGGCAACATTAAGCAAAAACCTAAGTTTATATTGCCAGTGAGTATAGTGCCAGAAACAATTTTTTGGCTTGCCAAAGTTTTGTCCAGTTTCACAGGCGTATTCCTCACTTAGTTATGTAGTTATGGATTATAATTTACAAAAATCACATATCTATCCTTATGGTGAATTTTACATTTGATCAATTAACTAGTTTAAGGATTCCGAGTGGCAGAGAATATATTAGGGGAACTATCTATGTATTAATTTGCTTATTTCCTTTTCTTTCTTGGAAGCTTTCTATTTGATTCTCAACTACAACCATCTGATTGGTGGTTTGATTGGGTGAGGGTGGGTGATGATTTGGATATAATGTCTGCTTACCATCTGATTCTCACACAAACTATAATGTCTCTCTTAATGTTTATATTTGTGATTAGGTAATGGTTTTCAATTTATGTATTTAATCAATTAATAGACTGGTGTGTTTAGAAGCAGAAGGAGAATTGAATCTCTTGATCCGTTCGTTAATTGTTAATATAATAATGAAAGAGTTGTTTTCATTTGGAAAATTTGACTTTATTCACCCTTGATTGTTTAATGTTAGTTTGATTTTTATTTTTCAAGTTTTTATTTACTTCAAGGTTTTTTTACACAACGTGCATGGTTTTTGTAGGGAATGTTTTAAATTACAATTTTGAGCACTCATTACAGTTTTTTTATTTTATTGAGGTGGTGGTAATTTTCACTTTATGGTTAAGCCTTCTAATTGTTGAATTTAAAAAAGCCTTCTACTCATTTCATTAGGCACTATCTAATAAATTGTAATATAAAAATTTATTACACATAATTGTTCGATCTATTCTCACCACCAACATAAATTGTTTGATCTCATGTAATTGTTTGGTCTTTTTGTGAATCCTTGGCACTCGATTAGAGTGATATATTTTGACTTTGACTTTTAAATTTGTTTTTTCCTTCAAATTTCAAGTGTATAAAAGTGGCAATTGTCCATGATATTGCAGAAGGTAACATCTTTGTATTTAGATTTTTTTATTGGGTTTCTCATTTCGCATTCTTTTTCTATGATGAGTATATTGAAGAAAAACAACAATAGTGAGAATTTTGACTAAATTGTTGTATAATGATTAATTGGGCAAGGCTTTTTGTCATAAGCCTGTCTGCAATGGGATTCCAAATTAGATGTAATTTTTTATTTTCATTTGTTTTCGTTTATTATCTAAATTGTTAAATTCTTCATGTTGAATTGAAAAAAGAAAATAGCAAGCAACTATACACAATATGAAGCCAATGAAGCCAAATGAAGCAGGTTAGTAGTGCTCAATCCATAAGTTAATTGACCAATTGAAACCAAATGAAGCAAACAATTTTTAAATATCCAATTGAAACAAAGTATAACTAAAAAAAGAAAAACTAAAAATGAATTTAAGGATTTTAAATATCCAATCATTATACACAAACCCTATCAAATACAACACATAATAAAAAATAAGAAACACAATATACATTACACTATTTCTTATAATGAAAATGATGAAAATATCCCCAACACTTTTTAATTTGTTTGATCAAACAAATTCTGGTCTTTATTTATTTATTTATTAAACCATAATACAATCATGTTCACAAAAAAGGACTGTGAACAGAGGTTTGGGGGATGGAAAAAAAAACAAAAAAACAAAAACAAAACAAAAAACAAAAAACAGAACAAAACAACCTAAGATGTGAATCATCCATTGTCATATGAATTGCTAAGATGTGAATCGCTTACCTGTTATAGAATAAGAGGAGAGAGAAGAGGAGCCAATTCACCTGATTGTGCCAAAATCACACCACACCCATCAACATATTGCTATTAAATAAATAAAATAAAGGAAAAATAAAATAAACATGAGACCAAAATAAGATCAATATAAAGAGATTTTCCCCCAAAATTGCTCTTCCACACACCAACAATGGTGATTAGGGAGGGGCTGCAGTGGTGGTGAGACGAAGAGGGCTTCTAATGGCTGAGGCGGTGGCTGCTCGGTTGAGAATGAGGTTCAAAATTTGAAACCTCTGGAATTGAGAGAGAGAGAGAGAGAGAGAGAAGCATAGGTGGGAAAAGTGATAGGCTCTGTAAGAGTGAGAGATAAGACAAAAGTCCTCTACCAAGTAATCAAATAATCTCAGCCCTCCATTCTTAAAACCAAACAATCTTAGCCATCCACATAGACAAAAGTCCCATCAAGTTTAACCAAATAATCACAGCCCTGCATTCTTAAAACCAAACAATCTTAACCACCCACCGAGACAAAAGTCCCAAACCCCCTTCCCTTGTTATTGTAACAACCTCGACCCATGATTAACGCTAATTCATGTTTAAGTATGCCAAATGAGTAATTAAGAAGAAACCCTCAATTAATTATATGTGCATTGTATCATTTTGTACTTATATCTGTCTAGCGTAGAAAGATCTGTTCTTGTTTGAGTTTCAGTTGGCGAATTGAAGGCCTTATCGGCATCCGAATCAGAAATTGACTTAATTTATGTACTAATTAGGATTTTTAGAATCTTATGGTAGGTTTAATTGAAATTCGATTCGAAACGATTAAATTAGATTAATTTAATGTCCACTTATTTGGCCCTAATTAATCACACTTTGTTTAAAGCCTAATTAAGGCATTAGTTGGCTTCCTTGTGCACTCATATACACTCCCATATCACTCATTTGTTGATAGAAATGTGAGGGAGAGATTGAGGGGAAAAAATTGAACTCAATTGAAAGGAATTGCTAAAAGAGAAGAAGGAACCTTGAAGATTGATCATCTAACTCAAGAATTTGGCACCTAGGACCCAATTGAACATCTAAGGTAAGAAGTCAAGTCTTTAGTCTTGAAATTGAGTTAATTCATCTATGCACTCAAGTGAATTGAGTTATGAGATGTAAGAATTAGGCTTAAGAAGTAGGAAAGAAGATTAATATATGCATGCATGTTCATTTCATTACATTTGGAGCATGTTTGCCAAGAATTCTCTCATGCATGTCATAGATTGAGCTTAATTGTAGGAATTCATCATGTTTTCTATAAATTTGTCAAGTTTGATCATGGTTTGGAGGCTTGAAACTCAAATCATTTCATGCATGTTATGTTTTTGGATCATCCATAAAGTTAAGTTGAAATAGTGAACAATTGATATGCTTTTGGGCCATGATTTCTTGAAATGATCCTTTAAACATGTTGTTTTATGAGTTTTTAAGTGTTTTCCAAGATTTTGGCCTAAAAGGATGAGTTTTAAAGTGTTTGGTTTGAGTTTGAAGCTTGGAGATCAAATCTGAAAATTCCAGAATTTGAATCCAGGCTTAAGCGTAGGAGTTCACGCTCGAGCGACATGATGCCCGCTCGAGCGTGAAATGCATGTATCCAGAAGTTACAAGTTGTGCAGCACGCTCGAGCGACATAAGTCACGCTCGAGCGAGGGTCTGAGTTTTACGCTCGAGCGTGGGTCGAGCATCCGTTGAGCGTGAAATGCAAGCAACCAGTACTTTTTCAAAGTTTACAGTACGCTCGAACGAGGGAAGTCACGCTCGAGCAAACCCTTACTCCTTGCATGCCCACTCGAGCGAGGAAAGCCACGCTTAAGCGTGGACCCTATTTTCAGCAAAATTTGAATAATGTTTTCAAGTGCATTCTAGCATCCTCGTTCCATCCTAGGCACTCCTAGGCCACGTTTAAGACCACATAATGAGGTTACAAGCTAGAAACACACTAGAATAAATGGAATAAGTTATGTACAATCTGAGCGTGTGCATTCAATGTATGAATCTGCCATGTTATGTAGGACACGCGCCTCATGATAGGTGAATTGCTTACCTTGCCATCAATTTGGAGCTACCAAGTATCTGAGTAATAACTTAGTAAAGCTATGTTCAAATAAATTATTTTCTGCTCACGGATTAAGAACTGTTTAATGAAATGTCGTGTTTTATGCTATGAATGACTGTCCAAGTCTAACAAGCACTTATGACATTATGCTATGATTCAAGTAACGCTATGATCCAAGTATATGTAAGTTCCCGGTACCGGAGGTTCTTTATGGGACTAACAAGCTATCTACACCCGGCTGGAGGTTCCTAAGTGGAACTGACAAGTTTACAAGTTCCCAGTCGGGAGGTTCCTTATGGGACTGACAAGCTATCTACACCCGGTTGGAGGTTCCTAAGTGGAACTGACAAGTTTACAAGTTCCCAATCCAGAGTTTCCTTTATGGAACTGACAAGTTATTCTTACCTGGCCGGAGGTTCTTATATAGAACTACAGTTTCAACCACATTTATGGGACATCATTCATTTACCCCCTTTACTTTGTTATTATTCACTCGGCCTCCGCTCACTAGTTATTTATTATGTATGTATGTGAGCAGGCTCGTGATCAGGCTTAAGTTGATGCCTAGAGTATTTTGTGTTGGTTAGCCACCCATTTGCGCCTCACGAGGAGGTTCCAGATCAAGTCATGTATTGTGGCTGTGCCAATATGGATATATAAGACTGTTTCTTTTGTTTTATGAACAAGCTTTCTTTTTATGCGCTTGATAGTGACATGTAAACACTGTATCCATGACGTCACTTGTATGTATATAAAGTTTAAGATTTTCAGTTCCATGTATGTCTTCACAGCTCAATGGATTTCGTATGTTGTATATTTGCTTCCACAGCCCCTAACTATGTGTTATTATGACAAGAGGCCTTTGGTAGTCCAACGATTACTGGCCGATTACGACGCTAAACCTATAGGGGCGGATTTGGATCGTGATACTTATATAGATTTATTGTAAATAAATATAGAGTTTTGCTAACAAGTACGCACTTGTTAAAAATGTAATAAATGATATTAACTAAACTCACTACTATGGAAAATAGAGGAAGTTATAAATGTACAACATAAAAATATAGATGCTATAAGGCCAAGCTACCATTTTATGTATTTCTTTCTATTTTATCTTTTATCTACTTTCTTTTTTGTTTTCATTTCCTACCCAGATATTCTTTCATGAATTAATATATTAGATAATTATTTACCAAAAATGTAAAATACCAACAATATTCTTTTCAGCCCCTTAATAAAGTGGTAAAAAATGAGGAACATAATAAAATATTAAAGAGTCATAAGGAAAAATTTATAAGTGAGCTCTTTAAATATTTAAATATTATTTATAATTTTTGAATTTTTATATAAAATTAATATTTATTGCTTTCATGATAAAAAAAAATATTGTAAAAAGATATAATATTAATGCATTTTTTTGCATATTTATATATATACTAGCGTATGCCCGTGCCTAAAGGCACGGTGTAAATAATTTTAAGATAAAAATGTAGTTATAATTTAAAATGCAGCTAAATTTACAACACCATATGTATCTCATTCTATGAAATCTTGATGTGCAAACTTTGATTTATTCTAAAAGTAGTAATTAAGGAACATGCCTTGACATGGGCCCTGTAGTAGGTTTTGAGAGTTGGATGAGTGAAGAAATCATCTGAAGTCAAATTCAAGCCAGCAGCTTTACCCCATTTCATGTATTGTGCTTTGCCACCATATGCATCCCAGTTGTTGGTTAATGATAATATGAGTCTGATCTTGTACTTCCATGCTTCACTGACTACAAAATCCAAGGCCTGTAATTCATTGAGAAAAAATAAAAGAAAAGAAAAGGAGGAGGAATTTATATACTCACTCCATAGTAAATGCTTACTTAATTGCCTACATTTACAGTCATTGAGAAAAAGAATGACCTTAAAAGCATTTTCATCATAGACAGAGGGTGAAATTTGAAGAGCTCGCCATTGGCCATCGTTGAAAGCCCAAGTACGACAAACAGTTTTTTTCTTTTGTTATTTCTTTAACAGAGCAACAAAAGAGATAAAAAAACAAAGCAGTTGGCTCAACTATTTTTTCTTTAACAAAGCAACTATTTTCTTTAACAAAGCAGCCATGATATAGTCTAAACCATAGCAACCATGGTATAGTCACTTTGCTAACAGAGCAGCAATATTTTCTTTAACAAAGCAACTATTTTCTTTAACAAAACAGATCAGTTGGCTCAATAACAAAAGAACAAAATTCACCCGTATATATCAGTTGGCTCAATATCAAAGCAAAGCAATAACAAAAGAAATAACAAAAGCTGAGAGAGGAAAAAGAGTGATGTCGAGCAGCCAAACATTACCAAAGCATTGAGCAGCTGAGCAGAAAAAAAACATTGAGCAAAAAAAAAAAAAAGAACCAAAGTAATAAACTAACCGAGCAGCCGAGCAGGATGTCGAGCAACCGAAGTGAATAGCCGAGCAGCCAAAGTGGTATCTAGAAAATGCACAACATAATTTGGCTAATAGGCAAGATAAACATCATTTTTGTAGTATGTCAATAGACTAAACGATAAAGATACCGATGACAATAGTTGTAGGCACGCATCTTGTACAACTGACTGGCTATTTGCACTCTCACAAATAAAATTTCCTCCATAGGCCATGCAACATCAAGCAATAACCCTGGTATAAACTGTTATACAATATGTTTTAGACTGTGAAACTATCAACCTGATGAACAATACTTCACATCCACCTTGAAGATTGCAAGTTCAGCTGGGAATTGTCATTGAAGCCCCAAAATTTTGTATGATCAAGATAGAAACTGATGACAGATCATATATTAACGGACCCAGGAAAAGGTCTACAAAAGTATATATAGCGCATAGCTCCAAAAAAATAGTAATAATAATACAAAGCAAACTTTGTATATAGTAAACAGGTTTGGTCAAAGCTATCACTCGCTTGTAGCATAAAGAGCACAATTTAAAAATCAAATAAGCTTGAAATTGAATGAACAATATACAGAAAATCATGGAAAGCACAAAAACAATATACTAACACCAATTGTACAGAAAAGGACAATATAAAACACAAAAACTCTGACAAAAAATTGAATGAACAATTCAGCATTCTAACATGGGTGAAAATCCAGAAATCAAGATCTGAGTTCAAAGATCTTGATGACACATATGCTGAAAAAAAAAGAAATAGAACACGAAAATATAGTAAACACAAAGTAGCTTGATCTGTTTGCCATAAGAATATAAACATTCTACTACATAACTGGATAAAAAAATATGAAAAGAAAATACCTCGTAGGGCCAACCATCAACAACAAAGACATCCAAGGAGTACCCGTCTACAGTAGAAAAAACATGTGCTTCCTAGATGTTCAGCCCAACCTCGCCTAGTAAGGCAGTCAACTGCAGAATTCTACTACTCAGTGATCGTGTGGTGGAGGCACTATATGATATTATCAAAAGGAGTTTACTTTTTTGTTCTTTAATATTGTACTAAAATAAGCAAACATGCAAACTACCTGACTGAGGAGCTTCGGCTTGTCATCTGTTGAAAATGTAATTTCATGCATGGGCCTGCATGATTGTCAAAAGCACATTAAAGTATAAGCTACATAATGCAAATTAATGAAATCAGTGTAGCAATTGTTCCATAAAAATCCATGTGAAATGCTTTGAACTCTTACAGAACCACCAAAGATGTCCAGAAAATATCAAAAATTGGGGCCAAAATGAAGCATTCAGTGAATTTCAGCAATATTTACCGGGAGTACTGTACATGGGAAACAACACTATCCCCATCTTGAACTTGAGATTTGTTTGCTTCAAGTGCAAGCGCTTCAAGATTAGGAGATGAACCAAAGGCAGGTGGCAGCTTAGGAATGAACCTTTGGGCACCTTCGTCCTTGGGAGAGCTAAAATGATCAAAATCAACTGTATCTCCATCAGAGATGGGAGAAACCTGCATGTGACAGTGATAGACAAAATGCATTCCATCAAGCAACAAAATTTAGACCAACTATTCTAATAAAAACTCCTATAAAAAAAACCGTGGAAAATCATGGAAAGCAAGGGTCATGTTTCATTCTTGATACAATGCAATGCTCTAGAACATGGATATTTAAAAAATATGGAGCAGTTGGACAAACGCTGAATATATACAAACAAATTGGAGGGAATAACCTGAAAATCATAAAAGAGAATTCTTGATATATACATCACTCAGATTGAAACAGTGACCAAACAAAATTACACCAGAATCCAAGCAAATCAATCCAAACAAAATTATTAGGGTAACACCATAATAATTGAATCTCATTCTCCAAGCCAAGTCTGGCAATGGTAAGGAAGATCGAAGGTGCTGTGATTGTGTGAAACCACATTTATAAATTGAAGGCACTTTATGGGTACTTTTTTCCGGGAAAAAATCCGTACACACAATAACATGAATATAAACAACAACAACAATAACATCCAATCGAATATAATCGAATTTCACAATGAACTCAAAAAAACCCCTAAAATTAACCAAACAATAACATGTTTTCCCTGCAGCAACGCCCCAAAATAAACAAAATTAAATCACCCAAATCCATTTGCTTTACATAAACATAGAATTTTTCATCAACATGATTGAATTTTCTGTACTTACAAACAAACCCATTTGCAAACTAATTCATCACAGTAGTGTGAATTATTTCAAAACCCATTTTCTGAATCCACAAAAACCCTCAACTAAACACACCCAGAGTGAGAAACACAAATCAATACACCACTTCACACACACACACACACACACATATACATTAGGAATTCATGAATATGAGCTAAGAAAATAACATGTTTTCCTTGCAGCAATGCCCCAAAATAAACAAAATTAAATAATTCAAATCCATTTGCTTTACATAAACATAGAATTTTTCATCAACATGATTGAATTTTCTGTACTTACAAACAAACCCGTTTTCTGTAATTTTCTGTACTTAATCGTACCTTGCAAAGAGGCAAAGAGGGTTTCGGCGAGATCTGTTGTGAGGAGGAGAGGACTGAAGTGATAAAGGGGGATGAGGAAGAGGCTGTCGTGATGGCGGTGGTCGAGGGATCTGTTGAAGAAGGAGAAACAGAGAGGGTCCTGCGAGGGAAGAGAGGTGGTCGCGATGGCGGTGGTTGAGAGGGTTCTGTTGAAGAATAAACAGAGAGGGAGAGAGTGAGAGAGATAAAGAAGGAAGGAAGAGACGTGCGTGAGAGCAGAGGGGAGAGAGAGATGTGGGTAGGTGTGAAGGTTAAGAAGAGAAGTGTTTGGGCGGGAAATAAATAATTCAGAGCCGTTGATATATACTGAAGATTGATCTCAGCCGTCTAGATTAAATGTATCTCTAAGACATTTTTATACATTTTCAAAAAACCTCTTGCCTTATTATATAGATATATTTATATAGACATTTTTATACATTTTAACACTATTTTACACGTTTATATTAATATTTAATTTTAAATATGAAAAAAAAAATGCATTAATATTCTAATATTATTGGTGTATTTCACCATTTACTAAATTTATTTAATATATTAATTCATGAAAGAATATCCGGGTAGGAAATAAAAAGTTTTAAAAAAACTAAGACAAAAGATAAAGGGTAAATTACACTGACACCCCTGAAATTTTTGTTTAATACAGATTTTCCCCTTACGTTTGACAAATTACATTTCCCTCCCTGAGATTTGTAATCTCATTACAAATTCCTCCTCAATTGCTGATGTTATGCTCTAAAATTTTTTAAATACGTAACCATTTTGCTATTTTTCCTACCATTTCTTCTTTCTATCATCGTGACTACAATCTACAACTTTTCATCATTAAATTCTACTTGAACATATTCGTATTGAGTGATGATATTCAAACATAAATTTTATATAAAATTTTCAAACACAATGATATAACTTAATAATAACCTTTCACTTTAAAACAAAACACTCATAAACATGATTTATATTTACAACATCACTATCACAATATTTTTATGATATTTTTTGTATAAATTTTTATATATTAATAGAATTTTTTATTTTTATTTCCACCATAATTTTTCTTTCTCATCTCACCCACATTTATTACAGTATTATCAAACACCATCATTCACATTTATTACAGTATTACTAAATTTTTATATTTTTATATTTTTTTTTGTATTCGGTGAATTTTAAAAAAAATACAAAATATTATACTTCTTAAGTATATCTAAATAAGATGTATCTAAAAAATTTAAAAAAAAAATTACTTAAAATATTAAAAAAATTTAGTAAAAATAAAAAAAAAAACACGAAAAATTAAAAAAAAAAATCAATGTTTTTGTGAGTTAAACCAAAGAAAATGATTGTTATTTCTCTTGAAATGACATGAACAAAATATCAGTATTATTTTATTATTTTATATGTACAAAGGGTAAGGGACAAATATGTCATTTTAATTTGACAGGGGGTAAGTCTAATTTTTCAAATGTGAGCGAAGGATCTGTATTAAAAAGAAATCTCAGGGGGTGTCAGTGTAATTTACCCAAAGATAAAATAGAAAGACATACATCAAAGGGTAGTTTGGTCTTACAAAAAAAACCTTACGTTTTTGTGTTATACATATATAACTTTTTTTATTTTCTATAGTAATGGTGTTAGTTAATAGTATTTATTGCATTCTTAGAACACTTTGTTAACAAAATTCATAAATATAATCATCAATGAGTCGGATTGTTATATATCACCAGAATAAGTCACCAAAACGCTTGGTCTCCAATGTAGTTTTTAATGGGCAACGATGGGCATATGTTCTATGATACACATAGTAGGCAAAATAAAACAGTAAAATATATCTGATAAATACCATTTTTCCCCAGTGAATTCATGTCTAAAAACAAGAATGGTAACAACTGAAAATATCAAGGAAGCAACACACCAATTGTATCAGTTAAAATCCCAATTTATAAATACATATGAATTGTGAGAAGGAAAACATCTAAATAACATAAGTATATATATAACTAACAAAAAACGAAGTTGAGAAGCACAGAAAACACTTTCCTTATCTTCCATTTCATTAACTTGAAACAGATAAATCAACCAGCCAATCAGTTCCAACACCCAGTTTCACTACTTTTGACTTCACTATTTTCCCTTCTTGCTTTTGTCCAAGATGCTGCTTTCACAAAAATACTAAATATTTAAGTGTGAAAGGAAATGTTGTTTTTATTGGACCATAGTTGAAAGAACCACCAAATATACCCTCTGACAGGCACATTTCAACAATTAAAATTAATAACTCAATGCACGAGACTTCTATCAAAGTAGGCCTAGGGAGGACAAACGAACGTACCCTCATCACCCATGCCTAAAGAGATTGTTTTCATGACTCAAACTTGCGCCAGTAAGAACGCTAACAGTAAGCCTCATTGTTAAGCCAAACCACCCTTTTGCATGTTGTAACAATTACTATGCAAATACTTGTAAGGAAAATTACAAGGCCAAAAAAATAAATGAGGGTTATATGAATTCCTTTCTCAAAAGACTTATGTTTGGTTCATAGGAATAAAATCATCTTTCATTTAGAATATTCATTCCCACCTTCGGTTCACTAAAGAAAGTCAAGAAAAATGTATTGCAAATGGAGTCATCATTGTAAGAGAATGATCATTTCGTAAAAAGGCTTAGGAATAAACATTCTATTCCACTCCACATTCATTCCAGTGAACTACACACCACCTATGTCATTCACATGTGGAGAAATACCACATAAGAAATTTGTAATTATATATCCAAGCAGCTCGATGCTGTAACTTCCAAATTGCATCCACAATTCATGAGGTTCAAAAAACAAAGGGACAAAAATCACAGCAAGCCTAAACAATAGCAGCAGCAAACAATGCTGGTAGTAACGTATGACACACCAAAACTGGTATGACAATAAAGCAGCACACCGGAATCACTTCCATTTCTTGAACTTTCCCCCGTGGTGATGATGGCCATGGTGATGATGGCCAAATTTCCCATGTTTGAATTTCCCGTGCCCATGGTGATGATGGCCATGTGACACGTGATGATGGCCATGTGACAGATGATGAGCGCCATGTGACGGATGAGCGCCATGTAACAGATGATGAGCTCCATAAGCAGCAGCCGCAGCAGCAGCACCCCCAGCTATCAGTGTTCCCATACCAGGTCCTCCATGCCCTGCATATATTATTAATGACAGAAATAACATATTATCAACAAAGGGAAAAAATAATAATAATAAAAGCCTAGTGTTTGTTACAATTGAACAAACAGCATTGCAAGCCTGCCTGCTTAGGGATCATCATTACCTTGCTTTTATATTAAATTGCAAACTAGTAGATGTAAATAGGAGGCAGAGAAATGAAAAATTAACAAAAAAAAGAAAGTTCAATAATCAGACGTGAACCATTGAATTCTCTCTCTTTTTCTTCTTTTTTCAACCTCCCAGAGAGAATTAGAGACAGACCGTTAAATTTTACAGTATTTCAAATTAGAATATCCTAGTTTAGTCCCCTTTACTGCTGGGATGAAAGGGAATTCTATAACCTTTTTGGTGCCAAAATCCATTAAAAAAAAACAATTAATTTTGCTTCTGATTAAAGCCTGCTAGGTGATAACACGCACTAGATAGTTCTTTGTTGTATGAGTTCCTTGTTCTGGATTCAAAAACACTGAATAGACACAAACTAATCAAAGGTTCTAGGAGCTCCTGCTTTCTTCTGCCAAGTGCCAACCACTATTGTTCAAGCATTTCTTGCAGGTGGTGACCAATCACCTTTAACACACCCAACAAAGAAGTTTTTTAACAGCAAATTTTGAATAGAAATAAAAATCACCGATATTTGAAAGCCCTGAGTAGGTCACCACATTTGGATGAAAGCCCTTTGCAGGCGGCCTATAGTGGACCTAATTTCACTACTATTCTTAGGGGTGAGCATGATCCGGTTCGGATCAATTTGGGATGAAACCAAGACCAGTGCCATAAGAATTGGAACCAAACCAAACCAAACCATTAAAATCATAAAACCAATCCAAACCAAACCGTTGAAACACAGTTCGGTTTGGTTTGGAACCACAGTTTCATATAATCTGTTCACAAGAAAAATCATATAACATTTTCAAAAAAATTCGACCTATCATAAATTTTAAAAATAATAACAACATGTCAATCAAACAAACTACTCTCATAATATTCACCAGTTAAGCAAAACCATAACATTAAGCAAATATTGTTTAACATTAATCTATCATGATTTCTTGAAACATAAACTTTCAAAACATAAATATGCACATTGTTCCACCATTAACCTAAACAAACATAATATCTATCAAATAAATATATATGATTCAAGTTATACGGGCTGGTTGGGCTCCAATCCGGAACCGTGGATCAATCCGGAACCAATCCGTGGAGACCGGTTTCTCAATTTTCCAAACTAGGACCAAACCACGAAATAAAAAACCAAACCAAACCTACCGGATTGGTCTGAACTAGTTCAGTTTGCGTATTTTTCGGCTTCCTTGCTCAACCCTAACTATTCTATTTAAATGACATGATCAAAAAAAATAAAAACTGCACATACCATGCCCACTCCCCTCATCACAACATAAAAGCAAGAAAGGCCTATAAGGTCCTTCACAAGTGAAGCGCTAACAACCAAATGAAAAACATATTCTAATATTGGAGGACAAATCAAATAACAACACACGGCAAGAAAAGCCAATAATAAGGTCCCTCCCGAGTGAAGCAATGACAATCTATTGACAAACATATCTAAAAACAGATAAGGATGTCAAATTTATATCCTAAAAACATAAATGCATCAAACATACCTGAATGATGTGAAGCCGATGGACTAGGATAAGCTACTTGTGGATATCCACTTGGGGAAGGATATGGTGATGGTGGGTATCCACCTGGGGGAGGATATCCAGCTGAAGGGTAACCACCTGGGGGAGGATATCCAGCCGGAGGGTAACCGCTAGGGGGAGGGGGAGGGTATCCAGCCTGTGGGTAACCTTGAGGGGGATATGCCTGAGGAGGGTATCCTTGGGGAGGGTATGCCCCAGGAGGCGGAGGGTACTCTCCACCAGGATAACCAGAATGATTGTGATTCCCACTCATTCTTCTTCAACTTGAAATTGATGAACTGAGAATGTAAATACTGGACATTAGAACATACAAGAATTTTTTGGAGTGAAAAGAACAAAAGCACCACATGTATCATATGTGATCAGAATGTAATAGCATTTGCTTTATTCGGACAATCATAGAACTCCATCACAATTTTCTCTAATAAATTCCCCTTAGTCAAGAACTAAGTTCCTCGGGAATCTAGAAGTAATAAGCTATAATTAAAGCAAACCCAGAAAATTTTACCGAAAAATCTGGAAAACACTAGAGTCAAAGTCGACAGGGCTAATAACATCCCGAAATCAAGAAAATTCACAATGACTAACAATTCTTGTGCATCATTTTGAATTCTAAACATATAAAACAGACTAACCAAAGTGGATCTAAATCAGACATTTGAGATGGTTCTAATCAAATTACAAGTAAAGGCTTAGAGTAACAATTGAAAAAAGTTGAAAAACTGTTTGGTAATCATTTAAAGACAGATTTATATTCTGAAAAATGGAAAAGTGATAATGAAATAGAAAACATAATTCGGGTGTTGGGGGTTAAGAGAACAGTGTTCACAAAAAAAAGTCAACTGTCAAAGAACTTTTCAAAACAACTTCTACAAGCTAATGAAAGTTGTGATCAATGAATGTCTAATACACACTTCCACGCAATATATAATTATTATTGATTAATTTTGAAAGAACATAACCATGATGAAACAAACTGAAATTAAATACAAGAACAAGCAATAAATTAAAAATCCTCCACAGAAACAACAAAGAAATCATGATTTACTTTTTACATTGCTACTAAATTCGAAGCAACAAGAACAAGCAAAGACAAGAAAATCAAGAATCCTAGGCAACAAACTAGTAAGAAGATCAGGATTCACTTTTTCATTAAATCAAGAGATTTTGTATGTACAAATATATATATATATATATGTATGTATGTATGTATGTATGTATAGAGAGAGAGAGAGAGAGAGAGAGAGAGAGAGAGCGCTCACCGGATTGAATGGAGTTGTTTCAAAATCTTTAATTCGGCTTTTTGTTACAGAGTTGTTACTGCTTCACTTTCATTCAAATATATATCACAAGAAACGTGCAAGAAAGTGACGAAAATAATAAAATAAATTACACTCATATACTCATATGGCCCGTTGTTTTCATAGATATGATGGAAGGAATTTATAACGAAATGATTAATAGTGAGTGGATTTATCGTGAAAATTTATTAAATTATTTTTATATAAAATAATAAAAAAAATTAAATATTAATATTTAAAAAAAATTTCTAATATATAAAAAATAAAAAATAAATTTAATCTCCTCACTATTTTTCTAATATCATCTATATCTCCTCCGTATCAATCATTCTTTTAAGGAGACTACTAATACCAAGGGATTAATAGTCCCCTCCCCATCTCTCAAAATAAACACCCTATTAATAATACTAACACTATGTTTGGGAACGTAGGAGAGAAAAGAAAAGAAATGATTACTTAAGTTATAAGAAAAGAAAAAAAAAAGAAATGATTGTGATTTCTCTCCTTTTTGTTTGGATAAGGAATAAATAAAAGAAAAGAAATGATTGTGATTTCTCTTATTCTTGTTTGGTTAAATTTCATTAAAAGCAAAGAAAAGAAATTATTTTATATTATATTACTAAAATAATCTTTTTATATTTTCAATCATTTTATTTCTTTTATTTTTATAGGGACAAAATTGGTATTATGAAAATAGTAGTTTCTTTTCTCTCCAATCTCTCTACTTTTGGAAAGATTGAAAATGAGGCTCATAAGAGAAATGAGTTTCTCTCCATTTCTCTCCATTTATTCTCATTTCTCTCCACTTAGATTATCCAAACAAGTAAGAGAAATATATATCTCTCCATTTCTTTTCTTTTCTCTCCAAATCACTCAATCCAAACATAACGTAAGGAATTAATAATCACAATTCCCTTTTCATAACCCCAAACAAATGGGTCCATACAATCTTACGTTATTTGATCACTGACTTCTGTTTGTGATAAAACATATTTAATGAAATTATTTGATGAAAAAAATAAATTAGTTTTTATTTTTTATTTCACTATATCGGAAAAGCCAGTAACATTAAAAAAATTTACCGAAAAAGTGATTAGCGGTGGCAGGTGTACAAGACAGCAACAATAATGATGGTGAAAATATGGATAGATATACGTATTGTTTGATAATATTATTTTTTAATTTAAAAGTTAAAAAAATATTTAAAAAATTAAAAAAATAATAATTTATATTAAAAAGTGAAATATTTTTTTTACTCTCTATTTTTTACATATCTTTTCATGAAAAATTAAAAAATCTTCGTAAATATATTAATTTTTTTATATTATATTTTAGTAAAAAATAAAAAAATTACTAAAAAACAAGTTCTTAAACAAGGCTTAAATGGATAAATATGTGATATATAAACAAATATTAGGATGGCGTGTGGATAGTGGACATAAGGACGGATACTTAGGGATGAAATCATCTTTTAAATTATAATTACAGTAATGCTACAGATCCCCAGTTGGGGTGACCCCCAGTGACCCCAGTGCCACGTGTCGGCCTGGGGTGGCTGGAAACTCAAAAAAAAAAAAAAAAAATTATTTTTTTGGACCAATGGAAAGGGACCCAGTACCCCCACTGGGGGTCCAAAGCTTTATTCTTATAATTATCCATTTGATCTCCAAATAATAGAACTTGCACATATTAGTCTAAAGTTTTAGAAATAGACATTCGACTTGTATTCCCTATCATTTTTAAAGCTGTTAACATAGAAACTCATTAAATTATTAAAAAATATTATTTTGACCTTTTAATTTATAAAAATAGACAAATAAAACTCTTAAATTATTAAAAAGTATTATTTTAATCTGTTAAAGTATTTGCATGTACTGCTAAAAGATAAACATATATATGCCCTTGATTATAAGTTGGTGTTACTTCTTTTTTTTTTTTTTTCCTTTTTTTTCTTTTTTTTTAAACATAAGTTGGTGCTACTTTATTATTATGTAACATAAATATGTAGATAAGAGCAAAAATGCCAAAAAAAACATAAATATATAGGTACATGAAACTTACATATGCCTTTTGTTAGTTTTTTATAGAAATTTATTTGAGATTTTTTTTAAAAAAAATTAAAATGTAATTTAGTGAAAAAATTTTTTTTAAAAAAAACAAATATTTTTACATAATTTTATTTTTTGAAAAGTCAGAAATACTTTTTAAAATTTTAAAAATATTTTTGATATTTATTTTTATCAAAATAGTTACCATTCTATTTGTAAAAAATAATAAATAAAATCTGAATTTTTTTTTCTCAAAAACAAAATAAGCAAAGTTGCTACTAGAGCATCTCCAACAGTGTATTAATTTTTTCACCAAATTTGAGTAAAATGTCCATTTGATATCAAGTGCTCTAACGGAGAGTTTTGAAGCTTCATTAAAATACTAGTCAACCAGACAGACGATCGGGCGAACGTCCACCCGGTAGACCGGGCAGTGTAAAGTTTTCACACAATTTTGCCTTGAGATGGTCATCTGGGGGGTCAATCAGGCGAATGATCGGCCGGTCGATTGGCCAATGTAATATTTTCACAAATTTTTGCCTTGAGGTGGTCTTCCGATAATGAAAATCCCACGACAATGAATAGTGATTTGATAAAAGACACATTGGTCCTCAGTTTGATGAAAGAAAAATGAAATCTTAGATTTGATGATGGATTTGATAAACGATTAAAGCAGCAAAAAGGATCCTTTTTCATCAAATTAAAATTTGATGAAAGATTTGATAAAACGTTGTGATGGTCTTACATAGCTAAAAAAATTGAAGGGATTAGTTTGTTTCTAGTTCACAAAATGGATTGTATCGTGTTGTTTGGGTTTGTAGAGCTCACCACAAGTCTCGTTTTGATAATCTGAATCGTTCATTTTTTAGATCACAACATGTAGGTCATCTAAACAAAATCAGATCGATCCGATAACTGTAACTATGTTAGTTTATTATATTTGTCTCTCAAAAAATGGATGATCTAGTTTTCATATAATATTTGTCGTTTATTTTTTTGCAAATAAATGTCATAAAACTAACATATCGACTTAATTTTTTTCATAGATAATCTACACATTGTGGCCTGAAAAATGAACAGTTTAGATTATTGATTTGAGATCTGTGGTAGGCCCTATGAACCCGAACAGCACAATCGAATCCACTTTGTGGATTGAAGACAACCTGCTTTAAAAATGAAAATAAAAAATGATATAGTGTGTGTATGCATTACTTTGATGCATTTAGAAGTCTTTTAATTGCAATAAGTTGATTTAAATTTACAATATTTTATAGTCTATCTTAGTTTTTAGTATTTTTTTTTTTTAGTCAGTTTTTTTTTTAGATTCATCTAGAGCAAATAGATTTAATTTTTATGTCTCTATATTTCTGTAGATGTTATTTTTGGTGAATTTCTGTGATGACCGGGTATGTTTTTCGTCTCGTTCCCTTTGAGTTATGATCGGATTTACTCTTGTCATAATGTAGGGCTTTTATGCGAAGTCTTGTTAACCGTTGGGTTCGTTGTTGTTGAAACTTACTCTCAAAATTCTCGCTCCTATTTACTTCGATTCTAAGTTTCACTTGCTTCAGGAGGTGTGAGGTTGGATCCGAGATGTCTAGAGTGGAGTTGCTGAATTTTTCTGTTTGGGACCAGGGCCGCACATAAGGGAAGGGAGGCCGCACGTGCGAAGAGGGAGGGATTTTTGGGTTTGGCTACTGCAATTTAAGCAGGTGCGGTTGGAGGTGCGAGGTAGGCGTCGCACGTGCGGAGGTAAGTGCCGCACGTGCAGGAATCTGCAAACTCCGAAAATCTGCTTTTTCTTTCATTCTTGGGCTGTGTGTGTATCACTTTTTACATATCCGTCTCTCTCTAAAAACCATATCCTCCTCATTCTCTCTACATTTCCTACACCAAATCTCTTAAAACTCTTGATCTCTTGCAATCCATTGGGGTTTTGACCCAACATCCTTCACAAATATTGGAGAGCTAAGCAAGGGCTACATTGTGTGTGGTGGAGATTGGGTTTTGGCACCGTTGGATTTGGGGCTTTCATCCCTTTTCTTCTCCAAAACCTGAGGTAAGGAATTTTTTTGAGTCATATATACATGTTTGCAAATTGTTTTGTTGATTGGAACTCCTTTTTATTGGTTTGAACTTAGTTTTTGACTCATGAGCTGATGATGCTTTTTAAATGTGGGTTTCCATAATGTCTCTTTTATTTCACAAATTTCTTGAGATTGTGAGTTATATTATTGTAGAGAGATTTTAGTTTAAAATAAATTCTTTCAAAATAAGGAGACAAATCTAGTGTATGAAAACCCTAGAATTTGGGAATTTTTTTTTGAAAATGAGGTGAGGTTATAAAATTGATTTTTGATTAATATTATGATTTTGTTGCATGAAAGGAATCTCATGAAAGATGAGGAATAGTTGTTTTTTTCTTTTTAAGTCGTTCAAAATGTGATTATAGTCATGAAATGACTAATTTCTTGAGAATATGTGAAAGGTGAAAGTGTTGCTACTCTTGGAATGATGTAAATTATTATATGCTTATGTTGCGAAATTGTTGGAACAATCTTCTGTGTAAATAAAATAAATAGAAATTAATTCAAACAAAATAAATAAATAATGTACCGAATTTATTTATCAAACCGAATTAAAAATAAAAGACTAAGTCGAGTGTGTGACACTCTGTCCTTAAGACAGATTCGCCCCGCTACGGTGCTTACGGTTGAATGGCGTCTATCTCCCAGGATACAATGATCTTAACCAATTTGTAGTAGCACTCCAAAACAAATTGTTCGGCGAACCAAACCTGTGTTCTAACTCTCTGAATATTTATTCCTAAAATTATACAAGAAGAATAATGCACTAAAAGAAATCTGGACAGCAAAAAGACAAAGATTTCAGACTGAATTTTCAGATCGAAAATTTCATTCCTTTCATTGCTAGAATAGATGGGCATAAATAGGCAAAATTACACAGCTCGAACAGGTTCCAAAATAGAATGAAAAGGTGCACAAAAAATTGAACAGGTGCACCACTATTCAAACATTGATTTGACCGTTGCAAATTTCAAATAATTTGAATAAAGTTCCGTTAGAGGAATAGTCAAAGCAACTGTTGGAATATATTATTTAAACTATTTGGAATACAAATATATATTAAACTATTTGAATAATTTAATAAATAAAGAAAGAGGTATAAACTTTAGAAAACCACTTAGGAACCTAAAATTTAAATTTAGAATTTAATTTAAATTCCCACAATTACAAACTTTAGGAAACCACTTAGGAACCCAAAATTTGAATTTAGAATTAAATTAAATTCCCACAATAATTTTTATTGAAAAACTTCAAATGAATTTTATCTAAATAAAAATTAATGTTAGACCCGAAAATGACGTCAACTTCCCATTCACTCATAAATGGTTTTTGACGTTCCGTCTTCACCGTGCGACTTGCCACGCGGCAAGGAACACGTCACCTCTTCAGACCCACCCCAAAAGACGTTTGGGGCCCACTCAAATTGGGCTAAAAATATGCCTATATTAATCATTTTTCCAACAATCCGCCACATGAATGGAATTTGATGGAGAGAAAATGCAACAACATGATTGTAGACGTCCCCGCGAACGCCCCGGGAGGAATGAATCTCCCACCGTTCTGTTCGTTTTGGGCTCACTACAGTTCAGGACTCAAATTGCCACGGTTCTTAATCTAATCTCACAATGTGCAATGTGAGATTGATAAATCACCAAAGAATCCAAATCCGGCAAATCGTTTTGAGAAAACAGATTTTTAGAAAGAAGTGCCAAACATAGACTGCTTTGCCAGATACAGAGTCGCCACCTAAATATTTTTTATGGGGGAATTTAGGAAACCCTGACTCGTTTGCCTAAGGCCACGTG
Organism: Camellia sinensis; assembly: GCF_055761805.1. Classification (NCBI taxonomy): domain Eukaryota; kingdom Viridiplantae; phylum Streptophyta; class Magnoliopsida; order Ericales; family Theaceae; genus Camellia; species Camellia sinensis. Next base: position 175,139,978 of record NC_138962.1, on the reverse strand, counting down.
TCCGTCATCACCAAAGTTGCCTCGGCTCGGGAACTTGGGTACGATTGGGGAAGGTCAGCTATGAGCACCCCCGCTCACCCGATCCGAAGATCGGCCTCTACTAACCATGATATCTAGTTTTGAAAACGTTATGTGTTCTTATTCTGATTAATTAGGTAATCTTACTATGTGATGCGCACAACACAAAAGTATAGACTAGATCGCCTAATTTGGAACAAAGCATTGCATATACGTTTGTTCGAAAAATAGTTTGAAATTTGCTACTTGCAAGTAGGCTAAAATACGGATTTCAACGAGTTGCTCCAACTCAAGCAATCCAACCTTCACCCATAGGCATTCAGGCAGTAATATCACATAAGCACATAGCCACATGGTAAGCATGCCGTCATGTTAACATTCACACTCATGCGAGATGCTAAAGCATAAATACTTATAGTGTACTCCGAGCCAAAACAAAGAACATGTTAGCAATCAAACGTATGATCCAAGTCCATGTTAAATGGCTAATGCATCACAGGCAAAAATGCAATCTAGAGTAGGCTCGGCTAATCCTAGGATGGCATGTGAAATGCAACAAGTAACATGTATTCAAGTTAGATTTGAAATACTATGCAGTTAGCATGATGCGCCGAGCCCGGTGCATGCAATACTGATGAATGAATGCACGCATGCATAGCATAAGGTATGCTAAATTAAATATGCCCTAGTACTAACCATCAAAAATAGGTAAGTAAAAGGGAGAAAGAAATGGGGGTTGGAAGACATGCACACATACACCCACACTTATTACACATTCGTCCTCGCTCGGAGGGACCAAAAGAATAATACAAATTAATTAACCAACAAGCTAATTAATTATTACAGACCACTTAACTAGTTAAGCAAATTAACTAAGCTAAGAAAGCAATAAAACAGCCTCGGGAAGAGGGTCCAATGCATGCGTGCTCGGGTTCGCTCGGAAATCTGTCACCATGCACAAGTTGTCTCTGTTTACCCTGCTCTGCTCTTCTGAAAATTGCAAAAGTCCCAAGGAACACTCTCTGAACACTGTGGAGCATCACCGACCAAAGGGAAACATCACCGACCATGGTAGAAAGGTCATCGACCAAATAATCAACTCTCGGCCTCAAATGTTTGGTCTGTTGACAATAGAGATGGTCGGCCAACCATGTATGCCTGTAGAATCCTATTTTGACAGCAGCAGCGGGCAAACATGGCATGGCAATGCATTTCAAGCAAATGTGTGCACCAACACCCTCCTTATCATTTTCATGACTCAAAGGAGGATGGTCTTCGACCCTCGGGCCACCAATCGCGCATTTCAATGCGTGATGGCCAAAGAGGCCAAGTTATGCATTTTAATGTCAAATGAAATGCAAACCAAATAAACACATAAGGCCCAACCTCTATCACTTGATCAAGAGACAAGGCATGCATGCTCAATGCAATGCAACCTAAACATGTGAGCTAAGTATGCAATCATGAGCATGAAAGCAAGTAATGTGTACTAAGCACACAATCTAAACAAACAAACATGCAAGGCATGTATCAATATGTGCAAGCTAACAAGCATGCAATATGCAATGCGAACATGTAAACATGCAAGACACGTAACATGTTAAGCAACCAAGACAAAAGGAAGAAAACATGCTAAATGCAATGCGATTCAAGCATGCAACACATGCGATAGGCCAAGTATGCAACAACACACAAGGCGAGCATGTAACAACATGCAAAAGAGGGACTAAAACTAGTTTGGGCAGCTCTCAAATAAGCCCAAACAATGGCCAAATGCCAAGGAAATAAAGGGGAAATGCACATACAAACATGCATGCAAACATGCTCCAACACTTAGGCACAAAGAGGAGACTTTTAAGCACACTTAACATGGACAAATAGCATACATGATAAGCTTTGAAAACATGTAGGAGATGATGCCAAACCAACCTACCAATGCAAGCAAGGCATGCAACCAAGCCCAAGGACTTAAACTATGGTCATGTGAACATGAAGCAAATGACTAAAGTGAATCAAAACAGCCCTAAATCATGCCAAAGTAAGTCCCAAAAACCACTTAGATGGCATCTAAATGATCTAATTCTAGAAGCATACACAATGGTACAAACATGGAGCATGAAACACCAGCCTTTTAAAGCAGTAAAAGAGCATCAAATGCAAGCATACAAGCATGCTACAAGGACTGAAATGACATGATAAGTGGTTCCAAACCACTGAAACAAAACAAGTAAAGCATGCTAGAAGGGTCAACACTCAAGATCTACAAGGGAGATTGCATGGTAGCTATACAAAGCAAGCCATGGATGGCCTAAAAAACCAAAAACAGACCTTAAGCACAGCAAAACATGCATAAAAGCTTCACAAAGCTAAGCCAAAACAAGTAAGCATAGTGGTCTAAATGCTAGGTACACGTTAAGGCAATTTCATGGCATTACAAGACAAGTGTGCAAAGCATGCATGGTGTGTCTAAACCAATTAGAAATAGTGTTATATCATGGAAAAATAAGCACAAATAACACTTAAGACATGGCCAACATGAACTCAAGAAAGGTGCTCACACATGAGGCTAAAATGGCAAGTTTTGAAGACAACAAGGAGAGGGGATGGCCCTCTCCTTCTTAGGACCTCAAAGCACCATCTCCACCACTGAAATCCAGAGGGCTGGATTTCAGTGGTGAGGAGGCCAATACAAGGTGGTCCCGGAGCTCACCAAAAATGTACAAAAATGAGGCCAAACAAGGCCTAAGAGGGGTCAAACAACCCCAAACACCAAAGCAACCTTAAACAACTATTTTAAGAAGGTAAAAACAGAACTTTTATATGTTATACACTAAGATTAAAAATAAATGCAAGGATGGCTAAAAGCCTATGCAAAAAGGGGGTATAAAGGGGCAAAGTTCTTACCCTTGAAGATCTTCTTCAAGAACAATGCTCCAACAGCCTCTCCAAGCTTAGATCAACTCAAGAGCTCTGAAAATCACTCCTTAGTACCTCAGTAGCTAAAGGAAAGTGTAACACTAGGTGTTTGTGCACAAAAGTAAAGACAAACACACACAAATACACAAAGAGAGGAAGATATAGAGATAGAATAGATACACAACCCTAACCCTAATCTCAGACCCTCCCTTGAACTTCTGGAACCCTTAAGGAGGGAGGAGAAGGCCACCCTTTATAGAGGATCACTCTTGCAAAGCTTACAAAACAAGCTAAGTAAGAGTGAAATCCCCCCATACACGTGTATGGAGGGGGTTCAAAGTGGGTGCCAGCTAGCACAGCTTGCACAAAATATCTGCCAAAAGCAGATGCACAGTGGTCAGCCAGCCAAAAATGCCAAATTGACCAAATAAATGGTCGACCGACCAAACAGAGTGCCGACCGACCAAACATTTGGCCGATGGTAACAAAACAATGGCTGGTGGCCTCAAGACATGGCCGGTGAGATGTGGGGATGGCCAACAAGCCATTCCCTGCTCCTCAAAAGCAAAACACAAGTGTCTGGTGCAAAACCAAACACAAAACAGGCAAGTCGAGAGGTCTTGAGGCAAGGCGCGTGGCCGAGACCTCCAAGAACTCAAGACGAACACGAACATGGATGATCACCGAGTGTTCAAACGGTGACGTCCAAGTTTTGAGGACGGTCAAAAATAGGGTGTCTACAGTTGCCCCTTTTTGACAGAACTCGAAAGTCATAACAATGAAGGGAGTGAGTGTCAAAGCCCAGAGACGACCCATTTTTGACAAGGCCGAAGACTTAGACAAACATGCAAGACAATAAAGATATGCGCCCGAAGGCAGGGGCAAAATGCAAGAGGCCGAGCATAACTTATGATCATGCAAAGGAAGCTGTAACGAAGCATAACATGCAACAGTTTTAAGCAAGAACCAAGCTACATTACAATGCAGAAAGGATGTAAGAGAATTATTCAATTCTCGATACGTCTCACATGGAGAATGCAATACCTGTGCGGCCCGTCTGGTTGCACCAGCTTCAAATGAACCGTACATACAATATCGCGCCTGAAAGAGAAAGAAAACTTAACAGGTACGATATCGTTAGCAACATGCATAACAATGCAATCTAAGCTGCGTAACAACGCAAGTGAAGGAGTGCATGACAATGCAACTCGTGTGACAACGCATAACAATGCGGAATGAATGCAAAATGATAATGCTATATATACAAAACTATGTAAAAACAATACAAATGATATGCAATGCAATTGAAACATGATCAAACCATAAGCAGTTCAAAGCCACACAAATATCATAAAGATGATGGAGATGCAAAGTCCGTCTACCATAGAAAAGGTGCCGACACCCTCAAACCACAATACCAGCAGTGGAATAGGCGCGTACACATGCAGAACTATGAGTGTGTAGACGGAACACAAGATACAAGTAATTGGGTGGGATGATATAAGTGAGGCATGCTCTGCTCAGGAGAGATCGTGATCCTAAATGCTGGATGCAAAACACTACACTACAATGTAATGAATGAAATGGATATGGCGCGCAACCAAAACATATCTTGCCTAGGAAAGGCATGGACACAAACAAGCCACGTTTAACACAAAAACGGTGCCGTCACCCACCACACTAGGTGCGTACACATAATATCATAACTGTGCTTCAACGCGAAAAGTATGGGCACATACCAGACCAAGTTCAACATGGAAAGGCGTAAGCCGTAGAGGGAGGTGATGTAATGAATGTATGCAACTACAATGCAGTATATACAATATGCAATGTAATGTAATATTTGCAATGAAACCTACATACTAAATGATGCAGTAGGGAAATGCATGACAATGCAGAGTAAGGAAGAATGCACTACAATGCATGTAAGGAAAGATGTATAACAATGCAAGCTATGTACAATGCAATATTTACTAGCTAAAATGCAATGGATGCAGTGGATAAGGCCTGCGGCCAAACCGTATCTTGCCTAGGAAAGGAATGGACACATACAGACCACGTTTAACACGGAAACGGTGCCGTCACCCACAACACTAGGTGCGTACACATAATATCATAACCGTGCTTCAACGCGAAGAGTACGGGCACATACCAGACGAAGCTCAACATGGAAAGGCGCAAGCCGTAAATGGGGGTGATGCAATAAATGGATGCAAGCTACAATGCAATATATACAATATGCAATGGAATGTAATATTTACAATGGATAAGGCCTGCGGCCGAACCGTATCTTGCCTAGGAAAGACATGGACACATACAAACCATGTTTAACACAGAAACGGTGCCGTCACCCACAACGCTAGGTGCGTACACATAATATCATAACCGTGCGTCAATGTGAAGAGTACAGGCACATACCAGACCAGGCTCAACATGGAAAGGCGTAAGCCGTAGATGGGGGTGATGCAGTGAATGCATGCAACTACAATGCAGTATATACAATATGCAATGTAATGTAATATTTACAGTGAGATGCATGACATATGCACTATATACAGTGTAATGCATGACATATGCACTATTTACAATGTATGCATGACATATGCATGTTTGTTTTTTTGTTTTGTTTTTTTTTTTTGAAAATGCATGATAATGCAGATGAAATTGAACGCGCAACAACGCATGTCTTTTGAAATGCATGACAATGCACATGAGTGGCGCATAACAATGCGAACGAGGGATGCATGACAATGCAACCTAGGATGAAACCCGCCAAGAGTCGTTCGGGCACGACAAACACCAAAGGACTTGCACCTTCAGAGGATTTAAGGTCTCCTAGACCGAGATGCATAACAATGCAAGTATGATAAGCATGACAATGCATGATAGAGAAAATGCATGACGATGCAAAGGGGACTCAAATGCGCGACAACACATGTTCTCTTTGAAATGCATGACAAATGCACATGAGGTACGCATGATGATGCGTGACAAGGACCATGCATGACAATGCATGTAAGGTGCGCATGACGATGCGACCTAAGATGAAACCTACCAAAAGTCGTTCGGGCACGACAAACACCAAAAGACTTGCATCTTCAGAGGATTTAAGGTCTCCTAGACCGATATTAAAATGTATAACAATGCAAGCGGAATGCACGTAACAACGCAAGTGAAGTGGTGTGCATGACAATGCAACCTAAGATGAATTCCAAACACGCTGAAATCGTGTGAGGAAAGGGGACAGGGAGAAACATAAGGACATATCCCAGTGTTTCGGAATGGTTCAAACATAGGAACGTATTCCAAATGCTCTTAGCCAAAGAGGGAGAAACATAGGGACATATTCCGGTGTTTTGGAAAGGTATAAGCATTGGAACGTATTCCAAATGCTCTTAACCAAAGAGGGAGAAATATAGGGACGTATCCCGGTGTTTCGGAAAGGTATAAGTATTGGAATGTATTCCAAATGCTCTTAACCAAGGAGGGAAAAACATAAGGACGTATCCCGATGTTTCGGAAAGGTATAAGCATTGGAACGTATTCCAAATGCTCTTAACCAAAGGGGGAGAAACATAGGGACGTATCCCGGTGTTTCAGAATGGTTTAAGCATTGGAACGTATTCTGAATGCTCTTAACCAAAGAGGGAGAAACATAGGGACGTATCTCAGTGTTTCAGAATGGTTCAAGCATTGGAACGTATTCCGAATGCTCTTAACCAAAGATGGAGAAACATAGGGACATATCCCGGTGTTTCGGAAGCAGAGAAGAAACATAGGGACGTATCCCGGTGTTTCAGAAAAGGAGAAGAAACATAGGGACATATCCCGGTGTTTCGAAACAAAGGAGAGTGCAAAACAATGTAATTGAAAGGGTGCAATAACAATGCGAGTGGAATGCGCATAACAACGCAAGTGAAGTGTGCATAACAATACAACTAGGACCATGCATAACAATGCAAGTGAAGTGTGCATAACAATGCAACTAGAGTGTGTGTGACAGTGCATGTTAGAGATGTGCAAAACAATACAATACAGGCACACAAGACAGTGTGAGTGAGGTGCACAAAAGAAGTGCGATAAGATGCATTTTCTATGCAAGTATGGGGGCATTTTCTATGCAATCATGGAAAGCATATTTGATGCAATATTGAAAGCATATTTGATGCAATATTGAAGGCATATTCCGTGCATAAGACAGGCATATTCTATGCAACATTGAAAGCAAAGCATATTCTATGCGGAATCGAAAGCAAGCATATTCTATGCATGAATCATAATGATGCGCGGCATGCATGCAACAGAAGTGTATATGAAAGTTCACATCCTATGCAATAGAGGGGCATCAAACATGTACTCTGGTGCCTCCGATTTACCTCTCAAAAGACTTTGCAACACACTCAGCTTGAAAAGGGCACACCCTGTTTATATTGGCAAGAGATGACATCTGCATGTGAAGACCACATGTGCTGCTTGGACTGCCATTCTGACTTGAAGCAGGCTTACACTTGAGGTAGAGGCACACTCATACTTCGGAGCACTGACAAGGCCTGAGGAGGTGCATCCGGAATACAATCATGGAATTTGAAACAAACTCAGATGCTCTGATCTTCCCTATTTTCTTTTGCTTTCCAGTCTGGAACCTATATAGCTTCAGATAGGTCCTAGTTTTACTGTTCTCACATGACCTGGGTTGAACCCCGTGGTTTTTATGAATTAACAAATCTTGTTTTGCACAAATGTGGAGAATGGCACAGCACTCTGAGCACAAAACGATTCATTTTTTAAATTGAGAATGAGTTCTCGACCGGGTATTGAGCCTACAACTGACCACAGCCAAAACGACTCAAAAATGGAAAACAAAGGTAAAATAACCTAAACACAACGAGACACACTCGGAACGACTCAAAACAAGATTTGAGACCAAAAAAAACAAAAGACATGATATACATACGCGTTATAAAAACGAGAGACTTCTCAGATCACGAGGAGCCAGTTTCTCCGGGTATTGTTCCCCACCCTCTTCTCATTTGTGATTCTCACATCACTCGGCCCTCAGGCCCGGTTTTTCTCTCAAAACCCCTTTTTGCTCACTTTTCTCTTGACTTACACTTCTCTATTCTTTACTCTCTCATTTTTTCATCCCTCTCCAGATATGGTCGGTGAATAAACAAGAGGTTGTGGGTTCATGCCCAACACTGTTAGCCCGCAGCTACTTCTTCCGGCGACGTTTAGTCGATGTTCCTGATAAGGGAGTGGAGTATCTTGATCTATTCTGGTTCGTGCTTCGCACTCGGCTCGATACCTCATTGCTCGGAGGTCGAGAGAGCTTTCAGCCCTTCAATGACAGCTTTAGCTGTGCCCTTTTCGGCAAGTATGCTGACGATGGGGGAAAGACAGGAAGCCTGACTCAACTGTGCCCCTAGTCCATCATTTTGACCATTTTTTTTTTGTTTTGGTTTTCTATTAAAATAATTTTAACCAAAATGAGAGTTACATTAACATACTTGTTCGATTTTTGATTTAAAATCATGCAAGTCAGGCTATGAGCACTGAAAATTTTCCTTTTTTTGGTCCAAGAAAATGGTCTAGTTTTGGAAAAGATGGAATAATTTTCGAGAAAATAGTTAATCTCAGTAAAAAAAATTCTCAAAAACTATTTTCGCAAATGGCCACTACTCAACGAGCGCAGAACTTACTCTCAAGATGCACAACCTCGGATTAGAGGCAATGGAAAATTGCCCCTTGTTCTAAAAGGCACAGCATTACAACGGAAAGTTGCCCCTGGTTTGGATGGCGACTCATGGCAACGGAAAGTTGCCCCTTATCTGGATAACGCCGCAGCATACTGTAGTCAGTCCTCATTAGTGATGATTGCAACCGAACTCTTGGATACAGAGAAGACGAAGGTGGTCAAAACCAATATATGGACACAGTCACTTTGAAAGTGTGTGGGGCTAGACTTTAGGATGAAGTTGCCTACGTATCCCAAACATGGGAATCAAGCATTACGTTGTTCCGGTTAAGGTACACTCGGGTATTAACCCTCACTTTTTAGGCTCTAACTTTTGCCAAGGCCGCCCTTTGCGGGTTTTCAACCTTGTGAGCTTTATTCTTCTTTTCTTTTCAATTCTTTTCATTTCTTTCCTTTTTTATTCATTTTTTTTTCAAATCTTTTCATTCTCTTTTTTTTTTCTTTTTGTTCTTTTTCTTTTTTTTCTTGCTCTAACTTTTGCCTGGGTTGCCCTTCCGGGTTTTCGGCCCAGCAAGTCTCTCAAAGGGTAAAAGTGTAACAAGTCCATGCCAAATGGTTTTAGGATCTCGAAGCCATCCGTATCCGGGAGGGTGGCTATTGTATTAACTTGCAGAAGGGTCCATCTTTGGCTCTTTGAGCACATCGGACATTTTTGCCCCTAGTTCGAAGGGTGCTTCTGTTCTAGCTTCGCAAGCTTCTTCTGATGAGGTCTGATCTTCTTGATTTGACTTTCTTGGTCTCTTGTTCGAGGGCTGCTTCAAATTTGGCCACACATGCCTCATGTTGTAGTTGACTGTTGAACATTCCGAACTAAGGTCTAAGGTTTGAAAGCAAGGGCTCAAGTCTTGAGGCTGAGAGCGATCCTAAGCTGCACAATCTCAAGAGCAATTCTACACAAGTCTTCACAGGACTGCGCAAAATATTTTGTTTTTGAAAAAATTTTAAGAAAGCGACAAATCGTTCGTGCTGAAGATAGTGCGGAACCAATCTGGATCAAGCCAAGGTCCTTCTCAATACTCACATTAACAAACATGATTTCAATCATTAAGGGCTTAGCATGCCTCTCTTTCTCTCAATTTGATCAAAGTTTTGCAAATCTCGAGGAATTCCTTCCTCTTCGTTTTCATCACCACAGTGTTAAAAAAGTTTCAAAAAACTTAAGCCAATGCAATGAATTCGAGGTGCAGAAGAGTAAGTGAGATGCTCAGCTGTTTCATTCAAATTTTCTGGCACAACTAGCTCAAAGTAGCAATAAGCACGGAAACATGATAGCCGCAGCTGTTTCATTCAGATTTCCTGGTTGTAACTGGCTCCACAGCAGAGATAGACTCAAAAGAAAACAAAAGGGTAATTACAAAACAAAACGATGTTCGAGGCAACAACCCCAGAATCACCTGACATTCTATACAATGGGACTGACTCGACATAACAAGACAGACCCTTAAGGAAAAAGACTGACTCAAGACAATGAGACAGACCCAAAACAAAACAAGGAACTGACTCGACACCCATGCCAGAAATTACAAAACTGCATTCGCAAATGCTCCCAACAGTGCGTGCCAAACGCCACATCTGAAATACACCAAGCACCGCCCGTAGGTGGTCCAACCCCTGATCACATACTTACAGTATCCTCGAAGTCCAACAACTCAGCGGTGACCGATAGGTGGGAGGATGACCTCATTGTCGATCAAATCTTGCACTTCGTAGCAAAGGCGGAAACAACCGTCGGTGCTGTGACCAGTTTGCTGGTGGTACGCGCAGTACAAGGCAGCATCATGTGTGAGAGGGAGATTCTTCGAGAGAGGTCGAGGCTCGAGGGGTTTAAGACGCCCCTTTTTAGCCAAAATTTGAAATGCCCTAGACAAAGGCATGTAGAGGGCATGAAAGACTCTGCGCCCTCGAGGTAGATACTTCAAAGTCTGAGGGTTCTTGCTAGACGCACTAGCGAAAGGGTCGGCAGGCACTGCCTTGGCTTTCTGATCTTTTCCCGGTGCAGGGTTGGGAGCGGAAGGAACAGTTCTGGCATGACGGGGCCTATCCCGATTTTTCGCCTGGCTTAAACTGCCTTCGGTTGGAGTAGGGAAAGCATCATCCACAGTCTTAGCCGTGACTGCGAGTACTTGTTGCTTATTCATCCCCCCGGCTTTCAAAGCCTCAACTGCCCACAGCAGTTGTTCAACGGGATCAGCATCTGTTCCCACTTTATTCTTACCTCTGGCCTCAGCTTGATCGAGGGTTTGGGTTTCTATATCAGAGCGAAACCCGGTTGTTGTTGACACATCATTGCCATAGCTTAAGACAGCCTCAGGCTGGCTGAGCTCGATCACAATTCGTCCCAGTAGCGAGGGCTCTTGCGGTATGAAATTCCCGGCATACGACATGGCTGGTGGTGAAGCTGACATTCCGTAAGCGAGATCAGCCACAAACCTTTGGAGGTCACCAATCATTCCCATCAACTCAAACGTTGTGGGCTCACGAGCTTGAAACAACTGGGGCGTCCAGATCGGGTGTGCGACAGGCAACCTGGGTGGATGCGGTACATCAACATTGGTCTCATCCTGCAAGATGATTCCTTGGTCTAACGTGGTTGCCATAACCACAATTTCTTCTGAACTTTGTGTCATCATAAGTCCGCTGAACTGAACAGTGACTGACGGATCAAACGTCTGTCTTGCCTCAACAAAGAAGAACACCAAATCTCTGAACAAAAAGGAAAAACAGGCAGCATTTCAGCCCAAACGGAACAGACACAGGTGTAGCTGAATAACTGTACTCTACTACTGATCACTGTTCCCCAAAAATTACTGCCAAAAAAAACTGAATCTGATACCTGCAGATATAACCGATTCCCCAAAACACTGATCTGATGCCGTGAGGCCTGGTACTAAACTTGCAAACTGATATGTGCGTTCCTGTAGAAATATACTCTAAAAGCACAAAACAAGTAAAGTAGAGCCGAAACACCCCTATATTGGGGTAGGGTTTCCCTGTCCTATTTTGTCAAGAGCTAGGGTTTCACTACGCACGCAGCGGTTTCAAACAACCTATAATCGGGTAGCCACCTGTCCTAGTTTGGAATGGTCACTATGGATTCCGAATATGCACTAGGTCGAATGGTCAAAAGGGTGCCCCGGTAAAAATCGGGGTTTGTGTTCTCATCGTGGCAGAGCCCGTAACCGGTCAGTCTTATGGTACGCTTAACAAAGCAAGCCTCTGGCAAACCGTTCAGGAATAGCAGATGGCAAACACGATGTCCTAGGCGCACCAATGCACATGCAATACAAAGAAACACATAAGTGTAGTTAAAACAAGATATCACGAGTTTGAGTCAAACTCTCTAAACTCCCCAGCAGAGTCGCCAGAAACTGTAGACGTCCCCGCGAACGCCCCGGGAGGAATGAATCCCCCGCCGTTCTGTTCGTTTTGGGCTCACTACAGTTCAGGACTCAAATTGCCAGGGTTCTTAATATGATCTCACAATGTGCAATGTGAGATTGATAAATCACCAAAGAGTCCAAATCCGACAAATCGTTTTGAGAAAACAGATTTTTAGAACGAAGTGCCAAACATAGACTGCTTTGCCAGATACAGAGTCGCCACCTAAATATTTTTTATGGGGGAATTTAGGAAACCCTGACTCGTTTGCCTAAGGCCACGTGTCCGTCATCACCAAAGTTAGCTAATCTTACTATGTGATGCGCACAATACAAAAGTATAGACTAGATCGCCTAATTTGGAACAAAGCATTGCATATACATTTGTTCGGAAAATAGTTTGAAATTTGCTACTTGCAAGTAGGCTAAAATACGGATTTCAACGAGTTGTTCCAACTCAAACAATCCAACCTTCACCCACAGGCATTCAGGCAGTAATATCACATAAGCACATAGCCACATGGTAAGCATGCTGTCATGTTAACATTCACACTCATGCGAGATGCTAAAGCATAAATACTTACAGCGTACTCCGAGCCAAAACAAAGAACATGTTAGCAATCAAACGTATGATCCAAGTCCATGTTAAATGGCTAATGCATCACAGGCAAAAATGCAATCTAGAGTAGGCTCGGCTAACCCTAGGATGGCATGTGAAATGCAACAAGTAACATGTATTCAAGTTAGATTTGAAATACTATGCAGTTAGCATGATGCGCCGAGCCCGGTGCATGCAATACTGATGAATGAATGCACGCATGCATAGCATAAGGTATGCTAAATTAAATATGCCCTAGTACTAACCATCAAAAGTAGGTAAGTAAAAGGGAGAAAGAAATGGGGGTTGGAAGACATGCACACACACACCCACACTTATTACACATTCGCCCTCGCTCGGAGGGACCAAAAGAATAATACAAATTAATTAGCCAACAAGCTAATTAATTATTACAGACCACTTAACTAGTTAAGCAAATTAACTAAGCTAAGAAAGCAATAAAACAGCCTCGAGAAGAGGGTCCAATGCATGCGTGCTCGGGTTCGCTCGGAAATCTGTCACCATGCACAAGTTGTCTCTGTTTACCCTGCTCTGCTCTTCTGAAAATTGCAAAAGTCCCAAGGAACACTCTCTGAACACTGTGGAGTATCACCAACCAAGGGGAAACATCACCGACCATGGTAGAAAGGTCATCGACAAAATATTCAGCTCTCGACCTCAAATTTTTGGTTGGTCGGCAATAGAGATGGTCGGCCAACCATGTATGCCTGCAAAATCCTGTTTTGACAGCAGCAGTGGGCAAACATGGCATGGCAATGTATTTCAAGCAAATGTGTGCACCAACACCCTCCTTATCATTTTCATGACTCAAAGGAGGATGATCCTCGACCCTTGGGCCACCAATCGCGTATTTCAATGCGTGATGGCCAAAGAGGCCAAGTTATGCATTTTAATGTCAAATAAAATGCAAACCAAATAAACACATAAGGCCCAATCTCTATCACTTGATCAAGAGACAAGGCATGCATGCTCAATGCAATGCAACCTAAACATGTGAGCTAAGTATGCAATCATGAGCATGAAAGCAAGTAATGTGTACTAAGCACACAATCTAAACAAACAAACATGCAAGGCATGTATCAACATGTGCAAGCTAACAAGCATGCAATATGCAATGCGAACATGCAAACATGCAAGACACGTAACATGTTAAGCAACCAAGACAAAAGGAAGAAAACATGCTAAATGCAATGCGATTCAAGCATGCAACACATGCGATAGGCCAAGTATGCAATAACACACAAGGCGAACATGTAATAACATGCAAAGGAGAGACTAAAACTAGTTTGGGCAACTCTCAAATAAGCCCAAACAGTGACCGAATGCCAAGGAAATAAATGGGAAATGCACATACAAACATGCATGCAAACATGGTCCAACACTTAGGCACAAAGAGGGGACTTTTAAGCACACTTAACATGGACAAATAGCATACATGATAAGCTTTGAAAACATGTAGGAGATGATGCCAAACCAACCTACCAATGCAAGCAAGGCATGCAACCAAGCCCAAGGACTTAAACTATGGTCATGTGACACATGAAGCAAATGACTAAAGTGAATCAAAACAGTCCTAAATCATGCCAAAGTAAGCCCCAAAAACCACTTAGATGGCATCTAAATGATCTAATCCTAGAAGCATACACAATGGCACAAACATGGAGCATGAAACACCAACCTTTTAAAGCATTAAAAGAGCATCAAATGCAAGCATACAAGCATGCTACAAGGACTGAAATGACATGATAAGTGGTTCCAAACCACTGAAACAAAGCAAGTAAAGCATGCTAGAGGGTTAACACTCAAGGCCTACAAGGGAGATTGCATGGTAGCTATACAAAGCAAGCCATGAATGGCCCAAACAACCAAAAATAGACCTCAAGGACATCAAAATATGTATAAAAGCTTCACAAAGTTAAGCAAAAACAAGTTAGCATAGTGGTCTAAATCCTAGGTGCATGTTAAGGCAATTTCATGGCATTACAAGACAAGTGTGCAAAGCATGCATGGTGTGTCTAAACCAATTAGAAATAGTGCTATATCATGGCAAAATAAGCACAAATAACACTTAAGACATGGCCAACATGAACTCAAGAAAGGTGCTCACACATGAGGCTAAAATGACAAGTTTTGAAGACAACAAGGAGAGGGGATGGCCCTCTCCTTCTTAAGACCTCAAAGCATCATCCCCACCACTAAAATTCAGAGGGATTTCAGTGGTGAGGAGGCCAATACAAGGTGGTTCCGGAGCTCACAAAAAATGCACAAAAATGAGGCCAAACAAGGCCTAAGAGGGGTCAAACAACCCCAAACACCAAAGCAACCTTAAACAACTATTTTAAGAAGGTAAAAACAGAACTTTTATATGTTATACACTAAGATTAAAAATAGATGCAAGAATGGCTAAAAGCCTATGCAAAAAGGGGGTATAAAGGGGCAAAGTTCTTACCCTTGAAGATCTTCTTCAAGAACAATGCTCCAGCAGCCTCTCCAAGCTTAGATCAATTCAAGAGCTCTGAAAATCACTCCTTAGTACCTCAGTAGCTAAAGGAAAGTGTAACACTAGGTGTTTGTGCACAAAAGTAAGGACAAACACACACAAATACACAAAGAGAGGAAGATATAGAGATAGAATAGATACACAACCCTAACCCTAATCTCAGACCCTCCCTTGAACTTCTGGAACCCTTGAGGAGGGAGGAGAAGGCCTCCCTTTATAGAGGATCACTCTTGCAAAGCTTACAAAACAAGCTAAGCAAGAGTGAAATCCCCCCATACACGTGTATGGAGGGGGTGCAAAGTGGGTGCCAGCTAGCACAGTTGGCACAAAATATCTACCAAAAGCAGATGCACAGTGGTCGGCCGGCCAAAAATGCCACATTGACCAAATAAATGGTCGACCGACCAAACAGAGTGCCGACCAACCAAACATTTGGCCGATGGCAACAAAACAATGGCCGGTGGCCTCAAGACATGGTCGGTGAGATGTGGGGATGGCCAACAAGCCATTCCCTGCTCCTCAAAAGCAAAACACAAGTGTCTAGTGCAAAACCAAACACAAAACAGGCAAGTCGAGAGGTCTTGAGGCAAGGCGCGTGGCCGAGACCTCCGAGAACTCAAGACGAACACTAACATGGATGATCACCGAGTGTTCAAACGGTGACGTCCAAGTCTTGAGGACGGTCAAAAATGGGGTGTCTACAATGAGCTAATTACAGAGAGTACAGAAATTGGAAATATTCTGCAAAGGATAGGTAGCTTTTGGCGATACTATCGGATTTACTAGCTAACCAGTGAATATGATGTCTTGAACTGTCAGCTGTTTGTGTAAACAAAGACAATAGAACTCACACAGTATATCCCTAGACACAGTTTAGTTCTCACTATTGTGTTCATTTTGGCCCTGAACAACCTGGTCTTTCATGAGTGCTTTAGAGAATTATAGCCCTTCACAAATCTCATAGAACCGGCCCAGTTCACACTCACATAGGTGATTCTTATGAAGAGTATCTTTCCATACTCCACTAGGTTTACCTAGATATAAAAATAATTAAAATTTTACTTAACCTAAAACGCTGCAGACATCACTTATTTCATCATAGAAATGGGTAGGAGTTGGACTCCCCAGTGATCCTTATGAGTCATACACAACTCGGTTGTCCCTTTGAACCTAGATCTTGGGATCTCCAGTCAACTAGGTTGGGTTGCCGTTGTGGTAACTTTTATTTAATAGGCTTTAGTCTCATTCCCCTCGATGAATTCTCAACTAACTCTTTTGTTAACCCTTTGGTTAGTGGATCCGCTATGTTGTCTTTAGACTTAACATATTCTATGGAAATAAGGTGTTATGTCAATGATGAATATGTCGAGACTTACCGTTATACATATGACTCTGTGCTCTACCTATTGCAGATTGACTATCACAATGTATGCATATAGCAGGCACCGATTTTGGCCATATTGGAATATCTTCAAGGAAGTGGCGAAGCCATTCTGCTTCTTCCCCTGCCTTGTCTAAAGCTATGAATTCTGATTCCATAGTAGACCTAGCAATGCAAGTCTGTTTGGAAGATTTCCAAGATACAGCCGCCCCACTAAGAGTAAAGACATACTCACTAGTGGACTTTGAGTCTCTAATATCCGATATCCAATTTGCATCACAGTATCCTTCAAGTACTGCTGGATATCTAGTATAATTCAACCCAATATTATGAGTAAATCGGAGATACCGTAGAACCCTTATAATTGCTTTCCAGTGTTCTACTCCCGGATTACTCGTATATCTACTTAATTTACTTACTACATAAGCTATATCTGGGCAAGTGCAGTTCATTAAGTACATTAAGCTTCCAATAATTTGGGCATACTCTAATTGAGAAATACTTTCCTGTACATTCTTAGAAAGATACAAATTAACATCTACAGGTGTTCTAGCAAGATGATCATCATCTTTGCTAAATTTGTCAAGTATTTTCTCAATGTAATGAGATTGTGACAAAGCGTATCCTTCTGATGTTTTGGTAATTTTCATACCAAGAATTACATCAGCAATGCCCATGTCCTTCATGTCAAAATGTTTATTCCACATTTTCTTAGTAGTTTAATCATGTCATTATTATTGCCTATGATGAGCATATCATCTACATAAAGACATACAATGACATAACCTTTGTAAGTGTTTTTAATATAAACACATTTGTCACACTCATTAATTTTAAATCCATTTGACATCATTGCCTTGTCAAATTTCTCATGCCATTGCTTTGGCGCTTGTTTTAAACCATATAATGATTTAATTAATTTACACACTTTCTTTTCTTTTCTTTTCTTGGAACAGAAAAACCTGCTGGTTGTTCCATGTAAATTTCTTCATTTAACTCACCATTTAAGAAAGCGATTTTGTCACGACCCTATTCCGTCCCTAGTAGAATGGTGCCGTGATGGCCAGTAATCCGAGATTACCCAAGGCCAACTTACAAAGATTTACACACAATCAGAGTATTACATATGGGGCTTACAGGTGCGGAAGCAATATATATAAATCTAAGTAGTCCATAAGAGCTGCGCATAGATCAAATGAAACAACATACAACTTAGCATGGTTTTACAACTTGGATACAATAATAAGAAATAGAAAATACATCTTGACCAAAAGGCTTCTCAAGCCGACATATACAAACACAATGAAATATAAGCTAAGAAGCATGATCTTCAAGATGCTACAAAAATGCGAATCCAAGGCACGTCGGCAAACACATCCAAAACATATCGGCAACACATCTAGGCCTCATCCCCTTCTTGTTCATCACCTACATATATATAGAGAGGGTGAGCTTGGATACTCAGTGAATGATATTAGAAATAATGGTTTTTGCATGATTGATATCCGAGATCTTTTCCAAAACAATACATATCATAACTTTACAAGTCAAGGGATGAATCAAGTTCATCCGTCAAACCTTTCAAGTTCCTTGGATGTTAATAACATGTACGTAGTACCAAATAATGACATTCCGGACAAATAAACCCACGCGAAAAACCGTCGGTGGCAAAACAAGGGTGCAGTTGCATTAGAGTCCCCTGGCACTAAGGACTTTCAAGACAAGGGTGCAGTTGCATTATAGTCCCCTGGAACTAAGGACTTTTCCAAGAATGTCATCAAAACAAGATAATACTTGATATACAAAATAGGGATAATCATTCATGCTTGATCAAATATTTTTCAAAACAAGGCAAAGCAAAGCTTATCAAAACGTGATAACATAGCTTTATTAAAAATACCACTCACATAGTTCTTCGGGTGTGGGGGTTTCAAGCGAGGATCCAAGCCCTACAAACACATGCCAAAGTCTACTGAATGCACTTCTCAAAACAAGTCCTACATGCATGCAGATGATCTGGGGAAAACATGCTGGGTACTAACCAGGTCTTGGCCGAGGTCCCACACCTTCTCGCCGAGGTGTGGTCCCGACGGCCACATTCAAAAGTGAAGTCGGGAAAATCTAGGTTTCCCTTTGAAGAACATGAAGAACATGAAGATGTGCATGCTTAAATCATAACTTGTTATTACAAAATCCAAGATTTCGTGCTATGAGTTCGAAAACATGGACCTTGGTACCCATACTTGAAGATCATATAAAAACAAACACGAAAACATGCATCTTGATACAAACTTTCGGATCGAAACATGGTTTTCTTCAAGAACACATGAATATCACTTTCTCTTTCTAAAACCGAACTTCAAAGCAATGCATGGTTCATGAAACATGCTAAATCATGCAATGCGATTAGATCAACATAAAGAATAACAAGAGTAGGTCAAGAACCTAACCTCAATACACGAATCTAACGGTTTGATCTCTAGGAATCAAGCTCAAAGATCTACTCTCTCATTCTAAAACTTCTTCTTCCTCCTAGAGCTTCTCTCTCTAAAAGGCAAAGATATGATACAAAATGATAGGTTCTCTCGTCTGGTTCTGGGCTTAACCTTCTGCTGGGGCACGTGGCAGCGACCGGTTGGGTTCCCTTAAAAGTGGCTGACAGACCAGACAAAAGTATGGCGAAAGGGTGTTCAATAAGTAAAGCGGCATGGGCATTCTGGCAAGATAATGACATCGGTGACATCAGCGGCTCTGACTGGTAAGGTATTAATGATCCCAGCTAGGAAGGACAACACTTGGCCTAATTGTGCCACACCTCGGCCTAGATGTGCCACACCTCGGTCTAGGTCGTACCAATCCAGGAACAAGATCACTTGGGCTCAAAGATAACATCTCGGCCTAGATGATACACAACTCGGCCTTAGTGATACACATCTCGGCCTAGATAATGACATCTCGGCCAATATGCCAGGACGAAGGTAAGGGTCAACCAAAGTGGTTCCAAGGTGGTTCTAGGCTCAAGGTGACCTTGGCTAGACTTACTAGGAAAGGAACAAGACTAACAGGCAAATTCACATAAGTACAAACCAAGACAAGAATCTTATTCTAGGTAAAACAAGTCAGAATTCAGTGATGCAAGCTTAGCAAAACAAGATTATACAGATGCTCATGCACAAGGTTAAGGCGGGGAATGAGGGTCACTACAGGTTTTCACATCTATTTGGTGAATTTCTAGATTGTATAGAGATGCAATGGCAATTAGCATTCTAATGGATGTTATTCTAGTAACCGGTGAGTATGTGTCAAAGTAATCAAGACTTTCTTTTTGTCTAAAACCTTTGACCACAAGTCTTGCCTTGTATTTGTCAATTGATCCATCCGCTTTCATTTTCCTTTTGAAAATCCACTTGTACCCAAGAGGTTTACAACCTGGTGGCAAGTCCACTAATTCCCAAGTGTGATTTTGTAAGATGGATTCAACTTCACTGTTGACAGCTTCTTTCCATAAAGGAGCTTCATGACTGGACATAGCCTCTTTAAAAGTTAAAGGCTCATTTTCTAACAAATATGTTAGAAAATCTGGACCAAAAGATTTTGAGGTTCTAGCACGTTTACTACGCCTAGGTTCCTCTTCCTCATTTTGATCTAACTCTTGTTCTTGATCATTTTCTTGATCCTGACTAGTAATAGCATCATGAGATCTTTTACTGTTACGAGTTCCCTGTCCAGTCTTATTTGGAAATACATGTTCAAAAAATGATGCATTCCTTGACTCAATAATAGTATTTACATGCATTTCTGTATGTTTTGATTTATGAATCAAAAATCGAAATGCACTACTATTCTTGGCATAACCAATGAAAATGCAATCAATGGTCTTAGGACCTATCTTAGTCTTTTTAGGACTAGGAATAGCCACTTTAGTCAAACACCCCCACACTTTTAAGTATTTGTAGGATGGTATTCTTCCATGCCACAATTCATAAGGTGTTTGATTTATTTTCTTTCGGGGTACTTTATTTAAAATATAATTAGCAGAAAGTATTGCTTCCCCCCACAAGTTCTGAGGTAATCCAAAACTAATTAACATGGCATTCATCATTTCTTTTAAAGTCCTATTTTTCCTTTCAGCAATTCCATTTTGCTGAGGTGAGTAAGGAGTGGTGGTTTGATGAATTATTCCATATTCTTTACAAAATTCACCAAAAGGTGATTCATATTCACCACCTCTATCACTTCTAAGTTTCTTGATTTTCTTACCAAGTTGATTTTCAACTTCATTCTTATATTGAATGAAAGTTTCCAAAGCTTCATCCTTGGTTCGAACTAAATAAACATAACTATATCTAGTATAGTCATCTATAAAAGTGATAATATACTTTTTTCCACCTCTGTTTTGAATTGATTTAAAATCACAAATGTCACTATGAATTAAGGAGTTTTCTTAAGTGTGCAAGTGCACACCATGTGCCACTTACACAAAAAGTGTAAGTGTAAGGTGTAAGTATAAGTATAAGGTGTAAGTGTAAGGTGTAAGTGTAAGGTGTAAGGTGTAAGTGGGTTGCACATGGTGTGCAACCTCAAAAAAGGTGTAAGTGTAAGGTTTAATTTTTTACAAAAGGTGTAAGTGTAAGGTGTAAGTGTAAGGTATAAGGTGTAAGGTGTAAGTTGCACACCATAACCAAACCCATGAATTAATTCAAGTGGTTTCGTACTTCTTTCAATTGAATGAAAATGAGTTTTAGATAATTTTGCCTCAACACAAATTTCATATTTATGATTTGAATCAATGTCAAATTTAGGTAAACATTCCATATTAATTAATCTACGTAAAGATCCATAATTAACATGTCCTAGTCTACCATGCCATAAGTTTAAGGACTCAAGCAAGTAAGAAGAAGATGTATTATTATTAATAACTGAGGGTACAACGGTCATTACATTTAATTTGAAAAGGCCATTAGACATGTAACATTTTCCTACATACATCCCGTTTTTGGTAAGTACAAACTTGTCACTTTCAAAAACTAGCCTAAACCCATTCTTACTCAACAAAGATCTGGAAACTAAATTTTTGTGAATGTCCGGTACATGCAGCACATTGTTGAGAGTGAGTTCCTTTCCAGATGTCATCTTAAGTACAATCTTTCCTTGTCCTTCAACTTTGGAAGTTAAGGAGTTGCCCATAAAAAGTTATTCACCATTGTCCACTGTAGAATAAGATGTGAACATCTTTTTGTCGGCACAGATATGGCGAGTAGCACCAGTGTCCACCCACCATTCTTTAGGATTTCTGACAAGATTTGCCTCGAAAACAACTGCAGAAAGATTGATGTCTTCGACACCATTGGAAATATTGTCCACTTCGGTCATATGGGTTTGAGTAGGCTTCTTGCTTGTTTTTTTTTTGATTTTGCCTTTGCTACGACAATCTTTGGCCCGATGTCCCTCTTTGTCACAGATGTAACATTTTTCATTAAACTTGTACTTTTTATTATCCCCCCCTTTAGAGCCTTGTGATGAACTTTCTCCAGAAGACTTTCGTTTCTTGGTTTTTGAAGCATGTTCCACCATATTTGCCTTAGACTCCATAAGATGCTTACCAGCTCGCTTTTCAGAATTGCGGTTGTCCTCCTCAATCCTCAAACGCACAATTAATTCGTCCATAGAAATTTCTTTGCGCTTGTGTTTGAGGTAGTTTTTGAATTCCTTCCAGCCTTTTGGTAATTTTTCAATTCAGGCTGCAATTTGGAAGGATTCACTGAGAGACATGCCTTCTGCGTGAATGTCATGTGGAATGAGTTGGAAATCTTGAACTTGGCTGATCATAGTTTTTGAATTAACCATTACAAAATCTAAGAATCTGCCAACCACAAATTTCTTTCAGCCGGTATCTTCCGTTTTGTATTTTTTCTCCAAAGACTCCCAAAGTTCATTTGCTGTCTTGATAAGACTGTAGACGTTGTATAATGTGTTATCAAGTCCATTCAAGATGTAATTCCGGCAAAGGAAATTGGCATGTTTCCAAGCATCAACCGCAACAACCACTTGCCAGTCGGTTTCATCCTCTTTCAAGATAGGAGCATCTTCACGGAGGAAATGAGCCAGGTTCAGAGTTGTAAGATAGAACAACATTTTCTGTTGCCATCTTTTAAAGCCAGTTCCTGAGAACTTCTCTACCTTTTCACCGTGATTTACCAGTACTGTTACAACAGGAGAGGGGGTTGGCGTCATTGCAGCCAACACAGTAGTACTTGTTTGGGCATTAGTTTCAGTAGCCATCAATTCTAATTTATAAAACAAAATTATAATTAGAATTTACGCTACGCAGAAAATTAAACCAAATTCACATAATTAAATTCTGTAAAAATAAAAGAAACAAGAATGTAACTTTTATTTTCCAATTAATTTGGAAATAAAATAAAATTTTATTCAACTAAATTAATTCCACACAGGAAATTAAATTCTGTAAAATAAAAGAAATAAGAAAATAACTTTTATTTTTCAATTAATTTAGAAATAAAATTTTATTTAACCAAATTAATTCCACACAGGAAATTAAATTCTGTAAAAATAAAAGAAATAAGAAAATAACTTTTATTTTTCAATTAATTTGGAAATAAAATAAAATTTTATTTAACCAAATTAATTCCACACAAGAAATTAAATTCTGTAAAATAAAAGAAATAAGAATATAACTTTTATTTTTCAATTAATTTGGAAATAAAATAAAATTTTATTTAACAAAATTAATTTTACACAGAAACTTAAAATCTCTTGTAACACTCCAATAATTAAAATACTAAAACAGAATTTTAATTAATGAAAACTCAGAAAATAAATTCTAAAAACCAAAATTAATTTTCTGACAAAATTTCACAAAAATATATTCTGAATTGTTAATGACACCAGTATCGTACTGCTAGTTGTCAAAGAAAATAGACAGTATATTACTACTATCTGTCAAATAGCATATAATCATTATTTGTTTTTCCAACCAGAATATTATTTTGTAAATCCACAGAAAATAATTTTCTATAAACGAAGAATGGAAAAAGGAAACAAACGAAAAATTATGAAAACAGAATAATTCGAATCTGTCTTAAGATTGTTGAAACAATCTTCTGTGTAAATAAAATAAATAGAAATTAATTCAAACAAAATAAATAAATAACGTACCGAATTTATTTATCGAACCGAATTAAAAATAAAAGACCAAGTCGACTGTGTGACACTCTGTCCTTAAGACAGATTCGCCCCGTTACGGTGCTTACGGTTGAGTGGCGTCTATCTCCCAGGATACAATGATCTTAACCAATTTGTAGTAGCACTCCAAAACAAATTGTTCGGTGAACCAAACCTGTGTTCTAACTCTCTGAATATTTATTCCTAAAATTATACATGAAAAATAATGCACTAAAAGAAATCTGGACAGCAAAAAGACAAAGATTTCAAACTAAATTTTCGGATCGAAATTTCATTCCTTTGACTGCTGGAATAGATAGGTATAAATAGGAAAAATTACACATCCCGAACAAATTGAACAGGTGCACCACTATTCAAACATTGATTTGACCATTGCAAATTTCAAACAATTTGAATAAAGTTCCGTTAGAGGAATAGTCAAAGCAACTGTTGGAACATATTATTTAAACTATTTGGAATACAAATATATATTAAAATATTTGAATAGTTTAATAAATAAAGAAAGAGGTATAAATTTTAGAAAACTACTTAGGAACCTAAAATTTAAATTTAGAATTTAATTTAAATTCCCACAATTACAAACTTTAGGAAACCGCTTAGGAACCCACTTAGGAACCCAAAATTTGAATTTAGAATTAAATTAAATTCTCACAATAATTTTTATTGAAAAACTTTAAATGAATTTTATCTAAATAAAAATTAATGTTAGAGCCGAAAACGACGTCAACTTTCCATTCACTCATAAATGGTTTTTGACGTTCCGTCTTCACCGCGTAACTTGCCACACGGCAAGGAACACATCACCTCTTCAGACCCACTCCAAAAGACATTTGGGGCCCACTCAAATTGGGCTAAAAAATATGCTTATATTAACCATTTTTCCAACAGAAATGGCATTAAAAAGGGAAAGGAAATTGTGAATTGAAATGGAAGAAATGTGTGGAAGTGTTACAAGTGGAAGATCATTACAATTGCTTTGATATATGTTTCATTGGTATTTTAATTGATTTGATTGTTAAAAGTATTTTGAGTTTGAAATTTGAAAACATTTGCATTGAGAAGGGAATGCTATGAAATAAGGTTCATTGAAATGTTTTGGTATAAATTCATTGGTAAGTCCGGATGGGAGGTGTAGATGAAAGTGATTAAGTTGGCCTGAGTGTTCAGGGTGAAAGACCGAAAATACGCGCAAAGTAGGTGCCACGTGCCTTTCGGTTAGCTACCGGTAAAGTGGAGATTTGGTAGTGCTAGTTATGTCTACTTGTAGACACCAACTTAGAGATTACCTGAGTCGTATTTACCGCCTCGCGAATTTGATGTAAAATTATGAGATGGTTAAAATTTCAATATCACATTGTTCATGAGGATTTTGAAAGAATAAATATGCAAATTTTCTTTTAAAGGCATAGTATGGGATGTGCATTTCGTTTTATGAGATTTGTATAAAATGTATATATTTTGTTAAGAATTTTTTTCTGAACTTTATGCTCACCCTATTGGGACCTTGGTGTAGAAAAAGACGTGGTGAATCCGCCAAATTAGGGCGTGGATGTATGTGTTGAGAGCACAAGGCTTTATTTTGTTGTGACTATATTTTTGTAAGCCAAGGGCTATAATTTGTATAGGTTCGAGAAACCATCTTTTGTGTAATCGGGCTTAAGCCTATTTATTTATTTTTGACTAAATGTTCTACATGCTATAGATTCATGTGCTAAAATTCATTGAATGTATATTCGCATATGGAACTATTTTGATCAAATCATGATTTTTTAATGCAAGCATTGGGGATTTATTTCGATTTGTCATAAGGAGTAATGGATATTATGTTACCTTTATGTTTTTTTTTTTTTTTGAGCCGTGCTACCAACCCCCAGTGGGGCGACCCTCACTGACAACCCCCAGTGAGGTGTCGCCTCCCCATTGGCTGAAAACAAAAAATAAAATAAAAATAAAAATAACAATTTTTTTTTTTGTACCAATCACACACGACCCCCAGTACCCCCACTGGGAGTCGGAGGCTTTTTCCTTTTGTTTTTTTTTTTTTTTGAGGCGTTACAATTTTTTTATTAAAAAAAATTGTATGCTATATGTTATCTTTCTTGAAATGTACAACCACAGAAGGTATGACAGACTTGGCCGAGAGTCCTTAAGAATTGTTTTAGGGAAATACTGGGGTATGTTATTTGTGAGTTTAATCATCACAAATAATATAACTTAGGCCTCATTTGATAATAAAGTTTTTTTTTAGTAATTTTTTAATTTTTTAATTAAAATATGATATCAAAAAAATTAATATGTTTGGCATAACTTTTTAATTTTTTATAAAAAGATGTGTAAAAAGTAAAGAGAAAAAATAATCTTTGACTTTTTAATATAGGTTGTTGGCTTTTTAATTTTTTTTAATGACTTTTTGACTTTTAAACTAAAAAATGATATAGCCAAACGAGACCTTAATATTATAAAAATTATTATTAAAAAAAAGAATTATAACCAAGTATCACACCATATATAATCAAATAATTCTTAAATCATAATTAATATAATATCGTAACTAATATCACAATGTCTCATAACTAACAACACAGTGTATGTTTGATTAGTAGGGTTATAACATTTGATTGAGATTTATTTGATTGCAAATTTAATAGGATTACATGTACAGCGGATATTCAATCCGACGAAATTAATGAATTTTTAATATTGAGAGAGATTGGAGATCATAATTTTTAAGTATAAAAGAAAAAAAATAAAATGAATACATAATAAATCGTTATCTCACTAATTTAATTGGATAACTAACTATACACTAATTCATGAAACTGTTAATTAATTCATTATTAATCATATTAATCAAACAAGACCAGTGAGTTATAACAAAAAATACTAACAACGTAATTACAGATGCATATGATATACACCCAAAAGAGGGTGTGTACCATAGAATTTTCTTTTGTTTTATATTGTTTTTTATGCATGATAATTTATTCTCAAGAGTTTAATATTCAAAAGTTTTGAATAAGTTATCTAAATGAATATTTTAATTGGAGACTTGACCTAAGCTCATTAATTACAAGTTTAAATTGGTTCAAAAACAGAAGAAAAATACGGTGTAATTCAAATTCTTTATTTTTTTGGAGCTTTGTTTTAGACCAAAAAAAAAAAAAAAAAACCCTTACTAAATATGGCCTAAGTCACCGTTATACACTGTATGCTTAAGAACACCAAAGTTGTCTATAATATTGAAATTGATTCAAAATTAAAAATGCAATAATTTTTTTTTTCATCTAAATATCCCCTTTTGATAAAATTGGTATTTTTGGAATTCTCATGTTGAAATCTATCAGACAAAATCTATGATAAATGTAAAATTATGAAAAAAAAATTAATAAAACTTCATTGTGTTCACTATAAAATAGTGAAATATCTTAGAGCAATTATTGATTTCAACACAGTGAAACTAAAAAATCCAAATTTGATGGATAATTGCAAAAATTAGGTACCTAATTTAAATTTAAAGTTAAAAATTTCAAATTGAAGGCTCCAAAAAAAGAAATTAAAATTTTCTCTATCTCAAATCAAAGAAATTTGTCTGTCTTCACTTCAAGAATCAATTCTAACCAATTTAATTTTTTTAACGAAATTTCACTACGTTCATTATTTTTAGGATAAATTACAAACACACTTTCTGAGATTTATTTAAATTACAAATTATCCCTGTAATTTTAGAAATTACATTATGTCACTAAAGTTTCTAATTTCATAACAAATAGGCCATTTCATTAATAAATCATTACGTTAATTAACAATTTTTAATAATGTTAAAATTTTATTTCAATTAATAATTCAGATAATTTTATTATTGTATAAGTGAACAGTTAGAAATTTCATTTTTTTAATTAATTTTGTTAAATAAAAAATTCTAACAATGAGGTATTTGTAATTTTCCAAACTATAGGAAGCAATTCAAATTTTAAACAAATCTTAAGGAATGTATTTATAATTTACCATTATTTTTAGTCAAATGAAATTTCAAAATTATACGTAGTACTCTTTTTTCCAACAGTTGATACTTTCACAAATTTTTATATGTTGATCATGTTAGATAATGTCTCAATGGGACCACATAATTAAATGTGGTGTTATCATTTATAAGAAGCCTACAATTTAAGTGATTCAATTTAGTTAATAGGCTTAAGGGTATATGTGTTATGGACCTAATGTGTAGATACTAGTTGTATAATTTCTATTTCTATGAGGGGCAGAAATAGAAATTAAAACATATTGGTTAAAGTTGGTTTTCATTACCTTTCAGTTTTAAAACCAATAATAATAATGGTTAATTTATTAGTTTTTATTACCTTTCAGTTATGAAACTAATGGTTAATTTATTGGTTTTTATTACCTTTCAGTTATGAAACCAATAATGGTTAATTTATTGGTTTTCATTACCTTTCAGTTATGAAAACCAATTACAACCTTTAAAAGGTTATGGTCCCTATTCCTTCCCAAGAGTGGAAAAACAAGAATACTGTTTTGTTTTCTAAATCCTCTCAAGGAGAAACATAAGGCACATAAGGGAAAGGATTAGAAGGCTCTAACAAAGTCAATATTAAGGTTTTATTGACAATCAGACGCTTCCGTTTAACCGTTCATCAATGGATTCAGGTATGTCATTTTGTCTTGATCTCTTGATAATACACATGGTAAATGATCCAAAGTGTAAGGTTTATGTTCTGAAATTTTATGTTTACAAGTGGTATCAGAGCCAACATATCATGTGTCTTATCAGAATTGATATGCTTTATTCATTCTATTTAGTTTCCTGGAATCAGATTCTGAATTTTCTTATGGATGTAAATTCTGTTTTTTCCTGTTTTGTTCTGTGAAAATGGCAATCTATTTTCTGGCATTGTAAAATGATTCGGTGGGCAGTTTTTTTTTGGACCCGTCAATTCTATTTATATATGTATATATAATTGGAATTGCTTCAGATTATATAACATATACGGGGTCACAAATTTAGAAATCTTTAAGTTTAATGTAATTTCATACAACGTCTACAGAAATTTAATTTTCTAACATTCTCAATATAAGTCAATTCAAACAAGATGTCACAAAAGTGATCTCTCTTGTCTAGATTGTTTTATATGGAATGTTTTGAAATTCATGTCTGTGTATCTCATGCGGGTATTTATCGGTCCAAAAACATGATTAAAACTTGGCAGAATTACACACACATTTTGTGGTGATAAACATGTGCCAATTGTTAAGAAAACCTAATGTGAATAATAAATCTATCAAAAGATAGATTTGTTATTTGACATAACTTATTGTCAATGTTTGATCATTACAACAAGAATACCACTTACAGTTAATATCACTACCCAAAGGTTTGGTATTAATGTTGTGCTAGGTATCTTGAGATGTTGTCATTTTTTTTATTTAGAGATTATCTGTTTGGTAACTTAATGTGAGCATTCCTTTTATTTTCTTGTCTATTCAGCTTTAATGTCGACTACGTCAATCTCTGCCAACATGAACAATGTTCCAATGTTAAATGGAACAAACTTTAAGGACCGGAAAGAGAACATATTGATTGTTCTCGGCTGCATGGACATAGACTTGGCATTAAGAATGCCAAAACCGAATGCTCTCACTGCACAAAGTACTCCTGAGGAAACTGTGTACTTTGAAAAGTGGGATCGTTCTAACAGGCTAAGTCTTATGATCATGAAGCGTGGGATTCCAGAAGTTTTTCGGGGTGCAATAACAGAGGATGTTACCATTGCCGGTGAATTTCTTTCAGAAATTCAAAAGCGTTTTGCTAAAAACGATAAGGCTGAAACAAGCACGCTTTTAGCAAGCTTGATTTCAATAAAGTATAAAGGCAAGGGTAATGTTCGCGAGTACATCATGGAAATGTCTCATCTGGCTTCAAAACTTAAGGCACTAAAGCTCGACTTATCTGATGATTTGCTCGTGCATTTAGTTCTCATCTCTCTTCCTGCACAATTTAACCAATTTAAGGTCAGTTATAACTGCCAGAAGGAGAAATGGACTCTCAATGAGCTCATTTCATTTTGTGTGCAAGAGGAAGAGAGATTGAAGCAAGAAAGGACTGAAAGTGCTCATCTGGCAAGCACCTCCAAGCATACGGGCAAAAGAACGCATAAGGGAAAGGAAGTTGCTATTCCTCAGGGTCCGGAACCAAAGAAACAGAAAGTGCAGGATGGTTGTTTCTTTTGTGGCAAGCCCGGACACAGAAAGAAGGATTGTGCCAAATACGTCGCCTGGCGTGTAAAGAAAGGTACATTTCATGTTTTGGTCTGTTCTGAAATAAATTTAGCTTCAGTACCAAGAAACACTTGGTGGGTAGATTCTGGTGCTACTACTCACATATGTGTTTCTATGCAGGGTTGCCTGAACTACCGAAAGCCAACTGATGCTGAAAGATACATCTTTGTGGGTGATGGCAAGTCGATAGAAGTGCAGGCAATAGCGCACTTTAGATTATTACTGAAAACTGGTTATTATTTGGATTTATTAGACACTTTTGTTGTACCGTCCTTTAGACGGAATTTAATTTCTGTTTCTGTATTGGACAAATTGGGATATTATTGTTCTTTTGGAAATATGAAGTTTAGTATGTCTATTAATTCCAATGTTGTTGGTACTGGTTTACTTAATGTGTTTGATAATCTATATTTGCTCGAAACTATTGCATCTTATAATGCAACCTTGCACGTGGAATCACGAGGTACAAAGCGTAAATTAACTAAGAAAAATTCAGCCTCATTATGGCACAAACGCCTAGGTCACATCTCTAAATCTAGAGTTGAGCGCCTTGTGTCTGATGGAATTTTGGACTCTCTTGATTTTTTAGATTTTGATGTCTGTGTTGAGTGTATCAAGGGAAAACAGACCAAAATAAAGAAATATGGTTCCCATAGGACTACAGATGTCTTAGAATTAATTCATACGGACATTTGTGGCCCATTCCCTATGGCGTCTTGGAATGGTCAACATTATTTTATCACATTCATAGACGACTATTCCAGATATGGGTATCTATTTCTTATCCATGAGAAATCACAGTCTTTGGACGTATTCAAAAAATTTAAGGCCGAAGTTGAGTTACAACTCAACAAACGGATTAAAAGTGTCAGGTCTGACCGTGGTGGTGAATACTATGGCAGATATGATGGATCAGGTGAACAACGTCCAGGACCGTTTGCAAAATACCTGGAGGAATGTGGAATCGTCCCACAATACACCATGCCAGGATCACCTAGCATGAATGGTGTATCTGAGAGACGAAACCGGACTCTTAAGGATATGGTAAGAAGTATGATCAGTCATTCTACTTTACCAGAGTCCCTCTGGGGTGAGGCTCTAAAGACAACAACTTATATCTTAAATCGGGTGCCAACTAAAGCAGCTGCAAAAACACCTTATGAGCTTTGGGTTGGGCGAAAGCCTAGTCTAAAACATTTGCATGTGTAGGGGTGTCCTGCTGAGGCGAGGCCTTATAAACCTCATGAACGAAAATTGGACTCTAAAACCATTAGCAGCTACTTTATTGGCTATGCCGAACGATCACGGGGTTACAAGTTTTATGATCCCACAAATAGGTCAATATTTGAGACGGGAATTGCAAC
Organism: Camellia sinensis; assembly: GCF_055761805.1. Taxonomy (NCBI): domain Eukaryota; kingdom Viridiplantae; phylum Streptophyta; class Magnoliopsida; order Ericales; family Theaceae; genus Camellia; species Camellia sinensis. The sequence goes on along the minus strand of NC_138962.1, from coordinate 175,108,548 downwards.
ATTTTTTGAGGATGTTGAGTTTGGGGGGAGAAATCCAGTTAGAGATATTGTCTTTGAGGAGGAAGCAGGAGTAATCCCACTTCCTACTACTACTTTTGACCAATCACAGGTTCCTATACCTGTCATTGCTCGAGAACCTGACAATGTTGTTCAAGATAATATAGTTCAAACCCCCATGGTAATTGTTCCTGAGGAACAAACTCTACAACCTCAAACTCAAGAATCTGTGCCATTAAGGCGATCCACCAGAGAAAGGAGATTTGCATTTTCAGATGATTATATTGTATATCTCCAGGAACATGAGGTAGAAAATGGAATGTCGAAAGATGATCCAATCAACTTTCGTCAAGCCATGGAAAGTTCCAACTCTCATAAGTGGATAGAAGCCATGAATGAAGAATATAAGTCTATGCAAGACAATAAAGTTTGGGAACTTGTCTCATTACCAGTTGGTGCGAAGCCCGTAGGTTGTAAATGGATATTTAAAACCAAAAGGGATTCAAATGGTAATGTGGAGAGGTATAAGGCACGTCTTGTAGCTAAAGGCTTTACTCAAAAAGAAGGAATTGACTTTAAAGAAACTTTCTCTCCAGTTTCTTCGAAAGATTCTTTTAGGACAATTACGGCGCTTGTTGCATATTTTGATCTTGAGTTGCATCAGATGGATGTCAAAACAGCTTTTCTTAATGGTGACATTAAAGAAACAATTTATATGGTGCAGCCAGAAAACTTTGTGTCAGGAGACCCAAAGAATATGGTTTGCAAATTGACTAAATCCATCTATGGACTCAAACAAGCTTCTCGTCAGTGGTACTTCAAATTTCATCAAGTTCTCACTTCGTATGGTTTTGAAACTAACGTTGTTGATGAATGTGTGTATCACAAGTTCAGTGGGAGTAAACACATATTTTTGGTTTTATATGTTGACGACATATTGCTTGCCACAAACGATATAAACTTATTGCATGACACCAAGAGATTTCTATCTAAGAATTTTGAAATTAAAGATCTTGGTGATGCTTCCTTTGTATTAGGAATCGAAATACTCCGAGATCGTTCTCGGGGTATTCTGGGATTATCACAAAGGAGCTATATTGAAAAAATACTCATTAGATTTGGCATGCAAAATTGTAAATCAGGTGAAACCCCGGTTGCTAAGGGAGACAAGTTTAGTCTCAGCCAATGCCCGAAGAACAGTCTTGAAATTCAAGAAATGCAGAAGATTCCTTATGCCTCGGCTGTAGGGAGTCTAATGTATGCTCAAGTATGTACGCGTCCGGATATTGCGTTTATAGTTGGCATGTTAGGCAGATATTTAAGTAATCCTGGCATGGATCATTGGAAAGCACTCAAGCGTGTTATGCGATATTTACAGAGAACAAAGGAATATATGCTCACATATAGGAGATCGGATAAGTTAGAGGTCATTGGATATTCCGACTCCGATTTTGCTGGATGCCAAGACAGTAGGAAATCCACATCAGGCTATATTTATCTGTTAGCTGGCGGAGCAATTTCTTGGAGGTCTGCAAAGCAGACGCTCATAGCTTCATCCACCATGGCTGCAGAATTTGTAGCATGTTATGAGGCATCAAACCAAGGGATATGGCTGCGGAATTTTGTCACTGGGTTGCGTATTTTGGAAGGCACTGAAAGACCACTTAAGATATATTGTGACAATAAGTCTGCAGTTTTATATTCCAATAACAACAGGAGCTCGACAAAATCAAAGCATATTGATATCAAGTTCCTAGTTGTAAAAGAAAGAGTGCAGAGTGGACAGATTTCCATAGAGCACATTGGGACAAACTCCATGATAGCGGATCCACTTACGAAGGGACTACCACCCAAGGTCTTTCATGAGCACACTGCTCAGATGGGTGTTGTTCTATTTGAGAACATTCTGGTTTAGTGGGAGTTTGTATTTATATTACTGCTTTATGTCAGTCTTGAGTTTTATCTATGTAATTAGATTAATTTCTGCAGAAATGAAGTATTCAGTTTATTACGCTCTGTTACGTATTGTGAAGTATTGATCTCAATAAAGTTAAGTAGGACCAGTTGGAAATAGGCATGTATGGATCACATCACATGTAATTTCCATGCTACGCATCCATGATTGATCTATGTCATTTAGCTGTATTAGTATACGTGACCATTGGTGGGTCGAGTTACGATTGATGTAACGAAGACCGCTTTGATCCTATATTAATATAGTTAATGGACAAGATTGTTTGGATACCCTCAAGTTATGATAACAAATTTCTGAGCTCACTAAAGTTAAGCACATTTTTCAGGATACATATGTGGTCCAGTGGGAGATTGTTAGATAATGTCTCAATGGGACCACATAATTAAATGTGGTGTTATCATTTATAAGAAGCCTACAATTTAAGTGATTCAATTTAGTTAATAGGCTTAAGGGTATATGTGTTATGGACCTAATGTGTAGATACTAGTTGTATAATTTCTATTTCTATGAGGGGCAGAAATAGAAATTAAAACATATTGGTTAAAGTTGGTTTTCATTACCTTTCAGTTTTAAAACCAATAATAATAATGGTTAATTTATTAGTTTTTATTACCTTTCAGTTATGAAACTAATGGTTAATTTATTGGTTTTTATTACCTTTCAGTTATGAAACCAATAATGGTTAATTTATTGGTTTTCATTACCTTTCAGTTATGAAAACCAATTACAACCTTTAAAAGGTTATGGTCCCTATTCCTTCCCAAGAGTGGAAAAACAAGAATACTGTTTTGTTTTCTAAATCCTCTCAAGGAGAAACATAAGGCACATAAGGGAAAGGATTAGAAGGCTCTAACAAAGTCAATATTAAGGTTTTATTGACAATCAGACGCTTCCGTTTAACCGTTCATCAATGGATTCAGGTATGTCATTTTGTCTTGATCTCTTGATAATACACATGGTAAATGATCCAAAGTGTAAGGTTTATGTTCTGAAATTTTATGTTTACAGATCAATTTATGAGATCCAATTTTTCGTTCTGATTATTATAATTTTATTTGAATGCTGGACCAGGCAAGCGAGGTTAGCCTTCGTTTGGGATATGAATTGGTCTTTTAATTTTTTGGCTTTTTAAAAAGTCTCGTTTAGGATGGACTTTTTTATTTTTTAACTTTTATAAGAAAAAAATAAAATAATTATGATTTGAATATGATATTTTGTCTTATTAACATTTTAATCTATTTTGTTTTTTTTTTTTTGGCTAAAATAGTTAAAAAAAGCTTATGTCAAAATCAAGAATTTTTAAGTAAAATTAATGCACATATTGGTAAGGTAGCCTCTATTAGAAGTGGAGCAGAGACAAATTTTGCTCTGTTGCCTTATTATATTTATTAAATATATTTATATATATAATATAATTTTTTTAATAAACACTCAGTATTTATTTACATTCATTTATTTATCATCTTACATTTTAAAATTCTTATTAATTATAAACCAACCTATAATATCTTATATTATCTCTAATTTTTATTACCATCGCTATTTGTATATGTACAAAATAAATCCCGTCCTGCCTTGATTTATCTCATTTTGATTGATTTGAAATTTTTAAAAGTAAATTTTGGAGTTTTATTTCATATTTTACTATTTTTAGTGATTTTTAAAAATATTTAAATATTTTTTTTACTTTTTAAATTTATTTAATTTACATATACTTAAGTTGTAAGGCTCTAGTGTTATACCAATGTAATAAAACGATTACGGGGCGCTACAGGGTTTAGAACGTGGCCAAAGATTCTTAGACCTCTTAGATCTATTATTCATAATCAGAATTCCAATAACTTTAAAAAGAACTTTCTACTTCACTCATAAAAGAATACATCTCACTAGCGCATCTTTTTTTTTTTTCTTGAGGTTTTTTATTCGAGGAATGTTCACTCTGAGAAAAATTAGGGATCATGAAAAAACTTTCATGAAAATGATCATGAAAAATTTATGACCCTTGGATTACCTTGATTAGTGTGTGACATTTTATTCTAAATGTAATTCAAAGGTCATAAATCTTTCATGATCATTTTCATAAAAAAATTTTCATGATGCCTAGCATTGCTCGTTCACTCTACGCCAAAGCACAAAAGTCTTGTACACTCTATGATGTTCTTATGTCATGGGGAACACTGAATTGAGCTGCCAACATAGACACGAAAGGAGGAAAAAGAGAAGGGCATGAAGCGACATGTTTTCGGTATTGGTCAGTCAAAAATCCATTACATGCTAGGCTGGTTTGACATTTTTTACAAATATTAAAAAATTAAAAAATTATTTAAAAAGTTAAAAAGTTATCACTATTTATAAAAATATATAAAAAAATTAATTTTATACAAAAAAAAAAAAAAAAAAAAAAGTACAACTCACTTTTTACGGAAGTTATATTTTAGTTGACTTTGTTGAACAAAGGGAACAAGCAGGTGCACAAACAAGACGTTGTTGTTCGGCCCGCGGAGGTCAATCATGGATCCCGTTTTGATAATTTGAACCATTCAATATGTAGAATTCGTCGAGTACTATATGTTTGTAATCACATTGATTGGATATCACTAACTACATGATCAAATCAGTTTTGTATAAAAAAAAAAGATGGTGTTATAGTTAACGGTTGACAAAAAACTAATCCAATCAGATAGTGATCGATATCTGATCACTGTGATTTTTTACAAATGTATAATACTCGCGAGTTCTACACATTGAACGGTTCTAATTAGCAAAACGGGACTCATAGTGGGCCTTCACAGGCCGAATAGCACCGTCCAATTCAATATTTGAAAAGGAGACAAACATCTCCTATACACTACTCTGCACAGTGCTGCCACTGTACTGCCTACTCACCAAAAAGCTTCTTCTACATACTAATTTATACAATTTTTTAATACATATTTTTTCGCAAAAAGTCAAAAAATTATCCGAAACAACCATCTTTTTTTCCTCAATTTTTTAATCGAAAAATATACTTATTTAGAACATCCCAAACAACCCCTTAACAAAACATTCTCAGTCAAGTTTCAAGTTTCCATTCGGTTACTGTGGTAGGACTTTACATCAGTTAAAGAAAATAAATATAAAAATTCATTTTTATATTTTGTTGTATTCAACGAATCTTTTTAAAAAAATTTGTACAAAGTTTATACTTTTTAAATATATCTAAATTAAGTAAATCTAAAAACTAAAAAAAAAAAAAATTTTGATTAAAATATTTTAAAAGCTCGATAATAAAAAGGACCGATAAAAACTCATAAAATTATTTTTTGCAAACTCTAAACCAAAATTTTCTCTTGAAATTTGTGCTTTATATTTTTGGGGAATCACTAAATATTGGGACAGAAAAATAAATTAGGCAAACATACAGGTGCGTTTGCATTGGATGTTTTGTTTTGTTTTTTTTTTTTTTTTTTGGTCCTAGACTCATATTTTGCTAATTACATTTTTAACTTTATAGTTTGACTCAAATTTTACTTGGTTTCATTGTTTAACATTAAACGGTTTGATTCCTATATTTTAAATTTAGTTTCAGTTTGACCATTTTATTCAAGTTAAATGTTAAAATTAACAATTTAAAGATACTATCCTTAAGATCTAAGACAAAGCTAAGAAAGTAACTCCATCACATTGCCATTATTTCAATTCTTACAAGTAATTTCAATTCTTACATTGTCATTATTTCAATTCTTACAAGTAATTTCAATTCTTAAAAGAAGCTATGTAATTCTATTGCCAATGTGCTAATTGATACGGGTGTATCCAATTTATTCATCTCGTGTGCTTTTGCATCAGCATTGGGGTTAGAATTGGCTCGACTAGCATCTCCACTCAGTGTGGAGTCACTTGTTGGTAGTGAGATTGTATCAGAACAGGGGTGTCGGGGTTGTGAGATAGAGGTCGTCGATTGCCGACTTCCTTTTGCGTTTGTGTTGTTAGACATGTCGAGTTTCGATGTTATATTGGGTATGGACTAGTTATCTTCGTATCAGGCTGTCATAGATTGTCACTGTCAGAGGGTTACTATATGTATCTTAAGTGGCGATTGTTTTTATTTCATGGGAGAAAGAACCAATAGAGCTTCATTGCCAGTAAGTAACCCGCGAAGTCAGAGTGAACTTAGTTGTCTTCTTGCGAACTTCTTGAGTGGTGATTGTGATGAAGTTCGAGTTGAATTACCAAGAGTAGTTTGTGAATACCTGAATATTTTTCCTGAGGATCTCACTAGTTTGTCACTTCACCATAAGATTGAATTCTCTGTTGATTTAGTGCTTGGCACGGCACCGATTTCTATGTCACCATATAGATTTGCACCTGCCGAGTTGAGTGAGTTAAAGATTCAACTCCAAAAGTTGTTAGATAAGGGTTTTATCTACCCTAGTATTTTGCCTTGGGGAGCACCGACTCTCTTTGCCAAGAAGAAAAAGAAAAAGAAAAGAAACAATCGAAATAGAGAAACAAGGAGAGTGAGAAGTAAAAGATTAAATTTTGAAATAAATATGAAAAATACAAAAAATAAACTAAAAATGAAGATCAACAACAATAATAACAAGAGAGAGAGAGAGAGAGAGAGAGAGAGAGAAAATTAATGACGGAAGAATAAGAAAAAACACGAGAAAACTGAAACAAATACGAATAAGAAAGAGATAGAGTGAAAGAAACATGCGTAAACAGTGGCGACTCTAGAAATTTATAAGGATTGAGTCACTCAATTTTGTGATGATTGCTAAGTTTCACAAATTTTATGAGGAAAAAAAATAGATATTTTAAATTTAAACTTCTCCAACTTTATGTAGAATAAATTTGAAGAAATTATAAAAATAAAAAATTCAGAATTTGACATTTGTAACAAAATAAATTTTTAATTTTTAATTTTGTCAATTTAAATCTAAATCTTTTAATTTATTTTTAATCTAAACATCTATCTGCCTATTTTTGTTAAGTAAAAATGACAAAAAAAAAGAGAGAGTATTTTAGTCATTAAACTCAAAGAAAATGATATTTTAGACATTTTATGCATATTTACATTGAGTTTAACAATTAAAATATCATTTTTTATCACTTTATTTAACAAAAATAGACAAATATTTTAATTTAAAAACAAATCAAAAGTTTATAGTTTAAATTGATAAAATTAAAATTTTAAAATTTATTTTGTTAGTGTGTGTTTATTTTAGAAGGTGAGAAAAAAAAAATATGATTGTGGTATCTTATCTAGACGATAAACGAAAAGTAATGATTTTGTTCTCTCGCTATTTAGATGAATGACAAAGCAAAACATATGAGAGAGGGATACGAGTGTGATTTTTTTTTTTTTTTTTCATTTGTATTTTAAGGGACAATCTTGGTATTATAAATATTTTACAACTGTAGGGGGGTTCAAGGTTAGGAAGGTGATTAGAGAAGCAAAACTATGCTAATGGTCCAATAATGGCGAAAGTGGCTGGAGAATGAGTAGCAGCAACTGTATGAGAGTTGGAGAGTGTATAGCTGGGTGAGGGTGAAGCAAGTGGCTCAAGAAGAAGACAATGGCAGTGCCAAAATGGGTAGCATCTCCCTCAAATCTCAAAATTCCTCTTCTTGAACCTTGGGAAATGGGTCCTATTTATAGGCTTTTCCTTGGTACCAAGAGGACACCAAGTGGCCAAATAGAGAAAAGACATGTGTCCTAGAGGATCACATGGAATATTCTGCCTTGAGCCACTAGGCTGAAGGTGCCATATGTCCCTCTACATGTACTGTGTACTATTTGCTTGCCTCCACAACTACCTTTTTGAGTCTCAGCAAGCGTAGTTACGACATGAGTGTTTGGCGTGGCAACTCCCTTTTAGGCCTCAGCAAGTGCAGTTGTAGCGGGAGTGTTTGCCTCTGCACTTGCCTTTTTAGCCTGAACCTCAATAAGTGCACTTGCAGCGATGAACCTTGCCGCTGCACTTGCCTTCTCAGTTCTATTTGGCCAGTACATGCATTCTTAGGACTCCATAGCCTGCTATCAGCCATGTTCGTGTTCACCTCAGCGAAGCCTACATCCTTAGCCACCTAACCACAAACTCCCCAACTTCCCAGGGCGAAGGCCACAGCCAAGCCTGCTATTAGTCATGTTGTGCCTTAGTACCAAGCCCAATGGGGCCTCTTTAGTCCTGCTTGTGCGACTAAGGTAGGTCCATGACCTGGGTAAAGGAAAGGGAGTCCCTTATGTTCGGGTTAACCAGCTCCTATCTTCGCGGGATCGCCGCGGTAAACTGGTATCTCTGGGCCTGCTATTAGCTCCAACCAGTAAGTCTTGGGGCCTACTATCAGCAACAAGCATTAGCTTCTACTTGTAGAGGGAGGCCTCTCTCAGAGGCTGCTATCACCTTGGCAGGATATTCCCTCTACAACATAATTGTTGCGTTAATGATTTCCCGTGGCAAGTTCAGACGGTAGGACTGAAGATATTAGAGATGGCAGCGCCGACAAAATGCCTCTACAACTTGGGTGTTGCAAATACTGCCTCTGCAACTTAGTTGTTTTGATTTTCTTTTTTCCTTAGCAACTTCAGATCGTGGCGGGACCGAAGATATTAAAAATGGCGGTGCTGAGGCAAAGTGCCTCAGCAACTTTCCATCTGCACATGTTCCCTCCGTAACTTCACTGCTACAAGTGTTGCCTTTGCAACTTGACTTAGGCCTTTTCCTTTGTGAAGTCCATTTGGACCCCTAGTGGGTCGGATCTGCTTTAGCCCACCATTGGCCCACTTCCCTTGGGTTTTTACCCATGCTTCTTGTAAGATATATATAACGCAACGGGTAAAAGGATTCAAGCCATACCTTGTGTGATGGAATCCAAAATGAAGAATCTTGTGAGTAAATCACGTGTTTCCTTAATCACAAACTAAGAACACCCAGCAATGGAGTGATACCACACTATGAGTATCACCCACTCTAATCACAGTGCAAAGGCTGGATCATTCTCTAATATGGGAGTGAGTTAAAGAGAGAGTATGGGAAAAATGTTATGGGTAAAAACCATATAACATTTCTGATATTCTATATATTCAAATATATAATCAGATATATAACCATATATATTCATCTATCCATATCTCCTAAGGATAGGATAGATGTAGAAAGATAGAGGGTTATCCCAACAAATAGGATAATCAGGAAATCAAATTCAAATTACATGGGTAATTTGAATGGGCCATGGGCCATGCCACATGGGCGCCCAAATTCGAGTACAATACCCGGCCCAATTTCCAACATCTCCCACTTGCACATAAGTTGGCATGACACTGCCACATCTCTATCTCAATCTCCCTATGACAATCCTCACCACTGATTAGTGCTAATCGATGATTAAGCATGTTAAATGACTGATTGACTGAAATCCTGAACTGATGGATTGAGTGTATAGCTTAAGTGCATTTCTATCTGTTCATGTTGAATGATCTGTTCATGTTTTGCGCTTTAAACTGTAAATTGAAGGCCTTATCGGCGGCCGAATCTGAAATCGAGTAATGTTTTATACTAGTTAGAATTTATGCGATTTTATGGTATATTTAATTGGAACTTGATTTGGTATAATTAAATTAGATTTAATAATGTTAAATTACATAAGTTGGCTTTATTTACCTAATTGCCATTGAGTGGGTTATGCTAGACCACTACTTCTCTCACCTTTAGCATTGTTTAGCACCATTTCTTCAGCCTTATTCCTAGAGCAAACCGACTAGAGAGAGAGAGAGAGGGAGAGTAGGAGAAATGATTTCAACCAAAATTTGGCTTGGAGGCTTAGGAGGTTGAAGGATTCCTTGCATATTGAGCTCCCACATTTGAAATTGGAGACTTAAGGTAGAGAATTTACCTTCTTGTTCATATCTTGGGTTGGTTCTTGCATGGTTTAGGGGATTGTTGGAGTTTAGAGCCAAGTTATGGCTTAAATTGTTGAATTGAAGCTTGAATCATGCATGTATGTACATATTCTTGCATTTTGAAGTTAATTTTCATGAAATCTTGCATGCAAGTTTACATTCTTGTCCTAGTCCATGAGTTCATCATGGTTTTGAGTTTAATCTTGCTTTGGATCATGTTTTGAGGCATTAGAATTCACTAGAATTCATGCATGTCATTTGTTCTTCATGTTCATAAAAACTTCTTTGAAATTGTGTTTAATTGAACTACCTTTGGGCTTTGATTTCTCAAATTGATCTTTGAAACGTGTCATATTATGAGCTTACAAGTGTTTTCCAGAAAATTAGCCCAAAAGGATCGAATTTGATGCTTTAAAGTTGAGTTTTGAGCTTGAGGTTCAAATCTGAAAATTCTAGATTTTGGACTCACGCTCGAGCGGGGAACTCCACACTCGAGCATACACACTGAGTTCATTCAGTCTGCTCGAGCGGGGAAAGTGACGCTCGAGCGGAAAATGCGTGTATCCAGTACTTTGCATGTGTTTTCAATCCGCTCGAGCGGGGGAATGCGAGCTCGAGCGAGGACTTGTGTCTCACGCTCGAGCGGAGGTCGAACGCCCATCGAGCGTGAATTTCACCCATCCAGTACTTTTACAGCCTGCTCGAGCGGAGTAACTCACGCTCGAGCGGGGCTCTTTTGTCTGCATGTTCGCTCGAGCAGGGAAACCCACGCTCGAGCGGGACCCTGTTTCAGCAAAATTTTGAGAAGTGTTTTTAAATGCATCTTTACATCCTCATTCCATCCTAGGTATTCTTAGGCTTACTTTAAGGCATCTTAATGAGGATAATGCTTTAGAACCACACCGAGTCAAGATAGGGACTAAGTTATTGTTTCCCAAACGTGCAACTTAGTGTGTTCATCTTGTAACTGTGTAGGGTTGGCATTCGAGGACGCTCACTAGCCTATCTGTAGCCCAGAACTCTGTGAGTAACAATGTTGTAAAGATATGTTCAATTATGAATATTTTATGAATGAACAATTGTACTACTTTCTGAAATGATATTTCTTACTAAATGAATGCTTGTCCTATTTGCGAACTATATTCGTGGCATCCATAGCAATTTACTGTTACTGTACGGTGTTGCTACTGTCACAGAGATCTCTGTCGGTTCCCATGTTTGGAACCACTACTGTTTACTGATATGATGGCCATCAACTGACTGTTCGGTCTGTTAAGACCTACTGTACTGTTTTGCTATTGGATGTACCACATATGACTATTATAGTTTCTGGATGACTGTTATGGCATAAAACATGAGCCACAAACTGAATGACTGATATACTGATAAATGACTGTTTTCAATACTGAAAGGACATTCATTGTTAACCTCTTTACGCATATGTTATTCATTGGGCTTTAGCTTACTGCTCATATATATATGTAGGTGTTCAGGCACCGGACCGTTGTTAGAAGCATCAGACTAAGCCCTTGTTTTGTCAAGCCAACCTTTGTGCCTCACTTCGAGGTTCTAGATCTGTTCAAGCTAAGGCTACTTTTGGGGTGTCTCAGATTCACCCTATCTGTCTCTGTTATGTATAGACCGAATGATATTTATACTGTGCTGTTATGGTGGGGATTTGGTCCCTAACCTGAATGCCTGTAAATGATGTATGCATATACTGTATTGTTTTGAATATGAATATGTTATGAAAAGTCTTTTTGCATACAGACTGTCACAGCTCATTGGACATCTTTCATTTACTGTTTTGGCTTCCGCCAGCCCCTGTACTCTGTAATACTGTTATTACTGTTAAGCAGGCCTTTGGTAATCTCGGATTACTGGCCGGTTACAGTGCTAAACCCATAGGGGCGGGTTTGGGTCGTGACAGAGTGGTATCGGAGCGATATTAAACCACGAGTTATACCGCACACACGTGTCCAAATGAGCTATAGGATGTCCTAGAAAAGTAATTAGGACATTACATGAGCATGAAAAGTGTGTGTGGCCATGACATGAATGTACGTGTTAATGCGTTTAAGTATGCAATTGCCTATGTTTATTATTGTCATAATTGCCTATAGTGAAATGGATAACGCAAGAACCACCGATGAAACTGAATCATCTGACGCCAGAATGGCAAGATTAGAAAGAACAGTGGAACTGTTGACCGAAGCCTTAAGACAACAGCGACAATAGAACCAACAACCCCCACCTCCTCCGATACAGCCGGAACAGAATGTGAATGACGACATCATTGCTTTAACACAGAAGTTCAATAAGATGAAACCGCTATCATTTCAGGGAGGCCTTGAACCATTGAAGGCGGAAGCGTGGGTGCTAGAAACTGAAAAATTATTTGAATTGTTTCCGTGTTCTAAAGCACACAAAGTGCTACTGGCTACCTTCACCTTACAAGAAGAGGCTAGAAGGTGGTAGATGCTAGTCCGCGACACCAACACTGCTATGAATTGGGCTCAGTTTAAGAGAGCCTTCTTTGAGAAATACTTCCCACAGTGTGTCAGAGACCGCAAGGTAACTGAGTTTGAACAGTTGAGACAAGGTGCCATGTCTGTGGCTAAGTATGAGTCAAAGTTTACTGAACTCGCCAGATATGCACCGCACATGGTTGACACTGATTACAAAAAGGCCAGGAAGTTTGAAGGCGACCTTAATGTAGAAATTCTTGACAGAATCAACGTTTTGAAATTGCTGAAATACGTGGATGTTCTTGATCGAGCAATAATGGCTGAGTCGAACATCGAAGCATTGAAACAGACTGAAACACCAGCGTCTGAATGGCGTGGTAAGAGACGAGGTTTTAAATTTAAGAAAGGCTAGAACAGTTCATCAAAGAAAAAGCAGAATGCAGGGTCAACAGCCAGTTCCAGTCAGGGAAGTGGTTCCATACCACCCTGTTCTGAATATGGTAAGAAACGTAAAGGGGTTTGCTATAAAATTTCAAGTGCTTATTACAGGTGTGGCAAGGTGGGCCACATGGTCAAAGATTGCCCCTTTGCTCCCCAGGGCAATAGTAAAGCTGCACCAAGCGCAGCAGCATCAATTGCTCCACCGAAACCCAATCCTAAAGCCACTAGAAAAGAGCCTATGAGACAAGGCCGAGTGTTCGCACTCGTACCGGGAGACGTACAGAATACCGGGACCATTGTGTCAGGTATACTCTCAATTTGTGCTCAAAATGCTTATGTTCTGATTGATTCGGGGTCTACACATTCATATGTATCGCATGCTTTTTCGCGAAAATTGAATAGACCATTGGAACCCATGAACTATCTATTAGCTGTATCTTCACCTGTTGGGGGATCCATGACTTGTGCTTATATGTACGCTACATGTGAAATTATTGTTGAGGATGTTCATTTGTACATTGATTTACTGCCATTGAATATTGATCATTTTGATGTGATATTGGGAATAGATTGGTTAACGAAATATCATGCTACCATAAACTTTGTAACAAAACAAGTTGTTTCCATCCACCTGGACTGCCTGAATTTGTGTTTAACGAAGTTGAAGTAGTACCTCCCCCGTATTTGATTTCATCCATGAATGCTTTTAAACTGATTAAGAAGGGGTGTAAAGGGTATCTGTGTTGTGTATTGACTGTACCTACTGATGCTAAAACTGATGTGAACAGTATTCCTATAGTTAGAGAATTCCCAGATGTTTTTCCAGATGATTTTCTAGGGGATTTGATTGATAGGGAGATTGAGTTCACCATTGATGTGATTCCGGGTACATAGCCTGTATCTAAAGCTCCGTACAGAATGGCACCTCCCGAATTGAAAGAGTTGAAAGTTTAGCTGCAAGAACTGTTAGATAAGAAGTTCATCAGGCCCAATACTTCACCGTGGGGCGTGCCAGTCTTATTTGTGAAAAAGAAAGACGGCTCACTGAGGCTCTGCATTGACTACCGTGAACTGAACAAGGTAACAGTGAAAAATAAATACCCATTGCCTCGCATTGATGATTTATTTGACCAGTTACAGGGTGCCCAAGTGTTCTCCAAAATTGATCTTAGATCTGGATATCACCAGTTGAAAGTCAAGACAGGGGACATCGAAAAGACTGCCTTTCGAACGAGATACGGACATTACGAATTTCTTGTTATGTCTTTCGGAGTTACCAATGCACCTGCTGCATTTATGGACCTTATGAACAGAATTTTCAAACCATACCTTGATGAATTTATAGTTGTTTTCATAGATGACATTTTGATTTATTCCAAAAGCACGGAAGAACATAAACGTCATTTGAACATTGCCCTACAGATCCTAAGAGAACAGAAACTTTATGCAAAACTAACTAAATGTGAATTTTGGCTAGACAGTGTGATGTTTTTGGGACATATGATCAGTAAGGATGGTATTACAGTTGACCCACAGAAAATTGAAACAGTAGTAAACTGGCCTAGACCGACAAATGTTACCGAAGTCTGAAGTTTTCTAGGCTTAGCCGGGTATTACAGAAGATTTGTCAAAGATTTCTCCAAAATTGCCCTACCACTGACACAGCTGACTCAAAAAGGGATATCATTTGACTGGACCGATCAGAGGGAATCAGCTTTTCAAGAGTTGAAAACCCGACTAGTGACTGCACCGATTCTCACCTTACCCTCAGGTACAGATGGTTATACTGCATATAGTGATACTTCTTATAAGGGTTTGGGATGTGTTTTAATGCAGAATGGTAAAGTTATTACATATGCTTCCCGACAACTGAGGCCGCATGAAAGGAACTACCCGACCCATGATTTAGAACTTACTACAGTAGTGTTTGCACTAAAAATTTGGCGTCACTACCTTTATGGGGCAACATGTGAGGTGTATACAGACCACAATAGTTTGAAATACTTCTTCACATAGAAAGAATTGAACATGAGGCAGCGGAGATGGTTAGAACTGATAAAAGACTATGACCTGCAAATTTTGTACCATCCAGGAAAAGCTAACACCGTTGTTGATGCATTGAGTTGGAAATCGATTGGAAATTTAGCCTGTTTACTCACCGGGCAGAAAGAATTGCTATGTGACCTTGAAAGACTTGAAATTGAGATTGTTTTGCGAGAACGAGGTGGAACAATAGCCGCTATTTCTGCTCAACCGGCACTGATTGAAGAGATTAAAGAGAAACAGCAACATGATGACTTCTTGAGGAAGATCATCGAAGAACGTAAATCCAAACCGAGGCCGGATTTCAAATTTGAGAATAATATGTTAAAATTTCAGGGAAGATTGTGTGTACCGAGTGATTCTGAACTGAAAAGAAGAATTCTGCAAGAAGGCCACAATTCAAAACTGTCTATCCACCCAGGAAATACAAAAATGTACCAAGACTTGAAACTGAATTTCTGGTGGCCGGGAATGAAGAAAGAGATTGCTGATTTTGTGTCGAAATGTCTTCATTGCCAACAAGTTAAAACCGAACATCAACGACCCGCAGGTTTACTGCAACCCTTACCGATATCGGAGTGGAAATGGGAACATATCACTATGGATTTCATTATTGGTTTACCTCACTCCAGTAAAGGTATGGATTCAATTTGGGTTATTGTTGATAAACTGACTAAATCTGTTCATTTCTTACCTGTCAAGACAATTTATAATGCGGACAAATTGGCTGTAATCTATATTGATGAGATTGTTAGATTGCATGGAGTGCCTGTGTCCATTGTTTCTGATAGGGACTCGAAGTTTACATCGAGATTTTGGCAAAGTTTGTAGACAGCATTGGGTACTAAACTGAGACTGAGTAGTGCATACCATCCTCAGACAGATGGTCAGTCAGAAAGAACCATCCAGACTCTGGAGGATTTACTGAGAATGTGTGTTCTTGATTTCCAAGGAAATTGGGAAAGCCACTTACCGTTGGTTGAATTCGCCTACAACAACAGTTTTCACTTGAGTATTGGTATGGCGCCTTTCGAGGCTTTGTATGGCAGAAAATGTCGATTTTCGATTTGCTGGGCAGAAGTTGGAGATGGGCCTTTGCTTGGGCCCGAAATTATACATGAAACTATCGAAAAAGTGAAACTGATTCAACAGAGACTGAAAACCGCACAGAGCCGACAGAAAAGTTATGCAGATGTCCGAAGGCGAGACAGAGAGTATGAAATAGGTGATCATGTTTTTGTTAAAGTGACACCGATGAAAGGCCAGACTCGTTTTGGAGTCAAGGGTAAGTTAGCGCCCAGATATGTCGGACCGTACGAGATTATTGAAAAGATTAATCCGGTGGCGTATCAAGTAGCGCTCCCTCCTAAAATGGAGCATATGCATAACGTGTTCCACATTTCATTATTGAGGGATTATCTTCGGGATCCCTTTCATGTGATTGAGCCTACCCGTGTAGTGCTAAGTGATGACTACACTTACGAAGAACGGCCTATTCAGATTATGAACAGACGGATCAAGAAGTTGAGGAACAAAGAGATTCTATTAGTTAAAGTTGACTGGCAAAACCATGGTGGCGTGTATGCCACTTGGGAAAGGAAAGACGATATGATCAAGAGATATCCTGAACTGTTCCCACTGAATCCTGTTTTTTTCCAAAATGAAGGTAACTTGAGTTTGGAGGACCAAACTCTTTATAAGGAGGGAAGACTGTGACAACCCTCACCACTGATTAGTGCTAATCGATGATTAAGCATGTTAAATGACTGATTGACTGAAATCCTGAACTGATGGATTGAGTGTATAGCTTAAGTGCATTTCTATCTGTTGACTGTTGAATGATCTGTTTGTGTTTTGCGCTTTAAACTGTAAGTTGAAGGCCTTATCGGCGGCCGAATCTGAAATCGAGTAATGTTTTATGCTAGTTAGAATTTATGTGATTTTATGGTATATTTAATTGGAACTTGATTTGGTATGATTAAATTAGATTTAATAATGTTAAATTACATAAGTTAGCTTTCTTTACCTAATTGCCATTGAGTGGGTTACGCTAGACCACTACTTCTCTCACCTTTAGCATTGTTTAGCACCATTTCTTTAGCCTTATTCCTAGAGCAAACCGACTAGATAGAGAGAGAGGGAGAGTAGGAGAAATGATTTCAACCAAAATTTGGCTTGGAGGCTTAGGAGATTGAAGGATTCCTTGCATGTTGAGCTCCCACATTTGAAATTGGAGACTTAAGGTAGAGAATTTACCTTCTTGTTCATATCTTGGGTTGGTTCTTGCATGGTTTAGAGGATTGTTGGAGTTTAGAGCCAAGTTATGGCTTAAATTGTTAAATTGAAGCTTGAATCATGCATGCATGTACATATTCTTGCATTTTGAAGTTGATTTTCATGAAATCCTATATGTAAGTTTACATTCTTGTCCTAGTCCATGAGTTCATCATGGTTTTGAGTTTAACCTTGCTTTGGATCATGTTTTGAGGCATTAGAATTCACTAGAATTCATGCATGTCATATGTTCTTCATCTTCATGAAAACTTCTTTGAAATTGTGTTTAATGGAACTACCTTTGGGCTTTGATTTCTCAAATTGATCTTTGAAACGTGTCATATTATGAGCTTACAAGTGTTTTCCAGAAAATTACCCCAAAAGGATCGAATTTGATGCTTTAAAGTTAAGTTTTCAGCTTGAGGTTCAAATTTGGAAATTTCAGATTTTGGACTCACGCTCGAGCATGGAATTCCACACTCGAGCGTACACACTGAGTTCATGCAGTCCGCTCGAGCGGGGAAAGTGATGCTCGAGCGAGAAATGCGTGTATCCAGTACTTTGCATGTGTTTTCAGTCCGCTCGAGCGGGGGAATGCGAGCTCGAGCGAGGACTTGTGTCTCACGCTCGAGCGGAGGTCGAGCGCCCATCGAGCGTGAATTTCACCCATCCAGTACTTTTGCAGTCCACTCAAGCGGAGTAACTCATGCTCGAGCGAGGCTCTTTTGTCTGCATGTCCGCTCGAGCGGGGAAACCCACGCTCGAGCGGGACCCTGTTTTAGCAACATTTTGAAAAGTGTTTTTAAATGCATCTTTGCATCCTCATTCCATCCTAGGTATTCTTAGGCCTAGTTTAAGGCATCTTAATGAGGATAATGCTTTAGAACCACACCGAGTCAAGATAGGGACTAAGTTATTGTTTCCCTTAGTGTGTGTTCATCCTGTAACTGTGTAGGGTTGGCATTCGAGGACGCTCACTAGCCTATCTATAGCCCAGAACTTTGTGAGTAACAATGTTGTAAAGATATATTCAATCATGAATATTTTCTGAATGAACAACTGTACTGCTTTCTGAAATGATATTTCTTACTGAATGAATGCTTGTCCTATTTGCGAACTGTATTCATGACATCCATAGCAATTTACTGTTACTGTACTGTACTGCTACTGTCACAGATATCTTTGTCGATTCCCATGTTTGGAACCACTACTGTTTACTGATATGATGGCCATCAACTGACTGTTCGTTCTGTTAAGACCTACTGTACTATTTTGCTATCGGATGTACCACATATGACTATTATAATTTCTGAATGCCTGTTATGGCATGAAACATGAGCCATAAACTGAATGACTGATATACTGATAAATGACTATTTTCAATACTGAAAAGGCATTCATTGTTAACCTCTTTACGCATATGTTATTCACTGGACTTTAGCTCACTGCTCATATATATATGTAGGTGTTCAGGCACCGGACCGTTATTAGAAGCGTTAGGTTAAGCCCTTGTTTTGTCAAGCCAACCTTTGTGCCTCACTTCGAGGTTCCAGATCTGTTCAAGCTAAGGCTGCTTTTGGGGTGTCTCAGATTCACCCTATCTGTCTCTGTTATGTATAGACCGAATGATATTTGTATTGTACTGTTATGGTGGGGATTTGGTCCCTAACCTGAATGCCTGTAAATGATGTATGTATATACTGTATTGTTTTGAATGTGAATATGTTATGAAAAGTCTTTTTGCATACAGATTGTCACAGCTTATTGGACATCTTTCATTTACTATTTTGGCTTCCGCCAGCCCCTGTACTCTGTAATACTGTTATTACTGTTAAGCAGGCCTTCGGTAATCTCGGATTACAAGCCGGTTACGGTGCTAAACCCATAGGGGCGGGTTTGGTTCGTGACACTCCCCAAATATTTAACAATCTCATACTAGCCAATGAACCGTGCGACCGCTGAGAAACACCTGCATGTGGGAGCTCAATACTAGAACTGAAAAATGAGCCAACATAGAGACATCAACCCGAACATAAAAATAATGTCTCATATACCCCAGACCCATCTAATCACACTGGTCCAAAAAACATCTATAATCCCTCAAAAGAGCATGTTTGACCCTCTCAATTCTTGCAATATATTCACACTCAATCCGCCTATCATACAAAGCGATGTGAGTTGCTGGCTGTGAATATACAACAGTGGTGTAATACTAGATGATCTTCCTTTTGCCCTCATGCCATTTAGTTTAGGATTGCCCGCTTTCTCAGTGATATCCCTTAAGGCCGAATCATACATGACCGCAGGCAACATACCAAAGTAGCAGAACATCAACCCCTTACTTTATGATCTCTCACCTTATTACTCGGTCACCAAACACATGTAGTATGAATACATGCTACGGTAGAGTAACTTTTCCAAAGAGTGGTGTCATACTCGATACACCGTACAGATCTTAGTCTAATCGCTTTCTAGTGCCTAACTCGAATTCTCTATTTGCTCAACTTCTAAGTGCCAAATAAGATCTCGCATCTGGCTAATCATAACAGGCACAACATAGAAAGTGGGTACTAACATCTATGTTTGGTCCTTAACACGACCTCATCTTGGTTGTAACCAAGGCGACATACATAATGGAAATTTAAGCCTCTATTGGCTCCAAATAAAAATAAACCACTAGTCTCATCCTTACTCGCTCCCAAGCGCTAAGGGCGATTGCTTGTGTAAGTGAGCTAATCTTACCTACTGACATCATCATCTGCTAATCATTATGACACAAACCATAATAGTGTCAACATCCCATCATCTCACAACAAATAAGTGATCGATTTTAAAAAACACGACCACAGTCTGCGCAATTTTAGATTCCAAGCATCAGCACCTCTTACGATAAACATATACAACGAAATCCACCATGTGCGCCTCACATGAAGTGGTTCAAGATCACTACTTTTGGCGCAATTACCTCTCTAAAGATATTTTGGTGACCAATCTGCGTTCATTCAAGATGCGCCCAACTAGCGCATTGAATCTTACAAGGGGCAAATTTATATACTACTAGTAAAGCATTCTATCCACAGTCTAGTGAGCAAGGTCAATGTCTAAACTACTCAGTTGACCATTTATCAAAGATAACACTCATCATGCCGAATACGCCCACATAGCGTACTTCAGGCTCCCACAACAAAACAAAAAAAAAAGATTAAGGAATATAGGTCATATGTTTCTCTCAAAGACAATCTGAGTATTCACTCAATAGCTAAGGCTCTGGCTTTTACCGATAGGTAAGTAATTGGGTTTGTAATTTTGCATCTAGAATCATTCTAGGATATTCTTTATGCAAGTCATCAAAGACAAACCGGTAACTCTCCCAAAACAATCCCTAAGGATCGTACATCCAAGCATATAAATTACATCACCCATGTCCATCCTATCTAAAACAGAGGATTGCCTACCCTAGGTGGCGACAACCTTATAAATTCCTGGCTCATAATGACTAAGTAGGGAAAAACTTCTTTTGGACCATTGATCATGCCTCAGTGGTCTTCATTGATCATCATTGGCCTATCATGGCTCAACGAAATCTAAGAACCACTATTTGGATAACTGTTTTAGGCTGTAAAAGACTTATTGAAACTAGCAACCTTTTTGCGCTCCTAACTTTTCACCATAAAAGCATAAGGTAAATCCCTACGGATATACTTATCCAATTCTCCAACGAGAAGTTGGGTCACAACATCCACAAATCAATGTTTCGAACTTATGTCAATCATAGTCTAAGTCGAAATAACCTCACTCCCCAGGAGGAAGTCTTCTCATGGTCTACACCTTCCTCAATAGTGCAACTTTTCAATATCTAGCGAGCCTTATGCCTCAACAATGACTATCCAAATTGAGCATAACTTTAGAACAGTTTCGTGTCATAATGGAAAGTCAAACAAATTATAGAAATGGTTAATCCTCAAAGACTTTGCCTTAAACTGTGCAACATTGATCCGCTTTCTAAAAACAGGGGACTAGAGCCTTTGGTATTATCCTAGGCTCTTTATCATCTTGCGGAGCAATCATGAATGTTTCCCTCTCAATCATCCAGTGATGACGTGAAAAATTTTCACATTTGCTACCACGCAACAAAGAATGTAGTGTATTCTTCTCTAATGGAGTAATCCACTAGTAGGCACATCGCTCCCACTGTCCCTAGGATATTGGAAATTTCTTTCCATTCTCAACTAGACTACATAAAGCGCTATACTTAGAATTCTCTATCTTATAAAGTTTTAAAACTCTATTCACGTCACATTTACTAAGAAAACTTTATGAGACTTAGTTATACTACCACAAAGTTGCTTACCTATATGTACATGACCCGAAGGGTTTACATGACAACATACAATAATGTGCCATAGAACCCTAGGTCTTAACTTCGCAACCTTATGAGAAGTAAAATAAAAATAAGCTGCTTAACAGTTACAGATCGCCCATAGATGGCTCTCCGCTAACCCATTACTCAAATGGAGTGTAAAATCTGATATAAAGGGCACTTAGTTAGGGATATAGGCAACAAACTAAAGTGCAATTCCCAATTGGAAAACATTTTGTGCCATCATCCACTTAACATTAAAAATACTTAATTCCTTATCTCCACTACACCATTGTGTTGCTGAGTACTAGGAAAAATCAATTTTCTAAGCATCTATCTCTCTTCATAGAGCTTTCAAAAAAAAACTCAAATAGATACTCGCCACCTTGGTCAAAACTAAAAGCATAAAAGCTCTTATCTAATTGATCTCAACCTCATGTGTGCAATGTCAAAAATCATCTCAAAACTTTTGACTTATGAGAGATCAAATAGCTTTGACTAAGATGCGTATTGTAATCTATAAATGTGTCATGATTGGAGCTAGCTATCATACCCTTCCACATATCCAGTCACAAATAACATAGTGGACTAAATGCGCCAAAACAAATGCCCTTCTGCGGTTTTCCTACTTACTTGTGCACAACCATTGCAAATAAAGTTACACATTCACATGAGAGCAGAATGTCACATACAAGTGGGCTCGAGAGGGCCTACTCAAACCATCCATGTCGTCTTCTCATTGATGTGATTAAGTATAATAAGCCATTGGTTTCAAGACCAAAGTCATAAACTAATTCCAATCATCCTAATGTGTGAGTTCTTAAAGACAAGTGTAAAGGTTTAGGCCTAACTAGGTAATGACTCACGACTAATTCATGTTCACTAGATCATAAAAGGATGTCATGGAGATATCAAATACGCCTAAGTCGCAAATTTAACTAGTAAGTGCTAATCCCCTGTACCTTCAAGTCAATTTTATTCTCCATACACTTTATTTGCATTTAGTTGAAACATAACGATACTTCTCTTGCCATCTATATTTCTCGCTTCATAGTTAATTGCAATTAATTCTACTATCCACAAGAAGGAGAGAATAAGCCATCAATCTATGACAACTCCTAAAATAATTTAAGTGCAAATTAGGTTAAAGAGTCTAATTTAACACAATGCTCTCACGAGCGATGCGTCAAATTCTTAGAGTCATAACAACCTTGTTGGCCTTAACCTTTTCATTACTATACTGCAACTTTTGCGCTTAGAGATAAACGTCATTCAAAAGCGTTTAACCTAGCTAAGGAATCATATAAAGAAGCACCTCCTCATATCTCACACTCAAGCGTGGAAACAGTAAGTGTCCAAACTTAGACAAATTGGCAATGCTAATAGATTTTGCATCCACTAGGCGCTAATCTTTTCACTTAGTGTTAATAGATTTTGTAGCTTGTAAGCGCTAATCTTTTAACTTCAAGTGATACTTCAACGCATACTATTACAATGCGTGAAATCTTGCTCCATCCAATCCCATCAGTTGGGTAGAGAGCAAAACACTGCTTATACTAGCTACTTGTCTTACACTTAATGACTAACTCATTTAAGCTCGCATTTATTGAATGACGTGACTTTCGAATGTTGCTTCATCCAATGATGCAACATTATTACAAGTCAAATTACAAATTCAATCCGCGCAGCTTAATAGTCAAGATCATATCTAGATTTGTTGAGGGCTTACTCAGTTCATAACTCTAAACTTGCCAATCAAAAACTACTTAGCATGCCGCCAACCATAGCACACACATCATTTTTTTTTATTGTGCCAAACAAGGTAACAAAATCACGGCGACTTTGAGTCATGTTTCATTACTTGGCTCAATTAAGATCTGACCTAACGTCTCTAAGACTTTCTGTTCATCTAAAGAATAGGATTATATTTTTGACATTTGAACATCTCTACTAAGTCTAGGTCAACCAAATTAACTTCCATAAGCTGAGTAAATTTAGAGGGATATTCGCATTGGGATTAATTTGATTAGCATAATATAATTTTGCTGCAAAAATCTAAATTAAATAGTGACAATATTACACAAAGATCGAAAATCCGCTCGTAATCATCTCTTGTTCCACAGGTGACAATTATTCAAAATTTAATTTAATTCATGTGCAAAATATTAGTTTTTGGGAGTAAATCTACAAAGATTTCTCTCAACCAAATAACCTCCCATTGACTATGGCATGTCTAAAATATGATAAAATATTCTAATTCCATATAATAACATCTTAATGTAGACTCACAATCAACTCATGTTATGTTACATTTAATAATGAAATTTAAATAAAAACTAATTAATCATGTTATTCTAATCACAATATATTAGGAACTTTAGGCAAAAAACAGCAATATGCTGTGTTTAATATTCAGATTATGCCATAACATAAAGTATATCACTTTTGAAATTTTTCTGTTATTTTTTGGAATTTTAACTAATTAATGAATACACATAAAATCATAAATAAATATTCCAGAATCTGGAAAAATGCAACAACCATACCAGTAAATAGTAAACCATTACAGTGGTCTACAATAAAAATTTTAGCTCCAAAAACTTAATCATACAACACCAGAAGCATTTTAAAGCAGAAATAATGAATTATTATTTCAAGAAAAATATTTTATTTTCATAAAATTTTGAAAATTTTAAAGAAGATATAAAATTTAATTTTGGGTCTAACAGTACCAACCACGCTTAAAACAAAGCTATAACGAATTACTTATGACCATTTAAAGTAATTTTGAATTTTAAAAAAACAAACAGGGCCTTACAACCAAGCCAGCGTGAAAAAGATGGTTCGGCGCGGCTCGGCGCCACACAACACAATGCGACACGGCGCAGGTGGCTCAGCGCGGCGTATCTCGACTCGGTGCGTGTGACAGTGCGGACGGCTCACGCATAGAGAGCGCGGACGACGCACGCGTACGGGCTGTGACTGACGTGTGGCGCGCACGTGGCCGTGCTGACGTTGTCAGATGGCGCGTGCGGCTCATGCGCCCCCTTCCAGGGTGTTTTCTAGTCTAATTTTGGTACTGCCAGACTCTATTTTCCAAAATAAAAACATTGGTAGTCTCAAAAATGACATTTAACAAACTCAAATAATATAGTGTATCACACTCTCTCTCAAATGAGAGTGGAAGTGCAGAAACTTTGCACTTCATCTTCTTCCTTAAGCCACCAAAAAATACAAAACGAATCCAAATTAGGGTTTGCTTTTTCTTATCAACCGTGAGTCGAAATCAGGTCCATAATATACCATTTCGAAGGTATTGAAACAAAGATTTCAAATATATAATTTTCATAACATAAAAACAAAGCATGTAAAACTAGCATGCAGTCAAAGTTACGAAAAATTAAATATGAATCTCCATTTTTCTCAAAATCCGACTGTTGGATTTTCATGAAACTTGGCAGATATATTCTACATGAAATATACTGCAACATCTGTAAATTTCAAGTTGATCGAAAAAGTTCAGAAAAATATTAATTTTTCATGCATATATCATGTGTATATATATATATATAATTATGTACATATTTTAATGCACAAAAAACAAGCACGAAAATACTCATTTATAGTTATGATACCAATGTAAGATATACATAACGCAACAGATAAAATGATTCAAGCCATGCCTTGTGTGATAAAATCTGAAATGAAGAACCTTTGTCGGTAAATAAATAAATAAATAAATTTAAAGCTTGTTGACAAGTCGATAGGTGGATCGTGGATGGAACCTCGTCACCTGCCTCACGTTGTCACCCTTGTGCGTAAACTGGGAGTGTAAAGATTACAAAGAACTGAATTGAAAGTCCAAGTTAATAGAAGTTGTTTCACTAAGGCCTCGTTTGGGAATAGGCTAATTTAGTAACTTTTTGACTATTTAGCTAAAAAGGTAGGCAAAAACAACTTGTATGTTTGGGATGACTTTTTGGCTAATTACGAAAAGATGTGCAAAAAGTAGAGAGAAAAGAAAATCTTTGACTTTTTGGTATGGGTTGTTGGCTTTTTGACTAATTTAGTAACTTTTTGGCTAATTGGCTAAAATAGCCTCTTGCCAAACGAGGCCTAACTTTTTGTTTTTCAAATATTCAAGTTTCATTTGGTAATTTTTAATTATATTATTTTTTTGTATATTTTTCTCATAAAAAGTTTAAAAAATTATTAAAATAATCTATTTCTAAATAAATTCTAAATTATTTTCAACATATGGCTAACTATAGATTTTCATTTACATATTAGGGGACGGAGTATTAAATTTTTTAAAAATATATGGAAGTGGCGAATCCATATAATTGAGACATATTCTTAAATAAGGCTGGGGCATGCCTCCAATCCAGATGGTGGACTGGAGGGTCTAGTTTGGCCCATTGGGTCTACTTTTGGATTTTTTTTGACCTTTTCGATAATTCAAACTGTTCATATTTTAAAATTTGTTAAGTATATTATTCTTGTAAAAAATCACGTCGATCGGATAACGGATACTATGTATTTGGATCACTTTTTTATGAATCATTAATTTTCTAATTGTTCATTTTTTTTCCCAGACAAATGTGATTTGAATACATAGTATCCGTTACCCAATTGACGTAATTTTTTACAGGAAGAATGTACTAAACAAATCCTAAAACATGAATGGTTGTAATTATTGAAGAAGGGTTTAAAAGTGAGTCCAATGAGCCGAACTGGGCCGGACTATAATAGATGTGGACTGGAGACCGTCAAAACCCCTTAAATAATACTATTATATTAAAAGAGTTTTATTATTATTATTATTATTATTATTATTATTATTATTATTTTATTTTTAAAAAATTAATTGGAATAGCGATCACCCCTATCAATCGCAGTCCATACCTAATGGACATGGAATGACTGTTATTTATTTATTTTTTTTAAAAATATTTGAATGACTATGGTTGTTTGTTGAGGTGGTTGCAATTGTTAGAGGTGGGTGACATCGTGGCGAGTGCTTGCAATTAGTGGTCGGAATGACTAGGCTTTTTAAAAAAAAAAAAAATAGATTTGAATGACTATTGTTGTTGAGTTGAGATAGTTGCAATTGTTAGAGGTGAGTGGCACCGTGGCGAGTGCTTGCAATTGGTGGTAGGAATGACTAGGTTCATTTTATTTTATTTTTATTTTTATTTTTATTTTTATTTTTATTTTAAAGATTTGAATGACTATGGTTGTTGAGATAATTGCAATTGTTAGAGGTGAGTGGCACCGTGGCCAGTGATGATTGCAAATGGTGATAGGAGGTTGCAATCCATCTCTTCTTTTTTTTTGCCTTTTTCTTTTTTCTCTCTCTTATTTTTTATTTCTTTTTTTTTTTTTTAAATTTTCTCTCATTGACTTACTTTTTTTTTTATATATATAAAAAAAAGCATTAGTGGGCTATGGAGTGTTATTTTAAAGAATATGAGAATGACATGATTTCAAATGAATAATTATTAAGTTCAAATAGTAGATTCCTTTACTAAACTTAATGATGTGTCACTCTATTAAATATAGGAGTGAAAATCATATCGTGTCGTATCGTTTTCATATCGTGTCGTATCAGGTTTGTATTCAAAATAATCTAAAACAAACACGACTCATTTAATTAAACGTGTCAATTATCTTCATACTGACCTATAATCGTATGAATCATAATACAACACGCTTAATACAATTAGCAAAATCTCATGTTTTAGATCATAAGCAAATTGTACTTCCTATTTACACCCAAAAAAAAAAAAAAGTGTTTCATATTACATGCATAAGAATAATTTGTTTAACTATTGACACACAATGATAATATGTATGTCAATATCTATGAAAATAATTAAAAATATTTATCACTAATTCATTACACATCCAATCCAAACTCCTATCACTCAGGCCTCGTTTGGAAACAGCCTATTTTAATAATTTTTTGGCTAAAATATGAGGTAAAAACAATTAGTATGTTTGTAATGATTTTTAATTTTTTACGAAAAAATATGTAAAAAATGAAGAGAAAAGATAATTTTTGACTTTTAATATTTAAATACCTAATAAAATTTTAAAAACAAAACGAGTTTTCATCCAATGACAAACTAATAATAATAATAATGTTACAGCTATGTCACATCCAAAGTAACATTATTGTGATTCTTTTACTTTTATTCAGACACAAAAACATTGTTGCTACGCATTCAAAAACTCTCTTGTCTACCAATCTTGACTTGCACCGATTTATCCTTAATTTAGGATTGCACTTTATTAGGTGTATATATTATATAGAGATTTAAATTTTAATTTAATAGATGAAAATGAATTAATCAAGATGTTATGTTTACTAAATTTAAGTTCAATTCGGATTATTTGTGAGTCAATATTGGGTTCGTGTCAATGTGTCAACACGAATATTTACGCAGGTCAAACGTGTCCATTTTGGATTTCGCGTGTTCAATCTAAATACGATCCATTTAATATTCGTATTTTCAAGTCGTGTCAGATTCAGGTTTGAATCAAAAAATAATTGACCCTAACCTTCTAATTATGTTGTAAATCTAAGGTAAATGCAACGGATGAAAAATTATGATCATACCTTTTTCTGTAGAGTTTGAATTGAAGGATCTCGTGAGTAAATCACGTGCTTCCTGAATCTGATCAATCAACCCAGCAATGGAGTGATATTACATAATGAATATCACCCACACAAGTCACAGTGTAAAATGACTCTTGATCGTTGTATTTTGGGAGAGATAGGATAATATCTCATCTATCCATATCAGTTAATATGATCGACCGAGTTTTGAATTCAAATTCAAACTTTCATAGATAAAGTTCAAAAGGTTCAAAGGATCATGTCACCTGAGCGCTCAATTTCTAACATATGTGTATGATTTGAGTCGTATTAACTGGTTAACAAATTTTCATCATTAATTAAATATCTAAGTCAATTTTTTTTTTTAATTTATTCTCTAATTATCAATCAATTATTTTATTGACATATCATTGGATATAGAAAGTGAGTTCAGAAAATACGTTTATATATCATTTTTCTTATTGAAAAACGAATTATTAAATTATAAAAATGTTATTTAGGAGGACAAAAGTGCAAACTTTGTAAAAGTACATGGTCAAAGTGCAAATTTACCCTACAAAAAATACTTGCAGGACAAGATCACCAAGCAAGTGCCAACCACACCATTTCTGCCATTGCCACAAAGGAGACAACCCACCACCGCTCGCCACCCTAACTCCGGCGGTGATAGACTGACTGGTGGCTAATGGCTTTAGCTTTGACATTGCCACCACTCTCACTGTCTCCGCCACCAACACCACCACTCAAATCCTTCTTCTTCTCTCGCTGCTCTGCAACATCTCAACAACAACAGCAACAACAACAACAAAGCACCTCTTCTTCCCCACTCACTACCTTCAACTATCGCCCCGCCGTTATTCTTCCAGTTAACTCTCTGTCTCTCTCTGTCTCTCTCTAGATAATGATGTACTTTTATAGCCCTGTTCTTCTGTTTATAAGCTAGCTGAGTACTAATTTTGTCAATATCCTCCAAATTACTGTAAAACTAAGAGCTTTTTTAGGGTTTGGGAGACTTGTATTTTGGTGTTCATTATTGGGTTTGGAGCATTGGGAATACCCATAAGTAAATACACTCATACACTCATGTATATAGTTATGCATCCTGTATGTTTGTGAATTTAACTTGTAAAACCATATCAAGATATCCCAAATTAGTATAAAACGAAGAACTTTATAGGGTTTGGGAGACTTGAATTTTGGTATGCATTGTTGGTGACCATTGGTTCAATGGTAAAACCTTAGCCTAAAAACCTTGAGGTTTTGCGTTCAAGTCTGAGGGAAATCACTTTGTGCATTATGTCAAAGGTTTGGTATGTATCCAATTTTTTTCTTGCTAGACATGTATTAATGTGTACTGATTGGGCGTTGTTTTTATTGTTGGGTTTTGCAGTATTTGGAATACTCATAAACAAATTCATGCATATATACTTATGCATCCTATGTGTTTGTGAATTTGACTGATAAATCCTTACACTCTCACTCACCAAGTACTTTAGGGCTCAGGAAATAATACAATTAGTGTCAACTAAGAACTTTTTTAGGGTTTGGGAGACTTGAATTTTGGTGTCCATTATTGGGTTTGCAGCATTTGGAATACCCATAAGTAAATAAACACATATAAACTTGTGCATCCTATGTGTTTGTGAATTTGACTGATAAAACCATACACTCTCACTCACCACTTCAGGGATTAGGGAATAATACTAGTGACTATAAGAAGTTACAGCTTATCTTGAATGGGTACGGAGTGCCAACTGTGGCTGCCAATGTTTCGAGGGTTGATTGGCTGAGGAATGCTGCTGGCTTGGTGGACCCCAATTACTGGCGTGGCACTCTTTGCCCCCGCCCTGTTCTTGATTGGTATTGCCTTTTGCTCTTACTCTTTGCTGAATTTATGCTTCGCAGGTAATGATTTATGATCATTAAGCCATCACTCTGTTGGCAGGTATTTGAAGAGGATTGATGAAGCTATCAATGAAGCAAAGAAACTGACTGGAGGTTCGTAATCTGATGCTTTTCTTGAGTTTCTTCACTGTGAAAATACCATTTGAAAATCTGGTTATTAGTTGCTTTTATTATTGAAACCATCAGTAGATTCTTACTGTGATGCAGTAAACAATCTAAATTGTAATTGCTATAGGGGTTCTGATTGTATTTACTGTACACTAAAAAGTATTGTAAGGGGTGTTTTATGGAGGCCCAAGATTTATGCATGTCCCCCGAAGAGTTTCTGCACACACTTACTCTTTCGTAACTTCTGTTTGATGATGTCATTTTGAATTTTACGCATTACTTTTGTTTTTTAAATGCAAGTAATCTCTTATTCTTTGTAGGCTACTCCACAAAGCAACTATAACTGTGAAAGAGTTGATGTTTCCAATTGAGTCCTACAGAAAACTTGTGTTACATGGACTCTTCTATTTCCCCCAGAGTATCCATGTCCATTGGATATGACATGGGTAGGAGTGTGTGATATGTGTCCAACACTCATAGACAATTTAGATACTTGAATCCTTTAATTTATTACAATATATGAAGAAGAAGAAACTCATATTTGCTAGTAAAGCAATATTTTTAGTCTCTCACATGAATTAGATATGGAAATATTATATTTTTCGTGAATCATATATAATTTCTAGTATATTTCTACATAATTTATGACATCTCATCCGAGAATATTATATAATATGCAATATATGTGTATATGATGTGTCCCGTACCCATTTCCAAGTTTGGATACGTATCACAAGATCCTAAGATTTAAATTTATGAGGGTATGATGCTTGGATATGCACCGACACCTAATACTCATACCCGAGTCCATATAACATAGCAGAAAACACATACATATAGGCCCAATCAGTTTGGATTAAGGATTTTTAAGTTGACTTGAACATTAAATGATGCATTAAAAAAGCACAAGTGCACATGTATCAATTCATGCTTCAGCACATGTTGTAACAAACTGTGTGGATGGTATGTTATGAGCCTCACGATCTTTTGAACTCTATGCACATCTAAACAAGGCTCACAACTTCTTTACTTCCTTTCATACCAAAAAAAAAAAAAACTCTTTGTTTGGTTTAGTTTTCAAAATCTATTTTCTAAAAAAAATTCAAAGACTAGTTTGGTGAGAAAAAAAAAATGCATTATTTTCATATGGTTTTCATTTTTGGGGGTGCAAACCTGATTTTTGAAAATTCGAAAATAACTTTTTGTTGTTTATTTTGTCAACTAGTTTCAAATTTTTCAAAAATATAAATAATTAAAAAAATTACCGAAACTTAACCAAATGGAGCCAACATTCCTCTGGAGACTTATTATCTGAGATACATTTTTATGCAGCTGAACCGTCATAGTCTCCCACTTGATTGTGACTAAATGATGTCTTTACTTTTGCTCCTCTTTCTTTCACTGGATTGGCCTTTTCCATTCAATGCTAAACACAATGCAACATTCTCTGTTCTAATTTCTTAACTAGCATTCTCAAATAAAGTGTGCATTATACTTTGAAGTTTAAGGGTTCTTCTAAAAGTTTTGAGTAATTCCCCGAAAATCATTTTCATAAGTTGCATATTTTGATATTTATTAAGGGTGGCCATCATGTCATGTTGGGTCGTATTCGTGTCGTGCCATTTTGGGTTTGTGTCAGAATTACCTCAACACTAACCCAACCCATTTATTATTTTGTGTTATCATATCGTGTCTTTGTCTAGTTCGTATTATGTTAATGTGCCATTTCAAAAAAATTTACCATTAGCTAAAAATACCAAGTGTATGAATTTTTTTTTAAAAAATCCGCAAGTTAAATTTAATGAGACTAGAATGAAATTATTCGTAAGAATATTAAATTTCAAGTCAATTTTATTTTTCCTAATTTACAAAAACTAGATCCTATTATTATATTTTTTTACTAGAAAGTCAAATGGTAGACAAAAAATACATTATATTTAATCAAAAACAAAAACAAAACCTATGTTAGGCATAAAGTTCTATTGTATATACTTTGAAATAAGTTAGATGGAGTTGCATAAGAGATTCAAAAATGTTGTGGCACCCCTCAGTGGGAATAATATATATATTTTTTTTGGTTGGCACCGCTGGGGTGTCCAGATCAACTCGACTAATCCTCAGGGGTGCACAGACTCTAGACAAGGAATTTTCTGCAAGTGCACCATAGTTAATTTAAGGATTTTTTCTCCCAGTCCGATGGCCCTAAGAAATTGTTAGCACTTAAGAGGTTTCGATCCCTGAACCTTAGAGGGAGCACACCCCTAAGACCCAAGGCCTTGCCACTAGGCCATCCCCTTGGGGCTCCCTTAGTGGGAATAATATTAAAATGTGTAACTAATTATTCATTAAATGGGTTGTTCATATCAATTTCGTATTATGTAGGTTCGACACTAACCTGACCTGTGTAATATTCATGTTATCGGGTCATGTCATTTATGAGTTCATGCCGATAAATGGTCAACCTTAACCCACAAACTTTGTGTGCAGTTCAAGTCCTGTCGAAAATTCCCACCCTTAATATTTATTAACTTTTTTTTTCTGAAAATAAAATGGTACAGTTAACCTAGGCAAACCTGAATTCTGTGCAACTCTCACAATTACAAATCTATACCATGTGTTCAAGCAAAATGAATTCAACCCAGAATAAAATATATATAGTGCAGAGTGCAGACCCATAATCAAGCAAATTTTATTGCAGGTGGAACTTTATCTTTAATTGGACACTCAGCAGGAGGGTGGCTAGCACGTGTCTACATGCAAGAATTTGGGTTGTCTGATATTTCCTTGTTATTGACTCTAGGAACCCCCCACCTGTATGTATCATCTTATTTCTAAATATTGTTGCTATTGGCTTTTGAATCCCCTTATATATTTTTATTAACCTTTTTGACAGCTGTATAGTTTATGGGATTTGCTAGAAACTTCGTTTTCCTATTGTTAAGAGCTTAGTTTGAAATATATATTGTATATCACCATCAGTTGTACCCTTTCAGGCCACCTCCAAAAGGTTCACCTGGTGTTATTGATCAAACAAGGGGCCTCCTGAACTATGTTGAAAAACATTGCTCAAAAGCTGTCTATACTCCACAACTGAGATATGTATGCATAGCAGGGAGGTAAACTCTTAAAAACACAGCCTGTTTTCTCATTCTTATTCCTACAGTTGCTTCAACTTTCCCTATAATCTTGCTAAAAGTTGCTCTTCCTAAATCCCACTGTAGACTTTTTGGTTCTTGTAAGGTTATCATCATTGCTGAATGACTATTGATTACTCATTACCGATAAAGTTTGTTTGATCCATGCTATTAGTTTTTAATCAGAGAACTTGAATTGGTGTACATGATTCTCATGCAGTGACATCTTATTCCATTTCTAGATATATTCTATTCTGTAGAAATTGGGGTAATTAGCTGATAATGTGTAATTCCCAGATAGTAGGTTGCACAGGAGTTAGGGAAAGCAAAGTATTTGTAGTGGGTAAATTATATGTATTAATAAGGCACAAATTTGCTCCAGCGGATTCGTTTACATGGGCTGCATTATCAAAATAATGAAAAAAATGGTTGTAAAATAATAGAAATAAGGGTTACCACAAGCAAATCCATTTTGAATCAACCTCGGTTGTTCTACTAGAGCGTCAAGCTTTGAAAGCATCTGAATTTGTTTTGAAGATGTAATTTTTTTATGGTGGGATATAAATACAAAAGATGGTAAATGCCAATATCAGGAATACAGGAATATTGTTGATTATTATGCAAGTAGAATGTATTTATTCCATAAATAGAATGTGTTTTTATTCTGGTTCAGTAGTTAACGTATCTGTTACATGGACTCATCAAAATAAATCAAATACCTATGTTGGACACCCGACACTTGGACAAAGGTGTAGGATAAGTGTAGATAACTTTTCATCGGACACTTCTTAAATATTTGTATTTAACACTATCATTATATGCATATAGCATAATTGGCTTAAAATGAGAAAAATATATTTTTGACACTAAATGTCACATTTTATCTCACATAATATATTAAAAATATATAAATATGGCCATTTTTTATGAGTTTGTGTACTCCTTAATTTGAGGTTTGATGGATCCGATCTCTAGATACACAATCGGACTCAACACTTGTACCTAAGTCCATGCAACATAGGTTATCATTTAGTTCAGGAGTAACTAAAAGCAAATAAATCAAAAAATCTTGCTTGAGACAGTGTTATCTGGGCTGAAGTAATATTCTTGTTCTTGACTATCTTTTTGAAACTCTGACAGAGGTTTTAGGTGTCTTTTTTAAATGTTTTACATATATATGTAAGTTTCTGAATAAACTTGTATATTCAATTGTTCTAATACAAAGATTACAACTAATATATATAATAATCCTAACCCTAATCTAAAATAGGAAATACAATCAATTTAAAATACATTTCCATAATTAACATAATATTCTCACACCCTCACTCAAACTCAAGGTGTTGTAGCAAAAAATATTGAGAGTTTGCCAAGAAGAAACTGAAAACGAGCAATGGTGTGAGTCTTCGTAAAGAAATCAGCAAGTTGGAATGTTGAAGAGATGAAAGGAAGCGAGATGGAGCCAGACTGCAGATGCTGACATATAAAATGACAATCAATCTCAATGTGCTTTGTTCTCTTATAAAAGACAGTGTTATGTGTAATCTGAATAGCACTGCGGTTGTCATAGTAAAGGGAGGTCGAAGAAGACTGTGGGACACCCAACTCAGTCAAAAGACAATGAAGCCAAACAATCTCAGCTGTGGCATGAACCATAGCACGGTACTCAGCCTCGGCACTGGAACGCGTAACAGCGGCCTGTTTCTTTACCTTCCAAGAGATTAAGGAATCACCAAGAAACATGCAGAAGCCAGAAGTGGACTTGCAATCAGTGACATCACCAGCCTAATCAAAATCAGCATAAGCCACCAAGTCCAAAGAGGAAGTAGAAGACAACAGTAAACCCTGAAATATAGTGTCTCGGAGATAGCGAAGAATCCGAACCAAAGCAGCCCAATGGGTAGAGCGAGGAGCAGAGACAAACTGGTTAACCACATGAACAATATAGGCAAGATCAGGACAAGTAACTGTCAGAAAGACTAAGCAACCCACAAACTCTTGATATGAAGTAGGATCATCCAAAAGAATACCATCAGTAGTGTTAAGCTTTACATTAAGCTCAATGGGGGTATCAAAAATCTTAGTGTCAGTAAGACCGACACGATGAATAATCTCATTGGCATACTTGGCCTGAGATAAAAAGTAGCTCTTGGGAGAAAAAGCTACCTCAATACCAAGAAAATACCTCAATTGGCTCAGATCTTTCATTTCAAAAGTGCAGAAAAGATGCTATTTGACCTCAGATATAGCAGAAGAGTCAGACCTAGGGATGATCATATCATCCACATATAGTAATAATGCAACAAATCTAGTAGAGGTGTGAAGAAGAAATAAAGCAAAGTTTTGGGCACAAGGATGAAACCTAAGCTCAGTAACAACAATCTAAAAGCGATCATACCAAGTACGAGGAGACCGCTTCAGACCATACAGAGCACGCTGAAGGTGACACACCTGTCTAGAGGAATGGTGAAAGCTAGGGGGAGAACGCATGTAAACCTCCTCAGTGAGATGGCTATTAAGAAAAACATTCTTAACGTCCATCTAATAAAGAGGCCAAGAACAAAC
The DNA here is from genome assembly GCF_055761805.1 of Camellia sinensis. Lineage (NCBI taxonomy): Eukaryota > Viridiplantae > Streptophyta > Magnoliopsida > Ericales > Theaceae > Camellia > Camellia sinensis. The sequence goes on along the minus strand of NC_138962.1, from coordinate 175,072,771 downwards.
AACAACAATAGGGATCAAAGCACGAACAGTAGTCATCTTGGCAACATGAGCAAAGGTTTCCTCATAATCAATACTATACTCCTATGAGAAATCTTTAGCAACCAGACGAGCTTTGTAGCACTCAAGAGAACCATCAGAATGAATCTTGACTTTATAGACCCATTTGTAACCAACCAAATTCTTACTAGCAGGCAAAGGAACTAACTCTCAAGTATTAGTTTTCTGTAAAGCAGACAACTCATCCTTCATAACTTGAACCCAATGAGGATCCTGACAAGCCTCCTTGTAAGATTGAGGTTCTGAAAAAGAGTGAATAGCAGACAAAAAAGTACGATAGGAAGCAGAAAGACATGTATTAGACCAATGCAACATGTTTGGAGGATGATGAGCTTGAGTAGGATATCGAGGTGCAGCAGGATTAGAGTTGTTAGAAGCAGGAGGATCAGCAGCAGGGGCAGAGACAACTGGTGGAGGAGGAGCCTTGCAACGAGAATAAACTAACAACGGTGGAGGAGAAGAAGCCGAAGGAGGAGAAGCAGCTAGAGGTGAAACAAGAGGAGAAGATGGAACAAGTTCAGGAGAAACGGTGGAGATGTGTTCATCAGACGGGACCTCAGAAGAAAATGGATCAATATGAACCAAATCCTCTTTGGAAACTGAGGCAGTGAGAGGAGGAAGCTAAAAGTAGGGTAAACGTTCGAGAAAGGCAACATGGTGGGAGACATAAAGGTGACGGGAAGCAGAGTCATAACAGCGATAACCTTTCTGAGTGAGACTATAACCCAAAAAGACGCATAGGACAGACCGGGTACTAAGTTGGTCCTATCTTTACGGGGTAAAAAGACAAAACAAGCAGACTCAAACACACGAAGGAGGGAGTAATTCGGAAGGTGGGAAAACAAGGCCTCATAAGGAGACCGACCAGAAGAAGGGGGGTAGGTATATGGTTGAGAAGAAAAGTAGCAGTACGAACTGTCTCACCCCAAAATGAAGCCGAAACGGAGGCAGAGAGAAGGAGAGACCTAGCCGTCTCAAGGAGATGGCGGTGTTTATGCTTAGCTCAACCATTTTGGACAGGTATATCAGTACAAGAAGTTTGGTGAATGATACCCAATTTGGCCAAGTATTCATAGAATTCAGTTTTAAAGTATTCCCCACCTAAGTCAGACCGCAACAATTTAATAGTAGACCCAAACTGTAGAGTGACTATAGATTAGAAAGTACGGTGTATCTGGTAGAAATCAGAGTTATGAGTCATAAGATGAACCTAAGTGTAATGGGTGCAGTCATCAACAAATGACATATAGTATGCAGAACCCCCTTTGGTGAGAACAGGAGAAGGGCCCCAAACATCAGTATGAACTAAAGAAAATGGTGTATCAGATGTAGAAGTACTTTATGAAAAGGTAAGGCTGGCATTTTGGCAAGTTTACACCCCGACATTCAGTAAGTTTATTAGGAGAAATTTACCCAAGATATCCGATTGAGCTAAAGACCATAAGCGATCAGCAGACAAATGCCCTAATTTAGAATGCCACAAGTAGAAAGGACTAGACATAGAATCTAACTGAAAAGAGGAAAAGGTAGTCGAAAAGGTTGCCATAGGCAGATGCAAGCTCTCCACCACATAGAGATCTCTAACTCTACGGCCGATCTCAATTTGCTGCTTAAACATCTGATCTTGCACAGAACAAATAGAAGAAGAAGAAAAAATAACATCAAAATCAGAGACATCAAGCTGACTAATAGATGATAAAGTGACAGATAACTGAGGAACATAAAAGATAGACGGAATAGATACAACAGACATAGCAGACGGTAAGACAGACCCAATAGATATAATAGACATACCAGACCCATTAGCAGCATTGACAGTAATAGGAAAGGAATGAGGAGTACAATTTTGAAGTAAGGGGAGGTGGGAGTCATATGATGAGAGGCACTAGAGTCAAAAATCCAGACAGACGAAGAAATATCTTAAGAAGACCCAAGCAAACCTGAATGAAGAGATGAAATAATAGAGGCAGATAGGAATGGCTGGGAGGTAAACAGTATATATTGAAGCTGACTGATTTGAGCACTCTAGGAAGCCAGGTCAGGATCAGGAGTTGGAGCAGATGCAATATAATCAGCGGGAGGAGCCCAGAATTGGTTCTGAGATTGCTAAAAAAATAAGGTAGGCAGACGTCCCTTCTCAGGACAGTTGTATTTCCAATGGCTCCTCTGATGGCAGAAGACACACTTATCAGAAGTCAGAGACATCATAATAACCAGAAAATTAAAGAGTTCAAGTGTAATAAACCCTAAATCCAAAACCACAGCGTAATCACCAGAAGAGTATTGGGTTTAAATATAATGTTAGTAACCTAATATCAGATGGGTCAAATACGAGAGAAGTCAAGACCTAACCTCAAAGAGAGAGAGAGATATAGGTCAAATACCATAGAAGTCGAGACCCAACGAGAAAGAGAGAGAGATATTGAGACCCACGAAATCAGAGAACCACGGAGAAAGCGAAATCGTTACAGAGAAGCCTCGCGACTGAATCTTCAGTCTCTCAATCTAGTCGATCCAGATGAAATAGTCAGATGGGTCGAACGACCTAGATGGGTCAAATAAGAGAGACGAAGCAACCAGATAACTCAGCTTCCAGAGAATCAGAAGTTCTAAAATAGAGGACCAGAGAGAAGCAGAGGTAATCGCGATGGGTCACCCACGCGAGTCAAAGGCATGATGACCAGATGTGTCACAACTATACCTGATCACAAACCCAAAAACTAGAGGGCACGAAGCAGAGGTAGAATCGAACTTAGATAAGTCACGAGGTAGAGGTAGTCAGTCACGAACAAGGCAGAGGCTGAGTGTCGCAAACAAGAGGAAACCACGAACGAAGCCTGTAGTCGAACCAGACAAACACAGAAAGAGAAGAAGCTGTCGACTTATAGGGTTTTGGGTCAAAGACGTCTCTAATACCATGTAAGTTTTTGAATAAACTTGTATATTCAATTGTTCTAATACAAAGATTACAACCAATATATATAGTAATCCTAACCCTAATTTGAAATAGGAAATATAATCAATCTAATATTCATAATCAATCTAAAACACATTTCCATAATTAACATAATATTCTCACAATATCTTCCAATGTCTAACTAGAGTAAACATCTATGAAGCACGGATACTCCGAAATGGTCCCCGTATGCGTATCGGATACGGATACGCGCCCAATACGGTGGGATACGTATCAGATACAGCAAAAGGAGTATCCTATTTTTTTTTTAATTTTTTAATTTCGAATACGTTTGGGATACGCGGGGATACGCGAGGATACTTCAGGGATACGGTCGGGATATTTTTGGGATACGGCAGGGCAAAAAAATAATTTTAAAAACTTATAATGGAGTCAAACTATAAAATAACAAAATAAGGTAAAATAAAACAAAATAAATAAATCAACCAAACCCTACCTAGGTCGCGACAGCAGTAGCAAATGAGGAGAGGAGTCGTCGTCGTCTCTATCAATCAACCAGGAAGGAGTCGTCGATCAGGTTCGCGAATAGCAGCTCGTCGATCAGGTCGTCCCCCTCTCTCTCTCTCTCTCTCTCTCTCTCTCTCCCTTTCGCTCCCTCTCTCTCTCCTTCTCGCTCCCTCTCTCTCCCTCTCGCTCGATCTCACTCTTTCTCTCGCTCGATCTCTCTGGTCTGGATGGACTGATCTCGCTTGATCTCACTCTCTCTCTCTCTCTCTCCCTCTTGGTCGATCTCTCCCTCTCCCTCTATCGTCTCTCGCTCTCCTTTTCGATCTCTCTTCTGGACACATTTTTTTTGTTTCTTTGTTTTTATTATAAGTACACTCTTTTGTAAACTGTAACCTGTTTTGGCCCATTTGATATACAATTTATTTATTTATTTTTTATTTTTTTAAAGTATACTCTCTGTAACCTATTTTGGCCTCATTTGATATCAATGTATCATATATATATTAGCCAAGGTTTTAAAAAGCGGCCGCAACCGTTATGTAACGCCGTTACGTAACGGTTTTGGCAGTTATCGCCACCCGTTACGGCCGCTTTTGCAGTGTGATTGAGATTCACAGGTGTGTCGGCCGTAGCGGTCGTAACGGCGCCGTAACAGCCGTAACGGCTTGTTATGCACCGTTACGTAACGGTTCCAAACTGTTTCTTTCGAAAAAACACACAAAAAAAAACTGAAAATGGAGGAAGAGGGATAGAGAGAAGAGGGAAGATAAAGAAAGAAAATAGAGGAGTAAGAGATAGAGAGAGAAAAGAGGGAAGATGAAAAACATGTTATTGATTTGTTGAAGCTGTAAGGTCTATGCTATTCTATTCAGCTGCTATCACTCAACCATTTTGTTTGTGTGTGTCTATTTATATATTATTTGAAAATAATAATAATAATAAGTGTGGTCATTATCTATTTGGCTTGGTTAAAATATGTATATATATATATATATATATTTAGGCTTTTATTTATTCTCTTACTTTTATCATTGTTTATCTTATATATATAATAGTTAGTGATTGATTTTTTGTATAATATAAAGTTATTAATTATTAAAATAAAATGTAAAAAACTCAGTTTATAGTGATTTAAAAATATGAAATATATTGGATCATACTTAAAAATTTATAAAAATTGATCAATATTTATTTTTAACCCAATAAATATGATCATGGAAAAAAAATATGCGTATTGGTAAGTTTTTTTCAAATTGTGTGAAAAATAAAAAAATTCACGGCTCCGGTTACCGCAACCGTTACACTACGGCCTTTACACCCCGCAACCGCAACCGCTCCACCGCCACCATTACGGCGACTGCAATCGCTTTTCAGAACCTTGATATTAGCTTTTATATTTATAAAATTTTTGATTATTCGTTTAAAAGAATTAAAATAAGGTGTAAATGTGTTTGGTTATGAAAAAAGTTGAACCTATTTGACTAAATAAATTATCATATTTTTTTTTGTGCAAAAAATATCAAAAATTTCCTAAGAAATTATAATTAAAATAAATGTCACTTTATTTGTTCATACATATTTATTTTTATGTATGCTACATTACTAAAAATTGTAAAAATAATATTTTTTATAAACGTATCCCTGCCGTACTCGTATCCTAGTTTTTCAAATTTTGTCGTATTGCCGTATCCGTATCGTATCATACCCGTATCTCGTACCCGTACCCCGTATCCGTATCCATGCTTCCTAGGTAAACAGACAGGTTACTCAGTTCAGGAAGCACAAATCCACAGGGTGCATCCAAGTTCTAGGCAAATTGGTTTGATATCCAACTCTGATCCCTTTGGAAGAGGCACTATAAAATCAAAAAATTTGTATAATTCTGCTTTATACAGTCATCAAATACAACTTAATCTCAATCTGCAAATTTATCTCCTAATCTAAATTTTTTGTAGAAAACTGTAGAAATTGATGTATTATTGATTGTGTATTTTATATATTACAAATGGTGAGGGGCTCCTTATATAGGAGATGTAGTGGAGTAGGTGGTAGTAGGTGGTAGTGGTAGGTGTGTAGTAGGTGGTAGTAGGTGGTGGTAGGTGTAGTAGGTGGAGTAGGTGATGGTAGGTTTTAACAGCCCTCCGTAAACTCAAGGGGGATAGGAACTAACCAACTTGAGTTTGGAGAGAGTAACAAAACAAGAAAATAATCTGAAAAATAAAAAATGGATAGGAGACACTGTATGGTCGTGTCAGACCGTTGTAGAAGACTGTATGGTTATGGCAGACCGATGTAGAAGACACTGGCTCGTGTTGGACCGATGTAGAAGACAGTTTATGGGGTCATGTCGGACCGTTGTAGCAGACAATGTTGTGACAGCTGTTGTGACAGTTTACGGAGTCTTGCTGGACCCTTGTAGAAACTAACCGGAATCAATGTCGGGACAGTTTACAGAGTCTTGTCGGACCCCTAAAAAGTCGCACCCTCAAAAGGCGTGCCCAATCTTTCAAAAGGCGTGCCCAATCCATAAAAAGGCGTGCCATCAAAAGGCGTGCCTAATACATAAAAAGGAGTGCCGGACATGATGGCGAGGCGCGTGACTACCTTGGCTTGCGCGCCCGTTTTGTCGTCTGGCGTCAAATGGCGCGCGATGCGCGTGTCTGCCTCTTCATCATGGTCTTTATAAACCGAAGCGGAGGCTGAGGCTTGGAAGCATAACAAACCAGTTGAAACCTCTTCGTTCTCTGAGAGCTTGTCGCTAAGAGCTGCAAATCTTGAAACACTCTGTAACCAACCCTTCTCTGAAACACTCAGCAACCCATAACATGGCCTCGTCTTCCCGTTCAGCTACCCAGAATATGGCCTCTTCGTTCCGTGGTCTGCTCACTCTCTTTCCCGACCTCAACGAGTCAACAAGAGAGATAACTGGTGCGGTGGCCAGTGAACCTCAACCAAGCGCCTCTGGTTTTGCTCCGTTGAACTTTCCGATGCGGTCGGTGGAGCAAAAAATGGCGGTGCAAACTGATATTGAGGCCAATCAGTATACTTTGAAGTCATGTGTGGAGACCATGACGGCGGTCACAAACCTGTCGCACCGGCTGCAGAGTAGGACAAATGAGGTGCAGCAGTTAAACGCCCAACTGGCTCTGCTCCAACGCATGTACAAGGATGCGCGAGCAGAGATAAGTGTGCTAAAGGCGGAAAATAAGGAGCTGAAGCGGAAGGCCACCGTTATGTTCCGATTTGGAGGTCCGCCATATGCTGTAGTGGAGGAGCAGGGTGGAGTGATCGTGCCCAGTGGAGTGGGAAACTCGGAGGTAGCACCGTCAAGGGCCGCCCAGGACGGAGGCAAGAAGAAGAGACCGGCGGCAGAGTAGAGAAGAAAAATCCTGCCTGTGGATATGTGTTTTGTGTTTTGTTTTTGTTTGGGTGGTTTTTTTTTTTTTTTTTTTTTTTTTTTTTGTGTAAAATGCTGATCGGGGTTGATCCCCGGCATGAAGAAATGACAAGTTTGTAAAAGGTTGTTTTTTTTTTTGTTATTTTTTATTATTATTATTATTATTATTATTTTTTGTTTGGTTTGTTTTGTGTAAAAATAAAAATAAAATGAAAGAAAACAAGGGATAAAGAAAAGAGATAAAAATATTTGGAGATGGATTATATGAAAAACATCAGTGTGATGGTTTCAAAATAAAGTGGGGGTGTTTAAAAAAAAAGATGAAAAGTGATTTGGAAAAAATAAATAAAAGAAATTGATTTGAAAATCAAACGGAGGAGAGAGAGGGACAAACCCATGTGAAAAAGTGGAGAGAGAAGGTGAGAGTAGAGAGCATAATAATGAGTCTGGGGTCTTTCTCTAACAGACGCGAGCACTTTTGGCTTTTTTTTGTTTTTTAAATTAAAGGAGCATCTTGCATTTATCAATTTCAACTGTGCATTGTTGGGAAAGCATTACACAAAGCTGCTCAAAGTGCTTCAAAGGAACAGAAAGTAATGTGTATTCCTATAACAGCAAGAAAGAAAGCTATTAGGATTATTACATACCAGAACCATCCAACTGAGCCCAGCACAGCTCCAAAGATAGCAATCAAAAGTCCCGTAAGATTAGGGACGAAGAAGAGATCTATATGGACATGGACTTAGAAGAAGAGGATGTTGGAAGATGATGGTTGTCGAAGCGCAGACGATCGCAGCGAGGTAGAACCGAATGACTGAAGGAGAGAAGACGTGGTCGGCCTGACGGTAGCGGAGAACATTGAGGTCGCCGCCAGGGCAGTAGGGCACGGCCCAACCCAACAACTGGTGGGTCTCGAAGGATCCGAGAAGGGTGGAATTGATGGAGGCGAGGTCGGAGTCGAGGGAGCTCCGGTTCTCGAGACGGCCGGAGCCATAGACGTAGTCGATTCCTTGGGATTCGCAGAGCTTGCCGAGCAGACCTCCTATCCAGCCGATACGGCCGTAGATCAGGAACTTCAGGGGCTTCTCCGATGAGCCGTTGGCTGGGAACCCCATACGCAAATCTAGAAAGAGAGAGAGAGAGGACTCTGATTGATTCTTCAACCCTAAACACACACACAGAGGCAGAGGGAGCTCTGTCTTCTCTCTTTCTCTTTCATTTCCAGCGCATACACGAGATCGGCGAACTGGTCGGTGGCAGTGGAAGATGACTGGAAACCACAGCAGGGGACAACGCACTCCATGAGTGAGCGGAATGAGCACCGGAATCTGATTTCCCTGCCACACTCCACGGAGGTTATTGGTGTGTCCATCACTTTCATGTTCATGTGCACACATGTGCAAGGGCCTCCTTTGGCTTCCCAAGTCTATCATCCTCATGTTTGCTTCTGCTTCTGCTCGGAATAGCACTAGCTGATGATCAGATCAGATGAGATATGATCCAAACAACACAGAATCATCAACCTCCAAGACAAGAGAGACTGAGAGTGAAGGTATGTGTAGAAAATTCTAGCGGACTAGGTTGAGGTCCGGCGGGCGGCCAAGGCGAGATTGCCGCCCGCCGGTGAAGCGAAAAATACTAAGTTCTTAACCTTGCTCTGATACCATGTAGAAATTGATGTATTATTGATTGTGTATTTTATATATTACAAATGGTGAGGGGCTCCTTATATAGGAGATGTAGTGGAGTAGGTGGTAGTAGGTAGTAGTGGTAGGTGTGTAGTAGGTGGTAGTAGGTGTAGTAAGTGGAGTAGGTGATGGTAGGTTTTAACAAAAACATCCCATGATTCTCATTTTATTCTTTTATTTAACCATTTGAAAGGCAAAACCATATTTTTGGCAACCAATACAAAGGGTTTCATGCTGAAACAAGTTTCAATTTTTTTTTTCTGAGTAAAATTATACGGCTATTTTTATCAGCTTGCTAGTTGCATGTCGAACATGTCCTTAAGTAACTAACATGATAAATTGCTCGGAGTGGAGTGGTGTGGATAAGAAAATTATTCATGGAGTGAAAAGAAATTAGCTTACATCAGTGGCAAGGATAAAATAATTTCTCATTCGTAGTCACACCTATGTTACTTGGAACGTGAATCGTTTTGGTATGTGGAACGGGAATAGGAACGTGATATGCCACATGCTCTAAAAAGTGATACGATAGGGATGGATTTGTATAGATTACACTATAAGAATTTAAGATACTTCTAGGGTAATTTATTTATTTTTAATCTATTAGGCATCCAATAAAGTACTCTTTTTTTTTTTTGTTGTCCAAAACTAATCACGTAGCAAAATGTTTCTATGAACATTATGACCTATTTTTAATGTTTTGTCCGGTCAAAACTTTACTCACCTTAAATTTTAGTTCATTACATTTTATTTTTTTTCCCTCCCAAGGACACATAAAGAAATATATTGGGAAATTTTTTTTTGGGAGTTTAGGAAGGTCTTATGCATAGATGTACCACACTCCGACACTCTTATCCAAATCCATCTGACATATCTCAAAACAAAGAGGTGAAAGGTATTAAGAAGCATGAATACGGACACGTGACACACACAGACACACAGAAATGCAAATTTTTAAAAAATGTAGGACACGACATGTTGGAGACACGTGCAAAACATATAATTTTATATATTTAATTTTTTCAAATTTATCAATCTTAGGTATGCTATTTTAGTAAAAAAATTTAATTTTTTATTTTAAAAAAAAAATAGTCCTCAGCGCATCCTTAACGTGTCCCATGCGTGCCCTAACGTGTTCACAACATGTCCCTGGTGTATTCTCAGCATGTCCCAATGTGTCCACAATGTGTCCCAAGTGTCCCAGTGTGTTCATGTCAGACACCTGTATGTGACCTCCGGAGAGGTGTCCATGCTTCATAGGTTGACTACAACTTTTCTTGTTTTTTAAAAAAAATAAATTGTATTAAAGAATGTGCCAAGGAGGCACCACCCTTGTACCAAAAAAAACAAAAAACAAAACAAAAATCTACCTCAACTCATGCCTAAGGGGATAATTACACACACACACACACACACAACAACAAAATGGAATAACTTTATCGTGAGTTCATGAACTCTGCAAGGTGCTCAACTGTTGAGATCTTATGGTGCTTCGTAGTAAATTAAAGAAATTTTCTATGAGTGATATTAAGATTTTGCAAACTACAAGTGTGGCATGTATGTCATCTGAAGTGGATATTGGAAATGTAATTATTTATTGGTGGGTTGTTTTGGGAGGTGGGCAGAGAAGGCAATTGAGCCAAAATGCTAAAAAGAACCATACAGATTGTAACGTTTAGAGTGAAACCAAAAGAGGAAAAAAATTATTTATGGCCTTGCGAAAGACTCGCTGTGGCTGGCCATACAATTGTGACCCAATTATGGAGCCTTAAATGAAATCCATTAAGACACCTAATAATGAAGAAATTGTCTGCTTGAAGAGCCATATTAAAATTTACAAGGTTAGATTCAATGTAGCACAAAACACAGGTAGTGACTTCTGGCTCATCATGGCTGTCTTGTATCCATGCTGGATTGTATCAGGGCTAGATAGAACAAGAAACCACATCTATGGCAGTTCATTCATAGAGAAAGAACATAATATTATGAGATAATGCAAAAATATATATCTGCAGTCAATCTTGATTGGAAAACTAATTTCGACCCCCATACTATTTGAAAACTGAGTTGGTGCTGTATAATAATGCAGGTATATTCAAGGGGCTCGGTTCTTTGATGATTCAGATGTGAATTCCAGTTCTACATTTCATATAGACATTGACCAACCAGAATCCGAGCTTGCTATTGTAAATGCCACAAGCACATCAGCACCAGTTTCCCCCACCTTCCGCACTCGCTTCATTGGTCAGGGATACAAGCAGGTAATTATTTTTTATTTTCTTGGTGCCTTGAAAGTGTTCTAGTCTTCGTTCTGGGTGGTTTTCATCTTGTTAGTGATGCTGGAGATCAGAAGCACAAGCTCCTGCTTGAAATGCTGATTATTATTATGATAACGTGTCAGGTTTGTGGTCAGGCAGACGTATGGGGCGACGGAGTTGTGCCAGAAGTAGCAGCCCATCTAGAAGGTGCGCTCAATATTAGTTTGGATGGAGTATACCACTCGCCTGTTGGCTCTGATGATGAATCAAGACCGTGGTATGGCTCTCCTGCCATTGTAGAGCAATGGATACACCATCTCCTTGACTAATTAGTTACGAGGTGCATAGAAGGAAAGAGAAAATCGAGCAATTCATTTTTAAGTAAATCCAATTATTCACATTGTATATACTTTTTTTATTTTTCATATAATACATCTTTTTCATATAATACACCATCTTTTTCTGTTTCTTATTGTTTGTAGAACAGTTCTTGTACTTGATTTAGTTGCATTTTTTTCCGTATAACAGAATTATGATTCACTTTGTTGATTTTATTTGGGGAATTTCCCATTAAGTAATCACTATGGCAAATGGGTCTATAAAATGATCCTAATCTTTTCATTTTTGGACAATTGATTTGTATTTGTATTTGATATCCAACCAGACATATCTGCATATTGAAATCCAACCATCTGAAGGTGTCACTTAAAAAACCGAAGAATCAAAATGTGTGTCTTCCCAAAAATAAAAACCATAATACCAAAGCTCAACCAAACACACCTCTCCCAGAACACTAACTCAGCTTGACGACTTGGTATTCCAAGATCAATACGAGCAATAATCACATAATGGGTAAAATTGACAATATCCATTTTGGCTAGTTAGGTGGGAAACAAAATCGGCCCCTTCATCCCTTGTGCACGGTAGTCGAAACTATTGGTAATTTAAAAGAAGAAGAAGAAGAAGAAAAAAAAGGACAAATGTTTGTTAATGGATTAGAGTCTGGAGCAAACTAAACAAAACCTGACCATTACAGATAAATTGAAACGCAAACCCAAAAGTAATTAGTTGGTAGTGCAAGTCAATTCTAAGATCAATGTAAAAAAGTAGGCATTTCATATACTAAACACATGCCTCTTCTTGACAACTAGCTCTACATTACCCACACAATTATTATTCACCTATGTATAGAATAAACATCAACAAAATAACAAATATCTGAGAATAGAGAGCATGATAATTTCTGCAAAAAAATGAAGGATTTGGTGGTGAAGATTCAATGAAATAAGGAGAGGAAAAAAAAAATCATAAAAATCAATTTGTTTGTGAAATAAACTTGTCAAATAATTATCGACAACAAATCTCATTCATCCTTCATGTACAAAAGTTATGAGAATAGAAATTCAGCCAAATTCAATACAATTCGGATGTGCTAAAAATTCAACACCAAAACAGACATCCACTGCTTTAATGAGAATAAAAACCACACAGCTTGGAACTATTTCTACACAAAATAAGAACATTTTAAAACCAAATATTCATTGTGACACAATTTGAAAACATCTTGCATAGAAGGGACCATCAATCTTGGACTAATATTACAAGAAGTAGTCTTTTTGCTTTCTTCCTACCTACTTTTTACAAGATGTTGAACTAACATTAAGTTGATGTCTTCTCGATCAGCAGTCAGCTAGTTTTTACAAAATGGGACGATAGCAACCCCCCAATCTCTAGAAACCCCACTTTGTCCTTCCCGTCAAATATTGTCTTCAGCTTGTCATCGCAATATATTTCCTTCTTATTTGTGGGGTTCTGCCATCAAAAGCACCCACATAATTCAGCAAAATATATCTGATCTATAGAGTTTCTCTGACAGCAATCATATTGTATACCTATGTATATTTTATAGTAAATGTTGAAAGTGTCTCCATGAGTTGACGTGCACAGTCAACACAATATAATTGAACAAGTCAATACTGAATAAAAACATCGAGACCTTCTCAATTGTGCATTAATGTAATTTCAACACCAGACAAGCTTCAAAATAGAGAACAAGATGGTGGTACCTTTAAAAAAGAAAAAAGAAAAAAAAAAGAGAGAAGAAAATGAAACAGAAACAGAAGAAAGAATTAGAGAGCACCATATGTTAAGATATATACATGAATGTGTCGAATAACATGTATCCATCGGTGCATGCATCTGTCCCGTGTAAAGACTTATATGGACTCAAGTATAGGTGTCGGTGATGTAGGATGAGTGCGGGTATTTTTTACTCTCTTACAATCAGTGAGTCCAACTTTAAAGTATAGTAGTGAAAAGGTAGGGTTTTGGGATGATTTTAATTGGGCTTTATGGCTGAATGGTTAGTAAAATATGAGTTTTCTTTTTAAGGATTTGTATGGGTAAGAAAAAAGTAAGGGTTTTCAGAATGAAAACACAAGGTTTTAAGGAATTAAACCCACTATATAATGGACAAAAGGAGGACACAAAATGAAATATTGACCATTCTGAGTTGACGCACATGTCACAGCAATTGACGCTGCTCCCCAATACATCAAAAGCAAACATAACCACAGACGCCCTATTAAATTTATTTGATTAGTACAAAACAAAATCATTTCACCTATTAAAACAAGAGCATTCATTACTTGAAGCATGTGTTTGCTCAAATTGCCATTAAATATTATTAAATCAATCAGAGAAAAGCAAAAGGTCTAGTCATCAACAAACTCTCATTTGGTAGGTGGTGGATTTGGAGAGCATTGCACATCATGTGCTACAAACAGATCTCTTGAATTCTTCCTGTTAACTTGTATCAACAAATTTCTGTATAACATGTAACAAAGAAAGATATGCATAGTATCATTTGTAGGTACAACGCCCTGCCACAACCTAAATCATGCCATGACTATAATTATAAATATAGATTCAAAGCTTCCATATGTGTATAAATAAATATATACAGAACGCAAATCCATAAATGTTCTGAAAATTGCAATAGGAAAAACAAAAGAGAAATGTCAACTCATAATAAGAAAGATAATAGAGTCAATTAAAATCATCCTCTGGCATAAAAACTATTCAATTAATGTGCAATGAAGCAGATAACGAAATACAACCTCACTCAAACCAACTTCACAGTGAAAGGATACATAAATTTTTTAATAAATCATCAACATTCTTTTGCAAAAAATGATGGGTTTAGTATTCATCAATCATCAATATATGATTAATGCTCCAAGATAACGATATAATTAAGGCAAGACTGATTGGATAAAGGATGATGTAAAGGGACAATCCGTGAGCTCAAAACCCCTAAAAGAATGAAATGATCACTATGTGGTAACCTTAAAGGGTAAATTAAGTATGCACTTCAGATACGGCCTAGTTAAGGGGATCCCTTTGATCCTAAAAGATACTCATCTCCTGTGATATTGGAAAAATCAAAGGTATGGGCGAGGTCCGCCCCTCAAATTTTGGCAAATTATATTTTTACCTACAAGTTTAAAATAATTTTTCAAATTGCCCCTCTTAAATCTTTTGTAGACCCTCACTCCTTTTTGCTTTTTTCAACTAAACCCCCTTTTATATACATACATGCATATGAACAGTGGAGTGCCCTAGTTCTCTCCGACTCTCATCTCAGACTAACTTCCATTCCCTTGTCTCTATCCTTATTGACTAGCGACTTCGACTTCAACTGCAAATAACAATTGAAGACTGTTGAATCCTATGAAGCACGGGTACGGGTACGAGTACTGGTACTGGTACGATACGGGTACGTCAATACGGAAAAATTCAAAAAAAAATTGGTACGGGTACGGCTTGGTACGCTTGTAAAAAAATATTTATTTTTAATTTAGAGTAATGCAAAAATTAATTAAATGATTTAATTCGTTAAGGTCTAACCTATAATTAACATTTAATGCCAAAAATAAAAGTATAAATCAAAATTAAATGTCAATATATTAAATAACTTACAATCTATAGTTTAATTTTAAAATCATGCTAAGCATGAAACAAAAAATAAAAAGAAGTCAAGTGAAATAAATTTCATCTGTGTAGTAGAAGGAAAATATTATTTCAACTGAGGTACGATAGGCTTGAATATATATTAGGTACGTCAAAAATTAAGAAAGAAAAATTTAGATACGTATTTCATGTATCAAGTACGTATGCAGAAGTACCGAGGTACGGTCCACCTGTAAGTACCCGGTATGGGTAGGGCAAGTTTTCCAAAGTACCCATGCTTCATAGGTTGAATCTATGTTTTGTGATGATGTGAGTGATTATTGAATCTGTGAGTTCTGAACTGTGTTGAACCTGTGATTACGAATTATTTGATTGAACCTGCTAAATTTATGATTATACATACAGTTCAGAAGGACATTTATTTATTTATTTATTTATTTTTATTGCATTAAACATAAGCAAGTAGAGAGAATGAAATGAAGAGCTCCTAGGGTTTAAAACATTTAGAGAGAGGACAACGGTAGAGAGAGAAGCATGTATAATGAAATCCATAAAACTGAAACCCTAGGGACCTGAAGGTTGTGGAGTCTGATGTAGTCCCATATCTTCTTGACGGCATCAGTGCGAGTGACCTCCGGAACGCCGAGGAAGTGGTGGAGAGCCGGCGAGATTGGGGAAACCTTCTGAATGCCGGTGGGTTTTCGGGGCTCCGATGATTTTAGATTTACAGGCGATGATGAAGAGCGTCGTGGTGGTGGTGGCTTGGGTTTTGGGGTGGTGGTGGTAGTCTTCGCAGTAGTCGCAGCGGAGGATTTGGCCTTCTTCGATGCCGCCATTAGAGCCCTGCAACCCTTGAAAAACCCTCCACCACTCGACGACGACATTATTATTGCCCTCCTCCCTCTCTCTCTCTCTCTCTCTCTCTCTCAGACACAAAGAAGATTATGCAACGAAGCAAAGAGAGAAATGATCTCACACTATTCAGGTAGGTGGAGCTGAACCAACAAATTCACTATGTATATTATTTCATACTCAGAGAGAGACAGAGAGAGGAATTTGGTTTGGATGGGGGGTCACTGCTGTGATCCCCTCAATGCTGTTCCTGCTTGCAGATAAAACGGCAGCGTTTTATGAGTTTTTTTTTTTTTTTTTTAAACCTTAAACTCTAAAATAAAAAAATAAATTTTAAGAATTAAACCTTAAACCTTAAACCATAAATCTTAAAATAAAAAATTAAGAATTAAATCCTAAACCTTAAACCATAAATCTTAAAATAAAAATAAATAAATTTTAAGAATTAAATTCTAAACCTTAAACTTGAAAATTAAAAAAAAAAAATTAAGAATTAAACCCTAAATCCTAAAATAAAATAAAATAAAAGTGTAATTTATCACGTCAAAAAATATGGTGAGAACAAAAAAAAAAAAAAAGACTGAAACGGCACAGTAGGGAGCACTGCACAACAGTGCTGCCGCTCTCGAGAAATTTCTTGAGGTAAATAAAATTTAGTGTATTAATTAGTGTACCAATACGGAGATGGAGTTATTGCTGTGCCTTTAGCACGACAATAACTGTTATGTCTCAATTTGAGGTGTATTATGGACTTATTCTTATGATCCAAATTGTCATTTTGTAGGATTTGTTAAGTACTTCATGCCTACCAAAAATCATATTAATCGGATATCAATAACTATATGATCGAATTACATATTTTTTATGCTATTTCTCAAAAGAAAAACTTATTGTTTATTTTTTTTGTATCGATCATATAGTTATTAATATCTAATTAATACGATTTTTGGTAGGCATGAAATACTCAATAAATCCTACAAAATGAACGGTTCAGTTCATAAAAATAAGCCCATAATACACCTCAAATTGAGACACAATAGTCACTATTGTGCCTTTAGCACAACAATGACCCTATTTCCGTACCTGTACGGGAAAGAAATAATTCTCCTCGTATAATCCTGTTGACTAAGTCCGCGCTCCTCCGTACGACGTCGCTTTGTCACCTGAAAACACAAACGTGAGCCAGCCAGCGGATGTGTGCCGGAAACCTCTCCGATGCCTAAGTCATCAAACTTGACAAAGCTCAATGTATTCAGAAAGCAAAATTGTGTGTTGTCTTTTTTGTGTTACCTCCTCCAAGGTGATGTTTGTGAGCTTTTATAGGTTTCGAGTGGCACAATCCTAGTAGGACTTTTATTCCTCCATGCAGAGTCCTCCTAGGATTCATACTCCTATAGGATAATGCTTATCCTTTTACACCCCCCCCACTGCTTAAACCAAGTGGGATGGTTTTCACCATGGTCGAACTACCATACGACCGAGATAAACCTGGCTATACTGAGCCACAGAGTAGACCGAACTATCCTTAGTTCGGTTCTTCCGTTTACTCTTTCCTATCTCGGCTTTCAATGTAGAACTCGTGGTACGGTTTAGACCGAACCAACGATTCGCGACCGGTATAACTCCAAGTTGCTTCCGGACCGAAGTAGCTTTACAATTCCTGAGCCGAAGTAACTTCATCTCTTTTGGCCGGAGTAACTTTATCTCTCTTTGGCCGGAGTAACTTCTCGGCCCTTTTTACCCAATCCTTCGTACTTTGGGCCATAAAGTCCATCTTATAGCTCGGCCCAATTTTCACCAAAAATTACCCTCTCAATTGCCCCTTAATTCCATCTGCACAGCATGATTGGGATTACCTGGTGACCAGCCGAGCTAACGCTTTTAAGCCTTTCCAGCCGGGCTAAAAAACCGTGTAGCCTCTCCAGCCGAGTTTATTTCACTCCGGCTCTACTCGTTCGGTCAAAACGTCTCTTCAATCACAGTGACTGTAACGCTTCACTTTCTAATGACACGTGGCAGGCTCTGATAGGCTGTGGGCAGCTGTCACGCCGCCCTCGTACTATGAAAATTTTGAACAGTCCCGCCCTTTTTTCCTTTCGTCCTTTTCACAAAACAACCCCTTCTATATTTTGAATTACCACTCGACTATCACTCTCTTCTCTCTCCTTCCTGTGTTCTTGCTGTTCTTCCGTTGCACTTGAAGAGGCTGTGACTTTGCTGTCATTTTTCCCTCTTTAGCTTCATCTTCCTCTGGTAAGCTTCAAGAAACCTGCTTTGCTTTTCTTCTTTCTGCTTTCTATGTTTTTACGAAACATGCTTGTACATTTTTGTTTTTGCTTCTGAACTTCCATGGAAAAACATTAATACAACCCATGTGTGTGAACTATTCTGAAGAAAACAAGTTTTGGATCCAAAATCATGTAGCAACCGAACTAGGATACTGTTTGTCCTACATAGGTAGATCACTTTGGACAATAACCGAACTAGAACTTGTAGAAATAACAGTAGTTTCAGTAGGTTGTTAACTCCCGAATCACTCTGGCCGAGATAAGCTCATTGAACGACGTTTGAACCCATTAAAATAGGAACCTCGGTCTTAAACCGAGCTAGGCCTTGGGGCTAAGCCAGCTTTCCTAGTTTCTAAACCAAACTCAGAAAGCTGCCCCTAGAGGCTCAACCGGAGTAACAAAACTCATAGTTCAACCGATTTATGCCTTTGGGGCTAAACCAGCTTTCTTAGTCTTTTAGACCGAACTCAGAAAGCTGCCCTTAGACGATGAACCGGTCTAAAAATTGATTCCAAAGCCAATATGCCGAGATATTTGCCAAGGTCTGGCTAATAAGAACCCTGCTCAAACCGAGCTACCAATCATTTTTGCTGAACCGAGATAGAACCTGTCCATAAAATCGAAGTAGGGCTTTTTTACCTTGCTTTTAATTTGTAGCACGGTCCTATGATCTGTGCTTAACCCCTTTGTTTTCTACTTTGCAGACTTAGGTTGCCCAGGCACTCCTCCGTGTGCTCAACCGAGCTACTGAGCACAACTTTTGCACCGATATAACTTATTCTTAACTTATTCCTTAAATGGGGAAGTATAGGTATCTTGTAGACACTCCAGGTGGCTCAGCCGAATTCAGGAAGGACTATAACATACCTGATGATGTCCACCTGTCTTTAGCCGAAAAAGATGTCATTCCCTGGGATAACGAAGGCTTTGTCCCCTCTACCCTTTTATCCATTATAGAAACCGGACTACGGTTTCCCGTCCAACCATTGATCTGTGAATTTCTTAGGCAGACTAGATTATGCCCTACCCAACTGTCCACTAATTCATACCGCATCATTATGGGAATAGCCGAACTGAACCGTCAAGCCGGACTAAACCTTGGCCTGGCCGAAATCTTTCATCAATATTCCATTGGCTCAAAAGAAGATGGGTGGGTCTATTATCTTAAGATACGCCGCCGCCGAGAGAAGATAATTAAATATACACCGGACAAAGACTTAAACAACGACGATTTTTTCTGGGTCTCTGGGAACTTTGAGGATTTTCAAGCCCAAATTCCTGGCCGACCTATAAATTGGAAAAAAGGAGAGCCCGGTAATTTAGCTTCGGTCTTCTTCCTTGCACATTTTTTTCTTTTTTTATTTCGGTTTGTTAGCTTATCAACCGAACTAACAGTTCTTCTTTCGCAGATTCTACCCACCTTCATTCCTTATACAGTTATCCAAACCTTGCAACTTTGCGAGCCGCACTACGATATCCTGAACGTAGTTGGGCCAAATTGCTGAAATTCGAGCCGACCTACCGATACAGTGGTCGCCGGAAAGCCAGAGTAACTGACTTTCTTCTTGAAGAGGCCCCAGAACCGGACCCATCCTTGCCCGAGATTAGATTGATCCCACTGACAGCTGAAGAAGAGATGGCAAAAAAGAACAGAGTCAGGGCGCTTTTAACCGAGACAACCAGGCCCGAAGTAACGCCACCCAGCCAATCGCAGCCTGCTGTTGTGGCCCTCCCTTCTCAACAGCCATCCTTTTCCCGTCGAACCAAGCGAGCCCGGACTGCCGAAACCGAACAAATTTTGGTTGATGAAGAAGAACCTGCTCTTCCACCGAGCTTACCACCGAGCCCCCAACCGGAGCCTTTCGACCGAACTACCGGTTGCTGGGCACCAAAACTTACTTTCAACAACCGAGACATCCAAGACTCAGACTCGATTGTTGCTGAGAAAGACCATCAGTTAGCCTTCAACCTGGCCAAGAGTGTGTGCCTCCCCAAAGACATGGAGCACCACCAAAAACAACTGAACACCGAACTGAAGGCCATCCGGTCTTCGACAAAATCCATGATTCTGGTAAGTAACTTCGGTCGTCTCTCTGTCTACTTTCTTTTTTCAATTTTTACTTCGGCTAAAGGGAAATCTTTGCTTTGTCAGGCCATTCAGAAAAACCAAATCACTCATAGGAAAGTGCTGGAGCTTAGGAAAATAACAAGGCAAGCCGCGGCAGAAGCTGAAGCAAAAACGACCGAGCTAGAGGAGGCCAGAAAGCAAATGGCCGAGCTCCGAGCTGAGAACGGCCGACTGGCCGGATTGGTTAGTTCGGCCGAGGCAGAAAGGCAGAAGGCTGCCATTGCTCTAAAAGACAAGTACCTGCGCGAGCTGGTGAAGCTTGAAAGGAAGAAAGATGCCGAAATATCCCGAGTGAAGGAGAGCGCAAAAGAAGCCGAAAAGAAAGGCTTCAAGAAGGCAGAGGATGTATATGTCAAGCAGTGTGAGGCCGCCAAGGAACTGTTCTTTAAGTGCGGCTGGAGGGGAGCCGTTGAGAAGCTCGGTCATGATCCACAAACCGAGGTTTTTAACCCTCCAGCCTACTTCATACCGAACTCCCTTGTGGAGTATGCTAATGCCATGCAACAGCAGTTTCTTGAGGGCTCAGACTCTGATGAAGACTCTGCTTCTGAGGATACTCCGGTTGTCAATGTGGATCAGACAGTTCGGTCGGAGCCCACGGTGGAAGACCTAACTATTGAACAACCAGGTGAAACCGTGGTTCCGACCGAAACCACCCTTGCAACTGAGAACGAGCTCCCGTCAGAAACCGGTCTTCATGTCGATGCCGATGCTACCTTTGATGCCGAAATTGAAGATCTTTTCTCTTGATTTTGTTCTTTTTCTCTTTGTTGTTACCTTTTGTCTTTGTAACCGGGCTATGCCCCTCTGTAATTGCTTTTCAATGAATGAAAATTTTGCTTGAACTCTTATTCCGGTTTTGATTTGTATGCTTGCACTTTGATATGTCCAACGTTTATCTCGGTTTTTGCTTGTTCGAACTAACTTATGCTTACCAGCCAACCACTCCTTAGCCGACATAATTACTTCGGCTGAGGAGTACACAGATTTGGTTTAATCCAGCCAACCATTTTTCAGCCATACCCTTACTTCGGCTAAACAGTAACAGGAGTTGGTTTATTCCAGCCAACCACTCCTTAGCCGACATAATTACTTCAGCTGAAGAGTACAGTGAGTTGGTTTTAATTCGGCCAACCACTCTTCAGCCATACTCATACTTCGGCTGAAGAGTTCAAAGAGTTGGTTTAATCCAGCCAACCACTCTTCAGCCATCCCCATACTTCGGCTGAAGAGTACTAAGAGTTGGTTTATTCCAGCCAACCTCTAAGTTAGTTTTTTCCAGCTAACTTAGAACAATGTTTGGTTATTCCGACCAAAACGTCCTGCAGCCTGGATCCTTATCCTGGGCTTAGGAAGGGTGTTGGTTTATTCCAGCCAACCTCTCTTTAGCCATACTCATACTTCGGCTGAAGAGTTTCAAAGAGTTGGTTTAATCCAGCCAACCACTCTTCAGCCATACCCATACTTCGGCTGAAGAGTTGCAAAGAGTTGGTTTAATCCAACCAACCACTCTTCAGCCATACCCATTGGTTTAATCCAGCCAACCACTCTTCAGCCATCCCCATACTTCGGCTGAAGAGTACTAAGAGTTGGTTTATTCCAGCCAACCTCTAAGTTAGTTTTTTCCAGCTAACTTAGAACAATGTTTGGTTATTCCGACCAAAACATCCTGCAGCCTGGATCCTTATCCTGGGCTTAGGAAGGGTGTTGGTTTATTCCAGCCAACCTCTCTTTAGCCATACTCATACTTCGGCTGAAGAGTTTCAAAGAGTTGGTTTAATCCAGCCAACCACTCTTCAGCCATACCCATACTTCGGCTGAAGAGTTGCAAAGAGTTGGTTTAATCCAGCCAACCACTCTTCAGCCATACCCATACTTCGGCTGAAGAGTTGCAAAGAGTTGGTTTAATCCAGCCAACCACTCTTCAGCCATCCCCATACTTCGACTGAAGAGTACTAAGAGTTGGTTTATTCCAGTCAACCTCTAAGTTAGTTTTTTCCAGCTAACTTAGAACAATGTTTGGTTATTCTGACCAAATGTCCTGCAGCCTGGATCCTTATCCAGGGCTTAGGAAGGGTGTTGGTTTATTCCAGCCAACCTCTAAGTTAGTTTTTTCCAGCTAACTTAGAATAAAAGGTTTGCAATGTTCCTAACTTTACTAAAGCTAACTTTTACAGAGAACGAATCATGCTGAAAAGAATTGATTGTCTTATTGAAGAAAAAGAAAATTACATATGTTTGAAAGAGAAAAAGCTAAAAATAAAACAACTTGAGATTGGCCGTGTTCCATGGCCTAGGGATTGCTTTGCCGTCCTTGTCTTCTAGGTGGTATGCCCCTTTGCCTGCTAACCCAACAACTTTGTAAGGACCTTCCCAGTTCGGCCCTAACTTGCCATCTCCTGGTATCAAGGTGTTTCCCATTACTTTGCGCAGTACCCAATCGCCGATCTTGAATTGTCTTGGATGCACCTTTTTGTTGTATTTTCTAATTAACTCTCGTTGGTATGAAGCAATGTGAACCAGTGCTCCTTCTCTTCTTTCTTCTGCAAGGTCGAGTTCCAATGTTATGGCTTCTTCATTTAAGTCTGGATCAAAGTTTTCGCTTCGAATTGTGGGGAGGCCAACTTCCAGTGGGATTACTGCTTCCATTCCGTAGGCTAAGGAGAATGGTGTTTCTCCTGTTGATCGTCGAGGTGTGGTGCGGTAAGCCCATAAAACATGAGGAAGTTCGTCCACCCATTTGCCTTTTGCCTTTTCTAACCTTTTCTTCAGTCCATCCAAGACAACTTTATTTGATGCTTCTGCTTGGCCATTTGCTTGAGGATATGCCGGTGTAGAATTGTAGAACTCTATCTTGTATTCTTCACAAAAGCTTCTAAAGATTCTGCCGTTGAACTGAGTACCATTGTCTGAGATTAGGGCTTTTGGTATGCCAAACCAAGTGATGATATTCTGCCAAACGAACTTTTTCACATCTTTTTCTTTGATTGATGCCAATGCTTCTGCTTCCACCCACTTTGTGAAGTAATCAGTTGCTGCGAAAAAGAACTTCCTGTTGCCGGGTGCTGTCGGAAGTGGTCCTACTATGTCCAAGCCCCACATTGCGAAAGGCCATGGGCTAGTTAATGGTAGGAGTTCTCTTGCCGGTTGATGTATTTGGTGTGCGAATTTTTGGCATTTCTCACACTTCTTTACATATTTTTCTGAGTCTGCCTGCATGTATGGCCACCAGTATCCTTGTGAAATGGCCCTGTAAGCTAGCGATCTTCCTCCTTGATGGCTCCCGCACACCCCTTCGTGTATCTCGTACAAGAATGCTTCTACTTTGCTGGGATGTACACACTTTAGGTAGGGTCCTGAGAATGACTTCTTGTATAATGCCAAGGATGGGGAGAGCCAAAATCGCTGCGATTTCGTTCTTATTCTCTTGGCTTCTTTTTTCTCTTCTGGGAGGATGCCGTCTTTTAAGAACAGGATGATGGGATCCATCCAAGAGGGGCCTAGTTCTGTGCAACATACTTCTTCTGCTTCAGGGTCTTCTATGCTTGGTCTAGGTAGGTAGTCGATTAGTAGTGGATGAGGTATGGAGGAATCTGCCATTGAGGCGAAGCCTGCTAGTTCGTCTGCTCTGCTGTTTTCCTCCCTGCCGATTTGCTCTATCGTTACTACTTCAAATTTCTTGATTTCTATTCTGACCAACTCTTGGTACTTGGCCATCCTATCATCTTTTGCTTCGTAGTCGCCAGAAATTTGATTTACCACCAGCTGTGAGTCGCTGTAGACCATAAGTTCGGTGGCCTTCATGTAGTATGCTGATTTGAGTCCTGCGAGAAGCGCTTCGTATTCTGCTTCATTGTTTGATGCTGGGAAGCCAAGGTTGATTGCTTGCTCTACAACCAGGCCGTCTGGTGAGATGAGGACTATGCCAAGTCCTGCACCATGCCGGTTGAATGCTCCATCCACAAAGAGTTTCCACATCTCACCAACGAACAACTTCTAGCAAGTGGAGGGGTCAGATGATGTCGTGGGGTCAAGAATGGTGTTTTCTTCAAGGTCTATGCTTGCTGTCTGCCCCTCGCCATCTGATTGTACTGTTGGTGAGCCTTGGTTTGTTTCTTCCTTGATGTCCTTAGTCTGGTCTGCCTTGGAGTTTGACTGAGTACCTTCTACTAGGGGTTGCGCTATTCCGGCGTCAACTTCTGTCCCTAGTTCGGTTGTGTCAGTTAGGTTGACTGGGCAGATATGATGACTTTCAGGAGTAAACTCTGCGACGAAGTCTGCCAAAGATTGGGCTTTTATTGCGGTCCTGGGTTGGAACTTGATGTCGAATTGTCCCAACTCTACTGCCCACTTCAAAATTCGCCCAGAAAAGTTCGTCCTCTCAAACAAAGCTTTTAGTGGGAAAGCTGTGAGGACGACTATGGTGTGGGCGTGAAAGTAGTGTGCCAATTTCTTGGAGGCCATCATCAAGGCTAATGCCAGTTTTTCCAGTGGCAAATACCTTGTTTCGGCTCCCAGTAATGTCTTGCTGACATAATAGATGGGCAAGTGTTGAATTCCTTCTGCACGAACCAACACTGCGCTAACTGCGTGCTGAGAGACTGTCAGGTACAAGAAGAGTTCTTCACTAGGTACTGGGGTAACAAGCAGTGGTGGGGAAGACATATACTCCTTCAAGCTTTCCAGAGCTTGGTCGCATTCTTCGTCCCACTCAAACTTGGCCTTTAAGGCATGGAAAAATGGTCGTAGTCTATCTGACGACCTGCTTATAAACCGGTTGAGTGCAGCCGCCATGCCGGTGAGATGCTGCACTTCTTTTACTGAGTTTGGTCTCTCCAAATCCTGGATTGCCTTGATCTGGGAGGGGTCTGCTTCTATACCTCGGTTGGTCACAAGGAAGCCCAGGAATTTGCCAGATCCTACTCCGAATGCACATTTGGACGCGTTGAGGCGCAATTTGTGCTTCTTCAGGATCTCAAACATCTCGCATAGGTCCTTAAGATGGTCATTCTCATCCTTGCTTTTGACCACCATGTCGTCGATGTAAGCCTCCATTATTCTGCCCAACAATGTTGAAATGTTGCCCCTGCGTTTTTCAGGCCAAAGGGCATGACCTTGTAACAGTATAGTCCTCTTGGAGTTGTAAAAGATGTGACCTCCTGGTCTGGCTCATGCATGGCGATTTGGTGG
Source organism: Camellia sinensis (assembly GCF_055761805.1). Taxonomy (NCBI): domain Eukaryota; kingdom Viridiplantae; phylum Streptophyta; class Magnoliopsida; order Ericales; family Theaceae; genus Camellia; species Camellia sinensis. The sequence continues at coordinate 175,047,517 of NC_138962.1, read as the reverse complement.
TAGCCTCTGTATGCATCCAGAAAGCTAAGTCGGTTGTGCCCCGCCGTTAGGTCTACCAATTGATCTATCCGTGGTAGAGGAAAGCTGTCTTTTGGGCACGCCTTGTTGACTGTTTTGTAGTCGACGCAGACTCGCCATTTGCCATTTTTCTTTGGCACTACGACTGTGTTGGAGATCCATCTTGGGTAGTGCACTTCTCTAATTGCTCCTGCCTCCAGCAGGTTGCCTACTTCTTCCGCCACTATTTCGGCGTGGTGGAGTGCCGATCTGCGTGTGTGCTGAATGACTGGTCTGGCGGATGGGTGGACATTGAGCTGGTGACAGATGAAGTTTGGATCAATGCCCGGCATGTCGTAGGGCGTCCAGGCGAACACTTCGATGTTAGAGGTCAAGAACTCCAAGACCTCTAATCTCTCAGTGCTGGACAACGACGAACCGAGCAAAAAGAACTTATCCGGGTTCTTTTCATATATTTTTACCTCTACCAAGTCGTCCACCGCTCTCTGATTCGCCGCTTTGCCGACATCTGCGAATAGCTCATTACTTTCTGGTTCTTCCACCGAATAAACGTACCCTTTGGCAGCGCGGCTGCCATTCACCGTAGCGAAGCATTGTTTTGACATGATTTGATCTCCATATACTTCTTCAATTATACCGGAGTCGTAGGGAAACTGCATCACTTGGTGGTAGGATGACGCCACCGATCGCATGGCATGCAGCCATGTTCTGCCTAAGATGATGTTGTAAGTGGAGGGGACCTTCAACACCCAGAACTCCACTTGTTTTGTCACGCTTCCTGCCCTAACTGGAAGAATTATCTTTCCGACGGGCCATTCTGGCATGGAGTTGAATCCAATTAAGGGTGATACAGCAGGCGCCAAGTCCTTGTCTTGTAACTTCAGTTGTTTAAATGTGTCGTAGTACATGATCTCACATGAACTACCCTGGTCAATCAGAATCCGCTTGACGTCAAAATCCTTGACTCGGAGAGTGACGACTAGGGCATCATTGTGAGGACAGTATATTCGATCCAAGTCTTTATCTGAAAAAGTCATGACGTTTGTCGCCTCTGTTTTACCCTTCTTGATGGCAGGTTGGGCACTTAGCACCTCTCTAAAATGCTCAGTCTTTTTGATTGACCCCCTGAGCTCGCATACACGCTCAGGTTCAATGACTCCATGTATTACATTGATAATGCCTTGAGACGGGGCGTCGATTGGCATTCCATTGGGGTTATTATGCTCTTGGGGGGTTGGCTGCGTCCCTCCTTCAATGTACTTATCCAGGTGTCCTGCTGCCACCAATTCTTCCAAGTGTTGTCTCAATGGTGTGCAATTCTCCGTGCGGTGTCCCTTTTCTTTGTGGAAGGTGCACCGCGATCTTTCGTCATAGTCCTTCTGGGCTTCTCCTAGCTTGGCTGGCCACTTGACGAAAGGCTCATCTCTTATCTCACTCAGAATCCGATATATCGGTTTTTTGAACACCGTGGTTATGGCAGTGCGGATTCTCAACCATCTTTTATCGGGGTCTTCTCCGTTATCTCGTCTGCCACATCTGTTTCTGTTACTTCGTTCTACCGTGTTCACCTTGGCTGAGGTTTTCTTTTCTGGTACTGTGGTTGCACTAGATTTTGCTTTGGCACGTGCGCCATCCTCCTCTACCCTGATGTGCTGATGCACTCTTTCTATCAGGGCCTCCATAGTGAGGGGTGGCGTCATGGTGATCGAGTCCCTCAGTCTGTTCCCAACTGGAAGGCCTCTTTTATACTGTGCAATGGCGAGATTGGTGGGGCAGTCCCCAATCTGATTGAATGTCTCCCAGTAGCGACTGTTGTAAGATCTTAGGGTCTCTTTATCACCCATGTCAATGGAGAGTAGCTGATCGATCTCCACCGGGGTTTTAGTGTTTGTTCGGAACCTTGTCACAAAGGCTTCTGCCAATTGTGCCCAAGAGGCTATGCTGCCTTCTGGAAGTTTCTCAAACCAAGTCAAGCCTAGGTGACTTGATGGGAAGAGTATGCACATTAAGGCCTCGTTTCGCCTGTATACAGCCATGACTTGGCGAAAGTGGCTCAAGTGTGAGTAGGGATCCGTCTTCCCTTCATATGTGGTGAATTTCGGCTGAAGGAAGCCTGATGGTAGGGGCGCGTTTTCAATCGCCGGAACAAACAGTGAAGTCTGCAGCCTTGCTAATGCTTTGTCTGTTGGTTCGTAGGCTGGGCGCAGTATTGGCATTCCAACCTCGACGCTTCCATGCGTCCGAGGAGCCAACCGCTGTAAGGCAGAAACTCTGTGCGGATCCCGCGCCCTGGCATCCTCCTTGCATCGTGCTTTCTCTTCGAGCACGGTTCGTAAGTCGGATGATCTGGGTACACTACAAGAAAATGGGGCTTAAAAGACGGAACTATTTGCGACGCGACGGTATTTTTCTACCGTCGCAAATACTCTGTTTTTTGAGACGGCATTTTTTACCGTCGCAAATACTCTGTTTTTTGAGACGGTATTTTTTACCGTCGCAAAAAGTCACTTTTGTGGTTTTTTTTTTAAGTGAATATTTTTAAATTTTTAAATATTTTTTTTAGATGCACTTTACTTAAATGTATCTAAAAAAAAAATTATGAAAAAATATTTTTAAAAATTAATAAATACATACAAATATAAAAAAAAATGTATTGAATTATTGTATTTCTTTTGTATTTTTGGTATTTAGTGAATTTTTAAAAGATTTTTTTACTTTTTAGGTGTATTTATGTTAGGTGTGTCTAAAAATTAAAAAAATTAAATATTAAAAAAATTCAGTAAAAATAATATAACACGGAAAACAAGAAAGTATAATTTTCTCAAAAGAGTTTTTGGAAAACTCTAACCTAACATAGTGATTGTGGTTTTGAGACAGCTTCATATATATACAGTCACAAAATAGTTTGAATAAATTCAATGGTATTTTTCTGTCACAAAAAAAATAAAAAAAACGATGTCGTCTTACTCTTTTAATATAACATCTCTTTTCATTCATTTTTTCATCTTCCTGTCTCTTTGTATTTATCTCTCTCTGTTCTCTTTATCTCTTTCACTCATCACTCTTCTTTCTCTGTCTGTCTGTGTATCTCTCTCATTTTCTCTCTGTGTCTCTCGCATATCTTTCTTCTCTCTATCTCTTATGTCTTCTCTCTTTATCTCTCTCGCTCATCTTTCTTCTCTCTATCTCTCTCATTTATTTTTTTTTCTCTTTCTCTCTTATTTATATCTCTCTCTATCTCTCTCGCCCATCTCTCTTTTTCTGTGTCTCTTTCTCGCTCATCTCTTTTCGCTCTATTTCTTTCTTTTTGTCTATCTTTCGCTCATCTCTTGTTTCTCTCTCTTTTTCTATCTCTCATTCTCTCTCTCTCTCTGTCTCTTTTTCTGTTTATCTCTCTCTCTCTGTCTCTCTCTCACTCTCACTCTCTCTCACTCATCACTCATCTCTCTCTCTGTATGCTTGTCCATTTGTGTATTTCTCCCTCATTATATTCGTCTTGCTCACTCTCTCCATCTCATATTCTCTATTTATCGAGCTTCTCCTCGATTTATCTATCTTTTCTCTCATCTCTTTTCTCTCTCTGTCTCTTTCGTTCATCTCTCTTCTCTCTATCTCTCTCGTTCATCTCTTTTCTCTCTCTGTCTCTTTTTCTGTCTCTCACTCTCTATCTTTTTCTCTCTTTGTCTCTCTCTCTCTCTAACTCATCACTCTTCTCTGTTTGTCTATCTGTCTGTCTCTGTCTCTCTCTTTCTCTCGTTGTCTCTCGCTCATATCTCTCTCATCTGTCTTCTCTCTCTGTCTCTCTCACTCATCTCTCTTCTCTTTATCTCTCTCGCTCATCTCTCTCTGTATCTTTCTCATTTATCTCTTTTCGCTCTTTCTCTCTTTGTCTATATCTTTTCATCCATTTTTTCATCTTCATTTCTCTTTTCTCTTTCTCTTACCGTCTCAACCTTACTAAATATAAAAAAAAATAAAATTCATCAACTATAAAAAAAAATTATTTTAATAAAAAATTATTTTTTTAACAATTCTTCTGTTGCAAAAAAAAAAAAAATCTTCTCTCTCTGTCGCTCATTTCTCTTCTCTCGCTGTCTCTCTCTTTTTCTGTGTCTCTCTCTCTCGCTCATCTCTTTTCGCTCTATTTCTCTCTCTTTTTTGTCTATCTCTCGTTCATCTCTTGTTTCTCTCATTTTTTCTATCTCTCACTCTCTCCATCTCTCTCCCTATCTCTTTTTCTGTCTATCTCTCTCTTTCACTGTCTCTCTCTCACTCATCACTCTTCTCTTTCTCTCTCTCTCTGTCTACTTGTCTATTTGTCTATCTCTCCCTCACTATGTTCGCCTTACTCACTTTATTACTCTCATCTTCTCTATTTATCGAGCTCCTTCTCGATTTATCGATCCACTACAAACGATGTCGTCTTACTCTTTTGAACATTTCTCTTTTCCCTCATTTTTTTATCTTCCTATCTCTCTGTCTCTCTTCTCTTTCTCTCTCTTATTCATCACTATTCTCTGTTTGTCTCTCTCTCCCTTTCTCTATGTGTCTCTGTCTCTTTTCTCTCTCTCTCTCTCTCTCTCTCATCACTCTTCTCTTTCTGTCCATCTCTCTTTTTCTCTCTGTTTCTGTCTCTCTTCTTTTTCTCACTCTGACTCATCACTCTTCTCTATCTGTCTGTCTATCTCTCTCTTTTTCTCTATGTCTCTCGTCTATCTCTCTTCTCTCTATCTCTTTCATATATCTTCTCTCTCTGTCTCTCTTCTCTCTCTCTTATTTTTTTCTCTCTCGCTCTCTCGCTCATCTCTTTCTGTCTCTCTCTCTCTTATTTATCTATTTTCGCTCTTTTTTTTCTCTCTCTCTCTGTCTCTCTCTTTGTCTATATCTTTTCACCTATTTTTTCATCTTCTTCTCTCTCTTTTCTTTCTCTCTCTTATTCATCACTCTTCTCTCTCTCTCTGTCTATTTGACTCTCTCTCTCTCTGTGTCTCTCATTCATTTATCTCTTCTCTCATCTATCTTCTCTCTTTTTCATTGACCACAAAAATTAACTTTATTTTAATGGAAAATATTATTCCTATTTTTACCAAATAAAAAAATAATAATTATTTTTTATTCATTAAAATAAATATAAAATAAATATAAAACAAATAAATTTTTAACTTTATCAAATGAAAAAAAAAATTTATCAACTATAAAAATTATTTTAATAATTTTTTATTTTAATAAAAAATTCATTAACTATAACATTTGTGGGTGTGTGGGTGTGTGTAGGGTTTTGTTTGAGAACACACAACACAAACACAAACACAACCCAAACACAACAGAGCCGTCCCTCTCCTCCTGCTCGCTCTTTCTCTCTCTCTCCATCTAGGGTTTCGCCTTCCTCTCTCTCTCTTTCACACAACGACGGCGCCGATCATCGGTCACCGCCGATCCTCCCTCCAGTCGATCCTCCTCCCTTACCGCCGCTGCTGTGGCGATATGTGCAAAACCATCGAAGTCGCCGTCGTAGAACTACCACAACTCAACCCTCTCACGAAGCTCTCGCCGCCGAGCCTCGACGACTTCGACCCCACCGACGACGACGGGTTTTATATTCCTCCTCTGAACTTCGCGATGGTCGACAATGGCATTTTCAGGTCCGGTTTCCCTGACACCGCCAACTTCCCCTTCCTCCAATCCCTAGGCCTCCGTTCCATCATGTAAGTAAAAAAAAAAAAAAAAAAAATTCAACCTCATTGATTATATGGCAGTGATGTGTTGGAAAATTATGTGTCAGTGAATGATTTGAATTTGCTGATTATATACAGATTTGATGATTATAGGGCTTTGGTTTTGCAGATGCCTTTGTCCAGAACCGTACCCGGAGGCAAATGCCGAGTTTGTCAAGTCAAATGGGATTCAATTATTTCAATTCGGGATCGAAGGTTGCAAGGTAAGTCTTGTAATTTTTGTTTATTTATTTATTTTTTGTGTTACTTTTTTACTTATTAGCAGTGGGTGCAAACTCGATTTGTTTGTAATTTTACATTTTTGATGATGGAGGGGCCATTTGATGAATAAAGAAATCATTTAGCAGAACAGTAATTGAAATTGACCGATACAGGAAAGGCATTATTGGAAAAATAAAAAGCTAATAGTATAGATACTATAGTATAGATTATCAATTTTATTTTTTTATTTTTTTTGATTTGGTATGGTAATTTGAGTGTGACATGGAATGCTTGTTCTTTGTGATGTGGAGGAACAGGGGATTGTAATAATGCAGTTCATTATGCGAAGTGGATTGAGTTCACTGTTTAAGACTGAACAACCATGTGAAATCTTTGAATTTTAGGTATATGAGTTTATTGCTGAAATGAGATGACAATGTTTGGACTATATGGACATATGGGGTGTTTATCTATTCTTTGTTTGACCTTGCAACAACTTTATCTATTACAAGTTTTAGTATAGTTGTTAATCTTAAAATATTAGTATGTATTCCTATTAAAGAAACCTTATTGTTTATTTATTTTGGTGTTTTGTTGAATTTTATTATTAGGAGGATCATTCTCTATCCAAAAGCATATCTAAGCGGATCCGGTCCATCTGCCATAGTTCACGCAATACAACAGTACATCCCAATATAGAATTAGAGGTTATAGAAGATTGAATTCTTGCATAGTGCTAACATATATTAATGTTTTCCATCTAAAGTAATCATTTTTTTTTTCTTACTATAAACACTCATTTCTATGGTCAAGTGCTCTTTTCCATAATTATCAAAGCATTGTTCAAATCAATTTATATCAATTTATCTTGAATATCCTTGATCACTGAATTGGATTATGCAAAGAGGAACTCTGAAATGGGTAAATAGGTGGAAATTCTTATAATGACTATCCACTTTTGTGTGTGTGTGTGTGAGGTTCTTTTCGGTTTACTATTCTTGATCACGCTTGTTGCTTTACTTCCCTATGTTTGGATATATGTTGTGTTTGCATTTTTGAGGAAGATGTTTCTGTCATCCCCTTCTTTGTACTTTCTGTTTTTCACTTTTTTAGGGAACCCAATGTGTGCTCAACTAGGTTTGAATTGAAGGTCAATTTTAACTAGGCCTGCAGCATGATTTTGCCAAAGTATATGGTTTATATTGCCTTTGATTTGATGAATTATTGACTAAATAATACTTGATTTGTTTATAGAAAATAATGAAACGGGGGGATGGGGTGTCAATGTATGTTTTATTGTGAAGTGTGTATTGAATGTGTTTTCTGATTAAATTTTTTATTTGCAGGAAGCATTTTGTTTTAATTACTGCAATATATTTTTGCATGTGGAGGGCTATATATATATATGTGTGTGTGTAATTTGACATACCCATCATTTTTCATCTTCCTGCTAAATAGAGTTTTTAATTTATTGTTTACATTTTTTATTTGCTGTAGTTTCTGCCTCCATGCTCCTTTTATGATATAAAATTTGTTTGAAACTGTCTGTGACAGGTCAAGAATGAGGAAGAGGAATCCAGCACTGGGCATCTTTCTATTCTGATGATGAGTGTTAAAAACGACACACAGGTAATGCATACTTTTCTTCCCTGTAAATTGAGGATAATGTTGTTGTACTAGTGAAATTTTGATATAAGGGTCATAGTCTTTAAATGGCTAAAAGCGGTTGTCCTTGTGGCATGTTGAATTTGAAAATAATTTGTTTATCCTCTAGTTCTGGCCTTGGAGTTCTCATTTTTCTAGACATGGGTTGTTTAGATTCTAAATTAATAGGACTTCAATTCTAAATAATTATCCTTGACGCAAAGTGAGTAGTATCTTGAATAATTGAAGGTGCTTGGACTGGATTTATGTATTAATTTGTTTTATGTGTTAATTTGCTTCAGGATTGAAGTCCTATTAATTTGTTTTATGTATTCGTAATTATCCTTGATGCAAAGTGGGTAGTATCTTGAATAATTGAAGGTTCTTAGACCTCATAGGGTAGGTGTACATGACATCATTTCTGTTTTGTGTTTTAAATCTTGGTTCATCTATGAAACTGATGGATGTATTTAAATATGCCAGATATATTTAACTTAAATATGCCAGATATATTTAAATTCCTTATGGGATAAATTTGGGATGAAAAAGTTTTCAGGATGGAACGCATAATGTCAGTCTCTCTGAGTATATTAACAGAGTCGTCAAAGCCATGTATATATATAGACAAATTGTGAGTGTATATATATAAGCAAAACAGTAAGACACTAGACTTGTTGAATTGGATATTTCTTCATATGCACATAAGCATCAATATAATTATTAATTTATTATTTCCAAAGCACCTCAGATGTAACTGCATCAAGCACAAAAATGTGTTTCTTGTGCTTTGTGCATGGGTTGGATGACGTTTATCCACTATCTCCTGAACAAAACTATCATAAGTGTTCACCAAACTAAATATTTTGTGTGTTTGGGGGCTAGAAGGGGATTCTTTATGCAACACGCTCTGAATTTGAGGTGCTGCAAAGTACAAGCATATAAATATTAATGAATAAGAAATCCATGAAAAATGCCCGAGAGAATGTGTCACTTGGAATATGAAGCTTAGCCCAAGGAGAAGTATTTAGGATGTAGGCCAATACCTTGAATTATCCATTTCTAAAGACTTGAGGCATATATGGGGATCCTTTTCTGTGTGCTTGTTGACCTTCAAGAAGTCAGGTTCTCTCTGGAGTTTATGGGCTGGGAAAATGAATTCTCTTCATGTTCAAGAGTCAGAATGTGGCATGGTCCAACCTTGGAACCATTTCTTGGACAGTAATGATACAGTGACTAGATTTAGATACCAAATTTTGGATATCATTTGATATGCCACCAATGCATTAGTTTAATGGGTCATAACTTTCATGTCTTGTACGTTATAGCAATCCATTATTGATACATTTGGTAACCAAATTTGGTCACTGTTGCATTCTGTTTCTCAGAACTTCAGAGTATTCTTTTAAATCTTAAATAGTGCATTTAATAATTGTTCACATAAATATGTATGCTCTTAATATACATTGTATTTTATTTTATTTATTATTACATTTTCGGGGTTATGTTTTTTTTTGGTCACCGTTGTTCATCCTACGTGTTGTCTCCTTTTGCAGTTTTGTATTGGCACCATAAAGGATGATTTCTTGGGTGTGATCAGTGATCCAGGTGTTATTTCTTAATGGAAGTGATATTCAATATATAGCTAGGAGCCTTTCTCTCAGTTTGCTTTTAAGAAATGGGAGTGTTTCAAACTGTTGAATTATTTTTGTCATCTGCATACTTTTTTGATGTGTCCGGAAATGACTTTTTTGTTTATAGATATTATATAGATCATTGGAATGGAAATCCTTTGATATGCGTGCTGTTGTGTCTGCCACCGAAGATCTTTTTAAATTCATATTGTCTGATAAGGGTTTGAGGGTACGTGTTTTCCTGGTCCGGGACATAATTAAAGCAATTGATATTTTTCTTCAGGATGAAGTAGTTGCAAACATTTTCGATGAGAAGGTTCAAGCTAGAGAGACAGCTGAATCTGAGGTTCGTTTCAATTCCTCCATCTCTCTCTCTCTCCCCCCTCATGTGCTGGTGCATGTTTTAGTTAAACTCTACAACTTATAGATAATAGAACATCATTTTGATGTGGTTTAAAAGAAGTAGGAAAGCCAAAACATGAATTAGGAAACCCAAAAAAGTTGTTTTCGAAAAACTATTTTCATGCAAAAATTAAAGTGTTATATGAAAATGTTAGGTGTTTTCGAACTTTTTATTATCTTGTTTTTGAAAACATGAAAATGAAAAAACAAAAACAAAATCAGAACTGAACATATTTCAGTTGGTAATATTGTCATGAGATCAACTATGAGAATTAATGTTGTTTTGCAGGGACATGCAATGCTGATGAGAGTGGTTAATGGGCTTAAATCTTTCCGGCATGCAGTGAAGTTGGCCCCGGAGGTGTGGACTGCTATGCTAATCCGCATGACAGTGAAACCCGAGGCTCACAAATTTACATTTGACATCATTTCAGCCTTATTGATACATTTTAGCCGAAAAATTCCAGAGACCTTTTGGATTTGTATATCTAGAATTCTTCACAAGTTGGTGAAAAATTATAGCCATGTTGATTTATGATTTAGGTGGATTCTTCATTTGCTCATTTTTTTTCCCTAGCTATTTATTTATTTGAGTGAAACTATTTGTCTGATGCAATTTTAAAGATTATATATCTGAGTTTGGCTCCGAAAGTTGAGTGATTGTAAAATACTTTTTTTAGTAGTGTTTGTAAAATATTGAATTTGATGGTTTGATCAATTTAAATTTTTATTTTTATTTTCTGTTATGATGTTTTTGTGAATAGAATGTAAATAATCAACTCTTAGAGAGAGACCGTCGGAAAAAATAGAAAATTTTAATATTTTTATTAATTTTGTTACAGGTTTTACTTTTTGTGACGACATTATACTGTCGCAAAAAACAGAAATTTTATTATTTAAAATAGAAATTTTATTATTTTTTAATATTTTTTGCGACGGCATTACACTGTCGCAAAAAATAGAAAATTTCATATTTTTTATATTTTCTGCGACGGCACCACACCGTCGCAAAAAGTAGTGTTTTTTTTTTTTAAAAAAGACTATTGGCGACGGTATTTTTTGCCGTCTCAAATAACATTTTTAGCGACGGTAAAATAGAGCCGTCGCAAAAAAGTCAAGAAATTTCAAACGTTTTTAGCGACTGCACGGTGCCGTCGCAAAAAGGCAAAAATGTCGTCGCAAAACATTAGCGACGGCACTTACCGTCGCAAAAACTCTTTTGCAACCCCTGCAGTTGCGACCCCCCTCTTGCCGTCGCAAAAAGTCGTTTTGCCGTCGCAAAAAGTATTAGCGACGGCATTAGGAGTATTAGCGACGGTATTTTACCGTCGCAAAAAGTCAATTTTTTTGTAGTGGTAATTCCGTCTGTCTAGATCTAGTTTGATGCGAATGAGAGGGCCAGTATGTGCTTCCTTCAGTGTATGATCTTTCAGACTTCGTCCTCTCAGACCTGGAGTGACGAGTTCTGGAAGACCATGATTGAGTATCGCCTGTCCTGAGGCTTCTACTCTCTCCTTGTGAGGGTGTAGTATTCCTACTACGATTTTCTGAGTGGCGAGGGGGCGTCTTGTTTTTGTGCCCCTCTCCTGTCGCCACTTCTTTTTTCTTCATCTGGCATTTCAAGGCCTCCATGTCCACCGCCATCTTTCTTATCAATTCATCTTGCTCTTTCACGCGGTCTTCCAGAGCTTGAGGGTCAATCCTCCGTCTTTGCCTGTCAGGACTTTGTGAACGAGAGCGATGGGGGCTGTTATTTCGCCTTCCCCTAGCATCTCTTCTGGAATTATGTCGTTGGGGCTCCAAGTCCGCCATGGGAGGGACAGAAGGTAATCCTTCACGCCTTACGCCCCCATCTGGAGTTAGTCCGTCGACGGCAGACTGCGGCAATTCTTCAATGTGTGCCATTGAATGTAAAGGGGAGAAGCTTTAATCAAGAGGTTTTGTTCTGTCTGTTTTTCCCACAGACGGCGCCAATTGTACGGGAAAGAAATAATTCTCCTCGTATAATCCTGTTGACTAAGTCCGCGCTCCTCCGTACGACGTCGCTTTGTCACCTGAAAACACAAACGTGAGCTAGCCGGCGGGTGTGTGTCGGAAACCTCTCCGATGCCTAAGTCATCAAACTTGACAAAGCTCAATGTATTCAGAAAGCAAAATTGTGTGTTGTCTTTTTTGTGTTACCTCCTCCAAGGTGATGTTTGTGAGCTTTTATAGGTTTCGAGTGGCACAATCCTAGTAGGACTTTTATTCCTCCATGCAGAGTCCTCCTAGAATTCATACTCCTATAGGATAATGCTTATCCTTTTACACCCCCCCACTGCTTAAACCAAGTGGGATGGTTTTCACCATGGCCGAACTACCATACGACCGAGATAAACATGGCTATACTGAGCCACAGAGTAGGCCGAACTATCCTTAGTTCGGTTCTTCCGTTTACTCTTTCCTATCTCGGCTTTCAATGTAGAACTCGTGGTACGGTTTAGACCGAACCAACGATTCGCGACCAGTATAACTCCAAGTTGCTTCTGGACCGAAGTAGCTTTACAATTCCTGAGCCGAAGTAACTTCATCTCTTTTGGCCGGAGTAACTTTATCTCTCTTTGGCCGGAGTAACTTCTCGGCCCTTTTTACCCAATCCTTCGTACTTTGGGCCATAAAGTCCATCTTATAGCTCGGCCCAATTTTCACCAAAAATTACCCTCTCAGTACCAATACTAGTTATGATATTATTATTAACCTCACTCATTATACAAATTATAAATATTCAAAACCTCTTAAATTATATCATATTATCAATTGGTACACTAGTAAGTGCATTAGTTAGTGCATATAACATTATTCATAAAACTTTAACCGTGTGCATTAATTAGTATATTAATTAGTGTATTAATATTAGTTATGATATTTTTATTGACTTCATTCATCATATAAATTATAAGGGTCTAGTTTCCCTCCAGTTCCAAATTGGACTGGAGGATACTGTTGGGCTTATGAAGGCTCATCACGGTACCCGTTTCGATAATTCGAACTGTGCAATATGTAGAACTCGTTGAATACTATATGCCTGTAAAAAAACACGTTAAACAGATATCGATAGTTACGTGATCAAATCAGCTTTGTATTAAAAAATGGACAGTGAAAAAATAAATGATTGACAAAAAACTAATCTGATGAGATAGCTACCGATATCCAATCAACTTGATTTTTTATAGGCATATATTACTCAGCGAGTTTGCCACATTGAACGGTTCGGATTATCAAAACGAGACCCTTGGTGGCCCCCCACAAGCCTAACAGCACCTTCTAGTCCGATCTGGGACTGGAGGGAAGCCAGTGCCAAGTTATAAATACCAAAAATATCTTAAATTATGTCATACCATCAATAAGTATACTAGTTAGAGCATCTCCAGCGGTGAACCAAAATTTTCACCAAATTTGAGTAAAAAAAAGCCAATTTTCTCAATCTGATACCATTTGCTCCAACCGTGCATCAAAAGGGAAGTGGTCGGCCGGTTGGTTGACCGGTCGGTCGACCAATAAGGCGATTTTTTTTTTATTACCTATTTGAACATTTTTGACCAGTTTGAACCTACCTATTTGAAAGGGAACCGGTCGACCGGCTAGTCAACCGGCCGGACAACTGGTTGGTTGACTAGTTGGCCCACCTCAACGGTAACGTACAGTGAAATAGTGAAATCTGGAGCATGTTCTCGCTTTGATGAATTTTTTGTTTTATTTTCATTTTAATGCCAATTTGGTGAAACTATTGGAGCTCCAAAAAGTGACTTTTTCACCAAATTTCAAATTTGATGCAAAGTTTGGTTCACCATTGGAGATGGTCTTAGTACACTAATTAGTGCATATGGAATTATTCAAACTTTAAAGAAAAATACTTGAGACCCCCATTTTTTGGAGACCCCCACAACCCCCTTTGGATCTCCACCATAATTATTCAAACTTTAAAGAAAAATACTTGAGACCCCCATTTTTTGGAGACCCCCACAACCCCCTTTGGATCTCCACCATACATTGGTGGAGATCCAAAGGGGGTTGTGGGGGTCTCCAAAAAATGGGGGTCTCAAGCATTGTTGAACTTTAAAAATGTTTGAGAACTCTAAAATAAGATGTCTAAAGGAGCTCTAGGTGTGGGGCTCACTCATTGATGTGATATTTTAATGTAATTTTTTATTCCTGTCACATCATTAGAGCTCTAATTAAAGTTCCAAAATTAGAGTTATGTATCATTGCTCATAAAACTTATCTTTGGGTTGATTTTCAGAATTTACTTTTAAAAAATATTTTTTTAATTTTAGAAATTAATTTAGTAAAGAAAATTATAAAAATTAAAAATATTTATCATTTTTTATATATTTTTATCTTTTTAAAAGATAAAAGTGCTTTTTAAAAATTCAAAAGTATATTTTTAATATTTATTTTTATCAAATTAATAATTTTAGAAAATCAAATTTTGGATTTTAGAATCTATTTTCAAATTTTTTGTTCTACATAATTAGAAATTAATTTCTTGAAAAATATTTATCATTTTTATATAATGTCAACTTTTTATTGGAGGGAATACATAATTTTTAAAAATATATTTTTGATATTTTTTTTTATCAAACTAATTTATATATTTTTTTTAAAAAAAATTATAAGATAGTTTTAAAAATCAAACTAAACATCGAAGCCCAAGAAAAAAATCTAACCATTTAGAATTCAAATGGTGGGAATGTGATTCTTTACAAGTGCAACCTACGAATATAACAAGTCTTCATCTATATTATGCAATGATTTTCTAGACAATTTTCATGGTAAAAAATTTGGGAACAGTTTGTATACTATTTGGCACGGTTAGTAGGAAGGTTCAACCCGTGGGGCCTAAATGATGATTGGATCAATCTGTTGAGTTTTTTTTATTTTTTATTTTTTTAAATAACAGTTAATATATTAATAATTAAATGTTATAACCTAAATAATATCTCTTTATAAACTTAAATTTAAAACCTCACTCATTTTAACTTTTAAATAAGGGACACTTTTTCATAAATTTCTTTACACCTACTTATATTTCATTTAGTTCACATTATTTTCTTATATTCCAATAAGTCTTATGAGTGGTATAATTATCAAAATACCCCTAATAATATTCACATTTACAGTGCAAATATTCCGTGATGTGAATGTTTATATGTCAATGTGAATATTTATATTGTCAATGAGAATGTTCAAACTATCAATATGAATATTCACATTGTAAAATATGAATATTCACATCACCTAATTACTAATCATTCAAAAAAATATTTATAAGGGTAGAAATGTCCATAAAATACCTTAAATATGAAAATTATGATTTGATAGATTAATGTTCAAATAATAATGCTTATTGAAATACAAGAATATCTTATAAACTAATTGAGATACAAACACTTGAAAAATAATTTTTTAATAAATCTCTCTTTAAATAACTTTTCATAAATTTAAATTTAAAATCTCACTCACCTTAATATGTAGGGGTCGTTTGGGAAGTAGGTTGACTTTTTAGCTTTTTTAGTCTGACTTTTTAACTTTTTTAGTCTGAAGCTAAAAAGTCTCGTTTGAGATAGACTTTTTGGTTTTTTTGATTTTTATGAGAGAAAGAATGTAATGATTATAAGTCGTATGTGATGTTTTGTCTTATTAAACTAAAATATTTATTTTATTTTTTGTGACTATTTTAATAAAAAAAGTTCCAAACCTAACTTTCCAAACGAACTCTTAATGAATAATTGCTTAATAACCCGTTGAGCTGTCAATAGTAACAAACAAAATAGTTTTTGAGATGCCCACGAGCTCTCAATGGAGTTCGGATTCTCTCCAGCCAACCTCTCCAACCCTTCCTTTGGTTATGAGTCAGGATTTGGCCACGTCACTTTGGAAAGGATCTACGGCTCAAATCATATTAGCTTAAAAAAAATAAAAATAAAAAATTTGAGTTTCTTTTCATTGCACAGCAAAACAGAGCAGAGCTTCCTTGACAACTAGAAGAACCTTCCCTTTGTATGCGCTGAGATCCACCTTCTTACCCTTGCTATCATGCACATCTCAAACAAATTCCAAACTTTCTCAGAATCTAAACAAAACAATTTGAACAAACACATATATAAAGGTATGTAAAACAAATAGAGAATGAGAGAGAGAGAGACCTGGACTGAGAAATCATGAATGGATTTTTGAGGGACTGATTCAGAAGCACCTAAATCTCTTTCTTTTTCTACTAATCTACAGTAGCTCTTATCTCCTTTTCAATTCCATTTTTGGGTTTTGGAAAGCTTGAAGCTGTAAATCTTCTAAAAATCTAATCTTTTTTTTGCTTTTCTTACTGCATCTGGTTTTGTTTTTTGACTCCATTTTTAGATTTGGAGTAGACCCAGTTGCTCATTTTCAGTTTATACAATTTGGGTTCTATTTTTCACTGAAATAATTTTAGTATTTTTTTCTGAAAACGAAAACAGAGTGAATATATTTTTTTGCTTATTGGTCAGTGATAAATCTGATGTCATTGTTAAAGTTTAGGCTATTAGGCATAGATTTCTGTTGTTTTTGTGAGATTTTTCTAATTTTTCACTTGAATCTTCAATTCTTCAGCTGTATAGAACAAACCCATTTCCAGATTTAGGACCTAGTCAAACATCTTGGGCTCCATTGATCGATTCCGATGAGCAAACTCCATTCTCTAATGTACCGTTTTCCATTACTCTCTCTTTCTCTCTCAATTATGCATTGGCAAAGCAATAATCAAAAACTTTGATAGAGAATTTCACAGTCGATCGATCTTCAAGTTGTTGAAAATAATCGAGATAAAAGCATCAGACAGAGAGAGAGGGATGTGAAACTTAAATGTCTCATAAATGGTGGGGTTGACATGAAATAAGACTCATAGATGGGATCCACCTTTTGTTAGACATTTATATCTCATTGTGTATTTGGTCTATGTGTTGAATAAAGGAGATGTCCAAAATTGTAACAACCATGAATGAATCAAGCTAATGTGTCATCTAATGAAAGTGTGAGAGAGGGTGATGGAATGCCGATTGCGAAATATAACAGAGGTGTCAGAGAATCAATTTGGGTTTATGCCTAGCAGGTCAACAATGGAAGCGATCTATCTTTTGATAAGAGTATTAGAAAAGTATAGAGAAAAAAAAAGACATTCATATGGTGTTTATCAACCTTGAGAAAACATATGATAGAGTGCCCCGGGATTTAATATGGTGGGTGTTAGAGAAGAAAGGGGTGACAAAAGGTTACATTAATGTGATTAGGGACATGTATGAAAGGGTAGTGACCACTATTAGATTGCCTGCTAGAAAGACAAATGAATTTCCTATCACCATAGGATTACACCAAGGATCTATTTTAAGTCCTTATCTTTTTACTTTAGTTATGGATGAGTTGACGAGAAATATTCAGGATGACGTTCCATGGTGTATGCTTTTTGTTAACAATATCGTGCTAGTGGATGAGACTAGAGAATGAGTTAACACAAAGTTAGAGATTTGGAGAAAAGCTCTTGAATCTAAAGGATTCCGGATAAGCAGAACTAAGACAGAGTACATGGAGTGTAAATTTAGTAACAGTAACAATGAAAACAGAGGAGAAGTGAAAATTGAGAACCAAGAACTGCCTAAGAGTGAACATTTTTGTTATGTAGGGTCGATTATCACAACAACGGGGGAGATTGATGCAGATGTGGCCAATAGGATTAAGGAGGGATGACACAAGTGGAGAAGTGCGTCTGGAGTACTGTGCGATAAACGAATACCTACTAGACTAAAAGGTAAGTTCTATAGAACGGCTATTAGACCAGCGATATTGTATGGAACAAAGTGTTGGGCAACCAAAAAATAACATGTAAATAAGATGAGTGTGGCTGAGATGAGGATGCTAAGGTGGATGTGTGACAAAACTAGACAAGATAGAATTAGGAATGGGTGTATTTGAGAATGGGTAGGAGTAGCACCGATAGAAGATAAGTTGAGAGAGAATCAATTGAGATGGTTTGGTCATATTCAACGGAGACCAACAGAGGCAGTAGTGAAGAGATACAATGCTGTAACGGTAGATGGAAGTGTTAGGGGATGGGGTAGGCCTAAATTAACGTTGGCTAGTGTTGTAAATAGATATATAGATCTACTTAATTTGACTAACGAAATAACCTTTGATAGGGCCACGTAGAGAAGAAGGATTCATGTAGCCGACCCCATTTGATGGGACTTAAGGCTTGGTTTGATTTGGTTTGTTTATAATAGGGGTGATTATGGATTCGCCCAACCCGCCTCACTCGCCTAACCCGATTTAACCCAATTGATTTTAGGTGAATGTGTGTCTCTTGACAGACGGATACAGATGAAATATTTTAAAATTTGTAGATACAATTAGGATGGCAGATCAACCATCATGCATCCGTATGAACCTGATCCATCGTAGATGAAGTTCAAATAAAATAAAAAGGCTAACAAGTAACAATATAGAGTATAAATAATAAAATATATATGTTTGTGAAAATGAAAAACAATACATCATAGAAAAATAATACATATTTTTTCAGATTAGTAGTTGTTGGATATTGTAAAAATAATGAATTATAATTCGAAAAAATGTCTAAAATTTGTAAAATCTATACGTTCAAACCGATCGCATCCATCAGCCAACCTACATGGCCCTCTCAATTCACATACGCCAAATCAGTAGACAAATGCAGATTGGTTTTTTTCCAATTCGCCAAATTTTAGATGGATAGCGGTTGGGATACTCATAAATGATTTGGGTGTATCATGAAAATATATATATATATATATATATATTTTAAATTAATGTGTATTATTCTTATTAATAAATTTATATTAAAATATAATAACAATTAAAATTTTAAAATTTTAATTAAATATTAAATTATTATTTAAGTGCAAATAAAATCACCTCAAAATTTTTAAACTAATTATACCAATACCTCTCCCAACATATGGTGGTTGGCCTACTTGAATGAGGTTAGTGAGGATCCTTATTTCACAAGGCATTGGGAGGAGTCCGGATCCTCTCCGGCCAACCTCTCCAACCCTTTCTCCGATCAAGGGCCAGGATTTGGCCACGTCACTTTGGAGATGATCTACGACTCAGATCAGATTAGCTTTAAAAAAAAAAATTATCCTATTTTTGTGTTTAGCTTCTTTAAACATAAATTTATTCAATTCATTAACATGATATACTCTTCTAGAACTGGCGATTTTTTAATTTTTATTTTGCTTTTGCTTTGTTGGATTAAAACCTTGTGAAATTTTCGCAAATTAAAGTTTTTCATTTTTCTAGAAACACCATCAAACATAAATTTCTCAAATTTTCAACAAATTTGGTTGGCTTACAATTTTTATTTTTTAATTTTCTTTTGATGTTACTACCTCAAATAATATAAGTGATTCTTCTAAGAGCACTTGGTTGATAAATTCAATTTTAAATTTTCTTTATCCCAAGATCCACACTGTAAATTACTTTGTCCATAAAGAAAACCTCTTGCAAATTTGGGAAGATGATGGGAGAAGGGTTTGGGAAGACAAAAGCAATGGTGTTAACAAGGATGTAGAAAGTGAAGGAAAAGGGACCACCGTATATATATACATGTACAGATGATATTGAGAGACATATTTGTATCGTTGTCTATATAAATTTTTGTTGAGTTTCATTATTTTCTCTTCTCTATTTATTCACTTTTTGATTGTAGAAGGCTTGTTAATATCTCTCTCTCTCTATATATATATATATATATAAAATAGCTTAATTTTTTGAGATTCGTCTTTTTTCTTTTTTTTTGATTTTGCCTTTTCATTTTGAATAATGAATAATTTACAAATGGGGGCTTATATGTTGAATGAAGATTTTTTCGTAATTATGCGAACATTCTTAGTCATTTATTAAATAGGTTTTTTTTGTAATTACATGAACATTCTCAGTCAATTATGAAATAGGTTTTTCGGTAATTGTGCAAATATTCTTAGTCAATTATGAAACATAAATATTTTTTGGGAAATTTTTTTTAAGGTCCCTGGTATTAAGATTTTATAGCATAAAGGACATTCAATATTTTCGTATTGTTTAAGATTCATTAGCATCGATTCAGAGAAAATTCGATCTTGAGAATTTTTATGGACTTCCCAAAGAATTTCTATGGATTCCAGTGTAGAGATTTTCTCTAGATTTCCAAAGAATTTCTCTAGTTTTCATAAGAGTTTCTCTGGCTTCAAATCAGAAAATTTCTCTGCCTTTCCAATCACGATGTGCAATACACAAATCGATCTAGAAAATTTGAAATTTCTCTAAGTTCAAACCAGAGAAATCCAGAGAAAATTGATATTTCTCTGGTTTTGTTCAAAAATTTCTCTGGCTTTGTTCACAGAGAATTTAAATTTCTCTGGCTTTGTTTTAACTAAAACCAAATAAATTTTAGCACAATGATTTTAAACCAGAGAAAAATGTTTTAACAAAACCAGAGATATTTTAGAAAATATTTTTTGTGTTTGTTTACAATTTTAAACCAGAGAAAATTGTTTTAACCAAACCAGAGAAACTTTCCCTAATTTGCATCTTTAGACTTAGTAGTACTTGCACTAAATCAGAAACTACACTAGAGATCGATCCTTACTACCCAAGTAATAGCATCAACTCACCAATGATGTAGAAGAGCTTTGCTAGCAGCATAGTAGGTTCGGATCAACATGGCATGAGACCTTCATCATCATATGGTGCAATTCAGAAGCATAACAACTCATAGGGTTGTGCATAATACCGCCAAAACCGCACTGAATCACTTCGAACCGCATAATTTTTCAACTCTGGCGGGCAGGTTGGGCGGGTTGGGGTCCTAGGTCTGGCGGATGGGTGCTGGTGGCGGGTGGAATTTTCCAACCCGCAGTACAACCCGACCCCACCTGACCCTACCCGCTTATTGTTTCAAATAATAATCCCTTGTTATACACACACACAACAAGTGAAATTCCAGCCATAGATTACACACACACATCTATCATACATATACTCATACACACACAATAATTTCCCAATTAAACCTAATTGACACCCATATTTCATTTCATTCATCATCGATTCATCACCACTATGCACAACATCTCGTCTCATTCCTCTTCATTACCTTGCCGATCAGTTGTGACCGCCACTGTTAGCCTCTCCTCACCACCGCTGTTAGCCTCTCTTCACTGTTGCTACTGCTGTCTTCTTCTCTCGCCGATCGGCGCTGCCTACTCGTCGTCGTCGCGTTGGTACGTGGCTTTTTTTTCCCCTCTCTCTCTCTCTCTCTCTGTTTTCTCTCGTTGCTCTCTCTCTGCTCTTTCTCGCTACTCTCTCTGTGTTCTTTTTTTCTCGTTGATTTCTCTCTCTCTCTGTGTTTTTTTTCTTTTCTCTCGCTAATGTCTCCCTCTCTCTGCTTTTTTCTTTTCTCTCACTGCTCTCTCTTTGTTCTTTTTTCCCGCTGCTCTATATACATATACTCCCTCCGTTCTATATATATACATATATATATAACTCACTGATAATTTTTATTTATACATACTTATCATCATTGATAATTTTTATCTATACGTAAAGTCATATTGATATTTTATTTATTTACTAATCATTCATGTAATTTTTTTATTTTGTAATAGAGAATTGATGATAAGGGAAATACAAATGATTGTTGCTTTGCTAGTGGAAACACTCCTGCACCAATTGCAGAATCAACTACTGTTGCTAGTTCTATCACTACCACAATGCCTGCAAAATTTTTTGGTAAAACTCGTCCATGCCCTAGTATTAATTTAGATAAAAAGAAATCTGATGTTTGGAAACACTTCACCTTATTTGATGATTGTGAGCCTGATAAACCTAGGCTGCTTGTAATTATTGTGGTAAGGATTATGGTGCTCATAGAAAACAAGATGAGACTAATAATATGAATGTATGAAGTTTCCTATTAGCGAAGTGGACAAAAAAACAAAAAACTCTCTTTTGTTAAAAAATAAGGAGAGGAGAAGGAATATAATGGTCGAAGGATTGGATCTCTCAAAGTAGTAGGATATGATGAATAACTTTGTAGGGAAACACTAGCAGAGATGATTATAATTGATGAATTACCTTTTAGGCATGTGGAGAAGGAAGGGTTTAGAAATTTTTGTTTAGTTATGCAACCTAAGTTTTCTATCCCTTCTCGCACTACTGTTGCTTGTGATTGTCTGAACTTATTTACTGATGAAAAGCAAAAATTGAAGAAAGTTCTAAGGAAGCAACGAGTATGCCTAACCACTGACACTTGGACGTCAATTCAAAATCTAAATTATATGTGTGTCACCGCCCATTGGATTGATAATGATTGGAATTTGCACAAAAGAATTCTTAGTTTTTGTATAGTTTCTAATCATAAGGGTGAGACAATTGGCAAACAATTAGACAAATGCTTGCAAGACTGGGGGATTGATAAAATTTTCACTATTACAGTTGATAATGCAAGCTTTAATGATAGTGCTATTACATTTTTAAAGAGAAGAACCAAAGATTGGCATTCCACTATTTTAGCAAATAAGTTTTTGCATATGAGATGTTGTGCACACATAGTGAATTTAATTGTTTGTGATGGTTTAAAAGAACAAAATCACTCAATCGCCAAGATTCGAAAAGCTGTGAAATATGTAAAGTCATCTCCAGCTAGGCTACAAACTTTTAAAAATTGTGTGGAACATAAAAAGATTATTTGTAAAAGTTTGCTATGCCTTGATGTTCCAACAAGGTGGAATTCCACCTATTTGATGTTGGAGGTAGTCGAGAAATTCCAAAAAGCTTTTAAGTGTTTAGAAGAGGATGACCCACGATTCAAGTTATTTTTCATGGAGAATAATTATGAAAATGAGAATGCAAATGAGAATGATGGTGGAAGAGGCAAAGGGAAAGGAAAAAGATTCATTTCATATCTTAAAAAAGAAGATTGGGAGGTAGCTAGAGTCTTTGTCAAATTTTTAAGACTTTTTATCATGTGACTTTGCAACTTTCAAGGTGTTTTCATGTGACATCTAATGTTTTTTTTGTTTTTCATCAACTTGTATCGGTGCAATCCAAATTATTTCAATTGAGTAAAAGTGGAGATGTAGTATTAAGTAACATGGTTGATAAAATGAAATTGAAATACGATAAATATTGGGAAAATCTTGATAATATCAATTTCTTGTTATATGTTTCCATTGTGTTAGACCCTCGCTACAAATTGACATAGCTTAAGTTTTCATTCAATAGTGTATGAAAATGACAAGGTAGAAATTTTAGTGGCGAGGTAAAGACAACATTAGAGCGCTTGTTTGATCATTATGTTTAAAAGAACAATGTTGCTAATGTTACACCTTCAAATGCAAGTAAAGCTCCTCAAGTGTTGGAAGTTGATGAAGAGGAAGAGGAAGAGGAAGATCCCATGACACTCTTTTCCTCTGAATATATTAACCATTTAGAGTCGAAAAAAAGTGTGGAGAATGAGTCAGAGTTGGAAAAATATTTGGTTAATGATTGTGTAGACCCAAGAATTCCAAACTTTGATATTTTGAATTGGTGGAAGGTTAATGGCAATAAGTATAAGGTTCTTTCTCTAATAGTAAGAGATGTGTTGGCTATCCAATTTCTATAGTGGCTTATGAGTCAGCTTTTAGTACCAGTGGACATGTGCTTGATCCATTTAGGAGTTCTTTGACGCTAAAGATGGTGGAGGCTCTAATTTGTGCACAAAATTGGTTACGATCTTCATCAATTCCAATCAATCTTAGAGAATGTATGGATGATGTTGAACAATATAAAGAAATTGAGTTAGGTAACTTTTTTTATTTGTGTTTATTTTAAATTAATTATTCAATATTGATTTTAGCTTTTATGTAATTTTGAATCACATTAAAAATATTTTTTATTTTTTAGAATTTTTTGCATCATCTACTACACAAGAAGCAACTATTATTGAGGACTAATTTGTCTCAAAGTTAGTTTAGTTTTAAAGTTCTTGAGGTTAGACTTAATTCTTACTCTTAAATATTATTTTGTTGTATTGGTTTTTTTTTTTATAATGATTTTGACGATAGTTTTTTGTTATTTATTTATGTTTTCTTTGCTTATGTCTATAGATTAATGAAGTTTTGGAGTTTGGTTGAAGCAATTGTGAATGATTGAAGTTATTGTGGAGTTTGATGAGTAGATTAACTTTTTGAACTTTTGGATTATTTGTGGACTTTGATGATTAGATTAACTTTTGAGAACTTTTTTTAGAACTATGTTGGATGTTGGATGTTGGATGTTGGATGATATTATGTTTTTTAGTATTATTGCCTTGTTAAATTGTTATTGTATAATTTGTTTAGATTGTTGGATTTTAGTTTACTAGTTTGTTTAATATTTAATGTCATATTAGATGAATATTTTAATTTTGACTATTTCAGTTAATTTATAAAATAGATCTTTTTACTCTTTGATTCAAGTTTTGTAATTTGAATTATATTTTTTATAAACCACCAATCCGCCCGAACTGTCAAGGCAAATCCGCCATTATTTGCTAACCGAATCGCCGATTTTTGGTAAGAAAAATGGTGAATTCTAATGACACTTTTATCAATCTGCCACTCGTCATACGGTTTATATTTTTCTTTTAAACCGCACCGACCCGCACCGTGCACACCCCTAACAACTCATATGAACACTTTCAAACACAAAATGATCAGTCAAATCTAGTAGGGATCAATGATGGAGGAGGAGGATTCAATAACCCAATGCTGTAGAAAAGCCCACAAGAAATCGCCCAGTTGTTTGACTCTAGAACAGGTAGCGGCGGGGCTATGAATGAGATGGGAATCTTTGCAGGAATATTCTTGAACAACACAAAACATGAGGAGGATAGTAATAGTTCTAGTTTGATACAAAGAAGAGCTCCAACAGGTCAAAATCTGACAGATGATCCAACGCTGTCGCAAATTTGAATGATGATAATGATGATGATGATGATCAAATTGAAGAAAGTGATAATTTAGATCGAAGTGGATTGGATTTTGTAATAGATTGATGCCAAGATGATCATGCGATTGAGGAAAATGATGAAAGTTAGATGCTTTGTGGTGTGAGAGATCATGAAGAAAATGTGGATTGCTCTGTTTCTGTATCAAACTCTGGATTGAGAGAGAGAGAGAAGAGGGGTTGTTTGGTGCGAGAAGATTGAGAAGAGAGAATGAGCGAGAGAGTGTTATCTATGGGTGTGGGTGAGGGACCTTAGATTACAAAAAAATTAATGTGGACTTTTCCCATTACTAAAAGTTAGAGGGGGATGATAGACCATTTTTTTCTATTTTGTTTTTTTAAATACGAATCGGTCCTATAATATTAGTGTGTATCAAGAAATTGGACGTATTTAATAATTTTTTGGGTGCAAATAGAAAGGGGACTTACGGGCCGGTCCCATGGAAGTAACTTAATTTCGGTAAACTCTTGTCCTATTTTCGTTTCCAATTTTACCCTTCAATATCACACCATACGCGTGAAGCAAAGAAGGTGATCATGAGTTCTCCCTTGCGCGCGCACGTGCCTTTTTAAGGGTTTTATTGCACACAAACGTGTGAAGATTTGGAAATTGGAACAAACGAAGAGATTTTCGGCCAATCTCCCACCGTTTCCAAAGAAATTGCCAACTGTTTTCATACCAATTCTGAATAGATCTCTAGCAAATCTCTCACCGTTTCAATCTATATTCCGATTCGAACCCCTACTCTCTTGTTTAGTTCATCTTCAACAAACATGCCAATCAAACGTGAGTCATACTCATGTTCCCTTTCTTCTTTCATAGCCATACTTAAGTGATAAAATTTGACTTCAAGCTATTTTCAATGTGTGTTATACAATATTAATTTATCAGTGATATTCAACTTCATAATCATATCTTCATGTTCATTTGCTATACAATGATGGATTTGCTTACTTTTGCTAATTTAGTAATAAAATTTTCTATACAATGAAAGATTTGCTTACTTTGCCTAATTCAGTGATAAAATTTGCTATAACAATGATAGATTTGCTTAATTTTCCTAATTGAGTGATAAAATTTGCTATTCAATGACGAATTTGCTTACTTTGCCTACTTCAGTGATGAAATTCGTTATAACAATGATAGATTTGCTTAATTTGCCTAATTCAGTGATAAAATTTGTTATAATGATGGATTTGCTTACTTTGCCTAATTCAGTGATAAAATTTGTTGACTTTGCCTCATTAAATGATAAATTATCAATCGTTTTCTTCTTCATCATGATATCTTCATGTTCTTTTGCAATTTGGAATCTAAACTTTTCTCTACAGTTATATATTTGCTTAATTTGCATAATTGAGTGATAAATTCTTCTTAGTTTGCCTTGTTCAGTGATAAATTCTTCTTAATCTTCAATATTTATACTCGATGTTTTTTTACAGATGTTCCTAGTCATCATAGAAGATTACGTCATCAAGAAACAAGTTTCTCAAAGAAGAAAAAGATTGACATAGTTGAGTGTGTTATAGAGCCAACAACAAATAAGAGTGAAAATCAAGTAGAAGTTGAATGTGAATCTAACATTGACCATGGGGAGACCAAACAATAGCAACTGAAACAAGCTACACAACTGCACAAAGCAAGAGGGAAGGAAAAGGTTGATAAAAGAAAAACTAGGACTGAACAGATACATGATAATAAAGCAAATCATGTCTACCATTCTAACATTCAAGCTCTTATCAAGTTTTTCAAGACAACAAAACTGAGAGAGGAGCATTTGGCACTATTGAGAAAGACTCCTTTTTCACTTCTAGTTGATAAATTGAGTAAAAACAAGGTGAAAATAAGAGATTCTATGAAATATGATGACGTGGTTGCAACACTTACCAAATTGATGGAGAAACTTTCAAAATAGGTGGTAAGAAGTTAAAGTTGAAAAGTAATAACTTTAAATTGATTTTTGGGATTGCATGCGAACGCAAGAAGATGAATCTCTCATATGGAAAAAAAAAACGAGATAGATTTGGTGAAAAGAAGGAAATAACAAAGAGTAGAATGACAAGAACATCAATCACAAAATTGATCACTCAACTTTTAGAAAGTAACAACAACGAGGATATAGAAGATGTTGTCAGGCTTGTGTGCCTCTTGATCTGTTTGCTTTTGCTATATCCGAGCACTGGGACTATAATCGGTTGGGGATTCATGAAATATATCGAGGATATTGATAGAATAAATTTTTATGATTGGTGTGGCGTAGCGGAACAACAGCTTACAAGATCAATAGCAAGCAACATGAACCAAATCGATAAAGTCTTTGGATGTGTGATGGTCTTATTAGTAAGTAAATATCTCACTTACAAGTTATAAGATGTAATATTTACATTTAGTAAATACTTAGTTATAACATTTTTTTTTCCTCAACAGTATTGGATATGCGAGCATACAAGCATCATCAAACCAAATGACAAGAACGCAATCCCAAGATTTGTAAAATGGAACATCACATATCTGGGACAACAATTAACAAATTCATCCTTGCATGATCTGAAAAATATTGTGGTATGCATTGATAACCTTTGTTTTACTTAAATGAATGATAGATTTTGTTATGCAGTGATAAATTTTTGCTCACACTTATAAATTTACTTAATTTGCCTAACTTAGTGATAAATTTCCCGTAGTTTACCTAATTGAGTGATAAATTCTTCCTAATCTTCATGGTGTCACATTTCTGGTAGAAAATTATTTAGGCATTTCATCTGTGCTAGGAAATTATTCGAGAAACAAGTTTTATCAGTGTATAACCTTTATTTCCTTAATTGAGTGATGAATTTTGCTATACAGCGATAAATTTTGATATAGAGTGATAAATTTTTGCTTACAGTTATAAATTTGCTTAGTTTGCTTAATCGAGTAATTTTGCTTAATTTCGCTAATTCAGTAATAAAATATTGTTATCATGGACCAAATCACTAGTCTTATTACAAACAAGCTATGTCAACCTATGATACATAGACTCGGGTAAATTTTGTCGGGTGCAGGTGTATATCTAGAGGTCGGACCCATCAAACCTCAAATTTAAAGGTATGCAAACTCATCAGAAAGGTGTAATATTTTTAGATTAATTTTTATATTTTTAATATATCATGAGAGATAAAATGGTATTACATGTAAGCTGTAACACATAGTATTAAAAAGGTATTTTCACTCATTTCATAGTAATCATAAAACATAATATACATATAACATTAGTGTTAAATATAAATATATATGGAGTGTTTGATGGAAAGTGTCTAATACATATCCTACACACCCTTGTCCAATTGTCGGATGTCCAACATGGGTATTTGATTTATTCTGAAGAATGTATGTAACATAAATGTAAACAGTTCACCCACAAATATTTTTTCTCAGTTGTTGGGTAATCTATAAATAGAAAGGCTAAGACAACAAAGGCTCATATAAAGTGGCCTTTAACCTTAAGAACGATAAAGCATTGCCATGTAAAAATTGTGATGAAAATTACTTGATCAGAAGAAAATGGTTGTAAAAAATCAAAATTTTCTAACCTATGTCTTACCATCTTTGACTCTCAAGGAAGTTTCATTCACCACCTGAGTTTGTGTAACCTTTATCATGGTTGACTGTGTTGACCCTCCAATTGATGGATTAATATCTAAATATGAGGTTGAGGATGGAAAACAAATCAAATTTTATTAATCATTGTGACTTGGATTTGTATGTGTGGACGCGCCCTCGGGCTTTATGCCACCACAGTTCGGACTCCCTTTTGTATCACGGTTCTTAGTCTGAACCAAAGAGTCCAAATCTGGCAAATCGTTTTGAGAAAACAGATTTTTAGAAAAGAAGTGCCAAACATAGACTGCTTTGCCAGATACAGAGTCACCACCTAAATATTTTTTAATGGGGGAATTTAGGAAACCCTGACTCGTTTGCCTAAGGCCACGTGTCCGTCATTACCAAAGTTGTCTCGGCTCAGGAACTTGGGTACGATTGGGGAAGGTCAGCTATGAGCACCCTCTCTCGCCCGATCCGAAGATCGGCCTCTACTAACCATGATATCCAATTTTGAAAACGTTATGTGTTCTTATTCCGATTAATTAACTAGAATTACTATGTGATGCGCACAACAAAACAAGTATAGACTAGATCGCCTAATTTGGAACAAAGTATCGCATATCCGTTTGTTTGGAAAATGTTTTGAAATTTGCTACTCGCGAGTAGGCTAAAACACGGATTTTGATGAGTTGTTCCAACTCAAGCAATCCAACCTTCACCCACAGGCATTCAGGCAGTTCATATCACATAAGCATCTAGCCACATGGTAAGCATGCTGTCATGTTAACATTCACACTCGTGTGAGATGCTAAAGTACAAAATACTTACAGTGTACTCCAAGCCAAAACAAAGAACTCGTTAGCAATCAATGTATGATCCGAGTCCATGTTAAGTGCCTAATGCAACGCATACAGAATGCAATTAGGATAGGCTCGGCTAATCCTAGGATGGCATGTGAAATGCAACCATTTGATGCACATATTCAAGTTAGATTTGAAATACTTATGCAGTTAGCATGATGCGCCGAGCCCGGTGCATGCAATGCTGATAAATGATGCACGCATGCATAGCATAAGGTATGCTAAATTAAATATGCCCTAATACTAACCATCAAAGCAGGTAAGTAAAAAGGAGAAAGAAGTGGGGGTTGGAAAACATGCATACACGCACCCACACTTATTACAAATCCGCCCTAGTTCGGAGGGACCAAAAGAATAATACAATTAATTAACCTACAAGCTAATTAATTATTACAAACAAATTAAACTAGTTAAGCAAATTAACTAATCTAATAAAACAGTAAACAGCCTCGGGAAGAGAGCCCAATGTAATGCATGCTCGGTTCCATTCGGAAGTCCACTACCATGCACAAGTTGCCTCTGTTTTTACTGTTTGGCACCTCTGAAAATTGCACAAACTCCAAGGTTGCTTCTCTGAGTTCTGTGGAACACCACCGGCCATGACGAATGGTCCCCGGCCATGGGGAATGGTCATCGACCACCTGTGGAAATATCGGCCACAAATTGTTAGTCGGTCGGCACTGTATGTAGCCGATCGGCCAAAACTTCCTGCAGAACCTGTTTTGACAGCAGCAGAGGGCAAAACAAGGCATGTCAATGCATTTCAAGCAAATGTGTGTACCAACACATTCCTTATCATGTTTGTGACTTAAAGGGACATGGTTCTCGATTCTTGGATCACCAACCGCGCATTTCAATGCGTGATGGCCCAAGAAACCAAGTATGCACTTTGATTTCAAATGAGATGCACATCAAACAAACAAGTGAGGCTCAACCTCTATCATACTCAATTCAAGAGGCAAAGCATGCATGCCAATGCAATGTAACCTAGGCATGTTAACTAAGTATGCAACATGGGCATGCAATGCACAATGCATACTAGACATACAACCTATGCAAGCAAGCATGCAAGGCATGAGGCAATGCAAACCAACAAGTGTGCAAGATGCAATGTGGATGTTCAAGCATGTAGCAACACATGGAGCAAACATGTTAAACAACCTAAACATGTAACAACACACAAGTATGCAACAACACACAAGGTGAGCATGCAACAACATGCGAATAATGGACTTAAACTAATTTGGACAGCTCTATACTAAGCCCAAAACAGTGGCCAATTTCTAAGAGAATGAGGACTAAATAACATGCAACACAAGGACCAACACTTAGGCATTGAAGAGTAACTCTCAAGCACACTTAAGAGGATGAAAACATGGACAAATGGCATGCATTATAAGCTCTGAAAATCAAGTCATGAAAGGTGCCAAACCAACTAGACAAGACAAACAAGGCATGCAAGCAAAGCCAAAATTCAAGGCAAGCCAAAAGTGTATTGAACTACACTTAGAAAAATCCGACATGGCATGAATTAAGCAACCAAAATTAGAGTTTTGGCATATTAAGACAAAGCCAATAACACATCTAGATGGCATCTAAATGGCTTAAACATGCAAGCATGCACAAGGGCCTAAACAAGGGGCATAAGACAACAACCTTTTAACACATTAAAGGGGCATCAAATGCAAGCATGCAAGCATGTCATGAGGACTGAAATGACATGTTAAATGGTTCCAAACCACTGGAATAATGCAAGTAATGCATGCTCATGGTTCATACACTTGAGGCTTACAAGCCAAAAATGCAAAGAGGCTAAACAAAGCATGGCAAGCATGGCTACAACAACCTACATTAGACCTTAAGCATGGAAAAACAAGCCTAAAAGCTTCACAAAGCTTGGCCAAAACAAGCAAGTATGGTAATCTACATGCTAAGTACATGTTAAGGCAAATGATGGCATTACAAGACATGTATGCTAAACAAGCATGGTGTGCCTAAACCAACATAAAACAGTGCTATAGCATGGCAAAATAACACTAAATAGCAGCTAAGATATGGCCAACATGAACCTAAATAAGATGCTCACTCAAGAGGCTAAAATGGCCCTTGTCAAGGACAACAAGGAGAGGGGGTGGCCCTCTCCTTCGTAGGACCTCAAGGCACCATCCTCACCACTAAAATCCCTCAAGATTTTAGTGGTGAGGAGGCCCAAACAAGGTGGTCCCAGAGCTCAACCAAAATGGCACAAAATAGGGCCAAACAAGCCCTAAGAGGGGTCAAACAACCCCGAAGCTCAAAAAACTCTTAAACAACTATTTAGAGCAGGCAAAAAAAAGACTTTTATATGTTATACACAAAGTCTAAAAATAGTTTCAAGATAGGTGAAAAAGCTATGCAAAAATGGGGATAAAGGGGTAAGATTCTTACCCTTGTAGACCCTCGTCACAAACAATGTTCCAGTTGGTTCTTCAAGTTTGAATCCACTCAAGAACACCAAGAACAGCTCTCTGGCACCTCAGTAGTCAAGGTAAGGTGTAATGGTGGGTGTTTGTGTGCAATAATAAGACCAAACACACACTTATACACAAAAGAGAGAGAGATATAGAGATGGGAGATATGCAAACCCTAACCCTAATATCAGAGCTCTAAAAAATTTTTGTAACCCTAATGGAGGGAGAAGAGGCTCCCTCTTATAGAGATCACTCTTGCAAAGCTTCTCAAGTAAGCTAGTCAAGAGGGAGATCCCTCCATACACGTGTATGGAGGGGAGCAAAGTGTATGCCAGTTAGCACAGCTGGCATAAAAATATCTACAAAAGTAGATGAACAGTGGTCGGCCAGCCAAAAATGCAATTTGACTAAAATAGATGGCCGGTCAACCATCTAGAGTGCCGGTCGGCCAAACATTTGGCCGATGGCAACAAAACCCTGCCGGTGGCCTCAAGCCATGGCCGGTGATGTGTGGGAATGGCCAACAAGCCATTCCCTGCCCCTCAAAGGCAAAACACAAGTGTTTGGTGCAAAACCAAACACAAAACAGTCGAGTCGAGAGATCCTGAGGCAGGGCGCGTGGCCGAGACCTCTGGGAACTCAAGACGAACACAAACAGGGATGATCACCGAGTGTTCAAATGGTGACATCCAAGTCTTGAGGATGGTCAAAAATGGGGTGTCTACAGTATCATGCAGTCATTATATGCCGTTCTCTTAGTCTGCGTTCTTCATAAGAACAATATCCAGAAAATAATTCACAAACCAGGGAATTAAGAATAATATTGTCAAATAACCAAACAAACCATACATTATTTGATATTGAACATAGAGCAAATTGTGTACATAAGCAACTATAATGAAAGAACCATATGATTCCAATTAAATTGCATCAATAATACCACAATCCAGGAGAGAATCAAGGGAATATAACTGTGAAGTAGCCTAATAAACCACACATTATTTGATATGAAACATAGTGAAAGAGCATAAATAATACCATAATCCAAGAGAGAATCAAGTGTCTATAAGATTTACTTAAGCCTTAACAGCCTTTGACCACCGAAATAACAAACACTAAAGTAATTTACCATCATAATAAGCATACCAAGGGAAAAAAAAGCTTTGAATAACCACTTTGAGTCCTTATGCTAATCAATGTCTGGGAAAAAAATAATTAATAAAATAATAAAATATAAACTAAGCTCAAATCCTGGTCAAAAATGCACACACACAACCCATGAATAACCACTGGCTATAACAAAGAACTAACAAACAGTGATGTTAGTGTTTTATATTGTCACGACCCAAACCCGCCCCTATGGGTTTAGCACTGTAACCGGCCAGTAATCCGTGATTACCGAAGGCTTGCTTAACAGTAATGACAGTAATACAGAGTAAAGGGGCTGGCGGAAGCCAAAACAGTAAATAAAAGGTGTCCAATGAGCTGTGACAGTTTGAATGCAAAAAGACTTTTATGAACAAGTCACAATCGTAACCAAAACACATTTACATATCGGATATACATACATACAAGTTAGAGATTCAATCCCTATGCCATAACTGTACAGAAGGAGTCTATAACATCTATTACAAAACAGAGATAGAAGGGTGAATCCGAACACCCCAAAACAACCGTAGCTTGAAAGGACTTGGAACCTCGAGGTGAGGCACGGTGGTTGGCTTGACAAAACAAGAGCTAATCCGACGCTCCTAGCTCCGGTCCGGTGCCTAGACACCTACATATATATATATATATATATAAACAGTGAGTTAAAGCCCAGTAAATAACAGTTATGTAAAGAGGTTAAGAATGAATGTCCTTTCAGTAATTAAACAGTCATATCAGTCACTTAGAAACCATAACAGTCATATGTGGTGCATCCCATAGCAAAACAGTACAGTAGGTCTTAACAGACCGAACAGTCAGTCGATGGCCATCATAACAGTAATAGTAGTGGTTCTAAACATGGGAACCGACAGAGATCTCTATGTCAGTAGCAGTAACAGTAAATTGTTATGGATGCCACGAATACAGTTTACAAACAGGACAAACATTCATTCATTAAACAATAACGTTTCAGTAAGCAGAACAGTTGATCATTCAAAAAAATAATCATAATTGAACATATCTTTACAACATTGTTACTCACAGAGCACTGGGCTAGAGACAAGCTAACGAGTGTCCTCGGATGTCAACCCTACAGTTGCAGAACGAACACACACTCGGGATTAATAACTTAGCCCCTAACTATACAGGTGTGGTTCTATAACATTATCCTCATTAAGATGCCTTAAACTTGGCCTAGGAATGTCTAGGATGGAATGAGGATGCAAAAATGCACTTTAAAACACTTTTCAAATTTTTGCTAAAACAGGGGTCTCGCTCGAGCGTGGCTTTCTATGCTCGAGCAGACATGCAGACAAAGGAGCTCCACTCGAGCATGACTTCCCTCGCTCGAGTGGACTGTAAACTCATGAAAAATTACTGGATGCACGATTTTCACGCTTGACGGACGCTTGACCTCCGCTCGAGCGTGAGACTCAGATCCTCGCTCGAGCATGACTTCCTATGCTCGAGCGGAAGTGCATGTACTCAGAGTGTACGCTCGAGCGTGAAGTCCCCCGCTCGAGCGTGGATCCAAAATCTGGAATTTCCAAATTGATCCTCAAGCACAAAATTCAACTTTTAAAGCTTTAAATTCGATTCTTTTGGGCTAATTTTTTGGAAAACACTTGAAAACCCATAATACAACATGTTTCAAAGATCAATTTGTAAAATCAAAGCCTATATGTAAGTCAATTGAACACAAATTCAAAGGAAACTTGAAGA
Source organism: Camellia sinensis (assembly GCF_055761805.1). Classification (NCBI taxonomy): domain Eukaryota; kingdom Viridiplantae; phylum Streptophyta; class Magnoliopsida; order Ericales; family Theaceae; genus Camellia; species Camellia sinensis. Next base: position 175,013,065 of record NC_138962.1, on the reverse strand, counting down.
ACAATGCAAGAACATCACATGCAAAATGTTCCAAACATAACCAAATGCAAGTTTGAACTCCAAAACATGATGAATTCATAGACTACAACCCAAATGTAGAAATGCATGTGGAAATTCTTATGAAAACAACCTCAAAATGCTAGAGTATGTGCATGCATACATGGATTAGCTACTCAAATCAACTCTTTAAATCAAATCTTGACTTAGATCACTAATTTTCCCATGAATCATGCAAGAACAACTTAAATTCACAACCAAGAAGGTGAATTCTTTACCTTAAGTCTTGAATTCCAAAAGTGCTAGCTCAATTTTGCAATTAACCTTCAAATCTTCTAAGTTCAAGCAAAATCTAGGTAAATTCAACCCTTTTCTTCTACTCCTCCTCTCTCATACAGTTTGGGTTTAGAAAAGGCTGAGGAGATGATATGAAATGCAACAATTAAGTCCAAACAAAGTTTGTAGGAAATGGCCACTCAATGGCAATTTGGTAACAACCTCAAACTAATGTGATTTAACTATATTTAATCTAATTTAATCCTTCTGAATCAAATTTTAATTTAACCTATCATAAAATCACATAAATTCTAATTAACACATAACACCAATCAGTTTCTGATTCGGCCGCCGATAAGGCCTTCAATTTGCAGTTCAAAATTAAAACATGAACAGATTCATTCAGAAATCAAACAGATAGAAATTCATTTAAAACAATACACTCCTACAATCAATTCAGGGCTTCATTCTAATCAGTTACTTATCATGCTTAATCACAGATTAGCACTAATCAGAGGTGAGGATTGTCACATATATCATATTGAGCTCTTAACCAAATTTGATTAAAACAATAACTTACAAAATTAAACATATAAATAAGCATAGAAAAAAGAGACATTTTGGGATTGTTTGCTATACCAGAAGAAGACGAAGTCGGAACTTGAACCTCTACAATGAGAGAGGGTTGAGGCTCAGATTAGGGTTCAAAAACAGGTGCCGAGGTAAAGAAGGAGCAGACAACTGATTGAGAGAATGTACGATTGGAGAGGACGATGTTATTTCGTAAAAGAATTTGGAGATGACGATGCTATTTCAAAATTTGAAACACAACATCTACATGAGGGTGGATGGTGAGAAGGGCCATTAGATCTAGGGTAATCGTAGCCTTTGATTCAATTTATATTTCTAACCCTTAGATTGAATCAATCTGATGGTCCACATTTTGACACATAGACAAATGCCCCATCCCAATGCAAAACACCCTCCTTTTGTTATAAAGATTTGAATCACCAAATGATAAATTTATTACTGAAATTTGTATCATATCATTCTTTTTAATAATTTCCATTCATGTAGAAGAGCAATTTGAAATGCACAAATGAAGAACAAAAAATATACAAATAATTGGTACCACAAACAGAAGACGAGGATGAATATGAAGAAGCTAACTTTGAAGAACAAGTGTAGATTAAAATATTTGAAAATGAAGAAAAAAACAATGATTAAAAAGATATATCAACAATTGCTACCATAAACTGAAGAGGAGGATAAAGATGAAGAAGCTAACTTTGAGGAACAAGAGCATATTGAAATATCTAAAAAGGAAGAAGAACCAATTATCAAAAAGATATTCAATCTTAGTCCAGGAAGAAATTCACCGAAACCCAAGCATGAAACAGGTGCTCAAACAAAAAAGAGGAAATCAACAACATTGCAATCAGAAAAGAATGCAACAAGGATAGCCAAATTTGAGCATGAAACTGAAGAAAGTCTAGTTCATGTGCAAAGAAATGAGCATTCTTTTGAGAAGCTAGAAAATGATAAAGAAGAAACAATGATCAAACAAAAAGTTGGTCCAAAAACTTCACTGGGATTCAAGTATCAAACATCGGCTGAAAAAAAGGAAAGCAAAAAGGAAACTTGCCTATGAAACAAATCTTTACCATGTCAAAATTAATGAACATGCCTTTGAGAAACTAGAAGAAAATATGTTGATAATCCAAAGGCTAGAAATAGAGAAGGCAAGAATTTAAGCAGAAAATGATGACCTTAAGGACCAACTCATGAACCTCAATAAACAAATTGAAGAAGAGAGGAACAAAGCAAAGACACATATGTAAGTGAAGGATGTGGAAATAGTGCTACTTACTGAAAGAATTCCAATGTTGGTTGAATCAAGTGTCTACCTTGACAGTCAAGAACAACAAATTGAAGTTGAAGTTAAAGCCACTACTCCCAAAATATCGCTTCTTGTGAGCTCAATAATAAAAATGATGAAAAATAAAGAAACAATAAGAGAGCACAAGGATCCATATTTTTGGTACATAAAGAAAAAATAACCCAACCAAAACAAGAAAGTTGATGAAGTACAACTAATGGTTGAAGAAAGGGCAAAGACCACAAAAGAAGAGGAGACACACCAACAACATCTAACAAAAGAAATGGACACTTCCTATCCACTGTTTCACAAATTGCCAAAGAGATCAATGATGAAACTCACTAATTTTTGGACAACAAAAACCAATAGGTAAGAACATGATTTGGTCCTAAAATTTTCAAATTTGGAATCTAAATTTGGGTATATAGTCATGCATTTATCAATGTATAACCTTTGTTTACTTAATTCATTGATAAATTTTGCTATATAGTGATAAAATTTGCTACATAGTGATAAATTTTACTTAATTTGTTTAGTTGAGTGATAAATTTTACTAATCTTCATGGTGTCTCATCATGGTATGAAATTATTTAGGCACTTCTGCTTATGTTGTGTACTTGAGTTCATTATTGGGATTTGATACATGAAGTAGAATAATTTGATGCTTAATTTCTTCCTCTAACCTTTCTTTGATTGATTGAGCAATAAATTTTGCTATACAATGATAAATTTTGTTTTGACATTTGCAATGATCCAATCTTACAAGGAAAGGAAATAGGCAGCTATTTGTACTTGACTGATATTGACAAAATAGTCAAATGTGAAGAACTTTTTGGAAATGTAAAATCAAATCCCTATTTGTACATATATCAATTGTAATACCTAATAATAATTTTCTTATTAACCTTTTTTGCTATTGCTTTTTAAAACAGACAATAAATGCCTGCAAGGAAATCTTAATGAGAGAAAACCAAGCAAAACCAAAGTTTAGTCTCAGCTCGCAGGCATGAATAACATATATATTTACTCCATCTTGCCATGTAAGTAATATATATATATATATATATGTATTTCATTACAATATTATCCATTCATCTTCTCTATATCAAGTGCATAAATTCTCATTCATCCAGTGTTATAGTGATAAAATTATCATTAATGAATTGCATTGTAATCAAAATTGATAAATGTGCAAAAAACAGTAGTTATTCACCACAAAGGATGAGACAAAAACAAATCAACTGTTGAACAAAATGATGTTAGAAACTGTCAAGGAAAGATATCTTCTTTTTTCAATTTTGAACGAAAATTATTGGACGTTGTTGGTACTGGATACTGAAAATGGCTCATGGAAGTATTACAATTCAATGAGACCAAGCATAGAAACAGATGACCACTTATATGAGGCAAACAAAGTGGTAAGAAATTTTTAACTAACAAATTTTATTATTTTAATCAAATTTGTCAAACACCAATTAATTATGTATTTTTTTTTTTTTTTGCAGAGAGATTATTGAGAAATACCTTCAACATCATAATCCCAAACTCATTGAAGGTAACAAGTTTCATCAAGAAACAAAAATTGCAATGAATTGTTCCCAACAAGTTGATCTTTCGTAAGTTTCTAAAACCAAAAAAGATTACAGTGATAAAATTATCATTGATGAATACTAACTTTGTTTTTTCGATGTTATTGCAGACTTGATTGTGGCGTCGTAGTTTGTTACCTCATGAGAGAATATGTCTATAACAAAGACGTCTTCCATAATCTAACAAAAGAGCAGTGCCACCAAATCAGAGCAAATATCATAAATGCTCTGTTGACTGACCAACCGACAGAGACATAACAAATTATTGATGAGACAATAGAAGCAGTATTTGAAGACAAAAAATTTTGGGACACAACACATAATGATAACAATGAAGTAGAATAATTTGACAGTTGACAATACTTTAGTAAACACCAACTCCTTTTCAAGTATATATGGTTAGAAGTAGAAACAAATAACAATATAGCATTTCATTGTTTTTGGGATACATTTATCACTGTTGGAACAAAATGCAATTATAATGATCTGATAGTTGTCAATTCTTTTGTGAATTATGAACTCCTTTTTGAAGTAGATGATTGCAAATACATTAACAGATGTTAATAGTATTTCATGGTTTCATAGTTTTTAGTTCTTGAATGATATATTCATGATTGATTATAGGTTGGATGCTTGAATGAAACATTTGAATGTTTTACTTAAAATCCCTTGATTCTTAAGAGAGCCGTTTTACTTTTTGTTATTTTTCACTGATAAATATATGACTATTAAGCATAATGGAGTTATAATTTTTTTCTAATTGAGAAATTTACGGTTTCATTGCCTTATTAAACCCATATGTTTCTCTCCCCCTCTTTGTTTCCAACATGTTTAGGTTTGAGGCATATATATATATATATATATTGGTAAGATATCACATTTTATCTTATTTACCTAAACTTATTTACTTAAAAATTTTGACTAATAAATTTATCAATGTTATTATTCAAAGGCATGAGAAAAATTTGAACCCAAGATTTTAGGTTTCATTAAGAACGCTCTTATAATTTAGACAGCATATGTATTATGATATTAATTTCTTTATTATTTGTTCTTATACTTATTTATCTAAATTGCACATGCATCGCGTCTGCCATCCACTAATTTAAAATAATAAAAAAGACTGATAAATTTATTATTGAATAAAAATTAACTGATAATAATCACTGACAAAATCATCACTAATACAAAAAAAATTATTATTTCAGCAAAATATTTGCCACACGTGGGAAACAAAAGCGTGAGTCTCACGTGATTCACACCCTTCCACTCTGACTTCGACTCCCACTACCATTGATTGAACCGAACCACTCCCACACTACCTATTGATTTCAAATCCTTACATTCTCAGGCGATATTCCGATTAAATCTCCACCGGTTTAAAACGACATTCTGAAGAAATCTTAGCGGTCATTCTTCACCGTCGGCTGAAACCCTTCCATTCTCAGGCAATTTAAACAACGAACCGAATAACTCAGGCGATTCAAACTAAATTTCTGACCAAACATGCCTGTAAAACGTAAGGAACTGAAACCCTAACTTCTCTCCCTAGTCAAACACATTTTCGAAACCGCTAGATGTTGATATTCATTTTTAATGTTAGAAAGGTAAATATATAGTCCTTGAGTTTGTAAATATGTAGATATGGTTCAATTACCACTTGCAAATTTCAACTATATTAGGGCATTTTCAGAAAATAAAAGTTGTGACATCCACAAGTACATAACTTTAGACTTTGCTTTATATAATAGATGTATAGAGAAATATATGTAGTGTTTGTTCATCAAGTGATAAGGGTGTTATTTTTCAAGTTCAAGAATAGGTTTAAATCTTGTACATTTCACTATATAATTTTTTTTTTCATTTTTGATATAAAAAATCCACTTAACAAAAGGAGATAGTAGATTTCAAAAGACTAAAGTGAGTTATTCACATACATAATACTAACCATAGATACATATACATATAGATATAGTTAAATGTACCTCTACAATTAATATATGGTCTCGTACACACCAAACCAACTGATAAGTTTATCAATTACACATTCATTTCCATAGTAAAGGTTTTTCTATGTAATGATACATTTGCAAAATTTTCATAATTCTTCTTCTTCTTCTTGGATTGATTAAATTATTCTATTTGGTTGGTAAGAAAATGAATTCAAAGAAAGGAAACTTCAATATGATGTTGTTTTGCTTTTGGGGTTTTGAATGCACATAAAAGGATCAACAAGAATGCAATCAAAATCAAATACTTTAACTTGCTTCCTAAACTTTACATTTAAATAGATGATTTCCTGACTACGCATTTGCAATTGATTCAATTTCCTAAAAATTATTATCTTTGCTTTAGACATAAGTTCATTTTTATGGTATTTTGTTGGATTGGTCTGTTATTGCTATTGCTATTCAATACAAAATTTATATAGTGATAAATTTGAATAGATATTCAAGTTTTATCAGTGTATAAGCTTTGTTTGCTTAATTAGGTGATAAATTTTGTCATACATCCATAACTTTTTCTATGCAGTGATAAATTTGCTTAATTTTCATAATTCTTCTTTTTCTTCTTTGATTTGTTGAATTATTCTGTTTGGTAGCTAACAAAGTGAATCCAAGGAATTATAGATATATTCAAGTTTTATCAATATGTAACCTTTCTTTGCTTAATTAATTGATAAATTTTGTCATATATTCATAAATTTTGCATGGTTTGCCTAATTCATTAATATCCCTGTTTCATATAGATGTTACGAGTTCTCATAAGACATTATGTAGGCTAGAAACCAGATCTTTAACTTCAAAAAGATAAAGAATCAAAAGGTTAAACTTATTACTGCCAGAACAATATATAAGGAACAAAAAGGAAGACAACAAAGACACAAAAAAGCAACAAGAGAACAAAAAGCAAACAACAACAAGAGAAACAACAAGTAAACAGCAACAAAACAAGAAAAGACTGAAACAGTAAAAGGATCAACCTGCAAATGAAACTGAAAAACAAGGAGAAATACAAGAAAGAATAAACAAACACCAACAAGAGAAACAACCAAAAACAAGAGAAAGAAGAAGCAAACACCAACAAAAGAAACAAGAGGCAAAGCAACACAAACCATGAGAGAAGAAAAACAAGAACCGAACAAATTCATGACAATAAAGCGAAGTATGTCTACCGCTCCAACATGCAATCTCTCATCAAATTCTTCAATGCAACAAAACTTGGAAAGCAGTATTTGCAACTATTGAAAAAGACTCCCTTCTTCCTTCTAGTTGACATTTTGTCAAAGAGTGCAAAATAAAGATTCAATGAAATATGATGATGTCATTGCAAAGATTTTACAAACTTACCAAATGAATGGAAACACATTTGAAATTGGTTGGGAAAATGTGAACTTGAAGAGAAATGATTTCAAGTTGATTTTTGGGATAGCATACAGACAGGAAAAGATGAACCTCTCATATGGAAGAAAAAGTGAGGTTAAAATGGTGAAAGTGAGAAAAATAATAGAGAGTTGAATGACATGTGCATCAATCCAAAAGTTGATAACCAAACTTTTGAGAAGCAACAAGAACAATAATAGAGAAGAAGATGTTAGACTTGTCTGCCTCTTGATCCGTTTAGTTTTGTTATATCCTGGCACTAGGACTACAATCAGTTGGGGATTCTTGAAATATATTAAGGATATTGACAGAATGAAACTTTATGATTGGTGTAACGCAGCCAAAGAACAGGCCACAAACTCAATATCAAGGAACATGAATCAAATCGATAAAATCTCCGAATGTGTGATGGTTTTATTGGTAAGTAAATACTTCATTTACAAGTTATAAGATATAATATTTAAGTTTCCTAAATACTTAGTTATGACAATTTTTATGTCCTCAACAGTATTTGATATGTGAGCATACAAGCATCGTCAAACCAAATGACAAGAACGCAATCCTAAGATTTGCAAAATGGAACATTACACATCTAGGACAACAATTGGAAAATTCATCCTTGCGCGATTTAGAAAATATTGTGGTATGCACTGATAACCTTTGTTTTGCTTAATTGACTGATAAATTTTGTTATGTAATGATAAATTTTTGTTTACACTAGTAAATTTACTTAATTTACCTAATTCAATGATAAATTTCCCGTAGTTTACCTAATTGAGTGATAAATTCTTCTTAATCTTCATAGTGTCATATTTGTGGTAGGAAATTGTTTAGGCATTTCTCTTTACATTGTGTGGTTGAGTTCATTGTTGTGATTTCATAATACTTTGTTTGCTTAATTGAGAGATAAATTATGAGTGGAAAATTTATCACGGAACAAATATTGTGGAGGATCTAAAAAATATTGTGACATGCAACATTTAATTCAAAAAAGCTTCCAAACCTTTTGTTTGAATGTTTTTCTATTTGTTTACTGTGCATGAGTTTTGTTTCATATTTACTTTATTTGTGTTACTTTATATTAGACTAGAATTGATTGGGTTTTTATATTGATAAATTTATCCCTAAAATTGAATTGAGTTAGACATTTTTAGCTCCATCCAACATATTAAACCAACCAATGATAAATTTATCACTGAAATTTGTATCATATCATTCATTTTTATAATTTTCATCCATGTAGGAGAACAATTTGAACTAGATAGATGAAGAGGAAAAAAATATACCGAATGTTGCTAGCAGAAATTGAGGATAAAAATGAAGATAAAGATACTAATTTTTAGTAACAAAATCATGCTAAAAATTCTGAAAAAGACGAAGAAACATTAATTGAAGAGAAATCCAAATATGAAACATGGCAACTACATCCACATGAAACATGGCCTAAAAAGAAGAGGAAATCAGTACCCTTCAAATCACAAAAGAATGAAAGAAGGAAAGTTGACAATGAGCCCAAAGTGCATAAAAATCTAGTAGATATAATTGTTTTGAGAAGACAGAAGATGATATGCTCAAAATGGAAAAGTTAGAAATTGAAAAGGCCAACATTCAAACTACAAATGATGACTTGCAGGACCAAATCAAGAAGCTAAAAAAAGATATGCAAGATCAGCAGAAAACAACAAAAAATCAAATACAAAGAAAGATGAAGAAATGAAGATACTCATTGAGAGAATTGCAATCTTGGCTGAGGCAAACAAGTACTCAGAAGAACAACACATAGAAGAACAACTTGCAATGAAGAAATTGAAAACTTCATACAAAGTTTTCAACATCCTACCAAAAAAATCAAGGCAAAATCTCATTGCACGTTAGGCGAATACAAAGAAAAAGTAACAATCTTCTCTCTTGACTCTTGTAGTTCACTTTTGGCAACTATTTATCATTAGCTCATATTGAATTTATAAGTATCAAATATTCCAAAAATATTAATAAATTTGTTATTCCAACACTAATAACTCTTTTTTCAGTGACGAGGCAATGTGGCAAGGAGCTAACCATGCAACCTATGTCTATTTACATGACATTGACAAATTACTGAAGGGTGAAGATTTGGCAAACATTGTAAGTTCGATTTGTAATTCATTGAAATAACATTTTAATGTTTGATTTATATTAATTCCTTTTTTTGTTTTTTGTTTTCAACATAGGCAATAGACGCATATGCAGAACACTTGCTTGTACAAAAATAAGGAATAATATTATTCATATTCCTTTCAAGTTGTCATGAAAGTAATACATTGTATTTGTCAATTTTTTCAGATATTTGTGTATTGTTTAATGAAAAAAAATTCTTCGCAATCTTCACGGCATCTCATCTATGCTAGGAAATTATTCAAGAAATAAGTTTTATTAGTGTATAACCTTTGTTTGCTTAATTGACTAATGAATTTTGCAATGCAGTGATAAATTTTGATTTGAAATGATATCATTTTGATCACAGTGATAAATTTACTTAATTTTGATATGAAGTGATAAAATTTTGATCACAGGGATAAATTTACTTAATTTGCCTAATTGAGTGATAAATTCTTCTTAATCTTCATGTTGTCATATTTGTGATAGCAAATTATTTAAGTCTTTCTGCTTATGTTGTGTGGTTGAGTTCATTGTTGTGATTTTATAATACTTTATTTGCTTGATTGAGTTATAAATAAAGTATTATAATTGATATTATAATACAAAAGCTTCAATTTATCACTATAAACTGTATTAACACTTACCAAAAAGTTTCATAATCGCCACCTATTTAATTTAAAAAAGTTTAAACTTAAATTAGCATTATTTATATATATATATATATATACTTGCTAGCACTTATTGACAACAAAAGATGAGGAAGCAACAAAGAGAATGCTGAGCAAATTAATGCATGGAGCCATGAAAGAAAGATACGTTCTCTTCCCAATCCACCAAAATTTTCATTGGACAATACTTGTCCTTGACATTGAAGAAGGTTCATGGAAATTCTAAAATTCCATGAAACCAATGGGAGCAACATGTAAAGATCCACATTTCAATGCCGCAAATGAAGTGGTAAAAATGCTTTCACTATCAAACTTACCATTAATCAAATACATCAATCCTGATGCATGCTCAATTATATATCAAAAGTTTATACAGTAATATATTTATCATTCTTTACTTCCTGGTTTCTCAATTGGACATAAAAAGGCTTGACATTGGTAAAATTATCATTAATTGTTTCAAATGACTTTCTAATAAAACAATTATACAAATCCATATGTTATAAAGAAAGATTATTGACAAGTACATAAAGGATGAAAAGCCAACTCTCATCGCCCCTGATAAATTTTAACAAGAGACAAAGAGAGTCATCAATAGCCTACAACAAGAAAACACTTCGTAAGTGTCACGCCCCACTTTTTATTACTCGAAGTCATTACCAAATTCATTAGCTTAATTCAATTACAAGGATAACATGCGGAAATAAACTCATATATTCAATCCATAGAAGTGATTAACGATACTCTCATTCGTATGCAAAGTAAATATTACATGAACATACTTAATAAATTGCCCTTAGGCTTACATCACTTAAGGTACAAGAAGAATGGTGTAACCCTTTTACAACAATGGCATTCCGCCAACATAACTGAGGCCCCGTGGCCAGTAAACAAGTAGATCCCAATCTTGCAGCTCAATCTGCTTAATACCTGAAAAAGATTCAACAACGTGGGATGAACATATAGTCCAGTAGGGGTCTCAACATGATCCTCAACAATAACAACTTACAGATAGCTATGATCATGAACACTCATTCTCATACTAGAATAGTAATGTGACAGTTTATACAAAATATATATGTATGAACTTTTCTCAAAAACAACCGTTTCATTCAACGCTACAAGTGGTTTGTCTTTCCTTTTTCCTTTCATTAACCCCCGTTCCCAATCTGTCATAACATTAATAAATACTTAGGAAGTAATCACACTAAGCCCGCTACTCTCTTCCATTTCCTATACATACTCAAATGTACCCTTTTCAAACATGTTTATCTTTAAAACATACGTTCTCCTCCACACTTTCCAAAAGACAAAAAAGACATTTTGGTTCGTTTCCATTACTATCATAACTATACATGCACATCTTTGTAAAAATATAAATTTACAACCCACCAACATGTATACAATCAACCAATGGAGTAACTTGGTCCTCCGAACTGAAACCAATCAAAATCCATGATATTTTCAGTTACAACGAAACAACTACAACCAACTTCGCTCTACTAGCTATGTGCGTAGTAAGCCAACAATACACCTTTTACAACAACAAGCCAGTTTACCAGGCGCTAGCTGGAGGGGTATGGTACCTTCGATTATTAGCGCAGCAAGCCAGTTTACCAGGCGCTAGCTGGAGGGGTATGGTACCTTCGATTATTAGCGCAGACAGTTCTCCAAGCGCTAGCTGGAAGGTAACGGTACCTTTGATTATTAGCGCAGGGTATAACACCAACAATCACAGCACATCAAGGCATAACCAACATGTATAACACATATACATAAACCATCCAGATACAAACAATGTGTTAAAGTATATGAACACATAACTACCTCTTCCCAAGCAAGCATACATATATAATGTATCTCAATAATTCATCACATACGATGTTCCATTAACAATGGTATAATGCATACACGACAATTCGACACAACCATGTCATCCTCCACCGTTGACCAAGGACAAAACCTCTAGATGCAAATATATTGTACATCTATTAACAGACTCAAATATCATGAATCACAAACCCAACAACAACCCAAGCATGGTAGTTACAATTTATTTCCCCAAATGTGTACACTCGACACGCATGATTCAACAATCCAATTCCCATATTTATTTTCTATGACTCACATAGAGTTAAAGTTTCATTCTTCACTTTCAAAATCAACTTTCATAATTTTCCAAATCAATATGTCCCACCACTTATTCCAAAAACACTTTTCTCATTTTTCCAAAATCAATTCCATTCCTTCCATAACCTTCCAAACTAATTATGCAAATTAAATCATAATCATTAAGTTAGGGTTTTTCTCCCTCTTTTAATTCATCATGACACATATAAATTAGGGCTTTTCTATATTTCAACAACAACATGCTATTTCATGCCACAAATAGTCCAATGAACACCCAAAGACAATAAATCCATTTTTAATCAACCAACTCTAGGTTCCCTCATGATTTTCAAACAAACCCAACATAGGTATGATTTTCATGCAATACAAAACTACCACATGTCTATCTATAGACGAAGTATTGAAAAAGAACAAGGAGAATCCCTACCTCAAATGGAGAACTCAAATGGAGAAGATGACCCGAAATCAAAGTGCTCCAAATCCCAAATTTCTTGGATCACAACGAAGCCCTCGACGATCAACACATTTCTTGCAAAGGTCCAAGGTGAGGAAAACACTCTAGCTAGATCAATCCTAAGAGAGAAGTTAGGTTTTAGAGTGAGGTGCTCTCCAATGGCTTTTTCGGAAAAGTAAGAGAGAGAAAGGAAATCAAAAAGTGATTCAAAAAGCTGAATCTCGGTGTGTTATACAGGTCGCCCCGCTCGAGCGTGGAAACCCCCGCTCGAGCCTTACTCACAGACTCCCGCTCGAGTGCCAAAAACCCCGCTCGAGCGGCCGATACAACCATCCAGAAGTTTTGCAGAACAGGCCCCTGCTCGAGCATTCAACTCCCCGCTCGAGTGTCTCACACAAACTCCCGCTCGAGCGTCAAACCTCACGCTCGAGCGTCCAACACTACAGAGGAAATACTGGGAAGATGATTTTCCCGCTCGAGCGCCGAAACCCCCGCTCGAGCGGAGAGGTCAAAAACTGGGCAAAGATTCTAGGTTTTAGAACACAACCGACTTACTCCCAACAAGACCAACACAACCCAAAACTCTAAGATAAAGAGTAAGGGACGGAAAAGAGGATAAGACCACAACGAATCTACGGAACCGAGTCCGGATTACAGTTAAACAACAACAAGGAATACCGGGATCGCTATAGTAAGTTTATCAATAACAAAATACTCTCATAAAAAAAAAATACAACGAAACCAAATTCTAATATTTTGCTCATAAAATGTTTTTGCAGGCATGATTGTGGAATCATTGTTTGTTATATCATGAGGCAATATATTTCCAACAATAACATAATGCCTACTTTTTTGCCAAGGAAGAATGCAATCAAATGAGAGCCGATATATTAACTATCTTCTTAACTGACCAACAAACTGCTCAACAACAAATAGTTGATGAAAACATTAATGACTTACCTCCGCAATAATCAACAGATCTGGAAGAGAAGAAAACAAATGAAAACATTGATTAATTTAGTTGTTACAATGTGAATAGTTCATATGTTTTACTTGTTTGGTTGTTACAGTGTCATCTATATTTTGGTCATTTTAGTTTTTACTTTGCTTCAATGAATATTACAATGTTTAGTTGTTAAAATGTCAAATTTACAGATAATACGCTAAATAAAACATTCACAGTCTTTTTTAGCTATATTGTTTCCAGATTTGGCTTGTGATATCAGTGTTGTTTTATGCAAATTTCATTTAAAATATTGATTATAATCTGATTATTTGGGTCAAATTTAAAGGTTAATAACAGGTTTGAATTCCTTGATTATTAACATGACATTTTTTTTTACACTGATAAATTTATCATTGTTCAAACTAACAAAAACCAACAACTCTCTCTCTTTCTCTCTCTGTTTTTCCCAATTCAAGTAAACAAAACACTATAAAATAAAATAAAAAATTTACCTAAATTGAATATTAAAACACAAACACTATTATATTGTCCAAATTGAAAATTAAAACACTGTTACAGTTTGTAAATATTTTCAAGTTTGGGAATAAATGTAAGAAATATGTCATTCTGGGTATATGGAGTTGAGATAAAGTTCTTACAGCAAATTCAAAAAAACAAACCCTACATACATTTTAACATTTAACTCCGAGAACCAGTTATTTATGAAGAAATATGATCTTATTCAAGACTTGATGATAAACTGTTGCATCTAAACATGAGAACGCAGAAGCATTTCCTAGGCTGAAATGTTGAACAATTTAAACCGAAAATAAATTGCAAACTTGAAATATCTTACTTCAAGGATCCCATTGATAGTTAATCGCATAGTGACAGTGATATAGGACAAATTGGGAAACTTAGTCCCAAGCTGCCTACTATTGATTTTTGTTGGGTTTAAGCCAGTGATAAATTTATCACTGTAGATAGGAATGGCAATGGGGGGCAATGGGGTGGATATTAATTCTTCATCCCCATTCCCTTATAATAAATCTTCCCCATTCCCCATTCCTCATGGGTACCACCCTCCCCATTTTTTAATGGGTATGGATTTTCTCCAACCCACTTTAATCCCCATTTTTATTTTTTATATTTAATGTTAACAACCATTTTTTTTTAAGGTTCACAACAAAAACTAAATATACCTTCAATCTTTTTTCTTTCTTTTTTAATATATTTAATGTTTAACACTTTTTTTTTTTTTTTTTTAAGGTTCACAACAAAAGTTAAATATACCTTCAATCTTTTTTCTTTCTTTTTTAATATATTTAATGTTAACAACATTCTTATTTTTTTTAATAAGGGTTTTAGCTAAATATACCTTTAATATTTTTTCTTTCTTTTTTAATATATTTAATGCTAACAACTTATTTTTTTATTTATTTTTTATTTTTTAAGGGTTCACAACAAAAGCTAAATATACATTCAATCTTATTTTATTTTATTTGGTTCAACAACAAAATCAAATACACATTAATTAATTAATTAAAAAGCTTGTTTTGTAGTAATCAAATATATAATTTTGAGACAATCAAATAAGTTTTAGTAATTGGAAAAAAAAATGTGGAAGAACGTGGAAGATTAAAAAAAAATTACAACCATCTCTCACTCTCACTCTCACTCTCACTCTCACTCTCTCCCCTACATGTTATAAGAGCATGTTTGAAAAAATAAAATGTGAAAGAACCTGTTTGAAGAAAGTGTTATAAGACTCATATTAAATTGCATTAGGGCATAAACAAGGAATTGTTTGTTGATCTCTTAGCCACGAACATTTTAGACATTAAACCATCTTTCTCTTAGCAAATTTGAATCATTCATTTTAATTTATCCAAAATCTAATTATACCTTTAACAAATCTGAACCACTCATTTTAAGATATCTATGCATTACCACACCCAATCCATCCTCCATCTTCTTCCTTTAGTCCCCCACAAATTTTGTTGTTTGTTACTTTTAAAAAACAAAAAATATTTTTTCAATTAAATTTTTACTAATTTCACAACACCATCACCACTATTCTCACTTTCACTGTCACACTACCATCACCATAGCCACTACCATCATCACTGTCGCCATCACCCGACCACTATGTAACAATCTCTATTTTCACCTTCGTTCCATCACCACCACCACCAAATATAAAAAAATTTGTTGTGAACCTTAAAAAAAAAACTAAAAAAAAAACAAAAGAAAAAAGATTGAATGTATATTTAGTTTTGGTTGTGAATATTAAAAATTAAAAAAAAAATGGTTGTGAACCTTAAAAATAAAAATAAAAAAAGATTGGAGGTATATTTAGCTTTGGTTGTGGATCTTAAAAAAAAAAAAAAAAAGTTGTGAACCTGAAAAAATAAATAAATAAGAAAAAGAAAAAAGATTAAATGTATATTTAGTTTTGGTTGTGAATCTTAAAAAAAAAAAAAAAAAAAAAAAAAAAAAAAAAAACATATGGGGAAATTAGTGGATACCTATCCCCAACCCATCCCCTGTGGATATTTAAAGAAAAAGAGGGAAAAATCCATGTATTTGGGTTGGGTCTCCATGGATACCCACAGGATAGGTTATCCATTGCCATCCCTAACTGTAGAAAAGAACATTTGGTTAGATATGACAATGATAAATTTATCAACCACTAACATAAATGTAATAAACCACAAACTCTTCCCATACAGTCAGTGATAAATTTATTATTCTTGAAAATAACAAAATTCAGCAATCCTATTAATACTTGATTGCTTCCTTCAGACAGTGGTAATTTTATCACTCTTTAAAAAAAATCATCCTAACCAACTAGTGATAAATTTACCACTGTATAAAATACCAAAAACCAGCAACTACATTTAACCAAAATCAAAGAAATATAAATCTATGAAACTTAATCCTGTAAAAATATCACCAAAAATATAATTTATGTTCAAAAAATTTCTCAATCATCCAATACAACTACCGAAATGATATATTTTTCAAAACATACTCAATCATTCAATGCAAGTAACACCTCTCAACTCTCAACAAAGTAATTCAATTAAAATCAATACAACTAAGGCAAAGCTTCTTCACATGTCTTCCGATTATGAGTTCACATCTTTCCACATCTACTGTACCTAATTCTCTTAATTTCCCCCTTAGAAGGTATTCTCTCCATTCTTAGACGTTTAGCTGGTCTCTTACAAAGAAGAGGAAAAACAACGTCATCATCAACAACTACATTTGGCTTCCACATACTAAGAACTGGATAGATAGAATGTGAATAAGAATCATAATAACTACGAACACGGTAGTAATCATCAAGAAAATAATTCAGATCCTTCTCACTCCTCTTTATAGCACAAAAACCATTTTTGTAAGGAAAAGAATCGATTTCTCACAATCGACAAGAACAAGAACGTTTCCCAATATTAACTATAACTAAATGATCTAATTGGATTTCATAAATGTCATCGCTACATTTTTTGACTATCCATACCTTTGTATCATTAAAAACTTCTTCTAACTTTTTCTCTACAAAAAGACAAATAACATGATTCCACTTATTCTCAACTTCTCTTAGTTTTGAAAACAAATGGCGCTCATCCTAATCCATGAATTAAAAGATTTCACAACATTTGTGCACATTTCACCATACCTCTTGCCTTGAAAATAAGCATTACACCAACACTCATTAGACAAATCCTCAAGAAACTTCTGAACACTACGACCACAACGACCTTAAATTCTTCAAATAGCTCATTAAACAACTCAATAATAGGAGCATATGCGCGTCTACTACAAAGAGTAAGCAAATACTCTTTAGATTCACGACTCTTCACTGACAAATAAGTATTTAAGTTTGTCTTTAAATGCATTAGACAAAAAGAATGAGAAGGAAACAGAAACACCTCAGCTAAAGCTTTCAACAAACCTCCATGCCGATTGATCACAAACGCGATATCACTCCTCGGAGTCAAAATAACAAATAACTTTGATGAGAACTAATGCCAACTGTCATAACTTTCACTATCAACAATGGCAAAACATAACAGATATAAACCTACAAACAAAATATACACACTTTATCAGTAACAAATAAAAAAGATTACAAAACAAAAGCAAAACACAAAGTATATAGCATATAGCACTAACCATAGATAAATTTATCATTGTATAACTACAAAAATTCGATAGCAGCATACAACATATAGAATCAATGAATAATAAATTTATTAGTGTATAAATATGAAAATTAACAAAAGTATACAGTATACTCACCCAACCAATAATAAATTTATCACTAATGAATTGACCATACTGTAGACGTCCCCGAACACCCCGGGAGGACGAGTCCCGTTCTGTTCGTTTTGGGCTCGCTACAGTTCAGGACTCTCAAATTGTCACGGTTCTTAATCTGAACCAAAGAGTCCAAATCCGGCAAATCGTTTTGGAAAACAGATTTGTAGAAAAGAAGTGCCAAACATGGACTGCTTTGCCAGATACAGAGTCGCCACCTAAATATTTTTTATGGGGGAATTTAGGAAACCCTGACTCAGTGCCAAAGGCCACGTGTCCGTCATCACCAAAGTTGCCTCGGCTCGGGAGCTTGGGTACGATTGGGGAAGGTCAGCTATGAGCACCCCCTCTCGCCCGATCCGAAGATCGGCCTCTACTAACCGTGATATCCGTTTTTGAAAACATTATGTGTTCTTATTCCGGTTATTAGCCTAGAATTACTATGTTATGCGCACAACAAACAAGTATAGACTAGATCGCCAAATTTGGAACAAAACATTGCATATCCGTTTGTTTGGAAAACGCTTTGGAATTTGCTACTCACAAGTAGGCTAAAATACGGATTTCAACGAGTTATCCCAACTCAAACAATCCAACCCTCACCCACAGGCATTCAAGCAGTTCATCAAATAAGCATCTAGCCTCATGGTAATCATGCTATCATGTTAACGTTCACACTCATGTGAGATGCTAAAGCATAAAGAGCTCACCTAGTACTCCGTGCCAAAACAAGAACATGTTAGCAATCATGCATGATCCAAGTCCATGTTTAAATTCCTAATGCAACGCATACGGAATGTCACTAGAGTAGGCTCGGCTAGTCTATAAATGACATGTGAAAATGCACAAGTAGCATGTATTCAAGTTAGATTTGAAATACTTATGCAGTTAGTATAATGCGCCGATCCTAGTGCATGCAATACTGATGAATGATGCACGCATGCATAGCATAAGGTATGCTAAATCAAATATGACCTAATACTAACCATCAAAAGCAGATAAGTAAAAGGGAGAAAGAAGTGGGGGTTGGAAGACATGCACACATGCACCCACACTTATTACAAGTTAGCCCTCACTCGGAGGGACCGAAAGAATAATACAATTTAACTAACTAACAAGCTAATTAAATATTACAGACCACCTAATTAATTAAGCAAATTAATTAATCTAATTTAAGCAATAAACAGCCTCGGGAAGAGGGTCCAATGCGATGCGTGCTCGATTCCGCTCAGATGTCACTGCCATGCACAAGCTGCCTCTACTTTGACTGTTCTGCTTCTCTGAAGACTGCACAAGTCCCAGGGTTGCTTCTTTGAGTGTTGCGGAGCACCACCGGCCGTGGGGATTGGTCACCGGCCATGTATGATGGTCACCGGCCACAAAATAATCCATCGGCCAACAATGGATGGCCGGTCGGCACTTAAGATGGCCGGCCGGCCAAATCTTCCTGCAAAAACTGGTTTGACAGCAGCAGAGGACAGAACTTGGCATGGCAATGCATTTCAAGCAATGTATGCACCAACCACACTCCTTATCATATTTATGACTCAAAAGAGGATGGGCCTCGATTCTCGGGCCACCAATCACGCATTTTCATGCATGATGGCCCAAAGAATCAAGTGTGCATGTTGATATGGAATGCAATGCACATAATCAAGCAAGTTGAACTCAACCTCTATCACAAGTAATTCAAGAGGCGAAGCATGCATGCCAATGCAATGCGATCCTATGCATGTCGACTAGTATGCAACATGGACAATACTAAGAAGCATACAAGGCATACAATGGTCATGCAAGACGTAGGGCATGAGACAATGCAACTAACAAGTATGCAAGACACAATGTGGGTGTTCGAGCATGCAAGCAAGCATGTGACTTCATTCAATCATGCAACTCCAATCATGCAACAACATACAAGGTGGGCATACAACAACATGCAAAGGGGTGGGCTTAAACTAACATGGGTAGCTTGCAAGCTTGCTAAAATCAGTGGCCAATACTATGAAAGTGAGGTCTAACACACACACACGCATGCATGCAAATATGGTCCAACACTTAAGCATATGAAGACAACTTGTAAGCACAAAAACATGGACTAATGACATGCAACATAAGCTCTGAAAATCATGTTAAAATGGTGCCAAACCAAGCCAACAAGACAAGCATAAGCATGCAATTAGAGGTCCAAAACTCAAGGCAAGCTAAGGAGGTATTGAACTACCCTTAGCAAAACCAAACATGGCATGAATTAAATGACCAAAAATAGAGTCTTAGCATATTAAAACAAAACCTAAAGACCACTTAGATGGCATCTAAATGACTTAAATTCAAGGGCATGCACAATGACCAAACATAGAGCATAAGGCACAACCTCATAAGGCATCAAAGAGGCATCAAAGGCAAGTATGCAAGCATGTCATGAGGACTGAAATGATGCTATAAGTGGTGTCAAACCACTGAAATAAATCAAGCAATGCATGCTCAACACTTCACACATTCAAAGCCCACAACCTAAACAATGTAAAGGGGCTATGCAATGCATGCCATGGTCGACCAAAATAACTAAAGGCAGACCTTAAGCATGGAAAAACAAGTATAAAAGCTTCACAAAGCAGGGCCTAAAACATGCTTGAACAAGGGTCAAAGCCTAGATGCATGTTAAGGCTAAATGATGGCATTACAAGACATGTATGCAAAGCATGCAAGGTGTATCCAAACCAACTCAACACAATGCTATTTCATGGAAAAATAAGCATAAATATCAGTCAAGGCATGGTCAACACACACTTAAACTAGATACTCCCTCAAGAGGAAAAAATAGCCCTTTTCAAGGACAACAAAGAGAGGGGGTGGCCCTTTCCTTCCTTCGTAGGACCTCAAGGCACCATTTTCACCTCTGAAATCCCTCAAGATTTCAGTGCTGAGGAGGCCCAAACACAATGGTCCCGGAGCTCAATCAAAATGGCATAAAACAAAGGCCAAACAAGCCTTAAGAGGGGTCAAACAACCCCAAAGCTTAAAACACCCTCAACAAACTATTTAGAGCAGATAAAAACAAGACTTTTCTATGCTATATGTTAAGCTCAAAAATAGTTGCAAGATAGGTAAAAATACTATGCAAGAATGGGGGATAAAGGGTGAAGTTCTTACCCTTGATGACCCTCTTCACAAACAATGGTCTAGCAGCTTCTCTAAGCTCAAAACCAGCCAAAAACTTCAAGAAAAACCTCTTAATACCTCAGTAGTTAAAAGAAGATGTGATGGTGGGTGTTTATACACAAAACTAAGACAAAACACACACAAAACACAAAAGAGAGGGAGATATAGATATAGGATAGATACACAACTCAAACCCTAAAACTAGAACCCTCTGAAAATATTGTCTAACCTAAAAGAGGGAGAAGAGGCCCCTCTTTATAGAACTTCCCTCTTGTAAAGCTTCTCAAGTAAGCCATCCAAGAGGGAAATCCCTCCATACACGTGTATGAAGGGGAGCAAAGTGTATGCCAGCTAGCACAGCTGGCACAAGAAATATCTGCAAAAGCAGATGAACAGTGATCGGCTAGCCAAAGATGCAATTCGACCAAAATAGATGGCCGGTCGACCATCTATAGTGCCGGTCGGCCAAACATTTGGCCGGTGGAAGCAAAACACAGCCGGTGGCCTCAAGCCATGGCCGGTGATGTATGGGGATGGCTCACAAGCCATTCTCTGCCCCTCCAAGGCAAAACACAAGTGTTTGGTGCAAAACCAAACACAAAATAATCGAGTCGAGAGGTCCTGAGGCAAGGCGCGTAGCCGAGACCTCTGGGAACTCAAAACAAACACAAACAAGGATGATCACTGGGTGTTCAAGCGGTGACGTCCAAGTCTTGAGGACGGTCAAAAATGGGGTGTCTACACATACTCAATAATGAACACTCTCTAGTAATAACAATGATAAAATTATCACTGTTTTAATAATACTAACAAATAGACACATAATATATCTTGGTTACCGTCTTTTATCGTAGCAGCTAATAAACAACCTTTGTATCTTCCTTTCAAGAAAGTTCCATCAAGCATCAACACAGGCTAACAATACTTGAAACCATAAATACATACTTTAAAAGAGAAAAACAAGCATTTGCAATGTCTTCCTTTACTATCAACATCAAATTCCATATCAAAAACACTCCCCGGATTAACATCATTAGCGGCATCAACATACCAACGAAGATTGTCAAATGACGATGAATAGTCACCAAAAACAACACCCCTTGCTTTTTCAACACCTATCCAAGCTCGCCAATAAAAAATTATGTTCCATAATAGGTCTTGAAATCACAAACCACCTCACTAACCGATGTCAAAGGCTTATTACAAACCTCACTTGAAATTAGTCCACCAATCATACTTGAAGTCATCGTAGCATGTTTAACTGTACAAAAAGAAAATTCACACGTATGAACATCAACAAATTGTTTAATAACAAAAGCTTTACTAGAATTTTTCACTTTAGCATGCATGCTCCATAAACATTCCAAATCAGTCCTTGTCTTACAATGAACAGTGACACAATCCTTATCATTGTTAACAAAATCAAAATCAAAATCGGAATGAATAGAATACTTTGACAACACATCTCGAAATTCAACAACTCCTTGAGCAAACTTTTGTTGCATTTCTTTCATACAATTAACCCAACCATCGAAAAGCAAAAGTTTTCATTGATTTGAATAAAATGAAGGCAAAAAATCAGTTTCACAAACAACACTACTACTACTACTAACTTCACCATCACAAATCATATAAAATTTACCCAAAGAACAACACTTAACAAAAACATCAATACGATGAATATCACAAGAAAGTGCGAGTCCAATCATAACCTCCAAATCCTCTTCACTTTCTAGACCACAACAAGAATGTCCAAGCATTGAATATGATATATTCAAAGAACTGTCAACTAACTCACTCCACTTTGCACACAATTTATATACTAAATTCTTGAAATTAAATCCATCATTATACTTGATAACCAATGTCACACCTCTAAACTTGCACATAAGAAACAAAGAATTCTCCATCACTATAAATTCTGCCACAAACAACAATTATATTTCAGTAAACATCTTAAACAAACTAAAATAAAATCTAATACAATGATAAAATTATCAATCAACTCAAACACATCCTAAAAACAACAGTGATAAATTTAATAGTTAACACTACCAAAAGACCAAGAGAATGGAACAGTAAATAAGGCTTACACTTATTAGGCATGGTAACTCGATTTAAATCTTACCATTACACTATGCAACTTTTTTATCTCATATTCCCACACTCACTGATAAATTTATCACTGTTGAAAAAAATTATTCCAACAACACCTCCAAAATACTCAGTGATAAATTTATCACTGTAGAAAATAACAAACTAGCAACTGTGTTCAACCAAAACAATTTTGTAACCAAAAAAATAAATAAATCTAATATTCATTACATATACATATCTCAAAACTTTCAATATCATGATCAAAAGACAAATTCAATCGCAGAAACAACATCATAACAATAATATCACAAACAAAATCAAAATCACCAACTCAAACAAAAAATACAAAAACATCGAAATTGAAATCAAAATCAAACATACCAGTCGAGCTCCTTTCACAAAATCGCAAATCACAAAATCTAAATATACACCAAGCGCGAAATAGCAAATCACGAAGACTCACAAATTTACAAAAGCAAATCACAAATTGAGCTCCCTCCACAAGATCGCAAATTGCAAAATCCAAATATATACCAAGCGTGAAATCACAAATCACAGAGCTCCACAAAAATGCATTAACAAATCGTGAAGTTTCACAGAAATCCAAATCACAAGGCCAAACTCACAATCACAAATCCAAACCCAAACTCACATCATAGTATTTTGATGGCAAAAATCAAACAGAATACACGTCAAAATAAAGAAAAACAAAACAAGGGTAAAACGGTACAAAAAATAAAACTCCAAGACCTATTGGTGCATAAAAGCAATCTTCAAAATTAAGAGGAGAATAACTATAAAAAAATAGGACCGGCTAGTAAAACAAACCCCAAATAGAATCCCCCAAAATTTTGGATATTGATATTGATTTGATTGGGCTTAAACAGACTGGGATTTAAGGTGGGCTGGGTCAAATGAAAAAATGCTGGGCCGTCCCATTGCTCACCTGCTCCTTTTCTCTCTCTCTCTCTCTCTCCCCTTCTTCTCTGTATCCTTATCCAATTAGTTGTCCTATCTCTCCCTCATGTAACTTTCTAAACCTTTGACACACTTTCAAAAAGTTCATTCCTAAACTATTCATCTACAAGCACTTTTGTATACTGATACATACATATATACACATGTACTGTATATATATACAAATATTATGTGTATGAATGCGAATAGATATTGAAAAATGTCGTGTCTGTTGCCGCAATTCAAGTGCCTTCCGGACACTTTCTCCTTCCATTTCAAATCCCACCTCCAGCCCACTACCCAACTCCGTAAGTTACTGTGTGTGTGTGTGTGTGAGTTATGAATTCTTACATGCCTACCTCAATTATTCATTTGATTTGCAATTAGAATTGGGATTGTCAAGTCTGGGTTTTTGTGGGTTTTTGGAACTGATGCTGAGTTATGACACTCTGTATTGCTTACTGTGTTATTGGTTGAATGGGTCAAACCCATGTGTTGAGAGAATTCTTCTATATAGTTACTTTCTTTCTCTGTATGTGTGTTTGAATTCATACATATCTACCTCTATAATTCATTTGAATCGCAATTACAACTGGGATGTTCAAGTGTGGGTTTTTGTGGGTTTTTGGAACTGATGCTGAGTTTTGACACTCCGCATTGCTATTTGTGTTGTCGATTAATTATTAATTGATGAAGGTGCTACTCTATAGTTACTTTCTCTCTTTGTTTTTGTGTTTGAATTCGTACATATCTACTTCTATAATTCATTTGAATTGCAATTAGAATTGGGATGTTCAAGTGTGGGTTTTTGTGAGTTTTGGAACTGATGCCGAGTTATGACACTCCGCATTGCTATTTGTGTTATCGATTAAACCGGTCAATCCCATTTGTTGAGAGAATTCTGTTAATTGATTAAGATGATTCTCTATAGTTACTTCCTCTCTCTGTATGTGTGTATGAATTCATACATGGCTACCTCTATCGTTCATTTGGATTGCAATTAGAATTAGGATTGTAAAGTTGGTGTTTTGTGGGTTTTGGAACTGATGTTGAGTTCTTTCCATTGGTATTTTGTGTTGAGAGAATTCTGTTAAGATGATTCTCTATAGTCCGATTTTGTTATTGGCATTTGTTTATTTGTTTTATACCTAGGGCCGGCCCTAAGTTTAAGATTGGGCCCTCTTACATATTTATGAATAGAAAAAAAGGTTTGAGAGTGAAATGTTAAGCACCCACAATATATATATATATATATATATATTTTGTTAAAAAAAAAGAAGAAAAAGAAAAAGAAATTTGCTAGTAACCACACAGTTTACTTTCAGGAAAACACAATAAAGATATAATGGCAAAAGAACCCTCTCAACTGGTCCTCTGTAGTCTGCTTTCCTGTGTCACAGCCATCAACCTGGAAGTTTTAGCCTAATGAACAAATGTGTTTGTGTTGAATTTGATGAACTATAA
Source organism: Camellia sinensis (assembly GCF_055761805.1). Lineage (NCBI taxonomy): Eukaryota > Viridiplantae > Streptophyta > Magnoliopsida > Ericales > Theaceae > Camellia > Camellia sinensis. The sequence continues at coordinate 174,987,601 of NC_138962.1, read as the reverse complement.
TTCTCAAGAAGAATAGATTAGAACTTAGAATTGTTAACTCAAATATGTTTACACCTTGATCACAACCAAGGTTGTCAAAATCTAGGTGTTTGGTGGGGATTATACAAGCAGTTTATAACTTATTTTAATTTCTAAGTTTATGTCAGGCTGTTTGGTGCAGGTTTTTTTTTTGATAAATTTTGGTGCACTTTTGTTTATAGTTTATTAGGTAGAAATAGCTTAAATAAGCTGAAAAATACTGATTTTTCAGAAGTTGAGAAAGGGATGCTTTTAGTTTCTGCTTTCTAATTATCAACTTTTAGCTTTAAAATAATCTCCACCAAACACATAATTTAATTTTTGGGGATTATAGGATCAGATTGTAAAATTACTTAATAATTTAATTTTTTTAAAATATTTCTTAAAAAGTATACACAAATAAACCTAACTCAAACTAAATGAAGTGGAAATATTGTCAAAAATACAGTGCTTCATATAATAAAATGTTAATATAATATTATACATAGAAAATGTTTTGGATTTCATCAAAAAAGGTGTTGAAAAAGAGTTATATAATAGAGTACTTTGCACTTTACAACAATGCATAAAAAGAAAAGAAAATATATTAACAAAGTTGGATTTGAAAATAGATTGAACACTTGAGTGGCATGGCCCAACAGTAAGACTAGCTATTAGCATCTTGGGTGGCACATGTCCGAGTCATAAAAACAACCTATTTAGAAATGGGGGTAAAGTTTGTACATCTTGCCCTCTCTAGACCTCGTTAAGACTAAGTTTTTTATTTTAGCTAATTAATTTTCTTAAATTATTACAATATTTAAATATCTATTTTCCTAGTTTGTTTTTCTTAATCTATTTGATTCAATATATTTTATTTGTATTCTTGTGGACCGTGTAAAATTGGTATTTAGGAAACAAATGTAAAATTTACAATAAGATAGTTCATACAATACAAAACAAGACTTACAAATTGAGTTGGGTAGGATCCGATCTGGGATTCTGTGATTCTATAAGATGTAACCATCAGTATCGAAAGATCCTACCTACACTACAACAGATTTTCTACATGATTTGGATCCATTGTGTCCAATTGGATAGTAACGTCGTAGGATCGTAAGATCTAATCACAACTTAGTGGACTATTTATTATTGATTTACTGTTGAATTGAAAAGTTGCAAAATGATTAGTAGACACTTTTTTCATCTAAAGAAAAATTGTAGTCCTCGTTTTTTGTTGCAAATAAAAATGATTGAAACTATTAGTCAAATAGCGCAAAAAAAAGAAAAAGAAAAAGCATTGAATTGCGATGAAACAAAAAACCAATTGATATAGAAATTACAGCAATTGGGGCAAAAGATCCTTCCATTAAATGCTTTAAAGAAACTAAGAGAGAGAGGAGAGGACTCACTGGATGCCAAACGTTGGCTTCTCACTCACGATGCTTGATTGCTGTTCGTAGCATTGCCACTGCATAGAGCATAGGTAGGAAAGAAATATAGCTGGCTCTGTTCTGTCAATGCTCACTTAAGTAAGAACTTTTTTTTTGTGCAAGTGAGACCCAAAATTGTATATAATTTTAATTTGAACCCCCAAATTCTTTTGGCCTTATTTATTTTTCTAACACTTACAATTTCGGGGCCCTATTTTTGTTCAAAATCTGGGTGCCTTGGTGGCCTATCTCCAGGTCCAGACCTGTTAATACCATTATTACGTGCTGTTTGCTTTCATTTAGGCATTGTAATTTTTTTCAAGTTATAAATCATTTATAAATTGACACCCATTTTGTCAGATTTATGAATGAAAGCATTCTATAATGTGGGGTCTATTATCAATGAAATTGAATAATCTTTCTTTCCCACTGTTTGGTTGTTGTGAAGATTCAAGATAAGAATGTTGAATGAGCTAAATTGGCACATTATGCTTTTAGTTGAGTAGAGGGTTTGTTATTTGGGGTTCCCAGTAACCCAAAATTTGAAATACTAACTTCTACCTTCCCTAGTGATTTGATTTGCAATCATACAATACCATTGTGTCTATTTTAGGGAAAAGTGTACAATGAGAATTCTATAAGTATATGGACTTGAATTTGACTTCAGCTACATTTTTCATATGATTGTGGTGTAAATTCGCAGTAATGTGTTCCACATACCTTTTATATATTTGAATGTTAATGTTCAAAAAGTAAGAAATATCTATATTACTTATGTCCTAGGTTTCTAAGTAGAGCAGTATACTTCATTACCTAACATTAGTTAGTTTTATATTGGTCACCTTAAAGAAGCTTAATAAAATCCAATATACCACAATTATTTTTAATATTTTGGAAAGCTGTATGTAACACTTAATTACTTCTCAAAAATAGAAATGAAATTATCGCACTAATAGTATTGCTGGTACAAGTAAGCAAAGTGGCCAAAATTTGTGTTGGTTAGCAGGTTGAAGCACATAACAAAACCAATTATTTATATCATGTCTAGGCAACTCATCATTAGCTTTTCTGTGAACCAATTCTTGATTTATTTGTTTTCTTAATTTGGTTGTCATTCTCATGGAAGCATATTTTTAGTTGATCTCCCTTTAAGGTGCTTAAGGACCTGCTGCTTAAACGCAATTAATTGATGTTGTTAGTACTCGTAGCCAAACAGCATAATTTATCTATTGGAAGTTGTATTGATTTTTGTTGTTTTTTGTCACATGTAATGCCATGGATTTTATTTTGATTGAGAAACTCTGACACATATAATCATAGATCTTTAACTAGATTTGGTGAAAATATTTGAGCGGACTTGGTGCGAGTATTTTTGGTTTTTGTTATTTTCTGTTGCATATGGAATGATGGATTTTATCATAAACTATTCAATGAAATTTACAGCAAAAAGTAGAGAGCCTATCTATTTTCAGACACAATGCCTTTTATCTACTGCATCACCACCAACATCAACCGCAACAACTACGGTGCTTGAGATGGAAAAGTTGCGATTACTGTCTTTAGAAGCTCATTCAAATCCAGTTACTGCAGACAGACCATGGACATATATAGGCACAATTGGTTCACCCACAGAGGTTAGAATTGATCTATTGAAGTCAAGAACAATAAAATTGTAATGCTTTTAGACAAAGCTGGAGCTTTCTTTATTTTTTGTAGTTATTTATTTATTTTTTTCTAATTTCATTTTCCTTCTCTTCTTCTTCTTCTTCTTCTTCTTCTTCTTCTTATTTATTTATTTATTTTTGGTGGTGCTTTGGGGGTGGGGGGAATTAAAAAAGGTTACACCAAAGGTTAGGCCATTAGGCTTGTGAACATAATTTTAATATCTGTGCTTTTTAGTTTACTAGTGTTTTGTTTGAACCAAGTTGAGGTTTTCTTTTTCATCTTTCAAAGTTCTAAGAAAAAGGGGGAATGTTTTTTTATGAATTTTATGATTGATTGACTTCAGATGCACTTAAATTTGAATGATTTTAAGTAATAAGCAGCTAGTAAGGTGTTCTAGTGTACGATCAGTTAAGCTCATTTATAGTTGCTAGTTAGGTTCTCATGTCAGCTTGAAATTATTACAGTTGGGTGTTCACAAGAGGCTGTATTATTGCACTCTCACTCATTTAATCCTAAAATTATTATAAAGTCATGTCCTCTTCTTTAAATTTTTTATAAAAAAAAAAATATCATATGTCCAGTTCATGAAGCATATGTTACGTGGACATGGGCATAGGTGTCGGGTATAAATGCGTATCTAGAGGTCGAACCCATCTAACCTTAAATTTAAGGGTGCATAGACTCGGCAAAAAAGGGTCATTATGTTATATTTATTATGTTTAATTAACATATTATGTGAGATAAAATGGTTTTATATATATGTAACAACATACAGTGTCTAAAAGGCATTTTACTCATTTTATAACAATTATACAACAATATATATATATATATAATGATGGTGTTAACTTAAATACAAATATATTAGAAGTATTCGATGAAAAGTATTGGACACATATTCCACTCTTATCTAAGTATCAGGTGTCCAACATGGGGATTTGATTTACTTTGAAGAGTCCATGTAATATGAAACAACAACTTGATTTTAAGATAGTCCCTCATGCTTACCATTTATTGGACGGATATTCACCTTGCAGTCAAACTTTGGAGCAAGTTTGGCTACGGAAACTCTTCTTACAAGTGAAGAGGCTATTATAGCTGCTGCAGCTGCCAAAGCAGTTGCTCTAGCAAAAGCAGCTGTCAATGTTGCAAAGGACGCAGCAAAGATGGTTAGCCATAACAGCTCAACAAAATTGGATGCTGATACCCTCCTATTTGATAGAGCACAGCTTAAAGAAATAAGACAAGTTGGTGTAGCTGATTTGGAGGAGAACTTTTCATTGCAATACCCTATTAAGGAAGATGATTTGGAGCCAATGAGTGAGGAACTTGAACTTCTTCAGGCACAAATCTCAAATGATATAGCTGTGAGATCAAGGCGTCAAACAGAACGAAAAGCCAGAAGAGCGAGAGCAGCAGAGAAGGCTGTGGCCAACATTGTATCTGTGAAATCAAGTTCTGCAAGCCGAAAAAAGCATAGTTCTTTACAAGATGTAGACTACTCTGATCCATTACATTACTTGAGGGGAACTACAAGTAGCTCAAAGCTTCTCGCGGCTACTGAAGAACAGGAATTGTCGGAAGGAATTCAGGTATGGTTCGTATTTTAGTACAATTGATGCTTTAAGAGCATCTCCAATCCTTGCTCTCTCTCTCTCTCTCTCTTTTGTTGGGAAAATTACACATCAGATCAGCTTTTCAAAAATAATTGAGTTTATAAATTAATGTGAATTTTTTTTTCCCAATCTTCAACTGATTTGTTATTTTCCCTTTTTTGTCCCCATCAAATTTGAGTGAGAATTTGATTAAAAGCTTGATCTGATGTAGAACAGTTCAATCCTTACTCATTTTCTCCAACAAATCTTTTTGAAAAATTTTAAACTTATCCTAAAAAACTGTTTTAATCATTTTTTATGAAAGAAAAACCATCTCCAATCCTTACTCTTTTTAAATTTTCATCAAATTTGAGTAAAAATATGATTGTTAGGAATTTGATGAAGGATTTGGTTTATCTTTGTTTGGTGAAAAAATTGCCTCTCCTTTGATTTGATACAGATTTGATGAAATGGTTGGAGCACATTTTGAATTTGATGAAAAAAATTAATGAAGGATTGGAAATGCTCCAAGAGAAATGTCTTTTTGGGATCACTAATCCAGTTATGTAGAATCAATTTATTCTCATTGTAATCAGCATCTGCCCTGATTGGTGGATGATGGTGTGTTGGTGGAGATTCTTAAAGCAAATGATATATAATAAATATAGTTCTACATGGGTATCAATTTTTGGCAGAAATTAGCAACAATAAAGGAATTACTTGTACTGGAAATGAAAATATTTGGATAAACAATGTTGAGGGCAGGCTCTGATACAACTCCGCAACATGAGGTGTCCGAAGTCTGAAATCTACAAACTATTAGAATACCCTGCAAAAACATGTCTAGCTAATTTAAATGAAGAAATTTGGATAAAGAATATTGAGGTCAGGCTTGGATACAACTCCCCAACTTGATGTTTCCAAAGTCTGAAATTCTAAACTTTATAAAATATTGTGCAAATAGCATGTCTTGAAAACCTTCGAAGACGTCTCTGTTATTTATTCTAGCATTACTTCAAAGAAGCAATTTGCATTTGTTTGCTTCGGCTCTTGGGCTTTTGTGCAGGAAGCTTTAAATATAATTTCTGCACAGCTTCCAAATTATTTGGCATCATACTACTTTCTGGAGTGAATGGTTTTGACTTGGCATCATTTGGCATGGTGGAATTGTAACATTGACAAAAGTAACCCACGAAGCTTGCTTGTAGAATTTTCTTCAATTTTTTGTTGGGAAAGGGAACCTTTTTCTTTTCTTTTCGTTCTCCTATTTTTTAGTGTGTTTTGGAGATATAGGTACTCATTTTCTTTTTCTTTTTTTATTTTTAAATTTATGTTGTATGATTGATAATATGTTCTATAATGCAGGACCTCCTGAAATTGGAAAAACTCCAAGTGGAACTTGCTGAATCTTGTGGTGGTCAGCCCACCTTTGCACACTGGGCTTCAGCAGTAGGTGTTGACCGGAAGACCCTGAGAAAGCGTTTAAATTATGGTATCCTTTGCAAAGACAAAATGATTAAAAGCAACATACGTCTTGTTATTTCAATTGCAAAAAATTATCAGGGAGTTGGGATGAATCTCCAAGATCTTGTTCAGGTATGCAGTCACATGATTGGAGGTTTTCTCAAGGCTATGTTTGAATGGCAGGATTCAAAGATCAGGAATGGGTATCTCATTACGAGGAATCTCATTCCTATCATTTAAGTGTTTCAATAATTGAGGAATCTTATATAGGAAAATTAATTTCTCTCATTGAAAGTGTTTATTTTGACATTTTCAGACATAGAAATGTGAGATTACTGGGGGCAAGTAGGGGGATCATATTCCTCCGTAGTTAGGAAACTTATTCTGCCTGGAATGGTAAATCAAGAATCACATTCCCATTCAAACTGCATCCAAACGGTGGAATCATGAAACTCGGAATCACAGTCCCATTCCCCTTGGAGATTACTGCCATTCAAACATAGCCTATAAAAGCCATCAGGAATGCAATAATGTTAAGTAAATCCTGCTGATTTTGATGCTTGTAATAACTTAATTATACTAATTGACTCTCAGGAAGGTTGTCGAGGCCTTATACGAGGTGCAGAAAAGTTTGATGCTTCGAAGGGGTTCAAGTTCTCAACTTACGCTCATTGGTGGATTAAACAGGCAGTTCGGAAGTCGCTTTCTGATCAGTCCAGGACAATTCGCTTACCAGTAAGTTTTTCATCAGTATTTCAAGATATTTGCTCTCTGACTAGGATACATGGTTCTTTTCAATGGCGACGATGAAAAGAAAAATAAAAATAAAAAGTGCGATTTTTTACAAACATATTTTTTACCCTTGGATTTGGCCTGTTGACTTCACAGTTTAACATGGTTGAGGCGACTTATAGAGTGAAGGAGGCCAGAAAGCAGTTATATACTGAAAACGGAAGACAACCTGATAATGAAGAAGTTGCCGAAAAAGCAGGGCTCTCAATGAAGAGGCTTCATGCAGTACTCGCAACCCCTAAAGCTCCAAGATCTCTTGACCAAAAGATTGGAATCAACCAGGATCTCAAACTTTTGGTACGTATGTTTTCTAAATTTCTATTCCAATGAACTCCATGGGTATGATTGTAGAACGCACCAACTTACTTGAGCTCGACTTCTGTTCAACTCGTTAAAAGCTCATTCGAGATTGGCTCACGAGTCAAGCTTGAACTACCTATTTGAGATCCGTTTAAAATATAAGCAAGCCAAAGTTGAATACGTTTTTGAAGTTCATTAAGTTATCAGACCAAGCTTGAACAATCTGTTACTCGCTCATTTATAGCTCTATCCATGGGCGGCATTTTTTTCCATTCCGTCCCAATTTTCACCACTTACATTACACATTTTATCAGTTTTACTTATCCCATCATGTGTTGTATCGCAGGACGTGATTGCAGATCCTGAAGCGGAAACATCAGAAGAATTGTTGATTAAGCAATTTATGAAGAAGGACCTCGAGAAGGTGCTCGACACACTCGGCCTGAGGGAGAAACAAGTAGTAAGGTGGCGTTTTGGGCTCGAAGATGGAAGGATGAAGACATTGCAAGAGATTGGGGAGTTAATGGGCGTGAGCAGAGAGAGAATCCGGCAAATTGAGTTGTGTGCATTCCGAAAGTTGAAGAACAAAAGGAGAATCAAACATTTGCAGCAGTATTTGGTTTCATGAGCCCCGGGCAGGTCGAAAATTCAGATATACTTGTCCTGAAGAATGAACTAGCTTTTCAAGACTCTAAGCTTCGTTCCTTTTTTTTATTTATTTATTTCTTTTTCTTATTCCATCAATTTCTGAGAATGTTAGGAATTGTTTGTTCATAGAAAAACAAAAAGTTTTGAAATCAAAGCACTTCCAATTTTTTTTTTGAATTCATAATTAAATTTTCAATTTGCTATGTTACAAGTGGAAAAAGAAAATGTTTCCACCGGCTTCTTGGATGATATGGGTCTTGTGGACGGTCTGCATGAGGGCATTCATAGAAAAATATTTGGTAGTTCAAATTTTTATAATTTAAATAGTTTGAATGTGTCAAAACGACGTCATTTTATACTTAAAATGACATCGTTTTAAGTGTTTCGAGTCATTTTAATCATAATTTTCCGAACCATATATCATTATTGTCATCATAAATGATAGAAAGAAAATGTCAATTCTTTCATAATTATCATACAAAATTGGATGAGGTGTCAGTGATATTTAATTATATTAAAAGCATCCTAATGGATGAGGTTTTTGACTTTCTGACAACTAGGAATGGAAATAAATATAGTGGAATAATGTCATTTGTATCAATTAATTGATGATGTGGCATAATTTAAGAGATTTTTAATATTTGTAATGTGATTAATGAGTGAGATCAATAATAATGTCATAATTAGTATTAATATACTAGTTAGTACATTAATTGGTGCATGTAGAACCACCGAAGATAGTGGGGCTGTTTGGTGCAATTTGAAATATGTTGCATGTATTAATTGATATATTAATTAGTATATTAATATATGTTAGGATATTGTTACTTTAAATTATCGGTGGTGCTATCTATACTAATTAGTGTATTAACTAGTATATCAATATTAGTTATGACCTTATTATTTAACCCACTCATTAATAACATTACAAATATCAAAAACCTTTTAAATTATGCTACATCATCAATTGGTACACTAGTTAGTATATCAATTAGGGAAAATGAATGAGAGCACTAATTAGTGCTACTACTAATGATGTAGTAGTGGATCCCACCATGAATGATTTGATGTTTTGACCTTAGTGTTGTATTTTTTTTCTTTTTTTATTGAGTGTCATCTTTTTAGAGCTCCAAAATTAGTGATCTCTATCATTGTTGTATCAATTAGTGCATATAGCATTATTCTTAAACTATAGACCCCACATATTATACAAATTATAAAAATTTAAAGTCTAAAAAATTATGTCACATCATCTGTTAATATACTAATTAGTGCATATAATTTTATTCTTTCAAATTTTTAAATTTCAAGTGCGATGTGATTTAATTATGAATAAAATTTTGTTTTGGACTTTTCATTTAAAAGATTTTCAAATTAAATATATAGCTATATGCGCCAATAGTTTAAAGGGGAATTACGCTCACACTATATCACTCAAAAATATTTACACAAAAATGAAAAATATTATAAATTTTTTCACTAATATATAATATTTTTATTTAACTTACACTGAAAAATAAGTTCCCCATAGTTTTATGTCAAATATATTTTTTAGTTTTTAAAAATTAAAAAAAAAATTGTAAGATTTTTTTATAAAAAATTAAATATAAATTTTTTATCCAAAAAAATAGAACTCTGCCTAATAAAATTTAGAAATTAACATTAATAGGTCGTGATTAATATGTATTCCATGGATTTATATTTATTATTATATGTTAGTAATGGGCGCCCATGTGGCATGACCATTAAATTTGAATTTGAATCCTTATCCAAATAGGTTTTGAATTTGAAATCAAACCTATTTAGGATAATCACTCAAGAAACAGATGTTATCAGTTTTAAACTGATATGGATAGATATTATAATATAATATATATCTGTTATATGGTTATGGGTAATCCAAGTGAGAAACAACGTTGAGTCTGTTTCTACCCATATTCTGACTCTCTCCCAAAAACACAACGATCAAGTCTTTGACACTGTGGTTGGTGTGGGTGATATTCAATCTGTGATATCACTCAACTGCTGGGTTGGTTCATCAAGAAGTTCCCTGGAAGCACGTGATTTATCCAAGAAGGTTCTATCATCAAGAAGGTATGATTTGATTATTCTATCCGCTGCATATTCTGTGTTTACTTGTTTACAATGGTATCAGAGCCTTTTAATGGATATTTTCGTGTTTTCCTCATGTGTATACTTTTATATGTATATGTATATATTATACACATGAATATTTGTAGAAAATTTTTTTTTTTTTCAGATTAGGAGCATAAAAATATTTTTTTATGTTCATTAATGTCTTTTTTCATACAATAAATAGTTTTATTTTGAAAAAAGGAGTCCGGCAGTACAAAAATCGGACCAGAAAACACCCTGGAAGGCGGCGCGTGGTCTGCACGCGCCACCTGACGCCGTGTGCAGTTTCCACGCGCCACCACGCGCAGCCACGCGCCTCCACGCGCCAGCTGCTCAGCCGACCCGCTTGCACGCGCGCGTCAGCGGCGCAGCCACGCGCGCGCCGTGCTCTGAGCCGCGAGCCGAGCCTCGCGCCGAGCCGCGCGCCGACCTCGAGCCGAGCCGCGATCTGGGCCACGTGCTGAGCCGCGCCGTTTTCCTCGGCTGGCTTGGCTGCTGGCGATTAGGCACTGTTTGTTTTGTTTTTAATTCTGTATTGCGTTAAATGGTCATAATTAATTCATTACATATTTTTTTTATGCGTGGCTTATACTGTTAGACTCAGAATTAATTTTTCTACATTCTGTAAAATTTTGAAAATTTTCAGAAAATATAAATTATTTTTCCTGTGTTAATAATTCATTTTTTATGCTTTAAAATGATTCTGGTATTGCATAAATAATTTTCTGGGGCTGAAATATTTATTGTAGACTTCTGAAAGGTTTTATTATTTACTGGTAATATTGTCTCATTTTATCAGTTTCTGAATTTTTTATTTCTAATTTTATGTGTATTTATTAGTCATTTAAAATTCCAGAATATTTCAGAAAAATTTCAGAATATTTCAGAACAATGTACATTTTAATTATGGCATAATCTGAATATTGTTTCTGTTTACTAGTTTCTGGATTTTTTTATTTCTAATTTTATGTGTGTTTAATTAGTTATTTAAAATTCCAGAAAATTTCAGAAAATTCCAGAAAATTTCAAAAATGATATACACTTTAATTATGGCATAATCTGCATATTAAATACAATTCTTGATTTTTTAATATGTTGCAATTAAAGAAGCATGATTAATTATTTATTTGAATTCCATCATTAAATAAGTATAGCATGAGTTGTTTGTAATTTTATATTGAGATGCTATTGTATGGAATTTATCATGCTTTGTATATGCCATAAATAGTGGGAGATTGTTTGATTGTTTTTTGCGCATGGAATGAAATTAAATTTTGATAATTATCACTAGAGGCGCAAGAGATGATTACGAGCATAGCAAATTTTCGATCTTGAGACATGTGTAAAATTATCATTATTTAATTTAGATTCTTTTTTTGCTGCAAAATATTTTGTTTTGTGTTGCTATCATTAATATCCCCTGCGCATTTATTTACTCTGTATGTAGAAATGGCTGCTAAGACAGTGGTGGCAGACTTAACTAAGGGAGAGAAATTGGATGGCGACAATTATGACATATGGCGCCGTAAGATCCAATACCTCCTCAATGAGCAAGAAGTGTTGACCACACTTGAACAAGTGATGGTTGAGCCAGAGCAGGGCAATACCGCTCAACATCGTCGTGATCTTGAAGCCTTTCAGACTTGGCGTAACAAAGATCGGTGTGCGCGCTTTACTATGTTGAGCAGCATGCACAACGACTTGATTAGTGAGTTTGAGCATTGCCCGACTGCATTTGAGATGTGGGAAGCTCTCAAGCAAAAGTTTGGTGTTACCTCTTTGGCAAAGCTACGTGGGCTGACTATGAAGTTTGACTCATATCAGAAAAGGGCGCATCACTCGATGAAGCAGCATTTGAGAGTCATGTCAACCATGATACGTGAGCTTGCGGCTGCTGGGCATAATTTGACTCAAGAGCAGCAAGTACAGGCTGTGATACGCTCTCTGCCAAATTCTTGGGAGCAGATAAAGCAGAACATGATGCATAATGAGAGTGTGAAAACATTCGAAGACATATCGCGTCATTTGGAGCTAGAGGCTGAGCGCCTTGAGGCGGCTAAGTCTGATGGTTCTGCTATGGTGGTTGAGTCAAGCTCACGTAGGACTTCTCAGTTCAAACGTGGAAAAGCAAAAGGTGCCCCTAAGAAGCAAGCAGCGGCTGCGCTTAAGCCCAATGGCGCTAGAAATTTCAAGCGTAGGGGCAAGAGAGGTGGTAAGAAGGCAAAGGCTAAATTGACATGCTTTAACTGTAACAAAGAAGGACACTTCGCTCGGGATTGCCCTGAGCAGAAGAAGGTACTCCCTTACTTAATTTCTTGCATTCAATGCTTTGTGTCTAGTCAAGCATTAATTGCTCATTCTCCTCATTTTTGGGTTGTAGACTCCGGAGCAACAGACCACATCGCGAGGGACAGAGTAGGGTTCGTTGAGTATCGTCGAGTACCTGCTGGGAGCAGAAAAGTTTACATGGGGAACGAGTCCAGTGTGGAGGTGCTTGGCATTGGCACATTCAAGCTGGAAATGCGACGAGGGCGCACCTTGTATCTTCATGATGTTCTTTATGCTCCGGATATTCGGCGAAACTTAGTTTCAGTTATTAGCATGATGAGCCTTGGTTTTAGCTTTTGTTTTGAGAATAATGGTGTTAGCATTTATTTGGGAACAATTTTTTATGGTTTTGGTTATCTTTCAGATGGTTTTTTAGTTTTGGATGTGGATGATTCTAGTATTAATAAAAATGCCAATGGCTCTATTTCTAATATTGCATCTTTTTGTGATAATGATTCTATGAGATGGCATGCTAGATTAGGCCACATAGGGCAAGACAGGATGACTAGATTGGCTAGAGAAGGTCTTTTAGGCCCACTCGCTAGAGTCACTTTGCCTACTTGTGAGCACTGTCTTGCTGGAAAGGCAACAAGAAAACCATTTGGGAAAGCCATAAGGGCATCTATCCCATTGCAACTTATTCATTCTGATATATGTGGACCAATGAATGTGAGGGCAAGGCATGGAGCCCCTTATTTCATCACATTTATAGATGATTGCACACGTTTTGGTCATGTCTATCTGATTTCTCACAAGTCAGAAGCATTGGATTGCTTTAGACGGTATGTTAATGAGGTTGAGAATCAATTAGACAAGAGCATTAAAGCTCTAAGGACTGACCGAGGACGTGAGTATCTATCTGAGCAATTTAAAGTGCTCTGTGAGGAAAAAGGAGTTATCAGGCAATTGACAATTCCTAGGACTCCGCAACAAAATGGTGTAGCGGAGAGAAGGAATCGCACATTGCTTGACATGGTTAGATCAATGATGGTGCAAGCTAATCTTCCAATTTCTTATTGGGGAGATGCTTTGTTGACTGCTGCCTACGTCCTTAACCGTGTACCCTCCAAATCAGTTCCTTCCACCCCATATGAGATGTGGACTGGCAAAAAGCCTGATTTGGGCAATTTGCGGCCTTGGGGTTCGGCAGCTTACATACACAACGCTTCTCATAAGTTTGGGAAGTTGGGCCCTAGAGGAAAGAAGTGTATCTTCATTCGCTATAGTGAGCATTCTAAGGGCTATGTGTTTGTTGGGGAGCATCCAGATGGAAGTGTGACTGAAATTGAGTCGCGAGATGTGGATTTCCTAGAGGAGGATTTCCCTAGCAGAGGTGAGGTAACTAGAGAAGTAGAATTCTACGAGATGGAGGATCTACTTGAAGGCGCACCTAGTAGCTTAGTAGAGAATGAGGAAATAATTCCTCAAGCTCCTAGGGACAGTGGGAGCGATCTACCTACCCATGGATTAGATCCAATGGATGAGGATTCTCAGGATTCTCAACTACGTAGAAGCAAACGTGGAGCTATACCCCGTCGTCGTTTTGAGATTGAAGGGGAAGCATTCATGATTGCTCCGAGTGATGAGATGGAGCCTAAGAATCTCAAAGAGGCTCTCTCATCCCCTGCTAGTAAAGAATGGAGTACTGCAATGGAAGAAGAAATTGAGTCTATGAAGAAAAATCATGTCTGGGACTTGGTTGATTTGCCGCTAGGGCGCAAGACTATTGGGAACAAATGGGTTCTCAAAATCAAGCGCAAGACGGATGGTTCCATAGAAAGGTATAAGGCTCGCCTAGTGGCGAAAGGTTACACCCAACGAGAGGGTGTGGACTATGAGGAAACGTTTTCACCAGTTGTAAGGTTTGCCTCTATTTGCCTAATCCTGGCCATAGTAGCTCAGTTGGACTTAGAGCTATATCAGATGGACGTTAAAACTGCATTTCTCAATGGAGAACTGGATGAAGAGATCTATATGGATCAACCAGAAGGCTTTGTGGCAGTAGGTCAGGAGCGCAAAGTTTGCAAGCTTCAACGATCTATTTATGGCTTAAAGCAATCATCTAGACAGTGGAATCTGAGATTTCATCGAGCCATTATTTCAAATGGGTTTACGATGATTGATGAAGATCACTGTGTGTACGTTAAGCGGTCCAAGGACATTTTTCTGATATTGTCATTATATGTAGATGACATATTATTGGCTGGAAATGACAAGGAGATGATTATCGCCACTAAAATGTGGTTGTTCTCTACATTTGAAATGAAGGACATGGGTGAGGCGAGCTATGTGCTCGGTGTTAAGATCCTTAGGGATCGCTCTAGGAGACTTCTTGGTTTGTCTCAAGAGACTTACATTAAGACTATTCTAGAGCGGTTCCAGATGCAGAGCTGCAAACCCATTGACACTCCTGTTGCAAAAGGCGAGAGCCTAAGCCTTGATATGGGTCCTAAGACTCAAGAAGAAAATGAAAAGATGGCCCGTGTTCCCTATGCAAATGTTGTTGGAAGCTTGATGTATGCTATGATGTGTACACGTCCTGACATTTTTTATGCAGTCGGATTGGTGAGTCGTTACCAATCCAACCCAGGACCAGCTCATTGGAAAGCAGTTAAGAGGATATTACGATATCTTAGAGGAACTGCAGATTACACACTTTGCTACCAGAGTTCAGATCTACATCTAGTTGGCTATTGTGATGCTGACTGGGGAGGAGACCTAGATGAGCGTAAGTCTACTTCAGGATATGCTTTCATGCTTAGCGATGGTGCTATTTCTTAGAGCAGTAAGAAGCAATCCTGCATCGCCTTATCGACCATGGAGGCTGAGTTTGTGGCTTGTTCATCTGCCGTTCAGGAAGCCGTGTGGTTGAGGAGATTCCTTCAGCATTTGGATGTTGTCACACACACTTCAGACCCTGTGACTATCCATTGTGACAGCATGGCTGCACTCGCTTACGCTAAGGATCCTAAATACCATGGCAGAACCAAACACATTGATGTGAAGTTCAATTTTATCAGAGATATTTTGGCGCAGAAAGAAGTGATCCTGGAGCACATCCCTACGAGTCGCATGGTTGCGGACCCTTTGACTAAGCCCATTGCTAGAGATGTTTATCTTACTCATGTTAGGGCTTTAGGACTACGTAGGTGGTGATATTTTTTATGTGTATTCAGTTGAACTCATTTTTTGGGGATATTTATGCCATTAGTATTCATACTTGTTTCTATCACACATTTATGTTTACTACTTTTAGTAATGGTTTGTGAATTAGCATACACAAAACAATTAAATTGATGTTAGCAGGCAAGATTGGCTCACTCACACGAGCAATCGCCCTTAGCACTGGGTAGCGAGTAAGGATGAGATTAGAAGCTAAAATTATCCACTAGCTATGTCGCCTTGGTTGGAGCCAAGATGAGGTCTTGTTAGAGACCGACCATGGATATGAGAGTACCCACTTTTCCATGATATGTCTGTTATGGATAGCCAGATGCGAGATCTCATTTGATGCCTGAGAGGCGAGCAAATAGAGAATTCGAGTTAGACGCTAGGAAGCGACTCGTGCGCTTAAGAGCGACTAGACTAAGATCTGTATGGTGTGTGAGTTTAACATCACTCTTTGGAAGAGTAACTCCACTATAACATGCATTCATACTGCATGTGCTTATCGACCCGTTAGCGAGGTGAAAGAATGGATCCCTGCTTCTTCACCGTGTGAGTCCTAAAAGTCATTTTTTCCCTAAATGACTTCACTTTGTGCCTTTTGTGACCTTTGACTATGTCATAAGATGAGGAGTTGATGTTCAGCTACTTTGGTATGTTGCCTGCGGTCATGTATGATTCGGCTTTAAGGGACATTACTGGGAAAGCGGTCAATTTCAAATTGAATGATATGAGGGTGAAGGGAAGATCATCTAGTTCTACATCTTTGCTCTATATTCACTGTCGACAACTCACATCGCTCTTTATAGGATGCTGATTGGGTGTGAATATAATGCGGGACCTAGGAGAGTCAAACATGCTCTTTGAGGGGATTAGAGATGTTTTTTGGACTGATGTAGCTAGATGAGTCTGGGTACATGAGACACTATTTCTGTTCTTTTTGGGTTGATGTCTCTATGCTGACTCATATTGAGTTTCTAGTATAGAGCTCCCACTTGCAGGTGTTCTCAGCGGTTGCACGGTGCATTGGCTAGTATGAGATTGTTCTTTTTGGGGAGATTGAGATAGAGATGTGGCAGTGTCATGCCAACTCATGTGCGAGTGGGAGATGTTAGTAATGGGCGCCCATGTGGCATGACCATTAAATTTGAATTTGAATCCTTATCCAAATAGGTTTTGAATTTGAAATCAAACCTATTTAGGATAACCACTCAAGAAACAGATGTTATCAGTTTTAAACTGATATGGATAGATATTATAATATAATATATATCTGTTATATGGTTATGGGTAATCCAAGTGAGAAACAACGTTGAGTCTGTTTCTACCCATATTCTGACTCTCTCCCAAAAACACAACGATCAAGTCTTTGACACTGTGGTTGGTATGGGTGATATTCAATCTGTGATATCACTCAACTGCTGGGTTGGTTCATCAAGAAGTTCCCTAGAAGCACGTGATTTATCCAAGAAGGTCCTATCATCAAGAAGGTATGATTTGATTATTCTATCCGCTGCATATTCTGTGTTTACTTGTTTACATTATATTATAAACAAATTAAATCTGATGAAGTAGTGGTCCATCATTATTATAGTTTAAAAATTTTATTTATTTTTCATATCAATATCATAAAAAAAATTATACATTTAACAATTTGAAAGGTGATAGTTATGAAATTTGAATATATCACCATAATAATTAAAAGGGCAATAATTATTATTAAAATGAAATGACCAATGAATTTATGATACATGTATTTTTGTATTTTATTAATTCATAAATATTAAAAAATTGGATTAGAAGTTTTAAATTTGTTAACCTAATAATATAATAGTATAGATAGAATTATAGATATAGATATAGATTTCATACCATAACTATTGAAAGTAAAAATAGTAATTACAACATTGCATGTTTTGAAATCACATTTAAGAAAATAATACTAATATATTATTGGTAATGATTAAGGGCATTTAAAAATTAATTTAATGGATAATGCTAGAGACCACTAAAAGTGGTATTATAAAGCAATCACTAATGATGTGGCACCTACTTTTAAAAAAAAAAATAGAAACAATAACATTGTGGCAGTGGGTGACCCACATCATTAGTGGTGACACTAATTAATGCTCCCACTCATTTTCCTAATTTAATTTATATAAACTAGATTTGCATTAATCACAAAATGACATGTGTATTTTAAAGTATTAAAATTTTAAAAATAATATTTTTATATAATAGTATAGATAAGTATAAATATATATATATAACTTTCATACCATAACTATTGAAACCAAAAATAGTAATTGCAACATTACATATTTTGTGATTATCACAAAATTTAAGAAAATAATATTAATATATTATTGGCAATAATGACACATAAATTTTTACATTATAAAAATTCAAAAATTTAAGAAAAATAGATTGAGGTTTTCAACAACAAATACCTCATAATGTTTTTGCTTATATTATACTATTGTAATATCCGTGGCCAATAAATAATTAACAATTAATTTTAAAATTGAATAATAAAAAAAATTAATTAAATTTTAACTATTTTTTATCACAGTCTCACTTATGATTTTTTTTTTGCTATGATTTAAGTTCTAAATAACAAATACATGTGTAATTAGTAAAAATTAAATAAAAAATATGATAAATTATAAAATCGTACTTTTTGTTTTAATTTTTGGGAACGAAAACTACACCTATGATAAAATATAAATATATTATTATTTTTCAAAGGGTTTCATAGTTTTAGTTTACCATATATTAGATTCATGGGATAATATAGTAAAGGGTGAGTTATACTCGTAATCCCGATAATTTGAAACTTATGTCATTCTAATATCTGACTTTTCAATTGTTATATATTTAATTATGAATTTTAAATTTTATTCCAAACAAGGACAATCAAAGATCTTTCATTTGCAAATGGTCCATTTCAAGGGTAAAGTCATCATACAAGTTATTTTGTATTTGTTAACTTGTATGTTGTTTGAAATGTAATAGTCTTTTTTTAATGAATAATGTTGGACCTTTCTTTGTTATAAAGTTCTGTTTGGTTTGATTTTCATAATCTATTTTGAATTTTTTTTCCTAAGAAACTAAAAATTAGATTGGTGAAAAAAATTAAAAACGTTTCATTTTATATAATTTTATATTTTGGGAGTGTATAAATAATTTGTTAAAATATTTTTTTTATATATTTATTTTCGTTAAATTAGTTTCTATTGTTTCAAAATTCAAATATGGCGACAACTTTAATGTCATTATTAAACCAATTCATTAAATCAAAAAATTCAAAACTAAAAATATTTCATATATTAAACATTTCAATTATACATTAAAAGCCTAATAACTATTTATTATATGATAACCATCCAAAAATATCAATTAATAACAAATACCATCATTTATTATATGATAATCATTCAAAAATATCAACAAAAACAACCACTCATTACATGGTCATCATTCAAACACATACTAAAAATTAATTTGGTAAAAAAATTAAAGTAAAAAGTAAAAAAGTTTATCATTTTTATATAATTTTATTTTCAGTGGGTATAAATAATTTTAAAAAATTCAAAAATAATTTTTAAGAATTTAAAAATAATTTTTTGATATTTATTTTTGTCAAACTATTTTTATTTGGGGGATTTGGTGATAGCCCCCTCACTATCTAATTTGTCTTTCAAAAGGACAAGAATTATATAAGTACTTTCAAAAACCCCTGATATTTTAAAACTTGTTTCTTTTACTATATTACCCTCATATCAATCAGCCCTCTTATTAAGCCATCTTCACTATGTATTTCAGAGTAAAATTTTACTCTGTATAAAAGTAAAATTTTACTCTGTATAAAAGTAAAATTTTATACTCTGAAACTAAAGTAAAATTTTACTTTGTATGAAAGTAAAATTTTACTCTTTATGAAAGTAAAATTTTATACTCTGAAACTAAAGTAAAATTTTACTCTGTATGAAAGTAAAATTTTACTCTGTATGAAAGTAAAATTTTACTCTGAATAAGAGTAAAATTTTATACTCTGAAACTAAAAGTAAAATTTTACTCTGTATGAAAGTAAAATTTTACTCTATATAAAAGTAAAATTTTATACTCTGAAACTAAAGTAAAATTTTACTCTGTATGAAAGTAAAATTTTACTCTGAATAAGAGTAAAATTTTACACTCTGAAACTAAAAGTAAAATTTTACTATGAAAAACAAGTAAACTATGAGACTCTGAAGCTAAGTAAAATTTTACTCTGTATAAAAGTAAAATTTTACTCTGATTCTGTCAAATGAAAAAAACAGAGCAATAGAACCAGAGTAAAATTTTACTCTGGTTCTATCAAATGAAATTAGATCATTCACAGCCACTGTTCTTCTGTTTCTTCACAGTTACTTGCCTCTTTCGTATCACCTCTTTGGCTTCTCTGTTATCTATTACATATACACAATCCATATTGCTCACTCACGATACAAAAATTTATCAAAATTAAAAACAATTTTACAACAAAAAGTTGAGAGAACATAGTAACAACTCATCAATAGATCAATTTAAGAACTTAACAACACTATCCAAATGAAAAATCTCTCCCTCACACACACACACACACAAACACACACATATATATATGAAAAATCTGAAGAACTGTGTTCAAATATGAAAATTTTGAATAGTCGCGCGATTCGTCTCTATACTCTTTCACAATTCGAATTTTTGATCGACGAGGCTATCATCAACGACAAGAACATAAACTTCATGAGAATGGGAAGGCGATACGTCGACGTCGTCGAAGCTTTCTCTGATCATCTCCGACGATCTCTTCCATTGCGAAACCTATGCGCCATTCAAAGAAAATTCTTTACAACTGAGAGTGATTTAGGTATATTCACAGTTTTGGTTGAAATCACGAGAGCTTCGAACGAATCCAATCCAAACCCTAGGAATGGAAGAGAGAAGGAAAAAAAAGTGGAGAATGTGAGGAAATTTAGTTGAGGGTATAATAGTCTAATAAAATATTTAAATAATAAATTTTGTTCTTTATGCAAAATTTTATAATTATGAGGGGGTTTAGAAAATATAATTTTTTTCTTAGTCCTTTTAACAATGAAAGGAAAGTAAAGGGGGTTTATAGCTAAATTTCCCTTTTTATTTTATCAAATTGATGACTTTGCCCTTAAAATGGAGTAACAATGTCTTTAATTGTCCTTATTTGGAACGAGATTCAAAATTCATAGTCAAATATATCACAACTAAAAGGTCACGAACCAAAGTGATTCAAGCTATAAACTACAGGGACCGTTAGTGTAATTCGCCTAATAGTAAACTATGTGTATATATATAATAATTACTTCTTCTTTTTTTCTTTTTCTTTTTTTTGTGAAACTCAATCTAGTAAAATTTGTTTAAATCAAAAAAATTGAATAACAAAACGAAAATGACAATCAATGGACTACCAGTGACTCCTATCATTTTGTCCTTCCTCAAAATTAGTATTTGCCTTCTAAGTACAATTTTTATGTTCTCTCACACTCACTAGTTTTAGCAACTCACATTGGACCCTTTCCTTGTTCTCCCCTCTCACTCACCTTGTGACTTTCACAGCCCCAATCATTCAACCTTTCTCCTATTGGACATCTTAATTTTTATTGAATAAAGGTTGAGACCCTCTCTGGGGGTCACCCCCTTGACCCCCTTTAATTTTGATTGGTCAACTTTTTCTTTTTTTTCTTTTTTTTTTCTTCTCACCCAATCCCCAACCTCCATGTGTGTGAGGGGGTTGTGGGGGTGGGTGTTTTAAGGGGGTCTAAATCAATGCCCATTTTTATTTGTCAGTTGCCTTGCCTTGTCCCCACCATTTTGCTAAACCCCTAAACTCCCTTACTTATATTTGTATGTAAAAATTGAATTTGGATCATCTATATCTTTATATATTTTTAAATTTGAGTAATATTAGAATTATCGTATTTTGATATTACATGATGTGACATTTTAGATGGCACTAATTTTATCATTTGATAGGCTCCACATGATATATATGAATAGTGTTATCTTTATATATTTTTAAATTTGAGTAATATTAGAATTATCGTATTTTGATATTACATGATGTGACATTTTAGATGGCACTAATTTTATCATTTGATAGGCTCCACATGATATATATGAATAGTGTTATCTAAAACACGATATCAAATGCGGTCAACATAAATTATTAAAATTTTATTTTGAACATTCTTTTTAAAGATTCAAATTTAAATAACTAAAATTTAATCAAGGAAAGGTATATTATCATGTATAGATTCTTTCTAGAATGTTTTTCTTATGAAAATTTCATTTATGTCATAGAATATTTTTATGTCATAGAATATTTATACGAAATATTCTTCTTAAACTTTAAATTTGAACTCCGAAATCTATCAATTATTGTCTAAAAAAGATTTAGCTTACATATAAACTTTTTATCTATTTTTTAAAAATATTAAATTAGATATTGTGGTAATGTGGTTTGGAAATACTCTTGGATCCTGAAGGACGTTCCTGATCCTCTGATTACCACTTGAAAAGGGATTAACACTCCGGTCAGGGGTGCCGGAATTAGCACTCCGACGGACAAGTCAGTATATGTCTCACATTTGCTTATGTCTCAAGTTTCTTGAGGTTATCTCTCACATACCTTTCTTTGGCTGATGTTCCTCTATTTATATTTGCCTTTGGGCCTCAAGGTCGGGCCCACTTTTAATCCACCATATGATTGTTCACCCGGCTCCTTCTGTCCTAAATCAATTCCCACTCGGCTCCTCGCTCAGCTAGTTCTATGGCCGATTAGGATGTTCGGCTTTTGGATCGTATAAGACAGGGCCGAATATAATATATATCCTGACTTTCCAAGTATGTATTCGGCCTCTTTGCATCCCCTGTTATTTAGCTCTCACAATTGTCCCCCAAAACATCCCACTAACACCAGTTAGTCGGTGTGTTTGGTTTCAAACTTGAAAAGTCAAAACAGAAATTCGACAGTTAACCTCATTCCAACACGAGTGTCAGAACGCACACGCTTTTTGGTCATCATTACAATTTTCCGCCCCTTCGTACGCTTCTTTCATTTATTGTGATTTAAAATTTTGTTGTCCCTACGAATGCATGTTTTTTGAATACTCAAAGCTCCTGGTTTGCCGTTCGGTATACCTCTTCCATTTCGCGACCTCTGCAACCTCCTTTCATTTCTCATTGTCTCCTCTGCTTCCTGTAAGTTCTTTTCTTCCTCATTTCAAATCCCATTTCCTTGTTTGTTTTTAGTTTAGCATACTCCTTAGACTGGTTAGGATGGCAAAACATTTGAAAGACCTCCTTTCTACGGATCGAATTTCTGGTTTTCGACACCATTTTTCCGTCCCTGACGATGTACATCTGTCACTTGTAACAGACAGCACCCTTGATATGGAGAGGACGGATGAAAGTACAATCATCTTTCCTCTCCTATCAATTGCTGAGGGCGGAGCCTGTTTTCCTCTTCACCCATTTCTTAGGGCCGTCCTTCGCCATTGGGGTCCAATCCCTTCTCAACCTAATGTAAATTTTTTCCAAATCATAATAGGGATTATAGAGTTAAACCGACGCCTTAGGATCAATCTTGGTATATGTAACAACCCTCATACTGTTTGCCGATTAATGACTGATTAATTACGATAAACATCGATTACCGTTAAACTAAATTGATTATGACTGATAATTGGACTGATTAAAAGTACTAAACTGCCTGACCAAAATTGAAACTGAATTGAATGAATACATCTGTTTGAATTGCATTCTATCTGTTCGATTAATTATTTGATTTGTTCGTATTTTAGTGTTTAAACTGCTAATTGAAGGCCTTATCGGCGGCCGAACTGGGAATGGATTAATGTTTTATGATCCTCATAATTAATGTGATTTTATGGTATTTTTATCTGAAAACTGATTAGGTATGCTTGAATTAGATTAAATAAGCTAATTAAAGAGTTAGGCTTAATTACCGAATTGCCACCCTTAGTGGCCCACTCAATATAACATATTTGAGCCTTACACTTGACCACATAACACATTTTCCTCAGTCTTTTCTTGCTCTAGCCGACCAAGAGAGGGAGAGAGTGAGAGAACTTGTCTTCCATCTTGAGTTTTGCTTGCTAATTGAAGAACTTGAAGAGTAGATTGCTACTTTAGACTCCTAAACCTTGAATACAAGACTAAGGTAGGAAACTCATCTTCTTCTTGTGGTTATTGAGCTAGTTCTTGCATGATTCATACTTCATTGTAGAACTAAGTCATGATTTGGTTCAAGAATGTGAAATTATAGCTTCATTTCATGCATGCATGTTTGAATTAATGAGTTTTGAGTTGAATTCATGGTGAAATGGTGCATGCATGTTCATAATTTTGTAATGGTCCATGTTTTCAACTTGTTTTTGGATCAATTGGCTCCTTAGAGCATCAAATTGGAACTTCAAAATGATTTGAATACATGCATGTTTGCATGTTCATATTGTTCATGAAATTGGGTTTGAATTAACCACCCTTGGGCCTTGATTTCTCAAAATTGAGCTTTGAATCATATTATTCCATGTGTTTATAAGAGTTTTCCAGAAAATGAGCCCAAGAGGATCGGTTTTGACTTGTTAACAACTTGGTTTTGAGCTTGGAGGTGCAATCTGGAATTTCCAGATTCTGCACTTCCGCTCGAGCGGGGGAAATGCCGCTCGAGCGTGGAATCCGAGCATCCAGCATCTTTCTGCACTGTTTTATAGTCCGCTCGAGCGGAGAACTGGGAGCTCGAGCGGAGTCATGTCTCAAGCTCGAGCGGGCGTCGAGCGGAGATTTCACCCATCCAGTACTTTTACAGTACGCTCGAGCGGGAAAGTTTACGCTCGAGCGTGTACCTTTGTTGCATGACCGCTCGAGCGGGGAAACTTGCGCTCGAGCGGAACTCTATTTTTCTGAAAATGCTTTTAAATGTACATCTTTGCATCCTCATCCCATTCTAGGCATTCTTAGGCCTAGTTTAAGACATCTTGTTGAGGATATAGATGTAGAACACACCGAGGCATTAGGGATTAAGTTGTTATCCTTCCCAACTGTGTAGCTTAGTGTGTGTTCAACCTGTGAACTGTGTAGGGTTGGCGACTGGGGAGGCACGCTCTAGCATACTGTAGCCCAAACTCTGTAAGTAACAATTGTGTAAAGATATGTTCAAATGATTATCTTCTGAATACTGAACTGAACTGTTTCCTGAACTGATATTGTTTACTGAATGAATGTATGTCCTATCTTCTGAACTGTATTGTGGCATCCTTAGCACCTACTGTTTACTGTTACTGTTACAGAGATCTCTGTCGGTTCCCTCGTGGAACCACTACTGTTTACTGACTGATGGCCATCATTACTGTTCGGTCTTTAAGACCTACTGTTTACTGCTATGCTAATGGATGTACCACATATGACTGAATAACTGTTCTGACTAAAAGACTGAAGTATTGTTTAATGAACTGATTTCATTACTGTAAGGACATTTCATTCATAACCCCTTTACGCATTATGTTATTCACTGGGCTTTAGCTCACTGTTTATATTTATATGTAGGTGCTCAGCCACCAGATCGGAGCTAGGAGCATGGGTTAGACTCCAGTTTTGTCAAGCCAGCCTTTGTGCCTCACTGCGAGGTTCCGAGTTGCCATGCTATGGCTTTGGGGTGTCTTGTTTTCCCCCCCGTCTGTCTCCATACTGTTTGGATTACTGTATAGACTGTTAGCTGCTAACCGTACTGTTATCAAGGGATTAGGTCCCTGTACTGTGTGACTGTAAATTTTGTATAGACTGTACTGTTTGTATATGTGAATGCATGAAAAATCTTTTTGGCATGCAAAATGTCACAGCTCAATGGACATTATTCATTTACTGTATTGGCTTCCGCCAGGCCCTGTACTCTGTTTTACTGTACTACTGTTAAGCAGGCCTTCGGTAATCTTGGATTACTGGCCGGTTACGGTGCTAAACCCATAGGGCCGGGTTTGGGTCGTGACAGAGTGGTATCAGAGCGATACTTAACCACGAGTCATACCGCACACACGTGTCCAAATGAGCTATAGAGTGTCCTAGAAAAGTGATTAGGGCATTTCATGAACTTGGAAAGTGTGTGGCTATGTTATGACTGAATACATGTTGATGTGATAACTGTCTAAATATGCAACTGTTTATGTTACAATTGCTATAACTGTTATAACTGCTTATAGTGAAATGGACAATGCAAATGAACCTGAATCCTCATCTACTGAGGCAAGAATGGAAAGAATAGAAAGAATGATGGAACTGATAACTGCTAGACTTGAACAACAACAGAACCAACCGCCCCTACCTCCTCCTCCTCCGGTACTACCGGAACCTAATGTGAATGTGAATGATGGGGATATTATTGCTCTCACCCATAAATTCAGCAAGATGAAACCACCATCCTTTCAGGGAGGACTGGAACCGTTAAAGGCTGAAGCTTGGGTGCTTGAAACAGAAAAACTATTTGAGGTGTTTCCGTGCTCAGAAGCGAATAAAGTATTATTAGCTACCTTTACTCTACAGGAAGAAGCTAGAAGGTGGTGGATGTTGATCCGCGATGCAAATACTGTTATGACTTGGGCTCAGTTCAAGGAGTCCTTCTTTGAAAAGTACTTCCCGCAGTGTGTCAGGGATAGGAAAGTGACTGAATTCGAACAACTGAGACAGGGCACAATGTCCGTCGCGGAATATGAAACAAAATTTACTGAACTTGCCAGATATGCACCACACATGGTGGACACTGACTATAAGAAGGCCAGGAAATTTGAGGGTGGCCTTAATGTTGCAATCCTTGACCGAATAAATGTTTTGAAACTACCGACTTTTGTGGGTGTTCTCGACCGGGCATTGATGGCCGAGTCGAACATTGCAGTAGTGAAACAATCTGAAACACCAACAACTGAATGGCATGGTAAAAGGCAGGGTTTCAAATTTAAGAAGGGCAAGCATAACCCAGCGAACAAGAAACAGAATACGGGGTCGACGACTAGCCCCAGCCAAGGGAGTGGGTTCACACCACCCTGTTCTGAGTGTGGCAAGAAGCACAAAGGGGTCTGCTACAAAATATCTGGAGCCTGTTACAGGTGTGGCAAGGTGGGCCACATGGTCAAAAACTGCCCCTCTGCTCCACAAGCCAGTAGTAAAGTTGCACCAAGCGTGGCAGCATCAACTGTAGCACCAAAGCCTAACCCCAAAGCTACCGGGAAAGAGCCCATGAGGCAGGGCCGAGTGTTCGCCCTAGTACCGGGAGACGTGCAAAATACTGAAACCGTCGTGTCAGGTATCCTCTCTATTTGTACACAAAATGCATATGTATTTATTGATTCGGGGTCTACACATTCTTATGTATCGCATGCTTTCTCACGGAAATTGAATAGACCCTTAGAACCTATGAACTATCTGCTAGCCGTATCATCACCCGTAGGAGGATCCATGACATGTGCTTATATGTACCCCGCATGTGAAATCATTGTTGGGGATATGCATCTGTTTATTGATTTACTACCATTGAATATTGATCATTTTGATGTAATACTGGGGATGGATTGGTTACAAAAATATCATGCCACTATTGATTGTGTGACCAAGCAAGTTATTTTCCGTCCACCTAGTTTGCCTGAATTTGTGTTTAATGGGAATGGAGTAATACCTCCTCCGTATTTGATTTCGTCAGTGAAAGCTGTTAAATTAATCAGAAAGGGGTGTAAAGGATATCTGTGTTCTGTGCTGACTGTGTCTACTAATGATAGTGTTAAAGTTGATGTGAATTGTATTCCTATAGTCAAGGAATTTCCAGATGTATTTCCAGATGATCTGCCAGGGGATTTGATTGACAGGGAGATTGAATTTGCGGTTGATGTGATTCCGGGTACACAGCCGATATCGAAAGCTCCTTACAGAATGGCCCCAACTGAACTGAAAGAACTGAAAGTGCAACTGCAGGAACTGCTGGATTAGAAGTTTATCAGGCCTAGCACTTCGCCATGGGGCGCTCCTGTTTTGTTTGTAAAGAAGAAAGATGGCTTATTGAGATTGTGTATAGACTATCGTGAATTAAACAAGGTAATTGTGAAAAATAAATACCCATTACCACGCATTGATGACTTATTTGATCAGTTACAGGGTGCTCAAGTGTTTTCCAAGATTGATCTCAGATCGGGGTATCATCAACTAAAGGTTAAACCGGAAGACATTGATAAAACTGCTTTCAGAACGAGGTATGGCCATTATGAATTTTTAGTTATGCCATTCGGAGTCACAAATGCCCCTGCTGCATTTATGGACCTTATGAACCGAATTTTTAAACCATACCTTGACAATTTTATTGTTGTATTTATTGATGACATATTGATTTACTCCAAGAGTATAGAAGAACATGAACATCACCTGAGACTTGCCCTACAAACTTTAAGAGAACAGAAACTGTATGCTAAACTGTCTAAATGTGAATTTTGGCTTGACCATGTTATGTTTTTGGGGCATGTTGTTAGCAAAGATGGGATTTCTGTTGATCCGCAGAAAATTGAAGCTGTAGTGAACTGGCCTAGACCAACAAATGTGACTGAAGTCCGAAGCTTTTTGGGATTGGCTGGATATTACAGAAGATTTGTCAAAGATTTCTCCAAAATTGCCCTACCACTGACTCAGTTAACTCAGAAGGGGACATCATTTGACTGGACTGACCAAAGGGAATCAGCATTCCAAGAGTTGAAAACTCGACTTGTGACTGCACCGGTTTTGACTTTACCTTCAGGTACGGATGGTTATACTGTATTTAGTGATGCTTCTCATAAGGGTTTGGGGAGTGTGTTAATGCAGAATGGGAAAGTTATTGCTTATGCTTCCCGACAGTTGAGACCACATGAAAAGAACTACCCGACCCATGACCTGGAACTTGCTGCAGTAGTATTTGCACTGAAAATCTGGCGTCACTATCTGTACGGGGTGACATGTGAAGTATATACCGACCACAAGAGTTTAAAATATTTCTTTACACAGAAAGAACTGAACATGAGACAGCGGAGATGGCTAGAATTGATTAAAGATTATGACCTACAGATATTGTACCATCCGGGAAAAGCCAATACTGTTGCCGATGCATTGAGCCGAAAGTCAATTGGAAACTTAGCCTGTTTGCTTACCGGACAGAAAGAGTTGCTTTGTGACCTTGAAAAATCAGAAATTGAAATTGTCTTACGAGAACAAGGTGGAACCTTAGCTGCTATTTCTGCTCAACCGGCACTGATTGAAGAAATTAAAGAGAAACAGCAACTGGATGACTTCTTGAGGAAGATCATCGAAGAGAGGGAATCTAAACCGAGACCGAGATTCAAGTTTGAGCATAATGTACTGAAATTTTAAGAAAGACTGTGTGTACCAAATGATACTGAACTGAAAAGAAGAGTTCTGCAAGAGGGCCACAACTCAAGATTTTCCATCCACCCGGGGAATACGAAAATGTACCAAGATCTGAAACAGAATTTCTAGTGGCCGGAAATGAAGAAAGAAATTGCCGACTTTGTGTCCAAATGTCTTCATTGCCAACAAGTCAAGGCTGAACATCAACGACCTGTTGGATTATTGCAACCCCTACCCATACCAGAGTGGAAATGGGAGCATATCACCATGGATTTCATTGTGGGATTGCCTCGCTCCAGAAAAGGTATGGATTCAATTTGGGTTATTGTTGATAGACTAACCAAATCTGCTCACTTCTTACCTGTCAAAACAATCTATAATGCGGACAAATTGGCTGTTATCTATATTGATGAGATTGTAAGACTGCATGGAGTGCCTGTGTCTATTGTTTCTGACAGGGATTCAAAGTTTACATCGAGGTTTTGGCAAAGCCTACAGACTGCATTGGGTACTGAACTGAGACTGAGTAGTGCCTATCATCCTCAGACAGATGGCCAGTCAGAAAGGACCATCCAAACTCTGGAGGATTTACTGAGAATGTGTGTCCTTGATTTTCAGGGAGATTGGGAAAGTCATCTGCCATTAGTTGAATTTGCCTACAACAACAGTTACCATTCGAGTATTGGTATGGCGCCTTTCGAGGCATTGTATGGCAGAAAATGTAGATCTCCGATTTGCTGGGCAGAAGTTGGAGATGGGCCTTTGCTTGGGCCCAAGATTGTTTATGAAACCACTGAGAAAGTGAAACAGATACAGCAAAGACTGAAAACTGCACAGAGTAGACAGAAAAGTTATGCAGATGTCAGAAGACGGGACAGAGAGTATGAAGTGGGTGATCACGTTTTCGTGAAAGTGACACCAATGAAGGGCCAGACTCGTTTTGGAGTCAAAGGCAAGTTAGCGCCAAGATACGTCGGACCGTATGAGATTATTGAGAAAATCAATCTGGTGGCGTATCAAGTTGCGCTCCCTCATGAAATGGAGCACATGCATAATGTTTTCCACATTTCTATGTTAAGAGATTATCTCCGGGATCCCTTCCATGTAATAGAGCCTACCCACGTAGTGTTGAGTGACGACTACACTTACGAGGAACGGCCTATACAGATTGTAAACAGACGAATCAAGAAACTGAGGAACAAAGAGATCCCGCTAGTAAAAGTTGACTGGCAGAACCACGGTGGCGTGTATGCCACTTGGGAAATGGAAGATGACATGGCTAAAAGATATCCTGAACTGTTTCCACTGAACCCTGTTTTCTTCCAGGACGAAGGTAACTCGAGTTTAGAGGACTAAACTCTTTATAAGGAGGGGAGACTGTAACAACCCTCATACTGTTTGCCGATTAATGACTGATTAATTACGATAAACATCGATTACCGTTAAACTGAATTGATTATGACTGATAATTGGACTGATTAAAAGTACTGAACTGCCTGACCAAAATTGAAACTGAATTGAATGAATACATCTGTTTGAATTGCATTCTATCTGTTCGATTAATTATTTGATCTGTTCGTATTTTAGTGTTTAAACTGCTAATTGAAGGCCTTATCGGCGGCCGAACTGGGAATGGATTAATGTTTTATGATCCTCATAATTATGTGATTTTATGGTATTTTTATCTGAAAACTGATTAGGTATGCTTGAATTAGATTAAATAAGCTAATTAAAGAGTTAGGCTTAATTACCGAATTGCCACCCTTAGTGGCCCACTCAATATAACATATTTGAGCCTTACACTTGACCACATAACACATTTTCCTCAGCCTTTTCTTGCTCTAGCCGACCAAGAGAGGGAGAGAGTGAGAGAACTTGTCTTCCATCTTGAGTTTTGCTTGCTAATTGAAGAACTTAAAGAGTAGATTGCTACTTTAGACTCCTAAACCTTGAATACAAGACTAAGGTAGGAAACTCATCTTCTTCTTGTGGTTATTGAGCTAGTTCTTGCATGATTCATACTTCATTGTAGAACTAAGTCATGATTTGGTTCAAGAATGTGAAATTATAGCTTCATTTCATGCATGCATGTTTGAATTAATGAGTTTTGAGTTGAATTCATAGTGAAATGGTGCATGCATGTTCATAATTTTGTAATGGTCCATGTTTTCAACTTGTTTTTGGATCAATTGGCTCCTTAGAGCATCAAATTGGAACTTCAAAATGATTTGAATACATGCATGTTTGCATGTTCATATTGTTCATGAAATTGGGTTTGAATTAACCACCCTTGGGCCTTGATTTCTCAAAATTGAGCTTTGAATCATATTATTCCATGTGTTTATAAGAGTTTTCCAGAAAATGAGCCCAAGAGGATCGGTTTTGACTTGTTAACAACTTGGTTTTGAGCTTGGAGGTGCAATCTGGAATTTCCAGATTCTGCACTTCCCCTCGAGCGGGGGAAATGCCGCTCGAGCGTGGAATCCGAGCATCCAGCATCTTTCTGCACTGTTTTACAGTCCGCTCGAGCGGAGAACTGAGAGCTCGAGCGGAGTCATGTCTCAAGCTCGAGCGGGCGTCGAGCGGAGATTTCACCCATCCAGTACTTTTACAGTACGCTCGAGCGGGAAAGTTTACGCTCGAGCGTGTACCTTTGTTGCATGACCGCTCTAGCGGGGAAACTTGCGCTTGAGCGGGAGTCTGTTTTTCTGAAAATGCTTTTAAATGTGCATCTTTGCATCCTCATCCCATTCTAGGCATTCTTAGGCCTAGTTTAAGACATCTTGTTGAGGATATAGATGTAGAACACACCGAGGCATTAGGGATTAAGTTGTTATCTTTCCCAACTGTGTAGCTTAGTGTGTGTTCAACCTGTGAACTATGTAGGGTTGGCGACTGGGGAGGCACGCTCTAGTATACTGTAGCCCAAACTCTGTGAGTAACAATTGTGTAAAGATATGTTCAAATGATTATCTTCTGAATACTGAACTGAACTGTTTCCTGAACTGATAATGTTTACTGAATGAATGTATGTCCTATCTTCTGAATTGTATTGTGGCATCCTTAGCACCTACTGTTTACTATTACTGTTACAGAGATCTCTGTCGGTTCCCTCGTGGAACCACTACTGTTTACTGACTGATGGCCATCATTACTGTTCGGTCTTTAAGACCTACTGTTTACTGCTATGCTAATGGATGTACTACATATGACTGAATAACTGTTCTGACTGAAAGACTGAAGTATTGTTTAATGAACTGATTTCATTACTGTAAGGACATTTCATTCATAACCCCTTTACGCATTATGTTATTCACTGGGCTTTAGCTCACTGTTTATATTTATATGTAGGTGCTCAGCCACCAGATCGGAGCTAGGAGCATGGGTTAGACTCCAGTTTTGTCAAGCCAGCCTTTGTGCCTCACTGCGAGGTTCCGAGTTGCCATGCTATGGCTTTGGGGTGTCTTGTTTTCCCCCCCCCCCCCCCCCCGTCTGTCTCCATACTGTTTGGATTACTGTATAGACTGTTAGCTGCTAACCGTACTGTTATCAAGGGATTAGGTCCCTGTACTGTGTGACTGTAAATTTTGTATAGACTGTATTGTTTGTATATGTGAATGCATGAAAAATCTTTTTGGCATGCAGACTGTCACAGCTCAATGGCCATTATTCATTTACTGTATTGGCTTCCGCCAGGCCCTGTACTCTGTTTTACTGTACTACTGTTAAGCAGGCCTTCGGTAATCTCGGATTACTGGCCGGTTACGGTGCTAAACCCATAGGGCCGGATTTGGGTCATGACAGTATACCTGCTATTCGGCATTGTTATGCCTTGGCCAAATCTTCTGGCCGGCTGGGGCGCTATTTTCTCAGGGCCAAGGACACCGATCATCACTTGGTGACTATGTTTGCCAACTCTGGCAAGCGAGTTAATGATGTCATGGTCATTGTCCGAGGTAACTGGGAATTCGGCGAAGGCGAAGATCGCCTAGATCCTGTACCTAGACGGAGAGGCGAACCAGGTGGCCGTATAGTTCCTTACGTTTATCTACTTTTTATTTACTCGGCTTTATTTCCATGTGCTTATCGTTTTATTTGTGCAGGCGATGATTTGAAAAAAGTTCTGGTTTCGGCCAACGATGCTGTGCTTGCGAAAATCAAAACCGCACTCCAGTTCTTTGGCCGTCCAAACCTCTAGAAGCAAGGGAGGACGGCCCATATTCTTCTGAGGTACGAGCCGACTTACACAACATTTTCGGTCGTGGACGACATTCTGATTCCACGGGGCGAATAGTAGCTTACGGCCCTTAACTTTCCCCGCTTCAAAAGCCTTAGGCAGATTGGTTTAGAAGCTTCTGATTCGGAGCAGGCCGAAGAACCAGTAGCCGAGGAAGTCGCCGATCAGCCAAGTCAGTCCTCTTTGAAAGCCGAAGAAGTTGACGAGGCTCTAAATTTGACTTTTGAAGAAGCTGGCCTTAATCCATCCAACCCTACATCCACTTCAGGTCGAGGGAAAGTCTCATTTGAAGACATTTTTACTGATTTAGGAGATCTCCCCGACTCGCATCCTAAGAACATGGCGGGGGAATCACTTACGCAACTGGCAAGGAGGAAAAACGCCGAATGGATGGCCGCCCGGAGAAGGGCCGAGACCATCCGTTCTGAACCTGCTGCCGCGACCGAGTCTTCTCCGCCTGTTATCGTGGAAGAAACTGCTCAAATTGAGACTGTCGAGATGGAGCAGATAGTCGAACAGTTGAGTCAGGTGGCCGATCAGAGGGGAGAGAAACGTCCCACCGAGAGCGAAGTCGGCTCTAAGGAATGCCCTACCGATAAACGGCCACGCATAGAGGAGTCGCACTCAGTTGTGCCATTTGTTATTTAACCAAGGACAAAAAAACGTGTCGATTTCCTCTAATGCGTCGGCTCTAAAAGATCCGACCGTGGCATTGAGCATGGCTTTCTCAATTTCCCTGCCGGCTGACAGGGTAACTTTTTGGGCGGAGCCAGATTTGCTAGCAATAGCATTAGTTGCTCAGTCGGCTATATTGGTACATGACTTGATCTTTATCTGTCGCTTTTCGCCTATATTTTTATTTTTAGTCCAATTCCTTGTTTTGCGGACGGCGGGAAGGATAGCCGAGATAGGTCGTCGTCAACACGACGCTATTGAACAGATTGGCCTTCTGAAAGCAGAAATTAAAAATGAGAAGAGCAAGGCCACGAAGGCCTCTCAAAAGGCTAAGTATGAGGCGGCGAAAGTGACGGAGGAAAGTGCATGGGCCGATGCCGAGTCAGCAAAGGCAAAAAGTTCTGACCAACTCAGGATGGCCACTGAAGAAAAGGGCAAACGCGAGTGAAGACGAGCTCAAGTTAACCCAGGAGGTGATTGCCAAACTAAAAGCCGATTTGGAAGAGTTGAAGAAGGCGAAGGAAGTAGCCGACTCCGAGATTTCCAAAGCGTTCCAAGCTAGGAAGGACGCCGCCTTGGACGACTACGCGGAAGAAGTGCCCAAGTTTGAGAATCGGGGCTTCAAACACAGCTGGCTCAAAGCCCTCACTACCGCTAATGTGACATTGGCCCAGCCGATTCCATACGAGCAGGTGGACATTGAGCCGCTCAAGTCTGACCCTGAAGATTGATTAGGGTGATAACTTGATTTTTGTTAAGAATCTTCCGTGTATAATTTTTGTAGATTTTTGTTTATTTACTTTGGTTGGAAGTTAAATGTAAGGTAATTTTCATGTGTAAAATGACTACATCTATACTTAATTTATTAATGAAAATTTCCTTTGTTTTTCTGTTTGTTACATGTGTAATCACAGAATGGGATTGTTGAAACAATTTAATAAGATAAATCGGCGAGCAAATGACTGCGTGGTTTTACAAGTAGGCCAAATTAGTTAATTAAAGGACTGAGGTTAGGCCGAATAGATCACTCAATTTGCCCTTGCCCCAGCGGATTAGTGAACGTGGCCGCCGAATATCGGTAGTTCATGAATTGGTTAGGGCAGACTATCGTTTCGGCACAAATTACAAATTACTGATACTAGGCCAAATAGATCAATCAATCTGCCCTTTGCCCCAGCGAATTAGTGAACGTGGCTGCCGAATATCGATAGTTCATGAATTGGCTGGGCAAACTCGTTTCGGCACAAATTATTGATACCAGGCCGAATAGATCAATCAATCTGCCTTTTGCCCCAGCGGATTAGTGAACGTGGCCGCCGAATATCGGTAGTTCACGAATTGGCTGGGACAGACTATTGTTTCGGCACAAATTACAAATTACTGATACTAGGCCGAATAGATCACTCAATCTGCCATTTGCCCCAGTGGATTAGTGAACGTGGCCGCCAAATATCGGTTGTTCATGAATTAGCTGGGGCAGACTCGTTTCGGCACAAATTACAAATTATTGATACTAGACCGAATAAATCAATCAATCTGCCCTTTGCCCCAGCAGATTAGTGAACGTGGCCATCGAATATCGGTAGTATAACAGCCCACATTCATGTCCTAGTCATGTTTGCATGCACTTATATGTTTTGCCATGTTAAGTTTGCATTCATGAATCTTGTCTTGTTTTGCTTAAGTGTTGTGTGCATGCTTTGTTCCTTCGTTGGTGTCTCAAGCCTAAGTTATGTTAAGCCTAGATCATTCCAAGTCGAGGTCACCTTCAGCCTAGAAATTATCTTGGATCCCCTTTGTTTGACCTCCACCTTCGCCTTGACATATTGACCGAGATGTCATTATCTAGGCCGAGGTGTTCATCACCAAGGCCGAGATGTGTATTATCTAGGCCGAGATGTTACCCTTGCACCTAAATGACCTTGTCCTGGAGTGGTATGACCTAGATCGAGGTGTGGCACATTTAGGCCAAGGTGTGACACAGCTTAGTCAAGTGTTGTCCTTCCTAGCCGAGGTCATTGTCACCTTAGTTGCCGAAGTCTTGTTGTTAGCCGATGTCATCACTTGCCGGAGTGCCTTACCGGGGTAGCTTGTTAGATACACTTTGTCATAGTCTTGTCTTGTCAATCTATCACCTTTTTTAGGAGAACCAACCAGCCGTTGCCACGTGTCCGAGCTGAGTGTTAAGTCAGCCGGCAGAGGGAGAAAACCTATCATTTCTATATCTTTGTTTGAAGAGAAGAGAGAGAGAAGCTCTAGAAGAGGGAGAGGAGTTCTGGAGGGAGAGTAGATTTCCAAGCTTGATCCCTAGAGATTGAACCTTTAGATCCGTGTTCTAAGGTTAGATTCTTGATCTGCTCATGTTGTTCTTTATGTTCATGTTGTTGCATTGCATGATTGAATATGATTTGTAAGCCATGCATTGCTTTGAAGTTCGGTTTTAGAAAGAGAAAATAGCATTCATGTGTTCTTCAAGAAAAGTCATGTTTTGATCCGAAACCTCATGCCAAGATCTATGTTTTTGTGTTTGTTTTCATATGATTTTCAAGTATGGGTACCCAGGTCCATGTTTTCGAACTCATAGTATGAAATCCCAGATTTTTGTAGTAAAGAAGTTGTGATTTTAGCATTCATATTCTTCATGATCTTCATGTTCATGTTCTTCATGTTCTTCACGGGTGGAAACCCAGATCTCCAGACCTCACTTCCCGAGGTGTAGTCGCCGAGATCACTCTTACCTAGACCTCACACTTAGGCCAAGCATCGTATCTCACCTTGGCCTACCTTGCATGATCACTTACACCTTTAGTTTGTCTTGTGCGCACCTCGGCATGCAGCCACACGCCGAAGCCTAGGTAGCCACACTTCGGCCAGGAGGTGTAGGACCTCGGCAAAGACCTGGTTGGTACCCAGCATGTCTTCTTGATATGTAAAACAGTGTTTTGACTTCCAGCATGTTTTCCCGAGATCATTTGCATGTATGTAAGACTTGTTTTGAGAAGTACGTTCAGTATACTTTGCCATGTGTTTGTAGGACTTGGACCTTTGCCTTGATCCCGACGTCCCAAGAACTATGTGAGTGGTATTTTTAATAAAGTTATGTTCTTAAGGTTTTGATAAAGCTTTGCCTTGTTTTGATAAAAGTATTTGTTAAGCATGAATGATATCCCTATTTTATGTATGAAGTATGAGCTTTGTTTTGGATGACATTCTTGGAACCGTCCTTTCATGTTAGGGGACGTTAAGCCTAAGTAACACCGCCCTTTCGTGTTAGGGGACGTTAAGCCTAGGTAACATAGTCCGTACGTGCTAGGGGACTATAAGCATTTGTAGCACAATCTTTGGAAGTCCGTACGTGCTAGGGGACTATAAGCATTTGTAGCACAATCTTTGGAAGTCCTTCCGTGCTAGGGGACTTTAAGCCTAGGTAGCACCGTCCTTTCGTGCTAGGGGACTTTAAGCCTAGGTAGCACCGTCCTTTCGTGCTAGGGGACGTTAAGCCTAAGTAGCACCCTTGTTAAGATATCGGCCACCGACAGACTATGATCGGGTGTGCTCGATGCCGAGGTTATGCTTTTGTTTTGTCGGAATGTCATCACCCCATGTTTTGAGTTGACGTATGTTAAGTAAGTAAGTAAGTTTTGAAAGACTAAGGTTTGATTGATGTTTTATTTCAAGCCAAGCTAAGCTATGTTATGTATGGTTTTGACAAAGATATACTATGTATTGTTTTGAAAAGATCTCGGGTATCATTCATTTAACCCCTTTATTACTTGTATCATGCACTGAGTTTCCAAGCTCACCCTCCCTATGTATATATGTAGGTAACAAGCAAGAAGTCGGCTACGCCGAGATGTGTGTTTTGTATGCATGTTATGTCGGCAGTGAGGATATCTGCAATCTTGAAGCTTATGTATTTTTAACATGTCGGCTTGAGAAGCCTTTGATCAAAATGTAATATGTATTTTTGTACTTCATTTTAGTTGTATTCAAGTTTTAAAGCTATGTAAAGATGTATGCCATTCCATTTGACTTATGCACTGCTTTTATGAACCACTTGTATTGTAAATTATTGATTCCGCACATGTTAGCCCCATATATTTATACTCTGATTGTGTGTGAATTTTGTAAGTGGCCTTCGGTAATCTCGGATTACTGGCCATCACGGCACCATCCTACTAGGGGCGGTTTGGGGTCGTGACAGGTAGTTCATGGCGCAGAACTTTGAAGAGATCGCTTTGGGAGTAGTGCACTCGCGAGTAATAAAATGGGTGGTTGCTTCGTGTGCGTAGATTCCATTAGTGTGTCCAAACTCAACTCAATCCAGTGCGTCGAACGAGGTTAGAAAAGTGTGAATGTCTAGTAGACTATTCTTCAATAGCAAAGGGGAAGGTAAGACACTGGTTGAACTGGACTCAGCGATGAATCGAGGTAGCGAACCTTCACGAACGGGAAGTAGAACGCCTGGGGAGCATGAGAGGTGTCACTCTCCACGTCGTCGCAACAGGTCACCTAGGAAGGAGAAGTGGCAGCGGGGGAACTCCCCTCATTCGTGAAGTGAGGCCAGTGGGCCACCACGCCTATTAAGTTTTTTAGTTTTCATCGGGAACAAACCGATGATGGAGGTAGATTCGATCATTCGAGATCCATATGTGGCAGTTGAATTTGCACGACAGATTTTTCCGCCAGAAGTCCAGTAGTCGATGATCGGTCGACCTGATTTTGAAGTGTTTCAGGAGGGCGTTCATGGAGCAGTGAAAAGGCTATACACCGCCTATGAAATCGGCATGCGCCTATGAGCCGCGCGGCGGGAGATAGAGCAAAAAGATAAATGCATTCGAAACTTAAAAGCTCACGCGGAGAAAGTCGAACGTGAATTAAAAAGAGTCAAAACTGTTGAGACATCGTCTGGAGGCCAAGCTAACCTGATTGTGGAGGAAAGGGTGATCCAACGGCGTATAAGTCATGCGATTGTCGATTGAGAAACGGCAAGCATGTTTGCGATAGAGGCCGCAAAGACCAGGGCCTATGAACAAGGCTTCCATGAGGGCCAAAAAATTGAGATACAAAAGACTAAGGAAAAACTCGCCGAAGAGGTCTGTCAATGCGAGAATTATGGATTTTAGCACAGGTGAATCAAGGCTCTCCAGGCCGTGGAGGCTCTCCGTGCAGCAGGCGTTGATTCGGCGT
Source organism: Camellia sinensis (assembly GCF_055761805.1). Classification (NCBI taxonomy): domain Eukaryota; kingdom Viridiplantae; phylum Streptophyta; class Magnoliopsida; order Ericales; family Theaceae; genus Camellia; species Camellia sinensis. The sequence continues at coordinate 174,948,521 of NC_138962.1, read as the reverse complement.
CGCCATTATATCAGGGTCACAATTTTCCCTTCGCGACTTTCGAAGTGGAGAAAAATGACGACGAAGGTGGTACCGAATAAAATTGAACACATTGTACCTTTTTAACGCAAATTGGATGCGGATTATGTATTCACGATCAATTTAATGAAACATATTATTTGAAATGTTTGCAAGTTATTTCAATCAATGTTTATAAATTAAGCTATGATCATCTACCATTGTATGTCAATTGCATTGGCGCTTATCAATCACAATGCTCATGAAAGGAGCTCCGAATTCGGATGCTCGTTCGCGCCAACCGTGCTTTCCACGAAGGGTGTTTCGAATTCGGAGGCTTTTTGCCTTGGCCAATCGTGATTTCCATGAAGGGCGCTCCGAATTCGGAGGCTTATTCGGCCCAACCGTGTTTTTCACGAAGTGCGCTCCAAATTTGAGTAAAAGGTCCATTTGATACTATGACAACCCTGATCCATAATTAGCCATTAATCCGTAATTAAGAATGTGAATTTAGTGGCTAAATGAAATTATGTGTTAATTGTGTGATTTGTGTGTTATTTGAATTTCTATCTGTTTGTTATAGGAATATCTATTTGAAATTTTGTTTTGATATGAAAATCGAAGGCCTTATCGGCATCCGAACATTAAATTGACTAAATCTATGTGTTATTTGGGATTTTTAGAATTTTATGAAAAGTTTAATTAGAAATTGATTCGGATTCAAATAATTAGAATAAATTAATTATTAAATTGAATTAACTTAGCTTTAATCACACTTAATTAGTTAAACTAATCCTATCATATAAATAGAAGACATGAGCTTAACCAAACATGATCCTTTATCATTTTGAACAACAAAAACGTAAAGAGAGGGAGAGATTGAGCTCAACCTTGAAGGAAGGTGAGTATTGGGAAGAGAAGTTAAGAATTGGCTTGGAATCTAAGTTAGAGACTTGGAATTGGGGAGAACAACTTAGGATTCTTGCTAATTCAAAACTTTAGGTGAGTAATCAACTCCTTAATCTTATGTTTCAGCCATTTATCATGTGAATTCAAGAGGAATTTAAGTCTATGACTATAAATTGAACTAGGAGTGAAGAATTTAGAACCAACTTATGCATGCATACATAATTAATGGAATTTGAGTTTGAACTTCAACAAATACTTGCATGTATAGCGTTCCTAGTTTAGACCCGACCTGTTGATGTTTTGAATCCGGGTTTCTTTTGTCTTATTTTAGATATTTATACTGTGTTTCTCCTTATTTCTCATTGAGTTTGAGTATTGGAGTGTCTTGGTTGTGTTTGGAACAGGTTGGTTGCTAATTGGTTCAAACTGTTATTGTCCAGAATTTGGCCTCTTCGCTCGAGCGAAACTTCTTGCGCTCAAGCGAGCTTTGTGAGCTCCCAGTACTTTTGCAGGCCTGAGAGATACTAGGGAGGCAATGTTCTTCGCTCAAGCGAGACTTTGCGCTTGAGCTACGGTCTTCTATCCATAAAACTTTTGGGAATAGTGAAGCTTCCTACGCTCGAGCGGAACAATTTATTGTGTCTGGTCGCTTGAGCGACGACTCTTGCACTCGAGCGAGTTGTGCGTTGTAGACGTCCCCGAACGCCCCGAGAGGAACGAGTCCCCTGTTCCGTTCGATATTGGGCTCACTACAGTTCGGACTCTCAAATTGTCACGGTTCTAAGTCTGAACCAAAGAGTCCAAATCCGGCAAATCGTTTTGAGAAAACAGATTTTTGAAAGAAGTATCAAACATGGACTGCTTTGCCAGATACAGAGTCGCCACCTAAATATTTTATCTTGGAAAATTTAGGAAACCCTTACTCGTTGCCTAAGGCCACGTGTCCGTCATCACCAAAGTTGCCTCGGCTCGGGAACTTGGGTACGATTGGGGAAGGTCACTTCGTGAGCACCCCCGTTCGCCCGATCAAAGATCGGCCTCTACTAACCATGATATCTATTTTTGAAAAACATTGTATGTTCTTATTCCGGTTATTAGCCTAGATTTACTATGTGATGCGCACAGCATACAAGTATAGACTGGATCGCCTGAATTGGAACAAAACATTTCATGTTTGTTTGTTTGAAAATGGTTTGATGGTGCTACTCGCAAGTAGGCTAAGACGTGGATTTGCCACCCTCAGGTGGGCTTAGAAAATATGATTTTGCCACTATCTAGTGGGCTTAAAACACACAGTGAATGAATTGTTCCAATCCAAATAACCCAACCTTCACCCACAGGCATTCAGGCAGTTATATCACATAAGCAATTAGCCTCATAGTAAGTATGCTATCATGGCAGTCACTCACACGCATGCAAGGATGCTAAAGCATAAAACTTACGGAGTACTCCAAGCCAAAACAGAAACTAATTAGAAATCCATGCATGATCCTAATTATACAGAAATGCCTAATGCAACACATGCAAAAGTGCAATTATAGCAGGCTCGACTATTCTAGACATGGCATATGAAATGCTACAGCTAACATGTATTCAACTTGGAATTGAAAATTCAATGCAGTTAGTATGATGCGCCGAGCCCGATGCATGCAAGACAGATGAATGAATGCAAACATGCTATCATACTGTATGCTAATTGAAACATGCCCTAATCTAACCATCATAAGCGGGTAAATAAAAGGGAGAAAGACGTGGGGTTGGAAGACATACATCACACACACGCACACTTATTACAGTTGTGCCCTCGCTCGGAGGGTCCGAATAAATAATATACAGTCCCGAATAAATATTACAGTCCAAATAATTACAAAATCCTAATTAATTAACAAATTAAACTAGGTAAGCTGTAAACTAGCATGCAAGCTAGGGACTGCCTCGACGCTGCTTCGGATGATGAATGATGCATGTCCGGGTTGCTTTGTGCAGAAATCCACTACGATGCCCCGGTTTGCCTCTGTTTGCAATTGTTCTTGGAATGCGTGCCAAGCTCCGGAAGGTTGCCGATTTCTGATTTGCTGCAACAGAGAGCAACAAAGGGGCATGGCAAAGTATTTTCACATATGTATGCATGACTACTCTTCAGGGAGTGTAGTCCTCGATCCTCGTGCCACCAATCACGTATCTCGATGCATGATGGCCGAGGAATCGATTTGCACGACTTGATATGAAATGAATGCACATATAAACATAACAAGACCGAGGCTCCATCATGGATAATCCGGAGTGTCGGCGACCGAGGAATTAAGACACGTTCCGTCACTCGGAGTACGGAACGTACCTCGTTTCCCGTGCTTGGGCTAACCCCTATCCCAAGCACAATGCAATATGCATGACATGCATGAATGCAACTAATATACAACCTAGCATGCACAATGCTATGAAATGGCATACACGATGCATGAGGTAACATGGCATACACAATGCGCTAACATACAACCTAGCATACACAATGCTATAAAATGAAATGACATACACAATGCGCAATGGACTTACACCAACATGAGTGGACCTCAGCCACACTCACATCAGTAGCCATACGATGAAAATGAGACAACTCGAAATACGTGCCCATGTGCACGCGAACCGAGGATCGTCCTTAGGGTACCAAATGCCACTCTAACAAGACATGGCAAGGCATGGAATATGGTATACTAGCATGCAAATTTCAGTAGCAAAATATGATGCAAAACAGCCCTAGAACATGGAAACATGGCACCCGATACATAGAATGAGACCCGAAACATGAAATTAGGTACATGGAATGACTTATGGCTATGAAAAGCATGCATTATTTGAACACTAAGTGTGAAGACAGAATCAAGACAGTCCCAAAAAAAGCGTATTTACAGTTTTAAGAAAGGCCAAAAAGTGAACACAAATAGGACTAAGTTAACATGCAAAAATGGCCCCAAAAGAGAGATAATGAAGCAAGTAGCAGCTTCTAGCCCTAAATGGCCAAGAGACCTTCAACAGAGTTGAAGAGGGGCTCAAAATGAATCACTTTACAGTTTACAACAAGCCACGAAAACAAACACAAGTATGGCTAAACTATTGTGCAAGGAATGGGCCAAAAGGGAGACAAAGAAGCAAGTGATGGTTTCTGGTCTCAAACAGAGGAGGGCCCTTCAACAAAGTTTAAGAGGGGCCCAAAAAATGGTGTTTTACAGTTAGTGACCAAACCCAAAACAGTGCACATGCAAGCTTAAAATACTATGCAAAATAAGGCCTAAAAAGAGGTTTAAACACAAAGAGCAAAAAAGGAGCTTCAAAAAGAAAAATTCCCTTGATAAAACATGAAGAGGGGGTCAAAATAAGGCCATTTACAGTTCGGACCAGAGCCCAAAAATACAAGCACAAGGGGCTAACAAAACATGCAAAAATAAGGCCAAAAGAGGGATAAAGAGGCAAGTGACAAAATGAAGCCTCAAACAGTGAAGATCCCTTCAACAATGTTGAATAAGAGCTCAAAATAATCCACTTTACAGTTTATAACCAAGCTCAAAACAGTTTAAAAATAGGCCTAAAATACTATGCAAGAAAGAGGCATACAAGAGAGGTAAAGAAGCAAGTGCAAAAAGAAAGCCTCAAACAGGGAGAGGCCCTTAAACAAACATGAAAAAGACCTCAAAATAATGCTATTTTCAGTGAGGGTCGGATCCCAAATATGCAAGAAATTATGGATAATATATTGAGCAAAATAAGGCAAGAAAGAGGGAGGAGGAGACTTACCCTTGAAGACCAAATCTTTGACAACTCTTGGACCAAGTTTGGTGGCTCCTTAGCTCTGGAAAACAGCTCCAAGTGGCTGGAATGGATGGTGGTGGTGTGGTGCTAGGTGGTGGTGTAGGGTTTGGGAGGTTTTGAGGGTTGGAGTGTAGAGAGAGAGAGATACAATGTAGGAGCTCCAAACCAAAATTTCTAACCCTTCAAATGGGAGCTGGAGGGCCTGGATATATAGGCAAAAGAGGGGGGAAAAAAGGGGGGGAATGGAATTCAAGTTTCCCCCCAAAAGTTGGTCCCCCCGGATACAAAATCTGGGGGGAAACAGAGGGCATTTCTGTAAAGTACCTGGAGAGAGGATCATGGCCGGCCGGTTTCCTAGGGTTTAGGTGGCCGGTCGGCCTTCCCTGTGGCCGGTCGGCCAAGGGTCAAAAGGGTCAATGAAGATTAATGGCCGGCCATGCCAAAAAGAGGGCCTCTCATGTGTGCACAACACAACCATGTGGTCAAAAACTGGAGAGAATGAACTAGGAGAGAGAAAAGGCCACTTTTAGGAGGGGTTCAAAAGGGTCACACACAATTACTGGCTGGCCATGTGATATTGGTGGCCTCTCAGGTGTGTACAACACAAATATGTGGTTTAGGGCTGGAAAAAGTGGCCTTAGGGTGGTCAACATTGGCTTTCAAGTGGGAAAAACGGGCGACGGAGGGCGATGGAGGAATACAACATGGTCGTCAGAACAATTACTGGCCTCCCACCCTTCTATGACCTTCCTAACAATGAAACAGAGGTCCCTGCCAAAAATGAACTCAAACTGATGCAAAATGAAGGTTCAAGGGCCGAAACGCGCAGCCCGAGGCCCCGAAAACTGACTGTTAGGCACCGGAAGTGGTGCTCGACCACGAAGTTGGTCTCTCGAGCCACAGTGTCCCTCAAAAGGGAGAAAATAAGATGCATGCCAAAAACCGGAGCAAACGGAGGTGGTTAAGCGGTCCCGAACCGAGGCACACGGCCAACGGCTCCGAAAAACCGGAAACCGGACTCCAAACGGGCAAAATGGCCTACGACCACGAACCGTAGCCTACGGCCACTGAGAGATGATCTACGAGACCTCTCCCTCCCTTCGGGAAGAGAAAACAAAGAAAACGGAGCCTGGTTCACAAACCGAGACAAAGCATGAAAGAGTCCGGAAGTCCGGAGGTAAGGCTCGCAGCCGAGACTCTGAAACCTCTGAACGAGCACGATATGCAACATCACCAAGTGCTCAATCGGTGACGTCTGAGTCTTAAGGTCGGTCAAAAATGGGGTGTCTACATGCGTATATCAATTCGTAAAAAGGTCATTTTACATCACTTTCTCATATCTCTCTCTCTCTAAACTTTCTAAAAACCCTAAGTTAAGACCCTCTCTCTCTAAAACTCACTTTCTCTCTTCTAAAACACTTGGATCCATTGATTTCTTCACCCTACTTCCTTTGAGAAAAAGGTAGAGCTCACTTAGAACTTCGTTTTCATTCGAGCAAAGTTGGATTTCGACTTCCTTGAGGTTTCTCCATTCTCTCCTTGGTCTTCTAGCTTCAAGGTAGGGATTCTCTGTAGTCCTTTATGATTTTTAACTTAGCTATTTGTTTTTATAGAACAATCATGTGATTTTGGAGGATTTTGAATAAACCTAGGGTTTTGGTTTAAAATTAACAGAGAGGTTTTCAAATGGTTGTATGGAAAATGGTTGTGGAAGTGGAAATTATGTTGAGTGGTGATAAAATTGTTGATTTTGATACTTAGATTGGATTTTGGAAGAAAAATGGGTGTTGACCTAAATGTTTTAAATATTTATTTTGTATAAATAAATGAAATTAATGTTGAGAATGTGAATTTGGATGGATATTGTTATAGATGGTGGAGTTTGATATGTATTATCACTCACCTGGAAATTTGAAAAGTTTATCTGTGTTGGAGATTTTATATATCTGTTTAGAAATATCTGTTTTGGGTTATCGGTGAATGATAGCTATGATTGTTATAGAAATTGCATGAGGATTAGGTGAATTGAAACTAATTTCTCATCTTTGTGCATTGAACGTTGTTGCTTATTTAATACATTGCATATGTATATGAATTTGAGAAAATGGGTGAATGATGGAAAGAAATGTATATCATCAAATTAAGTTGGCATGTGTGTCCATGGTGAAAGTCTTGAAAAAAACGCGTATACATGGGTGCCAATTCCCACGGACGAAATATCTGTAAAATGACAATAGTAGTGCTTGTATAGACTACGTTTACATGGGTGCCGTTTGACGGTTTCTCGCGGACGAAATATCCGTAAAAGGTTGTACCAGTTGAGATTTCCCTCTTGTTTTCTATTATAAAAGACAAGACTTGAGAATTGTGATATAAACTAAGCATGACATGATTTTGGGAAAGAAATGTAAAACATTTTGACATGGGCACTGCATATGCATTTCACCATTATATCTTTATTAAGATTCATATATTGTGTTGGATTATTTCTACTGAGTTTTGGCTCACCTTATATGAGAAAACCATTTTCAGGTGTTGGTGAGATGCATCTACCAATGACTTAACTTGGGAGGACTGTAGAGCTGAAGGCTTAGTTTTGTTATTTTGTAGTTAATGTTTGTACAAGCCTAGGGCTTTATATGTATTGAGCTTAAGACTCACTTTTAATGTAACCAAGTATTATCTTGGAAAGTTGTAGCCTTCAGGGCATTTCCATTATCTGTTTAACTTCTACTTTTTATTTTTGTTGTTGACACATGCTATAGATTCAGGATTAATGTTTACGAATGTATATTCGCGTGTGCCACCTCTTTTGACAACTGAGTTTTATGAAATGGAAGGATATCGTACTCTAATTTACGTTGTTATTTAACTATCGTTACGGTTGGTTTATTATAATTATTTCGGGGCATTATAGCATACATGGGCCTATATTTGCATGATTTTGAGAATTTGACATGAATTTACTTATAACACTCCATTTATTCATGTTTTGAAAGCTAAGAGGTCATGCATGTACTTTAAAGCTTGATTTTGAAGAATTGAAGAGTATTTGAGCATGAGTTTATAGAATTGATTTGATTTTGGGTTTTGATTTTAAGAATTGATCCTCAATTCATGTTTTTATATAAGTTTCCAAGTGTTCTCCAATGTTTTGGTCCAAAAGAATGAGTTTTGATACCTTAGAATTGAGTTTTGAACCTTGAAGGCAAATCTGGAAATTCTAGAGTTTGAGCGGTGAACTTTTCGCTCGAGGGCACTTTGCTAGCTCTTAGTACTTTTGTAGAGGTGATGGTTGGCTCGAGCGACCACCCTTTATTTTCAGTCTTGGCTCAAGTGACCAAGAAGTTGGCTCAAGCGTAAAATGAGAGCTCTCAGAAGTTTTGTAGACCAAGGGATCCGCTCGAGTGACCAAAGCTTCGCTCTAGCGAACTGTCCTATTTTCTGAAATTTTTGCAAGTGTTTCAAAGTGAATAATTGCATCCTCATTCCATCTTAGGCATTCTTAAGCTATGGTTGAGGCCACAATAATGAGGAAATGAATTATAAACACGCTAAGAAAGAATATAATAAGTCAAGTGTTTTCAGAGTGTGTGTTTCAGTATGTATTTGTCACGTGCTTGTGTAGGCTACGCGCCATTGTCTGTCTGATTCGTCTAATTTGCTTCTGGAACTATATGTGAGTAACAACTCTATAAAGTTATATTTGACTATAAGTTTTTTATGATTGATATGATATGATCTGTTTTCTAAAATACTATTTTGTGAATCATGAATGAATGTCCAGTTTTCTGAAATGTATTTACAGTATCCTTAGTATCATGTAAATCTGTCATGTGTTATCTGTTACCTGGTACTAGGGTTTCACGCGGGTTCCATTCATGGAGCTGATTATGCATAATCAACTATCTGATCTGTACATGGGTCTTAATGACCATCTCATATAAATATGGGTCTTTATGACCATTTACTCTGTACGTGGGTCTTTATGACCAATCTGATCTGTTACTTTGCACGCGGGTCTTTACGACCAATCTGATTTGTTAGCTAATGGATGTACTACGTATAACTGTTCACATATCTGAATATGTATAAGAATCTGTTTTCGATTTGAATATTGATTTCTGAATCTGTTATGGACATCATTCATCAAAACCTTTACTCTGATGTTATTCATTGGACCCCAGCTTTTTGTTTATATTATGTATGTAGGTGACCAGACACGTGACCAAGCTTGAGACTTCCAATCTGGGTTCTGTTTGTATCAGCCAACCAGTACGCCTCTTGAAAAGGTTCTGGAAGTCTTTTGTGGTCAAGTTTCTGTGGGCAATATTTGTGACCAAGCTAATGAACAAGTTTTAAGCTTTTATTTCTTTTATTTACTTGAACAAGTCTTTATGTTACTCTGTAAATAGGGCTAAGTCCCTTTTGTTTATCTGTACTTGTGGTGACACGGGAATGACGTTATATGATATGTAAATCTAAGGTTTAATTTTTTGTCTCATATAAGTCTGCACAACTCTATGAACATTGTATTTTAATATTTGCTTTTGCTAACCCCTTATTTTGCTAACCTGTCTCAGAGGCCTTTGGTAATCTTAGAATTACTAGCTAGTTACGACACTAAACCTATAGGGGCGGGTTTGGTTCGTGATAGATATCAAGTGCCTGAACGAAGGTTTTTGAAGTTCATCAGAACACCAGTCGACTAGGTAGACGACTGGATGGATGTCTAGCCGGTCAACCGGCCAGTGTAAATTTTTACAAATTTTTACTTGAGGTGGTCATCAGGGGGACATCCAATAGTGAAAATTCAACAGTCATGAACAGTGATTTAATGAAAGCATATCGATTCTCAACCTAATGAAGGATTTGAGAAATCCTGTATTTGATGAAAGATTTGGTGAATCATTGGAGCAACAAAAAGTAAGTTTTTACATCAAATTTAAATTTGATGAAATATTTGGTGAACCATTAGAAATGATCTTATTGATCAATAAATGATATGATTTTGATATTTTGAAACATAAAAAAGTTTGATTTGATTTCCATAAAAAAGTGTTTGATAAGAGTAAAGTTTAAATGTTTAAATATATTACCATATTGATCAAATGACCAATAGTTTATTCACATGTGTATTTTTATAATTTTTCAATTAAAAATTTTGAGAAAAAAGATTGACACTTCGAATCTCAAACACCTTATAGCGTTTTTGCTTATAGTATATAATATAAGTGTATAACCTGTGCTATGCACAGGGTTAAACGATAAATGATAAATTTATTTTTTAATTAATTAAAAATAATTATAAAAAAACCAAAAAAATAGATAAAATTAATTAAGTTTTACTTGTTTTTAACAAAGTAGTTATTTGAAATTAGCTTTGTAAGTGATTTTTTTTTACTTTTTATGAGATAAACAAAGTTAATATGTACCGGTATGAATTTTATAATTGTATGGAAAAACATGAATGACTATGTCATTCTTTTGTTTGTTACTTAAATTTTGTTGGCTAAATTATGTAAATGGTTTTTATAATTTACACGATGTGTCAATTTGGTCCATATTATTTTAATTTGCTCGATTTTGTCCCTTAATTTAACGGATGGTGTCATATTAGTCCAATAAATAACGACTCTTAAGTTTGGTGGACGGAAAGTTATCACGTGTTGAAACGATATGTCAATTTGGTCCCTATAGTTTATACAATGTGCCAATTTGTTTTAATTTGCTGGATTTTGACAGAGACCAAATTGACATATCGTGTAAACTATAGGATCAAATTGACACATTATTTGATTTTTCATTCACTAAACCTAACAGTCGTTATTTATTGGACTAATATAAGGGGCAAGATTGAACAAATTAAAACAACATAGCGCATCATGTAAATATAGAGACTATTTGCATAATTTACCCAATTTTGTTTGGTATGAATATGGCCGGAACTTTTTTTTTAATATATTTTTACTCTCTATATAAAGAAAAAATTAAATTTAAAATTATAGATATAGATAGCATTGATAATAAATGTCATAAATCATTCACAAATTAATAATTTTTTTTCCATATTAATCAAGAAATTAATTAAAACTTTAAAATTGAACAATCAATGATAATGTTTCGTATGCATTTATGTAATTTTTAATTTCAAATATCCATGAAAATAGAGTTTGAACTTTAGAGATTAAATGTTTAACAACATTTTTGCTTATATAATAGTATAAATATAGATATAATAGAAAATTTTAAATTAAATATGAATAAAATTTCATGTTAAACTTGTCTATTAAGAAATTTCAAATTTCATTTGATTTATATATGATTACAACTTTATTTTAGACTTTCTATATAAATATTCAAAATTTTAAATTAAATAAGGTAGATAAATCAATAATTTTATCCCATGTGTATTTCTTAATTTTTTAAAATTACAAAATTAAAAATTTTAGATTAGTTTTGAAATTCTCTTAATCTTTTCTTTTAAATTTTTGTGAGAGATGGTAGATTTTGGCAAAAGATGAAGAAGTCCTTTTAAAAAGTATAAATCATGGACTAATTAGTATATTTATTATTATTGATTTAATGGGTTAACCAATAATATTTTTTAATTCAAAAATTCACAAATATTTTTCGGAGTTTTGAAGTTCTTATAGAATTCCTCACAAAAAGTTTCTTTGCTATAATATATAGTATAGATAATGTGTTGATCATAGTTTGGTTTCTCAGACTCAACTCGGACAATGTATATCACGAACTAGGAGTGAGCAACGGATATTTCGATTCATCGCATTTTGGACGGATGCGTAATGACGAGCGGACAGTTACGGATTGAGTTTTCTCAATCTGCCTTATTTTGGACGGATAACGGATTTGAGATTCCTCTAGCCGCAACCGAACCGTCAAACTGCGACCACCCCTTCTAATTTGTAAGACTTTGTATTTTCAATTTATTTAGATATTTTGTTTGTGTTTTCAATTAAAAAAGAGTTTAGATATTCTATTGTGTTTTTAATTTGTTTTCAATTTGGAAATCCTTTTATCAAATGGCAAGTGTTGATATTTTGTATTTTTTGTGAAAAATATAAGGCTTGATTTTGTCATTTTAAAAAAAATCAAATTAAATAGTTTTTGAATAAAAAAAGTAATGAAATAGTTTTGATAATGTATGGTTTTCTTATATGTATTTATTATTGGTATTTGACAATTTACTTAATAATCTTTTAGTTATGTTGAGTTGAATTGTTATCCAAACAAAAATATTGATAAGTTGTTGTATTATATTTAAAATTTGTAAAAGTTTAAACTGTCAAACTGATTCGCATCCATTCGCTAATCTACTCAATCCGCATCCGTCAATCCGGCGGATGGATGCGGACTGATTTTTTTCAATCCGCCAATTCGACAGACGGATAGCGGATTGAAGATTCCCCGACCGCAACTGAACTGCGAACACCCCTATCACAAACATTGTTATTTTCATTAATGAGTTTTAGTTTCCGTATGTATAGGGTAATCTTTTTTCGAATGTGGTGGTTTTGAAGGTCACATTATGAGTTCGTTCAGAACTCACAAACAGGGTTGCAATGGAAGGGTTTTTTTGTTTGGTCATTTTGTTTGCACATTTTTCACATTGATGGGCTCTCATCTTGATTTTTGGATTGTTGACATGTCATATTCATATCATGCATTTCAAAATAAATGTGTGTCTTTGTTTGCTTGATGTGAACCCCCCAGCGGATGTATAGGAATATTCAGTTCTTTCACAACTTGTGGATAAAGATGATTGCAATGGGAGTGATTTTTGTGGGTGTATTTCGATTACATATTTTTTGGTGGCATCTTACACAGTTTCACATTGCCAACTGCCCTAATTCATTTTGTGATTTGTTTACATGTCACGTTCACAACACCTCCCCGACTATGTAGATTGTGAAGTGGTAGCTCAAAGCATAATGTGGCGATGAATTGTGACAAAGAGAGGGACTCTGTATTTGTTTGAATTCTATGTATTACCCACTAAAAGAAAGAGTCAATTTAATCGTCTTTTGCAGAATCGAGATGTGAGATTCTCCATAATAGGGAATCTAAATTTCGAATTCCTATTATGAGGGAGCCTTATGTGGGATTTGTCAACAAACGGAAAAAAAAAAAAAAAAAAAAAAAAGAATACAATACTACTTAGTAAAGTTTGGGCAAATGTGTCAATTCACACAAAAAAGGAGACTACTTTGTCTATAAGAAAATCTTGAGAACTAAATGGTTCATAAGTCAATGATATAGAACTTATTGGTAAATCTCCAATTTTTTTTTTTTCATTTTTATCCTTGTACTTTTTCTATATCTACTTGCACACTATTATAAATCATCGCCCACCACCTCCATTAGCGACTCATGGGAATGTTGCTCACGATTGGCAACAGCAACGATGCACAGATCGGTGGACATGTGGATAAATAGATGGACACATAAATAATTAGACAAATAGGTAGGGGTAATAAGACCTTTCAAATTGTTGTTGTCTTTATAGACCAAAAAAAAAAACTCTAAATGTATCCCAAATATTTTGTTAGGCACTCTAAATGGTTGGAGAAAACCCAAAGGTGATCATGATTATTAGCCACAACAATCGCAATTCGGTCAATCTTTATGAAGTGACCTCTAACGAGGAATCGTCCGTCTGATGAGAAAATAGGATATCCAATGGCCTATAGTAGTTGCAAGTTGAGCACCATTTGGCTATAAAAGGAGGACACAACATCACCATAGGTACGCACAACAATACACAAAGACAACATCAAAAATTGAGTATTCAACATATAACTATGTCCGATCTAAGTGCTAACTTGATCATTGGAGGGTTCTCTAGACCAATATAGGTCTGGGAGACCTTCTGACCTTGGGTTTTTCTTGCAGGGAAGATTCGGGGCAAGGTGCATCATTTAACTAATCTCCTGTAGAGACAAATTTATCATCCACAATTACCCAATTAATTCCAACATTACCTCACACCTTAAACCAACCTCCTCTCATACGCCTCTATTTCTCTTTGTCATTTGCCATCTTCCATTTTTTTTCTTCTTTTCATTATATTCCTTCTGTCATTTGCCACTCCTATTTTCTTCTTATTACTTCTCCTTGTAAACCCTAGATCTAGGATTTGTAGTGCTAGTGGAAAATGAGAGGTTTTCAAGTTGTAGTCGGTAAGGAACATGGGGATTTCACAAGTTGTAAAGGGTGGTAAGAGGGAGTTCGTAAATTGCAGACACCTAGGTGGGGTTTTGTGAGTGGATAAGGGGGTTGGTTTAAGGTTTTGGTAATAGGGAGAGGGTTTCACACTAGTGAGAGGGACAACGCAGAGAAGAGTCACAATGGAAGAGGGGACTAGGTTAGGGTTTTGTGGGGGAAATGCGAGGTAGATTAAGGTTTCGCAATAAAAATGGGACTTGTGACGTTGATTGAAAAGGAGGAGAATGAGGTGGCAATGAAGGGTTGGTTGGAGTGGAAAGGGGTTGGCCGAAGTAGGAAAGGATGGCCGAAGTTAAGGTTAACATTTGGACTTTTTTGGTAATTTAATTTGGGAATAAAATGGTATTATTACTATTATTTTTGGAAATAGGAGTCTCCAATCAAAGTTGTAAATACATTTAAAGTAACTTAATTTTTTTACGACAATTGTTCTAAAAATTTCGTATTTGGACGGTTGGTTAGAGTGACCTAATTTATTATATGATGTGTCATGATTGTATTAATACAAAACTTGAGTTGTAACCAACTCTTTCACAGTTGTATTAGTAAGAAACTTCAGATGTAACCAATCTAATCATGGAAAAAAAATGACAAATTAACATTAGAACATTAGTCTAAATTTTTCAGTGAGTTTTCCATTTTTAATCTTTAAAGTCTCGTTTGGTAATATAGTTGGAACTAATTTAGCCTATTAAAAAGAAAAAAAAGTACTATTTGGCATTCCTTATATTATAGCACATTTTTTTAAAAATATATTTTTTAATTATATCACATTTTTATTTTTTTTGTACATATTTTCGTAAAAAATAAAAAAATATATTTATTTAGATTATCTTAAACACTCTTAAAATAAATTCAAAAATCAATAAGACAAAATGTCATATCTAAACTATAATAATTTTCAACTTAAAAAAATATGATCATTTATTTTTGGGAAAATCGGTTTAAGGTCCCTATCCAACTTTTAGTAATGGATTAGGTCCACAATGTGTTCTTTTGTAGCCTAAGGTCCCTCAATGTTATTTTAGAGTGTAAAATACCTGTCTTACCCTTGTTTATAATATACGTTGTTTTGAATTTGGCAGCTAAAGATCATATTGATATTTTGTGGGAGATTACGTGAGGATGAACTTGACGATTCAGATTTTTGTGGAGATTTTCTAGGGTTTTTGTAGGTGTTGAAATCCTGTTCGTTGTTTATAGGTGTTGAAATCCTGTACGAGTTGAAATCATGTTCGTTGTTTGTAGGTGTTGATCGATCGTGTAGGAGTTGAAATCTGGTTCATTGTGTTTGATTTGATTTCATGTGGAGTTGAATTAGATAAGTTTTCAATTTTTGATTTGATTTGATCGTGTAGGTGTTGAATTAGGTTTTTGTTTTTAGTTTTGATCAATGTGAGAGAGACGAACTCAGTGTTGTTGTTTTTTATTTTTGAAGTTAATTTTTCATTATCTGTTATTGATGAATTTTCGATGGAGTTGATTTTGATTTTTGGAGTTGCTTTTTCATTCTCTGTCAACAAGGTTATGAGTTGCTTTTTGGTGCTCTTTTTTTCTGCGTTTTTGTGCTCTGTTTTTTGTTCACTTTGCATTTTTTGTGTAGTGCAGAGAAAATTGCAGGTTTGTTACTATAATTGAACTCAAATCACAGAGAAAATTGTAAACTTGTAGTGCAGTGAAAATCACAGAGAAAATTGTAAGTAGGCAGAGAAATTTACAGACGTAGCAATAGAGTAGTAAGTGTTTTGTTTTTTTTTTAAATTTTTTGAATTGAATGTTTTGTGAACATAACAGATCTTCTCTGTGATTTTTTTATGTGCTTGTGTTTAATATATTTTTGTCCCTTGATGTTAATGTGTTTTTGTTTTTGTTATATTGAAAGTGAATATAAGTTCACAAATTTCTCTGGACTTTTATTTGTAGTCCAGAGAAAATCATATGATTGTATTACAAATGATAAGTATTACAAATTTCTCTGGACTTATATGTTGTGTTTTTATGTGTTTTTATATGTTTGCACTTTTCAAAGTTTTCTGATATGTTTTCTTTGCACTTTTCATTTATTTTTTTTTCACTATTTATGTTTCTGGACTTTTCTTTGTAGTATAGAGAAAATCGTAGGTTTGTTATTATAATCCAATGAAAATGACAGAGAAAATGTTAAGCTTGTAGTTGAGTGAAAATCACCCTTGAAGTTGGTGTCTTGATCTTGATGCTTATTGCTTCTTCAATTTGGACTTGTTTTTTTTGTGGTGTTCTGGTGCTGCTACTGCGTTTTGATCTAAGATCATAAGACGCAGACACAAAGACTTTTGGTTTCTTTTTCGAGATTTTTGGGGTTATGCTGCTTCTACGCTTTGCTATTTCTATAGAATGAAAACATAAACATTAAATCCCAGAGAAAATTACAAGGTAGCAATGATTACACAACAGAAAAAATTACAAGGTAGCAACATAAACATGACAGAGAAAATTACACAACAGAGAAATTTTGAGGAAATGGAGCATTGAACAAAATAAATATGCCAGAGAAAATTAGACACAAGACATAAATATAATGTGGCCAGAGAAAATTATAAATGCTGCCAGAGAAAATTAGACACACAAGTAAGAAAAGTAATTTGGCCAGAGAAAATTATAAATGCCAAAGAAAATTAGCCACACCAATAGAGTAGTAAGCCACAAATAATTTGCTTGAGAAAATAATGAAGAAACATAAACATGCCAAATAAAATTACACAATAGAGAAACACAAATGTAGCAAGTCAGAGAAATTTACAAAAACAAGAACATAAGAAGCTTCAATAAGAAGCCTCAAATGCACAGAAAACAGTTCAATTTTGCCAGTTGGAAGGAAAGCAACCCATCATCAGTTGGAAGCAAAGAAATTCTGGATTTCCAAAGAATTTCTCTGGATTCAACCCAGAGAAAATTCAAATTTCTCTGGTCCAGAATTTCTCTGGAACGATAAAACTCTGATTTGATCAATTTGTCATTGGTTTTGCTGCTGCTGATTCAATCACAATTTCCTGTATAAACAAATTAATAGTTCTTCTATGAGTTTGTGATAGATTTTCTTTAAACTTAATGGTATGAATTTCTCTGGGTTGAATCCAGAGAAAATTCAAATTTCTCTGGATCACTTTAAGCCTTCCTTTACTGCTGCCTCTTCCTCAAGCTTCTTTTTCCAATATTCTTCAAGTAGGGGTCCAAATATTGTTTTTTCCAGAAACAACTCCAATTCTACTAAACCTAAAAAATCAAAAGACGTTATATTCAATACTCAGAGAAATTTTGAACCTGAAGATGTTATATTCAACACTGGATATATATATGTGCCGACATTGTATATATATATATATATATGTTTGCAACCATAGATAAGATAACTAAGAGTGACTGTTTGATTATGGTTGCAAATGGTCTTAATTGATTAATTATCATATATATACTAGTCAAGACAGTAAGCAACAGATTGTATATATATATATATATATATGTATGTATCATATATATATATATACATCTATCAACTCCACTCCACTTTGTTTGTTTACCCAGAAAATCAAATTTTGCCAAACTTAGTGCTTTTGTTTTGCTGAATTTGTTTTCGTACTCGCCGGAAAATACCCAACACCAATACCAGCATCACAAAGGAGAATATCCAGTAGACAGATCAAAAAAATCAACTCATCTGAAGATGAACAGACGTAGGGTATTTTGGTCCAAGAATTTGATAAAATGCGCAGGTATTTTAGTTAGGGACCTGAGGCAGTATTACATTTTTTAATGTCCTTTATGCAGAAAATTATTATTATTAGGGAGCTTAAAAAAAAAACCCCTTTATTTTTTAATACCTAATCATCTTAATTTTTTACATAAATATTTAATTTAATAAATTTAAAAAATAAATAATTTAAAGAGTTGTTTGGCATGATGGATACAAGTGCACTTATTTAGATAAGTACACTTATTTAAGTGATATAATTTTTTTAATTTTTTACACATCCCTTCAAAAAAATATATATGTGCTTATTAAAATCATTCCAAATAACTCCAAAATAACTCTACCAAACCACAACAATCTCTCAAATTGTTGAGAGATGACAACGTGAGTCAAACCCATTTCAAAAATTCGCCTTCAAAGCATTTCGACTATATATATATATACAGGAATGTAAACGTATAGCTACCTGTAGAGAGAGAGAGAGAGAGAGAGAGAGATGAAGGGAGTGAAGAAGAAAATCGGTGGAGAAATCACTGCTATTGACGCCGTGCAGCTGCCATTACCGCTTCCCGTCGCCGACGGCGGAGAAGAAGCAGATGGAAAGGCGGCTCATGGCGGCGATGATGAGGCCGCGGTGGCGGAGACAGTAGTGGAGGAGCAACGGGTAGAAAAAGGAGACGGAAGCGGAGAAGAGGGCGGCGAAGATGGAGAGGAAGAGGAAGAGGAAGAGGAGGGGGAGGAGGAAGAGGGAGAAAAGGGTCACGACAAATTCGATCACCTCGAAATCGATGACGATGGAGAGGCTGATGACACCGAGCGTCCCAAGCTCGCCGAGGACTTTTACGAGATTGAAGCTGTGCGTAAGAAAAGGGTTCGCAAGGTCAGTCTCAGTCTCTCTCTCTCTCTTTCTCTTGTATTTAAAAGATGTGCTTTTTATCTTTGGTTAATGATGATTTTTTTTTTTATTTGGCTGATTTTGTGGGGGGGTTTGTCTGGAATGCTGCAACAAAAGGGCGAAGCTCAATATCTCATCAAATGGTGCGTGCCCTAACTTGTATATATCTATATATGTTTGTGTACATACCTACATTGAAAATTTGAGATCAATTTTGATTCAAAATTTAATTGAAAGCTTGATACGATAGGAAACACTGTGGCTTTGTTTTGTTTGTGTTCCAGAATTTTTTTTTTTTGAAAAACTGGAAACTAGTTTGATAAAAATAAATATCAATAATAGCCCCAAGGGGGTGGCCTAGTGGCAAGGCCTTGAGTCGTGAGGTTATGCTCTCTCCAAGGTTCAGGATTGAAAGCTCTTAGGTGCTGATAATTCCTTGATCCATCGGGCTAGGGAAAACCTTGAATTAACCGTGGCATACTTGTGAGAAACTCCTTGCCAAGGGCCTGGGCACCTAGGGATTAGTCGAGTTTTGATTTGGACACTCCCAGTGTCGATCAAATAAATAAATATCAAAAATATAAAAATGGAGAATTTTCCAATCAAAATATTTTCGATCTGGATTTTTTTCCATATACATAATACCACTTTTTCCTAAATAATTTTTGATAGGGATATCCCCTAGTATATAAAAAAATTTGCCCTTATTCTTATTTACTTGGAATGGTGATTTGTATATATGGGTCTCTCTTATTTTCATAATTAATAGATCTATAAGATAAAAGATTATATCAATAGTATTTTTGAAAATTCTCATTTTTATTTGGTAATGAATATACCTCATAATTACTAAACTTGTTGAAGAGATGAAATATAACCAATATATATCTTTTTGATTAGACGTTGAATTGATCATCAAAAGAAGAACTAGGCCAAAAATTAGGATACACTCTGGAAAAATAAAATTTCTATTGAAGAGAAGCAAATGAAAGGCTAAAAAAAAAAATGGAAACTAGTTTGATATAAATAAATATAAAAAATATTATTTTAAATTTTTAGAAATTATTTCTGACCTCCAAAAGATAAAATTATATAAAAATAATAAGTGTTTTTTATTTTTTTATTTCTTTTACCAAATTAATTTTTAATTTTTTAGGAAAATTTTCTGAAACAAATTTCTAAAAACTAAACCAAACATGGTATTCTTACTCTCTCTCTCTCTTTTTTTTTATTTTTTAAAATTTTTCATCTAACCTTTTTGAAAATTTCCAAACTTATACTAAAAACCAGTTTTGACTATTTTTTTATGAAAGAAAATCATCTCCAACCCTTACTCTTTTTAAAATTTCACCGAATTTGAGAAAAATTATGACTGTTGGAAATTTGGTGAAAATTTCGCCTCTCCCTTTATTTGATTTGATACAAGAATGATGAAGTGATTGGAGCTGATTCTAATCATTAAAAATATTTCTATCTTTTGAAGGCGTGGATGGCCAGAGACAGCAAACACCTGGGAGCCCATAGAGAATCTTCTGTTTTGTTCTGATGTTATTGATGCATTTGAAGAGAGGTTCCCTCTATTTCCCTCATTTTTAATCTTGATTTAATTTTGAGTTAGTAATTCTAGCTTGGGAATCAAAATATTCAGAACCCGTTTACTTGCTATGTTCTCGTTTGACACCACCTTCTTTTCTTTCTCGTATTTTTGTTGAAGCTTGCAATCGGGGAACCATAGGTCTTCACGTAGACGCAAGCGCAAGCATGGGGTTACTCACACTCAACCCAAGAAGAAGCAACGGACTTCTCCCGCCGCAGCTACCTATAATGTACCTGCTGTCAAAGTGAGAATTATTGAAGAACCATTGCCCATGGTTCCTCCTGACGACTTGAGCCTGGCCAATGCGGGCGAGAGATATTTGTGGGTTGCCAATAATGTTGAGTTGTCAAAGCAAACAAAAGAGAGTGGGTTTGGAGCAGTGCCCACACAAATTGAAGAAATGGAAGATCAAAATGAATTGAATTTAAAGCTTAGTGAACTTAGAGGAACAATGGCTACCTATGAGGAAACAGTAAGCAAGTGTTCAGTACGTTACCAAGAAGCCCATGATTTAGAAGGAGATGGTTCTGCCAATGGATTGTCGAAGGTTGATTGTGTGAAACAAGTTCAACCTGGACGCTTCACTGGAGCTAAAAGGAGGAAGTCTGGTTCTGTCCAAAGGTTTAAGCAAAATTCAGCCTCAAGTTTACCAAATGAAGCACAAAATGCAACAACAAGAACCACTGATGGCCCTTGTGGAAGAGCTGGATGGCGGGGGAGTCAAAATCCTGATTTTATGGGGAATGATTTCAGTAACAAGAATGAGTTTGTTAACTCAAAAAATATGTCTACCATCACTGAGATCATAAAGCCAATGAGCTACTCGTCATCTGTGATAAACAATGTTCAAGATGTGTCCGTAAGCTTCATGGCCATGAGGTTAGTGATTGAAATCTAATTTTCACTATTTTTTTATAATTATATTTGTCTCTCTATATTTTTTTTTTGCATAACTTTAATGTGTAGACATGCATAAAGCTTTGTCTTGGGCATGGTGTAGGTTAATGGGCTACATACAAGGACATGTGAAATGCTGACACATTGATTTTCATGTAGGCACATTGATTTTCAAAAAGGGCATGACACGATACATCTGGGACAGAATATAAATTTATATTTTTATGAATTTACTGTATATCGAATCTATGAATAACTTTTTCAAAGCTAATGAAAAAGTTACAGAATACTGACTAAAATTTAAAAGCTATATATTTCATATCTTAAACACCAATGTATCGTCACATAACAAATTTATTTTAAAGAATGCAAAACAATTGTAAAACAATGAAATAAATATGATGTATTTGTTTTACGAATGTTTCCAAACATATTTATAGTGCACAAGTTACGTTATGAAGAATGTAAAACATTATTACTATGAAAAGATTCATCACATAGGTTAATTTTGGAGGGTTTAAGAAGTGTGGTTGAAGTATTTGTGAGGTGTCTGTAAAATGTTTGATATTATGAATTTAATTTTTTTAATGAAGGCACGTTGAAGAACTGTCAGACACGCTTTTAGGAGTCTCCATAATGGTGGTGGTGTTCAGCATGGGTGTTTGACACGACACATCTTCTCCATAGCAGTGTTTGTGATTCTTAGTTAATATGTATAACTATCAATATATGCTTCATCATATGTTGACTTGTGTAGGTATGAGTGTCCAACTCCGTCACATGATATGACCATGTCATCTCGACATTGGCATCTCCCATGATTGTTGTGGGTATATGGATCACTCCCACTATGTGGCCAACCCCATGGGTGTTATGTCATCTCCTATGTAAGGGTTTTCTCCCTCCATGTGGTAGGTCCTTGAGGATGCCACAACATCTGCTGTGTAGTTCATTAGGATAATGTCCATAGCCTATGCAAGGGTACATCAACTACCAAGTATGGTAGCTTGGCCCATTAGGACGGTCCTCGCCCTTGTTATTGGTCGAAGTGTCTCTTGAATGTGTTAGTATGGAGATCCTTAAGGCAAAGCCAAGGGGACAGCTCAACCTAACCAAGCCGAGCCATCCCTTCTTGGCCAAGTCCACTTAGCAGGGCCATGGATTGACACTCAATAGCTTGGCTAGAGTGAGCTCTTGCCAAGCCATTGTTGCTCTTGCCTCATTCCCATTATTCCATAGGCATTTGAGGAGTGGTTAGAAGTAGTGCTGGGCTAGGCTGATGAACCTCTGCTCAGTTACTCGTACTTGGTAGTTGCATGTTTGGTTCTTAGTTTGGCTGTCTTCCTGGTGTCTTACACTCTCTGGTTAGGACTTCTACTTTACCATCTTCATTATCATAACGTTGGCATCCTATGCTTGAAAAAGGGTCTAGGTTTCTATGGCTTAGGATCGCTGGAAGATTGTGGCTTGGAGGCCAGGACCAAAGGCTTGTGGTGTAGAATACTACAGAGGAGGAGAAGAGGGAATGGTGAGGGAGAACACAAGGGCCACAACTCTAATATCATTAATTCAAGCTAAATGTTACAAAGCAAAACATAGTAGTCTAAAATTTCTAATTTAAAATAGGAAACAAAATCCTAATAAAGTAGGAAACCAAATATCAATAAAATTTCTAATTAAACTAGAATTAAAATTTAAAAGAAAATAAATAAAATACTATTGGCATAAAATTATATAGAAAAACAAGAAATAAATCTCCATGCACTCCAATGAATCAAATAATTCAAATTTTGTGAGTTGCTTTATTTTCTTCCCAGGACAATCGATATCAGTTCTCAAAGTGTTGATGAGGTTCATTTCATTAAGCTTAGATTGAAAATGAATAGAAAATCTTCTACACCAATAAAATTAATTTTCTCTATTGTGATGAAATAAACGATTGGTGGCGCATCGATAAGATTTGACGATTTGAGTACATCTACATATGCAAGCTCTTATTTTGGTAGACCTACTTCCTGCATGAGATTTTCTTGCATTGCAATTACGACATCCGAGACTTCAATATCTTTTGAATTTTCTTCCAAAATAATTTTGCTTTCCTCAGCCGTTATCAATAGTTTTCACATGATCCTCACAAGCATTTTGAGGAATTACTAAAGTATTTCCTGAAACATAGGCTAATAATTTATCCAAAGTGGCTTTGATCTAAATAATTTGCTCTGAATGTTTGCGCATTTCGATTTATCATTTGCCTACAACTTTGCCTTACTTCTATTGGCCTTGTGTAAAGACTTCAAACTCTGAATTCAACTCTCGTCGGCATTGAAAATAGATTTCAAATTTTGAATACAACTCTGAGTTGGTCATCATGATGGTAATAAGAATGAAACAAAGGAAGTAAATAGGATAGAGAGTTTATTTATTTATTTGTAATAAATTTGAACTGGGCTGTTTTTTTTTTTTTTTGGTTGGTCTGAGTTGGATGAATATGGGTTGACTAGTTTGGTGTAGGCAAATTAATTTGAGCTGGTTGTTTGGGCCTGGTTTTAAAAGGGTTGTTATGGGGGCTGATGATGCACTGTTGTGGGTTGGTTTGTTTGTTTGGGTTTATAAAAAAGAAAGCTGACTAAAGGGCCACTGGCTTGTTTTATTATATTTTTTTTTGTTTCAGTCTTCCAGATTGGCTTAGTATAATTTGGGTTTGTGGATTACTTGGGGTGGGCTAAGGCTTTATTTGATATGGGTTGGGATTGGTTGGCTAGGTTTAATGAGTGGGTTGGGAGACTTGGCTACTTGTGTTTTATTTGTTGGCTTGGGCTTTGTTTATTGGGTCAGAAGTTGATGGGTTGGATATGGGTGTGGGTTTTATTTTTTGGAGTGGCGGGCTTATTTTAATTAGTGGGTTAGTGGTAATGGGTTTGTGTTGAACCAAGACAAAGTGGGTTAGACAAAGGTCAAAGAAAACTTGTTGCTGGTTGTCTTTGGCAGATGATGTCTTCATTGGTAGTAGAGCAGACTTTATCGATTGGAAGAGAAGGATCATGACAAGAGCTTGTAGCTTGCAGTCATCTTCACGATGGAGAAGTATTGCAATGGAAGGATGCGATGCAATGACAATAGTGACTGATCTCTTTGCGGTGGATCTTGGCTCGCGTTGGCAATGACAAGGGAGAGGAGGGTGGCAGGAGCACTAGGTTTTGAGACGGTGAGTGGCGGTGACGAATAAGGTCGCATGACCATGTTGGCTGTAGAGCTCGGTGTTAACAGTGCAAGTTTGTAACAATGACTCGATGGTTTCTCTGATAGCAAAATGATGTTGAACATTACATTGGAAGAGAAGAGAGAATAAAGGATTGGAAGATCACTAGGGCGATAACCCTAATCTCAAAGGCCACAACCTAATCTCAATTGTTTTAAAAAAATATATTTTTATTTATTACGTAGATTAATATTACATCTACAAACAATCAAAATTAACAAAAATTAACACTAATTCAATATAATTATGTAAAAAAAACACTCATTAAGTTAACTCTTATTGTTTATGTGGTTTTTAATTTTTTGATTCTTTTTTTAATAAATTATCTATTAATTATTTAAATCTAAGCAAAAAATAATAAACATTCAACATCTAGTATCCAATATTCATAAAAGAACACTAAAGAATTGGTGGAAAAAAACTAGTTAGCTTCCCAATGTCTACCTGACATGTACCCTATGAACAAATTTATTAAATAAAGAGACACACCACGCAGTGTGTCCCATATTGGTCCCCGTGTCCTTGCCATGTACCTGTGTCTAACACCACTCCGTCACTTGTTTTGAGTGTCAGTGCTTCATAGTCTAATTTTCTAGCACTTTGTGGTCAAGCCAACTGAGGCAAGCAAATGATACCCTTTGTGGTCAAGCTGGATGAGGCAAGCAAATGATGCCCTTGCCTTGATCCTAATCACTAAGATATGCCTTAGATTGTTTGCAATTGATTAATGTCTCATTGTCTCGATTAAATGACCTCCTAATTGAGTGTATTGCCTTATCTTTGTCCTTCCAAGACTACGGCACACTCATTGTCCTGCTGAGCGTGTCCCCTCTATGACACCCAATTTTTGTACCTTGACTCAACTAAGCGGGCTATTCTGAGTAGTCTCCTGTCTTTTCACTTGTCTACAAAAGACACCCTAATGCTACCAATGTCTACTTGAGTCGGGTTTGTGCAACGATCATTGGGTGCCCGAGCAAACTAATGACCTTTGCTTGGGATTACTAGAGGATTTGTGGCGTGGAGGCTGGAGTCGAGAGTTCATCAATTTGCTTCACCATCC
The DNA here is from genome assembly GCF_055761805.1 of Camellia sinensis. Taxonomy (NCBI): domain Eukaryota; kingdom Viridiplantae; phylum Streptophyta; class Magnoliopsida; order Ericales; family Theaceae; genus Camellia; species Camellia sinensis. The sequence continues at coordinate 174,923,124 of NC_138962.1, read as the reverse complement.
CTTCCCTCGTGGTGGGTGCTTGACCGAGACACATCATAACACATAAGGAGTATCATACCTAACTTGTGTTGCGATACAATCTTCGAGATTTAACATATCTACTCATTGCAATCTCATGATGCTGTTAGCTAATATGAGAGAAAATATCTATGAAGCACGGGTGCGGGTACGAGTACGGTACGGTACGGGTACGCCGATACGGCAAAACCCCCAAAAAGTAGGGTACGGGTACGACTGCGGTACGCCGATATTTTTTTTATTTTTTATAATTATGGTTAAAAGATCCAACGTACAAATTGAAGTTAAATATCAAAACTAAAAAGAGAACTATAAAGCTAAAAGACAAATATTAATATATTTGAATTCAACATAACATAACCAACACCAATTCAGTCCATAATCCAAGCAAAGGAAAAACAACCAAAACCAAAAGAAAAACAAGGCCAATTCAGTCCATAACACAAGCAAAGGAAAAAAAACAAAAGAAAGCCCTATTATCTAAACTTGACACTTCAAAGTTCACTTCCATCAACTTCATCATTGAATAAAATAGCTTCCATCTCTGGCTCATCAAGTGAAAGATTTGCAATTTCAAGGAAACCAGAACCCTCCAATGAATCAAATGCATCTCCCCCAACGTCCCATAACTTGGTCTCTCCTTCTGTGTATAGTTGACTCCTCCTTGATAAGAGACGAATATTGGAGTGCACAAAAACCAAATCCTCGCACCGTTGTGGTGTCATTTTATTCCTCCTCATAGAGTGAATGAAAGAGTAGGTGCTCCAATTCCCTTCACAACATGATGAGGAACATGGTTGGCTAAGTAATTTCACTGCCAAGGATTGGAGCATAGGTGCAGAAGAGCCATGTGCCAACCACCAAACCACTGGTTCCATTACTCCTCTATCACATATTGAGTCAGAGTCACAAAAACTTTCCAAACAACCTGAAAACTTCGCATACTCTGTATTAACAACCCTTCTCTCATCTGAATCAGGAAAGTATCTCTTAAAACACTTGATTCTCATCTCAGAAATTTCAACATCTTTGTGAGGAGGAACACGAATGGGATTTTCATGAAGCCACATCCCACTATAATACCTAGATTTCATAATTAGAAAAAAATAATAAGTAAATTATGCAATGAAAAAAATTAAAGTATAAACCTTGGATTCATGAGTCAAATTTGAATTATACCTTGGATTCAAGGAATGAGCAAGGCAATGAAGAGGTGTGCTACTTTTTGTCTACCTTTCCACTAATATTTGATGCACTACAGAATAAAAGGATGACTCTTCATTTTCTGACTTCCCTTCACGCCTATAGATGGATGCCTTCACTCGTTCAATCATTGAATCCCACATCTCATAAACCAAATGTAGACATGGCTTATCAGTCTCACAAAATCTAAGCATCTCATAAATAGGCAATGTGAATGAGAGTATATATTCAATCTTATCCCACCAAACATTATTCAACAACTTTTCCTTTACAACAGCTGCTTTCCCAACATCATCTTCCTTGTAAGAAGCCCATTGGTCACTTATGACCATTGTTTGGAGACCATGATATATAAGTTTAAACCTTTTTAGCATAACAATTGCAGATGCAAAGCGTGTATCTGCAATAGAAAGTAACTTCAAAGGTACAAACTCATTAAAAGTAGCTAATCTCATAGAATGATTCATGATGAAATTTTTCACAAACATTACATCATCAATCACAGTAGTGATCCAATGGCATTCATCATAAGCATATGCAGCAACTCCAACTTCCTTCGCAGCACAAATGTTCTTAAGAGCAAGATTAAGAGTGTGAACCACACAAGGTGTCCAAAAGATCTTCGGATAATTACCTTGAATAATTGATCCAGTTGCACTACAAACTGGAGCATTATCAGTAATTACCTGAATTATATTATTAGGACCCACTTCATCAATCACTTCACTAATTAGTTTGGCAATATGATACTTGTCCTTGGTCTCACCCTCACAATTAACAGCTTTTATAAACATAGCTCCACCATTACATGCTGCCATAAAATTAATGAGAGGCCTCCTTTGTGCAACAGTCCATCCATCAGATACTATACTCAACCCCTTCTCATCCCATGACTTCTTAGTTGGTTCCAATAACCTTTCAATATTTGCCCTTTCTTTTTGAAGTAAGGTAGTCCTCAACAAATTATATCCAGGAGGGATATACCCAACAATTTGATTCTCAGCAGCATATTGAAAAGCATCCACAAAGTATGGATTCCTAGCCAAATGGAAAGGCAAACCGGCTGAATAGAACATACGGGCAATTAAAGAATGTAAATGCTCTCTATTACTTTGATTGAATGCCCTATCTAAAGGACTACTCCCAATTGCCTTTATCTTTCTTGGTGCATAACCTTCCATTCTAAATGTTCCAACATCTTCTACACTGTCGTGGCTAGCACTAATTTGAGAAGATAAGAGGTGGTAAAGGAACATTTTTTGGCTTTGCCATTTTTTCCCGATTTTTTAGCTTCTTGATCTACCTTTCGAATTTCAGAAAGAAGATCACTCTTATTCTTCACAGTTGCACACACTCTAATTCCATGGCCAGTAAGTAGCAACAAATGGGTTCTAACTCTAGAATATGACCCTTGGTACTCAATGTTACAAAAATTACACTTAAATTTTGTATTACCACTTCCTCCTTCTCCCCTTTTAACTAATTTTGTAACATAGCCCCAAAGAGGAGTATTTTCATCTCCAGATTGATCAATGGAAGGAGCAGAAGCACTTGCAGCAGATGAACCTAAACTGCTTGATGAACTCATTTTCCTATAAGCATAAAAAATAATATTTTTGATTATTAACTAAACTGTTTTATAAGCATAAACTGTGGTAAAAAGCTTATACATCTAATTTAACTAAACTGCTTATTGCATCCTATAAGCATAAACTGTTTTTTCAGGAATAACTAATTTTTTTGATTTTTAGCATTTTCATCTCAAATTTTTTATTATTAATAACTAATAATAATATTTATGATTATTACCATTTATGATTATTAGCATTTTCATCTCTAATATTTATTATTAATATTTATTAGCATTTTCAGTATTAATAACTAAAGAAGAAACAAGAAAAAAAATAAATAAATAAAGATGAAGTAATTTTTTGTTATTAATAACTAATAATAATATTTATGATTACCATTTATGATTATTAGCATTTTCATCTCTAATATTTATTATTAATATTTATTAGCATTTTCAGTATTAATAATAATAACTAAAGACGAAACAAGAAAAAAAAAAAATAAATATTTAGAGATATACGTATACCTCTGATCTTTGCGTCGAAGAGGAGATTAGGGCAAAACAGTGATGAGGAGGGTGATCTGATCTCTGCGTCGAAGTCGAAGTCGAAGCCGAGGGTCAAAGTCGAAGACGAGGGTCGAATCTCTGGGTCGAAGTCGAAGACGAGGGTGAGTGAGGGTCGAAGTTGATCTGTTTCGAAGTCGCAGACGAGGGTGAGGGTTGAAGATGAGGGTGAGGGTCGAAGTCGATCACTGTTCGAAGTCGCAGAAGAGGAAAATGAAGATGGTCGAAGTCGCCTCTCTCTTTGCTTCGATGAGATGCAAAACAGTGATGAGATTAGGGCATTCGTATACGGTATACACATTTTTTCTTTTTTTTAAAAATTTTTTTTCTTAATATTGCTCCGGTACCCCTCAATTTTTCAGAAAATTTGATTTCTGCCCCCGACGTACCCAAAACGTACTGAAGGCGTACCCATGCCGTACCCGAGCCGTACCCATGACGTACCCAACTGAGGCAGACGTACCGAACTGGTTTTTTCTGTACCCGGTACGCGTGCAGCCGTACCGGTACGCGTACCCGCACCAGGTAAGTACCCGGTGCGTGTACAGCACTATTTTTGGAGTACCCGTGCTTCGTAGGAAAATATGTATTATTCCATCAACCTCAAAACCAAATTAATTACATGGTTTATACAAAAGAAATAGAGAACAAAACACTCTAAAAACAGCTATAGACTAAAATACCTCTAACAATAAATATCACACCCCCCCTCAAACTCATGATGCGAGCAGAGTTTATAAAATAAAAACTAAAAAATCAGTAAAAGTGTGAGTCTTGGTGAAGAAGTCCACAAGCTGTATAGAGGAGAGAGAAGATAGTGCAATGGTAGGCAATTGAAGATCTTGATGAAAAAAAGTGACCATCAATCTTTACATGTTTAGTGCACTTATAAAAGAATTATATATGGACACAATAGAGATAAGTAGGAGATGTCAAGGAAACACCTAAATTGGAGAGAAGCTAATGAAGCCAAACGATATCGGGAGTGGTACGAGCCGTAGCACAATACTCAACCTCAACAGTAGAACGAGGAATAATTGGCTGCTTTTTGCTTTTCAAAGAGATGAGAGAATTATCTAGAAAAACACAAAAGCTAGAAGTGAATTTGTGATCAACATAGTTGTTGAAGTGTCCAAGAGGATGTAAAAAAGAGCAACAAACTTTGAAATATAGTACCAAGTACAACACATGATGCGTAACAAAGCATGAGACACACCATCCTTACAGTTAGGGTTGCAAATGAACTGAGCCAAGCTGAGTTTTGTAGGGCTTGAGCTTGGCTCATTTGTATATTGAGCTCGATTATCTAGCTCGAAATGACTAATCGAGTTCGAGCTCTGCTCTGCTTAGCTCATTAATATGAATCAAGCTTGAGCTCAATAACGAATTTTTTTTACTATTATTTACATTATTTAAATAAAATATTATTTATATTATTTAACATATAAATAATATATTTATATTTATGCTATTATTTATACATATTTATATATTATTTAATAAATAAATAATATATTTATTCTATAATTTAAATAAAGATAAACGAGACAAATTTGACGAGCTGAGGTTATTTGAAGCTCAAGCTCGGCTCATTTACTAATGAGCCTAAAAGTTAAGCTTAAATTCATTCATTTACTTAACGAGCTAAGCCGAGTCGAGCTCGCGAACAACTCTGTTCGTTTGCATCACTACATACAGGACATCAAGCTTTGATACCATGTTGATTAATAAGAGAGAAATTATGAATTATTCCATTAACCTCAATACCAAACTAATTACTTCACTTATACAAAAGAAATAGAGAACATACACTCTAACAAACACCAAAGACTAAAATACTCTTATATTAAAATAAACTAACCTATTACGTGTCACAAATACGACCTCCAACTCTAAGGTCTAACCATGGCACAACATTTAGTTAAGCTCTAACTGAGCATAACTGAAGTTGATATGAATTTCTTTTGTCATTAAGTTTCATTTTCCTACCATATTGGAGTCCATCTCTTGAAGAAATGTTACAGAAATTTGTCTAGTTGTATGTCATATGATGGAAATAGAATTTTTGCACGAATTATCCAATCCATGATGCTCTCGTGTTAGCATTAATGTTTAAAGTTGTAGTTTTTGTTTGTGGAGGTCTATTTTGGGAGTTCTTATGAGTTGACTTTGTTGGAGATGCATTTTATGGTTCTTTGGCCAGTGTTTGTGGTACGATGTGAGCTATCAATGTGTAAAGAGATTTGCATTATATTATTGTGTGTGCCTGACACTGGTTCTTTACGCATGTCAATTTTCACATGTTAAAAATAGCAAGGCCTATGCTTGAAATTATGGGGTGCCCTCCTAAGATGAAATAGGCTAGGATTCCCATCCCATGTATAGATGTTAGTCCGAGGGAGTAGAAATTCTATAATGATTTTGACTTTTAGAATCTTGACTTGTAAAAAATGGATTTGGTGGAAGTTTTCTGATGACTCTGAATTTGGAATCTTGACAAGTGAGACAATGGAATTGATGGATACACTTGAGATGATACAAGGATAGCATGCTATGAAGAGCGGACGCGGACGCGGACACGGATACGGACACGGGACACACGACAATTTCCAAAAAATGGGGACACGAACACAGTGGGAGACACGGCGAATTTTTATTTTATTTTTAATATATATTTTTATGTGTTATGTAGATTCATATTATATTCATCTTAAATCAAAATTAACAAACACTAACATAGTAACATTAATTCAATAAATATAACCACTACATTTAAAAAAATTAATAGATCATCCATTCACAAAAAAGTCATAATAAATGATAACAAGAACTAAGACGAGAAGGGAAAAACATTCAACATCCAACAATATTCTTCACAAAAGCACTAAATAAGAGAGGCAAAAGAAGAAGGAAAAAAAAAGAAGCGAGGCCCGCCATGTCCCGATATGGACACGTGTGTCCCTGCGTGTCCCTACGTGTCTTCGGCGTGTCCCCATGTCGGACACTGCCATGGCATCAATTTTGAAGTGTCCATGCTTTATAGATAGCATGTGTTTACTGAAATTGATGGAAGGGAAAGCGATGTAAGATATTGATGCTTGCATGAAATTTGTTAAACAGAAGTAATTAAGTAATAAGAAACTAGTTGCAGATTGTAGTTGATGAATACATGATAAAGAGAATGGATTTGGGGAATTATGTTATTGTTGTTTTTACTATTATGGTTGTGTTTTTTACATCCAACTCAATTTCTATTTCTTACTATTTACTTTTACTATTAGAAGGTGCATTTAAGAAAGAGTGTATCGTATGTGTGATGGAAGAAAGAGGAGAGAAGAACACATGGGTTACAACCCAATACACTCATTCTTCTTAATTAACTTTGAAAAATACAATGCAAAAACCTAATATTTATAGACCATTAATCCTAATTGTAATAGCTTACTAAACCCTAATAGAAAAAGGCCACTAAAATCTCTAATAAAATAGGAAACCAAATATTTATAAATTTCTTAACTAAAAAAAGTAACTATAATTATAAAAGTAAATAAATAAAGTACTATAATTAAAAATGAAGAAGCTTTAAAGTCCATTCTTGATGAGGGGCCCTATTATTTTAGAAGCAAATTGATTGTTATCAAGAAATGGTACCCCGGTATGACCCTTACTAAAAATGTCTTCTCTAGTGTGTTGATATGGGTAAAAATTTTCAATGTGCCGCTTGAACTTTGGACTGAGGAGGGATTGAGTTACATAGCAAGTTTAATCGGTAATCCGTTGTACCTTGATGAATTTACTCGAAACCATAGCCGTGTAACATTTGCTAGAGTTTGTATTGATATACAAGCTACTAAGGAGATTCCATCTTCCTTTGTTGTAAACTTAGGATATGGCGAACTGTTCGAAATCAAAGTGGAAGTTCCTTGGAAACCCCAAGTGTGTGGAGAATGCAAAATATTTGGCCATGCTACAAGTTTGTGTCCAAGTAAACCGAAAACTCAAGCTCCTAGTAAAGTCAAAGAAGAGTGGAAGGCCAAGGTAGTGGCCGAGACGATGGAGGGAGGCAAGCCAAGTGAATGGGTTGAAGTGAAAAAGAAAAAAGGCAAGGAAGTTGTCGATGCTCCTTTGGTAAACTATTCATCGAAAGCATTTGATATTCTCCATTAATACTTGTGTAGCTAATGAGGAGGTTTCCTTTAAGGCGGATCTTAAGAGTGTGCTCAATGCGAATTGCTCTTCCTTGGAAGTGAATAACCCCTCAAAAGATATTCCGAATGAAGAGGTTTCAAAGGAAGAGAAAGTTATTTCTGGGGATGTGGGTGACATAAATGAGTTAGCTTCTAGACGATCTTCATGTCCCAAAGGGGCTTGTCAATCCCTTTCAGACGGAACATTCGTTGTTCCATGGACAAACTCATCTTCAAGAGAGGAAAACAAGAAAAAGCTCCTTGAGAGAATAGCTAATCTTAAACTTGTTCGAGAGGTTAGCCTCTTTATCAAGTCTAAGAAATCAAGTTGTAAGACTCCTATGAACTCGTAGGCGTGTCCATTGATTGTTGTTTGGCCTAGCTCTTGGATTCTCCTTGTAATATGTTAATCTACTCGGTAGATTTTGTTTTGTGTAGAAGCTTTTCCCTCTTTGAAGGGTGTGTTTCCTCTGGGTGTGTAATGAACTTCTCTGTATGGTGAGGTTTTTTAATTAATGGGTCTTATGAACTTGGTTGTACCTATTTGGTGTTTATGTAAAGTTCTCAGTATGGATAATAGCTTTCATAAGAAATTTTGAGAAGACATTGGTATTCAGTGTTTAGATGTCTGACGAATAGCTAGCTGCTAGCAAATTTGTTGTCAATAGGTTGATGTAGTCTCCTAGTTGCTAGGCAAACTGGTTAGTTATCCAAGTGCCTGTGTGGGCTATGGATGGATTTGTTTCTTGGGTTGTATAGGGCTTTCGACAAGATTGCTTGACTTATCTTGAGGCTTAGAAATGCTATGATGTAGACAGCTTGCTCTTATTTTTATTTATTTATTTCGTTTCTAAAGCTCTGAAGTTTTGAACATTGGAAAAATGTAGAACTATGCTGTGAAGCCTAATGCTGTAAAGAAGCATCTTAGTAATGGGATTGTGAGTTCCCTCCAAGTTTGATTCGTCGAGTGGAAAGCAAAGGAGGATGAAAGAGAATGAGCTTCATGTTTTTTTTTTTTTATTATAACTCCATAGAAAAAGTAGCCAAAACCAAGGGATAAAAGAGTAATTTGATATTTAAAAGAGAGGAGGAGCTCTTCCCCCCCTCCATACCACCCAATTTTGGGTGGATGGGTTTTGTTGGGCTGTGGAAGAGATCTCCCTCCGCCTCCCCTTCCCATCCCTAGTCCCTATCCTCTTCATCCACCTCCTTCCTTCCTTCCATCTCTCACTCTCTTCTTTTTTATTTTTAAATTTTTTTTTTTTAAAGTAAATGAAACTGTATTAGATAAACTTTCCCATTATGATGTAATTTCTTTGCCGAAATTTGTCAATCATCTACATAAGTTTGGAGGCATGAGCAATAGTAATTTTTATTTTTTATTTTTTATTTTAATAAAATAAAAGGAAAAAGGAAGAAAAGGGAAAAAAAAAACTACTACTGCTCATGCTTCCAAACTTACGTGGATGTTTGATAAATTGACGCAAACAAATTACGTCATAGTGGGAAAAAATAAACAAATATAATACAAAGATAGGAAGACCTTATTCAAAAACTTTAAGTGTGTTGTTAGTCCTTGTTCAGAATAAGTGCTAAATTCTTCACTATTGTTGAATTCCAAAATTGGTGGTGGCTAAATTAATTATTCTCAAAAAGGATATAGGAAGGGAGAGAGAAAAAAAGAAAGGCCAAAATTGAATTAGTTCCTTGTAAAGCAAATCTTAAGAAACAATTTACTTGCCAATTCATATAGTTTTTAAAAGTCTCGTTGAGTAGCTTATGGTGTTTAGAATGGTTTTGATGCTTTACAAATATAAAGCAAAATATACACTACTATGTGAGGAGTAAATTTGATCTACTAGCTATTGAATTGTTGTCATTCTTGTTACTCTTTAGAACATTATCTTTATGTCCCAGTATATTTCAACCTATCTTTATCTCCTAAACAAACACATCTATGCATGTTATTTTATTATAATGGTCAACAATATAATAGTTCTCTCTTTTTAAATTACTCATTGTGTGGTGGACTTGTTAATATATTTACTTCTAAATTTGCTTTGGAACTAAGTTGGTTCATGATTCATGAACATTTATCAATCACTAGGGATTATTAATTTTAGTTTTGAATAGGGTTTTTTCCACTGTAATATTGGTCTACCTTTTGGTGACATTCATGTTTAGTGTTGCTGTCAATATAGTTGAGGATGACTTTAGTTCATGAAGGGATGAACAATAATAATTTAGTAAGGGTTATTATACTTCGAAGTTCATTTTGGTTAAATGGAATTATATTTGATGGTTGCCTTTTGGTAGGTCTGATGGGAAAGAAGTGATGGTGGATAATAAATTTCTCAAGGCTCACTATCCACTTTTGGTAATTACTCATCTCTGTCCTTTATGATTTCTTTCTTCTTCATTAACACTAGTATCAACTAAGAACTTTTTTTCTTCGCTTAAGTGGGCGGGATTGTATATCCAAATGTCTAGTTTGAATCTTGATTTTTCTATGATGGCAGTTGATTAACTTCTATGAGCAACATCTCCGCTACAGTGCTACGCCATGAGTAGACAGTTATGGATGAGAATGTGTGGATGCTGGATCATGTCATCTTTGCTTTCTGTCATATGGTGTTGCAATGCACCTGGATGCCATACTACATGTTAAGCTAATGCAGTTGTAGGTTAGCCAATGCAGTAGTCAAGTGTTAGATAGCACAATGCTGGCTTGTATAGAGCTGCAATACCCTTGTTTTATGTCTTGCCCCCCCTCTTTTGAATGAGTACAAACATCTTGTTTATCCATCGACCTTTCTTTGATATTATATGGTTTTGTACATGGAGATCAAGACTGTAAAACATGTAGATGATGTTAAACATTTGTCCATGTCCTTAATATTCATATTTAAATTTTCTTCTTTTGTTTGCTCTATGTGCGTATTTGAGAACAGGCGTATAGGACCCAGTTTGGATTATGCTGTTGATCTTGTTGAAATATCCTCTTTGTTGATAAACTCTTTCAGGGAAGTGGATTTGTTTTATTGTTCTTAACTTTGCAATTCAACAAATCTTATTTACAGCATTTTAACCAGCCGATTACATAAGCATATGTAGAGCTCTTGCAAGGGAAGGCAGGCCGTGGCATAGTGGTAAGGCTGTTTTGTTAGCGCTTTTACTGTCACTAGTTCAAATTACATAAACAACTTACGATTGTATACATCTAACCATCTCCAACCATGTAATGGTGGGATTGTTGTCAATTGAAATTGTTTTAAGATATTAATGTCAAAATTTCAGATTTTGCTGTCTTGTTAGGAAAGGATGAATTTGAGCTCTTGACTTGGGAAATTGCTTTCTTATTAATGCAAGCTAAATGCATTGACTTGGGAAGTTGGATTTCTCTTCATTGCTGATGTGCTTTATTTGAAAATTAAGCAATTGAAGGTTGATTTGAAAAGAAAGGCATTTAAAAAAATAATAATAACATCCAAACAAGGTAATGTGTCATTGGTTTGAAAATTATGTCACTCTTCTGATTAGCATTGTGAAAATAAAAGAGACCCACAACTTAAAATTCACAATAATTGATTTTTTAACATAATTAAGTCTATAATAAATCAAAAGTTAACATGTAACGTTTGATGTAATTATACGTAAAGTAAGAAAAAAAATTTAGGAAAAATTGTAAATTAGTGTATGTTTTCAAAAATAATTTCAAATCAGTGGTAAATTTTATAAATTTTTTACGAATTTGTAAATATTTTGTGAAGTTATTACTGATTTGTAATTTTCTCAACTTTTTAGGGGTGTCAATTTTTTTTTCTTTTGAAAATTATACGGCCATTTTTATTACCATTTGATTTATAAACCATTTTTACTTTCAAAATGAAAAAAAAAAAAGAAGAAGAGGAAATGCTGTCGAGGAATTAGATTTTTAATAGTCCTTTTGAGCAAACATTTGAACTTTTTTCAGATAAATTTGCTCAAATTAGCCTTTTAGAGCTCTCTATAGAGTTTTTAAAAGATGTTTGTTGGTTATTGTAGCTAATCCCATCCTATTTTAGTCCTTCAAATGCGATAGTTACCATATTAGTTATTTTAACAAAATTATTCAGTGACTAGCTACATTTGGAAAGCCTTGGAATGCTTTTTAAATAATTTTGTGTAGATAAATAAATAAAATAGAGAATAGTGTTGAAACATATAAATAAAAAATGATCAGATAAAATACAAAATAATATATATTTTTTGGTACTTTACTAGTGAAAATGAAGAGTAGCGTTACTAGTGAAAATGAAGAGTAGCGTGAATTGCACTTTATAGCATTTTTCATAATCAAATTTATAATAATAATAATAAAAATCTTTCAAAATGAGAAAAAAAAAAAAGGCCCGGAGTTAGGTTTTTTTAATAATAATACAACGACGATTTATATTTATATAGCATATTTAATTTATGCACAAAATTCACTTTACCTCATTGTGGGTTGGGATTAGAACATTTCAAATATAATTAGAAAGTCCTATGTTGTTTTGAAATGATTTTGGATCAAAGTGCAACATTTAACTACAAATGTAAAATGATTGTAATACTCTCTAGTCTTATACATGTTTTTGTTATTTTTTTCTCTTTTATCTCTCATACACATAATTTCTAATTTTTAATATTAATTCAATTAAATCAAAATCTTTAATTATTTATTGTAATTTCTAACTTTTTAATATAATTTTAGTTTAATTATTTTTAGATCATAATGAATCCTAATTTTTTTAATTATTTATTGTAATTTTTAACATTTTAATTTAATTCCATTTTAGATAATCTCTTAATCATTAATTATTTTATATTTTAATTTTCTTTTTTTTAATTAACATTTCAATCTAATTTGAAGTTTAGATAACATGAAGGTGAAATTGTTTTATGTTGTGTTTATTAATTGTTTTTCTCTAGAAAACTATGCTTGCTCTAAAAAATTATATGTATGATACATATTCCGTTAGTTTGAATAAAAATTAATGGTGACACTTTAGCTCAATATCACTTAAGAACTTTTTAGTTATATTTTAACTACAAGGGTGAAGTGTTCTGGTCTTAAACACGAGATAAAATGATTTGTACTGTTAATTTATTACATGAACGGTCATTGTTTTATTGATAATAAATATGAGTGGTCAGACTTCTTCAACAAATTTAATAAATATGAGAAGAAGAAAAAAAAACTATATAAGAAATAAATAGGGCAAATTACTAATTTTTACATAATTACATTAAATTCTCTTGAAGTTTTAATTCACCTAATACTTAGGCCTCGTTTGGGAACAGACTAATTTAGTAATTTTTTGACTATTTTGCTAAAATATGAGCTAAAAAAAACTAGTATGTTTAGGATAATTTTTTGACTTTTTACGAAAAGATATGCAAAAAGTAGTGAGAAAAGAGAATCTTTAATTTTTTGATATAAGTTGTTGGCTTTTTGACTTTTTTAGTAACTTTTTGGCTTTTGGCTAAACCGGTCTGTTGCCAAACGACACCTTAGTGTCATTTTTAGTAATAATTTATTAGTTATATAAATGAAAAAAATGATATTATTATCTTTTTTATATGATGATGTATATTTTACGTTGTTTATTTTTGTATTTTCATATCATTTACATTAAAGTGAGGTTAACATAATTATGTCAAAATTGTGTAATTACTATAATTTCTCCAATTTTTAGAAGAAATTAATGTAATTTACTTAAATAAATTTGAGCATTAATTAACAAATTTTAAATTAATAATATATTACATATTATATGCACTCTTATATATTATATACAAATATTTTAAATTTTTTATCAACTAACTTAAAGTCACTCAACAATAAAAACAATTGTAAAATTACTCTAAAACTCTAGAAAAATGCTTTGAACGAGAAATGCTATGGTGTGCACTTTTAGGGGTGCATACCATATGCACCTACTACTAAATGTGTAACCAAATCATTAAATTTTATAATATTTATCACAAAATATATAATTTTGTCGCAAATTGATGTAACAATATCATAACCAAAGCCACGAAATGTGTAACTAGGCTACAAAAGTGTAGACATTTTGTTATGCTAATTCGTGACAAAATTATGTATTTTGTGGTTAATATTACAAAATTTGTTAGTTTGATTATACAATGGCGGTGTTTGGGAACTTGGTTTTTTGGTTTTATTTTTTTTATTTTTTTCACTAAAAGACAAATTGGTTGTAAAACAAAAAAAAAACAAATTCAAACAAAATATCATATCAAATCCCATAATCATTTCACTTTTTCTCTCACAAACATCACATCTAACTACAAAAAAATCCAATTATCATCCCAAATACAAAAAAAATTTCTCTAATAATATCCTGCAACTAAAAAAACTTATAAAAAAACCCATTTCCCAAACACTCACATTTAGTGATAATGTGCATATGGTATGCACCCTTTTAGGGATGTACGCCTAAGAATGACAACAAGTACGGTATGGATCAGGGCCCCTACCCCATCCCCACTATCATTTTCCACCGTTTGCTTGCACCTCCAACTCGACCCTTATGAAACTCTCCCCCCAATCCCACTCAAACCCAAAGCCGCAAATGTAACCCCCACCCCCACTCCCACGCACTCCCAGACTCTACTTGATCTACAACACAATAAGAAATTTAACAATCATATTAAAACTAAAAAATGATATTTATAATTAAAAATATATATTATATATTGTACGTATATTAAAATTATATTATATATAACATAATAGAAACTCAATAATATATTATATAGATATTATATATACTGTATAAAAATTTAACAATATTTATAAGCGAGTTGTTATTTTCCCGACATTTTGTTCCAAATACACTATCTTCTTTATTTTTATTATACATAGTTACATTAATACCTTTAAAATTTTAATTTTTTTAGGGAGTGTATTTGGTGCAAAATAGTATTAATGTAACTACATAAGGACAAATAAATGAGTGTATTTAGAATAAAGTAGAGTGAGAATAGCGATTCATCTATAATATGTAATATTATTATTTATTTGTTACTATATTTGCGAGTTGGGTAGGATTTAAAAAAAAAAAAAATTCTCTTCCACCCTTGGATCCAAATCTAATTGAAATTTTCAAATCTAATCCAGTCTTATTCAACTACTCTAAACCCATCCAATTGAGATTGGGAGAGTCGGAGACTTGATGAATCGGGTATTTTGCCATCACTACGCAATAGCATCACATATACATATATATATATATATATATATATATATAAGTAGCATTTTTTTTTTTTTATTTGGGTGGCACATTTTAAAAGTTTATTTTTTCTAAAAAATTCACATTATAGCATGCCTTTTCAATTTACATACAATTCTATACAAACTCAATTTCAATCACAATAATCAATTTTATATTGGATTCTATTTGAGAAATATTATTTATTTTTATGTATTTTCATCGTGTATTTAATTTTTTCGTTGTTAGATTTCTTTTATATAGTTGATATTTGAATTTAATTATTATGGTATTTGAAAACAAATTATTTCAATATACAAATAAATAAATAAGACATAATGTACTTAATTATGTGCATTGCACGGATCAAATTAATTTTCTTTTATATTATATATTTTTTGACTATCTTATTAATGTCTTAATATTAATTTATATTTAATTTTTTACTTAAAATGACATTATTTATTACAAAACATTTATAATTAATTTAAATTTTATATACCTATATAGAATATGTACGAATAACTCAAAAAAATATTAAACAAAAAATCAATATTTGACATAATTAATTTATGTATTTTCTTCGTAATCCAATCATAACATATTTGTGTTTAATCTCTTAAATAAATTTTATGTAGTTCTATTTCTATATATTTTTATTTTTTAAATAAATATAAAAGCAAAAATTTCATTAAATAGTTAGAATTACTTTTAGTTTTATATTACTAATTCTTTTTCTAATTTAATTATTATTTTTAATATTAAAATTAGTGTTTATTTTATTATTATAATTTAATATATGTCATATAAAATCGTTATGCGATAATTACACATTTATAGCAAAATAGAATTAAAATGAGCAAAATAGAATTAAAATGACCAAAAGAAACAAATAATTTAACTAAATTTGTTATATGTAAGTATTCAAATAAAGAGAAGACTAAGATTATTAAAATAAATAATTTAAATTTTATTTTATTTTACATTAAAATTAAAATTATTCTTTTGTAACACATATTATAATATAAAATATCATTATATTAATTAAAATTAACTCCATTGTGATTTTATTTTAAACATCATATTCTTAAAAGTGATTTACATACACGTCAAATTTGATATTGATTGATTAAAATAATAAAACTTAATATTTTTTTTGTTAAGTTTTTAGAAGATAAATTGACAAATGTCAAATGATAAATAGTATAAAATATGATTTTAAAAAATAATGATTCATAAAAAATGATTGTGTATATTTAAGACACCTATTGATGTTTTTTGAATAATTTTTAAATATTTTTTTTTAAATTTATAGTATTATTGATAATGCACTTTCATGATCTTTGACAGAAAATATATACAAAAATAATTTAGCTGGAATAAAAAATTTACAATTATTATGATGTGCTACATAATTAATTAAATCACTTTAGAATTGAAATTATTAAGGTTAATAAGATTATGTACATGATTCATTTGATGACACTATTTATGATTTGAATTTATAATTTTTTATTTACAAATGTGAATATTTTTTACGATCTTATTGATATAAGTATAAACTATACCTTTGAGTGAACCCATCTTAAGTACTTTTTTGTGTAATAAAGTAGTGTTTTAAAAGGTTGGTAAAAAATTGACTTTTTAACTTTTTTGATGGTTTTTTTGGCAAAAAGCTGGGTTCTTTTGGGTAAAAAAATTAAATTTTTTAACTAAAAAAGCTAAAAAGTAAAAAAACTGATTCTTTACCAACGTTGTCAAAATGCCCCAAAATATTTAAATGTTGTTATATAAAAATATTATAATAGATTATAATTAAACATCATTTGAAGCATAATTAAAGACCCAATGCACCATTTTTTTTTTATTTGTTGAGCATATGGAAAACATTTATATTAAAATACAACAACATACACTTTAGACATAACAAAAAAAAAATTAAGAAATTAGTAAAGACTTTTTCGATTAATAATAATAATAATATGCCATGAGTTATATAATCAAATCATAATTTATATAGTATTATAAAATTTTCGGATATTTTTAATTATTTCAAAAAAAATATTCTGATACAAGTGAAATTCATGATTTTGGATTAACACAAATGAAAAATTAATTTCAGGCTGAGAATACACATTTTTTTTCTATAACTTTTATAATTTTAAGAAAAATTATTTTTTGAATCTTTTATATAAGATCACACAAAGTGATAAATTTTTTTATTAATCATTACCAAATTTATTATATTTAATTTTTAATTATTAAAATATTATGGGTCATGCTACATCCCCTAAAAACATCCCCCTAATCCCCCTAATTTCCATATCAAGTAAAAAAAAAAAAAAGAAAAAAAAGGAAAAAAGTTGCCAAAATTAGAAATTAGGGGGATTAGGGGGAAGTTTTTAGGGCTCCAAATCATTTCTCAAATATTATATATATATACAAAATTAATTTTATATTTTAAAAATAAATTACCATGGGCTCACCTCACCTACTCCTTAATCCTTAAATTGAGCAAAACCTTTGCAGAGGGAGAGATCAGGGGCCCAAAGATTTAGGAAATTTAAGGTGAGTTTTCCAATTAATTGCCTCTTTGCCACCAAAACCCTCTACACTTGCACACTCGGTACCCCACCAGATTTCAAAATTTCGTCTTCAATTCAAACCATTTCGAATATATATATACAGGCATGTATACATATATATAGTCACAACAGAAGATCTAATCCGTAGAGGCAGAAAAATGAAGAGGAAAATCGGTGGAGAAGTCACTGCTACTGATGCCCTGCAGCTGCCATTATCACCTCCCCTCGGCTGCGGAGAAGCAGCAGATGGCAAGGCGGCTTATGGTGGCGATGATGAGGCCACGGTGGCGGAGGAGCAACGGCTAGAGGAAGGCGGAGAAGAGGGCGGCGAAGATGGAGAGGAAGAGGAAGAGGAGGAGGGGGAGGGGGAAGAAAAGGGAGAGAAGGGTTACGACAAATTCGATCACCTCGAAATCGATGACGATGGAGAGGCTGATGATACCGAGCGTCCCAAGCTCGAAGAGGACTTTTACGAGATTGAAGCTGTGCGTAAGAAAAGGGTTCGCAAGGTCTCTCTCTCTCTCTCTCTCATGTATTTAAATGATTTGATTTTTCTTGGCAACACTTGGTTAATGATGATTTTTTTTTGTTTTGCTTTACATTTTCTTTTGCTGATTTTGTGGGGGTTGTTTGGAATGCTGGAAAAAAAAGGGTGAAGCTCAATATCTCATCAAATGGTGCGTGCCCTAACTTATATATATATATATATATATATATGTTTGTATACATGCATACATTACTGTCATTTTTACATACAGATATTGCATCTTCAATTCTTAATCTTTTTTGTTTTGTTCTATTAAATTTGAGTGAAAATTTGGTTAAAATTTCCTTTTACTTTTATCTTTTCCATAACATCTTTGTGAAAAATTCCAACTCATAGTAAAAGCCTGTTTTGACCATTTTTAATCAAAGAAAATCATCACCAAATCGTACTATTTTTAAAATTTCGTCAATTTTAAGTAAGAATATGATGGTTTGGAATTTGGTGAAGGATTTAGTTCAAGGGGGAATTCTGAGACAGTGGAAAGTGGGGAAATAAATTACCAAAATGTTTGTAATTATTTTTGGTCTTCTACACTAATTTGTAATTACCTTGATTTGGTGAAAATTTTGTCTCTTCCTTGATTTGATACAAGTTTGATGAAATATTGAATCACACTTTTAGCTTTTTAGTCATCAAATTTGAATTTGATGAACGAATTGGTGAAGGATTAGAGATGCTCTAATCTATTAGCCCATTTGATATATTTGTTGTATTGCTGATTCTATTCATTAAACATATTTGTATCTTTTGAAGGCGTGGATGGCCAGAGACGGCTAATACCTGGGAGCCCATAGAGAATCTTCTGTTTTGTTCTGATGTTATTGATGCATTTGAAGAGAGGTTCCCTCGATTACCCCCCTTTTAATCATGATTTAATTTTGAGCTAGGAAGCACGGATACGGATACGGATACGGGATACGGATACGATACGATACGGATACGGCGATACGACAAAATTTGAAAAATTAGGATACGGGTACGGCGGGGATACGTTCGTAAAAAATATTATTTTAACAATTTTTAGTAATGCAGTATGCATAAAAATAAAACCTAAAGCAAAAGACAACTTGATAAAGAAGAAAGATTCCTATAAAACTAAGAGTCTTCAAGGTCAATAGCTTCAACTTGTTCCCCTTCATCATTGAATATCACAAGACCTTAGCTAAAGCCAAAAAACCATTCTTAAATAAAAATTTCAACAAATATACTTTTTGAAGTCATCAATGATAGCATAGGAAATACGGATACGAATATGGTGATATGGGGATGTGGATATGGCGATATGTCAAAATTTGAAAAACTACGATACGGGTACAGCGGGGATACATTCATAATTTTTTTTTTTATATAATTTTAATAATGTAATATGCATGAAAATAAAACTTAAAGTAAATTAATAAATAAGGAGAGGGATTCCTATTAACCTAAAAGTGCTCAAACATTCATAAAATATCCAAAACTAAAAGCAAAAGCAAAAGCAAATGCAAATGCAAATTAAACATCATTCTTACATGCCAACACCAAAAAAAGAATGAGAGCAGAGAGAAGAAACGTGAGAGAGTGAAAAAGTGAGAGAGAAGTGAGAGAGATAACAAGGATACATCAATTTGACAAATTCTATTACTTTAACTCTCACTATATTCCTCTTATCAAAGAACTAAACAAAATATTATAAGTAATATATAACTTCGAGTATCCGATACTTCAAAATTAAGTATCCGATACTTCAAAATTAATAAAAAATTAATTAAGAAGTATCTGATACGTATCCGCAAGTATCCGAGGAGTATCGGTATCCGATAAGTATCCGATACGGATACGTCACCCCTTTTGAAGTATCCGTGCTTCATAGATTTTGAGTTAGTAATTCTAGCTTGGGAATCAAGTTGTTCAGAACTCGTTTACTTGCTATGTCCTCGTTTGATACCAACTTCTTTTGTTTCTCTCATTTTTGTTGAAGCTTGCAATCGGGGAACCATAGGTCTTCACGTAGACGCAAGCGCAAGCATGGGGTTACTCACACTCAACCCAAGAAGAAGCAACGGACTTCTCCTGCTGCAGCTACCTATAATGTACCGGCTGTCAAAGTTAGAATTATTGAAGAACCATTGCCCATGGTTCCTCTTGACGTCTCAAGCCTGGCCAATGGGGGTGAGAGATATTTGTGGGCAGCCAGTAATGTTGAGTCGTCAAAGCAAACAAAAGAGAGTGGGTTTGGAGCAGTTCCCACACAAATTGAAGAAATGGAAGATCAAAATGAATTGAATTTAAAGCTTAGTGAACTTAGAGGAACAATGGCCACCTATGAGGAAGATGTAAATAAGTGTTCAGTACGTTACCAAGAAGCCCATGATTTAGAAGGAGATGGTTCTGCTAATGGATTGTCAAAGGTTGATTGTGTGAAACAAGTTCAACCTGGGCGCTTCACTGGAGCTAAAAGGAGGAAGTCTGGTTCTGTCCAAAGGTTTAAACAAGATTCAGCCCTGTGTTTATCGCATGATGCACAAAATACAACGGCAAGAACCACTGATGGCCCTTGTGGAAGCGTTGGATGGCGGGGGAGTCAAAATTCTGATTTTGTGGGAAATGATTTGGGTAACAAGAATAAGTTTGTTAACTCAAAAAATGTGTCTACCATCACTGAGATCATAAAGCCAATAAGCTACTCATCGTCTTTGATAAACAACGTTGAAGATGTGTCCATAACCTTCATGGCCATGAGGTTTGTTATTGAAATCCAATTTTCACTATGTTTTTTATAATTATCTTTACCCTTCTATATTTTTCTACATAACTTTTAGGGTAAATTACATTTTGCCCCATTTATGTTTTGGCCATTTTCTCACTTTGGCTCTTAAAATTTGTTTTTCCCCACTTTAGCTCTTTATGTTTCAAATTTTTTCCAGTTTTCTCTTAAAGCTAACTTTTGTTAAAAATTAGACAAAATGACGGCATAAAAATATTTTATTATATGCAATTCACACCTCTGACACAAACTCAAATCTCAATATAATATATATTTTTGTGTTATGTGACAGTTATCGTGGCATTTTTTGTCTAATTTTGAACATAAGTTAGCTTTAGGAGTAAACTGGGAAAAACTTTAAACATGAAGACCAAAGTGGAAATAATCAAACTTTAATGGCCAACGTGGAAAAGTGGCAAACATAAAGGGGGCAAAGTGTAATCATAAAGCTTTATTCTTGGGCATAGTATAGGTTAATGGGCTAAATAGTACATATAAGGACAAGTGAAATGCTAACACATCGATTTTCATGTAGGGCAGGACACTATACATCTAGGACACAATAAAAATTTATGTTTTTATAAATTTATTATATGTCAAATATATGAATAACGTTTTCAAAGGTAATGAAAAAAGTAAATAGAATACTAATTAAAATTAAAAAAGCTATATATTCTATAACTTAAATACCAATATACTGTTACATTACAATTGCATTCTAAAGAATGCAAAACAATTGTAAAACAATAAAATAAGTATAATGTATTCATTTTATAAATTAGCTGACCCCATTTGATGGGACTTAAGGCTTGTCTTGGTTTGGTTTGGTTTGGTTTGGTTTGGTTTGGTTTTATTCATTTTATAAATGTTTCAAAATATATTTGTAACTTATGTTTAGAGGGTTAAGAAGTGTTGTTGAAGTGTTTGTAAAATGTTTGATATT
Organism: Camellia sinensis; assembly: GCF_055761805.1. Lineage (NCBI taxonomy): Eukaryota > Viridiplantae > Streptophyta > Magnoliopsida > Ericales > Theaceae > Camellia > Camellia sinensis. The sequence continues at coordinate 174,901,505 of NC_138962.1, read as the reverse complement.
ATGAATTTAATTTTTTAATGAAGACACATTGAAGAACTGTCAGATACGCTTTTAGGAGTGTCCATAGTTTTGATGGTGTTTGACATGACACATCTCCTCCATAGTAGTGTTTATGTTTTGCCAATATATACTTCATAATATGTTGACTTGTGTAGGTATGAGTGTCCAACTTTGTCACATGATATGACCATGTCATCTCCATGTGGGCATGTCCCATGATTGTTGTGGTTATATGGATCACCCCCACTATGTGGCCAACCCTATGGGTGTCATGTCATGTCATGTCCCATGTAAGGGTCTTTGCCCTCCATATGGTAGGCCCTCAAGGATGCCACGACATCTTCTGTGTAATTCATTAGGATAATGTGCCTAGCCTATGCAGGGGTACATCAATTACCAAGTATGGTTGTGTGGCCCATTAGTGCTCTCCTCGCCCTTGTTATCGGTCAAAGTGTCTAGTGAACGAGTTAGTATGGAGAGCCTTAAGGCAAAGCCAAGGGGACTGCTCAACCTAGCCAAGCTGAGCTATTCCTTCTCGGCCAAGTCCACTTAGCACTGCCGTGGCTTATCCTACGCGTGAAGAATGATCTAGGTTTCTATGGCTCAAGATCGCTAGAGTATTGTGGCTTCGAGGCTTGGACCAAAGGCTTGTGGTGTAGAACATTGTAGAGGAGGAGAAGAGAGAATGGAGAGGAAGAGGACAAGAGCCACAACTCTATTGTCAAGTTTGCAACCTAACACTCAATATCATTAATCCAAGCTAAATGTTACAAAGAAAAACATAATATTTGGCTTTATGTGATACGGGCTGGGGTTGGCTGGCTAGGTTTAGTGAGTGGATTGGGAGGCTTGGCTTTTTTTTTTTTTTTTTTTTAATTTGTTGGTTGGGCTTGGGCTTTATTTATTGGGTCAGAAGCTATGTTACGTGGATCGTTCCGGTACATGGAACGGGAACGTGAACATGGTATGCTACATACTCTAAAATATGGTACGATAGGGGTAGACTTGGATGTATTACACTTAAAATTTGAGGTACTTTTAGAGTAATTTTTTTTTAACTATTAGGCATCAAGTAAAAAAAAAAATTTCTTTAATTTTCGATCTTTTTGTCTTGTCAAGACTTGACTTAACTTTGAATTTTAGTTCATTATATTCAATTTTTTTTCTGTGTGTGTGTGTGTGTGTGTGTGTGTAAGGTAACATTTTAGGAAATTTATTAGAAACAACTTTTAAGATCTCTTCGGATCACTAAATTTATTGTTTTGGAATGGAAGTGTACCATTTTTTGGAACGTGTGTGCCATTACATAATTTGCTAGGGTATTAGCATTTTCTAATAACATTGGTCAGAAGCTTATAGGTTGGGTGTGGGTGTAGTTTTTTTTTGTTGGGGTGGTTGGTTTATTTTGATTAGTGCGTTATTGGTAATGGGTTTGGGTCGTAGGTGAAAATATTTGGGTCGAACCAAGACAAAATGGGTCAAACAAGAGTTAAAAGAAAACTTATTGCTGGTCGTCTTCGACGGATGACTTCTTCATTGGTCGTAGAGCAAGCTTTGTCGATTGGAAGAGAAGGATCACGACGAGAGCTTGTAGTCATCTTCATGATGGAGAAATAGTGTAACGGAAGGATGCGATGTGATGATAGTAGTATTAGTGATTGAGCTCTTTGTGGTGGATCTTGGCTCGCGATGGCAATGACAAGGGAGAGGTGGGGTGATGGGAGTGCTAAGATTTCGATATGGTGAGTGACGGTGACGAACAACAAGGTCGTTTGACAACGTTGACTATAGAGCTTGACGATTACACTACAAGTTTGTAACAATGAATCGATGTTCGCTCTGATAACAAAATGTTGTTGAACACTACAAAGGAAGAGAAGAGAGAATAAGGGATTGGAAGAACACAAAGGCGACAAACCTAATCTCAAAGGCAAGCTTAATCTCAAAATTTTATTTTATTTTTTTTGTATATATTTTTATTTGTCATGTAGATTAATATTACATCCACAAACAATCAAAATTAACAAAAACTAACACTAATTCAATGTAAAAAAAAATTCTTATGTTAGCTCTTATTGTTTGTGTCTTTTAATTTATTATTTTTATGAATGATCTATTAATTATTTAAATTTAAGCTAAAGTAATAAACATTCAACATCCAACGTTCATAAAAATCACTAAAAAAGAGGGGAAAAAAACTAGATGGTGTCCCCATTGTGTCCCTGACATATTCCCTATAAACAAATTAATTAAATAAAGAGACACATCATGTTGTGTGTCTCGTACATGTACCCGTGTCCTTGTCATGTGCTTGTGTCTGACACCATTACGTCACTTGTTTTGGAGAGTTGATGGTTCATAGTGTAATTTTCTAGCACTTATGATATACCATCTGAGGTATCATAAATTACTCTACAACTCCCATGAAATGACCCTTGAGGTTTGAATTATGGGACATAGAGGTAGACTTGATACTTATGTTCTATTGGAGCAAGAAAGTTGACCATTTGTCCATAGCTAAGCTGGCCTCCAACGGTCTTGGACCTTCTATAAGGGGGTATCCATGCATGTAAACAACAGACACAACTCGAATCATCTTCTTCCCCTTTTCAGGTGACAAGCTGTCATCCTCTCCCTCTAAGGTTGTTTTGGTTAATTTCTTCTTCACCTCAAGCGATTTCTTGCTATTGAAGTGCCTGCCATCTTTCTAGAGGTTCACAACTGATTGCCTCACTAACCATTGCCTACAATGGTAGTGCCACATGTGAGCCTTGTGGGGTGACATGTGGACCACTGGCACACCTTCACATGCTCCCTTCTGTGGTCAAGCTGGCTGAGCCAAGCAAATGATGCTCTTGCCTTGATTCTCAACAGTCCCTTAGCTTGGTTGAGGGTTCTTCACTCGAGCAATTGTGCTATCCACTCGTGGTTAACTTGATTAATGTCTCACTGTCTTGATTAAATGACTTCCTAATCAAGCGTATTGCCTTATCTTTGTCCTTCCAAGACTATGGCACACTCAATATTTTGCTGAGCATGCCCCCTCTATGACACCAAACTTCTTGTACAATTGCTCGAGTGAAGAACCCTCAACCAAGCTAAGGGACTGTTGAGAATCTACTAAGTGGCCTGTTTTCAGCGGTCTCCTATCTTTTCACTTGTTTGCAAAAGACACCCTAATGCTACATTGCCTATTCAAGTTGTGTTTGTGCCAAGATCATTAGGGGCTTGAGTGACCCAATGACCTTTGCTTGGGATTACTAGAGGATTTGTGGTTTGGGGATTGGAGTCGAGAGTTCATCAATGTGCCTCACCATCCCTTCCCTCTTGGTGGGGACTTGACCGAGACACGTGAGGTGTAAGGAGTATCATACAAACCTGACTTGTGTCATGGTACAATCTTTGAGATTTAACATATCTACTCATTGCAGTTTCATGATGCTGTTAGCTAATATGAGAGAAGATATGTATTATTCCTTTAGCCTCAAAACCAAACTATTAACACGGTTTATACAAAATAAATAGAGAACAAAACACTCTAAAAATCACTTGAGACTAAAATTCCTTTACAGTAAATATGAACTAACCAATACGTATCACGGACCTCTCAAACTCATGATGTGAGCTTGGTGAGCATCAAGAGTTCATCAAATAAAAACTAAAAAAACCAGCGAAAGTGTGAGTCTTGGTGAAGAAGTCCACAAACTGTAAAGAGGAGAGAAGATATGGTAGGCAATTGAAGATCTTGACGGCAAAAAATGACAATCAATCTCTATATGCTTAGGGCTCTCATGAAAGAGTTAAATCTGGACACAATAGAGATGAGTAGGAGATGACAAGGAAACACCTAAATCAGAGAGAAGCTAATGAAACCAAACAATATCAAGAGTGGCATGAGCCGTCGATGATACTCAACCTCAAGAGTAGAACGAGTAATAATTGGCTGCTTTTTGCTTTTTGAAGAGATAAGAGAATTACCAAGAAAAACACAAAAGCTAGTAGTGAATTTGTGATCAACATAGTGTTGAAGTGTCCAAGAGGATGTATAAAAGGAGCAACAAACTCTGAAATATAGTATCATAACACATGATGTGTAATAAAGCAGCCCAATGAGTAGTATGTGGTGCAATAACAAATCGACCCACCACATGAACATTGTACACATTGGACATTCCTTTTGTAGTCAAGCGATGTGGGACTTTGCTTCACACCATCATGCCAAGTTTGCAGGGCACAAGTCACACACCCTGCCCATCCTTATAGTGCACGTCAAGCTTTGAAACCGTGTTGATTAATAAGAGAGAAATTATGTATTATTCCATTAACCTCAAAATCAAACCAATTACATCATTTATACAAAAGAAATAGAGGACATACGCTAATAAACACCAGACTAAAGTACTCCTATATTAAAAATAAACTAAGCAATACATGTCACAGATACGACCTTAAACTCCAAGGTCTGACCAGGGCACAACATTTAGTTAAGCTCTAACTGAGCATAACTAAAGTTGATATGAATTTCTTTTGTTGTTAAGATTCATTTTCCTACCGTATTGGAGTCCATTGTCTTCAAGAAATGTTATAGAAATTTATTTAGTTGCATGTCATATGATGGAAATAGAATTTTTGCATGAGTTACCCAATCCATGATGCTCTTTTGTGAGCATTAATGTTTAAAATTGTAGTTTTTGTTTCTGGAGGTCTATACTGGGAGTTCTTATGATTTGACATTATTTAAAATTGTAGTTTTAAAATCATTTTTGAAAACTCAAAACCAAACAAATTGATATTCTGTGTTTAGTTGTCTGATGAATAGCTAGCTGCTAGCAAATTTGTTGTCAATAGGTTGATTTACTCTCCTAGTTGCTAGGCAAACTGGTTAGTTATCCAGGTGACTGTTTGGGCTATGGATGGATTTGTTTCTTCAGTTGTGTAGGGCTTTCAACAAGATTTCTTGACGTATCTTGAGTCATAGACGGCTTCCTCTTATTTTTATTTATTTATTTCTAAAGCTGAGAAGTTGTGAACATTGGAAAAATGTAGAACCATGCTGTGAACCCTAATGCTGTAAAGAAGCATCCTAGCAAGGGATTGTGGGTTCCCTCCACGTTGATTCGTTAAGTGGAAAGCAAAGGAGGATGAAAGAAAATGAGCTTATTGGTTTTTTATGTTTTCTTTTTTTTTTTTTGAGCATGTAATGGTTTTTTTATGATAACTCTATAGAAAAACTAGCAAAAGCCATGGGGTAAAAGAGTAATTTGATATTTGAAAGAGAGGAGCTCTTTCCTCCCTCCATGCTATCCAATTTTGGGTGGATTGGTTTTGTTGGGCTGTGGAAGACATCTCCCTCCTCTCCTTCCCGTTCTTCTGCCTATTCTACCAAAGAAGGGAAGGCACTTCTTCCGCAGTCCCTACCCTCTTCACCCTCCTCCTTCCTTCCGTCTTTCCTTTGTACTGTATTCCCGCTGCCCCCTAACTAAATTGTATAAGAGAAAGAGCCAAGGGGGCACTATCCTTGTACAAAGGAAGGATAGAAAATAAAATAAGAAGGAAAAAGGAAGAAAAAGAAAAACTTATTACTACTCATGCCTCTAAACTTGTTTAGATGCTTGACAAATTGAGGCAAACAAATTACGCCATAGTGGGAAAAATTAACAAATGCAATAGAAAAATAGGTGACCATGTTCAAAAAACTGTAACCATGTTGTTGACCCTTTTCGGATTATGTGCTAAATTGAATTCCAAAAATGGTCTGATTAAATTATTTTTTTCCAAAAAGGATAAAGGAAGGGAGAAATAAAAATAGAAAGGCCAAAATTAAATTAGTTACTTGCAAGTCAAATGTTAAGAAATAATTTACTTGTCAATTCATATAGTTTTTAGAAGTCTTGTTGAGTAGGTTGTGGTGTTTAGAATGATTTTGATGTTTTACAAATATACACTACTATGTGAGGAGAGAAGTTGATCAACTTGCTATGGAATTATTATCATTTTTGTTACTCTTTTGAATGTTTTATTTGTCTCAGTGTGTTTCAACCCTATCTTTATCTCCTAAAACAACACATCTGTGCATATTTGCTTTTATTATAATGGTCAACAATATAGTAGTTTCTTTCTTTTTAAGTTACTCATTAGGTAGAGTTATTAACTGAGAAGCACGAACACGAACCTGTGACACAACACCGACATGGAAATTTTCAAAAAATTAGGTTACGACACGTGAGGGACACTTGCAATCTATATTATGTTATATATTTATTATATGTAATATAAGGAGAAATAACTATTATGTGTCATATATATACATATTTATGTTAAAGATAATCATATTTAAATTCTAAAGGAGGAGAATAGGTATAAATTATATTGCTTTTATTTTATCATTGGATTACAAGTTATTTTATTCATATTTGTACTGTGTTTCATGTGTTATGAAAAGACCGACAAGTATCGTGTCGTGGCGGTGTCTGACACGTTATTCAACACATTGCCTTGTTAAAAGTGTATGTGCTTCTTAGGTTATTAATATATTTGCTTTGGAACTAAGTTGGTTCACGATTAATGAATATTTATCAATCACTAGGGATTAATAACTTTAGTTATCGAATATGGTGTGCTGACTGCATGTTAGCTTGTTGAATAGGGCTTTTCCACTTCAATATTGATCCACTTTTTGGTGACATTCATATATAGTGTTGCTTTCAATATATTTGGGGAACACTTTAGTTCATGACTTGATGAACAGTAATAATGTATATGTAGCCTTTGTAAGGGTTATTATACTTTAAAGTTAATTTTGGTTAAATAGAATAACATTTGATGGTTGCCTTTGGGTAGGTCTGATGGCAAAGAAGTGATGGTTGATAATAAATTTCTCAAGGCTCACAATCCCCTTCTGGTAATACTCCTGTCTGCTGTGTGATTTCTTTTTTCTTTATCAATATTGGTGTGAACTAAGACCTTTTTTCTTGGATTGAATAGGTGGGATTGTATATCCAAATGTTGTGTTTAGTTGTCCTAAGGCTGTGTTTGGATCTTGGATTTGCAGAGGGAAAAGAAAATGAAAGGCGAAAGATAGGAAAGAAAATGAAATGAAAGGAATTATTATTATTATTATTTTTGGCCGGGTTAGGAAAATAAGAAGAAAATGAAAGACATTTGTCAACAAAATACTATATATATATTGTTTAATTGCCCATAAAAAATGAATCAGAAATTTCATTTTCCTGTTCTTTTTTTCCCCTTCACAAATCCAAGATCCAACATAGCGTAAGTGTGGCCTGGATATGTTATCTTTACTACACAGTAATCGTACAAAATGAGGGATATGGAATCCCGCCCAAAGAAAACTTTGTGGGGAGAGGGGGGATGTGTATCCTTTAATTTAGTGGGTGGTGGGATAAGACTTGCAAACTCCATATCTTTTCCCATGCCAACCAAACAAAAGACTAGTTGTCAGTGCCTTATATCTGGGATGTATAATCTTGGGATTATTCGTCCGAGGTATTGCCTAATCATGACAAATTTATCTGGATTCAAACACAGCCTAAAATGTTTGTGTAGCTGTTCTGTTATGACCATGGGCACTACTGTTAATATTATTATCGTTATTGATTTTTCTATGATGGCAGTTGATCAACTTCTATGAGCAACATCTGCGCTACAGTGCTACGCCATGAGTAGACAGTTATGGACGAGAATGTGGATGCTGGACCATGTCATCTTCGCTTTTGTGATATACAGTGTTGTAATTTGTACCTGGATGCTATAGTACAGGTTAAGCCAATGCAGTCGTAGGTTAGGCAATGCAGTAGTGAACTGTGTTAGATAGCATGATGCTGACTTGTATAGCAGCAATTACCTTGTTTTATGTCTTTTCCTTCCTCTTTTGAATGGGTATGAACATCTTGTTTATCCACCTACCTTTTTATATGGTTTTGTACATGGAGATCATGACTGTAACATGTAGATGATGATAAAACATTTGTTTCACGCCCTTAATATTCATATTTAACTTTTTTTTCTTCTGTTTGCTTTGTGTGTATATCTGAAAACATGTAGGACCTAGTTTGGATTATGCTATTGATCCTGTTTGAAATATCCTCTTTGTTAATAAACTGTTTTAGGGCAGTGGATTTGTTTTATTGTTAACTTTGTAATTTCAACAAATCTTATAAACAGCAAGGGAAGGCAAGCTGAGGCAGTGTTAAGGTTGTTTTGTTAACAACTTGAGTGTCATAGGATGAAATTATAGAAACAATATCTGTGTGTGCAGGAATTTGATTGTGTACCTCTAACTATCTGTGAACAGTGGCAGGAGTCTTGTATATTGAAATTGTTCTAAGATTGTTACAAGGATTTTAAGACATTAATGTCAAAATTTCCGATTTTTCTATTTGAGCTCTTGAATACTGATTTCTACACATAAATAATCCCTTTCTCTTTGAAGGTGCCATAACAGTATACTATACATCCTTTAATTTTTAATGAATTTAAGCTCCTAGCAAACTCGCTTTCTTGAAATTGACATGTGATGTTATTTACATTTTCTGTTATTAGTATTTTCTCAAAAGAAGACAAGTGTAGTGATAAAAATTAGATAGATATGATTATTATTATTGTTAATGTAACATCTTGGAGGCACCAAAAACAAATTGGGTGCTATCGTCGACATTATTCTAGTTTTTCTTCATATATATGTATTTTTTCTTTGAGACCTTTTTCACATGTCATTATTCTAACAAACAAAGTCTTAGTTGGCCTTGAGATCGACTAATTACTTGTGTCCAAATTAACCATCTTTTTTTAGATGGGAAAGCATCTGGTTTTAATCAATCCGTTTTTCTATATCAAACCTTAGTTCAACTCTCCAGGAGGTTGTGTATAACACAAATGGGAAGAAGAGGACCATCACCACTAGTTCCCTTTTTAACAGTGGGTGTTCTTTGTATGGCCGCCTTTGGCCCTATCGCTCTATCTGTAGTTAAAACTGCTGTATCCGTACTTGAAACTGTATTACCTCTCCTTCAACTATGGCAAAAAATTGGAGGCTTTGCCTTACTGATTATGCTTCTTCTCATCGCATTGTTGCTGCTAATACACTATCAATCTGTTTTTCTATATCAAACCTTAGTTCAACTCTCTAGGAGGTTATGTACAACACAAATGGGAAGACGAGGACCATCACCAGTAGTTCCCTTTTTAACGGTGGGTGTTCTTAGTATGGTCGTCTTTGGCCCTATCACTTTATCTGTGCTTGAAACTGTATTACCTCTCCTTCAACTATGGCAAGAAATCGGAGGCTTTGCCTTCCCGATTATGCTTCTTCCCATCACGTTGTCGTTGTTGCTGCTAATACACTTTCTCTCTGTTTTCTTTCCATCACGGAGCATTTTTGTCTACCTCAGATCAGCAACTTGAGAGCTCGGGTTTTGATGCCGAAGTGTTTGGTTTGGGATCTTTACTTCTAGTTGTGCTCTTCTTCATTCTGTATAATGTGATCTGAATTGTTGTTTTTATTTCAACGTTTTTGTGTACAAACGGACCTACTAGCTATATTTCACTAGGAAATTGTATATACTAAAGTTTAGATTTGTTTTCAGCTTCAAAGTTTAGGGAAGAGCAATAAAACAAAGGCTGGTTTCATACCCAGATGCTATGTCAACCTTGATGCAGGGACAGGATTAGGATTTCATCACCGGAGGGGCCCGCCTGAAGATAAATAATACTTTTTCACCATATATATAAACACACGTATATGTACAATATGATATATAAATTATATATATATATATATATATAAAACCAAATACCATAGAAACAATCTCTAATAAGATGATGAATGTTTTTTGGTAGAAAATAAAAAGAGAATGCAAAGATGGGAGAAGAGTGAGATATATATCTTTTATACTAAGAGATCATTTTATTTATGAAATTAGATATATATTTTTAAAAGTGCTTTTGGCAAATATAAATTTTCACAAAAATAGATATCATTGTGGCACAAAAACAAAAAAGTAGACCTAGAATTGTGGGTTTTCATGCAATTAACCGTTTACCAAGTACCAAATAGACTCAAAATTCAAAATGTAATTTTTTTTAATAATCGAGAATCAAAATATCATTAGTGTTACACCAATTAAATTGGATATTCAAAACGTATAGGAAGATAGTTTAAAATCATGTCTAAAAATTGGATTAGATGTAGAAATTGTGAAGTTCACACTTTTAAACATTCTAGTACATACAACGCAACAAAGATAACTTAATTTGCTACTGAAAAGCAACATAATTAAGTAAAATTACAAGAATGGAAGCAACAAATATTTTTGCAACTTTTACAAACAATCACAAACACAAATTATTCAAATAAAACGCTATGCCATGGCATCATATGACATCATAGCATTATTGTTAAAAACATTCATCAAAATATAACACAAGCATCCTATTTATAACAAACTGTCACCTAATGACTCAATTAGGACCTTTTTAAATACATAAACTTGTATTTTGATGTAATCAAGAACATTAACCAAGCATGCAATCCTTCATTTTCCCTCCGAAGTCAAATCTTTTCACCATTGGTAGTTCTTTCTCAAATCATCATCAAGCTTCAGTATCCTACAAATCATGTGTAACCATTTGATTTTGGATTAACAGCTGAAAGTTTAATATTTTGTGTAACAAAATCGACCATGTACATTTGTTTACTTCAAAAACCAGAAGCATAAACATGGAGTTATCCAAAGCAAAGGCAATTTTTTTACCTTCATCCTTTTGCATTAAGATCTATGAATTGAGCTGTTGTGGTTGCTCTAATTCTTACTGTCAATTCCTGCAGATTAAACGATAATGATTGTAAGCATGATACATGATAAAAAAATAAATGATCTATGAAAGAAGTAATTTCTCTTTCTCAATTCAGTCTGCATTTTCTATATACGCGTCATACAAGAGAATAGGAACTTCAGTAAAAAGAGGAGAACAAAATTTAGAAATTATCAAAAAATGTTGATATATAATACTAAACCAAATCAATGGGAGAGGAAAAATAGAAAGTGGATGTTACTGACAAAGTGAGCACTAACCTTTACAGCAAATAAATTGGCGATACCAAGGTGGTGAAGATACTTCTGTTTCGGCATTGGGATCAGGAATGTCCTTGGGATGGTCAATCTCTAGATCAGGAATGTCCTTGATGTTTGGCAAATCTGGGCCTAGGTCTTTTTGACATTGTTTCACCAACAACGGACAACCTTCAATGTGCAAATGTTGAAGAGAGGTTGGAGGACCCTCCTCTGGCAATGACTCTAGTGAGGGACAGTCATCGAGGTAAAGATCCTTAAGAGAGGTGAGGTTCCTCAGCCATTCTCTGGGACCTAGGAACTTGAGACCGGGGCATGAACCAATAGTAAGACACTCAATTGTTGCAGGTAGCCCTTGTTCCGGCAGTGTCACAAGCTGGGGACAGTTTCGGATGGATAGAAGTTTGAGAGAAGGCAGGCCTTGGACTGATGATCCTTCTTCGGACAAAGATACAAGATCGCTGCAAGAATGGATGTATAATGCTTTAAGCCCAGAAAGTTGTGGCAACTTTGGAAGACAGGTTAGTCCTGAGATGTTGGAAATGACCAAGGAGTATAGAGAACTGGTTTCTGGAATTTTCCTCACTAGTGTTCCACCATGACAAGCATCAAGTGCTAAATGCTGCAAGCGTCGAGAGTGCTCTGGGATTGGGAGGGCATTCAATAGTTGACACTCACTTATCTCTAATTTCTGAGGAAAAAAGAGTTGTGGTAGTGTCGTCAATTTGGGACATTTAATGACTTTTAATTCTAGGAGATTGCTAAAGCTAGATCCCAGCAGAGCCACAACTTCTCCTTGATCATTAACGAAATGAAAACGCCTTTCGTTCCAATCTCCCAGAACAGGATTGTCAACAAGTATAGAAAATCGAAGAGAGGGGGTCAATGGAAGGGTCTTCAATGAGTGACACTTTGTGATCTTCAGGACTGTCACGGAATGAAAGATGCTGGGCAACTTTCCTAGCTTGGGGCAGTTGCTAATCTTCAGATGGAGGAGAGAAGTGTAGAGTGCCTCTGGCCATTCTTCCAATTCTAGCATTCCTTTAATGCGGATGTCTCTTAGTTTCTCTAGCTGACCAAGAGGCAGGACTTTGCATTTTGAACAATCTTTTAAGGAAAGCGTTACAACATTTTGAAGCAGCCCATCTCCCATCCAAGATGGAAATCTGGTACCCTTGTAGCAGAAAAGTTGGAGCACTTGGAGGTCTGAGTGAGGTTGAAGGTCTTCAAGCACCCTTTCATCAGCTTCTTCATCCTGTGAACTACCATCGCTGCTGCTCCATTCAAACACCACCTTTTGAAGCTTTTCTTTGTCTTTCAACTTCGCGTCTGCTGCATTCACTGCATTCTCCAGCTTTGAAATATGTAATGCTCCCTTAAGACAGTTCATATCCTTCAATTCATCAATTCCATAACCAGGCTTATCGATGATCTGAAAAGCATGCAGATTCTGGAGACGAGTTAATCTCCCCATACTTCGAGGCAATGTGGATGACTTGACCCAGAAAATATCATCTAGCTCGAGATGCTGCAAGTTGGTCAAGTTTCCAAGGTCTTTGGGCAGTTTGAAAAGCCAAAGGCACCCTAAGAGTTTTAGTGTTTGCAAATTGTGGAGGCTGCATATGGAGTTGGGAAGTTCTTTGATTTCGGTTTTGGAAAGATCGAGGTAGTACAATAACTTCAACTTTTCAATTGAGTTTGGCAACTCCATCAGTGTGCTTGAACTCAAATCTAACACACGTATGTATTTCAAACTGTGGAACAGTTTGTCAAGGGCTTGCCCAAAGGCCTTATGGTGTTCACTGGGCAGCAAAAGTGTGCGCAGCTTCTTAGATTTCTCAATGATTTGTAAAACAGGTTCCTCCACATCTTTGCAAAGTAATGATACATGACGTGAAATTTCAGAGACATGGCATGATTTGTTATCCTTGACTTGGTAGCAATTGGGGAATGAAATCGATTGTGCCAAATCATGGATAAGATCATGCATCCTGTATGTCTGCCTGTTTTCAGTATCTAAAAGTTGAAAGAAGGACCTCATTAACAACTCATCAAAATAATCACTTCCAATTTCATCGATTGTGTCTTCTCGTGATGTAGAAAGAATAAAGGATTCTGCCTTCCACAATTTGACCAACTCATTCTTATCAAACATATAACCTTTAGGAAATATGTAACAGTAAGCAAAACAATGCTTTAAATGTGAAGGAAGAAGGTCATAACTCAATTTTAGGGCTGGCAAAACAATTGGCTCCCCAGTGTTGGTACTTTTTTTCTCTGCCTCCCAAATCTCATTCTTTAGGATGTTCTTCCATTTGTTTACGTCATTGTTACCACGCAACAAACCTCCCATTGCCTTGATAGCCAAAGGCAACCTATCGCACTTGCGTACAATTTCCCTACCAATGTCCTCCAAACGACTACGCACATCGTGGGCTAAAATGTTTTGTTGTGTAAAGACAATTTTTTCAAACAATGACCAACACTGGTCTTCGGGCAAATAGTCCAAGAGATAGGGTTGAGGCTGTGTGCCGGTGACATCTAAGACCCTCTTGTTTCGACTAGTGATCAATACTCTACATCCCTTTCCCCCTTGTTTTAAGAGTACTAGAAGTCGCTCCCAGACATGATAACTCTCAATCCACACATCATCTAGGACAAGTAAAAAGCGTTTTCTAGCCAAAAATTCTAAAAGGCGGGATTGTAGCTGGTTATCCGATAATGAGTTGATATTATAGTTCATCTCGGTATGATATTCTATCATCCCTTTTAGGATTTTTCTATAGTCAAAATTGGTTGTGACACACACCCACATCGTAAATTCAAAATGGTTTTTGACTCTATTGTCGTTGAAGACCACTTGGGCAAGAGTTGTCTTGCCCAATCCTCCCATCCCAATGATGGGAATCACAGAAATGTCATCTTCCCTATCAAATTCCTGGGATAGCAAGAGATTAACTACCTTATTTTTGTCATCCTCCCTACCAACCACATCAGCTTCAACCACAAAAGAACCAGTGTTCCTATTCTCATATGTGTTTCTGTTATCATTGTCATTCACATTGAGATGAAACTGTTCTTTTTCTTTAGCAATCTCATCAAGTCTTGCTAAAATTTCCTTAATCTCACTTGCCGCATCTAATTTGTATGAAGTTTCAGTTGCACTAAAAGGACGCGGAATGTTTTGTACCTGCTGTTTTTTCTGCCACAGGCAGGCTTCAGTTGCAAAAGTCTCTAGGATGTCGTGCGCATCATAAGCTGCTTCTTTCAGCTTTCCAAGCCAATCTCTCAGTGGCCGGTTATCGAGCTGCTTTTCCTCCGCATCTTCAAGCACAGATTGGATTGCGGTTAGCTTGCTTGATAGTTTCTTAATGTCTCCCTCAACACCTTGCAGCAACTGGTACTTTTGTGTGATCAAGGAACTGGCAAGCCCAAGGACCGTCTTGACAATCGGACCTGCTACTAGTGAAACTGGGTCAGCCATAGAATGATTCGTCACTAGCACAACTATATTTACCTGAGAAGGACAAAAAAAAATAGAAAAAAAGAACAGATTACAAGATGATAATATGTTGACAAGAAGTGGAAAAAGACATAGCTCTGGCAAACTGTGATGTATTATAACATAATTGTATATAGCTTGTATAATTATCTGAGAAAAATGAAAAGATAATAAATGGAAAAAGACTGGCTTTGGCAAACTGTGATATATATATTTATATATTATGAAACACTTGTAGTACAATTACCTGAGAACAAAAAAGAAAGAATCGATGACAATTGTAAAGGGACTAGCTTTGGCAAACTGTGATGTATTATGAAATACTTGCTCCGTGTCATTCTTCATTTACCAACACATACTTATAGACACAAGAATATAAGTTGGGCACTTTCTTGGCACCTAACAAGCACGGATATGATATTTTTTAAAAAATTAGGATATGAATACGACCGGAATACATCGGATTATATATATATATATATATATATATATATATATATTATTTTCTATGTAAATAAATATAAAAGGTAAATTACGTCCGTAATCTCTGAACTTTAATTCTTACAGCATTTTGGTCGTTACAATTCCAATTGGCTTGATTTTGATTATGAATTTATGATTATGTCTCAATTTAGTCCAATTGATTACAACTGTTAGCATTTTTTAGTAAAAAATATGCACAAAGTAACATGTGTCATTCTTTCAGGGGCAAAATTATAAATTTGCTCAATTTAGTGGGTTAACATCTACAAATTCATGAATAATTTTCTGTCAAAAACACTAAGAACGTCATCAATTGAACCGAATTGACATAAGATTTAAAACTAAGAGTTAAGTAGTGTTTGATAAAATTGAAAATTGAAAATTGAATGTTGATTTTTTTAAACTTAGAAGCTGCTTAATAAAAATTAAGTGCTAAACTTAAACATAATATTTGATATATACAATATCAAATTTAAAATTTATTATTTTTAATTTGTAACTTTCAATTTTTATATTGTAATGGCGGCAATGATGTCAATGGCAATGGTGGTGGAGGCAAAGAAATAGTAGTTGTAGTGATGGTGGAAGGGTAATGTGGTGGAAGTAAAAAAGGGTGGTGGTAGTTGTGTAATGATGGTGGTGATTGTAATGGTGGAATGATGGTAGTGGACTTGGCAATGGTTGCGGAGGTGTAGGGTAGTTATAATGGTGGTAGTGTCACACCCCTAACCCGCCCCTAAAGGTTTTGGGCGTGACCTAATCAGAAACAGACACTTAACCTGCTATAAATGATATTCGGAGCCTGAATGGAAGCGTTTATAATAAAATGACATGCAGACACATCCATTGAGCGACTACCAAAATGCCAGGACCGCGTCTCGAAATTAAACATAACGCGAATATGCGCCCGGAATTACGTTACATACACATTTACAAGTCCAATCCAGAGTTTGGGCATACAAAATATTAGATACAAACAACTGTGGCCAACAAAATATGGGTACAAAATGACCAAGACTAGCAAAACTGCCCTAGCATGCAAAGGGCTTCTCCAAGTGCCTGGTTATCCTTAAGCTGACAAAAGATGGATGATGATGATGATGATGATGATGATGTAAGGACTGACCTCCAAGCTGATTTCCTACAGAATCAAATATAATTACAGAGTGAGACAAGCTCAGTGAATAATAATACTCGAATAGTTAATAACCAGTTTTACCACAATGCAATATAAAAGCGAGTCTGATATGGTTTTACTTCCAGAACGGCCTGTTGGCCCAGAATTATCAGAACGGCCTGTTGGCCCAGAACAGCCTTTCGGCCCAGAACAGCCTTTCGGCCCAGAATAGCCTTTCGGCCCAGAACATACAAATATGTACGTATATTTCCATTAAGTTCTAATCAATACAAAAGAAAATGTCGTAGCTGACGGAAAACAGAAAGTTCTTAACAGACATTAGCGATAAATAAATGCACATTCATTGTACTATTACTCACAGCGTTGTGATGGCGTGCTAGTTCCTTCCGGAGTGTGCCCTACACACAATCATAACTTGTAAATTAGTTCTCTTTCTTCTTAAATCATTGAGGAACTATTCCCTGTGTCATTACACTTCACATGAATTTATAACCATCTTAAAATCATCAGAAAAATATTCTAAAAATGCTAGAGAGTCAAGCATGCAAAACTGAACAAACACATTTGTTTTTGAAAATAAGTCCTTCGCTCGAGCGCCACTTTGGCCGCTCGAGCGGACTGTTCCAGTCACAAAAGTGCTGGGAGGTCGATTTTCCTGCTCGAGCGGGCATGTCTTCCGCTCGAGCGGTCGTGGCCCAGATTTGGGACAGCTCGATTTCAACTCGAAATTTAGCAACGACACCTTATTTTACATGCAATCTAAGGTTAGATTAATGCAATATTTCAACCTAACATCACCATAACATAGACTCCACCTTGAACATAACAAATTAAACTAGATTAGAAGCTTCAACAAGCCATTCCTTTCTCAAATTCCATTCTTATATTCAAGTTCTTCATGTTCAAAGAAAACATAACACATGATACTAACATAATTCCATAGGATGATGATATAAAACCAAAGATTGAAGTATAATTTCACACAACACCCAAATAAAGTGTCAAAGTAACCAATTGATGAGAAACTCTCATAAATCAAACATGCATCATACATGAATCAAACATAAACATCAATTATAACTTTCCCAACCTTCTCATTATTTTGGGTTTACATAATTATTTCTCATTCAAACTGATAATTGAATATTCTCATGAAATAACAAGGAAATAAGATGTAGATTTCCCCCCATAACTCAATTTGATTCTTTAATAGGGATTACCACATAAACCCTCAACATCTACCTTAACTTGCCAAACACAAAGAGAATTCCCAACCATAATCAAGAGAGAGAGAGAGAGAGAGAGAGAGAGAGAGAGAGTAGCTAGATAAAATAAATTTTCATACCTTGAGTTTAATCTAAGCAATCTTCACAAAATTCCCCAAATCCTTCACTTGAAGGCCTTCTCTCCAACTCTCACGAAATTCCCTCTTCTAGGTTGCATACAGGAGGTGTTTTCAAGTCAAAGACATCTTAAAGCTTGATATAGATATTTATGTTTATAATAAGACAAAATTTAATCGTTTAAGCATCCTAAATTGAAATTTCATAGAAAATCCCATTAGAGTTTAAAAATTATGCAGATTCCAAATATCAAATCAATTTCTGAAAATTAAGCCTCTAAGGCGCCCAATTTCAGATTCAAATAGTCTATAGTGACAGATAATTCCCTTATTCAACAGATAGGAATCCATATGGCTAAGTTTCATGTAATTCAATGTACTTTCACATAGAATTTCATAATATGCATTCAAAAACACAAAATAGAGGGCTGAAAAGATACCGGGGTCATGTACGAGGGTCGGGCTATTACACTCTCCCCCCCTTAATTAAGTTTGGTCTTCCAACTTGTTTTACCTTAGGACGTAAACAGATGCGGATATTGGTGTTGCATTTCCTCTTCCTTTTCCCAAGTTGCCTCGGTTCCGTAGTGCTCTTGCCACTCCACTTTCACCATTGGAATTTCCCGGTTCCATAACTATTTCACCTGACGGTCCAGAATTCGAATTGGTTTTTCCTCGTATGTTAACTTATCAGTCAGCATAATTTGGTGATAATCGATAATATGTGATGGATCCGGGAGGTATCCTCGGAGCATAGAAACGTGAAACACATTATGAATTTGGCTCATATGTGGCGGAAGGGCAACTCGGTAGGCTACTGGACCTACTTTTTCTAAGATCTGAAAAGGACCAACATATCGGGGTGTCAGCTTACCCCTTTTTCCGAATCTTGGGTGTCCTTTCATTGGGGTAACTTTCATGAAAACATGACTGTCCACGTCAAACTCCAAATTTCTGCGCCGGTTATCCGCATAACTCTTCTGTCTACTCTGAGCAGTTTTCAATTTTTCTTGAATAATTCTAACCTTTTCAGTTGTCAATTGGACAATCTCTGGCCCTAACAAGGGCCTATCTCCAACCTCAGCCCAACACACGGGAGAACGACACGGTCTTCCATATAGGGCTTCATAGGGTGCCATTTCAATACTCGAGTGATAACTGTTATTATATGCAAACTCAACCAACGGCAGATGAGTTTCCCAACTTTCCTGAAAATCCAAAATACACATTCGAAGCATATCTTCTAGCGTCTGAATTGTCCTCTCGGATTGTCCATCTATTTGAGGGTGGAAAGCTGTGCTAAACTTTAATTCCGTACCCATTGCATTCTGTAGACCTTGCCAGAACCTTGAAACAAATTTGGGATCTCTATCTGACACAATTGAAACCGGAACACCGTGAAGCCTTACAATTTCATTCACATAGATCACAGCAAGTTTATCGGCATTATACTGGGTCTTCACAGGCAGGAAGTGGGCGGACTTTGTTAATCGGTTGACAATGACCCATATAGAATTCATCCCTCGGGCTGTTCGTGGTAAGCCTGCAACAAAATCCATGGTCAGATGTTCTCATTTCCACTCCGGAATTGGAAGGGGTTGTAATAATCCTGCGGGCCTCTGATGCTCTGCTTTTACCTGCTGACATTGCAAACACTTAGAAACAAACTCTGCGATTTCTTTCTTCATACTTGGCCACCAAAAATGTCTCTTCAAATCCCGGTACATTTTAGTACTTCCTGGATGCATTGAAACTTTTGAGGCATGTGCTTCTTCCATCAATCTCCGTTTAAGTTGTAACACATTAGGAACACATATTCGGTTCTGAAATTTAAGCACAGAATCTGTCAAAGTGAATCCTAGTTTCGATTTTGTCTCCATTTCATCACGCATCTTCTTTAAAGCTCCATCCTCCATTTGGCGTATTTTAATCTCCTCAAGTAATGTCGGTTGAGCCATGATTGTTGCCATTGTTGCCCCTTGACCATGCATCGCCAAGGCGACCCCCATCTTATTCAACTCATTCATCAACTCCTTTTCCCCTGTCAATAAACTTGCCAAATCCCCCATATTTCTCCGGCTAAGTGCGTCTGCCACCGTGTTGGCTTTACCGGGATGATAGTGGATCTGTAAATCATAATCTTTAATAAGCTCCAACCATCGCCGCTGACGCATATTCAACTCCTTTTGGGTAAAAATGTATTTGAGACTTTTATGGTCGGTATAAATGTCGCAAGTAGTTCCATACAGATAATGCCGCCAAATTTTTAAAGCAAAAACGACTGCAGCTAGCTCAAGATCATGCGTGGGGTAGCCCTTCTCATGGGATTTAAGCTGGCGAGAAGCATAAGCAATAACTCTTCCACTTTGCATAAGCACACAACCAAGTCCTTTATGTGATACATCGCTGTAAATCACAAATCCCTCCGTACCAGACGGTAGAGCAAGGACCGGGGCTGTAGTCAACTTCATTTTTAATTCTTGGAAGGCAGATTTCCGCGGTTCCATCCATTCAAATGCAACTCCCTTTTTAGTCAACTGTGTGAGTGGTACAGCAATCTTAGAAAAATCCTGAACAAATCTTCGATAATAGCCGGCTAATCCCATGAAACTATGCACTTCAGTCACATTAGTCGGGGTCGGCCAGTTTACAATCGCCCCAATCTTGTTTGGATCAACAGAGACTCTTTCCTTAGTTATAACATGCCCCAGAAATGTCACTTCATGTAGCCAAAATTCACACTTTTTTAGCTTTGCGTACAACTTCTTTTCTCGGAGGGTTTGAAGGATTAAGCGAAGATGATTTTCATGGACCTCTGCATTCCTTGAGTAAATAAGGATGTCGTCAATAAAGACCACTACAAACTCATCCAGATAAGGTTTGAAGACACGGTTCATTAGATCCATAAATGCTGCTGGTGCGTTCGTAACTCCAAAGGGCATAACCAAAAATTCATAATGACCGTATCGGGTTCGAAAAGCTGTCTTCTCAACATCATCAGCTTTAACTTTCAATTGGTGGTATCCGGACCGTAAGTCAATCTTAGAAAAGACCTGTGATCCTTGTAATTGGTCAAATAAATCGTCGATCCGTGGTAAGGATACTTATTCTTGATTGTTACTTTATTAAGCTCTCGGTAATCTATACATAATCGGAGTGTTCCATCTTTCTTTTTCACAAACAGGACTGGTGCACCCCACGGAGAAACACTCGGGCGGATAAACCCTTTATCCAATAAATCTTGCAATTGAATATTCAATTCCCTCATTTCAGCTGGCGCCATTCGATACGGGGTTTTAGAGATGGGTTGGACTCCCAGTAGCACTTCACTTGTGAATTCAATTTCACGGTCCACTAATTCTCCTGGCAATTCTTCCGGAAAGACGTCCGAAAATTCACAGACAACTGGAATCGCACCAATATTCTCATTCGTTGTTGGCCCTTCCAAAACACTACATAAGTACCCTTGACACCCTTTCTGAATTAATTTACAAGACCTAGCTGCAGAAATCACATACGGTGGAGAAGTCACTCCTTGCCCCTGAAAAGTAGATTCTGATTGTCCTGGAGGGTGGAATTTGATTTGCTTTGTCAGACAGTCGATGGTGGCACTATATTCACCCAACCAATCCATCCCCAGAATAATATCAAAAGAAGTCATATCAAGTGGTAATAAATTAGCATATACACGGATATCTCCAATGAGGAGTTCACAAGCAGAATAGACAGAAGTACAGATCATGGAATTTCCCATAGGTGAAGATACACACAACACATAAGTCAATTCTTCTTCAGGTTTATCTAGGTTTTTCGCAAATAATTTTGACACAAAGGAACAGGTAGAGCCAGAATCAAATAAAACGTGAGCAGAATGACCATGAACCATAAATGTACCTGACACCACTGTGGTTGCATTCTGTACATCTCCCGGAACCAACGCAAATACCCTACCTTGCCTCGTAGTATCCTTATTGTTAGCAGGTTTAGCAGCTGACTTGGCATTAGGAACTGGTGTAAACCCTGCTGAGCTTGTGGCGGCCTTATTACCAGTTTGTTGATTCTTTTGCGGACAGTCCTTTATCAAATGCCCCGTTTTGCCACATCGAAAACATGCCCCAGACAATCGGCGACAAATTCCTCGATGCCTCCATCCACATTCTGGACACACAGGAGCTGAATTTTGAGGAGAAGTAGTAGTGTTGGAGGTCCCTGAATTTTGCTTCTTATTTGGTGGAGTAGTTGACCCCTTGAACCCTTGGTTGTTCTGCCTTTTTCCTTTCCATTCAGAAATCCGAGTCTGAGCAGCAATATTCCCTTCTGCTATAACAGCTCTTTCTAACACATCAACGTAGGTGGGTAACTTCAACACATTAACTCGGTCCAGAATAATACTCCGCAATCCTCCCTCAAATTTTCGCGCTTTCTTGTATTCTGTATCTACCATGTGAGGTGCAAATCGGGCTAGTTCTGCGAATTGAGCTTCATATTCGGCAACAGTTTTATTTCCTTGTCTCAATGTTTCGAATTCGGTCACCTTCTTGTCCCGCATACTTTGGGGAAAATATTTATCATAAAATAGCTCTAAAAATCTGTCCCATGTCAGCCCCTGATACATTGTTCTTGTGAGCATCCACCACCTTCGCGCCTCATCTTCAAGAGTAAAAGCAGCAAGCTGCACCTTTTGGATTTCAGTACAAGGGAAAACTTCGAACAACTTTTCTATTCCCAATACCCATGCCTCAGCTTTCATCGGTTCGATTCCGCCTTTAAACACTGGCGGTTTCATCTTTTTAAATTCCTTTGTAAGTGTAATGATTCTATCTTCAGCATGGAACTCTTGTACTGCTGCGGGAGGTATTGGTGGTGGTGGCGGTTGTTCTTGTGGTTGTTGTTGTTGTTGTTGTTGTGGTTGTTGTTGTTGTCGACGTAAGGTCTCTGCCATTTCCATAATCATTCTCTCCATCCTGTCCAACCGGGCAGCCGTAGGACCTTCCTGCTCCTCTGTCCGTGTTCTCACCATGATCTACACAACAATCAAGTACAACATACACAAAAGAATGCAATAGACATTGGTCATCATCATTAACATTAGCAGAAAACATTTAACGTTGCTATCAATCTTCCTTTACTACATGATGCCTATAAATTTCTAGACATCCTAAAGCTCAATGGATCCGTGTGTGAGATAGCAACTCGTGCTCTGATACCACTTGTCACACCCCTAACCCGCCCCTAAAGGTTTTGGGCGTGACCTAATCAGAAACAGACACTTAACCTGCTATAAATGATATTCGGAGTCTGAATGGAAGCGTTTATAATAAAATGACATGCAGACACATCCATTGAGCGACTACCAAAATGCCAGGACCGCGTCTCGAAATTAAACATAACGCGAATATGCGCCCGGAATTACGTTACATACACATTTACAAGTCCAATCCAGAGTTTGGGCATACAAAATATTAGATACAAACAACTGTGGCCAACAAAATATGGGTACAAAATGACTAAGACTAGCAAAACTGCCCTAGCATGCAAAGGGCTTCTCCAAGTGCCTGGTTAGCCTTAAGCTGACAAAAGATGGATGATGATGATGATGATGATGATGATGATGATGTAAGGACTGAGCTCCAAGTTGATTTCCTACAGAATCAAATATAATTACAGAGTGAGACAAGCTCAGTGAATAATAATACTCGAATAGTTAATAACCAATTTTACCACAATGCAATATAAAAGTGAGTCTGATATGGTTTTACTTCCAGAACGGCCTGTTGGCCCAGAATTATCAGAACGGCCTGTTGGCCCAGAATTATCAGAACAGCCTTTCGGCCCAGAACAGCCTTTCGGCCCAGAACATACAAATATGTACGTATATTTCCATTAAGTTCTAATCAATACAAAAGAAAATGTCGTAGCTGACGGAAAACAGAAAGTTCTTAACAGACATTAGCGATAAATAAATGCACATTCATTGTACTATTACTGACAGC
This sequence comes from Camellia sinensis, assembly GCF_055761805.1. Lineage (NCBI taxonomy): Eukaryota > Viridiplantae > Streptophyta > Magnoliopsida > Ericales > Theaceae > Camellia > Camellia sinensis. Next base: position 174,877,957 of record NC_138962.1, on the reverse strand, counting down.
GTTGTGATGGCGTGCTAGTTCCTTCCGGAGTGTGCCCTACACACAATCATAACTTGTAAATTAGTTCTCTTTCTTCTTAAATCATTGAGGAACTATTCCCTGTGTCATTACACTTCACATGAATTTATAACCATCTTAAAATCATCAGAAAAATATTCTAAAAATGCCAGAGAGTCAAGCACGCAAAACTGAACAAACACATTTGTTTTTGAAAATAAGTCCTCTGCTCGAGCGCCACTTTGGCCGCTCGAGCGGACTGTTCCAGTCACAAAACTGCTGGGAGGTCGATTTTCCCGCTCGAGCGGGCATGTCTTCCGCTCGAGCGGTCGTGGCCCAGATTTGGGACAGCTCGACTTCAACTCGAAATTTAGCAACGACACCTTATTTTACATGCAATCCAAGGTTAGATTAATGCAATATTTCAACCTAACATCACCATAACATAGACTCCACCTTGAACATAACAAATTAAACTAGATTAGAAGCTTCAACAAGCCATTCCTTTCTCAAATTCCATTCTTATATTCAAGTTCTTCATGTTCAAAGAAAACATAACACATGATACTAACATAATTCCATAGGATGATGATATAAAACCAAAGATTGAAGTATAATTTCACACAACACCCAAATAAAGTGTCAAAGTAACCAATTGATGAGAAACTCTCATAAATCAAACATGCATCATACATGAATCAAACATAAACATCAATTATAACTTTCCCAACCTTCTCATTATTTTGGGTTTACAAAATTATTTCTCATTCAAACTGATAATTGAATATTCTCATGAAATAACAAGGAAATAAGATGTAGATTTCCCCCCATAACTCAATTTGATTCTTTAATAGGGATTACCACATAAACCCTCAACATCTACCGTAACTTGCCAAACACAAAGAGAATTCCCAACCATAATCAAGAGAGAGAGAGAGAGAGAGAGAGTAGCTAGATAAAATAAATTTTCATACCTTGAGTTTAATCTAAGCAATCTTCACAAAATTCCCCAAATCCTTCACTTGAAGGCCTTCTCTCCAACTCTCACGAAATTCCCTCTTCTAGGTTGCACACAAGAGGTGTTTTCAAGTCAAAGACATCTTAAAGCTTGATATAGATATTTATGTTTATAATAAGACAAAATTTAATCGTTTAAGCATCCTAAATTGAAATTTCACAGAAAATCCCATTAGAGTTTAAAAATTATGCAGATTCCAAATATCAAATCAATTTCTGAAAATTACGCCTCTAAGGCACCCAATTTCAGATTCAAATAGTCTATAGTGACAGATAATTCCCTTATTCAACAGATAGGAATCCATATGGCTAAGTTTCATGTAATTCAATATACTTTCACATAGAATTTCATAATATGCATTCAAAAACACAGAATAGAGGGCTGAAAAGATACCGGGGTCATGTACGAGGGTCGGGCTATTACACTCTCCCCCCCTTAATTAAGTTTGGTCCTCCAAGACTAGCAAAACTGCCCTAGCATGCAAAGGGCTTCTCCAAGTGCCTGGTTATCCTTAAGCTGACAAAAGATGGATGATGATGATGATGTAAGGACTGAGCTCCAAGTTGATTTCCTACAGAATCAAATATAATTAGAGAGTGAGACAAGCTCAGTGAATAATAATACTCGAATAGTTAATAACCAATTTTACCACAATGCAATATAAAAGTGAGTCTGATATGGTTTTACTTCCAGAACGGCCTGTTGGCCCAGAATTATCAGAACGGCCTGTTGGCCCAGAATTATCAGAACAGCCTTTCGGCCCAGAACAGCCTTTCGACCCAGAACATACAAATATGTACGTATATTTCCATTAAGTTCTAATCAATACAAAAGAAAATGTCGTAGCTGACGGAAAACAGAAAGTTCTTAACAGACATTAGCGATAAATAAATGCACATTCATTGTACTATTACTGACAGCGTTGTGATGGCGTGCTAGTTCCTTCCGGAGTGTGCCCTACACACAATCATAACTTGTAAATTAGTTCTCTTTCTTCTTAAATCATTGAGGAACTATTCCCTGTGTCATTACACTTCACATGAATTTATAACCATCTTAAAATCATCAGAAAAATATTCTAAAAATGCCAGAGAGTCAAGCACGCAAAACTGAACAAACACATTTGTTTTTGAAAATAAGTCCTCTGCTCGAGCGCCACTTTGGCCGCTCGAGCGGACTGTTCCAGTCACAAAACTGCTGGGAGGTCGATTTTCCCGCTCGAGCGGGCATGTCTTCCGCTCGAGCGGTCGTGGCCCAGATTTGGGACAGCTCGACTTCAACTCGAAATTTAGCAACGACACCTTATTTTACATGCAATCCAAGGTTAGATTAATGCAATATTTCAACCTAACATCACCATAACATAGACTCCACCTTGAACATAACAAATTAAACTAGATTAGAAGCTTCAACAAGCCATTCCTTTCTCAAATTCCATTCTTATATTCAAGTTCTTCATGTTCAAAGAAAACATAACACATGATACTAACATAATTCCATAGGATGATGATATAAAACCAAAGATTGAAGTATAATTTCACACAACACCCAAATAAAGTGTCAAAGTAACCAATTGATGAGAAACTCTCATAAATCAAACATGCATCATACATGAATCAAACATAAACATCAATTATAACTTTCCCAACCTTCTCATTATTTTGGGTTTACAAAATTATTTCTCATTCAAACTGATAATTGAATATTCTCATGAAATAACAAGGAAATAAGATGTAGATTTCCCCCCATAACTCAATTTGATTCTTTAATAGGGATTACCACATAAACCCTCAACATCTACCGTAACTTGCCAAACACAAAGAGAATTCCCAACCATAATCAAGAGAGAGAGAGAGAGAGAGAGAGAGAGTAGCTAGATAAAATAAATTTTCATACCTTGAGTTTAATCTAAGCAATCTTCACAAAATTCCCCAAATCCTTCACTTGAAGGCCTTCTCTCCAACTCTAACGAAATTCCCTCTTCTAGGTTGCACACAGGAGGTGTTTTCAAGTCAAAGACATCTTAAAGCTTGATATAGATATTTATGTTTATAATAAGACAAAATTTAATCGTTTAAGCATCCTAAATTGAAATTTCACAGAAAATCCCATTAGAGTTTAAAAATTATGCAGATTCCAAATATCAAATCAATTTCTGAAAATTAAGCCTTTAAGGCGCCCAATTTCAGATTCAAATAGTCTATAGTGACAGATAATTCCCTTATTCAGCAGATAGGAATCCATATGGCTAAGTTTCATGTAATTCAATGTACTTTCACATAGAATTTCATAATATGCATTCAAAAACACAGAATAGAGGGCTGAAAAGATACCGGGATCATGTACGAGGGTCGGGCTATTACAGGTAGAGAGATGGTTGTAATGACAATGACAACTGTGATGGTGGAGTGGTGGTAATAGTGAAATAATGGTAGTGCCTATGCAACGATGATAATGGTGATGGAGGTTGTGGTAGTGATAGTTGTGGTGGTGGCAATAGTTGTAGCTGTGGCGTGATGGTTGTGGTCATAGTGGTGATGGTGGCGTAGTAGTAGTGGTGGTGGCAATAGCTAGTGGTGATAATGGTGACGATGGTAAGAGTGGTGGTGGGGATGGCAACAGTGGTGAGCTTATAAACATGCATGTCAACATGTATGAATAAGTACTTATAAATTCAATTAGAATTAAGCGAGTTTTCTATCACTTAAAAATTTTCTTAATTTCTAGTCTACATTTTAAGAGTCAATTTTAACTGATACTAATTGTGGTTATCAAACAATCTAAATAAGTTTTCACTTGGCCAAGTTTGGCATGATTGAAAAAAGACAAAAAGTCAAAAAGTCACTATCCTATTTAAGTCACATCATCTTATTTAAGTCACATCATCTTATTTAAGTCACATCACCTCTCTAACACATCACTTCAAACCCAATCCAAACCCAACCCATATTTCATAAAAAGTCAAAAAGTGCACTTATTTAGTCTTCCCAAACTAGGCCTTAATATATTCAGTTTTAAGTATTAAATTAGGTCAGATCAAACATTATCTTAAAATTGATCTAATTAAAAGTATAGAGATTAAAATGATACAAAAGATAAAATATAAGAACTATATGCATAATTTGCCCAAACATAAATTTGGGACGCAGAGATATGAGATATAAGTGACATCTGTATATATGCGTGTACTTTTATTTTTTCACTTTTTCCTTCTCTATATTTTTATATATTTTAGGCGGACCTAGATCAATTATAAAAGTAAATAAATAAATCAACACGGAGATCCGTAAAGTGCTCAAATATATTTTGCAAAAATAATATTAAGGCCAAGTTTGGGTAGATCTAAAAAAGTCAAAAAGTCAAAAAGTTACTCAAAAAGTTAAAAAATTAACACTATTCACCAAAAGTCAACAATTACGGCTGCACAACTCCCAATTCAAATTTTTCCCTACAAATCAATTTTTATAATTTTTTATTACACATTTTTCAATAAAAAATCAAAAAGTTAACCCAAACATCCATATTTTCAACCTCAATTTTTTAATCTAAAAAGACAAAAAGTACACTTTTTTAATCTTCCCAAACTTAACCTAATTAAAACAATTTACATGCAATATGACATGTCTAACACATAGAAATACATATTCGTAACTTGTAAGTACTAACACGCATTATGCGTACTGTGTCGAGCACAACACCTACACGGAACGTGTTGAACGCTACACCTACTTTGCATAGTCAGTGGTTTCTAGAGGGACCCCCATAACGCGTAGAAATGCTTTCTAGGGGCCAAATTCATTTCGTATTCCTCGGAAACTTCCACAGTTTTATGAAGACTTGAACAAGTCACCTTGTGAGTCGTCTTCCTTGAAAACTTCTACAGTTTTATGAAGGAAGACTTGAACAAGTCACCTTGTGAGGAAACAAAGGACTTGGCGCCTCTCTAGTTATTGGAGAGAGTGGTTTGGTATTGGTGGGTTCTATTCTAAGCTCATATTGATAATTGAAACTGTTCAATGTGTAGAATTTGTTGAGTATATTATTCTTGCAAAAAATCACGTTGATTTGATATCAATAGCCATTTGAACAGATTACATTTCTATCACAATTTACTTTGAAAATTTATTTAAAATTTATTTTGAAAATGTGATTTGATTAAGTGGTTATCGATGTTCAATCAACGTGATTTTTTGTAAGAATGATGAATACGTGTTATACATATTGAACTGTTTGAATTATCAACATGGGCCTAGAATAGGGTCCACCAATGCCGAACAACCCTTTCTAATAACTGGAGAAAAACAGAAATTAATCAGTAGATAACAACAACTAGAGAAGTTATTGGTTGGTTTAGGGGTAGCATCACGTGGCGCTCTGCATAAATTGTGATTGGTGGAGAGGATGAGGTCTACAATTTTGTGTTTGGTGATTGGAGAATATGAAGAGACATGAGGATTTGTGATTGGCTTGGGGCATGCCCACGTGGTGCCCTTAGACCAATCAATAATTTGACCAATTGGAGATAAAAATAAATGATGAAAAGTGATAATAGTACAAAGTGAAATAAAAGAAAAGAATATATAGTTTTTAGTATGAATTTGATTAGGATGGAAATTATGTAAGAAAATAGGAATACTAATTATAAGTAACTATTTTTATAACAAAGTACAAAATATATTTTACCCTTTCTGGTATGACCACTTTACCCCATGTCTTTTAAAAATAGGCACATACCTCCCATATGATTTTGGAATAAAATGTTACAGTTATATTTTTCATTCAAACTAATCGAGGGTGTATCTCGCATACCTTTTTGAGAGGGGAAAAAAAAAATTAGTCAAAATTAAATTTTAGTATAAGAAGACGAAAGTAGCCTTCTTTTACGTTTTTTTTAAAAAAAAAAAATCTAAATTTCTTATTTAATAACATTTTAAATTAAACATGTACATATATAAAACAAATTAAATCATAAATTAACCTAAATAATTTAATTTATTACCATAAAATCTTAATTTAATTTTTAATTTTTAATTAACCCAATTATTATTTAATAACATTTTAAATTAAACATGTACATATATATTTAACAAATTAAATCATAAATCAATTATAGTGTGTGTATATATATATATACATGTATATCATAATATCTAATTAAAATTAAAAATTAAGTTTGTTAAAAAAATATTTAGAAAACTTTAGACCCCATTTGGTTTGGTTTTGAAATGAGTTTTTAAATTAAAAATATTTGTTTGATTGTATATTTTGAAAATAATTTTATACTTGGAGTTTTGGAGTTTGAAGTTTAGTAGTTTGGGATGATTTATATATATATTTTTTCCCTGTATTTTTTGCAAAAAATTAGAAGCTGAGTTGCTATAATGAATTGTATAGGAAAATTAACTTCCTTGCAACTTCCTTCATTTTCATGCTAAACAAATTTAGAAAAATTTATTTATTTTTTTGTTTCCTTCACTTTCCTTCACTTTTTATTTTTTTTATTTCCTTCACTTATTTCCTACAATATGGGATTTTTACATGTTATTTAAAAAGATAAAATTAGTTTTTTCTCCCTTCAAAAACAAGAAGGATAAATTATTACAAAATTGAACAAGATAAAATATAAGCTTGTTGCATTATAACTTACCCGTTTACAAGAAGGAAAAATGCCGAACAAAGATCTAGAAAAAACAAAAATAAAAATTGAACAACCACAATGTTATTTATTTAAATATTTCCACATTTTTAATTACAAAATTGAACCAAGATCTCCCACCTGAAATTGAATTAATTCATCTTTTGTTTCTTCTTTTTTCATCTTGTCATATCCATATAAATACTTTATGAGAAATATAATTAAATAAACAATCCAATCCACAGTCCAACACACAACACAACAATCAGTTCAATTTTTAAAGATTTCCATTTTCAAGCAATTTTAACAAACATTTGAAATAAATCTTGGAATGATACAAATTCTAAAATGCAAATACAAAATATCAAAATCTAAGAAAGTCAATCTCAAATGGCGAATTGCGTTAGTAAAAATTTGAAAAAGTAAGAATATATTACTTTGGGCTCTCCACTAATAAGAATAAAAATAATTCTATTTTTAGGTTTAGCATTATTAGTTAATTAGGGTCCTCAACGATTAAAAGTAATTTTATTTTTGAGTTTGGTATTGAGAGTTGGACTTTAGTGGGTTTTGATACGTTAAAATTAAAATAATTGAGGCTTAACAAAAAGAATTGTCTTAATATAAAAAATTTGGGTAAATTACACCTCTTGTCCTTGTAGTTTGAACGAAATTTCACTTTAATTTTCATAATTTCACTTTAAATAATTTGACGCTTACACTTCCAATTTTTTATTACAATGTTGTTCCTCTGTCATACGTTATTAATGTCACACCCTGATTTCAAGAGGTCTAATATGAAAATATGATTGGTCTTGAGGAGTCCTTGAAAAATATTAATACATAAGAATCTTTAAGACAATGGGATATAAAGAAACGCCTCCAACAAATATATTCTATTGCACAAATTTCACCAATGGTCCTGTAATTTTATTTGAGTTTCATTTTGGTCTCTACCATTTTAATTTGAACACTTTTATCCTCAAATTATTCATTTAGTGTCAATCAAGAACAATAATAAACTGAGGTTAAGGTTTTGGATGAAAAATATGTAGGACAATCTTCACTATATTTAAATAAATTAAATTCTGTTGTGTACTAAACAACAATAAGAATATAAAGAAATAAAGGAAATGAGAGAATTTGTTTGATTACAAAAATCAAACTCGAAATAAAAATAAATAAATAAAAACAGATTTTATTTTGTTACAAAAACAAAATTAAAATATGATTTAAGTAAATAATAATAACATTGAAAATAAATTAAATAACTTACTTGATTTAATTTTTTCGAATTATAATCTGATCAAGTCCAGTGTTTGACACTGTGTCCTTAAGATAGATTCGTCCTCTCCACGGTGCTTTCAGAAACACTGTGTCCTTAAGACAGATTCGTCCTCTCCACAGTGCTTTCAGAATTTTGGACATCTATCTCCCAGGATGAAATGATCTACTACAAACAATAGCAGCACTACAAATCGTTTGCCTTACGAACACACTAAGTGTTTACACTCTTTCTCACAAGAAAATAATGCAACAAAATGAAGAATAAATTTGCAGAGCTCTCAAGGACGAAAATAATGAATTTTCTGAAAATTAAACATCAAATGAGGGTTGTCCTATTTATAGATGTAAAGGTGGCTGCAGGTTTTGAATTCAAACAGATTAGTATTGGGCCAAACAAGCCCAACCACACACCACGCACTAGCGCCCAGGCCCAGGCCAGCCTGACCGAACGGACGGCGACGTGTGCATGTGGTGATTTTTGGGTCTAGCCCATTTTACTCATAACCTCTCCCTCTAAAACACTTGGGTGCCCCTTGGGGCACACCCCAAGTACCAAACCCATGTCTTATAAACCCATTCAAAACTTCCCACCAAATCAATGTGGGACAAGCCTTATTCAATACCTTTACGGATTTTTCACCAAAACTTCATTTCCATGGAGCATACTTTGGCTTCAATTTTCCATTCACTCGGTAATGGTTTTAAGCAACCAAATATACAACGTGAATCACAACGCGGCATATAACGCGTTACCACTTTGACCTGTGAAAATCGACGCATGGGGCCCACTTAAAAAATAGACCAAACTTAGGAAAAAATTCTGGTTTTATCCAAAATTTTATAACTATTTCCAACAAAATATACATGTGCATTGCACATGGCCAATAACTAGGGACATTTTAGATACAGAAATGATATAGACCCCTTTTTTCTTTGACTCCCACAACCTCCACAGACTCATGATAGGAGGGAAAAAAAAAAGAAAGAAAAGAAAGTTGGCCAATCACAATGCATTAGGGGTGGTGGCGGTTCCCCAAAAAGGGAGTCCTAACCAACTTTTTTCCTTTTAGATATTAAACCCATCTATCTCTTAACAAATCTGAACCACTCATTTTAATTTATCCAAAACCCATCCATATCTCTTAACAAATCTGAACCACTCATTTTATTTTATCTATGCACTTGACAACACCCAATCCATCCTCTACCAGACTAACTCTTCCCCCCAGACCACTACAACCTTCCCTCACACAATCCAAATACAAAGATTCGAAAATAAGCATAGGTACAAAAATAAGCAAAGAACTACCAAAACCAACTCTAGGTTACCGGTTGCTAGTTGGAAAGAAATTGATACTTATTCTGTGTGGGTTTTGGGTTTTTCATCAAGGACCAGCCAACTTAACCATATTTTAAAAATATATACTTCTCGGATTTACCAATAGTTATCCTTGATTTCCAAAACAAACAATTCATTTCAAATGCATGTTAGCCATAATGAAATATGAATGCTCAATGTGTTGGTATTTTTACATAATAATATTAGAAAAATATATAAAATAAAATTAAACATAAATAGCAAAATAATCTTGCTTTATTTATTTATTATTTATTAAAGAATGAAATACAGAATAAACTACAAAATTAAAAATACAGGAATGAACTAGATTACATTATGAAACTCGCATAAACAAAATCACCAATAGAACAAATTATTAACATGAATAACTAAAGATTAGAACTTGTCGAGGTAAAATCAATTCTGAAAAATTAAAGAACAAATGGTAAGAAATGAAACAAACCGAAACCTGTGGTATAAACAGTTTCCTTAAAACAGATTTGTCGCCTCGCCAATGGGTGCTAGAGGAACATTAATGTTTGTCTCGTAGAATACCACGATTGAAACTAGCTATTGCAAGAGCACCTCTTGGATAGTTTCGGCAAACTGACTAAGCGTAGCACTCCCTCTCTAAAAAAGAACCAAAGAAAGGACAAGTAAAAAGAAGACAGGAAAAAAAAAAAGTTTGAATTTTTCCTTTAGTTTAAATACATCTCCAACTTTTTCACAAAAAGAAACCACAAATTTTTCATCTCAAAAAATCCTCTCTTCATCCTTTTTCTAAGATAGAGGGGAAATGCCTTTATTTATACTTGTAGGGAAGGGGATTAGCTATGAAGGTCAACATTAATAGGGTCATTAAGTTGCATCAAATGGCATCAACTCTAACCATTCGAGTTAGAGTTACAAAAGTTAAAAACTCATGACCACTAATATGGTTATCAACTCCATTATCAAAAGATGAGAGTTGCAAAATTTTAGAACTCCCATGTGTTTAATACATACAAATAAATATGTGTATAATGATATTTGAATAATTCAAACAGATGGGTTGCAAAACAAATACAGATGTTGGTTCATAACCCAATCCAAGCCCAATCTCAAACACATGCACAAGCTAAGCCCAACATAGCACAACTTAGCCCAAGCTCAAGACTAGGTCAAAGACCAAACCCAGCATATGTACTATAACGATTTTGGTTTAGACCCGACCCATTTCCGTGATTTTGGATCCGAGAATCCATGTACTTAACTGTTATTCATCTCATTTCCATCTTATTGCTTGTTGAGTTTGGCTATTGAGAGTTTTAGTTGTGTTTAAAACAGGTTGGGAAATTAGTTTTTCAATGAGTTGTTGCTCAGATTTTTGCCTGTTCACTAGAGTGGTCTTTTTTGTGCTCGAGTGATCTTTGACAATCAGCAAAACTACTAGAAGTGTGATAGCTACGCTTGAGAGATACTTCTTGCACTCGAGCGGTCTTTTGCAGGTCTGAACTTTTGGGAAGGGGTCATTGTGCGCTTGAGCGGTGGTTTTGGTCGCTCGAGCAGTCTGTGCGTATATCAGTCCAAGAGAGGGCCTTTTTGAGTCACTTTTTTTTTTTTAATTTAATTTAATTTTATTTTTATAATCTCATTCTCTCTTTAAACATTTCAAAACCCTAAATCCACACTCTGTTTCTAAGTTCTTAATTTCTACCTCTAAATACTCTCAATTCCTTAGTTTTCTCACCCTAGTCCTTTGGAGAAAAAGGTAGAGCTCGGCTTCTGAGTAGATTGTTATTTTGTCGCCAGTGATTTTTGGGTCATCTTCTCCTTGCTTCAAGTGGTAGGAATTTTTTTGCTTCTTTTCAATACTTCATCTATAGATAGATATGTGATAGATTTTATTGCACAAATAGTATGTTTATTATGAATTTTTGAAAAGCATGTAATAGAGATCTAGGGTTCGATAATGTAGGGTTTCTAATTATTAATTGGTAATAGTTTTGGTTAATTGGAGAGTAGTTTTGCGTGTTTATGTTGAAGACGAGGAAAAGCTCTAATTTAATATTATTAGCTTAACGAATTGAAAGGAGGTAAAGTTGAACAAGGTTTGTCTTTTATTTGTTATGGCTTATGTAAGTGTGTAAATTGTTAAATTGAAGAGTTAACCATGATGATAGGACAAAATGGGATTGATTATGTTGAGTGGAAATCGGGTTGTGGCTTTGATATCATGGATGTGGATTTTAAAGAAATGTAGAAATTGGTTTTGGAAAGAAAATGAAATTGTAACTTTTCGTAAATTAAGAATGAACTTGAGGTTGGATTTTGAAATATTTAAATATTATTATTATGTTTGTTATTGGACTTAAGGTCTCGTGAGAATCGGATTATCATATGACGTGTATTTAATACACATGTTTAGAAATTTTGTCCTTGGTCATCGGTGGATGATGACATTGTGATGTTGAAAAGATAATGTGTATGTAGTACGCTTGGGTTATTTATGCTTGTGGTATATTGTGATGGTTGGGATTGTGTATGCCCTGAGAATGAGATGTATCACTACCTTCTAGCTAGCACCTGGAGAAATTGGTTGTGCTTAGAATAAGATGTACCAGTACTTTCCAGCTAGCGTTTGGAGAACTTGGCAGAGGTACCATTACCTTCCAGCAAGTGACTGGTAAATTGGCAGAGGTACCAATACCTTACAACAGATGTCTGGTAAATTGGTAGAGGTCCCATTACCTTCCAGCCGGTGACTGGTAAATTGGCTTGTGTTATGGAAAGGTGTATCCTTGGCTTACCGTGCTTAAGGCAGGAATAGCAGAGTTTTGTTTATCGTTATTGTCTCAGTGTATCTGGGTATATCATGTGTTATGATGATTATGGTTCAGGAAGACTGAGTTGTCGTATATGTTGAGTAAGCAGTTGTTGAGTGTTTTGTTGTTTTCATTTTTTGTATGGGATCTTATGTATACATGTGAGCGTATCAAATAAATTGTTGAAAGTATCTTTTTAACATTGGACGTAAGGTCCGAAAAATGTAATGAGCATGTTGGAAATGGAAGTAGGTTATGTATCTAGTTTGTAAATAAAAGTACGGAATCAGGATGTTGTTAATGTATTTCAAAAACAAAATAGTTGATATGCGATATTGTTGAAAAGGAAAATAAGAAGGAAATGTGAATTATCTGTGTTATTGAACGAATTGGATGATTTTTAGGAAAGTACTTATGGAAATATACTTTAGTACAAACCGTCACATTATTTATATAGTATGAGTCGAAGCATTCATGACTATATCTATCTGTAAGTTGATATTGTCTAGGACCATGTTGGGATTCCTACTGGACTTTATATTCATTTCACGTTGCCAATCCTTTTTTAGGCAAACGTCGAGAAGTGTTTTCAAGATCGAGGATCTTCTTTATCTGTTGGCCACGGGGCCTTATATCTGCTGGCGGAATGCCGTTGTTGTAAAAGGGTTGGATCCTTTTTCTTTTATGTAGTGATGTAAGCCTACGGGCCATTTATTTAATTATGTTATATGTTGCATTCATTACGTATATGAATGAGAGAATCTTTGTTTATTTATCTTTACTAATGTAATTGGGACTTTCGCTCGTTATCTCTGAAATTGTATTATAATACTGGTTTTGGTAAAGTTATCCGAGTAATAAAATGTGAGGGCATGACATGTATAAGCACAAGCCTAGGCTCAGTCCAAACTAAGACTAAGACTAAATCTAAGCCCAACTTTTATTGATGCTTACTTTGTGAGATAATTCTCATTTACAACGTAATGGTTTTGGCTCATTATTCTTGTGTTGTAACCTTCCAAATTAAGAGAATATAAAACCACGTAGACCCACCGTAATCGATAGTTGGGTCCCACTTTAATTCACATTAAAGTTGTCGAAAAATTATTATTTTCCAACATAATGCACAATGCCAAAATAGTTTCAATTTTTCCTAAGTCAACAAAAGAAAGTTAGGGCTTTCTATGCTTTTCATAAAGCACTTCAAACATCATTCCAGAAATGTGTTTTTAGTAAGAAAATATTGATAGAAAACTAATATTTATACAAGCCCTAGTTTTTATAACATACTTATAAAGTCTCTACTTTTTCTCCAAAGCTTAAAACTAAAGAAAATACCATATATACACTTCAATCTATATTTACAACAAGAAGAAAAACTCTACATCAAACTAGAAGAGGAGGATGCCCCAAATTCCGAAAGATTGTGAATTGCACATTGGCTCAGATGCAATCGAAGCCCTTGAGATGCTCTACGATGTTTGTTCTTAAGTTTTTGGCAAACTAAAACCCTAAGTAACTCAAATCCAAGCTTTTGTGGTATAAACCTATTTTATAGAGAGAAAGTAGAGAGAGGGGAGATAGAAAGTCTGATAAAAAAGGAAAAGAAAGTGAGGAAAAATAAAGAAATAAAAAGTGGACTTTAGTGATTCTCGTCCACGTGATCGATCGCACTATTGATGCAATCAATTGTAATACAAAAGTGAGTACTATACATTGCCCAAAATTTCAAATTGGTTGCCAACAAAAAGATCGATTGGTGATCGATCGCCTGTTGATCACTTGCCACTACTTAAATGTTCAACAAATGCAGAATGAAGCGAATACTTTGCAATCGATCGCTAGCTATTACTAAAAACTTAGGTAAGCACTCAAGTGAAGCGATCAATCACAAACCTAAAATTTTTCAAATTCTTAGAAATTTCATCTAAACCACTCCAATTCTCAAAAATCTAATGGGAAAGATAAATTAGAATGCCAACAAGGACAACACTTAATCATAGTCTCACGGGTCGAACTATGAGTGATAAAAGTAAATGGTTTGGGTTTAGACCCAAACCATCACAATCTTCTCCCCTTTAGGGAATTTTGCCCTCGAAATTCATATAGTAAAAGAGAGAGAAGGCACACAATTGTAACAACAATAGTAATGAATTATATGGAAACATATGATTTGCTAACCTTGAATCAAATCCAGGTATTTAGAGCAGACTTTCGTTTCACATTCCCATGTCGCCCCCTCTACCCCATGATGGTCTTTACAACACCTTAAGAAGTGAAATTATTTTTTTCCGTCAAAACTTGTTTCCCGGTGTTTGAGATTTGCACAGGTCATTCCTTGTATGTGATATCCTCATCTACCTCTAGGTCAGTCCAATCAAGCACAATCAAGCACATGCGAAGTGTCATGCCCCTAACTTATTTAATGTAAACATCAATTAAAACATGATTGAACCCAAAATCTTATCATCACCATAATAATAATAATAATTCCAAAAGGTCCTCTTCCTTATTGAACAAAGTTTCTATTTACAGTTCCGAGTTCAACATATTAAATACACTTCCATATGACAAAGTTCAACAAGTCAGAGGATACAAATAAAATGCCTTAATGGCTTACAAAAATTCAAGGCATTGCCTTGTTACAAGAAAAATGGACACATGGTCCTAAACAAATAAGCTCGGAGCTTCCACATTAACATCCATAAGCCTCGGTGCTCTAATCAAAACAAAAGGGTCTACTTCTCCTCACTGAGGTGGTGGCATGTCACCAATTCCTTAAAATGTTAGATATGGGTGAGCTATATGCCCAGTAGAGATACATTTAACACAGTATCTAATTATTTAAACATCCACATGGCATGATCATAACCCAAACACAATTTAAAGTTTATGTTAAAAAATAAAAGGGCAAGAAAACAAATACATCATTATTCCATTGAAAACCTTTCTCAACACCAAGGTGGTAAATATGCCATGAATCTCTCGTAGGAGCCTCATACTACATATACATAGATTTATACCCAAAATTATCCCTACATTTGCCGACTATTAATACGGCGGGAGGTGGGCACCCAAAATATTTATTTTTCCACTTTTGCCGACTATTATACGGTAGGACCAGTGGACACCTAAAAATATTTTCCCATATTCGTCCGGTGATAAGCTCAAGAGAGGGCATTTGGGCATCTAAACTCCCTACACTGGTACCGGCATAACACATTATTCTAAAAAAATCGACTTTCTACCTGGACTCCTACACTATTTACCTCCCCCTTTTTCACCACCTTCCAAGTAACCAAGCATTCATAAATACATGAGATGAATAGTCAAATATACAATACATGGATTAACAATTTCCAAATCCACAAATCTTAATTCAACATACATTAATCATGTACTCAAATATCTAGTTACCCACTTATTTATGTGTAATGTCAACTAAATTTAATGATTTGAAAGTCAATTCCATCAAAACGTCATTTTTCATCAAAATCAAAACTAGGGTTTTCAATAAAATTAGGGCTTTTACTGCCTCTTTATATATGTGATAGTTCCCAACATCAATACTCATAATCCATAAGAGTTTATTTGAAATCTTGATAAAAGTTGGGTAAAATCCCTTTTTTGTGTTAAACATAGAACTTAATTTATAACTTAATCATTAAATTAAAGTATCATGGTCACAACAATACCACATAATCATCCTCAAAATAAAGGGAAACTAGGTTAAAGGTACCCTACGTCAAGAAAAGAGCAAGAAAATGAGATTTTATAAAGAATCCTTCGTAGAATCGAAATCCAAATGATAGAAAGTAAGATCTCTATGTAGACTCCACTTCTGTTAATTTCTCTTCCACGAGGTCTAATATGAAAATATGATTAGTTTTGACGAGTCCTTGAAAAATAATAATACATAAGAATCTTTTGAAGTAAGACAATGGGATATAAAGAGACACCTTTCAGCAAATGTATTTTACTCATTTCATGGGGTTACAAGGATCACATGTATCGTAAATTTAGTTACTACATACCATGATGTAAAGCATGTGAAATGATATATTAATACATATCCTGTCCTCACAAATAAATGCCCTGCAGGCTTACAATTCAAAAAAGGGCGTAGCTCTTACAAAATAAAGGCAGTCGGTCTTACAAAAACAAGGCTCAAGACTGTAATCGTAACAACACAAAAAAAGGAGAACCTTCATGCTTTTTAATTTGCCTGGCCATCACTGAGGTGGTAGCATGCTATTAACACCTGAAAATTTTGTGCAACAAAGAAGAGAACATTAGGTCCAGTGGAGAAATTCTTAGCTATAGAAATATGCACTAACAATAGATATGATCATAAATGCAATATACATGCTATTAAAACACTTTTAAAAAAAATAACTTTTGTTTCGAGATAAAAAGTACAATGTTGTGATGTCCTAGGGATTTTTTTTTTTTGTTAAAAAAAAAATATTGATTCAAAATTCCTATTCCATATTGGAATCGTTACTACTTTTGAACCTCATGAATCACATGTTGTCACCTACTCTTCTCTTTATGATTATTTGTTCCTCGTCCAAAAATGTATTCTGAGACATCAACTTGGGTCTTTGGGTGTTGGAACGAGTCGGGGAACGATTTTGTTTTGAAGTTTGAAATACTAGGGAGTGTGATTTCACCGCTCGAGCGAAGGTTTTACCGCTTGAGCGGTCTGCTTGTAGAAGAGAGAGATTCCAAGAGTTTGAATTCACCACTCGAGCACAGGATCCATCGCTTGAGCAGTTTGTCTGGAGTCAGGTTCAAAAAGTGTGTCCAATCACTTAAAATCTAAAGTAAATAACCCTCAATTTTCACTTTTCATTATGCTCTCTCTCTACACTTCCCTCTAGTCTTTTTTCTCTTACCTCTCTCTAGAACACACCCACCAACCCTCTTAAATTCTTGATATCTTCAAATCTATTGGTGGTTTGACACTAGTTGCTTCATCAATTTTGGAGAGTTCATCAAGGGTTATGACGTGTATGGTGGAGATCGGATTTCGACACCATTGATTCTAGGATTTTTCCTCATCTTTTCTCTCCAAGCTTGAGGTAGGGAGTTTCTTTGAGTTATATATATGATTTTGGCATGTCTTAGCCTATTTCTTTGATGAAATCATTGTGTTATGAGTTAGGGTTTGAGTTGTGGGTTTAGCTTGTGCTTCAATAGGGATATTTTCTCATCCCTCTTATGAAATTGATTTGATTTATGAAATGTGTGACTCTTGGAAGTCTATTGATGTTAATATCTTTTGTAAATGGGAAAATTTATTTTGGAAGGAAAACCCTAGATTTTTTTGGAAATGGAAAAGTTGTTTTTTGAGGAAAACTCATAAGGTCATGAGATGTTTGTTAAGAAATATGAGGAAAAGCATATGTTTGATATACTGTTAAACCATCTATGAAATGGATGGATTTTGTTAAGAAATTTGCCATGGTTAGTTTGTTTAGAATACTTGGATCATGGGTTTTTGATAATTACATAAATTGTGAATATGGAATTGCGTCGTATGTCACATGTATATGGAGGTTGGTTATTAT
Organism: Camellia sinensis; assembly: GCF_055761805.1. NCBI lineage: Eukaryota > Viridiplantae > Streptophyta > Magnoliopsida > Ericales > Theaceae > Camellia > Camellia sinensis. The sequence continues at coordinate 174,860,304 of NC_138962.1, read as the reverse complement.
TTGAGGAATTGAGGAATATTGAATGTGGTATTTCACATTGAAAAATGTTGAGAATTGTGGAAAAATATACAATGAGGTTATATAATTGCATTTACATTTTATTCATTTGCATAACTTTTGAATATTGATTATTATAGCTTTGTTTTGGAAATTGAGTGATAGTTTTGAGAAAAAAATTGAGATCTTGCAATGTTTTGGGGTAAATACATTTGGTAAGTCTACATTGGGGGTGTAATTTGGTATTGATTAAGTTGGCATGAGTGTTCATGGTGAAAGATCAAAAATATGCGCGAAGCAGGTACCACTTACCTTTCGATTAGGAGCTAGTAAAGTGGCGATTGGTAGTGCTTGATATGTTTACTTGCAGATATCAGATTAGGGATTACTCGAGTTGTATTTATCACCCCGCATTTGTATTTCAAATTCATTAAGATAAAGTGTTTCTGAAAAGAGTATTGCATGTGATTTTCAATAGGATAAAAATCCCGTTTTTTTGTTTTTTTGAGCATGACATGGTAATGCATCCATATCTAAGATTTCTTAAAACATATATACTTTGTTAAGATCTTCCTATTGGGCGTTATGCTCACTCCTCGTGGATTTCTACAATAAACGATGTGGTGATTCCACCTCAGTAAAGGCGAATGGATGTTTTGAGAGCACAAGGCTCTTTAGTTTATTTGTTATATTTTTGGAAAGCCAAAGGCTTATGTATATGGGTTTGTAAACCACTTACTTGTAAACGGGCTTAAGCCTTGGAACTTGTGGCTCGAGGGGCTGTATTTTGTATTTTGTTCTTTATGTTTATTTGTCTCACATGCTATAGATTCATACCTCAGAAAAGAATGAATATGTATTGCATGTGGACACCTTTTATACATCTTTCGCATATCAAGAAATACAAGTATGGAGAATTATTTAGTATTATGATGTTAGAAGTTTCATGATTATCTAACGAAAAAGGATAAAACCAGGATCCTTGTATGTTATTTATTTGGGGGCATTGCAAATGTAAAGTTTTAAATGATCAATTCCATAACGATTATATCCAATCCAAAACGTTGTGAATCCCTAGGTAAGTGTTTATTAGTAGTCTAAAAAAGAACTACCAACCTCATTTTACCAGTTGCTAGCTGGAAGAAAATTGGTACCTATTCTGTGTGGGTTTTTGATTTTTCACCAAGGACCAACTAACTTAATCACATTTTAAAAATATATGCTCATTGGATTCACCAATAGTTATCCCATGATTTCCAAAACATACAATTCATTTTAAATGTTTGTTTGCCGTAATGAAATGTGAATGCTCAATGTACAATGCCAAAATAGTTTCAATTTTTCCTAAGTTGTCAATTCATCTCTACAAGAATTGCAATTCTCCACCAATTACCACCAACATAAATTTCTAGGAATTTCAAGCCATATTTTTAAATAAACTAATTTCCTCAATTTTATTCCAAGGTACAAGGCCCTCATCAATGAAATCCAAAGATTTTCATATTGACAAAATTAGTTCTATGCAACAGAAGCAAGTTAGGGCTTTTTATGTTTTCACGCAGCGCTTTAAACATCATTCAAGAATTGTCTTTAGTAAGAAAATATTGATAGAAAACTAATATTTATACAAGCACTAGTTTCATATAACATATACTTATAAAATCTGTACTTTTTCTCCAAAACTTAAAACTAAAGAAAATACCACATATACACTCCAATCCATATTTACAAGAAGAAAAAAAAAAATCCCTACATCAAACTAGAAGAGGAGGAAACCCCAAATTTTGAAATAGTGTGAATCGAATATCGGTTCAGATGTAGTTGAAGCCCTCGACATGCTCTACAATGTATGTTCTTAAGTTTTTGGTAAACTCAAAACCCTAAATAGCTCAAATCCAAGTTTTTATGGTGTTACAAACTATTTTATAGAAAGAAAGTAGAGAAAGCGGAGAGCGAAAGAGAAAAGAAAGTAAGGAAAAAAAAAAAAAAGTGGCCTTAAGTGATTCTCACCCACACGATCGATTGCACTACAAAAGGAAGCGTTATACATTGCCCAAAAATTCAAATTGCTTCCCAACAAAATGATTGATTGGCGATCAAATTGGACTTCCGCTTCATATTTCTTGTCGCTTTTTCTACCCATGGTGTCTCCACAACACTTTAATAAGTGAAATTGTCTTCCCTCTCAAAACTTGTTCCCAAGTGTCTAAGATTTGCATAGGTTTTTCCTCATATGTGACTTCCACATTTACCTCTAGGTTAGTTCAGTCAAGTACATGCAAAGGGTCTGGTTCATATTTGCACAACATAGAATTGTGAAACACGTCATGAACCCTAGAAAGTTGTTGTGGTAATGCAAGACGGTATGCTACTTCCCCAACTTGTTTTATGATATCAAAAGGACCAATAAACTGTGGTGAAAGCATACCACTATGCCCAAATCACATCAAACCCCGCCCTGGTGAAATTTTCAAGAAAACAAGGTCCCTTACCATAAAAGACAATTCTCATCTCCTTCTATGGGTATAGTTTTTCTTCCAACTATGTGAGGTAACCATTCATTGTCGAATAAGAGCAATCTCTTATGTGGTTTCCCTCACTAATTTTAGTCTCAACATTGGAGCATCCCCAACCTCAAACCAACATATAGGTGATCTACAAGGTCTACCATAGAATGCTTCAAATGATGCGATCCTAATGTTACCTTGAAAGCTATTAATGTAGACAAGCTCTACACATGTGCGTAACACGTCCTTCGAAATTTGGATAGTACCCTCAGATTGCCCGTTGATTTAAGGGTTATAGGTGGTGCTAAAATTCAATTGTATTCCTAAAGAAGTTTGTAGGCTCAGCCATAGTCGAGTCGTGAAGCGAGATTTTTGAAACAATGGTCACAGGAACTTTGTGGAGTTGAACAATATCCATAATATACAACTCGATGAGGTCATCTACTGAATCACTAGTACACTTAGTAATAAAATGTGTCGATTTAGTCAAATGGTCTACAATTACCCAAACGACATCCCTACCCTGTTGAGTCCAAGGAATTCATACATTAAAATCCATCGTGATATGTTCACATGCGGCTATTGACAACAATTGTAATAGTCCCGTGGGTTTTTGGTGTTCGTCCTTGTTGACAAGTTAGGTATCTAGAAAGAAATAATGTCACATCTCTCTTCATACCTCTCCACCAAAATTGTTGGTTCAAATCATGGTATATTTTTGTGGTAAGAGTGATGAAACTCTTAAAGTACATCTTCTCTACAAGACTTTGACACAAATAACCGATAGAAATTGTAGACGTGCCCGAACGTCCTGGGCTCCGCGCACGAAATGACGCGAAATCCGTTTCGCTCATCAGGCTGCTACAGTTTGGACTCAATGTCACGGTTCTGAATCTAGTCTCACAAAGTGCAATGTGAGACCGATAAATCACCAAAGAGTCCAAATCCGGCAAATCGTTTTGGAAAATTGATTTTTATAAAGAAGTGCCAAACATGGACTGTTTTGCTAGATACAGAGTCGCCACCTAAATATTTTATTTTTGGGGGAATTTAGGAAACCCTGACTCGTGCCTAAGGCCATGTGTCCGTCATCACCAAAGTTTCCTCAGCTCGGGAACTTGGGTACGAAAGGGGAAGGTCATACAATGAGCACCCCGCTCGCCCGATCAAAGATCGACCTTTACTAACATGATATGTTGTTTTTGAAAACACATGTGTTCTTATTCCGATTATTAATCTAGAATTACTATGTGATGCACACAGCATACAAGTATAGACTAGATCACCTAAATTGGAACAAAACATTGCATATTCGTTTGTTTGAAAATAGTTTGAAGTTTGCTACTGGCAAGTAGGCTGAATCGAGGATTTCAATGAATTGTTCCAATTCAAGCAATCCAACCTTCACCCACAAGCATTCAGACAGTTAATCACATAAGCAGTTAGCCTCATGGCAAGCATGCTATCATGGCAACACTCACACACATGCAAGGATGCTAAAGCATAAACACTTACCTAGTACTCCAAGCCAAAATAGAAGCTAGTTAGTAAGCAATGCATGATCCTAGCTATGTTAACAATGCCTAATGCAACACATGCAAAATGCAACTAGAAATAGGCTCGACTAATTTAAAATGGCATATGAGATGCAACATTTGATAACATGTATTCAAATTGGAATTGAAATACATTGGAATTGAAATACAATGCAGTTAGTATGATGCGCTGAGCCCAGTGCATGCAAGACAGATGAATGAATGCAAATATGCGAGCATAGGAATGCTAATCAAAACATGACCTAGAACTAACCATCAAAAGCAGGTAAGTAAAAGGGAGAAAGACGTGGGGTTGGAAGACATTCACACACTCACGAACACTTATTACAAAATTCGCCCTCTCGACGGAGGGTCCGAATGAAAGCTAAGCTATGCTAAGCTAAGCTACTTAACTAATCTAATTAAACTAATTAGACTATTACAAACCAAATTGAATAATAAGCAATCTACTTAATAATTATTACAACACTTAATTAATTAGCAAATTAACTAATTAAATTACAAATTGAAGCTAACTAACAAGTAAGCATTAAACTAAGCTGCTCTAGCTTTCCCTTGAACAAAGAAGGATGCATGCCCGATTCCCATCCCGAAAGCTCTCCAAATGCTCTTTAGAGGTTCTGTCTGTAGGGTGTCCTTGAGAACTAGCTGCTGGATCTTACCAAAACAGTGCTGAGGAGTGCACCAGTGGCCTGCCAGCCATGAGAGGCTGTTGCCGACCACCCTGCCGGCCAAGAATGCACACTGCCGGCCACAAATGAAGAACTACCGGCCAACAACAAGAGGGTGCCGGCCTCTGGTGTGCTGTGACACCAAGTTGCAGCAGAGCACAAAACAGAGGAAATGGAGGGTCTCCTAAGGGTATGTATGCACTATGCCACTCCATATCACCTCAAAACATCAAGGGAGAGGCATAATCGGGTCCAAGACCATCAATCACGCATCTCGATGCATGATGGCCAAAGATCCAACATGTGTGAATTTCAATAAATGCATGACAAATAGGACACCAAGACCATCTCCTTATCACGAGGAATCAAAGGGAATGGAGACTAAGGGAGATTGGCTCATTTCATCACTTCAAGTATGAAATGAACCAATCTTCCTCGTGTTCAATACGACATCCGATTGAACACAATGTAAAACATGCAAACAACATGACATGCGAACAACATGCTAATGTTATATAATGCAACTAGCATGCAACAACATGCAATGTACCAAGCATGCAACAACATGCAAAAGCAAGCATGCAACAACATGCAATGCAACATGCATGCAACAACATGCAAAATGGACTTAAACTAAGATGGGCAGATCTCAGCCATACCCAAATCAGTGGCCAAACATGCTGAAATGGAGGCTCGAAGGACTAGACAAACATGCATGCATATTAGCCCAAGCTTAAGGCAAAAAACACAATTCTCCAAAGGCATTGAAAAAGTGAAACATAGAGTATAGTGGCATGTGTTCCAGCACTGAAATGGCATGCGAAATGACTTGGAATCATGCAAACAACCCATGTAATGCATGTTGAAAAGCTCAAGCATCAAAGCTAGTGAAGTGCACTATATTAGGGGCATGCAAGACAATGCTCAAATGGCCAAACCAACCCCAAACAGACCCTATGCAGGCCAAAACAGTAGCAAAAGTAGGCTGAGATGATGGCTTCAAAGGCAATAAAATGAGGCTCATGCAATGGCTCACAAATAAGGCATAAAGGCATAACTCTCAAGAGCACTTAAAGAGTGGAAAATATGGAAGTGCAACAACACTATATGCTCTGAAATATCATTTCAAATGATGCCAAGGCATGCAAACATCACAAGTATAGTATGGTAGGGACCTCAAAACTCAAGACTAGTCAAGGCATTTGCACTATAGCTATACAAAACATGAGTCATATGACTATGGCAGCCCAAAAAAGTCCTAAAACAGCCCAAAATATGACTAAAATTATGCTGGAGCATAGCCAAAATATGCTAGAATAATGAGCCAAAACATCATGCATACAAGGCTAGTAAGCAAGATTTGCACTACAAGTACATGAAGCATGCAAGAGGTGACCAAACCAGCCCAAAACATAGTTATATCATGTCCTAAAAGTCACAAAAACATGCTTGAAAAGAGCTAACACAAGCCACAAAAAGATGCTACTTCATGAGTCATATTCTAGTTTGCAAGAATTTCACTACAAGTGTATAAAGCATGCATAAGGTGACCAAGCCAGCTGTGGACAGAGTTAAGGAAGGTCCTAAAAGTCACAAAAAAGTGCCTGAACTAAGCCTCAAAATGGTAGAAACACATGCTCATTTGATAGGCCAATAAGACATGCAAACAAGAGAAGAGGAGGGGGGACAACCCCCACCCATTTGGGACCTCAAAATAGGGTTTTTACCATTGAAAATCCTTTGGATTTCAGTGGTTAAAAGGCCATGAAAATTTGTTTTGAAAGGCCTTAGAAGATGGCTCAAAAGCTATACAAGCTAAGGAACACAAGGGAGAGACAACCCCCTAACACAAAGTAGGCCTAAACCATCATTTTTAGGGCTGAAAAATAGAGATTTTCTCAGTTCAAAACCAAGCCAAAAATAGTTTGCAAAGGTGGTAAAACAAGCATGCAAAGTTGGCTAAGATAGTGTACAAAATGAGCTTAAAAGAGAGAGATGCTTACCCTTGAAGCACAGCTGCAAAACAGGTCCAAACTCTGAACTAAAACCAGCTTTTGGAGCTCAAAATGATCCTCAAAGAACCTCAGCCCAATGGTAGTTGAGTTTGATCAAGGGTGCCTAGGCAAATGAGAGGTATATCTCCAAGTATAGCTCTTGTTATGCACACAAAGGCAAGAGAAGGAGAGAGAGGCAGAGATTTGGCTCTGAAATTTCTAGAGAGAGAGGGAATTTTTAGAGTGAGAAGCTCCCAAACTTGTCCAAGAAGTTCTCTCCTTTGAATATGAGATATTTTGCTTCATATATAGCAATTCAAAGCTTTTGGTCGAAATATCTGAGCTGGGGGCTTGTGCATAACAGCTGGAGGTAAAAGATCTGTAAAAAAAATCTGATTTTTGACATTTTTGGCCGGCTGGTTGGCCATCACTGGTGGCCGGCACTGCATCATCCATGGCCGGCACCCTTCACCAGTGGCCGGCAGAGAAAATCTACTCTGTAGGTCCAACTTCAAACGTGCATATCTTATTCATCTAGGCTCCTTTTTAGGTCATTCTTGTGTCAAAATTGAAGCCCCAGAAGTAAGCTTTCCAATGGTGGTATCCTTCCATCAAAATTCCAACAGTGCAAAAAGTTATGCTTGTTTTGGTTAAGCCACCCAGTTCGATCCTACCCGGATTCATGCCAAACTTCTCCCAAACTTGTTTTCTTCTCCCCTCTCCTCTTTTCTTCAACTCCAAACCCCTAAATAAGGTGTTTTGAAAGATTTTTCAGAGATTTCATCTCTCTTTCATTTGTTTCCACTTTGTCCTTTGCTCAGTTTACCGAAAAGCGCAACATTTAACAAAATGCGAGCCTCAGAGCATCGTAGAAACTTTATTTCAAAAATATTTTGAAAGAGAGGGTTTTAAGGTCTAAAAACCATTTAAAATGGCTTTGGTCCAAAATGGGGTGTAAGGTTGGGATTTGACTCTCCTCTTGCCGAAGAAATCGAACATTTGCCTGCACACCTTTCATCACCAAGTAAACCATCAGTAACGCCCAAGTCTTAAGGGCGGTCAAAAATGGGGTGTCTACACTAGGTATCTCACACTAAGGTTGGAATGGATAGTCAAGGCCCTTTCTTCTTTCTCATTTGAAATCCTCTCCCGAATATTCTCAATTTCCACATCTTGTTGTTGAGATTCTAAAACTTTACTAATAAGGGTGGGTTGAGCAATCATAGTGAACAAGGTAGCACCGTCATTTGAATCACAAAGACGTAAGTCAAACTCACTCGCATCCCCGAGTATTTTCCACACCCTAATAGCAATACTCACCACATTACTCATAGATATTTTGCTTAAAGCATCGGCCAAAGCATTACCTTTTCTCAGATGGTAATGTGATTCAAAGTTATAGTCCTCTATAAATCCATCCACTCCTTTGGCATAGATTTAAATCTTTTTGTAAGAACTGGTACTTTTAGTTTTTATGATTGGAAAACATTTCAAACTTTTTGCCGTATAAGTAAAGCCTCCAAATCTTCAATGCAAAGATCGCCGCGGCAAGTTTTAAGTTATGAGTTAGGTAGTTCTTCTTTTGAGTTTTCAATTGGCGTGAGCCATAGGCTATAACGTTCCTTTCTTGCATCAATACAAACTCCAACTCGTCCTATGACGCATCACAGTAAATGGTGTAACCCAAGACCTCTCCAAATAATCAACATAGGCATGGTGGGTAACATCTTTATAAGCTCTTGAAAAGATTTCCCGCAAGCTTCACTCCACAACAATTTTATTCCCTTCCTCATTAGTGAATTCATAGACATAGCTAATATGGAAAAATCTTTCACAAAACATCAGTAGTAACCGACAAGGCCTAAGAAGCTCCTAATTCTAAATGCTTTCTTTGGTTGTTTCTAATTCTATGCCACATGTATCTTAGATAAATCAACAGTTATCTCGTCCCCCGATATTACATAGCCCAGAAACTTCACTTCTGGTAACCACAACTTGTACTTCTCATATTTTGCATAAAGATAGGGTTCCCGAAGTGGTTAAGTACAACCATCAAATATTCCTCATGTTTCTCTTCGGAAGGTGAGTAAATAAGAATATCATCAACAGACATGACCACAAATCTATCTAACTACTTGTGGAAAATTTGGTTAATTAAGTCATGTAACGCCCCAAAATAAATAACAATAGCCCAACTCATAACATTACTTACAAATGATCAACAATATCATATCTTCTATTCCATTCATAACTTTGATCAATACAAAAGAAGACATATGCAATATACATTCAAAAATCCTAGATTCTGAATTTATAGCATATGGCATGGATACATGAATTAAAGTAAAAGTAAAACCAAATAATTATATGCCCTAATGGCTACAACTTTTCAAGTCGATGCTTGGGTATAACAAAATGAGTTTAACTCAATATAAGTAAAGCCCGAGGCTTAAACAAAAATAATTACATCAATAAACAAAAATAAAGCCCCTAGCTCCAAGTCCTCCCAAGCTACATCCTTTATGGAGGCATATCATCAGCACTTGAAGGTTGTTTTCCACATAGGGTGAGCCAAAGTCCAGTAGAGATACTCTAACACAATATATGAATCTTAACAAAATTATAAGGTGAATGCACATGCATGCCATTAGTCAAAGATTCCTTGTTTTCCATATCAAAACAATGCAATGCCAAATTACAAATCAATTCATGAAAATAATCCTTTTATAGCAAAAAACAAGGTAGTGGATACAAAACACTGGGAATTTCTAGGTATGTGTCTGCTAGTTGGTGTAGCGCTCGCCTTTCTTCGCGCGCCTTCCTTTCGGAGAAGGTGTGAATTTGTCTCCTACAGTTCGGACTATTGTCACGGTTCTGAATCTAATCTCACAAAGTGCAATGTGAGACTAATAAACACCAAAGAGTCCAAATCTGGCAATTGGTTTTGGAAAATCGATTTTGAATCAAAAAGCGCCAAGCATGGACTACTTTGCCAGATTACAGAGTCGCCACCTAAATATTTTGTTTTGGGAAATTTAGGAAACCTTGACTCGTGCCAAAGGCACGTGTCCGTCATCACCAAAGTTGCCTCGGCTCGGGAACTTGGGTACGAGAGGGGAAGGTCCTGAAATAAGCACCCCTGCTCGCTCGATCAAAGGATCGACCTCTACTAAGCATGATATATTGTTTTATAAACACATGTGTTCTTATTCCGGTTATTAATCTAACTTACTATGTGATGCGCACAACATACAAGTATAGACTAAAATCGCATGAATTGGAACAAAACAACTCACGTTTGTTTTTCGAAAATGGTTCGAAAGTGCCACCCTTAAGTGGGCTAAAGTGCGGATTTGCCATCAAACACGATGGGCTTTAAAACATGATTTGCCACTTCGCAAAGTGGGCTTAAAACACACAATCATCGAATTGTTCCAATTCAAGCAAACAAAACCTCCACCCACAGGCATTCATGCAGTTTAGCAATTAAATATATAGCCTCATGGAAAGCATGCTGTCATGGCAACATTCACACTTATGCAAGTATGCTAAAGCGTAAAACTTACAGTGTACTCCGAGCCAAAACAAAAGGTAGTTAAAAATACTCATGATCCTAACTATGTTCAAGATGCCTAATGCAACACATGCAATAATGTAATTAAACAGGCTCGGTGATCTAAGATGGTATATGAATGCAACACTTTGATAGCATGCTCTTGGAACACGTATTCAAATATATATTGAAATACAATGCGGTTTGAATGATGTGCCGAGCCTCGGTGCATACAAGACAAATGAATGATGCACGCATGCGAGCATAAAGTATGCTAATCGAAACGTGCCCTAATCTAACCAGTGAAAGCGGATAAATAAAAGGGAGAAAGACGTGGGATTGGAAGACATGCACACACACATGCACGCTTATTACAATATTACGCCCTCGCGAAGGAGGGTCCGAATAAATAAGCTAAGCTACTTATTACAAAAAACAACTAATTAACTATTCTAGCTAATTAATTATTACAACACACTTGAATAACTAGCTAATGCTAAGCTAATTAAAATATTACAAAATGAATTGAATAATTAGCTACTCTTAACTAATTAAAGCAATTAAATGGCCTCGCGGGCGAGGGAGACATTCATGCTTGGTTAGCGTCATCCCAGAAATCCATCGCCTTGCCATCGGTTGTCTCTGTTTGCACTCGCCTCTATTTTTTGAACATTGTACCAACTCCAGACTGCTTTTGCCTCAAAACAGAAACATTTTTGCACCAAAATGGACTGGTGGCCGGTCGGCCACCAAAAGTGGCTGCCGGCCACTTAAACTGGCCGGTCGGCTAATGGATGTGGCTGGTCGGCTAGTGCCACTAGCCGGTCGGCTACCTCCTTTCCCAAACTCTTGTTTTTGCTGCAACAGAGAACAACAGAGCCAAGACAATGCATTTTGCAAGAAATGTATGTACTGTCACTTTCCTCATCATGTCTCAAGCTCAAAGGAGAGTGGCACTCGGCTCTTAAGCCACCAACCAAGCATCTTAATGCGTGATGGCCCAAAAGCCAAGCTTGTACAAGCTTAGTGAATGCACAAACAATACACAAAGTGCCTCCACCCTATCATGCATGATCAACGGTGACGGCGACCAAGAAATGTGACACGCTTCATCACTTTGAGTATGAAACGTCTCACATTTCTTATGTTTGGATTAACGTCCAATCCAAACGCATGGAATGCAACACCAATGCTTATATTGCATAAGTTTTACTTGGTTCAATTCTTGTTTACACATTTTAGCTTGCCAATTAGTCCTTTAACCGGTTAAGTCCAATGTGAAAAGTCCTCTAATTGGAAAGATAGTTTAAGCCACACGTGTTTTGAGCATGAAAAAGGTCCCATGTTGTTGGTTAGTAGAAACCCTCAAGGGAGAGTTAAAACCATTAGGCATGAATACCTCAATTTCATGCTCAAGCCAACAAGGGGCTCAAGACCACTTTCAAAAGCAAATTCAAAAGTGAAGAACAAAGGGAGGTTCCAGACTTTCAATGCTAAAATGGCATGCTAAAGACACAAAATCATGCAATCAACATATGCACAACATGTTCCAATAACCAAAAGCATTGAAACTAGTGAAGGACACAACACTAGAGGCATGCAATACAATGCTCGAATGACCAAACCAGCTCACAACAGAGCTACATCATGCCAAAACAGTGGCCTAATCATGTTGAAACTTAGGCACAAAAAGCAAGAAAACATGCTCGCATGTTGGCTCACAAACAAGACATAAAGCACATATCTCAAAAGCAACAAAAGAGTGGAATATGTGAGAGTGTGATAGTGGTATATACACTGAAATTACATGCTAAATAATGCTATACCATGCAAACATCCTAAGCAAAGCATGTTAGAAGCCTTAAATCACAAAGCTAGTGAAGCCAACTACACTATAGCCATGCAAGGCAAAGCATATATGACCAAGACCACTCAAAATAGAGTTAAAGCATGACAAAATATGAGCAAAAACCTGCTGAGATGGAGCTAACGCAAGCTAGAATGATAGGCTAACTCATTAAGCATGCAAGGCCAGTGAGCAAGATTGCACTACAAGTACAAAGCAAGCAAAATTGACCCAATCAGCCAAAAATAGAGTTAAAGCAGGTCAAAATAAAGCCTAAAACATGCTTGAAATAAGCTTCAAAAAAGTAAAAATAGAAGCTCACTTGCTAGGCCATCAACACATGCAAACAAAACACAAGGAGGGGAGGCCACCTCCTCCTATTGGGGACCTCAAAAACAACTTTCTACCACTGAAAAGGCTAAAAAAGAATTGTTTTAAAGTCTTTAAAAGATGGCACAAAGCTTAGCAAATGAGCAACAAAAGAGGGTGGACTACCCCTAACTCCAAAAGGGCTTCAAACTACCATTTTTAACACTTAAAAATAGAGGTTTTTGTAGTTGACAACTTGGCCAAAAACAGCGTGCAAAGGTGGCCAAACCAAGCAACTAAGTAAAGTTTTAAAGAGGGTAGAGCCTTACCCTTGAAGCACAACAGCAAAGAAGCAACTTCTGAGCCAAAACCAGCCTTCAACAGCCCAAATAAGACCTTCAAGCACTTCAGCAACAAGGTAGTCTAATTTGGTCAAGGGGTTGTGTGCAAATATGAAGAGAAAGCTCACTTTCAAGCCTAAAAAGAGGAGAGAGAGAGTTCTAGAGAGAGAGAGACATATTTTTTGCTCACAAAAATTCTGAACCCTCAAAATGGGAAAGGGACCCTCCCCTTATGTAGAAATACAAGCATAAAGCTTGTTTCCATCCCTCCATATGGAGGATGGCTTCAGTGACCAACAGCTGGCATAGCTGGCACATAAAATATCTGAAAAAGGAGAAAAAAGGCCGTCAGCCACTTTAGGTGGCTGACCGGTCACCTTCCCTAGTCGACCGACCACCATCTCTAGCCGACCGACCACCCTAGGTGGCCGACAAGAGGAAAAAGTGGTCGACAAGGCCTCTCCTCCCTCCAGGCAAGGGGCACCAAGGTTTGGCCCAAAATAAGGCCAAAACACAGAAAGTTTAGAGGCTCAAAGACAAGGCGCTCGGCCGAGACCTTCTGTGATAACCCTGTTCTGTATTATGCTAATTGATCTTTATTATGAATGTGATTATGTGTCTGATATGATTTTGTGTGCCATTTATGTAAATATATGTGGTTTTGAATTTCTATCTGTTCGCCGTAGGAAAATCTATTTGACTTTTTGCTTTGAAATTTAAATTGAAGGCCTTATCGGCCACTAAGCCCGAACTTGACTGCGCCATTGTGATGGGCGTAATTTTTAGAGCCTACGGTGAAATTTAATTGAAATTTATTCGGATCAAAATAATTAGATTGAGAACGATTAATTAAGTGCCCAATTATTTAATATTAAATTAATGGGATTAAGAGGGGCTATATAAGGGCCATTATATGTTCAATCCTTCTCTTTTATTCAATTTGGCTGATGATTAACTCCAAGAAAAGAGAGAGGGTCAGCTAGAGAGAGAGAGAGAGGGAAACAATTGAAGTTTGATCTTGAAGCTTGAATAATTTGAAGACCAACTCAAGATTTGACCATAAATTGGGGAGATTGAGCTTCTAGGTGAGTAATTGATTATGAATTCATGAGTTTAAGTTGTAATGTTGTGAATTCAAGTAGTATGGTAGCTCATGACAAAGAATTGAGTTGTAATTGCTGAATTTGAAGTTAATAGATGCATGCATGTAAGCAATTGCTATGAATTTCCATGTTTAAGCATAAAGTGTGTAATCCATGTTGAATTTTGATTGAAGTCCATGTATTTGATCATCTCTTCACCAATTAAGTTGAGAATAATGAGTATCTCCCACATGCAAGTGCAAATCATGGAAGTGTGAGTTTTGAATGTTTGAATTTAGTGTGTGGGTGATGAGTTTGGGACAATTTGAGGCATGCCTGTAATTGATTTGTGGAAATTGAACCTCATAATGATGTAATTTGGTGTTTGTCTCATGTTAACATATGTATATGAAGAATATAGGCTGTAAAGTGCAAGAAATACCAACTTAAATGCATATTTGAGCTCAAGAACAAATTCTGGAAAACCCAGAATTATTGACGTCCGCTTGAGCGGGGGAACCGCCTCTCGAGCGTGAAATACGAGCTCCCAGTATATTTTGCAGTCATGATGTTCGCTCGAGCGGGAAGTTCACGCTCGAGCGGGGAGCTGTGTAGCATGACCTTCAGCTCGAGCGTCCGAGTTCACGCTCGAGCATAAAAATGCTGTAACCAGTACTTTTGCAGACCTCATGGGTTCGCTCGAGCGGGGAAGTCCACGCTCGAGCGGGGACCCCTGTTTCTGAAATTCTGTAAGTGCGTTTTGTGTTTTGTTTTTCAGTTCTCTTTCACTTCTAAGCACTCTTAGGCATTGTAGACGTCCCCGAACGACCCGGGAGGGTGAGGTCCCGTTCCGTTCATTTGGGCTCACTACAGTTCGGACTCAAATTGTCACGGTTCTAAATCTGAACCAAAGAGTCCAAATCCGGCAAATCGTTTTGAAAAAACAAATTTTTAGAAAAGAAGTGCCAAACATGGACTGCTTTGCCATATACAGAGTCGCCACCTAAATATTTTTTATGGGAGAATTTAGGAAACCCTGACTCGGTACCAAAGGCCATGTGTCCGTCATCACCAAAGTTGCCTTGGCTCGGGAGCTTGGGTACGATTAGGGAAGGTCAACTATGAGCACCCCCTCTCGCCCGATCCGAAGATCGGCCTCTACTAACAGTGATGTCCGTTTTTGAAAACGTTATGTGTTCTTATTCCGGTTATTAGCCTAGATTTACTATGTTATGCGCACAGCAAACAAGTATAGACCAAATCGCCTAAATTGGAACAAAACATTGCATGTTTGTTTTGAAAATGGTTTACTACTTGCAAGTAGGCTAAAATGCAAGTTTTGCCACCCTCAAGTGGGCTTTAGAAAAGACGGTTTTGCCACTATCTAGTGGGCTTAAAACTCACAGTTTTAATGCATTACTCCAATTTAGGTAATTCAACCTCCACCCACAGGCATCCAAGCAGTTATATCACATAAGCAGCTAGCCTCATGGTAATCATGCTGTTATGGCAACACTCACACGCATGCGGTCTGCTAAAGCATAAATACTTACAATGTACTCCGTGCCAAAACAATAAACTAGTTAGCAAACATGCGTGATCCTAGTTCATGTTAAAGTGGGTAATGCAACACATACAGAATGCGATTAAGATAGGCTCGGCTAATCTATAATGACATGTGAAATGCTACAACTAATCACGTATTCAATTTGGAATTGAAATACAAATGCAGTTAGAATGATGCGCCGAGCCCGGTGCATGCAAGACAAATGTATGAATGCACGCATGCATTGCATAAGGTATGCTAAATTAAACGTGTCCTAATACTAACCATCAAAGCGGGTAAGTAAAAGAGAGAAAGAAGTGGGGGAAGACATTCATACACGCACCCACACTTATTACAAATTAGCCCTCGCTCGGAGGGACCAATAATACAATTAACTAACTATCAAGCTAATTAATTATTACAGACAATTCACTAGCTAAACAAATTAACTAAGCTAATTAAGCAATAAAATCAGCCTCGGGAAGAGGGTCCAATGCAATGCGTGCTCAGTTCTGCTCGAAAATCCACCACCATGCACAAGTTGCCTTTGTTTTCCCTGCTCTGCTCCTCTGAAAGTTGTACAAGTCCCAGGATATGCTCTCTGCACACTATGGAGCACCACCGGCTGAGGAGAATGGCCACCGGCCAAGGGAAATGATCACCGGCCACAAAATTGATCCATCGGCCAACACTATTTGCCGGTCGGCACTGAAGATGGCCGGCCGGCCAAATCTTCCTGCAGAAACTGGTTTTGACAGTAGCAGAGGGCAAAACAAGGCATGGCAATGCATTTCAAGCAAATGTGTGCACCACCACATCCCTTATCATGTTTGTGACTCAAAGGGACATGGTTCTCGATTCTTGGACCACCAATCGCGCATTTCAATGCATGATGGCCCAAGAAACCAAGTAAACACTTTGATTTCAAATGAGATGCACATCAAACAAACAAGAGAAACCCAACCTCCATCATACTCAATTCAAGAGGCAATGCATGTATGCTCATGCAATGCGACCTAGGCATGTTAACTAAGTATGCAACATGGGCATGCAAGCAAGCAATGCACAATGCATGTTAGGCACACAACCTAAGTGAGCAAGCGTGCAAGATATGGAATAATAATGGGAGTGACAAGCATACAAGATGTGATCTAAGCATGCAAGTGTGCAAGGCATGCATCATATTAAGCAACCTAAACATGCAACAACACACAAGTATGCCACAACACACAAGGTGAGCATGCATCAACATGCAAAGGATGGTCTTACACTAACTTGGACAGCTCTCTACTAGGTCCAAAACAGTGGCCGAAATGATGCAACAAAGGCATGAAAACAAACACAAGCATGCATGCACAAGGCCTTAAACATGGAGCATAAGCCATCAACTCTTCAAACGATGAAAGGGATGGAAAATGTGAGTATGCAAGTATGGAACATGGACTGAAATGTGGTCTCCAATGATGCCAAATCATGAGAACAAGCCAAGTAAAGCATGCTAGTGACCCACACACCCAAGGCTAGTAAGCTAGAATGCAAAGAAGCTATACAAAGCATGGAAAGCATGACTCCAAAGACCCAAGACAGACCTTAAGCATGTTAAAACATGACTGAAAACTCCACAAAGCTAAGCCAAAATATGCAAGCATGGTGGTCCAAAGGCAAGATGCATTTCTAGGCAAAATAGAGGAATACAAAGCAAGTGTATGATGCATGCCAAGGGTCAACAAACCAACATGGGACAAAGATAAAACATGCTAAATAAACACCAAATACCCACTGAAATAGAGCCAACACATGTTAGAATGAGGTGCTCCTTTGGAAGGCCATGCAAGGGGTTGTTATACACATGCAAGAGGGACACTCAATATGACCAAAATAACTCTGGAAATGGCTTATGGGGGTCCTAAAACCCACTGAAAAATTCCTGAACTGAGCTCAAGAAGTGTGCAAATATAGGCCCCTTTGTAAGGCCAAAAAGGGCATCAAACAAGACAACAAGGAGAGGGGATGGCCCTCTCCTTCTTAGGACCTTAAACCACCATCCTCACCACTGAAATCCCTCAAGATTTTAGTGGTGAGGAGGCCCAAACAAGGTGGTCCCGGAGCTTACTAAAAATGCACAAAAATGAGGCCAAACAAGGCCTAAGAGCGGGTAGACAACCCCAAACACAAAAGTGTTCTTGAACAAACTTAAAAAGGAGCTAAAAAAAAGACTTTTTTCTGTTATACACAAAGCTTAAATCAGCATGCAAGATAGGTCAAAAGCTAATGCAAGATTGGGGAAACTAAAGCAAAGAAGTTACCCTTGAAGAACCTTGATGAACAGCAAGGTCAGACCTCTTCTTATGATCAAAACTAGCTTAAAACTCCAAGAACAAACCCTCAAGGCCTCTCAAGTCGAAGTGTGGTGTAATGGTGTGTGTGTTGGTGCAATACTATGGTCAAAACACACTTTAAGGCTCTTAAACACACACAAAGGATGAGAGAGAGGGAGATATATAGAGAGAGGGTGTATATATATTAGATATATATGCCCTAGGTTTGGTTTTTGCTGAACCAAAACAATGGAGAAGGAGGCTTTCTTATATAGGCAAAGGGAAGGGCTTGAAGCTTATAAGACAAGCTAAAAAGAAAGGGTCAAGGGGGGCAAAGGGGGCAAGGCTTATTAAGGAAGCCAAGCTGGGGGTGCAAGCTTCTTGAGGAAGCCAAGACAAGGGATCAGAGCTTCCTCAAGAAGCCTTGAGCAAAGGGTGCAAAAAGAGGGGTCAAAGGTGGTCAAAGGTGCAAAATAGCCACATATATGCACGGGGAGCAGGGTCTGTGCATCCCAGCTGGCACAACTGGCATGCACCATGCCTGGAAGGTGCAAAAAGGTCAAACTGGCCAGAAAAGGAGGTCGTCGGCCAAAATAAATGGTCGGTCGGCACAATAAATTTCCGGTCGGCTAAATAGATTGCTGATAGATGCTTCCAAGGTCAAAAAGTGGCCGGTGGATGTCCAATTGAAGCCCTGGAAGTTAGATTTCCAATGGCGCAAACCTTGCATTAAAATTCATCCTGTGCAAAAAGTTATGCCCTTTTTGGTGAAGCCGCGCAGATTCGATCCAACCGGGATAATGCCCAACTTCAACCAATCATACCTCCCCCACCCAGACTTGGCTTTGAGAGATTCTTGAGTGCAAAATGAAGCCCCGGAAGTAAGCTTTCCAATGGTGGTGGCCTCATAGCTAAAATCTAAGTATGTAGATGAATAAGCCTAATTCAGCGAGGGCCGCTTGACTCTCTCTTCTACCCGGATCCTTGCCGAACTTCTTCTCCAACTTGTTTTCTCCCCTCTTCTCCTATTTTCTTCAACTTCAAACCCCTAAGTAAGGTGTTTTGAAAGATTTTTCAAAGATTTCATCTCTCTTTCATTAATTTCCACTTTGTCCTTGCTCGGTTTATCGAAAAGCGCATCATTTGACAAAATGTGAGCCTCGGAACATTGTAGAAACTTTATTTCAAAAATGTTTTGAAAGAGAGGGTTTTAAGGTCTAAAAACCATCCAAAATAACTTTGGTCCAAAATGGAGTGTGAAGTTGAGATTTGTCTCTCTTCTTGCCGAAGAAACTAAACCTTTGCCCTGCACACCTGTCTCCACCAAGTAAACCATCAGTAACGCCTAAGTCTTATGGGCTGTCAAAAATGGGGTGTCTACAGGCATGCATTGAGCATTGTAAATGAGTTAAAAGGATAAGAATGAAGCCTAAAGAGGAATATGTGAATTAAGAACGGATTGGATTGTTTGTGACCCATTGTGTTCATGGAATGTGTAGGGTCGAGCTCCAGGGCAAATCATCTAGCTGATCACTGTGAGTAATATCTTAATAAAGATATTTCGAAGTATGATGATTGTCCAATTGCTTATTTCTCTATAAGCCTTATGAGTTCGCTTATTTGAGTCGTGGGCAAATGTTTGCTATGCCAAATGAATGGGCCAGAGGCCAATCTGACAAGAATGAATGGGCCAGAGACCAGTCTGACATGAATGAGTGGGTCAAAGGCCAGTTTGACATGAATGGATGGGCTAAAGGCCAGTTTGACATGAATGAAAGAACGAATGGGCCAAGGGCCAGTTTGACACGAATGGAAGAATGAATAGGCCAGAGGCCGTATGACACGAATGAATTGGGCCCGAGGCCATATGATGTGTTTGGAACCGCGGTCACTTAACCTATATTTATACATATATATGCTAGATAGAAATACGAATTGGGCCCAAGGCTGTTTGAAGCACGTTGTTCTAAATACCGTTTGTGTAACTTCTTTATTTGATATTATTCACTGGGCTTTCGCTCACACTCATTCATGTGTTTGTAGGTGAGCCAAGAGAGGTCCAAACCCAGCCTCAGTGAAGTTTGTGTGGAACAACCAAGGTTTTGAAGAGTCAGCCCTTACGTCTCACGCACGAGACTCGTCTTCGCCCTTTTGCTATCTTGTTTTATTTTGTCGTGTTGGCGAGGACTTTGGATACGCTTGTATATAGTTTTGATTGGCTGACCTAGACTTGAATGATCCTGTATGTACAGAGCTTTGTGTTAGTATATATTTTGATGTGAGTTATTAACATGTATATGTATGGTTTATTATGATGTGCTATATAAGCACGGCTCTATGGATAAAAGTTTGAAATTGCTTCCGTTTGGCCCCTTTACTCTGATGAGTTACGTCTAGTTTGGTTTGAGGCCGTAGGTAATCCCTTGATTACTGGCCGGTTATGTTCTTAACCCATAGGGGCGGGTTCGGGTCATGACATATTCGGGCACTCAAAATGAGCACAAAGATGCACAATCATCGGGTGCACAAACGATGATGTCTGAGTTTTAAGGTTGGTAAAAAATGGGGTGCCTACAGTAGGCTATACAAGCACTACTAAAGTCATTTTACTAGTATTAACCAAAAGAATCGGCACCTAACAGCGCGAGTTTCTAGACTTTTACCAAGGACACACAGGCCAACATCATAACCATAACCTAACCATATTCACCAAGGTAATCACCCATTTTTCTCAAAATCAATACATTTACAATGTTCATTATGAAATGATGCTCAATGCACAATGTATGAGAAATTAGTTTCAATTTAATCTAATCCTCATTTAATGTCTACAACAATCAAAACTATCCTCCACTGATAGCCTAAAACAGATATATCTATACAACTAATAGTTTCCAATCAAAATATATAATTCCATCCTTTTACAATGGGAGTGATATTACATATCTAACTCCACCATCATCATCAACATAAGCATTGTTCCAATCTTATAAAACCCAACATTATTTTCCATTTCCTTTCACAAATCCAAATGTTTCAAATTTTAGAACAAAAACCCTATTTACTTATGAAATCAATTTTAAGAAAGGATATCCACCATTTTAACATATTTCAACCATAAACACATCCCCACAATGCTTCTCAAGAACCCATTTGGAAAACCCTTCTTTTGATTTCAAAATCAAACTCTAGGTTTTCCCAAAAATTTCCAAATCTCCAACCCATTTCAAAGAGCAAATAAATAAGCTAAAAATAATGTTAAAGGTCAAGAAATCCCTACCTCAAAGTAGAAGACAAGAGAGAACAAGAGTTAAACTTTGGCGGAGTCAGAAACAATAACTCCTCCGATTAAAGCGAAGCGCTTGACATGCTCTACCTTTTTCTCCAAAGGACTAGGGTGATAAAACCAATGGATTGAGAGCATTTAGAGCTAGAACGTAAGAACTAGAGAGAGAGAGAGAGAGTGAAGATCTAGCCTTTTGAAATGTTTAGAGAGAGAATGAGATGAAAAAGTGACTCAAAATGGCCTTTTCTCGGACTGATATACGCACAGACTGCTTGTGTAACGTCCCCGGAAATAATAACCATAATTCATCCTAAGATATTAATTAAATAACAACATGTACCAAAATAATTGTCTTTCATTCACATGATCCCATTGTACAAAAAAAAAACACATGCAATTATACATTTATAAGTCCTAACCTTGAATCTATAGCATGTGCCATAATTAATGATATGAAATAAAAGTTAACAGATATATAAATGCCCTAGTGGCTACAACTTTCCGAGACGATCCTTGGTTACAACAAAAGTGAGTTTTAAGTCAATACAGCTTAAGCCTTAGGCTTGTACAAAAATAATTACAGTAATAACAAAAAGAGAAGCTCTTGGCTCCAAGTCCTCCCAAGCTACGGCCTTGGCAGAGGCATATCATCAGCACCCGAAAATGGTTTGCCATATAGGATAAGCCAAAGCCTAGTAGAGATACTCTAAAATAGTGTATGAATCTTAACAAAGTTATAAGGTGAATGCGTATGCAATGCTCATGCCAAAACATTTTATATCTCTTTCCAAAAACCATGCAGTACCAGGTTTACATCACAATTCATGAAAACATTTCATTTACAACAGAAAACGGGGTAGTGGATACAAGCACTAAGAATCTTTAGGTATGTGTCTGTCGGTAGGCTATATAAGCACTATCAATGCCATTTTTACCGGTATTAACCGGAAGGCTCGACACGTAACTGCACAGATTTCTGGACTTTCACCGAGAACATACACGCCAACAATAATACCACAACCACACCCCCTACCCAAATTCACCAAGATATTAACCCATTTTTCTCAAAACAATATACATTTTCAGTGTGTTAAGTATGCAACAATGTTCAATGCAAATGGATGAGAAATTAGTTTTAATTATCTTATTTCTCATGCAATTTCTATAACAATTATGGCTATCCTCCACCGATAGCCCAAAACATATAGATAATTTTCAATAAAGATATACTTCCAAAATTTCAAGATGGGAGTGATAATGCATATCCAACTCCACCACCACCACCATCATCATCATCATTCCTATTTCATAAAACCCAACATCATTTCTATTTCCTTTTTACAAAATCAACTATTCACTTTTTAGGGCAAAATCTCATTTTCTTTATAAATCAATTTCAAGGATAAAAATTCACAATTTTATCACCACTCAACCATATTTACAAACCCATAATCATATTCAAGAACCCATTTGAAAACCCTATTTTAATTTTTAAACCAAACCCCTAGATTTTGTTCAAAAATCCCCAAATCACAATATTATTTAGAAAAGCAAATAACCAAGTTAAAAATCATACAAAAGTGTGGAGAAATTGCTACCTTAAAGACAAGGACAAAGAAGAACAAGGGTTGGAACTTGACGAAGCCAGAAATGAATTTTGTTCTGATCAAATGGAAGCTCTCGGTGTGCTCTACTCATTTTCCCAAAGGATAATGGTGTAAAAACCAACAGATGATAGGGTATTTAAGGTTTAAAGCTAATTTCTAGAGAGAGAGAGGAAGAAAATCTGGGGTTTTGAAATGTTTAGAGAGAGAGAGATGAAAAAGTGATCCAAAAAGTGGCTTTTACGAATTGATACACGCGCAGACCGCTCGAGCGACCAAAACACTGCTCGAGCAACCAGACACAAAAGTGAGACCACTTGAGCAAACAAAGTTACCGCTCGAGCGCACAATGATGCCCTCCTAGAAGTTTTGCAAATAGAGGCTAATTGCTCGAGCTCAAGAAGGACCACTCGAGCCAAGATTGCTTGAGCGCAAGAAACATTGCTCCAGCGAAGAACACTACCCTCCCAATATCTCTGCAGACCTACAAAAATTCTGGAAGTTCTTGAAGACCACTCGAGCGACCAAAGGATCGCTCGAGCAAACTGACTGAAGTTTGGGCAAGGACTTATTTGAAAAACGGACTCCCAACCTATTCTAAATGCAACAACGAGATCCAAATAACCAAACTCAATCAAGAATAGAATGTGCAAGGGTATGAACAATCATGTAAGACAAGGAATCCCAGATCCAAAATAATAAACTAAATCAGAATTGTTATAGCTCGAGCGACCAAAACCACCGCTCCAGTGCACAATGACCCCCTCCCAAAAGTTTAGACCTGCAAAAGACCGTTCGAGCGCAAGAAGGACTGTTGGAGCGAAGATATCACACTTCCAACAGTTTTGCAGACTGTAAAAGACTGCTCGAGCGCAATAAAGACCGCTCAAGCAAACGGGCAAAAATCTGGACAACAACTGATTAAAAAACTCCTACCTGTTTCAAACGCAACCAAAACTCCTAATAGCCAAACTCAACAAGCAACAAGATGGAAATGAGATGAACAACAGTTAAATACATGGATTCTTGGATTCAAAATCAAGAAATGGGTTGAGTCTAAACTGGAATCATTATAATCTCCTCCCTTAAGGAATTTCGTCCCCAAAATTTAAAAACAACTAACATTCATTGAAAGTAAAGCAAATCATATATCATCTAAACTTGTAACAATGATACATTGAGTTTTTCAACACCAACTATTATAATTAAGTTCCTTAAAACATATACAATGTTTATATATATTACAACATAAATAAGATTTTCAACACAAGTCTCAAATATTAACAAAGAGGTCAGGATATTTCTTATGGACCTCTGCCTTATGCTCTCAAGTCGCTTCCTCAACCTTATGGTGTCTCCATAACACCTTAACCAATGTAATAGTCTTGCCTTACAAGACTTGGTCCTGAGAGTCTAAAACCTGTACCGGTCTCTCCTCATACGAGGCATTCTCATCTACCTCTAACTCAGTCCAATCCAATATGTGTGAAAGATTAGGCTTATACTTTCAAAGCATACAAATACGGAACATGTTATGAATCCCGAAAGGTTGTGGTGGCAAGGCCAAACAATAAGCTACCTTCCCAATCTGCTCTAGAATCTTAAAAGGCCCAATAAATCTAGGAGACAACTTTCTGCTCTTCCTGAATCTCATTAAACCCCATCTCAGTGATATCTGTAGGAGAACGTGATCTCCTACCTTAAAGGACAAATGTCTCCTCCTACGGTTGACATAGCTTTTCTGGCGACTTTGAACAAAAACCAACCTCTTACGAATAAGCGTGACCTTCTCCGCCGTTTCTCGAACAAACTTAGGACCTAACATAGGTGCGTCACCCTCCTTGGCCCAACACACTGGGATTTACACAGTCATCCATACAAGGCCTCAAACGATGCCATACTAATACTCGCCTGAAAGCTATTATTATAGGGAAACTTCACGAAAGGTAAATGCCTCTCACACGATCCCTTAAAATCCAAAACACAACCCTAAAGCATGTCTTCTAAGATCTGAATGGTTCGCTCGGACTGCCCGTTAGTCTGAGGATGATAGGCGGTGCTAAACGTCAATCTAGTGTCCAAGGCATTCTGTAGGCTTTGACACAACCATGCCATGAAATGAGGATCTCTATCCGAAATGATAGTCACAGGGACCCCTTGAAGTCAAACTATGTCCCTAATATAAAGGTTGGCAAGATAATCTACCGAGTCACTCATGCACATAGGCACAAAGTGTGCTAATTTAGTTAACCGGTCGACTATCATCCATATGGTATCATTTCCCCGTTGAGTCCTCAGAAGACCCACAACAAAATCCATCATGACATGCTCCTATTTCCACTCGGCTATAGGTAACGGTTGTAACAAACCTGCTGGTTGTTGGTGCTTGGCCTTTATTTGTTAACGAGTATGGCACCTTGAGACAAACAAGGCTACATCTTTCTTCACTCCCCTCCACCAAAACTGGCAGCTAAGGTCATGGTACATCTTTGTGCCTTCCGGGCGTACCGCAAGGTGTGAATGGTGGAACTCTCAAAGAACCTCTTCCCTACAAGATTCTGGCATGAAAAAGCGATCTAAATACCTCACACTCGAGTCTGAATACACGTTCAAGCCCTATTCCACCTTCCCATTAGCTATCTTTCCTCTGGTAACCTCTATTTTGTGATTGCATCTTTGTGCTTCTATAGCTCGGCTCACTAGTGTAGGTTGTGCAACTACAGTGAACAAAATGGTTGACTCAACATACTTGTTAAGATGCAAGTCAAAACTCGCCAATAGCACCCATCTCTCATTCCCATATGGCAATACTAGCTACACTACTTACGGATTTCCTACTCAAGGCATCAGCCATTACATTGGCCTTCCCGGGATGATAGTGCAACTTGAAATCATAATCCTCTATAAACTCCATCCATCTCCTCTGCCTCAAATTCAAATTCTTCTATGAAAATAGATATTTTAAACTCTTGTGATCGGAAAACACCTTGAATCTCTCACCATATAAATAATGCCTCTAGATTTTTAAGGCAAAAATCACCGCCGGTAGCTCTAGGTCGTGAGTAAGATAATTTCTCTCATGTGTTTTTAACTGCCCGCGAACTGTATGCTACCACTTTTCCCTCTTGAATCAATACACAACACAACCCTTCTCGAGATGCATCATAATACACTAAATAGCCCAAACCCCTCTCCAAAATAATCAATACTAGAGCAGTGGTGAGTCTAACCTTAAGCTATTGGAATGACTTTTCACAAGTCTCACTTCACACCAACTTCACCCCCTTCCTCGTTAATCTAGTCAATGGTGAGGCCAATCTAGAGAAGTCTTTCACAAAACATCGGTAATACCCGACTAAGCCCAAGAAACTTCGGATCTCAAAGGCATTCTTAGGTTGTTCTCAATCTTGCACTGCCTCTATCTTAGAAGAGTGTACCATTACCCCTTTCCCGGATATCACATGGCCTAAGAACTTAACTTCTTTTAACTAGAACTCATACTTCCTGAAACTTAGCATATAGACTTTGTGCTCTAAGCAACTCAAGTACAATCTGCAAGTGTTCCTTCTCAGA
Source organism: Camellia sinensis (assembly GCF_055761805.1). Lineage (NCBI taxonomy): Eukaryota > Viridiplantae > Streptophyta > Magnoliopsida > Ericales > Theaceae > Camellia > Camellia sinensis. Next base: position 174,834,121 of record NC_138962.1, on the reverse strand, counting down.
GAGTGACTAGATTAAGATGTCGTCAATGAAGACAACCACAAAATGATCTAAGAACTCATGAAAGATTTGGTTCATCAAATCCATAAACGAAGTCGATGCATTGGTTAGCCCAAAAAGCATCACTAAGAACTCATAGTGGCCATACCGCGTACGGAATGCCATTTTTTGAATATCCTCCTTATTCACCATCAATTGGTGATAACGCGATCTCAAGTCAATCTTGGAAAAGCAAAAAGACCCCTTTCAACCGGTCAAACAGATCATCTATACGAGGTAATGGGTACTTGTTCTTAACAGTTACCCAGTTTAACTTCCGATAATCGATGCACAATCGTAAGGTGCCATCTTTCTTCTTAGCAAAGAGAGTCGGTGCTTCCCAAGGCAATGTAGTAGGGCGAATGAAGCCCTTATCTAACAACTCTTGGAGTTAAATCTTCAACTCATATAACTCGGCAGGTGCAAATCTATATGGTGCATAGAAATCGATGTCGTGTTAGGTACTAAGTCAATGGAGAATTCAATCTCTCGGTGGGGTGGCAAATTAGTAGGATTTTTAGGAAAGACATCTAGGTATTCACAAACTATCCTCGGTAATTTAACTCGGATCATATCACTCTTATTACTCAAGAAAGCTGCAAGAAGACAACTAAGGTCGCCCCAACAACGACAGTCATATACTAGCGATAAAACTTTATTAGCTCGGTCCCCTAGAAAATAAAAACAGTCACCACTCGAGGTGCACACCGTAACTCTCTAACGGTAACAATTTATAACAGCATGGTACGAAGACAACAATCCATGTCTAAGATGACATCGAAACCCGACATGTCTAATAATACAACAGCAAAAAGAAGTCGGCGATCAGCAACCTCAATCTCATAACCACGACATCCCCAGTCCAAGTCAACCTTACCCCCAACTGGTGACTCTACCCTAAGTGGAGATGCTAACTGAGTTACCTTTAACCCCAAAACTAATGCGAATGCTGACAAAATGAAGGAATGCGATGCACCAGTATCAATCAACACATTGGTAATAGAATTGAACAACAAAAAGTTACCTCTCATAATAGAGGGTGCTGGAAACTGATCTGGCATGATAACAGCATACGTACGCCCGTTGGGTCCCTACTCTACCTACTTACCCCTCGGAGCATAAGACTGGTAAGTTGATTGAGCCGAAGAGGCTCCCTGAGTGGCCCTTGAGGCCTGTGCTGACTGGGTGGGCTGATGGCTCAGTGTCTGTCTCGAACCAGATGCACTAGATGTCTTACTTGCCTATAGGTAAAACCTCCTACCCACACTGATAACAGGTAGGTCGCTGCCCTCTCCCCTGAATTTGGCTCTGTAGATGAGTCGAAGACGGTGCAGACTCTTGCCCTCCTCTTCTCTGCAAGAAAACTGAAGACTTATGGCCCAACTAACCATACTTAAAGCAAGTGATCCCATCTTGACTACCTTTCCCTGAACCAGAACTTGGTACAAGAAAAGTGGATCTGAACTGTGCTGCCTGGGATTGCTGTAGGGTGGAACCCCTCTGCCTTTTGTTTTCCCAAGTCTTTCCCTGAACCTCTTGACTCCTCTGCTTGGAGCCCTTCATCCTCTTATCCTCCACCTAAATCACGGTCTCTAATGAGCTGTCGCTTCCACAAGTCGACCATAATCCCTAATCATAGACCTAACCACCTTGAAAAGGAGCTCGATCCTCAATTGCTTCTTGAACTTGACACAACGACATTCCTCCATCGCCACAAGTTCCGATATAAACCTAGAACGACTAGTAAAAGCGACCTCAAACTCTGCTACAGGTGTGTTTGGTTGCTTGAGCTTCAAGAACTAATCCCTCAACTTCTCCCTAGCAATGGGAGGCAAGAACTTGTCCTGGAAGGCATTTAAAAAGGCCTCTCAAATAACCCTATTACGCCCTCACGCATACTTCCACTATTGACCCACATCTCCTTTTAGCTGGAAGGATACCAAGGTCACCATTAAATCGTTGTCCTCAATGCCAAGCTTCTTAAATGTCTTTAGCATCTACTCAAGCCACTCATCTGCCTTTAGTGGCTCCTTCAAGTCCCCAAAAACTCATTCGGATTCGACCAGAAAAACTCCCTCTTCAGAAAGGACGGTCCTGTCTCGGCAACATGGGTCTGGACTTGATTATCAATCCTATGAATGTCCATAGATTCCCGTAAAGCACCAGCCATTTCACAGGCCAAAGCGCCCATGGCTTACTGACCTGTTGGCTCAGCCACGTTGGCCTGACCAACTCTCTCCTCCTACATCAGAATGTCATCCGATAACGGCACCTCCTGCAGGCTAGGCCTACCACGCCTACCACCACCACGTCCATGTCCTAGCATCCTAATAAAGGTAACACAGCAGATTAGCACATTTACAAATGTGCCGAAGCTAATTCACTCACGTCCTAATATGGTGGACAACAACTAATTCACTCCACATAAACACCTAATCACATAAACACAAACGAACTTCCTTTCTAGATAGTGATCGTCGTGTGACATTGCTAGAGTTCCAGTTAGAAATAGTAGTGATCAAGTGCTCTTCTAATAGGACTTCTAGAAACTCGTAGACCCAATCAATATCTAAGAAATTAAATCCCATACTCATTTAGTCACATAAGCATGTTATCACATAACATAGTAGGTCTATTTCTAATGTCATCTAATAAGAGAACCCATTGTGGTAAAAACCACGTCCTATGATCCCAAAGTATTCAAATCTGGTAGCCCTAATACCAAGTTGTAATGCCCCAAAATAAATAACAATAACCCAACTCATAACATTACTTACAAATGATCAACAACATCATATTTTCAATTCCATTCATAACTTCGAACAAAACAAAATATGATGTATGCAATATACATTCATAAATCTTAGATTCTGAATCTATAGCATATGGCATGGATACATGAATTAAAGTAAAAGTAAAACTAAATAATTATATGCCCTAATGGCTACAACTTTTTGAGTCGATGCTTGGGTACAACAAAATGAGTTTAACTCAATACAGGTAAAGCCTGAGGCTTAAACAAAAATAATTACATTAATAAACAAAAATGAAGCCCCCCTAGCTCCAAGTCCTCCTAAGCTATGCCCCTAGTAGAGGCATATTATCGGCACTTGAAAGTTTTTTTCCACATAGGGTGAGCCATTCCAGTAGAGATACTCTAACACAGTATATGAATCTTAACAAAATTATAAGGCGAATGCACATGCATGCCATTAGTCAAAGATTCCTCGTTTTCCATCTCCAAACAATGCAATGCCAGATTATAAATCAATTCATTAAAATAATCCTTTTTTAATAGAAAACAGTTCAGTGGATACAAAACACTGAAAATCTCTAGGTACTTGTCTGCCAGTAGGCTATGCAAGCACTACAAAAGCCATTTTACCGGTACTAATCGGAGGGATCAGCACCTAACCGCGCAGGTTTCTGGATTTTTACCAAGGACACACAAGCTAACATCACAACCATATCCACACCCCTTAACCAAATTAACCAGGATATTCACTCATTTTCCTCAAAATCAATACATTTACAATGTTCAATATGAAATGATGCTCAATGCACAATATATGAGAAATTACTTTCAATCTAACCTAATCTTCATTTAATGTCTATAACAATCAAGACTATCCTACACCGACAGCCCAAAACAGATATATCTATACAACAAATAGTTTCCAATAATTCCATCATTTTATAATGGGAGTGATATTACATATCCAACTCCACCATCATCATCAACATAAGCATTGTTCCAATCTTATAAAACCCAACATCATTTTCAATTTCCTTTCACAAATCCAAATATTTCAAATTTTAGAACAAAAATCCCCTATACTTACAAAATCAATTTTAAGAAAGGATATCCACCATTTTAACATATCTCAACCATAAACACATCCCCATAACCATTCTCAAGAACCTATTTGGAAAACCCCTCTTTTGATTTCAAAATCAAACCCTAGGTTTTCCCAAAAATCCCCAAATTAGTAGCCGATTTCAAAGAGCAAATAACTAAGCTGAATTTTTTTTTATTAAAGGTCAAGAAATCCCTACCTCAAAGTAGAAGACAAGAGAGAACAAGAGTTAAACTTTGGCAGAGCCGGAAACAATAACTCCTCCGATTAAAGCGAAGACCTTGACGTGCTCTACCTTTTTCTCCACAGGACTAGGGTGAGAAAACCAATGGATTGAGAGTATTTAGAGCTAGAAGGTAAGAACTATAGAGAGAGTAAAGATCTAGGGTTTTGAAATGTTTAGAGAGAGAATGATGAAAAAGTGACTCAAAATGGCCTTTTCTTGGACTGATATACGCACAGACCGCTCGAGTGACCAAAACACCACTCGAGCGTAAGGCACAGTAAATGACACTGCTTGAGCGATCAAAACCACCCCTTGAGCGCACAATGACCCCCTCCCAGAAGTTCAAACCTGCAAAAGACCGCTCGAGCGCATGAATGACTACTTGAGCGAAGATACCACACTTCTAGTAGTTTTGTAGATTGTAAAAGATTGCTTGAGTACAACGTAGCCAAAACTCCTAATAGCCAAACTCAATAAGCAACAAGATGGAAATAAGATGAACAGTAGTTAAGTACATGGATTCTTGGATTCAAAATCAAGGAGTGGGATGGGTCTAAACCGGAATCGTTATAAGTCCATTAATGATGCTAGGGCATTTGTTAACCCAAAAAGCATGACTAGGAATTCATAGTGGCCATATGTGTGCAAAATGTTATTTTTGGTACATTTTCTTCTTTAACCCTTAATTAATGATAACCAAATTTCAAATAAATTTTGGAGAAGCGATGAGAACCGTTGAGTTCGTAGAACATGTCATCTATTCTAGACAGTGGGTATTTGTTTTTAATGGTGACTCGATTCAACTTGTGATAGTCTATAACAACTGTAAAGACCTATCCTTTTTCTTGGCAAAGAGAGTGAGTGCTCCCTATGGCGATGTGCTAGGGTCGATGAAATCCTTATCAAGAAACTGCAAATGTGTATAGTGCCATGCAAATTGGTGTTATGTCTGGCACTAGGTCGATGGAGAATTCAATCTCTCGATATGACGGCAACTCTGTACGGTCTTTTGAAAAAAGATTTGGGTACTCACAAACTACTCTTGGTAACATGCCTTGAATTATGTCACCCTCATCGACTAGGGTGATAGCAAAAAAAAAAAAAAAAAAAAAGAAGCTAAGTTCACCTTGACCCTGAAGATCATACAATGGTGGAATGGATCTATCGCCTCGATCACCCAAGAAATAAAAATGATCCCCAACTAGAGAGCGCACCGACACTCTTCTACAATAACAATCTATAGTCTCATGATAAGAAGTCAACTAATTCATGCCAAGAATGACATCGAAGCCCATCTTGTCTAACATAATGAAATCAAATGATAGCCAACGATCTGGAACCTCTATTTTGCAAGAGCATCAGACTCATCTTAAGACCACTCTCTTCCCAATTGTGACTCTACACTCAAAGGAATCTCTAGAATATTAACCTCTAACCCTAAGATAGATGAAAATATTGATGAGATAAATGAATGCGAGTCTTGGACTTGATTAGTATTGTGAAGTAGGGGAGAGTGCATTACTTTCGGTGTTTTGTTTATCGTATTGAGTCATTGAGATTTCTTTCCTACTCTTACTTAACCTCTCGTAACTTTTCCAGGTTAAAAATTTTAGGGTTTTGGGCATTGGAACTTGCCTTGGGTTGCAAAATCAATTCTTAGTTTCTAGGCAAAAATGCTCGTGAGAGATTGAAAACTGCCCGAGTGGATGCTCACAGAGTTTTCCAAAAATTTTCAGAGTTTTCTGGGTAGAAAACTGCTGGAGTGGATTTTGGGTCTCACTTGAGCAAATTTTGGGCAGATTTTCTGGGCGGCTCTCTAGAGCAATTTGCCCATGAGGCAATAATTTTTGCTCGTGTGGATTGGAAATTCCATTCGTGTGGAATTGAAACCACTTGAGCAGATTTCAGAGCGTCTATTTCGAAATTCGTGTTCTTTTTCTCAAAACTGATGCCAAAAAGTGTTTTGCATAGATTTTTGTCTCATCTCTCTCTCTCTCTCTATATATATATATATATTCATCTTTTCTCTTCATTCTCTCTAAAAACACACCCAAATTCAACTTCTCTTTAAGATTTAGCTCAAATCTTCAAGATTTTGAGGGGTTTTTTTTATACCAAATCGAAGAGGGCGACGAGGGCTACATTTGTAACCGATTGGATCGTGTTTTTGTGAACTTTAATTTCTAGGGTTTTCTTCCTCTTCGTTTCCCAAGCTTGAGGTAAGGATAATCTTTGAGTTATATATATATATTTGCAAAATTATGCTTGTTTGAAGCATTTATTACATGTTTGAGTTATGATTTTGGGTTGTTGAACCCTAGATGATGTTAGAAGTTGATTTTATCTATTTTTCCCACAACCTTTGAGAATCTGAGTTATGTTTCAAGGTGTGGGTGTTGTTTTAGAAAAATCTTTTCCAAAATGGAACAAAACCTTGTTTTGGTGGAAACCCTAGAATTTGGGGATTTTGGGAGAAAAAGTTGAGGTAATGTGAAATTTATGCTTGGTGAATTGTTATGTGAAGAAATGATGGAGGAATTCCTATGGTTGTATCAAATGAGGGAATTTCATGAAGGAAATGAGAATAGTTGATTTTAAAACTTATTGTTGGTTTGTCTTGGAAAAATCGAGTTTAAAAAATGATGTTTAACATGTGGAGAATACATGAATGTTGATATTGTTATATTGTCTCTTGGAAATATATATTATGATGTTATATTGATAAGATCTGAAATTTGATCACAATGGATGATTGTGTGGATGAATTAAGAAATTGAGAAATCTCAAGGTAGTTTTGGTCTTCCACACGTAGGATACCAACCTAGGAATTACCTGAGTCCTATTTACCGCCCCTTTGAACTACATTGAAATCATTGAATTGTTACATTCTCAAATTGCATTGTGTACAAAAGTTTCAAAAGATAGAGATGTATGTTTTTTTAAACATGGCATAGCATATGCATTCATCCCAAGAGATTGTATAAAATATATATACTGTGTTAAGATTTTCCTATTGGGTTTTGTGCTTACCCTATGGATTTTGTGCAGGAAAAGATGTGGTGATCTTGTCGAGTTAGAGATGTGGAATATGCTTTCAGAGTACAAGGCTCTTTTCTTTGTTCTAATTATTTTTGACAAGCCAAGGGTTTTACATGTATGGGTTCGAAAAACCATTTTTGTATAACCGGGCTTAAGCCTTGAAATTTGTAGCCCTTGAGGGCATTAATTCGTACTTGACTGATCATGCCACATGCTATAGATTCATGTTCTTGGAATGTTGAATGTATAACCGCATGTAGAACATTCTTTTGTAAACCTCTGGAGTTTAATGAATATCCATGTTAGGAATTGATGATAATGCCTTGACTGAAGGCTTTGAGTTTGAGCTTATAGCACTAGATGCGCCCCTAGGCTATGAGAAAAACTGTTTGATGTGATTGGACTGGCAACACTAATAATAGGTAGGTTGTTGTCCCATACTCAGTGATTAACTTGGTGCACGAGTTTGCTACTGTCCTCTCCCTCTACAGGCACTTAGGTGACTTATGGCCTAGCTGACCATACTGATAGCAAACCATTACATTTTATCTAGTCCTCCACGAACTCAAACCTGACAATAGTAATATTGACCTAATCTGTTGTGATTGGAGCTAATATGAGGTGGAACCTATTTAACTATTGTTGCTCCTGGTGCCAACATGTCACGCCCCACTTTTTATTACTCGGATTACTATTACCAAGCCTTTATTATACATTCAATTTCAGAGTTAGCGCGTAATATTCTCAAGGAATAAATCAATGGGATTCTCTCAATCGGATGAAAGAATGCAACACGAAATACAATTAAAGAAATTTCCCATAGGCTTACATCATTTAAAAGTCAAGAAGAAGGGTATAACCCTTTTATATCAATGGCATTCTGCCTACACATAAAGAGGCCCCGTGGCCAACAAATAAAGAAGATCCAAAATCTTGTAGTACGTTGTGATAATCACCTGAAAAAGATTGAACAACGTGGGATAAACATATAGTCCAGTAAGGATCTCAGCATGATCCTCAACAATAACAACTTACAGATAGTTATGATCATGAATGCTAATCTCATACCATATAAATAATGTGACATTTTATAACCAAAGTATATACATATATATGTACTGTTCTCAAAATCATTTAATTATTTAGCAACATCAATTTCCACTTTTACTACCCTTTTTCCCAATGAACAACTCTTACCCATTTCCGTGTTCCATTTGTGACAAATACCCATAATACCCACTTTATTTTTGAAAACACGTTCACCAAAACCAATGCTCTCATATATTTATCAATTCAAAATAAGAACCCAAGTCTGACTCCACACATTCATTGCATTTCAACCTTACATTCAAGTTAAAGAAATATCATCAATAATTCATTGTTGGTAAGCAACTCCCTCAACCACTCTCAACACATCCAAACATACTCAAACACATCTACACTACATATAAGACAATTCAACCTCGTCGAATCATGATTGTAACGCCCCCCAAAAAAATTGCATTAATCCCATCAATTTAGACATGCGTTGATATAAGATATAAACATCATTCTATTCATCAGAATAATTCTTTACAAAGCATTACATGTTAACAACGAAAGCAAATGCCCTACGAGCTTACAGTTTTCCAAGTTAACACTTGGTTACAAGGAATAGAGTACTAACTCAAATACACATTAAGCCTTTGGCTTGAAATTACATGTAATAAAACAAAAGATAACACAACCACAACGTCTGCCTGCCTCTAGCCTCTCAAGCTATGTCCTTGGAGGTGGCATGCTTCCTGTACCTGAAAATGGTGTCCCATATAGGGTGAGCTATAGCCTAGTAGAAATACACTAAACCAACTATAAGCAATGACTAAAAGATTAGCAGTTGATAGATGGTCAACACTTGTACACTCGTTTACCTCACATTACTGTTCCATGACATTCGTGTCTGTATTACAATTCACTTTCCTTTTCTTATTCAACTTAGAGTTTGAAAACAAGGCTCAATGCCCTGGCCAAATCATTTGATGAGATCATAATTCCCCACTAGAACACTTTCAAAATTCATGATGGATATACATGTTGGTGTCATATCTAAGTCAAACAAAACATTTCCATATTTCTCAGTAATATACATTTCAGTGCTATATCAAATCTAACAAACAATTCCATATTTCACGAATGATAATGATATACATTTTAGTGCTATATCAAATCAACAAACAATTACATGCTTCACGAATGGTAATGATATACATTTTAGTGCTATATCAAATCAAACAAACACTTCCATATTTCACGAATGATAATGATATACATTTTAGTGCTATATCAAATCAAACAAACACTTCTAATTCATAGCCTGATACACATTATAGTGTTGTATCACTGTCACAAGAAAACACTTCTAATTCGCAGCCTGATACACATTGTAGTGCTGTATCACTGTCACAAGATTCGGTTTAGAGGTTCAGCCCCGTTCTTCCAATAAACCGTGGAGTACAGCCCCGTTCTCCTCCCACACAATACAATACATATAAACAATTATCATATACAAATTCAACCTATCAATACAACATTTTGATGTATTAAACCAATTGCCATGTTCATTAGCATACTCAATAGATTAGCCTTAGTTTGCCTAATCATCATACATTGCCTACAACAATCAAGACTATCCTCCACCGATAGTCCAATACAGTTATTTCTAAATAGGAAATAAATGCACCAATTTGATATATTATCAACAGTTTAACTAGGTGAGCGATAAGTGAGTCCAACTACACCCTTTAACCCCATATCTTTCTAATTTGAATATTTCCTATTCAATTTCTCAATTCCCTAAATTTCTTGTACAAATTAATTTATCAATGTAATTAGGGCTTTACCCTTAATCTACATAACAACACTAAGGTTCCATTTTCTTCAATAGTTCAACATTAGCCTCATTTCTCTTTATTAAACATGCATATAGGTTTACATATAACAAATCCCCATCTTTTGTAAAATTACACAAAGACCCAAACTTTCTCAAAATACCCAACAACCCCCAACATGTTAAAATGCTAAAATTCAAAGACAAAACTCATAAGGAGGAGTAGGATATCCCTACCTCAAACTCGGAGCTCAAAGGGAGTAGATGACGAAACTCAAAGTGCTCCAAAACTCAATATGCTTGGATCAAAACGTAGCCCTCGACGATCAACACAACTTTTGTAAAGGCCAGAGGTGAGGAAATCAGTTTACTAGATCAATACTTAGAGAGAAGTTGAGTTTTAGTGAGAGAAGCTCTCAAATGGCTTTTTCGGAAAAGTAAAAGAGAGAAAGGATGTTGAAAAGTGATTTAAAAAATGCACAGCTGCCAACTGATATACGCATGATCCGCTCGAGCGGATAATAGAACGCTTGAGCGTCAAGCACAAAAACTGGACCCGCTCGAGCGCAAGAAGGCCCGCTCGAGCGCTAGGACACAAGAACAAAATACGTCCGCTCGAGCGCGAAAACCAGTTCGCTCGAGCGTAGATTACCCCCTCTCAGAACTTTCACAGACAATGAACACCCCGCTCGAGCTCCAACATACCCGCTCGAGCGTTACCTGCTTGAGCGTAAGGAAACCCGCTCGAGCGTGAAAAACACACCTGCAGAAATTTTGCAGAGGCACAGATACTGGAAGTGTGAAAACTCCGCTCCAGCGTGATATGGTCTGCTCGAGCGCACGACTAAAAAAAAAAAACCAACTCCACGGAACCTACGACCGGAACACTATACATAAAGGGGACAAACCCGGGATCGCTATAACATCACAACATATAATACACATAACTAAGTAAGACAACAATAACAACAAATCTCCGCTCTACTTGCCTCAAGCACAGTAAGCCAATGATTTCACCTCTCAACAACAACATGCCAATTTACCAGACACTAGCTGGAAGGGAATGGTACCTTTGCTCCATTTTACCAGGCGCTAGTTGGAAGGGAATGGTACCTCTGATTCTCAGCGCATTACACCCCTTTCGATCATCACAACATGATAAGGTACAACCAACAAATGCAATGCATACAAGCAACCACAACAGAGTGCAACCAACTCAAGCGTAAAACGTACATGCAACCATTCAACACAACAATGTCATCCTCCACCGATGACCAAGGACAAAACCTCTAAGTGTTTGTATTTCAACACATGTGTTTTACAATTCAATTCTCGTGAGGTGTTAAGTCCAACAATCAAAAACAAGGAAGTAAAGCATTAGTGATCCAAACTCAAGTAAATCTTCGGGACTCATATTATGTTAATGTCTCATTCCATCCATTACAAAACTAATTACCTTTTTCTTCTACAATAACATTCTCCACCTTATGCCTTAATCCAATTCTACTTCATTTCACAAAAATATGACCAATTCACTTTCCATCATTTTAAATAGGAGATTTCTATCATGGCGGCATGTTATAACTCACATCATTTCTATTTAATGGTAAGGTGATTCATTAATAATCTAATTTCATGGTTATATTTTTACAATTAACAATTTATTAATTTATTATATTTAAACATAGTCAATCCAACACCAAAATAATACCCAAATCGTAAGATCCAATTAAATCTTAAATCAAATTCCAACACATTAACCTCATTTCATAAATTCATAACATAATTATTTCACGATTTTCAATCCCTTTTTATCCATTAAGCATTATAACAAGAACTAGGGCTTTATCTCTCTAATAATGAATATAGTGCATCACACCCCAAATTTTAACCTAACATCAATCCATCCCATGCAATCTCTATCTCAACACCCAAGCCTCACATTCCCTATCATGATTTTTGAAAATGAACCCATACCACATGGTTTTGATGCAATAAAAACATACCACATATCTATCTATAGTAGAGGCATTGAAAAGAATCAAAGAGATCCTTACCTTAAGAGAGAAGAGGAGAAAGAGCCCAAAATCGACGTCGCCGAAATACGATCTCCACCAGTCAAGACGAAGCCCTCGACACACTCATCATTTTGGTATAAGGGACTAGCATCAAAATCTCTAAGGATTTCTTGAGATCAAAGAAGGTATAATGTTTTGTGGGTTTGGATAGAGAGAGATGAGAGGAAATGAGAGAAAATATTGTAGAGAGAGAGAGTGATATAATTTGAAAATGAAGGCAAAAGGGACAAAATAACAAAAATATAGCTGAAAGCACGAAATTCGGAGTAAAAACACGCTCTGCTGCACGTGCGGCGTACCTCCCCGCACGTGCGGAGCGGCCCCTCCCGCACGTGCAACTCTCACTTGCGCACGTACGGTCCTTCCCCGCACCACCTCGCGCACCTGCCTTTTTAGGAGTGTGCACCCAGCCTACTGCCCTGTTTCCCACACGTGCGGCTTGACCTCCTGCACGTGCGGCCCTGGCCCTCTTGCCCGGAAAAACTTCGGCTTCCTCCTCGGCACTCTGGAGTCGACCTCGCACCATTCGAGACATGCACAAATTCAGAAATGAAACAATGCAACTGAAAATATCTATAGAAATAATTCTCAGGAACAACGAACACCACTGACGGCACGACTACACTCGAAACCCGACTTCGAACGAAGGCAATATCGACACAACTCTAGAGAATAAGATTAAATACGAACCGGTCATCACACAACATGAGTCTTTGGTCCCCTCTATCTAGAACCCCTTAGCCCATCATCTTTCTCCCAAATTGTGATCTACACATAGGTAACTGCCTAAACTAGGTGATCATACTTCCTAATCATAGAACCAATGACACTTTTTCACTCAAAAACACTAACATAACAACGTTATCAATTAGACCAAATTGAAACAAAATTTAAAACTAAGAGTTAAAATTGAGTTAATTGAAAATATATAGACTAAAATGATACAAAAAGAAAAATTTAGAAACTACATGTGTAATTTGCTCAAATATAAATTTAAAACAGAGAGATATAAGAGGCATATGTATATATGGGTGTTTTTTCATTTTTTTTCACTTTTTTTCTTCTCTATATTTTCATATATTTTAGGTTGACTAAAATTAATTCTAAAAATAAATAAATAAATCAACAAAGGTATCTTAAAGTGTGTCCACATACGAAATACGCAGATTTGTAAAGTGTTCGAATGTGTCCTTCAAAAATAATATTAATTAAAAAAATTTACATGCGATGTAACGCGTCTAACACGTAGACATGCATATTCACAACTTGTAAGTATCAACACGCATAACGCGTAATGCGTTGAACATAACACCTATTTTGAATATTTGGTGCTTTCTAGAGTGACCCCATAAATAGTAGTATCGCTTTCCCTCGAAAGAACAAAACCATGAAATGAAAGCTAGCATTGGCAAAGGACAAGGGGTACCTGCTGTGCTTAGAGCACAGCAGGGTGGGCTGTGCGGGCAAAACGGCATAGCTTTGATGCTTTTTTTTTTTTTTTAAATTATTGTAAAGTTTCTTTAACAGTCTAATTTTGTGGTTTGAAACAAAACAAAGATAAAATCTTACAAATGTTCAAAGGAAAATATTTATTGATATATTTTTATTTCATTTTTATGAGATTTAATGAGTATTTATTGACTAATATTTTTGGCATTTAAAAAAAAAAAAATTAGATGAGACTAGTTTTTTTTTTTTTGGCAATAGGTTGTCTCCAGTTCAATTTTTGGACTGGATAGCACTGTTCAAGTCCGTGGAATCCACCATGGGTCTCATTTTTATCATCTGAACCGTTTATTTTTTTAGTTTACTATGTGTAAATTATCCACCAAAAAATTCAAGTTGATTGGATCTCTGTAACTATATAATTTTATTATATTTGTCTCTGAAAAAAATGAACAATAGGAATGATTTGAAAATAAACCAAATCTTTTTTCAAAGACAAATATACAAAAATTATATAACGATGTAAATCAAATCAACTTAATTTTTTTGTATAGATGATCTATCCAAAGTGACCTAAAAAATGAATGATTCGGATGATCGAAACGAAATCCATGATGGAGCTTAAGCGCCCTAACAATGATGTCTAATCTAATATTTGGACTAAACACATTTCATTCCTCTTTTTTTTTACATTGATATTTATTAGAGTGTAACTAACTATATTTTATTTTTCACAAATAAATACATAAAATTAACAAGTCATCTACAATATGTTTTTCGTTTTTTACATATATTATTTTTAAATTTATCAACACTGACAAATAATTATACTTTAGTCCGTGGAGAATAAAATATCAACAATGATTCATTCCACTAAAAACATCACCACTAATAGCACTAATGCATTAAAAAAGTAATAATAAAAAAAATACAACTCCAAGACTAAAACATCACATCATTAATGGTGGGACCCACTGCCACCTAATTAGTGCTCCCAAGCATTTTTCATAAAATATACATAGTTATATTTTAATAAATATCAATGTAAAAAAAATACAACTAGTAACATTTGATTTTTTAAAAATCAACCTACTGTCAAAAAAAAAAAAAAAAAAAACTAGTATCATCTTCTTTTTTTTTTTTTTTTTAAATGCCAAAAATATTAGTCAATAAATACTCATTAAATCTCATAAAAATGAAATAAAAATATATCAATAAATGTTTTCCTTTAAAGATTTGTAAGATTTTATCTTGTTTTGTTTCAAACCACAAAACTAAGCTATTAAAGAAACTTTACAACAACTTAAAAAAAATAAAAAACAAAACAAAACAAAAGCATCAAAACTATGCCGTTTTACCCGCACAGCACTACCCTTTGTCGAGCAAAAAGGGGTGAAGTAGATATATGTTGATGTTGATGATGAATGAGATGGGGCCAACTTTATTTGACATTTCTTGGAAACTTATGCAATTTTATGAAGGAAGACTTGAACAACAACAACTAGAGTGATGGTCGTACAATTGTTTGATTAGAAAAAAAAATAAAAATAGTAATAATAATGAAAAGTGAAATTGGTAAAAAAAAAAATAAGTAAAATAAAATAAAATAAAAACTATATATATATATATATATATTTGTATGCATTTAATTAGGATAAAAAATTTGCAAGAAAATAGGAATTGTAATTATAAGTAACTACCTTTATAACAAATTAGTTTTTATATATATATATATATATATATATATATTTATACTTTTTGCAAAAAAACTAGAAGCTAAATTACTATGCTATTATGAGTTGTACAAGAAATTTAACTTTTGTGCAACTTTCACCACTTTCATTCAAAATAATTTCATTCCCCCCCCTCCTCCTTTCTATTTCTCTTGCTTTCTATCATTTTCATCGTAACCAAACTTAAGTGAACATTCAATATTGGATTTTTACATGTTATTTAAAAAGATAAAATTAGTTTCTTTTTCCTTAAATAAAAGATGAAGAATTCATTACAAAATTTAACAAGATAAAATATAAAATAAATCAATGAAGGTATCTTAAAGTGTATCCAAATATGAAACATGCAGATTCGTAAAGTGTTTGAATGTGTCCTTCAAAAATAATATTAATTAAAAAAATTTACATGCTATGTAACGTGTCTAACACGTAGACATGCATATTCATGACTTGTAAGTATCAACACGCATAACGCGTAATGCGTTGAATACAACACCCATTTTGAATAGTTGGTGCTTTCTAGAGTGACCCCATAAATAGTAGTATCTCTTTCCCTCGATAGAACAAAAACATAAAATGAAAGCTGGCATTGGCAAATGGGTGAAGTAGATATATCTTGATGTTGATAATGAATGAGATGGGGGCCAACTTTATTTACATTCCTTGGAAACTTATGCAATTTTATGAAGGAAGACTTGAACAACAACAACTAGAGTGATGGTCGTACAACTGTTTGATTAGAAAAAAAATAAATAATAATAATGAAAAGTGAAATTGATAGAAAATAAATAAAAGAAAAGAAAATAAAAAGTATATATATATATATTTGTATGAATTTAATTAGGATAAAAAATTTTGCAAGAAAATAGGAATTGTAATTATAAGTAACTACCTTTATAACAAATTTAAATTTTTTTTTGTATTTTTTTTTTTAATACTTTTTGCAAAAAAGTAGAAGCTAAATTACCATACTATTATGAGTTGTACAAGAAATTTAACTTTTGTGTAACTTTCACCACTTTCATTCAAGACAAATTCATTTTTTTTTTAATTTATATTTCTCTTACTTTTTACCATTTTCATCGTGAAATTGATAAAAAAAAAATAAGTAAAATAAAATAAAATAAAAACTATATATATATATATATATTTGTATGCATTTAATTAGGATAAAAAATTTGCAAGAAAATAGGAATTGTAATTATAAGTAACTACCTTTATAACAAATTAGTTTTTATATATATATATATATTTATACTTTTTGCAAAAAAACTAGAAGCTAAATTACTATGCTATTATGAGTTGTACAAGAAATTTAACTTTTGTGCAACTTTCACCACTTTCATTCAAAATAATTTCATCCCCCCCATCCTCCTTTCTATTTCTCTTGCTTTCTATCATTTTCATCGTAACCAAACTTAAGTGAACATTCAATATGGGATTTTTACATGTTATTTAAAAAGATAAAATTAGTTTCTTTTTCCTTAAATAAAAGATGAAGAATTCATTACAAAATTTAACAAGATAAAATATAAAATAAATCAATGAAGGTATCTTAAAGTGTATCCAAATATGAAACATGCAGATTCGTAAAGTGTTCGAATGTGTCCTTCAAAAATAATATTAATTAAAAAAATTTACATGCTATGTAACGTGTCTAACACGTAGACATGCATATTCATGACTTGTAAGTATCAACACGCGTAACGCGTAATGCGTTGAATACAACACCCATTTTGAATAGTTGGTGCTTTCTAGAGTTGGCCCCCATCTCATTCATTATCAACATCAAGATATATCTACTTCACCCATTTGCCAATGCCAGCTTTCATTTTATGTTTTTGTTCTATCGAGGGAAAGAGATACTACTATTTACATTCCTTGGAAATTTATGCAATTTTATGAAGGAAGACTTGAACAACAACAACTAGAGTGATGGTCGTACAACTGTTTGATTAGAAAAAAAATAAATAATAATAATGAAAAGTGAAATTGATAGAAAATAAATAAAAGAAAAGAAAATAAAAAGTATATATATATATATATATATATTTGTATGAATTTAATTAGGATAAAAAATTTTGCAAGAAAATAGGAATTGTAATTATAAGTAACTACCTTTATAACAAATTTAAATTTTTTTTTGTATTTTTTTTTATACTTTTTGCAAAAAAGTAGAAGCTAAATTACCATACTATTATGAGTTGTACAAGAAATTTAACTTTTGTGTAACTTTCACCACTTTCATTCAAGACAAATTCTTTTTTTTTTTTTTAATTTATATTTCTCTTACTTTTTACCATTGTCATCGTAACCAAACTTAAGTGAAAACTTTCAATATGGGATTTTTACATGTTATTTAAAAAGATAAAATTAGTTTCTTTTTCATTAAATAAAAGATGAAGAAATTATTACAAAATTTAACAAGATAAAATATAAGCTTGTTGTGTTATAACTAAGCCGTTTACAACAAGAAAAAAATACCGAGCAAAAATATAGAAAAAAGAAAAAGAAAAATTGAACAACCACAATATTATTTATTTAAATATTTCTCACATTTTTAATTACAAAATTGAACCAAATCTCCTACATGAAACTAAATTAATTCATCTTTTGTTTCTTCTTTTTTTCGTATTTTCATATCCATATAAATACTGTATGCAAAATATAATTAAATAAACAATTCAATCCACGATCCAACACGCAACAATCAATTCAAATTTTTAAAAATTCACTTTCAAGAAACATTAACAAACATTTGAAATAAAACTTGGAATGATACAAATTCTAAAAGGCATTTACAGAAAATATCAAAATCTAAGAAAATTCAATCTCAGAACGGAAAATTGGGTTAGGGGATTTTGAAAAAGTTAAAATCAATTACTTTGAGCTCTCCACTAATAAGAATAAAAACAGTTTTGTTTTTGAATTTAGTATTATTAGTTAAAATCAAAATAATTAGGGTCCTCAACTATTAAAAATAACTTTGTTTTTATGTTTAGTATTGAGAGTTGGACTTTAGTAGGTTTTGATACGTTAAAATTAAAATAATTAAGGCCTAGGAAAAGAATTGTATCCAGTCTTAATATAAAAATTTCGGTGAATTACAACTCTGGTTTCTCTCGTTTGAGTGAAAATTTTACTTTAATCTTCATACTTTTAATTTAAATAATTTGAATCTTATCTTTTCAATTTTATTACAATGTGGTCTCTCGGTCATGCGTTATTAATATTTTTTTTAAAAAATCACATAAAAAATTACAAAAATCAAAATAAAATTTAAAACAAACTATGATCATCGCTGTTTTGCCATGCCCCATGCCGGTTCTGCCGAACTATTTTGTAAGAAATTCCTCAAAATCTTATATAGTTGCCGTTTACTTAGAACCGAATAGTGGCCCTGTTTGGTACAGCTTATCTTTAGTTTATTTTAGCTTTTAGTTTAATTTAAGCTATTTTGATGTGTTTGGTTCAGTTTAACAATATAGTTTATACCTTTTTGTAAGTTAGAAATCAACTTATTCTTTGAGTGGGGGAGGAGAAGCTTAATTTATAAGTCAGAAATTAGCTTATATTCACAGTTATAAGTTATAAGCTATAATCATTTTCCCACAGCTTTACCAAACAGAGCCAGTATAATAATGGATAAATTTATACTAATAGTCCCTATATTTTATTGTTTATGCTATTTTACTCCCTATAATTTTAATTTGCTCAATTTTAACATTTAATTTTAGATTTTGTGTCAATTTGATTCAAATGATAACGTTGTTATGATTTTTGACTGAAAATGATCACCAAGTTAGTTGAGATTTAGTGATTGAATTGATTAAGTTTATAATTTTGTCCATAAAAATATGACACAAGTCGCACATGTGTGCATTTGCCATAAAAAAAAAAAAATGCTACTAACAATTAGAATCAATTGGACCAATTTGAAAAAAATTAAAAAAATCAAGATCAAAATTGAGCCAATTGAAATTATAAGGACCAAAATGATACAAAGGCCACAGTATAGGGACTAACTATCAACATGTCCTAATAGTTGGACTTACTTTCTATCAAGTTCAGTAAAACATTTCTAAAAATAATTTTGTGACATTTTTTTTTTTGAATATATCGCCAAAAATTAACAATTAATGGTTTTTTTTGTAACGATTTTTATAAATTGTCGCTAAAACTTAAAATTAATAATTTTTTTTGTGATGAATTTTTTAAACTGTCACTGAAAGTTGAAAATTTGTGACATTTTTTTGATAATTTTTTTAAACTGTCTCTAAAACTTATAATTAGTGACAATTTTTGTGACAATATTTTCAAACTGTTGTTGAAAACTAACAGTTAATATTTTTTGTTAATAATATTTGATGAAAAACGCCATTAATTATCAAAGTACTTATTAAACGATAAGTTCACCTATTAGGACTTACATATAAGTCTCTTCTAGAATAATTAGACTAAATCATAGGTTTGGTTTTATTAGTTTTTGTAATATTACATGTTATAGATTCAAACTTTAGAGTTATAAATATATTAATACATGTAATCATCTTTTGTAATCTCAAAGATCATTTGGAATGGAACACACATAATGAAAGATAATTGTCTCACTTATAAATTTTGGTTTGTTTTGAGGATTATTATTAGCTTCCGCATTTATAATTTGATTGATTAATAGAAATGAATAGTGAATATTAGATTTGATAAGTCGAATTTTATGAAATTGAGGGCACTACAGCTAGATAGCTTAGGTATGCTTCAATGAAGAACAAGATCTCCTCGGTCCACATGCGCTGTGTCTTACTCTTCCATCTTCTCTGGCGGCTGAAATTCGAGCTTGTACCATACTGATTTCTTCAAAATTTATTTTGTTTTATTTTATTTATTTATTTATTTTCAACGAGAAATTCACGGTAACCACCAACCTATCTTCTCATTTATACGAACCTAATACCAATATGACAAAATTTTACGTTTCATGTTATTTAAATAATTCCCTCTTATACACGTTTGTTTTAAAATAAATATAAAAATATATAATCTCAATTGTATATTTGTATTACATTATTAATGATAAGATTAAAAAATGGGCGTAAATCTCATTTAGAAGTGTTTAAACTCAAGAAGTTCATGAAGAAATTTTTTAACCCACTTAGGCCTATGTATTTATACTTTTATTTCATAAAGTCATTTTTCTTGATTTATATTATTTTCTTAGACTTTTATGTCCTTATATTTAATATTGATATTTAATGTTGATATTTAATATTGAGGGAGGAGAGAGAAGGAAAAGGACCCAGGCATAGGAAATTTCATATACAAATTAAATAATATTGATGTTATTATTTTATATTATTATATAATGTGAATATATTTTTAATTGACAATACATTAAAAATAATGTGAACATTCTTTCTCATCTGATGTGAATATATTTTTAATTGACAACACATTAAAATAACGTTCATTAAATTTTTAATTGACAACACATTTTTATTCACAATATGTAGTGATGTGAACATTCTCTCTCATCTAACATAGTGATGTAAACGTTTACATTTGTATGCTTTAGTATGAATATTCGCATCATGTAATTAACAACACAATGACAAAAATTTATTTTAAATTAATGTGAATATAATGATGTGAATATTCATTTCAATTGCATGATGTGAATATTCACATCATGTAATTGACAACACAATGACAAAAATTCATTTCAAATTAATATGAATATAATGATAATCAACATCTTGATGCATGGGAACTACCAAAACATAATGACAATCAACATTAAATATCAACATTAAGAGGGGGTATGAGAGATTGATGGTGTTTTCGTCTTCTTACCTCAAATAAAACCTAATGGAATAGTAAAAAACAATATGGATTAGATGCAATAAAACTCTTAGAAAGAAGATTTATAAAAAAAGCTCACATTAAAAAATCTATCAACTTTATTAGATAAGATGTCCATCGGAATCTAATCTGAATAATAAAAAATTACAACTAAATATATTGGACTATGAGTACCATAAACTAATAATTTCAATCTTATACCATAATTAGTCCGATCAAACAGACCCTTAAAAATACAATTATTTAAGCATGTGATGATATAACATTAAGTTACTAACCTAAAACTAAATGAAACCAGATGGATGCATTATACAATAATATAATTGGTCGAAGTTTTGGGCCTAATAATTGCACATTGGATAATAAGTCCATGTTTCCAATGCCCACCATGTTCATAAAGATCAAAGCACACCTCTCCATTTTCACAATCTTGTGTTTGAAAGTTGCCAACATTGAGCTCTAACCATTCTCCTTTGGGCTTCTCCAAAAGGCTAACTTGGCGTTCTTGGAGTTTTCCAGGGAGGGACAACCTGAGTACAATCGGGAGCTCCCAACCACTTGCCCCATTTGTCAACTTAATTACATAAATAACCTCATAAACAATTCCTGGAGAGAGCTCAGACATGTTGAACTTTCCTCTCACATCCAGCCAGCACACGGCTTTCAGTTTCGCTACCTCCACGTTTTCATCGCTGCAAAAAATCAAAATCCATGTAGACTGTATTTAGATCATAAATTTAGAAAGCGGTTTGAAAAAAAAAAAATACACGATCCTTCTAATGTGAATCTTAACATCGTCATCGTGGAGGACTTACTCCAACATTGAATTGGTCAAATTTATATGCGGGTCTCTAAATCATTAACGGAATGACAATAAAATTTATATATTTATGATCTCTAAAATAGAAATTAAAATTTTGTGGATGAAAGTAACAGAGGAATGGAAAATTGTGACAAACCTTGTTTCTTTGAAACATTTCCAATCCCAGTATTCAACACGAGTACCCCAAGTGACAAAGAGAGATCTTGGGTACAACGTGAAGCAATTACAACTAAACTTCTCATCAATCCATTTTTTCTGCATCATGATTTAGAAAGGGAAATCAATGAGTACTCAAATGTAGTTAATTATACTAAGATCTCTTCAACTATTAACAAATATCACGTTAACCCTCTTATTTATATGAATTTGTACATATTGACCCTCTTTTGAATGTGATCTGCAGGAGTGAAAGTATTATATTTTTAAACTTGAGGTGTTTTGGTGTAATTAACCCTAATTTTAGCTAACTATAGCCTCACATGATTCATTGTGTTTGTCATTGTAACCAAGAAATGTTAAATTTCTTCTTTTAGTCTCAATTCTCAAATATCTGTGAATATATATAGAAAAAAGAATCAACCTCTTAGTCATCTAAAATCTAATATCCAAGAATTTAATACAGTCTACTAATAAATAAATAAATAAAAGAATCAAAACCTCTCAATTCTCAAATTTATTCCATTTTTCCCCCTCCTCATATCTAATATCCAAACATAACCAAAATATTTATTTGGATCTTTCACTTGAAAAGGAATTTGTAGAGAGAAAAGAAAATAAAAACAATGAGAATGTTAGAAGAAGAAGAAGAAGAAGAAATATCTTTCATTTCATTGATATTTTTCTTATAATTTTATTTCCTTCTCAAATTCCACAATCAAACACAACCTATAATATATATATATATATATATATGCTAGACATTACTGGAACTGGTTTTGATAGAGTTGTTATCATTCACAGAAATTTGAAGAACAATATTGAATAATTCTGCAATTGAAAATATAATTTATTACAGAGAGAGAGAGAGAGAGACCTTTCTCTTGTGTTCAATGTATTCAGCGGTGTTGTTGAGATGTGCCTTTTTCTTAATCTTCATTCTGGGAATGATAGAGTTGAAATGAATTGCCCTTCTAAAATTGCAAAGTTAGATGTGCATATGCGAACATATTATATATAAATATGATGAAGTGATGGCGTTCACCCAAAAAAAGGTGTACATAAATACATAAAAAAAAATTATAATTATTTTATTTTTTAAAAGTTATTAATATTTGTGGTATGTGTTATGATATTTTGTGATAAAACTATAAATAATGAATTTATAGTGCACAAGCTAAAATTATGAATGATGAAGTTATAACACTTTATGATTTTTATTATAACCTTTTGTGATTTTTATTTTGACATTTTGTGATGAAAAAAATTATAACTTTTGGAGTTGAAAAAATTATAAAGTACTTATCATATGTACCTTTTTAGGGTGGATATTGTAGCATCTTTTTATAGGGCCAACTCTATTGATACATATATCATTGTGGATGAATTTATAAATTAAAATGACGAGTTTTTTAATTTCTCTTCCCTATAAATATTTGTAGTGAAATCCTTGGTGTCTCGAATTGAGTTGCCTCGAATTTGTGTTCACCGGTCGACTGGTCGGATGACCACCTGAACGACTGGGTGAAATATTTATCTATCGCGATTATTACATTGTCGACCACAACTGTTAGTCTTTTTATTGAACGACTGGCCAAATGACCAACAAAATAAAATTTAAACCATTTGAGATAACACAACATTGCTCATATTTGTATATATGTATATCTTAAAATGATCAATGTGGCAGCTAAGTGCATCCACAACAACCTACCAAAAATAGCCAATCAAACTTAAAAAAAATCTCATCAGTGGTATCGTGTTAAAAAAAAAAAAAACCTTAAAAAAATCTCTCCAAACAGACTAGTTTAAAATAATTTTGTGAATAGTGACTATTTATTTATGTTTAGCCATTATTCGTTAACTAATTTTGTTATTAATCATCAACTCTTTTCTTTTCTTCTCTTTTCTCTTCCATTTTTTTCTCATAAAAAATATTAAATGAATAATTCAAATATTTATAATTAAAATAAAGAGTATTATGAAGTATACATTAAATTTTTTTTTTAGCTAAAGTAATAAGTGTAAATACATTTATTGCTTTTGAAATTTGAAAAAAATATAATCAATCTTATATTTTTGACATAATTATATTGATATCTCTTTTAGTAAAGTTATTAAATTACCAATTTTTTTATTAGCATTAAATTTACGGAAATTAATCCATAGAGTAGGTAGACATAGAAATAAATAAAAATAAATATACATTTTGGTAGAAAAGAGAGAAAAAATTAATAAATTATTAATAAAAAGAGCTTAATTGTTACATGAATTGAAATTTTAAAAATGCTAAATTAATTATGTTAAAAATTTAAAATTAATTGTACATATTTTTTAAATTTCAAAGAGATAAAGTCTAATTTACTAAAGCATGTCAAATTATAATTTTTATAATTTTATAATAGTAATTATCATTAGAAATGTTCTAATAAAACGAAATTTTGACAAATGTTGCAGATGCTGTAACGAGTAGAGAGAAAGGCGCGTCCAACTTGTTGACCACGCGTACCTATTTGTCCAGGTACCTACCGCGTTTAGGCGTAGGTAGCAGCAACCTACTTTTACGTAAGGAAATCACACTTTTTGCCGATTTAGGTATGGAAAATCAACAATGATTCATTCCATTAATTTAGGAGCATTAATTGATCATTAATGAGGTAGAAATTTTTTTTTAAAAAAAAATTAAGATCAAAACATCACATCAGTAAATGAAACCCACTCTCTAAAGCTCCTTTAGAACTTCCAATTTAGCCTCCGTTTGAGAAGTGGGTTGACTTTTTGACTTTTTGGCTATTTTAGCCTGGTTTGGGAAGGGCTTTTTGGCTTTTTGACTTTTTGGCTTTTTTGACTTTTTTTGTGAGAGAGGATTGTAATGATTATGGGTTGGATTTGATGTTTTGTTTTTTGTGGTTAAAAAGCCTATTTTGTTTTTTGTGACTATTTTAGCCAAAAAAGCCTGACTTTTTTCTTCCCAAACGGAGCCTAAAGCTCTCAAATACTTTTCATGGGAAAATACGTGAGAACTCGAATGCGTAAGACCTTGAATGTTTTGAAGGTTAAAATGATGTCGTTTTAGTATTTTTATCGGTAAGAGAATGACTCAGACTTGATATGGAAAAATTATTTTACCGGTAAGAGAATAAATCTTACCGCTAAGATAATAAAAAAAATTCCAAAACGACGTCGTTTTAAAATTTCGGGCTATTTGAGCCGTTGATAATTTGAGTTACGTAGCGGAGTTTTGAGAAAGTATTATTTTAACCCCAAAATTTCACATATTTTTTAATTTGACCCATAAATATCAATTAATATTAATTTTACACTCAAACTTTTTAAATTTTGATAAGTTTAGCTCCTGCCGTCATATTCCGTCTATAATTAGACAAAATGTGCTGACGTGACACCAAAATTTATTTAGAATTTTATTTTACTTTCCAAACTATATTTTAAAAATCAATTTGAGATCCAAATATAAAAAAAATAAATTTAAATATTTAATAAATAATTTTTTTTTATATCAATAATAAAAAAAATTAAATCTTAAATAACATATACTTTGTAAAAAAATAAGGAAAATTTAGTCAAAACCCTCTATTGGACTCTTATTTGGTGAAAAGAACAATCCAATTTATTTTTCTTCATAAACTCCCTAAGGAAAAAAAACATAATAAGTAAAATATCCTTTTTTTTTGCTTGGACAATATTGTCAGAGTAACATATTACTATCAAATAGAGTAACATGTTACTGTGGGACAGAGTAACATGTTACTGTTATTGTTTACATCAATTTCAATGGTAATAATTTCTTTTTTTTTTTAAGAATTTCATAGTCAACATTGATTTTATTTTATAGATCTTGATAAGAGAATTTTAAAAACATTTTTTTTTATTAAAAATCGACATCTATATCAAAAGTTATATTATTTTAAAGTTTAATATTTTGATAATAGTGATATTTGTAGGACTTTCTAAGGAAATTTTTTTGTGCTTGTCCTTAATGTTAAAATTTTATTATGAGGGGATTTTGACCAAATCCCCCCAAAAATAATAAAAAATATAAAAATCCTCATTTAGAATTATCTTGAGATTATGAAGTATGGATAATTCGACAAACATGTCGTACCAAGTACTCACCAATGTATGAATACATATCGGATACACAAAATACGTACTAAAATTTTTTCTTCTTAATTTTTGGCGTACCCAAACATATCTAGTATATACCCAAGCTGTGACGTGCCTCAGTCGAAACAATATTTTCTTTTACTACAAAGATAAAATTCTTTTTATTAGATTTCTTTTTTATTTTTAGTTTTGTACTTAGTATGATTTTAAAATTAAATTATGATTTGTAAGTTATTTAAAATAATAATATTAAATTTTTGTTTATCTTATACCTGGACTTTTGGCATTAAATATCAATTGTATCTTGAATTTAACAAATTAAACCATTTAATCATTTTTTGTATTATTCCAAATTATTATTTTTTTTTTACAAATGTATTAAGTCGTACATGTACCTACTTTTTTTTTTTTTTTTTTTTGGGATTTTACCGTATCAACGTGCCCATATCGTACTAATACCGGTACTCCTACCTGTATCTATGCTTCATAGGTCTCAAATTATCTCAAGTCGATCTTGAAAAAACTTATTGAGCTGAAAATTTCTTAGCTACCCTATGTGTGTGTACGCGCACAATTGTAACTAGCTTATTACCCAAATTAATTTCAATAAAATTGATCGACTAATAGTAATTTCTGTAACAGTTGATTCTGGGTGACCACTCGAGCAATCATTTGGTCGCTCGAGCAAAGATGCACAGGTCCCAGTATCTTGTATGTTTAAGGCGAGACCGTCCAAGCGATGGAGTGGTCGCTTAAGCGCAAAATTCAGGCCCCTAGTATTTTCACTGTAGCTCTGCAAAACTTCTGGAACCTTGCATTTACCGTTCATGTGGTGAATAGTTCGCTCTAGCGGTCTGATCGGGACAACTCACTTAAATGTCAATCAGACACTCATTTTTCTCACTTTTTCCAACTCTTCTCTCTCTCTAGCACCTTTCCTCTGAAACCCTAGCCCTAAATACTTGATTTCCCTTAATTTCTATGAAGATTCACCTTAGATCTTCAAAGATGGTTGAAGAACAAGCCTAGACTAAAAGTCCTACTGATCGTTCTCTCATTTCTTGAAGCTTGAAGTTGGCTATTCACCATTTGCCTTCAATCTTGAGGTATGAGTACTTTTAACTCGTTATATTCTTCATTTGAGATATATATGTGGCAATTTCTTATGTATAATATGGTATAAGATGTTTTGTTAAATTAAAGTGGTTTGTAGTGTTAATGGAAGCTTGTATCTAACAATTTTGAGAAAGATTGTAAAATTTTCTTGTTGATTCTTTATGTTGGGAATGAATATTGAATTTTATATGCTAATGGGAGAAAGCCCCAATTTTTCTACAAACCTTAATTTTCAAATTTGATTTAATAATGGGTTTGGCCAAATTGACTTTGAAATCTTGAAATTGGGTGAATAATTATGGAAATGGTGTTGAGGCATGAGATTCTTGAATTTTCTTGGATATGTGTTAATGTAGATGAATATTGAGATTGTGGAAAATGGTGGGATTGGAGAAAACCTTTATTGTTGACACAATTAAATGTTGTTGTGAATTGAACAAACCTTAAGGAAATTGGATTTGAAAACTCATGCATTGTAACAACCCGAAAATTTAAGTTGTCCCTTAAATTTTATATTAGTATTATTTAATTATAAATGAGAAAAACCCTAAATGTTTAATTAAATATTCTGTATGAGTAAAATAAAGTATTGAATGATATAGTTATATGTGATAAAATGAAATTTAATTAGGGATTAAAGAAGAAAAAAAGGTATATAATAGTTTAAGAATTGAGTCAAATTAGAGTTAAATCAAGGTAAAAAAAAAAGGAAAAAAAAAAAGGATAAACATGAATTAAGGGATAAGGCTTTGGGAGCCACATGTAGGAGCTAAGGGCAACCTTGTGGCTTGGTGCCCATGGTTGCCTCCCTATAAATTGGGGAGGATTTGTTTAGATCAAGAAAACAGAAGCAAGGAAAGTGAAAGAAATATTAGAAGTAAAGAAGAAAGAGTGAGGTATTAATTTTAAGATGAGTTATATTATACCTTGAGTTACCATTATATGTTTTACGTATGTTTTGAGTTACCATAGTTTATTTTATGTAAATTATGTTTTATAAATTATCTTAGCATTTCTAATTTATGAACCTTATTTTATATAATATGGAAAACCCATGGATATAACTGTTTATTAAAATGTGTTTTGAGTTATTATTTTATAAGTACCACAACGGAAGTCCCATGCATTGGGGGACTTAAATAACCATTGGCCCTCTGATTAGTCACTTTGTGACCCTCTGTCTATCATAGATCCCCTGACTCTCTGATTTTTGGTATGGAGCAAAGTGTTGTACGGAGTTAAGTGCTACATTATTGTGGGAGCCACCTCTAGAGTTTGTACGAGCCACCACTTGAATCCTACTCTGATGTGGAGCAAAGTGTTATACGGAGCTAAGTGCTACACTATTATGGGAGCCACCTCTAGAGTTCGTATGAGCCACCTCTTGAGTCCATACATCCGTTCTGTTCTGTACCGTGGTTATGATTTTTGGTGTGGAGAAAAGTGCTGTACGGAGCTAAGTGTTACACTATGGTGGGAGCCACCTTTAGAGTTCGTACGAGCCACCTCTTGAGTCCATACATCTATTCGGTTCCGTTCTGTACCGTGGTTATGATTATTTTGTTTATATGATTTCTGTATTATATGTCAAATGATCTCTATATTATATACCCTGTATATTAATATCAAACTTGATTTAGCCAATAATTATCCATGGTGATTTTACGCCCTTATACTCTTAATATAATATTTTTCACTTTGTGCTTATAGTTGTTTACTAATTTTCAAGAAACAATGCAATCCAAACATAGCTTTTGGAGAGTCTTAGATGAGGGGCTACGGAATAGGCACACATAGCACTTCATATGTAAATATCGGCCTTTTGGTCAATGAGTTTTGTTATGAAAGTAAAAGCTCCAATGATTATTTTGGTACCCTCACTTAAATATTTTTTCCGCTTGCGTTTATTTATTTGTTCAAGAATTGGACATAGGTAATTTCAATTACTGGCCATCACGATGCTTAAGCCTTGGGTATAGGGAGCGGGTCATGACGTGCATCATGTGCATTATAAGTTTCTCATGTGATTTTTACAATCTTGTGGATGTTTTGGAAATGTCAAAAGGGGGAAAATAGCACATAAGTCCGGGTAGTTGAGTTGGGTTTTGGTAATGGGTTGTGGTTGTATTTGGTACATGTGTAGGGAGTCAAGGTGCCCAATTGCCCTGTCTGAGCATATTGCCAGACGAATGTGAGAAAGGTTTTTAGGTGTCCACAAGCCTGATGTTTATAGAGTCGACGAATGTGAAAAAACTTGATCTTGGGTGTCCATAAGCCCGCCGTTTCAAGAGTCGGCGAAAGTGGAGAGGGAAAGGTTTTGGGTGCCAATCGTCCCGTGGTTATTAGAGTCGGCAAATTTGAAAATATTTTCTATATAAAAATATATATATATGTATTTTTGGTTTCATGGCTCTCGCTTGGGACATCATAGCGTATTTACCACCTCATTATTGTGGATGAGTGTTTAAATTGGAATCATGCATTGAACATTTTTGGTTTTAAAAGAGAAAATCTGAATTTTATCCTCACAGGTACATGACATGATCATATGCATCTCAATTATCTATATAACTTGTTAAATGTATTTCCTACTGAGCACTAGCTCACCCCAAAACTAACCATCTTTCAAGAAACAATGTGGAAGCACCACCTAAATGATTGGCGTGGGGAAGAATTTCTGGACAAGGGCACGAAAGCTCTCTTTTGATGTTTTGTTTTGAGCCTTGGGCTATTCTTGTTTAGGAATTTAGACTCCCATTTTTGTTTATTCAAGGACACTCCATGAAAAGATGTTTCCCCCCTTTTTGGCTTTTCTTTTACATTATCTCTTGTCTTTTGAACTATTATTATTTTGTTGATAAATGTAAACAAACACATGATGTAATCACTGGAATAGTTCAATGAGAAAGAGATAGTCATGAAATTTTATTAATGTTATTATGGACTTATTCTCTCTCTCTCTCACTCACTCTCTCTCACTCACTCTCTCTTCTATATTAAATAAACCCAAGTAAGCATATTTGATTAAGGTAACCTAAATTCCAGGGCATTATAATTCAATATCAGAGCTAACTGGGTTTGAATACTTGGAGCTTGTGGGATGTGGCTTATGCCACAATGGGTTATCATGTTGGGATGTGACATTAGTACTTGATATAGTTATGTGCTTATGTGACTATGTGGGTAGGGGGTCAAGTTTCTGAGATATCATTCGCGTCTATCACACTTATCGAAGTCCCTATGGAAAGGCACTTGATCAATGCTTTTTTCACTTGGAAGTCCTTGAGTGTCGTGGAACGAGTCGGTATCTTAGAAGAATGATCCGTATGTGCTCTATGTGTTTATGTGCTTATGTGGATTGCCTTATGCTTAATGAATAGATGGATTGGGTTGTGACTATTTCAGGGTGTGACGTATGGGTTAGCATGCGGGTGCTTAAATTGTGAATTAAATCTATTCTCTCTTGTTCTTGTATAGGATGTCTAGATGTGGTAGAGGCCATGGTAGACCTCGCCGAGGTGGTCGGGGTATTCCGGCCCAACGAGATCTTCCTTCCTAAGAAGAAGGGACAGGACAAAATAATGTGGCCATTTCTCCGGCCCAAGATGCGATGGGGGCACCAGCCCAAAAATAGCCAAGGCACTTCGAGAGTCCATAGAAATACTCCGAGCCAAGCAAGCAGCAAGGACAATAGAGGGAGAAACTTGAACTTCCTTCTTGAAAAAGGAATTCTTTTGCTCTAACCCTGCCAAGTTTAGTAACGGGCCCGATCCCATGAAGGCTGATGAGTGGTTAGAGCAAATTGTCAAGTCTTTTGAGATTTTAGACATTCGTGATAGAGAACTCTGAGTAGCGTTGGCGACTATCAACTCAAAGGGGAGGCCAGGCAATGGTGGAAATCTGTTAAGATGAGGGTCGAACACACTTGGGTGGCATTCGCCCATGCCTTCCAGGAGAAGATTTTGCCTTCCACGGGTAGGGAGCGGTTGAGGAAACAGTTCAAGGAGCTTAGGCAGCTTGATACACCGGTGGCAGAATTTGAGGCCACTTTTACCAGTTTGACACGTTTTGCACCCAAGCTTGTAGTTATTGAGGAGCGTTGGTGCTTAGAGTTTGAAAAGAGATTGAGACCCAAGATTTTGATGAAAGTAATGGATAACATGTACAGAGACTATGATAGGCTGATTGAGGTTGTGGCACATGTAGAAATCATGCTAGAGGCTGAGAAATCGAGGTTGAAACATAAGAGGTCAGGCTATGCGGAATCTCCGGATGACACGGGATCCTCTAAGAAGGGGTTCTTCTTCTTCTTCCTTCCAGTCCTTACCCCAACAGACTAAGTCCTTGAGGTCTGTTTCTATGAAGAGTTCGAGAAATATGGGGTCCTAACCGTATTACTTGTTTCAAATATGGCCAATAGAGTCGCAAGGCATCGGAGTGTAAGCAGAGTCTTAACCATCAATAGTCAGCTCGTTCTCAGAGCCAATCCCAGGAGAAGGGTCAATCGCCCGCATGTTATCATTGTGGGTAATCGGGGCATATGAAGAGGCCTTGTCCACAGTTAACCAGGACGGGAAGTGCTTCAGGGTCTCGACAGCCTGGGGGTTATCAGGCAGGCCAAGGCCAGAGACAGAATTATCAGCTAGTCCAGCCTAGGCAGACATCTAGAGCGGTGCAAGGGGCCACTTCTACACAGTTAGTGCAACTGACCTATATTCCAAGGGGTGATCGGAGTGAGCAGAGGTGACGAGGGTGAGTTTATGCTGTTACTGCTTCTGAGCAATCTTCTGGACCATCGGTGATAAGAGGTACATATCTTATTTATAATACTTGGGCTAATGTATTAATAGATATTGGAGCGTCACATTCATTCATGGCATCTGCATTTGCATCCATGTTGGGCTTAAAGATCGAACGACTAGAGTATTCACTTATGGTAGAGTCACCAATTGGGGGTCATATCGTCTTGGACAGGGGGTGTCGGGGGTGTGTGATTGAAGTTGCGGATTGCCAACTTCCTTTCAATCTTGTATTATTAGATATGCCAGGCTTTGACATCATCCTTGGTATGGACTGGTTGTTTTCCTATCGCACCACCATAGATTGCTACTGTGAAAGAGTTATTGTGTGCATAGCAGGAAGGGATTGTTTTTATTTTTTGGGGGGACAGGACTGATGGTGGGTTGTCACTGTTGTACAATCTGCAAAGTCGAGGCAAACTTAGTTTTTTTCTTGCAACCATTGTGGATGATGGAAGTGGTGTGGTTTGGGGGGATTTTCCCAGAGTGGTTTGTGAATATTCAGATGTTTTTTTCTAAAGATCTCACTGAATTGCCACCTCACCACAAGGTTGAGTTTTCAATAGATTTGGTACTTGGCACGGCACCCATCTCCATATCACCTTATAGATTTGCACCAGCAGAGTTGCTTGTTTTGAAGGAACAATTACAAGAGTTGTTAGACAAGGGTTTTATATGCCCTAGTACCTCGCCTTGGAGAGCACTGACTCTTTTTGCTAAGAAGAAAGATGGTTCGTTGCTGTTATGCATTGACTACCGCAAAGGTTAAAAACAAGTATCCATTGCCTAGGATAGATGATCTTTTCGATCAACTTAAGGGTTCCCGATGTTTCTCAAAGATAGATTTATGATCGGGTTATCATCAGTTGCGTGTGAAAGGGGAAGATATTCCGAAGTCGGCATTTCGTACTCGGTATGGCCATTATGAATTCCTCGTGATGCCATTTGGTTTAACCAATGCCCCTAACACTGTTATGGACTTAATGAATCGAGTCTTTTAGGGCTATCTTGATAAATGCACAGTGGTGTTTGTGGACGATATTCTTATCTATTCACCTTCCGATGAGGAGCATAAAGAGCACCTCCTTATTGTCTTGCAGCTGCTTAGGGAACACCGGTTGTATGCTAAGTATGAGAAATGTTAGTTTTGGCTTTTTGAGATGAAGTTCTTGGGCCACGTTTTCTCCGAGAATGGGGTTACTAGAGACTCTTTGAAAATCGAAGCTATGCAGAATTGGGGGTGACCTAAGTAGGTTTTTGGGTCTAGTCGGGTATTATAGGTGGTTTGTGAAAGACTTTTTTACTCTAGCATCACCATTGACAAGACTAACCAAAAAGAGGGTAAAATTTGTTTGGAGTGAGCCTTGTGAAAAATCTATCGTAGAATTAAAAGCTAGATTGACTTTTGCACCAATTTTAATCATTCCGGAAAGAGGGTTGGGTTATATCGTGTATTGTGATGCTTCTAGAAAAGATTTGGGATGTGTTCTAATGCAAGAGGATAAAGTAGTAGCATATGGTTTATGTCAATTAAAGACTCATGACAAGAACTACCCTACGCACGACCTTGAATTAGCCACTTTAATTTTTTCTCTAAAACTTTGGAGGCACTATCTCTATGGGGGGAAATTTGAAGTGTTTTCGGATCATAAAAGTCTCAAGCACCTGTTCTCAAAAAAAGATTTGAACCTCTGTCAGAGGAGATGGATGGAGTTCACGAAAGATTATGATTTTGAATTGCATTACTATTCGGGGAAGGCCAATGTGGTGGCCGACGCCTTGAGTAAAAACTCTGTGAGCATCATTGGTAGTCTTGTCGTGAGAGAGTGGGAGATGTTGGGTGATCTAAGTGAGTTTGATTTGCATCTTGGTGAGTCTTTTGAGCAAGACACTTTGTTTTCAGTTCTTGCCCAATCCATACTTGTCTCATGGGTTACAGAAGCACAATAAGGCAATGCAGAAGTAGAGAAAATTAGGGAGAAAATCTCACAAGGAAAGGAGGAAAAAGGGTTAAGAATACATTCTGATTTGAGTATCCGGTTTGTAGACTGCTTTTTTGTACCAAAATCGTGTAGAGACGAAGTGCTCTGGGAATTCCATCACTCTCGCCTTGCGGTACATCTGGGAGGCACAAAAATGAATCGTGACCTTAGCCATCAATTTTGGTGGAGAGGTATGAAGCGGAATGTAGCCTTATTTGTGTCCAAATGCTCAGCTTGTCAACAAGTCAAAACGGAGCACCAAAAGCCAGCAGGGTTGTTACAACCCTTGCCTATAGCCGAATGGAAATGGGAACACATCACAATGGACTTTCTTTCAAGTCTTCCTAGAACTCAGAGGGGTAATGACGCGATTTGGGTTGTTGTGGATTGACTGACTAAGTTAGCTCATTTTCTTGTTGTGTGTATGGGCGATTCGATTGATTACCTAGCCAAACTTTATGTTAGGGAAATTGTTAGGCTTTTACCTCACGGTTGTGGAAAAGTTTGCAAACTGTCATGGGCACTCAGTTGACCTTTAGCACCACATACCACCCTCAAACCGATGGATAGTCCAAGCGTATTATCCAAATATTAGAGGACATGTTAAGCTCTTGCATACTAGACTTCAAAGGCTTTTAGGAAAGACACTTACCTTTAGTAGAGTTCGTGTACAATAACAGTTTTCAAGCTGGCATTGGGATGGGACCTTTTGAAGCCTTGTATGGGCGTCTGTGCAGGTCACCGGCATGTTGGATCAAGGTGGGGAATTCACCCATACTTGGACCAAAATTGGTTCGTGAGACTGTAGCTGGCTTTTCGTGTTTCTCGAAAGGGGTTTAGTCTCCTTGGATATGATAGCCCTACAGTTCGGACTCCCGTGGTTCTGAATCTGGTTTCACAAGTGCAATGTGAAATAGAAAAACACAAATAAGAGTCCAAATCCAGCAAATCTTTGAAAAAATGATTTACAATTGGAAATGCCAAAAATGAACTGCATTGCCAGATTTTAGAGTCGCCACCTAAATGTTTTTGGAAAATTTAGGAAACCCGTGACTTGTGCCAAAGGCCACTTTTCTGTCATCACCAAAGTGTCTCGGCTTGGGAACTTAGGTATGAGAGGGGAAGGTCATAAATTGAGAACCTCACTCACCCGATCAAAGATCAGCCTCTACTAATCATGATGTGATTTTTATATACAGTATATGCTGTTGTTCCAAATATTATGCTAAACATTACTATGTGAGGCACACAAGTATAGACTATTTCTCCCACTTTGGAATGCTTTGATTTCATGTTTGTTTGCAAAGAGTTTTGGATATGTGCTACTCAAAAGAGTAAGCTCATATGTACATTTATCAAATCATTCCAACTTAAGCAAAATAGCCTTTATCCGCTGGCAATCAAGATGTATATCAAATAATCACGTAGCCTCATGGTAATATGCTTGCTATGGCAACACAAACATACTTGCAATATGCTTAAAAAAAAAGGCTCACCTAGTACTCAATCGAGGCAGGACAAAATAGAAGAAAGTAGTTAGCAAAATGCATGCTCTAATATGCAAGTGACTAGTGCAACACATACAAAATGCAACTACTAGGTTCGGTTTATTAACATGACATATGGCTCAACTTAAAGCATGCGGTTGCGCATGTATTCAAGTAAGTAGGAAATGACAACATTGTTAGAATGATGAACCGAACCCAATGCATGCAAAAATGGATATTTACACATGGTAATGATATGAAACCAAAATATGATACTACCTGCAACCATCATAAGTAAGTAAATAAATGGGAGAAAGAATAGGGGTTAGAAGACATACACAATATTACAAGTATGCCCTCATATAAGAGGGTCCGAATGAATATCCTGCTTAAACTACTTATTACGACACTGAATGAATTAACTAAATTACCTAGCTATTACAAATTCGAATGAATCAACTAATTAATTAAAACGTACTAATGTTAAAATGCTAAGTTAAGGGACTAGAACGGGAGACGAGGAGTTGCGTGCACACAAATGAGAACATCCTCCCGGAAACCTCATTGTTTTGCTGCCAAAATCTGTTCTATCCATAGTTAAAAAATTATTTTGTTTTTACCATAGCTTCTGCTCTGTTTTACAAGAAAAATACCACTGCCTGTACAAAAAGGTGGCTGACCGGCCTTGGAAAGTGGTCGGCTGGACAGGAAGGTGGCCGGCCGACCACTGTTTTCGAGTTTAGCGCTGCTACGACAGAATTGAAACAAAGCAAAAGTAGAGTGTTTCTAGGAGATGTTTATCCTCTCTACCTTTTACTATCGTGAAGATGATCAAGGGACGAGTAGATTCGGTTCACAAACCATTAATATTTGCACGTTTGTTGCGTGATGATCTTAGAATTGATAGGACAAAGGCTCAATGAAAGAAATGAAAGAACAATAATACCTCCTCCCTATCATGGAGTTATCTCAAGGAAAGTAGTAGACATTGATTCTTGAATCGCTAAACATCACTACAAAGTATGTAGTGATTCAAGACTCAATAGGTTCAATATAACATCCGATTGAACCCAACTCAATTTTATTACCCTTTTTTTTTTTTTACCTCTTTTACTCTAATTTTATTAGCCTCTTTTACATTACCTTTCCATTCCTTATTCATTTTTGTCCAAAAGTGATAGTTACATCCACCAAGTGAAAAAAGTGATAAAGTGGAGTGCCAAACAAGAAGTTGTGCTTAACATGAGAGAGATGTAATGCCTTGGTAATGAACCTTCGAAGAGATTAAACCATTAAGCATGGAAGGTCTCTTTCTCATGCCTTGAACAACAACTAAGTGTTTGAGACAACTCTTAATCAAAGAAAGCACAGAAATGAGGGAGGTTGCAAAGATGATTAGGCAAAGGTGATCACTACAAGTGTGAGTGTATGTGTGAAAACTATGGAATAAAAAGCTATCAACTCAAATAGATTGGTGTCTATGGCCTAAACCACTAAATCTATGAGGACTTACAATAATATAAGCATAGTATTCAAAGCATAAACTAAGCAAACACACTACACAGCCCCTAAATAGCACAAAACAGTGCTAAAAATTAGCTTGAAAAAGCTAGAAAAAGTAAGCAAAAAAGAAGAGAACAAACCAAGTAAACAAGCCTAAGGTAGGGTGGCTAACCCCTCCACGTTTTGGACCTTTAAATCATATGTTTTAGCCTCTGAAAATTCTAAAAATTAGTAGCTAAAAGTAACGAAACAAGTGGGAAACACAAGGATATAAGCTATGGAATAAGGCTTAAGAAAGGGTGGTTAACCCCTCCACCTTTGCTAGCTTTTGAATCACAAGTTTCAGCCTTAAAAAACAGTCCAAAACAATGTATAAACAACAAGAAAAAGAGAAGAAAAGAGCAGTGTAAATAAAGCAAAAGATGGCAAAGGTACCTCTTGAAGAGAAGATACTCTTTTGTTCACAAACCACAAGATGATCACTCTCAAGAGCTGAAATTTGGGTTCAATAGTCTCAACAAGTAGTCTCACATTTTTGGTTTAGGAAGTGTATAGATAGTGTATATATATTGCAAGAGAGATAGGAAGAGTGTTGGACAAGTTTTTGGTTTTGGCCAAAATTTTCTAACCTAAAACCATGAGGAATGGTCATCTATTTATAGAAAAACAGGTTCTCCTGTCGGAAATATCTGTATTAAGTCAGTTGGTGCTAGGCATGAACATGGGTGAACAGCTAGCAGTAGAATATCTACTGGCCGCAAGACATGGCCAGCCGTCCATGAAGACGGATGGCCGGCCAATAAAAATTGGCCTGCCGGCCACTTTTTGGCCAACATGCCTCTGGGTAGTCGAGCTGAAAAAAAATAGGTTTTGGTTTAAAGGGGGTGCAAGGTTTGGGCTCTAATCGAAGCCTTTTGCTGAAGAAATTGAACGATTTGGACAACATAACAATTCATCATTGATTATTTAACATAAGGCACCCAAGTCTTAAGGGTTGTCAAAAATGAGGTGTCTATAGTTGCCCTTCTTTGACAGAAGTCATAGTCATGAAATGACGTGAGTGAATGTCAAAGCCAAAAGACAACCCATTTGACAAGGCCGCAAGACTTGGGCAAGCCATCAAAATGTAAATACAATTTGGTTGAACTCGAAAGTTGCCTACATATCCCTTTGCAAGGAATCAAACTAGCACAGTTCATGAGTGAGATACAAATGATATATGTAAATAATATGCATAAGAATATATTTGGAAGTTGGACTTACACGCTTCGCGAAGTCGGTTACTTTGAAAATCTATGATAATGCAAGACAATGCAATGACCAATAACAAGATGATAGCATATGAATGGAACAAGCCTCAGCCTAAATCAAAACAAATCTACCCATGTTTCACATGGAAAGGAGTAAGCAAACAACAATTCAAAACACGTTTCACGTGAAAGGAGAAAAGACAGTGCAACCAACAGATATATGTGTATGTATTTCATACAGAGAGAATGAAGGTTGTAACCAGGCAAAGCAACGTCCTAACGTGTTTTACGCGAAAGAACGAAAGGGTGGCATAACTGACAGTTGTATCCCTCTGTATTTCATACAGAGAGGGAGAAGGTTATAACAAGGCAAAGCAACGTCCTAATGCATTTTATGCAAAAGAACGACAGTGTGGCGTAACCAACAGGCGTATCCCTCTGTATTTCATACAGAGAGAGGAAAGGTTGTAACTTGGGGGAACAAGGATGGTGTAACCAACAGGCGTATCTCACCGTATTTCTTTCTGAGAGAAAAAAGGTTTTAACCGGGTAACAAGAAAGGCAGCGTAACCAACAGGCATATATATCTGTATTTCATACGGAGAGAGGGAATGTTTTAACCAGGTAACAAGAATGGTATAGCCAACATGCATATCTCTCTGTATTTCATACGGAGAGAGGGAAGATTTTAATCGAGTAACAAGGATGGTGTAACCAATAGGCATATCTCTCTGTATTTCATACAGAGAGAGGAAGGTTTTAACTAGGTAACAAGAATGGTGTAACCAACAGGCATATCTCTCTGTGTTTCATACGGAGAGAGGGAAGGTTTTAACCGGGTAACAAGAAAGGTACCGAACTACATTTTACGTAGAGAGGGTACAAGGTACAAACCAAATCACACTCATGTAATAAGGGTGAAAGATACAAGCCAAACTACGCTTCACGCAGAGAGGAGGAGAGACAAAAGATACAAGCCAAACTACGCTCCGCACAGAAAGGGAAAGAGGGTACAAGCCAAATCACACTCATGTGACAGGGGTGAACACAATAAATGAAAAGCACGATGTACATGAATGTAACATAATTGCAATACTTATGTAATTGATGTAAAACACAATACGATGCATGCTCTATGCAACATAATAGCCAACAGAATTTGAAAAGATAACCAAAAAGTCTTATTTTGAAAACACCTCATAAAGATCTCTGACTTATAGTTCGAAGGTCCTTTAAATGCTCAAAAAGGATACAACTTGCTTAAGCTTGAAATCGAGGCACTTTCCCACTTCGGAGAAATGACAAGACTCAAAATGACGTAACCGAAACACAATCTCGGGACTTTCCAAAGCTGAAACAACTTCAAACACTTTAATTTTCCTTCTCAAGATAAAAATAGGACTAGATATGCATGGACCAAGCAAGATCTATGCAAAAACCAACTCTGGACCACTTGAGGGTCGGCCGGCCAAAAGAAAGGGACGGTCGGTCACCTAATTGGCCGGTAGGCCACCCAACCAAATTCGGGGGCAATTTTGGCATTTCACCTCCGAGGCTCTTTAAAAGATGACCCAAGCCTCATTTTTTCACACCTTGACATCAGAAAACACTCCTTCTCTCTCTCTCTCTAGGTGTTTTCTCTCTCTAGATTTGCACTTTATTCACGTTACCCAATGCCCTACACAAACTTTATTCACAGAACACTCGTAATCCTCTACATTTTGAACCGATTGAAATTTGATTTGGTTGAGTTTTGTGGTTTCTCATTGCTTTGGATTCATTCCTCACGGGTTTTCCTTGGTTCCCGAGTTTTGACTTTTTCTCTCTTTTTCTCTCTCTTACGGTTTGACTTTTGGCATTTTCCACATATTTTCCTTATTTTATCTCATTTTCACTCACCACTGCTATATTTCTCCATGGCGGACGACATCCCACATGATGGTACCCCTCCTGAGATACCAGTGCTTCCACTTGCTACAAAGGTTAAGGAGTCAATGATGGAAGAGGCTGGTGGGACGGCGGAGGACATCGCCGCTGACATTGCCGCTGAGGAGATCTACCCTCCGGAGCCTGAGCCCGAGTTGCCACCTTTAAGGGTGAGGCCATTCGACCCAGCCACTTACCACCCATTGACACACGCGATGGCCTCTGGTGGCATGTTGCGGTTTGAGGACTTCTTCGGGGGCGTGCCAGAGGACTTCCTATTGAGGGAGCATGCCTTTCATCTCTCCCACGATGCTGCTAAGGTAAGAAACTTTACTTCTTTTATGCATTTTGCTTGCTTTGATATTTCATTCTATTATGCATCTGAAATATTCTTCTCTTGTATCCCAGGGTGATGCTCTTACCTGGAGAGGCTATGAGGCCATGACTGCGAGAGACTGGTATCAAGAGCTTCCTGCTTGAGTCAGAGAGTTGGTCGATAAGGCAGGCTTCAACTTATTCTACTCAGGCCTCACGCGACTACAGGCCAGTCGGGCTTTACTTGGGGCTTTGGTAGAGAGGTGGTAGGACACCACCAACTTCTTCCACTTCTCCTCCACTGGGGAGATGACGATGATCCCGTAAGACTTCTCTATCATCACCGGGCTATAGGTAGGGGTGATCTGATTCCCTTTGACATCGATATGGGCTAGTGGGAGGCAGCTTGGATTCATCTACTTGGTGCATGATAGACCACACATAGTGAGATACAACTGGTTTTATGACCATTTTCACGGGAGCTATTCGGAGAATCAGGAGGAGATTGAGTAGTACACTCGGGGCTTCCTGATTTAACTCCTCGATACCACATTATTCGCGAACAGGTGGAATGTCGAGGGGCTGTACGTTCTGAGCGCTTTAGTGGTCTTGCCCGAGTGTGGTTCTATGATTGGGGTGGCGCTGGCCTCGCCACACTATACGAGTACATGAGCTTCAGTTCTTGCAAGAAGGGGAACAAGGTCGGGCCCTACTGGAGAGCCTAGAAGGTACACACTGCACTTTCTATTCATTTCTGTTTGTTCATTATGCTTTCTGCTTTGCACTTTATGTCTTTATCTCTGTTTGTACATTATATTTTCTGCTTTCCACTTTATGTCTTTATCTCTATTTCTGCCTGTTGACTCACAAACTGACCTTTTCTTGCAACTCTAGGTCTATGCGTACTTCCCTGTCCTTGCCCCTGTGCCAAGGGACGTGGTAAAGGTTGTTTCCCGGCGATACGACGGCCAGTGCCACCCCTGGCGTCGTAGTGATATTGTCTTCGCTTACTTCTGCCAATTCTTTAATACAGTGGCAGCACGTGAGGTACTCTGAAACCCATACCAACTTTTACTTCATTTTCCATTGCTACTGACAATTGTGAATTTGTTTTCGCAAATTATGTGGTAGCCGTGGGTGGCGATGCCAGCTGGGACGCAGGATGAGCATGCCGGATCTTGGGACACTTCCCAGATGCGGATCTTGCTAGAGGGCCCTTTGTGTTGGACTTGGCATCTCAGGGAGAGGTTAGTGCATCAGACCTTGGGCCTACCTGTCCCCATTGTTCTTGCTCTGCCTCCTCTATCTATGAGGACAACTGATGGTCTGCCAGTCAAGGCCATTATGCAGTTTATGGTGGGGCAGGATGCTGACCTTTTTCATGGAGCCAGAGACTATGCTGAGTTCATTAGGACCTATCTCATGCCGTCCTTGACCAGTGCTCATGCGGGAGGTGCTATAGATGCACCCACTGCTAGAGGGGCTGCTTACGTGGCTGAATCTGATGCTGAAGGAGCGGCCCCTACTGTTCATGTAGCCGGTCTTCCTGTGATTCCGACTGCGATCCCATGTTGGCGGCCGAAACGGAACGGCCTACTATATTCTGATTGAGCAGCCGGAGGAAGAGTATGGGTATGTTAGGGACCCTAACGTGCAGCAGGTATGCACTTTGCTTTGCAGTTCGTATTTCATACTCCCTTTTTTGGATATTGATGCCCCAAACTCATTTGCAAGTGCCAGTGGGCTATGTAGATGGCCTCCTTCAGTTGGTCGCCTCTTTGTGCAGAAGAGGGAGACATTACTTACTCTCTACGGTTATCAGGTATTCTACCTTTCTCATTCATCTGACTACTCTGATTCACTTTCTACCATAATCATACTGTTTTGCACCGATACCATTCTGATTTGCCATACTCATATTGATTTTGCACTGATTTTGCATTGACGCTGTTCTTATTTGCCATAC
Source organism: Camellia sinensis (assembly GCF_055761805.1). Lineage (NCBI taxonomy): Eukaryota > Viridiplantae > Streptophyta > Magnoliopsida > Ericales > Theaceae > Camellia > Camellia sinensis. The sequence continues at coordinate 174,791,533 of NC_138962.1, read as the reverse complement.
TCACACTGATTCTACACTGACACTGTTTTGAACCTTTATTTCTTGTTTTCAGTCTTCGCCTGTACCTGCGGCACCGACTGCACCAGCGGTACGTCCTCCAGCTATAGGGAGGAGAGGTAGACAGGCCCCTGTGCGCGACATAGGTCAAGGGAGAGGTAGGGGTGCTCGGAGTGGAGAGTCTCAGGTACAGAAGGCTTCCTCCTCCTCGAAGTTAATTTTGAGTGGGAATGATGTCGAGACTAATAGCACTGAGGAGATAGTGAGCAGGTACTCCGAGTCTGGGAGTGAGGATGATAAAGCTGGTTCTGAGTCAGGAAGTGAGGAGGATGACACTGGCTCTGGCTCTAAGTCTCACCCTTCCAATGACAGTAGTGCTGCTAGTGACAGTGCCCCCGAGTCCCCTTCGCAGAAGAGGATGAAGAGGGCCTCTCGTGCCTGATGCAACTGATACCGATTTTGTATTCTTTTTGTTCTTTTCTTTTGCTTTGTAGTTTGGAACTTTGTATAGCTTCAGATAGGACTATTACTTTTGTTTTAAACACTTGTATTCCTCTTTTGTAAAAACTATGATCGAGGTAAAACTTTACAGTTTTATAAAAGGAGTTTTATTTTGTACAGCATCTTGAGAATGGCACCATACTTGCGTAAAATTGGAACTGAATTTGAACCGAAAAATGCTTGTATTTGAATGATGTTCATAACTGGATATTGAGCCTTCAACTGACCAAAATGCAAAATACAACTCAATAAAGGAAAAACAAACCTAAAATAACTTAAACACAGCTATTTACACTTGCTAGAAGCAAAAGACTCAAAACAAGACTTAAAAACAAAGAGGGCCAATCACAACACTGTTGCCCAGCTGCTTGGCCAACACACTTGGTCGACCGGCCAAGTGAATGGACAGCCGGCTAGGAAAGTTAGCCGGCCAGCTAAGATATATAGCTGGATAGCTGGCAACAGTTGTCAGCCATTCACATAACCTTATTTTCTATAAAGTTCTTTTCTTGCCATTTCTTCGACAGAATACCATATTTTCTACTATTTTCTCTGAAAATGGAGATCTTTCTTATAGAGAGGCTCAAGGATTGGACGGTCACTTTGGACGGCACGTAAAAGGTAAATTTCTGCGGTTTTGACATTATCGCTCTTTTTTCGTTGAGCCGTATTTCACTTTGTTTACCGTTCTTTCATGTTGTTGTTCAATGTTGGAACCTGGTTACTCATGTGTTTCACTTCGGAACACAAGAAATGTGTCTTACTCTCAAAGAACTTCAAGTATTAATGGAGTCCCAGCGTAATGAGAAGATTATGCCCCAACCCCGTTTTGGCCATGCATGGGCCCTTGAACAGATGTGTGGGCTTACTTTACACGAGGCTCGGTCCTTGGCTCATGCGGGGAGTTGGATATACCTGGCTTGATTCATCAGTTTTTCGGCATTGGAGACAGAGGTGACCTTTTTTGCTGAGGTTATCGTCAACATGCCCTCTATTTATGTTTACTTGCACACTTCTTACTTGCCCCTAGTTGCAGCGGAGCTAGCATTAGGTTGATCGAAGTGGCCCAATGCTTAAAGGAGGGTAAGAGCTGCATAGGTTTGGCATTGGCTAAAACTTTGATGGGTTTGGATGCCTTCCATCGATGAGAGACTTCTCAATTTGCGGGGAGTCCACTACTTCTTCAGGTATTGTTTCCCGCTTTTTCTTATTTATGATTTCTCATATCATTTGGTACTCACTCTTATTTTCTCTCAAAGCCGTTTCCTTACTTTTTCTCTCAACGTACATCTCTTTGTTTTTTAATCTTTCTTCTTTTTCATCCCTTCCCAGGTGTGGTTGATGGATAAGCTGAAGGTGGTGGACCCTTGCCCTGAGTATTCGGCCAAATCCTACTTTTTTCGCCCGCGGCTAGTAGACTTTCCCATAGGGGGACTATGGTGCATCTGGATATGCAGCAGATTTGCAGCTGACATCGCTTGGCGTTGCCCCTAGCTTAACCTGACTGAGATGAGCTACAACATGTCACGCTAGCCGGGTATATAGTTGATCAGCCTCACACACTACATCTTCTACTTCCCGTTCTGGTTCAGGCGCCAATTTGGACGTGATCAAACTCGTCCAAATGAGGGGGTTGAATACCCTGCTCCATTCTCAGTTCGTGCTTTACACTTGGCTCGATACCTCGTTGCTTGGAGGACGAGAGAGCTTTTAGCCCCTACTGCTAGCTTCAATTACACTCTTTTTGGTGAGTGCTTGGTTTGGCTTGAGGATGAGGCACATGTTAGGCCATCCTTGGTTGCAAAGACATCCGATGGTGCGGGCATGAGGCAGAGGGCTATCACTCGACTCATCTATGCCCCTAGTTTATTGCTTTGACTTTTCCTTTCAAGTTTTTATGATATAAAAGCAACTTTGATTTAGTCAGAGAGTTAGATAATTTACTTGTGTTAAAATCATGTAATTAAAGTTGTGAGTACTGGAAATTTTCCTTTTTGGTTCGAATAATGGTCTGTGTTGTAAAACGTAAAATTTTGAGAAAATCAATTTCATTAAAACTTTTCAAAATAATTTTAAAAAATGGTCACCACTTGACACACATGGAATCAATCCTCAAGATGCATAGCCCCGAATCAAAAGATCATAACTACCTACAACTACATTCATCATTATTGTTCTGTCTTGCAATGGGCCCTTCTACCAAATGGAGGTAACACAACCATGTTAACAGATGATGGAAAAAGATGGACCAATCAAACAAATGGACATGACAGTTGAGTCGAGCAAGATTATGACCAAACTTTGGGATGAAGTTGCCTACGTATCCCAAAGATGGGAATCAAGCCTTATGTAGTTCGGTTAGGATTCACTTGAGTATTTATTCTCTTTTTTTGCACTCTAATTTTTTCCAAAGTCGCCCTTTCAGGTTTTCAACCTTGCGAGCTCTATTTTTTTTTTTATTTCTATTTTTTTTTCATGCTCTAACTTTTTCCTAGGTCACTCTTTCAGGTTTTTGGCCTAGCGAGCTTCTCAGGGATAGTGTTTCTTCAACTTGTCCACGTTGATTGGTTGCAAGAACTCCAAGCCATCTAAATCCATAAGGATGATTGCTTCTCCTGACCAAATATATTTAATGATGTAAGGGCCAGTCGAATTGGGTATGAACTTGCCCTTAGGGTCATGAATGGGAGCTTAATTGTCTTTGAGCACTATATCTCCTTCTTTAAGGTTTCTGGACTTGACTTTCTTGTTGAAGGCCTTGGCAATTCTACTCTGATATCCTTGGATATGATACAACACGGCCAACCTTCTCTCGTCAGACAACATCAATTCTTTGAATCTGTTACGCTACCAATCCGCCTCTGTTATCTAACACTCGGCCATGATTCTTAGCGACGGTACTTCGATCTCAATCAGCAAAACAACTTCCATCCCATATACCAAAGAGTAAGGGGTAGCCCCCGTAGATGTTCGAATTGACGTTCTATATCCCCAGAGTGCAAAAGGCAATTTATCTGGCCAATCTCTATAAGTTTCCATCATCTTTCACAGGATATTCTTGACATTCTTGTTGGCGGCCTCAACAGCTCTGTTAGTTTGTGGTTTATATGTTGATGACTTGTGAAAAGGCACGTTGTATTTTTTGAGCAAATCCATCACCTCTTTCTTGAAGTGCGAGCCATTTTCTAAGATGATCTCATTTGGTTACCCACACCTGCAGATGATGTTGTTTCTGATGAACTTGGCTACATGTGACGCTTTTAACACTAAGTAAGACTGCGCTTCCACCCACTTGGTAAAATAGTCAATTGCCACCAAGATGAACTCATGTCCATTTGAGCCCTTTGGCAAGACTGCCCTAATGACGTCAATTCCCCAGACTGAGAAAGGTCATGGCGAAGTCATGTTGTAAAGCTTTGACGGCGGGATTATCATGTAATTGGCATGAATTTGACATTCGTGGCATCGTCGAACAAAATTAATACAATCCTCCTCCATGGTTGACCAATAATAACCTTGCCTGAGGATCTTCCTAGCCAGCATCACACCATTCATATGTGGTCCACACTCTCCTCGATGAATGGCCTCCATGAGACACTTTGACTCTTCTTTTTCAACGCAGAGCTTGTGCATTCCCAGATGGCCTCTCTTGTACAACTTATTCCCACAAATGATGAACTGGATGGCCAGACGTCGTATTTCCCATTTATCTTTGGCATTTGCCCCTGGTGGATACATATCCTTCTCTAAAAAGTTCCAAATCTCATAATACCAGGGTTTTTGTCTTGAGCCTCATCTATTACGGCTATCATCTCATAAGCAGGTGTATACTTCTGTTCAAAGAGATATTTAATGGGATCTAATCTCGAAACTAGAATTACAGAGTGAGCTAACAAATAGTGTTTCAACTTCCTAGTTGCCCAAACCAAAGCTAAGCAAGCATGCACCCCATGGTTGAATCTGTTACCGACAAATACATGATCAACGGCTTCTTCGGTTCTGGTGGCGACAATACAGGTGGATTTTGAAGGTACTGCTTGACCTATTCGAAAGTGAGCTGACATTGATCATCCCATCAGAACTTCTTCCCCTTTTTGAAGAGACCAAATAGTGGTTCACAAGTCAAAGTTAATTTTGAGATAAATCGTCTTATGAATTGCACTTTTCCCAGAAAGCTGCGCACCTCCTTTTTAGTCCTTGGTGGTGGCATTTCTAAGATGGCCTTGATCTTGGACGAATATATTTCAATTCCCCTCTGCGTAATAAAAAATCCAAGAATTTTCATTGTAGTTACCCTAAAAGTGCATTTTTGCGGGTTCAACATAGTCTGTACTCCCTGATCTGTTTGAATAATTTATCTAGTGCAGTATAGTGGCCTTCCCTCTCTTTGGATTTTACAATCATGTCGTCCACATACATCTCGACTTCCTTATGGATCATGTCATGTAAGCTGGTGATTGCAGCATTCTGATATGTAGCCTCGGCATTTTTCAACCCAAATGGCATAACTTTGTAGTAGTAGGTACCCCACGGCGCGGTGAATACAGTCTTCTCTCTGTCCTTAGGCGCCATTAAAATCTGATTATACTCAGAAAATCCATCCATGAATGATAGCAATGCATGGCAGGTAATGAAGTCTACCAATTCATCGATGTGTGCTAGTGGAAAGTCGTCATTCGGACTAGCCTTATTTAGATCCCAAAAGTTGACACAAGCTGTGATTTTGCCATCCTTCTTCAGAACTGCAACAATATTGGCCAACTAAGTCGGATATTCAGACATCTACAAAAAACCAGTGTCAATCTGCTTGGTGACTTCCTTTTTAATCTTTAGTGCCCAATCTAAACAGATCCTGCAGAGTTTTTTCTTGATAGGTCGGGCCTCGGGGTCAAGAGGGATTTGGTACTGTACGATCTCAAGATCGATTCCAGGCATGTCTTCATAGGACCACTCGAAAAAATCTTTGAAATCTTTTAATAAAGAAATTAAACGCTCGTGTTCCTCCGAAGACAACGTGGACCCAATTTGGATTAAGCGTGGATCCTTTTCAGTACCCACATTAATTGCAATAATTTTATCTATGCAGGGCTTATCACACCTCTCCTTCTCTCTGTCAATCAAATTTTTCAAAGCTTGAGGAATTTCTTCCTTTTTGTTTTCATTAAAATTTTGAAAATCTTGGTCAATGCAATAAATTAACAGCACCGAGAAGTAAACAGAATTTGTAGCATTCTCATTGAGAAGTCCTGGCTCTTCGGTTACAATAGACTCAAAAGAGAAAGCAAAAGAGGACCTAGACAGAACCTTGGCATCCGGGTTACCACCCTTGGAAGCGCCAGACTCAGACTCCTTGGACTGACTCGAATCTGATTCTGACTCAATAGAATTGGTGGAATTAGATGCCAGCTCATCATTTGATTCGGAACTGGAAATAAAGCCTTCCTTTAACTACCAAGTGAGGCATGACGCCCTCGATGCATCCAGAATGCAACTGGTGGAATCCAGAACCGGTTCCTTTTCGATCATAGAGACAGTAAAGGTATCCCCCAAGTTCTCCGTATTGGTCTCAGGATCTGTCAAGAGATTGACCAGCGCTACCCTTACTTTAGCCTCACTATTGTCTGAATCGTCTTCTTTGTTTTGGCCGGCGTTTATGCTTGGATCAGCCCCCTCTTCATCACTGTCTTAGAGTTGGTGGTCAAAGAAGATTTCAAATCCGGGAAAACACTTTTTCATTGAGGAATCCACCCAAGGCTCAAGAAAGTCACAGAAGGGGAAATCCTCTCATTCTTTGACAAAGCACCCATTCAACGTTCCCCAGATTGGCCTATGAACCAACTCATAATGCTTTCTAGCTCTTTTGGCCTTGACCCTTTCTCTCATTTCTTCTCATTTCCTTCTCTAGTCCTCTTTGGTGGGCACATAGCCCAACCTAAAGGTATGTGGATTATGTGGCACCTCAGCTAGCACCACAACATCTTTTCTCCCGCTCCTTCCGAGCCCCATTCCTGGAATATGCCGCAACTTTTTCATGAAGTAAATGGACTGAGCACTGACATACATGCCTTCATCCTCGGCTAAGATGGCCTATACCACTTGGGCTTCTACTAGAGTGAATTCCAAAAGAAATACATCCTCATCACCGTGATTGATTTCCAGCAAAGGCGTAGTTAGCTCTGCGGTGGATGAATAAATGAATTCCCCAAAATGGTAGCCACTCCTTCCTTATGAGGGTATTTCATCATTTGATGGAGGATGGAGGACACAACCTTCATGTAATGCAACCAGGGCCTCCCTAGAAGTAGGTTGAAGTTAGCTGGCACATCAAGTACATGGAACTGAATCTCATGCTTGGAAGTACCCACTTGGGCTTGTACTTTTACCATCCCCATAGCTTCTCTGCTCATGTAGTCATATGCTCGAATCACCTAGGCTGTGGGGACGAAACATGCCAATTTTAGGCCTATCGCATAGGCAGTGCAAGAAGGACAGACGTTGATTGCAGAGTTGGTGTCCACTAAAACCACTGGCACCCACTTTCCTTTACACTCAATAAATATGTATAGTGGTTTGTTGTCAGCTGATGCTTTTGGCGGTAACTCTTTATCGGAGAAGGTGAGCATAAGATTGGTGTTACTTGGGAAGATTAGGCCAACAAGCTGTTCTGGCGTAGTATCAATGGACAATTTAGCCTTATCCATTGTCGACAATATTGCCTGTCGGTGCTCTTGAGAAGCCATGAGGAGGCCCCAAATGGATATGTTAGCTTGGATATTTTTGAGTTGCTTTAGGGCCAGCTCCTCCTCCAACTTCTTCTTTTTTTCCTTTTCAACCTCTCGATCTTTTCCTGAGGGTTCGGCCTGATCCAAATGTAGAGGTTTGAAATACAGTCCACTCCTGTTCAGATAGTCTATTTCCTCTGCATACCAGGTACTATTCAGGATATGGTCTCCCCAGTTTTCGTTTGTGTGGGCAAGATGCAAATTGCTATCTTCTCACCACTGACCTTCAGCTACCGATAGATGTTACGGTCTTCCTTAGGACGACCTTCAACTTGTATCACTTTCATAGTATAATTCTCTCCCTTAGGACGACAAGATGTTACGGTCTTCCAGCTATCTTCAATTCTTTCTTGTTCAAACTGCCTCAGCACAGCTTCCCGTTCAACATTTGTAGTTTCTACGACACCCAAATCTTGGGTTTGTTTTTCCGTATTACTGCCCTCTGGCACTTTCTCTTTTCCTTTGGCTTCTTCAGCTACAACAACTACTACGAACTTCTTTTTCTCCGATTTAACTCCGGTTTTCTCTTCTTTGTCGGACTGATTACTCAGCCATCCCCTGTTGTCAGTTGATAGGCTCAGATCAAACCAACCGATCTACACATTGCCTTGGTCTTGTTCCTCAAAGAATCGTAGGTTATCCAAATCTTTTTCCATATTCGCAAGATCATCCAACCCCTGGCTCGAGCTATTTTTCCTTACTACATTAATGTCCACTGAAGTTGGCAGTACTACTTTAGGCTTGGTTTGAGTAACAGGAAAAATGTAGCTGCTCGGGTCATACTTCCCCTCAGATACTTCCCAAGAAATTTCCAGCAGCAGACCGACACCTCCCTCTGAGGTCAAAACCTCATTTTCTTTAGGTGTCGTCACCACAGATTTATGAGGCTCAAGTTGTGGATTGGATGTGTTCATCATGAATAAGTCCTACTATTAGGGATGAACAATACCGGCTTTAGTAGGTGGAAGGGGGTGATATTGATGCCGGGGTTGAAGGTGAGTGGTAGTGTATGGATGAGGCGGATATTTCTAGGTGGAGGGACTTGGTTGTGGACAGGAAGTGGGTTGGTGGCCACATTTGGCGTTTGGGGTGGAGCTATGACTTTGTTGTCGATGAGTTCTTGAATCTCATGACGTGGGCGGAAGCACCGGTCGATTTCATGGCTGTGTTGTTGCTAGAAAACACAGTATTTGGTGGGATCGTGCTTTGGTGGAAGAAGGTCGAGAAGTGGTCTAGGTTCTAGGGGTTTCAGATGCCTTTTTTTGATTAGCACCTGCATGGCTTGAGATAGAGTCATGTAGAGTTGGTTGAAAGTCATACCCAAAGGTCGGGTAGAGTTAGAAGTTTTTGGGCCCACGTTGGCAAAGGGGTCGGTAGGTTTGGTTGTGGTGATAACACTCACCTCTGACGGCCTCGCAGCTGTGCTACCCCTGGTAGCATTAGAACGAAAGGCCTCTTGGCCGGCTCTTTGTCATCAATGATGATACCTTGTTTCATGGCATCTTCAAGTTGAACCCCCATTTCATGAAGCCCTTTGAAGGTAAATAAGGGGATAACAATCATTTTTTGCAGTAGCTTGCCATGAAAGTTCCAGACAACCATTGTGATCTGATTTTCTCTGAGGGTCTGGTGGTCATCATAGAGGCTTTGGCTCTCCACCTAGTTACAAACTCGGAGAAACCCTCTTTTAGCTCCTGACACATTAGTTGTGACCTCGATTTGCGTGATGTAAGAGTATTGAGCATTGAAAGACTCGTCCAATTCCTCCCAGTTCTACTTCACAAAACCCTCCAACTTAGTATACCAAATGATAGCTATTCCCGACATAGTTCGACCGAAGAGCGACAATTTCTGCAGTTCGGTCAAACCCATTGGTCGCATGATATTAGAAAATAGTCGTAGGTGTACCATATTGGGTCCCCAACGCCATCAAAGCGGTCAATTTGTGGCATTTTGAACCACTCCGGCAAAGTGACTGCAGATTCAGTGTACACATCCTCTATTTTGGAATGGAGTTAACTCCTTATGCCATTTTGAAGATTTTTTCCAGTTTGTTTACTTTGAGCATGGTTGGGTCAACCTCAAATTCAAAAGGTACCTCAGTTTGGTAGACTGGGGCTCTAGATGTCTGTGCTAGAATGGGATCTGCCTGGACGGGAAAAATCGGAACACCCTCAGTTTGTGGATCCTAAGTTGTGGCAGCATTGGCAGCGGTACCAGGTGTGGGGATAGTCATATTAGGTGTGTGTGAAGCAGAAGCCGCAACTGGCTGCTGTTGTTATTACAACCTATTTGTGACCTCAGCTTGACAGGTCATGTCGTGCTGTAGTGAGTCAACCGATTGCTGCAAACGGAGTAGTAATTCTTCTAAATCTGATGGGGGATACTGAGCCATTCTGGGAGTAGATGGTTGTGCTTGAGGCGAATTGAATGTAGGTGAGCTGAGGGGTGATTGCTGAAACAGCTGAACTGGTGAACTTTGTTTGACCCTTCTGTGCCTTTCAACTAGCGACAATGAGGCAAACACTGGCTGTCTCCGAACAAGATCCCTGACCTTACAAAGTCTTCCGACACGGATCCAGAGTACTTGGGAGATATCAGAACTTTCTGAAGCTATGGTTTTAGACTATCTAGCAAAAGAAATAAAGAAAGAACGAAAAAATTAGAAATCAGACAACACCTTACCTAAGATTTGATCAGAACATACATAATCAAAGTTATAAGACTATACTCCATACTAAATTCTGTCTCACAAACTGATATCAACTGTGCCACTGATATGAACATTCCTATACAGTTTCATTGTAAAGCACATACCATGTAAAGAGAGCCAAAACACCCCTATAATGGGGTAGGGTTACCTTGTATTAGATTTGAGATGATCTAGGGTTTCATTACTTCAAGCAAGTAGTTTCACAAAATCCTGCATACGAGTGAGCATCTTGTCCTAAGTTGGAACAGTCACTATGGCTTTACTATATGTAGCTAGGCCGATTAGTTAAAAGGGGTACCTCGGCAAGATTACCTAATATATCACTCACACCTAACACCAAGAAGTGAAAGGAGGATCAAGTGGCGGTAATCTAGATCCAAGGGTTGTGATTCCAATATGACAGAGCCCACGACCAGCCAGCCTTTTGGCAAGCTCTTTAGACAAGTCGTCCAGGAATTGCAGATGGAAAACACAGTGACTTAGAGTACCAATGCAAATGCAATGCAAAGAACATATATCTGTAAATAAAATGTCACATCATGAAGTTCGAGTCAAGTTTTCTAATTTCCCCAACAGAATTGCCAGAAACTGTAGGTGGCTTTTCGCGCTCCTTGGAGGGGTTTAGTCTCCTTGGATACGATAGCCCTACAGTTCGGACTCCCGTGCTTTTGAATCTGGTTTCACAAGTGCAATGTGAAATAGAAAAACACCAATGAGAGTCCAAATCCAGCAAATCTTTGAAAAATGATTTACAATCGGAAATGCCAAAAATGGACTATATTGCCAGATTTCAGAGTCGCCACCTAAATGTTTTTGGGAAATTTAGGAAACCCGTGACTTGTGGCAAAGGCCACTTTTTTGTTATCATCAAAGTGTCTCGGCTCGGGAACTTAGGTTTGAGAGGAGAAGGTCATGAATTGAGCACCCCACTCACTCGATCAAAGATCAGTCTCTACTTATCATGATGTGATTTTTATATACAGTATATGTTGTTGTTCCAAATATTATGCTAAACATTACTATGTGAAGCACACAAGTATAGACTATTTCTCCCACTTTGGAATACTTTGATTTCATGTTTGTTTGCAAAGAGTTTTGGATATGTGCTACTCAAAAGAGTAAGCTCATATGTACATTTATCAAATCATCCCAACTTAAGCAAAATAGCCTTCATCCATCGGCAATCAAGATGTATATCAAATAATCACTTAGCCTTATGGTAATATGCTTGTTATGGCAACACAAACATACGTGCAATATACTAAAAAAAAAAAAATGCTCACCTAGTACTCAATCGAGGCAAGACAAAATAGAAGAAAGTAGTTAGCAAAATGCATGCTCTAATATGCAAGTGACTAGTGCAACACATACAAAATGCAACTACTAGGTTCGGTTTATTAGCATGATATATGGCTCAACTTAAAGCATGCGGTTATGCATGTATTCAAATAAGTAGGAAATGACAACATTTTTAGAATGATGAATCGAACCCAATGCATGCAAAATGGATATTTACACATGGTAATGATATAAAACCAAAATATGATACTACCTGTAACCATCATAAGTAAGTAAATAAAAGGGAGAAAGAATGGGGGTTAGAAGACATACACAATTTTACAAGTATGCCCTCATACAAGAGGGTTCAAACGAATATCCTACTTAAACTACTTATTACAACACTGAATGAATTATCTAAATTACCTTGCTATTACAAATTCGAATGAATCAACTAATTAATTACAACGTACTAATGTTAAAATGCTAAGTTAATGGACTAGAACGGGAAACGAGGAGTCGCGCGCACACAAATGAGAACATCCTCCCGGAAACCTCTTTGTTTTGCTGCCAGAATCTGTTCTATCCATAATCAAAAAATTGTTTTGTTTTTACCGTAGCTTCTGCTATGTTACCACTGCCTGTACAAAAAGGTGGCCGGCTGGCCTTGGAAAATGGTTGGCCGGACAAGAAGGTGGCCGGCCGACCATTATTTTCGAGTTTAACCCTGCTGCGAAAGAATTGAAATAGAGCAAAAATAGAGTGTTTCTAGGAGATGTTTATCCTCTTTGCCCTTCACTATCATGAAGATGATCAAGGGAGGAGTAGATTCGGTTCAAAAACCATTAATATTCGCACGTTTGTTGCGTGATGATCTTAGAACTGATAGGACAAAGGCTCAATGAAAAAAATGAAAGACCAACAATACCTCCTCCCTATCATGGAGTTATCTTAAGGGAAGTGGTAGACATTGATTCTTGAATCACTAAACATCACTACAAAGCATGTAGTGATTCAAGACTTAATAGGTTCAACAGAACATCCGATTGAACTCAACTCAATTTTATTGCCTTTTTTTTTTTACCTCTTTTACTCTAATTTTATTAGCCTCTTTTACATACCTTTCCATTCCTTATTCATTTTTTTTTCCAAAAGTGATAGTTACGTCCACTAAGTGCAAAAAGCGATAAAGAGGAGTGTCAAACAAGAAGTTGTGCTTAGCATGAGTGAGATGTAATGCCTTGGTAATGAACCTCCGAAGAGATTAAACCATTAAGCATGGAAGGTGTCTTTCTCATGCCTTGATCAACAACTAAGTGTTTGAGAGGAGGGAGGTTCCAAAGATGACTAGGCAAAGGTGATCACTACAAGTGTGAGTGTACGTGTGAAAACTATGGAATAAAAAGCTATCAACTCAAATAGATTGGTGTCTATGGCCTAAACCACCAAATCTATGAGGATTTACAACAATATAAGCATAGTATTCAATGCATAAACTAAGTAAACACACTACACAGCCCCTAAAGAGTACAAAACAATGCTAAAAATCAGCTTGAAAAAGCTAGAAAAAGTAAGCAAAAAAAGAAGAGAACAAACCTAGTAAACAAGCCTAAGGTAGGGTGGCTAACCCCTCCACATTTTGAACCTTTAAATCACATGTTTTAGCCTCTGAAAATTCTAAAAATCAGTAGCTAAAAGTAATGAAACAAGTGGAAAACACAAGGATATAAGCTATGGAATAAGGTTCAAGAAAGGGTGGTTAACCTTTCCACCTTTGGTAGCTTTTAAATCACAAGTTTCAGCTCTCAAAGTCAGACCAAAATAGTGTATAAACAACAAGAAAAAGAGAAGAAAAGAGTAATGTAAACAAAGCAAAAGATGGCAAAGGTATACCTTTTGAACAAACCACAAGATGATCACTCTCAAAAGTTGAAATTTGGATTCAATAATCTCAGCAAGAAGCCTCAAATTTTTGGTTTAGGAAGTGTACGGATAGTGTATGTATTTTACAAGAGAGATAAGAAGGTTATTGGACAATTTTTTGGTTTTGGCTAAAATTTTCTAAACCTAAAACCATGACGGATGGTCATCTATTTATAGAAAAATAGGTTCCCTTGTCAGAAATATCTATATTGAGCTAGCTGGTGCTAGACATGCACACAGGGGGACAACTGACCACTTTTTGGCCAGCAGGCCTCTAGGTAGTTGGACTGAAAAAAATTAGGTTTTGGTTTAAAGGGGGTGCAAAGTTTGGGCTTTGAAGCTTGAAAATCGAAGCCTTTTGCTGAAGAAATTGAACGATTTGGACAGCGTAAGAATTCATCATTGAGTGTTCAACATGAGGCGCCCCAGTCTTAAGGGCGGTAAAAAATTGGGTGTCTACAGAGACCACCTAGAAAGTAGCCCTCATTTGGAAGAGATTAATTACGACCTAAAGCCGACAGAAAAGTTATGCCGACTGAAGAAGGAGACCTTTATCATTCGAAGTGGGCAATCATATATTTTTGAAGATATCGCCTAAAAAGGGTTTGACGAGATTTGGGCGATGCGGGAAGTTGTCACCTAGATTCATCGGTTCTGTTGATATCATCGAACATGTGAGAGAAGTAGCCTATCGTCTTGCCTTACCACCGCAACTATACGGGATACATGACGTGTTTCACATTTCTATGCTTTGTAAATATGAACCTGATTCTTCTTACATCTTAGATTGGACGAGTCTGGAAGTAGATGAGAATGCTTCAAATGAGGAGAGACCTATGAATATCCTAGACTCCCGAGAACAAGTTTTGAGAGTTAAGACTATCTCTTTAGTGAAGGTATTGTGGCACCATCATGGAGTGGTAGAAGCTACTTGGGTGTGAGAAACTGAGGTTCGAGAAAAGTATCCAAATTTATTTGATAATGTGTAATCTTGTTAGATGATTGTGTTCATCATTATACACATCTTGATTTATGGAACGGAGTAATGTAAAATTTTGAATTCCTTAAAGACTTAGGGTATGTTTGGTTTGGTTTTGTAGAATGATTTTGCAATTTTTTTTTCTAAAAAACTTGTTTGGTTTGTAATTTTTCCAAAACAATTTCCAAAATCACTTTCTCCCTATTACACATCAATCAATCACTTTTTCTCTCTCCTCTCCCCTTCTCAATCACTTTTTCTCTCACATACATCTATTCAATTACAACAAAATATCAAATCATTCCAAACTCACAAGCTCCAAAACTACTTTCAAAATACACAACCAAACAAACTAAACAAATTTCTAAACTCTTTTCCCAAAACAATTTTTAAAAACTACTCTCTCAAAACCAAACCAAACATACCCTTAAACTTTCATATCTTGATGAGAATTTTGACCTCAATTTGGTTTCCAATGGGCAATGTTGTGAGGATTGGAGTTACTGTTATTGTAGTATTCATCATCCTTGGAAGTTGTTGGAGTTGTTTTGGCAGAAATTACAAAATTTCGGGGAAAAAATTCTTTAAGGAGGGTAGGTTGTAATAGTTGGTTTTGGGTGACCGCTTGAGCGGTCATTTGGTCGCTCGATCGCTCGAGAGAAGACGTGCAGCTCCCAATATCTTGCATATTTGCAAGCGAGATCGCTTATGCAATAGAGTGGTTGCTTGAGTGCAAAATTCAGACTCCTAGTATTTTCACTATAGCTCTACAAAACTTCTAAAACCTTGCGTTCATTGCTCGAGTGGTGAATAGTTTGCTCGAGCGGCTTGGTCGGGACAGCTCACTTAAAATTCGATCAAACACTCATTTTTCTCATTTTTTCCAACTCTTGTCTCTGTCTAGCACTCTTCCTCCGAAACCCTAGCCCTAAACACTGGATTTCTCTTAATTTCTACCAAGATCCACCTTAGATCTTCAAAGAGGGTTGAAGAACAAGCCTAGACTAAAAGTCCCAGCGATCGTTCTCTCATTTCTTGAAGCTTGAAGTTGGGTATTCACCATTTGCCTTCAATCTTGAGGTAGGGCTACTTTTAACTCGTTATATTTTTCATTTGATATATATATATATATATATGTGGTAATTTCTTAGGTATAATATGGTATAAGATGTTTTGTTAAATTAAAGTGGTTTGTAGTGTTAATGGGAGCTTGTATCTAACAATTTTGAGAAAGATTGTAAAAATTTCTTGTTGATTCTTTATGTTGCGAATGAATATTGACTTTTATATGCTAATGGGAGAAAAGCCCCAATTTTTCTAAAAACCCTAATTTTCAAATTTAATTTAATAATGGGTTTGGCCAAATTAACTCTTAAATCTTGAAATTGGGTGAATAATTATGGAAATGGTGTTAAGACATGGGATTCTTAAATTTTCTTAGATATATGTATTAATGTAGATGATTATTGAGATTGTGGAAAATGGTGGGATTGGAGAAAACCTTTATTGTTGACACAATTAAATGTTGTTGTGAGTTGAACAAATCTTAAGGAAATTGGATTTGAAAACTCATGCATCATGTTCATTATAATTTTCTCATGCGATTTAACAATCTTGTGGATGTTTTGGAAATGTCAAAAGGGGATAAATAACATATAAGTTCGAGGAGTTGAGGCGAGTTTTGATAATGGGTTGCGGTTGTATTTGGTACTGTAGCTCGACTTTTCGCGCCCCCTTTCAGAAGACGAATAAGCCCTACAGTATCGGCCTCCCGTAGTTCTGAATCTGATGTCACAAGTGCAATGTGAAATAGATAAACACCAAAGAGTCTAAATCTGACAAATCTTTTGGAAAATTGATTTTGAATCAAATTGCCAAAAAATGGACTACTTTGCCAGATACAGAGTCGCCACCTAAATATTTTTGAGAAATTTCGAAAACCCATTACTCATGCCAAAAGGCCACGTGTCTATCATCACTGAGATTATCTTGGCTCGGGAACTAAGGTATGAGAGGGGAAGGTTATGATTTGAGCACCCCTGCTCGCCCGATCAAAGATCAGCCTCTACTAATCATAATATGAATCTTATTTACATTTATATGCTCTTGTTCTGATTATTAGGCTAGCATTACTATGTGATGTACACACACATACAAGTATAGACTAATTTGCAAGAATTGGAACACTTGATTCATGTTTGTTTTTGAAAATTGTTTCGAATATGTACCACTTGAAAAAGTGATTGCATATGAATATTACTCAAATTATTCCAATTCAAACAACTAGCCTTCATTCACAGGCATTCAAAACAATTTATAGCACTTAAGCAATTAGCCTCATGGCAAGCATGCTAAACATGGCAACATCAACATGCAAATGCAATATATTAAAGCGAGTAAAGGCTCACCTAGTACTCCAAGCCAAAAAGAGAAATAAGTTAGAAAAATACATGATTCCTAATTATGCAATATGACTAATGCAACATATGCGATATGCAATCTAAACAGGCTCGGCTTCTTAGCATAGCATATGAATCAATTTGATAGCATGCAGTCTAAGCACGTATTCAAAGAAGCATAATCAATAACAATGCAAGTTAGAATGATGAACCGAACCTCGGTGCATGCAATACAAGTGGATGCAAGGTATGAGATATGCTAACTTAAACATGATGCCCTAAACTAACCATCATAAGCTATCAAATAAAAGGGAGAAAGACGTGGGGTTGGAAGACATACACGTTATTACAACATTATGCTCTCGTGAAGGAGAGTCCAAATGAACTAACTAGCTAACTAATTAAAGCTAAGCTAATTACCTAGCTATTATAACAAGAACAAATAAATAATTAGCTAAACTACTTAACTAATTAAATAATTATTACAACAACAAATGAACTAATTAATTAACTAATATAGCTAATTAAAATAATTACATCACTTTACAAAATTAACTAGCTACAACTAATTAATTATAACAAATATTTAAGCTAAATATTTAAACTAAACAAGCTCGGTATGCAAGGAATGCCCATGCATGTGCTCAGTTTTCACCCGAAAAGGCCACTGTTTTGCTTCCAGAAGGTCTCTATTGCACAAAAGAACACTTACACTTTTGTCTACCTCCAGAATAGCTTTGTTTTGCTCAAAAAACACACTGCTGGATTTTGTAGAGGTGGCCGGCTGGCTAAGAGTGAGGGCCTACTGGCCACTCAAGGTGGCCTACCGGCCATGAAAAGTGGTCTGTCGGCCACTACTGCAGGGTTCATCTTGCTGCAACAAAGAACAAACAGAGCATGCACAGTATAGCGATTTCGGGTTTTATCCCTTGTTGTACAGTGATCCGGACTTGGTTCCGTGGATGTTAGCAGTTGTTTATATCTTGTTTATATCCTTTCGTACTTTGTATTCGAGTTATAGGATGTGTTGGGCGTGTTCTGAACAGGTAGGTTGAGTTTTGGTCTAAAGTGTAGTTGCCCAGGTTTTTGGTGTTACGCTCGAGCGGATCCTTCTGAGCTCGAGCGGAGTTTGGTTTTTGGGTTGTCCGCTCGAGCGGGCCTTCTTGCGCTCGAGCGTGGTTTACACCCCTCTAGTATTTCGTGCCCCTGCAAAACTTCTGCAGGTGTGTTTTCTACGCTTGAGCGGGCTTGTTGGCGCTTGAGCGGGTCGCGCTCGAGCGGGCTTGTTGGAGTTCGAGCGGGTAGTTCTTTTTTTCTAAAAAGTTCTAAGAGATGAAAATCTACGCTCGAGCAGACTGGTTCTTCGCGTTCGAGCGGATGTGTTTTGCTATTGTTTCTTAGAGCTCAAGCGGGCCTTCTTGCGCTCGAGCAGATCCAGATTTTTGTGCTTGACGCTCGAGCGTTCTATTCTCCGCTTGAGCGGGTCATACGTATATGAGTCATCCGCTGGGTAATTTTAAATCACTTTTTACATTTCCTTTCTCTCTCTTACTTTCCCAAAATCGTTTTTGAGAGCCTCTCTCTCTAGGATCTCCCTTCTCTCTAGGGTTTGATCTAATTAGAGTGTCCCCCTTCCCTTAGGCCTTTGTAAAAAGTGTGTGGATCGTCGAGGGCTTCGTTTTGATCCGTGGATCTTGGAGTTTGGAGCATTTTGGTTTTCTTCAACTTCCCCGTTTGAGCTCTAGTTTCGAGGTAGGGATATCCTACTCCTTTTTATGAGCTTTGTCTTTAAATTTTAGCATTTCGACATGTTGGGGGTTGTTGAGTAATTTTGAGAAAGTTTGGGCCTTTATGTAATTTTACAAAGAAAAAGTTTTACTTATATAAACCTATATGCATGTTTAGCATGGAGAATTGAGGTAAATGTTGGGTTATTGATAGAAATGGAACCTTAGGGTTGTTTTATTAATTATGGGAAATGCCCTAATTACATTGATGAATTAATTTGTGAAATTAATTTTGAGAAATGAGAAGTTGAATTTAGAATATTGAAATTGGGAACGTATGTGATTAAAGGGTGTAATTGGATCATTTATCACTCACCTAGTTAAAATGTTGCTATTTTATCCATTTTGTGCATTTATTTTCTGTTTAGAAATAACTGCTTTGGGCTATCGGTGGAGGATAGTCTTGATTGTTGTAGACAATGCATGATGATTAGGCAAACTAAAACTAATCGATTGAGTATGCTATCAAATATAGCGGTTGGAATAATACATTAACTTTATGTATTGATTGATTATGTATATGATCTTTGTTTATATACATTGTGTGTAGGAGGAGATAGGAGATGTACTCCACTGTTTAGGGGAAGATAGGGGATGGACCTCCAAACCGGATTTTGTGTGACATTGATACAGCACTACAATGTGTATCAAGTGTGGATTATGAAAGTGTTTGAATTGGTTTGATATAGCACTAAAATGTATATCGTTATCAATTGTGAAGTATAGAAGTATTTCTATGTTATATTGATACAGCACCAAAATGTGTATTCTTCGTGAAGTATGGAAGTGGTTTATGTGTTATTGAGACAGCACCAAAATGTGTATCCATCATGAATTTCAAAAGTGTTTTAATGATGAGTCATAATCTCATTAAGTTATTTGGCTAGGCTCTGGGCCTTGTTTTCAAACTCAAAGTTGAAAAAGAAGTGGGAAATGAAATGTAACATGGATCTGAATGTCATGAAACTGTAATGTGTTATAAGTGGGAATATAAGTGTGGACCATCTATCGAATGTTGTAATTTTAGTCATTGTTTATAGTTGGTTTAGTATATTTCTACTGAGCTGTGGCTCACCCTATATGGGACACCATTTTCAGGTACAGCTAGCATGCCACCTCAAAGGACATAGCTTGGGAGGCTAGAGGCAAACAGACTTTTTGGTTGTTTTGTTTTCCTTTGATGTATTACATGTAAATCCAAGCTAAGGGCTCAATATGTATATGAGTTAGTACTCCTTTCTTGTAACCAAGTGTTGGCTTGAAAAGTTATAAGCCCATAGGGCGTTTACTTTTGTTGTCAACCTGTAATACTTTTGTAAGAACTACTCTGATAAATAGAAAGATGTTTATTTCTCTTATATTGTGCATGTCAAGAATGTTGGGTTTTATGTATTATTTTGAGGACGTTACACACAGGGTATTCTCAAGGGTTGTCTGCATAACTCACCCCTTCTTATTATCAAACAACTCAAAGGGGGGACAAAACTTGGTCTACAAACCACACACTCAAGCAATTTCATTGCATGATGGCTTATGAATCAAAATGTGCAAGTTCAATAAATGCAACAAAACAAGACTCAAACCTCCTCCCTTTCATGAATTGATCAAGGGAAATGGTGACCTTGGAAACTTGAGCTATTTCATCACTAATGAGTATGAAATCCCTTAAGCTTCCATGTGTTCAATTAACGTCCGACTGAACACAAAACCAATTATTATCTTGCACCATGTTAACCCCATTTTAATTACTTCATTTTAATTACCAACCATCCTTTAATTTATTGAGTCCAATGGTGAGTTTAAGTCCTCTAATGGAAAGAGGGCTCAAACCAATTGTTGTTTTAGGCATGAAAGAGGCATCATGCCATTGGTAATGAACCCCCAAAGAGATTAAACCATTAAGTATGACATCTCAATCTCATGCTTAAACAAACAAGTAGTTTGAAACCACTTTCAAAGAAAAACAAAAGCCAAGAAAGGAGGGAGGTTGTAGAGGTGATTAAAAGTGATCACAAGTATGGAAAGCCATAAATAAATGCAATCAACTCAAATAAGATGGTGTCTAAGGCCTAAAACACCAAACTTATGACACTACAACAAAAATAGTCTTTAGAGACGAAAACTAATGACGAAATTTTTTTTGTCACGATAAACGTATCTTTTAATGACAAAAATCATATTTCGTCTCCAAATGTACCATTTTTGGAGGCAAAAATAAAATTTCGTCACCAATCTAAATCATAATAAAAAAATTAGGTGACGAAATTATTTTTCGTCATTATTTATAATTTTTTTTTGTCACCAAATATTTTCCCGCTAATATTTTCGGAGGGTGCCAAACTTTTGAGACTTTTAGTGACGAAAAAATTGGTCACTAATTATAAAATTATTAATGACGAATATATTTTTGTCACCAATAATTTTTAATATTTTAATATTATTTAGTGACAAAACGATTTTTGTGGCCAATATTTCTATCTTTGGTGAAGAAATAATTTTGTCACCAATAAATAATTTAGTTACTAAATATTTAGGGGGAAAAAAAAATGTTTTGGCACCAAAGAAATAATTTTGCCACTAATAAATAATTTAGTTACTAAATATTTAGGGGGGAAAAAAATGTTTTGGCACCAAAGAAATAATTTTGCTACTAATAAATAATTTAGTTACTAAATATTTAGGGGGGAAAAAAAATGTTTTGGCATCAAAGAAATAATTTTGCCACTAATAAATAATTTAGTTACTAAATATTTAGGGGGGAAAAAAAATGTTTTGGCGCCTCAAACACCCACAATAATCTATCGGTTCAAACCTATTTCACACACACACACACACACACACACACACACACAGAGGCGACACCGCTGCTCACTCTCCTCATCGATTCAGACACAGATTCATCGCCGATCGGCTCACTCTGCTCACTGCCGTCACCCTCTCCTCACCGCCGCTGATTTGTTAGCTTCTCCTCTCCTCACCGCCCCTCGCTGCTGTGCCGATCTAGCCTCTCCTTCCCTTGCCGATCTCATCTCCTCTTCTCACTGCCGCTGATCTGTTAATCTCTCTCTCTCTCATTGCTCTTTTCTCTCGATGCTCTCTCTTTCTCTCTTTTCTTTTGCTACTCTGTGTTCTGTATACATTATATTGTTATACATATAATATATATATATATATATGTATCCTGCTCTATTTTATTTATAAAATCCACAATGAGTTGCGTGTTTCTTTCATTCTCATCATGCTCACCAAATTCCAATTTGATTGGAGATTGAGAGATATCTCATCCATATAAAACTCCAAATTATAGCCATGAAATGTTAGGAAGTAAAAAAGACCATATGGATTGTGTGGCCACTAATTGCTGATTAACAAACATGATGTGAAAAACAAGGACCAAATACTTCAACATAAGTTTGACAAATGTGGGCTCCACAGAGAAGTTACTGAGGAATGTAAGAATATGAAGCTTAAAACAATATGTAATTTGATCCTGCCTCAGCAGAAATATTTTACATCCATGCATATATATAAAATACAATATACTATTATAGGGCATTTCAAGGCCAATGAAATTATCCATAAGCCAATTCCATTCTACTTAATTCTGAGACTGTTAAGCCAAATACTCTATGTCGATGACTTTAGAGGCATTTAGACACAATATATATTACATGACAGGGCCAAAAACATTCTCAAAAAGACATATACAAGTTCTTTTGATAATAAGTTTTATGTATGTAATGATGCATTTGATATAGAAAACCAAAGATAATATACAAAGTATTTCAATAATTCTGTAAGTGAATGAATTACGTGTCTCCCATGATTATATGTCTGTCATATTTTCAGCTTCATAAATTCAAATTGCAGGTATGTGAGAGAACAAAACACTTATTAGTACTAACAGCAGCAAGGGAGTCATTCATAACAAGAAAAGAAGGGGACAAATAACAATCCACCAATTTAAAAAATAGAAATGCATAAATATCTACATAAGCAGAAGAAAAAACCGTACACATAGCAAGGAACATATCTTCACATTTAAGTAAATTGCATAAATATTTCAAAATTGACACAACAAATTAGAAAAGGAGAGAGGTTTTCATACATGGTAAGTAACTGAGCTACATTAGTATGCTGCTTTACTAATCTACAAAAAACATCTACAGTCATATTCAAGGCCGTTTCTTTTGCCTGCATGGACCCAAAAAAAACACCATTAACTGTAAGAATTTCAAAACCTAATAAAAAAAAATTCTAAAAAATAATACTTTTATAAAGTAGATTGTATACCCAAAAAGCTAAAAAATAATACTTTTATACAGTAAATTGTATACCCAAAAAAAAAAAAAAAAAAAACTAGAAAGCAAAGCAAAATAATCACAGCTTACCTTTTCAGAACTTGACGAACGGAACTCTTCCCAATGTCTCTTGAAGTCCAATTCCAATTCAATTTTATCTCTGCAGTCCGAAAACAGAAAACGAATAAGGATTGTATACAAGTGAAGAATAGCATGTCTGAACAGGAAAAACTTTGATTTGTCTAAGTATATGATATGTAAATCCAGAGATGTGCCAGTGATGTTAAAATTCCTCAATAGGCCATCATCACCACAAGCATCAAAGCATTTGGGCAAACATAGTGAAACTGTCCATCCAGGAATTAGAAAATCAAATGTAATATATGATTAATGCAAGACATAATTATGTTAAGCATCAATGATCATCAATCCTAATTGGATTTAAAATATATGCAATACAGGAACATCACCTCTTTTAAGAAGAGGATCTCTTGTCTTGATTTTTTTTCCATGGAAACCTTCACTACTCTACAATATGATTTAAAATTTTTGCGTGAAATATTAATTCAAGGGATTGGAACTTCCTTGTTATGAAATATTTGGAGTTAAAATATATGCATTACAATTCGAAACATTGGGATTATGTTTGGGATTATGTTTTTCTTCTTTTATTTAATGGTGAATAATTATATTGTCTATATTTTCCAATTAAAGTTGAATTATGTTATATAGTTGTAGAAAATGGTCAAAGGAAAAAGACAATGGCTGAAACCAGGTGATTTGAGAACTAAGAAGCTAACAGAATATGAGAAACAAAGAAATAAGCGAATCAAGAAGAACTATGAGGTAATGAACAATCTTGGAGTGAAGAATATTACAAATTCTTTGATGAGTGTGGTTCAGCCCAAATGTGCAAATGCAAAGGAAAAGGGAATTAGGGTTGAGGTAGATGATGATGATGAGTATAATCCATCAGGGAGTGAGAACGATAGTGATAACGAGTCATTGGGTTCCTTTTATCGCAAGGTATTATATACATTATTTTATATTTGTGTGTGAACATATCATTTACTATTTAAATATCTTCTTCATATATCTTAAACATCATATCTTTTTTAAAATATATTTTAACTGTGTTAAATATCTTCTTTACTATTCGATTATGTTATTTCAGGAACAAGAGATGCTACCGGGGTTACGTTTACAGCCTTATTCGAGGCCATTAACTCCCACCCTAGAAGAAGGGATGGATCCCCCACGTCAAGAGATTGGTACCCAACCCTTACCACCTCATAATGTGCAACCTGTGCATGAGGTGACTGCATCTAGTAGTGTTGGTAAGTTTGCAAAGTTGTTTATATTTAATTTAAGGTCTAACTTGCATTTGTTTACTTATTAACTCAATTAACATTATGTCCTTACAACATCACATGACAGACGTGGTCGTGGTCCAACACGCGGCATACAAACCCAACGCATTGTCCAGAAAAATGGAAAGATGTTGGTTCCTGTACCTGAACATTTCCGTGCGCCAGTGGGAGATCAAGCCTCTAAGTTGGCCTCCAAGATTGGCATAGAGGTTCGAACGCAATTACCAGACTTGAGCATTTGTAGGTGGAATAAGGTTCACGATGCTGATAAGAAGCCGATGATCCAACGCTTGGAGGTAATTATTGTCAAGTAAAAGAGGCATGACACATGAAAATTGAAATTGAAATTGAAATTGAAATTGAAATTACATGGTAATTATTGTGTGAAAGAAATACTCTCTTTGTTAGGGTGATTACAAGAACTTGCTGCTAAACAAGATATTACATGGTAGCATATCAAAGACTTCTAGTTTTGGAACGAATTTAACGATTAGTAAGAATGCAACTATAACTATGTATTTAGGAAGGTCTTGGCAATATCTTCACAGTAAAAAGCAATATTTACAATAGTATACACTTATGATTCACATATTCTTGCTGTTAATGTTTTTCATTACAATATATAATGCCTAGAAAGACATGTAGGACATTTCATGTCAAAGCTTGACATTGAATTTTTAGGTTCCTGTAGACTGCCTAGAAAAACATGGACATCATATTCCTCTGTTAACACATCTGTTGCAACTGTTACAATATATAATGCCTGCATATCTAGGAATTAAATTGCAACTGTTAACACATCTGTTGATGCAATCTTTTTTTCTTTGTTGTTTAATCAGGCTCATTGCTGCTTGTCTGAAATTTAGGTTATTTAACTTATAAAAAAAATGATTTGATTTTGTAGGATCAGTTTGATCTACAAGGCAATCCGAGTGATGTAGCAAGGACTTTAAACACACAGTTTGGTCGGCGATTGAGTAGCTTCACCTATAGGTTGCACAAACAATACAAGCAACTTAAGGATGCAAGAGGGGAGGAGTATGCGAGAAGCCACCCACCTAAAAGTGTTACTCTCAATCAATGGACATTTCTAATTGACAAGAAGTGGAATAGTAAAGAATTCATGGTATAATGTTTTATGTTAATTGTCAAAAATTAATTTTCTTCTTACTAATGTTAAGTTTTGTTGTTTTTATTGGTGTTTCAATCGTGTAGGAACAATCACTAACTAATGTGAATAATAGGATGCAAATGAAAACAAAACATAGATGTGGATCAAAATCAATCCCGGTTAGGGTGCACAGCTCGGTGTGTTCTGCTATTTTATTTTATCAGATTAGTAGGCTTTGTTATTTAAATATTTGAAATAACATTCAAAAACAAATGAATCAGATAATTGCAAATGGAGAAGTTCCTGATTTGGCAAAGTTTTACAAGTCCATCCACTATAATTCGAACACACATGAATGGATTTCGTCGGAGAGCCAAGCTAATTATGTATGTACAAGGCAATGCATATTAATTTTGATAAAATTATTTATTTGCTTTGTAGGGTAGAATAACTAATAATTGTTCGATTTATTTTAAATTAACAGGACAACATGATAAAGGCGCAAGCCGAACACCTCTCGCAGACTGGTGTGATCCCTTTAAGCCAAGAGGAGTTGTCAGTTAAGGTGCTTAAGCCAAGGTCAGGTTATGTGAAAGGACTCGGCTTGAGGCCTTCTTCTTCTATGAAGACTACTGTTGTACCTGCTGAAAATAGTGACTATGTTCAACGCCTTGAGATGCAAATAGCACAGCAAAATGAACAAATTGCAAGGTTTCAAAAGTCAGAGAAGAAACAAAGCAAGAAGATACAAAGTATCATAGAGTGTTTGACGCAGAAAGGTATCACGGGAAATTTTGAGAATGGGGAAAGTTCAGATTCTGATGAACAAGCTTCTTGGTTAGTATATTATGTTTATATGTTAATTTAGTAGAACATTTCTTCTTTAACTAGGGTAGAATAAAAAACTACTTTTGATATTTAGGCACAAGGTCCCGGGAAAATAGTGAAGTATGCATCTAAAGGCCCGAAAAACATCACAAACACCTTGAGATTATCAGAAATTATCACGAACACTTTGGGAGGAATCAACATAAGTTGTGAAAACTTACAGAACAATCATAGGACTCTCGGTTGGAAAACATTTAGGCTTGAAAATAGGCCGTTAGGGAGTAAAATCTTGAAATAGTCGTTAAAAGGCCAAGAAATATTATGAACACCTTGGGAGGAACTAATGTAAGTTGTAAAAATTTACGGAACAAGCACGGTAAAAATTTGGTTTAAAATTTACTTTGAAATTTTTATTTTTTTCTCTTATAGGTTGCATATTAACATATTTAGTGAATGGTTACCTTAACCTTTTGTTGTTGTCTTTTTTTTCTTTTTTCTTTTTTAAATGGCAGATTGGAGATGAACAAATTTGGTAACCTGCATAGCAAGAGTTTTTTGTTGATATTACCAGACACATCCATCACAGTGTAGTTGTATTTTTGTTGATATTACCAAACATGTATTTTGACTATGTTGTTGTGGGCTATGATTATATTGTGATGGATCTTATCTTTTTGTTGATATTTTATTGAATAGATTAAAATGAACAGGTTTTTGTTGATATTACCAAATGAACAGGTTTTTGTAATGATTTGTAATGGATATTATATTCAGCAGGTTATTAAAATGCACAAGTTATTTTGATTGTGTTGTAGTTTTTGATTTTACTAAAATAGATGTTATAATTTGGATGTTATATATTAATTTCTTGATACTATGAGACATGTATTTTGCTTGGGTTGTTTTATGATAATGAACAAGTTAATTTTATATTGATTTGTATTAAATATTTTATTTAATAGATTATTAAAATGTACAGGTATTGTTTATTGAAAAAAATATATAAATTGCAAATATAACCCTCCCCTCAATTTTTAAAAATTATTTATTATTGGTGACGAAAAAAATTGACACTAAAACTTTCTAATCCCAACAAATAATTTTGTCACACATATTCACTATTTCATCACTAAATTTAAAATATTTCTTGACAAAAAGTTTTCGTCACTGAAGGGTCTTTTTTTTCATCTTTTGGTGACGATATTTTCGTTACTAAAAACTTTATCACTATTTTTAATGACGAAATATTTTGTCATCCAAAATAAATATAATAAAATTTTATTTAATTTTGGTGACGAAATGGATATTATAGATGACAAAATATTTAACATTTAGTGACGAAATATTTCGTCACCAAATGCCAATAATAGGTGACAAAATAAATTTTCGTCACCGGGTACTTTTAGTGACGACGAATTGGGGACGAACGTGGTGACGAAATTATTTCGTCACGGATCAATTTGGTGACGAAAATTTCACTATTGGAGACGAAGTGATTTTGTCATTAAAGTACCGACAATTACACTATATGCATGCAAAACAAAGCTCAAATGTAACAAACACTTAAAAATAGTGCTAAAAAAGTCCTAAAACATGCTGGAATTAAGACAAAAATAGCTAGAATAATAAGCTAAAACATAGAGCTTGCTAGCTAGTAAACAAAACACAAGGAGGGAAGGCTAACCCCTCTAATTTTGGACTTCAAAACATGATTTTAGCCACTGAAATAACTCTAAAAATCAGTGTTTAAAAGCTCAAAAAAAGCTAGTGTAAAGGTGGGAAACACAAGGGTAAAGGCCTTAAGAACAAGGTGTAAAGAAAGGTGAACCACCCCTCAACGTTTATTGGCATTAAAACCCAAGCTTTAGCCTAAAAATAAGAGTTTTACAACTCAAAAATAGTTGGAAGACAGTAGGAAAAAGAGTAAATAAAGCAAGTAAAGAGGCAAAGCCTTTATACCTCTTGAAGAGGAGATCACTTTCAAGCAATAAAACCACACAAAACAAACCCACAAGAGCTCAAACAAGGCTTAAAGACACCTTAGCTCAAAGATAGAGAGGTTTGGTTAAGAGTGTATAGGCAAAGGTGAAGAGTGTATAGGCTAAAGTGTAGAAATTTGCTAGAGAGAGAGAATTGTAAAGAGAAAGGAAAAATTTTGCTCAAAAAATTTTCTAACCGCATGGCAAGAGGGGAGGCCCTCTATATATAGAAAAACATGAGCCTCCCTCAAAAACATCTAGCCATACATGTGGGAGCAAATGTAAGCATCTGTGCAAACAGTTGGCACTGTTGTCACAAAATATCTGCAAAAGACATTGGTGGTCGGCAGACCATCACTAGTGGCCGGTAGGCCACAACAGTGGCCAGAAACCAGAAGCGATGGCTGGCAGCCCATAGAGTGGCTGGCAGGCCACCAGAGGTTGTAGGCTTGAAGATCCAAGGTTTTGGGTTCAAAACAAAGGCAACAGGGGTGCATGGTTTGAAAGGCTCAAAGCTGTGGCATACCGCTGAGGACTTTGAGCACTTGACAAGCATATACACTCATCATCGGGTGTGCAAGCGATGGCGTCCAAGTCGTAAGGGCCGTCACAAATGGGGTGTCTACAAGTACCCGCGCAGGGAGTCAAGGTGCCCACTTGCCCTGTCTGCGCATATCGCTGGACGAATGTAGGAAATGTTTTTGGGTGTCCATGAGCCTGTTGTTTATAGGGTCAGCAAATGTAGGAAAGGTTTTTGGGTGTCCACAAGCCACCGTTTTAGGAGTCGGCCAAAGTGGAGAGGGAAAGGTTTTAGGTGTCCATCATCCCGCCGTTATTAGAGTTGGAAAATGTGGGAATATTTTTTGTATACAAATCTATATATGTATTTTTGGTTTCATGGCTCTCGCTTGGGACGCCATAGAATATTTACTGCCCCGTCGTTGTGGAAAAGTGTTTAAATTGGAATCATACATTGAACTTTTTTGGTTTTAAAAGAGAAAATCTGAATTTTATCCTCACAAGTGTATGGCATGATCATATGCACCTCAATTATCTATATAACTTGTTAAATGTATTTCGTACTGAGTACTATAGCTCACCCCAAAACTAACCATCTTTTTGGAAACGATGTAGAAGCGCCACCTAAATGATTGGCGTAGGAAAGAATTTTTGAATAGGGCACGGAAGCTCTCTTTTGATATTTTTTGTTAAGCCTCGGGCTATTCTTGTTTAAGAATTTAGACTTCCATTTTTGTGCATTCAAGGACACTTCTTGAAAAGATCTTTCACCTTTTTGGCTCTTCTTTTACATTATCTCTTATCTTTTGAACTAGTATTATTTTGTTGATAGATGTAAACAAACACATGATGTAATCACTGAAATAGTTCAATGGGAAAGAGATAGTCAAGAAATTTTATTAATGTTATTATGGACTTATTCTCTCTCTTTCTCTCTTTTTTTCTCTTCCTTTTGGGGCATTACAATTTCAAAATTTGACAAGTGCCCAATACGGGTACGACATATTTATCGAAGTACTCATGTTTTATAATCTCAAGATAATTCTAAATGAAATTTTTTATATTTTTTTATTATTTTTTTAACAAAGTATATATTATTTAAAATTTAATTTTTTCATTATTGAGATAAAAAATTATTTATTAAATATTTAATTTTTTTTAAAATTTTTATATTTGGGAGCAAATTGATTTTTAAGGTATAGTTTGAGGGGTAAAATGAAATTCCAAATGAACTTTGGTGCCATGTTAGCACAATCCGTCCAATTGTAGACGGAATGTAATGACAGAAGCCAAATTGATCAAAATTTTGAAAGTTTTAGTGTAAAATTGATATTAACTGAAGTTTGTGTTAGTCATGCTCCTAAGGTTAGAATAGCTAGTCATGCTCCTAAGTTTGTTGGCATATCTCACACTAAGGTTTGAATAGCTAGTCATGCTCATTTCTTGTTACTCATTTGGAATCGTCTCCTGGATAGTGTCAGTTTCCACATCTTGTTGTTGACCTTCCAAAACTTTACTAACTAGGGTAGATTGAGCAATCATAGTGAACAAGGTAACACCCTCATCTGAATCACAAAGCCATAAGTCAAACTCATTTGTATCCCCGTGTATCTCTCACTCTTGGATGGAAATACTCACGACAATACTAATGGAGTTTCTACGTAAAACATCAGCCACAACATTCACTTTTCCCGGATGGTAATGTAATTCACAGTCATAGCCTTCCATAAACTCCATCCATCTCTTTTGGCATATATTTAAATTTTTTTGAGAGAATAAGTACTTCAAGTTTTTATAATTAGAAAACACTTCAAATTTTTTGCAGTATAAGTAATGCCTCAACCTCTTCTCGAACTCTAGACAACGGTGCTCCTCAACTGCCACGAGTTCCCGTGCAAACGATAGGCTGGTAAATGTGGTCTCAAACTCAGCCACTGGAGTGTTCAATTGCACAAGCTTGGCGAATTGATCTCTCAACTTCTCCCCAACTGTAGGACGCAAAAAATTATCTTAGAAGGCACTGACAAAAGCCTCCCAAGTCACACCAATAAGCCCATGCACATAACTCCACCACTGACTTGCATCTCCTTTAAGCTAGAAGGATGCCAATGTCACTCGCAACTGGTTGTCCTCGATGCCAAGCACCTCGAACGTTTTCACTATCTACTTTAACCACTCATCTCTTTTCAGTGGCTCCTTAGGATCACCCACAAACTCATCTGGATTTGACCGAAAAAACTCCCACTTCAAGAAAGACGGCCCTGCCTTAGCCACTTAGGCCTAGACTTGATTCTCAATTCTGAGAATATCCATAGATTCTAGCAATGCTCCGGCCATTTCGCAGGCTAAGGTGCCCATGGCCTGTTGACTAACTGGTTTGGCCACATTGGCTTAACCAACCTCTTCTTCCTGTGTCAAAATTTCATCCGGTAAAGGCACCTCATGCCTTCTAGGCCTACCACGCCTACCACCACCACGTCCACGTCCTGACATCCTAATGAAGGCAACAAAAGAGATTAGCACATTTACAAATGTGCTGAAGCTAATTCACTCACGTCCTAATACGATGGACAACCGTAATTCACTCCACATCAGCACATTGTCACATAAACACATACGAATTTCATTTTTGGATAATGACCGTCTCGAGGCGTTGCCAAAGTTCCAATTAGAAACAACAATGATCAAATGCTCTTCTAATAGGATTTCTTAAAACCCGTAGACTCAATCAACATCTTAGAAATTAAATCTCATACCCATGTAATCACAGAAACATGTTATTACATAGCATTGCAAACATATAAACTTCTCTGTCAAACGAGATAAATCCATTGTGGTAATAACCACTTCTTACGTAGCCAAAGTATTCAAACCTGGTACGCCTTGATACCAAGTTGTAACGCCCTGAAAATAATTACAATAACCCAACTCCAAATACTAGTACAATGTGATGTAAATAAAACAAGAAGCTTTCATTAATCAGAATTTATATACAAAAGGTGACACATGCGATATATATTCATAAATCGTTCATCCTGAATCTACAACATGTGATAAAAGAAGTGATAAGAAATGAAAGTTAAACAGAGATTCATATGCCCTAATGGCTTACATCTTTCTAAGACTATGCTTGGTTACAACAAAAGAAGTCATACGTTCAATACAAATAAAGCCCTAGGCTTGTGAGAAATAAATACAAAAGAAGCAGGAATTGATCCTTTAGCTCCACAATCCTCCCAAGCTATATCCTTAGTAGAGGCATATCACCAGTACTTGAAAACGGTTTTCCTAAGTAGGGTGAGTGAAAGTCCAGTAGAGACAATCTAGCACAATATATGAAACTTAACAAAGATATAGATATGATATGCATGTACAATGCCCATAATAACGCCATTCGTATTGTTGCAAGATCATAACATGCCGAGTTTCATATCTCAAACCATTTTATTTTAATTCATTTAATGAAAATTCATTTCACCTCAATCTATGAGTCAAGTCCATTGTTATCCAGACAACCCAACTGAGCCTACAACCTAGTGGTTCCCTAACCAATACAATTATCACACAAACACTTCAAATTTGACATTTTACAGAAATTTTGTCCGCGGGAACCGGCACCCATATATATACGCATGGTTTTTGAGACTTTCACCCTGGACACATAGGCGAACTTAATTCAATGGAGTCCATCCACTTTCTTCTCCCAAACATGGAGTACATCCCCTTTCTACTCTCAAACATCATAGATATACAATGTATTACAAACACAGTCATATTCAATGACAACCGATAAGAGTTTAGTTCCAATTCACCTAATCCTCATGCAATTTCTACAAAAATCATAGCTAGCCTCCACCGATAGCCTAAAATAGATATTTCTAAATAGATATATAATCTCCAAAATAGATAAACTATCCAAATTCCCATACGCGAGAGATAACAAGCATCTAACTCCACCATTTATATGAACATCTAGCCAATTTCACATTCCCATTACCAATTCCATTATTTATACAAAACAATTATTTAAAACAATTTATGGAAAAAACTTCATTCTCTTCCAAATCCAATCCATGTGTCAAAATTAACAAATTTAACACAACACATCCTTATATATACACCCACAACCATTTTCAATACCTTCTTTTGAAAACCCCTCCTTCTGATTTTAAACTAAAACCCTAAGTTTGTTTAAAATCCTCCACATCCCAATATTATTTACACAATCAACAAATAACTAAGTTAAAAATCATCAGAGAGTGTAGAGAGTCCCTACCTCAAAGTTAGAAGACAAGAAAAGCAAGGAGAAAACTTGAAAGACGCCGAAACTGGCTTTTGTTCGGATCAAAATAAAGCTCTTGAGATGCTCTACCTTTTTCCCAAAGACACTAGGGTAGAGAAACCAACGGATCTAGGTGAAAATGTAGACAGAAGGTGATTTTTAGAGAGAGAGGGTCTAGATCTAGGGTTTGGGGATGAAAAGAGATGAAAAAGTGATATAAAAAGTCACTTTCGCGAACTGATATACATACAGTCTGCTCGAGTGCAAGAAACGACGCTCGAGCATTAGACATAATAAGTTGTTCTGCTCGAGTGCAACAAATGACGCTCGAGTGTAGAATGCACACTCCCAGTAACTTTGCAGACAACAGACCAACGCTCGAGAGCAGGAAAGACCGCTCGAGCTGAGACTACTCGACCGTAGAAAGAACCACTTGAGTGTAGAATATACTCTCCTAGTAGTTTTGCAGACCTGCAAAACTACTGTGAGTTTGCAAAGCCCACTCGAGCGCAAGAAGTGCCGCTCGAGCAGAGGAGCAAAAATATGGGCAACAAAAGTTTGGAAACTAAGCAACCGACTTGTCCCAAACGCAAGCACAACAATCCAATAGCCAAATTTAAGGAGATACAAGAGGAGCAAGATGTAAACAGCAATATGAAACCATAAAACCCGAGCTCGGGATACAACAAGAGTCAGGTCAAAACTGGAATCGCTATATCTCACAAGCCTCACTCTACACAAATTTTAATTCCTTCATCATTAGTCTGGTCATAGACAAAGCTAATCTAAAG
This sequence comes from Camellia sinensis, assembly GCF_055761805.1. Lineage (NCBI taxonomy): Eukaryota > Viridiplantae > Streptophyta > Magnoliopsida > Ericales > Theaceae > Camellia > Camellia sinensis. The sequence goes on along the minus strand of NC_138962.1, from coordinate 174,757,993 downwards.
AAGTCTTTCACAAAACGTCAATAGTAACTAACGAGGCCAAACAAGCTCCTAATTTCAAATGCATTCTTCGATTGTTTCCAATTATGTACCACATGTATTTGAGATAAATCAACAGTTACCTCATCCCCCGATACTACTGGCCTAGAAACTTCCCTTCTGATAACCACAACTTGTACTTCTCATATTTTGCATGAAGGTCATGTTCCCGAAGTAGTTAAAGTATAACCCTCAAATGTTTCTCATGTTCCTCCTCGGAAGGTTTGTAAATAAGAATATCGTTAACAAACACGGCCACGAATCTATCTAACTACTCGCGAAAAATTTGGTCCATCAAGTCCATTAATGATAGGGAGATTGTTAACCCAAAATGCATGACTAGGAACTCATAGTGGCCATAACGTATGTGAAATTCCATTTTCAGTACATGTTGTTATTTAATCCTTAATAGATGATAATCCGATTTCAAATTGATTTTGGAGAAACGATGAGAACCCTTGAGTTGGTCAAACATTTCATCTATTCTAGACGATGGTTTTTTTTTTTTTTTTTTTTTCAAATAGTGACTTGATTCAACTTGTGATAGTCTATAACAACTGCAAAGACCTGTCTTTGTTTTTAGCAAAGAGAGTCGGTGCTCCCTATGGTGATGTGCTAGGACAGATGAAGTCTTTATCAAGCAATTCTTGTAGTTGTAACTTCAATTCACATAACTCGACAGACGGAAATCTAATATGTGATGCTATGGAAATCAGTGTTATGCTTGGCAGTTGGTCGATGGAGAATTCAATCTCTCGACATGATGGCAACTTTGTAAGGTCTTCTGAAAAAAGATTTGGGTAATCACAAACTACCCTCAATAATATGCCTTGAATTGTATCACCCTCATCGGCTAGGGTGATAGTAAAAAGAAAGCTGAGTTTGCCTCGATCCTTAAGATGATACAATATTGGAATGGATTTATTGCCTAGGTCCCTTAAGAAAAAATAAAATAAAAATGATCCCCATCTAGAGATCTATAGTATCATGATAAGAAGTCAACTAATTCATGCCAAGAATGACGTAGAACCTGTCATGTCTAACATGATGAAAATGAATGAGAGCCAACAATTCACAACATCTATTTCCCAAAGGCGGTAGACTCATCTTAAGACTACTCCTACCCCTAATTGGTGACTCTACACTCAAAAGAAATCTCTAGAATATCAAACTCTAATGCCAAGGTAGATGTAAACGTTAATGAGTTGAATGAATGTGATGCATTTGTGTCAATCAAAACACTGGGAACACTAGAAAGTTCCTTCATACTAGCGATGGTTCTAATGACTAATTTGGTGAGGTAACAACATATACACACCCATGAGACCTCTGATCCACTTGCTCTTCTATCGGTGCATAAACTTGTTGCACTGACTGTGCAGAAATAACCCCCTGCATGGCCATATAAGTCTAGCACAAGTGAGCCTAAGCTTGATCTTGGTACTATTTCAAGCCTTGGTTCGACTGAAGGCTTTGGGTCTGAGCCTGAAGCGCTAGATTTGCCCCTAAACTATAGGCAAAACCGTTTGATGTGGCCGGAGTGGCCACACTGATAATAGGTAGGTTGTTGTCCCATACTCTTTGACTGACTTTGTCCATGAGTCTGTTGTTGTCCTTCCCTCTGCGGACACTCAGAACACTTGTGTTTCAGCTGACTACATTAATAGTAGACTACCACATTTTGCCCAGTCCACCTTGAACTTGAACCCAGTAATGCTACTATGGACCTACTTTGCTGTGGCTGGGGCTGATATGAGGTGGTGGAACCTCTCTATCTCTTGTTGCTCTAGGTGTCAGAACGAGTAAAGATGGTCACTTTCCCTACCCTGCTCTAGCCCCACATCCCTCACCCCCTCCCATACGGGGTTTCCCCGGCATGTTGAAAAAGTGAAGAGGGGGCAGGTTTTGCTTCCGCCTCCCCGTTCTACCCAACCCCCACCCCAGTTATATTTATTAAATATATTTATATGTATATATATTATATATGGTTTTTTCATTATAATAAAATTAAAATATTAAAATATTATAGTTAATATTAATTTCTACTCATTTATTTATTTTTATCTTATATCTTATAATTCTCATTAAGTATAAAGCATTATTCATAATATAATATATTATCTATAGTTTGATTTAATATTTTTATTTTTCAACTTGCAAAATTAACCAGTGTTCTGCTTCGTTACCATCACCTTCCGATTTGCCCTGTCCCCAATATGATATGAAGCGGAGGTGGATTACCACAAACCTGCTCCAATCCTGACCCGTGACCCTTCCTAAGCATGAAACTTCGGTCTCTCTGTCTAGAACCCCTCAGCCTCTCCTTTCTCTCGAATAATGATCTCCATGAGGGCAACTACCTAAACAAGGTGATTATGCTTCCTAATTATAGAACCAACATTTTCTCTAAAAAAAGGTTAATGATATTATCAATTGGACCAAATTGACACAAAATTTAAAACTAAGAGCCAAAATTGAGCTAATTGAAAATATTGGGACTAAAATAACACAAAAACGAAAATATAAGAACTACAGGTGTAATTTATCCAAACATAAATTTTAGACACAAAGATATAAGAGACATCGGTATATATGGGTGTATTTTTATTTTATTTTTTTACTTTTTTCCTCTCTATATTTTCATATATTTTAGGTTGACCTAAATCAATTATCTAAAAATAAAAAAATAAATCAACAAAGTTATCTAAAGTGTGTTGAAATGTAAAACACACATATCTATAAAGTGTTTTAATGTGTCTTGCAAAAAAACATTAATTAAAAAAATTTACATTCTATATAACGTGTCTAACACATAAACATGCATATTCATAATTTGTAAGTATCAATACGCGTAACGCGTTGAACATGACACCTAAGTTTGTGCTTTCTATAGATTGACCCCATGAATAGTAGTAATATCACTTTCCCTCTCTAGAACAAAAACTCAACATGGTAGCTGGCATTGGCAAGTGGGTAAGCAGATTTATCTTGATGATGAATGAGATGGCCATTGGAAATTTATACGGTTTTATGAAGGACGACTTGAAAAAGTCACCTTGTGAAACAAAATAATTAGTAGACAACAACAAGAGTGAGGATTATAGTGACCTTGGTTTGAATTCGACCCGTTGATGTTTTGGATCTAGGTGTAATTGCCTTTTTATGGTTGTTCTTGTCTTGCTTCTCCTCATTGCTTGTTGGGTTTGGTTATCGGAGTGTCTTGGTTGTACTGGGAACAGGTTAGTGACTTGCTTCTCAAGCTGGTGTTGCCCAGAATTTTTCTTCTGTGCTCAAGCGGCACTTCTTGCGCTCAACCGGTCATTTTGAACTTCTAGCACTTTTGCAGGTTTGCAGAGATACTGAGAGTTGTCATTTTTCGCTCGAGCAGTTGATCGGTGTTTGCTCGAGCGGTACTTCTTGTGCTCGAGCAGTGGTCACTTGTCTATAAATCTTCTGAGAGTTTGAATTCTACGCTCGAGCGACACTTCCTGCGCTTGAGTGGTCACATTTTTTGTGTCTAGACTCTCGAGCGTTACTTCTTGCACTCGAGCGGACTACGCATCTATATAAGGCCATAGTACGCTGAAAAAGTTACTTTTGCTTTTCCCTTTCTTCTCTCTCTCAATTTTTCTTCCATTTTAGAGTTTCTTAGACCTAAAAGCTTGGGTTTCATCTAGTTACACCTATCTTCTACCCCTAGTCCTATAGATCAAAATGTAGAGGGTTGGGAGGGCTTCCTTTTGATCTGAGAAGATCGTATTTTCGTTGCCGGTGGATTTTCGGCTTTTCTCCTTTTTGCTCCAAGAGGTGGGGATTCTTGAGTTTCCTTTCAATACCTCTCTATAAATAGACTTGTGGTATTTTTACAACATTGAAAAGTATAGTTTATGGTTGATTTTGTTAAAAAGGATATGAGTTGATTTGAGTTTAAATGGGTGGGTTTATGGGTTATGTTTACATTTGATTTTGGGTTGTAAAAGTATGTTTGGCATATGGAATTGGAAAGGTCTGGTATTTTGTCTATTGATTTGGGCCATTAAAGAGAGGTTTAATGTTGAATAGAAATGGGGTTATAATGTGGTTATTTATGAATAATTGGGGACTTGGTTTAATGTTGGTGGACGTGCCCACTGTGGTGTTTGTTGGGAGTGGAGTAGTAAGGTTTTGTTTTCAGAACAAAATGAAACTAATTACTCATTTTTATAAAACTTGAGAGTTTGTGATGAACGAGAATGTGGAATTACCTAAGGGTGTATCTATTATTTCGGATTATGTAATTAGCGTCTAGAGTTTTGTCCTTGGCCATTGGAGGAGGATGGTATTGATTGTTATTAGATATATGCCATATGTACTATTGTAGGATGGATTATGTGGTATGAGATCATATGTTGTTGGTTATAAATGAACATTGTGAATGGACAATTTCATTGTTGAGCTATGGAGTATGTTGTTAAAGAGGTAACTGCAACGCTTATAAATGTATTTGCCTTGTGAGACGGTTGTCGGATAGTATGATTTTGATGTTTAGCAATTTGGGCTGTGTTTGGAAACACTTTAAGAATGTGAGAAAACTCGTTGTTGAACGGTGGTGCGTGGAACACGTTTTGATAGAAATGGGTTAATGTATTTAACTGTTAATAACCGGGATTGTGATGATTGGATTAGGTGTATGTATTTGACCCGTGTATTAGTGATGTTGGTTAGTTTGTTATGCTATTAATGTGATGTTGTTTGGGGGTCTGTTACCCGCCGTGTTGAGTAGGCAAAGCGCGGCGGCTTGACAGAGGTTTCCTTGTCTCTTCTGGTTTGCGCCTGGTAAAGTGTGAAAAGAGGGTCTGTTTCCCATCGTATCTTAGCCAGCAAAGCGTGGTGCATTGTGATAGGTTCTTCGTTCCCTTCCAGTTACGCTCGGTAAAGTATGACCTGAGGAGCACCTCCTTTCGGGTGAGGCCGGTAAAGTGTTATGTGTTATTGATATTGTTGGATCTGCCATCCGTGTTGTAGGCTAGTGGAGATGAGATTGGTGGTATGTATTACTTCAATTATCTTGTTGTGGACATATATACATGTTGTTGGTTTTCATATTATGGAGTTGAGATTGGTGGTATGCATTACTTCGGCTATTTCGTTTGAATGTATATATGTGTTAACGGTTTCATACCAGTCACCTTTTTAAATCCTTGGGCCTATGGTCAGGGAAGGTTGTAGATACAGAATGTCGGGATGTAAATGTTCATTCTGTATTACGAGGTATGATGGTATAGACGCCCCATTTTTGACCGCATGTATGGCTTAAGCGCTTGGTCCAGTGCACCCAATGATAAAAATTGCATTGTGTGATTCGAATTTGCAATGAAGGAATTTAGGTTTGAGCTTTGAAACCGATCCCAAACCTTTCATACCTACATTAATTGCACCCCTGAATTTCATTTTTGCACCTTGTGTTGCCCTACATTGAGCCTAAAACTGAGAAACAGGGGAACACTTTAGCGCCCAACAGTACCCCATTGGAAGTCGGCTGTGGCTATTTGGGCCCGGTCATGCCTCAATGGCGATACACACTGTTCTGGGTGAGAGCCTGCCAACTATCTATTTTTGAAGATATTTTCGACTTGTTTTGCTCAAATTCTATAAATACGAGGTTATACCTCTATTTTGAGGGTTGGAAAAATTCTAAAGAACATATACACACATTGAGAGCTCCTTCTTCTTGTGCAAGTCACCTTTGAGCAAACCTATCTCTCTTGATCAATACCCATACACCATACGCCACCTTACCTCATAACCTTAGATCCTTGGTTGATGCTTGTGCATCGCAATTCAAGCTTAAGAGTGTGTTTGAACCAAGTTTGTGTTACAAACAAGAGCTTGCTTCTTTGAGAGGTATAAGCCCACCACCTTCTCTTTTTACCTCTTTTTCTATCTCTTGCTAGTTACTTCTTGTGTCTTTGTGTTGTTTTGAGTCCATTTCAAGTGTTTACACTTGGGTTTGGATAGCTACCAAAGGGTAGGAAGGTTAACACCCTTTCTTACACCTCACTTCATAGCTCAAACCCTTGTTTTTACACTTTTTTTTTTTTTTTTACCTTTTAAACTATTTTTCAGAGTTTAATAAAGGCTAAAAACATGCTTTGAGGTTAAAAAAATGAAAAGGTTGGCCACCTCTCCTTGCTCTTGTTTACTAGCTTTGTCTTGCCCCTATTCTTTTCTATCTTTTTTTTATGTTCTTAGTATAATTTTTGGCCACTGTTTTAGCATCTTAGAGGCTGTTTTAGGGCTTTCCTAGTGTGTTTAATTAGTTCATGCTTTGGTTAGTTCGCGTGTTGTATCATAAGTTCTCATAAATAGCTTGTTGTATGTTGTTCTTAGCCTTTCTTTATTTAACTTCCATGTCAAGAGTCCCATTTTAATAAGCAATCTAGCATTCATTTCTACAACCTCCCTCTTTTGTTCTTTTGTTTAAGAGTTATTTCAACCGATTAAGGTTATTCAAAACATGTAAAAGAGACCTATGCTTAATGGCTTAATCTCTACAAAGATTCATCGTCAACAACATAGTCTCACTTTCATGTTTAGAAGCACCTCTTGTTTGATGTTTCTTCTCATTTGGAGGACTTAACCATCATCTTGGACAAATGGACTAAAGAATGGAAAGGACTAAGGAAATTGGTTTAAAATCAACCGACCCACATAAAGAAAATAAGTCATATTGCTTGGATTCGGCCGGACGTTATGCCAAGTCTATTGTGTCAAAAGTCTTCATACATCAATTTATGACGTTTTGATGACTCTTGAAGCGTCTCTACTTTCCTCTTTGAGCTTACTCCATAAGAAGAGGGAGGGGTGGTCATTGTTCATTGCATTCATTGATCTTGTCCAAATTGTGTCCGAAATCATCAAGCAATCAACTTGCTCATTGATGGGTTTAGAAATGACTTCGTCATTCTCTTGAGCCTTTACATGATAGAGAAGGGCAGAAGGGACAAACAGAGCTTGACACTGCTCTGTGTGCACTGTTTTTACTTCAGAGCACAAAAATAGGATTTTGCATGAAATTATGGTATGGCCGGCCCTCTTTACACCTAGTCGGGCCTCATTTGGGGCCGATCGGGCTCCAATTTTTGGTCAGTAGTAGGTTTTACAGAAAATAGAGGGCAGTGGCTGAAGGTGAAACAGAGTAGGCCTGGACAGACAAAGCAATTCTTGGACACTGTGCATGCAATTCTTGTGCATCCTTGCTTACATCAATGTTATTAATTAATACTTTGAGTATTTTTGTAATTAATTATTATTGTTATAGTTAATTATTATTGTTACAATTAGTCTTGTTGTAATTAGTTTTGTTTATTTGTAATTGTTATAGCTGTTAATTTAGCTAGCTAGTTTATTTCTCATTATTATCCTTGTTGTAATAAATTAGTTAGCTAGTTAATTCTTTAATTCATTAATTCGGTTTTGTAATAGCTAGCTTATTCGGACACTTGGACATTCATTCGGACCCTCTTGCATGAGGGCAAAATATGTAATAAGCGTATATGTCTTCCAATCCCTATTTCTTTCTCCCTTTTATTTCTCTGCTTATGATGGTAGTATAGAGCACCATGTTTACTTAGCATTCTCATGTTTGCATACACTCGTATCGCATGCATTTGGGTTCAGCTCATCATACTAACCCGTGTCAATTTCAATTCATTGTTTGAATACGTGATTTATCACATGTCTTTACTTGGATCATATACCACGCCCATAGCCAAGCTTATAAAAATTGCATAAATGTGTGCGTTGCATTAGTCACATTGCATTATTTAGGAACATGCACATTTCTAATTATTTTGCTTTGTTTGGCTTGCCTTGGAGTACTAGGTGAGCGTTTATTGATTTAGCATCTTGGATACGCGTGATTGCTGCCATGTCAAGCATAATAGCATGAGGCTAATTGCTTAAATGATATACCTGTTTGAATACCAGTGGATGAAGGCTAATTGTTAAAATTGGGACAAATTGATTAATGTACATACAAACTTGCTTTTTCAAGTGACACGTATCAAAAATAATTTTCAAACAAACATGGAATTAAGATGTTCCCACATTAGTCTATATATTTTGTGCAACACATAGTAAGTTAGGATTAATAATCAGAACAAGAGCATATAATGTAAATAAAAATCACATCATGATTAGTAAAGGCAGATCTTTGATCGGGCAAGTGGGGTGCTCAATTCATAACCTTCCCCTCTCGTACCTAAGTTTCCGAGCCGAGACACTTTGGTGATGACGGATAAATGGCCTTTGACACGAGTCTTGGGTTTCCTAAATTTCTCCAAAATTTTTTAAGTGGTGACTCTGTAATTTGGCAATGTAGTCCATTTTCGACATTTTTTGATTCAAAATTGATTTTCCAAAAGACTTGTCGGATTTGGACTCTTGTGTTTATCTATTACACATTGCACTTGTGGAATCAGATTCGGAACCACAGGAGTCCGAACTATAGGGTTTATCGTCTTCCAAAAGGAGTAGAAAAGTCGAGCTATAGTTTCTGGTGACTCTGCTGGGGATTTAGAGAACTTGACTCGAACTTTATGTTGTGAAATTTTATCTACACTTATATGTTTTTTTTTTTTTTTTGCATTGCATTTGCATTGGTGCGCTTACGTTACTGTGTTTGCCATCTGCTATTCCTGGACGGTTTGACGGAGGCTTGCCCAAAAGCTTGCCAAAAGGTTGACCGGTCATGGGCTATGCCATGTTGGAAACACAACCCTTGGATCTAGATTACCACTGTACCGCTTGATCCTCCTTTCACTTCTCGATGTTAAGTATGAGAGGTATATTAGGTAATCTTGTTGGGGTACCCTTTTGGACCAATTGGCCTAGTGCATGTTGTACGGCCTAGTGACTATTCCAAATTAGGACATGATACTCTCTCATATGCAGGATGATGTGATACTGTTTGTTTGAATAGTAAAGCTGTAGATCATGCCAAAAACTATGACAGGGTAATCCTACCCCCCATAGGGGCGTTTTTGGTTCCTTTATTTGGTATATGCTTTTACAGTAAACTGTACAGGTTGGTTCATATTAGTATTAGTTTGAGAACAAGTCCAGTGAGGATTGTTGTTCTTTAAGCTGTGTTTTTCTCTATTATGAATTGGGCTGAAATGCTGTCTAATTTTGATCGATGGTTTTTCTTTTCTGTCTTTTGCTAAGTAGTTTACTATCATAACTTTAGAAAGACTCGATATTCCTCAAGTTGTGTGGACATGCTCTGGCAGGCTTTGCAAAGCTCTAGACCTTGTTGGTGGTCAACCAGTGTTAGTTTCACTTCCGCCAATTGTTCGCCGAAGATGGAACAAATAGCCAGCAGTACTACTACAAAGCCTTCAACAAACACCAAGCCATTCTCATTCAGCCAGCTCACCAGTATCTAACTCACCTAGCCCAGTAATGGCACATAATATAGAGGAATATGCTGCTATGATGACAACCTTCTAGTGAACTATGGATATCGTAAACCAAAGGATGGCTGCACAAGATGAAGTCATTGCTAATCTATGACACACATTTGGGGCATCCGTGTCAATTGTACATCCATTCTTGACTGCTCAGCCGAACTCTGACCCCTCTCCGCCAATAGAAAAACCCCCAATCCCAAATCCACAGGAAATGTTTCCCCCGGCTTCAACTTATAGACCTCTGGCTTAACCTCCTGCGGGAATCCTTCTCTTTGACATCAACAAAATTGATCCAGCTTTGATCAAAATAGCTAGGCTAGAGAAAGCGCTGAAAAAGTCTTAGGGCTTCAACTCCATCCTAGACATTGAAGATGGGTACACTGAGGCTTCGGTCAGATTACCAGAGAAATTTAAGATGTCCCATATCAACAGATTCGATAGAAGTGGGGATCCAATCATACATGTCCGCCTATTTTCAGATGTGCTAAGACCAATGGGCCTGTCCCGGGCTCAAAAACTATTGTTATTTGGGAGGACCTTGTCTGATGTAGCGACCATCTGGTATGCAAAACTGGAGGATTCTACGAAGCAGAATTGGGAAGAACTATCTAAGGCATTTGTCAACTAGTACTCTTATGACACTCAAATAAAGGTAATTATCAGTGAGCTGGAAGCTACTACTCAGAACCCCAAAAGAATCATTCATTGATTTTGTCGCCAGGTGGAGAGCCAAAGTAGCAAGAATAACAAATAGGCCATCTGAAAGAGAGCAAGTTCGGCTGGTGGTCAAGAATCTAGAGCCAGATATGTTGTAGAGAATGATAGTCGCACCGTTGTCCACCTTCGCTTCCCTTTACGAGCTAGGGGTTCAGATCAAGAGTGCATTCAAGAAGGGGATCATCCACAGAACTAGTGAATCTGCACGAAGGCTATTCACCCAGAGTACCAATGCTAGTAATAGCACTATTCCACGGCTAGGAGATGTCAAAACTGTCGTCACGGCGGCCAAAATGGTTGACACTTTGGCTGCCACAACCTCCTCAACAAACTCACGACCCTTACAATCTACCGGCCCTGGCCCAAGCCAAAACTGGAGAACCTTTACCCCCCTCCATATGAGTCCAGTCTGTGCCCTCAAATTGTTAATGGGAAAGGGGCATCTCAAGCCCCTCGATCCTCAACCACTTCCTAACCCACTACTACCTAGACACGACCCTACCCAGTATTGCATTTTCTACCAACAACATGGTCACCCCACAAACTTGTGCTACCGCCTACGTCATGAGATCCAGGATCTCATTGACAACAAAGTCATCGCCCCACCTGCCAAGCCAAACGTAACTACTAACCCACTTCCTACACATAACCAAGTCCCCCCGTCCAGAAATATTAACTAAATCCATACACTACAACCCTCATTCAACCCTAGAGCATATATTACTCCATGTCACCTACCAAAACCCGAGGTGTTCATTCCAGAGGGCACAGGCACGTGCATGATGGACATAATGCCACAAACCTGACCTGAGCCTATGATGGCAGTAGAGGTGGAAAAGAAAGACAATGCACTAGAGATAGGGTTGGCTGTTACCCGAGTCATATAGAAATGGGTCTCACTTGTAGAGAAGTATGACCCTAACTTATACATCGTAGCCATTTATCAGCCAAAGCCAGTAGTTGTACTTTTGGACTGCCTCAGTATCAATGCTATTGGAGAGGATGAACTAGGGCAACATCAGAATGCCTGGCCTAAACAAGGCCTTCATGACTTGGCCGAATTGGAAGAAGACTTAGCAGAGCTGGAAGAGGATCTAGATAACCTATACTTCTTTGAATAAGAGGATATAAGCAGTGTACAGCTGGGGTGATAGGATCCGAGTCAACCAGAAACAAGCAACGAGTGGCTAAGTGAAGAGGAGTTTGATGTGAAGAAACAAAAAGGGAAGACCGAGAAAGAAGAGAAAGTTGGTGGTAGCAGCAAGGTTGAGATTGCACCTTTGACCGGGAAGGAACATGAATTGGAACAATTCCAACATGAAAGAGTAGAAGAAATACAAAGGATAATAGCCCTGGAGCAGGGGAAAGGCAAACGAAAGAGAAGGCCGAGCCAACAGTGGTAGCTGCTCAAAATACGTGAAAACCTGAGTGGGAGCCCAATAACAGAAAGAGAATGCCAAGAAAACTTAGGAAATACTAGAATGCCAAAATCAAGACTGTTGTGGAAAAGGATGGTATGATGATGGTGGATGTGACGTGAACATGCTCCAGATAGAATCTAAGAATAGCTCAGTCATGACTGCTGGAGAATGGTGGGAAGACAGTGACCTAAGTTGTGCGTACACTAATGAGGGATGGATAGCTGAGACCCCCGATGACATGTGGTACACCGATGAGATTAACCACATGACTCGAAGTGGTCGGTACTTCAAACTTATGGCCTTAGATCAGCCGAAATCTTCCAACAAAGAGGCTGAGAAAGAAAAAGAGAATGACTGGGAAACGAAGACAAGGTACCCAGGGTTCGAGATCTTCTTTGAGCATCATTTACCAGAAGAAGAGCATAGGTAGGCAAACATAAGCCCAAACAAAGATGAAGGCGAGACTGCAAGCCTAGGCTTGGAAGAGGAAGAGCTGTTAGGAAAAGCGCTGGCAGACCTCTTAGCGAGCTCTACTATTGGAGCTGAGTCCGTCAACTTGGGGGATAGTTTTACTATCTCAGTGATTGGGGATACACCGGCAGCAGATTTCACTAGTCTCATTGTGGATGCATCTGAGTCTCCATGCCTGGTTTGGAAGTTTGAGCAAGGCATCATTAGTAGTTTTGAATCGGATAGTGAGTCCGGATCTAATTCCATTGAGTCTATGGAGTTGGAGTCAGATTCGAGTTCTTCTGAGTCTGGTACTTCCGAGAGTGGTAACCCGGATGCCAAAGTCCTGTCAAGGTCGTCTTTCAGCTTTTCTTTTGAGTCTACTGTAACCGAGGATCTAGACTCGTTGAATGAGAATGCAGTAGACTTTGCTTACTTCTCTGTGCCTTTGGTTTGTTGTATTGATCTTGATTTTAAAGTTTTTGACTTAAACAAAGAGGAAGAAATTCCTTGGGTTTTGAAAAATTTGGTTGATCATGAGGAGGAGAGGCGTGTTAAGCCTTATACAGATGAAATTGTATCAATTAATGTGGGTGTTGAGGAGGATCCTTGCTTGGTCCAGATCGGGTCCACGTTGTCTTCGGAGGAACACGAGCGTTTAATTGCTTTATTAAAAAATTTCGAAAATGTTTTCGCGTGGTCCTACGAAGACATGCCTGGAATCGATCCTGAGATCGTACAACACCGGATCCCACTTGACCCTGAGGGTCGACCAGTCAAGCAAAAATTGCACAGAGTTCGTCCAGATTGGGCACTAAAAATCAAGGAGGAGGTTACCAAGCAGATCGAGGCAGGCTTCCTACTAGTGTCTGGGTATCCAACCTGGTTGGCCAACATTGTTCCAGTACCTAAGAAGGATGGCAGAGTCAGAGTCAGCGTCGACTTCCAGGATCTGAATAGAGCCAGTTTAAAAGATGATTTTCCACTACCGTATCTTGATGAGTTGGTAGACTTCACCGCAGGCCATGCGTTGCTTTCATTTATGAATAGGTTTTCTGGGTATAACCAGATTTTGATGGCACCTGAGGACAGAGAAAAGGCTGCATTCACCACACCGTGGGGAACCTATTGCTATTAGGTTATGCCGTTTGGGTTGAAAAATACTAGGGCTACCTATCAGAGGGCTGCAACCACCATTCTACATGATATGATCCACAAAGAGGTTGAGGTGTATGTGGACGATATGATTGTCAAGTCTAAAGAGCGAGAGGGCCACTACACCGCACTGGAGAAATTATTACAATGGATTAGGGCGTACAGATTGAGGCTAAACCCCCAGACCTTTGGGATAATGACAGGGAAAATGTTGGGTTTCTTAATCACACATAGGGGAATTAAGGTAGATCCTTCCAAAATAAAGGCCATCCTAGAAATGCCACCACCAAGGATTGAAAAGGAGGTGTGCGACTTTCTAGATAAAGTACAATTCATAAGATGGTTTATCTCCAAATTAATCTTGATTTGTGAACCACTATTTGGTCTCCTGAAGAAAGGAAAGAAGTTCTAATGGGACGATCGCTATCAATATGCTTTTGAACAAGTTAAGCAGTACCTCTGAAATCCACCTGTGCTGTCACCACCAGAGCCGGGAAAACCTCTAATTCTGTACTTGTCAGTGACAGACTCGACCATGAGGTGCATGTTTGCTTAAGAATCTAAAGCCAAAGTGGAGAAGGCCATCTACTACTTGAGCAAGAAGATGTTGGATTATGAGACCCGCCACACTCCTTTGGAGAAAGCTTGCCTAGCCTTGGTATGGGCTACCTGAAAGTTGAGACACTACTTGTTAGCTCATTCTGTAATCCTGGTTTCAAGATTGGATACTATTAAATATCTCTTTGAGAAACCGGTGCTTACGGGTAGGCTAGCTAGTTGGTTGCTTCATCTCTCCAAAGTTGTTCTCAAATATGTCACCCGCAAATCGATCAAGGGAAGAGCTGTGGCGGAATTCTTGGCAGACCACCCGGTAGAAGGAAATGAGGCAGTAGAATACTTGTTCCTAGGTGAAGACATTCTGCAAGTGGAAGAAGACACATAGATGATGTACTTTGACAGAGCATCTAATCAATACGATTATGGGATAGGTGTGTTGCTAATAACACCTGATGATTCCCATATACCCTTAGCCTTCGAATTCTAGTTCAAAGTGTCCAACAATGAGGCAGAATATGAAGTGCGTATCGCTGGTTTGGAAGTTGCCCTAGAACTAGAGGCAATAAGGTTAGATGTCATTGGGGACTCGAACTTGGTTGTTTCTCATGCGAACAAAGATTGGCAAGTCAAAGAAGAGAAGATGAAGGTTTACCATCAAACCTTGGATATGCTAATTTTAAGGTTTGAAAAACTAACATTTACACACCTGCTAAGGGAGAACAACCGGTTCACTGATGCTTTAGTGACTCTATATTCTATGGTAGACATCCTATTTGCGTCCGATCATCATCAAACAAAAATACACGCCGGCCCATTGTAGCTCGACTTTTTCGCGCCTTCCCTTTCGAGAGTTCAAAATAAGCCCTACAGTTCGGACTCTCGCGGTTTTGAATCTAATCTCACAAGTGCAATGTGAAATTGATAAACACCAATGAGTCCAAATCTAGCAAATCTTTTGGAAAATCAATTTTGAATCAAATTGCCAAAAATGGACTATTTTGCCAGATACAGAGTCGCCACCTAAACATTTTATTTTGAGAAAATTTAGAAAACCCATGACTCGTGCCAAAGGCCACGTGTCCGTCATCACCAAGATTGTCTCGGCTCGGGAACTTAGGTACGAGAGGGGAAGGTCATGAATACATTTGAGCACCCCCGCTCGCCCGATCAAAGATCGGCCTCTACTAATCATGCTATGATTTTTATTAACATTATATGCTCTTGTTCCGGTTATTAGGCTAGCATTTACTATGTAATGCGCACACACAAGTATAGACTAAATTGCAAGAATTGGAACATCTCGAGTCATGTTTGTTTTGCAAAATTGTTTCAAAATATGTATCACTTGAAAAAGTGATCACATATAAACATTACTTAAATTATTCCAATTCAAGCAATAAGCCTTCATCCATAGGCATTCAAGCATTTATCATTTAAGCACTTAGCATCATGGTAAACATGCGAAACATGGTCACAATCACACTCATGCAATTATGCTAAAGCAAGTAAAGGCTCGCCTAGTACTCCAAGCCAAAAGAGAAATGAATTAGAAAAATGCATGATTCCTAACTATGCAATATGACTAATGCAACACATGCAATACGCAATCTAAATAGGCTTGGCTACTAATATGGCATATGAAACAATTAAAAAGCATGTGGTCTAAGCACGTATTCAAAGAATTATTTAAATGACAATGCAAGTTTGAATGATGAACCGAGCCTCGGTGCATGCGACACAAGTGGATGCAAGGCATGAAAATGTTAATGAAACATGCTCTATACTAACCATCATAAGCGAATAAAAAAAAGGGAGAAAGGTGTGGGGTTAGAAGATATACACGTTATTACAACATTTTGATCCCTTACGCAGGAGGGTGCGAATCAATGTCCGAAAGTCCGTTTTAAACTAATCATTACAAAACCGAATGAATAAGTAAGCTAATTAACTAGCTAACTATGCTATTACAACAAGGATAACCAAGATAAATAAACTTGCTATTTAAACTAATTAATTCCAACAATTACAAATAGACGATAATGAATAATTACAACACTTAATAATTAATGAGACTAATTACAATAAACAATATTAAAGTAATTATAACAACAATCATAATGTAAGCGAGGATACGCAAGGGTTACATGCATGCACATGCATAATGCTCAAGAACAACTCTATTTGCCCCAAGATTGCTCTGTTTCACCTCAGCCACTACCTTGTGTTTTTTGCAAAAATACACTGCTGTCTAAACTTTGAGGGTCGGCTGGCCCTCACTGAAGCTCGGCTGGGCATAGAGAAGGCCGGTCGTGCCTCAGTTTTGTGCAAAACTCTGTTTTGTGTTCTGAAGTGAAAATAGTGCAGACCGAGTTGTTCAAGCTCTGTTTGTTCCTTTCTTCCTTCTTTATCATGGAAAAGCCTTGAGAGAAGATTGAAATTGATTCCAAAGCCATCAATGAGTAAATTGATTGCTTGATGATCTCGGATACAACTTTGGACAAAAATCAATGAAATGCAATGGATATGACCACCCCTCCCTCTTGTCATGGAATGAACTCAAAGAGGGTGGTAGAGGCACTTCAAGAATCATCAACACACCACGAATGAGCGCATGATGACTCTTGACTCGACAAACTTGGCATAACATCCGGCCAAGTCTAAGCAATTAAATCCATTTTCTTTATGTGCGTTGAACCAATTTTAAACCAATTTGTTTAGTCATTGCCATTCATTAGTCCATTTGTCCATGGTGATTAAGTCCTCTAAAAGGAGAGAAGCATCAAATGGGAAGTAATTCTCAACATAAAAGAAAGATTACACCGTTGACAATGAATCTCCGTAGAGATTAAGCCATTAAGCGTAAAACTCTAGTTCATGTGTTGAATAACCATCAACCATTTGAAACAACTCTCAAATCAAAGAAATAAATGGTAAGTTGATTATTAAAATGAGGCTTTTAAACAAGGAAATTACTTAAAGAAAAGCTAGAACAAACATGCAATGAGCTATGTATATGAACATATGAAACAACAAGCAAACTAATCATAGCATAAGCTATTTAAATAAATTAAAATAGCCCTAAAACAGCTCCTAATAGGTGAAAAATAGTAGCTAAAAGCACGAGAAAGTAAGTAAAAAGAGTAGAGAAAAAGCTATGGAACAAAGCCTAAGGAGGGGTAGCTAACCCCTCCACTCTTTGTAATTTTAAATCACATGTTTCAACCCTAAAATAGTCCAAGAACAATCCCAAAACAGCCCAAAAACAGTGGCTACAAGTGTGTTTAAAGAGCACAAAAAGATAGACAAAAGCAAGAGATGTAAAGCTAGTAAGCAAAATCAAGGAGAGGTGGCACCCCTCCACTTTTGAGACATTTAAACCATGTTTTTCAGCCTTTTTCAACTCTGAAAATCAATGTAAAAACCAAAGAAAATAGTGCAAAAACAAAGGGATTAAGCTATGGGATAAGGTGTAAAAAAAGGATGTTAAGCCTCTCTACCTTTGGTAGCTCTTCAACCCTAAGTTCCAACACTTGGTGCAGCAAAGGATGTTAAGCCTCTCTGCTATTTATACATCTCAATGGTAACCGTCGAAATGCATTTCTAACCGTCGAACCATCCCTCCATGATCGCTAATCATGTTGCCTTACAGTTAGCTCCACTATGCCATATCTGCAGTTAGATTTCCCTCATAATTTTGAATTTAAATATGAGTAACCGTTGAGGTCATGTCACCTTGTATCTCTTTACTGATCTAGTGTTACGCAGATCTACAAAAGACCAATGTTAACTGCCACGTGTGTGATCCTGATTGAAAACTTGAATTGCCTTCCCGTATTGCCCTCATCTTGCCACATGTCGAACTGTGATTGGCTTATACAAAATATGTAGCCAACAAGGAGGCACAATTAAAGTTGAGGCAAAGTCCCATATGGATTGACCTCAAGAAATAGAGTCAGTCTTCTATATAAATATTTTGAAAATGCTGTTACCAAAGAAAATTTAAAATAGTGTTGTACATGACAAATAATCAATAGTATTAATTTTAAAGGTAAATTATACCTTTCATCTTTTATAATTTACCATTTTTTTATTCAACTTTTTGATTGTATTTAGCACAAGTGTTGATTCAAGAATGAAAAATTAGACGAATTATAAAGATATTATTTTAAATTTTTATCGATGAGTTTAATTTGGCTAATTCATGATAATTTTGAAACTTCTTAAAATTTAAGAATGAATTATACTTTAATGTTAATAAACTTATGCACAACTCTCAATTCATGCTATAATTTTTTATGAATATCTTTAATTTATAATATGAGTTTATAAATTAAATTGCAAAGGTTTAACTATTAGCAAAAAATTATCATAAATATTATAGCAAAAACCAATGATTAAATGACACATGTTTTTATATTTTTATAAACTTAAAAAATTGAAAACGTTGTCTACGTTTATGCATAATATTTTTCAGAATAAGAATTTATTTCTATAAAAAAAAAAAAGAAGAAGAAGTAAAACTAAATATTTTTAATATAAGTAATTCAACAATACAATAGTGTAATATATCCATGTGTATATAAATATTACCATAATGATAATAAATCAACAAAAATAAATGTGCATTGAAATTAATAACAATTCAAAATTTAAATTACTTTCCAAATTGAAGTGATTTGATGATTATTACCTTATGAACCAAATAAATAATTATTAATTACATTTAAAATGTAATAACCAATGATTGAACGACATGTATATTTTAAATGTTATAAATTCAAAAAAATTGAAAAAATTAGAGTGAGTTTTTTAACCTCAAAAAGGCCACAACGTTTTTTTTATATTATATAATTACAAAATTGAATCAAGATCTCCTACCCAAAATTGAATTAATTCATCTTCTATTTCTTCTTGTTTCATCTTTTCATATCTATATAAATACTTTATGACAAATATAATTAAATAAACAATCCAATCCACAATCCAACACACAACAATCAATTCAAGTTTTAAAGATTTCCATTTTCAAACAAATTTTAACAAAACATTTGAAATAAAACTTGGAATAATACAAATTCTAAAAGGCATCTACAGAAAAAAAATATAAGAAAGTTTTGTAATGCCCCACTTTTCATTACTCGGAACCATTACCAGTTTCATTAAGTTAATTCAATTTCAAAGATAACACGTCGAAAACTCTTTACATCAACGAGTAAGAATAAAAAAAATTCCCTCATCCGAATACAAATTAAATGCAACATGTACATAACTAAATAAATTGCCCGTAGGCTTACATCTCCAAAGTAAAAGAAAGGGTCTAACCCTTTTACATCAATGGCATTCCGTCTACAATAAAAGGCCTCATGGCCAACAGGTAAAGAAGATCCATGACCTTGAAACACTCATCGACGTTCACCTGAAAAAAGATTAGTAACGTGGGATGAACATAAAGTCCAGCAAGAATCTCAACATGATCCTAAACAATAGCAACTTACAGATAGCTATGATCGTGAATCCTTAGTCTCATACTGTATAAATAATGTGATGGTTTATACAAAAATATACGTATAAAAGACCTTTTCTCAAAATCATTCATTTCATTCTATGACTTAAGCATTTCACTTTTCTTTCTTCTTTTCTTTCTTCATGTTACCCCCCTTTTTTTTATTCATATTACGATGACAATTTCCTAAACACAATTCCATCAAACCCGTTATATTTTCTCTCACTTGATTTGCCCTTTTCAAAAACATTTTCACAAGTATCCCATGTCTTTCATATCTTTCACAATCCCAATACAGTACTTACGTCCATTTTCAACACATTCATGTCTAAGCATATATATCTCTAGTACAAAAGGAAAATAACAAGCAACCAACAAATTTCTACTCAACAAATGAGGCAACTCGGCCCTCCAAAAACACAACCATCATAACCTATGATATACCCAAGTACACTGAGACAATAATAATATACAAGTTCTGCTCCACTTGCCTTAAGCATGGTAAGCCAATGATACAACTTTCCACAATGAAATGCCAATTTACCAAACATGGGCTGGAAGGTAATGATACCTCTGCCAAGTTCTTCAGGCGCTAGCTGGAACGTAATTGTACCTCTCTTTCTCCGCACAGTACATGTTACCAACCATCACAACATGAATAAGTACAACCAACAAGTGTAATGCGTACACATAGACCATTTAACATAACAATGTCATCCTCCACCGATGACCAAGGACAAAACCTCTAAATGTATGTATTCAACTCACACATTAATAATAATCTAACTCTCATGAGACTTTAGATCTCACTACAACAATAGTAAAAGAAAATATTTGTGATCCAATCTCAAGTTAATTTTTGAAATTCACATAGTGTTATCATTTCATTCTTCCATTTCAAAATCAATTATCTTATTTTCCAAGTTACATTCTCCACCCTTTGTCCCAATCCATTCTTTTCATTTCACAAAATTAAATTAAAACCATGGATATCAAAGTCATCACCCACTCGATTTCGACTTAACAAGAGTATAACCGCAAAATGTTAATCTCATGATTAACGCCCTTTTTACAATTTACAATTTACCAATTAGTTACTCTCAACTATGAACAACCCAACACAAGATAAATGCTAAAATTCATGAGACCCGATTAATCTCTAATTAATCAAAAATTCATTATTCAAATCCTTTAATGCATAACATGATTATTCCACAATTTCAACCCTTTTTACCCATTAAGCATCTTTTCAAAAATTTGGGCTTTACCTCTCTCTAAACATGAACATGTTAGACCACTTCCTAATTTAACCCAACAACAATCAATTTCCCAAATCTCAACCTCAAGATCCAATCTTAGATCCCCTTTCGTGATTTTCAAAAAAAAAAAAAAATCGTAACGAACATGGTTTTCATGCAATAAAAACTTTCCATGTGTCTATCTATAGATGAGGTATTGAAAAAGATCAAAGAAATCCCTACTTCAAAGAGAGAAGATGAGAAAAGCCAAAAAAATCAACTTCACCGAAATCTGATCTCCTTCAGTCAAGACGAAGCCCTTGGTATGCTCATCGTTTTGGTATAAGGAACTAGTACCAAAATCTCAATGGATTCTTGGGATCAAAAGAAGATGTAAACATTTGAGGGTTTGGGTAGAGAGAGATGAAAGAAAAAGAGAGAAAAGATTTTAGAGAGAGAGATATTCAACAAATGAGAGGAAAAACCACCAATGCTCAAAATATAGTTGAAAAGCACAAAAAAAGAGGCATTTCACGCGCTTGGCCGGACGTGCGGCGCCTTCTCCTGCCCGTGCAGAGCGGCCTCCCGCACGTGTAACTCTCACCCCTGCACGTGCGGCCTCTCCCGCACTTCCTCTTCCGCACCTGTATATAATGCAGTCTTGCACACAGCCTTTCTCTATAGCGATCCCGGTTGTCCCTTTACCGTTTTGTTGTATTCCGGACTCGGTTCCGTGAAGTTGGTGGTGGTATCTATCTTGTTGTCGTCCTTTAATTCCACTTGATTGAGTTTTAGGATGTTTTGAGCAGGGTTGTTACAGGTTGGTTAGGCCTTGGTTTCAATTCCTTGTTGTTTAGTTTTTAGGCGATCCGCTCGAGCGGGTCTTCTTACGCTCGAGCGGGGATTGCACACCTCCAGTATTTCATGTTCCTGCAAAACTTCTGCAGATGTGATTTTTACGCTCGAGCGGGTTTGTTTACGCTCGAGCAGTAGCGCTCAAGCGGGTTTGTTGGCACTCGAGCGGGTAGTACTTTCTGGGTATAAGTTCTAGGAGGGGGAAATCTACGCTCGAGGGGACTGGTTTTTGCGCTCAAGCGGAAGTGCTTTATTCTTGTGTCTTGGCGCTCGAGCGGGCCTTATTGCGCTCGAGCGTGTCCAGATTTTTGTTCTTGGCGCTCGAGCGGGTTATGCGTATATGAGTTATCCGCTGGGTGATTTTAAATCACTTTTTGCTTTTCTTTCTCTCTCCTACTTTTTCTAAAACCCATTTTGAGAGCTCCTCTCTCTAAAACCTTGACTTCTCTCTAAGTATTGATCTAGTAGGAGTGAGTTCCTCACCTTCGGCCTTTGTAAAAGTTGTGTTGAACGTCGAGGGCGTCGTTTTGATCTGAGAATCTTGGTCTTTGGAGCACTTTGGTTTTGGTCTCTTCTCCATCCGAGCCCTAACTTCGAGGTAGGGATATCCTACTCCTCCTTATGAGCTTTGTCTTTAAATTTTTTGCATTTTGATATGTTGGGGGTTGTTGGGTAATTTTGAGAAAGTTTGGGCCTTTGTGTAATTTTACAAAAGTTGGGGGTTTTATTTATATAAAACCTAAATGCATGTTTGGCATGGAAAAGTGAAATTAATGTTGAAACATTAATGAAAATGGAACCTAAGAGTTGTAAAGTTAATTATGGAAAATGCCCTAATTACATTGATTGATTAATTTGTATAATTAATTGTTGGAAATGAGGGATTGATTTGAGAATGTGGAAATTGGAAAGGGAAGGGGTTAAAGGGTGTAGTTGGATCATTTATCGCTCACCTAATTGAAATGTCGATTTAATATCCATTTTTGTGCATTTATTTTCTGTTTAGAAATAACTGCTTTGGGCTATTGGTGGAGGATAGTCTTGATTGTTGTAGACAATGCATGATGATTAGGCAAACTAAAACTAATCGATTGAATGTGTCATAGAGTATGACGGTGGATAGAATACATTAATTTTATGTATTGATTGATTGATTGTATATAGAACCCTTGTGTTTATATGCATTGTGTGTAGAGGAGGAGATGGGGGATGTACTCCGTGGTTTAGGGGAAGATGGGGGATGTACCTCTAAACCGGATAGTGTTGGGAGGAGATGGGGCATGAACTCCATAGATACAGCTCATATGCTTGTCTGGAGAAGTGAAGATACAGCTCATAAGCTTATCTTTGAGAAGTGTAGATACAGCTCATATGCTTGTCTAGTGAAGTGTAGATACAACTAATATGCTTATCTGTTGATGCGTAATATGTTTATCTGTTAATGTGGATACAGCTAATATGCTTATCTGTTGATGCGTAATATGTTTATCTGTTGATGTGTTGATATAGCTAGTATGCTTATCTATTAAATAAAGATGGAGGATGAAAAGTGACATAGACTCGTATGTTATGAAATTGTGACGTGATATATGTGGATGTATCAGTGTTGGCCATCTATCAATTGCTAATCTTTTAGTCATTGTTCATAGTTGGTTTAGTATATCTCTGCTGGGCTGTGGCTCACCCTATATGGGAACATCATTTTCAGGTACAGGTAGCATGCCACCTCCAAGGACATAGCTTGGGAGGCTAGAGGTGGACACACTTTTGTTTTCTTATTTTTTTTGATGTATTACATGTAAATTCAAGCCAAGGGCTTAATATGTAATTGAGTTAGTGCTCTCTTTGTAACCAAGTGTTAACTTGGAAAGCTGTAAGCCCGTAGGGCATTTGCTTTTGTCGTTAACATGTAATACTTTTGTAATGAAGTACTTTAATGAATTGAAGAATGTGGATCTTTTGTATATAAATGTATGTCTATACTGATGGGTTTATTGTTATTATTTTGAGGGCGTTACAACTTGGTATCAGAGCGTACTGGGTTCGAATACTTTGGGTACGTGGGAAGTGATTAGTATCACAATGGGTTCGTCTCGCTTGATTGAGACTTAGATGTAGTGTTATATGCTATGTGTTTAAATTGATAACATGCTTATGTGCTTATATGGGTATGGGATTTAATTTCTAGGATGTTGATTGGATCCTTGGGTTCCTGGGAGTCTTGTTGGAAAGGCACTTGCTCAATGCCATTTCTAACCGGAACTCTAGTAACGCCTCGGGACTATCATTATCCAGAAATGAAATTCGTAAGTGCTTATGTGTTTATGTGCTTACGTGGAGTGAATTACAGTTATCCATGCATTAGGACGCGAGTGTTATAGCCTCGGCACATTTGTGAATGTGCTAATAGTCTTGGTTACCTTTATTAGGATGTCAGGACGAGGGCGTGGTAGACGTGGCAGGCATGGTAGGCAAGAGGTACCTCTACCGGATGACGTTCCGGCAGTGCAGGAGGGAGTTGGTCAGGCCAACGTGGTCGAGCCAGCGGGTCAGCAGGCTATGGGTGCCTTGGCCCGAGAGATAGTAGGAGCTTTGGGTATTCTCAGAGCAGGGAATCAGGCAGTTGAGGCAGGCCCTTCTTTCTTGAAGAGGGAGTTCTTCCGGTCTAACCCGAACGAGTTTGTTGGGGATCCGAAGGAGCCACTTAAGGCTGACGAGTGGTTGGAACGGATGGAGAAGACGTTCGAGATGCTTAGCATCGAGGACGGAGCATTGAAGGTGACCTTGGCATCCTTCCAACTGAAGGGAGATGCGGGTCAATGGTGGAAGTACGAGAAGGGCAGTGTTGGTGGTGCATGGGAGGCGTTTGTGAATGCTTTCCAAGAGAAGTTTTTATCTTCAGCTGCAAGGGAGAAGCTGAGGGAACAGTTTTGCCAGCTTAAACAGCAGGGCTTGTCAGTGGCCGAGTTTGAGGCTACTTTTACCAGTCTGTCCAGGTTTGCACCTGAGCTGGTGGCGTCCGAAGAACGCCGTTGCTTTGAGTTCGAGCGGAAGTTGAGGCGAGGCCTCAAGTTGAGGGTTGGTGGATCTTTCATCCGAGAGTATAGACGGTTGGTGGATGCTGCAGCTCATATGGAGCTCATGATGCAGGAGGAGGATGAGGGGCAGAGAGGCTCCAAGAGGAGCCAGGATGGTCAAGGTGATGGTAGGAGATAGAGGGGTTCTAACTCTCAGCAGTCTCAGGGTGGTTTGGCTAGGTCGACCTTTCCAGTGCCGAGTGCAGGCTCCGGGAGAGGTAGTTAGGGGGATTTCACCTGTTACAAGTGTGGCCAGCTGGGTCACAAAGTTTCGGTTTGCCCGCAGAAGGGAGGGGGTCAGCGAGCTGCTTCTTCATCAGCTAGACCACAGGGCCAGAGTCAGGGCAGGGGCCAGTCCTTGTCTTGCTATCAGTGTGGTCAACCTGGGCACCTGAAGAGGTTTTGCCCGCAGTTGAGTGCCACTTCGGGAGCGTCTGGCTCTAGGCAGACGCAGAGTTTTCAGCCAACTCAGTCTGCGCAGGCCTCGAGGGCCAACCCGGGAGCTTCGTCATCCCAGTCTGTGCAACAGTCTTTTGCTCTTAGAGGTGAGCAGCTAGATCAGGGGCCTACAGGGCGCGTGTATGCTGTTACCGCGCAGGATCTAGTATCGGCTCCATCAGTAGTGAGAGGTACTTTTCTGTTTTGCAACTCGGTTGCTAATGTGTTGATTGACACGGGTGCATCTCACTCTTTTGTATCTGCTGCATTTGCATCTGTTTTGGAATTGGAATTGGCACAGTTGGCATCTCCTATTTGTGTAGTGTCACCTCTTGGGGGTGAACTGATCTTGAAACAAGGTGTTAGAGGTTGTGATATAGAGGTCGCCGACCATAGGCTTCCTTTTCCTTTCGTTGTCATGCCTATGAAGGGTTTTGATGTTATTTCAGGTATGGACTGGCTATTGTCATACCGGGCTGTTATCGATTGCTACTGCCAGAGGGTTACGTTATGTACCTTGAGCGGGGAGTGGTTCCATTTCTTGGGAGACCGGGTTGGTAGTGTTTTGCCACCGGGGTATGATTCGCGAGGGCGGAGTGAGCTTAGTGGTCTACTTGCTAGCTTTGAGAGTGGTGAGTGTGGTGAGACCCAGCTTGTGTTGCCGAGGGTGGTTTGTGAGTATTTGGATGTCTTTCCTGAGGACCTTGTTAGTTTGCCACCTCACCGAGAGATAGAGTTCTCTATTGATCAAGTGCCCGGCACGGCGCTGATTTCTATGGCACCCTATCGTTTTGCTCCAGCAGAGTTGGTTGAATTGAAAGTTCAGCTCCAGGAGTTGCTAGATAAGGGTTTTGTTCGCCCTAGTGTTTCGCCGTGGGGAGCACCGGCCCTCTTTGCTAAAAAGAAAGATGGTGCCTTGAGATTGTGTATAGACTACCGGAAGTTGAATCGGGCTACGGTGAAGAATAAGTACCCTATGTCCCGTATTAATGATCTGTTTGACCAGTTGGAGAGTTCCCGTTGTTTCTCTAAGATAGACTTGAGATCGGGTTACCACCAGTTGAGGGTTAGGGAGGAGGATATTCCTAAGACGGCATTCCGTACGTGGTATGGCCATTATGAGTTTTTGGTGATGCCATTCGGGCTTACCAATGCACCGGCAGTCTTTATGGACTTGATGAACCGGATCTTCCGGGAATTCTTAGACCGTTTTGTAGTCATTTTCGTGGACGACATTCTTATCTATTCGCCTTCTGAGAAGGAGCACGAGGAACACTTGAGAGTGGTGCTTGAGTTGCTTAGAGCCCATAGGCTGTATGCCAAGTTTGGAAAGTGTGAGTTCTGGCTAAGGGAAGTCAAATTCTTAGGCCACGTGGTATCTAGGGAAGGGGTGTCCGTTGATGCATCCAAGGTAGAGGCAGTGCAAGATTGGGCACAGCCTAAGAGTGTGTTTGAGATCCGCAGTTTTCTGGGATTAGCTGGGTATTACCGTTGGTTTGTGAAGGATTTCTCCAGACTAGCTTCGCCGTTGACTAGGTTGACGCGGAAAGGGGTCAAGTTCATATGGAGTGAGACTTGTGAAAAGTCGTTCCAAGAATTGAAGGTTAGATTGACCACCGCTCCGGTTTTGATTATTCCGGAGAGAGGGTTGGTTATGCGGTTTATTGTGATGCCTCACGAGAGGGTTTGGGTTGTGTGTTGATGCAAGGGGGGAAAGTAGTTGCCTATAGCTCACGTCAGTTGAAAATACACGAGAAGAACTACCCTACACACGACCTAGAGTTAGCAGCAGTGATCTTTGCCTTGAAGATTTGGAGGCACTACCTTTATGGTGAGAGGTTCGAGGTGTTCTCGGACCACAAGAGTTTGAAGTATCTGTTTACACAGAGAGACTTGAATTTGAGGCAGAGGAGATGGATGGAGTTCATTGAGGACTATGATTTCGAGTTGCACCATCATCCGGGAAAGGCCAATGTTGTGGCCGATGCCCTTAGCAGGAAATCCATTAGTGATGTAGCTTGTATAGCCATCCGGGAATGGGAGATGTTGGGTGCACTTGGCGAGTTTGATTTGCATCTAAGCGAACCTGTTGAGGCTGCGGCCTTGTTTTCTGTTGTTGTGCAGCCTACACTTGTGACTAGAGTGTTAGAGGCACAGAGAGGTGACCTTGAGGTAGAATCCCTCCGAGAGAAGGTCTCCAGTGAGAAAGTTGAGAAGGGTTTGACGGTGTATCCCGACTAGAGTGTGAGATACCGAGACCGTTTGTTTGTGCCGGAGTCTTACCGAGAGGAAGTACTTCGAGAGTTCCATCATTCACGCCTTGCGGTGTATCCGGAAGGCACTAAGATGTATCGGGATTTGGGTCGCCAGTTTTGGTGGCGAGGTATGAAGAGAGACATGGCAGCTTTCGTGTCTAAGTGCCTTACTTGTCAGCAAGTGAAGCCGAGCATCAGAGGCCAGCGGGTTTGTTGCAACCCTTGCCTATTGCCGAGTGGAAGTGGGAGCATGTCACTATGGACTTCGTTGTAGGTCTTCCGAGGACTCAGCAGGGCAGTGATGCTATTTGGGTGGTTGTAGACCGGTTGACTAAGTCGGCGCACTTCATTCCCATGCCGTGAGAGATTCGGTAGATCATCTCGCCGACTTGTATATTCGGGACATAGTGAGATTGCACGGGGTCCCAGTGACGATCGTCTCAGATAGGGATCCTCGTTTTACTGCTAGGTTGTGGCAGAGTTTGCAGAGTGCCTTGGGCACTAAGTTGACCTTTAGTACGGCTTATCATCCTCAGACTGACGGGCAGTCCGAGCAAACTATTCAGATCCTTGAGGATATGCATCGGGGTTGTGTCCTTGACTTTAGTGGGACGTGGGAGAGGCACTTACCATTGGTGGAATTTGCCTACAACAACAGCTTTCAGTCTAGCATCGGTATGGCACCGTTTGAGGCCTTGTATGGCCGACCGTGTAGGTCTCCAGTTTGTTGGGCCGAGGTGGGTGATGCACCTTTGTTGGGTCCGGAGTTGGTTAGGGAGACGATGGAGAAAGTTGAGCTTATCTGTAGGAGGCTTGTTACAGCCCAGAGTCGCCAAAAGAGTTATGCCGACCGTAGGAGGAGGCCTTTGGCGTTCGAGGTAGGTGATCATGTCTTCTTGAAAATATCACCTAGGCGAGGTTTGATGAGATTTAGCAAGAGTGGGAAGTTATCCCCTCGGTTTATTGGTCCTTTTGAGATCCTTGAGAGGATTGGCGAGGCTGCCTATCGTTTAGCCTTACCGCCGCAGTTGTCCGGAGTGCATGACGTGTTTCATGTGAGTATGCTTCGGAAGTATGAGCCGAATCCGTCCCACGTGTTAGATTGGACCGATTTAGAGGTAGATGAGGATGCCTAGTATGAGGAGAGACCGGTACGGGTCTTGGATATGCGGGATCAAGTCCTGCGTGGCAAGACCATCCCTTTGGTAAAGGTTTTGTGGAAACATCATGGAGTAGAGGAAGCCATTTGGGAACATGAGTTGGAGGTCCGCGAGAAATATCCGGACTTGTTTATTGATGAGTAACCTTGTATTTAAATTTTGTAATGTTGTTGGACTTAAGAGCTTTATATATGTCTTGAGTTGTAAAACATTGGTAATGTTTTGGTTTAATGAAAGTATGTTGTAGAACTTACCTTGATATGAGAGTTGATTATGATATTGCATATGTTGGCTATATTGTAGAATTGGAGTTGTATCATGTATATTGATTATGATATGAACTGTGAACCATGTATGTTGGAAATGGTTGGAAATGGAAGAAAATTGCATGTTGATAATGCACTTGTAATATGTGTTGTGAAATGCCTCTTGAAAGGAGATGGAATTGACTGGTAATGGGTCGAAATGCTTAATATTATGTCGTAACATTGTTGAGAATGGAGAAAACCTGTTTTTGAAAAACTTGTGTTTAATTTCGGGGACGAAATTCTTTAAGGGGGGGAGGTTATAGCGATCCCGGTTGTCCCTTTACCGTTCTGTTGTATTCCGGACTCAGTTCCATGAAGTTGGTGGTGGTATCTATCTTGTTGTCGTGCTTTAATTCCACTTGATTGAGTTTTAGGATGTTTTGAGCAGGGTTGTTACAGGTTGGTTAGGCCTTGGTTTCAATTCCTTGTTGTTCAGTTTTTAAGCGATCCGCTCGAGCGGGGATTGCACACCTCCAGTATTTCGTGTTCCTGCAAAACTTCTGCAGATGTGATTTTTACGCTCGAGCGGGTTTGTTTACGCTCGAGCGGTAGCGCTCGAGCGGGTAGTACTTTCTGGGTATAAATTCTGGAAGGGGGAAATCTACGCTCGAGCGGACTGGTTTTCGCGCTCGAGTGGAAG
This sequence comes from Camellia sinensis, assembly GCF_055761805.1. Taxonomy (NCBI): domain Eukaryota; kingdom Viridiplantae; phylum Streptophyta; class Magnoliopsida; order Ericales; family Theaceae; genus Camellia; species Camellia sinensis. Next base: position 174,728,730 of record NC_138962.1, on the reverse strand, counting down.
TGCTTTATTCTTGTGTCTTGGCACTCGAGCGGGCCTTATTGCGCTCGAGCGTGTCCAGATTTTTGTTCTTGGCGCTCGAGCGTTGTGTTCTCCGCTCGAGCGGGTTATGCGTATATGAGTTGTCCGCTAGGTGATTTTAAATCACTTTTTGCTTTTCTTTCTCTCTCCTACTTTTTCTAAAACCCATTTTGAGAGCTCCTCTCTCTAAAACCCTGACTTCTCTTTAAGTATTGATCTAGTAGGAGTGAGTTCCTCACCTTCGGCCTTTGTAAAAGTTGTGTTGATCGTCGAGGGCGTCGTTTTGATCTGAGAATCTTGGTCTTTGGAGCACTTTGGTTTTGGTCTCTTCTCCATCCGAGCCCTAACTTCGAGGTAGGGATATCCTACTCCTCTTTATGAGCTTTGTCTTTAAATTTTTTGCATTTTGATATGTTGGGGGTTGTTAGGTAATTTTGAGAGAGTTTGGGCCTTTGTGTAATTTTACAAAAGTTGGGGTTTTTATTTATATAAAACCTAAATGCATGTTTGGCATGGAAAAGTGAAATTAATGTTGAAACATTAATGAAAATGGAACCTAAGGGTTGTAAAGTTAATTATGAAAAATGCCCTAATTACATTGATTGATTAATTTGTATAATTAATTGTTGGAAATGAGGGATTGATTTGAGAATGTGGAAATTGGAAAGAGAAGGGGTTAAAGGGTGTAGTTGGATCATTTATCACTCACCTAATTGAAATGTCGATTTAATATCCATTTTTGTGCATTTATTTTCTGTTTAGAAATAACTGCTTTGGGCTATCGGTGGAGGATAGTCTTGATTGTTGTAGACAATGCATGATGATTAGGCAAACTAAAACTAATCAGTTGAATGTGTCATAGAGTATGACGGTGGATAGAATACATTAATTTTATGTATTGATTGATTGATTGATTGTATATAGAACCCTTGTGTTTATATGCATTGTGTGTAGAGGAGGAGATGAGGGATGTACTCTGCGGTTTAGGGGAAGATGGGGGATGTACCTCTAAACCGGATAATGTTGGGAGGAGATGGGGGATGAACTCCTTAGATACAGCTCATATGCTTGTCTAGAGAAGTGAAGATACAGCTCATAGGCTTATCTTTGAGAAGTGTAGATACAGCTCATATGCTTGTCTAGTGAAGTGTAGATACAACTAATATGCTTATCTATTGATACATAATATGTTTATATGTTAATGTGGATACAGCTAATATGTTTATCTGTTGATGCGTAATATGTTTATCTGTTGATGTGTTGATATAGCTAATATGCTTATCTATTAAATAAAGATGGAGGATGAAAAGTGACATAGACTTGTATGTTATGAAATTGTGACGTGATATATGTGGATGTATCAGTGTTGGCCATCTATCAATTGCTAATCTTTTAGTCATTGTTCATAGTTGGTTTAGTATATCTCTGCTGGGCTGTGGCTCACCCTATATGGGAACAGGTACAGGTAGCATTCCACCTCCAAGGACATAGCTTGGGAGGCTAGAGGCGGACACACTTTTGTTGTCTTATTTTTTTTGATGTATTACATGTAAATTCAAGCCAAGGGCTTAATATGTAATTGAGTTAGTGCTCTCTTTGTAACCAAGTGTTAACTTGGAAAGCTGTAAGCCCGTAGGGCATTTGCTTTTGTCGTTAACATGTAATACGTTTGTAATGAAGTACTCTGATGAATTGAAGAATGTGGATCTTTTGTATATAAATGTATGCCTATATTGATGGGTTTATTGTTATTATTTTGAGGGCGTTACATTCTCTGTTTCCCGCACCTGTATATAATGCAGTCTTGCACACAGCTTTTCCCTGTTTCCCGCACGTGCGGCCCCTCTCTCACATGTGCGGCCTAAGGCCCTGCACGTGTGGCCCTGGCCCTCCAGCCTAGAAAAAATCCTCGGCTTCTCTCCCGACACTCTGGACCTGACCTCGCACCCTCTGAAACGAGTGAAAACTCAAAATTGAACAAATACAACCAAAATTTTTGAGAAAGAGTTTCCAACAATAACTTACCCAACATAACTTAAATAGAAATGAGATGATTTTTGAACTGGTCATCACAACCTCCCCACCTTAGGAAATTTCGTTCCCGAAATTAAACAAACGTTGGAATAAGGTCAACACCTCATGAAGAAAACACGACACCAAGGAAAACCTCCCAACCTACCAAGGAAATACACACAACTCTGGGCTATATCCAAACATTGGAATACCCTCACGACTCTGGGTCCGACACCTCAGAGCGCCAAAGACACCCGAATTAACAAGATCACAAAGAAGAGATCACGGACATCCCCTCGACCTATACCACATGATGGGCCTATGAGACAAGAACAATAACAACTACAACTCGTATGCCCAAGGCATCCACCAGAAGACAACCAGCATAACATGTCCAAGCACTCCCGAGTGCTTAACCCAACATGAGGGAAACAAGGCTCTCACTATAGAACCTTCGGTTAACACATTGAAAAGGAAAAGAATATACAATAAAACCCGGCCCAAGGCAAGACTCCAGCCTAACAAACCTGTACTACGCCAATCGACACACATAACCGAATATGCAGAACCAAGAGTAGCAATTCAAATAAAATTGTTACACCCTCCCAACCATAAAGGTATAATAACTAACAACTCAATCTCTAGAAGAATTTTCATCATTTTTGTCGATTCTTGTTAAAAATTCATTTCTTTACATGGAAAACATTTTCCTAAAGGTTCTTAAAACTCACACCGATCACAAACCAAAATACATTTTCTGTTTTTCAAGCAAGTCCAAAATTTTATTTGTTTCCAATTCCGTTCCAATAGAACAACCGGTGAGTCTTTTCCGTCACCCAATAGTGCCTATCCCTTACATGGTGATGCCACAACCAACATCAACATAACATTCTCTCAATAACAATTTACAGAGATAACAATTGTGCCCTCAGTACAAAATACCACCATCCCTCAATTTCATTATGTTATGATTATTATTATTACCAACGCAAGTTATCATCCACACGAAATAACAAAACAGTCACGTAAACTAGTGAAAACAAGGGTTTTTCATAACATCTTAAAAGAAAATTCTTTTTCCCATTTACACATTTTCTCAAAGTTCACTTAAAGTCACATTGTTTTCCAACAAATGATTCATGACATAAACTTCGAGTAAAACCAATTTATCTTGTAAACATTTTCCAAATCAAACCTTAAAATCTCCACCCAAAAGGCTTTAGTTGAAATAAAAATGTCATGAAAGGCGTCAAAAACCAACAATCACTTTTCAATTTATTTCCTCAACAACAACCGGTGAATCCCAACCATCACCCAATCACATCCATCACACTTACAGTGATTTCACAATGTGACAACTACATTTCTATTGCAACAACAAATAGAAATAAACATAGTGCTAAAAGAAACAATACAGCACGCATGACTTTCCAAACTCCGAAAGTTTCACACCAACACAAAAACTAACCAAAAAGACCACCGATACACAAAGGCCTACAAGTGCTACCAACGAAGAAGCTAACACTTTACCCTGACTCACGAGTTTTCAAAAGCTTACATCGGAAAGCACACATCGATAACCACACACATGCAAGGCTCAATGCCCCCAAACACAACCCACAGTATTACACCACCTTACAGCTAAATTAGTGCTAAATTTCCAAAGGTCAAACTTCACAACCCACACCTAAACTATTATACTTATTTATTTTGATGATTTATTTAATTACGTTTTAATTTATTTGAAAGAAAAAAAGAGAATCCAAAATTTATTTTGATGATTTATTTAATTTCAAAATTTATTTTGATGATTTATTTGAAAGAGAAAAATAGAATCAAAATTTGTTTTGTCCCATTATTTCTCACCTAAACCTTTATCCTAAATGTTGTTAGAATGTATTTAATATTTGATTAAATCAGGAGTTCAAACAGCCCAAAACAAAGGTTCAAACAGCCTAGCACAGCAGCAGGCCAAAAGGTTCAAGTGAAAGATATTCAAGTTAGTAATGATGGAAGTATAACGGCTATAAACGGCTATAAAGGTTCAAAAGGTTCAAGTGGAAGATATTCAAATTGGTAATGATGGAAGTATAACGGCTATAAACGACTATAAATTCAAATGACTACAACGGCTATAAATTCAAATGAATACAACGGCTATAAATGGCTATAATTTTCATTATATATACCAAAGCCTCTAATATAAACAAGTTATAAAAAAAAAACCTGAAAATATTCTTTGATCTATAATCACTCACATCTATTCTCAGAAATTATACACTGAGCCTTATAGCTTTAAGCTCATCTTTCCTGTGTGAGATTTACAAAAAAATCAAAGCTTCATTTTATATATCTATCTGTGAGAGATATTTATTGTAAGCTTTCTTTGAAAGCAAAAATACCATTTCATCTTGTAAAAGTGTTGCAAACACTGTGTTCTTGAAATCTTGAGAGTGATTGTGAATCACCTAAGATTTGAAAGGGTTTGGACTTGTGAAGTCTGAGGATTCCTCCATTTGTAAAGAGGTTGCTAGCACCCCTGTGAAGCTAAAAGATAGTGGAAAATCTCAAGTGAAGCTTGAGGAGTGGATGTAGGCTGAGTTGAAGCCGAACCACTATAAATTTGTTTGCCTCTCTCTCTCTCTCTCTCTCTCTCTTATCTCTTTATTTTATTTTAAATTGCCATAGCTATATTTCACATTTTTACTGTGCTAAAATCATTAACTGAAATAGTTATTAAGACACTTATTTTAATTATTTTTATTTCATTAATTATATTTATCTATTGTGCTGGTCATAATTTTTATTAGGGTATTATTAATTTTAATTGTAAAAACCTAATTCACCCTCCTCTTAGGTTGTCTTTTGGGTAACAATTGGTATCAGAGCCTAGACTCTTGTTTTAGATTTAACCATCTGAGAGTTTCGATCCATGGCAACCTTAGCTAGCACTAGCACTACTGAAGGACAAGCCACCAATAGGCCACCATTATTTGATAGAAACAACTATAGTCATTGGAAAGATAAGATGACCCTTTACCTACAAGCCACTGATTATGCTATGTGGATCATTGTCACCAAAGGTCCAAAAATTTCCTACCAAATTAGTAGACAATATTAGTGTTCCTAAAACTGAAAATGAATGTGATGAGAGGAATCACAAATCATTGCAAGCCAATGCTAAAGCCAAACTCACCCTTATTTGTGGATTAGACTCTAAGGAGTATAATAGAATTTCAAGTTGTGATTCGGCAAAAGAAATTTGGGACAAACTTGAAGTAACTTATGAAGGCACAAACCAAGAAAAGGAATCTTGTATTGATATGCTTGTTCATAGTTATGAATTGTTTAAAATGAACTCTGATGAATCTATTTCAAGTATGTTTACTAGATTTACTGAAATTGTAAACTCTTTGAAATCTCTTGGCAAAACTTATACTAACAGTGAGTTGGTAAGAAAAATTCTTAGGTGTTTACCAAAGAATTGGTAAGCAAAGGTTACCGCCATTATAGAAGCCAAAGATCTCTCCACGCTTGGATTGGATGAGCTTATGGGTTCCCTTATGACTCATGAGATCACCATGAAAGGACATGAGGGTGTTGAAAACAAAAAAAAAAAAAAGAAGTGAAATTGCATTCAAAGCCTCATTAAATGAAGAAGAACATGAAAACTCCAGTGAGGATGAAAGCTATGCCATGTTTAGTAGAAATTTCAAAAAGCACTTCAAGAAAAACAATTATGGAGGAAGAAGACCTTTCAAGAAAGATTACAACAAAGATAACAAGAAAGAGCCTATTATTTGCTATGAGTGCAAAAATCCTAGACATATGAAGATGGATTGTCCAAAATTGAAGAATCATGGAAAAGACTACAAAAGAAACAAAAAGGCCATGCTAGCAGCTTGGGGAGAAAGTGAAGATGAAAGCTCAAGTGATAAAATTGAAAATGAAGTAGCCAACTTATGTCTCATGGCTCTTGAAGATGAAGACTCTACTCAAGATGAGGTAACTACTCTTTATGAAGACCTTGAAAGTGCATTCCATGAACTATCAAATGAATTTAGAAAAGTTTGTGACAAAAATAATGTGTTGAAGAAATCTGTTGCATCTTTATCTATTAATGTAGAAGAATTAAAGAAAAAAAAAATATTTTGAAAAATGATTTTGATACTATCTCTAATGAGAAAACTACTTTAAAAAACAATGTTGATGATTTAACAAAAACACTTGACAATTTTGTAAAATGTAGAAATAATCTCAACAGGCTTCTTGGAAATCAAAGATGTGTTTTTGATAAAGCGGGTATTGGATATGACCCTACTAAGAAACAAAAGAATCTCAATACAATTTTTGAAAAGGCACCTCTCATGACACACCCTCATATTATTTGTCATTATTGTAGAAAGAAAGACCATTATATATCTTATTATCCATTCAAAAAGAATATGAATATGAGAATTAAAAAGATTTGGATTATTAAGGGATCTAACAAAACTAACCAAGAAGGACCCAATAAACTATGGGTACCAAAAACCAACACTTGATTGTCATATTGTAGGTTTGCTTTAAGTCCAAAGCTAAAGAAGGGAAGTGGTACCTTGATAGTGGATATTCCAAACACATGACCGGAGATAAATCATTTTTTACTAAACTATTATCAAAAGATGGAGGATTTGTTATTTTTGGAGACAACAAGAAAGGAAAAATCATCGGTATTTCTCCTAACCCTTCTATTGAAAATGTTTTACTTGTTGATGGACTTAAGCATAACCTACTTAGTATTAGTCAATTATGTGATAAAGATAATTGAGTTATTTTTAATAAATCACATTGCACAATTGAAAGCACAAATGATCATAAAGCTTTATTCGTTGGTAATCGCCATGATAATGTTTATGTTTTTCATCTTAATGATCTCTATGCTAGTGATGTTAAATGTTTATATGTTAATAATGAAAATAGTTGGTTATGGCATAGAAGACTTGGTCATGCTCATATGGATTTAATTGTTAAACTTTTGAGAAAGGATTTGGTCATTGGACTTCCAAAAATTAAATTTTAAAAAGATCATATTTGTAGTGCATGTCAACAAGGAAAACAAACTAAAACATCATTTAAATCAAAATCTCATATTTCCACAACTAGACCTTTACAACTACTGTAAATGTTATTGTCTTGTTATTGTTGATGATTATTCAAGATTTACATGGGTTATGTTTTTAGCACACAACAATGAAACCTTTCCTTCTTTCACAAAACTCTGTCGTAGAATTCAAAATGAAAAAGGCTTTCTTATTACTAATATTTGAACTGACCATGGTAGAGAACTTGAAAATGAGAAATTTGAATTGTTTTGTGATAAGCATGGTATTAGACATAATTTTTCAGCACCCAGAACCCCTCAACAAAATGGTGTAGTAGAAAGGAAGAATAGAACTTTAGAAGAGATGAGTAGAACAATGTTTTGCGAAAATAATCTTCCTAAATATGTTTGGGCCGACGCCGTTCATACCGCATGCTATATTTTAAATCGTGCATTAATTAGACTTATTCTCAAAAAGACTCCTTATGAACTTTGGCATGATAGAAAGCCCAACATTAGTCACTTGCATGTTTTTTGTTGTAAATGTTTTGTGCATAATAATGGTAAGGATAACTTAGGTAAAATTGATTCAAAATCTGATGAAGCAATTTTTCTTAGCTATTCCTTAACTAGCAAAGTTTATCGTGTTTTTAATAAAAGAACTCTTGTTGTAGAAGAATCTATACATGTGGCATTTGATGACACTAACATCTCTGCTCAAAAGCAAATTGTTAGTGATAATATAGATTTAGAACCAAATGTGGAAGATTCAACTATCTACAAAGAAGAGAACCAACTATGTAAGTTGAACAAAGAGATTGAACAACCTATTCTCCTACCTCAAGAAGAATGAGGAAACAATGATGATTTGCCAAGAGAATGGAAGTTTGTTCATAATCACCCTAAGGATTTAATCCTAGGTGACCCTACAAAAGGTATTGAAACTCGCTCTTCACTTAGAAATATTTGTAGTAACTTGGCTTTTCTCTCACAGATTGAGCCTAAAAACTTTCAAGAAGCCGATTTCTATGAACATTGGATGACAGCTATGCATGAAGAGCTTAACCAATTCGAGAGAAACAGAGCGTGGGAACTTGTGCCAAAACCTAAAGATCATACCATTATCGGTACCAAATGGATCTTTCGAAACAAGCTTGATGAATCCAACACAATTATAAGAAACAAGGCTAAACTTGTTGCACAAGGATACAATCAAGAAGAAGGTATTGATTTCAATGAAACCTTTTCTCCGGTTGCTAGATTAGAAGCCATTCGCATGTTACTTGCATTTGCATGTTTTAGAGATTTCAAACTTGATCAAATGGATGTAAAAAGTGCCCTTCTTAATGGTTTTATAAATGAGAAAGCTTATGTTAAACAACCCCCAAGTTTTGAAGATCATGCTTTTCCAAATCATGTTTTTAAACTATCAAAAGCTTTATATGGTTTGAAACAATCACCTCGTGCATGGTATGAATGATTAAGTAAATTTTTGATTGAAAATAATTTTTCTAGAGGAACGATTGACACAACACTTTTTAGTTAAAACTAAAAATGATGATTTACGTATTGTGCAAATATATGTGGATGACATTATATTTGGTGCTACTAATGAAACCTTGTGTAAGGAATTTGCTAAGTGTATGCAAGGTGAGTTTGAGATGAGCATGATGAGAGAGCTAAATTATTTCCTTGGGCTTCAAATCAAACAATGCAAGGAAGGAATTTTTATCAACCAAGCTAAGTACACAAAAGAACTACTCAAAAAGTTTGGTATGTATGACTCAAAAATAGCTGGAACACCTATGAACATATCCATTATACTAGACAATGATGAAAAAGGTAAGTCCATTGATCAAACAAAATATCGAGGTATGATCGGCTCACTTCTTTATTTAACCACAAGTAGACCCGATCTTATGTTTAGTCTTTGTATGTGTGCTCGATATCAATCAAATCCTAAGGAATCACATCTCAGTACTATTAAAAGAGTTTTTAGATATCTTGTTGGCACTCAAAATTTAGGATTGTTTTATCCTAGAGGTGTTGCATTTGATTTAATTAGTTACTCGGATGCCGACTTTGCCGGATGCAAACTTGATAGAAAAGCACCAGTGGTACTTGTCACTTTCCTGGTAACTCATTAGTATCTTGGTTTAGCAAAAAGCAAAATTTTATTACTTTATCAATGGCCGAAGCTGAATATATAGCTTCCAGAAGTTGTTGTGCCCAAATACTTTGGATGAAACAACAATTGGAGGGTTTTAATTTGCATTATAATCATATCCCTATTAAATGTGATAATACTAGTGCCATCAATTTAAGTAAAACTCCGGTTCAACACTCACGAACAAAACAAATTGAAATTCGACATCATTTTTTAAGAGATCATGTTCAAAAAGGGGATATTGTACTTGAATTTATAAACACCGACAAGCAATTGGCGGATATTTTCACAAAACCCCTAAGCGAGGATCGCTTCAATTTTATTCGTGGCGAGCTTGGAATGTCGATTTCTACTTAAAAAGTTTGGTTATGCCTGTGAAACTTGAATTTTTGTTAAAATGATATATGCGTATTGCTACATTGATATGGAAACATTTATATCAGTTAAATGCTCTCAAGCCCTTCATACATTTATTATCCTTAACAGTTTGCTATTCACAACTATGTATTCTTGTTCTGCATCTTGAGCTTAATTTAATTTTGTATACATTGGTTTTTTTATTTTTTTTTATTAGGCTTAATTTCGTATATTTTTTATTTTTTCCCGTTTCACTAATAGGCTTCATTTCCTTTATTTATTTTTTTATTTTATTTTTTTCTTTTCTTCTCATTATTTTTTTTCTTTTCCATTATTTTTTTTTGTTTTTCCATTAGGGTTAATTTTTATTTATTATTTTCTATACTTTCATTTCATCTTCCGTGCTTAAAAATAAATAAATACATATATACATAAAAACAAAAACCGAAATGAAGAAAACAAAAGCAAGCTTAGAATAACAATATTTCCATTAAAAAACAACAACAACAACAACAACAACAACACCCTTCATTTTTTTTCTGGCCATACACCGATCTTACTTACTCACCTCTTCCATCGTTTTCTTCTTCTTTTTATCACCTTGGGCGACCCTTGACGCCCCTGCTCCCGTGCTTTCGTCAAGAGCGACGACCCCCTGCTGACTATCAAAGGCCAAAAACGATGTTGCTCCAAATCGGGCCATGGAGGTGGTCTTCTGTTTAAGCTCTTTGTTTTCGGCCTTCAGTGCGCCTATCTCTGTTCGCGCATCCTTGTACATGCGCTGGAGCAGAGCGAGTTGGGCGTTGACCTGATGGAGCTCACTCGTCCTGTTCTGCAATCGGTGAGCCAATTTTGTGACTGCAGTCACCGTCTCCATACAGAACGTCAATGTGAAATGATTGGCTTCAATGTCTGATTGGGCTGCCATTATTTGCTCAATTGACATCATAGGGAGGTTGGGAAGAGTGGGAGCCGGGGCACTCGGCCCAGTAGCGCTTACGGGATCATTCAGGTCCGGAAAGAGAGTAAGGGGACGGGACGAGGCCATGTAGTAGGAGAGAGAGATGTAATCGAAAGGAGAGTCATTTTGGGCAACCTTTCTGCTATGCTCAGTCTCTCTGTTCTATCTTTCTCGTGAAGCGAATGAGGAAGAAGAAGGCGAAGAGAGTGATTAAGAAGAAGATGAAGGAGAAGACGACAAGAGGGAGAAAGAGCCGAGGCAGCTGATTGACTGATTGACCTATCTCACTTTTGTCGGTCGGCTAATGTAAAAGCAGGGACGCGTGTCCGACGTGATTTTCGACGAACAAAAACGAGACGCAGGTGAATCATATATATATATATATATATATGTATATATTTGTTTTGATTCTCTATTTTTTGATGCCATTTATCACTATCATTTTCCTCCTCCTCTTCCAGATTCTGAGCCATAATTTCCTTTTGATAATGTCACAGGGGGAGAAAATTATATGATGTTATGTATTATGGTATTATTTTCAAAGTAATCTGACGTTATGTATTTATAGTTTGATATCTTAATCTTATATCATGTTATTGATTAAAGCTCATTTATTACACATGTGCTAGCCTATGTATTTAGAAATGAATTCAGGGAGCATGACTTGAGGGGGAGCCCTTGTTACTCCCAAATTAAATCAAAACATCATTGTGTGCCATCATCAAAAGGAAGAGATTGTTAGACTTATTTATTTTGATGATTTATTTAATTATGTTTTAATTTATTTAAAAGAAAAAAATCGAATCCAAAATTTATTTTGATGATTTATTTAATTATATTTTAATCAAAATTTATTTTGACGATTTATTTGAAAGAGAAAAATAGAATCAAAATTTATTTTGTCCCATTATTTCTCACCTAAACCTTTATCCTAAATGTTGTTAGAATGTATTTAATATTTGATTAAATGACGAGTTCAAACAGCCCAAAACAAAGGTTCAAGTAGCCTAGCACAGCAGCAGGCCAAAAGGTTCAAAAGGTTCAAGTGTAAGATATTCAAATTAATAATAATGGAAGTACAACGGTTATAAACGGCTATAAAAGTTTAAAAGGCCAAAAGGTTCAAAAGGTTCAAGTGGAAGATATTCAAATTGGTAATGATGAAAGTATAACGGTTATAAACGGTTATAAATTCAAATGACTACAATGGCTATAAACAGTTATAAATTCAAATGAATACAACGGCTATAAACGGCTATAATTTTCATTATATATACCAAAGCCTCTAATGTAAACAAGTTATAAAAAAAAAAATCTGAAAATATTCTTTGATCTATAATCATTCACATCTATTCTCAGAAATTATACACTGAGCCTTATAGTTTTAAGCTCATCTTTTCTGTGTGAGATTTACAGAAAAATCAAAGCTTTATTTTATATATCTATCTTTGAGAGATATTTATTGTAAGCTTTCTTTGAAAGCAAAAATACCATTTCATCTTGTAAAAGTGTTGCAAACACTGTGTTCTTGAAATCTTGAGAGTGATTGTGAATCACCTAAGATTTGAAAGGGTTTGGACTTGTGAAGTCTGAGGATTCCTCCATTTGTAAAGAGGTTGCTAGCACCCCTGTGAAGCTAAAAGATAGTGAAAAATCTCAAGTGAAGCTTGAGGAGTGGATGTAGGCTGAGTTGAAGCCGAACTACTATAAATTTGTTTGTCTCTCTCTCTCTCTCTTATCTCTTTATTTTATTTTAAATTGCTATAGCTATATTTCACATTTTTACTGTGCTAAAATCATTAATTAACATAGTTGTTAAGACATTTGTTTTAATTATTTTTATTTCATTAATTATATTTATCTACTGTGCTAGTCATAATTTTTATTAGGGTATTATTAATTTTAATTGGAAAAATCTAATTCACCTCCCTTCTTAGGTTGTCTTTTGGGTAATACAAACCATTCTAAAGTGACTATTTGTCACTCACCTTGATACGAATCAACTGACTATTTACTCAAGAATTTTCGCCCCCCGACATTCAAATATCTACATCCTTCTCATGTCTTGTTTATTCAAAGATGTGGCTCCAAACACTGTTCCACACACCTCTAGAATCTCGTTGGATTCCTCAAAACAGACTACTCCACTATTGTTCCCATAGGAATTCTACTCACACGCCTAAATGGCAAGCACTCTCTTATATATCCATACAAGACCGAAAAGGTCAACGGTGATCACACAATCCCGTTCACACAAGAAAAAAAAACTCACCAATGGTACACTCATTACTTGAGAACACAAACTATTCTTCATTCTAGTAAATATTTCGAGCATCTACCCAAGAAATTCTTTCCCACACAAAACTCCACCCAAAATCTAATAATTATCACAAACTCATAACTAACCATGGCACAACACTGTCCCTATTCGCGATCAATAGGACCACAACAAACTCACTAATCAATAACTCAAGATACTAAATGACACACACAAGTGTCATTCTCACTATGCCGAGATATGAATTTCACACTCCCCTTAGACATTCCCATATAACTTCCACCAATTTCACAAAACTCTAAGGTCTCACATTTCCTTAGACTTAACACATTCTAAGCCTTATAATTTGGCCATTATCATGCCACCTCACTATTCACAAAAATCCTATGGATTTCTCGTTGTCCACAAACAAATCCCAACTGGACGAGGATCAAAGACCATCGCATGACCATCTCATAATTCAACGTTTGATATACAACGACACTAGGATCATCAATCTCATTAACAACTTTTCATTACATAAACGTAACAGAGAGTTCAAGTTTCATTATGTGCCCTAACACATGAGGGTAAACAAACAACAATACATATACATATGTAACACATAACCACGATGCCTCAACATCCCACAATACACCGATCAATAACAAAAGTTTCACAATTTATAACATCGGTCTCTAAAACAAAAGTCCCTTTCAAGGGTGATACTATTGTGTTGTACGATAAGTTGACCCTCGCAAAGCTTTCGAAGCCTCCCCTTTTCAGGTTTGGTACCGATATCGTCCCCGACTGGACTATGGAGCCAAAGTCTGATTAGGCTCTGAAACACTCGAAGAACTTACACGTAACAGGCAGAAACGCCTAACATGGCCCAGCAAAACCACAAGTAAAAAAAATAGTAGTCTCCCAACTCTGAGTCTGGCTTGGAGTTCGAAACTCACTAGGTCTCCCAACGGATGAGTTCGAAACCCCTAACGAAGACAAGGACTGAGTCTGGGAGTGAGCATGCACTCGCCTCCACCTCTTACTAAGCCTAGAGTGCTTATGAACCATAGGAGTTAGGGATGGGCGCAGGTTGGTTGCAGCCACGAAACCTACAATCCGCCATCCGTCCGCCAAATTGGCGGATTAGAGAAAATCAATCGCATCCGTCTGCCAATCCAACGGATGCGGATTGAGCGGATTGGCAGATGGATGCGAATAGGTTTGGTGGTTTAAAATTTTATAAATTTTCAATATAATTTAACTTGTGCACTTCCTCAAAAAAAAAAAAAAATATTACAATCAATGACTTAACAAGTATTACAATCATTGCATGCCTCATCCAAAGAAAGAAAGTTTGAAACATTAGAATATTACAATCATTGCATGCCTTATCCATATATTACATTATCCACCTATTACAATCACAGCATACATCATCCATATAAAATATTATAATCTATGGTTCTTAAAATATAAAAATAATTCAAACCACCAAAACCATCAACAGAGCAGTAGTAGAGATTGTATGCCTCTGTATTGTTACATCTATATCTGTTTTTGAAAACAAAAACTAACCAGCATTTATCTTTTTTATTTATTATTTTTACAGTTAGATTTAAAAACAAAAAAATATAGATAAATAATACATTTATTTTTTTCAATTCAAAAAATATATTCAAGTTGAAAACTCTTTTTCAACATAATATATTCAATTGAATATTTAAACTCTTTTTCAATTGAAAACACAAATAGAATATCTAAACAAATTGAAAATATAAAGTTTTACAAATAACTAGGAGTGCTCGCGGTTTGGCGGTTCGGTTGCGGCCAAAAGAACCTCAAATCCGTCATCCGTCTAAAACTAGGCGGATTGGAAAAAATTAATCCGTAACCATCCGCTCGTCATCACGCATCCGTCCAAAATGCGGCGGATCGGTATATCCGCTGCTCACCCCTAGTAGGAGTTACCGAAGTGGCCTCCTCCCTAACTTGACCAACACTGCCAACCATGGCCTCCACATGGGCTACCGCCTCAACTAAAGCAAAATAATTCTTCCACATAGATCCAATCACCTTCTCCCAGATATCATCATGTAATCATCTCTCAAACTCATAACAACGGCGCTCCTCTGTTGCCACCAACTTTGGGGCAAACCTTGATAAACTAGTGAACCTCATCTCAAACTGAGCCAAAGGATTAGCATCCTGGTGCAACTCAACAAACTATTCCCTCAACCTTTCTCGAGCAGAAGGAGGGAAATACTTGGCCAAGAAGGCCTCAGTAAACGCAACCCACGTGGTATCTACAGTGCCCTTTGTATACTTCCACCAATAATTCGCATCTCCTTTCAATTGGAAACTCGCCAAAGAAATCCTCAACCCCTCGTCCTTGACTTTGAGCATATCAAGAGTCTTGGAAATATGTTCTAACCAACTCTCCGCTTCAAGCGGTTTTGCCTCTTCCAAAAACTCGGTGGATTGGAGCGAAGAAACTACTTAGTAAGCTTGAGGGTACGCCATTGTCTCCCTCATTGTGAGCTAGAGCATCTCGTATCACTCTCACAATCTCGCGTGCAACTTCCTCACCGATAGATGATGCTGCAACGACAGGTGGTAAAGGAACTGATGTGCCTCTACCGACACTCCTACTACTCATTCGGCCTTTATTCCCTTGTGTAGACATCCTATAAAATCCCAAAACAAAATCTAACTTAGTGCATATCACAACAGCCTCCCTGTGGCACACACACTCGCCACTACTAAGTAACAATACACAGTTAATTCTCAAAACATATAATTCTCAATGTATATAAACAATTTAAACATCTAAACACATAATTGAATCAAGTCCACAAAGATAGTCACTCATCTCGGAACTCTCAAGGAATTTCTATCAGAAACCACATTGATCAGGTGTGTTTCCAATAGAACCTCAAAGCAAGTTCACCGACTCCAAGTACTATCTAACAAACTTAATCCCATGCTCATATAAATGCAATACATAAGTCCTAATACTTATGCTAACTATATGCAACGTCCTCACCAAGCCTAGTAAACCCTCGTGGTAAACACCACTTCCCATGAGCCTAAAGTATTCAAACTCAGCTAGCTTTGATACCAAGTTGTAACGCCCCTCTTTTTATTACTCGGAACCATTACCAAATTCATTAAGTTAATTTAATTTCAGAGACAACACGCGAAAAACTCTTTACATCAACGAGTAAGAATAAAAAAAGATTCTCTCATCTGAATGCAAATTAAATGCAACAAGTACATAACTAAATAAATTGCCTGTAGGCTTACATCTCCAAAGTAAAAGAAAGGGTTTAACTCTTTTACATCAATGGCATACTGCCCACAATAAAAGGCCCCGTGGCCAACAGTTAAAGAAGATCCATGACCTTGAAACGCTCCTCGACGTTCACTTGAAAAAGGATTAGCAACGTGGGATGAACATAAAGTCCAGTAGGAATTTCAACATGATCCTAAACAATAGCAACTTATAGATAGCTATGATCATGAATGCTTAGTCTCATACTATATAAATAAAGTGATGGTTTATAGAGAAATATACATATAAAAGACCTTTTCTCAAAATCATTCATTTCATTCTATGACTTAAGCATTTCACTTTTCTTTCTTCTTGTTACCCTTTTTTTTATTTATTCATATGACAATGACAATTTCCTAAGCACAATTCCATCAAACTCGTTATATTTTCTCTCACTTGATTTGCCCTTTTCAAAAACATTTTCACAAGTATCCCATGTCTTTCACATCCTTCACAATCTCAATATAATACTTACGTCCATTTTCAACACATTCATGTCTAAGCATGTATATCTCTAGTACAAAAGGAAAACAACAAGCAACCAACAACTTTCTACTCAACAAATGAGGCAACTTGGACCTCCAGAAACACAACCATCATAACCCATGATATACCCAAGTACATTTAGACAATAATAATAAACAAGTTCTGCTCTACCTGCCTTAAGCTCGATAAGCTAAGGATACACCTTTCCACAATGAAATGCCAATTTACTAGACACGGGCTGGAAGGTAATGGTACCTCTGCCAAGTTCTCTAGGCGCTAGCTGAAAAGTAATGGTACCTCTCATTCTCAGCACAGTACACGTTACCAACCATCACAACATGAATAAGTACAACCAACAAGTGTAATGCGTACACATAGACCATTTAACACAACAATGTCATCCTCCACCGATGACCAAGGACAAAACCTCTAAATGTATGTATTCAACTCACACATTAATAATAATCTAACTCTCATGAGACTTTAGATCCAACTACAACAATAGTAAAAGAAAATATTTGTGATCCAATCTAAAGTTAATTTCTGAAATTCACATAGTATTATTATTTCATTCTTCCATTTCAAAATCAATTATCCTATTTTCCAAATTACATTCTCCACCCTTTGTCCCAATCCATTCTTTTCATTCACAAAATTAAATTAAAACCATGGATATCAAAGTCATCACCCACTCGATTTCGACTTAACAAGAGTATAACCCCAAAATGTTAATCTCATGATTAACCTCCTTTTTACAATTTACAATTTACCAATTAGTTACTCTCAACTTTGAACAACCCAACACAAGATAAATGCTAAAATTCATGAGACCCGATTAATCTCTAATTAATCAAAAATTCATTATTCAAGTCCTTTAATGCATAACCTGATTATTCCACAATTTCAACCCTTTTTACCCATTAAGCATATTTTCAAAAATTTGGTTTTACCTCTCTCTAAACGTGAACATGTTAGACCACTTCCTAATTTAACCCAACAACAATCAATTTCCCAAATCTCAACCTCAAGATCCAATCTTAGATCCCCTTTCATGATTTTCAAAAAAAAAAAAACCATAACAAACATGGTTTTCATGCAATAAAAACTTTCCATGTGTCTATCTATAGACGAGGTATTGAAAAAGATCAAAGAAGTCCCTACCTCAAAGAGAGAAGATGAGAAAAGCCAAAAAAATCAACTTCGCCGGAATCTGATCTCCATCGGTCAAGACAAAGCCCTTGGTATGCTCGTCGTTTTGGTATAAGGAACTAGTACCAAAATCCCAATGGATTCTTGGGATCAAAAGAAGATGTAAACATTTGAGGGTTTGGGTAGAGAGGGATGAGAGAAAAAGAGAGAAAAGATTATAGAGAGAGAGAGAGAGATATTCAACAAATGAGAGGAAAAGGCACCAATGCTCAAAATATAGCTGAAAAGCACAAAAAAAGAGGCATTTCACGCGCTTGGCTGTACGTGCGGGGCGGCCTCCCGCATGTGCGGCTTTTACCCCCTCACGTGCAGCTTTTACGCTCTCACGTGCGGCCTCTCCCGCACTTCCTCTCTCGCATCTGCATATAATGTAGTCTTGTACACAGCCTTCCCCTGTTTCCCGTATGTGCGGCCCCTCTCCTGCACGTGCGGCCCAAGGCCCCGCACATGTGGCCCAAGCTCTCCCGTTGGGAAAAAATCCTCGGCTTCTCTCCCAATACTCCGAAGCAGACCTCGCACCCTCTGAAACGAGTGAAAACTTGGAATGTAAACAAATGCAACCGAAAATTTTGAGAAAGAGTTTCCAACAACAACTTACCCAACATAACTTAAATAGAAACGAGATGGTTTTCGAGCTGGTCATCACAAGTTTAATCTCAGAATGGCGAATTAGGTTAGAGGAAATTTGAAAAATTAAAATCAATTCCTTCGGGCTCTCTACTAATTAGAACAAAAATAATTTTGTTTTTGGTTTTAGTATTATTATAAGTTAAAATTAAAATAATTATGATTATTAAAAAAAAATTGTTTTTAAGTTTGGTATTGAGAGTCGGACTTTAGTAGGTTTGATACATTACAATGAAAATAATTGAGGGCTAGCAAAAAGAATTGTATCTAGTCTTAATATAAAAATTTGGGTAAATTACACCTTAGGTCTCTTTGATTTGAGCGAAATTTCACTTTGTTTCTCATAGTTTCAATTTAAATAATTTGACCGTTACACTTTCAATTTTATTGCAATGTTGTTCCTCTGTTATACGTTATTAATGTCACAACCCGATTTCCCAAGGTGTAATATGAAAATATGATTAGTCTTGAGGAAGTCCTTGAAAAATAATAATACATAAGAATCTTTTGAAACAAGGCAATAGGATATAAAGAAACACTCTTCGGAAAATGTATTTTACTCATTTCATGGGGTTACAAGGATCACATGTATCGTAAATTTAGTTACTACATAGCATAAATGTAAAGCATGTGAAACTCTATATTAATACATATCCCATCCTCACAAATAAATGCCCTACAGACTTATAATTTAAAAGAGGGTGTAGCTCTTACAAAATAAAGACACTCAGTCATACAAAAACAAGGCTCAAGGCTATAATCGTAGCAACACACACACACACACACACACACAAGAGAAAAACCTTCATGCTCTTCAATCTGCCTGGCCATCACTGAGATTGTAGCACGCTATCAACACCTAAAAATTTTGTGCAACAAAGGGAAGAACACTAGGTCCAATGGAGAAATTCTTAGCTATAGAAATATCCACTAACAACAGATATGATCATAAATGCAATATATATGCTATTAAAACACTTTTTTTAAAAAAAAAAAATTTGTTTCGAGATATCAAAGTACACAATGTTGTGATGTCCTGAGGCTTTTTTTTTTTTTAAATATTGATTCAAAATTCATATTCCATATTGCAATCGTTACTACTTTTGAACCTTGTGAATTATGTGTTGTCACCTACTCTTCCCTTTATGATTATTCGTTCCTGTATAAAAGTGTATTCCGAGACATCGACTTGGGTCTTTGGGTGTTTGAACGAGTCTAGCAATGGTGGGAGTACTCTAAGTCATTTTTTATAGCCTTACTTGAAGAATTGTGTCCACTCGAGCGGTCCTTTGTCGCTCGAGTGGTAAACCCATCCATGCAATTCTTTGTTATGAAGTTTGAAATACTGGGGAGTGTTATTTCACTACTTAAGCGAAGGTTTCATCGCTTGAGCGGTCTGCCTACAGAAGAGAAAGATTTTGGGAGTTTAAATTCATCGCTCAAGCACAAGATCCATTACTCGAGCGGTCTATTTGGAGTCAAGTTCAAAAAGTGTGTCCAATCCCATAAAATCTAAAGTAAATAACCCTCCATTTTCATTTTTCATTACTCTCTCTCTCTATACTTCACTTTACTCTTTTTTCTTTTATCTCTCTTTAGAATACACCCACCAACCGTCTTAAATTCTTGATATCTTTAAGTCCATTGGAGGTTTGACGCTAGTTCCTCATTAATTTTGAAGAGCTCATCAAGGGCTATGATGTGTACGGTGGAGATCGGATTTCAGCGCTATTAATTCTAGGGCTTTTTTTTCATCTTTTCTCTCCAAGATTGAGGTGGGGAGTTTCTTTGAGTTATATATATGATTTTGGCATGTCTTAACTTTTTTTTTTTTTTTTTTTGGATGAAATCATTGTGTTATGAGTTAGGGTTTAAGTTGTAGGTTTAGATTGTGCTTCAATGGGGATATTTTCTCATCCTTCTTATGAAATTGATTTGATTTATGAAATATGCGACTCTTGGAAGTCCATTGATGTTAATACCTTTTGTAAATGAGAAATTTTATTTTGGAAGAAAAACCCTAGATTTTTTTGGAAATAGGGAAAAAGTTGTTTTTTGAGAAAAACTCATAAAATCATGAGATGTTTGTTAAGAAAGATGAGGAAAAGCATATGTTTGATATATTGTTGAACCATCTATGAAATTGATGAATTTTGTTGAGAAAGTTGCCATGGATAATATATTGAGAATACTTGGATCATGGGTTTTTGGTGTGATATCCAAGGGTTTTGGGCTTGAATTGTATGCATTTCTTTTGGTGTTTTGTTTATCGTATCGGGTCTTTGAGACTCCTTTTCTACTCCTACTTAACCTCTCTTAACTTTTTTGGGTTGCAAATTTTGAGTTTTGGGCTTTGGAACTAGCGTTCGAAATACAAAATCAAACTCTGGCTTTTGGGAAAACCCGCTCATGCGGAATTGAGAGTTGTCCGAACGGATCATTATAGAGTCTCATTGGTTTTCTAGGCTGAAAATTGCTCGAGTGGATTTTAGGTCCTGCTCGAGCGGATTTTGGGAGGTTTTTCTAGGTAGCTCTCTAGAGCAATCTGCCCATGAGGGGAAATTTCTGCTCGTGCAGATTGGGAATTCTACTCGTGTGGAACTGAAACTGCTCAGGTGAATTTCGATGCGTTTGTCTCAACATTCGTGCTCTTTTCCTCAAAACTGATGCCAAAAGTCTTTTTTTGCATAGATTTTCTTCTCTCTCTCTCTCTCTATATATATATATATTCATCTATCTCTCTTCTCTCTAAACACACACCCAAATCCAACTTCTCTCTAAGGTTTAGCTACAATATTTAAGAGTTTAGGGGGGCTTCTTTTACCAAATCAAAGAGGGCGACGAGGGCTACGGTTATAACCGATTGGATCGTGTTTTCGCCAACGTTGATTTCTAGGGTTTTCTTCCTCTTCATCTCCCAAGCTTAAGGTAGGGATAATCTTTGAGTTACATATATATTTTTGCAAGTTTATACATGTTTGAGTATTTCTTTATGCTTTGAGTTATGATTTTGGGTTGTTGAACCCTAGATCATGTTAGAAAGTGATTTCACCCATTTTTCTCAAAACTTTTGAGAATATGGGCATGTTCTAAGGTGTGCGTGTTTGTAGACACCCCATTTTTGACCGTCCTCAAGACTTGGACGTCACCGTTTGAACACTCGGTGATCATCCATGTATGTGTTCGTTTAGAGTTCCCGGAGGTCTCAGCTCGCGTGCCCTGCCTCAGGATCTCCGAACTCAACCGTTTAGTGTCTGGTTTTGCACCAAACACTTGCGTCTTGCCTTTGAGAGGCAGGGAATGCCTTGTGAGACATCCCCACACCCCACCGGCAGTGGCTAGAGGCCACCGGCTGGCCTTTTGCTGCCATCGGCACTTTTGTTTGCCGGTCGGCACATTTTATTGTCGGTCGGCATAGATTGTTGCCGGTCGGCACTGTTTTTTGCCGAAATAGCATTTTTGGGCAGCCGACCACTGTTCATGCACTTTATGGAGATATTTTGTGCCAGCTGTGATAGCTGGCAGCAACTCTTCCCCCCTCCATACACGTGTATGGAGGGATTTCCCTCTAGCCAAGCTTGTTGAATAAGCTTTGCAAGAGGGAGTCCTATAAGAGGAGGGTCTTCCTCTTTGATCTAGGTTAGCTTCTTACAACCAAAAACCAGACCTTTGAGATATAGATACATATTATCTCTATACCTCCCCCTCTCTCCTCCTTTGTGTGTGTTTCTTAGCTCAAAAGGTGGTTTTTACCTTACTTTTGCACCATTACACACACCATTACACCTTACTCCGAGATTGAGGGACTTGGAGGGGTTTTTTCTTGAGTTTTGGACTGGTTTTGATCCAAAGAAGGAGGCTAGACTATTTGTTCCTCAAAGGTTCTTCAAGGGTGAGCATCTTGATTTATATTCCCCAAACTTGCAATAGTTTTTTACCTATCTAGCTTGCTGTTTTAGCTCTTGTGTATAACATAAAAAGGGCTTGTATTTTCCTGCTTTAGCACTTTCATTAAGGTCATTTTGTGGTTTGAGTGCAAACTCCCCCTTCTAAGCCTTGTTTGATCCATTTTGGTGCCTCTTTCATAAGGTTTTGTTCACTTCAGTGTTTTGGTCTTTTGACCACTGAAAATCAGTGTATTTTAGTGTCAAAAAAGGATGGTTTGAAGTCTTGCATAGGGGAGGGACACCCCTCTCCCTTCTTGGTTTTGCTTCCTTGAGTTGTGGCTCAAAAGGGTAGCATGTGTGCTTGATGATCCTTGGCCTCATTTCAGATTTTTTTTTGGGTATTTTAGGTCATATGCAACCTCTGTTTTTGGCCGGATTTATGCCTCCTTGCATGCTTGTAATACTTGCTTTGTATTGCTCCACTTTGCTTAGAAGTACATCTCATGATTAGGCCATGATTCTTGTGTATGTTGGCTTAGTCCCATGAAGCTTTTAGTATTGTTTTTCCATGCTTAAAGTTTGGTGGTTATCCATTTGATCATGCTTGACATGTTTGTTAGGGTTGTTTTGTATTTTGGCTTGAAAGCTTTGAGCATGTTGACTTCTAGCATGCATGTTTGAGATTACCCTCATGATTTTAACATCACCAAGGACCACATTTTAGCCCAAGACTCATGTTTGTATGTGTGCATGCATGACCTCTTTCATGCCTTGAGGGTGTGTCCTCTTATGCCTAGGAGTGAGCCTTAGTGCATTTGTTTCATGGGAGGTACTTTAGCTGTCATATTAGGAGGTTTTGGGGTCCCATTTTGCATGTAAAAATTCTGTTTTTACTTTGTTTTAATCATGCCATGAGTGGTCATGTTGATGAGAGTGAAATGTTTCCTTTTTGTGCCTTAACCATAGGACTTTTGGCTTGCATGTTGGCATGAACATTGGTCCATCTATCGGGCACTTTTGGCCACTGTTTTGAGGAGGGTGAGGGTCTGCCCCTTTGCCATTTTAAGCCATCTTTGCATGATTGCTTCGCATGTTGTTGTAGCATGATGATTCTATTGCTCAAAGCGTCCATGTTTACATCACATTTGTGCCTTGTATGTCTAATATTGCATGCTTGCCATACTAGTTGCATGATTCTTGGCATACCTTGCACATTGATATCATGTTGCATTTTGAGCCATGTTTTGCATAACATGCATTGCATTACTTGGTTTGGGGTGTCAAACCAAGTGTGAGAGTTGAGGGGCGTTCATACCACAAGTGATGTAACGCGTCTTAACTTTCGGTCCCCGAGGCCTTTGACTTCGCCATGATAAGGTTTCGGAGTTCATTGTGTTTGTTGTATACATCCTTACATTAAGTGGCAAATTTGATCCTTTGAGTCATCATGCACCATTGATGGCTCAAAGATCGAAGGTCATGCTTCTTTGAGTTCAAAATATGATAGGAAGTATGACCATGCTTACATGTGTCCAAAAACTCCATGCCATGCACTGTCTGTTCTCTGTTTGCTGTCAAATTGTCTTCTGCAGAAAGTTTCTGCCGACCGGCAGAATTTAGTGCCGACCGGCACTATCTGGAGTGCCGAGGAATCCAACAAATGCCGATGGGAACTGTGAAGTGCCGGTGGTAATTCTGTCCGGCCGGTGGCACTCTGCAGGATGCAAGGAACTTGCTCTAGTACTTTGGCAATTTTCAGAAAGACAAGGCAGTACAAACAGAGGCGGCAGGAGTATAGTACGGGTTTTCCGGACGAGACAGATTCGAGCATGCATCATTCACGCATCCCGAGGCAGAGGCTGCGGCTACCCTTTTCTTTCCTTCGCCACCTTTTCTTTTAAATTAAATTAGAAATTTTTGTAATAATTTTATTTGTTTATTATTTGGGACTGTAATATTCATTCGGACCCTCTGAGTGAGGGTAAACATGTAATAAGTGTGGGTGAGTGTGTATATGTCTTCCAATCCCCATTTCTTTCTTCCCTTTTATTTACCTGCTTATGATGGTAGATTAGGGCATTTTCGAAATTAGCATACCTTATGATATGCATGCGTGCATTCATGCATTTGTTGACATGCACCGGGCTTGGTACATCATACTAACCGCATTCGTATTTTCAAATTCCAAAATTGAATACATGAATCAGTTGGTTGCATATCGTATGCCATATTTAGGTTAACCGAGCCTGACTAAAATTGCATCTTGTATGTGTTGCATTAGGCAAAATAACATGAACTAGGACATGCACATTTTGCTAACTAGTTTATTGTTTCGGCACGGAGTACAATGTAAGTAGTTATGTTTTAGCATCCAGCATGCGTGTGAACGTTGCCATAACAGTATGCTTGCCATGCGGCTAAGTGCTTACATGAGATAAACTGCTTGAATGCCTGTGGATGGAGGTCAAATTGCTTAAATTGGGATAATGCGTTAAAACTGCGATTTTTTTTAAGCCCACTAGATAGTGGCAAAACCATCTTTTCCAAAAGCCCACTTGAGGGTGGCAAAATCTGTATTTTAGCCTACTTGCGAGTAGCAAACCATTTTCAAAATAAACATGAAATGTTTTGTTCCAATTTGAGCGATTTGGTCTATACTTGTTTGCTGTGCGCATAACATAGTAATTCTAGGCTAATAAATGGAATAAGAACACATAACGTTTTCAAAACTAGATATCACGGTTAGTAGAGGCCGGTCTTTGGACCGGGCGAAAGGGGGTGCTCATAGTTGACCTTCCCCGATCGTACCCAAGCTCCCGAGCCGAGACAACTCCGGTGATGACGGACATGTGGCCTTCGGCACCGAGTCAGGGTTTCCTAAATTTCCCCATTTTAAAATATTTAGGTGGCAACTCTATATCTAGCAAAGCAGTCCATGTTTGGCACTACTTTTTTAAAAACCTGTTTCCCAAAACAATTTGCCAGATTTGGACTCTTTGGTTCAGATTAAGAACCGCGACGATTCGAGAGTCCGAGCTGTAGTAACCCCAAATGAACAGAACGGGACTAACCCTCCCGGGGCGTTCGGGGGACGTCTACAGTTTCTGGCGACTCTGCTGGGGAGTTTTTAGAGAGCTTGACTCAAACTCGTGATATCCTGTTTTGATTTCGCTTATATGTTTCTTTGCATTGCATGTGCATCGGTGCGCCTAGGAACACAGTGTTTGCCATCTGCCATTCCTGAACGGTTCACCGGAGGCTTGTCTTGTCAAGGCATGTCCATAAGGCTGACCGGCTATGGGCTCTGACAGCATGGGAACACAAACCCCGGTTTACCGGGGCACCCTTTTTTGACCATTCGACCTAGTTCATATTCGGATCCATAGTGACCATTCCAAATTAGGACAGGCTGCTTACCCGATATTAGGTTGTTTGAGAACCGCTGTGTGCGTAGTGAAACCCTAACTCCTGACAAAATAGGACAGGGAAACCCTACCCCAATGTAGGGGTGTTTTGGCTCTCTTTACTTGCTATGTGCTTTTAGAATGTATTTCTGCAGGGAAATGAACACACCAGTTTGCAAGTCTGGGCATCAGGCCTGAGGGCATCAGTATCAGTTTTAAGAGAATCAGTTATCTGCGGGTATCAGGGTTCAGTGTTGGGAATAGAGATTTTGAGAACAGTGATCAGTATCGAGGAACAGTGTGTTCGGCTTATCGACTATGTGTTTTGAATATCCAACTGTATATTATTTGTTTATTTTATGCCGTTGTGCTGTCCAGTTGTTGGTTTATTTATTGCTTTATTTATCTTTTTGCTAGGTAGTTTAGCATCATTGCGTCTAACCCAGTAGACATTCCCCAAGCACTCTGGATCAGAGGTCGCCGGCTCCATCGATCTAAGGATCTGATAGAAGGACAACCAGTGTACCATTCTCTACCCCCGGTTACTAAACGGAAAGCAACTAGGCAGAGGACATCGGTTCAACAGTCAGTGCAAAGGGCTTCGTCTACCCCACCTGTGTACAGTAGGGATCAGGATCCCGTTTCACCCACAGAGAGGGAACGCATACCAGTAATTCAACCAGAGCAGAACAGTATGGCTAGCCTAGAGGAGATGGTGCGCCAACTTCAGGAAAGCATGAAAACGATGCAGCAAGATGCTGTTCGACAGGCAGAATTCGCCGGGCAACAAGCCACAGTTATGAATGAGCAAGCGGATTTAATTGTGAGATTACGGCAGCAAGCTGAGGCGTCAGCTTCACAACAAGTCCCTCCCCCGCTAAGGGTTCCGATACCCGAAGAGACACCAATCGCTCGGAATGTCCAAGAGGATACAGACATCCCAACGGGGCCAGCTCTACCCCCGATTCCGCCTCAACAATCCAAGGCGCCCACTCCTGTCAATTTATCAGATTCCCCCTTCGAGTCCGAGGTGGACCCTGTGACATTGAAAATGCACAAGCTTGAAAAGCTGTTCAAGAAATCTCAAGGTGCGAAGTCCATTCCGGACATTGGAGACGGATACATCGACACAGCCGTGACGCTGCCGGATCGGTTTAAGATGCCACAAATTGATCATTTTGACGGATCTGAGGATCCCATGGTACACCTGCGACTATTTTCAGACGTCTTACGGCCAATGGGCCTCACCAGATTACAAAAGCTGTCTTTGTTTGGTCGAACCCTGTCAGGTGTGGCGGCCGCATGGTATGCCAAGTTAGAGGACGACGTCAAGAGAAGTTGGGACGAGATGGCTAAGGCCTTCATCTTGCAGTACTCATACAATACGCAAATCGAGATCACGACCCGGGATCTCGAGACAACGAGGCAAGAACCCAAGGAAAGCTTCTCAGAATTTGTAACTAGATGGCGGGCTAAGGCTTCAATGATGACCTTGAGACCCACAGACAAAGACCAGATTCGGATGATTGTGCGCAATCTTCAGCCGAAGCTAATGCAAAAGATGATTATAGTCCCCTTTCCCACCTTTGCTGATCTGCATGAAATGGGGGTGCAGATCGAGGATGCCTTGAGACAAGGGTGGATTGATAATGACCGGGAGCAACCCCGCAGAACTTTCAATCGTAATACTAATGCAGGCCCGAGCGGTGCTACGACTGCCAGGACCTCCGAAGTGAGTATGGTCACCACTAACCCTTCCCCAAGAAATACGGCAGCCACACCATTCTCCGGTGCGTCCAGAAGCAACTCACAAACAGCCAAATACCCTCCCAGAAACACCAGAACCTTCGCTCCACTTTATATGCCCCTGTCCAAAGCTTTGGGGGTTTTGATCAGAAAAGGGCATCTGAAGCCCCTAGAGCCGCGGCCCTTACCTGAAAGACTACCCGCCACCCACAATCCAGCCAAGTATTGTGCGTTCCACCAGCAGCACGGTCATGACACCGACCTATGCTTTCGTTTACGTCATGAAATTTAAGATCTCATTGATAATGGGGTGATTTTACCCCCTGAGAAACCCAATGTTACCACGAATCCTCTCCCCACACATAACCAAGTTCCATCACCCAAAAGAATCAACTTCATCTACACTGGGGTCGCATCCTACGATCCTAGTATCTACATCACGCCCTCCTACTTGCCTAAGCCGAAAGTTTTCCTCCCTGATTGCACCGATTTGTGCATGATGGACGTCTCTATAACCCAACCCAAACCAGTGGTGGTGACCATCGAGAACAGGAAAGAGATTGTCGAACCAGAGTCTGCAGAATCCGGGAATGATGTTGGGAACACTTACAGTCCGAGTGACTACATTTCACCAGTAGGCCAGAATAGACCAAATGTCGAATTTCCAGTCGGGGGAGAGCTGTGTGTAATCCGAGGGAATAGTCCAAGACAGGAAACGGATGATTTGGCAGCCATGGAAGAGGATTTCGCCGAGTTCCAATTTTGCGATAACCAAGATTTAGAATATTCAGCCACCAACTGGTACGATAATGAAAAATCAGCAGAGGCCACGGGATGGTTAGACGATCAGCCAGATGTAATAGGGGAGTTCCAGCCAGAACAAGGCCCGGCAGGGGCGGGAATGTCCACAACGGCCGGGAGTGTCAAAGAGCAGAATACATCGCCGGAGAGCACCGGTGTCGAGAGTTGCGCTCGAGAATGGAGCATTTTAAGTACAGGGATCAGTGAGCAATCTACTGCATTGACACAGTCAGAACAAGAGAGATTCGAGGATTCTGAGAGGATCAGGAAAGCAAAAGGCCACGTGGGGGTCGAAACCGCCACAAGTACGGAAATGAAGAATGCCGCGAGCATAGGGATAAAAGGTACTGCGAGTATCGGGATAGTTGTGCCAGAACCAGACAGATGCTTGTCAGCTGCAGATGGTATGTGGTGGGAAGACGACGATCTATGTCTGGCCCACACGGACGAGGATTGGAAAGGTAACCAACCAGATGATACTTGGTATATCGGCGAAGTCGATCACGTGACTAGGAGTGGACGGTATTTCAAGCCTCCACACCTAGATCAACCAGAGGCGTCTGGGAAAGATAATGAAGCAGAGAAACAAAAGGAGAAGCAACTCGAAGACGAGGCTGTATTGAGACAATTGAAAAAGATACAAGCAGACATCTCCATCTGGGGACTGCTTATGGCTTCTCGAGTACATAGGCAGGCTGTCCTTTCAGCCATGGATAAGGCCAAACTTTCCATAGATACCACGCCCGAACAACTGGTGGGCTTAGTCTTTTCGGGAGGAAGTTCCCCAGCATTGAGTTTTTCTGACAAAGAACTGCCACCCGAGGGTGCGAACCATAACAAGCCGCTCTACATCTCTGTCGAGTGCAGAGATAAATGGATACCTGTGGTACTTGTCGACACGGGGTCCGCCATCAACGTCTGCCCGGCAAGGACAGCTTGTGCGATTGGTTTGAAAGTCGCGGATTTTGTGCCAACGGCCCAGGTGATTCGGGCATATGACAACACAAGCCGGGAAGTGATGGGGACAGTTAAGATTCAAACAAAGGTTGGGCCGGGACAGCACGAGATAGATTTCCATGTCTTGGAGGTTCCTGCAACGTTCAACTTGCTTTTGGGTCGGCCGTGGCTGCATCAGGTAAAGGCGGTCTCCTCTACCCTACATCAAGTGGTGAAATACCCCTATGGGAAGGGAGTAGCCATTGTTTTTGGAAACTCATCAATTCATCCACCACCAGAGGTATCTACGCCTGTTCTAGAAATTGAGCACGGTATAGAAGATGTGTTCATATCAGGTTTTACCTTGGCCGAGGCTCGGGTTGTACAGAACATCATGGCAGCTAACGAAGGGGTGTATGTCAGTGCCCAAGCAGTCTATCTCATGAACAAACTCCAGCACATCCCCGGGATGGGATTAGGCAAGAGCGGCAGGAAAGGTGCCGCAGCATCGGCCGAAGTGCCACATAACCCCCATACCTTTGGTTTGGGCTACCTACCCACCAAAGAGGATTGGATAAGGAAAGGAAAGGAAATGGCCGGAAGGGCCAGGGCGAAACAGATGGGGAAGCCCTTTGACTTAATGCACCAGCCCATTCGGGGGACCCTAAACGGACGTTTCGTCCGGGAGAGGGAGGACTTTCCGTTCTGTGGCTTCCCAGAGCCGTGGCTCAACGCGGAGAAGAAGCGCGTACCGGGATTTGAGATTTTCTTTGATTTACAGTTACCTGAGGATGACATCGCCGAAGGGCAGGCAGATCTATCGGCTGAGGCTGAGCAAAGTAAGGAAGTACAGTCCGAGGACGCTGAAAATGAAATGGGGGCAGCGCTGGTGTGTCTGCTTTCAGATCCTCCGATCGAACAGAGATGCTTGGGGGATAGCTCCTCGGTATGTGTGATTGGGAATGAAGCGGCTGCGGGCCTACCATCAGCTATTTTGGATGCATCCATCGCACCTTCTCTCATCTGGCAATATGAAGAAGGCTTTTTATCAAGCAGCACTGGGTCAGGTAGTGAGTCGGAATCTGATTCTACCGAATCTTGTACGTCGGAATCAGATTCCAGCTCAACTGAGTCTGAGTCCGGTATTCCCGGGGGTGACAACCCGGATGCCACAGTCCTGTCTAGGTCGTCTTTTTCATTTTCTTTTGAGTCTGTTGTAACTGAGGAATCTGACGGCTCGGAAGTATTTAATGAGAACGACGTGGATATGGTTTCGGAGTATTTTTCTGTGCCTTTGATTTATTGCTTAAATCAGGATTTTCAAAACTTTGATGAAAACGACGAGGAAGAAATTCCTCCGGTTTTGCAACGGTTAATTGATCAAGAGCAGGAAAGATTTGTTAAACCTTTAATGGA
Organism: Camellia sinensis; assembly: GCF_055761805.1. Classification (NCBI taxonomy): domain Eukaryota; kingdom Viridiplantae; phylum Streptophyta; class Magnoliopsida; order Ericales; family Theaceae; genus Camellia; species Camellia sinensis. Next base: position 174,698,025 of record NC_138962.1, on the reverse strand, counting down.
TGAAATCACTACTGTGAATGTTGGTACTGAGAAGGACCCGCGGCTAGTCCAGATCGGGTCCACGTTGTCTTCTGAGGAACGCGAGCGCTTAGTCGCTTTGTTAAAAGATTTCAAAGATGTTTTCGCGTGGTTCTACGAAGACATGCCTGGAATCGATCCTGAGATTATACAGCACCGGATCCCTCTTGATCCCGAGGCCCGACCTGTCAAACAGAAGCTCAGAAGGATCCGCCTTGATTGGGCCCTTAAGATCAAGGAAGAGGTCACCAAGCAAATTGATGCAGGCTTCCTGCTGGTGTCTGAGTACCCGACTTGGTTGGCCAACATTGTTCCGGTGCCGAAGAAGGACGGCAGAATTCGGGTCAGTGTAGACTTCAGAGATTTGAATAGGGCCAGTCCGAAGGACGACTTTCCCTTGCCGCACATTGATGAACTGGTAGATTTCACGGCAGGACACGCCTTGCTTTCGTTTATGGATGGTTTCTCAGGCTATAATCAGATAGTAATGGCGCCCGAAGACCGGGAGAAGACTGCATTCACTACCCCGTGGGGTACATATTGTTATCGAGTGATGCCATTTGGGCTGAAAAACGCTGGAGCTACCTATCAACGAGCAGCAACCACAATATTGCATGATGTGATCCATAAAGAGGTCGAGGTGTATGTGGATGACATGATTGTCAAATCCAAAGAAAGAGAGGGCCACTACACCGCCTTACAAAAATTCTTTCAGAGGATCAGAGAGTTTCGGCTGCAGCTGAATCCCCAGAAGTGTACTTTTGGTGTTACAGCAGGGAAGATGCTAGGGTTTCTGATAACGCAAAGGGGCATCGAGGTCGACCCTTCCAAAATCAAGGCCATCTTAGAAATGCCACCACCGAGGACTGAAAAGGAGGTGCGAGGCTTTCTAGGTAAGGTGCAATTCATAAGACGGTTTATCTCTAAATTAACCTTGACTTGTGAACCACTTTTTGGCCTCCTGAAGAAAGGAAAGAAATTCCAATGGGACGGCCGATGTCAAGCAGCTTTTGAGCAGATCAAAGAGTATCTACAGAACCCGCCTGTATTGTCACCGCCAGAACCGGGGAGACCGTTGATATTGTATCTTTCGGTAACTGAGACCACCATGGGCTGCATGCTCGCACAGGAGTCAGAAGACAAAGTGGAAAGGGCTATCTACTATCTGAGCAAGAAGATGCTGGATTACGAGACCCGCTATACACCACTGGAGAAGGCTTGTTTGGCCTTGGTATGGGCTACCAGGAAGCTGCGGCACTGCCTGTTAGCTCACTCTGTAACGTTGGTTTCACGTTTGGATCCCATCAAATATCTTTTCGAGAAACCAGCACTTACGGGTAGGCTAGCTCGTTGGTTGCTATTGCTTTCCGAATTTGACTTGAAGTATGTAACACGCAAGTCAGTGAAAGGAAGGGCGGTAGCGGAGTTCCTTGCCGACCATCCGGTTGAGGGGGATGAAGCGGTTGAGTACCTATTCCCAGATGAAGCCATTCTGCACATCGAAGATGAAACTTGGACGATGTACTTTGACGAAGCGTCAAACCAGTATGGGTATGGGATAGGAGTGTTGCTGATAGCGCCTGATGATTCCCGTATCCCTTTAGCATTCAAGCTCCAGTTCAGAGTCTCGAACAATGAAGCGGAGTATGAGGCATGCATTGCTGGTCTGGAAGCAGCCCTAGAACTAGGGGTAAGACGGTTGGACATCATTGGGGACTCGAATCTTGTTGTGTCTCAAGCAAAAGGAGACTGGAAGGTCAAGGAGGAAAGGATGATAATCTACCACCAAACCTTGGATTTGTTAATTCCTCGATTTGAGAAGCTAAATTTCACCCACCTCGTAAGAGAGAACAACAGGTTCGCAGATTCACTAGCAACTCTATCTTCCATGATAGACATCCCGTCGGGAGTCCGGATGCGTCCAGTCATCATTGATCAGAAGTTTGCGCCAGCATACGAGTCAATTTCCGCCATAGATGAGGCCCAAGACGACAACCCCTGATATTACGATATTTGGAACTTCTTGGAAAAGGAGACGTATCCCCTAGAGGCAAGCGCCAAGGATAAGAGGGCCATTAGAAGAATGGCTATTCAGTTCATCATCTGCGGAGGTAAGCTGTACAAAAGAGGTCATCTGGGAATGCATAAGCTCTGTGTAGAAGCTGAAGAGTCGAAGCGCCTAATGGAGGCCATCCACGGAGGAGAGTGCGGTGCACACATGAATGGAGTAATGCTGGCCAGAAAGATCCTCAGACAGGGCTACTATTGGTCAACCATGGAGGAGGATTGTATCGGCTTTGTTCGGCGATGCCACAAATGTCAAATCCATGCAAACCGTATGAATATCCCACCATCCAAGTTGTACAACATGACTTCCCCGTGGCCGTTTTTCGTGTGGGGGATCGATGTGATCGGAGCTGTTACCCCGAAAGGGTCGAACGGACATGAGTATATCCTGGTAGCGATAGATTATTTCACAAAGTGGGTCGAGGCCCAATCATACGCGGTGTTGAAAGCGTCGCACGTCGCAAAGTTCATCAGAAACAACATCATTTGTCGCTACGGGGTGCCAAATGAGATCATCTCGGATAATGGATCCCACTTTAAGAAATAAGTGGTCGACTTGTTGGAAAAGTATAATGTGGCTTTTCATAAGTCATCTACGTATCGGCCGCAAACCAATGGAGCAGTTGAGGCCGCCAACAAGAACATCAAGCATATACTGCGGAAAATGGTGGAGACCTATCGAGATTGGCCAGATAAGTTGCCGTTTGCTCTGTGGGGCTACAGGACTTCAATTAGAACTTCTACCGGAGCAACTCCGTATTCGTTAGTTTATGGAATGGAGGCTGTTCTACCTATTGAGATTGAAGTTCCGTCTTTACGGGTATTGGCCGAGTGTCAGATAGCTGAGGCAGATTGGCAGCAGAGCAAGTTCGAGGAACTTATGCTCTTTGACGAAAGAAGACTGAAAGCACTGTACCACGTTCAGAGTTACCAGTGCAGGATTGCTCGGGCTTTTAACAAGAGGGTTAAGTCCAGAAATCTAAAGGAAGGGGATTTGGTACTCAAAGACAACCGAGCTCCCATCCACGACCCGAGGGGCAAGTTCAGACCCAATTGGACTGGTCCCTACATCATCAAAGCTATCTGGTCAGGCGGAGCTGTGGTTCTGATGGACTTAGATGGCTTAGAATTCTCTCAACCGATCAATATGGACAAGTTGAAGAAATACTATCCTTGAGAGGCTCGCTAGGCCGAAAACCCGAAAGGGCGACCTAGGCAAAAGTTAGAGCACAAAAAATTAGAAAATATAAAAACTGAGCTCGCAAGGCTGAAAACCCGCAAAGGGCGGCCTTGGCAAAAGTTAGAGCACAAAAGGAGAGTGAAAATACTCGAGCGAACCTAAGCCGGAACTACGTAAGGCTTGATTCCCATGTTTGGGATACGTAGGCAGCTTCATCCTGAAGTTCAGCCATAACACTTCCCCGATCAACTTTGTCCATTTGATCATCTCAGCCATCTTTGTCCATCAACATTCGTTGGAATCTCTGGTGCAGTGCCACTCAGACTAGGGGCAACTTTCCGTTGCTATGCAGTGCTGCGAGGCTTTTCAGACTAGGGGCAACTTTTCAGTTGCAGGGATCTGGGGTTGTGCATCTCAAGTGACAGATCTCAGACGTGTCCAGTTCTGATCCACATCAAAAATGTTTTTTGAGAAGTTTTAATAAAAGCTGACTTTGTTCAAATAAATCTTTTTACAACATTGACTATTTTTGGACCAAAGTGGAAAATTTTCAGTACCAGAACTTTCAATTTCATTGATTTCAAAATAGAGTTCTCCTGCTCTTACATACAATTGAAGTTGCTTTTTATTACATTCATAAAAGAAAACTTGAAAGTACTAATAAAGCAATAAATCTGGGGCATAGTCAAGTCAGGTGTTCCTGCGCCCCCTCCCAGAGCTGGTCGAAGCCTCTGATGCCAAGCTGGGCCCGATCTGTGCTTCTTCATTGAGCCAATCTATGCACTCGTCAGACAAAGTGCAACTGAAAGTAAGAGCGGGGGCCAGGAGTTCTCTCATCCTCCACGCAGTGGCCTGCCAAGCGAGTTGTGCGCCTCGGGCTGGAAATGCAGCAGGATACTCTATCCCCTCTGGCGGGCAGGTCTGATCATGGCCAAATTGGCGTCGAATCCGAAATGGGAAATAGAATACACAGTGAGTGAGACCAATCAGTTGAATCCCAGTCTGCCGAGGCATATTGTAACTCATTGCCGGAAGGTTCAACCAAGGGCACCACCAAGCAATACGGTCTGCGGAAAAGTGGCACATCCAAGCGAACCACCATTCCTCATCCAAGGCATTGACTAGACGATGCCGGAAGAAGTAGCCGCGAGCTGAATATGCGGGGCAGGAGTCCACAACCTGCAGTTTATCCATCAGCCACACCTGGGGAGGGATTGAAAAATGAGAGATTAAAGAATAGAGAGATGTACGAGGAGAGAAGAGTGAGAATGGGGTTCTGTGAGAAAAGACTGAGCTCGAGGGCCGAGTGATGTGAGCAATACAGAAATGCGAGATTGGGTGGGAAACATTACCTGTAGTAGTAGTGGACTCCCCGCCAATCTGCACGTCTCATGACGATAAAAGGCGTCTAAGCCCATTAGCGTCTAGGCCAGAGCCATGGCAATACAGCTCTTGCCCTCCTTCAAGCCTTGGGCAACCTCAATCAACCGGATACTAGCCCCTCCAGACCCTGAAATGAACAGGAAATGGGACAGCATGCACAAGCAGAGGGCGTGCCGTTGGAAGCCTTGCCAGTGATGGTTGCTGCGATCACCAGCATCAGAAAATTGATTGGCCAAACTCGGAATGTCTAACATCCCGTCGCCCATTAGAGACCGAGCATCGCGCATGCTGAGTCCGCACATGCGCCCTAAGGATTGGGCATGACCAAAATTAAGTTGGGGCAGGAGCTCCTCGTCGCGCTCGGGCTCCATTAAAGCTCGGAAATCTTCAAAGGTAGGACACATCTCTTGCCCGGCGAAGCTAAAGACATGAGTCACCGGATTCCAAAACCTTGCCGCGGCATGAAGAAACGGGAAGTGCAAGGGGGTACGACCCAAAGTGAATAGTGCATTTATGCCAAAGCCCCGGAAATTCACTTTTTCCGAGCCATCCAAGCTAGCAATCCAAGCTGTGAGGTTTTGAGCAAGAAACTCTTCCATTAGAGCAAATCAGTGTGAAAATGAGAAAAACTACGAAGCTGGGATCTTTTGTAGGAGATAAGGTTGAGTGGGGAACAGGTGTCAACATTCTGGAGGTCCCCCTCGTTTAGTGCCGGCCGGCCACAAAATCTGCCGACCGGCCATTTTAGTTTGCCGACAAAACAGACACATGGCCGGTAGCCACTCCTTGCAGCCGGTGGTCCCTACACCATGCCGGTGGACTTCCTTCTGGTTTCCTGAGCTGTTTATGCTAAGAATTGGGGAACGTCACCACCTCCAACCCCCTCCCCGGCGATAGACTCTTGCGGAGCCACGCCTGTCTGCTTGTCGAGTTTTTGAACATTTGCTTATCGAGTTGTATTTCGCTCTCTTTGAGCTCTTGATTTGTTTATCGAGTTGTATTCACACTTGTTTGGTTGCATCATGTCCTTGTTTTGCTTATCGAGTTGTAAGCCGGTTCACTACCTGATTATTACGATGGCAAATTTCCAAAATGAGTTCAATTTCGTTCACATTTGCGGTGTGATACCCTGCGATGCGATGCACAGAAGATCCACAAATGCAACATCTTTTGAATAAAATGATTTGTTTCATTCCCATCACATGTTTCGCAAAGTGTGTGAATTTTAAGAAAGAAAATAAAACCTGCCTGAGGCAGTGCAATGTGCTTAAACTACTAGTAAAAAGGAAAATAAAGCGTAGAATGGCAGGGTAGCCGAGTATCAGAATCGATACCAGTGAAACTCCCCTTGCGGTTCCGCATCTTTGTTTGGGTCAGCCACGTCGTTGGACGCCCTCACAATACGGGAAATCACACCTTTGAAACGTGAACCTTCGAGTTGACCTCAGGCCACAACTTCTGCGAGCAACCCTAGATGCGTGCGAAGAATGCCCCGCCCCATATCCTTTTCATGCTTTGTGAACTCCACAAATTATTTCAATTATGCTATGTAATGGTACATCCTTTCTTTACTTGCGTAGACCGCATGCTTAATTCCATTACTTGCGTAGACCGTATGTTTTGATTGCGTAGACCGCATGCTTAATTCCATTACCAGCGTAGACCGCATGTTTTGATTGCGTAGACCGCATGCTTAATTCCATTACCTGCGTAGACCGCATGTTTTGATTGCGTAGACCGCATGCTTAATTCCATTACCTGCGTAGACCGCATGTTTAGTTTCATCACCTGCGTAGACCGCATGTTTTGATTGCGTAGACCGCATGTTTTGATTGCGTAGACCGCATGCTTAATTCCATTACCTGCGTAGACTGCATGTTTTGATTGCGTAGACCGCATGCTTAATTCCATTACCTGCGTAGACCGCATGTTTTGATTGCGTAGACCGCATGTTTTGATTGCGTAGACCGCATGCTTAATTCCATTACCTGCGTAGACCGCATGTTTTGATTGCGTAGACCGCATGTTTAATTCCATTACCTGCGTAGACCGCATGTTTTGATTGCGTAGACCGCATGTTTAATTTCATTACTTGCGTAGACCGCATGTTTTGTTTGCGTAGACCGCATGATTTGTCGATTTCATTACCCGCGTAGACCGTGTGTCTTGATTGCGTAGACCGCATATGTAATTTCAATACCTGCGTAGACCGCGTGTTTTGCTTGCGTGGACCGCATACTGGTCAATTCCATTGCCTGCGTAGGCCGCATGCTTATGATCAATTTCGTCGCCTGCGTAGACCGCTTGCTCCGCTTACCTAGTTGTATTTCCATATGCATTGTCATGCTCCCCACTTGCTTTACGCTGTCACGCATTTCGAGTACACTACTTTGCATGTTGCTAACGATATTGTACCTGTTAAGTTTGTTTTCTTTTCAGGCACGATATTGTATGTACGGTTCATTTGAGGTTGATGCAACCAGACGGGCCGCACAGGTATTGTATCTCCCGAGTGAGACGTATTGAGAATGGCATAATTCTCTTACATCCTTTCTGCATTATAGTGTAGTTTGAGGTGTGCTAGCTTAAAACTGTCGCATGTATGCTTCGTTACAGCTTTCTTTGCGTGATCATGAGTTATGCTCGGCTCTGCATTGTCTTGCATTTTGCCCCTGCCTTCGGGCGCATATCTTGATTGTCTTGCATGTTTGTCTGAGTCTTCGGCCTTGTCAAAAATGGGTCGTCTCTGGGCTTTGACATTCACTCCCGTCATTGTTATGACTTTCGAGTTCTGTCAAAGAGGGGCAACTGTAGACACCCCATTTTTGACCGTCCTCAAGACTTGGACGTCACCGTTTGAACACTCGGTGATCATCCATGTATGTGTTCGTTTAGAGTTCCCGGAGGTCTCGGCTCGCGTGCCCTGCCTCAGGATCTCCGAACTCAACCGTTTAGTGTCTGGTTTTGCACCAAACACTTGCGTCTTGCCTTTGAGAGGCAGGGAATGCCTTGTGAGACATCCCCACACCCCACCGGCAGTGGCTAGAGGCCACCGGCTGGCCTTTTGCTGCCATCGGCACTTTTGTTTGCCGGTCGGCACATTTTATTGTCGGTCGGCATAGATTGTTGCCGGTCGGCACTGTTTTTTGCCGAAATAGCATTTTTGGGCAGCCGACCACTGTTCATCCACTTTATGGAGATATTTTGTGCCAGCTGTGATAGTTGGCACCAACTCTTCCCCCCTCCATACACGTGTATGGAGGGATTTCCCTCTAGCCAAGCTTGTTGAATAAGCTTTGCAAGAGGGAGTCCTATAAGAGGAGGGTCTTCCTCTTTGATCTAGGTTAGCTTCTTACAACCAAAAACCAGACCTTTGAGATATAGATACATATTATCTCTATACCTCCCCCTCTCTCCTCCTTTGTGTGTGTTTCTTAGCTCAAAAGGTGGTTTTTACCTTACTTTTGCACCATTACACACACCATTACACCTTACTCCGAGATTGAGGGACTTGGAGGGGTTGTTTCTTGAGTTTTGGACTGGTTTTGATCCAAAGAAGGAGGCTAGACTATTTGTTCCTCAAAGGTTCTTCAAGGGTGAGCATCTTGATTTATATTCCCCAAACTTGCAATAGTTTTTTACCTATCTAGCTTGCTGTTTTAGCTCTTGTGTATAACATAAAAAGGGCTTGTATTTTCCTGCTTTAGCACTTTCATTAAGGTCATTTTGTGGTTTGAGTGCAAACTCCCCCTTCTAAGCCTTGTTTGATCCATTTTGGTGCCTCTTTCATAAGGTTTTGTTCACTTCAGTGTTTTGGTCTTTTGACCATTGAAAATCAGTGTATTTTAGTGTCAAAAAAGGATGGTTTGAAGTCTTGCATAGGGGAGGGACACCCCTCTCCCTTCTTGGTTTTGCTTCCTTGAGTTGTGGCTCAAAAGGGTAGCATGTGTGCTTGATGATCCTTGGCCTCATTTCAGATTTTTTTTTGGGTATTTTAGGTCATATGCAATCTCTGTTTTTGGCCGGATTTATGCCTCCTTGCATGCTTGTAATACTTGCTTTGTATTGCTCCACTTTGCTTAGAAGTACATCTCATGATTAGGCCATGATTCTTGTGTATGTTGGCTTAGTCCCATGAAGCTTTTAGTATTGTTTTTCCATGCTTAAAGTTTGGTGGTTATCCATTTGATCATGCTTGACATGTTTGTTAGGGTTGTTTTGTATTTTGGCTTGAAAGCTTTGAGCATGTTGACTTCTAGCATGCATGTTTGAGATTACCCTCATGATTTTAACATCACCAAGGACCACATTTTAGCCCAAGACTCATGTTTGTATGTGTGCATGCATGACCTCTTTCATGCCTTGAGGGTGTGTCCTCTTATGCCTAGGAGTGAGCCTTAGTGCATTTGTTTCATGGGAGGTACTTTAGCTGTCATATTAGGAGGTTTTGGGGTCCCATTTTGCATGTAAAAATTCTGTTTTTACTTTGTTTTAATCATGCCATGAGTGGTCATGTTGATGAGAGTGAAATGTTTCCTTTTTGTGCCTTAACCATAGGACTTTTGGCTTGCATGTTGGCATGAACATTGGTCCATCTATCGGACACTTTTGGCCACTGTTTTGAGGAGGGTGAGGGTCTTCCCCTTTGCCATTTTAAGCCATATTTGCATGATTGCTTCATGATTGATGCATGGTTGCTTCGCATGTTGTTGTAGCATGATGATTCTATTGCTCAAAGCATCCATGTTTACAACACATTTGTGCCTTGTATGTCTAATATTGCATGCTTGCCATACTAGTTGCATGATTCTTGGCATACCTTGCACATTGATATCATGTTGCATTTTGAGCCATGTTTTGCATAACATGCATTGCATTACTTGGTTTGGGGTGTCAAACCAAGTGTGAGAGTTGAGGGGCGTTCATACCACAAGTGATGTAACGCGTCTTAACTTTCGGTCCCCGAGGCCTTTGACTTCGCCATGATAAGGTTTCGGAGTTCATTGTGTTTGTTGCATACATCCTTACATTAAGTGGCAAATTTGATCCTTTGAGTCATCATGCACCATTGATGGCTCAAAGATCGAAGGTCATGCTTCTTTGAGTTCAAAATATGATAGGAAGTATGACCATGCTTACATGTGTCCAAAAACTCCATGCCATGCACTGTCTGTTCTCTGTTTGCTGTCAAATTGTCTTCTGCAGGAAGTTTCTGCCGACCGGCAGAATTTAGTGCCGACCGGCACTATCTGGAGTGCCGAGGAATCCAACAAATGCCGATGGGAACTGTGAAGTGCCGGTGGTAATTCTGTCCGGCCGGTGGCACTCTGCAGGATGCAAGGAACTTGCTCCAGTACTTTGGCAATTTTCAGAAAGACAAGGCAGTACAAACAGAGGCGGCAGGAGTATAGTACGGGTTTTCCGGACGAGACAGATTCGAGCATGCATCATTCACGCATCCCGAGGCAGAGGCTGCGGCTACCCTTTTCTTTCCTTCGCCACCTTTTCTTTTAAATTAAATTAGAAATTTTTGTAATAATTTTATTTGTTTATTATTTGGGACTGTAATATTCATTCGGACCCTCTGAGTGAGGGTAAACATGTAATAAGTGTGGGTGAGTGTGTATATGTCTTCCAATCCCCATTTCTTTCTTCCCTTTTATTTACCTGCTTATGATGGTAGATTAGGGCATTTTCGAAATTAGCATACCTTATGATATGCATGCGTGCATTCATGCATTTGTTGACATGCACCGGGCTCGGTACATCATACTAACCGCATTCGTATTTTCAAATTCCAAAATTGAATACATGAATCAGTTGGTTGCATATCGTATGCCATATTTAGGTTAACCGAGCCTGACTAAAATTGCATCTTGTATGTGTTGCATTAGGCAAAATAACATGAACTAGGACATGCACATTTTGCTAACTAGTTTATTGTTTTGGCACGGAGTACAATGTAAGTAGTTATGTTTTAGCATCCAGCATGCGTGTGAACGTTACCATAACAGTATGCTTGCCATGCGGCTAAGTGCTTACATGAGATAAACTGCTTGAATGCCTGTGGATGGAGGTCAAATTGCTTAAATTGGGATAATGCGTTAAAACTGCGATTTTTTTTAAGCCCACTAGATAGTGGCAAAACCATCTTTTCCAAAAGCCCACTTGAGGGTGGCAAAATCTGTATTTTAGCCTACTTGCGAGTAGCAAACCATTTTCAAAATAAACATGAAATGTTTTGTTCCAATTTGAGCGATTTGGTCTATACTTGTTTGCTGTGCGCATAACATAGGAATTCTAGGCTAATAAATGGAATAAGAACACATAACGTTTTCAAAACTAGATATCACGGTTAGTAGAGGCCGGTCTTCGGACCGGGCGAAAGGGGGTGCTCATAGTTGACCTTCCCCGATCGTACCCAAGCTCCCGAGCCGAGACAACTCCGGTGATGACGGACATGTGGCCTTCGGCACCGAGTCAGGGTTTCCTAAATTTCCCCATTTTAAAATATTTAGGTGGCGACTCTATATCTGGCAAAGCAGTCCATGTTTGGCACTACTTTTTTAAAAACCTGTTTCCCAAAACAATTTGCCAGATTTGGACTCTTTGGTTCAGATTAAGAACCGCGACGATTCGAGAGTCCGAGCTGTAGTAACCCCAAATGAACAGAACGGGACTAACCCTCCCGGGGCGTTCGGGGGACGTCTACAGTTTCTGGCGACTCTGCTGGGGAGTTTTTAGAGAGCTTGACTCAAACTCGTGATATCCTGTTTTGATTTCGCTTATATGTTTCTTTGCATTGCATGTGCATCGGTGCGCCTAGGAACACAGTGTTTGCCATCTGCCATTCCTGAACGGTTCACCGGAGGCTTGTCTTGTCAAGGCATGTCCATAAGGCTGACCGGCTATGGGCTCTGACAGCATGGGAACACAAACCCCGGTTTACCGGGGCACCCTTTTTTGACCATTCGACCTAGTTCATATTCGGATCCATACTGACCATTCCAAATTAGGACAGGCTGCTTACCCGATATTAGGTTGTTTGAGAACCGCTGTGTGCGTAGTGAAACCCTAACTCCTGACAAAATAGGATAGGGAAACCCTACCCCAATGTAGGGGTGTTTTGGCTCTCTTTACTTGCTATGTGCTTTTAGAATGTATTTCTGCAGGGAAATGAACACACCAGTTTGCAAGTCTGGGCATCAGGCCTGAGGGCATCAGTATCAGTTTTAAGAGAATCAGTTATCTGCGGGTATCAGGGTTCAGTGTTGGGAATAGAGATTTTGAGAACAGTGATCAGTATCGAGGAACAGTGTGTTCGGCTTATCGACTATGTGTTTTGAATATCCAACTGTATATTATTTGTTTATTTTATGCCGTTGTGCTGTCCAGTTGTTGGTTTATTTATTGCTTTATTTATCTTTTTGCTAGGTAGTTTAGCATCATTGCGTCTAACCCAGTAGACATTCCCCAAGCACTCTGGATCAGAGGTCGCCGGCTCCATCGATCTGAGGATCTGATAGAAGGACAACCAGTGTACCATTCTCTACCCCCGGTTACTAAACGGAAAGCAACTAGGCAGAGGACATCGGTTCAACAGTCAGTGCAAAGGGCTTCGTCTACCCCACTTGTGTACAGTAAGGATCAGGATCCCGTTTCACCCACAGAGAGGGAACGCATACCAGTAATTCAACTAGAGCAGAACAGTATGGCTAGCCTAGAGGAGATGGTGCGCCAACTTCAGGAAAGCATGAAAACGATGCAGCAAGATGCTGTTCGACAGGCAGAATTCGCCAGGCAACAAGCCACAGTTATGAATGAGCAAGCGGATTTAATTGTGAGATTGCGGCTGCAAACTGAGGCGTCAGCATCACAACAAGTCCCTCCCCCGCTAAGGGTTCCGATACCCGAAGAGACACCAATCGCTCGGAATGTCCAAGAGGATACAGACATCCCAACGGGGCCAGCTCTACCCCCGATTCCGCCTCAACAATCCAAGGCGCCCACTCCTGTCAATTTATCAGATTCCCCCTTCGAGTCCGAGGTGGACCCTGTGACATTGAAAATGCACAAGCTTGAAAAGCTGTTCAAGAAATCTCAAGGTGCGAAGTCCATTCCGGACATTGGAGACGGATACATCGACACAGCCGTGACGCTGCCGGATCGGTTTAAGATGCCACAAATTGATCGTTTTGACGGATCTGAGGATCCCATGGTACACCTGCGACTATTTTCAAACGTCTTACGGCCAATGGGCCTCACCAGATTACAAAAGCTGTCTTTGTTTGGTCGAACCCTGTCAGGTGTGGCGGCCGCATGGTATGCCAAGTTAGAGGACGACGTCAAGAGAAGTTGGGACGAGATGGCTAAGGCCTTCATCCTGCAGTACTCATACAATACGCAAATCGAGATCACGACCCGGGATCTCGAGACAACGAGGCAAGAACCCAAGGAAAGCTTCTCAGAATTTGTAACTAGATGGCGGGCTAAGGCTTCAATGATGACCTTGAGACCCACAGACAAAGACCAGATTCGGATGATTGTGCGCAATCTTCAGCCGAAGCTAATGCAAAAGATGATTGTAGTCCCCTTTCCCACCTTTGCTGATCTGCATGAAATGGGGGTGCAGATCGAGGACGCCTTGAGACAAGGGTGGATTGATAATGACCGGGAGCAACCCCGCAGAACTTTCAATCGTAATACTAATGCAGGCCCGAGCGGCGCTACGACTGCCAGGACCTCCGAAGTGAGTATGGTCACCACTAACCCTTCCCCAAGAAATACGGCAGCCACACCATTCTCCGGTGCGTCCGGAAGCAACTCACAAACAGCCAAATACCCTCCCAGAAACACCAGAACCTTCGCTCCACTTTATATGCCCTTGTCCAAAGCTTTGGGGGTTTTGATCAGAAAAGGGCATCTGAAGCCCCTAGAGCCGCGGCCCTTACCTGAAAGACTACCCGCCACCCACAATCCAGCCAAGTATTGTGCGTTCCACCAGCAGCACGGTCATGACACCGACCTATGCTTTCGTTTACGTCATGAAATTCAAGATCTCATTGATAATGGGGTGATTTTACCCCCTGAGAAACCCAATGTTACCACGAATCCTCTCCCCACACATAACCAAGTTCCACCACCCAAAAGAATCAACTTCATCTACACTGGGGTCGCATCCTACGATCCTAGTATCTACATCACGCCCTCCTACTTGCCTAAGCCGAAAGTTTTCCTCCCTGATTGCACCGATTTGTGCATGATGGACGTCTCTATAACCCAACCCAAACCAGCGGTGGTGACCATCGAGAACAGGAAAGAGATTGTCGAACCAGAGTCTGCAGAATCCGGGAATGATGTTGGGAACACTTACAGTCTGAGTGACTACATTTCACCAGTAGGCCAGAATAGACCAAATGTCGAATTTCCAGTCGGGGGAGAGCTGTGTGTAATCCGAGGGAATAGTCCAAGACAGGAAACGGATGATTTGGCAGCCATGGAAGAGGATTTCGCCGAGTTCCAATTTTGCGATAACCAAGATTTAGAATATTCAGCCACCAACTGGTACGATAATGAAAAATCAGCAGAGGCCACGGGATGGTTAGACGATCAGCCAGATGTAATAGGGGAGTTCCAGCCAGAACAAGGCCCGGCAGGGGCGGGAATGTCCACAACGGCCGGGAGTGTCGAAGAGTAGAATACATCGCCGGAGAGCGCCGGTGTCGAGAATTGCGCTCGAGAATGGAGCATTTTAAGTACAGGGATCAGTGAGCAATCTACTGCATTGACACAGTCAGAACAAGAGAGATTCGAGGATTCTGAGAGGATCAGGAAAGCAAAAGGCCACGTGGGGGTCGAAACCGCCACAAGTACGGAAATGAAGAATGCCGCGAGCATAGGGATAAAAGGTACTGCGAGTATCGGGATAGTTGTGCCAGAACCAGACAGATGCTTGTCAGCTGCAGATGGTATGTGGTGGGAAGACGACGATCTATGTCTGGCCCACATGGACGAGGATTGGAAAGGTAACCAACCAGATGATACTTGGTATATCGGCGAAGTTGATCACGTGACTAGGAGTGCACGGTATTTCAAGCCTCCACACCTAGATCAACCAGAGGCGTCTGGGAAAGTTAATGAAGCAGAGAAACAAAAGGAGAAGCAACTCGAAGACGAGGCCGTATTGAGACAATTGAAAAAGATACAAGCAGACATCTCCATCTGGGGACTGCTTATGGCTTCTCGAGTACATAGGCAGGCTGTCCTTTCAGCCATGGATAAGGCCAAACTTTCCATAGATACCACGCCCGAACAACTGGTGGGCTTAGTCTTTTCGGGAGGAAGTTCCCCAGCATTGAGTTTTTCTGACAAAGAACTGCCACCCGAGGGTGCGAACCATAACAAGCCGCTCTACATCTCTGTCGAGTGCAGAGATAAATGGATACCTGTGGTACTTGTCGACACGGGGTCCGCCATCAACGTCTGCCCGGCAAGGACAGCTTGTGCGATTGGTTTGAAAGTCGCGGATTTTGTGCCAACGGCCCAGGTGATTCGGGCGTATGACAACACAAGCCGGGAAGTGATGGGGACAGTTAAGATTCAAACAAAGGTTGGGCCGGGACAGCACGAGATAGATTTCCATGTCTTGGAGGTTCCTGCAACGTTCAACTTGCTTTTGGGTCGGCCGTGGCTGCATCAGGTAAAGGCGGTCTCCTCTACCCTACATCAAGTGGTGAAATACCCCTATGGGAAGGGAGTAGCCATTGTTTTTGGAAACTCATCAATTCATCCACCACCAGAGGTATCTACGCCTGTTCTAGAAATTGAGCACGGTATAGAAGATGTGTTCATATCAGGTTTTACCTTGGCCGAGGCTCGGGTTGTACAGAACATCATGGCAGCTAACGAAGGGGTGTATGTCAGTGCCCAACCAGTCTATCTCATGAACAAACTCCAGCACATCCCCGGGATGGGATTAGGCAAGAGCGGCAGGAAAGGTGCCGCAGCATCGGCCGAAGTGCCACATAACCCCCATACCTTTGGTTTGGGCTACCTACCCACCAAAGAGGATTGGATAAGGAAAGGAAAGGAAATGGCCGGAAGGGCCAGGGCGAAACAGATGGGGAAGCCCTTTGACTTAATGCACCAGCCCATTCGGGGGACCCTAAACGGACGTTTCGTCCGGGAGAGGGAGGACTTTCCGTTCTGTGGCTTCCCAGAGCCGTGGCTCAATGCGGAGAAGAAGCGCGTACCGGGATTTGAGATTTTCTTTGATTTACAGTTACCTGAGGATGACATCGCCGAAGGGCAGGCAGATCTATCGGCTGAGGCTGAGCAAAGTAAGGAAGTACAGTCCGAGGACGCTGAAAATGAAATGGGGGCAGCGCTGGTGTGTCTGCTTTCAGATCCTCCGATCGAACAGAGATGCTTGGGGGATAGCTCCTCGGTATGTGTGATTGGGAATGAAGCGGCTGCGGGCCTACCATCAGCTATTTTGGATGCATCCATCGCACCTTCTCTCATCTGGCAATATGAAGAAGGCTTTTTATCAAGCAGCACCGGGTCAGGTAGTGAGCCGGAATCTGATTCTACCGAATCTTGTACGTCGGAATCAGATTCCAGCTCAACTGAGTCTGAGTCCGGTATTCCCGGGGGTGACAACCCGGATGCCACAGTCCTGTCTAGGTCGTCTTTTTCATTTTCTTTTGAGTATGTTGTAACCGAGGAATCTGACGGCTCGGAAGTATTTAATGAGAACGACGTGGATGTGATTTCGGAGTATTTTTCTGTGCCTTTGATTTATTGCTTAAATCAGGATTTTCAAAACTTTGATGAAAACGACGAGGAAGAAATTCCTCCGGTTTTGCAACGGTTAATTGATCAAGAGCAGGAAAGATTTGTTAAACCTTTAATGGATGAAATCACTACTGTGAATGTTGGTACTGAGAAGGACCCGCGGCTGGTCCAGATCGGGTCCACGTTGTCTTCTGAGGAACACGAGCGCTTAGTCGCTTTGTTAAAAGATTTCAAAGATGTTTTCGCGTGGTCCTACGAAGACATGCCTGGAATTGATCCTGAGATTGTACAGCACCGGATCCCTCTTGATCCCGAGGCCCGACCTGTCAAACAGAAGCTCAGAAGGATCCGCCTTGATTGGGCCCTTAAGATCAAGGAAGAGGTCACCAAGCAAATTGATGCAGGCTTCCTGCTGGTGTCTGAGTACCCGATTTGGTTGGCCAACATTGTTCCGGTGCTGAAGAAGGACGGCAGAATTCGGGTCTGTGTAGACTTCAGAGATTTGAATAGGGCCAGTCCGAAGGACGACTTTCCCTTGCTGCACATTGATGAACTGGTAGATTTCACGGCAGGGCACGCCTTGCTTTCGTTTATGGATGGTTTCTCAGGCTATAATCAGATAGTAATGGCGCCCGAAGACCGGGAGAAGACTGCATTCACTACCCCGTGGGGTACATATTGTTATCGAGTGATGCCATTTGGGCTGAAAAACGCTGGAGCTACCTATCAACGAGCAGCAACCACAATATTGCATGATGTGATCCATAAAGAGGTCGAGGTGTATGTGGATGACATGATTGTCAAATCCAAAGAAAGAGAGGGCCACTACACCGCCTTACAAAAATTCTTTCAGAGGATCAGAGAGTTTCGGCTGCAGCTGAATCCCCAGAAGTGTACTTTTGGTGTTACAGCAGGGAAGATGCTAGGGTTTCTGATAACGCAAAGGGGCATCAAGGTCGACCCTTCCAAAATCAAGGCCATCTTAGAAATGCCACCACCGAGGACTGAAAAGGAGGTGCGAGGCTTTCTAGGTAAGGTGCAATTCATAAGACGGTTTATCTCTAAATTAACCTTGACTTGTGAACCACTTTTTGGCCTCCTGAAGAAAGGAAAGAAATTCCAATGGGACGGCCGATGTCAAGCAGCTTTTGAGCAGATCAAAGAGTATCTACAGAACCCGCCTGTATTGTCACCGCCAGAACCGGGGAGACCGTTGATATTGTATCTTTCGGTAACTGAGACCACCATGGGCTGCATGCTCGCACAGGAGTCAGAAGACAAAGTGGAAAGGGCTATCTACTATCTGAGTAAGAAGATGCTGGATTACGAGACCCGCTATACACCACTGGAGAAGGCTTGTTTGGCCTTGGTATGGGCTACCAGGAAGCTGCGGCACTGCCTGTTAGCTCACTCTGTAACGTTGGTTTCACGTTTGGATCCCATCAAATATCTTTTCGAGAAACCAGCACTTACGGGTAGGCTAGCTCGTTGGTTGCTATTGCTTTCCGAATTTGACTTGAAGTATGTAACACGCAAGTCAGTGAAAGGAAGGGCGGTAGCGGAGTTCCTTGCCGACCATCCGGTTGAGGGGGATGAAGCGGTTGAGTACCTATTCCCAGATGAAGCCATTCTGCACATCGAAGATGAAACTTGGACGATGTACTTTGACGGAGCGTCAAACCAGTATGGGTATGGGATAGGAGTGTTGCTGATAGCGCCTGATGATTCCCGTATCCCTTTAGCATTCAAGCTCCAGTTCAGAGTCTCGAACAATGAAGCGGAGTATGAGGCATGCATTGCTGGTCTGGAAGCAGCCCTAGAACTAGGGGTAAGACGGTTGGACGTCATTGGGGACTCGAATCTTGTTGTGTCTCAAGCAAAAGGAGACTGGAAGGTCAAGGAGGAAAGGATGATAATCTACCACCAAACCTTGGATTTGTTAATTCCTCGATTTGAGAAGCTAAATTTCACCCACCTCGTAAGAGAGAACAACAGGTTCGCAGATTCACTAGCAACTCTATCTTCCATGATAGACATCCCGTCGGGAGTCCGGATGCGTCCAGTCATCATTGATCAGAAGTTTGCGCCAGCATACGAGTCAATTTCCGCCATAGATGAGGCCCAAGACGACAACCCCTGATATTACGATATTTGGAACTTCTTGGAAAAGGAGACGTATCCCCTAGAGGCAAGCGCCAAGGATAAGAGGGCCATTAGAAGAATGGCTATTCAGTTCATCATCTGCGGAGGTAAGCTGTACAAAAGAGGTCATCTGGGAATGCATAAGCTCTGTGTAGAAGCTGAAGAGTCGAAGCGCCTAATGGAGGCCATCCACGGAGGAGAGTGCGGTGCACACATGAATGGAGTAATGCTGGCCAGAAAGATCCTCAGACAGGGCTACTATTGGTCAACCATGGAGGAGGATTGTATCGGCTTTGTTCGGCGATGCCACAAATGTCAAATCCATGCAAACCGTATGAATATCCCACCATCCAAGTTGTACAACATGACTTCCCCGTGGCCGTTTTTCGTGTGGGGGATCGATGTGATCGAAGCTGTTACCCCGAAAGGGTCGAACGAACATGAGTATATCCTGGTAGCGATAGATTATTTCACAAAGTGGGTCGAGGCCCAATCATACGCGGTGTTGAAAGCGTCGCACGTCGCAAAGTTCATCAGAAACAACATCATTTGTCGCTACGGGGTGCCAAATGAGATCATCTCGGATAATGGATCCCACTTTAAGAAATAAGTGGTCGACTTGTTGGAAAAGTATAATGTGGCTTTTCATAAGTCATCTACGTATCGGCCGCAAACCAATGGAGCAGTTGAGGCCGCCAACAAGAACATCAAGCATATACTGCGGAAAATGGTGGAGACCTATCGAGATTGGCCAGATAAGTTGCCGTTTGCTCTGTGGGGCTACAGGACTTCAATTAGAACTTCTACCGGAGCAACTCCGTATTCGTTAGTTTATGGAATGGAGGCTGTTCTACCTATTGAGATTGAAGTTCCGTCTTTACGGGTATTGGCCGAGTGTCAGATAGCTGAGGCAGATTGGCAGCAGAGCAAGTTCGAGGAACTTATGCTCTTTGATGAAAGAAGACTGAAAGCACTGTACCACGTTCAGAGTTACCAGTGCAGGATTGCTCGGGCTTTTAACAAGAGGGTTAAGTCCAGAAATCTAAAGGAAGGGGATTTGGTACTCAAAGACAACCGAGCTCCCATCCACGACCCGAGGGGCAAGTTCAGACCCAATTGGACTGGTCCCTACATCATCAAAGCTATCTGGTCAGGCGGAGCTGTGGTTCTGATGGACTTAGATGGCTTAGAATTCTCTCAACCGATCAATATGGACAAGTTGAAGAAATACTATCCTTGAGAGGCTCGCTAGGCCGAAAACCCGAAAGGGCGACCTAGGCAAAAGTTAGAGCACAAAAAATTAGAAAATATAAAAACTGAGCTCGCAAGGCTGAAAACCCGCAAAGGGCGGCCTTGGCAAAAGTTAGAGCGCAAAAGGAGAGTGAAAATACTCGAGCGAACCTAAGCCGGAACTACGTAAGGCTTGATTCCCATGTTTGGGATACGTAGGCAGCTTCATCCTGAAGTTCAGCCATAACACTTCCCCGATCAACTTTGTCCATTTGATCATCTCAGCCATCTTTGTCCATCAACATTCGTTGGAATCTCTGGTGCAGTGCCACTCAGACTAGGGGCAACTTTCCGTTGCTATGCAGTGCTGCGAGGCTTTTCAGACTAGGGGCAACTTTTCAGTTGCAGGGATCTGGGGTTGTGCATCTCAAGTGACAGATCTCAGACGTGTCCAGTTCTGATCCACATCAAAAATGTTTTTTGAGAAGTTTTAATAAAAGCTGACTTTGTTCAAATAAATCTTTTTACAACATTGACCATTTTTGGACCAAAGTGGAAAATTTTCAGTACCAGAACTTTCAATTTCATTGATTTCAAAACAGAGTTCTCCTGCTCTTACATACAATTGAAGTTGCTTTTTATTACATTCATAAAAGAAAACTTGAAAGTACTAATAAAGCAATAAATCTGGGGCATAGTCAAGTCAGGTGTTCCTGCGCCCCCTCCCAGAGCTGGTCGAAGCCTCTGATGCCAAGCTGGGCCCGATCTGTGCTTCTTCATTGAGCCAATCTATGCACTCGTCAGACAAAGTGCAACTGAAAGTAAGAGCGGGGGCCAGGAGTTCTCTCATCCTCCACGCAGTGGCCTGCCAAGCGAGCTGTGCGCCTCGGGCTGGAAATGCAGCAGGATACTCTATCCCCTCTGGCGGGCAGGTCTGATCATGGCCAAATTGGCGTCGAATCCGAAATGGGAAATAGAATACACAGTGAGTGAGACCAATCAGTTGAATCCCAGTCTGCCGAGGCATATTGTAACTCATTGCCGGAAGGTTCAACCAAGGGCACCACCAAGCAATACGGTCTGCGGACAAGTGGCACATCCAAGCGAACCACCATTCCTCATCCAAGGCATTGACTAGACGATGCCGGAAGAAGTAGCCGCGAGCTGAATATGCGGGGCAGGAGTCCACAACCTGCAGTTTATCCATCAGCCACACCTGGGGAGGGATTGAAAAATGAGAGATTAAAGAATAGAGAGATGTACGAGGAGAGAAGAGTGAGAATGGGGTTTTGTGAGAAAAGACTGATGTGAGCAATACAGAAATGCGAGATTGGGTGGGAAACATTACCTGTAGTAGTAGTGGACTCCCCGCCAATCTGCACGTCTCATGACGATAAAAGGCATCTAAGCCCATTAGCGTCTCGGCCAGAGCCATGGCAATACAGCTCTTGCCCTCCTTCAAGCCTTGGGCAACCTCAATCAACCGGATACTAGCCCCTCCAGACCCTGAAATGAACAGGAAATGGGACAGCATGCACAAGCAGAGGGCGTGCCGTCGGAAGCCTTGCCAGTGATGGTTGCTGCGATCACCAGCATCAGAAAATTGATTGGCCAAACTCGGAATGTCTAACATCCCGTCGCCCATTAGAGACCGAGCATCGCGCATGCTGAGTCCGCACATGCGCCCTAAGGATTGGGCATGACCAAAATTAAGTTGGGGCAGGAGCTCCTCGTCGCGCTCGGACTCCATTAAAGCTCGGAAATCTTCAAAGGTAGGACACATCTCTTGCCCGGCGAAGCTAAAGACATGAGTCACCGGATTCCAAAACCTTGCCGCGGCATGAAGAAACGGGAAGTGCAAGGGGGTACGACCCAAAGTGAATAGTGCATTTATGCCAAAGCCCCGGAAATTCACTTTTTCCGAGCCATCCAAGCTAGCAATCCAAGCTGTGAGGTTTTGAGCAAGAAACTCTTCCATTAGAGCAAATCAGTGTGAAAATGAGAAAAACTACGAAGCTGGGATCTTTTGTAGGAGATAAGGTTGAGTGGGGAACAGGTGTCAACATTCTGGTGGTCCCCCTCGTTTAGTGCCGGCCGGCCACAAAATCTGCCGACCGGCCATTTTAGTTTGCCGACAAAACAGACACATGGCCGGTAGCCACTCCTTGCAGCCGGTGGTCCCTACACCATGCCGGTGGACTTCCTTCTGGTTTCCTGAGCTGTTTATGCTAAGAATTGGGGAACTTCACCACCTCCAACCCCCTCCCCGGCGATAGACTCTTGCGGAGCCACACCTATCTGCTTGTCGAGTTTTTGAACATTTGCTTATCGAGTTGTATTTCGCTCTCTTTGAGCTCTTGATTTGTTTATCGAGTTGTATTCACACTTGTTTGGTTGCATCATGTCCTTGTTTTGCTTATCGAGTTGTAAGCCGGTTCACTACCTGATTATTACGATGGCAAATTTCCAAAATGAGTTCAATTTCGTTCACATTTGCGGTGTGATACCCTGCGATGCGATGCACAGAAGATCCACAAATGCAACATCTTTTGAATAAAATGATTTGTTTCATTCCCATCACATGTTTTGCAAAGTGTGTGAATTTTAAGAAAGAAAATAAAACCTGCCTGAGGCAGTGCAATGTGCTTAAACTACTAGTAAAAAGGAAAATAAAGCGTAGAATGGCAGGGTAGCCGAGTATCAGAATCGATACCAGTGAAACTCCCCTTGCGGTTCCGCATCTTTGTTTGGGTCAGCCACGTCGTTGGACGCCCTCACAATACGGGAAATCACACCTTTGAAACGTGAACCTTCGAGTTGACCTCAGGCCACAACTTCTGCGAGCAACCCTCGATGCGTGCGAAGAATGCCCCGCCCCATATCCTTTTCATGCTTTGTGAACTCCACAAATTATTTCAATTATGCTATGTAATGGTACATCCTTTCTTTACTTGCGTAGACCGCATGCTTAATTCCATTACCTGCGTAGACCGCATGTTTTGATTGCGTAGACCGCATGCTTAATTCCATTACCTGCGTAGACCGCATGTTTTGATTGCGTAGACCGCATGTTTAGTTTCATCACCTGCGTGGACCGCATGTTTTGATTGCGTAGACCGCATGCTTAATTCCATTACCAGCGTAGACCGCATGTTTTGATTGCGTAGACCGCATGCTTAATTCCATTACCTGCGTAGACCGCATGTTTTGATTGCGTAGACCGCATGCTTAATTCTATTACCTGCGTAGACCGCATGTTTAGTTTCATCACCTGCGTAGACCGCATGTTTTGATTGCGTAGACCGCATGCTTAATTCCATTACCTGCGTAGACCGCATGTTTTGATTGCGTAGACCGCATGCTTAATTCCATTACCTGCGTAGACCGCATGTTTTGATTGCGTAGACCGCATGTTTTGATTGCGTAAACCGCATGCTTAATTCCATTACCTGCGTAGACCGCATGTTTTGATTGCGTAGACCGCATGTTTAATTCCATTACCTGCGTAGACCGCATGTTTTGATTGCGTAGACCGCATGTTTAATTTCATTACCTGCGTAGACCGCATGTTTAATTTCATTACTTGCGTAGACCGCATGTTTTGTTTGCGTAGACCGCATGATTTGTCGATTTCATTACCCGCGTAGACCGCGTGTCTTGATTGCGTAGACCGCATATTTAATTTCAATACCTGCGTAGACCGCGTGTTTTGCTTGCGTGGACCACATACTGGTCAATTCCATTGCCTGCGTAGGCCGCATGCTTATGATCAATTTCGTCGCCTGCGTAGACCGCTTGCTCCGCTTACCTAGTTGTATTTCCATATGCATTGTCATGCTCCCCACTTGCTTTGCGCTGTCACGCATTTCGAGTACACTACTTTGCATGTTGCTAACGATATTGTACCTGTTAAGTTTGTTTTCTTTTCAGGCACGATATTGTATGTACGGTTCATTTGAGGTTGATGCAACCAGACGGGCCGCACAGGTATTGTATCTCCCGAGTGAGACGTATTGAGAATGGCATAATTCTCTTACATCCTTTCTGCATTATAGTGTAGTTTGAGGTGTGCTAGCTTAAAACTGTCGCATGTATGCTTCGTTACAGCTTTCTTTGCGTGATCATGAGTTATGCTCGGCTCTGCATTGTCTTGCATTTTGCCCCTGCCTTCGGGCGCATATCTTGATTGTCTTGCATGTTTGTCTGAGTCTTCGGCCTTGTCAAAAATGGGTCGTCTCTAGGCTTTGACATTCACTCCCGTCATTGTTATGACTTTCGAGTTCTGTCAAAGAGGGGCAACTGTAGACACCCCATTTTTGACCGTCCTCAAGACTTGGACGTCACCGTTTGAACACTCGGTGATCATCCATGTATGTGTTCGTTTAGAGTTCCCGGAGGTCTCGGCTCGCGTGCCCTGCCTCAAGATCTCCGAACTCAACCGTTTAGTGTCTGGTTTTGCACCAAACACTTGCGTCTTGCCTTTGAGAGGCAGGGAATGCCTTGTGAGACATCCCCACACCCCACCGGCAGTGGCTAGAGGCGATCGGCTGGCCTTTTGCTGCCATTGGCACTTTTGTTTGCCGGTCGGCACATTTTATTGTTGGTCGGCATAGATTGTTGCCGGTCGGCACTGTTTTTTGCCGAAATAGCATTTTTGGGCAGCCGACCACTGTTCATCTACTTTATGGAGATATTTTGTGCCAGCTGTGATAGCTGGCACCAACTCTTCCCCCCTCCATACACGTGTATGGAGGGATTTCCCTCTAGCCAAGCTTGTTGAATAAGCTTTGCAAGAGGGAGTCCTATAAGAGGAGGGTCTTCCTCTTTGATCTAGGTTAGCTTCTTACAACCAAAAACCAGACCTTTGAGATATAGATACATATTATCTCTATACCTCCCCCTCTCTCCTCCTTTGTGTGTGTTTCTTAGCTCAAAAGGTGGTTTTTACCTTACTTTTGCACCATTACACACACCATTACACCTTACTCCGAGATTGAGGGACTTGGAGGGGTTGTTTCTTGAGTTTTGGACTGGTTTTGATCCAAAGAAGGAGGCTAGACTATTTGTTCCTCAAAGGTTCTTCAAGGGTGAGCATCTTGATTTATATTCCCCAAACTTGCAATAGTTTTTTACCTATCTAGCTTGCTGTTTTAGCTCTTGTGTATAACATAAAAAGGGCTTGTATTTTCCTTCTTTAGCACTTTCATTAAGGTCATTTTGTGGTTTGAGTGCAAACTCCCCCTTCTAAGCCTTGTTTGATCCATTTTGGTGCCTCTTTCATAAGGTTTTGTTCACTTCAGTGTTTTGGTCTTTTGACCACTGAAAATCAGTGTATTTTAGTGTCAAAAAAGGATGGTTTGAAGTCTTGCATAGGGGAGGGACACCCCTCTCCCTTCTTGGTTTTGTTTCCTTGAGTTGTGGCTCAAAAGGGTAGCATGTGTGCTTGATGATCCTTGGCCTCATTTCAGATTTTTTTTTGGGTATTTTAGGTCATATGCAACCTCTGTTTTTGGCCGGATTTATGCCTCCTTGCATGCTTGTAATACTTGCTTTGTATTGCTCCACTTTGCTTAGAAGTACATCTCATGATTAGGCCATGATTCTTGTGTATGTTGGCTTAGTCCCATGAAGCTTTTAGTATTGTTTTTCCATGCTTAAAGTTTGGTGGTTATCCATTTGATCATGCTTGACATGTTTGTTAGGGTTGTTTTGTATTTTGGCTTGAAAGCTTTGAGCATGTTGACTTCTAGCATGCATGTTTGAGATTACCCTCATGATTTTAACATCACCAAGGACCACATTTTAGCCCAAGACTCATGTTTGTATGTGTGCATGCATGACCTCTTTCATGCCTTGAGGGTGTGTCCTCTTATGCCTAGGAGTGAGCCTTAGTGCATTTGTTTCATGGGAGGTACTTTAGCTGTCATATTAGGAGGTTTTGGGGTCCCATTTTGCATGTAAAAATTCTGTTTTTACTTTGTTTTAATCATGCCATGAGTGGTCATGTTGATGAGAGTGAAATGTTTCCTTTTTGTGCCTTAACCATAGGACTTTTGGCTTGCATGTTGGCATGAACATTGGTCCATCTATCGGACACTTTTGGCCACTGTTTTGAGGAGGGTGAGGGTCTGCCCCTTTGCCATTTTAAGCCATCTTTGCATGATTGCTTCATGATTGATGCATGGTTGCTTCGCATGTTGTTGTAGCATGATGATTCTATTGCTCAAAGCGTCCATGTTTACATCACATTTGTGCCTTGTATGTCTAATATTGCATGCTTGCCATACTAGTTGCATGATTCTTGGCATACCTTGCACATTGATATCATGTTGCATTTTGAGCCATGTTTTGCATAACATGCATTGCATTACTTGGTTTGGGGTGTCAAACCAAGTGTGAGAGTTGAGGGGCGTTCATACCACAAGTGATGTAACGCGTCTTAACTTTTGGTCCCCGAGGCCTTTGACTTCGCCATGATAAGGTTTCGGAGTTCATTGTGTTTGTTGCATACATCCTTACATTAAGTGGCAAATTTGATCCTTTGAGTCATCATGCACCATTGATGGCTCAAAGATCGAAGGTCATGCTTCTTTGAGTTCAAAATATGATAGGAAGTATGACCATGCTTACATGTGTCCAAAAACTCCATGCCATGCACTGTCTGTTCTCTGTTTGCTGTCAAATTGTCTTCTGCAGGAAGTTTCTGCCGACCGGCAGAATTTAGTGCCGACCGGCACTATCTGGAGTGCCGAGGAATCCAACAAATGCCGATGGGAACTGTGAAGTGCCAGTGGTAATTCTGTCCGGCCGGTGGCACTCTGCAGGATGCAAGGAACTTGCTCCAGTACTTTGGCAATTTTCAGAAAGACAAGGCAGTACAAACAGAGGCGGCAGGAGTATAGTAAGGGTTTTCCGGACGAGACAGATTCGAGCATGCATCATTCACGCATCCCGAGGCAGAGGCTGCGGCTACCCTTTTCTTTCCTTCGCCACCTTTTCTTTTAAATTAAATTAGAAATTTTTGTAATAATTTTATTTGTTTATTATTTGGGACTGTAATATTCATTCGGACCCTCTGAGTGAGGGTAAACATGTAATAAGTGTGGGTGAGTGTGTATATGTCTTCCAATCCCCATTTCTTTCTTCCCTTTTATTTACCTGCTTATGATGGTAGATTAGGGCATTTTCGAAATTAGCATACCTTATGATATGCATGCGTGCATTCATGCATTTGTTGACATGCACCGGGCTCGGTACATCATACTAACCGCATTCGTATTTTCAAATTCCAAAATTGAATACATGAATCAGTTGGTTGCATATCGTATGCCATATTTAGGTTAACCGAGCCTGACTAAAATTGCATCTTGTATGTGTTGCATTAGGCAAAATAACATGAACTAGGACATGCACATTTTGCTAACTAGTTTATTGTTTTGGCACGGAGTACAATGTAAGTAGTTATGTTTTAGCATCCAGCATGCGTGTGAACGTTACCATAACAGTATGCTTGCCATGCGGCTAAGTGCTTACATGAGATAAACTGCTTGAATGCCTGTGGATGGAGGTCAAATTGCTTAAATTGGGATAATGCGTTAAAACTGCGATTTTTTTTAAGCCCACTAGATAGTGGCAAAACCATCTTTTCCAAAAGCCCACTTGAGGGTGGCAAAATCTGTATTTTAGCCTACTTGCGAGTAGCAAACCATTTTCAAAATAAACATGAAATGTTTTGTTCCAATTTGAGCGATTTGGTCTATACTTGTTTGCTGTGCGCATAACATAGTAATTGCAGGCTAATAAATGGAATAAGAACACATAACGTTTTCAAAACTAGATATCACGGTTAGTAGAGGCCGGTCTTCGGATCGGGCGAAAGGGGGTGCTCATAGTTGACCTTCCCCGATCGTACCCAAGCTCCCGAGCCGAGACAACTCCGGTGATGACGGACATGTGGCCTTCGGCACCGAGTCAGGGTTTCCTAAATTTCCCCATTTTAAAATATTTAGGTGGCGACTCTGTATCTTGCAAAGCAGTCCATGTTTGGCACTACTTTTTTAAAAACCTGTTTCCCAAAACAATTTGCCAGATTTGGACTCTTTGGTTCAGATTAAGAACCGCGACGATTCGAGAGTCCGAGCTGTAGTAACCCCAAATGAACAGAACGGGACTAACCCTCTCGGGGCGTTCGGGGGACGTCTACAGTTTCTGGCGACTCTGCTGGGGAGTTTTTAGAGAGCTTGACTCAAACTCGTGATATCCTGTTTTGATTTCGCTTATATGTTTCTTTGCATTGCATGTGCATCGGTGCGCCTAGGAACACAGTGTTTGCCATCTGCCATTCCTGAACGGTTCACCGGAGGCTTGTCTTGTCAAGGCATGTCCATAAGGCTGACCGGCTATGGGCTCTGACAGCATGGGAACACAAACCCCGGTTTACCGGGGCACCCTTTTTTGACCATTCGACCTAGTTCATATTCGGATCCATACTGACCATTCCAAATTAGGACAGGCTGCTTACCCAATATTAGGTTGTTTGAGAACCGTTGTGTGCGTAGTGAAACCCTAACTCCTAACAAAATAGGACAGGGAAACCCTACCCCAATGTAGGGGTGTTTTGGCTCTCTTTACTTGCTATGTGCTTTTAGAATGTATTTCTGCAGGGAAATGAACACACCAGTTTGCAAGTCTGGGCATCAGGCCTGAGGGCATCAGTATCAGTTTTAAGAGAATCAGTTATCTGCGGGTATCAGGGTTCAGTGTTGGGAATAGAGATTTTGAGAACAGTGATCAGTATCGAGGAACAGTGTGTTCGGCTTATCGACTATGTGTTTTGAATATCCAACTGTATATTATTTGTTTATTTTATGCCGTTGTGCTATCCAGTTGTTGGTTTATTTATTGCTTTATTTATCTTTTTGCTAGGTAGTTTAGCATCATTGCGTCTAACCCAGTAGACATTCCCCAAGCACTCTGGATCAGAGGTCGCCGGCTCCATCGATCTGAGGATCTGATAGAAAGACAACCAGTGTACCATTCTCTACCCCCGGTTACTAAACGGAAAGCAACTAGGCAGAGGACATCGGTTCAACAGTCAGTGCAAAGGGCTTCGTCTACCCCACCTGTGTACAGTAGGGATCAGGATCCTGTTTCACCCACAGAGAGGGAACGCATACCAGTAATTCAACCAGAGCAGAACAGTATGGCTAGCCTAGAGGAGATGGTGCGCCAACTTCAGGAAAGCATGAAAACGATGCAGCAAGATGCTGTTCGACAGGCAGAATTTGCCAGGCAACAAGCCACAGTTATGAATGAGCAAGCGGATTTAATTATGAGATTGCGGCAGCAAACTGAGGCGTCAGCTTCACAACAAGTCCCTCCCCCGCTAAGGGTTCCGATACCCGAAGAGACACCAATCGCTCGGAATGTCCAAGAGGATACAGACATCCCAACGGGGCCAGCTCTACCCCCGATTCCGCCTCAACAATCCAAGGCGCCCACTCCTGTCAATTTATCAGATTCCCCCTTCGAGTCCGAGGTGGACCCTGTGACATTGAAAATGCACAAGCTTGAAAAGCTGTTCAAGAAATCTCAAGGTGCGAAGTCCATTCCGGACATTGGAGACGGATACATCGACACAGCCGTGACGCTGCCGGATCGGTTTAAGATGCCACAAATTGATCGTTTTGACGGATCTGAGGATCCCATGGTACACCTGCGACTATTTTCAAACGTCTTACGGCCAATGGGCCTCACCAGATTACAAAAGCTGTCTTTGTTTGGTCGAACCCTGTCAGGTGTGGCGGCCGCATGGTATGCCAAGTTAGAGGACGACGTCAAGAGAAGTTGGGACGAGATGGCTAAGGCCTTCATCCTGCAGTACTCATACAATACGCAAATCGAGATCACGACCCGGGATCTCGAGACAACGAGGCAAGAACCCAAGGAAAGCTTCTCAGAATTTGTAACTAGATAGCGGGCTAAGGCTTCAATGATGACCTTGAGACCCACAGACAAAGACCAGATTCGGATGATTGTGCGCAATCTTCAGCCGAAGCTAATGCAAAAGATGATTGTAGTCCCCTTTCCCACCTTTGCTGATCTGCATGAAATGGGGGTGCAGATCGAGGACGCCTTGAGACAAGGGTGGATTGATAATGACCGGGAGCAACCCCGCAGAACTTTCAATCGTAATACTAATGCAGGCCCGAGCGGCGCTACGACTGCCAGGACCTCCGAAGTGAGTATGGTCACCACTAACCCTTCCCCAAGAAATACGGCAGCCACACCATTCTCCGGTGCGTCCGGAAGCAACTCACAAACAGCCAAATACCCTCCCAGAAACACCAGAACCTTCGCTCCACTTTATATGCCCCTGTCCAAAGCTTTGGGGGGTTTGATCAGAAAAGGTCATCTGAAGCCCCTAGAGCCGCGGCCCTTACCTGAAAGACTACCCGCCACCCACAATCCAGCCAAGTATTGTGCGTTCCACCAGCAGCACGGTCATGACACCGACCTATGCTTTCGTTTACGTCATGAAATTCAAGATCTCATTGATAATGGGGTGATTTTACCCCCTAAGAAACCCAATGTTACCACGAATCCTCTCCCCACACATAACCAAGTTCCACCACCCAAAAGAATCAACTTCATCTACACTGGGGTCGCATCCTACGATCCTAGTATCTACATCACGCCCTCCTACTTGCCTAAGCCGAAAGTTTTCCTCCCTGATTGCACCGATTTGTGCATGATGGACGTCTCTATAACCCAACCCAAACCAGTGGTGGTGACCATCGAGAACAGGAAAGAGATTGTCGAACCAGAGTCTGCAGAATCCGGGAATGATGTTGGGAACACTTACAGTCCGAGTGACTACATTTCACCAGTAGGCCAGAATAGACCAAATGTCGAATTTCCAGTCGGGGGAGAGCTGTGTGTAATTCGAGGGAATAGTCCAAGACAGGAAACGGATGATTTGGCAGCCATGGAAGAGGATTTCGCCGAGTTCCAATTTTGCGATAACCAAGATTTAGAATATTCAGCCACCAACTGGTACGATAATGAAAAATCAGCAGAGGCCACGGGATGGTTAGACGATCAGCCAGATGTAATAGGGGAGTTCCAGCCAGAACAAGGCCCGGCAGGGGCGGGAATGTCCACAACGGCCGGGAGTGTCGAAGAGCAGAATACATCGCCGGAGAGCGCCGGTGTCGAGAGTTGCCCTCGAGAATGGAGCATTTTAAGTACAGGGATCAGTGAGCAATCTACTGCATTGACACAGTCAGAACAAGAGAGATTCGAGGATTCTGAGAGGATCAGGAAAGCAAAAGGCCACGTGGGGGTCGAAACCGCCACAAGTACGGAAATGAAGAATGCCGCGAGCATAGGGATAAAAGGTACTGCGAGTATCGGGATAGTTGTGCCAGAACCAGACAGATGCTTGTCAGCTGCAGATGGTATGTGGTGGGAAGACGACGATCTATGTCTGGCCCACACGGACGAGGATTGGAAAGGTAACCAACCAGATGATACTTGGTATATCGGCGAAGTCGATCACGTGACTAGGAGTGGACGGTATTTCAAGCCTCCACACCTAGATCAACCAGAGGCGTCTGGGAAAGATAATGAAGCAGAGAAACAAAAGGAGAAGCAACTCGAAGACGAGGCCGTATTGAGACAATTGAAAAAGATACAAGCAGACATCTCCATCTGGGGACTGCTTATGGCTTCTCGAGTACATAGGCAGGCTGTCCTTTCAGCCATGGATAAGGCCAAACTTTCCATAGATACCACGCCCGAACAACTGGTGGGCTTAGTCTTTTCGGGAGGAAGTTCCCTAGCATTGAGTTTTTCTGACAAAGAATTGCCACCCGAGGGTGCGAACCATAACAAGCCGCTCTACATCTCTGTCGAGTGCAGAGATAAATGGATACCTGTGGTACTTGTCGACACAGGGTCCGCCATCAACGTCTGCCCGGCAAGGACAGCTTATGCGATTGGTTTGAAAGTCGCGGATTTTGTGCCAACGGCCCAGGTGATTCGGGCGTATGACAACACAAGCCGGGAAGTGATGGGGACAGTTAAGATTCAAACAAAGGTTGGGCCGGGACAGCACGAGATAGATTTCCATGTCTTGGAGGTTCCTGCAACGTTCAACTTGCTTTTGGGTCGGCCGTGGCTGCATCAGGTAAAGGCGGTCTCCTCTACCCTACATCAAGTGGTGAAATACCCCTATGGGAAGGGAGTAGCCATTGTTTTTGGAAACTCATCAATTCATCCACCACCAGAGGTATCTACGCCTGTTCTAGAAATTGAGCACGGTATAGAAGATGTGTTCATATCAGGTTTTACCTTGGCCGAGGCTCGGGTTGTACAGAACATCATGGCAGCTAACGAAGGGGTGTATGTCAGTGCCCAAGCAGTCTATCTCATGAACAAACTCCAGCACATCCCCGGGATGGGATTAGGCAAGAGCGGCAGGAAAGGTGCCGCAGCATCGGCCGAAGTGCCACATAACCCCCATACCTTTGGTTTGGGCTACCTACCCACCAAAGAGGATTGGATAAGGAAAGGAAAGGAAATGGCCGGAAGGGCCAGGGCGAAACAGATGGGGAAGCCCTTTGACTTAATGCACCAGCCCATTCGGGGGACCCTAAACGGACGTTTCGTCCGGGAGAGGGAGGACTTTCCGTTCTGTGGCTTCCCAGAGCCGTGGCTCAACGCGGAGAAGAAGCGCGTACCGGGATTTGAGATTTTCTTTGATTTACAGTTACCTGAGGATGACATCGCCGAAGGGCAGGCAGATCTATCGGCTGAGGCTGAGCAAAGTAAGGAAGTACAGTCCGAGGACGCTGAAAATGAAATGGGGGCAGCGCTGGTGTGTCTGCTTTCAGATCCTCCGATCGAACAGAGATGCTTGGGGGATAGCTCCTCGGTATGTGTGATTGGGAATGAAGCGGTTGCGGGCCTACCATCAGCTATTTTGGATGCATCCATCGCACCTTCTCTCATCTGGCAATATGAAGAAGGCTTTTTATCAAGCAGCACCGGGTCAGGTAGTGAGCCGGAATCTGATTCTACCGAATCTTGTACGTCGGAATCAGATTCCAGCTCAACTGAGTCTGAGTCCGGTATTCCCGGGGGTGACAACCCGGATGCCACAGTCCTGTCTAGGTCGTCTTTTTCATTTTCTTTTGAGTATGTTGTAACAGAGGAATCTGACGGCTCGGAAGTATTTAATGAGAACGACGTGGATGTGGTTTCGGAGTATTTTTCTGTGCCTTTGATTTATTGCTTAAATCAGGATTTTCAAAACTTTGATGAAAACGACGAGGAAGAAATTCCTCCGGTTTTGCAACGGTTAATTGATCAAGAGCAGGAAAGATTTGTTAAACCTTTAATGGATGAAATCACTACTGTGAATGTTGGTACTGAGAAGGACCCGCGGCTGGTCCAGATCGAGTCCACGTTGTCTTCTGAGGAACGCGAGCGCTTAGTCGCTTTGTTAAAAGATTTCAAAGATGTTTTCGCGTGGTCCTACGAAGACATGCCTGGAATCGATCCTGAGATTGTACAGCACCGGATCCCTCTTGATCCCGAGGCCCGACCTGTCAAACAGAAGCTCAGAAGGATCCGCCTTGATTGGGCCCTTAAGATCAAGGAAGAGGTCACCAAGCAAATTGATGCAGGCTTCCTGCTGGTGTCTGAGTACCCGACTTGGTTGGCCAACATTGTTCCGGTGCCGAAGAAGGACGGCAGAATTCGGGTCTGTGTAGACTTCAGAGATTTGAACAGGGCCAGTCCGAAGGACGACTTTCCCTTGCCGCACATTGATGAACTGGTAGATTTCACGGCAGGACACACCTTGCTTTCGTTTATGGATGGTTTCTCAGGCTATAATCAGATAGTAATGGCGCCCGAAGACCGGGAGAAGACTGCATTCACTACCCCGTGGGGTACATATTGTTATCGAGTGATGCCATTTGGGCTGAAAAACGCTGGAGCTACCTATCAACGGGCAGCAACCACAATATTGCATGATATGATCCATAAAGAGGTCGAGGTGTATGTGGATGACATGATTGTCAAATCCAAAGAAAGAGAGGGCCACTACACCGCCTTACAAAAATTCTTTCAGAGGATCAGAGAGTTTCGGCTGCAGCTGAATCCCCAGAAGTGTACTTTTGGTGTTACAGCAGGGAAGATGCTAGGGTTTCTGATAACGCAAAGGGGCATCGAGGTCGACCCTTCCAAAATCAAGGCCATCTTAGAAATGCCACCACCGAGGACTGAAAAGGAGGTGCGAGGCTTTCTAGGTAAGGTGCAATTCATAAGACGGTTTATCTCTAAATTAACCTTGACTTGTGAACCACTTTTTGGCCTCCTGAAGAAAGGAAAGAAATTCCAATGGGACGGCCGATGTCAAGCAGCTTTTGAGCAGATCAAAGAGTATCTACAGAACCCGCCTGTATTGTCACCGCCAGAACCGGGGAGACCGTTGATATTGTATCTTTCGGTAACTGAGACCACCATGGGCTGCATGCTCGCACAGGAGTCAGAAGACAAAGTGGAAAGGGCTATCTACTATCTGAGCAAGAAGATGCTGGATTACGAGACCCGCTATACACCACTGGAGAAGGCTTGTTTGGCCTTGGTATGGGCTACCAGGAAGCTGCGGCACTACCTGTTAGCTCACTCTGTAACGTTGGTTTCACGTTTGGATCCCATCAAATATCTTTTCGAGAAACCAGCACTTACGGGTAGGCTAGCTCGTTGGTTGCTATTGCTTTCCGAATTTGACTTGAAGTATGTAACACGCAAGTCAGTGAAAGGAAGGGCGGTAGCGGAGTTCCTTGCCGACCATCCGGTTGAGGGGGATGAAGCGGTTGAGTACCTATTCCCAGATGAAGCCATTCTGCACATCGAAGATGAAACTTGGACGATGTACTTTGACGAAGCGTCAAACCAGTATGGGTATGGGATAGGAGTGTTGCTGATAGCGCCTGACGATTCCCGTATCCCTTTAGCATTCAAGCTCCAGTTCAGAGTCTCGAACAATGAAGCGGAGTATGAGGCATGCATTGCTGGTCTGGAAGCAGCCCTAGAACTAGGGGTAAGACGGTTGGACGTCATTGGGGACTCGAATCTTGTTGTGTCTCAAGCAAAAGGAGACTGGAAGGTCAAGGAGGAAAGGATGATAATCTACCACCAAACCTTGGATTTGTTAATTCCTCGATTTGAGAAGCTAAATTTCACCCACCTCGTAAGAGAGAACAACAGGTTCGCAGATTCACTAGCAACTCTATCTTCCATGATAGACATCCCGTCGGGAGTCCGGATGCGTCCAGTCATCATTGATCAGAAGTTTGCGCCAGCATACGAGTCAATTTCCGCCATAGATGAGGCCCAAGACGACAACCCCTGGTATTACGATATTTGGAACTTCTTGGAAAAGGAGACGTATCCCCTAGGGGCAAGCGCCAAGGATAAGAGGGCCATTAGAAGAATGGCTATTCAGTTCATCATCTGCGGAGGTAAGCTGTACAAAAGAGGTCATCTGGGAATGCATAAGCTCTGTGTAGAAGCTGAAGAGTCGAAGCGCCTAATGGAGGCCATCCACGGAGGAGAGTGCGGTGCACACATGAATGGAGTAATGCTGGCCAGAAAGATCCTCAGACAGGGCTACTATTGGTCAACCATGGAGGAGGATTGTATCGGCTTTGTTCAGCGATGCCACAAATGTCAAATCCATGCAAACCGTATGAATATCCCACCATCCAAGTTGTACAACATGACTTCCCCGTGGCCGTTTTCCGTGTGGGGGATCGATGTGATCGGAGCTGTTACCCCGAAGGGATCGAACGGACATGAGTATATCCTGGTAGCGATAGATTATTTCACAAAGTGGGTCGAGGCCCAATCATACGCGGTGTTGAAAGCGTCGCACGTCGCAAAGTTCATCAGAAACAACATCATTTGTCGCTACGGGGTGCCAAATGAGATCATCTCGGATAATGGATCCCACTTTAAGAAAGAAGTGGTCGACTTGTTGGAAAAGTATAACGTGGCTTTTCATAAGTCATCTACGTATCGGCCACAAACCAATGGAGCAGTTGAGGCCGCCAACAAGAACATCAAGCATATACTGTGGAAAATGGTGGAGACCTATCAAGATTGGCCAGATAAGTTGCCGTTTGCTCTGTGGGGCTACAGGACTTCAATTAGAACTTCTACCGGAGCAACTCCGTATTCGTTAGTTTTTGGAATGGAGGCTGTTCTACCTATTGAGATTGAAGTTCCGTCTTTACGGGTATTGGCCGAGTGTCAGATAGCTGAGGCAGATTGGCAGTAGAGCAGGTTCGAGGAACTTATGCTCTTTGACGAAAGAAGACTGAAAGCACTGTACCACGTTCAGAGTTACCAGCGCAGGATTGCTCGGGCTTTTAACAAGAGGGTTAAGTCCAGAAATCTAAAGGAAGGGGATTTGGTACTCAAAGACAACCGAGCTCCCATCCACGACCCGAGGGGCAAGTTCAGACCCAATTGGACTGGTCCCTACATCATCAAAGCTATCTGGTCAGGCGGAGCTGTGGTTCTGATGGACTTAGATGGCTTAGAATTCTCTCAACCGATCAATATGGACAAGTTGAAGAAATATTATCCTTGAGAGGCTCGCTAGGCCGAAAACCCGAAAGGGCGACCTAGGCAAAAGTTAGAGCACAAAAAATTAGAAAATATAAAAACTGAGCTCGCAAGGCTGAAAACCCGCAAAGGGCGGCCTTGGCAAAAGTTAGAGCGCAAAAGGAGAGTGAAAATACTCGAGCGAACCTAAGTCGGAACTACGTAAGGCTTGATTCCCATGTTTGGGATACGTAGGCAGCTTCATCCTGAAGTTCAGCCATAACACTTCCCCGATCAACTTTGTCCATTTGATCATCTCAGCCATCTTTGTCCATCAACATTCGTTGGAATCTCTGGTGCAGTGCCACTCAGACTAGGGGCAACTTTCCGTTGCTATGCAGTGCTGCGAGGCTTTGCAGACTAGGGGCAACTTTTCAGTTGCAGGGATTTGGGGTTGTGCATCTCAAGTGACAGATCTCAGACGTGTCCAGTTCTGATCCACATCAAAAATGTTTTTTGAGAAGTTTTAATAAAAGCTGACTTTGTTCAAATAAATCTTTTTACAACATTGACCATTTTTGGACCAAAGTGGAAAATTTTCAGTACCAGAACTTTCAATTTCATTGATTTCAAAACAGAGTTCTCCTGCTCTTACATACAATTGAAGTTGCTTTTTATTACATTCATAAAAGAAAACTTGAAAGTACTAATAAAGCAATAAATCTGGGGCATAGTCAAGTCAGGTGTTCCTGCGCCCCCTCCCAGAGCTGGTCGAAGCCTCTGATGCCAAGCTGGGCCCGATCTGTGCTTCTTCATTGAGCCAATCTATGCACTCGTCAGACAAAGTGCAACTGAAAGTAAGAGCGGGGGCCAGGAGTTCTCTCATCCTCCACGCAGTGGCTTGCCAAGCGAGCTGTGCGCCTCGGGCTGGAAATACAGCATGATACTCTATCCCCTCTGGCGGGCAGGTCTGATCATGGCCAAATTGGCGTCGAATCCGAAATGGGAAATAGAATACACAGTGAGTGAGACCAATCAGTTGAATCCCAGTCTACCGAGGCATATTGTAACTCATTGCCGGAAGGTTCAACCAAGGGCACCGCCAAGCAATACGGTCTGCGGACAAGTGGCACATCCAAGCGAACCACCATTCCTCATCCAAGGCATTGACTAGACGATGCCGGAAGAAGTAGCCGCGAGCTGAATATGCGGGGCAGGAGTCCACAACCTGCAGTTTATCCATCAGCCACACCTGGGGAGGGATTGAAAATGAGAGATTAAAGAATAGAGAGATGTACGAGGAGAGAAGAGTGAGAATGGGGTTTTGTGAGAAAAGACTGAGCTCGAGGGCCGAGTGATGTGAGCAATACAGAAATACGAGATTGGGTGGGAAACATTACCTGTAGTAGT
This sequence comes from Camellia sinensis, assembly GCF_055761805.1. NCBI lineage: Eukaryota > Viridiplantae > Streptophyta > Magnoliopsida > Ericales > Theaceae > Camellia > Camellia sinensis. Next base: position 174,660,176 of record NC_138962.1, on the reverse strand, counting down.
AGTGGACTCCCCACCAATCTGCACGTCTCATGACGATAAAAGGCGTCTAAGCCCATTAGCGTCTCGGCCAGAGCCATGGCAATACAGCTCTTGCCCTCCTTCAAGCCTTGGGCAACCTCAATCAACCGGATACTAGCCCCTCCAGACCCTGAAATGAACAGGAAATTGGACAGCATGCACAAGCAGAGGGCGTGCCGTCGGAAACCTTGCCAGTGATGGTTGCTGCGATCACCAGCATCAGAAAATTGATTGACCAAACTCGGAATGTCTAACATCCCGTCGCCCATTAGAGACCGAGCATCGCGCATGCTGAGTCCGCACATGCGCCCTAAGGATTGGGCATGACCAAAATTAAGTTGGGGCAGGAGCTCCTCGTCGCGCTCGGACTCCATTAAAGTTCGGAAATCTTCAAAGGTAGGACATATCTCTTGCCCGGCGAAGCTAAAGACATGAGTCACCGGATTCCAAAACCTTGCCGCGGCATGAAGAAACGGGAAGTGCAAGGGGGTACGACCCAAAGTGAATAGTGCATTTATGCCAAAGCCCCGGAAATTCACTTTTTCCGAGCCATCCAAGCTAGCAATCCAAGCTGTGAGGTTTTGAGCAAGAAACTCTTCCATTAGAGCAAATCAGTGTGAAAATGAGAAAAACTACGAAGCTGGGATCTTTTGTAGGAGATAAGGTTGAGTGGGGAACAGGTGTCAACATTCTGGTGGTCCCCCTCGTTTAGTGCCGGCCGGCCACAAAATCTGCCGACCGGCCATTTTAGTTTGCCGACAAAACAGACACATGGCCGGTAGCCACTCCTTGCAGCCGGTGGTCCCTACACCATGCCGGTGGACTTCCTTCTGGTTTCCTGAGCTGTTTATGCTAAGAATTGGGGAACTTCACCACCTCCAACCCCCTCCCCGGCAATAGACTCTTGCGGAGCCACGCCTGTCTGCTTGTCGAGTTTTTGAACATTTGCTTATCGAGTTGTATTTCGCTCTCTTTGAGCTCTTGATTTGTTTATCGAGTTGTATTCACACTTGTTTGGTTGCATCATGTCCTTGTTTTGCTTATCGAGTTGTAAGCCGGTTCACTACCTGATTATTACGATGGCAAATTTCCAAAATGAGTTCAATTTCGTTCACATTTGCGGTGTGATACCCTGCGATGCGATGCACAGAAGATCCACAAATGCAACATCTTTTGAATAAAATGATTTGTTTCATTCCCATCACATGTTTTGCAAAGTGTGTGAATTTTAAGAAAGAAAATAAAACCTGCCTGAGGCAGTGCAATGTGCTTAAACTACTAGTAAAAAGGAAAATAAAGCGTAGAATGGCAGGGTAGCCGAGTATCAGAATCGATACCAGTGAAACTCCCCTTGCGGTTAACGCACCTTCCGCATCTTTGTTTGGGTCAGCCACGTCGTTGGACGCCCTCACAATACGGGAAATCACACCTTTGAAACGTGAACCTTCGAGTTGACCTCAGGCCACAACTTCTGCGAGCAACCCTCGATGCGTGCGAAGAATGCCCCGCCCCATATCCTTTTCATGCTTTGTGAACTCCACAAATTATTTCAATTATGCTATGTAATGGTACATCCTTTCTTTACTTGCGTAGACCGCATGCTTAATTCCATTACCTGCGTAGACCGCATGTTTTGATTGCGTAGACCGCATGCTTAATTCCATTACCTGCGTAGACCGCATGTTTTGATTGCGTAGACCGCATGTTTAGTTTCATCACCTGTGTGGACCGCATGTTTTGATTGCGTAGACCGCATGCTTAATTCCATTACCTGCGTAGACCGCATGTTTTGATTGCGTAGACCGCATGCTTAATTCCATTACCTGCGTAGACCGCATGTTTAGTTTCATCACCTGCGTAGACCGCATGTTTTGATTGCGTGGACCACATGCTTAATTCCATTACCTGCGTAGACCGCATGTTTTGATTGCGTAGACCGCATGCTTAATTCCATTACCTGCGTAGACCGCATGTTTTGATTGCGTAGACCGCATGCATAATTCCATTACCTGCGTAGACCGCATGTTTTGATTGCGTAGACCGCATGTTTTGATTGCGTAGACCGCATGCTTAATTCCATTACCTGCGTAGACCGCATGTTTAATTCCATTACCTACGTAGACCGCATGTTTTGATTGCGTAGACCGCATGTTTAATTTCATTACCTGCATAGACCGCATGTTTTGATTGCGTAGACCGCATGTTTTGTTTGCGTAGACCGCATGATTTATCGATTTCATTACCCGCGCAGACCGCGTGTCTTGATTGCGTAGACCGCATATTTAATTTCAATACCTGCGTAGACCGCGTGTTTTGCTTGCGTGGACCGCATACTGGTCAATTCCATTGCCTGCGTAGGCCGCATGCTTATGATCAATTTCGTCGCCTGCGTAGACCGCTTGCTCCTCTTACCTAGTTGTATTTCCATATGCATTGTCATGCTCCCCACTTGCTTTGCGCTGTCACGCATTTCGAGTACACTACTTTGCATGTTGCTAACGATATTGTACCTGTTAAGTTTGTTTTCTTTTCAGGCACGATATTGTATGTACGGTTCATTTGAGGTTGATGCAACCAGACGGGCCGCACAGGTATTGTATCTCACGAGTGAGACGTATTGAGAATGGCATAATTCTCTTACATCCTTTCTGCATTATAGTGTAGTTTGAGGTGTGCTAGCTTAAAACTGTCGCATGTATGCTTCGTTACAGCTTTCTTTGCGTGATCATGAGTTATGCTCGGCTCTGCATTGTCTTGCATTTTGCCCCTGCCTTCGGGCGCATATCTTGATTGTCTTGCATGTTTGTCTGAGTCTTCGGCCTTGTCAAAAATGGGTCGTCTCTGGGCTTTGACATTCACTCCCGTCATTGTTATGACTTTCGAGTTCTGTCAAAGAGGGGCAACTGTAGACACCCCATTTTTGACCGTCCTCAAGACTTGGACGTCACCGTTTGAACACTCGGTGATCATCCATGTATGTGTTCGTTTAGAGTTCCCGGAGGTCTCGGCTCGCGTGCCCTGCCTCAGGATCTCCGAACTCAACCGTTTAGTGTCTGGTTTTGCACCAAACACTTGCGTCTTGCCTTTGAGAGGCAGGGAATGCCTTGTGAGACATCCCCACACCCCACCGGCAGTGGCTAGAGGCCACCGGCTGGCCTTTTGCTGCCATCGGCACTTTTGTTTGCCGGTCGGCACATTTTATTGTCGGTCAGCATAGATTGTTGCCGGTCGGCACTGTTTTTTGCCGAAATAGCATTTTTGGGTAGCCGACCACTGTTCATCCACTTTATGGAGATATTTTGTGCCAGCTGTGATAGCTGGCACCAACTCTTCCCCCCTCCATGTATGGAGGGATTTCCCTCTAGCCAAGCTTGTTGAATAAGCTTTGCAAGAGGGAGTCCTATAAGAGGAGGGTCTTCCTCTTTGATCTAGGTTAGCTTCTTACAACCAAAAACCAGACCTTTGAGATATAGATACATATTATCTCTATACCTCCCCCTCTCTCCTCCTTTGTGTGTGTTTCTTAGCTCAAAAGGTGGTTTTTACCTTACTTTTGCACCATTACACACACCATTACACCTTACTCCGAGATTGAGGGACTTGGAGGGGTTGTTTCTTGAGTTTTGGACTGGTTTTGATCCAAAGAAGGAGGCTAGACTATTTGTTCCTCAAAGGTTCTTCAAGGGTGAGCATCTTGATTTATATTCCCCAAACTTGCAATAGTTTTTTACCTATCTAGCTTGCTGTTTTAGCTCTTGTGTATAACATAAAAAGGGCTTGTATTTTCCTTCTTTAGCCCTTTCATTAAGGTCATTTTGTGGTTTGAGTGCAAACTCCCCCTTCTAAGCCTTGTTTGATCCATTTTGGTGCCTCTTTCATAAGGTTTTGTTCACTTCAGTGTTTTGGTCTTTTGACCACTGAAAATCAGTGTATTTTAGTGTCAAAAAAGGATGGTTTGAAGTCTTGCATAGGGGAGGGACACCCCTCTCCCTTCTTGGTTTTGTTTCCTTGAGTTGTGGCTCAAAAGGGTAGCATGTGTGCTTGATGATCCTTGGCCTCATTTCAGATTTTTTTTTGGGTATTTTAGGTCATATGCAACCTCTGTTTTTGGCCGGATTTATGCCTCCTTGCATGCTTGTAATACTTGCTTTGTATTGCTCCACTTTGCTTAGAAGTACATCTCATGATTAGGCCATGATTCTTGTGTATGTTGGCTTAGTCCCATGAAGCTTTTAGTATTGTTTTTCCATGCTTAAAGTTTGGTGGTTATCCATTTGATCATGCTTGACATGTTTGTTAGGGTTGTTTTGTATTTTGGCTTGAAAGCTTTGAGCATGTTGACTTCTAGCATGCATGTTTGAGATTACCCTCATGATTTTAACATCACCAAGGACCACATTTTAGCGCAAGACTCATGTTTGTATGTGTGCATGCATGACCTCTTTCATGCCTTGAGGATGTGTCCTCTTATGCCTAGGAGTGAGCCTTAGTGCATTTGTTTCATGGGAGGTACTTTAGCTGTCATATTAGGAGGTTTTGGGGTCCCATTTTGCATGTAAAAATTCTGTTTTTACTTTGTTTTAATCATGCCATGAGTGGTCATGTTGATGAGAGTGAAATGTTTCCTTTTTGTGCCTTAACCATAGGACTTTTGGCTTGCATGTTGGCATGAACATTGGTCCATCTATCGGACACTTTTGGCCACTGTTTTGAGGAGGGTGAGGGTCTTCCCCTTTGCCATTTTAAGCCATATTTGCATGATTGCTTCATGATTGATGCATGGTTGCTTCGCATGTTGTTGTAGCATGATGATTCTATTGCTCAAAGCGTCCATGTTTACATCACATTTGTGCCTTGTATGTCTAATATTGCATGCTTGCCATACTAGTTGCATGATTCTTGGCATACCTTGCACATTGATATCATGTTGCATTTTGAGCCATGTTTTGCATAACATGCATTGCATTACTTGGTTTGGGGTGTCAAACCAAGTGTGAGAGTTGAGGGGCGTTCATACCACAAGTGATGTAACGCGTCTTAACTTTCGGTCCCCGAGGCCTTTGACTTCGCCATGATAAGGTTTCGGAGTTCATTGTGTTTGTTGCATACATCCTTACATTAAGTGGCAAATTTGATCCTTTGAGTCATCATGCACCATTGATGGCTCAAAGATCGAAGGTCATGCTTCTTTGAGTTCAAAATATGATAGGAAGTATGACCATGCTTACATGTGTCCAAAAACTCCATGCCATGCACTGTCTGTTCTCTGTTTGCTGTCAAATTGTCTTCTGCAGGAAGTTTCTGCCGACCGGCAGAATTTAGTGCCGACCGGCACTATCTGGAGTGCCGAGGAATCCAACAAATGCCGATGGGAACTGTGAAGTGCCGGTGGTAATTCTGTCCGGCCGGTGGCACTCTGCAGGATGCAAGGAACTTGCTCCAGTACTTTGGCAATTTTCAGAAAGACAAGGCAGTACAAACAGAGGCGGCAGGAGTATAGTACGGGTTTTCCAGACGAGACAGATTCGAGCATGCATCATTCACGCATCCCGAGGCAGAGGCTGCGGCTACCCTTTTCTTTCCTTCGCCACCTTTTCTTTTAAATTAAATTAGAAATTTTTGTAATAATTTTATTTGTTTATTATTTGGGACTGTAATATTCATTCGGACCCTCTGAGTGAGGGTAAACATGTAATAAGTGTGGGTGAGTGTGTGTATGTCTTCCAATCCCCATTTCTTTCTTCCCTTTTATTTACCTGCTTATGATGGTAGATTAGGGCATTTTCGAAATTAGCATACCTTATGATATGCATGCGTGCATTCATGCATTTGTTGACATGCACCGGGCTCGGTACATCATACTAACCGCATTCGTATTTTCAAATTCCAAAATTGAATACATGAATCAGTTGGTTGCATATCGTATGCCATATTTAGGTTAACCGAGCCTGACTAAAATTGCATCTTGTATGTGTTGCATTAGGCAAAATAACATGAACTAGGACATGCACATTTTGCTAACTAGTTTATTGTTTTGGCACGGAGTACAATGTAAGTAGTTATGTTTTAGCATCCAGCATGCGTGTGAACGTTGCCATAACAGTATGCTTGCCATGCGGCTAAGTGCTTACATGAGATAAACTGCTTGAATGCCTGTGGATGGAGGTCAAATGGCTTAAATTGGGATAATGCGTTAAAACTGCGATTTTTTTTAAGCCCACTAGATAGTGGCAAAACCATCTTTTCCAAAAGCCCACTTGAGGGTGGCAAAATCTGTATTTTAGCCTACTTGCGAGTAGCAAACCATTTTCAAAATAAACATGAAATGTTTTGTTCCAATTTGAGCGATTTGGTCTATACTTGTTTGCTGTGCGCATAACATAGTAATTCTAGGCTAATAAAGGGAATAAGAACACATAACGTTTTCAAAACTAGATATCACGGTTAGTAGAGGCCGGTCTTCGGACCGGGCGAAAGGGGGTGCTCATTGTTGACCTTCCCCGATCGTACCCAAGCTCCCGAGCCGAGACAACTCCGGTGATGACGGACATGTGGCCTTCGGCACTGAGTCAGGGTTTCCTAAATTTCTCCATTTTAAAATATTTAGGTGGCGACTCTGTATCTGGCAAAGCAGTCCATGTTTGGCACTACTTTTTTAAAAACCTGTTTCCCAAAACAATTTGCCAGATTTGGACTCTTTGGTTCAGATTAAGAACCGCGACGATTCGAGAGTCCGAGCTGTAGTAACCCCAAATGAACAGAACGGGACTAACCCTCCCGGGGCGTTCGGGGGATGTCTACAGTGTTGTTTTGGAAAAATCTTTTCAAAAATGGAACAAAAACCTTGTTTTGTTAAAAACCCTGTAACTTGGGAATTTTGGGAAAAATTTGTGATATTATGAAATTGATACTTGATAATTTTCCATATGAGTAAATAATAAAGGAAATTCAATAGTTGTATCAAATGAAGAGATTTCATGAGAAAATGAGAAGTTGTAGAATTGTAAAGCTTGAGCAATAGTTTATTGGTTTTATTGTGGAAAGACCAAATGCTGAAAATGATGTTAACCATTTGGAGATTCCATGAATGTTGATATTTTTATATTGTCTCTTGGAATAATATACTATGATGTTATATTGATAAGAGATGTGGAATTTGATCTCAATAGAGGATTGTGTGGACAAATTGAGAAATTGAGAAATTTCAAGGTATTGATATAGAAATATATTGCATCGGCACTTGATTTTATTATCATCACCTTTTGAATTGGCATTGTTGAGATATCAAAATGGAATCTTATTATTGTATTGGACATTTGCATTGTCATACCATTTTGTCATTGATGGAATTGTTTTGAATATTGCTTTGGAAAAATGTATTGTTTTGAGAAAGAAAATTGCTTTGTGAAACAAAATCATATTGATTTGTTTAGGAATAAATATGTTGGTAAGTCCGGATAGAGGGGTGTAGATGGCATTGTTAAGTTGGCCTAAGTGTCCAGGGTGAAAACTAAAAACATGCGCGGAGGAGGTACTACGTGCCTTCTGGTTAGCTACCGGTAAAGTAGAGATTGGTAGTGCTTGTTGTGCCTATTTGCAGACACCAACCTAGGGATTACCTAAGTCGTAGTTACCGTCCCTTTGAGCTACATTGAAATTGTTGAATTGTTAAATTCTCAAGATTGTATTGTGCACAAAGGTTTCAAAAGATAAAGATATATGTTTTTGAACATAGCATGGCATATGCATTCATCCCATGAGATTGTATAAATGTATATACTTTGTTTAGATTTTCCTACTGGGTTTTGTGCTCACCCTATGGGATTTTGGTGCAGGAAAGGATGTGATGATTCAGCTAAGTTAGAGGCATGGAATATGTTTTGAGAGCACAAGCTCTTTTTTTTGTTGTAATTATTTTTGACAAGCCAAGGGCTATATATATTTGGGTTCGAAACCATTTTTGTGTAATAGGGCTTAAGTCCTGGAATTTGTAGCCCTTAAGGGCATTTCTTTGCATTGGACTTATTATGCCACATGCTATAGATTCATATACTAGGGATGTTGAATGCATAATTGCATGTGGAATATTCTTTTGTAAATCTCTTGATGGTTATGAATACAAATGTTGGAGATTTGAGGTTAATGTCAATATTGAGACTTACTTGTGTTTACATTAAATAATAGATGTTGGAGAATCTTTATTGTGTTAATTTTCGGTGGTATTAGAGCTACCGGATTTGAATACTTGGGGCTCATGGGAAGTGGTTGTTTATCCACAATGGGTTCACTCAATTAGGAGATGTTCCATATTTTAAGTGTTATGTGATAACATGTTTATATGACTAGATGGGTATGGGATTGAACTTTTAGGATGAGGTTTGCGCCTATTAAATTCCTTGAGGTCTTATTAGAAGGGTACTTGATCAATACTCGTTCTAATAAGAATTCTTGGTATTTCATAGGACAAATTTCATCATAAAGAAATAATCTATATGTGTTTATGTGAATACGTGCTTATGTGGAATGAAACTAAGTGTTTTGTGATATGGAAATGCAAGGAATTGTTGTAATAAGGCGTGTGAGATAAGTTGCATGCACAAATGAGTTTGTGTACTAAATTGTTTACTTTTATCCTTAATTAGGATGTCAGAGAGAGGTCAAGTCCATGGTGGTAGAGGCGGGAGGCACGGTAGGACTTGCCGAGGTGTGCATGAAATACTGGTTCATGAGGTTCCAGTACAAGAGGAAGGGTTTGGCCAAGCTAATGCAGCCGAGCAAGCAGGCCAAGCTGATGTGGCTGAGCAAATGGGACAAGCGGGAGTCTTGGAACAAATGGGCCAAGCCACAATAGGTATCCTAGCCCAAGAAATTGTGGGGGCTTTGAGAGAGTCTATGAACATTTTAAGGGCGGAGAACCCAGCCCGAGAGAATGTCGTAGAGCCAAGGGCGAGTTTTCTTACTATGGAGTTTTTGCAAGCAAAGCCGGACAAGTTTCATAGTAGCCCTGAGCCCAAGAAGGCGGATGAGTGGCTCAAGCAAATAGTGAAGACATTTGAGATGCTTCACATTGAAGATAATGAGCTAAGGGTGACTCTAGTGAGTTACTACCTCAAAAGGGATGCATGCCAATGGTGAAAGTACGCCAAAGGTAGAGTGGAACAGACATGGGAGGCTTTTGTCATTGCTTTCCAAGACAAGTAGCTACCTCCCACTGCTAGGGAGAGATTGAGGCAAGAATTTCAAAACCTCAAGTAACTTAGCTTGTCCATGGCCAAGTTTGAAGCGACCTTCACTAGCTTGTCCCGATTTGCACTAGAGTTGGTGGCAACGGAGGAGTGCCATTGCATAGAATTTGTGAAGAGATTGAGAATGAAGATTTTGTTCAAGGTTGTCAGGAATATGATTCGAAACTATGACCGTCTCGTGGAGGCGGCGGCACGTGTAGAGATTACTGTGCAAGCCGAGGAGGAAAGATTTCGATGTTCGAGGTCTAGAGGCCAAGAATCGCATGGGGACTTTAGACCTAGCAAAAAGAATAGGGGCACTTCTTTATCCCAACCCCAATCATAGCAGTCTAGATCTAGTTTTCCTTTGCCAAGTGCTGGCTCGGGGAGGAATGCTTAGGGGAGCTTTACTTGTTTCAAGTGTGGCCAACCGGGTTACAAGGCTAATTCCTACCCACAGAAGGGAGGAGGGCAGCAGATGTTACCACCACCACCTCCTAACCAATCTCAGAGTTAGTCCCAGAGTAGGGGACAAAGACCTACTTTCTTTTAGTGCGGTCCGTCGGGGAACGTGAGGAGAGCTTGCCCACAGGTGGAAGGCACATCTGGCGCATTAGGGTCAAGGCAGACTCAAAGCAATTAGCAGGCTTATTCAGTCCAGGCCTTACGAGCAAATCAAGGAGCCGCTTCGGCTCTGTCAGTTCAGTAGGCCTATGCTTCGAGAGATGAGCAGGTTAATCTGAGGCCACAAGGGCATGTGTATGTTATTACAACGCTAGAGCAATTGCTAGGATCCTCTGTTATGAGAGGTATTTTTATTGTGTGCAATTCTTTGGCTAATGTGTTGATAGATACGGGTGCACTGCATTCATTAATATCTTTTGTTTTTGCTTCTGCATTAAGGTTAGAGGTGGCTCAGTTAGCGTCTCCACTCAAGGTAGAATCACCAGTTAGGGGTAAGGTTAACCTGGACGGGGGATGTCATGGTTATACGATAAAGGTTGTTGGGCACCGACTTTCTTTTACATTTGTGTTGCTAGATATGTCGAGTTTTGATGTCATTTTGAGCATGAACTGGTTGTCTTCTTATCGTGCTATTATTGACTGTTACCGTTAGAGGGTTATGGTGTGCACCTCGAGTGGTGACTATTTTTATTTTCTGGGAGACCGAGCTGATAGAGTCTTATCGGAAATTTATGACCCTCGTGGTAGTGGCGAGCTTAGTTGTCTTTTTACAACTCTCTTGGATAGTTAGAGTGATAGGGTCCGAGTAGAATTGTCGAGGGTAGTTTGTGAATACCCAAATATTTTTCCCAACGATCTTACTAGTTTGCCACCCCACTGGGAGATTAAGTTCTCCATTGATTTAGTGCATGGCACGACACTGATTTCCATGGCACCGTATAAATTTGCACCCTTAGAACTGCATAAGTTGAAGATTCAACTCCAAGAACTTTTAGACCAGGGCTTCATTCGCCCTAGTACTTCACTAGTGGTGTACTAGCTCTCTTTGCGAAGAAGAAGGCTGGGTCGTTACAGTTATGTATTGATTATCGCAAGTTGAATCGAGTTACCGTTAAAAACAAGTATCCTCTACCCAGAATAGATGATTTATTTGACCAACTTAGAGGGTCTCGTTGCTTTTCGAGGATAGACTTGAGCTTGGGGTACCATCAATTGAGAGTTTGGGAGGAGGATATCCAAAAAACGGCCTTTCACATGTGTTATGGCCCTATGAATTCCTTGTAATGCCTTTTGGTTTAACCAATGCTCCTCCTTTCTTTATGGACTTGATGAACCGAGTCTTTTGAGAATTCTTAGACCGCTTCATGATCATCTTTGTGGACGACATCTTGATTTATTCAACCTCAGAGGAGGAACACGAGGAACACTTATGGATAGTACTTGACTTGCTTAGGGTGCACCAATCGTATGCTAAATGTGAGAAATGCGAGTTTTAGTTTACTAAAGTGAACTTTTTGGGGCATGTTGTGTCGAGAGAAGGAGTAACTGTAAACTCCTTTAAGACAGATGCCATGCAAGATTGGGAACAACCTAAAAATGTTTTTGAAATCCAGAGTTTCCTGGGATTAGACGGGTATTATCATCGTTTTGTAAAGGACTTCTCTAGACTAGCTGCACCGCTGACTAGGTTGACAAGAAAAGGTGTCAAATTTGTATGGAACGGGACATGTGAGAAGTCATTTCAAAAACACAAGACTAGATTGACCACCGCACCAGTTTTGATAATTCTAGAAAGTGGCTTGGGTTACACCGTTTATTGTAATGCGTTCCGGGATGGACTTGGTTATGTATTGATGCAATCAGGGAAGGTTGTGGCCTATGGTTCACGATAATTAAAAACTCACGAGAAGAACTTTCCCACCCATGATTTAGAATTAGCGGCGGTAATTTTTGCTTTGAAGATTTGGAGGCATTACTTGTATGGTAAAAAGTTTGATGTTTTCTCCAATCATAAGAGTCTAAAATACTTGTTTTCCCAAAAAGACTTGAATTTATGCCAACAAATATGGATGGAATTTATGGAAGATTATGACTTTGAGTTACACTATCATCCAAGGAAGGCCAATGTAGTGGCCGATGCCTTGAGTTAGAAATCTGTGAGTAGTTTGGCAAGTGTGGCCATTCAGAAATCGGATATGCTAGGCAATGTCAGTGAGTTTGATTTGCATTTGGGTAAGTCCAGCGAGGGTGCTACCTTGCTCACTTTGATTGTTCAACCTATCTTGATTAGCAGAGTTATAGAGGCATAACAAGGTGATTGTGAGGTGGAGACAATCTGTGATAGGATCTCCGACGGGAAGGAAAAGAAGGGTTTAAACATACACTCGGATTTGAGGGTGAGGTATCTAGACCGTTTGTTTGTGCCAGAATCTTGTAGAGATGAGGTTCTCCAAGAATTTCATCACTCACACTTTATGGTACATCCGGGAGGCACCAAAATGTATCATGATCTTAGTCGCTAGTTTTGGTGGAGGGGTATGAATCACTTTATTTGTTTCGAAATGCCTTACTTGTCAACAAGTGAAGGTCGAGCACCAAAAGCCAGCAGATTTTCTATAACCCTTACAAATAGCCAAGTGAAAATGGGAGCATGTTACCATAGATGTTGTAGTTGGGATTTCTTAAAAATAACGGGGCAATGATGTCATTTGGGTGATTGTTGGTAGGTTGACTAAGTCTACGCACTTCATTCTGATGCGCACCGGCGACTCGGTTGAGCATTTAGTAGAGTTGTACATTAGAGAGATAATTCGATTTCATGGGGTCCCTGTGACCATTATCTCGGATAAAGTTCCTCGTTTTACAAGCGTTGGGAATTAAGTTGACCTTTAGCACCGCTTGTCATCCTTAAACCGATTGGCTATCAGAGCGCACCATTCAGACTTTGGAGGACATGCTTAGAGCTTGTGTCCTTGATTTCAAGGGGACTTGGAAGATGCACCTACCATTGATTGAGTTTGCCTATAACAATAGTTATCAGGCTAGTATCGAGATGGCACTGTTTGAGGCCTTGTATGGCTAACCTTGTAGATCACTAACTTGTTGGGCCAAGGTGGGTGATGCACCGTTGTTGGGCCCGAAGTCTGTTAGAGAGATGAACGAGAAAATTGCTCTCATTCGAAAGAGGTTTGCTACGGCTCAAAGCTGACAAAAGAGTTATGCTGATAAGGGAAGACAACCTCTATCTTTCGAGGTTGGTGACCATGTGTTTCTTAAGATCTCGCCAAGACGAGATTTGATGAGATTTGGTAAGAGTGGTAAGTTGTCTCCAAGGTTTATTAGGCCTTTTGAGATTTCAGATCGGATTGGAGAAGTGGCATACCGTTTGGCCTTACCGCCGCGGCTTTCTGGGGTTCACAACATGTTCCATGCATCTATGCTTAAGAAGTATGAACCAGACCCTTCACATGTACTTAATTGGGTTGATTTGGAGGTATACAAAGAGCGACTGGTTCAAATTTTAGATGCCCGAGAACAAGTGTTGAACGGTAAGACCAAACCATTAGTGAAGGTGTTGTAGAGGCATCATGGGGTTGAGGAAACAACATAGGAACGGGAGGCGGAAGTCCGCTCCAAGTATCCAGATTTGTTTGAGAATGCTTAGTTTGTTCTCGATTGTAATTTTCTCTCGTGTTTGAGAATAAATCGTTGAAATTGTAAACCACTTGTTGTTATGTTGTTGTTGTCCTTTGAGCATGAGAACTATTGTAGGATTGTTACAATTGTCGTTGAACTTGTGCTTATGACTATCATATTAGTGGTTGTTGGATTGTGGCCTTGGCCCATGGAAAGATTTAGATAATGACAGTAAAATGTCGTTGAGATTGGGATCTCCTTGTTATAATTGATTTGCTGCTATTGTGGAATTATTTCGTCATTAGTGTGGTTATTACCACTTAGAGCCTTGTTGTTGTTTCGTTCTTGTTCTTGGAGGTATTAGTGAGAGATGTAACCAAATTTCGAGGAGGGGAGGGGGAATTTCCTAAGAATGGGAGGTTTTGATGTCTCGAGGGTTTGGGCTTGAATTGTATGCATTTCTTTCGGTGTTTTGTTTACCGTATCTGGTCATTGAGACTCATTTTCTACTCTTACTTAACTTCTCTTAACTTTTCCGGGTTGCAAATTTCGAGTTTTTGGCTTTGGAACTTGTTCGAAATACAAAATCAAACTCTAGTTTCTAGGCAAAACCAATCATGCAGAATTGAGAGCCGCCCGAGCTGATCATTACAGAGTCTCATTCAATGTGTTCGGTTTCATTTTTCTGAATTCAATTTTTTTAAAATTGAGTTTTTTTTTTTTGTTTTTCATGTTTTTTTTTAGTGAATATTTTTTAGATTTTAAAACTTTTTTAAACGTACCTTACTTAGATGTATCTAAATAGTAAATTATTTGTCAAAAAATATTTTAAAAAATTAATAAATACACAATATTATGAAAAATGTATTGAATTTTCATTTTTTTTTTTTTTGTATTTTTGGTATTCAGTGAATTTTTTTAAAGATTTTGTCCACAAATATTATACTTTCGAAGTGTATTTATGTTAGGTGTGTCTAAAAAATAAAATAAAATATTTGCTTAAAATATTTAAAAAATCAGTAAAAACAAAAAATACGGAAAACGAATAAGTAAAATTCTCTGAAAAGTGAATTTTAAAAACTGGAAACAAATAGAATGATTGGTTTTCTGGGTAGAAAACCACTTGAGCGGATTTTGGGTCCCACTCGAGCGAATTTTAGGAGGTTTTTCTGCGCATCTTTCTGGAGTAATCCGCCTGTGAAGGGAAAATTTCACTTGTCCAGATTAGGAATTCCGCTCATGCGGAATGGAAACCGCTCGGCTGAATTTTGACGCCTCTGTCCCAAAATTCGTGCTCTTTTCCTCAAAACTGATGCCAAAAATATTTTTTTGCATAGATTTTCTTCTCTCTCTATATATATTCATCTATTCTCTTCATTCTCTCTAAAAACACACCCAAATCCAACTTCTCTCTAGCATATAGCTCTAATCTTTAAGAGTTTGAGGGGGCTTCTTATACCAAATTGAAGAGGGCAGCAAGGGCTACGTTTATAACCGATTGGATCTTGTTTTCACCAACGTTGATTTCTAGGGTTTTCTTGCTCTTCATCTCCCAAGCTTGAAGTATGGATAATCTTTGAGTTATATATATATATATATTTGCAAGTTTATACATGTTTGAGTATTTCATTATGTTTTGAGTTATGATTTTGGGTTGTTAAATCCTAGATGAAGTTAGAAGTTGATTTTACCTATTTGTCCCAAAATTTTTGAGAATACGGGCATGTTCTAAAGCGTGGATGTTGTTTTGGAAAAATCTTTTCAAAAATGGAACAAAAACCTTGTTTTGGTGGAAAAAAACTAGGGGATTTTAGGAAAAAGTTGTGATATTATGAAATTGATACTTGATAATTTGCCTTCTGAGTAATTGATGAAGGAAATTCAATAGTTGTATCAAATGAAGAGATTTCATGAGAAAATGAGAAATTGTAGAATTGGAAAGCTTGAGCAAGAGTTTGTTGTTGTTATTGTGGAAAAAACAAATGCTAAAATTGATGTTTACCATGTGGAGAATTCATGAATGTTGATATTGTTGTATTGTCTCTTAGAATAATATACTACAATGTTATATTGATAAGAGATGTGGAATTTGATCACAATCAATTGAGAAATTTCAAGACATTGATATAGAAATATATTGTATCGGCACTTGATTTATTATCATCACCTTTCGAATTGGCATTGTTGAGATATCTAAATGGAACCTTATTATTGTATTGGACATTTGCATTGTCATACAATTTTTTCATTTATGCAATTGTTTTGAAATTGCTTTGGAAAAAAGTATTGTTTTGAGAAAGGAAATTGTTTTGTAAAATAAAATCATATTGATTTGTTTTGCGATAAATATGTTGATAAGTCTGAATAAGGGAGTGTAGATGGTATTGTTAAGTTGGCCTGAGTGTCCAGAGTAAAAGACCGAAAACACACGCGGATGAGGTACCATGTGCCTTCCGGTTAGCTACCAGTAAAGTGGGGATTGGTAGTGCTTGTTATGCCTACTTGCAGACACCAACCTAGGGATTACTTGAGTCGTATTTACAGCCCCTTTGAACTACATTGAAATTATTGAATTGTTAAATTCTCAAGATTGCATTGTGCACAAAGGTTTCAAAAGATAAAGATATATTTTTTGAACATTGCATGACATATGCATTCATCTCATAAGATTGTATAAAATGTATATACTTTGATAAGATTTTCCTACTGGGCTTTGTGCTCACCCTATGAGATTTTGGTGCAGGAAAGGATGTGGTGATTCCGTCGAGTTAGAGGCATGGAATATGTTTTGAGAGCACAATGATCTTTTCTTTGTTGTAATTATGTTTGACAAACTAAGGGCTTTATTTGTTTGGTTTGAAACCATTTTTGTGTAACCGGACTTAAACCCTGGAATTTATAGCCCTTGAGGGCATTCATTGGCAGTTGACTTATTATGTCACATGCTATAGATTCATATACTAGGGATATTGAATGTATAATCGCACGTGAAACATTCTTTTGTAAATCTCTTGATGGTTATGAACACAAATGTTGGAGATTTGAGGATGATGCCAATATTGAGACTTCCTTGTGTTTATATTAAAACAATAGATGTTGGTGAATCTTTATGGTGTTAACTTTCAGGGCGTGGCATTGGTAATTACATGAATTGTGAATATGGAATTGTGTCATATGTCACATGTATATGGAGGTTGGTTATTATTTGAGAAATTGAAGAATTTTGAATGTGATATTTCATATTGAAAAATGTTGAGAATTGTGGAAAAATATACAATGAGGTTATATAATTACATTTACATTTTAATCATTTGCATAACTTTTGAATATTGAATATTGATTATTAAGGCTATGTTTTGGAAATTAAGTAATTGTTTTGAGAAAACAATTGAGATCTTGAAATATTTTGGGGTAAATACATTTGGTAAGTCTAGATAGGAGATGTAATTTGGTATTGATTAAGTTGGTCTGTGTGGTCATGGTGAAAGATCGAAAACATACGTGAAGCAGGTACCACGTACTTTCCGGTTAGGAGCCAGTAAAGTTGCGATTGGTAGTGCTTGATATGTCTACTTACAGATATCAGCCTAAGGATTACTCAAGTTGTATTTACCACCCTGTATTTGTATTTCAAATTCATTAAGATAATATGTTTTTGAAAAAAGCATTGCATGTGATTTTCAAAAGGATAAAACTTACGTTTTTTATTATTATTTTTTTTAGCATGACATGGCATTACATCCATATCTAAGATTGCTTAAAACATATATACTTTGTTAAAATCTTCTTGTTGGGCATCATGCTCACCCCTCATGGGTTTGTAAAAGAAAAGATTTGGTGATTCCACCTCAATGAAGGTGAATGGATGTTTTGAGAGCACAAGGCTCTTTAATTTATTTGTTATATTTTTAGCAAGCCAAGGGCTTATGTATACGGGTTTGTAAACCACTTGTAACCGTGCTTAAGCCTTGGAACTTGTGGCCTGAGGGGCTAGATTTTGTATTTTGTTCTTTAGGCTTATTTGTTTCACATGCTATAGATTCATACCTTAGAAAAGATTGAATATGTATTGCATATGGACAGCTTTTGAACATCTCTGGTATATCAAGAAACATAAGTATGGGGAATTATTTAGTATAACAATGTTAGAAGTTTCATGATTATCTAACGGAAAAAATGATAAAACCCCGGATCCTTGTATGTTAATTATTTGGGGGCATTACAAATGCAAAGTTTTAAATGGTCGATTCGACAACGATTATATCCAACCAAAAGCATGGTGAATTGCTAGGTAAATATCTATCAGTAGTCTAAAAAAGAACTACCAAAACCAACCCCATTTTACCGGTTGCTAGCTGCAAGAAAATTGGTACCTATTCCGTGCGGGTTTTTGATTTTTCACCAAAGACCAGACAACTTAATCACATTTTAAAAATATACATCCATTGGATTCACTAATATTTATCCCATGATTTCCAAAAAACAATTCATTTCAAATGCATGTTGGCCATAATGAAATATGAATGCTCAATGCACAATGCCAAAATAGTTTCAATTTTTCCTAAGTCGTCAATTCATCTCTACAAGGATTGCAATCGTCCACCAATTGCCACCGACATAAATTTCTAAGCATTTCAAGCCATGTTTTTAGATAAAATAATTTCCTCAATTCTATTCCAAGGCACAAGGCCCTTATCAACAAAATCCAAAGATTTTCATATTGACAAAGTTAGTTCTATGCAACAGAAGAAAGTTAGGGCTTTCTATGTTTTCATAAAGCACTTCAAACATCATTCAAGAATTGTCTTTAGTAAGAAAATATTGATAGAAAACTAATATTTACACAAGCACTAGTTTCATATGACATATACTGAGCACTATACATTGCCCATAAATTCAAATTGCTTCCCAACAAAACGATCGATCGGTGGTCAAATTGAACTTCCGCTTTCTTTTCCTTGTCGCCTCTTCTACCTATGGTGTCTCCACAACACTTTAACAAGTGAAATTGTCTTTTCCCCTTCCCGAGTGTCTAAGATTTGCATAGGTTATTCCTCGTATGTGACATCCTCATCTACTTCTAGGTTGGTTCAGTCAAGTACATGCAAGGGGTTTGGCTCATATTTGCACAACATAGAATTGCAAAACACGTCATAAACCTTAGAAAGTTGTGGCGGTAAGGCAAGACGATATACTGCTTCTCCAACTCATTCTATAATATCAAAAGGACCAATAAACCGTGGTGCCAGTTTATCACTATGCCCAAATCACATCAAACCCCGGCCTGTTAAAATTTTCAAAAAAACAAGGTCCCTTACCACAAAAGGCAATTCTCATCTCTTTCTATGGGCATAGCTTTTCTTCCAGTTATGTGCGGTAACCAATCATTGTCGAATAAGTGAAATCTTTTTTGTGGTTTCCCTCACTAATTTTAGTCACAACATAGGAGTATCCCCAACCTCGATCCAACATAGAGGTGATCTACAAGGTCTACCATAGAATGCCTTAAATGATGCCATCCCAATGCTAGCTTGAAAGTTATTATTGTAGGCAAACTCTACACATGTGCGTAACACGTCCTTCAAAGTTTGGATAGTACCCTCGTATTGCCTGTTGACTTGAGGGTCATAGGCAGTGCTAAAATTTAATTGCATTCCTAAAGAAGTTTGAAGGCCATAGTCAAACTGTGAAACAAGATTTTTGAAACAATGGTCACAAGAACTTCATGGAGTCCAACAATATCCATATTTAATATACAACTCAACAAGGTCATCTACTGAATCACCAACACTCTAATTATGTTCTTTGAATTTTTATTGTATTGAAAATTTTGTAAAAATGCATTAGTTTGTTAGCAATTTAAACAAAAGTATTTTAGAATTATATTTTCATTGCTTTTGGATGTTCTTGAAAACTTATGATTGATTTAAGACTTCAGGGGTCTTAGCCCTACAAAATTTTTCAATTTCCATCATATAATTCTATTCCTTTCATACCTTCCCTCCCCGATTATCCTATCTATCTTTCTTTTTAGTCAAGTACAACATTGCATACAATAAAATAAGAAGGGCGTTCTTAGTTAGAATTGCCCGTCAATGATACCGCGAGTGCCCTACGTGAATTGGTCACTGTATTGAGGTCTGCTAATAAACAACTATGTTTTGTATATTTCCCTTGAAGATATTTGTAAAAATGTATAATAGAAGCAAACCAATGGTTCAATGAACTTTTGTATTTCCCTAGCATTGAAGCTATGGCTTAATGAAATAATTCATGCATTTTCTATATTTTATGGGTTAATGATTTTTTTTTTTTTTCTTAGCTAATTGTTTAATTTCTAGGTTTATATATGTATATTATTTACATTTTGTAGAGTGTAGCTTGTAAATGTTATATTTTGTTCGGTCAAGTAGCTTAGTTATTTCAATTGGATTGTTTATATTATAAACTATTTTTTGAATTCAGTGATACAGATGACATATTTGCAACAATATCCTGTACAGATGGAAATGTATATGAAAAATGCTTTTGTTATGCTTGTAAGATGTTTGGTTAGTAATTTTTCCATCGCATAAGAATTTGTAGTTACTAAGTTTTTCTTGAACTTTTATTAGCGTTATAGGTTGATGAGCTTTGAAAATTTTTTTGATTAGTAATTGTGTTGCTTGTGTTTGTCGGTAATTGCTTAAATTTTCATTGCCAACACAATTGAATCTATTTTAGTATGATTTAGAAACATGAATGGCTTGGAGTTATACACAATTTTTGTATAATGTTACGAACTTATGATTCTTTATGGTAAAGGTTATGAACCAAAGGTTATCTTTTGTTAACCTTATTTCCTTTCTTGATTCTTGTTTTCCCTTCTTCAAAACTTGCCCTTTCACCGCTGTGAACTTCACTTGGGGTGGGTTAGTTTCTGAAATTAGGAAAACATGATGTGAATAGGTTTTGCTTTTCAAGTTTATTTGATTTGGTGGTTGTTTTGATTCCATATATATATATATATACTTGAAATTGGTTGTTTTTGCAATATCTGATGTATGGATAATTGAATTTTATACTCATATGTAACTGATATGAGATTGCAATATATATATTATATTGAAATCTATTTGTTTCTAATTTATTTTATTTTTTGATTTCATCTGTGGAAATTTTTCCTTCATACCATGTTCCTAGTGATCATCTTCTTGTGCTCCATTGGTTGTGCAAGGTAAAGAGAATTTAACAGGTAGTTGATTTGTCTAGCAAATAAGTCATTTTTCCCCTTTGATTACATTCTGGACTGTCAAAGGGATTGACAATTACAAATTAAAATTACATGGATTACAAACCACGATTGGGTGGTTGTGGATAAGTTAGAAAGGTGGGTTTGGAGAGAGATGTGTTGATTAAAACCACGATGATTTGGGGGTTTATTTTTTGCATTGATTTTGGTTTTTCCCTGATTTTGGGTTTGAGCGTCACACCCAACCCCTCACCCCTTATTTTCTGATTGCAACTGTGTCTTCATTTGGTTAACCACAATCTAGATGTTTTTGATGATCTACCTAATAGGAATCTAGACAGTATAATATATTTGTTGGAAAATTCTATTTCCACGCACATATTTATCTCAGTATACACACTTAGGATTTTTTATCATAATTTAAAAAAGTCAAAAATTCAAAAATTTACTATCTTATTTAAGTAACATCATCTTATTTAAATCAAATCACCTCTCTACCATATCACTTCAAACCCAACTCATATTTTATAAAAAATCAAAAAATACACTTACTTAAAACATTTCAAACAATCTGTTAATGAATTTTTATTTTAATGACAATCCCATCATAAAATAAAATGACTATAATAAACATCAAAAGGTTAGCTACCCCCCTCTCTACCACCACCAACAACAAACGATCACCACATTACTGTGCTATTATTACTTATTTATTTATTTATATTATTTATATAAAGTATAAACAGTGTCCGTATCTCTCAATTTTGCTCTGTTTTGTCTGCATCTCAAAATCAGATATATATATGTAACTCTCTCTCTCTCTCTCTCTCTCTCTCTCTCTCTCTACAACGGAAGCTGAGGAGAGTTCAATTGAAATTTCTTTGATAGGCACAGACGTGTCTCAATTGTCAGAGGACGCTCAACTGGACAAGTACCTACAAAAATTGGAGTTATTTTTTCAATTCTTCAGCTTCTGTCACTACTCTCCACTCAGCTTCACTCTTTCTTGGCTTTCATTTCTTAAATCAAGTTTGATTTTCCGGAAGCTTTGCTTTCCAAGAAAACCCTCTTCGGCAAACTAGCGCTGAAATTTTTTATTTTTGACAGAAATCAACTGTGGAAATTATTATTTCTGTTTGAAAAACAATTTTTGAATCAAAAAAATAGTTACATTTGGAAATCAAGTTTCAAAAGTTTAGGAAATTTT
This sequence comes from Camellia sinensis, assembly GCF_055761805.1. Taxonomy (NCBI): domain Eukaryota; kingdom Viridiplantae; phylum Streptophyta; class Magnoliopsida; order Ericales; family Theaceae; genus Camellia; species Camellia sinensis. Next base: position 174,638,395 of record NC_138962.1, on the reverse strand, counting down.
CGGAAGACAACAACCGGAAAAACTAATTCTATTTGGAAAACCAGTACCGGTAAGCTTTGCTTTGCTTTGTTTTTGATGGTCTCTTCTTGTCGTTGTCTTTGTCGTCGGTGGTGGTGAGCAAATAAGCTTGGTCCTTACGCTTCTGGTCTTCTCCTGAGAGGTTCTCTTCCTTCTCTCCAGCAACTCCTCAATGGCTATGGAGCGTCAAATTCAGTGAGCTGAGAGACTCCCTCTACATGTTCAATGTGTGTGTATATGAGAGAGAGAGAGAGAGAGACAGAGACAGAGATCCACGGCTTGGTTCACCGGAAGCTAACTGCCGTTTTCGGTGGGTGTGTTTGGGTGAGAAGTGTGTTTTGGGGGTTATAATTAAAATTGTGGTATGTGGAGCGGGACAAATAATATCTAATCAAATTTACAAGTGTGTGTATTAAAAAATAATGTACATTAAATTAATTAAGTGTGTGAAAATAAAATTTTTCATATTTTGTTGGATTTTTATTCCCCTTTATTGGACAAACTACCAATAGATCTTAATAATTAAATTTAATTATCATCAAATCCTATTTAAAATAAAGTCTTAGTAAAATCGTCATTAAAAATAATTTTTTGTGACAATTTTTCGTATATGTTGCTAAAAATTAATAATTAGTGACTTTTTGTCATGATTTTTATAAATTGTTGCTAAAATTTATAATTAATGACATTTTTCTATGATAAATTTTTTAAATTATAACTAAAAGTTGAAAATTAGTAACTTTTTTTGTGATTTTTTTAAATTGTCGTTAAAACTTATAATTAGTGACATTTTTTGTGACACAATTTTTAAACTATCGTTGAAAATTAACAATTAGTAACATTTTTTAATAAATTTGATAAAAAATATCATTAATTATCATAAGATCTATTGAACAATAAGTCAATCTATTGAACAATAAATTTATCTATTAAGATATATACATAAACCTCCCTTTATTTTATTAGGACCTCAATATTTATAATGCATGTGATCTTATTTTCGCAATTTAGAAACCTTGAATTACATTTTTTTTATGGCTCAATCTTGAGTTATATTGACCAAGTTAATTTATTGAGTTGTCAATATACTTTTTTTTTTTTTTTTTTTTTTTTTTTTTTTTTTTTTTTTTTTTAATGCCTGGGTTTTGATTCTCGTTAAAGGACCTATCATTGTGGATTGACTCTTACTTGATTGGATATGTAAAGAGTTGTATTGACAATGGCAAGTATATATGATTTTAATATCAAGGATTTAGGTCTTGATGAGCTAAGTTACTTTTGTTGGTGTTACAAAAATGTAACTTTTTTTATTGAAAAATTTAGCTAAAATCCTTCTATTAAATTTTTATTTGGTAAAAAGAACAACTTAATTTATTTTACTTCATAAATTCTCTAAGGAAAAAATATATAATTGAATAAGGACAAAGTAAAATGTCTTTTTTTTTTTCCCCCTTAGATAATATTGTTGGAGTAACATGTTACTGTGAACCGGAGTAATATGTTACTGTCAAACAGAACAACTGTCAAACAAATTAATATATTACTGTCAAACTGAGTAATATGTTATTGTTACGATTTATATCACTTTCAATGGTAATAAATTTTTTTTTTTTAAGAATTTCATAGGCAATATGAATCTTATTTGATAAATCTTGATGAGAGGATTCTAAAAATACTAATTTTCTTAAAAACCGACATTTATATCAAAAGTTATATTATTTTAAAGTTTAATATTTTGATAATAGCGATATGTGTTGAAATTTTCAAGAAAAACTTTTTGTACTTATCGTTAATGCATTAAAGTTTTATTATAAGGAAGTTTTAATCAAATCTCCCATTTTTATTCTCATAACCATGCATAATTTTTTGCAAACTTTTGGGAAACATTTGGGTGTGCAAGGTGCATACCATATATATTTACATAAATTATCAAAAATATACATAAATTACCTCACAAAATTATGTAAGTTTTCACAAATATACGTAAATTGTGATTTTTAAAATTTTTATAAATTAACTTGCGTATTTTTATAAAAATTTATATGATTTTGTGAAATAACTTATGTATATTTTTATATACTTATACGCAGTCTACCCATATGTTTGTCATTTGTTGAGATGGGTAAATGATGGAAGTATTCTGCCCTTCATTTTTCTTATCATCATTAAATCTTTATAGTAGAGGTTGATGCTCAATTTGATGTTCAAAAATTGACCCTTTGATTGTATTTTCTAGAAATTGATAATATTTGCTGAATTAAATATTCCCAAGTGTTGTATTTGGTGTTTAGAGGCTAGCAAAGTGTCTTATTTCTGAAATTGAACTTTATAAACTCAAAATCATGTTTAAGAGTTGGAATATGATTAGTTACATATTGCAATCACTGCACTATTGCTGAAACACCGTGTTTAAGTGGAATCTTAGATATTATGATTAGGTGTTATAATCATTTTTAACATGTTGGAATTTTTATTTAGATTAGTTAATATGTTGGAATTTGAATTCAAGTACTCCACGTTAGTACTTGTAGACACCTCATTTTTGACTGCCCGCAAGGCTCGAGCGCTTTGCCCGATACACTCGATGATGAAAGTGGTATTGTACGTAGTTCGAGGTCTCAACGAAAGGGCAATGTTTCAGCTCCGAAACATACCCCAGAAATCCATTTTTACACATTGTACCACCCTGTGTTGAGTCTGAAGCAGGGAAACAGGGGATCCCTTTGAGGCCCGGCCGTGCCTCATTGAGGACCGGCCATGGCTATTGATGGCCGACCGTGCCTTAGTAGCGAGAAACACCGTTCTGGGCGGGAGCCTGCCAGCTATCCATTTTTGAAGGTATTTATGACCCCTCTTACTCAAATTCTATAAAACACAAAGTTGTATCTCTGTTTTGAGGGTTGAAGAATTTCTAAAAAGCCTATACATTTTCTTGAAAGCTCCTTCTTCTTGTGCAAACAACCCTTTGAGCAAGCTTACCACCTTGAACCTATATCCATACACCATATACACCTTCACACCTTAGCCTAAGAACCTTGGTTGAGCCTTGAGCATCACAATTCAAGCTTGAGAGTGTATGTGGACTTAGTTTGATTCACAACAAAAAGCTTACTTTTCTTGAGAGGTATAAGCTTACTATCTCTTCTCTTGCTCTCATTTCTATCATTTACTATCAAGTTCTTGTATTTTTGTATTGTTTTGATCTTCCTTTAAGTGTTTAAGTTTGGGTTTAGAGAGCTACCAAAGGGTAGAGAGAATTAACACTCTTTCTTACACCTTCACCTATAGCTCAAACCCTTGCTTTTACACTCTTTTTCTTTGTTTTCCAAATTGATTTTCAGAGTTTAAAATAGGCTAAAAATCATGCTTTGAGGTTTCAAAAGTGAAGCCCCTCCTTGTTCTTGCTCATTAGCCTTATTTTCCTTCTTTGTTGTTTAGCTTTTTAGGCTCTTTTCATGCATTTTGAGCCACTATTTTTCACCAATTGGAGGCTATTTTAGGGCTGTCCTAGGTTGTTTAATTAATTCATGCTTTGATTAGTTTGCTTGTTGCCTCACAAGTCCTTATACATAACTTGTTACATATTGTTCTTGGCCTTTCTTTGTCTAGTTTCCTTGTTTATGAGCCTCATTTTTATAATCAACTTATCATTCATTTCTTTCATTTGAGAGTTGTTTCAATCGGTTGACGGTTATTCAAAATATGAACTAGAGATCTATGCTTAATGGCTTAATTTCTACAGAAGTTCATTGTCAACGGCATAGTCACTTTTTCATGTTAAGAATCACTTCACGTTTGACATGTTTCTCATTTAGTGGACGTAATCTTTAGTGGACGTAACAATCATCTTGGATAAATGGGTTAAAGAATGGAAAAGACAAATGAATTTGGCTTAAAATGAACCAACCCACATAAAAAAAATGAGTTATACTGCTTGAGCTCGGCCAGACGTTATGCCGAGTCTATTGTGTCAAGAGTCGTCACACGTCAATTCATAGTGTTTTGACAGCCCTTGAAGCCAGACGTTATACCGAGTCTATTGTGTCAAGAGTCGTCACACGTCAATTCATAGTGTTTTGACAACCCTTGAAGCGTCTTTAATTGCCCCCTCCTCCCTTTTGAGCTCATCCTATAATAAAGGGAGGATGGTTATTATTCATTGCATTCATTGAAGTTTGTCCAAATTGTGGCCGAAATCATCAAGCAAACAAATTGCTCATTGATGGTTTTGGAAACGATTCCAACCTTCTCTTGAGGCTTTCCTATGACAGAGAAGTGTGAGAGGGACAAACAGGGTTCAGAATAACTCTGTGTGCACTATTTTTACTTCAGAGCACAAAACAGGATTTGGCATAAAATTAAGACACAATCGACCTTATTTAGGCCCGGTTGGGCTTCATTGGGGGCTGGCCGACCATCAATGTTTGGTTAGCACTGTGTTTTGCAGAAAACAAAGGACAGTGGCTGAAGGTGAAACAGAGCAAACCTAGGCAAACAGAGCAATTCTTAGACATTGTGCATGCAACCCTTGTGTGTCCTCACTTGCATCAATGTTGTAAATTAATGCTCCAAGTATTGTTGTAATTAATTATTATTATAGTTACAATTAGTCTTGTTGTAATTAGTATTGTTTATTTGTAATTGTTATAGTTAGTTAACTTAGATAGCTAGTTTATTTCTCATTATTATCCTTATTGTAATAGAGTAGCTAGCTAGTTAATTCTTTACTTATTTATTCATTCGATTTTGTAATAATTAGTTTAATTCAGACTTTCGGACTTTGATTCGCACCCTCTTGCACGAGGGCCAACATGTAATAAGTTATATGTCTTCCAACCCCACGTCTTTTTCCCCTTTACTTACTTGCTTATGATAGTTAGTATAGAACATCATTTTTCAACTTAGCATTCTTATGCTTTGCATCCATTGTCCTGCATGCATCCAAGGTTCGACTCATCATACTAACCCAATATCAATATTCAAATTCATTGCTTGAATACATGCTTTATCGCGTGTCTTGAATGGAATCATATGCCATGCTCATAGCCGAGCCTATAAATTATATAATGTGTGCGTTGCATTTAGTCATATTGCATTAATTAGGAGCACGCATATTTTTCTAATTATTTTGTTTTGTTTTGACTCGGAGTACTAGGTGAGCAATTTTGAGTTTTAATATCTTGCATCAAATGTTTGTGTTGCCATGCCAAGCATACTTCCATGAGGCTAATTGCTTTTAAATGATATAACTGTTTGAATGCATGTGAATGAAGGCTAGTTACTTGAATTGGGATAGTTTGATTAATGTACATTTTAAGCCTACTTTTTCAAGTGGCATATTCACAAACTCTTTTCAAAAACAAACATGAAATCAAATGTTTCAATTTTTAGCAAAATAGTCTATACTTGTGTGTGCATCACATAGTAAGTTAGCCTAATAAAATCAGAACAAAAGCATATAACATAAGTAAAAATTACATCATGATTAGTAGAGGTCAATCTTTGATCGGGCAAATGGGGTGCTCAATTTATGACATTCCTCTCTCGTACCTAAGTTCCTGAGCCGAGACACTTTGGTGATAACGAATAAGTGGCTTTTGGCACAAGTCTCCGTTAATCGAGACCTGAAATAATTTAGCAACAAGCTATCTTATTTTAATAATTTGAATCGTTTATTTTGTAAATCGCAATGTAAGATCCATGGTACAAAGTTAAAAAGTTCCAAGTCACAACTAAATTTCCCTTGTGGAGATAGATTCAACAATTATGGATTTACTAGGCAATTTGTCAAACACTCGATTGCCAATTCAACCAATTGACAAATCCATTAACCAAATGATCAAAAGCCACAGCTAGCCTGAGCATGTAATCAACTAATTCAAAAACAACTAGAGTGGCGTGTGATTTTAACATGGTAAATTTGAGATGAAAAACTACAAACTCAAAGCCTGAAAATCAATTCACTAATTCAAAATGAGCAATTACAAGATTTTCTTACAATCCTTGGTGAATCCACACATGGAGATAAGTCGCTCTTGTCAAATCCACATTCATTGCTATCCCTGAATCGATCTTCAAGGTGCCAAATCCACGACATGATCACTGCCTTAAGAATCTACCAGGGAACTTCACAAATGCCTTTTGGAATCCACCGGACTTCTCCATAGATGAGAAATGATGAAATGAAATATTGAAGATGATCAATCGATGCTCAAGGACTCATAGATCTCAAAATTCTGCATCAAGAAATGTGTAATTCTCTCACTAGAGTTCTGAAGCAGTTTCACACTCCTAGAGAGAGCAACAATTTGGAAATGATGAAGATTCAGACTTTTTTTAACTAACTTTGCCAACCTAGACTGCTAGAGCTATCACTTCACTGCTCGAGCGGAGAATGGACATTCTCTATACTCAGTAGGGTCCGAAACCTAGAAACAGTGATTTCACCACTAGACCACTGCTCGAGTGGTGAACTCTGGATTTTTGTCTATTTAAACTAAGTGGGCCTGTCAACTATAGTTCGGATGCTCTGACTTACTTTCAACTTATAAGCATGAGAAGGATTCACACAAATATACAATTACATGAACTGTGCCAAAAACACTTCAAACTAAAATAGGATTACAACTGAAAAAATGGGTCAAACGAGATTGCCAAATGACTTTTAATGAACTCTATGACCTAAGAAGAAGCAATAACCTCGAAAAATAAGAAAGAAAGAAAAACCTACAAGTAGAACAATAGAAGTTAAAAGAATGGAAGACCATAGCATTACAATTTTATTTATTTATTTATTTTAAACGCTTCAAAGTATACCTCTGGTGATTAAGAAGGCTATGTTGAGTCAGATCTGAATCTCTGATTTATAACATCAACTCAGAGCCATCAAAGAACCAACCACAAAGAATTGGAGCTACCTTCCAAGCAACATTGACGCATAATGGTGGTTCTAAGCACTGATGATTGCAGAACCCAACAATTCCAGCTTCTAAACCTGTAGGAAGGGGAAAAAATACAGCTTTGTTTCACTTGCAGGATAATGTAAGACAGACTTATGCTGTGTTTAGTTAGGGAATTTGGGAAAGGTTTGGAAAAGGAAAGGGAAAAAGTGTGTGAAATTAGGTGAAATGTAGATATATTTTACTTACATTTCACTTTTCCCTTTCCAAATCCCCTAACCAAACACAATGTTAAGATTTCTTACCACATTTATATAACTTCAAGGGATAGGTGATTACCTGGGCAGATTGTGGATTAACTTGCAAACATCCAAAGCTCTTCCAAATGTGCAAACAAACATCCCACATTCTGAGCCCAATCAACCCCATGTGTATGGTGGTCAATGGTGTCTTCATTTTTACTGCTATCTCCTCCAACCAAAGCATAAACAAGTTATTTCTTTTCACCTATTGATATTTTTTAACGTTGTTTTTTTTTTTTCCCCAAGGGGTTAACTGTAGACAAGATTCATGAAAGTTTCATAAATGAATCACGAATCTGCACAACTTTACACTCACCATGTGACATCTTTAGGTTGTGTTTGGTTGGAGAATTTGGAAAGGAATTTGTATGCATAAAGATGGAACCTTGAGATTTGGAGAGAGGTTGTGTGTGCCTAATGATTTAGAGCTCAAGAGAGAAATCCTGAGAGAAGTTCACAGTTCAGGGTATACTGTACATCCAGGGAGCACTAAAATGTATAAAGATTTGAAGAAGAACTTTTGGTGGAATAATATGAAGAGGGAAATTGCTCAGTATGTTGCTCAATGTATGGTATGTCAACAAGTGAAAGTTGAACATCAGAGACCTACAGGTAAGTTACAACCTTTTTCTATTTCCAAGTGGAAGTGGGAACATATTACTATGGATTTTGTGACAGGGTTACCTAGGACCCAAGATGGTAACAATGCTATTTGGTTTATTATTGATCGATTGACTAAATCTGCTCACTTAAATGAGTGTGCGGCATTAGGGTTCTCCTTAGAGAGGTTTGCAAAATTGTATATCAAGGAGATTGTGAAGTTGCATGGTATTGCGATGACCATAGTGTCTGATAGAGATAGCAAATTTGTATCTATGTTTTGGAGGAGTTTGCATACAGCTTTGGGCACTAGTTTGAATTTTAGCACGGCCTTTCATCCTCAAACTGATGGATAGTCAAAGAGAACTATTCAGACTGTTGAAGACATGTTGAAGGCCTGTATTATTGATCTTGGAGGTTCTTGGGATGAGCATTTGGCCGTAGTGGAATTCTCTTATAATAATAGTTATCATGCGAGCACTCAGATGGCACCATATGAGGCTTTATATGGACGAAAGTGTAGATCACCTGTTTGTTGGGATGATGTGGGTGAAAGAAAGTTATTAGGGCCTGAGATTGTGCAACAAATAGTGGACAAGATCAATCTTATTAGAGAGCGACTTTGCACGAGACAGAGTAGAAAGAAAAGTTATGCAGATAACAAGAGACACAATTTGGTGTTTGGGTTTGGAGACCATGTGTTCCTTAAGGTGTCTCCTATGAAAGGAGTAATAAGGTTTGGTGTTCGTGGTAAATTGAGTCGTAGATTTGTTGGGTCATTTGAGGTTTCAGATCGAATTGGTGAAGTAGCTTACAGACTTGCCCTACCACCTTCACTAGTTGTAGTTCATAATGTCTTCCATGTTTCGATGTTGAGGAAGTATATACCGAATCCTAATCATGTGATTGATCATGCACCGTTACAGTTTAAGGAGGATTTGACCTATGAGGAACACCCTGTAAGAATTGTTGATAAGGAGCAGATTTTGAGGCGTCGAGTCATCCACTACGTTAAGGTTCAATGGAGCAACCACTCGGAGAAAGAAGCTACTTGGGAACTTGAGGATGAAATGAGACAAAAGTATCCACAACTTTTTGAGACTACAGGTATGTCAAATTTCGAGGACGAAATTTCTTTTAAAAGGGGAAGAATGTAAAACCCAAGTTGTGTGTAGGATTATTTTATTGGATAGATTAGTAATTAAATTAATTTATATGGGTCATTTATTAATATCAAAGAATTAGTTATGAGATGGCATTATATTTTCTATTACTTAGATAGGTAATTTTGTAACTTTGAGAAATTAGGTTAATAGGCCCACCTATTGTGGCTTTAAGTCTTGGGAAACAAACAAAATAGAGGCTGTGAATTGCTCCATAGGCGGCTAGGGTTTGAGAAGGTAAAAGAAAAATTAAAGAAAACAAAACAAAACCAAAGTGAAGAAGGAGGATTCATAGAGTGGTGATTTTTCTTTATTCATCACTTAAGGTAAGATTTATTTTATTGTATTCTTATCTATGATTTTGGTGTTAATATATCAATAGATGATTTTATGGGCATATATGATTAAATAGATATATTGATGTAGTCTATGTTGGGGGTCTCAATTTTGCTCAATTTTAGAGTGTATTTTGCATCCCGTTTAGGTGGTTCATATTTTGAGATTGATATGTGATGGGTTAAGTTTAATGGTGGTGTATTTGTGGGATACACGATTGACTACAAGCAATTACAAATTTTTGCATGTATATAAACAACAATAGAATAATATGGGTTGAGAATTTCTGAAGCCGTGATGGCTTTGTTTTGATGCTAAATCGTGGGAGTTCCTAATAGACTATTGGGTTAATTTATTTTATTGTTGTTACAAGAAGAGATGGATGGGTGCACATAATAATTGTTTATGCGGTGTAATATTTTATTAGGTTTATGAGATTGAGGTGGATCTTGGTAATTTGAGATTAGCTTGGGAAATATTATTTTAGCTGTTTGAGGTAAGTAATCCTCTATCACTGTTGGTTCATTTTTTTTTATTCCTATCGAATTGTTTAAAATCATAAATATTTATATATAGCCTTCATGTTCTCTTAAAATAAAATATGGGTCAAGTATAAAACAACATCGAATATTATTATGAAAATTATTTGAATATTTGGTGAAACTATTCTGAAAATTGTACTAAACGTTTATTCTGAAAATATCAAATGTTTTATTTAAAAGTTGTGTATTGTTTGAATTTTGAACATCACTCTAGTCTGACTATGATTTGGACCCTAGCCAATGGGGGTTATTTATTGGCATAGAAACTAGTTTCTTTTGGGGCTTTACCACCGGCCTATGTGTGGTTCTAGGCCTTGTCACGGGCTAAGTGACTGTAGTCATTAAGACTTGGGTTTTGTGAATCAAATCATTGAACCATCTGAATATCGAACCATCGATTTGAACAACGAATTACTTTGAATTATGTTGTTCGCTTTTCATTTAAAATGTATTGTACATTGTTTATTTTTAGCTATGAAACCATCTTACAAATAATTGTTCATTTATTGAACTGTAGAAAAAAAAATTATATTTATTGGTTATCGATTTATTTATTTATTTTTGTATACTTGATCCAGCTAGCAGTGATGGTTGGTTATTTACTGGGCTATCTAGCTTACTCTTATTTTTTTTTCAGATTTTGAAGAGTAGAGTTGCGCGAGATTATTTTTACATGTGGGAGTGCCGAGAGTAGGACTATGATTTAAGTACTTGGATTATTGTTTTGTTAATGGATTTTATTAGTGGACTTGGTGGATAATTTCATTTGATAAGAATAATCAATTTTTATAGATTTTAGCATTATGACATTAAGGATTTAATTGGAGCATTTTATATTGTTGGTTATGTGTTGGACTCTTAGCCTTACATGCTCACTTAAATGAGTGTACGGCGTTGTCACGGAGCTTGGGGCGTGACAATTTTATGGTATCAGAGCCAGGTTATAATTTTAAAGGCTGGTATAAAATAGTGGTGAGATTGGGTAGATGTAGTATTGGGAACGCTTATAATTTGATATAATGTTAATTTTATTTACATGTTATAGGGACTTGAGAATAGAATAAGATGAGGTTTTATTATTGATGCATATAGGTTGCAGTGGAACATGAGGAGACATTGGCAAATCTCGTGTGGTTAGTATAGATAGCAGGAGATTGCTTGTAGACTAGACTGTTTTAGATATGTGGGACTTTGACATAATTCTTGGAATGGATTGGTTGGCAACCAATTATGCTTTTGTTGATTGCCGAGGCAAAAGGGTAGTATTTTAATTTCCTGATCAACCAGAATTTTGTTTTGTGGGTAGTGGAGTTAACACTCCTCCTTTGGTAATCTCAGCTTTGCAAGCTAGACGATTGTTGAGGAATTGTTGCGAGGGTTATTTAGCTTATGTGAGAGATACCCGTGAGACTGAATTGAAGTTAGAGGATATTCTAGTTGTGAAGGAGTTTCACGATGTTTTTCCTGAAGAGTTACTGAGGTTGCCACTAGATAGAGAGATTGAGTTTGTCATCGAATTGATACCCGGCACGGGTCCTATCTCTAGGGCTCCGTATCGAATGGCCCAGCAGTGTTGAAAGAGTTGAAGGAACAATTACAAGAGTTACTAGATAAGGACTTTATTAGGCCTAGCGTTTTTCCTTGGGGTGCGCCTGTTTTATTTGTGAAAAAGAATAATGGTAGTTTTCGCCTTTGCTTTGATTATCGAGAGTTAAACAAGGTGATAATTCGAAATAAACATCCTTTGTCTAGGATAAATGACCTGTTTGATCAGTTGCAATGAGCACAAGTTTTTTCTAAGATTGACCTTCGTTCTGGCTATCACCAGTTGAAGGTTAAGGCAGAAGATATACCTAAGACAGCCTTCTGAACTAGATATGGGCATTATGAATTTTTAGTGATGTCGTTTGGGTTGACCAATGCGCCTGCAGCTTTTATGGATTTAATGAACAAAGTATTTTAACCCTTCTTAGATCAGTTTATGGTAATTTTTATTTATGACATTCTTGTGTACTCGAAGAGTAAAGAGCAGCACGAAGAACATCTGAGAATAGTGTTGCAGATATTAAGGGAGAAGAATTTATTTGCTAAATTGAAGAAGTGTGAATTTTGGTTGGAAAGTGTATCATTTTTGGGTCATGTGATATCTGAAGATGGGGTGTCTGTTGACCCTAAGAAAGTGGAGGCGGTGGTGGAGTGGAATCGGCCTACTAGTGTCACTGAAATTCGTAGCTTCTTGGGTTTAGCAGGATATTATAGAAGGTTTGTTGAGGGATTTTCCCGAATTTCTATGCCTTTGACTCGTTTAACACAAAAAGGAGTTAAATTTGAGTGGTCTGATGATTGTGAGAAGAGTTTCCAAGATCTAAAGAGTCAATTGGTGTGTGCTCCAGTACTTATAGTTTTGTCCGGAGATGAAGGTTTTACCATCTATAGTGATGCATCGAAGATGAGCTTGGGTTGTGTCCTGATGCAGAATGATAAGGTAGTGGCATATGCGTCTAGGCAGTTGAAGCCATATGAGCAGAATTATCCTACGCATGATTTGGAGTTGGCTGCCGTGGTGTTTGCATTGAAAATTTGGAGGCACTACCTGTATGGGATGAAATGTGAGATATTCACTGATCATAAAAGTTTGAAGTATATTTTCACTCAAAAAGAATTGAATATGAGGCAAGGGCGATGGTTGGAGCTATTAAATGACTATGGTTTGACTATTAATTATCATCCAGGAAAAGCCAATGTAGTGGTAGATGCCTTGAGTAGAAAGACCCCGAGTAATTTGGCTACCTTGATCACTGACCAAAAGAATATCTTGGAAGACTTGCAGAGGTTGAATATTGAGATTAGATGGCATAGCCATGGAGTGCAGTTGGCAAACCTTAGAGTTCAACCCACATTGATTGATAGAATTAAAGATGCTCAGGGAAGAGATCCTCAGTTGCAAAAACTTAAGGCTTAAATGGAAATAGGGCTACAGATGGAATTTGTATACATAAAGATGGAACCTTGAGATTTGGAGAGAGGTTGTGTGTGCCTAATGATTTAGAGCTCAAGAGAGAAATCCTGAGAGAAGCTCACAGTTCAGGGTATACTGTACATCCAGGGAGCACTAAAATGTATAAAGATTTGAAGAGAAACTTTTGGTGGAATAATATGAAGAGGGAAATTGCTCAGTATGTTGCTCAATGTATGGTATGTCAACAAGTGAAAGTTGAACATCAGAGACCTACAGGTAAGTTACAACCTTTTTCTATTCCCGAGTGGAAGTGGGAATATATTACTATGGATTTTGTGACAGGGTTACCTAGGACCCAATGTGGTAACAATGCTATTTGGGTTATTATTGATCGATTGACTAAATAGGTCATTATATATGAATTTTATTATGTCTACAATAATCTTAGTGGTCAAAAACAAACAAGTCTTCTATTTTGAAGTTGGAGTAAAACTAGAATTTAGAAGTAATCAAAGTTTCCCTATTATGAGATTGAAGTGGAATTGGAAATCGTAGTCTTAGTTGGTCTAGAATATTAACAATTGCCAAATATTATGTGTTTTCAAATATAAGTCATAGTCCTTGTAGAAGTAGGATAATCTTTGCCTATAAATATATGTATAATCTTAATGATTCAATAGAAGAGTTGATATTATGAGAATTTAATGTTGTGTTTGTGTGTGATTGGCCTAACCCTTGCGAGGATGAAGCACCTCTTTCTCCCTCTTCTTCTTCTACTTCCTCTCTTTCTTCTTCTTTGTGCTCATACTTAAGTTGTTGTTCTTGGGTTATCAATCACATGTCAAAATTGATGTATTATTGATTGATGTATGAATATGTTTACAATGATTCCTATATATAGAAGAGAAGAGTAGGTAGGTAGGTAGGTAGTAGGTGGAGTAGGTGGTAGTAGGTGGTAGTGGTAGGTGTGTAGTAGGTGGTAGTAGGTGGTAGTAGGTGGTAGTGGTAGGTTTTAACAGCCCCCCGCAAACTCAAGGGGGATAGGAACTAACCAACTTGAGTTTGGAGAGAGTAACAAAACAAGAAAATATACTAATACATAAAATAAAAGAGGATAGGAGACACTGTATGGTCGTGTCAGACCGTTGGTGAAGACACTGTATGGTGGTGGCAGACCGTTGTAGGAGCTAACCGGAATCAATGTCGGAACAGTTTAGGGGGTCATGTCGGACCGTTGTAAAAGCTGACCGGAATCAATGTCGGGATAGTTTATGGGGTCATGCCGGACCGTTGTAAAAGCTAACCGGAATCAAATATCGGGACAGTTTAGGGGGTCATGTCGGACCATTGGAAAAGCTGCACCCTCAAAAGGTGTGTCCAATCTTTCAAAAGGCGTGCCATCAAAAGGCGTGCCCAATCCATAAAAAGGTGTGCCGGACATTATGGCGATGCGCGGGACTACCTTGGCTTGCGCGCCCATGTTGTCGTCTAGCGCCGAGCGGCACACGATGCGCGTGTCGGCCTTGGCTATTTAACCAAGACGGAGGCTGAGGCTGAGGCTGAGGCTAAGACAAAAACTTGCGAAAAACCTCTGAAAAACTCTTCGTTTTCTGAGAGAGATACTCTGTAACACTCGGTTGCCCAGAAAATGGCCTCTTCTTCCCGTGGTCTGCTCACTCTCTTTCCAGACCTCAACGAGTCCACAAGAGAAATAACTGGTGCGGTGGCCCTTGAACCGCAACCAAGCGCCTCTGGTTTTGCGCCGTTAAACTTTCATATGCGGTCTGTGGAGCAAAAAATGGCAGTGCAAGCGGATATTGAAGCCAATCAGTATACATTGAAGTCATGTGTGGAAACCATGACTGCGGTCACAAACTTGTCGCACCGGCTGCAGAGTAGGACAAATGAGGTGCAGCAGTTAAACGCCCAACTGGCTCTGCTCCAGCGCATGTATAAGGATGCGCGAGCAGAGATAAGTGTGCTAAAGGCGGAAAATAAGGAGCTGAAGCGGAAGGCCACCGTGATGTTCCGATTTGGAGGTCCGCCATATGCTGCAGTGGAGAAGCAGGGGGGAGTGAACGTGCTCGGTGGCGTGGGAAACACGGAGGCAGCACCGTCAAGGACCGCCCAGGACGGAGGCAAAAAGAAAAGACTAGCGGAATAGGCGAAAGAGTGAGGGCGGTGGGTGGCCGTCTGCAGAAAAGAAAACAAATCTTTTGGTGTTGTATTTTGGTTTGTTGTTTTTTTATTTTTATTTTTTTTTGTTTTTTTTTTTTTTTGTTGTTGTGTGTAAAATTGTGATCGGGGTTGATCCCTGAGATGAATAAAATATGGTTTGGTGTGCAAAGCTATATGGTATGAATGGAATTGGAAAAAGATTAAAAATAATGGGAAAGAAAAATAAAGAAAGAAATAATAAGAATATAGCTGAAATCAAAATGAAAGATGGGGGAAATAAGGAAAGTGGTTCACGTGGTTTCTTGTCCCACGATTTTGTGAAAATCGGCAATGGTGTTCGGTATATATAGATATATATATATATATATTGGTGGAATAATAATAATAATAATAATAATAATAATAATATATTAATGGGGAAAGCATGTGCGCTGGTGGGTTGGAAAGTGAAAAAATGAGAGAGAGAGAGTGGGGTACATGATGATGATGATGATAAAAAAAATTGGTTGTGTGTAATGCGGTGGCTTTATTCAAAAAAGTGAAAACTTTCCATTGAGATAGCATCTGAGTAAGCTAAGATAAACCCATTTGAGTTGAGTACTTGGAGCTTGTGAAAAAAGATCAACTGTGTCAAACCAGACCCAAAATTCCCACCGGCTCCGACCATGCCAGAAATGACTCCGAGAGATCGGCGAGAAATGAAGGGGATGATGCCGAAGGTGGCTCCGCAGGCGGCCTGAGCGCCGGTGGAGAAGAGGATCATCATGGAGATGGCGATGAGGACGGAGTTGGCGTGGCCGAGGAGGAAGCAGAAGAGTCCGCCGAGTGTTTGGAGGATCCAAAGGGTCCATAGGCGGCCTCTCATGCCGAAGAATCTGGCGGAGTAGTCGGAAGCGAATCCGCCGAAGGGGCGGGCGATGAGGTTGGCCATGCCGAAGATGGCTGCGATGGTGCCAGCAGTGTGGAACTTGAGATTGAACCTGTCGTAAAAGTACTCTGCGATGACATTGTCTGTGGATAACTCGACACCCATGGAATAGCCGTAGAGGAGGACAAAGATCCATGTCCTGTGGTTTGTGATAGCATACCATAACACCACCATTTGCACAGCTTCCCATAGAAATGACCCATCTTAATAACCAAAAAAGTGGCAGATGGCATTAAACTTCTTCCCCTTGTAAGTGCCTTTTTTTTTATTTTTATTTTTTATTTATTTTTTTTTATTTTCAATTCCTATGCTTGGAAAACTCTGCAGCCGTTGTTGAGAACCCATTTTCTTCAGCTACTAGAGCATTTCATTCATACAGATGAGTCTACTGAATGACCATGAGGATGGTGTGCGTATTCCAGAGAGAGAACGAGAGATTTGCATTGTGTGTGTGTGTCCAGCCGTTGATCAGATTGAAGGGACTGCAGCGACGGGTTAAGGTCAACAGTGGTGGTAAATGAAGACGACCGAGACGGTGGTGTATGGGAGGACAACAGTGAGAGGAGGGGCAGTGGTGGTGGCTCGGTGCAAAAGTGGTGGTACTGCAAGATAGCTGAGGGAGAGAGATTTCTGCCGTGTGTGTGTATCAGTGTCTTCCTCTCCCTAAACCAATCTGTCAAGAGAGAGCCAGCATAATCAGTCACCCCCCCTTGCCCATGGATGTGTATCTGTGTGATATAGCAGAAAGAGAGCTTGTGTGTCGTCTATGTGTGTGTCTGGGTTGACTGGGTGAGTCAAGGACAGCGACTCGAAGGAGTTGGGCGTGAAGGTGGTGGACTCGAAGAAATTTCAAGGTATGTATAGAAAATTCTAGCGGACTAGGTTGAGGTCCGGCGGGCGGCCAAGGCGACGGCCGCCGGTGAAGCGAAAAATACTAAGTGCTTAACCTCGCTCTGATACCATGTTAAAATTGATGCATTATTGATTGATGTATGAATATGTTTACAATGATTCCTATATATAGAAGAGGAGAGTAGGTAGGTAGGTAGGTAGTAGGTGGAGTAGGTGGTAGTAGTAGGTGGTAGTAGTAGGTGGTAGTAGGTGGTAGTGGTAGGTTTTAACATCACAGCCCATTAAAAATGTACATTTCAGTCCCAAAACCTTATCTTATATTACCCCCAAATCAACCCTAATCCCTTCTCCTTCCTATTAGCCTTCAATTTAAATTACTCACTGTTTGGGCATTTAAATAGCCTCCGTTTAAAAATCCAGCAAGTTTTCCTACATCACCAAGTCTATGGATTCTAAAAGCCAAGCCCAATAGCTAATCTAGCCGATGAAACTTACTATGGTCATGAACTCAACAAAACAAATATCTATTATAGTAGCTTTGACATTTCTCTTATGCCCTCAGTCGAGATAATGAATATGCGCTTCAAAAATAAGGAAATGATATGGGGTTAATTGACTTTTACGCCCAGCCTAAATGCTCCATAATTTCCATATATCTCAATCAAGTCCAAAAGGAGTACAGGGAAATTCTGGTAGAGAAAGAAACCATATAAAAAATCAAATTTCACCTAGTATAGTTAATCTACACCACATTCAATTGATCAAGCATGTAGAAGAATGGATCAATTTTACATTATCTGGATTAATGGAACCAAGGATGCTATCTATGTAAAAATTACTGACACCTTAACACATCAAATTTGATAGACCAAGTAATATGAGATTGAGTATCTGGATTAAAGGAGCCAAGGATACTATCCACATAAAAATTACTGATGCCTTAACACATCAAATCTGATGGACCAAGTAATATGAGATTGAGCCGTTGAGCACTTGAGTTGTTTTGTAAATGTTAGCTTCCTGTAAAGATATTAAGCCTCATTCGATCAATTAATTTAAGTCCAAGACAAGAGCATCTTTTCTTGATGTGTGAATTTATCAAACCGGTATGGTTTGCTTCAGCTTTAGGTCTTCGCATGTCCTTTTCTTCTCACATGAATTTTAGGCATTGGACTTGGCTCTTCATAGGCCCTTTTACTTCTCAACACCACAAAGAGGTTCTCAATCACATAGGATCAATCTCATGGGTAATTATAGCACTGAGAACAAAGTTGTTCCTAAGTCTGTCTCTTCTTCCTTACCACATGATACATGTAAGCACAACCTATGCTATGGGTAGAGTTATTTTGTTATGGCTATGGTTGTTTAAGCTCCTCCAAAGTAGGAATTAATCATATTTCCAAGGATTTCCATCACTATTTTATTTGTCCTTTAATGTATCCACCTCAAAGATGTCACCTAAAATTTCTAAAATATACTGAATATATCCAATTCCTGATAATCCTACACCCCAGCTAAAAGGGTGGGGATATATATATGAATTTGCAACAAATTATCATACTAGAACAGAGCTTAAGAATAACAAATCAAAATTACACAGGAGCAGAAACTATAACAATTCCAAAATCCTATTTTGACCATGCAATTTTGAATATTTATAAAAGAATTTTGCATTTTAACCCCTTCAAGATTTATATAATTTTTACATCAGCCCCTTCAAAATCTAGGTAATTTTACTTTGGCTCACTACAATTTTGAAGTTTTCATTATTTTCATACAATTTTCAGTAATTATAAAATAAAATAGTATTTTAGCTGCCTTAACCTTTGAAAAATCTCATTATTTTCATGCAATTTTGAGTATGCATAAAATAAAGGGATAAGTGGTAAAAACCCCAATTTAAAGAGGATATAGGGAAATTCTTATTTGGTGATAAGAACATTTACTGGTCAAAGATTAAAATTTTTATATATAACCTATCTCTTCAAAAATTCTATCTGTTGAAATTCTTTTCCTATCTGTCCAACTTATTTTAATATTTTTTGAAATTCACCAAACTTATTTTTCTTATCTGTTTAAATTCAGCAAGCATGTTTTTCTTATCAGTTGAAATTCAGTAAGTTTTTATTTTTTATTTATTATTTATTATTATTATCTGTACAACTAACCACTTCACCCCATCTTAGATCTTTCAAATCCAAGCTCAAATTCAACATCAACACCACTAATTGAAACAATTTTTTGAAGTAGAAACTCACAATAAAAGTAAAAATTAAACAACAAATATATGAAGCAAATATGAAATTAGTTAATGATACTTTTAAATAAATTTAATTTCTTAGAGGTTTTGATTTGATTTTCGGTCAGTGGTTTCATGCCAAGAGAAGAGGATTTTGAGGAAGAATACAGAGTTACTATCTCTGGCTAGAGAAAATGCCAGAGTTCATGTTCTCGGAAAATGCAACATTGTCCATCTCTTCGAGGTCTTGGCTACAAAGATGAAGATCTACTTCATGTTGGAGTTCGCTAAGGGATGGTTCAGCGAAGATTTCAAAAGAACATCCAAAGGGTGTCTGAAAAGGAGATTGATTGAAAGAAGGAGAGGGAAAGTATGTACTGTATGTATGTTTATATATGTAAAAGTAAAGAGAAGAATAAAAACAATTGCAGAGACAAGACAATAAATGAGGCTTAAGCAACGGTGAAAGGAACACCGCTTGTTAATATACAAATTGGAAAGAAAAAAAAAATGAAGAGAGAGAACAAAAATGCCGAATTCAAACCCACCAAACAACCATATATCCGAAGCGAACCACAAACAAGTCTGCTTTAAAAAAATTAATCAATCTGCATACCTATATACACATAGTGAGATAACTCAAATCTATTCGTTAAGTATCATAGTATTTAATAGTTAATTTTTTGTATTATTCACCACCTTTTCTTACTTGCCCGTGCATACACCGCGTTAGCGCTAGTAAACTTGTATTTGGATGCAACCAAGAATATCAACCAAGCATGCAATCCTTACATTTTGCCTCCCAAATCAAATCTTTTGACCATTGGTAGTTCTTTCTCAAATCATCATCAATTTGATATTGGATTAACAGCTGAAAGTTTAATATTTTGTGTAACAAAATCGACCATATACATTTGTTTATTTCACTCCAAACACCAAAAGCATAAACATGGAAAGCAAAGTTGATTTTTTACCTTTATCCTTTTGCTGTAAGATCCGTGAATTGAGCTGTTGTGGTTGCTCAAATTCTCACTGTCAATTCCTGCAGATTAAATGATGATGATTGTAAGCATGATATATGATATAAAAATAAAAAAATGATCTATGAAAGAAGTAATTGCTCTTTGTCAATACAGTTTGCATTTTCTATATATGTGTCATACAAGAGAATAATAACTTCAGTAAGTAGAGGAGAACAAAATTTAGAAAATCAAAAATTGTTGATATTTGATACTAAACCAAATCAATGGGAGAGGAAAAATAAAAAGTCGATGCTACTGACAAAGTGAGCACTAACCTTTACAACAAATAAATTGGCGATACCAAGCTGGTGAAGATACTTTTGTTTTGGAATTGGGATGCTCAATCTCTAGATCAGGAATGTCCTTGATGTTTAGCCAATTTGGGCCAACGTCATTTTGACATTCCTTCAATAACAACGGACAACCTTCAATGTGCAAATGTTGGAGAGAGGTTGCAAGCCCCTCCTCTGGCAATGACCGGAGTGCAGGGCAGTCATCAATGTAAAGATCCCTAAGAGAGGTAAGGTTCTTCAGCCCTTCGTTGGGACCTAGGGACATGAGACTGTGGCATGAACCAATACTAAGACACTCGATTGTAGCAGGTAGCCCTTGACTTAGAAGTGTCACAAGTTGGGGACAGTTCCAAATGGATAGAAGTTTGAGAGAAGATAGGCCTTGGAACGATGATTCTTCTTCGAATAGAGATACAAGATCGCTGCAATAATGTATGTATAATGCCTTAAGCCCAGAAAGTTGTGGTAACTTTGGAAGATGGGTTATGCCTGAGATGTTGGAAATGACCAACGAGAATAGAGAATCGGTGTTTGGAATTGCCCTCAATAGTGTTTCACCATGGCAACCATCTAGTGCTAAATGCTGAAGATATAGAGAGAGCTCTGGGAGGGTGTTCAATTGTTGACAGCCACTTATCTCTAATTTCTCTGGTGAAACGGATTTTGGCAGTGGCTCTAACTTGGGGCAATTAACGATTTTTATATCCGTAAGAAGTCTGAAGTAAGATGCCTTTACCTCAACAGTTTCGCCTTGATCATTAACAGAATGAAGCGGCTCCCTTTGGCCTTGATCATTAATGAAAAAAATAGGCTCTAACTTTTCGTTCCAATCCTCCAGAACAAGATTGTCGACAAGTGTAAGAGAACAAAGGAAGGGGGTCAGTGGAAGGGTCTTCAATGAGTCACACTTTTTGATCTTCAAGACTTCCATGTCAGGAAAGAGGCTGGGCAAACAAATTAGCTTGGGGCAGTTGCTAATCTTCAGTGTGTGCAGAGAAATGTAGTCCGCCTCTGGCCATTCCTCCAACTCCAACATTTCTTTAATGTGGAGCTCTTTAAGGTGCTCCAACCTCCCAAGAGATAGCACTTTGATGTTTGAACAATGATTAAAGGATAGATTAACGAGTTTTTGGAGCAACCCATCTCTTATCCAGGATGGAAATCTAGTCCCCTTGTAGCACAAAAGTTGGAGCACTTTGAGATTTGAGTGAGGTTGAAGGTCTTCAAGCACGCTTTCATCAGTTGCTTCATGCTGTGGATCACCATCACTATTGCTCCATTCAAACACCACCTTCTCAAGCTTTTCTTTGTCTTTCAACTTTGCCTCTGCTGCATTTGTTACATTCTCGAGCTTGGAAATATGTAAAGTTCCTTTGAGGCACTTCATATCCTTCAATTCATCAATTCCATAACCAGAATTGTGTTTGATCTGAAAAGCATGCAGATTTTGGAGTCTGGTTAGGCAACCCATTCTTGGAGGTAACGTGGATGACTTGAACCAGAACATATCATCTAGCTCGAGATGCTCCAAGTTGACTAAGTTACTAAGGTGTTTTGGCAGTTCGAAGAGCGAAAAACACCCTAATAGTTTTAGTGTTTGCAAATTGTAAAGGCTGCATATGGAGTTGGGGAGTGCTGTGATTTCGGTTTTAGAAAGATCAAGGTAGTGCAACAACTTCAACTCTTTAATCGAGTTTGGCAATTCCCCAAGTGTGCTTGAACTCAAATCCAACACGCGTATGTATTTCAAATTTCGGAACAGTTTGTCAAGGGCTTGCCCAAAGACTTTATGGTGTTCACTAGGAAATAGTAGTGTGCGCAGCCTCTTAGACTTATCAGTGATTTCTAAAGCAAGGTTCTCGACATTTTCACAAAGCAATGATACATGGCGATGACTTTCAGAGACATGGCACGATTCATTATCCTTGACTTGGTAGTAATGGGTGCTCGAAACTGATTGTGCCAATCCATGGATAAGATCATGCATCCTGTACCTCTGCATGCTGTCAATGTCTAAA
This sequence comes from Camellia sinensis, assembly GCF_055761805.1. Lineage (NCBI taxonomy): Eukaryota > Viridiplantae > Streptophyta > Magnoliopsida > Ericales > Theaceae > Camellia > Camellia sinensis. The sequence continues at coordinate 174,616,046 of NC_138962.1, read as the reverse complement.
AGTTGAAAGAAGGACCTCATTAACAAGTCATCAAAATAATCGCTTCCAATTTCGTCAGAATGAATAAAGGATTCTGCCTTCCACAATTTGACCAACTCGCTCTTATCAAACATATAACCCTTAGGAAATATGGAACAATATAGAAAACACTGCTTTAAGCATGAAGGTAGATTGTCATAACTCAATTTTAAGGCGGGCAAAACAATTGGCTTCCCCGTATTAGTGCTTTTCTCCTCCGCTTCCCAAATGTCATGCTCTAGGATTTTCTGCCATTTGTTCACATCATGGTTACCACGCAAGAGACCTCCCATTGCCTTGACAGCCAAAGGCAGTCCATTACATTTGCGTACAATTTCCTTGCCAATATGCTCCAAATCTTTACTCTCATTGCCCGTTATATTATTTTGTTTAAACACAATTTGTTCAAACAATGACCAACACTGGTCTTCGGGCAAATAGTCTAAGCAATAGGGACGTTGTGTGCCAATGGTGAGGTTCGCAACCCTAGTGTTTCGACTAGTGATTAATACTCTAGATCCCTTTCTCCCTTGTTTTAAGACTTTTTGAAGCTTATCCCAGGCATCATAACTCTCGATCCATACATCATCTAGGACTAGAAAAAAGCTTTTTCTAGCGAAGAATGATAGAAGGCGAGATTCTAATTGTTCATCTGACAATGCATTGATGTTATCATAATTCATCGTGGAATGATATTCTATCATTTCTTTTAGGATTCTTCTGTAGTTGAAATCCACTCCGACACACACCCACATCATAAATTCAAAATGTTTTTTAACTCTATCATCGTTGTAGACCACTTGAGCAAGAGTTGTCTTGCCCAATCCTCCCATCCCAATGACAGGAATTACAGAAATGTCCCCTTCCCTATCAAATTCCTTCGATAGCAACTGATCAACTATTTTATTTTTGTCATCCTCTCTACCAACCACATCAGCTTCAACCACTAAAGAACTAGTGTTCCTACTCTCATCTGTTTGTCCATTGATAACATTCACATTGAGATTAAACTTTTCTTTTTCTCTAGCAATCTCATCAAGTCTTACTAAAATATCCTTAATCTCACGCGCAGCCTCTAATTTGTATGAAATTTTACTGCCACTAAAAGGAGGATGACAGTTTCGTACCTGCTGTTTTCGTTGCCACAGGCAGGCATCGGTTTCAAATGTTTCCAATACGTCTTGTGAGTCATAAGCTGCTGCTTTGAGCTTTCCAAGCCAATCTCTCAACTGCTCGCTGTGAAGTTGCTTGTCCTCAGCATCTTTAAGCACAGATTGGATTGAAGTCAGCGTGCTTGAGAGAGTTTTAACATCTTTCTCCACACCTGTCAGTGACTGGAAATTTTGGTCGATTAGGGAAGTAGCTTTTTCTATGACAATATTAACTAGGGGACCTACTACTAGTGAAATTGGGTCAGCCATAAAATGATTCTTCAGAAGTAGAACTACAATTACTTGAGAAAAGAAAAGAAAAGAAAAGAAAAGAAAAGAAAACAAGATGTTAATGAATGGGAAGAAACTGGAGACTAGCTTTGGCAAACTGTGATGTATTATTATGAAATTACTTGCACTCTGTACCCATCCTAATTTACAAGCACATACATATAGACAACAAAATACAAGCAGGGCACTTTCTTGGTATCCATAGAATATATCATAATGGAAGTTTTTTCTTTGAAGTATCTCTTTTTTCTCTAAAGAAAAAGTCTAACATGGTAGGAGGATTTTGAAGTAGATTACTTGATGATGAATGCGATGGGGGGGATAACAACCGAGTGAGGAATATGTCAAAGTTCCTACAGTCGACAAGTGGATGATTGAGACAGGACTACTGCTTCTTAGGAAATTCTCTCAAAATCTCTGGTGCAATTTAATACTTAAACTACTAACATTCTATTGTGTGGGGAAAAAAAAAAAAAAAATTCCGCATGTTAGACAAAATAATGAGAAAAAGAATCCATCAGTTAATTTCTTGTATGAAAATGATTTCACTGCAATGTTTTCAGGTAGAGAAACTAATATGCTATAGCTATATATCCTTTGAATCCATCAAAAGTGTATGTGTATGACTATTTTTTGAGCAACTTCCACAAAGTATTTTCACCTTTCAAATAGTGTTAAATCACCTTACAAACAAGGGTTGAATGGGTCATATCATCAAGCTAAGAAACATAAGACTGAGTCAGAGACTCCAGAAGCCCTTGAAAGATTAATGCGGCTGTTTGGAAAATTTAAAGATAACCAATTCTTATCATCTTTCATCCTTATCTTACATCAAGGTTGCAAAAGTAAAAATAAGGCGTACAAAGTAAAACCGATTTTTCATCCTTACTTTACTCGGGCTATAACAATAAAAATAATGTTTACAATAGGATAATGCTATGAATCATGAAAAATATATCATGAAATGCATCATGAAAATTTTTCATTCTTTGATTAGTGTGTCGTGTTTTATTGTATGTGTGGAGAATCTTTCATGATCACCTTCATGATATTTTTTTTATGATCCCTAACATTACTCTTTACAATATAAAGCTTGTTGGGAAATTTTCAAAAATAATGTTAAAAGCTTACAGGTATTTTCAAAACCTTCCTTATTGTATTTTGAAAAGCTTGAAATAAGTTTGCGAACTTGTCTCACATTAGAATGAGAAGTATTTTCAATACCTTCCTTATTGTATTTTGAAAAGCTTGAAATAAGTTTGAGAACTTGTCTCACATTAGGATGAGAAAAAAAGATCGAGCTCTTAATAAAAAGCAACATCGAATATTCTCATAAAATGTGAATATATATATTTTTCAAAATATTAATATTGTTTTTTTTTTTAATTGAAGTAATTTGAATTATTTTTGTCAATCTAATCTAAAATGTAAATGTAATTTACAAGTATCACGTGAATGCTAATATTAATAAGTTTTGTAGAATTAAAAATATAAAATAATATATAACATTAATAATGACTTGTTAAATGATCCTACTAGTTGAAATTCCTAATTACGCCACTGATAGCATAGCAGTACATGTGGTGTGGGCCACTGATAGCAGTACATGTGGTGTGGACCCGTTAGTCGGAAAATTAATTTTACTGTAACTTTTACTACTTTCATGATAAACCAACTTAGAAAAAATTATTTTTTATTTTTATTTTCCCCACTTCTAACCATTTTGCTCTTAACCAAATTTTGTCTAAGGACATAAACAATTCAAACTCTGCCTTTTTATTATTGAAATATAAAACTAGGCATCTGACTGATTATTAGGGTGAGGAAAACTATTTGGGTCTTAGGCAAATTTATGAGGTGCCTTAATTTGATTTTTATTACTTAAAACAGTGGGATTTATTACTTTTTGTTTGATTAATTGGATACAGCATGACAAGTATTTTGTGTTGAATAATGTGAAGGGTTAGTACAAGTCCAAATAATTACTCTTCACTTTAGATGGGATGACATATACACCTGGCCTTCTTAGACAATTAGGATACATTGGAAAATGAATTTTTTTGTAATTTTTTTGACTAAAATATGAGATGAAAAAAATCAATATGTTTGGAAAAGATTTTTTAATTTTTTTAAGAGAAAACGAACAAAAAAAGGTATAAATAGCAAAAAATCTTTGACTTTGTAGAGTGAATAAAAAGAAATCTTTAACTTTTTTGTATGAGTAAATTTTTTTAAAATTTAATGACTTTTTTATTTTTTTAACTAAAATATAATACACCTTTTATCACCATCATCCATCTTTAATTACAGACTTTGGATTGCATACTTGAGTTTTTTTTATCCCAAGCAATATTACATATATTAAAACTATTAATAAAACATATTAAAACTATTAATAAAACATACGTGTCTAAACATTATTGGATTTTGAAGTATTAATTATTTTTTTTTGACAACAAATCATATTTGACCACTTGCACTAGTGTTCATAGAATTATTCGAAAAGAAATGGGGTGAGCCGTGCAACGTAGCACCGCTCTATATAAAATAAAGGTAAAATTTTACTTTTATTCTCTAATATGATTTGATCTATGTGTGAATTACGTCCTTATCATTTTAAAATAATCACATAAGGCTCACGTCATTGATGAACAAAAGCATAATATTAATTTTTGTTAACGGAACTTGTGAATTAGACTTTTTACATTCGTCTTCTAATAATCTTTTGAATTAAACCTACATATACATATTTTCTCTCTTCTTCCTCCCATGCTGCCAACTATAGCAAACTCCGGCCTTGTTTGGCGAGTGCTTATCTTAGTTTAAAAATCAAAAAGTTACTAAAAAAAATCAAAAAGTCTATAATCTATATCAAAAAATCAAAGATTTATTTTTCTTTCTACTTTTTACATATCTTTTCGTAAAAAACTAAAAAATCATTCCAAACATACTAATTTTTTTACCTCATATTTTAGCTAAAAAACTAAAAAGTTACTCAAATAATCTATTCCCAAACGAGGCCAACTTAAGCAAAATGTCAAGAAGGAATAGGATTTGGCAAGATGAAATCCCCTTGTATGTGATTTGCATTTTTTGTTTTTATCAGCGAAAAAGATAATTTTATTGATCAGATATAATGTACAAATGGAAACATTAATACATACATCAATAAAGAGAAGATAAGTGTACAGAGAACCATAGTAAAACTTTCTCTTCCGAACTAAGTTGGCGCAAAAAAAAACAAATTGAATCATATACATTGCTATTAAGATCTTTGAAGAGGAAAAATCATTGCCAAGATGCCAGGAAACCTCCCTACTACTGGAGCAGCATTGAGAGCCCTCACAAAGAGCCACTGTTCAAGATTCAATCCAAGAGACAGGAAAGTCACATCTTAATAATCCAAAGTATGATAAAAATAAATAAATAAATAAATACATAATCTAAAGGCAACAACAGACTATAAAATTAGATTTGCAAACTCCACACTCCCTCTTCTCCCCAACAAACATTACAAATGTTTTAGAAATAAAAATTTAAGGGCGAAATCACTCTTTATAGATGAAATATCTTAGTTGTCAAATATGTTGCATTTTCAGTGACGAAATTAAACATAAATAATGATAAATTATTATATTTTTGGAACAAATTTTTCTAATGAAAAAATAATTTGTTTTTGGTACATAAGTGGATTTTTTAGCATTTTTTTTTTTTTTTTTTTTTTTTTTTTTTTTTTTTTCGGTATGGCCTTTTAGTGACGTCTTTCATGACCACATGAATTTGTCTCCTAATATTTTTTGTAGCAAAATTTTTACTTTTAAAGATAAAAAAAAAAGATTTTATTTTTGAAACCCTTATTTGTGTAAAAGTGATAGCTAGAGCCAAAAATAATTTTAAAAAGTAAATAAATAATAATAAGGCAAAATCATGCCAAATTTAATCTCACACAAATTAGGTGGGATTCAAGTCCCCCCCAAAAAACCTAAATCGAGCGACCTTATCAATTAAAACTATTGTGGACTTTTCTAATTATGAAACTATTTTGTAAGATTTTTTTACCAATCCTCTCATTAATTAAATTGACCACACTGGAATAGTTAAAAATAAATAAAAGATGTGAAAAAGAAATCTTTGATGAGAGTCCATTTCTCACTTATTTTTCAACTCTCATTTATTGAATTTTGAAAAGTGTTGTGTGTTTGTTGATTGTATCAAATGGGTGCCTCTGTTTTTTTGATATGGTTGTATAAATTTTAGGCAATATGAAAATTTGATTTTTAGAATGTATGATGTGAAATTTCATTTTGATAAGTTGTACACAACTGAAAATATAATATTGGTGATAACTTATTAAAAATGACCATATAATAAAATTGCTAGCTCTAACCAATGCCGATTCTAGAATTTTTTATTAGTGGGTTGAATGTTTTTTATCAATATTTACCGTTGCAGTTATTAATAGTAACAACAAATATTTAATTTTTTAAGTAACGAGATAGATAAAATATAGGGTAACTTATAAATATACTTTTTGGAATTTAATTAAAATACAGATTGTTCTTTGTGATTTTGGAAATTACAACTATACATTGTCGGAATTTGTCAATTAACAAAGTTTACAGAAAAAATAAAATTCTTAACTATCTTCTTATACAATAATGAAATTACCAGAACTGTAACTTGAAATATATTGTTGACATTATTAAAAAATGTTAATTGACTTACTGGTTGATTAATAATAACAGAAGGTTTTACTATGTAATTAGAAAATTTAAGGGGTATGGTGTAATTTTAGAACTAGAGGGGCAATTAATATTTTAAGTAAATTCTAATAAACGTATTTATAATTTATTCTAAAATATATGACATGTCTTGTTGTCTCTATCAATTTTTTAGTAAAATCAACTACTCCTTTTAGTTCTAAAATCCAAACGCTGGCATATCAACAATGTAATTCTAAAGTTAATTCAAAGATATTAATAATATAATTCCATGTTAGATAGCCAAAAAAACCATCCTTATATTCTTATACATTCAATGAAACTATTCAAATGCTGATTGTAACGATTGCATATCTCTCTCTCTCTCTCAACTTGGGCTTGGAGTGTCCTCTCGATCGATCTTAGGTTCAATATTCACTAATTGTAATAATTTATTAGAGCTAAACCATACAGAGTATTTACTTTAACTTTAAATAGGATCCGCACAAGTGAACAGTCGGATTGGTCTCCTAAGATTAGTTGAAGTGCGCGTAAGCTGGTTTAGACACACGATTATTAAACAAAAAAAAAAAAGAAAAAGAAAAAAGCATGAGCATAGAGTCATCTAAAGCAAAGTTGAAATTTACCTTTATCCTTTTGCATTAAGCGGTATGAATGAAGTTGCTGTGGTTGGTCAAATTCTCATGTCAATTCCTGCAGATTAAACAATGATGATTGTAAGCGTGATACACGATACAAAAAAAAAAAAAAAAATGATGCAAGAAAGACGTAATTGCACTCCTAATACACTGTCCATGGTACCATACAAGAGAACTAACCTTTACAGCAAAGACAATGGTGATATCAAGCTGCTAAAGATGCTTTTTGATTCAAGATGCCCCATCTCCATCAATGGGCTCCAACTCTAGATCAGGAGTGTTCATGATCTTCGGCCAATCTGGGTCTCTATCATTTCGACATTTCTTCAACAATGGACAACCTTCAATATGCAAATGTTGAAGAGAGGCTGGGAGCCCCTCCTCTGGCAACGAATGAAGCACAGGACAGTCACTCAAGTAAAGATCCTTAAGACATGTAAGGTTCCTTAGCACTTCTTTGGGACCTAGGGACTTGAGATTGTGGCACGAACCAATACTAAGACACTCAATTGCAATAGGTAACCCTTGTTCTGGCAGTGTCACAAGCTGGGGACAATTCTGAATAGATAGAAGTTTGAGAGAGAAGATGCCTTGCAGTGATGATTCTTCTCCAGCCAAAGATACAAGATCACTGCAACAATGGATGTATAATGCCTTAAGCCCAGAGAGATGTGGCAATTTTGGAAGAATGTTTAGGCTTGAGATGTTCGAAATGACCAAGGAGAATAGAGAATTGGTGTTTGGAATTGCCCTCACTAGTGTTTCACCATGGCAATCATCTAGTACTAATTGCTCAAGACATTGAGAGATCTCTGGGAGGGTATTGACTTGTTGACACCCACTTATCTCTAATTTCTGCGGACAAACATATTTTGGCAGTTCCTGCAACATGGGGCATTTGATGATTTTTAAATCCGTGACACATCTGAAGTAAGATGCCATTACCTCAATCATTTTGCCTTGATCATTAACGAAACGAACGGGCTCATGTTGGCCTTGATCATTAATACGATAAATAGGCTCTAACTTTTCGTTCCAATCCTCCAGAATTAGATTGTCGACAAGTGTAAGAGAACATAGATAGGGGGTCAATGGAAGAGTCTTCAATGAGTCACACCTTTTGATCTTCAACAGTTCCATGTCAGGAAAAAAGTTAGGCAAACTTCTTAGCATGGGGCAGTTGCTAATCTTCATTATCTTCAGAGAAAGATATTCTGCCTCTGGCCATTCCTCCAACTCTGGCATTCCTTTAATGTGGAGCTCTTTAAGGTGATCTAGTTTCCCAAGAGACAAGACTTTGCATTTTGAACAATGATTTAAGGAAAGATTAACAAGATTCGGGAGCAACCTATCTCTTATCCATGATGGAAATCTGGTACCCTTGTAGCAGACAAGATGGAGCGCTTCGAGATTTGAGTGAGGTTGAAGGTCTTCAAGCATGCTTTCATCAGCTGCTTCATGTTGTGGATCACCATCACTATTGCTCCATTCAAATACCACCTTCTTAAGCTTTTCTTTCTCTTTCAACTTTGCCTCTGCTGCATTTGTTGCATTCTCGAGCTTTGAAATATGTAAAGTTCCTTTAAGACACTTCATATCCTTCAATTCATCAATTCCATAACCACTCTCATGGCTAATCTGAAAGGCATGTAGATTTTGGAGTACAGTTAGGCAACCTATTTTTGGAGGTAAAATGGATGACTTGAACCAGAACATATCATCCAGCTCGAGATGTTGCAAGTTGACCAAGTTACCAAGGTCTTTTGGCAGTTCGTAAAGCCAAAAGCACCCTAATAATTTTAGTGTTTCCAAATTGTAGAGGCTGCATATGGAGTTGGGAAGAGCTCTGATTTCAGTTTTAGAAAGATCAAGGTAACGCAACAACTTCAACTCTTTAACTGAGTTTGGCAATTCCATCAGTGTGCTGGAACTCAAATCCAACACGCGTACATATTTCAAACTACGAAACAATTTACCAAGGGCCTTCCCAAAGGCATTATGGTATTCACTAGTCAATATAAGCGTACGCAACTTCTTAGATTTCTCAACAATTTCTGAAGCATGCTTCTCGACTTCTTTACAAAGCAATGATACATGACGTGATCTTTCAGAGATATGGCACAATTCATTATCCTTGACTTGGTAGCAGTGAGGGCTTGAAATTGATTGTGCCAAGTCATGGATAAGATCATGCATCCTATATCTCAACATGTCGTCAATGTCTAAAAGTTGAAAGAAGGATCTCATCAACAACTCATCAAAATAATCATTTCCAATTTCATCAATCGTTTTCTCTCCTCTAGGATGAATAAAGGATTCTGCCTTCCATAATTTAACCAACTCATTCTTTTCAAACAAATAACCCTTGGGAAATATGTAACAATATGCAAAACAATGCTTTAAATTGGAAGGGAGATGGTCATAACTCAATTTTAGCACAGGCAGAACAATTGGCTTCCCAGTGTTAGTACTTTCTTCCTCTGCTTTCCAAATCTCGTGCTTCGAGATATTCTGCCATTTATTCACATCATTGTTACCGCGTAAAAGACCTCCCATTGCCTTGACAGCCAAAGGCAATCCATTGCACTTGTGTACAATTTCCCTACCAATATCCTCCAAACGTTTACGCACATCATCTGCTAAAACGTTTTGTCGATCAAATGCAATTTTTTCAAACAATGACCAACACTGGTCTTCGGGCAAACAATCTAAGAGGTAGGGAGGTTGTGTGCCAATGGTAACTTCTGAAACCCTAGTGTTTCGGCCAGTGATCAATACTCTAGACCCCTTTTCCCCTTGTTTTAAGAGTTTTTGTAGTTTCTCCCAGTCATCATAACTCTGAATCCACACATCATCTAGGACGAGTAAAAAGCGTTTTTTGGCCAATAATTCTAGAAGGCGAGATTCTAATTGGTTATCTGACAATGAGTTTGTATCATAATTCATCTCAGTCTGATATTCTATCATTTCTTTTAGGATTTTTTTATAGTCAAAATTCAGTGACACATACACCCACATCCTAAACTCAAAATGTTTTTTAACTCTATCATCATTAAAAACCACTTGGGCAAGAGTTGTCTTGCCCAATCCTCCCATCCCAATGACAGGAACCACCGAAATGTCTCCTTCCCTATCAAATTCCCTTGATAGCAACTGATCAACTATTTTGTTTTTGTCATCCTCCCTACCAACAACATCAGATTCAACCACATAAGAAGTAGTGTTCCTGCTCTCATATGTCTCTCTATTAACATTGACATTAAGATGAAACTGTTCTTTTTCTTTAGCAATCTCGTCAAGCCTTTCTAATATTTCCTTAATCTTATTCGCTCCCTCTAACTTGTAGGAAATTTTACTTGTACTCAAAAAAGATGGGAATTTTCGTACCTTGTGTTTTCTTTTCCATAGGGAGGCTTCGGTTGCTAAAGTTTCGAGTACGTCTTCTGCATCATAAGTTGCTTCTTTGAGCTTTCCAAGCCAATCTCTCAACTGCTCGCTTTCGAGTTGCTTACCTTCTGCATCTTTAAGCACAGATTGGATTGAAGTTAGCCTGCTTGATAGTGTTTTAACATCTTTCTCTACACCTTTCAGCAACTGGAACTTTTGGTTGATAAGGGTTGTAGCTTTCCCAATGACAGTCTTGACTATATGGCTTACTACTAGTGGAACTGGATCACCCATGGAATGATTCTTCAGAAGTAGAACAACAATTATCAAAGAAAAAAAGATGATAACAAGTGCAAAAAAATCTCAAGAATATAGGTTTGGCAAACTGTGAAGCTTTGTAGTTGTACCTCTCCTAATTTACATGCGCATATATAATTATTTTAAAATATGCTGTGACGTTTACAATATTAGACTAATTTCAACTATGTTTTATGCTTTGAAAGTGTATGTGAAATTAATATTAATATAAGTGATACTTTAAACTAATATATTTATATGTATGCCAGTATAATAAACTAAAAAAAATACATTATTTCAACAACGCTAGACAAGGATAGGGGTGTGATTTTGTCAAGCCTTATGGGCTCATGCCAAAATTCGGGTCGGGTCGGGTCGGGTAGGTCCAAAAAAGTTTAGGCCCAAGCTCAGGTATATTTGGGCCTTGGGTAGGTCGGTGGGCCTAGGCTTAGGCTCGGGTTTGGGAGTAACTGAACATTTATTTTTACTTTTTTATTTTTTTCTATCAAAATTTTATTATTTTTCATTAAAAAAGATACTAGGTCTTAGACAGGTAAGGTTTTGAGTGAGTTTTAAGTGAGCCGATGAGTCGGGCTAAGCAGGTCGGGCTTCAAAATGATGGCCCAGATCCAAGCCCATGGTCTCGAGTTGGGCTCGGGTCCGGATCTAAATGAGTCCGACCCACCCTGAGCCGTGAGTGAATTTCGGGCCGTCCAGGAATCGCGGAGCATGGTGAGAATAAAGGTGAAAACAAAAGAGAGAGACTGAAACGGTGCCGTTTAAGGCACAATAGGGAGGACTGCTGCGAGGGTCACAGTAGTGATCCCGCACCCCCACATACGATTAGGACACTTTCCAAACATGGATATGACGTGTTTGTGAAGGGTCTGAAATACAAAAATAATAATTAAAAAACTGACATGTTTAAAATGTGAACATGAATACTACGACGTGTCAGCGTCGGCACCCACAGAATATCATACTCAAAAGTTGTCACTGAATTTTCCTAAAGAGAAAAGTCCAACATTAGCTGGCAAATGGGTGATGTAGAAAACTTGATGAGTTCTCGTGGGACAATAGTAGGATTTATTTCTAATTTATTTTAATTTTTAGTTTAATTTAAGTTATTTTGATATGTTTAGTTCAGTTTAATAATACAATTTATAACTTTTTATAAGTTAAAAATCAACTTATTCTTTGAGTGAGGAAGAAAAAACTTAATTTATAAGTCAAAAATCAACTTATATTCACAATTATAAGTTATAAACTGTTAGGTTATAAGTTATAATCAATTTCCCACAGTTCTACTAAACGGGGTCAATCACGTTTTCAATAATTTTAAAATATTCTCTGATATTATTCATATAATTAATTATGCAGTTAAAAATTTTATGATTAAAACATGATAATTTATTTATATAGTTAGAAAATAAATGATAACTTATTATGTTACAATTTGTCATTATTATTATTGTTACTATTATTTTTGGGCTTTGATATCTTTTACAATTTGTCTTTAACTAAGAACACCACTAAGAATCTCATAATATTTTGAGATTATATAATTACTCTCACAACTTTGTACATACTGTGGATATCTTTTTTGTTTTCAGTAGTCATCTTCTTTAATTTGTTTAAGCCACATATATTTCATAAGTCATAAATAAAAATTATACTAAATATTTTAACAAATTTTTTAAAAATAAAATAAAACTCCATAAATTATATTAAGATAAATTACAATCACGTCTCCTAAAATTAAAATATATATATATATATATATATATATATATAATTAGTTCTATATCTTTGACATAATTACATCAACCTTCCTCTAATTTTAATTCATATAACTCCGAGATCCTTTTTTATTAGTAGTTTGTGAGTCTTATAGAAATAAAAAATAATTTTATCATTTTTTTCTATTAAAATATATTTTTATTTTTATTTTTTTTTCAATATCTATCCACTATCTATATTAATTTTGATTGTTTTGATCTTATAAAAAAAAATAATATAAAACAATTACGGCAAACGTATATAGCTGACTGTATTCTTCTAAAATCTCAAACCCATTATACAATAGTCCCAAAATCCCAGTAGAAAAGTCTCAAAATCCCAGTAGAAAAGGTTTTGTCCACATATTGACAAAAAGAAGATAAAGAAAAAGAATCTACATAGGCGTAAATAGAAAAAGGAGCATGAGCATGTCTAAGTTCATAAACAAATACATAATAATCAAGTAAACTAGTGTGAAAAAAAAGAAAAAAAAAAAAGAGTATTACATATCATTTTAACAGAAAAAAAATAAATTATACAAAATTACTTTCATCCAATTACAAAATTACTTGCATGCCTCATATTTTTATAATTTTTTTTTCTCTATTCCACTGTTAAGTACTTTACGAAAAAAAAAGAAAAAAGAAAAAAAAAGTGGTGGATGATTGAGACTAGAGCACTACTTCTTATCAAATTCCACAAAATTTCCATGGTTGTGGAAAAGTTTTGCACCATTGGCAAAAAGGTAATGTTAAGAATTAATAACTCAAAAAATATATATATATATATATATATATATATATATATTACAAAAAAAAATAATGTGTGATTCAAATTTAATTTTGGTATGATAGGATTCATAGTTAAAATAAATTTATACCACATATTATTTTTCTTAATATTTTTTGTGTCTTGAGTAGTACTGTTTGTTTGTGTAAAAAATACAAAAATATATTTTTTGACTAAAACATAAATTTTGACTAAAAGCATGAGGTTTTGGATGATTTGCGAGCATGCCAAAGCAATAGTGCCTAAGTTGTGAAAAATATACTTGAAAAAATTTGACTTTTGAACATAGGAGGTTTCGTTAAAAAAAAAAAAAAAAAAAAAAAAAAAAAAAAAAAAAAAAAACAAACAAACAAACAAACAAACAAACAGAGGAGGTTGTGTGAGACTCAAAGAGATAAAAGACTTCTTGATTTTTGTTTTGCCTCAATTAAAAAGACTTAAAATCTCCATGGAGTTTATTATGTCAAAAAGAGAGATAAATTGAGAGAAATGAATGCCAAAAAATATATTTTCATAAATTCATTGGATTGAACAAATAAAAGTATAAAAACAAATATGAAATCGAGTTACAAAATGGAATTGAAACAAAATTTAAGTCTCCAAACAATGCCTACGAAGGCTAAAAATAATTAATTTGACACAGATGTCATGATCTAAGGCTAAAATCTATTGTAAAGATGCCTTTCAAATCTATTCTTAAGTTGAACTAGGACTAAACTACGGATAAATAGTACTGTGTTATGTATTAAGTTGTGTTGAATATTGGATTGATTGGAGTTAGCTCCATCTTCATTTCTTATATTTATAGATGCCAGAGCCTCTTAAAAATCATGATTGTCTCTAGAAAATGAGCAATAACTTCCTGAAAATCTCAATAAAATCTTGAAAATGAGGTGCTGGACGGCCTCATAAACTGGCACATGTCTCATCTTCTTTCTTTTTCTCAGTAAGTGATTGGTTTGTTCCTTAAGGATTTGACTAACCAAATCATCTTTTAAATCTGAACTGTTTGATAGATGAGAATCTTAGATGGGTGACACCAAGGTTTTCAAACTCGGACCGGCCTGGCCGGTCAAACCGGTAACCAGGCCTTCCTCCGGTTCAAAAAACCCTCAAAACCCGGACTAGGCCAAAACCGGCCTTATTTGTAAAAATCGAAATAACTGGTGCCAGTTTTGGACCAACCCAGTTTTTTTTTTTTTTTTCTCTTTCCTATATATTTATATATATATATATATATATATATATCAAAATTTTGACTAAAAACTCTTATTTCAAGAGTCTCCTCTTATGAGGAGGAGTCTCAATGGAAGCTTGAAGAAATTATGAGAGTCTATTCCTATGTATAGAAAAAAAAATTTGCTCAAAGAGAACTTAAAAATTCAATGTGGGATTTAATCAAATTATTTGATTCATATTTGATTGGAGGGAGAGTTGAAAATTTTATTTTTCTCCAAAATTAAATTTAACATTCAATTAATTTGCTTAGAGGGAATGTTAAAATTTTTTAATTTCTTTAAAATTAGTGACTTTTTTTTTTATTTATCAATTATGATTTTATTGAATATTATTAGTAAATATTATGCAACATTTTCTTTTTATTATTTGAATAATTATATATATTTTTATTTATTTATAATTATAATTATATTTTTAATAATATAATACAAATCATGACGTTACGGTTCGACCTTTGCAACCCAACGGTTGAACCAATGAGCCGTGGATGACACATGTCTTTAATTGATCAAAGATATTCCATAAAAATAGTTACTGTTGAAGTTTAAATTGTGACCATTGGATGATGTAGATAGCGGAGGTACTTGTCATTTGGATATCTGCCACGTGGCCTCCAGCTGCTAACATAATTAAAACACACAAATATCCGCATAATAATATCCTTGAAGATTATGAATCATATATCCAGTAGAAGTTATGAATCATATCCTTGAAGAGTATAATTTGTTTATTTGGAAATTTAATATAGACCTCTTTAAAAAGAAATATATATATTTTACATATATTTATAATTATGTTTTTTTTTATTTAATTATAATCAAATTTTTTTAATTATGATATTATTTTAGTTATGACACATAAATTTTTTAATTATGACATTTTTTTTAATTATGACTTAAAAATTAAATTTATGCTATTTTTTAAGGAAAATTTACCCATAAATCCTACTTTCTAAAAAGTTGAACCATTTGATCCTAAAATTTTTATTATACACCATTTAGTCCCATTTTATTTTGGTAATATTGTTTATTTAATTTTCATTATTTTACAAGTTACAATAATACCCCTTTGTGAATGCTTGTTTCCTAAAAATTTGCAACATTATAAAAACATCACCAACAACATCAATTATCACCAACGGCGGTGGTACTTTCAAAATCCAAAAATAGTTGCTGTGTTCTACTCTGAGAACACAAAAACACCAAAAATTTCAGTCAAACACTCTAAAATTTTCGAAATCCTAAATCCATTAAACTAAATTTTTTTCTTAGACCAACATACAAAAGCAGTTTCAAAGAAGCAATGTTTCTGAAAATGATAAATTCGGGCCTTTAGATATGATGATGCAGTTCGTCCTGGGTGGATGGGTCGATCTGGTCCAAGCTCCTCAAGTTCCGATCCAGGCGGGTGATTCCACCAGATGACCTGCAAGCAAGTCCAAAGGGGAACGGAGTAGTTCCCCAGTGAACCCTCCGGCGAGCAAATCAGTGGAGGAAGAAGGAAATATAGAAAGAGAGAGAGATAGAAAAGCTTAACCTTCCTTTTGTCTTCGATTCTTCCTTATATCCTTTGGTAATCATTTCACTGTCCCTTGCGACGTGCCCCCCTCCGCCGAAAGCCTGTGTCGTAGCTTACCTTGTTCAGGGTGAGGGGGCTCTGTTCCGATAGGGAGGTGTTGTCGTAATAAATGCTGTGATGGGCTGCATTAATGGTGATGTGTTGTGGCAATAACTCTACAGATCTTTGTCTGCTGATGTGGCCTGTGCTTCACTTGCCATGTGCCCGAATGTCATTGGCCCTCCATGCCCAGGTGGCCTCCAGCTGTCTTGGGCTTTGCCAGCCGGGTTATGCTATGGGTCCCAAGCGATGGGTCTGGGGTTGTTTGCTGTGGGCTGTAAGCCTTATGGGCCTATCTATGTCAGTAGTCCCCCATTTCCGAGTGCAGCTTTAGTCCAACGAAGGGAATAGTAATAAGGAAGAGAAGTGCGAACCGAGTGGAGAGGCCGACCGTTAGGCGTGCCGACCGCGAGGCGTGCCGACCGCAAGGGTGGCCGAGCGGGAGGGGTCGACCATGAGGCGTACCAACTGCAAGGGTGGCCGAGCGGGGGGAGATGACCGTGAGGGTGGCCGAGTGGGCGGGGTCGACCGTGAGGTGTGCTGACCGCAAGGGTGACCGAGCGGGAGGGGTCGACCGTGAGGCGTGCCGACCGCAAGGGTGGCCGAGCGAGGGGGCGAGCGTGGGGCGTGCGCGGGGCTCAAAAAAAGGGGGGGCATGCCATGTGATGAAGTGAAATGGAAAGGACAGGGTAAGGGGAGGGGACAGTGCATCGTGGCCATACACGTGGCAAAATCGTGGAGGAAGTGAAGCGTTGGAGCGGAAATGAAACGATAGGTCACGAGGGGGGGTTTTGAAAAGGCGGTTTTGGCGGTTGATTTGAAAGGTTTTGAAACGAGCGAAAGTTAATTTGGATCCATGGAATACGGGTAAACCGTGGGTTTTTGGTATAATTCGTTTCACCTACCTTGTTACAAAAACTCAAAATACCCAAGTGTTAATTCCTTCATTGCGCACGACACACCTTTGCAACATTTGCTCAACTTCCTTGCTCCTGCGTCAGAAGTGAGTCGTAAGCAAACCCTAGAAATGGCACAAGAAGAAGTGGTGAATGTGAGGGTGGACCCCCTGGGAGACGATGATGCAGAGGAGCTAGCAGCGCGATATAGGACGGAGACACGAATGGTGGGGGTGAGGGAACCGATGGGACAATCGCAGGCGTCAGCCCTGATAGTGGTTCCAAGGCCAATAAGCCAGGTAGAGCCGGATCAGTGGCACACTAAGGTTGACAAATCCACAATTACTGCGGTGGATTTGGAGACTATCAGGGAAAAGTACCAGATTCCAGCTGAGGTGGAGTTATTGCTGCCAACATCAAGGGAAAGGTCGTCTGATGCCAGGCCAGGGGAGTTTTCCCTTTACGAGGAGGCGCTTAAAGGTGGGCTGAGGTTGCCACTGCCCCAAGTGGTGGTTGACGTACTGAACCGTCTGGAGGTAGCACCGGGGCAATTGATGCCCAATGTATGGAAGATTCTGCTGGCCTGTGCTAGCGCGTGGCCCAAGGTGAATGGAGGGGAAGCCATGGCGGTAGACGAGTTCTTTTCCTGTTATAAGGCTTCGGAGCAGCAAGAGACGTGGGTCACCCTACAGGTAGTGATAGGGAGGGGGTTGGTGGCGGGGCTGCCGACATCGATCAAGGAGTGGCGGCTACGGTGGTTCTACGTGTCTGTCAATGGGGGACTGGGAGTGCGCACCATCTGGAAGGTGCCCATTAGGTCGATGGAGCCAAGACTGGGGGCAGCGGCGGAAGAGAGGGTGAAGAGGGTGAAAGAGTGGAGGGAGAGAGAGAAGGCCAAATGGGACGAGCTTGTTCAGCCGTCCGCATTGTTTGAGGCAGGGTTGGGACCGCAGCCGAGGGGTGGAGACCTCGGCCGAGCAGAATTGGAGGCGAGAAGAGAAGTTCAAGAAGCAGAGGATCAGGCCATACTGGCCAAAGCCATGAAGTTGAAGGAAGCGCGAGGGAACCGACCGCCTCAGCCGATCATGCGGGAGAGGATCCGACCGCGCCCAAGGCCGCTAGGGGGGAAGGACTTAAGCAGTTTTGAGCCACGACCACCCCCAGTAGATCCTGTAAAAGAACAGGCCAGAAAGGAGGGGAGGCTCTGAAGATGAAAAAGAAAAAGAAGAGGAGTGCCCCAGAGGGAGCTGCAGATGAGTCTGGGGCCAAGAGGGCTAAGGTGGCACCAGCTGAGGTGGAGGCCCCTGTGGCCAAGGATACCCCAGAGGTGGTGGGGGTCACCCCAACACTGGAGGTTGTGGAGACTGCCCCAACAATGCAAGTAGGAGTTGGATTGGCTGAGGCTGAGCCGAGCGGGAGGGAGCAGACCCAAAGGGGCCTTGCATCCTAGGAGGGAGGGGTCCATCTGGCCACGGCAATCTATCACGCTCGTGCGGTAGCTGGAAGGTTGGAGGGAGAAGAAGGCCCAGCCAGGGCGGGGGCAGACCGCTTGGTGAAGATTGTGGAGGAGACAGCCCTGCGCTCGGCATCCGGATTCAATGAGGCTGACCTGCTGAGGGGGTTATGCTCCGCCCAAATGGAGGTAACCACCTTGGCAGGGGCCCTTCTAAGGAAAGCAGGGGCTGCCAAGCTAAAAGCTGAAGAGGCCAAGGCCCAGTTGGCCAAGTTGAAGAAGGAGAGTGCCGACTGGAAGACTGCCCATGCTGAGCTGCAAGCAGTCAAGTTGGAGCTGGAGGACACATGTTGGAAGGTCGTGTCGCTCGAGTTCCAACTGGCTGGCGAACAGAAAAAGGTGGAGGAGTCTGAAAGAGCCTGCGCCGTTGCAGTCGAGCGGCATGAAGAGGCCATGAGCAGCAATGAAAAGCTGGTCAGGCAAAAAGATGAGGCAGATGCCAGAATTGGAGATCTGTTGAAGGAGTTGGAGGATGAGCGCGCTAAAGCAGAGGAGGAGAAGGGGAGGCTTGTGAGGGAGTTGGAAGCAGAGAAGGTGAAGGCGATGGCGGAGATGGAGAGTCTGCGGAAGGGAATGGAAGAGGAAAAGGCAACGGCGGCTGCTGAAAGGGGGGCCCTGCAAAGAGAGCTGGATGAAGAGAGGGCGAAGGCGGCTTCTGAGAGGGCGGCCTACCCCGATCTGTGCATCGCAGCAGTGGAGCAATACAAAGGGTCTCCCGAATTTCAGATGGCAGTAGATGCCGCAGTCGCCAGGAACCTGGCTGGGCAAGAATCTGGGGGGGTGGGCCCATCAAGGACGACTGCTGGAGGTAGGACGGAGGCAGAAGTTATTGAGAGCTTTCAGCAGTCAGACTTTTACAAGCACGAAATGGCTGAGTTCTGGGACAGCGGTTGGAAGATGTTCAAATGCAGAGCTGATGAGCTGTTCCTAGACTTGGACCTGAGTAGTGTAACGATTGGTGAAGATGATGTGGCCCAGACCCCCTGGACGAGGGCATTGAAGAAGAAGAGCTTGTATCCAGCGAGGAGGAATAACCAAGGGAGATGAAGAGCCCCCTCTTTGTGTTTTTTTTTTTTTTTTTTTTTTTTTTTTTTTTTATTGTAATGAACTTGTGTACACATTGTAAATGAATAAAATTTCGTTTATGTTGTCAGTTGACTGTGTTGGCCTGTATTGTCTAAAATGAATGAAGGCTTTGTCATAAAAACTGGTCATAAAAATTGTGCAATAAAGATTCGTGCAAAGTTAAGTTAAAAGTTCCTCCCTGCAGAGTGAGATTGGATTTGTATGAAAATTGAAAGGATGATAGTAGTTTATTGAAAAATTGGATTATGAAATTGTAGAACATAATATTCGAATGGGGTTAGCACTTCCAGTTTAATAAGTACGGATGAAGAATCCATGGATGAGGACAGAAAAGTAGGTTGCAAATCGTAACTAAACGGTTAATTGTAAACTTGTAGAGAACACCTTTGGAATCTAACTAAGTAAAAACGTGGTCCCGGAATTGTGAATAAGTTTCAAAATGTGACTGAGTGTTAAAACCGCGGTCCTGCTTTACGAAATTTCGTGGATAGGATAATCTCAACATGGAGTGCTCAGTTCTGGCTGAGGCTTTGAAGTGCTCAGTCTGGCTGAGGCGTTGAGTGCTCAGTCTGGCCGAGGCCTTGAGTGCTCGGTCTGGCCGAGGCCTTGAGTGCTCAGTCTGGCCGAGGCTTTGAGTGCTCAGTCTGGCCGAGGCCTTGAGTGCTCGGCCTGGTCGAGGCTTTGAGTGCTCCGTCTGGCTGAGGTTTTGAGTGCTCGGTCTGGCCGAGGCTTTGAGTGCTCCGTCTGGCTGAGGTTTTGAGTGCTCGGTCTGGCCGAGGCTTTGAGTGCTCCGTCTGGCTGAGGTTTTGAGTGCTCGGTCTGGCCGAGGCTTTGAGTGCTCCGTCTGGCTGAGGTTTTGAGTGCTCGGTCTGGCCGAGGCTTTGAGTGCTCAGTCTGGCTGAGGCTTTGAGTGCTCGGTCTGGCCGAGGCTTTGAGTGCTCGGTCTGGCTGAGGCTTTGAGTGCTCAGTCTGGCCGAGGCTTTGAGTGCTCGGTCTGGCCGAGGCTTTGAGTGCTCGGTCTGGCTGAGGCTTTGAGTGCTCAGTCTGGCCGAGGCCTTGAGTGCTCAGTCTGGCCGAGGCCTTGAGTGCTCGGTCTGGCCGAGGCTTTGAGTGCTCAGTCTGCCTGAGGCTTTGAGTGCTCGGTCTGGCCGAGGCTTTGAGTGCTCAGTCTGGCCGAGGCTTTGAGTGCTCAGTCTGGCCGAGGCTTTGAGTGCTCAGTCTGGCTGAGGCTTTGGGTGCTCAGTCTGGCTGAGGCTTTGAGTGCTCAGTCTGGCTGAGGCTTTGGGTGCTCAGTCTGGCCGAGGCTTTGAGTGCTCAGTCTGGCTGAGGCTTTGAGTGCTCGGTCTGGCCAAGGCTTTGAGTGCTCGATCTGGCCGAGGCTTTGAGTGCTCAGTCTGGCTGAGGCTTTGAGTGTTGCAAGTGAAAGTGTCATGGGAGCGACATACAGACAGTTGAATTATAAAAGCTGAGAACTTCGGTCGGAATTTGCATTATGTATTAAAGAGGAAAATACAACAATGTTGACAATACAAAAGTATGAACTCATTGATAGTAACGCTTCAAATGTTCCGCATTCCAGGGATGGGGGAGGTCTTGGCCTTCCATGTCTTGTAGTCGGTAAGTGCCTGGTCGTGGTCGGGCTTTCACAACGTAGGGTCCCTCCCATTTAGCTGCCAGTTTGCCCTCGGTTGGATTCTTTGTGGCAAGAGTCGCTTCTCTTAAGACAAGGTCCCCTACAGAGAACTCTCGTGGTTGAACTCTGCAGTTGTAGTGTGTTCTCATTTTCTGCTGGTACGAAGCCAACCTGATAGCAGCCGTCTCTCTGAGCTCTTCGATGAGGTCCAGGTCTGCTCGATGGAGCTCTTCGGTTGAGGCGAGATCCGGATGTAAAACCCTGGGGGTGGGCAGACCGACTTCTACCGGAATAACTGCCTCAGCGCCGTATGTTAAGCGAAAAGGGGTTTCCCCAGTGGGAGTGCGAGCAGTGGTTCGGTAAGCCCAGAGTACATTTGGTAGTTCCTCAGCCCAAAGGCCTTTAGCAGCTTCGAGCTTAGTTTTGATGATTTTCAGAAGAGAACGGTTGGTGACCTCAACTTGGCCATTTGCTTGGGGATGACCGGGGGAAGAGAAGCATGGTTGAATCTGGAGATCTGCACAAAATTTTTTGTACTTCGCATTATCGAATTGTTTGCCGTTGTCAGAGATGATGGCTTGAGGGATGCCAAATCGGCAAACGATCGATTGCCAGATAAACCTGGTGGTGTTCCGCTCGGTGATTGTGGCAAGGGGTTCGGCCTCGACCCACTTGGTGAAATAATCAATGGCGACAATTTCGAACTTGGTCTGGCCTCGTTCGGTGGGAAGTGGACCAACCAAGTCGATCCCCCATTTGGCAAACGGATAAGGGCTGCAGAATGTGATTAACTCTGTAGGAGGAGCATGGGGGATATTGGCGAAACGTTGACATTTATCGCATTTGAGCATGAAATCGGTCGCATCCTGATTAAGAGTTGGCCAAAAATACCCAGTACGGAGTATCTTGTGGGCAAGGGACCTGCCGCCTGAATGATTACCACAAATTCCCTCATGGATCTCCTGCATTACATAAGTTGCTTGAGCTGGATTGAGGCACCGCAGATATGGCCGGGAAAAACCGCGCTTGTACAATATACCATCGATAATGATGTAATTGGATGCTCGGGATCGGACTTTGGCTACTTGCTGCTGGTCATCTGGGAGTGCCCCGGTGGTCAAGAATAGGAGAATGTCGGATGCCCAAGGGATGAGTTCATTTTGGATGTACCGTACAGCTTGCAGGTCGGGTGAAATGGCCGGATGGTGTAGGTATTCGAGACGGACATCATGGCTGAGATTAGGATGGTCAGCAGAGGCCAGCTGAGCCATCTCATCTGCTTTGGAGTTTTCCGCCCGAGGTATATGCCTGATGTGGAAGGTATTGAAGAGGCGAACAAGGGGAAGTGCCATATCCCTGTAAGCTCGCATTGTGTCTTCCTTGGCTTCGAAGTCCCCCGTCATCTGACCGACGACGAGCTGGGAGTCGCTGAATACTCGGAGGTGGCTGACACCAATGTCCTTGGCAAGGCGGAGTCCTGCTATCAATGCCTCATACTCAGCCTCATTGTTGCTTGCTTCAAACAAGAAACGGAGGGCACATTTGAAATAGCCGCCCTCGAGGGAGGTGAGGATGAGGCCGGCCCCACTTCCTTCTCTGCGAGACGAACCGTCGACATTGAGAGTCCAAGAATGAGGATCTTCTGGCTCTGTTGGAGTTAGTGGGAGTGGAGGGGTAGTGGTCGGGGCCGGATTGGTGAACTCTAGGATTAAGTCAGCTACAGCTTGCCCCTTGATTGCTGTCCGAGGGCGGTAGGAGATGTCGAATTGGCTGAGTTCTACTGACCACTGCATTAGTCTGCCTGAGAGTTCTGGTTGCTGCATGACCTTTTTTAGGGGCTGGTCGGTGAGGACCACTATGGAGTGGGCTTAGAAGTATGGGCGGAGTCGTCTGGAGGCAATGACCAAGGCCAGGGATAGTTTTTCCAATAAGGGGTAGTTCTACTCCGCTCCCCTGAGAGCCCGACTGATGTAATAGACCGGCCGTTGGATTGAGCCATCTTCTCTGAAGAGAGCTGCACTAACTGCGGTGCTCGACACTGCTAAGTAAAGGAAGAGGGGCTCGCCCGTGATTGCCTGTGAAAGAAGGAGAGGATTGGCCATGCATTGCTTTAACTGTTGGAAGGCCTCTTCGGATTCAGCTGTCCATTCAAAAGTCTGCCGAAGAACTTTGAAGAATGGTAGGCACTTATCTGTTGCACGGGAAATGAAGCGGTTGAGGGCCGCCACTCGGCCGGTGAGTCTTTGAACTTCTTTGACCGTCTTAGGTGACTACATCTCAACCAAGGCCTTGATCTTCTCAGGGTTAGCTTCAATGCCGCGCTGACTGACCATAAAACCCAAAAACTTTCCAGATCCTACGCTAGAGGCGCACTTCTCTGGGTTGAGCTTCATCTGGTACTTGCGTAAGGTGGCGAAGGTCTCTCGTAAGTCAGTGAGGTGATCGGAGGAATATTTGCTTTTGACTAGCATGTCGTTGACGTAGACTTCCATGTTCCGGTCTATTTGGTGATGGAAAACGGTATTAACCAGCCGTTGATAGGTGGCCCCGGCATTCTTCAACCCGAACGGTATTACACAATAGTGGTAGGTACCTCGGTCGGTAATGAATGATGTGTGTTCCTGATCAGATGTGTGTATCAGGATTTGGTTGTACCCAGAGAAGGCATCCATGAAGCTGAGCATTTGATGACCGGCCGTGGCGTCGACCAGCAGATCTATGCGGGGAAGGGGGTAGCTGTCTTTGGGACAAGCTCGGTTCAGGTCAGAGTAATCGACATAGAGTCTCCATTTGACATTGTGTTTGCGGACGAGGACCATGTTGGACAACCATCTAGGGTAGTCCATATTTTTGATGAATTGGGCCTCGAGGAGCTTGTCAACTTCTGCGGCTATAAGAGTGTTGCGCTCTGGATAGAAAATGCGTTGCTTCTGGCAGTGGTGTCGAAAGTGGGGTTCGATGCTGAGGCGATGGGTTATGAAGGAGGGGTCAATGCCTAGCATGTCTGAATGGGTCCAGGCGAATACATCTCTGTACTCGGTCAGGAGAGCGGTAAGGTCGGCCTTGGCTTGGGAAGGTAGTTGGCTGCCGATTTTGGCAGTTTTGATTGGGTTGGTGGGATCAATGTTAACTTCAACAAATTCCTCCACAGGTTCTCCTCTGACCAGCTCGTCCTCGTCTCGGACGTCAAGCCCTTCGATGATCATGGCCTCTTTCAGCTTGACTTCTTTGAGTGAGGCGACATAACACTCCCTGGCCACGGTCTGTTCTCCTTTGACAGTTCCGACGCCGAGATCGGTAGGAAATTTGATGGCAAGGTGATAGGTGGATGTGATGGCTTGGAGGGCGTTTAGGGCTGTGCGGCCAAGGATGATGTTGTAAGCAGAGAGGCAGTCGACCACAAGAAAGGTGAGCAACTTAGTGGTTTGCCTCGGGTGTTCGCCAATGGTTATAGGTAGATCGATGGAGCCGATGGAGGTCACACGGTCGCCGGTGAAACTGACCAGAGGGGTTTGGAGGGGAGACAAGCTTTCTTCCCCAATCTTGAGCTGGCGGAAGTAATTGAGGAAGATGATGTCTGAAGAGCTGCCGTTGTCTATGAGGACTCGTCTGACCTTGTAGTTGGAGAGGATGGCGGAAATGAGAAGAGGGTCATCATGTGGGTAACGGACTCCTGCACAGTCGGTGTCCGTGAAGGTGATGGGTTCGATCCACTGTTTTGACTGTTTGGAAGGTCGGTCCACCGTCGCCACTGCTTTGTCTGAGCCCTGCCTTATTTTTCTGAGCTCTGCCTTTTGAGCCGAGCGGGATGGTCCCCTGCAAGCAAGGCCGCCTAAAATGACTCTGATTTCTCCGACTGGTGGAGGGGGATTACCTGAAGGTCGAGGCTGTGGCGGTGGGCGGTCATGGCCTTGGTTAGGTGGGGCTTGGTTCTGGGGTGGTGTATGTCGGCGATTGTTCCTGGGAAGGTCGGTTCTTTGCCTCTGCTGAGGGCGGGTGTCTGTGAATCAGCTGAGGCGGCCCTGACGTATGAAGGTCTCGATCTGATCTTTGAGGTTAATACACTCGTCGGTGGTATGGCCATGGTCTTGGTGGAAACGGCAGTATTTGGACTGATCTTTCCGATTGGAAGGGTTTTGTGGAGGCAGGGGCCACTTGAGGGGGTAGTCCCGCTGGATCTGATTGAGGACGTGTTCCATGGGAGAGTTGAGTGGTGTGTACCACTCGAACCGATCGGGCGGTCGGGTCGGAGCCAACCGGTCGGCTCGGTGGGGTCGGTCATTATAGTGGGGTGTTTGGCTATTACACTGGGCGGTCTTGGGTTCTGAGTCTTTTCTCTTGTCTCTGGGGGTCGGATTTTTAGTGATTGGCTCCTACCCAGCGGCCAGGGAATCTTCAGCATTCATGTATTTCTGGGCTTTGGATAGTAGGGCTGCCATGGTGGTTGGAGGGTTTTTGGAGAGGGAGAAAGAAAATCGGACGACTGTAGGCTGGCCATGAAAGCCGTGAGGATGACCTTGTCGTCGTTTTCCGCTACTTGAAGGGCTCCGGTGTTGAAGCGGGTGACGAAGCTGAGGAGCGACTCCCCCTCGGTCTGACGAATGTTAAGGAGTTGGGTGGCTGGGCGTCTCTGATGCTGGGCTCCGATAAAATGGCTCAGGAAAGAGTCACTGAGGTGTTGAAAGGTAGAGATGGAGTCCGCCGGTAACTGGCTAAACCACAACCGAGCTGATGCCTTCAGTGTCACGGGGAAGGCTCGGCACATGATCTCGTCAGGGAAAGCATGGAGGATCATGAGGGTGCGGTAGGTTTCCAGATGGTCGACTAGGTTCGTCGTGCCATCGAAAGAGTCAATGGTGGGCATTTTGAACTTGGCGGGCAATGGTTTGTCTTGGATGGAGGCAACAAAAGGCGAGTTGGTAGTGACTGAGGGCTTGTGCTGAATGTTCTGCATGACCCCTTGTAGTTGGAGCTTTCTAGCTTGGAGTTCAGCGTCCCAGAGGGGAATGTTGTCGCCATGGTCGGTCAATGGAGGCTGGACACTGTTGGCTTCCCCCTCAGGGGCTAGTGCCACGACTGACGGGCATGGGGGTGGAGGTGGTAGGCTCATATGTGGAGGAGGAGGAGGTTGTAAACTTTCTGGGTTGAGCGGAGGGGGTTGTGGAGCAGTGTGGACCGGGGTTCTTTCTTGGTTAGGTGGAATATCTGGAGGTGGAGCGGGGAGGTTTCTTTGGAGTAAAACACTGATCAGGGCCTGGTTTTGCTCGGCCATGCGGTTAATGCTGTTGGTAAGTTCGATGATGTACTGTGGTGGGTTGTTTGGATGGGGAGGGTCTATTTGATGATCGGCGGTATTATGGTGAGAAGCCATGGATCTAGTCGTGACCATACACCTGGACGGGTGAGAGGAAAAGGTAACGGGGAGAAAGGGGGGCTCCGGCGATAGTGAACACAACTAGCGCACGAATAAACCACAACTTCCCACAGACGGCGCCAACTGATGATGCAGTTCGTCCTGGGTGGATGGG
This sequence comes from Camellia sinensis, assembly GCF_055761805.1. Classification (NCBI taxonomy): domain Eukaryota; kingdom Viridiplantae; phylum Streptophyta; class Magnoliopsida; order Ericales; family Theaceae; genus Camellia; species Camellia sinensis. Next base: position 174,589,463 of record NC_138962.1, on the reverse strand, counting down.
TCGGTCTGGTCCAAGCTCCTCAAGTTCCGATCCAGGCGGGTGATTCCACCAGATAACCTGCAAGCAAGTCCAAAGGGGAACGGAGTAGTCCCCCAGTGAACCCTCCGGCGAGCAAATCAGTGGAGGAAGAAGGAAATATATATAGAGAGAGAGATAGAAAAGCTTAACCTTCCTCTTGTCTTCGATTCTTGCTTATATCCTTTGGTAATCATTTCACTGTCCCTTGCGACGCGCCCCCCTCCGCCGAAAGCCTGTGTCGTAGCTTACCTTGTTCAGGGTGAGGGGGCTTTGTTCCGATGGGGAGGTGTTGTCGTAATAAATGCTGCGATGGGCTGCATTAATGGTGATGTGTTGTGGCAATAACTCTGCAGATCTTTGTCTGCTGATGTGGCCTGTGTTTCACCTGCCATGTGCCCGAATGTCATTGGCCCTCCATGCCCAGGTGGCCTCCAGCTGTCCTGGGCTTTGCCAGTCGGGTTATGCTATGGGTCCCAAGCGATGGGTCTGGGGTTGTTTGCTGTGGGCTGTAAGCCTTATGGGCCTATCCATGTCAAGATAGATCTTCGAATGCAATGTGATTTAGAGAGAGAAGATTGAAAACCATCTCTCTTCAAAGACGTTGCAGCAGGATGTATGCCTTTCGCCGGCGCCGTTTCTACTCCGTTCTTCCCTTAGTTCGTCCATGGAGATTTGGGAATCTAGGGTTGGAGTGAAGTGAGAAGAGTAGTAACCAGTAAAATTACATCACAAAAGGAACTAATGTTGATGATGTCGATCATGGCGCTTTCTCTTAGTTTAGTGAAGTAATCGAATTGAAGGTTCGTTTGATCCACACGTCGCAGAGATCAGATCTGTTCCGCGGATCTATTCCGAACGATCAGGATCTTGATGGGCGCAACATCACCTTCAACGGCGCCCAGTCCCGCGGAAGCGGTGGTGGTGGAGGCGGCGGGTTCCATGGTGGTGGTGGTCATCGTGAGGGTGGATACGGTGGTGGTGGATGTCATTGATGTTGATGATGGAACTAATGTTGATGATGTTGATCATGGCCCTGATGTTTGATGATGTCTAGCACTGATGTTGATGATGGATCGCCCTTTTTCCGTAATTTCACATTAATAAATTACCAAAGTTGTCCAGCAGTTATACCACACACGCGTACAATGTATATGTCCTCAATGGTCAATTTCCTTACAATGGGACTGTTCAGTTCATAAGAAAACATTTGGGACTAAATAGTATATAAGTTATTAATTTGGAATTTATTGGTGCATAAGGCGTATTTATTTCAAAACAAACAAAAAAATAATTTTTTTTTTCATCCAAACAAAGAGTTTCGCAAATAGTTGAGTTAAAATAGTTTTTTAATTTGACAATTTTACTTTAGTTATGAATTTTAAAGAGAATTGCGAAATATTTTAATCAAAATTGTCATCTCAAACGTGACAAAAATATTGTCAACATAAAAAATTATGATTTGTACAAATGTTACAATTTGTATAAATTATTTCACAAAAAATTTAATTAATATAAAAATCTTTTCTGTTACATATTTTATTTTTCTAATTATTTTGTTGTTTTAAAAAATAAAGAATGTTTTTGTATTTTGTAAAAAAAAAAAAAAAGAAAGTCTATAAATATGTTTAGTTATGAATTTTAAAAATATATATTTTTTTTTTCAGAACAAAACTTCCGTTTATGGGTTTTGACGAAATGCTTTTTTTTTTTTCCAACAATTTTGATCTCAAAATCAAATAAGACGGTATAAAAAAAAAAAAAACAACAAAAGCCGAAAAAAAACAAGAAAAAAGAAAACAAAAATGTACAACATTGATAAAATTCCGGAGTGCAATTATGCGACAGGAACATCACTACTCGCTGCAGGACAAACGACCACACAAAAAAAAAAGAAAAAAAAAAAAAAAAGTCCCACCAACAAGTTCTTGCAGCTTTGTTTGAAAAAATTAGGGATAAATTAGGAGTTTTGAAAAGATGATAAGAATTTTTTTATTTTTTTTGTTTTCAATCAAATTTTTTAATTTTTTCATAAAGTTATTTAAAAAGTTGATGAAAAATTATTTTTTTACTTTTTTATTAATATTTTTTTATACCTAAATACAAAATGATTAAAATACCTCCACTCCAATGTACAAAAGTGCAAGATTGTCACCCATTACTCATTTCCCATGCGTTGCCTCGAATAAAATGCGTTGCCTCGAATAAAATGTTGTAACTGTAATTTTGGCTTAGTAATAAATGTCATTTTAGTATACCGAAATACCTGTTGTTTTGCCCAAACAATTGTTTCAGTATTGAATTTCTTTTTTACGATTTTTTTTTTCTTTCTCTCATGCATGTGATGTAATTCATATGCAAAAGAAGTCAAGGTAACATTCGTGTACGGGTGTAATTTTGACCCGTGGTTCGCAGGTGGCTCGAACCTCGCCCGTAGCTCGAGGTGGGCCGGTCCGTTTAGACTCGAGCTCAAGCCCAGCCCGAGCCCTTGGGCCAGGGTCTGGGCCATCGTTTTAAAGTCCGGCCCGCTTGGCCCGCTCAAGGCCCGCCCAAAAGCCGGCCTGAGGCCCCGCCCGCTCGGCCCACCCGATGTCCAGTGTTATTTTTAACAGAAAATAATAAAATTTTGGTGAAAAAAATAAAATAAAATTGTTTAGGCCTGCCCAAAGCCTGAGTGCAGACCTAAGTCCAAGGGCCTGGCCCAAGGCCCGCCCAAAGCCTGAATACCTCTGGGCCTGGGCTTGGGCTTAGGCCTAACTTTCTGGCCTATGGCCCGGCCCGATTTTTTGGTGGGAACCCGCAAGGCCCGACATGGGCCCGGCTCAGCCCGAGCCCAGATGGGCCAGCCTGGGGCGGGCCAAAATTACACCCTTACATTCGTGCAATATTGCTACACACTAATACCAATCGTCATACATTGCATACTCCAAATGTGATTACAACCCAAGCTCAAGTTGATTGCGCACCAACACATTTTTAATAAATTTTCTAAATTCGTTCATTTCTATGTCATCATCGCCCTCTGCATTTGGCATGTCATTAAAAATAAAATTCCTTGCGTTGGCCACCCTGTTGAACGCTCCATTTTCATTTGAGTTGCGGTGTATAAAACTATGTAGTGCCATTAATGCCCCCACCAATGGCACCTGTACTTTTCCAAAATCATACTGCAGCATGTTATGTAGAAAACCCCAGCACGCTTTCTATACTCCGAACGTACGTTCTATTGCACTCCTTAAAGATGAGTGGACCGTGTTAAATATTTCGTTTGCATTTTTTGGCTGTCCACCCATGCGGAATTGTTCCTGGTGGTATCGACATTCCTTAAACGAGGCAAGAAAGCCTTTTTAGTTTTTGTACCCAGCATTAACGAGGTAATACTTTCCTGCGTGTCATGAAATTAGTTTGCATTACTACCGTTAGTTAACAAAAATTGTTAGACAAGTAATCAACCAATAGTGCACACCCCCAACTCATTTAACCTTCCTCTGGGTGTGAGAATTGTTTGGTCGGGTCTTGTGTTACTTCATGAAAAACTCTGTTGTTGTGCATACTATCTTCCCAGCCACATGAGATAAACGTAAAACATAAGCCAAAATCACAAACTGCAAGGATGTTCTGCGTGTGCCGCCCTTTTCGTCCAAAATATGGCAGCGCCTCGCGCGGCTTTAGAATTGCCTCAACACGTGTCCAATCAAGCGCGCCAATACAATCCTGCACAAGCACACGATGCAGTTGCATAATGTAGACTCAACTTTCTTCGCGTGCCCCCCTTTCGGAGAGGCTCGAATTGGACTCCTATAGTTCGGACTCCTGTCACGGTTCTGAATCTAGTCTCACAAAGTGCAATGTAAAACTGATAAACACCAAAGAGTCTAATCCGGCAAATCATTTTGAAAAATTAGATTTTGAATCCAATAATGCCAAAACTGGACTACTTTGCCAAATTATAGAGTCGCAACCTAAATATTTTATTTTGAGAAATTTAGGAAACCCTAACTCATGTCAAAGGCTAAGTGTCCGTCATCACCAAAGTTGCCTCGGCTCGGGAACTTGGGTACGAGAGGGGAAGGTCCTGAAATGAGCACCCCTGCTCGCCCGATCAAAGGATCGGCCTCTACTAAGCATGGTATGTTATTTTATAAACCTTATGAGCTCTTATCCAGTTATTAGCTAACTTTATTACATGATGCACATAGCATATAAGTATAGACTAAATCGCGAGAATTGGAACAAAACAACTCATATTTGTTTTCGAAAATGGTTTGAAAGTGCCACCCGCAAGTGGGCTAAAACGCGGATTTGCCACCCTCAAGTGGGCTTAAAACATGATTTTGCCACTTCGCAAAATAGGCTTAAAACTTGCATTTGATGAATTATCCCAATTCAAGCAACAAAGCCTCCATCCACAAGCATTCATGCAGTTTATCAAATAAGCACATAGCCTCATGGCAAGCATGCGAAACATGGCATCACTCACACTCATGCAAGTATGCTAAAACGTAAAACTTACAGTGTACTCCAAGCCAAAACAAAAGCTAATTAGAAACAATGCATGATCCTAACTATGTAAGATGCCTAATGCAACACATGCAATAATGCAACTAAATAGGCTCAGCTATCTAAGATGGCATATGAATGCAATAATTCGATACATGTATTCAAATAAGTGTATTGAAATACAATACAGTTTGAATGATGCGCCGAGCCTGGTGCATGCAAGACAAGTGAATGATGTACGTATGCGAACATAAGGTATACTAATCAAAACCCTAATCTAACCATCGAAAGCGGTTAAGTAAAATGGAGAAAGACGTGGGGTTGGAAGACATGCACACACACACGCACACTTATTACAACATTGTGCCTCTCGAAGGAGGGTCCGAATGAATAAGCTAAGCTAATCTAAGCTAAGCTAGCTAACTAATCTAATTAAACTAATTATTACAAAACAAATTGAATAACTAGCAAACTATTTACTAATTATTGCAACACTTTAACTAATTAATAAATTACAAATTCATGCTAACTAATAAGAAAAGCATTAAACAACTCTGCCTCAGCTCTGTTTGAAGAAGATGCGTGCATGCATTCAGTTGCTCGCCCCGAAGAGCTCTCCGGTTTGCTCTTTAGAGGCTCTGTTTGTAGGGTGTCCAAGAACTTTCTGCTGAAACTTACCAAGACAATGCTGGGGAGTGCACCAGTGGCCTGCCGGCCATGAATGGTGACTGCCGGCCAAGGGTGTGCCTCTGCAGGCCAACAATGAAAGGGTGCCGGCCAACAATGAAGAACTGTCGGCCACTGGTGTGCTGTGACACCAAACAACAATAGAGTACAAAACAGAGAAAAAGGGAGGTTCCTCTTGGGACATGTTTGTACTATGCCACTCCTTATCATCTCAAAACATCAAAGGAGAGGCATCATTGGATCCAAAACCATCAATCAAGCATCTCAATGCATGATGGCTAAAGATCCAACTTGTACAAATTCAATAAATTCAAGACAAACAAGACTCTAGGACCACTATCTTCTCATGGATGATCAAAGGCAATGGAGATAAAGGGAATTGGCTCATTTTCATCACTTTGAGTATGAAATGGGCCAATCCACCTTGTGTTCAATATAACGTCCGATTGAACACAATGCAATGCACATATAACAATGCTTATCTTGGCATGTTTTACTTAGTTCAATTCTTGTTTACACATTTTAAGTTACCAAGCCATTCATTAACCAATTTGTCCAATTGTGAAAGTCCTCTAATGAGAGGAAGGTCAATCAAAAGATGACTTAAGACATGGGAGAGACCATGCCTTTGACTAGGAGGAACCCACAAAAGAGGGTTAAAGCCATTTAAGCATATGCCTCAATCCCATAGCTTAAGCACAACTTAAGACTAACCAACCCTCAAAACAAATCAAAAGTGGAGAAATGAGGGAGGTGACAGATTTTTTGGTGCTAATATAGCATGAAAAACAAGACTCTAACATGCAAATAACCCATGTACAACATGTTAGGAGACTTAAGCATTAAAGCTAGTGAAAAGCTTTACACTAGAACCATGCAACATCAAACTCAAATGGCCAAACCAACTATGGACAGACCTCAAACATGCCAAAATAATGGTCTAAACATGCTGAGATAGAAGCTCAAAAGACTAGGAGAACATGCACACATGTTAGCTCATAAGCAAGGCATAAACCACACCTCTCAAAAGCAATGAAGGAGTGGAATATGTGAGAGTGTGACTACACTATATGCACTGAAATTACATGCAAAATGATGCTATATCATGCAAAGATCACAAGCAAAGCATGCTGGAGGCCCTAAAACTCAAAGCTAGTCAAGGCCATTTACACTACAACCATGCATAGCAAACCTCATATGACCAAGACCACTCAAAACAGAGTTAAAGCATGTTAAAACATGAGCAAAAACATGCTGAGACAGAGCTAAGACAAGCTAAGATGATAGGCTAGAACATGAAGCATGTTAGGCCAACAAGTATGATTGCACTACAAGTACCAAGAGCAAGCAAAAGGTGACCCAACCAGCCAAAATCAGAGTTAAAGTAGGTAAAAAAAGTCACAAAAACATGCTGAGATCAAGCCATGAGATGGCAGAAAAACATGCTCAATTATGAGGCCATCAACACAAGCAAACAAGATACAAGGAGAGGGGATCACCCCCTCCTATTTTGGGCCTCAAGACCAACTTTCTATCACTGAAATTCCTCTAGAATTTAGTGGTTAAAAGGCCAAGAAAAGGGTATTCCAAAAGCTTTGAAAGATGGCTCAAAAGGCTTTACAAGCCAAAGAACAAAGGAGGGGAACCACCCCTTAACTAAACAAGACTCAAACCAATATTTTAAGGCCTTAAAAATAGAACTTTCTAGAGGCTAAAACCAGCTTTAAAGTAGCATGCAAAGATGGCTAGGCAATGAACTAGAACAAAGCTTAAAAGAGAGACATCCTTACCCTTGAAGCACAGCAACAAAACAGCAAGTAATCAGCCAAATTTCTGAGACAAAACCACTCTAAGGAGCTCAAACAAGACCTTCAAGAGACTCAACACTAAGGTGAAGGTGTTTCACTAGGTGTCTTAGTGCAAATATGTGAAAAAAACTCACTTTCAAGCACAAAATGTAGAGAGAGAGGATTCTAGAGAGAGAGAGGGAGAATTTTAGCTCAACTCAAAATTTGTAACCCTTTGCATGCATATAGATGAGTCTTATATATAGAAGATACAAAGCTTCCTTGAAGAGATCCAGCCATCCACGTGGGTATAGATGGGCTCACCTGTAAAAACAACTGTAAAAAATATTTGTTGAATACATTGGTGGCTGGCCGGCCGGCCATCAGTGGTGGCCGGCAGTGGCTCATTGATGGCTGGCAGGCCTAAATGCATGGCCGGCAGTGTCAAAAAGTGACCGGTAGTACATCACAAGAAGCATGTTGAAAGGACCAACACATGGTCCAAATATGACACAAAATGGAAATAGGGTTTGAAAAGAGAAAACCTGGCACGTTCTGTCGCGAAATTTGACTACTCGATAAGTAATCAAACTTGTCACCGGATGTACCTGCAAGAGCATCCAAGTCTTGAGGACGGTAAAAAATGGGGTGTCTACAGTTGCCCCTCTTTAACAGAACTTGAAAGTCATGAAATGATGGGAGTGAATGTCAAAGCCCAGAGGTGACCCATTTTCGACGAGGCCGCAAGACTTAGACAGGCATTCAAGATAACAATATAGATGCGCCTGCAGGCTGGGGCAAAATGCAAATGACATGCACAATGCCGAACATAACTTATGATCATGCAATGAGAGCTGTAATGAAACATCTAGATGCACATATTATGCAAAGAAATGCTACAGCAAACTCGTACATAAGTAAGTTAACACGAACCAAACCACATCTCATGCAGAAAGGATGTAAGAAAATTATGCAATCTTAACTGCGCTTCACACAGAAAAGGCAAAGAAACACAACCGTCGGGCGTACCCAAAGTGGCAAACAAGATCCCAACGCATGGCAGACGCGAGGAAAGAAGCAGTGATAACAAGTGAAACACATCCAACTGGTATGCAATCAAAGCAAGGAACGGTATAAGCATTGGAGTCCGTCCAGATGCATTTAACGAAAGCATCCTAACGTGCCACACGCGAGAGGGAAGAGGGAGCGGTGCAAGCACCAGAGGGTAGTACAAACATCGGAACATGTTCCAATGTTTCTAACAAAAACAGAAAGGTATAAGCGTCGGAATACGTTCCAAACGCTTCTAACCAAAAGGGTGGTATAAACATCGGGCTCGTAACCCAATACTTCAAACCAACGAGGTGGCATAAGCGTCGGGCACACGGTCGAAACGCATCTAACCGGAGGGAAGGTATAAGCGTCGGACACACGATCCAACACTTCTAACCGAAGGGGTGGTATAAGCATCGGACACACGATCCAACACTTTTAACTAAAGGGGAGGTATAAGCATCGGACACGTGATCCAACACTTCTAATCAAAGGGGAGGTATAAGCGTCGGACACACGATCCAACACTTCTAACCAAAGGGGAGAGGTATAAGCGTCGGACACATGACCCAACACTTCTAACCAAAGGGGAGGTATAAGCGTCGGACACACAATCCAACACTTCTAACCAAAGTCGAGAGGTATAAGCGTCAGACACACGATCCAACACTTCTAACCAAAGGAGAGGTATAAGCATCGGACACACGATCCAACACTTCTAACCAAAGCCGAGAGCAGGGTGGTATAGACATCGGGCACACGACTCAATGTCTCTAACTAGCAAGGTGGTATAAGCGTCGAGCACAGAGTCCAAACGCTTCCAACCAAAGTTGAGAGGTATAAGCGTCGGGCACACGGTCCAAACGCTTCTAACCAACAAAGGCACGGTGTAAACACTGGGCGTACCCTAATGCTTCTACCCGAAACAAGGTGTTCGAAGGGCATGAATGATCTTACCTAGAATCCCTCTGAATGAACTGTACATACAATATCGTCTGGTTGCACCAGCTTTGAATGAACCGTACATACAATATCGTGCCTGTACAAGAAAGAAACTTTACAGGTACAATGCAATACAAATGCATATTCTATGCAAAATGAATAATCATAATCCACATGTTAGAGACATGCTTTTGTGTACAACATGCAAGAAACAAAACAGAGGCATATTCAATGCAAAATAAATCGATGAAGCATACTCAATGCAACATGATAATGCAAGTTCTATGCAACAAGTCAAAATGTATATTTAACGAGTACAAATGTGTATGCATATTCTTATGCAAACATGAGAGTATGCAATGAAATGCAACGCGGCATGCATATTCGAGGCAACATAACTACAATGCATATTCAATGCAACGTGCAAATTCTATGCGATGACAAAAGTGTGTTTGCTAAGAACGACTCAAAGGCAACTTTCGATTTACCTCTCGGAAGAGTTGCAACATGTTAAAAAGGATACACTTTGTTCATGTTGATGAGCGATGATCCTCGCGCCTTGCGAACGCGATTTTTGGCTTCCACGGAGGCATTCTGAATCAAATTTTGAGCACACCTTACATTTCTTGGGATCCAAGGATACAAATCAAGGCCAAAGCGGTAGGAGAAGCTGGTGGAAGCCTGCTGGCCATCAGGGGAGGGTGCCGGCCCCCTGCCGGCCATCAGTGGACACTGTTGGCCACCAATAACACAGTGCCGGCCATCGGTGTGCCACTGCCGGCCATCGATGGCAGATTTGGGTATTTTTGTCTTTTCAGCCGTGGGTCTTTAAATACATACAACCCCACTTCATTTCATCACAACCTCTTGCACAAAACCTTCCTCTCTTGCTCTCTAGGTACTCCTTCTCTCTAGATCCGCACGTTCCACGTGTTTCCCAACACCCTAAACAAACTTTATTCACTAAAACCCTCTAGTTCTCTTCACTTTGAACCGACCAGAATTTGATTTCAACGCTTCTTTCGCAATTTCCACCATTCTAGGTCGATTCCCTTCGAGTTTCTCCTAAGGTTAGTACACTTTTCCCGGGTTTTGACTTTCTTTGACTTTTTTTCTCTCCTAGGGTTTGACTTTTACAAAGTTTCATCATTTTCTTCATTTTTGCTCATTTTTGCTTCCCTTGCACCTGTTTCAGATGGCTGATGATGTCCCACATGACTGGGCCTTCCCCGCGCTTTCTCCGGTAGAGGTGGAGGCAGACTTTGTGACTGTGCCTGAGGCTAAGCCTGAGCCTTTACCACCGAGTATACGTCCCTTTGACCTGGCGAGGTACCACCCCGAGACGCACATAGTGCCTACAGCAAGAGGCATCAAGGCCTTCACTGACTTCACTGAGGATGCACCTGATGACCTTCTGTTGAGAGAGCCGGCATCTCATCTGTCGGCTATCGCTGTAGAGGTACAAACACTATTTTCTACAGTATCACCCTTAATTTTTTGTATTTCTTGCACTATTTTGATCTGCTTGCATTGACTGCATTGACCTGACTACATCTCATACATACCATACATTACAACTGCATATTCAACTGTACCTTCAACTGTGATTTCAGTATTTGCTCAAACTGCATTTCGTGTATTACTGCAGGACGGATCCCGTTCTTTCAGAGGTTACGACATGACGATAGCCCATGACTGGTATGGCGAGCTTCCGGCTAGGGTCCGCGTTATTATCGACGAGGCAGGCTTCGATCTGTTCTGCTCTAGTCTGACACGGGTCATAGCGAGTCGCCCTCTCCTAGGGGCTTTGGTGGAGAGGTGGTGGGACACCACCAACTCCTTCCATTTCTCCACCACGGGGGAGATGATGATGACTTCCTACGACTTTGCCATGATCATCGGCTTAGGCGTAGGGGGTGATCTGATCCCTCTCGACCCTGACAGGGGGGAGTGGGAGGCAGCATGGACCGTATTACCCACCGACACCACGGGCAGGCATGGTTTGATATAGTTGGTTCGAGGAGCAGCATAGGGGAGCGAAGCCCGAGACACTTGAGGAGGCGGAGCAGTATGCGTGGGGTATCCTCATGTTCCTTTTCGGTACCACCTTATTTTCGAACAGGTGGAATACCGTAAGGTTATACTTTCTGAGCGTATTGGTTGTACTCCATATAGTTCAGTTCTACGACAGGGGCGGAACCGACCTCACTACTCTGTATAGGTACATGAGCTCGACTTCTCACATGAGCGAGACCTTGATCGGCGGCTACTGGCGGGCTTGGGAGGTACACAGCTCAGTTCCCCCTTTTCACTTTACATTTTTTGCTTAGCATTTCTTGCTTTACATTTGTTCAACATATGCACTTTCTGCCTTGCATTCCGTATCTGCCTGTACACTGTATGCTTTCTGTTTTGCATTTTCTATATCTACCCTGACACACTGTACTGATCACACTTTCCCTACAGCAGTGGGTGTACGCATACTTCCCGACTCTTGCCCCAGAGCCTGTAGAGAAGACCCCAATGACGGTCCTGTTTTCTCGGGTGTACGACGGCTAGCTCCGCCGCAGGACCCAGGAGAACTTCATGTTCTTCTGCCAGTACTTCGACATGGTCACGGCACATGAGGTAACCCAAACCAAAGTCATTCCACTCTCCAAACAATTTAATGCACACATATAGCGACTAATCATCTGTTTATCTTCTTATTTTCAGATCACGTGGCAGCCGTGAAAAGCGATACTGTTGGGGCTCAAATTACAGTACGATACAGCTCGGGTCATCGTCCGCTATCACATTCTCCTCAAGGGCCCGATCTGCCGTGCTTGGTTTTTGAGCGAGCGCCTCACACGCTAGACTTTAGGACTACATGCCCCGTTCATACCGACGGCACCTCCAGTATCGATGAGAGAGACACACAGACTGTCTGTCGACCTGGTGATCCAGTTTATGGTAGGTCTGGAGACGAAGTACTTCCGTGCAGAGGGTGACTATGCGACCTTCATCCAGACTCATCTGATGCTGCCTCTGACTGGCGTTTGCGGAGGTGAGGGAGCGAGAGCTCTAGTTGCGAGAGGTAGAGGGGCCAAAGCAACTAGGTCCCGTGGCAAGAGAGACTCTGAGGAGAGGCAGAGAGCGGGATGGCCAGAGCTTCCCACTACACTGACATGCTGGGGACGGCCTGGAGAGACTTATCAGATTCCCATCAAGCTTGCACCTGCTAGTCACGAGCTTGTCAGAGTTCAAGGCCCGACCCCGGCATGTTCCAAACTTTACATTTTGCATATTCAATTCATTTCTATTATCCTGTACAGACTACTGATCATCTCAACACATTTGTAGGCATCCATAGAGTACACTGGGTAGGCTCTCGAGCTAGCGGCTTCTCTGATGGGGATGGTTCAGATGAGCATGAACCTGCTCAGCCTTTACGGGATTCTAGTAAGTTTCTTCAGTTTGCACTTCGTGCCATGAAAGTTTTTGCCAACGCATTAGCATTTCACCCATTCCACATTACACTGCACTGATTCATCTCATCAAAACATCGCATAGATACCCTGCTCCCATACACTGTACATTTGCACTGCATCTGATATACTGTGTCTAATATACATCATCTGATATACACCACAACTAATATGTTTTGACAAACTGCCATTTTCAAATCCCTTTCCAGACCCCAGCTCCACCGGATGCCCCAGCAGGAGCCACAACAGGACCTTCGATCCCTCCTCCAGCGGCAGAGAGGAGATGGAGACAGGCTCAGGCACGCAGCCGAGGTAGAGCTAGAGACATCTGTAGCGGGAGTGGCCCTTCAGAGCCCATTCTGGGCGATGATGATGATGAGACTAGCGAGGAGGTTGAGGTAGCGAGCCGACAATCCGGGTCATCAAAGGGTGAAGACGACGACGCTGGCTTAGATTTTACTAGTAAAAAGGCTGAGGAGGGTTCCGGTTCAGGCTCTGATCCAGCTTTAGACAGCGGTGCCGATGGTGATAGTGCTGTAGAGTCCACTCCGCCGAGGAAGAGGATGAAGAGGGCCTCTCAGTCCTGAGCTACTTGGCACTGATTTAGATGCTTTTTTCTTTGCTTTGTTTTCTTTTTGCTAATAGTGTTAGCACATTGTATAGCCTTAGGCAGTTTCATTTTCTAAAAACTTGTACTCTTTTACAAAAAGTGACCATGATGGGAATGAAAACTCAACTTTTTCTTAAAAAGGTGTTGCATTTTTTATTCTAAGCATCACATAACATCGCACAGCATGAAAATGAGATTGATCTTTTGAAAACTGCATATTTCAAATTGCGTTGTCTTAATCAGGTAGTAAACCAACTAACAACTAAAAAGAACAAAACAACTCGATAGACTACACATGGCCTTGACAGGCTAAATCAATGTAAAGAAACTCGATAAGCAAATTACAACAACTCAATAAACAAACTGAAGACAATTACAACTTGATAAGCAAAACGAACACTATTACAACTCGATAAACAAAATGAAGACTATTATGCCCTAAAAGGACCAAAATAAGACCCAAGAAGGGACAAATAACCAGAGTACAACTGCTACACCAACTAGACCTTCACACAGGAGGTCAGTGAGCATGGAGGGTGGCTGCTGGCCATGACTTCCCTCTGCCGACCATCAATGTGACTCTGTCGGCCATTGATGAGCCACTGCTGGCCATCAATGAGGTGCTGCTGGCCATCGATGGCAGAACCTCCGAAACGTCAACACTTGGCCTCCACTCATTGCCTTATCTTCTACAAAGGCTCCAGCTTCATGATTTCTTTATTTCACCTCTGTTTTTCCCCCAAATGGAACCATTCTTTGTCGAAAAACTCTCTCTTTGGATTGTAACTTTGGATGGCTCGAAAAAGTTAAATTTTCGGGATTTTGGGATAAACGCACTATTCCCGCCGAGCCGTACTCTACTATGTTTTTCATTCCTCCATGCCGCGGCAAGATGTTGGAATCCAGTTACGCATGTTTTCAGCTTTCGCGGGCAAGAGGTATGCCCCACAATCGAAGAATTCCAAGCTTTGATGGAATCTTGGCGCGACGAGGAGATTTTACCCCTGTCTCGTTTTGGTCACATCCAAGCCCTAGGAAGGATGTGTGTACTCAGTTTGCATGATGCTCGATCCCTAGTTCACAACGGGGAACTAGACATTCCGAGTTTGATTCATCAGTTTTCTGACGCCGGTGACTGCGACGACCATGTTTGGCAAGGTTTTTGGCAGCATGCCCTTTGCTTGTGTATGTTAGCCCATTTCCTGCTTGCCCCTGACTTTGGAGGGTCAAGCATTTGCTTGATTAAGGTCGCCTAAGGCTTGAAGGCGGGCAAAAGTTGCATTGACTTGACACTAGCCGAGACCTTGATGGGCTTGGATGCTTTCCATCGTCGGGAGACAACCAAGTTTGTAGGAAGTCCACTACTCTTGCAGGTAATGTTTCCCACCATTCCTCACATGTATTTCTCATATCACTCGGTCCTTAGGCTCTGTTCTTCTCTCAAAACTCTTTTCTCACTTTTTCTCTCCATGTACGCCTCTCTATTCTTTAATCTCTCTTATTTTTCATCCATCCCCAGGTATGGCTTATGGAGAAGTTGAAAGTGGTGGACGCTTGCCCTGCATATTCAGTGCGAGGCTTTTTCTTTCGCCAATAACTCGTTGATTTCCCGAACGAGGGGTGGTGGTGCCACTGGATGTGTAACAGGTCTGCTGCTGATATTGTTTGGCGCTACCATTGGTTTGATTTGCCTGAGATGAGCTACAATATGTCCCAACAACTTGGCATTCAGATGGTTGGCTTGACACACTGCGTCTTCTATTTTCCATTCCGATTCCAACGTCAGTTCGGCCACGACCAGACTTGCCCAGAAGAGGGAATGGAGTACCTAGCTTTATTTCCAGTTCGAGGCTCACAGCTAGCTTGGTACCCTACTGCATGGAGGACAAGAAAACTTCTGGCCCCCGCTACCAATTTCAGTTGTGCCCTTTCTGGTGAATGCATAGCTTGGCTTGAAGATGAGGCGCAAACTGGGCCTACTTTGGCATCTGAGGCTTCCACAAGCTCTGGGAGGGGGCGTAGAAACACCTGACTATGCTCCAAGTTTATTTCTTTAATCTGTACTTTCAAGTTTTCTTTTGGATGTAAAAAAAAAACAACTTCAATTTGTATCAAGAGTCGGAGAACTCTGTGTTGAAATCAATGAAATTGAAGGTTGTGGGTACTGAAAATTTTTCGTTTGGTCCAAAAATGGTCTAAGTTATAAAAAGATTAATTTGAACAAAATCAACTTTTATTAAAACTTCCCAAAACCATTTTCGATATGGATCACAACTGGACACACCCGAGATCTATCATTGAGATGTACAACCCCAGATCCGATAATTGGAAAGTTTCTCCTTGTCTGAATAGCACTGCACTGTAGCTCACAACCGAACTCTTGAATGCAGAAAAGACAATGATGACCAAAACAATCACATGGACATAGTTGATTTGGAAGTGTTTATGGCTGGACTTCAGAATGAAGTTGCCTACGTATCCCAAAGATGGGAATCAAGCCTTACGTAGTTTGATTCGGGTTCACTCGGGTTTTAACACTCTCCTTTTGCGCTCTAACTTTTGCCAAGGCCGCCCTTTCTGGGTTTTCAACCTTGCGAGCTCAGTTTTTCTTATTTCAAATTTTTTGTGCTCTAACTTTTGCCTAGGTCACCCTTTCGGGTTTTTGGCCTAGCGAGCCACTCAGGGATAGTATTTCTTCAACTTGTCCATGTTGATCAGTTGAGAGAATTCAAGGCCATCCAAATCCATTAGAACGACAGCTCCACCCGACCAGATAGATTTGATGATGTAAGGACCAGTCCAATTGAGTTTGAACTTACCCCTAGGGTCATGGATGGGAGCTCGGTTGTCTTTGAGCACCAAATCCCCTTCTTTCAGATTCCTAGACTTAACTTTCTTGTTGAAAGCCCTGGCAATCCTGCGTTGATAACCTTGAATGTGGTACAGTGCTTTTAGCCTTCTCTCGTCGAACGGCCTAAGTTCCTCAAACCTGCTCTGTTGCCAATCTGCTTCCGCTATTTGACACTCAGCCATCACCCGCAACGATGGAACCTCAACTTCGATTGGCAGAACAACCTCCATCCCATAGACCAAGGAATACAGAGTTACCCCCAATAAAAGTGCGAATCAATGTTCTATAACCCCAAAGAGCAAACGGCAGCTTATCTAGCCAGTCCCTGTAGGTTTCCACCATCTTCTGCAGAATGTGCTTGATGTTCTTGTTGGCGGCCTCAACTGTTCCATTGGTTTACGACCTATATGTGGATGACTTATGAAAAGCCACGTTGTACTTCTCCAATAAGTCAATCACTTCCTTCTTGAAGTGGAAACCATTATCCGAGATGATCTCATTCGGGACCCCATAGTGACAGATAATGTTATTCCTGATAAACTTAGCTACATGTGATGCCTTCAGCACTGCGTAAGATTGGGCCTTAACCCACTTTGTAAAGTAATCTATCGCCACCAGGATGTACTCATGCCCCGTTCGACCCCTTCGGAGTAACTGCCCCAATAACATCAATCCCCCAGACTGAAAACGGCCACGGTGAAGTCATGTTGTACAGCTTCGACGACGGGATGTTCATGCGATTTGCATGGATCTAGCATTTGTGGCATCGCCGAACAAAACCGATACAATCCTCCTCCATGGTTGACTAGTAGTAACCCTGTCTGAGAATTTTCTTAGCTAGCATAACTCCGCTCATGTGCGATCCGCACTCTCTTCCATGGATGGCCTCCATCAGGCGCTTAGATTCTTCAGCATCAACACACAGTTTATGCATCCTAAGATAGCCCCGTTTATACAGTTTACCCCCGCAGATGATGAACTGAGCAGTCATTCTTCGTATTGCCCTCTTGTCCTTGGCATTTGCCCCTAGTAGATAAGCCTCCTTTTCCAAGAAGTTCCAGATGTCATGATACTAGGGTTTCTAATCTTGTACTTCGTCTATGGGGGCAATCAACTCGTAGGCCGGCACATACCTCTGTTCAATGATAATTGAACGCATCCAGACTCCCAAAGGGATGTCTATCATAGAAGATAGAGTTGATAAAGCATCTGTGAACCTGTTGCTTTCTCTCAACAGATGGGTGAAGGTTAAGTTCTCAAACCTGGGCATCAGAACGTCCAGGGTTTGGTAATAAATTTTCATCATTTCTTCTTTAACCTTCCAGTCTCCTTTTGCTTGAGACACAACCAGGTTTGAGTCCCTAATGACATCCAGGCATTTTGTCCCTAGTTCCAGGGCGGCTTCCAAGCCAGCAATACATGCCTCGTATTCTGCTTCATTGTTTGATACCTTGAACCAGAGTTTGAAGGCTAAGGGTATGTGGGAATCATCGGGTGCTATCAGCAACACCCTTATCCCATACCCGTACTGATTAGACGCTCCGTCAAAGTACATAGTCCAAATATCTTCTTCGACCTGTAGAATGGCCTCATTTGGGAACATATACCCTACTGCTTCATCTTTCTCTACTAGGTGATCAACTAGGAACTCCGCTACCACTCTCCCTTTCACAGACTTGCGAGTCACGTACTTCAAATCAAATTCAGAGAGAAGAAGCAACCAACGGGCTAGCCTACCCGTAAGCGCTAGTTTCTCGAAGAGATATTTGATGGGATCTAATCTCGAAACCAGTATCACGGAGTGAGCTAACAGGTAGTGCCTCAACTTCCTGGTAGCCCATACCAAGGCCAAACAGGCCTTCTCAAGCGGAGTGTAACGGGTCTCATATTCCAGCATCTTCTTGCTTAGGTAATAGATGGCCTTCTCCACTTTATCTTCAGATTCCTACGCAAGCAGGCAGCCCATTGTTGTGTCGATTACCGATAAGTATAAAATCAACGATTTTCCCAGCTTTGGCGGTGATAACACAGGTGGGTTCTGTAGATACTGCTTGATCTGTTCGAAAACAACTTGGCAACGGTCATCCCATTAGAATTTCTTTTCTTTCTTCAGGAGACCAAATAGTGGTTCACAAATCAAGGTTAATTTTACAATAAACCGTCTTATGAATTGCACTTTACCCAGAAAGCCACGCACCTCCTTTTCAGTCTTTGGTGGTGGCATTTCTAAGATGGCCTTAATTTTGGAAGGATCGACCTCAATGCCCCTTTGTGTAATCAAGAACCCCAGCATTTTCTCTGCTATAACAACAAAAGTACATTTCTGAGGATTCAGTCGCAACTGACACTCTCTGATTTGTTGGAAAAATTTCTTCAAGGCGGTGTAGTGGGCCTTTCTTTCCTTGAACTTGACAATTATGTCGTCCACGTACACCTCAACCTCTTTATGGATCATATCGTGCAAAATCGTGGTTGCAGCCCGTTGATAAGTAGCTCCAGTATGTTTCAAACCAAACGGCATCACCCTGTAGCAGTAGGTTCCCCACGAGGTGGTAAAGGCAGTCTTCTCCCTATCCTCGAGTGTTATCATGATCTGGTTGTACCCAAAAAACCCACGCATAAAGGAAAGCAGCGCATGCCCAGCGGTGAAGTCCACCAATTCGTCAATGTGCGGTAATGGAAAGTCGTCCTTCGGACTGGCTTTATTCAGATCCCTGAAATCCACACACACCCGAATTTTGCCATCTTTCTTCGGCACCGAAACATTGTTGGCCAACCACGTAGGATACTCAGATACTAGCAGGAACCCTGCATCAATCTGCTTGGTGACCTCTTCCTTGATTTCGGAGCCCAGTCTGGGCAGATTCTTCGAAGTTTCTACTTGACGGGTCGGGCCTCAGGGTCAAGAGGGATCCGGTGTTGTACAATCTTAGGATCGATTCCAGGCATGTCTTCCTAGGACCACGTGAAAAATCTTTGAAATCTTTTAATAAAGCGACTAAACGCTCGCGTTCCTCCGAAGACAACGTGGACCCGATCTGGACCAGACGCGGATCATTCTCAGTACCAACGTTAATTGAAGTGATTTCATTAACCAAAGGCTTTACAAACCTCTCATCCTCTCGATCAATCAAATGTTTTAAAACCGGAGGAATTTCTTTCTCTTCGTTTTCATCAAAGTTTTGAAAGTCCTGATTAATGCAATAAACAAGCGGCACAGAAAAGTACTCAGAAACCACAACATCATTCTCATTAACAACTTCCAAATCGTCTGATTCCTCGGTTACAACCGACTCAAAGGAAAAAGAAAAAGACGACCGAGACAAAACAATGGCATCCGGGTTATCACTCCCAGGAATACCGAACTCTGACTCAGAAGAACTGGACTCTGATTCCGACTCCACAGACTGTGGAATCAGATTCCGGTTCACTACCTGACTCAGAACTACTGGACAAAAAGCCTTCATCGTATTGCCAAACGAGGGAGGGTGCGATGGATGCATCCAGAATACCAGAAGAAGGGCCCACAACCGATTGATCCCCAATCAAGGAAACAGAGAAGTCGTCCCTCGAGTACCCTGATGTGATCTGAGGATCTGCGAGGAGACAAGCCAGCGCTGCTCCCAATTCAAGTTCTGTGCCATCAAATTCATCCTTTTTGCACTGCTCAACCACAGCTGGTAGGTCAATCTGCTCTTTGGCAACTTCATCCCCTGGCAACTGTAGGTCAAAAAAAATCTCAAAACCCGGCAAACGCCGCCTCTCTGAATTTAGCCATGGCTCTAGAATGCCGCAAAACAGGAAATCTTCCCCCTCCCAGACGAAGCGTCCGTTCAAGGTCCCTTGGATAGGTCTATGCACTAACTCATAGTGCTTCCCAGCTTGTTTCGCCTTGACTCTTCCAGCCATCTCCTTTCTCTTTCTTACCCTGCCCTCTTTGGTAGGCGTGTAGCCTAGACCAAAGGTATAGGGGTTGTGTGGCACTTCGGCCAATTTAGCGATGCCCTTCTGGCCACTTCTTCCTAGTCTCATCCCGGGCACATGTTGAAGCTTGTTCATGAGGTAACCAGATTGCGCACTGACATATAGCCCTTCATCAACAGCTAGAAGATCTTGCACTACCCGAGCCTTAGCCAAGGTGAACCCAGACAGGAAGACATCCTCCTCGCCATGTACAATCTCCAAGATCGGCGTAGTAACCTCTGGTGGCGGATGTATTGAAGAGTTCCCAAAAATAATTGCCACCCCCTTCCCGTGGGGGTATTTTAACATCTGGTGTAGGGTGGAAGAGACGGCTCTTACTTGGTGCAGCCACGACCGTCTAAGGAGTAAGTTGAAGGTGACTGGAACATCCAGAACATGAAATTCGATGTCCTGTTGGCCTGGGCCAACCTGAGCTTTGATCCACACTGTCCCCATCACTTCCCGACTTGTATTGTCATAAGCCCATAACACCTGGGCTATTGGTGTGAAATCTGCAGGCTTCAACCCGATAACATAGGCCGTACACGATGGACACACATTTATGGCAGATCCCGTATCAACTAAGACTACTGGCATCCACTTATCCTTACACTCCACGAAGATGTATAACAGTTTGTTGTGCTCAGAGCCCTTAGGTGGTAATTCTTTGTTTGTGAATGTCAAAGTCGGTGAAGTGCCACCCGGGAACACCAGTCCCACCAACTGCTCGGGCGTTGTATCAATAGAGAGCTTAGCCTTGTCCATGGCTGATAGGACAGCTTGTCTATGCACCCGCGAGGCCATGAGCAGTCCCCAGATGGAGATGTCTGCTTGAATCTTTTTTAGCTGCTTCAGTACAGCTTCCTCCTCTAACAGTTTCTCTTTCTACTTCTCAGCTTCTTTGTCTTTCCCGGACGCCTCTGACTGGTCCAAGTGTGAGGGCTTGAAATATTGCCTACTCCGGGTCATATGGTCGACCTCCTTAATGTACCAGGTATATCATCCGGTTGATTCTGCCCCCAGTCTTCATCAGTATGGGCAAGACGCAAATTATCGTCTTCCCACCACATCCCCTCGGCAACCGACAAACAACTGTCCGGTTCCGCTGTAGCTGTTCCTATATTCTCAACACAATCTGCCCCCACAGGACCCTTGGCTTTTCTAGCCCTGTTATCATTCTCAATTTTCTCTTGCTCAAACCGCTTTAGCGCGGCTTCTTGCTCTGTGTCGGCTATACACAAACTGCCCAATTCCCGAGCAAAATTCTTTGTACTGGTGCTCTCCGGTAGCTCCTCCTTGTTCTTGACCGTTCTGGTCGTTATAGATGTTCCTGTTTCTGACTGACCCTGCTCTGATTAAGGCATCTCAACAACGTCAGAATCATCACTAAGCCATCCCATATTGTCTGTCGATCCATTCTGGTTAAACCAGTTGATGCTCACATCCCCCAGATCATGGTCGTTAAAGAACTGTAGATTAGTAATGTCCTCCTCCAACTCTGCTAAATCATCCAGCCCCTGACTCAGCTCATCCTCCCGAACCACATTAATCTCTGCCCCAGTTGGCAATACCACCATTGGCTTGGCCTGATTTGTGGACACAATATAACCGCACGGGTTGTATGCTTCCTCAGTAAAGCTCCCAGATCCCTCAAGTTCTGAATCAACATTCTCATTCTCCTCTAAGGTCACCCTGGCTTTGTCTTCGACAGTCACCACCACTGGCTTGGGTTGGGTTAATGGCGTGCTCATCATGCACAAATCTGTGCATTCTAGAATGAACAATGCCAGCTTAGGCAGGTAGGAAAGAGTGATGTATATGCTAGGGTCGTATGGAATGGCCATGGTTTGGATTAGGTTTACTTGCTTGGGTGGAGGAGGGGGGTTGTTATGTGGCGGGAGAGGGTTAGTGGTGACATTTGGCTTCTCGGGAGGTGCAATCACTTTATTGTCAATGAGATCTTGAATCTCATGATATAATTTGAAGCATTGGTCAGTATCATGCCCATCCTGCTGATGGAAGGCACAATACTTGGTTGGGTTGTGTGTAGGGGGGAGGGGATTTGGTAGTGGGTGTGGTTCTAGGGGCTTCAGATGCCCTTTCCTAATCAGGACCCTCAAAGCCACTGACAGAGACATGTAAAGAGGGGTGAAGGTCCTCTGGCCTCTAGGTGGGTATTTTGCAGGTGGTGGAGTGGTTCCAAATGTGCTGTTAAAGGGTGTGGCTGTTTCTGGTGCAGTGGTGACCATTCCGACGTTAGAAGTTCTTGCGGTTGCATTGCTACTTGTAGCTGCATTCGAACCGCGTGTAAATGCCCTATTGGGCTGCTCCTTTTCTTGGTCAATCAGACCTTGTTTCATAATGTCCTCAATCTGCACCCCAATCTCATGCAGATCAGCGAAGGTGAGGAGGGGTAAGACAATCATCCTCTGCATCAACTTCGATTGCAGATTCTGGACGACCATCCTTATCTGGTCTTTCTCCGCTGGCCTGGTTGACATCATGGAGGCCTTAGCCCTCCATCGAGTAACAAAATTAGAGAAACCCTCTTTCAGCTCTTGCCTGGTTGTCTCGAGATCACGAGTTGTGACCTCGATTTGAGTATTGTAAGAATATTGAGCTACGAAGGCCTCGGCCATTTCTACCCAACTTCTCTTCACAAAATCCTCCAGTTTGGTGTACTAGATGGCCGCAATACTTGACAGGGTCCGACTAAAGAGAGATAATTTCTGGAGTCTAGTAAGGCCTATTGGCCGCAGGATATCAAAGAAGAGCCTCAAATGGACCATAGGAACACCTGAATCGTCGAAGCGGTCTATATGAGGCATTTTGAATATGTCCGGCAATGTCACCGCCGAATCTGTGTAGCCATCCTCTATGTCTGGGATCGAGTTGACTCCCTGAGCCCGCTTGAACAGCTTCTCAAGCTTATTGACTTTCAAGGCTGTAGGATCGACCTCAAATTCGAACGGTGTATCTGTTGGATAGGCCGGTGCCTTGGAGGTGGAGGTCTGAAGCGGGAGTGGCCCTGCTGGCTGAGGTGGGACTGGCCCTGCTGGAATGTCCGTATTCTCCTAGATAGTTGTTGTATCCCCGGGTGTTGGAACCCTAGGTGGGGGTGGGTACGAAGCAGATGCTGTTGTTTGTGGTTGTTGATGCTGTTGCTGGTGAAGCCTGGCAATTACCTCAGCCTGTTGGGCTACAACCTTTGTCTGACAGGCGGTCACTTCTGCCTGGCGAGTAGCATCCCGCTACATGGCCTCTACAGTCTGTTGGAGTTGACGCATCATCTTTTCCATACTGACTGAAGGATGCTGATCTGACTGATCTGGTGTATATCCCCTCTCTGAGGTAGAAGCAAAAAATTGATCCCCACTGAACACAAGTGGCTGACAAATCGGTGAATTATGTTGAACTCTTCTCCGTCTGGTAACTGGGGAGAGTGAAGCAAACACTGGTTGTCCTCTCACAAGATCCCTAGATCTATAAAGCCTCCTAACTCTGGTCCAGAGTGCTTGGGGGGAAACTGCCTCGTCGGAAGCAATGATGAACTACTGCCTTGCAAAAAGAAAAATAAAGCAAAAGAAAATAAACATCAATCAGAAAACAGAAAGCATCCCCGCTTAGATAAGGGCAATACACAGTAGATAAGGACAACACACAGTTGATATCATAAGCTGAACAATCTGTACTCAAACACTGATTTCTGCCTCCAAATTCTCTACCTCAATACTGATACCCTCAAACACGAATGTCCTCAGACTGATACCCAAACTTGTAACTGATACATGCATTCCCTGTAGAGACACACCCTAACAGCACATAGCAAGCAAGTGAGAGCCAAAACACCCCTATGGTGGGGCAGGGTTTCCCTGTCCTAGTTTTGTCAGGAACTAGGGTTTCACTATGCACGCATGCGGTTTCAAACAATCCTACATTCGGGTGAGCAACTTGTCCTAGTTTGGAACAGTCTCTAAGGCTTCTGATATGTAACTAGGTCAATTGGTCAAAAAGGATGCCTCAGCAAGACCACCTAATATACCTCTCGAACCTAACACTGAGAAGTGAAAGGAGGATCAAACGGTACAATGGTAGTCCAGATCCGAGGTTCGTGTTCCCATCGTGGTAGAGCCTACAACCGGTCAGCCTTATGGCACGCTTTTCTAGGCACGCCTCCGACAAACCGTTCAGGAATAGCAGATGGAAAACACTGTGACTTAGGTGCACCGATGCAAATGCAATGCAAAGAAACACATAAATGTAGATAAAACAACATATCATAAGTTCGAGCCAAGTTCTCTAAATCCCCAGCTGAGTCGCCAAAAACTGTAGACTTGACTTTCTTCGTGTGCCCCCATTTCGGAGAGGCGCGAATTGGTCTCCTACAGTTCGGACTCCTGTCACGGTTCTGAATCTAGTCTCACAAAGTGCAATGTGAAACTGATAAACACCAAAGAGTCCAATCCGGCAAATCATTTTGGAAAATCGAATTTTGAATCAAATAATGCCAAAACTGGACTAGTTTGCCAGATTACAGAGTCGCCACCTAAATATTTTATTTTGGAAAAGTTAGGAAACCCTGACTCGTGCCAAAGGTCACGTGTCCGTCATCACCAAAGTTGCCTCGGCTCGGGAACTTAGGTATGAGAGGGGAATGTCCGGAAATGAGCACCCCCGCTCGCCCGATCAAAGAATCGGCCTCTATTAAGCATGATATGTTGTTTTATAAATCTCATGTGTTCTTATCCAATTATTAGCTAACTTTACTATGTGATGCGCATAGCATACAAGTATAGACTAAATCGCAAGAATTGGAACAAAGCAACTCATGTTTGTTTTCGAAAATGGTTTGAAAGTGCCACCCGCAAGTGGGCTAAAGCGCGGATTTGCCACCCTCAAGTGGGCTTAAAACATGATTTTGCCACTTCGCAAAGTGGGCTTAAAACTCGCATTCGATGAATTGTCCCAATTCAAGCAACAAAGCCTCCATCCACAGGCATTCATGCAGTTTATCAAATAAGCACATATCCTCATGGCAAGCATGCGAAACATGGCATCACTCACACTCATGTAAGTATGCTAAAGCGTAAAACTTATCGTGCACTCCGAGCCAAAACAAAAGCTAATTAGAAATAATGCATGATCCTAACTATGCAAGATGCCTAATGCAACACACACAATAATGCAACTAAATAGGCTCAGCTGTCTAAGATGGCATATGAATGCAACAATTTGATGCATGTATTCAAATAAGTGTATTGAAATACAATGCAGTTTGAATGATGCACCGAGCCTGGTGCATGCAAGACAAATGAATGATGCACGCATGCGAGCATAAGGTATGCTAATCAAAACGTGTCCCTAATCTAACCATCGAAAGCGGTTAAGTAAAAGGGAGAAAGACATGGGGTTGGAAGACATGCACACATACACACGCACACTTATTATAACATTGCGCCCTCTCGAAGGAGGGTCCGAATGAATAAGCTAAGCTAAGCTAGCTAACTAATGTAATTAAACTAATTATTACAAAACAAATTGAATAACTATCAAACTACTAACTAATTATTACAACACTTTAACTAATTAATAAATTACAAATTCATGCTAACTAATAAGAAAAACATTAAACAACCCTGCCTCAGCTCTGTTTGAAGAAGATGTGTGCATGCATTCGGTTGCTCGCCCCGAAAAGCTCTCCAGTTTGCTCTTTAAAGGCTCTGTTTGCAGGGTGTCTCCAAGAACTTTCTGCTGAAACTTACCAAGACAATGCTGGGGAGTACACCAGTGGCCTGCCGGCCATGAATGGTGACTGCCAGCCAAGGGTGTGCCTCTGCCGGCCAACAATGAAAGGGTGCCAGCCAACAATGAAGAACTGCCGGCCACTGGTGTGCTGTGACACCAAACAACAATAGAGCACAAAACAGAGAAAAAGGGAGGTTCCTCCTGGGACATGTTTGTACTATGCCACTCCTTATCATCTCAAAACATCAAAGGAGAGGCATCATTGGATCCAAAACCATCAATCAAGCATCTCAATGCATGATGGCCAAAGATCCAACTTGTACAAATTCAATAAATGCAAGACAAACAAGACTCTAGGACCACTACCTTCTCATGGATGATCAAAGGCAATGGAGATAAAGGGAATTGGCTCATTTTCATCACTTTGAGTATGAAATGGGCCAATCCACCTTGTGTTCAATATAATGTCTGATTGAACACAATACAATGCACACATAACAATGCTTATCTTGGCATGTTTTACTTAGTTCAATTCTTGTTTACACATTTTAAGTTACCAAGCCATTCATTAACCAATTTGTCCAATTGTGAAAGTCCTCTAATGAGAGGAAGGTCAATCAAAAGATGACTTAAGACATGGGAGAGACCATGCCTTTGACTAGGAGGAACCCACAAAAGAGGGTTAAAGCCATTTAAGCATATGCCTCAATCCCATAGCTTAAGCACAACTTAAGACTAACCAACCCTCAAAACAAATCAAAAGTGGAGAAATGAGGGAGGTGGCAGATTTTTGGTGCTAATATAGCATGAAAAACAAGACTCTAACATGCAAACAACCCATGTACAACATGTTAGGAGACTTAAGCATTAAAGCTAGTGAAGAGCTTTACACTAGAACCATGCAACATCAAACTCAAATGGCTAAACCAACTATGGACAGACCTCAAACATGTCTAAACATGCTGAGATAGAAGCTCAAAAGACTAGGAGAACATGCACACATGTTAGCTCATAAGCAAGGCATAAACCACACCTCTCAAAAGCAATGAAGGAGTGGAATATGTGAGAGTGTGACTACACTATATGCACTGAAATTACATGCAAAATGATGCTATATCATGCAAAGATCACAAGCAAAGCATGCTGGAGGTCCTAAAACTCAAAGCTAGTCAAGGCCATTTACACTACAACCATGCATAGCAAACCTCATATGACCAAGACCACTCAAAACAGAGTTAAAGCATGTTAAAACATGAGCAAAAACATGCTGAGACAGAGCTAAGACAATCTAAGATGATAGGCTAGAACATGAAGCATGTTAGGCCAACAAGTATGATTGCACTACAAGTATCAAGAGCAAGCAAAAGGTGACCTAACCAGCCAAAATCAGAGTTAAAGCAGGTAAAAAAAGTCACAAAAACATGCTGAGATCAAGCCATGAGATGGCAGAAAAACATGCTCAATTATGAGGCCATCAACACAAGCAAACAAGATACAAGGAGAGGGGATCACCCCCTCTTATTTTGGGCCTCAAAACCAACTTTCTACCACTGAAATTCCTCTATAATTTAGTGGTTAAAAGGCCAAGAAAAGGGTGTTCCAAAAGCTTTGAAAGATGGCTCAAAAGGCTTTACAAGCCAAAGAACAAGGAGGGGAACCACCCTTTAACCAAACAAGACTCAAACCAACATGTTAAGGCCTTAAAAACAGAACTTTCTAGAGGCTAAAACCAGCTTTAAAGTAGCATGCAAAGATGGCTAGGCAATGAACTAGAACAAAGCTTAAAAGAGAGACATCCTTACCTTTGAAGCACAGCAACAAAACAGCAAGTAATCAGCCAAATTTCTGAGACAAAACCACTCCAAGGAGCTCAAACAAGACCTTCAAGAGCCTCAATACTAAGGTGAAGGTGTTTCACTAGGTGTCTTAGTGCAAATATGTGAAGAAAACTCACTTTCAAGCACAAAATGTAGAGATAGAGAATTCTAGAGAGAGGGGGAGAGAATTCTAGCTCAGCTCAAAATTTGTAACCCTTTGCATGCATATAGATGAGTCTTATATATAGAAGATACAAAGCTTCCTTGAAGAGATCCAGCCATCCACGTGGGTGTAGATGGGCTCACCTGTAAAAACAGCTGTAAAAAATATCTAAAAAGTATAGTTGAATACATTGGTAACCGGCCGGCCGGCCATCAGTGGTATTCGGCAGTGGCTCATTGATGGCCGGCAGGCCTAAATGCATGGCCGGCAGTGTCAAAAAGTGACCGGCAGTACATCACAAGAAGCATGCTGAAAGGACCAACACATGGTCCAAATATGACATAGAATGGAAATAGGGTTTGAAAAGAGAAAACCTGGCACGTTCTGTCGTGAAATTCGACTACTCGATGAGCAATCAAACTTTTCACCGGATGTACCTGCAAGAACATCCAAGCCTTGAGGATGGTAAAAAATGGGGTGTTTACAGTTGCCCCTTTTTAACAGAACTCGAAAGCCTTGAAATGACGGGAGTGAATGTCAAAGCCCAGAGGCGACCTATTTTTGACGAGGCCGCAAGACTTAGACAGGCATTCAAGATAACAATATAGATGCGCCCGCAGGCTGGGGCAAAATGCAAATGACATGCACAATGCTAAACATAACTTATGATCATGCAATGAGAGCTGTAATGAAACATCTAGATGCACATATTATGCAAAGAAATGCTACAGCAAACTAGTACATAAGCAAGTTAACACGAACCAAACCACATCTCATGCAGAAAGGATGTAAGAAAATTATGCAATCTTAACTGCGCTTCACGCAGAAAAGGCAAAGAAACACAACCGTCAGGCGTACCCAAGGTGGCAAACAAGATCCCAACGCAAGGCAGACGCGAGGAAAGAAGCAGTGATAACAAGTGAAACACATCCAACTGGTATGCAATCAAAGCAAGGAACGGTATAAGCATTGGAGTCCGTCCAGATGCATTTAACCAAAGCATCCTAACGCACCACACGCGAGAGGGAAGAGGGAGCGGTGCAAGCACCGGAGGGTAGTACAAACATCGGAACACGTTCCAATGTTTCTAACAAAAACAGAAAGGTATAAGGGTTGGAATACGTTCCAAACACTTCTAACCAAAAGGGTGGTATAAACATCGGGCTCGCAACCCAATACTTCAAACCAACGAGGTGGCATAAGCGTCGGGCACACTGTCCAAACGCATCTAATCAGAGGCGAGGTATAAGCGTCGGACACACGATCCAACACTTCTAACCGAAGGGGTGCTATAAGCATCGGATACACGATTCAACACTTCTAACCAAAGGGGAGGTATAAGCATCGGACACATGATCTAACACTTCTAACCAAAGGGGAGGTATAAGCGTCAGACACACGATCCAACACTTCTAACCAAAGGGAAGAGGTATAAGCGTCGGACACACGACCCAACACTTCTAACCAAAGGGGAGGTAGAAGCGTCGGACACACGATCCAACACTTCTAATCAAAACGGAGAGGTATAAGCGTCAACATGCGATCCAACACTTCTAACCAAAGGGGAGGTATAAGCGTCAGACACACGATCCAACACTTCTAACCAAAGCCGAGAGCAGGGTGGTATAGACATCGGGCACATGACCCAATGTCTCTAACCAGCAAGGTGGTATAAGCGTCGGGCACACAGTCCAAACGCTTCCAACCAAAGTTCAGAGGTATAAGCATCGGGCACATGGTCCAAACGCTTCTAACCAACAAAGGCACGGTATAAACACTGGGCGTACCCTAATGCTTCTAACTAAAACAAGGTGTTCGAAGGACAGGAATGATCTTACCCAGAATCCCTCTGAATGAACTGTACATACAATATCGTTTGGTTGCACCAGCTTTGAATGAACCATACATACAATATCGTGCCTGTACAAGAAAGAAACTTTACAGGTACAATGCAATACAAATGCATATTCTATGCAAAATGAATAATCATAATCCACATGTTAGAGACATGCTTTTGTGTACAACATGCAAAAAACAAAACAGAGGCATATTCAATGCAAAATAAATCGATGAAGCATACTCAATGCAACATGATAATGCAAGTTCTATGGAACAAGTCAAAATGTATATTTAACAAGTACAAATGTACATGCATATTCTTATGCAAACATGAGAGTATGCAATGAAATGCAACGCGGCATGCATATTCGAGGCAACATAACTACAATGCATATTCAATGCAACGTGCAAATTCTGTGCGATGACAAAAGTGTGTTTGCTAAGAACGACTCAAAGGCAACTTTCGATTTACCTCTCGGAAGAGTTACAACATGTTAAAAAGGATACACCTCGTTCATGTTGATGAGCGATGATCCCCGCGCCTTGCGAACGCGATTCTGGGCTTCCACGGAGGTATTCTGAATCAAATTTTGAGCACACTTTACATTTCTTGGGATCCAAGAATACAAATCAAGGCCAAAGAGGCAGGAGAAGCTGGTGAAAGCCTGTTGGCCACCAGGGGAGGGTGTCGGCCCCCTGCCGGCCATCAGTGGACACTGTTGGCCACCAATAACACAGTACCAGCCATCGATGTGCCACTGTCGGCCATCGATGGCAGATTTGGGTATTTTTGTCTTTTCAGCCGTGGGTCTTTAAATACACACAACCCCACTTCATTTCATCACAACCTCTTGCACAAAACCTTCCTCCCTTGCTCTCTAGGTACTCCTTCTCTCTAGATCCGCGCGTTCCAC
Organism: Camellia sinensis; assembly: GCF_055761805.1. Taxonomy (NCBI): domain Eukaryota; kingdom Viridiplantae; phylum Streptophyta; class Magnoliopsida; order Ericales; family Theaceae; genus Camellia; species Camellia sinensis. The sequence goes on along the minus strand of NC_138962.1, from coordinate 174,559,110 downwards.
GCATTTTCCAACACCCTAAACAAACTTTATTCACTAAAACCCTCTAGTTCTCTTCACTTTGAACTGATCAGAATTTGATTTCGATGCTTCTTTCGCCATTTCCACCATTCTAGGTTGATTCCCCTCGAGTTTCCCCTAAGGTTAGTACACTTTTCCCGGGTTTTGACTTTCTTTGACTTTTTTTCTCTCCTGGGGTTTGACTTCTACAAAGTTTCATCATTTTCTTCATTTTTGCTCATTTCTGCTTCCCTTGCACCTGTTTCAGATGGCTGATGATGTCCCACATGACGGGGCCTTCCCCGCACTTTCTCCGGTAGAGTTGGAGGCAGACTTTGTGACTGTGCCTGAGGCCAAGCCTGAGCCTTTACCACCGAGTATACGTCCCTTTGACCCGGCGAGGTACCACCCCAAGACGCACATAGTACCTACAGCAAGAGGCATCAAGGCCTTCACTGACTTTGCTGAGGATGCACGTGATGACCTTCTATTGAGAGAGCCGGCATCTCATCTGTCGGCTATCGCTGTAGAGGTACAAACACTATTTTCTGCAGTATCACCCTTAGCTTTTTGTATTTCTTGCACTATTTTGCTCTGCTTGCATTGACTGCACTGACCTGACTACATCTCATACATACCATACATTACAACTGCAAATTCAACTGTATTTTCAACTGTGCTTTCAGTATTTGCTCAAACTGCATTTCATGTATTACTGCAGGACGGATCCCGTTCTTTCAGAGGTTACGGCACAACGACAGCCCATGATTGGTATGGCGAGCTTCCGGTTAAGGTCCACGATATTATCGACAAGGCAGGCTTCGGTCTGTTCTGCTCTAGTCTGACACGGGTCATAGCGAGTCGCCCTCTCCTAGGGGCTTTGGTGGAGAGGTGGTGGGACACCACCAACTCCTTCCATTTCTCCACCATAGGGGAGATGACAATGACTCCCTACGACTTTGCCATGATCACCGGCTTTGGCGTAGGGGGTGATCCGATCCCTCTCGACCTTGACATGGGGGAGTGGGAGGCAGCATGGACCGCACTGCTTGGGGCACACCCACCGACACCACGGGCAGGCATAGTTCGATATAGTTGGTTCGAGGTGCAGCATCGGGGAGCGAAGCCCAAGACACTCGAGGAGGCGGAGTAGCACGCGCGGGGCTTCCTCATGTTCCTTTTCGGCACCACCTTGTTTTCAAACAAGTGGAATACCGTAAGGTTATACTTTCTGAGCGCATTGGTTGTACTCCATGTAGTTCAGTTCTACAACTGGGGCGGAGCCGGCCTCACTACTCTGTATGTGTATATGAGCTCGACTTCTCACATAAGCGGGACCTTGATCGGCGGCTACTGGCGGGCTTGGGAGGTACACAGCTCAGTTCCCCCTTTTCACTTTACATTTTTTGCTTAGCATTTCTTACTTTACATTTGTTCAACACATGCACTTTCTGTCTGTACACTATATGCTTTCTATTTTGCATTTTCTATATCTACCCAGACACACTGTACTGATCACACTTTCTCTACAGCTGTGGGTGTACCCATACTTCCCGACTCTTGCCCCAGAGCCTGTAGAGAAGACCCCAATGACGGTCCTGTTTTCTTGGGGATACGACGGCCAGCTCCGCCGCAGGACCCGGGAGAACTTCATGTTCTTCCACCAGTACTTCAACACGGTCACGGCACACGAGGTAACCCAAACCAAAGTCATTCCACTCTCCAAACAATTTAATGCACACATACAGCGACAAATAATCTGTTCATCTTCTTATTTTCAGATCACGTGGCAGTCGTGGGAAGCGATACCATCGGGCCTCAAATTACAGTACGACACAGCTCGGGTCATCATCCGCTATCAAATTCTCCTCGAGGGCTCGATCTGCCGTGCTTGGTTTTTGAGTGAGCGCTTCACATGCTAGACTTTAGGACTACCTGCCCCGTTCATACCGACGACACCTCCAGTATCGAAGAGAAAGACACATAGATTATCTGTCGACCTGGTGATCCAGTTTATGGTAGGGCTGGAGACGAAGTACTTCCGTGCAGAGGGTGACTATGCGACCTTCATCCAGACTCATCTGATGTTGTCTCTGATTGGCGTTCGCGAAGGTAAGGGAGCGAGAGCTCTAGTTGCGAGAGGTAGAGGGGCCAGAGCGACTAGGTCCCGTGGCAAGAGAGACTCTGGGGAGAGGCAGAGAGCGGGATGGCCAGAGCTGCCTACTACACTGACATGCTAGGGACGGCCTGGAGAGACTTGTCCGATTCCCATTAAGCTCGCACCTGCTAGTCACGAGCTTGTCGGAGTTCAAGGCCCGACCCCGGTATGTTCCAAACTTTACATTTTGCATATTCAATTCATTTCGATTATGCCGTACAGACTACTAATCATCTCAACACATTTGCAGGCATCCATAGAGTACACTGGGCAGGCTCTCGAGCTAGCGGCTTCTCCGATGGGGATGGTTCAGACGAGCATGAACCTACTCTGCCTTTGCGGGATTCTAGTAAGTTTCTTCAATTTGCACTTCATGCCATGAAAGTTTCTGCCAACGCATTAGCATTTCAAACGTTCCACATTACACTGTGCTAATTCATCTCATCAAAACATCGCATAGATACCCTGCTCCCATACACTATACATATGCACTGCATCTAATATACTGCGTCTAATATACATCATCTGATATACACCACAACTAATATGTTCTGACAAACTGACATTTTCAGATCCCTTTCCAGACCCCAGCTCCATCGGATGCCCTAGCAGGAGCCACAGCAGGAACTTCGATCCCTTCCCCAGCGGTAGAGAGGAGAGGGAGACAGGCTCAGGCACGCAGCCGAGGTAGAGCTAGAGACATCTGCAGTGGGAGTGGACCTTCAGAGCCCATTTTGAGCGATGATGATGATGAGACTAGCGAGGAGGTTGAGGTAGCGAGCCGACAATCCGGGTCATCAGAGGGTGGAGACGACAACGCTGGATTAGATTCTGCTGGTAGAAAGGCTAAGGAGGGTTCCGGTTTGGGCTCTGATCCAGCTTCAGACAGCGGTGCCAATGGCGATAGTGCTGTAGAGTCCACTCCGCCGAGGAAGAGGGTGAAGAGGGCCTCTCAGTCCTGAGCTAGTTGGCACTAATTTAGATGCTTTTTTCTTTGCTTTGGTTTTTTTTTGCTAGTAGTGTTAGCACATTGTATAGCCTTAGGCAGTTTCATTTTCTGAAAACTTGTACTCTTTTGCAAAAAGTGACCATGATGGGAATGAAAACTCAACTTTTGCTTAAAAAGGTGTTACATTTTTTATTCTAAGTATCACATCACATCGCACAGCATGAAAATGAGATTGATCTTTTGAAAACTGCATATGTCAAATTGCGTTGTCTTAATCAGGTAGTAAACCAACTAACAACTGAAAAGAACAAAACAACTCGATAGACTACACATGGCCTTGACAGGCTAAATCAATGTAAAGAAACTCGATAAGAAAATTACAACAACTCAATAAACAAAATGAAGACAATTGTAACTCGATAAGAAAACGAACACTATTACAACTCGATAAACAAAACGAAGACTATTATGCCCTAAAAGGACCAAAATAAGACCCAATAAGGGACAAATAACCAGAGTACAACTGCTACACCAACTAGACCTTCACACAGGAGGTCAGTGAGCATGGAGGGTGGCTGCCGGCCATGACTTCCCTCTGCCGACCATCAATGTGCCTCTACCGGCCATTGATGAGCCACTGCCGGCCATCAATGAGGTGCTGCCGGCCATCGATGGCAGAACCTCCGAAACGTCGACACATTTGGCCTCCACTCATTGCCTTATCTTCTACAAAGGCTCCGGCTTTGTGATTTCTTCATTTCACCTTTGTTTTTTCCCCAAATGGAACCATTCTTTGTTGAAAAACTCTCTCTTTGGATTGTAACTTTGGATGGCTCGAAAAAGTTAAATTTTCGGGGTTTTGGGATAAACGCACTATTCCCGCTGAGCCGTACTCCACTGTGTTTTCCATTCCTCCATGCCACGGCAAGATGTTGGAATCCGATTACGCATGTTTTCAGCTTTGGCGGGCAAGAGGTATGCCCCACAATCGAAGAATTCCAAGCTTTGATGGACTCTTGGCGCGACGATGAGATTTTACGCTAGTCTCGTTTTGGCCACATCCAAGCCCTAGGAAGGTGTGTGGACTCACTTTGCATGATGCTCGATCCCTAGTTCATAACGGGGAACTAGACATTCCAAGTTTGATTTATCGGTTTTCTGATGCCAGTGACCGCGACAACCATTTTTTGGCAAGGTTTTCGGCAGCATGCCCTCTGCTTGTGTATGTTAGCCCATTTCCTACTTGCCCCTGCCTTTGGAGGGTCTAGCATTCGCTTGATTAAGGTCGCCCAAGGCTTGAAGGCGGGCAAAAGCTGCATTGGCTTGACACTAGCCGAGACCTTGATGGGCTTGGATGCTTTCCATCGTCGGGAGACAACCAAGTTTGCAGAAGTCCACTACTCTTGTAGGTAATGTTTCCCACCCTTCCTCACATGTATTTCTCACATCACTCGGCCCTCTGGCTCTGTTTTTCTCTCAAAACCCTTTTCTCACTTTTCTCTCCACGTACACCTCTCTATTATTTAATCTCTCTGATTTTTCATCCCTCCCCAAGTATGGCTTATGGAGAAGTTCAAAGTAGTGGACGCTTGCCCTACATATTCAGCGTGAGGCTTTTTCTTTCGCCAATAACTCGTTGATTTCCCGAACAAGGGGTGGTGGTGCCACTGGACGAGAAATTCTTGTACTCAACGAGCAATCAAACTTGTCACCAGATGTACCTGCAAGAACATCCAAGTCTTGAGGACGGTCAAAAATGGGGTGTCTACACATAAGCGACGAGGACAACAACATTGCAAATGTTTTCGATCCTTTATTTTCGTAATGGGTTGTCAGCAGTTTTTTTTTTAGTCAACAACGAACTGATTAATAAGAAATATACAAATGTATGTCATTGCAATGTGCGGTCGGACAAGGCTCAGCTTCTACTCGAAAACACTGCTCGGCTTTCGTAAAAAAAAATTGCACTTAATTTGTGCAAAACTCATCGCTGTGATTTTTATTTTATAAAACAATTTCCTATGTTCACTTTTCCGAAATTTGCTAAATTGTTAAACTCACCCTGAATGCCAAATATTTTCGTTAGGACTCTAAATACGGATGTCTACTGTGTTGTGACCTCATCAGTCAACAGTGTGCTCTTGTAAATTTCTTTATTGCTTTCAGAACTCGCATAACATGACGCCACACTGTTTCCCTTGAGTGTTGGAAATGGTCTTCAATATCCCAATTAGGGAAGCCACACAACACGTGTTAGACTTATTTATTTTGATGATTTATTTAATTATGTTTTAATTTATTTGGAAGAGAAAAATAGAATCAAAATTTATTTTGATGATTCATTTGAAAGAGAAAAATAGAATCAACATTTATTTTGATGATTTATTTAATTATATTTTAATTTATTTGAAAGAGAAAAATAGAATCAAAATTTATTTTATCCCATTATTTCTCATCTAAATCTTTATCCTAAATGTTGTTAGAATGTATTTAATATTTGATTAAATCAGGAGTTCAAACAGCCCAAAACAGAGGTTCAAACAGCCCAGCACGACAGCAGTTCAAAAGGTTCAAGTGGAAGATATTTAAATTTGTAATGATGGAGTGGAAGATATTCAAATTAGTAATGATGGAGTGGAATATATTCAAATGAATACAACGACTATAAATGGCTATAAATTCAAATGAATATAACGGTTATAAACGGCTATAAGTTTCATTATATAGACCAAAACCTCTAATGTAAACAAGGTACAAAAAAAAAAAAAAAAAAAATCAGAAATTATTCTTTGATCTATAATCACTTACATCTATTCTCTGAAAAATTCTCTGAGAAGTGTTCTTCAATTTTTTGTTTACATCCTCTTTCAAAAATTATACATTGAGACGTATAGCTTTAAGCCCATTTTTCTTGTGTGAGGTTTACAGAAAAACTAGAGCTTCATTTTTATATCTATCTTTGAGAGATAATTTTTGTACCTTTATGTGAAAGCAAAAATACATTCTTTTCAACCTTGTAAGAGTGTAGTACACTCAGCATTCTTGACTTAGAAAGTCTGTGTAAAATCTGTGGAGGATTGCTTCATCTGTGAAAAGAGTGCTAGCACCCTGTGAAGCTAGAGTATAGTGGAAAATCTCAAGTAAAGCTTAAGGAGTGGACGTAGGCCGAGTTAAAGCTGAACCACTATAAATTTGTTTGCCTCTCTCTCCCTTATCTCTTTATTTTATTTAAATTGCCATAGCTATATTTCACATTTTCATTGTGCTAAAATCATTAACTGACATAGTTGTTAGAACACTTGTTTTAATTATTTTTATTTCATTAACTATATTTATCTATTATGCTAGTCATAATTTTTATTAGGGTATTATTATTTTTATTTGTAAAAACCTAATTCACCCTCCTCTTAGGTTGTCTTTTGGGTAACAATTGATATTAGAGCCTAGACACTTGTTTTAGATTTAACCATCTGGGAGTTTCGATCTGTGGCAACCTTAGCTGAAAGACAAGCCACAAACAGGCCACCATTGTTTGACGGAAACAACTATAGTCATTGGAAGGATAAGATGACCCTATACCTACAAGTCACTGATTATGCCATGTGAATTATTGTCACCAAAGGTCGAAAAATTCCTACCAAATTAGTAGACAATATTAAGGTACCTAAAACTGAAGATGAATGTGATGAGAGGGATCATAAATTCTAAGGAGTATAATAGAATTTCAAGTTGTGATTCGGCAAAAGAAATTTGGGACAAACTTGAGGTAACATATGAATGTACAAACCAAGTGAAGGAATCTTGTATTGATATGCTTGTTGATAGTTATGAATTGTTTAAAATGAACTTTGATGAATCTATTTCAAGTATGTTTACTAGATTTACTGAAATTGTAAACTCTTTGAAATCTCTTGGCAAAACTTATACTAACAGTGAATTGGTGAGAAAAATTCTTAGGTGTTTACCAAAGAATTGGGAAGTAAAAGTCACGGCCATTATAGAAGCCAAAAATCTCTTCACACTTGGATTGGATGAGCTTATGGGTTCCCTTATGACTCATGAGATCACCATGAAAGGACATGAGGATGTTGAAAACAAAAAGAAAAGTGGAATTGCATTCAAAGCGTCATCAAATGAAGAAGAACATGAAAACTCCAGTGAGGATGAAAGCTATGCCATGTTTAGTAGAAATCTCAAAAAGCACTTCAAGAAAAACAATTATGGAGGAATAAGACCTTTCAAGAAAGAGCCTATTATTTGCTATGAGTGCAAAAATCCTGGACATATGAAGATGGATTGTCCAAAATTGAAGAATCATGGAAAAGACTACAAAAGAAACAAAAAGGCCATGGTAGCAGCTTGGAGAGAAAATGAAGATGAAAGCTCAAGTGATGAAATTGAAACTGAAGTAGCCAACTGAAGTCTCATGGCTCTTGAAGATGAAGACTCTACTCAAGATGAGGTAACTACTCTTTATGAAGAACTTGAAAGTGCATTCCATGAACTACAAGATGAATTTAGAAAAGTTTTTACCAAAAATAATGTGTTGAAGAAATCTGTTGCATCTTTATCTATTAATGTAGAAGAATTAAAGAAAGAAAAAAATGTTTTGAAAAATGATTTTGATACTATCTCTAATGAGAAAACTACTTTAAAAAACAATATTGATGATTTAACAAAAATACTTGAAAATTTTGTAAAAGGTAGAAATAATCTCAACATGCTTCTTGGAAATCGAAGATGTGTTTTCGACAAAGCAGACATTGGATATGACCCTATTAAAAAACAAAAGAATCTCAATACAATTTTTGAAAAAGCACCTCTCATGACCCACCCTCAGATTACTTGTTATTATTGTAGAAAGAAAGACTATTATATATCTGCTTGTCCATTCAAAAATAATATAAACATGGGAATTAAAACAATTTGGATTGTTAAGGGATATAACTAAACTAACCAAGAAGGACCCAAGAAACTATGGGTACCAAAAACCAACACTTGATTATCATCTTGTAGGTTTGCTTTAAGTCCAAAGCTAAAGAAGGGAAGTGGTATCTTGATAGTGGATGTTCCAGACATATGACCGGAGATAAATCCTTCTTTAGTACACTGTCATCCAAAGATGGACGCTTTGTTACTTTTGGAGACAACAAGAAAGGAAAAATCATCTGTATTGGTAGCATCAGTATTTCTCCTAACCCTTCTATTGAAAATGTTTTACTTGTTGATGCACTTAAGCATAATCTACTTAGTATTAGTCCATTATGTGATAAAGGTAATCGAGTTATTTTTGATAAACCACATTGCACAATTGAAAGCACAAATGATCATAAAGCTTTATTCGTTGGTAATCGTCACGATAATGTTTATGTTTTTCATCTCAATGATCTCTATGCTAGTGATGTTAAATGTCTATATGTTAATAATGAAAATAGTTAGTTATGGCATAGAAGACTTGGTCATGCACATATGGATTTAATTGCTAAACTTTTGAGAAAGGATTTGGTCATTGGATTTCCAAAAATTAAATTTGAAAAAGATCATCTTTGCAGTGCTTGTCAACAAGAAAAACAAACTAAAACATCGTTTAAATCAAAATGTCATATTTCCACAACTAGACCTTTACAACTGCTACATATGGATTTATTTGGTCCCTCAAGGACATCTAGTCTAGGTGGTAAACATTATTGTCTTATTATTGTTGATGATTATTTAAGATTTACATGGGTTATATTTTTAGCACACAAAGATAAAACCTTTTATTCTTTCATAAAATCCTGTCATAGAATTCAAAATGAAAAAGGCTTTTTTATTACTAATATTCAAACCGACCATGGTAGAGAACTTGAAAATGAGAAATTTGAATTGTTTTGTGATGAGCATGGTAATGGACATAATTTTTCAACACCTAGAACCTCTCAACAAAATGTTGTAGTAGAAAGGAAAAATAGAATTTTAGAAGAGATAAGTAGAACAATGCTTTGCGAAAATAATCTTCCTAAATATTTTTGGGCTGAAGCCGTTCGCACCACATGCTATATTTCAAATCGTGCATTAATTAGACCTATTATTAAAAAGACTCCTCATGAACTTTGGCATGATAGAAAGCCCAACATTAGTCACTTGCATGTTTTTAGTTGTAAATGTTTTGTGCATAATAATGGTAAGGATAAATTAGGTAAATTTGATTCAAAATCTGATGAAGTAATTTTTCTTGACTATTCCTTAACTAGCAAAGCTTATCGTGTTTTTAATAAAAAAAACTATTGTTGTAGAAGAATCTATACATGTGGCATTTGATGAAACTAACATCTCTGCTCAAAAGCAAATTGTTAGTGATAATATAGATTTGGAACCAAATGTGGATTCAAGTATCTACAAAGAAGAGAACTAATCACGTAAGTTGAACAAAGAGATTGAACAACCTATTCTCCCACCTTAAGAAGAACGAGGAAACAATGATGATTTACCAAGAGAATTAAAGTTTGTTCATAATCACCCTAAGGATTTAATCCTTGGTGACCCTGCAAAAGGTATTGAAACTCGCTCCTCACTTAGAAACATTTGTAGTAACTTGGCTTTTCTATCACAGATTGAGCCTAAAAACTTTCAAGAAGCCGAATTCGATGAACATTGAATGATAGCTATGCATGAAAATCTTAACCAATTTGAGAGAACAAAGTGTGGGAACTTGTGCCAAGACGTAAAGATCATACCATTATCAGTACCAAATGGATCTTTCGAAACAAGCTTGATGAATCCGACATAATTATAAGAAACGAGGCTGGACTTGTTGCACAAGGATAAAATCAAGAAGAAGGCATTGATTTCGATGAAACCTTTGCTCCGGTTGCTAGATTAGAAGCCATTTGCATGTTTCTTGCATTTGCATGTTTTAGAAATTTCAAACTTTATCAAATGGATGTAAAAAGTGCCTTTCTTAATGGTTTTATAAATGAGGAAATTTATGTTAAACAACCCCCATGTTTTGAAAATCATGCTTTTCCAAATCATCTTTTTAAACTATCAAAAGCTTTATATGGTTTGAAATAAGCACCTCGTGCATGGTATGAATGATTAAGTAAATTTTTGATTGAAAATAATTTTTCTAGAGAAACGATTGACACAACACTTTTTGTTAAAACTAAAAATGATGATTTACTTATTGTGCAAATATATGTGGATGACATTATATTTGGTGCTACTAATGAAACCTTGCATAAGGAATTTGCTAAGTGTATGCAGGGTGAGTTTGAGATGAGCATGATGGGGGAGCTAAGTTATTTCCTTGGGCTTCAAATCAAACAATGTAAGGAAGAAATTTTTATCAACCAAGCTAAGTACACAAAAGAACTACTCAAAAAATTTGGTATGTTTGACTCAAAAATAGCTGGAACTCCTATGAGCACATCCATTAAGCTAGACAAGGATGAAAAGGTAAGTTCATTGATCAAACAAAATATCGAGGTATGATCGGCTCACTTCTTTATTTAATCGCAAGTAGACCCGATATTATGTTTAGTGTTTGTATGTGTGCTAGATATCAATCAAATGCTAAGGAATCACATCTTGGTGCTGTTAAAAGAATTTTTAGATATCTTGTTGGCACTAAAAAGTTGGGACTGTTTTATCCTAGAGGTGTTGCATTTGATTTAATTAGTTACTCGGATGCCGACTTTGCCGGATGCAAACTTGATAGAAAAAGCATCAGTGGCACTTGTCACTTTCTTGGTAGCTCATTAGTATCTTGGTTTAGCAAAAAACAAAATTCTATTGCTTTATCAACGGCCGAAGCTGAATATATAGCTTCCGGAAGTTATTGTGCCCAAATACTTTGGATGAAAGAACAATTGAAAGACTTTGATTTGCATTATGATCATATCCCTATTAAATGTGATAATACTAGTGTCATCAATTTAAGCAAAAATCCACTTCAACACTCACGAACAAAACATATTGAAATTCGACATCATTTTTTAAGAGATCATGTTCAAAAAGGGGATATTATACTTGAATTTGTAAACGCCGACAAGCAATTGGCGGATATTTTCACAAAACCCCTAAGTGAGGCTTCAATTTTATTCATGGTGAGTTTAGAATATCGATTTTTACTTAAAAAGTTTTGTTATGACTGTGAAACTTGAATTTTTGTTAAAATGATATATGTGTATTGCTACATTGATATAGAAACATTTATATCAGTTGAATGTTCTCAAGTCCTTCATACATTTATTCTCCTTAACAGTTTGCTATTCTTAACTGTGTAATTTTTTTTTTTTTTTGGGTTCTGCATCTTGAGGTAAAATTAACTTTGCATACATTGATTTTTTTTAAACCCTCATGGTATTTTTTTTTGCATTACCATTCCAGCAACACCAACGTCTCATTAAGTTTAATTTTTGCTGGTATTATTTTATTTTTTTATTTTGCTATTAGGCTTAATTTCTTTTATTTTTATTTTTTTTCTCATTATCATTTTTTGTTTGGGCTTAATTTTCTTACTTTTTTTATTTTCTGCTTTTTAATTTCATTTTTCAGTACTTAAACATAAAAACAAAACAAATCAAAATACAAATATTTACATAAAAAAAAACACTCTTCATTTTTTTACGGCCTTATGCCGATCACAATAAACATATTTACATTAAAAAAAAAAAATCTTCATTTTTTTTACGGCCATACGCCGATCTTACTCACTCGCTTCTTCTATCATTTTCTTTCTCTTTTTATCACATTGGGTGGCCCTTGAAGGCCCTGCCCCCGTACTTTTGTCGAGAGCGATGACTCCCTGCTGACTATCAAAAGCCAAGAACGACGTTACTCCAAATCAGGCCATGGAGGTGGTCTTCCGTTTAAACTCTTTATTTTCGGCCTTCAGTGCGCAAATCTCTGCTCGCGCATCCTTGTACATGCGTTGGAGCAGTAAGAGTTGGGCGTTGACCTGGTGGAGCTCACTTGTCCTGTTCTACAGTCGGTGAGCCAATTTTTTGACTGCAGTCACCGTCTCCATACAAGATGTCAGTGTGAAATGATTGGCTTCAATGTCTAATTAAGCTGCCATTATTTGCTCAATTGACATCATAGGAAGGTTGGGAAGAGTAGGAGCTGGGGCACTCGGCCCAGCAGTGCTTAGGGGATCATTCAGATCCGGAAAAAGAGTAAGGGGACAGGACGAGGCCATATAGTAAAAGAAAGAGATGTAATCGAAAGGAGGGTCATTTTTGGCAGCCTTTCTGCTCTGCTCAGCCTCTCTATTTTATCTCTCTTACGTAGAAGAAGAAATGGATGAAAGCGAATGAGAAAGCAGAAAGAGAAGAGAGTGATTAAGAAGAAGATGGAGGAGAAGAAGACAAGAGGGAGAGAGAATCGAGGTCGTTGATTGACCCATCTAGCTTTTGTCGGTTGGCTGACGCAAAAGCGAGGGCACATGTCCGACGTGATTTTCGACGGAAAAGAGATAGGCGCGCGAATCGTATATATATGTATATATATGTTTTGAATTGTATAGATGCCATTTATCACTATCATTTTCCTTCTCCTTCTCCAGATTCTGACTTATGATTTCCTTTTGATAATGCCACAGGGGGAGAAATTATATAATGTTATGTATTATGGTATTATTTTGTTATGATGTTATGTATTATGGTATTATTTTTAAATTATGGCATTATTTGAAAACTAATCTGATGATTATGTATTTATAGTTTGATATCTTAGTCTCATATCATGTGATACCCATGTTCCGTATTATGCTAATTTATCCTCCTTATGCATATGATTATGTGTTTGATATAATTTTGAGTGTCATTTATATGAATATATGTGGTTTTCAATTTCTATCTATTCACCGTAGGAATATTTGTTTGATTATCTGCTTTGGAATTTAAATTGAAGGCCTTATCGGCCACAGAACCTGAAATTGATTGCACCATCGTGATTGGCATAATTTTTAAAGCCTACGGTGAAATTTGATTGAAAATTGATTCGGATCAAAATAATTAGATTCAGAATGATCAATTAAGTGCCCAACCACCTAATATTAAAATAATTGACTTAGTGGGGCTATATAAAGGGCCATATGCACTCAATCTCTCTCTTTTGGATTCATTTTGGCTGATTTTGGGCTCTTGAGTGTGAGAGAGCCGAATTAGAGGGAGATAGTGTAGGGAATTGAAGGTTTGGCTCAAGTTTGTGAAAAATTGGAGGATTAAACTCAAGAATTTGCTATAGATTGGAAGCATTAAGCCTCTAGGTGAGTAATTCATGAATTTTGAGTTATCATCTTGTGAATTCAAGTTTAAATAATGGTCAAGGACATGGATTGGTTTGATTATGAGGAAATTGAGTTGATTTTGTTGTATTGAAAGCCAATATGTGCATGCATGTATGTAATTACTTGAATTTGCATGTTTAAGTTTAAAATACATGATCCATGAAGAATTTTGGTTGAAGCTCATGTTTGTAATCACCAATTGCACCATGTAAGTTGAAATGGATGTGATATCCCACATGCATGTACAATTTATGAGGAATGAGTTTGAAATACATGGAATTGTTGTCATGGTAGCAAGTTTAGGGTAAATTGGAACATGCATGTAAATGGTTTATGAAATTGAGCTTCATAATGTGTTAAATTTGATATTAGTACTGTTTATGTGAAGATTGAGCCAAAAGCATGCATTTAGAACCATTGAATACCTAGTTGAAGCCCAAGAATGTGTTCTGGAAAACCCAGAATTTTTGATGTCCGCTCGAGCGGGGGGAGTGCCGCTTGAGCGGGGAATTCGTGCTCCCAGTATTTTTGTAGACATGGATATCCGCTCGAGCGGGGAAGTTCACGCTCGAGCGGGAAGCCATATAAAGAGGCCTTCCGCTCGAGCGGCAGAGTCCACGATCGAGCGTGAATTCAACATAACCAGTACTTTTGCAGGCCTCAAGGGTCCGCTCGAGCGGGGACCCTGTTTTCTGAAATTTTGAAAATGCATTCTGTGTTCCGTTTTCCGTTCCCTTTCACTTCTAAGTACTCTTAGGCATACATTGAGCATTGTAAATGAGTTAGAAGAATAAGAATTAAGCCTAAAGAGGAATATGTAAATTAAGAACGGATTGAATCGGTTGTGACCCATATGTGTTATATGATGTGTAGTGTCAAGCTCCAAGGAAAATCAATCAGCCGATCACTGTGAGTAATATCTGACAAAGATATCTGAAATATGTTATTGTCCAATTGCTTACGTCCATGTAAGTTTTATAAGATTCGTTGATTCGATTGGTGGACAATGTTTGCTATACCAAATGAATGGGCTAGAGGCCGTTTTGACAAGAATGAATGGATAGGCCAGAGGCCGTTTTGACAAGAATGAATGGATGGGCCAAAGGCCGTTTTAACATGAATGAATGGGCCAAAGGCCGTTTTGACATGAATGAATGGGCCAGAGGCCGTTTCGATATGAATAAATAAATGGGCCAAAGGCCAGTTTGACACGAATAACAGCTTGACACGAATAACAGTTTGTCATTTGAATGGGCTAGAGGCCAGTTTGATATGAAGGAAGGGTGGGCCAAAGGCCAGTTTGTCATTTGAATGGGCCAAAGGCCAGTTCGACGTGAACGAAAGTACGAATGGGCCAAAGGCCAGTTTGACCTGAATGATACTAATGAATTAGGCCCGAGGCCGTATGATGTTTTTGGAACCGCAGTTACTTAACTTACATATGTCTATGTATGTATGTATTAGTAGAAATATAAATTGGGCCCAAGGTCGTTTGATGTATATTGTTCCAATGTATATTCTTTATTTGATATTATTCACTAGGCTTTCACTCACGCTCATTCATGTGTTTGTAGGTGAGCCAAGAGAGGTCTAGACCCAGCCTCAGTGAAGTCTGTATGGAACAACCAAAGTTTTGAAGAGTTAGCCCTTGCGTCTCACGCACATGACACGTCTTCGCCCTTTTGCCTTTTTGTGTATTTTGTCATGTTGGCGAGGACTTCGGGATACGTTTGTGTATAGTTTTGTTTGGCTGACTTAGATTTGAATGATCCTGTCGGTTCAAAACCTTATGCTATTATACTTTCTGTCGTGAGTTATTAACATATGTAAAATGTGGAATGTTATGATGTGCATGTAAGCACGGCTCTATGGACAAAGTTTTAAATTTGCTTCCGTTTGGCCGCTTTACTCTGATGAGTTTTGTTTTATTTGGTTTGAGGCTGTAGGTAATCTCGTGATTACTAGCCGGTTATGGCCTTAATCCATAGGGGCAGGTTCGGGTCGTGACAGAGTGGTATCAGAGCACGAGTTAATAACTCACACACTTGTCCGAAAGAGCAATAAGCGTCTAGAAAAGATCTAGGATGCATTCATGTGATAAGTATGAATTTGGAAGCATCGAGAATATGCCTAACTATTTTGATATGAACGATTATGTGCTACAAGTTTGTGAATTGCTTGCATTGCAAAATATTTGAATACGTATGCTCTTTTGTATATGCATACTTGTGAATCTTTTATATAAAGTATAATGCAAGTTTAATTAGATGGTGAGAACATGTGATTATATGAGATATGAATTGTTACACTAATGTGTACAACAAGTTTGTTTTGTTATAATGCACATACATGAACATATGAGTCATGAAAAGTTGCTTATGTGCATTCGATTCTGCAAATGGGTGTCTATGTGAAATATGAACGTGATTTGAGTATATGACTACTTAGTAAATGTTCAGTATGCAATATCGGATAAGTATGCAACCATCTGTTACGTATGTGATTAATTGTGCCTTGACGATACATAAAATGGGAATATAACAATGTGCCTATGTGCAAATGTACGCATGCGTATCTGTGTTTATTTTTGTATTGGGCATCTCGGTATTTGGCAAGGCTTAATAAGAATTTGTGTAGAATTGGATAAAGTAAGGGCATACGAGTTAGCAGACTCCTCCACAGTCCGACTTGATAGGCTGCAAAGAATAGTACAAGAAATGGCAGAGATTTTAAGAAAATAACATCAGTTGCCACTACGGCAAGAACCTTTGCCACCACCAATGTAAGAAACGAGTTTGCTATCGAATTTCTAGGGCTTGTTATAGGTGTGGTAAAGTGGACCATATGGTAAGGAACTGTCCCCGAACTGAACGGAACGTGAATAAATCTTCTGCCTCAATTAGATTCGTACCAATGGTAAGAATTGCTAATCAGGATAGAGTAATCACACTCATCCCAGAAAGCACTCAAAATACTGCGAACGTTATCCCAGGTATCTATACTGTTTATAAACGAATGCTTATGTGTTGATTGATTCTGAATTAGTACATGTGTATATCTTCGCTTGGGGTATTATTTGATTCGGATCGGCATCTTCTCTCGTATCTGCTGCATGTGCATCCAGATTGGTTAGACCCACAAGGTTGAGACCGTATTCATTAAATGTATATGCTCTATTTGGGGAATTTGTGAAATATGTATTGGGATATCGATTAACTCTGCACATGCACATGTACATCTAAACCTATGCTCAGGGTGATTTGTTATATTACTGTCTTCAATGACTAAACCACTGGAATTATGACTCTGGGATTGTGTGACTGGGTTGAGCACCCCAAATAACGAACTCTATAAATTGCGAGATCATGTATTTGGATTGGTAGAAAATTGACTGAACTATGTGACTATGTTAAGCTTGGCTCATAAACCTATGTTTTTGTGACTAATTTGGAACCTCTGCGTGACAAATCCTATATTATGTGTAACCAAGGAACTTTGTTTAATGTGTTACTGTGTACCATGTGCTTGCATATAAGACCTATGTGAGAATTTCTATACTGATTATGATATACCTCCTGATATGAACACCTGCATATTCAACTACACCTGAACTTATGTGAACAATGCCATATTGTACATGATTTGAAATACTTTAGCATGAATAGTTGTGATAAATGACTCCGATATGATTTTGAGAACTGATGAACTTAGAACAGTCATGAAATTATCGACTATGTACCTAAGCAACGAAGTGTGCCTTACAGAGCCAAAAATACCCCATTGAGAAAACTTTTATCTGATTCAATCTGATAGAACTTTTGTTTCATTGGGCCTGTTAGAACCCTCATTTGATATAATTTGAGGGGACCTTTGCTCGATTTGATTTGGCAAGACCTTTGACAGGATTAATTTAATGAGACCCTCTATCTGATTTGACCTTGTTAAGGGGAAGTACGGATTACGTATTAATAAATAGCCAGATTATTCTTGGCAGGAAAATTGATAAACCCAAAACTTGAATCCGTTTGGAGTACTCGACTTACTTAAAAGACCTTTTGTGGGCTATCAACAGATTGATCTAACCATGAACAAAGTTGAGAACCAACCTTTAACTATTGAGGACATATGTGTTAGAAATGAACTGAATTGTGCAAATCTAGTGATCGGGTGTCTTAAGGAATAATGCTTGTGTATTGTCATACTCTTGCTTATTTGACGCTATGGAAGCTGATGATGACAGATTGATTTGACTGTAAATAGTAATGAATATTTATCATCGACTAATCAGAATATGTTTCATATGTCTGGTTCAGTGTTATCGAATTTTGGGAAATCAGGTTATGTGAGTGGTATTGTGTTTGTTTGATGACATTCTTGAGACGTCCTTTCATGCTAGGGAACGTTAAGCCTATGTAGCACCTTTGTTGAGATACCTCTTTTGCCACCGACGGTTTTGTATGGGTGGGTTTGTCTAATCGATCTCGGGTCGGCCGCCGACGGTCGTGAACAGGTGTGCTTTGATTCCAAGACGATTATTCATTTGTTTTGTCTGGAATGCCATCCTTTGGTATTATGTGGGTGTTATTAACATCCAAGAAGCTTTTAAAAACCCTGATTGTCCGAAAGTATGTGAATTCAATACGCCCTGTGTAAATAACTACTCAGTGTCATTATATTCTGTAATTGGGGCTCTGAGGATGTGCAAATTATGTTTAACATGTGATTGACTGTTTTGATATCATCTTTGACATAATGGGGATTAATATACGAATTGCCTTCTGCTTTTGGCGACTATGAGATAGTGTGAAAAGACTCGAAAGAACAGGGAATTGAATGTTGAACCGAATTGTAATCTGTAAACTATTGAATGAATTGAGAACACGTGTATTCTGTTAAAAGTCAACCGCCTCGATATTATTGTACTTTACAATTGGTACTATGGGGATATATGAGTTACGTATGTCGTGTGGTTGATTGCTTCGTTGTTATCTTTGTTCACTCGGGAATCAGTGTCTAGATCCGCTTTAAATTCCTGTAGACTTTTGATTGACCTTGGATAGCTGTGATGAGTCACTGAACTAAATACCGAATCGGATTGTGAATTGCGGAGTTATTGAAGAATGAATTGAACTTTTGTGACAAGGGAATAGACTGAACTTCTATGGTAAAGTTAGCTGACATCTGAAATAAGTATGCGGTGACCTATTGTGAAAAAGAAAATTGTTGAATTTGTGTCTAAATATTTTCGGTACCAACAAGTCAAAGCCAAATAACGAATTTCATTGTGGGGCTGCATTGGACACCTAGGATATAAGTCCCGTTTGTGTTATTGTATATAGGATTACTAAGTTTGCTCATTTTCTCCATGTGAAATTTTCATAGGATGCTTATAGACTAGCAACTGTTCACATCGACAAGATTGCTCGTTTGCATGGGATCCTAGTATCTATTGTTTTGGACAGGGATCCTAAAATGTGTTTGAATTCTGACAAGCCTTCAAAAGGTGATGGGAACTGGATTGTGAGTCAGCGCTACCTTCCATCTGCTAATTGATGTATAATTAGAAAGAATTTTTGGGAGAAATGCTCCAAATATATTCAGTAGATCTTTCAGGGAATTTGGAAAGTCTATTCGTTGTTGGCAGACTCTGCTTACAACAACAGCTTGCACTCTGGTATCGGTGTGACACCGTGCAAAACCTTGTATGGCGGAAAAGGTAAGCCTCTAATTGATTAAGAACAGAATGTTGCTTGATTTTAAGACCGAGCAAATAACTATCTAAAGGATAGCACTGGAACCGTTGAATAAGAGGTATTTCGAATTGTTTTCGACTGAAGGTAAAATAAGGTTGGAGGACCAAACTTCCTAAAGGGGGAAAGACTGTGATACCCCTGTTCCGTATTATGCTAATTTATCATCCTTATGTATATGATTATGTGTTTGATATGATTTTGAGTGCCATTTATATGAATATATGTGGTTTTGAATTTCTATCTGTTCACTATAGGAATATCTGTTTGATTATTTGCTTTGGAATTTAAATTGAAAGCCTTATCGGCCACAGAACCTGAAATTGATTGCGCCATCGTGATTGGCATAATTTTTAGAGCCTACGGTGAAATTTGATTGAAAATTGATTCGGATCAAAATAATTAGATTCAGAACGATCAATTAAGTGCCTAACCACCTAATATTAAAATAATTGACTTAGTGGGGCTATATAAAGGGCCATATGCACTCAATCTCTCTCCTTTGGTTTCATTTTGGCTGATTTTGGGCTCTTAAGTGTGAGAGAGCCGAATTAAAGGGAGATAGTGTAGGGAATTGAAGGTTTGGCTCAAGTTTGTGAAGAATTGCAGGATTAAACTCAAGAATTTGCTATAGATTGGAAGAATTACTGAATTTTTAGTTATCATCTTGTGAATTCAAGTTTGAATAATGGTTAAGGACATGGATTGGTTTGATTATGAGGAAATTGAGTTGATTTTGTTGTATTGAAAGCCAATATGTGCATGCATGTATGTAATTACTTGAATTTGCATGTTTAAGTTTAAAATACATGATCCATGAAGAATTTTGGTTAAAGCTCATGTTTGTAATCACCAATTGCACCATGAAAGTTGAAATGGGAGTGATATCCCACATGCATGTACAATTTATGAGGAATGAGTTTGAAATACATGGAATTGTTGTCATGGTAGCAAGTTTGGGGTAAATTGGAACATGCATGTAAATGGTTTATGAAATTGAGCTTCATAATGTGTTAAATTTGATATTAGTACATGTTTATGTGAAGATTGAGCCAAAAGCATGCATTTAGAACCTTTGAATACCTAGTTGAAGCCTAAGAATGTGTTCTGGAAAACCCAAAATTTTTGATGTCCGCTCGAGCGGGGAGTGCCGCTCGAGCGGGGAGTGCCGCTCGAGCAGGGAATTCGTGCTCCCAGTATTTTTGCAGACATGGATGTCCGCTTGAGCGGGAAAGTTCACGCTCGAGCGGGAAGCCATGTAGAGAGGCGTTCCAGTCGAGCGGCAGAGTCCACGATTGAGCGTGAATTCGACATAACCAGTACTTTTGCAGGCCTCAAGGGTTCTCTCGAGCGGGGATCCTGTTTTCTGAAATTTTGAAAATGCATTCCGTGTTCCGTTTTCCGTTTCCTTTCACTTCTAAGTACTCTTAGGCATACATTGAGCATTGTAAATGGGTTAGAAGAATAAGAATTAAGCCTAAAGAGGAATATGTGAATTAAGAACGGATTGAATCGGTTATGACCCATATGTGTTATGTGATGTGTAGGGTCAAGCTCCAGGGCAAATCAATCAGCCGATCACTGTGAGTAATATCTGACAAAGATATCTGAAATATGTTATTGTCCAATTGCTTACGTCCATGTAAGTTTTATAAAATTCGTTGATTCGATTGGTGGACAATGTTTGCTATACCAAATGAATGGGCCGGAGGCCGTTTTGACAAGAATGAATGGATGGGCCAGAGGCCGTTTTGACAAGAATGAATGGATGGGCCAGAGGCTGTTTTGACATGAATGAATGGGCCAGAGGCTGTTTTGACATTAATGAATTGGCCAGAGGCCGTTTCGACATGCATAAATGAATGGGCCAAAGGCCAGTTTGACACGAATAACAGTTTGACACGAATAACAGTTTGTCATTTGAATGGGCTAGAGGCCAGTTTGATATGAAGGAAAGGATGGGCCGAAGGCCAGTTTGTCATTTGAATGGACCAAAGGCCAGTTCGACGTAAACCAAAGTACGAATGGGCCAAAGGCCAGTTTGACCTAAATGATACTAATGAATTGGGCCCGAGGCCGTATGATGTGTTTGGAACCGTAGTTACTTAACTTACATATGTCTATGTATGTATGTATTAGTAGAAATATAAATTGGGCCCAAGGTCGTTTGATGTATATTGTTCCAATGTATATTCTTTATTTGATATTATTCACTGGGCTTTCACTCACGCTCATTCATGTGTTTGTAGGTGAGCTAAGAGAGGTCCAGACCCAGCCTCAGTGAAGTCTGTGTGGAACAACCAAAGTTTTGAAGAGTCAGCCCTTGCGTCTCATGCACGAGACACGTCTTCGCCCTTTTGCCTTTCTGTGTATTTTGTCATGTTGGTGTGGACTTCGAGATACGTCTGAGTATAGTTTTGTTTGGCTGACTTAGATTTGAATGATCATGTCGGTTCAGAACCTTATGCTACTATACTTTCTGTTGTGAGTTATTAACATATGTAAAATGTGAAATGTTATGATGTGCATATAAGCACGGCTCTTTAGACAAAGTTTTAAATTTACTTCCGTTTGGCCCCTTTATTCTGATGAGTTTTGTCTTCTCAAAGGTAATCTCGTGATTACTGGCCGGTTATGGCCTTAACTCATAGGGGCAGGTTTGGGTCGTGACATATCATGTCTCTAATTAAAGCTTATTTATTACACATGTGCTAACCTATGTATTTAGAAATGAATTCATGGAGCATGACTTGAGGGGGACCTTTTCTTACTCACAAATCAAATAAAAATATCATTGTGTACCATCATAAAAAATGGGGAGTTTGTTAGACTTATTATTTTGATGATTTATTTAATTATGTTTTAATTTATTTGGATGAGAAAAATAGAATCACAATTTATTTTGATGATTAATTTAATTTTGTTTTAATTTATTTGGAAGAGAAAAATAGAATCAAAATTTATTTTGATGATTTATTTGAAAGAGAAAAATAGAATCAACATTTATTTTGATGATTTATTTAATTATGTTTTAATTTATTTGAAAGAGAAAAATAGAATCAAAATTTATTTTGTCCCATTATTTCTCACCTAAACCTTTATCCTAAATGTTGTTAAAATGTATTTAATATTTGATTAAATCAAGAGTTCAAATAGCCCAAAATAGAGGTTCAAACAGCCCAAAAACAAAGGTTCAAACAGCTCGGCACAGCAGTAGTTCAAAAGGTTCAAGTGGAAGATATTCAAATTAGTAATGATGGAGTGGAAGATATTCAAATGAATACAACAGTTATAAACGATTATAAATTCAAATGAATACAACGGCTATAAACGGTTATAAGTTTCATTATATATACTAAAGCCTCTAATGTAAACAAGTTACAAAAAAAAAAAAAAAAAAAAAAACCATAAAATATTCTTTGATCTATAATCACTTACATCTATTTTCTAAAAAAAATTCTGAAAAGTGTTCTTCAATTTTTTGTTTACATCCTCTTTCAGAAATTATACTTTGAGACGTATAGCTTTAAGCCCATCTTTCCTGTGTGAGGTTTATAGAAAAACTAGAGCTTCATTTGTATATCTATCTTTGAGAGATAATTCTTGTAGCTTTATGTGAAAGGGAAAACACCTTCTTTTCAACCTTGTAAGAGTGTAGTACACTCAATGTTCTTGACTTAGAAAGTCTGTGTCAAATCTGTGGAGGATTGCTCCATCTATAAAAAGGTTGTGTGGACGTCCCCGAACATTCCGGGAGGATGAGTCCCGTTTTGTTCGTATGGGCTTACTACAGTTCGGACTCGCAAATTGTCCCGGTTCTAAATCTGAACCAAATAGTCCAAATCCAGCAAATCATTTTGAGAAAACAGATTTTTAGAAAGAAGTGCCAAACATGGACTGCTTTGCCAGATACAGAGTCGCCACCTAAATATTTTTTATGGGGGAAATTTAGGAAACCCTGACTCGTTTGCCAAAGGCCACGTGTTCGTCATCACCAAAGTTGCCTCGGCTCGGAAACTTGGGTACGATTGGGGAAGGTCAGCTATGAGCACCCCCGTTCGCCCGATCCGAAGATCGGCCTCTACTAACCATGATATCTAGTTTTGAAAACATTATGCGTTCTTATTCCGGTTATTAGCCTAGATTTACTATGTGATGCGTGCAGCAAAACAAGTATAGACTGGGTCGCCTGAATTGGAACAAAACATTTCATGTTTGTTTTGAAAACTGTTTACTACCCGCAAGTAGGCTTAAAATGCAGATTTTGCCACCTTTAGGTGGGCTTAGAAAACATGATTTTGCCACTGTCTAGTGGGCTTAAAACTCACAGTCGATGCATTATTCCAATTTAGATAAGCCAACCTTCACCCACAGGCATTCAGGAAGATATATCACATAAGCACATAGCCTCATGGTAAGCATGCTGTCATGTTAACATTCACACTCATGCGAGATGCTAAAGCATAAATACTTACATCGTACTCCGTGCCAAAGCAATGAACTCGTTAGTAATCATGCATGATCCTAGTTCAATGTTAACAAATGGCTAATGTATCGCATACTGAATGTCATTAGAACAGGCTCAGCTAATCTAAGGATGACATGTGAAATGCGACAACTCGATGCACGTATTCAAGTTTGGAATTAAAATACTATGCGGTTAGCATGATGCGCCGAGCCCAGTGCATGCAAGACTGATGAATGATGCACTCATGCATAGCATAAGGTGTGCTAATATTAAATATGCCCTAATACTAACCATCAAAGAAGGTAAGTAAAAGGGAGAAAAAAGGGAGGGTTGGAAGACATGCACACACGCATCCACACTTATTATAAATTCGCCCTCGCTCAGAGGGACCAAAAGAATAATACAATTTAATTAACCTACAAGCCAATTAAATAATTTACAGACAACCTAATTAATTATCAAATTAGTTAAATTAAGGAAAGCATTAAAAGGCCTCGGGAAGAGGGATGCACACGTGCTCGGATTGGCTTCGCCTGGAAATCCAATGCCATGCGCAATCTGCCTCTGTTTACCCTGCTCTGCTCCCCTGAGACTTGCACAAATCCCAAGGTACACTCTTTGGACACTGTGGAACACCACCGGCCAAGGAAAATCATCACCGACCATAGCGGGGTGGTCATCGACCATTGGTGTAGCTCTCGGCCGCAAACTTTTGGTCGATCGGCACTATATTCAGTCGACCGGCCAAAGCATCCTGCAAAAATTTGTTTTGATAGCGGCAGAGAGAAAAACATGGCATGACAATGCATTTCAAGCAATGTTTGCACCAACCACACTCCTTATCATATTCATGACTCAAAGGAGCACGGTACTCGATTCTCGGACCACCAATCGCGCATTTCAATGCGTGATGGCCCAAGAAACCAAGTGTGCATTTTGATTTCAAATGACATGCAAACCAAATAAACACATAAAGCCCAACGTCTATCATGCTCAATTCAAGAGGCAAAGCATGCATGCTCAATGCAATGCAATCTAAGCATGCTAGCTAAATGTGCAATAAGAGCATGCAAGCAAACAATGTATGCTAGGTACACAACCTATGCAAATAAGCATGCAAGGCATGGACCACCATGCTAATGACCAATCATGCAAGATGTAATCTAAACAAGCAATCATGTAAGGCATGCAACATGTTAAGCAACTTAATCAAGGAAGATTGCATGTCAAATGCAACATGATTCAAGCATGCAACACATGCTATAGTCCAAGTATGCAATAACACACAAGGTGAGCATGCAACAACATGCAAAGGAGGGACTTAAACTAATTTAGGCAGCCCTCAAACAAGCCCAAAATAGTGGCCAATGCTAAAGAAATGGGTCCAAATGCACATACAAGCATGCATGGATACATGGTTCAAGACTTAAGCATAATGAAACAACTTTTAAGCACACTTAAAAGGGACAAACATGGACTAATGGCATGCATATTAAGCTTTGAGAATCATGCTATAAGGGGTTCCAAACCAACCAAGCAAAGCAAGCATATCATGCAACCAAGCCTAAAGCCTAAGACTCACCAAAGAGGCATTGAACTACACTTGGCAAGACCAAACATGGCATGATTTAAACAACTAAAATCAAAATTTTAGCATGTCAAAATGAACCTCAAAAACCACTTAGATGGCATCTAAATGACCTACACATGGAAACATACACAGATGTCCAAACATGGAGCATAGGACAACACCCTTTCAAAGCATTAAAGGAGCATCAAATGCAAGCATACGAGCACACCAGTAGGGCTGAAATGGCATGGCAAGTGGTTCCAAAGCACTGAAACAAAGCAAGGATGGCATGCTAGAGGGGTCAATGCTCAAGGCATACAAGAGGGATTACATGGTAGCTAGACAAAGCGAAGTATGGACGACTCGAATGACTAAAAATAGACCTCAAGCACACTAAAACAAGCATAAAAGCTTCACCAAGCTGGGCCAAAACACATGAGCATGGTAGTCTAAATGCTATGTACATGTTAAGGCAAATCATGGCATTAGAAGACATGTATGCAAGGCAAGCATGGTGTGTCTAAACCAACTTAAAACAGAGGTAAAACATGGCAAAATACTACCAAATACCTACTGAAACATGGCCAACATGAACTCAAAAAATGGTGCTCACACATGAGGCTTAAAATGGCAAGTTTGAAGACAACAAGGAGAGGTGATGGCCCTCTCCTCCTTAGGACCTTAAGACACCATCCTCACCACTGAAATCCCTCAAGATTTCAGTGGTGAGGAGGCCCAAACAAGGTGGTCCTGGAGCTCACCAAAATAGCACAAAAATAGGGCCGAACAAGGCCTAAGAGGGGTCAAACAACCCCAAAGCTCAAATCAACCTTAAACAACTATTTTAAGCAAGTAAAAATAAGATTTTTACATGTTATACACTAAGCTTGAAATAGCAAGCAAGGTAGGAAAAAAGGCTATGCAAAAATGGGGTAATAAGGACAAGAATCTTACCCTTGAAGAACTACTTCCCAAGGATCACTCCAACAGCTTTCTTAGCTCCAAAACAGCTCAAGAACTTCAAGGACAACCCCCTAATGCCTTAGCAACCAAGGTAAGGTGTAATGGTAGGTGTCCTAGTGCAAAACTAAGGACAAACACACACTTAGAGCAAAAGAGAGGGAGAAATAGAGATAGAATAGATACACTATGCTAATCCTAGAACCAGAGCTCTCTGGAACTTTTTTGTAACCCTAGAGGACAGGGGAGAAGCCTCCTCTTTATAGAGTTTCACTCTTGCAAAGCTTACAGAACAAGCTAAGCAAGAGTGAAATCCCTCCATACACGTGTATGGAGGGGGTGCAAAGTGTATGCCAGCTTGCACAATTGGCATAAAAATATCTGTAGAAGCAGATGCACAGTGATCGGCCAGCCAAAAATGCAAAATTGGCCAAATACATGGTCGACCGACCACAAAGAGTGCCGACCGACCAAACATATGGCCGATGGCAGCAAAACACTGGCCGGTGGCCTCAAGCCATGGCCGGTGATGAGTGGGGATGGCCCACAAGCCATTCCTTGCCCTCCACAGCAAAAACACAAGTGTTTGGTGCGAAACCAAACACAAAACGGTCGAGTCGAGAGATCCTGAGGCAAGGCGCATGGCCGAGACCTCTGGGAACTCAAGACGAACACAAACGTGGGTGATCACCGAGTGTTCAAACGGTGACATCTAAGTCTTGAGGACGGTCAAAAATGGGGTGTCTACAGTTGCCCCTCTTTGACAGAACTCGAAAGTCATAACAATGACGGGAGTGAATGTCAAAGCCCAGAGACGACCCATTTTTGACGAGGCCGAAGACTTAGACAAAGCATGCAAGCTACAGACAAAGATATGCGCACGAAGTCAGGGGCAAGATGCAAGACAATGCACAAAGCCGAGCATAACTTATAATCATGCAAAGAAAGTTGTAACGAAGCATAACATGCGACAGTTTTAAGCAAGTGAAAACCAAACTACATTACAATGTAGAAATGATGTAAGAGAGTCACACAATCTCAACCATGCGCCATGCAGGAAAGACTAAGAGCAACCATTGGGGACACCCAAGGTCTCAAACAAGATTCCGTCGCGTTGCACGCGAAAGGAAAAAGAGTGGCACAAGCATTGAAACATGTTCCAAATGCTCTAAAAAAAAGGGGGGAAACATAGGGACATATCCCGGTGTTTTAAAAAGGAGCGTGCATAACAATGCAAGCAGAATGCACGTAACAACGCAAGTGAAGAGGTGTGCATGACAATGCAACCTAAGATGAATTCCAAACACGCTGAAATCGTGTGAGAAAAGGGGACATGGAGAAACATAGGGACATATCCCGATGTTTCGAAATGGTTCAAACATAGGAACGTATTCCAAATGCTCTTAGCCAAAGAGGGAGAAACATAGGGACATATCCCGGTGTTTCGGAAAGGTATAAGCATTGGAACGTATTCCAAATGCTCTTAACCAAAGAGGGAGAAACATATGGATGTATCCCGGTGTTTCGGAAAGGTATAAGCATTGGAACGTATTCCAAATGCTCTTAACCAAGGAAAGAGAAACATAGGGACGTATCCCGGTGTTTCGGAAAGGTATAAGCATTGGAACTTATTCCAAATGCTCTTAACCAAGGAGGGAGAAACATAGGGACGTATCCCGGTGTTTCAAAATGGTTCAAGCATTGGAACGTATTTCGAATGCTCTTAACCAAAGAGGGAGAAACATAGGGACGTATCCCAATGTTTCGGAATGGTTCAAGCATTGGAACGTATTCCGAATGCTCTTAACCAAAGAGGGAGAAACATAGGGACGTATCCCAGTGTTTCAGAATGGTTCAAGCATTGGAACGTATTCCGAATGCTCTTAACCAAAGAAGGAGAAACATAGGGACGTATCCCAGTGTTTCAAAATGGTTCAAGCATTGGAACGTATTCCGAATGCTCTTAACCAAGCAGGGAGAAACATAGGGACGTATCCTAGTGTTTCAGAATGAGAAGAGAAAACATAGGGACTGTAGACACCCCATTTTGACCGGCCCTAAGACTTGGGCGCTTTCTTTTGATTACCCGATGATGACAATTAGAATGTGTTTCTCACAAAATTCTCAGTAAGAAAGATGGAATTTAAGTTTTAATCCCAACCTTCACCCATTTTTTTGGCCAAACTATTTTAGACCTTAAAACCCTCTTTTCAAAATATGTTTTTTTTTAAATGTTTCTACGATGTCCCGAGGCTCCCATTTCGATTAAAATATTGCACTTTTCAGAAAACCGAGTAAGGACAAAGTGGAAATAAATGGAAGGGAGGTGAAATTTTTGAAAAATATTTAAAAATATTTTCTTTATAGTTTTGGAGTTGAAGGAAATAGGAGGGGATGAAAGAAAGCTGGTTTAGGAAAAGGATGAGTATCAAATCATTAAGAAGGAAATGAGCAGTCTTCACTAAATTAGGAATTTCTCTTTGTACACTTGGAATTTAAATGTGAGGCCACCACCGTTAGAAAGTAGACTTCTGGGGCTTCAATTTAGACCCAAGAACCACCTTAGACCAAGTCCAAATAAGGGAGATATGCCCATGTGAAGTTGAGCTTAAGAGCAGATTTTGTTGATCCAGCCCGAGACAGCCTTCACTAAATTAGACATATCTCTTTGTACAGTTGGAATTTAAATGTGAGGCCACCACCATTGGAAAGAAGACTTCTGGGGCTTCAATTTGGACCAAAGAACTGCCTAAAACCAAGTCTATATGGGGGAGATATGCCCATTTGAAGTTGGGCTTAAAAGCAGATTTTGTTGATTCGACCCAAAACAACAATAGCCCATTTTTCTTGGTTTTGGTTCGGTTGGGACAACCCATTTACCCATTTTTTGAGCCATTCAAGTGCATCCACTCATCCTCTATTATACCTAATCATCCTCTATAGTCAAAAAGAGGTTTTGTTTGCATCCATAAAGGAGTATCCCATGCAACCACCTTGAAAATTTGCCCTCCTATCACATTCTTGTCTCCCACCTTGTCTCCCACCTTCTTTTTGACCTTTACTCTCCCTCATTGCCTATATAGAATGATCATATTGTAAGAGAGGAAGAGGACCACGAAATTGAAGAGAAATGAGTGAGAAAAGAGTGAAAAAAGAGAGAAAATTTGAGTTTTTGAGCCAAAAATATTCCTATCTTCCATATACACCCCATACCTTCCATAGCTACTGAAATTCCTCATTTCCATACACCAAAACCACTCCAAAAATTCTGATATAGCCAAAGATCAATCGCCTCGATCATAAGGAAGAATGTTTAGTGATTGAAAGTGAGGAAAACTAGAGAGTTAGCCACTTTCCATACCACAAACTCCATAAACTCCATAATTTCAAATTGAGGATTTGAGAACACACTTCCTACACTTGAGGGTGATCAAGAGAAAGTTTGGAAATCAAGAAGTTCAATCTTTCTTTGGAAGGTGAATTTTTAATCTTTCATTTTCTTATATTTTATATCTTATATTTATATTCTTGCTTTTTTATTTCATTGTGTTTTGTTATAATTCAAGTGGTTTGTTTATCTCATATTTATTTTCTTACTTTATATTTCATAGTGTGTTGTTATAATCCTAGCGGTTTGTTTAGCTCATAATTATTTATTTATTTATTTTTATTCGCATACTTTAATTTTATATTAGTTTTGTTGTAATCTTGCATGCTTTACCTCATATTTATTTTTTTTTTTTCGTGTATTAGTCTCATATTAGTTTTGTTGTAATTTTGCATGTTCTATCTTATATTTGTTTTATTGCTTTAGGTTTATGTTGTGAGTTTGCACTTTTTTTATTTTATTTTATATTTATTTTCTTTTTTTTTAATCTAACCTGTAGTGGTTAGTTGAGCCACCTACATATTTTTTGTTTGTTCCTTTTCTTGGTTTCGCAACAAGACAGGTTTTGCTTGGCCTAGTTCGCCGGCCGGCCTATTTGGCCGGTCGGTTAGCTTCTTCCGAACAAGATGGCGTAATCTCCCATTATTGACCAATTTCCGCCGACGGTTCTAAAGAACATGAAGCTTTTATTTTATTTATTTATTTTATTTTGAGTGAATTGTGAGGTTTTTATTTTGTTGTAATATTCTCCTCATCCCTCTCTAATTTGGTTTGTAATTATTCTTTAAATGTTGTAATAATTCCCCGCCCCGCTTCTTTCTATCCCGTTCTTTTACTCGCTTTCTTTATTTGCATATTTATTTTTCATCATAGTTATGCTTTGCATCCATGTTTCATGCATCTTGATTCAGCTAAGTTTGCATTTGTGGATTTAATCAATTCCTATGTGATTATGTGCGCTACCTCATGTTCTTGAGATGATTCACATATCATATTTTAGAAGCCGAATCTTTAGTTGCATCTCATGAGTGAATTGCATTAGGATTTTGTATATAAGATCATGCATATTTTACTAACTTTGTTTTGCAGCTTGTTCGTGGGACGTCAAACATGTGAGTTTTTATGCTTTAGCATCCCGTGTGTGTGTTTTTTTTCTTACTATGTCTAGCATTCTACCATGAGGCTAGTTGCTTATGTGATATAACTCTATGAATGCCAGTGGATGGAGGTTGTGTCGCTTAATTTGGAATGATGTTGATTTTTCATGCTTGTAAACTCAATTTATTTGGGTTGTACATCGTCAAAACTCTTTCAAAATGCATGATATCAAATTGTTCCAAAATGAATGGCATAGTCTATACTTGTATGCTTCACATAGTAAATTTTATGATTTATTAACTAATCAGAACATGAACATATAAATAAAATAAAATTCATATCATGGTTAGTAAAGGCCGATCTTTGATCGGGTGGGCGGGGGTGCTCATTATTGACCTTCCCCTCTCATACCTAAGGTTCCGAGCCAAGCATTCTTGGTAACGACGAACAGTGGCCTTGGCACGAGTCATGGGTTTCCTAATTTTCCCAAAATAAATATTAGGTGGCGACTCTGAGATCTGATGACGCAGTCCATTTTTGACAAAATTGCAATAAAATGGATTTTCAATAAAAGTTGCCAAATCTGGACTCTCATCTATGTTTCACATTGCACTCGTGAGAATAGATCAAAGAGATCTCGGGGGTCCGAACTGTTTAACGCGCGCGGGTACCCCCCGGGCATGTTACAGTTTCTGGCGACTCTGCTGGGGATTTTATGAAACCTTGACTCGAACTCCATGATATGACTTTTATTTTTTTTTAATTATATGTTCATTGCATTGCATTCATTGGTGCACTTCAAGTCCTTGTGTTGCCCAGATACTAGTGGGAGCACAGACATGCTTTTTGTGACACTACACCTATCTTTACGATACTTTAGAGGCCTTGTGTCGTAACCTTTTAAGATCTGTCAAAAAGGTAGTTCTGCTACGTAGCTCTGCTATCTAGCTTTGCTATCTAAGGTTCTCAGACTACGAAGAGAGGCTATTTGACTCTTCTGATTTCCTGGGATCTTTATTGGTTATGACCCAAAGGACTCTTTGGTAACGTCACCTTGACTTCAACCCCTAGAGTAGAGCCAACCTTGTGCATATAATGAGCTCTAGTACCTTCCAAAATTAGGACAGGATGCTCTCCCATTTCTAGGATGTATGATGCCGCTTGTTTGAATAGTGAAACCCTAGATCATTTCAAAGTTAGGACAGGGTAACCCTAGCCCCCATAGGGGTGTTTGTTCTCTTTCATGCTATGTGTTATGCGCAATGTATGGGGATTCTTAGATTCAGATGAGTGGTTCAGTCATTTCAGCTTGTGTGGTTGAGTTCAGTTTTTTTTCAACATGAGTTAGCAGTAATCAGTTGAGCTGGGATGCTGATGAAATTCTGATTGGGAGTCCCATTTTGTTTCAGCAAGGTAGTCGAGCACTATAGCTTCCGAAAGGTCTAATATCCCCCAAGTTCTGTGGACCCGCGTTGGTAGACTTTGCAAAAGTACAGATTTGGTTCAGGGTCAGCCAGTGTTAGTTTCTTTGCCATCGGTTACACGAAGAAAAGCAAAAGCTTCATCAACTGTCCAGAATACCCCTTCTTCACCTGCTAGATCATCACCACTTAACTCACCAGAATCAGTGATGGCTCAAATTCTAGAAAATATAGCAGACATACTACTGGGCCTTCAACGGAGCATGGATATTGTTGTCACTACGGTTTCTGCCCAAGGCACTACTCTTGCTGCTCAAGGCAATACTCTTGCTGAACTGCAACGCTCATCTGGGGCATCCATTACTCAACCACCTCCGGTGACTCAGCCAGTTCCGCCTCCACCTCCACCGGTTGACGAGTTTCTTGAACCTAATTCACCAGAAGATCTGAGGGTTCCTGCACAAACTTCAGGAGGATCATTTCCTCTTCCACAACCACTGGGAGGGCTCCATCCCTCTGAAGCACCTGAGTTTGACTCAACTATGTTGAAACTGGCCAAGTTGGAAAAACTTTTCAAAAAGGCACAAGGAGTCAATTCAATCCCGGACATCGAAGACGGGTACACTGAGACAGCTGTGAAGTTGCCAGAGCGGTTTAAAATGCCACACATTGATAGGTTTGATGGCTCCGGTGACCCAATGGTGCACATTCGCCTATTCTCTGATGTCTTAAAGCCTATGGGTTTGACTCGTCCGCAAAAGCTCTCTTTATTCGGACGAACTTTGTCAGGAGTGGCTGCCATCTGGTACGCCAAGTTAGAGGACTCGGTAAAACAAAGTTGGGAAGAGTTAGCCGGGGCCTTTATCACCCAGTATGCTTATAACACCCAGATTGAAGTGACTACTCAGGAATTAGAAGCCACCCGTCAAGAGCCCAATGAAAGTTTCATGACCTTTATCACCAGATGGAGGGCAAAAGCAGCAATGATGACCAACAGACCACTTGAAAAGGACCAAATTCGTATGATAGTCAGAAATCTACATGGAAAGATGTTACAAAAAATGATAGTCCTCCCGCTCTTCACTTTTAATGACTTAAAAGAGATAGGGGTTCAGATAGAGGATGTCATCAAACAGGGAATTATTGATGATAAGGAACCTGTTCGGAAACCTTTTGGTCGCAGTTCCAATACTACCACCAGTGGTAGCACAGCTGTGAAACCCTCTGAAATCAACTTGGTTGCCACCACCACTAAAATAGCCGATCCCTTTGCTCATGCTGGCCTGCAAAACACAACCCGAGCTCCAAGTAGAACATTCACTCCTCTCTATATGTCACTCTCTAAAGCAATGAACATCTTGATAAAAAGAGGGTACTTGACACCTTTGGACCCCTGACCTCTTCCCGAACCTCTCCCAGCCAAACATGACCCTACCAAACACTGTGCTTTCCACCAACAACCAGGACATGACACAGATCGTTGCTTTCGTCTCCAACATAAGATCCAAGATCTCATAGACAATAAAGTCATAGCTCCCCCACAACCGCCAAAACCCAACGTCACTACCAACCCGTTGCCACCCCATGACAGAGTTCCATCACCTCCTCATCTTAACCTCATCCATACACTTTCATCCACCTTTAACCCCAGTATCTATATCACACCTACTCATTTACCAAAACCTGAGGTATATATTCCTGAAGGCATTGAGTTATGCATGATGGATGCACCTCCAACCCAGCCAAAACCCAAAAACCCTATGGTGGTAGTACCTATGCTTGAGGCTGGCAAACTATCAGAGAAAAAGTATGATCCTAGCCGGTATATTATTCCCAATGGTCAACTAAAGCTTGAGGTTGGTCTGCCTGACTCATTTTCTATCAATGTTGTTAGAGATGATGTACTTGAACAGGGGTTGGATGATTTGGCCGACCTAGAGGAGGACTTGGCTAATCTTCATTTCTTTGAAGAATTAGATCTTGAGAATGTGCAGAGGGCATGGTGGGAACCGGAGAATTACAGTCACAGTTGGTCAAGCAATGATGAAACTTCTGCTGAGGAAACTGAAAGAAAAGGGGATAAACTAAGACTTGATTTCGGGGAACCTGTTAAATGTGGTAAAAGAAAGAGGTCCAAAGGAAGAGAAGAAGAACCAGAAAGCCAGTTAGAGCATACTGTTGGAATGATTCAAGCAGCGCTAGATAATTGCCTTTCAGTCAACGAAGGCGAATGGTGGGATGATAATGACCTACAGCTGGCCCATACTGATGATGAATGGGTAAACCATGTGCCAGATGAGACTTGGTATGCAGACGAAATTGATCATTTGACTAGGAGTGGCCGCTACTTCAAGCCTCCATATCTAGACCAAGGAGAACCCTCTGGCAAAGATAAAGAGGTAGAGAAAGAGAAAGAGAAAGAAAAAGAGAAAGAGGTAGAAGAAGACCTGGTTCTAAAACAACTGAAAAAGATCCAAGCAAACATTTCTATTTGGGGTCTTCTCATGGCTTCTCGAGAACATCGACAGGCAATGTTGTCAATGTTGAGCAAGGCTAAGCTGTCAATTGACACCACTCCTGAGCAATTAGTGTCATTAATCACCCCGAGAGAAACAATCCCAGCAATAACTTTTGCTGACAAAGAGTTGCCACAAGAAGGAGCGGGACATAATAAGCCTCTGTACGTATCACTGGAATGCAGAAAGAAATGGATACCGATTGTTCTGATTGACACCGGATCAGCCATTAATGTTTGCCCTACACGCACTGCTTATGCAATCGGGCTAAAGCCGGCAGATTTCACGCCCACTACTCAATTGATCCGGGCCTATGATAATACTAGTCGGGAAGTGATGGGGACAATCAAAGTACAAATAGCAGTGGGTCCATCTGAGCACGAAGCTGAATTTCATGTCATGGATGTTCCCGCAACATTCAACTTGCTATTGGGAAGGCCCTGGCTTCATCAGATAAAAGCTGTATCATCCACATTACATCAATTGGTAAAGTACCCATACGGCGGAGGAATTGCCACTGTCTTCGGAAATTCATCCATTCATCCTCCCCCAGAAGTCACAACACCACTGCTAGAAATACAACATGGGGAAGAAGATGTATTCCTATCAGGTTTTACATTGGCAGAGGCCCAGCTAGTTCAAACGCTCATGGCAGAAGATGAAGGTGTATACGTCAGTGCCCAATCAATCTATTTCATGAGTAAACTAGGTCACATTCCAGGGATGGGATTGGGACAAAGTGGCAGGAAAAGTATTACTACAGCCAGTGAAGTACCTCATAACCCACATGCATTCGGACTGGGGTATGCACCCACAGTTGATGACTGGAAAAGGAAAACTGAAGAGATCAGGGAGAGGATCAAGGCCAAGAGAACCGGGCAGCAGTTTGAGTTAGTTCATAAGCCAATTTGTGGGACCTTGAACGGACGCTTTGTCCGCCAAGGAGAAGACTTCCCTTTCTGTGGTTTCCCTGAGCCCTGGATTGATCAAGTGGAGAAAAAGAGATGCCCTGGGTTTGAGATCTTCTTCGATCATCAGCTTTCTGACAGTGATGAGGAGGGGGTAGATCCTAGTATCGACATCAGACAAGATAGAGAGGTCAGCTCCGAAAGCAGCACAGAGGAAGTTCTGGGTCTAACACTGGCTAACTTACTGATAGAATCACATACTAACGCTGAACCGATGAATTTGGGGGATATGACCATTGCCGTGATCGGGGAAGAGGTACCTGCTGACTGTTCAAGCTTCATCATGGATGCGGTGAATGGCTCACAAATAAATTGGCATTTTGAAAAGAGTTGTATTGAGAGTTCTGAATTGGCTGTTGAGTCTGAGTTTGGTGGGCCTGTGGGGTTAGAAGCAGATTTAAGTTTGTCTAAAATGTCTGAGTCTTCTTTTTCTTTCTCTTTTGAGTCTATTGCAACTTGTGAGCCCGAGGCTTTGAATGAAGATGTGATTTCCGCTTACTTTTCTGTGCCCATAGTTCATAATATTGACCAAAATTTTCAAAATTTTGATAAAAACAAAGAGGAAGAAATTCCTTGGGCTTTGAAAAATTTAATCGACTGGGAGGAAGAAAGGCGTGCTAAGCCATTAGTGGATGAAATTGTTTCTATAAATGTGAGTACTGAAAAAGATCCTCGCTTGATTCAAATTGGTTCTACATTGTCTTCAGAGGAACGTGAACAATTAGTTGCTTTATTAACAGAATTCAAAGATGTTTTTGCATGGTCCTACGAAGACATGCCAGGAATTGACCCTGAGATTGTACAGCATAGGATCCCTCTCGACCCTGGGGCCCGACCTGTCAAACAGAAGCTTCGCAGAATTCGTCCTGATTGGGCCTTAAAAATTAAAGAAGAGGTTACTAAGCAAATCAATGCTGGTTTTTTGCTAGTATCAGAATATCCTACTTGGTTAGCCAATATTGTGCCAGTTCCGAAGAAAGACGGCAGAATCCGAGTTTGTGTTGACTTTCGGGATTTGAATATGGCTAGCCCAAAAGATGATTTCCCATTGCCACATATCGACGAATTGGTAGACTTCACTGCAGGACATGCTTTACTGTCATTCATGGATGGTTTTTCAGGGTATAACCAAATCCTTATGGCTCCAGAGGACAGAGAAAAGATAGCATTTACCACACCATGGGGGACATACTGCTACAGGGTTATGCCATTCGGTTTGAAGAATGCCGGGGCTACTTACCAGAGAGCTGCTACCACTCTTTTGCATGATATGATCCACAAGGAAGTTGAGGTGTACGTAGATGACATGATTGTCAAGTCCAAAGATCGGGAAAGCCATTACACTGCATTAAAGAAATTCTTTGAGAGAATTAAGGAATAAAAGCTAAGGCTAAATCCACAAAAATGCACCTTTGGGGTAACTGCGGGTAAGATGTTAGGATTTCTGATCACACAACGGGGAATCGAAGTTGATCCATCTAAAATTAAGGCCATCTTAGAAATGCCGCCACCAATGACTGAAAAACAGGTGCGGGGTTTTCTAGGAAAGGTGCAATTCATAAGGAGGTTTATTTCAAAGCTAACCTTGACTTGTGAACCACTGTTTGGTCTCCTAAAGAAAGGGAAGAAGTTCCAATGGAATAATCGATGTCAGTTTGCATTCGAGCAAGTCAAGCAGTATCTGCGGAATCCACCTGTGTTATCACCGCCCGAGCCAGGAAAACCGCTAATTTTGTATTTATCAGTGACTGAATCAACCATGGGATGTATGCTTGCGCAAGAGTCAGATGAGAAAGTGGAGAAAGCCATCTACTACTTGAGTAAGAAGATGCTTGACTACGAGATCCGCTATACTTCCTTGGAAAAGGCTTGTTTGGCTTTGGTTTGGTCCACCAAGAAGTTGAGACACTACTTGTTGGCTCACTCGGTAATTCTGGTTTCAAGATTAGACCCTATCAAATATCTCTTTGAGAAACCAGCTCTTACCGGTAGGCTAGCTCGTTGGTTACTCTTGCTTTCTGAATTTGACCTTAAGTATGTCACTCGCAAATCTGTCAAAGGAAGGGCTGTAGCAGAATTTTTGGCTGATCACCCAATTGAAGGAGGAGAAGATGTGGAGTACTCATTCCCAGATGAAGAGGTCATGCAGATGGAAGAAGACACTTGGAAGTTGTACTTTGATGGAGCGTCTAATCAATTTGGCTATGGAATAGGCGTGTTGCTCATAGCGCCGGATGATTCCCATATCCCCTTAGCTTTCAAACTCCAATTCAGGGTATCTAATAACCAAGCAGAGTATGAGGCATGCATTGCTGGATTGGAAGCAGCCCTGGAACTAGGGGCAATAAGGTTGGATGTGATCGGGGACTCAAACTTGGTCGTTTCTCAAGCCAACGGAGATTGGAAAGTTAAAGAAGAAAAAATGAAAGTCTACCATCAAACCTTGGACATGTTGATCCCGAGGTTCGAAAAACTGACTTTTACGCACTTGGTAAGAGAGAACAACCGATTTGCTGATGCGTTGGCAACCTTAGCATCAATGATAGATATACCGGTCGGGGTCAAGATGCGTCCGATCCTTATAGAACAAAGGTACACCCCCGCATATGAAATGATAGCCGCAACGGAAGAAGTTCAAGATGAAAACCCTTGGTACTTTGATATTTGGAATTTTCTGGAAAGTGGTACATATCCACAAGGGGCAAACACCAAAGACAAAAGGGGGATACGGCGTCTTGCCACCCAGTTTGTCATTTGCGGAGATAAGTTATATAAGAGAGGGCATCTAGGAATGCACAAGCTATGTGTAGAAGAAGAAGAGGCAAAACGTATCATGGAAGCCATCCATGGAGGAGAGTGTGGAGCCCATATGAACGGTATAATGCTAGCTAGAAAAATCCTTAGACAAGGATACTACTGGTTAACCATGGAAAGTGATTGCATCAACTTTGTTAGGCGATGCCACAAATGTCAAATCCATGCCAATCGCGTGAACATCCCGCCATCAAAACTCTACAACATGACTTCGCCTTGGCCTTTCTCTGTCTGGGGCATAGATGTCATCGGGGCAGTCACACCGAAAGGTTCAAATGGGCATCAGTTCATCTTGGTTGCCATTGACTATTTTACCAAATGGGTTGAAGCACAGTCATATTCAGTGTTGAAAACATCACATGTGGCCAAATTTATCAAGAATAACATTATCTGCAGATACGGGGTGCCAAACGAATTAATTTCAGACAATGGTTCACATTTCAAAGGAGAAGTGGCAGTTCTACTTGAGAAGTATAACGTGGCTTTTCACAAGTCATCAACTTACAGGCCACAAACCAATGGAGCCGTTGAAGCTGCAAATAAAAACATCAAGAACATTCTGTGTAAGATGGTAGAAACTTATAAAGATTGGCCAGAGAAGTTGCCTTTTGCACTTTGGGGATACAGGACATCAATCCGAACATCTACAGGGGCAACCCCTTACTCTTTGGTATATGGAATGGAGGCTGTTTTGCCGATTGAGTTGGAAGTGCCTTCATTAAGGATTATGGCTGAATGTCAGATAACAGAAGCTGATTGGCAACAGAACCGATTTGAGGAACTATTTTTGTTTGATGAGCGAAGGTTGAAGACGTTATACCACATTCAGGGGTATCAACGCAGGATTGCCAGAGCATTCAACAAAAAGGTTAGATCCAGGAATTTGAGGGAAGGGGACTTAGTGTTGAAAGACAACCGAGCTCCTATTCACGATCCTAGGGGCAAGTTTAGACCCAATTGGACGGGTCCCTACATCATTAAATCAATCTGGTCAGGAGGAGCAGTCATTCTCATGGATTTGGATGGTTTGGAGTTCTCACAACCAATCAACATGGACAAGCTGAAGAAGTACTACCCTTGAGAGGCTCACTGGGCTGAAAACCTGAAAGGGCGACCCAGGCAAAAGTTAGAGCATAAAAAAAAAAGAAATAAATAAAAAAAAATAAAAAAAAAAGAAAAAAGAAAAAAAAATATATATATATATATATATATATATATGAAAATGATGAAAAGCTCGCAAGGTTGAAAACCCGAAAGGGCGACTTTGGCAAAAGTTAGAGCACGAAAGGAGAGTGTCAATACTCGAGTGAACCTTAACTGGAACTACGTATGGCCTGATTCCGATCTTTGGGATACGTAGGCAGCTTCATCTTGAAGTTCGGCCTTAATCATTTGTCAACTCACTCATCTCGTCCATGTTTGATTGGTGTATCTTTATTCGGCTCGGCTATCCATATTTAATGGCTCGTCCCCATTTGATTCAGTTGTCCTATTTCTCCTTCAGACGAGTTCAATCACAAGATGAATTCAAGTGTACATCTCAAGGGTTGATTTCATGTTGATCGAGTAGTGGTCATTTGCAAAAATAGATTTTGAGGACTTTTAATGAAGTTGACTGATTTTCTCAAAAATTATTCCATTTTTCAAAACTCAGACCATTCTTTGGACCAAAAAGAGAAAATTTTCAGTGCTCATAATTTGGCTTATATGATTTCAAGGTAGAAAATGGAACAAGTGTGCTAATTTACCTCTCATGTTGATCAAAATCGCTTTAGCAGAAAGGAAAAAACAAAAAAAGGAAAAGTGATGAACTAGGGGCACAGTTGAGTCAGGCTTTTTGTCTTTTATCCACACTATCGAGTTCTCGTCACCTTAATCAAGCAATCACCGAAAAATGCACAGTAGTTGTCGCTGACAATGCTTTTCCGTCGGGCGATCGACCGGTGTTACTCTGTTTTGCGTTCATTTTGCTCCGACAAGCGCAAAAGGGTGTGTTTTGGGATGGTTTTTGTTCCATTTTCATTTCATTAAGATTGTGTTTTGTGTTTTGGTCAGTGATAGGCTCAATATTCAGTTCAGAATTCACTAAAATGCAACAATTTTCAAGTTTAAAACAAAATGATTTTTATGTTCAGTGTTGTGCCATTCATGCTATCCAGATTTGTAGAACAAACTTGTTTTATTAAATACCAGGGATCAACCCCGATCAAAGTTGTACAAAAAGGAGTTGAAGCTATAAGTGCTCACTCCAAAAAAAAAAAAAAAAAAAAAAAAACAAAAAAACAAACAAACAAACAAACAAACAAACAAACAAACAAACAAAAATAAGAAAACCAAAAGAGGGAGAGTAGCATCTTCTCAGTTTTTCGGCAGCAACTCGGCGGAGAAGATTACAACCAGCTTCATTTGCACACAGTTTACCATCAGCTGCCTCGTTTCATCTTTACTCCTTCGAAGCTTTTGAAGACTCTGCCTCAGCCTTGGCAGAACTTCCAAAGGAGATTATTCCTCGCCGACCATCAAATTGGTTGTGCGAAGAAACTCCGAATCGAGTCACGGAGGTCGTCAGTCGTTTCAATTCTTTGTTCTGCTTTTTCAGCACACCAATTTCTACCCGAGCGTCTTTGTACATACGTTGGAGGAGGGAGAGTTGTGCATTTAACCGATGTACCTCATACATCCTATTCTGCAGTCGACGGGACAAGTTGGAGACCGCTGTCACGGTCTCCACACATGACCTCAGCGTATATGAGTTTGCTTCGATGTCAGACTGTGCCGCCATGATTTGTTCAACTGACATCGCTGGAAAGTTGAAAACAGGGGAAGGAGGAGGAGCCCGTGGTTGAGGTTCAGGGGAGTCAGAATTGGTCATCTCTATCGTGGACTCGTTCAGGTCTGGAAAAAGAGTGAGAGAACCATGTGAAGAGGCCATGACAGAGGAGAGTAATGCAAAAGAAAGAGGTTGTAGAGTGGTGGCAGAGAAAGTTTGCAGGCTTTGGCTCTGCTTCTCTCTCGCAGGCCTCAACTTAAGAAGAGAGCGAAGGAGAAGACAAAGAGGGAAGAAGGCTGAGATGATCATTGACAATCGGGGCACGATTGGATAGCCTGTCGGTCAGGCGCCGCGATTGTTGAAATCGTGCGCCAGACACAACGCTCGAAGAAGATGACGGAAGAGAGAGTGAGACAAAAACAGAGAGAGAGGCGGGAGAATTGTATATTTATACATATATGTATATATATTGTATATCTATGTATTATATATATTTGTTTGAACGTTTTAGTTACAAGAGTGGCTTGGGTTCAGTGGTTTGGCTCAGTGGTTGAAGGCTGGAAGGTTGAGCCCGAGGTCAGGGGTTCGAACCCCACAAACAAATGTTTCTTTTGTTTTGTTTTGGTCTTATGTATATATATGTCTCATATACCTATATATATATGTTTGTTTGAATATTTTGTCACAAGAGTGGCATGGCTCAGTGGTCGAGGACTCGAAGGCCAAACTTGAGATCAGAGGGTCGAACCCCCGTGTCTATGCATTTTTCATTTTTCCTTTCTTTTTTTTGCGTGTTTTGCGTACGTGCGTTGACGTCAGCAAACGGAATATGCCTTCTCAGTAACGGTATCTTTCCGTTGATGGCTGCAAACAGAATATTCCCCGAATCTATGTATGTATACCGTACATGCATGTCTGTGTATATTGTCGTATTTGTATGTATTTTGTCTGTACATAGTATATGTATACGGTATTTGGTTCGAGCATACAATTCCTCCTTACATTCTGTGCATCTAACGCATAATAAAGCACCTATCGCACAATTTCGATTCCATCGCACTGTCTTGTG
Source organism: Camellia sinensis (assembly GCF_055761805.1). Classification (NCBI taxonomy): domain Eukaryota; kingdom Viridiplantae; phylum Streptophyta; class Magnoliopsida; order Ericales; family Theaceae; genus Camellia; species Camellia sinensis. Next base: position 174,516,941 of record NC_138962.1, on the reverse strand, counting down.
CAATTTCAATTTAATCGCACTATCTTGCGTATCACACCATCTTGTGCACTCCCTAGGTCTAGGAGACCTTAAAGCCTCTGAAGGTGCAATTCCTTTGGTGTTTGTCGTGCCCGAACGACTTCAATGGTCTAAGAATGGTCTAGGAGACCTTAAATCCTCTAAAGGTGCATTTCCTTTGGTGTTTGTCGTGCCCGAACGACATCAGATGGTCTGGTATAGCCACCTGCCTGTGATTGCAATGAGTTCCTAGGAGACCAACTGCGACGGTGGAAACTAGAGTTCGAATGGCGATGCCTAGAACGCAAAAGGTTTGGAATTTCCGAGACTAAAGTCTGGTTTAAATACCCAGGGGTGTATCCCCGGCTTGAAATCTGTATGGCAGCCCCATAGGTTGAGGTAGCATGTATGCGCCTCAATTCTGGATACTGAACCAACCTAGTCTGTCACCCCGTTGGAGAATAGGGAAAGTTGTGAATATGATCAGGAAGAAAAGCGGCATCGGTGGCTTCTACATGTAGAGGTTACCCCTTGTCATTCTACCATACCTTCTTCCAGTTGCGTGAGACGCGTTTGGATTTCGAATCCACCTTTACTCCTTTCCCGTGAAACGTGTTAGGATGTGACGTTCTCCTTGGTTAAAACCTTCCCTCTCTCCGTATAAAATACGTTGAGATACGCCTGTTGGTTACACCATTGTCATTCTCTTTGGTTAAAACCTTCCCTCTCTCCGTATAAAATACGTTGAGATACGCCTGTTGGTTACACCATTGTCATTTTCTCTAGTTAAAACCTTCCCCCTCTCCGTATAAAATATGGTTAGGTACGCCTGTTGGATACACCATTGTCATTCTCATTGGTTAAAACCTTCCCTCTCTTCGTATAAAATACGTTGAGATACGCCTGTTGGTTACACCATTGTCATTTTCTCTGGTTAAAACCTTCCCTCTCTCCGTATAAAATACGCTGAGATACGCCTGTTGGTTACACCATTGTCATTCTCTTTGGTTAAAACCTTCCCTCTCTCCGTATAAAATACGTTGAGATACGCCTGTTGGTTACACCATTGTCATTTTCTCTGGTTAAAACCTTCCCCCTCTCCGTATAAAATACGGTTAGGTACGCCTGTTGGTTACACCATTGTCATTCTCGTTGGTTAAAACCTTCCCTCTCTTTGTATAAAATACGTTGAGATACGCCTGTTGGTTACACCATTGTCATTTTCTCTGGTTAAAACCTTCCCTCTCTCCGTATAAAATACGCTGAGATACGCCTGTTGGTTACACCATTGTCATTTTCTCTGGTTAAAACCTTCCCTCTCTCCGTATAAAATACGTTGAGATACGCCTGTTGGTTACACCATTGTCATTTTCTCTGGTTAAAACCTTCCCCCTCTCCGTATAAAATACGGTTAGGTACGCCTGTTGGTTACACCATTGTTGTTCTCCTTGGTTAAAACCTTCCCTCTCTCCGTATAGAATACGCTGAGATATGCCTGTTGGTTACACCATTGTCATTTTCTCTGGTTAAAACCTTCCCCCTCTCCGTATAAAATACGGTTAGGTACGCCTGTTGGTTACACCATTGTTGTTCTCCTTGGTTAAAACCTTCCCTCTCTCCGTATAGAATACGCTGAGATATGCCTGTTGGTTACACCATTGTCATTTTCTCTGGTTAAAACCTTCCCCCTTTCTGTATTAAATACGGTTAGGTATGCCTGTTGGTTACACCATTGTTGTTCTCCTTGGTTAAAACCTTCCCTTTCTCCGTGACACATTTGCATGTGATCTTGTGGCACATTTAATGCAATGCATCCCCTGTTATATTTCATATCATTTGCACGAAGCTTGCCTCTTCATTGTTGTCATCTTCATATCTTTATCATCACTCCATGGCATGGTATTGCATTGCATAATCATGAATTTTCAAACAACTGGCTTCGCGAAGCATGTAAGTCCAACCTTCAAACTGCATTTTGAGCATGTCACTTTCATTCTGCCCCTGAACTACGCTGGTTTGATTCCTTGCAAAAGGATACGTAGGCAACCTTCGGGTTCAACCACTTGCATTGCATCTTGTTTGTTTGCCCAAGTCTTACGGCCGTGTCAAAAGGGTCGTCTTTGGGCTTTGACATTCACTCATGTCATGAAATGACTTTGAGCTCTGTCAAAGAGGGGCAACTGTAGACACCCCATTTTGACCGGCCCTAAGACTTGGGAGCTTTCTTTTGATTACCCGATGATGACAATTAGAATGTGTTTCTCACAAAATTCTCAGTAAGAAAGATGGAATTTAAGTTTTAATCCCAACCTTCACCCATTTTTTTGGCCAAACTATTTTAGACCTTAAAACCCTCTTTTCAAAATATGTTTTTTTTTAAATGTTTCTACGATGTCCCGAGGCTCCCATTTCGATTAAAATATTGCACTTTTCAGAAAACCGAGTAAGGACAAAGTGGAAATAAATGGAAGGGAGGTAAAATTTTTGAAAAATATTTAAAAATATTTTCTTTATAGTTTTGGAGTTGAAGGAAATAGGAGGGGATGAAAGAAAGCTGGTTTAGGAAAAGGATGAGTATCAAATCATTAAGAAGGAAATGAGCAGTCTTCACTAAATTAGGAATTTATCTTTGTACACTTGGAATTTAAATGTGAGGCCACCACCGTTAGAAAGTAGACTTCTGGGGCTTCAATTTAGACCCAAGAACCACCTTAGACCAAGTCCAAATAAGGGAGATATGCCCATGTGAAGTTGAGCTTAAGAGCAGATTTTGTTGATCCAACTCGAGACAGCCTTCACTAAATTAGACATATCTCTTTGTACACTTGGAATTTAAATGTGAGGCCACCACCATTGGAAATAAGACTTCTTGGGCTTCAATTTGGACCAAAGAACTGCCTAAAACCAAGTCTATATGGGGGAGATATGCCCATTTGAAGTTGGGCTTAAAAGCAGATTTTGTTGATTCGACCCAAAACAACAATAGCCCATTTTTCTTGGTTTTGGTTCGGTTGGGACAACCCATTTACCCATTTTTTGAGCCATTCAAGTGCATCCACTCATCCTCCATTATACCTAATCATCCTCTATAGTCAAAAAGAGGTTTTGTTTGCATCCATAAAGGAGTATCCCATGCAACCACCTTGAAAATTTGCCCTCCTATCACATTTTTGTCTCCCACCTTGTCTCCCACCTTCTTTTTGACCTTTACTCTCCCTCATTGCCTATATAGAATGATCATATTGTAAGAGAGGAAGAGGACCACGAAATTGAAGAGAAATGAGTGAGAAAAGAGTGAAAAAAAGAGAGAAAATTTGAGTTTTTGAGCCAAAAATATTCCTATCTTCCATATACACCCCATACCTTCCATAGCTACTGAAATTCCTCATTTCCATACACCAAAACCACTCCAAAAATTCTGATATAGCCAAAGATCAATCGCCTCGATCATAAGGAAGAATGTTTAGTGATTGAAAGTGAGGAAAACTAGAGAGTTAGCCACTTTCCATACCACAAACTCCATAAACTCCATAATTTCAAATTGAGGATTTGAGAACACACTTCCTACACTTGAGGGTGATCAAGAGAAAGTTTGGAAATCAAGAAGTTCAATCTTTCTTTGGAAGGTGAATTTTTAATCTTTCATTTTCTTATATTTTATATCTTATATTTATATTCTTGCTTTTTTATTTCATTGTGTTTTGTTATAATTCAAGTGGTTTGTTTATCTCATATTTATTTTCTTACTTTATATTTCATAGTGTGTTGTTATAATCCTAGCGGTTTGTTTAGCTCATAATTATTTATTTATTTATTTTTATTCGCATACTTTAATTTTATATTAGTTTTGTTGTAATCTTGCATGCTTTACCTCATATTTATTTTTTTTTTCGTGTATTAGTCTCATATTAGTTTTGTTGTAATTTTGCATGTTCTATCTTATATTTGTTTTATTGCTTTAGGTTTATGTTGTGAGTTTGCACTTTTTTTATTTTATTTTATATTTATTTTCTTTTTTTTTAATCTAACCTGTAGTGGTTAGTTGAGCCACCTACATATTTTTTGTTTGTTCCTTTTCTTGGTTTCGCAACAAGACAGGTTTTGCTTGGCCTAGTTCGCCGGCCGGCCTATTTGGCCGGTCGGTTAGCTTCTTCCGAACAAGATGGCGTAATCTCCCATTATTGACCAATTTCCGCCGACGGTTCTAAAGAACATGAAGCTTTTATTTTATTTATTTATTTTATTTTGAGTGAATTGTGAGGTTTTTATTTTGTTGTAATATTCTCCTCATCCCTCTCTAATTTGGTTTGTAATTATTCTTTAAATGTTGTAATAATTCCCCGCCCCGCTTCTTTCTATCCCGTTCTTTTACTCGCTTTCTTTATTTGCATATTTATTTTTCATCATAGTTATGCTTTGCATCCATGTTTCATGCATCTTGATTCAGCTAAGTTTGCATTTGTGGATTTAATCAATTCCTATGTGATTATGTGCGCTACCTCATGTTCTTGAGATGATTCACATATCATATTTTAGAAGCCGAATCTTTAGTTGCATCTCATGAGTGAATTGCATTAGGATTTTGTATATAAGATCATGCATATTTTACTAACTTTGTTTTGCAGCTTGTTCGTGGGACGTCAAACATGTGAGTTTTTATGCTTTAGCATCCCGTGTGTGTGTTTTTTTTCTTACTATGTCTAGCATTCTACCATGAGGCTAGTTGCTTATGTGATATAACTCTATGAATGCCAGTGGATGGAGGTTGTGTCGCTTAATTTGGATTGATGTTGATTTTTCATGCTTGTAAACTCAATTTATTTGGGTTGTACATCGTCAAAACTCTTTCAAAATGCATGATATCAAATTGTTCCAAAATGAATGGCATAGTCTATACTTGTATGCTTCACATAGTAAATTTTAGGATTTATTAACTAATCAGAACATGAACATATAAATAAAATAAAATTCATATCATGGTTAGTAAAGGCCGATCTTTGATCGGGTGGGCAGGGGTGCTCATTATTGACCTTCCCCTCTCATACCTAAGGTTTCGAGCCAAGCATTCTTGGTAACGACGAACAGTGGCCTTGGCACGAGTCATGGGTTTCCTAATTTTCCCAAAATAAATATTAGGTGGCGACTCTGAGATCTGATGACGCAGTCCATTTTTGACAAAATTGCAATAAAATGGATTTTCAATAAAAGTTGCCAAATCTGGACTCTCATCTATGTTTCACATTGCACTCGTGAGAATAGATCAAAGAGATCTCGGGGGTCCGAACTGTTTAACGCGCGCGGGTACCCCCCGGGCATGTTACAGGGACGTATCCCGGTGTTTCAGAAAGGTAGGAGGAACATAAGGACGTATCTCGGTGTTTCAGAAGGAAGGAGAAACATAGGGACGTATCCCGGTGTTTCAAAAGGAAGGAGAAACAAAGGGACGTATCCCTATGTTTCGGAATGAAGGAGAAACATAGGGACGTATCCCGGTGTTTCAAAAGGAAGGAGAAACATAGGGACGTATCCTGGTGTTTTGGAAGGAAAGAGAAACATAGGGACGTATCCCGGTATTTCGGAAGGAAGGAGAAACATAGAGATGTATCCCGGTGTTTCGGAAGAAAAGAGAAACATAGGGACGTATCCCGGTGTTTAAGGACGTGTCCCGGTGGTTAGGGACGTATCCCGGTGGTTAGGAACTAAAGAGAGAAACGTAGGGACGTATCCCAATGTTTCGAAAAAGGAGAGAAACATAGGGACATATCCCGGTGTTTCGGAAAATGCGAAGAAACATAGGGACATATCCCGGTGTTTCGGAAAAGGAGAAGAAACATAGGGACATATCCCGGTGTTTCCAAACAAAGGAGAGTGCAAAACAATGCAATTGAAAGGGTACATAACAATGTGAGTGGAATGCGCGTAACAACGCAAGTGAAGTGTGCATAACAATGCAACTAGAGTGTGCGTAACAATGCGATTGAAACGTGCATAACAATGCAAGTAGAACATGCGTGACAGCGCATGTTAGAGATGTGCAAAACAATGCAATATAGGTACACAAGACAGTGCGAGTGAGGTGCACAAAAGAAGTGCGATAAGATGCATTTTCTATGCAAGTATGGGGGCATTTTCTATGCAATCATGGAAAGCATATTTGATGCAATATTGAAGACATATTCCGTGCATAAGACAGGCATATTCTATGCAACATTGAAAGCAAAGCATATTCTATGCGGAATCGAAAGCAAGCATATTCTATGCATGAATCATAATGATGCGCGGCACGCATGCAACAGAAGTGTATATGAAAGTTCACATTCTATGCAATAGAGGAGCATAAAATATGTACTCTGGTGCCTCTGATTTACCTTTCGAAAGACTTGGCAACCCGCTCAGCTTAAAAGGGGACACCTTGTCTATATTGGCGAGAGATAACATCTGTATGTGAAACCCTCGGGTGTTGTTTGGACTGCCATTCTGACTTAAAGCAGGCTTACACTTGAGATAGAGGCGCACTCATACTTCGGTAACATTCACAAGGCCTGAGGAGGTGCATCCGGAATACAATCATGGAATTTGAAACAAACTCAGATACTCCGATTTTCCCTCTTTTCTTTTGCTTTGCAGTCTGGAACCTATATAGCTTCAGATAGGTCCTGGTTTTACTGTTCTCACATGACCTGGGTTGAACCCTGCGGTTTTTATGAAAGAACAAATCTTGTTTTGCACAAATGTCGAGAATAGCACAGCACTCTGAGCACAAAACGATTCATTTTTGAAATTGAGAATGAGTTCTCGATCAGGTATTGAGCCTACAACTGACCACAGCCTAAAATAACCTAAACACAACGAGACACGCTCGGAGTGACTCAAAACAAGATTTGAGACAAACAAAACAAAAGACACGACATACAGACGTGCACAGGGAGCCTGTTTCTCCGGGTATTGTTTCCCACCCTTTCTCATTTGTGATCCTCACATCACTCGGCCCTCAAGCTCTATTTTTCTGAAAAAGCCCTTTTCCTCACTTTTTCTCTCAGCGCACATCTCTCTATTCTTCAATCTCTCATTTTTTATCCCTCCCCTGGGTGGTTGATGGGTAAATAGAAAGTTGCAGGGTCTTGCCCCTAGCATTTCGCTAGATTCTTCTTCTTGTTCATAACAGTGAGTTTCTCCCACAGAGGGGCTGTGCTACAATTGGGTGTGTAGCAAATCTACAGCTGACATTGATTGACGATGCTCTGCTGGGGAGTTTGGACATGATCAGATCTGTCCAGATGCGGGAGTGGAATACCTTGCTCCATTCCAGTTCGTGCTTCGCACTTGGCTTGATACCTCGTTGCGTGGAGGATGTGAGAGCTTTCTGCCCTTTTGCAGTTAGCTTCAGTGGTGCCCTTTCTGGCGAATACGGTTCCCTTTCTGGAAAGTATAGTGCCCTTTCTGGCAAGTGCATTAATAAAGGGAAAAGACAGAAAACCTGACTCAATTGTGCCCCTAGTTCATCATTTTGACCATTTTTTTGTTTTGGTTTTCCACTAAAACAATTTTGACCAATATGAGAGTTAGATTAACATGCTTGTTCAACTTTTTGATTTGAAATCATGCAAGTTAGGCTATGAGCACTGAAAATTTTCCTTTTTTGGGTCCAAGGAATGGTCCGGTTTTGGAAAAATAGAATAATTTTTCGAGAAAATTAGTCAACCTCAGTAAAAATTCTCAAAAACTATTTTTGCAAATGGCCAATGCTCAACGAGCACGAAACCTACGTTTGAGATGCACAACCTCGGATCCGAAGGAAAATTGTCCCTTGTCTGAAGGACACTGCATGGCAACGAAAAGTTGCCCCTTGTTTGAATAGCACCGCAGCACACTGTACAGCAACGGAAAGTTGCCCCTTGTCTGAATGGCACCGCAGCGCATTGTAATCTGTCCTCAAAGTAGTGATCACAACCGAACTCTCGGATACAGAGAAGGCAAAGACAATCAAAACCATTACATGGACACACTTGATTTGGAAGTATTTGTGGCTGGACTTCAGAATGAAGTTGCCTACATATCCCAAACATGGGAATCAAGCCTTACGTAGTTCGGGTTTAGGTTCCCTCGTGTATTGACCCTCATCTTTTACGCTCTAACTTTTGCCAAGGCCGCCCTTCTGGGTTTTCAACCTTGCGAGCTTTGTTTTTCTTTTTCTTTTCTTCAATTCTTTTCATTCATTTTTTTTCATCTTTTCGTTTTCATTCTTTGCATTTTATTTCTTTTTTTTTTTTTGTTCTTTTTCTTCTTTTTTCTTTGCTCTAACTTTTGCCTAGGTCTCCCTTTTAGGTTTTCGGCCCAGCGAGCCTCTCAATGGTAAAAGTGTAGCTTTGTCCATGTCGAATGGTTTTGAGATCCTGAAGTCATCTGAATCTAGGAGAATGGCCACTGTTTGCTGACGATGCAGGAGTCCATCCAATGGGGGGCTGAATTTGCCCCTAGTGTTGTGGATAGGAACTCGGTTGTCCTTCAGCAATGTCTTCTTCTTTCCTCCCTTCTAGGGTTTGTCATTCTTGCCAATCTTCATTGATTTGTGGAATGATCCATCTTCGGCTCTTCAAGCACAATCTGGCATCTTTTGCCCTAGTTCGAGGGGTGCTTCTGATCTAGCTTTGCAAGCTTCTTTTGACGACATCTGATCTTCTTGATCTGACTTCTCTGCCCCTGATTCACGGGCTGCTGCAAATTTGGCCACACAGGCCTTACATTGTGATTGACCTTTGAATATTCTGAATTAAGGTTCAAGGTTTGAAAGCAGGGGATTTGGGTCTCGAGGCTGAGAGCGATCCTAAGCTGCATAATCTCAAGAGCGATTCCACACAGGTCTTCGCAGGACTGCGCAAAAACATTTTTTTTGAAATCTTTTAAGAAAGCGACAAATTGCTCGTGCTGAAAATAGTGTAGAACCAATCTAGATCAAGCCAGGATCCTTCTCAGTACTCACATTAACAAACATGATTTCATTCATTAAGGGCTTAGCACGCCTCTCTTTCTCTCAAGGGATCAAATTTTACAAAACCCGAGGAATTCCTTCCTCTTCATTTTCACCGTAGTATTCAAAAAGTCTTGAAAAACTTAGGTCAATGCAATGAGTTCGAGGTGCAGTAGAGCAGGTGAGGTGCTCTGCCATTTCATTCAAATCTCGGCACAACTAGCACACGACAGAAGCAAACACAAAAGTGTGAAAACTACTGTTGTTTCATTTAGATCTGTTGGCGCAACTAGCTCCATGGTTTAAACAGACTCAAAAGAAAGTGAAACGATAAGCACAAAACAAAATAGTGATGCCCGAGGTAACACCCCCGGAATCACCCGACTCCTATACAATAGGACTGGCTCGATACGACAAGACAGACCTTAACTAACTCAGTATGAAAAGACTGACTCAAAACAAAGAGACAGACTCGAAACAAAACAACAGAACTGACTCAATACCCAAGCCAGAACGCACAAAAACCAGCATTCACAAATGCTCAAAACAGTGCGTGCCATATACCACATCTGAAATAAACTAAACGCCGCCCGCAGGTGGTTCATCCCCCGATCACATAGTCATACTATCCCCCACAAGTTCACTGATCAAGTGCCGATAGACTTTGTAGAGCTTGGTGCGACGATGACCTCATTGTCAATCAAATTTTGTATCTCGTGACGAAGACGGACGCAACTGTCAGTGTCATGACCGGTTCGTTGATGGAAAGCACAGTATTTAGTCGAGTCATGCTTTGTAGGGAGAGGATTGGGTAGAGGCCGTTGTTCTAACGGTTTCGGATGTCCTTTCCTGAGTAGGACCCCTAGGGCTTTAGACAAAGGCATATAGAGTGGGGTGAAAACCCTCTTGCCTCGGGGTAGATAGTCTGAAGTTCGGGGGTTTGGATTGGATGCACCAACAAAGGGGGTGGCTGTTCTTGGTGTGATGGTGGTGACCATGCCCACTTCGGAAGATCTTGCAGCTGCATCACCGCTGGCGGTCGCATTCGAATTGCGGGTAAACGCCCTCCTGGGCTGCTCCTTCTCCTGGTCAATGAGGCCCTGCATCATAGCGTCCTCGATCTGTACTCCCATCTAATGTAAGTCTGGAAAGGTGGGGAATGGGGGAACGATCATTTTCTGCATGAGTTTAGGCTGGAGGTTGCGCACAACCATTCGTATTTGATCCTTGTCGGTCGGCCTAATGGTCATCATTAAGGCCTTGGCCCTCCAGCGAGTTACGAAGTCAAAAAAACTCTCCTTAGGCTCCTGCCTTGTCATCTCAAGATCATGGGTTGTAATCTCGATTTACGTATTGTAGGAGTACTGTGCAATGAAGGCCTCGGCCATCTCCTCCCAGTTTCTTTTGACAGAGTCTTCCAATTTTGCGTACCAGATGGCCGCTATACCCGGCAGGGTCCGGCTGAACAAAGAAAGCTTCTGTAACCTGGTGAGGCCCATCGGCCTTAGTATGTCTGAAAACAGCCGCAGGTGCACCATGGGATCCCCGGATCCGTCAAAACGATCAATTTGTGGCATCTTAAATCGATCTGGCAACGTCACGGCTAAGTCGGTGTATTCGTCCTCAATGTCTGGAATGGACTTTACTCCTTGAGATTTCTTGAACATCTTTTGCAGCTTGCTCACCTTCAGCGCTGTAGGGTCTAACTCGAACTCAAAGGGTGAATCTGGTAGGTTGATCGGTGCTTTAGATAGTTGGGGTAGGATTGGGGGCGGAGGTGGCCCTGTCGGAATGTCCATATCTTCCTGAACATTAGCTGTCTCCCCGAGTGTTGGAACTCTAGGTGGGGGAGGAGCCTGATGTGAAGCAGATGCTCCTGTTTGCTGCTGCAGTCAGGCAATTAAGTCTGCCTATTGGGCCATGATCTCAGTCTGCTGTTTGGAAAATTCTTGACGAGCAGTATCCTGCTGCATGGTTTTCATGCTCTCTTGGAGTTGACGCATCATTTCCTCCATTCCTGCCATGTTCTGCTGCTCCGGCTAACTGACTGGTATATCTATCTCTGTGATAAAAACTAAGGCTTCAGCCTGACTGTTCACTGGTTGGGTGGATAAGGGCCACTGATCTGGTAACTACTGAACTGGTGATCCGTGCTTGACTGGCCCTTTTACCCTGCCTCTGGCAAAGGAACACTGATTGCCCTTGAATTGAATCTCTGACCCGACAAAGTCTATCAACACAAGTCCAATGAATCTGGGGGATCTTAGAGCCTTCTGAAGTTATGGTTCCAAGACTACCTAGCAAAAGAGAAAACAGACAGCACCTCAGCCTGATTTCACCAAAACAGATATGAGCAAAACTAAATGACCGTGCTCTCTGCTGAATTTTACCTAAAATTCTGCCTGTAAACTAATACCCTCAGGTAAAACTTATTCCACCAAATACTAATGCCCGCGGGCCTGATACTCAGACTTGCGAACTGATACATGCATTCCCTGTGGAGACACACTCTAAAGCACATAGCAAACAAGTGAGAGCCAAAACACCCCTATGTTGGGGTAGGGTTTCCTTGTCCTATTTTGTCAGGAGCTAGGGTTTCACTACGCATGCAGCGGTTTCAAACAACCTATAATCGGGTAGCCACCTGTCCTAATTTGGAATGGTCACTATGGATTCCGAATATGCACTAGGTCGAATGGTCAAAAGGGTGCCCCGGTAAAATCGGGGTTTGTGTTCCCATACTGGCAGAGCCCGTAACCGGTCAACCTTATGGCACGCAGCCTCAAGCTAACCGCTCAGGAATAGCAGATGGCAAACACGATGTCCTAGGCGCACCAATGCACATGTAATCCAAAGAAACACATAAGTGTAATCAAAACAAGATATCATGAGTTCGAGTCAAGCGCTCTAAACTCCCCAGCAGAGTCGCCAGAAACTGTTGACGTCCCTGAATGCCCCAGGAGGATGAATCCCGTTCTGTTTGTATGGGCTTACTACAGTTCAGACTCTCAAATTGTCACGGTTCTAAATCTGAACCAAAGAGTCCAAATCCGGCAAATCATTTTGAGAAAATAGATTTTTAGAAAGAAGTGCCAAACATGGACTGCTTTGCCAGATACAGAGTCGCCACCTAAATATTTTTTATGGGGGAAATTTAGGAAACCCTGACTCGTTTGCCTAAGGCCACGTGTCTGTGATCACCAAAGTTGCCTCGGCTCGGGAACTTGGGTACGATTGGGGAAGGTCAGCTATGAGCACCCCCGCTCGCCCGATCCGAAAATTGGCCTCTACTAACCATGATATCTAGTTTTGAAAACATTATGCGTTCTTATTCCGGTTATTAGCCTAGATTTACTATGTGATGCGTGCAGCAAAACAAGTATAGACTGGGTCGCCTGAATTGGAACAAAACATTTCATGTTTGTTTTGAAAACTGTTTGCTACCCGCAAGTAGGCTTAAAATGCAGATTTTTCCACCTTCAGGTGGGCTTAGAAAACATGATTTTGCCACTGTCTAGTGGGCTTAAAACTCACAGTCGATGCATTATTCCAATTTAGATAAGCCAACCTTCACCCACAGGCATTCAAGCAGATATATCACATAAGCACATAGCCTCATGGTAAGCATTTTGTCATGTTAACATTCACACTCATGCGAGATGCTAAAGCATAAATACTTACATCGTACTTCGTGCCAAAACAATGAACTCGTTAGTAATCATGCATGATCCTAGTTCAATGTTAACAAATGGCTAATGCATCGCATACTGAATGTCATTAGAACAGGCTTGGCTAATCTAAGGATGACATGTGAAATGCGACAACTCGATGCACGTATTCAAGTTTGGAATTAAAATACTATGCGGTTAGCATGATGTGCCGAGCCCGGTGCATGCAAGACTGATGAATGATGCACGCATGCATAGCATAAGGTATGCTAATATTAAATATGCCCTAATACTAACCATCAAAGCAGGTAAGTAAAAGGGAGAAAGAAGTGGGGGTTGGAAGACATGCACACACGCACCCACACTTATTACAAATTCGCCCTTGTTCGGAGGGACCAAAAGAATAATACAATTTAATTAACCTACAAGCTAATTAAATAATTTACAGACCACCTAATTAATTAACAAATCAGTTAAATTAAGGAAAGCATTAAAAGGCCTTGGGAAGTGGGATGCACACGTGCTCGGATTGGCTTCGCCTAGAAATCCAATGCCATGCGCAATCTGCCTCTGTTTACCTTGCTCTGCTCCTCTGAGACTTGCACAAATCCCAAGGTACACTCTTTGGACACTGTTGAACACCACCGGCCAAGGGAAATCATCACCGGCCATGGCAGGGTGGTCATCGACCATTGGTGTAGCTCTCGGCCGCAAACTTTTGGTCGATCGGCACTATATTCAGTCGACCGACCAAAGCTTCCTGCAGAAATCTGTTTTGACAGCAGCAGAGGGCAAAACATGGCATGGCAATGCATTTCAAGCAATGTTTGCACCAACCACACTCCTTATCATATTCATGACTCAAAGGAGCACGGTACTCGATTCTCGGACCACCAATCACGCATTTCAATGCGTGATGGCCCAAGAAACCAAGTGTGCATTTTGATTTCAAATGACATGCAAACCAAATAAACACATAAAGCCCAACGTCTATCATGCTCAATTCAAGAGGCAAAGCATGCATGCTCAATGCAATGCAATCTAAGCATGCTAGCTAAATGTGCAATAAGAGCATGCAAGCAAACAATGTATGCTAGGTACACAACCTATGCAAATAAGCATGCAAGGCATGGACCACCATGCTAATGACCAATCATGCAAGATGTAATCTAAACAAGCAAGCATGTAAGGCATGCAACATGTTAAGCAGCTTAATCAAGGAAGATTGCATGTCAAATGCAACATGATTCAAGCATGCAACACATGCGATAATCCAAGTATGCAACAATACACAAGGTGAGCATGCAACAACATGCAAAGGAGGGATTTAAACTAATTTAGGCAGCCCTCAAACTAGCCCAAAACAGTGGCCAATGCTAAAGAAATGGGTCCAAATGCACATACAAGCATGCATGGATACATGGTTCAAGACTTAAGCATAATGAAGCAACTTTTAAGCACACTTAAAAGGGACAAACATGGACTAATGGCATGCATATTAAGCTTTGAGAATCATGCTATAAGGGGTTCCAAACCAACCAAGCAAAGCAAGCATATCATGCAACCAAGCCTAAAGCCTAAGACTCACCAAAGAGGCATTAAACTACACTTGGAAAGACCAAACATGGCATGATTTAAACAACTAAAATCAGAATTTTAGCATGTCAAAATGAACCTCAAAAACTACTTAGATGGCATCTAAATGACCTACACATGGAAGCATACACAGATGTCCAAACATGGAGCATGGGACAACACCCTTTCAAAGCATTAAAGGAGCATCAAATGCAAGCTTACGAGCACACCAGTAGGGCCGAAATGGCATGGCAAGTGGTTCCAAACCATTGAAACAAAACAAGGATGGCATGCTAGAGGGGTCAATGCTCAAGGCATACAAGAGGGATTACATGGTAGCTATACAAAACGAAGTATGGACGACCCGAATGACTAAAACTAGACCTCAAACACACTAAAACAAGCATAAAAGCTTCACCAAGCTGGGCCAAAACACATGAGCATGGTAGTCTAAATGCTATGTACATGTTAAGGAAAATCATGGCATTACAAGACATGTATGCAAGGCAAGCATGGTGTGTCTAAACCAACTTAAAACAGAGGTAAAAGATGGCAAAATACTACCAAATACCTACTGAAACATGGCCAACATGAACTCAAAAAATGGTGCTCACAAATGAGGCTTAAAATGGCAAGTTTGAAGACAATAAGGAGAGGGGATAGCCCTCTCCTCCTTAGGACCTTAAGACACCATCCTCACCACTGAAATCCCTCAAGATTTCAGTGGTGAGGAGGCCCAAACAAGGTGGTCCCGGAGCTCACCAAAATGGCACAAAAATAGGGCCTAACAAGGCCTAAGAGGGGTCAAACAACCCCAAAGCTCAAATCAACCTTAAACAACTATTTTAAGCAAGTAAAAACAAGACTTTTATATGTTATACACTAAGCTTGAAACAGCAAGCAAGGTAGGCAAAAAGGCTATGCAAAAATGGGGTAAAAAGGACAAGAATCTTACCCTTGAAGACCTTCTTCGCAAGGATCACTCCAGCAGCTTTCTTAGCTCCAAAACAGCTCAAGAACTTCAACGACAGCCCCCTAATGCCACAGCGACCAAGGTAAGGTGTAATGGTAGGTGTCCTAGTGCAAAACTAAGGACAAACACACGCTTAGAGCAAAAGAGATGGAGAAATAGAAATAGAATAGATACACTATGCTAACCCTAGAACCAGAGCTCTCTGGAACTTTTTTGTAACCCTAGAGGAGGGGGGAGACGCCTCCTCTTTATAGAGTTTCACTCTTGCAAAGCTTACAAAACAAGCTAAGCAAGAGTGAAATCCCTCCATACACGTGTATGGAGGGGGTGCAAAGTGTATGCCAGCTAGTACAGCTGGCATAAAAATATCTGCAAAAGCAGATGCACAGTGATCGGCCATCCAAAATACCAAATTGGCTAAATACATGGTCGACCGACCACAAAGAGTGCCGACCGACCAAACATATGGCCGATGGCAACAAAACACTGGCCGGTGGCCTGAAGCCGTGGCCGGTGATGAGTGGAGATGGCCCACAAGCCATTCCCTGCCCTCCAAAGCAAAAACACAAGTGTTTGGTGTGAAACCAAACACAAAACGGTCGAGTCGAGAGATCCTGAGGCAAGGCGCGTGGCCGAGACCTCCGGGAGCTCAAGACGAACACAAACGTGGGTGATCACCGAGTGTTCAAACGGTGACGTCTAAGTCTTGAGGACGGTCAAAAATGGGGTGTCTATAGGTTGCTAGCACGCTGTGAAGGTAGAGTATAATGGGAAATCTCAAGTGAAGCTTGAGGAGTGGACGTAGGCCGAGTTGAAGCCGAACCACTATAAATTTGTTTGCCTCTCTCTCCCTTATCTCTTTATTTTATTTAAATTTTCATAACTATATTTCACATTTTCACTGTGCTAAAATCATTAACTGACATAGTTGTTAGAACATTTGTTTTAATTATTTTTATTTCATTAACTATATTTATCTGTTGTGCTAGTCATAATTTTTATTAGGGTATTATTATTTTTATTTGTAAAAACCTAATTCACCCCCCTCTTAGGTTGTCTTTTGGTAACAACACGGAAATGAACATGCCGACACTCTCAACTACGTCTACCCCATATGGGCGCTACGGAAGCTGTAGGCCAAAATCGGTAACTAATGTGTTACACAATGCAACGAACACTTCTTTCGGTATCCTAAAATTACGCTGAAATGCTTTGGGTCGACCTATAAGCATCTCCTCCATTCATAATTTACCAGTCAATGCTAATGTGTGAAACGGAGTCCTATCAACATACGCGTAGTCATTCGCAACGCGTGCAAGTTCGACCCATATCATTGACGTCGTCGTTTCTATCTCTATGATTGTCTCTCAAATCCAAGCATTAATTTATCCATTGCACATGACATCTGAGGAATTACCCTCCCGTGGATCCATGGGCACTGCACACCACCACAGAAAGCCAAAACAAATATTGAACAAAAAAATAAAATTTTGTTTCACGCACATACGAACATTCATTTGTCATTCTGGGATGACCAAGTTATGTAGTACTCACAACGACGTCAACCCAAATTTTGTTACATAAATGGGAAAGTAAAAAAAAAATAATTATAAACTAAAATAGGCATGTGACACAGAACACACCTTCACAGGGGTGATGTTATTGCAATGTCAATAAAACTTCAAGTTGGTGAAATTGGTGACCATAACTTGCAATTGATAATAGAACAACCGGTAAGCTAATGTTCCAGCAAGTTATGTTTCTTGCCTACCTGTGTGTTGCAATATAAATACAACTTGTTTCCCAATTTTCAATAGCCAACTACTGTGTGCATGTGATTCCATCCTGATAGGTGTACACTTTCATGTTCACAAAAGGACATGTTCCACCATTGTCCTATATACACAGGAAAAGATTCCATCCATACACATCCACTGATGCACCTTTTTCACATGCAACTTGGCCATTGTAGTGTAAACAAATATGGAGAAACTTATGATTGGGCCACTGACATCAACCTCAAATGCAAACACATATGTACGTGCATACAACCCTATTCACCAACAGCATAAACTGTGGTAAAACATAAGCAACTAAAAAAAATCTTCAGTCAATATATACAAGACATGCACACACATCGAACATTAATTAAAAATAAGAACCCCACAACAAGTGAAGTCTAAGTTTTCTGTGTTCGAAAAACATATAAAAATAAAAAATAAAAACTGTCTCGTCAAAGTTTGTAGCAATAACATAGGGAAAACAGTACATAATCAAAGAAAGCAGAACATCTACATTAAAACACAAGCAAAGTGTAACAAAAAATGGGAACTGAAACAGGTGGTTGATTGTAGTTGTAGCTGTCCCATGTGTTAGTCCATGTCAACCACATCATCATGTCTAAACAAGCGCATGCCACGGCCACGGTTCATGACAATAGGTTGCTACATGTATGCACGCTTATCTTTGGGGAAATTCGCAATGTAATCCATGGGGAGGCCCATAATTAGGTCGCAGTTATCGGGTGAATCCATAAGCATACAAGCAAATGAGAATAACAGACCACCGGGCTGTAGTCCAGGTGTGCTCATTAGGCTCTCAAGACAGTCCCCAACAGTATTTTCGTCATTTCCTATTACAGCGTACTGCGTTACTTTCAGTTTCTTGCTTTGTCTACTAATTGCCTATATGAGGTTGTCCATGTTGCTTGCCATAATACCAGGGGTTGCCGGCTTTCGACGTTTGGCATTGGCTGATCCATTTGCGGTTGATTGCAGGGGTGTATCATTAAACAAGGAACAGTCCACCACGTTTTCGTCGACCCAATTTGGCACATCACGTGGTGGTGAGCATCACTGAAGGGGCCCATGTCACTATCAGGGGTTGCAGTATTGTCTGCGGCTGCATTGTCCTCACATATTTCAGTTGGCGTCCATACATGTTTTCGCATTGCAGCAGCGCCTGGGAACACCCTTTCAATCAGATCCAAGTGCTCCAATGGCTTTGTCTTGAACTTGGCAAATCAATGGTTTATCTGAGAAAAAAAATTATGGATTTAAAAAGCATTGCAATTTATTTGTAAATGTTGAACTAAATAAATTGTTGCAATAAAAATTACAAAATTACATACCGCTTGCATTTTGGCCCACCAATGGTCAGGTGCTGTGAACAAGCCCGTGGCATGGTCATAACCAATCCTTGTGAAGCCTTGGCTAGCATCCTGCAGTTTCTTCCATGCAGTCCAATTCTTTAAGTTGTCATATTTGTTTTTCATTTGTTTTCGGAATGTAACAGGTCGGTTTTGTCCAAAAACTTCTTCACAAGGTTCTTATAACCACTCATTGATAACGAACAAAGTTGACAGTTACCGTTCCCCATCTCGGCGATGGCCAGTTGAAGATAAAGCTTTGTGTTGTCGCTATCCTAGGTGCATTTGTGTACTGGTTCTTGTTGGCTTGATGTTACACCCTTACCTCAAGTTCTTGAAGGAGTATGAGATGCAGTACAGGTGAAAGCCATCTCAGTTGCACTATTTCACAGTTATAGTTTAAAGACCAAGTACGACATAGAAATAGAGTACATACGTACGTATGGATGTAACATGATTGAAAAAACAAATGCAATAAAGAAAATGCAGTACCAGCAAAACAGTTTGTATGGAGTTAACAGGAACGACGTTGTATTGTAAAGTACAGTACATGTACATTAAATGCAAGTTCATGGTGTGTTGGAGCAACACAAAAGTTTCAATACATTACCCTAGTCAGAACATGAAAAAATGCTGCATCACAGTGGTACGGGCAACGAAATTCACATACATAAGTACGGATATGTAAATGCATCACATACGAAACAACAAGATAATAACTACAATGCACAAAACACCGACAACTGTCCTAAGGGTACGTAGGCTCTGATCTATGCGAACAACATTCGCATGTAACCAATATCGACATCAAGCAGTACTTGGTCATTAGTAACCCTTTCTTTACGGAACTCATTGCACTAATCAACCCATAGAACACATCGCTGCCGGACACAATTGCAATTGTTAGACTGAAAGAGTTGCGCTATAAACACAAATGACCAAATAGGTGACTACATGCATAAGAGATGGGTGATACGCACCGTTGGACTGGGCACACATAGTATGCACGACTTGGGTTTTTGTTAGATATTGAAATCTTTACGAGGCATTGTCCAAAACCACATGCGCACATCCTTCGTGGCCATGAAGAAGTGGTAATTGACATCGATGACACCATGTCTGTTGTTTGTATTCACAGAAGCCTAAATGTCATATACAAAGAACTGTAACTAGTTGGCTGACATAGAAAAAGTGTTACATATTGACTACACCAAATAAGTTGTTTCACATATTGATGCATGTAAATTGTGCATAGCAGTTACGTTGTATGAGGTGTGCATAATGAAATGATAGGGAACATTCAATGCATATGTCTAGTAAGTTATTTGTATGACAGTTACAAGAAATAACAGACTGCATTAGCTTGACTTATGAATTGTTTGACGTTTGTGTGGTATTCAATGTCATGTGGTAACTAAGAGTGAGACCAACGTGCAGTCAATTAAATGAGATTTGTATGATGATAAAATGTAATATGTAAACGTGTGCGGTAATGTTTATTAATTGTTCTCTCTTACAAGCTCTGCAGTAAAATTTGCTTAACTTTGAAATCAAATATTTTTGGTGCAAAAAACCTGTTTCTCCAAATTGACTTTATTATTTGCTAACACAGAACTTTGTTCACTTCCTTTTTCTAAAAAAAAAAGAAACCTAAGTAACAAAATAAGTTTCAGCAAATGGGCTAAGCTTTGCATAGACCAAGATTATGTTAGTTTCATGCAAATGGTTGTAGAGAGAGACAAGAGCAGACTGATGTGAGGAACGAAAATAAAAATGGTCAGTCTCGTTTGCAATCGTAAATTTGAATTGTTAAAGTGGAAAATGTAAACATGAAAAATCAACATGACAATTATGTGAACTCACCATGAACACATGTAAAATACAATATTATGGTGAGAGAAGTATGGTGCAGCAAAACAACAAAATGCATTACCTATACAGATGAGGTTTATGTTATGAATAATTAACAAATAATAGCAAAGGTAGTTGTTTAACGGTATAAAAAAGTTGTTTATGCTACCAGAATGAACATGTCGATCTGTCAGGAAAAACCTCCATTACATGTGCAACGAACTAGGCCCCTAGGTGGTCAGCTTGACTGCCATTGAGGGTTTAGTGCTTAGGAGAGGTCATGAGTTAAACTCTCCCTATAAGAAGTTCAATTAAGGAGGAAATCATGCCAGATTTTTGCAAAGGGTGGACAGAGTAACTACTGTACAAACTAATGTAACTACAAACAATTAGTTTTTGCTGATGAAAAAAAAAATGTTCTTTATCTGCAGGAAGCTATGTTGTAACTAATCGGAGACATCTTTCACATTCAATTACACAAACAAAGAAGCAAAAATATTTGATGTAATACAGAAGCTATGAACAGTATAGTAAAATTCAACTCAAGTTTTGAAACAAGCAATACAAATTATCATCGCATTCAAAAAAAAAATTGTTTACCCCAAATAACAAAACAGAATGTGTGGTAATATATTTTGATTTTTTTTTTCGCAGTGGAATGGAGTTGTACATAGAAAAAAAAAACAGTGACAAATTTAATCACTGGGGGGTGATATTTGTGGTAATGATGCCTAATACATATATCATCGGCATCGTTCCCTTGGTCCAAACATATATATCCACACAGAAGTATATATACAGAATGTATAAATGAAAGCAAACATGATTGTAAATCATTAGGGATTAACATGTAAGACAATATTAAAACATTTTGTTGGTGTATCTGTGTAAACTTCTTCTTCATCGTCGTCTTCTTTGTCAACAACTTCACTGAGTTTTGTTATGAATTTTATTGGCAAACCGAACAAAGGGACAACAGACATATGCAAAACATGGACACACCCAAATCTATGCACCATAACAATCCCTAAACATGAAACATGTAGACGATCAACTAATTGAAGGCAAAAATGCAAAATTGGAGGACTCAGCACAAACGAATGAACAATACGTAGTTGTATTTGCTAAAAATTGCATAGAAAAATGATAAATCTTGGTTGACAATGCTATGCCGAAGAGACTACGAGCAGAGCGTAGAGGCGTACCTGATGCTGCGAAGACATCGACGAAACCAACCTTGAAGAGTGGCGTCAAAGGCATTATCGACAGCTGACGGTTGAGACATCGCTTTGGCGAGGCGAACCCACAACAGCGTCACAACGGTGAGGAGAAGAGCAGTGAGGGAAGCAGCGTGAACAACGAACATGTGAAGCCCTATTCAAGTAACCCTAGAAAAGTAGGAGGGTAGTTATGTAATTTCACTTTCTGCTTATAACCACAATCCCAAATCAGTGGGAGCTTTTATTTTCACACACCATTTCCCCTCTTTTCACACTTTATGATATTTTTTGTTATATTTTTATCCTAAAATAAAATTACCAAAATATCCCTTTCTTCTTCAACCAAAACCCTAACCCTAACCCTAACCCTAACCCTAATGCCCAACACAGTCCCTCCCCCTCCGGTCTTTCCCTTGTTGGGAAAAACTACTCACATTACATAATTGCACATTGCATATCGCAAAATTATGAGATGAACAAAACAAACCTTCAATCTCAGGAAAAATAACATGCTGAATAAAATACAGATAAAATATAAAATGATTAAAGGAAGCAAACCGAAGCCTATGTGATACCACAGTCTCCTTAAAATAGATTCGCCACCTCACCGTTGGGTGCTGGAGGTATGCCGGCGTCTACTTCCCAGGATACGACGATTTTTACCAGCTACAACAGAAGCACCTTCTGATTAGCTTAGCGAATGGACAACGGCAGCACTCTCTCTCAGGAAGAAAATTATAGGAGAAGTAGACTGACAGTGTATAGATGTCAAGGAAAAATTCGATATCTCTTTTCAAGGAATAGGGCCTCCTTTTATACACCATGGGGGAAAGGGGAGGAGTCTCTAGCCATCAAGGCTGGCAACTAATGCTAGCAAAACTGCCCAATCAATTTTGTAAAACTAATGAGCCTTAAATGTGTGAGTTATATACACATTTATGAGGCAATTTCTTATTCAACCATTTTTCTCCAAAAATCCCCCACATGAATAAAAATTGATCGAATACAGCAAACGTTTAACGTTTATCAACAAAGACTCGGAAAGAGAGAGAGCACATAGACTAACCCTGCATCAGAAAAGGTAGCTGTTGGCCTTGAACCTTTCGTAGTGAAAGCCTATCGGATTTACTGGCTGACCAGTGAACGTGATGTCTTGAACTGTTCTGCCGTTTATGTAAGCCGAGACAATAGACCTCACACAGGGGTTAGTCCAACCATTGTTCTTGTTCTCACTGGTGTGTCCGGTATGGCCCTGGAACACTAACCTAGTTTTGTGAGTGTTTTTAAAGAATTCGGCCTTGGCAATTCTTAAAGAAACGGGCCCACTTCGCACTCACATAGGTAACCTAGATACGGTATTTCATTATACTACATCACTAAGGTCATTAAAAGCATTAGATTAACCTTCCACCCCCACAGGGCATCACTGTATAAAGGAATAGGCAAGAGGATTTACCTCTTCAGTGACTCACCCGTTACACGAAGTTAGGTTGTCCCTTTGAACCTAGATCTTGGGATCTCCAGTCAACTAGGTTAGGTTTTTCGTTCCGGTAACCTTTACTAAAGGCCTTAACCCCATTCCTCTTGACGACTTTTCCACTAACTTTCGAGTTAACCCTTTGGTTAGCAGATCCGCAATGTTGTCCTTAGATTTGACATAGTCTAGAGAGACAACTCCATTTGAGAGTAGTTGTCGTATGGAATTATGTCTACGACGGATATGTCTAGACTTTCTATTATACATATTACTCTGTGCCCGACCAATCGCTGATTGGCTATCTCAATGAATACTGATAGCTGGCACAGGTTTCGGCCAACGTGGAATATCCTCAACAAACCGGCGAAGCCATTCAGCTTCTTCAGTTGCTTTATCTAAAGCAATAAACTCAGATTCCATTGTTGATCTCGAGATACACGTTTGCTTGGCAGATTTCCAAGACATGGCTGCCTCTCAGAGGGTAAACACATAGCCACTAATGGATTTGGAATCTTTTATATCAGATATCCAATTTGCGTCACTATACCCTTCTAGTACCGCTGGGTATCTGGTATAATGTAACCCATAATCCAGGGTGTAACGGATATACCCCAACACCTTCATAATGCCCTTCCAATGAGTAGCATTAGGATTACTCGTGTATGTACTCAGCCTACTAACAGTGTAGGCGATATTCGGCCTTGTACAACTCATCAGATACATCAAACTCCCAATGACCCGAGAATATTCTAGTTAAGAGACACTCTCACCATTATTCTTGGTCAAATACAAACTTAAGTCTACCGGTGTCCTAAACATACTTGTATCTAACTTTCCAAATTTCTCAAGTATCTTATTAACATAATGAGCTTGAGAAAGTACAATACCACCAGATGTTCTGGTGATCTTAACACCCAGAATGACATCTGCAAGGCCCATATCCTTCATGTCAAACTTAGAGTTTAACAATCTTTTGGTAGCTTTAATCATTTCATCATTGCTACCAACAATGAGTATGTCATCAACGTATAGACACAAAATGACATAACCTTTGTCAGTGTCTTTAACATATACGCACTTATCACACTCATTGATTCGAAACCCATTTGACAACATAGCATTGTCAAACTTCTCATGTCATTGTTTGGGAGCTTGCTTCAAACCATACAATGACTTGACAAGCTTACAGACTTTCTTACTTTTTCCTGGAGCTGAAAACCCCTCGGGTTGCTCCATGTAGATTTCTTCATCTAAATCTCCATTTAAGAAAGCTATCTTTACATCCATCTGATGTATTTCTAAACCACGTAAAGCTACTATTGCAATCACCATGCGAATGGATGTAATCCTTGTCACAGGTGAATACGTATCAAAGTAATCCAGGCCTTCTCGCTGTTTGTATCCTTTGATAACTAGCCGAGCTTTATATTTGTCAATTGACCTATCCGCTTTCATCTTTCTTCAAAAGATCCACTTACTCCCTAAGGCCTTACTGCCTGCGGGTAGATCAACCAACTCCCAAGTATGGTTCTGTAAGATAGAGTCAATCTCACTCTTAATTGCTTCTTTCCATAAAGGACTTTCAAGTGAAGTCACAACTTCATAGAACGTTCGAGGTTCTCCCTCTAACATATAAGTCAAGAAGTCTGGACCAAAAGACTTTGTGGTTCTAGCCCTTTTACTCCTTCTTGGCTCATCTACTTCATCAGCTTGATCATCTTCTTGATCAGTTATTTGATCAGCTGTTTGATCATCCATGTGATCATCTATGTGATCGTCTTCCTGATCATCTATTTCTTTCATGGAACTCGGAACCCTGTCTTGGGGACGACACGGAAATACATCTTCAAAGAAAGATGCACTTCTAGATTCCATGATAGTATTCTTGTGTATATCTGAAATATCAGACTTGTGCACAAGAAATCTATATGCATTACTATTTTGTGCATAACCAATGAAAATACAGTCCACGATTTTCGGACTTATCCTAACCCGCTTGGGTGTAGGTACGGCCACTTTTGCAAGACACCCCCACATTCGTAGGTATTTATATGAAGGCTTGTGACCTTTCCACAACTCATATGGAGTCTTCTCCACTTTCTTCCGTGGTATTCTATTAAGAATATAATTCGTGGAGAGAATTGCTTCCCCCCATAAGTTCTGTGGCAACCCAGAACTTATCAACATTGCATTCATCATCTCTTTCAGCGTCCTATTCTTCCGCTCAGCAACACCATTTGACTGAAGCGAATAAGGCGCTGTGGTTTGGTGAATAATCCCAAATTGAGCACAAGTCTCGGCAAACGGGGATTCATACTCACTACCACGATCACTTCTCAATGCCTTGATTTTCCGACTTAATTGATTCTCAACTTCATTCTTAAAAAGAATAAATTCATCAATAGCCTCGTCTTTGCTTTTAAGCAAATACACATAACAGTGTTTAGTGCAATCATCAACAAAAGTGATGAAGTACTTGTTGCCACCACGTGATTGTACAACTTTCAAGTCACACACATCACTATGTACTAAACACAAAGGCTGGGTACTTCTTTCAATAGAATGAAAAGAAGACCTTGTCAATTTTGCTTCTACACAAGTTTCACACTTGTGTTGTGGATTAATCTTGAAAGATGGTATGTGATCTAACTTGATTAATCTACGTAAAGAGTCAAAATTTACATGACCCAATCTACCATGCCATAAATTAGGGGACTCAAGCATATAAGCAGAAGAAGAAGCTTTCTCATTAATCTTAGGGATAAGTGTCATTACATTCAATTTAAACATACCACCTGACATATATCCCTTCCCCACATAGACCCCGCCCTTGGTCAACACGACCTTGTCTGATTCAAACACCATGCGGAAGCCATGCTTGCTTAGGAGAGACCCCAAGACAAGGTTCTTACGAATGTCCGGCACAAAAAGGACATCGTTCAAAGTCAGTTCTTTTCCTGAAGTCATCTTAAGGATCACCTTGCCTTTACCCTCAACAGCTGAGGTTGCAGAGTTTCCCATAAACAACTTCTCCCTGTTTGAAACCGGTTCGAAAGTTGTGAACATTCTCTTCTCTGCACAAATATGGCGAGTGGCCCCAGTGTCCACCCACCACTCCCTCGGGTTTGACCCCACCATGTTCACTTCTGACACGACGGCTGACAGATGCATGTCGTCCACATCGTGTGACAATTACTCCATTTCAGCCATATGTGCCCGATTTTTGTGTTGGGGAGGGTTTTTCCTGTAGGGCTTCTTCTTCAGACAATCAACTGCCCGATGCCCGTCACTTCCACAGTTGAAGCATTTGCCATCGAACCTAAAAGTAGGCTCCATTGGCTTGTAGGCTGGCCTTTTGGAGATTCCTCCTCTAGCCCCCAACTTTGAGCTTTTGCCTATCAGTGGTTTTTTCCTCGCCCCCGAGGACTTGCCATGCTCAACCATGTTGGCTTTGACAGTGGAGGTACTCCCTCCTTTCTTCTTGTTGTCCTCTTCAATCCGAAGCCTGACAACGAGCTCTTCGACTGTCATCTCCTTTCGTTTGTGCTTCAAGTAGTTCTTGAAGTCTTTCCAGCCGTTAGGCAGCTTCTCAATCAAAGCAGCTGCCTGGAATGACTCACTTAGGACTATCCCTTCTGCATGTATCTCGTGCAGAATCACTTGGAACTCTTGGACTTGACTCAGGACAGTTTTAGAGTCCACCATCTTGAAGTCCAGGAACCGGCCGACGATAAATTTCTTTACCTCAGCATCCTCGGTCTTGTACTTTTTGTCCAAGGCATCCCACAACTCCTTAGCCGATTTCTTGGCATAGAACACGTTGAAAAGCGGATCCGCCAAGCCGTTCAGAATGTAATTTCGGCATAAGAAGTCTGCTTGTTTCCAAGAGTCCAGAGCCATGAGCTTTTGTTTATCTTGCTCATTCTCCACTACGGCTGGTACATCTTCACTCAGAAACCTCGCAAGGCTTAGAGTAGTCAAATAAAACAGCATCTTCTGCTGTCATCTCTTGAAATTCACTCCCGTGAACTTCTCCGGGCGCTCATGATGTTTGAGCGGTCCTCCCGGAACAGCCGGAGTAACAACAGGAGGATTGACCACAGAGGTTACAGCAGGGGTTGGCAAGCCAGTCGCTCCAGGGTTCGGATCCCCACCAACATTAGCAGCAGCAGTAGCTGCATCAGAGACAGTTACCATTTCTGAAAAATTACAGTAGAATTTTCACTATTCTGTATTTCCAGAAATCAAACTTAACACTAGAAAATCCTACATTTGGAAATTTAATTCAAAACTAGTCTCACCACGCAACCTAGAATCGAACATGGTCAGGAAAGTTTCTAGGAAGACTGGAGGGGTCACACCGCTCCCACTTAAAACCCAGTTAACCTTAGACAAAACTTTCAAGAGCATGTTGACTCCTAGTCCATGGGAAACAACTTTAAGAATTAAATTTTCCAAGGGATGAACTAGGTTAAACACACCAAGTTCCAAACTGTACAAGCAATTACAACAAAATTGCTACAATAATTACAAGCAAATAAAACGTGCTTTACATATTAGTAAATAACCACAAATGAACACTCAAGCAAACAAATGCTTCAAATATTTAGTCCAAATTAATCCTTTTTCCCATTTCCATAGGTATTCCTGCAATAAAGAGTTAGCAGCAAAATACAACAAAACCTCCCTCAGCTTTTCTTTGCTTTTGGCAAAGTAGTGATTGAAGGGGAGGGTACTAGCAAACAAACTAATAAATACCTGTAAAAAATTAATTACATAATAAACATGTAATTAACTATATAAGTTACAGACCTAAATTAAATATAATTAAACCATATTTTAAATTGGTAAAGGTTATGTATGAACTTATGGTACACTAAACATGTAATTAATTGAGGCAAGTTACAAATATTTTATGACTCCTAAATACTTAAATCACATTACTAGGCAAGAATTGCAAATGACATGATTAACATGCAAATAATTCTAGAGAAATTAACATGAATTTAAATATAGGCAAGTTATAAACTTTACAACTCCACACCTAAATTAAAGATTAATAGGTACAAGTTACATGAAAATTTACTACCTAATAAACATGCTAGAAATGTAAATTACACTAAAAATTAAACCCGAATGAACATGTAATTTATATTGTAAACTAGAAGCATGTGAACTAGAACTACAAGGCATGAACTGGTACACCATAAATTAATAAATTAATTAGAAAATACAGTGAATTAACGTTGCACCAATGAAACTCTTCTTCCCTATTGATAACAGTAGCCTATTCCATGCCATGGGAAGACCAAACAGTAGCATACACAAAATGACAAAATCAAAAGCTTAATCCTGTGTACATGCATCTAATAAACCAATTAACTCGCTAGTACTACCAGTGGCCAATTACATGCAAAATTATTACACACACCTATGAATCTATTAATCTAATTCTATGATAAACGTCGAATCTATTTTAAGCTTCTTGGAAAAAACTACTGATATTACATAATTTCACATTGCATATCGCAAAATTATGAGATGAACAAAACAAACCTTCAATCCCAGGAAAAATAACATGCTGAATAAAATACAGATAAAATATAAAATGGTTAAAGGAAGCAAACCGAAGCCTGTGTGATACCACAGTCTGCTTAAAATAGATTCGCCGCCTCACCGTTGGGTGCTGGAGGTACGCCAGTGTCTACTTCCCAGGATACGACGGTTTTTACCAGCTACAACAGAAGCACCTTCTGATTAGCTTGGCGAACGGACAACGGTAGCACTCTCTCTCAGGAAGAAAATTATAGGAGAAGTAGACTGACAGTGTATGGATGTCAAGGAAAAATTCTATATCTCTTTTCAAGGAATAGGGCCTCCTTTTATACACCATGGGGGAGAGGGAAGGAGTCTCTAGCCATCAAGGCTGGCAACTAATGCTAGCAAAACTGCCCAATCAATTTTGTAAAACTGGTGAGCCTTAAATGTGTGAGTTATATACACATTTATGAGGCAATTTCTTATTCAACCATTTTTCTCCAACACCCCTTCCTCAACATAGTCCCTCCCTCCGTCGCCTTCCCCAGACCCCTCTCTTCTCGAATCGAAGCCCCTCTCCACCCTGTCGCTCGTTGCTCACTCACCCTCCTCACCACCCCCGTAACCCCCACTTTGCGACGCAACACCATTGCCGGAGCAGCTCCCACCCCTTCACTATCCTCAATTTGCAGAGAGAGAGAGAGAGAGAGAGAGAGGCATCGTGGAACCTAAATCTGAAAGAAGACTCATTTTTTTATCATTAACCATCGAACCAATGAATTTGGTTCGACCATCAGCATCCGAACAAAACATATTGGTTCGATTATCAAACTCTGAAATCCCATTTTCACGACTGAGAGGAGAGAGAGAGAGAGAGAGAGAGAGAGAGGAGATGAGGTGGGAGTTGCAGTAGTGTCGTCGGTGGGTGGAGGAAGGGGTGGGGATGGTGCGACTGGAAGTGAAAGGGAATGGTGGTGTTGCGTCGCCGCCGACGTGATTGGCGGCGAGGTGGTCGCTGCTGTGGAAGGTGTGTGGATTGGGAGTGTTGGAAAGTTGTGTGTATGGAGATATAATTGGAATAAAAGCGAGTGTAATAAGTAAATTTTTTTTTTTTTTTTTTCAAAGTGTGTGAACTAAAAAAGATATGTAAAAAGTGAAATAAGTGTTTGCAAATAGAAGCTTCCCAAATCAGTTTTGGCCAAAAATGCTAGCGTCTGGGGTTGGCTTTCCAGCCAAGACACTAACTATTACCGTGTTCCCAAAATGGCTCTTCGTGGACGTGATGACTCTGCAATGAATTGTCAAATCTGATACAAACACACAAAGAAAAAACAACTCCGGTTGGTAGCTCGAAATATCAGAGGGTCGAATGGCTCGAAATCCCAAAACGACGTCGTTTTAGACTTTTTTTGTATTCTCTTACCGGTAAGAGAATATTTTCGATCCATTCAACCCTTCACTTTCGAGCTACCAGTCATTTTTCAAGAAAAAAAATTTCAAAAAGTACTTAGAAAAGGAGCATAAGAAAGTCTATGTTCATAAATAAATACATATTAATTAAGTAGCCAAGTGGAAGATTGGGACATGACTACTAGTTGACGAGAAATTCCACGGCACATGCTTGTGAAAAAATATATAAACACTTTGACAACGATTTGGTTATCAATAATATCAATTCACATATAAAAAAAAATATGAATAAATTATGCTTACATCTTTTGAGATTTGAATTTAATAAATATTATTTTTTAAGTATTATTTAGTAACATTTATGTTTTTAATTTTCTGTTTATATTTATAAAAATTTTAAAAATTCAAATAAAAACTTGTTTAGTAAATTTTTTATTTATAAATCAGTGATCTCAGTTTATAAATTTGACAAAAAAATATAAATTCAAAAAATGTGTTTTCGTTTTGAGTTTTCAGTTTTTTTTTTTAAACCACCCAACACTAGCCATCACCCGCCACCATTTTCCACCACCGTCTTCACCCACCACCACCCACCTGCCACCCACCACCCACCCCTCGCCGCCACCATCACCACCCGTCACCCGCCACTATCATCCACCACCCGCCACCTACCCGCCACCACCACTCACCATCCACCTGCCACCACCATCCACCACCCGCCACCACCAGCCACCTACCACCCACCCGCCACCACCACCACCACCCGCCACCCACTTGCACCACCACCCACCACCCACTTGCTACCACCCGCCACCGTCACCCACCCACCACCATCACCCGCCACCACTCACCCGCCACCACCACCTACCACCACCACCCACTCGCTACCACCCACCACCCACCACCGTCACCCACCTACCCACCATCACCACCCGCCACCCACCCACCATCACCACCACCCATTCGCTACCACCCACCATCCGCTACCGTCACCCACCCACCCACCACGACCATCCACCACCCACCCGCCGCCACTCACCATCCGCCACCCACCTGCCACCAGCACCCAGTCGCTACCACCCGCCACCGTCACCCACCCACCCACTACCACCACCCACCTGCCACCACCCGCTACCCACCACCCACCGTCACCACTTTCCACCACCGTCTTCCGCCGTCACTTGCCACCACTTGCCATTTCTCACTCTTTTTTATATTTTTAAATTTTTTTAAACATTTTGTTAATTACCAAACGCGTTTATAGTTTATATTTTTCTAAAAATAAACAAAAACCAGTTTATAAAATTTTTGTAAATATAAACTGAAAACGTAAACGTTACCAAATAGACTCTTAATGTTTGGAAAATTACACTAATCTCCTGTCATTATAATTATTTAGATGGCATGAAAATATTAAACCTATGCATTCTCTCTTTTCTTGCTTTGTTTTACTTTCTCTGGTTTTTTTTTTCAATGTAATTTCTTCTATTTTTCTATTAGGAATTGTTGTCTTTCATATAAGTAAGGAGTTTGTGAAATGATATTATTAACCACAGGGGTGGGAATGTAACTTGTAGAATGTCAAGAGATAGAATGTAATTGAACCAAATATTAAGGAGTGTCAGTGTAATTTATCCAAAAAATATATTACAATGTATAAAACTTATCCTTTATTTATAGTAAATTGAACAATCATTAACATGTCTCTTGTTTTAAATGATGAAAGTTAAAATATATAAAAATACATTGAGAGTATATATATGTGTGTGTTTTACCTTCTGCTTTATTTATAGTCAATTAAACAATCATTAACATGCCTCCTGTTTTAAATGATGAAAGTTAAAATGGAGAAATATCAAATAAGTTCGGCTTATGATGCAGTGCGAAATGTGAAATAATAATAATCTTAGAATTCATTTATTCAAATAAGAATATCGAAAGTAAGATTTTTCTCTAAACTCGTTGATTCACAAAGAATACTGAAAATAAAGGTTCAACAATGATTTATTCACAAAGAATACCAAAAGTTGGAATAAAAGAGTATAAAACTCAAAATATATTAATTCTCATAAACTGAAGAGCCATAAGGCTTATATCCATTATTTATAAGGAAAAACCGACCTCACTTAATTAAGAAACAATCGAAATTGACAAAAATCATAATGCAATACGGAAATAAGAAAATATAACAAAAATTACCAAAAATGGAAATATTGCAATAAAATAAAGAAATTACTAATATATGCTTCCACGATCATAGCAGAATTTTCAGAATCGAATTCTGAGGTCTGTGCTAGAGTAATTGAAGTTTCAAATCTTCTCAAAAACGACAAATTCGTGAAATTGACCATCCAAACAATTGAATTTGCCCAAAATCCACTGGGGTCCATGAATTATGGATCCTTCTTAAAATCACGTTTTCCATTGACCTACCAATTTTACGCGATTCCCAATCTAGTTTGTTTTTTTGCCTTTGCCTTGCCTATCCCTATGATCTAAAAATTGTATGGCCATATATGCTACATCAACTCACCTCTAGATTGCTATCCTTCTTTCTCCTCCAAACCACCCCCATTGATCTAAGAATTGTATGACCATACATGCTACATCAGCTCACCTCTAAATTGATATCCTTCTTTCTCCCCCGAACCACCGTCAACCATCAAATCCCAATATGAAATTAATACATTTTAAAACTAGTTTTAATTTGGTATTGCATCTAAATTTCTATTAAAACTTTCATACGTATACACTTTAAGAGACTGACAAGTGTTCTAAAATTGTTAATTTTAACAGCCAATTAAATGATTAAACTAAAACTAAGTTTAAAGTGTGGAAACTAAATTGTTCAATTTGAAATAATAAGAATTAAAAGTGTAGTTAACCATAAGGATCCAAATTGGAAGGATTCAGTGGAGGTCATTAAAATCCGAGTTCAACTTCGAGGATTTCTCTGTCATTGATTTCCTCTTTTCATTCGAAGGAGTAAAATCAAGGAAGATTGTTTCACTAAATCTTCATTGAGGTTAGAAAAAGCATTGGCAGTTGGTGTTGAAGAAGCATTGACTGCTAGCTGCTGCTATTTTGTGAATGCTCTGCCTAGTACTCTTGTTTTATTTTAATTTTGTTTTGTGGTTTGTTTGTTGGTAGTTGGTTTCTCACCAACTTAGCTAGTGTTGTGCTGGCACATGATTGAATTTGCTTCGTGGTGCCAACTTAATTGGGATTGCTTAGTCCTACTATGATGCTTATTGCACCCACCTCCTTTTTTGATGGTTATGAAAGATCTCAAGACTTATTCTCTTATCTTCATCAATACAATCCCCTTTTGCTGGGTAAAAAAAGCGTAATTAACCAACAAAATTATAATGCTCTTATATTGAACCAGACTCACAATCTCATATTTTTGTTAAGAAAGGCGTAATTAACCAACAAAAATTATAATGCTGTTATATTGAACCAGACTCACAATCTCATATTTGTGTTAGGAATGAAATGTGTGGCGGAGATTGAAATTATGTATTGTAAGATCTATATGCAGAATGAAATTTGACTCACATATTGACGTTTCTGGGTAATTTATGAATGAACTTTATAAGTTTGTATATATACACAGCTCAGTCCACAACTACTGTAACTAATGATAAGCCACATATATGATCTATTACAACACATTCCAAACTATCTAATGCACTTGCAGATACAGTACGTACACACACAACAACATAATCAAAGTACATACACACAACACAACACATATTTGATCAAGTTATTGGCCTAATAATTGCACTTCTGATAACAAGTCCTGTTTTCCAATGGCCCCCATGTTCATAAAGATCAAAGCAAACTTCTCCATTTTCAGTGTCTTGTGCTTTAAATTTGCCAACATTTAGCTCTATCCACTGTCCTTTAGGCTTCTCCAAAAGGCTAACTTGGCGTTCTTGAAATTTTCCATCTGGAAGAGAAAGCCTCAGCATAATGGGGAGCTCCCAACCCCTTGCCCCATTTGTCAACTTTACTTCATAAACAACTTGGTAAATAATTCCTTGTGAGAGATCAGATATCTTAAACTTTCCTCTCACATCTAGCCAGCATACTTTCCTTAGTTTCACTACCTCAATGTTTTCATCGCTGCAAGTTTGAATGAAATTTGATCAATTTTTGAGAAAATAAGCCCAAGATCCTTTGTCCCAATATTGTTAGTATTTTACGATTTATGATATGTATCTTACAAAATCAATATGTATCGTTTATATGTATCTTAAGTTAAATTATCTTACGACACATCGTGCAACTAGAAACATATTCAAAGAGTAATAGAAATTTAGAGATAGAGAATCCCTTACCAAGAAAATAATAATTGAAATGAATAATGAATAATGTATAGTACGTGTCAAAATGGTCTTTTTTTTTTTTTTTTTTTTTTGGGGGGGGAACTAAATTCATGCCATTTTAAAACAAAATTTTCAAACCAAATAGTTTTGAACTTATTTCCAAATTCACGTTATTTTGTGAAGAGTTTAGGTTTGAAATTGTGTTTTGAAAATATGACTTCAAGCCTGAAATCTTGTTTTGAAAATATGATTGCCTTTGGCTCTGCTACTATAAGTTAAAATGCAAAATAGTGCATGATTTTGATGTAGTGGAAATATAAAATAGTAACAATCTTAGAATCTATTAATTGAAAACTCAACTCTGGATATAAGACTCTTCTCTAGATTTGTTGACTCACAAAGAATACCGATAATAAAAACTTAATAATGATTAGTTCTTAAAAAATACTTAAGGTTGGAGAGGAAAAAAAAAAGTGTAGAACTCAAAAAATGAAGAGCACTGGGGCTTACATCAAATATTTATAAGTAAAAGCGAACCTAACCTAGTAGGAAACAACAGTTTCATAATGAGCAATACAAAAATAAAGAAATGTAAAATTTTCAAAAATAGAAATATTGCAATAAAATAAAGAAATTTCTAATATATGCTGTTACAATAATGAAAAATTCGACAGAATCAGATTTCGAGGTCTATGCTAAGAGTAATTGGAGTTGCAAATCTTTCCAAAAACATAAAATTTTCCCAAAATTGACAGTCCAAACAATAGAATTTGTCCAAAATCTACTGGGATCCATGAATTTCATGAATCATGCTTAACCTTTCCATCAACCTATCAAATTTCAGGTAATTCTTAATCCTCTAACTCTACTTTATTATCTACATATAGTTATGTATGGATACACTAAACCATAGGAGCTTAAGCCAAATGCTAGTGAGAATGCACTATTTTGAAGTGATACTTTTTTTTTATTATTTTTTATTTTTTATTTTTTCGGCAAAACCAATTAGTTGTTAGATTAGCAAGTGTTTACTTCCTAATTCAAATCCTCCTAGAAAAGCCATACCTTTGTAATCAAGTTTGACAAATTAGACCTATTTTGAAGTGAATTTGGGCACCTGAGTTTTAATTTTTGTAAAATTTTATTTTCTATGTACTTTCTATATACTCATTATGATGTCAATTTTTTTTTTTATGATTGGAATGTTAGTGTCAATTTTATATTTTGAGACTATAGTTAGTTTGAAGGTCTGCTTTCTTTTATCAATTTATTTGGAGAAGCACAATTGGGCTGAATATTTTTTGGTTTTTAACATTTTTACTTACAAAACTAAATGTCTTACAAAAAATTCCCAACTATGAGTTTTAACATCGGAAATATATGGTATAGAAAGTATTTAATATTTAGTGACTAAATATTATTATTTAGAGACGAAATTTAAACATTTTGTGACGAAGTGTTAGGGACAAAATATTTGGATTTAAAATTTGATCATTTGGCAGGGAAGAAAATCGGTCGCTATTGTCAAATTTTAGCAACACTTTTGAAAAAAGAAAAAAGAGACCATTTTTTACTTTTTCAAAGGGGGCTTTACGGATGATTCTTGTGACGACTTATTTACACACGAAAAAGTATTTTGCAACAAAAATTTTAATTTTAGAGACAAATAATTAGTCTAAAAACCTTATATGTTGTAATGTACGTACCTTGTTTCTTTGAAACATTTCCAATCCCAGTATTCAACACGAGTACCCCAAGTGATAAAGAGTGATCTTGGGAACAACATGAAGCAAGAACAACCACACTTCTCATCAATCCATTTTTTCTGCATGGTGATTTGGAAATGGAAAACAATGAGTCTAAGAAAAACTTTACAACTTCAAAAGGGAAACAAAGTTAAAAACAATAATCAACAGTACTTTGAATATCTCAAAAACCCAATTTCATTGAGACTGTGTTTAGATTTTTGATTTGGCAAGCGAATTGTAGAAGAATAAGAAGAAGAAAACTTCAACTTCATTGATATTTTCCTGTCATTTTCTTTTTCCTCCTTAAATCCAATATTCAAAAATAACTTAAATTTATATGCCACTGGAACTGGTTTCGATTTGATAGAGTAGTTATAATTCATAGAAATTTACATCAATTATGAGAGAGAGAGAGAGAGAAGAAGAAGAAGAAGAAGAAGAAGAAGAAGAAGAAGAAGAAGAAGAAAGACCTTTCTCTTGTGTTCAAGGTATTCGGTGGTGTTGTTGAGATGTGCTTTCTTCTTCTTATTCTTCATTCTGGGAATGATCGGCTTGAAATGAATTGGCCTAGTAAAAATTCAGAGCAATTGATGTGTATACATATGCATACATATATTATACCCAACAAATAATTTTTGTATATGAATATGTGTATATGTATATGCGTATGTTGACCAGTGGCATGTGGCGGCTGGCTGAGGAGGTGGAGGCAGCACAAATTATGAATCATATTTTTTTTATCAATCACAACACTTTGAAATATTATGTAACTGTATTTTAAGAGCACTCAATAACACTCATTTATTTAAGAGTTCGGCTACCCCTCTTGATTGAGATCTTCTAATTTTACCCCAGTGATGTGGTTAAATCTATGTGAAGCAGTCTCACACTTCTCTTTTCTCATCTTTAACCCTCTCATTCTACATTATTAGAGGTAGAATTGGGGAGCAAAATTTGAGAAATAAATCATTTTTCTTTATTTAAATGAGTAGACTTTAGATTTTATTCTTTATGTCATTTTGGTCTCTTTAATTTTAATTTTTAATTTTATATTAATTTAGTCTAATTGATAATTTTAATTAATATTTTTAAAGAAAAATGGTAACTAAATTGGTTGAATTGAGATGAACAAGTTTACAATTTGAAAAAGGATAATACTACAATACACATTCCTTACTATATGCACTATTAGTTATGTTATTTTCTTCTTTAGTTATAATAATTTTTTTTCTTCAATTATGATATTATTTTGTTATATTTGGTTATGTCTCATGTAGTGTTTGATTATTTTTTATTTTTTAATTTTTAGTTATAACTTAGAAAGTATAAAATTACGTCATTTTCTTCTTTGGTTATAACATGCATATGGTATACACTCTTAGTCTTTTCGTTTGAAAAATGATACATAAACTCATTTTCTAAACCCATTTTAAAGAACAAGTGATGTGTAAAAGAGATAATTGGTTGATGATTAGAGAAAGATGAGAGAGAGTTGCCTTAAACAGTGGTGATACAGACCACTAAATCAGCACACTACTGCCAGCTCTAATGAGTTGGCAGGGAAAGAAAAAAAAAATTAGGTAAAACATCACATTAGGATGTGGGCCCTACCAATTAGAGCTCTTCTAGAGCTCCTAATAAATTAGTGGTTTTAGACATTTTTCTTACTTTAAATATTACAATAGACTATCACATCATTAGGTTTGAAAAGTAAATATAACTTTTGGATTAAATTAGTACTACTCTTACAATTTTTTCTTATCAGCGAATTACACTAACAGTTCTTATAATTTGAGATTTATGTCATTTTGGTCTCTCACTTTTCAATTGTAATATATTTAACTCTAAATTTTGAATCTTATTCCAAATAAGGACAATCAAAGATTTTTTTTTTGCAAATGGTCAATTTCAAGGGCAAAGTCGTCATGCAACTTTTTTTGTGTTGATTAACTTGTATGTTGTTTGAAATATAATAGTTTTTTTTTTAATGAATAATGCTGGTACTTTCTTAGTTATAAAGTTATGTTTAATTTGGTTTTTAGAAAAATTTTCTAAGAAACTAAAAATTAAATTGGTGAAAAAAATTAAAAACACATTATTTTTATATAATTTTATCTTTTGGGAGGGTAGAAATAACTTTTTAAAATTAATTTTTTTATATTTATTTTTGTTAAATTAGTTTTTATTTTTTCAAAAGTCAAATATGGTGACAAATTTGATGTCACTGTTAAACCAATTTATTAAATCAAAAAATCCCAAACTAAGGGGTGGTTTGGAATGATCTAAATAAGTGCACTTTTTAACTTTTTATGAAATATGGGTTGGGTATAGGTTGCGTTTGAAGTGATGTGTTAGAAAGGTGATGTGACTTAAATAAGATGATGTGACTTAAATAAGATAGTGACTTTTTGATTTTTTGATTTTTTTAGATCATGTCAAACAAGGCCTAAAATTATTTCATATATTAAACATATTGATTACACATTAAAAGTCTAATAAGCATCCATGAAATTCTATTTCCACACACTTAATTACTTCAATACACATCTTTTCTCAGTGTACACATTTTTGTTTTTATTTCACACACCAATTATTCCAGTCATATATACCCTTAACTCATATCTTGTACACACAACACCTCAACTATCTTTCCACACACCTATTCAAAATTGAAGAGCAACGGTCTATCCTATTTGGGTTCACAGTGAAGACAGTGAGGGAAACCTTATTGAAGAAATTGAAGACCTGAGCCCCTCTATTGACAATAACTCCATTGAAGACCATCCTCCTCCATTCGACACACTAGTTCCAAAATCTATTAAAGATAACTATTACTTTGTTTTGATTGTGTTATCACATTTGGTATCATTTCATTTTCTTTGTCGAGTACATTGTTAAATTAGAATATACCGTCATTTTTTCCTTGAAGAGTTGTGATATTGGAAATTCGGCACTAGTTTTCCAAAATTCATTTTTTAATTCAACCCTTGGTTTCCGAAGTAGATTGATTTGTTCGACACTATTGTTTCGAAATATATTGATTTGTTCGACATTGTAGTTTTGAATGAAATAGAATATTTCAGCACTGGTTTTCCGAATTTAAAAAAAAAAAAAAAAAAAAAAGCTTATGCACAAAAAAAAAAAAAAAAACAGTGTCATGCTTTTGCTGTCATCAAGCATATTTTTTCTTGATTTTGAACTTCCATTGATTTATAACTCTTCCATAACAAAATCAAGAATAATTGTGAAACTAATGAGAAAATGATATAAATAATGAAGTA
Source organism: Camellia sinensis (assembly GCF_055761805.1). Lineage (NCBI taxonomy): Eukaryota > Viridiplantae > Streptophyta > Magnoliopsida > Ericales > Theaceae > Camellia > Camellia sinensis. Next base: position 174,477,753 of record NC_138962.1, on the reverse strand, counting down.
TAAATCCAGAGAGTAAAGTAATATGAGAATTGTTATGAGAGTATTGCTTTGCAAGCAATAGAAGAGTATAGAGTGTATAGAAACAAGCAAAGTGAGAAACAATGGAAAAAGTGACAAATAATGAAGAAACTAGGATTTTGTTTTATTTTACTCAAAAGATGTACATTGAGATTTTTTTTTATTTTTAAAAGATTTGAACAAAGAATATTTTAATATAATTTTATGGGTGTTAGTGGATGTCCATTATAGTCATTTTAGTTTAGAGTATGATTATCATTAAAATAATGTTTCATTAAGTGTGTAGACTAAAGTAACTAGGTGTGTGGAAATAGAATTTTTCTAAGGTCTCATTTGTTTGGTGGATTAGGTTGGATAAGATTATGAGTATAGTATGATTGAGTGAGGAGATTATTGATGTGGTGATATTAGTTTGGAGATATATGATAAAATATGTTTGTTTGTATACTAGTTTGGTGATATTAATTTGTTAGGATTAAATCTATAAAATTACATAAATGCCCTCATTGTATAAAAATTAGTTTTGTTATTTTTGTAATGTATAGGGAAAATTTTCATTTCACATCAATTTCAAGGTATTGGATTAGAAATCCCACCCCTCCCACGGGAGAGCTAATCCCACCATATGAGTATTGTTAGTCCCATGGGACTTCCCATTCTATTTTTATCAATCAAACATGGGTTATGTAGGATCCACGGGATTGCTAACCTAATCCTCCACTTATAGAGCCAAACAAACATGACTTAAGCATCAATTACATAATAACCATCTAAAAATATTTGTTAATAACAAAAAAAGTCATCTATTATATAATAACTATCTAAAAACATCAATGAAAACAACAACTCATTACATGATCATTATTCAAATACATAATAAAAATTAATTTGTTTATAAATAAAAATATAAAAAAGTAAAAGATTTATCATTTTTATATAATTTTATCTTTGATGGATATAAATAATTTTTAAAAATTTAAAATAACTTTTTAACATTTATTTTTGTCAAACTAGTTTATATTTTATCCAATTGACAACTTTTCCCTTGAAATGGAACATTTTTCATTTGCAAAGGACATAGTGTCTTCAATTATCCTTATTTGAAACAAGATTCGAAATTCAGAATCAAATGTATCACAATTGAAAGATTACGAATCAAATTAACACAAGTTTCAAACTATAAGGGCCATTAGTGTAATTCATCATTTCTTATAAAAGCATAACACATGCCATTCATGCATTTATTTTCCATAAAATAATACTAACAGTTTAATTATTATATATACAACAATGATAGAGACCACTAATTTTGAAGCTTTAAAAGACCACTAATGACATGGCACTCAATAAAAAAAGAAAAAAAAATACAATACCAAGGCCAAAACATCAAATCATTCCTGGTGGGGCCCACTGCCACATCATTAGTGATAGCACTAATTAGTGCTCTCACTCATTTTCCTTATACATATAAGTAGTATTTTTTCCTTTTTTAGATAGCAGAAAGAGTTTACTTTTTTTTTTTTGAAAGTCAAATCAACATGAATTTTTGATTTATATGTAGAGTTTTATACAAATCCAAACTCAATTTAAATGATACTAATTTTACTTATTTTATATGAGCTCTATTTGAAAAATACTTCTTTTTCATATATTTTTCATCGTAAATTTAGTTAATTTACAAATCTAATATCAATTTTATATGGATTCTATTTGAGAAATATTTCTTTTACAAATCCAATTTGGGTTTTACATGAAATCTAATTACAAATTCTATATGGATTATGCTTTGATTGTGCAAAATTTTTCCTATATTATTTTATATAATCACAACTCATATAAGGAAAAAAATTACATAACAATGATACTCTCGAAGAACCTCTGAAGTTTGGATTTACTGCTTGAGTTACTTTTTCAATTGTTAAGCAGTAAGTTTTTATATGTTTTGATATTATATTACAGAAGATTAATCACATTACACACTAAGATGCATCTATCGTTTGGATGTTTTCATTTATTTATATTTTTTTTGGTTTAGATGTTGCCATGAGATTCTTTTTTGATCGGTCTTTGATGAATTTATTTTATATAGTGGATATTTTAATTTAATTAAGAACGTTTATTTTATAATTTTATAATTTAATATATATCATATAAAATCATTATATGATAATCTAACTACAACATATTTATATTTAATTTTTTCAATAAATTTTATATAGTTTCTATTTCTATATGTTTTTATTTTTCAAATGAATATAAAATAAAATTAAATAGTTAGAATTACTTTTAATTTTATATTACTAATTCTTCTTCTAATTGAACTATTATTTTTACTATCTTATAATTTAATATATATCATAACAAATTATTATATGATAATTATATTTTTATAATACGATAGAACTAAAGTTATCAAAATACACAAATAATTTAAATAAAATTAATATAGATATATACATATTCAAGTAGCACTTTTATAGAATGGTAGCATTAATATTATCAAAATAAATAATTAAAATTATACTTTCATTTTAAAATTAAATTAAAATTATTCTTTTATAACACATTGTACTATCAAATATTTTTTTAAAAAAAAATTGTATGTGCATTACACAGGTTAACTATTAATTAATTAAACTAAATTGAAATAAAATCATAAATTAATGATCAAAATAAAACTAATTAAATTTACAAAAACTAAAATAGTACAAAAATCAAAATATAACACTACCCATATAATTTTCTTCTTCATCTGCTTGAAAATGAAATGACAACAAATTGTGAGAAAGTCGTGCTCCAACTTGTGAAACCCACCTACAAGTCAATTACCCTAAAAAGGCTATTGATAAAGCATTAAGAAAAACCTCATATTGAAAATTTGGGGCTTCACGGATCAGACGTATAAATTAGGAATTGAATCCGTCGCTTCAGTTCTAGAAAAATTGAAAATCATAATCGAACATTAAATTTATAGAACTGGATCAAAATTGAATCATATAAACTGTTTTAGTTTGGTTTGATTTTACAGCTTTAGATATTTATATAACAAGAAAAATTCTGGGAGAAGTTTCTTTCCAATTGGTTTTCCCGACTAGAGGGTGTTATTGGGCTTCTGTGGACCCACCACAGAACTCACACCGATTATTCGAATAGTTCAATGTGTAAAACTCGTCAAATATTTAATCTCTGCAAAAAATTACGTTGATCGGATATTAATAGACACTTGAGATGATCCCATTTGATCATAATTATCATTGACACAAATGTGATCTTTTCAAGTGGCTATTGATATTCGATTAAAACGATTTTTTGCAAAAATGAAATACTCAATGAGCTCTACACATTGAATGGCTTGGATCATTGATGTGGATTTCGTGGTGAATCTATGGAGGCCCTGTAGCACCCTCCAATCCGATATGGATTGGAGAGTATGCCCTTCCAAATATTTTATACATATATATTATGATAATAAGTGTGGAATGTAGAATTCTTCTCCACAGAAAAAGTGAAATGATGTGTCCATTCCTTTACTCTATCAAGAGAAACCAAAACGTCAGTGATCCCCTCGACTAGGGTTGGTTGGGAGAACCATTCGACGGTCAAGTCAGAATACTGTTTAGCCATGAATATTTGTATTTAAGATAGGAATCTTGGATTACCTCTAGTCAGTCCTCTTTGCTTCACGTGCTTCGCCTTTTGTAATAATCCTTATTTGAATCCCATCCATTGGATCAATGTTTGATTCGAGAGTTTTGCCTGCACTTGGCTCTGATCAAGTAAGTGGTCAGGTTGCTTTTGCTTTTGATCGTTGGATCATCCTCTTATGGACAGCTTATATTATGTTAGATGTGTTACACCCAGCGGTATGTGTGTGTGTAAATTAAATGTGTAAATCAAATAAACAACAAAATAAAATAATTCAGAAAATAATTATATAAATTAAATTCTAAATTAAATGCTTACAGAAATTAAAGTTGAGGTTTGTGTTTGACACAATCTCCTTAAAGTAGATTTCGCCCTTGCTCCGGTGCTTCGAGATTTATCGATACTTACTTCCCTGGATGCAACGACTAATACTTGAATTTGCAGCACTACAAAATCAAGCCTTGCGAACCAAAACTGTAACGCCCTCAAAAAAATACACATAAACCGAACATTTGTGACATACATAGACAACAGAACAAAATATATTTCCATTCATCAGAATATTCTTACAAAAAGTAATACATGTTGACAACAAAAGTAAATGCCCAGTAGGCTCACAACTTTCCAAATCAACACTTGGTTTCAACAAAATAAGAGTTCTAACTCTTTACACAAAAGCCCTAGGCTTGAATTTACATGTATCACCAAAAATGACAGAATAAACAAAAGAGTCTTCGACTCCCAGAACCTTCCAAGCTATGTCTTTGGAGGTGGCATAACACCTGAACCTGAAAATGATGTCCCATATAGGGTGAGCCAACGCCCAGTAGAGATATGCTAAACATAATATGAGTAATAACTAAAACATTAACATTTGATAAATGTTACCACTTATGAATTAACTTACAACATTACCCAGTTCCATGACAAATATGTCCATGTTTCATTCTACTTTCCTTTACTTAACCAATTTTCAATTTATGAACATGGCTCAGAACCTGGCCAAACAATTTAATGAGACTACAATTCATATCAAAACACTTCCTTTTCAAATGAGTTAACAACTCATATTAACAATACTTCAATTTCAAATGAGGTAACAACTCATAATAAAACACTTCCATACTTCACAAATGATACACAGATTTGCTGTATCAATGGAGTCCATCTCTTATCTCCTCCCAAATAACATCCGGTTTATGAGTCCATCCCCTATCTCCTCCTAAACCGTGGAGTACATCCCCTATCTCCTCCCACACAATACAATGTATATAAACACTTATCATATACAAGATCAATCAATACATATATTCGATGTATTATTCCAACCGTCGCATTTAATGACATATTCAACGTGATTAGTTTTAGTTCACCTGATCATCATGTAGTGTCTACAACAATCAAGACTATCCTCCACCGATAGTCCAAAGCAATTATTTCTAAACAGATAATAAATGCATCAACAGATAAATTAACAACATTTTCAAAAGTGAGTGATTAATCAATCCAACTCCACCATTCTTTCTTATAACTTCTCAATTTCACTATTTCCAAGCCAATTTCCTAATTTCACAATGAAAGTCATTAATTACACTAATGACCCAATAAAACCCAAATATGACATTTTTCCTATTTTTCCAATATTGACCCAAAGGTCCAAATATCATTAATAAACATTTATAACCTCATTTTAAGACCCACGTACACATATATAGTTCAAAAGGAACAAAACCCCTCTTTTCAATATTTCAAACCTCAAACCCTAATTTCCCAAATCAAACCATTTATACAAAATGCCCAACATCTATGTTAAAGATCATAAAAATGAATAGTTATCCCTACCTCAAATGGAGAGACCCAAAGGTGATGATGAAGAAATTCGAAATGCTCCAAAACCAAAGATTTTCGGATTGAAATGTAGCCCAAGCCAAGCTCTACACTTTTTGCAAAGGAACTAAGAAAGAAGATCACTCAAGCTAGATGATTTCTTAGAGAGAAGTTGTATTCTAGAGAGAGGAGCTCTCAAATGAAGGTTTTGAAAAGGTAGAGAAAGAGAATACCAAAAAAGTGATCCAAAAAGCTATTTTTCGGACTGATATACAAACAGGTCCGCTTGAGCGTGGATCGCCCCGCTCGAGCGTCAGACACAGACTCACACTTGAGCGTCAAATGCACACTTCCAGAAGTTTTGCAGACGAAGGTCCCCGCTCGAGCGTGAAAGTGGACGCTCGAGCGTCCGATGACCTACAGAACAAAATACTGGGAGGTGAATAATTACGCTCGAGCGTCAAAATGCTCGCTCGAGCGGAGAAGCAAAAACAAAGGGCCCGCTCGAGCGTCAAAAGCCCCGCTCGAGCGTGAAGGCCAAAATCTGGGCATCAACTTTTGGTTTCTAAACACAACCAACCTATTTCAAACCTGCCCAACACAACCCAAGACTCAAATACAAAGAGTGAAGGATGGAAACGGGAATAAGACAATAACACATCCACGGAACCGAGTCCGGAATACAATAAACAAGGAAGGGAAAACCGGGATCACTATAACCTCCATCCCTCAAAGAATTTGGTTCTCGAAATTAGATAAATAAGTTTCAAAAACATGATTTTTTAACTCTCAACAACAACACAATTCAATATTCACATCTTGACCCATTACCGATCATCTCATCTCTATTCAAGAGGCAATTACAACATAATTCAATATGCATATCAACATGCATTCCTTTGAATTTCAACAAGTTTCAATATCAAATTCCACAATTCTATAGCATATTCAATGTTAATAACATACTTGCATTCCCACAACATATTTAGCATACACGATGCTAAATTAAACTTCCATTTTTAAGACATGCTCAACCATTACAACATTTCCATAAACCAAAACATATACAATGTTTTACAACTTAAGACATATTCAATGTTCTTAAAGTTTATCAATACAACAAAATTCCCAATACATGGTTAAACATTAACAAACAAGTCTGGATATTCCTCACGGACATCCAACTCACGTTCCCATGTGGCTTCTTCCACTCCATGATGCTTCCACAAAACCTTCACCAAAGGTATCGTCTTGCCTTGCAAGACCTGATCTTGTCTATCCAAGACCCGTACCGGTCTCTCCTCATACAAGGCATCCTCATCTACTTCTAAGTCGGTCTAATCCAGTACATGCGACGGATCCGGTTCGTACCTCCGAAGCATACCAACATGAAACACGTCATGTACCCCGGATGTGATAACCCTGTTCCGTACTATGATAATTGGTCCTTATTATGAATATGATTATGTGTTTGATATGTTTATGTGTACCATTTATGTGAAAATATGCGGTTTTGAATTTCTATCTGTTCACCGTAAGAATATCTGTTTGATTATCTACTTTGAAAATTTAAATTGAAGGCCTTATCGGCCACGAAACCCGAAATTGACTACGCCATTATGATTAGCGTAATTTTTAGAGACTACGGTGAAATTTGATTAAAATTGATTCTGATCAGATTAAATTGATTAAATTAATGAATTAGTGCCCAATTACTTTATTATTATTGTATTGGAGTTAGTGGAATTGGTTGTAATAGAGCACTACACCCTTAATTCTCTCTTTAGCTTCATTTGGCTGATTTTGAACTTAGAGAGAGAGAGAGAGAGAGAGAGAGAGAGCCAGCTATAGAGAGAGAGAGGGGGAGAATTGTGTAATCTTGGCTCAAGGTTTGGGGAATTTGAAGATTAAACTCAAGAATTTGTTATAGTTTGGAAGATTGAGCTCATAGGTAAGGGAATTCATGAGTTTAATGTGTAATATTGTGAATTCAAGTTTGATTGATGGTCAAGAACATGAATTAGTTTGATTATAAGGAAATTGAGTTGGTTTTGTGAATTTGAAGTCTTAGAACACATGCATGTAAGAAATTACCATGAATTTCCACATTTGAACATAATGTGTATAATCTATGTTGAATCTTGTTTGAAATCCATGTATTTGATCATCTCTTCACCAATTAAGTTGATATGAATGAATATTTCTCACATGCAAGAGTAGATCATGGAGGTCTGAGCTTTGCATGTTTGAATTTGATGGGTTGGTGATGAGTTTGGGTTAATTTGAGGCATGCATGTAAGTAATTCAAGAAATTGAGCCTCATTGTGTTGTAATTCGGTATTGGTATCATGTTAGTATATGTATATGTGAAATTTGAGCCATGGCATGCAAGAAATGTTGGTCAGAGTGTTGAATTCGAGCTCAAGAACCATTCTAGAAAACCTAGAATTTTTGATGTCTGCTCGAGCAGGGGAACCGCCGCTCGAGCGGGGATTTCGAGCTCCCAGTATTTTCTTGCAGGCATGGTGTCCGCTCGGCCGGGGAGCTATGTAGGATGAACTTTTGCTTGAGCGTCCGAGTTTACGCTCGAGCGTAAAAATAATACAACCAACACTTTTGCAGACCTAATGGGTCCGCTCGAGCGGAGAATCCCACGCTCGAGCGGGGACCTTGTTTTCTGAAATTTTGAAAGTGTATTCTGTGTTTCGTTTTCCGTTCTCTTTCACTTGCAAGCACTCTTAGGCAGGCATTAAGCATTGTAATTGAGTTAAAGAGATAAGAATGAAGCCTAAAGAAGAATATGTGAATTAAAGAACGGATTGAATCGTTTGTGACCCATATTTGCTATATGATGTGTAGAGTTAAACTCCAGGGCAAATCCACAAGCCGATCACTGTGAGTAATGTCTTAACAAGATATTTGAAATATGTTGTTGTCCAATTGTTTACTTCTATGTAAGTTTTGTAAGTTCACTAATTTGAATGGTGGACAACGGTTGACATAAATGATTGGGCCAAAGACCGATTGACATGAATGATTGGGCTGAAGGCCGATTGACATGAATGATTGGACCGAAGGCCGATTGACATGAATGATTGGGCCGAAGGCCGATTGACATGAATGATTGGACCGAAGGCCGATTGACATGAATGATTGGGCCGAAGGCCGATTGACATAAATGATTGGGCCAAAGGCCGATTGATACAAGTGATTGGGCCAAAGGCCGTCTGCTGTAACTGTTTCAAAGATTGCTTATGTATCTTCCTTATTGATATTATTCACTGGGCTTTCGCTCACGCTCATTCATGTACATGTAGGTGAGCCAAGGGATGTCCAGAACCAGCCTCGGTGAAATTGTGAAATTGTGTAGTTGAGGAGTCAGCCCAAACGTCTCACGCATGAGACTGTCTTCGCTTTTGTCCTTTGTTCATAGTTTTGTTATGTTGGCGAAAGCATTGAACTACTTTTGTCTATAAGTCTTGGGAACAACTGACTTTAACTTGTATGATCCTATATGTACAGTGTTCTGTGTTAGTACATATTTTGATGTGGGTTATTAACATATAAATGTTTGGAATGTTATGGTGTGCATATAAGCACAGCTCTATAGACAAAATTTTAATTTGCTTCCGTTTGGCCCCTTTACTCTGATGAGTTTTGTTTTATTTGGTTTGAGGCCGTAGGTAATCTCGTGATTACTGGCCAGTTATGGCCTATACCCATAGGGGCGGTGTAGACACCCCATTTTTGACCGACCTTAAGACTCAGACGTCACCAGTTGAGCACTTGGTGATATTGCATAATGTGCTCGTTCAGAAGTTTCAGAGTCTTGGCTGCGAGCCCCGCCTCCGGATTTCCGAACCCTTTTCTGTGCCTTGTCTCGGTTTGCGAACCAGACTCGGTTTTCTCTGTTTCTTTTCCTGAGGGGAGGGAGAGGTCCTGTAGACCATCTCTCAATGTCCGTAGGCTACATTTGGTGGCCGTAGGCCATTTTCCCATTTCGGAGTCCGGTTCCCGGTTTTCGGAGCCGTCAGGCCGTGTGCCTCGGTTCGGGACCGCTTAACCATCTCCTATTGCTCTGATTTTTGGCATACTTCCTATTTGCTCCCTTTTGAGGGACACTGGGGGCTGAGAAACCCACTTTGAGGTCGAATGCCACTTTCGGTGCTTAACAGCCCATTTTCGGGACCTCGAACTGCGTGTTTTGGCCCCAGAACATTCGTTTTGCAATGGTTTTCGTTCATTTTTGGCAGGTACCTCTGTTTTATCACAGGGAAGGTCACTGAAGGGTAGGAGGCCAGCAATTGTTGCAGCAACCAGTTATCTCTCCTCCGGAGCCTCCCGGCGCCCGTTTTCCCAACTTCCGGGCTAATGTTGAACACCTTGGAGTTAGTGTTGCCAACTTTCGACCACATATCTGTGATCTACACACTTGGGAGGACCCTAAAAGTTCATGGCCGGCCACTATTTTTGATCAATCGGCCACTTCTCCTAACCGAGACCTTTTCTTGAGGGAGCTTGACCCTTTTGGACCTTTTTTTTTTAGCTTCTCCAAGAAGCTTAACCTCTTTTAGCTTCTCCAAGAAGCTTGACCCCTTTTTTTAGCTTCTCCAAGAAGCTTGACCTTTTTGTTTAGCTTCTCCAAGAAGCTTAAACCTTTTGACCCCTTTTTAAAACTTCTCCAAGAAGCTTGACCCTTTTGACCCTTTTTGTTTAGCTTCTCCAAGAAGCTTGAACCTTTTGACCCTTTTGGCTAGCTTCTCCAAGAAGCTTGAACCTCTTGACCCTTTTTGCCTAACTTCTCCAAGAAGCTTGGCCCTTTTGCTCCAAGCTTCTAAGAGAAGCTTGGCCCTTTTGGTCAAAGCTTCCAAGAGAAGCTTTGCCCCTTTGGTTTCTCTATATAAAGAGAACCTCTCCTCCCCTTTAGGAGGTTAGAAAATTGGTTCTTCAAGCCTCAAGAGACAAATCCTCCTCCATCTCTCTCATTTTCCTAAAAAGCTTCAAGTCCTACACCACCATTTACACTACAACACCAAGCTCTACCACCACCACTCCATTCCAAGAGCAAGGAGAGGAATTCCAGCAGCTAAGAGGCAACAAATTTGGCCCAAGAAGCAACAAAAGAATTGGTCTTCAAGGGTAAGTTGCAATTTCCCCTTTTTGGCCCTTTTCTTGGATCTTTTGCAAGTCATCCATGCTTTTTTCTTTGAGCTCCGGCCATAACTGAAAGTGGCCTTATTTTGAGCTCATTTTCATGTCTCATTAAGGGCTCAACCCTGTTTGAGCCCTCCATATGCCACTTGCTTCAATACCCTTCGTAAATACCGTTTTCTTGCATGTTTTGTTAGCCCACCATGCTTTTGTTTTTGGTCGATTTACAGGCCTAGAGATAGTCTTATTTTGACCTTCTTAACATGTTTCATTAAGGATCTTTGGCCATTTGTGGAATATTTTGCATACCTCATGTTATAGCCTCTTTTGAGCCTTATTTTGCATTGCATTTCTAGCATGTTTTTATACTGTTTTGGCCATTTTACAGTTCTGGAAATATGCTTATTTTTGGTCCCTCTTCAATGTTGTAGAAGGGAATTTTTCAGTTTGAGCATTGTATATACCACTTGCCTCTTTGGCCACCTTTTGGTCCGTTTTCTTGCATAAAAGCTTAGCCTTATCTATGTTTGTTTTTGAGGATTTTACAGTTCTGTAAATGTGCATATTTTTGGCCCCTCTTCAATATTGTAGAAGGGCCCGAACCTGTTCGAGGACAGTAGCTATGAGTTGCTTCTTAATCTCATGTTTATTCCCCATTTTTGCATGCTTGTTTTGCCCTGTTTTTGTCCACTGTTTGGCCATGCTATAAACTAGTAAAATGCTAATTTTGGGGCTGCCTTGCTTCTGTCTTTACATTCCATGTCCATATTGTGCACGCATTGCATAGCTATAGGCCATTTCGGGTGCCTAAATTCGCATTTCGGGACATTTCCTTGCATTTCATGTCATTTCGCTTCATTTCGGGACTGTTTTCCCCCTTATTTTGTTGCTGAAATTCCATTAGCATGCTTGGATATCATTTTTGCCATGTTTCATCGCATTTTATCATTGCCTCGGTTTGCGTGCCCGTGTGCACGCATTTCGAGGCACCTCATTTTTATCCGCCGACATCCTATGTGAGTGTGGCTGAGGCTCATTCATGTTGGTATAAGCCCATTTGTCATTTTCATGTCATTTCATCGCATTTTATCATTGCCTCGGTTTGCGTGCCCGTGTGCACGCATTTCGAGGCACCTCATTTTTATCCGTCGGCATCCTATGTGAGTGTGGCTGAGGCTCATTCATGTTGGTATAAGCCCATTTGTCATTTTCATGTCATTTCATCGCATTTTATCATCGCCTCGGTTTGCGTGCCCGTGTGCACGCATTTCGAGGCACTTCATTTTCATCAACCGGCATCTTATATGAGTGCGGCTGAGGCTCACTCATGTTGGTATAAGTCCATATCATGTTTCCATGTCATTTCACAGCATTCTGTCATTGCCTCGGTTCGCGTGCCCGTGTGCACGCATTTCGAGGCATCTCATTTTCATCACATCATATCATCGCCTCGGTTTGCGTGCCCGCGTGCACGCATTTTGAGACACATATCATCGCCTCGGTTTGCGTGTCCGCGTGCACGCATTTCGAGACACATATCATCACCTCGGTTTGCGTGCCCGCGTGCACGTATTTCGAGACACATATCATCGCCTCGGTTTGCGTGTCCGCGTGCACGCATTTCGAGGCATCTCATTTTCATAGCATTGTGTATGTTAGGATTGCATCTTAGTTGCATTTCATGCATATCATGCATATTGCATCGTGCTCGGAATAGGAGTTAGCCCGGGCGCGGGAAACGAGGTACATTTCGTACTCCGAGTGACGGAATGTGTCTCAATTCCCCAGTCACCGACACTCCAGATTACCCATGATGGTGTTAGGGTTTAGCTGTAGTTTCATGTGCATTCATCCTATATTGAGTTGTGCATTTCGACTCCTCGGCCATCATGCCTCGGTATGCGTGATTGGTGGCACGAGGATCGAGACATGCATATATTTGTGCAAATACATTGCTATGCCCCTTTTCTGCTCTCTGTTGCAGCAAAACGAGGAATCAGCAACTTTTTGGAACTTGGCACGCATTTCAAGAACAGGTGTAAACAGAGGCTAATCGGGGCATTCCGGTGGATTTCCGCGCAAGACAATCCGGACATGCATCATCCATCAGAAGCAAGGCAGTCCCTGGCTTGCACGCCAGTTTTACTTGTTTTCTTAGTTAATTCATTAATTAATTAAGAATCTTGTAATATTTTCGGGACTGTAATATTTGGACTGTATTATTTATTTGGACCCTCCGAGTGAGGGTACAACTGTAATAAGTGTGGGTGAGTGTGATGTATGTCTTCCAACCCCACGTCTTTCTCCCTTTTATTTATCCGCTTTTGATGGTTAGATTAGGGCATATTTCAATTAGCATACAGTATGACAGCATGTTTGCATCATTCATCTGTATTGCATGCATCGGGCTCGGCGCATCATACTAACTGCATTGTACTTTCAATTCCAAATTGAATACATGGTAGTTATAGCATTCCATATGCCATCTTAGAATAACCGAGCCTGCTATAGTTGCATTTTGCATGTGTTGCATTAGGCATTTCTGTACACTTAGGATCATGCATGATTTCTAATATAGTTTCTATTTTGGCTTGGAGTACTCGGTGAGTTTTATGCTTTAGCATCCTTGCATGCGTGTGAGTGAATGCCATGATAGCATGCTTACCATGAGGCTATGTGCTTATATGATATAACTGCCTGAATGCCTGTGGGTGAAGGTCGGGTTATCTGAATTGGAGTAAATCATCAAATGTTTCAAGCCTACCTGCGGGTAGCAAAACCTCTTTCAAAAAAGGCAAACATGAAATGTTTTGTTCCAATTCGGGCGACCCGGTCTATATTTATATGCTGTGCGCATCACATAGTAACCTAGGCTAATAACCGGTATAAGAACTCACAATGTTTTCAAAAATTGATATCATGGTTAGTAGAGGTCGGTCTATGACCGGGCGAGCGGGGGTGCTCACGAAGTGACCTTCCCCAATCGTACCCAAGTTCCCGAGCCGAGGCAACTTTGGTGATGACGGACACGTGGCCTTTTGGCACCGAGTCAGGGTTTCCTAAATTTCCCAAAATAAAATATTTAGGTGGCGACTCTGTATCTGGCAAAGCAGTCCATGTTTGGCACTTCTTTCAAAAATCAGTTTTCCTAAAACGATTTGCCGGATTTGGACTCTTTGGTTCAGATTTAGAACCGTGACTGCGAAAGTCGAGTCCGAGCTGTAGCGAGGTCCCCTGCGGGCTTGTTACAGTTTCTGGCGACTCTGCTGGGGATTTAGAGAACTTGACTCGAACTCATGATATCTGTTTTTAACTACACTTGTGTGCTTCTTTGCATTGCATTTGCATTGGTGCGCCTAGGACACCGTGTTTGCCATCTGCTATTCCTGAACGGTTTGCCGGAGGCTTGTCTTGTCAAGGCATGACCATAAGGCTGACCGGTTGTGGGCTCTGCCAGTATGGGAACACAAACCCCGGTTTTACCGGGGCACCCTTTTTGACCATTTAGTGCATATTCGGATCCATAGTGACCATTCCAAACTAGGACAGGTTGCGTACCCGTTTATAGGTTGTTTGAAACCGCTGTGTGCGTAATGAAACCCTAGCTCCTGACAAAATAGGACAGGGAAACCCTACCCCAACATAGGGGTGTTTTGGCTCTCACTTATCTGTTATGTGCTTTAGAGTGCGTCTCTACAGGAATGCATGTATCAGTGTATGAGTTTGGGCATCAGGCCTGCGGGCATCAATCAGTATCTGGGAATCAGTTTTGCCTGAGGGTATCAATTCACCGGCAGAATTTTGGGCAGAATTCAATAGAGAGCACACTCATTCAACTATGCTCATATCTGTTCAGGTGAAATCAGGCTGAGATGCTGCACGTTTTCTCTTTTGCTAGGGTAATCCTGGAACTATAGCTTCAGAAGGCTCCGATATCCCCCGGGTACATTGGATCCGTGTTGATAGACTTTGTTAGGTCAGAAATTCAATTCAAGGGCAACCAGTGTTCTTTCGCTGAGGCAAGGTAAAGAAAAGCCGGTCAGGGCTCATCTGTTCATCTAATCCGTCAGTCGCCAGTCGCATCACCTTTGTTCGGACTCAGCAGACCGTGATGGCACAAGGTTCGGAAGAGTTTGCGGCCGTGACAGCAGCGCTAAATCGGGGAACTGCCATGCAAGCTGAGACCAGTATTGAAACGCAGCGCCCATCTGGGGCATCTGCCTCACATCCAGCTTTGGGACCCCAGCCGAACTTTGACCCAATTCCGCCAGTTGAAGACTTGCAGTGTCTGAATCCTCGAGAAGGGTTGACTCAAGCTCAGGTGCTCAGACCCCTGGTGCAGCCTAATGAGAAAACTCAACCCTTTCATGTTGATGAGTTCAATCCGACTGCAGTGAAAATTGCAAACCTTGAGAAGCAATTCAAAAGGGCACAGGGCCTTAACTCCATTCCTGGCATTGAGGATGGGCACACCGAGGCTTCCATCCGGCTCCCAGACAGATTCAAAATGCCATATATCGACCGTTTCGACGGGTCTGGAGATCCAATGGTACATATCCGAGTTTTCTTAGATGTCCTGAAGCCGATGGGTCTGACTAAGCCACAGAAACTCTCTTTGTATGGAAGAACCCTGTCGGGTGTGGCAGCCACTTGGTATACCAAATTGGAGGATACAGTGAAGCAAAACTGGGAAGAACTGGCTGAGGCCTTTGTCGATCAGTATTCCTACAATACCCAAGTTGAAATGACCATCCAAGAGCTTGAAGCAACTCGCCAAAACCCAACAGAGCCTTTTGTGGAATTCATTGCAAGGTGGAGAGCAAAGGCAGCACAAATGACAGATCGTCGCCCTTCTGAGAAGGATCAAGTGCAGATGATGGTCCGAAACCTCGAGCATGATATGTTGCAAAAGTTGATAGTCGCTCCACTATTCACTTTCAAAAGTTTGCATGAACTGGGGGTTCAAGTCGAGAATGCGTTCAACAGCGGGATCATTCCCAGGACAAGGGAACTGACAAGGAAGGTGATTTCAAGGAGTACCAACGCTGGTAGTAGCGCTATTCCCAAACCCACCGAAATCAATACGGTCGCCACAGCCGACCCTTTTGCCAAACCGAGCCTACAAACAGCTGGCCCAGCCCGAACTCAGGGTAAAACTTTCACCCCCCTCTATATGAGCCTGACTAGCACACTAAAAGCCTTGATGGAAAAAGGGCATCTCAAACCCCTTAGTCCTCAACCTTTGCCAAATCCACTCCCTGCTAGACATAACCCCGCCAAGTATTGTATGTACCATCAGCAGCGCGGTCATGGCACCGACCGTTGCTACCGCCTTCGTCATGAGGTCCAAAATCTCATCGACAACCGGACGATAGCTCCACCTTCAGACCCTAATGACCAAACATCTCCTGCCTACCTCAATCACATCCACATACTGCCATCCACCTTTGACCCCAGCATATACATCACCCCGGCCCATCTACCCAAGCCCGAGGTGTTTATCCCAGAAAGCATGGACTTATGCATGATGGGTACACCCGAACCTCAACCATTTCAAACCCGTGAACCCACTACTTTTGAGTTGATGGGAATAATTAAAGATCTTCAAAGAACCGTGACGGATCTGGCCTCCGGGACATTGGCTCCATCATCGACTACACCACATACCAGGAACTTCATGCCAAGAGATTCCCCGATGTTGGGACGGGCTGCATTTGAGGAAGGCCAATCCCTTGGCAAAGTGGAGGCGAGTGGAAAGAACAAGGTAGGGGCAGGCATTGGTCCCCATGAACACCTTCGGTGGGATATTGAGGCTTTGAAAGCTGAGGGACTGAACAAAGAGCAAGTCCTCGCAGTTGTTGCAAAAGCTGTGGATGACACTTTCGCTACTCAGGTTGGGGGCAGTCCGAATCAAAGGGAACATCGGGAAAAGGGCTGTCATACCAGAGACGATCCTGCTATCTCTAATCCTCCACTCGGAAGAGATCGGCAAACCAGGCCAGCATCGGCCAATCCCTTTGCTGGTGCGTCCAGCAAAAATCCACAAGCCTTGAAGTACCAACCTCTAGGTCGGAGGGTCTTCCATGCCCTCTATATGCCTTTGTCCAAAGCTCTCCAAATCCTTGTTGGACAAGGCCATCTCAAACCCCTTGAGCCTCGGCCTCTCCCGAACCCTCTTCCGGCTACACATGATACTACCCAGTACTGCGCGTACCATCAACAAACTGGCCATACTACCAACGCCTGCTTCCGTCTTCGCCATGAAGTACAGGATCTATTTGACAATGGAGTCATCCCCGCACCAGGTCCTGCAAAGTCTATCGGCACTTGATCAGTGAATTTGTAGGGGATAATGTGATGCGATTGGAGGGATGAACCACCTGCGGGCAGCGCTCAGTTTACTCCAGATATAGTGGATGGCATGCACTGTTTTGAGCATTTGCGAATGCCGGTTTCCGACTCGGGTATTGGGTCAGTCTTGTTGTTTTGTTTTGAGTCTGTCTCTTTTTATTTTGGATCTGTCTTGTTGTATCGAGGCAGTCCTGTTGTACAGGAGTCGGGTGATTCCGGGGGGTGTTACCTCGGGCGTCACCATTTTGTTTTGTGTTTGTCTTTTCGTTTTGTTTTGAGTCTGTTTCTGCCAGGGAGCCAGTTGTACCAACAGATTTGAATGAAACAGCAGTAATTTTTGCACTTCTATGTTCGCTTCTGCCGTGTGCTAGTTGTGACGGAATCTGAATGAAATGGCAGTACATTCCACCTACTCTCTTCTGCACCCCAAAATCATTGCATTTAACCTAAGTTTTCCAAAACTTTTTGAACACTGCGGTGAAAACGAAGAGGAAGGAATTCCTCGGGATTTGCAAAACTTTGATCATTTGAGAGAAAGAGAGGCATGCTAAGCCCTTAATGAATGAAATCATGCTTGTTAGCGTGAGTACTGAGAAGGATCCTGGCTTGATCCAGACTGGTTTCACACTACCTTCAGCGCGAGCGATTTGTCGCTTTCTTAAAAACTTTCAAAAACAAAATGTTTTGCGCGGTCTTGCGAAGACCTGTGTGGAATCGCTCTTAAGATTGTGCAGCCTAGGATCGCTCTCAGCCTCGAGACTCAACCCCTTCGCTTCCAAACCTTGAACTTGAAATCAGAAGGCTCGACGGTCAACTACGATGTGAGGCCTGTGTGGCTAGATTTGAAGCAGCCCTCGAACAAGAGGCACCAAAGTCAGGTCAAGAAGATCAGATGTCATCAGAAGAAGCTTACAAAGCAAAGCAGCAGCCATTCTCCTGGATTCAGATGACTCCAGGATCTCAAAACCATTTGGCATGGACTTGTTATACTTTTACCCTTGAGAGGCTCGCTGGGCCGAAAACCCGGAAGGGCGACCCAGGCAAAAGTTAGAGCAAGAGAAAAATACAAAAAAAAGAAGAAGCAAAAAAATGCAAAAAGCAAAAAAAGAGAGCAAAAAAGAAAGATGCAAAGAAAAGAACGAAAAAAATCAAAAAAGGAAAAAGAAATGAAAAGAATTGAAAAGAAAAGAAGAACAAAGCTCGCAAGGTCGAAAACCCGCAACGGGCGCCTTGGCAAAAGTTAGAGCCTAAAAAGGAGAGGTTAATACCCGAGTGTACCTTAACCCCGAACTACGTGAGGCTTGATTCCCATCTTTGGGATACGTAGGCAACTTCATTCTGAAGTCCAGCCATAAAACACTTCAAACTCAATCATGTCCATGTAATGGTTCTGATAATCTTTGCCTTCTCTATACCTGAGAGTCTGGTTGCGTTCGTCGCTCTGAGGACTGACTACAATACACTACGGTGCCATTCAGACAAGGGGCAACTTTCCGTTGCCATTCAATGCACCGCGGTGTCATTCAAACAAGGGGCAACTTTCCGTTGCCATTCAATGCGCTGCGGTGCTATCCAAACAAGGGGCAACTTTCCGTTGCCATTCAGAACGCCGCAGTGTCATTTCAAACAAGGGGCAACATTCCGTTGCCATGCAGTGTCCTTCAGACAAGGGGCAATTTTCCATTGCCATGGATCCGAGGTTGCGCATCTCAAGAGTAGGTCCCATGCTCGTTGAGCAGTGGTCGTTTGCGAAAATAGTTTTTGAGAATTTTTACTGAGGTTGACTAATCTTCTCGAAAAGTATTCCATTTTCAAAACTGGACCATTTCTTGGACCCAAAAAAGGAAAACTCTCAGTGCTCACTG
Source organism: Camellia sinensis (assembly GCF_055761805.1). Classification (NCBI taxonomy): domain Eukaryota; kingdom Viridiplantae; phylum Streptophyta; class Magnoliopsida; order Ericales; family Theaceae; genus Camellia; species Camellia sinensis. Next base: position 174,458,896 of record NC_138962.1, on the reverse strand, counting down.
CCTAACTTGCATGATTTTAAATCAGAAAATTGAACAAGTATGTTAATCTAACTCTCATTTTGGTCAAAATTTTTTTTTAGGAGAAAACTAAAACTAAAAAATGGTCAAAATGATGAACTACGGGCACAGTTGAGTCAGGCTTCCTGTCTTTTCCCCATTGCCAACATACTTGCCAGAAAGGCCACTATACCCGCCAAAAAAAAAAAGGGGGAGCACAACTGAAGTTAACAACAAAGGGTTGAAAGCCCTCTCATCCTCCAAGCAGTGAGGTATCAAGCCGAGTGCGAAGCACGAATTGGAATGGATCAAGATGCTCCATTCCCTCATCCGGCGCATCGACAGATGTCACCGAAGGAAAAAGCCGCGAGCTGATTATGTTGGGTGTGAGCCCGCAATTTGCTGTTTATCCATCAACCACCTAGGGGAGGGATGAAAAATGAGAGATTGAAGAATAGAGAGACGTGCGATGAGAGGAAAAGTGAGAAAAGGGCTTTTTCAGAAAAATGGAGCTTGAGGGCCGAGTGATGTGAGGATCACAAATGAAAAAGGGTGGGAAACACTACCCGGCGAAACAGGCTCCCTGTGCACGTTTGTGTGTCGTGTCTTTTGTTTTGTGTCTCGATTCTTGCTTTGGGTCGTTTCGAGTGTTACTCGACGTGTCTAGGTTGTGTGCCTTTTACTTCCCTGTTGAGTCGTTTTGCTGTGTTCAGTCGTAGGCTCAATACCTGGTCGAAAACTCATCTCTGAATTTCAAAAATAAAATCGTTTTGTACTCCGAGTGCCATGCCATTCTCCACATTTGTACAAAACAAGATTCGTTCTTTCATAAAACCGCAGGGTTTAGCCCAAGTCATGTCAGAACAGCAAAACAAGGACCTATCTGAAGCTATATAAGTTCCGGACTACGAAGCAAAAGAAAATAGGGAAAATTTTGAGCATCTGAGTGTGTTTCACCTTCAGAAAATTCTGAGATCACATTCCATATGTACCTCTTCAGGCCTTGCCAGTGCCCTGAAAAATGAGTGTGCCTCTACTCCAAGCTTAAGCATGCTTCAAGTCAGAATGGCAATTAAAGCAGTAGCAGCAGATGTTACCTCTCGCAAATATGAACAGGGTGTGCCCCTTTGAGCTGAGTGTGTTGCAAAGTCCTCTAAGAGATAAATCAGAGGCACCAGGGTACATGTTTGATGCTCCTCTACTACTTAGAATGTGCACTTTCGTATACACTTCTGCGACATGCGTGCCGCACATCGTTATGATTCATGCATAGAATATGCTTGCTTTCGATTCTGCATAGAATTTGCTTTCAATATTGCATAGAATATGCTCCTGTTTCTTGCATAGAAAATGCTCATATCTTTTGCATAGAAAATTCACTCTTCCATGCTTGCATAGAAAATGCACCTCATTTGCATAGAACATGCATTCACTCGCACTATTTTGTGCATTGCATTTCAATCGCGCTGTTTAGCGTATCGCACTGTCTAGTGCATTTCAAATCAATCGCGCTGTTTAGCGTATCGCACTATTTTGTGCATTTCAATCGCACTATTTTGTGCATTTCAATCGCGCTGTTTAGCGTATCGCACTGTCTAGTGCATTTCAAATCAATCGCGCTGTTTAGCGTATCGCACTGTTTAGTGCATTTCAATCGCGCTGTTTAGCGTATCGCACTATTTTGTGCATTTCAATCGCACTATTTTGTGCATTTCAATCACGCTGTTTAGCGTATCGCACTGTCTAGTGCATTTCAAATCAATCGCGCTGTTTAGCGTATCGCACTGTTTAGTGCATTTCAATCGCGCTGTTTAGCGTATCGCACTGTCTAGTGCATTTCGAATCAATCGCACTGTTTAGTGCATTTCAATCGCGCTGTTTAGCGTATCGCACTGTCCTGTGCATTTCAAATCACTCGCGCTTTCTTGCGCATTGCACTGTTTTGTGCACCTTACTTGCATTTTGCATGCATTCCATCGCGCTATCTTGCGCATCTTACCTGTACTTGTTAGTGCATTGCATCGCGCTATCTTGCGCATCTTACCTGTACTTGTTAGTGCATTGTATCGCGCTATCTCACGCACCTTATCTGTTTAGCACTATTTTTGTGCATTCACTCTGCATCGCACTGTCTTGTGCACTCCCTGGTCTAGGAGACCTTAAATCCTCTAAAGGTGCAATTCCTTTGGTGTTTGTCGTGCCCAAACGACTTCCGGTGGTCTGGTATAGCCACCTGCCTGTGTTCGCGGTGAGTTCCTAGGAGACCAACTGCGACGGTGGAAACTAGAGTTCGAATGGCTGATGCCTAGAACGTAAAGGTTCGGGATTTCCGTGACTAAAGTCTGGTTTAAATACCCAGAGGCGTGTCCTTGGCTTGAAATCTGTATGGAAGCCCCATAGGTTGAGATAGCGTGTATGCACCTCAATTCTGGATACTGAACCAACCTAGTCTGTCACCCCGTTAGAGAATAGGGAAAGCTGCGACCATGGTCAGGGAGAAAAGTTGTACCTGCAGTTCAACCAAAAAGAAGCGAGAGATCCCCAGCAGCATGAGGTAAGTCATTACCAATTGCCCCTGTGAGGTACCTTCATTTCCTAGCTATTACATTGCATTTCAGTTATTACATTACAGTGCATTGCATGAATCCTCAACTTTCAAATTGGCTTCGCGTAGCGTATAAGTCCACTCGTCAAACCGGCTTCGCTTAGCATATAATTCCAACTTTCAAATCGGCTTCGCGTAGCGTATAAGTCCAACTTTCAAATCGGCTTCGCGTAGCGTATAAGTCCAATCTTCAAAATATTTCTGCGTATCATTTTGCATTTTGCCCCCTGCCTGCGGGCATGCCTGCGGGCGCATCTCTGTTTATCCTGTATGTTTGTCTAAGTCTTCGGCCTTGTCAAAAATGGGTCGTCTCTGGGCTTTGACATTCACTCCCGTCACTTGTGACTTCCGAGTTCTGTCAAAGAGGGGCAACTGTAGACACCCCATTTTTGACCGACCTTAAGACTCAGACGTCACCAGTTGAGCACTTGGTGATATTGCATAATGTGCTCGTTCAGAAGTTTCAGAGTCTTGGCTGCGAGCCCCGCCTCCGGATTTCCGAACCCTTTTCTGTGCCTTGTCTCGGTTTGCGAACCAGACTAGGTTTTCTCTGTTTCTTTTCCTGAGGGGAGGGAGAGGTCCTGTAGACCATCTCTCAATGTCCGTAGGCTACATTTGGTGGCCGTAGGCCATTTTTCCCATTTCGGAGTCCGGTTCACGGTTTTCGGAGCCGTCAGGCCGTGTGCCTCGGTTCGGGACCGCTTAACCATCTCCTATTGCTCTGATTTTTGGCATACTTCCTATTTGCTCCCTTTTGAGGGACACTGGGGGCTGAGAAACCCACTTCGAGGTCGAATGCCACTTTCGGTGCTTAACAGCCCATTTTCGGGACCTCGAACTGCGTGTTTTGGCCCCGGAACATTCGTTTTGCAATGGTTTTCGTTCATTTTTGGCAGGTACCTCTGTTTTATCACAGGGAAGGTCACTGAAGGGTAGGAGGCCAGCAATTGTTGCAGCAACCAGTTATCTCTCCTCCGGAGCCTCCCGGCGCCCGTTTTCCCAACTTCCGGGCTAATGTTGAACACCTTGGAGTTAGTGTTGCCAACTTTCGACCACATATCTGTGATCTACACACTTGGGAGGACCCTAAAAGTTCAGGGCCGGCCACTATTTTTGATCAATCGGCCACTTCTCCTAACCGAGACCTTTTCTTGAGGGAGCTTGACCCTTTTGAACCTTTTTTTTTTAGCTTCTCCAAGAAGCTTAACCTCTTTTAGCTTCTCCAAGAAGCTTGACCCCTTTTTTTAGCTTCTCCAAGAAGCTTGACCTTTTTGTTTAGCTTCTCCAAGAAGCTTGAACCTTTTGACCCCTTTTTAAAACTTCTCCAAGAAGCTTGACCCTTTTGACCCTTTTTGTTTAGCTTCTCCAAGAAGCTTGAACCTTTTGACCCTTTTGGCTAGCTTCTCCAAGAAGCTTGAACCTCTTGACCCTTTTTGCCTAACTTCTCCAAGAAGCTTGGCCCTTTTGCTCCAAGCTTCTAAGAGAAGCTTGGCCCTTTTGGTCAAAGCTTCCAAGAGAAGCTTTGCCCCTTTGGTTTCTCTATATAAAGAGAACCTCTCCTCCCCTTTAGGAGGTTAGAAAATTGGTTCTTCAAGCCTCAAGAGACAAATCCTCCTCCATCTCTCTCATTTTCCTAAAAAGCTTCAAGTCCTACACCACCATTTACACTACAACACCAAGCTCTACCACCACCACTCCATTCCAAGAGCAAGGAGAGGAATTCCAGCAGCTAAGAGGCAACAAATTTGGCCCAAGAAGCAACAAAAGAATTGGTCTTCAAGGGTAAGTTGCAATTTCCCCTTTTTGGCCCTTTTCTTGGATCTTTTGCAAGTCATCCATGCTTTTTTCTTTGAGCTCCGGCCATAACTGAAAGTGGCCTTATTTTGAGCTCATTTTCATGTCTCATTAAGGGCTCAACCCTGTTTGAGCCCTCCATATGCCACTTGCTTCAATACCCTTCGTAAATACCGTTTTCTTGCATGTTTTGTTAGCCCACCATGCTTTTGTTTTTGGTCGATTTACAGGCCTAGAGATAGTCTTATTTTGACCTTCTTAACATGTTTCATTAAGGATCTTTGGCCATTTGTGGAATATTTTGCATACCTCATGTTATAGCCTCTTTTGAGCCTTATTTTGCATTGCATTTCTAGCATGTTTTTATACTGTTTTGGCCATTTTACAGTTCTGGAAATATGCTTATTTTTGGTCCCTCTTCAATGTTGTAGAAGGGAATTTTTCAGTTTGAGCATTGTATATACCACTTGCCTCTTTGGCCACCTTTTGGTCCGTTTTCTTGCATAAAAGCTTAGCCTTATCTATGTTTGTTTTTGAGGATTTTACAGTTCTGTAAATGTGCATATTTTTGGCCCCTCTTCAATATTGTAGAAGGGCCCGAACCTGTTCGAGGACAGTAGCTATGAGTTGCTTCTTAATCTCATGTTTATTCCCCATTTTTGCATGCTTGTTTTGCCCTGTTTTTGTCCACTGTTTGGCCATGCTATAAACTAGTAAAATGCTAATTTTGGGGCTGCCTTGCTTCTGTCTTTACATTCCATGTCCATATTGTGCACGCATTGCATAGCTATAGGCCATTTCGGGTGCCTAAATTCGCATTTCGGGACATTTCCTTGCATTTCATGTCATTTCGCTTCATTTCGGGACTGTTTTCCCCCTTATTTTGTTGCTGAAATTCCATTAGCATGCTTGGATATCATTTTTGCCATGTTTCATCGCATTTTATCATTGCCTCGGTTTGCGTGCCCGTGTGCACGCATTTCGAGGCACCTCATTTTTATCCGCCGACATCCTATGTGAGTGTGGCTGAGGCTCATTCATGTTGGTATAAGCCCATTTGTCATTTTCATGTCATTTCATCGCATTTTATCATTGCCTCGGTTTGCGTGCCCGTGTGCACGCATTTCGAGGCACCTCATTTTTATCCGTCGGCATCCTATGTGAGTGTGGCTGAGGCTCATTCATGTTGGTATAAGCCCATTTGTCATTTTCATGTCATTTCATCGCATTTTATCATCGCCTCGGTTTGCGTGCCCGTGTGCACGCATTTCGAGGCACCTCATTTTTATCCGCCGGCATCCTATGTGAGTGTGGCTGAGGCTCATTCATGTTGGTATAAGCCCATTTGTCATTTTCATGTCATTTCATCACATTTTATCATCGTCTCGGTTTGCGTGCCCGTGTGCACGCATTTCGAGGCACTTCATTTTCATCAACCGGCATCTTATATGAGTGCGGCTGAGGCTCACTCATGTTGGTATAAGTCCATATCATGTTTCCATGTCATTTCATAGCATTCTGTCATTGCCTCGGTTCGCGTGCCCGTGTGCACGCATTTCGAGGCATCTCATTTTCATCACATTATATCATCGCCTCGGTTTGCGTGCCCGTGTGCACGTATTTCGAGACACATATCATTGCCTCGGTTTGCGTGCCCGCGTGCACGCATTTCGAGACACATATCATCGCCTCGGTTTGCGTGCCCACGTGCACGTATTTCGAGACACATATCATCGCCTCGGTTTGCGTGCCCGCGTGCACGCATTTTGAGGCATCTCATTTTCATAGCATTGTGTATGTTAGGATTGCATCTTAGTTGCATTTCATGCATATCATACATATTGCATCGTGCTCGGAATAGGAGTTAGCCCGGGCGCGGGAAACGAGGTACATTTCGTACTCCGAGTGACGGAATGTGTCTCAATTCCCTAGTCACCGACACTCCAGATTACCCATGATGGTGTTAGGGTTTAGCTGTAGTTTCATGTGCATTCATCCTATATTGAGTTGTGCATTTCGACTCCTCGGCCATCATGCCTCGGTATGCGTAATTGGTGGCACGAGGATCGAGACATGCATATATTTGTGCAAATACATTGCTATGCCCCTTTTCTGCTCTCTGTTGCAGCAAAACGAGGAATCAGCAACTTTTTGGAACTTGGCACGCATTTCAAGAACAGGTGTAAACAGAGGCTAATCGGGGCATTCCGGTGGATTTCCGCGCAAGACAATCCGGACATGCATCATCCATCAGAAGCAAGGCAGTCCCTGGCTTGCACGCCAGTTTTACTTGTTTTCTTAGTTAATTCATTAATTAATTAAGAATCTTGTAATATTTTCGGGACTGTAATATTTTGACTGTATTATTTATTTGGACCCTCCGAGTGAGGGCACAACTGTAATAAGTGTGGGTGAGTGTGATGTATGTTTTCCAACCCCACGTCTTTCTCCCTTTTATTTATCCGCTTTTGATGGTTAGATTAGGGCATATTTCAATTAGCATACAGTATGACAGCATGTTTGCATCATTCATCTGTATTGCATGCATCGGGCTCGGCGCATCATACTAACTGCATTGTACTTTCAATTCCAAATTGAATACATGGTAGTTATAGCATTCCATATGCCATCTTAGAATAACCGAGCCTGCTATAGTTGCATTTTGCATGTGTTGCATTAGGCATTTCTGTACACTTAGGATCATGCATGATTTCTAATATAGTTTCTATTTTGGCTTGGAGTACTCGGTGAGTTTTATGCTTTAGCATCCTTGCATGCGTGTGAGTGAATGCCATGATAGCATGCTTACCATGAGGCTATGTGCTTATATGATATAACTGCCCGAATGCCTGTGGGTGAAGGTCGGGTTATCTGAATTGGAGTAAATCATCAAATGTTTCAAGCCTACCTGCGGGTAGCAAAACCTCTTTCAAAAAAGGCAAACATGAAATGTTTTGTTCCAATTCGGGCGACCCGGTCTATACTTATATGCTGTGCGCATCACATAGTAACCTAGGCTAATAACCGGTATAAGAACTCACAATGTTTTCAAAAATTGATATCATGGTTAGTAGAGGCCGGTCTATGACCGGGCGAGCGGGGGTGCTCACGAAGTGACCTTCCCCAATCGTACCCAAGTTCCCGAGCCGAGGCAACTTTGGTGATGACGGACACGTGGCCTTTTGGCACCGAGTCAGGGTTTCCTAAATTTCCCAAAATAAAATATTTAGGTGGCGACTCTGTATCTGGCAAAGCAGTCCATGTTTGGCACTTCTTTCAAAAATCAGTTTTCCTAAAACGATTTGCCGGATTTGGACTCTTTGGTTCAGATTTAGAACCGTGACTGCGAAAGTCGAGTCCGAGCTGTAGCGAGGTCCCCCGCGGGCTTGTTACAGGCGGGTTCGGGTCGTGACAGAGTGGTATCAGAGCACGAGTTAATAACTCACACACTTGTCCAAAAGAGCAATAAGCGTCTAAAAGAGATCTAGAATGCATTCATGTGATAAATATGAATCTGAAAGCATCAAGATTACGCTTAAATGTTTAAGGTGAATGATTATGTGTTATAAGTTTTTGATTCGCTTGCATTACAAATTATTTGAATACGTATGCTCTTTAGTATATGCATACCTGTGAATCTTTTGTATAAAGCATAATGCAAGCTTAATCAGATGGTGAGAGCATGTGATTATTTGAGATATGAATTGTTGCACTAATGTGTACAACAAGTTTGTCTTGTTATAATGCACATACATGAACATATGAATCATGAAAAGTTCCTTATGTGCATTCGATTCTGCAAATGGGTGCCTACGTGGAATATGAATATGATCTAAATGTGTAACTATCTAGTAAGTGTTCTACACGTGATATCTGATAAGTATGCGATCGTCTGTTTTGCATATGATTAATTGTGCCTTGATGATACGCAAAATGAGAATATAACGACATGCCTATGTGCGAATGCACCTATGTGTATCTGTGTTTATTTCTGTATTGGGCATCCCTTGTTTGGCATGGCTTAATAAGAATTTGTATAGATCATGGATAAGGTAAGGGCATACAAGTTGGTAGACTCTTCCACAGCCCGACTTGATAGACTGGAAAGAACAGTACAAGAAATGGCAAAGATCTTAAGACAACAGTATCAGTTGCCGCTACGACAAGAACCTTTGCCGCCACCAGTGCAAGAGTGCTAAGTAAATGTGTTGGAATTCACAAAATATGTTGAGATGCTAGACCGAACACTGACGACCAATGCTAATATGAACCGGTCTTCTGAATGGAAAAGTAAGAGACAAGGCTTTTTCTCAAAGAATAGGTCATTTAAAAAGAGAAATACGGGATCATCGTGCACTTCAAACTCTACAAGGAATACAGCACCGATAGGTAATGAATGTGGTAAGAAACACCGAGGAGTTTGTTATCGAATTTCTAGGGCTTATTATAGGTGTGGTAAAATAGACCATATGGTAAGGAACTGTCCCCGAGCTGAACAAAATGTGAATAAATCTTCTGCCTCTGCTATATTCGTACCAATGGTAGGAATTGCTAATCAGGATAGAGTAATCACCCTCATCCTAGAAAGCGTTCAGAATATTATGATCGTTATTCTAGGTATTTATACTGCCTATAAACGAATGCTTATGTGTTGATTGATTCTGAATTAGTACATGTGTACATCTTTGCTTGGAATATTATTTGATTCGGGTCGGCATCTTCTTTCGTATCTACTGCATGTGTATCTAGATTGGTTAGACCCACAAGATCGAAACCGTACTCATTGAATGTATATGCTCCATTTGGGAAATTGTGAAACACGTATTGGGATATTGAGTGACTCTGTACATGCACATGTACATCTAACCTATGCTCAGGGTGATTTGTTATATTATTGCCTTCAAATGAATAAACCACTGGAATGATGACTCTGTGATTGTGTGACTGAGTTGAGCACCCTAAATGATGAACTCTATAATCGTGAGACCATGTATTTTGATTGGTAGAAGTTTGACTGGGCTTTGTGACTATATTGGGCTTAGCTCGTAAACCTATGATTTGCAACTAATTTAAAAATTTTGCGTAACAGACCCTATCTGATGTGCAACCGAGGAACTTTGTTTAATGTGTTACTGTCCACCATGTGCTTGCATATAAGACTTATTTGGGAACTGCTGTATTAATTATGATACATGCCTCTTGATATGAACAACTGCATGCATATGCAACTATACCTGAACTTATATGAACAATGCCGTATTGTACATGACCTGGGATATTTTGGTATAAACAGTCGTGATGAATGACTCTGATTTGACTTTGAGAACTGATGAACTTAGGATAGTTGTGAAACTATCAACCATGTACCTAAGCAAACGAAGTATGCCTTACAGAACCAAATGTATCCTATTTGAGAAAGCTTTTATCTAAACTTTTGTTTGATTTGCCCTGATAGAACCCTCATTGAATATGATTTGATGGGACCTTTGTCTGATTTAATCTGACAAGACCTTTGCTTGGGTTGATTTAATAAGACCCTCTATCTAATCTGATTTTGTTGAAAGGGGTTAAGAATTGTTTGTAAATAAATAGCCAGATTATTCTTGGCAGGAAAACTGATAGACCCAAAACTCGAATCCGTTTGGAATACTTGGCTTATTTGAAAGACCTTATGTGGGCTATCAACAGACCGATCTAACCTTGAACGCCAATAAGAACCAACCTTTAGTTATTGGAGACATACATGCTATAGATGAACAGAATTGAGCAAAGCCAGTGATTGGGTGTTTTAAGGAACAATGCTTGTGTATTATCATATTATTATGTATTTGACACTATGGGAATCGATAATAGCAGATTGATTTGATTGTAAACAGTACTGAATATTTATCCTCGACCAATCAGAATATGTTTCATATGTCTGCTTCAGTGTTATCGGATTTTGGGAAATTAGGTTATGGTGAGTGGTATTGTGTTTGTTTTGATGACATTCTTGAGACGTCCTTTCATGCTAGGAGACATTAAGCCCATGTAGTACCTTTGTTGGGATATCTCTTTTGCCACCGACGGTTTTGTACGGGTGGGTTTGTCTAATCGATCTCGAGTCGGCCACCGACGGTCGTGAACGGGTGTGCTTTGATTCCGAGACAATTACTCCCTTGTTTGTCCAGAATGTCATCCTTTGGTATTATGTAGATGTTATTGACATCCAACAAGCTTTGAAAAACCTTGATTATCCGTAAGTATGTGAATTCGGTACGCCTTGTAAATAACTGCTCAGTGCCATTATATTCTGTAATTGGGGCTCTGGGGATGTGTAAATTGTGCTTAACATGTGATCGACTCCTTTGATATTGTCCTTGACGACATGGGGATTTATATACGAATTGCCTTATGCTTTTGACAACTATCAGATAATGTGGAAAGACTCGATGGAATAGGGATTGAATATTGAACCGAATTGTAAACCGTAAACTGTTGAATAAATTGAGGACATGTGTATTGCGTTAGAAATTGATTGCTTCAGTGCTACCTCTGTTGATTCGGGAATCAGTATCTAGATCCACTTTATATTCCTGAAGACTTTTGATTAACCTTTGATAACTTTTATGAGTCACTAAACTAAGTACTGAATCGGGTTGTGAATTGCGGAATTATTGAAGAATGAGTTGAACTTCTATGACGAGAAATGGACCAAACTTCTATGGTAAAGTTAGTTGGCATTTGAAATAAATATGTTGGCAACCTATTGCGAAGAAGGAAATTGTTGAATTGTGTCTAAATGTTTTCGGTGCCAACAAGTCAAAGTTGAATAACAGATATTGGCGGAACTACTGCAACCTCTCTCTATTTCGGAATGGGAATGGGAATATGTGACTACGGATTTCATTGTGAGACTACCTCGGACGCCCAAGGTATAAGTCCCGTTTGGATTACTGTATGTAAAATCATTAAGTTGCTCATTTTCTCCCTGTGAAATTTTCGTATGATGCTTATAGACTAGCCGTTGTTACATCAATAAGATTGATTGTTTGCATGGGGTCCTAATATCTATTGTTTTAGATAGGAATCTTAAAATGTGTCTGAATTCTGACAAGCCTTCAAGAGGCAATGGGGACTGAATTGTGATTCGGTACTGCTTTCCATTTGAAAATTGATGTGTAATTTGAAAGGACTTTTGGGAGAAATGCTCCAAATGTGAGCAGTAGATTTCTCAGGGAATTTGGAAGATCTATCCATTGTTGGCAGACCTTGCTTACAACCGCAGCTTACACTCTAGTTTTGGTGTGACACCATACAAGCCTTGTATGGAGGAAAAAGGTAAGTCTCTGACTGTTTGAAACAGAGTGTTGCTTGATTGTGAAACTAAGTAAACGAATATAAAAAAGGATTGGAACCGTTGAATGAAAAGTGTTCCGAATTGGGTTCGACTAAAGGTGAAATAAGTTAGAGGACCAAACTTTCTAAAGGGGGGAAGACTGTGATAACCCTGTTTCGTACTATGCTAATTGGTCCTTATTATGAATATGATTATGTGTTTGATATGTTTATGTGTACCATTTATGTGAAAATATGTGGTTTTGAATTTCTATCTGTTCACCGTAGGAATATCTGTTTGATTATCTGCTCTGGAAATTTAAATTGAAGGTCTTATCGGCCACGAAACCCGAAATTGACTACGCCATTGTGATTAGCGTAATTTTTAGAGCCTACGGTGAAATTTGATTGAAAATTGATTCGGATCAGATTAAATTGATTAAATTAATGAATTAGTGCCCAATTACTTTATTATTATTGTATTGAAGTTAGTGGAATTGGTTGTAATAGAGCACTACACCCTTAATTCTCTCTTTAGCTTCATTTAGCTGATTTTGAACTTAGAGAGAGAGAGAGAGAGAGAGCTGGCTATAGAGAGAGAGAGAGAGAGAGAGAGAATTGTGTAATCTTGGCTCAAGGTTTGGGGAATTTGAAGATTAAACTCAAGAATTTGCTATAGTTTGGAAGATTAAGCTCCTAGGTAAGAGAATTCATGAGTTTAATGTGTAATATTGGGAATTCAAGATTGATTGATGGTCAAGAACATGAATTAGTTTGATTATAAGGAAATTGAGTTGGTTTTGTGAATTTGAGGTCTTAGAACACATGCACGTAAGAAATTACCATGAATTTCCATATTTGAACACAATGTGTATAATCTATGTTGAATCTTGTTTGAAATCTATGTATTTTATCATCTCTTCACCAATTAAGTTGATATGAATGGATATTTCTCACATTCAAGAGTAGATCATGGAGGTCTGATCTTTGCATGTTTGAATTTGATGGGTTGGTGATGAGTTTGGGTTAATTTGAGGCTTGCATGTAAGTAATTCAAGAAATTGAGCTTCATTGTGTTGTAATTTGGTGTTGGTATCATGTTAGTATATGTATATGTGAAATTTGAGCCATGGCATGCAAGAAATGTTGGTCAGAGTGTTGGATTCGAGCTCAAGAACCATTCCTGAAAACCTAGAATTTTTGATGTCTGCTCGAGCAGGGGAACCGCCGCTCGAGCGGGGATTTCGGGCTCCCAGTATTTTCTTGCAGGCATGGTGTCCGCTCGACCGGGGAGCTATGTAGGATGAACTTCCGCTCAAGCGTCCGAGTTTACGCTCGAGCGTAAAAATGATACAACTAGCACTTTTGCAGACCTAATGGGTCCGCTCGAGCGGGGACCCTGTTTTTTGAAATTTTGAAAGGGTATTCTGTGTTTCGTTTTTCGTTCTCTTTCACTTGCAAGCACTCTTAGGCAAGCATTAAGCATTGTAATTGAGTTAAAGAGATAAGAATGAAGCCTAAAGAAGAATATGTGAATTAAAGAACGGATTGAATCGTTTGTGACCCATATGTGCTATATGATGTGTAGGGTCAAGCTCCAGGGTAAATCCACAAGCCGATCACTGTGAGTAATGTCTTAACAAGATATTTGAAATATGTTGTTGTCCAATTGTTTACTTCTATGTAAGTTTTGTAAGTTCACTAATTTGAATGGTGGACAACGGTTGACATGAATGATTGGGCCGAAGGCCGATTGACATGAATGATTGGGCCGAAAGCTGATTGACATAAATGATTAGGCCGAAAGCCGATTAATACAAGTGATTGGGCCAAAGGCCGTCTGCTGTAACTGTTTCAAAGATTGCTTATATATCTTCCTTATTGATATTATTCACTGGGCTTTCGCTCACGCTCATTCATGTACATGTAGGTGAGCCAAGGGACGTCCAGAACCAGCCTCGGTGAAATTGTGAGAAACAGTCAAAGTTTTGAGGAGTCAGCCCAAATGTCTCACGCACGAGACTGTCTTCGCCTTTGTCCTTTGTTCATAGTTTTGTTATGTTGGCGAAAGCATTGGACTACTTTTGTATATAAGTCTTAGGTTCGACTGACTTAAACTTGTATGATCCTGTATATGCAGTGTTCTATGTTAGTACATATTTTGATGTGGGTTATTAACATATAAATGTTTGGAATGTTATAGTGTGCATATAAGCACAGCTCTATGGACAAAGTTTTAATTTGCTTCCGTTTGGCCCCTTTACTCTAATGAGTTTTGTTTTATTTGGTTTGAGGCCGTAGGTAATCTCGTGATTACTGGTTGGTAATGGCCTTAACCCATAGGGACTGGTTCGGGTCGTGACATCGGACAACTGTGGCGGTAAAGCTAAACGGTATGCAACCTCCCCAATCCTCTCAAGGATCTCAAAGGGACCAATAAACCGAGGGGATAAGTTCCCACTCTTCCCAAACCTCATCAAACCCTGCCTAGGTGATATTTTTAGAAAAACATGATCACCCGTCTCAAATGCCAAAGGCCTCCTCCTACGGTCGGCATAACTCTCTTGGCGACTCTGGGCTGTAACAAGCCTACTACGGATAAGCTCAACTTTCTCTGTCGTTTCCCTCACCAACTTCGAGCCCAACAAAGGTGCATCACCCACCTCGGCCCAACAAACTGGAGACCTATACGGTCGGCCATGCAAGGCCTCAAACAGTGCCATACCAATACTCGATTGGAAACTGTTGTTGTAGGCAAACTCCACTAAGGGCAAATGCCTCTCCCACGACCCACTAAAGTCAAGGACACAACCCCGAAGCATATCCTCAAGGATCTGAATAGTGCGCTCGGACTGCCCGTCAGTCTGAGGATGATAAGCCGTGCTAAAGGTCAACCTAGTGCCAAGGGACTCTGCCACAACCTAGCAGTAAAACGCGAATCTCTATCTGAGACGATCGACACTAGGACCCTGTGCAACCTCACTATGTCCCGAACATACAAGTCGGCAAGATGATCCACCGAAACTCTCACGCGTATAGGGATAAAGTGCGCCGACTTAGTCAACCGGTCTACAACCACCCAAATAGCATCACTACCTCGCTGAGTCCTCGGAAGACCTACAACGAAGTCCATAGTGACATGCTCCCACTTCCACTCGGCAATAGGCAAGGGTTGTAACAAACCCGCTGGCCTCTGACGCTCGGCCTTCACTTGCTGACAAGTAAGGCACTTCGATACAAAAACTGCCACATCTTTCTTCATACCCCGCCACCAAAACTGGCGACCCAAATCACGATACATCTTAGTGCCTCCCGAATGCACCGCAAGGCGTGAATGGTGAAACTCTCGGAGTACCTCCTCTCGGTAAGACTCCAGCACAAACAAACGGTCTCGGTATCTCACACTCAGGTCGGGACACACAGTCAAACCCTTCTTAACCTTCCCACTGGAGATCTTCTCCCGGAGGGATTCTACCTCAAGGTCACCTCTCTGCGCCTCTAACACTAGACTCACAAGTGTAGGCTGCGCAACAACAGAAAACAAGGCCGCAGACTTAACAGATTCACTCAAAAGCAAATCAAACTTGCCAAGTGCACCCAACATTTCCCACTCCCAAATGGTTATACAAGCTACATCACTAATGGATTTTCTGCTAAGGGCATCGGCCACAACATTGGCCTTTCTCGGGTGATAGCGCAACTCAAAGTCATAATCCTCAATGAACTCCATCCACCTCCTTTGCCTCAAATTCAAGTCTCTCTGTGTAAACAGATACTTCAGACTCTTATGATTCAAGAACACCTCGAATCTTTCACCATAAAGGTAGTGCCTCCAAATCTTCAAGGCAAAAATCACAGCTGCTAACTCTAGGTCCTGTGTAGGGTAATTCCTCTTGTGTATTTTCAACTGCCGCAAGCCATAGGCTACTATTTTCCCCTCTTGCATCAGCACACAACCCAAACCCTCTCATGAAGCATCACAACAAACTGCATAGCCTAAACCTCTCTCCAGAATAATCAAAACCGGAGCAGTGGTAAGTCTAACTTTCAACTTTTGGAACAACTTTTCACAAGTCTCACTCCATACAAACTTGACCCCTTTCCGCGTCAATCTAGTCAAAGGCGAAGCTAGCCTGGAGAAATCTTTCACAAACCGACGGTAATACCTAGCTAATCCCAAAAAACTGCGGATCTCAAAAACACTCTTAGACTGTGCCCAATCCTACACTGCCTCTATCTTGGATGTATCAACGGACACCCCTTCCCCGGAGACTACATGGCCTAAGAACTTAACCTCTCTTAGCCAGAACTCACATTTCCCAAACTTAGCATACAGCTTATGGGCTCTAAGCAACTCAAGCACCGCTCTCAAGTGTTCCTCGTGCTCTTTCTCAGAGGGTGAATAAATCAGGATGTCGTTTACAAAAATGACCACAAAGCGATCTAAGAACTCCCGAAAGATCCGGTTCATCAAGTCCATAAACACTGTCTGTGCATTGGTAAGCCCAAAAGGCATCACCAGAAACTCATAGTGGCCATACCGCGTACGGAATGCCGTCTTCGAGATATCTTCCTCCCTGACCCTCAACTGGTGGTAACCCGATCTCAAGTCTATCTTAGAGAAACAACAGGACCCCTTCAACTGGTCAAACAGGTCATCTATAAGGGGCATAGGGTATTTGTTCTTAATCGTAGCCCGATTCAATTTCTGGTAATCGATGCGAAGTCTCAAAGCCCCATCTTTCTTCATAGCAAAGAGGGCCAGTGCTCCCCACGGCGAAGTACTAGGGCGAATGAAGCCCTTATCTAGCAATTCCTGGAGTTGAATCTTCAACTCACTCAACTCGGCTGGAGAAAAACGATATGGTGCCATAGAAATCGGCGTCGTGCTGGGCACTAAATAATAGAGAATTCTACCTCTCGATGGGGTGACAAACTAACAAGATCCTCGGGAAAGACATCTGAGCACTCACAAACCACTCTGGGTAACTCAATCTGGATCTCATCACACTCACTACTCATAAAGCTAGCGAGAAGACCACTAAGCTCACTTCACCCTCGCGGATCATACATTGGTGGCAAAACACTACCAACCCGATCCCCCAAGAAATGGAAACAATCCCCGCTCAAGGTACATACAATGATCCTCTGGCAGTAGCAATCAATAACAGCCCGGTATGACAATAACCAGTCCATACCCAAAATCACATCAAAACCCAACATAGCCATAACTACAAAAGAAAATGGAAGCTGGCGGTCAGTGACCTCGATATCACAACCCCTACACCCATGTTTCAAAATCAACTCACCCCCAACAGGTGATACAACACAAATAGGAGATGCTAACTGCGCCAACTCTAAACCAAAAATAAAAGCAAATGCAGCAGATATAAAGGAATAGGATGCACCTGTATCAATCAACACATTAGCAACCGAGTTGCAAAACAGAAAATTACCTCTCACAACAGATGAAGCCGGTACAAGATCCTGCGCGGTAACGACATACACACGCCCTGAAGGCCCCTGATCTACCTGCTCACCTTTCGGAGCAAAAGACTGTTGCACCGACTGAGATCATGGGGGGCCTTGATTGGCCCTCGAGGCCTGAATAGACTGAGCTGGTTGATAACCCTGCCTCAACCCAGATGCACCAGATGTGCCACTCAACTGCGGGCAAAACCTCTTCAGGTGCCCCGTCTGACCACACTGGTAACAAGAGAGCGGCTGGCCTCTGCCCTAATTTTGGCTCTGAGGACGAGCCGAAGATGAAGATGCGCTCTACCCTCCTTCCTTCTGTGGGCAAGCTGGAGACTTGTGGCCCAGCTGACCACACTTGTAACAGGTAATGTCTCTCTGACTGCCTCGCCCAGAGCCTGAACTCGGCACTGGAAAGGTAGATCTCGCAAAAGCACCCTCAGACTGTTGAGGGTTAGAACCCCTCTGCCTCCTACCGTCCCTCTGGCCATCCTGACTCCTCTTGGAGCCCCTCATCCTCTCCTCTTTCTCATGTATAATAATCTCCATATGGGCCGCAGCATCCACAAGGCGCCCATACTACCGAGTCATGGACCCCGCAACTCTAGTCTTGAGCCCGTGCCTCAACTTCTTCTCAAACTCAAGACAACGACATTCCTCAGACGTCACTAGCTCAGGTGCGAACCTGGATAAACTGGTAAATGCGGCCTCAAACTCAGTCACTGGTGTATTCAGTTGCTTGAACTGACAGAACTGATCCCTCAACTTCTCCCTAACAGTGGGAGGCAAATACTTATCCTGGAAAGCATCTACAAAGGCCTCCCAAGTCCCACCAATTCGATCTCGTACGAACTTCCACTACTGACCCGTGTCTCCCTTTAACTGGAAAGACGCCAAGGTCACCTTCAATGCCCGGTCTTCGATGCCAAGCATCTTAAACGTCTTCGATGCCAATCATCTCAAACGTCTTCTCATCTGCTCAAGCCACTCATCAGCCATCAGTGGCTCTTTTGGATCCCCCAGAAACTCATCCGGATTAGACCGGAAAAACTCCCTTTTTAGAAAGGAAGGCCCTGCCTCAACTACATGGGCCTAGGCTTGATTCTCAGCCCTGAGAATGCCTATAGATTCCCTTAACGCTCCGGCCATCTCACGGGCTAAGGCGCCCATGGCCTGTTGACCTACTGGCTCGGCCACATTGGCCTGACCAACACCCTCCTGTTGCGCCGAGATCTCATCCGGTATAGGCATCTCCTGCCTCCTAGGCCTACCTCGCCTACCACCACGTCCTCATCCTGACATCCTAATAAAGGTAACGAAGAACATTAGCACATTCATAAATGTGCCGAAGCTACAACACTCGCGTCCTAATGCATTGGACAACAGTAATTCATTCCACGTAAGCACATAATCTCATAAGCACTTACGAATCTCATTTCCGAATAATGATAATCCCAAGGCGTTGCTAGAGTTCCAGTTAAAAACAGCATTGATCAGGTGCTTTTCCAACAGGACTCTTAGAAACCCAAGGATCCAATCAGCATCCTAGAAACTAAATCCCATACCCATATAGTCACATAAACATGTTATCAAATAAACATATAACATCATGCATAAGTCTCTCACAAGCGAGACAAACCCATTGTGATACTAATCACTTCCCACGTACCCAAAGTATTTGAACCCGGTATGCTCTGATACCAAGTTGTAACGCCCTAAAAAAAATACACATAAACCCAACATTTGTGACAGACATAGACAAGAGAATAAAATATATTTCCATTCATTAGAGTATTTTTACAAAAAGTAATACATGTTGACAACACAAGTAAATGTCCAGTAGGCTCACAACTTTCCAAGTCAACACTTGTTTTCAACAAAATAAGAGTTCTAACTCTTTACACAAAAGCCCTAGGCTTGAATTTACATGTATCACCAAAAATGACAGAATAAACAAAAGAGTCTTCGACTCCCAGAACCTTCCAAGCTATGTCCTTGGAGGTGGCATAACACCTGAACCTGAAAATGATGTCCCATATAGGGTGAGCCAACGCCCAGTAGAGATATGCTAAACATAATATGAGCAATAACTAAAACATTAGCATTTGGTAAATGTTACCACTTATGAATTAACTTACAACATTACCCAGTTCCATGACAAATATGTCCATGTTTCATTCCACTTTCCTTTACTTAACCAATTTTCAATTTATGAACATGGCTCAGAACCTGGCCAAACAATTTAATGAGACTACAACTCATATCAAAACACTTCCTTTTCAAATGAGTTAACAACTCATATCAACAATACTTCAATTTCAAATGAGATAACAACTCATAATAAAACACTTCCATACTTCACAAATGATACACAGATTTGCTGTATCAATGGACACAGATTTGCTGTATCAATGGAGTCCATCCCCTATCTCCTCCCAAATAACATCCGGTTTAGGAGTCCATCCCCTATCTCCTCCCAAACCATGGAGTACATCCCCTATCTCCTCCCACACAATACAATGTTTATAAACACTTATCATATACAAGATCAATCAATACACATATTCGATATATGATTCTAATCGTCACATTCAATGACATATTCAACGTGATTAGTTTTAGTTCACCTAATCATCATGCAGTGTCTACAACAATCAAGACTATCCTCCATCGATAGCCCAAAACAATTATTTCTGAACAGATAATAAATGCATCAACAGATAAATTAACAACATTTTAAAAAATGAGTGATTAATCAATCCAACTCCACCATTCTTTCTCATAACTTTTCAATTTCACTATTTCCAAGCCAATTTCATTATTTCACAATGAAAGTCATTAATTACACTAATGACCCAATAAAACCCAAATATGGCATTTTTTTCATTTTTCCAATATTGACCCAAAGGTCCAAATATCATTAATAAACGTTCATAACCTCATTTTAAGACCCACATACACATATATAGTTCAAAATGAACAAAACCCCTCTTTTCAATATTTCAAACCTCAAATCCTAACTTCCCAAATCAAACCATTTATACATCTATGTTAAAGATCATAAATATGAATAGTTATCCCTACCTCAAATGGAGAGACCCAAAGGTGATGATGAAGAAATTTGAAATGCTCCAAAACCAAAGATTTTCGGATTGAAATGTAGCCCAAGCCAAGCTCTACACTTTTTGCAAAGAAACTAAGGGAGAAGATCACTCAAGCTAGATGATTTCTCAGAGAGAAGTTGTATTCTAGAGAGAGGAGCTCTCAAATGAGGGTTTTGAAAAGGTAGAGAGAGAGAATGTCGAAAAAGTGATCCAAAAAGTTATTTTTCGGACTGATATACAAATAGGTCCGCTCGAGCGTGGAACGCCCCGCTCGAGCGTCAGACACAGACTCACGCTCGAGCGTGAAAAACGCCGCTCGAGCGTCAAATGCACACTTCCAGAAGTTTTGCAGACGAAGGTCCCCGCTCGAGCGTGAAAGTGGACGCTTGAGCGTCCGATGACCTACAGAACAAAATACTGGAAGATGAATAATCACGCTCGAGCGTCAAAATGCCCGCTCGAGTGTCAAAAGCCCCGCTCGAGCGTGAAGGCCAAAATCTGGGTATCAACTTTTGGTTTCTAAACACAACCAACCTGTTTTAAATCTGCCCAACAGAACCGAAGACTCAAATACAAAGAGTGAAGGACGGAAACGGGAATAAGACAACAACACATCCACGGAACCGAGTCCAGAATACAATAAACAAGGAAGGGAAAACCGGGATCGCTATAAAAACTCTATTGTAACTCTTTCTCTTTCTTCTTAAATTTAAATGATGAACAAATGCATAAACACTGTAGAAAGCCAGAAGAAGAAGACGAAATTCTGAGGGAAATTTTTTGATACCAAAGAATGGCTAGAATGGAAGGCTTTATATAGAAGAGCAAGTGGCTTTTCTGAACAAGTACAAATCTGTTCAGATAGATTGAACAGATACAAATCTGTTTGAACAGATATAGATTTGAATTCAACAAGTATGAACCTGTTAAGGTGGCCTAACACAGGTAGGGAAACTGAACCAATTTATTTGAATTTTGAAACCGAAATTCAAAATTAAATAAATAAAATGCAAATGTTTTTGGTCCAAAAAGATAAGTATTGGGCCGGACAAGCCCAACCCAACCTCACACCACGCACTCGCGTCCAATTCCAAGCCCAGCCCAACCCACCCGACAGACCAGACGGAGGCGGTAGCGGCGCGCGCGTATGGTTTTTGTTTTGGGTCCAATGGGTCTAACCCACTTTATCCATAACCTCACCCTTCTACAAACTTGGATACCCCTTAGGGCCCATCCCAAGTATCCCAAGCTAAGCTATATAAACCCATTCAAAACCTTAAGCCTTTCGGGACAAGCACATTTTACAAATGTGTAGGAAATCTACCTAAATCCATTTCCACGAACCCGAAAATGCGCGTTGAATTCTCATTCATCCAGAAATGGTTTTGAGCAACCAAATACACGGTTTTATTCACTATGAGGCATTAAACATGAATCCAATGAAAAACGTTAAAAATAACGCTTAGGTCCCACTTTAATTAATGCTCAAAGTTAGTAAAAAATAAGGATTTTTCAAAGCTTTTCAAAGCCATTTTTCAACAATCCCCCACATGAATGGAATTCACGATGACGAACATGCAACAAGATGCAGACAAAGAAAGAGTACATTAAGAAGATACATCACATCGAGATAGATAGCTTTTGGCTTTGAACCTCCTCTAGGGAAAGCCTATCGGACTTTCTAGCTAAGCAGTGGACGCGATGCCTTGAACTGTTCAGTTGTTTGTGTAAGCCAAGACAATAGACTACACATAGTGTGTCCACAAACACAGTTTGGCTCTTACGGTTGTGTTGATTTTGGCCCTGAACAACGCCTGGTAATTCATGAGTGCTTTAGAGAATTTAGCCTTCTCAATTCTCATAGAACTGGCCTAGTTCACATTCATATAGGTGACTTCTTATTAAGAGTATCCTGTCATACTCCACTTGGATGTCCAAACTATAAGAATCATTAAAAGTAAAGCTTATCTTACTAACGCTACAGGTATCAATCTTCTTATCATAGAAATAGGTAGGAGTAAACCTCCTTAGTGATACATGAAGTCATCCATAATTTAGTTGTCCTTTTGAACCTAGATCTTGAGATCTCCAGTCAACTAGGTTGGGTTGCCATTATGGCGACTTTTAAGTAATAGGTTTTAATCTTATTCCCCTCAATAAATGGTACACTTGCTCTCTGGCTAGCCCTTTACTCAATGAATCCGCAATATTCTCCTTTGACTTTACATATTCTATGGAAATTATTCCATGTGAGAGCAAATGCCTAACGGTATTATGTCTTTGACGATTGTGTCGAGACTTACTGTTATATATATGATTCTGTGCCCGTCCTATTGATGTTTTACTATCATAGTGAATGCATTTAGTTGGCACAGGTTTAGGCTAAATTGGAATGTCTTCTAAAAAATTACGAAGCCATTATGCTTCTTCTCCTATTTTATCTAATGCAATAAACTCAGATTCCATTGTCGATCTTGCTATGCATGTTTTCTTGGAGGATTTCCAAGAGACTGCAGCACCTCCCAAGGTAAAGACGTATCCACTAGTGGATTTTGAGTCTTTAGTATTCGATATCTAATTTGCATCGATGTACCTCTTGAGTACTACTGGATATTTGGTATAGTGTAAGCCATAACTCCGGGTATGTCTTAGATACCTAAGTACCTTAATTATCTCTTTCCAATGATCAGACCCTGGATTACTTGTTTACCTACTCAATTTGCTTATAGCATAGGCTATATCTGGCCACGTGCAATTCATTAAGTACATCAAGCTTCCGATTATCCGATAGTACTCTAATTGTGATAGTCATGCACCTGTATTTTTTGACAAATGAAGACTAATGTCAACAGGTGTTTTAGCAGGACGGTGTAGACCGCCCGAAACTCTCTCCTCGCGCCCCCCCTTTCGGAGAGGGCACGAATTGGGTCCGTGCTACTACAGTTCGGACTCCCGTCAAGGTTCTGAATCTAATCTCACAAAGTGCAATGTAAGACTGATAAATCACCAAATTGTCCAAATTTGGCAATTGGTTTTGGAAAATCAATTTTGAATCAAAAGCGCCAAACATGGACTGCTTCGCCAGATTATGGAGTCGCCACCTAAATATTTTGTTTTGAGAAATTTAGGAAACCCTAACTCGTGCCTAAGGCCACGTGTCCATCATCACCAAATTTGCCTCGGCTCGAGAACTTGGGTACGAAAGGGGAAGGTTCTGAAATGAGCACCCCTGCTCGCCCGATCAAAGGATCGGCCTCTACTAAACATGATATGTTCTTTTATAAACACATGTGTTCTTATTCCGGTTATTTAGCTAACTTACTATGTGATGCGCACAACACACAAGTATAGACTAAATCGCCTACATTGGAACAAAACAATTCAATGTTTGTTTTAAAAAATGGTTTGAATTTGCCACCTTCAAGTGGGCTTAGAATTGCGGATTTGCCACCAAACAATGTGGGCTTAAAACATGATGATTTGCCACTCTAAGTGGGCTTAAAACTCACATTTTGATGACTTGTTCCAATTCAAGTAATGAAGCCTTCATCCACAGGCATTCATGCAGTTAATCATTTAAGCAAATAGCCTCATGGCAAGCATGCTGTCATGGCAACACTCACACTCGTGCAAGATGCTAAAGCATAAATACTCACAGTGTACTCCAAGCCAAAACAGAAAACTAGTTGGAAATCAATGCATGATCCTAATTATGTTAAAATGCCTAACGCAACACATGCAAAATGCAATTAATAGGCTCGGCTATCTAAGATGGCATATGAATGCAGCACTTGATAACATGTATTCAAATAGGTATTGAAATACGATGCAGTTTGAATGATGCGCCGAGCCCGGTGCATGCAATACAAATGAATGGATGCAAACATGCAAGCATAAGGTATGCTAAACAAAACGTGCCCTAAACTAACCATCAATAGTTGATAAGTAAAAGGGAGAAAGAATGGGGTTGGAAAACATGCACACACACACGCATCCTTATTACAACATTGTACCCTCGCGATGGTGGGTTCGAATAAAAGCTAAGCTAATCTTCAGCTAAGCTAAGCTACTAATCTAATTAAGCTAATTAGACTATTACAAACCAAAAGGAATAACTAGTATACTACTTACTAATTATTACAACAATTAACTAATTAACAAATTAACTAATTTACAAATTCAAGTTAACTAACAAGTAAAGCTTTAAAAACTAAGCTGCTCCAGCTCTGTTTGAAGAAGATGAAGATGCATGCTTGGTTTTAGCCCCGAAAAGCTCTCTAGTTTGCTCTTTAGAGGCTCTATTTGCAGGGTGTCCTCAAGAATTTTTGCTGAACCTTACCAAAACAATGCTGAGGAGTGCACCAGTGACCTGCCGGCCATGAAGAGCTTCTGACGGCCACCTGCCAGCCAAAGATGGGCCTCTACCGGCCAACAATGCAAGGGTGCCGGCCATGAATGTGGCACTGCCGGCCACTGGTGTGCTGTGACACCAAACTGCAACAGAGCACAAAATAGAGAAAATTGAGGGTCTCCCTAGGAACTTGTGTGTACTATGCCACTCCATATCATCTCAGAACATCAAAGGAGGGAGATCATTGGATCCAAGACCATCAATCAAGCATATAATGCTTGATGGCCAAAGATCCAGTCTTGTACACATTCAATAAATGCACAATAAACAAGACACTAAGACCACGGTCTTATCATGAGTGATCAAAGGCAATGGAGACAAAGAGAATTGGCTCATTTTCATCACTTCAAGTATGAAATGAACCAATTCTTCTTGTGTTCAATATAATGTCCGATTGAACACCATGCAATGCAAACAACATGATTATCTTGGCATATTTTACTTGGTTGATTTTGTTTACACATTTTAGATTACCAATAAATTCCTTAATCGGTTGGTCCAATTATGAAAGTCCTCTAATGGGAAAGATGACAGATATTTCAATGTCAAAGTGGCATGCACAAGACTCTATCATGTAAGCAATACATGCAAAACAAGTTAAGGGCCCAAAACACTAAGGCTAGTGAAGAGCATCATACAAGAGGCATGCAATACATAGCACAAATCACCAAACCAACTCTGGACTGAGCTCAATCATGCCAAAATAATGGTCTAAACATGCTGAAATGGGAGCTCAAAATGCTAAAAGAACATGCACACATGTTGGCCTATAAGTGAGGCATAATACACAACCCTCAAAAGCCATGAAGAAGTGAGGTATATGAGAGTGTGACTGCACTATATGCACTGAAAAAACATGTTAAATGGTGCCATACCATGCAAACATCACATGCATAACATGTTGAAGGCCTCAAAACTCAAAGCTAGTCAAGACATTCACACAAGAGGCACGCAATGCATGGCCTAAACAACCAAATCAGCTCTGGACAGAGCTCAATCAAGTCAAAACAAAGGCCAAAACATGCTGAGAAGGAAGTTCATGAGGTGATAAAATCATACTCAGGCATTGGCTCACAAACAAGGCATAAGGCACAACTCACAAAAGCTATGAAAGAGTGGAATATGTGAGAGTGTGACTATGCTATATACACTGAAATCATGTGAGAACTGAGGCTAAGGCATGCAATCATCACATACAAAGCATGCTAGGGACTTTGAAACTCACAGCTAGTCAAAAGCCTTTACACTATAGCTATACAAAGCAAGCCTCAAAGGGCCAAGACCACTTCAAACAGAGTTTAAGCATGCTAAAACATGAGTAAAAACATGCTGGAGTGTAGCCAAAATAAGCTAGAATGGTGGGCTAAAGCATTAAGCATACAAGGCTAATTAACAAGATTACACTACAAGTGTAAGAAGCATGCAAGCAATAACCAAACCAGCCTAAAACAGAGTTAGAGCAGGCCCAAAAAGTCGCAAAACATGCTTGAACTCAGCTTAAAAGAAGGAGAAATGCATGCTCATTTGGTAGGCCAACAAGACATGCAAGCAAGACAAGAGGAGAGGGGACCACCCCCTCCTATTTGGGACCTCAAAACCTTCTTTCCACCACTAAAATTCCTCTGGAATTCAGTGGTTAAAAGGGCAAAAAGAGATAGTTCCAAAAGCTTTAAAGGATGGCCCAGAAGCTTAGCAAATAAGGCATACAAGCGGGTGAAACACCCCCAACTCCCACAGGGCCTCAAACGAACATTTTTAACACTTAAAAATAGAGCTTTTTTTAGTTAACAACCAAGCCTAAAATAGCATGCAAAGGTGGCTAATATGGTATACAAAAATAGGCTTAAAAGTGGGAATATGCTCACCCTCGAAGCACAACAGCAAGCTGACAACTTCTGAGCCAAAAACCATCTTTTTGATCTCTAAACAAACCTTCAAGGACCTCAGCTCCAAGGTAGTGGTGTTTGACTAGGTGTTTCTTTGCAAAAATGTGAAGAAAACACACTTCTAAGCACTATAGAGCACAATATATATATATAGAGAGAGAGAGAGAGAGATTTTGTCTCTAAAATTTCTTAACCTCCAAATAGGGGGAAAGGCCTCCCCTTATATAGGCAATGTAAGCAAAAGCTTGCTTGACAAGCTTAAAGCTTGCTTTCATCCCTCCATACGTGTATGGAGGATGGCTCAGTGAGCCACAGCTGACTCAAAATATCTGAGAAAATATCTTTTAAAACAAAGGTGGCCGGCAATGCCTCATTTATGGCCGGCAGGGCCTAGCCCATGGCCGGTAGCCCTTTATGATGCCCGGCAAGCCATCAAGGACACCACAAAACAAAGACCAACATATGGTCCAAAAATGAGACAGAATAGAAATAGGGTTTGGAAGGATCAAACATGG
This sequence comes from Camellia sinensis, assembly GCF_055761805.1. Taxonomy (NCBI): domain Eukaryota; kingdom Viridiplantae; phylum Streptophyta; class Magnoliopsida; order Ericales; family Theaceae; genus Camellia; species Camellia sinensis. The sequence goes on along the minus strand of NC_138962.1, from coordinate 174,431,792 downwards.
AACATTCTGTCGTGAAAGTCAGACACTCAACGAGCAATCAAACTTGTTGCTGGATGAACCTACAAGAACATCCATGTCTTGAGGACGGTCAAAAATGGGGTGTCTACAGTTGCCCTTCTTTGACAGAACTTGAAAGTCATGAGATGACGGAAGTGAATGTCAAAGCCCAAAGACGATCCATTTTTGACAAGGTCGAAGACTCAGACAAACATTTAATATAACAATATAGAGATGCGCCCGCAGGCTGGGGCAAAAATGACATGCATGATGCAAGAGCATAACTTATGATTATGCAAAGAGAGCTCTAATGAAGCATTTATGCAAAATAAATATAACAATTTAAGCAAACCGACAAGTTGTAGCCGTCTTACTCATTTCAAAAGAAAGGATGTAAGAAAATTATGCAATCTTAACTACGGCTTACGCAAGAAAGACAAAAAGTGACTATCGGGAACACCCAAAGTCTCAAACGAAACATCTCTTAGCGTATCAAACGCGAAAGGAGAAGGACTATGCAAGAAAGCGCAGTCATCCAAACGCATGTCAAACGCGAGAGGAGAAGGGAATCCAAACGCGTGTCAAACACGAGAGGAGAAAGGTAAACCAAACGCATGTCAAATGCGAGAGGAGAGAGGTAACCAAACGCGTGTCAAACACAAGAGGAGAAAGGTAACCAAATGCGTGTCAAACGCGAGAGGAGAAAGGTAACCAAACGCGTGTCAAACGCGAGAGGAGAAAGGTAACCAATCGCGTGTCAAATGCGAGAGGAGAAAGGTAACCAAACGTGTGGTAAATGTGAGAGGAGAAAGGTAACCAAATGCGTGTCAAATGCGAGAGGAGTAAGGGTAACCAAACGCGTGCCAAACGCTAGAGGAGAAAAGGTAACCAAACACGTGTCAAACGCGAGAGGAGAAAAGGTAACCAAACGCGTGTCAAACTTGAGAGGAGAAAGGTAACCAAACGCGTGTCAAACGCGAGAGGAGAAAGGCAACCAAACGCGTGTCAAATGCGAGAGGAGAAAAGGACGTGTCAAACGCAAGAGGAGAAAGGTAACCAAATGCAAGTCAAACACGAGAGGAGAAAAGGTAACCAAACGCGTGTCAAACGTGAGAGGAGAAAGGTAACCAAACGCATGTCAAACGCGAGAGGAGAAAGGCAACCAAATGCGTGTCAAACACGAGAGGAGAAAAGGTAACCAAATGCGATGTGCAAATGAAAAGGTACATAACAATGCATGGGAGACGTGCATAATAATGCAAGTGAAACGGTGCATAACAATGCAAGTAGAACGATATATAACGATGCAAGTGAAAAGGTGCATAATATATGCGAGTGGAACGTGCATAACAATGCAGGTAGAACGGTGCATAACAATGCGAGTGGAACATGCACAACAATGTAAGTGGAAAGGTACATAACATGTCTTGTGCACAATAATCAATGCATGTGCGATGTAATATGTTCAATGAAGAAATGCGCGTCTTGGAAAGACCGATTTAGTTGTGACCTCCGATTTACCTCTTGGAGGGGTGAAATATATTTAAAAAGGATACTCCTTGTTTGAGTTGACGGGCGATGATCCTCGCGCACTGCAAATGTGATTCTGGGCTTCCACGGAGGCATTTTGAATCAAATTTTGAGCATAACCTGCATTTTTTTGAACCCAAGGACACATATCAGGGTGGAAGAGGTAGGGGAAACTAGTGGAGTCCTGCCGGCCATCAGGGGATGTTGCCAGCCCCCTGCCAGCCATTAGTGGCCACTACCGGCCAATAATTGTACACTGCCGGCCATCGATGTGCCACTGCCGGCCATCAATGGCAGATTTGGGCAAAATGGTCCTTTGACCCATAGGTCTTTAAGTAGGGGTGGAGACACTTTATTTCCTCAAAACCTTCCTCCCTTGCTCTCTAGGTACTCCTTCTCTCTTGATCCGCACATTCTACGCGTTTCCCAACACCCTAGAAACATTTTCTTCGCGAAAACCCTTTCGTTCTCTTCGATTTGAACCGATCAGAATTTGATTTCAACGCTTCTTCCATCATTTCCACCGTTCAAGGATCATTTCCCTCGAGTTTCTCCCAAGGTTAGTACACTTTTCCCGGGTTTTCAACTTTCTTTGACTTTTCCTCTTTCCTAGGGTTTACTTTATTCAAAGTTCACCATTTTCCACATTTTTGCTCATTTCGCATACATTTTAGATGGCAGACGATATCCCACATGACGAGGGATTCCCCGCGCTTCCTCCGACAGAGTTTGTAGCGGACTTCGAGGCCGAGCCTGAGGTTGAGCCCAAGCCACTACCGCCGAGCATTCGCCCATTTGATTCGACGAGGTACCACCCTGAGATGCACATTATACCAGTTGCGGGAGGCATCAAGGCCTTCGCTGATTTTGCCGAGGACGCGTCAGACGACCTCTTGCTGAGAGAGCCTATGTCTCACTTGTCGGCCATAGCCGTAGAGGTACAAACTTCACTTTTCTGCAATACCACCTTTAACCGTTGCATTTCTTGCACTGTTTTGATTTGATTGCATCACATGCCTTGATCTGACTGTATTTCATACACTGCTGCTTCACATTCAACTATTCTTTCAATTGTACTTTCGTTGCTTGATCTAATTGCATCACATGCATTAACACAAGATAGATCTCGCTCCTTCCGAGGCTACGGTACCACAATAGCTCGAGATTGGTACGACGAGCTTCTATCTGGGGTCCGTGACTCATCGACGGGATCAACTTTGGTCCGTTTTGCTCCAGTTTGACACGGGTCACAGCGAGCTGCCCTGTCTTAGGGGCTCTTGTGGAGAGGTGGTGGGACACTACCAACTCCTTCCACTTCTCTTCCACGGGGGAGATGACGATGACTCCCTACGACTTCGCCATGATCACTGGCTTAGGCATTGGAGGTGATCCGATCCCCCTCGATCCTGACATGGGAGAGTGGAACGCTACATGGGTTGCACTTCTCGAGGCACAACCATCGACACTTCGGGCAGGTATGGTTCGATACAGCTGGTTTGAGGAGCAGTTTCGAGGAGTTGAGCCCAAGACCGTTGTGTAGACCGAGCAGTACGCCAGGGGCTTTCTCTTGTTCCTCTTTGGTACCACCTTGTTCTCGAACAGGTGGAATACCGTAGGCCTATACTTTCTGAGCGCATTGGTGGTGTTGCAGCGAGTCCCGTTCTACGACTGGGGCAGAGTCAGTCTCACCACTCTATACGGATATATGAGCTCGACCTCTTGGATGTGTGGGACCTTGATTGGTGGTTATTAGAGAGCCTGGGAGGTACGCAGCTTAGTTCCCCCTCTTCGCTTAATATCTCCCGCTTAGCATTTCCTGCTTTACATTTATGCAACACATGTACTTTCTGCATTTTCTGTATCCGCTCATACACTGTATGCTTTCTGCTTTGCATTTTCTGTATACGCTCACACCACACACTACACACACAAAGTCTAATCTCTTCTCTAAACTTGCAATTTCTACGCATTGTACTACATTCTATTCACTGTATTTTCTGTACTCTATTCATACACTGTATTGATCACATTTTCCTTGCAGCTGTGGGTGTACGCAAACTTCCCAGTTCTTGCCCCAGAGCCCATAGTGGAGACCCTAGCAACAGTCCTGTTCTCTCGGGTGTATGACGGCTTGCTTCGTCGTAGGACTCGAGAGAGCTTCATGTTCTTCTGACAGTATTTTGACACAGTCACGGCGCGCGAGGTAACCCAAAACATAGTCATGCTGCTTTTCAACTAGTTTGATACACATAGTAGTCAATTGATAATGACTAATCATTTGTTCATTTTCTTATCTTCAGATCGCATGGAAGCCATGGGACGTGATACCGTCAGAGGCCAGATTCGCATATGAGACCGCTAGGGTCGTGGCTCGCTACCACATCCTCTTTGAGAGACCAATCTGCCGCACTTGGTTCCTGAGTGAGCGCTTTATGCGCCAGACCTTGAGCTTGCCTGCCCTGTTTATACCGGCACCTCCAGCATCCATGAGAGAGACACATAGGCTCTCTGAGGAAGAGGTGATCTAGTTCATGGTAGGACTAGATGCAGACCTTTTCCGTATGGAGGGTGACTACGCGACCTTCATTCAGACGCATCTGATGCCGCCTCTGACCGGCATTCACAGAGGTGAGGGAGTTAGAGCTCCAGCTGCGAGAGGGAGAGGGAGAGCGACCAGATCTCGCAGGATGAGAGATCCTGAGGTGAGGTAAGAGATTGGATGGCCAGAGCTGCCGACTACATTGTCTTACCGGAGACGTTCTGGGCAGACTTGCCAGATCCCCATTGAGCCTGCACCAGCTGGTCACGCACTTGTCGGGGTTTGAGGCCCGACTCCGATATGCACCGAACTTCACATTTTGCATATTTATTTCCTTTCAACTATGCCTTATAGAATACTGATCCCTTCAATACACTTACAGGCACCCATTGAGTACATAGGGCAGGCCCTAGAGCTCGTGGCTTCCATGACAGACATGGTGCAGATAAGCCTGGATCTGCTCAGCCTCTACCGGATCCCGATAATTTTTCAATTTATATTTCATGCCATAAAGTTTTTTTGCTAACACATTAGCACTGCAACTGCTCCACACTTGACTGATCTGGCACATTACACTAAACACTACATCGACTGTTCACAACAAATACACTGTTCCCACACACGGCCCACGACATACATACACTGCAATCATCCACTGTTCACAGCAAATACACTGCAATCATCCACTGTTCACAGCACATCATCTACGATCATTTACTGCCTACAACACATCATCTTTTGCATCCCATATACACAGACTAATGCGTTCTCATAAATTGCCCTTTTTAGATTTCTTTCGAGATGCAAGCCCCATCATACGCCCCAGCAGGAGCAGAGGCAGGACCTTCAGCGCCTCCCCCAGCAGCAGAGAGAAGAGGGAGACGGGCTCAGACACACGACCAAGGTAGAGCCAGAGGCAACCGCAGCGAGAGTGGCCCTTCAGAGCCCGTTCTGGGCGATAATGATGATGAGACGAGCGAGGAGGCTGGGGTGGCGAGTGCACATTCAAAGTCCTCTGGGGATGGAGACGGTGACGCCGGCTCAGGTTCAGCTGGGGGCAAGGCTGGAGAGAGACTAAGGAGGGCGCTGATTCAGTTTCAAACAACGGAGCCGAAGATGATAGTGCTCCAGAGTCCGCTTGACCGAGGAAGAGGACAAAGAGGGCCTCTCGATCATGAGATAGACAACACCAGTTCAGACGCTTTTTGCTTTGTTTTCTTTTTTGCTAGTAGTTTTTACACATTGTACAGCCTTAGGCAGTTTTATTTTCTTTAAAACTTGTACTTTTGTAAAAAGAAACCATGATGGGAATGAAAACAGCTTTTTGGTTCAAAAGGTGTTACATTTTACATTCTAAGCATTGCATCGCATCACACAACACAAAAATGAGATTGATCTTGTTTGAAAATTGCACATTCAAAATACATTGCTCTTAACCAGGTAGTGAGCCAACTAACAACCAAAAGAACAAAAAAAAAATGACTCTATATAAACAAAACAAGTGCAACTCGATAAGCAAAATGCATACAACTCGATAAGCAAAGTGCATACAACTTGATAAGCAAAGTGCATATAACTCGATAAGTAAAGCTAAACAGTTACAACTTAAACAGACATGTTCAAGCTCGAAAAGAACCAAAACAAGACCTCGAAAGGTGCCGATAACAGAATACAACTGTTGAAAACAACTGAATCTTCACACATGAGGTCAATGGGCACCACAGAGGGACTGCCGGCCATGGGGAATGGCCTGCCGACCATCACTCTCCTCTACCGGCCATTAATGTGCATCTGCCGGCCATTGATGAGCCATTGCCGGCCATCAATGTGCTGCTGCTGGCCATCGATGGCAGAACCTCCGAAACGTCAACACCTATCCTCTACTCAATGCCTTATCTTCTATAAAAGTTCCAGCTTCGTGGGTTCTTTATTCTAACTCCATTTTTGCCCCCAATGGAAGCATTTCTTGCCCAAACACTCTCCGATTGGCTTGCAGCTTTGGATGGCTCAGAAAAGTTGAATTTCCGGGGTTTCAGAATAAATGCACTATTCACGTTAAGCCGCACCCCGCTGCGTTTTCCATTTCTCCATGTTGCGGCTAGGTGTTGGAATCTGGCAACTCATGTTCTTAGCTTCGGCGGACAAGAGATATGTCCCACTTTTGAAGATTTCTAAGCTTTGATAGAGTCTCAGCGTGATAAAGAGATCTTGCCCTAATTCCGATTTGGCCACATCCAAGCTCTAGGACTGATGTGTGGGCTTACTTTGCATGACGCTTGGTCTTTGATTCGCGACGGAGAACTGGATATTCCGAGCTTGATTCATCGATTTTCTGATGTCGGTGACTGCGGCGACCATCTTTGGCAGAGTTTTCGGCGACACGCCCTCGGTTATGTATGTTGTCTCATTTCTTGCTTGCCCCAGGCTCCGAAGGGTCTAGCGTCCGTTTGATTGAGGTTGCCCAAGGCTTAAAAGAGGGCAAGAGCTGTATTGGCATGACACTAGCTGAGACTCTAATGGGTTTGGATGCCTTCCATCGCCGGGAGACGACCAGATTCGCAGGGAGTCCACTACTCTTGCAGGTAATGTTTCCCACCTTTCTCATATGTGTATTTCTCACATCATTCGTCCCTCAGGCTCTGTTTTTCTCTCAAAATTCTTTCTCACTTTTCTCTCCACGTACACCTCTCTATTCTTTAATCTCTCTTATTTTTCATCCCTCCCTAGATATGGCTGATGGACAAGTTGAAAGTAGTGGACTCATGCCCAGCATATTCAGCACGTGACTATTTCTTTCGGCAACGACTAATTGATGCCCCAGATGAGGGATGGTGGTGCGAATGGATGTGCAGTTTATCTGCTATCGACATTGCTTGGCGTTGCCCCTGGCTTAATCTACCAGCGATGAGTTACAACATGTCTCGCCAGCCGGGCATTCAGTTGGTTGGCTTGACACACTGTGTCTTTTACTTCCCATTTTGATTCCGGCACCAATTTGGACATGACCAGACTTGTCCGGAAGAGGGGATAGAGTACCCTACTGCATTTCCAGTCCGAGGCTCACATCTGGCTCGGTATGCCACAGCATGAAGGACGAGAGAACTTCTAACCCCCGCTCCCAGTTTCAGTTGCACCCTTTCTGACGAGTGTATAGCTTGGCTTGATGAAGAGGCACAAACTGGGCCTACTTTGGCAACTGAAGCTTCCACAAGCTCTAGGAGGGGGCGCAGGAACACCTAACTTGACTATGCCCCGAGTTTATTGCTTTAATCTGTACTTTCAAGTTTTCTTTATGAATGTAATAAAAAATAACTTCAATTTGTACTCAAGAGTAGAAGAACTTTGTATTGAAATCAATGTAATTGAAAGTTGTGGGTACTAAAAATTTTTCGTTTGGTCCAAAAATGGTCGAAGTTGTAAAAAGATTAATTAGAGAAAAATCAACTTTTATTAAAACTTTTCAAAACCATTTTTGATATGAATCAAAACTGGACACGCTTGAAATTTGTCCTCGAGATGCATAACCCCGAATCCCAACAACTGGAAAGTTGCCCTTAGTCTAAATAGCACTGCACTGGAGATCACAACCGAGCTCTTGAATGTAGGAAGTGTTTATGGCTGGACTTCAGAATGAAGTTGCCTACGTATCGCAAATATGAGAATCATGCCTTACGTAGTTCGGTTCAGGTTCACTCGTGTATTAACACTCTTCTTTTGTGCTCTAACTTTTGCCAAGGCTGCCCTTTCTGGGTTTTAAACCTTGCGAGCTCAGTTTTTATTATTTCAAATTTTTTGTGCTCTAATTTTTGCTTAGGTCGCCCTTTCAGGTTTTCGACCTAACGAGCCACTCAATGATAGTATTTCTTTAACTTGTCTATGTTGATTGACTGGGAGAACTCAAGGCCATCTAGGTCCATAAGAATGACAGCTCCACCCGACCAGATTGACTTGATAATGTAAGGACCAATCCAATTAGGCCTGAACTTGCCCCTAGGGTCGTGGATGGGAGCTCAATTATCTTTAAGCACCAAATCTCCTTCTTTTAAATTCCTGGACTTAACCTTCTTGTTAAAAGCCCTGACAATTCTTCGTTGATAACCCTGGACGTGATACAGTGCTTTCAGCCTTTTCTCGTCAAACAACATGAGTTCTTCGAACCTGCTTTGCTGCCAATCTGCCTCAGCTATCTGGCACTCAGCTATAACCCGCAATGACAGAACCTCAACTTCGATAGGCAGAACAGCCTCCATTCTATAGACCAAGGAATACGTAGTTGCCCCAGTAGAAGTTCGAATTGAAGTCCAGTAGCCCCAGAGAGCAAATGACAGCTTATCTGGCCAGTCCCTGTAGGTTTCCACCATCTTTTGCAGAATATGTTTGATGTTCTTGTTGGCGGCCTCAACAGCTTCGTTGGTTTGCAGGCAGTATGTGGATGACTTATGAAAAGCCACGTTATATTTCTCCAACAAGTCGATCACCTCCTTCTTGAAGTGGGAACCATTATCTAAAATAATCTCATTCGGGACCCTGTAGCGACAGATGATGTTGTTCCTGATGAACTTAGTAACATGCGACGCCTTCAACACCGCGTAAGATTGGGCCTCAACCCATTTCATGAAGTAGTCTATCGCTACCAGAATGTACTCATGCCCGTTCGATTCCTTCGGAGTGACTGCCTCAATCACATCGATCCCCCAAACTGAAAATAACCATGGCGAAGTCATGTTGTACAGCTTCGACAACGGAATGTTTATGCGATTTGCATGAATCTGGCATTTGTGGCATCGCTGAACAAAGCCAATACAATCCTCCTCCATGGTTGACCAGTAATAACCCTGTCTAAGGATTTTTCGAGCCAGCATCACCCCGCTCATGTGCACTCCGCACTCTTCTCCATGGATGGCCTCCATCAGGCGCTTAGATTCTCCAGCATCAACACACAGCTTGTGCATCCCAAGATGACCCCGCTTGTACAGTTTTCCCCCACAGATGATGAACTGAGCAGCCATTCTTCGAATTGCCCTTTTGTCTTGGGCATTTGCCCCCAGGTGGATAAGCCTCATTTTCCAAGAAGTTCCAAATATCGTAATACCAGAGGTTTTGATCTTGTACCTCATCTATGGCAGCAATCAGCTCATAGGCCGGCACATACCGCTGCTCAATGATGATCGAACGCATCCGGACTCCAAAAGGGATGTCTATCATAGAAGATAGAGTTGTTAATGAATCAGTGAACCTGTTGTTCTCTCTTAACAGATGAGCGAAGTTCAGTTTTTCAAACCGAGGAATCAACACGTCCAAGGTCTGGTGATAGATCTTCATCTTTTTTTCTTTAACTTTCTAATCTCCTTTAGCTTGTGATACAACAAGGTTCGAGTCCTCGATGGCATCCAACCGTTTTGCCTCTAGTTCCAGGACGAGTTCCAGTCCAGCAATACATGCCTCATACTCTGCCTCATTATTCGATACTTTGAACTGGAGTTTGAAAGCTAAAGGTATACGGGAATTGTCGGGTGCTATCAGCAACACCCCTATACCATACCCGTACTGGTATGACGCTCCGTCAAAGTACATAGTCCAGGTTTCTCCTTCAACATGCAGAATGGCCTCATCTGGGAACAGATATTCAACTGCTTCATCCCCGTCCACTGGGTGATAGGCTAAGAACTCCGCTACCGTTTTTCCTTTCATAGACTTGCACGTCATGTACTTCAGATCGAATTCAGAGAAAAGAAGCAACCAATGGGCTAGCTTACCTGTAAGTGCTGGTTTATCAAAGAGATATTTGATGGGATCTAATCTCGAAACCAGTATTATAGAGTGAGCTAACAGGTAGTGCCTCAACTTCCCGGTAGCCCATACCAAGGCCAAACAAGCCTTCTCCAGTGGAGTGTAGCGGGTCTCATACTCCAGCATTTTCTTGCTCAGGTAGTAGATAGCCTTCTCCACTTTATCCTCAGATTCCTGTGCAAGCATGCAGCCCATTGTCATGTCGGTCACTGATAGGTACAGAATCAACGGTTTCCCCGGCTCTGGCGACGACAACACATGTGGGTTCTGTAAATATTGCTTAATCTGCTCGAAAGCAACTTGGCATCATTCATCCCAATGGAAATTCTTTCCTTTCTTCAGGAGACCAAACAGTGCTTCACAAGTCAAGATTAATTTTGCAATAAATCGTCTTATGAATTGCACTTTACCTAGAAAGCCTTGCACCTCCTTTTTAGTCCTTGGTGGTGGCATTTCTAAGATGGCCTTGATTTTGGAAGGATCGACCTCGATGCCCTCCTGTGTGATCAAGAACCCCAGCATTTTCCCTGCTGTAACACCGAAAGTACATTTCTGAGGATTCAGCCGCAACCGATATTCTCTGATCCGTTGGAAAAATTTCGACAAGGTGGTGTAGTGGCCCTCTCTTTCCTTGGACTTGACAATCATGTCGTCCACGTACACCTCAACCTCTTTATGGATCATATCGTGCAAAATCGTGGTTGCAGCCTGTTGATATGTAGCCCCAACATTCTTCAAATCGAACGGCATCACCTTATAACAGTAGGTCCCCCACGGGGTAGTGAAAGTAGTTTTCTCCCTGTCTTCGGGTGCCATCAAAATCTAATTGTAGCCTGAAAACCCATCCATAAACGAGAGCAATGCATGCCCAGCAGTGAAGTCCACTAATTCGTCAATATGCGGCAGAGGAAAATCGTCATTCGGACTGGCTTTGTTCAAATCCCTGAAATCCACACATACCTGAATTCTACTGTCTTTCTTCGGCACCGGAACTATATTGGCCAACCAAGTTGGATACTCAGATACTAACAGGAACCCTGCGTCGATCTGCTTGGTGACCTCTTCTTTGATTTTCAGAGCCCAATCCGGGCAGATCCTTCGGAGCTTCTGCTTAACAGGTCAAGCCTCTAGGTCAAGAGGGATCCGGTGCTGTACAATCTCAGGATCGATTTCAGGCATGTCTTCGTAGGACCACGTGAAAACATCTTTGAAATCTTTTAATAAAGAGACTAATCGCTCGCACTCCTCCGAAGACAACGTGGACCCGATCTGGACCAGCCGCGGGTCCTTCTCAGTACCAACATTAATTGAGGTGATTTCATTAACCAAAGGTTTTACAAACCTCTCTTACTCTTGATTAAGCAAATGTTTCAAAATCGGAGGAATTTCTTCTTCGTCGTTTTCATTAAAGTTTTGAAAGTCCTGATTAATGTAATAAACTAAAGGCACAGAAAAGTACTTAGAAGCCACAGCCGTACCATTCTCATTAATAACATCCAATCCGTTTGATCCTTAGGTTACAACAGACTTAAAGGAAAATGAAAAAGACAACCTGGATAGGACAGTGGCATCCGGGTTATCACCCCCAGGAATACCAGACTCAGACTTAGAAGAGCTAGAATCTGATTCTGACTCCACAGACTCAGTGGAATCAAATTCCAGCTCATTACCTGACCCAGAACTGCTTGACGAAAAGCCTTCCTCATACTGCCAAACGAGGGAAGGTGCAATGGATGCATCGAGAATGCTAGAAGATGGGCCCACAACCGCTTGATCCCCAATCATGGAAACTGAGAAGTTATCCCCCAAGCACTCCAGTACGATCTGAGGATCTGAGAGGAGACAAGCTAGTGCTACCTCCATTTCTAGTTTTGTGCTCTTGGACTCTTCCTCCTTGCATTGCTCTGCCTTAGCTGGTGGGTCTGTCTGCTCTTCGGCAACTTCATCCCCTGACAACTGAAGGTCAAAAAAGATCTTGAAGCCGGGCATACACCGCCTCTTTGAATTCAGCCATGGCTTTGGAAAGCCACAAAATGAGAAATCTTTCCCCTCCTGGACGAAGTGTCCATTCAGGGTTCCTTGGATAGGTCTGTGCACCAACTCGTAGTGCTTCTCAGCTTGCTTTGCCTTGGCTCTTCCAGCCATCTCTCTTCCTTTCCTTGCCCAATCCTCCTTGGTAGGCAGATAACCTAAACCAAAGGTATATGGGTTATGCGGCACTTCGGCCGATGCTGTGACGCATTTCCGGCCACTTCGTCCCAATCCCATATCGGGCATGTGTTGAAGCTTGTTCATGAGGTAAACGAATTGTGCACTAACGTATAGTCCCTCATTAACAGCTAGCATATCCTCTACAACCTAAGCCTCAGCTAAGGTGAATCCTGACAAAAACACATCCTCCACGCCATGCTCAATCTCCAGAACTGGTGTAGAAACCTTTGGCGGCGGATGTATGGACGAGTTCCCAAAAACTATTGCTACCCCCTTCCCATGGGGGTACTTCAACATCTAGTGTAAGGTAGAAGAGACTGCCCTCACATGGTGCAACCACGGCCGCCCAAGGAGTAGATTGAAGGTGGCTGGAACATCCAAGACATGAAACTCAATATCTTGCTGTCCCGGGCCAACATGAGTTTTGATCTGTACCGTCCCCATCACCTCCCGACTGGTGTTATCATAGGCCCGTATTACCTGGGCTGTAGGCACGAAATCTGCGGGCTCAACCTGATAGCATACGCCATTCTCGATGGACATACATTGATTGCAGACCCCGTATCGACCAGGACCACCGGTATCCATTTCCCCTTGCACTCCATAGAGATATAGAGCGGCTTGTTATGATCAGAGCCCTCAGGCGGTAGTTCTTTGTCTGTGAAGGTTAGGGTTGGTGAAGCTCCGCCCAGGAAAACCAACCCCACCAACTGCTCGGGTGTGGTATCAATCAAAAGCTTGGCCCTATCCATGGCTGTAAGGACGGCTTGTCTATGCACCCTCGAGGCCATAAGCAGTCCCCAGATAGACATGTCTGCTTGGATATTCTATAGCTGTTTCAGCACAGCTTCCTTCTCTAGCAGTTTTTCTTTCTGCCTCTCTGCTTCTTTGTCTTTCCCAGATGCCTCCAGCTGGTCCAAGTGCGGGGACTTGAAGTACCGCCCACTCTGAGTCATATGGTCAACCTCCTCGATCAACCAGATATCATCTGGTTGATTCTGTCCCCAGTTCTCGTCAGTGTGGGCAAGACGTAAGTCATCGTCTTCCCACCACATGCCATCGACAACCGATAGACAACTGTCCGGTTCCACCGCAACTGTTCCTGTGTTCGCAACACATTCTGCCCCCTCAGGTGCCTTGGCTTTTCTAGCCCTTTCGTCATTCTCTATTTTCTCCTACTCAAACCTCTTCAACACGGCTTCCTGTTCAGTGTCTACTGTACACAAATTGCCCAAATTCCGAGCAAAATTCTTCGCACCGGTGCTCTCCGGTGATTCTTGCTAATTCTCGGCCATTTCGGCCACTAAAGATGTTCCCGTCTCTGGTAGTCCCTGTTCTGATTGAGGCTCCTCAACAACATCTGGCTCATCACTGAGCCACCCAGTGGTATCTGCTGATCCATTTAGGTCAAACCAATTGATGCTCGCATCTCCCGGATCCTGCTCGTTAAAGAACTGCAGATTAGCAATGTCCTCCTCCAACTCCGCTAGGTCATCTAGCCCCTGACTCGATCCATCCTCCCAGACCACACTGATCTCTGCCCCAGTTGGCAACTCTACCCTTGGCTTAACCTGATCTGTTGACACAATATATCCACGTGAGTTGTATGCTTCCTCGGTAAAGCTCCCAGATCCCTCAAGTTCTAAACCAACACTCCCATTCTCCTCCATGGTCACCCCGGTTCTAACTTCGATAGTCACCACCACTAGCTCGGGCTGGGTTAGGGAGGTGCTCAACATGCACAAGTCTATGCTATCTGGAATGAACACCTCAGGCTTAGGTAGGTGGGAGGAAGTGATGTGTATGCTAGGATCAAACAGGCTGGCCGTTGTTTGGATGAAGTTTACCTGCCTAGGTAAAGGGTTTTGATTATGTGGTGGGAGAGGTTAGTAGTAACATTTGGTTTTTCTAGAGGCGCTATCACCTTATTGTCAATGAGATCCTGAATCTCATGACGTAGCCTGTAGCAGAAGTCGGTGTCATGGCCGTGTTGTTAGTGAAAAGCGCGATATTTGGCCTGGTTATGGGAAGAAGGAAGTTTGTTTGGTAATGGCCGCGGCTCTAAGGGCTTCAAATGCCCTTTCTTGATCAAGACTCCTAAGGTTTTAGACAAAGTCATATATAGCGGGGTGAATACTCTCTGGCATCAGGCTTGGTTTTTAGTAGGTTGTGAGCTGGGTGCAAAGGTTCCTGTAAACGGTGTGGCTGTTTTTGGCGTGGTGGTGACCATGCCGACGTTAGAAGTTCTTGCAGCTGCATTCGAACCTCGTGCAAATGCCCTCTTGGGCTGTTCCTTCTCCGGGTCGATCAGACCTTGCTTCATAGCATCCTCAATCTGTACCCCAATCTCGTGCAAGTCAGCAAAGGTGGGGAGGGGTAAGACTATCATTCTTTGCATCAGCTTTGGCTGTAGGTTGTACACAACCATTCTTATCTGATCCTTTTCGAGTGGCCGAGTTATCATCATAGAGGCCTTAGCCCTCCATCGAGTAACAAAGTCAGAAAAGCCCTCTTTCGGCTCTTGCTGGGTCACCTCAAGATCACGGGTCGTGACCTTGATTTGGGTGTTGTATGAATACTGGGCGAGGAAAGCCTCATACATCTCCTCCCAACTTCGTGTCACTGAATCTTCCAGCTTGGCGTACCAGATGGTTGCGATACCTGACAAGGTCCGACCAAAAAGGGAGAGCTTCTGTAATCTTGTCAAGCCCATCGGGCGCAAAACATCTGAAAACAACCTCAGGTGGACCATGAGATCTCTTGACCTGTCAAAACGGTCGATGTGAGGCATCTTGAACCTGTTCGGAAATATCACCGCCGAATCAGTGTATCCATTCTCTATGTCCGGGATTGAATTAACTCCCTGGGCTCGCTTGAACAGCTTTTCAAGCTTACTCACTTTCAGCACGGTTGGATCCACCTCGAATTCAAACGGTGTATCTGTTGAGAAGGCTGGTGTCTTTGAAGTCTACGGCAAAACTGGTGGCGGGACTGGCCCCGTTGGAACGTCAGTATTCTCCTGGACGGTAGCTGTTTCCCCGAGTATTGGAATTCTAGGTAGGGGTAAGGGTGGATGCGAAGCAAATGCTCCGGCTTGTTGTGGTTGCTGCTGTTGTTGAAGCCTAGCAATTAATTCTGCCTGCTAAGCTACAACTTCTGCCTGACGACCGGTAACCTTCGCCTGATGAGCAGCAACCTCTGCCTGATGAGCAGCATCCTGCTGCATGGCCTGCATGGTCTCCTGGAGTTGACGCATCATGCCCTCCATGCTGACTGTAAAATGCTGATCAGACTGAACAATTCTGTATCCTCTCTCTGAGATAGGAGCAGATATCTCAGCCCAACTGCGCACAAGTAAGGTGGATAAGGACCGCTGATCTAGTAACCGCTGTACTGGTGATTTGTGCCTGGACAACCTCTGTCTCGTAACCGAGGGTAAAGAAACCAACACTGGTTTTCCGTCAATTAGATCCTCAGATCGATGAACTCTCCCAACTCTGGTCCAGAGTGCTCGGGGGGTATCTGCCTTTCGGAAGCAATGAAGCAATACTACCTTGCAAAAAGATAAATAAAGCAAAAAAAAACAAAAATTAGAAAACGAACAGCATTCTGGCTTTAGATAAGGATAACATGCAGTTAATATCGTAAGCTGAACAAACTGTTCTCAAACACTGATCTCTGCCCCCAAATCACTGCCTCAAATCTGATACCCCCAAATACTGATGTCCTCAGACTAATACCCAGACTTGCAACTGATACATACAACCTGTAGAGATACACTCTGATAGCACATATCAAGCAAGTGATAGCCAAAACACCCCTATGGTGGGGTAGGGTTTCCATGTCCTAATTTCGTTAAAAGCTAGGGTTTCACTACGCACGCATGCGGTTTCAAACAACCTACATTCAAGTAAGCAACCTATCCTAGTTTGGAATGGTTTCGATGGCTTCCGATATGCAACTAGGTCGAATGGTCAAAAAGGGTGCCTCGGTAAAAACCAAGGCTTGTGTTCCCATCGTGGCAAAGCCAGTAACTGGTTAGCCTTATGGCACACTTTTCCAAGCAAGCCTCTGGCAAACAGTTCAGGAATAACATATGGCAAACACTATGACTTAAGTGCACCAATGCAAATGCAATGCAAAGAAACACATAAGTATAGATAAAACAACATATCATGAGTTCGAGTCAAGTTCTCTAAATCCCCAACAGAGTCGCCAGAAACTGTAGATAGCCCAAAACACTCTCCGTGCGCCCTTCTTTCGAAGAGGGCGCGAATTAGGTCTGTGCTACTACAGTTCGGACTCCCGTTACAGTTCTAAATCTAATCTCACAAAGTGCAATGTAAGACTGATAAATCACCAAATTGTCCAAATTTGGCAATTGGTTTTGGAAAATCAATTTTGAATCAAAAGCGCCAAACATGGACTACTTCGCCAGATTACAGAGTCGCCACCTAAATATTTTATTTTGAGAGATTTAGGAAACCCTGACTCGTGCCTAAGGCCACGTGTCCGTCATCACCAAAGTTGCCTCGGCTCGGGAACTTCGGTATGAGAGGGGAAGGTCCTGAAATGAGCACCCCCGCTCGCCCAATCAAAGGATCGGCCTCTACTAAACAAGATATGTTCTTTTATAAACACATGTGTTCTTATTCCGGTTATTTAGCTAACTTACTATGTGATGCGCACAACACATAAGTATAGACTAAATCGCCTAAATTGGAACAAAACAATTCAATGTTTGTTTTTGAAAATGATTTAAATTTGCCACCCTCAAGTGGGCTTAGAAATGCAGATTTGCCACCAAACAATGTGGGCTTAAAACATGATGATTTGCCACTCTAAGTGGGCTTAAAACTCACATTTTGATGAATTGTTCCAATTCAAGTAATGAAGCCTTCATCCATAGGCATTCATGTAGTTAATCATTTAAGCAAATAGCCTCATGGCAGGCATGCTGCCATGGCAACACTCACACTCGTGCAAGATGCTAAAGCATAAATACTCACAGTGTACTCCAAGCCAAAACAGAAAACTAGTTAGAAATCAATGCATGATCCTAATTATGTTAAAATGCCTAACGCAACACATGCAAAATGCAATTAATAGGCTCGGCTATCTAAGATGGCATATGAATGCAGCACTTGATAACATGCATTTAAATAGGTATTGAAATACGATACAGTTTGAATGATGCGCCTAGCCCGGTGCATGCAATACAAATGAATAGATGCAAACATGCAAGCATAAGGTATGCTAAACAAAACGTGCCCTAAACTAACCATCAAAAGCTGATAAGTGAAAGGGAGAAAGAAATGGGGTTGGAAGACATGCACACACACACGCACCCTTATTACAACATTGTGCCTTCGCGATGGTGGGTCCGAATAAAAGCTAAGCTAATCTTCAGCTAAGCTAAGCTACTAATCTAATTAAGCTAATTAGACTATTACAAACCAAAAGGAATAACTAGTATACTACTTACTAATTATTACAACAATTAACTAATTAACAAATTAACTAATTTACAAATTCAAGCTAACTAACAAGTAAAGCTTTAAAAACTAAGCTACTCCAGCTCTGTTTGAAGAAGATGAAGATGCATGCTTGGTTTTAGCCCCGAAAAGCTCTCCAGTTTGCTCTTTAGAGGCTCTGTTTGCAAGGTATCCTTAAGAATTTCTGCTGAACCTTACCAAAACAATGCTGAGGAGTGCACCAGTGACCTGCCGGCCATGAAGAGCTTCTGACGGCCATCTGCCGGCCAAAGATGGGCCTCTACTGGCCAACAATGCAAGGGTGACGGCCATGAATGTGACACTGCCGGCCACTGGTGTACTGTGACACCAAACTGCAACAGAACACAAAATAGTGGAAATGGAGGGTCTCCCTAGGAACATGTGTGTACTATGCCACACCATATCATCTCAAAACATCAAAGGAGGGGGATCATTGGATCCAAGACCATCAATCAAGCATACAATGCTTGATGGCCAAAGATCCAGTCTTGTACACATTCAATAAATGCACAATAAACAAGACACTAAGACCACAACCTTATCATGAGTGATCAAAGGCAATGGAGACAAAGAGAATTGGCTCATTTTCATCACTTCAAGTATGAAATGAACCAATTCATCTTCTGTCAATATAACGTCCGATTAAACACCATGCAATGCAAACAACATGCTTATCTTGGCATGTTTTACTTGGTTGATTTTGTTTACACATTTTAGATTACCAATAAATTCCTTAACCAGTTGGTCCAATTGTGAAAGTCCTCTAATAGGAAAGATGACAGATATTTCAATGTCAAAGTGGCATGCACAAGACTCTATCATGTAAGCAATACATGCAAAACAAGTTAAGGGCCCAAAACACTAAGGCTAGTGAAGTGCATCATACAAGAGGCATGCAATACATAGCACAAATGACCAAACCAACTCCAGACAGAGCTCAATCATGCCAAAACAATGGTCTAAACATGCTGAAATGGGAGCTCAAAATGCTAGAAGAACATGCACACATGTTGGCCTATTAGCGAGGCATAATACACAACCCTCAAAAGCCATGAAGAAGTGAGGTATATGAGAGCGTGACTACACTATATGCACTGAAAAAACATGCTAAATGGTGCCATACCATGCAAACATCACATGCATAACATGTTGAAGGCCTCAAAACTCATAGCTAGTCAAGGCATTCACACAAGAGGCACGCAATACATGGCCTAAACCGCCAAACCAACTATGGACAGAGCTCGATCATGTCAAAACAAAGGCCAAAACATGCTGAGAAGGAAGTTCATGAGGTGATAAATCATGCTCAAGCATTGGCTCATAAACAAGGCATAAGGCACAACTCACAAAAGCTATGAAAGAGTGGAATATGTGAGAGTGTGACTATGCTATATACACTGAAATCATGTGAGAACTGAGGCTAAGGCATGCAATCATCACAGACAAAGCATGTTAGGGACTTTGAAACTCAAAGCTAGTCAAAGGCCTTTACACTATAGCTATACAAAGCAAGCCTCAAAGGGCCAAGACCACTTCAAATAGAGTTTAAGCATGCTAAAACATGAGTAAAAAGATGCTAGAGTGTGGCCAAAATAAGCTAGAATGGTGGGCTAAAGCATTAAGCATACAAGGCTAATTAACAAGATTAAAGTGTAAGAAGCATGCAAGCAATAACCAAACCAGCCTAAAAAAGAGTTAGAGCAGGCCCAAAAAGTCACAAAAACATGCTTGAACTCAGCTTAAAAGAAGGAGAAATGCATGCTCATTTGGTAGGCCAACAAGACATGCAAGCAAGACAAGAGGAGAGGGGACCACCCCCTACTATTTGGGACCTCAAAACCTTCTTTCCGCCACTAAAATTCCTCTGGAATTCAGTGGTTAAAAGGGCAAAAAGAGATAGTTCCAAAAGCTTTAAAGGATAGCCCAAAAGCTTAGCAAATAAGGCATACAAGGGGGTGAAACACCCCCAACTCCCACAGGGCCTCAAACGAACATTTTTAACACTTAAAAATAGAGCTTTTTGTAGTTAACAACCAAACCTAAAATAGCATGCAAAGGTGGCTAATATAGTATACAAAAATAGGCTTAAAAGTGGGACTATGCTCACCCTTGAAGCATAACAGCAAGCTGACAACTTCTGAGTCAAAAACCATCTTTTTGAACTCTAAACAAACCTTCAAGGACCTCAGCTCCAAGGTAGTGGTGTTTGACTAGGTGTTTCTTTGCAAAAATGTGAAGAAAACACACTTCTAAGCACTATAGAGCACAATATATATATATATATATATAGAGAGAGAGAGAGAGAGTGAGAACTCTAGAGAGAGAGAGAGAGAGAGATTTTGTCTCTAAAATTTCTTAACCTCCAAATAGAGGGAAAGTCCTCCCCTTATATAGGCAATGTAAGCAAAAGCTTGCTTGACAAGCTTAAAGCTTGCTTTCATCCCTCCATCCACGTGTATGGAGGATGGCTCAGTGAGCCACAACTGGCTCAAAATATCTGAGAAAATATCTTTTAAAATAAAGGTGGCCGACCGACCATCAGTGGTGGCTGGCAGTGCCTCATTTATGGCCGACAGGGCCTAATGATGGCCGACAGGGCCTAGCCCATGGCCAGCAGCCGTCTATGATGCCCGGCAGGCCATCAAGGACACCACAAAGCAAAGACCAACACATGGTCCAAAAATGAGACATAATGGAAATAGGGCTTGGAAGGATCAAACCTAGAGCATTCCGTCGCGAAAGTCAGACACTTGACGAGCAATCAAACTTGTTGCTGGATGAACCTACAAGAACATCCTAGTCTTGAGGACGGTCAAAAATGGGGTGTCTACAGACGGTCGTCATGCTTTCCAAATTTCTCTAGAATTTTCTCAACATAATGAGATTGAGATAACACATATCCTTCAGATGTTCTAGTAATTTTTATTCCTAAAATTACATCTACTACTCCTAGATCTTTCATGTCAAACTTTTTGTTCAACATTTTCTTTGTAGACTTAATTATGTCATTATTGCTTCCAATTATAAGCATGTCATCCACATAAAGACAAGCTATGACATAGCCTTTGTCTGCACTTTTAACATAGATGCATTTTTCACATTCGTTTATTTTAAAACCATCCGAAAGCATAGCGTGATCAAATTGTTCATGCCATTGTTTCAGAGCTTGTTTTAATCCATAAAGAGATTTGACAAGTTTACAAACTTTTTTCTCTTGGCTGGGAACTTGAAACCCTTCCGATTGTTCCATATAGATTTCCTTATCTAACTCGCCATTTAAAAAAATGGTTTTAACATCCATCTGATGTATCTCCAGATTATACAAAGCTGCAATTGCAATTAACATGCGAATATATGTTCTTGTCACTGGTGAATATGTGTCAAAATAATCAAGGCCTTCCTTCTGCCTGTAACCCTTAACAACAAGCCTAGTCTTGTATTTGTTTATTGAACCATCTACTTTCATTTTTCTCTTGAATATCCACTTATATCCAAGAGGTTTCCACCCTGGTAGAAGATCCACCAGTTCCTAAGTATGATTTTGTAGTATTGATTCAATTTCACTATTCACAGCCTCTCTCCACAATGGAGCTTATGACTTGACATTGTTTCCTTGAAGTTTCGAGGCTCATTTTCTAACAAATATGTTAGAAAATCTAGACCAAATGACTTAGAGATCCTAGCCCTCTTGCTACGTCTAGGTTCATCTGCTTCACTATCATTTTTGTCTTCACTGTTACCCATAACAGTATCAAAAGTTCTTTTATTTGAACTTGTCTCTACAATTTCCTTGTATAGAAAAATGTGTTTAAAAAATGACGCATTCCTTGACTCAATAATAGTGTTTACATGCATATCAGGATTTTCAGATCTATGAACTAAAAATCTATATGCACTACTATTATTTGCATAACCAATGAACACACAATCAACGATTTTTGGTCCTATGTTAGTCGTTTTGGGCCTAGGAATTGCCAACTTGGCCAAACTCCCCCACACTTTAAGGTAATTGTAGGCAGGTCACCGACCTTTCCATAATTCATAAGGTGTTTGATTAAGTTTCTTGTGGGGTTCCCTGTTAAGGATAAAGTTAGCAGACAAAATTGCTTCTTTAAGAGTTTGACTCTCTCTCAGCAACTCCATTTGACTGAGGAGAATAGGGTGCAGTGATTTGGTGAATAACGTCATGTTCAGAACAAAATTTCTCAAATGGTGCATCATACTCACCATTTTTGTCACTTCTCACTATCTTAATAGTTTTGCCAAGTTGATTTTCAACCTCAAGTTTATATTGCTTAAAAACTTCTAAGGCTTCATCTTTATTTCTCAATAAGTAAACAAAGCAATATCGAGCGCAATCATCAATGAAAGTAATAAAGTACTTTTTACCTCCTCTAGTTTGAACAAATTTTAAATCACAGATATCTGTATGAATTAAACTTAGAGGTACAATACTTCTTTTTACTTTATTAAATGATGCCTTATTGAGTTTTACCTCAACAAAAGTCTCACATTTATGATTAGGATCAAACTCTAAGTTTGGCAAACATTCTAAAACAACAAATCTACGCAAAGAATTAAAATTGACATGTCCTAATCTACCATGCCATAAAAAAAAGAAGATTCAGCAATATAAATAGAAGATGTGTTCTTATTATTAATAGCCAAATTTGGTACAACAATATTTACATTGAGCTGAAAAAGCCCATCACTTATATAACCTCGCCCCATATACATGCCACTCTTGGAGAGTACAACCTTATCGGATTCAAAGACTAATTTAAACCCATTCTTGATCAACAATAACCCGAAAATCAATTTTTTGCGAATTTCTAGCACATGGAGTACATTATTGAGTGTGAGTTCTTTCCTTGAGGTTATTTTCAGCACAGTCCTTCCTTGTCCTTCTACAGTTGATGTGGAGGAGTTTTCCATAAAAAGTTGTTCCCTACTTTCCACCACTTTGTAGGTTGTGAACATTTTCTTATCTGCACAGATATGGCGGGTTGCTCCAGTATCTACCCACCACTCCTTGGGATTGCCCACCAAATTTGCTTTAGAAACTACTCCAGTAAGATTGATGCGTGCCACTCCATCAGAAAGATAAAAATCCCCGGCTATGTAGGCTTGTGCTGGCTTTTTGCTTGAACTCCCTTTGTTCTTGTGAATGTGACAATCCTTAGCGCAATGTCCATCTTTGCCTCACACAAAACACTTGCCTTTGAACCTCTTGTTGAACCCGTTATTGATCCCTTTATTGATCTTATTTGTGGATCCTTGTTTCAGACCATTGCCATCATGCTTCCACTTCTTGTTGTTGAACTTGGACCCTTGTCCATGTTCCACAACATTTGCTTTAGCTTGCATGACATGGTTTCCTGACTTCTTGTCAAAACCATGGTTGTCCTCCTCAATTCTGAGCCGCACTATTAGTTCCTCCAATTTCATCTCCTTGCACTTATGTTTTAGATAATTCTTGAATTCTTTCCAGGATGGTGGCAATTTTTCAATGATTGCCGCTACTTGGAAAGATTCACTGAGAACCATCCCTTCCGCAAGTATGTCATGGAGAATTAATTGGAGATCTTGAACCTGGCTAATAACTATCTTGAAATCTATCATTTTAAAATCTAGAAAACGGTCGACAACAATTTTTTTTGTACCGGCATCTTCTGTCTTGTACTTATGATCTAGAGATTTCCACAGTTCTTTAGCAGTGCTTTTGACACTATATACATTGTACAGTGTATTGTCCAACCCATTAAGGATATAATTCTGACACAGAAAATCACCATGTTTCCATGCATCAACTACGGCAACCATTTGCCACCTCATTTAGTGCCGGAGCTTTTTCATGAGTGAAGCGAGCCAAATTCAATGTAGTAAGATAAAACATCATCTTTTGTTGCCATCTTTTAAAATCATTTCCATTGAATTTTTCTGGATTCTTCCTATGATTTACCTGTACTGCCGGAGTAATCACTAGTACAACAGGTGTGGGGGTTTGAGTAATAACAGTCTTAATACTATTTATTTTAGTTGTTATAATTCTGGCGAAATAAAAAATAAATAAAATTGTACCAATCAAAAATTTATACAAAATATAAATTACACACAAAATATACAGAATAATATTTTGTAACAAAATTCCAATAATAAACAGTATATTACTACTATTTAAGAAATTAAACAGTATATGACTACTATTTAATTTTTCAAAACAAAATATTCATCTGTCTAAAAAATATAAATCTACTTTATGATTGTTACACCCAGCGGTGTGTGTGTGTAAATGAAATGTATAAATTAAATAAACAACAAAATAAAATAATTCAGAAAATAATTATATAAATTAAATTCTGAATTAAACGCTAACAGAAATTAAAGTCGAGGCTTGTGTTGGATACAATCTCCTTAAAGTAAATTTCGCCATCGCTCTGGTGCTTCGAGATTTACCGGCGTCAACTTCCCAGGATGCAACAACTAATACTTGAATTTGCAGCACTACAAAATCAAGTCTTACGAACCAAAACTCTGTTGTAACTATTTCTCTTTCTTTTTAAATTTAAATGATGAACAGATGCATAAACACTAAAGAAAACTAGAAGAAGATGGCGAAGTTTTGAGGGAAAATTTTTTATACCAAAGAATTGCTGGAATGGAAAGGCTTTATATAGAAGAGCAAGTGGCTTTTCCGAACAGGTAAAAACCTGTTCGGACAGATTGAACAGATACAAATTTGTTTGAACAGATACATATTTGAATTCAACCGGTACGAACCTATTTTGAATCAGTTTGGGTGGGCTAACACACGTAGGGATCTATTTGAGTGAAAGGAAAAAAAAAACTGCAATTTATTGGAATTTTGAAACCGAAATTCAAAATTAAATAAATAAAATTCAAATGTTTTTGGTTCAAAAAGATAAGTATTGGGCCGGACAAGCCCAACCCCAGCCTGGATGAACGGCAACGGTGGCGCGTGTGTGGTTTTTGTTTTGGGTTTAATGGGTCTAACCCGCTTTACCTATAACCTCACACTTCCACAAACTTGGGTACCCCTTGGGGCGCATCCCAAGTATCCTAAGCTAAGGTATATAAACCCATTAAAAACCTTAAGCCTTTCTAATATGGGATAAACATATTTTACAAATGTGTAAGAAATCCACCTAAATCCATTTCCACGAATCTGAAAATACGCGTTGAATTCTCGTTCATCCGGAAATGGTTTTGAGCAACCAAATACACGATTTTTTTTACCATGCGACATTAAACATGAACCCAATAAAAAACGTTAAAAATAATGCTTGGGTCCCACCTTAATTAATGCTCGAAGTTAGCAAAAAATATGAATTTTTCAAAGCTTTTCAAAGCCATTTTCCAACAAGGTGCTAGTGGCCAACTTACTAAGCATTGTGTACGTCAGATCAGGTTGATTGAACGGACTTACTGTCTAGTAGGCATGACCTATACTCCTATATTTGTTGTCTAATGTTTCCACCATTGGATAAGGATGAATCTGACTCTCCTCTTACATTTTGCAAATCTCCTTCTAGAAGGAGATCTTTACTCTTCATTGGTCCTCGCGCTCTTACCCACGCACCATTGTACCACTAGTTGTCTCTAATGGGCTCCTTAGAAAATTCATCTAGGCCTTCCCTTTATTTTGGGCTGCTTTGCCTAATTGCTTCAGGTTTGGACCAATCTTTTACCTCTCCATAATAAGCAAACATTAATTAATTTAGTTAAGTTGATTAGAATTTGTCAATTTTACTTTCATTTCAAATCTCATTAGTAATTTTTATATACAAAAATATTTATATATATATAATGATTCAAACGCGTAATCAAAACTTTAGAATCCAGAATTAGACTAATTTCAATCATTTTGAAAACAGGAACTAGAACCCAATCTAACAAAAATTAAACCAAACCAATAGCATGGACCAGACAAGTTCAATCTAACAAAACAAACTTTGAATTTTTAATTTTGTTAATTTAAATTCTATATTTTTTTATTTATTTTCAATCTAAATCATTTGCTTATTTTCGGTAAATAAAACCGATCAAAAAAAATATTTTAGTCATTAAACTCAATAAAACAATGTAAGTATACATAAAATATTTATTTTCGTGAAGTTTAATGACTAAACTATTCTTTTCTCGTTGGTTTTACTGAACAAAAAGGATAAAAGATAGTTTTAATTCTTAAAGTATGCGTTGCTTTTTTTATTTTAGTCCCTTAAGTTTCAATTTTGTCATTTTAGTCCTCAAAGTCATTAATTTGAGTTAATTTAGTCCTAGTACTAATGTCCTTCTACATTGATTATGAGAATATGAATAAAAGATAGTTTTGATCCCTAAAATATGACAATTTTGAGGACAAAAATAATAAAATTGAAAATTTGAGAGACTAAAATGACAAGAATACATACTTTAGGACCAAATTGTTTTATATCCTAGGATAAAATATTTTTTCCGTTATCAATGTAACGGACGTTAGAGGTAGAACTAAATGGACTCAATTTGACAATTTTAAGAGCCAAATTGATAAAATTGAGGAAAATGTTTTAGAGTTCTAATCACAGCTCTAATGAGCTGGCAGTGGACCCCATCCATTGATGATGTGATGCATGTATTTTTTTTTTTTTTTTTTTCTTCCTGCCACATTAGTGGAGCTCTGATTAGAGCTCCACCATTAGAGCTCTGAATCATGATTTTAAGATTAAAACTGGGGAGACTCATATTTTAAGGACTAAAACTGTCTTCTATCTTAACAAAAATAAGCGAATAATTTAGATTGAAAACAAAGTAAAATATTAAAATTTAAATAGATAAAATTAAAAACTCAAGATTTATTTTATTGTAAAAGTTCAAATCCTGAATTTTCTTTTGTAATTGTCCCAAAAAGAAAAATTCAAAATTTGAAGGTTGGGGTCAAAGGAGGTGAGGGTCTTCAAGTGGGGTATTCTTCTCATTTTCTCACTATTGTACTAGAAACCTTAACAAGATCTTAAGAAAGAGAATAACTTAAGAATCTTTTTGAAAAACAGGGTTGGTGCTTTAAGGAAACCACAAGGGCACTCCAGATTTTGCTCAAAAACAAATATGCCAAAAACTGAGGTATTAACCAGTTACCTCAATTACACATGCCGTTCAAGTATGAGCTAATGTATTGCAGTTTATCTACTGTGGCCATTGACACACTCATTGATATTAATGAAGTGCTATTGTCGTCAAATTTCCTACAATGACCTGTTTATGCCTTGAAGCATTCTTCTGGGTTACTCTTTTTTCGCTTTCCAACACAATCCCTACATTTGTTCCAAATTTTTTTATTTTTATTATTTTTTTTATTTAAGATATTTTGGGCCAGCTTGTGTGCAAGAGGCGAAGTGCTTATAGTCCGAATAAGCCTTCCAAAGCAAGATTTTTTTTTACTGTGGTTTGTAGCATGAAGAGTTGTTCAAACTGTAGGGACTTGTCTAGCACGCATAAACTGGTCCAGGATACCCTATATAACAAAACAAAAAAATAATAATAATAATTATTCTAACAAGAATTTGTATTGGACCATTGATAGAGTACGAGGAAAAAATAAATAAAAACTCAACAACATTTGAATATGAAAGAAAAGGGTAAATTACACTATAGTCTGACCAAAATTTCACTTTTATTTCTATTGTTTCAATTTGAATAATTTGATTCATATATTTTAAGTTTAGTTTCTATCTGGAACACAATCCCCACTTTTGTTCCAACATAGGACAAGTTTGGAAACTTACAATAATAGTTAAAAAGTCACTAAAAAGTTAAAAAGCCCAAGAACTATATAACAAAGTAAAAGGTTTTTTTTTTCCTCTATATTTTTTGCACATCTTTTCGTAAAAAATTAAAAAATCATTTCAAATATACTAATTTTTTTCCACCTCATATTTTAGTCAAAAAACTAAAAAGTTACTAAATTCCCAAACCAACCCATAACTTTTATTCACCATTGGTAGAAGAATAGTAGGGAAAAATAAATAAAAATTCCTCAAAAATATTTGAACATAATAGAGAAAGCAAAAGAAATACGAGCTAAAAATTGTTATAGCCGAGATACATAAGGGTGAAAAGAAAGTACAAACGGAGATTATAAAATTAGAATTGTCTAATGAGTTTCAGCTTTATTAATCTTGATGTTTTGGAGAATTGATCAGCTTTTCATATTTGGGACAAGCACAACTTGTACTCTTACAATATATGGACAACTTCCTCATCATTTGAATTCACCATGGAGCAGCTAGAGAAATTGGTTAGCAGAGTCCTGTAACATCCAAATAGACCAGTTAACTAATTAGTATTTCAATGAAGTTTGTGAATGAAACAATTTTATCAATCCACTACCATTACCTTGAAGCTCTGCCACTGTCTATTGACAGCAACTAACTTGTCATTGGCCAGTTGTTTCTTCTTTTCCCACATTGAAGTTTCCCTCTCATAGTTTGAAATATTTGCTTCAAGGGTCGTGTCATCAACGGTCATCTGAGAACTTATTGGTGTTTCTCGATCTTGAAAGAATTTATCAGCTTCCTGAATTTGGGATTTGCATGATTCGTACTCTGAAGAAATGCGGCTAAAGAATTGACGGAGATTTCTCAAGATGGATTTCTGATCTTCCCAGACTTTTGGAGATTTAATCAGCTTTTCCATTGCTGACAATATCTGATTTTGTCCGAGTGAAGAAAGAGCGTCAGACAAGCTCAGATGTAGAACGGAATGGATAGTCCTGTTCACCTTAGTCAGTTCAGATTGCTCATATTTGATCAGGTCCAAGTTATTATCTGGATTGGCAAATGTATCTTCCACACCATCATCCTCATTTGGCATAGAATCTACGGGAGCTTGAAGGTGATCAGGATTATTCTCTCCAACATGGACCATCAGTGAGTTGTTCCTGTGACAATGTCCGAGGAAACAGTTAGTACAGAACGGTGTTCATCATTAGGATGGCACAAGTTCAACTCCCCCTCCTCCAATGAACCAAAACTAAACAATTATACTGTGTTTAGATCATGGATTTGGATAGAAATTTTAAAAGAGAAAATTTCCCTCGCCTTTTCCTTTCCCTTTTTCAAATCATTACCCAAATCCGTGATCAAAACACAGCCTTAGAACGTATCACTTCACATGAATGAAGAAAGTTTGATCTATCATAGTATATAATAAATAGCTTACTGTAAGAAGAGGACTAGTTTGTGATTGTTCAGTCAGAGCCTTGGAGTTGGGGGCCACTACTGGATTCAACTCAAGCTTCTTCACTGTGTTCAGAGTAGGCGAGGGAGAGTTTTCCTGCTCCAAATCAATGACATCTCCACCGCAATTCATTTTTGAGAGCATTGTTTCCATCTTCAACTGGGTATCAGTCTCATTTTCAGGCTTGAGTTCAACTATTCCATGGATTGAACAAGCATCAGAAGATGATTGATAAGTTAATTCTGTAAATAAAGAATTTATGAGATAAGTTAGCTGAGCTCAGATCAACAACATTCATAAGGGAACTCATAATATTTATTTTTATTAGGAGAAAATGGAATCAAATAATGTCAATGGAGGATATAGCCATAGCCATGGCTTCTCAAGAAGGATGCAATGAAATATACAATGTACTGGAATTTCAAAAGACAATTGAAATTACATTGCTTTGGATTTTAATCAAGTAAAAGCAACATTGGCTGTAGTTCAGTGGAAAGATGTACTTTACGAATTTTGGGAAAATTACTCACCACTGGAAATTTACAAAATTAATTAGATATAAATGATAACCTATATCAATATTAATTATTAAAATCATAATTTATTCCCCCTTGACCCCCGTCTCTCTCATCGGTTACATTTTCTTTTTCTTTTTTTCCTGCTCCTCCAATCATCACCCGCCACGTGCGTCTGGGGGTGGTGATTGGAGGGGGTCTCTATCATGGTTCTTTTTTCAAGAGCCCTGTTGGGGACCCCCAGTGGGGGGCGATCTCCAGCACCCCCACCTCCACGTGGGGGGGCTGTGAGGGCAAGGTCAAAAAAAAAAAAAAAAATTATACAATCAAAAATCAGTGGGGTCGTGGGGGTCACCCCATTGGGCGTCCAAAGTATTTTCCTTTTTTCAATGAATGCGTACTTTATTTTCCTAAAAGCACACTGAATGGTAATTTTCCCATAGATTTATCATGCTGACGAGCTTACCATGTTCTGTTGAACTAGAAGATTGCCCTAGCAATGTCTTCCCTTTAAAATTTTGTCCTGCAAAAATTGTGAAGTGGAAAGTTACATGAATCTTTATCTCTTTTACATTTAATTATAAGATTTTATAAGTTCTGTTGTGCTGATTTCTTTATTTCATATCCTGGAGCACCATGTGTGGTAGTTCAAACTAATGGTGTAGCGGGAAATCTTATGGGTAGGATTAGGGTTGCAAATGAGCCGATCCGAGCTAAGCTGAGCTTTTGAGTGTTCAATCTCGTTTATTAAGAATTAGCGGAGTTCAAGCTCAACTCATCAAATATTTGATAAACTCGAGCTTTGCTCGAGCTAACTTGATTACATAAACAAGCCGAGTTTGATATTGAACTCAAGCTTTAAAAAAAATACACTGGAATTAATTTACTAATTAAATACTTACCCAAAAAAATTTACTTACTAAAATAAAAAAGAAAAAGAAAATTATGAACGAAATGTACAATAAAATATTAATAATAAATGCCATCAATCAAATATGTAAATTTACGTAAAAATCAAATACAAATAAACAAATAAAATAAATTAATGAAAATTTATTTGATATATTGTTAAAAGTATATATTAATTTATTTTCTTTATATTCACAAGCCTTATAAGGCCGAGTTTGGGGTTACTCAAGCTCAACTCGATTAATAAACAAACCTAAAAATCAAGCCCAAACTCATTCATTTAATAAGCGAACGAAGCTCAAATGAGTTTCAAACGAGCCAAATTCAAGCTAATAGTTCGGTTAGTTTGCAACCTTAGGTGGGATACAATAATTCACCTTTGTTAGGTAGTTTGTAGATAAAGAATGATCCACTTCATGTGGGATTGCAATTTTTTATTTATCAGGAATCCGACGTAGACAATGTCAGATGATTATAGAAAATCATCTAATAATTTTTCCAAAAGGTAGTGGCATTTTGTGAGGGAGATTCTTTTGACTTATTAACCTTAGTGTAATTTACGTTCATTCATATTGTTTCCACATCTAAAATTCTTCTTCACTGAGACTATGATAGCCGTTGCAGAGGGAAAGGAATATAAAAAAAAGAAATGAAACTACTTGCAAATTTATTATTTATGTGGGTAACCAATTAATTTTTTTTTTTTTTTACAAATATTTTCCTTTTTTTCTCATTCTTCCTAATTAAAAGGTTGAGCTAAAAGAAATGAGAAGGGTTTCACAAGAATGAGCTCCCCTTCATACATGTTATTTGCATACATCTAAAATTCTTCTAAATTATGTCATGTTTAAAATTTGGGTCGCCTAATTTAATTTACTATCATTGGATATTTGTAATTCAAATAATTAAGTTTTCTAATAAAACCAAACTATAGAAAATATTTTTGATAATATATATATCATTAATAGTCTTGGATATATTCTACATGTGAAACTAGCAATCAAGTGACACTTGGTTGTAATTAGAGAATCCGTGTTGCACACTAAATGATGGGATTTAAACCTTCATCATCGAATAAAATTGTCATGTTGAACCTGTAAATATATTGAGAATATAATATAAATGGCAAACATAAAATAAATGAAATAAAATAAAAAGATTTGCAAATCAATTGCATATCTTATTTGCAATTAATTCTTCTTTCCAAAATATAATGGCTCTTGCAAAAGTTTCAATTTCACATCAATGCCTACACTTATATCATGACGATCAGCTTACCATGTTCTATCAAAGTAGAAGGTCCTTCTTGCGGTGTCTCCCCCTTTAAGTCTTGTACTGCTATCAGTACAAAAAGTAAAAAGTTGCATTATATCTCTTGGCTCAACTATTTTAATTAACAAGAATACTAGGTATCATGAAAGAAGTATCATGAAAAGTCTTCATGAAGAATCTCCACCCTTGGATTAGTTTATAGTGTTTATAATGTTTTATTGTATATTATACAATCACCTTTGGATTTGTTTCATGAAACTTTTCATGATATTCTTTTCCTGATGTGTAGCATTACTCTTTAATTAAAAGCACATTGAAGGTTTGTGTAGGACACCTCCGTAATGTTACTATCATTAGATGTTTGTAATTCAAGTAATTAAATTTTACTATTATTTTCTAAAAAATGAAATTTTAACAATATATATCATTAATAGTCTTTTACATATTCGACATGTAAACCTATCAATCAAACAATATTAGGTTATAGTTTAGTGGAAAAATTTTACAATAAAACAATGGGATTTAATGATTCAACATTGGACATGATTCAATATTGTGTTGAACTCCTATGGAGAGGAATTTGGTATTTTTTATGGTGGTTTATTTCTTTCTTAATATGCAGAAATTATCCAGTAAGTTTGGAAGACAACGCGTCCGTGTTTCCGTCCAATAACATTGTATAGTTTGTCCATTAGTTCCTTGATTGTAAGGTCATGTATTCATTTAGCTCCCTATTATTTGTTGAGCATATAACCAACATGAAATTCTCAGAAGACAGGATAATTCCTCACCATATGGGATTGTATGTAGTTGTTTATTTATTCGCTAATTTGGGCTAGTGGTGATTTTTGGGTTTTCTAACTATCGGTTGGACTTTAGTTGTCCAATTTGATATAATGTTTCCAGGGGAAATTTATGCCAAAATCCCATCCCAAAAAAGCAAGCATCGGAAAGTCTCATAAAATTTCTTTTAAACAATTAAGTCCCATTGAATTTGGAAAGATATATCGTGAGATTCTTTCACTCTATTTTCCACAAATTTGTAGGTAATACTACGTTTGGTTATCAAATGTGGATATGCCTCATTTGAGAGATTTTAATGTGAGATTGCCGATATCATGATAATGCGTGTTTGTTGTCTTATTAATTGTCAAATGTGTCATTATTAAAATATGACAATGGGATATCATTCTAATATGTGCATTGTTGTTTTAAAATGTGACAATTGGACATCATTCTAAAATGTGCACTATTGTTTTGTTAAACTGTTGCCAAATGTATCATTCTTTAAATGTGCTATTGTTAACACCATAAATCTGCAATTTTTATTATTATTTATTATTTATATAATTGCAGGACACGTGACATCCTTTTATTCATTTGGAAGTTAAAAGGAGTTATAGAGATAATGGAGAATGTGAAGGACAAAGTGGATGAGTGGGAGGACAAAGTGGATGAGTGGAAGGACACATGGCAAGACAAGAATGAAGATGGAAGAAATGGGTAGTTACTAAGTAGTTATTGCTATATTTTTTCTTCTATAAATAGTCATTAATGGCTACATTGTAAAAGATCCAGAACTCAAATCAAAGACAATTGATTTCAATATTTCTTGTCATTTTCCTTATCTTAGGAGTAGTTTAACATAGATTTATATTTCGAAGCATTTATTTTCAGTATTTCCATTTCGAAGCATTTTATGTACTTTCTTTTCGAAGCATAGGAGTAGAGGTAAGTATTTATTACTTTGATTGTTCACTCAATCATCTTTCTCCGTCCCTTTTTCTTCTTTTACTTTTTCTTTTCGCTACACTTGGCAAATTTGAAGTCCTCTTCATTGAGGCAAAAGAACCGTCAACACAATCGCTTGATAATTGGCTTGAATTTAATCTGTAAGGATTTTTTCAATCCTTGCTGGAACGCTCGCATTTATGATATTTTCCTTCGTAGGAAAAATAAGCCAACATTTTTTGGCACACCCGGTGGGACAGCTAAGTGTAAGAAATGACAAACGATTTCGATTTCGCCATTCGAACTTGTCAATATGAAATATATTGGCGTGAAAGAGAAATTTTGGATCTTCAAGAAGAGATCCATTTTCTTGATGAAATAAACTTTCATCCTTACAATATTATTTGGTGGAAGAAAAAAGACACCATTTAATTGGAGAAATTCATCAACTTGATATGGAAATTCGCCAATGGAATGATGAGTTATCAACTCTCACTACCAAGTCTTTAACTGAGGCTTTAATGGTCGGAATTGTTGAATTTTTTCTGAATTTTTCCATGATTAAAAATAGTAAAAGCAAAGAATTGATTTCATCAATGGCTCGAGGGGTTCAAGAGTTCGTTTTAAAAGAGCCAAATTATGAAATTAACACAACGAAAGAGCATGTTCTTGAGCCAAATTTGGCTAAGAATGATGTTCCATGTATGACTCGAGGGGTCCAAAAACCAAATTTTAGAGAGTCAAGTCATGAAAATAATATATCTATGGGTGATTTTCATAAGCCATTAATGGCTAACATGGAAAAACAACCCACTTTGCCAAATAATTATGAAAACCTATTCGGCAAAAGTCTTGTTTTTAAAACAAACATGGTCAAGAATAATGAACAAGCCACTGTTCATGAATTCAAAATTTTTGACATTTTTCAAAATGTCAAAAAGTATAAATTTTCATGGTCACACTATACCATGACTTTTGGTGTTCAAAATCCTTTTTGGATTTGTGGTTCACATCAAAATATAATTATGATGATGTGGCTAATAAAATTAACAAATTGTTCTTATGAGTTCGAAGCACTAAGAACAAGGGATGACCATTTAAAATGCATGAACTTGGCTAGAAAAAGCCTGTGCATTTAAATAAATGGCTGAGAATGGCTTATCTTTTCAAATTGATGGCCAATTGTTTGTATGTACACAATCAAAGCATCGAAGATACATTCGAAGCATCAAGAGTTGTTTCGAAGGTTGATTACTTCACATTCGAAGCTGTATAAAGCTTTGAAGATACATTCGAAACATCAAGAGTTGTTTCGAAGGTTGATTACTTTACCTTCGAAACTGTATAAAACTTTGAAAACTTTCGAAATGTGTACATCTCTTCAAATATATGTAAAATGACAATTAATTAGTTGTCGAATAATGCCTGTTTTTGGCATCATAAGTTGGCTCGAAGAACAACAGTTTTGGTGTCTTCGAAGAATTAATAATTGGTTCGAAGCACAAAATTAATATTTTCATTAATTATGTGTGAACCAGAACATATAAGTTTTGAATAACCACAATGTTGGCCAAAAACAGCTTCGAAAGCCGTTTTGCCATAAGTTGCTTCGAAAGCCGTTTTGCCATAATTTTGTAAGCTTCGAAGCACTCTATCTTGCATCAACAACAGCTTCGAAGAAATAATAATGGTGGTTGTGAACCTTCGAAACTTTGTCGAGTATTTTTGAGGATGTAATTCGTCTTTTGTCGGTTCCATCGACCTTCGAAGAATGATTTTGGTCCTTTATATCACTTTCGAAGCTTGTTACTAGTAATAATTCGAGTCATCTAGTCATAATTTCATACTCATTCGAAGCGCTTTATTGGTGTTGTTACATCATTCGAAGCACTTTGCTGCTTAGGTTAGTCATGTGCTTGGTTCGGCCCTTCAAAAATTCAAATAAACATCATTTTTAAGGGCCGCGGGGGGTAATGTTAACACCATAAATCTGCAATTTTTATTATTATTTATTATTTATATAATTGCAGGACACGTGACATCCTTTTATTCATTTGGAAGTTAAAAGGAGTTATAGAGATAATGGAGAATGTGAAGGACAAAGTGGATGAGTGGGAGGACAAAGTGGATGAGTGGAAGGACACATGGCAAGACAAGAATGAAGATGGAAGAAATGGGTAGTTACTAAGTAGTTATTGCTGTATTTTTTCTTCTATAAATAGTCATTAATGGCTACATTGTAAAAGATCCAGAACTCAAATCAAAGACAATTGATTTCAATATTTCTTGTCATTTTCCTTATCTTAGGAGTAGTTTAACATAGATTTATATTTCGAAGCATTTATTTTCAGTATTTCCATTTTGAAGCATTTTATGTACTTTCTTTTCGAAGCATAGGAGTAGAGGTAAGTATTTATTACTTTGATTGTTCACTCAATCATCTTTCTCCGTCCCTTTTTCTTCTTTTACTTTTTCTTTTCGCTACACTTGGCAAATTTGAAGTCCTCTTCGTTGAGGCAAAAGAACCGTCAACACAATCGCTTGATAATTGGCTTGAATTTAATCTGTAAGGATTTTTTCAATCCTTGCTGGCACACTCGCATTTATGATATTTTCCTTCGTAGGAAAAATAAGCCAACAGCTATATTGTTTTATTAAATTTTTGTCTAATGTGTCATTCTGAGCATCATTCTACTTTTTGTCTTATTAAACTTTTGCTAAATGTGTCATTATTAAAATGTGACAATGGGATCTAATATGCGAACTACGATTTTTCAATTTGAAATATTATATTCGCATACTTTTTTTTTTTCAAATATGGGTATAATTCATTTG
Organism: Camellia sinensis; assembly: GCF_055761805.1. NCBI lineage: Eukaryota > Viridiplantae > Streptophyta > Magnoliopsida > Ericales > Theaceae > Camellia > Camellia sinensis. The sequence goes on along the minus strand of NC_138962.1, from coordinate 174,395,712 downwards.
AGAGATTTTAATGTGAGATAGGAAAGACTTTTTGGATTACAAAATATCTAAGGGACTAAATGAGTCATTCATAAGTTAGGGATATGGAATTTACTAGTCAATATGCCCCCATTTTTAATTACTCTCTTACTGATTGAATAAAAAAAAATAAAAATAATTAGACATGGTTGTCATTTTGCACTTTTAAATGAAGGGAGACTACAACATAAATAGGAAATGGAAAAGTAATTGCAAAATTTTTATTTTTTTTTCTTTTCTTTTCTTTTTAATTGGCAGTAGAAGAGAAATTACAAATTGAGAAATATCATATCAAATTGACCATTAACCCCATAATAGTTAGAAATCTGACCATCACCGAGCCTAACAATCATCACTAGTCCAAACAACTGCATACAACTCCCAAAATAAACACTACGACTATCAAACTCCTCCCCATAAATGAACCAACAGCGTGTTGGGTCTTATGGTCCTTGATAAGTACTATTTACTGAGCCTTGCATTGAATGGGGGTTTGGGGGGTCTTCCCCAAGGGTCCGGGGTGTTACCCCTCGGCCCAAATTTTTTGAGTACTTTGATAATTTCTTATTGTTTTCACATTGTCTTAATTTCTATACTTACAAATAAATAAAAGGGGTGCATCTTTTCTAGAGAGAGTTGTATTGTTTTATGATTATAGTGAAACCGCAGCAACCATAGACGTAATCCTATTTTAGGGTGAACCACATAAATGTTTGTGTTTTGTGTGTGTGATTTCTTCGATTTGTTTTACCTTTCTTGTGTACTATTTTGTGTTTTACCAATCCTGATTAGGAAGAGACAGTTTCCTAATATAGCCTTACACCACAAAGTAGGGTTATACAACCATTAGGCCAAAGGCCTGGTTAAATCCAAATCAATTACACAATTTTCATTCATAACTGGCACATGACTCACTTGTAATCTATTGATTTGCAAATAATTTACTCATGTTTCATTATTTGAAATTCTTCTATAAGGTTGTGTTTGAAACTTAAATTTAAATAAAAATTTAAAGAGGAAAAAGTAATGGATGTCAATTCTTTTTCCTTCACAAATCACCACTGAAATCTAAAATCTGAACGCGGTCTAAATATAATTTCTTTAATTTCACTATATGCTTATACTTATCATGATGATCAACTTACTATGTTACACTACAACATATAAGAGTTTGAGATCAAATTTTTTAGTCTTTAAAAGTGAAAATTTTGTTGTGAAAGAAATTTAGAAATCAAGTTCTATTGTTGTAAGGATAGTCACTAAAAAATCATTCCGAAAAGTAAAAAACAAGACTTATAGCGACAAAATTTTGAAAATATCACTAATAAATACACTTTTAGCTACAAAATAATTTGGTCTAAAAAGGTTTATTTTTTGAGACAAAATATTTGGTCCCCAAAAGATAATAATTCATTACTAATTTTTAATTTTCGTTACTAAAAATATAATGACACTTTTCACAATAAAAATATTTGGTTCCTAAAAAATAATTTTGTCCCTAAATTTTGGCTTCTAAAATCTTAATTTTTTTTTTTATAGTGTTATATCAAACTAGAAGGTTCTTGTGGTGTCTCCTTCTTTAAATTGTGTGCTGCAAACATTGCAAATTAAAAAGTTGCATTATATATCTTTATCTCTTGACTTTCAATTGTGAAATTATGAAGTTAATAGTCCTACAATTTCTTTCAAGTTGAAGATGAAACTTGACATATTTTATAAGGAATATTCTTCTGACTTATTTTCTTTCAAAGAAAACATAATTTATGTTCATTTATATTATTTCGCTAGTTAAATTGTTTTTATACATCTAAGATTCTTCTGAATTGTGTCATGCTTAAATTTCGGTTCAACTAAACCCTTTAATTTAACAACAAATTAAAAGTTCATGTAAGATACAATTAAAAATAGAAAAATGATATGGAAGTATACTTTTTAGACCTACTTTTTAGAGATGGTGATATGTCAAGAAGATGATTGATTGTTAATTGAATCATTCAGTCTAAGAAGTGGGGTCTAATTTTTAGACCTGAATAACAGCACTCGTAAAAATAATACTATTTGATTCCTATTGCTGCAGTATTACTCAAAGTTCTAGATATGGAAGGAAAGTCTGATTTCCACTTAGAGTAAATAATACTATTTCAAGCATCAACTCATGCAATTTATATTTGATCTTGAACTATTTGATTCCACAGATAAAATAAAAAATGAGGCTAATAAAAACTAACCCTCTGATACTGTTGAGCACTCACCATGATCAATTGAACTCAAAGGTTTCTCTCTCTGTTCTTGCACGGCCTTTCCTTTCAACTTAAGTCCTGCAAACATTACAAAGCTTCAATTCCCAAACAAATGCATCTCTCTCCTCTCTCATGTACATACGCTTTCTTTCGTCCAAGACAAGCACACACACAAACAGATATGCACAAACACAAGAAAAATGCAAACATAAAACATCGGTTTACATTGACGCTGTGTTTGGTTGGGGATTTAAGAAATGATTTAGAAAGGGAAAATGAAAAAATAGGTGAAATATGAATAAAATATATCTATTTTTCACCTAATTTTACACACATTTTCATTTTCCATTTCCAAATCCCCCAACTAACACAGCGTAAACATTGAGTTCAGTTACTTTGGTCGCTTTCATGTGAATGAATATAATCATGCTTTGATCTCCGAGGTAGCCTTACAAGTCAATCTTTTTACCTCATCGAGGTTTGACCTCGGAGGATTTTACTCTTTGCCATTTGAAAATATGCAATTCACACTCACATAGTTTGGGACTAACATGCATAACTCTGTTAACAGAAACTACAAAAAAAAAACCTTAATACCCTCCCTACTATAGCCCCTTCTTCCTCCCTTCTATAACACCCAACCAAAAATCATTGGTAAAGACCCAATAATTCCAATCCTTCACATGATACACATTTGGTTTTGATTTTATTTTAAATATTATTTTAATTTTAAAATCAAATAAATTATTTATATATACATTGTATTTTTTATTTGTGTGTAATGTGTGCATTTATATTGTATATTTTCAAATCCAAATCAACATAAAGAAAGCAGTTCAAAAAAGAAAAGAAAAGAAATAAGACATAAAGGGACAGTTACAGTGCATAGCATAACATCAATCACATCTTTTCCTCTCTTTTTTTTTGGAAATCTTAAATAATAGGATGACAGGGAGGTAAAAGTCCAAAATGGATCAAAACAACTTGAGGGCACTTTACATATATTTAAATGTCAGAGGTCAAGTGCTCTACCTAGACTCAAATCACAGAGAGTAAAGAGGATTTTACCCTTTAATTTACAACATATTGAAAGTTGTGTTGGATACAGTCTTCTGCTTTTGTTATTGGATGTTTAAAATCCAAATATTTAATTTAATTTTCATTTTTGTTAAATGAAAATTGAAAAATCTAGAAATCCCCTAGATGTTGATTTGTGATTATGTATCAATTTTAAGCAGAATATAACAATCCCAATCAAACAATCAAACAATCAAGACAAAGAGACACAGCGATTTAACGTGGAAAAAAACCACAATTGGACACCTCCAACTGTGATCAAAAAACCACGGGCAACAGCCACAAGAACAATCCACTAAGAAGAATTAAAGGAATTACACAGGTATACTCTCAATTACCTAGCGAATCCACAACGCCTAACTGAACCAACCTCTATGTGCCTCTTCCAACCCCATCTTCACCACGGAATTGTCTTTCTGATGAGCCACTCCGGATTCCACCAAAGCTTCAGGCTCGAATTCTTCAGAATCCACAACTGAAGAATAACTCTCTCTTTTGTGTATAACAAACAAACCTTTGATGTACTCTCTTTAGATCATGAGTTGAATACTCAATAAAAACATCAAAGAAAACTCCCCAAGTATCCCAGATATAAACCCTAGAAACCAAAAAGAAGATCTGGAGAAGTTATCCTAAAAATCTGACCCAATACGCGAATTTAAAGAATCTGTCCCGCGATCTCCGCTCGAGCTCAACACAGCCCGCTCGAGCGGACTGACCAAAACTGCGTGCGAACAAACTGAGATGCGCTCGAGCGTAGGAGAATCCGCTCGAGCGTAAAATCACACATTCCAGTATTTTTACAGGCGACTGCAGAGATGCTGAGAGCTTCCAATCCCCGCTCGAGCGCCCGATGTCCCGCTCGAGCGGACAGGCCAAAACTGGAAAATCTGGAAAAATAAAACATGATCAAATGGTAACTTTGAATGCATTTTTGCATTTTGCTTCGGGGGCGCTGCCCCTCAACCCCGCCGTGGCGCTGCCCCGGACCCGCCAAGGGGCGCTGCCCCCTGGACCCCCGCGAGCTGACCGGGCAGCTCGATCCCCGTCATAATCAGCGAAGTGGCAATCTTGAAAGCTTTATCATCACAAACTTCTCTGAAATGCTTGATTCGGGTTGGATTCGCATCTAACAACTCATAGCCTCACTGAAATAAAAATGCGAATAAAATTACAACTCAAAGGAGTTTTGTCAAACGGGATTGCCAAGAAATAAAACCTAACAATCTCCCCCTTTGGCAATGCCGTGACAAAACACACCTAACAAAGAAAATCCTAAACATCCCAACCCATGACAGCCAACAAAAGCCAACTTCTTTTTTCAAGGTCTTGATCTGCAAAATAGTTATTAGTGCCACAATCTCCAAAACAACTATTAGTCCCACAATAGTATATGAAAAAGCAATAGACATATGACACGATTATCTTAAAACATGAGATGGAAAACATGAATAGATGAAAACTAAGACTCATGAACAACAACTCTCAAACAACAAAAACAAGATCATAAACCCCACAAGCAATGATATGACGATGTAAAAACCATGAACATACAAGAAGGGCAAATAGAGTATAGCAACATGCAAAACATATAGCCAATCTCCCTTATCAGACATAACAAAGTGTTCATGCTAAACAACTCTTGCAATGAAAAACCAAACTCACTTACACACCCAAATCAAGATGAACCAAACTCCCCCTCACTAAAAGCAACCACAAACACTGAAAAACAGTGAACAAGAAGAGAATGATAAAAATAATATGGTGGAGCAAGTAAGGAATTTCAGATTAGTACCTTAAAACACATAAGATTATCCAAGAAGCACCATTACAAGAAAACACAATGTGCACAGTCTGTAGAAGATTCCTCATGCAAGAAAGTGATGCATTATGTGAAAAGCATAGATCCCATGATAAAAAGTGTGTGTGTGACTCTTGGAGTTCGACAAACACTAGATTCAATCCTAGTAGTGATATGAAAGCTGGACCTCCGACAAGAGAATCTTAAGCACGACAAAGGAAAGTCAAACCACTAGGAATCAAGGGGTATTTGGTGAGTAAAGGCGGAGGCTCCCCCTCAATCAATGAATCTTTTTCCTTTTTTTTTTTTCACACACTTTTTCTTTTCTTTCTTTTTCACATTTTTTCTTTTCTTTCTTGTGCATATTTTTCCTTTTTTTTTTTTTTTTTTTTCTTTTTCTTTTGCACAATCATTGGTGGCTGACACGCTCAAGAGTATGGAAACCGAACCAGAGAAGCATGGATATAATAAGGATGGCCTGGTTGGTGACTCTGAGGTAGCCTTTTCCTCATGGCTGGACTACAAAGAATTAAGGGGAAAGCCATGGAGGTGCAAAAAAGATGGTAGGTGGTTAAGAGACTCAACATCACCCATGATATGCTAGTATAGGTCAATTCCTCTAGAAAAGCAAAAGATTCAATGCCAGAAGTCCTAAAAAAAAAATAATCACTAGGGCGGAAGACTCCAGAATTTGCTAATCCAAGAGTGTGTACAGAATGAGACATACTAATCACAAAACACACACTCTAAAATGAGTAATGACCATAGAAAGCACACATATATTAACAAGTAATGGATATTCTCATCAATTCCAATATGCACCAAGGACCACTCAAAAAATTCAAGCTTGCAAAACCATACTAAGAAAATCTTTTTGGATTTTTTTTTTTTTTTTTTTTTTTTATAATTTTTTTCTTAACCAAAGCAAGACAAAAAACAAACAAGCACACATTAAAAGACCCAAAAAAAACACAAAAACCTATAGACTAAAACGACCAAACAAATTAACATAAGTCAACTTTTCTCACCCAAATCTTTTTGGTCTTAACAAAATCAGGTCTAGCGGTCTTGGTAAGTGTCGTGGTGTAGTGAACACCCGCATGAATCTTGGTATTCCGCCTAGACATGTAAATCGAATTTCTACCCTTTTGAGGCACTCTCCCATGCAACTTATAACAATAAGGGCGAATATGACCATGCATACCACAATGATGACAAATAAAAACAGGGTGTACCTTCTTTTCTTTTACCTTACCAACTCTAGGGAGTTTGAGAAGTCTTTCCTCTTGTTGAATCTTTTGTCCCCCTTTTCCTTGAGTTCTTGTATCATGAGATGTTGAAGCCCTCTGTTTTTGCTCTTTCTTACCACCAAAGCCAATGCCACTCTTGTCACAACTCATGTGTTGAGACCCAATGATATCCTCCAAAGTCTTTGATCCTTTGTTCCAAAGACCAATGGTAGCCATAGCACACTTGAGCTCTTTCTCTTTCTTGACCATTAGTTCTTCCAAAGCAACTTGTGACATCTCAAGAGATTCAATCTTTTCTTCATACATGGCATGGGTTTGCAGCAGCTCATTCCTCTCTGTCTCACAAGTCAACAATTTTCCACAAAGAACTTGTCGATCATCAGCTGCCTTGATGGCATTAATCCTGGCCTCGGAAATCTCTTCCTTAAGTTTGACATTCTCACTTTCACATGCTTTGAGTTTCTTTGTGAGTTTGTCATTCAACTTGAATAAGTTAAGAGACTCCTTGTACAACTTTTCATAGGCTTGCTCAAGCTCTTCATGATCGCTCTCCGAGGATTCATCATCAGTGATATTCTCAATTGACCTCTTTGGAGAATCTGTTTGTCCTTCAGCTTCGGAAGCCGCCATGAAAGCCAGAAATTGTTTATGACCCTCTTCGCCTTGACCTTCATTGTCACTTTCATCTTCATCAGATTCAGATTCATCATCCCAAGTGATGGCAAGGGCTTTCTTCTTCTTCAAACGAGTGGGGCATTCTTGAGCAAAATGGCCAAATCCTTGGCACTCATAGCATTGGAGTCTTTCAGAGTTTCCTTGTATCTTTCCTTTCTCCTTCTTGGCTATAGAATTAATTTTGAGTTTATCTTTGCCTTTAGATTTATGAGAATGAGTAGATTCCAAAAGATTGGGATTCTTTTTCAAAAAAGATTTTTTAAATTGTTTAACAAAAGCAGCCATAATCTTGGAATCTATATCACAATCCTCATCAGAATCCTCTCTAACTTTATGAGCACTACTAAAAGCAATATCTTTTTGTTTCTGTTTGAAATTCCTGTGTGCCTCATAAGTTTGGAGATTTCCAACCAACTGATCCAGCTTGAGGTTGTCAACATCTTGAGCCTCCTCAATAGCCGTAACTTTTGGTTGGAACCGATCGGGCAAGGATCTCAAAATTTTTCCCACAACTTTGGATTCTGGAATTTTTTCACCTAAATTGAAGCTGGAATTTACAATGTCACTCAACTTCGCATAAAATTCATCAAAGGTCTCACTATCTTTCATTGAAAGGTTTTCGAAACTAGATGTGAGCCTTTGAAGTTTTGAGCGTTTAACAGAAGGAGTGCCCTCATGAATAGTTTATAAGATATCCCAAGCCTCTTTTGCGACTTCACAATTACAAATACGACTAAATTCTTCAGGTGTGACAGCGCAAAAGAGAGAATTGATAGCTTTACTATTCCAGCTACTATTTTGGTAATCAATTGTGTCCCACTGATCAATTGGTTTGGGGATTGTAACTCCATCAACAGTAATTGTTGGTTCAGTCCACCCAAACAAGATCTCGTTCTAAAAGAAAATATTTTTTTTTTTTTTAAAAAAATAGAACGACCTGCTCTGATACCAATTGAAAAATCTAGAAATCCCCTAGATGTTGATTTGTGATTATGTATCAATTTTAAGCAGAATATAACAATCCCAATCAAACAATCAAACAATCAAGACAAAGAGACACAGCGATTTAACGTGGAAAAAAACCACAATTGGACACCTCCAACTGTGATCAAAAAACCACGGGCAACAGCCACAAGAACAATCCACTAAGAAGAATTAAAGGAATTACACAGGTATACTCTCAATTACCTAGCGAATCCACAACGCCTAATTGAACCAACCTCTATGTGCCTCTTCCAACCCCATCTTCACCACGGAATTGTCTTTCTGATGAGCCACTCCGGATTCCACCAAAGCTTCAGGCTCGAATTCTTCAGAATCCACAACTGAAGAATAACTCTCTCTTTTGTGTATAACAAACAAACCTTTGATGTACTCTCTTTAGATCATGAGTTGAATACTCAATAAAAACATCAAAGAAAACTCCCAAAGTATCCCAGATATAAACCCTAGAAACCAAAAAGAAGATCTGGAGAAGTTATCCTAAAAATCTGACCCAATACGCGAATTTATAGAATCTGTCCCGCGATCTCCGCTCGAGCTCAACACAGCCCGCTCGAGCGGACTGACCAAAACTGCGTGCGAACAAACTGAGATGCGCTCGAGCGTAGGAGAATCCGCTCGAGCGTAAAATCACACATTCCAGTATTTTTACAGGCGACTGCAGAGATGCTGAGAGCTTCCAATCCCCGCTCGAGCGCCCGATGTCCCGCTCGAGCGGACAGGCCAAAACTGGAAAATCTGGAAAAATAAAACATGATCAAATGGTAACTTTGAATGCATTTTTGCATTTTGCTTCGGGGGCGCTGCCCCTCAACCCCGCCGTGGCGCTGCCCCGGACCCGCCAAGGGGCGCTGCCCCCTGGACCCCCGCGAGCTGACCGGGCAGCTCGATCCCCGTCATAATCAGCGAAGTGGCAATCTTGAAAGCTTTATCATCACAAACTTCTCTGAAATGCTTGATTCGGGTTGGATTCGCATCTAACAACTCATAGCCTCACTGAAATAAAAATGCGAATAAAATTACAACTCAAAGGAGTTTTGTCAAACGGGATTGCCAAGAAATAAAACCTAACAAAAATCATAGACTTTATATTCTTTTTAACTAACTAAAAAAAAAAAAAAAGTCTTGGACAAAACCTTTGTCGATCTGAAACTTGCAATCAAGTACAAATGATGCAATTTACAGCTTCAACATCAAAAACAGTAGTTGCTCCTTTAAATATAATAACCTCTATGCTAATATGTATCCATTGGAAAGAAGAATTGCCCCCATCCAATTTTATCAATTCAATAAATTGGTCACCAGTTGGGCAGCCATTTTTCACAAAACTGTGGTCACAACTAATTTAGGACTAGGAGTCACGATAAATTAGGCCTTTTTGAGTCTTAGTTCTAACACATACCAGCCAATGCTATCAAGGTCTGGTTCTACAACTAAATTAGGAGTTTAATAGGGTAGGTTTACTTTCTTAAATGCTAAATAATACAAATTTCAGGCCTTGTATGGTTGTATGAAGTTGAGCTTTGTAATGCTTATGTTTATTAAATTTTTCCTGATGTATCGTAGCTATTGTATTGCTGCGCACTTACGATTTTCTGCTGAATTAGAAGAACCTCCAGGCTCCATCTTCCCTTTTGAATTTTGTCCTGCAAATACAGTGAAGCTTCACTCATAAACATATTCCCATGCATGGAAATGAAGTTGCCAACACAAAATATTTAGTTGTAGTTGTTCTTGCTCAAGACGAAAGTACCTTGTTGCTTTAAGCTGCCTGGTTTGAGTTGTTCCACTTGCTCTGTATCTTTTGTGTCAATTCCTGAAGATAGAATCATGTTTGATCTTAAAGGTTAGAGTTAATGTAACTCCATAAATATAGGCCAAGTACTTAAACCTATATTCTTCAAAAGATGATTCCCTCCAAAAATAGTTGTATTTGAACAACCAGAAGTACAAACCATTTAAGGGACAAGATGTGGAAAATACGTTGCAGGTGGTAGTAAGTACTTACCTTTACAACAGTATGGAAAGTAACTACGAGCTGATGAAGATGCACGAGGTTTGAGAGCCACTTTCTCAATCTGCAAGTCAGGAATGTCCCTAATTTTTTGCCAATCTGAGCCTCCTCCATCCTCATTTTCGCATCGCGCCGTCAATAGGGGGCACCCCTTAATACGCAGATGTTGAAGTGAAGTAGGAACCCCCTCCTCTGGCAAGGACTCAAGTTCAGGGCAATCGTCAATGTAAAGATCCTTGAAGGAACTAAGGTTCCGCAACACCCAACTTGGGCCTAAAGACCGAAGATTGGCACATGAGTGAATAATTAAACATTCAAGCGAGGCAGGAAGCCCTTCATCTGCCAAGGTTGAAAGTTGAGAACAATCCCGAATGGATAGTAGTTTCAGATTTGGCAAGCTTTGCCATGACCCTTCTCTGTCCAACAAAGACTTGAGATCTTTGCAGCCACGTATGTGCAGTGCCGAAAGCAGAGGGAGCTCAGGCAATGCAGGAAGATAGACTAGGTTTGAGATATTGGAAATGGCTAAAGAGTACATAATGGGGCTGTGAGGTATTGCCTGCACTAAGGTGGCATCAGGGCATGCGTCCAATGCTAATACCTGGAGACGTGGTGTGTCGATTGGGAGGGCTTGCAGGAGGTCATTACACCCAATGAGCTCCAGTTTTTGTGGGGAAAAAAATTGTGGTAGACCTTGAATCTTGGGGCAACCTATAATTTTCAATTCCAAGAGATGAATCATCGTATGCTGCATTAGGGTTAGATACCCTGAAGAGGATAACACAAGTCGGCATTGATCATGTTGGAATTGACTGTTTCCAGATATGCAGCGGAGGGGATGGCCTTGATCATTCTCAAAAGAGCTGGGCGTGGGCTCGTCTTGGTCATTTGAAGGGTATAATGAAATGCGTGGTTCAGACCAACCCTCAAAAGCAAGATTGTCGATAAGGATTAGAAACACCAGAAATGGGGTTACTGGAAGAGCCTCCAATGAATCACACTTTTTGATCTTCAAAGCTCTCAAGTCACCCAAAAAACCTGGCAACTTCCTTAGCTTCGGGCAGTTGCTAATGTTCAGTCTATACATAGATGGTGATTCCTCCTCATGCCATTCCTCCAACTCTTCCATTCCTTTGATGTAGAGCTCTTCGAGCGCAGGTAGCTGACCAAGGGTGAGGATTTTGCAATTTTTGCAATGATAAAGGGAAAGAACTTTTAGAGTTTGGAGTTCCCCGCTTCTCATCCAAGTCGGAATTCTAGTACCCATATAGTGAATAATTCTGAGCACTTCAAGACTTGAGTGAGGATTTAGGTCTTCTAGTGTTCTCTCGTCAGTTATTTCTCCCGTCAATTGAAAATTTCTTTCACTCCATTCCAAAACCAACTCTCGAAGCATTGGCTTGTCTTTCAAGTTAGCATCACATGCATTCACTGCATTTTCAAGTTTTGAGATGTGCAGTTTTCCTGTGAGATACAGCAAGTTCTTCAGTTCCTCAATTCCATATCCTTTCTGGCAGCCCAAAGGAAACTTGTGTAGATTGTGTAGACTAGTCAAGCTCCCAATTCCCCGTGGCAATGTTGAGCACCTGAACCAAAATATTTCATCTACCTCAAGATATCTTAGGTTGATCAAGATACTGAGGTCCTTGGGTAAATCAGAAAAATAATGGCACCCCAAGAGTTTCAGGGTCTGTAAATTGTGGAGGCTACATATTGCATCTGGAAGCTGTCTTATTTCAGTTTTTGACAGGTCAAGGTAGCTCAACAGCTTCAACTCTTTAATTGACTTAGGCAATTCCATGAGTGTGCTTGAACTTAGATCCAATAAACGAATGTACCTCAAATTGTGAAAAATTTGCTCAAGGAGGACCTGACCAAATTCCTTGGTGAACAACTCAGTAGGCGATAGAAGAGTGCAAATTCTTCTGGACTTGCTAATTATATTCATAATAGGCTGCTCAACATCTTTACAAACCAGTGACACATAACGAGATGTTTCAGAAACATCACACTTCCCATCATCCTTTAGGTGGTGAATATAGCGGCTGGAAACTGAGAGTGCCAAGTCATGGATGAGATCATGCATCTTACAATTAGTCTCGGGCTCATCATTTGGTTGAAAGAATGATCTTGCTAACAACTCGTCGAAGTACCTAAGTCCTTTATCCTCCATCCTTTCTATATCACTAAGCTGAATGAATCCCTCAGCCATCCAGAATTTCACCAGTTCATTCTTATCAAATCCATATCCCTTTGGAAATATAGAACAGTAGGCAAAACACTGCTTAAGATGAGAAGGAAGATGGATAAAACTCAACATTAGAGCAGGTAAAATTTCTTCCTCCCCTTCTTTCAAGTTCTGCTCTACCTTCCATATATCATTTTTCAGGATATCTTCCCATTTGCTTGCTTCAATGTTACATAGGAGAAGTCCCATTACCTTGACAGCCAAAGGTAGACCTTGGCACTTGTGCACAATTCCCCTGCCAATATCTTCCAGACGTTTGCGAGCATCGCCTGATGTATTATTACCTTGAAATGCATGCTTCTTGAACAGATCCCAACATTCTTCCTCTCCCATTTCTGACAAGTTATAGGGATTAGCTCGAATGCCGAAAACTCTTTTGCTTCGACTAGTCACAATGACTCTGCTGCCCCTTTCCCCATTTTCCAGGATTACCTAGTCAGAGATCCATAAAAATAAAAAAACAAAAAAGTTTCAAAGCCTATAAAAATTAACATCATGAGTTTAGAAAGCCTCACTATATAAAACCCAGAATTTACAATGATCAATGAATGAAGAAAAGCTTTGATCTATTGAATTCAAGAATCAAAAGCTAATTATATAGTCTGATTACGTTACTCCTATATGGATAGGAGAATATATAAGAACTTACCCTAACTAACTACACTAACCACTCTTAACTGTATCACAAACTCTAATTGTTATCATATGATGTTCTGTCATTTAACAGCCTTCACTACATATGAGGCTCATGTGGTGCTCATGATCATGATTAATGTTATGCCACTGCCAGGGCCAGCCCCTAGGAGAGGCAGTCGCCTTAAATTTTTTTTTTTGGGGGGGGGGGGGGGGGGCCAACCTACGGTGGGCATCATGTGGTGATATTTTAGGTTCGTGTCAAAATTATCTCAACACTAGTTCAATCTATTTATTTTTCATGTTATCATATTATGCATTTTCAGTTCGTGTCATGTTAATATGTCATATATCAAAAATTTTACTCTTAATTAAAAACACTAAGTGTCTGGTGAGATTAGAAATTATTCACAAAATGTTTGATTTTAACTCAATTGTTTTTTCCTAATTTAAAAATGTTATACCATATTATTTTATATATTTTTTACTAGATTGACTCTAAAATAGGTAACAAAAATATATATCTTAAATGAAAAAGAAAAACATTAGCCTTAGAAGCTTAGTATTATGCATACTTTTTTTTATTAAGGTAGATGGAATTACATAAAAAATGTCATGGCACCATTTCGTAAAAATAAAATTACAAAAATTAAAGATTTTAGAGACAAAATTTTAGGGACAAAATCACTTTTTAAGAATAAAATATTTTTGTCGCCAAAAGTGTTATTATTTTATTTTTAACGACAAAATTAGACATTTAGTGATGAATTACTAACCTTTTGAGATCAAAAGTTTTGTCTCAAAGAAATAAACTTTTGTGGATCCAACTTATTTTTTCCCTAAACGTGTATATATTAGTGGCATTTTTAAAATTTTGTCACTAACAGTCTCTTTTTTGATTTTTCGAAATGATCTTTTAGTGACGATCCTCGTGACAACTAAAATTAGTCTCTAAATATTTTTTTCAACAAAATTTATACTTTTAGAGACAAAAAACTTGATCTCTAAAACTCTTAAATGTTGTAGTGTTAAAATGTGCAACTAATTATTCATGTTATCGGGTCATCTCATATTTGGATTCATATCGAAAAATGATCAATTCTAATTCGCCAATCTCTTGTACAGTTTGAGTCACCCTTACCCACAACTATTTTTAGCTCTTATAGTATTGGTCCGATACGTTAAAAAATAGGACAAAGGGTGGGTGTTGTCGTAGCAACTGTGTTGTGACGACCCAATGGGTTTGTCCCAAGTCTATTTTAATGAACTGAACCCTAAATGTTGGGCATATCATCCACATAAAAAAATGAGATTAATCGGATAAGCGTAACTCCATGATTAGGACCTAATTATTTTCTAAAAAATTATCAAAATCATGCTAATCGTTTATTTTATTTAAACATAAACGTGGCCTTGTTGTGGGATTACATATGTCCAATTAATCAAATTTTTTTTTCATGAATAATCTACCTGACAAATTCTACAATAAGGAAATCATCAAAAGAGATTCGGGACACTCCTCCCGGGCTATACAGCCTTATACTCTAAAAAATAAGTATTGGATTCAACTAATCTAAGTTCACAATCTAAACTAAAGATTCTTGTAGATTATGAATGTTTTAATTACTAATTTTACATCTAAAAATACAACACTTTGATGTTGTGTTCATTCAAATTTTATTTATATAACCAAGAAAACAGTAATGGTACTACCTACCTAGTTGAAGAAATTGTATTTTATTTTATTTTTTGGATAGTAACAAATTGTATTGTTGAAACCTCTAGATTGGTGAAAGGTTTAATATAGGCAAGGGTACCTTCAGCTGCTCCCAGTCTGTAATGTTTTGAGTCCAAACATCATCTAGAACAAGCAGAAAACGCTTTCCGGCCAAAAACTTGTGAACTTCTGTTTGTACGCTGTCCATAGACACGGTTGGATTGTAGGACTTCCCATAAAGGGATACCTTCATCTCTTGTAGAATCCTGTCCAAATTGAAATTGAAATTGACAGAAATCCATATTCTGCGCTGAAAATGGTCTTTAACTGCATCATCATTGTAGACCAATCGAGCAAGAGTTGTTTTGCCTACCCCTCCCATCCCGACAATGGCAATGGTAGCAATGTATCCTTCCTCCTCGCTCACATCTTTATCCAACGCCGCGGACACCAACATCTCCACTATCTTCTCTTTATCATCTTTCCTGCCGACAACTTGCGATTTGTTCAAGAGAGAACTGGTGTGTGTTTGACCAAATCCGTATCTGTGTCCGTATCCGTGTTCAGTCTCAGAACCAGGCATCATCATACCCGGGGCACTAATGATGTTATCGAACAGTTTTTTTCCTTCCTTAATGTCTTCTAGCCTTCGTAACAGCTTGGTCACATCATCTACTATGCTATACCCAATGAAAATTTTGTGCATGCTTGATCTTAAGCTACGTACTTGCTTCCTTTTCCACATATACGCATCGGCCGATAGAGTTTCCAGAACGTCTGCTGTGTCATAAGCAAAGTCTTGCACCTTTTCAAGCCAATCTTTCAGGGGTTCAGACTTTGTTTGCATCTTGTCTGTTTCTCGAAGAACAGCTTCGATTGCAGACATGGTATGTGACAGTCTTTGGATATCTTCCTCGACTCCGATCACAGCCACATACCTGTCACTGATTAAGGAAGCAGCTGTTTTTATCACTACAGAGACTATGGGACTCAATACAGGTGAAATTGGGAACATACTTTCGTTTCTTGGTTTCGAGCTCGGACTAGAAACTGATGAAACAAGAAAACCCAAACAATGGCTACAAATTATTCTTTTGTGTGCGTGCGTGCTGGTGTTATTATGAGGGAGGAACACTGCGATGGTCTCATAGTAATTTAATTATATATTAATAAAAAAATTACTATAATGTTTTTATTTTTTTATTTTTTATCTTTTTATAATTATTTTTTTGTCGAACACTGTAATGGTGTCAGTGTAATTTAATTGCTGCACATGATAATGTTTGACAGCTGTTATCAGGGCTGGCCAACCAGCCTGGCACATGGGGGAAGATTGCATTTTGAGACCCCAAATTCTATTTAAAAAATCAATAATAATTCATCTCATTAAAAATATCACCACTAATAGCATTAATGCATTAAAAAAGTTAAAAAAAAAAAAAAAACACAATTTCAAGATTAAAACATCGCATCATTAATGACGGGACCCACTACCACCTAATTAGTGGGAGCAAACATTTTTCTTAAAAAATAAATAGTTCGACTCACACCAGAGAAACACAAATTCGTTCTCAGAAGATGCTGATGTTGTTTCTTTTAATATATATGTGGAAAATGCAAAAGCAAAAACAAAAGCAAAAAATGAAATATAAAAACACAGGAGCATGCTTTTGTGTTCTATATTCTATGTTAGTATAATTACTCTTTGGTCATGTTTGTTTGGGTGGACATGAGTTTGGGATTGGACTAATAGTCCAATAAAATTATTAATTCGATATTTGGTTAAACAATTGAAGTACGGACTAATTATTTTAAACTTGACTTTTAGTAAAGATAGGATACATAATCCAACAGATTCGTAATCCCAGGATTGTTAGTCATGGGAATGCTAATCCAGTCCACCCAAACAAACATGGCCTTTAAGAAATAGGTCTTTTTCAAAAATAAAAAAATAAACGGTCTTTTTATAAAATTTAAGCTCTTATTTATGGAGCAAGGATTCTCTAAAGTGATTTTTTCCTAAAGTTTCCTAGAGTATGTGATTGTGTGGTTGAGATTTACTGGCAAGTCACATTTTGATGTGACTTGCCAGTAAATCTCAACCACACAATGTAGCACTTTAAAAAATTTTAGAAAAATTTCACTCTAGAGGATTCTTGATCTTATTTATGTTATCTCAGTGTTCACAATAGCTTTGCTTCCGAAACTCGAGTTGAAAAGCAAGTGGAGGATATATACCCAATATTTAATGGATTCTCTCTACTGTATAATTTGAATTAAATGGCGTTGTTTTGGCTAGTGAGATTTATCATTAATCTTGTTTCGATAGTTCGAATCGTTTATTTTGTTAGAAATTTTATATATTTTGATTGGAACCTAAATGTTACATATTTGACTCGTTAAAATATATTTTATTAATTAATATTATTTTATAATTTTATATGTTTGTATATATTTTAGTGTTTATATATAAATTAATATAAATAATATTTTTAAATATTTAATATATTATATTATATTTATTATATATGAGTAAGGTTTTATTTTTCAGACTTTTAACTAAGGCATATACATTAAAATTGGTTTAATACATTTATAATTGATACGATGTATTAAAGCAATAAAATGAACACCACCTAGCATATTAGTAAATGCACAAGATATTTGAATATTTATGTTAAAGCTTTTAGTATGTGAGGATCTCGAATATTTAAAGTAAAGTCATGAAAATAATTAAAATGGACAAGTCCTTTATGAAGAACAGATTCCATCATACCTATTAAATTATCATAATAATTGATAAATCGAGCATCTAGTAATCGTTTTAAATATTTAATATATTATATTATATTTATTATAAAATAATTTTTTTTAAAAAAATGGATAATAGGCGGCCGACACCCACCACATCATCATCATCTTGATCATCTTGATCATCATCATCACATAGCCTAGCCACCATCCCTCCTCTTTTTCTTTTGGGAAGAAGAAAAAAATTATCAATACATAAGGGTGTAAATGTGTTAGTAATAGAATGTAAATGAAAGACCCTCCTCTTTTTCTTTTGGGAGGGAAAAAAAATTATCAATACATAAGTGTAAATGTGTTGATAATAGAATGTAAATGAAAGACTGTGAGGTGTAATACCATTTTCACCCCTCATGTGTTGGTAAAATGTTTTATCCTTTTTCTGCTGCATGTTGTTTCCCTTCTGCTTCTTTTTTTTTTGTATTATTTATTCATCTTTACAGGTTTATCATATATTTTCCGATGGAAGCTTTCATGTTGTTGCTAATAATACAATGTAATTATGAAATCAAAGTCAATCTGTTGGCTTTTTGGCTTTTCGAAGGGTATTTTTGTGAATGTGAGCGTGCCAGCAAGAATCAATCAGTCCTTACAGAAATTGTGATTGCCAACCAATTATTAGACGATTGTGTTTTAGTTCTTTTCAGCCTCAATGAAGAGGACTTTTACTGGTGGCTTGACTTAGGAGAAGTTAATAGAAATAACAGTAATATGAAGAACAATTGAAGTATTTCATAAAAATGAACACTTACAATGGTCCGAACTCAGCCTCAGAGAGGTTTACAACAGCAATCTACTTGAATCTACTTGAAGCTACTCCTATGAATCGAAGTGCAGTGCGGGTATTTAAAGAGCAGGTATTTAAAGAACGGGTATTTAAAGACTGGAAATGTAAAAGACTGGAAAAGAAAATATATGAAGTAAATGACTGATTTGTATGATCTGAGTCCGTCCTCTTTTTCTGGGGGCTGCCCTGCTATTTATACTCGTCAGTGATGACCTTCGAACTGCACTTCAAACCGTCGAACTGCTCCTCCATGATCGCTGATCATGCTTCCTTACAAGTAGCTCCATTACGCCATTACTGGCAGTTGAGCTTTCCTCTTGTACTTGAATTTGAATATGAGTAACCGTTGAAGATATGTCATCTTGCATCCCGTTATTGATCTAGTGTTACTCAAATCATGTGAGGACCAATATTTATTGTCACGTGTACGATCAGGATTAAAGGCTTGAATAACCTTCCTTTATTACCCTTACTCTGCCACGTGTCGAACTGTAACTGGCTTTTACAAAATATGTAGCCAACATTACCCCCCGCACTAATATACCCAATACTTGGTGATATTAGTGGATTACAGTTTTCCCGCGCCTCTAGAACGTGTATGGAGTCCAAATTCTGGAAACACAACCGTCATCCATTTGGTGATCATTTGCATTAACTTGTCGAACATCCCAATACCTTAGTATTCGAACAGGCTATGGCTGCATCAACTTCCCTCACTACTGATCAAGCATATGAAGAGCCTTTGAGTGATGTTATTCCCCCTCGAAAGAACCCCCACGCATTCATTAGCCACCTTTACCCGCCCTTCTCTATTCAGGTAATGGAGGCTTTTGCAGATTATAAACCTTTGGACTACGAACACATTGCCTTTAATCCCTTGGTTTACAAACTTACAGATACAAAGAGTTCTTCCCCTAAGCTCCCTTTGTATTTTGACCGAACTACTCTCAAGCCTTTGCTTCGACAAGTTGCAAATATGGACTTAGGAAACTCTTCTTCACAGACCTCTGCATGGGATGAAACTGTAACCTCTTCACCCTCTGGGGCTTCTGGCTGGACAAGCTGGTCAACTCCTGAGACTTATGATTTAAGGGAGCGAATCAATCACCATTTTGTTGAGTTCACTAACCCCTTGGAGTTTCCCTCCTACGCTCGAAGCTCAGTAGTCTACCCTTATGTGCCCATTGACCTTCGACGTAGCTTGGAAGAGACTCTGCTTGTGGCTTGGTATACTTCTTCCATGCCTACAAAGATAATGCACCCTGCCCGGCGTCCAGAAGAAGCACAAGGGTACACCCCTTCATTCTTAGCCAAGAAGGCGAAGATTTGTTCTTCTGATTGGCTTGATTACATTAATGCCTTTGTTCCTTCTGCTCCCGTGCCATCTCTCATGATAGAGGCATCCACACCCTCTTCTGCATCTTCCGAGATAGAAACATCTACTCCCTCCCCTTTTTCTTCTGAAGCAGAGCCATCTACTCTCTTCCCATCTTCCGAAGCAGGATCATCTTCTCCTTCTCCTTCTCTCATTCTTTCCTGGACAGAGAAACTAAGACTTGCCCTTCCAATGGACAAAGTTTTTCCACCTTACCAACCTCCGTCACCCCCTTCTCCAGCCGAGCGAAAGCAAGCTCAACTTTTGCTCGCGGCTTTCTCCCACCTGCCCTTCAATGTTCTTGAGGATGACATTCCTCTTAAGAACTTTCAATGGGCTTGTGATGTCCTGACTAGGGGTCATGTCCTCAACCCTCTTGCCCAAGCAGAGCTTCATTTATTTTTGGACCAACTCCCAGTGCTTCTCTACTGGCATCGGAATTCTAAGATCACCATCCAAAATCTGGATCAACTTTTATCTCTCCGAATTCATGCCCAGTATGAAGCAGAGAATTTTATCGAAGAGTTCGATGACTTCAAGAATAAAGATTCTGCGTACTGGGATGATTTGGTTATAGATGAATTGGAACAAAAATCGAGGGAAGAGGCTTTCGAAACAAAGGCTGAAGAACTCTATTATGAAGTGAGAGCTCATCAGCTTATGCAACCAACTTTAGAAGAGATAGAAGAAATAATAAAGAAAGAACAGAAATTTATTGACCATTGCTGGACAAAATTTCATGACCTTGTTATTTATTCTATTCCTTATTTTTATGAGCTTGAATTTGTACCCAGATAGGGTTACTTAATGTAATCATCTTGGCTTTAATATAAACAAAGTCTTTCTGTACTTAACACTGTTTGACTCTATTTCCTTTCATCTCTAAAAGCTAACTCATAACTTCGAATTGAACAATCTCATCCTTCGAGTCAATTGTTTAATAAAATACTAAAAGAACCAACATGTCTTATTCCAATTTGTGGAGTAAAATTGACAATTCTGGCCGATATCGTCTGGAATTAATGCTTTAAAATTTAACAATATTACCCCTCAAAGCCAATTACGACCAACATATGGTCATGGTTAATATAATCAATCAATTTCAAATTGACCATTTTTTTTTTCTTTCGAAGAGTAATATGTATAAAAAACCAACAATTGGTTTTGATGCTTTGAACAGTGTTTCTCATACTCAAAGAATACTAGGGTTTGCTCCGAAGGTCGTTACTTTGATTCATAATCCCTAAACAGGTCTTTAAACCCTTTGAAATAGACCAATAATCAAGCAATTTAGCACCTTTACACATAATGGGCTTCGAAGCCGGCTTCTGTATTTCGAAGCCGTTGTTATTTGATTTTTTGGCGCCAACATCTTGTCTTCGAAGCCAAATATTTCATTTCGAAGCTGGCCCCAATCCCGGAATAAGCTCTTCCCTCCAAAACTATCAATATTGGAAGAGATTCCTCGCATTCGTACTTTTAATACTTAATGACTCACGGGGTATAATTTCGAACACACAGATTTTAAAACCCTCTCGCCTCGTGTTCCGAAATTTCTTGCCTTTTACAAACCCTTCTCTCTACTGGTTCCTCTTTGCTTCGGTCTTCATCTTCTGAAAAGTGTATCATCAATGGCTTCTTCTTCACAAAAAGTGCCAGCTCCAGAGCGCGTAGGCTCATCTTTAGCTTTGAAGAGGCTTATTGATGCAGAATGTGAGAAGTACAAGGCTGGAGAGAAAAGTGCTATCGATGGGCGTATCTTCGTCCCTCGTCATCATGAGCAGCAGAACTACGTGCTCGGACCAATTTTCAAGGAAGTCCTTACTGAGCTTCCAACCTTTTATCCGCGTCTGGTGGACCAACGTCTCCTTTATGAAGGTGGCCTTGACTGGAAGAACTGGAAAAGCAATCGTCCTCATCGATGCTGGCCCACGATAAGACCGGAATGGCAAGAATGGTATGATCGGATCATTCCTGCTAAGACACTGGATCTCCAAAAGCTCTGCCTCCTCGATGCCCTTCGACTATCTAGGGTAACTATCTCAGAGGACCCTTTCCTAGTTCCTACTGCTTTGTGCTTTTGGAACCCCGTCTTCAATTTCTTTCAATTCAGATGTGGGATGATGGCCCCCACTGTTCTTGATATTTGCCATCTATTAGGAGTATCCCCCATTGGTACCCCCATCACACCAGATTTTCCTGACTTAGCAGTCCCTTTCTCCCTCCCCTCTCTTAATTCATCTTACAGTGATTTTGTTAGAGCCGAGAACAAAAGAGTGGGTCCAGTAACTGATAGGGAATTCTTTTCCTTTTTATTATATTGGCTTTGCAAATTTCTTTTCTGCACCTCCTCCCAAAGAATCATGCCTGAATTTGCCCCTCTTGCCAAAGCCTTGGTTTTGCAGAAAAGAGTAGCCTTAGCCTCATACATTCTGGGTCATGTATATAGAGTTTGTTCCCTCTTTTGTGAGAAACCCTTAGATGCTAGTCAAGGGGGACCATTTTGGATCCTTCAGCTTTGGCTCTTTGCCTATTTTACTGAACTACAATCCAAATGCCTTAAATTTTCTGGGCTACACTCTCTCACTCATGGCATAAAACTAGCCAATGCTTCACTTTATCCAGCTACTTTTGCCTTTTATTTCTCCTTCTTTCATCAACTACCAGCTGCTCTTCCTGATCACCGTTTCCGTCCCTTCGAAGCTAGCATAGGTCCAGCCTGGTTGAATCACTTCCTCAGTGACAGGCTTTGTGCCTTACCTATTCATAAAGACATGTGGGCTTCCCTACTGATCCCCAGAGAACTGTTTATTGGGACCACCAACCCCAGAGCCTATAAATGCATAGCTGAGCCTTATTGTCCTGCTCAATTTGCTAGACAATTTGGCCTCACACAAGGAGTTCCAATACCTCTCTGCAGCAACACCAACCTAACTCTGACCAAGAGAGATTTGAAGGTTCGAAAGTCAAGGCTAGAAGAGGCAACCTTCAAGTTTATGGATGATCTGGCCACTTTTGAGTACATCCCTTTCATACCTCAAGGCACCTTTTTGAAGAGATATCAGAGTTGGTGGGTGAGTAATATGGAAGTTTATTTAGTTGAAGGTGATCAGAAACAAAAGAAGCGGAGACTGCTTGAGCCTGAGAAGAAAACAATTAAGGTGCAAGAAGAAGAAAAAGAAGATGCAAAAGATCAAGAGCATGAGTCACCCTTGATAAGGAGAAAAAGGGTGATTGATTTGTCCCAAGAAGAGACAACCACTAGGGAAGTAGAGGAGGAGGTTATTTTTAAGGAATCCGAACCTCAGGCTGAAGGAGCTGAGAAAACAGTTTAGGAGCAGACAATGCCAATTCAAAGAAAAAAGAGAAGAAAGATTACTGTCTCTTCTTCTGAGTTTAATATCTCCCCTTCCAACTTTGATGAGGATTCTGATTCTGAGACAATTGCCCAAGCAATAGGAAAGAGAAGGAAAATGATTACTTCAACTACTGCCTTGATTGAAGATCCTCTCCATGAGGTAGTCGCCAAGGTCGTGAAACAAAAACATTCCAAAGCCATAGTCGTCTTTGAAAAGGCTGAGAAAAGACGGCAACAACAAATTTTAAGAGAGAGAGCTGCTGCTGCTGATGCATTGCAAAGGGAACTAGCCAGAAAACAACGGACTGCTGGACATTATTCTCTCCACAGTTCTCCCATCAGTACCAGTGCCTCTGGAACAAGTAATTTCTTTCATACCTCTGCTGTTTTTTACTTTGTCAGCTTGTGGTATTGAAGTTTAACATTGTTCTGCATTTCTTCCTTTTGCAGCGACAACTACTGCACTCACCTTTCCAATAAGTCCTTCCTCAATTTCGGTTGAGGTTGATCAAATGCAGAAAGTCAGGGTTGTTCGAATCGTACTTCCACTTCCAAAGCCTATATTTGACGTACCTTCCTTAAGTCCCAGTATTCCTGCATCTCATTTTCTTGGATTAAAGCCATACCTCCCTTTTTTGGCTCGTGACCTACCTCAGTCTACTTTTCCTTCGAGCCTTGCTCTTTTTCCGTCCTTTACAGAAACTCCAACTGCTGCTCCATTCCCAGGGGCAGTTGATTCTTCCACAGAGGACATTGGTAGCTCTTCAATTCATGGCTCATCACCAATGCCCACTTCCAGCCCCTCTTCACTTGATTTGCTGGTGGCCAAGACCATAGAGGCTGCCAAAGATGCTCTATTCGTTTCTCCCATCCCTATGCAGCCCTTTGTGTCTTCCACCACAACACTCTCTATGCCCTTCATGTCAAGGGACGAGGTAGACATCTTTGAAGGAAGACTAGCTAGTCTTTTTGACATACCTTCTACCTCTCCCACCTCTACTGCTGAAGCTGAGCCATTAGCCTTGGCTGACTCCCTACTGGAAATTTTCAAGAGTTCTCCTTCCCCCAGCAACAAGCCTTTTGCACCTTCAGTAGATTTGGACACATGCTTGCAACTATTGACTTCTTTTTCAAGGATCCCCTTCGAGGCTCTACAAAGGCCTATCATCAGGAATGGGTTCCTTCAATGCTGTATCATTGCTGAGCAGTCTGCCATGAGTGTCTCAAGTCATCTATCTCAGGCTGCAGCTACTATTGATTTTTATCTCAACATTTGCCATGCTGCTAAGACTGCAGATGAGAAGCTGGCTAAGGACCAGAGTTTTGTTTCTCAAGTGCATACTGAAGTATCAACTCTGAAAGAACAACACTCTTTTGCCTCCCACTTTCGAGTCCAACTTCTGGAGAAGAAAGCTCAGCTTGAAGAGGAGTTAGCCGCAGTAAACCAAGCCTTGGTTCGAACTGATAAGAAACTGCATATCACCAATCAAGGGCTGGCTGATCGAAAAGAAGACATGGCTGTAGCTATTCAATTATTTCCTTCCCTTAGCAATAGGAAAGCTATTGTACAAAAATAATTAAAGCATTGTAATGATTTTTGGGCCAATTTGTGGCACAATGTACTTGATTCTTTATGAAAGCACAATATTTTGTATATCATTTGAGCAAGCTTGTGTTTTTGCATATGGTGTTCACTCTATCCCTTGTGTTTCCCAAATGGTTGGAAAATAAGGTTTTAAATATCTGCCATTAATCCTTTTGGGATGTACATAACCATTCAAATTTCTTAAATGGTATGCTCCAAAAGGCAGAACCCTATGAATTTGATATGGTCCTTCCCAGTTAGGTGACCATTTGCCAAACTTATGGCTTTTAATCCCAATTGGGAGTATTGTCTTCCATACCAAATCACCTTCATCAAAGCCAATGTGTTTGACTTTCTTATTATAATTCTTGGCTGCTTTCTTCTTTTGGAAAAGAATGCTATTTAATGCCAAAATTCTGGCTTCATCTATGCCTTCTAATTCTAAGCACATACTTTGATGGTATTGTTCAGGATTCAATTGATCTTGACATCTTACTCTCAAAGATTTAACATTAATCTCTACTGGTAAGACTGCATCATGTCCATACACCAAGGCATAGGGAGTGACTCCTGTGCTTGACCTCGGTGAGGTTCTATATGCCCACAGAACATCCAATAATAGGTTATGCCAATCCCTGGGATTGTCATCCACAACCTTTTGTATTCCTTTTTTCAAGGACTTATTGGATGACTCAGCTTGACCATTAGCTTGTGCATAATAGGGTGTGGAATTAACAAGGCTAATTCCAAATTCTGCCACAAAAGCCTTCACCATCTTCCCATCAAACACAGTTCCATTATCAACTGTTATGGTTTGCGGAATGCCAAATCTATGGATCAAATCTTTAATAAAACCAATAACCTCTGTTTGGTCTACAGCCTTGTATGGCTTAGCTTCGACCCATTTAGTGAAGTAGTCAGTGGCCACTAGAATGAAACAATGATGTTTCGAAGAAGGTGGGTGTATTTTTCCCATCATATCCATGGCCCACCCTCTGAATGGCCAAGGCTTCACTACTACATGTAGGTCAGTTATGGGCACGTGCCTTATTGTGCCATGCTTTTGACATGCCTGACACCCCTTTGCATATTCTATGCAGTCTTTAAGGATGGTTGGCCAATAATAGGAATGCCTTCGAAGCAACCATCTCATTTTTACACCAGGTTGATGAGCACCACAAATGCCTTCATGAACCTCAGCCATGGCTGTTAATGCTTCTTTCGGGCCTAGACATTCTAACAATAAGCCATCTCCTCCCCCTTTTGTAGAGAGCATTACCATATATCATATATTGCATAGACTGCAATTTAACTTTCCTACTGGCCTTCGAAGATGGACCAGCCAAGTACTGCATTATTGGATGCCTCCAATCTTGTTCTTGTAAGTCATTATGATTGACTTCCAAGATCACATTCCTTTTACTCAAAGGTTGTATTAATCTCTGATATGTTGTTTGGCTTATGTCCCTTTGGGTATTATCCTTTCTCTTGAAGTTCGAAGCCTTTTGAGCCACATCATTGGCTCTATTATTCAAGAATCTTGGAACATGGGTTACTTTTGCTATTTGAAACTGAGAAAGCAAATGTAATGCAACAACATAATATGGCAGGATACTTATGCTTTGACACTTGAAAATTCCTTTCACTTGGCTAACCACCAATTGAGAATCTCCAAATACGTCAACTACATGTACTTGTAATCCAATAAGAATCTCTAGTCCCACAATTAAGGCTTCATATTCAGCCTGGTTATTGGAACAGGTAGCTTCATCCACTCTAAAACCATGGGTAGTTTCTGTCCCCTGTGGAGACTTGATTACAATACCAATTCCAATTAACCCATTTGCTTTCGACCCATCGAACCACATTTGCCATGGCTCAACACTGGCCATACCAAGTTCCATTATCTCCTGGCTCTCTGTTTGAGATGGATGATCTGTCAAGAAATTGGCTAAAACCTGCCCTTTTACTGCCCTTTGAGGGACATATTCTAGATGAAATTCTGATAAGGCAAGTATCCATTTGCCAATTCTTCCCCTCAACATTGGTCTAGATAACATATATTTAACCAAATCTGTGGTTGCAATTACCAAGACAGTTGTAGGCAAAAGATAATATCTTAATTTTATTGCAGCAAAATACAAAGCAAGACACAGCTTTTCAACAGCTGAATATTTACATTTACAAGAATTTAAAAACCTACTAAGGTAATAAATAGCTTGCTCCTTGCCTCCTTCATTGTTTTGGGCTAAGAAAGCTCCCAATGAATCCTCTGCTGCGGCTATGTACAACTTCAAGGGCTTGTTCCCCTTTGGTGGCATCAGCACTGGAGGGTTAGCCAAGTAGGCCTTGATACCTTCGAAAGCAATTTGATGCTCTGCTGTCCACACAAATTCCTCTTCATCTTTCAGCCTTAACAAGGAAGAAAATACTTTAGTTTTCCCTGCAGTGTTAGAAATGAACCTTCGAAGAAAGTTAACCTGCCCAAGGAACCTTTGTAATTCTTTCTTACTTGATGGGGGTTTGGCTTCAATGATTGCTTTGGCTTTATTCTGATCAATCTGTATTCCTTTCTTGTGAACAACATAGCCCAAGAAATTTCCAGATGATACACCAAAAGCACATTTAATAGGATTGAGCTTTAACTTTAACTTCCTCATCCTTTCAAAAGCTGCTTCTAAGTGAAACAGGTGCTCTTCCATGGATTGGGATTTAACCACAATGTCATCAATATAACATTCCAAATATCCTCCAATAAGATCATGAAAGATAGTGTTCATGGCTCTTTGATATGTAGCTCCAGCATTCTTTAGACCAAATGGCATTTTAACCCATTCAAAGGTGCCAATATTCCCAGGACATCTGAATGCTGTCTTGTGGATATCTTCCTCTGCAATGCAGATTTGGTTATAGCCGGAATGCCCATCCATCATTGACAAGACTTGGTGACCTGCTGAACTGTCCACCAGCAAGTCCACTATAGGCATAGGGTACTCATCTTTGGGAGTCGCCAGATTTAAATTTCTGAAATCAATACATACCCTCATTTTGCCATTCTTCTTGACTACAGGCACAATATTAGATAGCCACTCGACATACCTGGCTGTTCTAATAAAACCTACCTTGAGGAGTCTAAGGATCTCTTCCTTAACCTTCTGAATCACTTCTGGACTCATCCTCCTTGGTTTCTGCTTGTAAGGCTTGAAATTAGGCTTCATGAGGAGCCTATGTTCCACTAATGACCTATCCAATTCTGGTAGTTCATTATAAGACCATGCAAAGCAATCTTTGTATTTCTTCAGAACAACCAATAGCTGGTTTCTGTCCAGAGCATTCAAACAAGCACTTATATAAGTGGGCTGTTGTATAGAACCTTCCCCTAGATTTACTTCTTCTAAAGGGTCTTGTGCATGAGAACTCCCTCTGGTTTCTTCTACCTTTGAAGTGATCTTCAAGCTTGGTTCTGCCCCCAGGTTCTTCAATTCAATATCTCTGTCCTCCTCTTCATAGACAAAATCTGTCCACAAGGCTTCCTCTTCCTGTATCTCCTGGACTTTTGTTTCAATGTCCAAGGCACAGTACTTACCAAGAGTCAAGACTCTAGCCTGTTGCTTCTGCTGTTTGCAGCCAATTATCATGGCCTCTCTCTCTTGCTCCTGAACTTTCTGGACTATTGCTTTTATATCCAATGCTGAAAATTTAATCAAAGCCAAGGACTTGGCTTCTTGTGGTTCCTCTCTTTGCCTATAACCAGGCATCATTGTCATCTCTAAGGATAACCTCTTCATCAGCACTTTCTTGGACTAAGTGCTTCAGGTGTGTCACCTCCTCATCAGCCGTCACTTCGGCTGAACTGTCATCTTTCATCAGTATACTGAGCGGTGTCACTCCCTCAATATACAATTTAGCCTCCGCAAAGTCTGCACAGGCTATGAAGGGTTGAGGATCTACATCGATTTCCTCTGTCTCTCCATTGCCTAAGGCCATCATGATTTTCTGATGTAAAGAAGAAGGCACACATTTGTTAGTGTGGATCCAATCCCTTCCAAGCAAAGCATTGTATTTAGCATTACTGTCGATTACGAAGAATGCTGTCATACAATCCCTGGTTTCCACACTTAAATTAATGGGTAGAATCCCCTGAGCCATTTGCTTATCTCCAGCAAAACCAGCAATGGTTGTGCTGGTTGGTATCAACCTGGGATTCTTTTTTCCTAGTTTCTTCAAAGAAGCTCGGTTCAGCTGTATCCCATCAAAGAAAGCCTTGATGTACAAAGGCCTGACGTGCTGCGTCATTGAATCCGAGGGGTACTCAAATGGATACGATAGATTGATGCTTACCACTTCCTCACTTTCATATTCATCTTCCATCGGGGTAACCATTTCGAAATTATCTTGCACCATACTTGCTTGCGAGTCTTCACTAGAGATCTGAACTGGATCAACTTCCTGCCCCTCTTGATTTTCATCTCCAGCTTGGAATTCCTGTGGTAGTATGTGTACCATGTTCACTGATACTGGGGGAAACGAGCCAAACTGGATGGCTGGCTGTACTTGCTCCCCCTCTTGGTTACTTTGGTTGACTCCCTCAGAAACATCCTGCATGATGCATTCTGGTATTTCATTGCTAACTGATCCCTTCAAAGGATCTTTCTCAACTGGCTCTTCAGTCAGAAACGTTTGCTCAGCCATGAAGGCTTCGAACATCTCTTCCTCCACGACCTCTTTCTTCTGGCTTATGCTAATCTCTTCTTCGGTCTCGCTATCTGTCTCCATCAGAGCTTTCTCCAACCCTACCAAACTAGCCTTCTCTCTGGTTTTCAGTTCAGAATGAACCTTGGCCAACTATTCTCGGCTGCAGACCACTTTGCTCTGTGGAACTGGCTTTGGAGCATAGTCTGACTTTGGGTTCTTCCTTCCTTCCGTTTTGACTGGTGAAGAATTTTCTCCACTTTCCTTCAGATCTTTCTGATACTAGGTGTACCTGCGCTGAATTTTTCTTCTCTGTGATCTTGAGATGACTGGGACCATGTCTGGTTCCCTTGTCTTTGGGTGTTTAAGCAGCACCCAGTTATTCGGAGCCACCATAGGAGGCCTGATCATCCTGCCTTGGTTTACAACATCTCCTCGAACAGGCAATTCTCTAGGTTTGTTTTGCATTACAAACCAGTCTGGGACTCCAGGTACCCATGAACTTGCTGATTCAGACGCTGATCTGCCCTTTTCCACCTTCGAAGCCATCTTCGAAACTGGCCGTGAAGGTAAGTGCTTGGTTTTGTCCTCATGTTTTGAATCTGATTCAGACCTTCGATAAGGGTGACCATTTTCTGTCCTGCGTGAAACTGGTCTAGGGGGCCAATCTCTAGCTTTGATTCCATGAACTGAACCTCTCTCTAGTTTTCTTTCAGAATGGCTACTCTCCATTCTATAATAGTTATGTGGCCTGGATTCATGCAAGAGCTTCTTGCCTTTGTCATGCATTCTGTTCACCACAGGCTCAACCACTGGTGGTCTCTGCCTATCACTAGCCGGATATGGCCTTTTGTTGTAAGCATTGGTTGACTTAGGACGTCTCTGAACATCCCTGTAGTATTGCTTCCCATCAGTTGGAAGCCCCTTCAACCACTTGTAACTGAGTCTGCACCTGGGGCACATTCTCTGCATCACCGCTGCTTCTAAAGAATCATCATCCAGTGATTCTTCATCAGAGTGTTCCCTCTGGTGCGAGAAACCTTGTTCAATAACTGGTGGGCTTCTAGTATTCTTCTTGATGTTGGTTTGATTAGCAACGTGCATCTGCACATTGACTTCCTCCAATTCTGTCAAGGACAAGTTCTGGAAGTCTGATGTAATGACATTGGCTGCTGCCTCTCCAACTTCTGGAAAGGGATCCCTGTCAATTCCCATGGCTTTTTCTGTTTTAGCTGAGAACTTCAAACTTCCTTTTCGAATCTGTTCTTGGATCCTGTCTCGAAAAACAATGCAGTTTTTAGTCGAGTGAGACCAAGAATTATGCCATTTACAGTATACTTTTCCTTTTAGTTCATCTGGAGATGGTAGTTTTACTCCTTTAAGTAACTTAAGGAAATTAGCCACGAGCAAATGATCAAAGATGTCATCTGCTTTTGTTAAATCGAAAGAGTATTTTCTGTGAAAGTCTTTCTTTTTAAACTGCTGGTCTATAGTTGTATCCTTATGAATTAATGCTTCACAGATTACAGGTTCTTTGCCTACAATCTCTGCTGCATCTATTTCATAATTAGGATCTCTATAATATGTCTTATATGATGCATTATTTCGATCTTGTTCCTCTTCTAATAATGCTTCATATCGAGACACCTTATAGGTCAGTTCGACCAAATCTCTGAATTCAGTTGAATCAAACTTCTTTCGAAGCCTGAATTCTAAACCATTTTGAGCCAATCTGACGAATTCTGGCTCTGGCAGGATGACTCTACATTTATTTCGAGCCCTTTTAAATCTGGCAATAAACTGAGTAGCCTTTTCCTCAGGCCTTTGACTCAATCTAGCCAAGTCTGCCATGGAAACTTCTGGCTCTGATTGGAAGAATTGGGCATGGAATGCCTCTTCCATCTGTTGCCAATTTTGAATAGACCCAGGTGTAAGGTTGATGTACCATACGAATGCTCCTCCAGTCAGAGAATTTGGAAATAATCTCAGTTTCATATAATCATGATTAGTGAATTCACCGCATTGAGCAGCAAATCTAGCAATATGCTCTACAGTTGACTGATTTCCAGTTCCATAAAATAGAGTAAAATCTGGTATTCTGAATCCTCTTGGGTATTCATGTACCCTATCTACCCATTCTGGGTATGGTTTTCTGTATATAGGAGTCTGGACCCCCCGAGCCATTGGTCCACATATCTCCCTAACAATATCAGCAATCTGGTCTCTAGGAACCAAATTTTGTGCTTGCTGAACCACTACTGGAGGGACAAACACAAGATTTGGTGGACAAACTTGTGCTTGTGATCCTCTTGGTCCATAAGGTGGTAAATTTGGGGCTGGTTGTCCTTGCGGTGCAGGTTGCTGTTGGGGGTGTGGGTAACCCCTTTGAGCCTGACCTGGGAAAGGACCTGCAAAAGGTGCTGGAACAGGTGTTGTGTCTCTGCCATTTGTAGGAAAACCCTCCAACCTCCCGGATGTAAATTCGAATAAGGGATTAGTGTACCCCCTTGTGCCAGGTATGGCTTCAAACATGGGATTTGTAACCATTCTTATGCCAGTTTCTTGTACTTGGCCAGATCCACCAACCTGTGTGGCTTCATTATTAAGTACTGAGGCATTTTGGCCTGCTATAGGCCTTGAAATGGGTTCATACCAAGACTGAGGTGATGGTCTTTCAAAGTTTTGGGTACTAGTTTGACCATTAGAATGTCTATTAACTTGCATAGGCTGTTTCTCTCTAGCCAATCTTTGTTGGGGGACATTTACAACTTCCTCCGTGTGTCTTGTGTTTGTTGGTTGGTGGTTATTCATTCGATCCAAAAAGGATGTTGCCCACATTTCCATTGTGTTCATTAATTGTTGTCCCATGGCATCTACTAAACCATCCCATGGATTTGTTGGTTGAGTAAATGGCACAGTGGATGGTCCAATTCCTTGGTTTCGTCCAGTAATATGAACATATGGTTCTTGTCCAGAAGTACTGGTCTGTTCGACCATAGGTTCTGACAATATAGGAGTTTCCACAGGATGTGTTACCACATTATCCTCTGGATTTGGTATTTCTACCTCTCCTTCCACGCCTTCTTCCAAGCGTTCATTTTCTCCTTGTCGTCTTCTTCTAGCCATTTTTAATTATGTCCCACTGGGCGTGCCAAAAATATATGTTGGCTTTTTGGCTTTTCGAAGGGTATTTTTGTGAATGTGAGCGTGCCAGCAAGGATCAATCAGTCCTTACAGAAATTGTGATTGCCAACCAATTATCAGACGATTGTGTTTTAGTTCTTTTCAGCCTCAATGAAGAGGACTTTTACTGGTGGCTTGACTTAGGAGAAGTTAATAGAAATAACAGTAATATGAAGAACAATTGAAGTATTTCATAAAAATGAACACTTACAATGGTCCGAACTCAGCCTCAGAGAGGTTTACAACATCAATCTACTTGAAGCTACTCCTATGAATCGAAGTGCAGTGC
The DNA here is from genome assembly GCF_055761805.1 of Camellia sinensis. Taxonomy (NCBI): domain Eukaryota; kingdom Viridiplantae; phylum Streptophyta; class Magnoliopsida; order Ericales; family Theaceae; genus Camellia; species Camellia sinensis. The sequence goes on along the minus strand of NC_138962.1, from coordinate 174,362,960 downwards.
GGGTATTTAAAGTGCAGGTATTTAAAGAACAGGTATTTAAAGACTGGAAAAGAAAATATATGAAGTAAATGACTGATTTGTATGATCTGAGTCCGTCCTCTTTTTCTGGGGGCTGCCCTGCTATTTATACTCGTCAGTGATGACCTTCGAACTGCACTTCAAACCGTCGAACTGCTCCTCCATGATCGCTGATCATGCTTCCTTACAAGTAGCTCCATTACGCCATTACTGGCAGTTGAGCTTCCCTCTTGTACTTGAATTTGAATATGAGTAACCGTTGAAGATATGTCATCTTGCATCCCGTTATTGATCTAGTGTTACTCAGATCATGTGAGGACCAATATTTATTGCCACGTGTACGATCAGGATTAAAGGCTTGAATAACCTTCCTTTATTACCCTTACTCTGCCACGTGTCGAACTGTAACTGGCTTTTACAAAATATGTAGCCAACACAATCCATCTGCGGAGACATAGATAGAGCACATCAATTTGCCTATAAAAGACAGCCATGCTTCGGCCAGCAAGGAGGGAGGAGAGCTCCAGAGCTCCAACAAGGAGCGGGGCAAGGAGAAATAAATTACAGTCTCTTTCATATATTATAATAGTGTGTTCATAATTATGTAAAATTAAGATAGGTATAAAATTTTGACCAAGTAATTGAGATTTTATTATATTTAGTATTTTTAGTTTTGATTTGACTTAGATATAGTTGTATAACTCTCAGATCATTTTGTACAATAAATGTTTTATTCAAATCATGTTATACAACAGTTTTTATTGTTGTATATTAAAATTGTTAGATGAGTCATACCTAATACGACGGTCATGCATCAACCGTAATTTAGTGTAGTTTAGTGGTGGCGATCCGTGTTAAACAAAGATGATTCATGACTTTCTGATTTTAATATACAAATTCTCTTGAAGATGTATTTATAATCAACTTACATCATAATATCTAAATCAATGATTTTTTAAGAACTAGATATGAATAATTATCTGATTATGAGATTAGTGGTGGATTCAAAATTTCAAAAATTTCTTATTTTATTTTATTACTTCCATGTTTTATTGTCTTAATTACTTTTAGTTTAATATTTTCAAAATCAATCGTTTCAAACTACTTTAACTATTATTTTTTGATCAATACAACTCGATTAGTGAGTATCAACATCTTATTGTAATTGCTATTCTACATAATAGTTGTTTTTATTTGATGTTAAATAAAATGATTTGGTGTACAAATGATAGTATCATATTTCATCCACACAAAAAATTAGACCAATCTGATAATCGTGACTTATTTAATTTATCGTGTTTGACCAAAAAAAAATATATTTTTAAAAATATAATTGTTATCTATGTTATGGAGACCTGCGATGCGTCTCACGAATCCAAACAGCACCGTCTAATTCAGACTATGGATGACGAGCATTGATTGCAGACATGGTATCTGACAGTCTTTTGATATTTTCCTCGACTCCGATCACGATCAGATACCTGTCACTGATTAAGGAAGCAGTTGTTTTTATCACTACAGAGACTATGGGACTCACTACAAGTAAAGTTGGGTACATACTTTCCTTTCTTGCTTTCAAGCTCGGAGTAGAAACTGATAAAACAAGAAAACCCAAACATGGCTACCACTTATTCTTTTGTGTGTGCTAGTGTTATTTGAAGGTAGGAAAAATGATTTGGACCCCATAGAGACGCACCTCCACGACCCCTCTGACTTATGATTGGCCTTTTTTTCTTTCTTTTTTTTTCTTTTTTTTTTTTTCCTCCAATCACTAATCCCCACATGTGTGGGGTGGTGGGAAAAGGGGGTCTCAATCACTATTGTATAAGGGAGAATAACACTTGTTAGACTCATTTATTTTAATGATTTATTTAATTATGGTTTAATTTATTTGAAAGAGAAAAATAGAATCTAAAATTTATTTTTGTGATTTATTTAATTATATTTTAATTTATTCGAAAAAGAAAAATAGAATCTAAAATTTATTTTGATGATTTATTTAATTATATTTTAATTTATTTGAAAAAGAAAAATAGAATCCAAAATTTATTTTGATGATTTATTTAATTATGTTTTAAATCCAAAATTTATTTTGATGATTTATTTAATTATGTTTTAATTTATTTGAAAGAGAAAAATTGAATCAAAATTTATTTTGCCCAATTATTTTTCACCTAAACCTTTATCATAAATATTGTTAGAATGTATTTAATATTTGATTAAATCTGGAGTTCAAATAGCCCAAAACAGAGGTTCAAACAGCCCAGAACAGCAACAGTTCAAAAGGTTCAAGTGGAAGATATTCAAATTTATAATGATGGAGTGAAAGATATTCAAATTAGTAATGATGGAGTACAACGGCTATAAACGGCTATAAATTCAAATGAATACAACTACTATAAACGGCTATAAGTTTCATTATATATACCGAAACCTCTAATGTAAACAAGTTATAAAAAAAATCAGAAAATATTCTTTGATCTATAATCACTCACATCTATTCTCTGAGAAATTCTCTGAGAAGTGTTCTTCAATTTTTGTTTATATCCTCTCTCAGAAATTATACACTAAGTCTTATAGCATTAAACTCATCTTTCCTGTGTGAGATTTATAGAAAAATCAAAACTTCATTTTATATATTTATCTTTGAGTGATAATTCTTGTACCTTTCTGTGAAAGGAAAAACACATTCTTTTCAATCTTGTAAGAGTGTAGTACACTTAGTGTTCTTGACTTAGAAAGTCTGTGTAGAGGATTGCTCCATTTGTAAAGAGATTGCTAACACCCCCGTGAAGCTAGAGCATAGTGGAAAATCTCAAGTGAAGCTTGAGGAGTGGACGCAAGTCGAGTTGAAACCGAACCACTATAAATTTGTTTGCCTCTCTCTCCCTTATCTCTTTATTTTATTTAAATTGTTATAGTTATATTTCACATTTTCACTGTGCTAAAATCATTAACTGGCATAGTTGTTAGAACACTTGTTTTAATTATTTTTATTTCATTAACTATATTTATCTATTGTGCTAGACATAATTTTTATTAGGGTATTGTTAATTTTTAATTGTAAAAACCTAATTCACTCCCATCTTAAATTGTCTTTTGGGTAACAACACTGCATGGTCTCATTGTAATTTAATTATATATTAATAAAAAAATTATAAATATTTTTATTTTTTTAATTATTTTTGCTCGACTCTCATTCCGAGAGAATAACATTGCAATGCTATTAGCGTAATTTAATTGCCAACTCTATTATGTAGCTCGAAATATCAACGGCTTGAATAGCTCGAAATCTCAAAACGATGTCGTTTTAAGATTTTTTTTTTTTTATTCTCTTACCGGTAAGATAATATTTTTCATACTATTCAGGCCATTTAAACTCTACGCATTGAAGCTCTCACGCATTTTCCTTTAATTGCGACACATGATAATCGTTTGACAGTTGTTATCAGGACTACCCTAAGGGCCAATGCGGAAGGCCGCATTTTGAGACCCGAATTCTATTTAAGAAAATGAATCATTATGTTTGGTTTTATATTTTTGAATTATTTTTAAAAAAAAGTGATTTAAAAATTATATTTTGAAAATAAATTAGTGTGTTTGGCTTCAGTTTTTTAAATTTAATTTTCTGAAATTTAATTTTTTATTTTTCAATATTTTTTATTTTTAGTGAATATTTTTCAAATTTTAAGCAATTTTTTATTTTTATTTTTATTTTTTTAGATATACCTTACTTAGATATATCTAAATAATAAAAATTATTTGTAAAAAAATATTTTAAAAAATTAATAAATACACAAATATAAAAAAAATGTAACAAATTTTCATATTTTTTTGTATTTTTGGTATTTAGTGAATTTTTTAAAGACTTTTTCACAAATATTATATTTTCTAAGTGTATTTATGTGAGGTATGTCAAAAAAAAAATTTTAAAATGCTTAAAATATTTAAAAAAATCAATGAAAATAAAAAAAAAATACGAAAAAGTAAAAATACGAAAAGGAAAAAAGTTCACTAAAAATGAAAAAAACTATAGTAAATTTTTCATTTCAGAATTGACAATACAAATGTTTGAGTCAGTATATTTTCATTTTTTTCCGGTCTTTAGTAAGCTTTTTTCTATTTTTAGTTAAATTTATTTTTATTTTTTAGTTGCATCTAATCTAATTGAATCTGTAATATAATAATATTTATGAAAATAATACTAAATACACCAATTAGTGTAATAACTAATGTATAAATTGATAATGTAGCATAATTTAAGATATTTTTAATATTTATAATTTGTATAATAAGTAAGGTTAATAATAATGTCATAACTAGTTAATTCTTACATATAGCACCAATAAAATCTGAAAAAGAGTCCAAAAAATTAATTTTGAAAACCTTTCTAGATATCATGAATAACCAAACAGAAATTGTAAAATTTTCAAAAAAATTAAGTCCGAAAAACAAGAACCAAACAGAGTAATTATTTTGACTAGCAGTCAACTCACATTACAGAAAAACTTACGAATTAAAAATACCTTAAGTTAAAAAGAATAATACTATATATATCAATTAGTATATAATTAATGCATTAATTGATGATGTAATCTACTTTAAGATATCTTTTATATTTATAATTTTTATAACGGTGGTACTACATATACTAATTAGTATACTAACTAGTGTTGGTACACTAGTTATGACATTATTATTGACCCCACTCATTATACAAATTACAAATATAAAAAACTTTTTAAATTATTTTTTATAATTAGTGGAATCAATAATAATATCATAACTAGTGTTAGTGTACTAGTTAATCTATTAATTAGTGCATGTAGCACCACGGAGTTAAAAAGGCTAGTATAATAAAAGAAGTGTACGTAATTTATCCTATATTTTAGGATTCGTTTGGAATGTGAGTTGATTTTTTAGTTTTCTGACTTTTTTTGCCTAAGACTAAAAAATCTTGTTTAGAATAAGTTTTTTGATTTTTTGACTTTTGTGAGAAAAAAAATAAAATGATTATAAATTAGATGTGATGTTTTATCTTATTAAATCAAAAAATCTATTTTATCTTTTTGTAACTATTTTAGCTAAAAAAAACCTTTTATCTTTTTTATGCCAAACTAACTCTTGTCTCTTCCTCTCTCTCTCTCTCTCATGTCCATTTGCTTTCACCACCATACAACTTCATCTTCTAACCACCCCCCCCCCCCCCCAAAAAAAACCACCCTCATCTTCTCTCATGCTCATTTGGTCATTATTATTTAGATAAGTGTGAATTAAAAATAAATTATTAATTTTTTTAAGATAAATTTGATAAAATAAAAATGTTTCAATTATTAATCATCCTAATTTCTCTCATAAATGATATACATAAAAGATTTTACATAATAAATTATTTAAAATATCAAAATATAATCTGTGATAAGTCACACACGCATTCCAATCCAAAATGTAGATTAGAAATGTAGGAGAGGGTTCAAGAAAGGAGTTGAAAAATTCGAAGATCGAATTCTCTAGAATATGATGAGAGGCTTAGATTCTTCAATAATCTCAACTTAGGAACACAACAACAAAGGAGATGATGGAGATAAGAGATTGGGTGAAGAAGAAGGCAAAATGGCTAGAGAATAGAATAATGGCAAGGCTCTCCCATTGATCTCCCACTTTCACTCTCAAGGTTGATAATGGAGAAGGGAAATTAGTTCTTTCCCAAGAATTAAAAATCTCCAAAATCCATCCCTTGTAAAGCTATGGGTGGGTGCTATTTATAGGCACCTCATGATGTAGGATGGAGCCCATGTGCAAGGCACATGGGGGATATTCTCTCTAACCACCTTGTCCGAGGAGGTGACCTCTCCGAGGAGGTGACTTCTCCGAGGATGAGAAAACCCCGAAGAGGAGATCACTCCCTCGGCGAACCCTTCTTCTTAGCCACACCTAACCTATGATCCCCAATCATCCCAAAGGGTCAGGGGTAGTCCCAGAGGACGTCCTGCCGCAAAATATTGCCGAGTCTCATGGACCCCCCGAGGTCGTGCCACCTCGACCCGGGTATAGGCTAGTTTAACCGAAGAGTGAATTTATCTCCACTCACCGTCCTCGGGATCGGGTCCTTTGTTCGAACTCCATTACGCCCATCGTTCTGGTGCGTAGATCCCGGAAAGCTCCGAGCCCGCAAGTGTTCTGGGACTCATTAACGGAGCGACTTCTAGATTGCGTCTGAATCCGTTCGAAGCCAAGTACTTCGGATCTCTAGATTCGTGGGTCCGAATCCTTTCGAGTCCGAGTGCCTCGGATCTCTAGGCTTGCTTAATACCCTTTCGAGTCCGGGCCCGAGTAAGTCTCTAGGTTCGTGGACCCGAACCCTTTCGAGGCTTACAGCGATTCAATCCGTTTGATGGCGATAAATCTGGGCCCACCGATTCTTGGACTTGCGATAAATTCGGGCCCACTAATCTTGGGCTATTGGGCCTAAATAATTTAGTGGGCTGAAATTAGCCCCTCTTACATTTGCCCCTTGCGTGTATGAGAAATTTTAAATTTCTCATACATGCATACTGTCATTTCTTCGACCCTATTTCGCATCACGTTCCCCAAAAAAAAAAAAAAAAAAAAAAAAAAATGTTTTGTCACGACAGAGCCTATGGATAAAGTTGATGACGCACTTCAATTTACAGAAAAAATTGACAAGCAAAAATTTAATTTTTTTGTACTCTGCTTTTTTTTTTTTTTTTTTTTTTTTTTTTTTTTTTTTTTTTTTTTTTTTTTTCCAAGCAAATAATAACAAAGCATCCATTTTTTTAACAAATAGCACACAAGGCTCGCGTTTTGCTATTTGGCACACAGCAGACCAATTAAAATAAATAATGCTCCCTCTTTTCTATTTAAAGAAAGGGGCCAAAACCCTAAGCCTCACCAAATTTTTTGCACAGCCGCCGCACCTACTCTCTTTCCTTCTTTAACCCAGCTTTTCTTCTTCTTTAAGAAAAACTTGTTTCTACAATACCAGAGCCCATTTCGGCACACTTTCTCTGCTGCGATTTCACCACTTCTCAGCCTCTGCTGTCCAGCTCCGATTACGCACGTCGCCCTACTCAACGCGACGTGTGTGGCCACCGTTCAGCTTGTTGCCAACACAACAACTCGGCAGCGCACACTCACTCACGATCTCGGTTTGTATTGTTCTTGGCCACTCTCTCTCATGGGCGTGGCCTTCAGATCTGTAAGTATTTTATCGAAACCCACTCTCGATCCTCTTGCTTTGATGAAATCTGAATTTCTTTTGATTTGGGCCTTTGAGATTTGTGGGCATTGTTTTATATCAATTTTGAATTTGAGATAACTGAAGCTTCCATTGAATCTTGACTTGCATATGAAATGAAATCCTGAAATTCATATTCTGGAGCTTCATTTTTGGTGGGCCTTGGTCTTCCTCTCAACTAATTTCATTTTTTTTTATTTTGCTACTTGAAAATCTGTAGACAAGTATATATATTGATTATATATATATATATTTTTTAGCTTCGAATCTGCTGGTGCTTGCTTTAGATTGAATCTGCTGGTGGTTCAGTTTTTTTTTTTTTTTTTTTTTTTTTTTTTTTTTTACTTTGCTGCTTGACAAACTTTGGGCAAATATATATATATATATATATACTGATTATCATATATATATATATTTTTTTGTTTAGAGCTCGGATTAACCACATTAGCCTTGGCTTGTGCACAATCAATCGCTGCTTCCGGCTTCAGTTTATCCGACGTTGACCACGCACGTTCGCCCTCTCAACGCAACGTGTGTGGTCTTGCCCAACCTAGCTCCACATCGCTGCTTCCGGCTTCAGCTTATCCGATGTTGACCACGCACGTTCGCCCTCTCAACGCAACGTGTGTGGTCTTGCCCAAGCCTAGCCCAGTCTTGTTGATTACAGTCTGTAAAGCCTCTCTGATTTCAGCTTAAATTTCCAGTATCGGCTTCGGACTTCAACTCTCTAACTGCCCAAATTTGTAAGTATGACATTCGACCCCCTCTTCCGAATATAAATATATTTAAATATATATAAATATATTTTTGTGGCAATGTAGAGGGCTCAAGCAATCTGATGAAAATAAAAATAAAATAAATAAATAAAAACTGAATCTGAATATGGACTCAATTTTTGTGGCAATCCCAATGATATTTTTTTTAGCTCAAACACCGTGATTTTGGCCATATGGAAACATGCACTAGCACTTGAAACCTTATTGAGGTGCTTGGCTTGAACATAATTTGTTGAACTTTATCACCGATGAAAGGCCGAATATAACTTGTTGACTAGTATTTGAGCTCCATTTTTGACATGGAGAGAGGAAACCCTGGACTTATGAATATGGACTTTGGAAAGGACATTCTTGTAATTTGCATAATGATCCATTGAATCTTGCTACTGATAAGCAATGTAATATACTTCAGATCTCGGGCCTGAAATTTACTATTGAACTTCACTCTGTCCAAATTTTGAGCCCCGTATAAATTGGACCTTTAATATGGAACATAGTGACTTTAAGAAATTGACCCGATTGAACTTCATCATGAAGCGACCTATGACATTGCACCTCTTATTGATGATAGAAGACGAAAATCTATATGTTGATGATGCACCCATTGGTATTAAAATTTGTTGAGCTTGAAGAATATCCGAGAAAATGAATTGTTGATGACTTCCGGGGTTGAACCTGGACTCTTGGTGTAAAAAAAATTCCTCGTAGAATTTGTTGAATTCATGGACTCTCAGAGAAACGAATAGTTGATGCCGAAATTTCATTCGAATGTGTTGCTTTAATTCCAATATTCTGAATTTTAATACGGTCAACTCCTTACTATTTATACCTGTTATTTCAGCCATATGTCTTCTCGAAAGAAACCCGCTGTCCCGGGGTCATCGGAACCGGCTCTCATGAAAGAGAGGGATGTACCTCCGGCATCTGAGTGGAGGAAATCTCCTTATTTTGGTCGGAAGGACCCCTTCTGGCGGGCGGCTACCTCCACCACTTCTCTTCTATCTCCGAAGGCGGCTCCATTATGTCTCACTGAGGACACTGACTCTGGACATGAGGCCCTCATTTCTCCTTCCTCGGTGCTACGCTTTCGAATTGAGCAGGGGGACTTTCCATACTGTTATCCTCAGTTCAAGGCCTTCTCAAACCCTCCTTTCGGTTGGCAAGAGTGGGTCGATGATGTCCTCTCGGACAGGAGCCTCTGTCAACGACTTCAGGAGGCCCGGCTATTGATCCCGGTGAAAATATCTAGATCTCTATCCATCCGTCGCAACAATGCTAGCCTGGAAGCCATGGCTCTTCGATGGAGCACCGAGACACACACCTTTATACTTGGCCAGCACGAGATGGGGCCCACCCTTGAGGATGTGTTCATGTTGCTGCGTTTGGAAGTGACCGGCCCTGATGCCTTCGACCCTGAGCAGACACCCCCCGAAGATGATTCTTTGATCCAATCTCTGAAGCTAAATCTTCAAACTTGTGGTCGGTGGAGTTCTGTTTTTGATGGTTCAGCGAGGAGGACTAGTCGAGTAAGGACGGACCGTGCCTCCTATACTGCATGGATCCGTCACTTCTTCAAGGATCTTCAGCCCTTGGCCAGAGATGCTGATCCTGACTCTCGGGAGTATGAAGCCGGTCCGATGTATGGCTCCAGGCTCTATTTCTTGGGATTTCTGGCTTGCTTCCTTTCATTCTTCATTCTTCCGAGCACACCTCCGGATTCCCTCAATCCTTTCGTCTTCCCCTTGGCAGTCAGGCTCTTCAGAGGAGATCGGATCCCTTTGGCTCCCCTATTTCTTGGGAATCTCTATTATCGGCTGGATCTGCTACATCGAGATATGGTTCGCTCCGTGGGTCGATATGAGCCTGTCTCCTTTATTCACAGCCAGTTCCTGCTATGTTTCTTCTTCGAGAGGTTCCCAAAATTTGCCCCTGCTCCGACTGTATTTGAGGCGGAAGTTCTTCGGGAGATAGTGGATAAAGATGGCATCCCCGTGCTCGATACTGATGGGTCTCGGACATTTGAGAAAGCGAAGTCTTGCCAGCCGTTGATTACACGTTGGTCACGTACTATTTCCACCTTATCCTTGAATACTCTGGTGGATGATCCCCGACGCTTTGTGGCACGGCCGTATGTATGCCCACCTGTAGGTGTGGCCACACCGCTTATCTATCATGGTTCCTCCCGCTTGGTGTCCTTTCCTTTGCCGAAGAACATCCCTGCACCCTTTGTTGATATGCTAATTATGATCCGTCCGAGTTCATTACCGGTGTGGCATGAGGAAGGCGTTGATAGTGCCGTTTATAGGCCTGACCGTGTAGCATGTCAATTCGGGTTTGATCAATGTGCCCCGGGGCCATCACCTCATTTATTATCATTTTCAGAGAGCTACGGGCGCTTCAGTCGCCGGCTTGTACACACCATGCTTCCCATATCCGGCTCTTTGACGATGCCAGGCTTGAGCCGAGTAGGGGGTTTCACCCCCTCTTTCAGGCGGTATTGGCAGAAGAATATCGATGCGTTTATTGCATTTGTCCAGAGCAGACCGACCGTATGTTTGCCTCCGCCGATTTATAAGAAGGATTCTTCTCTTCGGCTACCCGAGAGCCGAAAATCTGACCACATGTACGAGGGTTTCTTCACTTCATCTGCTCCAACTGACCCTTCTGCTCGGGCATCTGCTTCTAGCTTGGCAATTACTTCTCCAGAGCCAGTCCCTTTGAATAAGGCCTCTGGTCCTCGGACGACCCGCCTTAAGAAGATGGCTCACAAGAGGACTTCTGATGCCAGTCCTTCCGCTCCTCGCCTTTCCAAAAGGCTTCGTGAGGTACCCGAAATTCTTGATTTGAAGCTACTTTCCTTCTTGCGACTATACCTTCTAAAATGAAAACTTTTATTTGCCCATGTTATGTAGGATCCTGCGGTTGTTGACGTTCTCGGTACCGTGGCTCCTGGCCATGCTGCCTCCCCCAGGCCGGACTCAGACTTGGACGACACCCTCCCTTTGTCTGCAAGACTTGTGAAGATGTGCACCCCTCGTACAGCAGTTATAGATGACGATGATGATGAGGCTGAGTCCTCCGATCATTTTTGTGACCTTATTCCACGCACGCGTCGTCATCGCCCTACCGTAGCTGAGGAGGAGCACTACCTTGGTGACGAGTTTGTTGGGGCTCACCGTTCTGATGTTGAGATTGCTGGAGGGACTGATGCCACAGAAATTGATGTCGCGGGCCATGCTTCTAGAGGCGATGTAGAGATGAGGTGCGCCTCTGGGAATGGTGTGGAGGTGGATGTGCTAGAGATCTCTGAGACTCGCTCTGGCACTTATGGTGATTCTCATCCTCCGGCCCTCCTTCCTTCTTCAGGGATGACTACTACTGTTCAGGCTTCATCAGACATTGAGATCGATCAGGTGGTCTCTACACGACCAAGTGACTTTGTTGATGCTAGGAGTCCTTCAGTTGCCCCTGCTTTGCATATTGATTCTCCCTCTGGTAATCTTTCTTTCTGAAGTTTGTCATTTACTTATATCTGTGAGAAATCTTTACTTAAATGACTTTCCTGTTCCCTACCTCTAATAAGGCCTTCTTATCTTTTCTTCAGTGTTAGCTGCTAACGGGGTCTTGCCTTCACCTACCTCAGACTCTGCTCCAGTGTTAGCTGCTACCGGGGTCCTGCCTTCACCTGCCTCGGACTCTGCTCCAGTGTTAGCTGCTACCGGGGTCCTGCCTTCACCTGCCTCGGACTCTGCTCCAGTGTTAGCTGCTACCGGGGTCCTGCCTTCACCTGCCTCGGACTCTGCTCCGGTGTTAGCTGCTACCGGGGTCCCGTCTTCACCTGCCCCGGACTCTACTCCGACTCTCTTTGTAACTCCTCACGGTTCTCCTTCTCAAGGGGGAACACCTGCCTTTGAGACGACTGCCAGAGGTTCTTCATCGCCAGTGCCTTCAAATATTTTGGATTTGAATCTCAGTGATTTCCACATTGATAGTGATGCTTTTGGTCTGTCCCCTTATCGTTCGGCATTCTCAGGCTCGGGACCTCTGCCGGGAGTTACCCCTCCGGGTGGTTCATCTAACCCGATAGACATTGGGGAGATTCCTGAGACTAGCAACTTTCCGGCCCCAATTCCTCCTTCGACTTCTGGCAAAGTATCATTTCTCCATTATTGGGTAGCTCCTGAGTTTGCTTCAGTTCTACAGCTTGTGCATTCAAGTTACCCGGAGACCTTTGCTTCATTTGCTTGCCAGTGTCCACTCATTCAGACTGCTCTTCTCGAGTCTTTTGCCACTATCTTATATAGCTTGGACACGCAACGGTTGTGTGACCTTAATGGAAAAGTAGTCGAGACGGCGTATCAGGGGATCTCTGACATGGAGCGTCACCAAGTGGACTTATCATGGCTTCGGAAGCGCCTGGATATAGCTTCGAACGCCAGTCATCGGCTGGAACTTATGTCTGTGCTTGCCTCTTATCGCACCTCTATAGATGAGACAAAGGCAACTCTTCGTGAACTTGAGTCGGGTTATGCTCGGGCCTTGGAGACTTTAGAGGCACACTCTACTGTTTGTCCTCCAGATGTAGATGTGACGGGCAGCTTCTTTGAAGGTGTCTTTAGGAAAGATTGAGTTTTTTTTTTATCATTACTTTCTTGCCCCTTTCGATAAAAATGTTTTATCTAGGACAATGCAATGAAATGACAAAATTTTTGTTGTTTGGATATTTTCGCATTGTTTTCTCATTCTACTTGATAAAATATTTATTTCGAATGATAGAACAATCATATGCACATGTTTATAAAAGCTGAAATATTCTCATTAGTTCTTCAACTTTCTTGACAAAAGCATAATAGATTCACTGTAAGTGATGGGATAAAACATACACCATAGAGAAAACCAGCTTCTTCATAACGCAAGGGAAATACAACCTTTAGACAAAGTAAGAAAGTGAAAATGAATTTCAACATAGATGAGTCCAACTATGGGTAGTAATGCTTGATAAACTTTGCATTGAGCGGGCCAGTTCGGAAGCCGTCTTCAACCCTTACAAGTTTGTAGTACCCGCTTGAGCTTGCCTGAACCACCTTGTAGGGCCCTTCCCATTTTGGAGAAAACTTGGGTAAAGGCTGTCCTCGCATGATTGGGTCTACAATCTTCCATACTAGATCACCTTCTTCAAACTTCCTTGGTACCACAGTCTGGTTATAGGCTCGGGCGATGGACTCATGATACCTTTCCATGACTTTTGCAGCTCTGTCATGCTTTTCCTCTAATGCTTCCAATCTGGTGGTTCGAGGCTCCAATACCATTCCCAAGGCGAGAGCCATTCGAGCAGATGGCGTTTCCAACTCTATAGGTAACACTGCCTCGGACCCATACACAAGGGAGTAAGGAGTTGCTTGAGTTGGCTTTCTCTTCGAAGTGCGATACGCCCATAGGGCTACTATCAACTGTTCGGACCAAGTCCCCCCAAACTCATCCATCATCTTGCTCAGAATCCTTATCAGTGTCTTGTTTGTGGCTTCCGCCTGCCCGTTCCCTTTTGGATAGTAGGGTGTGGATTTGTGATGCTTCACTTGGTAAGTCTCTAGGAGGCTCTTCACATCTTTGTTTATGAAGGGAGTGCCGTTATCCGAGAGGATGGTGTTTGGTACTCCAAATCGGCAAATGATATTCTCCTTGATGAAGTTCGCAACTGCAGGCCCCGTAGCGTTCTTCAGAGGAATTGCTTCGACCCACTTTGTACTCAATTCTGTGGCTGCGAGAATCCACTTGTACCCCTTAGAAGATGTAGAGATGGGCCCTATCAGATCAAAAGCCCAGGTATGGAACGGCCATGGCGTTCGGATACTATGCAGGTCTACAGCTGGAGCATGGATCAAATTTCCGTGTTTCTGACAAGTCTGGCACCTCTTCACGTGATGGGATGCATCTGACTCCATGGTCGGCCAGTAATACCCAAGGTGTATAAGTTGCTCGAACAGCCGAACCCCTCCTTGATGTTCAATCTCGTGGGCTCTTCCGAGGACTAGATCTGACTCTTCCTTGGAGAGACATCTCAGGGGAGTGCCCTCAATACTTCTTCTATACAGCTTGTCCTGATCAAGAAAGTACCGCCTCGCTCTCCTCTTGAGGTGTGCAATGTCCCTCGGGCTCTCAGGTAGTGTTCCCTCTTTGAGATAGTCAATGTAGACTTGCCTCCAGTCAGGGGTATCAATTTCAAAGCAACTCTCATCCTCCCGGATGTATGACTGACACTTGGGGCATTCCTTCTGTAATTGATTCGAGTCCTTCTCCATCTCGGGCCAATAATAACCTTGTCTTTGGATTCTTCTATACAGACTGATATCCCCATCCTCGCAAGACTTTTCATGGATCTGTTGTAGTCGGAAGCTTGCTTCTTGTTGGCCAATACACCGGGCTAGGAATCCGGTACCTCCTCGGAAGTAAAGTTCACCTTGAATAATTGTGAATTGGGCAAGCTTGGCCATAGTCAGTTTTCCAACTTTGCTTCTGAGTTGCTCGAGGACTTCTCCTCTCCAGTCCTCCGGAAGGCCTTTGTCTTCGGGTATTATTGAAGGTTCTGTTCTCTTCTTGATAACAATTGTTGCCTCTTCCTCTGGAATGTCAACTCTTGCCCCTAATGTTGCGAGGGCATCTGAAAACTTGTTGTCGGAGCGAGGCACATGCTCTATTTCGACCTTCTGAAATTTGTCAAGAAGCCTTTGGACTGTTGTTCGATATGTGGCCAAGGCAGGCTCCTTTAAGACGAACTGTCCTGAAACTTGCTTCACTATCAGCTTTGAGTCCCCCCGGATCTGAATCTTCTTAATACTGTGCTTCTCAGCTGCTATCAAGCCTAAAATAAGAGCCTCATACTCGGCTTCGTTATTCGAACAATGGAAATCCAGTTTATAAGACAAATATAACTTTTCCCCACTTTTGCTTGTAAGGACTATCCCGGTTCCTCCCTTCCCTCCGGCTGCTGCTCCGTCAAAGCTCAATGTCCAGAAGCTTTCCTCGGAAGCCATAGCTGCGTGCACCTCTCCTCTTAATTCTTCATTCACTGGTTCATAGTCACCACTTGGAAATTGGGCAAGGAGATCAGCTAAGGCTTGACTTTTGATCGCCTTGGGGGCTACACATGTGATCTCGAATTCACCCAATGCTAACAACCATCTTGCCACCTTCCCGGTTAGAGCAGGCTTGCTGAGGAGGTATCGGATTGGATCGCTTCTAGTAACAATCTGAATCTGATGTGCTAGGAAGTAATGTCTGAGCTTTTGGGCAGTGAATACCAAAGCTAAACAATGTCTCTCTACTGGAGTATATCGGACTTCTGCTCCTCGAATCTTCCGACTGATGTAATACACCGGGCGTTCTACTCCATCTACATCTTGGACCAATAATGCCCCTATGGACTTGGGGGTTGAAGTTAGGTACAACATTAGAGGCACCCCGGGCTGCGGGGCTATCATGGTCTGAGGCGAGGTCAAGGCCGCCTTGATTCTCTCAAAGGCCTTTTGGTGCTCTTGGTTCCACTCGAACTTGGCATCTCCTTTTAACAAAGAGCCGAAAGGCGCAGAGATCTCTGCCAGTGCTGGGATAAACCTCCGAATATAAGACACCTTCCCGAGGAACTTCTTTAACTCCTTCTGAGAATGCGGGGGAGGCATTGCTCTGATAGATTTGACCTTGTCTTCATCTGCCTCGATACCATGCCTATGTACAAGAAACCCGAGGAACTTCCCGGCCGTCACCCCGAAAGCACATTTGAGAGGATTCATCCTCATTTTGAATTTCTGGCACCTCTTGAATACCTTCTCAAGGTCTCGGAGATGGTCTTCTTCTTTCTTGGATTTCACCACTAGATCATCAACATAATCTTCCACCTCATGATGGATCATGTCATGAAAGATTGCAGTCATAGCCCTTTGGTAAGTTGCACCGGCATTCTTGAGTCCGAAAGGCATGACTGTATAGAAGAAGTTTCCGAGAGGTGTTCTAAAAGCAGTCTTTTCTGCGTCCTCTTCAGCCATCTTAATCTGATTGTATCCACTGAATCCATCCATGAATGAGAACATCTGGTGTCCCGAGGTAGTATCCACGAGGGTGTCGATGTGAGGAAGAGGGAATTCATCCTTCGGGCAAGATTTGTTCAAATCTCGAAAGTCTACACATACTCTGATTTGGCCATTCTTCTTCTTTACTGGCACGATGTTTGCTAACCACGTGGGGTACTGTATTGGCCGGATGAAACCAGCCTGTTGAAGTTTTTCAATCTCCTCCTTAATCTTCTCTTCGAGATCTGGATGATATTTTCGAGCAGCTTGCTTAATTGGCTTGGAGTTTGGGAATACATCAAGATAGTGGGAGACTAGGTCAGGATCTAGTCCGGGCATTTCCTTATATGACCAAGCAAACACATCTGAGTATCGGCTTATCAACTTTAACAACTGTTCCCGCTTCTCTGGGCTAAGGCTCGAACTTACGAATACCGGCCTCGGTGCATCTTGTCCATCACTCAGATCTATTTCAATAAGTTGTTCGGGCTGAGGCTTCGGCCCATCTTGCATACATTCTGGAGCCACTTCAGGCTTTATTACTATATCATTGTCAGGAGGCTCTTCTTTTGACTCGGAGTCGGTGACTGAAGAAACCGACTCCCCGCACCTTCATAAATAGTACACCATCTTGCCTCCTTCTCGAACTTTCATCACCTTTCGAGGAATAGGCAGACTTTCTGTTCTAGACATTGCCCGCTTACTTGACTCTGCCACCGGCTCCTTGTCATCTTTGATATCCTCCCAACGAGGAATTTTGACCCCTCGAGGCTTAGAGGTGGTGGGAACTTCTTCGACAGCCAGTTCGGTGAAGTAGATGGCATCAGAATAATGAGCTTCATGGATCTCGAAAGGCCTTTCTGTAGCCTGAATTGTCACCGTCTTCTTTCCCCATTTAGCCTTAACACACTGATGATAACTCGATGGTACAGCCCCATATCTATGCATCCAGGTCCTCCCTAGAATGATGTGATAATTTGCCTCAGAATCGATAATATGGAACTTGGTGGCCGAGCGAATCTCTCCAACAGCTAAATCAACTGTTACGCATCCGATAGTAACTCTCCTTTCTCCACCAAAGCCAGTGATGACTATCGGCTGCTTCACAATGCGTTCTTCAGAGATTCCGGCCTTTTCTAGAGTAGCGCGAGTCATAATGTTGATAGAGGCTCCACTATCTAGAAAGGCCCTTTTGAACTCAACCCCGTTAATAAAAGCAGTCACATAAAGCGGGCGATTGTGTGAAAAAGGATACTTTCGATCAACCTCGGAGAAAGTAATGGCACTAGATTGCTCTTTTGCCTTCCTCGGGATAGATCCCTCAGTCGACATGCATTCCTCATGGTGTGCCTCGGCTATATTAATGATAGACCTGGTGATTTCTGTTCTTGCCACCTTGGAAAGTCCAAGCTGGTCAAAGAACTGCTTGAACTTTACACAGTCTTGCAAGGTTTTGGCATAGTGATCCGGATCTTTTTCCACTCTTGGAGGCTCGTAGTTAACCATCTCCTCGGTCTCCTCAAAATAAGATGCCACATAAACATGGTGTCCTCCTCTTCCATAGTATTCTTCTCCTCCTTCTGGATCAAAGGGATCTTCGCCATGAGTCATAAATGTTCTGCCCTCTGGATCGAGAGCACTTCCATAGTAAACTTGCTCACCCTCTGGCTCGAGGATGTCGTCCAGATAACAGTCATCGTCATCGAGATTAGCGATAGCCTCGATCATTGGGCCTTCATAAGCTATCATAGCAACATTCTTGCCCTTGTCTCGGTGTTGAGGATATGGTTGTTCTCGGATGTCTTGAGTCCCTCGCTTTTTGAACCTCAATTCGTCTGCCTCGACTTTATCTCTGAAGATTTTCCTGAGAGTCCAACACTTCTCTGTCGGATGTTTCAATGTACGATGGTAGACACAAAATTCAGGGCTCTCACGGTCCTTTTTTGATGGCATTTCTTCAATATAAGGCAATTTTAGCTCTCCGTCAGCCACCCATTCCTTAACTAGAGCTTTCACTTCCTCGATTCCACATGGATAAGAAACATTCCCCTTTTCACCATTATATTGCTTTCTTTTCTGGCCTCTATGACCTCCTCCTTGTGAATTTCGGGTATCCGGGGCAGAGGCAGCAGCAACGATAGGTCCACGAGATGACTTGAAACTAGTCTTGTAACTGGCTTTAAATCCGGACTCCTGAGCCTGAGGAATGCTAATGTTCCGAGCTGCTTCTATTAATGCCGAGAAGGTGGGTAGCTTGTGGTTAACTAGAAACATTTTGTACCTGCTCAATGCCCCTTCTAGACAAATTTGAACCAGATAACTCTCCTCAACTGCTTCATGACAATCCACGGCCTTGTCCTGAAACCTTTTGACGTAGTCAAGGATGTCTTCACTTTCTTGTTGCTTCTCTTTACACAATGTAAGTGTGGTCACCTTCTCCGCCACTTGAAAGAACTTGGAGTGGAATTTGTTAACCATTTCCTCCCAACTTCGGACAGAGTTTGGGGCCAAATTAACATACCAACTATATGCTCGGTCGGTGAGGGACTTAGAGAATTCTCTCAGTCGGAGGACGTGGTTTGAACCATGAATACCTAGAGTCTCGATGAATCGCACAACATGTTCTCGGGCATTTCCTTGTTTGCCGTCGAACTTGATGAACTTCGGCACTGTATACCCCTCAGGGTATGGATAGCTCAGCATCTCAATGGGGTAAGGCGGCTTGACGTCTGGATCAGGCAAAGAGGGTAAGGTCCTCTTGCCCCGTTCGAGATCGAACATGGCTTGCACATCGGTGAGAGTGAGAAACTGTTGAGGGAGAGAGTTTGATGGTGGTATTCCCGGGACTTGGCTTATGAACCCGAAGACTGAGCTAGGGGCGTCTTGGCCATTCTGGTGCTGCGAATTCATCATTGGTGAGGACATTTGACGATACTGGCCATCAGCGCCTATAGACAAGCCAGTTGGTGATGGGATATTGAATTGAGGCCCATAGAGTCCACCGCACGGCGCCGCTATACCGGGTTGTGCTTGCAGATTTGTTGTCGGCACCAAAGGAGGCCCGCTTGGTGCTTGGGTAACATTCACTGGTGGCGTAACAAGATTAGGTACGGGCAGAGCTCCCTTTTGCGCCATCACGCTCCTTATGTTTTCCTGGACACCAACAGTCGCCGGAGCACCATTCATTACACTAGAAACTCCCCTAGTCACCATTGGATCTTGGCTTGGCACGCCATGGAGCCCGGGCATGGGCAAACTGCCGCCGCCTACTGTGGTTTGAGCATGTGTTACTGTAGCCGTGTTGCCATGAGCCATAGGCTGATTGGGGCCTACTTCTCCTTGGATTTGATTTTGCGCTCCGGCGAGAATAACTCCACCACCAGTTTGATTCCCGTTTGGCGCCGGTGCAAAGTTAGAACTCATCACCAACATGGTGTGAGTGAGATTCTGAAGAGTGGTAAGAATCTCTTGCTGAGTATTCTGAAGTCCTTGAATGGCTTCAAGCAAAAGTGGTTGATCTGGAGTCATGGTTCTGTCATCACCACCATTAGAGGATCCTTGTTGGTGAACTTCATCTTCTCCCGCCATTCTTGTTGGAGTTGTGTGGATTCCAGATCTTGTTGAGACCATTAACCAATCCGCCTCCCCAGCGGAGTCGCCAAAATGTAGGAGAGGGTTCAAGAAAGGAGTTGAAAAATTCGAAGATCGAATTCTCTAGAATATGATGAGAGGCTTAGATTCTTCAATAATCTCAACTTAGGAACACAACAACAAAGGAGATGATGGAGATAAGAGATTGGGTGAAGAAGAAGGCAAAATGGCTAGAGAATAGAATAATGGCAAGGCTCTCCCATTGATCTCCCACTTTCACTCTCAAGGTTGATAATGGAGAAGGGAAATTAGTTCTTTCCCAAGAATTAAAAATCTCCAAAATCCATCCCTTGTAAAGCTATGGGTGGGTGCTATTTATAGGCACCTCATGATGTAGGATGGAGCCCATGTGCAAGGCACATGGGGGATATTCTCTCTAACCACCTTGTCCGAGGAGGTGACCTCTCCGAGGAGGTGACTTCTCCGAGGATGAGAAAACCCCGAAGAGGAGATCACTCCCTCGGCGAACCCTTCTTCTTAGCCACACCTAACCTATGATCCCCAATCATCCCAAAGGGTCAGGGGTAGTCCCAGAGGACGTCCTGCCGCAAAATATTGCCGAGTCTCATGGACCCCCCGAGGTCGTGCCACCTCGACCCGGGTATAGGCTAGTTTAACCGAAGAGTGAATTTATCTCCACTCACCGTCCTCGGGATCGGGTCCTTTGTTCGAACTCCATTACGCCCATCGTTCTGGTGCGTAGATCCCGGAAAGCTCCGAGCCCGCAAGTGTTCTGGGACTCATTAACGGAGCGACTTCTAGATTGCGTCTGAATCCGTTCGAAGCCAAGTACTTCGGATCTCTAGATTCGTGGGTCCGAATCCTTTCGAGTCCGAGTGCCTCGGATCTCTAGGCTTGCTTAATACCCTTTCGAGTCCGGGCCCGAGTAAGTCTCTAGGTTCGTGGACCCGAACCCTTTCGAGGCTTACAGCGATTCAATCCGTTTGATGGCGATAAATCTGGGCCCACCGATTCTTGGACTTGCGATAAATTCGGGCCCACTAATCTTGGGCTATTGGGCCTAAATAATTTAGTGGGCTGAAATTAGCCCCTCTTACAAGAAAAAAACCAAAACTTTTTTTTATAAATAATCATGACAATTGGGGGAGAGAAAAACCAAAGCTTTTTTTTTTTTTTTATAAATAATCATGACATTTTGGAGGGGGGGGGATCAATATAAGCAGTAATTTCACAATGAGAAAAAAACATAATCATCAAATGAAAGCTCCCAAAATGGAGAAGAAGAATGCATATAAATTAATGGAAGACTTATTAAACTATTGTTTTCAAGTACTTGTATTTAAATTAGTTCATAAGATATTTTTAAATTCTAATAAGTTATACTATTTTAAACATTTGACCCACTAAATTCTAATTTTAATATTTAAGATATTTTATGAATAATTTTATCCTTACAAATAATTTTTGAATCCTTAAGAGTTTGGTGATATGAACATTCACATTAAATAAATTTGACAATGTGAATGTTCACGTTAACAGTGTGCATATTCAAATTGACAGTGTGAATATTCACATCATGAAATATTCACACTGTCAATATAAATATCAATGCACGCTTCTGTTGGAAATGGTAGAAAAATTCTGGGTAAAACCAGAATTTTTTCTCAAGTTTGGTCTATTTTTTAGGTGGGCCCCGAGCGTCGATTTACTCGGGTCAAAGTGGTAACGCGTTCTATGCCGCGTTGTGATTCACGTGGTATATTTGGTTGCTCAAAACCATTACCGAGTGAATGGGAAATTGAAGCCAAAGTGTGCTCCATGGAAATGGAGTTTTGGTGGAAATTTCTTAAGGTTGTAAATTGGCTTGTCCCACATTGATTTGGTGGGAAGTTTTGAAAGGGTTTATAAGACTTGGGTTAGATACTTGGGGTGTGCCCCAAGGGGTACCCAAGTGTTTTAGAGGGAGAGGTTATGGGCAAAATGGGCTAGACCCATTGGACCCAAAAATCACCACACGGGTGCGCGCCGCCGCCGCTTTGTCCGTCCGGTCGGGCGGGCTGGGCCTGGGTGTGTGGTTGGGTTGGGCTTGTTCGGCCAAAAATATTTGAATTTAATTTTATTTTTTGGTAAAATAAAATCCAGAATTCAAATTAAACTGATTTGGATTTTCTGTACATCCAAACAGGGCCC
This sequence comes from Camellia sinensis, assembly GCF_055761805.1. NCBI lineage: Eukaryota > Viridiplantae > Streptophyta > Magnoliopsida > Ericales > Theaceae > Camellia > Camellia sinensis. Next base: position 174,341,043 of record NC_138962.1, on the reverse strand, counting down.
TTCCCGGTTTCAAACAAAAATAAACTAGTTTGGAATTAGTGCACACCCAAACAGGGCCCTTCCCGATTTTGCTATCTGTTTGAATTATTAACAGATTCAAATCTGTTTGAAATTCAAAACCAACAGGTATCATACCTGTTCAATTCAAAACCAAGAGCCACCTTCACATCTATAAATAGGACCACCCTCATTTGATGTTTTTCATTCAGAAATTTCATATTTCACCTCTGCTAATTCTATTCTTCATCTTGCTGCATTTTATTTCTGAAAGAAAGAGTGTAAAAACTTAGTGTGTTCGTAAGGCAAACAATTTGTAGTGCTGCTATTGTTTGTGGTAAGATCATTTCATCCTGAGATATAGACGTCCAAATTCTGAAAGCACCGAGGAGAGGACGAATCTGTCTTAAGGACACAGTGTTAAACACTGGACTTGATCAGAAAAATAATTCGAAGAAATTAAATCAAGTAAGTTATTTAATTTACTTTCAGTGTTGTTTTTATTTGTTTATTTATTCAGATTTTAATTTTGTTTTTGTAACAAAATAAAATCTGTTTTTTATTTATTTATTTTTATTTCAAGTTTGATTTTTGTAATCAACAAATTCTCTCATTTTCTTTATTTCTTTATATTCTGGTTGTTGTTTAGTACACAACAGAATTTAATTAATTTAAATACAGTGAAGATTGTCCAACAGCTTCATCTTATTATTAGAGTAGTGCTACATCTTTATGAGGAGTAAGGAGTGTGATACATTCCAAATTAAAACCGCACCGATTCGTTAAAACTGTACCGCTCCGCATCAATCTGCACCGCTGCCCGTAGTTTAAACTTTAAAATTTATAATCTATCAACCGAACCGCTCCGTTCCGCTATAGTTAATACATATATATTTTTTAACTTCTAATGAAATATCAATGTAAAAATGAGTGTGAGAGAGGGTTACGATATGAAATTTATTACAAATTAGTGATTATATATATGAAACATATTATGTAAAATTACTTTGTGCTATATATGTAAAAAATATTATACAAATTAGTGTTATATATTATGTAAAAGTATGATAATTAGTTAGAATATTCTTCAATTCGCAAAAAACCACCCAAACTGCAATTTGCCAGTCCGCTAATCCGCTAACCTGCCATTCGATTTGTAATTTTACTTTCAAACCGTCCAAACTGCACCGCACACACTCTTAATTAGGAGTGCTCAATTAGAGCTCCCAAACATTTTTTTTATTATTATTAAAAATATTTTGGTAACTATGACACCCATAAAATTTATTGAAATATAAGAAAATAATTTAAATTAAATGAAACATAAATAGATGAATAAGGATTTATAAATAAATGCCCATAAATTAGTTGATGTGCCGTGCAATAAAATATTTTGAAACCTAAAACAAAACTCCAAGTAATTGTTGTGAAGAAATATAAAATATTAAAATATTATGATCCTAATACATTTTAAAAACTAGTTATTTTAATTAATTTTTTTGACTTTTTTATATAAAAAGAGGTGAAAAAAATAAAAAGGAAAATTGATTTTTTGGTAGTGACGTTTTGACTAAAATAATTTATTACGAAACTTGCCGTTAATAAACTTCAACAGTTCTAAAATTAATTTGATATTCCTCTTATTGATTTGATTGGAAGTTGGTAGGGGTGGGAAATTAAATCATATTATACTATCAATTTTATTGGAGGAAAATAATATATAAATCTAGTTTTTCAATTGATTTTATAAATTTAATGATGTATAAAAAATATAATTAGTTGATAATTCGAAAAAAATTATGTGAAGAATTGCACTGATGTTTCCTCTTACAAATTAAATAGAATAAACTAAAGTGGTCGGTCATCTTAATCAACGATCTCACAACAGCTTCCAATTTGAGATCCAAGTAAAACAGTATTACATTCCTTTCCTCTCATTTTTAACCCCTAATTTCACATTATTAGAGTGGAATTAGAGGACAAAATTAGAAAAATAAATTATTTTTCTTTAACCAAAAACCCGAGGCACAGTCTTTCCATCATTATATATTTCAGCTAACTAAAAAACAAGCTCTACTTAAATAGTCTAAAAGTCTCAATAGAAAAAGTTGTTCATATATTGACGGGTTAAATTAGTTTATTAAAAAATAAAATAAAATAATTTAATAAATAATTTAAAATATTATATCTAAATTATAATTATTTTATTTTTTTTATAACTATTAAATCAACTATAAAAAAATAAAAAAAGATATCTAAATAGAATTTTTTTTACCTAAGTTAAAATAGTTAAAAATCACAAAAATTAAATTTGAAAACAAAAATCCCAAACCGACAAAACAAATAGAAAAAGTTGTTTACATATCGACAAAAAGTTGAGGAAAACGAATCTACAAAAGCGTTGGTAGAGGACAGAGCATGACCATGTCCGATAAATAAAATATATAGGCCTGTTTCACAAGGTGGGTTTGGATTATTTTTTTAGCTAAAATTTTTTAAAAAATAAATAAATAGGTTAAAATTATTAATAAGATAAAATGTAGTATTAAATTTATAATCATTTTATATTTTTTCTTTCATAAATATTACATTTAATTATAAAAAAGATTTAGACTAATAACATTTTAAAAAATTAAAATAACCTATTAAAATAACAACTTTTCAAACACCCGATAATAAAGAAGTAAACTAGTGGATAATTGAGAGTACTATGACATTCCACAAACGAATAAAGCTTTGGACCCCAGTGGGGTACTGGGGTCCCCTCCCATTGGTCCAAAAAAACAGTTTTTTTTTTTTTTTTTGAGTTTTCAGCCAACCCCAGGCCGACACGTGGCACTGGGGGGTCACTGGGGTCACCCCACTGGGGTCTGTAGCATTGCTGTTCCACAAACCCTGACATGGCTGTGGAAAAGTTTTGCACCATTGACAAAAGAGTAACGTTAAGGATTAATAATTCAAAAAAAAATAATATATTAAGAAAGATAATGCGTAAACAAATTCAAACTACACATTGTGAATGTTTGAAAAGTGAATTTTTTTGTGAGTTTTTTTAGTTGTACGATATTATTAGAGAAAAAAATTTTATGTTTGAAAAGATAGTTGAGTTTTTTTGTGATTGGATGTGATATTTGTAAGAAAAAAAGTAAAATAATTATGGGGTGTGATGTGATATTTTATTTGAATTTAATGTTTTTTTTTTTGTAACTAATTTATCTTTTAGTGAAAAAAATCAAAAAAAATTCCTTTCCAAACAGTGCCAAAGTTTTTTTTAAATTTTTTTTGGTGTTTAAATTATTAATTTTTAATATTATTATTTATAAAAAAATCTCCAAAAGTATTCACAAAGTGAGAATTTCTCGCACTACGAGAAATTTTGGTTACCAGCATTTATATAACAACGTTTTGAAAAATGCTGCACAAGAGGCGGCGCTTTTTCCAAAAAATGTCACGTTGCCCCGTTTAAGGAGGAACGATTTCAATATCCAAAATATGCGTGCTTTGGGTATTTATTCCATTTAGCCTGTTGCGTTTCTCTATAGACTTTACTCTCATAAAAATGAAATTTTACAAACAACAATGCTAAGTAGCTCAAAATTTCGTGACTCAAATGACTCAAATCACTCAAAACGACGTCGTTTTGAGTGTAAATGAGTATAAAACGACATCGTTTTGACAAATTTAAGCCATTTGAGCCACAAAATTTTGAGCTACCAAACATTTTCCTTTTACAAAATCCCTTTCTCGTAAAAAGAAGCTTAGACACCAATATTGAGAGATGGGGGGTTTTTACTTTTTAGTAAGAGAAAGTTTGCAAGAATGGCATCTAGGGTTTGAATCTGTTTAATTTTCTTTGATTCCTCTGTAATCATTTTATTTAAGCTTTGAATCTATGTGTTCTTCAATTTCTTTCTAATTGGTTTGTGATTTGCCTTAGAAAGTGAGGAGGTACAGATCAGTCGAACTTTTTTGAAAATTTTGAAAAGTGAGCAGGTATATTAATAATAAAAAAAATTATAATGTTTTTTTCTATCTTTTTGCAATTATTTTTTGTCCATTCTGTTTGCCCTTATTAAAGAGAATAACACTGCAATGGTGTCAGTGTAATTTAATTATTGCACATGATAATGTTTGACAGTTGTTGTCAGAGCCAGCCCTAAGGGCACATGGGGAAGGCGGCATTTTGAGACCTCGAATTCTATTTAAAAAATGAATAGTTCTACTCACACGGGAGAAACACAAATCTGTTTATAGAAGATACTGATGTAGTTTCTTTTAACAGATATATGGAAAATGCAAAAGCAAAAGCAAAAAATGAAATATAAAAACACAGGAGGAGCATGCTTTTGTGTTCTATATTCTATTTTAGTAGAATTATTCTTTAACAAATACGTCTTTTTATAAATTTTATCTCAATATTCACAATAGCTTTTAGTCTGTTTGGTTTCAATTTTTTGAACTCAGTTTTTTGAAAATTGAGTTTTTATTTTTCGTATTTTTTTTGTTTTTAGTGAATATTTTTGAAATTTTAAACAATTTTTTTACTTTTTTAGATACACCTTACTGAGATGTATCTACATAGTAAAATATTTGTGAAAAAATATTTTCAAAAATTAAAAAAATATACAAAAATATGAAAAATGTACTTAAGTTTTGTTTTTTTTTTTATTATATATTTTTGTTATTTAGTAAATTTTTTAAAGATTTTTATCATAAATATTATTTTTTAAGTGTATTTATGTTGGGTGTGTCTTAAAATTTTTTAAAAAAACAATTGTTTAAAATATTAAAAAAATTCATTAAAAATAAAAAAATACAAAAAATAAAAAATTAAATTTTTTTAGAAAGTATTTTTTGCAAACCAAAATTAAACAACTGTTTGCTTTCGAAACTCGAGTTGAAAGCAAGTGGAGGATACCAGATATTTAATGGATCCTCTCTAGTGTATAATTTGAATTAAAGGACATTATTTTGGCTCATGAGATTTATCACTAGTCTTGTTTCAATGGTTCAAGCTGTTTATTTTGTTAGACATTTTATATATTTTGATTGTAACCTAAATGTTACATATTTGGCTTGTTAAAATATATTTTATTAATCTATTAATTTATATTATTTTATAATTTTATGTGATTTTATATATTTTAGTGTTTATATATAAATAAATATAAATAATATATAATCAATCAACCAAATCTCATAGTGATCATGATAATCAAGAAAATAATAGATTAAGAGTTCATTTGGGAAGTGGGTTGACTTTTTAGCTATTTTAGCTTGGGGCTAAAAAGCCTCATATAGCGATTCTGATTTTTACCTGACTCTTGTTGTATCCTAGACTCGGGTTTAATAGTTTTATATTGTTGTTTATATCTTACTTCTCTTGTATCTCCTTAAATTTGGCTATAGGATTGTTGTGGTTGTGTTTGGAACAGATTGGTTGTTTAGTTTCCAAACTCTTGTTGCCCGAGTGGGTTCAGCTCAAGCAGCCATTCTTGCGCTTGAGCAATTGGTTTGTTATCTGCAAAACTACTGGGAGTGTGCATTCTACGCTCGAGTGTCCCTTCTTGCGCTCAAGCAGACTGTGCATATATCAGTTCACAGCAGCACTTTTTTATATCAATTTTTCACATTCATTCCTCTCAAAACCCTAGATCAAAGAGCCTCTCTCTTTAAAACTTTCACTCTCTCTACATTTTCACCTAGATCTAGTAGTTTCTCTACTCTAATCCCTTTGTTAAAAAGGTAGAGTATCTCAAGGGTTACATCTCTATCCGAATAGAGTTGTGTTTGAGCATCTTTGAAGTTTCCTCCTTACTTGCTCAACTTCTAACCTCGAGGTAGGGACTTTTTACACTCTTTTATAAGTTTTGACTTAATTATTTGTTGATGTGCCAGAAATATTGAGATTTGGGGTGATTTGAACAAACCTAGGGCTTTTGTTTAAAATCAAAAGAGGGGTTTTTGAATTGATGTATTGGAAATGGTTATGAAAGTAAATATGAGCTTGTGCTATGTTAAGATGATTGATTTTGGTACTTAGAGTGGATGTTGGAAAAATGAGAAGTTGCCCTAAAATTATCTCAAATAATTATTTTGTATAAATAAATGAAATTGGCATTGGAAATGTGAAATTAGGTAGACGTTTATATAAATGGTGGCATTAGGTATGTATTACCTCTCACCTTTGGAAATTTGGATAGTTTATCTATCTTTAAGATTGTACATCTGTTTTGGGCTATCGGTAGAGGATAGCTATGATTGTTATAGAAATTGCATAAGGATTAGGTGAATTGAAACTAATCTCTTATTGGTTGTCATTGAATATTACTGTGTTTTAAATACATTGTATATGTTTGATGTGTGCGAGGAGTAAGAGAATGTACTCCATGTTTGGAAAAAGAAAGGAGATGGACTCCATTAAATTAAGTTGGCTTGTGTGTCTAGGGTGAAAGTCCTGAAAATTGCGTGTATACATAGGTTCCGATTCCAGCGGATGAAATTTTCGTAAAATGGCAAATAGAAGTATTTGTATGATAGTTATGTTGATTTGAGACCCACTAAGCTGTGTCTTTAATTTGGTTGTTTGAAATGAATGGAATTGACTCATGAATAGAGGCGAAATGAATTGAGATAATATGAATTATGATATAAAGCTTGGCATGACATGGTTTTTTCAAAAGTGTCATAAATGGTTTTATCTTGGGCATTTAACATGCATCTTATACTTATATCTTTATTAAGATTTATATATTGTGTTAGATTGTTTCTATTGGGTTTTGGCTCACCCTACTTGGGAAAAATCATTTTTAGGTGCTTGTGACATGCCACTGCCAAGACAGGAGCTTGGAGAGACTTGGAGCAAGGGCTCGTTTTTGTTGTATTTAATTTGTATAGCCAAGGGCTTTAACTGTACTGAGCTAGACTTATTTTGTTGTAACCAAGGAATGACTTGGAAAAATGTAAGCCGTTAAGGCATTTAAATATCTGTTCAACTTTCATCTTTTGATTATTAGTAACACATGCAGTAGATTTGAGATAGGACATTTATGAATGTATATAGCATGTGTCACCTTTTGTATATTAACTCTGATAAATGGAAGTATATTGTTTCAATTCTATTTCCGCAAATGAGATGGGTTTGTCATATTTATTTTTTAACCTTTTGTGAGAGAAAAAATATAATGATTATGGATTGGATGTGACATAATGTTTTATTGGGCTAAAAATCCTATTTTGTCTTTTTGTGGCTAAAATAACCCAAACCTAACCCAATCCAAGTTGCCAAATAAAGGCTAAATATAATCAATAGAATTAATATTCAAAAATACCATTCACAAGTCAAACTTATAATTAATGATTTTGAGATCGAAGTCATAGCCCTAAGGATAGGGAACCTCATCAAGATAAATCAATTGTCAGTTTAACTACTACTTTAGAACGATTCAAAAAACTCAACATAAAGAAGTGGCTTTACAAGATTTACAAAAACAAATAAATCAAATTAAATTAACTCTTAAAGAATTAAAAAATAAAGATAAGTCATTTGAAGACGAAATTACACTATCAAAATTAACAAAAGTCTTCACGATTTTCAAAATAATGATACTTCCTCTGATAAATCTAGTACTAGTCATAATCTCAACCGTGTTATTTTGATAATCAAACAACCAAATCTCATAGTGATCATGATAATCAAGAAAATAATATATTAAATATAATCAATAGAATTAATATTAAAAAATGGCATTCAAAAGTCAAATTTGTAATTAACGATTTTAAGATCAAAGTCATAGCCCTAATTGACACTGGTGTTGATTTAAATTGTATTCAAGAAGGCTTAATCCTTACGAAATACTATCATAAAATTAGTGAACAACTAAGTTCTGCTAATGGAAGTCAAATGCATATTAATTATAAATTACCCAAGGTACATATTTGTCAAAATAATGCATGTTTTAAAATATCATTTGTTTTAGTAAGAAATATGACCGATAAAGTCATTTTAGGCACTCCCAGACACTTGAGTATTTAATGTTAAAGCTTTTAATATGTAAGGATCTTGAAGACTTAAAGTAAAATCAGGAAAATAATTAAAATGGACAAGTCCTTCATGAAGACCAGTTTCTGCTAGTCATTCTCATTTTGAAGTTTTCTGTCTTTTTTAGTAAATAAAGGGGTACTAAAAATTTTATCTTCATCAGTGAGGATACTGGAGCTATTATAACGAAAGGATTGAGTACAAGTTAGGCGATTAAAACATACGTAGACAGAACCATCATTGTATTATTGGATCTGGCAAATATCATTATTATCTGATTGGTATGGGTGTGAATAATTTTCAGTAACCGTAATCCATTCAACTGGAAGAGTAACGTCTTTCCAACAAATAGTGGTAGGGATATCAATATTTGTTTCATTAGTATCACCTTGTATGAGTAAGGTTTTATCTTTCATACTTTTAACTAAGGCATGTACATGAAGATTGGTTTTAATACATTTATGATAGATACGATATACGAAAGCAATAGAATGAACACCACCTAGCATATTAGTAAATGCACCAGATACTTGAATATTTAATATTAAAGCTTTCAATATGTGAGGATCTCGAAGACTTAAAGTAAAATCAGAAAAACAATTAAAATGGACAATTCCTATATGAAGACCAGATTCCATCATATCTATTAAACTATCATAATAATTGATAAATCAAGCATCTAGTAAACATTTTAAATATTTAATATATTATATTATAATTATTATAAAATAATTTTTTTTTTAAATGGAGAATAGGTGGACGACACCCACCACATCATCATCATCATCATCATCATCATCATCATCACATAGCCTACCACCATCCCTCCTCTTTTTCTTTTGGGAAGGAAAAAAAAAATTATCTATACATAAGGGTGTAAATGTGTTGGTAATAGAATGTAAATGAAAGACTCTCCTCTTTTACTTTTGGGAAGGAAAAAAAAATTATCAATACATAAGGGTGTAAATGTGTTGATAATAGAATTTAAGTGAAAGACTGTGAGGTGTAATACCATTTTCACCCATGTGTTGGTAAAAAGTTTTATCCTTTTTCTGCTGCACGTTGTTTCCCTTCTGCTTCTTTTTTTATATTATTTATTCATCTTTGTAGGTTTATCATATATTTTCCGGTGGAAAGCTTTGTTGATTAGGGGAACCATGCTCTTGGTAGTAATACAATGCAATTATGCAATCAAAACCAATCCATCTGTGGAGACATAGATAGAGAACATCAATTTGCCTATAAAAGACAGCCATGCTTCGGCCAGCAAGGAGGAAGGAGAGCTCGAGAGCTCCAACAAGGAACAGGGTAAGGAGAAATAAATTAGAGTCTCTTTCATATATTATAATAGTGTGTTCATAATATGTAAAATTAATATTTTTTGTAAGATAGAGATAAAATTTTGACCAAGTGTAGACACCCCATTTTTGACCGCCCTTAAGACTTGGGCACCACTGATGGTTTACTTGGTGGAGAAAGGTGTGCAGGGCAAAGGTTCAGTTTCTTCGGCAAGGAGAGAGACAAATCTCAACTTCACACCCCATTTTGGACCAAAGTTATTTTGGATGGTTTTTAGACCTTAAAACCCTCTCTTTCAAAACATTTTTGAAATAAAGTTTCTACAATGTTCCGAGGCTCACATTTTGTCAAATGATGCGCTTTTTGATAAACCGAGTAAGGACAAAGTAAAAATGAATGAAAGAGAGATGAAATTTTTGAAAAATCCTTCAAAACACCTTGTTTAGGGGTTTAGAGTTGAAGAAAAGAGGAGAAGAGAGAAGAAACCTAGCTGAGGAAGAAGTTGGGTATGAATCACTAAGAGAGAGTCGAGCGGTCCTTGCCAAATCAGGTTTATCTGTCTGTGCACTTGGATTTAAGCTATAAGACCACCATCGTTGGAAAGAAGACTTCTGGGGCTTCATTGTGCACTCAAGAATCTCCTCAGGCCAAGTCCGGATGGGGGAGATATGACTGGTTGAAGTTGGGCATCATCCCGGTTAGGCCGAAATTGAGTAACCTTCACCAAAACAAGCATAACTTTTTGTAGAATTTGATTTTGATTCAAGGCTGGTGCCATTGGAAATCTTACTTCCGGGGCTTCAATTTGGACACAAGAATGACCTGAAAAGGGGTTCATATGAAGAAGTTATGCTCGTTTGAAGTTAGACCTGCAGAGCAGATTTTTCCTGCCAGCCGACCAAACAATGTGCCGACCGACCAGAACAATGTGCCGGCCGACCAAATAAGTAGCAGGCTGACCATTTATAGTAGCCGACCGACCAATTTTTCTGGCCGACGACCTTCCGGCGTATTCTACAGATTGAATGGATGCCAGCTGTGCCAGCTGGAGGGCACAAACTGGATCCTCCATACACGTGTATGGAGGATCTTTGCTCTTGGTTTGAAGCTTCTAAGAGAAGCTTTAGTCTCTTGGCTCTATAAAGGAAGGCTCCCCTCTCCTTATACCAGGTTGAGAACTTGGTTAGGGCATATACACATATATCCCTCTTTGTCTCTCTATATCTCCTCCATTTTAGTTTCAAAGTGTAAGGTTCTTATCTCCATTACCCTACACCTCATAACCTAACCTCTCCATCATCCATCCAAGCATCTTGGAGCTTGTTTTCTGAGGCTAAGGGGCTGGTTTTTGGGACCAAAGATTGCTGGAGTTCTTGGCTACAAGGGTAACACAATCACCTCCCTTTTTAAGGCTTATCTTGCTTCATAGCTTAGCCATACTTGTAAGCATATTTGAGCTTTGTAATAAACTGAAAAAAGTTTTGTATTTGCATGTTTAATATGTTTGTTTAAGGTTATTTTGGTGTTGGGGGTCGTCCACCCCCTCTTAGGCCTTGTTTGGCCTCATTTTGAGCCTTATCGGTTGAGCTTTGGAACTTTCATATATTGGCCTTCTCACCACTGAAATCTAGAGGGTTTTCAGTGGTGATGAAGTGGTTTTGAGGTCTTGTATAGGGGAGGGACACCCCTCTTCCTTTATTGTCTCATTTGCTTGTGTTTTGGCTCATAAGGGTAGCATGTATGCCTAGCTTTGTTTGGCTTCATTTTAGAGGTTATTTGGTGTTTATTTAGCATGTTTTACCTCTGTACCATGTTGGTTTGTTGACCCCTTGCATGCATAATACACTTGCCTTGTATTCCTCCATTTTGCCTAGAAATACATCTTGCCTTTGGACCATCATGCTTGCATGCTTTGGCTTAGCTTTGTGAAGTTTTTGGTCATGTTTAAACATGCTTTAGGTCTGTCTTGAGTCTTTGGAGCCATGCATGCCATGCTTTATATAGCCTCTTTGTATTCTAGCTTTTTGGCTTCGGGTGTGTGAGTCGTTAGCATGCCTCATTTGGTCTATTTCAGTGATTTGGAATCATTTGTCTTGCCATTTCAGTCCATGTTTTAAGCCTACATGCTTGCATTTGTTACCCTTTTAATGCCTTGAAGAGTTGTGGTCTTATGCTCCATGTTTAGGCTTTGGTGTATGTCTCTTTGTTTAAGTCATTTGGGATGCCATTTATGTGGATTTTGGGGCTTATTCTAACATACCATAGCTCTGATTTTTTTTGGTCTAATGCCCATGTTTGTCTCTTTTATGGATGCTTAGAGTTGCCTCTTTCATGCCTTAGGTGTTGGGCCTTGGGGCATGCATGCTTGCATATGTGATTTGTGCTCTTGTTGCATCATTTTGGCCACTGTTAGGGACAAGGCTGAGGTCTGTCCACCTATAGTGTAAGACCATGGGTCATGCATTTGCATTTTGTTGTATGCTCATTACATTGCATGGTTGTTGCATCCTTGTAGTAAGTGCATTGTTGCATGCCTATCACTTTGCATAATTGCCTATCTAGGTTGCATTGTAGTGTTGCATACTTGTCATATTGCCATGGTGTTTGCATGATATGTTACATTGCTCATGTTGCATTGCATTAATTACATGTTTTCGCATTGCATTTTGCATACATGCATTGCATTATGTTTGGTTTGGGGTGTCAAACCAAACATGAGGAATGAGGTGTGTTTGTACTTAAAGTGACGAAACACGTCTCACTCCTCGGTCGCCGACGCCCTTGATCTCAACATGATAGGGCGTGAGGCATCCATTTGCTTTGTTGCATGCATTTACATTGATTTGCAAACTTGGTGCCTTTGGCCATCATGCATCGAAATGCGTGATTGGTGGCTCGAGAACCGAGGCCCACACTCCCTTGAGTCTACAACATGATAGGGAGAGTGGACATGCACATATTGTCTTGAAAATTCCATACCATGCCTTGTCTGTCCTCTGTTGCTGTCAAACCAGCATTCTGCAGGCATAAATGGCCGGCCGACCACTTGATGTGCCGACCGACCATCAGTGTCCAGTCGGTGGCCCAGTCTTTGGCCGATAAGAGCATTATCATGGCCGGTAATTCTCTATCATGGCCGGTGGCATCCCATAACACTCAGGGAGTGATCCAGAAGGGTCCTGGAAATTTTCATGAACTTCAGAGGAGTAAGGCAGTGTAAACAGAGGCAACAGTGGCATGGTACCGGGTTTCTGAGCAAGGGGGATCGAGCATGAATCATCTGCGTATCCCGAGGCAGGGCTGCGGCCACCTTCCTTCTGCATTTAATTTGTTAAATAATTAGAAGTTCTATAATAATTAATTTAGTAGTATTCCTTTGGTTGTGTAATATTTATTCGGACCCTCCGAGCGAGGGCACAATTGTAATAAGTGTGCGCGTGTGTGATGTATGTCTTCCAACCCCACGTCTTTCTCCCTTTTATTTACCAGCTTATGATGGTTAGATTAGGGCATGTTTCAATTAGCATACTTATACTTGCATGCTTGCATCATTCATCTGTCTTGCATGCACTGGGCTCGGTGCATCATACTAACTGCATTGTATTTCAATTCTAAGTTGAATACGTGTTAGTTGTAGCATCATCACATGCCCTCTTAGAATAGCCGAGCCTATTATAGTTGCATCTTGCATGTGTTGCATTAGCCATCTTAACATGAACTAGGATCATGCATATGATTACTAACTAGTTTCTGTTTTGGCTCGGAGTACTAGGTGAGCATTTATGCTTCAGCATCTTGCATGCGTGTGAGTGTTGTCATGATAGCATACTTACCATGAGGCTATGTGCTTATGTGATATATCTGTCTGAATGCCTGTTGGTGAAGGTTGGATTATCTGAATCGGAATAATGCATCGACTGTGAGTTTTAAGCCCACTAGACAGTGGCAAAACCATCTTTTCTAAGCCCACTTGAGGGTGGCAAAACCTGCATTTTGGCCTACTTGCGAGTAGTAAACCGTTTTCAAAACAAACATGAAATGCTTTGTTCCAATTTAGGCGACTCAGTCTATACTTGTTGTGCTGTGTGCATCACATAGTAAATCTAGGCTAACAACCGGAATAAGAACGCATAATGTTTTCAAAACAAGATATCATGGTTAGTAGAGGCCGATCTTCGGATCGGGCGAGAGGGGGTGCTCATAGCTGACCTTCCCCAATCGTACCCAAGTTCCCGAGCCGAGGCAACTTTGGTGATAATGGACACATGGCCTTAGGCAAACGAGCCAGGGTTTCCTAAATTCCCCCAAAATAAAATATTTAGGTGGCGACTCTGTATCTGGCAAAGCAGTCCATGTTTAGCACTTCTTTCTAAAAAATTTGTTTTCAAAAAAACGATTTGCCGGATTTGGACTCTTTGGTTCAAATTTAGAACCGTGACAATTTGAGAGTTCTGAACTGTAGTGAGCCCTAAACGAACAGAACGGGATTCATCCTCCTGGGGCGTTCGGAGACGTCTACAGTTTCTAGCGACTCTGCTGGGGATTTAGAGAACTTGACTCGAACTCATGATATCTCGTTTTGACTACACTTATGTGTTTCTTTGCATTGCATGTGCATAGGTGCGCCTAGGACACCGTGTTTTCCATCTGCTATTCTTGAGCAGTTAGCCTGAGGCTGCGTGCCATAAGGTTGACCGGTTACGGGCTCTGCCAGTATGAGAACACAAACCCCGGTTTTACCGGGGCACCCTTTTGACCATTCGACCTAGTGCATATTCGGAATCCGTAGTGACCATTCCAGACTAGGACAGTTTGCTTACCCAATGTTAGGTTGTTTGAAACCGCTGCGTGCATAGTGAAACCCTAGCTCCTGACAAAATAGGATAGGGAAACCCTACCCCAGCATAGGGGTGTTTTTAGCTCTCACTTGTTTGCTATGTGCTTTTGGAGTACATCTCTACAGGATTGCATATATCAGTTTGCAAGTCTAGGTATCAGGCTTGCGGGCATCAGTATTTTGGGGCAATCAGTTTTACTTGAGGGTATTAGTTTATAGGGCAGAATTTTGGGGCAGAATTCAGTAAAGAGTACAGTCATTCAGCTATGCTCATGTCCATTCTAGTGAAATCAGCTTGAGATGCTCTATGTTTTCTCTTTTGCTAGGGGGTAATCCTGGAACCATAGCTTCAGAAGGCTCTGAGATCCCCCAGATTCATTAGACTTGTGTTGATAGACTTTGTCAGGTCAGAGATTCAGTTCAAGGGCAACCAATTTTCCTTCGCTAGTGGTAAGGCAAAGAAGGGCCAGACAGGGCTCATTGGTTCATCTGATCCGACAGTCACCAGTCACATCATCAGCAGACCCGTGATGGCACAGGGTTTGGAAGAATTTATGGCCGTGATAGCAGCGTTAAATCAGGGAACTACCATGAGGGATGAAACTAGTACTGAAACGCAACGCCCATCTGGGGCATCTGCCTCACATCCAGCTTCGGGACCCCAGCCGAACTTTGACCCACTTCTGTCAGCTGAAGATTTGCAGGGTCCAGATCCTCAAAAAGGGTTGGCTCAAGCCCGAGTTTTCAGACCCCTGGTGCAGCCTAATGAGAGGCTTTATCCTCTTGATGCTAATGACCTCGATCCAACCGCGGTGAAAATTGCGAACCTTGAGAAGTAATTCAAGAAGGCATAGGGCCTTAACTCCATTCCCGACATTGAGGATGGGCACACCGAGGCTGCCGTACAGCTCCCAGACAGATTCAAAATGCCATATATTGACCGTTTCGACGGGTTTGGAGATCCAATGGTACATATCCGACTTTTCTTGGATGTCCAGAAGCCGATGGGTCTGACTAAGCCACAGAAACTCTCTCTGTATGGAAGAACCCTGTCAGGTGTAGCAGCCACTTGGTACGCTAAGTTGGAAGATAAAGTGAAGCAAAACTGGGAAGAACTAGCTGAGGCCTTTGTCGATCAATATTCGTACAACACCCAAGTTGAAATGACCATCCAAGAGCTTGAAGCAACCTGCCATAACCCAACAGAGCCTTTTACGGAATTTGTTGCGAGATGGAGAGCAAAGGCAGTATAGATGACAGATCGTCGCCCTTCTGAGAGGGATCAAGTGCAGATAATGGTGCGAAACCTCGAGCATGATATGTCGCAAATGGTGATAGTCGCTCCGCTATTCACTTTCAAAAGTTTGCATGAACTAGGGGTTCAGATCGAGAATGCGTTCAATAGTGGGATCATTCCCAGAACAAGTGAACCGACAAGGAGGGTGATTTTAGGGATTACCAATGCTGGTAGTAGCACTATTCCCAAACCTGCCGAAATCAATACAGTTGCCACAGCCGACCCTGTTGTCAATCCAAGCCTACAAACCGCCAGCCCAGCCCGAACTCAAGGCAAGACTTTCACCCCCCTCTATATGAGCCTGACTAGCGCACTAAAAGTCTTGATGGAAAGAGGGTATCTCAAACCCCTCGATCCTCAACCTCTGCTTGACCCACTCCCAGCCAGACATAACCCCTCCAAGTACTGTATGTATCATCAGCAGCGCGGTCATGGCACCGACCGTTGCTACCGCTTTCGTCATAAGGTCCAAAATCTCATCGACAACCGGATGATAGCTCCACCTTCAGCGCCCAATGACCAAATACCTCATCCACATCTCAACCTAATCCACACACTGGCCATCCCTTACAACCCCAGCGTATACATCACCCCAGCCCATTTACCCAAACCGGAGGTGTTCATTCTAGTCAGCATGGACCTATGCATGATGGATGCACCTGGACTCCAATCATCTCAAACCCATGAGCCCACTACTTCTGAGCTGATGAGAATGATCGAAGATCTTCAGAGAACTATGACAGATTTAGCCTTTGGGGTTTTAGCCCCATCATCGACCACATCGCGTACCAGGGAGTTCATGTCTAAAGGCTCCCCAACCTTAGGACAAGCTGCATTGGAAGAAGGCCACTCCCTTGGCAAGGTGGATGCAAGTGGTAAGAACAAGGTAGGGGCAGGCATTGGTCCCTGTGAACACCTTCAGTGGGATATTGAGGCTTTGAAAGCCGAAGGGCTGAACAAACAGCAAGTACTCGCAGTTGTTGCAAAAACTGTGGATGACACTTTTGTCACTCAGAATGAGAGCAGTTCAAATCAAGGGGCAAGTCGGAAGAAGGGTTGTTGCACCAAGAATGTCCCTTTCAGCTCTAATCCCGTGTTTGGAAGAGATCAGCAAACCCAGTCAGTGCCTGTCAATCCCTTTGTTGGCACGTCCAGCAAAACTTCACAAACCTCAAAACACCCACCTCGGGGCCAGAGGGTGTTCACCCCACTGTACATGTCTCTATCAGCGGCCTTGAGGGTCCTGATTAGAAAGGGGGATCTGAAACCCTTGGAGTTGCGGCCACTACCAGATAAACTTCCCCCCTCCCATGATCCGGCCAAGTACTATGCCTTCCATCAATAAGTCGGCCACGGCACTGATAGTTGTTACCATCTTCGCCATGAAATACAAGATCTGATTGACAACAAGGTCATCGTCGCGCTGGGTCCTGCAAAGTCTATCGGCACTGGATTAGTGAACTTGTGGGGGATAATGTGACTATTTGATCGGGGGATGAACCACCTGCGGGCGGCGCTCGATCGGGGGATGAACCATCTGCGAATGCTAGTTTCTGACTTGGGTATTTAAGTCAGTTTTGTTGTGTTGTTTTGAGTCTGTCACTTTGTTTTGAGTCAGTCTTTTTGTTTCGAGTCTGTCTTGTTGTATCGAGTCAGTCCTGTTTTGCTAGTGTCAGGTGATTTCGGGGGTGTTACCTCGGGCATCACTATTTTGTTTTGTGTTTGTCTTTTCGCTTTCTTTTGAGTCTGTTTCTGCCATGGAGCCAGTTACACCAACAGTTATGAATGAAACAACAGTGGTTTTTTATGTTTTTGTGCTTGCTTCTACCTTATGCTAGTTGTGCCGGAAAGTTGAATAGAACGACAGTGCATTTCACCTGCTTTTCTGTGCTTTTAAGTCATTGTGTTGACCTAAGTTTTTCAAAACTATTTTTGAACATTGTGATGAAAACGAAGAAGAAGGAATTCCTCGGGATTTGCAAAAACTTGATCAATTGAGAGAAAGAGAGGCGTGCTAAGCCCTTAATGAATGAAATCATGTTTGTTAACGTAAGTACTGAGAAGGATCCTGGCTTGATCTAGATTGGTTCCACATCGTCTTCAGCACGAGCGATTAGTCGCTTTCTTAAAAATTTCAAAAAACTATTTTGCGCCGTCCTGCGAAGACCTGTGTGGAATTGCTCTTGAGATTATGCAGCTTAGGATTGCTCTCACCCTCAAGACTCAACCCCTTTTCTTTCAAACCTTGAACTTACATTTAGAATGTTCAACGGTCAACCACAATGTAAGGCCCATGTGGCCAGATCAGAAGTGGCCCATGAACTAGGGGCGAGAATGTCAGATGTGATCAAAAGGAGCTTGCGGGGCTAGATCAGGAACACCCCTCAAACTAGGGGGCGAAAGATGTCAGATTGTGCTTGAAGAGCCAAAGATGGATCATTCTGCAAATCAACAAAGATTGGCAAGAATGCCAAATCCCAGAAGGGAGGAAAGATGAAGGTATTGCTGAAGGACAACCGAGTTCCTATCCACAACACTAGGGGCAAATTCACCCTCCATTGGATGGACTTCTACATCATCAGCGAACAGCAGCCATTCTCCTAGATTTAGATGACTTCAAGATCTCAAACCATTCAACATGGACAAAGCTACACTTTTACCCTTGAGAGGCTCGCTGGGCCGAAAACCCGGAAGGGCGACCCAGGCAAAAGTTAGAGCAAGAAAAAAAAAAGAACAAAAAAAAAAGAGAAAAGAAAAGAAATGAAGAAAAAAATGAAGAAAATGAAAAGAAAAGATGAAAAAGAAAAGAAAAGAACAAAAAGAATTGAAAAGAAAAAAAATAGAGCTCGCAAGGTTAAAAACCCAAAAAGGGCGGCCTTGGCAAAAGTTAGAGCGTAAAAGGAGAGGTTAATACCCGAGTGTACCTTAACCCCGGAACTACGTAAGGCTTGATTCCCATCTTTGGGATACATAGACAACTTCATTTTGAAGTCCAGTCGTAAAACACTTCAAATTCGACTATCCATGTGATGGTTCTGGTCATCCTCGCCTTCTCTGTATCCGAGAATTCGGTTGTGAACATTACCATAAAGACTGATTACAATGCGCTGCGATGCCATTCAGACAAGGGGCAACTTTCCGTTGCCATTCAATGCGCTACGGTGCCATTCAGCTCTCTTCAAGCAAAGGGCAATTTTCTTTCGGATTTGAGGTTGTGCATCTCAAGAACAGGTTTCGTGCTCGTCGAGCAGTGGCCGTTTGCAAAAATAGTTTTTTTGAGAATTTTTACTGAGGTAGACTAATTTTTTCGAAAATTATTCCATTTTTTCCAAAATTGGACCATTTCTTGGACCCAAAAAGGAAAATTTTCAGTGCTCACAGCCTAACTTGCATGATTTTAAATCAAAAAATCGAACAAGTATGTTAATCTAACTCTCATATTGGTCAAAATTGTTTTGGTAGAAAGCAAAAACAAAAAATGGTCAAAATGATGAAATAGGGGCACAGTTGAGTCAGGTTTTCTGTCCTTTCCCCTTTATCAACGCACTTGCCAGAAAGGGCACCATACCTGCCGGAAAAGGGCACCACTGAAGCTAACCGCAAAAGGGCAGAAAGCTCTCACATCCTCCAAGGAACGAGGTATCAAGCCAAGTGCGAAGCACGAACCGGAATGGGACAAGATATTCCACTCCCTTATCTGGACAGATCTGATCATGTCCAAACTCCCCAGCAGAGCATCGTCAACCGATGTCAGCTGCAGATTTGCTACACACCCAATTGTAGCGCAGCCCCTCTGTGGAAGAAACTCACTGTTGTGAACAAGAAAAAGAATCTAGCGGAATACTAGGGGCAAGACCCCGCAACTTTCTGTTTATCCATCAACCACCCAGAGGAGGGATTTAAAATGAGAGATTGAAGAATAGAGAGATGTGCGCTGAGAGAAAAAGTGAGGAAAATGGCTTTTTCAAAAACAGAGCCTGAGGGCCGAGTGATGTGAGAATCACAAATGAGAAAGGGTGGGAAACAATACCCGAAGGAACAAGCTCCCTATGCACGTCTGAGTGTCGTGTCTTTTGTTTTGTCTCGATTATTATTTTCAGTCGTTTCGAGTATTTCTCGATGTGTTTAGGTTGTTTACCTCTTGTTTTTCTTTGTCAAGTCGTTGTGTGCTGTGTTCAGTCGTAGGCTCAATACCCAGTCAAAAACTTTTTCTCATTTCTCAAATTCAAAAAAATGAATCGTTTTATGCTCAGAGTACTGTGCCATTCTCAACATTTGTGCAAAACAGGATTGTTTCTTTCATAAACTGTAGGGTCCACCCCCGATAAGTGTGAACAATAAAACAAGGACCTATCTGAAGCTATGTGGGTTCCAGACTGCAAAGCAAAAGAAAGTGGGGAAAATTTTGGGCATCTGAGTGTGTTTCACCTTCAAGAAAATGCCGAGATTGCATTCCATATGCGCCTCCTCAGGCCTTGTTAATGCTACTAAAGTATGAGTGTATCTCGACTCCAAGTGTAAGCCTGCTTCAAGTCAGAATGGCAGTCCAAGCAGCACCCGAGAGTTTCACATGCAGATTTTACCTCTCGCCAATATGAACAGGATATACCCTTTTGAGCTGAGTGTGTTACAAAGTCCTCTAAGAGGTAAATCTGAGGCACCAAGGTATATGTTTTATGTCCCTCTATTGCATAGAATGTGCACTTTCATATACACTTCTGTTGCATGCGTGCCGCGCATCGTTATGATTCATGCATAGAATATGCTTGCTTTCAATTCTGCATAGAATATGCTTTCAATATTGCATAAAATGTGCTCCCATACTTGCATAGAAGATGCATTTTATCGCACTTTCTTGTGCATTTTATCTCACTCGCACTATCTTGTGCATTGTATATCACTCGCACTGTTTAGCATATCGCATTGTTTAGTGCATTTCAAATCATTCGCGCTGTTTAGCGTATCGCACTGTTTAGCGTATCGCACTGTTTAGTGTATTTCAAATCACTCGCGCTGTTTAGCATATCGCACTGTTTAGTGCATTTCAAATCACTCGCGCTGCTTAGCGTATCGCACTGTTTAGTGCATTTCAAAATCACTCGCGCTGTTTAGCGTATTGCACTGTTTAGTGCATTTCAAATCACTTCCGTTGTTTAGCGTATCTCACTGTTTAGTGCATTTCAAATCACTCACGCTGTTTAGCGTATCGCACTGTCTTGTGCATTTCAAATCACTCGCGCTGTTTAGCGTATCGCACTGTCTTGTGCATTTCATATCACTCACACTTTCTTGCGCATTGCACTATTTTGTACAGTTTATCACTCGCGTTTTCTTGCGCATCGCACTGTTTTGTGCAGTTTATCACTCGTGCTCTCTTGCGCATCGCACTGTTTTGTGCAGTTTACACTCACGCTTTCTTACGCATCGCACTATCTTGTGCATTTCATTACATGCTCTCTCTCATCTTGCATAGAAAATGCTTGTAGCACTTGTCAGTGCATTGCATCGCACTGTTTTGTGCACCTTACTTGCATTTGGCATGCATCTTATCGCGCTATCTTGCACATTGCACTGTTTTATGCACCTTACTTGCATTTTTGCATGCATTTTATCGCGCTTTCTTACGCACCTAACCTGTACTTGTTAGTACATTGCATCGCACTGTTTCGTGCATCTTCTTAGCACTGTTTGTGCATTCACTCTTCACTCGCACTTTCTTGTGCACTCTCTGGTCTAGGAGACCTTAAATTCTCTAAAGGTGTAATTCCTTTGGTGTTTTTCGTGCCCGAACGACTTTCGGTGGTCTGGTATAGCCACTTGCCTGTGTTTGCGGTGAGTTCCTAGGAGACCAACTGAGACGGTAGAAGCTAGAGTTCGAATGGCTCATGCCTAGAACACAAAGGTTCGGGATTTCTGAGACTAAAGTCTGGTTTAAATACCCAGGAGTATATCCTCGGCTTGAAATCTGTATGGCAGCCCCATAGATTGAGATAGCATCTGTATGCACCTTAATTCTGGATACTGATCCAACCTAGTCTGTCACCCTATTGGAGAATCGGGAAAGCTGCGGCCATAGTCAGGGAGAAAAGTAGTACCTGCAGTTTAACCAAGAAGAAGGGGAAGGTCCCCAGCAGCATGAGGTAGATCATTGCCAATTGCCCCTGTAAGGTACCTTCACTTTCTAGCTATTACATTGCATTTTTGTGTTACATTGCATGGCATAAATCCCCAATTTTTCAAACCGGCTTCGCCTAGCGTATAAGTCCAATTATCAAAGTCTTCCTGCATATCATTTGCATCCTGCCCCTGAACTACGCTGGTTTGATTCCTTGCAAAGGGATACGTAGGCAGCCTGCGGGCACAACCATTTATTTATCGGTATTTTGTTTGTTTGTCCAAGTCTTCGGCCTTGTCAAAAATGGGTCATCTCTGGGCTTTGACATTCACTCACGTCACTTCTTGACTTCCGAGTTCTGTCAAAGAGGGGCAACTATAGACACCCCATTTTTGACCGCCCTTAAGACTTGGGCACCACTGATGGTTTACTTGGTGGAGAAAGGTGTGCAGGGCAAAGGTTCAGTTTCTTCGGCAAGGAGAGAGACAAATCTCAACTTCACACCCCATTTTGGACCAAAGTTATTTTGGATGGTTTTAGACCTTAAAACCCTCTCTTTCAAAACATTTTTGAAATAAAGTTTCTACAATGTTCCGAGGCTCACATTTTGTCAAATGATGCGCTTTTCGATAAACCGAGCAAGGACAAAGTGGAAATGAATGAAAGAGAGATGAAATCTTTGAAAAATCTTTCAAAACACCTTATTTAGGGGTTTAGAGTTGAAGAAAAGAGGAGAAGAGAGAAGAAATCTAGCTGAGGAAGAAGTTGGGTATGAATCGCTAAAAGAGAGTCGAGCAGTCCTTGCCAAATCAGGTTTGAAAATTTCTCTCCCATGTTTATGATGCTTTGTTGATTTTCTCTGACATTTAATTTTTAATGTCCAATCTTCTCTGGCATGTCCAATTTTCTATAATTTTCCCTTATCTAAAATTTTCTCTGACATCTCCAATTTTCTCTTATCTATAATTTTCACTAACATGTCCAATTTTCTCTGGCATGTTCAATTTTCTCTGGGATTTAATGTTGAGATCTTTATGTTTTAATCATTGTCTATAAATAGCAAAACGTAAAAGCAGCAAAACACTGGAAACACCAAGCAAGAAACAGAAACTCTCTCAGTCTTCATATGAGCTAAGATAAAAAACCAGCAGCAAAACACTGGAAACACCAAGCAAGAAAGAACAACTCTCTCAGTCTTCTTATGATTTAAGATCAAAAACCAGCAGCAAAACACCACAAACTCCTCGCCAAAACACACAAGTCCAAGGTGATGAAGCAACTAGCATCCAGATGAGTACCCCAACTTCAAAAGACTCAAACTCAAGGGGGAAAAAACCTGTTAAACTCCAAAGAAAGAGAGCTCATTACAGCATTCAATACCGATCCAACCTCTCATCTGTTGTCTCCTTTTTTCAAACACTTAAATTCAATTCAGACCAACTTGTAGAGCTTCAAAAGACCCCATTCTAGTATTTGATCCAAGCTCTAACCACTGGAAGGATGGATCCAAGAAAATCTAGGAAATCTGATGATGATGTAGTTGCAATAATCCAATGTTACAATGAAAAAACAAAAGCATTCACAGTTGGTAAAAAGAACTTGACCTTTACAACAAATAACATGACCTTGGTTTTTGGTTTGCAAGGAGGTAAAGGAGCCATGTCATTAAGATACTCTAAAAAGTCAAAATCTGCATTCCTAAGGAGAAAATTCCAAAAGGACACAAGACTCATTGGTCATGTTCTTAAAAATGCCTTGGTCAAAGCAATGAAAGGCAAGTAACCAACTGACTTCAAAGATGTAGCAATCATTGTTACATTGTACTTGTGTCTCACCCTATTTTTTGCAACAAGTGGGAATTCAATAGGGTGGGTTTTTATAAAGTATATGGAACCTCTTGAATCAATGAAACAATATGATTGGCCAGAAGCAATCACATCAACATTGATTGATTCTATCATAGCATTGCACAAAATTCCAAAAAAAGTTACGGGGTGTGTCATTGCATTGCTGGTAAGTATAATATCCATTCGAATTTGCAGTTATCATACTTACAAATTTGTACGTTTAGAAAAATTTAATTACTTTAATTTTCATCACAGTATTGGCTATTGGAACATGCAAATATCATTGACTCGAAAGACAGTAACACAACTACTTCCCAAGATGTGCCAAGTGGGACCTGCAAACCTTGACGAAACAGCTGTAGAAGACACCAATCCACTCTCTTGCACCTCGACAGGTTAGATTTCTATCGCTACTGAAATCTCAGTGAAATTCTAAAATTTCTCTAACCACTGCTTTGTTTCCCTCCTTGTGCATTGATTAATTAAGATCAATTTTCTCTGAACTATCAATTTATGTTTACTTCTTTGGTTACCACTGGTTTATTTCTGCCATTGTAATCAATTTTCTCTCAATCCAAATTTCTCTGACCACAATTGTAACACATTAACTTATATGCCCTGATTGATTTTCTCTAATATCTGAATTATGTTGGTTGTTTTATAATTTTCTCTAGCCCATAAAATTTTATCTCCTTGTGTGTAATTTTCTCTGGCCCATAACTTATGTACCTTGCATCTTTGATAAACACTGTTTATTTCTACCCTTCTAATGAATTTTCTCTGGAATCCAAATTTCTCTGACACAATTATAGTCAAACATTAACTTATATCCCTTGATTAATTTTCTCTGATATCTAAATTATGTTGCTTGTTTCGTAATTTTCTCTGCCTGTAGACACTCCATTTTTGACCGTCCTCAAGACTTGGACGTCACCGTTTGAACACTCGGTGATCATCCATGTTTGTGTTCGTTTGGAGTTCCCGGAGGTCTCGGCTCGCGCGCCTTGCCTCAGGATCTCCGAACTCGTTTGTTTAGTGTTTGGTCTTGCACCAAACACTTGTGTTTTGCCTTGGAAGGGCAGGGAATGCCTTGTGAGGCATCCCCACACACCACCGGCAGTGGCTAGAGGCCACCGGCTGGTTTTTGCTGCCACCGGCACTATTTGTTGCCGGTCAGCACTATTTAGTGCCGGTCGGCACTGTTTAGTGCCGGTCGGCACTATTTTTTGCCAAAATGGCACTTTTGACTGGCCGACTACTGTGCATCTGCTTTTGCAGATATTTTAAGACAGCTGTCTTGCTTTTGGCTTCCCTCCATACACGTGTATGGAGGGATCTCTCTCTTGGGAGCTTGTCTTGTAAGCTTTACAACACAAAAGGCTCTATAAGAGAGAGCCTTGTCTCTTGGCCTTAGAGGTTAGACACTTGAGATATTCTAGAGAGCTTAGACAGCCATTTTTAGGGTTTTGAGTTCTAGGGTTAGAAACCATACACTTTCTATCTCTATATCTTCCTCTTGTGTGTGTTAAGTGTGTTTTAGTCCATACTATTGCACACAAACACCTAGTGTTTCACCTTCACTTAGCTACTGAGGTTCTAAGAGGTTGGTTTTGAAGTTTTGGAGCTGGATTCAAGCCAAGGAGGGCCATTGGAGCATCATTTGTGAAGAGGTCTTCAAGGGTAAGAACCTTACCCCTTTATTCCCCATTTTTGCATTGTATTTTGACCTGTCTTAAATTCGTTTTTGAGCTTGGTGTATAATACAAAAAATTTCTATTTTTTAGTCCTCTTGATTGTTTGTTAAGTTTTTTTTTTTTTTGGTTTGGAGGTGTTTGACCCCTCTTAGGCCTTGAAAGGCCTCATTTTGTGCTATTTTGTACAAGTTTCGGGACTTTGGTGTTTGGGCCTCTTCACCACTGAAATCTTGAGGGATTTCAGTGGTGAAGATGGTACCTTGAAG
This sequence comes from Camellia sinensis, assembly GCF_055761805.1. Lineage (NCBI taxonomy): Eukaryota > Viridiplantae > Streptophyta > Magnoliopsida > Ericales > Theaceae > Camellia > Camellia sinensis. The sequence continues at coordinate 174,315,650 of NC_138962.1, read as the reverse complement.
TCTCTAAAAGGGGAGGGCCACCCCCTCTCCTTGTTGTCCTTGAAATGGACCCATTTTGGCCTCTTGAGAGAGCATCATGATAGAGTGTGTATTGACTATGTCTTGGCTGCTTTCCATGCTTAATATGTTGTGATATACCTCTGTTTTTGAATGGTTTTGGTACACCATGCATGCTTAGCATACCTACCATGTAATGCCTTGTTTATGCCTTAATATGCCTTAGGTTGTTAGCCTTTGTTTGAGCATGTTTTAGGCTTAGTCTTGTGAAGAGTTTGTGCATATTTTGTCATGTCTTAGGTCTGTCCATGGTTGTTTGGGTCGGATTTGGCATGCTTAGTATAGCCTCTTTGCATTCCGGCTTGTTGGCCTTAAGTATGTGCATGTATAGCATGGCATCTTTGCATTGATTTGGTGATTTAGGGCCACCCTACGTGTTATTTCAGTCCCATTTTCATGCCTATGTGTTTGCCTTGAATGCTTCTTTAATGCTTTAAAAGCATGTGTGGCATGTTCCATGTTTTGGCCATAGTGCATGCTTTGAAATTGAGCCCCTTAGATGCCATCTAGGGAGTCCCTTTTGCGTAGTCTAGGTCTGTCTTAAACCTATTTTAAGCCCTCTTAGCCTTGTGAGGCTTGGTTGGCTTAACCATGGTTCAAGTCCCCTTGACCGGCTTCAAGTACTTGGACCATTTTGCATGTTAATGTTAGCCTATCTTGTTGCTTGGTTTGACACCATCCTCATGCATTTTCAGAGCTTATGTTGCATGTTAATTGTCCATGATATGCCTCTTTCAAGTGTGCTTGAGAGTTGTCCAATTTGTGCCTAAGTGTTGGTCCTTGTGTGCATGTGTGTTTGCATGCCATTTAGCCCTCATTTTATAGCACTTTGGCTGCTGTTTTAGGCCTATTGAGAGTTGCCTAAATCATGTTTAAGTCCATCTTTTCATCCATTAGCATTGCCTCATGTTTGCTTGCATGCTTGTATAAGTTTGTCGCCATGCCATGTTGCATCCTTAGCTTGCATGCCTAGGTTGCATTACATCTTGCATGCATGCCTTGTTCCTTGACTTGATGATAGGAATTGGGCCTTAGTTTGTTTGATTGGTTTACATTTCATTTGACATGAAAGTTGCATACTTGATTCCTTGGGCCATCAGGCATGGAAATGCATGATTGGTGGTCCGAGAATCGAGGCACATGCCCCTTTGAGTCATTACCATGATAAGGGACATGGTTGGTGCATATATGCCTTGAATTGTGCTGCCATGCTTTGCCTTGCCCTCTGTTGCTGTGAGTTGCAGGTTCTGCAGACTTTCTTTGCCGACCGGCAGTGTATGTTGCCGACCGGCAGTAAATCACCAGCCGATAGCTTTGTTTTGTGCCGGTGACAACATCCCACTGCCGGTGGCAATTCCATTCAGCCGGTGGTGTTCCCCGATGTCCAAGGGAGCAGTCCTGAGGTTTTGGCAACCTCCAGAGGAGTGAAGGAAGGAAAACAGAGGCAACCTATGCATGGCGGTGCATTTCCGAGCAGGACCGAGCGCGCATTGCATCTGGCTCTCCTCCCGAGGTGATTTACTGCTTTTCCTAGATTAGTTAATTTGTTAATTAATTAATTAATTAATTTGTAATATTTATTTGGTCCCTCTGAGTGAGGGCAAATCTGTAATAAGTGTGTGTGAGTGGTGTGTATGTCTTCCAATCTCCACTTCTTTCTTCCCTTTTATTTACCCGCTTTGATGGTAGATTAGGGCACGTTTAATTTAGCATACCTTATGCTATGCATGCGTGCATTCATGCATTTGTATTGCATGCATTGGGCTCGGTACATCACGCTAACTGCATTTGTACTTCAATTCACAAATTGAATATGTGATAGTTGATCGCATTTCACATGCCATGTTTAGGATTAGCCGAGCCTATCTAATTGCATCCTGCATGTGTTGCATTAGACACTTAACATGAACTAGGACATGCATGTTTGCTAACTAGTTTATTGTTTTGGCACGGAGTACGATGTAAGTATTTTTGCTTTAGCATATCGCATGAGTGTGAATGCTATCATAACAGTATGCTTGCCATGCGGCTAGATGCTTATGTGGTGAACTGTTTGAATGCCTGTGGGTGAAGGTCGGATTGTCTGAGTTGGAAACTCTCGTTGAAATCCGTATTTTAGCCTACTTTCCGAGTAGCAAATTCCAAAGCGCTTTTCAAAACAAACGGATATGCAATGCTTGTTTCCAAATTAGGCAATCTAGTCTATACTTGTTTGCTGCGCGCATAACATAGCAATTCTAGGTTAAAAATTGGAATAAGAACACATAACGTTTTCAAAATCGGATATCATGGTTAGTAGAGGCCGGTCTTCGGACCGGGCGAGAGGGGGTGCTCATAGCTGACCTTCCCCAATCGTACCCTAGCTCCCGAGCCGAGACAACTCCGGTGATGACGGACACGTGGCCTTCGGCACCGAGTCAGGGTTCCCTAAATTTCCCCATTAAAAAAATATTTAGGTGGCGACTCTGTATCTGGCAAAGCAGTCCATGTTTGGCATTACTTTTCAAAAAAATCTGTTTTCTCAAACGATTTGCCAGATTTGGACTCTTTGGTTCAGCTTTAGAACCGTGACACAAATCGAGTTCGAACTGTAGCGGGGCCCCCCGCGGGCGCGTCTACACTGCCTCATAAAATTAACTCCTTGTCTGTAATTTTCTTTGGCCCATACAATTTTCTCTGAAGTTTGTTTCCCATTAGTATCATTTAGATGAATTTTATTTTCCTTATTTTAATTTTTTTCTCTTAGTGAATTTTGTAACATTTCTCTAATAAAATAGCATCCTATTACAGATAGATAACAAGGAGCTAGTCAAAAACCCATCAGAGGAGTTTTGTCTTGGTAAAAAGACGAAGAAAGAATCAAAAAAGGCAATTGTCAAATTCAAGGAGACATTACAAGATTCATCTAACCAAGGAGGGAATGAAGAAGCAGAAGGAAACATAGAAGAATATGAAGCCAACAATGGACAAGAAGATCAAGCAAGTAGTGGAGAAGCAGAAGTCAGAGAGGAAAGTGAAAAAATAGAAGCAGAAGACATAAAACAAAATGAACAGAAAGAAGAAAACAGTGAAGAAGATGATGAATAGCAAGAAGAAAACAATGGGGAAAGTGATGAAGAAGAACGTAATGAGCCGATGGACCAACAACGTGATAGCATTTGTGGCTCAACAATGCATCAGCCTCAAGAATTTGAGGAATCAAAGGATGCCCAAATTGCTGATCTACGTCAAAGACTAAAGGCACTTTCTCAATCTAAAAAAGAAGAAGAGAGAAATTGGATTGAATTACTTGCTAAAAAGGATATTGCAATAAGAACCTTGACATCACTTAACTCAGAACTTCAAGAAAGAGACAACACAATCCAAATGAAACTAAAGATGTCGGAGGTTCAAAAAGAAGACAATACAAAAACAATTCAACAGTTGAGGTATTCAAATTCAGAGCTTGAAACTAAAAATGTTAAATTGCATGAACAAGTTCAAGAACTATCCGTCCAACTAGCAACACAACCATACCAAACACCAACACAACTTCAACCACAAGGTCAGTGAAAATCTTGAGCCACAAAAAGTTATGTCCTTGTGTCAACATAACTCAAATAAATTTCTATTTATTATAATTTTCTATGTCATTGGTAATTTTCTCTGGAAGTTATATTTCTCTGAACACATTAGTTTCTGCCGCTTATTTCTATTGATTTCTACTGCTCATTTCATTTTCTTTGTCTATTTTCTTATTCGATTTTGGGGGCTTGTTTGATTTTCACTGTGTGTAGTTGGAATGCAAGTGGAACAACAACCAACAACCCAACAAGAACAAATGGCACACAAAGAACAACCGAAACAAAAGACAAAAGTCTATGGTAACTGGAAAATATTGAATCAAATAAATTTACATATTGAAATATCATCTGTTATTTCAGAGAAATTTCACTTTTACTGATATTTTCATTGTCTACAGTCAAAAAAGATTCGACATCAATGATAAAAAATTTACAGGCAAAAGAAAGGAAGGAAAAGCAGCACGATCCAGAATTTCAATATCTCAAAGTTGCAAAAGCGACTAGAGCTTCAAAACAAGCTGCAAAGCAAACTAAGCAAACCACGAAGGACAAAGAAGTACTTAATGCGGATGCGTACGTCTTGCCTCAACCTACAAGCATCAGAAAATCTTGGGTCTTTCCACAATTTCTACTGATTTCAAGATTGATAAAAGAACATGTAAAAGACATCTCGCAGCATATATCAAATGTGTCTGGACTTGAGTAAGTACAACAAACAAAATAGAAGATAATAAACAGCAAATTACAAACTTATATTATGTGACAACCCTCACCTCTGATTACTACTAAACTGTGACTGAACATGATAAGTAACTGATTAGGATGAAATCCTAAACTGATTACATGAGTATGTTGCTTGATTGCATTTCTATCTGTTTATCAATTGATTGATCTGTTCATGTTTTAAGTTTTGAACTGCAAATTGAAGGCCTTATCGGCGGCCGAATCTGAAATTGATTGGTATTTTATGCTAATTAAGATTTATGTGATTTTATGGTAGATTTAATTGAAATTTGATTTGGTGTGATTAAATTAGATTAAATAATGTTAAATCGCATTAGATCAAGTTATTTACCAAATTACCATTGAGTGGGCCACTTTGTTATTACATGTTTGGAGCCTTGTTCATATTTGTTACACCATTTCTCCATCTCCCAGAGCAAAACGTGAGAGAGAGAGAGAGAGAATTGGGAGAACATTGGTTTCATTGAGAATTTAGCTTGGAGATTTAGAAGAATTGAAGAGAGATTGCATAATTGAGCTTGTATACCTTGAATTCAAGACCTAAGGTAGAGATTTCATCATCTCATTTGTGAATTTGAGTTGTATCTTGCATGGTTCATGGTAATTTAGAGTTCAAAGTCAAGAATTGGGTTAAGGAGTTGAATTTGAGAGTGAATTCATGCATGCATGTACACATTCTTGAGTTTTGAGGTCTTTTCCATGAAATTTGCTACATGCATGTTCATATTTTGATTATAGTTCAAGAATTCATCATGTTTTTGGAAGGATTGAGTTATTTGGCCATGTATTTGAAGCTTTGAATTTAATTGAATACATGCATGTTGTGTTTGAGCTTGTTCTTGAAGTTTATTTGGAAATGGTGTTTAATTGACTCATCCCTGGGCTTTGATTTCTCAAATTGATCTTCAAAACATGTTATATTATGGGTTTAAAGTGTTTTTTCCAGAAAATTGGCCCAAAAGGATCGAATTTGAGGCTTTTAAAGTTGAGTTTTGTGCTTGGGGATGAATCTAGAAATTCCAGATTTTGGACCCACGCTTGAGCGTAGGACTCCACGCTCGAGCGTACCCTCTGAGTCATGCACTTCCGCTCGAGCGTGGAAAGTTGCGCTCGAGCATGAAATGCATGTGCCCAGAAGTTTATGTGTTTTACAGTCTGCTCGAGCGAGAGATTTAACGCTCGAGCGAGGACCTGAGTCTCACGCTTGAGCAGAGGTCGAGCATCCGTCGAGCTTGAATTGCATGCATCCAGTACTTTTTGAAGTTTGCAGTCTGCTCAAGCGAAGGAAGTCACGCTCGAGCGGAGCTCCTTTGTCTACATGTCCGCTCGAGCGTAGAAAGCCACGCTCGAGCGAGACCCTTGTTTTCTGAAAATTTTGAAAGGTATTTTAAAATGCATCTTTGCATCCTCTTTCCATCCTAGGCATTCCTAGGTCATGTTTAAGGCATCTGAATGAGGATATTGATGTAGAACCACACCGAGTCAAGATAGGGGCTAAGATGTTAATCCCAAGTGTGTAACTTAGTGTGTGTTCATTCTGCAACTGTGTAGGGTTGACATCCGAGGCCGCTCATTAGCTGCTTATAGCCCAGTGCTCTGTGAGTAACAATGTTGTAAAGATATGTACAATTATGATTATTTTCTGAATGATCAACTGTTCTGCTTACTGAAACGTTATTGCTTAATGAATGAATGTTTGTCCTATTTATAAACTGTATCCGTGGCATCCATAGCAAGTTACTGTTACTGTACTGTTATTGCTACTGTCACAGAGATCTCTGTCAGTTCCCATGTTTGGAACCACTACTGTTTACTGTTATGATGGCCATCAACTGACTGTTCGGTTTGTTAAGACCTACTGTACTGTTTTGCTATGTGATGCACCATATATGACTGCTATGGTTTCTAAGTGACTGTTATGACTGTTTATTTACTGAAAAGACATTCATTCTTAACCTCTTTACACAACTGTTATTCACTGGGCTTTAGCTCACTGTTTATATTTATATGTAGGTGTCCAGGCACCGGATCGGAGTTAAGAGCATTGGGTTAGCTCCCTTTTTGTCAAGCCAACCATCGTGCCTCACTTCGAGGTTCCATGTCAGAAAGCCAAGGTTGTTTTGGGGTGTTTTAGATTCCCCCTTTTGCCTTTGTTCTGTAATAAATGTTGAGACTTGCACTAAATTGTTATGGTAGGGATTTGGTCCCTAACCTGAATGTCTGTATATGATGTATGTATATACTATTTTGGTTTTAAATGTGCATATGTTCCGAAAAGTCTTTTTGCATTCAGATTGTCACAGCTCATTGGACATCTTTTATTTACTGTTTTGGCTTCCGCCAGCCCCTTTATTCTGTAATACTGTCTTTACTGTTAAGTAGGCCTTCGGTAATCACGGATTACTGGCCGGTTACGGTGCTAAACCCATAGAGACGGGTTTGGGTTGTGACATATTGCATTAACAACAATTAAATCCATTCTTTGTCATCTTATAGGGCTTTAATTTGGACAAGTGAGTTGAATCTCATTACCTTCGAAGACATTGGAAACCTAATAAAGCAAAAAGAAATTTCCAATTATGTAAGTCTTTCATCAAAATTTCCCTGCAATATTCCATCAGCCTTTATAAACCAATATTGCAATTATAAATCATATTTTTCAAGTCATTGATGGCTATGGAGAGATCCTTTTTGCTGACCAAATGAGAGAAAGACAACAGCCAACTTCATTTTTTTTCACATCCATGAGCTTAGTATGTTACTACTATTTTATTTGATTTTCTCTGGAATTTACTTACTACTTTCTCTTGTTAAGATACTTCTTGAAGCCAGTTGTGTCACTAGTCTAATTTTCTCTGGCTAGTTGTGTGCATCTAAAATTTCTGTGTGTATATTTCTTAAATTCCTATCATTTCAACTTTCTCATAACATAACTATTTTTTGATTTTCCCTGACCACAGAATTTCATCAAGATGACGGAAAATCAAACTTTCCGAGTCTCATTATTTGACAAGCATATTGAAACAGCATGGAGGAACTACAGGTTCCTCCATTTTCCAATAAATACTAGGGATAATCAGAAGTCAACAGATGGAAATCACTGGACCTTGCTTGTCCTGGACAAACAAAACAATTTGTGGAGGTTCTACAACTCCCTAAGGCCAATGAGGGATGATGCAGAAGACAAATATGTCAAAGATGCCAAACAATTGGTAATGAGTGCAAATTTCTCTGATCCATCATAATGTTTATGCGATGATAATTTTCATAGAATCCCATTGATTTGTCTGTAAATTTCTCTGTTATTTAAAAATTATTTTTTTGCAGCAAGATTATGTGGAGAATTTTTTGAAAGCTTGCCTTGAAAGAGAGGCTTAATCACAACCCTCTTTCAAATTGACAAGCTCACAAAACACAAGTTACGACTTTGAGTATGTCAACAATGCTCCACAACAAGACAGTGATTCGTAAGTTTCATACAACATCTATAAATAAGATAATCTAATTTGCATGTTTCTTAAAACTAACCATACCTATAATTTGTATGCAGTTTGGATTGTGGCCTCTTTGTCTGCTATATAATGAAACAATATAGCAAGCAAGAACCTATCAGCTCCAAATTGTCCACACAAGACATAAGGTTGATGAGGGCAAAACTCATAGAGAGATTTGTGACCAAAGTTGGCCGGTCATGGACTGAACCAATTGAAATACCTCCAGAAGAAGAACAAAAAATGTAATAGTGAAACTGGTGAAAGGAAGACAATGTACATATCCACACAGAGAAAATTGTCTCACATATATGTATATATCCACATAGTATTAACCATTCAGTTTTTTGTTCATACATTGAAGGAATGATGATGCTTGATATGTATATATCCTTTTTTGACTAATGTAAATTTCATTTTTATTTATTTATTTGACTAATGTAAATTTCATACCTATCAATGGTTAAATATATATATATATATATATATATATATATATATATATATATATATATATATATATATTATTGTGATTGTCAATACAATCCACACAGAGAAAATTGTCTACAGAAATTTCTCTGGTATGATATTACCAGAAATTCACAGAGAAATTTAACTTGTATCGTCCCAAGGGGATGCCTATATGATCATGTAATCTGTAATGCTTTGTGTTGGTACAAAACAGTCATCAAACTCAACAAAACACAAAGCGCACAGTAATTTTCTCTACTACTGGAAAATTTCTCTGGATTAAATTTATGGATTCGAATGGTGACAAAAAATGGAATTTCTAAGTTGTGAATTTCTCTGGGTTGAGTGAATTGGAGAAGGGGAATTTCTCTAGGTTGTGAGGAAAATTTCTCTGGCTTTGAGAAAAAATTTTGAGTTGAAGTGATTCTAGATAAATTCTTCCCTAGTCTAGAGAAATTCTCAACTCAGAGAAATTTCAAAAGAGCTTAATTTTGTTTCTTGGTTGTACTCAGTGCAATAATTTTGTGTATACTCTGTTTGGTGTGCACATTTCTTGAAGTGAGTCCAGAAAAATTCTTTCCTAATAAGAATTTCTCTGTGAAGTCTAGAGAAATTCTCTGGATTTCTCTAGTTTAAACTTAGAGCAATTTCAACAAACACAATGTACACTGTTTTTCAATGCTATTAGCAAATTTCTCTGGATGAATTGGACCTCACAAAACACAATGCACATTTCAACAAACACAATGCCCATAGTAAATTTCTCTTCTACTGGCAAACTTCTATGGATAAATTTGACTGATATGAAGTTATCAGAAATTCACAGAGAAATTTAACTCGTATCGTCCCAAAGAAGGTACCTATATGATCATGCAATCTATAATGCACTGTGTTAGTACAAAACAATTATTAAATTCAAAAAACACAATCCACACAGTACTTTTCTCTGCCATTGTCAAATTTATGTGGATGAATTTCAAGCTTCAAAACACAATACACAGAGTGTCACGACCCCATCCCGCCCCTAGTAGAATGGTGCCGTGATGGCCAGTTCCGAGATTACCAAAGGCCAACTTACAAAGATTTACACACAATCAGAATATACATATGGGGCCTACATGTGCGAAAGCAATAAATTAAAATTTAAATAGTCCATAAGAGCTGTGCATAGATCAAATGAAATGTCACACATCTTAATGTAACTTACAACTTGGATACCATAAAGTAAGGTACAAAATACATCTTGATCAAAAGGCTTCTCAAGCCGATATAAACAAAAGAAGTAACTACAAGCCAAGAAGCATGATCTTCAAGATGCTACAAAATGCGAATCCAAAACAAGTTGCAAACAATCATCTAGGCATCACCGCATTCTTGCTCATCACCTACATATATATAAGAGAGGGTGAGCTTGGATACTCAGTGAATGATACCAGTAATAAAGGTTTTGCATGAATGATACTCAAGATCTCTTTTCTAAACAATACATATCATAACTTATACAAAACAAGGGATGAACCAAGTCCATCTATCAAGTCTTTCAAATCTTCAAGGGATGCTTACTAACATCAATATAATACAAGGGATGACATTAAGCAAAGGTGCTACAAAATGTAAGGACTTGTGTTACAAAGGTTTAAAGTCCCCTAGCACGTACGGACTTGTCAAGAATGTCATCCAAAACAAGGCTAATACTTGATACACAAAATAGGGATATTCATTCATGCTCAACAAATATTTTTTCCAAAACAAAGCAAAGCAAAGCTTTATCAAAACTTTATAACATAAATTTATTAAAAATACCACTCACATAGTTCTTCGGGTGTAGGAATTACAAGCAAGGATCCAAGGCCTACAAGCACATAATAAATCCCATTGAATGCGTTTCAAGAAGACAAGAAGAGATGCTCAAAGATGGATATGAAATGCATCCTTAAGACAAGCTTTACATGACATGAAGGAATCTCGGCATTTTTTTCAAAATCAAGTCAAAGCAGAACATGCTGGGAAGTTAAAACATTGCCTTTTCATCTCGAGAAAACATGCTGGGTACTAACCAGGTCTAGGCCAAGGTCCCACACCTCTTGGCCAAGGTGTGTTCCTGACGACCACATTCAAAGAAATGAAGTCTGGGAAAAATCTGGGTTTCCCTCTTGAAGAACATGAAGAACAACAACATGAAATGCTAAAATCATAACTTCTTCATTCGAAATCTGAGTTTTCATGAGATGAGTTTGAAAACATGGACCTGAGTACCCATACTTGAATATTTCATGGAAACAAACACAAAAATATGGAACTTGTTACAAACTTTCGGATCAAAACATGGTTTTATCTCAAGAACATAAGAACATCATTTTCTCTTTCTAAAACAAATTTAAACCAATGCATGGCTCATGAAACATGTTGGATCATGCAATGCAATCGGATCATCATAAGGAATAACAAGAGTAAATCAAGATTCTAACCGCAAAACACGGATTAAACGGTTCGAACTCTAAAGATTAAGCTTGGGATCTAGCTCTCTCACTCCAAATTCCTCTCCTCTTCCTAGAGCTTCTCTCTCTACCATGCAAGAGATATGACACAAAATGATACATTTCTAACTCTGCCGGCTAACTAAACCCTCTGCTGGGACACGTGGCACTACCGGGTTGGACTTCCTCAAAAGGTGATAGAAAGACAAGACAAGGTTATGACAAAGTGTGTATGACAAGTAAGGTAACAAAGGCACTCCAGCAGGTAATGAACTCGGCTAGGACAAAGCTTCAGCAAGTAAGGTCTCAATGATCTCGGCCAGGAAGGACAACACTTGGCCTAGCTGTGCCACACCTCGGCCTAGATGTGCCACACCTCGGTCTAGGTCGTACCAGTCCAGGGACAAGATCACTTTGGTATAACATCTCGGCTTAGATAATACACATCTCGGCCTTGGTGGTGAACACCTCTGCCCAGATAATGACATCTCGGCCAACATGTCAATGTGAGGGTGGGGGTCAACCAAAGTGGTTCCAAGATGGTCCTAGGTGTAAGAAGTTCAAAAGTATAACCTAGGCTTAAGATGACCTCGGATAAACTCACACCAAGCAAGGAACAAGACATGCAAGCAACACTTATGCGAAACAAATTAAGATTTGCAATGCAACTTAACAAGACAAGATCATGTAAATACATGTAAGCATGACTAGAGTAAAGTGAGGGTTGCTACACAGAGAATTTTCTCTGCCATAGAAAAATTTCTCTGGATGAATTTGACAGGTATTATAAACCCACTGCCTATAGTATATATCAACAAACACAATGCACACTTTAACTGATATTGAAAAATTTCTCTAGATGAATTTGATTGATATTATTATATACACTGTCTAAAAAATACGTTTTACAAAACAAAATACACAAAGTAATCATCAAATGTATTATTCAATTAATAAAATGTATTATCCTCAACTATTTAACAAAGGTTCCTTGCATGTCCTCTTATTATGGCGACCAATACTCTCACAACAACTACACTTAATCACCCTTTTAAACTCTCCAGTAGAAGCAATTCTGTTCTTCTTCGGCCTCCCAGCTGGTCTCTTACTCAATGGAGGTAAAATCATAGCATCTTCAATGCTACACACAGGTTTTTCAACAGTTGGAACTGGGCCAATTGAAAACGAGTATGCTTGACGATACATATCAGCATGAAAAAATGGTTCAACAAATGAATTCAAATTCTTTCCACTCCTAAAAATTGTAGCAACAGCATGTTGACATGGATACCCATTTATTTCCCATTTTCGACATGAACAAGTTCTCAACCCAAGATCAACCATAACCGAAGGAAATAATGCACTTCAAAGACATTATCAGATGATAAACTCACATTCCATGTCCTCCCATCCAAAAAAGACTTCTCCAATACACTATCCATAGGAGGACATAGAACTTTATTCCATTTACTAGAAAGTAGCCTCCTATCAGACCTCATATTCATGATTTGCAACCGTATCATGTCCACTAAATTTGTTATTGGCAAGTGTCGAGCTTCTCGTATCCATGAATTGAATGACTCGGCAACATTTGAATACATCTCACCATAACATTTCCCCGCAAAATATGCATCACTCCAATTTTCATATAGTAAACTCCTCAGGAAAACACTCACAATGTCTCCTTTCTCACTTTTTAATTCATTTAACTTGAATGAAATGATGCCTTTGTTGGTGCATATGCACATTTTGAAAATTTGGACAAAATCGTCTCCCTAACCAAATTTGTGTTTCTACACGACAACTTATCCCTTAAATTTCTCTTTAGATGTTCAAGACAAAATCCATGAAAGCAGTTAGGGAAAAACCTAGCAATTCCCTCCACAATACCATAATGTTGATCTGATATGAAACTTATCACCCTTTCTGATCCCAATACTCCACATAAATGTTCAAGAAACCAACACCAATTGTCTTTATTCTCATCATCAACAACAGCAAAAGCTACAGGAAAAAAACCTACAAAACAAATAGGAACAAGCATATTAGATATACACATGCAAAGAAAATTAGAACAATAAACAACCAGAGAAATTTGACACTGCCAACATCCAGAGAAAATTCACTTAGTGTCCAACTCCAAAGAAAATTCACACATTGGCAACATCCAGAGAAAATTGACTTAGTGACCAACTACAGAGAAAATTCACACAGTTAGAATATCCAGAGAAAATTCACTTAGTGACCAACTGCAGATACAATTCACACAATGACAACATCCAGAGAAAATTCACACACTGACCAAAATCCAGTGAAAATTCTCACTGTCACGACCCAAACCCACCCCTATCAGTTTAGCACCGTAATCGGCCAGTAATCCGTGATTACCAAAGGCCTACTTAACAGTAATAACAGTAATACAGAGTAGAGGGGCTGGCGGAAGCCAAAACAGTAATAAAAGATATCCAATGAGCTGTGACAGTCTGTATGTAAAAAGACTTTTCATAACACATTCACATTCGGAACCGAAATAGTATGTACATACATCATATACAGGCATTTAGGTTAGAGACCAAATCCCTACCATAACGGTACAGTACAAGTCTATACAGTATTACAAAACAGAGACAGAACTGAGACACCCCCAAAAGCCTAAGCTTGAACACACTTGGAACCTCGCAGTGAGGCACGTTGGTTGGCTTGACAAAAAGGGAGTTTAACCCAACGCCCCTAGCTCCGCTTCGGTGCCTGGACACCTACATATATATGTAAACAATGAGCTAAAGCCCAGTGAATAACAAATGCGTAAAGAGGTTAAGAATGAATATCCTTTCAGTATTTAAAACAGTCATTTGAACAGTTTATCAGTTATTCGATCTTAGCAGTCATAAGTGGTACATCCAATAGCAAACAGTACAGTAGGTCTTAACAGACCGAACAGTCAGTTGATGGCCATCATAACAGTAAACAGTAGTGGTTCCAACATGGGAACCGACAGAGATCTCTGTGACAGTAGCAGTATAGTACAGTAACAGTAAATTGCTATGGATGTCACGAATTCAGTTCGTAAATAGGACAAGCATTCATTCAGTAAGAAATATCATTTCAGAAAGTAGTACAGTTGCTCATTCAGAAAATATTCATGATTGAATATATCTTTACAACATTGTTACTCATAGAGTTCTGGGCTACAGATAGGCTAGTGAGCGTCCTCGGATGCCAACCTTACACAGTTACAGGATGAACACACACTGAGTTGCACGTTTGGGAAACAATAACTTAGTCCCTATCTTGACTCGGTGTGGTTTTACATCAATATCCTCATTAAGACGCCTGAAACATGGCCTAGGAATGCCTAGGGTGGAAAGAGGATGCAAAGATGTACTTTAAAACACTTTTCAAAATTTTCAGAAAATAGGGGTCTCGCTCGAGCGTGGCTTTATACGCTTGAGCGGACATGCAGATAAAGGATCTCCGCTCGAGCGTGACTTCCTTCGCTCGAGCGGACTGTAAACTACAGTAAAAATACTGGATGCGCAAAAATCACGCTCGATGGGCGCTCGATCCACGCTTGAGCGTGAGACACAAGTCCTCACTCGAGCGTGCATTCCCTCACTCGAGCGGACTGTAAACACATGAAAAGTACTGGATACACTCATTTCACGCTCGAGCGTTACTTTCCCCGCTCGAGCGGGATACATGTCTTCAAAGTTTACGCTCGAGCGTGAAGTCCTACGCTCGAGCGTGGGTCCAAAATCTGGAATTTCCAGATTGAACCTCCAAGCTCAAAATCAACTTTTAAAGCATCAAATCCAATCCTTTTGGGCTAATTTTCTAGAAAACACTTTAAAACTCATAATATAACATGTTTCAAAGATCAATTTGCAAAACCAAAGCCCAAAGGTAGTTCCAATTAAACACAATTTCAACAAAACTTCATGAACATGATGAACATAAGACATGCAAAAGTTCAATCAAAGCTTCCAATACATAATCGAATGAGTCAAAACTTCCAAAAACATGATGAATTTATGGACCATTGCTAGAATATAGACATGCATGTGAGGATTTCCATGAAATCAACCTCAAAACTCAACAATGTGTACATGCATGCATGATTTAAGCCTCAATTCAACATGTTAGAACCAATTTTAGACTTAGATCACTAAAGACTCATTAACCATGCAAGGCACAACTAGAGTTCGCAATCAAGAAGATGAATATCCTAACTTATGTCTTGAATTCAAGGTATACAAGCTCAATTTGCTATCTACTCTTCAATTCTTCTAAATTTCAAGCCAAGATTTCAAGATGAATCAATTCTCTCCCAAGACACTTTCTCCCTCTCTCGGTTTTGGGTCTTGAATAATGGCTGAAGAGGTGCTAAGGCTAACATATATGAGTCAACTAAATGGTCCTAGAATAATCCACTAAGTGGCAAAAGAGTAATAAAGCCAACTAATGTAATTTAACTTCATTTGATCTAATTCAATCATACCAAATCAAATTTCAATTAAACATACCATAAAATCACATAAATTCTAATTAGTGTAAAACACTAATCAATTTCGGATTCGGCCGCCGATAAGGCCTTCAATTTGCAGTTTAAACATAAAACATGAACAGATTAATTAACAGCCAAACAGATAGAAATGCGCTTAAACTAATACACTCAATCAATCAGTTCAAAATGTCAGTCACAGTTTAGCAGTAATCAGTGGTATTATCAGTAAATAGTGGTGAGGGTTGTCACAGTCTCCCCTCCTTACAAAGAGTTTGGTCCTCCAAATTCGAGTTACTTTCATTTTGAAAGAATACTGGATCTAGAGGGAATAGTTCAGGATATCTCTTGATCATATCGTCTTCCCTTTCCCAAGTGGCATATACGCCACCGTGGTTTTGCCAATCAATTTTCACTAACGGAATCTCTTTGTTCCTCAACTTCTTGATCCGTCTGTTTACAATCTATATGAGCCGTTCTTCGTAAGTGTAGTCATCACTTAGCACTACACGGGTAAACTCAATAACATGAAAGGGATCCCGAAGATAATCCCTCAACATTGAAATATGGAAGACATTATGCATATGCTCCATTTCAGAAGGAAGTGCTACTTGATACGCAACCGGATTGATTTTCCCAATAATCTTATACGATCTGACATATCTCGGCGCTAGCTTGCCCTTGACTCCAAAACGAGTCTGGCCTTTCATCGGTGTCACTTTAACAAAAACATGATCACCTACTTCATATTCTCTGTCTCGCCTTCGAACATCCACATAACTTTTCTGCCGGCTCTGTACGGTTTTCAATCTCTGTTGAATCAATTTCACTTTTTCAGTGGTTTCCTGTACAATTTCGGGCCCAAGCAAAGGCCCATCTCCAACTTCTGCCTAGAAAATTGGAAATCAACATTTCCTACCATACAAAGCCTCGAAAGGCGCCATACCAATGCTTGACTGAATACTGTTGTTGTAGGCGAATTCAGCCAACGGTAAGTGGCTTTCCCAATTTCCCTGAAAATCAAGGACACACATCCGCAGTAAATCTTCTAGAGTCTGGATGGTTCTTTCTAACCAGCCATCTATCTGAGGGTGGTATGCACTACTCAGTCTCAGTTCAGTACCCAATGCAGTTTGCAGACTTTGCCAAAATCTCGATGTAAACTTCGAGTACCTGTCAGAAACAATAGATACATGCACTCCATGCAATCTAACAATCTCATCAATATAAATTATGGCCAATCTGTCTACATTATAAATTGTCTTGACAGGTAAGAAGTAAGCAGATTTAGTTAGTCTATCAACAATAACCCAAATTGAATCCATACCTTTACTGGAGCGAGGTAAACCAACAATGAAATCCATAGTGATATGTTCCCATTTCCACTCCGGTATTGGTAAGGGTTGCAGTAAGCCTGTGGGTCGTTGATGTTCGGCTTTAACTTGTTGGCAATGAAGACATTTCGACACAAAATCAGCAATTTCTTTCTTCATTCCCGGCCACCAGAAATTCAGTTTCAAGTCTTGGTACATTTTCGTATTTCCTGGATGGATAGACAATTTCGAATTGTAGCCCTCTTGCAGAATTCTTCTTTTCAGTTCAGAATTACTCGATACACATAATCTTCCTTGGAATTTCAATACATTGTTCTCAAATTTGAAATCGGGCCTTGGTTTAGATTCTCATTCATCGATTATCTTCTTCAAGAAGTCATCATGTTGTTGTTTCTCCTTGATCTCTTCGATAAGTGCCGGTTGAGCAGAAATAGCAGCTACTGTTCCACCTTGTTCACGCAAAACGATCTCAACTTCAAATCTTTCAAGGTCACATATCAATTCTTTCTACCCGGTGAGTAAACAGGCTAAATTTCCAATCGATTTCTAACTCAGTGCATCGGCAACGGTGTTAGCTTTTCCTGGATGGTACAAAATTTGCAAGTCATAATCCTTTATCAGTTCTAACCATCTCCGCTGTCTCATGTTCAGTTCTTTCTGTGTGAAGAAGTATTTCAAACTCTTGTGGTCTGTATACACCTCACATGTTGGCCCATAAAGGTAGTGACGCCAGATTTTCAGTGCGAACACTACTGCAGCAAGTTCCAAGTCATGGGTCGGGTAGTTCTTTTCATGTGGTCTCAGTTGTCGGGAAGCATATGCAATCACTTTACCATTTTGCATTAAAACACATCCCAAACCCTTATAAGAAGCATCACTAAATATGGTAAAACCATCCGTACATGAGGGTAGGGTAAGAATCGGTGCAGTCACAAGTCGAGTCTTTAACTCTTGAAAAGCTAATTCTCTCTGATCGGTCCAGTCAAATGATATCTCCTTTTGAGTCAACTGAGTCATTGGTGGGGCAATCTTGGAGAAGTCTTTCACGAATCTCCTGTAATACCTGGCTAAGCCTAAGAAACTTCGAACTTCTATAACATTGGCCGGTCTGGGCCAATTCACTACTGCTTCAATTTTCTGCGGGTCAACTGTAATACCATCTTTACTGATCACATGCCCCCAAAACATTACATTATCAAGTCAAAATTCACATTTTGTCAGTTTAGCATACAGTTTCTGTTCTCTTAGGGTCTGCAAGGCAATTCTCAAATGATGTTCATGTTCTTCCGTGCTTTTGGAATAAATCAAAATGTCATCTATGAAAACAACTACAAATTCATCTAGGAATGGTTTGAAAATTCTGTTCATAAGGTCCATAAATGGAACAGGTGCATTGGTAACTCCGAAAGGCATAACTAAGAATTCATAATGTCCGTACCTCATTCAAAATGCAGTCTTTTCAATGTCTCCTGTCTTGATTTTCAACTAGTGGTATCCAGATCTAAGGTCAATTTTGGAGAACACTTGGGCACCCTGTAACTGGTCGAATAAATCATCAATACGAGGCAATGGATATTTATTTTTCACTGTTACCTTGTTCAGTTCACGGTAGTCAATGCAGAGTCTCAATGTGCCGTCTTTCTTTTTCACAAATAAGACCGGCGCGCCCCACGGTGAAGTACTGAGTCTGATGAACTTCTTATCTAACAGTTCTTGCAGCTGAACTTTCAACTCTTTCAATTCAGTCGGTGCCATTATGTAAGGAGCTTTAGATACTGGCTGTGTACCCGGAATCACATCAATGGTGAATTCAATCTCCCTATCAATCAAATCCCTTGGCAAATCATCTGGAAAAATAGCTAGGAATTCTCTGACTATAGGAATACTGTTCACATCAGTTTTAGCATCAGTAGGTACAATTAACACACAACACAAATATCCCTTACACCCCTTTTCAATCAGTTTAAAAGCTTTCATAGATGAAATCGGATATGGGGGAGGTACTACTCCAACTCCGTTAAACACAAATTCAGGCAGTCCAGGTGGATGAAAAATAACTTGTTTTGTTACACAATCTATGGTAGCATGATATTTTGTTAATCAGTCCATTCCCAATATCACATCAAAGTGATCAATATTCAGATGCAGTAAATCAATATACAAATGAACATCCCCAACAATAATTTCACATACAGGGTACATATAAGCACAAGTCATAGATCCTCTAACAGGTGAAGATACAGCTAACAGATAGTTCATAGGTTCCAATGGTCTATTTAATTTTCGCGAAAAAGCATGCGATACATATGAATGTGTAGACCCCGAATCAATCAGAACATAAGCATTTTGAGTACAGATTGAGAGTATACCTGACACAACGGTCTCGATATTCTGCATATCTCCCGGTACGAGTGCAAACACTCAGCCTTGCCTCATAGGCTCTTTTCCAATAGCTTTGGGGTTGGGTTTCGGTGGAGCAGTTGATGTTGCTGCGCTTGATGCAGCTTTACTATTGCCTTGAGAAGTGGAAGGGCAATCTTTGACCATGTGGCCCACCTTGCCACACCTGTAACAAGCTCCATAAATTTTATAGCATACCCCTTTGTGTCTCTTGCCACACTCTAAACAGGGCGGTATGGAATTGTTACCCTGGCTAGAACTATTCGAAGACCCAGTGTTTTGCTTCTTGTTCAATGAACTGTTCCGGCCTTTCTTAAACTTGAAGCCCCGTCTCTTACCACACCATTTAGTTCCTGGTGTTTTAATCTGTTTCAATGCTTCAATGTTTGACTCAGCCATTATTGCTCGGTCAAGAACATCCACGTATTTCAGTAACTTCAGAACATTTATCCTGTTAAGTATTTCAACATTAAGGCCGCCTTCAAACTTCCTGGCCTTTTTGTAATCAGTATCAACCATATATGGTGCATATCTGGCGAGTTCAGTGAATTTAGATTCATACTCTGCTACCGACATGGTGCCTTGTTTCAGTTGTTCAAACTCAGTCACTTTGCAGTCCCTGACACACTGAGGGAAGTATTTCTCAAAGAAGGCTCCCTTAAACTGAGCCTAATTCATAACAGTGTCGGTGTCACGGACAAGCATCCACCACCGTCTAGCTTCCTCTTGCAAAGTAAAGGTAACCAATAGCACTTTGTGTGCTTCAGAACACGGAAAGACTTCAAACAATTTCTCTGTTTCAAGAACCCAGGCTTCGGCCTTTAATGGTTCATGGCCTCCTTGGAATGATGGCGGTTTCATTTTATTAAACTTCTGGGTCAGAGCAATTATATCATCATTAACATTCGCTCGGGTTGAATTGGAGGAGGTGGGGGCTATTGGTTCTGTTGTAGCCTCAAGGCCTCAGTCAACAGTTCAACTGTTCTTTCTAATCTTGCCATTCTGGCATCAGATGATTATGTTTCATCAGCATTCCTTGCATTGTCCATTTCACTATATGCAATACAATGATAATAAACATAGGCAGTTGCATACTTAAACACATTAACACATTAACACATATATTCATGTCATGGCCATACACACTTTTTTCATGCTCATGCAATGCCCTAATTACTTTTCTAGGACATCCTATAGCTCATTTGGACACGTGTGTGTGGTATAACTCGTGGTTTAGTATCGCTCTAATACCACTCTGTCACGACCCAAACCCGCCCCTATTGGTTTAGCACCGTAACCGGCCAGTAATCCGTGATTACCGAAGGCCTACTTAACAGTAATAACAGTAATACGGAGTACAGGGGCTGGTGGAAGCCAAAACAGTAATAAAAGATGTCTAATGAGCTGTGACAGTCTGTATGCAAAAAGATTTTTCATAACACATTCACATTCGGAACCGAAACAGTATGTACATACATCGTATACAGGCATTTAGGTTAGGGACCAAATCTCTACCATAACGGTACAGTACAAGTCTATACAGTATTAGAAAATAGAAACAGAAGGGTGAACTGAGACACCCCCAAAAGCCTAAGCTTGAACACACTTGGAACCTCGCAGTGAGGCACATTGGTTGGCTTGACCAAAAAGGAGTTTAACCCAACGCTCCTAGCTCCGCTCCGGTGCTTGGACACCTACATATATATATAAACAGTGAGCTAAAGCCCAGTGAATAATAAATGCGTAAAGAGGTTAAGAATGAATGTCTTTTCAGTATTTAAAACAGTCATTTGAACAGTATATCAGTCATTCGATCTTAGCAATCATAAGTGGTACATCCAATAGCAAACAGTACAATAGGTCTTAACAGACCGAACAGTCAATTGATGGCCATCATAACAGTAAACAGTAGTGGTTCCAACATGGGAACCGACAAAGATCTCTGTGACAGTAGCAATACAGTACAGTAACAGTAAATTGCTATGGATGTCACGAATACAGTTCGCAAATAAGACAAGCATTCATTCAGTAAGAAATATCATTTCAGAAAGCAGTACAGTTGATCATTCAGAAAATATTCATGATTGAATATATCTTTATAACATTGTTACTCACAGAGTTCTAGGCTACAGATAGGCTAGCGAGCTTCCTCGGATGCCAACCCTACACAGTTACAGGATGAACACACACTAAGTTGCACGTTTGGGAAACAATAATTTAGTCCCTATCTTAACTCGGTGTGGTTCTACATCAATATCCTCATTAACACGCCTTAAACATGGCCTAGGAATGCTTAGGGTGGAAAGAGGATACAAAGATGTACTTTAAAACACTTTTCAAAATTTTCAGAAAATAGGGGTCTCGCTCGAGCGTGGCTTTATACGCTCGAGCGGACATGCAGATAAAAGATCTCCGCTCGAGCGTGACTTCCTGCGCTCGAGCGGACTGTAAACTACAGTAAAAATACTGGATGCACAAAAATCAAGCTCGATGGGCGCTCAATCCACGCTCGAGCGTGAGACACAAGTCCTCACTCGAGTGTGCATTTCCTCGCTCGAGCGGACTGTAAACACATGAAAAGTACTGGATACATGGATTTCACGCTCGAGCGTTACTTTCCCCACTCGAGCGGGATGCATGTATTCAGAGTTTACGCTCGAGCACGAAGTCCTACGCTCGAGCATGGGTCCAAAATCTGGAATTTCCAAATTGAACCTCCAAGCTCAAAATCAACTTTTAAAGCATCAAATCCGATCCTTTTGGGCTATTTTTCTGGAAAACACTTTAAAACTCATAATATAACATGTTTCAAAGATCAATTTGCAAAACCAAAGCCCAAAGGTAGTTCCAATAAAACACAATTTCAACAAAACTTCATGAACATGATGAACATAAGACATGCAAGAGTTCAATTGAAATCAAAGCTTCCAATACATAATCGAATGAGTCAAAACTTCCAAAAACATGATGAATTCATGGACCATAGAATATAGACATGCATGTGAGGATTTCCATGAAATCAACCTCAAAACTCAACAATGTGTACATGCATGCATGATTTAAGTCTCAATTCAACATGTTAGAACCAATTTTAGACTTAGATCACTAAAGACTCATTAACCATGCAAGGCACAACTAGAGTTCGCAATCAAGAAGATGAATGTCCTAACTTATGTCTTGAATTCAAGGTATACAAGCTCAATTTGCTATCTACTCTTCAATTCTTCTAAATTTCAAGCCAAGATTTCAAGATGAATCAATTCTCTCCCAAGACACTTTCTCCCTCTCTCGGTTTTGGGTCTTGAATAATGGCTGAAGAGGTGCTAAGGCTAACATATATGAGTCAACTAAATGGTCCTAGAATAATCCACTAAGTGGCAAAAGAGTAATAAAGCCAACTAACGTAATTTAATCTTATTTGATCTAATTCAATCATACCAAATCAAATTTCAATTAAATATACCATAAAATCACATAAATTCTAATTAGCATAAAACACTAATCAATTTTGGATTGGCTGCTGATAAGGCCTTCAATTTGCAGTTTAAACATAAAACATGAACAGATCAATTAACAGCCAAACAGATAGAAATGCGTTTAAACTAATACACTCAATTAATCAGTTCAGAATGTCAGTCACAGTTTAGCAGTAATCAGTGGTATTATCAGTAAACAGTGGTGAAGGTTGTCACACTCACAATGGCCATAACCATAGAAAATCCACACAGTGGCCAAAACTAGAGAAAATTCAAAGTGTCAGAGAAAAATCACATTCACTCAATTCCTACATGTATAGAAAATTCACATACTTAGATAAAATTAGATATATTTACAATTACCTTCATTCCCATCTTTCCCCGTTGCAGCAAGCATAACTTTTTTGTATCGTCTTTTCAAAAATGTTCCATCAAGAAAAAGCAATGATCGACAATATTTGAAACCAGCAATGCATGCATGAAAAAGCCACAAACACTCTTTTGAAACGCTTGTTATCTTCAAAATCTAACTCAAAACGATTACCTGGATTGTTCTTTAATGTCTCATCAAAATACCACCGTAATTGATCAAATGACAAACAAGAATCCCCATATGTACTACATTTTTCTTTTTCAACCCCCAACCAACCACAGTTATAACTGATTGAAATCTCATACTTGTCTTTCATTTCTTTGACAACATCCACTGGACGAGTTAAAGGTTTTGCACTTACCTCTTCAAGTATCAGCCCAAAAACTAAGCTGGAAGTCATCCTAGCATGTTTACTCATTCGAACCGCCACACCACACGTATGTTCATTGTTCAAAGTCCTTATGTAGAAGAACTCATTTATTTTTTCAATTAAGCATGTACACGCCACATACATCCCCTTGATTCCTTATATGCACATTCTGTCATAACCCTTAGCTTGTCATTTTTAACATACGTAAACTGAAAACCAATCTCAATAACATACTTGCATAAAAAAGTACGGAACTCAACTACACCACTCTCAAAACTTTTGTCCAACACTCGTAATACTATTTCGCCAACCAGCTGACAATAATACCTTTTATTGGTGAGAACAAAGCTTAGAGAGTGAATTCCTTTCAATATCCACCAGCCTATCACATTCACCATCCACAACATCTACCCAATTAGACCCCACTTCATCCTCTTCATCAGAAGTACTACACCTACTAACTGAAATATCAACTATATCAACACCACGTGCACAAACAACCCTCAACATATTCAGAAAATCAATATTATTTCGAACCATACAATTCGGATGGCCCACGATAGAATATGAAATACACATAGTCTCAGGTTTCAAATTCTCCCATGTTTTACACAAAATGCCAACCAATTCATAAAAATTCAATTCACATGAAACATTAATGACAAGAGTATCATTTCCATATTTGCACAGCAATAACACTGCATTGTCCATTGAAATTGAAAGAAAAAACAAGAAAAATAAGTTGTTCAACATAAAAACACTTCACAAGAACAACATAAAAGTCCAGAGAAATTTCTACAAATTATAATTTTCTCTGGATTATAATAACAACCTTATAATTTTATCTGGACTCAAATAAAAGTTCAGAGACATTTACAAACTGAAAGAAAAAACACTGTATTGTCCATCTAAACTAAAAGAAAAAACACAAAAAATAACTTTCGCTCAGAGAAACAAAAACTTATATTCACTTTCTACAAATATATAATTTTCTCTGAACTACAAACTGAAAATGAGTAACAACTTATAATTTTCTCTGAACTACAAATAAAAGTCCAGATAAATTTATGAACTTACATTTACTTTCTCAGATTCTATCTGCATTAGAAACTTCTAATAATATGTCCATATGAACTTATAATTTTCTCTGTGATTTTCGTTGGATTATAATAACAAACTTATAATTTTCTCTAGACTATACCAACAAAAGTGCAGAGAATGAAATTTCTCTGGTTTGAAAAAATATAGAACAAAACTTATCATTGATCAACATGTTGATGAAAAACAGAGCACGAAAAATGAACTCTAAACATCAAAATCAACTACACTGTCAACACTCTTTGAAATTGATCAAAAAACATAGAATGAAAAACAATTCCAAAAATAAAAATCAACTCTATCAAGCTAGTTTCTCTCTAAACAAAAATCAAAATTTATGTAGAATCTCCATCGAAAACATACCTAATTCAACTGCACTGAAAAACGTACGCGATCCTAGCAATCTTTCTCGTCAACTCCACTGACATCTCCATCGAAAACATACCTGATTCAACTCTACTATAACACTTACAAGATCGTAGCAATCTTTCTTGTCAACTCCACTGAAATCTCCGACAAAATCACTACCGCGAAGTCAGTTTCCTAAATCTCCACTGTGAACTCACCAATATAACATTCACCGTGAACTTCACTGAAATCTCCGACGAAATCTCCATGCGAAGTCAATTTCCAAAATAACCACTGTGAAGTCAAGCATATAATATTCAAATAAATTTATGTTATAAAAGAAGGGTAAATTAGGTACTTTATAACCTAAAATAAACTTGAGAGACCTTAGCCATCAAAAAATATTATTTTAAACCTCTTCTCCTATCAAAAGTAGAGGAGCGATCTTAGACCAATTTTCCCTTTAAAAAGTGCTTAAAATATTAAAAAAAAATCATTGAAAATAACAAAAATACGAAAAATTAAAAAGTAAAAGTACGAAAAAGGAAAAAAAGTTCACTAAAGACGAAAAAAATGATAGTAAAATTTTCATTTCAGAATTGACAATACAAGTGTTTGTGTCAATGTATTTTTTTTTTTTTTTCATCTTTAGTAAATTTTTTTCTATTTTTAGTTAAATTTGTTTTTTATTTTTTTTAGCTGCATCTAATCTAGATGCATCTGTAATATAATAATACTTATAACAATAATACTAAATACACCAATTAGTGTAATAACTAGTGTACAAATTGATGATGTGACATAATTTAAGATATTTTTTTTGAATTTGTAATTTGTATAATGAGTAGGGTCAATAATAATGTCACAACTAGTGTTACTATACTAATTAGTACACTAATTCTTGCATATAGCACCAATAAAATCTAAAAAAGAATCCAAAAAATTAATTTTAAAAACCTTTCTAGATATCCTGAATAGCCAAACAGAAATTGTAAAATTTTCATAAAATTAAGGCCTACTTTGGTATAATTAAAAAAAGTTAAAAAGTCAAAAAGTCACTATCTTATTTAAGTTACATCATCTTATTTAAATCACATTATCTCTCTATCACATCACTTCAAACCCAACCCATATTTCACTTTTTTTGTAAAAAGTTAAAAAGTACACTTATTTAGATCATCCCAAACAAACCCATTTAAGTCCGAAAAACAAGAAGCAAACAGAGTAATTAGTTTGACTAGCAGTCAACTCACATAAGGGAAAAACTTCCAATTTAAAAATGCCTTAAAAAGAATAATACTATATGTATCAATTTGTATATTAATTAATGTATTAATTGATGATGTGGCATAATTTAGAATAATGTTATATGTACCAATTAGTGCACTAATTGATGATGTGACATAATTTAGAATAATGCTATATGCACCAATTAGTGTACTAACTAGTGCACTAATTGATGATGTGACATAATTTAAGAGATTTTTGGGATTTATAATGTGATTAATGTGTAGGGTCAATAATAACGGTGATGCTACATACACCAATTAATGCATATACTGGTGTACCAACTAGTGTTATGATATTATTATTTATCACATTTATTATACAAGTTACAAATATCCAAAACCATACAAATGATGCTACACATTTGTTAGTACACTAGTATGTACATTAATTAGTACATATAACATTATTCCAATAATAATGTTATAACTAGTGTTGTTACACTAGTTAGTACACTAATTGGTGTATGTAACACACTGCATAATTTAATATGTTTTTGATATTTATAATTTGTATAATGAGTGGAGTCAATAATAATATCATAACTAGTGTTGGTATACTAGTTAATACACTAATTAGTACATGTAGTATTACCGAATTAAAAAGGCTAGAATAATAAAGGAAGTGTATGTAATTTACCCTATATTTTAGGATTCGTTTGGGATGTAAATTGTCTTTTTGAATTTTTAACTATTTTAGTCTGGGGCTAAAAAGTCTTGCTTGGGATAAATTTTTTTGACTTTTTTTACTTTTGTAAGAAATAAAATAAAATTATTATGAATTAGATACGATATTTTATCGTATTAGACTAAAAACTTATTTTTTCTTTTTATAACTATTTTAACTAAAACAACTTTTATCTTTTTTATGCCAAACGAACTCTTAATATGGTCTTTTCCCTCTCTCTCTCTCTCTCTCTCTCTCTCTCTCTCTCTCTCTCTCTCTCTCTCTCTCTCTCTCTCTCTCTCTCTCTCTCTCATGCCCATTTGCTTTCACCACCATATTTCTCATCTTCTACCCACCCAAAAAAAACTCCTCATCTTCTCTCGTGCTCATTTGGTCTTTAGATTATTTAAATTACTAGTGTTTCACCCGTGCTATGCATAAATTGTACTTATAATTATTTGTATCTATGTAAATTATGATTTTTAAATATCTTCTTTTTTTTTTTCATTTTTGCACACAGAAAAAAGAAATATAACAAATTAGCATATCTTTAATCAATTATTTTATGTTTGCTTTTATTCAAAATTTAAAAATAATGTATGGGCAAAATTATAACTAAATTAAGAAAAAATTTATTCCTAACAACATTTTTTTACTTCTATATAAATATTTTAAAAAATAAACATGAAAAAGGTAGTCAATATAATATTATACATTAAGCAAAAAAAAAAATGTTACTAGCAATTATGCTTACATAAATTTACTATAGTTTTAATTTCAAATTTAAAAAAAAAAAAACTATTTTAAAAACATTTTATTTAGCTAGTACTAAATAGAATTTTCTTAGCAAAAATAAAAGTAAAAAAATTTTGTTACAAATTTTCAAATATTTATTGTTGAACATTCTATTCTACTGCTTATTTGTTTACTTGCTTGCTTTGGGAGTCTTGATATTTGATCTTTACTCTACATTCATCGTATTGTTTTATTTGTTTATTTTCTTCTTATTTGATTTTCGTATGATACTTCTTTCATAGTACATCTCCGAGTGTATTAATGAAAATATCATACACTTAAAATGTACAAAATTACAATATAGAGAAAAAAAAGGTAAGTAATTGCCTAAAACTAAAACTACTTTAAGAAAAAATAAAAACACAAATGAAATTGTTTGAAATAGAAAATTATTTAACTATTTATTTATTAATTTTTAAAAATAAAATTTTACAGAAAACAAAGAAAACTATATAAAAAAAAGTACAGAAACCAAACATAAAATATAATACAAAAAATAAATGAATTATAGGATTTTCAAGAAGTGAGACTCACAAATAAATTTTCTAAAATCTTGTCTATTCATGTACTTTTTGTATTTTTAATCCTGATAATGACATTGAAATAGTTTACACTTCTTCCATTAGGTCCATCTAATAGTTTCAGCAAACGCAGATATAATAAATTTCATAACACAAAACACAAACAATTGTGAGACAAAATATCTAAAAATAAATAAAGCAATATCCAATGATGATGTAAAAGCACACCTGACGTTTTAATTAGAGGTATAACTAGATAGATTGCCAGATAATGTTGCTCACTCTTCCACACGTCCAATTTTCTATCGGTATTAAAATGAATGCATGAACCCAAAAATAAAAAAATAAAAAAAATTTGAGAAGACAAAGAGATATGGTTTGAGATATTTCAATTACTGAATTATATTAATTAATAGTTATTAGGCTTCAATGGTTGGGCTTCTAATATTTGTTATCCATTAAAGTTGAGTTCTTTAATTTTATCTATATTTACTTGATAATTTGAGAGTTGACACGTGTCAAGTTTTTACATAAATACTTGGCACATTTTTTTGAGCATTATTAATGAAATGCACAGTGTAATTTTTTTCTATTTTTTTTGCAATTGTAACCTGTTATTTTTTAATAAGAATTTATATTTGTTTTAGATATTTTTTTAATATACAAATTTTTTTTTTTTAATTTTTTTATAAAAATAATTTAACAATCTCATCACTAAGCTTAGTGTATGGAAAAGTTGAAAATGGTGCAGCAGTAGGTATGAGAGAAGTAAAAAATACTTGAGAAATTTAGCCAAAATCCCTTCATTGGACCCTTGTTTAGTGAAAATGACAAACCAATTTATTTTACTTTATAAACCCTTGAGGAGAAAAACACATAATTAAGTAAGGACAAAGTAAAATATCTTCTTCTTTTTTTCTTGGATAATATTGCCAGAGTAACATATTGTTGTGAATGAGAGTAACATGTTACTATCAGATAAAGTAATATGTTACTGTAAGACAGAATAACATGTTACTGTCAAACAGAGAAACTATCAAACAGAGTAACATGTTATTGTTACTGTTTACATAAATCTCAACGGTAATTATTATTATTATTATTATTATTATTATTATTATTATTATTATTATTATGTATAAAGAATTTCAAAGTCAACAGGATAGATCTTGAAGAAATAATTCTAAAAATACTAATTTTATTACAAACTGACATCTACATAAAAAGTTATATTATATTAAAATTCAATATTTTGATAATAATCATATGTGTTGGCATTTTCAAGGAATTTTGTTTAGGGTTTGGCTTTGGTCCAGTCCAAGATCATATTGGACCGTGCTGTTGGGCCCGTGGGGACCCACCACGGGTCCCGTTTTGATAATTTGAACCGTTAAATGTATAGAACTCGTCGAGTACTATATGCTTATAAAAAATCACGTGATCGGATACCGATAGCTATGTGATCAAAATAGTTTTTTGTCAACCGTTAATTTGTTCACTGTCCATTTTTGTTTTATACAAAACTAATTTGATCACATAGCTATCAATATCCGATCAACGTGATTTTTTACAGACATATAATACTCAACGAGTTCTACACATTGAACGGTTTGAATTATCAAAATGAAACCTGTGGTGGGTCCCCACGGGCCCAACAGCACGGTCCAATCTGATCTTGGATTGGACCAAAGCCAAACCCTTTTGTTTATACTGGTCTTTCATGCATTAAAGTTCAATTATGAGAGGGTTTTGACCAAATCTCCCATAAGGCATGGGGGTTGGTAGAAATTAATAAATGCTGAAGTTTTTTTTTTAAATCAAAAAATTAGAAAATTAGGATTGAGATATTAGAGCTCTCATAAAACTTGTGGGTTAAAAATCTCTATTTCCTTATATGATATAAGATAGATATAGATTATGTTTGGTCATTATTTAGATAAGTGTGAATAAAAAATAAACTATTAATTTTTTTAAGATAAATTTGATAAAATGAAAATGTTACAATTATTAATTTCTCTCATGAATGATATATATAAAAAATTTTACAAAATAAATTATTTAAAATATCAAAATATAATCTGTGAGGAGCCACGGACATTCCAATCCAAATTGTAGATTGCAGAAAAACCAAAGATTTTTTTTATGAATAATCATGACAATTAAAGAGGAGGGGGGGGGGGGGGGTTGGTTTTAAGAATCAATGTAAACAGTACATAGCCATCAAATGAAAGCTCCCAAAATGGAGAAGAAGAATACATATAAATTAATGAAAGATTTATTAAAAAATTGTTTTCAACTACTTGTATTTAAATTAGTTTATAAGATATTTTTAAGAGTTGTGCTACAGGCCTTGAATGTTGAGGCTCGAATTTGCCTTGAATTTGTTTAACTGGTCGTTCGACAAAGAGACTAACAATCGTGGTCGACAATGTGACAACCGCGGTAGACAAGTGTTTCACCCAATCGTTTGGCCGGTTGACCGGTGACCACAAATTCGCTCCATTTGTGCCTGAAGCTCTCGAGGCTTGAAGCATTAACCTATTTTTAAATTCTAATAATTCATATTATTTTGAACATTTGACCCACTAAATTTTAATTCTTATATTTAAAATATTTTAAATTAAGTGAAACATAAATTGGTGAATAGGAATTTATGAATAAATGCTCAAAAATTAATTGATGTGCCGTGCAATAAAATATTTTGAAACCTAAAACAAAACTCCAAGTAATTGTTATGAAGAAATATAAAATATTAAAATATTTATAATCCTAGTACATTTTAAAAATTATTTATTTAACTAATTTTTTGACTTTTTTTTATTTGAAAAAACGTGAAAAAAAATAAAGAGGAAAATTGATTTTTTAGTAGTGACGTTTTGACTAAAATAATTTAGGAAAATGATTTGGAGCCCTAAAAATACCCCCTAATTTCCATTTTGGGCAACTGTTTCCTTTTTTTTTTTTTTTTTTTTTACTTGATATGGAAATTAGGGGGATTAGGGGGTATTTTTATGGGGATGTAGCATTGCCCAATAATTTATTACCAAACTTGCCGTCAATAAACTTCAACAGTTCTAAAATTAATTTGATATTCCTCTTATTGATTTGATTGGAAGTTGGTATGGGTGGGAAATTAAATCATATTATACTATCAATTTTATTGGATATATTTAGTTTTTAAATTCATTTTGTAAATCTAATGATGATGTATAAATAATATAATTAGTTGATAATTAAAAAAAATTATGTGAAGAATTGCTCTGATGTTTCCTCTTACAAATTAAATAGAATAAACTATAGTGGTCGGTCATTTAATCAACGTCTCACTACATCTTCCAATTTGAGATCCAAGTAAAACAGTATTACATTCCTTTCCTCTCATTTTTAACTCCTAATTTCACATTATTAGAGTGAAATTAGAGGACAAAATTAGAAAAATAAATTATTTTTCTTTAACCAAAAACCCGAGGCACGGTCAGTCCATCATTTATATATTTCAGCCAACTAAAAAACAAGCTTTACTTAAATAGTCTAAAAATCTCAATAGAAAAAGTTATTCACGTATTGACGAGTTAAATTAGCCTATTAAAAAATAAAATAAAA
The DNA here is from genome assembly GCF_055761805.1 of Camellia sinensis. Taxonomy (NCBI): domain Eukaryota; kingdom Viridiplantae; phylum Streptophyta; class Magnoliopsida; order Ericales; family Theaceae; genus Camellia; species Camellia sinensis. The sequence goes on along the minus strand of NC_138962.1, from coordinate 174,284,075 downwards.
TAATTTAATAAATAATTTAAAATATTATATCTAGATTATAATTGTTTTATTTTTTTTATAATTATTAAATCAACTATAAAAAGATCAAAAACATATCTAAATAGATTTTTTTTTACCTAAGTTAAAATAGTAGAAATCACAAAAATTAAATTTAAAAACAAAAATCCCAAACCGACAAAAACAAATAGAAAAAGTTGTTCACATATCGACAAAAAGTTGAGGAAAAGAATCTACAAAAGCGTTGGCAGAGGACGGAGCATGACCATGTCTCACAAATAAATCAACAATGATATAGACTATTAAAAAATATATCATTAATAGTATTAATGTATTGAGAATAATAATAAAAAAAAAGTATAGAAAATGAATGGGACCCACTGTCACGTTCTTCTAGTGCTCTATTTCTAGTGCTCTCAAACATTTTTCCAAATAAAATATATGAGCCCTGTTTGACAAGGTGGGTTTGGATTATTTTTTTAAATAAAATTTAAAGAAAAAAAAAAGTTAAAATTATTAGTAAGATAAAATATCACATCAAATTTATAATTATTTTATATTTTTTTTCACAAACATCACATTTAATTATAAAAAAATCTAATTATTTTTTCAAATATAAAAATTTTAGACTATTAAAATTTCTAAAAATTAATATAACCTGCTAAAATTACAGTTTTACAACCATCCTCACATGACATCCCACAAAATAAAGAAGTAAACTAGTGGATAATTGTCTGATAAAAAAAAAAAACTAGTGGATAATTGAGAGTATTATGGCATTCCACAAACCCTGACATGGCTGTGGAAAAGTTTTGCACCATTGACAAAAGCAACAATGATATATCTCATTAATTTAAGAGTATTAATGGACCACTAATGAGGTAAAAAAAAATTTTAAAAAAAAAAAGAAAGAAAAAACATAAGGCCAAAACATCACATTAGTCAATGAGACCCACTCTCTAGAGCTCCTTTAATACTCCTAATTTAGAACTTCCAAACATTTTTCTTGACAAAAGAGTACCGTTAAGGATTAATAATTCAAAAAATAATAATATATTAAGAAAGATAATGCGCAAACAAATTCAAACTACAGTGTTTTTTTTTGTGCGTGTGTTTAAATTTTTCATTTTTAATATTATTATTTATAAAAAAATCTACAAAAGTATTCACAAAGTGAAAATTTCTCGCACTACGAGAAATTTTGGTTACCAGCATTTATATAACAATGGTTTGAAAAACGGTAGGAATGGCAATGGGGGCAATGGGGTGGATATTAATTTCTCATCCCCATTCCTCTATAATAAATTTTTCCTATCCCCCATTCCCCATTCCCCATGGGTACCACCCTCCCCATTTTTTAATGGGTATGGATTTTCCCCAACCCACTTTAATCCCCATTTTTATTTTTTATACTTAATGTTAACAAAAACTTTTTTTTTTTTTTTTAAGGTTCACAACAAAAACTAAATATACCTTCAATCTTTTTTCTTTCTTTTTAAATATATTTAATGTTAACAATTTTTTTTTTTTTTATTTTTTTTTAAGGTTCACAACAAAAGTTAAATATACCTTCAATCTTTTTTCTTTCTTTTTTAATATATTTAATGTTAACAATTTTTATTTATTTATTTATTTTTTATTTATTTATTTATTTATTTATTTTTTAAGGTTCACAACAAAAGTTAAATATACCTTCAATCTTTTTTCTTTCTTTTTTAATATATTTAATGTTAACAATTTTTTTATTTTTTTTATTTTTTATTTAAGGTTCACAACAAAAGTTAAATATACCTTCAATCTTTTTTCTTTCTTTTTTAATATATTTAATGTTAACAACCTTCTTGTTTTCCTTTTGTCTTTTTTTATAAAGGTTTTAGCTAAATATACCTTCAATCTTTTTTCTTTCTTTTTTAATATATTTAATGTTAACAACTTATTTTTTTATTTTATTTTATATTTTTTTAAGGTTCACAACAAAAGCTAAATATACATTCAATCTTATTTTATTTTATTTGGTTCAACAACAAAATCAAATACACATTAATTAATAATTAAAAAGTTTGTTTTATAATAATCAAATATATAATTTTGAGAAAATCAAAAAGTTTGTTTGAAAAAAGTGTTATAAGACTCATATTAAATTGCATCAGGGCATAAATAAGGAATTGTTAGCCACGGACAATTTAGACATTAAACCATCTTTCTCTTAGCAGATTTGAACAATTCATTTTAATTTATCCAAAATCTAATTATACCTTTAACAAATCTGAACCACTCATTTTAAGATATCTATGCATTACCACACCCAATCCATCCTCCATCTTCTTCCTTTAGTCCCCCACGAATTTTGTTGTTTGTTACTTTTAAAAAACAAAAAATATTTTTTCAATTAAATTTTTACTAATTTCACAACACCATCACCACTATTCTCACTTTCACTGTCACACTACCATCACCATAGCCACTACCATCATCACTGCCGCCATCACCCCACCACTATGTAACAATTTCTACTTTCACCTTCGTTCCATCACCACCACCACCAAATATAAAAAAATATATTTTGAATTTTTTTTATAAAAAATATTTTTCATTAAAAAATATTTTCTATCTAAATAAATGAAGCATAACATTGGGAAACAAGCTGATTTCAGTTAAATCTGTTCATAACTAAGAAAATTCTTTAATTTAAAAAAAATTATTTAGTATGACTTTGTATCCCCTTTTTGTTTTTCTAGCAAATAAATCTATGTACCCATCATTTCTAACCAATCACAACTCATGCTTGTTTTGATTCTCTACAATTTCCTTATTTCAAATACATTCATATATATATATATATATATATATATATATATATATGTTGTATAAATTGTGTGATAACATAAAACAAATAGATTCATACTCGTTAATTGAAATTTCAGAACAAGCAAACCATTCTGAAAATTACAATACACAACAAAATAAAATAACATAGAAAAGCAAACCGAAACCTACACTAGACAATGTCCTTAATTTTTTTTAAATAAATTTTAAAAATTCTAGATATGCATAAAATTTGACAAGAATAATGTGACAATGTTAATTAATGTGTATTTGATTTTATTGTTGAGCCAAATAAAATAAAATAAGATTGAATGTATAGTTTTGGTTGTGAATCTTAAAAAAAAAAAAAAAAAAAATGGTTGTGAACCTTAAAAAAAAAATTTAAAAAAAAAGAAAAAAAAATTAAATATATATTTAGTTTTGGTTGTGAATCTTAAAAAAAAAAAATGGTTGTGAACCTTAAAAAAAATTTAAAAAGGAAAAAAATTAAATGTATATTTAGATTTTGTTGTGAATCTTAAAAATTAAAAAAATAATGGTTGTGGACCTTAAAAATAAAATAAAAAAAGATTGGAGGTATATTTAGTTTTGGTTGTGGATCTTAAAAAAAAAAAAAAAAAAAAAAAAGGTTGTGAACTTGAAAAAATAAATAAATAAATAAAAGAAAAAAAGATTGAATGTATATTTAGTTTTAGTTGTGAATCTTAAAAAAAAAAAAAAAAAAACATATGGGGAAATTAGTGGGTACCCATCCCCAACCCATCCCCTATGGATATTTAAAGAATATCACCTACTCTACCCAATGGATAAGAAAAAGAGGGGAAAGCCCATGTATTTGGGTTGGATCTCCATGGATACCCACAGGGTAGGTTATCCATTGCCATCCCTAAAAAACGGTGGTACTATATGTATTAATATTAATTATTATATTATTATTTATCACATTTATAAATTATATTACAAATTAATACAATAATTAATATATATAGCATTATTTTTTGAAAAATGCTGCATAAGAGGTGGCCCTTTTTTCAAACAATGTCATGTTACCCCGTTTAAAGAGGCACGATTTCAGTACCCAAAATATGCGTGTTTTGGGTATTTCTTCCATTTAACCTATTGCGTTTCTCCATAGACTTACTCTCAGAAAAGAGAAATTTTACAAAATCCCTTTCTCATAAAAAGAAGCTTAGACACCAATATTGAGCCTCTGTTTGGGAAGTGGGTTGGTTTTTTAGTTTTTTGGTTTTTTTTACTATTTTAGCCTGGGTTAAAAAGTTTGGTTTGGGAAGAGCTTTTTGACTTTTTAACTTTTTTGACTTTTTTTGTGAGAGAAGAATGTAATGATTATGGGTTGGATGTGATATTTTATTTTTTGTAGCTAAAATAGCCTATTTAATTTTTTGTGGTTAAAATAGTCGAAAAAATCCCGTTTAACTCTTGCCAAACGGAGCCTGAGAGATGGGAGTTCTTACTTTTTAGTGAGAGAAAGTTTGTAAGAATGGCATCTAGGATTTGGATCTGTTGAATTTTCTTCGATTCCTCTGTAATCGTTTTATTTAAGCTTTGAATCTATGTGTTCTTCAATTTCTTTCTAATTGGTTTATGATTTGCCTTAGATAGTGAGGAGGTATAGATGAGTTCAACTTTTTTTAAAAATTTTGAAAAGTGAGGAGGTATACTAATAAAAAAAAAATTATAATGTGTTTTTCTATCTTTTTATAATTTTTTTTTGTCCATTATGTTTTCCTTTATTAAAGAGAATGACACTGCAACGGTGTCAGTATAATTTAATTATTGCACATGATAATGTTTGACAGTTGTTATCAGGGCCAGCCGTAAGGTCACATGGGAAAGGCGGCATTTTGAGACCCCGAATTATATTTAAAAAATGAATAGTTCTACTCATACAAGAGAAACGCAAATTTGTTCACAAAAGATACTGACGTGGTTAGATATGTGGAAAATGCAAAAGCGAAAGCGAAAGCAAAAGCAAAAAATGAAATATAAAAACACAGGAGCATGCTTTTGTGTTCTATATTCTATGTTAGTAGAATTATTCTTTCACAGATAGGTCTTTCTATAATTTTTTTTTTATTTAAAAAAGGTCTTTTTATACAATTTAAGCTTTTATGTTATCTCAATATTCACAATAGCTTTCAGTGTGTTTGGTTTTAATTTTTTAAATTTAGTTTTTTGAAAATTAAATTTTTTATTTTTTGTATTTTTTTATTTTTAGTGAATATTTTAAAATTTTAAGCAATTTTTTTATTTTTTCAAATGTACCTTACTAAGATGTATCTACATAGTAAAATATTTATGAAAAAATATTTTAAAAAATTAAAAAATATATAAAAAAATATAAAAAATATACTAAATTTTCGTATTTTTTTATATATATTTTTGGTATTTAGTAAATTTTTTAAAGATTTTTTTCACAAATATTATACTTTTAAGTACATTTATGTTAGGTGTTAAATTTTTTTTAAAAAAAATTGTTAAAAAAATTTAAAAAAATCATTAAAAATAAAAAAAATATGAACAACTAAAAAATAAAATTTTTTAAAAATTATTTTCTGCAAACCAAAATTAAACAAGCTTTTTGCTTTCGAAACTCGAGTTGAAAGCAAGTGTAGGATGCCAGGTATTTAATGGATCCTCTCTAGTGTATAATTTCAATTAAATGACGTTATTTTGGCTCATGAGATTTATCACTACTCTCATTTCGATGGTTCGAATTATTTATTTTGTTGAACATTCTATATATTTTGATTGTAACTTAAATGTTACGTATTTGGCTCGTTAAAATATATTTTATTAATTTATTAATTTGTATTATTTTATAATTTTATGTGATTTTATATATTTATATATATTTTAGTGTTTATATATAAATAAATATAAATAATATATAATCAATCAACCAAATTTCATAGTGATCATGATAATCAAGAAAATAATAGATTAAATATAATCAATAGAATTAATATTCAAAAATGACAATCAAAAGTCAAACTTATAATTAATAATTTTGAGATTGAAGTCATAGCCGTAACGATAAGAAACCTCATCAAAATAAACCAATTATCAATTTAACTATTACTTTAGAACGATTCAAAAAACTCAAAATAAAGAAGTGACTTTACAATATTTTTAAAAAAAAAAAAATCAAATTAAATTAACTCTTAAAGAATTAAAAAATAAAGATAAGTCATTAGAAGACGAAATTGCACTATTAAAAATTAACAAAAGTCTTAATGATTTTCAAAATAATGATACTTCCTCTATAAATCTTGTACTAGTCATAATTCCAACCGTGTTATCTTTGATAATCAATCAACCAAATCTCATAGTGATCATGATAATCAAAAAAATAATAGATTAAATATAATCAATAGCATTAATATTCAAAAATGGCATTCAAAAGTCAAACTTATAATTAATGATTTTGAGATCAAAGTCATAGTCCTAATTGACACTGATACTGATTTAAATTGTATTCAAGAAAACCCTACGAAATACTATCATAAATCTGGTGAACAACTACATATTAAATGCATATATAAATTACCCAAGATACATATTTGTCAAAATAATGTCTGTTTTAAAATATCATTTGTTTTAGTAAGAAATATGACCAATAGTCATTTTAGGCACTCCCAGATACTTGAATATTTAATGTTAAAATTTTTAATATGTGAGGATCTCGAAGACTTAAAATAAAAATAAGGAAAACAATTAAAATGGACAGATCCTTTATAAAGACCAGTTTTTGCTAGTCATTCTCCTTTTGAAGTTTTCTATTTTTTCTAGTAAATAAAGGGGTACTAAAAATTTCATCTTCATTAGTGGAGATACTAGAGGTACTATGACGAGAGAATTGACTACAAGTTAGGTGATTAAAACGTATGTGGGCAGAACCATCATCGTATTGTTGGATCTGGCGAACATTATTATTATCTGATTGGTATGGATGTGAATAATTTTCATTAATCGTAATCCATTCATCTGGAAGAGTAATGTCTTTCCAACAAATAGTGGTAGGGACATCAATATTTGTTTCATTAATACTACCTTGTATGAGTAATGTTTCATCTTTTGAACTTTTAACTAAGGCATGCACATTAAAATTGATTTTAATACATTTATAATAGATGCGATATATTAAAGTAATAGAATGAACACCACCTAGCATATTAGTAAATGCACCAATTGCTTGAATATTTAAGTTTAAAACTTTTAATATGTGAAGATTTCGAAGACTTTAAGTAAAATTTGAAAAACAATTAAAATGGACAGTTCGTTTATGAAGACCAAATTTTATTATACCCATTAAACCATCGTAATAATTGATAAATCAAACATCTAAGTAAATATTTTAAATATTTAATATATTATATGATATTTATTATAAAATAATTTTTTTTAAAAAAAATTGGAGAATAGGTGGCCGACACCCACCACATCATCATCATTACATAGCCAAGCCACCATCCCTCCTCTTTTTCTTTTGGGGAGGGAAAAAAAAATTATCAATACATAAGAGTGTAAGGCCCTGTTTGTTTTGGGCTATAGGGAGGGTATTGGAACTAGTAATACTAAGGTATTACTAAAGTTTCTGTTTGTTTGCAGAGAAAGCCTTGGGACTATTAGTCCTTTGGTATTGCTAATACCCTTGAAGGGGGATTAGTAAGGAGGATGTAGAGATGGTATTAGAAAATAGTGAGGGGATTAAATTTTTTTTTATTTTTTATATATTGAGAATTTTTTTTTAAATATAATGTTTAATTTTTTATATTTTTTTATTTATTTTATTATTTTATATAAAAATAATTTAATAATTCCTCACTATCAATCCCCTCACTAACAATCCCCTCACTATTAATCCCTTCCATTCTATCTCCCAAAACAAATGGGGCTAAATGTGTTGATAATAGAACGTAAATGAAAGACCGTGACGTGTAATACCATTTTCACCCCTCATGTGTTGTAAAATTTTTTATCCTTTTTCTGCTGCATGTTGTTTCCCTTCTGCTTCTTTTTTAATATTATTTATTCATCTTTACAGGTTTATCATATATTTTCCGGTGGGAAGCTTTCATGCTGTTGCTAATAATACAATGCAATTATGCAATCAAAGCCAATCCATCTGCGGAGACATAGATAGAGCACATCAATTTGCCTATAAAAGGCAGCCATGCTTCGGCCAGCACGGAGGGAGGAGAGCTCGAGAGCTCCAACAAGCCAATCCGTCTGAGAATTTTATTGTATTTAGTATTTTTAGTTTTAATTTGACTTAGATATAGTTGTATAACTCTCAGATCATTTTGTGCAATAAATGCTTCATTCAAATCATGTTATATTATAGTTTTTACTGCTGTGTATTAAAATTGTTAGACGAGTCATATCTAATAAGATGGGTCGTGCATCAACCGTAATTTAGTGTAGTTTAGTGGTGACGATCCGTGTTAAGTGAAGATAATTCATGACTTTCTGGTTTTAATATATAAATCCTCTTGAAGATGTATTTATAATCAGCTTACATCATAATATCTAAATCAATGATTTTTTAAGAACTAGATATCAATAATTCTCTGATTATGAGATTAGTGATGGATTCAAAATCTCAAAATTTTCTTATTTTATTTTATTTCTTTCATGTTTTATTATCTTGATTAGTTTTAGTTTTAATATTTTCAAAATCAATCGTTTCAAACTGCTTTAACTATTATTTTTTGATCAATACAACTAGATTAGTGAGTGTCAACATCTGATCTTAACTACTATTCTACATAATAGTTGTTTTTATTTGATTTTAAATAAAATATTTTGGTGTGTAAATGATAGCATCATATTTCATCAACACAAAAAATTAGACCAATATGATATGATAATCATGACTATGTAATTTATCGCTTTCATCACCAAAAAAAAAAAATTTATTTTTAAAAACACAATTGTTCTCTATTTTATGGAGACCTGTGATGCGTCCCACGAATCCAAACAGTACCGTCAAATCCAGATTATGGATGACAACAATCCTCCACACACACACACGCACACACACATAAAGATAAATTATATTCATCTTTCTTCAGATTTGAGAAAATATAATTAATTTCATACTTTTAACATAATTATATTGATCTCTCTTAAAATTTTAATGTTCATAACAATTAACTTTTTTTCACTAATAATTCATTAATTGTATAAATGAAAAAACAAAATGATGCTATCCTCTTTTGTTTTCAATGATGTTATCCTCTCTTTTTTATTAAAATATAAATTTTCTATTATTTATGTGTTCACAATCTGTATTAATTTCAATCGAATTGGACTTAGTAAAATGATGTCATTATAATTATGTTAAAAATATATATATTTTTTAATTTCAAAATAAATATGTGTAATTTACCTATATATTAATGACACATGCAAGTGATATATGCAAGTGGGGAGCATGAGGAAAACTTATTGAGTTTTTTTAGAATGTCATGTATTCATACTTTTCATTAATTATTTTTTAATTATTTAATATAAATTTATGAACTTCTCTTACAATATTTTTAAAATATCGTACTCCAAAAACATTCAATAATTACTCCAATGCGAGACACTGAAGTACGGATTTTAAGGTTTCCGAATAAATTATATTGTGTGTTTGTTTTTTAACGAATTCTTTGAATGATGAAGTACGCCTTTCTATGAGAACTTGTCACCTGTTGAAAATTCAAGTAACCTAAATAAATTAGGTTGCCACTATATTATTAAGAGGCCTAAAATATTTTTCTTAGAGTGTCTCTAATCCTTCATCTTTTCTTTTATTAAATTTAAATTTAATGAAAAAAGTTTTAAACTTGTACTCCAACGTTAATATCAAATCAATATCAAATTTAGAATTTCTTAAATTTTTCACTAATTTGAGGATGCCTGGAGTATTTTATCAAATTATTGTAACTGTTGAGATAATACACTGGATGACCGGCCGGTTGTCCTTTAGGACAACCTCTTCCTTGTTTAAACTTCCAGTAAATTTATACTAACAGTTCAATCGATCGGACATCTGTTCCGATGATCCTTCCGGTCGATCGGTGATTTGATTAAAAATGAAAATTTTTCATTAGAACACCCAATATCATATGAAGTTTTGATTCAAATTTGATGGAAAAAAAAAGGAGTAAACATTAGAAATACTCTTAGGTTTTGTTCGAGTTCTAGACGTGGGTGGACTGGTATGAGGTTAATTTTAGATCTTGTTTCGGTTTGCATGTAGAAAGATCAAATTTTTAGCTCTCATTTGGAAATAGACTATGTGGAGGGACTGATCAATTTTTAAATCGAACCCAAGGTAAGACTAGAACAAGCTCCATATTTTAAGTCGACCCAATATTATATAATTTTTTTATACATAAATATACTTAAGTATTTGTGTGATAATTTTTAATATAAATATATAAATTTTTTACAAAAAAAATAATAAATAAATATGCCAAAAATATACATATATTTTCTTATTTTGTTTATAAATAATAATCATAATATATTTTCCTATTTAAAAATAAATAAATAAATAAATAAAAAGTGGATTAAGTAATCATGAATTAGGTATGAATGAAAATAATTCTGCAAGAATTTAATTGTTGGCATAAAAATTGATCTTAATCTAACTTCTAAACTATTTTTAATATTTAATGCAAGTACTATCCCTTAAATTAGTTCATATTATTTAAAACCTGAGAAATTATAATATAATTTAAGCATAAAATTTAATTTGATTACTACCAACTATTTCTATTAATTAACTGATCAAAATTTTAATCAAATCCGAAGTATGGTTAGAACAATGCCCATATTTTAGGTTGACCTTGAATAGTTTTTTCACACATAAATATACTAACTATTCATGCAATAATTTTAAATATAAATATAAAATTTATCCAAGTTTGAATTTTTTAAATAATTATGCATAAACATGTACATATTTCTTATTTTATTATAAAAAATACTAACATATATTTATTCACCAATTTAATAATGTAACATGCCCGGTGGTACCCGTGCGCGTTAAACAATTCAGACCCTTGAATTCTTTGATCTAGTCTCATTAGTGCAATGTGAAACATAGATGAGAGTCCAGATTTGACAACTTTTAGAAAATCAATTTTATTGCAAAACCCTTGCCAGAAATGGACTACGTTATTAGATCTCAGCGTCGCCACCCAATATTTTGGGAAAATTAGGAAACCCATGACTTGTGTCAAGGCCATTGTTCGTCAAAACCAAAGATGCTTGACTCGGAACCTTAGGTATAAGAGGGAAATGTCAATAATGAGCAGCCCCGCTCACTCGATCAAAGATCGGTCTTTACTAAACCATGATATGAGTTTTATTTACTTTATATGTTCATATTCCGATTATTTAATAAATTCTAAAAATTACTATGTGACACATACAAGTATAGACTATGTCATTCATTTTGGAACAATTTGATTTCATGTATTTTAAAAAAGAGTTTTGAAAATGTAAAATTCAAAGAAATTGAGTCTACAATCATGAAAACCAATATCATTATAAATTAAGCGACACAACCTCCATCCACTAGCATTCATAGAGTTATATTACATAAGAAAATAGCCTCATGGTAGAATGCTAAGCATAGTAAGAAAACACAAATACAAACGGGATGCTAAAGCGTAAAACTTACATATTTGACGTCCCACGAACAAGCTACAAAACAAAGTTGGAAAAATATGCATGATCTTATATACAAGATTCTAGTGTAATTCACTCATGACATGCAATTAAAAATTCGGTTTCTAAAATATGACATTTCAAGGCATGGAACTGCGCACAAAATTAGATAATAGATAATTAAATCCATAGACATAAATCTAGCCGGATCTCATGGCATAAGACATGGATGCAAAACATGAGTATGATGACATGATAAAATATCATACATGTTCACAAATATAGAAAGCACGTAAAAGAATGGGATAGCAAGAAGTGGGGATGGGGAAATTATTACAACAATTTGAATCATTACATATCTGAATAAGGGATGAGAGGAAAGAAAATATTATAACAAAATAAAAATCCAACAACTCTCTCAAACTAAAAAAGAAAACAAAAGCGTCACGTGCATTGGAGACCACCGAAAATTGTTCCGCTTGACGCAAGAAGACTGTTCTGTTATATCTAGGGAAGCTTATTTTGCGGGAATATTATTCATCCTGGGACACTATTTACCACTGATAGTACTATTCACCACAACAATTACTATTCACCCTTCTTGGTCGTTATTCGTCTTACCGGACATTTTTCGTCCACAGTTACTATTCATCGCCGGAGGCACTATTCATCGTCGGGGTTATTATTCATCTCCGGAGGTTACTATTCACCGTCGATCACTATTCACCCAGTGGGGTCACATCTTTAAGAAATTAGGTGGTTCGACCGACCATTTGAAGCGATAAAATTACTACAATTTATATATAAATAATAAATTACAACATTTTATTTAAAGCAATAAATTACGACGATTTATATAAAACAGTAAATTACAGCAGATATGTGGGTGGTGCAACCTTCCCGTTAAAGTAATAAAACAATTATAAAAAGATATAAAGGAAGTATTATTTTGCAAAAATTTACCTTTCAGGGAAATGATGAATTTTTTGATTTACAAACTTTCTTTTGATTACTCTCACATTGTGGAGTATGTTGTTAAAATCTCAGTAAGAAGTTCAAGTTTTAGCTTTAGTGAAGTTTTGGGTGGTAACAAAATAAACTCTTTCTTTGATCCAAGTTTAGACCTCTCTCTAAAAAATTTTCACGACCTCTCATAGCCCTAATGGTCTTTTATATATAGGCCAAAAACCAAGACCATTTCATGTTTTGAAGGGTTAATTTTGAAAGGCCAAAACCTATTCATTTCTTGAAAGGCCAATTGTGAATAGTCAAAACACATTCATTTGTTATAAAGGTCAATTGTGAATAGTCAAAACCCATTTATTTTGTTTGAAAGGCCAATTGTGAATAGTCAAAACCCATTTATTTTTTTGAAAGGCCTATTGTTTCAAACTGCTAAATTTTTTGGACAAGAAAAAATGCAAAAAAAATATTTTTGAATAGGTCTAAACTAATTTGGCCAAAACGGGTGTAAAGTTGGGATTAAAGTCTAAATCTAATTTTTTTGCTTAGAAATTCATAAAATAGCACATTAAAATTTTCAACAGTGGGTGCTTAGAAGAAAGTGCCCAAGTCTTATGGCCGGTCAAAATGTACAAATAAATAAACGAGTTAAGTGATTTATACTTAGGCATAAACTAAGACAATTTTCTAATGATTAGGTCAGGGCCAAGTTGAGATAAATGTTGATTCAATTAGATTATGTCACTTTTAGTGTCTAGTACAACTATAAATTCTCAAGTCAACTCTTATTATTTTGTATTCATGAATTATGACATAGGAGAAATTATAATTTTATACCTAAGTAGACATACTTTTAAACTTTTACAAAATAAACAATGGGTAATTAATAAATTGAAAAATATAATTTATTATATGATTGGGCTATCTTTGACATAAAATAAACTAAATTACAAAACTTCTAAAACAAAATACATTTATATTTCATTATAAATATAGTTTTTCTAATTTCATTGCATTTTTAAAAAAAATATATTCTACCGTAGTTTATTTATTTCTTATAAATAAATTTTATGCTGTTATTTAATTTCAAAATTAATTTTTAATTATTTGTTTAAACCTGTGCATAGCATGGGTGTCATAGTTGTAAGCTTTTTTGATAAATCCCCTTTCTAAGAGTTTTATTCTATCCAACCTATATTCTTTTTAACTATTCCATTGGGTCCTATTTGAGGTAAGAAGACCAAAACACCTTCAATCTCTCCTACCCCATTAATGTTGATATTTAATATTGATTGTCATTATGTTTTGGTAGTTTCCATGATCATTCATATTCCCCGTATCTTCACTCTAAAAAAATACATTACCACTATTTAATATTGATATATATTAAAATTAAACATGGTTCTTTATTGATTGTTATTATGTTTTGGTGTTCCCATGCATCCAAATGTTGGTTGTACGTGATAAAGTGAATATTCACATTAGATGATGTAAATGTGAATATTCACATCAGATGACGTTGTGATAAAGGCGATATTATGGTTCACATCAGCATTGTATCAAATTACACAATCACAACCCTCAACTTTCATTTAAATATAAACATGACTGTACGTGATGACGTGAATGTTCACATTAGATGACGTGAATGTGAATGTTTACATCAGATGACGTTGTGATAAAGGTGATGTTAAGGTTCACATCAGATGAGAGAGAATGTTTACATTATTTTGAATATATTGTCAATTAAAAATATATTCACATCAGATGAGAAAGAATGTTCACATTATTTTTAATGTGTTGTCAATTAAATATATATTCACATTATATAATAATACAAAATAATAACATCAATGTTATTTAATTTGTGTATGAAATTTCCTATGCCTTGGTCCTTTCCCTTCTCTCTCTTCCCTCCAATATTAAATATCAATATTAAATATAAAGACATAAGAGTTTAAGAAAATAGTGTAAATCAAGAAAAATAACTTTATGGAATAAAAGTATAAATACATGGGACTAACTGGGTTAAAAATTTCCTTCATGGACTTCTTGGGTTAGAATATTTCTAAATGAGATCTATCAATAAAAATCACATTATAGTTTATAAAATAATTTTAAAAAATTACACCGGTACTATGAAGATCCATTAAGCAAAGGTGAGGGAGAGAGAAGAATAAACAAAGAGCCCAATGTGAGATGCCAAAACTAGAGTGTGAGAAAATCTAAAAATTATACTTTGTAGGTAAATACATTTTAGGAAAGATAAGATGATAAGGATCACTGGTAATTCATTGTTTTTCATTTTTATTTTGTTAGTCAATTTTTTGAATTAAACAAATTTTGCTAGATTGAGTTTCACAATATATATATATATATATATTATTACTATTATATGGAAAAATAAAAAATGTAATTAGTAAATAATAATAATAACTATTGAGTTTTACATAGTTTATGATATCATCTAATATATGGCAAACTAAAACTATGAAACTCTTAGAAAATAATAATGTATTTATATTTTATCATAAGTGTAGTTTTTATTCCTAAAAATAAAAATTAAAAAGTGCAATTTTATAATTTATCATAATTTTAGTTTAATTTTAGTAATTACATTATGATTCATATTAGGGAAAATTGGTCTAGGGTCCCTCTCCCACTTTTCATAATGGAAGAGATCCACAAAATTATTTTTTGATGTCTAAAGTCCCTTCCATCTATCACAGAGAAATTCAGCCCCCTTCCCCTTCTTCAATCACGTGTGAAGCTTGTTGAAGAAGAAACAAGAGTCTCAGTGGGGGCTAGAGTAGAGACCGAGGAGTTGGAAGAGAGAAAAGGAGGTCTTGGAATCAAAGGAGAAGATCTCGATAAGCGAGGGTTGATCACGATGCCTGGCCTTTCCCACCTCCACGAGATGGGCGTTTCCGGCCGTCTGATCCACGAAGCATATGTCACGGTGCCCTGTCTTGACGAACTGTCCTCTATCCTTTTAGAGAGAGAGAGAGAGAGTTCCTGGAGTTGAAAATGGTGGTGTTGAAATATTATATCAATGTTCGGTATTATTTCTTGCCTTATGGTATTGTCCGGTGTCTTTTACCAAACTTCTGCCAATGCTCTGACGATCAGCAAAGTTGAATCCATCGCTTTTGGAAACTTTACCTGAGCGAGCTATCTAACTGCTTTAGATGCGGCGTCTTGGAATTGCATGACTTGCTTGAGAGTTGAATCGGAATGTGGATTCTATTCAAATGGTGCTAACCCAGTAAGTTTTTTTTTTGCTTAGTTTGCAAACCAGAGAAATTTGTGCAATTCAGAGAAATTTGCAAACCAGAGAAATATGGGCAAACTAGATGGCACAGTGTTTGATTCTAACCCAAGTGTTGAGATTTGTGTAGCTAATCAAATTGTTGTTCCAAGAACAAATGCCAGCAAATTTTAATGCTTGAAAATGCAGTTGATGTGTTTCTGCAGGCTAAGAAAATTGGGTTAAACCCTAGTATTTTTTCATGCAATTTCTTGCTTAAATGTTTGGCAGAAGCAAATAGAGTGGAATATCTTGCAAGTTTATTTGAAGAAATAAAGAAGTCTGGACCATTGCCTAATGTACGCACCTATACCATTATGATGAACTTTTACTGCAAAGGACATCATGCAGTAGATATTAGACAAGCTACTGGAATTCTAGAAGAAATGAAGGAGAGTTAGGAAAGCCCAACTATTGTAACATACAACACGTACATTCATGGGCTTTGTAGAGTTGGATGTGTTGAATTTGCTTTGAACCTCATTTGAAAATTGAGGCAAAAAAAAATCAGCCTGCCAAAAGTTACTATTATAATGCGGTTATTGATGGATTTTGCAAAAGAGGCGAAGAGGATGAAACTTTGAAGGTTATGGGAGAAATGAAGAGTTGTGGAATTTCACCAGATGTGTGTAGTTATTGGACATCCAAAGTTAAAGTTACAGTGTTTAGTTGATATCTGGACCTGTAGTAGGGATTTTCTCTGATCCGCAATATTATTTCTTTGGGTTAGAAGGAATTTTCTCTGAGTTGATCACAAGTTGTTTCCACAAGTTGAAGAGGTGTTTCAAGACAGAGCGAAAAATTCCCCTACAACTGTTTCACATTTTTATTTCAAATTTCAAATCTTTATAGCTTTTTCACTCAAACACGGAAAATTCAAATTTCTTTGGGTTCATTTTGACCAATTTTCTCTGGATTTTTCAAATTTCTCTGGTTTTTAACTGAGTTTTCTCTGGGTTAAAACCAGAGAAATTCTCTGGTTTTTGAACTAAATTTTCTCTGGGACTGAAATTTCTCTGGATTGATGTTGAGGGACCTTAGACATCATGAAAATATTTGATGTCCTTTCTACTATAAAATCATAATATCAGGGACCTTAAAAAAAATACCCCTTCATATTATTGTTATTTAGAACATAAAACAAGCATTAATGGTAAGAAGAAGAAGAAAAAATCATAAGCAAAATTGTGATAAAAATAGTTAAAATTTAATTTTTAATTTTTTTTATTGTTTAATTTTAATTTTAAAATTAATTATTAATTCTTTATTTGAAAACCGTACATAGCATGAATATTACTCTGGTTATCAGAAATTTCAAAGAAAGTCACTGTAAATTACCTTAAAGTATATATTAAAGTTGTGTTGCGTAAAGCAAATTCTTCGAGAGAAACATGACCAATTTTTAGAATCTTCTCGTTAAAAAAGAAGGTATAATTTCAAATATGTATTATATGATATGATATAATGAGGTATTTATTATGGTTTAAATGACATTGACATTTTTACAACGTATTTTAATTTGGTTGTATTAGATTATATAGTGTAAAAAATAAAAAAATAAATTTAAAAAAATTATTTAGTATAATTTCTTATTAGATAGAAATAACTTAAGTAAGTTTAAAAAAAATTCTTTATCTAGAGGGGAGTATTTTTAATTTCAACTTTCAAATTACAATAAACTTTACCAAAGAGGACTAATATGATATGATCGGTCTTCATAGGGGAAATGCTATAAAAATGAATGGTCTAAACTCAAGTTCAACAGGCAAAGGAGAGGAAATTCTGAGCAGCTTTGAAGCCTTATTCATTAATGATGAAGAAGGCAGATCTCATCAATGGAGTCTTCCTTGAAAATAAAAGAAAGGTCAGGCCAACAAATCAATTCCTCCTTCCCTTTCTTTTGTTTTCTTTCTTTTTATTTATTTATTTTTTTGTTTCCTGTTTTCCAGTTCTTTAATGTTCTAATGTAATGTGGAAATGATTCAAAACTTGAGAAACTTTTTGCCTTCACTCACAGTAACAAACTAAATCAAAGGAAAATAAGTGTTGGAAGGAAACAAAGTCAGTTTGAGAATGATTCTTTAATACTACATTCATACTTGTTTTTTGGACTACATCAACTTCATCCTCATGTTTGTTTACTGTATCCTCTGCCTATAAAGCTGTAGAGGATCATCTTGGCCCTAGAATCAGAACTTGTAGTCTGGTGTGGATCAAAAACATCCCTCCAAAGGTCCAGTTTTTTGGGTGGTTGGCTTGGAAGAATAGGGTGAACACTGCTATTTTTTGCATAGAATTGGTGTTCTTCAAAGTAGCTCTCCAAATCTGTGTGTGTTTTGTAAGGCTGATTGTGGATCTTTGAACCATGTCCTGCTGTGTTCTGCCCCTTTTCTTGGCAAGTATGGGCTGAGATGATGAACTGGTGGGGGGTGCAAGGAGCAATGCCAGGATCTGTGGGGGAGGTTCTTCAGTGGTGGGCTGGGGGAGCTGTAAAAATGAAGGAAAGATTGTTATGGAATGCTACCCCCTTGGCTGTGCTATGGTCCTTGTGGAAACTCAGGAATGAATGTTTGTTTAAGGCATCTTCTCCAATTCTGGCCAAGTTGTGTGAGTTTATTAAAATAAGGATTGCTTTATGGGTGAATCTGAACTTTAAAGAGTTTCATTTCACTATCAATGATTTTGTGTTCAACTTCAGTCACATCAGAACTTGTCTTGGTAGAAGGGGGTTGTTGAATGCGTAGCCTGGCTCATTTTGGCAGTGGTGTTGTCTTGGCTTTCTGCTGTGTTTGTTCTGTTGTTTTGCTTCTCTGTTTTTCTTTTCTTGTTTGTTGGTCACTCACCAACGTTGTGGTGTGTTAGCAGATGATTTGGCCAGCTTTGTGGTGCCAACCTAGTTGAGATCATGGAGTTGGCTTTGATGTTCTTTGCACTCACTTTCTTTATTGATGTTGTATCTTGTACTTTTCTTGATTCCATCGATAAAGTTTTTTTTTTGCTGTTACAAAAAAAAACATTCATACTTGTTTTTTGTATTTTATTATTCTTCCCAATAAAGTCCATGATCGAGTTCATTGTAATCTCTGAATAATAAATTTGAGCCAAGAGCTGATGATGATTCACTACTAAACTAATATCATCTTTTTTTTCTTTCTTTTTTTTTTTTTTGTTTTTTTTTTTGTTTTTGGGTCCATTTATTGACAGAAAAAATGGGTTGACAAGAAGTCTGGTCATTCCTCCTTCATGTTGTATCCAAGAGCACTTTCAATTGTTTGGGGCAATGTAAATGACTATTGGACTTGGAAATGTTTCAAAGATATGAGGTCTGTGTGTGATACTATTAGATTTTACAGTACACCCATTTAGATATTTGTCCAATACGGATCCATCATATATGCAAATTCAATCTAATTCTTAAATTTATGGATATGGCCACTATCCATGAAAACTACTAGAAACTCAAATTCACTAACCTCAGTGCCAAACTAATGATGAACCCAACAATTCAAATCAATCTTCTCTCAACATGCTCGAATACTCCCCCCTCAATAGCAAGTTTTTAGGTTGGGTTTGAGTTCTACATTGGGATCGTATCTCCTTATTGAATTTACCCAATTTGTATGGTTCTTGTGCTTTATATTCAAAGTCATCAACTATCTTTAGTGTGTTTGAGTTTTCTAGAAACTCTCCGTTCAACAATATGATAGTGCAAATTCTACATACTATTAATTCATTAATAAATAATCCCTTTGCAATTTTGCAGTGATGATAATGTGGAAGTAGTGAAGTTAATTACCGTATGTTGGTTAGATGTGCAAGGGAAGTTTGAGATATCAGAGTTGTCCCCAGACGTTGATTATGAGATTGTATTTATAGTCAGGTTGGCTAAAGGTTGTTCTGGGTGGGAATTGCCCAATACACTCAAACTGTCACTCCCAAATGGACAAGTGCATGAACGCAACGTGTGCCTCTATGAGGAGCCCAAAGGGCAATGGCTGGAGCTCAACGTCGGCAACTTTCGGACTACCAAAGGTGACGAAGGAGAAGTGTCCTTCAATTTTACCAATCTTTATGGACACTGGAAATGTGGACTTCTTTTCAAAGGTGCCCTTATTAGGCCCCAAAAAATGTCTCCATGACACCCCCAATCTTCAAGCCTCCTCAATCCTATACTTAAAAGGAGGACTTGTGAATTTGGCAACGTTCTGTGCCGTTTGTTTCAATTTCAACTATTTATTTTTCTTGTCAAACTTTGTACCAGTAAAATAAAGGTTTGCATGCTCTGTTTGTTGTACCATAGTTTGTTTCAGCATCAATACTACTGAACTTTTTAAGCTGCATTGGGTAAAAAATATTTTTTAATAGAAAATTTTTTCTAGAAAATGTTTCTGTAAAAAATGTTTTTCTTTGTTTGATGGTGGTAGTGAGACGAAGGTAGAGGTGAAGGTGGCGGCATGGTGATAGGGTGGCTGCAGCAGTGATGGTGGTGGAGATGACACTAACAATGGTAGTAAGGTGACATATTGGTAAGATTTTAGTCCAAAAAATATTTTGACTTTTAATAGTGAAAAATATTTTATGTCCAAATATGTTTGTTTTTTATTGACTATGAAATTTTTTTTTGTTCACTTTCGTTTTTTATTGTACAAAACGCTAGAAAATGCATAAAGTATTTTTCTGCCCAAACAAACGAAGTATTCATTTCATCAGTCAGTCTTTGAGGCATACATATCTCAGTACAATTTTTACACGTCTTGATACATTTTTCATACATTTTCCATTTGATAAAGCTGAAATAAATTATTGATACTGCTGCTGTGAGGTACAAAGTGCAACACGAGTGTAAAACCAACATTAAAGCAAGTTCTTGCCAATGGTAAAAAAGGGGCCTTGAATGTGGGGGCTATTCTTAGGAAAGGTGATTTCACTATATTTCTGATTAGGAATAGGGGCTATCACAAGAATATATATATATTTTTTATTTGGGTGATAACTCTAAAAAGACAAATTATGTATAGTATGATGAAATGAAATGAAATGAAGTGGAAATGGAATAAGAGAGAATGGAATACAAGGTAGCATGGAATTTAATGTTTATTTTCATTCCATTATTTGATTCCCAACCTAGAATGACATAGAAATAGGATCATAATTCTCATTCTCATATTTGATTATGCCTATTAAACTAATGGAATGAAATAAATTATTATTATTATTATTATTATTATTATTCTTTTTTAACAACCTAATAACAAACAAGTTAAAAATTCATATAAATTATGAAAGTGTTGATAGTTGTGAAAGTGATGGTGTGAGTTGTGGTAGAAGTAGCGGTGGCAGCAGTGGTAGTAGAATGGTAGTGGTGGTAGGTCATTGTGGAATTAGTGGTGGTGATAAGGTGGTGTTGTGGTAGTTGTAGTTGTGATAGTGGTGGTTATGGCGGCAGGCAGCGGTAGTAGAGTGGTGGTTCTCGCAATGGTGGTGATAGTGGTTGTGGTTTTTGTGAATGTGGTAATAGTGGTGATAAAGTAGTGGTTGTGGTGGTAGAGGCAGTAGTTGTGGTAAGAGGGGTGGTAATAGGATAGTGGTTCAAACGATTGTGGTGGTGGTGGTTTTGTGGTTGTGGAGGTGGTGGTAATGGTTGTGGCAGTGGCGACAGCGGTAGTAAGGTGGTGGTGGTATATAGTGGTTGTGGAAGTGATAGTAGTGGTGGTGGCAACGGTGATGGTGGTGGTGGTGTGGTTGAGGTGGCGGTAACTGTAATTGTGACGACCGCAGTAGTACTGGTGGTGATGGGGTGGTGGAATGGGTGATAGCATAAGGGAATGGTGAGTGTAGATAAATGATAATATTTTATGGTGATTCATGATGGAATAGAATGGCTATTTCTTCGGTTGCAGGAAAGAATAGGCATTCTCATGTTTTGTTGGAATAGTCATTTCATTGAATTGACTATTCCTACTTAGATAAAGCGTATCAAACAAGGGAAAGAGAATATCAAGTTAGAATGAACAATCTATTTCAACCTGTTTCCCATTCTATCGTACCAAACGTGCTCAACTCCAACTTTGAAACCGTCATGTGTTCAAAAACTATTTTTATATTAAAATTCACAATGGTGTCTCCGTTTGTCTGGACCTAAAATAGTTTAGGGACAAGCTTGTGAACTGGACAATGTTGTGCGGGCTTGTGAGATTCACCACAAATCTTATTTCCATAATTTGAATCATTTATTTTATAAATCACAGTATAAGATCCATGGTACAAAGTTAAAAAGTTCCTAAGTCAAAAGTGAAATCCCTTGATAGATTCAACAATTATGGATCTACTACGCAATTTGTCAAAGGCTTGATGGCCAATTCAACCAATTGACAAATCCATCAACCAAATGATCAAAAGCCATAGCTAGATCAAACCAAATCGAGCATGTAAACAACTAATTCAAAAACAACTAAGAGAGTGGTGTGATTTTAACGTGGTAAATTTCAATTTGAGAACCTCCTGTTGAGATGAAAAATTACAGACTCAATGCCTGAAAATCAAATCACTAATTCAAAGGAGCAATTACAAGAGTTTCTTACAATCCTTGGTGAATCCACACTTGGACATAAGTGGCTCTTGCCAAATCCACAATCATTGCTCTCCCCGAATCAATCTTCAAGGTGCCGAATCCACATTCATTGCTCTCCCCGCCTTCAGAATCTACGAAAGGACTTTAGAAATGCCTTTTGGAATCCATTGGACTTCTCCATAGATGAAAAAAGATGAAATGGAATATTGAATATGATTAATCAATGCTCAAGGACTCATAGATCTCAAAATTCTGCATCAAGTAATGTGTAATACTCTCACTGGATAAATTCGGAAGAAGTTTCACACTGCTAAAGAGAGCAACGATCTGGAAATGATGAAAATTCGGACTTTTTAAACTAACTTTGCAACCTAGACCACTAGAGCCATCCCTTCACTGCTCAAGCGGTGAGTGGACATTCTCTATACTTTGACAGTAGAGTCTGAAACCTAGAGACAGTGATTTCACCGCGAGACCACTCCACTGCTTGAGCCGTGAAGTCTGGATTTTTGTCTGTTTGATTTGAACTAAGTGGGCTTGTCAACGATAGTTCGAATGCTCTGACTTACTTGCAACTTAAGACCATGAGAAGGATTCACACAAATATACAATTTACATGAATTATGTTACATACACTTCAAACTAAAATACGAATACAACTGAAAAAGAGTTAAACGAGATTGCCAAATTACTATTAATGAACTCTAAGGCCTAAGAAGAATCAATAACCTTGAAAAATAAGAAAGAAAAAAAAAACGTACAGTAGAAAAATAGAAGTTAAAAGAATGGATGAGGATAGTATAACAATTTTATTTATTTTTTAAAAAAAAGCTTCAAAATAGACCTCTGGTGATTAAGAAGGCTATGTTGAGTCAGATCTAAATCTCTGATTTCTAACATCAACTCAGAGCCATCAAAAAACCAACCACAAAGAATTGGAGCTACCTTCCAAGCAACATTGACACCTAATGGTGGTTCTAAGCATTGATGATTGCCGAACCCAACAATTCCAGCTTCTAAACCTGTAGGAAGGGGAAAAAATACAGCTCTGTTTCACTTGCAGGATACATATAAGACAGATTTAAAGATTTTTCACCACATTTATATAACTTCAAGGGATAGGTGATTACCTGGGCAGATTGTGGATTACCTTACAAACATCCAAAGCTCTTCCAAATGTGCAAACTGTTGGGACTGTGAGACACCAGAAATCAATCACACACAATAACACAAGAATATTTACGTGGTTCGGCAATTGCCTACGTCCACAGAGAGTTATCCACTATAGAATTTTTCCGGAGGGAGATTACAACTCACACCTCACAAACACTCTTTATAGCACTCTCACACTTCTCACACTCTCTATATCTCTGTGTGTTCTGCTCAACCTCTCATTCTCACCTCAATTTATACACAATTGAGGAAGAGGAGAGCCACAAACATTTAGTAGGGAGGTGGCCACCGCCACCCACATTAATGGGGAGGTGCCACCCCCATTTACCATCCGCACTTCTCTTCAAGTGGGTTCTCCATTTGGGCAGTGGAGAAATGGTGCTGCACTAACAATTCTCCCCCTCCACGCCCATATGGAGAATTGACTTCTCACTTGAAGTCCATCCTGGCAATGTCTTTGTAGATTTTGAGTTTGTTTCTCGAGACCACCTTTGTCAGTATGTCAGTTGGATTCTTATCTGTATGGATCTTGATCAGTTCCAATAACTACTTTTCCATCACTTCGCGTATCCAATGATACTGAATATCAATGTGCTTTGTGCGAGAATGGTACATCGAATTCTTGCTCAGGTCTATGGCACTCTAGCTGTCACAATGTACCGTGAACTTTTCTTGCTTTAATCCTAACTCTTGGAGAAACTGCAGCAACCACAACATCTTTTTTCCAGCTTCCGCTACGGCAATATACTCTGCCTCGGTTGTGGAAAAAGCAACACACTTCTGCAACTTGGACTGCCAAGACATAGTTCCTCTGCAAAAGTGAACAGAAATCCTGATGTAGATTTTCTACCATCAAGATCTCCCCCCATATTGGAATCCGTATAGCCTTCCAAGACTGGTTTAGTATCTCTACAGCATAAACACATTTTTGCTGTACCCTTGAGGTACCTTAGAATCCACTTGACTGCTTCCCAATGCTCTTTTCCTGGATTGGAAAGGAATCTGCTTACTACTTCAACAGCATGAACAATATCTGGTCGGGTGGACACCATTGCATACATTAAACTCCCTACGGCGGATGAGTAGGGAATAGCCTCCATCTCTTCTCTTTCTTTAGTAGAGGAGGGACAAGAACTCTTACTCAGCTTGAAATGATTAGCTAGCGGAGTATTGACTGGCTTGGAATCTTTCATGTTGGATTTTGCAATCACCCGTTCAACGTACTTCTCTTATGACACCATAATTTCTTGGCTTTCCTGTCACGCACAATTTGCATGCCCAACATTTGCTGTGCAAGGCCTAGGTCCTTCATGTCAAAGGACTGTGATAACTCTTTCTTCAGTGATCTGATTGCTGTGGCATCCTGCCCAACAATCAACAGGTCATCAACATAGAGCAGGAGTATGATGAAGTTTCCATCGGGAAATTTCTTGACATAGACACACTGATCTGCAGCAGTTCTCTTGTACTCATGACCCACCATGAATGAGTCAAACTTCTCGTACCACTATCTAGGCGCTTGTTTGAGGTCGTAAAGACTCTTCTTCAATCTGCATACTAAGTTTTCTTTCCCTTCTACTTCAAAACCTTTTGGCTGCTCCATGTAAATTTCTTCCTTCAGATCACCATGGAAAAATGTCGTCTTCACATCCATCTGTTCAAGTTCCTAATTCAAATTGGCCGCTAGTCCCAAAACTACTTGAATGAGTGTCATTTTCATAACTGGCGAGAAGATTTCATCAAAATCAATACCTTTCTTCTGCCTGAAACCTTGGACAACCAATCGAGCCTTATACTTGACTAGCTTTCCACTACCGTCCTTCTTCAACTTGAACACCCATTTGTTCTACAATGCTTTTCGACCCTGGGAAAGTTTTACCAAATCATAAGTCTAATTCTTCTGCAATGACTACATCTCTTCTTGCATAGCTAGATGCCAACAACTCTTCTCCTTATGATTCTGAGCTTCTTGAAAACTTTCTGGCTCCCCCTCATCAATAAGCAAAATATAATCAGAAGTAGGGTATTTTGACGACGGCTTAGACTCTCTTGTTGATCTTCACAACTGTGGACCAATAGTCTCTGGTGGAGGGGGTTGTGGCTCCCCCTGCTTAACACCCTCTTCTTTTGGATCTTCTTTTTCTAGCAATCCATCATGCAACTCTACATCATTGGCTGCATGTTGCGGTAGCTCTTCTTCATTAGTGGCATGCTGTGATGGTGCAGGATTGGGAACAATTTCTAAAACATCATTAACTTTGGGTTTGGCTGGTTTCCCAAAGTCTTCTAAGGTCTGGCCTTCTTGAAATACGACATCTCGGCTTCGAATGACGTTTTTGTTTTTCGGATCCCATAATCTGTATCTAAATTCTTCATCTCCATAGCCAATAAAGATGCATGGAGTAGTGTAGACACGCCTGAACGTCCCGGGAAAATCCCGTTTTGTTCATTGGGCTCACTACAGTTCGGACTCAATGTCACGGTTCTGAATCTAATCTCACAAAGTGCAATGCAAGATCGATAAATCACCAAAGAGTCCAAATCTGGCAAATCGTTTTAAAAAATTGATTTTTAGAAAGAAGTGCCAAACACAGACTGCTTTGCCAGATACAGAGTCACCACCTAAATATTTTAGTTTTGGAAAATTTAGGGAACCTTGACTCGTGCCTAAGGCCACATGTCCGTCATCACCAAAGTTGCCTCAGCTCGGGAACTTGGGTACGAGAGGGGAAGGTCATGCAATGAGCACCCCTACTCGCCCGATCAAAGATCGGCCTTTACTAACATGATATGTTGTTTTTGAAAACACATGCGCTCTTATTCCGGTTATTAGCCTAGAATTACTATGTTATGCGCACGGCAAACAAATATAAACTGGATCGCCTATGTTGGAACAAAACATCTCATGTTTGTTTTTGAAAGCAGTCTGCTACTCGCAAGTAGGCTAAAATGTGGATTTTGCCACCCTCAAGTGGGCTTAGAAAACATGGTGATTTGCTACTCTCAAGTGGGCTTAAAACTCGCAATCAATGCATTGTTCCAATTCAAGTAATCCAATCTTCACCCATAGGCATTCAGGCAGTTATATCACATAAGCAGTTAGTCTCATGGTAAGCATGCTATCATGGCAGTCACTCACACACATGCAAGGATGCTAAAGCATAAACACTTACCGAGTACTCCGAGCCAAAACAAAAGCTATGTTAGAAATCAATGCATGATCCTAGCTATGTCGAGAATGCCTAATGCAACACATACAAAATACAACTAAGATAGGCTCAACTATTCTAAAATGTCATGTGAATTGCAATTTGATACATGTATTCAAACAGGAATTGAAATACAATGCGGTTAGTATGATGCGCCGAGCCCGATGCATGCAAGACAGATGAATGGATGCAAACATGCGAGCATAAGGATGTTAATCGAAACATGCCCTAAAACTAACCATTGTAAGCTGGTAAATAAAAGGGAGAAAGAAGTGGGGGTTGGAAGACATGTATCACACACACGCACACTTATTTACAACATTGCCCTCTCGGAGGAGGGTCCGAATGAATAATACAGAACCAACTAGCTAATCTAAATTAATCTAATTAAACTAGTTATTACACAACAGAATGAATAACAAACTACAGCTAATTATTACACAACTCTAACTAATTAACAAATTAGCTAAGTTAGTAATTAAATAAGCATATAAACTATATGATATAGGCTGCCTCAACTCTGCTTTGGATGACAAAGGATGCATGCATGCTCGAGTCGCCTTGTTCGGATATCCCTCGCGACCGATTTGCCTCTGTTTGCAATTGATCTCAGAAACTTGCACCAAGCTCTAGAGAGATGAAACTCCATCTTGGGAATCTATAGGGATACTGCCAACTAGATATTGGCCTTGGAGACCACCTGCCAACAACTTTTTGTGGTAAAAACCAGAAAAAGTGGTCGGCCAACCACTTTATCTGGTCGGTCGACCAGTTTTTGTTGCTGGTTTTTGGTTTTCTGCAACAGAGGGCAAGAAAGGGGCATGGCAAAGTATTTGCAACACATGTATGCGCGACCACTCTCCTTATCATTACATAAGCTCAAGGGAGTGTAGGCCTCGACCCTCAGGCCACCAATCACGCATCTCGATGCATGATAGCTGAGGGGCTGAATTGCACAACTTAATATGAAATGAATGCACATATGAACACGTAAAGCCTTAAACTCCATCATGTATAGTCAAGAGTGTCGGCGACCAGGAATTGAGGTACGTTTCATCTCTTCGAGTATGAAACGCCCCTCGTTTCCCGTGTTTGGGCTAACTCCTATCCCAAACACAATGCAACAAACATGGCATGCACAACGCAACTTCAAGTATGCAACCTAATGCGATACGATTTAGACATGCAAACATGCAAGGGATGGACATGCAAACATACGGCTAGCATACACAATGCTTATGACACTTGCCTACACAATACACATGGCAACTAACATACACAATGCAATGAATATGGCATGCACAAATGTAATGTTTGATCATGCAACCACATGGCATACTCAAAGCTATGGACTACATGGCATACTCAATGCACAATGGACTTATACCAAAATGGATAGGCCTCGGCCATGTCCAAATCAGCGGCCGATGGTGATAAAACCAAGGCACTAAAACATATACAAGTATGCACAATGCAAGGGCCCAAACCTAAGGCACAAGACACAACTTTCCAAAAGCATTAAAAGTATGCAACATGGAGTACAATGGCATATGTTCCAGCACTGAAATGGCATGTAAGATGACTTAGAATCATGCAAAACAACTCATGTAATGCATGTTGAAAGGGTCAAGCATCAAAAGCTAGTGAAGCATATTACACTAGAGGCATGCAAGGCGATGCTCAAATGACCAAACCAACCCCAAACAGACCCTGTGCAAGCCAAAATAGTAGAAAAATGAGTTGAGATGATGGCTTTGAAAAGCACAAAAATGGGGCTCATGCAATGGCTCACAAATAGGGCATAAAAGCACAACTCAAAAGTGCAATTAAAAAGTGGAAAATGTGGAAGTATAGCAGCCCTATATGCTCTGAAATAACATTCCCAATGAAGCCAAAACATGCAAATATCTCAAGTTAAGCATGCAAGAGACCTCAAAACTCAAAGCTAGTCAAGGCTATTACACAACAAGCATGCATGGCAAGCATCATTCGACCAAGAGGCCTCAAAATAGAGCTAAGGCAGCCCAAAATATGAACAAAATCATGTTGGAGCAAAGCCAAAATGTGCTAGAATAAAGGGCCAAAACATCATGCGAACCGAGCTAGTAAACAAGATTTACACTACAAGCATATGGAGCATGTGAGGGGTTACAAAACTAGCCAAAAACAAAGTCATGACATGTCAAATGATGAGCAAAAACCCACTGAAATGGAGCTAAAACATGCTAGATTGACATGCTACCTTGATGAGCCATAAATGGGAATACACTACACATATGAGAAGCATGCCAAGGGTGACCAAACCAACCATGGACAGAGTCTAGGAAGGCCTTAAAAGTCACCAAAAAGTGCCTGAACCAAGCCTTGAAAGTATGAAAATGTATGCTCCTTTGATAGGCCAAAAATGCAAGTAAACAAGACAAAAAGAGAGAGGGTCACCCCTCTCTGATTTAGGACCTCAAAACCACATGCCAACCACTGAAAATCCACTGGATTTTAGTGGCTAAAAGGCCAAGCAAGGATTAGCTCAAAGGCCCTAAGGCATGACACAAAAAAAGGCCAAACAAGGCATGCAAGAGGGTAGGAGACCCTCAGCACCCAAGAGGCCTTAAAAAAACATGTTAAGTGCTAAAAAATGAAGCTTTTTTAGTTGAAAACAAAGCTCAAATAAGCATGCAAGTATGGCTAAGAGAGTGACCAAAACAAAGCTTAAAAGAGGAGAAAAGAGATTACCCTTGAAGCACTGCAACACCAGCAATTTTCTCAGCCAAAAACCAGCTTTTCAACCTCCAAAAAAGTCCTCCAAGAACCTTAGTTCAATGGTGGGGTGTATGGTTAAGAGTTGTGGTGTAAAGGTGAAGAACAGCACACACTTTTAGGCACCACATATAGAGATATAGAGGGAGATATACACTTGTGCCTTAGGCAAAATTCAGAACCTCTGGAATGGAGAGGGAGAGCCTCTCTTATAGAAAAACAAAAGGTTCAAGCTTCTTGAAGAAGCTAAACCTTGGATGCAATCCCTCCATACACGTGTATGGAGGATACAGTTTGTGCCCTCCAGCTGGCACAGCTGGCATCCATTCAGTCTGACAAAACAAGGGGAAAGGTGCCGACCAGAAAAGGTGGTCGGCCTACTACTTTTAGTGGTCGGCCGACCACCCAAAGTGGTCTCCCAGGTAAAAAAGTGGTCAGCCAGGGGAATTAGTGGTCTCCACACTGAAAGCAAGCCAATGGTGGGGTGGGAAACCAGAAAATGTGGCCCAAAGACCAAGAAAACCAGTTTCCCGACCAGAAAATCGGCTGGCGGGGAGAAAAGTGGTCTCCAAGGATAAAAGCTGGTCTCCCACCCTTGTACCACTTCCCAAACATGGAAAGTAAGGTTTGTACCCAAGACAAACTAAAACGGATGCAAGACGAGGTTTTGGGAGGAAGACGCACGGCTGGGAGCCCCAAAAACCAGCTGCTGAGCATCAAAAGTGGCGTACGACCACAAAAGTGGTCTCCCAGACCACAGTGTCCCTCTAGACAGAGGAAACAAGGTGTGTTCCAAAAACCGTGCCAAACGGAGAATGTTAAGTGGTCCCAAGCTGAGGCACACGGTTGACGGCTCCGAAAATCGGAAACTAGTCTCCAAATGGGAACAGTGGCCTACGACCACGAAAAGTACCCTACGACCACTGAGAGATGGTTTACAAGACATCTCCCTCCCTTCGGGAAGAGAAAACAAGACTTGGTCCGCGGACCGAGTCAAAGTACAAAGGGTTCCGAGGTCCGGAGGCAAGGCTCTCAGCCAAGAACTTCGAAATCTCGAAACAAGCACAACATGCGCAATCACCGAGTGCTCAATCGATGACGTCTGAGTCTTAAGGTCGGTCAAAAATGGGGTATCTACAAGTAGCTTTATCATCCAGCTTCTGTCTGTTCTCCTTGGATACATGTGCAAATGCTTTGCACCTAAACATTCTCAAATGAGAGTAAGAAATCTCCCTTCCAGACCATACTTTCTCTGGAATGTCAAAATTTAATGGAATTAATGGCGATCTGTTGATCAAATAGCATGCAACACAAACAACTTCTCCCCAAAATGGCTTTGGTAGCTTTTCCATTTTTAGCATATATCTGACCTTCTCCACAATGTCCGGTTCATTCTTTCAGCTACACTATTGTGTTGTGGGGTTCCAGGAATAGTCTTCTCATGTCGGACGCCGCGAGTAGCACAGTAGGCTTCAAACTCTTTTGACGTGTACTCGCCTCCATTGTCTGTTCAGAGACACTTCAACTTCTTTCCGGTCTCTCTTTCCACCATAGCATCAAATGTTTGAAAATGCTGGAACACCTCAGCTTTGGTTCTTAGGACATATACCCATACCTTCCGTGATGCATCATCAATAAACGTCAGGAAGTATTTTCTGCCACCCAAAGATTCCACTTCTATGGGACCACATACATCAGAGTATACTCTGCTCAACAACTCTGATTGTCTTCTAGATGATGAATAGAAAGCGACTCTATGTTGCTTCCCAAACAAGCAGTTGTCACAAGGGTTCAATTTTGCATCTTTGGTAAAGGGAATAAGTGACTTCTTTGCCAGAATTTGCAACCCTTTCTCACTCATGTGACCCAGCCTTTTATGCCACAAATTTGGTGATGCCTCATCTTTTGTTGCGTTGAGGCTATCTGAATGCACCTCCACATGAGTCTTGTACAACGTGCCACTTGCTTGTCCTCTGGCTACCACCAGAGATCCCTTTTTCAACTTCCACATGCCTTTGCCGAAGTAGTTCTCATAGCCTTGTCGATCTAAGGCTATCCCTGAGATAAGATTCAGGTATAAATCGGGAACATGCCTAACATCTTTCAACACAATCGTGCACCCAACTTTGGTTTGGATACGAACATCACCGATTCCCACAATCTTTGAAAAACTGGAGTTGCCCATCTTCAATGTACCAAAATCTCCAGTTTGGTACGTACTGAAGAACTCCTTTCGGGGTGTGGCATGGTAGGAAGCTGCTGTATCTACCACCCACTCGGTGTTGTTGTCTGACATATGGAGGCATTCTTTTTCTTCAACAGAGAATAATACAATATCTTCTGAGATAGTAACTGCAGTGTTCCCATCTTCAATCTTTGGATGTCTATTGCCTTGTTTTTGTTCTCCCTTCTGTAGACGTGCCCGAACGTCCCGGCTCCGCGCACGAAATGGCGCGAAATCTGGTTTGTTCATTAGCTACTACAGTTCGGACTCAATGTCACGGTTCTGAATCTAATCTCGCAAAGTGTAATGCAAGACCGATAAATCACCAAAGAGTCCAAATCCGGCAAATCGTTTTGGAAAACTGATTTTATTAAAGAAGTGCCAAACATGGACTGCTTTGCCAGATACAGAGTCGCCACCTAAATGTTTTTGTTTTGGGAAATTTAGGAAACCCTGACTCGTGCCTAAGGCCACGTGTTCGTCATCACCAAAGTTGCCTCGGCTCGGGAACTTGGGTATGAGAGGGGAAGGTCACGCAATGAGCACCCCCGCTCGCCCGATCAAAGATCGGCCTTTACTAACATGATATGTTGTTTTTGAAAACACATGTGCTCTTATTCCGGTTATTAGCTAATCTTACTATGTGATGCGCACAGCAAACAAGTATAGACTAGATCGCCTAAATTGGAACAAAACATCTCATGTTTGTTTGAAAATAGTTTGAAGGTGCTACTTGCAAGTAAGCTAAGACATGGATTTGCCACCCTCGAGTGGGCTTAGAAAACATGATTTTGCCACTTCAAGTGGGCTTAAAACACACATTTCGGTGAATTGTTCCAATTCAAGCAATCTAACCTTCATCCACAGGCATTCATGCAGTTAAACACTTAAGCAGTTAGCTTCATGGCAAGCATGCTATCATGGCAACACCTACACACATGTAAGATGCTAAAGCATAAACACTCACAGTGTACTCCAAGCCAAAACAGGGAACTTGTTAGAAATCATGCATGATCCTAGTTCATGTTAAGATGGCTAATGCAACACATGCAAAATGCAACTAGAAATAGGCTCGGCTATTCTAAGATGGCATATGAAATGCAACTTGATACATGTATTCAAATAGGAATTGAAATACAATGCAATTAGTATGATGCGCCGAGCCCGGTGCATGCAATACAGATGAATGAATGCAAACATGTTAGCATAAGGATGCTAATTGAAACATGACCTAGGACTAACCATCATAAACAGTTAAATAAAAGGGAGAAAGATGTGAGGTTGAAAGACATTCACACACTCACGCACAGTTGTTACAAAATTCGCCCTCTCGACAGAGGGTCCGAATAAATAATACAAACCAACTAATTAACTGACTATCCTAGCAAATTAATTATTACAAAACCCTTAGCTAATTAAACAAATTAATCAAGTTACAAAACCAACCAAGTATGAAACTAAAACAGGCTGCCACAGCTCTGCCTCGAAAGGATGAATGATGCATGCTCAATCGTCTCGCTCGGAAATCTGTTGCCATGCCTAATGTGACCTCTGTTTGCACTGTTTTAGACTTCTAAAAACCGTACAAATCTCCAAAACACTGCTGATCTACCTCATGGACATGCTGAGAGGCCATCGGCCAAATGGTATGGTCATCAGCCAAGAGATGAGGGTCATCGACCACTTTTGAGGCCATCGGCCAAATATTGTTAGCCAATCAGCACACTAGATAGCTGATCGGCCATCTCTTCCTGCAAACTGCTCCTTTTGTTGTAGCAGAGTACAAACAGAGGCATGGTAATACATTTGCAAGAAAATGTTGTGCAACTACACCCCTTATCATGTTTGAAGCTCAAAGAAGTGTAGTGTTCGGCCCTCGAGCCATCAATCACGCATTTCGATACATGATGGCCAAAGAGGCCGAGTTGCACAAATCAATATGCAATGAATGCACAAAAACACATAAATGTCTTAAACTCTATCATGTTGGATCAAGAGTATTGGCGACCAAGAATTGAGACACGTTTCATCACTTCAAGTATGAAACGTCCCTCGTTCCTCGTGTTTGGCTTAACACCCCAAACCAAACACAATGCAATGCATGCAACATGGAGATGTTACGCAATGCAATCATGATTGACTTATCAAAACCAAGGGCATGCCAACTGAATGCAATGCAACCTAAGCATACAAGGAAAGCTAATGCAACATGAGTATACCAACAACAATGTCATGCAATGCAACCTAAACATGCAAACATACAATGTATCAAGCATGCAAAATGCAATGCAACCTAAACATGCAAACATGCAATGTACCAAGCATGCAACAACATGCAAAATGGTCTTAAAGTAAAATGGATAGACCTCGGCCATGTCCAAAACAGTGGCCAAAATGATGAAATGATAGCATCAAATTCAAAACAAAGCATGCACGTGTAATGGCCCATCACCTAGGTACAAGAGCATAACTCTCAAGAGTGCTCAAAGAGCGACAAATGCAAGTGTATGACGACACTATAAGCTTTGAAATCGTGCATAGAATGATGTCAAATCAACCAAACAAAGCAAGTATAGCATACATGAAGCTCAAAGCTTAAGGCTAGCAAAGGGATTTACACCATGGCCATACAAAGCAAGCCCCAAAGGGCCAAGGGCAACCAAAATAGTCCCAAGGCAAGTCAAGATGAGACCAAAAATATGCTTGAACCTAGCCAACACAAGCTAGAACAAAATACCAAAAACATGAAGCATGTAAGGCTACAAAGGGCTGTTACACTACACCTATTACAACCAAACATGGCATGACTTAATCAATAAAAATCAGAGTTATGGCATGTCAAAATAAGCCCAAAAATGCACTGAAATGATAGCCCAAAGGCCTAAGTATGGAGGCATACACAATATCCATTCTTGAGGTACAAAGAGCCAAACCTCCTAAGCATTAAAAGAGTGACAAGCACAAGTGTATGATCATGAAACATGCACTGAAATAACATTTCAAATGATACCAAATTATGAGAATAGTCTAAGCAATGCATGTTAGTGGACTTGATACACAAAGCTAACAAGCTAAATTGAATCATGGCTATACAAAACAATGCATGCATGACTAAAACAACACCAAACAGAGCTCAAGCATGGTAAAACATGAGGGAAAGCTTCTTGGAGTTGAGCCAAAATATGCAAGAATGATGGTCCAAACACAAGATGCATGTTAAGGCAATAGAGAGGATTGCACTACAAGTGCATGGTGCATGCAAGAGGCTATCAAACCAACCTTAGACAGAGATATAACATGTTGAAATAAGGCCTAATACATGCTAAGATGGAGCCAAAACAAGCTTAACAAACATGTTACTTTTATGAGCTATCAATACAAGCATATGAGACACAAGGAGAGGGGGGTGTCCCTCTCCTATTTAAGACTCCAAAACAACCTTTCCACCACTGAAAATCCTCTGGATTTCAGTGGTGAGAAAGCCCAAACAAGGTGGTCCCAATAGCTTAAAAGGATGGTTCAAAACAAGGCCAAACAAGGCCTAAGAAGGGGTAGACTACCCCCAATACAAAAGTGACCTTAAACAAACATCACAAGCATGAAAAATCAAAACTTTTTACAGTAGAAAGTTAAGCTTAAATCAGCATAAAAATAGGTCTAAAAGCTTAAGCCAAAATAGGGGATTAAAAGGTTAGTTTCTCACCCTTAAAGAACACCTTCAAGAACACAACTCCAGCAGCTTTTCTGAGTTCAAACCAACCTAAAAACACTAACACCAACTCCTCAGCACCTCAGCAACAAAAGGATGGTGTTCTAGTAGGTGTTTGTGTGCAATAGTATGAAGATTTTACACTTTTGAGCACAAACAAAGGTAAATGAAGAGAGAGAGGTAAAACATATATAGAGAGAGTGATATATGTTTTGTATCTCAAATTCTCAGAACCTCTGGAAAGGGAGAGGGGCCTCCCTTCTTATAGAAATTCAATTCTCAAGCTTGTTGAACAAGCTTGAGTCTTGATACAATCCCTCCATACACGTGTATGGAGGATGAGAATTGTGCACACCAGCTGGCACAACTGGCACAAAAATATTTGCAAAAGCAGGTGGAAAGGTCTCGGCCAAGAAATATGGCCGATCGACCAAAAAGAGTGCTAATCGGCCAACACTTATGGCCGATGGCAAGAAAACAAGGCCGATGGCACCATGCCTTGGCCGATGGGCTGTAGGGATGGCCGACAAGCGACCCCCTTCCCTCAGAAGAGAAACCACAAGTCCTTGGTCCACAACCAAGCACAAAACAAACAAGTTGAGAGATCCTAAGGCAAGGCACGCAGCCAAGACCTTTAAGAACTCAAAACGAACAGGAGCACGGATGATCATCGAGTGTTCAAACGATGACGTCCAAGTCTTGAGGACGGTTAAAAATGGGGTGTCTACACCTTCAAGGCATAACAATATTTCTTGATGTGACCCTCCTGGCCACAATGGTAACACTTGAACTTCGGCCCACTCGTATCTTCTTTGGATTTCCCTCTGTCTTGAAATCTTCCTCTGCAGCGTCCTCTGCTTTTGCTTCTTTCTCTGTCTCTGCCTGTCACGACCCAAACCCGGCCCTATGGGTTTAGCACCGTAACCGGCCAGTAATCCGAGATTACCGAAGGCCTGCTGAACCGCAATACAGTAAAACAGAGTACAGGGCCTGGCGGAAGCCAAAACAGTAATTAAACAATGTCCAATGAGCTGCGACGGTCTGCATGCCAAAAAGATTTTTCATGCATTCATACATACACAAACAGTACAGTCTATACAGTACACAGTTAACAGATTGATCAAATAAATCATCAATGCGTGGCAATGGGTATTTATTTTTCACAGTTACCTTGTTCAATTCACGGTAATCAATGCACAGTCTCAGCGAGCCATCTTTCTTCTTTACAAACAAAACAGGAGCGCCCCATGGCGAAGTGCTAGGCCTGATGAACTTCTTATCCAGCAGTTCCTGCAGTTGCACTTTCAGTTCTTTCAGTTCAGTTGGGGCCATTCTGTAAGGAGCTTTCGATATCGGCTGCGTACCCGGAATCACATCAATGGTAAATTCAATCTCCCTGTCAATTAAATCCCCTGGCAGATCATCTGGAAATACATCTGGGAATTCCCTGACTATAGGAATACAGTTCACGTTAGCATTATCATCAGTAGGTACAGTCTGTACAGAACACAGATATCCTTTGCACCCCTTTCTAACTAATTTAACAGCTTTCACAGATGAAATCAGATACGGAGGAGGTACTACTCCACTCCCATTAAACACAAATTCAGGCAAACCAGGTGGACGGAAAACAACTTGCTTGGTCACACAGTCAATAGTGGCATGATATTTTTGTAACCAATCCATCCCCAATATTATGTCAAAATGATCAATGTTCAATGGCAGTAAATCAATAAACAGATGCATATCCCCAACAATGATTTCACATGTAGGGTACATATAAGCACATGTCATGGACCCTCCTACGGGTGATGATACGGCTAGCAGATAGTTCATGGGTTCTAAGGGTCTATTCAATTTCCGTGAGAAAGCATGCGATACATAAGAATGCGTAGACCCCGAATCAATTAATACATATGCATTTTGTGCACAAATAGAGAGGATACCTGACACAACGGTTTCAGTATTTTGCACGTCTCCCGGTACTAGGGCGAACACTTGGCCCTGCCTCATGGGCTCCTTCCCGGTAGCTTTGGGGTTAGGCTTTGGTGCTACAGTTGATGCTGCTGCGCTTGGTGCAGCTTTACTACTGGCTTGTGGAGCAGAGGGGCAGTCTTTAACCATGTGGCCCACCTTGCCACACCTGTAACAGGCTCCAGATATTCTGTAGCAGACCCCCTTGTGCTTCTTGACACACTCAGGACAGGGTGGTATGAACCCACTCCCTTGGCTGGGGCTAGTCGTCGACCCCGTGTTCTGTTTCTTGTTGGCCGGGTTGTGCTTGCCTTTCTTGAATTTGAAACCCTGCCTTTTACCATGCCATTCAGTTGTTGGTGTTTCAGATTGTTTCACTGCTGCCATGTTCGACTCGGCCATCAATGCCCGGTCGAGAACACCCACAAAAGTCGGTAGTTTCAAAACATTTATCCGGTCAAGTATTGCCACATTAAGGCCACCTTCAAATTTTCTGGCCTTCTTATATTCAGTATCCACCATGTGCGGTGCATAACGGGCAAGTTCAGTAAATTTGGTTTCATACTCTACAACGGACATTGTGCCCTGCTTCAGCTGTTCGAATTCAGTCACTTTTCTATCCCTAACACACTGAGGGAAGTACTTTTCAAAGAAGGACTCCTTGAACTGAGCCCAAGTCATAACAGTGCTTGTATCGCGGATCAACATCCACTACCTTCTAGCTTCTTCTTGTAGGGTGAAGGTAGCAAGCAATACTTTGTTCGCTTCTGAGCACGGAAACACTTCAAATAATTTTTCTGTTTCCAGAACCCAAGCTTCAGCTTTTAACGGTTCAAGGCCTCCCTGAAAGGATGGCGGTTTCATTTTGCTGAACTTCTGGGTCAGAGCAATTATATCCCCATCATTCACATTCACATTAGGTTCCGGCTGTACCGAAGGAGGAGGAGGCTGTTGGTTCTGTTGTTCAAGTCTAGCAGTTATCAGTTCCATCATTCTTTCCATTCTTTCCATTCTTGCCTCAGTAGATGAGGACTCAGGTTCATTTGCATTGTCCATTTCACTATAAGCAGTTATAACAGTTTTAAACATAAGCAGTCATTTGTTTAACAGTTTACCACATTAGCATGTATTCAGTCATAACATAACCACACACTTATCATGCTCCTGAGATGCCCTAATAACTTTTCTAGGACACCGTATAGCTCATTTGGACACGTGTGTGCGGTATAACTCGTGGTAAGTATCGCTCTGATACCACTCTGTCACGACCCAAACCCGACCCTATGGGTTTAGCACCGTAACCGGCCAGTAATCCGAGATTACCGAAGGCCTGCTGAACCGCAATACAGTAAAACAGAGTGCAGGGCCTGGCGGAAGCCAAAACAGTAATTAAGCAATGTCCAATGAGCTGCGACGGTCTGCATGCCAAAAAGATTTTTCATGCATTCATACATACACAAACAGTACAGTCTATACAGAATTTACAGTCACACAGTACCGGGACCTAATCCCTTGATAACAGTACGGTAAACATTCAGTCTATACAGAACAGTTAGACAGTATGAAGACAGGCGGGGGAAAACAAACAAAACACCCCCAAGCCATAGCATGGCAACTCGGAACCTCGCAGTGAGGCACAAAGGCTGGCTTGACAAAACTGGAGTTACCGTGACGCTCCTAGCTCCGATCTGGTGCCTGTACGCCTACATATATATATGAGCAGTGAGCTAAAGCCCAGTGAATAACATAAAGCGTAAAGGGGTTTAGAATGAATGTCCTTACAGTAATGAAAACAGTTCAATTCAATCAGTATTTCAGTTGTTCAGTACAGTAAACAGTCATATGTGGTACATCCATTAGCATAACAGTGACAGTAGGTCTTAAAAGACCGAACAGTAATGATGGCCATCAGTCAGTAAACAGTAGTGGTTCCACGAGGGAACCGACAGAGATCTCTGTAACAGTAACAGTAACAGTAAACAGTAGGTACTAAGGATGCCACAGTACAGTTCAGAAATAAAGGACATACATTCATTCAGTAATACCAGTTCAGTAAACAGTTCAGTTCAGTATTCAAAAGATATCAGTTGAACATATCTTTACACAATTGTTACTCACAGAGTTTGGGGCTACAGTATGCTAGAGCGTGCCTCCCCAGTCGCCAACCCTACACAGTTAACAGATTGAACACACACTAAGCTACCCAATTGGGAACGGTAATAACTTAATTCCTAATGCCTCGGTGTGTTCTACATCTATATCCTCAACAAGATGCCTTAAACTAGGCCTAAGAATGCCTAGAATGGGATGAGGATGCAAAGATGTACATTAAAAGCATTTTCAGAAAAATAGGGTCCCGCTCGAGCGCATGTTTCCCCGCTCGAGCGGTCACGCAACCAAGGTACACGCTCGAGCGTAAACTTACCCGCTCGAGCGTACTGTAAAAGTACTGGATGGGTGAAATCTCCGCTCGACGCCCGCTCGAGCTTGAGACAAGACTCCGCTCGAGCGCCCAATCCTCCGCTCGAGCGGACTGTAAAACAGTGCAGAGAGATGCTGGATGCTCGGATTCCACGCTCGAGCGGAAGTGCGAAATCTGGAAAACCCAGATTGCACCTCCAAGCTCAAAACCAAGTTCAAAAGCATCAAAACTCGACCTCTTGGGCTAAATTTCCAGAAAACACATGTAAACTCATAGTTAAACATGGTTCAAAACTCAATTTGAAAAATCAAAGCCCAAGGGTGTTTTATTCAAACCCAATTTCAAACCAATTTCAGGAACAATATGAACATGCAACATGCATGATCTCAAATCATTTTCAAAGCTTTAATGCTGTTTCAAAAGAGCTCAAACCTTCAAAAACAAGATGAACTCATGGAGTATGACCAAAAGATGGACATGCATGTGAGGAAACATGGACTACAACCTCAAAACTTCAATATATGTACATGCATGCAACAATTAAGTTTCAATTCAACAACAATGAACCAATTCATGACTTAGTTCTACAATGAAGCATGAATCATGCAAGAATAACTCAAAGACACCATTAAGATGATGAATGATCTACCTTAGGTATAGAATTAGAAGTGAGGGAGCTCAAATAGGCAGATACACTTCAATTTCAAGCAATTCTTCAAGTTGACTAAGCCAAACCCCCAAGAACAATTCTATTCTCTTCCTCTCTCCCTCAAGGTCGGCAAGAACAAGAAGAAGGCTGAGGAAAATGTTTTTGGCTCAAGTATAGTGAGCTCAAGGTGTAGAGGTAGTGGCCCACTCAAGGGCAAAACGGTAATTAAGTCCAACTCTTAAATTAGCTTATTTAATCTAATGTAAGCATACCTAATCAGTTTTCGGATAATTATACCATAAAATCTCATTAATTATGACGATCATAAAAATATCAATCAATTTCAGGTTCGGCCGCTGATAAGGCCTTCAATTAGCAGTTTAAACACTAAAATACGAACAGATCAAACAAACAGTCAACAGATAAAATGCAATTCAAACAGATGTACTCATTCAATCCAGTTCCAGTTTTCAGTCAGTCAGTTCAGTACTTTAATCAATTCAATTATCGATCATAATCAATTCAGTTTAACGGTAATCGATGGTTATCGGTAATCAATCAGTCTTTAATCGGTAAACAGTATGAGGGTTGTTACAGTCTCCCCTCCTTATAAAGAGTTTAGTCCTCTAAACTCGAGTTACCTTCATTCTGGATGAAAACAGGATTCAGTGGAAACAGTTCAGGATATCTTTTGGCCATGTCATCTTCCCTTTCCCAAGTGGCATACACGCCACCGTGGTTCTGCCAGTCAACTTTTACTAGCGGGATCTCTTTGTTCCTCAGTTTCTTGATCCGTCGGTTTACAATCTGTATAGGCCGTTCCTCGTAAGTGTAGTCATCACTCAACACTATCCGAGTAGGCTCAATCACATGGAAGGGATCCCGGAGGTAGTCTCTCAACATGGAAATGTGGAAGACGTTATGCATATGCTCCATTTCAGGAGGGAGCGCAACTTGATACGCCACCGGATTAATTTTCTCAATAATCTCATACGGTCCGACGTATCTTGGTGCTAACTTGCCTTTGACTCCAAAACGAGTCTGGCCTTTCATTGGTGTCACTTTCACAAACACGTGATCACCCACTTCATACTCTCTGTCTCGTCTTCTAACATCTGCATAGTTTTTCTGTCTACTCTATGCAGTTTTCAGTCTCTTTTGTATCAGTTTCACTTTTTCAGTTGTTTCATACACAATCTCGGGCCCAAGCAAAGGCCCATCTCCGACTTCTGCCCAGCAAATCGGAGATCTATATTTTCTGCCATACAATGCCTCAAAAGGCGCCATACCAATACTCGAATGGTAGCTATTGTTGTAGGCGAATTCAACTAATGGCAGATGACTTTCCCAGTCTCCCTGAAAATCAAGGACACACATTCTCAGTAAATCCTCCAAAGTTTGGATGGTCCTTTTTGATTGGCCATCTGTCTGAGGATGATAGGCACTACTCAGTCTCAGTTCAGTACCCAGTGCAGTTTGTAGGCTTTGCCAAAACCTCGATGTAAACTTCGAATCCCTGTCAGAAACAATAGACACAGGCACTCCATGCAGTCTAACAATTTCATCAATATAGATAACAGCCAATTTGTCCGCATTATAAATCGTCTTGACA
Source organism: Camellia sinensis (assembly GCF_055761805.1). Classification (NCBI taxonomy): domain Eukaryota; kingdom Viridiplantae; phylum Streptophyta; class Magnoliopsida; order Ericales; family Theaceae; genus Camellia; species Camellia sinensis. Next base: position 174,241,991 of record NC_138962.1, on the reverse strand, counting down.
GGTAAGAAGTGAGCAGATTTGGTTAGTCTATCAACAATAACCCAAATTGAATCCATACCTTTTCTGGAGCGAGGTAATCCCACAATAAAATCCATGGTGATATGCTCCCATTTCCACTCTGGTATGGATAAGGGCTGCAATAAGCCTGCGGGTCGTTGATGTTCAGCTTTGACCTGTTGGCAACGAAGACATTTGGACACAAAGTCAGCAATTTCTTTCTTCATTCCCGGCCACCAGAAATTCTGTTTCAGATCTTGGTACATTTTCGTATTCCCCGGATAGATAGACAATTTCGAATTGTGGCCTTCTTGCAGAACTCTTCTTTTCAGTTCAGTATCATTTGGTACACACAGTCTTTCTTGAAATTTCAGTACATTATTCTCAAATTTGAATCCCGGTCTCGGTTTAGATTCTCTTTCTTCGATGATCTTTTTCAAGAAGTCATCCAGTTGCTGTTTCTCTTTAATCTCCCCAATCAGCGCCGGTTGAGCAGAAATAGCAGCTAAGATTCCACCCTGTTCTCGTAAAACAATTTCGATTTCAGATTTTTCAAGGTCACAAAGCAACTCTTTCTGTCCTGTAAACAAACAGGCTAAGTTTCCAATCGATTTCCGGCTCAATGCATCGGCAACGGTATTGGCTTTTCCCGAATGGTACAATATCTGTAGGTCATAATCTTTAATCAGTTCTAGCCATCTCCGCTGTCTCATGTTCAGTTCTTTCTGTGTGAAGAAATATTTTAAACTCTTGTGGTTGGTGTATACTTCACATGTCACCCCGTACAGATAGTGACGCCAGATTTTCAGTGCAAATACTACTGCAGCAAGTTCCAGATCATGGGTCGGGTAGTTCTTTTCATGCGGTCTCAGTTGACGGGAAGCATAAGCAATAACTTTCCCATTCTGCATTAACACACACCCCAAACCCTTATGAGAAGCATCACTAAATACAGTGTAACCATCCGTACCCGAAGGTAGAGTCAAAACCGGTGCAGTCACAAGTCGAGTTTTCAACTCTTGGAATGCTGATTCCCTTTGGTCCGTCCAGTCAAATGATGTCCCCTTCTGAGTTAACTGAGTCAGTGGTAGGGCAATTTTGGAGAAATCTTTGACAAATCTTCTGTAATATCCAGCCAATCCCAAAAAGCTTCGGACTTCAGTCACATTTGTTGGTCTAGGCCAGTTCACTACAGCTTCAATTTTCTGCGGATCAACAGAAATCCCATTTTTGCTAACAACATGCCCCAAAAACATAACATGGTCAAGCCAAAATTCACATTTAGACAGTTTAGCATACAGTTTTTGTTCTCTTAAGGTTTGTAGGGCAAGTCTCAGATGATGTTCATGTTCTTCTATACTCTTGGAGTAAATCAATATGTCGTCAATAAATACGACAATAAAATTGTCAAGGTATGGTTTAAAAAGTCGGTTCATAAGGTCCATAAATGCAGCAGGGGCATTCGTGACGCCGAATGGCATAACTAAAAATTCATAATGGCCATACCTCGTTCTGAAAGCAGTTTTATCAATGTCTTCCGGTTTAACCTTCAGTTGATGATACCCCGATCTGAGATCAATCTTAGAAAACACTTGTGCACCCTGTAACTGATCAAATAAATCATCAATGCGTGGCAATGGGTATTTATTTTTCACAGTTACCTTGTTCAATTCACGGTAATCAATGCACAGTCTCAGCGAGCCATCTTTCTTCTTTACAAACAAAACAGGAGCGCCCCATGGCGAAGTGCTAGGCCTGATGAACTTCTTATCCAGCAGTTCCTGCAGTTGCACTTTCAGTTCTTTCAGTTCAGTTGGGGCCATTCTGTAAGGAGCTTTCGATATCGGCTGCGTACCCGGAATCACATCAATGGTAAATTCAATCTCCCTGTCAATTAAATCCCCTGGCAGATCATCTGGAAATACATCTGGGAATTCCCTGACTATAGGAATACAGTTCACGTTAGCATTATCATCAGTAGGTACAGTTTGTACAGAACACAGATATCCTTTGCACCCCTTTCTAACTAATTTAACAGCTTTCACAGATGAAATCAGATACGGAGGAGGTACTACTCCACTCCCATTAAACACAAATTCAGGCAAACCAGGTGGACGGAAAACAACTTGCTTGGTCACACAGTCAATAGTGGCATGATATTTTTGTAACCAATCCATCCCCAATATTATGTCAAAATGATCAATGTTCAATGGCAGTAAATCAATAAACAGATGCATATCCCCAACAATGATTTCACATGCAGGGTACATATAAGCACATGTCATGGACCCTCCTACGGGTGATGATACGGCTAGCAGATAGTTCATGGGTTCTAAGGGTCTATTCAATTTCCGTGAGAAAGCATGCGATACATAAGAATGCGTAGACCCCGAATCAATTAATACATATGCATTTTGTGCACAAATAGAGAGGATACCTGACACAACGGTTTCAGTATTTTGCACGTCTCCCGGTACTAGGGCGAACACTTGGCCCTGCCTCATGGGCTCCTTCCCGGTAGCTTTGGGGTTAGGCTTTGGTGCTACAGTTGATGCTGCTGCGCTTGGTGCAGCTTTACTACTGGCTTGTGGAGCAGAGGGGCAGTCTTTAACCATGTGGCCCACCTTGCCACACCTGTAACAGGCTCCAGATATTCTGTAGCAGACCCCCTTGTGCTTCTTGACACACTCAGGACAGGGTGGTATGAACCCACTCCCTTGGCTGGGGCTAGTCGTCGACCCCGTGTTCTGTTTCTTGTTGGCCGGGTTGTGCTTGCCTTTCTTGAATTTGAAACCCTGCCTTTTACCATGCCATTCAGTTGTTGGTGTTTCAGATTGTTTCACTGCTGCCATGTTCGACTCGGCCATCAATGCCCGGTCGAGAACACCCACAAAAGTCGGTAGTTTCAAAACATTTATCCGGTCAAGTATTGCCACATTAAGGCCACCTTCAAATTTTCTGGCCTTCTTATATTCAGTATCCACCATGTGCGGTGCATAACGGGCAAGTTCAGTAAATTTGGTTTCATACTCTACAACGGACATTGTGCCCTGCTTCAGCTGTTCGAATTCAGTCACTTTTCTATCCCTAACACACTGAGGGAAGTACTTTTCAAAGAAGGACTCCTTGAACTGAGCCCAAGTCATAACAGTGCTTGTATCGCGGATCAACATCCACTACCTTCTAGCTTCTTCTTGTAGGGTGAAGGTAGCAAGCAATACTTTGTTCGCTTCTGAGCACGGAAACACTTCAAATAATTTTTCTGTTTCCAGAACCCAAGCTTCAGCTTTTAACGGTTCAAGGCCTCCCTGAAAGGATGGCGGTTTCATTTTGCTGAACTTCTGGGTCAGAGCAATTATATCCCCATCATTCACATTCACATTAGGTTCCGGCTGTACCGAAGGAGGAGGAGGCTGTTGGTTCTGTTGTTCAAGTCTAGCAGTTATCAGTTCCATCATTCTTTCCATTCTTTCCATTCTTGCCTCAGTAGATGAGGACTCAGGTTCATTTGCATTGTCCATTTCACTATAAGCAGTTATAACAGTTTTAAACATAAGCAGTCATTTGTTTAACAGTTTACCACATTAGCATGTATTCAGTCATAACATAACCACACACTTATCATGCTCCTGAGATGCCCTAATAACTTTTCTAGGACACCGTATAGCTCATTTGGACACGTGTGTGCGGTATAACTCGTGGTAAGTATCGCTCTGATACCACTCTGTCACGACCCAAACCCGACCCTATGGGTTTAGCACCGTAACCGGCCAGTAATCCGAGATTACCGAAGGCCTGCTGAACCGCAATACAGTAAAACAGAGTGCAGGGCCTGGCGGAAGCCAAAACAGTAATTAAGCAATGTCCAATGAGCTGCGACGGTCTGCATGCCAAAAAGATTTTTCATGCATTCATACATACACAAACAGTACAGTCTATACAGAATTTACAGTCACACAGTACCGGGACCTAATCCCTTGATAACAGTACGGTAAACATTCAGTCTATACAGAACAGTTAGACAGTATGAAGACAGGCGGGGGAAAACAAACAAAACACCCCCAAGCCATAGCATGGCAAAACTGGAGTTACCGTGACGCTCCTAGCTCCGATCTGGTGCCTGTACGCCTACATATATATATGAGCAGTGAGCTAAAGCCCAGTGAATAACATAAAGCGTAAAGGGGTTTAGAATGAATGTCCTTACAGTAATGAAAACAGTTCAATTCAATCAGTATTTCAGTTGTTCAGTACAGTAAACAGTCATATGTGGTACATCCATTAGCATAACAGTGACAGTAGGTCTTAAAAGACCGAACAGTAATGATGGCCATCAGTCAGTAAACAGTAGTGGTTCCACGAGGGAACCGACAGAGATCTCTGTAACAGTAACAGTAACAGTAAACAGTAGGTACTAAGGATGCCACAGTACAGTTCAGAAATAAAGGACATACATTCATTCAGTAATACCAGTTCAGTAAACAGTTCAGTTCAGTATTCAAAAGATATCAGTTGAACATATCTTTACACAATTGTTACTCACAGAGTTTGGGGCTACAGTATGCTAGAGCGTGCCTCCCCAGTCGCCAACCCTACACAGTTAACAGATTGAACACACACTAAGCTACCCAATTGGGAACGGTAATAACTTAATTCCTAATGCCTCGGTGTGTTCTACATCTATATCCTCAACAAGATGCCTTAAACTAGGCCTAAGAATGCCTAGAATGGGATGAGGATGCAAAGATGTACATTAAAAGCATTTTCAGAAAAATAGGGTCCCGCTCGAGCGCATGTTTCCCCGCTCGAGCGGTCACGCAACCAAGGTACACGCTCGAGCGTAAACTTACCCGCTCGAGCGTACTGTAAAAGTACTGGATGGGTGAAATCTCCGCTCGACGCCCGCTCGAGCTTGAGACAAGACTCCGCTCGAGCGCCCAATCCTCCGCTCGAGCGGACTGTAAAACAGTGCAGAGAGATGCTGGATGCTCGGATTCCACGCTCGAGCGGAAGTGCGAAATCTGGAAAACCCAGATTGCACCTCCAAGCTCAAAACCAAGTTCAAAAGCATCAAAACTCGACCTCTTGGGCTAAATTTCCAGAAAACACATGTAAACTCATAGTTAAACATGGTTCAAAACTCAATTTGAAAAATCAAAGCCCAAGGGTGTTTTATTCAAACCCAATTTCAAACCAATTTCAGGAACAATATGAACATGCAACATGCATGATCTCAAATCATTTTCAAAGCTTTAATGCTGTTTCAAAAGAGCTCAAACCTTCAAAAACAAGATGAACTCATGGAGTATGACCAAAAGATGGACATGCATGTGAGGAAACATGGACTACAACCTCAAAACTTCAATATATGTACATGCATGCAACAATTAAGTTTCAATTCAACAACAATGAACCAATTCATGACTTAGTTCTACAATGAAGCATGAATCATGCAAGAATAACTCAAAGACACCATTAAGATGATGAATGATCTACCTTAGGTGTAGAATTAGAAGTGAGGGAGCTCAAATAGGCAGATACACTTCAATTTCAAGCAATTCTTCAAGTTGACTAAGCCAAACCCCCAAGAACAATTCTATTCTCTCCCTCTCTCTCTCAAGGTCGGCAAGAACAAGAAGAAGGCTGAGGAAAATGTTTTTGGCTCAAGTATAGTGAGCTCAAGGAGTAGAGGTAGTGGCCCACTCAAGGGCAAAACGGTAATTAAGTCCAACTCTTAAATTAGCTTATTTAATCTAATGTAAGCATACCTAATCAGTTTTCGGATAATTATACCATAAAATCTCATTAATTATGACGATCATAAAAACATCAATCAATTTCAGGTTCGGCCGCTGATAAGGCCTTCAATTAGCAGTTTAAACACTAAAATACGAACAGATCAAACAAACAGTCAACAGATAAAATGCAATTCAAACAGATGTACTCATTCAATCCAGTTCCAGTTTTCAGTCAGTCAGTTCAGTACTTTAATCAATTCAATTATCGATCATAATCAATTCAGTTTAACGGTAATCGATGGTTATCGGTAATCAATCAGTCTTTAATCGGTAAACAGTATGAGGGTTGTTACACTGCCTCTATCTTTATTTTATGTGACAAGGGCATGGGATTGATCTCCACCCAAGTCTTTCTGCCTTGTCTCTTCATTGTACATGGCGTCAGTGACCATGCTTATGGTCAGTTTCCCTTCTGGTGCAGAGTTGCTGAGAGAAACCACCAACGTCTCCCAACTATTCAGTAAAGAACTGAGCAGTAGAACGGCTTGCATTTCATCGTCTAAGCGCATCTTGATGGTTGCAAGCTGATTCACCAGACTTCTGAATTCACTGGTGTGCTCGGCGACAGACATACCATTCTTCAATTTCAAATTGACAAGCCTTCTCATCACCAAAGCTTTGTTCTGAGCGATCTTTGACCGGTACATGTTGTCTAACATTGTCCATAGAGCGTAGGCATTTGTCTCCTCAAGGACATGATGGTACACACCGTGGTCTATTCATTATCTGATATAACTGATAGTCTTGCAGTTCATCCTTATCCAGTCATCATCCTTCACTGCTTTTGGTTTAACCCTTTTTATAAAAATAGGGTCAAACAGGTCTTTATAATACAAGGTGTCTTTCATCCGTGACCTCCAAATTGCATAATTGAAAGGAGTCAACTTGAACATAGATCCTGAAGGCGACGATGATTCCCCTATCAACACTTGTCTATACAGAAAATAATCTCTGTCTGAAAAATAGGCGTCGCTGTTGAGTTCGGACTAGTCAAATTAGCCGGAAAAGCACTTCGAATTGTCCAAATACAAATTGGAAATTTTTGAAATATGATTTTCAAAATCTGACCATACAGATGTGTTCGGAATACTCCAAAAATTGGAAAGCACTATTGGATCGCCAAAAACGGACTCAGAGTGACTCAAATCAAGCCAAAATAGTTTGGACGGTTCTGATCTGCAGGTGTACCTTAGCCGCGAAGCACTGGATCACAGTTCCGCAGGTTGACTAGTCAACGGATACGATAACGTGGCAGACACGTGTCTGGAAGGCTGACACGTGGCATTGACGTGGCGGAGCGTGGCGCTAATGTGGCGTTGACTGTGCGCTAACGTGGATGCCACGCGGTCGTCTTCCTCCTTGAGATGCACATGAAGCGCGTGTGTATGCGTGGGATGACGCGCTGACAGCTCAACCGACGCGTGGCGGCGCGTGGTGAGAGTGATTGTCATGCGCTTCCTTTTGGTAGCGCATGTGGGGCGCGTGGCAGGGCTTCTGGGGCTTTGATTTGTAGTTTTGGACTCCTCTCTTCGAGACCTTGCTCCTGGTATGCTCAAAACCTCATTTGGAGCAACTTGATTTTTAGCAGTTTCAAAGAAACACACTCTGTTTTTCCAAAACGCAACCAATTTAGCTCTGATACCACTTATTAGGACTGTGAGACACCAGAAATCAATCACACACAATAACACAAGAATATTTATGTGGCTTGACAATTGCCTACGTCCATAGAGAGTTATCCACTATAGAATTTTCCCGGAGGGAGATTACAACTCACACCTCACAAACACCCTCTACAGCACTCTCACACTCCTCACACTCTCTATATCTCTGTGTGTCCTGCTCAACCTCTCCTCCTCACCTCAATTTATACACAATTGAGGAAGAGGAGAGCCATGAACATTTAATGGGGAGGTGGCCACCCCCATCCATACCCACATTAATGGGGAGGTGCTACCCCATTTACCACCCCCATGGGTTCTTTATTTGGATAGTGAAGAAATGGTGCTGCACTAACACAAACAAACATCCTACATTCTGAGCCCAATCAACTCCATACGTATGGTGGTCAATGGTATATTCATATTTGCTGCTATCTCCTCCAACCAAAGCATAGACAAATTATTTCTTTTCACCTATTGACATCTTTTAATTTTAATTTTAATTTAATTTAATTTAATTTTTTATTTTTATTTTTTTTCCCAGGGGGTTAAGTGTAGACAGGATTCATGCAAGTTTCATAAATGAATCCCAAATCTGCACAACTTCACACTCACCACATCACATCTTTAGGCTGTGTTTGATTGGGGGATTTGGAAAGGGAAAGTGAAAAAGAAAGGGAAACAGTGTGTAAAACTAAGCAAAATGTAAGTACATTTTATCCACATTTCACCTACCTTTTATCTTTTCCCTTTCCATTTCCAAATCCTCCAACCAAACACAGCCTTAGAGCATTCAATTCGAAATTCTGTAGATTGAAATTTCATTGAACTTGAGTTGCCTGGACAACTTATGGATACATGCCTAAAAAACTAAGAATTGCTAAGAAATTAACCAAAAGGAATGCCAATGGAAATGGCAAATCTAGACAACTCATTCAATAAAAATTGTATGCATAGCAGAGAGCATAATCAGTAAGAAAATTTGAAGTAGAACTGCTTAAAAGAATCAATATAATCATTGCTGCACTGCAAACGTTTTTGAAACTCAAAAAGATGTATCAACACAAGCACACCAAATGTGCATATAAAATTCACCCATATAATTGAACAACAACTGAAATAATATAGGACCAACCTACTGCATTTATTCCTTAAAATATTGGAAGTGAAGAACCCATTAGCAATAACAGTTCAAAAAAGCTGCTAGAGCTAGTTGTTGGATAGCTTCAAAAGCAGTGACTAGGTAATATGATGTTCTCGCAAAACAATACTTAGTTTTTTCCTCTTTTTTTTTTAAATAAAAAACAAAAGGAATAATATTAAATATAAAAAAGAAATACGAAATGGGGACAAGGAATCCTCTTGAAAATGAAACAAATAACACAAATATCTGTCCAATAATTCAAACAGCCCTAACCAAAAAAAAAAAAAAAAAACTATACATTACAAATAGCTCTCCAATCTCTAGATATCAAAAATCTCGGAGCCTCCTTAAATTTAGACAAAATTGAGGCCCAAAATGATGCCAAATAACACACTCTATCCCACAATAACTCCATGTCTTTAAACCTCTTGAAAAGTTTAACATAAATTCAATGATCAAAAGTGAAGCAAAGATACTGAGAACCATGTGATGCCTAGGCTCAACAGAATCTTGGCATCTCAATTTCCTATTATTGTTATTGTTTTAGGCTGGATCCAAATTTTTCCAGGACCGATGAAGGCCCTAAATTTAAAGTGACAAGGCCCCAATCAAGCAGATCATTATCATTGTATAGAACTATTGTATTAGATCATGACTATAGATGAATCTTCTAAAGCAATTGCAGCTCATTGTTCTTAGTTACGCTGATCAAAATATAATAAATTGACGTAAACCAACAAGTAGATCTAGCTGAGATACTACTTAACCAAAAAGTAAGTACATTTAATATCAATAGTGTGAAAGAGAAATAAATACAACACAAAACTCTTCTTCTTCTTTTTTTTCTTTTTTTTTTTGGATGGTCAACACAAAACTAACTTTTAGGTATGTTCTTCCCAACAATCTTTCCAGATGTTATTCAGAGAAGGTTTCCTGGCTTACCAGGAAGAGCCCCTTTGATCATCACAATTCAGAGATCATTGTCAATTTTCATAATCTTGAGTTTTCTGATCTTTCTCTTGGTTCCTCCCATGCTCCCTAGCATCTTTTTCCCTTTATACACACGGCCAGGAGTTGTCCAGGCATCAATTGATCCAAGAGCTCTGTGACTCTGAATGAATAGCCTTCCATTTGGATTAAGAAATTGCAAAGGGATTTTTTGTGGCGTGATGAGAGGGCGGTTACTCATTATCATTTGGTGGCTTGGGATCAAATTTGTAGGCCTAATGAGAAAGGGGGTTTGGGGGTTCGTCGCCTAATTGTGTTTAATACGGCTCTGTTGGGGAAGTGGTTATGGCGTTTTGTGGGGAAGAAGGATCGTTTATGGAGAAAGGTGGTAATGGCGAAGTTTGGTCTGGGCCACAGTGGTTAATGTTCGGAGAGGGTAGGCCAATCCCATGGTTGTGGGGTGTGGAAGGAGATTTGGTTGGTGTGGGAGGAATTTTGGAGAAAGGCTCGGTTGAAGGTAAGGGTTATGGATAGGGTTCGGTTCTGGCGTGACAAGTGGTATGGTGAGCTTCCTCTAGAATTGTGGTTCCTGTTAATTTACAACATTGCTGTGGATATGAAAGTGGTGGTGGGTGACGTGAGGTCGGGGTAGGGGTAGATGGTTGTTTGGAATGTATGCTTGCGTTGTGTTGTTCAGGATTGGGAGGTGGATCAATTGGTGGAGCTGTTAGGATTCTTGTATGGGTTGAAAGTGGAGGGGGAAGGAGAGGATTATTTGGTTTGGGATTGTTCAAGATCAAAGGGGATTTTTTCAGTGTCGTTGTTCTATGGTGCGCTAGTGCATAATGATGGTGCGCTGTTTCCTTGGAGGTTTGTTTGGGTGGTGGGTGTGCCTTCTAAGGTTGCTTTCTTTGTGTGGACGGTGATGCTCGGTCATAATCTTACTACTGATAATCTTATCAAGTGGGGGCATATCCTGGTTAATTGGTGTTGTTTGCATTGTGTGGATGCAGAGTTAATGGACCACTTGTTTATTCAATGTGTGGTTGCTTCTTGTAGACACCCTATTTTTGACCGCCCTTAAGACTTGGGTTGTGAGGAATTTTTTTACCTTTTCCATCATTCAACTTGTATCTAGACTCTTGACAAATCGGACAATTCTCTAAATTTGCATTCTCTTTCTAGAAAAGTGCACAATCATACTTGCATGCATGAATCGACACATATCCTAAGCCTAAGTCACGTAAGAATTTTTTGGCTTCATAAAGGGTCCATGGAATCACTTGATCACTTACCGATAGAAGGTCCTTTAATATCCCCAACAACATGTTGAAAGACTTATTGCTCCACTTGTTCAACACCTTCACATGAAGCATTTTAACAACCAATGATAAAAGAGAAAACTTACGACACCCAGGTTTCAACTCTCTTTGAGCATCATTCAACAATTTGTTAAAGTTGGGCACGCCCTCTTTTTATATTGTTAGCCACATCATCGTCATTGTCATTGTCATTGTCATCATCCTCCTCATCCTCTTCATTTTCATCATCATTTATGGTAGTCCCCATGTAAACATCTTCTAACAAATTTAGGATTTCATCTTGATCTTTGCCTGTCTCTACTTTCATTCTATCCCCAACACTTCCAAAGTCATTGTGGTTGTCATCAGTCAATGCATGAGATTGATTCATGGGAACATATTTCCCGTGATGCACCTAAGTCTTATAAGAAGGGGACATCCCTTTCACAACTAAATGATGCTCCACAATTTTACTAGTATGTCGTTCACAATTCAAACAATCCATACAAGGGCAACGAATCATATAATTTGGCCCTAATTCATCATTGCCAATTGAACAAAAGCCTTCACCCTATCTCGATACTGGGAACTCATCCTATTCTTAAGTAACATCCAACTCTTGTCCATATTTGGTCACCTACAACGCCATGGTTATGTGAAATTCCTTTGAATTAGAGAATTTACAAGATTATGCTTCCATATCTTTTGGTGACCCACAAGATTATGGCTCCACATCCCTTTCATGACCAAATGATACATCACAATAGTAAGTGATAAACAAGAATTACTATTCAAGTAAAATATGCAATTTAGAGTTAAGGGTGAAAAAAAAATCATATAGTAAGTGATGAAATTGATATATAAATTACAATTGCTATATAAATTGTGGTCTTAAAATTGTTACATATTAGTTTAGTTATTCTTGGAAAAGCATATTAATCTATTTTAGCTATTTGACGTATTTCTTTGTTGAGTTAGACATGAAATTGACATTTTGAAACCAAACACAGCAGCCATCCCTAATCATCGCATTTGGTCTTATTTTGTTTACATGTCAAATAGTTCCTTGAGTCATCTAAGTGTTTGTCATATCATGATGCTCAAAACATTAGGTAAAAAATGTGAAGCTTCTAACAGCCACAAATTTAATAAAAAAAAAAGTGCCAAAATTCTCTAAATAAATTTAAAATGCCCTAAAATATAGTCAAAGCTTACTTGATGTAGTAATTGCCCCCAACGAATGATTGCAGCTTTTTTATCACTTTACATTAGCCAATAACCTATAACATTTGAATTGTAAATCAAAGTTTAAATTAAAATCGCACTATACATGAAATTAATGGAGAGTGGGCATGAAATGAATGTCAAATAACATATAAGGATACTCATGTCCTGTCTTCATTTTTTTTATACATAAATGAAAAAGGAAGAAGAAACTATGTTATCACCATCTTATCAATCATAAAATCTGATTCAATGGTTAAATTTTTAATTTTATTTATTTATTAGAAATTCAAAATTGTGAAAGTAATATATATTCAAAACATTAGACAACAGCCCATACAGAATCAGACCTTACAACAAATCTATTAGCAACCCCTAGACACGTTCCTTAGCCACAAAACAACAGCAGCATCAAGCCAAACAAAAAACATCAAACAAACCAACAACCAACCATTCAAAAACAGAAACCTAATTGGTGAGACCAAACACAACACCTGAGCATATACTGATGATCCATTAAAAAGCTCAAATGGACAAGTAGAGTCAAAGACTAGTGACCCTCTACACCTAACCAGGCATCTGTTACATGCCACCAGACCTGAGCCAAATCAATCAGACCAGTGCAAAACTGATTAGACCATGACACCCACAAGGCAAAGAGACAGAACAACAAAGACACCAAGACTCCAACAGCAGCATCATACATTAACATTATACAGTGCAGCACCACAGACTGAGCAACAACCAATCAAACATCAGCAGTGATGAGACCAGAGCATACATTAGCAGATTAGCACACAACACCAGAACCAAAGAAAGAATTCTTAAATATTTCCAAATCACTGGTGATAACAAATCCCAAACTAGAAATTCTATTGATAGTGAATAATTTCAGGAATCAAAATTTATGACTAAAAGTGCATTTAGTTAAAAATTTAAAAGAGCAACATATTCCAATAAAAGGGGGAAAAAATTTAAACAACTGCCTGCCTGTTTGGATGGGATGATTTGAAGTGAAAATAAAAAGGAAAGCAAAAAGACTTTGTTTAGAAAATTACACACAAATTTCATTAACCGATTAACAAGAAATTTCATTAAATTTCATTAATCGCTTAACAAACAAAACACACAAAAACAAAAACACAAACATAATCTGTCTCTACTCATATATATATATACATTGTAGTCTTTTATTTATCATATATTCAATGTAGAATTGCTATCCCAAAATATATTTATCAATCCTAAAATCTGTCTCTACTCATATATTTAAAAGATAGATTTTAATATATATATATATATATATATATTGAGAGGGGGATTCCTAATTAGACCTGCAACTGTGGAAGAGGCCGGGCAGAAGGAGGTCCGAACGTGTTTGGGCTGAGCTAACCTGGGCTGATCCTGGGTTGGTTTGCTCGGTTGAAGTCCAGGGCCCATTCAGCTGAGATGGTTTTCTGTCAGCCCGGGCTTTACTGTTCGCATATTTAGCTTGACGAGAAAGGTCTTCCGCGGACCGACCTAGCTTGGCTGGAGCGCGGTCATACCGAAATGCTATTGAGCTCGGTTGTGATGAAGCTCGACAAGGGACTTTGTTGGACTCGTTAGGTAGCACGGTCGTAGAAGGCTGAGATAATGCCGCTGGCTGCTCGTTCCCGCCAATGCTGTTTGGCGGTTTGATTAAGTGGTGTTTGGCTGAATTTGCGCTGACAGATAGGAGAGCGTGATAGGAGAGTAGCTCTACATGTCAATAGGCGAATGGATACAGAGGTAAACGCAGAAAGTATATAAGCATGACTACACCCCCCACGCTAGGGATGGAACATCAATTGGTGAGAGAAACTTAACATTCATAGAGCTCTCCTCTTTTTCTCTCTCTCTCTCTCTCTCTCTCTCTCTCTCTCTCTCTCTTTCTGAGTGTGCTAACTTGACCGTCGGAGGGGTTTTCCGGTAACACACCGCTGGGTAGCTCACCGCCGTTGTGTTTGCAGATCAATCGAATAGAAACAGAGCTTGGACGCAAGGAGTGCGGAGAGCAACGGGTATTTCCTCCCCGTACAATTGGCGCCGTCTGTGGGAAAGCCTTGAGCAAACACAACCTTGCCTTCCAAGCTCATTGGATCACCCTTCATGGTGAACAACGACGAAGTGCCACTGTCTGCCATCGACGATGTCACCCCAGAGTCAGTTTGACAGAGAGACGGACTTCCCACCATTCCGAATATGACGGACCTGGAGACTTCCCTAAGAAGTCTTCCAAGAGATGCACGTGATAAGTGCGCCAGAAGCTTCGGTCACTCGCAGAGCCCAAACGGACACCAGTGGCGACGAGAGTCACACGTTCGACGCCTGGAGCACAAGTTGACGGACCAAGATGCCGTTATCCAGAGAATGGCGGCTGAGATGGAAGCTCTCAAACGACAGGTCAAGGGGAAGGGTGCTGCTGGAGTAGGAGACCACAGTGAGCGCACCCAACCTCGTCGCTCAAGCAGCTAGAGCCAGCAGCCCACACCCTCCCTTTCTATCACCAGAAACTATAGGGTTGGAGACTTAGACACGCCGGCAGAGAAGTCTAGCGCGGAAGATAGTGCCTACCACCTCTCACATCCGTCGACGACGTCGAGATATTCCTACTCCATTCATTCAGAGGACTTGAGGGATGTCTTGAAGGAGCGAGCTCGCCGATGGGAGATTCAAAGGGTACCGACGCTCCAACGGTTATCCTATGGAGGTCACACCAGTGAAGAGGTTATGATGCCGCCACCTCGTTCAGCCATGCCTGTCCCTTTGGACAGAGATTTGGGGAGGCTAAGTGCCATCCCCTTCTCCCATGAGATAGAGACCACGCCGCTCCCAGCGGGCTTTCACCAGCTCAAGTTTACGCTTTGTGACGGGAAAAGCGATCCGTACATGCATGTAAGCCACTTCCGGCAGGTCATGGCTAGACACAGGCGTAATGATGCTCTCATGTGCCTTATTTTCCCATCAAGTTTGGGCGAGCTGGGCTTGAAATGGTTTGAGAGACTTCCAGAAGAAAGCATCGAAGGGTGGCAGCAGTTGGTGGAAGCATTCGTGACTCGTTTCAAAACCAACACCAAAACACCAAAGGAAGTAGACCACCTTTTGAGCGTCAAGATGGAGTGAAGTGACACCCTCAAGGCATACACAACTCCAGGTACTGGGAAACCTTCAACGAGATCCTAGATTGCCCAACTAACATGGCAATCACCCACTATAAGCGCGGTCTCCCGGTCGGACATAGGCTGCGGGACTTGCTTACAATGAACCAGCCGACTTCTATGGGGCAACTAATGCAACGCATCAATAAGCACATCCGAGTAGAGGATGATGCGGCGGCATCCACCGCGAAGACAAATCCAGTGGTAACGGACAAAAGGGTGGCTGGCAAGATACACGAGGTCGCACAGGAGACAAACCATCCAAATGATCGCGTGGAGGAATCCAACCGTGGTCCAAATCGTAGAAACCGGGGTAGAGGTCGCCGCAATGACAGGGCAGAATATCCCCGCGATGACGCAGCTGATGCAAACAGAAAGTTGAACGCTCGGATGGGCATCACCACGGTATTTAAGATTCCAATCTATCGCATACTTAGTGAAATCCGCGATGAGGATTATGTTTGATTTTTCGCTAGGTTAGGTGATACGCAAAAGGGCTTCAATCCGCGGTACCGTTGCACATTTCATGGGGAGCGAGGGCACCGGATGGAAGACTGCTTGCCCTTAAAGCAACACTTGGAGGAGCTAGTCGAAGTTGGTCACTTAGACCTTTACATCGATGGGGGCGTTAGAGCCGCACACAGCACCCCGGCTGATCCGAGTGGTTCGGATGACTTGGAGGCACCCTCTCAAGGAGTGGTCAATGTGATCCACAGTATTGTGGAGCTGGCGCGGGTATGCGAGCTCCAAGGGATGATAAAAAAGGCAGAACATATGAGGGAAGTTTTGTCAGTCCAGCCCGCGATCAAAAGGGCAAGACCGAGGAGAAAGATGTGATTAGCTTCTCAACTAGGGACCTTGAGCGCATTCAAACGCCGCACAATGACGCCCTAGTAGTCATCTTCCGCATCAGAGACTTCGATGTCAAGCGCATCTTGATTAACCAGGGAAGCTCAGTTGAGATTATGTACTACGACACCTTCAAGCAACTCAAACTCCGGGATACAGACTTGGCTCCAACAACTTCACCACTAGTTGGTTTCAACTTACAACCAAAGTGGCCTATGGGAAACATAATCTTACCAGTCAAAACTAGATTCGTGGTCAAACAGGTGGATTTCTGGGTATTGAAGGTGCCGTCCACATACAACTTGATCTTAGGTAGGGGATGGCTTCACGCTATGCAGGCAGAGCGTCAACCTACCACCAGGTTATGAGGTTCCCCTCGGCTATGGGTGAAGTTGAGGAAATTTGGGGCGATCAAGTCATGTCGAAGTAATGTTTCGTGACAGTGAATGGGAGGCAAGCTACCAAAGGCTTCGTGCAAATGATTGAAGGTCCGAAAGACCAAGTGTCCTTGATGACGTGGACACCGGGGCTGAGGACAATGCCGTTGAAGAGTTGGTAGAAGTGCGGATCGACACCGAAAGTCCAAACAAGTTCTTTTTGCTGGGGCCAAGCCTGACCGCCCAAGAAATTACCGTGATGGTAGAGTTCTTGATGGCGAATATCGAAGTCTTCGCATAGACGCCATACAACATGCCTGGCATTGATCCAAGCTTTATTTGCCACCAACTCAATGTTTTCCCGAATGCACGTCCTGTCATTCAAAGGATGAGGAGATCAACTCTTTATCACGCCAAGGTAGTCGTGGAGGAAGTGAGGAACCTACTGGAAGCAAGAGCTATCCAGGAAGTGTACTACTCTCTGTGGGTTTCAAACACGGTCGTAGTGCCCAAGAAGAATGGGAAGTGGTGAGTTTGCGTTGATTACAAGACTGTCAACCAAGCTTGCCCTAAAGATAGCTTTCTTCTACCCAGAATAGACCAGCTAGTGGATCTCACGGCCGAGCATAACAAGCTCAGTTTCCTGGATGCCTATCGCGATTATCACCAGATTGCCATGCATGCTCCCGATCGCGAGATAACCTTTTTCACTACCCTAAGGGGACTGTTTTGCTATCGAGTCATGCCATTCGGTTTGAAGAATGCCGGGGCGACTTTCCAAAGGATGGTGACTAAAATGTTCGCTCTTTTGCTGGGTCGGACAATGGAGGCTTACATCGATGACATGGTGGTCAAAAGCAAGCAGCAGGCCGACCACTTATCCGACCTAGCCAAGATGTTCACTATTCTTAAACAACACAGGCTTCGCCTGAATGTGTCAAAGTGTGCCTTCGATGTGAGATCTGAGAAATTCCTGGGTTTCCTAGTCACAAACCGAGGCATCGAAGCGGACCCCTCACAAATCAAAGCCATATAAGAATTGAAGCAGCTTAACTCGACGCAACATCTCGCCGGTATGGTAACCGCGCTTAACCGATTCATAAGCCGATCATCAGATCATTGCCGCCCTTTCTTTAGAGCTTTGAAGTCCAAGTTTTCATGAGACATAGAATGTGATAGGGCTTTGGCCGAGCTCAAGATGTATTTATCTTCCGCCCCACTATTAGTGGCACCCAAGCCCAGCGAAGAACTCTACCTTTATCTAGCAGTTTCTCAACATGCAGTTAGTGCGGTCCTTGTCCGGTCAGAGGGCATCCAGCATCTCCCTATCTTTTACGTGAGCAAAACCTTGCTACCGGCAGAGTCAAGGTATTTGCCACTGGAAAAACTTGCTTTGGCGCTAATGATAGCCTCTCAGAAATTGGCGCACTGCTTTCATGCTTGTATAATCATTGTGTTGACCGAATTTCCTCTAAAAGCCTTGTTTGAACGGGCAGATTTCTCCGGTAGGATTCTGAAGTGGGCAGTCGAATTGGGGCAATTTGACATCAAGTTTCGACCCCAAACTGCCATCAAAGCTCAAGCCCTAGCAGACTTCATTGTGGAATTCTCACCTGGAACTCACCAGGCATGCCCGGTGGATCTTACCGCGGTAGCCGAGATGGCAAATGAAGGCTCAATAGAAATAGCACAACAGAGTGATGTTGGTGACGCGGAGCTTGCGTGCCCATCTGTACAACCTTCAGTTAGAATTGTACGCCTGCCTGGCAATGTGACGATGGACATATCTGTTGGGTCTGCGACCGCATCACCAAGGGGGGATGAAGACATATCTGTCGAAACCATCAACGGTGAGCTTGCAACAGACATAACCGTGCAGCCAAACGACCATGATGCCATCAACCTGCAGGCCTCCCAGGATCCCTCAGAAAGTTGGAAGCTTTTGGTTGGTGAAATGTGGAAACTTTTCGTAGATGATGCCTCGAATTGGCACGGCATCGGGCTGGGCATTGTTTTGATCTCGCCCGACTGTCTAACCATTGAACACTCTATTGTACTCAGATTCCTAGCGTCGAACAACGAGGCTGAATACGAAGCACTGCTGGCCAGACTTAGAAGTGCCCTCCAATTGCGCGCATCCGAGCTAATGGTCTACAGCGATTCCCAACTCGTCGTCAACCAAGTGTCTGGGATCTACGAAGCCAAAGATAATAGAATGGCCAAGTACCAAGCTCTAGTGAGAGAACACATCAAGGAATTCCAGGCAATAAAGGTCCAACAAATTGGCCGTGAAAAGAATAGCCGAGCAGATGAGTTGGCCGGTCTAGTTTCCATGTTCGACAATTCAACTCCCAATCCTCTCCTAATTGAGTTTCTCCAAGGCCTAGTATTGAGGACTCCGTGCAGACAGAAGTACTCTGCACCGAGCTTGGACCCTCTTGGATGGATACTATCATCATTTTAAAAGAACGAATTCTTCTGACCGACAAGAAGGAAGCACATAAAATCTGGGTGAAATCAGAGCGGTTTTGGCGCTCTCCATCTGGTGCTTTATATAAGAAGTCATTCACAGATCCGTACCTCAAGTGCGTTCATCCAAATAGCGTGGAAGCTTTCCTATACGAGATCCATGAAGGAATATGCAGAAGTCACATCGGGGGGAGATCTTTGGCCTACCGAGCTATCTCGCAAGGGTACTAGTGGCCATGCATGCAAGCGGATGCTTAGAAATATGTTAGAAAATGTGAAAAATGTCAGAAGTTCACCCACCAAATTCACCAGCCAACCAGAGAACTTCTTCCCCTCATAAGCCCTTGGCCTTTTGCGATGTGAGGGCTAGACATAGTGGGACCACTCCTAATGGCACCGGGCAATCGGAAGTTCTTCATTGCGGCTACGGATTACTTCACCAAATGGGTTGAAGCTGAGCCCTTAACGACTATCAAAGAGAAAGATGTCAAACGATTTGTTTGGAAGAATATGATAACGTAGTTTGGTGTCCCCAAGGTTCTGATTTTTGATAATGGCACCCAATTTGATGGGCGCCTGTTCAGAGGATTTTGTGAGGAATTGAAGATAGAATTCTATAACTCCACCCCGGCTTACCCGCAGTCTAACGGCCAAGCCGAAGCATCGAACAAGACCATTCTCGATGGGTTGAAGAAAAGGCTAGAGAAAGCCAAAGGAAAATGGGCCGAGGAACTCCCAAGAGTCCTTTGGGCATATCGGACAACCCTAAGATGCTCGACTGGGGAAACTCCTTTTGCCCTGGCATATGGCATGGAGGCAGTCATCCCATTAGAAATCGGCATGCCCACCATCCGCAGCGAAAATTTTGAGCCCAAGTTGTACTCTGAAGCCATTGCTCTAAAATTGGACCTAGCAAATGAACGTCGGGAAAAGGCGTTAATCCACATGGCTGCATACCAACAAGAATTGTCTAGGAAGTACAACAAAACAGTGCACCCCAGACCGTTTAAAGTCCTGGACTGGGTTTTGAGAAAGGTGATGGGCAACACGCTGGTGCCGGGCGAAGGCAAGCTAGGGGCAAACTGGGAAGGGCCTTACAAGATAATCGGTCTGGCGGGCAAGGAGGCATACCATCTAGAGGACTTGGATGGCAAAAGCATACCTCAGCCATGGAATACAGCCAATCTCAAACTGTACTATTTCTAGCATTTGTCTTTTATATGTAATTTTTTGTAAAAGGACTTGTTTTCCTTTATTTTGAATGTAATACTCCATTTGCTATTATAATGGAAATGAATTATTTATGCTTAAGAAGTTTGTCGTGTTCGAAGTAATGTAGTGAATGAGGGGGCATAATCTCAAGTTTTAGACAAGACGATTTACCCCGATTAGAAAGTTGGTGGTTTGTCCAACCCAAAGGCCCTAGCCGAGATGCTCTACCTCGGCTAGAAGAGTTGATGATGTGCCCAACTCTTGTGTTTTAGCCGAGATGATTTACTCCGGCTAGAAGAGTTGATAATGTGCTCAACTCTTGTGTTTTAGCCGAGATGCTCTACCCCGGCTAAAAGAGTTGATGATGTGCTCAACTCTTGTGTTTTAGCCAAGAAGATTTTACCTTGGCTAGAAAGTTGGTTGTTTGTCCAACTCAAAGGCCCTAGCTGAGATGCTCTACCCCAGCTAGAAGAGTTGATGATGTGCTAAACTCTTGTGTTTTAGCCGAGATGATTTACTCCAGCTAAAAGAGTTGATGACGTGCTAAACTCTTGTGTTTTAGCCTAGGTGATTTACTCTGGCTAAAAGAGTTGATGATGTGCTCAACTTTTGTGTTTTAGCCGAGATGATTTACCGCGGCTAGAAAGTTGATGATGTGCTCAACTCTTGTGTTTTAGCCGAGATGATTTACCCCAGCTAAAAAGAGTTGATGATTTGCTCAACTCTTAGTTCTGCTGAGATGTTTATCTCGGCTTCAGGATTTTGACCGAGATACTTTTCTCATCGGGCAGAAGTAGTACGGTTTTTGAGAATTAATAACAGCAACACATTCCAAGAGTACAAGCAAAATGTAAACTTTTCATTAATAGGAGAACTGGGTACATAAGGTGGGGCTTGTAGCCCAGTTACAAAAACTCGAACAAAAACCAAAAAGAAAAAGTCTAAACTACACTAACGGAGAGAGGTCGGCAAACTTATCCCCGGTTGCTTCTGTCACGGCTTCTACGACAACGACCGTAGCCTTCGCTTTTTCGCCGAGCTCCTGCTGGCTACTGTCGTCTGCAGCCTCCATCTCTACTGCCTCTTACAAAGCGTTGAAGACTTCGTTGGCGTAGGGAATCAAGTAGGTTGGCAAAAAGGCCGGGGGAGGTGAAGTAAACACCTCGGTCTCCACTCCTTGGCCGAGCTTTTCACAAGCGGCCTTCCAGCCGGACTTGAAATGAATGTCCTTGGTGGCCTCGACTTGCTTGCTTTAGTTGTCCTCAACCTTCTGGAAACTGAGATTGTTCGCCTCATCCATAGTAGCCTTCTGCGCCTCTTTCTCGGCTGCAATTTGAGCTTTCAGCTCGTCTCTCTCCCGCTCGGCCCTGCCGAGTTGGCCAAGGAGTCTTGTGTTGTCAGCATTGGTCATTTCGAGCGATGCTTTAGACCTCTCCAGCTTGGTTTCCAAATGCTTGACCTGGTTGGCCCCATCGGTCACCTTCTGCCGGAGCTTGTGAATGCGGTCCATCACAAGATGTTGTTTTTGGATGGCCTGCAAGAGGACGTGTTCGAGTTCAAATAAAGAAAATCAACCGTGCAAACACTTGAACAAATTTGAATAAGACATGCGGAATTCTTACCCGGGTCATAGACTTGACCGAGGACTTCACGAGCCGGGTGTCGGGCACGTGGTCGGTGCCGGACACGTCACTCGGCAGGAGTAAACCTTTTGTCAAGTCGAAGACTAGGAGATGTTCTTTGTCGCCTTTGACTAAGGCGTTGGCCGGGATCTCTTTACCCCGGTGCTTCAACTGCTGCTGCCATGGCGGCGTTAGCTCAGATGTGTCCGCGGGCTGCTCGGTGCTAAGCTCTGCAACTAGCTCAGCTGTTGGATCGGCGGACAGAGGCCTTTTCCCGGCTCTGTGATTTTCTTTGCTGGTCTGCGTCGCGACAGTCGACGCCAAAGCAATCACTGTTCCAGATGTTTGATCGGTAGTCGGGGCGTCGTGAGGGATGCTCGGCACCTCAGTGGACGTGGCGGTAATCAGATTTTTTATACGACTCCATTTGGCCATTTCCTCTTCCTCGATCAGACGAATTAGGGGCACGTCCGGTAGTATCGGATTGGGTGGTGGAGACGGTGCTCGGAGAAAGTCTGTAACTCTCCTCCGGCGGGAAACTGTGTATCTATAGCTCGATACATAGCCAAGAAGGTCGTGGCAATCTAGGTTACGATACCGTAGCGCTATTCTGATGGCAGCCTCATTTGGTTTGAAGTAGTTCACCTGCAAGGCTCCGATAGCTGCAGAAAAAAACAAAACAAAAAAAAAAAAGTCATTATCATGAAGGAAAGTGGTTTGACCGAGCTGTGAGCACGGCTTACATGTCGAACTGAAATTCTTGCTGATGTACCAGCCGGGCACCTCGGCTGTTTCATAATTTCCAGACACCCAGAAAAATTCATCATCGTGCATATCTTTATCTGGGGTGCCGATTATGAGTTTTTCCTTGCCCGGCCTAATCTTCAGGTAATAGTTAAGTCCGTCGCCTGTATGCCCGAGGGTGTACTGGCGTAGAATCTCGGCTAATCCTAGGTTTAGGCCGAGCCGGTTATTCAGCTCGGCTACCCTGTTTATTATTCTGAAGGTGTTGGTTGAAAATTGTGTTGGCGCTAGCCCGGTGCGCCTTAGGAACTCACATATTAAGGGTTGAACCGAGAAACGTAGGCCGCCTTCGATTATGAAAAGCACGGTGAAGGGGCATTGGTCTAGTCTGCCCCATGGAGTGGTGTCCTCTGCACCGAGCTTGAGATGTACGTCTGCAGGGATGCCATATTCTTCCCGGAACCCGGCTAGTACGACCGGCGTATCAACGAGGAAGCGATAACGTCCCATGTGAAGCTGACCTATTTCAACACAGCGGTATTGGTTGGCAAAATTTCGTGCAAAGGCAACTCGACCTTTTGAAAGCCTTGGTGTTGGTGCTTGGTCCCTTAGGACTTTGTAGTAAAAGTAAGTGTAAGTGGAAGCGCGGTCACGCAAAACGAGCTCGACTTTAGCTCGGTCAGATGGAGTGCCAGACCATCTCGGTCATAGAGGTATACCCCAGAAGCTCGGTCGTTCAAGCAGACCAGATATTAGCTCGGTCGACCGGTCCAGCATTCTGTTACCTCGGTTCCTACACGAGTCCTGCAAACTCGCGACTTGCTCAATTTTGGTGTTTTTTGGGATCAAAAGAAGACCTGGAGCCTGATCCGCCCCAGATCCTCACGTGTTCATCACAAAAGATGACGAACAGTAGAAGGAGAAGGGGCAGAGGTGATTTTTGGGGGCTACATCCTAAAGCCCACTGCTAACGTGCCCTAAGCTCAACTATGGCAATCACTGGCTTGGAAAACATAAGTAACAAATGAAGAACAATAGAGGGTTGAGAACTTACAGGCAAGGGCGCCGATGGAGGCTCCAAGCAGTGGGACGAGGGCCCTCAGCGACGACGATGGTGTGGAGCATGCTAGCTTGGGTGCTCTGATCTCAACGGGATGAGTATGGCATGGGCTCTCGATCGCAGGTTGGTTTTTGTAGAAGAGGATGAATAGCGGAGAAGAGATGAATAAGGGGCAAGCAACGGCTTTAAAAAGGTAAAAGAAGCGCCAAAATTCGAATGTGAAGAGGCGGCGAGGTTGGCAATTCGAGGCCAATAAGCGAGTGACGCGTGTCCGTAATGACTGCGCATCAGTATTGAAAAGATGGGTTGGTAAGTTGAGGTGCCAACCGAGCAAGTCAAAGGACCAAGCATCAGGCTTAACGCGGTTGAGGTCTTGCGGAGTAAGGCCGGGTGGAGAATCGACCCCGGTCGGATCATGTAATCCCAGTCACGCTTGAGTAGACAGAATTAAGAGGCAATTGAGAGGGGGATTCTTAATTAGACCTACAACCGTCAAAGAGGCCGGGCAGAAAAAGGTTCGACCGTGTTTGGGCCGAGCTAATCTGGGCTGATCCTGGGTTGGTTTGCTCGGTTGAAGTCTAGGGCCCATTCAGCCGGGATGGTTTTCTGTCAGCCTGGGCTTTACTGTTCGCATATTTAGCTTGACGAGAAAGGTCTTCCGTGGACCGGCCTAGCTTGGCTGGAGCGCGGTCGTATCGGAATGCTACTGAGCTCGGTTGTGATGAAGCTCGGCGAGGGACTTTGTTGGACTCGTTAGGTAGCACGATTGTAGAAGGCCGGGATAATGCCGCCGGGCTGCTCATTCCCGCCAATGCTGTTTGGCGGTTTGATTAGGTGGTGTTTGGCTGAATTTGCGCTGACAAATGGGAGAGCGTGATAGGAGAGCAGCTTCACGTGTCAATAGGCGAATGAATGCAGAGGTAAACGCAGAAAGTATATAAGCATGACTGTGCCCCCCATGCTGGGGATGGAACATCAATTGGTGAGAGAAACTTAATATTCATAGAGCTCTCCTCTCACTCACTCTCTCTCTCTCTCTCTCTCTCTCTCTCACTCTCTAAGTGTGCTAACTTGACCGTCAAAGGGGTTTTTCGGCAACACACCACCGGGTAGCTCACCGCTGTTGTGTTTGCAGATCAATCGAATAGAAACGGAGCTTGGACGCAAGGAGTGCGGAGAGCGAAGGATATTTCCTCCTCGTACATATATATATATATATATAAATCGTTCAAGATAGATTTTAGGACTACAATCTATTATATATTTATCATATACTCATATATATATAAATCGTTAAAGACAGATTTTAGGACTACAATCTATCATATTTATCATATACTCATATATAATATCAGAGAGAGAGAGAAGTGAATGCCGTCGGTGAAAATCAATCGGTGGCGAGAGAGAATGAGAGGAAAAGTGACGAAGACAAAAAAGAGGAGGGAGAGGGAGAGGGAGAGAGAGACATACCTCTGTTTTGCTGTGCGCCGCTTGAGACTGTGGATTGAGAGAGAATGAGATGAACAATGGTTAGAGCTTATTTGTTTATTCAGTAAAAGGGTCGGTCCAGTCTTAAAATAAATAAATAAATAATAATAATAATAATAATAATAATTTGAAAATGCAAAACGACATGGTTTCGTTTGCTGATTTATTGGCGACAAAAATCCTTCGGTCGCCATAAGTACCGTTCATCTTTTCCGCGACAATTTTATTTCTGTCGCCAAAACTTTACAATCGGCGACCAAAATTTTTGTCGCTATATGTTAATTTGGTCGCAAAAATATTTTTGGCGCTCCCGCCCAAAAAATTAAGTTGGCGCCAAACCTTTTGGCGACTTAAAATCTTAACTCGTCGCCAATAGTGTAATTTTGGCGACCAACAATTATATTGTCGCCGATTATATAAAATTGGTGACGAATTTCAGTTTGGTTGCTAAAAAACGTCGCCAAAAATGTTTTTGTTGTAGTGGTATATAATAAAATTTTAAACAAAAATAATATTTAAAATAAAATGTCAGGGGCATTTTTAAATTATGAAAACAATAGTGATTGTTTTATTGAAAATGAAGTGACTACAACAAATTATATTTTTATGTATGAAATTTTTGTGAAAAAATCTCAATATAAAAGTAATATCTATTGTGGGGACATAATTTTTGAATGACAACACGTGGCCGAGGTGACACCGAAGTGTCAGCCGAGGTGTTATGTGTCCTGGTCATGATGCCGAGATAATCTCGGCTAGGCCAAGGTTATCTGTGAAGATACCGAAATCTGAGATAAGCGGATAAGGGACAAGAGTCCTAAATTGAGAGAAGACTTCAGTTTGGGTAAAGATAAGACTCTTAGAGAGTTTATCCTAATCCTACTAGGAGTCCAAGATTAGCAGTAATCCTAAGTCCATTAGAGCTAGGCTTCTATTGGGACTAGGATTGTGTTGGCTATAAAAGAGAGGCATCCTCATGGGTCTAAGGTATGCTTTTTATGCTTTGTCTAGTGAGTTAAGCACTATTGATTATCTTTGAGAGATATTTTGCTGACTTGATTGTCGGAGTGCCCCCGGGTGGACGAACCACCGCCAGAATCTCTTCTTTCTGTTGCAGGTCATTCGGGCTTAATCTATTCTGCCAGTGTTCTCCAGCTGAGTAATAGTTTGGCAATGTGGTCGAAAATTGACACACACAATTTGGCGCCGTCTGTGGGAAAGAAAGAAGAATAGATGGCCAACGACGGACAGAAAGAGCAAATTGGGGATAACACTCCTACTGGGAGTGGGAGACCTGTAGACCTTGACGTCGAAGAGGACAACTGCAATGGAGACCAGAATCACGGAGGAAAGGACGTCGGCCATGAGGGCGACGTACCAAAGAAAACAGACCAAAGCGGTTACTACAATGAGGATGACCTCCAGATATGGAAAGAAAGATGCCTGCGGAGGGACGACGAAGTAAAGACCATGGCAAACAAATTGGCGAACCTGCAATCGATCGTCAATTTCATGATGCAAAACAATGTCATGCAGCCACCATTCCCGCTACAGGACACGCCGATTCCGGCGGCCAATGTCTAGAAGGGAGGGCAGAAAATAGTCCCTATAGCCCCCCAGCACGCCAGGAGCGAAAGACACTCTCACCGGCCTTCAAGGGAGGTCAGGCGGGGAGAGCCAAGAAGGGAAGAGTCTCGAAGGACACATCACATCAAGGAGGCAGACCCCAAGGAACATCGGCATGTTCAAAGGCAGGAGTTATGCTTCGATGTGAGCAAGTCAAAAAGGGCTCACAACGAAGCTGAAAGTAGTGCACCTAAGAGACTAAAATCAGGAGATAGCCGAGCCCTTGGGCGGACCAAGGAGGACTTGAGAGATTACCTCAAAAGGAAATAAGATCATGCCGAGGTAACTTCAATGGTTAAACCGAGAACACCATTCTTGGTAGAGCTAGACAAAGTTGAGGCCCCAGAAAGATTCAGTATGCCGAGGTTCCAAATATACAATGGGAAGTCGGACCCCAACTTTCACGTCGGCTTGTACTTGAACTTGATGGCGTTGTACACTAGGAACGAGCCGTTGCTCTGCAAGGTGTTCCCTTCATCCTTCGGAGAAATTGCATCGGACTGGTTTCACAAGTTGCCGAAAAGAACTGTGAAAACCTGGGAAGGCCTGGCCGAAATGTTTGTGGCCAGGTTCGTGACAAACAAGCTACAGCCATTGAGGGTGGACGCCGTAATGGCCCTGAAGATCGACAAGGATGAAAGCCTTAGGGCCTATGCCAAAAGGTATTATGAGGTATTCAACCGAATACCAGGACGTAACCAAGAAGTGGCGGTCGTGTCATTTAAAAACGGCTTGAAGGATGAGTGCCTGCTTCGAAAATCACTGGCAAAGGCATTGCCGAAAAGCATGGAGGAGCTGATGGCCAAGATAGAAAAGTATGCCAGAGCCGAGGAAGACACGCCGAGGACAAAGGCGTCCAAACAAGAGAAGAGAAATGTTTTGCCGAAGTGAAGCCGAGATAACACTGGATACGAGAAGACAAGAGCTTAGCCCAAGTGAGCAGATCTCAGATTCCAGATCTCGAATCCCAGATCCCAGAAGACAAGATCTCGACCTAGATGATTAAGTCCGAGAAGAGAAGAGCTTGGCCTAAGTTAAAGAATTTTTATATAAGGTCCACAAATGAGTATGTGGAAGCCATGTAGGGGGCAGATCCCTTGCCCATAGAGCAATATCGTAGGGATTCTTTTGGCCTTACATGCAAAAGGAAGCTGAAGCCTATGTAAAAAAGCATGAAAAAACTCTGAAATCCACCTGCAACGTACGATAGAACAGCAATTCGGCTGGGGGCATACCAGCAACAACTTGCTAGGGCTTACAACAAGAAGGTCAGCCTAAGAGAGTTCAAAGTTAGGGACCTCAGCCTGAGAAAGGTTGCCGGCAATGGGGCATAACGGCTGAAGTGCTAGTTTGATTTTTGAAATCTGTGCGATAGGACCGACCAGTCCTATGATGATGTTTCTGATTGAAACATGACAAATGACTTAGACTTATTATATGGCAGAGTAGAAACTTTACTTGCATATAATAAAGTTGAACTAAGTTGGGTTAACCTAGACTTGTCATATCGGCAAAATCAGACACAGATTGGAGCTAAGTGCCTTAGTAAAGAGACCAAGGTTAATAACCTCGGCCAGTCTTTGTTCAAATCTTACATCGGTGACGAGGTCAAAGCCACGTGCTTAATGAGAACCCAAGTGGAACTTAAGTTCACATTAGGGGGCAAAGGGCTGAAGAATGATGCTTGGGAATTGGAATTTCACAAACTAAGATTGGTTTAACACTTGTTGAAATTGAAATTTACAAGTTGAAGTTAAACCGAGGACGTGTTTAAAACTTGTTGAAATTGAAATTTACAAGTTGAAGTTAAACCGAGGACGTGTTTAACACTTGTTGAAATTGAAATTTACAAGTTGAAGTTAAACCGAGGATGTGTTTAACACTTGTTGAAATTGATATTTACAAGTTGAATTTAAACCGAGGACGTATGTAACACTTGTTGAAATTGAAATTTACAAGTTGAAGTTAAACCGATGACGTGTTTAACACTTGTTGAAATTGAAATTTACAAGTTGAAGTTAAACCGAGGTCACGTTTAACGCTTGTTGAAATTTAAGTTTACATGTTGAAGTTAGCCGAGGTTATGTTAAAAGAAGATTGGTTTAACACTTGTTGAAATTTTGAGAAAAATTTACAAGTTAAGCCAAGGTTATGTTGAAAGAAATATCTACATACTTGCCGAGATTACCATGTTGCCAAGACTTGGAAGAAATTTGAAAATAGAAGTCTTGCTAAGAGTGAAGTATCGAGTTGTAAATAACACTTGTGAAAATATTGTAAAAAATATTTTCAAGTGTTAAACCGACGCTGAGATAAACCGATTAGTGGGTACAACCGAGGTGTTACACCCCGAGGAGATTGCACAGTTAATGTGTATTTTGAAGACATGCAAATTATTTTGAGTATAGAATTCCTTTAGAAAATGAAAGAAGGCACTTCGGCCTAACATTGAAGAGTGATTGTTTAGGTTACAAAAAGGTCGGTGTGAAGTACGCCGGTGTCAGACGGTGGTAGTAACGAAGTGCAACGAAAGCCTCACCGGAGGGAGCGAGTGAAACTAGTTGCAGAAAGCTTCGCAAAAGCAGCAATGAAGGATTTGAGAGAGAAAGTTTGAACAAGAATGAAGATGCAGAAGTGAAAAGACGGAGAGAAAGTTGAATTTGATCAAAAACATAAAATGGCAGCAAAATACCATCAATGCATCTAGGGTGACGTGCTTGTCAAATGGCACACCCAGACACAAGACGACTTACAGGCACGTATCAAGTATGATCTAGTAAGGAGAAGAGGCGTGGCTGAAACGGTTGGGTTACTGTGCATGACAGCTTTCACGCGAGATAAAACTCTTGGAGTTCTTGATTCAATGAAGTAAATACCTCGGCTAGGAGGATGGTTTCGGCTAAGAAACTTGAACAAACTTGGTCGTTGGTTCTAAGGCATTGATGAAAGCAGACTATAAGTCTTGGTCATATTGAGCCGACGAGTTCTGACTTCGGCAATAAATGATGAAGCGAGCTTAGCCGACGTGCTAAATGGAAGAAATGATATAGGTTCCATCACCTCAGGATGCCGAGGTAATAGAACCTAGGGGGCAGTTGTGGGGACATAATTTTTGAATGACAACACATGGCCGAGGTGACATCGAAGTGTCAGCCGAGGTGTCACCTGTCCTGGTCATGATGCCGAGATACTCTCGGCTAGGCCGAGGTTATCTACGAGGATACTGAAATCCGTGATAAGCGGATAAGGGACAAGAGTCTTAAATTGAGAGAAGACTTCAGTTTAGGTAAAGATAAGACTCTTACAGAGTTTATCCTAATCCTACTGGGAGTCCAAGATTAGCAGTAATCCTAAGTCCATTAGAGCTAGGCTTCTATTGGGACTAGGATTGTGTTGGCTATAAAAGTGAGGCACCCTCATGGGTCTAAGATATGTTTTTTATGCTTTGTTTAGTGAGTTAAGCACTATTGATTATCTTTGAGAGATATTTTACTGACTTGATCGTCGGAGTGCCCCCGGGTGGACGAACCACCGCCGGAATCTCTTCTTTCTGTTGCAGGTCATTCAGGCTTAATCTATTCTGTCAATGTTCTCTAGTTGAGTACTAGTTTGGCAGTGTGGTCGGAAATTGACACACACATCTATCATTATTGATATGCAAATATAATTAATCTCACTATATATATGTAAAAATTACTAGAGTATTATTTATATTTGCATGTAGAGTTCACCCTTCATATGTTGTTGTACTATTGGTTGGTGATATTATATGTCAATAACAACGTGATATCACTATTATATGAAATTTTTACTCAAATTTTGTAAAAATTTAATTTATCATACCATTATATAATTTATATTAAGATTTAAATATATGACTTTTTTACATTATCCGTGATACACTAGCTATACGCAATATTTTCTTTTCGATTTTACTCAAAATTAATTGTAAAATTTTATGTGAAATACTTTTGTAATAATTTATTTAAGTTTTTGTACTTAATATTAATTCAAAAATTATTACTATCTTCTTGTTGTTCGTTATTGGAAAAAAATTAAAGTTGTAATCAATAAATGCCTTTTCTGATTTAGTTTCCTAACTCCGCCACTAGAGGGACTTATCAATTTTTAAATCGAGCTTAAGGTAGGACTAGAACAAACTCCATATTTTAGGTTGACCCAATATTATATAATTTTTTTATACATAAATATACTTAATTATTTGTGTGATAATTTTTAATATAAATATATAAATTTTTTACAAAAAATAAATAAATAAATATGCCAAAAATATACATATATTTTCTTATTTTGTTTATAAATAATAATCATAATATATTTACCATTTTTAAAAAAAAAAAAAAGTGGATTAAGTAATCATGAATTGGATATGAATGAAAATAATTCTCCATGAATTTAATTGTTGGCATAAAAATTAATCTTAATCTAATTTCTAAACTACTACTAATATTTAATGCAGGCACTGCCCCTCAAACTAGTTCATACTGTTTAAAACCTGAGAAATTAAAATATAATTTAAACATAAATTTTAATTTGATTATTACCAACTATTTCTATTAATTGACCGATCAAAATTTTAAATCAAATCCAAAGTATGGTTAGAACAGTGTCCATATTTTAGGTTCACCGTGAATAGTTTTTTTGCACATAAATATACTTAACTATTCATGTAATAATTTTAAATATAATTATCAAATTTTATCCAAGTTTAAATTTTTTTAATAATTATGCATAAACATGTACATATTTCTTATTTTATTATAAAAAAAATTAACATATTGTAATAACCCCGACCCTAGATTAACGTTAATTCGTGCTTAGTTAAGCCTAACAATAATTTAGGAAGGATTTGGAACTAATTTGCATGAGTATTGCATCATTTTTGTGTTTATATCTGTTAGGCATAGAAACATCTGTTCATGTTTTAGTTTTGAATTGCGAATTGAAAACCTTATCGGCGTCCGAGTAAGAAATTGACTTGATATATGTGCTAGTTAGAATTTATAGAATTTTATGGTAGGCTTAATTAAAATTTGATTCGGAACGATTAAATTTGATTAAAATAATGACATTTGTTTATTGTGAGCCATTACCACTTATTAGGCTAATTGAGCCCACTCACCTCCTTTAGTCATTCTTTATCATTCTTGAGCTTTGAGAGGAAGAAACGTGGGAGAGAGTGAGAGAGGGAAGGAATTGGGATCAAGCTTGAGGATTGGGAGAAATTGCTAGGAGACCTTGGTGGTTTGCTCAAGAACATCTCTAACCATAAGGAATTGAGAACTTTAGGTAAGAATGTTAGTTTCTAGCCTTGTAATTTAGTTGATTAATGCTTGAAATCAGTTATGTAGGCAAATTAACGTATGAATTGAATTAAAGGTTGGGAATTAAGAATGAATTCATGCATGCATGCATGTTTCATGGCATTTTAGAGAATTATTTCAAGAATTCTTCCATGCATGTGTTAATTTCACTCACATTGTGGTCATTCAACTTGTTTTCCATCAAATTATTAAGTTTGGTTATGTTTTGGAAGGTTTGATTTCAAGGGAGGTCCTTGCATGTTGGATTCATAGCATATTCTTAGAGTTCATGTTGATTTTGCACAAATTGGGTTGCTCTTGGGCCATGATTTCTTGAATTGATCCTTTAAACATGTTGTTTTATGAGTCTTCATGTGTTTCCTTAATTTTGGGCCCAGAAAAATGAGTTTTGGATGGTTGAAGGTTGAGTTTCATGCTTGGAGGTCAATCTGGATTTTCCAGAAATTTGACCCACGCTCGAGCGGGGACTTTCACGCTCGAGCGTGAAGCCTGAGTACATGCACTTCCGCTCGAGCGGTGAGAGTCACGCTCAAGCGTGAAATGCGTATACCCAGAAGTGTGTTTTACAGTCCGCTCGAGCGGGGGTCTGTGTCACACGCTCGAGCGGGGGTAGAGCGCCCGTTGAGCGTGAATTTCATACATCCAGCAATTTTTCATGAGTTTACAGTTCGCTCGAGCGGGGAAGTCCATGCTCGAGTGGAGCTTCATTGTCTGCATGTCCGCTCGAACGGGGAAAGCCACGCTCGAGCGTGGACCTTATCTTCAGCAAAATTTTGAGAAGTGATTTTCAATGCATTTTTGCATCCTCATTCCACCCTAGGCATTTCTAAGCCATGTTTAAGACTCCATAATGAGGGTAAGGGTTAGAAACACACTAAGAGCAAATGACATAAATTATGTACAATTCGAACGTGTGTTTCAAGTGTGTATTCGTATGTGTGTTCATGTAGGTCACGCGCCTCAGAACAAGTAAAGGGCCGCCTTACCATCTAGTTACGGCTACCAATTATCTGTGAGTAATACCTTTATAAAGTTATGTTCAATGTTAAATATTTTCTGAACATTATGACATAAAATGATTAGTTTTCTGAAATGCTACGCTATGTTTTGAATGAATGAATGATTGTCCAAGATTCTGAAAGTTATTCGTGGCATCCTTAGCTTCATATGATATGCGTCCCTTCATGGGTCATTAGGTCCCTTCATGGGTCATCAGAAACGTCTCTGTGCACATGAGTCATCAGAATGCCTTCAAGGTTGTCCCTTTATGGGTCATCAGATTTGTTAATGCTAATGGATGTGCTACGTATGATTATATGCAAAATCTGAATATGGAAATGATTATGAATAGGTATATGAATCTGTTTCTGATAAGAATTTGATTTCTAACTCTGTGATGGACATTATTCAGTAAATCCTTTACTCTGTTATTATTCATTGGGCTTTCTGCTCACAGTTTATACTATGTATGTAGGTGAGCCGGCATGTGACCAGGGCCAGAGTTGACGACCTTCATTCCTATTTTTGTCAGCCAACCGTTGTGCCTCCCGAGGAGGTTCCGATCAAAGTCTAGTTGCTATGGCTGTTTTTTTTTTTCTGTATTCATGCTAGTCTCTGTATGTGTTTTGTAAGGGCAGGTCTTGGGATGTACACTTTTGTAAATATTGGTGTCCTTTGACTGGTACGCTTATGTATATAAATAAGTTTTAAAATGTTCTATCCCATGTACGTTATCACAGCTCATTGGACCTTGTTTAATTTTGCATAATTGCTTCCGCAGCCCCTTATCTTGTGCTTTTCTGTTCAGAGGCCTTTGGTAATCCATGGATTACTGGCCGGTTACGGTGCTAAACCTACAGGGGCGGGTTTGGGTCGTGACACATATATTTATTCACCAATTTAAATAAATGAGTTAAATGATTCGTACTTAGGCATAGACTAAAACAATTCTCCAATGATTAGGTCATGGCCAAGTTGAGATAAATATTGAGTCAATTAGATTATATCACTTTTAGCGTCTAGCACAATTATAAATTCTCAAGTCAACTCTTATTATTTTGTATTCGTGAATTATGATATAGGAGAAATTATAATTTTATACCTAGGTAGACATACCTTTAAACTTTTACAAAATAGACAATGGGTAATTAATAAATTGAAAAATATAATTTATTATATGATTGGGCTATCTTTGACATAAAATAAACTCAATTACAAAACTTATAAGACAAAATACATTTATATTTCATTATAAATATAGTTTTTCTAATTTAATTGCATTTTTAAAAATACATTCTACCGTAGTTTATATATTTCTTATAAATATATTTTATTTTATTTTTTAATTTCAAATTTAATTTTTAATTATTTATTTAAACCCGTGCATAGCATGGGCATTATAGTTTATAAAATAATTTTAAAAAATTGCACCCGTGTTATGAAGATCTGTTAAGCAAATGTGAGTGAGAGAGAAGAATAAAGAAAGAACCCAACGTGAGATGCCAAAACTAGCTGTAACAGCGCCCGCGTGGGCCTCATGCTACAGTTCGGACTCGATTTGTGTCACGGTTCTTAATCTGAACCAAAGAGTCCAAATCTGGCAAATCGTTTTGAGAAACAGATTTTTGAAAAAAAGTAGTGCCAAACATGGACTGCTTTGCCAGATACAGAGTCGCCACCTAAATATTTTAAAATGGGGGAATTTAGGAAACCCTGACTCGGTGCCGAAGGCCACATGTCCGTCATCACCGGAGTTGTCTCGGCTCGGGAGCTTGGGTACGATCGGGGAAGGTCAGCTATGAGCACCCCTTTTCGCCCGGTCCGAAGACCGGCCTCTACTAACCGTGATATCCGTATTTGAAAACTTTGTGTGTTCTTATTCCAATTATTAGCCTAGAATTACTATGTTATGCGCACAGCAAACAAGTATAGACTAGATTGCCTAATTTGGAAATAAACATTGCATATCCGTTTGGTTTGAAAATGCTTTGGAATTTGCTACTCGCAAGTAGGCTAAAATACGGATTTCAACGAGTTTTTCCAACTCAAACAATCCGGCCTTCACCCACAGGCATTCAAAACAGTTTAACACATAAGCATCTAGCCACATGTTAAGCATGCTGTCATGGTAACATTCACACTCATGCGATATGCTAAAGCGAAAATACTTACATAGTACTCCGTGCCAAAACAAAGAACTTGTTAGCAAACATGCATGATCCAAGTCCATGTTAAGTGCCTAATGCATCGCATACAAAATATTGCTAGAATAGGCTCGGCTATCCTAAACATGTCATGTGAAAATGCACAATTATCACGTATTCTGTTCGGAATTGAAGTACTGATGCAGTTAGCGTGATGTACCGAGCCTAATGCATGTAATACAAATGCATGGATGCACACATGCATAGCATAAGGTATGCTAAATTAAACGTGCCCTAATCTACCATCATAAGCAGGTAAATAAAAGGAAAGAAAGAAGTGGAGGTTGGAAGACATGCACACACGCACACACACTTATTACAGATTTGCCCTCGCTCGGAGGGACCGAATAAATATTACAAATTAATTAACTACACAAGCTAATTAATATTACAAATTAACTAATCTAATTAACAAATTAAATAAATTAATTAAAGCAGGAAAACGTCTCGGGAAACGCGCCACCATGCGCAAGCTGCCTCTGTTTTCCTCCCTTTCCTCCTCTGGAGGCTGTCAAAGCCTCAGGACTGCATCCTTGGACAGAGGGGATCACCACCGGCTGAATGAAACTTCCACCGGCAGTGTAGTATGGCCATCGGCACAAAATAGGGTCTGTCGGCAGAGAAAATTGTGCCGGTCGGCACATTACACTGCCGGTCGGCAGAGTATTCCTGCAGAACCTGCAACTCACAGCAACAGAGGGCAAAACAAGGCATGGCAGCACAATTCAAAGCATGTATGCACCAACCATGTCTCTTATCATTTGTAATGACTCAAAGGGACATGTGCCTCGGTTCTCGGACCACCAATCACGCATTTCCATGCATGATGGCCCAAAGAACCAAGTATGCAACTTTGGTTTCAAATGCAATGCAAACCAATCAAACAAAACTCCCAATCCCTATCACCCAAGTCAAGGGACAAGGAATGCATGCAAGATGCAATGCAACCTAGGCATACAAGCTAGGAATGCAACATGGCATGGCAAGGCATTTATGCAAGCATACAAGCATACATATGGCAATGCAAATGGATGGCAAGATGGACTTATACATGAATTAGGCAGCTCTAAAATAGGCCTAAAACAGTAGCCATTGTGCTAAAAGGTGAGGGCTAAATGGCATGCACACACATGCACATAAGGACCAACACTTAAGCATAAATCAAACAACATTCAAGCACACTTGAAAGAAGGAAACATGGACAAATTAGCATGCAACATGAGCCCTAAAATCATGTTATAAAATGATGCCAAATCAAGTTATAAATCAAGTCAAGCATGCAACAAATAGTCCAAGTGTTCAAGGCAAATCAATAAGGCATTGAACTACACTTATCATGACCAAACATGGCGTGCATTAAACAACTAAAAACAGATTTTTAGCATGTTAAAACAAGGCCAAAGGACTCCTTAGATGGCATCTAAGTGGCCCAAATACAAAGGCATACACCATGACCAAAACGTGGAGCATTGCAACACATGCTTTCAAAGCATTAAAGAGGCATGCAAGGTAATCAAACAAGCATGGAAATGGGACTGAAATAGCATGTAGGATGATTCCAAATCACCAAAACAATGCAAAGATGGCATGCTACACATGCACATACTCAAGGCCAACAAGCCCAAATACAAAGGAGCTATATAATGCATGCGAAGATCGACCCAAACGATTATGGACAGAGCTAAAACATGGCAAAATAAGCACATAAACTTCACAAATGCAAGCCTAAAACATGCTCCAACAAAGGCTAACAACCTAGAACATGTTAAGGCACAAATAAGGCATTACATGGCAACTATGCTAAACATGCATGGAGTTCCAAAACCAACTTGAAATCATGTTATATCATGGATATATAAGCATGAAAAACAAACCAAATATGCTCAACACACACTCAAGCATAGGCTTCCTTAAGAGGCCAAAATAGGTCCTTTTCAAGGACAACAAGGAGAGGGGGTGGCCCTCTCCTTCTTGGGACTTCAAAGCATCATCTTCACCACTGAAATCCCTCAAGATTTCAGTGGTGAAGAGACCTCAACACCAAAATCCCGAAGCTAGCACAAAATGGCTCAAAATGAGGCCTTTTGAGGCCTAAGGGTGGTCAACAACCCTCAAACAACAAAACACTCTTAATAAACAATAAAGAGGGCCTAAAAACAGAACTTTTTTATGTTATACAATAATCACAAAAACAGCTCTAAGACTAGTAGAATATCAATGCAAAAATGGGGGAAAAAGGGACTAGTTTCTCACCCTTGTAGTCCTCTTCAACAAAGATGCTCCAATGGCCTCCTTTGGCTTGAATCCAACACCAAAACTTCAAAACACACTCTTTAGAACCTCAGCTCCAAGAGGAAGGTGAAACACTAGGTGTTTGTGTGCAATAGTGAGACACAAAACACCTAGTGTGCAAAATGAGAGGAAAAGAGAGATAGGAGAGTGTATCTAACCCTAACCCTAGGAAAAACCAGAGCTCTCCTCTGTCTTCTCTTCTCTCAAAAAAGTCTAAAGCCCTCTTTTTTCCTTTAGAGAGAGTTCCCCTCTATATGCCTCTTGTAAAGCTTACAAGACAAGCTTTGCAAGAGGGAGATCCCTCCATACACGTGTATGGAGGGGAGCAAAAGCAATACAGCTGTCTAAAAATATCTGCAAAAGCAGATGAACAGCAATCGGCCGGCAAAAAATGCCATCTTGGCCAAATAAAGTGCCGACCGGCACAAAATAGTGCTGACCGGCAACAAAGAGTGCCGGCCGGCAAACTATATTGCCGGTGGCAGCAAAAACCAGCCGGTGGCATCTAGCCACTGCCGGTGATGGGTGGGGATGGTCTACAAGCCCCACTCTGCCTCTCCAAGGCAAGATGCAAGTGTTTGGTGCAAAACCAGACACTAAACGGTCGAGTTCAGGGATCCTGAGGCAAGGCGCGAGAGCCGAGACCTCCGGGAACTCCAAACGAACACAAACATGGATAATCACCGAGTGTTCAAACGGTGACGTCCAAGTCTTGAGGACGGTCAAAAATGGGGTGTCTACACTAGCGAGTGTGAGAAACGTTAAAAATTATACTTTGTAGGCAAATACTGATTTTAGGAAAGATAAGAGGATAAGGATCATTGGTAATTCATTATTTGTCATTTTTATTTTGTTATTCAATTTTTTTAATAAAATAAATTTTGCTAGATTGAGTTTCACAATATATATATATATATTATTTATTACTATTATATGGAAAACTTAAAAAAAATGTAATTAGTAAAAAATAATAATAATAATTATTGAGGTTTACATAGTTTACAATATCATCTAATATATGGCAAACTAAAATTATGAAATCCTTAGAATATAATAATGTATTTATATTTTATCATAAGTGTAGTTTTGTTCCTAAAAATAAAAATTCAAAAAGTGCAATTTTATAATTTATCATAATTTTTGTTTAATTTTTACTAATTACATTATGATTCATATTATTGTTATTTAGAACCTAAAACAAACATTAATGGAAAGAAGAAGGGGGGGGGGGGGAATCATAAGTGAAATTGTGATAAAAATAGTTAAAATTAATTAATTTTTTTATTGTTTAATTTTAATTTTAATTTTAAAATTAATTATTAATTATTAATTATTAATTCTTTATTTGAAACCATGCACATGAATATTACGCTGGTTATCAAAAATCTCAAAAAAAAGTCACTGTAAATTAATTAAAACATTGTTATTTAAAAGTCACTGTATTAGACTATTTAGTGTAAAAAAAAATTAAAAAAAATTATTTAGTATAATTTCTTATTAAATGGAAATAACTTAAATAAGTTTAAAAATTCTTTATCTAGAGAGGAGTATTTTTAATTTCACCTTTCAAATTACAATAAACTTTACCAAAGAGGACTAATATGATATGATCGGTCTTCATAGGGGAAATGCTATAAAAATGAATGAACTAAACTCAAGTTCAACAGGCAAAGGAGAGGAAACTCTGAGCAGCTTTGAAGCCTTATGCATTAATGATGAAGAAGGCAGATCTCATCAATGGAGTCTTCCTTGAAAATAAAAGAAAGGTCAGGCCAACAAATCAATTCCTCCTTCCCTTTCTTTTGTTTTCTTTCTTTTTATTCGTTTATTTTTTTTATTTCCTGTTTTCCAGTTCTTAATGTTCTAATGTAATGTGGAAATGATTCAAAACATGAGAAACTTTTTGCCTTCACGCACAGTGACAAACTAAATCAAAGGAAAATAAGTGTTGGAAACAAAGTCAGTTTGAGAATGATTCTTTAATACTACATTCATACTTGTGTTTTGGACTACATCAGCTTCATCCTCATGTTTGTTTACTGTATTCTCTGCCTATAAAACTGTAGAGGATCATCTTGGCCCTAGAATCAGAACTTGTAGTCTGGTGTGGATCAAACACATCCCTCCAAAGGTCCAGTTTTTTTGGTGGTTGGCTTGGAAGAATAGGGTGAACACTGCTATTTTTTGCATAGAATTGGTGTTCTTCAAGGTAGCTCTCCAAATCTGTGTGTGTTTTGTAAGGCTGATTGCAGATCTTTGAACCATGTCCTGCTGTTCTGCCCCTTTTCTTGGCAAGTATGGGCTGAGATGATGAAGTGGTGGGAAGTGCAAGGAGCAATGCCAGGATCTGTGGGGGGGTTCTTCAGTGGTGGGCTGGGGGAGTTGTAAAAAAGAAGGAAAGATTGTTATGGAATGCTACCCCCTTGGCTGTGCTATGGTCCTTGTGGAAGCTCAGGAACGAATGTTTGTTTAAGGCATCTTCTCCAATTCTGACCGAGTTGTGTGAGTTTATTAAAATAAGGAATGCTTTATGGGTGAATCTGAACTTTAAAGAGTTTCACTTCACTATCAATGATTGTGTTCAACTTCAGTCACATCAGAGCTTGTCTTGGTAGAAGGGGGTTGTTGAATGCGTAGCCTGGCTCATTTTGGCAGTGGTGTTGTCTTGGCTTTCTGCTGTGTTTGTTCTGTTGTTTTGCTTCTCTGTTTTTCTTTTCTTGTTTGTTGGTCACTCACCAACGTTGTGGTTTGCTAGCAGATGATTTGGCCAGCCTTGTGGTGCCAACCTAGTTGGGATCATTGAGTTGGCTTTGATGTTCTTTGCACTCACTATCTTTATTGATGTTGTATCTTATACTTTTCTTGATTCCATCAATAAAGTTCTTTTTTGCTGTTTCAAAAAAAAGTTCATACTTGTTTTTTGTATTTTATTATTCTTCTTAATAAAGTCCATGATCGAGTTCATTGTAATCTCTGAATAATAAATTTGAGCCAAGAGCTGATCATGATTCACTACTAAACTAACATCATTTTTTTTTTTTTTTCTTTCTTTCTTTCTTTTTTTTTTTCTTTTTTTTCTTTTTTTTTTTTTTATATTTTGGGTCCATTTATTGACAGAAAAAATGGGTTGACAAGAAGTCTGGTTATTCCTCCTTCGTGTTGTATCCAAGAGCACTTGCAGTTGCTGGAGGCAATGAGACTGATTATTGGACTTGGAAATGTTTCAAAGATATAAGGTCTGTGTGTGATACTATTAGATTTTACAGTACACCCATTTAGATATTTGTCCAGTACAGATCCATCATATATGCAAATTCAATCTAATTCTTAAATTTATGGATATGGCCACTATCCATGAAAACTACTAGAAACTCAAATTCACTAACCTCAGTGCCAAACTAATGATGAACCCAACAATGGATGCTCTTCGAATCAATCTTCTGTCAACATGCTCGAATACTCTCACCTCAATAGTTAGTTTTTAGGTTGGGTTTGAGTTCTACATTGGGATTGTATCTCCTTATTGAATTTACCAAATTTGTATGGTTCTTGTGCTTTATATTCAAAGTCATCAACTATCTTAGTGTGTTTGAGTTTTCTAGAAACTCCCCGTTCAACAATATGATGGTACAAATTCTACATACTATTAATTCATTAATAAATAATCCCTTTGCAATTTTGCAGTGATGATAATGTGGAAGTAGTGAAGTTAATTACCATATGTTGGTTAGATGTGCAAGGGAAGTTGGAGATATCAGAGCTATCCCCAGAAGTTGATTATGAGATTGTATTTATGGTCAGGTTGGCTAAAGGTTGTTCTGGGTGGGAATTGCCCAATACACTCAAACTGTCACTCCCAAATGGACAAGTGCGTGAACGTGTGCCTCTATGAGGAGCCCAAAGGACAGTGGCTGGAGCTCAACATCGGCAACTTTCGGACTACCAAAGGCGACAGAGGAGAAGTGTCCTTCAATTTTACCAATACTGCTGGACACTGGAAATGTGGACTTCTTTTCAAAGGTGCCCTTATTAGGCCCCAAAAAATGTCTCCATGACACCCCCAATCTTCAAGCCTCCTCAATCCTATACTTAAAAGGAGGCCTTGTGAATTTGGCAACGTTCTGTTCCGTTTGTTTCAATTTCAACAATTTATTTTTCTTGTCAAACTTTGTACCAGTAAAATAAAGGTTTGCATGCTCTGTTTGTTGTACTATAGTTTGTTTCAGCATCAATACTACTGAACTTTTTAAGCTTCATTTGTTTGGGTAAAAAATATTTTTTAATAGAAAATTTTTTCTAGAAAATATTTCCGTAAAAAATGTTTTTCTTTGTTTGATGGTGGTAGTGGGAAAAAGGTAGAGGTGGAGGTGGCGGCGTGGTGATAGGGTGACGGCAGCAGTGATGGTGGTGGAGGTGACACTAACGGTGGTAGTGAGGTGACATGTTGATAAGATTTTAGTTCAAAAAATATTTTGACTTTTAATAGTGAAAAATATTTTATGTCCAAATATGTTTGTTTTTTATTGACTATGAAAAAAAAAATTTGTTCACTTTCGTGTTTTATTGTACAAAACACTAGAAAATGCACAAAGTATTTTTCTGCCCAAACAAACGAAGTATTCATTTCATCATTTTTCATACATTTTCCATTTGATAAAGCTGAAATAAATTATTGATACTGCTGCTGTGAGGTACAAAGTGCAACACAAGAGTGTAAAACCAACGTTAAAGCAAGTTCTTGCCAATGGTAAAAAAGGGGCCTT
Source organism: Camellia sinensis (assembly GCF_055761805.1). Classification (NCBI taxonomy): domain Eukaryota; kingdom Viridiplantae; phylum Streptophyta; class Magnoliopsida; order Ericales; family Theaceae; genus Camellia; species Camellia sinensis. The sequence continues at coordinate 174,199,689 of NC_138962.1, read as the reverse complement.
GAATGTGGGGGCTATTCTTAGGAAAGGTGATTTCACTATATTTCTGATTAGGAATAGGGGCTATCACAAGAAATTTTTTTTTTTAATTTGGGTGATAACTCTAAAAAGACAGATTATGTATAGTATGATGAAATGAAGTGTGAATGGAATAAGAGAGAATGGAATACAAGGTAACATGGAATGGAATGGCCATTTTCATTCCATTATTTGGTTCCCAACATAGAATGACATAGAAATAGGATCATAATTCTCATTCTCATATTTGATTATGCCTATTAAACTAATGGAATGAAATAAATTATTATTATTATTATTATTATTATTATTATTCTTTTTTAACAACCCAGCAACAAACAAGTTAAAAATTCATATAAATTATGAAAGTGTTGATAGTTATGAAAGTGATGGTGTGAGTTGTGGTAGAAGTAGCGGTGGCATCAGTAGTGGTGATAGTAGTGGTAGTAGAATGGTAGTGGTGGTAGGTCATTGTGGTATTAGTGGTGGTGATAAGGTGGTGTTGTGGTAGTTGTAGTTGTGATAGTGGTGGTTATGGCAACAGGCAACAATAGTAGAGTGGTGGTTCTCGCAATGATGGTGATGGTGGCTGTGGTTTTGTGAATGTGATAACAATGGTGATAAAGTAGTGGTTGTGGTAAGAGGGGTGGTAATAGGATAGTGGTTCAAACGATTGTGGTGGTGGTGGTTTTGTGGTTGTGGGGGTGGTGGTAATGGTTGTGGCAGTGGCAATAGTGGTAGTAAGGTGGTGGTGGTGTATAGTGGTTGTGGAAGTGATAGTAGTGGCGGTGGCAACGGTGGTGGTGATGGTGGTGTGATTGTGGTAGCGGTAGCTATAGTTGTGGCGACCGCAGTAGTGCTGGTGGTGATAAGGTGGTGAAATGGGTGATGGCATAAGGGAATGGCGATTGTAGCTAAATGATAATATTTTATGGCGATTCATGATGAAATAGAATGGCTATTTCTTCGGTTGCAGGAAAGAATAGACATTCTCACATTTTGTTAGAATAGTCATTTCATTGAATTGATTATTCCTACTTAGATAAAGTGTATCAAACAAGGGAAAGAGAATATCAAGTTAGAATGAACAATCTATGTCAACCTGTATCCCATTCTATCGTACCAAACGTGTTCAACTCCAACTCTAAAGCCGTCATGTGTTCAAAACTATTTTTATACTAAAATTCACATTGGTGTCTCCATTTGTCTGGACCTAAAATAGTTTAGGGACAAGCTTGTGGACTGGACAATGTTGTGCCGGCTTGGTGAATGTTGTGCGGGCTTGTGAGATTCACCACGAATCTTATTTTCATAATTTGAATCATTTATTTTGTAAATCACAATGGTACAAAGTTAAAAAGTTCCTAAGTCAAAAGTGAAATTCCCTTGATAGATTCAACAATTATGGATCTACTATGCAATTTGTCAAACACTGATGGCCAATTCAACCAATTGACAAATCCATTAACCAAATGATCAAAAGCCATAGCTAGAACAAACCAAATCAAGTTTGTAAACAACTAATTCAAAAACAACTAAGAGAGTGGTGTAATTTTAACGTGGTAAATTTCAATTTGAGATGAAAAAAGATGAAATGGAATATTGAAGATGATCAATCGATGCTCAAGGACTCATAGATCTCAAAATTCTGCATCAAGTAATCTGTAATACTCTCACTAGATAAGTTCTGAAGCAGTTTTACACTCCTAAAGAGAGCAACGATCTGGAAATGATGAAGATTCAGACTTTTTTAACTAACTTTGCGACCTAGACCACTAGAGCCATCACTTTCACTGCTCAAGCGGTGAATGGGCATTTTCTATACTCTGACAGTAGGGTCTGAAACCTAGAGACAGCGATTTCACCGCTAGACCACTGCTCGAGCGGTGAACTCTGGATTTTTGTCTGTTTGAACTAAGTGGGCTTGTCAACGATATTTCGGATGTTCTGACTTACATGCAACTTAAGACCATGAGAAGGATTCACACAAATATACAATTCACATGAAGTATGCTACATACACTTCAAACTAAAAAAGGATTACAACTGAAAAGGTGTCAAACGAGATTGCCAAATTACTGTTAATGAATTCTAGGGCCTAAGCAGAAACAATAACCTTGAAAAATAAGAAAGAAAAAAAAAAAACAGTAGAAAAGTAGAAGTCAAAAGAATGGAAGAGGATAGCATAACAATTTTATTTATTTTTTTTAAAAAGGCTTCAAAGTATACCTCGGGTGATTAAGAAGGCTATGTTGAGTCAGATCTGAATCTCTGATTTCTATCATCAACTCAGAACCATCAAAGAACCAACCACAGAGAATTGGAGCTACCTTTCAAGCAACATTGACACCTAATGGTGGTTCTAAGCACTGATGATTGCAGAACCCAACAATTCCAGCTTCTAAACCTGTAGGAAGGGGGGAAAATACAGCTTTGTTTCACTTGCAGGATACATATAAGAGACTTAAGATTTTTCACCACATTTATATAACTTCAAGGGATAGGTGATTACCTGGGCAGATTGTGGATTAACTTACAAACATCCAAAGCTCTTCCAAATGTGCAAACAAACATCCTACATTCCAAGCCCAATCAACTCCATGCGTATGGTGGTCAATGGTATCTTCATATTTGCTGCCATCTCCTCCAACCAAAGCATAGACAAATTATTTCTTTTCACCTATTGACATCTTTTAATTTTTTTTATTTTTTTTTTAGTTTTTTCCAGGGGGTTAAGTGTAGACAGGATTCATGAAAGTTTCATAAATGAATCCCAAATCTGCACAACTTCACACTCACACCACCACATCTTAGGTTGTGTTTGGTTGGGAGATTTGGGCAGTGATTTGGAAAGGGAAAGGGAAAGGGAAAAAGTGTCTAAAACTAAGTAAAATGCAAGTATATTTTATTTATATTTCACCTACCTTTTCTCTTTTCCTTTCCCTTTCCCTTTCCAAATCTCTTCCCAAATCCTTCGACCAAACACAGCCTTAGAGCATTCAATTCGAAATTCGGTAGATCGGAATTTTCATTGAACTTGAGTTGCCGGGACAACTTATGGATACATGCCTAAAAAACTAAGAATCACTGGTATGTTTGGTAACGTTTACGTTTTCAGTTTATATTTACAAAAATTTTGTAAATTAGTTTTTATTTATTTTTTGTTTAGTTTTAAAAAAACATAAACTACAAACGCGTTTGGTAATTGACAAAATGTTTAAAAAAATTTAAAAATATAAAAAAGAGCGAGAAATGATAAGTGGTGACAAATGGCAGCGGAAGACGGTGGTGGAAAGTGGTGACGGTGGGTAGCGGGTGGTGGTGGCTGGGTGGTGGTTGTGGGTGGGTGGGTGACGGTGGCGGGTGGTGGGTGGTAGCGAGTGGGCGGTGGTGGCGGGTGGTGAGTGGCGGATGGCGGGTGGTGGCCGGTGGGTGGGTGGGTGGGTGGGTGACGGTAACGGTGGCTGGTGGTGGTGGTGACGGGTGGTGGGTGGTGATGGGAGGTGGGTAGCGGATAGCGAGTGGTGGTGGGTGGCAACGGGTGGGTTGTGGTGTCGGGTAGGTGATGGGTGGTGGTGGTGGTGGGTGGGTGGGTGACGGTAGCGGGTGGTGGGTGGTAGCGAGTGGGTTGTAGTGGTGGTGGCGGCGGGTGATGGGTGGTGGTGGCAGGTAGGTGGCGGTGGCGGATGGCGGATGGAGGGTGGTGGCGGGTGGTGGCGGGTGGTGATGGTGAATGGATGGGTGACGGTGACGGGTGGTAGTGAGTGGGTAGTGGTGGTGGTGGTGGCAGATGGTAGGTGGTGGCAGGTGGGTGGCAGATGGCGGGTGGTGGTGGTGGTGGGTGGGTGGGTGACGGTGGCAGGTGGTGGGTGGTAGTGAGTGGGTGGTGGTGGCAGATGAGTGGGGGTGGCGGTGGCAGGTGGGTGGCGGGTGATGGTGGTGGTGGTGATGGGTGGTGGTGGGTGGCAGGTAGCTGGTGGTAGCGGGTGGTAAATGGTGGTGGCAGGTGGGTGGTGAGTGGTGGTGGTAGGTAGGTGGTAGGTGGTGGTGGCAGGCGATGGATGGTAGTGGCGGGTTGTGGGTGGTAGCGGGTGGATGACAGGTGGGTGGTGGTGGTGAGGGGTGGATGGCAGTAGCGAGTGGGTGGCAGCTAGGTGGTGGGTGGTGGGTGGTAGTGGTGGCAGGTGGTGGGTGGTGGTGGCAGATGGGTGGTGAGTGGTGGTAGCAGGTGGTGGTGGGGGTGGGTGGTGGTGACGGAAGACGGTGGTGAAAAATGGTGGCGGGTGATGGTTAGTGTTGGGTGGTAAAAAAAAAAAAACTCAAAACTCAAAATAGAAACACAATTTTTGAGTTTACATTTTTTGGCCAAATTTATAAACTGAGACCACTGATTTATAAATAAAAAATTTACCAAACAAGTTTTATTTGAGTTTTTAAAATTTTTGTAAATATAAATAGAAAACTGAAAACGTAAGTGTTACCAAACGGGAAATTAACCAAAAGGAATGCCAATGGAAATGGCAAAGCTGGACAACTCATTCACTAAAAATTGTATGCCTAGCAGAGAACATAATCAGCAAGAAAATTTGAAGTAGAACTGCTTCAAAGAAGCAATATAATCATTGCTGCACTGCAAACGTTTTTGAAACTCAAAAAGATGTATCAACACAAGCACACCAAGTGTGCATATAAAATTCACCCAGATAATTGAACAACAACTGAAATAATATAGGACCAACCTACTGAATTTATTCCTTTAATATTGGAAGTGAAGAACCCATTAGCAATAACAGTTCAAAAAAGCTGCTACAGCTGGTTGGATAGCTTCAAAAGCCGTGACTAGGTAATATGATGCTCTCGCAAAACAATACTTACATTTTTCCTTCTTTTTTTTTAATCAGCAACAAAAGGAATAATATTAAATATAAAAAAGAAGTACAAAATGGGGACAAGGAATCCTCTTGAAAATGAAACAAATAACACAAATATCTGTCCAATAATTCAAACAGCCCTAACCAAAAAAAAAAAAAAAAAACTATACATTACAAATAGCTCTCCAATCTCTAGATATCAAAAATCTCAGAGCCTCCTTAAATTCAAACAAAATTGAGGCCCAAAATGATGCCAAATAACACACTCTATCCCACAATAACTCCATGTCTTTAAACCTCTTGAAAAGCTTAACATAAATTCAATGATCAAAAGTGAAGCAAAGATACTGACAACCATGTGATGCCCTGGTTCAACAGAATCTTGGCATCTCAATTTCCTGTTATTGTCATTCATTTAGGCTGGATCCAAATTTTTCCAGGACTGATGAAGGCCCTAAATTTAAAGTGACAAGGCCCCAATCAAGCAGATCATTATCATTGTATAGAACTATTGTATTAGATCATGACTATAGATGAATCTTCCAAAGCAATTGTAGCTCATTGTTCTTAGTTATGCTGATCAAAATATAATAAATTGACGTAAACCAACAAGCAGATCTAGCTGAGATACGACTTAACCAAAAAGTAAGTACATTTAATATCAATAGTGTGAAAGAGCAAGAAATACAACACAAAACTCTTTTTTTTGTACTTATTTTTGGATCGTCAACACAAAACTAGCTTTTAGGTATGTTCTTCCCAACAATCTTTGCGGGTGTTATTCGGAGAAGGTTTCCTGGCTTACCAGGGAGAGCCCCTTTGATCATCACAATTCGGAGATCATTGTCAATTTTCATAATCTTGAGTTTTCTGATCTTTCTCTTGGTTCCTCCCATTCTCCCTGGCATCTTTTTCCCTTTATACACACGGCCAGGCGTCGTACCGGCACCAATTGATCCAAGAGCTCTGTGACTCTTAGATCCGTGCGTCATAAGGCCTCTCTTAAAGTTGTGTCTTTTGATACCACCTAAAACAAAAATCACACAAAAAAGAAAAATAACAATTAATAACACCATAAAGAAAAAAAAAGCAATAAGTGCAATAGGATTATGTTTCCAAACACAGAACACAGCAAAATCAATTATAATTTTACCAAGAAGATAATGAGGCATGTTTTGAAAACAAGGTTTTCAGTCAGAGTATGCAAAAAAACCTCCCTCCATTGTTTTTAGTTTAAATCAAAACTAACAAGAATATTTTAATTTAGCAAATTTATTAGATTAAATAATAAACCAATTAATTTAAGTAGAAATAAATAAAGAGAAATAAAACAAGAAAGAAAAAATTTACATGGAAAACCAAACTTGGTCAAATTACGGCGACACAAACTACTAGACCTAGAAACCCTCTTAAAATAATTTGAAAGATAGAAACTAGACTATAATGCACTGTCAATAATTCTAAGCCCCCAGTGTATTGGTTAAGCCCTACAAGTAAGTCAAGGCTCCAGTATGTACTAATAGAAATCCTAAGTGAACAAGGAAATCAAGATCCAAAGGCTTCCATTCCAAACACTACAAAATCACGCATCAAAGGACACACGTCCGAACAGTAAGCTACCACGAACGATAAGCACACTGTGATGAAACAAGTGCTCCATATTTCAAAGCAGAATATACTACGTCCGAATAAAAGACCTAGCGTTTGAATATTGAATGCTCTGGAAAACCAATTATGTATTTTAATTAGTTCTCATTAGAGCCCTTGCATTCAAACATGCAAGGTTCTGACTATAATAAGCTCAGAACGTAACTAACCAAAAGCAAAAAGCCAAATAATCAAGTGATGAAGAACAAGGAAGGAAAGAAAAAAGAATAAAAAAAAAAAAAAATCTGAAATTTCATATGAAGCGTGTTTAGGACATCAAGAATTGGAGATTTCGATTTTGGAATAATTTTGAGTTCTTCTTTGTATTTTTTCTAATTTTGAGTCTTTATGTCATTATAGTAGGTTTTAGTAATTAAGGGTATTATGGTAATTTCAATAATTGTTGGATATGGATTCTAAGGATCGCAATGGGTTTTATTTAGGGTCAAGATATTAAATGAGTCATTATTTATGAATTTTATTATGTCTACAATAATCTTAGTGGTCAAAAAGGTCCAAGTCTTCTATTTTGAAGTTGGAGTAGAATTAGAAGTCATCAAAGTTTCCTATTATGAGATTGAAGTAGAATTAGAAGTCATAGTCTTAGTTGGTCTAGAATATTAGTAGTTGCCGAGTGTTTTAAAAGGCGGCCCTAACCATGCGCTTAGCACGAGGCGCACCTGAGGCACCTTAGACAACTTGAGGCGAGGCACAGTAGGAAAGGCACATTTGAGGCGCTTGAGGCACGCGCCTTAGACTTAGGCGCGAGGCGCACGCCTCATGAGCTTCATTTAAATTTTTGCTCCATCCTTATTCTTTGTGTGTATAACCATATGGAATTACAACCCCTTTAATATAAAATGTAAACACATGTTTTGAACCCTAATTTTCATATCAAAAAAAGCTTTAGGCATTAAGCAAAAGCTCTGGAATTGCAAGATGAATATATGGCTTTGGGATTCCTTTCAATGTAGTAATTTACAACAGTTTCGGGTCAATAATTGAAGCTATCAGGCAATTTGGTCCCGATTTAAAATTAAAGCCACTAAGGTATTATATGGTGTGAGTTCCTTATCTAAAAAAAGAAATGAATCACATTAATAAATTGATAAAGAAAGATAAATAGTGTAGGGTAAAGTAAGATTGAATTTTATTTTTGAGAAATTTTTGAAACGTTGAATGTTATTTTTCATGATTTTTGGAATATTGAATGTCGTTCTATTTAATTATTTATTTTTTATCTTGTGAAATTCTAAGAATATTTGTTTTATGTTAAAAATTTCGCCTATATTAATATTTTGGTTATCTTTAGTGAGGTGTGCGCCTCGCCTTGCACCTCGCGCTTAAGCTCTAGAAGACCTTAGCGCCTCAATGCACCTAGAGCTTTTTAAAACACTGAGTCATAGTCCTTATAGAAGTAGGCTAGTCTTTGCCTATAAATATATGTGTAATCTTAATGATTCAATAGAAGAGTTGATATTATAAGAATTTGATATTGTGTTTGTGTGTAATTGGCCTAACCCTTGTGGGGATGAAGCGCTTCTTTCTCCCTCTTCTTCTTCTGCTTCCTCTCTTTCTTCTTCTTTGTGCACATACCCAAGTTGTTCTTGGGTTATCAATCACAGCCCATTAAAAATGTACATTTCAGCCCCAAAACCTTATCCTATATTACCCCCAAATCATCCCTAATCTCTTCTCCTTCCTATTAGCCTTCAATTTAAATCACTCACTGTTTGGGCCTTTAAACAGCCTTTGTTTAAAAATCCAGCAAGTTGTCCAACATCACCAAGTCTTTGGATTCTAAAAGTCAAGCCCAACAGCTAATCTAGCCTATGTCCAAAACTAAACTTACTATGGTCATGAACTCAATAGAACAAATATCTATTATGGTAGCTTTGACATTTCTCTTATGCCCTCAGTTGAGATAATGAATATGCACTTCAAAAATAAGGAAATGGTATGGGGTTAATTGACTTTTAGGCCCAGCCTAAATGCTACATAATTTCCATATATCTCAATCAAGTCCAGAAGGAGTACAGGGAAATTGTGGTAGAGAAAGAAACCATATAAAAAATCAAATTTCACCAACTATAGTTAATCTACACCACATTCAATTGATCAAGCATGTAGAAGAATGGGTCGATTTTACATTATCAGGATTAAAGGAGCCAAGGATACTATCTATGTAAAAATTACTGACACCTTAACGCATCAAATTTGATAGACCAAGTACTATGAGATTGAGTATCTGGATTAAAGGAGTCAAGTATCTACGTAAAAATTACTGATGCATTAACACATCAAATCTGATGGACCAAGTAATAAGAGATTGAGCCGTTGAGCACTTGAGTTGTTTTGTAAACATTAGCTTCCTGTAAAGATGGTAAATCTCATTCGATCAATTAATTTAAGTCCAAGAGAAGAGCATCTTTTCTTGATGTGTGAATTTATCAAACCAGTACGGTTTGCTTCAGCTTTAGGTCTTCGCATGTCCTTTTCTTCTTACATGAATTTTAAGCATTGGGCTTGGCTCTCCATAGGCCCTTTTACTTCTTAACACCACAAAGAGGTTCTCAATCACATAGGATCAATCTCATGGGTAATTATAGCACTAAGAACAAAATTGTGTTTTAAGTCTGTCTCCTCTTCCCTGCCACATGATACATGAAGCCAATGCCTTGTTTGTGCATTCTACAATCCAACAGCTTTAGGCACCCTGTCCTCTCTATCTCATCCTCCCTCCTCTCAGCTGAATTTGTCATCATCATCCTTTTGTCTTTTAAGTTATTAGATTTCTTCTCAGATGGATTCATGTAATCACAACCTATGGTATGGGTACCTTTATTTTGTTAGAGTGCTGCTATTAGCACCTGCCAAAATTCTTTGGACCCCCATTTTATATATTTTTTTTTATTACAATTATATCCTAAGGTAAAATTACATTAAAAGACATTATTAAATAGAACACGCACCTATCAATAAGAACTAATACTCTATAATATTTGACACCCACCCTCACCCCCACCCCCACCTCCAACTCCAAGTCCAAGTCTAACTATACGTATTCCATGTTTGTAAACCCTAAACCTATTACTTTTCATAACCAACTAATATAAACCCTAAATCTATTCTTTTTCATAATCATTTTAAATTCTGAATGTATCATCTTCATCACCATCATCAACGCTATTGAACTTGAAAGTTTTGCTTCAAGTATAACGTATACTTCATCACTTATTTCACTGTGTAGAGCAATGGAGGACAAGGACGAGGACAACAATTCTAGTGAGACCGGCATTCAATTGATAAGTTTATCTGTCTTGTATTAACATTCTCGATCGTTTTCGGTCATTCTTATTTCGTTCGAGTTGTTCGGTACTGGTTTACTGACTGTTAGAATTATGTTCGGTAATACAGTACTGAACATAATCCTTTCGTTCAATACATAGGTTCCGAACATTAATGCAGATAGTCAGTTATGTAATTTTCTTTGTTAAACTAACTTAGAATGGAAAAGAGTGAATTGGAATGGATTTAAGTTATGTATTTTGAATGGATTTAATTTATGTTATTTTAAGTTGTGAATTGGAATGGATTCAAGTTACACAGTGATGAACAAATTTTGTTCGGACATACAGTGCTGACAGGATCATTATTGTTTAACAAAACAGTTCTGAACAAAATACATTTTTTCGGCTACACAGTGGTGAACAAATTGATTTGGGCTACATTCAGAATTCTGATGGCGATTTAGACGATGATTCTGTTTTTCCTCATCTTACAAATGGTTATGCAAATCCCGTAGAAATTGGAGTATCTTCAATCGATCTCAGCGATGACGAAGATACAAAAAGCAACGCAGAAGATGATGATGAGAGGATGAAAGAGGTTACTAATTCGGCGATACGGATAGCGTTCAGAGAATATGAGAGTCGTCGGAATATTTCGTTGACGGCCGAGACGGCGATGAGAGTGATGGAGGGTTGGGGTCCAAGAATTCTATACTCGACCAAAGCTCCTAACTCTGGAGATTGAGTGAGTCAGGGAAGGAGAGATGAAAAATTAGGTGGGTGTGCATTTCATTGTGAAAATATTATGAATATGGATAGATTTTAATAATAAGTAGGGTGTCCAAAAAAATATTATTAAAATTTAGGGTTTAGGGTTGGGGTCCAAAGAAATTGGAGGTTCAAAGAATTTTAGTAGGTGCTAATAACAGCACTCAATTTGTTATGGTTACGGTTGTTTAAACTCCTCCAAAGTAGGAATTAATCATATTTCCAAGGTTTTCCATCACTATTTTATTTGTCCTTTAAGAGTTTCCCTCTAGGCACAAATGTATCCACCTCAAAGATTTCACCTCCAATTTCTAAAATATCCTGATAATACTACAGCCTAGCTAAAAGGGTGGGGATATATATATATATATATATATGAATTTGCAACAAATTATTATACTAGAACACAGCTTAAGAATAACAATTCCAAATTACACAGGAGCAGAAACAATAACAATTCCAAAATTTTTACCATGCAATTTTGAATATTTATAAAAGAATTTTGCATTTTAACCCCTTCAAAATTTTATATAATTTTTACTTCAGCCCCTACAAAATCAAAATAATTTTACTTTGGCTCCCTAAAATTTTGAAAAAATTCATTACTTTGTACAATTTTCAGTAATTATAAACTAAAATAGTATTTTAGCTGCCCCAAACCTTTGAAAAATCTCATTATTTTCATGCAATTTTGAGTACGTATAAAATAAATTAGTATTTTGGCCTCCAAAATCTAAATAATTTTACTTTGCGCACCCCCCCCCCCCCCCCCCCCCTTCTTACAATTTCTGAGTCCACCAATGTGTGAATACAAATAATATGTGCATCATATCACCACCAAATATCAAATTGTAAGCACTATGGTAAAAAATGAAAAGCTGAAACAATCAAAACAGACCCGCAGAGTATGAATTCACCATCAAACATTCTACATTCCCTTATCAGTTTCATTGCTAATTTGCAAAATTATCAATTACACACACAGTTAACATACATTCTATACATACATAATTAAAAGTAGCACATACCTTGGAACCCTTTGCCAATGGTGGTTCCAGAAACATCAACCAAGTCCCCTTCTTTAAACAGCTCTTCCAAAACCAAACGCTGGTTAGGCTCAAACCCATCAACAGAAACTAACCGAAACTCCTGTAGATGACGCAAGGGGATGATTTCAGACTTCTGAAGATGACCCATCTCGGGCTTAGTAAGCTTTCGGTCTCGAACCCTCCTGTACCCGACTTGGACCGCATTGTAGCCATCTGTGGCCTCGGTCTTGACCTGGGTCACAATGTTTCCTTCTCTGAAACCCACAACAGTGACTGGGACAACAGTACCACCGGGCTCAAAAAAACTCATCATGCCCAATTTGGTCCCCATTACACCCACCCCAGATTCCATAGACATGGAAATGGTGGTGGAAAATGGGAGAATTTTTCTGGGTTCGGTGAATTTGGGGGAGATGAGAGAGGGACCGAAGAGAGACGAAGAGGAACAACAAAGAGAAGTGAAAGTGTGAGTGCGAGGTCGAAGGATTAGGGATGGTGAGATTGTTGGGGTGGAGGGTAGAGAAATGGTGGCCATTTTTTAGGGTGAGTGGAAATGGGGAAGAAGGAGGAGGAGGAATGAGAGAGCTTTTCTTATGAGGACTGGGGAATGAGGATGGGATAAGATATGGGCATGATCTGGTGGTGCCATATCATGTGGGACTAGTCTATCATATCAGTATTATTGATGATGAGTGATATCAATTTGTACCTCCAATTTTGTCTTGTCTTTCTGTGGAAAAATTATATGATTACTCTATTTTTAAGGGTGTGTATGGTATTAAGTTGATGGACTATTTTATTTTGATTGTAATGATATGATTAATAAAATTGTTTGATGGAAGGATAATTTATTATTTTAAATGATATATGTATATATATATATATATATATTTCTTTTTATCGACAGTTGTTGAATTGTTATCGAAAAGTCACCAAAGGTAATAAGTGATGTGGTGGTGATATGAACATATAGCTAACACCGGATAGATAAATAGATGGATGACCTGTAATTAAATAAAAAGACTAATAGACAAATAAATAAGAATAATATAGTATTTGAAATTATTATTATCTTTATTGCTCAAAAGAACTTACAATTATTGCTCTAAAAATTTTTAAATTAAATTTTATGCTCTAGTGTCATCTATTAATTTAGTTGTTTCATTTCTACTTTTTATTATTTAATTCCTCTAACTATATTAAGAACTCATATACACAAAAGTACAATGCTACATCCATCGAATTCGGTCTCATCCGAATCGCTTAAATTTGTACATGTTGGTCATCCAACCGGTCATCCAAGAGGATGTCGGTCATCCGGCAGATGCCAATTGGATGAGGGTAACAGTCGTGATTAACAAGAGTAACAACTATAATTGATAAAAGTGACATTGGTTATCCAAATGATCGTCCGACTTATATAATTCGGGCGATTTAGACGAGTTTAAATTCAGTGTATCAATGATTTTTCTACACAAAAATATTGAGAAAAGTATTGTGTTGATTAAATTCAAATCTTGTAGAATGGAGCATACACATAAATGTGAGTCCAAATCACAAGTTAATTTTTGAATAAATTATACTAATCTCTTTTTTTCAAAAAAAATACAGTAACTCCTACAATTGTCATATAATTACACTCATTTTGGTTGTTGCTGTGCGTGAGGTGTTCATAAATCCAAGTCTTTTGCTTCACTCTGTGTGTGGTTTGTAACTACAATTCCGTTGCTTCAAAGGACCCATTACAGTAGCTTCCAAGGCCTCTTTGTTCATCAACTTTTGTTTGCTTCCAAGGCTCTCTACATCAATTGTTTGATTAATTTAATTTCTTTCTGTTTAATTGGAATTCACCGAAGGAAAGGCTATAAAGGAGATAAGTCGAGAGCTTAGTGATAAATTATTTAAGCCTGAATTAAAATTTTAATGAATTTTAACATATATTTAAATTTGTTTTGTTTACATAATGAATCGAACTCAAATGAATTTTTAATGAGCCGAGTACAAATCTAGCTCGAATAATTTGATATTTTATAATGCATATAAACGTGTAGAGTTAAAGCAATAAATTATTTAAGTTTAAATTGAAAACTTATCGAGTTTAAAATTATATTCAAACTTGACTTGCCTTAGCATCAAAATTTAATTTTCTTTGTCAATAGGCATAACAAAGAATAAAAAAATGACCAGGCCCAAGAATAGTGGACACGAAGATTGTGACTCTTCATGAAAGTCTTCTGATACAATACACGTTGTTTCAGAAGGAGGAAGTTGAAAACGATTACAGGCTACAGCAGTTATGAATCATGAACAAGTAGGGGTTGCTAATGGATGGACACGCGCGTACGTGGTTGCATCTCTTAAGCCAATATAGCATTATAAAAGCTGGAAATTCGAAGAAGAATGAACCTTCAACCCAATTCACAACACTTGTGAAATTTAGAAATAATTTAACTTATCTAAGAATAGTTTAGTACATATAATTTGGAGTAGATTTACAGTTACTCTTTGTAACCAGTGCTTTTGTAACTCTGTCGATTGTAATACTTGATTCTTGTAATTTAATTCTTGTAATTAAGTGACAAATTTGGGTGTCATTAATCAAGTTTCAGTTGTTGTTTTACTCTATTTCTTCACATTGCTACCTCCAAAGAAGTCCTTAAAACTGTCAAGGCAACGAACATCAATCACATTACTAGATTTGTTTGTTGTTTGTCAAAATTAATTTTATTTGTCGACTTTTCTATGTTGATTTACTCCAAACCAAATTGTTGCTAACTTATTTTGTCACACTTAATGGGACTTGTCTAATTTGGAGTGATGGCAAAAAAGGAGCAAATGGATATGCATAGAGATCCAATCTTGGGCCAAACTAGTGGCTCATATATGAAAATAAGAAATGTTTTTCTTCTTTGAATAGAGCAATTATTGGAAAGCATGTTTCTACATGGAAGACAAGAAATTTTGCAGAACTAAAAACCATATTAGAATTCAATTTGGCTAAAAAATTACAAATTGTTTTTCATGAAGAGCCAATGTATGAAAATAGTGTGGCTCAATGGATCAACACACCAGGTCATGAAGGTAACATGACTTTGAAGAGTTTCATAAGCCATTAATGGCTAAAATTAAAAAATAGCCCATTCTCTAGAAAGATATTAAAAATCTATCGCAAGATGACGGTGGAGATTTACTTGAGCGGCATAATTTTAAGCTAAAGATGGCTAAAAATTATGAACGTGAGGGCATTATTTTAAGCCAAAGATGGCTAAAAATTATAAATAATTCACGTTTATTGAATATGAATTTTTTGACATTGTTTAAAATGTCAAAGTTTATGGAATTTTTATAACATTCAATTATGTTAGTTTTGGAATCCAACATCCGTTTTGGATTTGTGAATCACACCAAAAATTAATGTTTGTGATATAACTTAAAAAACAACAATGATTAAAAAATGTCATATTAGTTGGTCCAGATTTTGTCCTTTAATTCATTTAAGACAAAATTTACTTTTACCCAAAATGAGGGGACATTGTTGGCACCAAAAAAAAAAAAAAAATCCTGTCAATTGTGGCTTGTAGATTATGGCCAAGTCTTTTTTAATTGATTGTGACTTTTTAATTGTGAGCAAATCTTAATTTGTTAATTATGGTCGGTTGTCTGTCGATTTAAATCATAAATCATTTTTAACATAAAATTATGACCATAAATATTTATTGACATGGACAGGCCCACGAGGCATACAGCCAATGGCAAACCGCCCCGAACCCATCGCCTCGGACCCATAGCATAACTTGATTGGCAAAGCCCAGGACAGCTGGAGTCCACCTGGACGTGGAGGACTAAGGGCATTCGGACACATGACAGATGAGACATAGGCCACATCAGCAGACAAAGATCTGCAGAGTTATTGCCATAACACATCACCATTAATGCAGCCCATCACAGCATTTATTACGACAACACCTCCCTGTCGGAACAGAGCCCCCTCACCCTGAACAAGGTAAGCTACGGCACAGGCTTTCGGCGGAAAGGGGGCACGTCACAAAGGACAGTGAAATGATTACCAAAGGATATAAGCAACAAGAGAAGCACAAGAATAAGGTTAAGCTTTTTATCTCTCCATCTTCTTCCCTACATTTTCCTGTTTTTTCTCTACTAATTCTCTCGCCGGAGGGTTCACTGGGGGACTGCCCCGTTCCCCTTTGGACTTGCTTGCAGGTCATTTGACGGAATCACCACCCGAAACCGGAACCTGAAGAACCTGGGCTAGACTGACCCATCCACACGGGACGACCAGTATCATCAGTTGGCGCCGTCTGTGGGAAACCTTGTGGTTTATTCGTGCGCTAGTTGTGTTCACTATCGCCGGAGCCCTCTCTTCTCACCGTTACCTTTTCCTCTCACCCGTCCAAGTGTATGGTCACGACTAGATCCATGGCTTCTCACCATAATACCACCGATCACCAAACAGACCCTTCCTATCTAAACAACCCACCACAATACATCATCGAACTTACTAACAGCATTAACCGCATGGCCGAGCAAAACCAGGCCCTGATCAACGCCTTACTCTAAAGAAACCTAACCGCCCCACCCCCAGACATTCCACCCAACCAAGAAAGAACCCCGGGCCACACTGCTCCACCACCCCCTCCGCCTAACCCAGAAGGTTTACAACCCCCTCCTCCTCCACATATGAGCCTACCACCTCCACCTCCACCTCCACGACCGTCAGTCGTGGCACTCGCCCCTGAGGGGGAAGCCAGCAGTGTCCAGCCTCCACTGACCGACCATGGCGACAACATTCCCCTCTGGGACGCTGAACTCCGAGCTATGAAGCTCCAACTACAAGGGGTCATGCAGAACATTCAGCACAAGCCCTCAGTCACCGCCAACTCTCCTTTTGTTGCCTCCATCCGCGACAAACCATTGCCTGCCAAGTTCAAAATGCCCACCATTGACTCCTTTGATGGCACGACGGACCCAGTCAACCATCTGGAAACCTACCGCACCCTCATGATCCTCCACGCTTTTCCTGACGAGATCATGTGCCGAGCTTTTCCAGTGACACTGAAGGGATCAGCTCGGTTGTGGTTTAGCCAGTTACCGGCGGACTCCGTCTCCACCTTTCAACACCTCAGTGACTCTTTCCTGAGCCAATTTAATCGGAGCCCAGCGTCAGAGACGCCCAGCCACCCAACTCCTTAACATTCGTCAGACTGAGGCTGAGTCGCTCCGCAGCTTCGTCACCCGCTTCAACACCGAAGCCCTTCAAGTAGCTGAGAATGACGACAAGGTCATTCTCACGGCTTTCATGGCCAGCCTGCGGTCGTCGGATTTCCTCTTTTCCCTCTCCAAAAACCCTCCAACCACCATGGCAGCCCTCCTATCCAATGCCCAGAAGTACATGAATGCTGAAGATTCTCTGGCCGCTCGACAAGAACCCACCCCTAAAAATCCGACCCCTAGAGACAAGAGGAAAGACTCCGAACCAAGAACCGCCTAGTATAATAACCAAACACCCCACTATAATGACCGACCCCCCCGTGCCGACCGGACGACTCCGACCAGACCGCCCGGTCGGTTTGAGCGATACACACCTCTCAACTCCCCTATGGAGCACGTCCTCAATCAGATCCAACGGGACTACCCCCTCAAGTGGCCCCTACCTTCCCGAAACCCTTCCACTCGAAAAGATCAGTCCAAATACTGTCGTTTCCACCAAGACCATGGTCATACCACCGACGAGTGTATTAACCTCAAAGATCAGATTGAGACCTTCATACGGCAGGGCCGCCTCAGCCGATTCATAGATAACCGCCCTCCACAGAGACAAAGAATCGACCTCACCAGGAACAATCACCGACAAACACCACCCCGCAACCGAGGCCCACCTAACCAAGGCCACGATCGCCCACCACCACAGCCTCGGCCTCTTGGTAATCCCCCTTCACCAGTCGGAGAAATCCGAGTTATCTCAGGCGGCCTTGCTTGCGGGGGACCATCCCGCTCGGCTCAGAAGGCAGAACTCAAAAAAATCAGGCAGGACTCAGACAAAGCGGTAGCGACGATGGACCGACCTCCCAAACAGTCAAAACAATGGGTCGAACCCATCACCTTCACCGACACCGACTGTGCAGGAGTCCGTTACCCACATGATGACCCCCTTGTCATTTCCACCATCCTCTCCAACTACAAAGTTAGACGAGTACTCGTAGACAACGGCAGCTCTTCAGACATTATCTTCCTCAATTGCTTCCGCCAGCTCAAGATTGGGGAAGAGAGCTTGTCTCCTCTCCAAACCCCTCTGGTCGGCTTCACCGGCGACCGCATTACCTCTATCGGCTCCATCGATCTACCTATCACCATTGGCGAGCACCCGCGGCAGACCACTAAGTTGCTCACCTTCCTTGTGGTCGACTGCCCCTCTGCTTACAACATCATCCTCGGCCGCACAGCCCTCAACGCCTTCCAAGCCATCACATCTACATATCATCTTGCCATCAAATTTCCTACCGATCTCGGTGTCGGCACTGTCAAAGGAGAGCAGACCGTGGCCAGGGAGTGTTATGTCGCCTCACTCAAGGAAGTCAAGCTAAAAGAGGCCATGATCATCGAAGGGCTTGACGTCCGAGATGAGGACGAGCTGGTCAGAGGTGAACCTGTAGAGGAACTTATTGAAGTTAACATTGATCCCACCAACCCAATCAGAATCGCCAAGATTGGCAGCCAATTACCTTCCCAAGTCAAGGCCGACCTTACTGCTCTCCTGACCGAGCACAGAGATGTATTCGCCTGGACCCATTTTGACATGCCAGGCATCGACCCCTCCTTCATAACCCATCGCCTCAGCATCGAGCCCCACTTTCGACCCCACCGCCAGAAACAACGCATTTTCCATCCGGAGCGCAACACCCTCATAGCCGCCGAAGTTGACAAACTCCTCGAGGCCCAATTCATAAAAAATGTGGACTATCCTAGGTGGTTGTCCAACGTGGTCCTCGTCCGCAAACACAATGGCAAATTGCGGCTCTGTGTCGACTACTCTGACCTGAACCGAGCTTGTCCCAAAGACAGCTACCCCCTTTCCCGCATAGATCTGCTGGTCGACGCCACGGCCGGTCATCAAATGCTCAGCTTCATGGATGCCTTCTCTGGGTACAACCAAATCCTGATGCACACATCCGACCAGGAGCACACATCATTTATCACCGACCGAGGTACCTACCACTACTGTGTAATGCCGTTCGGATTGAAGAATGCTGGGGCCACTTATCAGCGACTGGTTAACGCCGTTTTCCACCACCAAATAGGTCGGAATATGGAAGTCTACGTCGACGACATGCTAGTCAAAAGCAAATACTTCTCTGATCACCTTGCTGACTTACGTGAGACCTTTGCCACCTTGCGCAAGTACCAGATGAAGCTCAACCCAGAGAAGTGCGCCTTTGGCGTAGGTTCTGGCAAATTTTTGGGCTTTATGGTCAGTCAGCGCGGCATCGAAGCTAACCCTGAGAAGATCAAGGCCTTGGTTGAGATGCAGTCGCCTAGGACGGTCAAAGAAGTTCAGAGACTCACGGGCCGAGTGGCGGCCTTCAACCGGTTCATCTCCCGTGCGACAGATAAGTGCTTGCCCTTCTTCAAAGTTCTTCGGCAGACTTTTGAATGGACAGCTGAATCCGAAGAGGCTTTCCAACAGTTAAAGCAATGCATGGCCAACCCCCCCTTCTCTCCCAAGCAATCACGGGCGAACCCCTCTTCCTCTACCTAGCGGTATCGGGAACCGCAGTCAGTGCAGCTCTCCTCAGAGAAGACGGCTCAATCCAACGGCCGGTCTATTACATCAGTCGGGCTCTTAGGGGCGCGGAGTAAAACTACCCCTTGCTGGAAAAACTGTCCCTGGCCTTGGTCATTGCCTCCAGACGACTCCGCTCATACTTCCAAGCTCACTCCATTGTGGTCCTCACCGACCAACCCCTGAAGAAGGTCATGCAGCAACCAGAGCTCTCAGGTAGACTGATGCAGTGGTCCGTAGAACTCAGCCAGTTCGACATCTCTTACCGCCCTCGAACAACAATTAAGGGGCAGGCTGTAGCTGACTTCATCATGGAGTTCACCAAGCCGACCCCGACCACAACACCTCCGCCCCTACCAACTCCAACAGAGCCAGAAGATCCTCATTCTTGGACTCTTAATGTCGGCGGGTCGTCCCGAAGAGAAGGAAGCGGTGCCGGCCTCATCCTCATCTCTCATGAGGACGGCTACTTCAAATGTGCCCTCCGTTTCTTGTTTGAAGCAAGCAACAATGAAGCCGAGTACGAGGCATTAATAGCAGGACTCCACCTCGCCAAGGACATAGGGGTCAGCCACCTCCGAGTTTTCAGCGACTCCCAACTCGTCGTCGGTCAGATGACGGGGGACTTTGATGCCAAGGATGACACGATGCGAGCTTACAGAGACCTAGCACTCCCCCTTGCTCGCCTCTTCAATACCTTCCACATCAGGCATATTTCTCGGGCAGAAAACTCCAAAGCAGATGAGATGGCTCAGTTGGCTTCTGCTGACCATCCTACTCTCAGCCATGATGTCCGCGTTGAATATCTACACCACCCGGCCGTTTCACCCGATCTACAAGCTATACAATACATTCAAAATGAACCTATCCCTTGGGCATCCAACATCCTCCTATTCTTGACCACAGGAGCACTCCCAGATGACCAGCAGCATGCTTCCAAAGTCCGATCCCGAGCGTCCAATTACGTCATTGTCGACGATATATTGTACAAACGCGGCTTCTCCCGGCCATATCTACGGTGCCTCAATCCAGCGCAAGCAACTTACGTAATGCAGGAGATCCATGAGGGGATTTGTGGTAATCACTCAGAAGGCAGGTCCCTTGCCCAGAAGATACTCCGTACTGGGTACTTTTGGCCAACTCTCAATCAGGATGCGACCGACTTCGTGCTCAAATGCGATAAATGTCAACGCTTCGCCAACATCCCTCATGCTCCTCCTACAGAGTTAATCACACTCTGCAGCCCTTATCCATTTGCCAAGTGGGGGATCGACCTGGTCGGTCCGCTTCCCACCGGTCGAGGTCAGACCAAGTTCGCGATCGTTGCCATTGATTACTTCACCAAGTGGGTCGAGGCTGAACCCCTTGCCACAATCACCGAGCGGAACACCACCAGGTTTATCTGGCAATCGATCATTTGCCGATTTGGCATCCCTCAAGCTATCATCTCTGACAATGGCAAACAATTCGATAACGCGAAGTACAAAAAATTTTGTGCAGATCTCCAAATCCAACCGTGCTTCTCCTCCCCTGGTCACCCCCAAGCAAACGGCCAAGTTGAGGTCACCAACCGTTCCCTTCTGAAAATCATCAAAACCAAGCTCGAAGCTGCTAAAGGCCTTTGGGCTGAGGAACTGCCAAATGTACTTTGGGCTTACCGAACCACTGCTCGCACTCCCACTGGTGAAACCCCTTTTCGCTTAACGTATGGCGCTGAGGCGGTTATTCTGGTAGAAGTCGATTTGCCCACTCTCAGGATTTTACATCCGGATCTGGCCGCAGTCGAAGAACTCCACCAAACAGACTTGGACCTCGTCGAAGAGCTCAGAGAGACCGCTGCTGTCAGATTGGCTTCGTACCAGCAGAAAATGAGAACACATTACAACCGCCGAGTTCGACCACGAGAGTTCTCCGTAGGGGACCTTGTCTTACGAGAAGTGACTCTTGCCACAAAGAATCCAACCGAGGGCAAACTGGCAGCCAAATGGGAGGGGCCCTACGTTGTGAAAGCCTGACCACGACCAGGCACTTACTGACTTCAGGACATGGAAGGCCGAGACCTGCCACATCCCTGGAATGCGGAACATTTGAAGCGTTACTACCAATAAGTCCATACTTTTGTATTGTCAACATTGTTGTATTCCCCTTTCTATACATAATGTAAATTCCGACTGATGGCCTCGGTTTTCGTAACTCAACTGTCTCTATGTGGCCCCAATAACTTTTCCACTTGCAGCACTTCAAAAGCCTCAGCCAGACCGAGCACTTCAAAAGCCTCAGCCAGACCAAGCACTTCAAAAGCCTCAGCCAGACTAAGCACTTCAAAAGCCTCGGCCAAACCGAGCACTTCAAAAGCCTCAACCAGATTGAGCACTTCAAAAGCCTCGGCCAAACCGAGCACTTTAAAAGCCTCAGCCAGTCGGAACACTTCTAAGCCTCGGCCAGACCGAGCACTTCACAAGCCTCGGCCAGACCGAGCACTTCAAAAGCCTCATCCAGACTGAGCACTTCAAAAGCCTCGGCCAGACCGAGCACTTCAAAAGTCTCAGCCAGACTGAGCACTTCAAAAGCCTCGGCTAGACCGAGCACTTCAAAAGCCTCGGCCAGACCGAGCACTTCAAAAGCCTCGGCCAGACCGAGCACTTCAAAGCCTTGGCCAGACCGAGCATTTCAAAGCCTAGCAGAACCACATTTTCAACACTTAGTCACATTATGAAGTTTCTTCACAGTTCCAGGACCACGTTTTTCCTAGTTAAATTCCTCACGTACTCTCACGTATTTCATTCACTAATCAGATTATTCGCCAACTATTTAGTTACAATTTGCAACCTGCCTCTTACTCCAATTTTTGAATTATCCTTTCAATTTTCATACAACTCCAATCGAACTCCGCAGGGAGGAACTTTTAACTTTCAGTCTACACGATATTTTTATTGACCCAATCTTTACGACCAGTTTTTATCATAACACTTCATTCATTTTGGCAACGTAAGCAAAATAAATAAAAATTCAACTGGCAACATAATCCAAATAATCTTTGTACACAAATTCATTACAAGTAAATTCTTCATACGTTCATTCATTCATTCACTCCTTTACAATGTGTTCACAAGTTCAAAAAAAAAAAAAAAAAAAAAAAAAAAACATAGAGCACGCCCAGCTTTCCTTCTCCTTGGCTATTCCTCCTCGCTAGATGCCAGATCCTCTTCTTCAATACCTTCGTCCAGGGGGGTTTGGGCCACATCATCTTCCCCTATCGTCACACTACTAAGGTCCAAGTGTGGGAACAACTCTTCAGCTCTGCGCTTGAACATTTTCCAACCGCTGTCCCAGAACTCGGCCATTTCGTGCTTATAGAAATCTGACTGCTGGAAGCTTTCAATCACCTCTGTCTCTGTCCTACCTCCAGCAGTCTTCCTTGATGGGCCCGTCCCCCCCCCCGACTCTTGACCAGCTAGACTCCTGGCGACAGCGGCGTCCACCACCATCTGAAATTCGGAGGACCCCTTATATTGCTCCACTGCTGCGACGCACAGATCAGGGTAGGCCGCCTTTTCAGACGCCGCCTTCGCCCTCTCCTCGTCCAGCTCTCTTTGCAGGGCCCCCCTCTCAGCCGTCGCCGTCGCCCTCTCCTCCTCCACCCCCTTCTTCAGACTCTCCAGCTCCGCCACCGCCTTCACCTGCTCTATCTCCCACGCCCTCAGAAGCCTCCCCTTCTCCTCCTCTGCTCTGGCGCGCTCCTCCCCCAACTCCTTCAACAAATCTCCAATTCTGGAATCCGCTTCATCCTTTTGCCTGACCAGCTCTTTATTGCTGGTCATGGCCTCTTCATGCCGCTCGACTGCCACGGCGCAGGCCCTCT
Organism: Camellia sinensis; assembly: GCF_055761805.1. Lineage (NCBI taxonomy): Eukaryota > Viridiplantae > Streptophyta > Magnoliopsida > Ericales > Theaceae > Camellia > Camellia sinensis. The sequence goes on along the minus strand of NC_138962.1, from coordinate 174,176,389 downwards.
TAGACTCTTCCAACTTTTTCTGTTCACCAGCCAGTTGGAACTCGAGTGACACGACCTTGCGGCGTGTGTCCTCGAGCTCCAACTTGACTGCTGGCAGATCGGCATGGGCAGTCTTCCAGTCGGCACTGTCCTTCCTCAATTTGGCCAACTGGACCCTGGCCTTCTCAGCCTTCAACTTGGCAGCCCCTGCCTTCCTAAGGAGGGCCCCTGCCAAGGTAGTTACCTCCATTTGGGCGGAGCATAACCCCCTCAGCAGGTCGGCCTCGTTATACCCTGATGCCGCGCGCAGAGCCGTCTCCTCCACAATCTTCACCAGGCGGTCTGCCCCCGCCCAGGCTGGGCCTTCTTCTCCCTCCAACCTTCCAGCTACCGCGCGCGCATGATAGATCGCCGTAGCCAGACGAACCCCTCCTTCCTGGGGGTCAGTCCTCTTCTGGACCTGTTCCATTCCACTCGGCACTGCCTCAATCGACCCAACCTCCACTTGCGCTGATGGAGCAATCTCCACAACCTCCACAACCTCCACCGTTGGGATGATCTCCACCACCTCTGGGGCGTCCTTGGCCATGAGAACCTCCACCTCAGTTGGGGCCACCCTAGCCCTCTTGGCCCTAGACGCATCTGCAGCTTCCTCTGGGGCACTCCTCTTCTTCTTCTTCTTTTTTAGAGCTTCCACCGCCTTTCCAGCCTTTTCCTTTATAGGGTCTACAAGCGGCGGCCGCGGCTCAAAACTACTTAAGTCTTTTTCACCCAACGGCCTTGGGCGCGGTCGGATTCTCTCCCGCGCGATCGGTTGAGGCGGACGGTCCCTCTGCGCCTCCTTGAACTTCGCGGCCTTTGCCAGAATGGCCCGATCCTCTATCTCCTGAGCTTTTCTCCTCGCCTCCAATTCCGCCCGGCCGAGGTCTCCGCCTTTCGGCTGCGGTCCCAGCCCCGTCTCAAACAGTGCAGACGGTTGGACAAGCTCGTCCCATCTGGCCTTCTCTCTCTCTCTCCACTCCTTCACCCGCTTCACCCTCTCTTCCGCCATCGCCCCCAGTCTCGACTCCATCGACCTGGTTGGCACCTTCCAGATGGTGCGCACCCTCATCCCCCCATTAACAGTCACGTAGAACCACCGTAGCCGCCACCCCTTGATCGACGTGGGCAGCCCCGCCACCAATCCCCTCCCCATCACCACCTGTAAGGTGACCCAAGTTTCTTGCTGCCCTGACGCCTTGTAACACGAAAAGAACTCGTCTACCGTCATGGCCTCCCCCCCATTCGCCTTAGGCCACGCACTCGCACAGGCCAGCAGGATCTTCCAGGCATTGGGCATCAATTGCCCCGACGCTACCTCCAGGCGATTCAGCACGTCAAACACCACTTGAGGCAGTGGCAACCTCAGCCCCCCTTTTAGCGCCTCCTCGTACAGGGAAAACTCCCCTGGCCTCGCAGTAGACGGCCTTTCCCCTGATGTTGGCAGCAGTAACTCTACCTCCGCCGGAATCTGGTACCGCTCCCTAATCACCTCCAAATCCGCCACCGTGAGTGTGGATTTGTCCGCCTTAGTGTGCCACTGCTCTGGCTCCACCTGGCTTAGTGGCTTTGGGGCCAATATCAGGGCCGACGCCTGCGATTCTCCCACTGTCTCACCCACCCCCGCCCCCACCCCCACCATCCTTGCCTCCGTCCTGTATTGCGCTGCTAACTCCTCCCCATCATCATCCCCCAACGGGTCCACCCTCACATTAACTCCTTCTTCTTGTGCCATTTCTAGGGTTTGCTTGCAACTCACTTCTGACGCAGGAACAAGGGAGTTCAGAAAATGCTACACATGTATGTCGTATGTAGTGAAGGAATTAACACTTGGATATTTTGGGTTTTTGTACACAGGTAGTTGAAACGCATTATACCAACACCCCACGGTTTACCCGTATTCCATGGATCCGCATTAATTTTCGCCCGTTTCAAAACCTTTCAAATCAACCGCCAAAGCCGCCTTTTCAAAACCCCACTCGTGACCTATCGTTTCATTTCTGCTCCAACGCTTCATTTCCCCCACGATATTACCACGTGTATGGCCACGATGTACTGTCCCCCCCTTCCCCTGTCTTTTCCATTTCAAATCATCACATGGCCTCACCCTATCCCCTCTCTTTTCGAGCCCCTCTCTTTTCGAGCCCCGCGCCGTCCTGGTCGGCAAGCCCCACGGCCGACCCCCTTCACTCGGCCACCCTCGCGGTCGGCACGCCTCTCGGTCGACCCTTCTCACTCGGCCACCCTCGCGGTCGACACGCCTCTCGGTCGACCCCCCTCACTCGGCTACCCTCGCGGTCGGCACGCCTCTTGGTCGACCCTTCTCACTCGGCCACCCTCGCGGTCGGCACGCCTCTCGGTCGACCCCCCTCACTCGGCCACCCTCGCGGTCGGCACGCCTCTCGGTCGACCGCCCTCACTCGGCCACCCTCGCGGTCGGCACGCCTCTCGGTCGACCCCCCTCACTCGGCCACCCTCGCGGTCGGCACGCCTCTCGGTCGACCCCCCTCACTCGGCCACCCTCGCGGTCGGCACGCCTCTCGGCCGACGCCTCCCGCTCGGTCACCCTCACGGTCAGCTTCTCCCGATTCAATTACCCTGGCGATCGGCACGGCTTCCCGTAGACCTCTCCACTCGGTTTGAATTTCTCTTCCTTATTACTATTCCCTTCGTTGGACTAAAGCTGCACTCGGAAATGGGGGACTACTGACATGGACAGGCCCACGAGGCATATAGCCCACGGCAAACCGCCCCGAACCCATCGCCTCGGACCCATAGCATAACTTGATTGGCAAAGCCCAGGACAGCTGGAGTCCACCTGGACGTGGAGGACCAAGGGCATTCGGACACATGACAGATGAGACACAGGCCACATCAGCAGACAAAGATCTGCAGAGTTATTGCCACAACACATCACCATTAATGCAGCCCATCACAGCATTTATTACGACAACACCTCCCCGTCGGAACAGAGCCCCCTCACCCTGAACAAGGTAAGCTACGGCATAGGCTTTCGGCGGAAAGGGGGCACGTCACAAAGGACAGTGAAATGATTACCAAAGGATATAAGCAACAAGAGAAGCACAAGAATAAGGTTAAACTTTTTATCTCTCCATCTTCTTCCCTACATTTTCCTGTTTTTCCTCTACTAATTCTCTCGCCGGAAGGTTCACTGGGGGACTGGCCCGTTTCCCTTTAGACTTGCTTGCAGGTCATTTGACGGAATCACCACCCGAAACCGGAACCTGAAGAACCTGGGCTAGCCTGACCCATTCACACGGGACGGCCAGTATCATCATTTATATTATTATATTATGATTTTTATTATTATGATAATTAGTTTGGTGCGAGATATAATCATGTAAAATTGTTCATGGGATGAGGTGAGGAAACGTGGGTTTGTATGCATGAAGCAAGGAGACGTGTGCTAGATATTGTGGAAAGTGATGATTGGAGCTTGGAAGTTTGAAACGTGGTTGATATTCATACAGAAGAAACGTGCTCTGATGGCAGCAATATTTCTAGTAATTACAAAGTGGAGGCCTTCGATTTGAAGTCTATAAATAGGCAATGAAGATGCAAGCAGAAGAACATTAACAAAAACATCAAAATCATCAGAATTCTTTATTTATGAGTAGTCTATTTTAATTTAATAGTAAATTATCTTAATTTTTTGAAGTAATTTATTCTCTATTTTGAGTAGTTTTAATTTAGTGATTTTGTCATCATTTTCTAATTTTTGTAATTAGTAAATTCTTTTTTTCCTGATTCTTTTGCATTTTTTTATTTTTGTTCTTGTTCAAATCTTTACAACACGTAACAATTTCAGAAATACAACGTCAGTTTTAGTTTATTTCTCTCTGTCGATTTCTTCCAAAGAAGTCATTGATTTGTTCAAGGCATTAGAATACTACCACATTGATTGGTCTATTATGTTTTGTGAATTTTTGGTTTTCTCTCTCAATTTTTTTCGTCGATTTCATTCAAATCAGATTTTTGCTAACTCATACCTACCGAATTAATCTCGAATGAGTTCTTGACTTAGTCAAGCACAAGTTGAGTTATTTCGTTTAATAACCCTACTTTAAGGGTTGGTTTTGAGACCTTGTCTTTTTGTATTCATTTGTAAACGTATTGGAGATAATGGAATCAGATTTCGATTCCGTTATCCTACCTCACTTTGAGAAAATTACATAAAAATTATCGTGTATCTTTAGTAGATTTAATTTGCAAATTTTTATTTCCTTAGATTGATTTACACTCCTCATAAAATCATTTATTTTTCACAACAATAAAAAGAAAGAGTAAAGTTTGCTTTAAAGTTTGACATCTAAGTTTCATATGAAATTATTTATCATTTTAGGACCTAATTGTAAAATAATTTTACCTAAAATTGTCAATATTTTTACCTCTTCATCATTGTTTTACAATTAAATATTAACTCATTTAAAAAACACATGATCTAAGATGATATCTTTTCACACATTTAAAAAATTGTAAAAATGAAGCAACACGTAAGACCAATTAAACACAATACTATGTTAAATTTTGAAATAAATTAATGTTTTCCAAGTATAAGAAAAATTACAGAGCTAGTTCATCAGAGTCAACAAGTTGAGTTCTTGCAAACATTATCATAAAGAAATGACAACAACAACAAAAAAAAAAAATAAAAAAAAAAAATAATAAAAATTTGAGGATCAATGTATATATTTGGCTGAATTTGATTAAGCAATATTCTACAGTAGAGCTGCAGAACAGTCGATTTGCGGTTCTCTATAGGTATGTTTTTTTGGGGGTATGTACTCTATACATATGTTTCTTCTGTTTATAACCCCTTTTTTTTCCCCCTTTTTTGGCTGCCTGCTAATATGAAGATCAGCAAAAATAACTAACAAGAACACTAGGGAAATAAGTTTCAATTCTCCTAACAACAGTAGCCTTCAAGCTCGACATGAAATCCGCACGTCACGAATTTTTATTTAGTTGGTCAGCTCTATCAATAGTGCTATCTTCTACCAAAGAAAGAAAGAATATGCTTAATCAAACAAAATTTTATAGAAACAAAACCCGAACACAGAGGGATATATGCCTCAATGCATTACATGTTACAACAAAACATTTTGCAGCTTATCTTCTCCTACCGGCGTGCAACAAAAATTTTAAGGATCCTCATATATCCCTTGGGTCACTGATCTCCTGGAAACGGAAATAAAGAGTGGATGAATTTTATTTAGTTAAGTTCAACTAAATCAGGATAACAATCAATTACAGTGAAAACAAATGGAATCTGATAAAGGATTTACCTTGTTTTCAATAACTGCTCCATCAGGTATTTCTAATTTTGTACCGGGTTTTGCAACAATGGTAACTTTGCCCTTCAAAAACAAACCATCAAACACAAGATGTCAAAGAAGCAGTTCACAAAAATAGTTATAAATCAATTCTATATCTCAATGTGAAGACTAGTGAAGATTTTCTTTAAATTTATCTTAAGACGTGAGGGTTATTGTATTCCTTCATTCTGCCAGTAGAGTTAAGTTGATATAAGAACTATACTATCAACTGTCATGCATGCACGTTCAAATCCTAATGCTTCAAACTAAGAAGCACAAATATATTTATATGAAGGTGTTTCTTGACATGTATTAGAGATGGGAATCTGCAGTCATCGAACACTCTATAATACAAGTACGCAAGTCAAAATGTGCCCTATTATTTTACAAGATTTTTACAACAGGACATGTGTCAGACAAGTTTTGCTAATTGTGAATAACTTTTTAGAGACGGTTTTTCAGGAGAATATTGTGATTTGTGAGTTTTATGACAAACTGCAAGGGAAAGGATCCATTTGTTCTCCTGGGACCAAGGATAATTTGCCTAAACCAAAGGGGCAGGGTCAGATACAGTTTTTGAAAGAAATAATGAGGAATTCAACCCACCATGCACATGGCACAAAAGCTTTTGGGGAATTGAATTATAAAAAATAAAATAAAAAATCAGTCAAGGGAACCTTCCACAAGACGAGAGAGAGAGAGAGACAGAGAGAGAGAGAACAAAAGAAGAAAGAGGAAGGAAAGAGAAAAATACTATTCACTTTCCCTTGTTTGGTTGAGAAGAAAAGTACAGAGAAAGTTCAGGGATTTTTTTTGGATTTATTGTACCTTAAGCATTCAATTTTGCACACAAATTTAAATTTGAAGTTTCCCTCCAAAATTTCTTGATGTTACCAAGATTTTCTCAGGGAAAATTCCTACAAAAAAGCTCTCTCCTAGAAACAACTTCTCAATAAAGCAGTGTGAAAATGACGCACAAACATATTTGATACCTTGAGAATTATACCAGTCCCAAACCAAACATCACCCATCACCTTCAAGCTATCAAGCTCGATGATGCTAGGAATTGACTTGAAACGACTCTGGAAGTCACTAAGCTGAGAAGAAAGAAGAAAAAGAACATTAAACACAATAATAAAACATAAAACACAAGTTAGAATAAATTTTACCTTTTCAAACTCAGGTCCTAATTCAATTGAAGGATCAGCAAGATTTGTTCTAGCACTGTTTCGGGTTAAAACGCCTTCAGTGTAGTTGTACAGATCTGACTGCATAAAAAACAAAATATGATAACTAAACGTCAAAGCCTAGAATCAACAACCATCATTACGAAAATATAACAATGACAGGACCCACAGTAACCTGGACAACTAGTAAATCTGATGTTCTCGTCATTGGTTGAAAGCGAGATTGTGGAACAGTAACACCAATGGCACGATCAAAGAACTGGCTCAATTATAAACGTAAATAGGAATCAGCATTTAACAATACAGTGTACAAGAAGAATTTGGGGTATATATGATAATTACCCGTATTGCTGAACTTGCTTCTGTTTCTTGCAAGCGAATTTCATCATTATTCACTTTCTGGGAAAAAGAATAACTTCATAAATATCATATATCATTGAGCTTTACCATGCCAATTTCAATAAAAGAGAAAGTGATGACACCTTTGAAACTGGATAATTTTCCATATTCAGTGCATCAGTTTCAACAAGCCCTTTTATGGCCTTCAGATTCACCCACCTGTACAAAATATCATTGATATGGATTTCAAGTATATCTTGAAGCATAAGAACAATTAAACATACTTCACTTACAAGTTACTCGTATCACAAAGTCTGAACTTCTCTGCTGACTTGAATTTAGTAGTCGGGACCAAACACAAAAGAGGATGATCAATTAGAGAAAATAAAAAATGAAGCTACAACAATCTTATGAGGAAACATTTCTCACATACAAATCCAATTTAGCAATGGAAAGAATATAAATATCACAGGGGGTCAGAAATTGGGAGGCAAGAAAATTTCATCTTACACGTTTGTCAGGTATCTGTGCAATTTCTGAGAGCTGCATCACGCCATGACAAGACAATATCAGTCAAGGCTATAATCAAAACACACAGTGCTGAACTAATTCACCATGCATCAATGACTAGTTGACTATAAATCCACTTCATCATACTTGATTTGAATTAGTTAAAAACATGTCTCAGTTTATTGACCAACAATAATGATAAATTTGAATTCATTTTGACCGTCTCGATTCAGGCCATAATGGATAGAAAGTACAATTGAATTGTAATATGTGGTTTCAGTAAATTTCAAGTTGGAATCCTAGTCTGTGAAAATGACAGCCTTTTCTAAATGGTTTCTTTAGATTTTCCAGTCATAATTTTCATGTCATTTTACTTTCTAAAACATCAGCAATAGCTTATGAACATCCTGACAGGAACCTAACAATCAATGGGAAATAACCAAAATCTATTAGCGATTCACAGTTAATACCAAAATTAGAACATAATAATTATGTGCAGGCGAAGAAAGCATTTAACTTCACACTGTAAGAATAAGAAATGAGAACTACAACTGGACAAGAAAATTAATTTCCAAATTGAAATTCTCTGTGCATAAGCCAAACCTTAGTTGTTGATTGTCAACCTACAGTATAAGATACAAAAGTTGAAAAACTACAGCAATCTTCAGTTTCATTAGAAAGAGAAGCTTAACTACTTTTAGAAGTCTGTCTTCTATCAGAGAAGCATAGGCTTCTAGTGGCTCATCACATCATTCTCCTCAAAAGGAGATTCTAGATGCAAATTCCACTCCACACTTAGGAAGCAATATTTTCCCTTTTGTTACAAGTTGTTTACTGTTCTGGACTACGTCGAAAACAGACTGCCGAACATCAAGCTACCAGGAAAGTGCAAGCCATTTATTTTATCCGTTCAACCAATGGAGAAGCAATTAGAAATAAGGGGAAAATCCACTTTATCCCCCTGTGGTCCAGCCTCAGAACACTTTACCCCGTTATTTAAAAATAGTTAAAGACCCCTCGAATGGTTTTTGGCAGTTTTGCACTTTACCTCCCTACCATTAAAATTCCATTCAAAGTGACAAAAAGTCGACTGTACACGCCTATTTTGCACTTTACCCCCCTACCATTAAAAATTCCATTCAAAGTGATGAAAAGTGGACTATACACGCCTATTTCAAGAGTTGACATGAGAGAAAATGTCAAAATCAAATTTTAAGGTAAAAGGATAAATATATCCTTAACTTCATCTTCATCGGCCTAATCTATTAAAAACCCTAACTCTAAACCAACAACCACCTCCCTCACCACTACCAGACACCTCCCCTACCACCCCACCACCCACAGGCAGGTTCCAAGCATCCCCCACCACCTGTACCACCTCCCGCCCCACCATCCTTACCAACCCATTGTCCCTCCACCCTGCCACCTTCTGACCTCTCCCCAACCATCTCGCACCACCCCCCTTCCCCTCCCCAACCCCTCTCACCTCCTTAACCACCTCCTCCCATGTGCTGCGCAACCCCCTCTACTCCTTCCATTCACTCTGCAGCACAATGCCTTCACGTCTACAAGTTTGGATATGCAATGGGGAGCAACTTCTTGCCATTAGTTCTGGATATACTTGTGCATATATTTATATATGTACATGCACAATTATGTATGTGTGTATATATAAATTGTGTACATATATTATAATGAACTTTGAGATGAAATTAGAAATGAAGTTCAAAAGTTAGAAATTAGAGGATTATATGTGGTTTAATTGGTTAATATGTGGTCAAGTTAAAATTAGATGTATAACAGCAGAGAGGAAAAGATAAATGAAGGAAAAAGCACACAGGCTTATTAAGGTCATTTTACATTTGTTGTTAATAGATTTAGCATAACCACATGAGGGTTTTTTTGGCTATTTTTAAATAACAGGAAATAAGTGTTATGAGGCCAAACCACAAGGGGTCAAAGTGGATTTTGCCCTAGAAATAAAAATATAAGCTAGTTAAATAAAACACAGATAACGAGCATTAGGGAACCAATTTTTTGTTTTAATTTTCTTGACAATTTAGGGAGAATCACTTGAATCATCTTCAATCAAGTATAATATAGCTTTACATTCCAATTTAGTATCCAAAATTTAAACCAAGTCACAATACTTTCTTAGCCACCTATACATCAATATATTTTCATTGACCACGCCATGAATATCAAGCTAAATTTGCACTAGGAGGTGGTTTGGTGTTGGTTTATGAAAATAAAACATTAGGAATTAGAAATGCCACCAACCTGAAACTTCCCTTCATAGGAACTAAGGATGCCCCCTTTAAAATCAGGTGAGATGTTGGGTGTCACCTAAAAATATGACACATTTAGAAACAAAACAGTTTTGGAGTGAGATAAAGAAGTAGCAACCACTCAATGGTACCTCCATACAGTATTGAATCCGGTTCTGGACAAGATGATTTAGAATTTCTGAAACATCTAATTAAGAAGCACAATAACAACAATGATACACTCTCAGCAACAGATGTTCTTTCAAGATCAAGAATATCTTAGTAAAGCCTACAATATTCCCATAAAAAAAACATTAAGGATACTTGAGTCAACCACTGTTCCCAGGTTATCTGACTTCACCACAAGGCTATATTCCTTGCCCTGGAAAGCATGTCAAAGAAGTTTAGTTACATGTGTAGCAAGTCCATGTCAAAATCCTTAACAAATGAATAAACGTAGTTTGTTCCTTTTCTTAAAAACATCCATTTCTTTTTAAAATAAAAGGTTAGAACTTAGAAGCAATGTCAATATCAGATCACAAACAGCACAAAAAGTCTACCTGCAACAATAATGCATCAAGGGTACCAGTGTTCTTCAAGGAAAGAAATAGCCGCTGCTGATCAAAATGATACCTTCAAATGTTCACAAAACTAAATTAGGTGAACAGGTGAGAGGTGGTTTAATTTAATTGTGCCACATGGAATCATACAAGAAGAGATTAGTGAACCACAAAATCAGTATTGTTTCGCAGAAGGTTCCTCAACTTGGAAATTTGATGAGCCCAAAAGAAAAGGGGGAAACATGATGACTAAGATATCAAAAGAAAGTAACTTTCCTACCAAAACAAATATGCAAAAATAATATCAGAGAAAAGAAACTGGCTAACATGGTTATCAGTGATTGGTATCAGTGCATGCTGTTAATCAGTGACCCAAATTGTAACCAGATTAAAAGTACAAGAAATCAGCAAAGTTGCATGTTTTAGAATAAACATCCTACTAAACCCAACCCTGTCCCCTTGGAAGCCACCCCTCTCTCTGCCTTCAAAAAAAAAAAAACAAAAAAAGAGGAAAAAAATAGACAGTAGATATATATATATATATGAAGAAGAAAAAAAATTTACATAAATTATCCAACTTTATGGCGATTTTTTTTTTTTTTTTTTTTTTGGGGGGGGGGGGGGGGGGATAAATATCCAACTTTATGGTGATGTTCAAAAGCAGTGATTGCAAAAAAATGACAAAAATGTGATTCTCATTAAAATTAGTTAGTTTTGGCAAGAACTTTTTCATCAAATGACATCTAAAACAAGAAGAAAAGAAATCAGTAAATGCACTGGGTGTAACTTGTAAGCAAGGAGAAGGAAGGGAGGGAAAAGAGAGGGAGAGGGCTCTCATGGTCTCAAACAAGTAGATTTTACAAGAATATATTCAGGAATATTTAGATTTCTGTCTGTAACCACTACATTCGATTCATCCTTTCAAAATGGCTTTAGGAGGAATTCAATTTCAAATGTAAGTTCATAGATTTAAAACTTCAAGATCTCATTAAATTTCTTAAAATAAAACACAAAGGACTCCCTTGTAAGCTATTAATTATAACCGTCTTTAAGCTATTAGATAATAGTAATACCCTTCCACCTTATAAGATTTTATTCACTAAGTAAAAGATCAGGCTTACAAGCTTCAGACCACAAGTTCAAGTAGAGTTAAGACTTGCTACTATATGATACATTAAGGCCAATGTTACATGGGTGTCAGATGCAGGTATATATCTAAGTGTCCATATACATATAATTCTCAGGCCCAAGGAAACCAAGACACAACTAAATTCCGTACTTTTTAAATACTTGTTCCATTTATTTATGTTAAACTAGTATTTCCAAACCAGCATAAAGCTTTTTATGCATATAATGAGAATCTTATCCGTACTTTCGTAGCAAACTTTAATACTTAAGTATATCTGTTGGGTGCATGTCTAACTAGACATGTTGTACACACATCTCACACCCTAACCCAAGTGTCAAGTTAAGTATCCGACAAGGGTACTTCACAAACTTACAAAAGTCCATGTAACATAGATTAGACTAAACTAGAAAAGTAAACAGTAAAACACATGGTCATAGATGGCACATCCCAACTAGCTGATATCTAAAATTCTATTAAAACGACACAAAGGAGCCACCTATGTGTATAGGATGCATACAAAACTGTACTTCCAAAAATTCAACTATAGTCCTATGCTGTATACATTGACACAACACACATTGTACAGTTAAAAAAAACTGTCAACAGAAACCTGCTCTTCACATTATGTACGGGTGTATGAATTCTGTTTTCTGTTCCCTGTAACTTTATAACAAATAAAAATAAAAATTCTAAAAACCCTGCCAAACACAGCCGAAATATTTCAATTATTTCTCACCATATGCATTTCCACCATATAAATTATGTAGTATCCACAAGCCACAAGGAATAGAAGAAAACGTGTCAAAATGCAAAGAGGAACATACATTTCATCCTCACTGTCCTGTCGTTTGTTGACTGGGTAACTTTGGTTCTGTATAAAACAAATTAGGTTTCTTAAGTCATAAAGTTTCATTTCAAAATCTAGAAACACAAAACAAATTTAATTTGTTATGTGACAAACCTGGCACAGAGTAAGAATATCAGCAGTGTTCTTTGAATATTTCTCCACTGCCTTCATTTAACAGGTGCAGCGATTAGGTTCTACAAATATCTTATGTCAAGAACTCAAAATGGGAATGGAAAATATCAGTCACCTTCAGGGTACTATCATGTGTTCTGATTGTGTTCATCAAAATCAAGGGAACATTGCATCCATGCTTAGAATTGAGAGACTGCAAAAATTAAACCAATGGTTTTCAGAAAGCAAAGATTAGACAAGAAAAACAATATACAACAAGAGAGACCAAAAGCCAACCTCGATCTGATTAACAATCAAGTCAAGATATGTCAATCCATTGCAAACTTCAATGGCACACCTACACATGAACATAAAGGTTCAGTTAAGTAGGTACATCACAGTAAAATAAATAAATAGAAACAGCCTATAGGTGAGTCATTTGAAGCCACAGTCATACTCGCTAAAGAAGCTTCGTTTGATATGTACATCATTTTAGAAAATGACAAAATATTGATTATGAACAAACTAATATAGAATACAAAAAATATAGCTAATTTAGCTAGCAAAACAAAATGACCAATTCGTTTTTATATAGCATCTAGATATGTTATCAAAATCTTATGATTCGCGATTTTCTTCACAATTTTTACAAGATCAATATGAATCTATGGGTGAATATATTTTGAAAGTAAACCTATAGTTAATCGCACGATTCTCAATTGATTCACTTTTTACGACTCATACAATTCTTGAAACTATAGGGTCCGATATATTTTTGGCTCATTTTTTCTCTATCTTTTTAGTGAAAATGATATAATACAACTTCTAATAACATTTACTACCAAAATAACCAATACATATACATGATTTGTTGTTATTTTATTTTAGTTATCATAGAGATCCAATAAGATTTAGTCAAATCTAACATATTTTTAATATTTCTTCTCATTTTTTTCTTAAAAAAATTATAACATATCTTCTAAAGATTTTTAAGATTAAAATAACTTACACCATCAATTACCTATTGCTATTTTATTAAATTAAATATAGTTTAATATTACATGGGTGAGGTCAGTTATACCTTTTAAGATGTTTTTAAGTTTTGAAATTAAAGATCCTAAATAATTCTTTTTATTATCTGATCATTGTTACTTGAAAAAGTATGTATATTGAGAATGGTTGATAAAAAATATCTAAAAAAAAGAAAAGGTAACATGGGGATTTTATATAGGAACCTTAAAAACTTTTGACCTATTAAACTATGTAATCATCATTCAAAACAACATTCTCATTGATTTAAGTCTAAATATTTCATATTCATCAGGCATATTTAACATCAAAGTGTGTAGATATATTTTTCTAAGTTATTTAGAAATTAGAAAAAGTGACTGAATCGTACCGAATCTTTACGATTCTTGATTTGATTCGATTCTTGATTCAATACAAGGCCATTTCGATTCACGATTCAAGTCCCGATTTGACAACTATGAGTACTTATGATAAAAAAACAAAAACAAAGGTACTAGCATTCCTCAAATAAAGAAAACAAAGTTTTTACCATTTCAATATAGATTTCCAATTTCACTAATCAGTTCCTTTGCAGCCTTTATAATAAGTTCAGGTAACAAAGCGGGATCTGCTTAACCAAAACTCATCATTTTAAACAAGAAACAGTTACTTTAACCAAGAGAAGGTAAATTAGTTTCTGATCATTTGATTCAAAGTATTTATGGAGTACGTGAAAAGCAAAATTATATCAAGTTGAAAGAATATTATTATTGGGGTTGGCTCTATCAAAGTATTTATGGAGTAGGTGAAAAGCAAAATTATATCAAGCTGAAAGAAACAATTACTCCTTCCAATTACAAACCAAACCAAACCAAACTAAACTAAGCCATGTGTCGCAATCAATTGGGGTCGGCTTACATGAATCGGTTTTTTTCCATTCAGCTCTATCAAGGGTTGTGTTCAGCTAAATTAAATAAATTCAATTTTTTTTTTCACTACCACATCCCATGTCAACGTAGGTCTTCCCCTACCCACATTGCATCTCCATTTATGGTGATTCTATCACTCTCCCTTCCTCCAATTATAAACTTAAAAAACAAAAAAAAGGCACAACCAAAGCAATATCCAGAACATACCGCAGTACATTTCATATATCACCTCTAGTAAGTCCTCAAGGCATGCAACTTTATAGGTATATTGATATTCATATTGCACTCACAAACAATGTACAGTTGACGACAAGCCACGGATATCAAAAGGATTAATACGAGTTCCCATCAATTCACATTTCTGTTGTTTTGTTTTGTCTCCTTTACTTTACTTTTCATTTTTGCAACATAAAATAATTAGAAAATTTTCTGCGGTATCTTATAGAAATGCTTACTTTGGACCATTGAAACCCATTTTTGTCCCCAAACCACCATTTAACTTTAACACAACAAGCTTGTCCAAGAGCTCCTTGGTTTCCAAGGGATCTGCATTGTCAAATGTCATAGAAAGCCTCCTCATAAGAGCACTGAGTCATTATATAAATACAATAAGGTCCTAGAGACCAAAACAAGATTGACGATGAGTAAACAAGCAACACATCAGGAAAGACCAAGTTATTACCATCAGAAGTGAGACCTAGGCTTTCATAAGGAATAACAAAGATTTCATTGTTCCCAATACTGGTCTTGCTCTGCTTGATATTTTCCGATACATCTCTAAAATGAACATTTCATCCGATTGAAAAAGAAAAAAGAAAAAGAACAAAGTGAAAAGCATTTCAACAAATACTAAAGACATAAATTAAATGCATAAGGTCTAGATACAATTAAATTATAGAAACAACTGAAATAAAAGAATTTCATAAGAAAATCACAAATATTAGAAAGAACACTTTTCATAATAGTACAACGCAGATGCATACATATTGTAAAACATAAGTTGAGTAAGTTCACTACTCTACAAGATTAGCATAGAGTATAAACTAATGCAAATGAAGGGTATACAAATGCAAGAGCACCATGTTATTCAATTTAGGCAGAATCAAAGAATTGAAACATTGAAATAAGACAAAATTAACAAATACCATATGTAACATACAACATACATGGCAGATTAAGCCAAACTATACATTGAAACTAAACTAGTACGCAAATAGAAATATAATAATCCATGAGAATTGAAGAAAGATTGATGCACTAAAACAAGACTGTTAGTTATACATTTGTGGATAACTCAACTTCAATTTTGGTTGAATAAGTTTACTCCATTCTACAAGATTACTATGGACGATGAAAGTAGTTCAACAAGAAGTGCATGCTACAGAAATATTAAGGGAAACTTTCATTTTCATTTTTTGTGTTTCATAAACAAAGATAATGAAAAGTGCAAAACACCTATCGTTACATTTTTGTGCGAAAACAGTTTCCGAAAATTGGACTTTTAAGTGTCTGAAAAATAAGGTTTTGCAGAAATCTTCTCGAAAACAGTCTGACAAACAAGTTTTCCATATCACTTTCTGTTTTTTTTATATTTTTTATTTTTTTTCTCTTTCCAATCTACAGAAATAAAAAATAAATAAATAAACTATACCAAACATGCCCTAAAAGTCCTCACGTAATTCAAATTGCATAATAATCAAGAACTAAGACACCAAAATAAGCACAACAGTGCACCATATGATTAGTAAAAAAACACATTGATATTTGATCCACAACATATGATACTTTCAATTTGTTCCTATCATTTAATTTCAGTTGATCCATTTCAAATACCCATAAAATTCATACAAAAAAATTTAATTTGTATGGCATTTTACATACTCAAAACACATAATCAAATGCTAATATACCCAGTATCAGTCATTGGATAACTCAATTGCTCATCCCTCTTAGTAGCTCCCAATGCGGCGGCAAATCTCTTCTGCTCCAGCAAAAAAGTTTTAGTGATCAAATTACAGAACAAATACACAAACTGCACCGAATCGTTGGCCGGAACCGGGTACGTAATCCTCTTATAAATATCCCAAGGCATACTCGAATCTACCAAACCCACAATCGGAATCTGAAGCTTATCAGCTTCAAAAATGACCGAAGACTTCCTCTGAGTGTCCATGATCACAACACAGTCCGGCGGCTGAATGGAGCCGAGGTGGAGCTTCTTGTTCCGGGACCGAAACTTCTTAGGGCTACCGCTATTGGTCAAGAAGCCGCCAAGCCGCCACGAAGTGTCGCTGGCGCAGCCGATTTTTTGGGTCATTTGATAGACGATTTCATCGAAGAGAGTGTTGGTGTTGACGAAGAGAAATCGGCCCTTTTGGCGGACCAGATTGGCGATGAATTGGCAGGCGTTGCGGAGGCAGATTAGGGTTTTGTCGGAGTCGATGATGGTCATTGCGTTGCGGGAGCCATAGGTGTAGATTTTGAAGTGGTGGGCCGCGACTCGGCGGCCTAGATGGGCGTTTGTGCTGAGGAGTTTTTGGATGACAACTGAATGTATAGTCATTGGTGGTGGTGGTGTGAAGAAGGGAATTTTGGGGGTTTATGGAGGGGTTTGATTGATTGATTGATTGATTCAGGGTTGAGAGGTCATGTTGGGTAATGATTGATTTGATTGTTGTTTGGGTTTCTGGGTTGTGCTCATCACTGTTTTTCTCTCGAGATTTTATGAATGTAACGTGTGTGTAGCTTCTTGTGGTTGCCCGAAGGCGAGGGAGAGAAGGTGTTGTTGCAGCAGGAGTACAGCTGCGGGCTCACTCGCTCTTGGTGCTGAAAGTGCGTACTGAGGCCCCGGTTTCTTTTTTTTTTTCAAAACATGAAAAAATGATACTATGAAATCTCATTACGGTATCCTTGGATCCAATCCAAGCTCCAAAATAAGCCGTTGCTGGTCTGATTGGACTCAATTCATGAGAAGAAATCCACCATCGAAGCATCCTAGAACTCAGGCTTGGTTTGTAGGGATAGTAATTTAAACCCGGTCTAATTTGAACCCGGTCTAACGGGAATTTGATTTCTCGACCCTGATTAGGATAGTTTTTTTTCAAAAAATACCCCCATGGTGACAAGAATGGTATTCGAAATTAAATTCTCGACCAGTTTCGGGCCGAGAATGGTGATCAGTGTTCAAGTCTCGACTCGTCCCCGTCTCCGGCCTCGAATTTCCCCGAAGTAATATTAATGTTTTACCCCTCTTTATATAGATATACAAGCCACCCCTTTCACTCATACAACACTGTACACCTCACACACTCATTACTGCCTCTCATCTCTCTCTCTCTCAAAGCCTTCGTCGATCGCCCTCCTCTCCCTCCTCCGCCGATTGAGCCACCACAACTCCACCACTGTTTGCGGTAGTCCGGTAATGACACCACCATCACTGTTTGAGCACTTTTCCTCTCTCTCGATTTGTTATATATATACAAATGTTAGATCTGATTTTTTTGTTTTTGAGCTCATCAGATCTGTTAATTGTGATGAACAGATCTGTTAGATCTGAATTTTTTTTATTTATTTACATTTGAGCATCAGATCTCTCTCTCTCTCTACGTTCTTGTTGTTGATGATGAACCAATCTGTTGTATCTAATTTTTTTTTTTTTGGCTGGGGATTTTTTGGGGTCGAGGAAACCCGATCCTTGTTAGGGGGCGGGGGTAGGAGTGAGGGCAGATATAGGTTCCCCATCGGGGATCGGGGCCGGATCTGGGGTCAGGGGGATTTCCAACATCAAGGACGAGGAGGGTGATCCCCGGCCCCGCTCCGCCCCTCCCCGTTGCCATTCCTATTAGTTTATCATGTTTAAAAAAAAGTTAAAAAGTGAAAAAGTCACTATTTTATTTAAGTTACATCATCTTATTTAAGTCACATTACCTCTCTAACACATCACTTCAAACCCAACCCAAACCCAATCCATATTTCATAAAAAGTAAAAAAGTATACTTATTTAGATCATCTCAAACAACCCCTCAATCACACGTTATAGATAACCCATATTTCGATTAGAGCATCGGGCGAGGTCTCCGAAAAAAATCAACTACAAAGCAACCATTTTCACCTCCTGGGATTTGAACGTAGGTCACGCCTGTTGAGAGGGATGTCTTCTTTACTAGGCCACCACCCCAGTGGTGTATTGAGGCCCGTTTGACAGCCATTTTTTGGCTTTTAAAAAAAAAAATTGGATAATATCTCTTTTAGTTTGAAAAATTATAAATATCATATTGTCAAAAAAATTTATTTAGTAAAATTAATTTAAAAAATAAAATTTCTTATTATTGTCTTATACAATAATAAAATTATATGAATTATTAATTAAAAAATATTTCTTACACCATTATAAATTATTAATTGACTTGATAATTTATTAAGCCTCGTTTAGGGACTAAACATTCTAGTCAAAAAGTCACTATAAATTGTCATATCACTCTATCTATTTTTATGTACATATTTTCATAAAAAGTTAAAAATTTACTAAAACAACTTGTTCTCAAACGAGACCTTAATAAAATGGGTCATTTGTTCTGAAATGAAAAACTTCAAAATGCGGTATGTAATTTCCAGAACTAAAGGGAAAAATTGTATTTTGCAAACCTTAGAGGTATATTTGTAATTTATTCAAAATATAAAAAAGTTGCACTGGTTTGATAAATTAGGTTATACTATTTTAAAGTTTAAATTTGTTTTTTGAAAATTATTTTTTTAATTTTTTATAAAAAGACATGTAAAAAATAAAGAGAATAATAGATTTTATAATGACTTCTTGACCTTTGAGTTAAAAAAATATATTGTCAAAATAGGTCTTAATTTTCGGTCAAAATTATTATAAATAAATAAAATAAAATAAAAGACATTTTTTTATGTTGAATTGCACCTAATTTGTTTGGAAAAATTAGTCTAGGGTCCCTCTCCCATTTTTAGTAATGGAAGAGATCCACAATATTATTTTTTGATGTCTAAGGTCCCTAAACACATACCATATATTATATTAGAGAAATTTGACTACGAAGCTTTCACTTATAGCTTATCCATTCCAACCGAACTTTATTGCATTTTTCAATGCCACTAGCATGGTGGTTGACTTGTCCGATAATTATTTTCAAGGTCCAGCTCCCAGTAATACAGGGACCTATGTTGTTGTCAATGGAAATTGTTTACAGAGTTTGCCGAATCAGAGGAGTTTGCAGGATTGTAGATTGTTTTATGCTAGTAGAGGATTAATTTTTGACAGTGAAACCAAGGAACGCCTCTGCAATCTCATGCATTTTGATGAGAACCATGGAAGAAATTTCCTCAGCTGCAAACTGCTTATCCTCACCCTTGTAGTTGACAATATCGTCAGAGAAATTTGGTTAAAACACATTTGATAAATTCCGAAGTCAGAGAAATTTGGTTAAAACACGTTCCGAAGTCAGAGAAATTTGGTTAAAACACATTCCGAAGTCAGAGAAATTCAAAATTTCTCTAGAAATAAATCTAGAATTTCTTTGGAGAGAAATTCTGAAGTCGCTTCCGCAGTCTGGAATAGCGTTGCAATATGTTTACTGGCAATCAGGCACTACTGGAAGTCGAGATAATTGCACATTGAATCTAGACGTTGATAGCCATCTCTACATTCTCAATGCAACATGCAATAATATACACAATGTAACTGATGCAGAACCACCTACAAAGGAAGCAAAGATTTATATGGTGAGACTTGACGTGGACGGAATTGTCAGAGCTTATTCACATATGTTGGATTCGAATGGTAAATGGTCGATTTGGTGGAATTCTACGATGAATAAGTGCGATCCTTTAGGTCAATGCGGCTTTAATTTGTTCTGTGTTCTACGGGATACCAATGCTGATTGTAAATTGGTCAAACTGAACCCAGAGAAATTTGAATTTTCTCTGGGTTGAATCCAGAGAAATTCTTTGGAAGTCCAGAATTTCTCTGGACCAATTTTCTCTGGATCAACTTGAGGGACCTTAGACATTATGAAAATATTGAGTGTCCTTTATGCTGTAAAATCTTAATACCAGAGACCTTAAAAAAAATTCCCCAATTTGTTTTTGTTATTATTATCTATATTATCTATTTGTCTATCTGTGTCTATACTATTAGATCTAGTAAAAAAGACTCTTAACATTTACATAGTATATAGTAAATATTTTATTTTATTTTTACTTCTTTGAGTTACACATACATCACGTGTGTCAACTATTAAATACATATTATAATGTGAAAACCTTTGGTCGTACCTTGAAAACTAGTCTCCTTATACCAAGTGTCTATTTCTTTTATTTAAAACAAAAAATTAGATAGAGAATATAATCGGATTTGAAGATATTAGTTTGGTAAACAAAACTTTACCATTTTAGTGACACACAATGTATAATAATTATTTTATTTTATGTTTTCTTATTTGAATTGCACATGTATCAATTGCTAATTATTACATATGAAAAACAAGAAAAACAAATAAGCTAAAAAAATGATAAAAATGAGAACCTTAAGCCCTAGTACGCAAGATGGCTATTAACATTATGTGATTATGGAAATACTATGGTACAGATCCCTTATACACTTATTATGTATTTTTGTATAAATATTATGTATTTTCGTGATAAATATTACGTATTTTTTTATAAGAGTTATGACAATTTATGATTTATAAATAAAGTAACGCATTTTGTGATAGTGCTACGCATTTTTGTGAAAATGTTATACATTTTTTTTATCCAAACATTTTCTAATAACAAAATGTGTAATAATATTACAAAATACGTAATATTATTACAAAAATGCATAACTTCATTTCTCAATCACAAATTATCGAAACTCTTATAATAAAAAAAATGTAATATTTATAAAAGCACATAACACATCACAAAAATTCGTAATAAGATATATATAATACACAACCTTTAAGAGTTGTATACCATAAAATTTCCCCACGTTTAGAAGGGTCTTTAGTAACAACCACACGTCCTTATTGAGTGACTCCCTTGTTATTTAAAAACTCGTGAATTTGTTTTCTTATTTTAAAATATTGTTAATGGAGCAACTATATTTTTCATGAGAAATTAGTAGGGCACTGTAGGGGAAACTTTTGGAAAGTCCCCTAGATAAATTTGATCGGAATCAGTTTTAATAATGATGCCACGAAATGAAGAACAGGAACAAAATGAGATGAGGTGTTTCTTATTGGAATAATTTTTTGTGTAAAATAAATAACTTGAAACAAATTAAATAAATTACTTACAAAATTTATTTATTGAAGTGAAAAAGTATAAAAATAGATTAAGTCGAGTGTGAGTATAAAAATAGATTAAGTCGAGTGTGTGACATTCTGTCCTTAAGACAGATTCGCCCTACTTCGGTACTTACGGATAAATGACGTCTATCTCCCAAGATACAATGATCTTTACACAAATTGTAGTAGCACTCCAAACAATCTGTACGGCGAACAAAACTTGTGTTCTATACTCTCAGAATTTTCTCTAAAACTAGTATGAAGAATATATGTATTCAAGAGAGCAAAATGGAAGGAAAGAAGAAAATTTCGGATCTTCAAACTGTTGGAAATAGTGTGGTATTTATAGGCAGATAGGTGACCTTTATATCTGTCTGACTAGGTAATTTGAATGAACAGGTGCAAAATTCAATTTGAACAGATGTAGAATTCAAATTGTGACAGTTTGAATTTGTTTGAAACAAAACTGAATCTGTCCAGTGCTGGTAGTTTTCAATCTGTTAGAATAGTTTAATCTGTTGGGAATATTGGATTGAAAGAGGCACAATTTTTTGGATAGAAAATTTGAATTAATTTCGTTCAGAAAAAATAATTTTTCTGCAAGAATTTTTGAAAAAAATTCAAATAAATTTTGTCCAAAAAAAATGTAAGGACTCAACCCACAACCTGCACCTGGTCTCGCTTGGCTCGTCTGGCCGGTCGGGCGGACGGCGGTGGCTTTATGGTTTTATAGGCTTATTTTAAGCCAACTTTGAGCTCAAATTCGAGTGGGTCCCACACGTCTTTTGAGGTGAGTTCAAAGAGGTGATGTGTTCCTTGCCGTATGACAAGTTACACGGTGAAAACGGTTCATCAAAACCAGTATGAGTGAATGGGAATTTGATGTCGTTTTCGAGTTCGTGGAATGGACAATTCAAGAAGTAAAATGTGGGTTTCTTTGAAATGGTTATCTCACATTGGAAACTTAAGAGAACTTATGTGTATATATAAGTTCTAGGTGACAACATTTGGGTTCGGCCCTAAGGGGCACCTTAAATTTGTAGAACGGAGGAGTTATGGATAACGTGAATTTGGGCTCAAACTACCACACACGCGTACGTGCCGCCGCTGCTGCCGCCCGTCCGACCGAGCGCAGGTGTAGGTCAAGTCGGTCCTAACATTAATTTTTTGGACAAAAATTATTTAAATTTTTCTAAATAATTCTTGCAGGAAAATTTTGAATTTTACACCAATTTGAATTCAAATATTTTACTCTCAACCAATGTGTCTTTTCTAAACCAATCCAAGCAGATTCAAACAGATTTTCAACTTGTTTGCACCAAACAGATTCTGTCTCTTCCCAAACTGTTTCAAAACTGCCAAGTAGTTTCCAACAGATCAAACTGTTCCAACAAATCAAACAGGTTTTCAAACAAATTTTTTCACCTGTTTAGTTTGAAGTTGCACCTGTTCAAATCTGTCCAAGGGTCACCATCTATGCCTATAAATAGAAGTCTCATTCCAGCAGATTTTCACAATCACAAACATTTAGAAAATTCATTCCTTTCCCGTTTTTGCACTTTTGCATTTTTTATTCTGCATTCTAGTTTTATAGAGAAATATTTGAGAGTATAGAACACAGGTTCTAGTTCGCCGTACAAATTGTTTGGAATGCTACTATAATTTGTATAGATCATTGTATTATGGGAGATAGATGCCATTTATCCGTAAGCACCGGAGCGGGGCGAATCTTTCTTGAGGATAGAGTGTCACACACTCGACTTGATCTATTGTTGTGCTTATTCATTGCGGTAAAATAAATTATGTGAGTAATTTATTTTTATTTGTTTGATTTGTTTCAAGTTATTTATTTTACACAGAAGATTGTTCTAACAATCTTAAGGCAGATTTAAATTATTCTGTTTGTACAGAATTTTTCGTTTGTTTCCTTTTCCCTTTCTTCTTCTTACAGAAATTAATTTTCTATGCCTATACAAAATAATATTCTGGTTGAAAAATACAAATAGTAGTAATATACTGTTTGACAAATAGTAATCATATACTGTTTATTTTCTTTGACAACTAGTAGTAATATATTGGTAGTCATTAACAATTCAAAATATTTATTTGTGAAGATGGTCAGAAATTAATTTGAGTTTCAAAAATATTTTTTGAATTTTTTATTAATTAAAATTTTGTTTTCAATATTTTAATTTTTGAAATGTTACAGAAATATTTTTTCTGTATGGAATTAATTTGTTTAAATAAAATTTTATTTTATTTTCAAATTAATTGGAAATAAAAGTTACAATTCTTCTTTATTTTATGTTTACAGAATTTAAATTCTGTGTTTGTGGTTTAAATTTTCTACGCAGTATAAAATTCTAATTCTAATTTTGTTTTATAATTTAGAATTCATGGTTACTGAAACTAATGCTCAAACTAGTACTGGTATGGTGACTGCAATTGCTCCAATCCCTCCTCCTGTTGTGATTGTGCCAGTTAATCACAGTGAGAAGGTTGAGAAGTTCTTAGGAACTAATTTTAAAAGATGTAGCAGAAAATGTTATTTTATCTTATTACTTTAAACCTTGCGCTCTTCCTTCGTGAGAATGCTCTTACTTTGAAAGAGGATGAAACCGATCGGCAAGTGGTGGCTGTGGTCAATGCCTGGAAACATACTGATTTCCTTTGCCGGAACAACATCTTGAACGGACTTAACAACACATTATACAATGTCTACAGTCCTATCAAGACGGCAAAGGACCTTTAGGAGTCTTTGGAGAAAAAGTACAAGACAGAAGATGCTAGCTCGAAGAAATTCATAGTTGGCAAATTCCTGGATTTTGTGATGACTGATTCAAAAATTGTGATCAACCAAGTTCAAGATCACCAACTTATTCTGCATGACATTCATGTAGAAGGCATGTCTCTTAGGGGTTGTTTGGGATGATCTAAATAAGTGCACTTTTGACTTTTTATGAAATATGAGTTGGATTTGGGTTGGGTTTGAAGTGATGTGTTAGAGAGGTGATGTGAATCCTTCCAAGTTACTGCCTTAATTGAAAATTACCACAAGGCTAGAAGGAATCCAAGAACTATCTCAAACACAAGCGCAAATAAATGACTTTGGAAGAACTCTGATTGTGCGTTTGAGAATTGAGGAGGACAACTGTAATTTTGAGAAGTGGGCTAGTAAGCATCCCATGGAGTCTAAAGCAAATGTGGTGGAACATGCTCCAAAAGCAAAGAAACGAAAATTTTCTGGAGAAAATTCCGCACAAGGAGGGGAAACTAAGAAGTACAAGTTTAATGGCAAATTGTTACATTTGTGACAAAGAGGGACATCAGGCTAAAGATTGCCGTAGCTAAGGCAAGGCAAAGGAAGATCAAGCAAGAAGCCTACTCAAGCCAATATGACTGAAGTGGACAAAATTTTCAATGGTGTTGAGAACATAAATCTTTCTGTAGTTGTTTCCGAGGCAAACGTTGTCGGAAATCCTAAAGAATGGTAGGTGGACACTAGTGCTACTCGTCACATTTGTGCCGACAAAGAGATGTTCACATCTTATTCTATAGTGGACAACGGTGAAAAACTTTTTATAGACAACTCATCAACTTCTAAAGTTGAAGGACAAGGAAAGATTATTTTGAAAATGACATCTAGAAAGGAACTCACTCTCAACAATGTGCTGTATGTATCGGACATTCGCAAGAATCTAGTCTCCGGATCTCTGTTGAGTAAAAATGGGTTTAGGCTTGTTTTTGAAAATGACAAATTTGTACTTACCAAAAACGGGATGTATGTAGGAAAATGTTACATGTTTGATGGCCTTTTCAAAATGAATATAATGACTATTGTACCTTTTGTTATTAATAAAAATACATCTTCTTTTTACTTGCTTGGGTCTTCAAATTTCTGGCATGGTAGACTAGGACATGTTAATTATGGATCTTTGTGTAGATTAATTAATATAGAATGTTTACTTAAATTTGAAATTGATCCAAATCATAAATGTGAAATTTGTGTTGAGGCAAAATTATCAAAAACTCATTTTCATACAATTGAAAGAAGTACGGAACCACTTGAATTAATTCATAATGACATTTGTGATTTTAAAACAATTAAACTAGAGGTAGGAAAAAATATTTTATCACTTTCATTGATGACTATACTAGATATAGTTATGTTTATTTAATTCGAACCAATGATGAAGTTTTGGAAACTTTCATTCAATATAAGAATGAAGTTGAAAATCAACTTGGTAAGAAAATTTAAAACTAAGAAGTGATAGAGGTAATGCATATGAATCACCTTTTGGTGAATTTTGTAAAGAACATGGAATAATTCATCAAACCACCGCTCCTTACTCACCTCAGCAAAATGGAATTACTGAAAGGAAAAATAGGACTTTAAAAGAAATTATTAATACCATGTTAATAAATTCTGGTTTACCTTAGAACTTGTAGGGGAAGCAATGCTTTTTGCTAATCATATTCTTAATAAAGTATCCCGAAAGAAAGCGAATCAAACACTTTATGAGATGTGGCATGGGAGAGTACCATCATACAAATACTTAAAAGTGTGGGGGTATTTGGCTAAAGTGGCTATTCCTAGTCCTAAAAAGATTAATATAGGTCCTAAAACTATTGATTGCATAGTCATTGGTTATGCTGAAAATAGTACTGCATATCAATTTTTGATTCATAAGTCAGAACATTCCAAAATGCATGTGAATACTATTGTTGAATCTCGGAATGCATCGTTCTTTGAACATGTATTTCCGAATAAAACTGGACTAGAGACTAGTACTAATAAAAGATCTTATGATGTTATTTCTAGTCATGATCACGAACAAGATCAACAGCAAGCACAAAAGCTAGATCAAAATGAGAAAGAGGAACTTAGGCATAGTAAACGTGCTAAAGCCTCAAAATCTTTTCATCCAGATTTTCTAACATTTTTGTTAGAAAATGAGCCTTTAACTTTTAAAGAAGCTATGTCCATTCTTGAGGCTCCTTTATGGAAAGAAGCTGTAAACAGTGAAGTTTAATCCATCTTACAGAATCACATTTGGGAATTGGTGGATTTGCCACTAGGTTGTAAACCTCTTGGGTACAAGTGGATTTTCAAGAGAAAAATGAAAGCGGATGGATCAATTGACAAATACAAGGCAAGACTTGTGGTCAAAGGATATAGACAAAAAGAAAGTTTTGATTACTTTGACACATACTCACCAGTTACTAGAATAACATCCATTAGAATGCTAATTGCCATTGCATTTTTGTACAATCTAGAAATTCATCAAATGGATGTGAAGACCGCTTTTTTAAATGGTGAGTTAGATGAAGAAATTTACATGAAGCAACCAGAAGATTTTTTTGTTCTAGGGAAAGAAAAGAAATTATGTAAATTGATTAAATCATTATATGGTTTAAAACAAGCGCCAAAGCAATGGCATGAGAAATTTGACAAAGCAATGATGTCAAATGGATTTAAAATTAATGAATGTGACAAATGTGTTTATATTAAAAACACAAAGTTTATATAATGGTATGTCTTTATGTCATCATAGGTAGTAATAATGACATGATTAAAACTACCAAGAAAATGTTGAATAAACATTTTGACATGAAAGACATGGGGATTGTTGATGTAATTCTTGGTATGAAAATTACCAAAAATCATAAGGATATGCTTTGTCACAATCACATTACATTGAGAAAATACTTGACACATTCAGCAAAGATGATGATCATCTTGGTAAAACACTTGTGGGTGGCAATTTGTTTCTTTCTAAGAATGTACAAGAAAGTATTTCTCAATTAGAGAATGCTCAAATTATTGGAAGCTTAATGTACTTGATGAACTGCACTTGCCCGGATATAGCTTATGCAGTAAGTAAATTAAGTAGATATACGTGTAATCTAAGAGTAAAGCACTAGAAAGCTATTATAAGGGTTCTTAGATATCTCTCATTTACTCGTAACATTGGGCTAAATTATACTAGATATCTAGCAGCACTGAAGGATACTGTGATGCAAAATGGATATTGGATACTAGAGACTCAAAATCCACCAGTGGTTATGTCTTTACTCTTGGTGGGGCGGCTGTATCTTGGAAATCTTCCGAACAGACTTGCATTGCTAAGTCTACCATGGAATCAGAAAACATAGCTTTAGATAAAGTTGGAGAAGAAGCAAAATGGCTTCGCCACTTCCTTGAAGATATTCTAATGTGGCCAAAGCCGGTGCCTGCTATATGCAAACATTGTGATAGTCAATCAGCAATAGGTAGAGCACAGAGTCATATGTATAACGGTAAGTCACGAAATGTTCCTCATCTACGTAACATCGTGAGACAACTACTCTCTAATGGAATTATTTCCATTGAATATATGAAGTCTAAAGACAACATAACGGATCCACTAACCAAAGACTATTCCTCCTCCCGCGTGAGACGCTTTTGGATTCCTTATCTCGTGTGAGATGCGTTTGGATCTCAAGTTCACCATTCCTCCTCTCTGTGAGATGCGTTTGGATCTCAAGTTCACTTTCCTCCTCTCGCGTGAGATGCGTTTGGATCTCAAGTTCATTTTCCTCATCTCGTGTGTGACGTATTTGGATCTTAAGTTCACTATACCTCCTTTCGCGTGAAATGCGTTTGGATCTCAAGTTCACTTTCCTCCTCTCATGTGAGATGCGTTTAGATCTCAAGTTCACTTACCTTATCTCATGCGAGACATGTTTGGATCTCAAGTTCACTATTCCTTCCTCCTCTCGTGTGAGACGCGTTTGGATCTCAAGTACACTATTCTTTCCTCCTCACGTGTGAGATAAGTTTGGATCTCAAGTTCACTTTTCTCCTCTCGCATGAAATGTGTTTGGATCTCAAGTTCACTTTCCTTCTCTCATGTAAGACGCGTTTCAATCTCAAGTTCACCTTCCTCCTCTCACGTGAGATGCGTTTGGATATCAAGTTCACTTTTCTACTCTAGCGTGAGACGCGTTTGGATCTCAAGTTCACTATTTCTCCTCTCGGGTGTGACGCATTTGGAACTCAAGTTCACTTTCCTCCTTTTGCATGAGACTTGTTTGGAACTCAAGTTCACTTTCCTCCTCTAGTGGGAGACACGTTTGGATCTCAAGTTCACTTTCGTCCACTCACGGGAGACTCGTTTAGATCTCAAGTTTAGTTTCCTCCTCTTATGTGGGACGCGCTTGGATCTCAAGTTCACTATTCCTCATCTCAGGTGAGATGCGTTTGGATCTCAAGTTCACTATTCCTCCTCTCGCGTGCGACGCGTTTGGATCTCAAGTTCATATTCATCCTCCCGCGCGAGACGCGTTTGGATCTAAAGATCACTTTTTCCTCTCGTGGGAGACGCGTTTGGATCTCGAGTTCACTTTCCTCCTCTCACGTGAGACGCATTTGGATTTGAAGTTCACTATTCCTTATCTCGTGTGACATGTGTTTGGATCTCAAGTTCACTTTCCTTCTCTCGCGTGAGACGTGTTTGGATCTCAAGTTCACTATACCTCTTCTTGCGTGAGACGCATTTGGATCTAAAGTTCACTTTCCTCCTCTTGTGTGAGGCGTGTTTGGATCTTAAGTTCACTTGTCACCTATTGCGTGAGATGTGTTTGGATCCGAGGTTCACTTTCCTTCTCTTGCGTGAGACGTGTTTGGATCTCAAGTTCACTTTCCTCCTCTTGCGTGAGATGCGTTTGGATCTCAAGTTCACTATTCCTCCTCTCGCGAGAGACGCGTTTGGATCTCACATTCACTTTCCTCCTATTGCGTGGGACGCGTTTGGATCTCAAGTTCACTATTCCTACTCTCGTGTGCGACGCATTTGGATCTCAAGTTTACTTTTCACCTTTCGCATGAGACGCATTTGGATCTCAAGTTCACTATTTCTCCTTTTGGGTGAGACGCGTTTGGATCTCAAGTTCACTATTTCTCCTTTCGCGTGAGACGGGTTTGGATCTCAAGTTCACTATACCTCCTCTCACGTGAGATGCGTTGGGATATTAAGTTCATTTTCCTCCTCTCTCGTGAGACGCGTTTGGATCTTAAGTTCAATTACCTTCTCTCGCATGAGACGCTTTTGGATCCCAAGTTCACTATTCCTTCCTCCTCTCACGTGAGACACGTTTGGATCTCAAGTTCACCATACCTTTCTCCTTATGCGAGAGATGAGTTTGGATCTCAAGTTCACTTTTCTCCTCTCACATGAGACGTGTTTGGATCTCAAGTTCACATTCCTCCTCTCGCATCAGACGCGTTTGGATCCCAAGTTCACTTTCCTTCTCTTGCGTGAGACGTATTTGGATCTCAAGTTCATTATTCCTTCTCTCATGTGAGACACTTTTGGATCTCAAGTTCACTTTTCTCCTCCCGTGTGAGATGCGTTTGGATCTCAAGATCACTATTCCTCCTCTCGTGTGAGACGCGTTTGGATCTCAAGTTCACTATTCCTCCTCTCGCTTGAGACGCATTTGGATCTCAAGTTCACTTTCCTCCTCTCAGGTGAGACGTTTTGATCTGAAGTTCACTTTCCTCCTCTTTCGTGAGACGCGTTTGGATCCCAAGTTCACTAGTCCTTCTCTCAGGTGAGATGCATTTGGATCTCTAGTTCACTTTTCTCCTCTAGTGTGAGACGCTTTTGGATATCAAGTTCACTATTTCTCCTCTCGGGTGTGACGTGTTTGGAACTCAAGTTCACTTTCCCCCTCTCGCGTGAGGCGCGTTTGGATCTCAAGTTCACTTTCCTCCTCTAGTGGGAGACGCATTTGGATCTCAAATTCACTTTCTCCTCTAGTGGGAGACATGTTTGGATCTCAAGTTCACTTTCCTCCTCTCACAGGAGACGCGTTTGGATCTCAAGTTCACATTCCTTCTCTCGGGTGAGACGCGTTTGGATCTTAAGTTCACTATTCCTCCTCTCGCATGAGACGCGTTTGGATCACAAGTTTACTTTCTCCTCTCGCAGGAGATGCATTAGGATCTCAAGTTCACTTTCCTCCTCTCGTGGGAGATGCGTTTGTATCTCAAGTTCACTTTTCTTCCTTCGGGTGAGACGCGTTTGGATCTCAAGTTCACAATACCTTTTCTGGCGACGTGTTTGGATCTCAAATTCACTTTCTCCTTTCGCAGGAGATGCGTTTAGATCTCAAGTTCACTTTCCTCCTCTCGTGGGAGACGCGTTTGGATCTCAAGTTCACTTTTCTCCTCTCTCGCGAGACGGGTTTAGATCTCAAGTTCACATTCCTCCTCTCGCATGAGGTATGTTTGGATCTCAAGTTCACTTTTCTCCTCTAGCGTGAGACGCGTTCGTATCGGAAGTTCACTTCCTTCCACTTGCGTGAGACGTGTTTGGATCTCAAATTCACTTTTCCACTCTCGCATGTGACCCATTTGGAACTCAAGTTCAATATTCCTCCTCCTATGTGAGACGCGTTTGAATCTCAAGTTCACTTTCCTCCTCTCTCGTGAGACGAGTTTGGATCTCAGGTTCACTTTCCTCCTCTCGCTTGAGACGCGTTTGGATCTCAAGTTCACTTTCCTCCACTCGGGTGAGACGCGTTTGGATCTTAAGTTCACTATTCCTACTCTCGCATCAGACACTTTTGGATCTTAAGTTCACTTTCCTTCTCCTGCATGTGACACGTTTGGATCTCAAGAACACTATTCCTCCTCTTGCGTGAGATGCGTTTGGATTTCAAGTTCACTTTCCATCTCTTGCGTGAGACACGTTTGTATCTCAAGCTCACTATTCCTCCTCTCCCGTGAGACGTGTTTGGATCTCAAGTTCACTTTTCTCCTCTCGTGAGAGACGCGTTTGGATATCAAGTTCACTTTCCTCCTCTTGTGTGAGACGCGTTTGGATCTCAAGTTCACTTTCCTTCTCCTGCGTGAGACGTGTTTGGATCTCAAGAACACTATTCCTCCTTTCGCGTGAGACGCGTTTGGATCTCAAGTTCACTATTCCTCTTCTTGCGTGCGACGCGTTTGGATCTCATGTTCACTTTTCACCTCTTGCGTGAGATGCATTTGGATCTCAAGTTCACTATTTCTCCTCTTGGGTGCGACGCATTTGGATCTCAAGTTCACTATACCTCCTCTCGTGTGAGACGCGTTTGGATTTAAATTTCACTTTTCTCCTCTCGCGCGAGACACGTTTGGATCTCAAGTTCACTTACCTTCTCTCACGTGAGACGCGTTTGGATCTTAAGTTCCCTATTCCTTTTTCCTCTCGCGTGAGATGCATTTAGATGTCAAGTTCACTATTCCTTCTTTCGCACGCATGAGACAAGTTTAGATCTCAAGTTCACTTTTCTCCACTCATGTGAGACGAGTTTGGATCTCAAGTTCACATTCCTCGTCTCACGTAAGACACGTTTGGATCTCAAGTTCACTTTCCTCCTCTCGCGTGAGACGCATTTGGATCTCAGGTTCACTTTCCTCCTCCCGCGTGAGACGCGTTTGGATCTCAAGATCACTATTCCTCCTCTCGCGTGAGATGCATTTAGATCTCAAGTTCACTATTCCTCCTCTCGCGTGAGACGCGTTTGGATCTCAAGTTCACTTTTCTCTTCTCGTGTGAGACGCATTTAGATCCGAAGTTCACTTTCCTCCTCTTGCGTGAGATGCGTTTGGATCCCAAGTTCACTATTCCTCCTCTCACATAAGACTCGTTTGGATCTCAAGTTCACTTTTCTCCTCTAGTGTGAGACGTGTTTGGATCTTAAGTTCACTATTTCTCCTCTTGGGTGTGACGTTTTTGGAACTCAAGTTCAGTTTTCTCCTCTCGCGGGAGACGCGTTTGGATCTCAAATTCACTTTCTCCTCTCGCAAGAGATGCGTTTGGATCTCAAGTTCACTTTCTTCCTCTCGCGGGAGACGCTTTTGGATCTCAAGTTCACTTTCTTCCTCTTGAGTAGGACGCGTTTGGATCCCAAGTTCACTATTCCTCCTCTCGCATGAGACGCATTTGGATCACAAGTTCACTTTCTCCTCTCGCAAGAGACGCGTTTGGATCTCAAGTTCACTTTCCTCCTCTCGCGGGAGATGCGTTTGGATCTCAAGTTCACTTTCCTCCTCTCAGGCAGGACGCGTTTGGATCTCAAGTTCACTGTACCTTCTCTGGTGTGAGACGTGTTTGGATCACAAGTTCACTTTCTCCTCTCGTAGGAGACGCGTTTGGATCTGAAACTTTCCTTTTCTTGTGGGAGACGCATTTGGATCCCAAGTTCACTTTCCTCCTCTCGCGTGTAACGCGTTTGGATCTCAAGTTAACATTCCTCCTCTCGTACGAGACATGTTTTGACCTCAAGTTCACTTTCCTCCTTTGGCGTGTGATGCGTTCGGATCTGAAGTTCACTTCCCTCCACTCGAGTGAGACTATAGACACCCCAATTTTGATCGCTCGTAAGATTTAGGCACTTGATTCCGAACAGTTGATGATGATGATTATATTGTGTAAGTGGTTTAATTCTCAATAAAAGAATCCGAGTTCGAGTTCGAAACAATTCTAACCTGCCATGCCCAATGTATTTCTACCCCAGAAAGTCAGTTTTTCACCTTGTACCAACTTGTATTGAATCTGAAAGTGAGGAACAGTGGGCATACATTGACCTCCGGCCGGAGACACCAAGGTCCGACTGGACCTATTGACTTTTCAGGTAGTTTGTACAGCAATCTGCTAGTTGCCCAATTCTGTAGATATTTTGAGCAGCAGCTCAAGTTCTAGAAATACGGGGCTCATCCTGATGTTAGAGGGGTTAAGGAAACAAGATTAAGAGTTAGAGAGAAAGAAACAATATCAAGAGTTTAGAAATATCTTAGAAATATCCAAAAAAATATCAAAGCTAGAATTCATCTTTGTCCTTCCATAAGCTCTCATATCATCCTTGAAACACTCATATCATCCATACATACCATACAAGAGCTTGAACTTGGAACTTGATTTGAGACTTGAAGATCATAGCTCAAACTTGAGGGTGCTTTGGAATCAAGTTTAGTTTATAACAAGAACACCTTCTCTACAAGAGGTAAAGCTTCCTTTGTTTTATTTCAATCTTTGTTCATCTTATTCTTGTGTTTTCATACTATTTTGGGGCTGTTTTAAGGGCTGAAACTTGTGATTAAAAGCTACCCAAAGGTGGAGGGGTTAATCACCCTTGCTTGGACCTTATTCCAAGCTTTTATCCTTGTGTTTCCTACTTGTTTTCTCTAATTTTTGCCACTGTTTTGGGGCTGATTTGGGGCTGTTTTTAACATCTAAAATATGTGATTTGAAGTTATAAAAGTGGGGGGAAGGGGGGGGGGGGAGGGTTAGCCACCCTTCCTTAAATTTGTTTATTAGCTTGAATTTATTCACCTTTTTTGACTTAAATTGTGCTATTAGGGGCTGTTTAATTTATGCCAATAATTATTATTTTAATATTATGTTTGTGTTGTATTTACCAATTAATCAACTTTGCATAATCATCTCTGCAACCTCCCTCCATTCTTTGCTTATTTCGATTAAAAAGTTGTGAAAAATTGAGATTGTTATTCAAGTATAAGAAAGAAATTTTTCCATGCTTAATGGTTTAATCTTTTTTGGAGGTTCATTACCAACGGCATAAAACCTTTTTCATGCTTAATGGTTTAATCTTTTCGGAGATTCATTACCAAAGGCATACATCTTTCTTATACTAAAGCCAATCTTTTATTTTTTATTTCTTTTTATCATCGGTGTGTTTACTTTTAAGGGACTAACTTTCTAGTTAAACCCTTGGAAATCACCAAGGAAAGTGTTATTATAACTTATTATCAAGTTTGGATTTCAAGTCATTATCGCTCATTTTGGGTTTTTTCCTAAGTCATTATCACTCTTTTGAGTTTGACTAGTCCTTGTTGCACATCTTGGGTTTGTCTTGAAATCCCTTATCGCTTGTAAATGAGTTTGACTCTTCCTTTTATTTTCTTCGGGTTAAGTTGATGCTTGTTTCTCTTTATTATGTTTTGGACTTAGTGGATGTAAATATCACTTTTGAACAAAAAAGAGAAAAGATAAAGAAATGGAAAGGTAATAAAAAATGTTAACAAAATCGATTAATTGGATTACAACCGACATAAAGAACTAATATTAGATTCAGTCGGACGTTATACTGAGTCTATTGTGTTAAGGCTTGTCTTACATCAATTCATGATATTTTGATAAACCTTGAAGCGTCTCTACTTCCTTTCTTGAATTCACTTCATGATAGGAGGGAGGGGTGGTTGTTATGCATTGCATTTATTGATCTTTGTCCTATTGTGTCCAAAATCATCTTGCAAATCAACTTGCAACCATAGATGGTTTGGGAACCGAGTTCGCTCCTCTCTTGAGTATTTTCTATGATAGAGAAGGGTAGAAGAGACAAAAATGGCTAGGAATACTCTGTCTGCACTGTTTCACCTCAGGCACAAAAAACAGATTTCCGCAAGAAAACAAGGTATGATTGGATTTATTTGGGGCTTGACTCAGTCGTATTCTAGGTTGGCAAGGCTCCAACAAATTGCAAACAATACACTTTTGGTTGAAAGCAATGATAGAGTGAAACAAAACAGTTCCCAACAAGGCAGACAGAGTAATTCCTGAGGAGCATCGCGCAATCATTGCGTATTTGTTGTAATAAATTAGACAGCCGCTTTTAGTTATTATTCATTCGGATTTGTAATAATTATTTATTCGGACACTTAGACATTTGGACCCTTCTGCGTGAGGGCAAACAAACTTGTAATAATGTGTATGTCTTCCAATCCCACGTCTTTCTCCCTTTTATTTAACTGCTTACGATGGTTAGATTAGAGCATCATGTCTTGTTTAGCGTACTCATGTTTGCATCCACTTGTATTGCATGCACCAAGGCTCAGCGCATCATTCCAATTCACATGGTCATTTCAATACTTCTTTGAATACATGCTTAGACCGCATGCGGTCAAATCATTTCATATGCCATATTAGTAGCCGAGCCTAGTAATTGCATATCACATGTGTTGCATTTGTCATACTACATAGTTAGGAATCATGCATATTTTTCTAACTTTGTTTTGTAGCTGTTCGCGAGACGTTGGTAAATATGTGAGTTTTTATGCTTTAGCATCCCGTCTGTACATAATTTTCTTATTATGTTTAGCATCTTACCATGAGGCTAATTGCTTAAATGCTATAATTGCTTGAATGCCTGTGGATGAAGGCTTGTTGCTTAAATTGAAATGATTCAACGAATGTACGTTTTAAGCAAACTTTGTAGTGGCAAATTCACAAACTTTAAGCCCACTTGATGCGGCAAATTCAAACCCTTTGCAAAACAAACATGAAATTGAAATTATTCCAATTCTTGCAAAATTAGTTTATATTTGTATAATTCATATAATAAATTTTGAGGATTTATTAAATAATCAGAATAAGAACATATACTATACATAAAAATCACATCATGATGAGTAGAGGTCGATCTTTGATCGGGTGAGTGGGGTGCTCAATTAATGACCTTTCCCTCTCATACCTAAGTTCCCGAACCAAGACACTTTGGTGACGACGAACTAATGGCGTTGTGGGAGCCGAATAATGGCAAAATCAGAAGGTGCGTACGTTAGAAGACTGATGATTAATCGACTGTATCCTACGAGAATGGGAAGCCGAATATAATATATGTGCCGAATAAGTGTAGATCCTTAGAGCCGAATAAGAGAAAGGACAATGATTAAAAAGTAGGCCCTGGCCCCGAGGATCAAAAGGAACAGGTATAAATACAGGGACAATGGATTGAGAAAGGTATGTAAGAATCACTTCACTTAACTTAGTAAACAAGCTATCCTAAGTGTCTGAACTGACTTGTCCGTCGGAGAGCTAATTCTGGCACCCCCGACCGGAGTGTTTGTATCTTTTCAGGTGACTAGCTGAGGATCACTAGCATCTCCCAGGATCTGAAGAGTATTTCCAAACCACTTCTCTACAACTGGCGCCATCTGTGGGAATACTCAAATACATCCATGGCAGGCGTGACTGAAGATCCTCCGATAGCCACTGATGAGACCACACAGAGAGACAACGTCACTCCAGCAAATATGCTCGGAAAGGAAACCATCGCTGCAAGACGCGCCTTGAACTTCGACTCACCAATGACTTTAGCGCAAGAGACAATGCAAGCAATCATGGAACAAGCAAAGTAGAATGAACAAAGGCTGGAGAACATGATCGTTGAAAATAAACGTCTCCGTCAAGATTTGGCCCTGGAAGTAGCAAAATCCAGAGAAGCCGTGTGCCAAGATCCCGAACGGCCTCTGAGGGCAGGTGGACAACGACCTCGAGCCTGACCAAAGGACACCGATAGCGACTCTAACTCATTACCCACGGAGCTCAACAAGAAGGGATGATCCGACACTTCCAGCTCCTCCGAAAAGAGTCTACATACAAGGAACAAGGGCAGAAGAAGCAGTTCAGACGAAGAGGACCGGCACGATCCTTTTGTCTGACGGATTGCAAGGGCGGCCCTGCCCAAGAAGTTCAAAGCTCCGTCATTCACTCTTTACGACGGAAAATCAGACCCCACTGATCATATTCGTCACTACTAGCAGGCCATGACATTGCATGCGGACAACGAAGCCCTCATGTGTTGAATATTCCCCAGCAGCCTGGGGCCATTAGCTGTCAGGTGGTATTACAAGCTGGAGTCGACTTCGATCAAAAGCTTCCATCAATTACAGAAATCCTTTAGGGCCAGGTTCATCACCAGCGAGGTACAACTGAAACAGGCCGACTTTCTCTGGGCTATGCAGATCCAGTCAGGAGAAACACTCAGAGCATACTCGGCGCGCTATTGGGAGTGCTTCAATCTCGTTGATGACGCTTGCAACGACTCCATGGCCATCACCGCCTTCAAAATGGGACTACACCTTGACAGCGCTCTTCGCAGTTCCCTGACCAGAGACCCCCCAAAACAGTCTGGGCGTTGATGAAGAAAGTTTAGGAGTATTGCAAAGTCGAAGACGATGCCTTGAGAATTAAAGCCGGACAAACGTCCAACAAAACAGCACTCCCTGAAATTGCTCAACCAATAAGTTTCGTGCCACCTCCGAGCTTTGAACCACGGCAACGCGCTAAAAGAGACAAAAGGCGGGACTCTCACCGATCAAGCGATCAATGCTCCCACCGGACGAATGAACAACTGCAAGTCGACAGTAGGCGCTCGAGGTGTGCCGACAAGAAATACACAGAATTGTCCGAACCAATCACTGCGATAATGACCAAGGTCCAACACCTTCCATTCTTCAAATGGCCGTCGAAGATGGTAGGACCTCCCGACACGCGAAGAAGGGATAAGCGGTGCGAGTATCACAAAGATCACGGCCCCGAGACTAAGAATTGTTATGCATTAAAGGATCAACTGGAAGAACTGGTGCAAGACGACCGACTGCAGTAGTACGTAAGAAACGACAAGCCAATCAAGGCATTAGCCTTGAGGTAGGACTCACCCCTACTTGGCGTGATCCATATAATCTACAGCCTGTCATCGCCCCCAACCGTGCACGCAATCCAATCACATCCAATTTCCCAAAAGTAACATATTTCGACCGAATGGCCTAGAGAAGCTCTGACAATCACTTTTAATGACTCTGATCTTAGCGGCGCAACAGCCTCCCACGTCGATCCGTTGGTCATCAGATTACGCGTAAATCGGTTCACCATTGAACGCATTCTCATAGACCTAGGGAGTACTTCAGAGGTTATGTATCACAAGACATTCATCAAACTTGGCTTCAATAAGTCAGATCTGTGTCCGGCTCCTCACCCATTGTTCGGCTTTAACACGAACCCTGAGTGCTCGTTAGGAAAGATCACACTACCTGTTCGAGCGAGCTCCAGAACTGTCGAAGTAGAATTCCTGGTCATAAAGCTCCCTTCGTCGTATAACGTCATCATGGGGTGAACCTGGTTACATATTATGAAGGCCGTTCCAAGCACTTATCATCAGCTTGTACGCTTTCCGACAGCCCACAACATTGAGGAAATTCATGGCTCCCCGTAATCGGCACAAGCAGAGATTTTATGAAAACCTTATCACTGACCCGACTTATGGGCTTTGATACTTGTATACATTTCACTTCTGCAATGCAAACCATTTTTCTTCCTCGTTCAAATTCATTTCCCAACTCCCATTGTAGCGCTCGTCATATCGCCGATTTAAAGCCCTCTTAAGTGCATGACACCTTAGGGCCGACTAAGACTCCGGATTCGGAGCGCCCTTCATGGATATCACGATTGGCCAAACTAAGTCTTCGGATTCGGAGCCCCCTTTTGGTGCATGACACCTTAGGGCCGATTAAAGTCTCTGGATTCAGAGCCCCCTTTGGTGCATGACACCTTAGGGCTGACTAAGACTCCGGATTCGGAGCCCCCTTCGTGGATATCACGATTGGCCAAACTAAGTCTCCGGATTCGGAGCCCCCTTTTGGTGCATGACACCTTAGGGCCGATTCCGGATTCAGAGCCCCTTTGGTGCATGACACCTTAGGGCCGATTAAGACTCCAGATTCGGAGCGCCCTTCGTGAATATCACGATTGGCCAAACTAAGTCTCCAGATTCGGAGCGCCCTTCATGGATATCACGATTGGCCAAACTAAGTCTCCGGATTCGGAGCCCCCTTTTGGTGCATGACACCTTAGGGCCGATTAAAGTCTCTGGATTCGGAGCCCCTTTGGTGCATGACACCTTAGGGCCGACTAAGACTCCAGATTCAGAGAGTTCTTCGTGGATATCACGATTGGACAAACTAAGTCTCCGGATTCGGAGCCCCCTTTTGGTGCATGACACCTTAGGGCCGATTAAAGTCTCCGGATTCGGAGCCCCTTTGGTGCATGACACCTTAGGGCCGACTAAGACTCCAGATTCGGAGCACCTTTCATGGATATCACAATTGGCCAAACTAAGTCTCCGAATTCGGAGCCCCCTATTGGTGCATGACACCTTAGGGCCGATTAAAGCCTCCAGATTCGGAGCCCCCTTTGGTGCATGACACCTTAGGGCCGACTAAGACTCCGGATTCGAAACGCCCTTCGTGGATATCACGATCGGCCAAATTAAGTCTCTGGATTCAGAGCCTCCTTTTGGTGCATGACACCTTAGGGCCGATTAAAGTCTCTGGATTCGGAGCCCCCTTTTGGTGCATGACACCTTAGGGCCGATTAAAGTCTCCGGATTCAGAGCCCCAATTGGTGCATGACACCTTAGGGCCGACTAAGACTCCAGATTCGGAGCGCCCTTTGTGGATATCACGATTGGCTAAACTAAGTCTCCAGATTCGGAGCCCCCTTTGGTGCATGACACCTTAGGGCCGACTAAGACTCCGAATTCAGAGCGCCCTTCGTGGATATCATGATTGGCCAAACTAAGTCTCCGGATTCGGAGCCCCCTTTTGGTGCATGACACCTTAGGGCCGATTAAAGTCTTCGGATTCGGAGCCCACTTTTGGTGCATGACACCTTAGGGCTGATTAAAGTCTCCGGATTCGGAGCCCCTTTGGTGCACGACACCTTAGGGCCGACTAAGACTCTGGATTCGGAGCGCCCTTCGTGGATATGAAGATTTCCCAAACTAAGTCTCTGGATTCAGAGCCCCCTTCTGGTGCATGACACCTTAGAGCCGATTAAAGTTTTCGGATTCGGAGCCCCTTTGGTGCATGACACCTTAAGGCCGCCTAAGACTCCGAATTCGGAGCGCCCTTCATGGTTATCACGATTGGCCAAACTAAGTCTTCAGATTCGGAGCCCCCTTTTTGTGCATGACACCTTAGGGCCGACTAATACTCCGAATTCTGAGCCCCTTTGGTGCATGACACCTTAGGGCCGACTAAGACTCCGGATTCGGAGCTCTCTTCGTAGATATCACGATTGGCCAAACTAAGTCTCCGGATTCTGAGCCCCCTTTTGGTGCATGACACCTTAGGGCCGATTAAAGTCTCTTGATTCGGAGCCCCCTTTGGTGCATGACACCTTAGGGCCGACTAAGACTCCGGATTCGGAGCGCCCTTCGTGGATATCACGATTGGCCAAACTAAGTCTCCGGATTCGGAGCCCCCTTTGGTGCATGACACCTTAGGGCTGACTAAGACTCCGGATTCAGAGCGCCCTTCGTGGACATCACGATTGGCCAAACTAAGTCTCCGGATTTGGAGCCGCCTTTGGTGCATGACACCTTAGGGCTGATTAAAGTCTCCATATCGAAACGCCGGTTACGAAGCCCCATTGGCGCAAGATGTCTTTGGGCCAATTAAGACTCCGAATTCGCAGCACCTCTGACGCGTAACACCCTAGGGCAGATCATATCTCTGAATTCGGAGCACTCTTCGGCATGAACAAAACGAAACAAAACATGCCAACATTCGAAATAAGGTGCTTAGCTAAGCATACAAAAAAACCAGAGTAAGACATAAATATTTGAAATAAAACTTTTTATTTGATCAAACAGTTGTTACATAGACGCAATCCGCGTTCGAACATTACAATATCTATCTTTAACTTCTAAGGTGAAAAGGGGAATTAATCACGTTGATACAGCAGAGGCCCCGAATCAATGCACGTCGTTTGGAAAGCCTCTGCGGCTCAAAATGCCTTGATCCAACCGTGCCCAAATTAGCGTATCTCTGGACCTCCCTCTGACACCATCGACAATGTCAAGGCCAAGATCCAAGACAAGGAAGGTTAAGGGCAACGGTCGTTGTGTCTCCTTTCGGGGAGATCTGCTTCGACGAGTTGGAGGCTGACGTGCCTCCCGTGTCTTTTTTAACGACCTACCTCCCACACCAGAGAATTCTCCATTGCGATCCATTGCGGCATCAAGCTCGGCCAAAGTTCGAGTTTGGCTAATTAAAGAAACTCTGTTTTACATCCACAATATTATATAACCTCACGTAACAAATGGCGTTATATTAATGAGGTCACTGGCGCGAAGAGTTTATTCCATTTGCTTTTAAATGCTGGCAGTGACCCCAAGGCAAGTTCATTAACGCCAAAACCCCAAGAGACGAACGTCGATTGACATTCACCACGGCCTAGGTACCCAAACGGCTTTTTGGAACACATGCACTGACTGGGACAGGGGCAGCGTTATCAATCCAATCGGCCAAGCATTTAGACCCCGCGCCGACTAGAATTTGCCACAGCCACTCAACGTGCTGGTTTTTGGCCTCTTGAAATTTCAGTGGCCACATTCAAGAATAAACGGCCATCATAATTGGGCCGACCCCGCCTATAAGCCGGCGTATCACTATACGATCAATGTTTGTACATTCATTCAAACATCCATGCAATAAAACGAAACACGTATATGCCGAATACAAACTACGACAAAATATCTATAATAGAACGTTTTTATTCAATCCAACAATAAATTATATAGTTTTTATTGCGTTTTAACCTTACAATGCGTATTCTTATACGGCGTCACCCTCATCCTCACATTTCTCGACTTCAAAAGCGGAAAACGGAAAATGTTTGCTGTGGTAGAGTGGCGATGCCGAATCAATGCCCGACGCTCAAAGAGCTTCCGCAGCTTGAGATGCCTTGATCTAACCGTGCCTAAATCCACGATTCTCACATCGGCGAACCTCTACGGCAAGCTTCTCCTTGGTCTTTTTGATTCTAACTTTTCGGCCTTCATGAAAACCTTTTTCATAGGCCCTCCCCTTTGCAGACTCCATTGCAAACATACTCGCCGTCTCATGATCGGCGAGCGCGGTATTGATGAGCTGACTGGTAACCCTTTCCTCCACAATTGGGTTTTCCTACCCGGCGGGTTGTGCCTGAGCCGCCCTGGTCTTCTTTAACTCACGCTCAGCCGCCTTCGCGCGAGCCTCCAAACTTCAAATACGTTCCTCCATCTTCTCCAATTCTCGACGGGCAGTGCGCAACCGCATGCCAATTTCATAGGCAGTGTAAAGCCCCTTCATCGCCCCATGAACGCCTTCGCGAAAGATGTCATAGTCCTGTCGACCTACCATTGACTGCTGAACCTCAGGAGGAAAAATTTGCCGAGCAAACTCGACCGTTACATTTGGGTCTTGAACGATCGAGTCCGCCTCTGTCATGGGTCTATTCCCCACAAATATCGTAAAGCTTAATGGGCACGGTTTCGCGTCAGATCCCCTCTCGACTCGGGGTTGCGAAAATCTGCCCTACGACTGATTGTCCTACCTGGGTGACCTGCTTCGATGTTGAGGAGACTGACGCCTCTCTCGATCTCTAGAACTCTTACTTCTTATGCGCGATGGTTCACCACCTCGATTCATGTCTCTGCCCAGCTCAGCTAG
Organism: Camellia sinensis; assembly: GCF_055761805.1. Taxonomy (NCBI): domain Eukaryota; kingdom Viridiplantae; phylum Streptophyta; class Magnoliopsida; order Ericales; family Theaceae; genus Camellia; species Camellia sinensis. The sequence continues at coordinate 174,133,534 of NC_138962.1, read as the reverse complement.
CGTCCTTGCTTCCCCTCTGCTGTTAAAAAAGAGTCTGTTCGACATTCACACGATAAATCTTCCTCCAAGAGTTGGAGTCAGCTGTTTACTAAGCTCATAAAGGTTGTACCTTTGTTCATTTATCCTTTACAGAGGCAGCGCCTTCGAGGCAATCTCATTAATTAAGAAAACTTCAATCATCCGGTGCTCGAATGATCATGCACTGCCTAGGGCATGGGCAGATTCATCAATCTATTCGGCTCAAGTGCCCTAGACGGCTCACGAATTGATTCTTCAAAATTCTTAAGGTCGTCTCATCTGGTGCCCGAATGATTATGCACCACCTAGGGCAAGGGCAGATTCATCAATCTATTCGGCTCAAGTGCCCCAGATGGCTCACGAATCGATTCTTCAAAATTCTTAAGGTCATTTCATCCGGCGACCGAATGATCATGCACCGCCTAGGGTAAGGGCAGATTCATCAATCTATTCAGCTCAACTGCTCCAGTCGGCTCATGAATCGATTCTTCAAAATTCTTGCCCCAGCCGGCTTATGAATCATTTCTTCAAAATTCTTAAGGTCGTCTCATCCGGCGCCCGAATGATCATGCACCGCCTAGGGCAAGGGTAGATTCATCAATCTATTCGGCTCAAGTGCCCCAGACGGCTCACGAATCGATTCTTCAAAATTCTTAAGGTCGTCTCATCCGGTGCCCGAATGATCATGCACTGCCTAGGGCAAGGGCAGATTCATCAATCTATTCGGCTCAACTGCCCCAGCCGGCTCATGAATCGATTCTTCAAAATTCTTGCCCCAGTTGGCTTATGAATCATTTCTTCAAAATTCTTAAGGTTGTCTTATCTGGCGCTCGAATGATCATACACCGCCTAGGGCAAGGGCAGATTCATCAATCTATTTGGCTCAAGTGCCCCAGACGGCTCACAAATCGATTCTTCAAAATTCTTAAGGTCGCCTTATCCGGTGCCTGAATGATCATGCACCGCCTAGGGTAAGGGCAGATTCATCAATCTGTTCGACTCAACTGCCCCAGCCGGCTCATGAATCGATTTTTCAAAATTCTTAAGGTCGTCTCATCCGGCGCCCTAATGATCATAAACCAACTGGGGCAAGGGCAGATTCATCAATATATTTGGCTCAACTGCCCCAGACGGCTCATGAATTGGTTATTCAAAATTCTTAAGATTCATCAATATATTCAGCTCAAGTGCCTCAGACGACTCACGAATCGATTCTTCAAAATTCTTAAGGTCGTCTCATCTGGCGCCCGAATGATCATGAACCAACTGGGGCAAGGCAGATTCATCAATATATTCGGCTCAATTGCCCCAGACGGCTCATGAATCGATTATTCAAAATTCTTAAGATTCATCAATATATCCGGCATCCGAACGATCATGAACCACCTGGGGCCAGGGCAATTTCACCAACACATTCGGCTTGAATGCCCAAAATACTCGGCATATGAATGATAAATCAATATTGTCATAAGATATTCAATCTCTAAAAGCTCAAACACAGCAATGATTTTATCCAAGGTAGTGAAAGGAAAAACATTCTTTAGTAACATAACTTCACAAATTGTGTACAAATGCTGGTGAAATAACAAGGAAATTTTCATTAATAAATTGAGCGCAAATAGTAACCAATTTATACATGAAAACTACCTTGAACCAACAAAAGTCTACCGAACAAAAACTTACATCGGAATTAAAAATACTTAATAAAATTGAAACGTCTCCCAAATCAATCCTCGGGGTCAGATTCAAGTGGCTCAACGCCCACTTGCTTGTAGGGAATTGGCAAGGCCAATGTAACTCCAGCGGCAGCAAGGGTTTTGAGCCACCTATGTTTGAATCCCCGATTCTCGAATTTGGGGACTTTCCTGCCTCAAATGCCGCAGAAGCCTTAGAATCGGCTTTTTCCTTGGCCGCCTTGAGCTCCTCTAACTAAACCTCCACCTTGGCAAGCGCTTCCTTGGCTAACTTGAGCGATTCTTCGCTCGCATTTGCCTTACTCTCGGCGTCAGAGCGGAGTTGTTCAGCTGAGTGAGCCTTTTCCTTCTCTACTTCAGCTCGTGCACTCTCCATTGCGGCTCTCATCACTTCAAACTCGGCCCTACTCTTTTGACTGTTCGCTTCCGTTTGCAAACGATCAATCCTGCCAAGGGCATCATGTAGGCGGCGGCCTAGGTCCGCGATCCTGCCAACCGTTTGTAAAACAAGTTGGGATCGTTATATACCTTAATGAAAACAAATTCAAGAGAATTTGGGATGGTCACTTACCAGGAGCGCCGACTGCACAGATAGGGCTACGGCCATAACATCCGGCACGGCGCGAAAGGCTGCGTTGTTGGTCGGCAAGGAAATTGAAGCTGCCAGGCTCAACGCCATGGCTAGATCCTCAATGGCTGAAGCGTCAGAAGAGATCGACGTATCTCTGACCTTTGGCCGAACAATAAAAGGAGCAACCACGTCTGACTCTTCTAAACGAGGCCATTTGGAAGCAGGGCTAATCTCCGACCCAGCCTCTCCCTCGGCACTACGCCTTTTGCCCTGCTCCTCCGGAATCAGCCGTTCGTCAATGACCTGTTATTCAACTTCTTTCCCTGCTTCAGCCACAGCAACCTGAGCTGTCTCTTCAATAATGGGTACGAAAGCTTTAATCAAGATGGGCTCAGAATGGGCAGCCTCGGCCTTCTTTCGAACAGCCATTCGTTCGGCATTTTTCTTTCACGCCATCTGCGTAAGGTTTTCCCTAGCCATACCTTCAAAAAAATTGCCGGGTAGGTCTCCCAAATTTGCAAAAATATCTCCAGAAGAAAACTCTACCCGACCCGAAATGGACGGTGAAGGCTGGTTAAGTCCAGCAGCCTCGAACGCCGAGCGTATCGCCTCATCGACCTCTTCGGCGACCTCTCCGGTTGGTTCGGCAACTACCTCTACCACCGGCTCTACGTCTTCCCCCGAATCCGAATCTTCGAGGCCAATTTGCCTAAGGCTCTTGAAGCTGGGAAAGAGAAGAGCCAAAAGGTGTTGATCGCCGGATGGAATTGGAATGCCGTCCGCGGCCGAGAATGTAGTATAAGTAGGTTCGTATTGAAGGAGTACGTGAGCAGCTCTCCTTTACTTTTGTACGTTTGGACGGCCGAAGTATCTGAGTGCAGACTTAATTTCCTCAAGAACTGCGTCGTCGGTTGAGGGAAGAATCTTTTTCAATCTGTTACCTGCAAAGAACAAGGGTGATTAAAGGAAAAAAGCCGAATAAAAGGCAGATCAACAAACACGAGGCGTTACGTGGCAACCTGGATCACCCTTCCGTCTGGGAATAGGGTCTAGGTGGTCTTCGCCTTCACCAAACTCCCAATTACCTTGGACATTGACCATTACGTCGTCAACTCTCTTACCAGAACTGGCAAGCATGGTTATCAAGTGATGGTCAGTGTCCTTAGCCCTGAGAAAGTATTGCCCCAGCCGACCGGAAGATTTGGCCAAAGCGTAGCAGTGCCGAATCGCTGGAATGCCAAGGTTGATCCTAAGGCGTCGGTTCAATTCTATCACCCCCATGATGATTTGAAAGAAATTTACATTGGGTTGAGAAGGAATCAGACTCCAATAGCGAAGGACGGACCTAAGCAATGGATGTAGGGGAAAACGGACTCCGCCCTCCACTATGGATAAGAGAGGGAAGACGATCGTATTTTGATCCTCCCTCTCCATATCAAGAGTACTGTCTGTTACAAGAGATAAGTGGACATCGTCGGGAATGGAAAAGTGTTGCCGAAATCCGGAAATACGACCTTCAAAAAGGAGGTCTTTCAAGTGTTTAGCCATTTCCGCAGAGATTCAAGGTTCCGCCGAAATCGAAATGACAAACAGAAAGTAGGATTGCAAAGAAGAGAGAAGAAGACTTACGAGGAGTAAACGGGGCAAGGATGGACGGAGAAGAGTTGCAAAAAATGTGAGTCAGAGAAGGGATACCCGCTGGCGGTCCAAGAGTCTCGAATACTCGACGAAATGTGCACTCGAAAGGACTGAAATTTCAAATCGCAATAAACGCGAGACGCACAAATGAGGCGGGAAAGTGTAATGATGACCGAAAAGGTGTGCGCATTCTGACATTTGTATCGGGGTACGCGAAGCCGCCTGACCTAGTTTGACTTTTTCAATTCAAGACCAAACACGCTGATTAACTATCGTCAATGGGGAGTTCGGGGGGCAATTGTGGGAGCTGAATAATGGCAAAATCAAAAGGTGCGTACCTTAGAAGACTGATGATTAATCGGCTGTATCCTACGAGAATGGGAAGCCGAATATAATATATGTGCCGAATAAGTGTAGATCCTTAGAGTTGAATAAGAGAAAGGACAATGATTAAAAAGTAGGCCCTGGCCCCGAGGATCAAAAGGAACAGGTATAAATACAGGAACAATGGATTGAGAAAGGTATGTAAGAATCACTTCACTTAACTTAGTAAACAAGCTATCTTGAGTGTCTGAATTGACTTGTCCGTCGGAGTGCTAATTCTGGCACCCTCGACCGGAGTGTTTGTATCTTTTCAGGTGACTAGTTGAGGATCACTAGTGTCTCCCAGGATCTGAAGAGTATTTCCAAACCACTTCTCCACAAACGTTTAGCACGAGTCACGGGTTTTCGAAATTACCCAAAAATATTTAGGTGGTGACTCTAATATCTGACAAAGCAGTCTATTTTTGGCATTTGATTCAAAACATCGATTTTCCATAAGAAATTGCCGGATTTGGACTCTTTTTGTGTTTCACTGTTTTACATTGCACTTGTGAAATTAGATTAAGAACCAACAAGTGGAGTCCGAACCGTACAGGCTATTCATTCTTCCAAAAGGGAGCACGAAAAATCGAGCTACAGAGACGCGTTTGGATCTCCTCTCGCGTAAGACAGGTTTGGATCTCAAGTTCACTATTTCTCCTCTCGCGTGAGACGCGTTTGGATCTCAAGTTCACTATTCCTCCTCTCGCGTGAGACTCGTTTGGATCTCAAGTTCAATTTCCTCTTCTCACGTGAGACGCGTTTGGATCTCAATTTTACTTCCACCTCACGCGTAAGACATGTTTGGATTTCAAGTTCACTTTCCTCCTCTCGCGTGAGACGCGTTTGGATCTTAAGTTCACTATTCCATCTCTCGCGTGAGACGTGTTTGGATCTCAAGTTCACTTTCCTCCTCTTGCGTGAGACACGTTTGGATCTCAAGTTCACTAATACTCCTCTCGCATGAGACGCTTTTGGATCTCAAGTTCACTTTCCTCCTCCTGCGTGAGACGTGTTTGGATCTCAAGATCACTATTCATCCTCTCGCGTGAGACGCGTTTGGATCTCAAGTTCACTTTCGTCCTCTCGTGTGAGATATATTTGGATCTTAAGTTCACTTTCCTCCTCTCGCGTGAGACGTGTTAAGATCTGAAGTTCACTTTCCCACTCTTGCATGGGACGTGTGTGGATCTCAAGTTCAGTTTTTTCCTCTCGCATGAGATGCGTTTGGATTTCAAGATCACTATTCCTTCTCTCGCGTGAGACGTGTTTTGATCTCAAGTTCACTTTCCTGCTCTAGCATGAGAAGCGTTTGGATCTCAAGTTCACTATTCGTCCTCTCGCGTGAGTCGCGTTTGGATGTCAATTTCACTTTCCTCCTCTCGCGTGAGATGCGTTTGATCTGAAGTTAACTTTCCTCCTCTCGCGTGGGACACGTTTGGATCTGAAGTTCACTTTTCTCGTCTTGCGTGAGACACATTTGGATCTGAAGTTCACTATTTCTCCTCTCGGGTGAGACACCTTCGGATCATAGGTTCACCTTCCTCCTTTCGCGTTAGACGCGTTCGGATCTCAAATTCACTTTTCTCGCCTCGCGTGAGATGCGTTTGGATTTGAAGTTCACTATTTTTGCTGTCAGGTGAGATGCATTTGGATCTTAAGTTCACTTTCGTCCTCTCGCGTGAGATGTGTTTGGATCTCAAGTTCACTTTCCCCCTCTCGCATAAGACGCGTTGGGATCACAAGCTCACTTTCCTCCTCTCGCGTGAGACACGTTTGGATATCAAGTTCACAATTTGATCTCTTATGTGAGACGCATTTGGATCTCACGTTCACTATTCCTCCTCTTGCGTGAGACACGTCTAGATCTCGAGATCACATTCGTCCTCTAGCGTGAGACGCGTTTGGATCTCAAGTTCACTGTTCCTCCTCTAGCGTGAGACGTGTTTGCATCTCAAGTTCACCTTCCTCCTCTCGCGTGGGATGCATTTGGATCTCAAGTTCACTATTCTTTCTCTCGCGTGAGATGCATTTGGATCTGAAGTTCACTATTCCTCCTCTCGCGTAAAACGCATTTGGATCTAGTTCACTATTCCCCCTCTCACGTGAGACGCGTTTGGATCTCAAGTTCAATGTTCCTCCTATCATGTGAGACGCATTTGGATCTCAAGTTCACTATTCCTTCTCTTGCGTGAGTCGTGTTTAGATATCAAGTTCACTTTCTTCCTCTGGCGTGAGACGGGTTTGGATCTCAAGTTCACTTTTCTCCTCTGGCGTGAGACACGTTTGGATCTCAAGTTTACTTTTCTCATCTCGCGTGAGACGCGTTTGGATCTGAAGTTCACTATTTCTCCTCTCGGGTGAGACGCATTTGGATCTTAAGTTCACTTTCCTCCTCTCGTGTTAGACGCGTTTTGATCACAAGTTCACTTTTCTCGTCTCGCGTGAGACGTGTTTGGATCTAAAGTTCACTATTTCTCCTCTCGGGTGAGACACGTTTGGCTCTTAAGTTCACTTTCCTTCTCTCGTATGAGACGCGTTTGGATCTCAAGCTCACTTTCCTCTTGCATGAGATGCGTTTGGATCTCAAGTTCACAATTTCTCCTCTCGCGTGAGACACATTTGGATCTCAAGTTCACAATTTCTCCTCTCGCGTGAGACACATTTAGATCTCAAGTTCACTATTCCTCCTCTCGAGTGAGACACTTTTGGATCCCAAGATCACTTTCATTTTCTAGCGTGAGACACGTTTGGATCTTAAGTTCACTATTCCTCTTCTCGCATGAGATGCATTTGGATCTCAAGTTCACCTTCCTCCTCTCGCGTGGGACGCGTTTGGATCTCAAGTTCACTATTCCTTCTCTCGCGTGAGATGCATTTGGATCTCAAGTACACTATTCCTTCTCTCGCGTGAGATGCGTTTGGATCTCAAGTTTACTATCCCTCCTCTCGCGTGGACGCATTTGGATCTCAAGTTCACTTTCCTACTCTCGTGTGAGACGCGTTTGGATCAGATGTTCACTTTTCTACTCTCGCGTGGGACGCATTTGGGTCTCAAGTTCACTTTCCTCCTCTCGAGTGAGATGCATTTGGATCTCAAGTTCACTTTTCTCCTCTTGCGTGAGATGCGTTTGTATCTCAAGTTCACTTTGCTCCTCTCACGCGAGACGCGTTTTTATTTGAAGTTCACTTTCCTACTCTCGTGTGGGATGCATTTGGATCTTAAGTTCACTTTGCTTCTCTCGCGTAAGACGCGTTTGGATCTCAAGCTCACTATTGCTTCTCTCGTGTGAGACGTGTTTGGATCTTGAGTTCACTCTCCTCCTCTCGCATGAGACGCGTTTGGATCTCAAGTTCAGTATTCCTCCTCTCTCGTTAGATGCGTTTGGATATCAACTTCACTATTGCTCCTCTCGGGTGTGACGTGTTTGGAAGTGCTGTTCACTTTTCTCCTCTCGCATAAGATGCGTTTGGATCTCAACTTGACTTTCCCCCTCTTGTGTGAGACACGTTTGGATCGCAAGTTCACTTTCTTCCCTCACAGGAGACGCATTTGGATCTCAAGTTCACTTTCCTCCTCTCGCGGGAGCCGCATTTGGATTTCTTGTTCACTTTCCTTCCCTCGCGTGCGACGCGTTTGGATCCCAAGTTCACTTTTCTCTTTTCGCATGAGTCGCGTTTGGATCTCAAGTTCACTATTTCTCCTCTCGGGTGTGACATATTTGAAACACCAGTTCACTTTCCTTCTCTCGCGTGGGACGGGTTTGGATCTCAACTTCACTTTTCTTCTTTCCCGTGAGACGCATTTGGATCACAAGTTCACTATTTCTCCTCTCGGGTGTGACGCGTTTGAAACTCCAGTTCACTTTCCTCTTCTCGCATAAGACGTGTTTGGATCTCAAGTTCACATTCCTTCACTTGCGTGGGACGTGTTTGCATCTCAAGTTTACTATTTTTTCTCTCACGTACAACGCATTTGGATCTCAAGTTCACTTTTCTCCTCTCGTGTCAGGCGTGTTCGGATCTCAAGTTCACCATTTGTCCTCTTGGGTGAGACGCGTTTGGATCTCAAGTTCACTTTGCTCCTCCCATGTGAGACACATTTGGATCTCAAGTTCACTATTCCTCCTCTCACGTGAGACGCTTTTGGATCTTAAGTTCACTTTCCTCCTCCCGCGTGAGTCGCGTTTGGATCTCAAGATCACTATTCGTCCTCTCACGTGAGACGCGTTTGGGTCTCAAGTTCACTTTCCTCCTCTCATGTGAGATACATTTGGATATCAAGTTCACTTTCCTCCTCTCGCGCGAGACGGGTTTGGATCTCAAGTTCACTATTCCTCATCTCACGTGAGATTTGTTTGGATCTCAAGTTTACTTTCCTTCTCTCACATTGGACGCGTTTGGATCTTAAGTTCACTATTCCTCCTCTCACGTGCGACAAGTTTGGATCGCAGGTTCACCTTTCTCCTCTCGCGTAAGACAAATTTGGATCTCAAGTTCACTTTCCCCCTCTCGTATAACACGCGTTTGGATCTCAAGTTCACTTTCCTACTCTTGCGTGGGACACGTTTGGATCTCAGGTTCACTTTCCTCCTCTCGGGTGAGACGTATTTGGATCTCAAGTTCATTATTCCTCCTCTCGCGTGAGACGCGTTTGGATCTCAAGTTCACCTTCCTCCTTTCACGTGGGACGCGTTTGGATCTCATGTTCACTATTCCATCTCTCGCGTGAGACGCGTTTGGATCTCAAGTTCACTATTCCTCCCCTCGTATGAGATGCGGCTGGATCTAGTTCACTATTCCTCGTCTCGCGTGAGACGCGTTTGGATCTCAAGTTCAATGTTCCTCCTATCGCGTGAGACGCGTTTGGATCTCAAGTTCACTATTCCTTCTCTCGCGTGAGTCGTGTTTAGATATCAAGTTCACTTTCCTCCTTTGGCGTGAGACGAGTTTGGATCTCAAGTTCACTTTTCTCCTCTGGCATGAGACACGTTTGGATCTCAAGTTCACTTTCCTCCTCTCGCGTGGGATGCGTTTGGATCTCAAGTTCACTTTTCTCGTCTCGCATGAGACGTGCTTGGATCTGAAGTTCACTATTTCTCCTCTTGGGTGAGACGTATTTGGATCTTAAGTTCACTTTTCTCCTTTCGTGTTAGATGCTTTTTGATCTCAAGTTCACTTTTCTCGTCTCGCGTGAGACACGTTTGGATCTGAAGTTCACTATTTCTGCTCTTGGGTGAGACGCGTTTGGCTCTTAAGTTCACTTTCCTCCTCTCGTGTGAGATGCGTTTGGTTCTCAAGTTCACTTTCCTCCTCTCGTGTGAGATGTGTTTGGGTCTCAAGCACACTTTCCTCTTCTCGCGTGAGATGCATTTGGATCTCAAGTTCACAATTCCTCCTCTTGTGTGAGACGCATTTGGATCTCAAGTTCACTATTCCTCCTCTTGCGTGAGACACGTTTGGATCCCATGATCACTTTCATCCTCTAGCGTGAGACGCGTTTGGATCTCAAGTTCACTATTCCTCCTCTCGCCTAAGACGCGTTTAGATCTCATGTTCACCTTCCTCCTCTCGCGTGGGACGCGTTTGTATATCAAGTTCACTATTCATTCTCTCACATGAGACGCGTTTAGATCTCAAGTACACTATTCCTCCTCTCGCGTGAGATGTGTTTTGATCTCAAGTTCACTTTCATCCTCTCGCGTGAGACACGTTTGGCTCAAATGTTCACTTTCCTGCACTCGTGGGGGACGCGTTTGGATCTGAAGTTTACTTTGCTCCTCTTGAGTGAGATGCGTTTGGATCTCAAGTTCACTTTCCTCCTCCCGCGTGAGATGCGTTTGGATCTCGAGTTCACTTTCCTCCTCTCGTGTGAGATGCATTTGTACCTAAAGTACACTTTCTTACCCTCGCGTTAGACGCGTTTGGATCTCAAGTTCACTTTCCTCCTCTCGTGTGAGACGCGTTTGGATCTCAAGTTCACTATTCCTTATCTCGCGTGAGTTGCATTTGGATCTCAAGTTCACTCTCCTCCTCTCGCGTGAGACTCATTTGGATCTCAACTTTACTATTTCTCCTCTCGGGTGTGACGTGCTTGGAAGTCCTGTTCACTTTCCTCCACTCACATAAGAAGCATTAGGATCTCAACTTCACTTTCCCCCTCTCACGTGAGATGCGTTTGGATCTAAAGTTCACTTTTTCCTCTCGTGGGAGATGCGTTTGGATCTCAAGTTCACTTTTCTCCTCTCGTGGGAGCCGCATTTGGATCTTTAGTTCACTCTCCACCCTTGACGTGGGACGGGTTTGGATCTCAACTTCACTTTTCTTCTTTCACGTGAGACGCATTTGGATCACAAGTTCACTATTTCTCCTCTCGGGTGTGACGCGTTTGAAACTCCAGTTCACTTTCCTCTTCTCGCATAAGACGTGTTTGGATCTCAAGTTCACATTCCTTCACTTGCGTGGGACGTGTTTGCATCTCAAGTTTACTATTTTTTCTCTCACGTACAACGCATTTGGATCTCAAGTTCACTTTTCTCCTCTCGTGTCAGGCGTGTTCGGATCTCAAGTTCACCATTTGTCCTCTTGGGTGAGACGCGTTTGGATCTCAAGTTCACTTTGCTCCTCCCATGTGAGACACATTTGGATCTCAAGTTCACTATTCCTCCTCTCACGTGAGACGCTTTTGGATCTTAAGTTCACTTTCCTCCTCCCGCGTGAGTCGCGTTTGGATCTCAAGATCACTATTCGTCCTCTCACGTGAGACGCGTTTGGGTCTCAAGTTCACTTTCCTCCTCTCATGTGAGATACATTTGGATATCAAGTTCACTTTCCTCCTCTCGCGCGAGACGGGTTTGGATCTCAAGTTCACTATTCCTCATCTCACGTGAGATTTGTTTGGATCTCAAGTTTACTTTCCTTCTCTCACATTGGACGCGTTTGGATCTTAAGTTCACTATTCCTCCTCTCACGTGCGACAAGTTTGGATCGCAGGTTCACCTTTCTCCTCTCGCGTAAGACAAATTTGGATCTCAAGTTCACTTTCCCCCTCTCGTATAACACGCGTTTGGATCTCAAGTTCACTTTCCTACTCTTGCGTGGGACACGTTTGGATCTCAGGTTCACTTTCCTCCTCTCGGGTGAGACGTATTTGGATCTCAAGTTCATTATTCCTCCTCTCGCGTGAGACGCGTTTGGATCTCAAGTTCACCTTCCTCCTTTCACGTGGGACGCGTTTGGATCTCATGTTCACTATTCCATCTCTCGCGTGAGACGCGTTTGGATCTCAAGTTCACTATTCCTCCCCTCGTATGAGATGCGGTTGGATCTAGTTCACTATTCCTCGTCTCGCGTGAGACGCGTTTGGATCTCAAGTTCAATGTTCCTCCTATCGCGTGAGACGCGTTTGGATCTCAAGTTCACTATTCCTTCTCTCGCGTGAGTCGTGTTTAGATATCAAGTTCACTTTCCTCCTTTGGCGTGAGACGAGTTTGGATCTCAAGTTCACTTTTCTCCTCTGGCATGAGACACGTTTGGATCTCAAGTTCACTTTCCTCCTCTCGCGTGGGATGCGTTTGGATCTCAAGTTCACTTTTCTCGTCTCGCATGAGACGTGCTTGGATCTGAAGTTCACTATTTCTCCTCTTGGGTGAGACGTATTTGGATCTTAAGTTCACTTTTCTCCTTTCGTGTTAGATGCTTTTTGATCTCAAGTTCACTTTTCTCGTCTCGCGTGAGACACGTTTGGATCTGAAGTTCACTATTTCTGCTCTTGGGTGAGACGCGTTTGGCTCTTAAGTTCACTTTCCTCCTCTCGTGTGAGATGCGTTTGGTTCTCAAGTTCACTTTCCTCCTCTCGTGTGAGATGTGTTTGGGTCTCAAGCACACTTTCCTCTTCTCGCGTGAGATGCATTTGGATCTCAAGTTCACAATTCCTCCTCTTGTGTGAGACGCATTTGGATCTCAAGTTCACTATTCCTCCTCTTGCGTGAGACACGTTTGGATCCCATGATCACTTTCATCCTCTAGCGTGAGACGCGTTTGGATCTCAAGTTCACTATTCCTCCTCTCGCCTAAGACGCGTTTAGATCTCATGTTCACCTTCCTCCTCTCGCGTGGGACGCGTTTGTATATCAAGTTCACTATTCATTCTCTCACATGAGACGCGTTTAGATCTCAAGTACACTATTCCTCCTCTCGCGTGAGATGTGTTTTGATCTCAAGTTCACTTTCATCCTCTCGCGTGAGACACGTTTGGCTCAAATGTTCACTTTCCTGCACTCGTGGGGGACGCGTTTGGATCTGAAGTTTACTTTGCTCCTCTTGAGTGAGATGCGTTTGGATCTCAAGTTCACTTTCCTCCTCCCGCGTGAGATGCGTTTGGATCTCGAGTTCACTTTCCTCCTCTCGTGTGAGATGCATTTGTACCTAAAGTACACTTTCTTACCCTCGCGTTAGACGCGTTTGGATCTCAAGTTCACTTTCCTCCTCTCGTGTGAGACGCGTTTGGATCTCAAGTTCACTATTCCTTATCTCGCGTGAGTTGCATTTGGATCTCAAGTTCACTCTCCTCCTCTCGCGTGAGACTCATTTGGATCTCAACTTTACTATTTCTCCTCTCGGGTGTGACGTGCTTGGAAGTCCTGTTCACTTTCCTCCACTCACATAAGAAGCATTAGGATCTCAACTTCACTTTCCCCCTCTCACGTGAGATGCGTTTGGATCTAAAGTTCACTTTTTCCTCTCGTGGGAGATGCGTTTGGATCTCAAGTTCACTTTTCTCCTCTCGTGGGAGCCGCATTTGGATCTTTAGTTCACTCTCCACCCTTGACGTGGGACGGGTTTGGATCTCAACTTCACTTTTCTTCTTTCACGTGAGACGCATTTGGATCACAAGTTCACTATTTCTCCTCTCGGGTGTGACGCGTTTGAAACTCCAGTTCACTTTCCTCTTCTCGCATAAGACGTGTTTGGATCTCAAGTTCACATTCCTTCACTTGCGTGGGACGTGTTTGCATCTCAAGTTTACTATTTTTTCTCTCACGTACAACGCATTTGGATCTCAAGTTCACTTTTCTCCTCTCGTGTCAGGCGTGTTCGGATCTCAAGTTCACCATTTGTCCTCTTGGGTGAGACGCGTTTGGATCTCAAGTTCACTTTGCTCCTCCCATGTGAGACACATTTGGATCTCAAGTTCACTATTCCTCCTCTCACGTGAGACGCTTTTGGATCTTAAGTTCACTTTCCTCCTCCCGCGTGAGTCGCGTTTGGATCTCAAGATCACTATTCGTCCTCTCACGTGAGACGCGTTTGGGTCTCAAGTTCACTTTCCTCCTCTCATGTGAGATACATTTGGATATCGAGTTCACTTTGCTCCTTTCGGGTGAGACGCGTTTGGATCTCAAGTTCACTTTCCTCCTCTCATGTGAGACGCGTTTGGATCTGAAGTTCACTTTTCCACTCTTGCGAGGGATGCGTTTGGATCTCAAGTTTACTTTCCTCCTCTCACGTAAGACGCGTTTGGATCTCAAGTTCACTATTCCTCCTCTCTCGTGAGACGCGTTTGGATCTGAAGTTCACTATTCCTTCTCTCGCGTGAGATGCGTTTGGATCTCAAGTTCTCTATCCCCCTTTTGCATTGGACGCGCTTGGATCTCAAGTTCACTATTCGTCCTCTCGCGTGTGATGAGTTTGGATCGCAAGTTTACTTTTCTCCTCTCGTGTGAGACAAGTTTGGAACTCAAGCTCACTTTCTCCTTTCGTATGAGACGCGTTTGGATCTCAAGTTCACTTTCCTACTCTGGCGTGAGACACGTTTGGACCTCAAGTTCACTTCCTCCTCTCGCGTAAGACACATTTGGATCTCAAGTTCACTTTCTTCCTCTCACGTGAGACGCGTTTGGATCTGAAGTTCACTATTCCTCCTTTGGCGTGAGACGCGTTTGGATCTCAAGTTCACTTTCCTCCTCTCATGTGAGATGCATTTGGATCTCAAGTTCACTTTCCACCACTCGCGTGAGACACATTTGGATTTCAAGTTCACTTTCCACCTCTCGCGTGAGACACATTTGGATCTGAAGTTTACTTTCCTCCTCTTGTGTGAGATGCATTTGGATCTCAAGTTCACCTTTCCCCTCTAGTGTGAGACGTGTTTGGATCTCAAGTTCACTATACCTCCTCTCGTGTGAGACGCGTTTGGATCTTTAGTTCACTTTTCTTTTCTTGCGTGGGACGCATTCGGATCTCAAGTTCACTATTCCTTCTTTGGTGTGCGACGCGTTTGGATCTCAAGTTGACATTTATCCTCTTATGTGAGACGCATTTGGATCTCAAGTTCACTATTTCCCCTCTCGGGTGAGACCGGTTTGGATCTCAAGTTCACTTTCCTCATCTTGCGTGAGATGTGTTTGGATCTCAAGTTCACTTTCCTCCTCTCGCATAAGAGGCCTTTGGATCTCAATCTCACTTTGCTCCTCTTGCGTGAGACGCATTTGGATATCAAGTTCACTATTCCCCTTTCGTGTGAGACGCATTTGTATCTAAAGTTCACTTTCCTCCTCCCGCGTGGGACGCGTTTGGATCTCAAGCTCACTTTTGCCCTCACACGTGAGATGCGTTTGGATCTCAAGTTCATCACTTCTCCTATTAGATGAGACGCTTTTGGATCTCAAGTTCACTTTCCTTCTCTTACGTGGGACGCATTTGGATCTCAAGTTCGCCTTCCTCCTCTCGCGTGGGACGCTTTTGGATCTCAAGTTCACTTTTCCTCCTCTCGCGTGAAAAGTGTTTGGATCTCAGTTTCACTTTCCACGTCTCACGTGAGACGTGTTTTGATCTCAAGTTCACTTTCCGCCTCTAGTGTGAGATGTGTTTGGATCTCAAGTGCACTATTCCGCCTCTTACATGCGACGCGTTTGGGTCTCAATTTCACTTTTCTCCTCTCGCGTGAGACGCGTTTCGACCTCAAGTTCACTATTTCTCCTCTCGGGTGAGACTCGTTTGGATCTCAAGTTTACTTTCGTCCTCTCGTGTGAGACAAGTTTGGATCTCAAGTTCAGTTTCCTCTTCTCGCGTGAGACGCGTTTGGATCTAAAGCTCACCCTCCTCCTCTGGCGTGAGACACGTTTGGATATCAAGTTTACTCTTCTTCCTCTCGTGTGAGACGCATTTGGATTTCAAGTTCACTTTCCTCCTCTCGCGTGGGACGCATTTGGATCTCATGTTCACTATTCCTCCTCTTGCGTGCGACACAATTGGATCTCAAGATCACTATTCCTCTTCTCGCGTGAGGCACGTTTCGATCTCAATTTCACTATTCCTTCTCTCGCGTAAGACGCGTTTGGATCTCAAGTTCACTATTCCTCCTCTCGTGTGAGATGCGCGTGGATGTCAAGATCACTTTCCTCCTCTCGCGTGAGACGCCTTTGGATCTCAAGTTCACTATTCCTCCCCTCGCGTGGGACGTGTTTAGATATCAAGTTCACTATTTCTCCTCTCACGTGAGACGCGTTGGGATCTCAAGTTCACTATTCATTCTCTTACGTGGGACGCATTTGGATCTCAGGTTCACTATTCCTCCTCTCGCGTACGACGCGTTTTGATCTCAGGTAAACTTTTCTTCTCTCACGTTTGATGCATTTGGATCTCAAGTTCACTATTTTTCCTCTCAGGTGAGACGCGTTTGGATGTTAAGTTCACATTCCTCTTCTTGCGTTAGACGCTTTTGGATCTCAAGTTCACTTTCCTCCTCTCGGGTAGGACACGTTTGGATCTCAAGTTCACTTTCCTCTTCTCGTGTGAGATGCGTTTGAATATCAATTTCACTTTTCTCCTCTCGCGCGAGAGGCGTTTGGATCTCAAGTTCACTTGCGTTTGAATCTCAAGTTCACTATTCCTCCTCTCGCGTGAGACACGTTTGGATCTCAAGTTCACTATTCCTTCTTTCGTGTGAGACGCGTTTGGATGTCAAGTTTACTTTCCTCCTCTGGCGTGAGACGGGTTTGCATCTCAAGTTCACTTTTCTCTTCTAGTGTGAGTCGCGTTTGGATCTCAAGTTCACTATCCTCCTCGCGCATGAGACGCGTTTGAATCTTAATTTCACTTTCCTCCTCTCACGTGAGACATGTTTGGATCTCAAGTTCACTGTTCCTCCTCTCGCGTGAGACGCGTTTGGATCTCAAGTTCACTATCCTTCTCTCGCGTGAGACGCGTTTGGATCTCAAGTTCAATATTCCTCCTCTCGCGTGAGATGCGTTTGGATCTCAAGTTCACTATTCCTCCATTGGTGTGAGATGCATTTGGATCTCAATTTCACTATCCTCCTCTCACATGAGACGCGTTTGGATCTCAAGTTCACTTTTCTCCTCTCGCGTGAGATGCGTTTAGATCTCAAGTTCACTATTCCTCTTCTCTTATGTGAGACGCATTTGGATCTCAAGTTCACTATTCCTTCTCTCACGTGAGATGCTTTTGGATCTCAAGTTCATTATTCTTTCTCTCGCGTGAGACATGTTTGGATCTCAAGTTCACTTTTCTTCTCTCGCGTGGGATGCGTGTGGATCTCAAGGTCACTATTCTTGCTCACGGGTGCGACGCGTTTGGGTTTGAAATTCAGTTTTCTTCTCTCGTGTGAGACGCGTTTGGATCTCAAGTTCACTTTCCTCCTCTCGCGTGGGACGTGTTTGGATCACAAGTTCACTATTCCTCCCCTCGCGTGCGACGCGTTTGGATCTGAAGTTCACTTTTCTCCTCTCACGTGAAATGCGTTTTGAACTCAAGTTCACTTTCCTCCTCTCGTGTGGGACGCTATAGATACCCCAATTTTGACCGGCCCTATGACTTGGATGCTTTGTTTTGATTACCCGATGATGACAATTAGAATGTTTTTCTTACAGAATCGTCGGTAAGAGAGATGAAATTTGAACTTTAATCCCAATTTTCACCATTATGGCCAAATTGTTTTAAAATACTGAATATTTCATTAGTTTAATATTTTTGTAATTTTGCATAATTTTATGTGTTTGTTCATATTTTTGGTGTTTTTATATAAATTGGTATAAATTATATATTTTATATATATAAAAGAAAATAATAAAAAAAGTTATATTATTATATTATATGTTTAATATTATTATATTATCTGTTTAGTATTTTGGTCTAAATTATATATTTTATATATTATATTATATATATATTATAAAAAAAATAATAAAAAATTGTTTGATGTCGGTCACCCCTCGGCTGCCGACGTAAAAAATTAGGCATATATATATTTATATTATTATAATTATTATCATTGTATTATTATTATATTATATGCATATAGATGAGGCATATATTGTATTATTATTATTATTATTATATTATATTTTGGTTATATAAGGACAAAGAGGGAGATGCTCAGTAGGGGGCAAACAATTTGATTCACGAGAGAGTTAGAAAGAGCTAGAGGTGAAAGAGAGAAAACATTAAACATTTCAATCTTGAGCCAAAATACTTCCAAGCTTACATAACTACCAAAATTTTTCATTTCCATACACCAAAAACACTCCAAAAATTCTGATATAGCCAAAGATCAATTGCCTTGATCATAAGGAAGAGTGTTTAGTGATTGAAAGTGAGAAAAATTAGAGAGTTAGCCACTTTCCATACCATAAACTCCATAATTTCGAATTGAGGATTTGAGAACACACTTCCTACAGTTAAGGGTGATCAAGAGGGAGTTTGTGAACTAAGGAGTTCATCCTTTCCTTGGAAGGTGAATTTCACAAACTTTTTATTTTCTTGCATTTCTTACTTATCTTGCTCTTTTGCTTTGATTTATTGTTGTATTTTATATTGTTGTAATCTAATTGAAAGTGGTGAATTGATGTCCCATATACGTTGTTTTTAGCATAAGAAAAAGACCTTCCATGCTAAATGGTTTAATCTCTTCGGAGTTTCATTACTAGGGCATTACATCTCTCACATGCCAAGAACAACTTATTGTTTGACGCTTCTTTCCACTTAGAGGACTTAAACTCACCATTGGACTTAATGAATTAAAGAACGGATGGTAATTTAAAATTGAGTAACTAAAATTGAGGCTAAAATGGTGCAAGATAATAATTTGGTTGTGCTTTATCGGATGTTAATTGAACACATGGAAACTTGAGGCAGTTTATACTCATTAGTGATGAAATGATTCAAGTTTCCAAGGTCACCACTTCCCTTGATCAATTCATGAAAGGGAATAGGTTAGAGTCATATTTTGTTGCATTTATTGAACTTGCACACTTTGATTCACAAGCCATCATGCAATGAAATTGCTTGAGTTAGTGGTTTGTGGCTTAAGTTTACTTCTCCTTTGATTCATTCATGAAAAGGAGGGGTGAGTTGTGCAGACAATCCTGAAGAATACCCTATACATGCTCTGTTTGTCCTCTGTTGCAACAAGGTGAATTGGGTAGCAGTGGCCGACAAGCCACTTTCCATGGCCAGTAGTGGCCGGCAGACCACCTTTGATGGCCGACATCCCTCACCAATGGCCGGTCGGTCACTAATGCAAAATTCAGCAGTGTGTTCCTTTGGCGGAGTAGAGCCATTCTAGAAGTAGGCAACAATGTATGTGTTCTATTGTTCAATAGAGGCTCTCTAGAAGCAAAACAGTAAATTGAGCATGCGCATGAACTTTCCTTGCTTCCCGAGGTGGAGTAATTAGTTGTTTAGCTTACTTACTTCTTTTAATTATACTTGTGTTATAATTATTTAATTAGCTAAAGTAGTTAATTAGTTCTGAGTAATTTGTTTCATTTGGTTTGTAATAGTTAATTAATTAGTTTAGCTTAAATAGTTAGTGTAGACACCCCATTTTTGACCAGCCTTAAGTCTCAGACGTCACCGATTGAGCGCTCGGTGATGATGTATTTGGTGCTCATTCTGAGGTTGTGGAGTCTCGGCTGAGAGCCTTGCCTCCGAACTTCGGGGCTCTTTTGTGTCTTGCCTCGGTTTGCGAACTAGGTCCTATTTTTCTTGTTTTCTCTTCCCGAAGGGAGAGAGAGGTCTCGTAGACCATCTCTTAGTGGCCGTAGGCTACGTTTCGTGGCCGTAGGCCATTTTTCCTATTTGGAGACCAGTTTTCGATTTTCGGAGCCGTCGGCCGTGTGCCTCAATTCGGGACCGCTTGACTACCTCCGTTTGCTCCGATTTTTGGCACACACCTTGTTCCCTCTCTTTTGAGGGACACTGTGGCCCGAGAGACCACCTTCGTGGTCGCACGCCACCTCTGGTGCCTAACAGCCTATTTTCGGGGCCCCAGACCGCGCGTTTTGGTCCCCGAACCCTCGTTTTGCATCGGTTGGGGTTCATTTTTGGCATGGACCCTATTCTCATTGTTAGGAAGGTGGTAGGATGGTGGGAGACCAGTAATTCTTTTGAAAATTATTTTCTCTCTCCTCTAGCCGATTTTCTTGACAGAAAGCTGGTTTTCCTCACTTTTGAGCCATAATTTCTGGTCTCCCATACCACCATTGTGTTGTGCCCATTTGGGAGGCCACCAATATGGACAGGCCGACCAGTATTTCTTCTTGACCCTTTTGAACCTTGCTAAAAAGCTGGTTTTCCTCTCTCTTGGGTCATATTTTCTGGTCTCCCACCATACAGCTATATTCTACTTATCTGGGAGGCCGCCTTTCTGGTATGGCCGACTAGCTTTGCACATTGACCCTTTTGACCCCTGGTCGGCCGACCAGGGGGAGTGGTCGGCCGACCACCCTAGATGGTCGGCCTACCTTCTCCTTTTTGGTCTTTTTGAATGCAACACAACTGTGCCAACTGTGTAGCATTTGACCCATTGTCCGAGATTTTGCCCCTTTGTTTGTCTTCTTAAGGAAGATTTGATCCTTTTGCTTAGCTTCAAGGAGAAGCTTGACCCCTTTGGTCTAGCTTTGTCAAGAAGCTTGACCTTTTTGGTTAAGCTTCTTTGAGAAGCTTTGACCCTTTCTTGAGGCTTCTCCAAGCAGCCTTGGCTCTCTTCCTCTATAAAACAAACCTTTCCTCTCCATTTGCAAGGGTTAGAAACTTTGGGCTGAGGCATACACATACTCCCCTCCATAACTCTCTTCTTCAACCTCAAAATCCCATTGTTCTTGCACCCATTACACTACACCTCATAGCCTACCACCTCCACCATCCACTCGAGCACCTTGGGACTGATTTTCAGAGGTTGAGAGCCCACTTTCTTGGTCCAGAAGTTGCTGCATTGCTGTGCTACAAGGGTAAGTCTCCATTTTCCCCATTTTGACATTATTTTGCTCCATTCTTTAGTCCTATTTGCAAGCATTTTTGGACTTCGACATAAACTGAAAAAAGTCTTGTTTGATCTTCTAAACATGTTTGTTTAAGAACTTTTTTCTGTTTGGGGTCATCTTCCCCCTTGTATGCTCCATTTCCTCATGTTTAGGGCTATGCATTAGAGCATTTGCGTTGGCCTTGGTTTGGCCTTTTGGCCACTGAAATCCAGTGGATTTTCAGTGGCCAATATGTGTTTTTGAGCTCCAAAATCAGAGAGAGGTGACCCTCTCACCCCTTGTTCTCTTTACTAGCTTTATTGGCCTTCCAAAGGAGCTCCATTTTACATGCTTTGAAGTCTTGTTTCAGGCCATTATTTGTGAGTTTTAAGGTCTGCCTTGACTCTGTCTGGAGCCCCTTTAGCCATATTTTGTGTCTATGATGCATGTGTAGAACAACCCCATTCAAGGCCTTTCAAAGGGGCCTTTATTTGCATGTTTCCTAGACCCATTTTAGGCCCTTTTTAGTGGGCTTTAGGACCCTCAGAATCTTTGTCCAGAGGTAGTTTTATCATTTGGTGTGTCCATCATGTATGTGTAGAATAACCCCTTGTATGGCTTTCCAAAGGTGCCCATCATTCTTGCATACATGGATTGAGTTTCAGTGAGTATTTGGGCATATTTTGGCATGGCATACTTCTGTTTTTGGCTGGTTTAGTGAGATCTGATATGCTTCATATAGGTGTAGTACAACTCATGGTTCACTAGCCTATGTTGCACATTGTTTTGACCCTTCATGTTAGCACTTTTTGGCCATGTCTTAAACTGATTTTGTGCTTATTTTGGACTGCCCTAGCTCTATTTTTAGGTTTCATGGTTGAATGATGTTTGTTTTGCATGCTTGTAGTTCAATACCCATGCTTAACTTTGAGTCTTGAGGTCCATTCGATGCATATACTGAGGTGTGTTCATGTTTTGGGTCCATTTTGTATCATATTTTAGAGCCTATATGAATGCTATATTTCCATGTTTTGCACTCCTTAAATGCGTTTGAGAGTCGGGCTTGTATGCCTCATTTGCCGACCATTGAATGAGCTTTATTTCGTTGCATTTCGAGCCATCATTTTAGGCTATTTTCCCACTGTTTCAGACCTTCCTAAGGTCTGTTTGGGATTGGTTTTGCCACTGGTGCATTGCTTTGGGTACCTCTAGTGTAACGCACTTCACTAGTTTCGGTACCCGGGTCTCCTAGCTTGCATTGTGTGACATGTTTGCATGTTTTGGGACCATCTTTTATCACATTTCAGAGCTGTATCATGTGTAATTTTATGCCATGTTTCATCCTTTGCCATGCTTAGTTAGAGTTGCATGTTATGCCTTAGGATCGGTCCTTTGCATCCGTGCATGTTTGCATGTGTTTTGGTTGTCTCATTTCCATCCTATGGCCACTGATTTGGGAGTGGCTGAGGTTCACACACTTTGGTTTAAGTCCATCTTGCATTTGTATATGCCATTTAGTTCATGTGCGCATGATAGTCTTCGTAAGTGCATTGTGTATGCCATATTATGTCACGTGCATTGTGTATGCCATTTTAGTCCACAGCATTATGTATGCTAGGTTGCATGATTAGTCACATTGTGTATGCCATCTCATTACATTGTGTTTGGAGTAGGGTTTAGTCCAAACACGGGAAACGAGAAACGTTGCGTACTCCAAGTGACAAAACGTGTCTCAATTCCCAGTCGCCGACACTCCGGATTACACATGATGGAGTTTAGGCCTTGTTGTGTTTTCATGTGCATTCATTTCACAATGAGTCGTGCAATTTGACTCCTCGGCCATCATGCATCGGGTTGCATGATTGGTGGCACGAGGATCGAGGTGTACATATATTTGTGAAAATACTTTGCCATGCCCCTTTCTTACTCTCTGTTGCAGCAAAGCAGAAATCAGCAGCCTTCTAGAGCTTTGCACAGCATTCTGGGATTAATTGCAAACAGAGGCAAACCGGGGCATCGTAAGGAATTTCCCGACCAAGGCAACTCAAGCATGCATCTTTCATCATTCGGAACAGAGCTGAGGCGGTCCATGAATTTGCATACTAGTTTACTGCTTTCCTAGTTAATTTGTTAATTAATTAGGATTTTGTATTTATGAGGACTGTATTATTTATTCAGACTGTAAGCGAGGGCAATGTTGTAATAAGTGTGCGTGGGTGTGATGTATGTCTTCCAACCCCACGTCTTTCTCCCTTTTATTTACCAGCTTATGATGGTTAGATTAGGGCATATTTCAATTAGCATACAGTATGATAGCATGTTTGCATTCATTTATCTGTCTTGCATGCACCGGGCTCGGCGCATCATACTAACTGCATTGTATTTCAATTCCGAGTTGAATACTTGTTAGCTGTAGCATTTCACATGCCATCTTTAGAATAGCTGAGCCTATCTTAGTTGCATTTTTGCATGTGTTGCATTAGGCATTTCTGTATAGTTAGGATCATGCATGGATTTCAAACATAGCTTTTGTTTTGGCTTCAAGTACTCGGTAAGTGTTTATGCTTTAGCATCCTTGCATGCGTGTGAGTGACTGCCATGATAGCATGCTTACCATGAGGCTATTTGCTTATGTGATATACTTGCCTGAATGCCTATGGGTGAAGGTTGGATTATCTGAATTGGAATAATGCATTAACTGTGAGTTTTAAGCCTACTAGATAGTGGCAAAACCATGTTTTCTAAGCCCACCCGAGGGTGGCAAAATCTGCATTTTAAGCCTACTTGTGAGTAGCAAACCGCTTTAAAAAACAAACATGAAATGTTTTGTTCCAATTCAGGCGATCCAATCTATACTTGTATGCTGTGCGCATCACATAGTAAATCTAGGCTAACAACCGGAATAAGAACGCATAATGTTTTCAAAACTAGATATCATGGTTAGTAGAGGCCGATCTTTGATCGGGCGAGCGGGGGTGCTCACGAAGTGACCTTCCCCAATCGTACCCAAGTTCCCGAGCCGAGGCAACTTTGGTGATGACGGACACATGGCCTTAGGCAAACGAGTCAGGGTTTCCTAAATTCCCCAAAATAAAATATTTAGGTGGCGACTCTGTATCTGGCAAAGCAGTCCATGTTTGGCACTTCTTTAAAAAAAAAAATGTTTTCAAAAACGATTTGCCGGATTTGGACTCTTTGATGATTCATCGGTCTTGCATTGCACTCTGCGAGATTAGATACAGGACCGTGACATTTGAGTCCTGAACCGTAGTGAGCCCATAATTGAACAAAACGGGATTTATCCTCCCGCGACGTTTGGGAACGTCTACAGTTTCTGGCGACTCTGCTGGGGACTTTAGAGAACTTGACTCGAACTCATGATATCTGGTTTTGACTACACTTGTGTGTTTCTTTGCATTGCATGTGCATTGGTGCGCCTAGGACACCGTGTTTGCCGTATGCTATTCCTGAACGGTTTGTCGGCAGCTCGTTTCGAGAAGCGTGCCATAAGGTTGACCAGTTGCGGGCTCTGCCACGACGGGAACACAAATCCCGGTTTTATCGGGGCACCCTTTTTGACCATTCGACCTAGTGCATATCAGAATCCATAGTGACTATTCCAAACTAGGACAGGTTACTTACCCGATCATAGGTTGTTTGAAACCACTGTGTGCATAATGAAAACCTAGCTCCTGACAAACTAGGACAGGGAAACCCTACCCTAACATAGGGGTGTTTTGGATCTCACTTGCTTGTTATGTGCTTTTAGAGTGCGTCTCTACAGGGAATGCATGTATCAGTTTGCAAGTTCGGGCATCAGGCCTGCGGGCACCAATTCAGTATTTTTGGGAATTAGTTATCTGCGGGTATCAGATTCAGTTTGGGAACAGTGATTTGGGGATAATGATTAGTGTTGGAGAACAGCATTTTCAGCTTATCAACTGTGTGTTGTGATGCCCAACTGTGTGTTGTGTATTTATTTTAAGCCGTTATGCTGTCCGTTCGTCTGGTTGTTTGTTTTTTTATTATTGCTTTATTTATCTTTTTGCTAGGTAGTTTAGCACAATTGCTTCAGACCAAGCAGATATTCCCCAAGCACTCTGGGAAAGAGGTCGCCGACTCAATCGATCTGAAGGTCTGGTTGACGGACAACCAGTGTTCCACTCTCTACCCCCGATTATCAGATGGAGGCTGAGAAAACGCAGTGTGTCTAAGCAGAGGTTGCCACAGCAGTGGTCTACCCCATCAGTGGATAGTTGGGCTGAGGTCTCAATTATTGCAATAGAGATAGATACACTAGTTAGTCAAATGGATCAGCAGAACACGTCAGGGATGAAGGCAATGATGTGTCAACTCCAAGAGAGCATGAAAGCCATGCAAGAGGACGCTGTCCGTCAAGCAGAATTTGCCAAACAGCAAGCTGTTGTCATGGCCCAACAGGTAGAGCTAATTATTGGGCTGCAATAACAAACTGGGGCATCTGCTTCACATCAAGCTCCTCCACCACCAGGGGTTCAGACACCCGAGGAAACGCCCAATGTCTAGGAAGGTACGGACATTCCGGTAGGGCCGGCTCCACCCCCAATTTCACCCCAGCCATCCAAAACACCTACCAATCTACTGGACTCTCCCTTCGAGTTCGAGGTCAACCCTACCACGTTAAAATTGAGCAAGCTTGAGAAGTTGTTCAAGAAATCCCAAGGGGTGAAGTTTATCCTGGACATTGAGGACGGGTACACCGACGTAGTTGTGTCGCTACCAGATAGGTTCAAAATGCCACAAATCGACCGCTTTGACAGATCTGGGGATCCCATGGTGTATCTTCGGTTATTCTCAGATATACTACGACCAATGGGCCTCACCAGACCGCAAAAGCTTTCATTATTCGACTAAACCCTGTCGGGTGTGGCCGCTATTAGAAGACGATGTTAAGCGGAACTGGGATGAGATGGCTGAGGCTTTCATTGCACAGTACTCCTATAATACGCAAATCGAGATTACAACCCATGATCTTGAGATGACAAGGCAGGAGCCTAAGGAGAGTTTCTCTGAATTCGTAGCCAGGTGGAGGGTGAAGGCCTCAATGATGACCCTAAGGCCTACTAATAAAGATCAAATCCGGATGATTGTGCGCAATCTCCAGCCTAAGCTGATGCAGAAAATGATCGTGCTCCCCTTCCCTACCTTTTCAGATCTGCACGAGATGGGAGTACAAATTGAGGATGCCTTGAAACAGGGCTTGATTGATAATGACAGAGAGCAACCCAGAAGAACTTTCAACCGCAACAACAATACAGGCACCAGCAATGCCGCAAATGCTAGAGCTTCAGAAGTAAGCATGGTCACCACCATTCCCCCTCCAAGACCCATGGCAGCTACACCTTTCTCCGGCGCGTCCGGAAGCAACACACAAACCACCAAATACCAACCTCGAGGCCAAAGGACCTTCACCCCATTATATATGCCCCTGTCCAAGGCTTTGGGGGTATGAATAAGGAAAGGGCACTTAAAGCCTCTGGAGCCGAGGCCATGGCCAAATCCACTCCCTTCCTCTCATAACCCAGCAAAATACTGCGCATATCACCAACAACATGGTCACGACACTGACCAATGTTTTAGACTGCGTCACAAGATCCAGGATCTCGTTGACAAGCAGGTGATTGTGCCTCCCGAAAAACCCAATGTCACAACAAACCCTCTCCTACTGCACAACCAAGCTCTACCCCCCAAACGTATCAACTTTATCCAGACTAAGGTCGTATCTTACGATCCTAGTATATATATGACCCCGTCCCACCTACCCAAGCTGGAGGTGCTCCTTCCTGACTGCACTGACTTGTGCATGTTGGACATCTCCAGAACCTAACCCGGACCAATGGTGGTGACTGTCGAAGACAGAACAGGGGAGATTTCAGGGCATAATGGGATTGTTGAGTCAGAATCAGAGGAATCTGGGAGTTTTACTGAGGAGGTATACAGTCTGAGTGACTACATTCTATCAGTAGGCCAGGTTGGGCCAAATGTGGAATTGCCGGCAGGGGCAGAGCTTTGTGTGATACAGGGGGATGAATCTGGTCAGAGGATAGATGACTTGGCAGCTGTGGAAGGAGACTTTGCTAACCTTCAATTTTTCAATGAACAAGATCCAGAGGGCATGGCAGTCAACTGGTCTGATTTTGAGGAGTCCGCAGAGGTCACCGGGTGGCTTGATGACCTACCAGATGTTGTTGACGAAACTCAGTTGGAATGGGGCCCGGCAGGGGCAAAGACATCAGTTGTGGCCGGAAGGGCCGGAAATCAGAATGCATCGCCGGAGAGCATCGGTGCTAAGAATTTCGCTCAAGATCTGGGCATTTTGAATACAGAAATTATTGAACAGCCAGCTGTACTGACGCAGTTGGAACAAGAAAGATTTGGGGACTCTGAGAGAATCAGGAAAGCTAAAACCCTCGTGGGGACTGAAAGTGCCGTGTGCGCGGGTACAGAGAATGTTGCGAGCATGTGAACGGAAAGTGCTGTGGGTATAATTGTACCGGAGCCGGACAGGTGTCTGTTGGCTGTCGATGGAATGTGGTGGGAGGACAATGATCTATGTCTTGCCCACACGGATGAGGATTGGGGGAGCAACCAGCCAGACGATACCTGGTACATCGACGAAGTCGATCATATGACTAAAAGCGGGCGGTATTTCAAGCCCCCACATCTAGATCAGCCAGAGGTGTCTAGGAAAGATAAGGAGGCAGAGAAATAGAAAGAGAAGCAACTCGAAGAAGAGGTCATACTGAAGCAGTTGAAAAAGATACAAGCAGACATCTCCATATGGGGACCGCTTATGGCATCGCGAGTGCATCAACAAGCTGTCTTATCGGCCATGGACAAGGCCAAGCTCTCAATAGACACCACGCCCGAACAGCTGGTGGGCTTAGTTTTTCCGGGAGGAGCTACCCCGATGTTAACCTTCTCCGACAAGGAGCTGCCACCTGAGGGTGCGAGTCATAACAAACCACTTTACATCTCCGTGTAGTGTAGAAACAAATGGATACCCATGGTACTTGTCGACATAGGGTCCGCCATCAATGTGTGCCCGGCAAGAACTGCATATGCCATTGGTTTAAAGATCGCGGACTTTGTGCCGATAGCCCAGGTGATTCGGGCATATGACAACATAAGCCGAGAAGTAATGGAGACAGTGAAAATTCAGACCAAGGTTGGGCCGGGACAGTGTAGACGTCCCCGAATGCCCCGGGAGGGTGAGGTCCCGTTCCATTCGTTTTGCGGGTCTACTACAGTTCGGACTCAAATTGTCACGGTTCTTAATCTGAACCAAAGAGTCCAAATCTGGCAAATCGTTTTGAGAAAATAGATTTTTAGAAAAAGAAGTGCCAAACATGGACTGCTTTGCCAGATACAGAGTTGCCACCTAAATATTTTATTTTGGGGAATTTAGGAAACCCTGACTCGGTGCCAAAGGCCACGTGTCCGTCATCACCAAAGTTGCCTCGGCTCGGGAACTTGGGTACGATTGGGGAAGGTCAGCTATGAGCACCCCCTCTCGCCCGATCAAAGATCGGCCTCTACTAACCGTGATATCTTGTTTTGAAAGCATTATGTGTTCTTATTCTAGTTATTAGCCTAGAATTACTATGTTATGCACACAGCAAAAAAGTATAGACCAAATTGCCTAAATTAGAACAAAACATTTCATGTTTGCTTTGAAAATGGTTTGCTACTTGCAAGTAGGCTAAAATGCAGGTTTTGCCACCCTCAAGTGGGCTTTTAGAAAAGATGGTTTTGCCACTATCTAGTGGGCTTAAAATTCACAGTTTTAATGCGTTATCCTAATTTAAGCAATTCGACCTCTATCCACAGGCATTCAAGCAGTTATATCACATAAGCAGCTAGCCTCATGGTAATCATGCAATTATGGCAACACTCACACGCATGCGGCATGCTAAAGCATAAAAGCTCACCTAGTACTCCAAGCCAAAATAGAAACCAGTTAGTGATCACATGCATGATCCTAGTTCATATTTTGAAATGGCTAATGCAACACATGCAAAGATGCAATCCAAATAGGCTCGGCTATCCTAAACATGGCATGTGAAATGCTGCAACTAACAAATACTCAATTTGGAATTGAAATACGAGTGCAGTTAGCATGATGTACCGAGCCTGGTGCATGTAAGACAAATGTATGGATGCACGCATGCTAAGCATAAGGTATGCTAATTTAAATATGCCCTAGTCTACCATCATAAGCGGGTAAATAAACGGGAAGAAAGACATGGGGTTGGAAGACATACACACACTCACGCACACTTATTACACAATTGCCCTCACTCGGAGGGTCCGAATAAATATTACAGTCCGAATAAATAATACTAAATTAAATACTACAAAATTTCTAATCTAATTAACAAATTAAATGCAAAGAGAAGATGGCCACAGCCCCCCTCTCGGGATGCGTGAATGATGCATGCTTGGATTTATCTTGCCCCGAAAGCCCGTACCATACCATTGCTGCCTCTGTTTATACTGCCCTGCTTCTCTGGAAACTGCCAAAATCCTGGGACAGGTTCCCTGAACCCTGTAGGACGCCATTGGCTGAAGGGAATACCCACCGGCCATGGAACTTACCCATCGGCTGGGGTTTCACATTATCGGCCACCAATCCATGGCCGGTCGGCACTCTACAGTGCCGGTCGGCAGAAACTCCCTGCAGAAACTGGTTTTTGACAACAACAAGGACAGACAGTGTATGGCATGGAATTCCAAACAAATGTATGCGTGGGCACACTCCCTATCATGCAAGGGACTCGAGGGAGCATGACCCTTGACCCTCGGGCTATTAATCATGCATTTTGATGCGTTGATGGCCTAAGGAGCCAAGGTTGATATTTAATGAAAATGCATGCAACATATAAATGAATACCAAAACCCTATCATGCCAAAGTCAAGGGCCTCGGTGACCGAGAGTTGAGACGCATTACATCACTTATAGTATGAACAATTCTCCCCCCTCGCACTTGGTTTGACACCCCAAACCAAGCAATGCAATGCATGTTATGCAAACATGGCTCGAAAATGCAACATATTACTAAAATGCAAAGCATGCCAAATGTAATGCGACATATCATGGCAAGCATGCAATGTTCCTAACATGCAATGCTACAATGCAATTCATCATGCAATGCTAATATGGTACAATGCACGCATGCAATTAGAGGCAACAAGTCAAACATACAACCATGTCCAAGAAGGGACTTAGACTGAAATGGGAGGCCTCAAACACCCCCCAAAACAGTGGCTAAAAGTGCCTCAAGTGATGGACGAAATGCACTACAAACATGCAAGCCAAAAGAGGGGCCAAAGCTAAGGCATAACAAAGGGCATTCTTCCACCACTAACCCAAACAAACATGGCATGAACTATGCAACCAAGAACAGAATTTTAGCATGCAAAAAGAGCCCCAAAACCCACACATATGGCATCCCGAATGAAACAAACACCTAGGCATACACAATGCACGTTTCAAGGCATAAGAGGGTACAACTTCAAAGCATGAGAGGAGTGATGAATGCAAGTATACAAGCATGGTTTAGGGACTGAAATGATATGCTAAGTGATTCCAAATCACCGAAATAGCCTAACCAATGCATGTTCATGACCCATACCCTTAAGGCTCTCAAGCCAAAATGCAAAGAGGTGACACCAAACATGGCAAGCATGACTGAAACAGCGGCCAACAGATCTTGAACATGGCAAAATGATGCTAATACCTTCATAATATTAGGCTAGATCATGCGAGAATCATGGCCTTAATGTATGGCATACCTCTAGGCAACCTTGAGGAGATACAAAGCAAGTATAACATGCATGAAAGAGATCAAAAAACCCACATGAGACAGAGATAAAACATGTTGTATAAACACCAAATAAGCTCTGAAATGAAGCTAAACAAGATTAGACATGCATGCTACCACATTGAGCCAAATATGCAAACAAGAGAGAGACCAAGGGAGAGGGGTGTCTCTCCCCTATGCAAGACTTCAAACCCTCTTCTTTACCACTAAAAATCCACTGGATTTCAGTGGTGAAAAGAACCAAACACTCAAGCAAATAAAGCCTAACAATGGAAGCACCAAAAGGGCCAAACAAGGCCTAAGAGGGTGAGTTCGACCCCCAATGCAAAAACACCCTTAATGAAAGTTCTTAAGAAGGAAAATATAAGACTTTTTTATGTTATACTCAAAGCTTGAATCAATATGCAAGACAGGTCAAAAGCCAATGCAAGATTGGGGAAACTAAAGTGAAAATCTTACCCTTGAAGAACACTTCAAGAACAGTTGGTCCAGCCACACTCTTCTGAGCAAAATTAGTCCAAAGTCTCAAAAAACAACCCTCAATGCCTCTCAATCTCAGAGCAAGGTGTAATGGTGTGTGTATTAGTGCAAAAGTAAGGTCAAAATGCACTTTTAGGCCAAGAAAACACACACAAGGGAGGAGAGAGAGGGAAATATAGAGAGAGAGTGTGTGTATAAGATGTATATGTATATAAGCTCTGGTTTTTTTATGTTCAAAACTCTAACATCAACAATGGAAGAAGAGAGGTGCTTAAATAGGCAAAAGGAAATGATTTAAGCTTCTCAAAGAAGCTAAATGAAAGGGGCAAAGGGGGCAAGGAGGTCAAGGCTTCTTGAGGAAGCTAAGACAACTGGCCAAGCTTCTTGAGGAAGCTTTGACAAAGGGTCAAGCTTCCTCAAGAAGCTTTGACCAAAAAGGGGGCAAAAGGGGCAAAACAGCCACTCCATGCACGGGGAGGAGTGTTGGTGCATTCCAGCTGGCACAGCTGGCATGCACCAAGTTTGAAGGGTGCAAAAGGGTCACACCGGCCAGCAAAAAAAGTCACCGGCCAGAGCAAAGTGCCGGTCGGCAAAATATAGTGCCGATCGGCCATTGGTTTTGAGAAACCACTACCGGTGGCACCAATAAATGGCCGATGATGTGAGGGGACAGCCGGTGGGGTGTGGGAATGGCCAACAAGCCATTCCCTGCCTTTCAAGGCAAAAAAACGAGTGTTTGGTGCAAAAGCAGACACCGAAAAGTCGAGTCGAGAGATCCTGAGGCGAGGCGCGCAGCCGAGACCTCTGGGAACTCGAGATAAACACAAGCACGGATGATCACCGAGTGTTCCAACGGTGACGTCCAAGTCTTGAGGACGGTCAAAAATGGGGTGTCTACAGTTGCTCCTCTTTGACAGAACTCGAAAGTCATAACAATGACGGGAGTGAATGTCAAAGCCCAGAGACGACCCATTTTTGACAAGGTCGAAGACTTAGATAGACATGCAAGACAAGCAGGACATGTGCCCGAAGGCAGGGGCAAAATGCAAGACAATGCACAAAGCCGAACATAACTTATGATCATGCAAAGAAAACTGTAACGAAGCCCACATGCAACAGTTTTAAGCTAGCACACACCAAACTACACTACAATGCAGAAAGGATGTAAGAGAATTATACGATTCTCGATATGTCTCACTCGGAGTATACTACACATGTCCGGTTCGTCGGGTTGCACCAGCCTTAAATGAACCGTACATACAATATCGTGCCTGCAAAGAAAACAAACTTAACGGGTACAATATCGTTAGCAACATGCATATTAATGTACTTGAAAATGCGTGACAACGCAAAGCAAGTGGGGAGAATAACAATGCTGTAAAGGCACAGACATGTAAGTGGAGCACGCGGTCTACGCAGGCAACGAAACTGATCATAAGCATGCGGTCTACGCAAGCAATGAAATTGGTTTCAAACGTGCGATTTACGCAAGTAAAACATGTGTCCTACGCAGGTAATGAATTTGAACACAAGAATGCGGTCCACGCAAGCAGAACATGCGGTCTACGCAAGCAAAACATGCGGTCTACGCAAGTAATGAAATTGATTACAAACATGCGGTCTGCGCAAGCAAAACATGCGGTCTACGCGAGCAAAATATGCAGTCTACGCAAGTAATGAATTTGAACATAAGAATGCGGTCCACGCAAGCAGAACATGCGGTCTATGCAGGTAAAACATGCGGTCTACGCAAGTAATGAAATTGATTGCAAACATGCGGTCTACGCAAGCGAAACATGCAATCTACGCAAGTAAAACATGCGGTCTACGCAAGCAAAACATGCGGTCTACGCAAGTAATGAAATTGATTGCAAATATGCGGTCTACGCAAGCAAAACATACGGTCTACGCAAGTAATGAAATTGATTGCAAACATGCGGTCTACGCAAGAAGTGTGTATGAGAAGAGTTGAATGTACATAAGTAAGTAAAAAAAAACATGTTGTTTACGATGCCGGAATGTAAAGTATTGTGGCACAACATAATTGAAACGATTTGTGGAATCCACAAGACATGAAAAGAATACGGGAAGGGACGTTCTTCGTACGTACTGAGCATCGCTCGTAGAAGTCGTGGCCTGAGGTCAACTTGAAGGTTCATGTTTTAAAAGTGTGCTTTCCCGCATTGTCTCGAGTGATGAAGGTGCCAAACCATGTAGTTAACCCGAACAAAGGTGCGGAAGGTGCGTTGACCGCATGTGGAGTTTTACTGGTATCAATTTCGACACTTTGCTACCCTGCCATTCTATGCTTTACTTTCCTTTTTACTGGCAGTTTAAGCACATTGCACTGCCTCGGGCAGGTTTTATTCTTTCTCAAAATTACATATTTTTCAAAACACGTGATGGGAATGAAACAACCATTTTTTTCAAAAGATGTTGCATTTGTAAATTTTCTATGCATCGCATCGCAAGGTATCACACCACAATGTGAACGAAATTGAACCTGTTTTGAACATTGAGTACTTGCATCGTAATAATCAGGTAGTGAACTGACTTGCAACTCGACAAGCAAAACAAAGGCATGATATAACCAATCAAGTGTGAGTACAACTCGATAAACAAATCAAAGACTTAAAGAGAGTGAAATACAACTCGATAAGCAAATGTACAATAACTCGATAAGCAGACAGGTGTGACTCCGCAAGAATCGATCACCAGGGGGGGATTAGAGGTGGTGGAGTTCCCCAATACCTAGCATAAACAGCTCAGGGAACAAGGAGGAAGACCATCGGCCAGGGGTAAAGGCCATCGGTCACAAAAAATGGCCATCGGCCAGAAATTTGTTCGGTCGGCAAAAGGTGATGGCCGGTCGGCCATTAATGAAGGAATCACCAGAATGTTGACACCTGTCCTCCACCCAACCTTATCTCCTACAAAAGACCTCAGCTTCGTAGTTTTTCTCAATTCCACACTAATTTGCTCTAATGGAAGAGTTTCTTGCTCAAAATCTCGCAGCTTGGATTGCTAGCTTGGATGGCTCGGAAAAGTTGAATTTCCGGGGTTTCGACATAAATGCACTATTTACTCTGGGTCGTACCCCGTTGCACCTTCCGTTTCTCCATGCTGCGACGAGGTTTTGGAATCCGGTGACGCATGTCTTTAGCTTCGCTGGGCAAGAGATATGTCCTACCTTCGAAGATTTCCGAGCCTTAATGGAGTCCGAGCGCGACGAGGAGCTCCTGCCCCAACTTAATTTTGGCCATGCCCAATCCTTAGGGCAAATGTGTGGACTCATTATGCGTGACGCTCGGTCTCTGATTTGTGATGGGATGCTAGATATTCCGAGTTTGATCGATCGATTTTCTGATGCCGGTGATCGCAACAACCATCATTGGCAAGGCTTCCGGCGACACGCCCTCTGTTTGTGCATGCTATCTCATTTTCTATTTGTCTCAGGCTTCGGAGGGTCTAGTGTCCGGTTGACCGAGGTTGCCTAAGGCTTGAAGGAGGGTAAGAGCTGTATTGCCATGACTCTGGCTGAGACGTTGATGGGCTTAGACGCTTTTTATCATCGTGAGACGACTAGATTAGCAGGGAGTCCACTACTACTATAGGTAATGTTTCCCACCCAATCTCACATATGTATCGTTCACATCACTCGGCCCTCAAGCTCGGTTTTTCTCACAAAACCCTATTCTCACTTTTCTCTCATCGTACATCTCTCTATTTTTTATTCTCTCATTTTTCATCCCTTCCTAGGTATGGTTGATGGACAAACTGCAGGTTGTGGACTCTTGCCCAGCATATTCAGCTCGCGGCTACTTCTTCCGGCACCGTCTAGTCAATGCCCTTGACGAGGGATGGTGGTTTGCTTGGATGTGTCGCTTGTCCGCAGACCGTATTGCTTGGCGGTGCCCTTGGCTCAGCCTTCCGGCAATGAGTTACAACATGTCCCGGCAGACTGGGATTCAATTAATTGGTCTCACTCACTGTGTATTCTACTTCCCATTCCGGATTCGACGCCAATTTGGCCATGATCAGACCTGCCCGCCAGAGGGAATAGAGTATCCTGCTGCATTCCCAGCCCGAGGCACACAGCTTGCTCGGCAGGCCACCGCGTGGAGGACGAGAGAACTCCTGGCCCCCGCTCCCACTTTTCAATTGCACTTTATCTGATGAGTGCTTGGATTGGCTTAATGAGGAGGCACAGGTCGGGCCCATCTTGGCGTCAGAGGTTTCGACCGGCTCTGGGAGGGGGCGCAGGAGCACCTGACTTGACTATGCCCCAGATTTATTGCTTTATTAGTATTTTCAAGTTTTCTTTATGAATGTAATAAAAAGCAACTTCGATTGTATGCAAGAGCAGGAGAACTCTGTTTTGAAATCAATGAAATTGAAGGTTGTGGCACTGAAAATTTTCCGCTTTGGTCCAAAAATGGTCTTAGTTGTAAAAAAGATTAATTTGAACAAAGTCAACTTTTATTAAAACTTTTCAGAGTCATTTTCGCTATGGATCAGAACTGGACACGCCTAAGATCTATCACTGAGATGCACAACCCCAGATCCCTACAACTGGAAAGTTGCCCCTAGTCTGAAGAGTACCGCGGCACTGTATAGCAACAGAAAGTTGCCCCTAGTCTGAATAGCACTGCACTGGAGATTCCAGTGGATGCTGATAGACAAAGATGACTGAGATGATCGAATGGACAAAGTTGATCGGGGAAAAGTTTATGGCTGAACTCCAGGATGAAGTTGCCTACGTATCCCAAAGATGGGAATCAAGCCTTACGTAGTTCAGGCTTAGGTTCGCTCGGGTATTTTCACTTTCCTTTTACGCTCTAACTTTTGCCAAGGTTGCCCTTTGCGGGTTTTCAACCTTGCGAGCTCAGTTTTTATATTTTCTAATTTTTTGTGTTCTAACTTTTGCCTAGGTCGCCCTTTCGGGTTTTCGGCCTAGCGAGCCTCTCAGGGGTAATATTTCTTCAACTTGTCCATGTTGATCGGTTGGGAAAATTCTAGGCCATCTAGGTCCATTAGGACCACAGCTACACCTGACCAGATAGCTTTGATGATGTAGGGACCAGTCCAATTGGGTCTGAACTTGCCCCTTGGGTCGTGGATGGGAGCTCGGTTGTCCTTGAGCACCAAATCTCCTTCCTTTAGATTCCTAGACTTAACTTTCTTGTTGAGAGCCTGGGCAATTCTGCGCTGATAGCCTTGAACATGGTGCAGTGCTTTCAGTCTTCTCTCATCAAAAAGCATGAGTTCCTCAAATCTGCTCTGCTGCCAATCTGCTTCGGCTATTTGACACTTAGCCAATACTCTCAATGACGGAACCTCAATCTCGATAGGTAGAACGGCCTCCATCCCATAAACCAATGAATATGGAGTCGCTTCGGTAGAAGTTCTAATTGAAGTCCTGTAGCCGCACAGAGCAAATGGCAGCTTATCTGGCCAATCCCGGTAGGTTTCCACCATCTTCTGTAGTATGTGTTTGATATTCTTGTTGGCGGCCTTGACCGCTCCGTTGGTTTGCGGCCGATATGTGGATGACTTATGAAAAGCCACGTTGTATTTCTCTAACAAGTCAATCACTTCCTTCTTGAAGTGGGAACCGTTATCCGAAATAATCTCGCTTGGGACCCTGTAGCGGCAGATGATGTTGTTTCTGATAAACTTTGCAACGTGCGACGCCTTCAACACGGCATATGATTGGGCCTCGACCCACTTTGTAAAGTAATCTATCGCGACTAGGATGAACTCATGCCCATTCGATCCCTTCGGAGTGACAGCCCCGATCACATTAATTCCCCAAACTGAAAATGGCCATGGTGAAGTCATGTTGTACAGCTTTGACGACGGGATGTTCATGCGGTTTGCATGGATCTGACATTTGTGGCATCGCCGAACAAAACTGATACAATCCTCCTACATGGTGGACTAGTAGTAACCCTGTCTAAGGATCTTCCGTGCTAGCATTACTCCGTTCATGTGTGCACTGCACTCTCCTCCATGGATGGCCTCCATCAGGCGCTTCGATTCTTCGGCTTCGACACATAGCTTGTGCATTCCCAGATGACCTCTCTTATACAGCTTACCCCCACAGATGATGAACTGAACGGCCATTCTTCTGATCGCCCTCTTATCCTTGGCATTCGCCCCTGGTGGATACGTCTCTTTCTCCAAGAAGTTCCAAATGTCGTAATACCAGGGGTTTTCGTCCTGAACTTCGTCTATGGCGGCGATTGATTCATGCATCGGCACAAACTTCTGATTAATAATAACCGGACGCATCCGGACTCCAGACGGGATGTCTATCATGGAAGATAGAGTTGCTAGCGAATCTGCGAACCTGTTGTTCTCTCTTACTAGATGAGTGAAAGTTAGCTTCTCAAACCGAGGAATTAACAAGTCCAAGGCCTGGTGGTAAATTATCATTTTTTCTTTTTTGACTTTCCAGTCTCCTTTTGCCTGAGACACAACAAGGTTCGAATCCCCGATGACGTCTAACCGTCTTGCCCCTAGTTCCAGGGCTGCTTCTAAACCGGCAATACATGCCTCATATTCTGCTTCGTTGTTCGAGACTTTGAACCGAAGCTTGAAGGCTAGAGGGATATGGGAATTGTCGGGTGCTATCAGCAACACTCCTATCCCATACCCGTACTGATTTGATGCTCTGTCAAAGTACATCGTCCAATACTCGTCGTCGACGTGCAAAATGGCTTCATCTGGAAATAGGCATTCAACTGCTCCACCTCCTTCCACTGGATGATCAGCTAAGAACTCTACTACTGCTCTTCCTTTTACTAACTGACGCGTCACATACTTCAGATCGAACTCGGAGAGCAACATTAACCAACGAGCTAGCCTACCCGTAAGCGCTGGTTTCTCGAAAAGGTATTTGATGGGATCCAGTTGTGAAACCAACATTACGGAGTGAGCTAACAGGTAGTGCCGCAGCTTTCTGGTAGCCTATACTAAGGCCAAGCAAGCCTTCTCCAACGGCGTGTAGCGAGTCTTATACTCTAGCATTTTCTTGCTCAGATAGTAGATGGCTCTCTCCACCTTGTCCTCTGACTCTTGCGCGAGCATGCAACCCATCGTGGTCTCAGTCACTGAAAGATACAATATCAATGGTCTCCCCTGCTCTGGTGGCGACAACACAGGCGGGTTCCATAAATATTCTTTGATCTGTTCAAAAGTAGCTTGGCATCGGCCGTCCCATTGGAATTTCTTTCCTTTCTTCAGGAGACCAAAAAGTGGTTCACAAGTCAAGGTTAATTTTGAGATAAACCGTCTTATGAATTGTAATTTACCCAGAAAGCCTCGCACCTCCTTTTCAGTCCTCAGTGGTGGCATTTCTAAGATGGCCTTGATTTTGGAAGGGTCGACTTCGATGCCCCTTTGTGTAATCAGAAACCCTAGCATTTTTCCTGCTGTAACACCGAACATACACTTCTGAGGATTTAGCCGCAGCCGAAATTCTCTGATCCTTTGAAAGAACTTTTGCAAGGCGGTGTAGTAGCCCTCTCTTTCCTTGGATTTGACAATCATGTCGTCCACGTACACCTCAACCTCTTTATGGATCCTATCATGCAATATTGTGGTCGCAGCCCGTTGATACGTAGCTCCAGCATTCTTTAACCCAAACGGCATCACTCTGTAGTAGTAAGTCCCCCACGGGGTGGTGAAAGCAGTCTTCTCCCGGTCTTCGGGTGCCATCACTATCTGATTGTAACCTGAGAAGCCATCCATAAACGAAAGCAAAGCATGCCCCGCCGTAAAATCCACCAACTCATCAATATGTGACAAGGGGAAGTCGTCCTTTGGACTAGCTCTATTCAAATCCCTGAAGTCCACGCATACTCGGATCTTGCCATCCTTCTTCGGCACCGGAACAATGTTGGCCAACCAAGTCGGGTATTCGGATACTAACAGGAAGCCTGCGTCGATTTGCTTGGTGACCTCTTCCTTAATTTTGAGAGCCTAGTCCGGGCGGATCCTCCTAAGTTTCTGTTTGATCGGTCGGGCTTCGGGGTCAAGAGGGATCCGGTGCTGTACAATCTCAGGATCGATTCCAGGCATGTCTTCGTAGGACCACGCGAAAACGTCTTTGAAATCTTTTAATAAAGCGACTAAGCACTCGCGTTCCCCCGAAGACAACGTGGACCCGATCTGGACCAGCTGCGGGTCCTTCTCAGTACCAACATTCACAGTAGTGATTTCATCCATTAAGGGTTTAACAAATCTTTCCTGCTCTTGATCAATTAATCGTTGCAAAACCGGAGGAATTTCTTCCTCGTCGTTTTCATCAAAATTTTGAAAATCCTGATTTAAGCAATAAATCAAAGGCACAGAAAAATACTCAAAAACCACATCCACATCATTCTCATTAAATACTTCCAAGCCGTCCGATTCTTCTGTTACAACAGACTCAAAAGAGAAAGAAAATGACGACCTAGACAGGACTGTGGCATCCAGGTTATCACCCCCAGGAATATCGGACTCAGACTCAGTTGAGCTGGAACCTGATTCCGACTCACAAGACTCGACGGAATCAGATTCCGGCTCACTACCTGACCCGGTGCTGCTTGATAAAAATCCCTCTTCGTATTGCCAAACGAGAGAGGGTGCGATGGATGCATCCAAAATAGTTGATGGTAGGCCCGCAGCCGTTTCATTCCCGATCATGCATACCGAGAAGTTATCCCCCAAGCACTTCTGTTCGATCGGAGGATCTGAAAGTAGACATGCCAGCGCTACCCCCATTTCATTTTCAGCGTCCTCAGACTGCGCTTCCTTACTCTGCTCAACCTCAGCTGATAGATCTGTCTGCCCTTCGGCAACGTCATCCTTAGGTAGCTGCAGGTCAAAGAAAATCTCAAAGCTCAGTACGCGCTTCCTCTCCGCGTTCAGCCACGGCTCTGGGAAGCCACAGAACGGAAAGTCCTCCCCCTCCCGGACGAAGCGTCCGTTTAGGGTACCTTGAATGGGCCTATGCATCAACTCAAAAGGCTTCCCAGCCTGCTTTGCTCAGGCTCTTCCAGCCATTTCCTTTCCCTTCCTTATCCAGTCTTCTTTGGTGGGTAGATAACCCAAGTCGAAGGTGTGTGGGTTATGTGGCACTTCGGCCAATGCTACGACGCCCTTCCGGCCGCTCTTTCCCAATCCCATCCTAGGGATATGTTGAAGCTTGTTCATGAGGTATATCGCTTGGGCACTGACATATACCCCCTCGTTAGTAGCCATGATGTCCTGTACAACCTGAGCCTCAGCAAGGGTGAAACCTGACATAAACATGTCCTCCATGCCGTGCTCAATTTCCAAAGCTGGCGTAGATACTTCCGGCGGTGGATGGATCGATGAATTCCCAAAAACAATGGCTACTCCCTTTCCATAGGGGTATTTCACCATTTGATGCAAGGTAGAAGAGACTGCTTGACTTGATGTAGCCATGGCCGCCCCAAAAGTTGGTTGAAAGTTGCAGGAACCTCCAAGACATGGAAATCTATCTAATGCTGTCCCGGCCCAACCTTTGTTTGAATCTTAACTGTTCCCATTACTTCCCGGCTTGTGTTGTCATATGCTCGAATCACCTGGGCTGTTGGCACAAAGTCCGTGATTTTCAAACCGATCGTATAGGCTGTCCTTGCCGGGCAGACGTTGATGGCGGACCCTGTGTCGACAAGGACCACCGGTATCCATTTATTCCTACACTCCACAGAGATGTAGAGTGGCTTGTTATGGTTTCCCCTCTCGGGTGGTAATTCCTTGTCAGAAAATGTCAGCATCGGGGTAGCTCCTCCCAAAAAAACCAATCCAACCAACTGCTCCGGCGTAGTCTCTATTGAGAGTTTGGCCTTGTCCATGGCTGAAAGGACAGCCTGTCTATGTACTCGAGAAGCCATAAGCAGCCCCCAGATGGAGATGTCTGCTTGTATCTTTTTCAATTGTCTCAATACGGCCTCATCCTCGAGTTGCTTTTCTTTTTGCTTCTCTGCCTCCCTATCTTTTCCAGACGCCTCTGGTTGATCTAGGTGCGGAGGCTTGAAATACCGTCCACTCCTAGTCATGTGATCGACTTCGCCGATATACCAGGTATCATCTAGTTGGTTACTCCCCCAATCTTCGTCTGTGTGGGTAAGACATAGATCATCGTCCTCCCACCACATTCCATCTGCAGCTGACAGGCACCTGTCCGGCTCTGGCATGACTGTTCTCTTACTTGCAGTACCTTCTATCCCTATGCTCGCGGCATTCTCCATTTCTGTGCTCACGGCAGCCTTAGTCCCCACATGGGCTTTTGCCTTCCTGATTCTCTCAGAATCTTCGAATCTTTCCTGTTCCGACTGTGTCAATGCAGCCGACTATTCAATAACCCCCGTACTTGAAATGCTCCAATCCCGAGCGAAATTCTTGACACCGGCGCTCTCCGACGATGCATTTTGTTCTTCAACTCTTCTGGCTGTCACTGACATTCTCGCCCCTGCCGGGCCTTGTTGTGGCTGAAACTTTTCTACCACATCTGGTTGATCGTCCAACCATCCCGTAGCCTCCGTTGATTCCTCATAATCGAACCAGTTAACGGCTGAGTCCCTTGGATCTTGGTTACTGTAAAACTGGAGCTTGGCAAGGTCTTCTTCCACAGCCGTTAAATTATCCGTTCCCTGTCCCAGACCGTCCCCCTGGATTACGCACAGCTCCCCCTCTGTTGGTAGTTCCATATCTGGCCTATCCTGGCCTATTGACAAAATGTAGTCACCTGGACTATAAGCTTTCTCAACACTACTCCCAGATTCCGCAGACTCCGGCTCAACAACCCCCTTCTCCTTTGGAATCTTCTCTCTCCTGTCCTCGACAGTCATCACCACTAGCTTAGGTTGGGTTATGGAGGTGTCCATTATGCACAAATCGGTGCAATCGGGAAGGAACACTTCCGGCTTAGGCAGGTGGGAAGGAGTGATATAGATGCTAGGATCGTAAGGCATGACCCCAGTTTGGATGAAGTTGACTCTTTTGGGTGGTGGAGCTTTGGTTATGTGTGGGGAGAGGGTTTGTAGTAACGTTGGGTTTCTCGGGAAGAAAAATCACCCCGTTATCGATGAGATCTTGAATCTCATGACGTAATCGGAAGCACAGGTCGGTGTCATGACCTTGCTGTTGGTGAAATGCACAATATTTGGCTGGGTTGTGGGTACCGGGGAGTCTTTCTGGTAAGGGCCGCGGCTCTAGGGGCTTCAGATGCCCTTTTCTGATTAAAACCCCCAAAGCTTTGGACAGGGGCATATAAAGCGGAGCAAAGGTTCTGGTGTTTTTGGGTGGGTATTTGGCTGTTTGTGGGTTGCTTCCAGATGCACCGGAGAATGGTGCGGCCGCCATAGTTCTTGGGGGAGGGTTGGTAGTGACCATACTCACTTCGGAGGTCTTGGTAGTTGTAGTGCCACTCGGGCCTGCATTAGTGTTACGATTGAAAGTTCTGCGGGGTTGCTCCCGGTCATTATCAATTAAGCCTTGCTTCAGTGCATCCTCAATCTGTACCCCCATTTCATGTAAATCGGAAAAAGGTAGGAAAGGGGAGTACGATCATCTTTTGCATTAACTTGGGCTGAAGATTGCGCATAATCATTCGAATCTAATCTTTGTCCGTGGGCCTTAAGGTCATTATCGAAGCTTTAGCCCGCCATCTGGTCACGAATTCTGAGAAGCACTCTTTGGGTTCTTGTCTCGTTGTCTCGAGATCTCGGGTCGTAATCTCGATTTGTGTATTGTATGAGTACTGCAAGATGAAGGCCTCAGCCATTTCGTCCCAACTTCTCTTGACG
Organism: Camellia sinensis; assembly: GCF_055761805.1. Taxonomy (NCBI): domain Eukaryota; kingdom Viridiplantae; phylum Streptophyta; class Magnoliopsida; order Ericales; family Theaceae; genus Camellia; species Camellia sinensis. The sequence goes on along the minus strand of NC_138962.1, from coordinate 174,090,820 downwards.
TCATCTTCCAATTTGGCATACCATATGGCCGCTACACCTGACAGGGTCCGGCCAAATAGAGACAGCTTTTGCAGTCTAGTGAGGCCCATTGGCCTTAGGATATCTGAAAACAACCTCAGGTGCACCATGGGGTCCCCGGACCCATCAAATCGATCAATGTGCGGCATTTTGAATCTGTCAGGCACCGTCACAGCTGTGTCAGTGTATCCATCTTCGATGTCAGGGATGGTCTTGACTCCCTGGGACTTCTTAAACATCTTTTCCAACTTGCTTAGTTTTAAGGCTGTGGGGTCCACTTCGAACACAAAAGGAGAGTCCGGTATATTGACAGGCGTGGGCGCCTTGGATAGTTGTGGTGGAATCGGGGGCGGAGCTGGCCCCACTAGAAGGTCTGTATTCTCTTGGACATTCCGGACATTCGGTGTTTCTTCGGGTATCGGAACCCTTAGTAGAGGAGGGACTTGCTGCGAAGCAGATGCTCCGGTTTGCTGCTGTAACCTCACGATTAACTCTGCTTGTTCATTCATAACCGTGGCCTGCTATTTGGTGAACTCTGCCTGTCGGACAGCATCCTGCTGCATCACTTTCATGCTTTCTTGGAGTTGGCGCACCATCTCCTCTAAACTAGCCATACTGTTCTGTTCTAACTGAATTATCGGTATATGTTCCCTCTCTATGGGTGAAACAGAACCCTGATCCCTACTGTACTCGGGTGGGGTAGACAAAGCCCTCTGTACTGACTGCGGAACTGATATCCTCTGCCTAACTGCCCTCTGTCTAGTAACCGGGGGTAGAGAGTGGTACACTGGTTGTCCGTCTACCAGATCCTCAGATCGATGGAGCCGACGACCTCTAATCCAGAGTGCTTGGGGAATATCTACTGGGTCAGAAGCAATTGTGCTCTACTACCTAGTAAAAAGATAAATAAAGCAAATAAATAAATGGGCAATTGGACAACGTAACAACGTAAAATAAACACACACAATGCACAGTTGGGTATTTATAACACACAGTTGGTAAGCCGAACACACTGTTCCTCGATACTGATCACTGTTCCCCAGAATTACTGTTCCCAAAACTGAACTTGATACCCGCAGATAACTGATTTCTCAACAACACTGATACTGGTGCCCTCGGGCCTGATACTCAAACTTGCAAACTGATATGTATGTTCCTGTAGAGATACACTCTAAAGCACATAGCAGATAAGTGAGAGCCAAAACACCCCTATGTTGGGGTAGGGTTTCCCTGTCCTATTTTGTCAGGAGCCAGGGTTTTACTATGCACGCAGCAGTTTTCAAACAACCTAACATCGGGTAAGCAACCTGTCCTAATTTGGAATGGTCACTATGGATTTCGATATGCACTAGGTCGAATGGTCGAAAAGGGTGCCCCGGTAAAACCAAGGTTTGCGTTCCCATACTGTCAGAGCCCACAACCGGTCAGCTTTATGGCATGCTTTGACAAAGTCAAGCCTCGGGCAAACCATTCAGGAATGGCAGATGGCAAACACGGTGTCCTAGGCGCACCAATGCACATGCAATGTAAAGAAACACATAAATGAAATCAAAACAGGATATCACGAGTTCGAGTCAAGCTCTCTAAAACTCCCCAGCAGAGTCGCCAGAAACTGTAGATGTCCCCGAACGCCCCAGGAGGGTGAGGTCCCGTTCCGTTCGTTTTGCGGGTCTACTACAGTTCGGACTCAAATTGTCACGGTTCTTAATCTGAACCAAAGAGTCCAAATCTGGCAAATCGTTTTGAGAAAACAGATTTTTAGAAAAAGAAGTGCCAAACATGGACTGCTTTGCCAGATACAGAGTCGCCACCTAAATATTTTATTTTGGGAAATTTAGGAAACCCTGACTCGGTGCCAAAGGCCACGTGTCCGTCATCACCAAAGTTGCCTCAGCTCGGGAACTTGGGTACGATTGGGGAAGGTCAGCTATGAGCACCCCCTCTCGCCCGATCAAAGATCGGCCTCTACTAACTGTGATATCTTGTTTTGAAAGCATTATGTGTTCTTATTCCAGTTATTAGCCTAGAATTACTATGTTATGCGCACAGCAAACAAGTATAGACCAAATTGCCTAAATCAGAACAAAACATTTCATGTTTGCTTTGAAAATGGTTTGCTACTTGCAAGTAGGCTAAAATGCAGGTTTTGCCACCCTCAAGTGGGCTTTTAGAAAAGATGGTTTTGCCACTATCTAGTGGGCTTAAAATTCACAGTTTTAATGCGTTATCCTAATTTAAGCAATTCGACCTCCATCCACAGGCATTCAAGCAGTTGTATCACATAAGCAGCTAGCCTCATGGTAATCATGCAATTATGGCAACACTCACACGCATACGGCATGCTAAAGCATAAAAGCTCACCTAGTACTCCAAGCCAAAACAGAAACCAGTTAGTGATCACATGCATGATCCTAGTTCATATTTTGAAATGGCTAATGCAACACATGCAAAGATGCAATCCAAACAGGCTCAGCTATCCTAAACCTGGCATGTGAAATGCTGCAACTAACAAATACTCAATTTGGAATTGAAATACGAGTGCAATTAGCATGATGTACCGAGCCTGGTGCATGTAAGACAAATGTATGGATGCACGCATGCTAAGCATAAGGTATGCTAATTTAAATATGCCCTAGTCTACCATCATAAGCGGGTAAATAAAAGGGAAGAAAGACGTGGGGTTGGAAGACATACACACACTCACGCACACTTATTACACAATTGCCCTCACTCGGAGGGTCCGAATAAATATTACAGTCCGAATAAATAATACTAAATTAAATACTACAAAATTTCTAATCTAATTAACAAATTAAATGCAAAGAGAAGATGGCCGCAGCCCCCCATCAGGATGCGTGAATGATGCATGCTCGGATTTATCTTGCCCCGAAGCCCGTACCATACCACTGCTGCCTCTGTTTACACTGCCCTGCTTCTCTAGAAACTGCCAAAATCCTGGGACAGGTTCCCTGAACCCTGTAGGACGCCATTGGCTGAAGGGAATACCCACCGGCCATGGAACTTACCCATCGGCTGGGGTTTCACATTATCGGCTACCAATCCATGGCTGGTCGGCACTCTACAGTGCCGGTCGGCAGAAACTCCCTGCAGAAACTGTTTTTTGACAGCAACAAGGACAGACAGTGTATGGCATGGAATTTCAAACAAATGTATGTGCGGGCACACTCCCTATCATGCAAGGGACTCGAGGGAGCATGACCCTTGACCCTCGGGCCATCAATCATGCATTTTGATGCGTTGATGGCCTAAGGAGCCAAGGTTGCAATTTAATGAAAATGCATGCAACATATTGTAGGCACCCCATTTTTGACCGTCCTCAAGACTTGGACGTCGCCATTGGAACACTTGGTGATTACCCTTGTTTGTGTTCGTCTTGAGTTCCCGGAGGTCTCGGTTGCGCGCCTTGCCTCAGGATCTCTCGACTCGATCGTGTTGTGTCTGGTTTTGCACCAAACACTTGTGTTTTGCCTTGGAGGGGCAGGGAATGCCTTGTGAGGCATCCCCACACATCACTGGCCATGGCTTGAGGCCACCGACCAGTGATTTTATGCCATCGGCAATGTATATGGCCGGTCGGCACTCTTTATTACCGGTCGGCCATTTATTTTGCCAAAATGGCAATTTTGAATGGCCGATCACTGTTCATCTACTTTTAGTAGATATTTTGTGCCAGCTGTGATAGCTGGCACCCACTCTGTTCCCCTCCATACACGTGTATGGAGGGATTTCCCTCTTGGATGGCTTGTTTTGGAAGCCTTACAAGAGGGAGTTGCCTATAAGAAGAGGTCTCCTCTCTTGGCATTAGGGTTAGAAAAAATGGTTAGAGAGCTCTGATTTTTTAGGTTAGGGCTTATATATATATATTCTATCTCTATATCTCTCTCTCTTGAGTGTTCTAGGTGTGTTTGTTCATAGTATTGTACACAAACACACACTACCACACCTTTCCTTGGAACTGGGGCCTTTGAGAGTTGTTTTTAGAGTTTTGAAGTTGATTTCAACCTCAAGAAGCTGCTGGAGCTCCATTGTTGAAGAGGGTCTACAAGGGTAAGACTTTTGTCCCTTTTTACCCCTTTTTTCCAAAGCTTTTTAGCCTATCTTGCAACTATTTTTTGGCTTTGCATATAATACATAAAATTTCTGTTTTTAAGGCCTCTAAATAGTTTGTGAAGGTTGCTTCAAGCTTTGGGGTTGTTTGACCCCTCTTAAGCTTTGTAAGGCTCCATTTTGTGCCATTTTGTGTGAGCTCCGAGACCTTGGTGTTTGGGCCTCCTCACCACTGAAATCTTGAGGGATTTCAGAGGTGAGGATGGTGCCTTAAGGTCCCAAGAAGGAGAGGGCCACCTGCTCTCCTTGTTGTCCTTGAAAAGGACCATTTTTGCCTCTTGAGGGAGCACCTAGCTTAGGCTCTTGTTGACCATGCCTAAGCTATTATTTATGCTTATTTTGCCATGAAATAGCATTGTTTTAAGTTGGTTTTGGTACACCATGCTTGCTTAGCATACATGCCTTGTAATGCCATTTTGTTGCCTTAACATGCCTTAGGTTGTAAACCATTGTTCTAGCATGTTTTAGGCTTGGCTTCGTGAAGCTTTCATGTTTATTTTGCCATGTTTAAGGTCTGTCCTTAGTTGTTTGGGTCGACGTTAGCATGCATTGCATAGCCTCTTTGCATTCTAGCTTGTAGGCTTCAAGTATGTGAGTGTATAGCATGCATTACTTGCTTTGATTTAGTGAGTTGGGACCATTTTCCATGTCATTTCAGTCCACTTGACATGCTTATATGCTTGCATTTAATCCTCCTTCAATGTGTTTAAAGGTTGTTACCTTATGCCCTTGTTTAGGCCTTGGAATATGCTTGCACTTTTTAGACCACTTAGATGCCATCTAAGTACATCCTTAGCTTTGTTTAGGTCTGCATTAGACCTATTTTAAGTCCCTTTGGCCTTGTGAGGCTTGGTTGACCTAGCCGTGGTTTACCTCCCCTTTGGCTTGCCTTAAGTCTTGGACCATTGTTGCATGTTTGGCTTGCCTTGTTTAGTTGGTTTGGCACCATCCTTAACATGATTTTCAGAGCTTGGTATGTATGCCATATGTCCATGTTTATCTTCTTTTAAGTGTGCTTAAAAGTTGTCTCTTCGATGCTTAAGTGTTGGTCCATTTGCATGCATGTTTGTATGTGTATTTGCCCCTCATTCCATAGCATTTTGGCCACTGTTTTAGGTTAGTTTGAGGGCTGCCTAAATTAGTCTAAGTCCATTCTTGCATGTTGTGACATGCTTGCCTTGTGTGTTGATTGCATGCTTGGCCTATCACGTGTTGTGGCATGTTTAAGTGACTTTGCATTTGGCATGCATTTCTCTTAGTTGGAATTGCCTAACATGTTGCATGCTTTGCATACTTGCATGCTTGAGTAACTAGCATAGTTGTCACATGCCTTGTATGCTTGTTTGCATTACCATGTTGCATGCCTAGTTAACATGCTTAGGTTGCATTGCATGCATGCTTTGCCTCTTGATTATCCATGATTGAGGTTGAGCTCCTCACTTGTTTGTTGGTTTGCATTGCATTTGAAATCAACATGCATAAATTGGTCTCTTGGGCCATCACGCATTGAAATACGCGATTGATGGTTCGAGAACCAAGGACCATGTCCCTTTGAGTCATAAACAGGATAAGGAATATGGTTGGTGCATACATTGCTTGAATTGCATTGCCATGCAAAGCTCTGTCCTCTGCTGCTGTCAAACAGATTCTGCAGGAACTTTTTGCCGATCGACTACACAGAGTGCCGATCGGCAATCCATTGGTGGCCGATAGCTTCATTTGTGGCCGATGACCACCAAATCACAGCTGATGATAATTCCCTCCAGCTGGTGGCATTCCTCAACATCCAGTGAGCACATCCTGAGACTTTGGCAGTCTTCAGAGAGGCAGAGCAGGGAAAACAGAGGCAGCCTACGCATGGTAGTGGACTTCCGAGCAAGACCCGAGCACGCGTGCGTTGAGCCCTCTTCCCGAGGCCCTTTTTCTTGCTTTTCTAAGCTTAGTTAATTTGTTAATTAATTAGGTAATTTGTAATAATTAATTAGCTTGTGAGTTAGTTGATTTGTACTATTCTTTCGGTCCCTCCGAGCGAGGGCGAATTTGTAATAAGTGTGGGTGAGTGTGTGCATGTCTTCTAACCCCCACTTCTTTCTCCCTTTTACTTACCTGCTTTGATGGTTAGTAATAGGTGATGTTTAATTTAGCATATCTTATGCTATGCATGCGTGCATCATTCATCAGTATTGCATGCACCGGGCTCGGCGCATCATGCTAACTGCATTAGTATTTCAAATCTAACTTGAATACATGCTACTTGTGCATTTTCACATGCCATTCATAGACTAGCCGAGCCTACTCTAGTGACATTTCGTATGCGTTGCATTAGACATTTAAACATGGACTTGGATCATGCATTGATTGCTAACAAGTTCTTTGTTTTGGTACGGAGTACGATGTAAGTATTTATGCTTTAGCATACCGCATGCGTGTGAGTGTTGCCATAATAGCATGATTACCATGAGGCTAGCTGCTTATGTGATATAACTGCTTGAATGCCTGTGGATGGAGGTCGAATTGCTTAAATTGGGATAACGCATTAAAACTGTGAATTTTAAGCCCACTAGATAGTGGCAAAACCATCTTTTCTAAAAGCCCACTCGAGGGTGGCAAAACCTGCATTTTGGCCTACTTGCGAGTAGCAAACCATTTTCAAAACAAGCATGAAATGTTTTGTTCCAATTTAGGCGATTTGGTCTATACTTGTTTGCTGTGCGCATAACATAGTAATTCTAGGCTAATAACCGGAATAAGAACACATAACGTTTTCAAAAAAGGGATATCACGGTTAGTAGAGGCCGATCTTCGGATCGGGCGAGAGGGGGTGCTCATAGCTGACCTTTCCCAATCGTACCCAAGCTCCCGAGCCGAGGCAACTTTGGTGATGACGGACACGTGGCCTTTGCCACCGAGTCAGGGTTTCCTAAATTCCCCCATAAAAATATTTAGGTGGCGACCCTGTATCTGGAAAAGCAGTCCATGTTTGGCACTTCTTTTCAAAAATCTATTTCTCAAACGATTTGCCGGATTTGGACTCTTTGGTTCAGATTAAGAACCGTGACACAAATCGAGTCTGAACTGTAGCAAGGGCCTCACGCGGGCGCGTCTACACATATAAATGAATACCAAAACCCTATCATGCCAAAGTCAAGGGCCTCGGTGACCGAGAGTTGAGACGCATTACATCACTTATAGTATGAACAATTCTCCCCCCTCGCACTTGGTTTGACGCCCCAAACCAAGCAATGCAATGCATGTTATGCAAACATGGCTCGAAAATGCAACATATTACTAAAATGCAAAGCATGCCAAATGTAATGTGACATATCATGGCAAGCATGCAATGTTCCTAACATGCAATGCTACAATGCAATTCATCATGCAATGCTAATATGGTACAATGCACGCATGCAATTAGAGGCAACAAGTCAAACATACAACCATGTCCAAGAAGGGACTTAGACTGAAATGGGAGGCCTCAAACACCCCCCAAAACAGTGGCTAAAAGTGCCTCAAGTGATGGATGAAATGCACTACAAACATGCAAGCCAAAAGAGGGGCCAAAGCTAAGGCATAACAAAGGGCATTCTTCCACCACTAACCCAAACAAACATGGCATGAACTATGCAACCAAGAACAGAATTTTAGCATGCAAAAAGAGCCCCAAAACCCACACATATGGCATCTCGAATGAAACAAACACCTAGGCATACACAATGCACGTTTCAAGGCATAAGAGGGTACAACTTCAAAGCATGAGAGGAGCGATGAATGCAAGTATACAAGCATGGTTTAGGGACTGAAATGATATGCTAAGTGATTCCAAATCACCGAAATAGCCTAACCAATGCATGTTCATGACCCATACCCTTAAGGCTCTCAAGCCAAAATGCAAAGAGGTGACACCAAACATGGCAAGCATGACTGAAACAGCGGCCAACAGATCTTGAACATGGCAAAATGATGCTAATACCTTCATAATATTAGGCTAGATCATGCGAGAATCATGGCCTTAATGTATGGCATACCTCTAGGCAACCTTGAGGAGATACAAAGCAAGTATAACATGCATGAAAGAGATCAAAAAACCCACATGAGACAGAGATAAAACATGTTGTATAAACACCAAATAAGCTCTGAAATGAAGCTAAACAAGATTAGACATGCATGCTACCACATTGAGCCAAATATGCAAACAAGAGAGAGACCAAGGGAGAGGGGTGTCTCTCCCCTATGCAAGACTTCAAACCCTCTTCTTTACCACTAAAAATCCATTGGATTTCAGTGGTGAAAAGAACCAAACACTCAAGCAAATAAAGCCTAACAATGGAAGCACCAAAAGGGCCAAACAAGGCCTAAGAGGGTGAGTTCGACCCCCAATGCCAAAACACCCTTAATGAAAGTCCTTAAGAAGGAAAATATAAGACTTTTTTATGTTATACTCAAAGCTTGAATCAATATGCAAGACAGGTCAAAAGCCAATGCAAGATTGGGGAAACTAAAGTGAAAATCTTACCCTTGAAGAACACTTCAAGAACAGTTGGTCCAGCCACACTCTTCTGAGCAAAATCATTCCAAAATCTCAAAAAGCAACCCTCCATGCCTCTCAATCTCGGAGCAAGGTGTAATGGTGTGTGTATTAGTGCAAAAGTAAGGTCAAAATGCACTTTTAGGCCAAGAAAACACACACAAGGGAGGAGAGAGAGGGAAATATAGAGAGAGAGTGTGTGTATAAGATGTATATGTATATAAGCTCTGGTTTTTTTATGTTCAAAACTCTAACCTCAACAATGGGAGAAGAGAGATGCTTAAATAGGCAAAAGGAAATGATTTAAGCTTCTCAAAGAAGCTAAATGAAAGGGGCAAAGGGGGCAAGGAGGTCAAGGCTTCTTGAGGAAGCTAAGACAGCTGGCCAAGCTTCTTGAGGAAGCTTTGACAAAGGGTCAAGCTTCCTCAAGAAGCTTTGACCAAAAAGGGGGCTAAAGGGGCAAAACAGCCACTCCATGCACGGGGAGGAGTGTTGGTGCATTCCAGCTGGCACAGCTGGCATGCACCAAGTCTGAAGGGTGCAAAAGGGTCACACCGGCCAGCAAAAAAAGTCACCGGCCAGAGCAAAGTGCCGGTCGGCAAAATATAGTGCCGACCGGCCATTGGTTTTGAGAAACCACTACTGGTGGCACCAATAAACGACCGATGATGTGAGGGGGCAGCCGGTGGGGTGTGGGAATGGCCAACAAGCCATTCCCTACCTTTCAAGGCAAAAACACGAGTGTTTGGTGCAAAACCAGACACCGAAAAGTCGAGTTGAGAGATCCTGAGGCGAGGCGCGCAGCCGAGACCTCCGGGAACTCGAGATGAACACAAGCATGGATGATCACTGAGTGTTCCAACGGTGACGTCCAAGTCTTGAGGACGGTCAAAAATGGGGTGTCTACTGACAGCATGAGGTAGACTTTCACGTCTTAGAAGTTCCTGCGACCTTCAATCTACTTTTGGGGGGGCCGTGGTTGCACCAAGTAAAGGCAGTTTCGTCCACCTTGCATCAGATGGTGAAATACCCCCATGGGAAGGGAGTAGCCATTATTTTTGGGAATTCATCGATCCATCCACCGTCGGAGTTGTCTACACCAGTCCTGGAAATTGAGCACGGTATGGAGGATGTGTTCTGATCCGGTTTCACTCTGGCTGAGGCCGCGGTCGTGCAGAACATTTTGGCTGTTAATGAGGAGGTATATGTCAGTGCTCAATCAGTATACCTCATGAACAAGCTTCAACACATCCCCGGAATGGGTTTGGGAAAGAGCGGCCGGAAGGGCATTGCGGTGTTGGCCGAAGTGCCACACAACCCACACACCTTTGGCTTGGGTTATCTGCCCACCAAAGAGGATTGGATAAGGAAAGGTAAGGAGATGGTTGGGAGAGCCAGAGCAAAAAATGCAGGGAAGCCATATGAGTTAATGCACTGGCCCATCTAGGGCACCCTAAACGGGCGCTTTGTCTGAGAAGGGGAGGACTTTCCATTTTGTGGCTTCTCGGAACCATGGTGGAACGCGGAGAGGAAGTGCGCACTAGGCTTTGAGATCTTCTTTGACCTACAGTTATTCGGGGATGACGTTGCCAAAGAGCAGATGGACCCATTAGCTGAGGTTGAGCAGAGCAAGAAAGTGGAGTCTGAGGACGCCGAAAGTGAAATGGGGGTAGCGCTGGCGTGTCTACTTTCAGATCATCTGATTGAACAGAAGTGCTTGGGGGATAGCTTCTCGGTATGCATGATCGGGAATGAAACGGCTGCGCGCCAACCAACAAACATTTTGGATGCATCTATCGCACCCTCTCTCATTTGGCAGTATGAAGAGGGATTTTTGTCAAGTAGCACCGGGTCAGGTAGTGAGCCGAAATCTGATTCCATTGAGTCTGTTGAGTCGGAATCAGGTTCCAGCTCGACTGAGTTTGAGTCCGGTATTCCAGGGGTGATAACCCGGATACCACAGTCCTGTCCAGGTCGTCTTTTTCTTTCTCTTTTGAGTCTGTTGTAACCGAAGAATCGGACGATTTGGATGTGCTTAATGAGAATGATGTGGCTGTGGTTTCTGAGTACTTTTCTGTACCCTTGATTTATTGCATTAACTCAGACTTTCAAAATTTTGATGAAAATGACGAGGAAGAAATTCCTCCGATTTTGCAACGCTTAATTGAACAAGAGCAGGAAAGATTTGTTAAACCCTTAATGGATGAAATCACTACTGTGAATAGTGGTACTGAGGAGGACCCGCGGCTGGTCCAGATCGGGTCCACGTTGTCTTCGGAGGAACGTGAGCGCTTAGTCGCTTTATTAAAAGATTTCAAAGATGTTTTCACGTGGTCCTATGAAGACATGCCTGGAATCGATCCTGAGATTGTACAACACCGGATCCCTCTTGACCCCGAGGCCCGACCCGTTAAACAAAAACTCAGAAGGATCCGCCTGGACTGGGCTCTCAAGATTAAGGAAGAGGTCACCAAACAAATTGACGCAGGTTTCCTGCTGGTATCTGAATACCCAACTTGGTTGGCCAACATCGTTCCGGTACTGAAGAAGGATGGTAGGATCTGGGTATGCGTAGATTTCAGGGACTTGAATAGAGCTAGTCCGAAGGACAATTTCCCCTTGCCGCATATCGATGAGTTAGTGGACTTCACAGCGGGGCATGCTTTTCTTTCGTTCATGGATGGCTTTTTGGGCTACAACCAGATAGTGATGGCACCTGAAGACTGAGAAAAGACTGCATTTACCACCCCATGGGGGACTTATTGCTACAGGGTAATGCCATTTGGGCTGAAGAACGCTGGAGCTACATATCAACGGGCCGCAACCACGATATTGCATGACATGATCCACAAAGAGGTTGAGGTGTATGTGGATGACATGATTGTGAAGTCCAAAGAAAGAGAGGGCCACTACACCGCCTTGCAAAAGTTCTTTCAAAGGATCAGAGAATTCTGGTTGCGGCTGAATCCTCAGAAGTGTACGTTTGGTGTTACAGCAGGGAAAATGATGGGGTTTCTGATTACATAGAGAGGTATCGAAGTCGACCCTTCCAAAATCAAGGCCATCCTAGAAATGCCACCACCAAGGACTGAAAAGGAGGTGTGAGGCTTTCTAGGTAAAGTATAATTCATAAGACGGTTTATCTCAAAATTAACCTTGAGTTGTGAACCACTTTTTGGCCTCTTGAAGAAAGGAAAGAAGTTCTAATGGGACGACCGATGCCAAGCTACTTTTGAACAGATCAAGGAATACTTACAGAACCCACATGTGCTGTCACCACCTAAGCTGGGGAAGCCATTGATTTTGTATCTATCAGTGACTGAGACTACAATGGGCTGCATGCTCGTGCAAGAATCAGAGGACAAAGTAGAGAGAGCCATCTACTATCTGAGCAAGAAGATGCTAGAGTATGAGACTCGCTACACAACATTGAAAATGGCTTGCTTAGCTTTGGTATGGGCTACCAGAAAGCTGCGACACTACCTGTTAGCTCACTCCGTAATGTTGGTTTCACAACTAGATCCCATCAAATATCTCTTCGAAAAACCGTCACTTACGGGTAGGCTAGCTCGTTGGTTGCTGTTGCTTTCCGAATTCGATCTGAAATATGTGATGCGCAAGTCAGTCAAGGGAAGAGTAGTAGCAGAATTCTTAGCCGATCATCTAGTGCAAGGAGGTGAAGCAGTTGAGTACTTATTTCCAGATGAGGCCATTTTGCATATCAAAGATGAAACTTGGACGATGTACTTTGACGGAGCGTCAAACCAATACGGGTATGGGATAGGAGTGTTGCTGATAGCACCCGACAATTCCTGTATCCCTTTAGCATTTAAACTCCGATTCAAAGTCTCGAACAACGAAGCAGAGTACGAAGCATGCATTGCTGGTTTGGAAGTGGCCTTGGAACTAGGGGCAAGACGGTTGGACGTCATTGGGGACTCGAACCTTGTTGTATCCCAAGCTAAGGGGGATTGGAAGGTCAAAGAAGAAAAGATGGTAATGTACCACCAGACCTTGGATCTGCTGATTCCTCAGTTTGAGAAGCTAAACTTCACTCATCTACTAAGAGAAAATAACAGGTTCGCAAATTCACTAGCAACTCTATCTTCCATGATAGACATCCTGCTTAGAGTCCGGATGCGTCCAGTCATTATCGACTAGAAATTTGTGCTGGCTTACGAGTCAATTGCTGCTATAGATGAGGTTCAAGATAAGAACCCCTGGTATTACGATATTTGGAATTTCTTGGAGAAGGAAGCATATCCACCAGGGGTAAATGCCAAGGATAAAAGGGCAATTAGAAGAATGGCCGTTCAGTTCATCATCTGAGGAGGTAAATTGTATAAGAGAGATCATCTGGGAATGCATAAACTGTGGGTTGAAGTTGAAGAATCGAAGGGCCTGATGGAGGCCATCCATGGAGGGGAATGCGGTGCGCATATGAACGAGGTAATGCTAGCGCGAAAGATCCTCAGACAAGGTTATTATTGGTCCACCATGGAGGAGGATTGTATCGGCCTTGTTCGGCGATGCCACAAGTGTCAGATCCATGCAAACCGCATGAACATTTCGCTGTCGAAGCTGTACAATATGACTTCGCCATGGCCATTTTCAGTTTGGGGAATCGATGTGATCGGGGCTGTCACTCCAAAAGGGTCGAATGGGCATGAGTTTATCCTAGTCGCGATAGATTATTTCACGAAGTGGGTTGAGGCCCAATCTTATACGGTGTTGAAAGCGTCGCACGTTGCAAAGTTTAACAGAAACAACATCATCTGTCGTTATGGGGTCCCAAACGAGGTCATTTCAGATAATGGTTCCCACTTAAAGAAGGAAGTGATTGACTTGTTGGAGAAATATAACGTGGCTTTTCATAAGTCATCCACATACCAGCCGCAAACCAATGGAGCGGTTGAGGCCGCCAACAAGAACATCAAGCACATACTGCAGAAGATGGTGGAAACCTACTGGGATTGGCCAGATAAGTTGCCGTTTGCTCTGTGGGGCTACCGGACTTCAATTAGAACTTCTACTGGGGCGACTCCGTATTCATTGGTTTATGGGATGGAGGCCGTTCTACCTATTGAAATTGAAGTTTCGTCTTTGCGAGTACTGGCTGAGGGTCAGATAGCCGAAGCAGATTGGCAGCAGAGCAGATTTGAGGAACTCATGCTCTTTGATGAAAGAAGACTGAAAGCACTGTACCATGTTCAAGGTTATCAGCGCAGAATTGCCCGGGCTTTCAACAAGAAAGTTAAATCCAGGAATCTAAAAGAAGGAGATTTGGTGCTCAAGGACAATCTAGCTCCCATTCACGACCCTAGGGGCAAGTTCAGACCCAATTGGACTGGTCCCTACATCATCAAGTCTATTTGGTCAGGTGGAGCTGTGGTTCTGATAGACCTAGATGGCCTAGAGTTCTCCCAACCGATCAACATGGACAAGTTGAAGAAATATTACCCCTAAGAGGCTCGCTAGGCCGAAAACCCGAGAGGGCGACCTAGGCAAAAGTTAAAGCATAAAAAAAAATTGAAATTATAAAAACCGAGCTCGCAAGGTTGAAAACCCGCAAAGGGCGACCTTGGCAAAAGTTAGAGCGTAAAAGGAGAGTGAAAATACTCGAGTGAACCCGAGCCTGAACGACGTAAGGCTTGATTCCCATCTTTGGGATACGTAGGCAACTTCATCCTGAAGTTCAGCCATAAACTTTTCCCTTATCAACTTTGTCCATTTGATCATCTCGGCCACCTTTGTCTATTCCACATTCAAGAGTTCGGTTATGATCTCCGGTGCAGTGCTTTTAAGACTAGGGGCAACTTTCCGTTACTGTGCAGTGCCGCGGTATTATTTAGACTAGGGGCAACTTTCTAGTTGCGAGGATCCGAGGTTGTGCATCTCAGTGACAGATTTCAGGCGTGTCCAGTTCTGATTCATATCGAAAATGATTTTGAAAAGTTTTAATAAAAGTTGACTTTGTTCAAAATTAATCTTTTTACAACTTAGACCATTTTTGGACCAACGCGGAAAATTTTCAGTACCCATAACCTTCAATTTCATTGATTTCAATACAGAGTTCTCCTGCTCTTGTATACAAATTTGAGGTTGCTTTTTATTACATTCATAAAGAAAACTTGAAAGTACTAATAAAGCAATAAATCCGGGGCATAGATAAGTCAGGTGTTCCCGCGCCCCCTCCCAGAGCTGGTCGAAGCCTCTGATGCCAAAGTGGGCCCTTCCTGTGCCTCTTCATTGAGCCAATCCAAGCACTCATCAGACAAAGTACAAGTAAAAGTGGGAGCGGGGGCCAGGAGTTCTCGCATCCTCCATGCTGTGGCATATCGAGCAAGCTGTGCGCCTCGGACCGGGAATGCGGCCGGGTACTCTATCCTCTCTGGCGGGCAAGTCTAATCATGGCCGAACTAGCGTTGGAACCGGAACGGAAAGTAGAAGACACAGTGTGTCATGCCAATTAATTGAATCCTAGGTTGACGGGTCATGTTGTAACTCATTACCGGCAGATTGAGCCAAGGGCAGCGCCAAGCGATGCGATTTACAGACAAACTGCACATCCAGTTATACCACCACCCCTCATCCAGGGCATCGACCAGGCATTGTTGAAAAAAGTAGCTGCGAGCTGAGTATGCTGGGCAAGGCTCCACGATCTGTAACTTGTCCATCAACCACACCTGGGGAGGGATGAAAAATGAGAGAATAAAGAATAAAGAGATGTACGATGAGAGAAAAGAAAGAAAGGGGTTTTGTGAGAAAAATCGAGCCTGAGGGCCGAGTGATGTGAGCAATACATATGTGAGATTGGGTGGGAAACATTACCTGCAATAGTAGTGGGCTCCCCGTAAGCCTAGCCGTCTCGCGGCGATGAAAAGCGTCTAAGCCCATCAATGTCTCAGCCAATGTCATGGCGATGCAGCTCTTGCCCTCCTTCAAACCTTGGGCAACCTCGATCAACCGGACACTGAATCCACCAGAGCCCGGGGCAAGCAAGAAGTGAGATAGCAAGCATAGGCAAAGCACGTGTCGCCGATTGCCCTGCCAATGATGGTCACCGCGGTCACCAGCATCAGAAAACCAGCGAACCAAGCTTGGGATGTCCAGCTCCCCGTCGTGAACCAATGATCGAGCATCATGCAAAGTGAGGCTGCACATTCGTCCTAGGGCTTGGACGTGGCCAAACCGGAGTTAAGGCAAGATTTCCTCGTTATGCTCGGATTCCATCAAAGCTTGGAACCTTCGAAAGTAGGACACATCTCTTGCTCGCTAAAGCTAAAAACGTGTGTTATCAGATTCCAAAACCTTGCCGCGGCATGGAGGAAAGGAAGATGCAATGGAGTACGGCCCAACGTGAATAGTGCATTCAAGCCGAAGCCCCGGAAGTTCAACTTTTTCGAGCCGTCTAGAGAAGCAATCCAAGCTTTGAGATTTTGGATGAGAAATGCTTCCATTTTGATGCAAAACTGAGATAAAATGAATGAACCACGAAGCTGGGACTTTTACAGAGGATAAGGCATTGTTCGGGGGACACGTGTCAACAAACTGGTGGTTGCCAAGCCAAGTGGTCGGCCGACCACCTTTTCTGGTAGGCCGACCACCCTTTTGGTCTTCATTGAAAAAAACTGGTCGGCCAACTCCCTTAGGTGGTCGGCCATGGAGAGAAGTGTGGCTTTGGTCTTGTCCTAGCTTCTGGAAGAGGGTTCCTAGCATTTCCATGCATCGGGAGTGTTGAAGGTGCGAATTTTTCTCTGTTTCAGATGCGTTCCGTCACCCAGATCGTCCGAAATGCATTTTGTTTATCGAGTTGTTGTTAAGTCTTGCTTATCGAGTTGTTGTTTTGCTTATCGAGTTGTTATTTCGTTTGTCGAGTTATTGAGGTTATCGAGTTGTTAAGTTTTGTCGAGCCGTTGAGTTTTGTATATTGAGTTGTTACTCTTTGTTTAATCAACATTGTCGTGTCTTGCTTATCGAGTTGTAAACTTGCTAAGTATGTGTCATTTCTTAGTAAGTTGATTGTTTAGTTTGTTGTGTCGGTTCATTACCTGACTTGGCAATTTTCAGTGCACAATTCCATTCGATTTCATTTTCGTGCGAAACAATGCGATGCAATGCCGAGAACATAAAATACAACACTTTTTCAAAAAGCTATTTCATTCCATCATGCTTTCTTTGTTACAACATTTTACAACAAGGGTACAAGTTTTACAGAAAATAAAACTGCCTAATAATGTACAATATGCTACAACTACTAGTAAAAAAGGAAAATAAAGCAGGGAACAACCGCATCAGTGCTATCAAGCACAGGAGTAAGAGGCCCTCTTCGTTCTCTTCTGCGGAACAACCTCTGCACCATCATCGTCATCTGAATCGGGGCTATCATCCTTAAAACCCTCCTCGGCCTCATCTCTACTACCGGAACCGGAACCAGAACTAGAGCCACCCTCTCTGTCAGCGGATGTCTCTAAGTGAGGATGGGCAGGCTCCTCCTCCTAGCTGGACTCCTCCTCCACAACAGGTGCTCTGCGTCTACCTCGGCCGCGAGTCGAACCCCCTCTCCCAACTCCCCGGGAAGACCTAGATGGCCCGACCTGTGGCTCAGTATATAGCGGAGGCATCTGAAAAGAAAGAGTGCAACTCGAATACATTAGCCAAAATATGTATATCAGATGCATAGACAAGAAAGCTACATAGAGTGGATGTATGCAGATATAGTACATGAATGAGGTGTGTGTCAGATGTGCTCTACATATACAGTCAATCAATGCAGTGAAATGTTCAATTTTAGCATGTCATCAGAAGTATGATAAATGCAAGAAAACTAAAGAGTACCGAGACACTGAGGATGGACAACTGTGCCTCCCTCCGCAAGACCATGCCCTCAAGTGAGGCCACCAATCTGAGAAGCCCCTCCATGTACTCTCTGGGTGGCTGCAGATACAAGCTCAAATCATCAATGAATAAATGAGTGTCTAAGTATTTGAGTGATAAATGAAAAGCAGTGAAGCATACCGGTGGTGAGTCAGGATCACTGACGTATCGGTGATCAGGCATAGGAGGCTCTATCGGAATCGGGTAGGAAGTCCCGTATCGCCAACCCGTCAACTCGGTCGGAATGTCTGGCCATCCGACATGATGGTAAGTTGGGGGGGTAGGGGGAACCAGTCTAGCCCACCTCTCGATGTGCCGACTCTGCTGGTCGAAGAGACTTCTGCAGCCCGGGGTCGGCTCAATGATGGCATGCCAGTAGGCCTCCTCGTGGGAGTACGAACACCTGTCAACGGGGGCATCAAGTATGTATGACGGTACGTCGCATAGTCCCCCTCCTCTAAATGTAGCAATACGTCTGTACCCAACATGGTACTAACGACATCCTGGGGAGCGAGCCCCTCAGTAGACCGCATATCGACCGGAGGTGCTGAGGGGATATCCTGATGAGGGTAGCTCATCGTCTGGCGCATGAAGCGTTCCCCTAGGAACCAGGCCCTACCAGCTGGCCCCTCAAACAGGATCCTGTACCGAGAAGTGGCCCATCCCCCAGCATACTGAAATTGGGTGTTTCCACCCAAGGGCACCCAGGGCTGCCATGTGATCTGCGGATAACCAATGCATAAGCTGATTAGAAATCGTAAATGTGCAAGATGAATCAAAGATGAAAACACGGAGGACTGAGAGTTCTGAATTACCTCTATCGACCGCACTGTGTCGAAAAACTGCCGTAGGTAGGGCAGATTCTCTCAAGCTCTCGGCCGATACTGGCCCTCAAACACGAGCGAGTAAGGGATCATAAGAGGCGCCTCCACCTCAAGCTCCGGGGCTAGTGTGGGAAAGTATGCGAAAATCCATAGCTGTGGAAAACAGGGCAATAGCCATCAGAATACAGAATGCTGAGTGCAGAATGTACAGAGAATGCAGAATGTTGAGAGCAGAATGCAAAGTACAGAATGTGAAGTGTGCTGTGTGTGCAATGTATAGATAATGAAAAGCAGAAATGTAAATCAAGAGGGCAGAAAATACTTCCCAGGCTCTCCAGTAGCCACCGACTATGTTCCCCCGTCCGCGGGAGGTCGCGCTCATGTAGCAATAAAGGGTAGCTAAGCCAGCGCCACCCCAATCATACTGACTGACCCGTGCGAGGTCTACTAGGGCACTCAATAGATAAAGCCCGACAGTGTTTCCCCTATCGGAGAACAGAGTGGTCCTGAAGAGGAAAATCAAAAACCCTCGAGTATACTGCTCTACCTCCTCGGGAGTCTCGGGCACCATCTCTCTGAAATGTGTAGAAAACTAGGTGTATCGGACCCTGCCCGATGCTCTGTCAACCGGCGGGCGAGCTCCCAATAGATAGATCTAGGCGGCCTCCCACTCGCCCATATCCTCATCATAAGGGATCGTCCAGCCTCCCACGTCAAGGTCTGTCAATACAGCAAAGTCGAACGGGGTCATAGTCATGTCCCCGGTGGCCGAGAAATGGAAGGAGTTGGTGGTGTCCCACCATCTCTCTACAAGAGCCCCCATCAATGTCCTGCTAGCAGGATAGCGAGATATCCCAGTGCAAAAGGGTCCGAACCCTGCCTGGTCAACCCAATCACGGACGGCCTCCGGGAGCTCTGTGTACCACTCCCTCGCAACAATGGAGCCATATCCTCGTGTGACACAAGAAGACACCTGCATTCATAATAAACACATGTATTCAGTTTCAGAATGAAATGAATAAGCTACGTGCAAATGAAATGTATGAGCTGTGTGCAAACCAAATCAGATACAATGCTGTGAGCTGTGTACAAATACAAGTGTGTGCTGTGCGTTCACCTCAAATTTGGGCTGCGTGTTCAGAAACTCAGAGTTTGGGCT
Organism: Camellia sinensis; assembly: GCF_055761805.1. Taxonomy (NCBI): domain Eukaryota; kingdom Viridiplantae; phylum Streptophyta; class Magnoliopsida; order Ericales; family Theaceae; genus Camellia; species Camellia sinensis. The sequence continues at coordinate 174,071,289 of NC_138962.1, read as the reverse complement.
GCATGTTTGACTTTCAACAAGTGTGGGCTATGTGTTCATCCAAAAGAATGGGCTGTGTGTTCATCTAAAAGAATGGGCTGTGTGTTCATCTCAAAGTTCGAGCTGTGTGTTCAACGTCAAGTGTTTGAGCTGTGTGTTCAGATTTCAAAATCAATGGGCTGTGTGTTCATCTCAAAGTTCGAGCCGTGCGTTCAACGTCAAGTATTTGAGCTGTGTGTTCAGTTTTCAAAATCAGTGGGCTTTGTGTTCATCTCAAAGTTCGAGCCGTGTGTTCAACGTCAAGTATTTGAGCTGTGTGTTCAGATTTCAAAATCAGTGGGTTGTGTGATTATCTCAAAGTTCGAGTCATGTGTTCAACGTCAAGTATTTGAGCTGTGTGTTCAGATTTCAAAATCAGTGGGCTGTGTGTTCATCTCAAAGTTTGAGCCGTGCGTTTAACGTCAAGTATTTGAGCTGTGTGTTCAGTTTTCAAAATCAGTGGGCTGTGGGTTTATATCAAAGTTCGAGCCGTGTGTTCAATGTCAAGTATTTGAGCCGTGTGTTCAGATTTCAAAATCAGTGGGCTGTGTGTTCATCTCAAAGTTCGAGCCATGTCTTCAACGTCAAGTATTTGAGCTGTGTGTTCAGATTTCAAAATCAGTGGGCTGTGTGTTCATCTCAAAGTTCGAGCTGTGGGTTCAACATCAAGTGTTTGGGCTGCGTGTTCAGACTTTAGAAATTCAAAGTTTGGGCTGTGTGTTCACAATCAATATGTGGGCTACGTATTCAGAAATTCACGTGATTGAGCTGTGTGTTCAAGATACAAACGGAATGCTGTGTGATAGACTAAGTGTTCAGAATAAGCTGTGTGCTAGAATGAGCAGATAAACATAGCAAAAGCATGAAATGCATAGAAAATGCATAATACATTGCGAAAAACATAAAAGTGAGGTGCATACCTCCCGTGCCTGATGAGAGAGGTGAGACTCCGGCTCCAACAATAGCAGATCCATAGGTGCTCGATCATCAAAATCAGTAAAATGGTAGAAAATGGCCCGGGGAAGGATATGCTCCCGAGGGTGATACCTCTCAGGATCAAAGGGCTGAATCCTTGGGGGTAAGGATATGATGTCTGGATCACCTCCGGCACCGGGAGGACCTCCGCCATGAGGGAAATGACCCGCCATCTCGAAGAAATCTGCAAAAAGGAGCAAAAATGAGCAAAATGAGCCAAAATTAGAAAAAGTCAACAAAAGTCAACTCTCGGGAAATGAAAAAGTCAACAAAAGTAAACTCCTGAGAAAATGTTCCAAATATTGAGACAAACTTACCTCAAGTGGTGAAAATGGAGAAAGAAGCACCGAAATCAAAATTCAATCGGTTCAAAGTGAAGAGAATTGAAAGTTTTCGCAAAACAACTTTGCGCGGGACGTTAGAAAACGCGTATAGAGTGCATATCTGAGGGAAAAAATAGTTTAGGAAGGAGGAGAAGGAGATTTTGGATCTGAAGATGTGAGCAAAAAGAGCTTTGGCATAGTATACTTAAAGATCCAAGTGTGAAAGTACCAAATTGCCCTGGATTTGGGCTATGTGGTCTGCCGATCACCTTTTCTGGTAGGCCGACCACCCCCCTTTCCAAACCTGGTCGGTGGCCTCCAATGGCCTCCAAACCTGGTCGGTGATGCTTCCAAGGTGGTCTCTACGGCCTCTTTGAACTCCCTGCAAATTTTGGTAGTGATCGGAGTCCCCGACACTCGAGAAAGTACAAGGAAAGTGCACTTTTCGTCGCGAAATCCCTCCGCGGGAACTTCAACTCCAACTTTCGATGTGTGTTTCATCGTTACTCGTCAAGAGCGAGGTGTATCCTTTTTGAATATGTTGTGACCCTTCCGGGAGGTAAACCAGAGGCTGCGATTGAGTCACCCTTGTCGAAACTTGCATTTATTCGCTCGTTATTTTGTGTCAAATATGCATTCGAGTTTGCACTTATCCTGCATTGTTATGCACATCACTTGCATTCTCATGCACACCACTCGCATTGTTGTGCACGTTTCACTGTTATTGTTAGGCCTCCATGCTTAACTTGCGTTGTCACGCACGTTTCTTCTTGCATTGCGATCCACTTTCTCATCGGCACCATGTTTGTCTGCGTTCGATATAGCGTTGGACATATGTTGCTAACTATGTTGTGCTTGGTAAGTTTCTCTCTTTTACAGGCACGATATTGTATGTACGGTTCATTTGAGGCTGGTGCGACCAGACGAGCCGTGCAGGTATTGTATCTTCTCCGTGTGAGACGTGACGAGAATTAAATAATTCTTCGCATTCTTAAACTGCATGAAATGTAGTTGTTGCTTTGCATTCTTGCTTAAAACTGTTGCATCTATTATGAATACTTGCCTCATAACAGCTTGCTGCTTTGCATGATCATGAGTTACATCCGGCTTGGTGCAAATCATTCTGCATTTTGCCCCTGCCTGCGGGCATGCCTATGGGCACATCTTTGTTTATCTCGCCTGTTTGTCTATGTCTTCGGCTTTGTCAAAAATGGGTCGTCTCTGGGCTTTGACATTCATTATCGTCACTTATGAATTCCGAGTTCTGTCAAAGAGGGGCAACTGTAGACACCCCATTTTTGACCAGCCTTAAGACTCAGACGTCACCGGTTGAGCGCCCGGTGATGATGTATTTGGTGCTCCTTCTGAGGTTATGAAGTCTCGGCTGAGAGCCTTGCCTCCGGACTTCGGGGCTCTTTTGTGCTTTGCCTCGATTTGGGAACCAAGTCCTGTTTTCCCTGTTTTCCCTGTTTTCTCTTCCCGAAGGGAGGGAGAGGTCTCGTAGACCATCTCTCAGTCGCCGTAGGCTATGTTTCGTGGCCGTAGGACATTTTTCCCGTTTGGAGACCAGTTTTTGGTTTTCGGAGCCGTTGGGCATGTGCCTCGATTCGGGACTGCTTAACTACCTCCATTTGTTCCGGTTTTTGGCACACACCTTGTTCCCACTCTTTTGAGGGACACTGTGGCCCGAGAGACCACCTTCGTGGCTGCACGCCACCTCTGGTGCCTAACAGCCTGTTTTCGGGGCCCCAGACCGCGCATTTTGGCCCCCGAAGCCTCGTTTTGCATCGGTTAGGGTTCATTTTTGGCATGGACCCTATTTTCATTGTTAGGAAGGTGGTAAGATGGTGGGAGACCAGCAATTCTTTTGAAAATTATTTTCTCTCTCCTCCAGTCGGTTTTCTTGATAGAAAGTTGGTTTTCCTCACTTTTGAGCCGTAATTTCTGGTCTCCTATACCACCATTGTGTTGTGCCCATCTGGGAGGCCACCAATATGGGTAGGCCGACCAGTATTTCTTCTTGACCCTTTTAAACCTTGCGAAAAAGCTGGTTTTCCTCTCTCTTGGGTCACATTTTCTGGTCTCCCACCATACAGTTGTATTCTACTCATCTGGGAGGCCACCTTTCTGGTATGGCCGACCAGCTTTGCACATTGACCCTTTTGACCCCTAGTCGGCCGGCCAAGGGGAGTGGTCGGCCGACCACCCTAGATGGTTGACCTACCTTCTGCTATTTGGTCTTTTTGAATGCAACACAGCTGTGCCAGCTGTGTAGCATTTGACCCATTGTTCGAGATTTTACCCCTTTGTTTGTCTTCTTAAGGAAGATTTGATCCTTTTGCTTAGCTTCAAGGAGAAGCTTGACCCTTTTGGTTAAGCTTCTTTGAGAAGCTTTGACCCTTTCTTGAGGCTTCTCCAAGAAGCCTTGGCTCTCTTCCTCTATAAAACAAACCTTCCCTCTCCATTTGCAAGGGTTGGAAACTTTGGGCTGAGGCATACACATACTCCCCTCCATAACTCTCTTCTTCAACCTCAAAACCCCATTGTTCTTGCACCCATTACACTACACCTCATAGCCTACCACCTCCACCATCCACTCGAGCACCTTGGGACTGATTTTCAAAGGTTGAGAGCCCATTTTCTTGGTCCAGAAGTTGCTACATTGCTGTGCTACAAGGGTAAGTCTCCATTTTCCCTATTTTGACATTATTTTTCTCCATTCTTTAGACCTATTTGCAAGCATTTTTGGACTTCGACACAAACTGAAAAAAGTCTTGTTTTGATCATCTAAACATGTTTGTTTAAGAACTTTTTTCTTTTTGGGGTCATCTTCCCCCTTGTATGCTCCATTTCCTCATGTTTAGGGCTATGCATTAGAGCATTTGCATTGGCCTTGGTTTGGCCTTTTGGACACTAAAATCCAGTGGATTTTTAGTGGCCAATATGTGTTTTTGAGCTCCAAAATCAGAGAGGGGTGACCCTCTCACCCCTTGTTCTCTTTATTAGGTTTATTGGCCTTCCAAAGGAGCTCCATTTTACATGCTTTGAAGTCTTGTTTCAGGCCATTATTTGCGAGTTTTAAAGTCTACCTTGACTCTGTCCGGAGCCCCTTTGGTCATATTTTGTGTCTATGATGCATGTGTAGAACAACCCCATTCAAGGCCTTTCAAAGGGGCCTTTATTTTCATGTTTCCTAGACCCATTTCAGGTGCTTTTTAGTGGGATTTAGGACCCTTAGAATCTCTGTCTAGAGGTAGTTTTACCATTTGGTGTGTCCATCATGTATGTGTAGAACAACCCCTTGTATGGCTTTCCAAAGGAGCTCATCATTCTTGCATGCATGGACTGAGTTTCAGTGAGTATTTGGGCATATTTTGGCATGGCATACTTCTTTTTTTGGCTGGTTTAATGAGATCTGATATGCTTCATGTAGGTGTAGTACAACTCATGGTTCACTAGCCTATGTTGCACATTGTTTTGGCCCTTCATGTTAGCACTTTTTGGCCATGCCTTAAACTGATTTTGTGCTAATTTTGGACTACCTTAGCTCTGTTTTCAGGTTTCATGGTTGAATGATGTTTGTTTTGCATGCTTGTAGTTCAATACCCATGCTTAACTTTGAGTCTTGAGGTCCATTCCATGCATATACTGAGGTGTGTTCATGTTTTGGGTCCATTTTGCATCATATTTTAGAGCCTATATGAATGCTATATTGCCATGTTTTGCACTCCTTAAATGCGTTTGAGAGTCGGGCTTGTATGCCTCATTTGCCGACCATTGAATGAGCTTTATTTCGTTGCATTCCGAGCCATCATTTTAGGCTATTTTCCCACTGTTTCAGACCTGCCTAGGGTTTGTTTGGGATTGGTTTTTCCACTGGTGTATTGCTTTGGGTACCTCTAGTGTAACGCACTTCACTAGTTTCGGTACCCGGGCCCCCTAGCTTGCATTGTGTGACATGTTTGCATGTTTCGGGACCATCTTTTATCACATTTTAGAGCTGTATCATGTGTCATTTTATGCCATGTTTCATCCTTTGCCATGCTTAGTTAGAGTTGCATGTTATGCCTTAGGATCGGTCCTTTGCATCCGTGCATGTTTGCATGTGTTTTGGTTGTCTCATTTCCATCCTATGGCCACTGATTTGGGTGTGGCTGAGGTTCACCCACTTTGGTTTAAGTCCATCTTGCATTTGTATATGCCATTTAGTTCATGTGCTCATGATAGTCTTCGTAAGTGGATTGTGTATGCCATATTATGTCCCGTGCATTGTGTATGCCATTTTAGTCCACAGCATTGCGTATGCTAGGTTTCATGATTAGTTGCATTGTGTATGCCATCTCATTGCATTGCATTTGGAGTAGGGTTTAGTCCAAACACGGGAAATGAGGAATGTTTTGTACTCCAAGTGACAAAACGTGTCTCAATTCCTAGTCACCGACACTCCGGATTACCCATGATGGAGTTTAGGCCTTGTTGTGTTTTCATGTGCATTCATTTCACATTGAGTCATGCAATTCGACTCCTTGGCCATCATGCATCGAGATGCATTATTGGTGGCACGAGGATCGAGGTGTGCATATATTTGTGAAATTACTTTGCCATGCTCCTTTCTTGCTCTCTGTTGCAGCAAAGCAGAAATCAACAGCCTTCTAGAGCTTTGCACAGCATTCCGGGATTAATTGCAAACAGAGGCAAACCGGGGCATCGCAAGGAATTTCCCGACCAAGGCAACTCAAGCATGCATCATTCATCATTCGGAACAGAGCTGAGGCGGTCCATGAATTTGCATACTAGTTTACTGCTTTCCTAGTTAATTCATTAATTAATTAGGGTTTTGTATTTATGAGGACTGTATTATTTATTCGGACTGTATATTATTTATTCGGACCCTCCGAGCGAGGGCAATGTTGTAATAAGTGTGCGTGGGTGTGATGTATGTCTTCCAACCCCACGTCTTTCTCCCTTTTATTTACCAGCTTATGATGGTTAGATTAGGGCATATTTCAATTAGCATACAGTATGATAGCATGTCTGTATTCATTCATCTGTCTTGCATGCACCGGGCTCGGCGTATCATACTAACTGCATTGTATTTTAATTCCGAGTTGAATACTTGTTAGTTGTAGCATTTCACATGCCATCTTTAGAATAGTCGAGCCTATCTTAGTTGCATTTTTGCATGTGTTGCATTAGGCATTTCTGTATAGTTAGGATCATGCATGGATTTCTAACATAGCTTTTGTTTTGGCTTGGAGTACTCAGTAAGTGTTTATGCTTTATCATCCTTGCATGCGTGTAAGTGACTGCCATGATAGCATGCTTACCATGAGGCTATTTGCTTATGTGATATACTTGCCTGAATGCCTGTGGGTGAATGTTGGATTATCTGAATTGGAATAATGCATTGACTGTGAGTTTTAAGCCCACTAGATAGTGGCAAAATCATGTTTTCTAAGCCCACCCGAGGGTGGCAAAATCTGCATTTTAAGCCTACTTGTGAGTAGCAAACCGCTTTCAAAAACAAACATGAAATGTTTTGTTCCAATTCAGGCGATCCAATCTATACTTGTATGCTGTGCGCATCACATAGTAAATCTAGGCTAACAACCGGAAAAAGAACGCATAATGTTTTCAAAACTAGATATCATGGTTAGTAGAGGCCGATCTTCGATCGGGTGAGTGGGGGTGCTCACGAAGTGACCTTCTCCAATCGTACCCAAGTTCCCGAGCCGAGGCAACTTTGGTGATGACAGACACGTGGCCTTAGGCAAACGAGTCAGGGTTTCCTAAATTCCCCAAAATAAAATATTTAGGTGGCGAGTCTGTATCTGGCAAAACAGTCCATGTTTGGCACTTCTTTAAAAAAAAATCTGTTTTCAAAAACGATTTACCGGATTTGGACTCTTTGATGATTCATCAGTCTTGCATTGCACTCTGCGAGATTAGATACAGGACCATGACATTTGAGTCCTGAACCGTAGTGAGCCCATAATTGAACAAAACGGGATTCATCTCCCTGGGACGTTTGGGGACGTCTACAGTTAGCTAGTTAGTTTATTCATTCAGACTCTCCTTCGTGAGAACATAATGTTGTAATAACGTGCATGTCTTCCAACCCCACGTATTTCTCCCTTTTATTTAACTGCTTACGATGGTTAGTGTACGGATATCACATTTAAATTAGCATTCTTCATGTGTGCATCCATTTGTATTGCATGCACTGAGGCTCTGTTCATCATTCCAATTGCATTGTTAGTTTAATACTTATTTGAATACGTGCTTAAACCACATGCTATCAATTGATTCATATGCCATGTTAAGTAGGCAAGCCTATTTTAGATTGCATATCACATGTATTGCATTAGTCATATTGCACAGTTATGAATCATGTACTTTTTTTTTTTTAACTCTCTTATGTCTTTTTGGCTTAGAGTACAAGGTGAGCCTTTACTTGCTTTAGTATATTGCATGAGTGTGATTGTTGCCATGTCTAGCATGTTTACCATGAGGCTAAGTGCTTAATTGATATACTTGCTTGTATGCCTGTAGATGAAGGCTAATTGCTTGAATTGGAATAATTTGAGCCATGCACATTTAAGCCCACTTTTCAAGTGGCAAATTCAAACTCTTTTTAGAAAACAAACATGACTTAAGTGTTCCAATTTTTCCTAGTCTATACTTGTATGTGCGCATCACATAGTAATGCTAGATTAATAACCGGAACAAGAATATATAATGCAAAGTAAGATTCATATCATGATTAGTAGAGGTCGATCTTTGATCGGGCGAGCGAGGGTGCTCAATTCATGACCTTTCCCTCTCGTACCTAAGTTCCCGAGCCGAGATAATCTTGGTGATGACGGACACGTGGCCTTTGGCATGAGTCATGGGTTTCCTAAATTTCCCTAAAATAAAACATTTAAGTGGCGACTCTGTATTTGGCAAAGCAGTCCATTTTTGGCAATTTGATTCAAAATCGATTTTCCAAAAGATTCGCCGAATTTGGACTCTTTGGTGTTTATCTATTTCACATTGCACTTGTGGAATCAGATTCAGAACTACGGGAGTCTGATACTGTAGGGCTTATTTCGACTTCTGAAAGGGGGCACGAAAAAGTCAAGCTACAGTTTTTGGCGACTCCGCTAGGGATAATTAGAGAACTTAACTTAAAACTCATGATGTGAAATTTTATCTACTTATATATGTTCTTTGCATTCCATTTGCATTAGTGCATCTAAGTCACTGTGTTTGCCATATGCTATTCCTAGACGGTTTGTCAGAGGCTTGCCTGAAAAGCTTGCCAAAAGGTTGACTGGTTGTGGGCTCTGCCACGATGGGAACACAACCCTCGGATCTGGATTACCGCCGTACCGCTTGATCCACCTTTCACTTCTCGGTGTTAGGTGTGAGAGGTATATTAGGTAATCTTGCCGAGGTACCCGTTTGACCATTCGACCTAGTTGCATATAATGAAGCTATAGTGACTATTCCAACTTAGGGTAGGATGCAACCCATTTGTAGGATGTTGTGAAACCGCTTGTTTGAATAGTGAACCTTAGATCATTTCAAAAGCTAGGACAGGATAACCCTACCCTTCATAGGGGTGTTTGTTCTCTTTCTTGTTATGTGTTATATGCAATATATTGGATCTATACAAGGGTTCTCAAATTCGATTGAGTGGTTCAGGCATTTCAGTTTGTGGGATTGGGTTCAGTGTGTCAACATGAGGTAACAGTACTCAGTGATTAGTTGAATGCTACTAAAATTATGATTGGGGTTCCCACTGTGTTTTTTTGCAAGGTAGTTTGCAAACATTGCTTCAAAAAAAAAAAAAAAAAAAAAAAAAACAAAAACAAAAAACAAAAAACAAAAACAAAAATACAAAAACAAAAAACAAATCTGATATCCCACAAAATCTACTAGTGTAACTAAATAAAAGTTGTGGGATATCCGGCCATTTCTGTAATTAGGGAGTGACCACCTGTTGATTGCTTGTGGATGGCCCACACGTTGACTAGCAATTTGAGAATGGTTTTATTCTAAGTTCTGAATTGAGTATTGAGTCTAAGTTTGGTTCCACCAAGTTTGTAGAGTTGGATCAGGCTTAAGTCTTTCTAGTGAGTCAGAGTCTGTTGACTTTGGGAGTGCTAACCTAGACAGTTCTGTCTTGTCTAGGTCTTTTTTGTCATTTTGAGTCTGTTGTCATTGTTGAGTCGTAGTTTCTTTTCAATAAAAAAGTGCCATAAAGTCTGCCTACTTCTCTATGCCTTTAATTCATTGCATTGACCAAAAATTTCAAAGCTTTTTTCAAAAACTCTGATAAGAATGAAGAGGAAGAAATTCCTTGGGATTTGTAAATTTTGGTCAACTGAGAGGAAGAGAGGTGTGCTAAGCCTTTGATGAATAAAATCATTTCTGTTAATGTGGGTATTGAGAAGGATCCTAGCTTGGTCCAAATTGGTTCTATCTTGTCTTCGTAAGAGTATGAGTGATTAGTCACTTTGTGAAAAGATTTCAAAATTGTTTTTGTGTGGTCCTACAAAGACATGCCTAGAATTGATCTTGAGATTATACAGCATAGGATCCCTCTTGACTTGAGATTTGACCTCCTTAGCTTTTAAACTGTGATTCAAAATATTCAGTGATTAACTAAAGTGTGAGGCTTGCATAGCCGAAATGGAGGTAGCCTTTGAACGAGGGGCAATGATGTGATTCAAATTGGAAACAACCCATGAACTAGGGGCAATGATGTGATTCAAATGGAGGCATCCTTTGAACTAGGGGCAATGATGTGATTCAGATTGGAATCAACCCTTGAACTAGGGGCAATGATGTGATTTAGATTTGAAGCAGCCTTGAACTAGGGGCAATAAGGTTGGATGTGATAAAAGATTTAAAACTAGATTGTTTCTCAAGCTAATGAAGATCGGGAAAGAAGTCAAATCACAGAATATGAGAGAATGAGTTTTATTATTGAAGGATAGCCGAGTTCTTATCCACTACACTAGGGGCAGCACTAGGGACAAATTCAGATCCAATTAGCCTAGTTCCTACATCATCATATCTACTCGTCAAGTGTAGCAGTCATTCGTATAGATGGCCTAAAGACTTCACACCCAATCAACATGGACAAACTAAAATGAAAGTAACCCTTGAGAGGCTCGCTGGGCTAAAAACCAGGAAGGGCATCCCAGGCAAAAGTTAGAGCAGAAAAACAAAAAAAAAAAAAAAGAAAAAAAATGAAAAAATAAAAAATGAAAAAGATGAAAAAAATTGAAAAAAAATGAAAAATGAAAAGCTCGCAAGGTTGAAAACCCGAAAGGGCGGCTTTCGAAAAAGTTAGAGCACAAAAGGAAAGTGTCAATAGTCGAGTGAACCTTAGCTGGAACTACGTATGGCCTGATTCCTGTCTTTGGGATACGTAGGTAGCTTCATCTTGAAGTTTGGCCCTAATAATTTTTCAAACTCATTCATCTCGTCCATGTTTGATTGGTGTATCTTTAGTCGATTTGGCTGTCCTATCTGCCGTTGCTTGACTTGTCTTCATTCTACTCGTTTCAGTTGGTTTGATTTGGTTCAGTTCGGTTTGGTCCAGTTCTGCTCGGCTTCATTCGGTTCGAATCGGCTCAGTTCGGTTATCGCCATTGATTATCGGGCTTGGGGCTATGCACCCTAATGGTTGATTCCATGTTGGTTGGATAGTGGCCATTTGCAAAAATAGGTTTTGATTATTTTGAATGAAGCTAACTAATTCTTCTCAAAAATTGTTCCATTTTTGCAAAACTAGACCATTCTTTGGGTTTAAAAAGGAAAATTTTTTAGTGCTCACAGCTTAACTTACATGATTTCAAAGCAGAAAATGGAATAAGTATGCTAATCTAACTCATGTTGATCAAAACATTTTTACAAAATAATATCAAGAGAAAAAAATCAAGGCAATGAACTAGGGGCATAGTCGAGTCCGAGATTCTGTCTTCTCCACAGCTTGAGTCATGAGTTCGTCAGCCAACTCTTTGACTAGATCATGAGTTCATCGGCTAACTTTTTGGTTGGCCTATCAGTTTCAATTTCAACCTATCAAAACAAATTGCAGAATCGCTTAGGCTCAATGGTTGTGTTTCAGAGTCATGTTTTTTAAGTTCCTTTCATACCAGTCAGTGTGTGTTTGGATCATTTTGCTTCGTTTTCTTTTCTTTCATTAAGTTATTCTTTGAGTCAGGTCAGTATGGAATCACTGTCCAATTCGGAGTTCAAAATTCAATCATTATCAAATTCAATCAAACCAAATTGTTTTCAAGCTCAAAGTGATAGCCAGTCACACCATTCATGTGCAAAATAGGAAACTGATTTTATTGAAGTCAGGGGATGACATCCCTGATTATAGAGACCAAAAAAAAAAAAAAAAACCCAGAAAAAAAGAGTTGAAAGAGAGAGAGAGAGAGAAAGGGATCTTTTTTTTCTTTCTTCTTCGGTAGCAGCCAGGCGGCGAAGATTACAATCGGCTTCATTTGTACATAGCTTCGTTGCCTGACTTTACCATCAGTTGCCTCACTTCATCTTTACTCCTTCGAAACTCTTGAAGACTCTGCCTCGGCCTTGGTAGAGCTTCCGAAGGAGGTTATTCCTCACCAGCCATCAAATTGGTTGTGCAAAGAAACTCTGAATTGAGCCACAGAGGTGGCCTATCGTTTCAGCTCTTTGTTTTTCATTTTTAGCGCACTAATTTCTACTCGAGCGTCTTTGTATATACGCTGGAGGAGGGAGAGTTGTGCATTTAGCTGATGTACCTCACACGTCCTGTTCTGCCGTCGACGAGACAAGTTGGAGATCACAATCACGGTCTCAACACATGACCTCAGCGTATACGAGTTTGCTTTGATGTTAGACTGTGCCACCATTATTTGTTCAACTGACATCGCTGGAAAGATGAAAACAGGGAAAGGAGGAGGAGCCCGTGGTTGAGGTTTAGGGGAGTCAGAATCAGTCATCTCTATCGTGGACTCATTCAGGTCTGGAAAAAGAGTAAGAGAACCATGTGAAGAAGCCATGGTAGAGGAGAGTAATGCAAAAGAAAGAGGTTGCAAAGTGGTGGTAGAGAAAGTTTGCAGGCTTTTGCTCTGCCTCTCTCTCTCACAGGCCTCAACTTAAAGAGTGATCGGAGAAGAAGACAAAGATGGAGAAAGGCCGAACTGATCATTGACAATTGGGGCAGGATTGGATAGCTTGTCGGTCAGGCACCGTGATTGTTGAAATCGCGCTAGGCATGACGCTCGAAGAAGATGAAAGAAGAGAGAGTAAGACAAAAATAGAGAGAGAGGCGGGAGAGTTGTATACATATATATATATATGTATATGTATTGTACATTTATGTATTATAGATATTTGTTTGAATATTTGGTCACAAGAGTGGCTTGGGCTTAGTGGTTTGGCTCAATGGTTAAGGATTGAGGGGCCGAGCTTGAGGTTAGAGGTTCGAGCCCCCATAGCAACGATTGTTTCTTTTGTTTTGTTTTGGTTTTATGTATATATGTCTTGCACACCTATATAAATACATTTATTTGAATATTTTGTCACAAATGTGGTTCGGCTCAGTGGTTGAGGACTGGAAAACTAAGCTTGAGATCAGAGGGTTGAACCTTCATATCCGTGCATTTGTGTTTTTCCTTTCTTTTTTGCGTGTTTTGCGTATGCATGCTGACGTCAGCAAATGGAATATGCTTTCTCAGTAATGGCATCTTCCCACTGACAGCCGCAAACAGAATATTCCCCAAATATGGATATGTATACCGTATGTATATATATCTGTGTGTATTTTGTATATGGTATTTATAAAAAAAGAAAAAAGAAATCATTATATTATACCTTTTTCCACTCGTGTGAGACTCTTTTGGACTTCAAATTCACCTTTGTTCTCTTCGTGTGAAACGTGTTAGGATTTGATATTTACTCGACTAAAATCTTTCCCCTCTCCATATGGATACGGTTAGGTATGCTTTTTGGTTATACCACCTCTGTTCCTTCCATATAAAACGTGTTAGGATTTGATGTGTACTTGGTTAAAACCCCCCCTCTCCGTATGAGATACGGTTAGGTACGTCTGTTGGTTATGTTGTAACCAAACGATATTGTATGAACGGTTCATTCAGAGGAGTTCCGGATAAGTTATTCGTGTCTTGTGTCTTAGTAGGAGAACCTGCACGACTTTGTAGTTGCGATCACTTTGTGCATCTATCGTACTCGTTCACTTTCTGCATCTATCACACTCGATCCCTTTGTGCATCTATTACACTCGTTTACTTTGTGCATTTATCGCACTCGATTCCTTTGTGCATCTATCGCACTCGTTCACTTTGTGCATCTATCGCACACCTTTACTTTGTGCATCTATCGCACTCGTTCACTTTGTGCATCTATCGCACTCGTTCACTTTGTGCATCTATCGTACACGATCACTTTGTGCATCTATCGCACTCGATTACTTTGTGCATCTATCACACTCGTTTACTTTGTGTATCTATTGCACTTGTTAACTTTGTGCATCTATCGCACTCGATCCCTTTGTGCATTTATCGCACACCTTTACTTTGTGCATCTATCACACTCGTTCACTTTGTGCGTTTATCGCACTCATTCACTTTGTGCATCTGTCACACTCGTTCACTTTGTGCATCTATCGTACACCTTTACTTTATGCATCTATCGCACTCGATCACTTTATGCATCTATCGCACTCCTTTACTTTGTGCATCTATCGCATTCTATCCCTTTGTACATCTATCGCACTTATTCACTTTGTGCATCTATCGCACACCTCTCTATTATTTCTCAGGGCATATGAAATGCAGCCCTGAGCGAGATTTTCTTTCCTCGTCCTATGTTTTGGCGGCGGTAGAATGTCGTACTGGATCTTTTCGCTTTAAGCTTGAAACTGCTCATTCATGTGTTGCTAGTTTGCCATCTTGCATATTATATTCATTATTGCATATTGCATCATCTTGTATAATCATTTTCAAAATAGTTGGTTTCGCGAAGCGTGTCAGTCTATCTTTCAAAGTTGCATTGTGCATATCATTTGCATGTTGCCCCTGAACTACACAGGTTTGAGTCCTCAAAGGGATGTGTAGGCAACCCTCGGGTTCAACCAATTGTTTGCATATTTGTTTGTTTGCCCAAGTCTTATGTCCTTGTCAAAAGGGTCATCTTCGGGCTTTGACATTTACTCACGTCATGAAATGACTTCGAGCTTTGTCAAGTAGGGGCAATTGTAGACACCGCAATTTTGACCGACCCTAAAACTTGGATGCTTTCTTTTGATTACCCGATGATGACAATTAGAATGTGTTTCTCACAGAATCCTCAGCAAGAGAGATGGAATTTGAACTTTAATCCCAACTTTCACCATTATGGCCAAATTGTTTTAAAATACTGAATATTTCATTAGTTTAGTATTTTTGTAATTTTGCGTAATTTTATGTGTTTGTTCATATTTTTAGTGTTTTTATATAAATTGGTATAAATTATATATTTATATATATAAAAGAAAATAATAAAAAAAGTTATATTATTATATTATATGTTTAATATTATTAGATTATATGTTTAGTATTTTATATATAGTTATATTATTATATTATGTTTAGTATTTTGGTATAAATTATATATTTTATATATTATATTATATATATTATAAAAAAATAATAATAAAAAATCGTTTGATGTCGATCAGCTCTCGGCTACCGACATAAAAAATTAGGCACATATATTATTATTATTATTATTATTATTATTATATTATATGCATATAGATGAGGCATATATTATATTATTATTATATTATATATTGCTTATATAAGGACAAAGAGGGAGATGCTCAGCCGGGGCCAAAAAATTTGATTCAAGAGAGAGTTAGAAGGAGTTAGAGAGAAAAGAGAGAAAACATTAAACATTTCAATCTTGAGCCAAAATACTTCAACTCTTACATAACTACTGAAATGTTTCATTTCCATACACCAAAAACACTCCAAAAATTCTGATATAGCCAAAGATCAATTGCCTTGATCATAAGGAAGAGTGTTTAGTGATTAAAAGTGAGAAAAACTAGAGAGTTAGCCACTTTCCATACTATAAACTCCATAATTTTGAATTGAGGATTTGAGAATACACTTCTTACAGTTGAGGGTGATCAAGAGGGAGTTTGTGAACTAAGGAGTTCATCCTTTCCTTGGAAAGGTGAATTTCACAAACCTCTCATTTTCTTGCATTTCTTACTTATCTTGCTCTTTTGCTTTGATTTATTGTTATATTGTATATTGTTGTAATCTAATTGAAAGTGGTGAAGTGATGTCCCATATATGTTGTTTTTACTATGAGAAAGAGACCTTCCATGCTAAATAGTTTAATCTCTTCGGAGGTTCATTACCAGGGCATTATATCTCTCTCATGCCAAGAACAACTCCTTGTTTGACGCTTCTTTCCATTTAGAGGACTTAAACTCACCATTGGACTTAATGAATTAAAGAACGGATGGTAATTTAAAATTGAGTAACTAAAATTGAGGCTAAAATGGTGCAAGATAATAATTTGGTTGTGTTCAGTCGGACGTTAATTGAACACATGGAAACTTGAAGCAGTTTATACTAATTAGTGATGAAATGGTTCAAGTTTCTAAGGTCACCACTTCTCTTGATCAATTCATGAAAGGGAAGAGGTTAGATTCATATTTTGTTGCATTTATTGAACTTGCACACTTTGATTCACAAGCCATTATGCAATGATTTTGTTTGAGTTAGTGGTTTGTGGTTTAAGTTTACTTCTCCTTTGATTCGTTCATGAAAAGGAGTGGTGAGTTGTGCAGACAATCCTAGAGAATACCCTGTGCATGCTTTGTTTGTTCTCTGTTGCAACAAGGTGAATTGGGTAGCAGTGGCCAGCAGACCACCTTTGATCGCCGGCATCCCTCACCAGTGGCTGGTCGGCTACTAATGCAAAACTCTGCAGTGTGTTCCTTTGGCGGAGTAGAGCCATTATGGTAGTGGGCAACAGTGTATGTATTCTATTGTGCAACAGAGGCTCTCTAGAAGCAAAATAGTGGCTTTTCGAGTGGAAATCGAGCATGCGCATGAACATTCCTCGTTTCTCGAGGCAGAGTAATTAGTTGTTTAGCTTACTTACTTCTTTTAATCATACTTGTGTTGTAATTATTTAATTAGCTAAAGTAGTTAATTAGTTGTGAGTAATTTGTTTTATTTGGTTTGTAATAGTTAATTAATTATCTTAGCTTAAATAGTTAGCTAGTTAGTTTATTCATTCGGACTCTCATTCGTGAGAACATAATGTTGTAATAACATATATGTCTTCCAACCCCATGTCTTTCTCCATTTTATTTAACTACTTATGATAGAGAGTATAGGGACATCACGTTTAAATTAACATTCTTCATGTTTGCATCCACTTATATTGCATGCACCGAGGCTCGATTCATCATTCCAACTGCATTGTTAGTTTAATACTCATTTGAATATGTGCTTAAACCACATGCTATCAATTGATTCATATGCCATGTTAAGTAGCTGAGCCTATTTTAGATTGCATATCGCATGTGTTGCATTAGTCATATTGCATAGTTGGGAATCATGTATTTTTTTCTAACTCTCTTATGTCTTTTTGGCTTGGAGCACGAGGTGAGCCTTTACTTGCTTTAGTATATTACATGAGTGTGATTGTTGCCATGTCTAGCATGCTTACCATGAGGCTAAGTGCTTAATTGATATATCTGCTTGTATGCCTGTGGATGAAGGCCAATTGCTTGAATTGGAATAATTTGAGCCATGCACATTTAAGCCCACTTTTCAAGTGGCAAATTCAAACTCTTTTTAGAAAACAAACATGACCCAAGTGTTTCAATTTTTGCATGTTATTCTATACTTGTATGTGCACATCACATAGTAATGTTAGATAAATAACCGTAACAAGAACATATAATGCAAAGTAAGATTCATATCATGATTAGTAGAGGCCGATCTCTAATCGGGTGAGTGGGGGTGCTCAATTCATGACCTTCCCCTCTCGTACCTAAGTTCCCGAGCCGAGACAATCTTGATGATGACAGACACGTGGTCTTCAGCACGAGTCATGGTATAGACCACGTGTAGGCTAAAACACGGATTTCAATGAATCGTTCCAATTCAAGTAATCCAACCTTCACCCACAGGTATTCAGGCAGTTATATCACATAAGCAATTAACCTCATGGCAAGCATGCTGTCATGTTAACACTGACACACATACAAGATGCTAAAGCATAAACACTCACAGTGTACTCCGAGCCAAAACAAAGAACTAGTTAGTAATCAATGCATGATCCTAATTCATGTCAAGATAAGTAATGCAACACAGACAAAATGCAACTAGAATAGGCTCGGCGATTCTAAGATGGCATATGAGATGCGACAATTCGATACATGTATTCAAGTAGGGATTGAAATACAATGCAGTTAGTATGATGAGCCGAGCCCGGTGCATGCAATACAGATGAATGGATGCAAACATGCGAGCATAAGGATGCTAAATGAAATATGCCCTAAAACTAACCATCGTAAGTGGTTAAGTAAAAGGGAGAAAGACGTGGGGTTGGAAGACATTTATACACTCACGCACACTTATTACACAATTGGCCCTCTCGACGGAGGGTCCGAAAGAATAATACAAACCAACTAATTAACTAACTAACAAGCTAATTAATTATTACACAACCAAAATGAATAACTAGCTACAACTAATTATTACAACACTTAAATAATTAACAAATTAATTAAACTACGAAAAACAGTAAAGAGGCCTCAAGAAGAGGGACAAATGCATGCTCAGTCGGCTTCGCTCGGAAATCCGTTGCCATGCCTCATGTTGCCTCTGTTTGCACTGCTCTGTACCTTTGCAAAGTGTGAAGATTCCCAACACACTTCTGATTCACCCCATGGGCACTGTGGGAGGCCATCGGCCAAACATCATGGTCATCGGCTAAGATAAACAGGTCATCGACCAAATATGTAGCCATCGACCAAACACTTGTAGCCGACCGGCACTGAAGATAGCCTATCGGCCATCTATTCCAGCAGACTGCTCCTTTTGCTACAGCAGAGGACAAACAGAGTATGGCAATGCATTTACAAGAAAATGTTTGCAACTACACACCTTATCATGTTACTCAAAGGAGTGTAGTTCTCGACCCTCGGACCATCAATTGCGCATTTCAATGCATGATGGCCAAAAGAGTCAAGTATGCAATTCAATATCAAATGAAATGCACAAAACACATAAGAGACCTTAACCTCTATCATGTGTGATCAAGAGGCAAGGCAATGCACACACAATGCCATGCAAACTAAGCATGCAAGCAAGCATGCAAACAACTCAAGCATGAAACAAGTATGCAACAATATTATGCAATGCAAGTAATATGCAATATGTATACAACCTAAACATGTAAACATGCATAGCATAGATATGTGACAACAATACCAACAACAAGCATGTGACAACATGTAATCTAACAAGTATGCAAGATAGATGAGCATGCAACAACATGTCAATTAGCCAGCATGCGACAACATGCAATATGACAAGCATGCAACAAGCATGTAAGCATGATGTAAAGAAGCAACTTTGAACAATATGGTAAATACACTTAAACTAAAGATGGACGGACCTCAGCTATGCCCAAAATCAGTGGCCAAAGTTAAGAATTGGAAGCATGAAAATGCAAAACAAACATACACATGTAAAAGGTCCAATACCTGGGCATAGGAGGGTAACTTTCAAGAGCACTTAAAAAGGGACAAATATGGATGTGTGACAAACATTATAAGCTCTGAAATCATGCATGGAAAGGTGTTAAACCAACTAAACAAAGCACGTAAAGCATACAAGAAAGCCCAAAACTTAAGGCTAGCCAAGGGACTCAAACCATGGCCACAAGAATCAAGCCCCAAAGGGCCAAGGGCATCCAAAACAGTCCCAAGGCAGGTTAAGACAAGACCAAAAACATGCTCGAAACTAGCCAACACAAGCTAGAATATAACTCCAAAAGGCATGAGGCATGCAAGGCTACAAAGGGGTGTTACACTACACCTATCAAAACCAAATATGGCATGAATTATCCAATGAAAAGCAGAGTTATGGCATATCAAAATAAGCCCAAAAACCCACTTAGATGGCATCCCAAAGACCTAAGCATGGAGGCATACACAATGGTCCATTCATGAGGCATAAGACATCAACTCTTTAAAGCATTAAAAGAGTGATAATTGCAAGTATATGAGCATGAAACATGAACTGAAATAACATTTCAAATGATGCCAAATCATGATAATAGTCCAAATAAAGCATGCTAGTGACTTGGACACTCAAAGCTAACAAGCTAGAATGCCTTATGGCTATACAAAGCGTGGCATATATGATCAAAACAACACAAAATAGAGCTCAAGCATGGTAAAACAAGGCTAAAAGCTTCTTTGAGTTGAGCCAAAACATGCAAGAATGGTAGTCTAAACGCAAGACGCATGTTAAGGTAAATGAGAGGATTGCAAGACAAGTACATGAAGCATGTAAGAGCCAACTAAACCCACCCAAAACAGAGTCATGGCATGCTAAAAAAACACCACAAACCCACTGAAATGGAGTCAACATAAGCTAGAAAGACATGCTCAAACATGAAGCATATAAGACTAGTTTGTGTGATTTACACTACAAGTGTGTTAGGCATGCATGGAGTGACAAAACCAAACAAAAACAGTGTTGTATCATGGCAAAACAAAGCCTAATACATACTGAAATGAAGCTAAAACAAGCTAAGCCAGCATGCTACCAATATAAGCCACTTATGCAAGCATACAAAACAACAAGGAGAGGGGATGACCTACACCTATTTAGAACTCCAAAACCACCTTTCCACCACTGAAAATCCTCTGGATTTCAGTGGTAGAAAGTTCATGCAAAACCTAAAACAAGGGCCAAAAGGGATGGCCTAAAACAAGGCCTTGGAGGGAGGAGATGACCCCCAACCAAAATGTGACCTTAACCAAAGATTTAAAACATGTAAAAATAGAACTTTTATCAGTTAAGAGTTAGCGTAAAACAATAAGCAAATAGGCCTAAAAGCTAAAACATGAATGGGGGTTTAAAAGAAAGGAACTCACCCTTGAAGACTACCTTCAAGAACACTGCTCCAGCAGCCTTCTCTGATCAAAACCAGCCCAAGAACACTAAAATCAACCTTAAGGGACCTCAGCTCCAAGAGGATGGTGTTCTATTTGTGTTTGTGTACAATAGTAAGACAAAATGGCACTTTTATGCACATAATAAGAACAAACAAGAAGATATGGATACAAAACTATATGTATCACTCAACCCTAAATGTTCTGAACCTCTGGAAAGGGAGGAGGAGCTCCCTCTTTATAGAAGTTCAATTTCTAAGCTTGTTGAAGAAGCTAGAATCTTGGAACAAATCCCTCCATACACGTGCATGAAGGATGTGGATTGTGCATGCCAGCTATGACAGTTGACATAAAATATCTGCATAAAGCAGATGAACAGGGCTCGGCCAGAAAATATGGCCGATCGGCCAACACTTTTGGCTGATGGCAAGAAAACAAGGCCGATGGCTTCATGCCTTGGCTGATGGGTTGAGGGGATGGCCAACAAGCCACCCTCTTCCCTCAGAAGCAAAAACACAAGTCCTTGCTCCACAACTACGCACAAAACAGACAAGTTGAGAGATCTTGAGGCAAGGCGCATGGCCTAGACCTCTAGGAACTCAACACGAACACAAACATGGATGATCATCGAGTATTCAAACGATGACGTCCAAGTCTTGAGGACGATCAAAAATGGGGTGTCAACAGTTGTCCCTCTTTGACAGAACTCAAAAGTCATAAAAATGACGGGAGTGAATGTCAAAGCCCAGAGACAACCCATTTTTGACAAGGTCAAAGACTTAGACAAGCATGCAAGATAGCAAGATATGTGCCCACGGGCGAGGGCAAAATGCAAAGGACATGCACGGTGCCGAACATAACTTATGATCATGCAAAGGGAGCTGTAACGAAGCATAACATGCAACAGTTTTAAGCAAGCAAATAAAAACCAAACTACATTACATGTAGAAAGGATGTAAGAGAATTATACAATTTTCGCTACGTCTTACGCGGAGAACATACAATACCGTCTGGTTCGTCTGGTCGCGCCAGTTTCAAATGAATCGTACATACAATATCGTGCCTGCAAAAGAAAGAAACTTAACAGATATAATATCGTTAGAAATATGCATAGCAATGCAAGTGAGAAGTGCGTGACAACGCGAGTGAAGTGTGCATAATAATGCAAGTAATGTGTGAGACAACGCAAGTTAAAGATGTACATAATAATGTAAGTAAGAGAAGTGCAAAACAACGCAAGTTAGATGGTGTATGAAACAATGCAAGTTAGAGAAGTGCGAAACAACGCAGGTTAGATGGGGTGCGAAACAACGCAAGTTAGATGGGTGTGAAACAACGCAAGTTAGTGGGTGCAAGACAATGCAAGTTAGTGGGTGCGAAACAAAGCAAGTTAGGTGGGTGCAAAACAATGCAAGTTAGTGGGTGTGAAACAATGCAAGTTAGTGGGGGAGTGCAAAACAATGCACAAGTTAGTGGGGGTACAAAACAATGCACAAGTTAGAGGGGAAGTGCAAGACAATGCACAAGTTAGTAGGGGAGTGCAAGACACTGCACAAGTTAGAGGGGGTGCAAGACAATGCACAAGTTAGTAGGGTGCAAAACAATGCACACGTTAGAGGGGGTGCAAAACAATGCACACGTTAGAGGGGAAGTGCAAGACAATGCATAAGTTAGTGGGGGTGCAAAACAATGCACATAACGAGCAAGACAATGCAAGTTATAGGGGATGTAAAACAATGCAAATAAAACATGCGAGACAACGCAAGTTATAGGGGATGCAAAACAATGCAAATAACGAGTAAGACAATGCATATTATAGGGGATGCAAAACAATGCAAATGACGTACGAGATAACGCATGTAATGAAATGCATGACAATGCAAATGATGTGCGAGACAACGCATGTAATGAAATGCATGACAATGCAAATGAAACATGCGAGACAACGCAAGGTAAGGAAAATGCATGACAATGCAAATGAAGTGCGAGACAACGTATGTAATGAAATGCATGACAATGCAAATGAAACATGCGAGCCAACGCAAGGTAAGGAAAATGCATGACAATGCAAATGAAACATGCGAGACAACGCATGGTAAGGAAAATGCATGACAATGCAAATGACGTGCGAGACAACGCATGTAATGAAATGCATGACAATGCAAATGACGTGCGAGACAATGCATGGTAAGGAAAATGCATGACAAGGAGCGACATTTGCTGGGGAAAGCACGGATACCGCTTTTCTTCCTAATCATACTCACAACTTTCCCTATTCTTTAACGAGGTGACAGACTAGGTTGGATCAGTATCCAAAATCGAGATGCATACCCACTACCTCGACCTATGGGGCTTCCATACAGATTTCAAGCCAGGGATATACCCCTGGGTATTCAAACCAGACTTTAGTCTCGGAAATTCCAAACCTTTGTGTTCTAGGCAACAACTATTCGAACTCTAGTTTCCACCATCGCAATTGATCTCCTAGGAACTCATTGCAAACACAACCAAGATGCCTCTGGCAGGGATTGGTACTCAGGGAGAGCATTTCTAATCGTGATTCTGATACTGAAACAGTCAACACAGTATTTGATTCACTTTGAACACAGTTCGTATAACACACTGCTCATTCTGAACACACAGCCCATAACACAGTACTCTGTTTCTCTGAACACACAGCCCATTCTGAACATTGCTCATTTTGAACACACATCCCATAACACAGTACTCTGTTTATTCGACATACAGCTTATACAACACATTGCTCACTCTGAACACATAGCTCATAACACAGTGCTCGGTTCATTTGAACACACGTGATGGAAAGACGAAACTTGTAGGAGTCGAAACAAACTCAGATGCTCCAAATTTTCCCTCTTTTCTTTTGCTTTGTAATTTGGAACCTATGGCTTCAGATAGGTCCTGATTCTACTACTCTGAGATGACCTGGGTTGAACCCTGCGATTTTATGAAAGAATGAATTCTGTTTTGCACAAATGTGGAGAATTACACCGCACTCTGAGCACAAAACGATTCATTTTTGAAATTGTAATGAGAAAAGGGTTCTTAACCGGGTATTAAGCCTATAGCTGACCACAGTCAAAATGACTCAACAAAGACAAACAAAAGGTAAACAACCTAAACACTTCGAGTAACACTCGAAACGACTCGAAACAAGAATCGAGACACACAAAACAACAAACACGACACTCAAACGTATTACAAAGGCGAGAGACCTCTCAGTTCACGAGGAGCCAGTTTCTTCGGGTATTGGTTCCCATCTTTTCTCATTTGTGATTCTCACATCACTCGGCCCTCAGGCTTTGTTTTTCTGAAAAAGCCCTTTTTCTCACTTTTTCTCTCAACGCACATCTCTCTATTCTTCAATCTCTCATTTTTAATCCCTCTCCCCCTAGGTGATTAATGGATAAACAAGATATTGCGGGCTCCTGCTCCTAGCATTTTGCTAGATTCTTTTTTCTTCTGCGCACAGCTAGTGAGTTCCTCCCACAGAGGAGTTACGCTACAACTAAATGTGCAGCAAATTTGCAACTGGCATCGGTTGACGATGTTCTGTTGGGGAGTTTGGGCGTGATCAGGTTTGTCCAAACAAGGGAGTGGAATATCTTGATCCATTCTAGTTCGTGCTTCGCACTTGGCTTGATACCCCGCTGCTTGGAGGATGAGAGAGCTTTCAGCCCTTTACTGACAGCTTTAACTGTGCCCTTTCTGGCAGGTAGAGTGTCCTTCTTGGCAAGTATGTTGACAATGGGAAAAGACAGGAAGCCTGACTCAACTGTGCCCCTAGTTCATCATTTTGACCATTTTCTGTTTTGGCTTTTTACTAAAACAATTTTGATCAAAAGGAGAGTTAGATTAACATACATGTTCGATTTTCTGATTTAAAATCATGCAAGTTAGGCTATGACCACTGAAAATTTTCCCTTTTTGGGGCAAGAAATGGTCCAGTTTTGGAAGAATGGAATAATTTTTGAGAAAATTAGTCAACCTCAGTAAAAATTTTGGAAAACTATTTTTGCAAATAGCCACTGCTCAATGAGCACAGATCCTACTCTCGAGATGCACAACCTCAGATCCAAAATAATGAAAAATTGCCTCTTGTCTAAATGGCACTGCATGGCAACGGAAAGTTTCCCTTTGTCTGAATGGTACCGCAGTGCATTGTAATCAATCCTTGGAGTGATGATCACAACCAAACTCTTGGACACAGAGAAGGCAAAGATGATCAAAACCATTACATTGACACGGTCGATTTAGAAGTGTTTGTGGCTGGACCTCAGAATGAAGTTGCCTACGTATCCCAAATATGGGAATCAAGCCTTATGTAGTTCAGGTTAAGGTACACTCGTGTATTAACCCTCACCTTTTGCACTCTAACTTTTGCCAAGGCCGCCCTTCCGGGTTTTCAACATTGCGAGCTTTGTTTTTCTTTTCTTTTCATTACTTTCATTTCTTTTTTCATCTTTTTAAATCCTTTTTTTTTCATTCTTTGCATTTTTTTTTTTAATTTTTCTTTTGCTCTAACTTTTGCCTGGGTCGCCCTTCCGGGTTTTCGGCCCAGCGAGCCTCTCAAGGGTAAAAATGTAGTTTGGTCTATGTCAAATGGTTTTAAGATCTCGTAGCCATCTAAATCCAGGAGAGTGGTTGTTGTTCGCTGATGATGTAGGAGTCCATCCAATGGGGGCTGAATTTGCCGCTAGTGTTGTGGATAGGAACTTAGTTGTCCCTCAGCGATAAACTTTCTTCTTTCCTCCCTTTTGAGATTTGGCATTCTTTCCGATCTTCATTGACTTGCAGAGTGATCCATCTTTAGCTCTTCGAGCACATTTGACATTTTTGCCCCTAGTTCGAGGGGCTTCTGATTTAGCTTCACAAGCTTCCTTTTGACGACATCGGACTTTCTTGATCTGAATTTCTTGTCCCCAGTTCGTGGGCTGCTTTGAATCTGGCCACACAGGTCTCACATCACGATTGACCTTTGAACATTCTGAATTAAGGCTCAAGGTTTGAAAGCAAGAGGGTGAGTCTCGAGGCTGAGAGCGATCCTAGGCTGCACAATCTCAAGAGCGATTCCATACAGATCTTCGCAGGACGACGCAAAATATTTTTTGAAATCTTTTAAGAAAGCGACTGATCGCTCGCACTGAAGACAATGTAGAATCAATTCGGACCAAGCCAGGATCCTTCTCAGTACTCATACTAACAAGCATGATCTCATTCATTAAGGGCTTAGCATGCCTCTCTTTCTCTCAATTGATCAAATTTTCACAAATCTCGAGGAATTCCTTCCTCTTCATTTTCAGCACAGTGTTCAAAAAGTTTTTTTTTTTTTTAAAAAAAGAACTTAGGTTAATGCAATAATTTTAAGGGACAGAAGAGCGGGTGAAATGTACTGCCGTTTTATTCAAACTTCTGGCATAACTGGCACAAGGCAGAAATAAGTACAAAAGCATGAAAACCACAGCTGTTTCATTCAGATCTTCTGGTGTAACTAGCTCTATGGCAGAAACAGACCCAAAAGAAAGCAAAAAGACAAACACAAAACAAAATAGTGATATCCGAAGTAACACCCCCGAAATCACCCAACTTCTGTATAACAAGACTGACTCGATACAACAAGACAGACCCTAATCAAAAGACTGACTCAAAACAAAGAGACAGACTCAAACAACACAATAGAACTGACTCAATACCCAAGTCAGAACGTACAAAAATAGCATTCGCAAATGCTCAAAACAGTGCGTGCCATACGCCACAGCCGGAGTAAACTGAGCGCTGTCCGCAGGTGGTTCATCCCCTGATCACATACTCGTATTATCCTCAAAGTTCACTGATCCAGTGACGCTAAACTTTGCTGAGCTTGGCGGAAGGATGACTCCGTTGTTAAGCAAGTTTTGTACTTCGTGGCGAGGACAGAAGCAATTGTCGGCGCTATGACCAGTTTGTTGATGGTACGCATAGTACTGGGTAGCATCATGACCAGATGGAAGATGACTAGGGAGAGGCCGAGGCTCGAGGGGTTTGAGATGCCCTTTTTCAACAAGGATTTGAAGAGCCTTGGACAAAGGCATGTAGAGGGCATGGAAGACCCTGCGACCTCGGGGTAGATACTTCGAGGTTTGTGGACTTTTGCTGGATGCACTAGCAAAGGGGTCGGCAGGCGCTGATTTGGTTTTCTGATTTTTCCCGGATACAGAATTAGGGTTGAAAGGAACAACTCTGGCACGACGGTCTTTCTCCCGATTTTCCCCTTGGCTTAAACTGCCTTCGTTCTGAGTGATGAAAGTGTCATCCACAGTTTTTGCAGCAATTGGGAGCACTTGCTGTTTGTTCAGTCCCCTGGCTTTCAAAGCCTCAACAGCTTGCAGGAGTTGTTCATAGCGATCAATGTCTGCCCCCATCTTGTTCTTTCCACTAGCCTCAGCTTGGTCGAAGGTTTGGGTTGCTACATTAGAGCGGAACCCGGTTGTTGTTGACATGCCATTGCCTATACTTAGGATGGGTTTAGGTTGACTGAGTTCAATTACAATCTGCCCCAAGAGCGGAGGTTCTTCTGGCGTGAAATTTTCGGCGTATGATGCGGTCGATGGTGGAACCGACATTCTGTAAGCTAGATCAGCCACAGATCTCCGAAGATCGCCGATTATTCCCATCAGCTCAAAAGTGGTGGGTTCACGGATTTGAAATGGTTGGGGTTCCCAGATTAGATGTGCGACAGGTGACCTGGGTGGGTGTTGCACTTCAACATCGGTCCCATCCTGCATGATGATTCCTTGGTTTAATGCTGCTGCCATGACCACAATTTCTTCTGAATTCTGTGTCATCATGAGTCTGCTGAACTGAATAGAGATGATGTGACTGGTGATTGACGGATCAGATGAACCGGTAAGCCTCAACTGGCTTTTCTCTGCCTTGCCTCAGCAAAGGAAAATGCTGACTGCTCTGAACTGAATCTTTGACCTGACAAAGTCTATCAGCACAAATCAAATGTACTCGGGAGCTATCGGAGCCTTCTGAAGCTATGGTTCCAAGACTACCCTAGCAAAAGAGAAAATAGGCAGCATCTTAGCCCAATTCACCAATACAAACATGAACACGGCTTGAATGATCATACTCATTACTGAATTCTGCCCAAAAATTCTTCTTGTAAACTGATACCCTCAGGTAAAACTGATTTCCCTAAAATACTGATGCTAAAGCCCGTAAGCCTGATACCTAGACTTGCAAACTAATACATGCATTCTTGTAGAGACGCACTCTAAAAGCACATAACCAGTAAATGAGAGCCAAAACACCCCTATGTTGGGGTAGGGTTTCCCTGTCCTATTTTGTCAGGAACTAGGGTTTCACTACGCATGCAGCAGTTTCAAACAACCTACAATCGGGTAAGCAACCTGTCCTAGTTTGGAATAGTCACCATGGATTCCGAATATGACTTAGATCGAATGGTCAAAAAGGGTGCCTCGATGAAAATCGAGGCTTGCGTTCCCGTCGTGGTAGAGCCCGCAACCGGTCAGCCTTATGGCATGCTTCTTAAAGCGAGCCTCCGGCAAACCGTTCAGGAATAGCATACGGCAAACACGATGTCCTAGGCGCACCAATGCACATGCAATACAAAGAAACACATAAATGTAGTCAAAACAAGATATCATGAGTTCGAGTCAAATTCTCTAAATCCCCAGCAGCGTCGCCAGAAATTGTAGACCGCCCGGAGAACTCCCGAGAAAATCTCGTTTTGTTCTCTAGCTACTACAGTTCGGACTCAATGTTACGGTTCTGAATCTAATCTCGCAAAGTACGATACAAGATCAATAAATCACCGAAGAGTCCAAATTCGGCAAATCGTTTTAGAAAACTGATTTTTAAGAAAGAAGTGCCAAACATGGACTACTTTGCCAGATACAGAGTCGTCACCTAAATATTTTATTTTGGAGAAATTTAGGAAACCCTGACTCGTGCCTAAGGCCACGTGTCCGTCATTACCAAAGTTGTCTCGGCTCGGGAACTTGGGTACGAGAGGGGAAGGTCATGCAATGAGCACTCCCGCTCGCACGCTCAAAGATCGGCCTGTACTAAGCATGATATCTTGTTTTTGAAAACACATGCGTTCTTATTCTGGTTAATTAGCTAGAATTACTATGTGATGCGCACAACACACAAGTATAGACTAGATTGCCTAATTTGGAACAAAGTATCGCATATCTGTTTGTTTTGGAAATGGTTTGAAGTTTGCTACTCGCAAGTAGGTTAAAACGCGGATTTCAATGAATCGTTCCAATTCAAGTAATCCAACCTTCACCCATAGGCATTCAGGCAGTTATATCACATAAGCAATTAACCTCATGGCAAGCATGCTGTCATGTTAACACTGACACACATACAAGATGCTAAAGCAGAAACACTCACAGTGTACTCCGAGCCAAAACAAAGAACTAGTTAGTAATTAATGCATGATCCTAATTCATGTCAAGATGGGTAATGCAACACAGGCAAAATGCAACTAGAGTAGGCTCGGCTATTCTATGATAGCATATGAGATGCGACAATTCGATACATGTATTCAAGTAGGGATTGAAATACAATGCAGTTAGTATGATGTGCCGAGCCCGGTGCATGCAATACAAACGAATGGATGCAAACATGCGAGCATAAGGATGCTAAATGAAATATGCCCTAATACTAACCATTGTAAGCGGTTAAGTAAAAGGGAGAAAGACGTGGGGTTGGAAGACATTTATACACTCACGAACACTTATTACACAATTGGCCCTCTCCACGGAGGGTCCAAAAGAATAATACAAACCAACTAATTAACTAACTAACAAGCTAATTAATTATTACACAACCAACATGAATAACTAGCTACAACTAATTATTACAACACTTAAATAATTAACAAATTAATTAAGCTACGAAAAACAGTAAAGAGGCCTCAAGAAGAGGGACAAATGCATGCTCAGTCGGCTTCGCTCGTTAATCCGTTGCCATACCTCATGTTCCCTTTGTTTGCACTGCTCTGTACCTCTGCAAAGTGTGAAAATTCCCAACACACTTTTGATTCACCCCATGGGCCTTGTGGAAGGCCATCGACCAAAAATCATGGTCATCGGCTAAGATAAACAGGTCATCGACCAAATATGATGCCATCGGCCAAACACTTGTAGCGGACCGGCACTGAAGATAGCCGATCGGCCATCTATTTCTGCAGACTGCTCCTTTTGCTGTAGCAGAGGACAAACAGAGTATGGAAATGCATTTACAAGACAATGTTTGCAACTACACCCTTATCATGTTTAAGACTCAAAGGAGTGTAGTTCTCGACCCTTGGACCATATATCGCGCATTTCAATGCATGATGGCCAAAAGAGTCAAGTGTGCAATTCAATATCAAATGAAATGCACAAAACACATAAAGGACCTTAACGTCTATCATGTGTGATCAAGAGGCAAGGCAATACACACACAATGCTATGCAAACTAAGCATGCAAGCAAGCATGCAAACAACTCAAGCATGCAACAAGTATGCAACAATATTGTGCAATGCAAATAATATACAATAGGTATACGACCTAAACATGTAAAGATGCATAGCATAGATATGTGACAACAATACCAACAACAAGCATGTGACAACATGTAATCTAACAAGTGTGCAAGATGGATGAGCATGCAACAACATGTCAATTAGCAAGCATGTGACAACATGCAATATGACAAGCATGCAACAAGCATGTAAGCATGATGTAAAGTAGCAACTTTGAACAACATGGTAAATGGACTTAAACTAAAGATGGACGGACCTCAGCCATGCCCAAAATCAGTGGCCAAAGTTAACAATTGGAAGTATGAAAATGCAAAACAAACATACACATGTAAATGGTCCAACACGTAGGCATAGGAGGGTAACTTTCAAAAGCACTTAAAAGGGGACAAACATTATAAGCTCTGAAATCATGCATGGAAAGGTGTCAAACCAACTAAACCAAGCACGCAAAGCATACAAGAAAGCCCAAAGCTTAAGGCTAACGAAGGGACTCAAACCATGGCCACAAGAATCAGGCCCCAAAGGGCCAAGGGCATCCAAAATAGTCCCAAGGCAGGTTAAGACAAGACCAAAAACATGCTCGAAACTAGACAACACAAGCTAGAATACAACTCCAGAAGGCATGAGGCATGCAAGGCTACAAAGGGGTGTTACCCCACACCTATCAAAACCAAACATGGCATGAATTATCTAATAAAAAATAGAGTTATGGAATATCAAAATAAGCCCCAAAACCCACTTAGATGGCATCCCAAAGACCTAAGCATGGAGGCATACACAATGGTCCATTCATGAGGCATAAGACATCAACTCTTTAAAGCATTAAAAGAGTGATAATTGCAAGTATATGAGCATGAAACATGAACTGAAATAACATTTCAAATGATGCCAAATCATGATAATAGTCCAAATAAAGCATGCTAGTGACTTGGACACTCAAAGCTAACAAGCTAGAATGCCTTATGGCTATACAAAGCGTGGCATATATGATCAAAACAACACAAAATAGAGCTCAAGCATGGTAAAACAAGGCTAAAAGCTTCTTTGAGTTGAGCCAAAACATGCAAGAATGGTAGTCTAAACGCAAGATGCATGTTAAGGCAAATGAGAGGATTGCAAGACAAGGACATGAAGCATGTAAGAGCCAACTAAACCCACCCAAAACAGAGTGATGGCATGTTAAAACAACACCAAAAACTCACTGAAATGGAGTCAACATAAGCTAGAACGACATGCTCAAACATTAAGCATATAAGACTAGTTTGTGTGATTTACACTACAAATGAATTAGGCATGCATGGAGTGACAAAACCAATGAAAAACAATGTTGTATCATGGCAAAAGAAAGCCTAATACATACTAAAATGAAGCTAAAACAAGCTAAGCCAGCATGCTACCAATATAAGCCACTTATGCAAGCATACAAAACAACAAGGAGAGGGGATGACCCTCGCATATTTAGGACTCCAAAACCAACTTTCCACCACTAAAAATCCTCTGGATTTTAGTGGTAGAAAGGTCATGCAAAACCTAAGACAAGGGCCAAAATGGATGGCCTAAAACAAGGCCTAACAAGGCCTTGGAGGGAGGAGATGACCCCCAACCAAAAAGTGACCTTAACCAAAGATTTAAAGCATGTAAAAAAAGAACTTTTATCAGTTAAGAGTTAAGCTCAAAACAATAAGAAAGTAGGCCTAAAAGCTAAAACAAGAATGGGGGTTTAAAAGCAAGTAACTCACCCTTGAAGACCACCTTCAAGAACACTGCTCCAGCAGCCTTCTCTGATCAAAACCAGCCCAAGAACACTAAAATCAACCTCAAGGGACCTCAGCTCCAAGAGGATGGTGTTCTAGTGTGTGCTTGTGTACAATAGTAAGACAAAATGGCACTTTTAAGCACAAAATAAGAACAAACAAGAAGATATAGATACAAAACTATATGTATCACTCAACCCTAAATTTTCTGAACCTCTAGAAAGGGAGGAGGAGCTCCCTCTTTATAGAAGTTCAATTCCTAAGCTTGTTGAAGAAGCTAGAATCTTGGAACAAATTCCTCCATACACGTGTATGGAGGATGTGGATTATGCATGCCAGCTATAACAACGGGCATAAAATATCTGCATAAAGCAGATGAACAGGGCTCGGCCAGAAAATATGGCCGATCGACCAACATAAGTGTCGATTGACTAAAAAAAGTGCCGATCGACTAACACTTTTGGCCAATGGCAAGAAAACAAGGCCGATGGCTTCATGCCTTGGCCGATGGGTTGAAGGGATGGCCAACAATCCACCCTCTTCCCTCAGAAGCAAAAACACAAGTCCTTGGTCCACAACCAAGCGCAAAACAGATAAGTTGAGAGATCTTGAGGCAAGGCGCGCGGCCGAGACCTCCGGGAACTCAAAACGAACACGAACATGGATGATCATCGAGTGTTCAAACAATGACATCCAAGTCTTGAGAACGGTCAAAAATGGGGTGTCTACACATGGGTTTTCTAAATTTTCCCAAAAAAAACATTTAGGTGGCGACTTTGTATTTGGAAAAACAGTCCATTTTTGGCAATTTGATTTAAAATTGATTTTCCAAAAGATTCGCCGAATTTGGACTCTTTGGTGTTTATCTATTTCACATTGCACTTGTGGAATCAGATTCAGAATCTCGAGAGTCCGACACTGTAGGGCTTATTTTGACTTCTGAAAGGGGCCGTGAAAAAGTCGAGCTACAGGCGCGTTTGGTTCTCAAGTTCGCTTTCCTCCTCTCGCGTGAGACGCTTTTGGATCTCAATTTCCCTTTCCCCCTCTTGCATGAGACGCACTCAGATCTCAAGTGCACTTTCCTCCTCTCGTGTGAGACGCGCTTTGATCTCAAGTTCACTATTCCTCATCTTGCGTAAGACGCGTTTGGATATCAAGTTCACTTTCCTCCTCTGGTGTGAGACGGGTTTGGATCTCAAGTTCACTTTTCTCCTCTGGTGTGAGACATGTTTGGATCTCAGGTTTAACATCCTCCTCTAGCGTGAGACGCGTTTGGATCTCAATTTCACTTTCTTCCTCTTGTGTGAGACGCATTTGGATCTCAAGTTCACTATCCGCCTCTCGTGTGGGACACTTTTGGATCTAAAGTTCACTATTCCTCCTCTCGCGTGAGATGCATTTGGATCTCAAGTTCACTATTCCTCCTCTCGTGTGAGACGCGTTTGGATCTCAAGTTCACTTTCCTCCTCTCGCATTAGACGTGTTTGGATCTCAAGTTCACCATTCCACCTCTCGCGTGACACGTGTTTGGATCTCAAGCTCACTATTACTCCTCTCGCGTGAGATGCATTTGGATATCAAGTTCAGTTTCCTCCTCTCGTGTGAGACGCGTTTCGATCTCAAGTTCACTTTCCTTCTCTCGCGTGAGACACGTTTGGATCTGAAGTTCACTTTCCTCCTTTCACGTGAGACGCATTTGGATCTCAAGTTCACTTTTCATCTCTAGCATGAGACACATTTGGATCTCAAGTTCACCATACCTCCTCTCGTGTGAGACGTGTTTGGATCTCAAGTTCACATTCCACCTCTCACGTGGGACGCGTTTGGATCTCAAGTTCACTATTCCTCCTGTCGCGTACGACGAGTTTGGATCTCAAGTTCACTTTGGTCCTCTCGTGTGAGACGCGTTTGGATCTCTAGTTCACTAATTCCCCTCTCGGGTGAGACGCATTCTGATCTCAAGTTCACTTTACTCCTCTTGCATGGCATGTGTCGGGTGAGACGCCTTTGGATCTCAAGCTCACTTTCCTCCTCTCGCGTGAGACGCGATTGGATCTCAAGCTCACTATTCCTCTTTTCGTGTGAGACGAGTTTGGATCTGAAGTTCACTTTCCTCCTCTCGCGTGGGTCGCGTTTGGATCTCAAGTTCACTTTTTCCCTCTTGCGTGAGACGTGTTTGGATCTCAAGTTCACAACTTCTCCTCGAGGGTGAGACGCGTTTGGATCTCAAGGTCACTTTCCTCCTCTTGCGTGTGACGCATTTGGATCTCAAATTCACTTTTCTCCTCTCGCGTGGGACACGTTTGGATCTCAAGTTCACTTTTTTCATCTCGCGTGAGATGCGTTTGGTTATCAATTTCACTTTTATCATCTCGCGAGCAACACGTTTGGATCACAAGTTCACTTTCCTCCTCTCGCGTGAGACGCGTTTTGATCTCATGTTCACTTTCCTCCTCTAGCGTGAGACGCGTTTGGATATTAGGTTCACTATTCCTCTTCTCACGTGAGAGTCGTTTGGATATCAAGTTCACTTTCCTCCTCCGGCGTGAGACGGGTTTGGATCTCAAGTTCACTTTTCGCCTCTGGTGAGAGGCACGTTTGAATCTCAAGTTCACTTTCCTCCTCTTGCGAGAGACGCATTTGGATCTCAAGTTCACTATTTCTCCTCTCCCGGGAGATGTGTTTGGATCTGAAGTTTGCTATTCTTCCTCTCGCGTGAGACGCATTTGGATTTCAAGTTCACTATTTCTTCTCTCGCGTGAGATGCATTTGGATCTCAAGATCACTTTCCTCCTCACGCGTGAGACGGGTTTGGATCTAAAGTTCGCTATTCCTCCTCTCGCGTGACACGCAATTGGATCGCAAGTTCGCTATTCCTCCTCTCGTGTGAGACGCGTTTGGATCTAAAGTTTACTTTGCACCTTTCGCATGAGATGCATATGGATCTCAAGTTCACTTTCCTCCTCTCGCGTGAGATGGGTTTGGAGTTCACTATTCCTCCTCTCGGGTAAGACGCGTTTGGATCTTAAGTTCACTTTCCTCCTCTCACGTGGGACTTCTTCGGATCTCAAGTTCACTATTCCACTGCTCGCGTGTGACACGTTTGGATCTCAAGTTCACTATTCCTCCTCTCGCGTGAGACGCCTTTGGATCTAAAGTACACTATTCCTTCTCTCGCGTAAGAAGCGTTTGGATTTCAAGTTCACTTTCCTCCTCTTGCGTGACACATGTTTAGATCACAAGTTCACTATTCGTCCTCTCGTGTGAGATGCATTTGGATCTTTAGTTCACTTTCCACCTCTTGTGTGAGACGCATTTGGATCTCAACTTCACTGTTCCTCCTCTTGTGTGAGATGTGTTCGGATCTCAAGTTCACTAATCCTTCTCTCGAGTGAGACGCGTTTGGATCTCAAGTTCACTATTCCTCCCCTTGCATGAGACGCGCTTGGACATCAAGTTCACTTTCCTTTTCTAGCGTGAGACGTGTTTGGATCTCAAGTTCACTTTTGTCTTCTAGCATATGACGCGTTTGGATCTCAATTTCACTTTCCTCCTCATGCGCGAGATGTGTTTGGATCTCAAGTTCATTTTCCTCCTCTCGCGTGAGACGCATTTTGATCTAAAGTTCACTTTGCTCCTCTTGCGTGAGACGCGTTTGGATCTCAATTTCACTTTCCTCCTCTCGCGTGAGACGTGTTTGGATCTCAAGTTCACTTTCCTCCTCTCGTGTGAGACGCGTTTTGATCTCAAGTTCACTTTCCTCGTCTAGCGTGAGACACGTTTGGATCTCAAGTTCACTATTCCTCCTCTCACGTGAGACTCATTTGGATATCAAGTACACTTTCCTCCTCCGGCGTGAGATGGGTTTAGATCTCAAGTTCACTTTTCTTCTCTGGCGTGAGACGCATTTGGATCTCAAGTTCACTTTCCTCCTCTGGTGTGAGATGCGTTTGGGTCTCAATTTCACTTTGCTCCCATAGCATGAGACGCGTTTGGATCTCAATTTCACTTTCCTCCTCTCGTATGAGATGCGTTTGGATCTTAAGTTCACTATTCCTCCTCTCGCGTGAGACATGTTTGGATCTCAAGTTCCCTTTCCTCCTCTCGCATGAGACGGATTTGGATTTGAAGTTCACCTTCCATCTCTCACGTGAGACGCGTTTGGATCTCAAGTTCACTATCCTTGTCTCGCATGGGACGCGTTTGGATCTCAAGTTCACTTTCCTCCTCTCACGTGAGACGCGTTTGGACATCAAGTTCACTATTCCTTCTCTCGCGTGAGATACATTTGGATCTCAAGTTCACTTTCGTCCTCTAGCATGAAATGCGTTGGGATTTGAAGTTCACTTTTCTCCTCTGGCGTGAGACGTGTTTGGATCTCAAGTTCACTTTCCTCCTCTTGCGTGCGACGCGTTTGGATCTTAAGTTCACAATTCCTGCTCTCATGTGAGACGCGTTTGGATCTCAAGTTCACTTTTCTCCTCTTGCGTGGGACGCGTTTGGATCTCAAGTTCACTATTCCTCCTCTCGCGTGCGACACATTTGGATCTCAAGTTAACTTTTCTCCTCTCGTGTGAGATACGTTTGGTTCTTAAGTTCACTATTTCTCCACTTAGGTGAGACGTGTTTGGACCTCAAGTTTACTTTCCTCCTATCGCGTGAGAGCATTTGGATCTCAAGTTCACTTTTCTCCTCTCGCGTAAGACGCGTTTGGATCTCAAGTTCACTTTCCTCCTCTGGCGTGGGACGCATTTGGATCTCAAGTTCACTTTCCTCCTCTCGCGCGAGATGCGTTTGGATCACAGTTTCACTTTCCTCCTCTCGTGTGAGATGCGTTTGGATCTAGTTCACTATTCCTCCTCTTGTGTGAGATGCGCTTTGATCTCAAGTTCACTTTCCTCCTCTAGCGTGAGATGCGTTTGGATCTCAAGTTCAATATTTCTCCTCTCGCGTGAGACGCGTTTGGATATCAAGTTCACTTTTCTCCTCTCGCGTGAGTTGCATTTGGATGTCAAGTTCACTTCCTCTTCTGGCGTGAGACTCGTTTGGATCTCAAGTTCACTTTTCTTCTATCGCGTGAGACGCGTTTGGATCTCAAGTTCACTATTGCTCCTCTCGGGCGAGACGCGTTTGGACTTGAAGTTCATTTTCCTCCTCTCGCATGAGACGCATTTGGATTTGAAGTTCACTTTCCTTCTTTCGCGTGAGATGCGTTCGTATCTCAAGTTCATTTTCCTACTCTCATGTGGGACGCGTTTGGATCTCAGTTTCACTTTTCTCCTCTCGCGTGAGACGTGTTTGGATCTAGTTCACTATTCCTCCTCTCGCGTGAGACGTGTTTTGATCTCAAGTTCATTTTCCTTCTCTAGCGTGAGACGCGTTTGGATCTCAAGTTCACTATTCCTCCTCTCGCGTGAGACGCGCTTGGATATCAAGTTCACTTTCCTCCTCTCGCGTGAGACGTGTTTGGTTCTCAAGTTCACTTCCTCCTCTGGCGTGAGACGCGTTTGGATCTCAAGTTCAATTTCCTCCTCTCGCATGGGACGCGTTTGGATCTCAATTTGACTTTCCTCCTCTCACGTGAGATGCGTTTGGATCTCAGGTTCACTATTCCTCCTCTCGCGTGAGACGTATTTCGATCTCAAGCTCACTTTCCTCCTCTCGCGTTAGAGGCGTTTGGATATGAAGTTCACTATTCCTCCTCTCGTGTGAGACACATTTGGATCTCAAGTTCACTTTCCTCCTCTCGCGTGAGACGCCTTTGGGTCTCTAGTTCACTATTCATCCTCTCGCGTGAGACGCATTTGGATGTCAAGTTCACTATTCCTTCTCTCGCGTGAGACACGTTTTGATCTGAAGTTCATTGTCTGTCCTCTCGCGATTGCAAGTTAACTAGTCCTCCTCTCACGTGAGACGTGTTTGGATCTCAAGTTCACTTTCCTCCTCTCGCGTGAGTCGCATTTGGATCTCAAGTGCACTATTTCTCTTCCCGGGTGAGACGCGTTTGGATCTCAAGTTCACTA
Organism: Camellia sinensis; assembly: GCF_055761805.1. Taxonomy (NCBI): domain Eukaryota; kingdom Viridiplantae; phylum Streptophyta; class Magnoliopsida; order Ericales; family Theaceae; genus Camellia; species Camellia sinensis. Next base: position 174,033,417 of record NC_138962.1, on the reverse strand, counting down.
TTCCTCTTCTCGCATGTGACGCGTTTGGATCTCAAATTCACTTTTCCTCCTCTCGCGTGAGATGTGTTTGGATCTAAAGTTCACTTTCCTCCTCTCCCGTGAGGCGCGTTTGGATCTCAAGTTCACTTTTCTCATCTCGTGTGAGACACGTTTGGATCTCAAGTTCACTTTCCTCCTTTTGCGTGAGATGCATTATGTTGTTGATTTCTCTTGGTTGAGTTGTTCCCTCACTTTTTGTATACAATGCGAGGAGATGTTTCTGAATGGTTGCATCGTGCCGTTATTTGCTTCTTTTCGTTTGAATCATGGTTTGTTTAATTTAAGCTTTTCATTCATGTTATCACATTGCTCATTGCATGATCGTAAGTTTTTCAAAAATAATTGGCTTCGCGATGCTTGTAAGTCCAATATTTTTGTGCATATCATTTTGCATCTTGCCCCTGAACTATGTAGGTTTGATTCCTTCCAAAGGGATACGTAGGCAACTTTTTGGTTTAACCACTTGCATTGCATCTTGCTTGTTTGCCCAAGTCTTACGGCTTTGTCAAAAGGGTTGTCTTTGGGCTTTGATATTCACTCACGTTATGAAATGACTTCGAGCTCTGTTAAAGCGGGGCAACTGTAGGCACCCCATTTTGACCATCACTAAGACTTGGGCAGTTTCTGTTGATTACCCGATAGTAACAATCAGAATGTGTTCCCCAGCCATCCTCAACAAGAAAAATGGAATTTGAGCTTTAATCCCAACCTTCACACGTTTTTGGCCAAACTATTTTAGACCTTAAAATACTCTTTTCTAAATATTTTTCCAAATGTTTCAACAATGTTCCGAGGCTTCCATTACAATTAAAATATTGCACTTTTCAGTAAACCGAGTAAGGACAAAGTGGAAATAAATGGAAGGGAGGTGAACTTTTTTAAAAAATATTTAATAACATCTTCTTTATAGGTTCGGGTAGGGTTGGATTTGAAGGAAACAGGAGGGAATGGATGAAAACTGGTTTAGGAAAAGAATGAGCATTAAATCATTAAGAAAGAAATGAACAGCCTTTACTAAATTAGGCATATCACCATTGGAAAGAATTTACTAATGAGCATCGAATCATTAAGAAAGAATTTAGATGTGGGGCCATCACCATTGGAAAGTAGACTTCTGGAGCTTCAATTTAGACCCAAGAACCACCTAAAGAGGAAAGCCTGTTGTGTTTTTCTATATAGCCTCTACTCAGATAAAAAAAAAAAAATTTCAAAATCCCTCTCTCATAAAAAGAAGCTTAAGTGAGAGATGAGGGTTTTTACTTTTCAGTCAGAGAAAGTTTGCAAGAATGGCGTCCAGGGTTTGGATCTGCTGATTTTTTTTCGTTTTCTCAATACTCATTTTATTTAGGCTTTGGATCTATGTGTTCTTCAATTTCCCTCTAATTGATTTGTGATTTGCCTTTGAAAGCGGGGAGTTATAGATCAGTCCAACTTTTCTGAAACTATTGGTTCGATTTCTACACTTCACCGTAACTATTAAATTGAGTTTGTTTTGATCTCACTTTGTCGTGTTGCTTGATTGATTTTTGTCATGCTAATCTATTAAAATTTGTATGTATCAGTTTCTTGTTCTTGCTTGGGGTTTGTATGATTAGAAACCTGATCTCGAGAACTCAAAGCTTGTTAGGGTTTTCGCTAATTTCTCTTAGAAATATAGGGATCTGATCTCAAAACTTGTGTGCTCTATTTGCGTCGAATTGATCTCGATGGTCCTATGGTTCAAGAAGAAGAGGCCTCTTAGAACTAACAGGTTTGATCTCGAAACCTATGTTTTGATGGTCCGAGAAGGAGAGGTCTCTCTCTCTCTCTCTCTCTCTCTCATAATTTGCATATTTGATTTGATATAATCAACCAAATTTTTCTGATAGTTCTTCTTCTAGTTGGAATTATTGCTTCTCAATATTTTTTTGATTTGCTATTGTAGCAAGGACTTTCTAGATTTTTTTATTTTTATTTTTTTTATTTGCAATGATATCGGTCCCTCCAGACCTGATCTGTTCTTCCAAAAAGAGTCAAATCCACTCAATTACCACTTTCTCTTCTTCTTTCTTCTTCTTCTTCTTCTTCTTCTTCTACTACTACTATTTACTTATTTATTATTATTATTATTTTTGTGACTGGGTTTAAAATAGTCACAACTACATGTTGCAGGTATATATGTATGCATAAATTACTTTTTTCAAACCTAACAGAAACTAGGACTTGTTCTTCTCATGGTGAGTTTGTTCACTGTTTGTATTGTAGAGATCTCACTTGAAACTCTGTTTGAAGTACAATGATTCAATCTCTGTTGAGAGTGTTTTAGTTATGATATTTTATCTTACTTTTTTCATCATGACTTGCAATATTGTTTTGTCCTTTGATGTTGTTACAGGCATTACAACACTGGATAGTTGGTCCAGCCTATGACTGTTGTCTTGTGTTAAATATGTTCCTTAATTTTTGTAATCATCCCATATTTGAAGATTTTTTCAAATTTTATACTTCATATTAATTAAAATTCATAGTTTGTGCTAACCTCACCTCACTGAATTTTAGCTATTCTATACTTCTAATTTTGATGGCACTTCATCACAAATTTGTTTGTAGATAGGAGGTTTAAAGTGTCATGCACTATGATATTTTCTTTCTTGGTTCTTTGTATCTTTTATATCCTTTTTCTTTGAACCAGAGTAGAGCATACAAAATAACGTACTCATGTTTTGTGGGTATAGCTTTAATTTTTGTTAGAAAGCATAGTGCTTCAAGATTTTATATGGAGGAATACTTGCTAACAATTTGTCATAAACCCTCTCTTGGTAGCAGCTAAGAAGTTTATCTCCCAAGGATATGCTATGCTATTTCAAAGAAGATTATCACCTCTTGATCCAGGTATGAATTGAAGATCATCTACTCTATTTCATATTTTGATGATTTCAAGTTGCTGCCTTTAATCTTTAGAATTTCCAAATATGCATTGTTGTATTAAAATAAATAATATATTCATGGTGCTACTGTTGGTTCCTAATAATTATTAAGGATCAATTTAAATGTTGCATTTGAGATTGTAAATGTTAATTGTTTCTCTAATAATGTACTATGTGCTTATGGATCTTATCTTGGCAACATGTTTCGCCTTTTTTTTTAGGTTTTTTTTGTTTTTGTAAATTGATACGGTTTATTTTCCTAAAGCTTTTGACACATGGATGTTATGTGAACAACGCGAGTCAACTTATTTGTGACCAAAGAACACATTTACAAGTGGAGGTTCACTTGTGAAATTATGATTCAATTAGGAATTTATCAAATGGTTTCATGATAGAAGAGAGCAATCCTGATGCTGCATCAGAGAAGGAGTTGATATGATTTGTTCTACTGGAGTTCATTTATTTTTGATTTATGATGTTATTGTAGAAATATATAAAATTGATATTGACATGGATTCTTATTAATTTACAGGGTAATGAGTACTTTAAATAGAAGTTTAAAGAAGCAATTGATAGCTATTCTAGGAGTGTTGCATTATCACCAACTGCAGTAGCCTGTGCAAATAAGGGAATGGCTTATCTCAAAATAAGAAGGCAAGTTCTTCTGGATGAGAAGATATTATTTATAAACAGTAAAGGAATGTAGCACAACATGATAGAGGATAGAAAAATGTTTGGGACCTCCAATTTTGGGGACCCCCACAACTTTCAAACAGATCTCAACCATTGATGTATGTGTGGAGCCCACTCATGTATGGTTGAGATCACTTTGGGGGTTGTGAGGGTTCGTAAAATTGGGGGTCTCAATCATTGTTGTAGAGGATATCATCTAGAAGATTTATTTATTTTTTGATAAATTAGCTAGAATATTTGGTGCTTCCTCCTCCCTATTGTTAATAGCTGTGACTTTTGGACCATAATAAGTGATCAGAAAGCTAGTAACCTAATTTCTAATTACATGCACATGACTTCTGGAGAATTTTATAATAAAAATATGGTACTTTTTATAATAAAAAAAATGTAATTTTATCTTTCCACCTTCAATTTTGACAGGAAAGTTATGTTCTTTGTGGAGACAAATGAGAAAAGCTCTACTAGGAAGGATCTTATTTCCACATCTGACATGTGTAGGGGCAAATGAGAGAAGCTCTAGTAGGAAGGACTTCATTTTCACATGACATATGTCAACACAAAAGGACTGTTACTTTACAACTAAAGAAATGGTGGCTTGAAGTCTTTTCTAAGGCCATCTTAATATTCATTCACAACAATGTTTCAATTTTTATTTTTATTTTTTTTAAGATGTGTAACTCATAAATTTATTTTTTGTTTTTTTAAATTTTTTTTTATCACGATATAGTTTTCAAAAGAAATGAATGATATCAGGAGAAACAAATTTGAAAAATTATATAGTGACATTTTCTGTAAACGTCAGTGAAAGTTTGCTAAGTATTTGCAGAGATTGCTACATAAATATGTAGCAGCATTTAATAAAAAGGTCGGTGGAAACTATTAGCGACGTTGACGTAAACGTTGGTAAAAGTAATTGGCGGTGTTTATCAAACGTCACGAAGCTATGGCGACGACCGTATCCTTGACGAATGGTAAAATCGCCACAATAACTTTTAGCAACATTTTTTGAGGCTATACCGACGTTTTCAAAATGCCACTAATTCCTATTTTTCTTGTAGTGCCTGGCCTGAGGGAAATGAATAACCTTCATTAAATTCAGTATATCTCTTTGTACACTTGGATTTTAAATGTTAGGCCACCACCATTGGAAAGGAGACTTCTAGGGATTCAATTTAGACCCAAGAACCACCTAAAACTAAGTCTGGATAAGGGAGATATGCCCATTTGAAGTTGGGCTTAAGTGCAGATTTTCTTGACCTGGCCTGAGGAAAATGAACAGCCTTTACTAAATTAGTCATATCTCTTTGTACACTTAGATTTTAAATGTGAGGCCACCACTATTGGAAATGAGACTTTTTGGGCTTCAATTTAGACCTAAGTATCACCTAAAACCAAGCCCAGATAAGGGAGATATGCCCATTTGAAGTTGGGCTTAAGAGCAGATTTTGTTGACTTGGCCCAAGAGAAATAAATAGCCATCACTAAATTAGTCATATCTCTTTGTACACTTGGAATTTAAATGTGAGGCCACCACCATTGGAAAGTAGACTTTTGGGGCTTCAATTTAGACTAAAGAATCACCTAAAATCGAGTTCGGATAAGGGAGATATGCCCATTTAATAGCAGATTTTGTTTACTCGGCCTAAGACAGCAGCAAACCTATTTTTTTTTTGTTTTTGTTCGGTTGGAACACCCTGTTGACCCATTTTCTGATCCATTCAAGTGCACACACTCATCCTCCATTATCTCCACTCATCATCCACTTTCATAATTACACCCCACCATCCCCACTCACCATTTGCTTTCATAATTACACCCCACCATCCCTGCTCACCATCCACTTTCATAATCATATCCCACCATCCCCACTCACCATCTACTTTCATAATTACACCCCACCATCCCCACTCACCATCTACTTTCATAACATCACATCTCACCATCTCAAGTCATTGTCCATTTTCCTAAATCACACACCACCATCACCATTCATCATTCACCTCCATTATACATTGTCCTCCATTAACTCCATTATCTTCCCCAAAGTCCTCCACTTTGTCTTCCACTTTGTCCTCCACTTTGTCTATCACCATTGCCCACTTGCATTGGCTATATAATGAGAGCTCTAGTCTTGAATTTAGGATGGATTTTTGAAGGAGAGATGGGTAGAGAGAGAGAACGCTAAAATTGTGTTAGAATTTGAGAGGAAAGAAAAAAAACAAAAGAGTTGTCTTGCCAAACTAGTGAAGTTACATAGTCTCTTACATCTTATCTTCCCTTGTCAAAACCACTCAAAGCCTTAATCAAAGAAAGTATTCTTGCCAAGAAAAAAGTGATCATACACTGGTTAGAAACTGCCATTCTAAGCTCAAATTCCAAGTTCTTGAATAAAGAATTAAGATCATAATTCACAACCTTGAGGGTGATCAAGAGGAAGTTTGAAAATCGAGAAGTTTAATCTTTCTTTGGAAGGTGAATTTTTAATTTTTTCATTTTTCTTGCACATTCTATCCTATATTTATTTTCTTGTTTTTATAGTAGTTGTGTTATTTGTTTTCTTATTTTAGTTTGACATTAGTGTAGACACCCAATTTTTGACCGACTTTAAGACTCAGACATCACCATTTGTGCACTCGATGATTGTGCATGTTTGTGCTCGTTTTGAGTGCCCGAAGCTCTCGGCGGAACGCCTTGTCTTTGAGCCTTTAAACTCTCTGTGTTTTGGCCTTGTTTTTGGGCCAGACCTTGGTGCCCCTTGCTTGGAGGGAGGAAAGGCCTTGTCGGCCACTTTTTCCCCTTGTCAGCCACCTAGGGTGGCCGGTCAGCTAGGGGAGGTGGCCGACCGGCCACCTAGAGTGGCTAACGGCCATTTTTCTCCCTTTTTAGATATTTTATGTGCCAGCTGTTGATCACTGAATGCATCCTCCATACACGTGGAGGGATGGAAGCAAGCTTTTGGCTTGTATTCCTATATAAGGGGAGGTCTCTCTCCCATTTTGAGGGTTACAAAAATTTGTGAGCAAATTTTCCTCTCTCTCTCTCTTTCTATTTTGTGCTTGAAAGTGAGTTTTCTCTACACTTTTACACTAAGACCCTTAGCCAAACACCTTCACCTTGGAACTAAGGTTCTTAGAGGTTTTGTTTGAGCTCTCAAAGCTAGTTTTAGCTTAGAAAAGCGACTGTTTGTTGCTGTACTTCAAAGGTATAAAGCTTCCCCCTTTCAAGCTTATTTTTGCACACTAGTTTGGCCACATTTGCATGCTGTTTTTCGCCTAGTTTTCAACTACAAAAACTTCTATTTTCAAGGTTTAAAAATGGTGGTTTAAGGCATTTTTGGAGTTAGGTGTGGTCCACCCTCCTTTGTAGCTTGTTTGCCATGTGTTGTACCATATTTTAAAGCTTTTGAAATCCCCTTTTCTTGGCCTTTTAACCATTGAATTCAAGGAGAATATCAGTGGTAAAAATTTGGTTTTGAGGTCCAAAATAGGGGGGGTGGCCTCCCCTCCTTGTATCTTGTTTGCATGTGTAGGTGGCCTAAGATGTGAGCATGCTTTTCTACCTTTTTGTAGCTTAGTTCAAGTACGTTTTTGGCTTTGTTTTCACATGCTTCAACTCTATTTTTGTGTGGTTGGAACACTTCTTGCTTGCTTTTTGTACTTGTAGTGCAATCATGTTTACTAGCCTAACATGTTTGATGATTTAGCCTATCATTCAAGCTTGTGTTAACTTAACTCCAGCACATTTTTGCTACTGATTTAGCATGCTTTAGCTTTGTTTTAGGTGGTCTTGGTCACATGTGCTTTGCCTTGCATGGCTATAGTGTAGTTGGCTTCACTAGCTTTGTGTTTCAAGGCCTCCAACATGCTTTGCATGAGATGATTGTATGATATAGTATCATTTAATATGTGACTTCAGTGCATATACCTTTGTCACACTCCCACATATTTCACTCTTTCATTGCTTTTAAGAGTTATGCCTTATGCCTTGCTTGCGAGCCAACGTGTGCGCATGATTTTCTTGCCTTTTATGCTTCTATCTCAGCATGTTTAGGCAATTGTTTTGGCATGTTTAAGCTCTATCCAGAGTTGGTTTGGTCCTTTTAAGCTTGATATTGGATGCCTCTAGTGTAATGCTCTTTACTAGTTTGATGTTTTGGCTATTAACATGTTGTGCATATGTCGATTGCATGATTCAGTGTCATGAGCATGCCATTTCAGCACTAAAAAATCTGCAACCTCCCTGATTTCTTCATTTTTTTTTTTAATTTGTTTTGAGGATTGGTTAACCTTACAATCGTGTTTAAGCTTGAGATAGAGCTTGTGTTCAATTGCTTTAACCTTCTTTTGAGGGTTCCTCCTAGCCAAAGGCGTGAGCTCTCTCATGTCTTAAACCATCCTTTGGTTACTCTGCAATTAGAGGACTTTCACATTGGACTTAATCGGTTAAAGGATTAATCGATAATTTAAAATGTGTAAACAAAATGAACCAAGTAAAACATGAACAAGATAAGCATTCGTGTTGCATTGCATGTGTTTGGAATGGACGTTAATCCAAACACAAGGAATGTGGGATATTTCATACTCAAAGTGATGAAATGTATCACATTTCTTGGTCACCGTCACCCTAGATCATGCATGATAGGGTGGTGGCCATTTGAGTCTTAAGTGTGCATTCATGAAGCTTGTACAAGCTTGGTCCTTTGGCCATTATGCATTGAGATGCTTGATTAGTGGCTTCAGAGCCAAGCGCCACACTCCTTTGAGCTTGAGAAATGATGAGAAGAGTGGTAGTACACACATTTCCTGCAAAATGCCTTGCTTTGCCTTTGTTGTTCTCTGTTGCAGCAAAAATAGCATTTTGGAAAAGCAGGTAGCCGACCAGCCACCTAAACTAGCCGATCGGCCAGTTAGAGTGGTCGACAGCCACCTTCTGTGGCCGACAGACCACCAGTTCATTTCTATGCAAGAGGGTTCTTGCTTTGAAGCAAAGGCAGTCTAGAGATTGGCAGAATTTTCAGAGAACAAGGCAAGTGCAAGTAGAGACAACCGACGACAAGGCGATGGATTTTTGGGAGGAAGCCATCCGAGCATGCATGTCTCCCTTGCCTGCGAGGCCACTTTACTTGCTTTAATTAGTTAGTTGTAGCTAATTATTTGATTCGAGTATTGTACTTAATTAGTTCGTGCAGCTAGTTATTCAAATTTGGTTTGTAATTAATTTGCTTAGATTAGTTAATTAGTTTGTAATAATTAGCTTAGCTTAGCGCATTCATTCGGACCCTCCTTTGAGAGGGCGCAATGTTGTAATAAGGGTGCGTGTGTGTGTGCATGTCTTCCAACCCCATTTCTTCCTCCCTTTTATTTATCCGGTTTCGATGGTTAGATTAGGGATCATTTTCAATTAGCATACCTTATGCTTGCATGTTTGCATCATTAATTTGTATTGCATGCATCGGGCTCGGCACATCATTCAAACTGCATTGTATTTCAATACACTTATTTTAATACGTGTTTAACAACATGTTATCAAATTATTACATTCATATGCCATCTTAGATAGCCGAGCCTATTAATTGCATTGTTGCTTGTGTTGCATTAAGCATTTTTTATAGTTAGGATCATGCATGATTTCTAACTAGCTTTTGTTTTGGCTCGGAGTACACTGTAAGTTTTACGCTTTAGCATACTTGCGTGAGTGTGAGTGTTTCCATAACAACATGCTTGCCATGAGGCTATTTGCTTAAATGCTTAACTGCGTGAATGCTTGTGGGTGAAGGCTTTGTTGTTTGAATTGGAATAATTCGATAAATGTGAGTTTTAAGCCCACTTTGTGAAGTGGCAAATCATGTTTTAAGCCCACTATGTTTGGTGGCAAATCTGCGCTTTAGCCCACTCGAGGGTGGCAAATTCAAACCATTTTCAAAAACAAACATGAGTTGTTTTGTTCTAATTCTTGCGATCTTAGTCTATACTTGCTTGTGTGCGTCATATAGTAAAGTTAGCTAATAATCAGAACACGAACACATGTGTTTAAAAAACAACATATCATGTTAGTAGAGGCCGATCTTTGATCGGGTGAGCGGGGGTGCTCATTTCAGGACCTTTCCCTCTCGTACCCAAGTTCCGAGCCGAGGTAACTTTGGTGATGACGGACACGTGGCCTTTGGCACGAGTCAGGGTTTCCTAAATTTCCCCCAAATGAAATATTTAGGTGGCGACTCTGTAATCTGGCAAAGCAGTCCAATTTTAGCATTATTTGATTTAAAATCGATTTTCCAAAATGATTTGCCGGATTGGACTCTTTGGTGTTCATCAGTTTCACATTGCAAATTGTGAGACTAGATTCAGAACCGTGACAGGAGTCCAAACTGTAGAACTAATTCGCACCTCTCCGAAAGGAGGGCGCGTGAAGAAAGTTGAGTCTACAGTTTTTGGTGACTCTGCTGGGGACTTAGAGAACTTGACTTAAACTCATGATATGTTGTTTTATCTACATTTATGTGTTTCTTTGCATTGCATTTGCATTGGTGTGCCTAAGTCACAGTGTTTGCCATCTGTTATTCCTAAACGGTTTGTCGGAGGCTTGCTTGGAAAATTGTGCCATAAGGCTGACCGGTTGGGGCTTTGCCACGATGGGAACACAAACCTTGGATCTGGATCACCGCCGTACCGTTTGATCCACCTTTCACTTCTCGGTGTTTGGTGTGAGAGGTATATTAGGTGGTCTTGCTGAGGCACCCTTTTTGACCAATTGACCTAGTTGCATATCGGAATCCATAGAGACTACTCCAAACTAGGATAAGTTGCTCACCCGAATGTAGGATTGTATGAAACTGCATGCGTGCGTAGTGAATCCCTAGCTCCTGACGAAAATAGGATAGGGAAACCCTACCCCACTATAGGGGTGTTTTGGTTCTCACTTGCTTGATATGTGCTGTTAGGGTGTGTCTCTACAGGAATGTATGTATCAGTTGCAAGTCTGGGTATCAGTCTGAGGACATTAGTTTTTGAGGGTATCAATTTTAAGGCAAAAATTTGGGGGCACAAATAAGTGTTTTAGTATAGATTGTCCAGCTTATGATATCAACTGTGTGTTGTCTTTATCTAAGCCGAGATGCTGTCCGTTTTCTGATTGTTGTTTCCTTTTTTCTTTATTTTTCTCTTTTTGCAAGGTAGTGTTTCACAATTGCTTCTGACGAGGCAGATACCCCCCAAGCACTCTGGACCAGAGTTAGGAGGATTCACCGATCTGAGGATGTTATTGGAGGACAGCCGGTTCTTGCTTCATTACACTCTGTTATAAGACGGAGGGTAGTCAGACATAGATCACCGGTACAACAGTCACCAGTTTAGCGGTCATTATCTACCTCACCTGTGCGCAGTTAGAAATGATGTGTCAGCTCCAACAGACCATAGAGGCCATGTAGTGGGATGCTGCTCGCCAAGAAGAAGCTACTGCTCGTCAAACAGAGGTTGTAGGCCAGCAGGCAAAACTAATTGCCAAGCTTCAATAGCAGCAGCAACCATAACAAGCCGGAGCCTCAGCGTCGCACCCACCCCTACCTAGGGTTCCAACACCCGGGGATACCACTAATGTCCAAGGGAATACAGACATTCCAGCGACGCCAGTCCCACCTCAGACCTCTAAAGCACCGGCCTACCCAACTGATACACCGTTCAAGTTTGAAGTCGATCCTACTGCTTTGAAAGTAAGCAAGCTTGAAAAGCTGTTCAAACGAGCTCAGGGAGTTAACTCCATCCCAGATATAGAGGATGGCTGCACAGATTCGGTGGTGACATTGCTGGATAGATTCAAAATGCCTCACATAGATCGCTTCGATGGCTTGGGCGATCCTACGGTTAATTTAAGGCTATTTTCGGATATTCTGCGGCCGATGGGCTTGACTAGGTTGTAGAAACTATCCCTCTTTGGTTGGACCCTGTCGGGTATTACGGCCATCTAGTATGCTAAACTAGAGGATTCAGTGAAAGGAGCTGAGAGGAGATGGTCGAGACCTTTATTGCCCAGTAATCTTACAATACTCAAATCGAGGTCACAACCCGTGATCTTGAAGCAACTAGGTAAGAGCCAAAGGAGGGCTTCTCCGACTTTGTCACTTGGTGGAGGGCCAAGGCCTCCATGATGACCACCAGGCCAGCTGAGAAAGACCAGATAAGAATGGTCGTGCGAAATTTACAACTGAAGCTGCTTCAGAAAATGATTATCTTACCCCTCTCCATCTTTGCTGATTTGTACGAGATAGGGGTACAGATAGAAGATGCTATGAAACAGGGTCTGATTGACCATGAAAAGGAGCAGCCCAAGCGGGCGTTTACACACAGTTCGAATGCGGCTACGAGTAGCAATGCAGCTGCGAGAAACTCTGATGTCGGTATGGTCACCACCATGCCAAAACCAGCAACACCCTTTACCGACACATCTGGAGCCACCTCTTAACTCACAAAGTACCCACCCAGGGGTCAGAGGACTTTTACCCCACTTTACATGTCTTTGGCTAAGGCCTTGGGGGTCCTACTCAGAAAAGGACATCTGAAACCCTTAGAGCCACGTCCATTGCCCGATCCACTCCCTTCTAAACATAACCTGGCCAAGTATTGCGCCTTCCATTAACAACACAGTCATGATACCAACCTCTACTTTAGACTGCGTCATGAGATCCAGGATCTCATTGACAACAAGGTGATAGTGCCTCTAGAGAAACCAAATGTCACCACAAACCCTCTCCCACCAGATAACCAACCCCCTCCTCTACCCAGGCAAGTAAACCTGATCTAAACAATGGTCGTCCCATACGACCCCAGCATATACATCACTTCCTCCCACCTGCCTAAGCCGACACTGTTCATCCCAGAAAACATAGATTTGTGCATGATGAGCACGTCCCTACCCCAACCTGAACCCATGGTGGTGACTGTGATAGAAGAGGGAATGCTTGAGGGCTCAGCGAACTTAACTCAGGAAGCATACAACCCTTGCTGTTACATCGTGCCGATGAGCCAGGCCAAGCCGATGATGGAATTGCCAATGGAGACGGAGGTAAATGTGGTCCGGGAGGACGGGCCAAGTTAGGGGTTGGATGATCTAGCCAAGCTTGAGGAGGATATCAGTAACCTGCAGTTCTTTGATGAACAGGACCTGGGAGATATGCAAATCGGTTGGTTTGATGTGAACAAATCAATAGATAATACAGGGTGGCTCAATGAAGAGCTGGACGTTGATGAGGGGTCTCAGCCAAAGCAAGGACAGTCAGAAATAGGAACGTTTGCAACGGTTGGGACGGTCGAGAACAAGGGGGAGTTGTCGGAGAGCACTGGTACTGTGAATTTTGCTCGGGGAATTGGGCAGTTTGTGTATAGCTGACACAGAATAGGGGGCCGCGCTGAAGCGGTTCGAACAAGAGAGAATCGAGATTGATTAGAGGGCTAGAAAAGCCAAGGGTCCTGAGGGGATAGAATGTGTTGTGAACACAGGAATAGTTACAGCGGAACCGGACAGTTGTTTGTCGGTTGCCAAGGAGATGTGGTGGGAAGACGATGATTTGCATCTTGCCCATACTGATGAAGACTGGGGGCAGAATCAGCCAAATGACACCTGGTACACTGAGGAGGTCGATCACATGACCCGGAGTAGGCGGTACTTCAAGCCCCCACACTTGGACTAGCCGGAGGCATCAAGGAAGGACAAGGAAGCAGAAAGACAAACTGCTAGAGGAGGAAGCTGTACTAAAGTAGTTGAAGAAAATTCAAGCAGACATCTCCATCTGGGGAGTGCTCATAGCCTCAAGGGTGCATCGACAAGCCGTCCTTTTAGCAATGGACAAGGTTAAGCTTTCCATCGATACAACCCCCGAGCAGTTGGTGGGACTGGTGTTTGTGACACCCCTGTTCCGTAGTATGTTAATTGGTCCTTAACATGATGTGATTATGTATTTTGATATGATTTTGTGTTCCACTATGTGAGAATATGTGGTTTGAAATTTTATCTGTTCATCGTAGGAATATCTGTTTGAGTAGTCTGTTTTGGAAATTTAATTGAGGGCCTTATCGGCCACGGAACCCGAAATTGACTACGCCATTGTGGTTGGCATAATTTTTAGGGCCTACGGTGAAATTTAATTGAAATTTGATTCTGGCCAATTTAAACTGATTAAATTGATAAATTAAGTACCCCATTATTTTATATTAAAATATTTGTTAGTGGGGCTTGTTTTATATTTGCATTGCACTCCCCTTTAGCTCTCTTAAAACTCAAAATCTGAGTTAGACAATTGAGAGGGAGAGAGAGGCCGGCCATGGAGAGAAAAAGGTAGAGATTTGTGTAATTTGGGCTCAAGACTTGGGAATTTGAAGATCTAGCTCAAGATTTGGCTAGAGCTTGAGTGTTGAAGCTCTTAGGTAAGTGATTTCATGAACTCTTACTTGTAATTTGTAAGTTCAAGGGTTGTTTGCGATCAAGAACATGTAATGAGTTGATTTTTGTTGAGATTGAAGTCTTAGAACTCATGCATGTAAGAAATTACCTTGAAATTGCATGTTTGAGCTTGAAACACATGATTCATGTGGAGTTTTGGGTAAAGCTCATATTGTAGTCACCATTTGTACCATCTAAGTTGAGAATGATGAGCATCTCCCACATGCATGTACAAATCATGGGAGTATAAGTCTTGAATGTTGAATTTGAGCATGTTGATGATGGGTTTGAGACAATTTGGGACATGCATGTAGATAATTCATGTAATTGAGCTTCCTAATGTTGTAATCTGCATTAGTAGCATGTTAGCATGTGTAAATGTGTAATTTGAACCATTGCATGCAAGAAATGTAGATGGAAAACTGATTTGGAGCTCAAGAACACGATCTGGGAAACCCAGATTTTTGAGGTCCGCTCGAGCGGGGTAATGGCCGCTCGAGCGGGAAAATCGTGCTCCCAGCATTTTTGCAGAGTTGGATGCCCGCTCGAGCGGGACATTTCACGCTCGAGCGTGGATTTTTGTAGACGGACCTTCAGCTCGAGCGCATCTTTTGTGCAACCAGTACCTTGCAGGCCTTAAGGGTCCGCTCGAGCGGAGAATCTTACGCTCGAGCGGGGACCCTGTTTCCTGGAATTTTGTTCATGCATTCTGTGATTCGTTTTCCGTTCTCTTTCACTTGTAAGCACTCTTAGGCATGTGTTAAGCGTTGTAAATGAGTTAATGAGATAAGAACAAAGCCTAAAGAGGAATATGTGAATTAAAGAACGGATTGAACTGTTAGTGACCCTTTTGTATTCATGAAATGTGTAGGGTCAAGCTCCAGGGCGCATCCACAAGCCGATCACTGTGAGTAATATCAATATTTGAAAACTTGTCAATGTCCAATTGCTACTCCCCTATAAATATTATGAGTTGTTAATTGGGATTGTGGACAAAAGTCTGACAAGAATAAATGAATGAATGGGCCAAAGGCCGTTTGACATGAGTGAATGGGCCAAAGGCCGTTTGACATGAATGAATGGGCCAAAGGCCGTTTGACATGAATGAATGGGCTAAAGGCCGTTTGACATGAATGAATGGGCCAAAGGCCGTTTGACATGAATGAATGGGCCAAAGGCCGTTTGACATGAATGAATGGGCCAAAGGCCGTTTGACATGAATGAATGGGCCAAAGGCCGTTTGACATGAATGAATGGGCCAAAGGCCGTTTGACATGAATGAATGGGCCAAAGGCCGTTTGACATGAATGAATGGGCCAAAGGCCGTTTGACATGAATGAATGGGCCAAAGGCCGTTTGACATGAATGAATGGGCCAAAGGCCGTTTGACATGAACGAATGGGCCAAAGGCCGTTTGACATGAATGAATGGGCCAAAGGCCGTTTGCCATGAATGGAAACCCGGATGGGCCAAAGGCCAGAATGTTTGGAACTACAGTTACTTGACTTGTATTTCGTATAGTTATATATATTTTGCTGCTAAACAGAAGTATGAATTGGGCCCAAGGCCGTTTGGAGCATGTTGATCTACATATTGTTATGTAACTGTTATATTTGATATTATTCACTGG
The DNA here is from genome assembly GCF_055761805.1 of Camellia sinensis. Lineage (NCBI taxonomy): Eukaryota > Viridiplantae > Streptophyta > Magnoliopsida > Ericales > Theaceae > Camellia > Camellia sinensis. The sequence goes on along the minus strand of NC_138962.1, from coordinate 174,017,718 downwards.
GCTATCGCTCACGCTCATTCATGTATTTGTAGGTGAGCCAAGGGAAGTCCAAACCCAGCCCCAGTGAAGTCTGCTAGGAACAACAGGAGTTTTGGGAGAGTCAGCCTTGTGCCTCGTGCATGAGACCATCCTTGCCCTTTTACTATGTACCTATGTTTTGTCTTGTTGGCAAGGACCCAGTGCATGTCTGTCCATAGTCTGTTATAGGTTGACTCGTTTTGGACGATCCTGTCTGTAATGAATTTTGTGAAACTGCACTTTTGATGTGAGTTATTAACGTATCTGAGTATGGTTTGTTTGATGTGCATATAAGCACGGCTCTATGGACAAAGTTTTTAATTTTGCTTCCGTTTGGCCCCCATTAACTCTGTTAAAATACGTTTAGAACAGTTTGAGGCCGTAGGTAATCTCATGATTACTGGCCGGTTACGTCCTTAACCCACGGGGGCGGGTTCGGGTCGTGACAGAGTGGTATCAGAGCACGAGTTAATAACTCACACACTTGTCCAAAAAGAGCAATAAGCGTCTAGATGAAATCTAGGATGCATTCGTGTGATAAATACGAGGTTGGAAGCATTGATTATATACTTAAATGTTTTGTTATGAATAATCATATGTGTAAGTTGTGAACTACTTGCATTACGAATTATCTGGAAATATGTGCTCCTTAGTGTATGTGTACTTGTGTACCTTTGGTATGGAATATAATGCAAGTTTAATCAGATGGTGAGAACCAGAGGTGATGAGTTAGAAGAATCCTCTGCTGCCAGACTGGACAGAATGGAAAGACTGATTCAGGAAATGGCAGAAGCTTTGAGACAGCAACAGGAGTGGCAACAACAGTGGCAGCAACCACATCCGCCACCTCCACCTCCGGCACCACCTGTGCCAGATAATCAAAATGATGATCGGATAATCGCTCTCACCAAGGAATTCAAGAAAATGAAACCACCACAGTTCCATGGTGGACTAGATCCCTTAAAAGCCGAAGCTTGGGTACTTGGGATTGAAAAACTGTTTGAGGTGTTTCCGTGCTCGGATACACAGAAAGTGCTTCTAGCCACCTTTATGCTAGAAGATGAAGCGAGAAGATGGTGGATGTTGATGAGGGAAAACCACAGAGATATTGATTGGGCAAAATTTTTGGAAATCTTCTATGACAAGTACTTCCCGCAGTGTGTCCGGGACAGGAAAGTGGCAGAGTTCATGGAACTCAAACAAGACAGTATGACTGTAGCTGAGTATGAGGCTAAATTTACTGAGTTGGCCAGGTTTGCACCACACGTAATCGACACTGATTATAAGAAGGCAAGGCATTTTGAAGGTGGGCTCCGAAGTGACATCCTAGAGCGGGTGAATGTCCTGAAATTGGAGACCTACATTGGGGTGCTTGACCGGGCCATCATATCAGAGGCTAATATAGCTAGACAAGCTAAGCCAACAACCGAATGGAGAGGCAACAAAAGACAAGGCTTCTTTTTGAAGAAGAAATTTCTGAAAAAGCAAAATACGGGCTCCTCAACTACCTCAAGTTCTTCCCGAGACACGACTCCCATGTGCAACACTTGTAGCAAAAGGCACCGTGGAGTTTGTTACCGTGCATCGGGAGCCTGTTTTAAGTGTGGGAAACAAGGGCATATGGCCCGAGATTGTAATCAGAATAGTGGGAAGATAGCTGCTAGCTCCACTGCATCGATCCCGAAGCCGGGAAACACTTTGAGATCTGCTACTACTGGGGATACAGTGAGACAAGGGAGAGTCTTTGCACTCGTTCCGGGTGATACACGGAATGCCAATGCCGTTGTCTCAGGTACTATCTCGATATGTAATCAGGATGCTTTTGTGTTAATTGATTCTGGATCAACGCATTCATTTGTGACATATGCATTTGCATCTAGACTGAAAAGACCCCTAGAATTGTTGCCATATTTGTTATGTGTGTCTGCTCCATCGGGGGAATCTGTGTTATGTGACTATATATATCGGTTTTGTGACATGCATATTGAGGATGCTACCCTGTATGTAGATTTGTTGCCCTTAAACTTTAGACACTTTGATATAATTTTGGGCATGGATTGGTTGACCAAATACTGTGCCACTATAGATTGTGTGACAAAGAGGGTTGTATTTAAACCACCAGAACAGAAAGAAATTGTGTTTGTGGGAAATGGGGTAGTACCTCCACCATATTTGATATCTGCAATGAAAGCATGTAAATTGATCAGGAAGGGATGCCAGGGTTATTTGTGTTATGTATTGACTGAACAATCCGTGAATGTTGAATTGAATGATATTCCCATCGTTAGAGAATTCCCAGATGTGTTTCCAAATGAATTACCAGGGGAATTGGTAGACAGGGAGATAGAGTTTACTATTGAAACTGTGCCAGGCACCCAACCTATTTCTAAAACTCCCTACAGGATGGCTACAGCCGAAATGAAAGAATTGAAAGAACAGTTGCAAGACCTTCTTGATAAAGGGTTTATCCGGCCCAGTACTTCGCCTTGGGGCGCACCAGTGTTATTTGTAAAGAAAAAGGATGGTACCTTACGCCTATGTATTGATTACCGGGAATTGAACAAGGTAACGATAAAGAATAAATATCCCTTACCCCGTATTGATGACTTATTTGACCAGTTGCAGGGATCACAGGTGTTTTCTAAGATTGATTTGAGATCCGGGTATCATCAGCTGAAGGTTAAGGCAGAAGATGTTGAGAAAACCGCATTCAGAACGAGGTATGGTCATTTCGAGTTTCTTGTTATGCCATTTGGAGTGACTAATGCCCCGGCAGCATTTATGGACTTAATGAATAGAATTTTTAAAACCTACCTTGATGAGTTTGTTGTTGTCTTCATCGATGATATTTTAATATACTCTAAAGATAGACTTGAACACGAACGTCATTTGAGGACTGTTTTACAAATACTTCGGGAAAGAAAACTATTTGCTAAGTTAAAGAAATGTGAGTTTTGGTTGGATGAGGTTATTTTCTTAGGGCACGTGGTCAACAAGGAAGGAATTTCAGTGGACCCGCAGAAAATAGAAGCAATTGTAAATTGGCCTACACCAACTAATGTGACAGAAGTTCGCAGTTTCATGGGCTTAGCTGGGTACTACAGAAGGTTTGTAAAGGACTTTTCGAAATTAGCTGTGCCTCTTACCCAATTGACACGTAAAGGACAACCATTTGAGTGGAATAGTGAAAGAGAATCAGCCTTTCATGAATTGAAGACAAGACTGACCACTGCACCAATTTTGACACTACCTTCAGGTACGGAAAATTTTGTGATTTTCAGTGACGCATCTTATAAGGGTTTGGGTTGTGTGTTAATGCAGAACGGAAAGGTTATTGCTTACGCCTCCCGACAGTTGAGGCCACATGAGAAGAATTATCCAACACATGACCTAGAATTGGCCGCAGTTGTTTTTGCTTTGAAAATCTGGCGGCATTATTTGTATGGGGCAAAGTGTGAAGTCTACACAGATCATAAAAGCCTAAAATACTTCTTCACGCAGAAAGAGTTGAATATGCGTCAGAGAAGATGGCTGGAATTGATAAAAGATTACGACCTAGAAATTCAGTATCACCCCGGAAAAGCTAATACAGTGGCTGATGCCTTGAGCAGGAAATCAACAGGGAGTATGGCTTGCTTGCTTACTGAACAAAGGGAGATTTTGCAAGACTTTGAAAAGTCTGAAATTGAAGTGGTAGTGTGTGAACAGGGCGGATTGATAGCCGCTATTACAGCCGAGCCGGCAATTGTTGATGAAATCAAGCAAAAACAGAAAGAGGATGAGTTCCTCAGAAAGGTAATTGATGAATTTGAAGTCAGCCCAAAAGCAGAGTTCAGTATCGAGAATGGAATGTTGAAATTTCGAAACCGAATATGTGTTCCAGTTATTCCGGAGCTAAAGAAGAGGGTCTTAGATGAAGCCCACAGATCCGTATTTGCTATGCATCCGGGTAACAATAAAATGTATCGGGATTTGAAACAAACCTATTGGTGGCCTAAAATGAAGAAAGAGATTGCAGAACATGTGTCCAAGTGCCTTCAGTGTCAGCAAGTTAAGGCTGAACATCAGAAACCAGGCGGTCTACTTCAACCTCTCCCCATTCCTGAGTGGAAGTGGGAACATGTGACCATGGATTTCGTTGTTGGCCTACCTCGGACTTCCCGCGGTATGGATTCTGTTTGGGTTGTAGTTGATAGACTGACTAAATCTGCACATTTTCTGCCTGTCAAAACTACATTTACTGCTTACAGGTTGGCTACTATTTATGTTGATGAAATTGTCCGCTTACATGGAGTTCCAGTATCCATTGTGTCGGATAGAGATCCGAAGTTTGTATCTAGATTGTGGAAGAGTTTGCAGGAAGCTATGGGAACAGAACTAAGGTTCAGCACTGCATTCCACCCACAAACAGATGGGCAGTCAGAACGAACAATACAGACTTTGGAAGATATGCTTCGCATGTGTGCTTTGGATTTTCAGGGGAGTTGGGAAGATTACCTGCCACTTGCAGAATTTGCCTATAATAATAGCTTCCACTCCAGCATCGGTATGGCACCATACGAGGCTTTGTATGGTAGGAGGTGTAGATCACCTATTTGTTGGACAGAGGTCGGGGACAGAGCTTTGCTCGGGCCTGAAATTGTACAAGACACCTCTGAAAAGATCAAAACTATTCGGCAAAGGCTCAAAACAGCTCAAGACCGACAGAAGAGTTATGCAGATGTCCGGAGAAGACCTCTTGAGTATGAGGTCGGCGACCATGTGTTCATCCGTGTTTCTCCAATGAAAGGCCAAGTCAGGTTTGGGAAAAAGGGCAAGTTGACGCCCCGTTATATTGGGCCGTTTCAAATTTTGGAGAAACTTGGTCCAGTTGCTTATAGAGTTGCTTTGCCACCGGGATTTGAGCAAATCCACAATGTGTTTCATGTGTCAATGTTGAGGGGTTACCTCCGAGACCCGTTGCATGTGATTGATTATCACCGGATTGCTATTGATGAAAATATGGAATATGCTGAATGGCCGGAAAGAATTGTTGACCGACAAGTGAAAGAATTGAGAAACAAATCCATTCCAATGGTGAAAGTGGAATGGAAGGAACACTATGGGGCAGATGCTACATGGGAAAAAGAGGAGGAAATGCGGCTACGCTATCCACATTTGTTTCCCGACGAAGGTAAGTTAAGTTTGGAGGACCAAACTTCCTAAAGGGGGGAAGACTGTGACACCCCTGTTCCGTAGTATGTTAATTGGTCCTTAACATGATGTGATTATGTATTTTGATATGATTTTGTGTTCCACTATGTGAGAATATGTGGTTTGAAATTTTATCTGTTCATCGTAGGAATATCTGTTTTGGAAATTTAATTGAGGGCCTTATCGGCCACGGAACCCGAAATTGACTACGCCATTGTGGTTGGCATAATTTTTAGGGCCTACGGTGAAATTTAATTGAAATTTGATTCTGGCCAATTTAAACTGATTAAATTGATAAATTAAGTACCCCATTATTTTATATTAAAATATTTGTTAGTGGGGCTTGTTTTATATTTGCATTGCACTCCCCTTTAGCTCTCTTAAAACTCAAAATCTGAGTTAGACAATTGAGAGGGAGAGAGAGGCCGGCCATGGAGAGAAAAAGGTAGAGATTTGTGTAATTTGGGCTCAAGACTTGGGAATTTGAAGATCTAGCTCAAGATTTGGCTAGAGCTTGAGTGTTGAAGCTCTTAGGTAAGTGATTTCATGAACTCTTACTTGTAATTTGTAAGTTCAAGGGTTGTTTGCGATCAAGAACATGTAATGAGTTGATTTTTGTTGAGATTGAAGTCTTAGAACTCATGCATGTAAGAAATTACCTTGAAATTGCATGTTTGAGCTTGAAACACATGATTCATGTGGAGTTTTGGGTAAAGCTCATATTGTAGTCACCATTTGTACCATCTAAGTTGAGAATGATGAGCATCTCCCACATGCATGTACAAATCATGGGAGTATAAGTCTTGAATGTTGAATTTGAGCATGTTGATGATGGGTTTGAGACAATTTGGGACATGCATGTAGATAATTCATGTAATTGAGCTTCCTAATGTTGTAATCTGCATTAGTAGCATGTTAGCATGTGTAAATGTGTAATTTGAACCATTGCATGCAAGAAATGTAGATGGAAAATTGATTTGGAGCTCAAGAACACGATCTGGGAAACCCAGATTTTTGAGGTCCGCTCGAGCGGGGTAATGGCCGCTCGAGCGGGAAAATCGTGCTCCCAGCATTTTTGCAGAGTTGGATGCCCGCTCGAGCGGGACATTTCACGCTCGAGCGTGGATTTTTGTAGACGGACCTTCAGCTCGAGCGCATCTTTTGTGCAACCAGTACCTTGCAGGCCTTAAGGGTCCGCTCGAGCGGAGAATCTTACGCTCGAGCGGGGACCCTGTTTCCTGGAATTTTGTTCATGCATTCTGTGATTCGTTTTCCGTTCTCTTTCACTTGTAAGCACTCTTAGGCATGTGTTAAGCGTTGTAAATGAGTTAATGAGATAAGAACAAAGCCTAAAGAGGAATATGTGAATTAAAGAACGGATTGAACTGTTAGTGACCCTTTTGTATTCATGAAATGTGTAGGGTCAAGCTCCAGGGCGCATCCACAAGCCGATCACTGTGAGTAATATCAATATTTGAAAACTTGTCAATGTCCAATTGCTACTCCCCTATAAATATTATGAGTTGTTAATTGGGATTGTGGACAAAAGTCTGACAAGAATAAATGAATGAATGGGCCAAAGGCCGTTTGACATGAGTGAATGGGCCAAAGGCCGTTTGACATGAATGAATGGGCCAAAGGCCGTTTGACATGAATGAATGGGCCAAAGGCCGTTTGACATGAATGAATGGGCCAAAGGCCGTTTGACATGAATGAATGGGCCAAAGGCCGTTTGACATGAATGAATGGGCCAAAGGCCGTTTGACATGAATGAATGGGCCAAAGGCCGTTTGACATGAATGAATGGGCCAAAGGCCGTTTGACATGAATGAATGGGCCAAAAGCCGTTTGACATGAATGAATGGGCCAAAGGCCGTTTGACATGAATGAATGGGCCAAAGGCCGTTTGACATGAACGAATGGGCCAAAGGCCGTTTGACATGAATGAATGGGCCAAAGGCCGTTTGCCATGAATGGAAACCCGGATGGGCCAAAGGCCAGAATGTTTGGAACTACAGTTACTTGACTTGTATTTCGTATAGTTATATATATTTTGCTGCTAAACAGAAGTATGAATTGGGCCCAAGGCCGTTTGGAGCATGTTGATCTACATATTGTTATGTAACTGTTATATTTGATATTATTCACTGGGCTATCGCTCACGCTCATTCATGTATTTGTAGGTGAGCCAAGGGAAGTCCAAACCCAGCCCCAGTGAAGTCTGCTAGGAACAACAGGAGTTTTGGGAGAGTCAGCCTTGTGCCTCGTGCATGAGACCATCCTTGCCCTTTTACTATGTACCTATGTTTTGTCTTGTTGGCAAGGACCCAGTGCATGTCTGTCCATAGTCTGTTATAGGTTGACTCGTTTTGGACGATCCTGTCTGTAATGAATTTTGTGAAACTGCACTTTTGATGTGAGTTATTAACGTATCTGAGTATGGTTTGTTTGATGTGCATATAAGCACGGCTCTATGGACAAAGTTTTTAATTTTGCTTCCGTTTGGCCCCCATTAACTCTGTTAAAATACGTTTAGAACAGTTTGAGGCCGTAGGTAATCTCATGATTACTGGCCGGTTACGTCCTTAACCCACGGGGGCGGGTTCGGGTCGTGACAGTGTTCCTAGGTGGCGCTTCACCGACTTTAACCTTCACAGATAAAGAATTACTGCTTGAGGGCTCTAAGCATAACAAGCTGCTGTACATCTCTGTGAAGTATATAGAAAAGTGGATACCGGTAGTCCTGGTTGATATGGGATCTGCAATCAATGTGTGTCCGTCGCGTATGGCCTACGGTATTGGTTTGAAACTGGTAGATTTTGTACCAATAGCCCAGGTGATTCAGGCTTATGATAACACCAGTCGGGAAGTGATGCGGATGGTTTGGATTAGAACTAAGGTTGGTCTGGTGCAACAGGACATCAAGTTCCATGTCTTGGATGTTCCAGCCACCTTTAATTTACTCCTTGGACGGCCGTGGTTGCACCAGGTGAGAGCTGTCTCTTCCACTTTACATCAGATGCTGAAGTACCCCCACAGGAAGGGGGTAGCAATTGTTTTTGGGAACTCTTTCATACATTCGCTGCCGGAGGATACTACACCAGTTTTCAAAATTGTGCATGGCGAGGAGGATGTCTTTCTGTCTGGGTTCACCTTGGTTGAGGCCTGGGTGGTGCAGGAGATTCTGGCTGTTGATCAGGGACTGTATGTCAGGGCGCAATTCGTCTACCTCATGAATAAGCTTCAACATGTGCCCCGAATGGGATTGGGAAGGAGTGGCCGGAAGGGCGTTGCTGTGTTGGCTGAAGTGCCGCACAACCCTTATACCTTTGGTTTAGATTACACACCTACCAAAGAGGATTGGGCAAGGAAGGGAAAGGAAATGGCCGGAAGAGCCAAGGCTAAGCAAGTCGGGAAGCACTACGAGCTGGTACATAGACCTATTCAAGGAACCCTGAATGGGCGCTTTGTTCGGGAGGGGGAAGATTTCCCGTTTTGCGATTTTCCGGAGCCATGACTGAATTCTGAGAAGTGGCGTTTGCCTAGCTTCGAGATCTTTTTCGACATTCAGTTGCAAGGGGATGAAGTTACAGAAGAGTAGACTGACCCACCAGCTGAGGCTGAGTAGTGCAAAGAGGGTGAGTCCAAAGGCACAAAACTTGAGATAGGAGCAGTGCTGGCTTGCCTTGTCTCAGATCCTCAGATCACACCGGAGCGCTTGGGGGATGACTTCTCTGTTTCCATGATTGGAGATCAAATGGCTGTGGGCCCTTCTTCTGGCATTCTGGATGCATCTATCGCACTCTCCTTCGTTTGGCAGTACGAGAAAGGCTTTTTGTCAAGCAGTTCTGGGTCAGGTAGTGAACCAGAATCTGATTCCATAGAGTCTGTGGAGTCGAAATCAGATTCTAGTTCTTTTAAGTCAGAGTCCGGTATTCCAGGGGTTGATAACCCGGATGCCATTGTTTTGTCCAGGTCATCTTTTTCATTTTCTTTTGAGTCGGTTGTAACTGAAGAATCAGACGAACTGGAAGTTATTAATGAGAATGGTATCGCTGTTTCCGAGTACTTTTCTATGCCGCTCGTTTATTGCATTAATCAGGACTTTCAAAACTTTGATGAAAATGACATGAAGAAATCCCTTCGGTTTTAAAACATTTGATTGATAGAGAGAAGGTGAGGTTTGTAAAACCTTTAGTTGATGAAATCACTTCAATTAATGTTGGTACTGAGAATGATCCGCGTTTAGTTTAGATCAGCGTCCACGTTGTCTTTGGAGGAACATGAGCACTTAGTCACTTTATTAAAAGATTTCAAAGATGTTTTTGCATGGTCCTATGAAGACATGCCTGGAATCGTTCCTAAGATTGTACAGCACTAGATCCCTCTTGACCCAAAGGCCCGACTTGTCAAGCAGAAGCTTCGGAGAATCTGCCCGAATTGGGCTCTGAAAATCAAGGAAGAGTCCACCAAGCAGATTGATGCAAGGTTCCTGTTAGTATCTGAGTATCCTACTTGGTTGGCCAACATAGTTCCGGTGCCGAAGAAAGATGGCAGAATTTGGGTATGTGTGGACTTCAGAGATTTGAACAAAGCTAGTCCGAAAGACGACTTTCCTCTGCCGTATATCAACGAATTGGTGGACTTCACCGCTGGACATGCGTTGCTTTCCTCTATGGATGGGTTTTCCGGCTACAACTAGATTTTGATGGCACTCGAAGATAGGGAGAAAACTGTCTTCACTACCCCGTGGGGAACCTACTGCTATAGGGTGATGTCGTTTGATTTGAAGAATGCTGGGGCTACTTATCAACGGGCTGCAACCACAATCTTGCATGATATGATCCACAAAGAGGTTGAGGTTGTAGACGTCCCCGAACATCCCGGGAGGGAAATCCCCCCCCCCCCCCCGCGTTGTTCATTGGGCTCACTACAGTTCAGGACTATATGTCACGGTCCTGTATCTAATCTCGCAAAGTGCAATGCAAGACCGATGAAATCATCAAAGAGTCCAAATCTGACAAATCGTTTTTGAAAACAGATTTTTTTGAAAGAAGTGCCAAACATGGACTGTTTTGCCAAATACAGAGTCGCAACCTAAATATTTTATTTTGGGAAATTTAGGAAACCCTGACTCATTGCCTAAGGCCACGTGTCCATCATCACCAAAGTTGCCTCGGCTCGGGAACTTGGGTACGATTGGGGAAGGTCACTTCCTGAGCACCCCCGCTCACCCGATCAAAGATCGACCTCTACTAACCGTGATATCAAGTTTTGAAAACATTATATGATCTTATTTCGGTTATTAGCCTAGATTTACTACGTGATGCACACAACATACAAGTATAGACTGGGTCGCCTGAATTGGAATAAAACATTTCATGTTTGTTTATTTGAAAATGGTTTAATGGTGCTACCCGCAAATAGGCTTAAAATGTAGATGTTGCCACCCTCAGGTGGGCTTAGAAAAGAAGGTGATTTGCCACTATCTAGTGGGCTTAAAACTCACAATTGATGAATTGTTCCAATCCAAATAACCCAACCTTCACCCACAAGCATTCAGGCAGTTATATCATATAAGCACATAGCCTCATGGTAAGCATGCTATCATGGCAGTCACTCACACACATGCAAGGATGCTAAAGCATAAAAGCTTACCTAGTACTCCAAGCCAAAACAGAAACTATGTTAGAAATCAATGCATGATCCTAACTGTGCTGAAAAGCCTAATGCAACACATGCAAAATGCAACTAAGATAGGCTCGGCTATTCTAAACATGGCATATGATGATGCTACAGCTAGTACATATTCAATTTGGAATTGAAATACAAATGCAGTTAGTATGATGCGCCGAGCCCGGTGCATGCAAGATAGATGAATGATGCAAACATGCAAGCATAAGTATGCTAATTGAAACATGCCCTAATCTAACCATCATAAGCTGGTAAATAAAAGGGAGAAAGACGTGGGGTTGGAAGACATACATCACACTCACGCACACTTATTACAACATTGCCCTCACTCGGAGGGTCCGAAAGAATAATACAGTCCGAATGAATAATACAGTCCGAATAAATAGTACAGTCCGAATAAATAGAAAATCCTAATTAATTAACAAATTAATCTAGGAAAGCCGGTAAATTGGCACGCAAATCCATGGACCGCCTCAGCTCTGTTCCAAAAGATGAATGATGCAGGCTCGAGTTGCCTTGCATAGAAATCCATTACGATGCCCCAGTTTGCCTCTGTTTGCAATTGTTCTCGGAATATTGCGCAACGCTCCAGAAGGCCGCTGATTTCTAATTTACTGCAACAGAGAGCAACAAAGGGGCATGGCAAAATATTTTCACATATGTATGCATGACTACTCTTCAGGGAGTGTAGTCCTTGATCCTCGTGCCACCAATCACGCATATCGATGCATGATGGCCGAGGAGCCGAATTGCACGACTCAATATGAGATGAATGCACATGAAAACACAAAAAGACCTAAACTCCATCATGGGTAATCCAGAGTGTCAGTGACAGGGAATTGAGACACGTTCCGTCACTCAGAGTACGAACGTCCCTCGTTTCCCGTGCTCGGGCTAACTCCTATCCCAAACACAATGCAAATGAGATGGCATACGCAATGCGACTAACATACAACCTAGCATACGTAATTCTATGAAATGGCATACACAATGCTCGATGTAACATGGCATACACAAAGCTCTAACACGCAACCTAGCATACGCAATGCTATGAATTGAAAAGGCATACACAATGCATCATGGACTTACACCAACATGAGTGGACCTCAGTCACACTCACATCAGTGGCCATAAGATGAAAATGAGACAACCGAAATGCGTGCACACATGCACGCATACCGAGGATCGAACCTAAGGCATAAAATGCCACTCTACCAAAGCATGGCAAAAGATGAAAGATGGCATACAAACATGTAATTTTCTGCACTGAAACATGATGCTAAAGGGTCCCGAAACATGAAAATATGGCACCCGATGCATGGAATAAGCCCCGAAACTCAAAACTAATCCAATGCATTGAACCACAAGTATACAAAGTAAGCATTATTTGATCATGAAGTCTAAAGATAGAGCCAAGGCAGTCCCAAAACATGCACATTTCTGGTTTAAAGCATGGCTAAAAGGTGCTAACATGATGGACTAAAATAGCATGCAACATTGGCTAGCAAGCATGGTTTACATGGCATGTATATGAAGCAAATGAGAACTCATCAAACCAACCAAAAACAGTGACTAAAACATGCCAAAATATGCCCAAATAATCACTGAAATGCAGCTAATGCATGCAAAAATGAGGGGCTTCTTTGGAAGGCCATGCAAGGGGTTGTTAAGCACATACAAGATAGACACTTAGCATGACCAAACCACTTTGGAAATGAGTTATGACAGCCCTAAAACTCACAAAATTGGCCCTGAAATCAGTCAAGAAAGCATGCAAAGAAAGGCCCCTTCAAAAGGCCTTGAATGAAATTCTTCTACACATGCATTGTAGACATAAAATATGGAAAAATGGGCTCTAGACAGAGCTTATGCAGACCATAAAACTTACAAAATGAGGCCTGAAACATGACTTTGATGCATGCAAAATAGGGTCCCTTTGGAAGGCCCAAAAGACCACCAAACACGACAAGGAGAGAGGGGGTCACCCCCCCTCTAATTTTGGCACTCAAAAATACATCTAAGCCACTGAAAATTCACTGGATTTCAGTGGCTAAGAGGCCAAACCATGGCCAATGCAAAGGCTCTAATGCATGGCCCTAATCATGAAGGAATGAAGCATGCATAGGGGAAGATGACCCCAAACAGAAAAATTCCCTTAATAAAAATTTAAGAGGGGCTCAAAATAAGAACTTTTCCAATTTATGACAATTCTCAAAAATGTTCACAAGTAAGCCTAAAATATGATACAAAAATAGCCCTAAAAGAGAGATAGAGGATAAGGGGAAGTAGATGACCTCAAACAGCAAAATGCCCTTAAACAAACATGAAGAGGAGCTCAAAATAAGACTATTTTCAGTTTACACCCAGGCTCGAAAATGCTTGCAAATGGAGCTAAGGTATAGAGCAAAATAATGCAAAAATGGGGGAAATGAGGACTTACCCTTGTAGCACAGCAATGCAGCCAACCCTGGACCAAGAAAGTGAGCTTTGAACCTCTGAAAATGAGTTCTAAGGTGCTGGAATGGATGGTGGAGGTGTTAGGCTTAGAGGTGTAGTGTAAATGGCCAAGAAAATTAGAGTTTGGAGCTTTGGAGAAGAAGGCTATGGAGGGTGGAGTGCATGTGCCTTGGCCAAATTTTTCTAGCCCTTGCAAAATGAGGTGGGGGTTGGTTATATAGAGGGAGAGAAGTAAGGCTTCTTGGAGAAGCCAAGAGAGGGGGTCAAAGCTTCTCAAAGAAGCTTTAACCAAAAAGGTCAAGCTTCTTGAGGAAGCTAGACCAAAATGGTCAAGCTTCCTCAAGAAGCTTGACAAAAGAGTCAAGCTTCTTCAAGACGTTAAGCAAGGGGGGCAAAACCAATTAAAAAGGATCAAAAGGAGGCTCAAAATCTCAGACAGTGGGTCAAGTGCTTCACAGCTGGCACAGCTGTGTTGCACTTGAGAAGAGCAAAAAGCAGAAAGCTGGCCGACCAGCTAAGGTGGCCGGCTGGCCACTCCCTATGGTCAGCCGACCAGGGGTCGAAAGGGTCAAGCAAAATTGCTGGTCGGCCTACCCAGAAAGGTGGCCTCCTAGATGAGTAGAACACAGCCCTGTGGTGAAAAACCAGAAAATATGGCTCAAAAGTGAGAAAAACCAGTTTTCTGTCAGAAAAATCGGCTTTTGAAGAGAGAAAATGAGAAAACTGGCTTTTCAGGGGAAAAGGTGGCCGGCCACCATCCTACCACCTCCCTAACAGTAAAAAAAAGGGTCCCTACCAAAAACAGACCAAAACGGATGCAAAATGAAGGTTCGCGGCCAAAACACGCGGTTCGGGGCCCCGAAAACAGGCTGTTAGGCACCGAAAGTGGTGTATGACCACGAAGGTGGTCTCCAGGGCCACAATGTCCCTCTAAAGGGAGGAAATAAGGTGTGTGCCAAAAACCGGAGCAAACAGAGGTAGTTAAGCGATCCCGAACCGAGGCACACGGCCGACGGCTCCGAAAATCGGAAACCAGGCTCCAAATGGGAAAAATGGCCTACGACCACGAAACGTAGCCTACGGCCACTAAGAGATGATCTACGAGACTTCTCCCTCCCTTCGAGAAGAGAAAACAGAGAAGATAGGACCCGATTCACAAATCGAGGCAAGGCACAAAAAGAGCCTCGAAGTCTGGAGGCAAGGCTCACAACCGAGACTCTGAAACCTCTGAACAAGCACAAAATGCAACATCACCGAGCGCCCAGTTGGTGATGTTTGAGTCTTAAGGTCGGTCAAAAATGGGGTGTCTACAGTTGCCCCTCTTTGACAGAACTCGGAAGTCATTAGTGACGGGAGTGAATGTCAAAGCCCAGAGACGACCCATTTTTGACAAGGCCGAAGACTTAGACAAACGGGCAAGATAACAAAGATGCGCCCGCAGGCATGCCACCAGGCAGGGGGCAAGATGCAAAATGATATGCACAAAGCCGGACGTAACTCATGATCATGCAAAGCAACAAGCTGTAATGAAGCGCACACGCAACAGTTTTAAGCAAGAATGCAAAGCAACAACTACATTTCATGCAGTTTAGGATGTAAGAGAATTACTGCAATTCTCACTGCGAATACAGTGTGCATGTGTGATAGATACACAAAGCGAACGTGTGATGGATACTCGAAGTGAACGTGTGATGGATACACAGAGCGTGCGTGTGATGGATACACAAAGCGAATGTGTGTGATGGATACACGAAGTGAACGTGTGATAGATACACAAAGTGAGCATGTGTGATGGATACACGAAGTGAACGTGTGACAGATACACAAAGTGTGATAGATGCACTGAGTGAACAAGTATGATAGATATACTGAAGGTGAACAAAGTGTGATAGATGCACTGAGTGAACAAGTATGATAGATATACTGAAGGTGAACACAAAGTGTGATAGATGCACTGAGTGAACAAGTAGATACACTAAAGGTGAACACAAAGTGTGATAGATGCACTTAGTGAACAGAGTGATTGATATACTAAACGTGAACACGAAGTGTGACAGATGCACTAAGTGAACAGAGTATGACTAATATACTAAATGTCAACACGAAGTGTGATAGATGCACCAAGTGAACAGAGTATGATTGATATATTAAATGTGAACACGAAGTGTGATAGATGCACTAAGTGAACAGAGTATGATTGATATACTAAAAGTGAACACAAAGTGTGATAGATGCACTAAGTGAATAGGTGTGATAGATACACTAAAGGTGAACACAAAGTGTGATAGATGCACTATGTGAATAGAGTATGATAGATACACTAAAAGTGAACACAAAGTGTGATAGATGCACTTAGTGAACAAGTGTGATGGATACACAAAAGGTGAACACAAAGTGTGATAGATGCACTTAGTGAACAAGTGTGATGGATACACAAAAGGTGAACACGAAGTGTGATAGATGCACTTAGTGAACAAGTGTGATGGATACACAAAAGGTGAACACAAAGTGTGATAGATGCACTTAGTGAACAAGTGTGATGGATACACAAAAGGTGAACACGAAGTGTGATAGACGCACTTAGTGAACAAGTATGATAGATACACTAAAGGTGAGCACAAAGTGTGATAGTTGCACTAAGTGAACAGGTGTGATGGATACACAAAAGATAATGAAGTGTGATGGATACACTAAAGTAAATGAAGTGAATATGTGCATGATAGATACACAAAATGAGGATGTGTGTGATAGATACAAAAAATGAGAATCTATGTGATAGATACGGAAAATGAGAATGTGTGTGATAGATACAGAAAATGAAAGAAGTGTGATTGATACACTAAGTGAAGAGAATGTGATTGATACACTAAATAAATGAAGTGTGATTGATGCACTAAGCGAATGAAGAAAGTGTGATAGATACACTAAGGGTGAATGAGGTGTGATTAATGCACTAAAGAAATGAAGTGTGACTGATACACTAACTGAATGAAGTGTGATTGATACACTAAAGAAATGAAGTGTGATTGATACACTAAATAAATGAAGTGTGATTGATACACTAACTGAATGAAGTGTGATTGATACACTAAATAAATGATCTCAAACAGAACTTCTTTGAATGAACCGTACATACAACATCGTGCATGAATGAGAAAGAAACTTGATAGGTACAATGCAATACAATGCATGATGTTTAAGGAACGCAATAAACAAGCGTAGTGGCGCTTTAGAAAGCACCTCATGGGGTGAGTGGCGATGAACCACTCTACTGTGATGGGGATCTCCCATCGTGCTCTTCGAACACTTACCTTTAACTCACAGTACAAAGGCTCTGAAATACTGACAAGGGTTCTTCACATAGAACACTTTGGATGCTGCCTTTCTTCCTGATCATATTCACAACTTTCCCTATTCTCCAACGGGGTGACAGACTAGGTTGGTTCGGTATCCAGAATTGAGGTGCATACGCGCTATCTCAACCTATGGGGCTTCCATACAGATTTCAAGCCGAGGACACATCTCTGGGTATTTAAACCAGACTTTAGTCTTGGAAATCCCGAACCTTTACATTCTAGGCATAAGCCATTCGAACTCTAGTTTCCACCGTCGCAGTTGGTCTCCTAGGAACTCATCGCGAACACAACCAAGATGCCTCTGGCACGAAACGGTACTCGAGGAGAGCACTTCTGATCGCCATTCTGACTTGAAGCAGACTTGATCTTGAGCTTGAGGTAGAGGCACACTCATACTTCGGAGCATTGGCAGGACCTGAAGAGGTATACACAGAATGTAGTCTCGGAACTTACTGAAGTTGAAACAAACTCAGATACCCGACATTTTCCCTCTTTTCTTTTGCTTTGCAGTCCGAAACCCATGTAGCTTCAGATAGGTCTTGGTTTTACTATTCTCACGTGACTTGGGTTGAACCCTGCGATTTTTGAAAGAACAAAATCCTGTTTTGCACAAATGCGGAGAACGACACGGCACTCTGAACATAAAACAATTTTTTTTTGAAAGTGAGAGGAGTTCTCAATTGGGTATCGAGCCTACAACTGACCATAGTCAAAATGACTCAACAACGAAAAACAAAAGGTAAACAACCTAAACACAAACACAGATACTTGAAACGACTCAAAACAAGAATCGAAACAAACAAAAAACAAGAGACACGACACACAGACGTGTTACAAAGATAAGACACCTCTCAGTTCGCGAGGAGCTAGTTTCTCTGGGTATTGCTTCTCACCCTTTCTCATTTGTGATTCTCACATCACTCTGGCACTCAATCTCTAGTTTTCTGAAAAAGCCCTTTTCTCACTTTTTCTCTCATCGCACATCTCTCTATTTTTCAATCTCTCATTTTTCATCCCTCCCCTGGGTGGTTGATGGATGAACAGGAAGTTACGGGCTCATGCCCCTAGCATTCTGCTAGATCCTCTTTCTTCTGCTCACAACAGTGAGTTTCTCCCACAGAGGGGTTGTGCTACAACAGGATGTGTAGCAAATCTGCAGCTAACATCGGTTGATGATGCTCTGTCGGGGAGTTTGGACGTGGTTAGACCTGTCCAGATGAGGGAGTGGGATATCTTGATCCATTCCAGTTCGTGCTTCGCACTTGGCTTGATACCTCGTTACTTGGAGGATGTGAGAGTTTTCTGCCCTTTTGTGGTCAGCTTCAATGGTCCCTCTTTCTGGCAGGTAGAATGCCCTTTCTGGCAGATAGAGGGCCCTTTCCAGCAAGTGTGTTGACAATGGGGAAAAGACAGAACACCTGACTCAACTGTGCCCCTAGTTCATCATTTTGACCATTTTTTGTTTTTGGCTTTCTGTTAAAACAATTTGACCAACATGAGAGTTAGATTAACATGCTTGTTCAATTTTATGATTTAAAATCATGCAAGTCAGGCTATGAGTACTAAAAATTTTCCTTTTTTGGGTCCAAGAAGTGGTCTAGTTTTGAAAAATGAAATACTTTTTGAGAAAATTAGTCAACCTCAGTAAAAATTCTCAAAAACTATTTTTACAAACGGCCACTGCTCAACGAGCACGGAACCTACTCTTGAGATGCACGACCTCGGACCCATAAATAATGGAAAATTGTCCCTTGTCTGAAGGACATTGCATGGCAACGGAAAGTTGCCCCTTGTTTGAATAGCACTACGGCACACTGTATGGCAACGGAAAGTTGCCCATTGTTTGGATAGCATCGCAGCGCATTGTAATCAGTCCTCAGAGTGACGATCACAACCGAACTCTCGGACACAGAGAAGGCAAAGATGATCAAAACCAATACATGGACACAATCGAATTTGAAGTGTTTTATGGCTGGACTTCGGGATGAAGTTGCCTACGTATCCCAAGGATGGGAATCAAGCCTTACGTAGTTCGGGGTTAAGGTACACTCAGGTATTAACCTCTCCTTTTTGCGCTCTAACTTTTGCCAAGGCCGCCCTTCCGGGTTTTCAACCTTGCTAGCTCTGTTTTTTTTCTTTTGAATTCTTTTTGTTCTTTTCTTTTCTTTTTCATCTTTTCTTTTCATTTTCTTCATTCATTTTTTTTCTTTTCCTTTCTCTTTTTTTTCTTTGTTCTTTTTCTTCTTTTTCTTGCTCTAACTTTTGCCTGGGTCGGCCTTCTGGGTTTTCGGCCCAGCGAGCCTCTCGAGGGTAAAAGTGTAGCTTTGTCTATGTCAAATGGTTTTGAGATCCTGAAATCATTTGAATCCAGGAGAATGGCTGTCGTTCGCTGACGATGTAGAAGTCTATCCAATGGAGGGCGAATTTTCCCCTAGTGTTGTGGATAGGAACTCAGTTGTCCTTCAGCAATATCTTCTTTTTTCCTCCCTTCTGGGGTTTGGCATTCTTGCCGATCTTCATTGATTTGTGGAATGATCCATCTTCGGCTCTTCGAGCACAATCTGGCATCTTTTGCCCCTAGTTCGAGGGGTGCTTCTAATCTAGCTTTGCAAGCTCCTTTTGATGACATCTGATCTTCTTGATCTGACTTCCCTGCCCCTAGTTCGAGGGCTGCTTCTGATTCGGCCACACAGGCCTTACATGGTGGCTGACCGTTGAACATTCTGAATCTAAGTTCAAGGTTCGAAAGCAAGGGGTCGAGTCTCGAGACTGAGAGCGATCCTAAGCTGCACAATCTCAAGAGCGATTCCACACAGGTTTTCGTAGGACTGAGCAAAACATTTTTTTTTGAAATCTTTTAAGAAAGTGACTAGTCGCTCGCGCTGAAGACAATGTAGAACCAATCTGGATCAAGCCAGGATCTTTCTCAGTACTCACATTAACAAGCATGATCTCATTCGTTAAGGGCTTAGCATGCCTCTCTTTCTCTCAATTGATCAAATTTTTGCAAAACCCGAGGAATTCCTTCCCCTTTGTTTTCACCACAGTGTTAGAAAAAGTTTTGAAAAGCTTAGGTCAATACAATGATTTCAAGGCACAGAAGAGCAGGCAAAAAGTACCGCCGTTTCATTCAAATTTTTGGCACAACCGGCACAAGGCAAAAGCAAGCACAAAAGCATGAAAAACCACTGCTGTTTCATTCAAATCTTTTGGTGTTACTGGCTCCCCGGCAGAAACAGACTCAAAAGGAAGTGAAAAAACAGACACAAAACAAAATAGTGATATCCGAGGTAACGCCCCCGGGATCACCCGACTCTAACAAAATAGGACTGACTCGATACAACAAGACAGACCCAACTGACACAGTACAAAAAGACTGACTATGCACAAAACAACAAAACTGACCCAATACCTAAGTCAGAAAATACAAAAACTAGCATTCACAAATGCTCAAAACAGTGCGTGCTACACGCCACATCTGGAGTAAATCGAGCACCACCCGCAGCTGGTTCATCCCCCGATCACATAATTACATTATCCCCCACAAGTTCACTGATCAAGTGCCGATAGACTTTGCAGGACCTGGTGCGGCAATGACCCCGTTGTCAAACAGATCTTGTACATCATGGCACAGACGAAAACAACTGTTGGTGTCATGACCGGTTTGTTGATGGTAGGCACAATATTTAGTCTGGTCATGCTTTGTAGGGATAGGATCGGGTAGGGGCCGTTGTTCCAACGGTTTCAAATGTCCTTTCCGGAGTAAGACCTCTAGAGCCTTTGACAAAGGCATATGAAGTGGGGTAAAAACCCTCTTGACTCAAGGTGGATATTTGGTTTCTTGTGAGCTACTTCTGAACTCAACGGTGAATGGGGTAGCTGTTTTTGATGCGGAGGTGGTAACCATGCCCACTTCAGAAGATCTTGCAGCTGCATCACCACTGGTGGTCGCATTTGAACTGCGGGAAAATGCCCTGCTGGGCTGCTCTTTCTCCTGGTCAAGAAGGCCCTGCTTCATAGCGTCCTCGATCTCTACTCCCATCTCATGTAAGTCTGAAAAGGTGGGGAAGGGGAGAAGGATCATTTTCTGCATAAGCTTGGGCTGGAGATTGTGCACAATCATCCGAATTTGATCTTTGTCAGTGGGCCTAAGGGTCATCATTGAGGCCTTGGCCCTCCAGCGGGCTACGAAATCAGAAAAACTCTCCTTAGGCTCTTGCCTTGTTGTCTCAAGATCACGGGTTGTGACCTCGATTTACGTGTTATAGGAGTACTGCGCAATGAAGGCCTCAGCTATCTCATCCCAATTCCGTTTGACATCGTCTTCTAATTTTGCATACCAGATAGCGGCCACACCTGACAGGGTCTGGCCGAACAATGAAAGCTTCTGCGGTCTGGTGAGGCCCATCGGCCATAGTATATCTGAGAACAACCGGAGATGCACCAGGGGATCCTCAGATCCGTCAAAGCGGTCGATATGTGGCATTTTAAAGCGGTCTGGCAGCGTCACGACCGCATCGGTATATCCATCCTCAATGTCCGGGATGGACTTGACGCCCTGAGATTTCTTGAACAGTTTTTCAAGCTTGCTTACTTTTAGTGCTGTGGGGCCCACCTTAGACTCAAAAGGAGAATCCGGCAGGTTGGTGGGTGTTTTGGATAATTGGGGTAGGATTGGGGGCGTAACCGGCCCCATCGGAATGTCCGTACCTTCCTGGACATTTGGTGTCTCCCCAGGTGCTGGAGCTCTTGGTGGGGGAGGAGCCTGATGTGAAGCAGATGCTTCATTTTGCTATTGCAACCTGGTGATTAGCTCAGCCTGCTGGGCCATGATTGCAGCCTGCTGTTTGGCAAATTCCGTCTGGCGGGCAGCATCTTGCTGCATGAGTTTCATACTTTCTTGGAGTTGACGCATCATTTCCTCCATCCCTGCCATGTTCTGTTGTTCCGGCTGACTAACTAGTGGGGTGACTAAAAACTGATAAAAACTGAGGCCTCAGCCTGACTATTCACTGGTGGGGTGGATAAGGGCCACTGATCTTGTAACTGCTGAACCGGTGATCTGTGCCTAACTGGCCCCTTTTACCCTGTCTCTAGCGGAGGAACACTGATTTGCCCTTGAACTGAATCTCTGACCTGACAAAGTCTATCAGCACAAGTCCGATGAACCTTGCGGGAAATCGGAGCCTTCTGAAGTAATGTTTCCAAGACTACCTAGCAAAAGAGAAAACATGCAGCATCTCAGACTGATTTCACCTGAACAGATATGAGCATAGTTGAATGAGTGTGCTCTCTACTGAACTCTGCCCAAAATTCTGCCGATGAACTGATACCCTCAGGTAAAACTGATTCCCAGATACTGATGCCCGCATGCCTGATACCCAGACTTGCAAACTGTTACATGCATTCCTGTAGGGACACACCCTAAAAGCACATAGCAAGCAAGTAAAAGCCAAAACACCCCTATGGAGGGGTAGTGTTTCCCTGTCCTATTTTGTCAAGAGCTAGGGTTTCACTACGCACGCAGCGGTTTCAAACAACCTATGATCGGGTAAGCAACCTGTCCTAATTTGGAATGGTTACTATGGATTCCGAATATGCACTAGGTCGAATGGTCAAAAAGGATGCCCTGGTAAAATCGGGGTTTGTGCTCCCATACTGGCAGAGCCCGTAACCGGTCAGCCTTATGGCACGCTTCTCAAAGCGAGCCTCCGACAAACCGTTCAGGAATAGCAGATGGCAAACACGGTGTCCTAGGCACACCAATGCACATGCAATACAAAGAAACACATAAGTGTAGTCAAAACCAGAAATCATGAGTTCAAGTCAAGTTCTCTAAATTCCCCAGTGGAGTCGCCAGAAACTGTAGACGTCCCCGAACGTCCCGGGAGGGAAATCCCCCCCCCCCCGGTTGTTCATTGGGCTCACCACAGTTCAGGACTCAATCTCACGGTCCTGTATCTGATCTCGCAGAGGGCAATGCAAGACCGATGAAATCATCAAAGAGTCCAAATTTGGCAAATCGTTTTTGAAAATAGATTTTTTTGAA
The DNA here is from genome assembly GCF_055761805.1 of Camellia sinensis. NCBI lineage: Eukaryota > Viridiplantae > Streptophyta > Magnoliopsida > Ericales > Theaceae > Camellia > Camellia sinensis. The sequence goes on along the minus strand of NC_138962.1, from coordinate 173,994,951 downwards.
AGAAGTGCCAAACATGGACTACTTTGCCAGATACAGAGTCGCCACCTAAATATTTTATTTTGGGAAATTTAGGAAACCCTGACTCATTGCCTAAGGCCACGTGTCCGACATCACCAAAGTTGCCTCGGCTCGGGAACTTGGGTACGATTGGGGAAGGTCACTTCGTGAGCACCCCCGCTCGCCCGATCAAAGATCGGCCTCTACTAACCGTGATATCAAGTTTTGAAAACATTATGTGATCTTATTCCGGTTATTAGCCTAGATTTACTACGTGATGCGCACAGCATACAAGTATAGATTGGGTCGCCTGAATTGGAACAAAACATTTCATTTTTGTTTATTTGAAAATGGTTTGATGGTGCTACCCGCAAGTAGGCTTAAAATGCAGATGTTGCCACACTCAGGTGGGCTTAGAAAACAAGGTAATTTGCCACTATCTAGTGGGCTTAAAACTCACAATTGATGAATTATTCCAATCCAAATAACCCAACCTTCACCCACAGGCATTCAGGAAGTTATATCATATAAACACATAGCCTCATGGTAAGCCTGCTATTATGGCAGTCACTCACACACATGCAAGGATGCTAAAGGATAAAAGCTTACCTAGTACTCCAAGCCAAAACAGAAACTATGTTAGAAATCAATGCATGATCCTAACTATGCTGAAATGCCTAATGCAACACATGCAAAATGCAACTAAGATAGGCTCGGCTATTCTAAACATGGCATATGATGATGCTATAGCTAGCACATATTCAATTTGGAGTTGAAATACAAATGCAGTTAGTATGATGCACCGAGCCCGGTGCATGCAAGACAGATGAATGATGCAAACATGCAAGCATAAGTATGCTAATTGAAGCATGCCCGAATCTAACCATCATAAGCTGGTAAATAAAAGGGAGAAAGACGTGGGGTTGGAAGACATACATCACACTCACGCACACTTATTACAACATTGCCCTCGCTCGGAGGGTCCGAATGAATAATACAGTCCGAATAAATAGAAAATCCTTATTAATTAACAAATTAATCTAGGAAGCAGGTAAATTGGCACACAAATCCATGAATAATACAGTCCCGAAACATGGAAATATGGCACCCGATGCATGTAATAAGCCCCGAAACTCAAAACTAGTCCAATGCATTGAACCACAAGTATACAAAGCAAGCATTATTTGATCATGAAGTCTAAAGATAGAGCCAAGGCAGTCCCAAAACATGCACATTTCTGGTTTAAAGCATGGCTAAAAGATGCTAACATGATGGACTAAAATAGCATGCAACATTGGCTAGCAAGCATGGTTTACATGGCATGTATATGAAGCAAATGAGAACTCATCAAACCAGCCAAAAATAGTGAATAAAACATGCCAAAATATGCCCAAATAATCACTGAAATGCAGCCAATGCATACAAAAATGAGGGGCTTCTTTGGAAGGCTATGCAAGGGGTTGTTAAGCACATACAAGATAGACAGTTAGCATGACCAAACCAACTCTGGGAAGTAAGTTATGAAAGCCCTAAAACTCACAAAATTGGCCCTGAAATCAGTCAAGGAAGCATGCAAAGAAAGGCCCCTTCAAAAGGCCTTGAATGAAATTGTTCTACATATGCATTGTAGACATAAAATATGGCAAAATGGGCTCCATATAGAGCTTATGCAGACCATAAAACTCACAAAATGAGGCCTGAAACATGACTTCGATACATGTAAAATAGGGTCCGTTTGGAAGGCCCAAAAGACCACCAAACAAGACAAGGAGAGAGGGGGTCACCCCCCTCTAATTTTGGCCCTCAAAAATACATCTAAGCCACTGAAAATCCACTGGATTTCAGTGGCTAAGAGGCCAAACCATGGCCAATGCAAATGCTCTAATGCATGGCCCTAATCATGAAGGAATGAAGCATGCATAGGGGAAGATGACCCCAAACAGAAAAATGTCCTTAATAAAAATTTAAGAGGGGCTCAAAATAAGAACTTTTCCAGCTTATGACAAATCTCGAAAATGTTCACAATTAAGCCTAAAATATGATGCAAAAATAGCCCTAAAATAGAGATAGAGGATAAGCGGAAGTGGATGACCTCAAACAGCAAAGTACCCTTAAAAAAACATGAAATGGAGCTCAAAATAAGACTATTTTCAGTTTACACCCAGGCTCGAAAATGCTTGCAAATGGAGCTAAGGTATAGAGCAAAATAATGCAAAAATGAAGGAAATGCAGACTTACCCTTGTAGCACAGCATTGCAGCCAACCCTGGACCAAGAAAGTGAGCTTTGAACCTCTGAAAATGAGTTTCAAGGTGCTGGAATGGATGGTGGAGGTGTTAGGCTTAGAGGTGTAGTGTAAATGGCCAAGAAAATTCGGGCTTGGAGCTTTGGATAAGAAGGCTATGGAGGGTGGAGTGCATGTGCCTTGGACAAATTTTTCTAACCCTTGCAAAATGAGGTGGGGGCTTGGTTATATAGAGGGAGAGAAGTAAGGCTTCTTGGAGAAGCCAAGAGAGGGGGTCAAAGCTTCTTGAGGAAGCTAGACCAAAATGGTCAAGCTTCCTCAAGAAGCTTGACAAAAGAGTCAAGCTTCTCTAAGAAGTTAAGAAAGGGGGGCAAAACCAATTAAAAAGGATCAAAAGAAGGCTCAAAATCTCGGACAGTGGGTCAAGTGCTTCACAGCTGGCATAGCTGTGTTGCACTTGAGAAGAGCAAAAAGCAGAAAGCTGGCCGACCGGCTAAGGTGGTCGGCCGGCCACTCCCTATGGTCGGCCGGCCAGGGGTCAAAAGGGTCAAGCAAAATTGCTGGTCGGACTACCCAGAAAGGTGGCCTCCCAGATGAGTAGAACCCAGCCCTGTGGTGAAAAACTAGAAAATGTGGCTCAAAAGTGAGAGAAACCAGCTTTCTATCAGAAAAATTGGCTTTTGGAGAGAGAAAATGAGAAAACTGGCTTTTGAGGGGAAGAGGTGGCTGGCCACCATCCTACCACCTCCCTAACAGTAAAAAAAAGGGTCCCTACCAAAAACGGACCAAAACGGATGCAAAACGAAGGTTCGGGAGCCAAAACGCGCGGTTCGTGGCCCCGAAAATAGGCTGTTAGGCACCGGAGTTGGCGTATGACCACGAAGGAGGTCTCCAGGGCCACAGTGTCCCTCTAAAGGGAGGAAATAAGGTGTGTGCAAAAAACCGGAGCAAACGGAGGTAGTTAAGCCATCCCGAACCGAGGCACACGACCGACGGCTCCGAAAATTGAAAATCGGGCTCCAAATGGGAAAAATGGCCTACGACCACGAAACGTAGTCTACGGCCACTGAGAGATGATCTACGAGACCTCTCACTCCCTTCGGGAAGAGAAAATAGAGAAGATAGGACCCGGTTCGCAAATCCAGGCAAGGCACAAAAAGAGCCTCGAAGTCCGGAGGCAAGGTTCGCAGCCGAGACTCTGAAACCTCTGAACGAGCACAAAATGCAACATCACCGAGCGCCCAGTTGGTGACGTCTGAGTCTTAAGGTCGGTCAAAAATGGGGTGTCTACAGAGGTGTACATGGACGACATGATTGTTAAGTCCAAGGAAAGAGAGGGCCACTACACTGCCTTGAAGAAAATTTTCCAACGGATTAGAGAGTATCAGTTGCAACTGAATCCTCAGAAATGTACTTTCGGTGTTACAACAGGGAAAATGCTGGGGTTCTTGATTACACAAAGGGGCATTGAGGTCGATCCTTCCAAAATCAAGGCCATACTAGAAATGCCACCACCAAGGCCTGAAAAGGAGGTGCGAGGCTTTCTAGAAAAGTGCAATTCATAAGACAATTTATTGCAAAATTAACCTTGACTTGTGAACCATTATTTGGTCTCCGAAAGAAAAGAAAGAAGTTCCAATGGGATGACCGATGCCAAGTTGCTTTCAAGAAAATCAAGCAGTATCTACAGAACCCACTCGTGCTGTCACCGCTAGAGCCAGAGAAGCCGTTGATTTTGTATCTGTCAATAACCGACACAACAATGGGCTGCATGCTTGCGCAGGAATCTGAGGATAAAGTAAAGAAGGCTATCTATTGCCTGAGCAAGAAAATGCTGGAATACGAGACCTATTACACTCCGCTCGAGAAGGCTTGTTTGGCCTTGGTATGGGCTACCAGGAAGTTGAGGCACTACCTGTTAGCTCACTCCGTAATTGTGGTTTTGAGATTAGATTCCATCAAATATCTCTTCGAGAAACCAGCGCTTACGGGTAGGCTAGCCCGTTGGTTGCTTTTCAGTAGCGAAGTTCCTAGCCAATCACCTAGTGGAGGGGGATGAAGCAGTAGAGTATCTATTCCCAGATGAGGCCATTCTGCAGGTTGAAGAAGAGATTTGGACTATGTACTTTGATGGAGCGTCAAATCAGTATGGGTATGGGATAGGGGTGTTGCTGATAGCACCCAACAATTCCCACAAACCTTTAGCTTTCAAACTCTAGTTCAAGGTATCAAACAACAAAGCAGAATACGAGGCATGTATCGCTAGCTTAGAAGTCGCTCTGGAACTAGGGGCAAAATGGTCGGATGTCGTTGGGGACTCGAATCTGGTTGTGTCTCAGGCGAAAGGAGACTGGAAGGTTAAAGAAAAAAGGATGAAAATCTATCACCAAATCCTGGACGTTCTAATTCCCAAGTTTGAGAAGCTAACCTTCACGCATCTGTTAAGAGAGAGCAACAGGTTTGCTGACGCCTTATCAACTCTATCTTCCATGATAGACATCCCTTTGGGAGTCCGGATGCGTCCGATCATTATTGAATAGAGGTATGTGCCGGCTTACGAGTTGATTGCCGCAAGAAATGAAGTACAAGATCAGAACCCCTGGAACTTCTTGGAAAAGGAGGCTTATCTACTAGGGGTAAATGCCAAAGATAAAAGGGAAATACAGTATATGGCCGCTCAGTTCATCATCTGCGGGGGTAAATTGTATAATGGGGCCATCTGGGAATACATAAACTGTGTGTTGATGCTGAAGAGTCGAAGTGCCTGATGGAGGCCATCCATGGAGGAGAGTGCGGATCGCACATGAGCAGAGTGATGCTAGCTCGAAAGATTCTCAGACAGGATTACTATTGGTCAACCATGGAGGAGGATTGTATTGGTTTTGTTTGGCGATGCCACAAATGCCAGATCCATTCAAATCACATGAACATCCCACCATCAAAGCTGTACAACATGACTTCACCATGGCCATTTTCAGTTTGGGGAATTGATGTTATTAGGGTAGTAACTCCGAAGGGGTCAAACGGGCATGAGTACATCTTGGTGGTGATAGACAACTTTACAAAGTGGGTTGAGGCCCAATTCTATGCAGTGCTGAAAGCGTCACATGTAGCCAAGTTCATCAGGAACAACATCATCTGTCACTATGGGATCCCGAATGAGATTATTTTGGATAATAGTTCCCACTTCAAGAAGGAAGTGATCGACTTGTTGGAGAAATACAACGTGGATTTCCATAAGTCATACATATATCAGCCGCAAACCAACGGAGCTGTTGAGGCCGCCAACAAGAACATCAAGCACATTCTGTAGAGAATGATGGAAACCTACAGGGACTGGCCAGATAAGCTGCCATTTGCTCTTTGGGGCTACCGGCATCAATTCGAACTTCTACTGGGGCAACTCCGTATTCCTTAGTTTATCGGATGGAGGCTATTCTGCCAATCGAAGTTGAGGTTCCGTCATTGCGGGTAATGGTTGAGTGCTAGATAGTAGAAGCAGATTGGCAACAAAGTAGGTTTGAGGAACTTATGCTGTTTGACGAGAGGAGGCTGAAAGCACTGTATCATGTCCAAGGTTATCAACGTAGAATTGCCAGGGGTTTCAACAAGAAGGTTAAGTTCAGGAATCTGAAAGAAAGGGATTTGACGCTCAAAGATAACCGAGCTCCCATCCATGACCCTAGGGGCAAGTTCAGACCTTATTGGACTGGTCCCTATATCATCAAGTCTATTTGGTCGGGTAGAACTGTCATTCTTATGGACTTAGATGGCCTCGAATTCTCCCAACCAATCAACATGGACAAGTTGAAGAAATACTATCCTTGAGAGGCTCGTTAGGCTAAAAACCCGAAAGGGTGACCTAGGGAAAAGTTAGAGCATAGAAAATTTGGAATAAGAAAAACTAAGCTCGCAAGGTTGAAAACCCAGAAAGGGGCGGCCTTGCAAAAGTTAGAGCGCAAAAGGAGAGTGTTCAAACCCGAGTGAACCTAAACTGAACTACGTAAGCCTTGATTCCCATCTTTGGGATACGTAGGCAACTTCATTTTGAAGTCTAGCCATAAACATTTCCAAATCAACTCTGTCCATGTGATTGTTTTGGTCATCTTTGGCTTTTTTGCGTCCAAGAGTTCGGTTGTGATTTCTAGTGCAGTGCTATTCAGACAATGGGTAACTTTCCAGTTGTTGGATTTGGGGTTGTACATCTCAAGGATAAATCTCGGGTGTGTCTAGTTGTGATCCATATCGAAAATGGTTTTGAAAAGTTAGAATAAAAATTGATTTTGTTCAAATTAATCTTTTTACAACTTAGACTATTTTTGGACCAAAAGGAAAATTTTCAGTACCTACAACCTTCAATTTCATTGATTTCAATATAGAGTTCTCCGACTCTTGATACAAATTGAAGTTGTTTTTTATTACATTCAAAAAGAAAACTTGAAAGTATAGATTAAAGCAATAAACTTGGGGCATAGTCAGGTGCTCTTGCGCCCCTTCTCAGAGCTTGTGGAAGTTTCAGATGCCAAGGTAGGCTCATTTTGTGCCTCATCTTCAAGCCAAGCTATGCATTCGCCAGAAAGGGCACAACTGAAACTGGGCAGGGTCCAGAAGTTCTCTTGTTCTCCATGTAGTGGAATACCGAGCTAGCTGTGTACCTCAGATTGGAAATGAAGTTGGGTACTCTATCCCCTCTTCCGGGCAAGTCTGGTCATGTTTGAACTGATGCCTGAATCGGAATGGGAAGTAGAAGACACAGTGTGTCAAGCCAACCAACTGAATGCTAGGTTGCTGGGACATGTTGTAGCTCATCTTAGGCAGATCAAACCAGGGGCAACGCCAAGCAATGTCCACAGCAGACCTATTGCATATCTAGTGACACCACCACCCCCCGTTTGGGAAGTCAACTAGCCGCGGGCAGAAAAAATAGCTGCGCGCTGAATATGCTGGGCAAGAGTCTACTACTCTCAACCTGTTCATGAGCCAAATCTGGAGAGGAATGAAAAATAAGAGAGACTAAAGAATAGAGAGATCTGCGCTGAGAGGAAAAGTGAGAAAAGGGTTTCGAGAGAAAAACAGAGCCTGAGGGCCGAGTCATGTGAGAAACACATGTGAGAAGGATTGGAAACATTACCTGCAACAGTAGTGGATTCCCTGCAAACTTGATTGTTTCCCGGTGGTGGAAAGCATCCAAGCCTATCAAAGTTTCGGCTAGTGTCAACCCGATGTAGCTCTTGCCCTCTTTCAAGCCTTAGGCAACTTCAATCAAATGAATACTAGACCCTCCAAAGCTAGGGGCCAGCAGAAAATGAGGTAACATACACAAGCAAAGGGCATGCTGTCGAAAGCTCTGCCAAAGACGGTTGGCATGATCACCGGCATTAGAAAACTGATGAATCAAGTTGGGAATATCCAACTCCCCATTAGCAACCAAAGATCGGGCATCGTGCAATGTGAGCCCACACATCCTTCCCAAAGCTTGGATATGGCCAAAAGCAGACTGGGGCAAGACCTCCTCGTCACGCCGGGATTCCATCAAAGCTTGGAACTCTTCAATTATGGGACATACCTCCTGTCCCCCAAAGCTAAATACGTGCGTAACTAGATTCCAACATCTAGCCACGGCATGGAGGAATGGAAAACAAAGTGAAGTACGGCTTAGTGGGAATGGTGCGTTTAGCCTGAAACCTCAAAAATTTAGCTTTTCTGAGCCATCTGGAGTTGTAATCCAAGTCGAGAGTTTTTCAGCAAAGAATGGCTCCATTTTGGGCAAAAACAGAGCTGGAGTGAAGAAACCACGAAGCTGGAACTTTTGTAGAAGATAAGGCACTGAGTGGAGGACAGGTGGCAGTAATCTGGAGATTCTTAAAATTACTAGCCGATCGGCCAGTTCAAGTAGCCGACCGGCCACTTTATTGGCCGACAGCCACTTCCTGTGTGTTGAGGATACTGAAAACATATATAATGTTCAACTCTGGATGTGTCCTGCTATTTTGTTTACTAATTTTGTTGAGTCACTCTCAAATTTGTTGCAATTTGTTTATCGAGTTGTTGCAATTTGCTTATTGAGTTGTATTTGTTTCATTTACCGAGTTGTTGTTGTTTTGCTTATCGAGTTGTTCTTTAGTTGTCTTATTTTATTTGTTATGTTTTGGTTGGTTCACTACCTGACTAAGCAATTGTCAAGACAATGTACAAGTACTCAATTTTCATTAATCCCGTTTTTGTGTAGAATGGTGTGATGAGATGCTCAAAATATGAAATGTAACACTTTTGAAACAAAAAGTTGCTTTCATTCCAATCATAGTTTCTTTTTACAAAAAGTACAAGTGTTAAAGAAAATAAAATTGCCTAAGGCTGTACAATGTGTTAACACTACTAGCAAAAAAGAGAAACAAAGCAAAAACATCTGAATCGATGCCACCCATCTCAGGATCGAGAGGCTCTCTTCGTCCTTTTCCTTGGCTGTGCGGACTTAAAGCTATCACCGTCGACACCGCTGTCCGAGTCTGAATCTGAGCTGGAGCCGGAACTAGAGCTACCTCCGCTCCCATCCTCGGAGCCCTTCTTAGCATCGTCGCCACCCTCAGAACCAGAGCTGGTGTCATCACCTCCAACCTCAGATGACTCTGGCTGGGGACTCGCTAGCTTCTCGTCCCCACTAGTCTCGTCATCATTATCATGCATGACAGGCTCTCGACGTCTCCCTCGGCTGTGCCGGAATCTCTCTCCCTGCTGCTGGAGAAGGCTCTGAAGGCCCTGTCTGAAGGGGTGCGACCTGAAAAGGGAGTTTGAATACATCAGTAACAGTATATGCATCAGATGCAAGTATGGTGTACAGAGTGAGTACATGCAAAAACCAGATATAGTATGTGAATGCAATGTGTCAGATGCGATCTACACATGCAGTGTATCAGGGCAATGGGGAAATGTTCAGTTGAGGTGTGAGTTTCAGTATATCAGCAAAAGTATGATAAATGCAAGAAAACTGAAAAATTACCGGAATGCCGTGGGAGTTAAGCATCATCTCTCTCCTCAAGATCATACCCTCAAATGAGGCCATCACCTCGAGTAATCCCTCGACATACCCTACGGAGGGCTGCAAATGCAAGTTGAAATCATGAGTGCATGAATGAATATGAATTTGAGCGAAAATGAAATGAATGAAAGCTGTGAAGTGTACCGGTGGTGAGTCAGGTGTCCTGACATATCGGTGATCAGGCAACAGGGGCTCAAGTGGAATCTGATAAGGCACTTTGGAGTACCACCAACTGGTCAACTCGGTCGAAAGATCAGGCCATCCAACACTCTGCCTAGAGGGAGGTATCTCTCTAGCCCTACCCCTCGGTGCCTGGGCCCTGCTCGTCGAAGGAGCATTTGCTGCTCGGGCCCTGCTTGACGAAGTAATATCACCTGTCCTCCCCACGGGAGCACGAACACCTGTCAGAGGAGGCATTAGGTATGTCTGGAGGTAGGTCGTGTAGTCCCCCTCCCCGATGAACTGGTCTGCATCTGCGCCTCGCATGACATCAATAATCTCCTGAGGGGAGAGACTCTCGGTGGCTCGCATAGAAGGCGGGGGCGGTAAGGGGACTGATTATAGTGGCAGGCCCAGTGTTCGTCACATGAAGCGCTCACCGAGGAACCAGGCTTAGCCTACCGGCCCCTCGAGCAGGATCCGATACCGGAAAGCACCCCAAGTGTCGGCAAAATGAAATCGGGCAAACCCTGGCATCGATGCCCAGGGCTGCTATGTGACCTGTAGACAACAAAGTGCATAGATTGATCAGTTGCCATTAGATATGTAAAATGAATTGAAGCTGAAAGTAGAAAAACTATGGGTTTTGAATTACCTCTGTTGTCCTCACTATGTCAAAGTACTGGCGAAGGTAGGAGAGGGTCTCTTGGGCTCTCGGCTGACACCGACTGTCATATCTATGTGAGTACGATACCTCAAGCGGCGTATCGACCTTCAGTTCGGGAGCAAGCGCTGGGAAATAGGCGTATACCCATAGATATGGAAAACAAGACCGCGATAGTGAGAGTACAGAATACACAGAAAATGCAAAGAATACAGAATGCAGAAAACAAAAAATGCAAAAAGCAAAGTGTGGCATAGAAAGTACAAGTGCAGAGCAGAGATTGGACTATGTGTGTACAGTGTGCGGTGTGCAGTGAGTGTAGTGTATAGAAAGTGCAAAGCAGGAAGCACAGTAGAAACTGTAAAGTTGAAAAGTAAAGCATACCTGCCAGGCTCTCTAATAGCCGACCACTTTGTTCTCACTCCTGCAAGAGGTTGAGCTCATGTAATAGTAAAGGGTAGTGAGGTCGGCACCGCCCCAATCATAGTGATGAACCTGGGATAGGTCTACTATGGCGCTCAGAAGATATAGCCCGACTGTGTTCGCCCTATCGGCAAACAAGGTAATGCCGAGGAGGAACATTAAGAAACCTTGGGCGTACTGCTCTGTAGCCTCAATCATCGCGGGCTAGTCCCTCTGAAGTGGTCTGAGAACCAAGTGTATCTGACCGTCCTTGATCGGAAGATGAGCGGGTGTGCTCCCAACAGATAGGTCTAAGCAGCCTTCCACTCACCTATGTCGGAGTCGTATGGAATTGGCCGGCCCCCCACCTCAAGGCCTGTCAACATGGCGAAGTCGTATGGGGTCATCGTCATGTCCCCAGTGGTAGAGAAATGGAAGGAGTTGGTGGTGTCCCACCATCTCTCTACTAGTGCGACTAAAAGGGTCTTGCTCGCCATGAGATGCGAGAGCCCTATATAGAATAGGCCAAATCCCGCCTCATCAATGATCTGCTGGACGCTGTCGGGGAGGTCCATATACTACTCCCTCGCTACAGTTGATCCATATCCGCGCGTGAAGCAAGAGTCTACCTGTGTGAATGAGCGAAAATACAGTGTGTGAATGTGTTCAGAATGAGCGGAAATACAATGTGTGAATGTGTTCAAAATGAGCAGAAATACAGTGTGTGAATGTGTTCAGAATGAGCAGTTGAAATACAGTGTAAAGGTGCGGACTATGCAAGAAATGTAAAGTGCATCGTAGAAAATGTTAGAGTGCCGTGTGTACCTCGGAGGTGTCATGGGACAGATGAGACTTAGACCCCCATAATAGTAGATCTGCAGGCGCGCGCCGTGCAAATCCAGTAAAGTGGCGGACTGTGCTAGGTGGTAGTACATGTGCCTCAGGACGGTACCTCTCTAGGTAGAAAGGCCAGACTCTGGGTAGCAACGGTATGATGTCAGGCTCCCTCTCCATCCTCGGATAACCCCCGTCATGTGGAGCATCGTCTGCTATCTGAAAAGGTAGGCCAAAACGAGCAAAGTAATCGAAAAATTCAAAGAGTAAACAAAAGTCAACTCTCGGGGAGAGAAAAAGTCAAAAAAAGTCAAAGCCCGGGGAAAAAGCCCCAAACTCAAGATAAACTTGGGGGAAACAAACCTTAAATGGGGAAAATGAAGAAAAAAGCTCCAAAAACAAGTTTTGATTGGTTCAAAGTGAAGGAAACCAAAAGGTTTTTGCTAATCAACTTCGCGAAGGGCGTTAGAAAACGCGCGTGGGGCACGGATCTAAGAGGAAAAAGTGTCTAGGAGTGGAGAGGAAGAGATTTCGGCACTGTGTGTGTGAGGAAATGTGATTTGAGATGGTGTTTTTAAAGTTCTCCATGTAAAAAGACTAAACTGGCCCGAATCTGCCTCAATTGGCTGACCGGCCAGTTTTTGTGGCCGACCGACCACTTAGGTGGCCGACAGATTTTTCAACTGGCCGACATGCTTCCAAGGTGGCCAAGAGGTGTCCAGGGTTCTCCTAGTGTGTTTTCAAGTTGTTTTGAGTCCATGGCTCTCGATAAAGTGCAAGAAAAGTTCACTTTTCAACTTAAAATGTCTCCGCGGGAGTTTTAATTCATGTCTTCGATGCGAGACTCATCGTCAGCCAGCATGAACAAGGCCTATCTTTTTGAAACACATTATAGCCCCTCCGAGAGGTAAATCGGAGGTTGCAACTAGATTGATCTTGTCAAGGGGCGCATGTCCTTATTCAATATTTTGCACTGAACATGCTATGGATTGCGCATTAAATAATGCATTGTCATCATTGTGCACGGAATGTGTGTGTTGTGTTGCATTGCACTACACAAGTTCTTATGTTTGCATAGAGTATGCATATCATGTTGTGTCGCATTGTGCATGCCTTTACATTCACATAGAATTGTCCGTATCTGTTGCATTGAACATGCATTCGGTGTTGCATAAAACATGCTCCATGTTTCGTTGCGTAGAACATGTTCTATTTCTTGCATGATGTGCATGAAGCATGCTCCTCTAAGCATTGTATCATAGTCATTTGTCTTGCATAGAATATGCATTTCTATCGCATTGTACCTGTTAAGTTTCTTTCCTATGTAGGCACGATATTGTATGTACGGTTCATTCAAAGCTGGTGCAACCAGACGATATTGTATGTGAGGTTCATTCAGAGGAACTCTAGGTGAGATCATTCCTGTCCCTTAAACCCTTTTGTTGGTTAGAAACACTCGGGTATGCCTGGTGTTTACACCACACCTTGTTTTGGTTAGAAACATTCGGGTACACCTGGTGTTTACAGCACTCCTTGCGTTGGTTAGAAATATTCGGGTACGCCCGGTGTTTACATCGACACCTCCTCTGGTTAGAAGTGTTTGGGTCGTGTGCCTGACGTTTATACCTTGCGTTGGTTAGAAACATTCGGGTATGCCCGGTGTTTACACTGACACCCTGTTGGTTAGAAGCATTGGGTTGTGTGCCTGATGTTTATACCACCTCTTTGGTTAGAAGCGTTTGGGACGTATGTCCAGCGCTTATACCACCATTTTGGTTAGAGACATTGGGTTGTATGCTCAGTGTTTATACCACCCTCCTGGTTAGAAGCGTTTGGACTGTGTGCCCGACGCTTACACCACCCCCTTCGGTTAGAAACATTTGGACTTCGTTTTGACACTTATAACACTTTGTTTTGGTTAGAAAAATTAGAACGTGCTCCAATGTTTATACCACCCTCCGGTGTTTGCACCGCTCTCTTTTCCCTCTCGCGCGTGCCGCATTAGGATGCTTTGGCTAAATACATCTGGACGGATTCCGATGCTTATATCGCTCTTTGCTTTGATTGCATAGTATTTGGATGTGTTTCAATTGTTATCATGTGTTCTCTGTGGCTCGGAACCTTAGGATGCTTCCTTAGGTTCGCACCACTTTTATCCTCGCGTCTGCTACACGTTGGGGTCTTGTTTGCCACCTCGGGTGTACCCGGCGATTGTTGTTCTTTACCTTTTCTGTGTGAGGTGCAGTTGAGCTTACATAATTTCTTACATCCTTTCTGCATGAAATGTGGTTTGGTTTATTTTAACTTGCTTATGTTCTTTGCATGACATTTGCATCTAAATGTTTTGTTACAGATCTCATTGCATGATCATAAATTATGTTCTGCGATTTGCATTTGTCCCCACCCGATGGGCACATCTATATTATTATCTTGCTTGTTTGTCTGAGTCTTCGGCCTTGTCAAAAATGGGTCGTTGTAGACACTTTATTTTTGACCGCCCTTAAGGCTTGGGTGCCACTGATCATTTACTTGGTGATGAAAGTTGTGTAGTGCAAAGGTTCGATTTCTTCAGCAATGAGAGTGTGAAATCCAAACATCACACCCCTTATTTGGACCAAAATGATTTTGACCAAAGATTTTAGACCTTAAAACCTTCTCTTTCAAAACATTTTTGAAACAAAGTTCCTACGATGTTCCGAGGCTCACATTTCGTTAAATGTTGTGCTTTTCGGTAAACTGAGAAAGGATAAAGTGGAAATGATTGGAAGAGAGGTAAACTCTTTGAAAAAATATTTAAAACATCTTGTTTATGGGTTTGGAGTTGAAGAAAAGAAGAGGAGAGGGAAGAAACCAAGTTGGGGAAGAAGATGGGCATGAACCGTTAAGAGAGAGTCGAGCAGCCCTCGCTAACTCAGGCCTATCTATTTGTACACTTGGATTTCAGCTACGAGGCCACCATTGTTCGAAAGTGGACTTCTGGGGCTTCATTTTTCACTCAATAATCTCCTCAAGTTGAGTTCGGATGAGGGAGATATGGTTGGTTGAAGTAAGGCATCAATCCGGTTGGACCAAAACTGAGTAGTCTTCACCAAAATCGGGATATCTCTTAGCACACTTGGAATTTTGATGTGAGGCATCCGCCATTGGAAAGATCACTTCCAGGGTTTCAATTTAGACACAAGAATGACTTAAAAAGGAGTCCAGATGAAAGAGATATAACCATTTGAAGTTGGACCTGCAGAGCAGATTTTTGCTGTCAGCCACAAATGTGGGCTATTGGCCACCAGGGGTGGCCGGTCGGCCAAAAAAGTGGACGATCGGCCAGTTGAAGTGGCCGGTCAGCCACTAAGGTTCCAAACACAGATATTTTTCAAATCTTTTCCCTCCAACTGTCTGTTTTGCAGATATTTTGACCAAGGCTCTTGTATTGCTATATATGGAGGCAATATCTCCCATTTGGCAAGGTTAGAAAATTTTGGGAGCCTTTCTCTCTGAAAATCCTCTCTCTCTACATTCCTCTCTCTCTAGAGTTCTCTCTCTTTCTTGCTCTAAAAATCCTCTCTCGCTACATTCCTCTCGCTCTAGAGTTCTCTCTCTCTTGCCTTTTTGTGCATACAAGAAGAGAGTGTGCATGGAAGTAGAGATACACCTCTCCTTTGCCTAGACATCCTTGATCAAACTTGACCACCATTGGGCTGAGATTCCTTGGGACCTTGTTTGGGCTCTAGAAGGAGGATTGAGCTTGGTTTGGTGCCTCTTTTGTGCCTAAGTGGTGCTTTGTTTCAAAGGTATAACACTTACCTTATTTAAGCTTGCTTTGAACACTTGTTTTGCTATCTTCTTCCTCTGTTTTGAGCTGGTTTTCAACTGAAAAAAACTTTGTTTTTTCCGTCCTTAAAATGGTGGTTTAAGGCCTTTTTGTGCTAAGGGGTAGTCTACCATTCTTGTTGCCTAATTGTTAAGCTTTTTGTGCCATCTTTCAAGGTCTTTAAATCAAACTTTTTGGGCCTTTAAACCACTAAAATTCAGAGTTATTTCAATGGTAAAAACTTTGTTTTGTAATCCAAAATAGGAGGGGTTGGCCTCCTCTCCTTGTGTTTAGCTTTCATGCCTAGCTAGTTTTTGTGTTAGCATATTTTTGTAGGTTAACTTAGCTTATTTTCAGCATGTTTTAGCTACTGATTTAGAATGTTTAAGCTCTGTTTTGAGCTTGTTTGATCACTCGAGCTTTGCTTTGTATGCTTGTAGTGCAATTGTGCTAAATTGCGAACATGTCCTATTGTTTTGGCCTCTAAGTCTAGCCATTCTTAGCTTATTTGAAACATGTTTTAGAACTCCATTTAGGTTGTTTTAGGACTATTTTGGGTGGTCTTGGTCATATGAGCTTCATCTTGCATGGTTGTAGCGCAAATGCCTTTACTAGCTTAGTGTTTAAAGGCCTTTAACATGTCTTGCATGAGATGGTTGCATGCCATAGCATCTGTGGAGAAAGAGGTTTGGAAATACTCTTCAGATCCTGGGAGACGCTAGTGATCCTCAGCTAGTCACCTGAAAAGATACAAACACTCCGGTCAGGGGCGCCAGAATTAGCACTCCAACGGACAAGTCAGTTCAGACACTCAGGATAGCCTCTTTACTAAGTTAAGTGAAGTGATTCTTACATACCTTTCTCAATCCATTGTTCCTGTATTTATACCTGTTCCTTTTGATCCTCGGGGCCAGGGCCTACTTTTTAATCATTGTCCTTTCTCTTATTCGGCTGTAAGGATCTACACTTATTCGGCATATGTATTGTATTCGGCTTCCCATTCTCGTAGGATACAGCCGATTAATATCATTCTTCTAAGGTACGCACTTTCTGATCTTGCTATTTATTCGGCTCCCACAATTGCCCCCCGAACACCCCATTGACGGTAGTTAATCGGGCGTGTTTGGTCTTGAATTGGAAAAGTCGAAATAGGTCAAGCGGCTTCGCGTGCCCCAATACAGATGTCAGAACGCGCACACCTTTTTGGTCATCATTACACTTTCTCGCCTCATTCGTGCGTCTCGTATTTATTGCGATTTGAAATTTCATTCCTTTCGAGTGCACATTTTGTCGAGTGTTTGAGACTCTTGGACCGCCAGCGGGCAACCCTTCTCTGACTCACGTTTTCTGCAACTTTTCTCCATCTATCCTTGCCCCGTCTACTCGTAAGTCTTCTTCTCTCTTCCTTGCAACCCTATTTTTTGTTTGTCATTTTGATTTCGACGGAACCTTGAATCCTCGCGAAAATGGCTAAACACTTGAAAGACCTCCTTTCTGAGGGTCATATTTCCGGATTCCGGCGACACTTTTCCATTCCCGACGATGTCCACTTATCTCTTGTAACGGACAGTACTCTTGATATGGAGAGGGAGGGTCCAAATACGATCGTCTTCCCTCTCTTATCCATAGCGGAGGGCAGAGTCCGTTTTCCCCTACATCCATTGCTTAGGGCCGTCCTTCGCTAATGGAGTCTGATTCCTTCTCAACCCAATGTAAATTTCTTTCAAATCATCATGGGGGTGATAGAGTTGAACCGACGCCTTAGGATCAACCTTGGCATTCCGGCGATTCGGCACTGCTACGCTTTGGCCAAATCTTCCGGTCGGCTGGGGCGATACTTTCTCAGGGCCAAGGACACTGACCATCACTTGATAACCATGCTTGCCAGTTCTGGTAAGAGAGTTGACGATGTACTGGTCAATGTCCGAGGTAATTGGGAGTTCGGTGAAGGCGAAGACCGCTTAGACCCTATTCCCAGACAGAAGGGTGATCCAGGTTGCCATGTAACGCCTCGTGTTTGTTGATCTACCTTTTATTCGGCTTTTTTTCCTTTAATCACCCCTTGTTCTTTGCAGGTAACAGATTGAAGAAGATTCTTCCCTCAACCGACGACGCAGTCCTTGAGGAAATTAAGTCTGCACTCAGATACTTTGGCTGTCCAAACGTACAAAAGCAAGGGAGAGCTGCTCACATACTCCTCCGATACGAACCTACTTATACTACATTCTCGGCCGCGGACGACATTCCAATTCCATCCGGCGATCAACACCTTTCGACTCTTCTCTTTCCTAGCTTCAATAGCCTTAGGCAAATTGGCCTCGAAGATTCGGATTCGGGGGAAGACGCGGAGTCGGTGGTAGAGGTAGTTGCTGAACCAACCAGTGAGGTCGCTGAGGAGGCCGAAGAGGTCGACGAGGCGATACGCTCGGCGTTTGAGGTTGACAGACTTAACCAGCCTTCACTGTCCACCTTGGGTCTGGCAGAGTTCTCTTCTGGAGATATTTTTGCGAATTTGGGAGGCCTACCCGGCGATTTTTCCGAAGGTATGGCTGGGGAAAGCCTTACGCAGATGGCGTGAAAGAAAAATACTGAGCGAATGGTTGCTCGAAAGAAGGCCGAGGCCGCACATTTTGAGCCCACCGTGATTAAAACTTTCATACCCATTATTGAAGAGACGGCTCAGGTTGCTGCGGCCGAAGCGGGGAAAGAGGTTGAACAGGTGATTGACGAACGTCTGGTTCTGGAGGAGCGGGGCAAAAAGTGTAGTGGTGAGGGAGAGGCTAGGTCGGAGATTAGCCCTGCTTCCAAATGGCCTTGTTTAGAAGAGTCAGACGTGGTTGCTCCATTTATTGTTCGGCCAAACATGAAAGATACGCCGATTTCTTCAGACGCTTCAGCCATTGAGGATCCAGCCGTGGCGTTGAGCCTGGCAGCTTCAATTTCCTTGCCGGCTGACACCGCATCCTTTCACGCCATGCCGGATGTTATGGCCGTAGCCCTATCTGCGCAGTCGGCGCTCCTGGTAAGTGACCATCTCAAATTCTCTTTAATTTGTTTTCATTAAGGTATCTAAAGATCCCAACTTGTTTTGCCGACCGTTGGCAGGATCGCGGACCTAGACCGCCGCCTGCATGATGCCCTTGGCAAGATTGATCGTTTGTAAATGGAAGCGGACGGTCAAAAGAGTAGGGCCAAGTTCGAAGTGATGAGAGCCGCAATGGAGAGTGCGCGAGCTGAAGCAGAGGAGGAGAGGGCTCGCTTAGCTGAACAGCTCCGCTCTGACGTTGAGAGTAGGGCAAATGCGAGCGAAGAATCGCTTAAGTTAGCCAATGAGGCACTTGCCGAGGTGAAGGTTCAGTTAGAGGAGCTCAAGGCAGCCAGGGAAAAAGTCGATTCTGAGGCTTCTGCGGCATTTGAGGCAGGAAAAAGCGCCGCCTACACGAAATATGTAGATGAAGTCCCCAAATTCGAGAATCGGGGGTTCAAACATGGGTGGCTCAAAGCCCTTGCTGCCGCTGGAGTTACATTGGCCTTGCCAATTCGCTACGAGCAAGTAGACGTTGAGCCACTCGAATCTGACCCCGAGGATTGATCTGGGACACATTTCAATTTTATTAAGTTTTTTTTAATTCCAATGTAAGTTTTTGTTCAGTAGACTTAGACTTTTGTTGGTTCAGGGTAGTTTTCATGTATAAATTGGTTACTATTTGCACTCAATTTATTAATGAACATTTCCTTGTTATTTCACCACCACTTGTACACAGTTTGTGAAGTTATCTTAATGAAGAATGTTTTGCCTTTAACTACTTTGGATGAAATCATTGCTGTGTTTTGAGCTTTCAGAGATTGAATATCTTATGACAATATTGATTTATCACTCATATGCCGAGTATTGTGGGCATTCAAGCCGAATATATTGATGAATCTTAAGTATTTTGAATAATCGATTCATGACCTGTTTGGGGCATTTAAGTCTAATAGATTGATGAATCTGCCCTTGTCCTAGGAGGTGCATGATCATTCGGGAGCTGGATGAGATGACCTTGAGAATTTTGAAGTCGGTTCATGAGCCATCTGGGGCACTTGAGTCGAATAGATTGATGAATCTGCCCTTGCCCCGGGTGGTGCATGATCATTCTGGAGCCGGATGAGACGACCTTGAGAATTTTGAAGAGTCGATTCATGAGCCTTCTGGGGCATTTAAGTTGAATAGATTGATGAATCTGCTCTTGCCCGAGGGGGTGCATGATCATTCGGGAGCCGGATGAAATGACCTTAAGAATTTTAAAGTTGATTCATGAGCCGCCTGGGGCACTCGAGCCGAATAGATTGATGAATTTGCCCTTGCCCCAGGTGGTGCATGATCATTCGGGAGCCGGATGAGACGGCCTTGAGAATTTTGAAGTCGATTCATGAGCCGTCTAGGGCATTGAAGCCGAATAGATTGATGAATCTGCCCTTCCCCCAGGCGGTGCATGATCATTCGGGAGCCGGATAAAACGACCTTAAGAATTTTGAAGTCGATTCATGAGCCATCTGGGGCATTTAAGCCGAATAGATTGATGAATTTGCCCTTGCCCCAGGGGGTGCATGATTATTCGGGAGTCGGATGAGACGACCTTGAGAATTTTGAAGTTGATTCATGAGCCGTCTAAGGTATTTAAGCCGAATAGATTGATGAATCTGCCCTTGCCCCAGGGGGTGCATGATCATTCGGGAGCCGGATGACACGACCTTAAGAATTTTGAAGTCGATTCATGAGCCGTCTGGGGCATTTAAGCCGAATAGATTGATGAATCTGCCCATGCCCCAAGGGGTGCATGATCATTCGGGAGCCAGATGAAACGACCTTAAGAATTTTGAAGTCGATTCATGAGCCGTCTGGGGCATTTAAGCCAAATAGATTGATGAATCTGCCCTTGCCCCAGGCGGGGCATGATCATTCGGGAGCTGGATGAAACGACCTTAAGAATTTTGAAGTTGATTCATAAGCCGTCTGGGGCATTTAAGCCGAACAGATTGATAAATCTGCCCTTGCCCCAGGGGGTGCATGATCATTCGGGAATCGGATGAGATGACCTTGAGAATTTTGAAGTCGATTCATGAGCTGTCTGGGGCATTTAAGCCGAATAGATTGATAAATCTGCCCTTGCCCCAGGGGGTGCATGATCATTCGGGAATCGGATGAGATGACCTTGAGAATTTTGAAGTCGATTCATGAGCCGTCTGGGGCATTTAAGCCGAATAGATTGATGAATTTGCCCTTGCCCCAGGGGTGCATGATCATTCGGGAGCCGGATGACACGACCTTAAGAATTTTGAAGTCGATTCATGAGCCATTTGGGGCATTTAAGCCGAATAGATTGATGAATTTGCCCTTGCCCCAGGGGGTGCATGATCATACGGGAGTCGGATGAGACGACCTTGAGAATTTTGAAGTTGATTCATGAGCCGTCTAAGGTATTTAAGCCGAATAGATTGATGAATCTGCCCTTGCCCCAGGGGGTGCATGATCATTCGGGAGCCGGATGACACGACCTTAAGAATTTTGAAGTCAATTCATGAGCCGTCTGGGGCATTTAAGCCGAATAGATTGATGAATCTGCCCATGCCCCAAGGGGTGCATGATCATTCGGGAGCCAGATGAAACGACCTTAAGAATTTTGAAGTCGATTCATGAGCCGTCTGGGGCATTTAAGCCAAATAGATTGATGAATCTGCCCTTGCCCCAGGCGAGGCATGATCATTCGGGAGCTGGATGAAACGACCTTAAGAATTTTGAAGTCGATTCATAAGCCGTCTGGGGCATTTAAGCCGAACAGATTGATAAATCTGCCCTTGCCCCAGGGGGTGCATGATCATTCGGGAATCGGATGAGATGACCTTGAGAATTTTGAAGTCGATTCATGAGCTGTCTGGGGCATTTAAGCCGAATAGATTGATAAATCTGCCCTTGCCCCAGGGGGTGCATGATCATTCGGGAATCGGATGAGATGACCTTGAGAATTTTGAAGTCGATTCATGAGCCGTCTGGGGCATTTAAGCCGAATAGATTGATGAATTTGCCCTTGCCCCAGGGGTGCATGATCATTCGGGAGCCGGATGACACGACCTTAAGAATTTTGAAGTCGATTCATGAGCCGTCAGGGGCATTTAAGCCGAATAGATTGATGAATTTGCCCTTGCCCCAGGCGTACATGATCATTCGGGAGCCGGATGAAACGACCTTAAGAATTTTGAAGTCGATTCATGAGCCGTCTGGGGCATTTAAGCCGAATATATTGATGAATCTGCCCTTGCCCCAGGCGATGCATGATCATTCGGGAGCCAGATGAAACGACCTTTAGAATTTTGAAGTCAATTCATGAGCCGTCTGGGCATTTAAGCCAAATAGATTGATGAATCTGCCCTTGCCCCAGGCGGTGCATGATCTTTCGGGCACCGGACGATTGAGGTTTTTTTCAATTAATGAGATTGCCTCGGCGGCGCTGCCTCTGTAAAGGATAAATGAACAAAGGTACAACCTTTATGATCTTAGTAAACAGCTGACTCCTGCTCTTGGAGGAAGATTTATCGTGTGAATGTCGAACAGACTTTTCTTTTACCGCAGAGGGGAAGTGAGGAGGCTAGCTGAGCTGGGCGGAGACATGAATCGAGGTGGTGAACCTGCGCGCACAGGAAGTAGGAGTTCTAGGGTCGAAAGAGGCGTCAATCTCCTCGACGTCGAAGCAGGTCACCCAGGCGAGACAAGCAGTTGCAGGGCAGATGTCCGCAACTCCGAGTCGAGAGGGGATCTGACGCGAATCCGTGCCCATTAAGCTTTGCGGTATTTGTGTGGAACAGACCTATGACAGAGGCGGACTCGATCGTTCGGGACCCAAATGTAGCAGTTGCGTTTGCTTGACAAATTTTTCCTTCTGAGGTGCAGCAGCCAATGGTATGTCGCCAGGACTATGACGTATTTCGCGAAGGCATTCACGGGGCGGTGAAGGGCCTTTACACTGTCTATGAAATTGGCATGCGGCTGCGCTGCCCATCGAGAATTGGAGAAGAAAGAGGAACGTATTCGAAGTTTAGAGGCTCGCGCGGAGGCGGCTGAGCGTGAGTTAAGGAAGACTAGGGCAGTTTAGGCATAACCTGCCGGGCAAGGAAACCCAATTGTGGAGGAAAGGGTTACCAGTCGGCTCATCAGTGCCGCTCTCGCCGATCGTGAGACGGCGAGTATGTTTGCAATGGAGTCTGCGAAGGGGAGGCCTATGAAAAAGGTTTTCATGAAGGCCGAAAAGTTGGAATCGAAAAGACCAAGGAGAAGCTTGTTGAAGAGGTTTGCCGATGTGATAATCGTGGATTTAGGCATGGCTGGATCAAGGCATCTCAAGCTGCGGAAGCTCTTCGAGCGTCGGGCATTGATTCGGCATCGCCACTCTACCATAATAAACATTTTCCGTTTTCCGCTTTTGAAGTCGAGAAAAGTGAGGATGAGGGTGATGCCGTATAAGAATACGCATTGTAAGGTTGAATCGTAATAAAAACTATGTAATTTATTATTAGATTGAATAGAAACGTTCTATTATAAATATTCCATCGTAGTTTGTATTCGGTATATACGTGTTTCATTTTATTATGTGGATGTTTGAATGAATGTACAAACATTGATCATATAGTGACATGCCGGCTTATAGGCGGGATCGGCCCAATCGTGATGGCCGTTTATTCTTGAATGTGGCCACTGTAATTTCAAGAGGGCAAAAGCTAGTCCGTGGAGTGGCTATGGCAAATTCCAGTCGGCGCAGGGTCTAAATGCTTGGCCGGTTGGACTAATAGCGCTGCCCCTGTCCCAGTCAGTGCATGTGTTCCAAAAAGCCATTCGGGTACCTAGGCCGTGGTGAATGTCAACCAACGTTTGTCTCTTGGGGTTTTGGCGTTAATGAAATTGCCTCGGGGTCACTGTCGGCATTTAAAAATAAATGGAATGGACTCTTCGTGCCAGTGACCTTATTAATATAACGCCATTTATTGCGTGGGGTTATATAATATTGTGGATGTAAAACAGAGTTTCTTTAATTAGCCAAACTCGAACTTTGGCCGAGCTTGATGCCGCAATGGATCGCAGCGGAGAATTCTCCGGTATGGGAGGTAGGTCGTTAAAAAAGAAACGGGAGGCGCGTCAGTCTCCAAGTAATCGAAGCAGATCGCCCCGAAAGGAGACACAACGACTGTTGCCCTTAACCTTCCTTGTCTTGGATCTTGGCCTTGACATTGTCGATGGTGTCAGAGGGAGGTCTAGAGATACGCTGATTTGGGCACGGTTGGATCAAGGCATTTTGAGCCGCGGAGGCCTTCCAAACGACGTGCATTGATTCGGGGCCTCCGCTGTATCAACGTGATTAATTCCCTTTTTCACCTTAGAAGTTAAAGATAGATATTGTAATGGTCGAACGTAGATTGCGTCTATGTAACAATTGTATGATCAAATAAAAAGTTTTATTTCAAACATTTGCGTCTTACCCTGGATTTTTTTTTATTTTTTTTTTTATTTTTTATTTTTTTTAGCTAAGCACCTTATTTCGAATGTTGGCATGTGTTGTTTTGTTTTGTTCGTGCCGAAGGGTGCTCCAAATTCGGAGGTACGATCTACCCTAGGGTGTTACGCATCAGAGGCGCTGCGAATTCGGAGTCTTAATCGGCCCAAAGACATCTTGCGACGATGGGGCTCCGTAACCGGCGTTTCGATGTGGAGACTTTAATTGGCCCCAAGGTGTAATGCACCAAAAGGGGGGGGGGCTCCGAATCCGGAGACTTAGTTTGGCCAATCGTGATATCCACCAAGGGCGTTACGAATCCGGAGACTTAGTCGGCCCAAAGGTGTCATGCACTAAAGGGGGCTCCGAATCCAGAGACTTAGTTTGGCCAATCGTGATATCCACGAAGGGCGCTCCGAATTCGGAGTCTTAGTCGGCCCTAAGGTGTCATGCACTAAAGGGGGCTCCGAATCCGGAGACTTTAATCGGCCCTAAGGTGTCATACACCAAAGGGGGCTCCGAATCCGGAGACTTTAATCGGCCCTAAGGTGTCATACAACAAAGGGGGCTCCGAATCCGGAGACTTAGTTTGGCCAATCGTGATATCCATGAAGGGCGCTCCGAATCTGGAGTCTTAGTCGGCCCAAAGGTGTCATGCACCAAAGGGGGCTCCGAATCCAGAGACTTAGTTTGGCCAATCGTGATATCCACGAAGGGCGCTCCAAATTCGGAGTCTTAGTCGGCCCTAAGGTGTCATGCACTAAAGGGGGCTCCGAATCCGGAGACTTTAATCGGCCCTAAGGTGTCATACACCAAAGGGGGCTCCGAATCCGGAGACTTTAATCGGCCCTAAGGTGTCATACACCAAAGGGGGCTCCGAATCCGGAGACTTAGTTTGGCCAATCGTGATATCCATGAAGGGAGCTCCGAATCTGGAGTCTTAGTCGGCCCTAAGGTGTCATGCACCAAAGGGGGCTCCGAATCCGGAGACTTAGTTTGGCCAATCGTGATATCCACGAAGTGCGCTCCGAATCCGGAGTCTTAGTCGGCCCTAAGGTGTCATGCACGAAAGGGGGCTCCGAATCCGGAGACTTAGTTTGGCCAATCGTGATATCCACGAAGGGTGCTCCGAATCCGGAGACTTAGTCGGCCCTAAGGTGTCATGCACCAAAGGGGGCTCCGAACCGGAGACTTAGTTGGGCCAATCGTGATATCGACGAAGGGCGCTCCAAATCCGGAGACATAGTCGGCCCTAAGGTGTCATGCACCAAAGGGGGCTCCGAATCCGGAGACTTAGTTTGGCCAATCGTGATATCCACAAAGGGCGCTCCGAATCCGGAGACTTAGTCGGCCCTAAGATGTCATGCACCAAAGGGGGCTCCGAATCCGGAGACTTTAATCGGCCCTATGGTGTCATACACCAAAGGGGGCTCTGAATTCGGAGACTTAGTTTGGCCAATCGTGATATCCACGAAGGGCGCTCCGAATTCGGAGTCTTAGTCGGCCCTAAGGTGTCATGCACCAAAGGGGGCTCCGAATTCGGAGACTTAGTTTGGCCAATCGTGATATCCACGAAGAGCGCTCCAAATCCGGAGACTTAGTCGGGCCTAAGGTGTCATGCACCAAAGGGGGCTCCGAATCCGGAGACTTAGTTTGGCCAATCGTGATAACCATGAAGGGCGCTCCAAATCCGGAGACTTAGTCGGCCCTAAGGTGTCATGCACCAAAGGGGGCTCCGAATCCGGAGACTTAGTTTGGCCAATCGTGATATCCACAAAGGGCGCTCCGAATCTGGAGACTTAGTCGGCCCTAAGATGTCATGCACCAAAGGGGGCTCCGAATCCGGAGACTTTAATCGGCCCTATGGTGTCATACACCAAAGGGGGCTCTGAATTTGGAGACTTAGTTTGGCCAATCGTGATATCCACGAAGGGCGCTCCGAATTCGGAGTCTTAGTCGGCCCTAAGGTGTCATGCACCAAAGGGGGCTCTGAATTCGGAGACTTAGTTTGGCCAATCGTGATATCCACGAAGAGCGCTCCAAATCCGGAGACTTAGTCGGGCCTAAGGTGTCATGCACCAAAGGGGGCTCCGAATCCGGAGACTTAGTTTGGCCAATCGTGATAACCACGAAGGGCGCTCCAAATCCGGAGACTTAGTCGGCCCTAAGGTGTCATGCACCAAAGGGGGCTCCGAATCCGGAGACTTTAATCGGCCCTAAGGTGTCATACACCAAAGGAGGCTCCGAGAAATGAATTGAGCGACGAAGAAAAATGGTTTGCATTGCAGAAGTGATATATATACAAGTATCAAAGCCCACAGGTCGGGTCAGTGATAGGGTTTTCATAAAGTCTCTGCTTGTGCCGATTGCGGGGAGCCAAGGATTTCTTCAATGCCATGGGCTGTTGGGAAGCGCACAAGCTTATGATAAGTGCTTGGAACGACCTTCATAATATGTAACCAGGTTTGCCCCATGATGACATTATACGGCAAAGGGAGCTTTACGACCAGGAATTCTACTTCGACCGTTCTGGAGCCCGCTCGAACAGGTAGTATGATCTTTCCTAACGGGTACTCAGGATTCGTATTAAATCCAAACAATCGGTGAGGCACCGGAGATAGATCTGACTCGTTGAAGCCGAGTTTGATGAAATTTTTGTAATACATAACCTCTGAAGTACTTCCTGGGTCTATGAGAATACGTTCAATGGTAAATCGTTTTACGCGTAATTTGATGACAAATGGATCGATGTGGGAGGCTGTTGTGCCTCTAAGATCGGAGTCATTGAAAGTAATTGTTGCAGCTTCTCTGGGCCATTCAGTCGGAATACATTGTTTTGGGGGGATTGGATGCGATTGAATTGTGTGCACGGTTGGGGACACAGGCAGGCTATAGATTATATGGATCACGCCAAGTGGAGGTGAGTCCTGCCTCAAGGCTAATGCCTGGATTGGATCTGCATAGCCGAGAGAGAGTAGGCCTGTTTTGGCTGTACCTCGTTGGTGATGAACCTGGCCCTGAAGGATTTCTATAATTGATGGAAGCTTTTGATCGAAGCTGGCTCCAGCTTATAATACCACCTGACAGCTAATGGCCCCAGGCTGCTGGGGAATATTCGGCACATGAGGGCTTCGTTGTCAGCATGCAATGTCATGGCCTGCTTGTAGTGATGGATACGATCAGTGGGGTCTGATTTTCCGTCGTAAAGAGTGAATGACGGAGCCTTGAACTTCTTGGGCAGGGACGCCCTTGCGATCCGTCGGACAAAAGGATCGTGCTGGTCTTCTTCATCTGAACTGCTTCTTCTACGCTTGTTCCTTGTATGTAGACTCTTTACGGAGGAGTTGGAAGTTTCAGATCGTCCTTTCTTGTTGAGCTCTGTGGGTGATGAGTTAGAGTCGCTATCGGTCTCCTTTAGTCGGGCTCGAGGTCGTTATCCACTTGCCCTCGGAGGTCGTTCGGGATCTTGGCGCACAGCTTCTCTGGATTTTGCTACTTCCAGGGCCAAATCTTGACGGAGACGTTTATTTTCAGCTATCATGTTCTCCAGCCTTTGTTCATTCTGCTTTGCTTGTTCCATGATCGCTCGCATTGTCTCTTAGGCTGAAGTCGTTGGTGAGTTGAAGTTCAAGGTGCGTCTTATAGCGATGGTTTCCTTTCCGAGCATATTTGCTGGAGTGAGGTCATCTCCCTGTGCGGTCTCGTCAGTGGCTATCGGAGGATCTTCAGTCACGCCTGCCATGGATGTATTTGAGTATTCTCACAGACGGCACCAATTGCGGGGAAAGAGGTTTGGAAATACTCTTCAGATCCTGGGAGACGCTAGTGATCCTCAGTTAGTCACCTAAAAAGATACAAACACTCCGGTCGGGGGTGCCGGAATTAGCACTTCGACGGACAAGTCAGTTTAGACACTCAGGATAGCTTCTTTACTAAGTTAAGTGAAGTGATTCTTACATACCTTTCTCAATCCATTGTTCCTGTATTTATACCTGTTCCTTTTGATCCTCGGGGCCAGGGCCTACTTTTTAATCACTGTCCTTTCTCATATTCGGCTCTAAGGATCTACACTTATTCGGCATATGTATTGTATTCGGCTTTCCATTCTCGTAGGATACAGTCGATTAATATCAGTCTTCTAAGGTATGCACCTTCTGATCTTGCCATTTATTCGGTTCCCACAGCATCATTTCACATGTGATTTTAGAGTATATTGTAGACCACCCTGAACTCGCTCCGCGCGCCCCCCTTTCGGAGAGGGTGCGAATTGGGTTCTAGCTACTACAGTTCGGACACCTGTCATGGTTTTGAATCTAATCTCACAAAGTGCAATGTAAGACTGATAAATCACCAAAGAGTCCAAATCCAGAAAATCGTTTTGGAAAATTGATTTTAATAAAAAAGCACCAAACATGGACTGCTTTGCCAGATTTTAGAGTCGCCACCCAAATATTTTATTTTGGAAAATTTAGAAAACCCCGACCTAAGGCCATGTGTCTGTCATCACCAAAGTTGCCTCCACTCAGGAACTTGGGTACGAGAGGGGAAAGGCCTGAAATGAGCACCCCCAGTTGCCCGATCAAAGGATCGGCCTCTACTAACATGTATGTTGTTTTTGTAAACACATGTGTTCTTATTCCGATTTTTTAGCTAACTTACTATGTGATGCGCGTAGCATAAAAGTATAGACTAGATCACTCAATTTGGAACGAAACACCTCATGTTTATTTTTCGAAAATGGTTTGAAAGTGCTACTCGCACGTAGGCTAATGCTCGGATTTGCCACCCTCAAGTGGGCTTAAAAAAACAACATGATGTGCCACTCCACAAAGTGGGCTTAAAACTCACATTTGATGAATTGTCCGAATTCAAGCAACGAAGCCTTCATCCATAGGCATTCATGGAGTTATAGAAATTATGCAAATAGCCTCATGGCAAGCATGCTAACGTGGCAACACTCACACTCATGCAGTGATGCTAAAGCGTAAACACTTACAGTGTACTCCAACCCAAAATAGGGAACTAGTTAGTAATTATGCATGATCCTAACTATGTCAACAATGCCTAATGCAACACATGCAAAATGCAACTAAATCGGCTCGGCTATCTAAGATGGCATATGAATGCAACAATTTGATAACATGTATTCAAATAGGTATTGAAATACAATGTAGTTTGTATGATGCGCCGAGCCCGGTGCATGTAATACAAGTGAATGATGCACACATGCATAGCATAAAGTATGCTAATCGAAAGATGCCCTAATCTAACCACTGAAAACGGATAAATAAAAGGGAGAAAGAAATTGGATTAGAAGACATGCATACACACACACACGCTTATTACAACGATATGCCCTCTTGAGGGAGGGTTCGAATAAATAGGATAAGCTACTCTAAGCTAAGCTACTTATTAGAAACCAATTAATTAACTATGCTAAGCTAATTAATTACAAACCGAATCGAAAAAAAAAGAAGCTATGCTAAGCTAATTAGAATATTACAAAGATGAATTAAATTAGCTAAGCACATTAACTAATTAATTACAAAACCGGCAAATTTACTAGCTAAGTAAAGTAGTTAAAATGGTCTCGAGGGCGAGGGAGAGATGCATGCTCGGTTTGCTTTGCCCGGAAATGCACTGCCTTGCCATGAGTTGCCTCTGTTTGCACTTGCGGTGATCTCGGAACATCAAACACACTTTCAGGTTGCATCTGCCCCAAAACAAGAGCAGTTTGGAAAATTTTGCCACAAGTGGTTGGCCGGCCACCTCAACTGGTTGGTAGGCTACCTCAACTAGCCGGTCGTCCAGTACAAGTGGTCGGCAGGCTTGTGGAAGTGGCCGGCCGGCCACTTCCTTTCCAGAATCCCAGCTTTGCTGCAACAAAGATCAACAAAGGCACAACAATGCATTTGCATGGAAATGTGTGTGCAATTACTCTCCTTATCATTTCTCAAGCTCAAAGGAGCATAGTGCTCAGCTCTTAAGCCACCAACCACGCATCTCAATGCATGACGGCCAAAGAGTTAAGTTCGCACAATGTTAATGAATGCCCACATAAGACTCAAAATGTCGTCACCCTATCATGCATGATCAAGGGTGCATGATAAAGGGTGACGGGGAGTTGGACATCCCCAGCTTGATTCATCGGTTTTCTAACGTCGGCGACCGCAGTGACCATCTTTGGCAAAGTTTTCGGCGACATGCCCTTTGTTTGTGCATGTTGTCTCATTTCTTGCTTGCCCCAATCTTTGGAGGATCTAGCGTCCGTTTGATTGAGAATGCCCTTCGCTTGAAAGAGGGCAAGAGCTGCATTAACATGACCCTAGCTGAGACTCTGATGGGTTTGGATGCTTTTCGTCTCCAGAAGACAACCAGATTCGCAGGGAGTCCACTACTCTTACAGGTAATGTTTCTTACCCTTCTTACATGTGTATTTCTCACATCACTCTATTTTTCTCTCAAAACCTTTTCTCACTTTTCTCTCCACGTGCACCTCTCTATTTTTTAATCTCTTATTTTTTATCCCTCCCTAGATATAGATGATGGATAAGTTGAAAGTGGTGGACTCATGCCCAACATATTTAGCACGCGGCTATTTCTTCCGGCAACGACTAGTTGATGCCCTGGATGAGGGATGGTGGTGCGAATGGATGTGCAGCCTATCTGCTGCCAACATTGCTTGGCACTACCCCTGGCTTAATCTATCGGCGATGAGCTACAGTATGTCTAGGCAACTGGGCATTCAACGGATTGGCCTGACACACTGTGTCTTTTACTTCCTGTTCTGATTCCGCGCTAATTCAGACACGACCTGACCCGCCTGGAGGATGAGATAGAGTACCCTACTGCATTTCCAGTCCGAGGCACACAGCTAGCTTGGTATGCCACAGCATGAAGAGCAAGAGAACTCCTCGCCCCCGCCCCTAGTTTCAGTTGCACTCTTTCTGATAAGTGTATAGCTTGGCTCGATGAAGAAGCGCAGACTGGGCCTACTTTGGCATAAGAGGCTTCCACCAGCTTTAGGAGGGGACGCAAGAACACCTGACTATGCCTTGAGTTTATTGCTTAATCTGTATTTTCAAGTTTTCTTTATGAATGTAATAAAAACCAACTTTAATGTGTATTCAAGAGCTGGAGAACTCTGTATTGAAATCAATGAAATTGAAGGTTGTGGGTACTGAAAATTTTTCGTTTGATCCAAAAATGGTCTAAGTCGTAAAAAGATTAATTTGAACAAAATCAACTTTTATCAAAACTTTTCAAAACAATTTTCGATATGGATCACAATTGGACACGCCTAAGACCTATCCTCGAGATGCACAACCCCGGCTCCAGCAACTGAAAAGTTGTCCCCAGTCTGAATAGCACTGCACTGGAGATCATAACCGAGCTCTTGAATGCAGAATAGACAAAGATGACCAACATGATCACATGGACAAAGTTGATTTGGAAGTGTTTATGGCTGGACTTCAGAATGAAGTTGGCTACGTATCCCAAAGATGGGAATCAAGCCTTACATAGTTCAGTTCGGGTTCACTTGTGTATAAACACTCTCCTTTTGCGCTCTAACTTTGGCCAAGGCCGCCCTTTCTGGGTTTTCAACCCTGCGAGCAGTTTTTCTTATTTCAACTTTTCTGGGCTCTAATTTTTGCCTACGTCGCCTTTTCGGGTTTTCGGCCTAGCCAGCCGCTCAGGGATAGTATTTCTTCAACTTGTCCATGTTGATTGGCTGGGAGAACTCTAGGCTATCTAGGTCCATCAAAACGACAGCTCCACCCGAATAGATTTACTTGATAATGTAGGGACCAGTCCAATTAGGTCTAAACTTGCCCCTAGAGTCGTGGATGGGAGCTCGGTTGTCTTTGAGCACTAAATCCCCTTCTTTCAAATTCTTGGACTTAACCTTCTTGTGCAAAGCCCTGGCAATTCTTCATTAATAACCCTGGACGTGATACAGTGCTTTCAGCCTTCTCTCCTCAAATAGCATGAGTTCTTCGAACCTGTTCTGCTACCAATCTGCCTCAGCTATCTGGCACTCAGCCATAATCTGCAATGACGAAACCTCAACTTCGATAGGCAGAACAGTCTCCATCCCCTAAACCAAGGAATACGGAGTTGCCCCCCAGTAGAAGTCTGAATTGAAGTCCGGTAGCCCTAAAGAGCGAATGGCAGCTTATCTGGCCAGTCTCTGTAGGTTTCCACCATCTTTTGTAGAATGTGCTCAATGTTCTTGTTGGCAGCCTCAACAGCTCCGTTGGTTTGTGGCCGATATGTGGATAACTTATGAAAAGTCACGTTGTGTTTCTCCAACAAGTCGATCACCTCCTTCTTGAAGTGGGAACCATTATCCGAAATAATCTCATTCGGGACCCCATAGCGACAGATGATGTTGTTCCTGATGAACTTAGCAACATGCGACGCCTTCAACACCGCATAGGATTTGGCTTCAACCTACTTCGTGAAGTAGTCCGATTCAATTTCCGGTAATCGATACAAAGTCTCATGGCACCATCTTTCTTTTTAGCAAAGAGGGCCGTTGCTCCCCACGGTGAAGTACTAGGATGGACAAAACCCTTATTTAGCAACTCCTGGAGTTGAATCTACAACTTACTCAACTCGGTTGGGGCAAAACGATAAGGTGCCATGGAAATCGGCGCCATGCCGAGCACTAAGTCAATAGAGAACTCCACATCTCGATGTGGTGGCAAACTAACAAGGTCCTTGGGAAAGACGTCCGAGTACTTACAAACTACTCTTGGCAATACAGTCTGGGTCACATCACACTCACTACTCATAAACATAGCGAGAAGACCACTAAGCTCACTCCGCCCTCGCGGATCATACACTGGTGACAACACTCTACCAATCCGATCCCCCAAGAAATGGAAACAATCCCCGCTCAAGGTACATACTGTGACCCTCTGGCGGTAACAATCAATAATAGTCGGGTATGATGATAGCCAGTCCATATCCAAAATCACATCAAAACCCGACATAGCCATAACTACAAAAGAAAATGGAAGCCAGCAGTCGGCGACCTCTATATCACAGCCCTGACACCCTTGCTTCAAAATCAACTCACCCCCAACAGGTGATATAACACATATAGGAGATGCTAACTGCGCCAACTCCAATCCCAAAACAGATGCAAATGCAGTAGATATAAAAGAATGGGATGCACCCGTATCAATCAACACATTGGCAACCGAGTTGCAAAACAAAAAGGTACCTCTCACAACAGATGGAGCCGGTACAAGATCCTGCGCAGTAACAGCATACACGCGCCCAGAAGGTCTTTGATCTACCTGTTCACCCCTCGAAGCAAAAGACTGCTACACAGACTGGGACGATGAAGCCCCCTGATTGGTCCTTGAGGCCTGAACTGACTGAGCTGGCTGAAAACTCTGCCTCGGCCCAGATGCACCAAATGTGCCACTCAACTGCGGGCAAAACCTCTTCAGGTGCCCCACCTGACCACACTGGTAACAAGAGAGCGACTGGCCTCTGCCCTGACTCAGGCTCTGAAGTCGAGCCGAAGATGAAGCTGCTCTCTGTCCTCCTCCCCTTTGTGGGCAAGCTGGAGACTTGTGGCCCAGCTGACCAGACATGTAACAAGTAACGCCTCCCTGGCTACCTTTCCCAGAGCCTACATCCGGCACTGGAAAGGTAGACCTCACAAAAGCACATCAGGACTGCTTAGGGTTAGAACCCCTCTGCCTCCTACCGTCCCCCTGGCCATCTTGACTCATCTTGGAGCCCCTCTGCCTCTCCTCCACCTCCTGCATAATGATCTCCAAATGCGCCGCGACATCCACAAGGTGTCTATACTCCCTAGTCATGGACCCAGCAACCCGAGTCTTAAGCCCGTGTCTCAGCTTCTTCTCGAACTCAAGACAACGGCATTCCTCAGACACTACAAGCTTAGGAACGAACCTAGATAGACTGGTAAATGCGGCCTCAAACCTGGCCACTGGCATACTCAGCTGCTTGAGTTGACCAAACTGGTCCCTCAATTTCTCCCTAACAGCTGGAGAGAAAAACTTCTCCTAGAAAGCATCTACAAATGCCTCCCATGTGCCACCAATATGGCCCCGGACAAACTTCCACCACTGACCCACGTCTCCCTTCAGCTGGAAGGACGCTAAGGTCACCTTCAAAGTCCCATCTTCGATGCCAAGTATCTCAAACGTCTTCGTCATTTGTTCCAACCACTCGTCAGCTTTAAGTGGCTCTTTTGGATCCCCAACAAACTCATTCGGATTAGACCGGAAGAACTCCATCTTCAGAAAAGAAGGCCCTGCCTCTGCAACATGGGCCTGGACTAGATTCTCAGCTCTAAGAATGTCCATGGATTCCCTCAAAGCTCCTGCCATCTCGCGGGCTATGGCGCCCATGGCCTGCTGACCTACTGGCTCGGCCACGCTGGCTTGACCAACAACCTCCTACTGTTTCGGGATCTCATCCGTGTAGACACCCCATTTTTGACCGTCCTCAAGACTTGGACGTCACCATTGGAACACTTGGTGATTACCCTTGTTCGTGTTCGTCTTGAGTTCCCAGAGGTCTCGGTTGCGCGCCTTGCCTCAGGATCTCTCGACTCGACCGTGTTGTGTCTGGTTTTGCACCAAACACTTGTGTTTTGACTTGGAGGGGCAGGGAATGCCTTGTGAGGCATCCCCACACATCACTGGCCATGGCTTGAGGCCACCGGCCAGTGATTTTATGCCATCGGCAATGTATATTGCCGGTCGGCACTCTTTGTTACTGGTCGGCCATTTATTTTGCCAAAATGGCAATTTTGAATGGCTGATCACTGTTCATCTACTTTTAGTAGATATTTTGTGCCAACTGTGATAGCTGGCACCCACTTTGCTCCCCTCCATACACGTGTATGGAGGGATTTCCCTCTTGGATGGCTTGTTTTGGAAGCCTTACAAGAGGGAGTTGCCTATAAGAAGAGGGCTCCTCTCTTGGCATTAGGGTTATAAAAAATTGTTAGAGAAGCTCTGGTTCTAGGTTTAGGGTTTTGTATCTATCCTATATCTATATCTCTCCTTCTCTTGTATTGTGTGTGTTTAAGCCTTAGTTTTGTACACAAACGCCTACTATTACACCTTCCCTTGGCTATTGAGGTTCTAGGGAATTGTTTTAAGAGTTTTGAAGCTGGTTTGGACCTAAGGAGACAGTTGGTCCACCATTTGTGAAGAGGGTCTACATGGGTAAGACTTTTGTCCCTTTTTACCCCATTCTTGCATGGCTTTTTAGCCTATCTTGAAACTGTTTTTGAAAGTTCTGTTTTTAGGCCCTCTAAATAGTTGTGTATGGTTGCTTCAAGCTTTGGGGTTGTTTGACCCCTCTTAAGCCTTGTAAGGCTCCATTTTGTGCCATTTTGGGAGAGCTCCGAGACCTTGGTGTTTGGGTATCCTCGCCACTGAAATCTTGATGGATTTCAGAGGTGAGGATGGTGCCTTGAGGTCCCAAGAGGGAGAGGGCCACCCCTTCTCCTTGTTGTCCATGAAAAGGACCATTTTTGCCTCTTAAGGGAGCACCTAGCTTAGGCTCTTGTTGACCATGCCTTAGCTGTTATTTATGCTTATTTTGCCATGAAATAGCATTGTTTTAAGTTGGTTTTGGTACACCATGCTTTCTTAGCATACATGCCTTGTAATGCCATAATTTGCCTCAACATGTGCCTAGCATTTTGACTACTATGCTCATGTGTTTTGGCCTAGCTCTGTGAAGCTTCTAGGCTTGTTTTAGTATGCTAAGGGACTATTTTGGTCATTTGAGTCATCCATGCTTTGCTTTGTATAGCTACCATGCAAACTCTCTTGTATACCTTGAGCATTGACCCCTCTAGCATGCTATCCTTGCATCATTTCAGTGGTTTGGAACCACTCTTCATGTTATTTCAGTCCTTGTGGCATGCCTATGTGCTTGCATTTCATCCCCCTTCAATGTGTTTAAAGGTTGTTACCTTATGCCCCTTGGTTAGACCTCGGAGTATGCTTGCACTTTTAGACCACTTAGATGCCATCTAAGTGCACCCTTGGCTTTGTTTAAGTCTGCATTTGACTTGTTTTAAGTCCCCTTAGCCTTGTGAGGTTTGGTGGACTTGACCTTGGTTTAAGCCTCCTTGGCTTGTCTTGAGCACTTAGGCCATTGTGGCATGTTTTGCTTGTCTTGTTTAAATTGATTTGGCATCATCTTATAACATGATTTTAGAGCTTAATGCATGCTATATGTCCATGTTTGCATCCTCTTGAGTGCGTTTGAGAATTGCTCTTTAATGCTTGAAGTGTTGGAGATCATTTACATGAATGCTTGTGGGCCTATTAGTCCTTCATTTTTGAGCACCTTGGCCACTGCTTTAGGCCTAATGAGGGCTGCCTAAACCATGGTTAAGTCCATCCTTTGCTCGTTTGCATGCTTACCTTGCACGTTTGCTTGCATACTTGCATAAATGCATTGTATGCCCATGTTGCATGCTAGCTCACATGCCTAGGTTGCACTCCATCTAGCATGCATGCCTTGCTCCTTGATTTAGTGATGGGAGTTGGGCCTTTGTTTGTTGGTTTGCATTGCATTTGAAATCAACATGCATAAATTGGTCTCTTGGGCCATTACGCATTGAAATGCGCGATTGATGGTCCGAGAACCAAGGACCATGTCCCTTTGAGTCATAAACATGATAAGGAATATTGTTGGTGCATACATTGCTTGAATTGCATTGCCATGCAAAGCTCTGTCCTCTGCTGCTGTCAAACAGATTCTACAGGAACTTTTTGCCGATTGACTGCAGAGAGTGCCGACCGGCAATCCATCGGTGGCCGATAGCTTCATTTGTGGCTGATGACCACCAAATCATAGCCGATGATAATTCCCTCCAGCCGGTGGCATTCCCCAACATCCAGTGAGCACATCCTGAGACTTTGGCAGTCTTCAGAGAGGCAGAGCAGGGAAAACAGAGGCAGCCTACGCATGGCAGTGGACTTCCGAGCAAGACCCGAGCACGCGTGCATTGAGCCCTCTTCCCGAGGCCCTTTTTCTTGCTTTTCTAAGCCTAGTTAATGTGTTAATTAATTAGGTAATTTTTAATAATTAATTAGCTAGCGAGTTAGTTAATTTGTACTATTCTTTCGGTCCCTCCAAGCGAGGGCAAATTTGTAATAAGTGTGGGTGAGTGTTTGCATGTCTTCCAACCCCCACTTCTTTCTCCCTTTTACTTACCTGCTTTGATGGTTAGTAATAGGTCATGTTTAATTTAGCATACCTTATGCTATGCATGCGTGCATCATTCATCAGTATTGCATGCACCGGGCTTGGCGCATCATGCTAACTGCATTAGTATTTCAAATCTAACTTGAATACGTGCTACTTGTGTATTTTCAAATGTCATTCATAGAATAACTGAGCCTACTCTAGTGACATTCTGTATGCGTTGCATTAGACATTTAAACATGGACTTAGATCATGCATTGATTGCTAACGAGTTCTTTGTTTTGGCACGGAGTACGATGTAAGTATTTATGCTTAAGCATCCTTGCATGCGTGTGAGTGTTGTCATGATAGCATGATTACCATGAGGCTAGCTGCTTGTGTGATATAACTGCTTGAATGCCTGTGGGTGAAGGTTGGATTGTCTGAGTTGGAATAGCTCATTGAAATCCGTGTTTTAGCCTACTTGCGAGTTGCAAATTCCAAAACATTTTTTTTCAAAATAAACGGATATGCAATGCTTATTTCCAAATTAGGCGATCTAGTCTATACTTTTGTGCTATGCACATAACATAGCAATTCTGGGCTAATAATCGGGATAAGAACACATAACGTTTTCAAAAACGGATATCATGGTTATTAGAGGCTGATCTTCGAATCGGGCGAGAGGGGGTGCTCATAGCTGACCTTCCCCAATCATACCCACGTTCCCGAGCCGAGGTAACTTTGGTGATGACGGACACGTGGCCTTTGGCACCGACTCAGGGTTTCCTAAATTCCCCCTTAAAAAATATTTAGGTGGCGACTCTGTATCTGGCAAAGCAGTCCATGTTTGGCACTTCTTTTCAAAAATCTGTTTCTCAAAACGATTTCCCGGATTTGGACTCTTTGGTTCAGATTAAGAACCGTGACACAAATTGAGTCCGAACTATAACGAGGGCCTCACATGGGCGCGTCTACAGTTTCTGGCGACTCTGCTTAGGATTTTAGAGAGCTTGACTCGAACTCGTGATATCCTATTTTGATTTCATTTATGTGTCTCTTTGCATTGCATGTGCATTGGTGCGCCTAGGACACCGTGTTTGCCATCTGCCATTCCTGAACGGTTTGCCGGAGGCTTGACTTTGTCAAAGCATGCCATAAGGCTGACCAGTTGTGGGCTCTGACAGTATGGGAACACAAATCCTGGTTTTTACCAGGGCACCCTTTTCGACCACACGACCTAGTGCATATCGAAATCCATAGTGACCATTCCAAATTAGGACAGGTTGCTTACCCGATGTTAGGTTGTTTGAAAACTGCTGCGTGCATAGTGAAACCCAAGCTCCTAACAAAATAGGACAGGGAAACCCTACCCCTCCATAGGGGTGTCTTGGCTCTCACTTATCTGCTATGTGCTTTAGAGTGTATCTCTACAGGAACGTACATATCAGTTTGCAAGTTTGAGTATCAGGCCCGAGGGCACCAGTATTAGTGTTGTTGAGAAATCAGTTATCTGCGGGTATCATGTTCAGTTTTGGGAACAGTGATTCTGGGGAACAATGATCAGTAGTA
Source organism: Camellia sinensis (assembly GCF_055761805.1). NCBI lineage: Eukaryota > Viridiplantae > Streptophyta > Magnoliopsida > Ericales > Theaceae > Camellia > Camellia sinensis. The sequence goes on along the minus strand of NC_138962.1, from coordinate 173,956,510 downwards.
GAGTACAGTTGTTCGGCTACACCTGTGACTGATCTGTTTGGGCTGAAATGCTGTTTGTTTTTCCTTTCAAGGGTTCAGGAGTGTCCAAAGAATTGATACAGAATAGCTAGTGTTCCCCCTTGCTGAGGCAGGACTTATGATGACGCAGAATTCAGAAGAGATTGTGGTTATGACAGCTACGCTACATCAAGGGATCACCCTGTGGGATGAAACCAATGTTGATGTATCGCATCCGCCCAGGTCGCCTATCGCGCACCCGATTTGGACCCCCCAGTTGTATCAGGCTCGCGAGCCCACTACATTCGAGCTGATGGGAATGATTGGAAACCTCCAGAGATCCGTGGCCGATCTGGTCTATGGAATGTCGGCTTCACCGCCAGCGGCACCGTATGCCGGGAATTTCATACCACAAGAGCCCCTACTACTGGGGTGGATTGTGATAGAGCTCAGCCAACCAGAGGTTGCTTCCAACTATATCAACGACGTGTCAGCAACAACCGAGCTTCGCTCTGATGTAGCAAACCAAACCCTTGATCAGGCCGAGGCCAGAGGCAAGAACAAAATGAAGGAAGATGCCGATCCCATTGAACAACTGCTGCAGACAGTCGAGGCTTTGAAAGCCGGAGGGATGAACAAGCAACAGATATCCGCAGTTGTGGCAAAAACTGTGGAGGATGCTTTCCCCACTCCACCTGAGGGTAGTTCAAGTCAGTCAGAAAATTGGGATAGGCCCCGTCACGCCAGAACAGTTCCTCCCATTCCCAACCCCGCACCTGGGAAAGATCAGAAAACTAAGGCAGTGCCTGCGGACCCTTTTGCTAGTGCGTCTAGTAAGAATACTCAGACTTCAAAGTACCTACCCCGAGGGCGCAGGATCTTTCATGCTCTCTACATGCCTCTGTCTAATGCACTTCAGATTCTTGCCGAAAGGGGGCACCTCAAACCCCTTGAACCTCGGCCTCTCCCGAAGAATCTCCCTCTCACACATGATGCTGCTTTGTACTGCGCGTACCACCAACAGACGGGTCACGTCACGGATAACTGTTTCCGCCTTCGCCATGAAGTGCAGGATCTGATCGATAATGAGGTCATTCTTCCACCTACCTCAGCGAAGTCTGTTACCACCGAGCTGTTGGACTTTGAGGATACTGCGAGTATGTGATCAGGGGTTGGACCACCTGCGGGCGGCGCCTGGTGTATTTCAGATGTGGCGTCTGGCACGCACTTTTTGAGCATTTGTAAATGCAGTTTTGTAGCTTCTGGCTTGGGTTATTGAGTCAGTTCTCTGTTTTGTTTTTTGAGTCTGCCTCTTTGCTTTGCGTCAGTCTTTCTGTTTTTAGGTCTGTCTTGTGGTACCGAGTCAGTCTCGTTGTATAGGACGAGGTTGTTGCCTCGAACACCGTTTTTGTATTTAACCTTTTTGCTTTCTTTTTGAGTCTGTCTCTGCCATGGAGCCAGTTACATCCGAGAAACCTGAATGAAACAGCTGCGGCTATCATGTTTCCGTGCCTATTGTTTGTTTTGGGGTTAGTTGTGCCAGAGGTTTTGAATGGAACGGCCCTGCATTCTACCTGCTCTTCTGTGCCTTGAGAATTATTGCATTGACCTAAGTTCTTCAAAACTTTTTTCGAAACATTGTGATAAAAATGAAGAGGAAGGAATTCCTCCGGTTTTGCAAAAATTTGATCAATTGAGAGAAAGAGAGGCATCCTAAGCCCTTAATGAATGAAATCATGCTTGTCAGCGTGAGTACTGGAAAGGACCCTGGCTTGATCCAGATTGGTTCCACACTATCTTCGGCGCGAGTGATTTGTCGCTTTCTTAAAAACTTTCAAAAACAAATGTTTTGCGCGGCCCTATGAAGACCTGTGTGGAATCGCTCTTGAGATTGTGCAGCCTAGGATCGCTCTCAGCCTCAAGATTCGACCGGTTTGTTTTGAACCTCGAACTCATTCGGAACGTTCAACGGACAACTGTTAGAGGAGGCCCGTGTGGCCAGTTTTGAAGCAGCCCTCGAACAAGAGGCACCAAAGTCAAATAAAAAAGATTAGATCTCACCAGAAGAAGCTCGTGGAGCAGCCATGATGGATTCTTCTGCAAATCATTGCAACAGCCATTCTCCTAGATACAGAGAGGCTTCAACTCCAAAAACCATTTGGCATGGACTTGTTACACTTTTACCCTTTTGAGAGGCTCGCTGGGCCGAAAACTCGGAAGGGCAACCTAGGCAAAAGTTAGAGCAAGAGAAAAATACAAAAAATGCAAAAAAGAGAAGAAATAAAATCAAAAAAGAAAGGAAAAAATACAAAAAATCAAGAAAAAAAAGAAAAAAAAAAGAAAATGAAAAGAAGCTCGCAAGGTCGAAAACCCGCATCGGGCACCTTTGTAAAAGTTGGAGCCTAAAAAGTGAAGGTTAAAATACCCGAGTGTACCTTAACCGAAACTACGTAAGGCTTGATTCCCATGTTTGGGATACGTAGGCAACTTCGTCCTGAAGTCCAGCCCCCAACGCTTTCATAGCACCTCAGTCCATGTAATGGTTTTGATTCTCCCTGAATCTGATAGTTCGGTTATGACAACCGGATACATAGGCAACTTCGTCCTGAAGTCCAGCCCTCAACAACTTCAAAGTGACTATGTCCATATATTGGTTTTGACCATCTTCGTCATCTCCGTGTCCACGAGTTCGACCACCACTGATGAAGACTATTTGCGGACTGCTGCGACATCATCCAGACAAGGGGCAACTTTTCGTTGCCATGAGTCGCCATTTAAACCAGGGGCAACTTTCCGTTGCCATGCAGCGTCCTTCAAACAAGGGGCAATTTTCCATTGCCTCCGATCCGAGGTTGTGCATCTCGAGAATGAGTTCCGCGCTCGTTGGGCGGCGGCCGTTTATAAAAATAGTTTTTTGAGAATTTTTACTGAGGTTGACCATTTTCTTGAAAATTGTTTTATTTTTCAAAACTGGACCATTTTCTGGGACCCAAAAAAGGAAAATGTTCAGTGCTCATAGCCTGACTTGCATGATTTCAAATCAAAGATCGAACAAGTGTGTTAATCCGACTCTCATTTTGGTCAAAATTGTTTTAGTAGAAAACCAAAGCAAAAAAAAAAAATGGTCAAAATGATGAACTAGGGGCACATTGAGTCAGGCGTTCTGTCTTTCCCCTGTCGTCAACATACTTGCCAGGAGGGCACTCTATCCAGCAGAAGAAATAGCTGTGAGCTAACGGCGTTGGGCATGAACCCGCGACTTCCTATTCATTCATCAATCACCTTGGGGAGGGACGAAAAATGAGAGAATAAAGAATAGAGAGGTGTAAGTTGAGAGAAAAGCAAGAAAAGAGGGTTTTGAGAGAAAAAAAAACGAGCCTGAGGGCCGAGTGATGTGAGAATCACACATCAGAAAGGGTGGGAAATATACCCGGAGGAACTGGCTCCTCAAGATTTTAGGTCTTTCATTGAACATGTCCGCGTGTCGTGTCTTCCGTTTTGTTCACCTCAACTTTTGTTTTGGGTCTTTTCCGAGCGTGTCTCGTTGTGTTTAGGTCGTGTACCCCTTTGTTTGAGTCCTTCCTGCTGTGTTCAGTTGTAGGCTCAATACCCGGTGGAAAACCCTTCTTCAATTTCAAAAATTGATAGTTTTGTGCTCAGAATGCTGTGCCATTCTCTACATTTGTGCAAAAACATAATCTGGTTCTTTCATACCAACTGCAGGGTTCACCCCCGATAAGTGTGAACAGGAAAACACGGGCCTCTTCGAAGCCTCTGGGTTTTCAGATTGCATCTGAGTGTGTTTCAACTTCAGTGGATTCAACCTTCATGGTCCGTCCTGTCTGATTTGAGCTTTTTGTTCAGAATTTGCTGTGTGCAGAATGAACCGAGTGTGGTGTTAGGGGCTGTATGCAGACTAATCCCCAACAGAGTATGGGTTGTGCGTTCAGTTTGAGTAGTGTGTTGCTTGGGTTGTTTTGCTATGAGGCCGTTTAGTTATCTGATCATTACAGTACAAATGCTCGATTTTTCAGACAACAGGTCAATTCCATTCACATTGAGGTGTAACATGATGTGATGCGATGCAATACGTGAGATATGTAAATGTAACGCTTTTTAAACCAAAAGTTTGTTCATTTCATTATCTTTTTCAAGTACATAGCTTTGAAAACAAAAATTTTCCTGCGGTAGTACAAGGTAATCTAACTACCAGCAAAGAGAAGAAAGAAAAAAAGAAAAAGAAAAAAAAAGAAAAGAAAAGCAACAATCTGGATCATCATCAGTAGTCTCGGGCCCGGGGATCTGTCCTCACCCTCTTCCTGGACGAAGGTCCAGGGGCATCGTTATCAGCATCGTCATCTGAGCCTGAGTCTGAGTCGTCTCCAACCTCCTCAGATGACCCGGCCTCTGCCTCTGCCTCTGCCTCGGACTCGTCATCATCATCATCATCGTCATCATCAGGGGTCGGCGCCCGAGAGCTACTCCCGACATGAACACGCCCCGCCCTGGTACGGGGACGTACAGCGTCTCCACGCCCTCCTCGAGCAGGAATAGAGGGCCCAGCTAGAACACCTCCCACAGTGGGAATCGGGAAAGGAGGCAGAAAAGTATAAGAGGCAAACGCATCAGTATGCCGTGAGCAGTTTATCAGTGCAGAATGCAATGCAACGTGCGAGTACAGAATACAATGTATGCAGTACAGTGTGCAAATGCCGTGAGCAGTTTACCAGTGCAGAATGCAGTGTATGAGTACAGTGTGCAAATGCCGTGAGTAGTTTATCAGTGCAGAATGCAGTATATGAGTACAGTGTATGAATGACGAGAGCAGCTTATCGAGTGTTGTGTTGTGCACCAGATTATGCGAAGCAGCTTATGAGTATGGTTTGAGGCCATGATCAGAAAAACATACCGGAATACTATAAAGGGCCAGGAGGTCGAAGGTCCGTTGTAGCATCCCCATCATGGAGGCATTCAACTCCAAGGACTGCCAGGTGTACTCGGAGGACGCCTGCAAAGGTATCAAAGGCATCAGTATTCTGCGGAATATCAAAATAAACTGAAATAAAATGACAATGCAAGATGCAAGAGGAAATAGTACATACCGGAGGTGGTAAGTCATAGAACCCGACCAACTCATGGTCAGCTGGAGGAGGAGCAAAGGGAATCTGGTACGTCGCCCCACCCTGTCCTCGGCATGTCAGTATAGTGGGCAGAGCAGGCCAGCTAACCCCCTGACCTCTTTGAACTCCGCCCCTACCGCGGACTCGAGCTCTCTTCGATGCTCCTGCTCCAGCCCCCGCTCCCGCTCCCGCTGCAGCTGCCGGCGCCGCTGGCCTCTCCCTCTCAGCCCGACGACCACCGCTGAAGGGTCACATAATGTAGGTCCGGACGTACTCTGCATAGTCGCCCTCGCCTCTGTGGCACTCTGCACCCAGCCGACGGTGTAGTCCCTCATGTGCTCAAAAGAGAACCCCTCTGTATGCCTCATGTGTGTAAAAGGCGGACCCGGAACTATCTGCTCCGGTAAACCCAGGGTCTGACATAAGAAACGCTTGCCTAGGTACCAAGCCCGACAGATCGGGCCTTCCAACAGAATCCGGCAACGGGCAGTCTCCTCTGCGCCCTCATAGTGATCCCTCACCACGGCTGGCAACGGAGCCTAAGGCCGCCAGGTGATCTGAAAATAAATGTGCAGTTTGTTATCTATTTGTTATCAAACATACAGTGCTAAGCGAAGCCTAAGCAAATTCTAAAGTTGAACATACCTTCGCGGCGGTGATGGTGTCGAAGTAGCGGCGGAAGAAAATAAAAGACTCCCGTGGTTTCCGCACGCATCGCACATCAAAGCGATGAGAAAAGGGGACGCCGAGTGGGGTCTCCACATCAGGTGCTGGGGCAAGCCTGGGAAAGTAGGCATACACCCATAACTGCAGAACAGATATAAGTATGACTATCAGATAAAGCAAAATACAAAATAAAGTAGAAATGGCAGAGCCGTGTGTTGTGCAGTGTATTATACAGAGTATACAGTGTGTGCAGTATACAGTCAAAGTAAAGCAGAATATATGTGTGCCGTGTGTGCAGTATATAGTCAGTGAGAGGCAGACCGTGGTATGTGCAGTATGCAGAATACAGAAAACGTGAAGCAGAAATATAAAAGGGGAAGAAGATGTACCTCCCAAGCTCGCCAGTAGCCGCCGAGAAGCTGTCTGCTGAGGCGGGAAGAAGAGCTCATGTAACCATACAATGTGGCCAAGCCTGCGCCACCCCAGTCATAGCGGCGGATCCGTCTGACATCCACCAGTGCGCTCAACAGGCATAGAGGCACGGTGTTCGCCCGGTCGGCGAAAAGAGTCGTCCCGAGCAGAAACATGATGAAGCCCCGCGCATACTAATCCACCTCCTCTGGGGTCATCTGCGCCTCCTCCGCCAAGGCTGGCTGAATCCGAAAATGGCTCTCGAACCAAGAGTACCTGACAAACCCTGCTTGAGCGAGGGGAGGCTGAGTGCCGAGCAGGTACAGCTGGGCAGCGTCCCACTCATCCATGTCAGTGTCGAAGGGGATCGGATCACCCCCTACCCTGATGCTAGTGAGCATCGAGAAATCATAAGGGGTCATTGTCATGTCCCTCGCAACGGAGAAGCGGAAGGAGTTGGTGGTATCCCACCACCTCTCCACTAAAGCGGCAAGCAAGGGCCTGCAGGTCGTAAGGTGGGAGAGCCCCCTGCAGAAGATGCCGAAACTGGCCTCGTCGACGATATGACGAACTGCGTCTGGAAGCTCTAGGTACCAATCCCGAGCAATGACATTCCCATACCCGCGGATGGTATGGGAATCACCCTGTAATCAAAAACAACAATTGCGAGGCAATATTCAAAATGCAGTTTTAAGAAGCATACAGGTATACAGCATGTGTGCATGTTTTCAAATTCGAACAGACATCGGGTGTCGGTGTACTTACAGTGAACTACAACGTGTAATGTGTCAGTGTGTTTGAGTGGTTCAGGGAAAATACAGCATGTGTGCATGTTTTCAGACTTAAGCAGATACCGGGTACCAGTGTGCATGCAGTAAAATACAGTGTGCGCCGTGTGTTTGGGTGATTCAGGGTCAGTGCAGTGTGTGTGCACATGTAAGTTTCAAACAGATATCGGTTGTAAGTTTGTTTGCAATCAACTATAGTGTACAGTGTATCGGTGCATCCGGGCTAAGCAGTTAAAGAACAGAATCAACTAATGGCAGTTATGTCCTACGTTGCGGAAGATAATAAAATAGAAGAAAGAATGTTACCTCGGAAGCGCCGAAGGACAGATGGGAGGTGGGCTCACGCAGGAGAAGCTCGGGTGCCACGCCCCTCTCGAAGCTCCAGAACTGGCGTAGTCCATCGGGGAGCATCACATGAATTGCAGGCCTGTAGGTCTCCAGATTGAACGGCCGGATATGAAGTGGTAAGGGGTCGGCGTCGGGATCCATCTCGAGCTCTGGAGGGGTCCCGCCTTGTGGAAGATCGTCTGCCATCTCGAAGAGAATGTGGAAATGGCCGGAAGTCAAAAAACCGAGCGAGAATGTGAAGAGTCAACAAAAAGTCAACCCCGAGAGGGCCGGAAAAGGCCGAAAAAGCCGAAGTGCAGAAAAGGCAAAGATATCGAGAAAAACTCAAGGGAAACAAGCCCTGAGTGGCGGAAATCGAAAAAACAACACCGAAATGAAATTTCAATCGGTTCAAAACGTTCGAAACGCAAGGGTAAACGCGAATCGAACGACGAAATGGAGGCTAGAAATGCAAGAAAGCGAAGAATCAAAGGAGGAAAATGATCTAGAGAGAGAGGGGGAGAAATTTCGAGCAAGGAGAAGTGAAGAAAATAGGGCTAGAAGCCCTATTTTAAAAGACCCGTGGCCAAATGACTGAACTGCCCCGATATAGGGACTTTTTGCCGGTCGGCAAAATATTGTGCCGATGGAAATTGTATGATGGCCGATGGACGGCCGGTGATTCATTTTGATGGCCGGTGGACATCCGGTGGTCTCCTATAGTGGTTTTGGAGCCTCCTACACCCTTGTTTGAGTTATGTGTGGGGTCCCAGGCCTTTAGTGCTCAAAACAGTGTAAAATAGTGCATTTCCGACGCTCAACTGGCCTCCGTTTTGACCTCAGATCGTGTCTTCTGTGCGTGGCACTCGAATTCATGGAAGGTGTATCCTTTCCGTATCCTTTTGGCTTTTACAAAACTCAAAAGTTGCCCCATGTGCATCACATATCAATTGCACTGTGTTGTGTATTTCAAATCAATCGCACTGTCTTGTGCACTCGCGTTGTCCAACGCATCGCGCTATTTTGCGCATCTCATTGCATTTTGCATGCATTCAAATCGCGCCATTTTGTGCATCTCATTGCATTTTGCATGCATTCAATCACGCTATTTTGCGTAGACAGCATGTTTTGCTTGCGTAGACCGCATGTTTATAATTAATTACGCTACTTGCGTAGACCGCATGTTTTGCTTGCGTAGACCGCATGCTTGTAATCAATTTCATTACTTGCGTAGACCACATGTTTTGCTTGCGTAGACCGCATGCTTATAATTAATTACGTTACTTGCGTAGACCGCATGTTTTGCTTGCGTAAACCGTATGTTTTGCTTGCGTAGACCGCATGTTTATAATTAATTACGTTACTTGCGTAGACCGCATGTTTTACTTGCGTAGACCGCATGTTTTGCTTGCATAGACCGCATGTTTATAATTAATTACGTTACTTGCGTAGACCGCATGTTTTGCTTGCGTAGACCGCATGTTTATAATTAATTACGTTACTTGCGTAGAACGCATGTTTGTAATCAATTTCATTACTTGTGTAGACCGCATGTTTTGCTTGCGTAGACCGCATGTTTTACTTGCGTAGACCGCATGTCTGTAATCAATTTTATTACTTGCGTAGACCGCATGTTTTGCTTGCGTAGACCGCATGTTTGTAATCAATTTCATTACTTGCGTAGACCGCATGTTTTGCTTGTGTAGACCGCATGTTTATAATTAATTACGTTACTTGCGTAGACCGCATGTTTTGCTTAGACCGCATGTTTTGCTTGCGTAGACCGCATGTTTATAATTAATTACGTTACTTGCGTAGACTGCATGTTTTGCTTGCGTAGACCGCATGTTTGTAATCAATTTCATTACTTGCGTAGACCGCATGTTTTGCTTGCGTAGACCGCGTGTTTGTAATCAATTTCATTACTTGCGTAGACCGCATGTTCTACTTGCATAGACCGCATGTTTGCAATCAATTTCATTACTTGCGTAGACCGCATGTTTGTAACCAATTTCATTGCTTGCGTAGACCGCATGCTTGTGATCAATTTTGTTGCCTGCGTAGACCGCGTGCTCCACTTACATGTCTGTGCCTTCACAGCGTTGTTATGCTTCCCACTTGCTTTGCGTTGTTACGCATTTCTAAGTACATTAATATGCATGCTATTAATCACATTGTACCGGTTAAGTTTGTTTTCTTTGCAGGCATGATATTGTATGTACAGTTCATTTAAGGTTGGTGCAACCCGACGAACCGGACAGGTATGGTATACTCCGAGTGGGACATGTCGAGAATCGCCACGGTCTAGGAGACCCTAAATCCTCTGAAGGTGCAAGTCCTTCGGTGTTTGTCGTGTCCGAACGACTTTTGATAAGTTGCATTATACATGTATTTCAAGCAACTCGCGTCATCGCATATTCAAGTTCACGTGCATCTTAAAAGCCGCGCATTGTCGTGCACTTCGAAATCATTCGTGCATCATTTGCATTTCAAAAAACTAACAAAAAATATAATTGCATTGTCATGCATCATTGTAAATAATGCATTTGTCATGCATTTCCACTGTAAATATTGCATTTCCATTCCATTGCATATTTGTAGATATTGCATTGTAGCTTGCACGCATTCACTGCATCACCTCCGCCTATGGCTCGCGCCTTTCCATGATTGGGCTGGGTCTGGTATGTGCCCATACTTTTCACGTCGAAACATAGTTCAGTAGACCGTTCTATGTTAGACACGGCTTGTATGTGTACATGCCTTTCCTAGGCAAGATTTGGTTTGGCCTATAGGCCATATCCATCGTATCTTTTCCATCCCAGTGCACATTGCATTGTAATTTGCATGCATTCATTGCATCACCTCTGCCTATGGCTTGCGCCTTTCCATGTTGAGCTTGGTCTGGTATGTGCCCATACTTTTCACGTCGAAACATAGTTCAGTAGACCGTTCTATGTCAGACACGACTTGTGTGTGTACATGCCTTCCCTAAGCAAGATTTGGTTTGGCCCGCGTGCCTTATCCATTGCCATTTTCCCCAGCATTTTCATTGTATATATTACATTGTAGTGTAATTTTTGCATCCAGCATTAGGATCATTGTCCTTTCCCCAGCGGGTCGTTTCCCCACCTTTGTCATTCCCCCTAATACTTGTTTTTGTGTCCGTCTACATTACTCATAGTTCTGTTGACCGTTCTATGGTAGACGGACTTGTTACCTCCATCAATCTATTTGACATAGGTGTGGTTTCGAACCGCTCATGATTGGATCATGATTCAATTGCATTGCATTTTCATTTGCATTTGTTCATACATAGTTTTGTATATATTGCATATTATTTTGCATTCATTTTTGCATTGTCATGCATGTTGCTAATAACATTGTACCTGTTAAGTTTGCTTTCTTCGCAGGCACGATATTATATGTACGGTTCATTTGAGGCTGGTGCATCCAGACGAACCGCATAGGTATTGTATCCTCCGAGTGAGACGTATCGAGAATTGCATAATTCTCTTACATCCTTTCTGCATTTGTAATGTAGTAACATTGGTGTATGCTAGCTTAAAACTGTCGCATGTGTGCTTCATTATAGCTTTCTTTGCATGATCATAAGTTATGTCCCGCTCTGTGCATTGTCTTGCATCTTGCCCCCGCCTTCGGGCGCATATCTTATTTGTCTTGCATGTTTGTCTGAGTCTTCGGCCTTGTCAAAAATGGGTCGTCTCTGGGCTTTGACATTCACTCCTGTCATTGTTATGACTTTCGAGTTCTGTCAAAGAGGGGCAACTGTAGACACCCCATTTTTTACCGTCCTCAAGACTTGGACGTCACCATCGGAACAATTGGTGATTACCCTTGTTCGTGTTCGTCTTGAGTTCCCGGAGGTCTCGGTTGCGCACCTTGCCTCAGGATCTCTCGACTCGACCGTGTTGTGTCTGGTTTTGCACCAAACACTTGTGTTTTGCCTTGGAGGGGCACGGAATGCCTTGTGAGGCATCCCCACACATCACCGGCCATGGCTTGAGGCCACCGGCCAGTGATTTTATGCCATCGGCAATGTATATTGTCGGTCGGCACTCTTTATTGCTGGTCGGCCATTTATTTTGCCAAAATGACAATTTTGAATGGCCGATCACTGTTCATCTACTTTTAGTAGATATTTTGTGCCAGCTGTGATAGCTGGCACCCACTCTGCTCCCCTCCATATACGTGTATGGAGGGATTTCCCTCTTGGATGGCTTGTTTTGGAAGCCTTACAAGAGAGAGTTGCCTATAAGAAGAGGGCTCCTCTCTTGGCATTAGGGTTAGAAAAAATTGTTAGAGAAGCTCTGGTTCTAGGTTTAGGGTTTTGTATCTATCCTATATCTATATCTCTCATTCTCTTGTATTGTGTGTGTTTAAGCCTTAGTTTTGTACACAAACACCTACTATTACACCTTCCCTTGACTATTGAGGTTCTAGGGGATTGTTTTCAGAGTTTTGAAGTGGTTTGGACCTAAGGAGACAGCTGGTCCACCATTTGTGAAGAGAGTCTACAAGGGTAAGACTTTTGTCCCTTTTTACCCCATTCTTGCATAGCTTTTTAGCCTATCTTGAAACTATTTTTGAGCTTTGTGTATAACATAAAAAAGTTCTATTTTTAGGCCCTCTAAATAGTTGTTTAAGGTTGCTTCAAGCTTTGGGGTTGTTTGACCCCTCTTAAGCCTTGTAAGGCTCCATTTTGTGCCATTTTGGGTGAGCTCCAAGACCTTGGTGTTTGGGCATCCTCGCCACTGAAATCTTGAGGGATTTCAGAGGTGAGGATGGTGCCTTGAGGTCCCAAGAAGGAGAGGGCCACCCCCTCTCCTTGTCCTTGAAAAGGACCATTTTTGCCTCTTAAGGGAGCACCTAGCTTATGCTCTTGTTGACCATGCCTTAGCTGTTATTTATGCTTATTTTGCCATGAAATAGCATTGTTTTAAGTTGGTTTTGGTACACCATGCTTGCTTAGCATACATGCCTTGTAATGCCATGATTTGCCTCAACATGTGCCTAGCATTTAGACTACCATGCTCATGTGTTTTGGCCTAGCTTTGTGAAGCTTCTATGCTTCTTTTAGTATGCTAAGGGACTGTTTTTGGTCATTTGAATCATCCATGCTTTGCTTTGTATAGCTACCATGCAAACCCTCTTGTATACCTTGAGCATTAACCCCTCTAGCATGCTATCCTTGCATCATTTCAGTGGTTTGGAACCACTTTTCATGTTATTTCAATCCTTGTGGCATGCCTATGTGCTTGCATTTAATCCCTCTTCAATGTGTTTAAAGGTTGTTACCTTATGCCCCTTGTTTAGACCTCGGAGTATGCTTGCACTTTTAGACCACTTAGATGCCATCTAAGTGCACCCTTGGCTTTGTTTAAGTCTGCATTTGACTTGTTTTAAGTCCCCTTAGCCTTGTGAGGTTTGGTGGACTTGACCTTGGTTTAAGCCTCCTTGGCTTGTCTTGAGCACTTAGGCCATTGTGGCATGTTTTGCTTGTCTTGTTTAAATTGATTTGGCATCATCTTATAACATGATTTTAGAGCTTAATGCATGCTATATGTCCATGTTTGCATCCTCTTGAGTGCGCTTGAGAATTGCTCTTTAATGCTTGAAGTGTTGGAGATCATTTGCATGAATGTTTGTGGGCCTATTAGTCCTTCATTTTTGAGCACCATGGCCACTGTTTTAGGCCTAATGAGGGCTGCCTAAACCATGCCTAAGTCCATCCTTTGCTCGTTTGCATGCTTACCTTGCACGTTTGCTTGCATACTTGCATAAATGCATTGTATGCCCATGTTGCATGCTAGCTCACATGCCTAGGTTGCACTCCATCTAGCATGCATGCCTTGCTCCTTGATTTAGTGATGGGAGTTGGGCCTTTGTTTGTTGGTTTGCATTGCATTTGAAATCAACATGCATAAATTGGTCTCTTGGGCCATCACGCATTGAAATGCGCGATTGATGGTCCGAGAACCAAGGACCATGTCCCTTTGAGTCATAAACATGATAAGGAATATGGTTGGTGCATACATTGCTTGAATTGCATTGCCATGCAAAGCTCTGTCCTCTGTTGCTGTCAAACAGATTCTGCAAGAACTTTTTGCCGATCGACTGCACAGAGTGCCGACCGGCAATCCATCGGTGGCCGATAGCTTCATTTGTGGCCGATGACCACCAAATCACAGCCGATGATATTTCCCTCCAGCCGGTGGCATTCCCCAACATCCAGTGAGCACATCCTGAGACTTTGGCAGTCTTCAGAGAGGCAGAGCAGGAAAAACAGAGGCAGCCTACGCATGGCAGTGGACTTCCGAGCAAGACCCGAACATGTGTGCATTGAGCCCTCTTCCCGAGGCCCTTTTTCTTACTTTTTTAAGCGTAGTTAATGTGTTAATTAATTAGGTAATTTGTAATAATTAATTAGCTTGCGAGTTAGTTAATTTGTACTATTCTTTCGGTCCCTCCGAGCTAGGGCGAATTTGTAATAAGTTTGGGTGAGTGTGTGCATGTCTTCCAACCCCCACTTCTTTCTCCCTTTTACTTACCTGCTTTGATGGTTAGTAATAGGTCATGTTTAATTTAGCATACCTTATGCTATGCATGCGTGCATCATTCATCAATATTGCATGCACCGGGCTCGGCGCATCATGCTAACTGCATTAGTATTTCAAATCTAACTTGAATACGTGCTACTTGTGCATTTTCACATGTCATTCATAGAATAACCGAGCCTACTCTAGTGACATTCTGTATGCGTTGCATTAGACATTTAAACATGGACTTGGATCATGCATTGATTGCTAACGAGTTCTTTGTTTTGGCACGGAGTACGATGTAAGTATTTATGCTTTAGCATCCTTGCATGCGTGTGAGTGTTGTCATGATAGCATGATTACCATGAGGCTAGCTGCTTATGTGATATAACTGTTTGAATGCCTGTGGGTGAAGGTTGGATTGTCTGAGTTGGAATAGCTCATTGAAATCCGTGTTTTAGCCTACTTGCGAGTTGCAAATTCCAAAACATTTTTTTTTCAAAACAAACGGATATGCAATGCTTATTTCCAAATTAGGCGATCTAGTCTATACTTTTGTGCTGTGCGCATAACACAGTAATTCTAGGCTAATAATCGGGATAAGAACACATAACGTTTTAAAAAATGGATATCATGGTTAGTAGAGGCCGATCTTCGGATCGGGCGAGAGGGGTGCTCATAGCTGACCTTCCCCAATCGTACCCAAGTTCCCGAGCCGAGGTAACTTTGGTGATGACGGACGCGTGGCCTTTGGCACTGAGTCAGGGTTTCCTAAATTCCCCCTTAAAAAATATTTAGGTGGCGACTCTGTATCTGGCAAAGCAGTCCATGTTTGGCACTTCTTTTCAAAAATTTGTTTCTCAAAATGATTTGTCGGATTTGGACTCTTTGGTTCAGATTAAGAACCGTAACACAAATTGAGTCCGAACTGTAACGAGGGCCTCACGCGGGCGCGTCTACAATCCGGTATTGGCATCTCTTGCCTCCTAGGCCTACCTCACCTACCACCGCGTCCTCGTCCTTACATCCTAATAAAGGTAACGAAGGACATTAGCACATTCATAAATGTGTCGAAGCTATAACACTCGCATCCTAATGCGTGGACAACTGTAATTCATTCCACGTAAGCACGTAATCACATAAGCACCTATGAATTTCATTTCCGGATAATGACTGTCCCATGGCGTTACTGGAGTTCTGGTTAGAAACAACATTGATCAAGTGCTTTTCCAACAAGACTCACAGAAACCCAAGGATTCAATCAACATCTTAGAAATTAAATCCCATACCCATATAGTCACACAAACATGTTATCACACAAGCACATAACATTACACCTAAGTCTCTAACAAGCGAGAAAAACCCATTGTGATACTAATCAGTTTCCACGTACCCAAAGTATTCAAACCTGGTACGCTCTGATGCCAAGTTGTAACATCATCGAATAAATACATAAATCTTACATTCTTGGCATGTATAAACAAAAGAGGAATAAACATATTCCCATTCATCAAAGTTTCAGTCCAAAAATATTACATGTTGATAACAAAAGAAATACCCTTCGGGCTTATTACTTTCCAAGTCAACACTTGGGTTCAACAAAAATAGAGTTCTAACTCTTTTCACAAATAAGCCCTTGGCTTGATTTACATGTAATACAAAAAAAAAAAAAAAAAAAAAAAAAAAAAAAAAAATCAACAACAACAAAAGGGTCTAACAGCCTCAAGCCTCCCAAGCTACGTCCTTGGAGGTGGCATGTCACCTGCACCTGAAAATGATGTCCCATATAGGGTGAGCCAACGCCCAGTAGAGATATGCTAAACATAATATGAGCAATAACTAAAACATTAGCATTTAATAAATATTTAACTCATATAAACCAACTTATAACACATTCAATTCCATGACAAATATGTCCATGTTTCATTTCACTTTCCTTTACTTATCCGATTCTCAATTCATAAACATGGCTCAGAACCTGCCCAAATAACTCAATGAGATTTCATCTCATATTAAAACACTTCCTTTACCCACATTTCAAATTCAAATGAGATAATGACTCATATCAACAATACTTTCAATTTCAAATGAGATAAGAACTCATATTAAACACTTTCATACTTCACAAATGATACACAAATTTACTGTATCAATCTCACATAAAACACTTCCACACTTCATATATGATACACAGATTTGTTGCATCAATGGAGTCCATCCCCTATCTCCTCCCAAATAACATCCGGTTTAGGAGTCCATCCCCTGTCTCCTCCTAAACCGTGGAGTTCATCCCCTATCTCCTTCCACACAATACAATGCATATAAACAATTATCATATACAAGTTCAATCAATACACAAATTAGGTGTATTATTCCAACCTTCATTTTCAATGACATATTCAACTGATTAGTTTTAGTTCACCTAATCATCATGCATTGTCTACAACAAACAAGACTGCCCTCCACCGGTAGCCCAAGCAATTATTTCTAAACAGATAATAAATGCATCAACAGATAATTTATCAACAATTCTCAAGGTGAGTGATTATTAAACCCAACTCCACCATTCTACTTCATAATGAGTCAATTTCATTATTTCCACCTCAATTTCATATTTCCATAATATTTCCAAATTAATTATATAAATTAATTCATAACAAAAATTAGGGCTTTCCTCCATTTTCCTCAACATTGACCCAAAGGCTCAAATATTAACAATAAACATCACCAATCTCATTTTAAGACCCAAGACATACATGTATGGGCTAGAATAACAAAACCCCTCTTTATAACTTTGAAACCCTAACACCCAAAGTTTTCCAAATCAACATTTGATCAAAATGACCACATGTCTATGTCAAAGACCATAAAGATGAGTAGTTATTCCTACCTCAAATTTGGAGCTCAAAGGAGAAGATGAAGAAAACTCGAAGTGCTCCAAACCAAGAAATTTTCAGATCAAAAGGTAGCTCTCACCAAGCTCCACACTTTTTACAAAGGCAGAAGGGTAGAAGATCACTCAAACTACATGAAACCCTAGAGAGAAGTTGAAGTTTAGAGTGAGGTGCTCTCCAATGGAGGTTTTGAAAAGTAAGAGAGAGGAAAGGAGTTGAAAAAGTGATACAAAAAGTCAGACTTTGGACTGATAGACTGCACTCCTCGCTCGAGCGTCAGACACAGACTCACGCTTGAGCGTGAAAATCGCTGCTCGAGCATTGATTGCACACTTCCAGAAGTTTTGCAGACCATGGTACCCGCTCGAGCGTCAGACTCCCCATTCGAGCGGAGGAACAAAATCAAAGGGACACGCTCGAGCATCAAAACTCTTGCTCGAGCGTCCGACGACCTGCAGAGAAAAATACTGGGAGATGGAAAATCACGCTCGAGCGTCAAAACTCCCGCTCGAGCGGAGAAGCAACAACAAAGGGCCCAGTCGAGCTTCAAAAGCCACGCTCGAGTGTGAAGGCCAAAATCTGGGCATCAACTTTTGGTTTCTAAACACAACCAACCTGTTTCAAACCTGCCCAACACATTCTAAAACTCAAATATAAGGAATTAAAAGATGACAACATGATATATACAACAACCAACTCCACGGAACCTAAGTCCGGATACAACAACCAAAGGAGAAAGAACCGGGATCGCTATATAATACCAGGGGTTCTGATCTTGTACTTCATCTATGGCAGCAATCAGCTCGTAGGTAGGCATGAATTTCTGTTCAATGATGATTGGATGCATCCGGACTCCAAAAGGGATGTCAATCATATAGGATAGAGTTGCTAATGAATCGGCAAACCTGTTGTTCTCTCTTAACAGATGGGCGAAATTCAGTTTCTCAAATTGAGGAATCAGAGCGTCCAAGGTCTAGTGATAGATTTTCATCTTTTCTTCTTTAATTTTCCAATATCCTTTAGCTTGAGATACAACAAGGTTCGAGTTCCCGATGACATCCAACCATTTTGCGCCTAGCTCCAGGGTAACTTCCAGTCCAACAATACATGCCTCATACTCTGCCTCATTGTTCGATACTTTGAATTGGAGTTTGAAAGCTAAAGGTATATGAGAATTGTCGGGTGCTATCAGTAACACCCTTATCCTGTACCCATATTGGTTTGACGCTCCGTTAAAGTACATAGTCCAGGTTTCTTCTTCAAGGTGTAGAATGGCCTCATCCTGGAATAGAAACTCTACTGCTTCATCCCCGTCCACTGCGTGATCAGCTAGGAACTCCGCTACCGCTCTTCCTGTCACTGACTTGCGCGTCATGTATTTCAAATCAAATTCGGAGAGGAGAAGCAACCAATGAGCTAGCCTACCCGTAAGCACTGGTTTCTCAAAGAGATATTGGATGGAATCTAATCTCGAAAAAAGTATTATAGAGTGAGCTAACAGGTAGTGCCTCAACTTCCTGGTAGCCCATACCAAGACCAGACAAGCCTTCTCCAGCGGAGTGTAGCGGGTCTCGTATTCTAGCATTTTCTTGCTTAGGTAGTAGATAGCCTTCTCCACTTTATCCTTAGATTCTTGTGCAAGCATGCAGCCCATTGTCGTTTTGGTCACTGATAGGTACAGAATCAACGGTTTCCCCAGCTCTGGCGGTAACAACACGTGTGGGTTTCGCAAATATTGCTTGATATGCTCGAAAGCAACTTGGCATCGGTCATCCCATTGGAACTTCTTTCCTTTCTTCAAGAGACCGAACAGCGGTTCACAAGTCAAGGTTAATTTTGCAATAAATCGTCTTATGAATTGCACTTTACCCAGAAAGCCTTACGCCTCCTTGTAGACGGCGCCCGCGTGGGGCCTCGCTACTACAGTTCGGACTCGACTTGTGTCACGGTTCTTAATCTGAACCAAAGAGTCCAAATCTGGCAAATCGTTTTGAGAAACAGATTTTTGAAAAAGTAGTGCCAAACATGGACTGCTTTGCCAGATACAGAGTCGCCACCTAAATATTTTTAAAATGGGAGAATTTAGGAAACCCTGACTCGGTGCCGAAGGCCACATGTCCGTCATCACCGGAGTTGTCTCGGCTCGGGAGCTTGGGTACGATCGGGGAAGGTCAGCTATGAGCACCCCCTTTCGCCCGGTCCGAAGACCGGCCTCTACTAACCGTGATATCCAGTTTTGAAAACGTTATGTGTTCTTATTCCAATTATTAGCCTAGAATTACTATGTTATGCGCGCAGCAAACAAGTATAGACTAGATTGCCTAATTTGGAAATAAACATTGCATATCCGTTTGTTTTGAAAATGCTTTGGAATTTGCTACTCGCAAGTAGGCTAAAATGCGGATTTCAACGAGTCTTTCCAACTCAAACAATCCAGCCTTCACCCACAGGCATTCAAGCAATTATAACACATAAGCATCTAGCCACATGTTAAGCATGCTGTCATGGTAACATTCACACTCATGTGATATGCTAAAGCGGAAATACTTACATAGTACTCCGTGCCAAAACAAAGAACTTGTTAGCAAACATGCATGATCCAAGTCCATGTGAAGTGCCTAATGCATCGCATACAGAGTGTTACTAGAATAGGCTCGGCTATCCTAAACATGTCATGTGAAAATGCACAATTATCACGTATTCAGTTTGGGAATTGAAGTATTGATGCAATTAGCGTGATGTACCGAGCCTAATGCATGCAATACAAATGCATGGATGCACACATGCATAGCATAAGGTATGCTAAATTAAACGTGCCTTAATCTACCATCGTAAGCAGGTAAATAAAAGGGAAGAAAGACGTGAGGTTGGAAGACATACACACACTCACGCACACTTATTACAGATTTGCCCTCACTCGGAGGGACCGAATAAATATTACAAATTAATTAACTACGCAAGCTAATTAAACATTACAAATTAATTAATTAACAAATGAACTAATTTAGGAAAACAGTAAAACGTCTCGAGAAGCGCGCCGCCATGCGCAAGCTGCCTCTGTTTTCCTCCCTTTCCTCCTCTGGAGGTTGTCAAAACCTCAGGACTATGTCCTTGGACAGAGGGGATCATCACCGGCTAGATGAAATTTCCACCGGCAGTGTTGTATGGCCGTCGGCACAAAGTTGAAGCTGTCGGCAGAGAAAATGGTGCCGGTCGGCACATTACACTGCCGGTCGGCAGAGTATTCCTGCAGAACCTGCAACTCACAGCAACAGAGGGCAAAACAAGGCATGGCAGCATATTTCAAGGCATGTATGCATCAACCATGTCTCTTATCATTGTGATAACTCAAAGGGACATGTGCCTCGGTTCTCGGACCACCAATCACGCATTTCTATGCATGATGGCCCAAAGAACCAAGTATGCAACTTTGGTTTCAAATGCAATGCAAACCAATCAAACAAAACTCCCAATCCCTATCACCCAAGTCAAGGGACAAGGAATGCATGTAAGATGCAATGCAACCTAGGCATACAAGCTAAGGATGCAACATGGCATGGCAAGGCACTTATGCAAGCATACAAGCATGCATATGGCAATGCAAATAAATGGCAAGATG
Source organism: Camellia sinensis (assembly GCF_055761805.1). NCBI lineage: Eukaryota > Viridiplantae > Streptophyta > Magnoliopsida > Ericales > Theaceae > Camellia > Camellia sinensis. The sequence goes on along the minus strand of NC_138962.1, from coordinate 173,936,131 downwards.
GACTTATACATGAATTAGGCAGCTCTAATAAGGCCTAAAACAGTGGCCATGGTGCTATAAAATGAAGGCTAAATGGCATGCACACACACATGCACATAAGGGCCAACACTTAAGCACAAATCAAACAACATTCAAGCACACTTGAAAGAAGGAATCATGGACTAATTAGCATGCAACATAAGTATTGAAATCATGTTAGGATGGTGCCAAACCAAGCAACAAAATCAAGCCAAAACATGCAACAAATAGTCCAAGTGTTCAAAGCAAATCAATAAGGCATTGAACTACACTTAACATGACCAAACATGGCATGCATTAAACAACTAAAAACAGATTTTTAGCATGTTAAAACAAGGCCAAAGGACTCCTTAGATGGCATCTAAGTGGCCCAAATTCAAAGGCATACACCATGGCCAAAACATGGAGCATTGCAACACATGCTTTCAAAGCATTAAAGAGGCATGCAAGGCAATCAAACAAGCATGGAAATGGGACTGAAATGACATGTAGAATGATCCCAAATCACCAAAACAATGCAAAGATGGCATGCTACACATGCACATACTCAAGGCCAACAAGCCCAAATACAAATGAGCTATATAATGCATGCAAAGGTCGACCCAAACGATTATGGACAGAGCTAAAACGTGGCAAAATAAGCACATAATCTTCACAAATGCAAGCCTAAAACATGCTCCAACAAGGCTAACAACCTAGAACATGTCAAGGCACAAATAAGGCATTACATGGCAACTATGCTAAACATGCATGAAGTTCCAAAACCAACTTAAAATCATGTTATATCATGGATATATAAGCATGAAAAACAAACCAAACATGCTCAACACACACTCAAGCATGGGCTTCCTTAAGAGGCCAAAACATGCCCTTTTCAAGGACAACAAGGAGAGGGGGTGGCCCTCTCCTTCTTAGGACTTCAAAGCATCATCTTCACCACTGAAATCCCTCAAGATTTCAGTGGTGAAGAGACCTCAACACCAAAATCCCGGAGCTAGCACAAAATGGCTCAAAATGAGGCCTTTTGAGGCCTAAGGGTGGTCAACAACCCTCAAACAACAAAACACTCTTAATAAACAACAAAGAGGGCTTAAAAACAGAACTTTTTTATGTTATACAATAATCACAAAAACAGCTCTAAGACTAGTAGAAAATCAATGCAAAAATGGGGGAAAAAGGGGCTAGTTTCTCACCCTTGTAGTCCTCTTCAAAAATGGTGCTCCAATGGCCTCCTTAAGCTTGAATCCAACACCAAAACTTCAAAACACACTCTTTAGAACCTCAGCTCCAAGAGGAAGGTGAAACACTAGGTGTTTGTGTGCAATAGTGAGACACAAAACACCTAGTGTGCAAAATGAGAGGGAAAGAGAGATAGGTTGTGTATGTCTAACCCTAACCCTAGAAAACCAGAGCTTCTCTCTGTATTTTCCTCTCTCAAAAATGTCTAAAAGCCTTTTTTTGCCTTAGAGAGAGCTTCTCTCTATATGCCTCTTGTAAAGCTTACAAGACAAGCTTTGCAAGAGGGAGATCCCTCCATACACGTGTATGGAGGGGAGCAAAATCAATACAGCTGTCTAAAAATATCTGCAAAAGCAGATGAACAGCAGCAATCGGCCGGCAAAAAATGCCATCTTGGCCAAAAAAAGTGCCGACCGGCACAAAATAGTGCTGACCGGCAACAAAGAGTGCCGGCCGGCAAACTATATTGCCGGTGGCAGCAAAAACCAGCCGGTGGCATCTAGCCACTGCCGGTGAAGGGTGGGGATGGTCTACAAGCCCCACTCTGCCTCTCAAAGGCAAGATGCAAGTGTTTGGTGCAAAACCAGACACTAAACGGTCGAGTTCGGGGATCCTGAGGCAAGGCGCGTGAGCCGAGACCTCCGGGAACTCCAAATGAACACAAACATGGATAATCACCGAGTGTCCAAACGGTGACGTCCAAGTCTTGAGGACGGTCAAAAATGGGGTGTCTACACTCATTTTTAGTCCTTGGTGGTGGCATTTCTAAGATGGCATTGATTTGGAAGGATCGACCTCGATGCCCCTCTGTGTGATCAAGAAACCCAACATTTTCCCTACTGTGACACCAAAAGTACATTTCTGAGGATTCAGCCACAACCAATACTCTCTGATCCGTTGGAAAATTTTCTTTAAGGCGGTGTAGTGGCCCTCTCTTTCCTTGGACTTGACAATCATGTCATCCACATACACCTCAACCTCTTTGTGGATCATATTGTGAAAATTCATGGTTGCAGCCCGTTGATATGTAGCCCCAGCATTCTTCAAACCAAACGGCATCACGCTATAATAGTAGGTTCCCCACAAGGTAGTGAAAGTAGTTTTCTCCTTGTCTTCGGGTGCCATCAAAATCTGGTTGTAGCCTGAAAACCCATCCATAAATGAGAGCAGTGCATGCCCAGCAGTGAAGTCCACCAATTCATCGATATGGAGCAGAGGAAAGTCGTCCTTTGGATTGGCTTTGTTCAAATCTCTGAAGTCCACACATACCCAAATTCTGTCGTCCTTCTTCGGCACTGGAACTATATTGGCTAACCAAGTTGGATGCTCAGATACTAACAAGAACCCTACGTCAATCTGCTTGGTGACCTCTTCTTTGATTTTCAGAGCCCAGTCCAGGCGGATCCTTCGAAGCTTCTGCTTAACAGGTTGGGCCTCTGGGTCAAGAGGGATTCGGTGCTATACAATCTTAGGATCGATTCCAAGCATGTCTTCGTAGGACCACGCGAAAACATCTTTGAAATCTTTTAATAAAAGCGACTAAGCACTCGCGTTCCTCAGAAGACAATGTGGACCCGATCTGGACCAGCCGCGGGTCCTTCTCAGTACCAACATTAATTGCGGTGATTTCATCAACCAAAGGTTTTACAAACCTCTCTTGCTCTTGATCAAGCAAATATTTCAAAACCGGAGGAATTTCTTCCTCGTCGTTTTCATCAAAGTTTTGAAAGTCCTGATTAATGCAATAAACTAAAGGCACAGAAAAGTACTCAGAAGCCACAACTGTACAATTTTCATTAATAACATCCAGCCCATCTGATCCTTCGGTTACAACCGACTCAAAGGAAAAAGAAAAAGACGACCTGGATAGGATAGTGGCATCCGGGTTATCAACCCTAGGAATACCTGACTCTGACTCAGAAGAACCGAAATCTGATTCCGACTCCACAAACTCTGTGGAATCAGATTCTGGTTCACTACCTGACCTAGAACTGCTAGATAAAAAGCCTTCCTTGTACTGCCAGATGAGGGAAGGTGCGATGGATGCATCGAGAATGCCAGAAAGTGGGCCCGCAGCCGCTAGATCCTTGATCATGAAAACTGAGAAGTTATCCCCCAAGCACTCCGATAGGATCTGAGGATTTGAGAGGAGACAAGCCAGCGCTGCTCCTATCTCAATTTCTGTGTTCTCGGACTCTTTCTCTTTGCACTGCTCAGCCTCAGCTGGTGGGTCTGTCTACTTTTCGGCAACTTCATCCCCTAACAACTGCAAGTCGAAAAAGATCTCGAAGTCAGGCAAGCGTTGCTTCTCTGAATTGAGCCAGGGCTCCGGAAAGCCACAAAACGGAAAATCTTCCCCCTCCCAGACAAAGTGTCCATTCAAGGTCCCTGGGATAGGTCTGTGCACTAGCTCAGAGTGCTTCCTGGCTTGCTTTGCCTTGGCCCTTCCGGCCATTTCTCTTCCGTTCCTCGCCCAATCCTCTTTGGTAGGCAGATAACCTAAACCAAAAGTATATGGGTTATGTGGCACTTCAGCCAATGCTGCGACGCCCTTCCAGCCACTCCATCCTAATTCCATTATGGGCATGTGTTGAGGCTTGTTCATGAGATAGAAAGATTGTGCACTGACGTACAGTCCCTCATCAACAGCTAGCATATCCTATACAACCTGAGCCTCAGCCAAGGGGAATCCTGACAAAAACACATCCCCCACACCGTGCTCAATCTCTAGAACTGGTGTAGAAACCTCTGGCAGTGGATGTATGGACGAGTTCCCAAAAACAATTGCTACCCCCTTCCCGTAGGGGTACTTCAGCATCTGGTGTAAGGTGGAAGAAACGACTTTCACCCGGTGTAGCCACGGCCACTCAAGGAGTAGATTGAAGGTGGCTGGAACATCCAAGACATGGAACTCTATGTCTTGTTGCCCTGGGCCAACCTCAGTCTTGATTTGTACCATTCCCATCACCTCCCGACTGGTGTGATCATAGGCCCGTATCACCTGAGCTGTAGGCACAAAATCTACGGGGTTCAACCTGATTCCATACGCTGATCTCGATGGACATACGTTGATTACAGATCCCGTGCCAACCAGGACAACTGGTATCCATTTCTCTCTACACTCCACGGAGATATAGAGTTGCTTGTTATGGTCGGAGCCCTCAGGCGGTAGTTCTTTGTCGGTGAAGGTCAAGGCCGGGGAAGTTCCACCTGGGAAAACCAACCCTACAAAATGCTCGGGTGTTGTATCAATTACAAGCTTGTCCCTATCCATGGCTGTAAGGACGACCTGTTTGTGAACCTACGAGGCCATAAGCAGTCCCCAGATGGAGATGTCTGCTTGAATTTTCTTTAGCTGTTTCAGCACAGCTTCCTCTAGTAGTTTTTCTTTCTGCCTCTCTACTTCTTTGTCATTTCCGGATGCCTCCGGCTGGTCTAAATGTAGGGGCTTAAAGTACCGCCCACTTCAGGTCATATGGTCAATCTCCTCGACATACCAGGTGTCATCCGGTTGGTTCTGACCCTAATCTTCGTCAGTATGGGGAAGACGCAAGTCGTCGTGTTCCCACCACATCCCAACGGCAACCGACAGGCAGCTGTCTAGTTCCGTTGTAACTGTTTCTATGCTCACAGCACACTTCGCGCCCTCAGGTGCCTTGGCTTTTCTAGCCCTGTTGTCATTATCAACCTTCTCTTGCCCAAACCGCTTCAGTGCGGCTTCTTGCTCCGTATCGGCTGTACACAGATTGCCCAAATCCCAAGCAAAATTCTTCGCACCGGTGCTCTCCGACGCTTCTTTCTGGTTCTTGGCCATTCCGGCCACTGCAAATGTTCCTGCTTCTGATTTCCCCTGTTCTGATTAAGGCACGTCAACAATATCTGGCTCGTCACTGAGCCACCTTATGGTATCTGCTGATCTATTCAAGTTGAACCAGTTGATATTCACATCCCTCGGATCCTGCTCGTCAAAGAACTGTAGAACCAACACTCTCATTTGCCTTCAAAGTCACCCTAGTTCTGTCTTCAACTGTCACCACCACTGGCTCGGGTTGGGTTAGAGAGGTGCTCAACATGCACAAGTCTATGCTGTCTGGGATGAACACCTCAGGCTTGGGTAGGTGGGAGGAAGTGATGTATATGCTTGGGTCATATGGAATGGCCGTGGTTTGGATTAGGTTGATATGCTTGGGTGGTGGAGCTTGGTTTTGTGGTGGGAGTGGGTTGGTGGTGACATTTGGCTTATCGGGAGGCACAATCACCTTGTTGTCAATGAGATTATGAATCTCATGACGCAGTCTGAAGCAGAGGTCGGTGTCGTGATCGTGCTGCTGGTGAAAGGCACAATATTTAGTCAAGTCATGCTTTGGACGGAGAGGATCGGGTAGAGGCCGTTGTTTTAACGATTTCAGATGTCGTTTTCGGAGTAAGACACCCAAAGCTTTAGACAAAGGCATATAAAGCAGGGTGAAAACCCTCTTGCCTTGGGGTGGATAGTTCAAAGTTTGGAGGTTTGGAGTGGATGTACCAACAAAGGGAGTGGCTGTTTTTAGAGTGGTGGTGGTTACCATGCTGACGTCAGAAGTCCTTGTGGCTGTAGCACTACTCATACCTGCATTCGAACCACGTACAAACGCCCTCTTGGGCTGTTCCTTCTCTTGGTCGATCAGACCTTGCTTCATTGCATCTTCAATCTATACCCCAATCTCGTGTAAGTTAGCAAAGGTGAGAAGGGGTAAGATGATCATTTTCTTCATGAGCTTGGATTGAAGGTTGCACACAACCATCCTTATCTGATCTTTCTCCAGTGGCCGGGTTGTCATCGTGGAGGCCTTAGCCCTCCATCGAGTGACAAAGTCAGAAAAGCCTTCCTTCGGCTCTTGCCCGGTCGCCCCAAGATAGCAACTCGTGACCTCGATCTGGGTGTCGTATGAATATTATGCGACGAAGTTATGGGCCATCTCCTCCAAACTTCTTTTTACTGAGTCCTCCAGCTTGGCATACCATATGGTCGCAATTCCCGACACGGCCCGACCAAAGAGTGATAGTTTCTGGAGTCTCGTCAAGCCCATCGAGCGCAGAATATCAGAAAACAACCTCAGATGGACCATATGATCGCCTGAACCATTAAAACGATCTACGTGAGGCATCTTGAACCTGTCTGGCAAGGTCACAGCCGAATCAGTGTATCCATCTTCTATGTCCGGGATCGAGTTAACTCCCTGTACTCGCTTGAACAGCTTTTCAAGCTTACTCACTTTCAGCGCAGTTGGATCCACTTCAAATTCAAACGGCGCATCCACTGTATTAGCTGGTGCTTTAGGTAACTGAGACTGGACTGGACCTATGGGAATGCCTGTATTTTTCTGGACGTGAGCTGCATCCCCGGGTATCAGAACCCTAGGTAGGGTGGGGGTGGATGCGAAGTAGACGCTCCGGCTTGTGGGGCTGTTGTTATTGTTGGAGCTTGGCAATTAAGTCTGCCTGTGGAGCTACAACCTCCGCCTGATGTGTGGTAACCTCCGCCTGGCAGGCAACATCCCGTTGCATGGTCTGCATGGTCTCTTGAAGTTGACGCATCATTTCTTCCATACCGGCCATAAGGTGTTGATCTATTTGAACAAATATAGGTAGAAGCAGATATCTCAGCCCAACTATACACAGGTGAGGTGGATAATGACCGCTGATCTAGTGGCCGCTATACTGATGATCTGTGCCTGGATGACCCCCGTCTAGTTACCGGTGGTAATGAAACAAACACTGGTCGTCCGTCAACTAAATCCTCAGATCGATGAACTCTGCCAACTCTAGTCCAGAGCGCTTGGGGGGTATCTGCCTCGTCAAAAGCAATGATGCCATACTACCTTGCAAAAACATAAATAAAGAAAAAATAAGGAAACAACAATTAGAAAAACAGACTGCATTTCAGCTTAGATAAAGACAACACACAGTTGATATCAAAAGCTGGATAAATTGTTCTCAAGACTGATCATTGCCCCCAAATCATTACCTCAAATCTGATACCCCCAAATACTGATGTCTTCAGATTGATACCCAGACTTGTAACTGATACATACATCCTGTAGAGACACACCCTAACAACACATATCAAGCAAGTAAGAGCCAAAACACCCCTATGGTGGGGTAGGGTTTCCCAGTCCTATTTTGTCGGGAGCTAGGGTTTTACTATGCACTCAGCGGTTTCAAACAACCTACATTCGAGTAAGCAACCTATCCTAGTTTGGAATGGTCTCTACGGCTTTCGATATGCGACTAGGTTGAATGGTCGAAAAGGGTGCCTCGGTAAAAACCATGGTTTGTGTTTCCATCGTGGCAGAGCCCGTAACCGGTCAGCCTTATGGCACGCTTTTCCAAGCAAGCCTCTAACAAACCGTTCAGGAATAGCAGATGGCAAACACTGTGACTTAAGCGCACCAATGCAAATGCAATGCAAAGAGACACATGATTGTAAACAAAACAGCATATCATAATGTTCGAGTCAAGCTATCTAAATCCCCAGCAGAGTCACCAAAAACTGCAGATCGCCCCGAACTCACTCCTCGCGCCCCCCTTTCGGAGAGGGCGCGAATTGGGTTCTAGCTACTACAGTTCGGACTCCTATCACGGTTTTGAATCTAATCTCACAAAGTGCAATATAAGAATGATAAATCACCAAAGAGTCCATATACGGCAAATTGCTTTGGAAAATCAATTTTAATCAAAAAACACCAATCATGGATTGCTTGCCAGATTTCAGAGTCGCCACCTAAATATTTTATTTTGGGAAATTTAGGAATCCCTGACTAGAGCCTAAGGCCACGTGTTTGTCATCACCAAAGTTGCCTCGGCCCAGAAACTTAGGTACGAGAGGGGAAGGTCCTAAAATGAGCACCCCCGCTCGCCCGATCAAAGGATCGGCCTCTGCTAACATGATATGTTATTTTTGTAAACACATGTGTTCTTATTCCGGTTTATTAGCTAACTTACTATGTGATGCGTGTAACATACAAGTATAGACTAAATCACTCAATTTGGAACAAAACATCTCATGCTTGTTTTTCGAAAATGGTTTGAAAGTGCTACTCGCAAGTAGGCTAAAGCTCAGATTTGCCACCCTCAAGTGGGCTTAGAAAAACAACATGATGTGCCACTCTGCAAAGTGGGCTTAAAACTCAGATGAATTGTCCCAATTCAAGCAACGAAGCTTTCATCCACAGGCATTCATGCAGTTATAGCAATTAAGCAAATAGCCTCATGGCAAGCATGCTAACATGGCAACACTCACACTTATGCAGTGATGCTAAAGCGTAAACACTTACAGTGTACTCCAAGCCAAAACAGGGAACTAGTTAGTAATCATGCATGATCCTAACTATGTCAACAATGCCTAATGCAACACATGCAAAATGCAACTAAATAGGCTCGGCTATCTAAGATGGCATACGAATGCAACAATTTGATAACATGTATTCAAATAGGTATTGAAATACAATGCAGTTTGTATGATGCACCAAGCCCGGTGTATGTAACACAAGTGAATGATGCACGCATGCATAGCATAAAAGTATGCTAATCGAAACATGCCCTAATCTAATCACTGAAAGCGGATAAATAAAAGAGAGAAAGAAATGGGGTTGGAAGACATGCACACACAGAAGCATGCTTATTACAACGATATACCCTTTCGAGGATGGGTCCGAATAAATAGGATAAGCTACTCTAAGCTAAGCTACTTATTACAAACCAATAATTAACTATGCTAAGCTAATTAATTACAAATCGAATTGTAAAAAAATTAGCTATGCTAAGCTAATTAGAATATTACAAAGATGAATTAAATTAGCTAAGCACATTAACTAATTAATTACAAAACTAGCAAATTTACTAGCTAAGTAAAGTAGTTAAAATGGCCTCGAGAGCAAGGGAGAGATGCATGCTCGGTTTGCTTCACCCGGAAATGCACTACCTAGCTATGAGTTACCTCTGTTTGCACTTGCGGTGATCTCGGAACATCAAACACACTTTCAGGTTGCATTTGCCCCAAAACAGGAGCATTTTGGAAAATTTTGCCGCAGGTGGTCGGCAGGCTAGTGCAAGTGGCCGACCTGCCTCTTCCCTTTCCAGAATCCCAACTTTGCTGCAACAGAGATCAACAAAGGCACATCAATGCATTTGCATGGAAATGTGTGTGCAACTACTCTCTTTATCATTTCTCAAGCTCAAAGGAGCGTAGTACTTGACTCTCAAGCCACCAACCACGCATCTCAATGGATGATGGCCAAAGAGTCAAGCTCGCACGATGTTAATGAATGCGTACATAAGACTCGAAATGTCGTCAGTCTATCATGCATGATCAAGGGTGACGACAACCAAGAAACACAACACGTTTCATCACTTTGAGTATGAAACGTGCCACATTCCTTGTCTTTGGATTAACGTTCGATCCAAACACAATGCAATGCAAACAACATGCTTATCTTACACATATTTTACTTGGTCTATTTCTTGCTTACTCATTTTAACTTATCAATTAGTCCATTAATCGGTTAAGTCCAAAGTGCTTGTCCTCTAATGGGAAAGATGGCAGACATTTCAATGCTAAAATGGCATGCACAAGACTCTATCATGTAAGCAAAGCATACAAGGCATGTTAAGGGGCCAAGAGCACTAAAGCAAATGAAGAATATTACACATGAGGCATGCACTATCAACCTCAAATGGTCAAACCAGCTATGGATAGACCTAAGATACTCCAAAACAATGGCCAAAACACACCAAAACTTAGACACAAAAAAAAAAAAAAAAAAAAAAAACAAGAAATGCATGCTCATGTATTGGCTTATGAACAAAGTACAAAGCTCATCTTTCAAAAGCAATTAAAGAATGATATACATGAGAGTATAACAAGGCTACATGCTCTGAAATTACATGTTAGATAATGCCATATCATGCAAATATCACAAACAAGGCATGCTAGAGGGCCCTAAGCATTAGGCTAGTTAAGAGCACCACACAAGAGGCATGCAATACATAGCCTAGACAACCAAATTAGCTCTGGACAGAGCTCAATCATGCCAAATCAAAGGCCAAAACATCTTGATAAGGTAGCCCAAAAGCCTAGACAAACATGCATACAAATTGGCTCATGAGCAAGGCATAAGGCACATCTCTCAAAAGCATTGAAAGAGTAGAACATGTGAGAGTGTGAATACACCATATAAACTGAAATCATGCAAGAAATGAGGCCAAGGCATGCAAACAACTCAAGCAAGGCATGCTAGAGACTTTGAAACTCAAAGCTAGTTAAAGGCCTTTACATCACAACCATGCACAACAAGTCTCACATGACCAAGGCCACTCAAAACAGAGTTAAGGCATGCTAAAATAATGACAAAGACATGTTGAGATAGAGCTAACATAAGCTAGGATGATAGGCATAAAGCATGAAACATGTTAGGCCAACAAATAGGATTACACTACAAGTATAAGATGCAAGCAACCAATGACCAAACTAACCAAAAACAGAGTTATGGTAGCTCCAAAAAGTCACAAAATCATGCTTGAGCTAAGTCACAAAAGAGTAGAAAAGCATGCTCAAGTATAAGGCCAACAACGCATGCAAGTAAGACAAAAGAAGAGGGGACTACCCCCTCCTATTTTGACCCTCAAAACAAACTTTTTACCACTAAAATTCCTCTGAGTTTCAGTGGTTAAAAGGCTAAGTAAGGGGGGATTCAAAAGCTTAGAGAGTTGGCTTAAGAGGCTTAACAAGCCAAAGAGCAAAATAGGGGAACCACCCCTCTAACCAAACAAGGCTCAAACCAACATTTTAATGCCCAAAAATTAGAGTTTTAAAGATCCTAAAACCATCCTTTAAATAGCATGCAAAGGTGGTTAAGCTCTTAGTCAAAACAAAGCTTTAAAAGAGACAAGTGCCTTACCCTTGAAGCACAGCAGCAAGGAGGAAACCTCAACAACAATTCTAAACCAAAAGCAATCCAAAGACCTCAAATGAAGCTCCAGTGGACTTTAGCTCCAAAGTAAAGGTGTTTAACTAGGTGTCTTAGTGCAAATGTATGAAGAAAACACACTTTTAGACTCAATATAACACAATATAGAGAGAGAGTGAGAATTTTAGAGAGAGGGAGATTTTAGCTCTGAAAAATCTGAGCCCTCAAATAGGGGAAGGAAGCTCTCCTTTTATAGAGCAAGCAAGCAAAAAGCTTGCTCAATCCCTCCCTCCACAGCTGGCATAAAAGATTTGAAAATATCTAAAAAGGAGAAAAATTGGCCGCCGGCCAGTTAAAGTGGCCGGTCGGCCACCTCCCCCAGCTGGCCGGCAACTCCAAGTGGCCTACAAGGAGGAAAAGTGTCCGGCAGCCCTTTCCCTCCCTTAGGCAAGAGACAAAAGGTTTGGCCCAAAAAACCAAGGCCAAAACACAAAGTGTTAAGAGGCTGAAAGACAGGGCACTCGGCCGAGACCTTCAGGCGCTCGAAACAAGCACAAACATGCACAATCATCGCGTGCGCAAATGATAACATCTGAGTCTTAAGGTCGGTCAAAAATGGGGTGTCTACACATATATCTCTGTCACACTCTCACTTATATCACTCTTTCATTGCTTTTGAGAGTTGTGCTTTGAGCTTTGTTTGTGAGCCAACATGTGAGCATGTTTTTCTTGCTTTATATGCTTCAATTCCAGCATGATTTAGCCACTGTTTTGGAATGTTGTAGCTCTGTTTTGAGCTGGTTTGGTCAGTTGAGCTTGATATTGCATGCCTCTGGTGTAGTGCTCTTCTTTAACTTTAATGTTTTTGGCTTTTAGCATGTTGTGCATGTGTTCCTTGCATGCTTAGCATCATTTTGGCATGCCGTTTTAGCACTAAAAAGTCTGCAATCTCCCTCATTTCTTCATTTCTCTATTTGTTTTGAGGGTTAGTTAACCTTATGATTGTGTTTAAGCTTGAGATAGAGCTTGTGCTCAATGGCTTTAACTCTCTTTAAGGGTTCCTCCTAGCCAAAGGCATGAACTCTCTCATGTCTGAAACCATTCTTTGGTTAACTCTCTCTCTCATTAGAGGACAATCACCTTGGACAAATTGACTAAAGAACGGCTTGGTAATGTTAAAATGTGTAATCAAAATTGGACAAGTAAAATATGAACAAGATAAGCATATTTTGTTTCATTGCATGTGTTTGGATTAGACATTAATCCAAACACAATAAATGTGGGACATTTCATACTCAAAGTGATGAAACATGTTACGTTTCTCGGTCGCCGTCATCCTTGATCATGCATGATAAGATGATGGCCATTTGAGTCTTATGTGTTCATTTATTAACTTGTACAAGCTTGGTTCTTTGGCCATCATGCATGAAAATGCTTGATTGATGGCTTGAGAGTCGAGTGCCATACTCCTTTGAGCTTAAGACATGATAAGGAGGTGGCAGTACATAAATACATTGTTTTGCCTCTGTTGTTCTCTGTTGCAGCAAAACCAGAAGCCTGGAAAAATGGGTGGCTGACCGGCCACTTGCACTAGCCGACTGGGTAGGTGAGGTAGCTGACCGGCCACTTGCAGTAGCTAACCGGCCACTTGCAGTAGCTAACCGGCCACCAGTGCAAAGGTTGTCCAATGTGTTCATGTGTTGGAGCAGAGGCAGTTTGGATTGGAATATTGGTTCAGTGTTCAGAGGTCAAGGTGAATGCAAACAAAGGCAGCCGTTGGCTAGGCAATGAATTTTCGGGAGGACGCAACTGAGCATGCATGTCTCCCTCACCCGCGAGGCCACTTTATCGCTTTATTAGCTAGTTGTAGTTGATTATTACATGTGTTGTAATTAATTAGTTTAAATATGTGTTGTAATATTTTAATTAGCTTAGCATAGCTAGTTATTCCATTGTGTTGTAATAATTAATCAGCTAGAATAGTTAAATTAGTTGTTTTGTAATAATTAGCTTAGCTTAGTGTAGCTATTTGGACCCTCCTTCGCGAGGGCGTAATGTTGTAATAAGTGTGCGTGTGTGTGTGCATGTCTTCCAACCTCACATCTTTCTCCCTTTTATTTAACCGCTTTTGATGGATAGATTAGAGTCATTTTCGATTAGCATACCTTATGCTTGCATGCTTGCATCATTCATTTGTCTTGCATGCACCAGGCTCAGCGCATCATTCAAACTGCATCGTATTTCAATACACTTCTTTGAATACGTGTTTCAAAGCATGTTATCAAGTGTTGCAAATATCATGATTAGATAGCCAAGCCTATTTAGTTACATTATTGTATGTGTTGTATTAGGCATCCTGTATGGTTCTCACACTAACAAGTATGATCTCATTCATTAAGGGCTTAGCACGCCTCTCTTTCTCTCATATGATCAAATTTTACAAAAGCCGAGGAATTCCTTCCTCTTTATTTTCATCACAATGTTCAAAAAGTTTTGAAAAACTCGGGTCAATATAATGATTTCAAAGCACAGAAAAGACACAGTTCTGGTCAAATACTGTCATCTTATTAAGAACTTCTGGCACAACTGGTACAAGGCAGAAGCAAACACAAGAGTGTGAAAATCACTGCTGTCCATTCAAATCTGTTGGCATTACTGGCTCCAAGGCAGAAACAGACTCGAAAAGGCAAACGCAAAACAAAATGGTGATGCCCGAGATAACACCCCCAGAATCACCCGACCTTAACAAAACAGGATTGACTCGATACAACAAGACAGACTCAACAGGATTGGCTTAATACAACGAGACAGACTTAACAGGACTGACTCGATACAACAAGACAGACTTGACAGGACTGACTTGATACAACAAGACAGACTCAACAAGACTGACTCAATACAACAAGACAGACTCAATAGGTTTGACTCGATACAACAAGACCAACTCAATACTGAAGTCAGAAAGCGTAAAAACTAGCATTCACAAATGCTCAAAATAGTGCGTGCCATACGCCACATCTGGAGTAAACTGAGTGTCGCCTGCAGGTGGTTCATCCCCTGATCACATAACAACACAAGTCCAGAGTACCCATGGGATATCAGACCCTTCTGAAGCTATGGTTCCCAGACCACTTAGCAAAAGAGAAAACACACAGCATCTCAGCCTGATTTCACCAGAACCATAATGAGCGAAGCAGAATGACTGTGTTCCCTACCGAATTCTGCCCAAAATTCTGCCCTGTAAACTGATACCCTCAGGTAAACTGATTCTTCCAAATACTGATGCCCGTGGGCTTGATACCAAGACTTGTAAACTGTTACATTCATTCCCCGTAGAGATATACTCTAGAGCACATAGCAAACAAGTGAGAGCCAAAACACCCCTATGTTGGGGTAGGGTTTCCCTGTCCTATTTTGTCAGGAGCTAGGGTTTCACTACGCACGCAGCGGTTTCAAACAACCTAAACTTGGGTAAACAACCTATCCTAGTTTGGTATGGTCACTACGGATTCCGAATATGCACTAGGTTGAATGGTCAAAAAGGGTGCCCCGGTAAAAATTGCGGTTTGTGTTCCCATCGTGGCAGAGCCCGTAACCGGTCAACCTTATGGCACGCTTAACAAAGCGACCCTCCGGAAAACCGTTCAGGAATAGCAGATGGCAAACATGGTGTCCTAGGAGCACCAACGCAAATGCAATGCAAAGAAACACATAAGTGTAATCAAAACAAGATATCATGAGTTTGAGTCAAGTTCTCTAAATCCCCAGCAGTGTCGCTAAAAACTGTAGACATCCCCGAACGTCCCGGGGGGAATCCCCCCCGTTTTGTTCATTTGGGCTCACTACAATTTGGACTCAAATTGTCACGGTTCTTAATCTAAATCAAAGAGTCCAAATCTGGCAAATCGTTTTGGAAAATAAATTTTATATAAAGAAGTGCCAAACATGGACTGCTTTGCCAGATACAGAGTCACCACCTAAATATTTTATTTTGGGGAATTTAGGAAACCCTGACTCGTTTGCCTAAGGCCACGTGTCCATCATCACCAAAGTTGCCTCGGCTCAGGAACTTGGGTATGATTGGGGAAGGTCAGCTATGAGCACCCTCGCTCGCCCGATCAAAGATCGGTCTCTACTAACCATGATATCGAGTTTTGAAAACATTATGTGTTCTTATTCCGGTTATTAGCCTAGATTTACTATGTGATGCGCACAACAAACAAGTATTGACTAAGTTGCCTAAATTGGAACAAAACATCGCATATCCTTTGTTTGAAAACAGTTTGAGGTTTGCTACTCTCAAGTAGGCTAAAGTACGGATTTCAATGAATTTGTCCCAACTCAAGCAACCTAACCTTCACCCATAGGCATTCAGGTAGTTAATCAACTAAGCAGTTAGCCTCATGGTAAGCATGCTATCATGGTAGTCACTCACACACATGCAAGGATGCTAAAGCATAAAGCCTTACCTAGTACTCCGAGCCAAAACAAAAGCTAATCAATAATCAAATGTATGATCCTAGCTCATGTTAAGATGGCTAATGCAACGCATGCAAAATACAGCTAGAAATAGGCTCGGCTATTCTAAGATGGTATATGAAATACAACAGATAGCATGTATTCAACTTTGGAATGGAAAATATAATGCAATTAGTATGATGTGCTGAGCTCGGTGCATGCAATACAGATGAATGATGCAAACATGCGAGCATAAGGATGCTAATTGAAATATGCCGTAGTACTAACCATCAAAAGCAGGTAAGTAAAAGGGAGAAAGAAGTGGAGGTTGGAAGACATGCATCACACACACACAGGCTTATTACATAATTCGCCCTCTCTTAGAGGGACCAAAAGAATAATACAAATTAATTAACTAACAAGCTAATTAAATATTACACAACCACTTAACTAATTAAACAAAATTAATTAAGTTAAAAAAGTAATAAAACAACCTTGGAAAGAGGGTCACATGCACACATGCTTAGCTTCACTCGGAAATCCAACGAACTGTGGGATGCCACCGGCCAAGAGAAATGATCACCGGCCATGGGGAAGTGGTCATCGACCACAAATGAAGCTCTTGGCCAAATATGGATAGCCGACTGGCACTGGAGATGACCGACCGGCCATCTATTCCTGTAGAAACCTGTTTGACAGCAGCAGAGGACAGAGAAGACATGTCAATGCATTTCAAAGCAAATGTTTGCACAACCAACCTCCCTATCATGTTTAAGACTCAAGGGAGTATGGTACTTGACTCTCGAGCCACCAATCGCTCGTTTCAATGCGTGATGGCCAAAGAGGCCAAGTGTGCAATTTCAATGTCAAATAAAATGCACATAAACACATAAGGCCCCCAATCTCTATCATGGTTGATCAAGAGGGATGGGATGCAAGCAAAACTAATGCAACATGATTATGTTAAGGTAACAAGCATGCCAAATGCAATGCAACCTAGAAAAGCATGCAACATGAACATTCAAGCATGCAAGGCAAACATGTGACAACATGTAAAGGGACAAGATATGCAATCATTCAAGCATGCCAAATGCAATTAAACATGCAACAACATGTTAATGAGCCAAGTATGTAACAACATGTAAGGCAAGCATGCAACAACATGCAAGGGATGATCTTACACCAAGATGGACAGCTCTCTACTAGGCCCAAAACAGTGGCCAAAATGCTATGGAATGAGGGGCAAATATACATACAAACATGCATGCAAATGGACCAACACTTACGCATCAAAGAGACAAATTTTAAGCACACTTAAAAGAAGATAAACATGGACATATGGCATACATATCAAGCTCTGAAAATCGTGTTAAGGATGGTGCCAAACCAACTAAACAAAGCAATCAAAGCATGCAAGCAAGGTCCAAGACTCAAAGCTAACCTAGGGGCTTAAACCATGGCCATGCCAACCAAGCCTCAAAGGGCCAAAGGGACTCAAAACAACCCCAAGGCAGACCAAAACAAGGTCAAAGACACACCAAGATGGCATCTAAATGGCCTATGTCTAAAGGCATGCACAAAGGTCCAAACATGGAGCATAAAACACAAACCTTTTGAAACACAAACCTTTTGAAACATCAAGGAGCCATAAATGCAAGTATACAATCATGCTATATGGACTGAAATGACATGATAAGTGGTGCCAAACCACTGAAATGATGCAAGGAGAGCATGCTAGAGGGGCCAACACTCAAGGCCTACAAGGGAGATTGCATGGTAGCTATACAAAACAAGTCATGGACGACCCAAATAACCAAAATTAGACCTCAAACACATCAAAACATGCATAAAAGCTTCACAAAGCTAAGCCAAAATCATGCTAAAAACAAGGCTCAAAGCACAAAGCATGTTAAGGCAATTTCATGGCATTACAAGAAAAGTATGCAAAGCATGCATGGTGTCTAAACCAACTTAAAGCAGTGCTATATTATGGCAAAATAAGCACAAATACCACCTAAGACATGGCCAACATGAACTTAAGAAAGGTGCTCACACATGAGGCTAAAATGACCATTATTGAAGACAACAAGGAGAGGGGATGGCCCTCTCCTTCTTAGGACCTTAAAGAACCATCCCCACCATTGAAATCGCACAAGATTTCAGTGGTGAAGAGGCCCAAACAAGGTGGTCCCAGAGCTCACCAAAATAGCACAAAAATGAGGCCAAACAAGGCCTAAGAGGGGGTAGACAATCCCAAACACAAAAGTGGTCTTAAGCAAACTTCAAAAGGAGCTCAAAATAACACTTTTTTCAGTTTATGACAAAGTTGGAAAATGCTTGCAAGTATGGATAAAAGATGACGCAAAATAAAGACCAAAAGAGGGTAAAGTGTGCTCACCCTTGTAGCTCAGCAAAACAGCCACTTCTCTGGACCAAAACCATCTCCTTAAGCCCTCTCAAGACCTTCCAAGAACCTTAGGTTGATGGTGTAAGGGTTAGGCTATGAGGTGGTGTGCAAAGGGCCAAGAATCTCACTCTTTCTAAGCCTAAGTGTAGAGATACAAAGAGAGCTGTATGTATGGAGCCTTAGACAAATTTTTTTGGAACCCTTGCAATGGAAGAGGAGCTCTTCTTTTATAGAGGAACAAAGGTGCAAGCTTCTCTTAGAAGCTTGAGCAAAAGGGCCAAGCTTCTTGAGGAAGCTAGAGCAAAGGGGTCAAGCTTCCTCAAGAAGCTAAGAAAGGGTCAAGCTTCTCTTAGAAGCTTAGAGCAAAGGGGCTAAGCTTCTTGGAGAAGCTAGGCAAAGGGTTCAAGCTTTTTGGAGAAGCTAAAAAGGTTCAAGCTTCTTGGAGAAGCTAGAACAAAGAGTTCAAGCTTCTTGGAGAAGCTAGAACAAAGGTTCAAAAGGTTCAAACTTCCTCAAAAAGCTAAAACCAAGGGTTCAAAAGGTTCAAGCTTCCTCGAGAAGCTAAAACCAAGGGTTCAAAAGGTTCAAACTTTCTCAGAAAGCTAAAACCAAGGTTCGAAAGGTTCAAACCTCCCCAAGAAAAGGTCTCGGCCAGAAAAAGTGGCTGATTGACCAAAATCAGTGGCCGGCCGACCAAACACAATGCCTACTGGCCAACACCTTTGGCCGGTAGCAGGAAAACAGGGCCGGTGGCCTCAAGCCATGGTCGGTGAGGTGTGGGGATGGCTAACAAGCTATTTCCCACCCTTAGAAGCAAAACAACAAGTGTTTGGTGCAAAACGAAACACAAAACAAACAAGTCGAGAGGTCTTGAGGCAAGGCGCGCAGCCGAAACCTCTGAGAACTCAAGACGAACACGAACATGGATGATCATCGAGTGTTCAAACGATGACATCTAAGTCTTGAGAACGGTCAAAAATGGGGTGTCTACAGTGGTGACTCTGTAATCTGGCAAAGCAGTCCATGTTTGGCGCTTTTTGATTCAAAATCAATTTTCCAAAACCAATTGCCAGATTTCGACTCTTTGGTGTCTATTAGTCTCACATTGCACTTTGTGAGATTAGATTTAGAACCGTGATAGGAATCTAAACTGTAGGAGACCAATTCGCGCCTCTCCGAAAGGGGGGCGCACGAAGAAAGTCGGGTCTACAGTTTCTGGCGACTCTGTTGGGGATTTAGAGAACTTGACTCAAATTCATGATATGTTGTTTTATTCACACTTATGTGTTTCTTTACATTGCATTTGCATTGGTGCGTCTAAGTCACAGTGTTTGCCATCTGTTATTCCTGAACGGTTTGTCGAAGGCTTGCTTGGAAAAGTGTGCCATAAGGTTGACCGGTTGTGGGCTTTACCACGATGGGGACACAAACCTTGGATGTAGATCACAGCTGTACCATTTGATCCTCCTTTCACTTCTTGGTGTTAGGAGTGAGAGGTATATTAGGTGGTCTTGCTGAGGCACCCTTTTCGACCAATTGACCTAGTTGCATATTGGAAGCCTTAGAGACTGTTCCAAACTAGGACAAGTTGCTCAGCTGAATATAGGATTGTATGAAACCGCATGCATGCGTAGTGAATCCCTAGTTCCTGACGAAACTAGGACAGGGTAACCTTATCCCCTCATAGGGGTGTTTTGGCTCTCAATTAATTGGTATGTGCTTTACAGTGAAACTGTACAGGAATGTGCATATCAGTTGCGAGTTTGGTATCTATTTTGGGGCAGAATTCAGTAAAGGGCACAGTTATTCAGTGGTGATCATATCCGTTCTAGTGAAATTGGGCTGAGATGCTGTCTTTTTTCTCTTTTACAAAGTAACCATAGCTTCAGAAGGCTCCGATATCCCCTAGGTGCATTGGACTCGTGATTGATAGACTTTGATAGGTTGGAGATTCAGTTCAAGGGAAACTAGTGTTTCTTTCACTAGAGGCAAAGCAAAGAAAGGCTAGTAGGGCTCACCGGTTCAACTGATCCGACAGTCATCAGTCACATCACCTTTGTTCGAACTCAGTAGACCGTGATACCACAGGGTTCGAAAGAAGTTGTGGCCATGATAGCGGCATTAAATCAAGGAACTGCCATGCAGTATGAGACTAATGTTGAAATGCAATGCCCATCTGGGGCATCTGCCACACATCCGGCCTCGGGACCCCAGCCGGACTTTGACCTACTTCCGCCAGCAGAAGATTTGCAGGGTCCAGATCCCAGAGAAAGGTTGGCTCAAGCTCAGGTTTTTAGACCCCTGGTGTAGCCTAATGAGAGGCTTTATCGCCTTGATATTAACGATCTCGATCCGACCGCAGTGAAAATTACGAGGCTGGGTACACCGAGGCTGCCGTACGACTCCCAAATAGATTCAAAATGCCACATATTGACCGTTTCGATGGGTTTGGAGATCCTATGGTACATATCTAGCTTTTCTTGGATATTTTGAAACCTATGGGTCTGACTAAGCCGTAAAAACTTTCTTTGTACGGAAGAACCCTGTCGAGTGTAGCAGCCACTTGGTACGCTAAGTTGGAGGATACAGTGAAGCAGAACTGGGAAGAGTTGGCTGAGGCCTTTGTCAATCAGTACTCTTATAATACCCAAGCTGAAATGACCACTCAAGAGCTTGAAGAAACCCACCAGAACCCACCAGAGCCTTTTGTGGAATTTGTTGCAAGGTGGAGAGCAAAGGCAGCACAGATGACAGATCGGCCTTCTGAGAGGGACCAACTGCGAATAATGGTGTAGAAACTTGAGCATGATATGTTGCAAAAGTTAATAGTTGCTCCACTATTTACTTTCAAAAGTTTGCATGAATTGGGGGTTCAGATTGAGAATGCATTTAATAGGGGGATGATTCGCAGAACAAGTGAACCAACAAGGATGGTGATTTCCGGGAGTACCAATGCTGGTAGTAGCACTATTCCCAAACCCACTGAAATCAATACAGCCGCCACAGCCGACCCTTTTGCCAAACTAAGCTTACAAACAGCCGACCTAACCCAAGCTCCAGGTAGAACTTTTACCCCCCTCTATATGAGCTTAACCAGTGCACTAAAAGTCTTGATGGAAAGAGGGTATCTCAAACCCCTCGATCCTCAACCTCTGCCTGACCCACTCCCTGCCAGACATAACCCCACCATGTACTGTGTGTACCATCAACGGCGTGGTCATGGCACCAATCGTTGTTACCGCCTTCGTCATGAGGTCTAGAATCTCATCGACAACTAGACGATAGCTCCACCTCAAGACCCCAATGACCAAGTAGCTCATCCACACCTCAATCTAATCCATATACTACCATCCACCAATAACCCCAGCATATACATCACCTCGGCCCATTTACCCAAGCCTGAGGTGTTTATCCCAAAAAGCATGGACTTATGCATGATGGATGCACTTGAACCCCAATCATCTCAAACTGGCTGTAGACACCTCATTTTTGACCGTCCTTAAGACTTGGACGTCATCGTTCGAACACTCGATGATCATCCATGTTTGTGTTAGTTTTGAGTTCTCGGAGGTCTCGGTCGCGGGCCTTGCCACAAGATCTCTCAACTTGTCTGTTTTGTGCTTGGTTGTGGACCAAACACTTGTGTTTTTGCATCTAGGGGAAGAAGGTGGCTTGTTGGCCATTTTCTCAACCCACCGGCCCCCTTTTCTTGCCATTGGCCAAGATTGTTGGCTGATCGGCACTTTGTTTGGTTGGTCGGCCATTGTTTTGGTCGATCAGCCACTTTTTCTGGCTGAGGCCTTTTCTTTGACTTTTTCAGGCATTGTGCATGCCAGTTGTGCCAGCTGGTAAGCACAAACTCTACCCTCCATACACATGTATGGAGGGATTTGAGCCTTGTTTAGCTTCTCTTAGAAGCTTGGCTAAGTTGGATTTCTATAAAAGGAGGGCCTCCTCTCCCTTTCCAAGGGTTCATCCAACTGATATACAAGTTAGATATAGCTCTCTCTCTATATCTCTCTCTCTTTATAGTTGTGTGTGTAATAGTGTTTTAAAGGGTGTTTTTGTTCATATTTTTGCACACAAACACCTAGCATTACACAATCCTTGGTTGTTGAGGCACTAGAGGGTTGATTTTAGAGTTTTTGAGTTGGTTTTGATCTAAGAAGGGTGCTGGAGTTGGTGTTCTTGAAGTGTTCTTCAAGGGTGAGAAACTACTCCTTTATTCCCCATTTTTGCGTAAGCTTTTAGCAATACTTGCATACTATTTCAAGCTTAGTTTATAACTGAGAAAATTTCTATTTTTGTGAGCTAAATAAGTTTGTTTAAGATTACTTTTGGGTTTGGGGTTGTCTACCCCCTCTTAGGCCTTGTTTGGCCTTGTTTTGTGCCTTTACTTTTGAGCTTTGGAACCATCTCATTTTAACTTTCTCACCACTGAAATCCAGAGGATTTTCAGTGGTGGAGAAGTGGTTTTGAAGTCTTGAATAGGGGAGGGACACCCCTCTCCCTTTATGCCTCATTTGCTAGCATTGATGGCTCATAACATTTGCATGTTTGCTTAGCATGTTTCAGTTCTATTTCAGCACTTTTTAGTGGCTTTTAGGACCTGACTTAACTCCATTCCATTTTGGTTTGATGGCATCTTTCATGCTTCACATACTTGTATAGTAATCTTGCATGTTTGCATAACATGCATCTTGTGTTTGGGCCATTATTCTTGCATGTTTTGGCTCGACTCCAAGGAGCTTTCCCTTATGTTTTACCATGATTAAACTCAGTTTGGTGTTGTCTTGGTCATGCATGCATTGTTTTTCATAGCTTTGGTTCATTCTAGCTTGTAAGCTTTATGCCTCGAGTTCATTAGCATGTGTTACATGAAGTATTTTCATGATTTGGCATCATGTGAAATGTGATTTCAGTCCATGTTTCATGCTCACATACTCACATTTATCACTTATTCCATGCATTGGAAGATTTGTGTTTTATGTCTTAAGAATAGGCCATTGTGCATGCCACCATGATTAGGTCTTTGGGATGCCTTCTCATTGGGTTTTGGGGGTTACTTTGATGTATTATAACTCTGATTTTATTGGCCGAATTCATACCATGATTGGTTGTAGTAGGTGTAATGCATTTGCCCTTTTGGGCCTTATATGCGTCTTGTTTTGTGCTCGCCTTTATAGCATGTTTTGACCTCATCCCACGTGTGTTCTAGCCTTGTTTTGGTCTGACTTGGGACTGTTTTGGGTAATCTTGGCCCTTTGGGGCTTGGTTGACATGGCCATGGTGTAAGTCCTTTGGCTAGTTTTGAGCTTCAAGTCCATTAGCATGCCATGCTTGTCTTGTTTAGTTGATTTGGCATCATTTCTCATGTGATTTCAGAGCTTATCGCATTGCTACATTCTCATGTTTACTATGCCTTGCTCATGCACGAGAATTGTGCATTATTGCCTAGCTTGTGGACCAACCTACGTTCATGTTCGCTTTGCCTTTCGATGCCTTAGTTTTAGTGTTTTGGTCGCTGATTTTGGACATGACTGAGGTCTGTCCATCTTTAGTTTAAGTCCATTCACCACATTGTTCATTGTTGCACGCTTATCCGTCTTTGCATGCCATACATGTTTGTATATCTAGCTTGCACCTTGCATGCTTATTAGTTTGCATCTTGTCACATGTCGAATTAGGTTGCATTATATTTGGCATGTTTGCTACCTCAACCTCGTTTGCATGTTCGAGTCACATTGCGTTTTGGTATGTTTATGTTGCATTGCATCACATTTCCATGTTGCATTTTATTTGGCGTACATACATTGCATTGTGTTTGGTTTGGGATGTCAAACCAAACACGAGGAGCAAGGAACGTTCGTACTTAAAGTGACGAAACGTGCCTCAACCCTCGGTTGCCAACGCTCTTGATCAAGCATGATAGAGTTCTAGGCGTTCATTTGTTTTGTTGCATTCATTCCACATTGATTCGCACACTTGGGCACCTTTGGCCATCATGCATAGAAATGCGTGATTGGTGGCCCGAGGGTCGAGAGCCATACTCCTTTGAGTTTGTAGCATGATAGGGAGAGTGGCCGTGCACACATCATCTTGTAAATGCCTCTGCTGCAACAAAAACAGAATTCTGTAGGAATACATGGCCGGCTGACCATATTCAGTGCCGGCCGGCGACCAATGTCCAGCTGATGGTCTCCACTTCTGGTCGATGACCAATTCCACATGGCCGATGTTCTCTTACCTTAGCCGGTGACGTCCCACAGTGCTCAGAGAGTGGTTCAGAAACATATTTGGGACTTGTGTAGTTTTCAGAGGAGCAAAATAGTGCAAATAGAGGCAACATATGGCATGGCAACGGGTTTCCGAGCGAGGTGATCGAGCATGCATCATTCAATCATTCCGAGGTGGAGCTGTGGCGACCTCTTTTTTGTAATTAATTTGTTAATTAATTAAGGGTTTGTAATAATTAATTAGTTGGGATAGTTGATTATTTATTCGGTTTGTACTATTTATTCAGACCCTCCATTGAGAGGGCCAATTGTTTTAATAAGTGTGCGTGCGTGTGTGCATGTCTTCTAACCTCCACTTCTTTCTCCCTTTTACTTATCCGCTTTTGTTGGTTAGTTTTAGGGAACGTTTCAATTAGCATACTTATGATAGCATGTTTGCATACATTCATTCGTATTGCACGCACCGGGCTCGGCGCATCATACTAACTGCATTGTATTTCAATCCCAACTTGAATACATGTATCGATTGTTGCATTTCACATGCCATCTTAGAATAGCCGAGCCTATTTCTAGTTGCATTTTGCATGCGATGCATTAGCCATTGTTAACATGAACTAAGATCATGCATGATTACTAACTAGTTTCCTGTTTTGGCTTGGAGTACACTGTGAGTGTTTATGCTTTAGCATCTTGCATGTATGTGAATGTTAACATGATAGCATGCATGCCATGAGGCTAATTGCTTACGTTATATAACTGCCTGAATGCCTGTAGGTGAAGGTTGGGTTGCTTGAGTTGGAATAATTCATTGAAATCCGTGTTTTAGCCTACTTGTGAGTAGCACCTTTCAAACCATTTCCAAACAAATGGATATGTGATGCTTTGTTCCAAATTGGGCGATCTAGTCTATACTTGTGTGTTGCGTGCATCACATAGTAATGATTAGCTAATTAACCGGAATAAGAATGCATGTGTTTTTCAAAAACTCGATATCATGCTTAGTATAGGCCGATCTTCGGATCGGGCGAGCGGGGGTGCTCATAGATGACCTTCCCCAATCGTACCCAAGTTCCCGAGCTGAGGCAACTCTGGTGATGACAGACACGTGGCCTTAGGCAATGAGTCAGGGTTTCCTAAATTCTCCAAAATAAAATATTTAGGTGGCAACTCTGTATCTGGGAAAGCAGTCCATGTTTGGCACTTCTTTCTTAAAAATCAGTTTTCCAAAACGATTTGCCAGATTTGGACTTTTTGGTGATTTATCGGTCTCGCATTGCACTTTGCGGGATTAGATTCAAAACCGTGACACAATGAGTCCGAACTGTAGAAGCAAGGCCCTCCAGGGCGCATCTACAGTTTCTGGCGACTCTGCGGGGGAATTTAGAGAGCTTGACTCGAACTCATGATATCTTGTTTTGATTACACTTATGTGTTTCTTTGCATTGCATTTGCATTAGTGCGCCTACGACACTGTGTTTGCTGTATGCTATTCTTGAACGGTTTGCTGGAGGCCCGCTTTGAGAAGCGTGCCATAAGGCTGACCGGTTGCGGGCTCTGACACGACGGGAACACAAACCCCGATTTTTACCAGGGCACCCTCTTTGACCATTCGACGTAGTGCATATTCGGAATCCATAGAGACCATTCCAAACTAGGACATGTTGCTTACCCGATATAGGTTGTTTGAAACCGTTGTGTGCGTAGTGAAACCCTAGCTCTTGACAAAATAGGACAGGGAAACCCTACCCCAACATAGGGGTGTATTGGCTCTCATTTGCTTACTATGTGCTTTTAGAGTGTATCTCTATAGCGTATGCACGTATTAGTCTGCAAGTCTGGGTATTAGGCCTGCGGGCATCAGTATCAGTGATTTGAGAATCAGTAATATCTGTGGGTTTCAGATTCAGTTTTGGGGCAGTGATTTTGGGGAACAGTGATCAGTGGTTGAGAGCAGTCATTCAGCTTGTATTTACCAACTGCGTGTTGTCTTTATTTAAGCTGTTATGCTGTTTGTTTTTCTGTTCATTATTTCCTAATTATGCTTTATTTATCTTTTTGCAAGGTAGTTTAGCCCCATTGATTCCGACCAGTTAGATATCCCCTGAGCACTTTGGATCAGAGGTCGTAGACTTAATCGATCTAGGGATCTGATAGACGGACAACCAGCGTTTTATTCTTTACCCCCGGTTGCCAGACGGAGGTCAAGAAGGCGCAGTGTATCGTTACAGCGATTGTCGGATCAGTGGTCTACCTCACCAGTAGATAGTTAGGTTGAGGCCACAATTTTTGCTATAGGTGGTAACCCAACAGGCAGAGTTAATTGCTAGGCTACAACAGCAAGCTGGAGCATCAGCTTCACACCGAGCTCCTCCCCCACCAGGAGTTCCAATACCCGGGGAGACACCAAATGTCCAGGGAGATACGGACATCCCGACAGGGCCGGCTCCGCCCCCAATCCTACCCCAGCTATCCAAAACAACCACCAATTTATGGGATTCTCCCTTTGAGTTCGAGGTGGATCCCACAACATTGAAAGTGAGCAAGCTTGAAAAGCTGTTCAAGAAATCCCAGGGTGTGAAGTCTGTTCCAGATATTGAGGATGGGTACACCGACTTGGCCGTGACACTGCCAGACCGATTCAATAAGCCACATATTGACCGCTTTGATGCATCCGGGGATCTTATGGTGCACCTACGACTGTTTTCAGACATACTAAGGCCAATGGGCCTCACCAGATTACGGAAGCTTTCCCTGTTCGGTCAGACCCTGTCGGGTGTAGCGGGCATTTGGTACGCAAAATTGGACGATTCCGTCAAGAGGAGTTGGGAGGAGATGGCCGAGGCCTTTATAACTCAATACTCCTATAACACTCGAATCGAGGTCACAACTCGTGATCTTGAAACCACAAGGCAAGAACCAAATGAGAGCTTCTCCGATTTTGTAACTTGTTGGAGATCTAAGGCCTCGATGATGGCTATCAGGCCCGCTGACAAGGATCAAATTCGGATGGTTGTGCGCAACCTCCAACCCAAGCTCATGCAGAAGTTGATAGTTCTACCCTTTGCTACCTTTTCAGATCTACATGAGATAGGGGTGTAGATCGAGGACGCTTTGAAACAGGGTCTGATTGACCAAGATAGAGAACAACCCAGGAGGATTTTCAACTGCAATGCAAATGCAGGCACAAGCAGCGTTGCAGCTGGCAGAATTTTAGACGTGGGAATGGTCACCACTACCACCACGCCAAGAACCCTTCCAGCTACCCCATTCACCAGCGCGTTCGGAAGTAGCTCACAAATAACTAAGTATTCCCCCCGAGGCCAAAGAACCTTTACCCCGTTATACATGCCTTTCTCCACGGCTCTGGGGGTTTTGATCAAAAAGGGGCACTTGAAGCCCCTGGAGCCACGGCCATTGCCAGAAAAACTTCCTCCCTCTCACAACCCAGCTAAATAATGCTCGTTTCACCAACAGCACGGTCATGACACCGACCAATGCTATCGATTGCGTCATGAGATTCAAGATCTCATTGACAACAGGGTGATCATGCCTCCAGAGAATCCCAATGTCACAACCAACCCTCTCCCACCACATAACCAAGCTCCACCTCACAAACGTGTCAATTTGATCCAAACTGGGGTTGTGTCATATGACCCTAGTATATACATCACCCCTTCCTACCTACCTAAGACGGATGTATTCATTCCTGACAGCACGGACTTGTGCATGTTGGACACCTTCCAAATCCAACTCGAGTCGGTGGTGGCTATCGAAGATGGAACGGGGATTACTCTGGGAGCGGAGAGAAATGAAGATTTAGACCCTGAGGGATCGACAAGTTTTGAGTACAACCCGAGCGGTTATATCATACCAATAAATCAGTCTAAACTAGAGGCAGAATTGCCAGTGGAGGCACAGATCATCGTAGTTAGGGAGGATCAACCTAATCAGGGGCTGGATGACCTGGCAGAACTAGAGGAGGACATTGTGAACCTTCAATTCTTCAATGAACAGGATCCAGGTGACGTGACAGTCAGCTGGTTTGGTTTAAAAGGGTCAGCAGAAGCAACCGGATGGCTCAGTGATGAGCCAGATATTATTGAACAACCTCAGTCAGAATAGGGTCCGTCAGGAATGAGGACATCAGTTGTGGCCGAAAGGGCCGAAGAGCAGAGTATATCGCCGAAGAGCACCGGTGTTAAGAATTTTGCTTAGGATATGGGTAGTTTGGGAACAGAAGAAATTGAACAGCAGGCTGTACTAAGGCAGTGTGAGCGAGAAAGGATCGAAGATTCTGAGAGGGCCAGAAAGGCCAAGACCCCTGTAGGGACAGAACGTGCTGTGTGCACAGGAATCGAGCGTACTGCGAGCACTGGAACGGAAGGTGTTGTGGGCACCAGAATAGTTGTGACAGAGCCAGACAGTTGTCTGTCGGCTGCTGATAGCATGTGGTGGGAAGACGACGACCTATGCCTTGTCCACACCGATGAGGACTGGGGGAATAACCAGCTGGATGATACCTGGTACATTGGTGAAGTAGATCACATGACTAGGAGCGGGCGTTATTTCAAAGCCCCGCACTTAGATCAACCAGAGGCGTCCGGAAAGGACAAAGAGATGGAAAAGCAGAGAGAGAAGCTACTCGAAGAGGAGGCTATGCTGAAACAGCTGAAGAAGATACAAGCAGACATCTCCATCTGGGGACTGCTTATGGCTTCAAGAGTACATAGACAAGCTTTCCTCTTTGCGATGGACAAGGCCAAACTTTCAATAGATACCACGCTTGAGCAGCTGGTGGGATTGGTTTTTACGGGAGGAGCTTCCCCGACATTGACGTTTTCTAATAAGGAACTACCACCTGAGGGCGCAAACCATAACAAACCTCTTTATATCTCCGTGGAGTGTAGCGAAAAGTGGGTACCAATGGTTCTTGTCGACACGGGATCCGCTATCAATGTGTGCCCGTTGAGGACGACATATGCAATCGGGTTGAAGCTTGCAGACTTTGTGCCGACAGCCCAGGTGATAAGGGCTTATGACAATACTAGCAGAGAGGTGATGGGGACTATGTAGATTTTGACCCAGGTTGGTCCAGGACAACACGAGATTGACTTTCATGTCTTGGACGTTCACGCGACCTTTAATCTACTCCTGGGGCGGCCGTGGCTGCACCAGGTGAAAGCAGTCTCTTCTACCCTGCATCAGATGCTGAAATACCCTCACGAGAAAGGGGTGGCTATTGTTTTTAGGAATTCGTCAATCCATCCGCTGCCCGAAGTATCTACACCAGTTTTGGAAATCGAGCATGGCACGGAGGATGTGTTCCTATCCAAGTTTACCCTAGCCGAGGCCCAGGCCATACAGAACATCTTAGCTATTGATGAAGGGTTGTATGTCAATGCACAATCTGTGTATCTTATGAACAAGCTACAGCATATCCCTGGGATGGGATTGGAAAGGAGTAGCCAGAAGGGCATTGCAGTATCGGCCGAAGTGCCGCATAACCCGTATACCTTTGGTTTGGGTTACCTACCCACCAGGGAGGACTGGTCGAGAAAAGGATAAGAGATGGCTGGGAGAGCCAGAGCGAAGCAAGCGGGGAAGCCTTATGAGTTAATGCATCAACCCATCGAGGGTACCCTAAACGGATGCTTTGTTTGGGAGGGGGAAGATTTTCCATTTTGCGGCTTTCCAGAGCCATGGTTGAATGCCGAAAAGAGGCGCTTGCCGGGTTTTGAGATCTTCTTTGACCTGTAATTATCGGGGGATGATGTTGCCGAGGAGTAGAAGACCCATCAGCTCAGGTTGAGCAGTGTACAGAAGTGGATTCCGAGAGCACCGAGATTGAAATGGGGGTAACATTGGTTTGTCTACTATCAGATCTTCCGATCGTACATGAGTGCTTGGGGGATAATCTCTCAGTGTCCATGACTGGGAATGAAATGGTTGGGAGCCCATCTGCAAACATTTTGGATGCATCCATCACACCTTCCCTCGTCTGGTAGTACGAGGAAGGCTTCTTATCGAGTAGCACCAGGTCAGGTAGTGATCCGGAATTTGATTCCATCGAGTCTTGTGAGTCGAAATCAGGTTCCAGCTCGTCTGATTCTGAGTCCGGTATTCCCGGAGGTGACAACCCGAATGCCACAGTCTTGTCTAGGTTATCCTTTTCTTTTTCCTTTAGGTCTGTTGTAATAGAGGAATCAGGCGACTTGGAAGTGATTAATGAGAATAAAGTGGTTGTGACTTTTAAGTATTTTTCTGTGCCTTTGATTTATTGCATAAATTCAGACTTTCAAAATTTCGACGAAAACGACGAGGAAGAAATTCTTCCGGTTTTAAAATATTTGCTAGATCAAGAGCAGGAGAGGTTTGTAAAACCACTGGTTGATGAAATCATCCAAATTAATGTTGGCACTGAGAATGACCCGCGGCTAGTCCAGATTGGGTCCACGTTGTCTTTGGAGGAGCGCGAGCGCTTAGTCGTTTTATTAAAAGATTTCCAAGATGTTTTCGTGTGGTCCTACGAAGACATGCCTGGAATCGATCCTGAGATTGTACAACACCAGATCTCTCTTGACCCAGAGGCCCGATCAGTTAAGTAGAAACTCAGAAGGATCCGCTCATACTGGGCTATCAAGATCAAAGAAGAGGTCACCAAGCAAATTGACGCAAGTTTCCTGCTGGTATCTGAATACCCAACTTGGTTGGCCAACATTGTTCTAGTGCCAAAGAAGGATGGCAGAATCCGGGTATGTGTGGACTTCAGAGAAACCAGCACTTACGGGTAGGCTAGCTCGTTGGTTGCTTGACTTGTGAACCATTCTTTGGTCTCCTGAAGAAAGGAACGAAGTTCCATTAGGATGGCCGATGCCAAGCTTCTTTTGAGCAGATCAAGCAATGCTTATAGAACCCACCCGTGTTGTCACCGCCTGAGCCAGGGAAACTGTTGATTTTGTACCTTCCAGTGACTGAAACCACAATGGGCTACATGCTTGCACAAGAATCCGAGGACAAGGTGGAAAAAGCTATCTACTACCTAAGCAAGAAGATGCTGGACTACCAGACTCGTTACACTCCGCTGGAAAAGGCTTGTTTGGCCTTAGTTTGGGCTACCAGAAAGCTGTGGCACTACCTGTTAGCTCACTCTATAATGTTGGTTTCAAGATTAGATCCCATCAAATATCTCTTCGAGAAACCAGCACTTACGGGTAGGCTAGCTCGTTGGTTGCTTCTGCTTTCCGAATTTGATCTGAAATATGTGACGCGCAAGTCAGTAAAGGGGACAGCAGTAGCGGAGTTTTTAGCCGACCACCCAGTTGAAGGGGATGAAGCAGTTGAGTACTTATTCCCAGACGAGTCCATTCTGCATGTCGAAGAAGAATTTTGGACGATGTACTTTGACGGAGCGTCAAACCAATACGGGTATGGGATAGGAGTGTTGCTGGTAGCACTCGATAATTCCCGTATCCCTCTAGCATTCAAACTCCGGTTCAAAGTCTCGAGCAACGAAGCAGAGTATGAGGCATGCATTGCTGGTTTAGAAGTCGCCCTAGAACTAAGGGCAAAATGGTTAGACGTCATCGGAGACTCGAACCTTATTGTGTCTCAAGCTAAAGGAGATTGGAAAGTCAAAGAAGAAAAGATAAGAATTTACCACCAGACCTTGGACTTGCTGATTCCTCGGTTTGAGAAGCTGAACTTCGCTCATCTACTAAGAGAGAACAATAGGTTCGCAGATTCACTAGCAACTCTATCTTCCATGATAGACATTCCTTTTGGAGTCTAGATGCGTCCGATAATCATTGACCAGAAGTTTGTGTTGGCCCAGGAGTCGATTATTGCCATAGAAGGGGTTCAAGATGAGAACCCCTGGTATTACGATGTCTGGAATTTCTTGGAGAAAGAAGCATATCCAGCAGGGGCAAATGCTAAAGACAAAAGGGTGATTCGAAGAATGGCTGCTCAGTTCATCATCTGTGGGGGTAAACTGTGTAAGAAAGGTCATCTGGGGATGCATAAGCTGTGTATTGATGCTGAAGAATCGAAGTGTTTGATAGAGGCCATCCATGGAGGAGAGTGCGGAACACACGTGAACGGGGTGATGCTAGCCCAGAAAATCCTAAGACAGGGTTACTACTGGTTCACCATGTAGGAGGATTGTATTGGTTTTATTCAGTAATGCCACAGATGTCAGATTCATGTAAACTGCATGAACATTTCGCCGTCGAAGCTGTACAATATGACTTTGCCATTGCCATTTTCAGTTTGGGGGATTGATGTGATCGGGGCTATCACTCCGAAGGGTTCCAATAGGCATGAGTACATTTTGGTAGCAATGGATTATTCGACAAAGTAGGTTGAGGCCCAATCTTATGCGGTGTTGAAGGCTTCGCATGTTGTAAAATTCATCAGAAACAACATCATCTGTCGCTATGGGGTCCCGAACGAGATCATTTCAGATAACGGTTCCCACTTCAAGAAAGAAGTAATCGACTTGTTAGAAAAATACAATGTGGCTTTTCACAAGTCATCCACACAGCGGCCGCAGACAACGGAGCAGTTGAGGCCGCTAACAAGAACATCAAACACATTTTGTAGAAGATGGTGGAAACCTACGGGGACTGGCCAGATAAGTTGCCATTTGCTCTGTGGGGCTACCGGACTTCAATTAGAACTTCTACTGGGGCGACTCCGTATTCATTGGTTTATGGGATAGAGGCTGTTCTGCCTATCGAAATTGAGGTTTCGTCGTTGAGTACTGGTTGAGTGTCAGATAGCTGAGGCAGATTGACAGCAGAGCAGGTTTGAAGTACTCATGTTGTTTGATGAGAGAAGACTGAAAGCACAGTACCATGTTCAGGGTTATCAGCGCAGGATTGCCAGGGCTTTCAATAAGAAAGTTGAGTCCAGGAATTTGAAAGAAGGAGATTTGGTGCTCAAAGACAACCGAGCTCCCATCCACGACCCTAGGGGCAAGTTCAGACCTAATTGGACTAGTCCTTCCATCATCAAGTCTATTTGGTCAGGTAGAACTGTTGTTCTGATGGACTTAGATGGCCTAGAGTTCTCCCAACCGACCAACATGGACAAGTTGAAGAAATATTACCCCTGAGTGGCTCGCTAGGTCGAAACCCCGAAAGGGCGACCTAGGCAAAAGTTAGAGCATGAAAAATTTGAAATGATAAAACTAAGCTCGTAAGGTTGAAAACCCGCAAAGGGTGACCTTGGCAAAAGTTAGAGCGTAAAAGGTGAGGGTTAATACACGAGTGAACCTGAGCCTGAACTATGTAAGGCTTGATTCCCATCTTCGGGATACCTAGGCAACTTCATCCTGAAGTTCAGCCATAAACACTTCCCCGATCAACTTTGTCCATGTGATCGCCTTGGTCATCTTTGTCTATTCAGCATTCAAGAGCCCGGTATGATCTCCAGTATAGTGCCACTCAGACTAGGGGCAACTTTCCAGTTACTGGGATTCGGGATTGTGCATCTCAATGACAAATCTCAGGTGTGTCCATTTCTGATCCATGTCGAAAATGGCTTTGACAAGTTTTAATAAAAGTTTGATTTTGCTCAAATTAATCTTTTTACAACTTAGACCATTTTTGGACCAAACGGAAAATTTTCAGTACCACAACCTTCAATTTCATTGATTTCAATACAGAGTTCTCCTGCTCTTGAATACAAAATTGAAGTTGCTTTTCATTACATTCATAATAAAAACTTGAAAGTTCTGATTAAAAGCAAATAAGTCCGGGGCGTAGTCAGGTGTTCCTGCATCCCTTCCCAGAGCTAGTCGAAGCCTCTGATGCCAAGCTGGGCCCGATCTATGCCTCTTCATTAAGCCAAACTAAGCACTCATCAGAAAGGGTGTAGCTAAAAGTAGGAGTGGAGGCCAGAAGTTCTCTCGTCCTCCACGCCATGGTGTACCGAGCTAGCTGTGCGCCTCGGACCAAAAATGTAGCAGGGTACTCAATCCCCTCCTCTGGGTAAGTCTGATTGTGTCCGAACTGGCGCCGGAACCGAAACGGAAAGTAGAACACGTAGTGTGTCAAGCCTATCAACTGGATCCCGGGCTGACAGGTCATGTTATAGCTCATCGCCGCCAGATTAAGCCATGGGCAATGCTAAGCAATGTGGTTCGCGGACAAATTGTACATCCAGTCATACCACCATTCCTCATCTGAAGCATCGACTAGGCAGCATCGAAAGAAATAGCCGTGAGTTGAATACGCCAAACATGAGTCCACCACTCTCAGTTTGTCCATCAACCATACTTGGGAAGGGATGAAAAATGAGAGATTAAAGAATAGAGAGGTGTATGTTGAGAGAAAAAGTGAGCAAAAGGGTTTTGAGAAAAAAAAACGAGCCTGAGGGCCGAGTGATGTGAGCAGTATATGTGAGATGCGATGGGAAACATTACCTGCAATAGTAGTGGACTCCCTGCAAACCTAGCCATCTCCCGATGATGAAAGGCGTCCAAGCCTATCAATGTCTCGGCCAATGTCATGAAAATGCAACTTTTACCCTCTTTCAAGCCCTCGGCGACCTCAATCAAGCGAGTGCTAAACCCTCCTAAGCCCAGGGCCAACAAGAAATGAGATAGCGTGCACAAGCAAAGTGCATGTCGCCGATAACCTTGCCAATGGTGGTCGCCGCGGTCATCAATATCAAAAAACCGATAGACCAAGCTCGGAATATCTAACTCTCCACCGTGAATCAATGACCGAGCGTCATGCACAGTAAGGCCACAGATCCATCCTAAGGCTTGGACATGGCCGAAACAAAGTTGAGGCAAGATTTCTTCATTACGCTCGGATTCCATTAAAGCTTGGAAATCCTCGAAAGTAAGGCACATCTCTTGCCCGCCAAAGCTAAAGACATGTGTTACCAGATTCCAAAATCTTGCCGCGGCATAGAGGAACGGAAAATGCAACGGGGTGCGACCCAAAGTGAATAGTGCATTTATGCCGAAGCCCCGAAAATTTAGCCTTTCCGAGCCATCCAAGTTAGCAATCCAAGTTGTGAGATTTTGGGCTAGAAATTCTTCCATTTGGAGCAAATCAGTGTTGAAATGAGAAAAACTACGATGCTGAGGCTTTTGTAGAAGATAAGGTGTTGAGTGGATGACAGGTGCCAACATTCTGCAGGTGCTTGCCATTTTTGGCCGATCGACTAAATATAGTGCCGACCGACCATTTCTTTTGGCTAATCGGCTAAAATGTTGGCCGATGGCCATTTCTTGTGGCCGGTGGCCTTTCCTTGTGGCCGATGGCCTTCCTTCTTGTCCCCTGAGCTGATTATGTTTGGAACATGCTGGTAACTTGAGGTTGGCACCATTTCCAATGCCTTTTGATAATGATTTTGCAAATTCATGCCTGTTACTTTGATTTCTTTATCGAGTTGTTGTACATTTGCTTATCGAGTTGTATTTCACATTCTTTAAGTCTTTGCTTTACTTATCGAGCTGTATTTATACTTGGTTAGCTTATCTAGTTCTTTGTTTTGATTATCGAGTTGTTTTTGTCGTTACTCGGTTCACTACCTTATTATTGCGGTGCAAATGCTTGACTTTCAAATAAAAAATTCAATCTCATTTACATTGTTGTGTAATGCGATGCAATGCGATGCATAAGATGTACAAATGTAACATTTTTTTTGAACAAAACAGCTGTTTCATTTCATCATCTCTTTTGCAAAAAGTACATAGTTTTGAGAAAATAAAACCTGCCTGAGGCAGTACAATGTGCTCAAACTACTAGTAAAAAGAAAAGTAAAGCAAAAAGGGAAAAAGTAACTGTACGGGGAGCAAATATTCAGGCAAGCCCGTATTCCTTTCTTCCAAGTTCCTGTCTGTCCAATCGACCTGCGAGCACAACGGCGGTGAGCTACCCGACGGTGTGTGGCCGGAAAACCCCTTCGGCGGTCAAGTTAGCACACACCTTAGGATAAAGAGAAAGAGAGAGGAGTGCTAAGAGTGTAGGAGTTCCTTACAAACTGTTCGTCTCCCACATATGGGGGGCGTAGACATGCTTATATACCCTTCTGCATCCCAAACCTGCTCCCAATGGTCCCTCGACACGTGGCTCTGCTATCCCATCTGTCAGCACAAATCCTGCTGAGCGTCACCTAATCTCAACTGCCCGCTCACTCTATTGGGAGGTCGGCAGCCGAGCTGCACCATCTTGTCCGCCAACGGTCGTGCTGTGCTACATATCCAAGCACTCCACTAGCTAAGCTTAATAAGGACCAGGCTAGGCAACATCTCGATAAAGCTGAGCAAACAGGTACCTCGGCTGACCACGCCTTTCCGGTCGCCGATCACTTAATTTGACAGGCTTCGCCTCCGTCAAACATGTAGCTCGGTCCAACCAAGCGTTGCCTTAACCGAGCAACTTCTTTCCAAACTGGGCCACACATCCTCGGCCCAACACTTGCCCGACCCAAATCTGTCCGGCACAACTCTGTCTGGCCCAAATCTGTCCGGTATAACTCGGTATCATTAATCTCCCTCTCAATTGCCCCTTAATTCCGTCTGCGAAAGCGTGACTGGGATTACTCACTTCGACCGGGATAATATTTCTTCGGTCTTCAGAATGCTAAATGGTGACCGGGCTAGTTAACATTACTGTCTGCAAACTTGACTGGTTATACTCCACAGCTGACGTCCTCTTCTGTGAAAGTAGCCCAGTTGGCTTCTCAACTCTTCAACCTATCTTTTTAGTTTTGACGTTGCCATAAAATGGGGACACGTGGCGGGCTACCATTGGTTCTCGAGCAGCCAACCCGCCGTTTTGCCCGAATTTGAATTTGGGCGGTCTCTTTTCCTCTATAAACATGCCCCTGCCCTCTTCCTTCCGTTCTTACTGCCTCTCTTGCTTATCAAGCTTCACAGAGCTCCTGCCCCTTGTTCCTTGCTAACGCTGAGTTTGTGCTTGACGAAGAGGACTCTGCCCTACGCTCGTAAGTCCCCAAACTTCTCTTTTGTTGTCGTTTTCTTTGATATTTCACATATTAGGGCATGAAATCGTAGCTTTTAGGCCTTGGGCACCTAAAACCATCCCAAACCCTCCATTGTTAACGATGTTCTTCATTTTTCCTGAAGAACAGTGAAGAACTGGGGCGGACCGGGCTCTTGGTCTTCATTTGATTCAAAAAACCAATCTAACCGAGCAAATAACATGTTTGTCTCAGCCCCAGCAAAAATCGAGATAACAAAAGGAATTGGTCGCTCAACCGGGCTAACATCTGGTCTGCTTGGGCGACCGAGCTCCTTAGTTAGCTTAGACGACCGAGGTGGTTTGGCACTCTTAATGACCGAGCTCAAGTCCAGCTCCCTTCGCGCGACTGCGCTCACACTTACACTTGCCATCATTTTCCTGCAGAGTCCAAGGGGACCACTGTCCATTCCTGAGGCTCTCAGGGCCGAGCAACAACCAATTACCACAGTGCCAAACCCCTCAGCCGAGCTATCCTAGGCCGGCCACAAATGGGGAAATTCCGCTTCCTAGTGGATACTCCGGCCGCGCTGGCTGCGTTCAGGGAGGAGTACAGCATTCCGGCCGATGTCCACCTGGAGCTCGCAGAAGAAGAGACCACGCCTTGGGGTAGAACAGAACAATGCCCCTTCACCATGCTGTCGATCGTCGAAGGAGGCCTCCGCTTCCCACTGAACCCACTTATCACCGAGTTCCTCTGCCGCACCGGGCTGGCACCCACACAAGTGTCCACCAACACTTATCGAATTATCAATGGCATCCATGAACTGAACAATCGGCTAGGCACCAACTTAGGTCTAGCCGAGATATTGAGGCAATACACGATGGGTCACACCGGTGACGGCCTAGCCTATTACTTGAAAATAAGACCGGGCAAGGAGAAAATTGTAACCGGCACCCCGGATAAAGATTTGCACGACGACGATTTTTTCTGGGTGTCGGGCAATTACGAAACAGCCGAGGTACCGGGCTGGTTTATAAGCAAGAACTTTAGTTCCTCATGTAAGCCGCTCAAACTTGCTCGGTCAGCTTACCTCTTTACTCTGTAATTAACCGATTTTCCTGTTTCTTTTGCAGCAATCCAAGCCTTGTAATCCAACTATCAATTTCCCAACGTAGAGGCAATACGGACTGTGCTCCGCCATCGCCACCGAGATTTCAACGAACTGCTCGGTTACACCCCAACCTACAGGTACTCTGCTCCGCACCGGAGTAAAGTAACAGACTTCCTCCGTGCTCCATCGCCACCTCCAGACCCCACCCTTCCTGACGTCCCCTTAATCCGGTCGACAGACGAACAAGAACTGGCCAAAAGACGTCGCCCGCTCCCCGGCTGCCGGTCAATCAAGTGCCGCCGTGGTCGCCTTAGCTTCTCCAGCCACCGGGTAGTCTAGCAAAGAAACATGCCGGGTTGGCAAAAGACCACGAGCAGATCCCTCTGCCGAGCTCGTCGCCGAACTGTCAACCGAGCAACCTGCCGACACGGTCAGCCCCATCCCAGCATGGCGGCCGCAGCTGACGCACCGGGGCAAAGAGATCCCGGCAAATGCTTCGGTCAAAGGCGACAAGGAACACTTGCTTGCCTTCGACCTCTCAAAGGCTCTGTTGCTGCCCAGCGATGTGGTTGGCAGCGACCACGTTCCTGACACCCGGCTGGTCAAATTCGCCGTGAAGTCCATGACCAGGGTATGAATTTTAATCTTCTGCTTCAATTTTCACAAGTGTTTGCACGGTTTCTTCTCTGAACAAATTCTCATTTTGCAGGCCATCCAAAAGCAGCACTTGGTCATGGAGCGCATCCACAGACTCCGGCAGAAGGCGAGTGATACCGCCAGCCAAGTCAAAAGCCTCCAAACTGAGCTTGGCCGAGCAAAGTCCTCGCTCGAAGCCGCCAATTCCGACAACAACAGGCTGCTCGGCCAACTTGAAGCAGCCGAGAAAAAGAAAGACGGGCTCCAGGCCGAGCTTGATGAGCTTAAGAAGTCCAGGAAAAAAGGCTGCGAGGACACCAATAACGCTGGCTTCAACGAAGCCGAGGAAAACTACAAGAAACAAGTCTTTGCCACCCAGGACATTTACTTCAAGGCTGGATGGAAGGCTGCCTGTCAACAGCTCGGTCAAGGTCCTGACACTGACGTGTTTGCCTCTCCACCGGCTGTCTTCTTACCGACCTACCTCATTCCATATGCCAATGACACCTTCAGCGTGCTGCAAGCTGAGACCGAGGGAGGACTTGAAGAACAGGGCGAGGCAGATGCTGAAGGAGAGGACCAAACCGAACAGGAGCAGGCCGGCCAGACTGGGACCGGTGTCCAGGACCCAACTGCCACGGTCAACCTGGAGGCTGATGAGGAATTCCCTGATCTCTCCCCCCTAGCTTAGGTTTCTTTTTTCTATAAATGTAACCAGGCTAAGTTCCTCACCTATTGTATTAAATTTTTATCAATGAAAAGCTTTGATTTCATCAAGTGTTTGGACTATCGTCATCAATTCCTTTTTCAACCGGAATACCCATCTCGGCTGAAAATAACTATGTTGGACAAAACATCGACATCTTCAGCTGGGGTAAAGCATCTCGGCGGGAAATAACAGTTGAACAGATCACCAACTTCTTCGGCCGAAATAAATCAACTCGGTTGGGGATCCTAAGTTGGACAAAACACCAACTCTTCCAACCGGAGTAAATCATCTCGGTTGGGAATCCGAAGTTGGACAAAGCACCAACTCTTCCAACCGGAGTAAATCATCTCGGTTGGGAATCCGAAGTTGGACAAAACACCAACTCTTCCAACCGGAGTAAATCATCTCGGTTGGGAATCTGAAGTTGGGCAAAGCACCAACTCTTCCAACCGGAGTAAATCATCTCGGTTGGGAATCCGAAGTTGGACAAAACACCAACTCTTCCAACCAGAGTAAATCATCTCGGTTGGGGATCCGAAGTTGGACAAAACACCAACTCTTCCAACCGGAGTAAATCATCTCGGTTGGGAATCCGAAGTTGGGCAAAACACTAACTCTTCCAACCAGAGTAAATTATCTCGATTTTTACATTAAAACAACAGTCCTAGTGCTAAAGCAAAATTACTTCTATATATTGACAAAAAGAAATACATTCTGAAGTGCAAGCCAAAAAATTCCTTTGCACAAGAAAAGAAAGCAAAAGCTCAGAAATAATACAGTTTCAGGTTGGCCGCATTCCATGGTCGGGGTATTGCTCCTCCCTCTAGATCCTCCAAGTGGTAAGCCCCCTTGCCCGCCAGACCGGTGATCTTGTAGGGTCCTTCCCAATTTACCCCTAGTTTGCCTTTACCTGGCACCAGGGTGTTGCCCATAACTTTCCTCAAAACCCAATCACCAACTTTGAACGGTCTGGGGTGCACCGTCTTGTTGTACTTCTTTGAGAGCTCTTGTTGGTAGGCGGCCACATGGATGAGGGTCTTCTCCTGACGGTCTTCCACTAGGTCCAGCTCCAAGGCAATAGCCTCGGCATTCAGTTCGGGCTCAAAACTCTCGCTTCTTAGGGTGGGCATGCCAACTTCCAAAGGTATGACCGCCTCCATGCCATAAGCCAAAGCAAATGGAGTTTCCCCGGTAGATCGCCGCGGGGTTGTTCGGTATGCCCAAAGGACACTGGGTAATTCCTCAGCCCATTTTCCCTTTGCCTTCTCCAGCCGTTTCTTCAATCCATCCAGTATAGTCTTGTTCGATGCCTCGGCTTGACCATTGGACTGCAGGTAAGCCGGAGTAGAGTTGTAGAATTCAATCTTCAAATCTTCACAAAATCCTCTGAATAGGCGACCGTCAAACTGGGTGCCGTTGTCAGAGATCAAGATCTTGGGGACGCCAAACCGCGCGACCACGTTCTGCCAGACAAACCGCTTCACGTCTTTCTCTTTGATTGTTGCCAAGGGCTCAGCTTCAATCCATTTCATGAAGTAATCTGTGGCCGCAATGAAGAATTTCCGATTTCCCGGTGCTGTTGGCAGTGGCCCCACTATATCTAGCCCCCACATGGCGAAGGGCCAAGGACTGGTGAGGGGAAGAAGTGCCCTAGCAGGCTGATGGATCTGATGGGCGAATTTCTGGCATTTTTTGCACTTGCAGACATACTTTTGTGCGTCGGCCTGCATGCACGGCCACCAGTATCCCTGCGAAATAGCTCGGTAGGCCAAGGACCTGCCCCCTATGTGGCTGCCACAAATGCCTTCGTGAATTTCATACAAGAAGGCCTCCACACTACTCGGGTGCACGCACTTTAGATAAGGACCAGTGAAGGACTTTTTATGCAACGCACCAGACGGAGAGAGCCAAAACCGCTCTGACTTCACCCGGACTTTGTGTGCTTCTTTCTTGTTAGTTGGTAGAGTCCGGTCTCTGAGGAACAAGATTAAGGGGTCCATCCAGGAAGGACCTAGCGCGGCGTAGAGTACATCCGTCTACCCGGCGTCTTCAATGCTTGGCCGTGGAAGAAAGTCAATTAACAGGGGGTTTAGAGACGTACTATTTACCATCGAAGCGAGGCCGACCAGCTCATCAGCTCGGCTGTTTTCTTCACGGCCAATCTGTTGGACTCTGATTGCCTGAAACTGCTTGATGTGTTCCCTGACCAGAGCTTGGTACTTCACCATTCTATCATCCTTTGCTTCGTAAATCCCAGAAACTTGGTTAACCACAAGCTGGGAATCACTGTACACGAGTAGCTCGGCAGCCTTCATTTGAATAGCGCTCTTGAGCCAGGCGAGAAGGGCCTCGTACTCAGCCTCGTTGTTAGATGCTGGGAAGCCAAGCGTGATAGAATGTTCAATGGTTTGGCCATCCAGGGAGATAAGAACCATACCTAGGCCGGCACCATGATGGTTGGAAGCTCCATCAACAAAAAGCTTCCACATTTCCCCCACAAAAAGTTTCCAGCAGTCTGATGGGTCCTGAAAGTTGCGAAGGGCAATGGGATTACGGTTTCTTGGCTGTCTGGTTTCAAGTTCCGTGTTGATTGGTTCCACTCCAGCCCACCTTGGTGATTCGGCACCGGACTCAGCAAGTCGGTCTACAATGCTTAAGTCCGTAGGCGAATCACCAGGTTGCGGTATTATGCCGGCCGCAGGCTCTGTGCTGAGTAGTTCCATTACTTCACCCTCTGACGGCGCGGTACCGGACAGAGTGGGTGGGACAACAATACCTGACTCCGTCATCGCGTCACCGGTTGGTTGAATTGTACAAGTTGAAGGTACTACGGTAGGGCGTGCAAATTCCGCGTCGACAACTCCACCCAGTTGTGGTATCTCGGTCAAGCTTGCAGTCCCTTCTTCTTCGGCCGCGGCAATATCGACCGGGCATACCGGATGAGTTCCTGGCGAGAATTCAACAACGAAATCGGCCAAAGTTTGGGCCTTTATGGCTGTGTGTAGTTGGAACTTTATATCAAACTGTCCCAATTCGACCGCCCACTTGAGAATTCGGCCTGAAAAGTCCACCCGTTGAAACAAGGCCTTAAGGGAAAACTCGGTCAGTACGATGATGGTATGGGCATGAAAATAATGCGCCAACTTCCTTGAAGCCATCATCAATGCCAACGCAAGCTTTTCCAGCGGCAAGTACCTCGTCTCAGCCGGCAGCAAGGTCTTACTGACATAGAAAATTGGGAGGTGCTTGATTCCTTCAGCGCGGACTAGCACCGCACTGACTGCGTGCTGGGAGACGGCAAGGTAAAGGTAGAGTTCCTCACCCGGCTTAGGTGTAACCAACAGTGGCGGAGAAGACAGATATTCCTTGAGCTCGGCCAAAGCTCGGTCACACTCTTCGTCCCATGAGAACTTTGACTTCAAAGCTTGAAAGAAAGGGCGGCAGCGATCTGATGACCGGCTTATAAATCGATTAAGGGCAGCGGCCATCCCGGCCAGATGCTGCACATCCTTAGCCGAGCTGGGCTGCTTCAACTCTTGCACGGCTCTGATCTGAGTAGGGCCTACTTCGATGCCTAGGTTCGTGACTAGGAACCCCAAAAATTTTCCGGATCCCACGCCAAAGGCACACTTTGACTCATTCAAGCGCAGCTTGTGCTTCTTTAGAATGGCAAACATCTCGGCTAAGTCGGACAAATGGTTTGCCTCATGTCGGCTCTTTACCACCATATCATCGATGTAAGCCTCCATTGTCCGGCCAAGCAAAGGAGCAAACATTTTGGTCACCATCCTCTGAAAGGTTGCCCCGGCGTTCTTCAAACCAAAAGGCATGACTCGGTAGCAGAAGAGTCCCCTTGGAGTCGTGAAAGAGGTGATCTCTCGGTTAGGCCCATGCATAGCGATCTAATGGTAGCCGTGGTAGGCATCCAAGAAAC
This sequence comes from Camellia sinensis, assembly GCF_055761805.1. Classification (NCBI taxonomy): domain Eukaryota; kingdom Viridiplantae; phylum Streptophyta; class Magnoliopsida; order Ericales; family Theaceae; genus Camellia; species Camellia sinensis. Next base: position 173,892,491 of record NC_138962.1, on the reverse strand, counting down.
TGAGCCTATTATGTCCAGCCGTCAAGTCCACAAGCTGGTCAATTCGGGGCAAAGGGAAGCTATCTTTGGGACAAGCTCGGTTGACTGTCTTATAGTCGACACAAACTCGCCACTTTCCATTCTTCTTGGGCACCACTACTGTGTTGGAAATCCACCGAGGGTAGTGCACTTCCTGAATTGCTCGTGCCTCAAGCAGGTTCTTCACCTCCTCTGCAACTACCTCGGCGTAATGCAGTGCCGATCTCCTTATTCACTGGATGACTGGCTTTGCTCCAGGGAAGACGTTGAGGTGATGGCAGATAAAACCTGGATCGAGGCCCGGCATGTCGTAAGGCGACCATGCGAAGACTTCGATGTTGGCCATCAAAAACTCAACCATCTCGGTCCTCTCTTGGGCAGTAAGGCTGGAACCGAGCAGAAAGAACTTATCCGGCCGCTCTATATCGAGTCGCACCTCAACCAGGTCCTCCACAGCTTTGTCCTCTGCCTTAGTGCCCACATCCTCCAGAACTCCTCGGTCTTTCGGTCCTTTTATCATTTGCACGAACCCTTTGGCAGCCCGGCTGCCGTTCACCGCCACGAAGCACTGTTTGGACATGACTTGATCCCCCCAGATCTCCTCGATTGCCCCCATAGCCGAGGGGAATCTCATCACCTGGTGGTAGGTCGACGCTACAGCTTGCATAGCGTGAAGCCATCCCCTTCCAAGGATAAGGTTATAGGTCGAAGGCACTTGTAGCACCCAAAACTCCACTTGCTTGACCACGGATCCCGCTTTGACCGACAGGATAATCTTTCCCAAGGGCCACTCCGGTTGCGAGTTGAAACCAACCAGTGGTGAAGTTGCCGGAGCCAAGTCTGTCTCCCAGAGTTTGAGCTGCTTGAACGCATCAAAATACATGATCTCGACCGAGCTTCCCTGATCGATCAAGATCCGTTTAACATCAAATCCCTTGACGCGTAGTGTTACTACTAGGGCATCATTGTGCGGCGTCTGGATACGCTCTAGATCCCTTGAGGTGAAACTAATCGTGTCTTTTTCTTCAGTCTTCCCCCTTTTGATGGCAGGCTGTACCGACAAAACTTCCCTCATATGCTCTGCCTTTTTTATCATGCCCTGGAGTTCGCAAACACGCTCCAGTTCCACGATGCCGTGGATGACATTAATAACTCCTTGTGGTGGTGTGCCTCGGTCATCCTGTCCCCTGGGATCGACCGGAGCCTGATTTGGCTTTACGCCGCCATCAATGTAAAGGTCTAGGTGCCCGGTCGCGACCAGCTCTTCTAAGTGTTGCCTCAAAGGCAAACAATCCTCAGTCCGGTGGCCTCTCTCCCGGTGGAATGTGCAACGATACCGCGGATTGTAGCCCTTCTGTCCATCGCCCAACTTAGCAGGAAACCGGACATACTCCTCGTCTTGGATTTCACTAAGTATGCGATAAATTGGAATCTTGAAGACTGTGGTGATGCCAGTCCTTGCCTTGAATCTTCTGTTGGCATCCACAACATCATCTCGGGTGTAGTCATCCCGGTCGTTCCGACGTCCTCTACCCCGGTTCTTACGATTCGAGCCACGGTCTGATTCCTCTGCCCTGTCACTTGAGCGGCTGGACTCTTGCCCAACTGCGTGCACTTTGCCTGCCGTCTCCTTGTCTGTTGCTACCGGAGTTGACTTCATGGTAGAGGTTGACGCATCATCCTCGACCCGAATGTGCTCATTGATGCGTTGCATGAGCTGGCCCATGGACGTCGGTTGGTGCATGGTGAGCGAGTCTCGCAGTCTATGTCCGACCGGGAGACAACGCTTGTATTGAATGATTGCAAGGTTGATCGAGCAATCCAAGATCTCGTTGAAGGTCTCCCAATACCTAGAGTTATATGCCTTCAGTGTGTCGCTTGGTTCCATCTTGACACTTAGTAAGTGATCGACTTCCTTTGGTGTTTTTGTGTTGGTTTTGAAGCGCGTCACAAAGGCTTCGGCCAACTGGTGCCACCTTTGTATGCTCGCTTCCGGTAACCTCTCGAACCACTTCAAGCCCAGCTCGCCTAAACTTGACGGGAAGATAAGGCATATAAGCCCATCATTTCGCCGATGTCCGGTCATAACCTGTCGGAAGTGGCTTACGTGCATGTAGGGATCAGTTTTTCCGTCGTAGAGTGTGAACTTAGGCAGGTGGAAGCCTGCCGGAAGCAGTGTTGTTTCTATTTCCAGGGAAAAAGGGGTGGCGCTCAGCCTGGCCAGGTCCGTATCTATGAAGAGTGGCGCTGCTTGGCGGGGTGGAGGCATTCCGACCTCCTCGCTGGCGTGAACCCCATCGGATAGTCGTTAAAACGCCGACACCTTTTGAGCCTCCTGACGGCGAGCTCGTTCCTTCAAGACTGCCCGCAAATCCTCTGAGTGAGCTGAATATGAGTACCTCGACGTCGTCACCGGTCGCGAGGGCTGGTATGTGCTATCCTGCGTGCTGGAATTTTCTGCGCGAACGTCTGAACGGCAGGATGGGGTGCGCTCACTGTGGTCTATCACTCCATCTACACCCTTCCCCTTGACATGCCGCTTCAGTTCCTCCATCTCCGCCGCCATTCACCAGATGACGGCGTCCTGGTCCTTCAACTTATTTTCCAGACGTCTGGCGTGTGAGTCTCTTCTCCGCCGGTGACCGTCTGGACTGCGTGAATGACCATGACTACTTCCGCGCTTATCCCGCGCGTCTCCCGACTGTCCTCCGGTGGGTGTCTCCAGGTCCGCCATTGGATGGATGACGGGAGGTCCTTCTCTCTTTCGGGTGAACTCCGGCGTGGCTCTGTCTATGGCAGACAACGGAAACTCCTCGTTGTTCACCATGGACAGCGATCAGATGAGCCTGGAAGACAAGGTTTTGTCTGTCAAGCTTCCCACAGACGGCGCCAATTGTACGGGAAGCAAATATTTAGGCAAGCCCGTATTCCTTTCTTCCAAGTTCCTGTCTGTCCGATCGACCTGCGAGCACAACGGCGGTGAGCTACCCGGCGGTGTGTGGCCGGAAAACCCCTCCGACGGTCAAGTTAGCACACACCTTAGGATAAAGAGAAAGAGAGAGGAGTGCTAAGAGTGTAGGAGTTCCTTACAAACTGTTCGTCTCCCACGTATGGGGGGCGCAGACATGCTTATATACCCTTCTGCATCCCAAACCTGCTCCCAATGGTCCCTCGACACGTGGCTCTGCTATCCCATCTGTCAGCACAAATCCTGCTGAGCGTCACCTAATCTCAACTGCCCGCTCACTCTATTGGGAGGTCGGCAGCCGAGCTGCACCATCTTGTCCGCCAATGGTCGTGTTGTGCTTCATATCCAAGCACTCCACTAGCTAAGCTTAATAAGGACCGGACTAGGCAACATCTCGACAAAGCCGAACAAACAGGTACCTCGGCTGACCACGCCTTTCCGGGCGCCGGTCACTTAACTTGACTGGCTTCGCCTCCGTCAAACATGTAGCTCGATCCAACCAAGCGTTGCCTTAACCGAGTAACTTCTTTCCAAACTGGGCCACACATCCTCGGTCCAACACTTGCCCGACCCAAATCTGTCCGGCACAACTCTGTCCGGCCCAAATCTGTCTGGTATAACTCGGTATCATTAATCTCCCTCTCAGTAACAATCTCTGAACAAAGCAAAGAAAAGAAAAAAGCAGCAGAATGTCTGGATCCATATCAGTCATCTCAAGTACGGGAGTCGGTCTTGGTCCTCTTCTTGGACGAGGGTCCAGGGTCACCACCACCATCTCCATAGTCAGAATCTGAACTGTTCCCGGCCTCGCCCTAGGACGATGCTGCCTCCTCATCAGAATCATCGGGAGAGGGCTCTCATGAACTACTTTCAACACTAACGCGCCTGTGTCTGCCACAGCTGTGGAATGTCATCCCCCGCCTAGCTCCCCCTCCTCCTCGAGCAGGAACAGATGGTCTAGCTGGAGCACCTCCCGCGGCAGGAATCTGGAATGGGGCCTGAAAAGGACAAATGACAAGTGCATCAGTTATGTCGCGCAAAGCAGGGTATAAATACCGAATGCAGTGTATGAATGCAGTGTATGAATGTTGTGAGCAGTATATCGGTACAGAATGTAATATGTGGATTACAGTGTATTAGTGCCGCGGGTGTTGTGTATCAAGTGCCATGATGATTGTGTAGAGCGTCAGAGTATGTGTAAAACAGATTATGCAGAGTTTGAGGCTGCGTTTGAAAGAACTTATCAGGATATTGTAGATGGCCAACAAGTCAATGCAACGCTGCAGCATCCCTACCGCCGAGGCTGCCAATTCCAGGGACTGGCGACTGTACTCGACGGAAACCTGCAAAAGTGTTGAAGTCATTAGTATTCTGCGGGATATCAAATGAATTGAAATGACTGTACATAATGTAGTGTGTGTGCGCGTGTTTAGATTTAAACAGATATCGGATGTGGGTGTGCTCACAGTGAACTACAATATATGATGTATCAGTATGTTTGAATCGTTCAGTTGAGAATGCAGCGTGTGTGCGTGTGTTCAGATTTAAACAGATGTCGGATGTGGGTGCGCTCACAGTGAACTATAGCATGTGATATATCAGTGTGTCTGGGCTAAGCAGTTAAACAACATAATCGACTATGGTAGTTGTACACCCTAGATTGCGGATGATAAAACAGAGGAAGAATATACTTCAGCGGCACCATAAGACAGATGTGACTTTGGCTCGCACAACAAAAGCTCCGGTGGTGCGCCCCGCGCGTAGCTCCTGAAGTGGCGGATGCCGTCGGGGGGCAACACGTGTATCGCTGGCCTGTAAGTCGCCGGATTGAACAGCCGGATGCGTAGAGGCATGAGCCCAACCTCGGGGTCCACATCCATCCCCGGGGGAGTCCCGCCACGCGGAATGTCGTCTGCCATCTCCAAAAGAGCGTGAAAATGGCCGAAAATGTGAAAAACTGGCATGGATGCCAAAAGTCAACCCCGAGAGGATGAAAAATGGGAGAAAAGGTCGGAGTGTGGAAAAGGCACGAAAACCAAGTAAACTTGGGGGGAAACAAACCCCAAGTAGTGGAAATCAAGAAAGAAAAACCAAAAATCGAGTTTTGTTCGATTCAAAATGTGCGAAACGAGGAGGGTTTCGCAAATCGAACGACGAAAAGGGCTCGAAAACACGGCAAAAACTCAGATCGAAGGTTGGGAAATCACCTAGAGAGAAGGGGGAAGGATTTTCGAGCTTGTAAGAAGTGAAAATATGGGGTTTGAACCCCATATTTAAAGACCCGTGGCCAAAGGACAAAACTACCCCCGAACTACCATTTTTGGCTAGTCGGCCAAATTGTTAGTCGATCGGCTCAATATTTGGCAGATGAGCTTGTTTCATGGCCGATGGATGGCCGGTGGCCTCCCCTTATGGTCGGTGAACCTTCCACACCCTTGTTTGAGTCAGATATGTGGTTTGGGACCTCCATCTCTCAAGTTAGTGCAAGAAAGTACACTTTTGAAGCTTAACCGGCCTTCGTGTTGACCTCGAACCGTGTCTTCCATGTGCAGCACTCGATATGTACGAGGTGTATCCTTTTTTGTATCCTTTTGTGTATGGCAAAATTCCAGAGTTGCTCGAAAATTGCCTTTGAATGTGTCATATTACAATGCTTTGTTATGACTGTAATATGCGCTCTTGTTACGTGTCTTTTCATTTTTGCATCGAACATGCTTCGTGTTGCATCTCAATATCGCGAATGACATGCCTTTACCTTACTTACATTGAATGCATGCCTCTCTTTGTTGTTGCATTGTTAGGCACACACTGTATGCGTTGTCACGCACGTTTTGCTTGCATTGTCATGTACATCTCTCTTGCGTTATTATGCACACGCTGTATGCGTTGTCACGCACGTTTTTGCTTGCATTGTCATGCACATCCCTGTTGCATTGTTATGCACACACTGTATGCGTTGTCACGCACGTTTTGCTTGCATTGTCATGCACATCTCTCTTGCATTATTATGCACACACCGTATGCGTTGTCACGCACGTTTTGTTTGCATTGTCATGCACATCTCTCTTGCATTGTTAGGCACACACTGTATGCGTTGTCACGCACGTTTTGCTTGTATTGTCATGCACGTCTCTCCTGCATTGTTATGCACACACTATATGCGTTGTCACGCACGTTTTATGTGCGTTATTATGTACACTTCACCTGCATTGTTATGCACATCCTACCTACATGTGTTTCTACTATATTGTACCTGTTGAATTTTTTTCTTTTGCAGGCATGATATTGTATGTATGGTTCATTTGAAGATGGTGAAACCGGACGTTGTTGTATGTGCGGTTCTTTCGAGAAGTTCCAGTTTAGCTTGACTCTATCCCCTTCTCCACTCGCGTGCCGCGTTTGGACGCATTCCTTTCTCCACTCGCGTGCCGCGTTTGGACACATTCCTTTCTCCACTCGCATGCCGCGTTTGGACGTATTCCTTTCTCCACTCGTGTGCTGCGTTTGGACGTATTCCTTTCTCCACTCGCATGCTGCGTTTAGACGTATTCCTTTCTCCACTCGCGTGCCGCGTTTGGACATATTCCTTTCTCTACTCGTGTGCCGCGTTTGGATGTATTCCCTTCTCCACTAGCTTGCCGCGTTTGGACGTATTCCTTTCTTCACTCGCGTGCCGCGTTTGGATGCATTCCTTTCTCCACTCGCGTGCCGCGTTTGGACATATTCCTTTCTCCATTCGCGTGCCACGTTTGGACGTATCCCCTTCTCCACTCGCATGCCGCGTTTGGACGTATTCCCTTCTCTACTCGTGTGCCGCGTTTGGACGTATTACCTTCTCTACTCGCGTGCCACGTTTGGACGTATTTCCTTCTCCACTTGCGTGCCGCGTTTGGACGTATTCCCTTCTCCACTCACGGGCCACGTTTGGACGTATCCCTCTCTCCACTCGCGTGCCATGTTTGGATGTATCCCTTTCTCCACTCACGTGCCGCGTTTGGATGTATCCGTACAGTTATGTGCATTGCGCTTTCTTGCGCAGCCTTTCTCCCTTAGCGTGCCGCATTTGGACGTATTCTCACTTTCGTGTGCATCGTTCTTTCTTGCACAACCTTTATCCTCCCACATTCGACACGCGTTTGGATGCCTTTCCTCTCCTGCGTGTGCTACGCTGAGAGATAGTGTGTTTAAGACTCCGGGTATCCTCAGTAGTCACTTTTAGCCTTCTCCGTGTGAAACGTAGTGAGAATTGTATAATTCTCTTACATCCTTTCTGCTTGTAATGTAGTTAGATTTGTTTGCTTGCTTAAAATTGTTGCATGTTATGCTTCGTTACAGCTTTCTTTGCATGATCATAAGTTATGTTCTACTTTGTGCATTCTCTCTGCATTATTGCCCCTGCCTTCGAGCGCATATCTTTATCTGCTAGCTTGTATGCTTTGTCTAAGTCTTTGGCCTCGTCAAAAATGGGTCGTCTCTAGGCTTTGACATTCACTCCCGTCATTGTTATGACTTTCGAGTTCTGTCAAAAAGGGGCAACTGTAGGCACCCCATTTTTGACCGTCCTCAAGACTTGGACGTCATTGTTCGAACATTCAATGATCATCCATGTTCATGTTCGTTTTGAGTTCTCGGAGGTCTCGGCCGTGCGCCTTGCCTCAAGATCTCTCAACTTGTCTGTTTTGTGCTTGGTTGTGGACCAAACACTTGTGTTTTTACTTCTGAGGGAATAAGGTGGCTTGTTGGCCATTTTCTCAACCCACCGGCCAAGGCCTGAGGCCATCGGCCCCCTTTTCTTACCATCGACCAAGATTGTTGGCCGATCGGCACTTTGTTTGGTCAGTCGGCCATTGTTTTGATCGATCAGCCACTTTTTCTGGCCGAGGCCTTTTCTTTGACTTTTTCTGGCATTGTGCATGCTAGTTGTGCCAGCTAGTAAGCACAGACTCTGCCCTCCATACACGTGTATGGAGGGATTTGAGCCTTGTTTAGCTTCTCTTAGAAGCTTGGCTTAGTTGGATGTCTATAAAAGAAGGGCCTCCTCTCCCTTTCCAAGGGTTCAGCCAACTGATATACAAGTTAGATATAGCTCTCTCTCTATATCTCTCTCTCTCTTTATAGTTGTGTGTGTAATAGTGTTCTAAAGGGTGTTTTTGTTCATATTTTTGCACACAAACACCTAGCATTACACTATCCTTGGTTGCTGAGGCACTAGAGGGTTGATTTTAGAGTTTTTGAGTTGGTTTTGATCCAAGAAGGGTGTTGGAGTTGGTGTTCTTGAAGTGTTCTTCAAGGGAGAGAAACTACTCCTTTATTCCCCATTTTTGCGTAAGCTTTTAACAATACTTGCATACTGTTTTAAGCTTAGTTTATAACTGAGAAAATTTCTTTTTTTGTGAGCTAAATATGTTTGTTTAAGATTACTTTTGGGTTTGGGGTTGTCTACCCCCTCTTAGGCCTTGTTTGGCCTTGTTTTGTGCCTTTACTTTTGAGCTTTGGAACCATCTCATTTTAACTTTCTCACCACTGAAATCCAGAGGATTTTCAGTGGTGGAGAAGTGGTTTTGAAGTCTTGAATAGGGGAGGGACACCCCTCTCCCTTTATGTCTCATTTGCTAGCATTGATGGCTCATAACATTTGCATGTTTGCTTAGCATGTTTCAGTTCTATTTCAGCACTTTTTAGTGGCTTTTAGGACCTGACTTAACTCCATTCCATTTTGGTTTGATGGCATCTTTCATGCTTCACATACTTGTAGAGTAATCTTGCATGTTTGCATAACATGCATCTTGTGTTTGGACCATTATTCTTGCATGTTTTGGCTTGACTCCAAGGAGCTTTCCCTCATGTTTTACCATGATTAAACTCTGTTTGGTGTTGTCCTGGTCATGCAGGCATTGTTTTGCATAGCTTTGGTTCATTCGAGCTTGTAAGCTTTATGCCTCGAGTTCATTAGCATGTGTTACATGAAGTATTTTCATGATTTGGCATCATGTGAAATGTGATTTCAGTCCATGTTTCATGCTCACATACTCACATTTATCACTTATTCCATGTATTGGAAGATTTGTGTTTTATGTCTTAAGAATGGGCCATTGTGCATGCCACAATGATTAGGTCTTTGGGATGCCTTCTCATTGGGTTTTGGGGCTTATTTTGATGTATTATAACTCTGATTTTATTGGCCGAATTCATGCCATGATTGGTTGTAATAGGTGTAATGCATTTGCCCTTTTGGGCCTTATATGCGTCTTGTTTTGTGCTCGCTTTTATAGCATGTTTTGACCTCATCCCACGTGTGTTCTGGCCTTGTTTGGGTCTGACTTAGGACTGTCTTGGGTCATCTTGGCCCTTCGGGGCTTGGTTGACATGGCCATGGTGTACGTCCTTTGGCTAGTTTTGAGCTTCAAGTTCATTAGCATGCCATGCTTGTCTGGTTTAGTTGATTTGGCATCATTTCTCATGTGATTTCAGAGCTTATCGCATTGCTACATTCTCATGTTTACTATGCCTTGCTCATGCTCGAGGATTGTGCATTATTGCCTAGCTTGTGGACCAATGTACGTCCATGCGCGCTTTGCCTTTCGATGCCTTAGTTTTAGTGTTTTGGCCGCTGATTTTGGACATGACCGAGGTCTGTCCATCTTTAGTTTAAGTCCATTCACCACAATGTTCATTGTTGCATGCTTATCCATCTTTGCATGCCATACATGTTTGTATATCTAGCTTGCACCTTGCATGCATATTAGTTTGCATCTTGTCACATGTCGAATTAGGTTGCATTACATTTGGCATGTTTGCTACCTCAACCTCGTTTGCATGTTCGAGTCACATTGCGTTTTGGTATGTTTATGTTGCATTGCATTACATTTCCATGTTGCATTGTATTTGGCGCACATGCATTGCATTGTGTTTGGTTTCGAGTGTCAAACCAAACATGAGGAGCGAGGAGTGTTCGTACTTAAAGTGACGAAACGTGCCTCAACCCTCAGTTGCCGACGCTCTTGATCAAGCATGATAGAGTTCTAGGCGTTCATTTGTTTTGTTGCATTCATTCCACATTGATTCGCACACTTGGGCACCTTTGGCCATCATGCATAGAAATGCGTGATTGGTGGCCCGAGGGTCGAGAGCTATACTCCTCTGAGTTTGTAGCATTATAGGGAGAGTGGCCGTGCTCACATCATCTTGTAAATGCCTTGCCATTCATTGTCTGTCCTCTACTGCAACAAAAATAGAATTCTACAGGAATACATGGCCGGCCGACCATATTCAGTGACGGTCGGCCACCAATGTCCAGCCGATGGTCTCCACTTCTGGTTGATGACCAATTCCACATGGCCGGTGTTCTCCTACCTTGGCCGGTGACATCCCACAGTGCTCATAGAGTGGTTCAGAAACATATTTGGGACTTGTGCAGTTTTCAGAGGAGCAAAACAGTGCAAACAGAGGCAACATGTGGCATGGCAATGGGTTTCCAAGCGAAGCGATCGAGCATGCATCATTCAATCATTTTGAGGTGGAGCTGCAGCGGCCCTCTTTTTGTAATTAATTTGTTAATTAATTAAGGGTTTGTAATAATTAATTAGCTAGGGTAGTGGATTATTTATTCGGTTTGTACTATTTATTCGGACCCTCCGTCGAGAGGGCCAATTGTTGTAATAAGTGTGCGTGCGTGTGTGCATGTCTTCCAACCTCCACTTCTTTCTCCCTTTTACTTATCCGCTTTTGTTGGTTAGTATTAGGGAACGTTTCAATTAGCATACTTACGATAGCATGTTTGCATACATTCATTCGTATTACACGCACCGGGCTCGGCACATCATACTAACTGCATTGTATTTCAATCCCAACTTGAATACATGTATCGATTGTTGCATTTCACATGCCATCTTAGAATAGTCGAGCCTATTTCTAGTTGTATTTTGCATGCGATGTATTAGCCATTGTTAACATGAACTAGGATCACGCATGATTACTAACTAGTTTCCTGTTTTGGCTCGAAGTACACTGTGAGTGTTTATGCTTTAGCATCTTGCATGTATGTGAGTGTTAACATGACAACATGCTTGCCATGAGACTAATTGCTTACGTGATATAACTGCCTGAATGCCTGTGGGTGAGGATTGGGTTGCTTGAATTGGAACAATTCATTGAAATCCGTGTTTTAGCCTACTTGCGAGTAACAACTTTCAAACCATTTCCAAACAAACGGATATGCGATGCTTTGTTCCAAATTGGGCAATCTAGTCTATACTTGTGTGTTGCGTGCATCACGTAGTAAAGATTAGCTAATTAACCGGAATAAGAACGCATGTGTTTTTCAAAAACTCGATATCATGCTTAGTACAGGCCGATCTTCGGATCGGGCGAGCAGGGGTGCTCATAGATGACCTTCCCCAATCGTACCTATGCTCTCGAGGCGAGGCAACTCTGGTGATAACAGACACGTGGCCTTAGGCAACGAGTCAGGGTTTCCTAAATTTCCAAAAATAAAATATTTAGGTGGCAACTCTGTATCTGGCAAAGCAGTCCACGTTTGGCACTTCTTTCTTAAAAATCAGTTTTCCAAAACGATTTGCCAGCTTTGGACTCTTTGGTGATTTATTGGTCTCACATTGCACTTTGCAGGATTAGATTCAGAACTGTGAGACAATGAGTCCGAACTGTAGAAGCAAGGCCCCCCAGGGCGTGTCTACACTCGCGAACCCACTACTTTTGAGCTAATGAGAATGTTTGAAGATCTTCAGAGAACTATGGCGGATCTGGCCTTTGGAATTTTGGCTCCATCATCAACCACATCACACACTAGGGATTTCACGCCAAAAGGCTCCTCAATCTTGGGGCAAGTTGCGATTGAAAATGGCCAATATGAAGCCATCCCAGGTCTGGGCAATGACATGTCGACAACAACTGGGCTCCACTTTGATATGGCAACCCAATTCTTTGGAAAGATGAGGCAAATGGAAAGAACAGGGTAGGGGCGGGCATTGGTTCCTATGAACATCTTCAGTGGGCTGTTGAGGCTTTGAAGAATGAAGGACTGAACAAACAACAAGTGCTCGCAGTTTTTGCAAAGACTGTAGATGACACTTTTGCTACTCGTGGTGAGAACATTCTGAATCAAGGGGCAAGCCGGGAAAAGGGATGTCGTACCCGAAACGCCCCTTTCAGCTCCAATCCTACACTTGGAAGAGATCATCAAACCCAGTCAGCACCTGCCAATCCCTTTGCTAGTGCATCAAGCAAAACTCCACAAACCTCGAAGTATCCACCCCAAGGCTAGTGGGTCTTCAATCCCGTCTACATGACTTTGTCCAAAGCTCTCCAAATCCTTATACGAGAAGGCCATCTCAAACCCCTTGAGCCTCGGCCTCTCCCGAATCCCCTTCCGATCAGTGAACTTGGGGAACAATGTGATCATTTGATCGAGGGATGAACCAGCTGCCGATGGCGCTCATTTTACTCCAGATATGGAGATGGCACGCACTGTTTTGAGCATTTTGCGAGTGCTGTTTACTTTACTTTCTAACTTGGGTATTGAGTCAGTTCTGTTGTGTTGTATTGAGTCAGTTCTATTGTGTAATTTTGAGTCAATCTTGTTGTATCGAGTCAGTCTTGTTGTGTCAGAGTCGGGTGATTTCGGGGGTGTTACCTCGGACATCACTTGCTTGTTTTGTGTTTGTCTTTTACACTATTTCTTTTGATTCTGTTTCTGCCATTGAGCCAGTTGCGCTAGAAGTTTTGAATGAAACAGCATAGCTTTTCACCTACTTTCTTGTGCCTTGAAATCATTGCATTGACCTAATTTTTTCAAAACTTTTTGAACACTATGATGAAAACAAAGAGGGAGGAATTCCTCTGGATTTGCAAAAATTTGATCAATTGAGAGAAAGAGAGGCATGCTAAGCCCTTAATGAATGAAATCATGTTTGTTAATGTGAGTACTGAGAAGGATCCTAGCTTGATCCAGATTGGTTGTACATTGACTTCAACGCGAGCTATTAGTCGCTTTCTTAAAAGATTTCAAAAAATGTTTTGCGTGGTTCTGCGAAGACATGCATGGAATTGATCTTGAGATTTTGCAGCATAGAATCACTTTCGGCCTTGAGACTCGACCCCCTTGCTTTTAAACATTGAACTTGGATTTAGAATGTTCGGCGGTCAACCACAGTAAGAGGCTTGCATGGCCAAATTTAAAGAAGCCCTTGAATTAGGGGCAATCAGGTCGTATGACATCAAAGGAGGCCTACCAAGCTAGATTTGAAGCAGCCCTCAAACTAGAGGCAAGAAGGTCAGATGTGATCAAAGGAAGCTTGCAAAGCTGAATGAGAAATATCCCTTAAACTAGGGGTAAAAATGTTAGATGTGCTCGAAGAGTCAAATATGGGTCATTTCGCCAACCAATGAAGACTGGCAAGAAAGCCAAATCCCAGAATGGAGAAAAGAAGAAAATTTTCGCCAAAGGACAATCAAGTTTCTATCCGCAACACTAGGGGTAATTCAGACCCGGTTGGATGGGCTCCTACATCATCAGCGAACAACAACCATTCTCCTGGATTCAGATGGCTTAGAGATCCTATGACCAATCAAGATGGACAAGTTGAACTTTTTTATCCTTGAGAGGCTCGCTGGGCCGAAAACCCGGAAGGGCGACCCAAACAAAAGTTAGAGCAAGAGAAAATGAAGAAAAGAACAAAAATGAAATAAATGAAAATAAAAAGAAAAGAAAAATGAAGAAAAAGAAGAAAAGAAAAAAAAAAGAACAAAATAAATGAAAAGAAAAGAAAAACAGAGCTTACAAGGTTGAAAACCCGAAAGGGCGGCTTTGGCAAAAGTTAGAGTGCAAAAGGAGAGTGTCAACACCCGACTGAACCTCAACCTGGAACTACGTACGGCTGATTCCCATGTTTGGGATACGTAGGCAACTTCATTATGAAGTTCGGCCCCAATCATTTTCAACCTGCTTGGCTCATCCATGTTGATTGGTTTATCCTTGTTCAAACTCGGCTATCTTATCCATGTGCAAGTTGGCTTGTCTTCGTTCAAAATCAGTTGTTCTATTCTGTTAGAAAGATTCATCTGCAAGACAAATCAAGCTCAGATCTGAGGTTGTGAATCTCGAGAGGAGATTCTGTGTTGGTCAAGCAGTGGCCATTTGCAAAACCAGTTTTTGAGAATTTTTAATGAGGTTGACTAATTCTCTCAAAAATTATTCTATTTTTCCAAAATTGGACCATTTCTTGAACCAAAAAAAAGAAAATTTTCAGTGCTCATAGCCTGACTTGCATGATTTCAAATCAGAAAATCGAACAAATATGTTAATCTAACTCTCATATTGATCAAAATTGTTTTAGTAGAAAGCCAAAACAAAAAATGGTCAAAATGAAGAACTAGGGGCACGGTTGAGTCAAGTTTTCTGTCTTTTTCCCGTTGTCAACATACTTGCCAGAAAGGGCACCATACTTGCCGGAAAGGGCACAATATTCACTAGAAAGGTCACAAATGAAGCTAACAACAAAGGGCCAAAAGCTCTCTCATCCTCCAAGCAGCGAGGTATCAAGATAAGTGCAAAGCACGAACTGGAAATGGAGCTGGATGTTCGGTTCCTTCATCTAGGACGATCACATCCAAATTGGCATCTGACTCGAAATCGGGACATAGAAAAAGCAATGTGTGAGACCAATCAATTGTATGCCTACCTGGTGGGACATGCTGTAACTCACCTCGATCAAGCTAAGCCAGGGCGTCGTCAACCGATATCTGTTGCGAATCTGCTGCACACCCAGTTGTAGCATAACCCCTCTGTGGGAAAGCTCACTGTTGTGAGTGGAAGAATGAGAATCTATTAGAATACTAGGGGCAAGAGCCCCCACCTTTCTACTTATCCATCAACCACCCAGGGGAGGGATATAAAGAAGAGAGATTAAAGAATAGAGAGATGTGCATTGAGAGAAAAGTGAGGAAAGGGCTTTTTAGAGAAAAAAGAGATTGAGTGTCAGAGTGATGTGAGAATCACAAATGAGAAAAGGATGGGAAACAATACCCGAAGAAACTGGCTCCTTGTGAACTGGGAGGTCTCTTGCCATTGGAATACGTCTGAGTATCATGTGTGTTGTTTTGTTTTTCTCGATTCTAGTAGTGAGTCATTTTGAGTGTCAATAGTGTGTTTGTGTTGTTTTTACCTCGTTTCTTCCTTTGTTGAGTCGTTTTGACTATGGTCAGTAGTAGGCTCAATACTCGGTCGAGAACTCATTTCTCAATTTTAATTTCAAATCGTTTAGTGCTCAAAGTGTTGTGTCATTCTCCACATTTGTACAAAACAGGATCCTTTCTTTCATGAACTGCAGGATTCAACCCAAGTCATGTGAGAACAATAAAACCAGGACCTATCTGAAGCTACATAGGTTCTGGATTGCAAAGCTAAAGAAAAGAGGGAAACTTTGGAGCATCTTAGTGTGTTTCAACTCCAGCAAATTTCGAGATTGCATTCCAGGTGCACCTTCTCAGGCCTCGCCTTTCTCGAGAGCATGAGTGTATCTCGACCCCAAGTGTAAGCCTGCTTCAAGTCAGAATGGCAGTCCAAGCAGCACCTGTGGTTTTTACATACAAATGTTATCTCTCACCAATATGAACAGAGTGTGTCCTTTTAAGTTAAGCCTGTTGCAAAGTCCTTTAAGAGATAAATTGGAGGCACCAAAGTACATATTTGATGCCCATCTATTGCATAGAGTAGGCACTTTCAGATACACTTCTATTGCATGCGTGCCACGCATCGTTTATGAATCATGCATAGAATATACTTTCAATCATGCATAGAATATGCTTTCCAGTTTGCATAGATTATGCTTGTCTCTTGCGTAGAATATGCCTGTTTCATGCATATAATATGCTTTCATTTTGACATAGAAAATGCTCTTGTTATTTTGCAAAGAACATGCTTTCATAGAATGTACTGTTGCTTTTATATCTCGGTGGTTTGTCTTGCATGGAATATGCACTCTTACTATATCACACTTGTTAAGTGTCTTTGTTTACATACACGATATTGTATGCATGGTTCATTCAGAGGAATTCCATGTGAGATCATTCCAATCCCTTGAACTACCTTGTTTTGGTTAGAAACATTGGGTCGTGCGCCCGATGTTCATACCACCCTCCAGTGTTTGCACCACTCTATTTTCCCTCTCATACGTGACGCACTAGGATGTTGTGGTTAAAAGCACCAGGGCAGATTCCTTTGCCTATACCGCTTTTTGTTTTGGCTGCATAATATTTTGAATGTGTTTTGATTGTTATTATTGTTCTCTTTTGGTTCGGAACCTTAGGGTGTGTCCCTAGGTTCACACCATCTCTCCTTACGTGTGCTACATGTTGGGATCTTGTTTCACACCTCAAGTGCACCCTAGGGTTATGATGTTCTTTGCGTTTCCTACGTGATGCGTAGTTAAGACTGCATAATTTTCTTACATCCTTTCTGCATAGGGTGTGGTTCGGCTTGTGATTCTCACGCGTGGCGTGTTTATTTACTTACTTCTTTTCGTGTATGAGGTTACTGTACCTTGTTGGTTTGCTTAAAATGTCGCGTTTTCTTTACTTAACACTTGCTTTTGAATGCTTCACGACAGTCTCATTGAATGATCATAAGTTATGTTCTTGCACTGTGCATATCATTTGCATTTTGCCCCAACCTGCTCTAGACCGCCCGAACTCTCTCTGTGCACCCCCCTTTCGGAGAAGGCGCGAATTGGGTCATGCTACTACTGCTCGGACACCTGTCACGGTTCTGAATCTAATCTCACAAAGTGCAATGTGAGACTGATAAATAACCAAAGAGTCCAAATCTGGTAATTGGTTTTGAAAAATCAATTTTGAATCAAAAAGTGCCAAACATGGACTGCTTTGCCAGATTATAGAGTCGCCACCTAAATGTTTTGTTTTGGGAAATTTAGGAAACCCTGACTCGTGCCTAAGGCCACGTGTCCGTCATCACCAAAGTTGCCTCGGCTCGAGAACTTGGATACGAGAGGGAAAGGTCCTGAAATGAGCACCCCCGCTCGCCCGATCAAAGATCGGCCTGTACTGACATGATATATTGTTTTTATAAACACGTGTGTTCTTATTCCGGTTATTAAGCTAACTTACTATGTGATGCGCACAACATACAAGTATAGACTCAATCACGAAAATTGGAACAAAATAACTCATGTTTGTTTTTCGAAAATGGTTTGAAAGTGCTACTCGCAAGTAGGCTAAAATGCGGATTCGCCACCCTCAAGTGGGCTTAAAACATGATTTTGCCACTCTCAAGTGGGCTTAAAACTCACAATCATCGAATTGTTCCAATCCAGGCAATCAAGCCTCCACCCACAGGCATTCATGCAGTTAATCAAGTAAGCAAATAGCCTCATGACAAGCATGCTAACATGGCAACACTCACACTCATACAAGGATGCTAAAGCGTAAACACTTACAGTGTACTCCGAGCCAAAACAGAAGATAGTTAGAAATATCCATGATCCTAACTTATGCTAAATGCCTAATGCAACACATGCAAAATGCAATTAAACAATCTAAGATGGCATATGAATCCAACACTTGATGACATGCTGTCATACACATATTCAAGTAAGTGTATTGAAATTCAATGCAGTTTGAATGATGCGTTGAGCCTCGGTGCATGCAAGACAATTGAATGAATGCCAACATGCAAGCATAAGGCACGCTAATCGCAATATGCCTTAAACTAACCATTGTAAGCGAATAAATAAAATGGAGAAAGAAATGGGGTTGGAAGACATGCACACATACACGCACCCTTATTACAACATTGTGCCCTCTCGACGGTGGGCCCGAACAAATGAGCTAAGCTAGCTACACTAAGCTACTTTTTACAAATCAACTAATCAACTATTCTACCTAATTAATTACAATACAATTGAAACTAAATTCACTAACTATTCTAAGTTAATTAAAATATTACAAAGATGAATTAAATTAGCCAAGCACATTAACTAATTAATTACAAAACCAGTAAATTAACTAGCTAAGCAAAGTAGTTAAAATAGCCTCAAGGGCGAGGGACACATGCATGCTCGGTTGGCTTCGCCCGAAAATCCATCGCCTTGCCATGAGTTGCCTTTGTTTGCATTCATAGTCATCTCAGAACATCATACAAACTTCCAGATTGCATCTGTCCCAACACATGAACATTTTAGACAATTTTTTTGCAGGCGGCCGGCCGGCCACCTCAACTGATCGGTAGGCTACCTCAACTGGTCGGCCGGCCAGTGCAAGTGGTCGATCGGCTGGTGCAAGTGGCCGGCCGGCCACCTCTCTTTCCAGAAGCTTGCATTTGCTGCAATAGAGAACAACAGAGGCACACCAATGTATTTGCAAGGAAATGTATGCACTGCCACACTCCTCATCATTTCTCAAGCTCAAAGGAGTGTGGCGCTCGGCTTTCAAGCCACCAACCAAGCATCTCAATGCATGATGGCCCAAAAACCAAGCTTGTACAAGCTTAGTGAATGCGCACATAAGACTCAAAGTGCCCCCACCCTATCATGCATGATCAAGGGTATTAGCGACCAAGAAATGTGACACGTTCCATCACTTGGAGTATGAAACGTTCCACATTTCTTGTGTTTGGATTAACATCCGATCCAAACACATGCAATGCAACACAAATATGCTTATCTTGCAAGTTTTACTTTGCTCAATTCTTGTTTACACATTTTAAAATTACCGAGTCATTCATTAACCGGTTTAGTTCAATGTGAAAGTCCTCTAATGAGAAAAATGGCCTCAGCCACAAGCACCTTGAGCATGAAAGAAGGTTCATGCTTTTGATTAATAGAAACCCTCAAGAGAAGGCTAAAACCATTAGGCATGAGAGCCTCAATTCCATTCTCAAGGTAACATAGGGCTAAAGACCTCTTTCAAAGCGAATGAAAGAGTGAAACAATGGAGTGCAATGGCATATATTTCAGCACTGAAATGACATGCTAAATGACGTAAAATCATGCAAACAAACCATGCACAACATGTTAAGAGTCAAAGGCATTGAAAGTAACGACAAGCATTACACTAGAGGCATGCAATATCAAACTCAAATGGCCGAACCAGCTATGGACAGACCTAAATCATGTCAAATCAGTGGCCTAAAACATGCTGGAATTGAAGCACAAGAAGCTATAAAAACATGCTCATGTGTTGGCTCGCAAGCTAGGCACAAAACACAACTCTCAAAAGCATTTAAAGAGTGATATATGCAAGAGTGTGGCAAAGATATATGCTCTGAAATCATATGCTAAATGATGCCACATCATGGAAACATCACAAGCAAAGCATGCTAGGGCTTCTAAAACTCAAAGCTAGTTAAGGCCATTTACACTATAGCTATACAAAGCAAATCATGTGGGACCAAGACCACCCAAAACAAAGTTAAAGCCTGTTAAAACATTAGTAAAAACATGCTGAGATAGAGCTAATACATGCTAGAATGATGGACTAACTCTTTAGGCATTCAAGGCTGTTAAGCAAGATTACACTACAAGTGTAAGAAGCAAGCAACCAACGACTAGACCTGCCTAAAACAGAGTTATAGCAGGTCCAAAAAGTCACAAAAACATGCTTGGAATATGCTTCAAAAAGGGAGAAATACATGCTCATGTGGTAGGCCATCAACACATGCAAACAAGACAAGAGAAGAGGGGACCACCCCCTCCTATTTGGGACCTCAAAACCAAGTTTCCACCACTAAAATTCCTCTGGAATTCAGTGGCTTAAAGGCCAAGAAAAGATGGTTTCAAAAGCTTTGAAAGATGGCACAAAGCTTAGCAAATAAAGCTACAAAAGGGAGTGGACCACCGCTAACTCTAAGAGGGCCTCAAACCACCATTTTAAATACTTAAAAATAGAGGTTTTTGTAGTTGACGAGTAGGCCTAAAACAGCATGAAAAGGTGGCCAAGAGAATGTACAAAAATAAGCTTAAAAGGGGAAGAGGCTTACCCTTGAAGCACAGCAGCAAGATGGCAACTTTCTGAGCCAAAACCAGCCTTATAGGACTCCAAACAAGCATTAAGAAAACTCAACTCCAAGATAGGGGTGTTTGGTTTAGGGGTTGTATGCAAATATGTGAAGAAAAACCACTTTCAAGCACAATATAGCACAACAGGGAGAGAGAGAGAGAGAGAATTCTAGAGAGAGAATTTTTAGCTCTGAAAATTTGTAGAGAGAGAGGGATTTTAGTGTGAGAAGCTCCCAAACTTGTTCCCCTTCAATATATGAGATATGGCTTCAATATATAGCAAAAATGGAGCATTTGGCCGAAATATCTGAAGCTAGAAATATCTAGAGCAGTGTAGGACAGCTGGAGGAGAAATATCTACAAATTCTGGGATTTGAACATAAGTGGATGGTGGGCCACTTCAACTAACCGGTAGGCTACCTCAACTAGCCGGTAGGCTACTTTTCTGGCCGACAGGAAAAATCTACTCTGCAGGTCAAACATCAAATGGGCATGTCTTTTTTACATGGACTACTTTTCAGGTCATTCTTGTGTGCAAATTGAAGCCCCGAAAGTAATATTCCAATGGTGGAAGCCTCACATCAAAATTCTAACTGTACGAAAAGTTATGCTCCTTTTAGTGAAGTCGCTCAGTTTCAATCCTTCCCGGATTCATGCCGAACTTCTCCCAAACTAGTTTTCTTCCCTCCTCCCCTATTTTCTTCAACTCTAAACCTCTAAACAAGATGTTTTGAAAGATTTTTCAAAAGATTCATCTCTCTTTCATTCATTTCCACTTTGTCCTTGCTCAATTTACCGAAAAGCGTGACATTTAACAAAATGTGAGCGTCAGAACATCGTAGGAACTTTTTCAAAAATATTTTGAAAGAGAGGGTTTTGAGATCCAAAATCTTTTTGTTCAAAATCATTTTAGTCCAAAAAGGGGTGTAAGGTTAGGATTTGACACTCTCATTGCCAAAGAAATCGAACCTTTGCACTGCACAACTTTCATCACCAAGTAAATGATCAGTGGTGCCCAAGTCTTAAGGGCGGTCAAAAGTAGGGTGTCTACAGTTGCCCCTCTTCGACAAAGCTCGAAATGATGAAGGGACGTGAGTGAATTTCAAAGCCCAGAGACGACCCATTTTGGACAAGGCCGAAGACTTGGACAAACAAACAAAATACAGATAAATAAATGGTTAGGCCCGTAGGCTGCCTACGTATCCCTTTGCAAGGAATCAAACCAGCGTAGTTCAGGGGGCAGAATGCAAAATGTTACACAATATAACAAAATAGTGTAAATGATATACAATGCAATAAAATAATCAAACCACAAGCAGTGCAAAACCACACAAATATCATAAAGGGATGGAGATGCAAAATCAAACTACGTTTAACATAGAAAATGTGCTGGAACCCTCGAACCACAACTCTCTTAGTGGGACAGGTGTGTGCACAGGCAAAACTATGTGTTTCGCAGAAAGAACACAAGTAATTAGGTGGCATGATATAAGTGATGAATGATTTGCTGAGGAAAGATCGTGATCCTAAATGCTGAATGCAACAAAACAAACTACGATGCAATGGACGCAGTGGATAAGGCGCATGGCCAAACCATATTTTGCCTAGAAAAGGCATGGACACAAAACAGAGCACGTCTAACACGGAAAAGGTGCCGACACCCTCAAACCACAATTCTCTTAGTGGAATAGGTGTGTACACATTAACACAGAACCATGCTTCAATGAAAGAAATGTATGAGCACATGCCAGACTAAGCTTAACATAGAAAGGAAGCAGGCGATAAAATGGAAAATTCAGTAGATGCATGCGATAAATGCTATATGCAATGCAATAAACGTAGTAGATAATAAAATGCGATGTAGCTGGGAACTGAAAGTATCTTACAGGGGCAATTGGTGATGACTCACCTTATGCTGGTGTAGGTCTTCCTCTTCTTCTCGGTTGAACCACAGGCACCACTTTTCTCCTTGGCTATGGTCGCAGTTTTTCCTATTCTTCAACAGGGTGACAAACTAGGTTGGTTTAGTGTCCAGAATTGAGGCACATACCCGCTACCTCAACCTATGGGGCTGCCATACAGATTTCAAGCTGAGGATACACCCTTGGATATTTAAACCAGACTTTAATCTTGGAAATCCCGAACCTTTGCATTCTAGACATCGGCCATTCAAACTCTAGTTTCCACCGTTTCGGTTGATCTCCTTTGAACTCACTACAAACACAGGTAGGTGGCTATACCAGACCACCGAAAGTCATCCAGGCATGACAAACACCAAAGGAATTGCCCCTTTAGCAGATTTAAGGTTTCCTAGACCAAGGAGTGCACAAGACAGTGCAATGCAGAGTGAATGCACAAAATAGTGAGATGCACGGTGAACACAAAAAGCAGTGCTACGCAGGTGCACAAGACAGTGCGATATGGGTTAAATGCACAAAATCGTGCGATGCAAGTGTGTGCACAAGATAGTGCTAAGACAAAGGCTGCGCAAGACAGCGCGAGCAATGCACTAACAAGTGTAGGTACGGTGCACAAAATAGCGCGAGCAATGCACTAGCAAGTGCAGGTAAGGTGTGCAAGAAAGTGTGAGCAATGCACTAACAAGTGTAGGTAAGGTGCGCAAGAAAGCGCGAGCAATGCACTAACAAGTGCACGTAAAGTACGCAAGAAAACACGAGCAATGCACTAACAAGTGTAGGTAAAGTGCGCAAAAAAGCATGAGCAATGCACTAACAAGTGCAGGTAAGGTGCGCAAAAAAGCACGAGCAATGCACTAACAAATGCAGGTAAGGTGCGCAAGAAAGCATGAGCAATGCACTAACAAGTGCTAGTAAAGTTCACAAGAAAGCGCGAGCAATGCATGAAATAGATATGAATGCACAAGACAGTGCAATATGCAAGGTGCACAAAATAGTGCGATGCGCAAGAAAGCGCGATTGGAAACTGCACAAAAAAGTGCGAAGCACAAGAAAGCATGAGTGTAAACTGTACACAAAAGTGCGATACGCAAGAAAGCGCGAGTGTAAAAATAGGATTTTAAGGTGTCATGACCCGAACCCACCCCCGTGGGTTAAGGACATAACCGGCCAGTAATCATGAGATTACCTACGGCCTCAAACCAAACCAAATGTATTTTAACAGAGTTAATAGGGGCCAAATGGAAACAATTTAAAACTTTGTCTATAGAGCTGTGCTTACATGGCACATCGTAACAACCATACATATGCACATTAATAACTCACAACAAAATATGTACTACACAAGGTTCTGTACATACAGGATCATATAAGTCTAAGTCAACCCAAGAAAACTATATACAACATGTTCAAAGACTTCACCCACATGATAAAATAAACAAAATGACAAAAATGTGAAGACGGGTCTCGTACGTGAGACGCAAGGGTTGACTCTTCAAAACCTTTGTTGTTCCTCACAGACTTCACTGGGGCTTGGTTTGGACTTCTCTTGGCTCACCTACAAATACATGAATGAGCGTGAGCGAAAGCCCAATGAATAATATCAATTAAAGAAGCTATGCGGACGATATGTAGAACATCATGCTTCAAACGGCTTTAGGCCTAATTCATATTTCTATTTAACATATATACACAATTTAGGTCAGGTCAAATGACTACGGTTCCAAACAAACTGGCCTTTGGCCCATTCAAACTTTCATTTGTGTCAAAACGGCCTTTGGCCCATTCAAATGACAAACTGGCCTTTGGCCCGTTTATTCGTCCATGTCAAAACAGTCTCTGGCGCACTCATTCATGTCAAACGGCCTCCGGTCCATTCATTCATGTCAAAACAGCCTTCGGCCCATTCATTCATGTCAAAACGGTCTTCGGCCCATTCATTCATGTCAAAACGGTCTCCGATCCACTTATTCATGTCAAAACGGCCTCCGGCCCATTCATTCATGTCAAAACGGCCTCTGGCACATTCATTCATGTCAAAGCGGCCTGCGGCCAATTTATTCATGTCAAAGCGGCCTTCGGCCCAGTTATTGATGCCAAAACGGCCTCCGGCCCATTTATTCATGTCAAAGTGGCCTCCGGCCCATTTATTCATGTCAAAACGGCCTCTGGCCCACACATTTGGTATAACAAACATTGTCCACCAATCGAATCAGTGAACTTATAAAACTAACGTAGAAGTAAGTAATTCGACAACAACATATTTTAGATATCTCTGTTAAAATATTACTCACAGTGATCGGTTGGTTGGTTTGCCCTGGAGCTCGACCCTACACATTCTATGAACACAAAAGGGTCACAACAATTCGATCGGTTCTAAATTCACATTTTCCTCTTTAGGCTTCATTCTTATCTCTTTAACTCAATTACAATGCTCAATGCATGCCTAAGAGTATTTGGAAGTGAAAGAGAACAGAAAATGAAACACAGAATGTCTTTTCACAATTTCAGAAAACAAGGTCCCCTCTCGAGCGTGGACTTTCCCGCTCGAGCGAACCCACGAGGCCTGCAAAAGTACTGGATATGTCAAATTTACACTCAATAGCGAACTCTGGTGCTCAAGCGGAAGGCCTCTCTACATGGCTCCCCGCTCGAGTGCACACCAAGTCTGCAGAAAATACTAGGAACACAAATTTCACGCTTGAGCGGCGGCTTCCCCGCTCGAGCAGACATCAAAATTCTAGAAAATTGCAGAACATGTTCTTGAGCTTCAATTTGATGTCCAAAGGTTCCAAATGCACGATTTTGGCACAAACTTCACATATACATATTCTAACATGGTGTAAACACCAAATTATAACACAATGAAGCTCAATTTCACAAGTTAATCTCATGCATGTCTCAAATTAACTCAAACTCATCACCAACACACTAGATTCAAACATGCAAGACTCAAACTCTCATGATTTGCACTTGCATGTGAAATATACACAATATCCTCAACTTAATTGGTGAAAAGATGATCAAATACATGGACTTAAACCACAAATTCAACATGGATCAAACAAATTGTGCTCAAATATGGAAATTTGTAGTAATTTCCTATATGCATGCATCTATTGACTTTAAATTCAACAAATACAACTCAATTTCTTTATAATCAAACTGATTCATGTTCTTGACCATTAATCAAACTTGAATTCACAATTTATAACATTAAAGTCATGAATTCACTTACCTAGAGGCTCAATTCTTCCAATCTATGCTCAAATCTAGAGTTGGCCTTCAAATATTCAAGCTTCAATGATCAAAGCTCCAATTTTTGAGCTCTCTCTCTCTAACCGACCCTCACCCTCTCTTTCAAGAATTAATATCAGCCAAATGAACACAAAAGAGAAGGATTGAGAGTGTAATGGCCCTTATATAACCCCACTAAGTCACATTAATTTAATATTAGATATTTGAGCACTTAATTGATTGATTAAATCAATTTAATCTGATCCAAACCAATTTCTAATTAAATTTCACCGTAGGCTCTAAAAATTATGCCAATCACAATGGCATAATCAATTTCAGTTTATGTGGCCGATAAGGCCTTCAATTTAAATTCCAAAGCAAATAATCAAACAGATGTTCCTACGGTGAACAGATAGAAATTCAAAACCACATATTTTCACATAATGGCACACAAATTCATATCAAACACATAATCATATTCACATTAAGGACCAATTAGCATAATAGGGGACAGGGTTTTCACAGTCTTGCCCCTTTTAGGAAGTTTGGTCCTCCAAACTTAATTTACCTTCGTCGAGAAACAAATGTGGATAGCGTAGTCGCATTTCCTCATCTTTTTCCTACGTGGCATCCGTCCCATAGTGTTCTTTCCACCCAACTTTCATCATTGGGATGGACTTGTTTCTCAGTTGTTTCACTTGCCAGTCAACAATTCGTTCTGGCCATTCAGTGTACTCCATATTTTCTTCCAAAGCTACCCGGTGATAATTAATCACATGGAACGGGTCTCGGAGATAACCCTTCAACATCTACACATGAAACACATTATGGATTTGTTCGAATCCTGGTGGCGAAGAAACTCTATAGGCAACTAGACCAAGCCTTTCTAGAATCTGAAACGGCCCAATGTAACGGGGCGACAACTTGCCCTTCTTTCCAAACATGACTTGGCCCTTCATCGGAGATACACGGATGAACACATGGTCACCAACCTCATATTCTAGAGGTCTTCTCCGAACATCTGCATAATTTTTTTGTCGGTCCTGAGCTGTTTCGAGCCTTTGTTGAATAATCTTGATTTTCTCAGAAGTGTCTTGCACAATTTCAGGCCCAAGTAAAGCTCTATCCCCGACTTCTGCCCAACAAATAGGTGATCTACGCCTTCCACCATACAAAGCCTTGTACGGTGCCATACCGATGCTGGAGTGGAAGTTGTTATTGTATGCAAATTCTGCAAGTGGCAAGTAATCTTCCCAACTCCCCTGAAAATCCAAAGCACACATACAAAGCATATCTTCCAAAGTCTGTATTGTTCGCTCTGATTGCCCATCTGTCTATGGGTGGAATGCAGCACTGAACCTTAGTTCTGTTCCCATGGCTTCCTGCAAACTTTTTCACATTCTAAATACAAATTTCGGATCTCTATCCGACACAATAGATACCGAAACTCCGTGTAAACGGACGATCTCATCAACATAAATAGTAGCCAATCTATAAGCATTAAATGTAGTTTTGATAGGCAGAAAATGTGCAGATTTAGTTAGTCTATCAATTACAACCCAAATAGAATCCATACCTCGAGAAGTCCGAGGTAGGCCAACAACGAAATCCATAGTCACATGTTCCCACTTCCATTCAGGAATAGGGAGAGGTTGAAGTAGACTGCCTGGTTTCTGATGTTCAGCTTTAACTTGCTGACATTGAAGACACTTGGACACATATTCTGCAATCTCTTTCTTCATTTTAGGCCACCAATAGGTTTGTTTCAAATCCCGATACATTTTATTATTACCCGGATGCATAGCAAATATGAATCTGTGGGCTTCATCTAAAACCCTCCTCTTTAGTTCTGGAATATCTGGGATACACATTCTGTTTTAAAATCTCAACACTTCATTCTCAATGCCAAACTCTGCTTTTAGACTTGTCTCAAATTCATCAATCACTTCCTTGAGGAATTAATCCTCTCTCTACTTCTGCTTGATTTCATCAATGATTGTCGGCTCGGCTGTAATAGCGGCTATCAGTCCGCCCTGTTCACACATTACCACTTCAATTTCAGATTTTTCAAAATCTTGCAAGATCTCTTTCTGTTCAATAAGCAAACAGGCCATATTCCCCGTTGATTTTCTACTCAAGGCGTCAGCAACTGTATTAGCTTTCCTAGGGTGATACTGAATCTCTAGATCATAATCTTTTATCAATTCCAGCCATCTCCTCTGCCGCATATTCAACTATTTCTGTGTGAAAAAGTATTTCAAACTTTTGTGATCCGTGTAGACTTCACACTTTGCTCCATACAAATAATGCTGCCAGATTTTCAAAGCAAAAACAACTGCGGCCAATTCTAGGTCATGAGTTGGATAATTCTTCTTGTGTGGCCTCAACTGTCGGGTGGCGTAAGCAATAACTTTTCCGTTCTGCATTAACACACAACCCAAACCTTTATAAGACGCATCACTGAAAATTACAAAGCTCTCTATACCTGAAGGTAGTGTCAAAATTGGTACAGTGGCCAATCTTGTTTTCAGTTCTTGGAAGGCAGATTCTCTTTCGTCGTTCCATTCAAACGGTTGCCCTTTACGTGTCAATTGGGTAAGAGGCACAGCTAATTTCGAAAAGTCCTTCACAAACCTCCTGTATTACCCAGCTAAGCCCATGAAACTACGGACTTCTGTCACATTAGTCGGTGTAGGCCAATTCACAATCGCCTCCATTTTCTGCGGGTCTACTGAAATTCCTTCCTCGTTGATCACATGCCCTAAGAAAACAACTTCATCCAACCAAAACTCACATTTCTTTAGTTTAGCAAATAATTTTCTTTCCCGAAATATTTGTAGAATAGTTCTCAAATGATGTTCATGTTCAAGTCTATCTTTAGAATATATCAAAATGTCATCAATAAAAACCACAATGAATTCATCAAGGTAGGATTTAAAAATTCAGTTCATTAAGTCCATAAATGCTGCCGGAGCATTAGTCACTCCAAATGGCATAACAAGAAACTCAAAATGTCCATACCTCGTTCTGAATGCGCTTTTCTCAACATCTTCTGCCTTAACTTTTAATTGATGATACCTGGACCTCAAATCAATCTTAGAAAACACCTGTGATCCCTACAACTGGTCAAACAAGTCATCAATACGGGGTAGGGGGTATTTGTTCTTTATTGTTACCTTATTCAATTCTCGGTAATCGATGCACAAATGCAAAGTTCCATCCTTCTTTTTTGACAAATAATACTGGTGCACCCCAAGGCGAAATGCTAGGCCGGATAAACCCCTTGTTAAGCAGGTCTTGCAACTGTTCTTTCAATTTTTTCATTTTAGCAGTAGCCATTATGTAGGGAGTTTTGATATGGGTTGGGTGCCTGGCACAGTTTCAATAGTAAACTCTATCTCCCTGTCTACCAATTTCCCTGGTAATTCATTTGGAAACACATCTGGAAATTCTCTAACAATAGGGATACTGTTCAATTCAACATTCATAGATTGTTCAGACAACACATAGCACAAATAACCCTGGCACCCTTTCTTGATCAGTTTACATACTTTCATTGCAGATATCAAATAAGGTGGAGGCATTACCCCATTACCCACAAACACAATCTCTTTATGTTTTGGTGGTTTAAACACAACTCGTTTTGTCACATAATCAATGGTGGCACAATATTTGGTCAACCAATCCATGCCCAAGATTATATCAAAAGGTCTAAAATTCAAGGGCAACAAATCCACATATAGGATAGCATCCTCAACATGCATATCACAAAACCGGTATATAGATTCACACAATACAGATTACCCAGATTGAGCAGACACACATAGCAGATATGACAGTAATTCTAAGGGTCTATTCAGTCTAGATGCAAATGCATATGTCACAAAAGAGTGTGTAGATCTGGAGTCAATTAACACAAAAGCATCCTGATTACATATGAAATAATACCTGAGACAACTGCGTTGGCATTCCGTGTTTGTGCTCCTGATTACATATGTCATCGTTTGTGCACTCGATGGTTGTGCATGTTTGTGCTCGTTTTGAGTGCCCAAAGCTCTCGGCGGCATGCCTTGTCTTTGAGCCTCTAAACTCTTTGTGTTTTGGCCTTGTTTTTGGGCCAACCTTGGTGCACCTTGTGTCATGACCCAAACCCACCCCTAAAAGTTTGGTTCATGACCAGCCCGTACATAGGCCTCAAACAGAATTTAAAATAATATTTAAACACATACGGGGCCTTAAGCGGAAGCAATATCAATAAAAGATAACATCCATTGAGCTTGTGCATGCATGATGGTTTAATTAGATTCAAGCATTCAAATACATTCCCAAAGTTACAAATACAATCACAAAATTTATATAGATCTCACACACACTTACATAAGACTTAATAATTTATATAACTCCCAACACAAATTAAGGCCTTAACACGGAGGCGTACCCCAGGCGGTTTGGCAGACAGGTAGACCTCAATACAATTTTAGTGTCAATCTCCGATGGCTCACCTACATAAATATACATAAAAACGGAGTGAACAAGGCTCAGTGAAAAATAGCAATGCAAGGAGGTGAGTTAAACGAGTATAGGCTTAAAGAATGTAAACATGCATATCAAACCATACACAGATCTTATTCATAATCATATTTTAAAACGGCCTCAGACCCACATGTAACATAGAACGGCCTTAGGCCCATATATAATACAGAGCAGTTGTAAGCCTAGATATGATACAGGACGGCTGTAAGCCCAGAGATAATACAGAACGACTGTAAGCCCAGATATAATACAGATCGGCTATAAGCCCAGATATAATACAGAATGGCTGTAAGTCCAAATATAATACAGATCGGCTGTAAGCCCAGATATGATACAGAACGGCTGTAAGCCCAGATATAATACAGATTGGCTGTAAGCCCATATATGATATAGAACGGCTGTAAGCCCAGATATAATACAGATCGACTGTAAGCTCATATATGATACAGAACGGCTTTAAGCCCAGACATGATATGATTGGCTTTAAGCCCATAAATGATACTGATTGGCTTTAAGCCCACAGATAATACAGAACGGCCTTAGGCCCAACATATTCTGCAGAGTGACCTCAGGCCCAGATATCAACAGCTTGGCCTCGGGCCCATTATTAACAAAATAGAATGATTCCAGATACACAAAGATATCATTGTTCCATAATACACATATGTTCCATTTGTTCATCATGAATTCAGATAGTTAACTTGCAGATAACAGAACGTCAGTATTAACAATTAACAGTAAGCCAAACGTACTGCTATGGTACTATTACTCACTAGTGCACAAGGATTATCCCATGGTTTATTATAAGTCGACATAGTTGTCTTGCAGATAACATAACATTAATAATAACTATTAACAGAAGGCAAATGTATCACTGCATTAATAGGGACAAAACAATTCACATCATAACCATTAATTTAAACAAGCACAATATTAATGGAGTAGGCCATTCACAAATGACAATACATAAATCATAATAATAGGAAGTAAGTGAAACATATCATTACACTACTATTACTCACAGTGATCGGCTCCCGGTAGTAATAGGACGGTGTCCTCGTCTCGACCTACAAGTATAGTACACAACACATAATATGAGATTATAATCGATCCTTTACTTATTCTCTTTGACCATTCAATCAACTAGCCATGGTGGTGCCAAGCTCATTATTCCTTAATAAGTTATAATCCAGGTCTTAGAAAGCAGGAGGAATCGATGGAAAATGGTTTAAGCGAAGAAATTGTACAAAATCGGTAGACAGAAAGTGAGCAACCCTCACTAATTTGGGCATATCTATTTTGGTACTTAGAATTTGGGGATGAGACCACCACCATTGGAAAGTAGACTTCCAGGGCTTGATTTTAGGCTCAAGAATCACTCAAAACGGAGTTCGGATGCCAAAGATATGCTTATTCAAAATTGGCTGAACAGAGCTGTCTCTCGCACGTGCTGGAAACATGCAGCTCTGGGCAGTTTGTAGTCCAAAAATGGCTCTTTTTGCTCCAACACTTGGTTTTCCATTTTTAAGCTTGGTTCTTAACATAAATCACTCAAATACATATAAAATTCCCCCACAACATGATAAACTAACATCAACCAAGTGTAATTTCATTTCAAACAAATCAATCTTTGCCTCAAAATAGAAATTCAAGTCTCATCATCTATATAATCAAACTTCTATAATATATACCCCAAAATCATACACATACATCTTGCACATGGTTGATCTTCACACCAAAACTTGGTATTCCATGAATCGTTCTTAAGATTGACCCCAATTCATGCAAATTTAAGGAAATCAAGGTTCAATTCCTTGAGTTTAACTCATTTCATTTATAACCCAACACACTTGTTCATTTACATATTAATTTTCCAAGTCCATCCTTGATTTCATGTAGTAGATGAATTATTTACAAAAACAATTGTTGAAGCCACATACCTTAACTTAATTCCTTGTTTCCTTCCTTTAATCTCTTCAATTTTCCAAGCTTCCATAAATAATCTTCTTTCCCCCTCTTTCTCTCTTTGACCGTTCTCTCTCTTTCTCTCCCTTAGATATTTTGTTGGACTTCAAAATATAAGCTCCCAACTCACATGGCCTATCCATACATGCATATATCACATACTTAAGCTTTTCATAATAAGGAGGGCCAAACACGCCCTTACGAATCGCACAAAATCAAATTTCAATTAAACTTCCCAGATGACTCTAAAAATTATGCTGACCATAAATATGTCCTCTGTTCTGGTTTCTGAAGCCTCTAAGGCCTTCAATTTGCAGTACAAAATTAACCACCCAAATGTGCATTAACAAATCAGACAAATTAGAATTCCAATTAATTTTTCCAAATAGTTCTAAAAATTCCCATTAACATACCCAAGTACTCAATTTTGACTTCTGAACCCGTAAAGGTCGGCAATGTCAATTTTAAAGCTGTGGCTCCACAGATAATTCCTCAATTTGAACAGATATCATTAATTTAAAATACTTTATCGCACAAGGACTTAAAAGTAATTTCGAATACAAATTTTGGGGTCGTTACACCTTGCCTGGAGGGAGGAAAGGCCTTGTCGGCCACATTTGGCCCTTGTCGGCCATTTTTTTGCCCTGTTGGCCACCTAAGGTGGCCGGTCGGCTAGGGGAGGTGGTCGGTCGGCCACCTAGAGTGGCCGACGACCATTTTTCTCCTTTTTCAGATATTTTATGTGCCAGTTGTGCCAGCTGTTAATCACTGAATGCATCCTTCATACACGTGTTTGGAGGGATGGAAGAAAGCCTTTGGCTTGTATTCCTATATAAGGGTAGGTCTCTCCCCTATTTTGAGGGTTACAAAAATTTGTGAGCAATTTTTTTTTTCTCTCTCTCTCTAGAACTCTCTCTCTTCCTATTTTGTGCTTGAAAGTGAGTTTTCTCTACAATTTTGCATTAGGACCTTTAGCCAAACACCTTCACGTTGGAGCTGAGGTTCTTGGAGGTTTTGTTTGAGCTCTCAAAACTGGTTTTAGCTCAGAAAAGTGGCTGTTTGTTGTTGTGCTTCAAAGGTATAAAGCTTCCCTCTTTCAAGCTTATTTTTGCACACTAGTTTGGCCACCTTTGCATGTTTTTGGCGTAGTTTTCAACTACAAAACCTCTATTTTTAAGGTTTAAAAATTATGGTTTGAGGCATTTTTGGAGTTAGGGGTGGTCTACCTCCCTTTGTAGCTTGTTTGCTAAGTGTTGTACCATCTTTTAAAGCTTTTGAAATCCCATTTCTTCGCCTTTTAACCACTAAATTCCAGGGGAATATCAGTGGTAAAAAGTTGGTTTTGAGGTCCAAAATAGGAGGGGGTGGCCTCCCCTCCTTGTATCTTGTTTGCATGTGTAGGTGGCCTAAGATGTGAGCATGCTTTTCTACCTTTTTGTAGCTTAGTTCAAGCATGTTTTTGGCTTTTTTTTGACATGCTTCAACTCTATTTTTGTGTGGTTGGAACACTTCTTACTTGCTTTTTGTACTTGTAGTGCAATCATGTTTACTAGCCTAGCATGTTTGATGATTTAGCCTATCATTCTAGCTTGTGTTAGCTTAACTCCAACACATTTTTGCTACTGATTTAGCATGCTTTAGCTCAGTTTTGGGTGGTCTTGGTCATACGTGCTTTGCCTTGCATGGCTGTAGTGTAGTTGGCTTCACTAGCTTTGTGTTTCAAGGCCTCCAACATGCTTTGCATGAGATGATTGCATGATATAGCATCATTTAATATGTGACTTTAGTGCATATACCTTTGTCACACTCTCACATATTTTACTCTTTCATTGCTTTTGAGAGTTGTGCCTCATGCCTTACTTATGAGCCAATGTGTGCGCATGATTTTCTTGCCTTTTATGCTTCTATCTCAGCATGTTTAGGCCATTGTTTTGGCATGTTTAAGCTTTATCCAGAGTTGGTTTGGTCCTTTAAGCTTGATATTGCATGCCTCCAGTGTAATGCTCTTCACTAGTTTTGATGTTTTGGTTATTAACATGTTATGCATTTGTTGATTGCATGATTTAGTGTCTTGACCATGCCATTTCAGCACTAAACAATCTGCAACCTCCCTTATTTCTTCATTTTTTTCATTTGTTTTGAGGATTGGTTAACCTTACGATCGTGTTTAAGCTCGAGATAGAGCTTGTGCTCAATGGCTTTAACCTTCTTTTGAGGGTTCCTCCTAGCCAAAGGCATGAGCTCTCTCATGTCTTAAACCATCCTTTGGTTGACTCCTCTCCAATTAGAGGACTTTCACATTGGACTTAATCGGTTAAAGGGTTAATCGATAATTTAAAATGTGTAAACAAAATGAACCAACCAAAACATGAACAAGATAAGCATTTGTGTTGCATTGCATGTGTTTGGATTGGACGTTAATCCAAACACAAGGAATGTGGGACGTTTCATACTCAAAGTGATGAAACGTATCACATTTCTTGGCCGTCGTCACCCTTAATCATGCATGATAGGGTGGTGGCCATTCGAATCTTAAGTGTGCATTCATGAAGCTTGTACAAGCTTGGTCCTTTAGCCATTATGCGTTGAGATGCTTGATTAGTGGCTTGAGAGCCAAGTGCCACACTCCTTTGAGCTTGAGAAATGATGAGGAGAGTGGCAGTACACACATTTCCTGCAAAATGTCTTGCTTTTCCTTTATTGTTCTCTGTTGCAGCAAAAACAACATTTTGGAAAAGCAGGTAGCCGACTGACCACCTAAACTAGTCGACCGGCCAGTTAGAATGGCCGACAGCCACTTTTTATGGCCGACAGGCCACCAGTTCGTTTCTATGCAAGAGGGTTCTTGTTTTGAAGCAAAGGCAGTCTGAAGATTGGCACAATTTTCAGAAAACAAGGCAAGTGCAAACAAAGACAACTGACGGCAAGGCGATGGATTTTCGGGAGGAAGCCAACCGAGCATGTATGTCTCCCTCGCCCGCGAGGCCACTTTACTTGCTTTAATGATTCGAGTATTGTACTTAATTAGTTAGTGCAACTAGTTATTCAAATTTGGTTTGTAATTAATTAGTTTAGATTAGTTAATTAGTTGGTTTGTAATAATTAGCTTAGCTTAGCGTAGCTTAGTTTATTCATTCGGACCCTCCTTCGAGAGGGCGCAATGTTGTAATAAGGGTGCGTCTGTGTGTGCATGTCTTCCAACCCCACTTCTTTCTCCCTTTTATTTATCCACTTTTGATGGTTAGATTAGGGATCATTTTTAATTAGCATACCTTATGCTTGCATGTTTGCATCATTCATTTGTATTGCCTGCACCGGGTTCGGCGCATCATTCAAACTGCATTGTATTTCAATACACTTATTTGAATACGTGTTTAATAGCATGTTATCAAATTGTTACATTCATATGTCATCTTAGATAGCCGAGCCTATTAATTGCATTATTGCATGTGTTGCATTAGGTATTTTTTTTAAGTTAGGATCATGCATGATTTCTAACTAGCTTTTGTTTTGGCTTAGAGTACACTGTAAGTTTTATACTTTAGCATACTTGTGTGAGTGTGAGTGTTGCCATAACAACATGCTTGCCATGAGGCTATTTTCTTAAATGCTTAACTACTTGAATGCCTATGGGTGAAGGATTTGTTGTTTGCATTGGAACAATTCGATAAACGTGAGTTTTAAGCCCACTTTGTGAAGTGGCAAATCATGTTTTTAGCCCACTATGTTTGGCGGCAAATCCGCGCTTTATCCCACTTGAGGGTGGCAAATTGAAAGCATTTTCAAAAACAAACATGAGTTCTTTTGTTGCAATTCTTGCGAACTTAGTCTATACTTGCTTGTGTGCGTCACATAGTAAAGTTAGCTAATAATCAGAACAAGAACACATGTGTTTATAAAACAACATATCATGTTAGTAGAGGCCGATCTTTGATCGGGCGAGCGGGGTGCTCATTTCAGGAGCTTCCCCTCTTGTACCCAAGTTCCCGAGCCAAGGTAACTTTGGTGATGACGGACACGTGGCCTTTGGCATGAGTGAGGGTTTTCTAAATTTCCCAAAAATAAAATATTTAGGTGGCGACTCTGTAATCTAGCAAAGCAGTCTAATTTTGGCATTATTTGATTTAAAATCGATTTTCCAAAATGATTTGCCGGATTGGACTCTTTGGTGTTTATCAGTTTCACATTGCACTTTGTGAGACTAGATTCAGAACCGTGACAGGAGTCCGAACTGTAGGACCAATTCGCACCTCTCCGAAAGGGGGGGTGCGAAGAAAGTCGAGTCTACAATTAGTTTTGTTGTAATCTTGCATGTTCTATTTTATATTTGTTTTCTTGTTTGAGGTCCATGTTAGTGTTGTTGTAATCTTGTATGTTCTATCTTATATTTGTTTTCTTGTTTTAGGTCCATGTTAGTTTTGTTATAATCTTGCATATTCTATCTGAATATTTGTTTTCTTGTTTTAGTTTCATAGTAGTTGTGTAGTAATCTTGCATTTCCTAGCTTAAATTTATCCTCTTATATTAGTTTCATATTAGTTTTGTTGTAATCTTACATGTTCTATCTTATATTTGTTTTCTTAATTTAGGTTCATGTTAGTTTTGTTGTAATTTTACACTTTCTATTTTTGTTTCCTTGTTTTAATCTAACTGGTAGTGGTTAGTCAAAGCCACCTACATATTTCTTGTTTGTTCTTTTTCTTGGTTTTGCAACAAGATAGGTTTTGCGGCCGACCTATTTGGTCGGCCGGTTAGCTTCTTTTGGACATGATGGTATTGTCTTCCGATGTTAACCAACTTTCGGTGGTTTCCAAGGCACATGAAGCTTTTTCTTTTGTTTATTTTATTTTGACTGTTTTGTGAGGTTTTCATTTTGTTGTAATATTCTCCCCATCCCTCTCTAATTTGGTTTGTAATTATTCTTTTAAGTGTTATAATAATCACCCTCCCCGCTTCTTGCTATCCCATTCTTTCACTTGCTTTGTTTATTTGTGAATATGCATCATATTTTATTTTTCGTTATATCCAGGCTTGGCATCCATGTTTCATGCATCTTGATTCGGCTACGTTTGCATTCATGGATTTAATTAATTCCTATATGATTATGTGCGCTATCTAATGTTCTTGAGATGATTCACATGTCATATCCTAGAAGTCGAATCTTTAGTTATATCTCATGAGTGAATTGCATTAGGATTTTGAATATAAGATAATGCATATTTTACTAATTTTGTTTTGTAACTGTTCGCGAGATGTTGGTAAATATGTAAGTTGTTATGCTTAAGCATCTCGCTTGTACATAATTTTCTTTTTATGTGTAGCATCTTACCATGTGGCTATTTGCTTATGTGATATAATTATATGAATCCTAGTGGATAGAGGCTGTGTCGCTTAATTTGTAATGGTGTTGATTTTTCATGTTTGTAAACTCAATTTATTTATGTTGTACATCTTAAAAGCTCTTTCAAAATACATGAAATCAAATTGTTCCAAAATGAATGGCATAGTCTATACTTGTATGCTTTACATAATAATTTTTAGGATTTATTAAATAATCGGAATATGAACATATGAAGTAAATAAAATTTGTATCATGGTTTAGTAAAGGCCGATCTTTTGATCAGGTGAGCGGGGGTACTCAATTAATGACCTTCCCCTTTCATACCTAAGGTTCCGAGCCAAGCATCATTGGTTACGATGAATAGTGGCCTTGGCACGAGTCACGGGTTTCCTAATTTTCCAAAATAAATATTAGGTGGCAACTCTGAGATCTGATGACGTAGTCCATTTGTGGCAAATATTTTTTTTGCAATAAAATGGATTTTCTAAAAGTTGTCAAATGTGGACTCTCATCTATGTTTCACATTGCACTCATGAGACTAGATCAAAGAAATCAAGGGTTTGAACTGTTTAACACGCACGGGTACCCCCTGGGCATGCTAGAACGACACCCCGAATACTAACACAACTTTACTGCACATACCACACTGTCACAAAAAAAAAAAAAAAAAAAAAAAGAACAACAAAAACAAAAACAAAGCCAATTACCCCAATGCCACATTGTCAAACCATGGTCCATGACCTCCACAAGCCTTTCACACAAGATTAAAAAAATAAAATAAAATAAAATTAAAAAAAAAATCCCTTTCTTACCCCTGCAGTACAAAAAAATAAAAAATAAAAAATAAAAAAAATGAAATAAAGCCCACCCCACACATACCTAACCCAACCCCACACCAAATCATTGTTTAGCACTATATATGGTCCCAACCATCATTGGCCCATTACCACAACTTATTTGATCAATTATTTCTATACACACAACCACCCAGCCCACATCACACCCCACCCCCTTCGCATACCAAAAATCACACCTCATGTGCCCCCAACAAACACCCACACAAAACACAAAACAATCGTAAAATAACGAAACTCAACACCATAACTACATGATTCAGAAGCATTATTACATAAAACAAATGGAATCAACAAGAAAACAACATAAATCCAATGCATCACACTGACACACACGAAACAAGGCACAATGTTACAAAATATACCCATTTCTTCCATAGCAGAACTCTTACAGAGCAACAACCACAGAATATACGCACTAGGGTTCTGTTGCCATCAATTGTTGACAATGTGACACCGATGTTCCATGAACAAAACACAGCTACAGCAATATTGATCCAATCAACCTCCATAATTTGTCCTCTTTACCCTTGAATAACGCAACGGCATATATGGTCAATCAAAAGTGCAAAATTTTTGGCAATCACAAATCTAGGGTTTCCGACATTACCAACCATCTAAGCACAATGGTTGTGTGACTATGGATGTACATAGCGGGTTAACATTGCATGGGTGGAGGTATGTGGATGTGGACTTAGGTTTAATTCAAAACCCATCGTACATTAGGCTGTATGCCTTGTGTCAACCACCAAACACAGAAGTTAAGACCAAAACCCCCTACTGCGCTTCAACCTTTCGTGACACCCTTACTATGTATCACATGCCACAAATACCATACCTTCCACTCAGTTTCACACACGTGTGCCACACACACCTAACCTAGATACCCCAAGCACAGTTGTAACGCATATATTAATCTGTATACTGAGGGCATTCACGTCCTTAAAAAAATGCCAGGACTAAACGGATCATTAGAAAAAGAAACAAAAATGCGACCAATTGGATCACAAGATCAACATTTGGGATTTATTGGTAAATCTCCCTAAAAAGTATTATGTAGCATTACCCCGTGATTGTTGAGAAACTTAAGGTTGAATTTTTTATTTTTATTTATTTTTTTTAAAAGGAAGGTAACAATCTGCCTCATCAAATTCCCTATAGGTTTGAAATGGAAAAATAGATGACTCCTAATATAATATTCAATTTAAATCATGTTCATTTTTAATATTATCAATGACCTAGTGATGTGACATGGAAAATACTAAATCAAGGCAACAACATCTCCAAATCACAAGTTTCAACACATTAATATAGTTCTAATCTATGGAAAAAAAAAAAACACATTAATATAGCAACCAATGTACATCCCAAGATGCAGACTCATCAAGACTATGCTCCAATAATTCCCAGTTTAAGGTAGGTAAGAATTTTTCTCCCAAATCTTAGTCAAATACATATGAACTAATTTGTGCCTACTTTTTAACACTAGAAATAAGTTGAACTTTGAGGATGTGTTTAGATCTTGAATTAAAAGAGAAAAAAAAAATCATTTTTAAAGTTTTTTTTATTCTACACAAATCCTTACTCAAATTTAAACTTACACACTATCTTAATGGATTTGGATTCAAAACTGAAAGTCCTACAAGAAATGAGAATTGTTAGCTGATTGAAGAAAGACTCTTACCTAATAATTTGAGATGTTCTAGAGCCATATGTATGGGGACAATTTACACCTCAAAACTTTCAGGAGGATAGTGCTTCTTTTTTACATGGGATTATTAAGAAAGTTGTTACTCTAGCCAAGTAATTTATGGAAAAATTGTTCAATAGGCAAGAGATATAAAGGATTCTTATGCTTGTGAACTCAAGTTATTTTATTTTATTTTTAATTCCATGAAGCAATGTCATCTGGGTGACTATGGACTTTAATATTTATGAAAGGAATGATGGGAATCAGTTGAAATAGTGTCCTAATTCAAACTTCATTAGATAAATTAATCTACATTCAAAAACTTTAAAAATAAAATATAACAGGTGCTACTCGTCAGCAGTTTAAAATCTTGTTTCTCCAAAAGAATATCCATGGTCGATATATTTTCAAGTTGTGTGATTTATCTACAAGGATGGATAGAAGGCTGGTCCAGGCTTGTTGGATAGGAAATGTTGAAAACTTTCTGAAATTGATTGAAGATAATCCTCTGTTGCTGTACACTTCCACATTAGAAAATGGAGAAACTCCTTTACATATTGCTTCTATGGTTGGCCACTTTAATCTTGTGAAAGAGATAATGAAATTGAGAAAAAAAATTTCCCAAGAACTCAATGAAGACGGTTTGAGTCCATTGCATATTGCCTCAGCTAAGGGGCATGTTGAGATTGTGAAGGAGCTTTTGAAAGCAGATCACAAACTGTGCATAGTTAAACAAAGAGAAAGAAGAATTCCTCTTCACTACGCGACAATCAAAGGCAGGGTCAATGTGATATGAGAATTGATTTTAGCTAGTGCAGATTCTGTAGTAGACATGACAGCCTAAGGAGAGACAGTTCTTTACTTGGTTGTGAAGAACAACCAATTTGAAGCCCTCAATGACTTGGTGGAACATCTCAAGAAATTCAACAAAGATGTCTTAAATAGGAAGGATGACCAAGCGAACACTTTCTTGCACCTTGCAGTTTCAAAAAAAAACATTACGAGGTATATCGGGTCTACCTATGTTATTTCTCATATTTTCATTTTGAGAAATGTTACATAGAAAAAATTATGAAAAAGTTACCCTCGTGTCTATTCTGTGACTTTTCTGTTTAAAATTTTGTTTTTGTCCATACAATTTCTATTTGGTTTTTCTATCTTTGCTTCTAACAGGGAAACAAATTGAGATGAAAAATTGTGAGGTAGCTGAGATCCTTTGCCCACCCCTCCCCCCTCCCCAAAATCATTATACCTTTGCACTCTCAGTTACACAATCGTGCCTCGAGATTCCTACGTTTCATGACTATCACCACATGAAACAATTGGGATTGCATTAGACATATGGGGATGGGATTCTAAGGATAAAAGATCCCTGACCCCTATTCCTATGTAACTTCTCTTGGTTGGTTTGTTTGTGTTTATTTTCGGTTTTTTTCTTAAATTTTTATTTATTTATTTATTTATAACAAGTGAGATTGAAAAATTGTGAGTAGGTGGTTGATTTGGTGCTTAAGAAAAATGCTATCTCTAAGGGGTCATAAGAGATCAATTCTTTGAACAAGAAAGGTCTCATAGCTCTTGATGTTTTACTCTTTTTCCAAATCTTTTTCCAAAGTGAAGCAAGCGACAGAGAAATCGAGGAGATCCTTAGGCAAGCCGAAGCTATGGAGGTATAAGATCTGCACTCTTTAAGACAACCTGGAATGAATCAAAATCAAGTTATTCTTGCAATTAACCCTTCAAGTGACCAATCAACCCCGAATCATTAGCCTCGATCTCCTGCTAAACGATTGCTAGACTACTTCGAGTACAACATGGATAAAGATTCACCAAGCGAAGCACGACACATCATGCTTGTGATAGCTATACTTATCGCAACAGCAACTTATCAAACTGTGCATAGTCCTCCAGGTGGTGTGTGGGCTAATGATTCTGTTTCTAACAACAACAATGGAAACAATAATGCTTCTGAACCACATAAAGCAAGACAAGCAATCATAGGTTCTAAAAATTGGGTATCTTATGGTTTGTTCATTCTCTTCAACTCAATTGGGTTTTTTTAGCTCTTTTCAAATGATCTATTGCCTCACAAGTGGATTCCCTTTGCAATTGGAATTGCAAATTGCAGTGTTTGCACACATAGTAACATATGATACTTGTATGGCTGCCATTACATCGAACGAAAAGTTGTGGATTTTCTTTACTGTTATTTCCTCCATCTTTCCCATACTGATACCGATTGCAACCAGGGTGGCAAGGAACTATCAGCAGAAGGCAAGGACTGCAGTATGGCCTAGAAATGAAGAAAGTGTGTAAAGTGAAAATTTTAATCTTCTTCTTCTTCTTCTTCTTCTTCTTCTTCTTCTTCTTCTTCTTCTTCTCCTTTGTGTGTGTGTGTGTATGTGTGTGTCTCTACAAATGTGTGTATGCTAGGATAAAAATCTATTTATTTGAATTGTTACTTCTACTGTCTTGGATACTAGTTCTAGAAGAACTATATTAAGTTCATTCGGTGAAAGTTAAAAGAGTACTGTCATTCAATTTGCTTTGTTAGGCCAAGTACTATTTATGTTTCTTAAAGAAATTTGTTATTTTTTATTTTTTTAATTGTCTGCCAAGGGATCGAGATACGATTCATAATTATTAATAATTTGGTTCACCAGCATAAGCAAATTTAGAACGAATCGATATTTAGTTGTAGTATGAGAAATTGGCCGGCTAGCCGGGGAATGCAAACTAGGGAGAAAAAAAAGATGAAAAAGTTTCAAGTTTCCATTGTCTATGTGATGAATGAGGCTGCTGAAAGGAAAATTTTTTGGTCTGAATTGATTTATCTAAATAATTGATTTATCTAAATTTGTAATAAGTGTGGGTGCGTGTGTGCATGTCTTCCAACCCCCACTTCTTTCTCCCTTTTACTTACCTGCTTCAATGGTTAGTACTAGGACATATTTAATTTAGCATCCTTATGCTATGCATGCGTGCATCATTCATCAGTATTGCATGCATCGGGCTTGACGCATCATACTAACTGCATAGTATTTCAAATTTAACTTGAATACATGCTATCTGTGCATTTCACATACCATCCTAGGATTAGCCGAGCCTATTCTAGTTGCATTTTGTATGCGATGCATTAGCCATTTAACATAGACTTGGATCATGCATTTGATTGCTAACGAGTTCTTTGTTTTGGCTTGGAGTACCCTACAAGTATTTTGTGCTTTAGCATCTCGCACGAGTGTGAATGTTAACATGACAGCATGCTTACCATGTGGCTAGATGCTTATGTGATATGAACTGTCTGAATACCTGTCGGTGAAGGTTGGATTGCTTGAGTTGGAACAACTCATCAAAATCCGTGTTTTAGCTTACTCGCGAGTAGCAAATTTCAAAACATTTTCCAAACAAACGGATATGCGATGCTTTGTTCCAAATTAGGCGATCTAGTATATACTTGTTTGCTGTGCGCATAACATAGTAATTCTAGACTAATAACTGGAATAAGAACATGTTATGTTTTCAAAACAAGATATCATGGTTAGTAGAGGCCGATCTTTGATCGGGCGAGAGGGGGTGCTCATAGCTGACCTTCCCCAATCGTACCCAAGTTCCCGAACCGAGGCAACTTTGGTGATGACGGACACGTGGCCTTAGGCAACGAGTCACAGTTTCCTAAATTTCCCCAAAAATAAAATATTTAGGTGGCGACTCTGTATCTGGCAAAGCGGTCCATGTTTGGCACTTCTTTTCTAAAAATCTGTTTTTCTCAAAACGATTTGTCGGATTTGGACTCTTTGGTTCAGATTAAGAACCGTGACAATTTGAGAGTCTTGAACTGTAGTGAACCCAATATGAACAAAATGGGACTCATACTCCCAGGGCGTTCGGGGACGTCTACAGTTTCTGGCGACTCTGCTAGGGATGTTTGGAGAACTTGACTCGAACTCATGATATCTTATTTTGACTACACTTATGTGTTTCTTTGCATTGCATGTGCATTGGTGCGCCTAGGACACCGTGGTTGCCATCTGCTATTCCTGAGCGGTTTGCCAGAGGCTTGTCTTGTCAAGACATGACCATAAGGCTGACCGGTTGGGGGCTTTGCCAGTATGGGAACACAAACCCCGATTTTTACCGGGGCGCCCTTTTTGACCATTCGACCTAGTGCATATCGAAATCCGTAGTGACCATTCCAAACTAGGACAGGTTGCTTACCTAATGTTAGGTTGTTTGAAACCGCTGCGTGCGTAGCGAAACCCTAGCTACTGACA
The DNA here is from genome assembly GCF_055761805.1 of Camellia sinensis. NCBI lineage: Eukaryota > Viridiplantae > Streptophyta > Magnoliopsida > Ericales > Theaceae > Camellia > Camellia sinensis. Next base: position 173,848,665 of record NC_138962.1, on the reverse strand, counting down.
AAATAGGACAGGGAAACCCTACCCCAACATAGGGGTGTTTTGGCTCTCACTTTACTTGTCTGAGTCTGTTTCGTATGGGCTGAACTACTGCTTGTTTTCCCTTTCAGTCCAAAGATTTGGGTTCAGAAACTTGGCGTTCTCCTTCGCTGAGGCAAGACATATATCTAATCCGTCAGTCATCATTCAGTTCAACGGACTTATGATGACCCAAAGTTCAAAGGAAATTGTGGTTATGGCAGCCGCGTTAGACCAAGGGATCGTCTTGCAGGATGAGACCAATGTTGATGTACCGCACCCGCCCAGGTCGCCTGCTGCACACCCAATCTGGACCCCCCAGTTGTATCAGGCTCGTGAGCCCACCACGTTTGAGTTAATGGAAATGATCGGCGACCTCCAGAGATCCATGGCTGATCTGGCCTATGGAATGTCGACTTCGCCACCAGCCACATCATATACCGAGAATTTTAAACCACAAGAGCCCCTGCTACTAGGGCGGATTGTGATCGAGCTCAGCCAACCAGAGTTTGCCTCTAGCTACAGCAACGACGTGTCAACAACAACCGGGTTTTTCTCTGATGTAGTAACCCAAACCCTTGATCAAGCTGAGGCTAGAGGTAAAAATAAAGTGAGAATAGATGCTGATCCTGTTGAGCAACTGCTGTGAGGAGTCAAGGCTTTGAAAGCCGGGGGGATGAATGAGCAGCAAGTATTTGTAGTTGTGGCTAAAGCTGTGGATGATGCTTTCCCCACTCCAACCAAAGGCAGTTCAAGCCAGGCGGAAAATTGGGATAGGCCCCGCCATGCCAAGACAGTTCCTTTCATTCCCAACCCTGCACCAGGAAAAGATCAGAAAGCCAAGGCAGTGCCTGCCAACCCTTTTGCTAGTGCACCTAGCAAGAACCCTCAGATTTCGAAGTACCTGCTTCGAGGGCGCAAAGTCTTTCACGCCCTCTACATGCCTTTGTCTAGGGCATTTCAAATTTTGGCTAAAAAGGGACATCTTAAACCCCTCGAGCTTCGGCCTCTCCCGAAGAATATCCCTCTCTCACATGATGCTACCTTGTACTACGTGTACCATCAACAGTCCGGTCACAGCACCGATGGTTGTTTCCGCCTTCGTCATGAAGTGCAAGATTTGATCGACAATGAGGTCATCCTCTCGCCTACTTCAGCAAAGTCTGTTACCACTAAGCTGTTGGACTTCGAGAATACTGCAAGTACGTGATCAGGGGTTGGACCACCTGCAGGCGGTGCCCGGTGTATTTCAGATGTGGCGTTTGGCAAGCAAACAGTGCATAGCAACATGCAAAACAACTAAAGCCAATCTCTCTTACCAAACAAATCAAAGTGTCCATGCTAACAAACTCTTGCAAAGATTAACCAAACTCCCCCTCACTAAAATCAACCACAAACACTGAAAACAGTGAACAAAAAGCAAACGGTAAAAATAATATAGTGGAGCAAGCAAGAAATTTCAAAGTTGAACCATAAAACACACAAGATTATCCAAGAAACACAATTACTTGAAAACACAATGTGCGCAGTCTGTAGAAGATTCCTCATGAAAGAAAGTGATGCATTATGTGAAAGCATAGATCCCATGATAAAAGTGTGTGTGTGACTCTTGGAGTTCGACAAACACTAGATTCAATCCTAGTAGTGATCTGAAAGTTGGACCTCTGACAAGAGAATCTAAGCACAGCTAAGGAAAGTCAAACCACTAGGAATCAAGGGGTATTTGGTGAGTAAAGGCGGAGGCTCCCCCTCAATCAATGAATCTTTTTCCTTTTCTTTTTTTTTTCACACACTTTTTCTTTTCTTTCTTTTGCACATCCTTTTTTTTTTCTTTCTTTTGCACATTTTTTTTTCTTTCTTCTTATTCTTATTCTTTTGCTTTTTCTTTTGCACACTCATTGGCGGTTGACACGCAAGAGCATGGAAACCGAACCAGAGAAGCATGGATAAAATAAGGATGGCCTGGTTGGTGACTCTGAGGTAGCCTTTTCCTCATGGCTTGACTGCAAAGAATAGAGGGAAAAGCCGTGGAGGGGCAAAAAGATGGAAGGTGGTTAAGAGACTCAACATCACCCATGATATGCTAGTATAGGTCAATTCCTCTAGAAAAGCAAAAGATCAATGATAAAAGTCCAAAAAAAAAAAATAATCACTAAGGCGGAAGACTCCGATATTTGCTAATCCAAGAGTGTGTACAGAATGAGACATACTAATCAAAAAACACACACTCCAAAATGAGAAAAGACCACATAAAGCACACATATATTAATATGTAATGGATATTCTCATCAATTCCAATATGCACCAAGGACCACTCAAAAATTTCAAGCTTGCATAACCATACTAAGAAAATCTTTTTGGTTATTTTTTTTCATAATTTTTTTTTTCTAAACAAAGCAAGACATAAAACGAACAAGCACACATATTTTTTTTTCAAAAAAACACAAAGAAATCCAAAAACTAAAATGAGAGAACAAATTAACACAAGTCAAATTTTCTCACCTAAACCGCTTTAGGATGAACAAATTTGTGAGCATTGCAGTTCTTGGGTGGTGTCTTGACGTTGTGGTTCCTTTCCCCTGCAATAGGAACCCATCTCGACATGGTTTCCAACTTCTTATTTCTAGGTCTAGGCAAATACACTCTCTCATGCAACTTATAACAATAAGGGCGAATATGACCATGCATACCACAATGATGACAAATAAAAACAGGGTGTACATGGTGTACCTTCTTTTCTTTTACCTTACCAACTCTAGGAAGTTTGAGAAGTCCATCCTTATGTTGAATTTTTTGTTCTCCCTTTCCTTGAGTTCTTGTATCATGAGATGTAGATGCACTCTGTTTTTGCTCTTTGTTATCACCAAAGCCAATGCCACTCTTGTCAGAACAAATTTGTTGAGACCCAATGATATTGTCCAAAGTCTTTGATCCTCTGTTCCAAAGACCAATGGTAGCTATAGCACACTTGAGTTCTTCCTCTTTCTTGATCGTTAGTTCTTCCGAAGCAACTTGAGACATCTCGAGAGTTTCAATTTTTTCTTCATATGTTGCATAGATTTGTTGTAACTCATTCCACCCTGTCTCACAAGCTAAGAGTTTTGCACAAAGAGCTTGTCGATCATTAGAAATCTTGATGACTTCAATCCTAGCCTCAGAAATCTCTTCCTTTAGTTTGAAATTCTCACTTTCACATGCAGTGAGTTTCATAGTGAGTTTGTCATTCAATTTGGATAGCTTAAGAGATTCCTTATACAACTTTTCATAAGCTTGCTCAAGCACTTCATCATCACTTCTCAAGGATTCATCATCAGTGGCATTCTCAACTAGGCTCTTCAGATACTCTGTTCGTCCTTTAGTTTCAGAAGCCACCATGAAAGCAAGGAATTGTTTATGTCCCTCTTCACCTCGATCTTCATTGTCACTTTCATCTTCATCAGATTTTGATTCATCATCCCAAGTGATGGCGAGGGCTTTCTTCTTCTTCAAACGAGTGGGTCATTCTGAAGCAAAGTGGCCAAATCCTTGGCATTCATAGCATTGGAGTCTTTTAGAGTTCCCTTGTATCTTTCCTTTCTCCTTCTTAGCTATAGAATTAATTTTGAGTTTATCTTTGCCTTTAGATTTATGAGTATGAGTAGATTCTAAAAGATTAGGATTCTTTTTCAAAAAAGATTTTTTAAATTGTTTAATAAAAGCAGTCGTAATCTTGGAATCTATCTCACAATCCTCATCAGAATCCTCTCCAACTCTATGAGCACTACTAAAAGCAATATCTTTTTGTTTCTTTTTGAAATTCCTATGTGCCTCATAAGTTTGAAGATTTCCAACCAACTGATCCTGCTTGAGGTTGTCAACATCTTGAGCCTCCTAAATAGCCGTAACTTTTGGTTGGAACCGATCGGGCAAGGATCTTAAAATTTTTCCCACAACTTTGGATTCTGGTATTTTTTCACCTAAATTGAAGCTGGAATTTACAATGTCACTCAACTTCGCATAAAATTCATCAAATGTCTCACTATCTTTCATTGAAAGGTTTTTGAAACTAGACGTGAGCCTTTGAAGTTTTGAGCATTTAGTAGAAGGAGTGCCCTCATGAATAGTTTGTTAGATATCCCAAGCCTCTTTTGTGACTTCACAATTACAAATACGACTAAACTCTTCAGGTGTGACAGTGCAAAAGAGAGAATTGATAGCTTTACTATTCCAGCTACTATTTTGGTAATCAATTGTGTCCCACTTTTCAATTGGTTTGGGGAAAGTTACTCCATCAATGGTAATTGTTGGTTCAGTCCACCCATACATGACAGATTGCCAAACCCTTTCATCAATAGATTTTAAAAACGATCTCATCCGAGCATTCCAAAACGAATAATTGGATCCGTCAAGTAGGGGTGGTCGAACCATATAATTTTCCTCACGAATTGAATATATTATCACAAATCAAACAAGATCTCGTTCTAAAAGAATATTATTTTTTTAAAAAAAATAGAATGACCCGCTCTGATACCAGTTGAAAAATCTAGAAACCTCCTAGATGTTGATTTGTGATTATGTATCAATTTTAAGCAGAATATAACAATCCCAATCAAACAATCAAGACACAGAGACACAACGATTTTACATGGAAAAAATCACAATTGGACACCTCCAACTGTGATAAAAAAATCACGGACAACAGCCACAAAACAATCCACTAAGAACATTTAAAGGAATTACACAGGTATACTCTCAATTACCTAGCGAATCCACGCCTAATTGAACCAACCTCTATGTGCCTCTTCTAACTCGTCTTCACCTCGGAATTGTCTTTACGATGAGCCACCCCGGAATCCACCGAAGCTTCAGGCTCGAATTCTTATGAATCCACCGAAGAACAACTCTCTCTTTTGTAGAACAAACAAAACCTTTGATGTACTCTTTAAACCATGAGTTGAATACTCAATCAAAACATCAAAGAAAACTAGCAAAATATTCCCAGATATAAACCTTAGAATCCAAAAAGAAGATCTGGAGGACTTGTCCAAGTTTTGGAAGAAAACCAACTACTTATAGAAAACCAAAGTAATCCTAGTTTCTTCAGAAAACCAAATCCTTATCGAATTCCGGAAACTGTGTTCGCGCGGTCCACTCGAGCATGGGACTTCCCGCTCGAGCGGAGACTTCATATTCTGCAATTCATATAGGCTTCATGCTCGAGCGTTAGTTTCGACGCTCGAGCGTCGAATCACACCATCCAGTACTTTTTCAGGCATACCAGAGATGCTGTGAGCTTGTAAACCCCGCTCGAGCGTCACTTTCCCCGCTCGAGCGGGACTACCAAAATTGGAAAATCTGGAAAACTTGATCCTCTTACAACCTCGGTTTTGATCCATGGAAATTGACAAAGGCACGATTCAGGTTGGATTCGTATCTAATAAACTCATAGCCTCACTGAAATAAAAGGTGCGAAGACAAATACAACTGAAAGGAGTTTTGTCAAACGGGGTTGCCAAGAATAAAAACCTAACATTTCTAATATCATTAAACGCTGCTAATTGATTTGATGATTTATTAATAAAATGGGCGATTTGTTATGAAATTAGAAACCTCGGGGGCAGAATGTAATTTCCAAAATCACAGGGGGTGATTCGTATTTTAATCAAATCTCATGGGGTGTATTTGTAATTTATCCAAACAAAGGAAAGAAATAAAGCAACAGCTAAAGTTAACATATCAATAAATTAATATATTATATATTTGATATTTTTCATTTTGTCTCTTAATTTTTTATTTTTTTATTTTGCCGCTTCATATTTCCAGTTTTTTATTTTTATTTTTTATTTTCTCTAAAAACTAATTTATATCCAAAATTAAATAATTTGTCCTCATTCTAACATTATTCTTGTAAAGATTGGAGGCCCATCCCTGGCTTCCTATATATATAGATTGAAAAACTGAAGACAAAGATAGAATAGAATAGGAAAATAATTATTTTACTACCATATCATGAAGGATTTTAAGTAACCATTTTACATTGTTATTTTAAATTTTCAGAATTCGTCAATGTAAAATTTTCAAATTCAATCTTAAAATCCATCTAAACTATCTCTTTGTATGATTATTACTCAAATCTTTGTATTTTAAACCATAAATCTAAACACAACCCCAAATTTATTTGTAAGAACTATTGGATGTATGTATTTCTTAAACCATCTCATAGGAACAAATCACGTATATTTATTGTTGGACCGAGTTCTATTATTTTTGTCTTAAAATGAATTGGTAAGCGTTTCACTTATGTGTTTAATAGCATTTGGCATCATGATCAACAGGCCTATTTTTAGATCACAATGATGCTCTTGTGGCTTGAACCCATGACAACTAGGTTCTGAAATCACTTGTCAAACCAAGTTACACCATATCTTGTAAAATCAATTGGTGTTGGGGAAGATTTCACTTATACTTTTTATGACATTTGACATCGTACTCCACAGGTCTATTTTTAGAAAAGTCATAGAAAATGGTATTTTGCACCAACAATATAATTATTAATTGTGCTACATGGAATTTACTTGGAGTCTATTTAAGTTGAAGATATTGTGTTAAGAGATTACCAATTGTTGTTTGAATTAGTTTTCAAGCCAATTAAACACTACAACAAAATGCACTTTTTGCAATCAAATTTAGCAACTAAAAAATATTTAGTCGGTAAAAGTTGTGGAATTGGTGACCAAAAATTATAGTAGTTGGCAAAAGTACAATATTTAGCTACTAATTTTTTTTAGTCGGGGCATATTGATTACTGGCGACTAGAAAAAAGTTTACTCGTTAAAAATGCCACAATTGGCGAATAAAATGTTTTTTAGTCGTTTTATAGTTAGTTTTGGCTACTAAAATTATTTAGTCGCCGAATGAAAAATAAAAATTTACTTTTTATCTTTGGCGACCAAAAGTTTCGTAGCCAAAAATTTATTTTCAATGACTAAAAAAAATTTTAGTCTCTATATAGTTAGTTTTGGCTACTAAAATTATTTAGTTGCAGAATGAAAAATAAAAATTTACTTTTTATCTTTGGCAACTATTAGGTTTTTGTTCTTGGCAATTCCATTTGACAAAACTTCTTTTTGTTGTAATTTTATTCATTCTTTTATTTCAGTGAGGCTATGAGTTTTTAGATGCAAATTTAACTCGAATTGTGCCTTGCAGAGGAGTTTGTGATCTTAATCCTATCAGTTTTGCCATTTCGCTGACTATGTCAGGGATTGAGCTACAAAAACCTTGCAGAGAAGTTTCACTCCCTTGCAAAAGTATTGGGAGTTGTATTTTTCCGCTCGAGCGGCACTTCCTGCGCCCGAGCGTCGATTTGTGTTTTGAAACATGCATTTCAATCAGTTTGCTTGAGCAGCAATTCCTATGCTGGAGCGGAGATCGCGGATCTGTTTCCTATGAAACGGTGGTTCTGGAAAATTTTAGGGTACGATTTCCAGATCTTGTTCTTAGGGATTGGGGTTTTCATCTGGAGCTCCTTTTGCTAGTTTCTTTGTTGTTTGTTTGAGTTTAACTCATGGTTTGAGAAGTATGCATCAAAGGATTATTTTGTTTCATTCAATACAAAATAAAGAGTTGTTCTTCAGTGAATTCTGGGGAATTTGGGCTTGAAGTTTTGGTATATTCTGGAGTGGCTCATCATCATCATTCAACATTAGCATTGTGGAATCAACGTTGGGAAATACAATTCCAAGGTGAAGACGGGGCTGGAAGAGGCATATAGGGGTCGGTTCAATTCAGGCGTGGATTCGCTAAGTAATTGAGAGTACACTTATGTAATTCTTTTATGTCTTCTTAGTGGGTTGTTTTGTAGCTTTTGTCCGTGGTTTTTTTATTGTGATTGGAGGTGCTCCAATTGTGATTTTTCCACATTAAATTGTTGTGTTGATTTGTCTTTGATTGTTTGATTGGAATTGCTATTTGCTGGTTAAAATTGATACATAATCATCTAGGGGATTTCTAAATTTTTCAGCGACCAAAAGTTTATTCGCCAAAAATTTATTTTTAGTGACTAAAAACATTTTAGTCTTCAAAGAACTAAAATATTTGAAGGGAGACATTTCAAATTTTGGAGGGCTTTAAAAAATTAATTGGCGATCAAAATATTTAGTCACTAATTGTGTAAAATGATATATATATATATATATATATATTTTGTTTCCAAACCAAACCCTAAACAAACCAGCCCCTTTCTCTTTCTTCATTTTCAGAGTCTCTCTCTCTCTCTCTCTCTCTCTCTCTCTCTCTCTCTCTCTCCCTCTCCGCTGCTCCTCTTCCCACTCTCTCTCACCGCCGCTCATTTTTGCCTTTGCCAGCAATCGGAGCACCTCCTCCTCCTCCGTCATCGCCATCATGACTGCTACAGCCACCACTGCCGCCGCTACCACCTCCGTCGCTGCCCTTTTTCTCTTTTTTTCTTCTCCCCTTCTCTTGACCTTTCGTCGCTACCGATCTTCATAGATCTGAGTACCGTTGATCTTTTCACACCACCATTGCCTTCTCCTACTCTGTCGATCTTCATAGATCCACCGCTACCGCCACGAGATCCAAAGGCTTCATCGCTGAGAAGAACTCTGCTCAATTGATGCTCCGCCTTGCATATGCTTTTTTTTTTCTCTCTCTCTCTCTATATATATAAGTATATCTATGTATCTATAGATCTTTAATTGAAAATTAATGATATATAACCTATTTTTTTTATCTATGCTTGTAATTGTTGTTGTTTTTCATCCTCTTCCTCTTGTCTATTGTGCAATTATTTCTAACTTGTCTATTTGAAGCTCTTCTCTTATTTCTCACAATTGTTTAATGGTGTGCCCACCATGTGGTCGACCATATGCCGAAATGAAACACACACATAAATTGACAATCAGATGTGAAACTTTTGATCCACCATGTTCTTGACCATATGCTTAAACGAATAAACACACAAAAATTGACAAATTGAAAAAAAAAAAAAACCCAACATATGATTCACCAAATCAAATGTATCTTTTTGTTGTGGAGTGCCTATCCTTAAATTATTTCAAAGGTAAGATATAGATTCCAATTATTACTTTGCACTTTTATCCCTAATCTATTATTCTAATTGGTGTTGGCGGTACTAATAATAACATTGTAATGTTGTGAGCGCATGCAAGTTTGTTGACATTTATATCAAGGGTGATTCTCTCCATCAAACATAGAACCACAAAACAAAACATAAGTATAATTTCATCTCATCACCAAATGAAGTCTAATGGGGTTTTCGTTTGATAATTTGTCATGGCACTTATGAATTCAAATGTTTGGTCTTAGCTTATATAGAGTTATGAGTGTTCATATATAGGTTTCTTTTCATTTCTCTTGATAATGAATTATTTTCTTTTATTCGCAAATATCAACATGTGTATGAGCATGTTTGTTTGGTAGTTGCTTTAAGCAGATAGTTGATCTCACTTTCTAAAGCATAAATTCTTGGACATGCATATTCATTTCTTAAATTACATGCAGGAATCCAAAAGATAGTTTCGAGTGATAAAGACATGAAGTTGTATGGTGGGTCTTGAAAGTTCAAAAACTTGGAATATTTCCCATTGAAACTATTTAAGTGTAGATTTGCGATCCAGTGAGAATCTGTATTGTTGTATTAGATTACATTGTTGTATTTTTGTAGACACCCCATTTTCGACCGTCCTCAAGACTTAGACATCACCGCTCCTGCACTCGATGATTGTGTATTTGTGTTCGTTTTGAGCGCCCGAAGTCTTCGGCGGAATGCCCTGTCTTTGAGCCTTTGAACCTTGTTCTTTCTGTGCCTTATTTTGGACCAAAACTTGGTGTCTGGACCTCTTGGTGACTTGTCGGCCACCCCCCAAGGCTGTCGGCCAAGGGTTGTGGCCTTTTTGAGTCTTGTTTTGCACTCACTAAACTTGTACAAACTTGGTTCTTTGGCCATCATGCATGGAAATTTCTTGATTGATGGTTTGAGAGCCAAGAGTTTCACTCATTTGAGCTTGTTTGATGATAAAGAGTGTGAACAGTACACACAAACCTGTGAGAATACACTGTTTTGCTCCGTCTGCTCTCTATTGCAGCAAAAAGAGGAGTTCATGTCATCAGTGGCTGACCGGCCACCAGTGGTAGCCGACATGCCCCCTATCGACCACTAATGAAAATTACACAGTGTGTTGGCAAGAGGAACTGGAGGTGTTCTGGAAGTAGGCAGCACTGTTGGTGTTCATATGTGCAAACAGAGGCTGGAACAGCAAAGTGATGGCTTTTTCGAGTGGAGGAACTGAGCATGCATGCATCACTCGTTTCCCGAGGCCACGTAATTACTTTGTTTAGTTAATTAGTTTAATTGCTTTGTATTTAATTAGCTTAGTATTTAGCTAATTACTTTGATTTGTAATATTTAATTAGCTTAGAATATGTTAGTTAATTCATTTCAATTATTGTAATAATTAGCTTAGCGTAGCTAGTTAGTTAGCTTATTCATTTGGACCCTCCTTCGCGAGGGCATAATGTTGTAATAAGTGTGTATACGTGTGTTTATCTTCCAACCTCACGTCTTTCTTCCTTTTATTTAATCTTTTTCGATGGATAGATTAGGGACCTGTTTCAATTAGCATATCACATGCTTACATCCATTCATTTGTCTTTCATGCATTGAGGCTCGGCGCATCATTCAAACTGCATTGTAATTTTAATACTTCTTTGAATACGTGTTACACCGCATGCTATCAAAATTGAATCATATGTCATATTAGTAGCCGAGCCTATTAATTGCATTATTGCATGCATTGCATTAGGCATCTCACATAGTTAGTATCATGCATCTTTCTAACTAGTTTATGTTTTGGCTCGGAGTACTCGGTGAGTTTTATGCTTTAGCATACTTGCGTGAGTGTAATTCCCATATTGCCGTGATTCGCATGCTTGCCATGAGGCTATGTGCTGACTTGCTAAACTGCTTGAATGCCTGCGGATGAAGGCTTGTTGTTTGAATTAGAATGATTCAATGAATGTGTGTTTTAAGCCCACTTTGTTGAGTGGCAAATCATGTTTTAAGCCCACTATGTTTGGTGGCAAATCCGCATCTTTTAAGCCCACTTATGGTGGCAAATTCAGACCATTTTTGCAAACAAACATGAGTTGAATTGTTCCAAGTCTTGCAAACTAGTCTATACTTGCGTGTGCGCGTCATACAGTAAAGCTAGTTAATAATCAGAACAAGAACACATAATGTTTATTAAACATCATATCATGATTAGTAGAGGCCGATCTTTGATCGGGCGAGAAGGGGTGCTCATTTCAAGACCTTCCCCTCTCGTACCTAAGTTCCTGAGCCAAGGCAACTTTGGTGATGACGGACACGTCAAGACCTTCCCCTCTCGTACCTAAGTTCCTAAGCCAAGGCAACTTTGGTGATGACGGACACGTCAAGACCTTCCCCTCTCGTACCTAAGTTCCTGAGGCAAGGCAACTTTGGTGATGACGGACACGTGGCCTTTGGCACGAGTCAGGGTTTCCTAAATTTTCCCAAAAAGAAAATATTTAGGTGGCAACTCAGTATCTAGCAAAGTAGTCCCATTTTGGCATTATTTGATTTAAAATCGATTTTTCAAAAAGGTTTGCCAGATTGGGACTCTTGGTGTTTATTAGTTTCACATTGCACTTGTGAGACTAGATTCAGAACTGCGGGAGTCTAAATTGTGACGCCTTCTTGTCAAACCTTTCCAAAAGGCGGTGCGCGAAAAAAGGCGGGTCCACAGTTTCTGGCAACTCTGCTGGGGATTTAGAGAACTTGACTCGAACTCATGATATTATTGTTTTATCTACATGTATGTGTTTCTTTGCATTTGCATTTATATCAATGCGCCTAAGTCACAGTGTCTGCCATCTGCTATTCCTGAGCAGTTTACTGGAGGCTTGCTTGGAAAGGTTGGCCATTAGGCTGACCGGTTGCAAGCTCTGCCACGATGGAAACACAATCGTTGGATTTGGACTACCGCTATATCATTTGATCCTTCTTTCACTTCTCGGTGTTAGGTGTAAGAGGTATATTAGGTAGTCTTGCTGAGGTTCCCTTTTTTGACCAATCGAGCTAGTTGCATATCGGAAACCATAGAGATTGTTCCAAAACAGGATAGGTTGCTCACCCGAATGCAGGAATTGTTTGAAATTGCTTGTTTGCGTAGTGAATCCCTATCTCCTAATGAAATTAGGACAAGGTAACCCTATCCTATCATAGGGGTGTTTTGGCTCTCACTTTCTTGATGCGTGCTTTTAGAGTGAAACTTCGTAGGAATGTATGTATCAGTTGCAAGTCTGGGTATCAGTTTTAGGGCAAAAATTTGGGACAAAAGTCCGTGTTTGAGTACAGTTGTCCAGCATATGATTGTAATTGTGTGTTGTTTCTATCTACACCGAGGTGCTGTGCGATTTCTGATTTTTTAATTTTTTTTTTTGCGTTATTTTCTTTTTGCAAAATAGTCTTTCACCGTTGCTTCAAATGATTCTGTTAGCCCCCAAGCACTCTAGACCCGAGTTAGAAGGATTTGTAGATCTGGGGATCTAGTTAGGGGACAACCAGTGTTTGTTTCACTCTTGCCGGTTACTAGACGGAGGAGGATTCGACATAACTCACCAATTCAGCAGTCACCATTTACTTTGCCTGTGCTCAGTCAGGCCCAATCATCTACTTCTGCTCCAAAGTGAGAGTACTTACCAGTTCTTGTAATTCAAAGTCCTCCAGCCAACATGGAAGACATGCTTCGTCAACTTCAGCAGACTATTGAGAATATGCAGCTAAATGCTTCCTGACAAGCTGAGACCATAGCCCGCCAAGCCGAGGTTGCAGCCTGCCAAGCAGAGGTAATAGAAAGGCTTCAACAACAGCAGCCATAACCTACAGTAGCCTCAGTATCCCATTCACCCCCAGTGGGATTCCCAGCACTCGGGGTCACAATCAATGTCCAGGAAAATATGGGAATTCAGGCAGATCCTATCCAACCTCAGACCTCCAAGGCACCGGTTTACCCGACAAAGGCGCTATTTGAATTCGAGGTTGACCTTACTGCACTGAAAGTGAGCAAGCTGGAGAAGCTCTTTAAACGGGCACATGGTGTGAACTCGATCCCTAATATAGAGGATGGCTATACTACGTCTGTGGTGATGTTGCCAGACAGATTCAAAATGCCGCATATAGATCGATTTAATGGTTCCGAGGATTCTATGGGCCATCTACGACTATTCTTTAACATCCTACTGTAGACGTCCCCGAACGCCCCGGGAGGATGAGTCCCCCCGTTCTGTTCGTTTTGCGGGTCTACTACAGTTCAAGACTCTCAAATTTTCACGGTTCTTACTCTGAACCAAAGAGACTAAATCTGGCAAATCGTTTTGAGAAACAGATTTTTGAAAAGAAGTGCCAAACACGGACTGCTTTGCCAGATACAGAGTCGCCACCTAAATATTTTTTATGGGGAATTTAGGAAACCCTGACTCGATGCCAAAGGCCACGTGTCTGTCATTACCAAAGTTGCCTCGGCTCGGGAGCTTGGGTACGATTGGGGAAGGTCAGCTTTGAGCACCCCCTCTCGCCCGATCCGAAGATCGGCCTCTACTGACCGTGATATCCGTTTTTGAAAACGTTATGTGTTCTTATTCCATTTATTAGCCTAGAATTACTATGTTATGCGCACAGTAAACAAGTATAGACTAAATCACCTAAATTTGAACAAAACATTTCATGCTTGTTTTGAAAATAGTTTGCTACTCGCAAGTAGGCTGAAATGCAGATTTTGCCACCCTCAAGTGGGCTTTAGAAAAGATGGTTTTGCCACTATCTAGTGGGCTTAAAACTCACAGTTTTAATTCATTATTCCAATTTAGGTAATTCGACCTCCACCCACAGGCATTCAAGCAGTCATATCACATAACCAGCTAGCCGCATGGTAATCATGCTGTTATGGCAACACTCACACACATGCGGTATGCTAAAGTATAAATGCTTACCGAGTACTCCAAGCAAAAACAAAAACTAGTTAGTAATCATATGCATGATCCTAGTTTAAGATGGCTAATGCAACACATGCAAAATGCAACTAGAAATGGGCTCGGCTATTCTAAGCATGGCATGTGAAATGCTACAACTAACACGTATTCAATTTGGAATTGAAATGCAATGCAGTTAGCATGATGTGCCGAGCCTGGTGCATGCAAAACGAATGAATGGATGCAAATATGCTATCATACTGTATGCTAATTGAAACATGCCCTAGACTAACAATTGAAAGCTAGTAAATAAAAGGGAAGAAAGACGTGGAGTTGGAAGACATACACGCACTCACGCACACTTATTATACAATTGCCCTCGCTCGGAGGGTCCAAATAAATATTACAGTCCGAATAAATAATACTAAATTAATTATTACAGAACTTCTAATTAATTAACAAATTAAATGCAAAAGGAAGGGGGCCACAGCCCTGCCTCGGAATGCGTGAAGGATGCATGCTTGACCCATCTCGCCCGAAAACTCGCTGTCATAGCACTGTTGCCTCTATTAACACTGCCCTGCTCCTCTGGGGACTGCCAAAGTTCAAGAGTATGCTCTCTGGATGTTAGGGAATACCACCGGCTAGGACAAAATTCCACCAGCCGAAGGGGATGATCACCGGCTGCATTTTGATATGTCGGCCACAGATTACTGGCCGGTCGGCACTGTATTTAGCTGATCGGCCAAATCTTCCTGCAGAACCTGTAATTGACAACAGCAGAGGGCAAACAGCGTATGGCATGGAATTTTTAGGTAAATGTATGCATGGACACACTCCCTATCATGTAATGGACTCAAGGGAGCATGGCCCTCGACCCTCGGGCCATCAATTATGCATTTTGATGCATGATGGCCTAAGAGGCCAAGTTATCAACATTGATATCAAATGGAATGCACACACAAAACACATCAAGGGCCCCAACCTCTATCATGCTTGATCAAGAGGAAAGGGATGCATACTCAATGAAATGCAACCCAGGCATGGAGGCTAAGTATGCAACATGAATATACAAATGAGCAATGTATACTAGGCACGCAACCTAAACATGTAAGCAAACATGGCATGCAACAACATGCGATGATGGACTTAAACTAATATGGATAGCTCGCAAGCATGCCAAAATCAGTGGCCATGTGATGAAAATGAGGCAACCAAGATGCATGCAAACATGCACAATGCAATGGCCCCGAGTCTAAGGCACAAAACACAACTCCACAAAGGCATTGAAAGGATGAATTATGGCATACAACAGCATATGTTTCAGCACTGAAGTATGATGCTAAACAGCCCCAAAACATGGAAAAATGGCACCCGATGCATGAGATGAACCCCGAAACTCGAAACTAGACACACGGAATGACTTATAGCTATACAAAGCATGCATTATTTGATCAGGAAGCATGAAGAAAGAACCAAGGTAGTCCCAAAATATGAACATTTCTAGTTCAAAGCATGGCCAAAAAGTGCTAGCAAGATGGACTAAAGTAGCATGCAACTTTGACTAGCAAACATGGTTTACATGGCAAGTGTGTGAAGCATATGGAATCTCACCAAACCAGCAAAAATCAGTGAGCAAAACATGTGAAAATAGGCCCAAATAACCACTGAAATGAAGCCAACACATGCAAAAATGATGAGCTCCTTTAGAGGGCTATGCAAGGGATTCTTAAACACATACAAGATGGACACTTAGCATAGCCAAATCAACTCTGAAAATCAAATATGATGGTCCCAAAACTCACCAAATTAGCCCTGAAAAGGGACTTCAAAGCATGCAAGATAGGGTCTCTTTGGAAGGCCAATAAGGCCACCAAACAAGAGGAGGAGAGAGGGGGTCACCCCACTCTGATTTTGGCCTTCAAGAACACACCTAAGCCACTGAAAATCCACTGGATTTCAGTTTCTAAGAGGCCAAACCATGGCCAATGGAAGTGCTCACAAATATGGCTCAAAGCATGAAGAAATAAGGCATGTACGGAAGGAGATGACTCCAAACAGAAAAGTGGCCTAATCAAACTCAAAGAGGAGGTCAAAACCAGACTTTTTTCAGTTTATAGCAAACCTCGAAAATATTCACAAGTAGGGCTAAAATAGCATGCAAAAATGGCTCTAAAAAGAGAAATAGTAGACAAGAGGTAGTAGATGGCCTCAAACAGAGGAGAGCCCTTCAACAAAGTTGAAGAGGGGCTCAAAAAAAGACATTTCACAGTTTATGACCAAGTCCAAAACAGCTCACAAATAAGCCTAAAATATCATGCAAAAATAGGCCTAAAAGAGAGTTTAAACACAAAGGGGGAGGAGGAGACCTCAAACTGCAAGAGGTCCTTGATCAAACATGAAAAGGAGCTCAAAATAAGACTATTTATAGTTCAGGTCGGAGCCCAAAAATGTAAGCAACAAGAGCTAAGATAGCATGCAAGATAGGGCAAGAAAAGAGAAAATAGGGACTCACCCTTCTAGCACAAGTCTTTAGCAGCTTTTGGCCCGAGAAAGTATGCTCCTAACCTCTGAAAATAGCCTCCAAGTTGCTGGAATGGAGTGTGGAGATAGTAGGCTTGGAGGTGTAATGTAGATGGTGCAAGGTCAAGGGTGTTTGGAGGCTTGGATGAGAGAGATAGGGAGGGTTGGATGCATATAGCTCCAGCTGGTTTTTCTAACCTGGTATAAGGAAGAGGAGAGCATCCTTTATAGAGTGAATGGACTAAAGCTTCTCTTAGAAGCTTCAAAGTAAGAGCAAAGATCCTCCATACACGTGTATGGAGGATCCAGTCTGTGCCCTCCAGCTGGCACAGCTGGCATCCATTCAATCTGTCGAATACACCGGAAGGTCGTCGGCTAGCAAAATTGGTCGGTCGACTATTTTAAATGGTCGGTCGGCCATCTATTTGGTCCATCGGATAAATTTATGGCCGGTGGTGGCTGCCAGGGACAAAAAGTGGCCGGTGGGTCTCTAAATTGAAGCCCCAGAAGTTAGCTTTCCAATGGCCCAAACCTTGCATTAAAATTCCTCCTGTGGAAAAAGTTATGCCCATTTTGGTGAAGCCGCGCAGATTCGATCCAACCGGGATGATACCCAACTTCAACGAATCATATCTCCCCCACCTGGACTTGGCTCTAGGAGATTCTTGAGTGAAAAATGAAGCCCCAGAAGTAAGCTTTCCAACGGTGATGGTCTCATATCTAAAATCCAAGTATGTAGATGGATAGGCCCGATTCAGCGAGGGCTGCTTGACCCTCTTCTACCCGGATTCAGGCCGAACTTCTCCCGAACTAGTTTTCTTCTCTCCTTTCCTCTTTTCTTCAACTCCAAACCCTTAAACAAAGTGTTTTGAAATATTTTTCAAAGATTTCATCTCTCTTTCATTTATTTCCACTTTGTCCTTGCTCGGTTTATCGAAAAGCGCATCATTTGACAAAATGTGAGCCTCGGAACATTGTAGAAACTTTATTTCAAAAATGTTTTGAAAGAGAGGGTTTTAAGGTCTAAAAATCATCCAAAATAACTTTGGCCCAAAATGGGGTGTGAAGTTTAGATTTGTCTCTCTCCTCGCTGAAGAATTTGAACCTTTGCCCTGCACACCTTTTACCACCAAGTAAACCATCAGTAACGCCCAAGTCTTAAGGGCGGTCAAAAATGGGGTGTCCACAGTTGTCCCTCTTTGACAGAACTCGAAAGTCATAACAATGACGGGAGTGAATGTCAAAGCCCAGAGACGACCCATTTTTGACAAGGCCAAAGGCTTGGACAATCAAACAAAATACTGATAAATAAATGGCTGTGCCCGCAGGCTGCCTACGTATCCCCTTTGCAAGGAATCAAACTAGTGTAGTTCAGAGGCAGGATGCAAATGATATGAAAGCAGACTTTGATAATTGGACTAATACGCTACGCGAAGCCATTCTGAAAATTCGACTTATATGCTACGCGAAGCCGGCTTGAAAGTTGGACTTGTGCAAAAAAAGGAATTGCACCTTTAGAGGATTTAAAGTCTCCTAGACCCGAGAGGGCACAGGACAGTGCGAGTGATACAAAAATACAATGTGCACAAGAAAGTGCGATGCAGAGTGGATGCATAAAACAGTGCTAAGAAGATGCACAAATTAGTGCTATACAGGTGCACAAGATAGTGCGATGCAATGCACTAACAAGTATAGGTAAAGTGCGCAAGATAGCGCGATGATAAACTGCACAAAACAGTGCGCTGCGCAAGAAAGTGCGAGTGTAAACTGCACAAAACAGTGCGATGCGGCTCAGATGCACAAAACAGTGCGATGCGCAAAATAGTGCGAATGAGATGCGATGCCCAAGACAGTGCGATGCGCAAAATAGCGCGAGTGTAAACTGCACAAAACAGTGCGATGCACAAAATAGCGCGAGTGAAACAATGCGATGCACAAAACAGTGCGAAGCACAAGAAAGCACGAGTGATTTGAAATGCACAAGACAGTGCGATACGCTGAACAGCGCGATTGATTTTGAAATGCACTAAACAGTGCGATACGCTAAACAGCGCGATTGATTTGAAATGCACAAGACAGTGCGATACGCTAAACAGCACGAGTGATTTGAAATGCACAAGAAAGTGCGATACGCTGAACAGCGCGATTGATTTGAAATGCACTAAACAGTGCGATACGCTAAACAGCGAGAGTGATTTGAAATGCACAAGAAAGTGCGATACGCTGAACAGCGCGATTGATTTGAAATGCACTAAACAATGCGATACGCTAAACAACGCGATTGATATGCAATGCACAAAATAATGCGAGCGAGATACAACCACAAGATGCACAAGACAGTGCTAGTGAGATATAAAGTGTAAGTGCACAAGACAGTGCGAGTGAATGCATGTTCTATGCAAAAGATATGAGCATTTTCTATGCAAGAAACAGGAGCATATTCTATGCAATATTGAAAGCATATTCTATGCAGAATCGAAAGCAAACATATTCTATGCATGAATCATAACGACACACGGCACGCATGTAATAGAAGTGTATATGAAAGTGCACATTCTATGCAATGGAAGGGCATCAAACATGTACTCTGGTGCCTCCGATTTACCTTTCGGAGAACTTGGCAATACGCTCAGCTCAAAAGGGGACATCCTGTTTATATTGGCGAGAGATAACATCTGCATGTGAAACCCTCGGGTGCTGCTTGGACTACCATTCTGACTTGAAGTAGGCTTACATTTGGGGTCGAGAAGCACTCATACTCCAGATAAAATGGCGAGGCCTGAGAAGGTGCACCTGGAGTGCAGTCTCGGAATTTGCCGAAGTTGAAACAGACTAAGATGCTCCAAATTTTCCCTCTTTTCTTTTGCTTTGTAGTCCGGAACCTATATAGCTTCAGATAGGTCCTTGTTCTACTGTTCTCACATGACCTGGGTTGAACCTTGCAGTTTATGAAAGAAAGAATCTTGTTTTTCATAAATGTGCAGAATGGCACAGCACTCTAAGCACAAAACGATTTTTTTGAAAATGAGAAAAGGGTTCTCAACCGGGTATTGAGCCTACAACTGCACACAGCATACTATGACTCAACAAAAGGTACACGACCTAAACACATCGAGTAACACTCGAAAAAGACTCAAAACAAAAGTTGAGTTAAACAAAACAAAAGACACGACACACAAACGTGTTACAAAGACAAGAGACCTCTCAGTTCGCGAGGAGCCAGTTTCTCCGGGTAGTGTTTCCCACCCTTTTCTCATTTGTGATTCTCACATCACTCTGGCACTCAATCTCTGTTTTTTCTGAAAAAAACCATTTTCTCACTTTTTCTCTCAGCGCACATCTCTCCATTCTTCAATCTCTCATTTTTTTATCCCTTCCCTGGATGGTTGGTGGATAAACAGAAAGTTGCGGGGTCTTGCCCCTAGCATTCTGCTAGATTCTTCTTCTTCTGCACGCGGCTAGTGAGTTTCTCCCACAGAGGGGCTGCACTACAATTGGGTGTGTAGCAAATCTGTGGCTGACATCGGTTGACGATGCTCTTCTGGGGAGTTTGGACGTGATCATATCTGCCCAGATGAGGGAATGGGATATCTTGTCCCATTCACGTTCGTGCTTCGCACTTGGCTTGATACCTCGTTGCTTGGAGGATGAGAGAACTTTCAGCTCTTTTGTGGTCAGCTTCAGTGGTGTCCATTTCTGGTGAATATGGTGCCCATTTCAGCAAGTAGAGTGCCCTTTCTGGCAAGTATGTCGACAACGGAAAAAAGACAGAACACCTGACTCAACTGTGCCCCTATTTCATCATTTTGACCATTTTTTGTTTTTGCTTTCTGCTAAAACAATTTTGACCAATATGAGAGTTAGATTAACATACTTGTTCGATTTTTGATTTGAAAATCATGCAAGTCAGGCTATGAGCACTGGAAATTTTCCTTTTTTGGATCCAGGAAATGGTCTAGTTTAAAAAAAAAAAAGGAATACTTTTCGAGAAAATCAGTCAACCTCTGTAAAAATTCTCAAAAACTATTTTTGCAAACGGCCAATGCTCAACAAGCACGGAACCTACTCTTGAGATGCACAACCTTAGATCCGAAGGAAAATTGCCCCTTGCTTGAAGAGAGCTGCACGGCAACGGAAAGTTGCCCCTTGTTTGGATAGCATCGCAGCGCATTGTAATCAGTCCTCAGAGTGACGATGACAACCGAACTCTCGGATACAAAGAAGGCAAAGATGATCAAAACCATTACACAGACACAGTTGATTTTGAAGTGTTTTACGGCTGGACTTCGGAATGAAGTTGCCTACGTATCCCAAAGATGGGAATCAAGCCTTACGTAGTTCGGAGTTAAGGTACACCCGGGCATTTAACCTCTCCTTTTGTGCTCTAACTTTTGCCAAGGCCGCCCTTTGTGGGTTTTCAACCTTACGAGCTATGTTCTTCAATTCTTTTTCATTTCTTTTCTTCTTCTTTTTTTCTTTTTCTTCTTTTGTTCTTTTTTTTTCATTTTTTTTTTTGCATTTTCTTCATTTTTTTGCGTTTTTCTCTTTTGTTCTTTTCTTTTCTTTTCTTTTTTCTAACTTTTTCCTGGGTCGCCCTTTCGGGTTTTCGGCCCAGCGAGCCTCTCAAGGGTAAAAGTGTAGCTTGGTCCATGTCAAATGGTTCTGAGATCTCGAATCCGTTTGAATCCAGGAGAGTGACTGTTGTTCGCTGACAATGCAGGAGTCCATCCCATGGGGGCTGGATTTGCCCCTAGTGTTGTGGATAGGAACTTAGTTGTTCTTCAGCAATACTTTCTTCTTTCTTCTCTTTTGGGGTTTGGCATTCTTGCCAGTCTTCATTGATTTGCAGGACGATCCATCTTCGGCTCTTCGAGCACATCTGGTATTTTTGCCCCTAGTTCCAGGGATACTTCTGATCTAGCTTTGCAAGCTTCTTTTGGTGACATCTGATCTCCTTGATCTGACTTTTCTTGCCCCTAGTTCGAGGGCTGCTTTAAATATGGCCACACAGGCCTCCTTTGATGTTTGACCATTGACCATTCAAAATTTAAGTCCAAGGTTTGGAAATGAGGGGTCGAGTTTCAAGGATGAGAGCGATCCTAGGCTGCACAATCTCAAGAGCGATTCCACACAGGTCTTCGCAGGATTGCGCAAAATATTTTTTTGAAATCTTTTAAGAAAGCGACTAGTCGCTCGCGTTGAAGACAGTGTGGGACCAATCTGGATCAAGCCAGGATCCTTCTCAGTACTCACATTAACAAGCATGATCTCGATCATTAAAGCCTTAGCATGCCTCTCTTTCTCTCAAATGATCAAATTTTTGCAAAACCCAAGGAATTCCTTCCTTTTCGTTTTCATCGCAGTATTCAAAAAGTTTTGAAAAACTTAGGTCAATGCAATGATTTTGGGGTGTAGAAGAGTAGGCGAAAAGTACTGCTGTTGCATTCAAACTTTCTGGCACAACTGGCATAAGGCAGAAGCAAGCACAAAAGCATGAAAAACTGCTACTGTTTCATTCATAACTGTTGGTGTAACTGGCTCCATGGCAGAAACAGACTCAAAAGAAAGCGAAAAGACAGACAGAAAACAAAATAGTGATGCCCGTGGTAACACCCCCGGAATCACCTAACTCTAACAAAACAAGACTGACTCGATACAATAAGACAGACCTGAAACAAAAAGACTGACTCAAAACAAAGAGACAGACTCAAAACAACACAACAAAACTGACCTAAGTACCCGAGTCAGAAACTAGCATTCGCAAATGCTCAAAACAGTGCGTGCCATACGCCACATCTGGAATAAATCGAGCCCCACCCGCAGCTGGTTCATCCCCCGATCACATATTCACATTATCCCCCAAGTTCACTGACCCGGTGCTGATAGACTTTGCTGAGTTGGTGCGACGATGACCTTATTGTCAATCATATCTTGTATTTCGTGGCGAAGACGGAAACAACTATCAGTGACATGGCCGACTTGCGGATGAAAGGCGCAGTACTTGGCCGGATCACGGGAGGGAGGAAGTCTATCTGGCAGTGGTCGCGGCTCCAGGGGTTTCAGATCCCCCTCTTTAATCAGAACCTTCAAGGCCGCTGATAGAGACGTGTACAGTGGTGCGAACACCCTCTGGCCTCGAGGTGGGTGTTTTGAGGTTTGTGGAGTTTTGCTGGATGTACCAGCAAAGGGATTGGTAGGCGCTGACTGGGTTTGCTGATCTCTTCCGAGCGAGGGTTTAGAGCTGAAAGGAACATTCCTGGTGCAACGACCCTTCTCCCGGCTTGCCCCTTGATTCAGCTTGCTCTCACTTTGAGTGGCAAAAGTGTCATCCACAGTTTTTGCAACAACTGCGAGTACTTGCTGTTTGTTCAGCCCTTCGGCTTTTAAAGCCTCAATATCCCACTGAAGATGTTCATGGGGACTAACGCTTGCCCCTGCCTTGTTCTTATCGCTGGCCTCCACTTTGCTAAAAGATTGGCCTTCTCCCAATGCAGCCCGTCCTGAGGAGCCTTTTGACATGAACTCCCTGGTATGTGATGCGGTTGATGACGGAGGCAAAACTCCAAAGGCCAGATCTGCCACAGTTCTCTGAAGATCTTCGATCATCCTCATCAGCTCAGAAGTAGTGGGTTCATGGGTTTGAGAAAATTGGGGTTCAGATGCACCCATTATGCATAAGTCCATGCTTTCCGGGATAAACACATTAGGCTTGGGTAGATGGGCCGGGGTGATGTATACGCTGGGGTCGTAAAGGACGGCCAGTGTGTGGATCAGATTGAGATGTGGATGAGGTACTTGGTCATTGGGGGCTGAAGGTGGAGTTATCGTCCGGTTGTCGATGAGATTTTGGACCTCATGACGAAGGCGGTAGCAACGGTCGGTGCCATGACCGCGCTGCTGATGGTACATACAATACTTAGAGGGGTTATATTTGACTGGGAGTGGGTTAGGCAGAGGTTGAGGATCGAGGGGTTTGAGATACCCTCTTTCCATTAAGACTTTTAGTGCGCTAGTCAGGCTCATATAGAGGAGGGTGAAAGTTCTGCCTTGAGCTCGGGCTGGGCTGGCGGTTTGTAGGCTTGGATTGGCAAAAGGGTCGGCTATGGCGACTGTATTGATTTCGGTGGGTTTGGGAATAGTGCTACTACCAGCATTGGTGCTTCCTGCAATCGCCCTCCTTGCCGGTTCACTTGTTCTGGGAATGATCCCGCTATTGAACGCATTCTCGACCTGAACCCCCAGTTCATGCAAACTTTTGAAAGTGAATAGTGGAGCGACTATCAACTTTTGCAACATATCATGCTCGAGGTTTCGCACCATCATCTGCACTTGATCCCTCTCGGAAGGCCGATCTATCATCTGTGCTGCCTTTGCTCTCCATCTTGCAACAAATTCCACAAAAGGCTCTGTTGGGTTCTGGCGGGTTGTTTCAAGCTCTTGCATGGTCATTTCAACTTGGGTATTGTAGGAATACTGATCGACAAAGGCCTCAGCCAATTCTTCCCAGTCTTGCTTCGCTTTATCTTCCAACTTAGCGTACCAAGTGGTTGCTACACCCAACAGGGTTCTTCCATACAGAGAGAGTTTCTGTGGCTTGGTCAGACCCATCGGCTTCAGGATATCCAAGAAAAGTCGGATATGTACCATTGGATCTCCAGACCCGTCGAAACGGTCAATACATGGCATTTTGAATCTGTCTGGGAGCCGAACAGCAGCCTGGGTGTGCCCATCCTCAATGTCGGGAATGGAGTTAAGGCCTTGTGCCTTTTTGAATTGCTTCTCAAGCTTCGCAATCTTCACTGCAGTCGGATTGAGCTCATTAACATCAAGGGAATAAAGCCTCTCATTAGGCTGCACCAGGGGTCTGAGCACCTAAGCTTGAGTCAACCCTTCTCGAGGATTCGGACACTGCAAATCTTCAATTGGCGGAAGTGGGCCAAAGTTTGGCTGGGGTCCCAAAGCTGGATGTAAGGCAGATGCTCCAGATGGACGCTGCATTTCAATATTAGTCTCGGCCTGCATGGCAGTTCCCTGATTTAACGCTGCTATCATGGCCACAAATTCTTCCGAATCTTGTGCCATCATGGTCTGCTGAGTCTAAACAAAGGTGATGTGACTGGCGACTGACGGATCAGATGGATCGGTGAGCCCTGACTGGCCTTTCTTTGCCTTGCCTCAGTGAAAGAATGCTGGTTACCCTTGAATTGAATTTCTGACCTAACAAAGTCTATCAGCACTAATCCAATGTACCCGGGGGATATCGGAGCCTTCTGAAGCTATGGTTCCCAGACTACCTAGCAAAAGAGAAAACAGACAACATCTCAGCCTGATTTCGCCAAAACAGATTTGAATCTTTACTGAATTCTGCCCTTGTAAACAGATACCCTCAGGTAAAACTGATTGCCCCAAAATACTGATGCCCGCAGGCCTGATACTCAGACTTGCAAACTAATACACAGAACCTGTAGAGACACACTTTGACAGCACATAGCAAGCAAGTAAGAGCCAAAACACCCCTATGTTGGGGTAGGGTTTCCCTGTCCCATTTTGTCAGGAGCTAGGGTTTCACTGCGCACGCAGCGGTTTCAAACAACCTATATTCGGGTAAGTAACCTGTCCTGGCTTGGAATGGTCACTATGGTTTCCGAATATGCACTAGGTCGAATGGTTGAAAAGGGTGCCTCGGTAAAACCGGGGTTTATGTTCCCATACTATCAGTGCCCACAACCGGTCAGCCTTATGGCATGCTTTGACAAAGTCAAGCATCCGGCAAACCGTTCACGAAAGGCAGATGGCAAACACAGTGTCCTAGGCGCACCAATGCACATGCAATGCAAAGAGACACATAAATGAAATCAAAATAGGATATCACGTGTTCGAGTCAAGCTCTCTAAATCCACAACAGAGCCGCCAGAAACTGTAGACGTCCCCGAACGCCTCGGGAGGACGAGTCCCCCGTTCTGTTCGTTTTGCGGGTATACTACAGTTCAGAACTCTCAAATTGTCACGGTTTTTAATCTGAACCAAAGAGTCCAAATCTGGCAAATCGTTTTGAGAAACAGATTTTTGAAAAGAAGTGCCAAACATGGACTGCTTTGCCAGATACAGAGTCGCCACCTAAATATTTTTTATGGAAAATTTAGGAAACCCTGACTCGGTGCCAAAGGCCACGTGTCCGTCATCACCAAAGTTGCCTCGGCTCTGGAGCTTGGGTACGATTGGAGAAGGTCAGCCATGAGCACCCCCTCTCGCCCGATCCGAAGATCGGCCTCTACTAACCGTGATATCCGTTTTTGAAAACGTTATGTGTTCTTATTCCATTTATTAGCCTAGAATAACTATGTTATGCGCACAGCAAACAAGTATAGAACAAATCGTCTAAATTGGAACAAAACATTTCATGCTTGTTTTGAAAATAGTTTGCTACTCGCAAGTAGGCTGAAATGCAGATTTTGCCACCCTCAAGTGGGCTTTAGAAAAGATGGTTTTGCCACTATCTAGTGGGCTTAAAACTCACAGTTTTAATGCATTATTCCAATTTAGGTAATTTGACCTCCACCCACAGGCATTCAAACAGTCATATCACATAAGCAGCTAGCCTCATGGTAATCATGTTGTTATGGCAACACTCACACGCATGCGGTATGCCAAAGCATACATGTTTACCGAGTACTCCAAGCCAAAACAAAAACTAGTTAGTAATTATATACATGATCCTAGTTTAAGATGGCTAATGCAACACATGCGAAATGCAACTAGAAATGGGCTCGGTTATTCTAAGCATGGCATGTGAAATGCTACAACTAACACGTATTCAATTTGGAATTGAAACGCAATGCAGTTAGCATGATATGCCGAGCCTGGTGCATGCAAAACGAATGAATGGATGCAAACATGCTATCATACTGTATGCTAATTGAAACATGCCCTAGACTAACCATTGAAAGCTAGTAAATAAAATGGAAGAAAGACGTGGGGTTGGAAGACATACACACACTCACGCACACTTATTACACATTGCCCTCGCTCGGAGGGTCCAAATAAATATTACAGTCTGAATAAATAATACTAAATTAATTATTACAGAACTTCTAATTAATTAACAAATTAAATGCAAAAGGAAGGGGGCCACAGCCCTACCTCGGAATGCGTGAAGAATGCATGCTTGACCCATCTCGCCCGGAAAACTTGTTGCCATAGCACTGTTGCCTCTATTAACACTGCCCTCCCCCTCTAGGGACTGCCAAATGCTCTTTGGATGTTAGGGAATACCACCGGCTAGGACAAAATTCCATCGGCCGAAGGGGATGATCACCGGCTGCCTTTTGATATATCGGCCACAGATTACTGGCCGATCGGCACTGTATTTAGCCGACCGGCCAAATCTTCCTGCAAAACCTGCAATTGACAGCAGCAGAGGGCAAGCAGTGTATGGCATGGAATTTTTAGGCAAATGTATGCATGGACACACTCCCTATCATGTAATAGACTCAAGGGAGCATGGCCCTCGACCCTTGGGCCATCAATTATGTATTTTGATGCATGATGGCCTAAGAGGCCCAGTTAGCAACATCGATATCAAATGGAATGCACACACAAAACACATCAAGGGCCCCAACCTCTGTCATGCTTGATCAAGAGGCAAGGGATGCATGCTCAATGAAATGCAACCTAGGCATGGAGGCTTAGTATGCAACATGAACATACAAATGAGCAATGTATACTAGGCACTCAACCTAAACATGTAAGCAAACATGGCATGCAACAACATGCGATGATGGACTTAAACTAATATGGATAGCTCGCAAGCATGCCAAAATCAGTGGCCATGTGATGAAAATGAGGCAACCAAGGTGTATGCAAACATGCACAATGCAATGGCCCCGAGTCTAAGGCACAAAACACAACTCCACAAAGGCATTGAAAGGATGAATTATGGCATACAACGGCATATGTTTCAGCACTGAAGTATGATGCTAAACAGCCCCGAAACATGGAAAAATGGCACCCGATGCATGAGATGAACCCCGAAACTCGAAACTAGGCACACGGAATGACTTATAGCTATACAAAGCATGCATTATTTGATCATGAAGCATGAAGACAGAACCAAGGCAGTCCCAAAATATGAACATTTCTAGTTCAAAGCATGGCAAAAAGTGCTAGCAAGATGGACTAAAGTAGCATGCAACTTTGACTAGCAAACATGGTTTACATGGCAAGTGTGTGAAGCATATGGAATCTCACCAAACCAGCAAAAATCAGTGAACAAAACATGTGAAACTAGGCTCAAATAACCATTGAAATGATGCCAACACAGGAAAAAAATGATGAGCTCCTTTAGAGGGCTATGCAAGGGATTCTTAAGCACATGCAAGATGGACACTTAGCATAGCCAAATCAACTCTGAAAATCAAATATGATGGTCCCAAAACTCACCAAATTATCCTTGAAAAGGGACTTCAAAGCATGCAAGATAGGGTCTCTTTGGAAGGCCAATAAGGCCACCAAACAAGAGAATGAGAGAGGGGGTCACCCCCCTCTGATTTTGGCCTTCAAGAACACACCTAAGCCACTGAAAATTCACTGGATTTCAGTGTCTAAGTGGCCAAATCATGGCCAATGCAAGTGCTCACAAATATGGCTCAAAGCATGAAGAAATAAGGCATGTAAGGAAGGAGATGACTCCAAACAGCAAAGTGGCTTAATCAAACTCAAAGAGGAGGTTGAAACCTGACTTTTTTCAGTTTATAGCAAACCTCAAAAATATTCACAAGTAGGGCTAAAATAGCATGCAAAAATGGCCCTAAAAAGAGAAATAGGAGACAAGAGGTAGTAGATGGCCTCAAACAGAGGAGATCCCTTCAACAAAGTTGAAGAGGGGCTCAAGAAAAGACATTTCACAGTTTATGACCAAGTCCAAAACAGCTCAAAAATAAGCCTAAAATATCATGCAAAAATATGCCTAAAAGAGAGTTTAAACACAAAGGGGGAGGAGGAGACCTCAAACTGCAAGAGGTCCTTGATCAAACATGAAAAGGAGCTCAAAATAAGACTATTTACAGTTCAGGTCGGAGCCCAAAAATGTAAGCAACAAAAGCTAAGATAGCATGCAAGATAGGGCAAGAAAAGAGGAAATAGGGACTCACCTTTGTAGCACAAGTCTTCAGCAGCTTTTGGCCCGAGAAAGTGTTCTCCTAACCTCTGAAAATAGCCTCCAAGTTTCTGGAATGGAGTGTGGAGGTAGTAGGCTTGGAGGAGTAGTGTAGATGGTGCAAGGTCAAGGGTGTTTGGAGGCTTGGATGAGAGAGATAGGGAGGGTTGTATGCATATAGCTCCAGCTGGTTTTTCTAACCTGGTATAAGGAAGAGGAGAGCTTCCTTTATAGAGTCAATGGACTAAAGCTTCTCTTAGAAGCTTCAAAGTAAGAGCAAAGATCCTCCATACACGTGTATGGAGGATCCAGTCTGTGCCCTCCAGCTGGTACAGCTGGCATCCATTCAATCTGTCGAATACACCGGAAGGTCGTCGGCCAGTAAAATTGGTCGGTTGGATATTTTAAATGGTCGGTCGGCCATCTATTTGGTCGGTTGCTAAATTTATGGCCGGTGGTGGTTTCCAAGGACAAAAATGGCTGGTGGGTTTCCAGATTGAAGCCCCGGAAGGTAGCTTTCCAATGGCGCAAACCGTGCATTAAAATTCCTCCTGTGGAAAAAGTTATGCCCATTTTGTTGAAGCCGCGCAGATTCGATCCAACCGGGATGATACCCAACTTCAACCAATCATATCTCCCCCACCCGGACTTGGCTCTACGAGATTATTGAGTGCAAAATGAAGCCCTGGAAGTAAGCTTTCCAACGGTGATGGCCTCATCGCTAAAATCCAAGTATGTAGATGAATAGGCCCGATTCAGCGGGGGCTGCTCGACCCTCTTCTACCCGGATTCATGCCGAACTTCTCCCGAACTAGTTTTCTTCTCTCCTTTCCTCTTTTCTTCAACTCCAAACCCTTAAACAAAGTGTTTTGAAAGATTTTTCAAAGATTTCATCTCTCTTTCATTTATTTCCACTTTGTCCGTGCTTGATTTATCGAAAAGCGCATCATTTGACAAAATGTGAGCCTCGAAACATTGTAGAAACTTTATTTCAAAAATGTTTTGAAAGAGAGGGTTTTAAGGTCTAAAAACCATCCGAAATAACTTGTCCCAAAATGGGGTGTGAAGTTGAGATTTGTCTCTCTCCTCGCTGAAGAATTTGAACCTTTGACCTGCACACCTTTTACCACCAAGTAAACCATCAGTAACGCCCAAGTCTTAAGGGCGGTCAAAAATGGGGTGTCTACACCTACGACCTATGGGTCTCACCAGACTACAGAAGCTGTCGCTTTTTAGCCGGACCTTGTCAGGTATAGCGGCCATCTGGTATGCCAAACTCGAAGACTCTGTGAAGAGAAACTGGAAGGAAATGGCCAAGGCCTTGTGGACTCACCTTTTTCTGCGCCCACGCCTTTCAGAAAGGGTTTGAAAAGAAAGGACTCACAGTTCGGACTCCTGCAGTTCTAAATCTAGTCTCACAAGGGAAATGTGAAACTGATAAACACCAAAGAGTCCAAATCCGACAGATCGTTTTGGAAAATTGATTTTCAATCAAATAATGCCAAAATTGGACTAGTTTGCTAGATTACAGAATCGCCACCTAAATATTTTATTTTTAAGAAAATTTATGAAACCCTGACTCGTGCCAAAGGCCACGTGTCTGTCATCACCAAAGTTGCCTCAGCTTGAGAACTTTGGTATGAGAGGGGAAGGTCCTGAAATAAGCAACCCCGCTCGCTCGATCAAAAATCGGCCTTTACTAATCATGATATGTCATTTTGTAAACCTTAGGTGTTCTTGTTCCAGTTATTAGCTAATTTTACTCCGTGATCCGCACAAGCAAGTATAGACTAGGTCGCAAGAATTGGAACAAATTCAACTTATGTTTGTTTGCAAAAATGGTTTGAATTTTCCACCCTCAAGTGGGCTTAAAGATGCGGATTTTCCACCAAACATAGTGGGCTTAAAACATGATTTGCCACAACAAAGTGGGCTTAAAACTCACATTCGTTGAATTGTTCCAATTCAAACAACAAGCCTCCATCCGCAGGCATTTATGTAGTTTAAGAAATAGGCACATAGCCTCATGGCAAACATGCTAAACATGGCAACATCAACACGCATGCGATATGCTAAAGCGTAAAAGCTTACCGAGTACTCTAAGCTAAAACAAAAACTAGTTAGAAAGATGCATGATCCTAACTATACAAGATGCCTAATGTAACACATGCAATAATGCAATTAATAGGCTCAACTACTAATATGGTGCATGAATCAACTTGAACACTTGAACAACATGCGATTTGAACATGTATTCAAAGAAGTATTGAAATGACAATGCGGTTTGAATGATGCACCGAGCCTCGGTGCATGCAAGACAAATGAATGGATGCAAACATAAGGGATGCTAATCGAAAATGTCCCTAATCTAACCATCAAAAGCAATTAAATAAAAGGGAGAAAGACACGGGGTTGGAAGCATGCACACACGTACGCAAACTTATTACAACATTGTGCCCTTGCGAAGGAGGGTCCGAATGAATAAGCTAAGCTAAATAATACAAAACAAAATAAAGAAATAGCTAAAGCTAAGCTACTTAATTATTACAACAATCAATAAACTAATCTAAGCTAATCAAATACATGTTGCGCTAATTAATTAAACTAAATTAATTAAGTACAAAACTAGCTCGAAAATAACAATAGGCATGCTGTTCTAGTTGGTTAAACTTGAGAGGCATCAAATGCACATGCGCGTACTCGACTTCCACCCGGAATGCCACTACTTTGCTACTGACTGCCTCTGTTTGCATAGTTGAATTGTGGTATGCTGAAAGGGCACTGTTCTGAGAGTACATCAATGGTTGGTCAGCCACTAATGGAGGCTGCCAGCCATATGCCTGCTACAAAACTGTATGGCCTGCCGGCCACTGATGAACAACTTCATTCTTCTACAACAGAGCACAACACGGAGCAGGAAATAAGTAATTTCACAGATTGTATGTACTGTGTACCACTCCTTATCATCAAAACATTTCCAAGGAGTGGTACTCTTGGCTCCAAAACCACCAACCAAGCATTTTCAATGCATGATAGCCAAAGAACCAAGAAATACAATTTCATTGTATGCAAAAACAAGACTCAAGACCATCACCCTATCATGTGTGATCAAGGGAAATGGAGACCAAGGAGATTGGCTCATTTCATCACTTTGAGTATGAAATGCTCCAATCTTCCTTCTGTTCAATATAACGTCCGATTGAACGCATACAATGCAACACAATATGCTTATCTTGCTCAAGTTTTACTTATCACTTTTGTTTACTCATTTTAAGTTACCAACTCATTCTTTAGTTGATTTAGTCCATTGGTGAGAGTTCTCTAAAAAAAAAAAAGCATCAACCAAAGGATGATATAAGGCAAGAGAGAGTTCATGCCGTTGATAATGAATCCTCAAAGAGGATTAAACCATTAAGCATAAACTCTATCTCAAGCTTTAAGAATCCCAAACTTGAAACAACTCTCAAAAGCAATTGAAAGAGTGAAACAAATGAGAATGTGACAGAGCTATATATGCTAGAATTACATGCAAAATGACACTATAACATGCAATCAACCCAAGCAACTCATGTTTAAAGGCCTAAAACAATGAGCTGGTGAAGGAATTAACCCTACAACTATGCAATACAAGCCTCAACTAAATTGACCAGCCCAAAACAAAGCCAAAATAGGTCAAAACAGAGGCAAAAACAAGCTGGACTTAAGCTTCAAATTGCTAGAAAAACATGCTAACATATGAGGGTAGGTAGGCATACAAACAAGACACAAGGAGGGGAGGCTAACCCCTCCAATTTTGGACTTCAAAACATGATTTTTACGACTGAAAAACTTCTGAAATTCAGTGGTTAAAAGGCCAAAAAAAAGTTGATTTAAAAGTTTTGAAAAGAGGTACAAAAGCTTAACAAACTAAGTAGCAAAAGAGTGAACCACCCCTAACTCAAAAATGGCCTTAAACCATCATTTTTAAACTATAAAAATAGAGATTTTTGGAGGTCAAAACCAGCATGTAAGGATGGCAAAACAAGTATTTAAAAGAAGCTTAAAATACAAGTGTTATACCTCTTAATGACAAGATGCAATTTAGAGCAACAAAACAAGCTAAATCAACCCAAAATCTTCTTCTAGAGCTCAACAAGGACGTCAAGAGACCTCAACTCCAAGGTGAGAGTGTTTTGTTTAGGGTAGATGTGCAAAAGTGTAGAGAAACTAGACTTAAGGCACAAAATAACAAGAGAGAGAGGAAATTCTAGAGAGAGAGAATTTTTGTCTTCAAAATTTTCTAACTCCCCTACATGTAAGAGATGGGTCATATATATAGAAGATGCAAATTCCCTTCGCAAAGATCCAGCCACACATGTGTTAGAAGATGCATCAATCCGTGCAAACAGCTGGCACAAAATATCACAAAATATCTACTAGAACATTGTTGGCTGGCCGACCATCAGTGATGGCCGGCAAGGCTTCATCGATGGCCGGCCAGGCACATCAATGGATGACAAGCCAAAAGCCATGGCCAGCAGCCCTCAAAAATGGCTGGCAGGCCATCACCAACCTCAAACTAAAAGGGCCTAAGCATGGTCCAAAGATGAGGCAAAAATGATGCACGGTTTGGAAAACTCAAACTTGTAGCGTTCTGCCGCTGACTTTAAGCACTTGGCAAGCAATCAGACTCGCCACCGGATGTACCTGCAACATCATTCAAGTCTTAAAAGGCCCTAAAAAATGGGGTGTCTATAGGCCTTAATAGCGCAGTACTCATACAACACTCAAATCGAGGTCACTACTTGTGATCTCGAAGCAACTCATCAGGAATCAAAGGAGGGCTTCTCCAATTTTGTGACGCAGTGGAGGGCTAAGGCCTCCATGATGACATCCGACCTGTTGAAAAGGACCAGATCAAAATGGTGGTCCGTAACCTACAACCAAGACTGTTACAAAAGATGATAGTCTTACCTCTATTTACTTTTGCTGACCTCCATGAAATAGAGGTAAAGATAGAGAATGCAATGAAGCAAGGTCTGATAGACCACGAAAAAGAGCAGCCCAAGAGTAACACGCAGTTCCAAAGCGACTACAAGTGGTAGTGCAACTGTAAGGCCTTCCGATGTGGGTATGGTCACCACCACACCTAAAACTACCAACCCTTTTGCCGGTACATCCAATACAACCTCACAAACCTTGAGCCATCAACCCCGAGGCAAAAGATCTTCACCCCACTATACATGCCCTTATCCAAACCCTTAGGGGTCCTGATAAAAAGGGGCACCTTAAGCCACTAGAGCCTCGCCTCTTACCTAATTCTCTTCCTCGAAAACACAACTTGTCCAAATATTGCGCTTTCCACCGATAGCATGGTCATGATACTGATCTATGCTTCAAATTGCGTCATGAGATTCGAGATCTCCTTGACAATAAGGTGATAGCGCCCCTCTCAAAAGCCTAACGTCACTACAAATCCCCTCTCACCACGTAACCAGGTCCCTCCAACCCGGCAAATAAACCACATCCATATACTGTCCATCCCTTACGACCCCAGTATATATATCACCCCTTCCTATCTACCCAAGCCGGGGTTGGTCATCCTACAAAGCACAAATTTGTGCATGATGAGCGCGTCCACATTCCAACCCGAACTCGTGGTGGTGACGATGGTAGAGGAAGGCAGGTTAGCCTTGAAGGATCATGGGAGTGTCAGTTCAGAGCCTGAGGGCTCCGTGGACTGATCTAAGGAGGAATATAACCCGTGTCGCTACTTTGTACCAACCAATCAGGCCAAAACAGACGTAGAGTTGCCAACAGAAATGGAGGTCAGTGTAGTCCAAGAGGATGGCCCAAGCCAAGGTCTGGATAATCTAGCAGAGTTAGAAGAAGACTTGGACAATCTACAGTTCTGCGATGAACGAGATTCGAGGAATGTACAGATTGACTAGTTTGATCTCAACGGGTCGATAGATAATTTGGGGTGGCTCAATGATAAACCTAATATAGATGAGAAACTTGAACTGAAGCTGGAAAAGCAGGAAGCGAGAACCGCTGTAAAGGCTGGAATAGCTGATAGAAAGGGTAAGCTGCTGGAAAACACTGGTCTGAAACAAGTGGCTTAGGAATTGAGCATTGTTAGTACTACTGATATAGAGCAAGAAGCTGCACTGAAACGGTTTGAACAAGAAAGGGACGAGAATGATTAGAAGGCTGGAAAAGTTAAACAACTTGCGGGGAATGATTGTGATGTGAGAGTAATTACAACAAAACCAGACAATTGCCTGTCGGTTGCAGGAGAAATATGGTGGGAAGATGATGATCTGCACCTTGCCCACACTGATGAAGATTGGGGTCAAGATTTGCCATATGACAATTGGTACTCTGAGGAGGTAGATCATATGACTAGAAGCGGGCGGTACTTCAAGCCCCTACACCTGGACCAACCCGAAACATCCGGGAAGGACAAGGAAGCAAAAAAACAGAGGAAAAACTATTAGAGGAAGAGGCTTTGCTGAAACAGTTAAAGAAGATTAAAGCAGACATATCTATCTGGGGATTACTTATGGCTTCGCGCGTGAACAGGCAAGTTGTCTTGTCAGGAATGCATAAGGCCAAGCTATCTATCGACACAACTCCAAAACAATTAGTGGGACTTGTCTTCCTGGGAGGTGCTTCACCAACTTTGACCTTCTCAGATAATAAATTGCCGCCAGACGGTTCTGTGCATAACAAACCCTTATACATCTCGGTTGAATGCAAAGAGAAGTGGGTGATGGTTGTATTGGTTGATACTGGGTCTACAATCAATGTTTGTCTGTCGCGCACGGCCTATGCTATTGGCTTGGAGCCAACTGACTTTGTACCTACGGCCCAGGTGATCCGGGCGTACAACAACATGAGCATAGAGGTGATGGGAACAGTTCAGATTAGAACACAGGTTGGGCACCCCAACAGGATACTGAGTTTCACGTCCTAGATGTTCCAGCCACTTTCAACTTACTCATTGGACCGCCATGGCTGCATCAAGTGAAAATTGTTTCTTCCACTCTTCATCAGATGTTGAAGTACCCCCATGGGATGAAGTTGGCCATTGTGTTTGGGAATTCATCTATACATCCACTGCCTGAGGTCACTACACGAGTACTGGAGATTGTACACGGCGATGAGGATGTTTTCTTGTCTTGTTTTACGTTGGCCGAGGCTTGGGTGGTGCAAAATATCTTGGCTATTGATAAGGGGTTGTACGTCAGTGCTCAATCAGTATACCTTATGAACAAACTACAGTATATACCTGGGATGGGATTAGGAAAGTGCGGTCGAAAAGACGTTATTGCACTGGCCGAGGTGCCACATAACCCTCATACCTTTGGCTTGGGCTATATGCCCACCAAAGAGGACTGGGTGAGAAAAGGGAAGGAAATGGCAGGAAGAGCCAAAGCAAAGCAAAGTGGAAAGCACTATGAGCTTGTGCATAGACCAATTCAGGAAACTTTGAACAGCCGCTTTGTTCGAGAAGGGGAGGACTTCCTATTTTGCGACTTTCTTGAGCCATGGTTGAACTCTGAGAAGTGGCGTCTGCCCGGCTTTGAGATTTTCTTCGACCTACAACTGCAAGAGGGTGAAGCCACAGAGGAACAGACTGAATTAACTGTTGAGGATGAACAGAATACAGATGGTGAGTCCAACAACAATGAACCTGAGATAGGAGCAGCACTGACTTGTCTCCTTTTGGATCCTCCGAATGATCTAGAGAGCTTGGGGGATGACTTCACTGTTTCCATGATCGGAGACCAATCAGGTATGGACCCTTCCGGTGATATTCTGGATGCATCGAACGTACCCTCTCTCATTTGGCAACTAGAGGAGGGCTTTTTGTCCAACAGTTCTAAATCAGGTAGTGAGCTGGAATTTGATTCCATAGAGTCTATGGGGTCAGAATCAGATTCCAATTCTTTTGAGTCGGAGTCTGGTATTCCTGGGGTTGATAACCCGGATGCCGTTGTTTTGTCCAGGTTGTCTTTTTCCTTTTCTTTTGAGTCGGTTGTAACCAAGGAATTGGATGAGCTGGAACCTTTGAATGAGAATGATACCACTGCTAGTTCTGAGTCTATGCCACATGTATATTGCATTGATCACGACTTTCAAAATTTTGATAAAAACGACAATGAAGGAATTCCACTGGTTTTGAAACATTTGATTGATAGAGAGGAGTGGTTTGTAAAACCCTTGTTGATGAAATCATTGCAATTAATGTGGGCACTGAGAAGGATCCGTGTCTGGTCCAGATCGGGTCCACGTTGTCTTCGGAAGAACTCGAGCACTTGGCCACTTTATTAAAAGATTTCAAAGATGTTTTCGCGTGGTCCTACAAAGACATGCTTAGAATCGATCCTCAGATTGTACAACATCGGATCCATCTCGACCTCGAGGCCCAACCTGTCAAACAAAAGCTACGGCGAATATGCCCGGATTGGGCTTTGAAAATCAAGGAGAAGGCCACCAAGCAAATAGATGAAGGGTTTTTGCTAATATCCGAGTATTCGACTTGGTTGGCCAACATTGTTGTGATGACGAAGAAAGATGGAAGAATTTGGGTGTGTGTGGATTTTAGAGATCTGAATAAAGCTAGTCCGAAGGACGACTTTCCTCTACCGCACATTGATGAATTGGTGGACTTCACCGCAGGCCATGCATTACTCTCCCTTTTGGATGGATTTTCCGAGTACAACTAGATTTTGATGGCACCCGAGGATAGGGAGAAGACTGCCCTCATCACGCCGTGGGGAACCTACTGCTATAGGGTTGTAGCGACCCTGATTTTTCGTAAGTCATTATTTAGTATCATTACTTTATTTTATTTTTGTCTTTATTAATTACATGGTTACATGAGAATTTAATGTGGTATTTAATTTATTTAATGTGTTATTTAATTATATATAATTAATTTGAATATTTATATATATTTTATATATGTATATAAAAGGTGTTATATCTATATATGTATTGATCATATATAATATATTTATATATATTGTATTTGTATAATAAAATATAATATATAAAATAAATAAAAATAAACAAAAGTGTGTTATATATGAGGCTCAATTAGGTTATAAGCCTTGGAGGCTTACTAAAACCAAAACAAAAGAGAGGGAGAGTGAGGAGCAGCATAGCAGCCGAAAGAGAGGTGAGGAAGGGAGACGGCGGAAGAAAGGAAAAAGAGATGAGAGAAAAGAAAAAAAAAAGATTAGAGTTTTGTTTTGGTGGTTCCATTAGTTCTTCAAATAATTCTTTGATCTTCAAGAAAATATTGTGAATACAAAACCCACTTTCCTTAATTTATATCTAATTCGTTGTTTTTATTTATTTATTTTTATTTATTTGATGTTGAATTGATTTCATATTTGCATGTAGATGATTGATCGATTTTAATTATTTTGATTAGTTGTGTATGTAAGGTTTAAAGTTTTTAGATGATTGATTGATTTTAATTATTTTGCTTAGTTGTGTATATAAGGTTTAGGGTTTTTAGTTGATTGATTGATTTTAATTATTTTTCTTAGTTGTGTATGTAAGGTTTAGGGTTTTTATGGATTAATTTTATGGTTGTAATCACATTCAAGGTTATATGAAATTAAAATTAATTAGGAACCCGTAGATAAATTCCTTATACTCCACCATGACTCTATGGATTATTATTTTATTTGAGTGTTGGTGAGAAAAAGTGTATAAAAAAAAAACTGAGGATTATGAGATTTATTTGAATGCCTTAGGGTTGACATTGTTATGCTTGTTCTCATGAGTGAGATGTTTTGTATATATATATTGTTGTCTCGTTCTCATGAGTAGACGAGTGCTTTAATTTATGCACGTACGTATATGCTAACCATCCGGGGAGTGTGGGTCAAACTCGGGATAATATCCCTGTGCAAGTTTGGCTTCGGAGCAGTGTTAAGTATACGGGAGGCACATAGGATATATGTGTAGGTCGGAAGTGGAGGCCGAAGTGGTGGAGTTAAAGTACAAAAAATTAAATATGAGTTTATTATTATAGTGTGAATTGTATTGATTTGTACATGTTGAAAAATAGTAAACGGTCTCAATAAATTATGAAATTTGAGCAGTGGCATATATACGTGATTTTGGACAACTTTTTTGTTTTAACTTTTTATTAAAAAGATCGATTAGAACTTATAATCGAATGATCTTGGTTATAGTAGTTTTGATTCATTTTAGCAATGTAGATTTAAGAGGCTGTGTTTAACCCACAAAACGAGTTCATTTTTATTGGTTTCGCGTAAATGAAGTAAAGCATTATTTTGAACACTTTTTGTGTTTTGAAATTTTTCGAAAAGGTTCATCTTACAATAGTTTCTTTTCGTTTTCAGTTCACATTTTTCGATCGAAATTCGATTAGGATATTCTATTAAGTTTTTTTCTCAACCTGTTTAGTTTTTACTAAATTCGTTTGCGATATATTTTAGAAAATTGATTCTGTACAACTTTTGTTCTTTGAGTTTTGGTCAATTTGAATTATTTAAGTGTGAAACGGTGCATTTTTTTACTTCTTCAGCAAGTTACTTAGGATTAAGTTATACTAACTTTATTATTTTTTTTTCCAGGATGGTGGGTCTTACTAACTTTTTATGCAGAGCTGACCCACCATATTTTTATTCATATTTTGTTTATTTTATACTCAATTTATATTTCGTTGTGTATGGGCAAAAAACTAAATGCCACAGCATCTCGGGAAACTACTCATTCGCCTCGATGCGGATGGAACTACTTGTCTTGTCCCGTAACAAGAATTAAATGTATTTTTGTTTGTGTCTAGTGGACACGTGGGAGTTAAATCTTGTACTCATACCAGTGTACCTGTATACTGACCCGTTTTGTCCCTTGCCAACTCGGGTGCATTCTGTTTGAGCGCAGTCGAGCTTCCTTTGCATGATTAGTTGGGGCTACGGTGGTGACGTGGAATTCCTATAGTGTTGGATTTGTCGTTTGGACTTCTTTTGTTTTCTTGAGCTTAGGGTTAATATTAGTTTATGTATTTATAATTTTTTTTGATGACTTTAGTATTAGGATAATTTGGCATAGTTTTTAACTGTGCATTATTTAAGTTATTTTGATTACGTATTGCTAATGTAATGTTGGAGGTATTGGTTAGTTATGAAATTTTGGTGGATGATTTGGTTGGCATTTAGTTTTTTTTTTTTTTTTTGTTTCACTGCTAGGATTTGGATGATGAAATATTAATTAGGGTTTATTCCTAATTTAAAATTTAATTATCTAAATTTTGGGGCATGACAAGGGTGATGCCGTTTGGGTTGAAGAATGCTGGGGCCACCTATCAACGGGCTGCAACCACAATTCTACATGATATGATCCACAAAGAGGTAGAGGTGTATGTGGACGACATGATTGTCAAGTCCAAGGAAAGAGAGGGCCACTACACCGCCTTGAAGAAATTCTTCCAACGGATCAGAGAATAGCAGTTGAGGCTGAATCCACAGAAACGCACTTTTGGTGTCACAGCAGGGAAAATGCTGGGTTTCTTGATCACACAGAGGGCAGTAAGGTTGATCCTTCCAAAATCAAGGCCATCATAGAAATGCCACCACCAAGGACTGAAAAAAGAGGTGCGAGGCTTTCTGTGTAAAGTGCAATTCATAAGACGATTCATTGCAAAATTAACCTTGACTTGTTAACCACTATTTGGTCTCGTGAAAAAAGGAAAGAAATCCCAATGGGATGACCGATGTCAGTTTGCTTTTGAGCAGATCAAGCAGTACCTTCAGAACCCGCTCGTGTTGTCACCGCCAGAGTTGAGGAAGCCATTGATTTTGTATCTGTCAATAACCGACACGACTATGGACTACATGCTTGCATAGGAATTTGCGAATAGAGTGGAGAAAGCCATCGATTACTTGAGCAAGAAGATTCTTGAATATGAGACCCGTTACACCCCGCTAGAGAGGGCTTGCTTAGCTTTAGTATGGGCCACCAGGAAGTTGAGGCACTACCTGTTAGCTCACTCTGTAATTCTGGTTTCAAGATTAGATCCCATCAAATATCTCTTCAAGAAACCAGCACTTACGGGTAGGCTTGCTTCTTCTCTCCGAATTTGATTTGAAGCATGTGACTCGCAAGTCTGTCATGGGGAGAGCAATAGCTGAACTCCTGGTAGATCACCCAGTGAAAGGGGATGAAGCAGTAGAATACCTATTCCCAGATGAAGCTATTCTGCAAGTCGAGGAAGAGATTTGGACAACGTACTTTGACAGAGCATCTAACCAGTACAGTTATGGGATAGGGGTGCTGCTGATAGCACTCGACAATTCCCATATACCCTTAGCTTACAAAATCCAATTCAAAGTATCTAACAACGAAGTAGAATACGAGGCGTGTATCGCTGGACTGAAAGCCGCCATAGAACTAGGGGCAAAAAGGTTGGATGTCATTGGGGACTCGAACCTGGTTGTGTCTCAAACAAAAAGAAACTGGATGGTTAAGGAAGAAAGGATGAATATCTATCACCAAACCCTGGATGTTCTAATTCCTAGGTTTGAGAAGCTCACCTTCACGCATCTGTTAAGAGAGAATAATAGGTTCGCTGACGCCTTATCAACTCTATCTTCTATGATAGACATCCCGTTCGGAGTCCGGATGCATCTGATCATTATTGAACAGAGATATGCGCCGGCCTACGAGTTGATTGTCGCAATAGATGAAGTACAAGATTAGAGCTTCGGGTATTATGATATCTTAAACTTCTTGGGAAAAGAGGCTTATCCACTAGGGGCAAATGCCAAAGACAAAAGGCCAATACGGCGAATGGTTGCTCAATTATCATCTGCGGGGGTAAGTTGTACAAATGTGGTTATCTGGGAATGCATAAGCTATGTGTTGATGAAGAAGAGTCAAAGCGCCTAATGGAGGCCATCTATGGGGGAGAGTGTGGAGCACACATGAGCGGAGTAATGCTAGCCCGAAAGATTCTTAGGCAGGGTTACTACTGGTCAACTATGGAGGAGGATTGTATTGGTTTTGTTCAGCGATGCCACAAATGCCAAATTCATGCAAATCACATGAATATCCCGCCGTCAAAGCTGTACAACATGACTTCACCATAGCCTTTTCAGTCTGGGGAATTGATGTTGTTGGGGCAGTTACGCCGAAAGGGTCAAATGGGCATGAGTACACCCTGGTGGCAATTGACTATTTTATAAAGTGGGTCGAAGCCCAGTCCTACGCGGTCCAAAAAATGTCGCATGTAGCCAAGTTCATTAGGAATAACATCATTTGTCGTTATGGGGTCTCGAATGAGATCATTTCAGACAATGGCTCCCATTTTAAGAAAGAAGTGATCGACTTGTTGGAGAAATATAACGTGGCTTTTCATAAGTCATCCACATATTGGCCATAAACCAACGGAGCTGTTGAGGCCACCAACAAGAACATTAAGCACATTTTGCAAAAAATGGTGGAAACCTAAAAGGACTAGTTAGACAAATTGCTATTTGCTCTCTAGGGCTATAGGACTTCAATTCGGACATCAACTGGGGCAACTTTGTATTCTCTAGTTTATGGGATGGAGGTTGTTCTGCCGATTGAAATAGAGGTTCTGTCACTGTGGGTTATGGCTGAGTGCCAGATAGCAGAAGTGGATTAGCAGCAGAGCAGGTTCGAGGAACTAATGTTGTTCAACGAGAGGAGGCTGAAAGCACTATAACATGTCCAAGGATATCAATGTAGGATTGCCAGGGCTTTCAACAAGAAAGTTAAGTCTCGGAATCTTAAGGAAGGGGATTTCGTGTTGAAAGACAACCGAGCTCCCATACATGACCCTAGGGGGAAGTTCAGACCCAATTGGACTGGTTCTTATATCATCAAATCTATTTGGCCGGGTGGAGCTGTCTTTCTTATGGACCTAGATGGCCTAGAATTCTCCCAACCAATCAACACGGATAAGTTGAAGAAATACTACCCTTGAGTGGCTTGCTAGGCCAAACACTCGGAAGGGCGACCGAAGCAAAAATTAGAGCACAAAAAATTTTGAAATAAGAAAAACTGAGCTCGCAAGGTTGAAAACCCAAAAAAGGCGGCCTTGACAAAAGTTAGAGCGTAAAAAGAG
This sequence comes from Camellia sinensis, assembly GCF_055761805.1. Lineage (NCBI taxonomy): Eukaryota > Viridiplantae > Streptophyta > Magnoliopsida > Ericales > Theaceae > Camellia > Camellia sinensis. Next base: position 173,805,844 of record NC_138962.1, on the reverse strand, counting down.
AGTGTGAGTGAACCCAAACCGAACTACGTAAGGTTTGATCCCCATCTTTGGGATACGTAGGCAACTTCATTTTGAAGTTCAACCGTAAACACTCTAAACTCAGTTGTCTTGTCCATGAGATCGTCTAGGTCATTTTTGTCTTTTCTGTATCCAATAGTTCGGTTGTGATCTTCACTATGAGAGCTGGTTACAGTATAGTGCAGTGCTATTTAGACAAAGTGCAATTTTCCATTGCAGGGCAATGCTGTTCAGACAAGGGGTAACTTTTCATTTGCTGAATTCGGGGTTGTACATCTCGAGGATAGATTCCATGTGTGTCAAGTTGTGATCCTTATCAAAAATGGTTTTGAAAAGTTTTGATAAAAGTTGATTTTGTTCAAATTAATCTTTTTACAACTTAGACCAATTTTGGACCAAAAGGAAAATTTTCAGTGCCTACAACTACAATTTCATTGATTTCAGTACAAAGTTCCCCAACTTCTGATACGGATCAAAGTTGTTTTTCATTACTTTCAAAAAGAAAACTTGAAAGTACAGATTAAAGCAATAAACTTGGGGCATTGGTAAATCAGGTGTTCCTGTGTCCCCTCCCAGAGATTGTGGAAGCTTTAGATGCTAAAGTAGGCCTGGTTTGCGCCTCATCTTCAAGCCAAGCTAGGCATTCACCAAAAAGGGCGCAACTGAAATTGGGAGGGGGAGCTAGAAGCTATTTTGTCCTCCATGCAGTGGGATATCGAGCTAATTGTGAGCCTCAGACGAAGAATGGAGTCGGTTACTCTACCCCCTCTTCTGGGCAAGTCTGGTCGTGTCTGAACTGATGCTTGAACCGAAATAGAAAATAGAAGACATAGTGTATTAAGCCAATCAACTAATGCCGGGTTGTCGAACCATGCTGTAGCTCATCTCGAGCAGATCAAACTAGAAGCAATGTCAGCAGCAAACCTGTTGCACATCCAATGGTGCCACCATCCTTCGTTCGGGAAATCAATTAGCCATTGGCGAAAGAAATAACCTCCTGCTAAATATGCAGGGCATGACTCCATTACCCTCAACCTGTCCATGAGCCATATCTGGGGAGGGATGAAAAATAAGAGAGATTAAAGAATAGAAAGGTGTATGTGGAGAAAAAGTGAGAATAGGTTTTGAGAGAAAACCAGTGCCTGAGTGTCAAGTGATGTGAGTAACACATATGAGAAGGTGAGAAACATTACCTTCAAAAGTAGTGGACTTCCCGCCATTTTGTTCGCCTCTCGCCGATGGAAGGTGCCCAAGCCTATCAAAGTATCGTCCAATGCTAGGCCAATACAGCTTTTGCCCTCTTTCAAGCCTTGGGCCATTTTAATTAGTCGAATGCTAGACCCGGCCAAAACTGGGGGCAAGCAGGAAATGGGCCAACATACACAAACAATGGGCATGCTACCGAAAACTCTGCCAAAGACGGTCACTGCGGTCACCGGCATCGAAAAATCGATGAATAAGACTAGGAATATCCTGCTCTCCATCGTGAACCAAGGATCGGGCACTATGTAAGGTGAGCTCACGCATCCTCCCTAGAGCTTGGATGTGGCCAAAACGGGACTAAGGCAAGATTTCCTCGTCACGCCGGGATTCCATCAAAACTTGGAATTCTTCAATTGTAGGGCATATCTCTTGCCCTCCAAAGCTAAAAACATGTGTGATTGGGTTCCAACACCTAGCCGCGGTGTGAAGGAATGGAAAACACAGTGAAGAACGACTTAGCGGGAATAGTGCATTTATCCCGAAACCCCAGAAATTCACTTTTTCCGAGCCATCTAAAGTTACAATCCAATTTTAGAGTTTTTCGGCAAAGAATGACTCAATTTGTCGCAAAAACAGATCTGGAATGAAGAAACTATGAAGTCCCAACTTTTATAAAAGATAAGGCACTAAATGAAAGACAGGTGGCAACAATCTGGAAGTCCCTCACACTGATGGCCGATTGGCCAGTGGTGATGGCCAATAGCCACCATTTGTAGCCGACCAGCCACCACTGATGGCCGACACCCTCTGTTCATGGCTGACAGCATTCTTGTGGTGTTTTTGTGTGTTGAGAGTGCTGAGAACCTGTGTTTTGTTCTGCTCTTGGTGCATTCTGCTGGCTTGTTTTAATAGTTTTGTTGAGTCGCTTTTAAGTTATTTCGATTTGTTTATTGAGTTGTTTTAATTCGTTTATCAAGTTGTTGTGTTGCTTATTGAGTTGTATTTGTTTTGTTTATGCTTGTTAATTTGTTCCTTGTCGAGTTGTTGTGTTGTTTATCGAGTTATTATTGTTGGTTGTTTATCGAGTTATCTTATTTTGTTTGCTAAATGTTGGTCGGCTCATTAACTGATTAAGAAAGTGCCAATACAATGTGCAATTTTCAATCAAGATTAATCTCGTTTTTTATGCTATGCAATGTTATGCGGTGCTCAGAATGCAAAATACAACACTTTTTCATCAAAAAACTGGTTTTCATTCTGATCATTTTCACTTTTTACAAAAGAGTACAAGTTTTTAAAGCAAATAAACATGTCTAAAAATGTAGAAAGTGCTAACACTACTAGCAAAAAGAAGCTAAGTAAAAATACAGAGAATCAATGCCAGCTATCTCAGTCTCGAGAGGCCCTCTTTGTTCTCTTCCTGGGCAGAGCCTCAGAGCTGTCTCCGTTAACGCCGCTGTCTGCACCTCCCTCTAAACCCGAATCAGAATCATTGCTGCCATCTGCTTCGGAGCCTGACGCAGTATAATCTCCACTAGCAGAACCCGAGCTGACTTCATCATCTCCGCTCTCGGATGACTCAGCATGCTGACTCACTGCCTCCTCAACCTCACTGGGCTGAGCCTCGTCATCACTCAAAATAGGCTCAAAAGGACCACTCTCATCTCCAATGTCCCAAGCTCTTCCTTGGCTGTGTGCCAAAGCATGTCTCTCTCTTCTTCCTGTCGTCGGAGGGGGCACTGATGGTCCTGCTGCAGCTCCCGTTGGTGCGCCCAGTATGGCTGGGATCTGAAAATGGCAGTTGTCAATATATCACTCTCAATGTATGTATCCGATGCAAAGATGGTATGCAGTATGAGTGTAGGCAGAAGTCAAATACAATGTGCAGGTACAGTGTATGAATGCAGTGTTTGAGTGCAGTGTGGAACAGATTACAGTTGAAATGCTAAGGTACCAGCAGAAAGTTTGATGGCAATAAACGTAAACTGAAGAAAATCACCTGAATTCTGTAGAGGCTGAGAACACTCATTCACCTCTGCACCATCCCCATTAGGGAAGCCGCTAGCTCAAGAGCGTTCCCTGTGTACTTTATAGATGCCTGTAAGTGAGTTGAGGTGATCAGTGTTCTATAAGCATAACTAAAATGAATTCAACATGCAAAATGTAAAGTGTGGTACATACTGGAGTCGGGCTTTGAACCCCGACAAGCTCGTGCCCGGCTGGTGCAGGCTCAGTAGGGATCTGGTAAGCCTCCTCGGTATGCCACCAACAAGTAAGTGTAGTGGGAAACTCTGGCAAACCAGTCATCCATCTCGCTTGAGAAACCCCTCTGCCATAGGCCCTGGTTGCCCTGGTCGCTCTAGGCCCCATCCTCACAGCAGGAGCTCTCGCTCCCTCACCTCCGCGAACACCAGTTAGAGGTGCCATAAGATGTGTCTGAATGAAAACTGCATAATCACCCTCGACTTGGAAGTATTCTGCTTCCAAGCCAACCATGAACTGGATAACTCTATCAATAGATAGGTTGTCTGCTGATCTCATGGACTCTGACGGCGTCATCGGTATGAACTGAGCAAGCATGCCCAGAGACTGGCATACGACTCTCTTGCCAAGGTACTAGGCTCGGCAAACCGGTCCCTCACGTAGAATGCGATAATGAAACATGCCCCATGCTGTATTATACTGGCCTCCAACTCCTCTCGGTATCATTGCCCATGCCCGGCATGAGATCTACAAATGAAAGTTGTATAGAATATCAGTTGCTGTCAACGACTATCATGTGAATTAGAACAGTATGAAAGCAAACAATGACCGTGTTTTAGGTTAGCTCGTGAGCAGCTACGGTGTCAAAGTAATGTCTGAAGAAAGCAAAGGGCTCGCGAGTCCTGCGGCGAAGCTGACCATCATACACCCATGAATAGGGGACCATCAATGAAACCTCCACCTCTGGCTCTGGGGCAAGAGTCGGGAAGTATACATACACCCATAGTTGTGGTGAAAGCACAATGGTATATGATCAATACAATGTATGAACAGATACAGAAAATGCAAAGCAGAAAGCATACAGTGTTTGAACAGATACAGAAAATGCAAAGCAGAAAGTACATGCGTTGAACAGATGTAAAGCAAGAAATGCTAAAGAGAAAATGCAAAGTGAAAAGAGGGAACTGAGATGTGTACCTTTCAGGCTCGCCAGTAGCCTTTGATCAAGAGTCCAATCCCGCGGGAGGTTGAGCTCATGTAGCCGTAGAAACTCATGAGGCCAGCCCCGCCCCAATTGTAGAAACTCACTCGGGAGAGGACCACCAGTTCGCTCAGTAAGTATAGCCCCACGGTGTTTGCCCTATTTGCAAATAGGGTGGTACCAAAGAGGAACATTAGAAAACCCCGAGTGTAGTGCTCTATCTTCTCTACTATCTCTGGCACGGTCCCGTAGAACTGCTCCTCGAACCAACTGTATCTGACCTGGGTTGTTCGGAACAAAGGTGAACATGCCCCCGAAAGCTCAATCAAAGCAGCCTCCCACTCCCCGTATTAGGATGAAGAGGAATCGAATCACCCCCTGCGACTAGGCCTGTGATCATAGCGAAGTCGTAAGGGGTCATCGTCATCTCTCTGGTAGTCGAAAGGTAGAGAGAGTTGGTGGTGTCCCACTATCTCTCCACTAGTGCTCTAAGAAGTGGGCGGCTCACTATGACTCGTGGGAATCTAGAGAAGAATAGGCCGAAGATTGCCTCGTCAACAATAGCTTGTTCTCCGATAGGGAGCTCGTCGCTCCAATCTTTGGCCGTCTTGGCCCCATAGCCCCTATATGCACGGGCATCACCCTGTGACGGAGGATAGGTGAATCAGTGTTAATATAGTTCGATGAAAAGGAAGTGTAAAACAAATACAATCGCATTAGTGTCAATACAGTGCAAGAGTGTGATTAGTGCAAGAAATGCAAGTAAAGAATATTGGATGAGCAAGTGCATAGAGTTCATACCTCAATGGCAACGGTAGAAATATGGGAGTCTGGCTCCCTCAGTAAGAGATCTGGTGGTGCATCAGCAAAATCAGTGAAGTGACTAATGCCACTAGCAGGTAGAATGTGAGTCTGGGGATGATATCTTGCCGCGTCAAAAGGCCTCACTCCCAATGGTAAGGGCTCTGACTCTGCATCAGAATTGAACTCTGCCTCAAACTCTGCCTCTGGAGGAGCCTTATCATGTGGAAAGTCATGTGCCATCTGGAATATAGATGAAGAGTCAATGAAAAGTGAAGAAAATGAAGAAAATAGGTGGAAAATGGCAAAAGTCAACTCAAGTCAAACCCTAGGAGAGAGAAAATGGAAGAAAAAGTCAAAGCCTGAGAAAAGACGCCAAATTGAAGAGAAACTCGAGGGGAACAAGCCTCAAGTGGTGAAAATGAAGACCAAAGCACCGAAATCAAATTTTAATCGATTCAAAACAAAGGAAATCAAGAGGTTTTAGCGAATCAACTTCGCGTGGGGCATTAGAAAATGCGTATAAAGCTCAGATCTAGAGATAAGGAAGGCCTAGAGTGAGAGAGGGAAATATTTCGGACTAGGGGGTGTGTGGAAATGATGTTTGGGTGCCTATACTTAAAAACCCGAATTCAAAATGACCAAAAATGGTCGGGCTTCCATCGATGGCCGGTTGGCCACCACTGGTGGCCGACAACCCTTAGGGGTGGCCGATATGCTTCCAATGCTCCTCCTTTGTTTTGCTGCTGCTTTGTGGCCTTGGTTCTCGACAAAGTGCAAGAAAAGTTCACTTTTTAGCTCAAATTATCTCTGCGGAAGCTCTAAATCGTGTCACCGGTGCATAATGATTCACCCCTAATCAGCATCAATGAGGTGTATCTTTTTTAACTTGTCACAACTCTTCTAAGAGGTAAATTGGAAGTTGCGACTGAGCCGGTTTTATTGTGCATTCCTCCATTGTTGCATAGAACCTATTTCCAATTATCATACAATGAACATGTATTTGCTAATCTTGCATTGAATATGCATCTTATGCTACCAATCATGCATAGAACATGCATTTTGTACTGTTGCATTGAATATGCATACCAATGTTGCATAGAACATGCTCCAGTTCTCGTTGCATAGAATATGCTTCCATTTTGTTCCTCACATGTTTTGCATAAAGCATGTCTCTAACATTTTGTCATAGTCATTCGTCTTGCATAGAACATGCACTTTTATTATGTTATGCTTGTTACGCTTGTTAAGTGTCTTTCTTATGTAGACACGATATTGTATGTACGGTTCCTTCAGAGGAATTCCAGGTGAGATCATTCATATCCTCCGATTTACCCTGTTTTGGATAAAAGCATTTGGACGTGTTTCAATGTTTATCACCACTCCCTGTTTTGGTTAAAAGTATTTGGACGTGTTCTGATGTTTATCACCACTCCCTGTTTTGGTTAAAAGCATATGGACGTGTTCCGATGTTTATCACCGCTCCTTGTTTTTGATAAAAGCATTTGGACGTGTTCCAATGTTTATCACCGCTCCCTGTTTTGGTTAAAAGCATTTGGACGTGTTCCGATGTTTATCACCACTCCCTATTTTGGTTAAAAGCATTTGGATGTGTTCTGGTGTTCATCGCCCCCCCTATTTTGGTTAAAAGGATTTGGATGTGTTCCGATGTTTATCACGACTCCTTGTTTTGGTTGCAAGCATTTGGATGCGTTCCGATGTTTATCACTGTTCTTTTTGGTTGAGAACAGTCGAGCATGCCCGGTGTTCACCATCTCTTCTCTTCTCCCACGTGCGGCACGTTAGGATCTTGTTTGACACCTCGAGTGTGCCCGACGGTGTTATTCTTTGCCTTTCCTGCGTGGTGTGTAGTTAAGTTTGCATAATTTTTTTGCATCATTTTTGCATGAAGTGTGGCTTGGTTTGTGTTTACTTACTTCTTTTCATGTTTGAGTTTGCTATGCCTTGTTTTTGGTTTAACTATAGCATTTCTTTTCATAACATTTGCATCTAGATGCTTCGCTACAGCCTCATTGCATGATCATAAGTTATGTTCTTGCATCATGCATACCATTTGCATCTTGCCCTAGAACTACGCTGGTTTGATTCCTTGCAAAAGGATACATAGGCAGCCTGTGGGCGCAACCGTTCTTTGTCTTGCTTGTTTGTTTGTCCAAGTCTTTGGCCTTGTCAAAAATGGGTCATCTCAGGGCTTCGACAATCACTCCCGTCATTTTATGACTTCTGAGTTTAGTCAAAGAGGGGCAACTATGGACACCCAATTTTTGACCGTCCTCAAGACTTAGATGTCATCGCTCGTGCACTCGATGATTGTGTGTTTGTGTTCATTTTGAGAGTCCGAAGTCCTCGGCCGAATGCCCTATCTTTGAGCCATGTATATGGTAGGATGTATCTAAGCTCAAGGGGTGTATTTCTATAAATAGGGGGTGTCCTCGCCCATTTTTGAGGGTCAGCATTTTTAGAACAAAAATCTCTCTCTCTCTCTCTCTCTCTCTCTAGAACTTTATGTCTCTCTTGTTATTTTGCATACACTTGCCTAGTTTCTCTTAGCTTTTGCACATCAACCCTTAACCAAATTCTCTCACCTTTGAGTTGAGGTCCCTTGGAGCCTGGTTTGAGCTCTAGAACGAGGTTTGAGCTTGAATTCGTGGTAGTTTTGTGCTGTACTTCAAAGGTATAGAACTTACCTTGCTGAAGCTTGCTTTCAATACTTGTTTTTCCATCCTTTCTAACCAGTTTGGGGTTAGTTTTGACTTGCAAAAAGTTCTATTTTTCATAACTAAAAATGGTGATTTGAGCCTTTTTGATTTAGGGGGTTGTCCATCCCTTTTGCTTCTTAGCTTGTTAAGCTTTTTGTGTTCTTTTTCATCACTTTGAAATCAACTTTTTGGGCTTTTTAACCACTTAATTTCAAACGTTTTTTAGTGGTAAAAACCTTGTTTTGAAGTCCAAAATTGAAGGGGTTAGCCTCCCCTCCTTTTGTCTTGTTTGCATGCCTAGTTAGCTTCATGAGTTAGCACATTTTTCTAGCTTACTTTAGCTTATGTGCAACATGTTTTTGCCTTTGAAATAACCTATTTTCACTCTATTTTGGGCTGGTTAGTTCAGTTGAGGCTTGTATTGCATAGTTGTAGTGTTAATTCTTTCACTGGCTTGATGTTTTAATGCTTTAATCATCATTCTTTTGAGTTGAAAGCATATTTTAGTGTTGTTTTGCACTTAATTTAAGCACATACAATCTCTACAACCTCTCTTCATTCTTCACTCTTTTGTTTTCTTTGAAAGTGGTTTCAAACCACTTGTTTGCCTAAGTGTGAAATTGATGTGTTGCACCTAATGGTTTAATCCCTTAAGGGGTTCATTACCAACATTTTGATGCCTCTTTCATGCCCAAAGAAACTCGTGGTTTGAACCCTTTTTCCATTAGAGGACACTCACTTTTGGACTTAATCGATTAAAAAATGAATCGGTAACTAAAATGAGTAAATAAAATGAACAAGTAAAAGTGTGCAAGATAAGCATCTTTTGTGTTGAATTGCATGTGTTCGAATCGGACGTTAATTCGAACACGAGGAAAATGGGATATTTCATACTCAAAGTGATGAAATATGCCACTTTGCTTGGTCACCATCACCCTTGATCCTGCATGATAGGGTGGTGGCCTTTTTTAGTCTTGTTTTCCACTCATTAAACTTGTACAAACTTGGTTCTTTGGCCATCATGCATGGAAGTTGCTTGATTGATGGTTTCAGAGCCAAGAGTTTCACTCCTCTGAGCTTGTTTGATGATAAGGATTGTGAACAGTACACCCAAACCTGTGAGAATACACTGTTTTGCTCTGTCTGCTTCTTGTTGCAGCAAAAAGAGGAGCTCATGTCATTAGTGGCCGACCGGCCACCATTGGTAGACGACATGCCCCCTGTCGGCCACCAATGAAAATTGCACAGTGTGTTGTTAAGTTGAAGTAGAGGTGTTCTGAAAGTGGGTAGCACTGCTAGTGTTCAAATGTGCAAACAAAGGCTGCAACAGCAAGGCGATGGCTTTTCGGGTGGAGGAACCGAGCATGCATGCATCCCTCGCTTCTCGAGGCCAGGTAATTACTTTGTTTAGTTAACTAGGGGTAGCTAATTAATTAGTTTAATTGCTTTGTATTTAATTAGCGCAGTATTTAGCTAATTACTTCGATTTGTAATATTTAATTAGCTTAGAATAAGTTAGTTAATTCGTTTCAATTGTTGTAATAATTAGCTTAGCTTAATTAACTTAGCGTAGCTAGTTAGTTAGCTTATTCATTTGGACCCTCCTTCGCGAGGGCATAATGTTGTAATAAGTGTGTGTGTGTGTGTGTGTATGTCTTCCAACCTCACGTCTTTCTCCCTTTTATTTAATCACTTTCGATGGTTAGATTAGGGACATGTTTCAATTAGCATATCGCATGCTTGCATCCATTTGTTTGTCTTGCATGCACCAAGGCTCGGTGCATCATTCAAACTGCATTGCAATTTCAATACTTCTTTGAATACGTGTTAGACCGCATGCTGTCAAAATTGAATCATATGTCATATTAGTAGCTGAGCTTATTAATTGCATTATTGCATGCGTTGCATTAGGCATCTCACATAGTTAGGATCATGCATCTTTCTAACTAGTTTCTGTTTTGGCTCGGAGTACTCAGTGAGTTTTATGCTTTAGCATACTTGCATTAGTGTGATTGCCATATTACCATTATTCGCATGCTTGCCATGAAGGTATGTGCTTACTTGCTAAACTGCTTGAATGCCTGTGGATGAAGGCTTCTTTTTTGAATTGGAACGATTCAAGGAATGTGTGTTTTAAGCCCACTTTGTTGAGTGGCAAATCATGTTTTAAGCCCACTATGGCCCCGTTTGGTGTAGCTGTTAAAACAACTTATAGGTTATAGCTTAACAGATTATAGATTATGACTTTAATCAGAAGTTGTTAATCTATTTGGTGTAGCTGTTGGATAATAGATTTAAGTTGCTGAGTAGCGTTTGTTAAATAAGCTGCGAAATAGCTTTTTCAATTAATTTTTATTTTTTGTTTGTCTACATTTCTCATAAAAAAAATAATAATAATCTATAGTCCATTTGGGTCTTTTTTTACTTTTAAAAAAATAAAAAATAAAAAAATTTAAGTGTAGAACCAAAAATTAACATGTCCACAGCAGAAGCTGATAATCAGAAGCAAGGGATGAGCAGCTTCTCAGAATCAGCTTTTTTGAGTTAAAATAAGCAGTTAGAATCAGAAGCTGTTTGAAATAAGTTTAACCAAACAGTCCAAAATAACTTTTTCAAAGCTAAAAGTCATAAGTTAGCTTTGAAAAGCTGAAACAAACACCCACTATGTTTGGTGGCAAATCCACATCTTTTAAGCCCTCTTGAGGTGGCAAATTCAAACCATTTTTGCAAACAAACATGAGTTGAATTGTTCCAAGTCTTACAAACTAGTCTATACTTGCGTATGCGTGTCACATAGTAAAGCTAGTCAATAATCAGAACAAGAACACATAATGTTTATGAAACATCATATCATAATTAGTAGATATCGATCTTTGATCGGGCGAGTGGAGGTGCTTATTTCAGGACTTTCCCCTCTCGTACCTAAGTTCCCGAGCCGACGCAACTTTGGTGATGACAGACACGTGGCCTTTGGCACGAGTCAGGGTTTTCTAAATTTTCCCAAAAATAAAATATTTAGGTGGCAACTTTGTATCTGGCAAAGCAGTGCCATGTTGGCATTATTTGATTTAAATTCGACTTTCCAAAAAGGTTTACTAGATTGGGACTCTTTGGTGTTTTTGAGTTTCACATTACACTTGTGAGACTAGATTCAGAACCACAGGAGTCCGAACTGTGAGGCTTTTTTTAACCCTCTATGAAAGGCAGGGCACAGAAAAAGGCGGGTGTACAGTTTTTGGTGACTCTACTGTGGATTTAGAGAACTTGACTCGTACTCATGATATGATTGTTTTATCTACACGTATGTGTTTCTTTGCATTTGCATTTGCATCGGTGCGCCTAAATCACAGTGTTTGCCATTTGCTATTTCTGAGCGGTTTGCTGGAGGCATGCTTGGAAAAGCTGGCCATAAGGCTGACCGGTTGCGGGATTTCCCACGATGGGAACACAACCCTTGGATCTGGACAACCGCTGCACTGTTTGATCCTCCTTTCACTTCTTGGTGTTAGGTGTGAGAGGTATATTAGGTAGTCTTGCTGATGTACCCTTTTTTGACCAATCGACCTAGTTGCATATCGGAAACCATAGAGACTGTTCCAAAATAGGCTAGGTTGCTCACTTGAATGCAGGAATTGTTTGAAACTGCTTGTTTGCGCAGTGAATCCCTAGCTCTTGATGAAATTAGGACAGGGTAACCCTACACCATTATAGGGGTGTTTTGGCTCTCAGTTTCTTGATACGTGCTTTTAGAGTGAAACTCTGCCGGAATGTATGTATTAGTTGCAAGTCTGGGTATCAGTTTTGGGGTAGAAATCAATGTTTGAGTATAGTTGTTCAGCTTATGATTGCAACGGCGTGTTGTTTCTGTGTAAGCCGAGGTGTTGTGCGGTTTCTGATTTTTTGTTTCTTTTTGCTTTATTTTCTTTTTGCAAAGTAGTATTTCACCGTTACTTCAGACGATTCTGTTACCCCCCAAGCACTCTGGACCCGAGTTAGAAGGATTTGTAGATCTGGGGATCTAGTTAGGGGACAACCAGTGTTTGTTTCACTCCCGCGGTTACTAGACGGAGGACGATTTGACAGAACTCGTCAATTCAGCAGTCACTGTTTACCTCGCCTATGCCTAGTCAGGCCCAATCATCTACTTTTATTCCAGGCAGAGAATACTTACCAGTTCCGATAGTTCAATGTCCTCCAGCCAACATGGAAGACATGCTTCTTCAACTCCAACAAACTATTGAGAACATGCAGCTAGATGCTGCCCAACAAGCTGAGACCACAGCCTACCAAGCTGAGGTTGTATCCTGCCAAGCTGAGGTAATAGAAAGGCTTCAACAACAGCAGCCATAACCTTCAGTAGCCTCAGCATCCCGTGCACCCCCAGTGGGAATCCTGGCACTCGGGGTCACAATCAATGTTGAGGAGAATATGGGCATTCAGGCGGATCCTATCCCACCTCAGACCTCCAAGGCACCGGTTTACCCGACAGAGGCGTCATTTGAATTTGAGGTCGACCCTACTGCATTGAAAGTCAGCAAGCCGGAGAAGCTCCTTAAACGGGCATAGGGTGTGAATTCAATCCCTGATATAGAGGATGGCTATACTGAGTCAGTGGTGACGTTGCCAGACAGATTTAAAATGTCGCATATAGACCGGTTTGATGGTTCCAAGGATTCTATGGTCCATCTAAGGCTATTCGCTGACATCCTACGACCCACAGGTCTTACCAGACTACAGAAGATGTCGTTCTTTGGCTGGACCTTGTCGGGTATAGCAGCCATCTAGAATGCCAAACTCGAAGACTCTGTGAAGAGAAATTGGGAGGAAATGGCCAAGGTCTTCATAGCATAGTACTCCTATAACATTCAAATCAAGGTTACTACTCGTGATCTCGAAGCAACTCGCCAGGAATCAAAGGAGGGCTTCTCTGATTTTGTGAGTCGGTGGAAGGCTAAGGCCTCCATGATGACCATCCGACCGGCTGAAAAGGACTAGATTAGAATGGTGGTCAGTAACCTGCAACCAAGACTATTACAGAAGATGATAGTCTTACCTCTGTCTACTTTTGCTGACCCCCATGAAATAGAGGTGCAGATAGAGGATGCAATGAAGCAGGGTCTGATAGACCATGAGAAAGAGCAGCCCAAGAGGGCTTTGACACGCAGTTCCAATGCGACTACGAGTGGTAGTGCAGCTGCAAGGCCTTCCAATGTGGGTATGGTAACCACCACACCTAAAACTGCCAACCCCTTTACCGGTACAACCAATACAGCGTCACAAACCTCAAGCCATTAACCCCGACGCCAAAGGGTCTTCACCCCACTATAAATGTCCTTATCCAAATTCTGAATGGTCCTGATCAAAAAGGGGCACCTTAAGCCACTAGAGCTTCGCCCCCTACCCGATTCTCTTCTCCTAAAACACAACACGGCCAAATACTGCTCTTTCCACCAACAGCATAGTCACGATACTGATCTATGCTTCAAATTGTGTCACGAGATTCATTATCACATTGACAATAAGGTGATAGCGTCCCCTCAAAAGCCTAACATCACTACAAATCCCCTCCCACCACATAACCAAGTCCCTCCACCCCGGCAAATAAACCTCATCCATACACTGGCCGTCCTTTATGACCCCAGTATATATATAAATCAACCCTTCCCATTTACCCAAGCCGGCATTGTTCATCCTAGAAAGCATGGATTTGTACATGATGAACGCGTCCACATTCCAACCCGAACCCATGGTGGTGACGATGATAAAGGAAGACAGGTTAGCCTTGAAGGATTATGGAAGTGTCAGTTCGGTGCCTGAGGGCTCTGTGGACTTATCTGAGAAGGAATACAACCCATGCTGCTATATTGTGCCAACCAATTAGGCCAAACCAGATGTAGAGTTGCCAACAGGAATGGAGGTCAGTGTAGTCTGGGAGGATGGCCCGAGCCAAGGTCTGGATGATCTAGCAGAGTTGGAAGAAGGCTTGGACAATCTACAGTTCTGCAATGAACGAGATTCGGGGAATGTACATATTGACTGGTTTGATCTCAACAAGTTGACAGATAATTCAGGGTGGCTCAGTGATGAACTTGATATAGATGAGAAACTTGAACTGAAGCTGGAAAAACAAGAAGCAGGAACCGTTGTAAAGGTTGGAATAGCCGATAGAAAGGGTAAGTTGCCGGAAGACGCTGGTTTGAAACAAGTGGCTCAGGAATTGAGCATTTTTAGTACTGTTGATACAGAGCAAGAAGTCGCACTGAAGCGGTTTGAACAAGAAAGGGACGAGAATGATTACAAGGTTGGAAAAGCCAAACACCCGGTGGGGAATGATTGTGATGTGCGAGTAATTACAACAGAATCGGGCAATTGCCTATCGGTTGCCAAAGGAATATGGTGAGAGGATTATGATCCACACCTTGCCCACACTGATGAAGATTGGGGTCAAGATTTGCCAGATGACACTTGGTACTCTGAGGAGGTGGATCATATGACTAGAAGCGGGTGGTACTTCAAGCCCCCACACCTGGACCTATCCAAAGCATCTGGGAAGGACAAGAAAGCAGCGAAACAGAGGGAAAAACTGTTAGAGGAAGAGGCTGTGCTAAAAAAGTTAAAGAAGATTCAAGCAGACATATCTATCTAGGGATTGTTTATGGCTTCACGCGTGCACCGACAAGCTATCCTGTCAGTAATGGATAAGGCCAAGTTGTCTATTGTCACAACTCCAGAACAATTAGTGGGACTTGTCTTCCTGGGAGGTGCTTCACCAACTTTGACCTTCTTGGATAAGTAATTTCCACCCGAGGGCTCTATGCATAACAAACCCTTATACATCTCGGTTGAATGCAGAGTGAAGTGGGTGCCGGTTGTATTGGTTGATACTGGGTCTGCAATCAATGTTTGTCCATCACGCACGGCCTATGCTATTGACTTTAAGCCAGCGAACTTTGTACTTACAGCCCAGGTGATCCGGGCATACAACAACACCAGCAGAGAGGTGATGGGAACAATTCAGATCATAACACAGGTCGGGCTGCCCAACAAGATATTGAGTTTCACGTCTTGGATGTTCTGGCCACTTTCAACTTACTCCTTGGATGGCCATGGCTGCATCAAGTGAGAGTTATTTCTTCCACTCTTCATCAGATGTTGAAGTACCCCCATGGAAAAGGGGGTGGCCATTGTGTTTTCAAATTTATCTATATATCCTCCACCCGAGGTCACTACACCAGTACTGGGGATTGTACACGGTGATGAGGATGTTTTCTTTTCTAGTTTTACCTTGGCTGAGGCCCAGGTGGTGCAAAATATCTTGGCTATTGATGAGGGGTTGTACGTCAGTGCTCAATCAGTGTACCTCATTAACAAGCTACAACATATACCCGGGATGAGATTAGGAAAGAGCGGCTGAAAAGGCTTTATTGCACTGGCCGAGGTGCCACATAACCATCATACCTTTGGCTTGGGCTATATGCCCACCAAAGAGGATTCGGTGAGAAAAGGGAAGGAAATGGCAGGAAGAGCTAAATCAAAGCACAGTGGGATGCACTATGAGCTTGTGCATTGACCAATTCAGGGAACTCTGAACTGCCGCTTTGTTCAGGAAGCGGAGGACTTCCCATTTTGCGGATTTCCTGAGCCATGGTTGAACTCTGAGAACCGGCGTCTGCCCGGCTTTAAGATTTTCTTCGACTTACAGCTGCAAGAGGGTGAAGCCCCAGAGGAACAGACTGAATTAACCGTTGAGGCTGAACAGAATACAAAGGGTGAGTCCAACAGCAGTGAACTTAAGATAGGAGCAGCACTGCTTGTCTCCTTTTGGATCCTCTGATCGATCTAGAGAGCTTGGGGGAAGACTTCACCGTTTCCATGATTGGGGACCAATCAGGTGTGGACCATTCCTGTGGTATTCTGGATGCATCTAACGCACCCTCTCTCATTTAGCAGCTAGAAAAGGGCTTTTTGTCTAACAGTTCTGAATCATGTAGTGAGCCAGAATCTGATTCCACAAAGTCTGTGGGGTCGGAATCAGATTCCAATTCTTCTGAGTTGGAGTCCAGTATTCCTGGGATTGATAACCCGGATGCGGTTGTTTTGTCCAGGTCATCTTTTTCCTCTTCTTTTGAGTTGATTGTAACCGAGGAATTGGATGAGCTGGAACGTTTGAATGAGAATGATACCACTGCTATTTCTAAGTACTTCTCTGTGCCACTTGTATATTGCATTAATCATCACTTTCAAAATTTTGATAAAAACGACGAGGAAGGAATTCTTCTGGTTCTGAAACATTTGATTGATCGGGAGAAGGAAAGGTTTGTAAAACCCTTGTTGATGAAATCATTGCAATTAATGTGGGTATTGAGAAGGATCCGTGTCTGGTCCAAATCGGGTCCACGTTGTCTTCGGAGGAACACGAGCGCTTAGTTGCTTTATTAAAAGATTTCAAAAATGTTTTTGCGTGGTCCTACAAAGACAAGCCTGGAATTGATCCTGAAATTGTACAGCACCTGATCCCTCTCGACCCTGAGGCCCGACCTGTCAAACAAAAGTTCCGGCGAATACGCTCAAATTGGGCTTTGAAAATCAAGGAGGTGGTCACCAAGCAAATAGATGCAGGGTTTTTGCTAGTATCCGAGTATCTAACTTTGTTGGCCAACATTGTTCTGGTGCCGCAGAAAGATGAAAGAATTCGGGTGTGTGTGGATTTCAGAGATTTGAATAAAGCTAGTCCGAAGGATGACTTTCCTCTTCCGCACATCGATGAATTGGTGGACTTCACCACCGGCCATGCATTGCTCTCCTTTATTGATGGATTTTCCGGGTAAATTTTGATGGCACCCAAGGACAGGGAGAAGACTACCTTCACAATGCGGTGGGGAACTTACTGCTATAGGGTGATGCCGTTTGGGTTGAAGAATACTGGGGCTACCTATCAATAGGCAGCAACCACAATTCTACATGATATGATCCACAACGAGGTCGAGGTGTATGTGGACGACACGATTGTCAAGTCCAAGGAAAGAATGAGCCACTACACCACCTTGAAGAAATTCTTCCAACAGATCAGAGAATATTGGTTAAGGCTGAATCCAAAGAAATGCACTTTTAGTGTCATAGCAGGGAAAATGTTGGGTTTTTTGATAACACAGAGGGGCATTGAGGTTGATCTTTCCAAAATCAAGGCCATCCTAGAAATGCCACCACCAATGACTGAAAAGGAGGCGCGCGACTTTCTAGGTAAAGTGCAATTCAAATGACGGTTTATTGCAAAATTAACCTTGACTTGTGAACCACTATTTGGTCTCTTGAAGAAAGGAAAAAAATTCCAATGGGATGACAGATGTCAGTTTGCTTTTGAGCAGATCAAGCAGTACCTTCAGAACCCGCCCGTGTTGTCACCGCCATAGTTAGGGAAGCCGTTGACTTTGTATCTGTCAGTAACCGACACGACTATGGACTGCATGCTTGCGTAGGAATCTGAGGATAGAGTGGAGAAAGTCATCTATTACCTGAGCAAGAAGATGCTAGAATATGAGACCCGTTACACCCTGCTGGAGAAGGCTTGCTTAGCTTTGGTATGGGCCACCAGGAAATTGAGGCACTACCTGTTAGCTCACTCTGTAATTCTAGTTTCAAGATTAGATCCCGTCAAATATCTCTTCGAGAAACTAGCACTTACGGGTAGGCTAGCCCGTTGGTTGCTTCTTCTCTCGAATTTGATTTGAAGTATGTGACTCACAAGTCTGACAAGGGGAGAGCGGTAGCTAAATTCCTAGTAGATCACCCAATGGAAGGGGATGAAGTAGTAGAATACCTATTCCTAGATGAAGCTGTTCTTCAAGTCGAGGAAGAGATTTGGACAATATATTTTGATAGAGTGCCTAACCAATACGGTTATGGGATAGGGGTGTTGCACCTGACAATTCCCATATACACTTAGCCTTCAAACTCTAGTTCAAAGTATCTAACAACGAAGCAGAATACGAGGCGGGTATCATTGGACTAGAAGCCACCTTGGAACTAGGGGCAAAAAGGTTGGATGTCATTGGGGACTCGAACCTGGTTGTATCTCAAGCAAAAGGAGACTGGAAGGTTAAGGAAGAAAGGATGAAAATCTATCACCGAACCCTGGATGTTCTGATTCCTAGGTTTGAGAAGCTAACCTTCACGCATCTGTTAAGAGGGAACAACAGGTTCGCTAACACCTTATCAACTCTATCTTCTATGATAGACATCCCGTTGGGAGTCCGGATGCGTCCGATCATTATTGAATAGAGATATGCACCAACCTATGAGTTGATTGCCGCAATAGATGAAGTATAAGATTAGAACTCCTGGTATTATGATATCTGGAACTTCTTGGGAAAAGAGGCTTATCCACTAGGGGCAAATGCCAAAGATAAAAGGGCAATACGGCGAATGGCTGCTCAGTTTATCATCTAAGGGGTAAGTTGTACAAACTTGGTCATCTGGGAATGCACAAGCTATGTATTGATGCAGAAGAGTCGAAGCGCCTAATGGAGGCTATCCATGAGGGAGAATGTGGAGCACATATGAGTCGAGTAATGCTAGCCCGAAAGATTCTCAGGCAGGGTTACTACTGGTCAACCATGGAGAACGATTGTATTGGTTTTGTTCGACGATGCCACAAATGCCAAATTCATGCGTATCGCATGAATATCCCGCTGTCAAAGCTGTACAACATGACTTCACCATAGCATTTTTCAGTCTAGGGAATTGATGTTATTGGGGCAGTTACATCGAAAGGGTCAAATGGGCATGAGTACATCCTGGTCGCAATTGACGATTTTATAAAGTGGGCCGAATCCTAGTTCTACGTAGTGCTGAAAGCATCGTATGTAGCCAAGTTCATAAGGAATAACATCATTTGTCGTCATGGGGTCCCAAATGAGATCATTTCAGACAATGGCTCCCATTTTAAGAAAGAAGTGATCGAATTGTTAGATAAATACAACATGGCTTTTCATAAGTCATCCACATGTCGGCCACAAACCAACGGAGCTGTTGAGGCCGCCAACAAGAACATCAAGCACATTTTGCAGAAAATGGTGGAAACCTACAAGGACTGGCCAGACAATTTATCGTTTGCTCTCTGGGCTATAGGAATTCAATTCGGACATCTACTGGGGTAACTCAGTATTCTCTGGTTTATGGGATGGAGGCTATTCTGCCGATCGAAATAGAGGTTCCGTCGCTGCAGGTTATGGCTGAGTGCCAGATAACAGAAGTGGATTGGCAGCGGAACAGGTTCGAGGAACTAATGTTGTTCGACGAGAGGAGGTTGAAAGCATTGTACCATGTCCAAGGATATCAACCCAGGATTGCTAGGGCTTTCAACAAGAAAGTTAATTCTTGGAATCTTAAGGAAGGGGATTTGGTGCTGAAAGACAACTGAGCTCCCATCCATGACCCTAGGGGCAAGTTCAAACCCAATTGGACTGGTCCTTACATCATCAAATCTATTTGGTCTAGTGGAGCTGTCATTCTTATGGACCTGGATGACCTAGAATTCTCCCAACCAATCAACATGGATAAGTTGAAGAAATACTACCCTTGAGTGGCTACTAGGCCGAAAACCCGGAAGGGCAACCTAGGCAAAAGTTAGAGCATAAAAAATTTTGAAATAACAAAAACTAAACTCGCAAGGTTGAAAACCTAGAAAGTGCGGCCTTGGCAAAAGTTAGAGCGCAAAAGAAGAGTGTTAATACACGAGTAAACCCAAACCAAACTACGTAAGGCTTGATTCCCATCTTTGGGATACGTAGATGTAGACACCCCATTTTTGACCGTCCTCAAGACTTGGACGTCATCGTTTGAACACTCGATGATCATCTATGCTCGTGTTCGTTTTGAGTTTCTGAAGGTCTTGGTTGTGCGCCTTGCCTTGGAGCCTCTCAATTTGTCTCTTTTGTGCTTGGTTGTGAACCAAGAGCTTGTGGCTTTGTTTCTGAGGGAAGGGGGTGGCCAGTTGGCCAGCCCTACAACCCATCGGCCAGACCCTGTGCCCATCGGCCATGCCTTCTTTCCATCGGCCATCAGTGGTGGCTGGTCGGCTTCACTGATGGCCAGTTGACACCTTCAATGGTCGGTCGGCCATACTTTTTGGCCGAGACCCTTTTCTTTGCTTTTGTAGATATTTTGTTGCCAGTTGTGCCAACAGGTGAGCACAGAATGCATCCTCCATACACGTGTATGGAGGGATTGCACCAAGCTTCTAACTTGTCCAACAAGCTTGAGACTTGGATTTCTATAAGAGAGGAGGCTCCTCTCCCCTTTCAGAGGTTCAGATATCTTAGATACAAAAACATATCCCTCTCTCTATATATTTCTCCCTCTCTCTCTCTATATTTGTACTAGTTGTGCCTTAAAGTGTATTTTTTCTTCACTTTTGCACTACAACACCTAGTTAAACACCTTCACTCTTGAGCTGAGGTTCTTGGAGGTTGTATTTGAGTGGTTTTAGCTTGGTTTTGCATCAGAAACTTGCTGTTATTACTGTGCTTCAAGGGTGAGTCTCATATCCTCTTTAAAGCTTTTTTTTTTTCAATACTTATTTGGCCATCCTTGCATATTTTTTTAGGCCTTTCTTTCAACTACAAAAAGCTTTGTTTTGAAGTGTTTAAAATGGTTGTTTGAGGCCTCTTTGGTGTTGAGGGTGTTTTACCCTCTTGTGTGCCTTATTGGCTTGAGCTTTGTGCTATCTCCCAAGGCCTTTGAGATCACCTTCTCTTGGCCTTTTAACCACTAAAATCCAAAGGAATTTCAGTGGTGGAAAGTGTGTTTTGAGGCCCAAAATAGGAGGGGGTCATCCCCTCTCCTTGTGCCTTGATTGCTTGTGTTATTGGCTTACCAAGTTAGCATGTTTTTCTACCTTCTTAGGCCCTTGTCTTAGCATGTTTCAAGCCTTGTTTTGCCATGATATAGCTTTGTTTGGGGTTGGTTTGGTTACCTTTTGCATGCTCCTTGCACTTGTAGTGCAATTCCACTCACTAGCCTAGCATGTTTGCTACTTTGGCCTATGGTGCTAGCTTATTTTGGCTCTATTTCAGCTTGCTTTTTTCCATGATTTCACATGCTCTAGGTCTGATTTAGGTGGTCTTGATCATGTATGCTTTGCTTTGTATAGCCATACTTTAAAGCCCCTCCGCTAGCTTTGCGTTTTGGGTCCACTAGCATGCATTGCTTGCGCTATTGGCATAATTTAGCGTCATTTGATATATGATTTTAGAGCATATTCCACAGCCATACCCTCATGTGCTTCACTCTTTCAATGCCTTTGGAGGGTTATGCTTTATACCTCAATCATGAGCCAATTGGCATGCAAGCTTGCCTAAGCTTTTGGGCTACCATCTTAGTGTGTTTTCGGTCTTATTTTGCCATGATACAACTCTGTTTTTGGTTAGTTAGAGCATCCCTCATTTGCTTCTTACACTTGTAGTGTAAACCTTGCTCACTAGCCTAGTATACTTGGTATTTTGGCCCATTATTCTAGCATGTTTTGGCTTCACTCCAGCAAGTTTTTATTCATGTTTTAACATGCTTTAGCTCTGTTTTGAGGCTTCTTGGTCGTATGATGCTTGTTATGCATGCTTATAGTACAATAGCCTTGAATAGCTTTGAGTTTTAAGGTATCTTGCATGCTTGGCTTGAGGTATTTGCATGTTTTGGCATCATTTGGCATGCTATTCCAGAGCATATAGTGTTGTCACACTTCCATGTTTTTTTCACTCTTGAAGTGCTCTTGAGAGTTGTACCTTTATGCCTTGTTTGTGAGCCATTGCATGAGCATCATTTTCGTGCCTTTCAAGCCATCATCTCAGTTCATTTTGGCCACTATTTTGGCATGCATAGGTCTGTCTGGGGTTGGTTTGGCCATTTGAGCATTGTCTTGCATGCCTCTTGTATGATGTTCTTTACTTGCTTTGATGCTTTAGCCTCCAAACATGCCATGCATGCATTGCTTATATGATGGAACCTCATTAGTGCCACTCTAGCATTGATAGATAGCATGTTGTTTGCATGTGTGTTGCATTGCATTGTGTTTGGATTAGACGTTAATCCAAACACAAGGAACGAGGGATATTTCATACTCAAAGTGATGAAACGTGCCTCATTCCTTAGGTCACCGACACCTTTGATCATGTATGATAAGGTGGAGGTTCATCGAGTCCTATGTGTTGTTTGTACATTCATCAACATTGTGCAAGCTTGACTCTTTGGCCATTATGCGCTGAGATGCATGATTGATGGCTCGAGAGCCGAGCACTACACTCCTTTGAGCTTGAGACATGATAAGGAGTGTGGTTGTACACACATTTTCTTGCAAATACACTGACATGCCGCTGTTTGTGCTCTGTTCCAGCGAAAGGAGAAATTGTAGGAAGCAGTGGCCGACCGACCATCAAATCTACTGACCGGCCACCAACGCTACCGATCGGCTATCAGAAGTGGCTGATGGCCATCAACTTTGGCCGATGGCCATCCCCCTTGGCTGACCATCCCTCAGTATGTTCCTAAGGTGGATCAGAAGCATCTTGGAAGTTGGCACAATTTTTAGAAGTCCAAAAGAGTGCAAACAGAGGCATCATGAGGCACGGTAGTGGACTTCCGAGCGAAGCCGACTGAGCATGCATATCTCCCTCACTTCCCGAGGCCATCTGTTTAAATTTCTTAGCTAAACTAGTTCATTACTTAGTTATTTTGTAATTAATTAGTTAAGTGTTTAATTAATTAATTTGGTTTGTATTTAATTAGCTTAGATTAGCTAGTTGTTCAAATTCATTTGCGTTGTAATAATTAATTAGCTAAGTTAGTTAATTAGTTGGTTTGTAAATAAGTAGCATAGCATAGTTAGCTTAGCTTATTTATTCGGACCCTCCGTCGAGAGGGCAAATGTTGTAATAAGTGTGCGTGTGTGTGCGAATGTCTTCCAACCCCACGTCTTTCTCCCTTTTATTTACCAGCTTTTGATGGTTAGTTTTAGGGCATATCTCAATTAGCATCCTTATGCTTGCATCCGTGCATCATTCATTTGTCTTGCATGCACCGGGCTCGGCGCATCATTGAAACTGCATTGTATTTCAATACACTTACTTGAATACGTGTTTCAAGGCATGTTATCGAGTGTTGCATTCATATGCCATCTTAGATAGCTGAGCCTATTTTAGTTGCATTTTGGCATGTGTTGCATTAGGCATCTTAACATAGCTAGTATCATGCATGATTACTAACTAGCTTCTGTTTTGGCTCGGAGTACACAGTAAGTGTTTTCGCTTTAGCATCCTTGCATGTGTGTAAGTGACTGCCATGATAGCATTCTTGCCATGAGGCTATGTGCTTAACTGCTTTAACTAAATGAATGTCTGTGAATGCAGGCTTCATTACTTGAATTAGAACAATTCATCAAAATGTGAGTTCTAAAGCCCACTTGAAGTGGCAAATCATCATGTTTTTCTAAGCCCACTTGAGGGTGGCAAATCCGCGACTTAGCCTACTTGCGAGTGACAACTCCAAACCATTTTCAAAAACAAGCATGAGATGTTTTGTTCCAACTTGAGTGATTAAGTCTATGCTTGTATGCTGTGCGCATCACATAGTAAGGTTAGCTAATGAACCGGAATAAGAATGCATGTGTTTTCAAAAACAACATATCATGTTAGTAAAGACCGATCTTTGATCGGGCGAGCGGGGGTGCTCATTTCAGGACCTTCCCCTCTCGTACCCAAGTTCCTGAGCCGAGGCAACTTTGGCAATGACGGACACTTGGCCATGGGCACGAGTCAGGGTTTCCTAAATTTTCCAAAATAAAATATTTAGGTGGCGACTCTGAAATCTAGCAAAGCAGTCCATGTTTGGCGCTTTTTTGATGAAAATCGATTTTCCAAAACAATTTGCTGGATTTGGACTCTTTGGTGATTTATCAGTCTTACATTTCACTTTGTGAGATTAGATTCAAAACCATGACAGGAATCCGAATTGTAGTAGCAAGAACTACAATTCGCGTCATCACGCGTGGAGCGGAGTTCGAGCGGTCTACAATAGGCAACTTCATTCTGAAGTTCAACCGTAAACACTTTAAACTAAACTGTTCTGCCCATGAGATCGTTCAGGTCATCTTTGTCTTTTCTATATCCAAGAGTTCAGTTGTGATCTTCACTATGAGAGTTGGTTACAGTACAGTGTAGTGCTATTCAAACAATGGGCAATTTTCCATTGCGGTGCAGTGCTATTCAAACAAGGGGCAACTTTCCACTTGCCGGATTTGAGGTTGTACATCTCGAGGATAGATTCCATGTGTGTTAAGTTGTGATCCCTATCGAAAATAGTTTTGAAAAGTTTTGATAAAAGTTGATTTTGTTCAAATTAATCTTTTTACAATTTTTGGACCAAAAGGAAAATTTTTAGTGCGCACAACTTCAATTTCATTGATTTCAGTATAAAGTTCCCCAAATCTTGATACAGATCAAAGTTTTTTTTATTACATTCAAAAAGAAAACTTGAACGTACAGATTAAAGCAATAAACTTGGGGCATGGGTAAATCAGGTGTTCCAACGTCCCCTTCTAAAGATTGTGGAAGCTTTAGATGCTAAAGTAGGCCCAATTGGTGCCTCATCTTCAAGCCAAGCTAGGCATTCGCCAGAAAGGGCACAACTGAAATTGGGAGCGGGGGCCAGAAGTTCTCATGTCCTCCATTCAGTGGGATATTGAGCTAATTGTGAGCCTCAGACGAAGAATGGAGTCGGGTACTCTACCCCCTCTTCTGGGAAAGTCAAGTCATGTCCGAACTGACGCCTGAACCGAAATGGAAAATAGAAGACACAGTGTGTTAGACCAATCAGCTGAATGCGGGGTTGCAGAGCCATGTTGTAGCTCATCTCGATCAGATCAAACTAGGGGCAACGCCAAGCAGTAGCAGACATGTTGCACATCCAATGGCACCACCATCCTTCGTTCGAGAAATCAATTAGCCATTGGCGAAAGAAATAGCCTCGTGCTGAATATGCAGGGCATGAGTCCACTACCTTTAACCTATCCATGAGCCATATCTGGGGGGGGGTGAAAAATAAGAGAGATTAAATAATAGAGAGATGCATGTGGAGAGAAAAAGTGAGAAAGGGTTTTGAGAGAAAAACAAAGCCTGAGTGCCAAGTGATGTGAGGAACACATATGAGAGGGTGGGAAACATTACCTACAAAAGTAGTAGACTTCCCGCTAATTTGTTCGTCTCTCGCCAATGGAAGGCATCCAAGCCCATCAAAGTCTCGGCCAATGCTAGGCCAATACAGCTTTTGCCCTCTTTCAAGCCTTGGGCCATTTCAATCAGCAGAATGCTAGACCCACCGAAACTGGGGGCAAGCAGGAAATGAGCCAACATACACAAACAAAGGGCATGATGCCAAAAACTCTGCCAAAGACTGTCGTTGCGGTCACCGGCATCGGAAAATCGATAAATAAGACTTGGAATATCCAGCTCTCTGTAGCGAACCAAGGATCGGGCATCATGTAAGGTGAGCCCACACATCCTCCCTAGAGCTTGGATGTGGCCAAAACAGGATTGAGGCAAGATTTTCTCGTCACGCCGGGATTCCATCAAAACTTGGAATTCTTCAATTACCGAGCATATCTCTTGCCCTCTGTGGTGATGTGGTTTTTGGAAATACTCTCTGGATCCCAGGGGACGCTCGTGATCCTCTGCTATTAACTTGAAAAAGGAAGAACACTCCGGTCGGAGGTGTCAGAATTAGCACTCCGACGAATAAGTTAGTGTATGCTCTCTTGATTGCTTGTATCTTAAATTAAGCACACTAATTCTCTCATACCTCTCTTTGAATGATGTTCTTCTACTTATATCTTTTTCTTTCTTGGGCTTCGGGACTGGCCCTCCTTTACTTCATCGTATAAATATTTGCTCAGTTCATCTTGCTGCGCATCGCTCTTCATTCGGCCCTTTACTCAACTGGCTATTTGGCCGAATAGGATACTTCTAGATTTACATGTATAAGACGGGGCTGAATGCAATATATGAATTTTGACTCTCCCGGTCCGACTATTCGGCTCCTTTACGTGTCCCAATATTCGGCCCCCACAATTGCCCCCAAACACTCCACTAACGACAGTTAGCTGGTGTGTTTGGTTTCGAACTCGAAAAGCTAGAGCCGAAATTCGGCGGCTAGCCTCATTTCAAATTTAATGTCAAAGCACATGCCTTTTGGTTGTCATTTCGACTTCCAGCCCCTTCGTACACTTTTATTTATTGTGATTTAAAATTTCGACGTCTTTTCAAATACATACACATTTTTAGGTGCTTGAAGTCGTTGGATTGCCTTCTGACTTACCTCTGCAACTTCCTTTTATCCTTCACTGTCCTCTTCGTCTCTTGTAAGTTCTCTCCCTCTCTACTTTGAATCCTTTTTCCTAGTTTGTTTTTGGCTTAGCATACTCCTATAGGCTGAAGGGAATGGAAAAACATTAGAAAGATCTCCTCTCTACGGATCGAATTTTTGGCTTTTGACGCCATTTTTCCATCCCTGATGACGTTCGTCTGTCACTCGTGACCGACGGCACCCTCGATATGGAAAGGGCTGATGAAAGCACAATCGTCTTCCCTCTCCTATCAATCGCAGAGGGTGGAGTCCATTTCCCCCTTCACCCATTCGTTAGGGCTGTCCTTCGCCATTGGGGTCTAATCCCTTCCCAACCCAATGTCAACTTTTTTAGAATCGTAATGGGGATTATAGAGATAAATTGTCGCCTTAGGATTAACCTCGGCATACCTATTATTCGGTATTGTTATGCCTTGGCTAAGTCTTCTGGCCGGCATGGGAGATATTTCCTCAGGGCCAAGGACATCGACCCTCAATTAGTGACCATGTTTTCCAGCTCTGGCAAGTGAGTCGATGATGTCATGGTCATTGTTCAAGATAACTGGGATCACTTAGATCATATTCCTAGACAGAGGCGAAGCAGGTGGCCATAGAGCCCTTTGCACTTATTTTCGTTGTATATACAAGACTTTATCTTTTCGTTCTCATGGTTTGGTTTGTGCAGGAAATGATTTGAAGAAAGTCTTGACTTCGACCGACAATGCCGTTCTTACGGAGATCAAAGTTACGCTGAAATACTTCGGTCGTCCAAGCCTTCAGAAACGAGGGAGGGCGGCCCACATTCTTCTTCAATACGAGCCAACATACACGATGTTCTCAGCAACAGAAAATATCCCGATTCCGAAGGGTGAAGAGTCTCTTACGGCTTTTATTTTAACCAACTTCAAAAACTTGTGCCAAATTGGTTTCGATGGATCCGACTCGAAGCGTGCGGAAGTCGCTAAGGTAGTTGAAGAATCAGGCCAATCCGAGGCCGAAGTAGATAAGGCTTTAAGGGTAACCTTTGAGGAAGCCGGCCACAATTTAGTCAACCCTCCATCCACCTCGGGTCGAGGTGACGTTTATGATGACGTCTTTATTGGATTAGAAGACCTTCCCGGCACGTACCCGGAAGATATGGCCGGGTTATCACTCACACAACTCGCCAAAAAGAAAAACGCCGAACGAATGGCTGCTCGGCGAAGAGCGGAAGCCATTCAAGCAGAGGCCATTCGATTCGAAGTGCCACCTATCACCGATGCTGAGCCCCCCTATCTGTTATTAAGGAGGAGACGACTCAAACCCCAAATGCCGAGTCGGAGCCGGTCGTGCCGGCGAATCAAGAGGCTGAACAAAGGGCAAAGAAACGTCCTGCCAAGGTGTATACACCCCATTTTTGACAGACCTTAAGACTCAAACGTCACCGATTGAGCGCTCGGTGATGATGCATGCTGGGCTTGTTCTGAGGTTTCAGAGTTTTGGCTGAGAGCCTTGCCTTCGGGCCTTGGAACTCTTTTGTGCTTTGACTTGGTTTGTAGGCCAAGTCTTGTTTTCCCTGCCCAAAGGGAGGGAGAGGTCTTGTAAATCATCTCTCTGTGGTCGTAGACTACTTTTCGTGGTCGTAGGCCACTTTTCCCGTTTGGAGACTAGTTTCTGTTTTTTGGAGCCTTTGGCCGCGCGCCTTGTCTCGGGACCGCTTAACATTCTCCGTTTGGCGTGGTTTTTGAACCACCCCTAGTTGCCTCAGCCTAGAGGAACAATGTGGTCTGGGAGACCACTTTTGTGGTCGCATACCACTTTGGATGCTCGTCAGCTAGTTTTTGGGGTTTTTGGCCGCGTGTTTCACCTCTCGATTTCTCGTTTTGCATCTAGTTTGCTTTGTTTTTGGTACAAACCTTGTTTTCCATGTTTGGAAGGTGGTACAAGAGTGGGAGACCAATATTTCTCCTTGGAGACCACTTTTTCCTTTTTCAGCCAGTTTTCTTGTCAGATAACTAGCTTTCTTGGTCTTTGGACCATCTTTTCTGGTCGGCCACCACACCACCACCTTGCATTTAGTGTGTTGACCTCTCCCACCTATGGCCGACCACGACCAGTTTTTGCTCTGGTTGGCAACATAAAGTGGTCGGCCGACCACTTTTACTTTTTGGCACCTTTTTGGAGATATTTTGGGACAGCTGGCACAACTGGAGAGCAATTGAGCCATCCTCCATACACGTGTACGGAGGGATGGTATTCATGCTTAGCTTCTCCAAGAGGCTTTAGCTTTCCTCTTCTATAAGAGGGGGGCTCCTCCTCCCTCCTCCAAGTTCAGAAAAACCATCTAAGAGAGATAGATATAGCTTTGTCTCTATATTGCTTTGTTTCTTCATTTTTGTGCCTTAAAGTGTTACTTTGTCTTAGTTTAACACACAAACACACACTCAAACACCATCCTTTTGCTACTGAGGTGCTTAAGGGCTGATTTTGGTGTTCTTGGGTTGCTTTGAGCTTGAAAAACTTGCTGGAGTTGCAACCTTGAAGTGGTTCTACAAGGGTGAGTTTCTAAGCCTTAAAAACCCCTTTCTTTCTTAAGCTTTTATCCCTTCTTGCATACATTTTTAAGCTTGGCTCTTAACAGACAAAAGTTCTATTTTTTCATGCTTTTGAAGTTTGTTTAAGATCACTTTTGTGTTTGGGGTTGTTTACTCCCTCTTAGGCCTTGTTAGGCATTGTTTTGAGTCATCCCTTCAGGCTCTTTAGAAGCCTTTGCATGACCTTTCTACCACTGAAATCCAGAGGATTTTCAATGGTGGAAAGGTGGTTTTGGTGTCCTAAAAAGGAGAGGGTCATCCCCTCTCCTTTGTGCCTTATTTACTAGCTTCATTTGCCTCATGTTTGAGCACCTTTGTTAAGTGTATGTTGACCATGTCTTAGCTTGTATTTGTGGTTGTTTTGCTGAGGCATGCTACTATTTTTACTTGCTTTGGTCACTCCATGCATGTTTAACACACTTGTAGTGTAAATCACACAATCTAGTCTTGTATGCCTCATGTTTGAGCATGTCTTTCTAGCTTGTTTTGAGGCCATCTCAGTGGGTTTTTGATGTTGTTTTAACATGCCTTACATCTGTTTTGGGTTGGTTTGTTTGGCTCTTGCATGCCTAATGCACTTGTAGTGTAAATCACTTAAACTAGCTTTGTATGCTTCATGAAGTAGCATGTCATTTTAGCTTGGTTTGAGTCCGTTTCAGCATGTCTTTGGTGATATTTTACCATGTCATACCTCTGTTTAGGTTTGGTTTGGTTAGCCTTTGCATGCTCCATGCACTTGTAGTGCACTTCCATGATTTGGCCAAACATGCATCATGTTGTGACATGTCATTTTAACATGCTTTTGGCTTAGCTTCAAGAAGACTTTGTCCATGTTTTAGCATGTTTAAGGTCTGATCTATGCTGTTTCAGTCGTCCATGACTTGCCTTGTATAGCTATAGTTCAATCTAGCTTGTTAGCTTTGTGTATTCAATCATCCAGCATGCTCTACTTGGCCTATTTCAATGATTTGGCATCATTCATAATGTGATTTCAGTACATGTTTCATGCCCATGTAGTCACATTTATTGCTCACTCAATGCGTTGGAGGGTTTCCCCCTTTATGTCTTAACATAAACCATTGCGTATGCCTTCATGCCTTTGCTTGTGAGCCACCATTTCAGTGCTTATTTGGGGTTATTATGCCATGATATAATGCTGATTTTTTTTGCTTAAGTCATTCCATGCTTGGTCTTAATAGGTGTAGTGTAATCCACCTTATTTGCCTTGTATGAATCATGCCGTATGCCCTTCATGCTAGCACATTTTGGCTTCCTTCTGTGCATGTCTTAGACTCATTTTAACATGTTCTAGGACTGTTTTGGGTTGCCTTAATTACATGCTTCATGTTTTGTATACTTATAGTACAAGTGCTCTTGCTTGCTTCAAGCTTTGAGCACCATTGCATGCTTCATTTGTGTTGTCTACATGATTTAGCATCATCTAACATGACATTTCAGAGCTTATAGCATGCTTATGTTCCCTCTTCATTCATGCTTTGAATGTCTTTAAGTGTTGTGCATTATGGC
This sequence comes from Camellia sinensis, assembly GCF_055761805.1. Lineage (NCBI taxonomy): Eukaryota > Viridiplantae > Streptophyta > Magnoliopsida > Ericales > Theaceae > Camellia > Camellia sinensis. The sequence continues at coordinate 173,775,431 of NC_138962.1, read as the reverse complement.
CTTGTTATAGTGTTAGCTTGTATGCTTGCATGCCCAGGCCTTAGGGCCCTTATCTCAGCATGTTTTGGTCCAAGATTGGACCTATTTGAGCTCTGTCCATGCTTAGTTCATGCATTTGTGCCGTGTATCGCATGCCTCCTTTGTGTTGCTCTGTGCTAACTTTCATTCCTTAGAACCCTAGCATGCCTTACTTGTGTTGTTTCAATGATTTGGCATCATTTCTTGCTTCATTTCAGTGCACTTAGTGTTGTTACACTTCCACTTTTGCCACTCATCGAGCACTCTTGAGAGTTGTGCTCTTTGGCCTCTTCGATGGCCAATGCATTGTGCATGCATGCCTTACTTTACGTGCCTTCATTTCGCCACCAATGGCCACTGATTTGGGCATGATTGAGGTCTACCCTTTTGGTTTAAGTCTATTGAATATGCCATGTTTATTTGCATTGAGTATGCCATGCTTGGCATATTACATGAGTTGCCCTTGTTGTATTGCATTGTGTATGCATGCATTAGTCTTATGCTTAGAACCTTATGAACGCCTTGCATTGAGTATGCCATCTAGTTCTTCGCATTTGGCATTGTGTATACTAGTTGTTACATGCTTTAGCATTGTGCATGCCATTAGCCTTGTTAGGTTGTTCATACTGCATTGCATGTTTTCATGCTTAAGTCATATTGCATACTTCCATGCTCGAGTCGCATTGTGTATGCCATGCTTGTTTGCATTGTGTTTGGAGTAGGTGTTAGTCTAAACACGGGAAACGAGGGATGTTTCATACTTTAAAGTGATGAAACATGCCTTAATTCCCGGTTGCCGACGCTCTTGATCATCCATGATAGAGTTTTAGGTTTTATGTGTTTACTTGTGCATTCATTTTCATATTGAATTGTGCAACTTCGCCTCTCGGCCATCACGCATGAAAATGCACGATTGGTGGCCCAAGGGTCGAGAACCTACACTCCCTTGAGTTCATGACATGATAGGGAGGGTGGTTGTGCACAAATATCTTGCAAATATATTGCCATGCCCTTTTTGCTATTTGTTGTAGCAAATTGCAGTCAAACAGCAACAACTGGTCGGCCAGCCAGAAAAAGTACCTGGCCGACCACTTTTTTTGGTTTACAACAACAAAAAGTGTCGGCAGGGGTTTGGAGAGACCAAAAGTGGTCGGCCACCCTCCCACCGGATTCCCAAGGTGGATTTTCAAATTTCTGGAGCTTGGCGCAAGTTTTTTAGAACAAATGAAAACAGAGTCAAACTGGGGCATCGCATTAGATTTCCGAACGAGGCAACCAAGCATGCATCCAGCCTTCTCCCTCTGAGAACCTCCTACTTTTACTGCTTTCCTTAGCTACCATGCTTAGATAGCTAGTCTTTGCTTTGGTTTGTACCTTTAATTAGTTAATGCGTTAGCTATTCAATTTGTTTTGTAATATTTAGTTAACTACGACTAGTTAATTACTTTGTTGTGTAATAATTAGTTTAATTAGCTTAGGTTAGCTAGTTAGCTTCTTATTCGGCCTCTCCCTCGAGAGAGCCAATTGTTGTAATAAGCGTGCGTGTGTGTGATGCATGTTTTCCAATCCCCAATTTTTTCTCCCTTTTGATTAACCGCTTACGATGGTTAGTTTTAGGGCACGTTTCATTTAGCATACCTTATGCTCGCATGTTTGCATCATTCATTTGTATTGCATGCACCGGGCTCGGCGCATCATGCTAACTGCATTGTATTTCAATTCCAAGTGGAGTATGTGTATCAAAGTTGCATCTCACATGACATTCTTAGTATAGCCGAGCCTATCTTAAATGCATTTTCGCATGTGTTGCATTAGCCATTCTAACATGAACTAGGATCATGCATTGATTTCTAACTAGTTCTTTGTTTTGGCTCGGAGTACACTGCGAATGTTTACGCTTTAGCATACTACATGTGTGTTAATGTTGCCATGAAAGCATGCTTGCCATGAGACTATTTGCTTATGTGATTAACTGCCTGAATGCCTGTAGGTGAAGTTTGGATTACTTGAATTGGGACAATTCATCGAAATCCGCATTTTAGCCTACTTGCGAGTAGCAAACTTCAAACCCTTTTCCAAACAAACGGATATGCGATGCTTTGTTCCGAATTAGGCAATCTAGTCTATACTTGTTTTGCTGTGTGCATCACATAGTAATTCTCGCTAATTAACCAGAATAAGAACGCATGTGTTTTCAAAAACTCGATATCATGCATAGTACAGGCCAATCTTTGATCGGACGAGTAGGGGTGCTCATTAAATGACCTTCCCCAATCATACCCAAGTTCCCGAGCCGAGGCAACTTTGGTGATGACGGACACGTGGCCTTAGGCATGAGTCAGGGTTCCTAAATTCCCCCAAAATAAAATATTTAGGTGGCGACTCTGTATCTGGCAAAGCAGTCCATGTTTGGCACTTCTTTACAAAAATCAGTTTTTCTAAACAATTTGCCGGATTTGGACTCTTTGGTGATTTATCGATCTCACATCGCACATTGTGAGATTAGATTTAGAACCGTGACATTTGAGTCTGAACTTGTAGTAGCTAGAGAACAAACGAGATTTCGCGCCTTCACAGTGCGGAGCTCGGGAGTCCTCAGGCGCGTCTACAGTTTCTGGCGACTCTGCTGGGGATTTAGAGAACTTGACTTGAACTCATGATATCATGTTTTGTTCACACTTATGTGTCTCTTTGCATTGCATTTTCATTAGTGCGCGTAAGACACCGTGTTTGCCGTATGCTATTCTTGAACGGTTTACCGAAGGCTCACTTTGAGAAGCGTGCCATTACGCTGACCGGTTGCGGGCTCTGCCACGACGGGAACACAAACCCTGGTTTTTACCGGGGCACCCTTTGTGACCGTTCGACCTAGTGCATATTTGGAATCCATAGTGACTATTCCAAACTAGGACAGGTTGCTTACCCGGTTATAGGTTGTTTGAAACGGCTGTGTGCGTAGTGAAACCCTAGCTCCTGACAAAATAGGACAGGGAAACCCTACCCCAACATAGGGGTGTTTTGGCTCTCAATGGCTTGCTATGTGTTGTTAGAGTGTGTCTCTACAAGTTGCATGTATCAGTTTGCAGGTCTAGGTATCAGGCCTGAGGGCATCAGTATTTTGAAAATCAGTTATATCTGTAGGTATCAGATTTAGTTTTGGGGCAATAATTTGGGTAACAGTGATCAGTGGTCGAATACAGTTATTCAGTTATGCTTATATCAGTTCTGATGAAATTGGCTGACATGCTGCATGTTTTCTCTTTTAGGGGGGAGGGGGGACTTTTAGAGATTCAGTCTAGAGAAACCAATGTTCTCCTTCGCCGAGGCAAGGCAGAGAAAGGCCAGTCAAGGCTCACCGATTCATCTGATCTGTCAGTCGTCAGTTACCAGTCTCATCCCCTCTATTCAGTTAAGCAGACCCATGATGACACAGAATTCAGAAGAAATTATTGTCATAGCGGCAACATTAAACCAGGGAATCGCCATGCAGGGTGAGGCCGATGTTGAAATAGAACACCCACCTAGGTCACCTGCCGCACACTCGATCTGGGAACCCCAACCATTTCAAACCCGTAAGCACACCACTTTCGAGTTTATGGGAATGATCGGCGATCTTCGAAGATCTATAGCTAATCTAGCCTTCGGAATGTCGGCTCCACAGTCAACCAAGTCACATGCTGGGAATTTCATGCCAAAGGAGCCCTCGCTACCGGGGCGAATTGTAATTGAACTCAGCCAACCTGAACCCATCCTGAGTATAGGCAATGGCATTCCAACCACAACCGGGTTCCGCACTGAGGTTGCAACCTAAACCTTTGACCAAGCTGAGGCGGGTGGTAAGAACAAAGCAAAGGCAGACACTGATCCCTACGAACAACTCCTGCAGTCTGTTGAGGCTTTGAAAGCCGGGGGACTGAATAAGCAACAGGTACTCGTAGTCGCTGCAAAAACTGTGGATGACACCTTCCCTACTCAGACCGAGGGCAGTTCAAGCCAAGGGGAAAATCGGGAAAAGGACCATCGTACTAGAACTATTTCTTCCAAACCAAATTTTGCATCCGGGAAAAATCAGCAGACCAAGCCAGTGCCTGCCGACCCTTTTACTAGTGCGCCCAGCAAAAATCCACAAACCTCGAAATACCAACCCCGGGGTCGCAAGGTCTTCCATGCCCTCTATATGCCTTTGTCCAAGGCTCTTCAAATCCTTGTTGAGAAAGGGCATCTTAAACCTCTTGAGCCTCGGCCTCTCCTGAATCCCCTTCCAGCTAAGCATGATGGTACCCAGTACTGTGTATACCATCAACAAACCAGTCACAGCATCGACAATTGCTTTCATCTTCGCCATGAAGTGAAGGACTTGATCAATGACGAGGTTATCATCCCACCAAGCTCAACGAAGTCTATTGTCACTGGATCAGTGGACTTGGGAGATAGTAAGAGTATGTGATTAGGGGACGAACCACCTGCGGGCAGCGTTCAGTTTACTCTAGATATTGCATATGGCACGCACTGTTTTGAGCATTTGCGAATGCTGTTTATTTTACGTTCTGGCTTGGGCATTGAGTCAGTTCTATTGTGTTGTTTTGAGTCTGTCTTTCTGCTTTAAGTCAGTCTTTTGTTTGGGGTCTGTCTTGTTATATCGAGCCAGTCCTGTTATATAGAAGTCAGGTGATTCCGGGGATGTTACCTCGGGCATCACTATTTTGTTTTGTGCTTGTCTTTTTGCTTTCTTTTGGGTCTGTTTCTGCCATGGAGCCAGTTACACCAAAAGATTTGATTGAAACAGCTGTGGTTTTCATGCTTCTGTACCTATTTCTGCTTTGAGCCTATTGTGCCAGCGAGTTTACAATGAAACGGCAGTGCATTTCACCTGCTCTTCAGTGCCTTGAAATTATTGCATTGACCTAAGTTTTTCAAAACTTTTTGAACACTGTGATGAAAATGAAGAGAAAGGAATTCCTCAAGTTTTGCAAAAATTTGATCACCTGAGGAAGAGAGGCATGCTAAGCCCTTAATCAATAAAATCATGTTTGTTAATGTGAGTACTAAGAAGGATCCTGACTTGATCCAAATTGGTTCTGCATTGTCTTCAGCGCGGGCGATTAGTCGCTTTCTTAAAAGATTTCAAAAAATGTTTTCCGCGATCTTGCGAAGACCTGTGTGGAATCGCTCTTGAGATTGTGCAGCTTAGGATCGCTCTCAGCCTTGAGACTCGACCCCTTGCTTTCAAACCTTGAACCCTAATTCAGAATGTTCAACAGTAAACAACAATGTGAGGCCCGTGTGGCCAAATTTGAAGCAGCCCTCAAACAAGAGGCAAGAAAGTTAGATCAAGAAGGTCAGATGTCATCAATAGAGACTTGTGAACTTAAGTAAAAAATAGCCCTCGAACTAGGGGCAAACAAAAAATGACAAATGTGCTCGAAGGGTCAAATTGGGACATTTCTCAAGCTAACGAAGACTGGCAAGATTGCCAAATCCCAGAAGGGAGGAAAGAAGAAAGTATTATTGAAGAATAATCGAGCTCCTATCCACAACACTGGGAGCAATTCAGCCCCCCATTGGATGGATTCCTACATCATTAGTAAACAACAGCCACTCTCCTAGATTCAGATGGCTTCGAGATCTTAAAACCATTTGACATGGACCAAGCTACACTTTTACCCTTAAGAGGCTCGCTGGGTCGAAAACCCGGAAGGGCGACCCAGGAAAATGTTAAAGCAAGGAAAAGAAGAAAAAAGAGAAAAATGCAAAGAATGAAAAAAAAAAGAAAAGATGGAAAGAAATAAAAAGAAAAGATGAAAAAAAATGAAAAGAACGAAAAGAAAAGAAAAACATAGCTCGCAAGGTTGAAAACCCGGAAGGGTGGCCTTGGCAAAAGTTAGAGCACAAAAGGTGAGGGTTAATACACGAGTGTACCTTAACCGGAACTACGTAAGGTTTGATTCCCATGTTTGGGATACGTAGGCAACTTCATTCTGAAGTCTAGCCATAAACACTTCCAAATCGACTGTTTCCATGTGATGGTTTTGATCATCGTTGTCTTCTCTGTATTCGAGAGTTCGGTTACGGTCGTCATCTTGAGAACTAGTTGCAATGTGCTGCGGTACTATTCAAACAAGGGGCAACTTTCCGTTGCCGTCCAGTGTGCTACGGTGCTGTTCAAACAAGGTGCAACTTTCAGTTGCCATGCAGTGTCCTTCAAACAAGGGGCAATTATCCATTGTTGTAGATCTAAGGTTGCGCATCTCAAGAGTAAATTCTATGATTGGTCGAGCAGTGGCCGTTTGCAAAAACAGTTTTTGAGAATTTTTACTGAGGTTGATTGATTTTCTCGAAAATTATTCCATTTTTCCAAAACTGGACTATTTCTTGGACCCAAAAAAGGAAAATTTTCAGTGCTCATAGCCTGACTTGCATGATTTTAAATCAGAAAATCGAACTAGTGTGTTAATCTAACTCTCATATTGATCAAAATTGTTTTAGTAGAAAACCAAAACAAAAATGGTCAAAATGATGAACTAGGGGCACAGTTGAGTCGGGTATTCTGTCTTTTCCCCATCGTTGGCATACTTGCCACAAAGTGCACCACCAAAGCTAACAACGAAGGGCTGAAAGCTCTCTCACCCTCCGAGTAACAAGGTAACAAGCCAAGTGCGAAGCACGAATTGGAAAGGATCAAGATATTCCATCCCCTCATCAAGGACATCGACTAGATATCGCCAGAAGAAATGGCCGTGAGCTGAATGTGCTGGGCATGAGCCCACAACCTTCAATTTATCCATCAACCATATCTGGGGAGGGATGAAAAATCAGAGAGATTAAATAACAGAGAGATGTTCATGGAGAGAAAAAGTGAGAAAAGGGCTTTTTCAGGAAAACAGAGCCTGAGGGCCGAGTGATGTGAGAATCACAAATGAGAAAGGATGGGAAACAATACCCGGAGAAACTGGCTCCTCATGATCTGAGAGGTCTCTCGTCTTTGTAATATGTCTGAGTGTCGTATCTTTTGTTTTGTTTTTCTCGATTCTTGTTTTGAGTCGTTTCGAGTGTTACTCGATGTGTTTAGGTTGTTTACCTTTTGTTTTTCTTTATTGAGTCGTTTTGACTGCGGTCAGTTGTAGGCTCAATACCCGGTTGAGAACCCCTTTCTCATTTCAATTTCAAAAAATAAATCGTTCTGTGCTCAAAGTGTTGTGCCATTCTCCATATTTGTGCAAAACAGGATTCATTCTTTCAAAAAATCGCAGGGTTCAACCTAGGTCATCCTAGAGCAGTAGAATCAGGACCTATCTGAAACTATAGGTTCCAGGCTACCAAGCAAAGGAAAATAAGGAAAATTCGGAGCATTTGCGTGTGTTTCAACTTCTGCAAGTTCCCTTTTTACATCCCAGGTGTTCAAAATGAACATAATGTTGTGTTATGGACTGCGTGTTCAGATTAAGCAGTGTTATGAGCTGTGTGCCGATCAAACAGAATGCTGTGTTATGGACTGCTTGTTCAGATTGAGCAGTGTTATGAGCTGTGTGCCAAATAAACCGAGCACTGTGTTATGGACTGCCTGTTCAGAATGAGTAGTGCGTTGTATGAGTTGTGTGCCAAATAAATCGAGCACTGTGTTACGAGCTGCGTGTTAAGAGTGAGCAGTATGTTATATGAGCCATGTGCAAAACAAATCGGCCACTGTGTTTTGAGCTGTATGTTTAGAATGAGCTGTGTGCCAAATAAACTAGAATGCTGTGTTGTAAACTATGTGCCCAAATATGATGTGTGCCAAGTCAGCAGAATGCTATGTACGAACAGTGTGTTCAAAATTGAATCAAATACTATGCCGACTATTTTCGTGTCAAAATGGCAATCAGAAGTGCTCTCCCGAACTACCAATCCCTGCCAGAGGCGTCTTGGTTATGTTTGCGATGAGTTCCTAAGAGATCAATTGCAATGGTGGAAACTAGAGTTCGAATGGTTGTTGCCGAGAACATAAAGGTTTGGAATTTCTGAGACTAAAGTCTAGTTTAAATACCCAGGGGTGTATCCCCGGCTTGAAATCTGTATGGAAGCCCCATAGGTCGAGGTAGCAGGTGCGCCTTGATTCTGGATACTAAACCAACCTAGTCTGTCACCTCGTTGAAGAATAGGGAAAGTTATGAGTATGATCAGGAAGAAAAGCGGCATCCATGGTTTCCCCAAAAGATGTTGCTCCTTGTTAGCATTTCAGCACCTTTATACTGTGAGATGAAGGTAAGTGTTCGAACAACCCAATGCAAAAGGAGATCCCCATTAGAGTAGAGCGGTTCACCGCCACTCACCTCTTGAGGTGCTTTCTAAAGCGCCGCTTTGTCTGTTTAATGCAATCCTTAACATCATGCATTGTCTTGCATTCTACCTATCTAGATCCTTTCTCGGTCGTGCATAATATTGTATGTACTGTTCATTTAGAGGAATTCCGGTTCAGTTTGACTGATCCTCTTCCTTTCGCATTTGGCCCGCGTTTGGTTTTCCCCTTCCTTTCGCGTTTGGCACGCGTTTGGTTTTCCCTTTCCTCTCTTGCATATGATACGTTGAGAGATGCCTCTCTTGCGTGTGATATGATAAGAGATGCTTCCTTTCCTCTCTTGCGTGTGATACGCTGAGAGATGCCTCTCTTGCGTGTGATATGATAAGAGATGCTTCCTTTCCTCTCTTGCGTGTGATACGCTGAGAGATGCCTCTCTTGCGTGTGATATGCTGAGAGATGCTCCCTTTTCTCTCTTGCGTGTGATACGCTGAGAGATGCCTCTCTTGCGTATGATACGCAGAGGGATTTTCTCTTTCCTCGCTTGCGTGTGCTACGCTGAGAGATTTTTTCCTTTCTCCTCTCTTGCATGTATTGCGCTGAGACGTTTTTTTGCCTTCTTCTTTCTGGAAAACTGGGATACGTCCCTATGTTTCTCTCTCTGGTTAAGAGCATTTGAAATAAGCTCCAATGCTCGTGCCATTCCGGAACACTGGGATACGTCCCTATGTTTCTCTCTCTCGTTAAGAGCATTTGGAATACGTTCCAATGCTCGTGCTATTCCGAAACACTGGGATACGTCCCTATGTTTCTCTCCCTGGTTAAGAGCATTTGGAATAAGTTCCAAGGCTCGTGCCATTCTGAAACACCGGGATACGTCCCTTTGTTTCTCATTCCTTTTTGAAACACGGGGATATGTCCCTGTGTTTCTCCCACTTCCCTTTTCCTTACACGATTTCAGCGTGTTTAGAATTTATCTCAGGACGTGTGAGCGCGGGCTTGGGCGTGTTTTATCTCAGGTTGTGTTTTGCACACATCTGGGGGTGTTGTTCCGGACCTCCTCTTACGATTTTCAGCGTGGTTTGAGAGTCCTGTTTCTCACACGATTTCAGCATGTTTGGAATTTATCTCAGGACGCATAAGTGCGGACTTGGGCGTGTTTTGTCTCAGGTTGTGTTTTGCACACATCTGGGCCAGTTGTTTCGGACCTCCTCTCATGATTTTCAGCGTGGTTTGAGAGTCTCATTCCTCACACGATTTCAGCATGTTTGGAATTTATCTTAGGACGCATGAGCGCAGGCTTGAGCGTGTTTTATCTCAGGTTGTGTTTTGCACACATTTGGGCTAGTTGTTCTAGACCTCTCACGATTTTCAGCATGGTTTGAGTGTCTCGTTCCTCATACGATTTCAGCGTGTTTGGAATTTATCTCAGGATGCGTGAGCGCGGGCTTGGGCATGTTTTATCTCAGGTTGTGTTTTGCACACATCTGGGTGGGTTGTTCTGGACCTCCTCTTACAATTTTCAACGTCGTTTGAGAGTCCTGTTCCTTACACGATTTCAGCGTGTTCAGAATTTATCTCAGGACGCGTGAGCGCAGGCTTGGGCTTATTTTATCTCAGGTTGTGTTTTGTACACATCTGGGCGGGTTGTTCCGGAGCTCCTCTCACGATTTTCAACGTGGTTTGAGTATCCCGCTCCTCACACAATTTCAGCGTGTTTGGAATTTATCTCAGGACACGTGAGCGCCGGCTTGGGCGTGTTTTATCTCAGGTTGTGTTTTGCACACATCTGGGCGGGTTGTTCCTGACCTCCTCTCACAATTTTCAATGTGGTTTGAGTGTCCCGTTCCTCACACGATTTCAGCGTGTTTGGAATTTATCTCAGGACGCGTGAGCGCGGGCTTAGGCTTGTTTTATCTCAGGTTGTGTTTTGCACACATCTGGTCGGGTTGTTCCGGACCTCCTCTCATGATTTTCAGCGTGGTTTGAGAGTCCCGTTCCTCACACGATTTTAGCGTGTTTGGAATTTATCTCAAGATGCATGAACACGGGCTTGGGCGTGTTTTATCTCAAGTTGTGTTTTGCACGCACCTAGGCGGGTTATTCCGGACCTCCTCTCACGATTTCAGTATGGTTTGAGTATCCCGTTCCTTACGTGATTTCAGCGTGTCTTGAATTTATCTTAGGATGCGTATGTGCGGGCCTGGGCGTGTTTTATCTCAGGTTGTGTTTTGAACACACCTGGGTGGTTATTTTGTTTTTCTCCTCTCATGACTCTAGCGTGGTTGGAGTTTGTCACCCTTTGCATCTACTGTACTATTTGTTGCTTCGCATTGTTTTGTGCAAATTATCAATCGTGCTATTTCGTGCACCTTACTCGCATTTTGCATGCATTTTATCGCGTTGTCTAGCGCATCGCACTGTTTTGTGCAAATTATCAATCGTGCTATTTCGTGCACCTTACTCGCATTTTGCATGCATTTTATCGCGTTGTCTAGCACATCGCACTGTTTTGTGCACCTTACTTGCATTTTGGATGCATTTTATCGCGCTGTCTAGCGCATCGCACTATTTTGTGCACCTTACTTGCATTTTGCATGCATTTTATCGCGTTGTCTAGCGCATCGCATTGTCTTGTGCACCTTACTTGCATTTTATCGCGCTGTCCAGCGCTTCGCACTGTTTTGTGCACCTTACTTGCATTTTACATGCATTTCATTCGCGCTATTTTGCACTGTGTCCAATACTTGCATTTTACATGCATTTCATTCGCGCTATTTTGCGTTGTGTCCAATACTTGCATTTTACAAGCATTTCATTCGCGCTATTTTGCGCTGTGTCCAATACTTGCATTTTGCATGCATTTTATCACGCTATCTTGCGCACTCCATCGCGCTGTTTTGCGCATCGCACTGTCTTGTGCATTGCATTTCAATCGCGCTATTTTGCGCATTGCATTTCACTCGTGCTGTTTAGCGCATCGCACTGTTTTGTGCATTACAGTTTTCATTCGCGTTATCTTGTGCACCTTACCTACACTTGTTAGTGTACCGCATTGTTATGCGTCACAATTAGGTCGCATTTTCACGCACCTTTCACTTGCATTACTATGCATGTTTCTAACAATATTGTACTTGTTGAGTTTCTCTCTTTTGCAGGCACGATATTGTATGTACGCTTCATTTGAAGCTGGCGCGACCAGACGAACCGGATAGGTATTGTATGTACTCCACGTGAGACATAGTGAGAATTGTATAATTTTCTTACATCCTTTCTGCATGTAATGTAGTTTCATTTGTATTCGCTTAAACTGTTGCATTTATTTTTCATATTTGCTTCATTACAGCTTTCTTTGCATAATCAAAAGTTATATTCAGCTTTGTGCATGTCACTTGCATTTCACCCCTGCCTGCGGGCACATTTCTTTGTTATCTTGCATGTTTGTCTAAGTCTTCGGCCTTGTCCAAAATGGGTCGTCTCTGGGCTTTGACACTCACTCCCGTCACTTATGACTTCTGAGTTCTGTCAAAGAGGGGCAACTGTAGACACCCCATTTTTGACCGACCTTAAGACTCAGACGTCATTGATTGAGCGCTCAGTGATGATGCATGTTGTGCTCGTTTTGAGGTTTTGGAGTTTTGGGTGAGAGCCTTGCCTCCGGGCCTTGGAACTCTTTTGTGCTTTGACTCGGTTTGCGGACCAAGTCTTGTTTTTCCTTCCCGGAGGGAGGGAGAGGTCTTGTAGACCATCTCTCTGTGGTCGTAGACTACTTTTCATGGTCGTAGGCCACTTTTCCTGTTTGGAGACTAGTTTTCGATTTTTGGAGCTTTGGCCGCGCGCCATGTCTCGGGACCGCTTAACATTCTCCGTTTGGCGTGGTTTTTGAACCACACCTTGTTACCTCAGCCTAGAGGAACATTGTGGTCCGGGAGACCATTTTTGTGGTCGCTTACCACTTTTGATGCTCATCAGCTAATTTTCGGGTCTTTTGGCCGCGTGTTTCGCCTCCCGATTTCTCGTTTTGCATTCGCTTTGGTTTGTTTTTGGTACAAACTTTGTTTTCCGTATTTGGAAGGTGGTACAAGGGTGAGAGACTAGTATTTCTCCTTGGAGACCACTTTTCCTTTTTCCAGCCATTTTTCTTGTCAGATAACTGGCTTTCTTGGTCTTTGGACCATCTTTTCTAGTCGGCCACCACACCACCACCTTCTATTTAGTGTGTTGACCTCTCCCACCTATGGCCGACCAGTTTTTGCTCTAGTTGGCCACATAAAATGGTCGGCCGACCACTTTTACTAGAAAGTGGTCGGCTGCTTTTTGGAGATATTTTGGGACAGCTGGCACAGTTGGAGAGCATTTGAGCCATCCTCCATACACGTGTATGGAGGGATGGTATTCATGCTTGGCTTCTCCAAGAAGCTTTAGCTTTCCTCTTCTATAAGAGGGAGGCTCCTCCTCCCTCCTCTAGGTTCAGAAAAAACCAGCTGAGAGAGATAGATATAGCTTTGTCTCTATATTGCTTTGTTTCTTCATTTTTGTGCCTTAAAGTGTTATTTTGTCTTAGTTTAACACACAACACACATTCAAACACCATTCTTTTGCTACTGAGGTGCTTAAGGGCTGATTTTGGTGTTCTTGGGTTGCTTTGAGCTTGAAAAACTTGCTGGAGTTGCAGCCTTGAAGTGGTTCTACAAGGGTGAGTTTCTAAGCCTTAAAACCCCCTTTCTTGCTTAAGCTTTTAGCCCTTCTTGCATACGTTTTTAAGCTTGGCTCTTAACTGAGAAAAGTTCTGATTTTGCATACTTTTGAAGTTTGTTTAAGATCACTTTTGTGTTTGGGGTGTTTACTCCCTCTTAGGCCTTGCTAGGCCTTGTTTTGAGCCATCCCTTTAGGCTCTTGTAGAAGCCTTTGCATGACCATTCTACGATTGAAATCCAGAGGATTTTCAGTGGTGGAAAGGTGGTTTTGGTGTCCTAAAAAGGAGAGGGTAATCGTCTCTTCTTTGTGCCTTGTTTACTAGCTTCCTTTGCCTCATGTTTGAGCACCTTTGTTAAGTGTATGTTGACCATGTCTTAGCTTGTATTTGTGGTTATTTTGCTAAGGCATTCTACTATTTTTACTTGCTTTGGTCATTCCATGCATGACTAACACAGTTGTAGTGTAAATCACATAATCTAGTCTTGTATGCCTCATGTTTGAGCATGTCTTTCTAGCTTGTTTTGAAGCCATCTCAGTGGGTTTTTGATGTTGTTTAAACATGCATTAGATCTATTTTGGATTGGTTTGTTTGGCTCTTGCATGCCTAATACACTTGTAGGGTAAATCACTTAAACTAGCTTTGTATGCTTCATGAAGTAGCATGTCATTTTAGCTTGGTTTGAGTGCATTTCAGCATGTCTTTGGTGATATTTTACCATGTCATACCTCTGTTTAGGTTTGGTTTGGTTAGCCTTTGCATGCTCCATGCACTTATAGTGCGTTTCCATGATTTGGCCTAACATGCATCATGTTGTGACATGTCATTTTACCATGCTTTTGGCTTAGCTTCAAGAAGACTTTGTTCATGTTTTAGCATGTTTAAGGTCTGATTTGTGTTGTTTCGGTCATCCATGACTTGTCTTGTGTAGCTATAGTTCAATCTAGCTTGTTAGCTTTGTGTATTGAATCATCCAGCATGCTCTACTTGGCCTATTTCAATGATTTGGCATCATTCATAATGTGATTTTAGTACATGTTTCATGCCCATGTAGTCACATTTATTGCTCATTCAATGCGTTGGAGGGTTTCCCCTTTATGTCTTAACATGAACCATTGCGTATGCCTTCATGCCTTTGCTTGCGAGCCACCATTTCAGTGCTTATTTGGGGTTATTATGCCATGATATGACTCTGATTTTTGTTGCTTAAGTCATTCCATGCTTGGTCTTAATAGGTGTAGTGTAATCCACCTTATTTGTCTTGTATGAATCATGCCTTATGCCCTTCATGCTAGCACATTTTGGCTTCCTTCCGTGCATGTCTTAGACTCATTTTAACATGTTCTAGGACTATTTTGTGTTGCCTTAATCACATGCTTCATGTTTTGTATACTTATAGTACAAGTGCTTTTGCTTGCTTCAAGCTTTGAGCACCATTGCATGTTTCATTTGTGTTGTGTACATGATTTAACATCATCTAACATGACATTTCAGAGCTTATAGCATGCTTATGTTCCCACTTCATTCATGCTTTGAATGTTTTTAAGTGTTGTGCATTATGGCCTTGTTATAGCCTTAGCTTGTATGCTTGCATGCCTAGGCCTTTGGGCCCTTATCTCAGCATGTTTTGGTCCGTGATTGAACCTATTTGAGCTCTGTCCATGCTTACTTCATGCATTTGTGCCATGTATCGCATGCCTCCTTTGGTGATGACAGACACGTGGCCTTAGGCACGAGTTAGGGTTTCCTAAATTTCCCAAAATAAAACATTTAGGTGGTGACTCTGTATCTGGAAAAGCAGTCCATGTATGGCACTTCTTTATTAAAATCAGTTTTCCAAAACGATTTGCCGGATTTGGACTCTTTGGTGATTTATCAGTCTCGCACTGCACTTTGTGAGATTAGATTCAGAACCGTGACAAGAGTCCGAACTGTAGTAACTAAGAACAACAATTCGCGCCCTCGCGCGCGGCGCGGAGTTCCGGGCGGTTTATAGTTCCTGGCGACTTTGCTGGGGATTTAGAGAGCTTGACTCGAACTCATGATATCTTGTTTTGATTACATTCATATGTCTCTTTGCATTGCATTTGCATTGGTGCGCCTAGGACACCGTGTTTGCTGTATGCTATTCCTAATTGGTTTGCCATAGGCTCACTTTGAGAAGCGTGCCATAAGGCTGACCGGTTGCAGGCTCTGCCACAACGGGAACACAAACCTCAATTTTTACCGAGGCACCCTTTTTTGACCATTCGACCTAGTGCATATCAGAATCCATAGTGACTATTCCAAACTAGGACATGTTGCTTACCCGATTATAGGTTGTTTGAAACCGCTATGTGCGTAGTAAAACCCTAGCTCCTGACAAGATGGGACAGGGAAACCCTACCCCACCATAGGGGTGTTTTGGCTCTCACTTGCTTACTATGTGCTTTTAGAGTGTGCCTCTATAGGAATGCATGTATCAGTTTGCAAGTTTGAGTATCGGCTTAAGGGTATCAGTTTACAAGCAGAATTTTGGGCAGAATTCAGTAAAGAGTGTAGTCATTCAGCTATGCTCATCTTTGTTCTGGTAAAATCAAGCTGAGATGCTATCTGTTTTCTCTTTTGCAAGGTAGTCTTGGAACCATAGCTTCAGAAGGCTCCAATATCCCCTGAGTGCACCGGACTTGTATCGATAGACTTTGTCAGGACAGAATTGGTTCAAAAGCAACCTGTGTTTACCTCACCCCCACCGGTTACAAGACAAAGGAGGTTCATGCAGAATTCACCATTACAGTTTCTACAGCAGTCACACCTCAATTCACCCGAGTTTAGTTTGGTTTGGGAACAGTTGTCTGCATTCAGCTCAACACGAGATCAATCACCCATTCCCATGGCTCAGTATCCCCCAGCCAGTGTGGAAGAACAGATGCGGTACCTGCAACAAACAATCGAGGCACTGTAGCAGGACGCAGTTCGTCAGGCTAAAGTTATGGCTCGTCAAGCCAAAGTGATAACCCAGCTACAACAACAACAGCCACAGCAGGCTGCGGCTTCTATATCTCATGCACCTCCCATGGGTAACCCGACACCCGGAGCCACTACCCATACTATAAATATCCAAGAGACTCAGGGCAATCCGGCGGAGCCAATCCCAGCACAGGCCTCTAAAGCTCCTGTCCATCAAAGCGAAGCTCCATTTGAATTTGAAGTTGACTCAACTGCACTTAAGGTCAATAAACCGAAGAAGTTATTCAAACAAGCAAAAGGAGTGAACTCCATCCCAGATTTAGAGGACAGGTATACTGAATCTGCAGTTACCTTACCGGAGTGGTTTAAAATACCGCATATCGACCGCTTGGACGGCTCTGGAGACCCATGGGTGCACCTCCACCTATTTTCTGATATTCTAAGGCCAATGGGTTTGACCCCAGCCCAAAAGTTATCACTATTCGGCCGAACCATGTCTGGGATAGCCACAATCTGGTATGCGAAATCAAAGGACTCTGTGAAACAGAACTGGGAAGAGCTGGCTGTGGCCTTTATTGCTCAATACTCCTACAACACACAGATCGAGGTCACAACTCGTGATCTCGAAGTCACCCGCCAAGAACCAAAGGAGGGTTTCTCAAACTTCGTGACGAGATGGAGAGCAAAGGTGTGACAACCCTGTCCCATATTATGCTAATTGGTCCTTAATGTGAATATGATTATGTGTTTGATATAAATTTGTGTGCCATTATGTGAAAATATATGGTTTTGAATTTCTATATGTTCACCGTAGGAATATCTGTTTGATTATCTGCTTTGGAATTTAAATTGAAGGCCTTATCGGCCACAGAAACTGAAATTGATTGCGCCATTGTGATTGGCATAATTTTTAGAGCCTACGGTGAAATTTAATTGGAAATTGGTTTGGATCAGATTAAATTGATTTAATTAATCAATTAAGTGCTCAAATATCTAATATTAAATTAATGTGACTTAGTGGGGTTATATAACGGCCATTACACTCTCAATCCTTCTCTTTTGTGTTCACTTGGCTGATATTAATTCTTGAAAGAGAGGGTGAGGGTCGGTTAGAGACAGAGAGCTCAAAAATTGGAGCTTTGATCATTGAAGCTTGAATATTTGAAGACCAACTCTAGATTTGACCATAGATTGGAAGAATTGAGCCTCTAGGTACGTGAATTCATGTGTTTAACGTTGTAAATTGTGAATTCAAGTTTGATTAATTGTCAAGAACATGAATTAGTTTGATTATAAGGAAATTGAGTTGTATTTGTTGAATTTAAAGTCAATAGATGCATGCATGTAGGAAATTGCTATGAATTTCCATATTTGAGCCCAATATGTTTGATCCGTGTTGAATTTTTGGTTTAAGTCCATGTATTTGATCATTTTTTCACCAATTAAGTTGAGGATATTGTGTATATTTCACATGCAAGTGCAAATCATGGGAGTTTGAGTCTTGCATGTTTGAATCTAGTGTGTTGGTGATGAGTTTGAGTTAATTTGAGACATACATGTGATTAAATTGTGAAATTGAGATTCATTGTGTTGTAATTTGGTGTTTACACCATGTTAGAATATGTATATGTGAAGTTTAAGCCAAAATCGTGCATTTGGAACCTTTGAACATCAAATTGAAGCTCAAGAACATGTTCTGGAATTTTCCAGAATTTTGATGTCCGCTCGAGCAGGGAAACCGCCGCTCGAGCGTGAATTTCGTGTTCCCAGTATTTTCTGCAGACATGGTGTCCACTCGAGTGGGAAGTTCATGCTCGAGCGGGGAGCCATGTAGAGAGGCCTTCCGCTCAAGCGCCAGAGTTCGCGATCGAGCGTAAATTTGACATATCCAGTACTTTTGTAGGCATCGTGGGTCCGCTCGAGCGGGAAAGTCCACGCTCGAGCGGGGACCCTGTTTTCTGAAATTGTGAAAAGACATTCTATGTTTCATTTTTTGTTCTCTTTCACTTCCAAATACTCTTAGGCATGCATTGAGCATTGTAATTGAGTTAAAGATATAAGAATGAAGCCTAAAGAGGAAAATGTGAATTTAGAACGGATCGAATTGTTGTGACCCTTTTGTGTTCATGGAATGTGTAGGGTCGAGCTCCAAGGCAAACCAACCAACCTGTGAGTAATATCGTAACAGAGATATCTGAAATATGTTGTTGTCCAATTGCTTATTTCTATGTAAGTTTTATAAGTTCATTGATTCGATTGGTGGACAATGTTTGCTATACCAAATGAGTGGGCTAGAGGCCAGTCTGATCTGAATAATAGAATGAATGGGCCGGACGCCATTTTGACATGAATAAATGGGCCAGAGGCCGTTTTGACATGAATAAATAGGCTAGAGGCCGCTTTGACATGAATGAATGGGCCAGAGACCGTTTTGACATGAATGAATGGGCCGGAGGCCGTTTTGACATGAATAAATGGGTCGGAGACCGTTTTGACATGAATGAATGGGCCGGAGGCCGTTTTAACATGAATGAATGGGCCAGAGGCCATTTTGACATGAATGAATGGGCTGGAGGCCGTTTGACATGAATGAATGGGCCGGAGGCCGCTTGACATGAACGAATGAATGGACCAAACGCCAGTTTTTCATCTGAATGGGCAACGGCCAGTTTGTTTGGAACTGCAGTCATTTGGCCTGACCTAAATTGTGTATATATGTTAAATAGAAATATGAATTGGGCCTAAGGCCGTTTGAAGCATGATGTTCATCATATCGTCCGTATAGCTTTTTTAATTGATATTATTCATTGGGCTTTTGCTCACGCTCATTCATGTGTTTGTAGGTGAGCCAAGAGAAGTCCAAACCCAACCCCAGTGAAGTCTGTGAGGAACAACAAAGGTTTTGAAGAGTCAACCCATGCGTCTCACGCACGAGACCCGTCTTCGCCTTTTTGTCATTCTGTTTACTTTGTCATGTGGGCGAAGTCTTTGAACATGTTGTATATAGTTTTCTTGGGTTGACTTAGACTTATATGATCCTGTATGTATAGAACCTTGTGTACTGCATATTTTGTTCTGAGTTATTAATGTGCATATGTATGGTTGTTACAATGTGCCATGTAAGCACAGCTCTATTGACAAAGTTTTCAATTGCTTCCGTTTGGCCCCCATTGACTCTGTTAAAATATGTTTGGTTTGGTTTGAGGTCGTAAGTAATCTCATGATTACTGGTCGGTTATGTCCTTAACCTACGGGGGCGGGTTCGGGTCATGAGAGAGTGGTATCACAGCACGAGTTAATAAGTCACACGCTTGTCTGAAAGAGCAATAAGCGTCTAGAAAAGATTTAGGATGCATTCATATGATAAATGTGAAATTGAAAGCATCAAGAATGTGCTTAAATGTTTTGATATGAACAGTTATGTGCCATAAGTTTGTGATTTACTTGCATTGCAAATTATTTGACTGCATATGCTCTCTAGTATATGCATACTTGTGAATCTTTTGTGTGGAATGTAATGCAAGTTTAATCAGATGGTGAGAACAAGAGGTGATGAGATAGAGGAATCCTCTACTGCCAAAACAGACAGAATGGAAAGACTGATGCAGGAAATGACAGAAACTTTGAGATAGCAACAGGAGTGGCAGCAACCGCATCCGCCACCTCCACCCCTGGCACCACCCGTGCCAGATAATCAGAATGATGATCGGATAATAGAACTCACCAAAGAATTCAAGAAAATAAAACCACCACAGTTCCATGGGGGACTAGATCCATTGAAAGCCGAAGCATGGGTCCTCGGCATTGAGAAACTATTTGAAGTGTTCCCATGCTCAGAGACATAGAAAGTACTTCTAACTACTTTTATGCTAGAAGACGAGGCAAGAAGATGGTGGATGTTAATGCGAGAAAATCATAAAGATGTTGACTGGGTGAAATTTCTGGAGATCTTTTACGACAAGTACTTCCGACAATGTGTTCGGGATAGGAAAGTAGTAGAGTTCATGGAACTTAGGCAAGACAGCATGACTGTAGCCGAGTATGAGGCCAAATTCACTGAATTGGCCAGGTTTTCACCTCATGTGATTAATACCGATTTCAAGAAAACGAGGCATTTTGAAGGTGGGCTTCGAAGTGACATTTTAGAAAGAGTGAATGTCTTGAAGCTGGAGGCCTACATTGGGGTGCTAGACAGGGCCATCATATCAGAGGCTAACATAGCTAGACAGACTAAGTCTACAACTGACTGGAAAGGCAACAACAGGAAAAACTTCTTTTCAAAGAAGAAATTTTCGAAAAAGCAAAACACGGGCTCCTCAAATACTTCGAATTCTTCCCGAGACACAGCTCCCATGTGCAATATTTGTAGCAAAAGCCACCATGGGGTTTGTTACCGTGTGTCAGGGCCTGTTTCAAATGTGGGAAACAAGGGCATATGGCCTGAGATTGTAATCAGAATGGTGGAAAGATAGCTGCTAGTTCCACTGCATCGATCCCAAAGCCGAGGAATACTTTGAGATCTGCTACCACTGGGGATACCGTGAGAGAGGGGAGAGTTTTTGCGCTTGTTCCGGGCGATACATGGAATGCCAACGTAGTTGTCTCAGGTACTATTTCTATATGTAATCAGGATGCTTTTGTGTTAATTGACTCCGAATCCACACACTCTTTTGTGACATATGCATTTACATCTAGACTGAATAGACCCTTAGAATTACTACCATATCTGCTATGTGTGTCTGCACCATCTGGGAAATCTGTATTGTGTGAATCAATATACTGATTTTGTGATATGCGTGTTGAGGATGCTATCCTATATGTGGATTTGTTGCCCTTGAATTTTAGACATTTTGATATAATCTTGGGCATGGATTGGTTGACCAAATATTGTGCCACCATTGATTGTGTGACAAAACGAGTTGTGTTTAAACCACCAGAACATAAAGAGATTGTATTTGTGGGTAATGGGGTAGTGCCTCCACCTTATTTGATATCTGAATGAAAGCATGTAAACTGATCACGAAAGTGTGCCAGGGTTATTTGTGTTATGTGTTGTCTGAACAATCTGTGAATGTTGAATTGAACAGTATCCCTATTGTTAGAGAATTTTCAGATGTGTTTCCAAATGAATTACTAGGGGAATTGGTAGACAGGGAGATAGAGTTTACTATTGAAACTATGCCAGGCACCCAGCCCATATCTAAAACTCTCTACAGAATGGCTACTGTTGAAATGAAAGAAGTGAAAGAACAGTTGCAAGACCTTCTTGACAAGGGGTTTATCCGACCTAGCACTTCGCCTTTGTGAAAAATAAGGATGGAACTTTGCATTTGTGCATCAATTACCGAGAATTGAATAAGGTAACAATAAAGAACAAATACCCCCTACCCAGTATTGATGACTTGGTTGACCAGTTGCAGGGATCATAGGTGTTTTCTAAGATTGATTTGAGGTTCGGGTATCATCAGTTGAAAGTTAAGGCAGAAGATGTTGAGAAAACCGCATTCAGAATGAGGTATGGACATTTTGAGTTTCTTGTTATGTCATTTGGAGTGACTAATGCTCCGACAGCATTTATGGACTTAATGAACCAAATTTTTAAAACCTACCTTGACAAATTCGTTGTGGTTTTTATTGATGACATTTTGATATATTCTAAAAATAGACTTGAACATGAACATCATTTGAGAACTGTTCTATAAATACTTCGAGAAAGGAAATTATTTGCTAAACTAAAGAAATGTGAGTTTTGGTTGGATGAAGTTGTTTTCTTAGGGCATGTGATCAACGAGGAAGGAATTTCAGTAGACCCGCAGAAAATAGAGGCGATTGTGAATTGGCCTACACTGACTAATGTGACAGAAGTCCGTAGTTTCATAGGCTTAGCTGGGTACTACAGGAGGTTTGTGAAGGACTTTTCGAAATTAGCTGTACCTCTTACCCAATTGACACATAAAGGGCAACCGTTTGAATGGAACGACAAAAGAGAATCTGCCTTCCAAGAACTGAAAACAAGATTGACCACTATACCAATTTTGACACTACCTTCAGGTACAAAGAACTTTGTAATTTTCAATGATGCGTCATATAAAGGTTTGGGGTGTGTGTTAATGTAGAACAAAAAAGTTATTGCTTATGCCTCCTAACACTTGAGGCCACACGAGAAGAATTATCCAACACATGACCTAGAATTGGCCGCAGTTGTTTTTGCTTTGAAAATCTGGTGGCATTATTTGTATGGAGCAAAGTGTGTAGTCTACACGGATCACAAAAGTTTGAAATACTTTTTCACACAGAAAGAGTTGAATATGCGGCAGAGGAGATGGCTGGAATTGATAAAAGATTATGATCTAGAGATTCAGTATCACCCCGGGAAAGCTAATACTGTTGATGATGCCTTGAGTAGAAAATCAACGGGGAGTATGGCCTGTTTGCTTACTGAAAGAAAGAGATCTTGCAAGATTTTGAAAAATCTAAAATTGAAGTGGTAATGTGTGAACAGGGCGGACTGATAGCCACTATTACAGCCTAGCCGACAATCATTGATGAAATCAAGCAGAAGCAGAGAGAGGTTGAATTCCTCAAGAAAGTGATTGATGAATTTGACACAAGTACAAAAGCAGAGTTTGGCATTGAGAATGAAGTGTTGAGATTTCGAAACAGAATGTGTATCCCAGATATTCCGGAACTAAAGAGGAGGGTTTTAGATGAAGGCCATAGATCCGTATTTGCTATGCATCCAGGTAATAATAAAATGTATCGGGATTTGAAACAAACCTATTGGTAGCCTAAAATGAAGAAAGAGATTGCAGAATATGTGTTCAAGTTTCTTCAATGTCAGCAAGTTAAAGCTGAACATCAGAAACCAGGCGGTCTACTTCAACCTCTCCCTATTCCTGAATGGAAGTGGGAACATGTGACTATGGATTTCGTTGTTGGCCTACCTCGGACTTCTCAAGATATGGATTCTATTTGGGTTGTAATTGATAAACTGACTAAATCTGTACATTTTCTGCCTGTCAAAACTGCATTTAATGCTTATAGATTGGCTACTATTTATGTTGATGAGATCGTCCGTTTACACGGAGTTTCGATATCTATTGTGTTAGATAGAGATCTAGAATTTGTATCTAGATTGTGGAAAAGTTTGCAAGAAGCCATGGGAATAGAACTAAGGTTCAGTACTGCATTCCACCCATAGATAGATGGGTAATCAGAGCGAACAATACAGACTTTGGAAGATATACTTCGCATGTGTGCTTTGGAGTTTTAGGGGAGTTAGGAAGATTACTTGCCACTTGCAAAATTTGCATACAATAACAGCTTCCACTCCAGCATCGGTATGGCACCGTACGAGGCTTTGTATGGTAGAAGGTGTAGATCACCTATTTGTTGGACAGAAGTTGGAGATAGAGCTTTGCTTGGGCCTGAAATTGTGCAAGACACTTCTGAGAAAATCAAGATTATTCAACAAAGGCTCAAAACAGCTCAGGACTAACAAAAGAATTATGCAGATGTTCGGAGAAGAGCTCTTGAGTACGAGGTTAGTGACCATGTGTTCATCCGTGTATCTCCGATGAAGGGCCAAGTCAGGTTTGGAAACAAGGGCAAGTTGTCGCCCCGTTACATTGGGCCGTTTCAGATTCTGGAAAGGCTTGGTCCAGTTGCCTATAGAGTTTCTTTGCCACCGGGATTCGAACAAATCCATAATGTGTTTCATGTGTCGATGTTGAGGGGTTGTCTCCGAGACCCGTTCCATGTGATTAATTATCACCGGGTAGCTTTGGATGAAAATATGAAGAACGCTAAATGGCCGGAACGAATTGTTGACCGACAAGTGAAGCAACTGAGAAACAAGTCCATCCCAATGGTGAAAGTTGAGTGGAAAGAACACTATGGGATGGATGCCACGTGGGAAAAAGAGGAGGAAATGCGACTACGCTATCCACATTTGTTTCCCGACAAAGGTAAATTAAGTTTGGAGGACCAAACTTCCTAAAGGGGGGAAGACTATGACAACCCTGTCCCTTATTATGCTAATTGGTCCTTAATGTGAATATGATTATGTGTTTGATATGAATTTGTGTGCCATTATGTGAAAATATGTGGTTTTGAATTTCTATCTGTTCACCGTAGGAATATCTGTTTGATTATCTACTTTGGAATTTAAATTGAAGGCCTTATCGGCCACAGAAACTGAAATTGATTGCGCCATTGTGATTGGCATAATTTTTAGAGCCTACGGTGAAATTTAATTGGAAATTGGTTAGGATCAGATTAAATTGATTTAATTAATCAATTTAGTGCTCAAATATCTAATATTAAATTAATGTGACTTAGTGGGGTTATATAACGGCCATTACACTCTCAATCCTTCTCTTTTGTGTTCATTTGGCTGATATTAATTCTTGAACGAGATGGTAAGGGTCGGTTAGAGAGAGAGAGCTCAAATATTGGAGCTTTGATCATTGAAGCTTGAATATTTGAAGGCCAACTCTAGATTTGACCATAGATTTGAAGAATTGAGCCTCTAGGTAAATGAATTCATGAGTTTAATGTTGTAAATTGTGAATTAAAGTTTGATGAATGGTTAAGAACATGAATTAGTTTGATTATAAGGAAATTGAGTTGTATTTGTTGAATTTAAAGTCAATAGATGCATGCATGTAGGAAATTGCTATGAATTTCCATATTTGAGCACAATGTGTTTGATCCATGTTGAATTTTTGGTTTAAGTCCATGTATTTGATCATCTTTTCACCAATTAAGTTGAGGATATTGTGTATATTTCATATGCAAGTGCAAATCATGGGAGTTTGAGTCTTGCATGTTTGAATCTAGTGTGTTGGTGATGAGTTTGAGTTATTTGAAACATGCATGTGATTAAATTGTGAAATTGAGCGTCATTGTGTTGTAATTTGGTGTTTAAACCATGTTAGAATATGTATATGTGAAGTTTGAGCTAAAATCGTGCATTTGGAACCTTTGACCATCAAATTGAAGCCCAAGAACATGTTCTGGAATTTTCCAAAATTTTGATGTCTGCTCGAACTGAGAAACCGCCGCTCGAGAATGAAATTCGTGTTCCCAGTATTTTCTGCAGACATGGTGTCTGCTCGAGCTGGATGTTCACGCTCGAGCAGGGAGCCATGTAGAGAGGCCTTCCGCTCGAGCGCCAGAGTTCGCAATCGAGCGTAAATTTGACATATCCAATACTTTTGCAGGCCTCGTGGGTTTGCTCAAGCGGGAAAGTCCACGCTCAAGCGGGGACCTTGTTTTCTGAAATTGTGAAAAGACATTTTCTGTTTCATTTTCTATTCTCTTTCACTTCCAAATACTCTTAGGCATGCATTGAGCATTGTAATTGAGTTAAAGAGATAAGAATGAAGCCTAAAGAGGAAAAGGTGAATTTAGAATGGATCGAATTGTTGTAACCCTTTTGTGTTCAAGGAATGTGTAGGGTCGAGCTCTAGGGCAAACCAACCAACCGATCACTGTGAGTAATATCTTAATAGAGATATCTGAAATATGTTGTTGTCCAATTGCTTACTTCTATGTAAGTTTTATAAGTTCAGTGATTCGATTGGTGGACAATGTTTGCCATACCAAATGAGTGGGCTAAAGGCTAGTCTGATCTGAATAATAGAATGAATGGGCCGGAGGTTGTTTTGACATGAATAAATGGGCCAGAGGCCGTTTTGACATGAATACATTGGCCGGAGGCCGCTTTGACATGAATGAATGGGCCGGAGGCCGTTTTGACATGAATGAATGGGCCGGAGGCCGTTTTGACATGAATGAATGGGCCGGAGGCTGTTTTGACATGAATAAATGGGCCGGAGACCGTTTTGACATGAATGAATGGGTCGGAGGCCGTTTTAACATGAATGAATGGGCCGGAGGCCATTTTGACATGAATAAATGGGCCGTAGGCCGTTTGACATGAATGAGTGGGCCAGAGGCCGTTTCGATATGAACGAATGAATGGGCCAAAGGCCAGTTTTTCATCTGAATGGGCCAAAGGCCATTTTGCCACAAATGAAAGTTTGAATAGGCCAAAGGCCAGTTTGGTTGGAACCACAGTCATTTGACCTGACCTAAATTGTGTATATATGTTAAATAGAAATATGAATTGGGCCTAAGGCCGTTTGAAGCATGATGTTCTACATATCATCCGTATAGCTTCTTTAATTGATATTATTCACTGGGCTTTCACTCACGCTCATTCATGTGTTTGTAGGTGAGCCAAGAGAAGCCCAAACCCAGCCCCAGTGAAGTCTATGAGGAACAACAATGGTTTTGAAGAGTCAACCCTTACGTCTCACGCACGAGACTCGTCTTCGCCTTTTTGTCATTCTGTTTATTGTCATGTGGGCAAAGTCTTTGAAGATGTTATATATAGTTTTCTTGGGTTGACTTAGACTTATATGATCCTGTATGTACAGAACCTTGTGTAGTACATATTTTGTTGTGAGTTATTAATGTGCATATGTATGGTTGTTATGATGTGCCATGTAAGCACAGCTCTATGGACAAAGTTTTAAATTGCTTCCGCTTGGCCCCCATTAACTCTGTTAAAATACGTTTGGTTTGGTTTGAGGCCGTAGGTAATCTCATGATTACTGGCCGGTTATGTCCTTAACTCGCGAGGGCGGGTTCGGGTCATGGCAAAAGGCCTCGATGGTGACTAAGAGGCCTTTCGACAAAGATCAGATCATGTTGATTATTCGGAATCTGCATGGCAAGTTGCTGGAGAAGATGATCGTTCTACCTTTGTTTACATTTCCAGACATTCATGGAATGGGGGTTCAAATAGTGGATGCCATCCGACAAGGGATCTTTGCAGAAGATAATGAGCCTTTGAAGAAGAATGTTGGTTGCAGTTGCAATGCTGCTACTGATGGTAGCACCACTGCAAAATGCTCAGAAGTAAACACTATCACCACTTCCCTCAATGGCCAAAAACTAACCACTTCAAATCGGCCCCAAGCCCAAAATTTCCATCCTCTTTACATGAGTCTCTCTCAAGCTTTGAAAATGTTGCGAGAAGAAGGGCACCTAGAACTCCTAGAACCCCAACCCCTTTCAAATCCTCTTCCACTAAGATATGACCTAGCTAAATACTGTGTCTATCCACAACAACACAGTCATGATACGAACCATTGCATCCGCTTTCATCATAAGATTCAGGATCTTATTGACGAAGAGACCATAACTCCACCAAAAGGACCTTGGGCTAGTACTGACCCGTCATCTCTGCATCTCAATCAAATCCATATACTGCCATCCGGCTGCAACCCCAGAATAGACATCACCCCAGCCCATCTACCCAAGCCTGAGGTGTTTATCATGGAAAGCATGGACTTATGCATGATGAATGCACTGGAACTGCAATCATCTCAAACCCGTGAACCCACTACTTCTGAGCTGATGGGAATGATCGAAGATCTTCAGAGAACTATGACAGATCTGGCCTTTGGGATATTGGCTCCGTCATCGACCACATCACATACTAGAAATTTCACACCAAGAGGGTCTCCAATCTTGGGGCAAGCTGCGATTGAAAATGGTCAACCCAAAGCCATCTCAGATCTGGGTGGTGGCATGTCGACAACAATAGGGCTCCGCTCTGATATAGCGACCCAATCCCTTGGCAAAGTGGATCCAAGTGGTAAGAACAAGATAGGGGCAGGCATTGATCCCTATGAACACCTTCTGTGGGCTGTTGAGGCTTTGAAAGCCAAAGGACTGAACAAACAGCAAGTGCTCGCAGTTGTTGCAAAAACTGTGGATGACACTTTCGCCACTCGAAATGAGGGCAGTTTGAATCAAGGGGCAAGCCGGGAGAAGGGCCATTGTACCAGAAACGTTCCTTTCAGCTCTAATCCTGCACTCAGAAGAGATCAGTAGACCCAGTCCGTGCCTACCAATCCCTTTGTTGGGGCATCCAGTAAAAATCCACAAACCTCGAAGTACCAACCCTGAGGTCAGAGGGTCTTCCATGCCCTCTCTATGACTTTATCCAAAGCTTTCCAAATCCTTGTTGGACAAGGACATCTCAAACCCCTTGAGCCTCGGCCTCTGCCGAATAAACTTCCTGCCTCCCATGATCCGGCCAAGTACCGTGTCTTCCATCAACAAGCCGACCATGACACTGACATGTGTTTTCGTCTTCGCCACGAAATATAACATCTGATTGATAAGGAGGTCATTGTCATGCTAGGTCCTACAAAGTCTATCAGCACGGGATCGATGAACTTGGGGATAATATGATATGATCAGGGGGATGAACCACCTGCGGATGGCACCCAGTTTACTTCCGATGTGATGGATGGCCCGCACTGTTTTGAGCATTGTACAAATGCTAGTTTTTGTACTTTCTGACTTGGGTATTGGGTCACTCTTGTTATTTTGTATTGAGTCAGTCCCTTTGTGCTGAGTCAGTCGCGTCAGTCTTGTTGTATCGAGTCTGTCTTGTTGTGTCAGAGTCAGGTGATTTTGGGGGGGTATTACCTCAGACATCACTTGCTTGTTTTATGTTTGTCTTTTTGCTTTCCTTTGAGTCTGTTTCTGCCTTGAAGCCAGTTGCGCCAACAGATTTGAATGAAACAGCAGTGATTTTTTACCCGTTTTGCATTTGTTTTTGCCTTGGAGCCAGTTGTGCCAGAAGATTTGAATGAAACGGCAATGCTTTTAACCTACTTTTCTCTGCCCTGAAATCATTGCATTGGCCTAAGTTTTTCAAAACTTTTTGAACACTGTGATGAAAACGAAGATGAAGGAATTCCTCAGGATTTGCAAAAATTTGATCAATTGAGAGAAAGAGGGGCATGCTAAGCCCTTAATGAATGAGATCATGTTTGTTAATGTGAGTACTGAGAAGGATCATGGCTTGATCCAGATTGGTTCTACATTGTCATCAGCTCGAGCGACTAGTCACTTTCTTAAAAGATTTCAAAAAATGTTTTGCGTCGTCCTGTGAAGACATGTGTGGAATCGCTCTTGAGATTGTGCAGCATCGGATCGTTTTCAGCCTCAAGACTTAACCCCTTTGCTTTCAAACCTTGAACTTCGATTCAGAATGTTCAAAGGTCAACCATAATGTGAGGCTTGTATGGCCAGATTTGAAGCAACCCATGAACTAGGGGCAAGAAGGTCAGATATGATCAAAAGAAAGGGTGTAAACCTAAATGAGAAGCAGCCCTTGAACTAGGGGCAAAAAATGTCAAATTTTCTCGAAGAGTCAAAAATTGGGACATTTCTCAAGCTAACGAAGACTGGCAAGAAAGCCAAATCCCATAATGGAGGAGAGAAAAAAGTTTTTACTGAAGGACAACTGAGTTCCTATCCACAATACTAGGGGCAAATTCAGCCCCCATTGGATGAACATCTATATCATCAGCGAACAACAGCCATTCTCCTGGATTTAGATGGCTTCGAGATCTCAAACCGATCAACATGGACAAAGCTACACTTTTACCCTTGAGAGGCTCGCTGGGCCGAAAACCCGAAAGGGCGACCCAGGCAAAAGTTAGAGAAAATGAAAAAGAAAAGAAAAGAAAAAATGAAAAGAAAAAAACAAAAAGAAAAAAAAATGCAAAAAAGGCAAAGAGAAAGAAAATGAAAAAATGAGAAGAAATGAAAAGAATTGAAAAGAAAAGAAGAACATAGCTCGCAAGGTCAAAAACCCAGAAAGGGTGTCCTTGGCAAAAGTTAGAGCACAAAAGGAGAGGTTAATAGCCGAGTGTACCTTAACCCCGGAACTACGTCAAGCTTGATTCCCATGTTTGGGATACGTAGGCAACTTCATTCTGAAGTCCAGCCATAAATACTTCCAAATCGACTGTGTCCGTGTAATGGTTCTGATCATCTTTGTCTTCTCTGCATCCGAGAGTTCGGTTGTGATCGTCACTTTGAGGACTAAATATAGTGTGCTGCGGTGTCATTCAAACAATGGGCAAATTTCCATCGCTGTGCAATGCCCTTTATCCAAGGGGCACTTTTTCATTGTTTTGGATCTGAGGTTGTGCATCTCGAGAGTAGGTTCCGTGTTCGTTGAGCAGTGGCCATTTGCAAAAATAGTTTTGAGAATTTTTAATGAAGTTGACTAATTTTCTCAAAAATTACTCCATTTTTTTCCAAAGCTGGACCATTTTCTTGGACCCAAAAAAGGAAAATTCTCAGTGCTCATAGCTTGACTTGCATGATTTCAAATCAGAAAATTGAACAAGTGTGTAAATCCAATTCTCATATTGGTCAAAATTGTTTTCGTAGAAAGCCAAAATAAAAAATGGTCAAAACAATGAACTAGGGGCACAGTTGAGTCAGGTTCCCTGTCAATTCCCCCATTGTCAGCATACCTGCCAGAAACAGGCACCATACTTGCCAAAAATGGGCACCTTGTTCGCCAGAAAAGGGCACAATCAAAGTTAACAGCAAAAGGGCAAAAAGCTCTCTCATCCTCCAAAACAGCGAGGTATTAAGTCAAGTGCGAAGCACAAACTAGAATGGATCAAGATATTCCACTCTCTCATCTAGACAGGTCTGATCACATCCAAACTGGCCAAGGGCATCATCAACCAATGTCAACTGCGGATCTACTGCACATACTGTCGTAACCCCTCTATGGGAAAGCCCACTGTTCTGAGCGGAACAAAGAGAATCTAGCAGAATGCTAGGGGCAAGAGCCCACAACTTCTTGTTTATCAATGAACCACCCAGGGGAGGGATAAAAAAAATGAGAGATTGAAGAATAGAGAGATGTGTGCTAAGAGAAAAGTGAAAAGGGATTTTCAGAGAAAAAAAGATTGAGTGTCAGAGTGATGTGAGAATCACAAATCAGAAAAGAGTGGGAAACAACCCGAAGAAACAGGCTCCTTGTGCATATTTGAGTCTTGTGTTTTGTTGTGTTTTGTCTGTCTTGATTCTTGTTTTGAGTCGTTTCGAGTGTCAATAGATGTTTTTAGGTTGTTTTACCTTTGTTTTCCATTGTTGAGTCATTTTTGCTATGGTCAGTCGTAGGCTCAATACCCAATTGAGAACCCTTTACTCATTTCAATTTCAAAGTTAAGATCGTTTTGTGCTTGGAGTGCTATGCCATTCTCCATATTTGTGCAAAGCAGGATTCGTTCTTTCATAAAACTACAGGGTTCAACCCAGGTCATGTGAGAACAGTAAAACAAGGACCTATCTGAAGCTATTTAGGTTTCGGACTGCAAAGCAAAAAAAAAAAAGAGCGAAAATTGGAGCATTTGAGTTTGTTTCAACTTCTGTAAATTCCGAGATTGTATTTCGAATGTACCTCCTCAAGCCTTGTCAATGCTCCGAAGTATGAGTGTGTCTCTACTGCAAGCTCAAGCCTACTTCAAATCTAGAAAGGCGATCAAAACTGCTCTCCCTGAGCATCGTCCCTCCCAGGGGCATCTTGGCTGTGTTTGCAATGAGTTCCTAGGAGACCAACTAAGACGGTGGAAACTAGAGTTCGAATGGCTGATGCCTAGAGCGGAAAGGTTAGGGATTTCTGAGACTAGAGTCTGGCTCAAATACCTAGGGGTGTATCCCCAGCTTGAAATCTGTATGGAAGCCCCATAGGTTGAGGTAGCGTATATGCGCCTCAATTCTGGATACTGAACCAACCTAGTCTGCCACCCCGTTGGAGAATAGAGAAAGTTATGAATATGGTCAGGAAGAAAAACGGCATCCAAAGTGTTCTACGTGAAGAATCATTGTCAGCATATCAGAACCTTTATACTGTGAGTTGATGGAAAGAGTTCAAAGAACGCAAGGTAAGAGTTCGAGGAACACAAGGGGAGATCTCCATCAGAGTAGAGTGGTTCATCGCCACTCACCCCATAAGGTGCTTTCTAAAGCGCCGCTTTGTTTGTTTATTGCATTCCCTAGACATCATGCTCTACATTACTTGTAACATGTATCATATCATCACACATATTGCATAAATGCATCTTGTACTATACTTATTCTTGTTGTCGCATAGAATATACACGTTATATTGGATGTACATCATTGATCCTTTTGCATAGAGTATGTACATTGCATGGAGCACGTTTTAACCATGCTTGCATAGAATGTGCACTTCTCACCTTGGCCTGAAATGCGCATCTTAATGTTGCATGGAGCATACATTTCTTGCACTTGCCTTGCTATGCATGTCTCATGAGCATTGTCATGCACACTTTACTTGCGCTGTCATGCACACTCTAGTTGCATTGTCATGCACATACCACTTGCGTTGTCACGCACACTCGTTGCATTGTCATGCACCTCTTTGCTTGCGTTGTCAGGCGCACTCTATTTGCATTGTCATGCACCTCTTTACTTGCATTGTCACGCACACTCCACTTGAATTGTTATGCACCGTTCCAATTGCATTGTTATGCACCGTTTCACTTGCATTGTTATGCATATTCCCCTTGCATTGTTACGCACCGTTTTCCTTGCATTGTTATGCACTATTCTACTTGCATTGTTATGCACCATTCCACCTGCAATGTTATGCACCGTTTCACTTGCATTGTTATGCACATCTCCCATGCATTGTTATGCACCTTTCCATTGGCATCATATGTGCGCGCGTTTATCTTCTATTGAAATTGTATCTTGATGTAACGCTGAACATGTGTTTCTACTATATTGTATCTGTTGAGTTACTTTCTCATTCATGCACAATATTGTATGTGTGAAGTCCCCAAAATATGTATTCATTTTAAAAATCCTAACGTTGAATTATTTTCTTAAAGCCCCTCGGTTACTTGAATTAATTCGAATCTTGTTGGTTAGCATTACTATTTTTATTTTTTATTGAAACAGGAATTACCCTAGCCGGATTAAGTTCCCTAACCTAATTTAATTCTACCTAAGTTACATGTATTTAACTCCAAGCCCTCACTCTTTATTTAAATTCAAAACTTACCCAAAAACTAGTACTTGTACCTTGTACCTTGAAGTACCATCAATCTTGTAAGATATATATATATACACCTTGAAGAGTGTGCCCTAGGACCAAAAGTAATAAAATAATAACCCCATCACACTCCCCCAAGGGCTGCCACCCTAGGAAGAAGAGAAGAGCCAAATTTCAAGATTCATGATCATGATATTCTGGGAAACCCAAAACCTAGTACCCTAGACCTAGGATGATGTTCCCTATACTAGTTACCTTTCAACTAAAAATCAACTAAATAATGCCTAATCCTATGATTTAGCACCTTAGTTACTCCTACCCCATTAGACCCCAAGCAAAATCCTAACCTTTCCATCCATTTTCAACTAGTGGGCTTTTTTTTCCTTTTACACCAAATTGCCTATATACACCAACCTCCCCTAGCTTGGCAAGACACAAACACCACACCCACACACACACACACACACATTCGGCTAGAGAGAGGGAGGAGAGCAAGAGAGAGAAGTCTAGAAGAAGAAGAGGAAGGAAGAAGAGAGCTTTATTGTGCAAAGCTTAGTAGGTGAGCCACAAACACAACCTTCTCTTTCATTTTCCTTTTTTTCAATACATGTTTCTAAAGGTTCTAAATAATATTTTCAGAACTCCTATTACTAAGTTCTTATGTTAAAAATGCTAAGGGTTGAGTATTGATTCCATCTCTCTTGTATTTTCCCCATTTTGGTCCAAAACCATCTTCTTCTTCTTTTTGTACCAATATCTCAACTTTTCAAAGGCACTCCTTCAAACAAATTTTATGAGTTAAATATATGATAGTTAGCATATTTTCTTCACTAAAGAAATGAAACTTTCCCTTGGTGGAACCCATTTTTCATAAATCTTATTGTTTTGGGCAAAGTACCCTAGAATCTGTTTTTGCAGCCCACTTCCAGAAATTCTAGAAAAATGTATAAAATTATTCTAACCTCTATTTTATGTCAAAACCTTCCTTAAGGTGTTATATTTTAACTAAAATTGGTTTCATCGAAAAACATTAAGCGGTTTGCAAGAACATCAATTTTTCGTAACGGTCGACGGATCTGGACAGAATCTGGACAGCGCTGGAATATTTTCTAAACAACTTAAAATCTGGAAAAGCGATTCCATTTTCGAAAAATGTTCTAGAAACTAGATTAAATCCTCTACGAACCATAGGAAGGCCAAGTCCGGTGACGGATCTAAAATAGTCCTTTCATTTTAATCTTTATGAGATATTAAATCTAGAAATTTTGTTATGCATGGATGTTTTATGCCATGTATTCATGAAAATGTTTATTTGTTCGTGATCATATCCTGGCATGATATTGTATGTGTTATGTTATGTTCTTCATCTTCTTCACCTTATTGATACATGCCTGTGTGGATATTTTTATCTTGTTAAGTTGCCTAACCTTGATGTAAAATATTTAACTCAACGGGAAACCTAACGGGGAGGGTATTGGGTTTTCGAGCACTTGAGTAATGAAAAGATGAGAATATGTGATTTATGGATTGTTGGGATGCGTTCCCTATTTGAAGTTAAAGTCTTGCGCAAGTGGTTTTCGGAACCCTTGAACAGAGCGGTTGTATTTGGACCCTAGGTGGTTTGGTCTAAGGAGGGATTCGGGCAAGGCCCTATTTTACCGTCTCTTTTGAGGCCCTGCGGTTGGCCCTACATGGTACATAACCGTTGGTAGGCATCCGAGGTTAGGTCTGCAACAAAGTAGCAAAAGAGGGGCCATACCGAATAATCCGTGTCCGATTCTTGTGGTTGGGATGACGAAATCTCTTTGGGGGATTTCTAGTTGCTAACAACCTAACTTAACCCTTTATTTATTTATTTATTTATTTGAGTATTATGCTTTATTACTTGATGTTATAATGGTGATTGTGTGTTGGACTAGGAAAATGGGGTAGGGTGTGTGTGTGTTTACTGGGCATTCAAAGCACACGGCGTATCATGCCAGGTGACGAAGCGGAACTCATAGCTGGAGACGACGAGCCTGAAACTTTTGAAGACTTTTGGCTATCCTAGAAAAATTAGAAGTTTCTTTTTGGATGTTTTGTAAAGACTCATTTGAATACTTAAGCTTTCTTTTGGAGTGCAATGTAATGGAACCATCTTTTGAGTTATATATATTGTGATTGTTATGTATTTATATTCCATGTATGAACCTTATAGTTGCTTAAGAGACCTTCTGTCAATACCTTTTAAGATCTGTCAAAAGGGCAGTGCGCTTCCTAAGAAAGCTGGACTTAGACGGGAGGCTAATTTGACTCCTCCGGCGATCTGGGATCTTACTTGGTTATTGACCATAGGACTCATTAGTGACTCTCCCTTGACTGCAACCAATAGTGTAGAACGGGGGCGTCACCGCTTGGTATCAGAGCGTAGGCTCAACCCTTAACCCTCGTAATCCTATACGCGACTCTAGAAGTCCTTACCCCTTATCTTATTTTATTCTATCCGGCTATTATATGAAGATTAACTAATAAAAATCTTTTCCACCTTAGGATGTCATCGGGAGGCTATCCAGGACGCGGAGTTAGTACCAACTCGTGGGGTGTTTTCCGTATGCAAGGAAGGAGGGCCATGTCTGTCAGCCCCTACTTAGCCACCGACGCTGTGAAATCACCGCCAAGGAAATGATCAAGACCGAGATACGTAAGGTGTAGACGTAGTACTCCCGCTATACGAGGATGCAGAAGAGGTCTCTGGTGTGGCGCCGCCTACAATTTCTGAGCCGGGCAGCAAAGAAGACGATCCGAATGGAGCAAGATGAACAGAGGATAGACTCCTTGATACACCGAGCTTTGACCACCATAGCACCGACTCAGGCTGAAAGCCACGAATCTTGTTATCACGGGCCAGGCGACAATCAACCAATGGATATGGAGCATCCACCAGAGCAGCAAGGAGCAAACCCAGCCTACCCTATTGAGGTGTCATCTGATCACAATCCTCCCGCACCAATGTACACCCCCTGCTCTCCGGACCAAGCCACCGACTCCGCTGATGAAGACCCAAAAGAAGACTTTGATTGGTCGGGAAACGAGAACTAAATCGAGGGATAGTAAAACTAGACTTTTGTAAGACACGCTAATGGGGATCCTTAGAATAAGATAGCCTGAACCTTGTAATGCGTAGAAGCTCTTTGAATGTAACTCCGATGTAGGAGCCCTTTAGTAATGATGCCTATTATAATATATGAATGATGTGTTGATCTATGTTATTGACTGTTACTTGCTTTAGTGCACCCTAAGGAAATTGAACCTCTATTTCAAATCTAAGTAGTAAGATTTTATTTTATTTTTCTAAGACTGGAAACTAACTCATCACGTACCATGAATAGAATGGTGGACACGCGAGCTAATGGCTATACCGAAACCAGCAACAATGTACAAAACTGTCCCAGAAATCAACACGGACCCATCCCCGCAGGGGCTAACATCCCCAATAAACTAGGTCATCAAATTTTGGAGGAACTAGGGAAAATAAGGAACAATTGGCAGAATGAGAGGACTCGACTCTTTTCTGAGTTTCAGAAGCAGAGGCCCCCAAAGTTCACAGGCGTACCAGACCCGAAGGTAGCTGAAAATTGGCTCCGACAGATAGAGAAAATGCTAGACACTATGGGCATAACCGAGGCTGCTGATAGAATAGCTTTGGCAGTATTCGAGCTGGATGATGAGGCTGACCATTTGTGGGAGTTAATCAAGAATACTCGTGACGTAGCGAGCCTATCATGGAACCAGTTCAGGAAACTATACCTAAATAAATATTTCCCAAGTACTATCCATCGAGAACGAGTCAAGGAATTCCAAAACCTGGAGCAAGGAAGTATGACCGTGACCCAGTATGCTACAAAATTTGAAGAGCTAGCCCGATGCGTAACCAGATACGTAGCAAATGATGAAGAGAAAGCAAGGATGTTCGAGTGGGGACTAGACCTTACAATCAGGCGAAGAGTCCTTTCGCAACGACTCCCCTCATATGCCGAGGTGCTGGAAACGGCATTAGAATCTGAAAGGGAAATGAACGACGCCAGGAAGGCTTGGAACAAGAGAAAATGGAGTCAGGCGTCTATAGGACCTCAAAGGAACCAGAAAGGAAGCGTGACCTCAAAGCCCTACTTCAGACCACAACCACAACAGCAACGACAGCAACCGCAGCAACAAATCCAGAGAGGAGGCTATCAACAAAGGCTGGTGGGACAAATCCAGTGTTTTCATTGCCAACAATTAGAGCACAAAAAAAGCAAATGCCCCCAACTCCCTCCATCGGGATACCAAGGAGGAGGTTCCGGAGCAAATGCCCAGGCATTAGGTGGGCAGAAGCCTTGGACAAATAAGACAGGATCTACTGGGCAGCAGCACCAGAGGAGTGGAGGAACTCAGAATGCCAAGACCAGTGGCAACCAGAAGGCAACCGTCAGAGTCTTTGCCCTGCAAGAGGAAGAAGCGGACCTGTCCGTAATTGAGGGTAATTTAGTACTATACAATTCTTGGGTGCATGTTTTATTTGATACCAGTGCGTCACATTCTTTCATATCCTCTGCTTGTGCTAAGTCGTTAGAACTTGTATGTGAGCCCTTAGCAATTGCCTTAAGCGTGATGTCACCTATGGGAGGATGTGTTCGGGTAGGATCGATCTGTAAGGACTGTAAGATAGGGATGTCGAACCTACGCTTCACTTGCGATCTTCGTATCATGGAAATGTCGGACTTCGACTCATCTTGGGCATGGATTGGTTGTCCGCCCACCGAGCGGTGATTGAGTGTCGTCAGAAGAAAATAGTAGCTCATACACAGGATGGAACACGTTTCCAGTTTAACGGGGGATAGACAAGACCCCATGGTTTCAACAAAATATCGGATGCAGTAACGCGATCAACTTGAGGGTAGGATAGCAAGCCTAATTGTAAATGAGGAAGGCCAAGCCGAAAAAGAACTTCCGCGCGTAGTATGCGATTATGAAGATATATTTCCTACGGAATTACCAGGATTGCCGCCAACCCGGGAAGTAGACTTTAGCATCGAGCTGCAACCTGGGACTACCCCAATATCCATGGCTCCGTATCGTATGGCACCAGCAGAACTACGAGAATTGAAGACATATCTACAGGAATTGCTCGAGAGAGGATTCATTAGGCCAAGTACTTCGCTATGGGGAGCACCCGTGTTGTTTGCTAAAAAGAAAGATGGGTCGTTGAGGCTATGCATCGATTATCGTCAATTCAATCGAGTCACAATTAAGAACCGATACCCACTCCCAAGGATTAATGATCTTTTAGACCAACTTAGAGGCTCAAGGTGCTATTCAAAGATTGATCTCAGGTCAGGTTACCATCAACTACGAGTCAAGGAGGTGGATATACCAAAGACTGCCTTTCGTACTAGATATGGCCACTATGAGTTTCTAGTAATGCCCTTCAGACTAACCAATGCACCGGCAGTATTCATGAGCCTAATGAATAAGATTTTTAAACCATACCTTGACCAGTTTGTAGTAGTATTCATTGATGACATCTTGGTATATTCAAGGTCTGAAGAAGAGCATGAGCAACATTTAAGGACTATTCTTCAAGTTCTTAGGGATAATCAGTTATATGCCAAGGCGAGTAAATGTGAGTTCTGGTTGAATGAAGTAAAGTTCTTAGGGCATGTGGTATCAGAGAATGGGATTGTGGTGGATCCAACCAAGGTGGAGGCAGTATTAGATTGGAGGCAACCAAAGACCATGTCAGAAATCCGCAGCTTCTTAGGATTGGCCCGTTATTACCGGAGGTTCATCCAAGATTTCTCCAAACTAGCTAAACCAATGACTCATTTGACACAAAAGGGAGTAAAGTGTGAGTGGGACGAAGCTTGCGAAAAATCTTTCCAAGAGCTAAAGAAGAGGTTAACTAGTGCGCCAATTTTGACCATCCCAGAACGAGAAGACGGGTACACTGTGTATTGCGATGCGTCTAAAGGGAGTAAGTTACATGTTTTTAACTCCAAGCCCTCACTCTTTATTTAAATTCAAAACTTACCCAAAAACTAGTACTTGTACATTGTACCTTGAAGTACCATCAATCTTGTAAGATATATATATATACACCTTGAAGAGTGTGCCCTAGGACCAAAAGTAATAAAATAATAACCCCATCACACTCCCCCAAGGCCGGCCACCCTAGGAAGAAGAGAAGAGCCAAATTTCAAGATTTATGATCATGATATTCTAGGAAACCCAAAACCTAGTACCCTAGACCTAGGATGATGTTCCCTATACTAGTTACCTTTTAACTAAAAATCAACTAAATAATGCCTAATCCTATGATTTAGCACCTTAGTTACTCCTATCCCATTAGACTCCAAGCAAAATCCTAACCTTTCCATCTATTTTCAACTAGTGGGCTTTTTTGTCCTTTTACACCAAATTGCCTATATATACCAACCTCCCCTAGCTTGGCAAGACACAAACACCACACCCACACACACACACACACATTCGGCTAGAGAGAGGGAGGAGAGCAAGAGAGAGAAGTCTAGAAGAAGAAGAGGAAGGAAGAAGAGAGCTTTTTTGTGCAAAGCTTAGTAGGTAAGCCACAAACACAACCTTCTCTTTCATTTTCCTTTTTTTCAATACACGTTTTTAAAGGTTCTAAATAATGTTTTCAGAACTTTTATTACTAAGTTCTTATGTTAAAAATGCTAAGGGTTGAGTATTGATTCCATCTCTCTTGTATTTTCCCCATTTTGGTCCAAAACCATCTCTTTTTTTGTACCAATCTCTCAACTTTTCAAAGGCACTCCTTCAAACAAATTTTCTGAGTCAAATATATGATATTTAGCATATTTTCTTCACAAAAGAAATGAAACTTTCCCTTGGTGGAACCCCTTTTTCATAAATCTTCTTGTTTTGGGCAAAGTACCCTAGAATCTGTTTTTGCAGCCCACTTCCAGAAATTCTAGAAATATTTATAAAATTATTCTGGACCTCTATTTTATGTAAAAACCTTCCTCAAGGTGTTAGCTTTTAAATAAAATTGGTTTCATCGAAAAACATTAAGCGGTTTGCAAGAAAATCAACTTTTCGTAACGGTCGACGGATCTGGACAGAATCTGGACAGCGCTGGAATATTTTCTAAATAACTTAAAATCTGGAAAAGCAATCCCACTTCTGAAAAATGTTCTAGAAACTAGATTAAATCCTCTACGAACCATAGGAAGGCCAAGTCCGGTGAAGGATCTAAAATAGTCCTTTCATTTTAATCTTTATGAGATATTAAATCTAGAAATTTTGTTATGCATGGATGTTTTATGCCTTGTATTCATGAAAATGTTTATTTGTTCGTGATCATATCCTGGCATGATATTGTATGTGTTATGTTATGTTCTTCATCTTCTTCACCTTATTAATGCATGCTTGTGTGGATATTTTTATCTTGTTAAGTTGCCTAACCTTGATGTAAAATATTTAACTCAACGGGAAACCTAACGGGGAGGGTATTGGGTTTTCGAGCACTTGAGTAATGAAAAGATGAGAATATGTGATTTATGGATTGTTGGGATGCGTTCCCTATTTGAAGTTAAAGTCTTGCGCAAGTGGTTTTCGGAACCCTTGAACGGAGCGGTTGTATTCGGACCCTTGGTGGTTTGGTGTAAGGAGGGATTCGGGCAGGGTCCTATTTTACCGTCTCTTTTGAGGCCCTGTGGTTGGCCCTACATGGTACATAACCGTTGGTAGGCATCCGAGGTTAGGTCTGCAACAAAGCAGCAAAAGAGGGGGCATACCCAATAATCCGCGTCCGATTCTTGTGGTTGGGAGGACGAAATCTCTTTGGGGGATTTCTAATTGCTAACAACCTAACTTAACCCTTTATTTATTTATTTGAGTATTATGCTTTGTTACTTGATGTTATAATGGTCATTGTGTATTGGACTGGGAAAAAAGGGTAGGGTGTGTGTGTGTTTATTGGGCATTCAAAGCTCACGGCGTGTCATGCCAGGTGACGAAGCGGAACTCATAGCTGGAGACGACGAGCCTGAAACTTTCGAAGACTTTTGGCTATCCTAGAAAAATTAGAAGTTTCTTTTTGGATGTTTTGTAAAGACTCATTTGAAGACTTAAGCTTTCTTTTGGAGTGTAATGTAATGGAACCATCTTTTGAGTTATATATATTGTGATTGTTATGTATTTATATTCTATGTATGAACCTTATCGTTGCTTATGAGACCTTGTGTCAATACCTTTTAAGATCTGTCAAAAGGGCAGTGCGCTGCCTAAGAAAGCTGGACTTAGAAGGGAGGCTAATTTGAGTCCTTCAGCAATCTGGGATCTTACTTAGTTATTGACCATAGGACTCATTAGTGACTCTCCCTTGACTGCAACCAATAGTATAGAACCGGGGCGTCACAGTATGTACGGTTCATTTAAAGCTGGCACAGCCAGGCGATATTAGATGTGCGATTCATTCAGAGAAGTTCCATTTAAGATTGATTATGTTTAGTGTATCTATCACACATGTTCATTTTGTGCATCTATCGCACTTACATCTATTATACATGCTCACTTTGTGCATCTAGCGCACTCATTCACTTTGTGCATCCAGCACACAATTTCGTTACAATTGCGTATTTATGGTACAGTCTCGTACCTATTTCTTGTGTCTCAAGACGTATGAAGTGCGACCCTGGGCAGGTTTTATCTCGGGATGCGTGAAGCGCAAGCTTGAGCAGTTTTTGGACCTCTTCTTATGATTTCAGCTTGGTTAGAGTATTCCTTTCCTCACACGATTTCGGCGTGTTTGAAATGTATCTCATGATGCGTAAAGCGCGGCCCTGGGCGAGTTGTATCTCGGGATGTGTGGGACACAAGCCCAGGTGGTTTTTCTTGTATCTCCGGACGCGTGAAGCGCGGCCCTGGGCGTGTTTTATCTCGGGACGCGTGAAGTGTGAGCCCAAGCGGTTATTTTTGGACCTCTTCTCACGATTTCAGCGTGGTTAGAGTGTACCTTTCCTCTCACGATTTTAGCGTGTTTGGAATTCATCTTAGGACACGTGAAGCACAAGCCCAAGCGGTTGTTTTCGGACCTCTTCTCACAATTTCAGCGTGGTTAGAGTGTTCTTTCCTTAAACGATTTCAGCGTGTTTGGAATTTATCTCAGGACACGTGAAGCACGGCCTTGGGCGTGTTTTATCTCAGGACGTGTGAAGTGCGAGCCCGAGCGGTTGTTTTCGGACCTCTTCTCACGATTTCAGAATGGTTAGAGTGTTCCTTTCCTCTCACGATTTCAGTGTGTTTGGAATTCATCTCAGGACGCGTGAAGTGCGAGCCCGAGCGGTTGTTTTCGGACCTCTTCTCACGATTTCAGCGTATTTGGAATTTTTCTCAGGACATGTGAAGTGCGACCCTGGGCGTGTTTTTATCTCAGGACGCGTGAAGCGCGAGCCCGAGCGATTGTTTTTGCACCTCTTCTCACGATTGCAGCGTGGTTAGAATGTTCCTTTCCTCTCACGATTTCAGCGTGTTTAGAGTTTTCTTAGGATGTGTGCGTGCTCCTGAGCGGTTTGACCTCATCTCACGATTTCAGCATGGTTTGAGTGTTCCTTTCCTCACACGATTTCGGCGTGTTTGGGATTTGTTTTTCCTCTTCTCACGATTCCAGCATGGTTGGAGTATGTCACCCTTTGCATCTACTATACTATCTGTTACATCGCATCTATTATCTATTGCATCACATCTTTTACGTCTATTGTATTGCATGTAGAATCTATCGCATGCATCTACTGTATATCCATTGTATCGCTTGCATCCTTTCCATGTTAAGCTTTGTCTGGCATGTGCCCATACTTCTCGCATTAAAGCATGGTTT
This sequence comes from Camellia sinensis, assembly GCF_055761805.1. NCBI lineage: Eukaryota > Viridiplantae > Streptophyta > Magnoliopsida > Ericales > Theaceae > Camellia > Camellia sinensis. The sequence goes on along the minus strand of NC_138962.1, from coordinate 173,732,698 downwards.
TGTGATTATGTGTACGTCCCTATTCCATGAACAGAATTGTGGTCTGAGGGTGTCGGCACCTTTTCTGTGTTAAACATGGTCTATTCTGTGTCTATGCCTTTTCTAGGAAAAATGTGGCTTGGCCGCGTGCCTTATCCATTCTATCCATTACATTGTAGTTTGTTGTTGTATTCAGCATGTAGGATCATAATCTTTCCTCAGCAGGTCATTCCACACTTATATCATGCCACCCAATTACTTATATTCTTGCTGCGAAACACATAGTTCTGCCTGTGCACACACCTATCCCACTAAAAGAGTTGTGGTTTGAGGTTCCCGACACCTTTTTTGTGTTAAACGTAGTTTGAGGTTGCATCTCCATCCATTTATGATATTTGTGTGGTTTTGCACTGCTTGTGGTTTGATTAATTCAAATACATTACATGTCATTCGCATTGTTTCATTACATTGTATATCATTAAATTGTTTTGGTAATATTGCATATCATTTTGTATCATGCCCCTGAACTACGCTGGTTTGATTCCTTGTAAAAGGAAACGTAGGCAGTCTGCGGGCCCAACCATTTATTTATCTATATTTTGTTTGTTTGTCCAAGCCTTCGGCCTTGTCAAAAATTGGTTGTCTCTGGGCTTTGACATTCACTCACGTCATTTCATGACTCTGAGCTCTGTCAAAGAGGGGCAACTATAGACACCCCATTTTTTACGGCCCTTAAGACTTGGGCATTACTGATGGCTTCCTTGGTGATGAAAGATGTGCAGAGCAAAGGTTCGATTTCTTTGGCAAGAGGAGAGTGAAATCCTAACCTCACATCCCATTTTGGACCAAAGCTATTTTGGATGGTTTTTAGACCTTAAAACTCTCTCTTTCAAAATATTTTTTTGAAAAAAGTTTCTATGATGTTCCGAGGCTCGTATTTTGTCAAATGTTGCATTTTTCATTAAACCAAGCAAGGACAAAGTGGAAATGAATGAAAGAGAGTTGAAATCTCTGAAAAATCTTTCAAAACATCTTGTTTAGGGGTTTGGAGTTGACGAAAAGAGGAAAGGAGAGAAAAAAACCTATTTAAGGAAGAAGTTGGGTATGAACCGTTAAGAGAGAGTCGAGCAACCCTTACTAAATTGGGCCTATCCTTTTGTATACTTGGACTTAAGCTATGAGGCCACCACCGTTGGAAAGAAGACTTCTGGAGCTTCATTTTTCACTCAAGAATCTCCTAAAGCTGTGCCCGGATGGGGGAGATATGGTTGTTGGAAGTTGGGCATCAATCCGTTATGATCAAAACTGACCAGTCTTCACTAAAAGAGGGATATCTCTTAGAAAAGTTGGAATTTTGATGCAAGGCTCCCACCATTGGAAAGCTTACTTCAGGGCTTTAATTTGGACACAAGAATGACCTAAAAAGGAGTTCATATGAAGGAGTTATGCCCATTTGTAGTTGGACTTGCAAAGTAGATTTTTGTGGCCGATCGGCCAAAAAACTAGCAGGTTGGCCATCACAAGTAGCAGATCGGCACCAAAGATGGCCGATCGGCCAAGAGTGATCCAAACTCAAATTTTTTGAAGATATTTCATCTCCAATTGTTTCTAGCAAGCCCCAGCTGTCCCGACTTAGATATTTTCAACCAAAAGCTCTTGAATTGCTATATATGAACCTATATCTCATATTTTTGAAGGGTTAGAACATTTTGGCAAGTTTGAGAGCTTCTCACACTAAAATCTCTCTCTCTCTCTCTCTCTCTCTCTCTCTCTCTATAATTTTCAGAGCTAAATCCCTGCCTCTCTCTAGTTTGCTCTCTCTCTTGCCCTCTTGTGCATAGAAACAGAGAAACATGCCTAGTTTGCCTATGCATCCTTGATCAAAGTTGCCTATCTTTGGGAGGAGGTTGCTTGAAGCTTACTTGGGACTTTGTTTGAGCTCCAAAAGGTGTTTTGGGTCAAATTTTGGGCTGGTTTTGCAGCTGTGCATCAAGGGTAAGATCTCTCTCCCTTTAAGTTTGTTTTACACACTTGCTTGGCCATCTTTTCACACTACTTTGGGACTATTTTTGGGGTGGTATTGAGCTATAAAAACCTATATTTTTCTTCTATTTTTCCAGTCCTAAAAGTGTTGGTTTGTGCCTTGGTTGGCTAGGGGGTTGTCCTCCCTTTTGCTCCTTGTCTTGTAAGGCCTTGTGAGCTAACTTTCAAACTTTTCAAACAACCTCTCTTTGGCCTTTTAACCACTAAAATTCAGGAAATTTTCAGTAACAAAAAGCTTGTTTTGAGGTCCCAAATTGGAGGGGATAGCCTCCCCTCCTTGTCTCCCCATGACATGCCTTGTTAGCACTATAAAGTAGCATCTTTTTTGTGGCTTATGTTAGCTCTTTTCAAGCATGTTTTTGTGACTTTTAGGAACTGATATAACTGTGTTTTGGGCTTTCTTGCTCACCTCTTGCATGCTTTATATACTTGTAGTGTAAACTTGCACACTAGCCTAACATGCATCATTCTTTAGACCATCATTCTAGTGTGATTTTGGCTCAACTCCAAGAAGATTTTATTCATGTTTTTCCATGATCTACGTCTGATTTATGTTATTTTGGTCATGTATTGTTTGCTTTGTATAGCTCTAGTGTAATTGGCCTTGTTGGCCTTAAGCTTTGGGACCTCTAGCATGTCATATTTGAGCATTGTGTATGGCATGGCATCATTTGGCATGATATTTTAGGCCATATACCTCTACCATATTCTTGCATTTATCATCCCTTTGTTGTGTTTGAGGGTTGAGCCTTTATGCTTCACTTATGAGCCAATATGTATGCATGCTTGCCTAAGCCTTTGGGCTACCATCTTAGCATGTTTTTGGTGTTGTTTTTCCATATTATAACTCTAATTTTTGTTGGTAAAGTCAGCACATGCTTGGTTTTGGTAGGTGTAGTGTAATCTTCCTTATTGGCCTTGTATACTCCATGCTCCGTGCCTTCATGCTAGCTTGTTTTGGTTATACTCCGTGCATGTTTTAGCCTTGATTTAGCATGTTTTAGGACTATTTTGGTCTACCTTGGTCATATGACTCATGTTTGGTATAGCTATAGTGCAAATGCCTTGACTAGTCTTGAGTTTTGAGGTCCCTACCATGCTATATTTGTGATGTGTGCATGATATGGCATCATTTAGCATGTAATTTCAGAGCCTATACATGTGTCATATTCTCATGTTTATCACTTTTTAAGTGCTTTTAAGAGTTGAGCCTTATGCCTCGTTTATGGGTCAATGCATGAGCGTGCATTTTCTTGCTTTTCATGCTACCATCCCAGCTCATTTTAGCCACTAGTTTGGCATGTTGTAGCTCTGTTTTGGACTGGTTTGGTTGTTTGAGCATTGTGTTGCATGCTTCTAGTGTAATGCACTTCACTAGCTTTGTTGTTTTTGGCTTTGAACATGTTGTTCATGTGTTAATTGCATGATTTATTGTTGTTTAGCATGTCATTTCAATGCTGGAATGTATGCCATTGTACTCCATTAATTCGCTCTTTCATGTGCTTTGAAAGTGGACTTAAGCCCTTTGTTGGTTTGAGCACGAAATTGAGGTGTTCATGCCCAATGGCATGATGCTTCTTTCATGCTCAAAAAGCTTGTGGCTTGGTCCATCTTTCAAATTAGGGGACTCTTACATTGGACAAACTGACTAATGAATGGATTGGTAATGTAAAATGTGTAAACAAAATCAATCAAGTAAAATGTGCCAAGATAAGCATGTTGCATGTTTGCATTGCATCATGTTCAACCGGACGTTATGTTGAACACAAAGTGAATTGGTCCATTTTATACTTGAAGTGATGAAAATGGGCCAATCCCCTTTGTCTCCTTTGCCTTTGATCACTCATGATAAGGCCATGGTCTTAGTGTTTTGTTTGTCTTGTTTGCATTGCATTTATTGAATTGGTGCAAGCTTGACTCTTTGGCCATCATGCATTGAGATGCGTGATTGGTGGCTTGAGAGCCGAGCACTACACACCTTTAAGCCTTAAACATGATAAGGGGTGTGGTTGTACACACATTTTCTTGCAAATACATTGCCATGCCTCTGTTTTTGCTCTGTTACAGCAAAAGGAGAAGTTTGCAGGAAGAAGTGGTCGATCGACTATCTAGTGTGCTAATCGGCTATCAATAATTGGCCGATAGCCTCAAAATTGGTCGATGACCATCATTCTTTGGCCGATGGCCACACCTTTTGGCCGACTCCCCCTCAGATGGTTCCTAGGGTGGGTCAAAAGCATCACAGAAGTTGGCATAATTTTCAGAGGTGCAAAAGTGTGCAAATAGAGGCAACATGAGGCATGGTAACAGATTTCCAAGCGAGGCGATCGAGCATGTATCTCCGAACTCTTAGAACTTAGCTGAGGCTTTGTAATTTGTAATTAGCTTTACTTGATTAGTTAGCTTTTGAATTTGTAATTAAGCTAGTTAATTTGTTAATTAGTTAATGAGTTGTAATAATTAGCTTAGTGTTAGCTAGTTATTCAATTTGATTATGTAATAATTAGTCCAATTAGATCATTAGATTAGTTAGAATAGCTTAGTGTAGCTAACTTAGTATACTCATTCAGACCCTCCGTCGAGAGGGCCAACTTTTGTAATAAGTGTGCGTGAGTGTGTGAATGTCTTCCAACCCCACGTCTTTCTCCCTTTTACTTATCAGCTTTCGATGGTTAGTTCTAGGTCTTATTTTGATTAGCATCCTTATGCCATGCATGTTTGCATCTATTCATCTGTCTTGTATGCACCGGGCTTGGCGCATCATACAAACCGCATTGTATTTCAATACATTTACTTGAATACATGTTCAACAGCATGTTATCAAGTTGCATCTCATATGCCATCTTAGAATAGCCGAGCCTATTTCTAGTTGCATTTTGCATGTATTGCATTAGCCATCTTAACATAAACTAGGATCATGCATGATTTCTAACTAGTTGTTGTTTTGGCTCGGAGTACACTGTAAGTGTTTATGCTTTAGCATCCGTGCATGAGTGTAAGTGTTTCCATGATAGCATGCTTGCCATGAGGCTAACTGCTTAAAAGTTTAACTGCATGAATGCATGTGGATGAATGTTGGATTGCTTGAATTGGAACAATTCATCGAAATGCGAGTTTTAAAGCCCACTTGAGGGTGGCAAATCCACGTCTTAGCCTACTTGCGAGTAGCACCTTCAAACCATTTTCAAACAAACAAAGATGAAATGTTTTGTTCCAATTTAGGCGATCTAGTCTATACTTGTATGTTGTGCTCATCACGTAGTAATGATAGATTAATAAACCGAAATAAGAACACATGTTTTTTCAAAAACAAAATGTCATGTTAGTAAAGGCCGATCTTTGATTGGGCGAGCGGGGGTGCTCATTGCATGACCTTCCCTTCTCGTACCCAAGTTCCTGAGCCAAGGAAACTTTGGTGATGACGGACACGTGGCCTTAGGCACGAGTCAGGGTTTCCTAAATTTTCCAAAATAAAACATTTAGGTGGCGACTCTATATCTGGCAAAGCAGTCCATGTTTGACACTTTTTTATTAAAATCAGTTTTGCAAAACACCTTGTCGGATTTGGACTCTTTGGTGATTTATCAGTCTCACACTGCCCTTTGTGAGATTAGATTCAGAACCATGGCACGAGTCCGAACTGTAGTAGCTAAAAACAACAATTCGCTCCCTCACGCGCGGAGTAGAGTTCCAGGCGGTCTACACAAGGGCCGAGGCCGAGATGGAAAGGGCAAGAAATGTAGACCAGCTCAAATTGGCCGCCAAGGAGAGGGTGAACACGAGCGAAGCTGCACTCAAGTTAGCCCAAGAGGCAATTGCCAAACTTGAGGTGGACTCGAAAGAATCGAAGGCGTCGAAAGAAGTAGTCGACTCTGAGGCTTCCAAGGCGTACGAGGCTGGGCAAAGTGCTGCCCTCGCAAATTATGTGGAAGAAATCCCCAAATTCGAGAATCGGGGATTCAAACACAGCTAGCTCAAAGCCCTTGCTACTGCTAATGTGACATTGGCTATGCCGATTCCATATGAGCAAGTGGATGTTAAGCCGCTGTAGTCTGACTCCGAGGATTGATTAGGGCGACAATAGTTATTTTTGTTTAAGGATTTTGAATGTATTGTTATAGCTTTTCGTTTAGTAGTTTTTATGTATGGCTACAGTTTTTAAGTTTTTTGCTAGGCATTTCCCTGCAAACTTGTAGCTTTTTATCTGGTAGTTTTCACATGTAAAATGGCTACAGTCTGTGCCCAATTTACTAATGAAAATTTCCTTTGTACTTTGTTATTGCTCGTGCTTAATTTTGCTATTGACGCATAGTATTGTTTTTTGCTTCTTTGGATAAAACATTCGTGTGCAATTGTCGATTAGATAATTATGCAATTTAGTAATTTACCATCGTCAAATAGCTGATCAGATTAATAAATTTGCCCTTGCCCCAGCCAATGTATGAACTCCAAAGGCCAAATACCATGAGTTCATGGAGTGGCTGTGGCACAGATCGATCCGCACTATGCCCAGATGACAGTAATTTACCATCGTCGAATAGCTGATCAGATTAATAAATCTGCCCTTGCCCCATCCAATGTATGAACTCCAAAGGCCGAATACCATGACTTCATGGAGTGGCTGCGGCACAGATCGATCGGCACTACGCCTAGGCGACAGTAATTTACCATCGTCGAATAGCCGATTAGATTAATAATTCTGCCCTTGCCCCAGTCAATGTATGAACTCCAAAGGCCGAATACCATGAGTTCATATAGTGGTTATGGCACAGATCAATCGGCACTACGCTCAGGCGATAGCAATTTACCATCGTCGAATAGCTGATCAGATTAATAAATCTACCATTGCCCCAACCAATGTATGAACTCCAAAGGCCGAATACCATGATTTCATGGAGTCGCTACAGCACAGCTTGATCGGCACTACGCCCAGGCGACAGTAATTTACCATCGTCGAATAGCCGATCAGATTAATAAATCTGCCCTTGCCCCAGCCAATGTATGAACTCCAAAGGCCGAATACCATGAGTTCATAGAGTGGCTGCGGCACAGATCGATTGGCACTACGCCCCGGCGACAGTAATTAATGAAATGCCTCGGGGCACTGCATGTGTTAAGAATAAATGGGGTGGGTTCTTCGCGCCCATAATTGCACTTATTGTGTTCAGACTCAATTGAAACCAGTTTATTGCGGAAGGTCAGATAAATGCGGATGTCAAGTAGACTGTTCTTCAACAGCAGAGGAGAATAGCGGACATTGGCTGAGCTTGATACTGAAATGAATCGCAGCAGCGAGCCCGCACACACGGGAAATAGGACGTCCAGGGAACAGGAAAAACGTCAGCCCCCAAGTCGTCGTAGTAGGTCACCTCGAAGGGAAAAACAGCAACAGGACAGCTCCCCTCGACCACAACCGAGAAGTGAGTCCAATGCGACGCCGCGACCATTGAGTTTTCCAGTTTTTGTGGGAATAAACCCATGATGGAGGCGGATTCTATTGTTAACAACCCAGGTGTAGCAGTCGAGTTCTCTCGACAGATTTTTCCTCCAGAAACCCAGCAGTCGATGGTTGGTCAGCAGGATTTTGAAGTGTTTCGGGAGGGCATCCATGGGGCAGTGAAAGGACTGTACACCACCTATGAAGTTGGCATGCGCCTGTGCGCCGCGCAGCGAGAAATATAGAAGAAGGAAGAACGAATTCGAAATTTGGAGGCTCGCGCGAAGAAGGCCGAACATGAGCTTAGGAAGGTTCAAACCACCGAGCCGTGTACGACAGGTCAATCTGACTCGGTCGTGGAGGAGAGAATGACCCAACGACTGATAAGTCATATGATTGCCGATCGAGATACGACAAGCATGTTTGCCATAGAAAATGCAAGGACCATGGGTTACGAAAAAGGCTTCCACGACGGCCGAAAAGTTGGGATGGACAAGACCAAAGAGAAACTCATAGAGGAGGTCTGCCGATGCAAGAACCAGGGCTTTAGGCACGGGTGGATTAAGGCTCTTCAAGCCGCAGAGGCTCACTAAGAAGCAGGAGTTGAATCGGCGTCGCCATTATACCAACGCCAACATTTTCCTTATGGCACCTTCGAAATTGAGAAGATCGATGATGACGGTGACGCCGAATAGAACTGAACGTATTGTAAATGCTCCAATGTACTGAACTAAATGTATTTATTGGTTATATTGGTTAATTTAATAAAATACTCTGATTTAAACATTTGCATGTTTTAGGCATTTAATGAAATACAGTTTGTGCCGGCTCAAAGTAATTAAGCACTGCATCTTGAACGTTTGCATGCTTTAACGTGTAGATGGTTTTTGTAGACTCAATCTTAACAAAGCATTTGAATTTGAATCTATATGGTTTAATTTTCGAGAGGCACTCCGAATCCGGAGACTTATTCGGCCCAAACATGAGTCGCACGGATGGGGCTCCGAATTCGAAGGCTTTTTGTATTTACCAATCGGGGTATCCACGAAAGGCGCCCTAAATCCGGAGTCTTATTCGACCCAAACGTGACCTGCACGGATGGGGCTCCGAATTCAGAGGCTTTTTGTATTGGTCAATTGGGGCAAACACGAAGGGCGCTCTGAATACGGAGTCTTATTCGGCCCAAAAGTGACGTGCACGGATGGGGCTCTGAATTAAGAGGCTTTTTGTCTTCGCCAAATGGGATATCCGCGAAGGGCACTTCGAATATGGAGTCTTATTCGGCCCAAACGTGACCGACACGGATGGGGCTCCGAATTTGGAGGCTTTTTGTCTAGGCCAATCGTGACATACATGAAGGGTGCTCCGAATACGGAGTCTTAATCGGCCCAAATGTGACCTGCACGGATGGAGCTCCGAATTCAGAGGCTTTTTGTCTTAGACAATCGTGACATGCACGAAGGGTGCTCCGAATCTGGAGTCTTAATCGCCCCAAATGTGACCTGCACGGATGGGGCTCCGAATTCAGAGGCTTCTCGTCTTGGCCAATCGTGATATCCACGAAGGGGGCTCTGAATCCGGAGTCTTAGCCGGCCCAAACGTGACCTGCACGGATGGGGCTCCGAATTCGGAGGCTTTTTGTCTTGGCCAATCATGATATCCACGAAGGGCGCTCCGAATCCAGAGTCTAAGTCGGCCCAAACATAACTTGCACAGATGGGACTCCGAATTCAGAGGCTTTCTGTCTTGGCCAATCGGGATATCTATGAAGGGCGCTCCGAATACGGAGTCTTATTCGGTCCAAATGTGACCTGCACGGATGGGGCTCCAAATTCGGAGGCTTTTTGTCCTGGCCAATCATGACATGCACGAAGGGTGCTCCGAATCCGGAGTCTTAATCGGCCAAAATGTGACCTGCAAGGATGGGGCTCCGAATTCGAAGGCTTTTTGTCTTGGCCAATCGTGACATGCACGAAGGGCGCGCCGAGTCCGAAGTCTTATTTGGTCCCAATGTGACCTGCACGAATGGGGCTCCTAATTCGGAGGCTTTTCGTCTTGGCCAATCATGATATCTACGACAGGCGCTCCGAATCCGGAGTCATAGTCGGCCCAAATGTGACCTGCACAAATAGGGCTCCGAATTTGGAGACTTTTTGTCTTGGCCAATCATGACATGCACGAAGGGCACTCTGAATCTGGAGTCTTAATCGGCCCAAACGTGACTTGCACGGATGGGGCTCTGAATTCGGAGGGTTTTTGTCTTGGGCAATCGTGACATGCAAAAAGGTCGCTCTGAATCCGGAGTCTTATTCGGCACAAACGTGACCTGCACGGATGGGGCTCTGAATTCGGAGGCTTTTCGTCTTGGCCAATCGTGATATCCACGAAGGGCGCTCCGAATCCGAAGTCTTAGTTGGCCCAAACATGACCTGCACAGATGGGGCACCAAATTCGAAGGCTTTTTGTCTTCGCCAATCCTGATATCCACGAAGGGCGCTCCGAATCTGGAGTCTTAGTCGGCCCAAACGTGACCTACACAGATAAGGCTTCGAATTCGAAGGAGTTTTGTCTTGGCCAATCGTGACGTGCACGAAGGATGCTCCGAATCCGGAGTCTTATTTGGCCCAAAAGTGAGCCACACGAATGGGGCTCCGAAGTCGAAGGCTTTTCGTCTTGGCCAAACGTGATATCCACGAAGGTCGCTCCGAATCTGGAGTCTTAGTCAGCCCAAACGTGACCTGCACGGACGAGGCTCCGAATTCGGAGGCTTTTTATCTTGGCCAATTATGATATCCACGAAGGGCGCTCCGAATTCGGAGTCTTAGTCGGCCCAAACGTGAACTCCACGGATGGAGCTCTGAATTCGAAGGCTTTTTGTCTTGGTCAATCGTGACGTGCACGAAGGGCTCTCCAAATCCGGAGCCTTATTCGGCCCAAACGTGACCGGCACGAATGGGGCTCCAAATTCGGAGGCTTTTTGTCTTGGCCAATCGTGGCATGCACGAAGGGCCCTTCGAATCCGGAGTCTTATTCAGCCCAAACGTGACTTGCACGGATGGGGCTCCGAATTCGGAGTCTTTTTGTCTTGGCCAATTGTGACATGCACGAAGGGTGCTTCGAATCTGGAGTCTTATTCGGCCCAAACGTGACCTGCACGGATGGGGCTTCGAATTCGGAGGCTTTTAGTCTTGGCCAATCGTGACATGCACGACGGGCGCTCCGAATCCGTAGTCTTAATCGGCCCAAACATGACCATCACGGATAGGGCTCCGAATTTAGAGGCTTTTCATTTTGGCCAATCGTTATATCCATGAAGGGTGCTTCGAATACGGAGTCTTAGTCGGCCCAAACGTGACCTGCACGGATGGGGCTCCGAATTCGGATGCTTTTTGTCTTGGCTAATCGTGATATCCACGAAGGGCGCACCGAATCTGGAGTCTTTGTCGGCCCAAACATGACCTGCACGGATGGGGCTCCAAATTTGGAGGCTTTCTGTCTTGGCCAATCGGGATATCCACGATGGGCACTCCGAATACGAAGTCTTATTCGGCCCAAACGTGACCTGCACAGATAGGGCTCCGAATTCGGAGGCTTTTTGACTTGGCCAATCGTGACATGCACGAAGGGTGCTCCGAATCTGGAGTCTTAATCGGCCCAAATGTGACCTGCACGGATAGGGCTCCGAATTCGGTGGCTTTTGGTCTTGGTCAATCGTGACATGCACGAAGGGCGCGCTAAATCCGGAGTCTTATTTGGCCCAAACGCGACTTGCACGGATGGGGCTCCGAATTCGGAGGCTTTTCGTCTTAGCCAATCATGATATCCACGAAGGGCGCTCCGAGTCCGAAGTCTTAGTCGGCCCAAATGTGACCTGCACAGATGGGGCTGCGAATTCGAAGGCTTTTTGTCTTAGCCAATCGTGACAAGCACAAAGGGCGCTCCGAATTCGGAGTCTTAAATGGCCCAAATGTGACCTGCACAGATGGAGCTCCAGATTCGGAGGGTTTTTGTCTTGGCCAATCGTGACATGCACGAAGGGCGCTCCGAATCAAACGTGACCTGCACGGATGGGGCTCCGAATTCGGAGGCTTTTCGTCTTGGCCAATCGTGTTATCCACGAAGGGCGATATGAATCCACAACCTTAGTCGGCCGAAACGTGACCTGCATGGATAGGGATCCAAATTCGGAGGCTTTTTGTCATGGCCAATCATGATATCTACGAACGGCGCTCCGAATCCGGAGTCTTAGTCGGCCCAAACGTCACCTACATGGATGGGTCTCCAAATTCAAAGCCTTTTTTTCTTGGCCAATCGTGACGTGCACGAAGGGTGCTCTAAATCCGAAGTCTTATTCAGTCCAAACATGGCATGCACGTATGGGGCTCCGAATTCAGAGGCTTTTTGTCTTGGTCAATCGTGACGTGCACGAATGCCGCTCCGAATCCGGAGTCGTATTCGGCCCAAACTTGACTAGCATGGATGAGGCTCTGAATTCGGAGGCTTTTTATCTTGGCCAATCTTGATATCCACAAAGGGCGCTCCGAATCTGGAGTCTTAGTCGGCCCAAACGTGACCTACATGGATGGGGCTCCGAATTCGAAGGCTTTTTGTCTTGGCCAATCGTGACGTGTACGTAGGGCGCTCCGAATCCGGAGTCTTATTCGGCCCAAACGTGACCTGCACGGATCGGGCTTTGAATTCAGAGGCTTTTCGTCTTGGCCAATCGTGATATCCACGAAGGGCGCTTCGAATCCGGAGTCTTAGTCAGCCCAATCGTGACTTGCATGGATGGGGCTCCGAATTCGGAGTCTTTTTTCATGGCCAATCTTGATATCCACGAATGGCGCTCCGAATCCGGAGTCTTAGTCGGCCCAAACGTGACCTACACGGATGAGGCTTCGAATTCAGAGGCTTTTTGTCTTGGCCAATTGTGGCATGCACGAAGGGTGCTCCGAATATGGAGTCTTATTCGGCCCAAACATGACCTGCACGGATGGGGCTTTGAATTCGGAGTCTATTTTTCTAGGTCAATCATGACATGCACGAAGCTCCAAATCCAGCGGCTTATTCGGCCCAAATGTGACTTGCATGAATTCGGAGGCTTTTTTTCTGGGCCAATCGTGACATACACGAAGGGCACTCCGAATCCGGCGGCTTATTCGGCCCAAACGTGATCTACACGGATGGTGCTCCGAATTCAGAGGCTTTTCATCTTGGCCAATCATGATATCCACGAAGGGCGCTCCGAATCCAGAGTCTTAGTCGGCCCAAACGTGACCTGCACGGATGGGGCTCCGAATTTGGAAGTTTTTTGTCTTGGCCAATCTTGATATCCATGAAGGGCGCTCCGAATCCGAATTCTTAGTCAGCCCAAACGTGACCTGCACAGATGGGGTTCCGAATTCAGAGGCTTTTTGTCTTGGCCAATCGTGACATGCATGAATGGCGCTCTGAATCCGGAGTCTTATTCGGCGCAAACGTGACCTGCACGGATGTGGCTAATTCGGAGGCTTTTTATCTTGGCCAATCTTGATATCCCCGAAGGGCACTCCGAATCCAGAGTCTTAGTCGGCCCAAACGTGACCTATACGGATAGGGCTCCGAATTCAAAGTCTTTTTGTCTTGGCCAATCGACTTTGTCCAGATACGTGCATTCCAAGTATGGACCAGAAAGGGATTTTTTATAAAGCTTTCCTGGTGGATCGAAGTAGTATCGCAGGGCTTTGTTTCGCAACTTGTGCGCTTCTTTCTTGTTCGTTGGGAGCTGTTCGGAAGACAGGAATGCAGCAATTGGGTCCATCCAACTCAGTCCTGACTCTATGACATTGACCTGGACTTCCTCCGAAAGGCCAATGCTCAGCTCCGGGGATGAAACCTACTTCAATGGTCCATTTAATCTCTGAGTTAATGGCGGAGGCTAGGCAAGACAGGGCATCTGCATATGTGTTCTGATCATGTGTTATTTGATTTAATTTATGATGGTCAAATTTTGCCAACAAGGAGTTAGCCGTTTTCATGTAAGCCACCATACGGTCATTTTTGGCCGCGTACTCCCACTTTAGCTGATTGATCATTAGTTTTGAATCGCAAAATACAAGCAAACGCCGTGCACCCAAAAGATGTGCATTCCGCAAACTGGTTAGAAGAGCTTCGTATTCGGCCTCGTTATTTGATGCTTCGAAGCTGAGTTTGATGGCCTGCTCAATTATTGCGACGTCAGGAGCCATGATTACTACTCCGGCTCCACTGCCCCGTTGATTGGATGACCCATCACAATACAGCTGCCAAATGTCCCCCACATAAATTCTCCAATTCAGCTTGGGTTGATTTTGGTCGGTCTTGAAGTCAGCAACAACCCCCGTGAATTCGGCTACAAAATCGGCAAGCACTTGCCCCTTGATTGAGGTTCTAGGAAGAAATTGAATATCGTACTGGCCCGCACTACGTAGTACTGATCAGAGGGAGTAATCTGTTAGTACCCCAATGCTATGCCTCTGGAAGTAATGCATCAGTTTTCTTGCCGCCATGACTAGGGCTAGGATAAGTTTTTCCAGAGGAAGGTAACGGGTTTTGGTGTCAACCATTGCCTTGCTCACATAATACACTAGTCACTGCTCTCCAAGCTCTTGCTTCAACAATATGGCGCTGACAGCCCAGTCGGAGACGGCCAGATATAAAATGAGCAGGTCACCTACTGATGGTGTTGTCAAAAGTAGAACGATCAGAGATAAGCCTTCAGACCGTTAAAAGCGGCTTCGCACTTAAAGGTCCATTCAAAAGCTTTACCTTGTCATAGTGTCTGAAAGAATTATTGGCAGCAGTCTGTGGAACGACTGATGAACCTGTTGAGTGTGGCGGCCATCCCTATCAACTTCTGAACCTCCTTGACCAATCAAGGGGAGCCGAGTTCCAGGATTACGATGATTTGCCTCGAGTTGGCTTCGATTCCTCGGTGGTTAACAATGTAATCCAAGAATTTGCCAGAGCCAATCCCAAACGCACATTTGGAAGCGGTCAGCTTCATTCTGTATTTGCATAGAATGTTGAATGTCTCTTCTAAATCGGCTAGATGAGTTTGCTCTTCTTTGGATTTGACCACCATATTGTCAATGTAAACTTCCATAGTGTGGTCGAGTTGCTCCTTAAACATGGTAGTGACTAGCCTTTGGTAAGTTGCCCCTGCATTCTTCAGCCCAAAAAGCATAACCTTATAGCAATAGGTTCCTCTTGGGGTGAGGAATGCAGTTTTGTCTTGGTCCTCCAGATGCATGGCAATTTGATGGTAGCCTCTGTAGGTATCAAGGAAGCTCATACGCTGGTGACGTGTCGTAGCATCTACAAGTTGGTCAATTTTGGGTAGGGAAAAACAATCCTTGGGGCAGGCTTTATTTAAGTCCGTGAAATCAATGCAGACTCGCCAAGTCCCATTTTTCTTCTTCACAACCACAATATTCGAGAGCCATGTAGGGTAGGTCACTTCCCTGATTCCCTCGACGTCAAGCAACCGGTCAACCTCTTCAACAATGGCGGTAGTGTGCTCTGAGGCTGACCGCTGAATTTTTTGAATAATCGACTTGCATTTAGGATCAACATTTAAACGGTGCTGCGAAACAGGCGGATCTACACCCGGTATCTCATATAGAGTCCATGCAAATACATTAAGATTGTCGAGCAAGAAGGAAATTAGCTGTTGTCTGTCGCCTTGATTTAAGGAGGCGCCGACCATGAAGAACCCGTCTGGGTTTCCGTCAATTTCAACTCGATCTAGGGCTTCTGTGGCCTTTTCACTTGGGAGCCACCCAACATCATCGAGGCTCTCTCGATCCGGCACCTTAATAGAATTCACTTGCAACTCTTTTAGTGTCTTTCCAGCAAGGAGATAACATACTTGTGCCGATTTCTGGGAGCCACGGATCTGCTCAATGTCGCGTTCTGTCAGAAAGCGTAGCAGCTGACGATAGGTCCTTGGCACGGCCTATATAGTATGCAACCAAGTTCACCCCATGATGAGATTATACGACAATGATAACTTGACGACCAAGAATTCCATAGCCACTATCCGGGAGCCCGCTCGAACAGGTAGTGTGATTTTTCCCAACGGGTATTCTGGATTGGCATTGAAACTGAATAATGGATAAAAAGCCAGAAAAAGATCTGGTTCTGAGAAGCTGAGTTTGGTGAATGTCTTGTAATACATAACTTCCGACGTGCTCGCCGGATCAATGAGTACGTGCTCAACGATGAATCGATTTACGTGTAACTCGACTACCAACAGATCAATGTGGGAAAGTGTCACTCCGGCCAAATCTGAATCATCGAAAGTAATGCTCGCAGCTTCATGGGGCCGTTTAGCCAGAGTGAGTTGATTTTGAGGGTCAGGATTCGACTAAACTGTATGCACCGCGAATGACGTTGGCAGGCTGTATATCATATGGATCACGCCGAGTGGAGGTGAATTCTGTCTTAAGGCTATTGCTTTGGTTGAGTTGCCTTTTCAGACGTACTGTTGTAGCTGACCATCTTGTACCAATTCCTCCAGGCGATCCTTCAATGCATAACAACTCTCAGTATCATGGCCATGATCCTTATGATACTCGCACCGCCTATTCCGTCTTCTCATGTCGGGAGGTCCCATCATTTTGGACGGCCATTTGAATAACAGAAGGTGTTGGACTTTGGACATAACCGCGCTGATCGGCTCTGACAACTCCATATATTTCTTGTCTGCGTGCCTTGTGCGCCTGCTATCAACTTACAGTTGTTCATTTGCTCGGTGAGAGCATTGGTCGCTTGATCGACGAAAATCCCGTCTCTTGTCTCGTTTAGCCTGATGTCGTGATTTAGGGCTCTAAGGTGGTACAGAGTTTACCGGGTGAGCAATTTCAGAAGGGGTCATCTTTTTGGCCATGTTTCCGGCTTCAACCCGCAAGGTGTCATCTTCCACTTTGCAGTATTCCTCAACTTTCTTCATCAACAACCAGACTGTTTTGGGCGGCCTTCTAGTCAAGGAACTGCGGAGAGCACTGTTAGGATGCAAACCCATTTTAAAGGCGGTGATGGCCATGGAGTCATTGCAAGCGTCATCAACAAAATTAAAGCATTACCAATAGCGCGCCGAATACGCTCTTAGTGTTTCTCCTAGCTCGATCTGCATTGCCCAGGGAGAGTCGGCTTGTTTCGGCTAGACCTCATTGGTGATGAATCTTGCCCTAAAGGATTTTTTGTAATTGATGAAAACTCTTGATCGACGCTAGCTCCAACTTATAATACCATCTGACTACCAACAGTCCCAAATTGCTCGAAAATATTCTGCACATGAGAGCTTCGTCATACGCATGCAACATCATGGCTTGCTTATAGTGACGGATATGATCCATGGGATCTGTTTTCCCATCGTACAAGGTGAATGACGGGCCTTGAACTTCTTGGGTAGTACTGCCTTTGCGATCCGTCGCACAAAGGGATCATGCTGGTCCTCTTCGTCTGAACCATTTCGACTTCGCTTATGCCATATACGTGGACTCTCTTCAGGAGAACTGGTAGTTTCAAGTCGTCCCTTTTTCTTGGGCACCGGGGATAATGAGTTAGAGTCACTGTCACTGTCTTGATGTCAGGCTCTAGGTTGTCGACCACCTGCCCTCAGAGGTCGTTCTGGGTCTTGGCGTACAGCTTGTTTGGACGTCACCACTTCCAAGGCCAAATCCTGACGGAGACATTCGTTCTCAGCGATCATGTTCTCCAACCTCTATTCGTTTTGCTTGTCTTGTTCCATGATCGCTTGCATTGTCTCATGCGCTGAAGTCGAGGTTGAGTCGAAGTTCAAGGCGTGTCATGCGGCAATAGTCTCTGGTCCCAGCATGTTTGTTGGGGTGAGATCATTTCTCGGTGTAGTTTCGTCAGTGATTATCGGAGGATCTTCCGTTAGGCCCGCCATCGATATAGTCGAGTATTCCCACAGACGGCGCCAATTGTGGTGATGTAGTTTTTGGAAATACTCTCTGGATCCCAGGGGACGCTCATGATCCTCTACTATTAACCTGAAAAAGAAAGAACACTCCGGTCGAGGATGCCGAAATTAGCACTCCGACGGATAAGTTAGTGTACACTCTCTTGATTGCTTGTATCTTAAGTTAAGCACACTAATTCTGACATACCTCTCTCTGGATGATGTTATTCTACTTATATCTTTTTCTTTCTTGGGCTTCGGAACTGGCCCTCCTTCACTTCGTCATATAACTATTTGCTCGGCTCCTCTTGCTGCGCATCGCTCTTCATTCGGCCCTTTACTCAACTGGCTATTTGGCCGAATAGGATACTCCTAGATTTACATGTATAAGATGGGGCCGAATGCGATATACGAATTTTGACTCTCTCGGTCTGACTCTTCGGCTCCTTTACGTGTCCAAATATTCGGCCCCCACACCTCCAAAGCTAAACACATGTGTGATTGGGTTCCAACACCTAGTCGCGGCGTGAAGGAACAGAAAACACAGTGGAGAATGACTTAGCAGGAGTAGTGCATTTATCTTGAAACCCCGAAAATTCACTTTTTCTGAGCCATCTAAAGTTGCAATCCAGTTTGAGAGTTTTTCGACAAAGAATGGCTTCATTTGTGGCAAAAACAGAGCTGGAATGAAGAAACTACTAAGTTCTAACTTTTATAGAAGATAAGGCACTGAGTGGAAGACAGGTGGCAACAATCTGGAAGTCCCTCACACTGATGGCCGACCGGCCAGTGGTGATGGCCGACAGCCACCATTTGTAGCCG
Source organism: Camellia sinensis (assembly GCF_055761805.1). Taxonomy (NCBI): domain Eukaryota; kingdom Viridiplantae; phylum Streptophyta; class Magnoliopsida; order Ericales; family Theaceae; genus Camellia; species Camellia sinensis. The sequence continues at coordinate 173,714,471 of NC_138962.1, read as the reverse complement.
ACCGGCCACCACTGGTGGCCGACAGCCTCTCTTCATGGCCGATAGCATTCTTGTGGTCTTTCTGTGCTTTGAGAATGTTGAGAACCTATGTTGTGTTCTGCTCTTGTGCATTCTGCTGTCTTGTTTTAATAGTTTTGTTGAGTCGGTTTTAAGTTATTTCAATTTGTTTATCGAGTTGTTTCAATTCTTTTATCAAGTTGTTATGTTGCTTATCGAGTTGTATTTGTTTTGTTTATGCTTGCCGAGTTGTTGCTTGTCGAGTTGTTGCCTTGTTTATTGAGTTGTTATTGTTAGTTGTTTATCTAGTTGTCTTATTTTGTTTGCTAAATGTTGGTTGGTTCATTACCTGATTAAGAAAGTGCCAATACAATGTGCAATTTTCAATCAAGATCAATCTCATTTTTTATGCTATGCAATGTTATGCGATGCTCAGAATGCAAAATACAACACTTTTTCATCAAAAGGCTGGTTTTCATTCCGATTATGGTTACTATTTACAAAAGAGTACAAGTTTTTAAAGCAAATAAAACCTGTCTAAAATTGTACAATGTGCTAACACTACTAGCAAAAAGAAACTGAGCAAAAATACAGAGAATCAGTGCCAGCTATCTCAGTCTCGAGAGGCCCTCTTCGTCCTCTTCTTTGGCAGAGCCTCAGAGCTGTCTCCGTCAGTGACACTGTCTGCACCTCCCTCTGAACCAGAATCACAATCGTCGTTGCCATCTACCTCGGAGCCTGATGCAGCATCATCTCCACTAGCAGAACCCGAGCCGACGTCATCGTCTCCGCTCTCGGATAACTCAGCATGCTGACTCGTTGCCTCCTCAGCCTCACTGGTCTCAGCCTCGTCATCACTCAAAATAGGCTCGGAAGGACCACTATCTTCTCCAGTGTCCCTAGCTCTGCCTCGGCTGCGCGCTGGAGCATGTCTCTCTCTCCTTTCTACAGCCAGAGGGGGCATTGATAGTCCTACGGCAGCTCCTGCTAGTGCGCCCGGTATGACTGGGATCTAAAAAGGGCAGTTGTCAATATATCAATCTCAGTGTATGCATTTGATGCAAAGATGGTATGCAGTATGAGTGTAGGCAGAAGTCAAATACGATGTGCAGGTGCAATGTATGAATGCAGTGTTTAAGTGCTGTGTGGAACAGATTGCAGTTGAAATGCTAATGTATCAACAAAAAGTTTGGTGGCATGAAACGTAAACTAAAGAAAATTACCTTAACTCCATAGAGACTGGGCAAACCTATATACTCTATAGATGCCTATTAGGGAAGCCGCTAGCTCAAGAGCATTCCCTATGTACTCTATAGATGCCTGTAAGTGCGTTAAGGTGATCAGTGCTATATAAGCATAACTGAAATGAATTTAACATGCAAAATGTAAAGTGTGGTACATACTGGAGTCAAGCCTCAAACCCCAACAAGCTCGTACCCGGCTGGTGCAGGCTCAATAAGGATCTAGAAAGCCTCCCCGGTATGCCACCAACAGGTAAGTGTAGTGGGAAGTTCAGCCCAACCAGTCATCCGTCTTGCCTGAGAAACCCCTCTGCCATAGGCTCTGGCTACCCTGGTCGCTCTAGGCCCCATCCTCGCAGTAGGAGCTCTCGTTTCCTCGCCTCCGTGAACACCGATCAGAGGTGGCATAAGATGTGCCTGAATGAAAACTACATAATCACCCTGGACTAGGAAGTATTCTGCCCCCAAGCCAACCATGAACTGGATAACTCTGTCAACAGATAGGCTGTCTACTGATCTCATGGACTCTGGCGGCGCCATCGGTATGAACTAAGCAGGCATGCCTAGAGACTCGTGTACGACTCTCTCGCTAAGGTACTAGGCTTGGCCAACCGAGACCTCAAGTAGAATGCGATAATGAGACATGCCCCAGGCCGCATTATACTGGCCTCCAACTCCTCTCGATATCATTGCCCATGGCTACCATGAGATCTACAAATGAAAGTTGTATAAAATGTCAGTTACTGTCAGGGGCTATAATGTGAATCAGAACAGTATGAAAGCGAACGATGATCGTGTTTTAGGTTACCTGGTAAGCAGCTGCAGTGTCAAAGTAACGCTTGAAAAAAAGAAAAGGGCTCGCGAGTCCTGCGGTGAAGCTGACCATCGTACACCTGTGAATAGGGGACCGTCAATGAAACCTCCACCTCTGGCTCTGGGGCAAGAGTCGGGAAGTATGTATACACCCATAGCTATGGAGAAAGCGCAATGGTATATGATCAATACAGTGTATGAACAGATATACAAAATGCAAAGCAGAAAGCATACAGTGTATGAACAGATACAGAAAATGTAAAGAAGAAAGCATACAGTGCATGGACAGGTATAAAAAGTACATGCGTTGAACAGATGTAAAGCAAGAAATGCAGAACAAAAAATGCAAAGTGAAAATAGGGAACTGAGATGTGTACCTCCCAGGCTCGCCAGTACCCTCCGATCAAGAGTCCAATCCCGTGGGAGGTCGAGCTCATGTAGCTGTACAGGGTGGCGAGGCCAGCCCCGCCCTAATTGTAGAAACTCACTTAGAGGAGGACCACTAGTGCGCTCAGCAAGTATAGCCCCACGGTGTTCGCGCTGTTTGCAAACAGGGTGGTTCCAAAGAGGAACATCAGAAAACCCGAAGTGTAGTGCTCTATCTCCTCTACTGTCTCTGGCATAATCCCCCGGAACCGTTCCTCAAACCAACCATATCTAGCCTGGGTTATCCGGAACAAAGGTGGACGCTCCCCCTAGAAGCTTAATCCAAGCAGCCTCACACTCCCCCATATCAGGATCAAGAGGAATCGGATCACCCCTTATGGCTAGGCCTGTGATCATGGAGAAGTCGTAAGGGGTCATCGTCATCTCTCTGGTAGTGGAAAGGTGGAGAGAGTTTGTGGTGTCCCACCATCTCTCTACTAGTGCTCCAAGAAGTAGGTGGCTCACTATCACTCGTGGCAATCCAGAGCAGAATAGGTCAAAGCTTGCCTCGTCAACAATAGCTCGTACTTCGGCAAGGAGCTCGTCGTACCAATCTCTGGTCGTCGTGGCCCCATAGCCCCTATATGCGCAGGCATCACCCTGTGACAGAGAATAGGTGAATCAGTGTTAACACAGTTCAATGAAAAGGAAGTGTAAAGAAAATGCAATCGCATCAGTGTAAATACAGTGCAAGAGTGTGATTAGTGCAAGAAATGCAAGTAAAGAACATTAAATGAGCAAATGCTTAGAGTTCGTACCTCAACGGCAATGGCTGAAATATGGGAGTCTAGCTTCCTCAGTAAGAGATCTGTTGGTGCATTAGCGAAATCAGTGAAGTGCCTAACGCCACTAGCAGGTAGAATGTGAGTTTGGGGATGATATCTCGCTGCGTCAAAAGGCCTTACTCCCAGTGGTAAGGGCTCCGACTTTGCATTAGAATCGAACTCTGCCTCGAACTCCACCTCTAGAGGAGCCCCATCATGTGGAAAGTCGTCTGCCATCTGGAATATAGATGAAGAGTCGACGAAAAGTGAAGAAAATGAGGAAAATATGTGGAAAATGCCAAAAGTCAACTCAAGTCAAACCCTAGGAGAAAGAGAAAATGGGAGAAAAAGTCAAAGCCCGAGAAAAGACGCCAAACTCAAGAGAAACTCAAGGGGAACAAGCCTCAAGTGGTGAAAATGAAGAAGAAAACACCGAAATCAAATTTCAATCGGTTCAAAACGAAGGAAATCAAGAGGTTTTAGTGAATGTGAGGCGTTGGAAAACGCGTATAAAGCTCAGATCTAGAGAGAAGGAAGGTCCAGAGTGAGAGAGGGAAGGATTTCGGACAAGCGAGGGAAGGATTTCAGACAAGAGAGTGTGCGGAAATGATGCTTGGGTGCCTATACTTAAAGACCCGAATTCAAAATGACCAAAAAGGACCGGGCTACCATCGATGGCCGGTCGGCCACCACTAGTGGCCGACAACCCTTAGCGGTGGCCGACACCTCTCCCTAGTGGCCGACAAGATTCCAGTGCTCCTCTTTTGTTTTGCTGGTGCTTTGTGTCCTTGGTTCTCAAGAAAGTGCAAGAAAAGTTCACTTTTAAGCTCAAATTGTCTCTACAGAAGCTTTAAACCGTGTCTCTGGTGCATGATGATTCATCACTAATCAACATCAATGAGGTGTATCCTTTTTAACTTGTCACAACTCTTCTGAGAGGTAAATTAGAAGTTGCAGCTCAGTCGGTTTTATTGTGCATTCCTCCATTGTTGCATAAAACCTATTTCCAATTATCATGCATAGAACATGTATTCGGTAATCTTGCATAGAATATGCGTTTTGTGCCATCAATCGTGCATAGAACATGCATTTTGTACAGTTGCATTGAATATGCATTCCAATGTTGCATAGAACATGCTCTGGTTCTCATTGCATAGAATATGCTTCCGTTTTGTTCCTCGCATATTTTGCATAAAACATGTCTCTAACATTTTTTAATGGTTATTCGTCTTGCATAGAACATGCACTCTTATTATGTTATGCATGTTATGCTTGTTAAGTGTCTTTCTTATGTAGGCACAATATTGTATGTACGGTTCATTCAGAGGAATTCCAGGTGAGATCATTCATGTCCTTCGATTGACCCTATTTTGGTTAAAAGCATTTGGACATGTTCCGATGTTTATCACCACTCCCTGTTTTGGTTAAAAGGATTTGGACATGTTCCGATGTTTGTCACCACTCCCAATTTTGGTTAAAAGCATTTGGACGTAGTAGACGTCCCCGAATGCCCCGGGAGAACGAATCCCGATTTGTTCATTGGGCTTACTACAGTTCGGACTCAAATGTCACGGTTCTGAATCTAATCTCACAAAGTGCAATGTAAGACCGATAAATCACCAAAGAGTCCAAATCCGGCAAATCGTTTTGAAAAACTGATTTTGGAAAGAAGTGTCAAACATGGACTGTTTTGCCAGATACAGAGTCGCCACCTAAATATTTCATTTTGGGGAAATTTAGGAAACCCTGACTCGTTTGCTTAAGGCCACGTGTCTGTCATCACCAAAGTTGCCTCGGCTCGGGAACTTGGGTACGATTGGGGAAGGTCACTTCGTGAGCACCCCCGCTCGCCCGATCAAAGATCGGCCTCTACTAACCATGATATCGAGTTTTGAAAACATTATGTGCTCCTATTTCGGTTATTAGCCTAGATTTACTATGTGATGCACACAGCATATAAGTATAGACTGGGTCGCCTGAATTTGGAACAAAACACTTCATGTTTATTTTGAAAATGGTTTGCTACTCGCAAGTAAGCTGAAATGTAGATTTTTGCCACCCTCAAGTGGGCTTAAAACTCGCAATCAATGAATTGTTCTAATTCAAGTAAGTCACCCTTCATCCACAGGCATTCAGACTGTTATATCACATAAGCAAATAGCCTCATGGTAAGCATGCTATCATGGAAAACACTCACATACATGCAAGGATGCTAAAGCATAAACACTTATTGAGTACTCCGAGCCAAATAAAGAAGCTAATTAGAAATCATGCATGAATCCTAAATATGCTGTGATGCCTAATGCAACACATGCAAGAATGCATCTAATATAGGCTCGGCTATTCTAAGATGGCATATGATGAATGCTACAGCTAACATGTATTCAACTTGGCATTGAAATACAATGCAGTTAGTATGATGCGCCGAGCCCGGTGCATGCAAGACGGATGAATGCATGCGAACATGCAAACATAAGTATGCTAATTAAAATATGCCCTAATCTAACAATCATAAGCAAATAAATAAAAGGGAGAAAGACGTGGAGTTGGAAGACATGCACACACGCACGCACACTTATTACAAAATTCGCCCTCTCGACGGAGGGTCCGAATAAATAATACAGACTAAATAAATAATTAACTACTCTAGCTAATTAAATATTACAAAACTTCTAATTAATTAACAAATTAATTACAGAAGGAATGTGGTCGCAGCCCCGCCTCGGAATGATGGGATGATGCATGCTCGATTCGCCTCGCTCGGAAACTCATTGCCATGCCACATGTTGCCTCTGTTTGCACTGTTCTGCACCTCTTAGAACTGCACAAGTCCCAAGGCTGCTTCTGAACCACTCCCTGAGCATTGTGGGATGTCACCGGCCAAGAGGCAAGGTCACCGGCCAAGAAGAATTGGTCATCGACAAAATGTGAAGCCATCGGCCAACAATGAATAGCCGGCCGGCACTGAAGATGGCCGACCGGCCATCTCTTCTTGGAGAAAGCTATTTTGCTGCAACAGAGGACAGACAGAACATGGCAAGGAATTTACGAGACAATGTATGCATGACCACCCTCCCTATCATGGTATGAACTCAAGGGAGTATGGCTCTCGACCCTCGGGCCACCAATCACGCATTTTAATGCATGATGGCCAAAGGAGCCAAGTGTGCATTTAATATCAAATGAAATGCACACAAAACACATAAGGGACCCCAAGCTCTATCATGATTGATCAAGAGGCGAGGGATGCACACACAATGCAATGCAACCTAGGCAAGCAAGCAAGCATGCAAATAACTCAAGTGTGCAACAAATCTAATACAACATGAGCATGTTATCATGTAATATGCAATAGGCATACAACCTAAACATGTGGACATGTATAGCATGCAACAATGTGCAAAATGAAACAAGCATGCAACAACATGGTGAGATGGACTTACACTAACATGGGTAGCTCTCAAGCATGCCAAAATCAGTGGCCAAACATGATGGAAATGAGGCCACAAAACACATGCAAACATGCACAAATGCAAAGGCTCCAAGCCAAGGACCCAAGATACAACTCTCTAAGAGCATGGCAAGGATGAAAATAAGGAACACAATGGCATGCAATGACACTTGTTCCAGCACTGAAATGGCATGTGAAATGCCTCTAAAACATGCAACAACTCATGTAATGCATGTTGATAGGCTCAAGCACCAAAGACTAGTGAAGTGCATTACGCTATAGGTATGCAAGGCGATGCTCAAATGATGAAACCAACCCCAAACAGTCCCTATGCAGACCAAAATCAGTGGCAAAATGTGTTGGGATGGTGGCTCGGAATGCATTCAAATGAAGCTCATGCAATGGCTTGCAAACATGGCATAAATGCACAACTCTAAAGAGCACTTTAACCATGGGAAATGTGGAAGTATGGCACAAGTGTAAGCTCTGAAATAACATTCCCAATGATGCCAATACATTCAAATACTTCAAGTTAGGCATGCAAGAATGCTCAAAACTCAAAGCTAATCGAAGCTATTACACAACAAATATGCATGGCAAGCATTTTTCGACCATGAGGCCTCAAAACAGAGCTAAGGCAGCCCAAAACATGAACAAAATCAGTTTGAAGCATGGCCAAAATATGCTATAATGGAGGACCAAAACAACATGCAATGCAAGCTAGTGAACCACGATTTGCACTACAACCATATGAAGCACGTGAGAAGTCACCAAATCAGTCAAAAACATAATCATGGCATGTCAAAATATGACCAAAAACCCACTGAAACTCAATCAACACATGCTAGAATGAAGTGCTACTTTGATAGGCCATGCAAGGGGTTGTTCTACACATGCAAGATGGACATTCAATATGACAAAATGGCCTTTGGATAGAGGCTATGAAGGCCCTATAACTCACTGAAAAGGGCCTGAAATGAGACTAGGAAGCATGCAAGTAAAGGCTCCTTTGAAAGGCCATGAAGAGGGTTACTCTACACATGCAAGAGGGACACCTAATATGGCAAAAACAGCTCTGGACAAAGCTCATGTAGGCCCTAAAACTCATAAAAAAATGGCCTGAAACACGGCTTGGAAACATGCAAATAGGGGCTCCTTTGTAAGGCCAAGAAAGCTAGTAAACATGACAAGGGGTGAGAGGGTCACCCCTCTCTGATTTTGATGCTCAAAACAACATTCTTACCACTGAAAATCCACTGGATTTCAGTTATAGGAAGGCCAAGAAAAGACTATCTCGAATGCCTTATGGCATGGCCCAAAACAAGGCCCAAAACAAGCATGCAAGGGGGTAGATGATCCCCAACACCAAAATGACCTTAAACAAACATGAAAAGGATCTCAAAATAAGAATTTTTTCAGTTTACACCGAAGCTCAAAAATACTTGCAAATATAGCTAAGATATGGAGCAAAATAAGGACCAAAAGGGGAATAAGAGAGTTACCCTTGTAGCCAAGAAAGACAGCAGCTTCTGGACCAAGAAAGTGGCTCTTCAACCTCTGAAAATAAGCTCCAAGGTGCTTGGATGGATGATGGAGAGGTTAGGCTATGAGCTGTAGTGCAATGGGTGCAAGAACAAGGGATTTTTGGGACCAAAATAGAGAGATGTATAGAGATAGGTGTATGTATGCCTTGGCCAAAAAAAATTGAACCTTTTCTAATGAGGGAGAGGGTTTCTCTTATAGAAGAATAAAGGTCCAAGCTTCTCTTAGAAGCTTGAGCAAAAGGGCCAAGCTTCTTGGAGAAGCTAAAAAGGGTCAAGCATCTTGGAGAAGCTAAAAATTGTCAAAAGGTTCAAGCTTCCTCAAGAAGCTAAAAAAGGGTTCAAAAGGTTCAAGCTTCCTCAAGAAGCTAAAACAAAGGTGCAAATCATCCATACACCTGCGTAAAGCAGATGAATAGGGTCCAGCCAGCAAAAATGGCCGATTGACCAAAACAATGGCCGACCGACCAAAAACATTGCCGACCGGCCAACACCTTTGGCCGGTAGCAAGAAAATAGGGCCGGTGGCCTCAAGCCATGGCCGGTGAGGTGTGACGATGGCCAACAAGCTATTTTCCACCCTCAGAAGCAAAACAAAAATTGTTTGGTCCACAACCAAGCACAGAACAAACAAGTCGAATGGTCTCGAGGCAAGGCGCGTGGCCGAAACCTCCGAGAGCTCAAGACGAACACGAACATAGATAACCATTGAGGGTTCAAACGATGACGTCCAAGTCTTGAGGATGGTCAAAAATGGGGTGTCTACAGTTGCCCTTCTTTGACAAAGCTCGAAAAGTCATAACAATGACGGGTGTGAATGTCAAAACCCAGAAACGACCCATTTTTGACAAGGCCGAAGACTTAGACAAAGCATACAAGCTACAGATGAAGATATGCACCTGAAGGCAGGGGCAAAATGCAAGAACAGTACACAAAGCCAAGCATAACTTATGATCATGCAAAGAAAGCTATAACGAAGCACATCATGCAACAGTTTTAAGCAAGCTAAAACCAAACTACATTACAATGCAGAAAGGATGTAGGAGAATTATTCAATTCTCGCTACGTCTCACACGGAGAATATACAATACCTGTCTGGTTCGTCTGGTCGTGCCAGCTTCAAATGAATTGTACATACAATATCGTGCCCAAAAAAGAAGAGAAACTTAACAGGTACAACATTGTTAGCAATATGCATAACAATGCAAGTGAAAAGCTACGTGACAACGCGAGTGGAAGGATGCAAGACAATGCAACCCAAGGGCGATGCATAACAATGCGAGATGGATGCAAAACAATGCAACCTGAGACAAATTCCAAACACGCTGAAAATGTGTAAGGAAAGGGAGAACCTCTCAGTGTAGCACACGCGAGGGAGGAAAGGGGATGGTACAAACATTGGAACGTATTTCAAATGCTCTTTAACCAAAAAAGGAGAAGAACAGGGACATATCCCGGTGTTCAGAATGGCATAAGCATTGGAACGTATTCCGAATGCTCTAATCCAAAGAGGGAGAAACATGGGGACGTATCCCGGTGTTTTAGTAAGGTATAAGCATTGGAACATATTCTAAATGCTCTTAACCAAAGGGGGAGAAACATGGGGACATATCCCGGTGTTTCGGAATGGTGTGAGCATTGAAACGTATTCCGAACGCTTTTAACCGAAGAGAGAGAAACATAGAGACGTATCCCGGTGTTTCGGAATGGTGTGAGTATTGGAACGTATTCCGAACACTTTTAACCGAAGAGGGAGAAACATAGGGACGTATCTCGGTGTTTCGGAAAGGTAGGAGAAACATAGGGATGTATCCCGGTGTTTCAGAAACGGAGAAAAAACATAGGGACGTATCCCGGTGTTTCAGAAATGGAGAAGAAACATAGGGACGTATCCCGGTGCTTCGAAAAATGAGAAGAAATATAGGGACATATCTCGGTGCTTCGGAAACAGAGAAGAAACATAGGGACGTATCCCGGTGCTTCGGAAATAGAGAAGAAACATAGGGACGTATCCCGGTGTTTCGGAAAGGAGAAGAAATATAGGGACGTATCCCGATGCTTTAGAAAAAGAGAAGAAACATAGGGACGTAACCCGGTGCTTCAAAAAAGGAGAAGAAACATAGGGACGTATCCCGGTGTTTTGAAAACGGAGAGGAAAAATAGGGACGTATCTCGGTGCTTCGAAAAAGGAGAAAAAACATAAGGACGTATCCCGGTGCTTTAGAAAAGGAGAAGAAACATAGGGACATATCCCGGTGCTTCAGAAAGATATAAGCATTGGAACGTGTTCCAAATGCTCCAAACCAAAAGAGGTCTAACCCGTCGCACGCGCAAAGAAGAAAGAATAGCAGTGCAAGTGAAAAGGTGCATAACAATGCAACTAGAACGTGCATCACAATGCAAGTAAAGAGGTGCATGACAATGCAACCAGAGTGTACGTGACAACGCAACTGAAGATGTGCATAACAATGTAAGTAACGTGCGTGACAGCGCAAGTTAGAGATGTGTGCAAGGCAATGCAATACAGGTACACAAGACAGTGCGATGAGGTGCACAAAAGAGGTGCGATAAAATGCATTTTCTATGCAAGTATGGGGGCATTTTCCATGCAACATAGAAAGCATACTCTATGAAATATTGAAAGCATATTCAATGCATGAGACAGGCATATTCTATGCAATATTGAAAGCTTATTCTATGCAAGATTGAAAGCAAAGCATGTTCTATGCGGAATCGAAAGCAAGCATATTCTATACATAAATCATAACGATGCGTGGCATGCATGAGACAGAAGCGTATATGAAAGTGCGCATTCTATGCAATAGAGAGCATCAAATATGTACTCTAGTGCCTCCGATTTATCTTTCGAAGGGCTTTGCAACACACTCAGCTCGATAAGGGTACACCCTGTTCGTATCGGCGAGAGGTAACATCTGCATATGAAACCCCCGGGTACTGCTTGGACTGTCATTTTGACTTGAAGCAGGCTTACACTTGAGGTAGAGGCGCACTCATACTTCGGTAGCATTAACAAGACCTGAAGAGGTACACACGGAATGCAATTTCGGAATTTTCTGAAGTTGAAACAAACTCAGATGCTCCAAATTTTCTCTCTTTTCTTTTGCTTTGTATCCTGGAACCTATACAGCTTCAGATAGGTCCTGGTTTTACTGTTCCCGCATGACCTGGGTTGAACCCTGTGGTTTTACAAAAGAACGAATCTTGTTTTGCACAGATGTGGAGAACGGCACGGCTTTCGGAGCGCAAAATGATTTTTTGAAATCGAGAGTGACAATAAGTTCTCAATTGGGCATTGAGCCTATGACTGACCATAGCAAAAACGACTCAACAACAAAAAACAAAGGTAAAACAACCTAAACGCATCTATTGACACTCGAAATGACTCAAAACAAGAAACGAGACAAACAAAACACAACAAAACAAAAGACTCAAATGTGCATAGGGAGCCTGTTTCTCCAGGTATTGTTCCCCACCCTTTCTTATTTGTGATTCTCACATCACTTGGCCCTCAAGCTCGGTTTTTCTCTCAAAACCCTTTCCTCGCTTTTCTTCTCAGCGCACATCTCTCTATTCTTCAATCTGTCATTTTTAATCCCTTCCCTGTGTGGTTGATGGATAAACAAGAAGTTGTGGGATCTTGCCCCTAGCATTCTGCTAGATTCTTCTTCCTTCCGCTCATGGCTAGTGAGTTCCTCCCACAGAGGGGTTGCGCTACAACTGGGTGTGTAGCAGATCTGCAGCTGACATCGGTTGACAATGCTCTACTAGGGAGTTTGGACATGATCAAATGTGTCCAGACGAGGGAGTGGAATATCTTGATCCATTCCAGTTCATGCTTCGCACTTGGCTTGATACCTCGTTGCTTAGAGGATGTTGAGAGCTTTCAACCCTTTGTTGTTAGCTTCAGTTGTGCCCTTTTCTGGCAGGTAGAGTGCCCTTTCTGGCAAGTAGAGTGCCCTTTTCTGGCAAGTATGTTGACAACGGGGAAAAGACAGAACACCTGACTCAATTGTGCCCCTAGTTCATTATTTTGACCATTTTTTGTTTTTGGCTTTCTCCTAAAACAATTTTGACCAAAATGAAAGTTAGATTAACGTGCTTGTCTGATTTTTTTGATTTGAAATCATGCAAGTCAGGTTATAAGAACTGAAAATTTTCCTTTTTTGGGTCCAAGAAATGGTCCAGTTTTAGAAAAATGGAATACTTTTCGAGAGAATTAGTCAGCCTCATTAAAAATTCTCAAAAACTATTTTTGCAAATGGCCACTGCTCGACCAATGCGGAACTTACTCTTAAGATGCACAACCTCAGATCCATAACAATGGAAAATTGCCCATTGTCTGAACGGCACTGTGTGGCAACTGAAAGTTGCCCCTAGTCTAAATAGTACCGCAGCACATTGTATGACAACAGAGAGCTGCCCCTTGTCTGAATGGCTGCCCTTCATTTGAAGAACACTGCATGGCAACGAAAAGTAGCCCCTTGTTTGAATAGCACAGCAGCACATGGCAACTAGTCCTCACGGTGACAGTCACAACCGAACTCTCGGATACAGAGAAGGCCAAGATGGTCGAAACCATTACATGGACACAATCGAATTTGAAGTGTTTTACGGCTGGACTTCAGAATGAAGTTGCCTACGTATCCCAAAGATGGGAATCAAGCCTTACGTAGTTCGGGGTTAAGGTACACTCATGTATTAACCCTCACTTTTTACGCTCTAACTTTTGCCAAGGCCACCCTTTTGGGTTTTCAACCTTGCGATCTCTGTTTTTCTTTTCTTTTCAATTCTTTTCATGTTTTTTCATCTTTTCTTTTTCGTTCTTTGTATTTTTTTTTTCTTTTCTTTTTTCTTTTTTTCTTGCTCTACCTTTTGCTTGGGTCACCCCTCCGGGTTTTCGGCCCAGGGAGCCTCTCAAGGGTAAAAGTGTAGCTTTGTCCATGCCAAAATGGTTTTGAGATCTTGAAGTCATCTGAATCTAGGAGAATGGCTGTTGTTCACTGACGATGTAGAAATCCATCCAATGGGGGCTGAATTGCCCCTAGTGTTGTGGATAGGAGCTCAATTGTCCTTCAGCAATGTTTTCTTCTTTCCTCCCTTCTGGGATTTGGCATTCTTGCCAGTCTTCGTCTTTGACTCTTCAAGCACATCTGGCATTTTTGCCCCTAATTCGAGGGGTACTCCTGATCTAGCTTCACAAGCTTCTTGATCTGACTTTTCTTGCCCCTAGTTCGCGGGCTGCTTCTGACCCGGCCACATAGGCCTTACAGGGTAGTTAACCGTTGAACATTCTGAATCTAAGTTCAAGGTTCGAAAGCAAGGGGTCGAGTCTCGAGGCTGAGAGCGATCCTAGGCTGCACAATCTCAAGAGCGATTCCACACAAGTCTTCGCAGGACTGCACAAAACATTTTTTTTGAAATTTTTTTATAAAGCGGCAAATCACTCGCGCTGAAGACAGTGTAGAACCAATCTGGATCAAGCCAGGGTCGTTCTTAGTACTCACATTAACAAGCATGATCTCAATCATTAAGGGCATAGCATGCCTCTCTTTCTCTCATTTGATCAAATTTTGCAAAACCCGAGGATTCCTTCCTCTTCGTTTTCACCACAGTGTTCAAAAAGTTTTGAAAAACTTAGGTCAATGCAATGATTTCAAGGCACAAAAAAATAGGTGAAAAGCACTGCCATCTCATTCAGAACTTCCGGCACAATTGGCACAAGGCAGAAGCAAACACAAGAGTGTGAAAATCAATGCTGTTTCATTCAGATCTGTTGGGACAACTGGCCCCCAGGTAGAAACAGACACAAAACAAATGGTGTGAAATACAAACACAAAACAAGAGAGTGATGTCCGAGGTAACACCCCCAAAATCATCCGACTCTAACAACACAGGAATGACTCGATACAACAAGACAGACCCGACTGACTCAGTACAAAAGAACTGACTCAATACAAAAAATTGACTCGATACAACACAACTATACTGACTCAACACACAAGTCAGAAAGTACAAAAACCAGCATTCACAAATGCTCAAAACAGTGCGTGCCATACACCACATCTGGAGTAAATTAAGTGTCGCTCGCAGGTGGTTCATCCCCTTATCACATCGCATTATCCCCCCACAAGTTCACTAATCAAGAGCCGATAGACTTTGCAGGACTTGGTGCGACGATGACCCTGTTGTCAAACAGATTTTGTATCTCGTGGCGAAAATGGACGCAACTATCGGTGTCATGGCCGGTTTGTTGATGGAAAGCACAGTACTTAGTCGGGTCATGCCTTGGAGGGAGAGGATCGGGTAGAGGCTGTTGTTCTAACGGTTTGAGATGTCCTTTCCTGAGTAAGACCTCCAGAGCTTTAGACAAAGGCATATAAAGTAGGGTGAAACTCCTCTTGCCTCGAGGTAGATAGTCTGAGGTTCGGGGGTTTGAATTGGATGTACCGACAAAGGAGGTTGCTGTTTTGGGAGTGGTGGTGACCATTCCAACTTCAGAAGATCTTGCAGCTGCATCACCACTGGTGGTCACATTCGAACTGCGGGAAAACACCCTCTTAGGATGCTCCTTCTCCTGGTCAATAAGGCCCTGCTTCATAGCATCCTCAATCTGTACCCCTATCTCGTGTAGATCTGCAAAGGTGGGAAGGGGGAGGACAATCATCTTCTACATGAGCTTGGGCTAGAGGTTGTGCACAACCATCCGTATCTAATCCTTGTCCACAGGCCTGATGGTCATCATCGAGGCTTTGGCCCACCAGCAGGTTACGAAATCGGAGAAACTCTCCTTTAGCTCCTGCCTGGTTGCCTCA
The DNA here is from genome assembly GCF_055761805.1 of Camellia sinensis. Lineage (NCBI taxonomy): Eukaryota > Viridiplantae > Streptophyta > Magnoliopsida > Ericales > Theaceae > Camellia > Camellia sinensis. The sequence continues at coordinate 173,699,406 of NC_138962.1, read as the reverse complement.
AGATCACGAGTTGTGACCTTGATCTGTGTATTATAGGAGTACTGAGCTATAAAGGCCTCAGCCATCTCCTCCCAATTCCTTTTGACGGAATCCTCCAATTTTGCATACCAGATGGCTGCTACACCCGACAAGGTCCAGCCAAACAGAGAAAGCTTCTGTAGTCTGGTGAGGCTCATCGGCCATAGTATGTCTGAAAACAACCGTAGATGCACCATAGGGTCACCGGATCCATCAAAGCGGTCTATGTGTGGCATCTTAAAACGGTCCGACAGCATCACGGCCGAGTTGGTGTACCCGTCCTCAATATCTGGGATGGACTTCACACCCTGAGATTTCTTGAACAACTTTTCAAGCTTGCTCACTTTCAACGCTGTAGGGTCCACCTCGAACTCAAATGGAGAATCCGGTAGGTTGGGCTGTACTTTGGATAACTGGGGTAGGATTGGGGGCGGAGCCGGCCCTATCGAAATGTCTGTATCTTCCTGGACGTGAGTTGTTTCTTCGAGTGTTGGAACTCTTGGTGGGAGAGGAGCTTGGTGTGATGCAGATGCTCCAGTTTGCTGCTGCAGCCTAGCAATTAACTCTGCCTGTTGGGCCATGACCTCAGCCTGCTGTCTGGCAAATTTTGCTTGACGAGCAGCATCCTGCTGCATGGTTTTCATACTCTCCTGGAGCTGACGCATCATCTCCTCCATACCTGCCATAGAGTGCTGGTTTATCTAGACAACAGGTATATCTATCCCTACAGTAGAAACTGAGACATCAGCCTGACTATTCAATGGTGGGGTGGATAAGAGCCGCTGATCTGGGGACTGTTGAACTGGTGATCTGTGCCTAACTGGCCTTTCTTTTGCCTTACCTTAACAAAGGAAAAACACTGGCTACTCTCGAACTGAATCTCTGACCTGACAAAGTCTATCAGCACAAATCTAATGAACCCGGGGGATGTCGGAGCCTTCTGAAGCTACGGTTCCAAGACTACCTTGCAAAAGAGAAAACAAGCAGCATCTCAGCCCAATTTCACCAGAACAGATATGAACAAAGCTAAATGAGTGTGCTCTCTGCTGAATTTTGCCCAAAACTCTGCCTGTAGACTGATACCCTCAGGTAAAACTGATTCCCAAGCACTGATACTGATGCCCACAGGCCCGATGCCCGGACTTGCAAACTGATACATGCATTCCTGTAGAGACGCACTCTAAAAGCACATAGCAAGCAAGTGAGAACCGAAACACCCCTATGTTGGGGTAGGGTTTCCCTGTCCTATTTTGTTAGGAGCTAGGGTTTCACTACACATGCAGCGATTTCAAACAACCTATAATCGGGTGAGCAACCTATCCTAGTTTGGGATAGTCACTATGGATTCCGATATGTACTTGGTCGAATGGTCAAAGAGGGTGCCCCAGTAAAAATCGGGGTTTGTGTTCCCATCATGGCAGAGCCTGCAACTGGTCAACCTTATGGCACGCTTTTCAAAGCAAGCCTCCGGCAAACCGTTCAAGAATAGCATACAGCAAACACGGTGTCCTAGGCGCACCAATGCAAATGCAATGCAAAGAGACACATAAATGTAATCAAAATGAGATATCATGAGTTTGAGTCAAGTTCTCTAACTCCCCAACAGAGTCGCCAGAAACTGTAGACGTCCCCAAACGCCCCGGGAGAACGAATCCCGATTTGTTTATTGGGCTTACTATAATTCGGACTAAAATGTCACGGTTCTGAATCTAATCTCACAAACTGCAATGCAAGATCGATAAATCACTAAAGAGTCCAAATCTGGCAAATCGTTTTGAAAAATTGATTTTGGAAAAAAGTGCCGAACATGGACTGCTTTGCCAGATACAGAGTCGCCACCTAAATATTTCATTTTGGGGAAATTTAGGAAACCCTGACTCGTTTTCTTAAGGCCACATGTCCATCATCACCAAAGTTGCCTCGACTCGGGAACTTGGGTACGATTGGGGAAGGTCACTTCGTGAGTACCCCCGCTCGCCCAATCAAAGATTGGCCTCTACTAACCATGATATCGGGTTTTGAAAACATTATGTGCTCTCATTCCGGTTATTAGACTAGATTTACTATGTGATGCACACAGCATACAAGTATAGACTGGGTCGCCTGAATTTGGAACAAAACACTTCATGTTTGTTTTGAAAATGGTTTGCTATTCGCAAGTAAGCTGAAATGTAGATTTTTGCCACCCTCAAGTGGGCTTAAAACTCGCAATCAGTGAATTGTTCTAATTCAAGTAACTCACCCTTCACCCACAGGCATTCAGACAGTTATATCACATAAGCAAATAGCCTTATGGTAAGCATGCTATCATGGTAAACACTCACATACATGCAAGGATGCTAAAGCATAAACACTTACTGAGTACTCCGAGCCAAAGAAAGAAGCTAATTAGAAATCATGCATGAATCCTAAATATGCTGAGATGCCTAATGCAACACATGCAAGAACGTAGCTAATATAGGCTCGGCTATTCTAAGATGGCATATGATGAATGCTACAGCTAACACGTATTCAACTTGGAATTGAAATACAATGCAGTTAGTATGATGCGCCGAGCCCGGTGCATACAAGATGGATGAATGGATGCGAACATGCAAACATAAGTATGCTAATTAAAACATGCCCTAATCTAACCATCATAAGCTAGTAAATAAAAGGGAGAAAGACGTAGGGTTGGAAGACATGCACACACGCACGCACACTTATTACAAAATTCGCCCTCTCGACGGAGGGTCCGAATAAATAATACAGACCGAATAAATAATTAACTACCCTAGCTAATTAAATATTACAAAACTTCTAATTAATTAATAAATTAATTACAAAAGGAAGGTGGCCGCAGCCCCGCCTCAGAATGATGGGATGATGCATGCTCGATTCACCTCGCTCGGAAACTCATTGCCATGCCACATGTTGCCTCTGTTTGCACTGTTATGCACCTCTGAGAACTGCACAAGTCCCAAGGCCGCTTCTGAACCACTCCCTGAGCATTGTGGGATGTCACCGGCCAAGAGGCAAGGTCACCGGCCAAGAAGAACTGGTCATCGACAAAATGTGAAGCCATCGGCCAACAATGAATAGCTGGCCGGCACTGAAGATGGCCGACCGGCCATCTCTTCCTGGAGAAAGCTATTTTGCGGCAATAGAGGACAGACAGAGCATGTCAAGGAATTTACGAGACAATGTATGCATGACCACCCTCCCTATCACGGTATGAACTCAATGGAGTATGGCTCTCAACCCTCGGGTCACCAATCACGTATTTTAATGCATGATGGCCAAAGGAGCCAAGTGTGCATTTAATATCAAATGAAATGCACACAAAACACATAAGGGACCCCAACCTCTATCATGATTGATCAAGAGGCGAGGGATGCACACACAATGCAATGCAACCTAGGCAAGCAAGCAAGCATACAAATAACTCAAGTGTGCAACAAATCTAATGCAACATGAGCATGTTATCATGTAATATGCAATAGGCATACAACCTAAACATGTGGACATGTATAGCATGAAACAATGTGCAAAATGAAACAAGCATGCAACAACATGGTGAGATGGACTTACACTAACATGGGTAGCTCTCAAGCATGCCAAAATCAGTGGCCAAACATGATGGAAATGAGGCCACAAAACACATGCAAACATGCACAAATGCAAAGGCTCCAAGCCAAGGACCCAAGATACAACTCTCTAAGAGCATGGCAAGGATGAAAATAAGGAACACAATGGCATACAATGACGCTTGTTCCAGCACTAAAATGGCATGTGAAATGCCTCCAAAACATGCAACAACTCATGTAATGCATGTTGATAGGCTCAAGCACCAAAGACTAGTGAAGTGCATTACGCTATAGGTATGTAAGACGATGCTCAAATGATGAAACCAACCCCAAACAGTCCCTATGCAGACCAAAATCAGTGGCAAAATGTGTTGGGATGGTGGCTCAGAATGCATTCAAATGAAGCTCATGCAATGGCTTGCAAACATGGCATAAATGCACAACTCTAAAGAGCACTTTAAGCATGGGAAATGGGGAAGTATGGCACAAGTGTAAGCTCTGAAATAACATTCCCAATGATGCCAATACATGCAAATACTTCAAGTTAGGCATGCAAGAATGCTCAAAACTCAAAGCTAGTGGAAGCTATTACATAACAAGTATGTATGGAAAGCATTTTTTGACCATGAGGCCACAAAACAGAGCTAAGGCAGCCCAAAACATGAACAAAATCAGTTTGAAGCATGGCCAAAATATGCTAGAATGGAGGGCCAAAACAACATGCAATACAAGCTAGTGAACTAGGATTTACACTACAACCATATGAAGCACATGAGAAGTCACCAAATCAATCAAAACCAGAATCATGGCATGTCAAAATATGACCAAAAATCCACTGAAACTTAGTCAACACATGCTAGAATGAAGTGCTACTTTGATAGGCCATGCAAGGGGTTGTTCTACACATGTAAGATGGACATTCAATATGACAAAATGACCTCTGGACAGAGGTTGTGAAGGCCCTACAACTCACTGAAAAGGGCCTGAAATGAGACTAGGAAGCATGCAAGTAAAGGCTCCTTTGAAAGGCTCCTTTGAAAGGCCATGAAGAGGGTTACTCTACACATGCAAGAGGGACACCTAATATGGCAAAAATAGCTCTGGACAGACCTCATGCAGGTCCTAAAACTCATAAAAAATGGCCTGAAACATGGCTTGGAAACATGCAAATAGGGGCTCCTTTGTAAGGCCAAGAAAGCTAGTAAATAAGACAAGGAGTGAGAGGGTCACCCCTCTCTGATTTTGATGCTCAAAACAGCATTCTTACCACTGAAAATCCACTAGATTTCAGTGGTAGGAAGGCCAAGAAAAGACTATCTCGAATGCCTTATGGCATGGCACAAAACAAGGCCCAAAACAAGCATGCAATGGGGTAGACGACCCGCAACACCAAAATGAACTTAAACAAACATGAAAAGGATCTCAAAATAAGACTTTTTTCAGTTTACACCGAAGCTCAAAAATGCTTGCAAATATAGCTAAGATATGAAGCAAAATAAGGACCAAAAGGGGGATAAGAGAGTTACCCTTGTAGCCAAGAAAGATAGCAGCTTCTAGACCAAGAAAGTGGCTCTTCAACATCTAAAAATAAGCTCCAAGGTGCTTGGATGGATGATGGAGAGGTTAGGCTATGAGCTGTAGTGCAATGGGTGCAAGAACAAGGGATTTTGGGACCAAAATAGAGAGATGTATAGAGATAGGTGTATGTATGCCTTGGCCAAAAAAATCTAAGCCTTTTCTAATGAGGGAGAGGGTTTCTCTTATAGAAGAACAAAAGTCCAAGCTTCTCTTAGAAGCTTGAGCAAAAGGGCTAAGCTTCTCTTAGAATCTAAAGCAAAAAGGGTCAAGCTTCTTGAGGAAGCTTGAGCAAAGGGGTCAAGCTTCCTCAAGAAGATAAGAAAAGTTCAAGCTTCTCTTAGAAGCTTGGAGCAAAGGGTCAAGCTTCTTGGAGAAGCTAAAAAGGGTTAAGCTTCTTGGAGAAGCTAAAAAGGGTAAAAAAGTTTAAGCTTCCTCAAGAAGCTAAAAAAGGGTTCAAAGGTTTCAAAAGGTTCAAGCTTTCTCAAGAAGCTAAAACAAAGGTGCAAATCCTCCATACACCTGCATAAAGCTGATGAATAGGGTCCGGCCAGCAAAAATGGCCAATTGACCAAAACAATGGCTGGCCGACCAAAAACATTGTCGACCGGCCAACACCTTTGGCCGATAGCAAGAAAATAGGGCCGGTGGCCTCAAGCCATGGCCAGTGAGGTGTATTTCCCACCCTCAGAAGCAAAACAAAAAGTGTTTGGTCCACAACCAAGCATAGAACAAACAAGTTGAGAGGTCTCGAGGCAAGGCGCGTGGCCGAAACCTCCGAGAGCTCAAGACGAACACGAACATGGATAATCATCGAGTGTTCAAACGATGACGTCCAAGTCTTGAGGACAGTCAAAAATGGGGTGTCTACAGACGTGTTCCGATGTTTATCACCGCTCCCTGTTTTGGTTAAAAGCATTTGGACGTGTTCCGATGCTTAACACCGCTCCCTGTTTTGGTTAAAAGCATTTGGACGTGTTTTGGTGTTTATCGCCCCCTTGTTTTGGTTAAAAGCATTTGGATGTGTTTCGATGTTTATCACCACTCCTTGTTTTGGTTACAAACATTTGGATGCGTTTCGATGTTTATCACTGTGTTCTTTGGTTAAGAACAGTCTGGCACACCCCGGTGTTCACCATCCCTTCTCTCCTCCCGCGTGCGGCGCGTTAGGATCTTGTTTGACACCTCGGGTGTGCTCGACGGTTGTGTTATTCTTTGCCTTTCTTGTGTGGTGCGTAGCCAAGTTTGCATAATTTTCTTACATCCTTTCAGCATGAAGTGTGGTTTTGTGTTCACTTACTTCTTTTCATGTTTGAGTTTGCTATGCCTTGTTTTCGGTTTAACTGTAGCATTTCTTTGCATGACATATGCATCTAGATGCTTCGTTACAGCCTCATTGCATGATCATAAGTTATGTTCTTGCATCGTGCATATCATTTGCACCTTGCCCTAGAACTATGCTAGTTTGATTCCTTGCAAAGGGATACGTAGGTAGCCTACAGGCGCAACCGTTCTTTGTCTTGCTTGTTTGTTTGTCCCAATCTTACACCTTGTAAAAAATGGGTCATCTCAAGACTTTGACATTCACTTCCTTCATTTTATGACTTCTGAGTTCTATCAAAGAGGGGCAACTATAAACACCCCATTTTTTACCATCCTCAAGACTTAGATGTCATCGTTCGTACACTCGATGATTGTGTGTTTGTGTTCGTTTTGAGCGCCCGAAGTTCTCGGTGGAATGCCCTGTCTTGGAGCCTTTGAACCTTGTTCTTTCTGTGCCTTGTTTTGGACCAAAACTTGGTGTCTGGACCTCTTTGTGACCTGTCAACCACCCCGCAAGGCTGTCGGCCATGGGTTATGCCTGTCGGCCACCAGTGGTGGCCAATGGCCACCGGTCTCTTTTTCCAGATATTTATTGACAACTATGCCAGTTGTTGCACACTGAGCTACATCTTCAGACACATGTATGGTAGGATGTATCTAAGCTCAAGGGGTGTATTTCTATAAATAGGGGGTGTCCTCCCCCATTTTTGAGGGTCAGCATTTTTAGAACAAAAATCTCTCTCCCTCTCTCTCTCTCTCTAAAACTTTCTCTCTCTCTCTTGTTATTTCCATACACTTGCCTAGTTTCTCTTGGCTTTTGCACATCAACCTTTAACCAAATTCTCTCACCTTTGGGCTGAGGTCCCTTGGAGCCTGGTTTGAGCTCTAGAAGGAGGTTTGAGCTTGAATTTGTGGCAGTTTTGTGCTGTGCTTCAAAGGTATAGAACTTACCTTGCTTCAACTTGCTTTCAATACTTGTTTTGCCATCCTTTCTTACCATTTTTGGGCTGGTTTTAACATGTAAAAAGTTCTATTTTTGAGACCTAAAAATGGTGGTTTGAGCCCTTTTGAGTTAGGGTGTTGTCCATCATTTTTGCTTCTTAGCTTGTTAAGCTTTTTGTGCTCTTTTTCATCACTTTGAAATCAACTTTTTTGGGCCTTTTAACCACTTAATTTCAGAGGTTTTTTAGTGGTAAAAACCTTGTTTTGAAGTCCAAAATTGAAGGGGTTAGCCTCCCCTCCTTGTGTCTTGTTTGCATGCCTAGTTAGCTTCATGAATTAGCATGTTTTTCTAGCTTACTTTAGCTTAAGTCCAACATGTTTTTGCCTTTGAAATAACCTATTTTGGTTTTGTTTTGGGCTGATTAGTTCAGTTGAGGCTTGTATTGCATAGTTGTAGTGTTAATTCTTTCACTAGCTTGATGTTTTAATGCTTTAATCATCATTCTTTTGAGTTGAAAGCATGTTTTAGTGTTGTTTTGCACTTAATTTCAACACATACAATCTCTGCAACCTCCCTCCGTTCTTCACTCTTTTGTTTTGCTTTGAAAGTGGTTTTAAACCACTTGTTTTCTTAAGTGTGAAATTGAGGTGTTGCACCTAATGGATTAATCCTTTAGGGGGTTCATTACCAACAGTGTAATGCCGCTTTCATGCCCAAAAAAACTCGTGGTTTGAGCCGTCTTTCCATTAGAGGACACTCACTTTTGGACTTAATCGATTAAAGAATGAATCGGTAACTAAAATGAGTAAATAAAATGAACAATTAAAAGTGTGCAAGATAAGTATCTTTTGTGTTGTATTGCATGTGTTCGAATCGGACAGTAATTCAAACACGAGGAAAATGGGATATTTCATACTCAAAGTGATGAAATATGCCACTTTCCTTGGTCACCATCACCCTTGATCATGCATGATAGGGTGGTGGCTTTTTTTTGTCTTGTTTTGCTCTCATTAAACTTGTACAAACTTGGTTCTTTGGCCATCACGCATGGAAATTGCTTGATTGATGGTTTGAGAGCCAAGAGTTTCACTCCTTTGAACTTATTTCATGATAAGGAGTGTGAACAGTACACACAAACCTATGAGAATACACTGTTTTGCTCTGTCTACTCTCTATTGCAGCAAAAAGAGGAGTTCATGTCATTAGTGGCCGACCGGCCACCACTAGTAGCCGACCGGCCACCATTGGTAGCCGACATGGCCCCTGTCAGTCACCAATGAAAATTGCACAGTGTGTTAGTAAGTTGAAGTGGAGGTGTTCTGGAAGTGGGCAGCACTGTCGGCAAGGCGGTGGCTTTTTTGGGTGGAGGAACTGAGCATGTATGCATCCCTTGCTTCCCGAGGCCATGTAATTACTTTGTTTAGTTAATTAGTGGTAGCTAATTAATTAGTTTAATAGCTTTGTATTTAATTAGCTTAGTATTTAGCTAATTACTTCGATTTGTAATATTTAATTAGCTTAGAATAAGTTAGTTAATTCGTTTCAATTGTTGTAATAATTAGCTTAGCTTAATTAGCTTAGCCTAGCTAGTTAGTTAGCATATTCATTTGGACCCTCCTTCACGAGGGCATAATATTGTAATAAGTGTGCGTGTGTGTGTGTATGTCTTCGAACCTCATGTCTTTCTCCCTTTTATTTAATCACTTTCGATGGTTAGATTGGGGATGTGGGGAAGTGGTTTGGAAATACTCTTCAGATCCTGGGAGACGCTAGTGATCCTCAGCTAGTCACCTGAAAAGATACAAACACTCCGGTCGGGGGTGCCGAAATTAGTACTCCGACAGACAAGTCAGTTCAGACACTCAGGATAGCTTGTTTATTAAGTTAAGTGAAGTGATTCTTACATACCTTTCTCAATCCATTTTCCTGTATTTATACCTGCTTCTTTTGATCCTCGGGCCCAGGGCCTACTTTTTAATAATTGTCCTTTCTCTTATTCGGCTCTAAGGATCTACACTTATTCGGCATATGTATTGTATTCGGCTTCCCATTCTCGTAGGATACGGCCGATTAATATCAGTCTTCTAAGGTACGCACCTTCTGATCATGCCAATTATTCGACTCCCACAATTGCCCCCGAACTCCCCATTGGCGATAGTTAATCGGCGTGTTTGGTCTTGAATTGGAAAAGTCAAAATAGGTCAGGCGGCTTCGCGTGCCCCAATACAGATGTCAGAATGCGCATACCTTTTTGGTCATCATTACACTTTCCCGCCTCATTCGTGCGTCTCGCATTTATTGCGATTTGAAATTTCAGTCCTTTCGAGTGCACATTTTGTCGAGTATTCAAGACTCTTGGACCGCTAGCGGGCAACCCCTCTCTGACTCACGTTTTCTGCAACTCTTCTCCGTCTATCCTTGCCCCGTCTACTCGTAAGTCTTCTTCTCTCTTCTTTGCAACCCTATTTTCTGTTTGTGATTTTGATTTCGGTGGAACCTTGAATCCCCGCGAAAATGGCTAAACTCTTGAAAGACCTCCGTTCTGAGGGTCATATTTCTGGATTCCAGTGACACTTTTCCATTCTCGACGATGTCCACTTATCTTTTGTAATGGACAGTACTCTTGATATGGAGAGAGAGGATCCAAATACGATCGTCTTCCCTCTCTTATCCATAGCGAAGGGCGGAGTCCTTTTTCCCCTACATCCATTGCTTAGGGCCGTCCTTCGCTATTGGAGTCTGATTCCTTCTCAACCCGACGTAAATTTCTTTCGAATCATCGTGCGGGTGATAAAGTTGAACCGACGCCTTAGGATCAACCTTGGCATTCCGGCGATTCGACACTGCTACGCTTTGGCCAAATCTTCCGGTCGGCTGGGGCGATACTTTCTCAGGGCCAAGGACACTGACCATCACTTGATAACCATGCTTGCCAGTTTTGGTATGAGAGTTGACGACGTAATGGTCAATGTCCGAGGTAATTAGGAGTTCGGTGAAGGCGAAGACCGCCTAGACCCTATTCCTAGACGGAAGGGTGAAGGGTGATCCAGGTTGCCATGTAACGCCTCGTGTTTGTTGATCTGCCTTTTATTCGGCTTTTTTCCTTTAATCACTCCTTGTTCTTTGCAGGTAACAGATTGAAGAAGATTCTTCCCTCAACCGATGATGCAGTCTTTGAGGAAATTAAGTCTGCACTCAGATACTTCGGCCGTCCAAATATACAAAAGCAAGGGAGAGCTGCTCACATACTCCTCCGATACGAACCTACTTATACTACATTCTCGGCCACGGACGGCATTCCAATTCCATCCGGCGATCAACACCTTTCGGCTCTTCTCTTTCCCAGCTTCAAGAGCCTTAGGCAAATTGGCCTCGAAGATTCAAATTCGGGGAAAGACGCAGAGCCGGTGGTAGAGGTAGTTGCCGAACTAACCAGAGAGGTCGCTGAGGAGGCCGAAGAGGTCGACGAGGCGATACCCTCGGCGTTCGAGGCTACCGGACTTAACCAGCCTTCACCATCCACTTCGGGTCGGGCAGAGTTCTTTTCTAGAGATATTTTTGTGAATTTGGGAGACCTACCTGGTGATTTTTCCGAAGGTATGGCTGGGGAAAGCCTTACGCAAATGGCACGAAAGAAAAATGCCGAGCGAATGGCTGCTCGAAAGAAGGCCGAGGCTGCCCATTCTGAGCCCACCATGATTAAAACTTTCATACCCATTATTGAAGAGACGGCTCAGGTTGCTACGGCCAAAGCGGGGAAAGAGGTTGAACAGGTGACTGACGAACGTCTGGTTCCAGAGGAGCGAGGCAAAAAACGTAGTGGCGAGGGAGAGGCTAGGTCAGAGATTAGGCCTGCTTCCAAACGGCCTCGTTTAGAAGAGTCGGACGTGGTTGCTCCTTTTATTGTTCGGCCAAAGATCAAAGATGCGCCGATTTCTTCTGACGCTTCAGCCATTGAGGATCCAGCCATGACGTTGAGCCTGGCGGCTTTAATTTCCTTACCGGCTGACACCTCAGCCTTTCGCACCGTGTCGGATGTTATGGCCGCAGCCCTATCTGTGCAGTCGGCGCTCTTGGTAAGTGACCATCTCAAATTCTCTTTAATTTGTTTTCATTAAGGTATCTGACGATCCCAACTTGTTTTGCAAACGGCTGGCAGGATCGCGGACCTAGGTCGCCGCCTGCATGATGCCCTTGGCAGGATTGATCATTTGCAAATGGAGGTGGACGGTCAAAAGAGTAGGGCCGAGTTCGAAGTGATGAGAGCCGCAATGGAGAGTGCGCGAGCTGAAGCAGAGGAGGAGAGGGCTCGCTCAACTGAACAGCTCCGCTCTAATGCTGAGAGTAGGGCAAATGCGAGCGAAGAATCGCTCAAGTTAGCCAAGGAGGCATTTGCCGAGGTGAAGGTTCAGTTAGAAGAGCTAAAGGCGGCCAAGGAAAAAGTCGATTCTAAGGCTTCTACAGCATTTGAGGCAGGAAAAAGCGCCGCCTACACGGAATATGTAGATGAAGTCCCCAAATTCGAGAATCAGGGGTTCAAACATGGGTGGCTCAAAGCCCTTGCTGCCACTGCAGTTACACTGGCCTTGCCAATTCCCTATGAGCAAGTGGACGTTGAGCCACTCGAATCTGACCCCGAGGATTGATCTAGGACACATTTCAATTTTATTAAGTATTTTTAATTCCGATGTAAGTTTTTGTTCGGTAGACTTAGACTTTTGTTGGTTCAAGGTAGTTTTCATGTATAAATTGGTTACTATATGCACTCAATTTATTAATGAAAATTTCTTTGTTATTGCACCACCACTTGTACACAGTTTGTGAAGTTATGTTAATGAAGAATGTTTTGCCTTTAACTACTTTTGATAAAATCATTGTTGTGTTTGAGCTTTCAGAGATTGAATATCTCATGACAATATTGATTTATCACTCATATACCGAGTATTGTGGGCATTCAAGCCGAATATATTGATGACATTTGGGGCATTTAAGCCGAATAGATTGATGAATCTGCCCTTGCCCCAGGCGGTGCATGATCATTCGGGCGCCGGATGAAACGACCTTAAGAATTTTGAGGTCGATTCATGAGCCATCTGGGGCATTTAAGCCGAATAGACTGACGAATATGCCCTTACCCTAGGGGGTGCATGATCATTCGGGAGCCGGATGAAACGACCTTAAGAATTTTGAAGTCGATTCATGAGCCATCTGGGGCATTTAAGCCAAATAGACTAATGATTCTGCCCTTGCCCCAAGGGGTGCATGATCATTTAGGAGCCGGATGAAACGACCTTAAGAATTTTGAAGTCGATTCCTGAGCCGTCTGGGGCACTTGAGCCGAATAGATTAATGAATCTGCCTGTGCCCTAAGCGGTGCATGATCATTCGGGAGTTGGATGAAATGACCTTAAGAATTTTGAAGTCGATTCATGAGCCGTCTGGGGCACTTGAGCTAAATAGATTGATGAATCTGCCCTTGCCCTAGGCGTTGCATGATCATTCGGGAGCCGGGTGGGACGGCCTTAAGAATTTTGAAGTCGATTCATGAGCTGTCTGGGGCACTTAAGCCGAATAGATTGATGAATCTGCCCTTGTCCCAAGTGGTGCATGATCATTCGAGAGACGAATGAGACGGCCTTAAGAATTTTGAAGGCGATTCATGAGCCGTCTAGGGCACATGAGCCGAATAGATTGATGAATCTGCCCTTGCCCCAGGGGGTGCATGATCATTCAAGATCCGGATGAAACGACCTTAAGAATTTTGAAGTCGATTCATGAGCCGTCTGAGGCACTTGAGCCGAATAGATTGATGAATCTACCCGTGCCCCAGGCGATGCATGATCATTCGGGAGCCGGATGAGACGGCCTTAAGAATGTTGAAGTCGATTCATGAGCCGTCTGGGGCACTTAAGCCGAATAGATTGATGAATCTGCCCTTGCCCCAGGTGGTGCATGATCATTTAGGAGCCAGATGAAACGGCCTTAAGAATTTTGAAGTCGATTCATGAGCCGTCTGGGGCACTTGAGCCGAATAGATTGATGAATCTGCCCTTGCCCAGGCGGTGCATGATCATTCGGGAGCCGGATGAGACGGCCTTAAGAATTTTGAAGTCGATTCATGAGCCGTCTGGGGCATTTAAGCCGAATATATTGATGAATCTGCCCTTGCCCCAAGGGGTGCATGATCATTCGGGCGCCGGACAATTGAGGTTTTTTTCAATTAATGAGATTGCCTCGAGGGCGCTGCCTCTGTAAAGGATAAATGAACAAAGGTACAACCTTTATGAGCTTAGTAAACAGTTGACTACAGCTCTTGGAGGAAGATTTATCGTGTGAATGTCGAACAGACTTTTCTTTAACAGCAGAGGGAAAGTGAGGACGCTAGCTGAGCTGGGCGGAGACATGAATCGAGGTGGTGAACCTTCACGCACAGGAAGTAGGAGTTCTAGGGATTGAAAGAGGCGTCAGTCTCCTCGATGTTGAAGCAGGTCACCCAGGCGGGATAAGCAGTCGCAGGGCAGATCTCCGTAACTCCGAGGCGAGAGGGGATCTAACGCGAATCCATGCCCATTAAGCTTTGTGGTATTTGTGGGGAACAAACCCATGACGGAGGTGGACTCGATCGTTCGGGACCCAAATGTAGCGGTCGAGTTTGCTCGACAAAGTTTTCCTTCTGAGGTGCAGCAGTCAATGATAGGTTGCCAGGACTATGACGTATTTCGCAAAGGCATTCACGGGGTGGTGAAGGGGCTTTACACTGCCTATAAAGTTGGCATGCGGCTATGCGCTGCCCGTCAAGAATTGGAGAAGAAGGAGGAACGTATTCGAAGTTTGGAGGCTCGCGTGGAGGTAGTTGAGCGTGAGTTAAGGAAGACTAGGACGGCTCAGGCAGAACCCGCTGGGCAGGGAAACCCAATTGTGGAGGAAAAGGTTACCAGTCGGCTCATCAGTGTCGCACTCACCGATCGTGAGATGGTGAGTATGTTTACAATGGAGTCTGCCAAGGGGAGGGCCTATGAAAAAGGTTTTCATGAAGGCCGAAGAGTTGGAATCGAAAAGACCAAGGAAAAGCTTGCTGAAGAGGTTCGCCGATGTGAGAATCGTGGATTTAGGCACGGTTGGATCAAGGCATCTCAAGCCGCGGAAGCTCTTCGAGCGTCGGACATTGATTCAGCATTGCCACTCTACCACAGTAAACATTTTTCGTTTTCCGCTTTTGAAGTCGTGAAAAGTGAGGATGAGGGTGATGCCGTATAAGAATACGCATTGTAAGGTTGAATAAAAACTATGTAATTTATTATTGAATTAAATAGAAACGTTCTATTATAAATATTCCATCGTAGTTCGTATTCGGTATATACGTGTTTCGTTTTATTACATGGATGCTTGAATGAATGTACAAACATTGATCGTATAGTGATACGCCGGCTTATAGGCGGGGTTGGCCCAATCGTGATGGCCGTTTATCCTTGAATGTGGCCACAGTAATTTCAAGAGGCCAAAAGCTAGTCCGTGTAGTGGCTGTGGCAAATTCCAGTCGGCGCGGGGTCTAAATGCTTGGCCGGTTGGATTGATAACGCTGTCCCTGTCCCAGTCAGTGCATGTGTTCCAAAAAGTCGTTCGGGTACCCAGGTCGTGGTGAATGTCAACCGACATTCGTCTCTTGGGGTTTTGGCGTTAATGAAATTGCCTCGGGGTCACTGCCAGCATTTAAAAATAAATGGAATGGACTCTTCGTGCGAGTGACCTTATTAATATAACGCCATTTATTGCGTGGGGTTATATAATATTGTGGATGTAAAACAGAGTTTCTTTAATCAGCCAAACTCGAACTTTGGCTGAGCTTGATGCCGTAATGGATTGCAACGGAGAATTCTTCGGTGTGGAAGGTAGGTCGTTAAAAAAGAAACGGGAGGTGCGTCAGCCTCCAAGTCGTCGAAGTAGATCGCCCCGAAAGGAGACACAACGACCATTGCCCTTAACCTTCCTTGTCTTGGATCTTGGCCTTGACATTGTCGATGGTGTCAGAGGCAGGTCCAGAGATACACTGATTTGGGCACGGTTGGATCAAGGCATTTTGAGCCGCGGAGGCCTTCCAAACGACGTGCATTGATTCGGGGCCTCCAATGTATCAACGTGATTAATTCCCCTTTTCGCCTTAGAAGTTAAAGATAGATATTGTAAAGTTCGAACGCGGATTGCGTCTATGTAACAATTGTTTAATCAAATAAAAAGTTTTATTTCAAACATTTGCATCTTACTCTGGATTTTTTTTTTTTTTTTTTTTTAGCTAAGCACCTTATTTCGAATGTTGGCATGTGTTGTTTCGTTTTGTTTGTACCGAAGGGTGCTCCGAATTCGGAGGTACGATCTACCCTAGGGTGTTATGCATCAGAGGCGCTGCGAATTCGGAGTCTTAATCGGCCCAAAGACATCTTGCACCGATGGGGCTCCGTAACCGGCATTTCGATGCGGAGACTTTAATCAGCCCCAAGGTGTAATGCACCAAAAGGGAGCTCCAAATCCGGAGACTTAGTTTGGCCAATCGTGATATCCACAAAGGGCGCTCTGAATCCGGAGTCTTAGTCGGCCCAAAGATGCCATGCACCAAAGGGGGCTCCGAATTCGGAGACTTAGTTTGGCCAATCATGATATCCACGAAGGGCACTCCGAATCCGGAGACTTAGTCGGCCCAAAGGTGTCATGCACCAAAGGGCGCTCCGAATCCGGAGGCTTTAATCGGCCCTAAGGTGTCATCCACTAAAAAGGGCTCCGAATCCGGAGACGTTAATCGGCCCTAAGGTGTCATACACCAAAGGGGGCTCCGAATCTGGAGACTTAGTTTGGCCAATCGTGATATCCACGAAGGGCACTCCGAATTCGGAGACTTAGTCGGCCCTAAGGTGTCATGCACCAAAGGGGGGCTCTGAATCCAGAGACTTAGTTTGGCCAATCGTGATATCCACGAAGGGCGCTCCAAATACGGAGACTTAGTCGGCCCTAAGGTGTCATACACCAAAGGGGGGCTCCGAAGCCGGAGACTTAGTTTGGCCAATCGTGATATCCATGAACGGCGCTCCGAATCTGGAGTCTTAGTTGGCCCAAAGGTGTCTTGCACCAAAGGGGGCTCCGAATCTGGAGACTTAGTTTGGCCAATCGTGATATCCACGAAGGGCGCTCCGAATTCGGAGACTTAGTCGGCCCTAAGGTGTCATGCACCAAAGGGGGCTCCGAATCTGGACACTTAGTTTGGCCAATCGTGATATCCACGAAGGGCGCTCCGAATCCGGAGTCTTAGTCGGCCCAAAGGTGTCTTGCACCAAAGAGGGCTCCGAATCCGGAGATATAGTTTGGCCAATCATGATATTTACGAAGGGCGCTCCGAATCCGGAGACTTAGTCGGCCCAAAGGTGTCATGCACCAAAGGGGCTCCGAATCCAAACACTTTAATCGGCCCTAAGGTGTCATCCACCAAAGGGGGCTCCGAATCCGGAGACTTTAATCGGCCCTGTGGTGTCATACACCAAAGGGGGCTCCCAATCCGGAGACTTAGTTTGGCCAATCGTGATATCCACGAAGGGCGCTCCAAATCCAGAGACTTAGTCGGCCCTAAGGTGTCATGCACCAAACGGGGGCTCCGAATCCGGAGACTTAGTTTGGCAAATTGTGATATCCACAAAGGACGCTCCGAATCCGGAGTCTTAGTTGGCCCAAAGGTGTCTTGCACCAAAGGGGCTTCGAATCCGGAGACTTAGTTTGGCCAATCGTGATATCTACGAAGGGCGCTCCGAATCCAGAGACTTAGTCAGCCCTAAGGTGTCATGCACCAAAGGGGGCTCCGAATCCGGACACTTAGTTTGGCCAATCGTGATATCCACGAAAGGCGCTCCGAATCCGAAGTCTTAGTTGGCCCAAAGGTGTCTTGCACCAAAGGGGGCTCCGAATCCGGAGACTTAGTTTGGCCAATCGTGATATCCACGAAGGGCGCTCCGAATCCGGAGACTTAGTCAGCCCAAAGGTGTCATGCACCAAAGGGGGCTCCGAATCCGGACACTTTAATCGGCCCTAAGGTGTCATCCACCAAAGGGGGCTCCGAATTCGGAGACTTTAATCGGTCCTAGGGTTGTCATACACTAAAGGGGGCTCCGAATCCGGAGACTTAGTTTGACCAATCGTGATATCCACGAAAGGCGCTTCGAATCCGGAGACTTAGTCGGCCCTAAGGTGTCATGCACCAAAGAGGGGCTCCGAATCTGGAGACATAGTTTGGCCAATCGTGATAGCCACGAAGGGCGCTCCGAATCCGAAGTCTTAGTCGGCCCAAAGGTGTCTTGCACCAAAGGGAGCTCCAAATCCGGAGACTTAGTTTGGCTAATCGTGATATCTACAAAGGGCGCTCCGAATCCGGAGACTCAGTCAGCCCTAAGGTGTCATGCACCAAAGGGGACTCCGAATCCGGAGACTTTAATCTGCCCTAAGGTGTCATACACCAAAGGGGGCTTCGAATCCGTAGACTTTAATCGGCCCTAAGGTGTCATACACTAAAGGGGGCTCCGAATCCGGAGACTTAGTTTGGCCAATCGTGATATCCACGAAGGGCGCTCCGAATCCGTAGACTTAGTCGGCCCTAAGGTGTCATACACCAAAGGGGTCTCCGAATCCGAAGACTTTAATCGGCCCTAAGGTGTCATACACCAAAGGGGGCTCAGAATCCGGAGACTTAGTTTGGCCAATCGTGATATCCACGAAGGGCGCTCCGAATCCGGAGTCTTAGTCAGCCCTAAGGTGTCTTGCACCGAAAAGGACTCCGAGAAATGAATTGAGCGACAAAGAAAAATGGTTTGCATTGCAGAAATGATATATATACAAGTATCAAAGCCCGCAGGTCGGGTCAGTGATAGGGTTTTCATAAAATCTCTGCTTGTGCCGATTGCGGGGAGCCACGAATTTCTTCAATGCCATGGGCTGTCGGGAAGCGCACAAGCTGATGATAAGTGCTTGGAACGGCCTTCATAATATGTAATCAGGTTTGCCCCATGATGACATTATACGGCGAATGGAGCTTTACGACCAGGAATTCTACTTCGACCGTTCTGGAGCCCGCTCGAACAGGTAGTATGATCTTCCCTAACGGGTACTCAGGATTTGTATTAAAGCTGAACAATGGGTGAGGCGCCGGAGACAAATCCGACTCGTTGAAGCTGAGTTTGATGAAAGTTTTGTAATACATAACCTCTGTAGTACTTCCTGGGTCTATGAGAATACGTTCAATGGTGAACCGTTTTATGCGTAATTTAATGACCAACGGATTGATGTGGGAGGCTATTGTGCTGCTAAGATCGGAGTCATTGAAAGTAATTGTCGGAGCTTCTCTAGGTCATTCGGTCGGAATACGTTGCTTTTGGGGGATTGGATACGATTGAATTGTGTGCACAGTTGGGGACACAGGCAAGCTGTAGATTATATGGATCACGCCAAGTGGAGGTGAGTCCTGCCTCAAGGCTAATCCCTAGATTGGCTTTCCCTTTCTCATGTACTGTTGCAGTCAGCCGTCTTGCACCAGTTCTTTCAGGTGATCCTTTAATGCGTAACAGCTCTCGGTTTTGTGGTTGTGATCTTTGTGATACTCGTACCGCCTATCCCTTCTTCGCGTGTCGGGTCTCCCTACCATCTTTGACGGCCATTTGAAGAATGGAAGGTGTTGGACTTTGGTCATTACTGCAGTGATTGGTTCTGACAACTCTGTGTACTTCTTGTCGGCACGCCTCGAGCGCCTGCTGTTGACTTGCAGTTGTTCGTTCGTCCGGTGGGAGCATTGATCGCTTGATCGGCGATAATCCCATCTTTTGTCTCGTTTAGCGCGTTACCGTGGCTCAAGGCTCGGAGGTGGCACGAAACTTATTGGTTGAGCACTTTCGAGGGGGCCCGTTTTGGTGGACATTTGTCCGGCTTTTGTTCTCAAGGCATCATCTTCCACTTTGCAATACTCTTCAACTTTCTTCATCAACACCCAGACTGTTTTGGGGGGTCTTCTGGTCAAGGAACTGCGAAGAGCACTGTCGGGATATAGTCCCATTTTGAAGGCGGTGATGGCCATGGAGTCGTTGCAAGCGTCGTCGACGAGGTTGAAGCACTCCCAATAGCGTGCCAAATACGCTCTGAGCGTTTCTCCTGACTAGATCTACATAGCCTAGAGGGAGTCAGCCTGTTTCGGCTGTACCTCGTTAGTGATGAACCTGGCCCTGAAGGATTCCTGTAATTGATGGAAGCTTTTGATCGAAGCTGGCTCCAGCTTATAATACCACCTGACAGCTAATGGCCCCAGGCTGCTGGGGAATATTCGGCACATGAAGGCTTCGTTGTCTACATGTAATGTCATGGTCTGCTTGTAGTGACGGATATGATCAATGGGGTCTGATTTTTCGTCGTAAAGAGCGAATGACGGAGCCTTAAACTTCTTGGACTGGGCTGCCCTTCCGATCCGTCAGACAAAAGGATCGTGCTGGTCTTCTTCGTCTGAACTGCTTCTTCTACGCTTGTTCCTTGTATGTAGACTCTTTTCGGAGGAGCTAGGAGTTTTGAATCGTCCCTTCTTGTTGAGCTCCGTGGGTGATGAGTTGGAGTCGCTATCGGTCTCCTTTGGTTGGGCTCGAAGTCATTGTCCACCTGCCCTCGAAGGTCGTTCGGGATCTTGGCGCACGGCTTCTCTGGATTTTGCTACTTCCAGGGCCAAATCTTGACGGAGACGTTCATTTTCAGCGATCATGTTCTCCAGCCTTTGTTCATTCTGCTTTGCTTGTTCCATGATCGCTCGCATTGTCTCTTGCGCTGAAGTCGTTGATGAGTCGAGTTCAAGGCGCGTCTTGCAGCGATGGTTTCCTTTCCGAGCATATTTGCTGGAGTGAAGTCATCTCCCTGTACGGTCTCGTCAGTGGCTATCGGAGGATCTTCAGTCACGCCTGCCATGGATGTATTTGAGTATTCCCACAGACAGCGCCAATTATGGGGAAGTGGTTTGGAAATACTCTTCAGATCCTGGGAGATGCTAGTGATCCTCAGCTAGTCACCTGAAAAGATACAAACACTCTAGTCGATGGTGCCGGAATTAGCACTCCAACAGACAAGTCAGTTCAGACACTCAGGATAGCTTGTTTACTAAGTTAAGTGAAGTGATTCTTACATACCTTTCTCAATCCATTGTTCCTGTATTTATAACCTTGTTCCTTTTGATCCTCGGGGCCAGGGCCTACTTTTTAATCATTGTCCTTTCTCTTATTCGGCTCTAAGGATCTACACTTATTCGGCATGTGTATTGTATTCGGCTTCCCATTCTCGTAGGATACGGCCGATTAATATCAATCTTCTAAGGTACGCACCTTCTGATCTTGCCATTTATTCAGCTCCCACAAGGGACATGTTTCAATTAGCATATCACATACTTGCATCCATTTATTTGTCTTGCATACACCGAGGCTCGATGCATCATTCAAACTGCATTGTAATTTCAATACTTACTTGAATACGTGTTAAACCGCATGCTATCAAAATTGAATCATATGCCATATTAGTAGCTGAGCCTATTAATTGCATTATTGCATGCGTTGCATTAGGCATCTCACATAGTTATGATCATGCATCTTTCTAACTAGTTTCTGTTTTGGCTCGGGGTGCTCGGTGAGTTTTATGCTTTAGCATACTTGCATGAGTGTGATTGCCATATTGCCATGATTCGTATGCTTGCCATGAGGCTATGTGCTTACTTGCTAAACTACTTGAATATCTGTGGATGAAGGCTTGTTATTTAAATTGGAATGATTCAACGAATGTATGTTTTAAGCCCACTTTGTTGAGTGGCAAATCATGTTTTAAGCCCACTATGTTTGGTGGCAAATCCGTATCTTTTAAGCCCACTTGAGGTGGAAAATTCAAACCATTTTTGCAAAAAAACATGAGTTGAATTGTTCCAAGTCTTGCAAACTAGTCTATACTCTCATGTGCGCGTCACATAGTAAAGCTAGTTAATAATCAGAACAAGAACACATAATGTCTATAAAACATCAAATCATGATTAGTAGAGGCCGATCTTTGATCGGGCGAGTGGGGCTGCTCCTTTCAGGACCTTTCCCTCTCGTACCTAAGTTCCCGAACCAAGGCAACTTTGGTGATAACAGACACGTGGCCTTTGGCACGAGTCAGGGTTTCCTAAATTTTCCCAAAAATAAAATATTTAGGTGGCGACTCTATATCTGGAAAAACAGTCCTATTTTGGCGTTATTTGATTTAGAATTGATTTTCCAAAAAGGTTTGCCTGATTAGAACTCTTTGGTATTTATCAGTTTCACATTGCACTTGCGAGACTAGATTTAGAACCACGGGAGTCCGAACTGTGAGGCCTTCTTTTTAACCCTTTCCGAAAGGCAGGGCACAAAAAAAGGCAGGTCCACAGTTTCCCATTTAAACAATCTGCATTTTAGAGGAGTTGCAAATAGTTCTAGATTCAAAGGTTTTGAATGGTACAAAATTGTAGTAATTTTGGAGGGAAAAAAAAAAAGTCTCTTTTGCGACAATAACTAATTTTGAACAAACCCAATTCCTTTCAAACCAAAAAATATAACTTTTTATTGGTTTTGAATTGCATTTTTGGAGTATGTTATATTGGTTTTGAATTGGATTTTATTTGCCATATTTTTTTTTGTTTGTTGTTAGATGTGAGGTTTTTATGTTATTTGACTGCCCGTGAAGATATTGTCCATGTTTTTTTGGTTTATGTTTTTTTCTTGTAGATGTGAGTTGGTAACAATTTAGACTTCTTGATGACGATTTTGGTCATCCAATATCCACATACACATTAATGCAATATGTGAATGTATAGTTCTTAGCAAGCAAATCCTTGACCCCACTACACTAATATATTGTTCTTGTATTTTATCAGCAATTAATCATATTTGTAACTTTGTCTTTACATAGCTCATGAGTATAGTTCTTCTTGATGTGGATGGGTTTCATTTATCTAGAAAACTAAGAAAAATGGAGTAACGGCTACTAATTTAATCTTGATACACTATGTCGTGACCCCAACACGCATAGCGTGGAGGTCCAACTAGTATACATAAACATGTATCTATATATATGTGGTTTTGTTATGTAGATCGGTGGAGTTTGATGATGTGTTGTTGTGTATGTGGATGGCATAAGCTTGTGTTCAAAATTTGCAAAGTATAATATATTAGAATTATTAATTTTATAATAGTTATAATTTGAAATGTCAATTTTATTGAATAAGTGCTAATGGTTAATTTATTTATTTATTTATTTATTACAGATTACTTTTGCGTGGGCTATTGTGGATATTTATTTTTGTGTACAAAAAAGCATTTGTTCTGTATATGGACGATATTTATTTTTGTACAATCCTCTGTTTTAGAAATCTAGTGTTTTTGTATGTAATATTTAATTTTGATGGATTATACTTGGTTGGTATGGATTTATATGATATTTGGAATATGATGTTACAAGTTAAAGTTTTTGGATAGTTGATAATGAAATGGGTATTATTGATAATAGATTTAGATTATAATTGATAGATGTATTATTTTGTATATGTACAGGTTACAGGTTGCATTGATAATGGAATGCATATAATTTAGAAATTAACGAAAAATATTCAATTTGTGCATTTTAAAAAAATTAATAAATAGAGCTTTTAGTAACTAAACATTTAGTAGCCAAAAAATAAAAAGGGAACTTATTGGCAACTAAATAGTTAGTAGCCAAAAAAATGAAGGATTTTGGCGACTAAAAAATTGGTAGCTAAAAAAGAGCACCACGATTTTAGGGACTAAAAAATTGGTAGCTGAAAATGAGTGCCACGTTTTTAGCGACTAAATAATTGTTAGCCAAAAAGAAACCAATGGTTTTTGGTGACTAAATATTTTAGTCGCTAAAACACAAAAAAAATTATTGAAAACTTTGGGCGACAAAATTTTTAGTCGCCAATTGGTCGACTTTTGGCGACTAAAAAAAATTAGTCGCCAATTATTTTGCTGACAATTAGTCAATGACCAAACGGACGATCAAAAAATTTAGTCAGCAAAAATCTTTGGCGACTAAAAAATGAATTTTGGCGATTAAAAATTTAGTCACCAAAAGTATAATTTGTTGTAGTGAAATTTGTTTCAAGTGCACATGTAACACCCCCAAAATAATAAAATAAATCCGATCCATAAGTCAAAGAATAATAGAAACAATATGCTTTCATTAATCTGAATTGATATACAAAAGTGACACATGAGATATACATTCATAAATAGTTCATCCTGAATCTACAGTATGTGTTACAAGTAATACAGTGAAATGAAAGTTAAACAAATATTTATATGCCCTAAAGACTTACATCTTTCCAAGTCATGGCTTGGTTACAACAAAAGTGAGACTAGCTCGATACAAATAAAGCCCTTGGCTACACAAAAGAAAATACACCAAAAGTAAGAAGCTCTTGCTCCCAAAAGTTTCTCCCTGCTATTGCCTTGGCGGAGGCATATCACCAACACCTGAAAATGGTTTTTCCAAATTGGGTGAGTCAAAGCTTAGTTGAAACATTCTAACACAATATATGAGATTTAACAAAGATACAAGTACGATGTGTACATACAATACCTATGCCAAAGCATCCATATTATACATGATCATTAAATACAAAGTTTATATTTCAATCCGTTTTCCTTTATTTCATTTCAAGTTAATTCATATCATCTCAATTCATGAGCTAATGTCATCTTTCAACAAACCAACTGAGACTACAACTTAGTGGTTCTCCCATCAATGCAACTGACACATAAACACCTCAATTTGCCATTTTACGAAAATTTTGTCCACGAGAATCGGCACCCATGTATACGCGCAGTTTCGGAACTTTCACCTTAGACACCCCGGCCAACTTAATTTCAATGGAGTCCATCCCATATCTCCTCCCAAAACATGGAGTACATTCCCTTTCTTCTCCCAAACATCATACATATACAATGTATTTAAGTCATAGTCATATTCAATGAACCAACAAGAGATTAGTTTCAATTTACCTAATCCTCATGCAATTTCTACAACAATCATGGCTATCCTCCACTGAAAGCCCAATACAGATATGTCTAAATAGATATACAATCTTCTCAATAGATAAATTATACAAATTTCTATGGTTGAGAGACAACACGTGTCCAACCCCAGCATTTATATCAAGAATCCTCCAATTTCACATATACCAATATCAATTTCAGTTATTTATACAAAATGACTACTTGACCCATTTAGAGAAAACCTCCAATTTTTCCAAATATCAATCCTAAGTACCAAAATTAACAATTTTGACACAGTACAACCTCATATACAAAGTCCATAACCATTTATTTCACATTCACCAAAAACCCCTCTTTTTATTTCATACCTAAACCATGGGTTTGCTCAAACTACTCCCAAATCCCACCATTGTTACATAATGACAAATAACTAAACTAAAAACATATGAAAGTATAGAAAAATCCCTACCTCAAAGAGAGGAGACGAGCCAAGCAAGAGTGAAATTTCAAAGATGCCCAAATCCAACTCTATTCGGATCACAATGGAGATCTTGAGATGGTCTACATTTTGCTCAAAGAGATTAGAGTGAAGAAATCACTAAACCTAGGTGAAAATGTAGAGAGAGAGAGAGAGAGAGAGTGTGTGTGTTTTAGAGAGAGAGGGTCTCAACTTTAGGTTTTAGGGAGAAAATATCTGAAAAAGTGATGTAAAAATTCATTTTCATGATCTGATATACGCACAGTCCGCTCGAGCACAAGAGTTGACGCTCGAACATCAGACACAATAAGTTGTTCAGCTTGAGCACGGAATATACACATTCAATAGTTTTGTAGATGACAAACCAATGCTCAAGCTCAAGAAGGGCCGCTCGAGTGCCTACCCACTCGAGCGTAAGAAACGCCGCTGTAGACACCCCATTTTTGACCGTCCTCAAGACTTGGACGTCATCGTTTGAACACTCGATGATTATCTATGTTTGTGTTCGTCTTGAGTTCTCAGAGGTTTCGGCCGCGCGCCTTGCCTCGAGACCTTTCGACTTGTTTGTTTTGTGCTTGGTTGTAGACCAAACACTTGTGTGATTGCTTCTAAGGGCAGGGAATGGCTTGTTGGCCATCCCCACACCTCACCGGCCATGGCCTGAGGCCACCGGCCCTGTTTTCTTGCTACCGGCCAAAGGTGTTGGCCGGTCAGCATGTTTTTGGTCAGCCGGCCCTTTGTGTTGGTCGATCGGCCTTTTTTGCTGACCGAACCCTGTTCATCTGCTTTATGAGGATATTTAGTGCCAGGTGGCACAGTCTCTATCCTCCATACACGTGTATGAAGGATTTTCACCTTTGTTTTAGCTTTTTGAGGAAGCTTGACCTTTTGAACCCTTTTTTGGCTTCTTGAGGAAGCTTGAACCTTTTGAACTTTTTTTTAGCTTCTTGAGGAAGCTTGAACCTTTTGACCCTTTTTAGCTTCTCCAAGAAGCTTGACCCATTTTTTAGCTTTTTCAAGAAGCTTGACCCTTTTTAGCTTCTCCAAGAAGCTTGACCCTTTGCTCCAAGCTTCTAAGAGAAGCTTGAACCTTTCTTAGCTTCTTGAGAAAGCTTGACCTCATTGCTCTAGCTTCCTCAAGAAGCTTGACCCTTTTTGCTTTAGCTTCTAAGAGAAGCTTGGCCCTTTCGCTCAAGCTTCTAAGAGAAGCTTGGACCTTTGTTCTTCTATAAGAGAGAGCCTCTCCCTCATTAGCAAAGGTTCAGATTTTTGGCCAAGGCTCCATACACATATCTCTCTCTATATATCTCCTCCATTTTAGCTCAAAAGTGTAAGGTTCTTGGCCCCATTGCACTACAACTCTTAGCCTAACCCTTCCACCTTCGGTCTAAGAATCTTGAAGGCCATTTTCAGAGGCTAAGGGACTGGTTTTTGGGTCCAGAGCTGCTGGAGTTCTTGGCTACAAGGGTAACACTCATTTTCCCTCTTTTATTCCCCATTTTTGCACAAGCCTTTAGCCTGTCTTGCATGCTGTTTTGAGCTTAGTGTATAACTGATAAAAGTTCTGATTTTGCATGCTTTTGATCTTTGTTTAAGGTCACTTTTGTGTTTGGGGTTGTTTACCCCCTCTTAGGCCTTGTTTGGCCTCTTTTTTGTGCCTTTTTTGTGAGCTTCAGGACCACCTTGTATTGGCCTTCTCACTAGTGGTGGGGATGGTGTTTTGAGGTCCTAAGAAGGAGAGGGCCATCGCCTCTCCTTGTTATCTTGTTTGTTGGCATTTTTGGCCTTACAAAGGAGCCCCTATTTGCACACTTGTTGAGCATAGTTCAGGCTATTTTTAGTGAGTTTTAAGACCTGAATAGGCTCTGTCCAAAGCCCTTTTTGCCATTTTAAGTGTCCATCTTGCATGTGTAGAACAACCCTCTTTATAGCCTATCAAAGGAGCCTATCATTCTTGCATGCACGGACCATGTTTCAGTGGGTTTTTGGGCTTTATTTGACATGTCATACCTCTGAATTTTGTTGGTTTGGTGGCCTCTTGATTGCCTCATATACTTGTAGTGTAAACCCCCTTCACTAGCTTGTATTGCATGCCATTTTAGCCTATGATTCTAGCACTTTTTGGCCATGCCTTAAACTGATTTTGTTCATGATTTAGGCTGCCTAAGCTCTATTTTGTGGCCTCATGGTCAAAAAATGCTTGCCATGCATACTTGTTGTGTAATAGCCTTGCATAGGTTCGAGTTTCGGGGTCCCTTACATGCTTGACTTGAGCTATTTACATGTTTTGGCATCATTGGGTATGATATTTCAGAGCTTATACTTGTGCCATACTCCCATGTTTTCCATGCTTTAAGTGCTATTGAGAGTTGTGCTTGTATGCCTCATTTACCGACCATTGCATGAGCTTCATTTGAATGCATTCTGAGCCACCATCCTAACACATTTTGCCACTAATTTTGGCCTGCATCAGATCTGTTTGGGGTTGGTTTCATCATTTGAGCGTTGCTTTACATATCTTTAGTGTAATGTGCTTCACTAGTTTCAGTACTTGAGCCTATCAACATGCATTGCATGAGTTGCTGCATCATTTTGGAGTCATTTTGCATGTTATTTCAGAACTGGAGTGTATGCCATTGCGCCTCATGTTTCATCCTTGCCATGCTCTTGGAGAGTTGTATCTTGTGCCCTTGGCTTGGAGCCTTTGCATTGTGCATGCTTGTGTATGTCTTGTTGCTTTGATTTTATCATTTCAACACTATTGGCCACTGATTTTGGCATGCTTGAGAGCTAACCATGTTAGTGTAAGTCCATCTTACCATGTTGTTGCATGCTTGTTTCATTTTGCATGTTGTTACATGCTATACATGTCCACATGTTTAGGTTGTATGCCTATTGCATATTGCATGTTAACATGCTCATGTTGCATTAGATTTGTTGTACACTTGAGTTATTTGCATGCTTGCTTGCTTGCCTAGGTTACATTGCATTGTGTGTGTATCTCTTGCCTCTTGATCAATCATGATAGAGGTTGGGGCCCTTTATGTGTTTTGTGCATTTCATTCCATATTGAGTTGCACACTTGACTCTTTGGCCATCATGCATGGAAATGCGTGATTGGTGGCCCGAGGGTCGAGGACCATCCTCCATTGAGTTCATAACATGATAAAGAGGGTGGTCGTGCACACATTGCTTTGAAAATGCATTGACATGCTCTGTTTGCCCTCTGCTGCTGCAAAACAGGATTCTGCAGGAAGGGTTGGCCGACCAACCACATTCAATGCCGGCCGGCTATTTATTTCTGGCCGAGAGCTATACAACTGGTCGATGACCACTTTTCCATGGCCGGTGACCTTCCACAGTGCTCAAAAGGTGGTCCAGAAGCATCCTTGGGACTTGTGCAGTCTCCAGAGAAGAAAAACAGCAAGAGTATGGCGATGGATTTCCGGGCGGAATCGAGCACGTGTGCATTCACCCCTCTCCCTGAGGATGTTTTATTGCTTTCAATAGCTTAATTAATTTGATTAGTTAAGTGATTATGTAAATAATTAATTAGCTTGTTAGTTAGTTAATTTGTATTATTCTTTCGGACCCTCCGAGAGAGGGCAATGTTGTAATAAGTGTGCGTGTGTGTGATGCATGTCTTCCAACCCCCATTTCTTTCTCCCTTTTATTTAACTGCTTACGATGGTTAGATTTAGGGCATATTTCAATTAGCATCCTTATGTTATGCATGTTTGCATCATTCATATGTCTTGCACGCACCGGGCTCGGCGCATCATACTAACTGCAGTGTATTTCAATTCCAAGTTGAGTACGTATTAGTTGTAGTATCTCACATGCCATCTTAGAATAGCCGGGCCTATCTTAGTTGCATTTTGTATGTGTTGCATTAGCCATCTTAACATGAACTAGGATCATGCATTGATTACTAACTAGTTTTTGTTTTGGCTCGGAGTACTTGGTAAGTGTTTATGCTTTAGCATCTTTGCATGCATGTGAGTGATTGCCATGATAGCATGCTTACCATGAGGCTATATGCTTATGTGATATAACTGCCTGAATGCCTGTGGGTAAAGGTTGGATTGCTTGAATTGGGGCAATTCTTTGAAATCCGTATTGTAGCCTACTTGCGAGTAGCAAACCTCAAACCATTTTCCAAACAAGCGGATATGCGATGCATTGTTCCAAATCAGGTAATCTAGTCTATACTTGTATGCTGTGCGCATCACATAGTAATTCTAGGCTAATAACTGGAATAAGAACACATAATGTTTTCAAAACTCGATATCATGGTTAGTAAAGGCCGATCTTTGATCGGGCGAGCGGGGGTGCTCACGAAGTGACCTTCCCCAATCGTACCCAAGTTCCCTAGCCGAGGCAACTTTGGTGATGACGGACACGTGGCCTTAGGCACGAGTCAGGGTTTCTTAAATTCCCCCAAAATAAAATATTTAGGTGGCGACTCTGTATCTGGCAAAGCAGTCCATGTTTGGCACTTCTTTCTAAAAATCTGTTTTCAAAACAATTTGCCGGATTTGGACTCTTTAATGATTCATCGGTCTTGCATTGCACTCTGTGAGATTAGATACAGGACCGTGACATTGAGTCTTGAACTGTAGTGACCCCAAACGAACAGAACGGGGATTCCCTCCCGGGACGTTTGAGGACGTCTACAGCCACTCGAGCATAGAAAACACTCTTCCAATAGTTTTGCAGATCTGCAAAGTACTGAAAGTTTGCAAAGTCTGCTCGATCACAGGAAGTGTCGCTCGAGCGGAGAACCAAAATTCTGGGCAACACAAAGTTTGAAAAACAAGCGACCAACCTACCCAAACACAACCACAACAACCTAAAAGCAAATTTGAAGTAGATACAAGGGAAGCATGAGGTAAGCAACAATATGAAAGCATTAAACCCGAGTCCGGGATACCACAAGAGTTTGGTCGAAATCGGGATCGCTATAGCACAAGTTCTCACCTCCCCTCCCCCCGGCGTTCCCGTTCACTAAAGTTGACTATGCTGAATAGAGTTAGGATTTGAAAGAATAGAAGTGTAATGAGAAGTTAGGTGATTAAGGATGTCAATGTGGATGAATTCTGAGAAGTATAAAGAAATAAAATAAAAGTTTTAAATTTATATTGATATATAAAAGTAAATATATTATAAATATTTTATAATTGATAAAAAGTATTACATAGCATTACCCTGTGATTGTTGAGAAACTTGAGGTTGAATTTTTTTATTTTTATTAATTTTTTTTTTGAAAAGAAGGTAAGAATCTGCCTCATCAAATTCCCTGTAGGTTTGAAATGGAAAAATAGATGACTCCTAATATAATATTCAATTTAAATCATATACGTCTTTAATATTGTCATTGACCTAGTGATGTGACATGGCAAATACTAAATCAAGGCAACAATATCCCCAAATCACTAGTTTCAACACATTAATATAATTCCAATCTATTAAAAAAAAAAAACACATTAATATAGCAAGCAGTGTACATCCCAAAATGAAGACCCATCAAGACTATGCTCCAATAATTCCTGGTTTAAGGTAGGTAAGAATTTTTCTCCCAAATCTTAGTCAAATATAACATTAACATATGAACTAATTTATGCCTACTTTTTAACATTAGAAATAAGTTAAACTTTGAGGATGTGTTTAGATCTTGAATTTAAAGAGAAAAAAAAATTAATTCCTCTTAAAATTTTTTTTTTTTAATACTACACAAATCCTTACTCTAATTTAAATTTAAACACTATCTTAATGGATTTGGATTCAAAACTGAAAGTCCTACAAGAAATGAGAATTGTTTGCTGATTGAAGAGAGCTCTTGCCTAATAATTTGAGATGTTATAGAGACATATGTATGGGGACAATTTACACCTCAAAACTTTCAGGAGGATAGTATTTCTTTTTTACATTGGATTATTAAGAAAGTTGTTACTCTAGCAATTAATTTATGGAAAAATTGTTCAATAGGCAAGTGAGATAAAGGATTCTTATGCTTGTGATACTCAAGTTATTTTATTTTGTTTTTAATTCCATGAAGCAATGTCATTTGGGTGACTATGAACTTCAATATTTACAAAAGGAATGATGGGAATCAGTTGAAATGGTGTCCTAATTCAAATTTCATTAGATAAATTAATCCATAGTCAAAAACTTCAAAAATAAAATATAACAAGTGCTACTCATCAGCAGTTTAAAATCTTGTTTCTCCAAAAGCACATCCAAGGTCGATATATTTTCAAGTTGTGGGATTTATCTACAAGGATGGATAGAAGGCTGTTCCAGGCTTCTTGGATAGGAAATGTTGAAAAATTTATGAAATTGATTGAAGATAATCCTCATTTTCTCTACACTTCCGCGTTAGAAAATGGAGAAACTCCTTTACATATTGCTTCTATGGTTGGCTCATGAAATTGAGGAAAGAATTTTCCTAAGAACTCAACGAAGGTGGTTTGAGTCCATTGCATATTGCCTCAGCTAAGGGGCACGTTGAGATTGTGAATGAACTTTTGAAAGTAGATCACAAACTCTGCCTAGTTAAAGGAAGAGAAAGAAGAATTCCCCTTCACTACGTGGCAATCAAAGGCAGGGTCGATGTGATAAGAGAATTGATTTTAGCTAGTGCAGATTCTGTAATAGACGTGACAGCCCGAGGACAGACAGTTCCTCACTTGGCTATGAAGAACAACCAATTTGAAACCTTCAAAGGCTTGGTGAAACATCTCAAGAAATTCAACAAAGAGAATGACTTAAATAGGAAGGATGACCAAGGGAACACTTTCTTGCACCTTGCAGTTTCAAAAAAACAGTAGGAGGTATACTCGGTCTACCTATGTTATTTCTCACGTTTTCATTTTGAGAAATGTTACATAGAAAAAAAATTATGAAAAAGTTACCCTGTGTCTATTCTATGACTTTTCTGCTTAAAATTTTGTTGTTTTCCTTACAATTTCTATCTGGTTTTTCTATCTTTGCTTCTAATCTGGAAAAAAAAATTGAGACCGAAAATTGTGAGGTAGCCAAGATCCTTTTCCCACC
Source organism: Camellia sinensis (assembly GCF_055761805.1). Taxonomy (NCBI): domain Eukaryota; kingdom Viridiplantae; phylum Streptophyta; class Magnoliopsida; order Ericales; family Theaceae; genus Camellia; species Camellia sinensis. The sequence goes on along the minus strand of NC_138962.1, from coordinate 173,667,375 downwards.
CCTCTCCCAAATCTTTATACCCTTGCACTCTCAATTACACAATCGTGCCTCAAGATTCCTGCGTTTCGTGACTCTCACCACATCATACAATTGGGAATGCATTGGACATAAGGGAATGGGATTCTAAGGACAGAAGATCCTTGACCCTATTCCTATGTAACTTCTCTTGGTTTGTTATTTATTTATTTATTTATTTATTTTTTTAGCAAGTGATATTGAAAATTGTGAGTAGGTGATTGAGTTGGCGCTTAAGAAAAATGCTGTCTCTAATGGGCATTAAAGATAAATTCCTTGAACAAGAAAGGTCTCATAGCTCACTACAAGAATCTGCACTTTTAGCGACTACTTTTCACGACCAATATAAAAGTTGGTAGCTGAAAGTTACCTTTTGGCGACCAAATATTAATTAGTCGAGAATGATCATCATTTTTGGCGACCAAATATAAGTTGGTCGCAGAAGGTCATCTTTTGGCGACCAAAAAATGAGTTGGTCGCAGAAAGTGGTATGCTTTTGGCAACCAACTACAAATTTTGTCGCAGAAGGTCACATTTTGGGCACCAAAAAATAAGTTAGTCGCGGAAGATCAAAAATAAGTTGGTTGTGGAATTGGCGACCAAAATTTTAGTCGCCAAAAACTTATTTTCCCCGACCAAAAATATTTTAGTTGTCGTATATTGAGTTTTGGCTAGTAAAACAATTTAGTCGCTGAATGGAAAATAAAAATTATTTTTTTTCTTTGGCGACTAAAAATTTGATCGCCAAAAACTTATTTTCAGCCACCAAAAAAAATTAGTCGCCAAATTTCTACTTTTAGCGATTAATATTTTAGTTGCCGTTGATTGAGATTTGGCGACTAAAAAAGTTTGTCGGCGAAGGTGCCTTTTTTGCGACTAATCTGGTCTTTTGGCTGCCAAAAGTTTGGGAGGAAAATTTGAAACCTGAAGTTGGAAATTGAAATTTATTTGTAAAACGACTTCGTTTTGTATCAGGAAAATCGAATTTTTTTTTTTTAAAAGCCTAATCTCCCCTGTCTCTAGCATAGAAGAGAGAGAGAGAGACCGATGGGGAACAGTGACTCACACAACCCTTACTCCACCATTGTTACGACCTCTTTCTGCAGGGAGAAACAAAAGAAGAAATGGGAAAGAAGAAGCCAAAATCGATAGAAGTATGGCCCGCAGTGAAACCCTTCGTCAATGGCGGAGCCTCGCTCGCTACCTATGTTATCCAACCCATCGACATGATCAAGGTACCCTACTTCTTCTTCTTTTTCTTCTTCATACTCTCTCTCTCTCTCTCTCTCTCTCTCTCTCCATCAGTTAAATCTCACATCTTTGTCCTCTCTTTCAAGGGTTTCAGATCTTCGACTCTGTTAATGTTACATCTTCATTTTGTGTTTCTTTGTTCTACTTCTGTTCTGCTCACTTTTCACCCAAAACTCTTTGATTTTCTACTTTGCTTTGCTTTGCCCTCAAATCTTAGATCAAACGCCTGTCTCCAACCTTCACCAGTTACCAAGTTACTAGAAAATCTTGAATAGAGTAACTATAAAAGATAATGATAAGACCCCATATGAGATTTGGAAGAAGAGAGGGTCGTGGAGTGTTTAGCTAAGGTAGTCATTCTTGAATGGCTGAACCCAAGAGGAAGGAAATAAGGTCTAAAACTATGGATACTGTTTGCTTAAGATATGCCCAAAATAGTAGTGGTTAGTTACAAGATTAGTGAAATATCCAATAACATTGCCACATTCTTTGAACACATCTATCCTTCCCAAACTAGAATTTCATGTCAAGTTAGTGAAACTCCTACTAGTTATAGTGTTGCTGAAGACAAGAGAGTAGAACCTCAAGTAGAACTCATGGTGGACATAACTCTACAAGAGGTTGTGAGCATCTGGGTGGACTCTTGGAGCTGTTGCAATCCGTCATTGTACTTTTCCTTGAGGAGGAACGGCGGCTTTAGGACAGTGAATACATGTCTCACTGATCTCGTATGCCTGATTATTCTGTCCTACATACTGTTTATCTTACTCTGTTTATTTTCTGTCTCCTCTCTGAATATACTGTTTTATGTGTGCTTCATATCTATTCTAGTGTGATCTAGACATAGCATGTGCTTGGTTCATTTACAACGTACTGACAATCTTAATAAGGATCAAGCGCATCTCGACTAGCTTGTTTTTCCTAGAACACTTCTGAAAGACTCCCAGAACAAACTATAGAAGCAATTAGGAAAATGATAAGAAACTGCAAACATGGATTGAGACTTTTTCTTTTTAGATGGAGACTGTTTCAACGTGAATTACAGTTTTGGATATTGGAGATGATGGTCTCTTTTTTTTCTTTGTTTTTCTTCTGTTTTTATTTTAATAGATAACCCAAAACTGAAATACTTGGTGCATCTTATCATATTTGTTACTTATAAAACCTTGGACTAAGGATAAAGCTGGTGTTAAAAATTTTATTAAGGCTCCATTTGTTTTGACGTAAAACTTTTTCAGGTAAAATGGTTATGATTTACTTATTTTCTGTTGTTTGGTTGCCATCTTGAAAACATTTTCTAGGGAAAAAGATTTTTGAAAACAACAATAAGCTACCCACCTGAATGTTAGTTGATAAATCGCAGCAACCCAATACTTTAGCACACCCAAGTAACTTGGGTATTTCATCAAAAATCTTAAAGGGCAAATTACAAAGACCTCTCCTGACAATTATCAAAATTACAGCCATTCATGCTTTGCTTTGCTTTACTAGTTACCGCAAATGCAGGTTATCCATTCATGTTGCTCTGTATTGTGCAGTGCCTTTAGAAAATGGTCCAGATCACTTCTATAAGGAGCTCATTACAATCAACACAATCTGATTTTAGCAGAATTTGGGAGATTTGTACTTATTCCAATTATGAAAAAATTAACAATGACTAGAGGAGAGGATATAAATCCGACTAATGGGTGATAAGAAAACATGGGGTAAATTGACAGTCTTATCACCATACTTCATTTCTTTTTTCTTTCCATCACAAAAACAATCTCTCTCAACCCCCAATCCTAAAGTACACACAATGGCAATATCCCAATTACTTAATATAGAATTACATAAACTCAGGCACAGTAGAAGAGCCATCGTAACCATTTCATAAAGACATTATGGATGAGAGAAGGACATGAATAAATTTCCCAAGTTGGTTCTAATGAGGGAAGTCTTGAAAGGTATTCCTTGGTTGGTTAGGATCATGCCTATGCAAGTATCCAATAGTTGAGCTAAATAGGAAACCCAAAATGTCAACAACATAAATTATAAGTTCCTAAAATCACTAAACGGGAGATGTATGCAATAAATAAACCAGTCTTTAAACCACATGTATGTCTCATCACAAAAATGGTGAGACATCAAACAACTTTTTTAGCTTAGCTAGTCCATTGGAGTTTTTCATAGAGCTGTTACATGGCCAACATTTTAACAAGAGTCCCATTTTAATTTTTGTGTATACTTTAACATATTTATTTTTAACTTAGTACATAGGTGGTCCTCAGTTTTTAATGTACAAGCTTGGTGATACCATGAAATGGTGAGTTTAGTCAACATAATGGCCTTTTAGCGACCAATTTTTTGGTCGGCAAAGGTGTTATTTCTTGTATTGTAGATTAGATGCATCTAAAAAAAATTGACCAAAATATTTTTAAAAATTCATCAAAAATAAAAAAATACGAACTGAAAACTCAAAATCCCATTTTGAAAACGGGATAAGCAAACAGATTTCATTTTATGCTTTCTTATAAACCAAACAGAGTTGTGGTGATTGTTTTATCTATGTTGTTTGGTTTTCTATCTTCAGATTTTCGAGTACTGGTCTCTCTTGATTAGGGAAATGCCATGCACTTCATAACAATATTATAAAATTTTGTAACATAATGCTATAACTTTTCTCACCACAAAAAAAAATGACTTTTTCCAAACCACAAAAAGTATAACTTTTACTTCAAGAACCTCTTTGGTTGGTGCACCCCCTGCTGTAGGCCTTGATGCTCTGATGTATCAATAGCTGATATTCTAATCACTAAATTTCCTATTTTTAACTTTTACCCCAAATTGGCATAACATGCCAGAAAATTAGTAACTTTCACCACAAAAAAAATAATAACTTTCTTACAATGTGTCCCTTTTCAGAGGTGTACACTATAGATTTCCTCCTTGTTTATTTATCTATACTATCTATCCGTTCTAATTTGTGAACCTGACAATGTTTTATCAGTCCCCGGAGTTGTATGTTTTTGATGATAGGACTTTTTTTTTTAGCTAGTCAATGATTACTCTCTGTTTGACGAGATCTTTTTAACGTGTTTGATATGTATGTATTGTTGTTTTGTTCAATTTGTTTAGATATGGACGGAGTATAGTTTTTTGTGTGAACCATGTTTCAGAGCACTTTAGAATTATAAATTTGTAATTGCCTTGTGATTGTAAAAGGGGAGCAAAAAAAAATTATGACAGTCATCTTATCATTCTTGTCATTTGGGTGTCCAGAATATTCCTTGTAAATATTCTTTAACTTGTGTGATATATATACCAGATGTTATATTGACAGATAGCCAATATGAAGAGTTGTAATAAGTTTTGAACTTGCCTTCTCCAAGTACGAAATTTAGAAGATTCATATTCTGGAGCTTGCAGCTATCTAAAGATTTTTGTTTACTCGTCTGTTTCTATTGTTGCCAATTATGGTTTTCAAGTTTATTTTTTTCGCTCTAGCTAGAATGTTTTCACGTAGTATCTTCTGATATATAAAAATGTCTACTGTTTATTCTTGAAATGTCAGCATATGCATAGATCTAAGTGCTTCGTGTTAAAATTAATGTAGAATCAAGGGCATTTAAGTCATTCTATATTGTCTTTAAAATTATGAACTGTTTCATTTATCAAATTGTTGTTAATTATATGCATGAGAACTCCCTATTGTTCATGAGGGATTTAGAGAGGTTTCTTTCTGAAATCAATTGGCAAACTTTGTGGCTTTTTCGTTTGAAAGCTATAACCATGTGATGTTCAAACAACATCTGCCATGTGTGCTTGAGATGTAGATACATACTTCTTAATATATTTCGGCAATGAAATTATTAACGGTGGACAGCTGAAATCAGTGGTGCAATACTAAGAGACTAATATTCTGTTTGCTTTAACTCTTCAAGTGCTGCCATTCAAAATTTTGCTTAGCATAATGATGTATAATATAAATTTACTCCACTTGTCGGGTCCAATTCTTCTTGGGGATTATCATTTGGTGGAGAAACTTGCCAATTTTGACAGGGAGCGTATCCCAAAACGTGTTGTCCATGCAAGCAAGGCCAGTGCAAAGGGTTTTTTTGAGGTCACCCATGATACCCCTGCAGCCTATGGGCCGCTTGGTCTTGAATAAGAACATTGATAACTTCTTTGCAGAGAATGAGCAGCGTGCATTTTGCCCTACTATCATCGTACCTGGTGTCTACTATTCAGATGATAAGCTGTTTCAAACTCGGATATTCTCCTATGCTGATACCCAGAGGCACCGTCTTGGACCTAACTATCTGCAGCTCCCCGCTAAAGCTCCCAAGTGTGCTCATCACAACAATCACCATGAGGGTCTCATGAATTTCATGCATAGGGATGTGGAGGTGACATTCTCTAGTGAATTTTCTCTTTCGTGCAAGTACTGGGAAAGGTTAGGCTGGTATCTGGTTTACCTGTTCCAGCACTATGAATAGCCTCTTCTAACTACTTGTGTTTTGATAGCTATTTTAGATGCCTAAAAATTGCATGCCTTGAGGTTTCAATCTTTACTGAGTTTTTCTTTTGCATCAAAACTTTCTTTCTTATTGTACTCAAAGCTATAGTATCCTTACACTTGTTTGGCTCAATTCCTTTAACCCAGCAAAAACCATGATTGATGAATTGATTACAAAGATTCAGTGCTTTTATATTTAATCTAATCATAACAAACTAATCTAACCACGGTTTAATTCTAACAGCCTAACTACTTGAAACAGCTATGCTAGTTCTCTTTATAACACGTGAGCATGACTGAAGCTACAGCCCTATCTGTTCTGACTTTAGCTGCTCTGGCTGCGGCCGGTACTACAGCCTTGCTTGTGTTGACCTGGCCTGGTCTTGCTGCAGCTGGGGTTGCAGCCTTGGTTGCAATGGCTAGCTCTGGCTTATGCTCTATTTTGATGTAATGTGTGCCTGTCACATTTACATGTAGTCCTGTCACATTTACATGTAGTGAGATTTGTTATTATACTTATATAATAATTACTGAGTAATATATCATGAATCCATAATCATGTCATATCATCATTGTAAATTTTTTTCCCTACACAGCACAACAAGTTAATATATATATATATATATATAATTTAGGTAAAAATAAAGTGGGTGGTGGATTCTCATCATTCATTGTGTTCATGCCAATATCACAAAATTATAATGGATGATTCATGTTTTTCTACTTCAAAATCTTCATTGACAGTGTGCCAGAGTGTCATTTTGTTTCCCTTTCCTATCCCTTTAGCAGCCCAATGCTATTATAACTTTAATATTTGGATCCGTCATGATTTTTCTCAACTTTTTATGCTATTATAATTTTATGTCTATAGTTGTTAACTGGATATTTTAGTTGTGGTTTCACTAATAGATAGCTTTTGCTGGATAATTGAGTATCTTGTCTTATCTGTTTCACTAATTGATTTGTGTGTCTTTCTCTTTGCAGCTAGTAGAAGTAGCAAAAGCACAATTTTCACGCGATTACAGTGATCACCTTGCTCTTGTTCGGGCTTATGAGGCCTGGAAAGAAGCTGAAAGAGACGTAGCTAGATATGAATACTGTCGGAAGAATTTTGTTTCTGCTCAATCAATGAAAGCTATTGATGCTCTGTGAAGGGAGTTCTACTCTTCACTTAAGGAATATGTTTTAAATTTTAATGCTAAATGGATGTGAATTGGATGATTATATAGATTATAAGCGAATTTTTAATTGAAGGAATATGTAGTTTGGAATTACTTGTGAATGAAAACTTATAATAGTTGTTGACTTTAATTAAACAGGTTCAGAGTTTGATGATTTATATAGTTTGTTGAATGTTCATGATTTAGGTGAATTGTTGGTTTGATTGATTATTATAAATTACATGTTTATTTTGTTGCATGTTAGTGGAAACATTCTTTTTGGCGACCAAACTTTTTGGTCTTAGAATGTCACAATTGGCGACCAAATTTTTTAGTCGTGGAATGTGATTATTGGTGACCAAATCTTTTGGTCATGGAATGTGACAATTGGTGGCCAAACTTTTTGGTCGTGGAATGTGATATTTGGCGCCCAAATTTTTTGGTCGTGGAATGTGACAATTGGCGACTAACATGTTTGGTCGGGAATAAGTCACTTTTCGCGACTAAATTGTTTTAGCGACTAAATGGATTAGTCGCAGTAATGATATATTTAGCGACCAAAAATTTAGTCGGCAAATCTAACTTTTTCCGACCAATAAAAATTTTGGTTACGAATTACTTTTCCCGATCCTCAATTGGCAACCAAAGCAGCGACTAAAAAAATTGGTCACGGATAACTTTTGCTGACTAAAAATGGGCTTTTAGCGACCAATTTTTTGGTCGGCAAAGGTGTTATTTCTTGCAGTGGCTCTTGATGTTTTGCTCTTTTCCCAAAGCGAAGCAGGCAATAGAGAAACCGAGGAGATCCTTAGGCAAGCCAGAGCTATGAAGGGAGAAGAGTTGCACTCTTCAACACAAACTGGAATGAATCAAAATCAAGCTATTGTTGCAATTAACGCTTCAAGTGACCAATCAACACCGAATCATCAACCTCAATCTCCTGCTAAACGGGTGCTAGACTACTTCAGGTACAACATGGATAGAGATTCACCAAGTGAAGCACGACACACCATGCTCGTGATAGCTGTACTTATCGCAATTGCAACCTATCAAACCGTGCATAGTCCTCTAGGTGGTGTGTGGGCCGATGATTCTATGTCTAGCAACAACAATATCAACAACAATGTTTCTAAACCACATAAAGCAGGACAGGCAATCATGGGTTCTAAAAATTGGGTATCTTATGGTTTGTTCATTTTATTCAACCCAATTGGGTTTTTTACCTCTCTTCAAATGATCTATTGCCTCACAAGTAGATTCCTTTTGCAATTGGAATTGCAAATTGCAATGTTTGCACACATAGTAACATATGATACTTGTATGGCTGCCATTACATCGAATGACAAGTTGTGGATTTTCTTTACTGTTATTTCCTCTCTTACCAATACTAATACTGATTACAACCAGGGTGGCAAGGAACTATCAGAAGAAGGCAAGGACTGCAGTATGGCCTAGAATCAAGAAAGTGTGTAAAGTGAAAATGTTAATCTTCTTCTTCTTCTTTGTGTGTGTGTGTGTGTGTGTGTCCACAAATGTGTGTATGCTAGGAAAAAAATCTACTTATTTGGAATTGTTACTTCCATTGTCTTGATAGATACTAGTTCTGGAAGAACTATATTAAGTTCATTCGGTGAAAGTTAAAAGAGCACTGTCATTCAACTTGCTTTGTTAGGCCAAGTACTATTTATGTTTCTTAAAAAAATTTGTTATTTTTCATTTTTTTTATTGTCTGCCAAGGAATCGGTATATGATTCATAATTATCAATAATTTGGTTCACCTAGCATAAGCAAATTTAGAACGAATCGATATTTAGTTGTAGTAAGAGAAATTGGCCAGCTAGCCAGGGAATGGAAGCCAGGGAGAAAAAAAAAAAAAAAAAAAAAAAAAAAAAAAAAAAAAAAAAAAAAAAAGACGAAAAAGTTTCAAGTTTCCATTGTCTATGTGATGAATGAGGCTGCTGAAAGGAAAATTTTTTGGTTTAAATTGATTTATCTAAATAATTTTCTTAAGGAAGAGGTCTAAATCTTTATTAGAAATTTTAATGTTGTTAGAGAACAGAATGAAAAAACAGAAAAATAGTGTATCAAATGCAAGATCTAAATGTTATGGGGCATCTCGTAACAATTCATATTTTTAATTATTCTGTAGAATTTATACTAATATTATTTAATTACAGTTAGAAAAATATATAATTTATTATATATTATTATGTGTAATTTTGTAAAATAATATAATTATTAAAAGTTTAGGGGTCAAAATATAAATAATAATAATAATATTAATAATAATAACAATAATGGATGTGATAGGAAAATAAATAATTAATTTTATGTTGATATATGATAAAATATAATTTAATGAAGAATTAATTAATGTATACAGTTTTATTAAAATATTAAATTAAAATATAATTATCTTAAATATTTATTAAAAAATAAGTATAAATCTATAAATTAATGAACGAATCTGCGGAATGATTTGGCCTGGCCACGTGTTGGCGAGAGAATGGTTTCTCCTCCCTATTTAACGAGAAGCGGGTTCACCTCGGCGAGAGAAAAAGAAAGAAAAGGTGGAGAAAGGAAAAAGAAAGAAAGAAATGACAGAAAGAAAGAAGAGTGAAAGAAAGGAAAGAAAGGAATAAAAAATAATAGGAGCTGAAAAGATTTTTGATAGTAAAAAAAAGAGTAAGGTATTAAAGTTAAAGTGATTTATATTATACCTTAAGTCACTATAATTTATTTTACGTATGTTTTGACTTACCATATTTATTTTATACAAGTTATGTTTTATAAATTATTATAAATTATATTAATATTTCAGTTACATGGATTATTTTCTGAACCCCATTTGCTTAAAAAGAAACCTGGATATGTTTGCTTTACTTTTAAAGAATATTTTATTATAACCTTATATACAATTATGTTTTGTAAGTACCACTACGGGAGTCCCACGGCTTGGGGGACTTAAATAACCATTGGCTTCTGTTTGGCCACTTTGTGGTCTTTTGTTTGTCATGGATCCATTGACCTATGTTTTGTGCGGAGCATAGTGCTGTGCAGAGATAAATGCTACACTATTGTGGGAGCCACCTCTATAGTCCGTACGAGCCACCTCTTGAGTCCGTACCTCTGTTCTGACTGTTACTCTTGTGACCTCTGTTCTGTTCTGTTTGGCACCGTGGTTATGGTTATTTATTTACATAATTTCTATATTTTAGTTTCTGCCACTTAAATGATTTGTTTACCAATGATTTATTTACGAAACTGAGTTATGTAAATGTTTTGGCCTAATTAACTATTCATGGTTATTTTGTGTCGCTTATACTCTTGGTATAATATTTCTCATTCTGCCAAGTGCTTATAGTTGTTTACCAATTTTCAGGAAACAATGCAATTCAGAAATAGCTTTTGGAAGTCTTAGATTGCGGGGCTGTGAAATAAACACACACAACACTTTTAAGATATTTTTATATGTAAATATCGACATTTTTTGCCAATATATTTTGTAATAAAAATAGAAACTCCGATGATTATTTTGGTACCTTCATTTTAATATTACTTCCGCTTGCGTTTATTTGTTTATTTAAAAATTGGCCAGAGGTAACTTCAGTTATTGGCCATCACGATACTTAACCCTTAGGTACGGGAAGTGAGTTGTGACACATCTGGCTTGCATGGTTGAACAAAAGAGGAATAGAAGACACTTGTATTTGATTTTGAATCTTCAAAAATAATTTTTGAGTTCTTTGTGTTTTGTATTTTGTTGTCTTTAGACTTTAGTATACTTTTTTCGTATTTTAGTTAATTTTTAATTTTTTTTTTTTGTTTAGATACAGTTAATCTAAATTTATTAAAATGTAAAATATTTGAGAAGAAATCTATTTTTTTTTAGTAAATACAAATATATATATAATGAATTTTTGTATTTTTTTTTTTGTTATTTAGTGAATTTAAAAAAAAATGACAAACTTTGTACCTTTCTAAAAAGCAAAAAACAAAAAAAAAATATTAAAATATTAAAAAAAATACTAAAAAAAAAATATGAATTGAGAACTCGAAAACTGTTAAAAATTCAAAAAATCACTACAAATTATTAAATCATTCTTTTTATTTTTTATATATATTTTTGTAAAAAATTAAAAAATCATTAAAAATGTCAATTTCTAAACTAACCATTTTTGCCGAGTGATCAATGGCTAAAAGAATATGATGATAAAAAATTATCAAGCATTCTAAGAATACCATAGGATTGTATGCCCAGCCAATCATGTTTTATTATTTTTTATTTTTATTTTTTAAGGTCATGTAAATACATGTTATTAAACATCTTAAAAGACCAGTTAATTACTCGTATGAAGAGGCATAAGCTGAGATCATTCCCTCTAGTTTGAATGAAATTTCACTTTCATTCGTAGTTTCAATTTGAATAATTTAATGTCAACATTTTTAATTTTGCAATGTAACTATCATGTGTTGTTAACATTTTAAATGAAAAAAAATCACATACAAAACTAGAGAGCCAATAGTCACTGTAGTTTGTTTTAAATCTATTTTGGTCCTCCTAATTTTACATACAATTTTTTTCCATTCTAAATTTTAAGACTAGTAATGAAGGGACCACATTGCAAAAAAATTTAAAAGTATGTAGATCAAATTGTTCAAATTGAAACTACTCATTTGGGAATAAGCTATTTTAGTAAAAAAAAAAAAAAATTATTTTTTAGCTAAAATATAAGGTACAAAAAACTAGTATATTTTAGGACGACTTATTAATTTTTACACAAAAAAAAAATAATGAAAAAAGTAAGGGGTATTTTTTTTAAGGTCCCTGATATTATGATTTTATAGTATAAAGGACATCAAATATTTTCATGATGTCTAAGGTCCCTTAACAGGATCCAGAGAAATTTCAGTCCCAGAGAAATTTCCTCCAGAGAAAATTGAAATCCAGAGAAATTTCAGTTCCAAAGAAATTCTCTCTAGAGAAAATTGAAATTTCTCTGAGTACCAAATAAATCCAGAGAAAATTGTGGAAAAGAAATTTGTATGGCTATCCAGGAAATTTCTTTGACTTCGCAAATTTCTCTGGCTCTATTAACTACAATTAAACCCATGTCTAACAAACCCACAAACCCACAAATTTCTCTGGTTCAAAACCAGAGAAATTCTCTTCAAACCAGACAAACTAGAGAAATTCTCTCTATTTACAGTAAAGTTGTATTTTTATGAACAGAACTTGGTGATTGAGTTCAAAAACCAGAGAATTTCTCTGGTTTCAACCCAGAGAAAATTCAGTTAAAAAATCAAAGAATTTCTCTAGTTTCAACCAGAAGATCACTTTTCTCATTAACCTACACTTGGCTTCAATTTCTATTTTTGTGAACTTAAGAATATAGGATTCAGATCCTCCAGTACAACAGCACACCAACATTTCAATAGTCAATGTATTGCTTTTTGTCAAAACATAATTGGAAATGCTAAAAGAGAACAAATACACATCCAGAGAAATTTCAGTTCTAAGGAAATTCTCTCCAGAGAAAATTGAAATTTCTTTGAGTACCAAATAAATCCAGAGAAAATTGTGGAAAGGAAATTTGTATGGCTATCCAGGAAATTTCTTTGACTTCGCAAATTTCTCTGGCTCTATTAACTACAATTAAACCCATGTCTAACAAACCCACAAACCCACAAATTTCTCTGGTTCAAAACCAGAGAAATTCTCTTCAAACCAGACAAACCAGAGAAATTCTCTCTATTTACAGTAAAGTTGTATTTTTATGAACAGAACTTGGTGATTGAGTTCAAAAACCAGAGAATTTCTCTGGTTTCAACCCAGAGCAAATTCAGTTAAAAAATCAAAGAATTTCTCTAGTTTCAACCAGAAGATCACTTTTCTCATTAATCTACACTTGGCTTCAATTTCTATTTTTGTGAACTTAAGAATATAGGATTCAGATCCTCCAGTACAACAGCACACCAACATTTCAATAGTCAATGTATTGCTTTTTGTCAAAACATAATTGGAAATGCTAAAAGAGAACAAATACACAGAACTGTACGTGTAACTTGGAACAAAGTAGAACCACACCAAGTACTTGACTCCATACGGGTATCCATCTTTATTGGAAGTTCATCAAACAAAATAATTACTGTGTTAGATATAAACTGTAATCTTCAACAAAGACGACTTCACCTAGAAGAATGTTTAGAAGTGAACTTAAGTGAAATACTATTGACGCAACCAGTACCGATCAAAAATATCATAGAGTATAACCCAGCGCCGTCGGAAGCGAACCTGTATCAACGCTGCACCAAAACACATGTCTGGAGCCGACAAAGTAGCTCGATGTCGCGGATCTTCAGTCCGGCGTAGGAGATGAAGATGAGCGCCTGGATCACGAGGGCTTCGGAGACGAAGATGTATGCGATTGCGATGAGAGGAAAGGAGAGAAGGAGAACGAGGCCAGGAATCTCCACTGGGTAAAGCTTTGGGAAGTATTGGAAGATGAGGAGGACTGAGAGTCAGGTTGTTGGGGATGGCAGTGGGTCAGATGATGAAGATAATATAAAGGACTGAAATTTCTCTGTTGTATGCTTAGGGATCTTAGACATCAAAAAATAATTTTGTGGATCTCTTCCATTATGAAAAGTGGGAGAGGGACCTTAGACCAATTTTCCCAAAAAGTAAAGAGAAAATGAAATTTTTTATTTTTTTTGTATAATTTATTTGTTTTTTAATTTTTTTTAATGACTTTTGGAATTTTAAACTGAAATGTTTACTCCCAAATGATGTAATTTACCCTTCAATTATTCTTACTTTTCAAGATGCAATTACTCATTAAGTTTTTCTAATATGTTTTTTCAATTGATAATATTTTCACTCCATTTGCTAATTAAGTATTTATAATTAGATAGAAGAAATGTTGATCGGGGTGCAAGATGTTTGGTTTTTAGTACATCTCTCGTTATTTTTTGGCCAAACCAATAAAAGTAAATTTTATTAAAATATTTTAGCACACCATAGCACATAATGCTAGACAACCAGTTGAATAATGTTAGGTATTATAAAAAAAATATTACAAAAATGATCATGAAAGAATTTTCATCATTGGATTACACATAAAAATAAGAGAAAAGTTAAGGATCATGAAAACTTTTCATCAAAATAATCATGAAAGAGTTATGATCTTTAGATTACCTTGATTAGTGTGTGGTACTTTATTTTAAATATAATCCAAGGGTCACAAAACTTTCATGATTATTTTCATGAAAGGTTTTTCATGATACCTAACAATGCTATAAAAATAATATCACACGCTAATTAAAGAAGAAAAAATCTTCATAAAAGATTTCATGATATTTCTTTCAAAATCCATAATATTTCTCCAACCGGCTATGGGTTCAAAAGTTTTTGTACCCCATCTAAATAATGGATAGAAAGCTCATTGAGGCTGCTCAGAAAGCCAAGTTTGGCATGATTGCAAAAAGACAAAAGTCAAAAAGTCACTATCCTATTTAAGTCACATCACATCTCTAACACATCACTTCAAACCCAACCCAAACTCAACCCATATTTCATAAAACGTCAAAAAGTGCACTTATTTAGTCTTCCCAAACTAGGTAAGGTGTCATTCTGTCAAAACATAAAATTCAAATTTTATATTTTTTTTAATAATTAGTTAATTATCTACATATTATTAAATTTTAAAAATAGGTCTATAAATTAGATTTTGATTCATTTCCTAAAAGAAAGTGCTATAGACAAAAATAAGAGGAAACATCATTAAATCTTTAATTTGGGAATATTAACTCATTTAGTCCTGACGTTTTTTTGTTGGATTAATAGGTCCTATTTTATGTGTAAAGACATTAGTACCCATTTTTTTTACGCGCCTGGGTCAGTAATTGAGGGGGTAATTTTGGGTTGGTGTTTATATGTAATTTATCGAATTGCCCAAAAAGCTTACTATAGACCTTTTTTAGATTTTCCTCTTTTTCCAAACATCTGATGTTTTTGATGTTTGTGGATGTTTTAAACATCAGATTCATTTTAAAAAAATTTACGACCATCAAACCATCATCGAAAATCGGCAACATCATCAACTCATCATCAAACATCATCGTGAACAACAACAACATCAGAATCATCGTGAACAACAGCAACATCAGAATATCAGATTCATTTAAAAAAATATTACCATCATCAAAATATCATCAAAAATCGGCAACATCACCAAATCATCATCAAACATCATCGTGAACAACAGCAACATCAGAACATCATGAACATCATCGTGAACAACAGCAACTTTAGAACATCAAATTCATTTAAAAAAAAAATTACCATCATCAAAACATCATCAAAAATCGGCAACATCATCAAATCATCATCAAAACATTAGATTGATTTAAACATTAGATTCAAACATCAGATTCATTAATCTAACATCAGATTCATTGATGTTTGTGGGTGTTATGTAAATCCCCCACAGATTCGAATATCAGATTCAAACATCAAACATCAGATTTATTAATCTAACATCAGATTCATTGATGTTTGTGGGTGTTATGTAAACTACTCAAAGGGAAGCCTCATTTTGCAGACTATAATCTAGTGCGGGAGGGTTAGGGAGGGTATGTGTACCCTTGGATCGTAGCCATGGCTAGGGCTTACCCTTGGTTGGAGGAGATTCAGCTCAAACGCATGGTTGTGACTGACGAGTCCTTGGATCGTAGCCATGGCTAGGACTTACCCTTGGTTGGAGGAGATTCGGCTCAAACGCACGGTTGTGACTGACGAGTCCTTGGAGTTGATCTCAAAATCGTTCAACAACTTCAAAGTGCTTGTTTTTTCTTCGTGTGAGGGGTTTACTACTGATGGATTGACCGTCATTGCTGCTAATTGCAGATGAGCTTTGTTTATGTGTATTTTGGCATGTCTGTTTGGTTGCTGATGATGTTGGATGTTGTTAGGGGTAAAAATGTAAACTTTATATATAATATACCAAAAACATATATCATACTAAAAATAAAAATGATTAAATGGTTTAAGAAAAAACGGACTAACTAGAGTAACATTTATTAAAATAGAATTTATGAGTAGTTTTTTCAAAAAATAATCAAAATTGGAGATGGGAATGCATCAAAAAAATAAAAAAAAAGGGATTCTTCAATAAAATAAAAAAACAGAATTTTATCAACAAAAATAATTGTATAGTAGAGATTAAAATGAATAATTTTTTTTAAATTTTCTAATATTACTGAATAAAAATCATTCAAATTTCACATGACTTATTTCAACAATATAGTAGCAGCAGATACATAAACAGAACATTAAAACTGGATCACCGATACTAATAGATGTGAACACATGATGATGGATGATGGGCAAACCTCTGGCTTGGTTGATGATTGAATGTTGAACACTTAATCATCAGCTCTTTGATCTCTAATTTGCTTCAGCTCTTCAATCAACACCGTTAAATTTCTATGAGAGGACCCACGTTCTTGAACAGCCTTATGGGCCATTTCTCCCAGAGCTTTGGCCTTCTCTCTCATCATCTCCGCCGCCGCATCGCCGCCGTCCATCACTCTCCTCACGGCGGACTCTATATTCTCTCTCTTCACCACAATCTTTGCAGCATCAATCCACAAGTTCCAATCCTTCTTCCCCACTTCCACCCCAATACCCAACACTTGAGTCACCAACCTCTCATTGTAAAAATGCTCAGCATACAGAGGCCACGTGATCAATGGTAACCCTGCACTTATACCTTCAATCACTGAGTTCCAACCACAGTGAGTCAAAAATCCACCAACTGATGGGTGGTCCAAGATCAACACCTGTGGTGCCCAACCTCTGATGATCATACCTTTATCTTTGGTCCTCTCTTCAAACCCTGTCGGGAACCACTTGTTTTTCTCTTCGTCTTTTCATTTTCCTCCTTCCCAAACACTACCCAGATGAACTTGTTGGAACAATCTTCTGTGTAAATAAAATAACAAGAAACAAATTCAAAAAAAATAAAAAAAAATAACATACCGGATTTATTTTATTGAACCAAATAAAATTACAAGACCAAGTCGAGTGTGTGACACTCTGTCCTTAAGACAGATTCGCCCCGCTATGGTACTTACGGTTGAGTGGCGTCTATCTCCCAGGATACAATGATCTTCACAAATTTATAGAAGCACTTCAAATAAATTTGTTCGACGAACCAAACCTGTGTTCTATCTCTCTGAATATTTATTCTTAAATCTAAAATGAAGAATAGTGCACTAAAAGAAATTTTGATAGCAAAAAGACGAAATTTGAGACTGTTTTTTCCATCCCAAAAACTGTTGGAAATACCAAATATTTATAGGCAATTATAATAGACCCGAAAAGGTGCAAAAAGGGTTGCCCAACTGTTTTGAACAGATTTAATCCAAATGAACAGGTGCACACCTTAAGTCAAACAATTTGGACCGTTTGTACAGGAACAATTTCCTTTCCAAATAATTTGACAAATAGCCAATGCACAAAATACTAAACTGTTTGGAATATAAAAATCTGTTTCACCTTTATTTAATAAATTATTTTGAACATATATATATATATATATTAAACTATTGAATATATATATATATATTAAACAAATTGAATAATTTAATAAATAAAGTAAGAGGTACAAATTTTAGAAAACCACTTAGGAATCCAAAAATTTGAATTTAGAATTAAATTAAATTCCCACAATTACAAATTTTAGGAAACCACTCAGGAACCCAAAATTTGAATTTAGAATTTAAATTAAATTCCCACAATAATTTTTATTGAAAAAATTCAAAGGAATTTTATCTAAAAAATTAATGTTAGACTCGAAAACGACGTCAACTTCCCATTCACTCATAAATGGTTTTGACGTTCCGTCTTCACCGTGTGACTTGCCACATGGCAAGGAACACGTCACCTCTTCGGACCCACCCCAAAAGACGTTTGGGGCCCACTCAATTTTGAGCTAATAAAAATATGCCTATATTAAACCATTTTTCCAACAATCCCCCACATGAAAGGAATTTGACGGAGAGAAAATGCAACAACATGATCTAATCAGAGAGTACAGAAATTGGAAATATTCTGCAAATGATAGGTAGCTTTTGGCTTTGAACCTTCCCTTGTGAGACACTATCGGATTTACTAGCTAACCAGTGAACATGATGTCTTGAACTGTTCAGCCGTTTGTGTAAACCAAGACAATAGAACTCACACAGTATATCTCCAGACACAGTTTAGTTCTCACTATTGTGTTCATTTTGGCCCTGAACAACCTGGTCTTCATGAGTGCTTTAGAGAATTGTAGCCCTTCACAAATCTCATAGAACCGGCCCAGTTCATACTCATATAGGTAATTCTTATGAAGAGTATCCTGCCATACTCCACTAGGTTTACCTAGATATAAGAATTATTAAAAGTATTACTTATCCTAAATCGCTGCAGACATCACTTTTTCATCATAGAAATGGGTAGGAGTTGGACTCCACAGTGATCCTTCTGAGTCAATCACAACTCGGTTGTCCCTTTGAACCTAGATCTTGGGATCTCCAGTCAACTAGGTTGGGTTGCCGTTGTGGTAACTCTTATTAAATAGGCTTTAGTCCCATTCCCCTCGATGAATTCTCAACTAACACTCTTGCTAACCCTTTGGTTAGTGGATCCGCTATGTTGTCTTTAGACTTAACATATTCTATGGAAATAATTCCATTAGAGAGTAGTTGTCTTACGGTATTATGTCGACGACGAATGTGTCGAGACTTACCGTTATACATATGACTCTGTGCTCTACCTATTGCTGATTGACTATCACAATGTATGCATATAGCAGGCACCGGTTTTGGCCAAATTGGAATATCTTCAAGGAAGTGGCGAAGCCATTCTGCCTCTTCCCCTGCTTTGTCTAAAGCTATGAATTCAGATTCCATAGTAGACCTAGCAATACAAGTCTGTTTGGAAGATTTCCAAGATACAGCCGCCCCACCAAGAGTAAAGACATACCCACTGGTGGACTTCGAGTCTCTTGTATCCGATATCCAATTTGCATCACAGTATCCTTCAAGTACTGCTGGATATCTAGTATAATTCAGCCCAATGTTACGAGTAAATCGGAGATATCTTAGAACCCTTATAATTGCTTTCCAGTGTTCTACTCCCGGATTACTCGTATATCTACTTAATTTACTTACTGCATAAGCTATATCTGGGCGAGTGCAGTTCATCAAGTACATTAAGCTTCCAATAATTTGGGCATACTCTAATTGAGAAATACTTTCCTGTACATTTTTAGAAAGATACAAATTAACATCTACAGGTGTTCTAGCTAGATGATCATCATCTTTGCTGAACTTGTCAAGTATTTTCTCAATATAATGAGATTGTGACAAAGCATATCCTTCTGATGTTTTGGTAATTTTCATACCAAGTATTACATCAGCAATGCCCATGTCCTTCATGTCAAAATGTTTATTCAACATTTTCTTGGTAGTTTTAATCATGTCATTATTACTACCAATGATGAGCATATCATCTACATATAGACATACAATGACATAACCTTTATCTGTGTTTTTAATATAAACACATTTGTCACACTCATTAATTTTAAATCCATTTGACATCATTGCCTTGTCAAATTTCTCATGCCATTGCTTTGGCGCTTGTTTTAAACCATATAATGATTTAACCAATTTACACACTTTCTTTTCTTTCCCTGGAACAGAAAACCCTTCTGGTTGTTCTATGTAAATTTCTTCATTTAACTCACCATTTAAGAAAGCGGTTTTAACATCCATTTGATGAATTTCTAGATTGTATAGAGATGCAATGGCAATTAGCATTCTAATGGATGTTATTCTAGTAACCGGTGAGTACGTGTCAAAGTAATCAAGACCTTCTTTTTGTCTAAATCCTTTGACTACAAGTCTTGCCTTGTATTTGTCAATTGATCCATCCGCTTTCATTTTCCTTTTGAAAATCCATTTATATCCAAGAGGTTTACAACCTGGAGGTAAATCCACTAATTCCCAAGTGTGATTTTGTAAGATGGATTCAACTTCACTGTTGACAGCTTCTTTCCATAAAGGAGCTTCAGGACTGGACATAGCCTCTTTAAAAGTTAAAGGCTCATTTTCTACCATATATGTTAGAAAATCTGGACCAAAAGATTTTGAGGTTCTAGCACGTTTACTACGCCTAGGTTCTTCTTCCTCATTTTGATCTAACTCTTGTTCTTGATCATGTTCTTGATCATTACTAGCAATAGCATCAAAAGATCTTTTCTTATTACTAGTCTCTTGTCCAATCTTATTCGGAAATACATGTTCAAAGAACGATGCATTCCGAGATTCAATAATAGTATTTACATGCATTTCGGAATGTTTTGATTTATGAATCAAAAACCGATATGCACTACTATTCTTGGCATAACCAATGAAAATGCAATCAATGGTCTTAGGACCTATCTTAGTCTTTTTAGGACTAGGAATAGCCACTTTAGCCAAACACCCCCACAC
This sequence comes from Camellia sinensis, assembly GCF_055761805.1. Taxonomy (NCBI): domain Eukaryota; kingdom Viridiplantae; phylum Streptophyta; class Magnoliopsida; order Ericales; family Theaceae; genus Camellia; species Camellia sinensis. The sequence continues at coordinate 173,646,906 of NC_138962.1, read as the reverse complement.
TTTTAAGTATTTGTAGGATGGTACTCTTCCATGCCATAATTCATAAGGTGTTTGATTTATTTTCTTTCGGGGTACTTTATTTAAAATATAATTAGCAGAAAGTATTGCTTCCCCCCACAAGTTCTGAGGTAATCCAGAACTAATTAACATGGCATTCATCATTTCTTTTAAAGTCCTATTTTTCCTTTCAGCAATTCCATTTTGCTGAGGTGAGTAAGGAGCAGTGGTTTGATGAATTATTCCATGTTCTTTACAAAACTCACCAAAAGGTGATTCATATTCACCACCTCTATCACTTCTAAGTTTCTTGATTTTCTTACCAAGTTGATTTTCTACTTCATTCTTATATTGAATGAAAGTTTCCAAAGCTTCATCCTTGGTTCGAATTAAATAAATATAACTATATCTAGTATAGTCATCTATAAAAGTGATTACATACTTTTTTCCACCTCTGGTTTGAATTGATTTAAAATCACAAATGTCACTATGAATTAATTCAAGTGGTTCCGTACTTCTTTCAATTGAATGAAAAGGAGTTTTAGATAATTTTGCCTCAACGCAAATTTCACATTTATGATTTGAATCAATGTTAAATTTAGGTAAACATTCCATATTAATTAATCTACGCAAAGATCCATAATTAACATGTCCTAGTCTACCATGCCATAAATTTGAAGACTCAAGCAAGTAAGAAGAAGATGTAGTATTATTAATAACTGAGGGTACAACGGTCATTACATTTAACTTGAAAAGGCCATCAGACATATAACCTTTTCCTACATACATCCCGTTTTTGGTAAGTACAAACTTGTCACTTTCAAAAACTAGCCTAAACCCATTCTTACTCAACAAAGATCCGGAAACTAAATTCTTGCGAATGTCCGGTACATGCAACACATTGTTGAGAGTGAGTTCCTTTCCAGATGTCATCTTGAGTACAATCTTTCCTTGTCCTTCAACTTTGGAAGTTGAGGAGTTGCCCATAAAAAGTTGTTCACCATTGTCCACTAAAGAATAAGATGTGAACATCTTTTTGTCGGCACAAATATGGCGAGTAGCACCAGTGTCCACCCACCATTCTTTAGGATTTCCGACAAGATTTGCCTCGGAAACAACTACAGAAAGATTTATGACATCTACACCATTGGAAATTATATCCATTTTGGTTATATCGGCTTTAGTAACCTTCTTACTTGTTCTTCCTTTGCCTTTGCAAAAATTAGTTCTTAAGAACTTCTCTGCCTTTTCACTATTATTCACTGGCACAGTCCCAACAAAAGGAGAAATTGGAGTAATGGCAATTACCATACCAGTACTGGTTTGAACATAAGTTTGACCAGTTTTAGTAGCCATAAATTCTAAATTATAAAAACAAAATTATAATTAGAATTTATACTACACAGAAAATTAAACCAAATTCACAGAATTAAATTCTGTAAAAATAAAAGAAACAAGAATGTAACTTTTATTTTTCAATTAATTTGAAAATAAAATAAAATTTTATTTAAACAAATTAATTCCACACAGAAAATTAAATTCTGTAAAATAAAAGAAATAAAAACTATAACTTTTATTTTTCAATTAATTTGGAAATAAAATAAAATTTTATTTAACCAAATTAATTCCACACAAGGAAATTAAATTCTATAAAAATAAAAGAAATAATAACTATAACTTTTATTTTTCAATTAATTTGGAAATAAAATAAAATTTTATTTAACCAAATTAATTCCACACAAGAAAATTAATTTCAGTAACACTTCAATAATTAAAATACTGAAACAGAATTTTAATTAATGAAAACTCAGAAAATAATTTCTAAAACCCAAAATTAATTTCTGAAAAAATTTCACAAAAATATATTCTGAATTGTTAATGACACCAGTATCGTACTACTAGTTGTTGTCAAAGAAAAGAGACAGTATATTACTACTATCTGTCAAATAGCATATAATCACTATTTGTTTTTCCAACCAGAATATTATTTTGTAAATTCATAGAAAATAACTTTCTTCCGAAATTATTTACGAAGAATGGAAAAAGGAAAACAAACGAAAAATTCTGTAAACAGAATAATTCGAATCTGTCTTAAGATTGTTTTAAGATTGTTGGAACAATCTTCTGTGTAAATAAAATAACAAGAAACAAATTCAAAAAAAATAAAAAAAATAACATACCGGATTTATTTTATTGAACCAAATAAAATTACAAGACCAAGTCGAGTGTGTGACACTCTGTCCTTAAGACAGATTCGCCCCGCTATGGTACTTACGGTTGAGTGGCGTCTATCTCCCAGGATACAATGATCTTCACAAATTTATAGAAGCACTTCAAATAAATTTGTTCGACGAACCAAACCTGTGTTCTATCTCTCTGAATATTTATTCTTAAATCTAAAATGAAGAATAGTGCACTAAAAGAAATTTTGATAGCAAAAAGACGAAATTTGAGACTGTTTTTTCCATCCCAAAAACTGTTGGAAATACCAAATATTTATAGGCAATTATAATAGACCCGAAAAGGTGCAAAAAGGGTTGCCCAACTGTTTTGAACAGATTTAATCCAAATGAACAGGTGCACACCTTAAGTCAAACAATTTGGACCGTTTGTACAGGAACAATTTCCTTTCCAAATAATTTGACAAATAGCCAATGCACAAAATACTAAACTGTTTGGAATATAAAAATCTGTTTTACCTTTATTTAATAAATTATTTTGAACATATATATATATATTAAACTATTGAATATATATATATATTAAACAAATTGAATAATTTAATAAATAAAGTAAGAGGTACAAATTTTAGAAAACCACTTAGGAATCCAAAAATTTGAATTTAGAATTAAATTAAATTCCCACAATTACAAATTTTAGGAAACCACTCAGGAACCCAAAATTTGAATTTAGAATTTAAATTAAATTCCCACAATAATTTTTATTGAAAAAATTCAAAGGAATTTTATCTAAAAAATTAATGTTAGACTCGAAAACGACGTCAACTTCCCATTCACTCATAAATGGTTTTGACGTTCCGTCTTCACCGTGTGACTTGCCACATGGCAAGGAACACGTCACCTCTTCGGACCCACCCCAAAAGACGTTTGGGGCCCACTCAATTTTGAGCTAATAAAAATATGCCTATATTAAACCATTTTTCCAACAGAACTGATGCCCCGAAGCTTCGATTCCGCAAGCGATTTCCATGAGCTGGTTATCGGGGAAAATGCACGAGCTCCCAAAGCAGATATAGAGGACTGAGCTGGATTTCCTCGAGTTGAGAAAACTCAGGCACTCGTGCTCTCCGACCACCGTTCTATGGCCTCGATTGACCTGTTCGGCGGCGTTTCGATGAATCAGAGCCGCTGGACCAACGTGAAAGACCTTGTGACCCATGATTTTCTTGTAGTGTTCGCAGTAATCAGACTCCAATTCGTAGAAATTGTTAACCAAAACTCCGTAACTTTTCAGCTCCGCTTCTCTGAACTGTTCCATCAACTGGGTGTACCCGTTTGGGGTCCGAACGTAGTCAGGAAGCGCAGACCTGATCATGGTGATCGGATCGGGAAGACCCGGAATCAAGAAGGGTTCGTCGTCGGACTGAACATAGAGGTGAGGAGAGTCAGGTTTTCTCATGGAGTCCTTGAGGGTCATAGCGAAGATGCAGGTGGCATGGAAGACGATTCTAGGGATTCGGAGTTTGATAGCGAGGTTGGCGGTCCAAGGGTGGAACATGTCGGAGGAGATGCAATCGGGGGGGTTGTCGGAGATGAATTCCTCCATTTTGTCCTTGAGGAGATGCATACCGTTATGGAGTTTGGTGGCTTCGGCGATGTCTTTGGTGAAGAAGTGGTTTTCGTGGCCTTCGGGGAGGCCGACTTCTTTCGAAGGGAAGGGGAAGGTGTGGGTGGAGATGGGGCGGCCGGCGACGACGTCTTGGTCGATGGTTTTTTGGAAAATGGCGGCGTTGGAAGGGGTGGTGATGATGGTGACACGGTGGCCGCGGGCGGAGAAGAGGCGGGACATTTCGAAGAGTGGGATCAAATGTCCAGGTGCTAACATGGGAATGAAGTAGAGTGAGAGTGGGCGTGGTGGTGACTCCATTGTTAGTCCGGTACCAAATGTACAGAAAGAGGAGAGAGAGAGAGAGAGAGAGAGAGAGGGGTTTTGGTTTGCTGCAAAATCAAAGGGTATGTTTGGTTTGTGTTTGGGAGATGAGTTTTAAAAATAAAAAGTACGAAAAATTGTTTGGTTTGATTTTTTTCAAAAGATGTTTTGGAAAATTATTTTGAGAGAGAGTTTTGGAAAAAGTGATTGATTTGATGTGTATGAGAGAGAGATTTGTTTGGAAAACTTGTAACAAGTTTTGAGAAATTTTTTTAGAAAAATTTGTTTGGTTTGATTACTTTTGAAAACTTATTTGTAGAGAATTTTTTTCAAAATTTTTTGAGAAACACAAACCAAACAAGGCCAAAGTGTGCAATGCATGAATTGATAAGAGGGAAAAGTTTGGTAGGACAAGTGTTTAGCATTGCTGTCAGAACAAGTACCGAAAACAAGTTTGGTAGAACAACTGTTTCGAGTCTCCTTTCGTTGCAACTTTTAATTTTAATTGAAAGTAAAAAAAATTCATTATGATGTCTCGGAATAGGGGTTTTTTTTTTTTAAGTAATTTTTTAATTAAAATATGATGTAAAATTTTTTTATATGTTTAAATTTTTGTTTTATTTTTTATAAAAAAATTTGTAAGAAAATAATATACCTAAAATAAAAAAAAGAGTAAATTGACATTTTTGTCTTCTAATATTGCTACGTCACCATGTGATGCAATAGAAATTATTGCCGCATGTAAACAATATAGGCTTAGGTGATAGGAGAAAATGAATACATGGAAAATGAGTGAGGGGCGCTTTGGTAAGATTGGTAAAAATCAATATTTTGACTTTATAATTTTTTTTAGTCAAAAAAATTAATTTTTTTATTAAAAATAATCTAATTTTTTGTCAAAAAGGTTATTAAAAAATGTTAAAAAATAAAAAAGTCAACTTTTTATTAACTTGTCAAAACACTACTAAGAACACTAATTAGTACTATCACTAATGATGTAACAGTGGATCCCACCCACTGTCACAGTATTGTTATGTCTTTCTTTTTTTTAAAAATAAAATAAAATAAATATCACATCATTAATAATTGTTTTAGAACACTATTTTTAGTGGTTTCTATCGTTGCGCATGAACACATATATCTTGACCTATTTTTTTATGTAGAAATATGTACCTTTTAAAAAAAAATCTCCAAATTGGACTTCACCAATTGTAATTCCGAAAAAAGAGTTATACAAAAAAAATTATTCATCATTTAGATGTGGGTTAATTTTTTTGATTTTTTAACTATTTTAAACTGGAATTAAAAAATCTCGTTTTGAAAAAGTTTTTTGACTTTTTAATTTTGTGAATGAAAAAATAAAATGATTATAATTTGAATGTGATATTTTATCTTACTAAATTAAAAAAATTATTTTATATTTTTGTGATTATTTTAACCAAAAAAAACCCTTTTAACTTATGTGAAATGAGGGCTCAATGCGTTGGTTTCAATGTTTTTAGTAATTTTTTGATATACTCATGTCTCGTTTGGCAAATAGTTATTTTAGTCAAAACGTCAAAAGTCACTAAAAAAATTAAAAAGCCAACAATTTATATTAAGATGTTAAAGATTTTCTTTTCTCTTTATTTTTTACACATCTTTTCATAAAAAAATTAAAAAATTATCCTTAACATATTAATTTTTTTACATTATATTTTAATTAAAAAATTAAAAAATTATTAAAAAAAATCTATTTCCAAACGAGGCGTCAATAAATGGAAGGATGGAGAGAAAGCCAAGGGCGGCTCCACCCTTTTCGCGGGCTTGGGCTTAGGCAAAATATTAAAGTGAGACTTTTAACATTTAAATATTGAGTATAATTTTTAATAATTAATTAAAGAGATTTTTATTGATAAGTCCAATTTAAAGTGTTTTAACTCAAGAAGTCCATGAATGAATTTTTTAACCCATTTAGTCCTATGTATATATAGTTTTATTCCATAAAGTCCATTTTCTTGATTTACACTATTTTCTTGGACATTTATGCCCTTATATTTAATTTTGATACCCTTATAAATATTTTTTCAACGATTAGCAATTTAATGATGTGAACATTCATATTTTAAAATTCACATTTGTAGGAATGTAAATTAGCCCATGGGCGGCCCGGAACCCGCCCGCAAGCCAGGACGGGCCCGGCCCGTTGACAATGTGAATATTCACATTGATATGTTAAAATTCACATTAGTAGGAGTGTAAAATTGGCCCCCGTCCCGTGGCTGAGCGAAACCCGCCCACGGCCCATGGGCGGCCCCGGCGCGGGCCCGGTTCGGCCCGTTGACAATGTGAATATTCACATTGACATGTTAACATTCACATTGATAAGAGTATAAAATTGAGCTGCGGCCCATGGGCGGCCAAAAGCCCGCCCGCAGCCCGGGGCTGGCCCGACCCGGCCCGTTGACAATGTGAATATTCACATTGACATGTTAACATTCACATTGATAGGAGTGTAAAATTAGCCCGCGCCTCGTAGCTGCCCTAAACCCGACAACGGCCCGTGGGTGGGCTCGGCCCGGCCTGTTGACAATGTGAATGTTCACATTGACATATTAACATGAACATTCACATTGATAAGAGAATAAAACTAGACAGCAGCCCAGGGCGGGCGCGACTCGGCCCGGCCCGGCCCGTTGACAATATGAATATTCACATTGACATGTTAACATTCACATTAATAGGAGTGTAAAATTGGCCCCCGTCCCGTGGCGGCGCGAAACCCGCCCGCGGCCCATGGGCAGCTCGGGGGGGCCCGGTCCTACCCGTTGACAATGTGAATATTCACATTGACATGTTAACATTTACATTGATAAGAGTATAAAATTGGCCCGCGGTCCATGGACGACCAAAAGCCCACCTGCTGCCCGGGGCGAGCCCGGCCCGGCCCGTTGACAATGTGAATATTCACATTGACATGTTAACATTCACATTGATAAGAGTGTAAAATTGGCCCGCAGCCCGTGGGCGACCCGAAGCCCCACCACAGGGGCTGGGCCCGACCCGTGACAATGTGAATATTTACATTGACATGTTAACATGTACATTGATAGGAGTGTAAAATTAGCCCGCGCCCCGTGGCTACCCGAAACCCGCCCACGGCCCGTGGGCGGCCCGAGGCGGGCCCGGCCCGGCCTGTTGACAATGTGAATATTCACATTGACATGTTAACATTCACATTGATAAGAGTGTACAATTGGCCCGTGACCCGTGGGCAGCCCGAAGCCTGACCTCGGGCCAGGGCGGGCCCGGCCCGTTGGCAATGTAAATATTCACATTGATATGTTAACATTCACATTGATAGGAGTGTAAAATTGGCCCGCAGCCCGTGGACGGCCCGAAGCCCGATCGCAGCCCGAGGCGGGCTTGGCCCGACCCGTGACAATGTGAATATTCACATTAACATGTTAACATTAATATTGATAGGAGTGTAAAACTTGTCCGCTGCCTGAAGCTCGCCCGCGGCCCGGGGTAGGCCCAGACCCAAACCCGGGCCACCCCGGGCCGCCCATGGGACGCGATTCAATTTTACACTCTTATCAATGTAAATGTTAACATGTCAATGTGAATATTCACATTATCAACAGGCCGGGCCGGACCCGCCTCGGGCCGCCCACGGGCCGTGGACGTGTTTCGGGCAGCCACGGGGCACGGGCTAATGTTACACTTTTATCAATGTGAATGTTAACATGTCAATGTGAATATTCACGTTGTCAACGGGTCGGGCCTGCGTCGGCCTGGGGCCGGGCTTTAGGCTGCCCACGGGTCACGGGTCACGGGCTAATTTTACACTCTTATCAATGTTAATGTTAATATGTCAATGTGAATATTCACATTGTCAACGAGCCGGGCCGGGCCCGCCCTGGGCAGCGGGCGGGCTTCGGGCCGCCTACGGCCCACAGGCCAATTTTACACTCCTATCAATGTGAATGTTAATATGTCAATGTGAATATTCACATTGTCAACGGGTCGGACCGGGCTCGCCCCGGGCCGCCCATGGGACGCGAGTCAATTTTACACTCTTATCAATGTGAATGTTAATATGTCAATGTGAATATTCACATTGTCAATAGGCCGGGTCGGGCCCGCCCCGGGCCGCCCACAGGCCGTGGGCTAGTTTCGAGCAACCACGGGGTGCGGGCTAATTTTATACTCTTATCAATGTGAATGTTAACATGTCAATGTGAATATTTGCATTATCAACGGGTCAGGCCGGACTCGCCCAGGGCAGTCTACGAGTCGCAGGCGGGTTTTGGGCCGGCCACAGGCCGCGGGCTAATTTTACACTCCTATCAATGTGAATGTTAACTTGTTAATGTGAATATTCACATTGTCAATAGGCCGGGCCGGGCCCGCCCTGACTCGGTCCCGGGCCCGGGCTTCGGGCTGCCCACGGGTCATGGGCCAATTTTACACTCTTGTCAATGTTAATGTTAATGTTAATATGTCAATGTGAATATTCATATTGTAAACGGGCCGGCCCGGGCCCGCCCCGGGCGACGGGCTGGTTTCGGGCCACCCACGGGCCGTAGGCCAATTTTACACTCCTATCAATGTGAATGTTAACTTGTCAATGTGAATATTCATATTATCAACGGGCCGGGTCGGGCCTATTTTTTTGGCTTGTGGGCCGGCCCGGTCCGACTCGAATTTTTCCAAGCACTCACGAGGATCGACATGAGTCGGGCCCCTACACATTGACGATATAAACATTTATATTGACGGTGTGAACATTCACATTAAGGGTATTTTGGTAATTATGTCACCCATATGACTTATTGAAACATAAGAAAATAATGTGAACTAAATGGAACATAAGTAGATGAAAAGGGTATTTTGGTCTTCTTATCTCAAATTGGACCTAATGGAATAGTCAAAAAGAATATGGGTTGGATGGAATAAAACTCTTAGAAAATGGATTTATCAAAAAAACTCCCTTAATTAAATTTACTTTTATTTGGTTCTAGGAATTTTTTGTTAGTAACAAATTTATGTAGGATATTTTTTTAGATTGCTTTTTTATTTTTTTTAAAGGTTTGGAATTCATATTTTCAATTAGACATTTAGGCGTCGTTTGACAATTAATTTTTTTAGTTAAAAAGTTAAAAAGTCAATAAAAAAATTAAAAAGCTAACAACACATATCAAAAAGTCAAAAATTTCATTTTCTCTCTACTTTTGCACATTTTTTTCACAAAAAGTCAAAAATTCATCACAAACATACTAATTTTTTTTACATTACATTTTAGCCAAAGAGTCAAAAATTTACCAAAAAAAAACCTATTCCCAAACGAGGCCTTATAATCTAAAAAATATAACTAACAAGAGAATTGCTGCTGAATTGAACTGAGATGGTTTCAGCCCCTTGCATATTGCGTCGACTAATTGAGATATCGAGATTGATCTGTTTGTTAAAATAGATTATAGATTATAATTTAACGGATTATTAATTATGACTTTAATCAGAAGTTGTTAATCTGTTTGGTGTACCTGTTGGATTATAAATTTAAGTTGCTGAGTAGCGTTTGTTAAATAAGTTGTGAAGTAACTTTTTCAATTAACTTTTATTTTTTGTGATTTACTACTTGTTTACATTTCTCATAAAAAAAAATAATAATAATTTATAGTCCATTTGGATCTTTTTCTATTTTTTTTTTTAAAAAAATCTAAGAATATAATCATAAATTAACATGTTCACAGCAAAAGCTGATAATCAAAAGTAAGAGGTGAGCAGCTTCTCAGAATCAGTTGTTTTGAGTTAAAATAAGTTGTTAGAATCAGAAAACTGTTTGAAATAAGTTTAACCAAACAGTCCAAAATAGTTTTTCCAAAACTAGAAGCTATAAGTTGGCTCAAAAAAGCCCAAACAAAAACCCCCATTGTCAAGGAATTGTTGGAAGTAGACAAGAGTGTGTGTAAGCTCAAGGGAAGAGAGGAAATGTGTCATGACCCGAATTTGCCTCCATGGGTTTAGGACATAACCGGCCAGTACGGCCTCAAAACAAATCAAATATATTTTAACATAGTTAAGGGGCCAAACGGAAGCAATTCCAAACTTTTGTCCATAGAGTTGTGCTTACATGGCACGCCATATCATTTCACAAAATGTTCGTTAATAACTCACATCAAAAGGAAGTCAATATATACATATACTTTACATAACAGGATCATGCAAGTCTTAGCCAGCCTAACCAAAACTTATTTACAACTGTAATCCAAAGTTCTCGCCAACATGACAAAATGTAACAATATGACAAAAGGGTGAGGACAAGGCTCGTGCGTGAGACGTATCGGTTGACTCTCCAAAACTTGGTTGTTCCACACAACTTCACTAAGGCTGGGTTTGAACCTCCCTTGGCTCACCTACAGACACATGAATGAGTGTGAGCGAAAGCACAGTGAATAATATCAAATAAAGAAGTTACACAACCGGTATTTAGAACAACGTGCTTCAAACGACCTTGGGCCCAATTCGTATTTCTATCTAGCATATAAATACATACAAGTCAAGTGACTGCGGTTCCAAGTACATCATATGGCCTCAGGCCCAATTCATTCGTATCACTCATGTCAAACGGCCATTGGCCCATTCATTCTTCCATTCATGTCAAACTAGCCTTTGGCCCATTCGTTATTTCATTTATGTCAAACTGGCCTTTGGCCCATTCTTTCTTTCATTCATGTCTAACTGGCCTTTGGCCCATTCATTCCTTCATTCATGTCAAACTGGCCTTTGGCCCATTCATTCTTTCATTCATGTTAAACTGGCCTTTGGCCCATTCATTCCTTCATTCATGTCAAACTAGCCTTTGGCCCATTCATTCTTTCATTCATGTCAAACTGGCCTTTGGCCTATTCATTTATAGCAAACGGCCTTAGGCCCAACCATATGGCATAGCAAACATTTGTCCACAATTCAACTCAACAAACTCATAAGACTTATAGAGAAATAAGTGGTTGGACAAATAACACATTTCAAAATATCTTTAATAAGATATTACTCACAGTGATCGGCTGGATGATTTGCCCTGGAGCTCGACCCTATACGTTCCATGAATACAATGGGTCACAAACAATCCAATTCATTCTTAATTCACATTTTCCTTTTTAGGCTTATTTGTTATTCTTTTAATTCATTCATAATGCTCAATGCATGCCTAAGAGTACTTAGAAGTGAAAGAGAACGGAAAACGAAACATAGAACACATTGACAAAATTTCAAAAACAGGGGTCTCCGCTTGAGCGTGGGCTTTCCCGCTCGAGCGGACCCATTAGATTTGCAAAAGTGCTGGTTGCCTTATTTTTACGCTCGAGCGTGAACTTGGACGCTCGAGCTGAAGGTCATTCTACATAGCTCCCTGCTCGAGCGCGAACTTCCCCGCTCGAGCGTACATCATGTCTGCAAAATATTCTGGGAGCTCGTATTTTATGCTCGAGCGGTGGTTCCCCCACTTGAGCGGACGTCAAGAATTCTGGGTTTTCCAGAACTTGTTCTTAAGCTCAAACTCGACCTCCAAAGGTTCAAAACTCATAATTTTGGTTCCAAAACATGCAAATACATTATATATCATGAGCATGTAACCAACACGAGGCTAATTATTCAAAATCATGGTCAAATCTTCAAAATTAATCAACACTTCTTTGTATAATCAAAACTCATGCATTCAAATCTCATATGAGCTCCATATCTCCAATAACCAAACATGCATGTCAAAAATATGGTGCAAATGGCGTTCAGTCTCATGAAGCTCAACTAAAACCATGCTTGCATGTATGATTCAACCCACAATCTTTCATAATTCACATATTACATGCTAGATTATGTAGTTTCATAGGAATTCTCTACATGCATGCACACATGGACTTCATTCTCAACTTAATCAACTCAATTCATGATCTAACTCACCATTTAATCTTCAATTCAAAAAATCACAATTCAAACTCATGAATTAAGGGTTGATTACTCACCTAGGAGCTTTAATCTTCCAAACCTATGCTTAATTCTTGAATGTAGCTTCAAAATTCTCGAGCTTCTTGATCAAACCTTCAATCTCCTACACTCTCCCTCCCTAATTCGGTTCTCTCACTTTCTAGAGAGCCAAAATCAGCCAAAATGAAATAAAAGAGAGGAATTGAGTGTATAAGGGTCCTTTATATAAGCTCTCATAAGCACAATTAATTAAGATTAAATAATTGAGCACTAAAGCACCAATTTAATCTATTTAATTTGATCCGAATCAATTTTTAATTAAATTTCACCGTAGGCTCTAAAAATTACGCCCATCACAATGGCACAGTCAATTTCGGATTCCGCGGCCGATAGAGCCTTCAATTTAAATTCCAAAGCAGATAATCAAACAGATATTCCTACGGTAAACAGATAGAAATTCAAAATCACATATTTTCACATAAATGGCACACAAAATCATATCAAACACATAATCACATTCATAATAAGGACCAATTAGCATAATACGAAACAGGGTTATCACAAAGGATACCCCTCCATTACGCGGTGATCGAAGGCAGAGTTCTTGTGTTAAGAGAATTGCTTTCAACTTGTGCAGATTCTGTCGAAGGTGTGATGGCGAGAGGAGAGAAAGTTGTTCACCTGGCGGTGAATGACAACCAATTTGAAGCTTTCAACGTGTTGGTGGAACATCTTAGCAATTCAATAAGGAGGATATCCTTGATATGACGGACAAATACACTGGCAACATTGTCTTACATATTGTAGTCTCAAAAAAATAATATGAGGCAATTATTTTTCATTTGTAGTATTTTAATAATGTTGCTAGTTTTAATATTATTCTTTTTTGGTTAGTTGGTGAAAAGTCCATTCTTGTGGGGTTATATGTTATTTGTTCCAAAGTTTAAAATTTTTTAGTGATAATAACACGTGTTGAAAATTGGTCAAAAAAGTCACCAATGGTAGCCGGCGGTGGCTAGTGGCAATGAGGTGGACAAATTAATAACATTAGATAGATAAGTGACGCATATATAGATAATTGGAAATTTGAACAAATAATTAGATAGACAAACAAATAGATAGATAGATAGATAGATAGATAGATAGATAGATAGGTGAGATTTAAATAGATAAACAAATATGTGTCCTTTTGGACAGATAATGTCATTTTGGACCAAAAAGTTTAAGTTTGAGCTTATTGGCCTAAAAGTTTCAAAAATGGACCTTGGTCTGAGTATGCATTCTTTTATGGGTGACTATATATAAACATGGATTAATTGGTGAACAGTTCATTTATATGGGTCATATGTTATTTGGTCTAAAGTTTAATATTTTTTTGGTAAAAATGATAAACGTTGAAAAGTTATTGAAAATTTCATCAGAAAGTCACCAATAGTACCAACAATGACGGCTGGTGGCAATGAGGTAGATAAATGAATGAGATGGAACAAATAGGTGACTTGCGTATAGATAAGTGATATTTGGATTAATAGATGGACAGAATAGTAACATGTGTACACATAGATGACATTTAGACAGATAGACAGATAGATAGATAGGTAAACTTTGAACAAATAGAAATTTGTTTGGACATATAATATATTTTTGGACAAAAACATACCGAAATAGACCTTTGACATGAGTGCCTAATAAACATCACATATTCTTTCTTTTTACCCCTTCCATTTAAATTTAAATGAGTTTAAATAGGTATTCATATCCAACCTACTTAAATCTGAATTTAATTAAATTTGTAAGATGTAATTTATTTAAATTTATTTGTAAATATACACAAATTTAAGAAAAATTTAAATGGACAGTAATTAAATGAGTTGAGTTTATTGCTTCTAATTTGAAGTCATTTCAAATTTCATTGGATGGAGCTGTTCATTACATTCAATATTAAGATCTTCATTTAATTTAAGAAACAAAGAGGATAAAAAATTCCCAAACAACTTAGTATTGGTTGGTTTTAGGAATCCCAAGTGCGTTAGCGTCATCTGTTGCATTTTGAACAAATGATGTGTCTCGAATGAAATAGAAATTTTCATTCCATCCATGAAATCGAGAGGATTTGAATCCCATTTTGCAATGACATAGCATTAAAAGAACAAATTTTTTATGCAGGTCATCGATTTCCTGCTGAATTAACATAATGTACCAAGAGGGGTGATGAAATTTGAATTCCATGAACAAAAAAGGCCTCGCAGCTCCAGATGTGCTACTAATACTGATGGGCATGGCCCAGGGGGGGCTGTTATCCAAATAGCCACTCACCTGAAGCCCAGCAAGGCAAACACAACACTAAGCCCAGTAGAAAACCCACAAAGATTAGGCCCAAGCACCAACTAAGCATGTATCAAGTAGGGAGTTGGCTACGTGGCAGACAAAGATTTTGAGGAGTTATTGAGCCCACGCGCCAAGCATTAAATGCAACAAGACCTCTCGCTCTGAGATGTGGAAAAACCACCATGGCCAATGGCAAGCAAATGATAGGCTTTCAACCAATCGGACAACATGAATGGACAAGGAAATGATTAATGAACAATAAGCAAGCCTCTAATTTATGTTTTTGGTAAGAAGAAACCTCTCCCTCTCTCTCTCTCTCCCTAGACTGTTATTTGATACTACATAACTTGATCGCCGGAGGGTCTAGTGGAAGGAACCACCCTATTTCGAAACCTTTCTACTGGGCTTGTTGTAGGTGAATTTGGGAAGACGAAGCAAAGACAACCAGTAGAGGGCCTGGATCAGTCCGATCTAGCCCAACCCCGACCAAACTATATTATTAATTGGCGCCATCTGTGGGTACTACTCCGATTGACAGTTGTGTTCATTGTTGCCGAAGGCATTTCCCCTATTACCTTATTTTTTTACATCGGGGTGAATGGTTATGACGAGATCCATGGTTTCACAACACAATGCCACCAACCCTCAGGCCGAGTCTTCCATCCCAAACAACCCACCTCTGTATTTTACAGACCTCACTAACAGCATCAACCATTTGATTGAGCAAAACCAGGCCTTGATCAATACTTTGCTCCAGTGAGATCTCCCTGTTCCTTCTCTCCCACCACCTAAAACATTCCTCCAAACCACCATTACTGTAACGACGCCAAAATCCGTATTTGAAATTGCTTTTATGTCCTTGTGGGATAATGCATTTTAATTTAGTGATATCTGTTCGAATTGAGGAATTATCTATTGAGCTACGGCTTTAAAATTTAAATTATCGACCTTTATGGGTTCAGAAATCAAAATTGAGTGTTTGGTTATATTAATCGGAATTTTTAGAACTAATTGGGAAAATTAATTGGAAATCTAATTCGTTTGATTCGTTAATGCACGTTTGGGTGGTTAACTTTGTACTGCAAATTGAGGGCTTTAGAGGCTTCAGAAATCTGAACAGAGGACATATTTATGATCAGCACAATTTTTAGAGTCACCTGAAAAGTTTAATTGAAATTTGATTTTGTGCGATTCGTAAGGCCACGTTTGGCTCTCCCTATTGTGTTAACTTATGTGTGTGTATATTTAAATGTATATATATGTGTGAGAGGAGGAGTTGAACTCATCTGTTAGAGCCCAAAAATATCTAGAGGAGGAGAGGGGATGATACGTGAGAGAGAGAGAGGGAGAGAGAACTCAAAGAGAAGAAATGGAAGAAGACATCAAAGGCTTGGCTTGAATTCATCATAGTTATGCAAAAACAAGTGATGGAAAAGGTTTAAGGTAAGATTTTTCCTCTCAACACTTGAAGATCATAAGCTAAGGAGTAAGTTCTTGCGTTATCTATGATTGTGTGTATGGGTTATGGTTCCTCAAGAGGCTAAAGAAGAATTCCACCATGAGAGTGAACTTTGGACCCCAAACCATGTCCACTCTACATTTTTGTGTTTTAGTTCTTAATCTTGTTCTTGTGCTTGAGAGTTTGAGTAGTATTTTGGGGTTATGATCTTTGATGGAAGCTAATAATGTGAAATTTATCATGTATTAAAGAGTTTTAAGCTTTGATTTACATGAAATTGAGGTTTGATTTTGAAAAGGAAAAGTTCCAAATTATACAACCATTTTCGGACTCTGATTTTGCCCAGACCGCATGAGCGGCCACGGGCACCGCACGAGTGGAACATGAAAAAAACAGAGCATTGCATTCTGCTTAACCCACCACTCGAGCGGCCCAGTCACCACACGAGCGGCCAAAGTGGGCGCACGAGCGGCCATCTCTATTTTAGCATATACTGGGTAACTTTGAACAAGCATATCTTTTGCATTCGGACTCCGTTTTGAGTGATTCTTAAGCCTAAAATCAAGCCCTGAAGTCTAGTTTCCAATGGTGGTGGTCTCACTCCAAAATTCTAAATATAGAAATAGTTATGTCCAAATTAGTGACGACTGTTCACTTTCTGTTTACCGGTTTGTACCATTTCTTCGTCTGGACCATTTTTCTATCGATTCCTTCTATCTTCTGTGACATGGATTGTAACTTATTAAGGAATAATGAGCTTGGTACCACCATGACTAATTGATTAAATGATCAAAGAGAATAAGTAAAGTATCGATTATGATCTCATAATATGTGTTGTGCACTATGCTTGTAGGTCGAGGCGAGGACATCGTTGCATTACTACTGGGAGTTGATCATTGTGAGTAATAGTAGTATAACGATATGCTTCACTTACTTCCTATGAATATGATTTAAGTATTGCTAATTGCGAATGGCCGGCCCCATTAATAGTGTGCTTTAATTAACTTAATTGATATTGTGCTTTGATTACCTTAATGGCATTTATATGGACCTAAGGTCATTCTGTCCCTAGTAATAGATGTGGGCTCGAGGCCATTATGATGCAAATTTTTCTGTCCCTGTGATACATTTGCCTTATGTTAATAGTTATTATTAATGTTCTGTTACCCGCAAGACAACTATGTTGACTTGTAATAAACCATGGGAAAATCTTTGTGCACTATTGAGTAATAGTACTGTAGCAGTACATTTTGCTTACTGTTAATAGTTAATATTGACGTTCTGTTATCTGCAAGTTAACTATCTGAATTCATGATGAACAAACGGAACATATGTGTATTATGGAACAATGATATCTTTGTGTATCTAGAATCATTCTGTTTTGCTAATGATGGGCCCGAGGCCAATCTGCTGATATCTGGACCTAAAGCCGTTCTGTATTATCTGTGGGCTTAAAGCCGTTTTGTATCACATCTGGGCTTAAAGCCGATCTGTATTATATCTGGGCTTACAACCGATCTGTATTATATCTGGGCTTATAGCCATTCTGTATAATCTGTTAGGCCTGAGGCCATTCTGTATAATCTGTTAGGCCAGAGGCCGCTCTGTATAATCTGTTAGGCCAGAGGCCATTCTGCATAATTTGTTAGGCCAGAAGCCGTTCTGTATAATCTGTTGGGCCTATGGCCGTTTTGTATTCTGCATGGGCTTGAAGCCAGTCTGTATTATATGTGAGCCCGAGATCGTATTGAAATATAGTTATGGATAAGGCCTGTATATGGTTGGTATCTGTCTATTTATTTTATCCGAGGTTTTGCTTATTCAATTAACCTTCTTACATTGCTATTATTCACTGAGCTTTGCTCATTCTGTTTTATGTATATTTCTGTAGGGGAGCCATCGGGGATTGACACTAGAGTTATACTGAGATTCGCCTGTCTACCAAGTCACCTGGGGTATGTCTCCACGTGGAGGCCTTAATTTGTGTTAGGAGTCATAAATTATTAAGTCTTATGTAAGTGTGTGTGAGATCTATATAAATTCTGTGATTGTATATGTGTATTTGGAAGTGTATTTAAATGCTTAAATCCAATTAAACCATCATGTATGCACAAGCTCAATGGATGTTGTCCTTTATTGATAAAGCTTCCGCTTAAGGTCCCGTATGTGACTAAGTATTATTCTAAAATTCTGTTTTGAGGCCTATGTACAGGCTGGTCATGGACCAAACTTTTAGGGGCGGGTTTGGGTTGTGACAATTACTCACACCAACCCCATGTTTCCAAGGACCTCTCCCCTCAGCCTTCGCCCGACAAGCTCAGTCGTGGAATTTGGAGGGCCTACACCCCCCTTCTCAGGGGTCACAGTTTCATCAAGACGAGCCACAGCCCTTCTATGACCATCATCCGCCACACCATGTTACTGTCTATAAGGCGAAGGCAGTAGTGTTCAACCCCCACTTCCTTCCGGAGGAGACAATGTTCCTATCTGGAACGCGGAGCTGCGAGCTATGAAACTCTATCTTCAAAGGGTCATGTAGAACATGCAGAACAAACCTTTCTGCACCGCTAACTCTCCCTTTGCCGCTTCTATCAGAGATAAACCTCATCCCCCCCAAGTTCAAGATGTCGTATCAACACCTTCGATAGTACAACCAATCCAGTCGACCACTTGAAAGCGTACAGGACGCTCATGGTCCTCCATGCTTTCCCTGACGAGATCATATGTTGAGCTTTCCCAGTTACACTAAAGGGGTCGGCGTGACTCTGGTTCAGCCAGCTCTAGCTAGACTCAGTCAATTCTTTTAACCAGCTAAGTAAGTCATTTCTGAGCCATTTCATCGGCGTTTAGCATCAACATTACCTAATGACTCTGCTGCTAAATATATGGCAGACAAAAAGAGAATCACTACGCAGTTTTGTCACTTACTTCAATTTAGAAGCCATACAGGCGGAGGAGAACGATGACATAGTCATTCTAACAACCTTCATGGCTGGACTGCGTTTGTCAGACTTCCTCTTTTCCCTCTCTAAAAATCCTCCAATGACTATGGCCATTTTGCTTGGCAAAGCCTACGAGTACATGAATGCTGAAGACTCTTTGGCAGCTCGTAATGATTCTGCACCCAAACCCTCACAACCCAAAGACAAAAGAAAAGAGCCCGAGCCCAAATACTCCCAATACACTAATCCCAACTGACCACCATGCTCCGAATGATCTGCTCCTTTTCCTCCTATCCGATCGTTTCGAATGATATACCCATCTTAACTCACCCATGGAGCAAGTCCTCAATCAAATCCAACAAGATTATAACTTGAAATGGCCCCAACCCTCAAAGTCTCCCTCTAACCGACGAGATCAGTCCAAATATTGTCGCTTCCATTGCGACCATGGCCATAACATGAATGAGTGTATCAATCTTAAGGATCAAGTAGAAAACCTGGTCTGTCAAGGACATTTAACTCGGTTCATCACATCCCAACCACACCAACGGGCTAGGACCAATCCCCCAAACCAGAATGACTGACGCACCCCACCAAGACTGGTCAACCGGCCTCGGCAGAATGGTAATAGAGCCCAACACCAACCCCAAGCCCCAGCAGACCCTGCTTCCCTAATGGGAGAAATAAGGTCATTGTAGGGGGACTTGTGTGAGGCGAACCGTTTCGATCGGCATAGTGAGCCAAGCTCTAAAGAATCAGACAGGGGTCAGACAGAGAAGTGATGATGGTCGACGGACCTCCCAAGCAACCCAAACAATGGTCAGAACTGATCACCTTCACGGATGTAGATTGTGAAGGCATCTGATACCCTCATGATGACTCTCTGGTCATCTCTTCTCTCCTCTCCAACTACAAAATTGGGCTTGTGCTCGTCGACAATGGTAGCTCATCAGATATTATCTTTCTCAATGCTTTCAAGCAGCTCCAAATCGGTGAAGAAAAGTTATCACCTCTACAAACACCCTTGGTCGATTTCACTAGGGATCGGGTAATTTCTATAGGGTCCATCAACCTCCCAATCACTATTGGCGAGTACCCAAGGCAAACTATGAAGATCCTTACCTTTTTGGTTGTTGATTGTCCCTTTGCTTACAATGTTATACTTGGGCGTACAGCTCTCAATGCTTTCCAAGCTGTGACGTCCACGTACCACTTGGCAATAAAATTTCTGGCCGATCGGGGGTCGGCACCATATGGGGCGAGCAGACTATAGCCAGAGAATGTTATGTCGCTTCGTTAAAAGAGGTAAAAATGAAATTGGCCATGATCATTGAAGGCCTTGACGTTAGGGACAAAGAGAAACTAATCCAAGGGGAACCAATGGAAGAGTTAGCGGAAGTACCCAATAATTTTACCAATCCAACGAAGATGGCTAAGAATGGTAGCCAGTTGCCCCCTTAAGCCAAGGCCGACCTTACAGCTCTCCTAATCGAGCCCAACGATGTCTTTGCTTGGACTTATTCGGACAGGCTGGGCATTATCTTTCTTTTATCACTTACCGCCTCAACATTGAGCCCTAGTTCTAACCGTTCCATAAAAAGCAGCGCATCTTACATCCAGAGCGCAATAATCTCATCGTTGTAGAGGTAAACAAGTGTTAAAGGCCCAATTCATAAAAAATATGGACTATCCCAAATGGTTATCCAACGTGGTCTTGGTATACGAAAGTAATGGCAAATGGAGACTTTGTGTTTACTACTCCGACCTTAACGGAACTTGTCCCAAAGGCAGCTATCCACTACCCAAGATAGATTTATTGGTTGATACAACAGTAGGCTACCAAATGCTTAGTTTCATGGATACATTTTCGGGCTATAACCTAATCTTGATGCATGTAGCTAATCAGGAGAACACATCTTTCATTCTTGACAGGGGGACCTATCATTACCGTGTAATGCCACTCGGTCTGAAGAATGTAGGGGTCATTTACCAATGACTGGTTAATGCCATTTTCAAAAACCAGATAGGTAGGAATATCGAGGTCTATGTTGATGACATGCTCATCAAAAAAAACTCTCCTCAGACCACTTAACAGATTTGCGGAAGACCTTCCAAGCCTTGCGCAAGCACAAAATGAAGCTAAATCTAGAGAAGTGTGCTTTCGGCGTTGGGTCTGGAAAATTCTTCGAGTTCATGGTCATCCATAGGGGCATTGAGGCCAATCCAAAAAAGATCAAAGCCTTAATAGAAATGCAGTCTCCTAGAATGGTAGAGAAGGTTCAGCAGCTCACTGGTAGAGTTGTTGCCCTTAATCGCTTCATTTCTAGGGCAACCGATAAGTGTCTTCCATTCATCAAGGTGCTTAGGCAGGCTTTCGACTAGAACACCGAGTCCAATGAGGCATTTCAACAATTGAAACAATGCATGGCCAACCCCTCTCTCATTTCTCAAGCAATTCCAGGGGAGACCCTCTTCCTCTACTTAACTATTTCTAATACAACGGTCAGTGCTGCCCTAATCAGAAAGGAAAACTTAGTCCAACGCCTAGTTTACTACATTAACCGAGCACTTCGGAGGGTAGAACATAACTATCCCTTATTAGAGAAGTTGGCTTTCACCCTGGTTATCGCGTCCAAATGCCTCTGCCCCTATTTTCAAGCCTATTCCATTGTGGTCTTCACCGACCAACCTTTGAAAAAAGTTATGCAACAACCAGAGTCATTAGGCAGGCTCATGCAGTGGTCTGTTGAATTAAGCCAGTATGAGATCTCTTACCGATCTCGAACAGCTATCAAGGGTCAAGCCATTGCAAACTTTATCCTAAAGTTCACCATTCTCACCCCAGACATACCTCCACCACCGACACATGTCATTCCTAAGGTAGTTAACCCTCACTCCTCGACTTTTAGGGTTGATGGTTCATATAGAAAAGAAGGTAGTGGAGCTGGCTTCATGCTCACCACCCCAGAGGGTGAGTACTTTAAGTGTGCTCTCCGATTCCTATTTGACGCAAGTAATAACGAGGCTGAGTATGAGGCCTTAATAAAAGGTCTTCGACTGGTGAAAGACATAGGGATAGGCCATTTCCAAGTGTTCGATGATTTCTAATTGGTTATTGGGCAGATAACTAGGGTGTTTGACGCAAAGGAGGAAACAATGCGATTATACAGGGACATCGCTATTCCCCTCACCCATCTTTTCAACAATTTCCACATCAAGCATATCCCCAAGTCAGAAGACTCCTAAGCAGATGAAATGGCCTAGTTAGCCTCGACAGACTAGTCAGACCTCAATCACGGTGTCTGAATCGAATACCTGACCCACTTAGCGGTTTCACCAAATAAATAAAGGTCCATTTTCTCCAGAACGAGCCTATTCCATGGGCGCAAGACATTATCCCATTCTTAGAACAGGGAGTGTTACCAAAAAATAAGGAGGCCGACAAGGTCAGGGCTCATTCATTTAATTATGTCACCATTGACAACATTTTATACAAGTGGGGATTCTCATAGCCATACCTCAGGTGTCTAAATACTGATCAAGCTACCTATGTGATAAGAGAAAGACATGAAGGAGTTTGTGGAAACCATTTAGGAAGACGGTCTTTGGCCAATAAAATTCTTTGCATGGGCTACTTCTGGCCCACACTCAGTCAAGACGCTAGTGATTTTGTGCTCAAATGTGACAAATGCCAACGCTTCACCAACATACCTTATGCCCAAACTAATCACACTCAGCAATCCCTATCCCTTTGCTAAGTGGGGCTTCGACCAAATTGGTCCCTTGCTCACGAGCAAAGGCCAAGTCAAGTTTGCTATGGCTACCATTGACTACTTCACCAAGTGGGTGGAAGCAGAGCCACTTGCTAAGATCACTGAACGGAATACCACCAAGTTCATCTGGCAGTCAATACTGTGCCGATTTAGGATCCATCAAGCCATTGTATAAGATAATGGCAAATAGTTTGACAATGCCAAATTTAGGAAATTTTGCGAGGAGCTCAACATCAGGACATTTTTTTCCTCTCCAACAGGTCTTTGTTAAAGATTATCAAGACCAAGTTGAAGGCCGCTAAGGGACTCTGGGTAGAGAAGTTATTAAACGTACTCTGGGCCTGTCGGATGACTGCACAAACTCCCAATGGGGAGACCTCTTTTCACTTAACATACGGCGCTGAGGCGGTCATCTCTGTGGAGATCAGTCTGCTGACCCCCTAGGTAACGCATCCGAATTCAGCCCTAAATAAAGAACTAGAACGGGCCGAACTGGACCTAATTAAAGAACTACAAGAGTCGGCTGCTATCAAACTAGCCTCATATCAATTGAGGATGAGAAAACATTATAACAGTAGGGTCAAACCCAGAGAATTCGTTGTGGGTGATCTAGTTCTTTGAGCGGCAACTTTGGCCACCAAAAACCTGGCTGAAGGCAAGCTAGCAGCTAAATGAGAGGGGCCTTACATTGTCAAATCTAGGCCACACCTAGGCACTTACCACTTATAAGATATGGAAGGCAGAGATCTCCCCCACCCGTGGAATGTTGAGCATTTGAAGAAGTATATTCAATAAAATGTAGTCATTTTCTTCCATGACGTTTATTTTGCTACCTTGGTCAGCTCAGACTGCTTGTTAAATTTATTTTTTTTTCTTTCAATACAATGTATAAGCTTATCATGGAAGGATTTCATATTAATGAAAAAAATATTCAACCTCTGTTATCTATGTTGCATATGTCATAAATGTTCATTTGAGTTTAACCAAGCCTCAGTCAGACTGAGCATAAAGACCTCAGCCAAACTGAGTGTAATCAAGCCTCAGTCGGACTGAGCATGAAGACCTTAGCCAGATTGAGCTCAATCAAGCCTCAACCAGACTGAGCATGAAGACCTCAACCAGATTGAGTTCAACCAAGCCCTAGCCAGATTGAACATGAAGACCTCAACTAGACTGAGTTCAATTAAGCCTCAACCAAACTAAGCATGAAGACATCAGCCAGCCTGAGCTCAACCAAGCCTTAGCCAGACTGAGCATGAAGACCTCAGCTTGAGTTTGAAGCAACCTCCTCTAGACTGCATTCAACACGTAGTACTAGTCGATTGACTTCACAAATTACACCCTTGCTTTGTGCATGAGTCTAGCTTTTATGAAGTTATGTGATTTATTTATTCACTTTTAAGTTTTACTTGGGGCCTTGGTTCATTTTACTTTTAAGTCTAAGCCCTTACATTTTACATGTTCTATTTGTCAAAACCCATTTCCTCTTTTATTTCATGTAATTCTTTCTTTAGAACTCATTTTCAAGGGGCATACACTAAACAAACTATTGTAACTTAACAATTTCCAAAACCAATTCTTGTATTATACAGAACTTCATTACAAAATGTGTAAGTGTTTATATGGAAGTTCAAAACAAAATAAATAAATAACTAAATAAATAAATAAATAATAATAAAAATACAAAATAACCAAGTGTCTTCAACCTTCTTCTTTCTCGCTGGATAGGAGGTCTTTTTCTTCAACCCCCTCATCCAAGGCATGCTGCATTGTCCTCCTCTCCTGACTTTACCATGCTAAAGTCAATGTCTAGGAAGGTCGCCTGTGCTCTTTGCTTAAACCTCACCCAACCGCCATCTCAGTACTCACTCATGTAGTGTTTGTAATAGTCAGTGTGGAGAAGTGGTTTGGAAATACTCTCTAGATCCTGTAGGACGCTCTTGATCCTCTGTTAGTCACCTTAAAAGAAATGAACGCTCCGGTCAGGGGTGCCGAAATTAGCACTCCAACGGATAAGCCAGTGTATACTCTCTGGGTTGCTTATACTTTAAGTTAATCTTACTTTTTCTCACATACCTTTCTTTGGCTGATGGTCCTCTATTTATATTTTTCTTTTGGGCCTCAAGGTTGGGCCCACCCTTAATCCATTGCATGTTTAGTTATTCAACTTTTGTTCGACTGGTTCTACGACCGATTTATCTATTTGGCTTTGTGATCGTCCAAGATGAAGCGGAATACAAATTCCGTCGTTGATTGTTCTCATACCGTTATTTGGCTTTATTGCCTCCATAATATTCGGCTACCACAATTGCCCCCCAAACATCCTATTAACGCCAGTTAGTCAGCATGCTTGGTTTCGAACAACGTGTTTGGTTTCAGACTTGAAAAGTCAAGAAAAGAACGGTGGTTAACCTCATTCCAACGCATGTCAGAGCACACGCTTTTTAGGCATCATTACATCTTCTCGCCTCTTCATACGCCTTCTTCATTTAATGCGATTTGAAACTATGTTGTCCCATCGAATGTAAGTTTTTTTGAATACTCAAAGCTTCTAGTTTGCCTTTCAATATACCTCCATTTCGCGACCTCTGCAACTTCTTCCTGTTTCTCATTGTCTCTTTTGCTTTTTGTAAGTTCTCTTCTCCTTCATTTCGAATCCCATTTCCTTGTTTATTTTTAGTTTTGCATAATCCTTAGGCTGGCTAGGAAGAACTCCTTTCTGCGGATTGAATTTCCGATTTCCGACGCCATTATTCCATCCCTAACGACGTCCATCTGTCACTCGTGGTAGATAGCACCACTGATATGGAGAGGACTGATGAAAGTACAATCATCTTTCCTCTCCTATCAATTGTTGAGGGAGGAGTCTGTTTTCCCCTTTACCCATTTTTAAGGGCCGTCCTTCGACACTGGGGTCTTATCCTTTCCCAACCTAATGTAAATTTTTTTCCAAATCATAATGGGGATTATAGAGTTGAACCGACACCCTAGGATTAACCTTGGTATACCTGCAATTCGGCATTGTTATGCCTTAGCCAAATCTTCTGGTCCGTTGGGACGCTATTTTCTCAGGGCTAAGGATATCGATCATCACCTAGTGACTATGCTTGCCCGCTTTGGCAACCGTGTTAACGATGTGATGGTCGTTGTCTGAGGCAACTGGGAATTTGGCGAGGGTGAAGATCACCTAGATCCTGTACTAAGACGAAAAGGCAACCAGGTGGCCGTATAGCTCATTTTTTATTATTATATATTTATTCGCTTTCCTTCTATGTACTTACCGTTTTGTTTATGCAGGCAACGATTTGAAGAAAGTTTTGGTTTCAGCCAACGACGCTGTACTTACGGAAATTAAAATCGCGCTCCAATTCTTTGGCCGTCCAAGCCTTCAGAAACAAGGGAGGGCGGCCACATTCTTCTAAGATAGGAGCCGACATACGCAATGTTTTCGGCAGCAGACAACATTGCAAATTCCGAGGGGCAAGGAGCATCTTACGACCCTTATCTTCCCCAACTTCAAAAACCTAATGCAGATTGGTTTGGAAGCCTTCAATTCGAAGCAGGTGGAAAACCAAGTAGCTGAAGAGGTCACCGAGGAGCCAAACCAGCCGGAAGCTGAGGTAGACGAGGCTCTAAACTTGGCCTTTGAGGAAGCCGACCTCAATTCATTCAACCCTCCATCAACTTTAGGCCCAGGGGACGTCTTCTTTGAAGACATTTTTACAGACTTAGGAGACCTTCCCGGCGTGTATCCTGAGAATATGGCTGGGGAGTCGGTCACGCTACTTGCCAGGAGGAAAAACGCTGAGAGGATGGCCGCCTGGAGGAGAGCCGAGGCCATCTGATCGAAAACTCCACCCGCTGCCATCGCTGAGTCCTCTCTGCTTGTTATTGAGGAAGAAACAGCTCAGACTGAAACGGCCGAGACGGATCAGGTAGAGTAGGGGGATCAGGAGGCTGAGCAAAGGGGGGAAAAGCTCCCCACCAAGCGAGAAGCCGTCTCTAGTGAGGACCAAATCGATAAACGGCCACGCATTGAGGAATTGGACTTGGTTGTTCTGTTCACTGTTCAACCAAAGATAAGGAATATGTCGATTACCTCTGATGCGTCAGCTTTGAAGGACCCGGCTGTGGCCTTGAGCATGGCCTCCTCAATTTCCCTGCCAGTTGATAGAGCCACATTTTGGGCGGAGCCAGATCTATTGTCAATTGCATTAGCCGCTCAATCGGCCATGTTGGTACATGCCTTATCTGCAGTCTTCTGCTTATATATATATATATATATATGTATTTCTTATTTTTTGTAACTCCATTTCCTTGTTTTGCAGACGGTGGGCAGGATAGTCGAAATCAGGTTGGCTGGGGCAGATGAGATGATCGGCACCAGGCCTGGACATTTAGCATTGATGAGATCATCTCATGTGCCCCAGCCACTCCAGGATAGCCGACCGAGGAGAGCCGAGTTCTAGAATTGCTGTGATTTGCCTCAGGTTGGCTTCGATTCTGCGGTGGTTAACAATATAGCCAAGGAATTTGCCGGATCCGATGCCAAAGGCACATTTGGAAGTGTTCAGCTTTATTCTATATTTGCGAAGAATGCCGAATGTCTCTTCTAGATCAGCTAGATGAGTTTGCTCTTCTTCTGACTTGACCACCATATCATCGATGTACACTTCCATAGTACGACCGAGTTACTCCTTGAACATGGCAGTGACTAGTCTTTGGTAGGTTGCCCCCGCATTCTTTAGCCCGAAAGGCATAACCTTATGGCAATAGGTTCCTCTTGGGGTGAGGAATGTAGTTTTGTCTTGGTCCTCCGGATGCATGGCAAGTTGATTGTAGCCTCTGTAGGCATCCAGGAAGCTCATATGTTGATGATGTCCCATTGCGTATACAAGTTGGTCTATTTTGGGGAAGGGAAAGCAATCCTTGGGACAAGCTTTGTTTAAGTTCGTGAAATCCACACAAGCACGCCAAGTTTCATTTTTCTTCTTTACAACCACAGTATTCGACAGCTATGTAGGATAGGTCACTTCGCGGATTGCCCCGGCATCAAGCAACTGGTCAACTTCTTCAACAACGTGTAGACGTGCCCTGGGGCTTTTTGCTTAGTGCAGTTCGGACTCAAATGTCATGGTTCTTAATCTGATCTCGCAAAGTGCAATGCAAGACTAATAAATCACCAAAAGGTCCAAAGCCGGCAAATCGTTTTGAAAAACTAATTTTTAAGAAAGAAGTGCCAAACATGGACTGCTTTGCCAGATATAGAGTCGCCACCTAAATATTTTATTTTGGGGGGAATTTAGGAATCCCTAACTCGTTGCCTAAGGCCACGTGTCCATCATCACCAAAGTTGCTTCGGCTCGAGAACTTGGGTACGATTGGGGAAGGTCATCTATGAGCACCCCCGCTCGCCCGATCCGAAGATCGGCCTGTACTAAGCATGATATCGAGTTTTTGAAAACACATGCGTTCTTATTCTGGTTAATTAGCTAACCTTTACTACGTGATGTACATAGCAAAATAAGTATAGACTAGATCGCCTAATTTGGAACAAAGCACCGCATATCCATTTGTTGGGAAATGGTTCGAAAATTGCTACTCACAAGTAGGCTAAAACACGAATTTCGATGAATTATTCTAATTCAAACAATCCAACCTTCACCCACAGGCATTCAAGCAGTTATATCACGTAAGCAATTAGTCTCATGGAAAGCATGCTTTCATGTTAACATTCACATACATGCGAGATGCTAAAGCATAAACACTTACAGTGTACTCCGAGCCAAAATAAGAAACTAGTAAGTAATCATGCATGATCCTAGTTCATGTTAACAATGGCTAATGCATCACATGCAAAATGTAACTAGAAATAGGCTCGGCTATTCTAAGATGGCGTGTGAGATGCGACAATTTGATACAAGTATTCAACTTGGAATTGAAATACGATGCAATTAGTATGATGCGCCGAGCCCGGTGCATGCAATACGAATGAATAGATGCATGCATCCAAAGCATAAGGTATGCTAAAATGAAATGTCCTAAAACTAACCATCATAAACAGGTAAGTAAAAGGGAGAAAGACATGAGGTTGGAAGACATTCACACACTCACGCACACTTATTACACAATTGTACCCTCTCGACGGAGGGACCGAAAGAATAATACAAGTTAACTAATTAACTAACTAATCGGGCTAATTAATTATTACACAACACATAACTAATTAAACAAATTAATTAAGATACAAAAGCAATAAAGAGGCCTCGAGAAGAGAGATGCATGCATGCCCGGACGGCTTTGCTCGAAAATCCATCGCCATGCTATATGTTGCCTCTATTTGCATTGCTCTACACCTTTGAAAACTGCACAAGTCTCAGAGATGCTTCTAAACCACTCCTCGAGTGTTTTGGGAGGTCACCGGCCAAAATATAGGGCCACTAGCCATGGAAAATTGGTCACCGACCACAAATGAAGCTCTCGGCCAAAAATTGGTAGCCGACCGGCACTGAAGATGGCCGACCAGCTATATCTTCCTGCAGAAGGTTGTTTTGCTACAGCAGAGGACAAACAGAGCATGGCAATGCATTTTCAATGCAATGTTTGCACAACCGCCCTCCTTATCATGTTACAAACTCAAGGGAGTATGGTTCTCGACCCTCGGACCATTAATCACGCATTTCAATGCATGATGGCCAAAGAAGCCGAGTGTGCCATTTGATGTCAAATGAAATGCACAAAAACACATAAGGGCCCCAAACCTCTATCATGCTTGATCAAGAGGCAAGGGAATGCACACACAATGCAATGCAACCTAAGCATGCAAGCAAGCATGCAAACAATTCAAGCATGATGCAAATCTAATGCAACATGAGCATACAAGCATACAATATGTAATAGTGTAGACGTCTCCGAACGTCCCGGGAGGGAAATCCCCATTTTTTTCACTTGGGCTCACTACAGTTCAGGACTCAATGTCACGGTCCTGTATCTAATCTCGCAGAGTGCAATGCAAGACCGATGAATCACCAAAGAGTCCAAATCCGGCAAATCGTTTTTGGAAAATAGATTTTTTAGAAAGAAGTGCCAAACATGGACTGCTTTGCCAGATACAGAGTCACTACCTAAATATTTATTTTGGGGGGATTTAGGAAACCCTGACTCGTTGCCGAAGGCCACGTGTCCGTCATCACCAAAGTTGCCTCAGCTCGGGAACTTGGATACGATTGGGGAAGGTCACTTCGTGAGCACCCCCGCTCACCCGGTCAAAGATCGACCTCTACTAACCATGATATTGAGTTTTGAAAACATTATGTGCTCTTATTCCGGTTATTAGCCTAGAATTACTATGTGATGCGCACAGCAAAACAAGTATAGACCGGATCACCTAAGTTGGAACAAAACATCTCATGTTTGTTTTTGAAAGCGGTTTGCTACTCGTAAGTAGGCAAAAATGCGGATTTTGCCACCCTCGAGTGGGCTTAGGAAACATGGTGATTTGCCACTCACAAGTGGGCTTAAAACTCGCAATCGATGAATTGTTCCAATTCAAATAACCCAACGTTCACCCACAGGCATTCAGGTAGTTTATATCACATAAGCAATTAGCCTCATGGTAAGCATGCTGTCATGTTAACACTCACACACATGCAAGATGCTAAAGCATAAAGACTTACCGAGTACTCCGAGCCAAAGAAAGAAGCTAATTAGAAAACATGCATGAATCCTAACTATGCTGAAATGCTTAATGCAACACATGCAGGAATGCAACTACAATAGGCTCGACTATTCTAAAGATGGCATGTGAAATGCTGCAACTGACAAGTATTCAACTCGGAATTGAAATACAATGCAATTAGTATGATGTGCCGAGCCCGGTGCATGCGAGACAGATGAATGAATGCAAACATGCTATCATAAGTATGCTAATTGAAACATGCCCTAAAACTAACCATTGTAAGCGGTTAAATAAAAGGGAGAAAGACGTGGGGTTGGAAGACATACACACACTCACGCACACTTATTGCACAATTGCCCTTGCTCGGAGGGTCTGAATAAATAATACATACTAACTAACTAACTAGCTAATTAATTATTACAAAACACTTAATTAACTAACAAATTAATTACAAAAAAAAGGGGTCCAAATATGAAACTAAAGAGACCGCCATAGCTCTGCCTCGGAATGCGTGGATGATGCATGCTCGATTCGCCTCGTCCGAAAACCCGTTGCCATGCCACTGTTGCCTCTATTCACACCGTTCTGCACCTCTGAGAACCCTGAAAACATTTGTGATGCTTCTGAAACCCTCTCTGTACACTTTGGGATGCCACTAGCCAAGATAGAACATTACCGGCCATGGAAATGTGGCCATCGGCCAAATATTGTATCACCGGCTGGACATTGATGGTCGGTCGGCAGTAAAAGTGGCCAGCCGGCCATTTCTTTCTACAAAATACTGGTTTTGCTACAACAGAGGATAGACAGTGCATGGCATGAAATTTTCAAGACAGTGTGTGCATAGCCACCCTCCCTATCATGCTATGATCTCAAGGGAGTATGGCCCTCGGTACTCGGGCCACCAATCACGCATTTCGACGCATGATGGCCAAAGGTACCAAGTTTGCAAATCCATGTAAATGCATGCAACAAAACAAATGGATGCTTCACGCCCTATCATGCTGAGATCAAGGGCGTCGGCGACTGAGGAGTGAGACATGTTTCGTCACTTTAAATACGAACACATCTCATTCCTCATGTTTGGTTTGACACCCCAAACCAAACACAATGCAATGTAAGTATGCAATATGGCTCAAATATGTAAAAATGGCTTAAGTATGCAACATGAGGCTAAGTTAGCAAAGCATGCCAAATGTAATGCAAACTAAACATGCAAATGTGCAATATGCCAAGCATGCAAAATGCAATGTAGCCAACATGGAAAAATAGGCAATGGAACTAGCATGTGACAACACACAATGAACCAAATATGCAACCAACATGCGACAAACATGCAATGGTGGACTTAAACTGCAAAGGGCAGACCTCAGCCTTGCCATAAACAGTGGCCAAAATTGATGGGTGAAGGCACCAAAATGCAAAGCGAACATGCATGCTAATTAGCCTATCACCTAAACATGAAGAAGGAACTTTTAAACACATTCAAAAGAGACTAGCATGGATGAATGGCAAGCATGAAAATCTCTGAAAATGTGCACGGGATGATGCCAAATCACCCAAACCATGCAAGTAAGGTATGCAATGAAGGCCAAAACTTGAGACTAACAAAAGGGTTCAAGACATGGTCCTACCAACCAAGTCTCAAAGAGCCAAAATGACTTAAATCAGTCCTAAGGCAGACCAAAATAAGGCTAGGACATACATTGGATGGGGTAAAAAACATGCTAAAAAGGGGGGTCCAAAACAAAGGGCATTCGAGGCCACAAAAGGGAGCATTCCACTACAACTATCACAACCAAACATGGTATGATTATGTGATGAAAAATAGAGTTATAATATGCCAAAATGTCCCCCAAAACCCACTTAGATGGCATCTAAATGACTTAAACAAAGAGGCATACACAATGCCCAAACATGGAGCATAAGACCACAACTCTTCAAGACATTGAAAGGGCGGTAGATGCAAGCATATGAGCATAGAACATGGACTGAAATAGCATGATAAGTGATTCCAAATCACTGAAATGGTTCAAGCAAAGCATGCTCATGACTCACACACTCAAAGGCTACAAGCTAGAATGCAGAGAAGCTATACAAAGCATGGAAAACATGGCCAAGACAACCAAAGTCAGACCTCAAACATGACTAAAAACTTCACAAAGCTAAGCCAAAACATGTGAGCATGGTGGTCCAAATGCAAGACGCATGTTATGACAATGAAGAGGATTACAAAGCAAGTGTATGATGCATGCAATAGACTATCAATCCGACCAAAAAATAGAGGTATAATATGACCAAATAACACCCAAAAGCCTCTGAGATGGAGCTATAACCAACTAAGCATGCATGCTACCTTTATGAGCCAAAAACACAAGGATATGAGACATAAGGGGAGAGGGGTGTCCCTCCCCTATGCAAGACCTCAAAACCCCTTTACCACCACTGAAAATCCTCTTGATTTCAGTGGTGAGAAGGCCAACACACGAAAGTTCCCAAAGCTCAACAAAGAAGGCACAAAAAGGGGCCAAACAAAGCCCAAAAGGGGGAGGACAACCCCAAATACAAAAGTGACCTTAATGAAACATCTTAAACATGAAAAATCAGAACTTTTATCAGTTATACATAAAGCTCAAAACAGCATGCAAGATAGGTTAAAAGCTAGTGCAAGAATGGGGAATATAAAACAATATTGCTCACCCTTGAAGAACACTTCAAGAACAGCAACTCCTGCCCCCTCCTTCTGATCAAAACCCACTCAAAACTCCAAGAACAAACTCTCAACACCTATAAAACCGAAGTATGGTGTAACACTAGGTGTTTTAGTGCAAAACTAAGAACAAAACACCCTTTTGGACACTCTAACACACACAAATGAAGAGAGAGAGAGAGAGAGGGGGAGATACAGAGAGAGGGAGATACAGAGAGAGAGTGATATATATATCATATATATCTCTGATTTTTTGCTGAACCTCTCTAATGGAAGGAGAGGCCTCATTTTATAGAACAAACAAGGGACCAAAGCTTCTTAGAGAAGCTAAGGCAAAGGGGTCAAGCTTCCTCAAGAAGCTAGACCAAAGGTCCAAGCTTCTTGGGGAAGCTAAGACAAAGGGTTCAATCTTCTGGAGGAAGCTAAGACAAAGGGTCTAAGCGTCTTCAAGAAGCTTAGAGCAAAAAGGTGCAAAGGGTGCAAGTCTTCCATACACGTGCATGGAGGACAAGTCCATGCACTCCAGCTGGCACAACTGGCATGCACAATGCCTGAAAATGGCAAAAATGAGGTATTGGCCAGAAAAAGAGACAATCGGCCAAATAAATGGCCGACTGACCAGATACCAGTGTCGACCGACCTAACAGTTGGTTGGTAGAAGGAAAGAAAGGCCGGTGGCTTAATGCCACGGCCGGTGGGTTTAAGGGATGGCTAACAACCCATTTTCTACCCTCAGGTGCAAAAACCACAAGTCCTTGGTCCATAACCAAGCACAAAACAGTCAAGTCGTGAGATCCTAAGGCAAGGGGCGTAGCCGAGTCCATCAGGATCTCAAAACAAACTCAAACATAGATGATCACCGAGTGTTCAAACGGTGACGTCCAAGTCTTGAGGACGGTCAAAAATGGGGTGTCTACAAATAGGCATATAACCCAAATATGCAAGCATGTATAGCGTACAACAACATGCAAAATGAAGCAAGTATGCAACATCATACAAGACAAACATGCAACAACATGCCGAGATGGACTTAAACTAACATGGGTAGACCTCAGCCATGCCAAAATCAGTGGCCAAAATGCAATGGAAATGAGGACAAAAACACATACAAACATGCATGCCAAATGGCCTAAAGACTAAGGCATGAAAGAACAACTCTTAAGCCCACTTAAAAGGAGACAAATATGGACATATGATAAACATAGTAAGCTCTGAAATCATGTTAGGGATGATGCCAAATCAACCAAATAATGCAAGTAAGGCATGCAATAAAGCCTAAAACTTGAAACTAGCTAAGGGACTTAAACCAAGGCTACATGAAGCAAGCCCCAAAGGGCCAAGGGGACCTAAAACAGTCCCAAGGTAGGTCTAAACAAGACCAAAAGTGAGCTCAAAACTAGCCAACACAAGCTAGAACATAATGCCGAAACATGAGGCATGCAAGGCCACAAAAGAGGTGTTGCACTACACCTAACACAACCAACTATGGCATGACTTAAGCAACCAAAATTAGAGTTATGGCATGTCAAAGTAAGCCCCAAAACCCACTTAGATGGCATCCCAAAGACCTAAGCATGATGACATACACAATGGCACATTCATGAGGCATAAAACACAAACCCTTTAAGACATTAAAGGAGTGACAAATGCAAGTATATGAGCATACTATATGGACTGAAATAACATAACAAGTGATGCCAAACCACTGAAATGGCCCAAGTAAAGCATGCTAGTGACTAGGGCACTAAAAGCTAACAAGCTAGATTGCATGGTAGCTATACAAAGCAATGTATGTATGGCCAAAACAACAAAAATCAGAGCTTTAGCATGGTAAAACAAGGCTAAAAGATTCATGGAGTTAAGCCAAAACATGCAAGCATGGTAGTCTAAATGCTAGATACATGTTAAGGCAAATGAGGGGATTGCAAGGCAAGTATATGGTGCATGCAAGAGACCACTAAACCAACTTTAAACAGAGGTAAATCATGGAAAAACAACGCCAAATACTTGCTGAAATGAAGTTAAAACAAGCTAAGGACACATGCTACCAACATAAGCCATTTATGCAAGTAAACAAGACAACAAGGAGAGGGTCATCCCCTCTCCTATTTGAGACCTTGAAACACCATCCCCACCACTGAAATCCCTCTAGATTTTAGTGGTGAGAGTTCCAAAACAAGGTGATCTCAAAGCTTAAAAATAAAGCACAAGAACAAGGCCAAACAAGGCCTAAGAGGGGGTAAACAACTCCAAACACAAAAATGACCTTAAACAAAGGTCTTAAGAACTAAAAATCAAAACTTTTATCAGTTATAGTCAAAGCTCAAAACAATATGCAAGATAGGCTAAAAGCTTAAGCAAGAAAGGGATATCTAAAGCAAGTATGCTCACCCTTGAAGACCATCTTCAAGAACACAAGTCCAACACCTTTTTTTTGATCAAAAACAGCTCAAGAACCCTAATACCAACTCCCTAATGCCTCAGCAACCAAGGATGGTGTAGTGCTAGGTGTTTGTGTACAATAGTAGGAACAAAATACACTTTAAGGCACCAAATGCACACACAAATGTAAAGAGAGAGGAAATATAGAGTTAGATAGATATAGAACTTCTAACCCTATTTTTCAGAACCCTTGAGGAGGGAGGGGGTGGTTCTCTTTTATAGAGAACCCATTTGCAAAGCTTCTTGAGGAAGCTAAACAATAGGCAAATCCCTCTATACACGTGTATGGAGGGGGGCAATAGTGGGTGCCAGCTGGCACAAAATATCTGCATAAAACAGATGAACAGGGTTTGGCCAGCAAAAATGGCCGATCGACCAACATAATGGCCGGCCGACCAAATATAGTGCCGATCAGCCAAAACTTTTGGCCGATGGAAGGAAAACATGGCCGATGGCCTCAAGCCTTGGCCAGTGGGTTGAGGGGATGGCAAACAAGCCACCCTCTTCCCTCAGAAGCAAAAACACAAGTGCTTGGTCCTCAACCAAGCACAAAATAGGCAAGTTGAGAGATCCTGAGGCAAGGCGTACGGCAGAGGCCTCCAGGAACTCAAAACAAACACGAACATGGATGATCATCGAGTATTCAAACGATGACGTCCAAGTCTTGAGGACGGTCAAAAATGGGGTGTTTACAGTTGCCCCTCTTTGACAGAACTCGAGAGTCATAACAATGACGTGAGTGAATGTCAAAGCCCAGAGACGACCCATTTTTGACGAGGCCGAAGACTTAGACAAACATACAAGATACATATAAAGATATGCGCCCGTAGGCAGGGGCAAGATGCAAAGACAATGCACAAACCAAACATAACTTATGATCATGCGAAGAAAGCTGTAACGAAGCATATCATGCAACAGTTTTAAGCAAGTGAATATGAATCTAACTACATTACATACAGAAAGGATGTAAGATAATTATCCAATTCTCACTACGTCTCACACGGAGAATATACAATACCTGTCTGGTTTGTCTGGTCGCGCCAGCCTCATATGAACCGTACATACAATATCATGCCTGAAAGAGGAAGAAACTCAACAGGTACAATATCGTTAGCAAAATACATAACAATGCAAATTAAAACCGCGTGACAATGCGAGTAAAGTGTGCATAACAATGCAAATAAAACATGTGAAATGATGCAAGTTAAGGATGTACATAACAATGTAAATAACGAACGTAACAGCGTAAGTTAAAGGGGTACAAAACAATGTAGGGGTACATAACAATGTAAGTAACAAACGTAACAACATAAGTTAAAGGTATGCGAAACAACGCGAGTTAGAAAAGGTGCAAAACAACGTGAGTTAGAAGGGTTGCGAAACAACGCGAGTTAGAAGGGTTGCGAAACAACGCAAATTAGATAGGTTGCAAAACAATGCAAGTTAGAAGGTACAAAATAACGCGAGTTAGTGGGCATGCAAGACAATGCATGAGTTAGTAGGGAAGTGCAAGACAATGCACGAGTTAGTAGGAGTACAAAACAATGCACAAGTTAGTAGGAGTGAAAAACAATGCACAAGTTAGTAGGAGTGCAAGACAATGCACAAGTTAGTGGGGATGCAAAACAATGTACATAACGAGCAAGACAATGTAAGTTATAAGGGGGTGCAAAACAATGCACATAACGATCAAGACAATGCAAGTTATAAGGGGGGTGCAAAACAATGCACATAACGAGCAAGACAATGCAAGTTATAAGGGGGTGCAAAACAATGCACATAACGAGCAAGACAATGCAAGTTATAAGGGGGGGGTGCAAAACAATGCACGAGTTAGTGGGGGTGCAAGACAATGCACGAGTTAGTAAGGGGGTGCAAGACAATGCACGAGTGAGATATACATGACGATGCAAATGAAATGTGCATGACAATGTGAATTATCAAAATGCATGACAATCCAAATGAGCTGAAATGCATGACAATGCAAATGAAATATGCAAAATTTTGAAATGCATGACAATGCAAATGAAATGCATGACAATGTATGAATTGAAGTGCATGACATTGCAAATGAGGAATGCATGACAATGCATGTAATGTGCTGAAATGCATGACAATGCGAATTATTGAAATGCATGACAATGCAAATGAAATGCATGACAATGCATGAACTGAAGTGCATGACAATGCAAATGAGGAATGCATGACAATGCATGTAATGTGCTAAAATGCATGACAATGCATGCACTGTACTGGAATGCATGACAATGCATGTAATGTGCTGAAATGCATGACAATGCATGCACTGTGCTGGAATGCATGACAATGCATGTAATGTATACATGACAATGCGTGTAAGATGAGGTATATGACGATGCCAATGAGACACGCGAAACAACGCGGATGGAGGGGCACAAGACAATGCAACCTGAAGGATGTGCATGACAATGCGAGTATGGTATGCGTGACAACGCGTATAGTATGTGCATAACAATGCAAACGTGGTGTGCACTACAACGCTTAAGAAACGTGCATAACAATGCAAGGGGTGTGCGCTACAACGCATAAGAAACGTGCATAACAATGCAAACGTGTGTGCGTTACAATGCATATGGTATGTGCATAGCGATGCAAACGTATGTACGTTACAACGCATAAGAAACGTGCATAACAATGTAAACGTAGTGTGCGCTACAATGCATAAGAAATGTGCATAACAATGCAAGGGGTGTGTGCTACAACGCATAAGAAACGTGCATAACAATGCAAACGTGTGTGCATTACAACGCATAAGAAACGTGCATAGCGATGCAAACGTATGTGCGTTACAACGCATAAGAAACATGCATAACAATGCAAATGTAGTGTGCGCTACAATGCATAAGAAACGTGCATAACAATGCAAACGTGTGTGCGTTACAACGCATAAGAAACGTGTATAGCGATGCAAACGTATGTGCGTTACAACGCATAAGAAACATGCATAACAATGCAAACATAGTGTGCGCTACAACGCATAAGAAACATGTATAACAATGCAAATGTGTGTGCGTTATAATGCATATGGTGCATGCATAGCGATGCAAACGTATGTGTGTAGACATCCCCGAACGTCCCGGGTAGAAATCCCCTCGTTTTGTTCAATTGGGCTTACTACAGTTCAGGACTCAATGTTACGGTCCTGTAGCTAATCTTGTAGAGTGCAATGCAAGACTGATGAATCATCAAAGAGTCCAAATCCAGCAAATCGTTTTGAAAAATAGATTTTTAGAAAGAAGTGCCAAACATGGATTGCTTTGCCAGACACAGAGTCGCCACCTAAATATTTTATTTTGAGAAATTTAGGAAACCCTGACTCATGCCTAAGGCCACGTGTCCGTCATCACCAAAGTTTTCTCGGCTCGGGAACTTGGGTACGATTGGGGAAGGTCACTTCGTGAGCACCCCCGCTCGCCCGATCAAAGATCGACCTCTACTAACCATGATATTGAGTTTTGAAAACATTATGTGCTCTTATTCTGGTTATTGGCCTAGAATTACTATGTGATGCACATAATATACAAGTTTAGACTGAGTCGCCTGAATTGGAACAAAATGTCTCATGTTCGTTTTGAAAAACGGTTTGAAGGTGCTACTCGCAAGTAGGCTAAGACGCGGATTTTGCCACCCTTAAGTGGGCTTAGAAAACATGGTGATTTGCCACTCTCAAGTGGGCTTTAAAACTTGCAATCAATGAATTGTCCCAATTCAAATAACCCAACCTTCACCCACAAGCATTCAGGCAGTTATATCACATAAACAAATAGCCTCATGGTAAGCATGCTATCATGGCAGTCACTCACACGCATGCAAGGATGCTAAAGCATAAATACTTACCGAGTACTCCAAGCCAAAGAAAGAAGCTAATTAGAAATCATGCATGAATCCTAACTATGCTTAGAATGCCTAATACAGCACATGCAAAAATGCAACTACAATAGGCTCGGCTATTCTAAGATGGCATATGAGATGCAACAATCGATACATGTATTCAACTCGGAACTGAAATACAATGCAGTTAGCGTGATGCGCCGAGCCTGGTGCATGCAATACAGATGAATGAATGCAAACATGCGAGCATAAGTATGCTAATTGAAACATGCCCTAATCTAACCATCGTAAGCAGGTAAGTAAAAGGGAGAAAGACGTGGGGTTGGAAGACATACAACACACGCACGCACAATTATTACAAAATTGGCCCTCTCTCGGAGGGTCCGAATAAATAATACAAGACGAATAAATAATTAGCTACTCTAGCTAATTAAATATTACAAAACTTCTAATTAATTAACAAATTAATTACGGAAATAAACTAAGTGTGAAATTCAAAAGGCCGCAGCTCCGCCTCGGAATGATTGGATGATGCATGCTTGATTCGCCTCGCCTGGAAACTCGTAGCCATGCCACATGTTGCCTTTGTTTGCATTGTTCTGCACCTCTGAGAGTTGTAAAAATCTTAAGATTGCTTCTGAACCACCCCCTACACAATTTAGGATGCCACCGGCCAAGACAGAACACTACCAGCCATGGAAATGTGGCCATCGACCAGAAATAAGATCATCGGCTGGCCATTGGTGGTCGGTCGGCACTAGATGTGACCGACCGACCATTCGTTCCTGCAGAACATTGGTTTTGC
The DNA here is from genome assembly GCF_055761805.1 of Camellia sinensis. Taxonomy (NCBI): domain Eukaryota; kingdom Viridiplantae; phylum Streptophyta; class Magnoliopsida; order Ericales; family Theaceae; genus Camellia; species Camellia sinensis. The sequence goes on along the minus strand of NC_138962.1, from coordinate 173,606,824 downwards.
TGCAACAGAGGACATGCAGTGCATGGCATAGAATTTGCAAGCCAAATGTATGCATGACCATCCTTCCTATCATGCTACAAACTCAAAGGAGTATGGCTTACGACCCTCGGGCCACCAATCACGCATTTCAACGCATGATGGCCAAAGGAGCCAAGTGTGTATATCAATGTAAAATGGATGCACTAAACAAATGGATGCCACACACTCTATCATGTTGGATCAAGAGTGACGGCGACCGAAGATTGAGGCACGTTTTGTCACTTTAAGTATGAATGTCCCTCATTCCTTACGCTTGGTTTGACACCCCAAACTAAACACCATGTAATGCATGTATGCTAAATACAATGCGATATGTAAATGCAATACAAGGTAATGCAATGTAAGCATGCCAAATGCAATGTGATGCAACCTAAGCATGCCAAATGAAATGAGACTCAAGTATGCATACAAGACTAAGGCAGCAAGCATGCCGGATGCAATGCAACCTAAGTGTGCAAGTTAAACTAATGTAACAAGAACATGCAAACATGGTATAATGCAAGCATGCAAATGATGTAACAAGATGCGACATGCCAAACATGCAACTATGTACAAGGATGGGCTTAAACCGAAGTGGGGGGCCTCAGCCATGCCCCAAAACAGTGGCCAAAGTGCATGGAAATAATGGACAAAACACCTTCAAATATGGACATGCAAAGATCAAATGCTTAGGCATAAAAAGAGTCGACTCTTAAACACATTAAGAAGAGACAAACATGGGCAAATCACAAGCATGACAAGCTCTAAAAATGTGTAAAGGATGATGCCAAATCAACCTAGCCATACAAGTAAGGCATGCAACAAAGCCCAAAACTTAAGGCTAACAAAGAGGTTTAAACCACGGCCATACCAACCAAGCTCCAAAAAGCCAAAATGACTTAAAACAGTCTTAGGGCAAACCAAAATGAGGCTAGATCATGCATGGAACAAGGCCAAAACATGCTAATAAATGGGTGCAAAACAAAGGGGCATTCAAGGCCACAAAGAGGGCATTCCACTTCAACCACCTTAACCACTCATGGCATGGATCATTCAAGGAAAAACAGAGTTATAATATGCCAAAAGGACCCCCAAAACCCACTGTCATGGTAGCCCAAAGGCTTAAACAAATAGGCATGTACAATGACCCATTTTAAGGCACAAAAGAGCAACTCTTCAAAGCATTGCAAGATTGGTAAATGCAAGTATATAAGCATGGATTATGGACTGAAATAGCACGATAAGTGATTCCAAATCACTGAAATAACCCAAACAAAGCATGCTCATGACTCATACACTCAAGGCTAACAAGCCAAAATGCATGGTGACTATACCAAACATGGCAAATATGACCAAATAAACACCAAACAGAGCTTAAACATGTCATAACATGGAGTTTGTGTCGACTTCAGAGATCTGAATAAGGCTAGTCCGAAGGATGATTTCCCGCTACCGTATATTGATGAGTTGGTAGACTTCACCGCGGGCCATGGATTACTCTCGTTCATGGACGGATTTTTCGGGTATAACCAAATTCTGATGGCACCTGGAGAGAGGGAGAAATTCTTTAAGCGGATCAGCGAGTACAGATTGACGTTGAACCCACAGAAATGCACCTTTGGCGTAACAACAGGGAAAATGCTAGGATTCTTGATCACACAAAGAGGAATTAAGGTAGATCCTTCTGAAATCAAAGTGCAATTCATAAGACGATTTATCTCAAAATTAACATTGACTTGTGACCCACTGTTTGGTCTATTGAATAAAGGAAAGAAGTTCCAGTAGGATGATCGATGTCAGTTTGCCTTCGAACAAGTCAAGCAGTACCTTCAGAATCCACCTGTATTGTCGCCACCAGAACTGGGGAAACCACTGATTCTGTATTTATCAGTAACGGACACGACCATGGGATGTATGCTAGTGCAAGAATCAGAAGCTAAGGTGGAGAAGGCCATCAACAATCTAAGAAAGAAGTTGTTGGATTATGAGACCAGCTACACTCCCTCGAGAAAACTTATTTAGCTTTGGTTTGGGCAACGAGGAAGTTGAGACACTGCCTATTAGCTTATTCCATAATTCTGGTTTCGAGATTAGATCCCATCAAATATCTCTTTGAGAAACCAAAACTTACGGGTAAGCTAGCTTATTGGTTGCTTCTTCTCTCCAAGTTTGACCTCATGTATGTCACGCACAAATCTATCAAAGGGAGAGCCGTAGTGGAATTTTTGGCAAACCAGCCAGTAGAAAGAGATGAAGCAACAGAGTATCGTTTCCCAGATGAAGACATTCTACAGATAGAAGAGGAAACATGGATAGTGTACTTTGACGGAGCATCGAATCAATATGGTTATGGGATAGGTGTATTGCTTATAGCACCCAATGATTCACATATACCTGTAGTCTTCAAACTCCAGTTCAAAGTGTCCAACAATGAAGCAAAATACAAGGCATGTATTACTAGCTTGGAAGCTACGTTAGAACTATGGGCAATAAGGTTGGACGTCATCGGAGACTCGAACTTGGTTGTTTCTCAAGCCAACAGAGATTGGCAGGTTAAAGAAGATGAAATGAAGGTATATCATCAGGCCTTGGATGTGCTAATTCCGAGGTATGAAAAATTGACGTTTACGCATCTGCTAAGAGAGAACAATCGGTTTGCTGATGCACTGGCAACTCTATCTTCCATGGTGGACATCCCGCTTGGAGTGAAGATGTGTCCGATCATTATTGAACAGAGGTATATGCCTGCTTATGAGACCATCACCACAATAGATGAGGTTCAAGACACAAATCCCTGGTATTACGACATTTAGAATTTTTTGTAAAAGGAAATGTATCCACCAGGGGCAAATGCCAAGGATAAACGAGGAATACGACATATGGTCGTCTAATTCATCTTTTGCGGGGGCAAGTTGTACAAGAGAGGCCACCTGGGAATGGACAAATTGTGTATCGAAGAAGAGGAATCAAAACACTTGATGGAGGCCATCCATGGAGGAGAATGTGGAGCACACATAAACGGAGTGATGTTTGCCCGAAAGATTCTCAGGAAATTGTATTACTGGTCTACTATGAAGGAAGACTATATTGGTTTTGTTCGACGATGTCACAAATGCCAAATTCATGCTAATCGCATGAATTTCCTGCCGTCAAAATTGTACAACACGACTTCGCCATGGCCTTTCTTGGTCTGGGAAATAGACATTATTGGCGCAGTTACACCAAAGGAGTCAAACGGGCACGAATACATCCTGGTAGTGATCGACTACTTCACAAAATGGGTAGAGGTCCAGTCTTATTCCTTGCTAAACGCGTCGTACGTGGCTAAGTTTATCAAGAACAACATCATCTATAGATATGGGGTGCCCAATGAGATCATATCAGACAATGGCTCATACTTCAAGAACGAGGTGATAAACCTACTTGAGAAATATAACGTGGCTTTCCATAAGTCATCAATATACAGGCCGCAGACCAATGGAGCTGTTGAGGCTGCGAACAAGAACAACAAGAAAATCCTACAGAATATGGTGAAAACCTACAGGGACTGGTCGGAGAAATTGCCGTTTGCACTTTAGGGCTATAGAATGTCGATTCGGACATCTACAGGGGTGACTCCATATTCTTTATGGCTTGGAAACTGTTATACCAATTGAAATTGAAGTACTATCACTGCGGGTTACGGCTGAGCGTCAGATAGCAGAGGCCGACTGGCAACAGAGTAGATTTGAGGAGTTAATGCTGTTTTGATAAGAGGAGGTTGAAGGCATTGTATCGTGTCCAAGGCTACTAACGCAGGATTGCTAAGGCTTTTAACAAGAAAGTTAAGTCTAGGAATCTTAAGGAAGGAGATCTGGTGCTCAAAGACAACTGGGCTCCAATCCATGACCCTAGGGGCAAGTTCAGACCCAACTAGACTGGTCCTTACATCATCAAGTCTATCTGGTCAGGAGGAGTAGTCATTCCCATGGACCTAGATGGCCTAGAATTTTCACAACCAATCAACATGGACAAGTTGAAGAAATATCATCCCTGAGAGGCTCGTTAGGCCGAAAACCCGAAAGGGCGACCTAGGCAAAAGTTAGAGCTTGAAAAATTAGAAACAATGAAAAATTGAGCTCGCAAGATTGAAAAACCCTAAAGGGCGACTTTGGCAAAAGTTAGAGCGTAAAAAGAGAGAGTCAATACTCGAGTGAACCCAAACCAAACTATATAAGACCTGATTCCCATCTTCGAGATACGTAGACAACTTCATCCTGAAGTTCGGTCATAATTATCTCCAGCTCAACTGTCCTGTTTGATCAAGTCATCTTCGTTCGTTGTTTGTTAGTTCGATTGTGATCTTTGTCATGAAAAGAAGAGTTGTCTACAATGTAGAGCAGCAGTGGTATGATTTCCCAATTTGGAGCTGTGCATCTTGAGGATTGATTCCATGCATGTCAGACAGTGATCATTTTCAAAAATGTTTTGAAGAGTTTTAATGAATTAATTTTTCTCAACCTTTTACAACTTAGACCATTTTAGACCCAAAAAAGGAAAATTTTCAATGCTCACAACTTTAATTTTATTGATTTCAACACAAAGTTCTCCAACTCTCTGATACAAATCAAAGTTGCTTTTGTATAAAACTTGAAAATAAAGGTCAAAGCAATAAAGCTAGGGGCATAGATGAGTCAGGTGTCAGTTCTCTTCCTTTTCTTTACACCCACACCCGTGGAAGTCTCTGTAGCCAAAGTCGACCCAATCTGCTCTTCATCCTTGAGCCAAGCCAAGCACTCACTAGAAACGATGTAACTGAAATTTAGTGTAGGGGCCAGAAGCTCTCTTGTTCTCCAAGCAGTGAGGTACCGAGTCGAGTTTGAAGCATGAAAAGGAAATGAAGTTGGGTATTTTCCTCCCTCATCTGGACAAATCCGATCATGTTCGAATTGGCGTATGAACCAGAAAGGAAAATAGAACACACAGTGTGTCAGACCAATCAAGTGTATGCCGAGCTTACGTGTCATGTTGTCATGTTGTAACTCATTTTGGCCAAATCAAGCTAGGGGCAACGCCAAGCTATGTCAGTTGTGGATCGATTACACATCTAGTCATACCACAACTCTTATAAAGGGAAATCGACTTATCGGTTGCGAAAGAAGTAAGCTCGAGCTGAGTACTTAGCGCAAGGGTCTACTACTTTCAGTTTATCCATCAACTATACCCGGGGACGGATGCAAAATCAGAGGGATTAAAAAATAGAGAGGTGTATGTTGAGAGAAAAAACAAAGAAGAGGTTTTAAGAGAAAAACAGAGTTTAAGTGTTGAGTGACATTAGATTCATAAATCAGAAGGGTGGGAAATCATACCTGGAGAAGTAGCGGACTCCTTGCAAACCTAGTGGTCTCCCATTGATGAACAGCATCCAAGCCCATCATGGTTTCGACCAGTGCCAAACCAATACAACTCTTACCCTCTTTCAGGCATTGGGCCGTTTCGATCAAGCAGATACTAGCTCCACCAAAACTAGGGGCAATTAGGAATTGTGCAAGTAAGCATAAACAAAGAGCATGTTGTCAGTGGCCGTGCCAAAGAGGGTCACTCCTATCTCCAATAGTGGAAAAATGATGAATTAAACCAGAGATGTCCAGCTCCCCATCATGTGCCAAAGACCGAGCCTCGTGCACTGATAATCCGCACATTCGCCCCAAAGCTTGGGCATGGCCAAAAAGGGATTGAGGCATATATTCTTTGCCACGTTGAGATTCCATCAATACTTGAAATTCTTTGATTGTTGGGCATATCTCTTATCCTCTGAAGCTAAAGACATGCGTGATTCGGTTCCAACATCGAACTGCGGCAAGAAGGAATGGAAAGCAATGAGGAGTGCAACTCAAAGGAAAAAGGGCGTTTAGGCCTAAATCGCAAAAATTCACCTTTTCCAAGCAATCTAAAGTGGCTATCTAGTCTCGAAGCCTATTGACAAGTAACATCTCCATCTTAAGAGCAAAATATCAAAGACTTGTGAGTCTGCTAGAAAAACAGCATAAGAGCGCCATTTATAGAGTTTGAGATAGAGTTGTGCATGACAACTAGACAACAGTGACCGACATCACACTAATAGCCAGCCATGCATTAGTGATGGCCGGTCGTGGATCAGTGAAGCCCGGCCAGGTCTTGGTGCTGATCCAGATCAGTGTAGTTGCAGCAGGAGTGGCCTTTGTTCGGGTCGACCACGACTGTACTTTTAAGTCTTGTTTTGTTTATACTAAGTGTTTTTTCTTTTAGCTTTTTTGAGTTGTTTTCATTTTGTTTTTCTATTATCGAGTTGTATTTTACATTTGGACCAATTGTAAGTCATTATTTGATTCATGATTCAATTCAAGAACAAAGCATTCACAGATCCAAGGGTTGCAATGCAAGGGTTACTCCGTTCATCATATGCAAATGCCAATCGTCATATTGTGCAAGGAAATCATTCCACAAAGACTTGTTTTTATAACTAACGGGACCAACCCTGGTCATTGTTTTACAAAGCAAAAAAGAAAACAACAAAAACAACAAAAGAAAAGTCTTCAAAAATAAAAGGTCTATCTGAAGCTAGTGTTTAAACTACAAAGCAAAAATAAAAAAACAAAAGAGCAAATCAGCATCATTAGTAGCCCATCCTCACCCTCTTCCTCCTCAGTCGAGGAGGAGGTGCATCGCTGTCATCACTAGGGCTGCTCAACTGCAAGTCGACCTCCTCTCCCTCACCCTCGAAGGTCATGTACTCCTTTATGGACTCCTCGAAAGACAAGCGCTACCTCACTTGACCTCTTCCCCAATCAGCTCCTCTGTGGCCCCTCCCTTAGCCTCGTTTCTACCTACTGGCTCCAGAAGGTCTTGCAGGCGCTACTGGCACAAGCTCAAGCTGAAAAGAAGACATATATCAATATGAATAAACAAAGTGTATAGTATGGCAACAAGTACAGTATGGAAACAACAGAGATAGATAGAACATACCTTAATCCCATGGGTGACCAAGGTAGTCTACCTCCTCCATACTATCAAAAGCAGTCGGTCAATCATCCAGAGGAGCTCATCACCAAATCCCACGGTATCTCCAAAAGGAACAAGATTTGATAAGAGTGGACAGAGGTAATAGCAGATAATGAATAAAAGATGGCAAAAAACAGGCTAATGTGCAAAACAAACTAGCATAAAGGATTGTGTACCTGCTCGATGCCAGGGTTGAACACGAGCCTACGGTCCCTCTCCTCAATATGATCCAGTGGAATTAGCTCGATCACTCCGTCTAGACACATGTATGCGACCTTAGTGGGGATCATAGGAAACCCAGGGATGGAAGCAACAGCAGGGTCACCTCTAGCAGGCGTATCGCCAGCCCCAGCAACAACAGCACCAACCTTTGGTACAACTCGAGCCACGCTTAGCGTAAAAGGTGCCATCACCTAAGAACGCTAGAAGTTAGTAAAGTCGCTAGGCTCATGACGAAGGTCCATCCTCACCTATCATCAGGAGGTTGATCTGGGGACCTATAGACACCATATCTTTGACCGCCCCTAAGACTTGGGCGCTATTGATGGTTTACTTGGTCGTGAAAGTTGTGCAGTGCAAGGGTTCGATTTCTTCGACAAAGAGAGAGTCAAATCCCGACTTCACACCCCATTTTGGACCAAAACTATTTTGAATGGTTTTTAGACCTTAAAATCCTCTCTTTCAAAACATTTTTGAAAATAGGTTCCTACGATGTCCCGACGCTCGCATTTTGTTAAATGTCACGCCTTTCGGTAAATCGAGCAAGGACAAAGTGGAAATGAATGAAGGAGAGATAAATTCTTTTGAAAAATCTTTCAAAACACCTTGTTTAGGGGTTTGAAGTTGAAGAAAAGAGGAGAGGAGAGAAGAAAACAAGTTTGGGAGAAGTTCCGCATGAATCTGGGTGGGATCGAAACTGAGTGGCTTCACCAAAATAGGCGTAACTTTCTATACAATTAGAATTTTGATGCAAGGCTTCCACCATTGGAAATCGTACTTCCGGGGCTTCAATTTGGACACAAGAATGACCTAAAAAGGAGTCTAGATGAAGGAGATATGCCCATTTGAAGTTGGACCTACAGAGCAAATTTTCTCTGCCAGCCACTGGTGAAGGGTGCCGGCCATGGATGATGCAGTGCCGGCCACCAGTGATGGCCAGCCGGCCAACAATGTCAAAAATCAGATTTTTTACAGATATTTTACCTACAGCTGTTATGCATAAGTCCCCAGCCCAAATATTTCGACCCAAAGCTTTGAATTGCTATATATGAAGCAAAAATATCTCATTTTCAAGAGAGAACTTCTTGAGCAAGTTTGGGAGCCTCTCTCTCTAGAATTTTCAGACCAAAAATCTTTGCCTCCCTCTCTTGCTCCTTTTGTGCATAGAAGGACATAGAAGTAGAGAGATACTTCTTGTTTGCATAGACTTCCTTCATCAAAGTTGCATATTAATGGGCTGAGGTCCCTTGGAGCTCATTTTTGGATGGTTGGAAGGTCATTTGAGCGAGCAAAGAGACCCTTTTTCTGCTGTGTTACAAGGGTAAGCACCTTTCCTCTTTTGTATTTGTTTTGCACACTTAATTCACCATTTTTGCACACTACTTTAGGGCTATTTTTTGGGGTGGTGTTGAACTACAAAAACCTCTATTTTTCCTCTGTTTTTCAGTCCTAAAAGCCTTGGTTTGTGCCTTGGTTGGCTAGGGGGTTGTCCTCCCTTTTGCTCCTTTGTGTGTAAAGCCTTGTGAGCTAACTTTCAAACTTTTCAAACAACTTTTTTTTGGCCTTAGAACCACTAAAATCCAGAGGATTTTCAATGGTGGAAAACCTGTTTTGAGGCTCAAAATAGGACGGGGTGGCCCCCCTCCTCTTGTCTTGCTTGGCTAACCAAATGAGCATGTGTTTTTACTTATTTATGGCTTTGTTTAGGCTCATTTTTGTGACTGATCAGACCTGCCATAACTCTGTTTTTGGCTGTCTTGGTCACCTCCTGCATGCTTATTGCACTTGTAGTGTAAATCCTCTTTGCTTGCCTTGTTAGCCTTACAAAGTAGCATACTTTTGTGGCTTGTGTTAGCTCTTTCAAGCATGTTTTTGTGACTTTTAGGATCTGCCTTAACTCTGTTCATGGCTGGTTTGGTCTCCTTATGCATGCTTTATACACTTGTAGTGTAATTCTTGCAAACTAAGCTTATATGCCTCATGAAATAGCATGTTTGTTAAGCATGTATGGACTCCATTTTAGTAGGTTTTTGGTGTTTTTTTTGCATGCCATGACTCTGTTTTGGGTGGGTTTGGTTGGCCCTTGCATGCTTCATGCACTTGTAGTGCATTCCCATGAAATTGCCTTAACATGCATCATGCTTTGACATGTCATTCTAGCATGCTTTTGGCTCAGCTCTGAGGAGAGTTTGTTCATGTTTTAACATGTTTAAGGTCTAATTTGTGTTGTTTTGGTCATACATGACTTGCTTTGTATAGCCTTGGTTCAATCAAGCTTGTTGGCTTTGTGTATTGAGTCCACTAGCATATGTTACTTGGCCTATTTCAATGATTTGGCATCACTTGTAATGTTATTTCAGTCCATGTAATGTGGTCATACACTTGCTTTTGACATGCTTTCAATGCGTTGGAGGGTTTGCCCCTTTATGCCTTAACATTAATCATCATGTATGCCTTCATGCCTTAGCTTGCAAGCCATCATTTCAATGTGTTTTGGGGGTTATTATGCCATGATATAACTCTGATTTTCATTGGTTGAGTCATCCCATGCTTGGTCTTAATAGGTGTAGTATAATCCACCTTATTTGCCTTGTACGCATCATGCCTCATAGTCACCATGCTAGCTTGTTTTTGGCTTACTTCCATACATGTTTTAGTCTCATTTTGACATGTTCTACAACTGTTTTGGGTTGCCTTAACTACATGCTTCATGTTTAGTATACTTGTAGTATAAATGCTCTTGCTTGCCTCAAGCTTTGAGCACCATTGCATGCTTCATTTGTGTTGTGTACATGATTTGGCATCATTTGTCATAACAATTCAGAGCCTATAGCATTGCCACATTCTCACTTCATTCATGCTTTGAATGCCTTTAAGTGTTGTGCATTGTTGCCTAGTTTATAGCCTAGCTTGTATGCTTGCATGCCTAGGTCTTTGGGCCCTTATCTCAGCATGTGTAGGTCCTTAGTTAGACCTAACTAAGCTCTCTCCATGCTTAGTTCATACATATTTGCTATGTATTGTATGCTTCCTTTGTAGTCCTCTTTGCTAGCTTAATGCTTAAGGGCCCTTGCATGCTTTACTTGTATTGTTTGAATGATTTGGCATCATTTCTTACTTAATTTCAGTGCACTTAGTGTTGTTACACTTGCACCTTTGTCACTCCTTAAGCACTCTAGAGAGTTGTGCTTTTGGGCCTCTTTGATGAGCCATTGCATTTTGCATGCTTGTGTGTATTTTGGTGACTTGATTCATCACTCTTGGCCACTGATTTGGGCATAGTTAAGGTCTGCCCATTTTGGTTTAAGTCCATCCCTCGCATGTTGTTGCATGCTTGTCTTGCATATTGTTGTATGCTTGCTCCATCTTTGCATGTTGTCGCATGCTAGTTCCATCACATGTTGTTGCATGTGATTAAGTGTTAATCCAAGCACGAGAAACAAGAAACGTTTCATACTTCAAGTGATGAAACGTGTCTCAATTCTCGGTCGTCGACGCTCTTGATCACATATGATAGAGTTTTAGGCTTTATGTGTTTATTTGTGCATTCATTTCATATTGATTTGCACAAGTTGGATCTTTGGCCATCATGCATCGAGATGCGTGATTGATGGTCGTGGATCCGACTATGCCTCTCCCTTGATGTTTCGAGGGGATATGGGGTGGCATAGTGCGTACATACCCTTGGGAGACCCTCCATTTTCTCTGTTTTGTGCTCTACTGCAGCTTGGTGTCCCAGCACATCGATGGCCAGCAGTGCCTTGCAAATGGCTGGCAGTGCCTTGTTGTTGGCCTGCAGTGACTCCCCATGGCCGGTACGCCACTGATGCACTCCCCAGACTAGTTTTGGTAAGATTCAGCAGGAAGTTCTTGATGACACCTTACAGACAAAGCCTCTTGAAAGCAACCGGAGAGTTTTTCGGGACGGCAACCGAGCATGCATCATTCCTTCTGCAAGGCAGAGCTGAGGCGGCTTAGCATCTCATTTTAATGCTTACTTGTTAGTTAGCTTTAATTTGTGAATTAATTAGTTAATTCGTTAATTAATTAAGTTTTGTAATAATTAGTTGTAGCTAGTTATTCATTCGGTTATGTAATAATTAATTAGCATGTTAGTTAGTTAATTAGTCGGCATGTATTATTTATTCAGACCCTCCGTCGAGAGGGCCAATTTTGTAATAAGTGTGCGTTCGTGTGTGCATGTCTTCCAACCTCCATTTCTTTCTCCCTTTTACTTACTTGCTTTTGTTGGTTAGTTTTAGGTCATGTTTCAAATTAGCATACTTATGCTTTGCATGTTTGCATCTATTCATCTGTCTAACATCCTTATGCTTTGCATGTTTGCATACATTCATCTATCTTGCATGCACCAGGCTCGGCGCATCATACTAATTGCATCATATTTCAATTCCAATTTGAATACATGCATCAATTGTTGCACCTCATATGCCATTTTAGAATAAGCCGAGCCTATTTCTAATTGCATCTTGTATGTGTTGCATTAGACATTTCAAACATGAACTAGGATCATGCATTGATTACTAACTAGTTTCTGTTTTGGCATGGAGTACACTGTAAATGTTTATGCTTTAGCATCTTGCATGAGTATGAGTGCTGCCATGATAGCATGCTTGCCATGAGGCTATTTGCTTATATGATATAACTGCCTGAATGCTTGTGGGTGAAGGTTGGATTACTTGAATTTGAACAATTCATCAAATCCGCATTTTAGCCTACTTACGAGTAGCAAACTCCAAACCATTTTCCAAACAAACGAATATGCAATACTTTGTTCCAAATTAGGCGATCTAGTCTATACATGTTTTGCTGTGCGCATCACATAGTAAGATTAGCTAATTAAATCGGAATAAGAGCACATGTGTTTTCAAAACACAAAATATCATGCTTAGTATAGGCCGATCTTTGATCGGGCGAGCAGGGGTGCTCATAGATGACCTTCCCCAATCGTATCCAAGTTCCCGAGCTGAGGCAACTTTGGTGATGACGGACACGTGGCCTTAGGCAACGAGTCAGGGTTTCCTAAATTTCCCCAAAAATAAAATATTTAGGTGGCGACTCTGTATCTGGCAAAGCAGTCCATGTTTGGCACTTCTTTACAAAAATCAGCTTTCCAAAACGATTTGTCAGATTTGGACTCTTTGGTGATTTATCGGTCTCGCTTTGCGTTTTGTGGGATTAGATTCAAAACCGTGGCATTTGAGTCCGAACGGTAGCACAGAAGCCCCTTCGGGTGCGTCTACAGGACCGTCCTGCACCTCATCAACTACCCTCATAATCGTGGGAGGAAGATGTGGGATGTCTGCATCTACTACCCTGTGTGTTTGGCGGACGAACCTCTCCTCCAGATAGTAGGCCCGGCCGAAAGGACCCTCGAATAAAAGCCGCATGGTAGAGGCCTGCCAAGCAGCGGCATAGGTCATCCTCGACACTTGGGGAATGCCTGCCTAGGGGTACCAGTCAACCTTTGAAAGCAGTCATCGGTGCAGTGTGAGAAATCAATGCAATGTCAGAATTCAATACAGTATGAGAATGACCATGTCATGTGGGAAACAATATAGTATGCGTATAGTATGTGAACAGTTAGGGTATAATGTTTTGTTACTTGATCCACGGTGATCATATCGAAGCAGCAACGGAAGTATGGGAAAGTGCAGTCTACAAGGCGACGTCGCTCAAACCGCGAGTTGTAGTACCGAGAGCGGGGTACTAACAACTCAATAGGCCTCACTGGGACTGGAGCCAGAGAAGTGCAGTAGGTATACACCTAGAGCTACATACAGAAATGGATAGATGAAGTAAGTAAATAGAAAATGAAATGTAAATGAATAGAAATACAGAAATAGGAAAGATGAGTGTGAGGCATACCTTCCAAACCCTTCAATAGCCACCTGTAGACGCCGCTCGAGGGCCTTGCTTACTACAGTTCAGACTCAAATGTCACGGTTCTTAATCTGATCTCACAATGTGCGATGTGAGATTGATAAATCACCAAAGAGTCCAAATCCGGCAAATCGTTTTGGAAAACTGATTTTTTTAAAGAAATGCCAAACTTGGATTGCTTTGCCAGAAATAGAGTCGCCACCCAAATATTTTATTTTGGGGGAATTTAGGAAACCCTGACTCGTGCCTAAGGCCACGTGTCTGTCATCACCAAAGTTGCCTCGGCTCGGGAACTTGGGTACGATTGGGGAAGGTCATTTAATGAGCAGTCTCGCTCGCCCGATCAAAGATCGCCTGTACTAAGCATGATATCGAGTTTTTGAAAAAACATGCATTCTCATTTCGGTTAATTAGCTAGAATTACTATGTGATGCGCACAGCAAAACAAGTATAGACTAGATCACCTAATTTGGAACAAAGCATTGCATACCCTTGTGTTTGGAAAATGGTTGAATTTTGCTACTCGTAAGTAGGCTAAAATGTGGATTTCGATGAATTGTCCCAATTCAGATAATCCAACCTTCACCAACAGGCATTTAGCCAGTTATATCACATAAGAAAATAGCCTCATGGCAAGCATGCTTTCATGGTAACATTAACACACATGCAGTATGCTAAAACGTAAACACTCACAGTGTACTCCGAGCCAAAACAAAGAACTAGTTAGAAATCATGCATGATCCTAGTTCATGTTAAAAATGGCTAATGCAACACATGCGAAAATGCATTTAAGATAGGCTCGGCTATCCTAAGAATGTCATGTGAGATGCAACTTGATACATCTATTCAAATAGGAATTGAAATACAATGCAATTAGTATGATGCGCCGAGCCCGGTGATGCAATACAGATGAATGGATGCAAACATGAAAGCATAAGGTATGCTAAATGAAACGTGCCCTAAAACTAGCCATCGTAAGTGGTTAAGTAAAAGGGAGAAAGAAATGGGGATTGGAAGACATGCATCACACACACGCACACTTATTACAATAATTGGCTCTCTCGAGGGAGAGACCGAATAAAGAGCTAACTAGCTAATCTAAGCTAATTAAACTAATTATTATACAACAAATTAATTAACTAATCCTAGTTAACTAATTATTACACAATGAATTGAAATAACTAAATGCATTAACTATTAAAAGTACAAACCAAAGCAAAACCTAACTATCTAAGCATGGCAGCTAAGGAAAGCAATAAAAGCAGGAGGTTCTCAGAGGGAGAAGACTGGACGCATGCTCGGTCGCCTCGTTCGGAAATCCAATGCGATGCCCCGATTTGCCTCTGTTTTCATTTGCTCTCAGAAACTTGCACCGAGCTCTAGAAAGCTGAAAATCCACCTTGGGAATCCAGTGGGAGGGTGGCCGACCACTATTGGTCTCTCTAAACCCCTGCCGACCACTTTTTGTTGTTGAAAACCAAGAAAAGTGGTCGGCCAGCTACTTTTTCTGGCTGGCCAACCAGTTGTTGCTGCTGAACTCCAGTTTGCTGCAACAGAGAGCAAAAAAGGGCATGGCAGCGTATTTGCAAGATATGTGTGCACAACCACCGTCCCTATCATGTCATTAACTCAAGGGAGTGTAGGTTCTCGACACTCGGGCCACCAATTGCGCATTTTCATGCATGATGGCCGAGAGGCGAAGTTGCACAATTCAATATGAAAATGAATGCACAAGTAAACACATAAAGCATAAAACTCCATCATGGATGATCAAGAGCGTCGGTGACCGGGAATTAAGGCGCATTTCATCACTTTAAGTATGAAGCATCCCTCGTTTCCCGTGTTTAGACTAACACCTATTCCAAACACAATGCAAGCAAGCATGGCATGCACAATGCGAATGAACTATATGGCATACTCAATGCAATGTGACATGATTAACTTAACAAAGCTAATGGCATGCAAACAATGCTAATGCATGCATGCACAATGCAATGCTAGGAGGGAAACTTAGCAATGTTAGGAACATGCATACTCAATGCATGGAAACAACTTGGCATACACAATGCAAATAACCACATGGCATGCACAATGCAATCTAAGATGGCATACTTAATGCAATGAACAATAAGCATGCGAATAACATGTAAACAAACATGCTAAATGGACTTAAACCAAAAGGGGCTAGACCTCAGTCTTGCCCAAATCAGTGGCCATTGGTGATGAAATGAAGGCACACAAAGCAAGGCATGCATGCACAATGCATTGGCCATCAAAGAGGCCAAAGAGCACGACTCTCAAGAGGGCTCAATGAGTGACCAAAGTGGAAGTGTAACAACACTAAGTCCACTGAAATGAAGCAAGAAATGATGCCAAATCATTCAAATAACATAAGTAAAGCATGCTAGGGTCCTAAGGCATGAAAGCTAGCAAAGAGCAACACCAAGGAGGCATGCAATACATGGCATAAATGCATGAACTAAGCATGGACAGAGCTCAAATGGGTCAGAACAAGGACCTAAACATGTTGAGATAAGGACCTAAATACCTAGGTATACAAGCATACAAGTTAAGCCATAACAAGGCCATAATGCACAACACTTAAAAACATTCAAAGCATGAATGAAGTGGGAACATAAGCTTGCTATAAGCTCTAAAATGTCATGTTAGATGATGCCAAATCATGTACCCAACACAAATGAAGCATGCAATGGTGCTCAAAGCTTGAAGCAAGCAAGAGCACTTGTACTACAAGTATACAAAACATGAAGCATGTGATTAAGGCAACCCAAAACAGTCCTAGAACATGTCAAAATGAGTCTAAAACATGCATGGAAGTAAGCCGAAATGTGCTAGCATGAAGGGCATAAGGCATGATTCATACAAGGCAAATAAGGTGGATTACACTACACCTATTAAAACCAAACATGGAATGACTTAAGCGATAAAAATTAGAGTTATATCATGGCATAATAACCCCAAATAAACACTGAAATGGTGGCTCGCAAGCAAAGGCATAAAGGCATATGCAATGGTTCATGTTAAGACATAAAGGGAAAAACCCTCCAACGCATTGAATGAGTAATAAATGTGACTACATGGACATGAAACATGAACTGAAATCACATTATGAATGACGCCAAATCAATGAAATAGGCCAAGTAGAGCATGCTAGTGGACTTGGTGCACAAGGCTAACAAGCTAGATTGAACTATAGCTATACAAAGCAAGTCATGGATGACCAATACAACACAAATCAGACCTTAAACATGGTAAAACATGAACAAAGTCTTCATAAAGTTGAGCCAAAAGCATGCTAAAAATACATGTCACAACATGATGCATGTTAGGCTATTTCATGGGATTGCACTACAAGTGTATTAGTCATGCATGAGCCAAACAAACCAACCCAAAATAGATCTAGGGCATGTTACAAAAACACCAAAAGCCCACTGAGATGGCTCCAAAACAAGCTAGAAAGACATGCTCAAACATGAGGCATACAAGACTAGATTGTGTGATTTACACTACAAGTGTGTTAACCATGCATGGAGTGACCAAAGCAAGTAAAAACAGTAGCATGCCTCAGCAAAATAACCACAAATACAAGCTAAGACATGGCCAACAAACACTTAACAAAGGTGCTCAAACATGAGGCATATTAAGGCATGTATTGAAAATGCAAGAAGAGGGGATGGCCCGCTCCTTCTTAGGACTTTAAAACACCATCCCCACCACTGAAATTCCTCTGGATTTTAGTGGTGAGAAGGCCAAAACAAGGTGGTCCCGAAGCTCACAAAAAAGACTCAAAAACTAGCCGGCCACAGGTGGGAGAGGTCAACACACTAAATGCAAGGTGGTGGTGTGGTGGCCGGCCAGAAAAGATGGCCCAAAGACCAAGAAAGCCAGTTATCTGACAAGAAAACTAGCTGGAAAGAGGAAAAGCGGTCTCCAAGGAGAAATAATGGTCTCCCACCCTTGTGCCACCTTCCAAGCAAGAAAAACAAGGTTTGTACCAAAAACAAACCAAAGCGGATGCAAGACGAGAAATCGGGAGGTGAAACACGCAGCTAAAAGCCCCGAAAACTAGCTAACGAGCATCAAAAGTGGTATGCAACCACAAAAGTGGTCTCCTGGGCCATAAAGTTCCTCTAGGGAGAGGCAACAAGGTGTGGCTCGAAAACCATGCCAAAAGGAGAATGTTAAGCGGTCCTGAGACAAGGCGCGCGACCGCAGGCTCCAAAAATCGAAAACTAGTCTCCAAACGGGAAAAGTGGCCTACGACCATGAAAAGTAGTCTACGACCATAGAGAGATGGTCTACAAGACCACTCCCTCCCTCTGGGAAGGGAAAACAAAACTTGGTCCGCAAACCGAGCCAAAGCACAAAGAGTTTCGAAGCCTAGAGGCAAGGCTCTCAGCCAAAACTCCAAAACCTCAGAACGAGCACAACATGCACCATCATCGAGTGCTGAATCGATGATGTCTGAGTCTTAAGGTCGGTCAAAAATTGGGTGTTTACACCACTGAGTGAATCCACCTTGCGGAGGGAGATGGAGCTCATATAACAATATAGAGTGGCCAGGCCAGCACCGCCCCAATCATAATCTGCTACTTGGGGAAGGTGCACCAATGCCCCCCAAAAGATATAACCCCACGATACTTTCCCTGATAGCAAACAAGGTAGTACCGAGAAAATATATAAGAAAGCCACGGATATGTACTGAGCGACCTCCTCTGGCATAGCTGGTTGAGTGCCAAAAAAGTGCTCCAAGAACCAGCTATAGCACCCCATCCCGTGGCTAGTGGTGTCTAGGATCGCCCCGAGAAGCTGGAGTTATGCATCCCTCCACTGAGTCATGTCTGCATCAAAGGGAACTGGGCCGCCGATCCCAACCCACAATCCGATCAGCATCGAGAAGTCATACAGGGTCAGCGTCATCTCCCCGGTCGAAGTGAAGTGGAATGAATCGGTGGTATACCACCATCTCTTCTCTAGGGCCCCATAGAGTCATGACTCTGCCCTCATCTGAATAAGCCCAGAGCAAAGGGCCCGAAGCCAGCTGCATCAACCGCTGTGCGGACCGCTATAGGAAGCCTCTCGTACCAGCGTAGGGGACCGAATATAGATCCGTAGCCACTGATCCTACTAGCTACCACCTGTCAATGGGGAATATGGTTTTAGCTTATGAAATTCAAAGAGTACAAAAACAAAGGAAAATTACTTACCGTGGAGGCGTCAGCAGACAAATGCTCTGAGGGCTCTTGTAGTAGGATGTCCTCATCCTTCCTTGGAATGAATGCCTCAAATCTCAATATGCCGCCAAAGGGTGGCACATGTGTACGCGACTGGTATGTAGCCGCATCAAATGGCCTCTCAGCAAGGAAAGTAATGCAGCAGCAGCCTCTTCCACCTCTATGTCCGCGCCCAGGGTAGCCCCAATGTCTATGGCAGGGTCAAGAACGGGTACTTCGTCACTAGCCATAGAGAGGAGATGAAAAGTGGATAAAAGTAGAGAAAAAAAAAGTGAGGAAAAATGACAGGGTGAGTGAAAATGAGTGAAAACCCCCAAATTCTAACCCTAGGAGAGAGAAGATGAAGAAAAATGTGAAAAATCAAAGGGAGAAGGAGGAAAATGTGGGCAAAATGTGAGAGAAAACCAAGAGAAACCCAAAACTCAACCAAATCAAATTTTGTTCGATTCAAAGTGTAAAAAAAGATAAGGGTTTCAAGAAAAAAAAAATGTCAAGGGTTGTTGGGTAATCTAAGAAAAGGGGAAATCTAGAGAGAGAGGGAGTTTAAAGGGAGAGGGGGAAGGTTTCAGATGTTAAGGTATGAAGAAATAGGGTTTTGATTTTGTTTCAAACAAACAAATCGCAGGGAAAAGGCAATTCTCCCCTTGCCACCATCGAAGCCCGGCCGGCAGTCGCGATGCCCGGCCGTGCTTCACCGAGGCCCAGCCGGGCCTTGATGAAAATTCTATCTTTTTTTTTGTTTGTTTTTCTTTATTTTGTTTTCTTTTGTTTTATGTATTTTATGTTCTTTTTTTATTTCCTATAAAGAAGGAGTTTTAAACACCAAAAAAAAAAAGTTTTTTGAGAAAAGAAAAGAAAAGAGTTCAAAAAGAGAGAGAAGAACCGACAATAAAAAAAAAAAAAAAAAGAGGAGGGAAGAATTTTATTTTTAATTTGTTCCATTATTTCATATATGTTAAAAACCCAAAAAAAAAAAAAAAAAAAAAAAAAAGAGGGGAGGGGGGGCGAGGAAAAGAAGAGGAACTTTGTTTTGTTCCAATAATTCATAAGTTGTTCTGTTATTTTGTGTGTGTCATGTTCACACCGTAAATTTTGTTTTGTTTTATTTTGATAATTCGTAAGTTGGTATTCTGTCAGATACCTATACTATAGAATTTTTATCGCCAAAAAATGCACAGTAATTATCGCTGGCAATAATTTTCCGATGAGTGACCGACCAGGTGATCGACTGGTGTTGCTCTATTTTGTGTCTGTTTTGTGTCCATTTTGTGTCTAGTTTGTCAAGTTTGGTCATTTCATCGAGTTTTGATTAGTGTTATGATCAGTGAGAGGCTCAATTTTCAGCTCAATACTTATTCCTAAAATTCAAATATTCATACCATTCGGATTTTCCATTTGGATTTGCGCGCGCGCGCGCACACCCACACACACACACACACACACACACACACACAAAACAAAACAAACAAACAAAAAAAACAAACAAACAAACTCATTTTATTAATATCAGGGATTAACCTCGATCAAATTTATACAAACATATATACAAAAAAAAAAGAAAACAAAAAAATCAAAGAAAAACAAAAAAAAAGAAGAAAAAAAGAAAAAAAAATAATAATAAAGAGAAAATAAAAAAAAATGAAAAATGAAAAATGAAAAAAGAGAGGGATCTTTTTCTTCTTCTTTCTCCGGCAACGGCCACACGCCGACCTCACTTGCTCGACTCCCCCGCCGATTTCTTCATCTTGATTTCGTCTTGGGAGACCTTTGAAGACCCTGCTTCAGTGCTTTCGCCGAGAGAGCTAACTCTTCGCCGACTATCAAAAGCAAAGTACGAAGGTACTCTGATCGGGCCATGGAGGTGACCTGCCGTTTCAGCTCTTTCGTTTTTGCCTTCAGAGTACTAATCTCTGCTTACGCATCCTTATACACATGTTGAAGCAAAGCAAGTTGGGCATTTAGTCAGTGTACCTCACTCGTTCTGTGCTGCAATCGATGAGACAAGTTGGAGACTACAACCACTGTCTCCATACAGGACTTCAGCATGCAGTGGTTGGCCTCAATGTCAAATTGAGCCACCATTATTTGCTTAATTAATAGTGTAGGAAGGTTAGGATGAGTAGGAGCAGGGGTACTCTACCCAGGGGAGCTTAAGGGATCATTAAGGTCTGGAAAAAGAGTAACGGGGCGGGACGAAGCCATGTATGAGAAAAGAGAGGTGTAAAAGAGAGGAGTCATAGAGAAATGGCAAAGAACAGAATGAGTTTTATCTCTCTTAGTCTCTCTATTCTGTCTCACGATGAAGAAGAAGACGGAAGAGAAGAAGAAGATAGAAGAGATGAAGAAGAAGAAGATAGAAGAGGAGAAGAAGAAGAAGAAGATGATAGGGAAAAACAAAGAGGGAGAGAGGGCCGAGGCAATTTGTTGGCCGGTTAATGCAAAAGGCAAGTCCGTATGTCCAACGCGGTTTTCGAAGGAAGAGAGAGAGGCGGGAGAGTTATATCTATATATGTATATGTATTATATATCTATGTATTATATATATTTGTTTGAATATTCGGTCACAAGAGTGGCATGGGCTCAGCGGTTGAGGACTGAAAGGTTGAGCCTAAGGTCAGAGGTTCGAACTCCCATAGCAACAAATGTTTCTTTTGTTTTGTTTTGGTTTTATGTATATATGCTTTGTATAAGTATATATATTTTTGAATATTCGATCACAAGAGTGGTTTCAGTTCAGTGGTTTGGCTCAGTGGTTGAGGACTCGGAGACCAAGCTTGAGGTTAGAGTTTCAAGCCCCCGTATCCTTGCATTTGCATTTTTCCTTTCTTTTTGCATGTTTTGCGTGCACATGCTAACGTCAGCAAGCGGAATATGCCTTCTCAGTGACAGCATCTTCTCGATGACGTCCACAAATGGAATATTTCTTATCAGCAACGGAATATTCCCCACTTGGGTATATGTCTGTATATATGTCCGCATATGTCTGTATATATATATATGTATATCTGTGTATGCATCTGTGTATATGTATACGATATTTGGTATTTATAAAATAATAAAAAAAAAGAGAAGAAATCCTTCTATTATACCTTTATCCTCTCGCGTGCTACGCATTAGGATTGCAAATCGGTTAAAAATAGCAGGTGCACCTACCTGTTCACACCACCCCTTTCTCCTCTCATGTGTGACGCGTTAGGACTGCAAATTGGTTAAAAATAGCAGGTGCACCTATCTGTTCACACCATCCCTTCTCCTCTCGTGTGCAACGTATTAGGATTAAAAATTGGTAAAAAAAACAACAAATGCGCCTATGTGTTCACACCACTTCTCCTCTCACGTGCGACACATTAGGATTGAAAATCGGTTAAAAACAGCAGGTGCGCCTATTCGTTCACACCACCCCTTCTCCTCTCGCGTGCGATGTGTTGGGATTGAAAATCAGTTAAAAACAACAAGTGTGCCTGTCTATTCACACTACCCCTTCTCCTCTTGCATGCGACGCGTTAGGATTGCAAATCGGTTAAAAATAGTAAGTGTGCCTATCTGTTCACACCACCCCTTCTCCTCTCGCATGCTACACGTTAGGATTGTAACTCGGTTAAAAAAAATAGGTGTGCCTATCTGTTCAAACCCCCTTCTCCTCTCCCGTGTGACGCGTTAGGATTGTAACTCGGTTAAAAATAGCACGTGCGCCTGTCTGTTCACACCACCCCTTCTCCTCTCGTGTGCGACGCGTTAGAATTGAAAGTCGGTTAGAAACATCAAGTGCACCTGTTGTTCACACCATCTTTTCTTCATTTAATTTTGTGTATCTATCACACAATAAACTCACTTCGAGCATCTACCGCACAATTTCAATTCCATCACACTATCTTGTGCACTCCCATGGTCTAGGAGACCCTAAATCCTCTCAAGGTGCAATTCCTTTGGTGTTTGTCGTGTCCGAATGACTTCATGCGGTCTGGTATAACCACCTGACTATGTTTATAGTGAGTTACTAGAAGATCAACTGCGACGGTGGAAACTAGAGTTCGAATGGCGATGCTTAGAACGCAAAGATTTGGGATTTTCGAGACTAAAGTCTAGTTTAAATACCCAGGGGCATATCCTCATCTTGAAATCTATATGGCAGCCCCATAAGTTGTGGTAGTGTGTACGCGCCTCAATTCTGGATACTGAACTAACCTCGTCTGTCACCCTGTTGAAGAATGGGGAAAGTTGTAGACATAGCCAAAAAAAAAAAAAAAACAAAAACAAAAACAAAAAAACAAAAACAAAAACAAACAAACAAACAAACAAAAAGAAAAGAGTAATACCTATGATTTGGAAACACAACCAAGAAGAAAAGAAAACTCCCAGCAGCATAAGGTAAGTCCTCGCCAATTGTCCCTGTAAGGCACTTTCACTTCCTAGCTGCTACATCATAGTTATTATCTATTGCATCACATTTATTACCTCTATAGCATTGCATATGACATCTATCGCATGCATCTACTGTATTATCTGTTTTATCATACTGTCATTTTCATGTTAAGCTTAGTTTGGCATGTGCCCATACTTTTCACATTAAAACATAGCTCTGCATGTGTACGCGCCTATTCTGCAAGAATTGTGGTTTGAGAATTTCAACAGCTTTTCTGTAATAGATGTGGTTTGCTTTGTGTCCATACCTTTTCTAGGTAAAATGCAGTTCGGCCTACGCCTTACTCACTTCATTCATTACAACCATGGCATCATACTTTGTCTTGTTGCATTTAGCATTTAGGATTATTATCTTTCCTCAACAGATCATTCCTCACTTATATCATACCACCCAATTACTTGTACTCTTTCTCTTTCAACGAAAAACATAGTTTTGCATGTGCTCACGCCCCCTTTCACGCTAAAACATGGTTCTGTTATGTGTAAGCATCCACGCTGCACTAAGGCCAGTATTGAGGATGTAGGCACTTAACCTATGTTACGCGTCGTTTGGCTCATCCCCATTTCTCTATGGTATTTGTGTGTTTTGCACTACTCGTGGCTTAGATTGCTTACCTTGTATATCATTTGAATTCTCGTGACATTGTTGTTTTGATTGTTTCATTGCATGATCATAAGTTATGTTTTGCATATCATTTTGCATTTTTGCCCCTGAACAACGCAGGTTTGATTCCTTGCAAAGGGACACGTAGGCAACCCTCGGGTTCGACCAATTGTTTACACATTTGTTTGTTTGCCCAAAATCTTACGACCTCATCAAATGGGTTGTCTTCGGGGTTTGACATTCACTCACGTCATTTCATGTCTTCAAGCTCTGTCAAAGAGGGGCAACTGTAGACACCCCAATTTTGATCGCTTGTATGACTTAGGCACTTTATTCCAAGCACTCGATGATGAAGGTTACATTGTGTAAGTGGTTCGAATTCTCAACAAAGAAATACAATTTCAAGCTCTAAAACAATCCCAACCTGTCATACCCACTGTATTTCTACCCCAGAAACTCAATTTTGAGCATTGTACCAACCTGCATTGAACCTGAAAGTGAAAAACAGTGAAATTACACTGAGGCCTGGCCATGCCTTAGTGACAGCTTGCCCTGGATACCATTGCCCGGCCGGGCATCTTGACTTTTCTGGACTGAATTGTGCAGCAACCTGCCAGTTGTCTATTTTGTAGATATTTTGATCTGTAGCTCGAGTTCTATAAATAGAAGGCTCGGACCTGTGTTTTAGGGTTGAGAAACATCAAGAGATCAAGAGTTTAAGAATTAAAAGCATATCAAGTGTTAGAAAATATCAAAAAGTTGAATTTCTTCTTTGGAATCAAGTTTGGTTTACAACAAGAATACCTTATCTAAAATATGGTTTAAGAGTCCAAAAGTGGAAGTGTTAACCACCCCTCCTTAGCTTTGCTTACTAGCTTTGTATCTCTTTATTTTTCCTATCTTTTTGTACTCTTTTAAGATGGTTTTAGCTTTTTTTTTTTACACTTTAGGGGCTATTTTAGGGTTGTTTTAATTTATTTAATTAGTGCATGCTTTGATTAGTTCATTTGTTGTCCCATAAGTTCACTTGTATAGCTTGTTGCATGTTGTTCTAGCTTTTCTTCAACTCATTTCCATATTTCTAATAATCAAGTTGTCACTCCTTTATTTTCATTCGAGAGTTGTTTCAAATGGTCGATAATTATTCAGCACATGAACTAGAGTTTCGCGCTTAATGGCTTAATCTCTATGGAGATTCATTGTCAATGGCGTAATCTCTCTTTCATGTTGAGAATTACTTCCCATTTGTTGCTTCTTTCCTTTTAGAGGACTTAAATCACCATGGACAAATAGACTAATGAATGGCAATGACTAAATAAATTGGTTTAAAATTAGATCAACACACATAAAGAAAATGGCTTAAATTGCTTAAGCTTGGCCGGGCGTTATGCCAAGTTAATCGAGTCAAGAATGGTCATATCTAATTCATGAAATTTTGATAAGCGTCTCTACCACCCTCTTTGAGTTCACTCCATGACAAGAGGGAGGGGTGGTCATGTTCATTTCATTTATCGATTCTTGTCCAAATTGTATCCAAAATCATCAAGCAATCAATTTGCCCATTGATGTATTTGGAAACAATTCTACTCTTCTCTCGAGGCTTTCCCATAACAGATAAGTGCGAGAAGGACAAATAGAGTCTAGAACACTCTGTCTGCACTGTCTTCACTTCGGGGCGTCAAATGGAATTTTGCATGAGATTGAGGCCCGGCCGGGTGTTAGTGAGGGCTGGTCGGGTATCAATGTTTGGTAAGATAGTGTATTGTGCAGAAGCAGAGGGTAATGGCTGAAGGTGAAACAGAATAGTCTGGGTAGATAGAGCAGTTTCTGGCCGTTGCACATGTGAGCATTGTGCATCCTAGGATTTGTACTCAGCTAGTTCGTTAATTAGTATTTAGTTATTTATTCATTCATTTGGATTTGTAATAAGTAGTTGATTCAGACACTCGGACATTCGGGCCCTCCTGCATAAGGATAAATATTGTAATAATGTGTATGTCTTCCAATCCCACGTCTTTCTCCCTTTTATTTACTAGCTTATGATGGTTAGTTTAAGGCATCACGTTTCTTTTGGCATTACTCATGCTTGCATCCAATTGTCTTGCTTGCACCAAGTCTCGGTTCATCATTCTAATTTACATTGTTAGTTAAATACCTCATTGAATACGTGCTTAGACCGCATGTTATCAAATTGATTCAAATACCATATTAAGTAGCCGAGCCTGTTTAGATTACATATCGCATGTGTTGCATTAGTCATGTTGCATAGGAATCATGCATTTTTCTAACTAGTTTCTCTTTTGGCTTTGAGTACGAGATAAGCTTTTATTTGCTTTAGCACGTTGCATGAGTGTGCTTATTGCCATGTCTAGCATGCTTGCCATGAGGCTAAATGCTTAATTGATAAACTGTTTAAATGCCTGTGGATGAAGGCTATTTGCTTGAATTGGAATAATTTGAATAATGTTCATATGTAATCACTTTTTCAAGTGGTACATAGTCAAAACACTTTTTTAAAACGAACATGAATCAAGTGTTCCAATGTTTGCAAAATTAGTCTATACTTGTATGCATCACATAGTAAGAATAGCTAATAAATCGGAACAAGAGCATATAATGTAAATAAGAATCACATCATGATTAGTAGAGGCCGATCTTTGATCGAGCGAGTGGGGTTCTCAAATCATGACCTTCCCTTCTCGTACCTAAGTTCCCAAGCCGAGACACTTTGGTGATGACGGACTAATGGCCTTTGCCACGAGTCTTAGATTTCCTAAATTTCCCAAAAATATTTAGGTGGCGACTCTGAAATCTAGTAAAGCAGTCCATTTTTGGCATTCGATTCAAAACATTGATTTTCCAAAAAGAATTGCCGGATTTGGACTCTTTTGAGTTTTCACTGTTTCACATTGCACTTGTTAAATCAAATTCAAAACCACGAGCGTCCGATACTGTAGGACCTAGTCGTCTCCCAAAAAGGGGTATGAAAAAGTTGAGCTACACCCATCTTCACCTCGGAATTTTCTTGCCCAACGTTGAATTACACAACGCGGATGTTGAATCCACGATGATGACCCACTCCAGAATCCAGCAAAACTTCAGGCCCAAATTCTCCGGAATCCACCGAATAACAACTCCCTCTTTTATGAATTAAAAAAAAACTAAACAAACCCTTTGATATCATCCACTCAATACATGATTAAACTCTCACAGATATCAAAGGAAAACAAGCAAAGAAGCTCCAGATAAAAACCCTAATACCCAAGAACAAGATCTGGAAGCCGTAACCCTAAAATCTGATTGAACCACATATTTATAGAAACAGGGCAGCGATCTCCGCTCGAGCGCATGAATGGATGCTCAAGCGGATTGACGCTCGAGCGCAGAAATTACCGCTCGAGCCCCAAAAAAACAACTCCCAGTATTTTTGCAAGCTTGTGAAACTTCTGAAAGGTCGCGATCTCCGCTGGAGCGCAGGAATGGCCACTCGAGCGGACAAACAACTTCGATTGCAAAGGCACAATTCGGGTTGGATTTGCATCTAAAACTTATAGCCTCACTAAAATAAAATAGCGAATAAAATTACAACTGAAAGGAGTTTTATCAAACGGGATTGCCAAGAATAAAGACCTAACAGTAATCAAACAAAAAATAAGATTACATTTCTTTTTTCTTTTCATTTTTCTCATCAAATTCTCAGAGCAAACACAACTTAAGATATTATGGATAAGGACAATATGGATAGAGCACAATATTACACTGCTCACATTTGAATCCTTCTTCTTCATGCGGCCCTATCAAAGGCCATTTCATTAGTCTAATTAAGTAAATCCATATCTCTATTTACAATGCCAGCTAACGTTAATCTAGGCCTACCCCGTCCCCTAACACTTCCATCTACTGTTACAACATTGCATCTCTTTAATACTGCCTCTGTTGGTCTCCATTGAATATAACCAAACCGTCTGAATCGATTATCTCTCAACTTATCTTCTATCGGTGCTACTCCTACCCATTCCCAAATACATTCATTCCTAATTCTGTCTTGTTTAGTCTTGCCACACATCCACTTTAGCATCCTTATCTCAGCCACACTCATCTTATCTACATGTTGTGTCTTGGTTGCCTAGCACTTTGTCCCATACATCATCGGTGGTCTAATAGATGTTCTATAGAACTTACCTTTTAGTCTAGTGGGTATTCGTTTATCACATAGTACCCCAGACGCACTTCTCCAGTTATACCATCCTGCCTTAATCCTATGGGCCACATTCGTATCAATCTCCCCCGTTGTTGTGATAATTGACCTTAAATAACAAAAATGTTCACTCTTAGGTAGTTCTTGTTCTGAATCTTCACTTTTCCTTTACTTTCATTATTACTGTTACTAAATTTACACTCCATGTACTCTGCCTTAGTTCTTCTTATCCGAAACCCTTTAGATTCAATTGCTTTTCTCCAAATCTCCAACTTTTTATTTACTCTTTCTCTAGTCTTATCCACTAGCACAATATCGTTTACAAAAAGCATACACCATGGCACTTCATCTTGAATATTTCTCGTCAACTCATCCATAACTAAAACAAAAAAGATAAGGACTTAAGGTAAATCCTTGGTGTAACCCTATAGTGATGGGAAATTCATTTGTCTCTCCAGCAGGTAATCTAATAGTGGTCACCACTCCTTCATACATTTCCCTAATCACATCAATGTAACCTTTTGCCACCCCTTTCTTTTCTAACACCCACCATATTATATCCCAGGACACTCTATCATATGCTTTCTCAAGGTCAATAAACACCATATGAATGTCTCTTTTCTTTTCTCTATATTTTTTTATTACTCTCCTCAAAAGATAGATTGCTTCCATTGTTGACTTGTCAGGCATAAACCCAAATTGATTCTCTAACACCTCTGTTATATCTCGTAATTGGCTTTCCATCACCCTTTCCCACACTTTCATTATATGACACATTAGCTTGATTCCTCTATAGTTGTTGCAATTCAGAACATCTTCTTTATTCTTATAGATTGGCACTAAAAACTCTTCTATAGACACCCTATTTTTGATCGACCTCAAGACTTTGACGTCATCGTTTGTGCACTCGATGATTGCGTATGTTTGTGCTTGTTTCAAGCACCCGAAGTTCTCGGCTGAGTGCCTTGTCTTTGAGCCTCTTAACACTCTATTTTTTGGCCTTCTTGTTTAGGCCAAACCTTGATGCCTCATGCCTGGGAGGGGAAAAGGCCTTACCGGCCACTCTTGGCACTTGCCGGCCACTTTTCTCTCTTGTAGGCCACTTGGAGTGGCCGGTTGGCTTGGGGAGGCGGCCAATTGGCCACCTGAACTGGCCGACGGCCAATTTTCTCTTTTTTCAGATATTTTTAAATCTTTTGAGCCAACTGTTGAACACTGAGGCCCATCCTCCATACACTGGAGGGATGAAACAAGCTTTTTGCTTGCTTGTTCTATATAAGGGGAGGTCCCTCCCCCTACTTGAGGGTTCTAAAAATTTAGAAGCAAATTTTCACTCTCTCTCTAGAACTCTCTCTCTCTATATATATATATATTGCTTGAAAGTAATTTTTCTTTGCATTTTTACACACAACCCCTTAGCCAAACACCACCACCTTGGAGCTAAGGTTCTTGAGGTTTTGTTTGGGCTCAAAAAGCTGGTTTTAGCTCAGAGTTGTAGTTGTTTGGCTGCTGTGCTTCAAAGGTAAGCATTTACCCCTTTAAAGCTTATTTTTGTATACTAGTTTAAGTCACCTTTGCATGCTATTGTGGCCTAGTTGTCAACTATAAAAACCTCTATTTTTAAGTGTTAAAAATGGTTGTTTGAGGCCCTTTTGGAGTTAGGGGTGGTCCACCCTCTTTGTAGCTTTATTTGCTAAGCTTTGTGCCATCATTTAAAACTTTTAAAACACCCTTTGTTTGGCCTTTCTACCACTGAAACTTAGAGGTTTTTCAGTGGTAGAAAGTTGGTTTTGAGGACCAAAATAAGGGGGGTGGTCCCCCTTCCTCACATCTTGTTTGCATGTGTTAATGGCCTTGTAGTTGAGTATGTTTTTTACCATCTCATGGCTTGTTTTTAGCATGTTTTTGGCCTTATTTTAACATGTTATAACTATGTTTTGGGCTGGTTGGAGCACCTCTTGCTTGCTTCTTACACTTGTAGTGTAATTATGCTTGCTAGCCTAGCTTACTTGATGTTGTAGCCTATTATTTTAGCATGTGTTGGCTCTACTCTAGCACATTTTTGCTCATGTTTTGCCATGTTAAACTCTTTTTTGAGTGGTCTTGGTCCCTTGAGCCTTGCTTTCTATAGCCACAGTGTAGTTAGCTTCACTAGTTTTGTGTTTCAAGGCCCTTAGAATGCTTTGCTTGTGATTTTTGCATGATATAGCATCATTTTACATGTGATTTCAATACATGTAGCCTTGTCACACTCTCACATATTCCAATCTTTCATCACTCTTGAGAGGTGTGCTTTGTGCCTTGTGTATGAGCCAATACGTGGATATGATTTTCTTACTTTTCATGCTACCATCTTAGCACATTTTGGCCACTATTTTGGCATGTTTGAGGTCTTTCCAAAGTTGATTTGGTTGTTTGAGCTTGATAATGCATGCTTCTAGTGTAATACACTTCATTAGCTTTAATGCTCTTGGCCCTTAACATGTTGTGCATATGTTGGTTACATGTTTTAGCATTGCTTGTCGTGCAATTTTAGCACTGAATATCTACCACCTCCCTCATTTCTTCATTCTTCCTTTTGCTTTGAGGGCTTGTTGGCCTTAAGATTGTGTTTAAGCATGGGTTAGAATTTGTGCTTAAATGGCTTTAACCCTCTTATGAGGATTCCTCCTAGCCAAAGGCATGATCTTTCTCATGCCTTAAACCATTCTTTTGGTTGATCCCTCTCCCATTAGAGGGCTTTTCACATTGGACCAAATCAATTAAGGAATGGCTTGGTAAGCTAAAATGTGTAAACAAAAAATGGACCAAGAAAACATGAATAAGATAAGCATGTTGTTTGCATTGCATGTGTTTGGATAAGACGTTAATCCAAACACAAGAAATGTGGGGCGTTTCATACTCGAAGTGATGAAACATGTCACATTTCTTGGTCGCCAACACCCTTGATCATGCATGATAGGGTGGAGGCACTTTGAGTCTTATGTGCGCATTCATTAAGCTTGTACAAGCTTGGTTCTTGGGCCATCATGCTTTGAGATGCTTGGTTAGTGGCTTGAAAGCCGAGCGCCACACTCATTTGAGCTTGAGACATGTTGAGGAGGGTGGCAATGCATACATTTTCTTACAAATACATTGATGTGCCTCTGTTGTTCTCTGTTGCAGCAAAACCAGAAGTTTGGAAAAGCAGGTAGCCGACCGGCCACTTGAGGTAGCCGACCGACCACTTTCACTAGCCGACCGGCCAGTTGAGGTTGCCGGCAGCCACTTTTGTGGCCGACCAGCCACCAGTCCATTTTTGTGCCAAAATGTTCCTGTTTTGAGGCAAAGGCAGTCTGGGTGTTGGTTCGATGTTTAGCAATCAAGGAGAGTGCAAACAGAGGCAACCGGTGGCAAAGTGATGGATTTCTGGGATGACGCCAACCGAGTATGCATGTCTCCCTCGCCCGTGAGGCCATTTCACTGCTTATGATTAGTTTGTGTAGTTAATCATTCAATTTGTTTTGTAATATTCTAATTAGCTTAGATTAGCAAGTTATTCAAATTCAATTTTGTTTGTAATAATTAATTAGCTAGAATAGTTAATTAGTTGGTTTGTAATAGTTAGCTTAGCTTAGCATAGCTAGTAAGCTTGTTTATTCGGACCCTCCTTTGCGAGGGCGCAATGTTGTAATAAGCGTGCATGTGTGTGCACATGTCTTCCAACCCCACTTCTTTCTTCCTTTTACTTATCAGCTTTTGAAGGTTAGTTTAGGGCAGATTTTGATTAGCATACCTTATACTTTGCATGCTTGCATTCATTTGTCTTGCATGCACCGGGCTCAGCGCATCATTCAAACTGCATTGTATTTCAATACCTATTTGAATACGTGTATCAATCGTTGCATTCATATGCCATCTTAGATAGCCGAGCTTGTTAATTGCATATTGCACGTGTTGCATTAGGCATTTTGTATAGTTAGGATCATACATGATTTCTAACTGGCTTTTGTTTTGGCTCGTAGTACACTGTAAGTGGTACGCTTTAGCATACTTGCATGAGTGTGAGTGTTGCCATGATAGCATGCTTGCCATGAGGCTATTTGCTTATGTGATTAATTGCATGAATGCCTGTGGATGACGGCTTGGTTGCTTGAATTGGGACAACTCAATGATTTTGAGTTTTAAGCCCACTTTGCGAAGTGGCAAAATCATGTTTTAAGCCCACTTGAGGGTGGCAAATCTGCGCTTTAGCCTACTTGCGAGTAGCACTTTCAAACCATTTTCAAAAATAAACATGAGTCGTTTTGTTCCAATTCTCGTGATTGAGTCTATACTTATATGTGTGCGTCACATACTAAAGTTAGCTAATAATCTGGATAAGAACACATGAGGTTTTTAAAACAACATATCATGCTTAGTAGAGGCCGATCTTTGATCGGGCAAGCGAGGGTGCTCATTGCATGACCTTCCCCCCTCGTACCCAAGTTCCCGAGCCGAGGCACCTTTGGTGATGACGGACACGTAGCCTTTGGCACGAGTCAGGGTTTCCTAAATTTCCCAAAAATAAAATATTTAGGTAGCGACTCTGTAATCTGGCAAAGCAGTCCATGTTTGCCACTTTTTATTCAAAATTGATTTTTCAAAACCAATTGCTAGATTTGGACTCTTTGGTGTTTATCAGTCTCACATTGCACTTTGTGAGATTAGATTCAGATCCGTGACAGGAGTCCGAACTGTAGTAAGACCAATTTGTGCCCTCTCCGAAAGGGGGGCGCGTGAGGAAAGTCGGGTCTACATCTTCCTCCACTCATCTAGCATGTTCTTAGTGAACAAAATTTTGCTAAACAACCTAGTCAACCAAGCAACCCCCTTTTTACCCAAACACTTCCAAGCTTCAATAGGGATATCATCTGGTCCTAAAGCCTTATTTGATTTCATCTTCTTAAGTGTAGTCTCTACTTCAAAGTTCCTAATCCTGCAATAGAACCTGTAGTCTTAGTTTATCGTGTGACTGGATATTTCTTCCCATATTGACGTACCTCCCTATTCCTCATTTAATAGTCTCTCAAAATAGTTCTTCATTCTTTCCTTAATCTCTTCATCCTTCACCAATACCTTAGAATCCTCACTCTAAATGCACTTAACCTGATTAAAATCGCTTGTTTTCCTCTCCCATATCTTAGCAAGTTTGTATATCCTTTTCTCTTCCTCCTTACTATCTAGTCTAGTGTATAGATCAGCATAAACTTTCAACTTAGCCTCTCTCACTACTTTCTTGACCTCCTTATTAGCCAATATATAGCTCTTAAGGTTTTTCTCAGTTCTATCCTTCTGCCATTTTTTAAATCACTCTTTTTTTGCCTTAACAACCTCTTGAACCTCTTCCCTTCACCACCAAGTTTCCCTAAAGCTGGGTCCCATTCCTTTCGACTCTCCAAGCACTTCCCTTGAGATTATCCTCATACAATTGGCCATCAATTTCCACATAGTGTTAGCATCATCTTCCAAGTTCCAAGTACCTTCCTTATCCATTCTATTCTTAAATATTTCTAGTTTATCCGCTTTTAGGTCCCACCATCTTGTCCTATGATGCCCACCATCCTTCCTAGCTTGGTATTGCCCTCTAGAACATAAATCTAGTACCAAAATCCTATGTTGAGAGGCCTGGTATAGACACCTATTTTTACCGTCCTCAAGACTTGGATGTGCTTGTAGGTACATCGGGTGACCAGTTTGATTGCTCGCTGAGCGCTCGACTTTTGCAACGGAATGCTCAAAGTTTGATCATTCCAAACCCTATTTCCATTTTGTCTTATTTTTGGACCATGCTTTGGTCGCTCTATAGTGCTTGTTTCGATACACTGCCAGCCATCAATTTATGCCTGCCGACCATTGATGAGGCCTGTCGGCCATCAATGAGGCACTGTCGGCCATCACTGATGGCTGGCCGGCTGGCCACCATTATTTCAATAGATATTTTTTAGATATTTTTGAGCCAGTTGTTTGCAGGATAGACCATCTGCACCCACGTGGATGGTTGGATTTGTTTGAAGGCTCATTGTATCTCCTATATATAGAGACCTTCCTCTTACATGCAAAGGGTTAGAAAATTTTGTCTGAGATGTTCTTTCCTCTCTCTCTCTCTCTCTAGAATACTCTCTCTCTACATTTTGTGCTTGAAATTGTCTTTTCTCTGCACATTTGCACTAGCACCCTTAGCCAAACACCTTAAGCTTAGGCTTGAGGTTCTTGGAGGCCTTGTTGGAGCTTCTAGGAGTGATTTTGGCTTAGAAGCTGGCTGTTTGCTTGCTGTTTTAAACTTATGCTTCAAGGGTGAGAATCTACCTCTTTAAGCTTTGTTTTTGTACATTGGTTTGGCCACCATTGCATGCTGTTTTTGGCCTAGCTTTCAACTACAAAAATCTCTATTTTTAAGAGTTAAAAGTGATTGTTTGAGGCCCTGTGGGAGTTAGGGGTGTTTCACCCCCTTATGTGCCTTATTTACTTAAGCCTTGTGCCATCTCTTAAGGCTTTTGAGGCATCCTTTGTTTGGCCTTTCTACCACTGAAACTCAGAGGAATTTCAGTGGCTGAAATCATGTTTTAGGTCCAAAGTAAGGGAGGCTGGCCTCCCCTCTTTGCTTCTTGGTTGCATGTCTTGTTGGCCTACTTGTTGAGTATGTTTTTCTACCATCACTTGACTTGATCTCAGCCTATTTTTTACCTTATTTTAGCATGTTGTAACTCTGTTTTGGCCTGGTTGAGTCACCTCATGCATGCTTCTTACACTTGTAGTGTAATCTTGCTAATTGGCCTTGTATGCTTAACGCTTTAGCCCATCATTCTAGCTTATTTTGGCCACACTCCGGCATGCTTTTACCCATGTTTTAGCATGCTTTAACTATGTTTTGAGCGGTTTGGGTCATATGAGGATTGCTTTGTATAGCTATAATGTAAATGGCCTTGGCTAGTTTTGAGTTTCAAAGTCTTTAACATGCTACGCTAGAGGTGTTTGCATGTTTTGGCATTATTTCACACATGATTTCAGTGCTTGTAGCTTAATCACACTTTCACATTTTTCACTCTTTCAATTTGTTTGAGAGTTGAGCTTTGTGCCTTGCTTGTGAGCCATCATTTGAGCATGCTTTTTCTTGCTTCTCATGCAGTCATTTCAGCTCATTTTGGCCACTATTTTGGCATTCTTGGGGTCTGTTTAGGGCTAGTTTAGTCCTTTGAGCATTGTATTGCATGGTGCTAGTGTTGTGCCCTTCACTAGTTTTTGATGCTTAAGTCTCTTAGCATGTTGTGCATGCGTTGTTTGCATGTTAAAGTCTTGTGTTTCATGCCATATCATGCATTGCATGGCTACCACCTCCCTCATTTCTTCATTCTTCAATTTTCTTTCAGGGTTGTTTGGTCTTAAGGTTATGTTTAAACATGAGGTAGGGTTGGTGCTCAAATGGCTTTAACCCTCTTTTGGGGTTCCTCCTAGTCAAAGGCATCATTCCTCTCATGCCTTAAACTCCCCTTTTGGTTGACCCCTTATCATTAGAGAACTTTCACATTTGGACAAATCAATTAAAGAATGGCTGGTAATGTTAAAATGTGCAAACAAAATCAATCAAGTAAAACATGCCAAAATTAGCATGTTGTTTGCATTGCATCGTGTTTAACCGAACGTTATGTTGAACACAAGGTGGATTGGTCCACTTCATACTCAAAGTGATGAAAGTGAGCCAATCCCCTTTGTCCCCATTGCCTTTGATCTTCCATGATAAGGTAGTGGTCTTAGAGTCTTATTTGTCTCGCATTTATTGAAATGTGTGCAAGTTGGATCTTTGGCCATCATGCATTGCATGCTTGATTGATGATTTTGGATCCAATGGTGCCTCTCTTTTGATGTTTTGAAATGATAAGGAGTGGCACAGTACATACATGCCCTAGGGAGACCCTTCATTTCCTCTGCTTTGTGCACTGTTGCAGTTTGGTGTCACAACACACTAGTGGCCAGCAGTGCCACACTGATGGCCGGCACCCTTGCATTATTGGCCCGCAAAGGCCCACTCTTGGTTGGCAGATGGCCGGCAGCAACTCCTCATGGCCGGTAGGCCACTGGTGCACTCCCCAGCATTGGTTTGGTACGTTTCAGCAGCAAGTTCTTGAAGATACCCTGCAAATAGAGCCTCTAAAGAGCAAACCGGAAGGCTTTTCGAGGCGAGAAACCGAATGCATGCATGCATGTTCAACATTTTCAAACAGAGCTAGGGAAGCTTAGTTTAAAGCTTTATTTATTAATTAGCTTGAATTTGTGATTTAATTAATTAATTTTTTAATTAGTTAATTGTTGTAATAATTAGTAAGTAGTTTGCTAGTTATTTGTTTCGTTGTGTAATAATTAGTCTAATTAGATTAATTAGATTAGCTAGCTTAGCTTAGCTTATTCGGACCCTCCTTCGAGAGGGCATGATGTTGTAATAAGCGTGCGCGTGTGTGTGCATGTCTTCCAACCCCATTTCTTTCTCCCTTTTACTTAACCGCTTTCGATGGTTAGTTTTAGGGCACGTTTTGATTAGCATACCTTATGCTTGCATGTTTGCATTCATTCATTTGTCTTGCATGCACCAGGCTCGGCGCATCATTCAAACTGCATTATATTTCAATACACCTATTTGAATGCGTGTATCAATTGTTGCATTCATATGCCATCTTAGATAGCCGAGCCTATTTAGTTGCATTGCTGCATGTGTTGCATTAGGCATCTATCATAGTTAGGATCATGCATTGTTTTCTAACTAGCTTTTGTTTTGGCTCGGAGTACACTGTAAGTGTTACGCTTTAGCACACTTGCATGAATGTGAGTGTTGCCGTGATAGCATGCTTGCCATGAGGCTATTTGCTTAAGTGATTAACTACATGAGTGCCTGTGGGTGAAGGCTTGATTGCCTGAATTGGAGCAACTCAATAATTGTGAGTTTTAAGCCCACTTTGTGAAGTGGCAAAATCATGTTTTCTAAAGCCCACTTGAGGATGGAAAATCCGCGCTTTAGTCTACTTGCGAGTAGCATTTTCAAACCATTTTCGAAAACAAACATGAGTTATTCTGTTCCAATTCTCGTGATTGAGTCTATACTTGTATGATGTGCGCACCACATAGTAAGGTTAGCTAATAATTAGAATAAGAACACATGTGTTTATAAAACAACATATCATGTTAGTAGAGGCCGATCCTTTGATCGGGCGAGCGGGGGTGCTTGTTTCAGGACCTTCCCCTCTCGTACCCAAGTTCCCAAGCTGAGGCAACTTTGGTGATGACGGACACGTGGCCATAGGCACGAGTCAGGGTTTCCTAAATTTCCTAAAAACAAAATATTTAGGTGGCAATTTTGTAATCTAGCAAAGTAGTCCAGTTTTGGCATTATTTGATTCAAAATCTGATTTTCCAAAATGATGTGACGGATTAGACTCTTTGGTGTTTATCAGTCTCACATTGCACTTTGTGAGATTAGATTCAGAACCGTGACAGGAGTCCGAACTGTAGTAAGACCAATTCGCGCCTTCTCCAAAAGGGGTGTGTGTGAAGAAAGTCAGGTCTACAGTTTCTGGCGACTCTGCTGGGGATTTAGAGAACTTGACTCAAAAGCGTGATATGTTGTTTTGTCTACACTTATGTGTTTCTTTGCATTGCATTTGCATTGGTGCTCCTAAGTCACAGTGTTTTCCATCTATTATTCCTGAACGGTTTACAGAAGCTTGCTTGGAAAAGCATGCCATAAGGCTGACCGGTTACAGGCTCTGCCATGATGGGAACACAAACCTTGGTTTTGCCAAGGCACCCTTCTTGACCAAACGACCTAGCAGTATATCGGAAGCCATAGAGACCATTCCAAACTAGGACAGGTTGCTTACCCGAATGTAGGTTATTTGAAACTACATGCGTGCGTAGTAAAGCCCTAGCTCCTGACAAGATAGGACAGAGAAACCCTACCCCACCAAAGGGGTGTTTTTGCTCTGACTTGCTTGCTACGAGCTGTTAGGGTGTGTCTCTACAGGGATGTATGTATCAGTTGCAGGTCAGGGTATCAGTCTGAGCACAGCAGTACTTGAGAATATCAGTTTTGGGGTCGTGATTTGGGGGCAGAGGTCAGTGTTGAGTGCAGTTTTTCGATCTTACGATTTATCAACTGTGTGTTTTCATTATCTAAACTGAAATGTTGTTCATTTTCTGATTATTGTTTCCTTCTTTGTTTTATTTAACTTTTTGCAAGGTAGTATTGCATCATTGCTTCTGAAAAGGCAGAAACCCCTCGAGCACTCTGGACTAGAGGAATGAGACTTTCCCGATCTGAGGATCTAATTGATAGACAACCAATGTTCATTTCGCTCCCTCCGGTTACTAGACGAAGGTTAGTTAGGCACAGGTCATCAGTACAGAAGTTGCCAGATCAGCGGTCATTATCCACCTCACCTGTGCGCAGTTGGGCTGAGATATCTGCTTCCACCTCAGAGAGGGAATACATACATGTTCAGTCAAATCAGCACTTTACAATCAAAATGGAGGACATGATGCGTCAACTCCAAGAGACCATGCAAGCCATGCAGCGGGATTCTGCTCGCCAAGCAGAGGTTACCGCACGTCAGGCAGAGGTTGTAACCGAACAGGCAGAACTGATTGCCAAGCTCCAACAACAGCAGCAACCACAACAAGCCGGAGCATCTGCTTTGCATCCACCCCCACCCCACTTAGGGTTCTAACACCCGGGGAAACAACAAACGTCCAGGAAAATACAGACATTTCAACAAGGCCAGTCCCTTTGCAAATCCCACCTCAGACGTCTAAAGCACTAGCTAATCCAATGGACACGCCGTTCGAATTTGAGGTTGATCCAACCGCACTGAAAGTAAATAAGTTTGAAAAGCTGTTCAAGCGAGCCCAGGGAGTTAACTCGATCCCGGATATAGGAGATGGATACACTGATTCAACGGTGACATTGCCGGATAGGTTCAAAATGTCGCACATAGATCGCTTTGATGGCTCAGGCGATCCTATGGTTCATCTGAGGCTATTCTCAGATATTTTGTGCCCAATGGGCTTGACTAGACTCCAGAAACTATCACTCTTTGGTCGGACCCTGTCGAGTATTACGGCCATTTGGTATGCCAAGCTAGAGGACTCAGTGAAAAGGAGTTAGGAGGAGATCGTTGAGGCCTTTCTCACCTAATATTCATACAATACCCAGATCGAGGTCACGACTCGTGATCTTGAGGCGACCCGACAGGAGCTGAAGGAAGGCTTTTCTGACTTTGCCACTCGATGGAGGGCCAAGGCCTCTATGATTACAACTCGGCCACTCGAAAGGATCAGATAAGGATGGTTGTGCGCAACCTGCAACCCAAGCTGATGCAGAAAATGATCGTCTTACCCCTCCCCATCTTTGTTGACTTGCACGAGATAGGGGTGCAGATTGAAGATGCCATGAAGCAAGGTCTGATCGACCAGGAAGAGGATCAGTCCAAGAGGGCGTTTACAAGTAGTAGTGCAGCTACAAGTAGTAGTGCAGCCGCAAGAACTTCTGATGTGGGCATGGTCACCACCACCACCCCAAAAACAGCCACACCCTTCACTGATGCGTCCGAAACCACCTCTCAACCAACAAACTATCCACCTCGAGGCAAGAGGGTTTTTACCCCACTTTATATGCCTTTGTCTAAAGCTCTAGGGGTCCTACTCAGGAAAGGACATCTCAAACTGTTAGAACAACGACCTCTACCCGATCCTCTCCCTCCAAAGCATGACCTGACTAAATACAGTGCCTTTCATTAGCAGCGAGGTCACGACACTGACTTCTGCTTTAGACTATGTCATGAGATTCAAGATCTCATTGACAACAAGGTGATCGCGTCTCCCGACAAGCTAAATATCACTACCAACCCACTCCCACCACATAACCAAGCTCCACCACCCAAGCAAATCAACTTGATCCAAACCACAGCCATCCCGTATGACCCTAGCATATACATCACACCCTCCAGCGTGCCTAAGCCTGAGGTGTTCATCCCAGATAGCACGGATTTGTGCATAATGAGCACCTCTCTAACCCAGCCCAAGCCAATGGTGGTGATTGTTGAAGATAGAACTGGGGTGACCTTGGAGCAGAATGGGAATGTTGGTTCAAAACTTGAGGGATCTGCGAGCTTAACTGAGGAAGCATACAACCCGTGCGGTTATATTGTGCCAACAGATCAGGCTAAGCCGAGAGTAGAGTTGTCAACTGGAGTAGAGATTGATGTGGTCCAGGAGGACGGACCGAGTCAAGGGCTAGATGACCTAGTAGAGTTGGAGGAGGACATTGCCAATTGTAGATGTCCCCGAACGCCCCGAGAGGGTAAGGTCCCGTTCCGTTCGTTTTGCGGGTCTACTACAATTCGGACTCAAATTGTCACGGTTCTTAATCTGAACCAAAGAGTCCAAATCTGGCAAATCGTTTTGAGAAAACAGAGTTTTAGAAAAAGAAGTGCCAAAAGATGGACTGCTTTGCCAGATACAGAGTCGCCACCTAAATATTTTATTTTGGGGAATTTAGGAATCCCTGACTCGGTGCCAAAGGCCACGTGTCCGTCATCACCAAAGTTACCTCGGCTCAGGAACTTGGGTACGATTGGGGAAGGTCAGCTATGAGCACCCCCTCTCGCCCGATCAAAGATCGGCCTCTACTAACCGTGATATCTTGTTTTGAAAGCATTATGTGTTCTTATTCCAGTTATTAGCCTAGAATTACTATGTTATGCGCACAGCAAACAAGTATAGACCAAATCGCTTAAATTGGAACAAAACATTTAAT
This sequence comes from Camellia sinensis, assembly GCF_055761805.1. Classification (NCBI taxonomy): domain Eukaryota; kingdom Viridiplantae; phylum Streptophyta; class Magnoliopsida; order Ericales; family Theaceae; genus Camellia; species Camellia sinensis. The sequence continues at coordinate 173,566,367 of NC_138962.1, read as the reverse complement.
GTTTGTTATGAAAATGGTTCGCTACTCGCAAGTAGGCTAAAATGCAGGTTTTGCCACCCTCAAGTGGGCTTTTAGAAAAGATGGTTTTGCCACTATCTAGTGGGCTTAAAACTCACAATTTTTAATGAATTATTCCAATTTAGGCAATTCAACCTCCATCCACAGGCATTCAAGTAGTAATATCATGTAAACATATAGCCGCATGGCAAGCATACTGTCATGTTAACATTCACACTCATGCGAGATGCTAAAGCATAAAACTTACAGAGTACTCCAAGCCAAAACAGAAACTAGTTAGTAATCACATGCATAATCCTAGTTCATGTTAAAAATGGCTAGTGCAACACATGCAAAGATACAATCTAGACAGGCTCGGCTATTCTAAGATGGCATATGATGATGATACAACTAACACGTATTCAACTTGGAATTGAAGTACAATACAGTTAGTATGATGCGCCGAGCCTGATACATGCAAGACAAATGTATGGATGCACGCATGCATAGCATAAGGTATGCTAAATTAAATATGCCCTAACACTAACCATCGAAAGCAGGTAAGTAAAAGGGAGAAAGAAGTGGGGATTGGAAGACATGCACACACGCACCCACACTTATTACAAATTCGCCCTCGCTCGGAGGGACCAAAAGAATAATACAATTAATTAACTACGAGCTAAGTAATTATTACAGTCCGTTAACTAGTTAAGCAAATTAACTAATCTAGGAAAACAGTAAACAACCTTGGGAAGAGGGCCTCATGCAATGTATGCGCGGTTCCGCTCGGAAAGTCACAGCCATGCACAAGTTGCCTCCACTTTGACTGTTATCCTCCTCTGAAGACTGCACAAGTCCTAGGGTTGCTTCTCTGAATGCTTCGGAACATCACCGGCTAAGGGGATTTGCCACCGGCCATGTAGAATGACCACCGGCCTCTGATTGAGATATCGGCCACGGATGGATGGCCGGTCGGCACTACATATGGCCGGTCGGCCAAATCTTCCTGCAGAATCTGTTTTGACAGCAGCAGAGGGCAAAACATGGCATGGCAATGCATTTCAAGCAATGCTTTCACCAACCACACTCCTTTCTCGGACCACCAATTGCGCATTTCAATGTGTGATGACCCAAAGAACCAAAGTATGCAATTTCAATGTAGAATGAGATGCACATAAACAAACAATGAACTCAACCTCTATCATACTCAATTCAAGAGGCAAAGTATTCATACCAATGTAATGCAACCTAGGCATGTGAGCTAAGTGTGCAACATGATCATGCAAACAACAAAACCATATGCAATGGGCCATGAACTAAACAAGTAAGCACGCAAGGCATATAACATCAATGTTAATGACACACATGCAACAGCATGAAAGGCATAACACATGTAAATATGCAAAGCAACTCAACACAAGAAGCATGCCAAATGCAATGGCACTTAAACATACAACATGTTAATAGACTAAGTACCTAAACATACAAACATGTATAGCATGCAACAACATGCCAAAGGAATGGTCCTAAACTAATTTGGACAGCTCTCTACTAGGTCCAAAACAGTGGCCACAATGATGCAAGTGAGGCAACAAAATACATGGAATGCATGCACAATGCATTAACCAAGCTTAAGGCACAAAAATGCAACTCTACCAAAGCATGGCAAGGAGGAAATACGACATACAATGGTGCATGTTCCAGATTTGAAATGGCATACAAAATGACTCCAAAATGACCCCAAAACATTAAAACACTACCATTTAAGCATGCAAGAAGCTTCAAAACTCAAAGCTAGGCATGGGCATTGCACTACAAGCATGCATAACAAGCATTATTTGACCATGAGGCATGAAAATAGTGCTACGGCAGTCCAAAACATGCATGAAATCAGTTCAAGGCATGGCCAAAAAGTGTTAACATGAAGGGCCAAAACAACATGCAACATAGGCTAGTAAACATGGTTTACACTACATGTATATGAAGCACAAGAGAGGTCACCAAACCAGCCCAAAACAGTAACATGGTATGTTAAATAAGCCCCAAAAACCCATGGAAACAAGGTCCACACATGCTAGAATGGGTTGTTCCTTTGAAAGGCCAACAAGAGGGTTACTCTACACATGCAATAAGGACATTCAACAAGACCAAACCAACTCTGGAAATGGCTTATGGGGGTCCTAAAACCCACTGAAAAATGCTTGAAACTAGGGTTGGAAGCATGCAAATAGGAGCCCCTTTGGAAGGCCAAAAAGGGCAACAAACAAGGCAACAAGGGAGAGGGTCACCCCTCTCCTTCTTAGGACCTTAAACCACCATCCTCACCACTGAAATCCCTCAAGATTTCAGTGGTGAGGAGGCCCAAACAAGGTGGTCCCGGAGCTCACCAAAATCACACAAAAATAGGGCCAAACAAGGCCTAAGAGGGGGTAAACGGCCCCAAACACAAAAGTGGTCTCGCTGAAGTATCTTAAAAACAAAAAAACAGAACTTTTTTATGTTATACACAAAGCCCAAATCCACAAGCAAGACAGGCTAAAAGGGTGTGCAAAAAGGGGGAATAAAGAGGGGAAATGGGTTACCTTTGAAGACCAGCAAGAACCAGCAGCCTTTAGACCCAAAAATGCAACCCTCAACCTCTGAAAACAAGCTCCAAGAACCTCCAAGTGATGATGGAAGTGTGTGGCTATGAAGTGGTGTGCAATAGGCCAAGAACAAGACCCTTTTGCACCCTCTAACCCACACAAATGTAGAGAGAGAGGGAGATATAGAGAGGGAGTGATATATATATCATATATATCTGATTTTTCTAACCCCTAAAATGGAAGGAGAGGCTCTCCTTATATAGAGAAACCAATGGGGCAAAGCTTCTCTTAGAAGCTTTGAGCAAAAAGGCCAAGCTTCTTGGAGAAGCTAGGCAAAGGGGTCAAGAGGTTCAAGCTTCTTCAAGAAGCTTTAAAAAAAGGGGTCAAGCTTCTTGGAGATGCTAAAATAAGGTCAAGCTTCTTGGAGAAGCTAAAAAAGGATCAAAAGGTTCAAGCTTCTTGGAGAAGCTAAAAAAGGTTCAAAAGGGTCAAGCTTCCTCAAGAAAAGGTCTCGGTCAGGACAAGTGGCCGATTGATCAAAAACAGTGGCCGGCCGACCAAACACAATGCTGACCGACCATCAATAGTGCCGACCGGCCATCACTAATGGCCGGTGGCAAGGAAACAAGGCCGGTGGCCTCAAGCCATGGCCGGTGAGGTGTGGGGATGGCCTACAAGCTACTTCCCACCCTCAGAAGCAAAACAACAAGTGTTTGGTGCAAAACCAGACACAAAACAGTCGAGTCGAGGGATCCTGAGGTAGGGCGCGTAGCCGAGACCTCCGGGAACTCAAGACGAACACGAACAAGGATGATCACCGAGTGTTCAAACAATGACGTCCAAGTCTTAAGGACGGTCAAAAATGGGGTGTCTACAGTTGCCCCTCTTTAACAGAACTGAAAAGTCATAAAAATGACGGGAGTGAATGTTAAAGCCCAGAGACGACCCATTTTTGACAAGGCCGAAGACTTAGACAAAGCATACAAGCTACAGATAAAGATATGCGCCCGAAGGCAGGGGCAAAATGCAACACAATGCACAAAGCCGAGCATAACTTATGATCATGCAAGAAACATAGGGACGTATCCCGGTGTTTCGGAAAGGTATAAGCATTGGAACGTATTCCAAATGCCCTTAACCAAAGAGGGAGAAACATAGGGACGTATCCCGATGTTTCGAAACGAAGGAGAAACATAGGGACGTATCCCAGTGTTTCAGAGTTGTTCAAGCACCGGAACGTATTCTGAATGCTCTTAACCCAAGAGGGAGAAACATAGGGACGTATCCCAGTGTTTCGGAATGGTAGGAGAAACATAGGGACGTATCCCGGTGCTTCGGAAAAGGAGAAGAACCATAGGGACGTATCCCGGTGTTTCAGAAAAGAAGAAGAAACATAGGGACGTATCCCGGTGTTTCGGAAGGAAGGAGAAACATAGGGACGTATCCCGGTATTTCAGAAAGGAAGAAGAAACATAGGGACGTATCCCGGTGTTTCAAAAAGGAATGAGAAACATAGGGACGTATCCCAGTGTTTCAGAATGAAGAAGAAACATAGGGACGTATCCCGGTGTTTCCGAAAGAAGGAGAAACATAGGGACGTATCCCGGCGTTTCGAAGAGAGAGAAACGTAGGGACGTATCCCGGTGTTCCGCAAGGAATGAGAAACATAGGGACGTATCCCAGTGTTTCGGAAGGAATGAGAAACATAGGGACGTATCCTGGCATTTCGAAGAGAGAGAAACGTAGGGACGTATCCCGGTGTTCCACAAGGAATGAGAAACATAGGGACGTATCCCGGTGTTTTGGAAGGAATGAGAAACATAGGGACGTATCCCGGCGTTTCGAAGAGAGAGAAACGTAGGGACGTATCCCAGTGTTCTGCAAGGAATGAGAAACATAGGGACGTATCCCGGTGTTTCGGAAAGAAGGAGAAGAAACATAGGGACGTATCCCGGTGTTTCAGAACAAGGAGGGGAAACATAAGGACGTATCCCAGTGTTTCCGAGAGGAATAAGAAACATAAGGACGTATCCCGGTGTTTCGAAAAAAAAGAAGAAACATAGGGACGTATCCCGGTGTTTCAGAACAAGGAGGGGAAACATAAGGACATATCCCAGTGTTTCCGAAAGGAATGAGAAACATAGGGACGTATCCCGGTGTTTTGAAAAAAGAGAAGAAACATAAGGACGTATCTCGGTGTTTCAGAACAAGGAGGGGAAACATAAGGACATATCCCAGTGTTTCCGAATAAGAGAGCGTGCATACCAATGCAAGTGGAATGTGCGTGACAACGCAACTGAAAAGGTGCACGACAGTGCAAATATAATGTGCATAACAATGCAGGTGCAACGGTGCATAACAATGCTACATAGATGTGCATAACAATGCAATGAATGGAGTGCGTAACAATGCGAGAAATGGTGTGCATAACAATGCGACGAATGTGTAACTTAAAAAGCGCGTTTGAAACAAAATGCCGAATGAGGAAATACAAGCCTTAATGAGACCAAATCCAAATGCGACCTCCGATTTACCTCTCGAAGGGGTTTGTAACACACTCCGCCTGAAAAGGGGACACCCTGTTTATATTGGCGAGAGGTAACATCTGCTGCTGCTTTAATTGCCATTCTGACTTGAAGCAGACTTAAGCTTGGAGTAGAGGCACACTCATTCTTCGGAACACTGACAAGGCCTGAAGAGGTACATCCGGAGTACAATCATGGAATTTGCTGAAGGTGAAACACACTCAGATGCTTTGATTTTTCCTCTTTTCTTTTGCTTTGTAGTCTGGAACCCATATAGCTTCAAATAGGTCCTTGTTTTACTGTTCTTGCATGACCTGGGTTGAACCCTGCGGTTTTAAGAAAGAACAAATCTTGTTTTGCACAAACGTGAAGAATGGCACAGCACTCTAAGCACAAAGCGATTTTATTTTTGAAGTTAAGATATGAGTTCTTAACCGGGTATTGAGCCTACGACTGAACATAGCGCACTATGACTCAACAACGGAAAACAAAAGGTAAACAACCTAACCACATCGAGACACGCTCGGAACGACTCAAAGCAAGAATCGAGACAAACAAGACAAAAGACACGACACACAGACGTGCACAGGGAGCCTGTTTCACCGGGTATTGTTTCCCACCCTTTCTCATTTGTGATCCTCACATCACTCGGCCCTCAAGCTCTATTTTTCTGAAAAAGCCATTTTCTCACTTTTTCTCTCAGCGCACATCTCTCTATTCTTCAATCTCTCATTTTTTATCCCTCCCCTAGGTAGTTGATGAATAAAGAGACAGTTGTGGGCTCTTGCCCCTAGCATTTCGCTAGATTCTTTTTCTTGTTCACAACAGTGAGTTTCTTCCACAGAGGGGCTGCGCTACAATTGGGTGTGTAGCAAATCTGCAGCTGACATCGGTTGACGATGCTCTGCTGGGGATTTTGGACATGGTCAGATCTGTCCAGATAAGGGAGTGGAATATCTTGTCCCATTCCAGTTCGTGCTTCGCACTTAGCTTGATACCTCGTTGCTTGGAGGATGAAAGAGCTTTCAGCCCTTTGTTGTTGACTTCAGTTGTGCCCTCTTTCCGGCAGGTATATATGGTGCCTTTCTTGGCAAGTATGTTAATAATGGGGAAAAGACAGAACACCTAACTCAACTGTGCCCCTAGTTCATCATTTTGACCATTTTTTGTTTTGGTTTTCTATTAAAACAATTTTGACCAGAATGAGAGTCAGATTAACATACTTGTTCAATTTTCTGATTTAAAATCATGCAAGTCAAGCTATGAGTACTGAAAATTTTCCTTTTTGGATCCAAGAAATGGTCCAGTTTTTTTTTTTTTTTTTTAATTGGAATACTTTTTGAGAAAATCAGTCAACCTCTGTAAAAATTCTCAAAAACTATTTTTGCAAACGGCCAATGCTCAACAAGCACGGAACCTACTCTTGAGATGCACAACCTCAGATTCGAAGGAAAATTGCCCCTTGCTTGAAGAGAGCTGCACGGCAACAGAAAGTTACCCCTTGTTTGAATGGCACCACGGCACACTGTATGGCAACGGAAAGTTGCCCCTTGTTTGGATAGCATCGCAGCGCATTGCAATCAGTCCTCAGAGTGACGATGACAACCGAACTCTCGGATACAAAGAAGGCAAAGATGATCAAAACCATTACATGGACACAGTTGATTTTGAAATGTTTTACGGCTGGACTTCAGAATGAAGTTGCCTACGTATCCCAAAGATGGGAATCAAGCCTCACGTAGTTCGGGGTAAGGTACACTCGGGTATTATCCTCTCCTTTTTAGGCTCTAACTTTTGCCAAGGCGCCCGTTGCGGGTTTTCGACCTTGCGAGCTTTGTTCTTCTTTTCTTTTCAATTTTTTTCATTTCTTTTTTCTCTTCTTTTTTTTTTTTGCATTTTTTTTTCTTTCCTTTTTCTTTTCTTTTGCATTTTTTTTTGCTGTTTTTTGTATTTTTCTCTTGCTCTAACTTTTGCCTGGGTCGCCCTTCCGGGTTTTCGGCCCAACGAGCCTCTCAAAGGGTAAAAGTGTAATCAAGTCCATGTCCAATGGTTTTAGGGTTTTGAAGCCATCCGTATCCAGGAGAGTGGCTGTTGTATTGATTTACTGAAGGATCCATCTTCGGCTCTTCGAGCATATCTGATATTTTTGCCCCTAGTTTGAGGGGGGGCTTCTGATCTAGCTTTACAAGCTTCCTTTGATCTGATCTTCTTGATCTGACTTTGGTGCCTCTTGTTCGAGGGCTGCTTCAAAATGGCCACACAGGCCTCACGTTGTGGTTGACCGTTGAACGTTCTGAACTCAGGTTCAAGGTTTGAAAGTGAGGGGTTGAATCTCGAGGCTGAGAGCGATCCTAAGCTGTACAATCTCAAGAGCGATCCCACACAAGTCTTCGCAGGACCGCGCAAAATATTTTTTGAAATTTTTCAAGAAAACGACAAATCGCTCGCGTCGAAGATAGTGTAGAACCAATCTGGATCAAGCCAGGGTCCTTCTCAGTACTCACGTCAACAAGCATGATCTCAACCATTAAGGGCTTAGCATGCCTCTCTTTCTCTTAATTGATCAAGTTTTGCAAAACCTGAGGAATTCCTTCCTCTTCGTTTTTATCACAATGTTTCGAAAAAAGTTTTGAAAAACTTAGGTCATTACAATGACTTCAAAGGCACAGAAAAGGCAGGCGAAGAGCACTGTCATTTCATTCAAACTTCTGGCACAACTGGCACACGGCAGAAGCAAACACAAGAGTGTGAAAATCACTGCTGTTCCATTCAAATCTGTTGGCATAACTGGCTCTAAGGAAGAAACAGACTCAAAAGAAAGCAAAAAAGACAAACACCAAAACAAGCAAGTGATGTTCGAGGTAACATCCCCGAAATCACTCGACTCTAACAAAACAAGACTGACTCAACACAACAAGACAGACCCGACTGACTCAGTATGGAAAGACTGACTTAATACAAAATGACAAGACTGACCCAATACCCAAGTCAGAAAGTACAAAACTAACATTCGCAAATGCTCAAAACAATGCGTGCCAAACGCCACATCTTGGAATAAACTGAACGCTGCCCGCAGGTGGTTCATCCCTCGATCACATCACATTATCCCCCACAAGTTCACTGATTAAGTGCCGATAGACTTTGCAGGACCTGGTGCGGGGATGACCCTGTTGTCAATCAAATTTTGTATCTCGTGACGGAGACGGACGCAACTGTCGGTGTCATGACCGGTCTGTTGATGAAAAGCACAGTACTTAGTCAGGTCATGCTTTGGAGGGAGAGGATCGGGTAGAGGCCGTTGTTCCAACGGTTTTAGATGTCCTTTGCTGAGTTGGACCCCTAGGGCTTTAGACAAAGGCATATAGAGTGGGATGAAATCCTTCTTGCCTCGGGGTAGATAGTCTGAAGTTCGGGGGTTTGAAGTGGATGTACCAACAAAGGGGGTGGCCACTCTTGGTGTGGTGGTACTGACCATGCCCACTTTAGAAGATCTTGCGATTGCATCACCGCTAGTGGTCGCAGTTGAATTGCGAGAAAATGCCCTCCTAGGCTGTTCCTTTTCTTGTTCAATAAGGCCCTGCTTCATAGCGTCCTCGATCTGTACTCCCATCTCATGCAAATCTGAAAAGGTAAGGAAGGGGAGCATGATCATTTTCTGCATTAGTTTGGGTCGGAGGTTGCGCACAACCATCCATATTTGATCCTTATCCGTTGGCCTAATGGTCATCATTGAGGCCTTGGCCCTCCAGCGGGCCACAAATTCCGAAAAGCTCTCCTTTGGCTCTTGGCGGGTGACTTCAAGATCACGAGTTGTGACCTCAATCTGTGCATTGTAGGAATATTGATCACTGAAGGCCTCAGCCATCTCCTCCCAATTCTGTTTCACAGAGTTCTCTAATTTTCCATACCAGATTGCGGCTATCCCAGACAGGGTCCGGCTAAACAATGATAGCTTCTGTAATCTGGTGAGACCCATCGGCCTTAGTATGTTCGAAAACAGCCGCAAATGTACCATGGGATCCCCAGATCCATCAAAGCGGTCGATGTGCGGCATCTTAAACCTGTCCGGCAGCGTCACAGCCGAGTCTGTATACCCGTCTTCAATGTCAGGAATGGAGTGGGCCCCCTGAGACTTCTTGAACAATTTCTCAAGCTTGTTCACTTTCAATGCTGTGGGGTCTGTCTCGATATCAAAGGGGGGGTCTGGTAGGTTGGTGAGTGTTTTAGATAGCTGGGGTAGAACCGAGGGCAGAGCTGGCCTTGTCGGAATGTCCGTATCTTCCTGGACATTAGCTGTCTCCCCGATTGTTGGAACTCTTGGTGGGGGAGGAGCCTGGTGTGAAGTAGATACTCCAGTTTGCTGCTCTAACCTAGCAATTGTCTCTGCCTGTTGGGCTATGACCACAGCCTGTTGCTTGGTGAATTCTGCTTGATGGACAGCGTCTTGCTGCATGGCTTTCATACTATCTTGGAGTTGGCGCACCATCTCTTCCATTCCCGCCATACTGCCCTGATCTAACTGATCTATCGGTATATCTGTCTCTGTGGTAAAAGCAGATATCTCAACCCAACCGCACACAGGTGAGATGGATAATAACTGCTGATCCGAAGACTGTTGAACTGATGATCTGTGCTTGACTGGCCTTTTACTCTGCCTCTGGCAAAGGAACACTAATTGCCCTTGAACTGAATCTCTGACCTGACAAAGTCTATCAGCACAAGTCCGATGAACCTCAGGGGATATCGGAGCCTTCTGAAGCTATGGTTCTAGGACTACCTAGCAAAAGGGGAAAACGGAGAGCATCTCAGCCTGATTTCACCATAACCCATATGAGCAAAGCTGAATGACTGTGCCCCCCTACAGAATTCTGCCCCAAAATTCTGCCTGTAAACCGATACCCTCAGGTAAAACTGATTCTCAAAATACTGAACTGGTGCCCGCAGGCCTGATACCCAAACTTGCAAACTGATACATGCATTCCCTGTAGAGGCCAACTCTAAAGCACATAACAGATAAGTGAGAGCCAAAACACCCCTATGTTGGGGTAGGGTTTCCATGTCCTATTTTGTCAAGAGCTAGGGTTTCACTACGCACGCAGCGGTTTCAAATAACCTATCGGGTAAGCAACCTGTCCTAGTTTGGAATGGTCACTATGGATTCCGAATATGCATTAGGTCGAATGGTCGAAAAGGGTGCCCTGGTATAACCGGGGTTTGTGTTCCCATACTGTCAGAGCCCACAACCGGTCAGCTTTATGGCATGCTTTGACAAAGTCAAGCCTCCGGCAAACCGTTCAGGAATGGCAAATGGCAAACACGGTGTCTTAGGCTCACCAATGCACATGCAATGCAAAGAGACACATAAATGAAATCAAAACAGGATATCATGAGTTCGAGTCAAGCCCTCTAAAGTCCCCAACAGAGTCGCCAGAAACTGTAGATGTCCCCGAACGCCCCGGGAGGGTGAGGTCCCATTCCGTTCATTTTGCGGGTCTACTACAATTCGAACTCAAATTGTCACGGTTCTTAATCTGAACCAAAGAGTCCAAATGTGGCAAACCGTTTTGAGAAAACAGAGTTTTAGAAAAAGAAGTGCCAAACATGGACTGCTTTGTCAGATACAGAGTCGCCACCTAAATATTTTATTTTGGGGAATTTAGGAATCCCTGACTCGGTGCCAAAGACCACGTGTCCGTCATCACCAAAGTTACCTCGGCTCAGGAACTTGGGTACGATTGGGGAAGGTCAGCTATTCTAGATAGGCTCGGCTATTCTAAGATGCAACTAGTTAGTGCAACACATGCAAAGATGCAATCTAGACAGGCTCGGCTATTCTAAGATGGCATATGATGATGATACAACTAACACGTATTCAACTTGGAATTGAAGTACAATGCAGTTAGTATGATGCGTCGAGCCCGATACATCCAAGACAAATGTATGGATGCACGCATGCATAGCATAAGGTATGCTAAATTAAATATGCCCTAACACTAACCATCGAAAGCAGGTAAGTAAAAGGGAGAAAGAAGTGGGGATTGGGAGACATGCACACACGTACCCACACTTATTACAAATTCGCCCTCGCTCGGAGGGACCAAAAGAATAATACAATTAATTAACTACGAGCTAAGTAATTATTACAGTCCGTTAACTAGTTAAGCAAATTAACTAATCTAGGAAAACAGTAAACAACCTTGGGAAGCAGGCCCCATGCAATGTATGCGCGGTTCCGCTCGGAAAGTCACAGCCATGCACAAGTTGCCTCCACTTTGACTGTTATCCTCCTCTGAAGACTGCACAAGTCCTAGGGTTGCTTCTCTGAATGCTTCGGAACATCACCGGCTAAGGGGATTTGCCACCGGCCATGTAGAATGACCACCGGCCTCTGATTGAGGTATCGGCCACGGATGGATGGCCGGTCAGCACTGCATATGGCCGGTCGGCCAAATCTTCCTGCAGAATCTATTTTGACAGTAGCAGAGGGCAAAACATGGCATGGCAATGCATTTCAAGCAATGTTTGCACCAACCACACTCCTTATCATGTTTATGGCTCAAAGGAGCATGGTACTTGATTCTCGGACCACCAATCGCGCAGTTCAATGCGTGATGGCCCAAAGAACCAAAGTGTACAATTTCAATGTGGAATGAAATGCACATAAACAAACAATGAACTCAACGTCTATCATACTCAATTCAAGAGGCAAAGTATGCATGCCAATGTAATGCAACCTAGGCATGTGAGCTAAGTGTGCAACATGATCATGCAAACAACAAAACCATATGCAATGGGCCATGAACTAAACAAGTAAGCACGCAAGGCATATAACATCAATGTTAATGACACACATGCAACAGCATGAAAGGCATAACACATGTAAATATGCAAAACAACTCAACATAAGAAGCATGCCAAATGCAATGGCACTTAAACGTACAACATCTTAATAGACTAAGGGCTCGTTTGGGAGCAGGCTAATTTAGTAACTTTTTGACTATTTGGCTAAAATATGAGCTAAAAAAAACTAGTATGTTTGGGATGACTTTTTGGCTTTTTACGAAAAGATGTGCAAAAAGTAGAGAGAAAAGAGAATCTTTGACTTTTTGGTATGGGTTGTTGGCTTTTTGGCTAATTTAGTAACTTTTTGGCTTTTTGACTAAAATGGAGGGTTCCCAAACAAGGCCTAAGTACCTAAACATACAAACATATATAGCATGCAACAACATGCCAAAGGGATGGTCCTAAACTAATTTGGACAACTCTCTACTAGGTCCAAAACAGTGGCCACAATGATGCAAGTGAGGCAACACAATACATGGAATGCATGCACAATGCATTAACCAAGCTTAAGGCACAAAAATGCAACTCTACCAAAGCATGGCAAGGAGGAAATACGGCATACAATGGTGCATGTTCCAGATCTGAAATGGCATACCAAATGACTCCAAAATGACCCCAAAACATGAAAACACTACCATTTAAGCATGCAAGAAGCTTCAAAACTCAAAGCTAGGCATGGGCATTGCACTACAAGCATGCATAACAAGCATTATTCGACCATGAGGCATGAAAGCAGTGCTAAGGCAGTCCAAAACATGCATGAAATCAGTTCAAGGCATGGCCAAAAAGTGCTAACATGAAGGGCCAAAATAACATGCAACATAGGCTAGTAAACATGGTTTACACTACATGTATATGAAGCACAAGAGAGGTCACCAAACCAGCCCAAAATGGTAACATGGTATGTTAAATAAGCCCCAAAAACCCATGGAAACAAGGTCCACACATGCTAGAACGGGGTGTTCCTTTGAAAGGCCAACAAGAGGATTACTCTACACATGCAATAAGGACATTCAACAAGACCAAACCAACTCTGGAAATGGCTTATGGGGGTCCTAAAACCCACTAAAAAATGCTTGAAACAAGGCTTGCAAGCATGCAAATAGGAGCCCCTTTGGAAGGCCAAAAAGGGCAACAAACAAGGCAACAAGGGAGAGGGTCACCCCTCTCCTTCTTAGGACCTCAAACCACCATCCTCACCACTGAAATCCCTCAAGATTTCAGTGGTGAGGAGGCCCAAACAAGGTGGGCCCAGAGCTCACCAAAATCACACAAAAATAGGGCCAAACAAGGCCTAAGAGGGGGTAAACGACCCCAAACACAAAATTGGTCTTAATTAAGTATCTTAAAAACAAAAAAACAGAACTTTTTTATGTTATACACAAAGCCCAAATCCACAAGCAAGACAGGCTAAAAGGGTGTGCAAAAACGGGAAATAAAGAGGGGAAATGGGTTACCTTTGAAGACCAGCAAGAACCAGCAGCCTTTAGACCCAAAAATGCAACCCTCAACCTCTGAAAACAAGCTCCAAGAACCTCCAAGTGATGATGGAAGTGTGTGGCTATGAAGTGGTGTGCAATAGGCCAAGAACAAGACCCCTTTTGCACCTTCTAACCCACACAAATGTAGAGAGAGAGGGAGATATAGAGAGGGAGTGATATATATCATATATATCTAATTTTTCTGACCCCTAAAATGGAAGGAGAGGCTCTCCTTATATAGAGAAACCAAGAGGGCAAAGCTTCTCTTAGAAGCTTTGAGTAAAAAGGCCAAACTTCTCTTAGAAGCTTGGAGCAAAAAGGCCAAGCTTCTTGGAGAAGCTAGGCAAAGGGGTCAAGAGGTTCAAGCTTCTTCAAGAAGCTTTAAAAAAAGGGTCAAGCTTCTTGGAGATGCTAAAAAAGGTCAAGCTTCTTGGAGAAGCTAAAAAAAAAGGTCAAGCTTCTTGGAGAAGCTAAAAAAAGGTTCAAAAGGGTCAAGCTTCCTCAAGAAAAGGTCTCGGTCAGGACAAGTGGCCGATTGATCAAAAACAGTGGCCGACCGACCAAACACAATGCCGACCGACCATCAATAGTGCCGACCGGCCATCACCAATGGCCGGTGGCAAGGAAACAAGGCCGGTGGCCTCAAGCCATGGCCGTTCAGGTGTGGGGATGGCCTACAAGCTACTTCCCACCCTCAGAAGCAAAACAACAAGTGTTTGGTGTAAAACCAGACACAAAACAGTCGAGTTGAGGGATCCTGAGGTAGGGCGCGTAGCCGAGACCTCCGGGAACTCAAGACGAACACGAACAAGGATGATCACCGAGTGTTCAAACGATGACGTCCAAGTCTTAAGGACGGTCAAAAATGGGGTGTCTACACCAATCTGCAGTTCTTTAGCGAGCAGGATTCAGGGGATGTGAGCGTTAACTGGTTTGACCTGAATGGAGCGACAGATGCTACAGGGTGGCTCAGTGACGAGCCAAATGTTGTTGAGGATTCTCATCCGAAACAGGGACAGTAAGAAACTGGAACATCTACAGTGCCCAGAATGGTCGAGAATAAGGAAGAATTACCGGAGAGCACCGGTACGAAGAATTTTGCTCTGGACTTGGGCAGTTGTGTACAGCCGACATAGAGCAAGAGGCGGTGCTGAAGCGGTTTGAGCAAGAGAAGATCGAGAATGATGATAGGGCTAGAAAAGCCAAGGCACCTGAGGGCGCAGAACGTGTTGAGAGCACGGGAATAGCTACAGTAGAACTGGACAACTGTCTGTCGGTTGCCGAGGGCATGTTGTGGGAAGACGACGATTTGTGTCTAGCCCATACAGATGAAGACTGGGGACAGAACCTCCCAGATGAAACTTTGTATATTAAGGAGGTTGACCATATGACCCAAAGTGGGCGATACTTCAAGCCCCCACATTTGGACCAGCCGGAGGCGTCCGAGAAAGACAAAGAAGCAAAAAAGTAAAAAGACAAACTGCTAGAGGAGGAAGCTGTGTTAAAATAGTTAAAGAAAATTCAAGCAGACATCTCCATCTGGGGACTGCTTATAGCCTCGAGGGTGCATAGACAAGCCGTCCTTTCTGCCATGGGCAAGGCCAAGCTTTTGATTGATACAATGCCCGAGCAGTTGGTAGGGCTGGTTTTCCTAGGTAGAGCTTCACCGACCTTAACCTTCATGGACAAGGAACTACCGCCTAAGGGCTCTGATCATAACAAGCCGCTCTATATCTCTGTGGAGTACAAGGAGAAGTGAATACTGGTGGTCCTGGTTGACACGGGATCTGCAATCAATGTATGTCCATCACGAACGGCATATGTTATTGGGTTGAAGCCCGCAGATTTCGCACCAACAGCCCAAGTGATACGGGCTTACGACAACACCAGCCGGAAGGTGATGGGAACAGTATGGATTAAAACTCAGGTTGGCCCGAGCCAACAAGACATCGAATTTCATGTCTCAGATGTTCCATCCACCTTCAATCTACTCCTCGGGCGGCCGTGGCTACACCAGGCGAGGGCTGTCTTATAGCGATCCCGATTTTTCCTTTCTTTATTTACTATATTCCGGACTTGGTTCCGTGGATGTGTTGTTGTCTCATTCTCATTTCCATCCTTTACTCTTGGTATTTGAGTTTTAGGTTGTGTTGGGCAAGTTTGAAACAGGTTGGTTGAGCTTTCGTCCCCATTCTTGTTGCCCAGGTTTTTGGTGATCCGCTTAAGCGGGTCTTCTTGCACCCGAGCGGAGTTTGCATCCTTTCAGCATTTTGCGCATCTGCAAAAATACTGCATGTGTGTTTTTCACGCTCGAGCGGAGTTCTTTACGCTCGAGCGGGTCGAGCTTGAGCGGGTATCCTTGCGCTCGAGCGAGTGTTCGAAGTCTGTAATAATACTGGAGGAGCGTAATTTACGCTCGAGCAGGCTTTCCTTTGCACTCAAGCGGGTGGAGTTTGCAGTTGTGTCTCGGTGCTCGAGCGGGTATCCTTGTGCTCGAACAGGTCTAATTTTTGTGTTTGACGCTCGAGCATCCTATTCTCCGCTCGAGCGGGTCATACGCATATTAGCTCTGGACTGCGTTATTTCAGATCACTTTTCACACTCTTTCTCTCTCTCTTACTTTTCAAAAACCTATTTTAAGAGTTTCTCTTACTACATTTCAGCTTCTCTCTAAGGTTTGATCTAGTTTGAGTGATCTTCCACCCTTGTCCCTTTGTAAAAAGTGTAGAGCTTGGCTTGGGCTACCTTTCCATCCGAGAATCTTGAAGTTTTGAGCATTTTCGATTTTCTTCATCATTCCTTTGGGTCTCTCCATTTGAGGTAGGGATAACTACTCATTTTTATGATCTTTGACATAAACTATTAGTCATTTTGATTTAATGTTGAAGTTGGGAAACTTTGGGTGTTAGGGTTTCAAAATGTATGAAATGGGGTTTTGTTCTTTGGGCCAATACATGTGTATTTTGGGTTTCAAAAGGGGTTATTGTTGTTTGTTGTCGATATTTGAGCCTTTGGGTCAATGTTGAGGAAAGGGGGAGAAAGCCCTAATTTGTTAATATAAATTAATTTGTATAATTAATTTGGGAAAGTTATGGAAATGTGAAATTGAGTTGGGAATAATGAAATTGAGAATTTATAAGAATGAATGGTGGAGTTGGATTGATTAATCACTCACCCTTGAAAATATTGATAATTTACCTATTTATGCATTTATTATCTGTTTAGAAATAATTGCTTTGGGCTATCGGTGGAGGATAGTCATGATTATTGTAGACACTGCATGATGATTAGGTGAATTAAAACGAATCGGTTGAATATGTCATTGAAAATAAAGGTTGGAATAATACATCTAATTTGTGTATTGATTGAGCATGTATATGATAAACGTTTATATACATTGTATTGTGTGGGAGGAGATAGGGGATGTACTCCATGGTTTAGGAGGAGATAGGAGATGGACTCCTAAACCGGATGTTATTTGGGGAGGAGATAGGGGATGGACTCCATTGATACAACAAATATGTGTATCTATTGTGAAGCATGGAAGTGTTTTGATATAAGTGATATCACATTTGGAAATGAATTGTGGATAAAGAAAATGTTTTAACATGAGATGTAATCTCATTTAATTTGTTTGGCCAGGTTCTGAGCCATGTTTATTAATTGAAACTGTATAAGTAAAGGAAAGTGGAATGACACATAGATTATTTGTCATGGAACTGGATTGTTTGCATGTTGGCTTATGTGGGTTAAACATTTATCAAATGTTAATATTTTAATTATCGCTCATATTATGTTTAGCATATCTCTACTGGGCGTTGGCTCACACTATATGGGACATCATTTTCAAGTACATGTGATATGCCACCTCCAAGGACGTAGCTTGGAAGGCACAAGGCTGTTAGACCCTTTTGTTGTTCTTTTGTATTACATGTATATCAAGCCAAGGGCTTATTTGTGTAAAGAGTTAGAACTCTATTTTTGTTGAACCCAAGTGTTGATTTGGAAAGTTGTAAGCCCACAGGACATTTCTTTTGTTGTCAACATGTAGTACTTTTGGACTAAATACTCTGATGAATGGAAAAATGTTTATTTTCTCTTATGTTTATGGATGTCTCGAATGTATGATTTATTGGGTTTATTTTGAGGGCGTTACATGTCTCTTCCACCTTACACCAGATGCTGAAGTACCCCCACGGAAAGGGGGTAACAATAGTTTTTGGGAACTCTTCAATGCATCCACCACCAGAAGTTTCTACACAAATTTTGGAAATTGAGCACGACGCGGAGGATGTCTTTCTGTTGGGATTCACCTTGGCTGAGGCTCGGGTGGTATAGGACTTGCTAGCTGTTGATGAGGGGCTGTACATTAGTGCACAATCTCTTTACCTCATGAACAAGCTTCAACACATGCCCAGAATGGGACTAGAAAGGAGTGGCTAGAAAGGCGCCGCTACATTGGCTGAAGTGCCACACAACCCGTATACCTCTGGTTTAGGTCACTCGCCTACCAAGGAGGATTGGGCAAGGAAAGGAAGAGAGATGGCTGAAAGAGCCAAAGCCAAACAAGCCGGGAAGCATTATGAGTTAGTACATTGACCTATCCGAGGGACCCTAAACGGACGCTTCGTCCAGGAGGGGGAAGGTTTCCCGTTCTGTGACTTTTCAAAGCCATGACTGAATTCAGAGAGGCGGCGCTTGTCGGGTTTTGAGATCTTTTTTGACTTGCAACTGCCGGGGGATAAAGTTGCCGAAGAGCAGACTGACCCAACAGGTGTGGCTGAGCAGTGCAATGTGGATGAGTCCAGTGGCACAGATTTTGAGCTGGGAGTAGCGCTGGCCTGTCTCCTATCAGATCCTCAGATCTTACCAGAGTGCTCGGGGGATGATTTCTCAGTTTCCATGATCGGAGATGATTCGGCTGTGGGCCCTTCTTCCGGCATTCTGGATGCATCCATCGCACCCTTCCTCATCTGGCAATATGAGGAAGGCTTTTTATCTAGCAGTTATGGGTCAGGTAGTGAACCAGAATCTGATTCCACAGAGTCTATGGAGTCGAAATTAGATTCCAGTTCTTCTAAGTCTGAGTCAGGTATTCCTGGGAGTGATAACCCGGATGCCACTGTTCTGTCCAGGGCACCTTTTTCATTTTCTTTTGAGTCGGCTGTAACCGAAGAATCAGATGATTTGGAAGTTAATGAGAATGGTACTGTTGTGGCTTTTGAGTACTTTTCTGTGCCTTTAGTTTATTGCATAAATCAGGACTTTCAAAATTTTGATGAAAACGGCAAGGAAGAAATTCCTCCGATTTTGAAACACTTGATTGATCGAGAGCAGAAGCGGTTTGTTAAACCTTTGGTTGATGAAATCACCTCAATTAACGTTGGTACTGAGAAGGACCAGCGGCTGAACCAAATTGGATCCACGTTGTCTTCAGAGGAGCGCAAGCGCTTAGTTGCTTTATTAAAAGATTTCAAAGATATTTTTACGTGGTCCTACGAAGACATGCCTGGAATCGATCCTGAGATTGTATAGCACCGGATCCCTCTTGACCCAGAGGCCCGACCTGTTAAATAGAAGCTCCGAAGGATCCGCCCGGAATGGGCTCTGAAAATCAAAGAAGAGGTCACCAAGCAGATTGATGCAGGGTTCCTGTTGGTATCTGAATACCTTACCTGGTTGGCCAATATAGTTCCGGTGCCGAAGAAGGACGACAGGATTTGGGTATGTGTGGACTTCAGAGATTTGAACAAAGCCAGTCCGAATGACGACTTTTCTCTGCTGTATATCGACAAATTGGTGGACTTCACTGCGGGGCATGCGCGGCTCTCATTTATGGATGGGTTTTCAGGCTACAACCAGATATTTATGGCCCTTGAAGACAGAGAGAAGACTGTTTTCACTACCCCGCGAGGAACCTACTGCTATAGGGTGATGCCGTTCAATTTGAAGAATGCAGGGGCTACGTATCAACGGGCTGCAACCACGATCTTGCACGATATGATCCATAAAGAGGTTGAGGTGTACGTGGACGACATGATTGTCAAGTCCAAGGAAAGAGAGGGCCACTACACCGCCTTGAAGAAATTTTTCCAACAGATCAGAGAGTATCAGTTGTGGCTGAATCCTCAGAAATGTACTTTTGGTGTTACAGTAGGGAAAATGCTGGGGTTCTTGATCACACAAAGGGGCATCGAGGTCGATCCTTCCAAGATTAAGGCCATCTTAGAAATGCCACCACCAAGGATTGAAAAGGAGGTGCAAGGCTTTCTGGGTAAAGTGCAATTCATAAGATGGTTTATTGCAAAATTAACCTTGACTTGTGAACCACTGTTTGGTCTCCTAAAGAAAGGAAAGAAATTCCAGTGGGATGACCGATGCCAAGTCGCTTTTGAACAGATCAAGTAGTATCTTCAGAACCCGCTCGTGTTGTCACCTCCGGAGCCGAGGAAACTGTTGATATTGTATCTGTTAGTAACCGAAATGACAATGGGCTGCATGCTTGCACAAGAGTCTGAGGACAAAGTAGAGAATGCTATTTACTACCTGAGCAAGAAAATGCTAGAATACGAAAACCGCTACACTAAGCAGGAGAAGGCTTGTCTGGCTTTGGTATGGGCTACCAGGAAGTTGATGCATTACCTGTTAGCTCACTCCATAATACTGGTTTCAAGATTAGATCCCATCAAATATCTCTTTGAGAAACCAGCACTTATGCGTAGGCTAGCCCATTGGTTGCTTCTTCTCTCCGAATTTGATTTGAAGTACATGACGTGCAAGTCTGTGAAAAGGAGAGTGGTAGCGGAGTTCTTGGCCGATCACCCAGTAGAGGGAGATGAAGTAGTAGAGTATTTGTTCCTAGATGAGGCCATTCTACAAATTGAAGAAGATACCTGGACTATGTACTTTGACGGAGCATCTAACTAGTACGGGTATGGGATAGGGGTGCTGCTAATAGCACCCGACAATTCCCACATACCCTTAGCTTTCAAACTCCGGTTCAAGGTATCGAACAACGAAGCAGAGTATGAGGCATGTATTGCTGGACTAGAAGCCACCCTGGAACTAGGGGCAAAAAGGTTGGACATCATTGAGGACTCAAGCCTTGTTGTATCTCAAGCGAAAGGAGACTGGAAGGTTAAGGAAGAAAGAATGAAAATCTATCACCAAACCCTAGATGTTCTAATTCCCAGGTTTGAGAAGTTAACCTTCACCCATCTATTAAGAGAGAGCAACAGGTTCGCAGACGCTTCATTAACTCTATCTTCCATGATAGACATCCCTTTGGGAGTCCGGATGCATCCAATCATCATTCAACAGAGGTATGTGCTAGCCTATGAGCTGATTGCTGCCATAGATGATGTACAAGATCAAAACCCCTGGTATCATGACATCTAGAACTTCTTGGAAAAGGAGGCTTATCCACCAGGGGCAAATGCCAAAGACAAGAGGGCAATACGAAAAATGGTTACTCAGTTCATCATCTGCAGAGGTAAATTGTACAAACGGGGCCATCTTGGGATGCATAAACTGTGTGTTGATGCCGAAGAGTCGAAGTGCCTGATAGAGGCCATCTACGGAGGAGAATGCGAAGTGCACATGAGCAGGGTAATGCTAGCTTGGAAAATTGTAAGACAGGGTTATTATTGGTCAATCATGGAGGAGGATTGTATTGGCTTTGTTCGACGATGCCACAAATGCCAGATCCATGCAAATCACATGAACATTCTGCTGTCGAAGCTGTACAACATGACTTCGCCATGGCCATTTTCAGTCTGGGGGATTGATGTGATTGGGACAGTCACTCCGAAGGGGTCGAACGGGCATGAGTACATTCTGGTGGCGATAGACTACTTTACAAAGTGGGTCAAGGCCCAATCTTATGCAGTGCTGAAGGCATCACATGTTGCTAAGTTCATCAGGAATAACATTATCTGCCGGTATGGGGTCCCGAATGAGATTATTTCGGACAATGGTTCCCACTTCAAGAAGGAAGTGATCGACTTGTTGGAGAAGTACAACGTGGTTTTTCATAAGTCATCCGCATATAGGCCGCAAACCAACGGAGCAGTTGAGGCCGCCAACAAGAACATCAAACACATTTTGCAGAAGATGGTGGAAACCTACAGGGACTAGCCAGATAAGCTGTCATTTGCTCTCTGGGGTTATCGGACATCAATTCGAACTTCTACTGGGGAAACTCCGTATTCCTTAGTTTATGGGATGGAGGCTATTCTACCTATCGAAGTTGAGGTTCCATCGTTGCGGGTAATGGCTGAGTGCCAGATAGTTGAGGCAGATTGGCAGCAGAGCAAGTTCGAAGAACTCATGCGGTTCAATGAGAGAAGGCTGAAAGCACTGTACCACATTCAAGGTTATCAACGCAGGATTGCCAGGGCTTTCAACAAGAAGGTTAAGTCCAAGAACCTGAAAGAAAGGGATCTAGTGCTCAAAGACAACCGAGCTCCCATCCATGACCCTAGGGGCAAGTTCAGACCCAATTGGATTGGCCCTTACATCATCAAGTTTATCTGGTCGGGTGGAGCTATCATTCTGATGGATTTAGATGGCCTTGAGTTCTCACAGCCGATCAACATGGACAAGTTGAAAAAATACTATCCCTGAGTGGCTCGCTAGGTCAAAAACCTGAAAGGGCGACCTAGGCAAAAGTTAGAGCACAAAAAAATTTGAAATAAGAAAAACTGAGCTCGCAAAGTTGAAAACCCAGAAAGGGCGGCCTTGGCAAAAGTTAGAGCACAACAGGAGAGTGTTAAGACACGAGTGAACTTGAACCAAACTACGTAAGGCTTGATTCTCATCTTCAGGATACATAGGCAACTTTATTCTGAAGTCCAGCCATAAACACTTCCAAATCAAACTGTGTCCATGTAATTGTTTTTGGCCATCTTTGTTATTTCTGCATCCAAGAGTTCTATTGTGAGCTACAGTTCAGTGCTATTCAGACAAGGGACAACTTTCCAGTTGTTGGGATCTAGAGTTGTACATCTCAGTGATAGATCTCCTGCGTGTCCAGTTGTGATCCATATCAAAAATGGTTTTGAAAAGTTGTAATAAAAGTTGATTTTTCTCAAATTAATCTTTTACAACTTACACCATTTTTGGACCAAAACGAAAAATTTCCAGTATCCACAACCTTCAATTTCATTGATTTCATTACAGAGCTCTCTGACTCTCAATAGAAATTGAAGTTGCTTTTTTTATTACATTCAAAAGAAAACTTGAAAGTATAGATTAAAGCATTAAACTAGGGGCATGGTTAAGTCAGGTGTTCCTGCGCCCCCTCCCCGAGCTTATGGAAGCCTCGAATGCCAAAGTAGGCTTGATTTGCGCCTCTTCCTCAAGCCAAGCAATGCATTCTCCAGAAAGAGCACAACTGAAAGTGGGAGCAGAGGTCAGAAGCTCTCTCGTCCTCCATGCTATGGTATATCGGGCTAGATGTGAGCCTTTGATTAGATATGCAGCAGGGTATTCTATCCCCTCTTCTGGGCAAGTCTGGTTGTGGCCGAACTGACGCCTGAACCGGAATGGAAAGTAAAAGACGCAGTGCATCAGGCCAACCAACTGAATGCTAGGCTGCCGGGACATGCTGTAGCTCATCTCTGGCAGATCAAGCTAAAGACAACGCCAAGCAATGTCAACAGCAGATCGAGTGCACATCCATTCGCACCACCATCCCTCATCTAAGGCATCAACTAGTCATTGTCGGAAGCAATAGCCGCGAGCTGAATATGCTAGGCAAAAGTCCACTACTTTCAATTTATCCATGAGCCATATCTAGGGAAGGATGAAAAAATAAAAGAGATTAAAGAATAGAGAGGTGTACATAGAGAGAAAAAGTTAGAAAATGGTTTTGAGAGAAAAATAGAGTCTGAGGGCCGAGTGATGTGAGAAACACATGTGAGAAGGGTGGGAAACATTACCTGTAAGAGTAGTGGACTTCCTACAAACCTGGCTATCTCCCGGCGATGGAAAACATCCAAGCCCATCAAGGTTTCAGCTAATGTCATGCCAATGCAGCTCTTGCCCTCTTTCAAGCCTTTAGCAACCTCAATCAAGCGAATGCTAGACCCCCCAAAGCCAAGGGCAAGTTGAAAATGGGACAACATGCATAAACAGAGGGCATGTCACCGAAAACTTTGCCAAAGATAATCGTTGCGGTCACCAGCGTCAGAAAAGCGATGAATCAGGCTAGGAGTGTCCAACTCCCCGTTGCAAATCAAGACCAAGCATTGGGCAAAGTAAGCCCACACATCCGTCCTAAAGCTTGGATGTGGCCAAAACGGAATTGGGGCAAGATCTCTTCATCGCGCCGAGATTCCATTCAAGCTTGGAAATCTTCGAAAGTAGGACATATCTCTTGTCCGCCAAAGCTAAAAACATGAGTTATCGTATTCGAACAGCTAGTCGCGACATGGAGGAATGGAAAACGCAGCAGGGTATGACTCAGCGTGAATAATGCATTCACCCCGAAACCTCAAAAATTCAACTTTTCTGAGCCATCCAAAGTTGCAATCCAATTGGAGAGTTTTTCAACAAAGAATGGTTCCATTTGGGGTAAAAATGGAGTTGAAATGAAGAAACCACGAAGCTGGAACCTTTGTAGAAGATAAGGCAGTGAGTGGAGGACAGATGTCGACGTTTCGAAGGTTCTGCCATAGATGGCCGGCAGTGTTCCGTTGATGGCCGGCAGGGGCTCATCAGTGGTCGGCAGTGGCACACTGATGGCTGGTAGGCCATTTCCCATGGCTGATAGGCCATTCCCCCATGGCCGGCAGCCTCCCTTCATGCTCAGTGATCTCTTGTGTGACGATCCAGTTGTTTTCAGCAGTTGTATTCTGTTATCGGCACCTTTCGGGGTCTTGTTTTGGTTCTTTTCGGTCTTGAGCATGCCTGTTTAAGTTGTAATCGTTTGGTTTTGTTTGTTAAGTTATTTTTTGTTTCTTATTGAGTTATACGTATTCTGTTTATCGAGTAGTTACAATTAGTTTATCGAGTTGTACTTACTTTGTTTAGCCTGTCAAGGCCTTGTTTTGTTTATCGAGTTGTTTTGTTCTTTTCAGTTGTTAGTCAGTTCACTACCTGATTAAGATAATGCATTTAGAATGTGTAGTTTTTGAACAAAGATCAATCTCATTTTCATGCTGTGCGATGTTATGGGATGCTTAGAATACAAAATGCAACACTTTTTAAACCAAAGTTGAGTTTTCAATTCCATCATGGTTTCTTTTTGCAAAAGAGTACAAGTTTTAAGAAATAAAACTGCCTAGGACTATACAATGAGCTAATACTACTAGCAAAAAGAAAATAGAGCAAAAGCATCTGAGTCGGTGCTGGCTAGCTCAAGCACGAGAAGCCCTCTTCACCCTCTTCCTCGGTGGAGCGGACTCTGGAGCACTGTCGCCATCGGCACCGCTGTTTGAAACTGGATCAGAGCCTGAACCGAAACCCTCCTCAGCCTCTCCAGCCTCTTTACTAGCAGAACTCGAGCCAGCTTCGTCGTCTCCCCCATCTGATGACTCTAACTGTGGACTCGCTGCTCCAGCCTCCTCACTCGTCTCATCATTATCATCGCCCAGAACAGGCTCTGAAGGGCCACTCTGGCAGCGGATACCTCTAGCTCTACCTCGGCTGCGTGCCTGAGCCTGTCTCCCTCCCCTCTCTGCTAATGGGGGAGGAGCTGAAGGTCCTACTGTTGCTGCTCCTGCTGGGGCATCCGATGGGGCTGGCATCTCGAAAAGAATCTGAAAAGGGCAATTTGTGAAGATGCATTAGCTGTGATGTGTATCAAATGGTGTATATCAAATGATGTATGTGAGCAGTGTATGTGTGCCGTGTATGTGTGCAGAGTATGGGAACAGTGTATCTATGCGGTGTTCTAGTGCAATGTATCAGATCAGTGCAGTGTGGAACATTTGAAATGCTAATGTGTTAGCAGAGAGTTTCATGGCATGAAATGCAAATTGAAGAAAGATTACCGGGATCTTGTAGAGGCTGAGCAATCCAAGCTCATATGTACCATCTCTGTTAAGGAAGCCACTAACTCAAGGGCCTACCCCGTGTACTCTATTGGTGCTTGCAAGTGCATTGAAAGGATTAGTACTCTATACAGCATAATTGAAATGAAGTGAATATGCAGAATTGAAATGTAAAGTTTGATACATACTGGAGTTGGGCCTTGAACCTCGACAAGTGCACGCCCAGCTAATGCGGGCTCGATGGGGATCTAGCAAGTCTCCCCAAAACGTCTCCGGTAAGTCAACGTAGTAGGCAGCTCTAGCCATCTAGTCTCCTGCTTCGCCTCAGGATCTCTCCTGCCACGGGCTCTGGTCGCCTTGGTCCCTCTGCCTCTCCCTCTCGTAACTGGAGCTCTAACTCCCTCACCTCCGAGAATGCCAGTCAGAGGCGGCATCAGATGCGTCTGAATGAAGGTCGCGTAGTCGCTCTCCATGCGAAAAAAGTCTGCATCCAGTCCTACCATGAACTGGATCACCTCCTCCTCAGAAAGCTTCTGTGTCACTCTCATAGATGCGGGAGGTGCCCTCGGTATAAACTGGACAAGCAAGCTCATGGTTTGGCGCACGAAGTGCTGGCTCAAGAACCAAGCGCGGTAGATCGGTCCCTCAAGAAGGATGTGGTAGCGAGCCACGACCCTAGCAGTCTCATATGCAAATCTGGCCCCTGACGGTATCACGTCCCACAGCTGCCATGTGATCTGAAAACAAGGGAATAAACAAATGATCAGTCATGGCCAATTGACCGATATGTGTATCAAGTTCATTCAAGAGCAGATTGCTTTCTTCTAGATTACCTCGCGCGCCGTGACTGTGTCGAAGTACAAACGGAAGAACATAAAGTTCTCCCGGGTCCTACGGCGAAGCTAGCCGTCGTATACCTGAGAGAACGGAACTGTCACTGGGGTCTTCTTTATGGGCTCTGGGGCAAGAGTCGGAAAGTATGTGTACACCCACAGCTTCAAGGGAAATGTGATCAATACAGTGTATGAACAGAGTATAGAAAACGCAGAAAGCAGAGCGCAGTACAATGCACGGAAAGTGCAAGTGTAGAGTAGAGATTAGACTTTGTGTGTGCAGTGTGTAGTATGTAGTACGGTGCATGAGCAAATTTAGAAAATGTGAAGCAGAAAGCATGCAGTGTATGAGCAGATATAGAGAATGCAAAAAGTACATGTGTTGCACGAATGTAAAGCAGGAAATGCTGAGCAAAAAATGTAAAAGTAAAGAGGGGGAACTAAGCTGCGTACCTCCCAGGCTCGCTAGTAGCTGCTGATCAAGGTCCTGCACATCCGAGAGGTCGAGCTCATGTATCCATATAGAGTGGTGAGACCGTCTCCGCCTCAGTCGTAGAACGGGACTCGCTGCAGCACCACCAATGCACTCAGTAGATACAAACCTACGGTATTCCACCTGTTCGAGAACAAGGTGGTACCGAAGAGGAACATGAGAAAGCCCCTAGCATACTGCTCGGTCTGCTCAATGGTCCCGGGCTCAAATCCTCTAAACTACTCCTTAAATCAGCTGTATCAAATCGAACCTGACCGAAGTGTCGGTGGCTGTGCCCTGAGCAATGCAGCCCAAGCGGCCTCCGACTCTCCTATATCAGGATCGAGAGGGATCGGATCACCTCTTACGCCTAAGCCGGTGATCATGGCGAAGTCGTAGGGAGTCATCGTTATCTCCCCCGTGGAGGAGAAGTGAAAGGAGTTGGTGGTATCCCACCACCTCTCAACAAGAGCCCTTAAGAAAGGGCTGCTCGCTGTGACCCGTGTCAAATTGGAGCAAAATAGACCGAAGTCGGTCCC
The DNA here is from genome assembly GCF_055761805.1 of Camellia sinensis. Lineage (NCBI taxonomy): Eukaryota > Viridiplantae > Streptophyta > Magnoliopsida > Ericales > Theaceae > Camellia > Camellia sinensis. Next base: position 173,539,096 of record NC_138962.1, on the reverse strand, counting down.
GTCAATGATGTCACGGACCCCGACTGGAAGCTCGTCGTACCAATCCTGAGTTGTCATGGTACTGTAGACTCGAAAAGAGCAAGATCCATCCTGTGTTAATGCATGTGATGCAATTAGATCAAGTGAGGTGTAAAGTACAATTGGAAGTACAGTTGAATACAGAGCAATGGTGTATGAAGTAAAGTTGAATGCAGAGCAGTGATGTATGGAGTATAGTTGAATGTGAAGCAGCAGTGTATGAAATACAGTCAGATCAAGGCATGTGATGCAATCAGATCAAAACAGTGCAAGAAATGCGATAGTTAAAGGTAGTATTGTGGAAAAGCAAAGTTTGTACCTCTACAGCTATGGCCGACAAGTGAGACATGGGCTCTCTCAGTAAGAGGTCATCTGGCGCGTCCTCGGCAAACTCAGTGAAGGCCTTCATGCCTCCCGCAACTGGTACTATGTGTGTCTCAGGGTGATACCTCGTCGGATCGAATGAGCGAATGCTCGGCTGTAGTGGCTCAGGCTCAACCTTAGGCTCGGCCGCAAAGTCCGCTGCAAACTCTACTGGAGGGAGCACGGGGAAGCCCCCGTCATGTGGGGCATCGTCTGCCATCTGAAATAGATGCAAGAGAATCAAAATGTGGAAAAATGCGGAAAAATGGTGAAACTTTAAACAAGTTAAGCCCTAGGAGAGAGAAAAAGTCAAAGAAAGTTGAAACCCGGGAAAAGTGTACTAACCTTGGGAGAAACTCAAGGGAAATCAACCTTGAATGGTGGAAATGACGAAAGAAGCGTCGAAATCAAATTCTGGTCAGTTCAAATTGAAGAAAACAATAGGGTTTTTTGCGAAGAAAATGTTTTTAGGGTGTTAAGAAACACGTAGAACGTGCGGATCTAGAGAGAAGGCACACCTAGAGAGCAAGGGAAATGACTTTTGTGCAAGGGTTTGTAAGGAAATGGAGTGATTTTGGGTGCACTTAAAGAGCCATGGGTCAAAAGACCAAAATGACCAAAGCTGCCATTGGTGGCCGGCAACCCCTCATCGGTGGCTGGCACACCTTTATTGATTGCCAGCAGTGGCCACTGATGGCCGGCAGGGGGCCGGCAGCCTCCCCCATGGCCGGCATGGTCCTACAAGCTCCCTCTGATCCTTTGACTCAGATATGTGTCCTTGGGTTCCAAGAAATGCAAGGTATGCTCAAATTTTGATTCAAAATGCCTCTGCGAAAGCTCAGAATTGTGTTCTCGGTGTGCAGTGGTCATCACCCATCAACATACACAAGGTTTATCTTTTTTAATATGTCGCAACTCTTCCGGAAGGTAAACTGGAAGATGCCTTCGAGTTGTCTTTATCGATCATGCTTTTGTTGTCACATAGCATTTGCACGTTGCATTGAACATGCATTCTAAATTGTTGCATAGACCATGCATTACCGTGTTAGCATGGATCATGCATCGTTGATTATCTTGCATTGAATATGCATCATTGATTATCTCGCATAGAACATGCTTTGGTTTCATTTCTTGCATGTTGAGCATTGAGCATGCCTTGGCATCATGTTGCGATCATTCATCTCGCGTGAGACATGCATTGTATTGCATTATACCTATCAAGTTTCTTTCTCATTCATGCACGATATTGTATGTACGGTTCATTTAGAGAAGTTTCGTTTAAGATTGTTCATTTTGTGTATTTATCACACATTCTCATTTTGTGTATCTATCGCACATCTCATTTTGTGTATCTATCGCACATTCTCATTTTGTGTATCTATCGCACATATTCACTTTGTGTATCTATCGCACATTCTCATTTGGTGTATCTATCACACATTCTCATTTTGTGTATCTATCGCACATGTTCACATTTTGCGTATCTATCGCACATGTTCACATTTTGTGTATCTATCGCACATGTTCATTTTGTGCATCCATCGCACATGTTCACTTTGTGTATCTATCGCATTTAATCTCATATGCCTTGGGCATTGTTGTTCTTTCTCCTCGCGCACGGCGAGTTAGACCTTCTTTGGTCAAGAGCATTTGGAACGTGTTCCAATGTTTATATCACTCCTTTTCCTTTCGCGTGCAACGTGTCGGAGTCTTGTTTGAGACCTCGGGTGCGCCCAACGGTCGCTTTGAGTCTTTCCTACGTGGTGTGTGGTTAAGATTGCATCCGTAGTTAAGATTGCATAATTTTCTAACATCCTTTCTATTAAAATGTGTGAGACTGCTGTAACTTGTCAGTTTGCTTTAAATGTTGTATTTATTCTGCATGAATGCTTCATTACAGCTCTCCTTGCATAATCATAAGTTATGATCTTGCATCATGCATGTCATTTGCGTTTTTCCCCAGCCTGCTGTAGACACCCCATTTTTGACCATCCTCGAGACTTGGACGCTATCGTTTGAACACTCAATGATCATCCATGCTCGTGTTCGTTTTGAGTTTTTGAAGGTCTTGGCCGCGCACCTTGCCTTGGAGCCTCTCAACTTGTCTGTTTTGTGCTTGGTTGTGGACCAAGAGCTTGTGGTTTTGTTTTTGAGGGAAAGAGGCTGGCTTGTTGGCCTCCCTACAACCCATCGGCCAAGCCTTGTGCTTATCGGCCATGTTTTCTCTCCATCGGCCATAAGTGTTGGCCAATCAGCACCTTTTTTTGGTAGGTCGGCACTCTTTTTGGTCAATCGGCCATTTTTTTTGGCTAAGACCCTGTAGACACCCCATTTTTGACCGTCCTCAAGACTTGGACGTCACCGTTTGAACACTCGGTGATTATCCATGTTTGTGTTCGTCTTGAGTTCCCAGAAGTCTTGGCTGCACGCCTCGCCTCAAGATCTCTCGACCTGACTGTTCCGTGTTTGGCTTTGGCACCAAACACTTGTGTTTTTGCCTTGAAGGGAGGAGAATGGCTTGTTGGCCACCCTCACATTCCACCGGCCTTCCCCTAGCATCACCGGTTGTTTAGGGGTGCCACCGGCCATGATTTCTTAAAATCAATGGCCGGTCGGCACTGTATTTGGCCGGCCGGCACTTTATTTTGCCGGCGACCCCTTTTGCTGGCCGGTGTGACTCCTTTACACCCTTGAGGCATGGTGCATTCCAGCTGTGCATGCCAGCTGTGCCAGCTGGAATGCACCATCACTCCTCCCCGTGCAGTTTTTGACTGGTGTGAGCCTTTGAACCCCATTTCCTTCTAGAAGCTTGAACCCTTTGGCCAAGCTTCTTGGAGAAGCTTGGCCAGCTGTTTTGGCTTCTCCAAGAAGCCAAGACTCCTTTGCACCCTTTGCCCCTTTCCTTTAGCTTCCTTAAGAAGCTTTAGCCTTGGCCCTTTGCCTATATAAACACTTACCCTCTCCCTTTGCAAAAGGTTAGACCTTTTGAACCAAAAAACCAGAGCTTTTATATCTATATATCTGGTATATCACCCTCTCTCTCTATATATCTCTCTCTCATCCTTAGGGTGTGTTTGGAAGCCTAAAAATGCATTTTGGCCTTACTTTTGCACTAAAAGACACACCATTACACCTTGCTCCGAGATTGAGAGGCTTTGAGGGTTGATTCTTGAGTTTTTGGACTAATTTTGATCAAAAGAAGAGGGCTGCATTGGCTGTTCTTGAGGTGTTCTTCAAGGGTAATCACTTTGCTTTAGTTTTCCCAAACTTGCACTAGTTTTTTACCTGTCTTGCTTGCTGATTTAGGCTTTGTGCATAACATAAAAAAAAAGCTTATATTTTCATGCTTAAGAACTTTCATTAAGGGTGTTTTGTGGTTTGAGTTCAAACTCACCCTCTTAGGCCTTATTTGGCCTTTTTGGTGCTTCCTTTGTGAGGCTTTGTTTGCTTGAGTGTCTTAGTCTTCTCACCACTGAAAACCAGTGGATTTTCAGTGGTGAGGAAGGTGGTTTGAAGTCTTGTATAGGGGAGGGACACCCCTCTCCCTTCATTGCCTCATTTCCTTGCCTTTTGGCTTAAAGGGCAACATGCATGCTTGACTGATTTTGGCCCTATTTCAGAGGTTTTTGGGTGTCTCTAGGTCACATGTTATCTCTATTTTTGGTTGGATTTGTGCCCTTTTGCATGCTTAACATACTTGCTTTACATTCCTCTATTTGGCCTAGAAATGCATCTTGTGTTTAGGTCATGATTCTTGCATGTGTTAGCCTAATTTCATGAAGGTATTGGCATTACTTTACCATGTTTAAGGCCTGTTGGCCGTCTGTTTCAGTCATGCTTGCCATGTTTGGTGTCATCTTTTGGTGTTTTGGCTTGTAAGCCTTGAGTATATTGGCCTCTAACATGTGTAGCTCAGACCATCCTCATGATTTGGCATCATTTAGGATCGTATTTCAGTCCATAAATCATGTTTGTATGTCTGCATATGTGACCTCTTTCATGCTTTGAGGATGTGCCCTTTTATGCCTAGAAATGAGTTTTGGTGCATGCATCTCATTGGAGCCACTTAAGCTGCCATATCAGTGGGGTTTGGAGTCCATTTTTGCATGCTAAGATTCTGTTTTGTTTGTCTAATTCATGCCATGCATGGTCATGTTAGTGGAAGTAAAGTGTCCCCTTTTTGTGCCTTAGCTTTAGGTCCATTGGCTTGGGTGTTGGCATGAGTGTTTGTCCACCATTTTGGGCACTTTTGGCCACTGTTTCGGGGTGGATTGAGGTCTGCCCCTTTATGGTTTAAGTCCACCATTGCATACTTGTCTCATGTTTGTTGCATGATTGCTTCATTAGGTGTTGTAACATGATGATCCTATTGCTTAAATCGTCCATGTTTGCATTGCATTTGCATCTTGCATGCCTAGCATTGCATACTTGCCATGGTAGTTGCATGGCATTTGGCATGCCTTGCATCTTAATCTCATGTTGTATCTTTGAGTCATGTTTGCATAACATGCATTGCATTACTTGGTTTGGGGTGTCAAACCAAGTGTGAGGGTTAAGGAGCGTCCATACTATAAGTGATGTAACGCGTCTTAACTCTCGGTCACTGGGGCCCTTGACTTCAACATGATAGGGTCTTGGTCCTCATTTGTGTGTTGCATGCATTTTTACATCAAATTGCAAGCTTGATCTCTTGGGCTATCATGCACAATTGATGGCTCGAGGATCGAGGGCCATGCTTCCCTGAGTTCAATACATGATGGGAAACATGACCATGCTCACATGCACCTGAAATCCCATGCCATATATTGTCTGTCCTCTGTTGCTGTCAAAACTGTCTTCTGCAGGAAGTTTCTGCCGACCGGCAGTGTTTAGCGCCGACCGGCAACCCTTCCTGGGCCGATAGCTTCATAAACAGCCGATGGGTATTTTCAATGGCCGGTGGACATTTCCTTCAGCCGATGGTGTTCCACAGTGTTCAGGGGACCTGTCCCAGGACTTTGGCATTTTTCAGAGAAGCAGGGCAGTGTAAACAGAGGCGGCAGTGGTATGGTACGGACCTTCCGGGCGAGACGGGTTCGAGCATGCATCATTCGCGCATCCCAAGGCGGGGCTGTGGCCACCTTTCTTTTTGCATTCATTCTGTTAATTAATTAGAAATTCTGTAATAATTTATGCGTTTATTATTCGAACTGTAATATTTATTTGGACCCTCCGAGTGAGGACAATTATGTAATAAGTATGCGTGAGTGTGTGTATGTCTTCCAACCCCACGTCTTTCTTCCCTTTTATTTACCTGCTTTTATGGTTAGTAATAGGACATGTTTAATTTAGCATACCTTATGCTATGCATGCGTGCATCATTCATCAGTATTGCATGCACCGGGCTCGGAGCATCATGCTAACTGCATTAGTATTTCAAATCCAACTTGAATACATGCTACTTGTGCATTTTCACATGTCATTCATAGAATAGCCGAGCCTACTCTAGTGACATTCCGTATGCATTGCATTAGACATTAAAACATGGACTTGGATCATACATTGATTACTAACGAGTTCTTTGTTTTGGCACGGAGTACGATGTAAGTATTTATGCTTTAGCATCCTTGCATGCGTGTGAGTGTTGCCATGATAGCATGATTACCATATGGCTAGCTGCTTATATGATATAACTGCTTGAATGCCTGTGGGTGAAGGTTGGGTTGCCTGAGTTGGAATAGCACATTGAAAATCCGTGTTTTAGCCTACTTACGAGTAGCAAATTCCAAAACATTTTTTCCAAAACAAACGGATATGCAATGCTTATTTCCAAATTAGGCAATCTAGTCTATACTTGTTTGCTGTGCGAATAACATGGTTAATTCTAAGCTAATAAATGGAATAAGAACACATAACGTTTTCAAAAACGGATATCACGGTTAGTAGAGGCCGGTCTTCGAATCGGGTGAGAGGGGGTGCTCATAGCTGACTTTCCCCAATCGTACCCTAGCTCCCGAGCCGAGGCAACTCTGGTGATGACGGACATGTAGCCTTCGGCACCAAGTCAAGGTTTCCTAAATTCCCCCATAAAAAAATATTTAGGTGGCGACTCTGTATCTGGCAAAGCAGTCCATGTTTGACACTTCTTTTCAAAAATCTGTTTCTTAAAACGATTTGCCAGATTTGGACTCTTTGGTTCAGATTGAGAACCGTGACACAAATCGACTCCGAACTGTAGTGGCGGGGCCCCCACGCGGGCGCGTCTACAGACCCCTTTTCTTGTTTTTCCAGATATTTTTCTTCCAGCTGGTGCCAGCTATTGGTCACTTGGTGTATCCTCCATACACGTGTATGGATGGATTTGAACCAAGCTTTAGCTTACTAAACAAGCTTGGGACTTCATTTTCTATAAGAAGGGAGGCCCCTCTTCCTTTCCAGAGATTCTGAAAATCTGATATACAAGATATATATCTCTATATATATATATATATATCTCCCTGTCTCTCTATATTGGCCCTTGTTTGTGCCTTAAAGTGAGTGTTCTTCACACTTTTTGCCTAGAACCCCTTAGCCAAACCTCTTGACCTTGGAGCTGAGGTTCCATAGGACTTGTTTTAGCATCCTAAGGTTGGTTTTGGCCTAGAAAAGCTACTAGTTTTGTTGTTCTTCAAGGGTGAGTCCCATATCCTCTTTTAAGCTTTGTTTTGCTTGAGTATTTAGTCAACTTTGCATGCTTCTTTTGGCTTAGCTTTCAACTGAAAAAAGTCTTGATTTGAAGTTCTTAACATGTTTGTTTGAGACCTCTTTGGTGTTGGGGGTGGTCTACCCCCTTTAGAGCCTTGTTTGGCCTTGTTTTGAACCATCTCTTTAGGCCTTTGTTTTAGCCTTTATTTGGCCTCTTCACCACTGAATTCCAGAGGAATTTCAGTGGTGGAAAGTGTGTTTTGAGGTCTTAAATAGGAGGGGGTTGTCCCCCCTCCTCTTTTCTTGTATGCTTGTGTTGTTGACTCACCAAGTTGGCATGTTTTTATACCTCTTTGTGGCTCCATTTCAGCATGTCTTAGGCTTTGTTTTGCCATGATATAACACTGTTTTGGCTTGGTTTGATCATATCATGCATGCTCCTTGCACTTGTAGTGCAAATCCATTCATTGGCCTAACATGCATCAGGCTTTGGACCATCATTCTAGCATGATTTTGGCTCAACTCCAACAAGATTTTGTTCATGTTTTACCATGCTTTAGCTCTGTTTTTTGTTGTTTTGGTCATGCATGACTTGTTTTGTATAGCCATAGTGCATTCCAGCTTGTTAGCTTTGAGTTTCCAAGCCACTAGCATGCATTGCTTGGGCTATTTGCATGATTTGGAATCACTTGGTATATGATTTTAGTGCATATCTTGTGGCCATACTCTCTCATGCTTCACTATTTCAATGCTTTTGGTGAGTCATGCTTTATGCCTTAAGTATGGGTCTATATGCATGCCTTATTGCCTAACCTTTTGGGCTGCCATATCAGTGCATTTTTGGTGTTATTTTGACATTCCATAACTCTAATTTTAGTGGGCGAAGTCATCTCATGCTTGGTTTTGGTTGGTGTAGTGTAATCCTCCTCATAGGCCTTGTATGCGTCATGTTTTGTGCTTACCATTCTAGCTTTATTGACCATGTTTAAGCATGTTTTGGGCCTTGTTTTGACCTCCCTTGGGACTATTTTGAGTCACCTTGGCCCTTTGGGGCTTGCTTGATGTGGCCATGGTGTAAGTCCCTTGGCTAACTTTAAGCTTTGGGCCCACTAGCATGCTTTGTTTGTCAAATGTGCATGATTTAGCATCCTTTGGAATGTGATTTCAGAGCCTATTTCACTACCACACTCTCACATTATCCACTCCTTTAATGTGCTTGAGAGTTAGTGTCTTCATGCCTTGCTTGTGAACCAATTGGCATGCATGCTTGTATATACTTTTGAACCTCATTTTCAGCATGTTTTGGTCCATTGAATATTGCATTACATGGCCCTTACCATTGCATTGTTGTTGCATGCTTGTTGCATTGAATGTTGTTGCATACTTGGTGCATTGCATGTTGTTGCATGCTTGTTGCATTGCATAATTTTTGCATGCTTGGTGCATTGCATTGTGTGTGCATGCCTTGCATTGCATTGTGTTTGGATAGGGTGTCAATCCAAACACCAGGAACGAGAGACGTTTCATACTTGAAGTGATGAAACGTGTCTCAATTTTCGGTCGCCGACCCTCTTGATCAAGCATAATAGAGGTTAAGGTCCCTTAAGTGGTATTTGTGTGCATTCATTAACATTGATTTGTGCAACTTGGCCTCTTTGGCCATCATGCATTGAGATGCGTGATTGGTGGCTCGAGAGCCAAGCACTACACTCCTTTGACCTTAAGACATGATAAGCAGTATAGTTGCACACACATTTTCTTGTAAATACACTGTCATGCCTCTGTTAGTGCTCTGTTGCAGCGAAGGGAGAATTTGCAAGAAGCATTGGCCGATCGACCACTTAGTCTGCCAATCTGCTATCAAAATTGGTCGATAGCCATAAACTCTGGCCGATGGCCACTTCTCTTGGCCGATGACCTCTCAGCATGTCCATGAGGTGGATCAGAAATATTTTGGAGGTTGGCACAATTTTCAGAAGTCTAAAATAGTGCAAACAGAGGCATCATGAGGCACGGTGGTGAATTTCCGAGAGGACGTGACCGAGCATGCATTATTCATCATCCCGAGGCAAAGCTGTGGCAGCCTATTTAGTTTCTTGCTTAGTTGTTTTTGTAATTTAATTAATTTGTTTAAATTAATTAAAGTTTTGTAATAATTAATTAGCTAAGTTAGTTAATTAGTTGTTTTGTAATAATTAGTTTAATTAACTAGCTAGTTAGCTAAATTCATTCAGACCCTCCTCCGAGAGGGAGATATTGTAATAAGCGTACGTGTGTGTGATGCATATCTTCCAACCCCATTTCTTTCTCCCTTTTACTTATCCACTTTCAATGGTTAGTTTTAGGACATATTTCAATTAGCATCCTTATGCTAGCATGTTTGCATTCATTCATTCGTCTTGCATACACCGGGCTCGGCGCATCATACAAACTGCATTGTATTTCAATTCCTATTTGAATACATGTATCAAGTGTTGCATTTCACATGACATCTTAGAATAGCCGAGCCTATCTTAGTTGCATTTTGTATGTGTTGCATTAGGCATTCTTGACATAGCTAAGATCATGCATTGATTACTAACTAGCTTCTTTCTTTGGCTCAGAGTACACTGTGAGTGTTTTCGCTTTAGCATCCTTGAATGAGTGTAAGTGATTTCCATGTTTAGCATGCTTGCCATGAGGCTAACTGCTTAACTGATATAACTGCATGAATGCCTGTGGATGAAGGCTTCATTTCTTGAATTGAAACAATTTGTCGAAATGCGAGTTTTAAGCCCACTTGAGAGTGGCAAATCATGTTGTTTTCTAAGCCCACTTGAGGGTGGCAAATCCACGGCTTAGCCTACTTGCGAGTAGCACTTTCAAACCATTTTTAAAAACAAACATGAGATGTTTTGTTTCAATTTAGGCGATCTAGTCTATACTTGTATGCTGTGCGCATCACATAGTAAGGTTAGCTAATAAACCGGAATAAGAACACGTGTGTTTTCAAAAGCAACATATCATGGTTAGTAGAGGCCGATACTTTGAACGGGCGAGCGAGAGTACTCATTTCAGGACCTTCCCCCCTTGTACCCAAGTTCCCGAGCCGAGGCAACTTTGGTGATGATGGACAGGTGGCCTTAGGCATGAGTCAGGGTTTCCTAAATTTTCCAAAATAAAATATTTAGGTAGCAACTTTGAAATCTGGCAAAGCAGTCCATGTTTGGCACTTCTTGATCAAAATCAATTTTCCAAAACGATTTGCCAAATTTGGACTCTTTGGTGATTTATCGGTCTTACATTGTACTCTGTGAGATTAGATTCGGAACCGTAACATGAGTCCGAACTATAGTAGCTAAGAACAATGATATGTGCCCTCGCGCGCAGAGCGGAGTTCCGGGCGGTCTACACCTGCGGGCGCATCTATATTGCTATATTGAATGTTTGTCTCAGTCTTCGGCCTTGTCAAAAATGGGTCGTCTTTGGGCTTTGACATTCACTCCCGTCATTTCATGACTTTCGAGTTCTATCAAAGAGAGGCAACTGTAGACACCCCATTTTTGACTGTCCTCAAGACTTGGATGTGCTTGTAGGTACATCTGGTGACCAGTTTGATTGCTCGCTGTGCGCTCGACTTTTGCGACAGAATGCTTCAGGTTTGATCCTTCCAAACCCTATTTCCATTCTGTCTCATTTTTTGACCATGCTTTGGTCTCTCTATAGTGCTTGTTTTGGTGCACTGACGGCCATGAAATGCCACTACAGACCATTAATTTATGCTTGCTAGCCATCACTAATGGCCGGCCAGCCGGCCGGCCACCATTATTTTTTAGATATTTTTGAGCCAGCTGTTTGCAAGATATACCATCTACACCCACGTGGATGGCTAGATTTGTTTGAAGGCTCCTTGTATCTCCCATATATAGAGACCATCCTCTTGCATGCAAAGGGTTTGAAAATTTTGGCTGAGATATTCGTTCCTCTCTCTCTCTCTAGAATACTTTCTCTCTCTACATTTTGTGCTTGAAATTGTGTTTTCTCTACACACTTGCACTAACACCCTTAGCCAAACACCTTAACCTTAGGATTGAGGTTCTTGGAGGCCTTGTTGGAGCTCCTAGGAGTGATTTTGGCTCAGAAGTTGGCTGTTTGCTTACTGTTTTAAAGTTGTGCTTCAAGGGTGAGAATTTACCTCTTTAAGCTTTGTTTTTGTACATTGGTTTGGCCACCCTTGCATGTTGTTTTTGGCCTAGCTTTCAACTACAAAAATCTCTATTTTTAAGAGTTAAAAGTGATTGTTTGAGGCCTTGTGGGAGTTAGGGGTGTTCACCCCCTTGTGTGCCTTATTTACTTAAGCCTTGTGCCATCTCTTAAGGCTTTTGAGGCATCCTTTGTTTGGCCTTTCTACCACTAAAACTCAGAGGAATTTCAGTGGCTGAAATCATGTTTTAGGTCCAAAGTAAGGGAGGCTGGCCTCCCCTCTTTGCTTCTTGGTTGCATGTCTTGTTGGCCTACTTGTTGAGTATGTTTTTCTACCATCACTTGACTTGATCTCAGCCTATTTTTTACCTTATTTTAGCATGTTGTAACTCTGTTTTGGCCTGGTTGAGTCACCTCATGCATGCTTCTTACACTTGTAGTGTAATCTTGCTAATTGGCCTTGTATGCTTAACGCTTTAGCCCATCATTCTAGCTTATTTTGGCCACACTCCAGTATGCTTTTACCCATGTTTTAGCATGCTTTAACTATGTTTTGAGTGGTTTGGGTCATATGAGGATTGCTTTGTATAGCTATAGTGTAAATGGCCTTGGCTAGTTTTGAGTTTCAAAGTCCTTAACATGCTAAGCTTGAGGTGTTTGCATGTTTTGGCATTATTTCACACATGATTTCAGTGCTTGTAGCTTAGTCACACTTTCACATTTTTCACTCTTTCAATGTGTTTGAGAGTTGAGCTTTGTGCTTTGCTTGCGAGCCATCATTTGAGCATGTTATTTCTTGTTTTTCATGTTGTCATTTCAACTCATTTTGGCCACTGTTTTGGCATGCTTGGGGTCTGTTTAGGGCTGGTTTAGTCCTTTGAGCATTGTATTGCATGGTGCTACTGTTGTGCCCTTCACTAGTTTTTGATGCTTAAGTCTTTTAGCATGTTGTGCATGCGTTGTTTGCATGTTAGAGTCTTGTGTTTCATGCTATATCATGCATTGCATGGCTGCCACCTCCCTCATTTCTTCATTCTTCAATTTGCTTTGAGGGTTGTTTGGTCTTAAGGTTATGTTTAAACATGAGGTAGGGTTGGTGCTCAAATGGCTTTAACCCTCTTTTGAGGGTTCCTCCTAGTCAAAGGCATCATCCCTCTCATGCCTTAAACTCCCCATTTGGTTGACCCCTTATCATTAGAGGACTTTCACATTTGGACAAATCAATTAAAGAATGGTTGGTAATGTTAAAATGTGTAAACAAAATCAATCACGTAAAACATGCCAAGATTAGCATGTTGTTTGCATAGCATGTTGTTTGCATTGCATCGTGTTCAACCGGACGTTATGTTGAACACAAGGTGGATTGGTCCACTTCATACTCAAAGTGATGAAAGTGAGCCAATCCCCTTTGTCTCCATTGCCTTTGATCTTCCATGATAAGGCAGTGGTCTTAGAGTCTTGTTTGTCTCGCATTTATTGAAATGTGTGCAAGTTGGATCTTTGGCCATCATGCATTGCTTGCTAGATTAATGGTTTTGGATCCAATGGTGCCTCTCCTTTGATGTTTTGAAATGATAAGGAGTGGCACAGTACATACATGCCCTAGGGACACCCTCTCTTTCCTCTGCTTTGTGCACTGTTGTAGTTTGGTGTCACAGCACACCAGTGGCCGGCAGTGCCACACTGATGGCTGACACCCTTGCATTATTGGCCAGCAGAGGCCCACTCCTGGTTGGCAGATGGCCGGTAGCAACTCCTCATGGCCAGCAGGCCACTGGTGCACTCCCCAGCATTGGTTTGGTAAGTTTCAGCAGCAAGTTCTTGAAGACACCCTGCAAACAGAGCCTTTAAAGAGCAAACCGGAAGGCTTTTCGAGGTGAGAAACCGAATGCGTGCATGCATGTTCAACATCTTCAAACAGAGCTGGGGCAGCATAGTTTAAAGCTTTATTTATTAATTAGCTTGAATTTGTGATTTAATTAATTAATTTGTTAATTAGTTAATTGTTGCAATAATTAGTATGTAGTTTGCTAGTTATTCGTTTCGTTGTGTAATAATTAGTCTAGTTAGATTAATTACATTAGTTAGCTTAGCTTAGTTTATTCGGACCCTCCTTCGAGAGGGCATGATGTTGTAATAAGTGTGCGTGTGTGTGTGTATGTCTTCCAACCCCATTTCTTTCTCCCTTTTACTTAACCGCTTTCGATGGTTAGTTTTAGGGCACGTTTTCATTAGCATATCTTATGCTTGCATGTTTGCATTCATTCATTTGTCTTGCATGCACCAGCTCAGCGCATCATTCAAATTACATTGTATTTCAATACACCTATTTGAATACGTATATCAATTGTTGCATTCATATGCCATCTTAGATAGCCGAGCCTATTTAGTTGCATTACTGCATGTGTTGCATTAGGCATCTAGCATAGTTAGGATCATGCATTGTTTTCTAACTAGCTTTTGTTTTAGGTCGGAGTACACTGTAAGTGTTACGCTTTAGCATGCTTGCATGAATGTGAGTATTGCCATGATAGCATGCTTTCCATGAGGCTATTTGCTTAAGTGCTTAACTGCATGAGTGCCTGTGGGTGAAGGCTTGATTGCCTGAATTGGAAAAACTCAATGATTGTGAGTTTTAAGCCCACTTTGTGAAGTGGAAAAATCATGTTTTCTAAAGCCCACTTGAGGGTGGCAAATCCGCGCTTTAGTCTACTTGCGAGTAGCATTTTCAAACCATTTTCGAAAACAAACATGAGTTGTTTTGTTCCAATTCTCATGATTGAGTCTATACTTGTATGTTGTGCGCATCACATAATAAGTTAGCTAATAATCAGAATAAGAACACATGTGTTTATAAAACAACATATCATGTTAGTAGAGGCCGATCCTTTGACCAGGCGAGCGGGGGTGCTCATTTCAGGACCTTCCCCTCTCATACCCAAGTTCCCGAGCCGAGGTAACTTTGGTGATGACGGACACATGGCCTTAGGCACGAGTCAGGATTTCCTAAATTTCCCAAAAACAAAATATTTAGGTGGTGACTCTGTAATCTGGCAAAGTAGTCCAGTTTTGGCATTACTTGATTCAAAATTTGATTTTCCAAAATGGTTTGCTGGATTGGACTCTTTAGTGTTTATCAGCCTCACATTACACTTTGTGAGATTAGATTCAGAATCGAGACAGGAGTCCGAACTGTAGTAAGACCAATTCGCGCCTTCTCTGAAAAGGAGGCGCGCGAAGAAAGTCGGGTCTACACCAGGCTCTCTCCAGGAATCATCTTACAATCATTGTATTTCAGGCGGTCCGCTTTTCTCACTAAGAAGTAATCAATTTGGCTCTTAACTAACCCACTCTTAAAGGTTATCAAATGCTCCCACTCTTAAAGGTTATCAAATGCTCCGCTCTCTTCTTATACATAGTATTGGCCACCACCAGATCAGAAGCCAATGCAAAATCTAAGATACTCTCTCCAGCCTCATTTCTGTCACTAAAATTGTATCCACCATGCACTCTTTCATAACCTAGTTTATCTATGCCTACATGGCCATTAAAATCTCCACCAATAACCAGGTTCTCTCCTACGGGTATCTCCTGTAAGATCTAATCCATTTGCTCCCAAAAATCCCTCTTAGTCTGATCATCTAATCCTACTTGAGGGGCATATGCACTAATAATGTGCACTTTATTCCCTCCAACAATTAGTTTAACTAACATTATCCTATCCCGTTTCCTAATGACCGCCACTACATTCTTCACAAGACCCTTGGCAATTATGATTCCTACCCCATTCATGCGTCTATCCTTACCACTATAATACAGTTTAAAACCGATATCCTCGATTTTCCTAGTTTTCTCACCCGTCCACTTAGTTTCTTGTACACAAGCTATACTAACTCTCCTCCTAATCATAACATCTACCAAATCCATCGTCTTACCAGTTAAGGATGCTAATAATAAATGTTAGAAAAAAATTAAAATTAGAAACACATGGGTTAAACACAACACAAAATTTTTTTAGCATAACCACAACACAAATTTTCAATTAAATGGAACCCAATAAAACATATTCTAACAAAGATCGTTACCTCCATAACTTAGTGGGTTCTCCAGCGTAATCTGCAAAATGTAGAACATGAAGGGATTCATACAGTAGGTTGAGTTCGAAAGTTTCAAATTTTAAAATGAAAAAGCAATAGTTAGCCCTCATATCTAACTGAGGAGAGAAAGAGTGTTCTGATGGAAGAAAATATGACCTGCTGAAATATGAAACTGAAGAAAATCTGAAATTGAAATCAGATTTTGAACGATTTTGACTTGGTCAAAGATGACTTGCAAAGCCCACCATTTGATCGAAGATAACACGCTCGACTTTGAACGATTGAATGGAGTGGTCGTAGTTGGGGTTGGGTATCAGCATAGGATGGGCTCCGATGAGGGGAGATCGGGTAGAAGAGAGAGATAGAGATAGAGAGAGAGAGAGAGAGAGAAAGAGAGAGATGGGGGAATGGGGAAGAGAACATCTGGTAGAGAGAGAATGGCATCAAACCCTTGAAATGTTTGAATTTGAAACTTGAAAAAACAGAGCCTGAGAGAGAAACAAAAATAAAAGAAAAGTGTGATCTCAGCCCTTGAAATGTATTCCCAGAAGTGTAATCTCAGCCATTAATTTGTATGGCACCTACGGCAAATGTCCCATCAGTACCCTTGTTTTGTTATATAGATTTTACAATAGATTTTGTATTAAATTATAGTGTCGAGTTGAGTGAGAAGCCTTGTGAAGGCAACCCACGTAGAGGGCTGACCCCTCCTCCTTTTTGTCATGTCCCATCTTTCTTTCCCTTTCCTTTCATTTTCTTTGTTTGGTTTGACAGAGAGTTAGACCCTCCCTATCCATCTCTCTCTATTTCTTTAGTCCTTCATAGTTGCTTAAGCTTTGAGCTTAGAGTGGGAGCTTTTAGAGTGAGATTTTGCAAAAGTTTTGTAAATGAAAGTCGAAGAGCTCGTCGTACTCTTTACAATGGTAGTCTTGGACTCATGATCAGACAAAATTTGCCTTTTGGATTTGCTCCTCTTCATTATTTGAGGTAAGAACTTTCTTCATATTATTGCTTTAAATCTATGTTAGGGATATTTTGAAAAAATATATCATTATAGGAGATATTACATATATATTATTCTCATATTTTTATTTGGATATTTTTGGAAGAAAATTATGTTGAAATGTTGAGAACATTGGTGTTTTGAAATTGATTTGGGAAAATCATCTTGTGTTAATAATTTTTGTTAGAACTCCGAAAACAATTTTAATAGTTGTATGCTTAGTATCTACATCATATTATGAGTAGATAATTTATTTTGAGAAACATAATGTTGAAATATTATCTCATCTTTGATTTTGAAATTTATTTCGAGAAAGATAAATTGATGTTGATGAATATTGTGTAAATTGTTAAGTTGGAATTATAGAGTTGTTTTGAGTTTAAAAACTCTAAAAGTGTTGTATTCATGATATTTTATGAATGGTGATATATTGATGATTAGGTTTTGTTCATTTTTGTGAAAATAAAAATATGAAATGTGAACTTTTGAACTCCTAACCTTAAAAGGTTTACTCTTGGGCACATTTCATGATTTTTTTTATGTAAACATCATGTTGATTAGTTAATTTTAGAAAAGTTGTGAAAATTGTTATTTGTAGAGAATTTGGGAAAGATTAGCCATTTGAGTAGCTTGGCATGAAATATGATTATGTTTGGAAGATAAGACAAGTTAAGTTATATTTGGTATTATTTCTTTTGGGAAATTTTGAATATATTGATGGGTTAAATTTGTTTGGTTAATATTTTATATACTTTATGATTAAAAGTGTGTTATTGAGATTATTCCATAACTTCTAATATAGTAGAATGGAAATGGTAACATTGTATCACTGTACCTGCTTGTCTTTTAACGTTATAATATGAGATTGTTTGATGAGCTAGTGGTTTGCTCACCCCCTATCTGTACATGTGTACAAGGAATGTTTCCAGACTTGAGGATCAAACAACAGGTTTTTCCTTGACATGGTTATAAAGTGGTGATGAGCCATAGTGCTTTCGAATTGTTTCTTTAGCTGAGTTCTATGTCTTGTAAAGAGCAACGCCCTCTTATTTATTGTAAGCCCTTTGGGAAATTTTGTTCGTAAAAAAATATGTTATATTCAATGTAGTACACGAAGAGTGGGGTTAATGGTTTTTATCAATGGTATATCTTGTATTGACTAGTGAAAAGTAAAGAAAATGTGTAACTAAAAATGATTTTGATAATTAATTGAATGAGAATGGTTTTTCTTTCAAAAATTTCACGCTTAGGTTACTTAGTTTCTGCCTAATTAATCTTTGAAAAATCAGGGCATTACAAATAATCTCTACACACAAGCTATTAATTATGTTATGTTCATCAATTATGTTCTATTCATCATAAGTTTCTTGAGTAGTTTGCTTCAATTGGATTGGATTAAGCTTCTATTTGTGCTTAGTTCGATTCTTGTTTTTCTGAAATGGTGGGTAGTTTGGGTTAATGAATTCTAAGGATTTCTGTGAAAAGCTGCATTTGGATCAATGAAAATTTATAAATGATAGCAGTCTTTTTATAATTTGGCCTCATTTTTTTTTAATCTGCTTTGAGAAAGAAAGAAAAAAAAAAGAAAAGAAAAAGAAAAAAAGAAGCTGCATTTGGACAATATATATATGTATATATATATTAGGTTTATATATATATATATATATATTGGATTAAGCTTCTATTTGTGTTAGGTTTGATTCTTGTTCTTTTTTTCTTTTTCTTTTTCTTTTTATATATTAAAAAAAAAGTAAAGCTGCATTTGGACAATATATATTTTTTAAATTTGTACACTGTGAGCTTCTCTTCTCATGTAAACAATTCAATTCAATAGGTCTCTATTTCTTTTTCTTTTTCTTTATAATTTTTTTTTTTTTGACGCTGTTGTTGCTTGTTGTCTACTGCCCTGCCTAGGATTCATTCACTAAAAGTAAATATTTCTATTCCTGGTGGTTTTTGATATTATGCTTTGTGCCAACAATTTGTCCGTCTTGGTGGTTTTAGACTTATGGATTTTGCTGATTCAAGTGTTCATAGATTTGAGTGTATGTATATCTTAATAGGTGAAATGGATCTTTCAATTCTTCGTTATCTATATACCCCAAGGTATTCTCTCTCTCTCTCTCTCTCTCTCTCTCTCTCTCTCTCTCTCTCTCTCTCTCTCTCTCTCTCTCTCTCGATTCATTAGGCCTTTTGAGATCCTTGAGCGGATTAGAAAGGTAGCTTATCGTTTGGTCTTACCGCCGTAGCTTTCCGGGGTTAATAATGTATTTCATATTAGCATGCTTCAGAAGTATGAGCCAGATCCATCGCACATGTTGGATTGGACCAACTTAGAGGTAGATGAGAATGCCTCAAATGAGGAGAGACCAGTGGGTCTCAGATACTCGGGACCAAGTCTTGCGAGACGAGACAATTCCCTTGGTTAAAGTATTGTAGAAACATCACGGGGTTGAGGAAGCAACTTGGGAATGTGATTTGGAAGTCCATGATAAGTATCCAGATTTATTTGTTGATGTTTGAACATGCATCGGAATTTTGATTATGTTAATGAAATAAGAAAATACTGTATATGTTATATATGTTTTGGAAACATGGGTTTAATGTGAACATTGCATATGTTATGGAAAATATAAATTGTATATTCAATACTAAGAAATTGTTCATCTTGTTGATGAGAATGGATGACCGGGGAATGGGTCATGATAATGGAATTGAATGACGATCATTATTGTAATTGGTTTAAGCATAACTGAAAAACTTGAATTGAAATTTCAGGGACAAAATTCTTTAAGGGGGGGAGGTTATAACGATTCCGGTTTTGATCCGACCCATTTGATTTTCTGGACTCGAATTTTATGATTTCTGAATGTTGTTCATGTATTTTCCCCCTTATTCTTACTTGAGTTTGGCTATCGGGTTGTATCGAGTATATTTGGAATCGATTGGTTGCTTAATTTTCAAACCTTTTGTTGCCCAGGATTTTGCTCCTCTGCTCGAGTGACACTACCTGTGCTCGAGTGGGCATTGTGAACTCTTAGTACTTTTGCAGGTCTGAGAAACTACTGGGAGAGTGTATTCTACGCTCGAGCGGGTAGGCGCTTGAGTGGCCTTTCTTGCGCTCGAACGTCAGTTTGTTGTTTGCAAAACTACTGGGAGTGTGCATTCTGCGCTCGAGCAGAACAACTTATTGTGTTTGACGCTCGAGCGTCACTTCTCACACTCGAGTGGACTGTGTATATATCAGTTCATAGCAGCATCTTTTTACATCACTTTTTTATATCTTTTTGTCCAAAAACCCTAGATCGAGACCCTCTCTCTCTCTAAACCTACATTCTCTCTATATTTTTACCTAGATCTAGTGATCTCTCTACTCGTGTGCCTTTGTTAAAAAGGTAGAGCATCTCAAGGGCTACATTTCTATCTGAATAGAGTTGTGTTTGAGCATCCTTGAAGTTTCCTACTTGCTTTGCTCGACTTCTAGCTTTGAGGTAGGGACTTTCTACACTCTCCTATGATTTTTAACATGGTTATTTGTTGTTGTGTAAATAATGTTGGGATTTGGAGAATTTTAGACAAACCTAGGGTTTTGGTTTAAAATCAAATGAGGGATTTTCAAATGAAGGTATTGAAAATGATTGTGGGTGTAGATATAAGGATGTGTTATGTTGAATTTGTTGATTTTGACACATGGATTGGATTTGGAAGAAAATGAAGTTTTGCCTTAAAATGTTCAAATAATTATTTTGTATAAATAATGAAATTGATGTTGGGAATATGAAATTAGATTAAATGATTATATAAATGGTGGAGTTTGATGTGTATCATCTCTCACCTATGGAAATTTAGATAATTTATCTGTCTTGGAGATTGTACATCTGTTTAGAAATATCTGCTTTGGGCTATCACTAAAGGATAGCTATGATTTTTGTAGAAATTACATGAGGATTAGGTTAAATGAAACTAATCTCTTAACTGTTGTCATTGAATATGATGGTGTTTTAATACATTGTATATGTATGATATTTAGGAGGAGAAAGGGAATGTACTCCATGTTGGGAGAAGAAAGGGGATGGACTCCATTGAATTAAGTTGGTCTGTTTGTCCAGGGTAAAAGTCCTGAAAATCGCGCGTATATATATATGGGTGCTGATTCCCACAGATGAAATTTCTGTAAAATAGAAAATTGAAGTGTTTGTGTAATGATTGTACTGGTTAGAGAACCACTGGGTTATAGCCTCAGTCGGGTTATTTGGATAACAATGGACATGACTCATGGCTTGAAGTGAAATGAATTGACATGAAATGAACTGAGATAAAACAGATTGAGATATAAAACTTGGTATATTATGAACTTGTAAAATATGAATGATTTTTCCATAGGCATTGTATATGCACATCATACTTATATCTTTGTTAAGATTCATATATTGTGTTAGATTGTTTTCACTGGGTTTTGGCTCACCCTACTTGGGAAAAACCATTTTCAGTTGCTGGTGATATGCCTCCGTCAAGGACTTAGTATAGGAGGACTGTGGAGTTAAAGGCTCACTTTTGTTTATCTTTGGATTTACTTCTTGTACAAGTCTAGGGCTTTGTTTGTATTGAGCTTATGACTCATTTTGTTGCAACCAAGCACGGTCTTGGAAAGATGTAAGCCTTTAGGGCATATGAATATGTGTTTAGCTTTCAGTCCTCATTACTTCTTGTAACACATGTTGTAGATTCAGGATAAACGATTTATGAATGTATATCGTATGTGTCACCTTTTGTATATTAGCTCTGATTAATAAAAGTTTCTTATTTTATTTATACTACATTGTATTAATGTTTGGAGTTAGTTTATTATAATTATTTTAGGGGCGTTACACAAGTCTTGGAATATGATAGTGCTGGGGAGTTTTGTGTCGAATAAGGAGGTGGAGGAGATAATGTTATGCCATTTCGGTCGAAGATAAGGAGGATAGTCATATTTGGCATCATGATCCGAAGGGAATTTATTTTGTGAAATCTGGGTATAGAGTGGAAATTGATTCTCAGCAAAGACTGATCAAACATAGGCCTTCTTCTTCTTTCAAAGTTCCTAAGTACATTTGGAAATTTATATGGGCCCTTCTTGTGCCTCCTGAGCTTCAGCATTTCTGGTGAAGGGCTTGCAATAACTTGTTGGCTTCTAAGCAAAACCTTCATCGGTGACAATGCACGTCAAATGGTATGTGTCCTATGTGTCTTAAAGAGGTTGAGACGATTAAGCACTTGCTGTGTGGGTGTGAATCAGCAAAAGCGGTGTGGTTTGGCAGTGTTATGAATCTTACCTTTCAACAAAGGGCAATTGTTTTCATTCAACGTTAGATTTGTGATGTGTATCATGCCTTTTCCTCTACAAAGGACCGTAACACTTATTTTTACAAGTTGTTATGGGTAGCTTGGCACATTTAGAAGGATAGGAATAATCATGTGTTCAACCATTCCCTATTGATCCCATATCTACTCTATTTAGGGTGAGGCAAGATTGGGAGGAGTTTGATGGTCTTTTGTCCAGTTCTTAACCTCCAACGGACTTGGGCTCAGTGCGAAGACCGCCTCAGGTTTAGATTTCACCTCCTAGAGGAAGACTAAAAGTGAACTGGAATGTAGCTCTGTAGCCTGGGTCGTGTAGAGTATCTGTGGCGGTGTTGTTTTGGGATTAGCATGGCTCCTTAGTTGATGAAGCAGTTAGAATGATAGATGTGGGGTCTGTCAAGCATGGGAAAGCTTTTGTTGTTTGTTGGGCATTCCTTATGGATCACTCTCTAAATTTGTCCCAAGTCAAGATTGTTGGAGATAACAAGGCTGTTATTTTACTCTGTGTTTCAGAAAATGAACCGCCATAGGACTGTGCTTCGATTATTGAGGATATTATAATGCTAGCTAGGCGGCGTAATTTTTCTTTTCTATGGACTCCTAGAGAGGCCAATAGAGTTGCCCATTGGACTGCAAGAGAGTTCCTCAAGGATAATTTGTCTGTGTCTTGGGTGTGTAATCCTCCTGCTTGAGAAAGGCTATGGGCTTTGGTTGATTTAATCCAATTTATGATGTTCAAATATAGGGTTCATTTAGGATGTGGGTTGGCTTTTTTGACTTTTTGGCTATTTTAGCATATGATTAAAAAACCTCATTCAAGATATGCTTTTTGACTTTTTTGATTTTTGTGAGAAAAAAATGAGATGATTATGCTTTGGATGTGACATTTTGTCTTATTGGGTTAAAAAGTCTATTTTGTCTTTTTGTGACTGGTTTAGCCAAAAAGCCCCATTTTAGCTTATGCCAAACGAAGACTATATATGTAAGAATTTTATTTTGGTTAATAATACCAAGTATATGGTCAAATTAATTTTTGACCACAAATAGGGGTTGTGACCCAAAAAAGACAAAAAGATTAAATAAAAAAAAAAAGTGTACCAGTTTAGTACATCCCAAACAAGCTCACAGTCATTATCTTTGATTTCAACTTTAATTTCATTATCCAATTTACAAAAAATATACTATATTATTATATATTTTTTTTATTAGATCCAAAATAGCAAATAAAAAATATATTATCTCAAATAAAAATACAATTATATTAATTTTAAAATCTTATTGTACACACACATATATGTATTACTCATTCCGTCTCGTACATAACTCATTCCATCTTATTTTGTTGGTCCATACCATTTCGGAATGTTATAAAATGACAGTCCCATTTGAAAAGTTACAGTAAAAAAAATTTCATTTTCCAAAATTATTCTTTTTGAGTAATTATATATATTAAAATTTTAAAAAGATAGGATATTAAAAATTTTAAATTTTAAATTTAAATTTAAATTATATGCACTTTTAAAAAGTTAGAATTCCTATAAAAGACTAAC
Source organism: Camellia sinensis (assembly GCF_055761805.1). Classification (NCBI taxonomy): domain Eukaryota; kingdom Viridiplantae; phylum Streptophyta; class Magnoliopsida; order Ericales; family Theaceae; genus Camellia; species Camellia sinensis. The sequence continues at coordinate 173,515,877 of NC_138962.1, read as the reverse complement.
GAATTAGAATAATGATATATGCATAAATTTGTATATTAATTAATATACTAACAGATGATGTAACATATGTTGAAATAATAATGTCATAACATATGTTGTACATTAATTAAAAAACCACTTAATACATGTAGTATCACCAAACAAATTAAGACAGAGGGAGTAATTCAATTAGATGAAATAAATATAAAAGATTCAAAAATTTTAAGAAATTTGAGTAAAATCCTTTTATAGGATTATATATTGAAAACATGACAAAGACATTGAATTTTTTTTTTAGCATCTGAGTGCAGAGCATATAATATTACCTATAACAGTTTTTCCTAGTACTTGTGTGATTATATATATATATATATATATCATTTCCTGGAGGTGGTAATTACAATTTGGAAGTATCGAATCATTACTTTGTATTGTATAGATTGTATTCCAAATTCCAATTAAACTTAGATTATGTAAGTTTTGTTGGTTGCTCTAACCTTCGAGATTTTTGTTTTTGCATAGTGTGTTTGCATTATTGGGTGAAACTCTGGAAGAGGGTTGAAAAGGTTTTATTTTGGATCTCTAAGGTTTGTTGTGCATGATAGAAGGGCAAGTATGTGAATATTTCATTTGATGTTGTAATTTAGCAGACTTGCAGTTGATAATTTCCTTGTCTTTGTCAATCATACCCTTTCATTAAATGATATTTGGGAGATATGCTTCATTTAAATTGTGAAAAAATGCTGTCTATTCATACTGAATATTTTAGTTCATCTTAGACTGAAACTTTAGTTGCAGAAGTTGTTTTAAAACTTCCTTTATCTTTTGTGGTTATGATCTCAAGACTGACATGTCAACCCATTTTAGTTTGTCAAGTTGGCTTGTTGAATTTCCTTGTTTAGTTTAGTTCATTTGTGTTAGCATAGAACAAGTCAAAGTTTGGCAATTGGTTGTGCAAGTAAAAGGTTGTGAATTCCTTTAGGAATTGCGTACATAAGGACACTTCGGTGTTTGCTAGGATACTCTTATCCAGGCACAAGAGTAATGTGGATTTTATGTAATCTACTAGTACATCACTTTTGTTTTTCATTTGTTTTCAATAAATACTTCAAAGGAAATGCGAGACTGGATATTGATATTGTCAGTGTGGTGGACATACTGTGTTTATACCCTTTGTATCCCACTCTCTGCTTGGGATTCATTAGTACCTCATATGGAGCATATCATGTTTGACTGAATTATTAGTTCGTATTTCAATTTTCTGTGCCAAATATGGGATTACGCATTTTGTTGGATTAGTAATCCAATCCTAAGATCATATCCGCCTAAACGAACATGGTCTAAATGTATTATTGCTAGTGATTGAGAGATTTGTGAAAGAAACCTAATATGAAAAATGTCAAAATGGATGGATTATCATTAATGGCAATAATGTCAACATTTAAGAAATCTTGTCTAAAGGGTGGTTTGGGATGTTCTAAATAAGTGTATTTTTTGACTTTTTATAAATTAAAAAACAATGTGTAGAAAAGTAGAGAAAGTGGTTAGAAAAATAGGGAAGAGATATTGATAGATATTGATTGATGTGACCCAAATAAGTATATGTATGTAAAAAAAAAAGTGCATTATTTTAGTTCTTCCAAAACACCTACTAAGTCTTTCTAAGAACTAATGGGTGGCACACGTGATGTACATGCAATTCAAATAAGTAAGAATAAAAGAAAATACTAGAAGGACCTACGTGTAGGTTCTAATAAGTGGACTCATTGTCCAATAGGTCATGTGCTAATTAAATGCACTTTTTATCAAACACTATTAAAAAACATTACTAATTATTAATTTCTATCGACAGTTTAAAGATTTTGTTACAAAAAAACATCATTAATTATTATAAGTTTTAGCAACAATTTAAAAAATCATCACAAAAAAAGATTAATAATTTTCTACTTTCAGCGATAATTTGAAAATTTAGTCATAGAAAAAACATCACTAATTGTAAGTTTAGCGACAATTTATAAAAATCGTGACAAAAAAAAGTCATTAATTGTCAATTTTTAGCGACATGCAAAAAATATCAGAAAAAATTATTTTTAACGACAATTTTATTTGGACTAATTTTTAATAGGACTTAATGGGAATTAAGTCTAACATTTAGGACCAATTGGTAGTTTTTTGAAAATAAAGAACTTAATACTATATTGTGTACTTAGCTTATGTCGTATAAGTCCTATTACCTTAAACCTATGGTTATGGGTTCAAGCCTTGCCCACCTCTTTGTGTAACTGTTTTCTTTTTTTTCTCTTTTTTTAAATAAAAAATACTATCACATAGCATGAGAAGAGCAAATGCTTCACTACACCACCTGAGGCTTTCACTTAATAATAGTTTATATGTTTTTACAAGGTATTTAGGTTTTTGGGATACGGAACTCGATGTTCATAAGAAATTGACAATCTTTAGGCTATGTTTGGATCGGATGATAAGAATAAAAGGAAAAGAATAGGAATCTCATTTTCAGGATTCCTTGGTCAATGAAATTTAGGAGGTGGCATTATTTGGGAATGTTATATGAGAGAGAATGATGTGTTGGGGTGGGGGGTGAGGGATGGGGGGTGGGGAATACGACATTGTTCACCATCATAAATCGCAATTGACGTCTATGACAACCACTTTATCAACATTAACCTAAGGGTAAATTACACTGGCACCCCCTAAATTTCTGTGAAATCACAATGACACCCCTCTTATTATATGAAATCACACTGCCACCCTTTGTCAGTAAACACTGTTAACTGCAATGGTAAAATTATTGTAATGCCTTTTATTTATTTAGTTAAATTTTATATAGAATTGATGAGGGAGAAGTGAAGATGAGAGAAAAAATAGGAGTAGAGAAGCCAATGTTACTATCTACCATTATTGGCCAACATTGAAAACACCACCTCCATAACTTCCTCACGAATTTGGTGTGTTTAGGATATAGCTGCCAATTCGTTTGAGTTGATCGCTTTAATTTTGTTCTTATAGTTTGCCCTATGTATATTGGAACCTTGTGGTCATGGGAGATTTGAAGCTTAGCCACCCTGCCACAAGTTTGATTAACTAGTTGTAGATTTTTCGCATTCATGATATTGTTGTTTACCTTGAAGCTAGGTGATAGCTTCCGTGTTAAAAGTGCTGAAAAACTTTCTTGTTGATCATTTTCAGAACATGGAAATGGATGTTCATCCTTATTCCAGGAATAAAAGAGGAGTTGTCAACAACTTTGACGAGTTTTGTATTTAAGCTTTGATAGTTAGCTTGTTTTTTGAGTAGTTCTATTTGTTTTCTTTTAGTTTTGATTTTATTCTCTTCAAAGAAAAACAAGATCTCTTTCATCGAAAGTATTAAAGACTCTCTTCTAGTTCCATTTTGAAGCATAGAAATGGATATTAATCCATGTTCCATGAGTAGGGAAAGGAGTCTCTAATTCCTTTCTTCAATGATACAACCTTTTGTTTCCAAGGCTTTTACCTAAAATAGTTCTCATTAGCCTATTCTCTCGCATTCGAGTACTCATTTACTCTTATTTACTATGAGATGTAGTAGGTTTGAATCATTTCTTTATTTGAAGTTTCTAGCTTTAATTCTCATTATTTGTTAGCTTTTTTCATTTTTATCGCCTCTATGATCATCACATGTTGTCTTGTGATGTTTGATGATCCATGAAGCAAATCTACCTCTCCTTCAAATATCTTCATGATAGGAAGGGGTAGAAAGGACAAACATCTTTTGGAAACACTCTGTCTGCACTATTATTACCTCACTGCACAAAACAGGTTTTTTTGCTGAAAATAAAGCGCGGTCATCTTTTATTAGACCTAGTTGGACCTCATTGTGGAACAATCAGGCCTCAAAGTGGACAAAACAGCTTACTGTTGTTGACAAAACAGAGCAGTTTCTGAGGGATGTTCTTATTTGTGCACATGTGGTTCATGTCCTTTTTATTTGTAGATGTAATAATTAAGTAATTATTCATTCGGTGATGTAATAATTAGTTGATCGAGTGAGTGGGGTGCTCAATTCATAACCTTCTCCTCTCATACCTAAGTTCCCGAACTGAGACGACTTTGGTTATGACAGACAAGTGGCCCTTGGCATGAGTCACGAGTTTCTTAATTCTCCCCAAAATATTAGATGGCGACTCTGAAATCTAACAACGCAGTCCATTTTTGGCATCCCTTGCAATTAGTGGATTTTGCTTGGATTTGCCAGATTTGGACTCCATTTTCTTTTGTTTCACATTACATTCGTGAAACCAGATTCAGAACCATGGGAATCTGAACCGTAAGGAATCGCATCCAAGGAGAATAAACCCCTCTGAGGAGCACGAAAAACCAGCTACACCCGTGTTCCAACCAAAAAGAAAATGGATCGGGTCAGATATATTAAACAAACAATTGTTAGGCTTGCTTGTAATTTGATTTTGGTTATGCATTATTTGATCTGAATTCATTTTTTGTTTTCTTCCTTTTTTTTTATTTAAATCTGTAATATCAATTGATTTTGGGTTTTTTGTTTGGTTAATTGTTACACATTATTTCCTTTGGTTTTTTTTTTTTTTCTTCCTTATTTGCCTGTAATTTGATATTGGGTTCCATTAACTGAGATCTTAGGTATGTTTTTTTTCTTGCATACTTGGTTCAGTAAAAGGCAAGGTGAGCATAAAATTTCTATGAAAACCCAATCAGTCAAGAAATTTTGTATAATTGTGTCTTTGTGTGTGTTTGGACGGGTTTTATTATGTTAGCAAAATGTAAGTCGTTAAACTGATTTGCATTCATCCACTAATCCGTGTTGGGTATACCTCCTTATTGGAGTATGAGGCCCAATTGGTTTATTAAAATATTTAGTTTTGGTTTGGTGTTGGTTATAACATATTTTTATATATTATATCTAACTTGTGGAAGCCCAATTCAGTTTGGTAACAGTTAGGGTTTTTATATATAAAAAATCCCAAGATTTAACAATATATATATAAATATTTCTTTGTTTGTCCCGAGGCATTAGAGTGTGCTGCGGCAACTAGAACATTGTTTTCCTTTCAGTGGATGCTGTGTGGATGCTTTGATTCTGATTGATGCTTTGAAGTCTATTCGAATACAGCGGCAGTGTGTGAATTATTTGGCTCCATTATTTTGGGTCTTCTACAACTTTGTTTCGAAGACTTTTGTTTCATCTATTTGATGAGGTCTTTCCTTTTGTTTATTTGTGATTATTTGGAATTCACCTAAGGGTGGTTTGTGAGACCATTCGTGTCTCGTTTGTAATTGTTTGGAAACTTTTTAGTTGATAGTGGAATCGGATTTCGATCCCGTGGACATACCTCACATTGAGGGAACCACATAAAATTCTTGTGTTGTTGTTGATTTAATTTTTCCGCATTAGTTTTTATTCTCATTAATTGATTTTCTTGTGGGAAATCATCGATTTTTCCTAACAACTGGTATCAGAGCTTACAGTTTATTTGGGTTTATTTATTTGTGTAAATCAATGGAGGGGAATGTGGGTCGTATGTCTAGCTTCAATGGAAGCAATTGGGTAACTTGGAAAACTAAAATGGAGGACCTATTATTTTGTAAAGATTTATATGGGCCTATTGAGGGTGATAGTGGCAAACCTGATGATATGAAAGATGATGAATGGAAGAGGCTTAATCAAAAAGCCATTGGTATTATCCGTCAATGGATTGATGACAGTGTGTTTCATGATGCTGCTATTGGAACTTCAGCACAAATTTTATGGAAAAAAAATTAGAAGGCCTTTTATGATAAAAAAAAATAGCCACAAATAAAGTTTTTTTTGTTTTGTAAGTTAGTTAATTTAAAATATAAAGATGGCAACCTAATTCCGGAACATTTGAATGAAATAAAAAGTATTGTTAACCAACTTGCTTCTATGAAAATTGTTTTTGATGATGAGTTGCAAGCTTTGATGCTACTTAGTTCTCTACCCGAAAGTTGGGAGACTTTGGTTGTGACAGTTAGTAATTCGGCACCTGATGGAGTTGTCACAATGAGCCAAGTAACTAGTAGCTTGTTAAATGAAGAAACTAGAAGAAAATCAGCTGGTTCCTCTTATTCAGAAGCATTTGTTGTGAGAGGCCAAAGGAAAACAAGGGGGAGGAGTAAGACTCCTCATGGTCGTGATCAAAGCCGTGACAAATCAAGAGACGGTTCCTTTTCAAAGAAAGACATTGAGTGATATTATTGCCATAAGAAAGGGCACATGAAGCAAGAATGCCGAAAGCTCAAGAACAAGGAGAAAATGTGTGACAAAAGTGTGGATAAAAAGCAAGAAGACACAACGACGGTTACTACTAATGATCTCATGGTCATTTGTGAAGATGATTGTATCAATTTTGTGGGCCAAAAGAGCAATTGGGTGATTGATTCCGATGTTTTTTTTCATGTGACTTCTCGAGTTGATTTCTTCACTACCTACACCAAAGGAGATTATGGTTCTGTTCGAATAGGTGATGAAGTTTTATGCAAGATTATTGGCATGGGTGATGTTTGCTTGGAAACAAATTTGGGTTGCAAGTTGTTGCTTAAAGATGTGAGGCATGTTCCCGATATTCGCCTCAATTTGATCTATACCAGGAAGCTAGATGATGAAGGCTTCAACAACAAATTTGATGATAGAATGTGGAAGCTCACAAAGGGTTCTTTGGGGGTGGCTAAGTGCAAGAAGACTCATACACTTTATTCGATGCAAGGAAAAATTTGTAAAGGTGTTATCAATGCACTTGAAGATGATACTTCTATCGAATTGTGGCACAAGCGGCTGGGCACATGAGTGAAAAAGGGCTACAATTTTGTTCAAGAAAGAGCTTCTACCCAATTTGAAAGGTACATATCTTAAAACTTGTGTTCATTGTTTGGCGGGAAAACAACACAGAGTTTCTTTTCATAAAAATGTTGCTTCTAGAAAAGAAAATGTTTTGGAGTTGAATCATTCGGATGTTTGTGGTCCTTTGAAAGTTAGAACACATAGTGGTGCACTTTATTTTGTTACTTTCATTGATGATTATGTAAGAAAAGTTTGGGCTATTATACTAAAAACAAAAGATCAAGTTCTAGATGTATTTAAGCATTTTCAGGCCATAGTTGAAAGAGAAACATGACAGAAATTAAAGTGCATTTGATCAGACAATAGTGGTGAATACATTGGGCCATTTGATAAGTATTGTCGTAGCCAAGGTATTCGGCACCAAAAGACAGTTAAGAAGACTCCTCAACAAAATGGAGTTGCCGAGAGGGTGAACCGCATTATTATGGAAAGAACAAGGTACCTGCTTTCACATGCTAAATTGCCAAGATCCTTTTGGGTGAGGCAATGAGAACAGCAGTCGACGTGATCAATTTGTCTCCTTCTTATCCTTTGAATGGTGATGTTCCCGAAAGAGTTTGGACCAGCAAAGATGTGTCTTATGAGCACTTGAGAGTGTTTGGTTGCCAAACTTTTGTTCACATTCCAAAAGATGAGAGGTCCGAGCTTGATAGCAAGTCAAGACAATGTATTTTTCTTGACTATGGACGTGATGAATTTGGTTATAGATTGTGGGATCCGGTCGACAAGAAAGTCATTCGAAGACGTAATGTTGTGTTTTTTGAAGACCAAACAATTGAAGATTTTGGCAAAAGTGATCAACCGGAGCCAAAAAGTAGTGATCTCATTGATATGGATCTATCTCCTTCATCTTTGATGGATGATGAAAATGGGGGAGATGTGCAGCCACTTATTGAAGATGTAGAGGATGATGCTAATCCTAATGAAGTTGAGCCAGAAATTGAAGAAATCTACAAGGGACAGGCAACCTTCAAGAAAGGATCCTCCTAATGAATTTGTATTGATTTTCGATCAAGGGGAGCCTAAAAGCTACCAAGAAGCAATTGAGCATGCAAAGAAAGATGATTGGAAAAAGGCCATGGAAGAGGAGATGAATTCCTTACATGAAAATCATACTTATAATTTAGTGAAGTTGCCTAAGGGGAGGAAAATTCTAAAAAATAAGTAGGTTTTCAAATTGAAGAATGATGGCAAGAATCTGAGGTACAAAGCATGCCTTATTGTGAAAGGCTTTGAGCAAAAGAAAGGCATTGACTTTGATGAAATTTTCTTACCAATTGTGAAGATGTCTTCTATTCATGTTGTACGTGGCATGGCCGCAAGTATGAACCTTGAAGTTGAACAACTTGATGTGAAGACCACATTTCTTCATGGTGACCTTGTAGAAGAAATTTATATAGGGCAACCAGAGGGTGTTATGGAGAAAGGGAAAGAGAAATTTGTTGTGAAAGGCTTTAGACAAAAAAAAGGTATTGACTTTCATGAAATTTTCTTGCCAGTTGTGAATATGTCTTCTATTCGGGTTGTACTTGGCATGACCGCAAGTATGAACCTTGAAGTTAAACAACTTGATGTGAAGACCGTATTTCTTTATGGTAACCTTGAAGAAGAAATTTACATGGAGTAACCGGAGGGTTTTATGGAGAAAGGGAAAGAGAAATTTATTTACAAATTAAAGAAAAGTTTGTATGGCCACAAGCAAGCCCCGCGACAATGGTACAAAAATCTTAACTCTTTCATGATAAATAATGGTTTTTCTAAAGCCACTTCAGACCGTTGTGTGTTTGTGAAAAAAATTTCGGATGACAAATTTATTATTCTTTTACTTTATGTTGATGACATGTTAATTGCGAGTCAAGATTCTACTATGATTAACAAGTTGAAGTTAGAGTTGAGCAAGTCTTTTGCTATGAAATATTTGAGGCCGGCAAAGTAAATATTTGGTATGAAAATTGTTCGTGATTGCAAAAAAGGGTTGATTTGGTTGTCTCAATAAAGCTACATTGAAAAAGTTCTTGAGAGGTTCAACATGGATAAAGCAAAGTCGGTTGGTTGTTCAGTTGCGGTTCACTTCAAGCTTAGTTCGAATCAATGTGCTACAAGTGAGAAAGACAAGGAAAAGATGTTGAAAATTCCTTATGCTTCAGCGGTTGGTTCTTTGATGTATGCCATGGTTCGTACAAGACCGGATATTCCTCACGCTGTTGATATGATGAGTCGGTTTCTCTCTAATCCAGGTAAAGAACATTGGGCATCAGTGAAGTGGATTCTAAGATATCTTTGAGGGACTTCGAATGTGTGTTTGTGTTTTGGGGATGGTAAGCCGATACTTGATGGGTTCACAGATTCTGACATGGCCGGCGATGTTGATTCTAGGAAATCTACTTCAGGATATGTAATGACTTTTGCTGGGGAAGCTGTGACATGGCAATCTAAATTACAAAAATGTGTTGCTCTCTCAACTACCGAAACTGAATTTATTGCCATTATGGAAGCTTGCAAAGAAGAGTTATGGTTGAAGAAATTTTTACAAGAGTTAGGTTTGAAGCAAGAAAGGTATGTACTTTATTGTGATAGTCAAAGTGCTATTCACTTGAGGAAAAATTCTACTTTTCATTCGAGATCGAAACACAATGATGTGAGATACCATTGGATTCGTGATGTGTTAGATTCAAAATTGTTATTACTCGAAAAGGTTCACACAGATGATAATATTTCGGATATGTTGACAAAGACTTTGTCGAGGGACAAACATTTGAAGTGTCGAACTTTGACGGGTATGGTTGATGTCTCCACCTAAGTCGGTAGGGAGAGAATTGTTGGTTATGCCTCCTTATTGGAGTATGAGACCCAATTGGTTTATTAAAATATTTAGTTTTGGTTTGGTGTTGGTTATAATATATTTTTATATATTATATCTAACTTGTGGAGGCCTAATTTAGTTTGGTAACAGCTAGGGTTTTATATATAAAAAGCCCAAGATTTAACAATATATATATATATATAATTCTTTCTTTGTTTGTCCCGAGGCATTAGAGTGTGCTGCGGCAGCTAGAACATTGTTTTCCTTTTAGTGGATGCTTTGTGGATGCTTTGATTCTGATTGATGCTTGAAAATCTATTTGGACGCAGTGGCAGGGTATGGATTATTTGGCTCCATTATTTTGGGTCTTCTACAACTTTGTTTTGAAGACTTTAGTTTCATCTATTTGGTGAGATCTTTCCTCTTATTTATTTGTGATTATTTTGAATTCACCTAAGTGTGGTTTGTGAGACCATTCGTGTCTCGTTTGTAATCGTTTGGAAACTTTTTAGTTGATAGTGGAATTGGATTTCGATCCCGTGGACGTACCTCACATTGAGGGAACCACATAAAATTCTTGTGTTGCTGTTGATTTAATTTTTCCGTATTAGTTTTTATTCTCATTGATTGATTTACTTGTGGGAAATTATCGATTTTCCCTAACAATACGTTCAATCCGCATCTGCCAATCCGACAAACGGTTCCGAATTGATTTTCTCCAATCCGCCTAGTTTTTAATTAATTTTTAATTTTTAACTTAATTTCTTATTTTATAACATTTTAAATTAGGATTTTTATTGATAAATCCCACTTAGGAGTGTTCTAACCCAAGAAGTCCATGAATGAATTTTTTAACCCACTTAATCCCATGTATTTATACTTTTATTCCCTAAAGTCATTTTTCTTAACTTAAACTATTTCTTACACTCTTATGCCCTTATATTTAATATTGATATTTAATGTTTGGAGAGGAGAGAGAAGGGAAAGGACCAAGACATAGGAAATTTCATACACAAATTAAATAGCATTGATGTTATTATTTTATATTATTATATAATGTGAATATATTTTTAATTAACAACGCATTAAAAATAATGTGAATATTCTCTCTCATTTGATGTGAATATATTTTTAATTGACAACACATTAAAAATAATGTGAACATTCTCTCTCATTTGATGTGAACATTCACAACACCTTTCCCAAAAATTCTCTCTCATCTAATGTAGCGATGTGAACATTCACAACATATGAACCTTCTTATTTTTAATTGATAACACATTAAAAATAATGTTCATTGTATTTTTAATTGAGAACACATTTTTATTAACAACATATAGTGATGTGAACGTTAACAACATGTGAACATTTTCTCTTATCTAATATAGTGATATGAACGTTCACATTCGTATGTTTTAGTATGAATATACACATTATGTAATTGACAATACAATGAAAAATAATAATTTGAAACTAATGTGAATATTCATTTTAATTACATAATGTCAATATTCATATCATGAAATTGACAACACAATGACAAAAATTTATTTCAAATTAATATGAATATAATGACAGTCAACATCTTGATACATGGGAACTACCAAAACATAATAACAATCAACATTAGATATCAACATTAATAGGGGCATAAGAGATTGAGGGTGTTTTGGTCTTCTTACCTCAAATAGGATCTAATAGAATAGTCAAAAGAAATATGGGTTAGATGGAATAAAACTCTTAGAAAGAAGATTTATCAAAAAAGATCCCTTTTAAATTATATATATATATATATATATAGAGAGAGAGAGAGAGCTCCCCTAGTGGTAATTCATGGTAGATGATACTCTAATGTAGCTTCGATTGAGTGGAGTGTTGTATTGCTCTCTATCTTTTGTAACAATGAGAGGTTTTTGGAAGATTCAAGACTCGTTTGGCAACATCACTTTTTAGCTTAAAAGTTAAAAAGTCATTAAAAAAAATCAAAAAGCTTATAATTTATACTAAAGCGTCAAAGATTCTCTATTTTCACTATTTTTTGTACATCTTTTTGTAAAAAAATAAAAAAATTCTAAAATATTCTGTTCCCCAACAAGGCCTCAATGGGTTTCACTTGGTCCAGTCAGGCTTTTCTCAGCCTTGGCTGGTTTAGGGGTTTCTTCTTGGTTGATCAACATCGGAGTGATCATGTTCTGGGTTCGTGTGATGTTAAGCTTGGCATTGCAAATGGACAATTCCTAGGTTCGAATGCATCTCCGAGTTTCAGCCACGTGATTAGTTAAGAGGATATACAGTATGTAAGGGAGATTTTCTTTCTAGATCCTAGAGAGAGAGAGAGAGAGAATATCCAGCTTGTTTTCAAAAGGCTCTGGCGTCTGGTGTGTTGCTATGGTTGCTGGGTGTCTTTCGAGCTCTTGCCGACGGTTATTACGTTTGGGGGAGTCACTCATGCGCGTTGTTTTTGTCCAACACATTGGTGTACCTGGTTGTATAGATAGGTGTATATAGCTGGATGCATTGATTTGGTTAGATGTATCTTTTTCTGAAATTGCCGAAGGTTGGTTTAACAACTGAGCCTCCGTTTGGGAAGTTGGTTTTGAGATTTTTTTGGGCTAAAATAGTCACAAAAAACAAAATATACTTTTTATCCCAATAAGACAAAACATCACATCTAACTCATAATCATTATATATTTTTTCTCTCACAAAAAGGTTAAAAAAGTCAAAAATCCTTCTCAAACCAGACTTTTTAACCCCAGGTTAAAATAGTTTAAAAAATAAAAAAATTAAAAAGTCAACTCACTTTCCAAATGAAGGCTGAATAGAATGTTTTAATAATTTTTTTATTTTTTTTATAAAAATATATGAAAAAATAAAAATAATAATGTAATAAATTATAATAATTTTTAATTTTTTAATTAAAATATTAAGTTCTTAGTGGAGAAAGTATTTGTCTCCACAACCGTGAGTCAAGTACGATTTTTGGAACGGATGAATTCTGTTGCTTTGTCGTCGTCTTTTTTGAAAGACTGCACTTATATTTCTCTCGAAATCAGGCTCATGTTGTCTGTACTCCCCTTGAAATCTTACCTCAATTGTGACATGTGATTAATCAAATTAACGTTCACAAATAAAGTATTGGTATCTCAAAATATTTTTTTATAACAATTTTTAAAAAATTAGTACATGGGTGTCCTTTGATTGGATAGTGGGGACCACCTATGACGTGCTGCCATGTCTCGTGGGTAATCTGTGGCTTTTTCCGCCTTGAAAAATTTGCGTTGGTGGGAAAATCAAATTCGTAGGTGTATCTGTTGGTGTATATTTTGCGGCTGTATTTTTTGACAAAAAGGTTATAAGTTATTTTTTAATTTTTAATTTTTTTGAATTATATTATTATTTTTATTTTTTATATATTTTTTTTAAAAAAAATCTACAAATTTACTTTTAATAAACTTTTCCAACTACAGAGGCCTAATAAATGACCGAATTTTAATGCGACATGGCACGTATGTGCTAATTGACCTATCATTTTGAAATTAAATAATACTATATATATTAATTAGTATATTAAATAATATATTAATTAATAATGTAATATAATTTAAATAATTTTTGATATTTATAATATAATTAATGAGTAAAATTAATAATAATATCATAATTAATATATGAATTACCGTTCAAAATTACTTGGGGTACTATCGAAAATCACGAAAGCCATGATCAATTTTACCCACTTGTGTAGATTGTCATTTCAATGTCAATTAGTAGACTATTTGATTGCATAAATTTATATTATATTTTTTATTTATTTTAAAAAATATATTAAATATTACAATAAATTAAAGTTTTAAAATAAAAAATTAGAAATAAGATTATTTTTTCTGGAAAAAATATTTTTATTTTAAAATTAGATATTTAGTAATAATTTATTATTCTTTTTGAGATCAAATTGCTTTGTCGACAAATTTTTTAAAAAACATTTCAGAACAATCGTTTAGCGATTATTATAATGATAATAAGAATTGATCACTAATATGTTTTATAATGAAATTTTTATTTTTAGAAACAAAAAAAAAATTAATCTTTAAAATTCTTATTTGTTATATATGGTTATCAGTATTTTCTTAATAAAATAGGTGGAATTAAATTTTTGATTAAATTATAAATACACACTTTGAGGTTTATTTAAAATATAATTTGCTTCGTGTGGTTCTGAAAATTACATTCCCTACCTTTAAATTTCTAATTGGATAACATATGAGCTATTTTATTAATAAATTATCAACTCAATTAATAATTTTTAATAATTTTATAAATATATTTTTATTAATAATTTAAGTAATTTTATTATTGTATTGAAGAGCAGTTAAAAATTTTATTTTTTCTATTAATTTTGTTAAATAATAAATTTTGACAATGAAGTACTTGTAATTTTCAGCACTATGATGGGCACTTTATATTTTAAGCAAACTTTAGAAAATGTATTTGTAATTTACAATAAATTTTTGTAGAGAATGAGGTAGCTTAAGGGTGCTTTTGGCAATAGACTATTAAAAAAAAAAAATTATTCAATCTTTAAAGTTTTGAGTATTGTAAAAAAATAAATTATAAATTTTTAATTTTATTAATTTAAATCTTAATCTTAAAAATTATTTTCAAGTTAAATTATTTATTTATTTTCGTTAAGCAAAACTAATAAAAAAAATTAGTCATTAAATTCAATAGAAACTAAAATATTAGACATTTTTTATATAATTACATTGAATATAATGATTAAAATATTATGTTTTCATCAATTTTATTAAAGAAAATAAAAAAATAATTTATTTTAAAAATAAATCAAAAAATATTATTTAAATTAATAAAATTAAAATTTTAAGATTATTATAGCACTCAAATCTTAATTTTTTTTATTAAATTAATTTTTAGATTTTTTTTAAAAAACAAATTCAACACCAGAAAAAGAATCTGAACTTGTACAGAGAATGACGTGAGTGGAGCATAAAGGTAGGAGTCCAGATCTTCTGCCATTGTTCCCTGCAATGATTCCTGCTATGGGCCAAAACGTCATCGTTTTGGAAATTCTTTTTTTTTTTTTAACCTTGTTTTCTTCTTTCTTCTCCTTCTAAGCTCTCAAACGTTTCAGAGCAGGGCACCTACGAACGACCGAACAAAAAGATGAAGAGGATAGTGACAGTGCCGGCAAGACGACAGCACCGGCGAGGATCGAACTCGCATAACCCAGCCAAACGAAAGACCAAAATGATTCTCATATTTGGGATGTGAATTTCTAGATCTGAATGTGTTGATTTTGAAATGTTTCATTGTTGTTGCCTTCTGGATATTGTTTATTTGCTTGTTTTGACACATGGGTTCTTGTTATGTTGCCATTTTATGTTCAATTGATTCATTCTTAGCACTGTTTGGTTGTATTGTGATGTTTGGGTTATGAACTTTTAGATTTGAAAGGTGCATTTGTTGTGTTAAGATTGCAATTTCTGGTTGAAATTCATTCTGTCTAACTTTGGTGAGTTAAGGTGCAATTCATTTGGTGTGTTAAGATTGCTATTCATTTATGGTTGAAATTCATTCTGTCTAACTTTGGTGTGTTAAGGTGCAACTCATTTCTGGTTGAAATTCATTCTGTCTGTAAGATAAATTGATAGAGAGAGAATGAGAGAATAATTTGTATTGATGAATATTGTATTGAATGTTATTGATAGATATATTACAAGATTGTTGTATTGTTGTTTTACAAGGATGTATTATATAGGAGAGGTTTGGTGGAGTGTAGTAGGTGATAGGAGTGAGTGGTGGAGGTAGGTTTGGTGGAGTGTAGTAGGTGATAGGAGTGAGTGGTGGAGGTAGGTTTGGTGGAGTGTGTAGTAGTAATTTACATTTACATTAACAGCCCCCCTCAAACTCAAGGAGGATAGGTACTAGCCAACTTGAGTTTGGAGAGAGTAACAAAACAGAAAAATAAACTGATAAATAAAACAGGATAGGAGACACGGTATGGTCGTGTCAGACCGATGTAGCAGACAGTTTATGGGGTCATGTCGGACCGTTGTAGCAGACACTGTGTGGTCGTGTCAGACCGATGTAGAAGACAGTTTACGGGGTCATGTCGGACCGTTGTAGCAGACAGTTTATGGGGTCATGTCGGACCGTTGTAGCAGGACAGTTTACGGGGTCATGTCGGACCGTTGTAGAAGACAGTTTACGGGGTCATGTCGGACCGATGTAGCAGGACAGTTTACGGGGTCATGTCGGACCGTTGTAGAAGACAGTTTACGGGGTCATGTCGGACCGATGTAGCAGGACAGTTTACGGGGTCATGTCGGACCGTTGTAGCAGGACAGTTTACGGGGTCATGTCGGACCGTTGTAGAAGACAGTTTACGGGGTCATGTCGGACCTGATGTAGCAGACACTGTGTGGTCGTGTCAGACCGATGTAGAAGACAGTTTACGGGGTCATGTCGGACCGTTGTAGCAGACAGTTTACGGGGTCATGTCGGACCGATGTAGAACATTGTGGTGGTGCACCAAGGGGGTGACTTAGGGAGTGCGCCATGGGCGACTTATACATTATACTGGTATAACCCCCCCTCAAACTCAAATAGGTGTGAAGATAGAAACCTATTTGAGGTTGAAACAAAGGGATTGATAAAGCTGACCGGTGTAGAAGACACTGTATGAGTGTGTATATAGGCTGCCCAAAAAATATACATGGATGTAGATATCGAGCCCTCAAAAGTCGTGCCCTCAAAAGGTGTGCCCGCACCCTCAAAAGGCGTGCCCTCAAAAGGCGTGCCCGAATGCATCAAAAGGCGTGCCATGAAAAGGCGTGCCAGTTTGTCGGCGAGAAGAGGCGCGCGATGCGCGTGGCTGCCTCGGCTATTTAACCAAGACGGAGCGGAGGCCGAGGCAGAGGCTCAGACAAGAAACTGAGAGAAACCTCTGAAGAAGTCTGCGTTGTGCTGAGAGAGAGAGGCTGTAACACTGTTGTGCTGAGAGAGAGAGTCTGTAACACTCTGTTGCGAGAGAAAATGGCTTCGTCGTCCCGTGGTCTACTTACTCTCTTTCCCGACCTCAACGAGTCCACAAGAGAGATAGCAGGTGCGGTGTCCCGTGAACCTCAACCAAACACCACTGGGTTTGCTCCGTTGAACTTTCCGATGCAGTCGGTGGAGCAAAAAATGGCTGTGCAGTCGGATGTGGAGGCCAATCAGTATACTCTGAAGGCATGTGTGGAAAGCATGACGGCGGTCACAAACTTGTCGAACCGGCTGCAGAGTAGGACAAATGAGGTGCAGCATTTAAACGCCCAACTGGCTCTGCTCCAACGCATGTATAAGGATGCGCGAGCAGAGATAAGCGTGCTAAGGGCAGAAAACAAGGAGCTGAAGCGGAAGGCCACCGTGATGTTCCGATTTGGAGGGCCGCCATATGCTGCAGTGGAGGAGCAGGGAGTACTGATCATGCCCAGTGGAGTGGGAAACACGGAGGCAACACCGTCAAGGGCCGTCCAGGACGGAGGCAAGAAGAAGAGACCGGCGGCAGAGTAGAGAAGAAAAAAAAACCCACTGTGGGTGTGGTGGTTTGGTGTTTGTTTGGTTGTGTTTTTGTTTTTGTTTTTTTTTTTTTTTTTTTTTTGTTGTTGTTGTTTTTTTTTTTTTTTTTTTTTTTTTTTTTTTGTTATTATGGTGTAAAATGGTGATTAGGGCGAAGACCCGATAGAAATAAAATGAGTGTATGGTGCAAATCCGAATGGTTTGAAGGGATAAAACTGAGCAGAAAAATTAGATGGAATGAATAGAAGATTTTTTTTTTTTTTTTTTTTTTTTTTTTTTTTTTAAGAAAAAAATAAAATAAAATAAAATAAATAAAAGTAAAGTGAGTAAAGTAAAGGTAACATGAATCAGCATGCGTTTTAAAACAAAAGAGTAGATATGAGTTTGTACAAAAATAATAATAAAATAAAAAAGTGGCGAAGGTTGGCGTGCGCACACACAGTGCAAGATGGACAGTGCAAGATGGGTTTTATTTATATAAATATATATATACTAGAGAGTGTGGGTTTTATTTATATAAATATATATATACTAGACAGTGGGGAACAGGGGGTGGTGGTGTGAATTTTTTAGTGTTTGTGGCTCTTTCTAGTTATGAAGAGAAAGAAGAGCAATTTAATCAGAAGTTATATAAATATATATATACTAGAGAGTGGGGGAGAGATGGAGCACATGGGTGAGTGGTGTTGTTGGTGATGTATATTGAGAGAGAGAAGCAGTGCTTTGGTTCTGGTTGGGAACCACTTGCTCTACAGTACCAGTAAATAGCCCATCGAAAATGAGAGAGTGCATGGTATCGATAGATCGCCAAGAGAACTCTGTCTATTGCAGAAGCATGACGACGATGAGGGATGCACAACGGAGCGAGCGGGCTTGGAGGCCATTGGAATCTTAAGGGCGAGATTGTCTATGATCAAGCGCACGAAAGGATATACATCCATTGTTGCCCCTCCGACGAGTTGTAGGGCTCAGATTTGGACTTCAATCCATTGTTTCAACATAACCACCGTCTTTAGCCACTCGCAAACTGTTGTGGTGTGTGGAAACTACCAGACTGTCTTGTGCCAGCCAACAGGAGGCCGTGCAAGGCTCACCGAGGGATGGAGTAGATATGTTTTCATTTCAATCTATGCACGCCAAGGATTGTTCCCAGGTGCGAAGCATAGCAGCAATTTATTGCTTGCGGAGTGATTGCCAAGGTTCTGGAAAGAAAAGATTTGTGACAGTGACACGAACAGTACACACATGTATGCCATCTTCCATTGACAAGATTCGGCTAGAGAAGGTCTACAAATTTTCAGCTGAACTATGGTGCTTTTGAGTTGCACACAACGGGTTTTGGATCAAAAAATGATGACGAAGGTCGGACATTTGGAGGAGGAGACGATGGTGGCTCGATGTCGCCATTGATGAACAAATATGTGTGAGGCAGAGAAGAGTTCAGCTATGACTTTCTGGCAGCGGAGTGAAGGTATGTGTAGAGGTCCGGCGGGCGGCCAAGGCGAGGCTGCCGCCCGCCGGTGAAGCAGAATTTCTAGCTTCTCAACCTTGCTCTGATACCATGTAAGATAAATTGATAGAGAGAGAATGAGAGAATAATTTGTATTGATGAATATTGTATTGAATGTTATTGATAGATATATTACAAGATTGTTGTATTGTTGTTTTACAAGGATGTATTATATAGGAGAGGTTTGGTGGAGTGTAGTAGGTGATAGGAGTGAGTGGTGGAGGTAGGTTTGGTGGAGTGTAGTAGGTGATAGGAGTGAGTGGTGGAGGTAGGTTTGGTGGAGTGTGTAGTAGTAATTTACATTTACATTAACACTGTCTATAACTTTCTGGTTGAAATTCATTTGGTGTGTTAAGATTGCAATTAAGGTGCATTTGGTGTGTTAAGAAAAGCAACCAAATGTCTATTTTGTTAAGATTGCAATTTCTAGTTGAAATTCATTCATTCATTCCTTTGGTACCCATTGCCTTAGATTTCGTCCTCTTCACAGCAATCTTTCTCTCTCTACATTCTCTGCAATTTGACGAGGCACTGAAGGAAGGGCGTCACCTCGCCGCCACCATCGCCTCGCCGTGCTATCGCGTCATCATCTTCCCTCTTCGTCTCTCTGGTTTGAGAGTTGAGTGAAAAAAAGAGGGGAGGAAAGAAGAAATGCCAAAAAAAAAAAAAAAGGTCCAAAACGTGGTCGTTTTGGCCCACGGCAGGGATCACGGCAGGGAACAATGGCAAAGGATCCGGACTCGGTAGGTAGGTAGGCCCTTTTGTTGCGTTGGCCTCTTTTTCGTAGTTGAGTCGATCATTTTGTTGGGGTTTGTAGCATGACTGGGCTTGCTTTGCATTATTGTACGGCTCACCAGTGTTATGGGCTGAACAGATTTGTGCACTCGCGTGCTTTCTTGGATCCACGAGTTGTTCGAACCATGTGGAGTTTTTTTTTTTTTTTTTTTTTTTTTTTAAGGACTCTTTTGGATGAGATGGTTAAAAGTTAAATTTTAATTTTTGAAACATTTTGAGTCATATTATCTTTTTATCTTTTTAGATATTTTTTAAAAAAACATTTAAAAAAATCTAAAAAATTAAATTTTCACTAACTTCTTAAATCAACTCTTAATTTTTGTGCTCCAGGTGGTTTTTTGCACCCCTGTGAAGAATTCAATTTGTTTTGGCATGCATCACGTGGATATTTCAGGAGTTGTTTGGGAACACTAAATAAGTACACTTTTTAACTTTTTATGAAATATGAATTGGATATAGATTGGGTTTAAAGTGATGTGATATAGGGATGATATGACTTAAATAAGTTGATGTAACTTAAATAGGATATTGACTTTTTGACTTTTTAATTTTTTTAAAAGATAACAAACAAAGCCTTATTTTAGCTCATTGATGACCCTTGCTGGATGTTCATGGGTGTGGACACCAGTGTTGTTTTTGGTCCTGTTTGAGGCAGGTGGTTTTTGGGATAACGAGGTTTTATTTGGGGTTTTCTCCTGAGCAGCGTTGCATTGTTTATAGTCGGTTTAGAGAAGTGCCTTGGACCTCAGTGGGAGTGACCTCTACAACTCTTACTATTTTTTGATTGGTTCAATTTTTATTTTTTTTTCAGTCTTACTCTCTCACCCCCCCCACATAAAGGTGGGATGCTGGGGCTCACCGCCACTGGGGGTCCCAGCACTGTTGGTCGGTTTATTTATGATAATTTATGATGCTTGATCACGTGATTCTCACTTTGTGCCATTTTTGCCAAAAGTGATTGAGAAGTCATTTGGTTCTAGTTTTTAAAAAATTTTATTTTTTTATTTTTTATTTTTTAATATTTTAATGAATTTTTTTAATATTTTAAGTTTTTTTTTAATTTTTAGATACCTAACATAAATACATTTAGAAAGTATAATATTTGTAAAAGAAAAAACTTTAAAAAATACACTAAATACCAAAAAATACAAAAAAAATACGAAAATTCAATATATTTTTTGTGTTTTGTGTATTTATTAATTTTTTAAAATATATTTTTCATAAATATTTTAGTATTTAGATACATCTAAGTAAGGTGCATCTGAAAAGTAAAAAAATTGCTTAAAATTTAAAAAATATTCACTAAAAATTAAAAAAAAATATGAAAAACAAAAAACTCAGTTTTCAAAAAATTGAATTCAAAAAACTAAAACTAAACACACTGATTGTTATGGGGGGTTGTGGTTCGATGATCAGTTGAGTTAGAGACTGGGAGATGTGTGGTCTATCGGTTTGTTCTGATTGCCTCTTGTCTTCATGTGATCTATCTTGATTGGTCTTTAAGCCACTCCCAACGTGTAGTGAGGAGGAAACTACCGTGGCGATTGAGGCTTTGTGATCAACTAAGGATGAGATTGGGGGATGTGGTGATTGCTCTCATGATGGTGATCGGCTTCGACTGTGTTTGTTGCTATAGTGATTTTTTGGTTTTTGCTATACTTCTGTGGACTGTTAATTATGGTTACTAACCATGCGAGTTTCATGTGACCCTATCAAGATATTTCATAGGATGTATTTTATTCCTCCATCGTGGCTTTAGTGAATGGCTATGGATGTCACGGTTATGAAGTGCGAGATGTTTATTGGACTATACGTTTTTTCCATGGTAGAGACTACGAGTTTGTGGGGCGATTATCATATTTTGATTGGTCTTGGTGGTTGTTAACTTGTGTATTTCTATTTTAGTAAGTGTATCTGCTGGGTACTTTTGTGTTGTATGTCGTTTCTTTTGTATACTTGCTCATATATCTTTCCCAAGTTTTCATATATTATCTTTGATGGTAAAGGTTACTTGGGGATAAAAAAAGATATATGGGAAATTTTAAATTTTTATAATTTGCTATGGATTGTTTTTGATAATATTGCTAATGTATTGCCTTAATTTCTTTGTCTTTTCTATTGATGGCTTGAGTTACTAGAGCAAAATATATTAGTAACACTTCGAATTTGTTTGTTTGTTTGTTGTTTTTTTTTGCTCCCCCTCTTTTCAGGGGGTGTAGGGAATTATATGCTCTGTAGGGAATTGTAGTAGCCTGAGGTATGGGTGTCTCTATTTACACACCATATTTGATCTCAAAGTACACCATTAATTGATTATTTTTTTATTACAATAATGACCTTACAAATGACCAAAATGACCACAACTGAATATACACCTTAGGTGAATACACATCCAAACCCTAACCCTAACCCTCATCAATCCTAACCCCAAATCATTGTCACTGTTGTCGTTTCCATCGCCAGCTCCGACATCGAAGTCTGAACCCTAACCTTAACCAGCGTCGACTACCCCTTTCTTCCACCGCTACCCTCTCTCCAACCACTCGCCTCTTCCCTTCGCTGCTTCTTCCTCCACAGCCTTTTTCCCTTTGCGTCACAGCCCCTTCATCATCAGCTCATCTTTTCGCCGCTGCCCCTCCCATTTTGTCGCAGAACCCTCTCCAGCTCTCCTCCCCTCATCTCAAACCCTGCTGCCACCACCATCTCTCTCTCTCTCTCTCTTTCGCGATCTGTCATTGTCTCTCTCTACAGTGGATGAATGGTTGCAATAGAGGCAGAGATGGATAGCAATGGCAGATCTGGGCGACGGAGTTGATTGCAATGGCGAAGGTGGAAACGAGACTGTTAGCAGTGGCGAAGGGAGAATAGGGTTGTTCGCAGTGGTGGAAGTCATCGGTGGCTGGAGAAGAAAGTTGCAATGGTGGTCGGAGGTTGGCGATGGTGAGGGAGAAGAGCGGTGAAATGGTTGGCGTTGATGGTAGTTGCCGATGATGGCTGTCGCCGCCGATAGTAAGTGTCTAACAGTTAGTTTTTTTTTTTGAATTTGAGGTGTGTACTAAATAATGTGGGACTAAGGGCAAAAATGGAATGTTGTGGTGTGTGTTGAGAAAAATCATGTTATTTCAAATTATTAAAGGTGTGAACTAAGTAATGATGTGCCTTGAGACCAAATATGGTGTGTAAATAGAGACACCCCTGAGATATGCCCTTATAGACTTGTATATTTTACTATTTTATTTTATGACTTACTTACCAAATATATATATAATTAAACCATAAATAAATCTAAACATCTTTATTACCACAAAATCAAATTATAAAATTACCATAATAGTGCCTTTTCAACTCTCTCAAAATGAAATCTATTCCAAACATATATGCCATGGTTCCTTACTTCAGTAGGGTACAAATATCAAAATTTGATATTTTTAGATACTTTTTTAGACCTATTGTTGATGCTAAGTAGCAGTCAAAATTTTATATCTATTTTTCATGATATTATGTATGGATCAAATATATCATGACGAATTCTTCACAAAAAAAAAAAAAAAGGTTTTTTCCACAATGGAATCTTGCAAGTGAGATTTCGAGCAAGTTTTTACATAATCTTCTTCTGTCCGAAGATATGATTCATTGAAAAAATGAGTCACTATCGACACATTTGAGATCGCCAAATGTTCGGGAGTTCCTTTATTCAATCATTTTACTTTCTTGTTGTTAGCTATTTCTTTCGTAGACATCTTCTCTTTGTTTAAGGTAATTTTATAATTTGATTTTATGGTAATAAAGGTGTTTTTGGATGGTTTGGTTAAATAATAACCTATTTGATGTCATTTGCTTATATAGTGGATGACAAAGTCATTTTGGTATTTTGGACAAAATCATTTTTTGAAGGGAAAAACATAACGCAGAGGCATACATACGCATTAGGCACATGTAACTCATCTCCCGTTTGTTTGGATAGAAAATTAACAGCTGCAGATTAATTTAAAATCACATGAGCATAAAGTGCTTCAGCGCCAAACCATATATGAGGGGTAAAGTGCTTTTTATCCTTATTTTAAATATAATCCACATCATACTCAAGATAAATTTCAATTGCACAATACATTTTTTGTGCACAACTTATGTTTTAATTTTGCACACCTAATATTATTGTGAAACTAACTGGGATTTATGTAGTTGGCCAAAAGATGATAAGGTTTCAAGCTTTGCAGAAGCAAGACTCCCTACCCCGATTTAGGGGTGTAATTTTGGCCCGTGCCCTGCCCGCGGCCCGAGGAGGGCCTCGCCCATTTAGGCCCAGGCCCAAGCCCAGCCCGAGGCCTTGGGCCTGGGCCTGGGCTATCATTTTGAAGCCCAGCCTAACCCATTAGCCCACTCAAGGCCCTCCCAAAAAGCCCGGCCTGCCCTGGCCACTCGATGCCCAGTGTTATTTTTAATGGAAAATAATAAATTTTTAGTGGAAAAAATTTTAAAAAATTGTTTAGGCCCTCCCAAGCCCGCCCAAAGCCCGAGCCCAAGCCCAAGCCCAGGGGCCGACCTGAGGCCTGGCCCACTGGCCGGTCCAAAGCCCGAATACCTTGGGTCTAGGCTTGGGCCTGGGCCTAATTTTCTGGCCCGTGGGCCGGCCCAGCCTGGCCCAATTTTTTGGCGGGAGCCCACAAGGCCCAACATGGGCCCGGCTCTGCTCGAACCCGGATGGACCGGGCCGGGCCGGGCCAAAATTACACCCCTACCCCGATTCATACCATAATCTCAAGTAATAATAAGGATAAAATTCATTTTAGTCCTTCGTGGGTTGAGACTGGAATACTTTTCCCATTATGCTTCAAATATAATAAGAATGTCCCCACTTAGTTTTAGATTAAAATGCAACTGTTAATTAAGTTAATTATAAATTGAAATGACTTTAATTCCCTCAAGCCCAAAGCTTTTTTTTTTGTTATTTTGTTTCTTTCTTCTCTCTCATATACATAATTTATTATTTTCTAACATTAATTCAATTAAATCACAGTAAATCATAAATTCTTAATTATTATAATTCCTAACTTTTTAATCTAATTTTGATTTAATTATATTTTAGATCACAATTAATCTTAAATCCTTAATTATTTATTGTAATTTTGAATATCTTAATATAATTTTAATTTAATTATATTTTAGATCAATCCTTAATTATATTTTAATTTAATTTGTTTTTAATTAAGATCTTAATTTAATTTTAGGTTTCGAGACGATGAGGGTAAAATTGTCCTTTTGTTAAGTTAATGTCACTTTATTTTTTTAGAAAATTAATAATACTTTAAAAATAGTGTGTGGTACACCTTTCGTTAATTTGAATAGAAAAACTAACGGTTGCACTTTGATCGAAAACCATATGGAGCTTTCTGACTATATTTAAACCATAAGGGTTAAAGTGTTTCAGCCTTAAATGACAAGGAAGTAAAATGAATTTTGATTATAAAAATAAAAAAATAAAGAACTTAACTTGAGAAATTTTGTAACTATGTTGTCTGAAAAGTCTAAATTTGAGAGCTGTAGCATACATATCCTCTTTGTTCCAATTATAATCATTTATATTGTTGTAGATGCTCTCCAAGACTCTTTATTTCATTGTCAAAGTGGTAAAACACTCCAAGCCTTTGCAAGTCATCAATCATCTCAAGTCCAGCCAATGGATCCACCACTTTGTCAAGCATTCTCTTTACATCTTCATTCAACTCAGCAGCACGTTTTCCATACATGTCTCCCTACAAAAATAGAACTAATCATCAATCATCTCAAGTCCAGCCAATGGATCCACCACTTTGTCAAGCATTCTCTTTACATCTTCATTCAACTCAACAGCACGTTTTCCATACATGTCTCCCTACAAAAATAGAACTAATGTTAGCAAAAGCAAGCATTGCCTCCAATAATGTAAAACAATTTCAAAACTACACAAAATACATTAACAATATATCTGATCTGATCTGCTCTACCTTATATTTACTATCTAGTGACTGGACATAGTCATAGTCCCAAATGGGAGGTTGGTAATTGGCAGATCGCCTAACAATCTTTTGATCGCAAGCCATGCATCCAACGGTGTGCACAACTCTGCCATGAATGAACGACTTTACTTGAGAAGAAGGTAGCAGCCTAATACCACTAGTGTGAAGAGGGTTGGGAACCGCAGGGATAAGAGCAAAAGCCATTACACACTCTAGCTTCGTTTGGGGACAGGTTTTTTTAATAATTTTTTGATTTTTTGGTTAAAATGTGATGTAAAAAAAATTAGTGTGTTTGGGATGGCTTTTTGACTTTTTATGAAAAGCTGTGCAAAAAGTAGAGAGAAAAAGGAATCATTAACTTTTTTATATGAGTTGTTGACTTTTTGATTTTTTTAGTAATTTTTTAATTTTTTAGTTAAAATGGACACTTGCCAAATGAGGCCTTAGTTTCTAAGTAGTTGATCATTTGGCTAAGTTGCCTGACCGACTTAATAAGAGTAATGGTAGAAACTAACACTTATATCTACAAATTCACCTATAACAAGTGGCATGAGAATTGGATTCACCATTATTAAGTGTGTAGCAAATATGAAGTTAACATATACACTGCAAGAAATGTCACTTTTGGCTACCAAAATATTGGTCGCCAAAAGTCACTTATTTAGTCGCCAAAATGAATTAGCGACCAAAATTTTTCGTCGCTAAGCTCGTCGCCTTTACCCTGTCGGCGATAGTATTGGCGACTAAAATCTGTTTGGTCGCCGAAAGTGTACACATTTGGCTACTAAATTGGCTTTAGTCGCCAAAAGGTATGTTTCCCCTACTAAAATAATTGGTCGCCGATAATCAGCATTTGGCTACGACTTTGAATTTAGTCGGCAAAATATATGTTTCTGCCACTAAAGAATTGGTCGCGGAATTAGGCTTTTTGGCTACCAACCTGTGGTGGTCGGGGAAGGTTCACTTTTAGCTACTAAAAAATTGGTCGCCGAAAGTGCACATTTGGCTACTACTTTGAGTTTAGTCGGCAAAAGGTCTGTTTCTGCCACTAAAGTATTAGTCACTAAAAGTGCTACCATAATTTAAGAATAACTATTATAGACCAAACATTTTTGTCACCAATAGAATACATATTTTTAGTGACTAAGTAATTTTTGTCATTGTTACTTTTGCCCACTAAAAGTTTTGTAGCCAAAAGCCTGCTCACATTCACTTCTTCATTTTTTGCCACCAAACATTTTTGTCGCCAAATGACACCATATTTTTTCCGTGACTAAAAAATTTAGTAGCCAATACTTTCTTTATCTCTTTCTCAATTATTTTAGCTACTAATTATTTGGTCGCAAAAAATTAATGGGTTATGTTTTTGCTACTAAATTCTTAGTCACCAAAACATTTGATTATATATTTAGCTACCAAAATATTTGGTGGCCAAATACGTTAACATTTTTTTTTAATTAAAATATTTGGTGCACCTGTATCCATTATTAATCAACATTCCTATATCCATCAACAGTAAATATGTTATGAAGCATTCAATAACAATTACACACATTTCAGTTCCAACCATCCAAAAAATTAATATTGAACATCCACTTATATATATATATTACAAATTTCATAAGAACCAAGTCTAAGCCCACGTCAATAATTTAATTCAATACATAATACTGGAATAACCAAATTCTTTGTGCACCTACAACTTTTGTACCACAACAAAAATTATATTATGTACCACGTGCTATGTTAATTGCTACCACCAAAAAATTTTTTACAAACCACTATATATACGGATAGAGATATGAAAAAAATGCCCTCCCGTACTTGTCAACAAAAACATATCCACATTTGTATGTCCAAAAACATCTGCAAAAAAGGGGGAAAAAATCATTAGTTCGGTGCATGTAATGGCACTTCTGGACGACATATATATATCGTAATAATTTGAAACATTAAAAGACAAGGACAGTGATATCTATTAACTAATGCAAGACATCCAAACATGAACCCATCATGAGTTCTTGTTTTAGCTTTTTTATCTCTAAATCTATCGAAGTAAATTTTAGTACTTAAATGTGAAAGTAAATTGTGTAGGTATTATGAAATTACCAAAATTTTGGGTGTACTTACCATTTCATCCAAAAATTATTTGTTATAAAAATGTAAGAAAACCCATCATTACAGTTTGTCTGGTATCCATAAAACTCATTATGCTTATGCTTTTGTGACCTCCACGAAGCTTCCAGTTACGTTAGTTCAGTGTTTTTCTGACCTCCACGGATGGAAATTAATATGGTCTTTTTCTTCATAAAAGATTCTAATTTTCTCGATATAATCATTGAAATTTTGGAAACACTTTCCTTAAAGAATAAACTAATTAGTGGGTTTATAGATGTAGATATGCTTCTGTTTGTGAATGAGTAATGCCTTGGGTTCTTTATAGGCTTATGGGGACGAGCTGTTTTGCATTTTCGCCCCCCCAACCCCTTTTTTCGACAAAGTTTATGACATTTTCAACTCTAATTCCCAAAGTAGGTGTCCTATTTATGTACCGTCTGTCCATAGATGTCACATTTATCACCAGGAAGCTTCCCGTTACCAGAAAATAAAATTTTGGGGGCTGCTTTGCATTTTCGCCCCTCGAACCCCTATTTTCGACTAAGTTTATGACATTTTCAACTCTAATTCCCAACGTAGGCGTGCTATTTACGTACCGTCTGTCCCTACATGTCACATTTATCACCGGGAAGCTTCCCGTTATCAGAAAACAGTGTTCTGGGGGATGCTTTGCATTTTCGCCCCCCGAACCCCTTTTTTCGACTAAGTTTATGACATTTTCAACTCTAATTCCCAACGTAGGCGTGCTATTTACGTACCGTCTGTCCCTACATGTCACATTTATCACCGGGAAGCTTCCCGTTATGAGAAAACAGTGTTTTGGGGGATGCTTTGCATTTTCGCCCCCCGAACCCCTTTTTTCGACTAAGTTTATAACATTTTCAACTCTAATTCCCAACGTAGGCGTGCTATTTACATACCGTCTGTCCCTACATGTCACATTTATCACCGGGAAGCTTCCCGTTATGAGAAAATAGTGTTTCGGGGGCTATTTCGCATTTTCGCCCCCCGAACCCTTTTTTCGTCTAAGTTTATGACTTTTTCAACTCTAACTCCCAACGTATGTGTCCTATTTACGTACCGTCTGTCCCAACGTGTCACTTTTGTCACCGGGAAGGTTACTATTACTTTTAAACACATATTCGAGTTACTATTCAAAATACCACTGTTGAAGTTTACATGTTACTGTAAACGAAGATTGAAATTCGCTATGTTTTTTTAACATGTTTCTACTATAGTTAATCTTAATCAAGTACATATTTTAAATACAAGTTCATTGTTAAGAAAACTCAATACCAAACTCTAGTAACTACACAAGAAATCATTAACTCCAAATAACTCACAAATTGATGACATTTTCAACTCTTCAAGTGAACATATTTAAACAAAGTAAGTGTGACATTAATGAAATTGTTCTTACCAAAAAACAAACGTCGGATGCCCAACTTAGATTCCCAAGAGTTGTGACAGTTTGGCGACTACGTTATTGAGATGCTCGACCTTTGTATTTGTCTCGTCCCTTGCCTTTTGTCCCTCCTCCCGCTCTTTCAACATCTCATTGGATAATTGAATGCGCTCCTCTCGTTCTTTCAACAACTCATTGTAACATCTCTCGCGCTCCTCTCGCTCTTTCATTAACTCGTCATGATCCTTTTGCCGCTCCTCACGAAGTGCCTCCACCTCAGCTCGCATTGCCTCCATGTCCTTATCGTGTGCTCGTGTTGCAAATATGGTAGACGGTTGTGGGCCACTCCCAAATCCAAGCAAGTACCTTTTCTTCTGTCCAAGCACTTGCCTTGAAATCTCCTCTTGTGTCAATGGCGTCCCCGACTCGATGGCAGCCGCTTGTACATTGACCATCTCTTGCTGTCATTTCAAATAAATAAGGGTTAAAAAACTTTGGCAACATATATGTATTATTGGGTACTAAGTACAAGAAAATATTGAATACATATATTTCCTTGTCACATACTTACATGCAGCTCACGGCATTTCGGATGGATCCAGTCATTCGTTTTCTTTGAAGTGTGGCTGTCCTCATAGAACTTTGGGAAATCCAACTCTCCATCTTTTGCTACCTGTTAACACATCAATGTATAAATCAATGACACTTTATGCACCAAACAGACAAATTTCCATGAACAGATTTTTAAACAAATTGCTGGACAGATTTGGAGACAGATTTTTAGACAGATTTTCTGCCAGATTTGCAGCCAGATTCGTATTCAATTTTAAAAATAAATTAAAATTGCTCTAAACACCAAACATGTAGGTTATTACCTAAATGGGATTGAATATGTGTACTTGTTGCAGTCCATCATTGATTTTTAAATATGCGATATTGATATTTTAAGGATGAGCCCCAACCTAGCCTTAATGGGGAGTACGGTGCTAGGACTTTCATGGTGAATCATTTTGATCGGCACTATTGTGGCAAGTGTGGCTTCACCTATGTTTATCAGAAGTCTGGTGGTGATTAATCCTTTGATTTCAACTTTGAATTACTGTTTGTGTTTTTGTTTTAGTGCAGAAGGTTATGGATTTGTGTTAAAGTTTGAATTTTGATGGCTTATTTCTATTCTACTGCTTTAGTTGTTAAACATGAGATGGATTCTTCTTAAATTAAACGAATCTTTGACATATGGTGTGGTATTATTTCTACTGGCCTTTTTTTGGTTTGTTGATGATTTATGCCAAAACTTTGTTTTCATCTATTTGATGCATATGTGTGAGTTGTCCTGAAACTTATGAAAAAAACTAATGAGAATGAAGTGGGTGTTTCTAAACTTTTTATGACAAATCAATTGATTAGATACTGATATCAAATGAATATTATTGTGGTTTTAGATTATACAACACACAATTCTTTAATAGATGTATCAAAAAAATGAATCCTTTACGCTGACACACTTTTCCTTTTCCAAATCCTTCAACCAACATAGTGGCAGTGAATTATAGGTGGAAATTGGTAGTATGACAACAGTTGGAAGTCCTATTTTGTATTTAAATAAATAAAAAAAAAAACCTAGAGAAAATATTTAGATGATCTTTTCCTTACTAGACTAATGATTGGGTGTTATTCTTAAGTATGAGATGATCTTTTCCTTATGGGCCAATTAAGTATAAGATATTTAGACAGTAGTACTTAGCACCAAAGTTTGTCTTTCTCACTAAGAATTTTCCATCCCAGTTTAATGAGAAGGGATGCATTGTGATCTTTAGCTTTTCTAATACCTAGTCCCCCTTCAACTTTTGTTTTACACACATTATCCCAACACACCAAATGAACTTTCTTCCTGCTATTAGTGTCCATCTAGAGAAAATTTATGTTCAATCTGTCAATATCATTACAAAGGCTCCTAGGAAGTTCCATAGTTTGCATGTTGTAACTGGGAATAATTAAGGTCACAGATTGAATGAGAGTGGTTCTGCCAGCAAGAGATAGATTTCTAGCTTTCCACCCTAAGAGTCTACTCTTCATCTTTTCTATGATCTCATTGAACATGGTCTTGTTAACTCTTTTATGGAGAAGTAGGGATCCCCGGTATTTACCAAGATCTTACGTCAGGGGGATCCTACTTTGAAAGCTTAGGTCATAGCTTTATGTCTAGGAAGGTTAGAAGAGGCAAGGTAAGGTAAGATAAGGTAAGATTGGGTCACCTTCCCTTACGCCCCTTTCATTATGGATACCATTAATCACTTCTCCATTCCAAAGTATGGAGGAGTGGCTATTAGTAACATAGCTCATAATCAAATTAACCCAATCCTCATTGATTTTAAATTCAAACAGATTATGTCCACCAGATTTATATGAGCTATGTTACTAGAGATTATCAAACAGAATTTCTCAAACAGATTATGTCCAACAGATTTTCGCACATAGCCACTTATAATCACTTCAGATTATGTGTATTATAACATGTGTATGTACAGGAATATCTGTTTTTTGTGAATGTATTAACTTAAATCTAAAACACATAGCTACAAGACTAATGATCTTATGTGAAAAACAGAGTATAGTTTAGATCTTGGGCAGTATATATAGTTCAGATTGTGTATGAATTAGTGTAAACAGATTATAGTGTAGTATAGTGTACACAGATTTATAAATCTAAACTATACACAATATGTATTATAGTTTAGACAGATTTTTAGAGTATAGTTTACATTTTGTAGTATAGTGCAGTATATATAGTTCAGATTGTGTATTATAGTGTAGACAGATTTATATATACTGTATTATAGTGTAGACAGATTGTGTATTATAGTGTATTATAGTGTAAACATAGTATAGTTTAGATTTTGCGAGACAGATTTCGAAAGAAAGACAGAGTATAGTGTAGGCAGATTTAGAATGCAAACATGTGCCAAGGGTAGATTTAACAGATTTTTTCCAGACAGATTTTTTGCAGACAGTACATGTTTACTAACAGAGTTTAAAATATATATATATATATATATGTGTGTGTGTGTGTAGGAGAACATAACATTTTTCATATCCAAACAACATATAATGGATTCAAGTTTAAAAAAAATCGAACTCACCATAGCAGCCATTGCGATAGGAAATGAGCGAGACCCATTGGTATGATTGTACGGCAATTGACTCCTATTACTCTTGCCAGCTTTTGACCGTTTCTAAAAATAAGTCAAGCAGATAAACAATTTTTTTGTCAATATTAAGGCATATCACATTTTCACATAGATGTATGTACTCTATCTAGTCTATTATTTTACCTGGTGAGATGCATCTTGCCATGCCACATCGATCAAATGCTTCCAATTATCTAAACTCACCCCTACGGGCGGATGACCATAGATCTCATCACGTGGAAGTCCTTCTAACAATTCGAACTCTTGCTTCAAGGTGTACCTCCAATCTTTGTACAACCCATAGGCCTTCTTATTCACAATCTCCTGTGCTTGTAAGTCATTGTGGAAATCGTCTCCAATTTGAAACTTGTCCTACATGCAAAACAAATTGAAATAGTAATCATTACATATTAGTCTTTCTTATTACTCACATAATACAATTACATATTGTGGACAAGTAATATTAGTTACAAGAACTCCTTGGATGACGGCAGCTTTAGTAGTGTCATCAAGATCCAGCCATGACTTCACATCTTTCAAAGGACACAAGGTTCTAATTTGAATTCCTAACTCGTTAGTTGCTGGAGTGGCATACTTGCCAGTCATTGCATTCAACCCACGATCGATGTGAACATAACATTTTTCCCCTTTGTTGGCTCTAATTATTTTTTGTATGCCCTTGCCAAGTGTCGGTCCACGTACACGTAGGGGCTTCGAAGTCCCTGTTAACAACATAACATCATGAAAATTGCCTAAAATTTGGCTACAAAAAAACAATGGCAATGGCATGTGGTAATTGACAAATTTTATACACTTTATTCTTACCTACGCCACTCGGCTGCGTTTCGGATGGGGCTTGTGTCTCATCAGAATCATCCATTGGTTGGCTAGTGACATGATGAGATGGTCCCACATTTGATCGGACGGGTACAACAGGAGATGGAGCAACGGGTGATCCTAAAGGAATAGCAGCTGGCGAGTCTGTTTCTGGCTGCGTGAGTGTCTTCTTCCGAAGCCGACCAGTCTTTAAGCCAGGAACCATTTTTCCAATCTGCAATAACATAAGTAACACTATATACATGAACTAGACAAAAATAAGTCCGCTTTATTATTGCAGACAAAAAAAATACATGAACTATACAATAACATAAGTAACACCATTTTCCATTTTCCAATATGCCATGATATGCCTGATTTAGTTAGTTTGGACAAAAAATAATTTTGAAGGCATGAACTAACTCAACTAATTTACAAACTGAAAAGTTCATTAAAAGCACCCCCAAATTCATACAGATACAACGATGAGCTACAGCTCAGGCAAAGTTCTAAAAAAACCTGCACTTCTCAACATATCTAAAGCATATGATTCATGAAAATCTAGTATTCACAACTGCAGAGGAAAGATCAAAGTACAATTCAAGTAACTAAACTACCTCAACGGATATTCAGCGGCTTTGGCTCCTGTATCTTTTGAATATTAAGTCAGTTTAGAAGCACTTGATGATCATAGTGTAACTGCAAACAAGTTAGGAGTGCATGCATTACTTTATTTAATAACTTCGCCTGGTAAGTGAAGAATAGAACATAAAGGCATTTTCTTTGTATCAACGAAATAAAAGTATATACCATGTGTTGCTAACTTGATAGAGCCCTAGATTTGTACGTTTTTCATCAAATTTAATTTGATGTTAACGTTGGAGCACTAGATTATTTGATGAAACAAAAGATTAAAGGTTGGAGACACTCTTATATTGATTTTAAAACCTATATTGATGAAACAAAAGATTAAAGGTTAGAGACACTCTTATTTGATGAAACAAAAGATTAAAGGTTTGATGTTAACGTTGTCTTTAAAACCTACCCAATATATTGATTTTTACTGCTATTTTTGCACAGATGTGGAGATGGAGGACGACAATTCAAGCATGCAGTCCTTAAAACCTACCCGTAAAATAGGAAAGAAGTTGAGTAAGAAGATCAAGTTGGCTAAAAAGAAGCATCGCGGCAGTTTTGGTAAGGGCAAGATCAGGAGGAAGCACAACGTTTAGTTGTCGAAAACAGTTTATGGCAATGACTTTTTCCTTTTTGCCTTTTTCCTATAGCTATTGTCTTTACGGTTGCAGTAGTTGCTAAGCTAAATATACATTGTGACAACAGCAGTTTGTTGGCTATGAGGTTCCCATCTTTATTTTGATTTTGATTTTGATTTTGATTTTGATTTTGTACTTTTTTTCTTCTTCTTTTCTTTTTAAGGTTTGTGAGCATTATGTTAGTTTCTGAGCATGAATTGTGAATGGCACTTGATGCAACTCAGTGGCCTTTTGATCGAAACAGTTCTTTATTGCTATATGCATGTAGCAATCAATTTCTTTAGGGTAAAGTTATGGAAGGAGGCCAAATGTGGTGTTAAGAGTGTCTCCAACCTTTAATCTTTTGTTTCATCAAATAATCTAGTGCTCCAACGTTAACATCAAATTAAATTTGATGAAAAAGGTACAAATCTAGGGCTCTATCAAATTAGTATTAAATTGATTATATACCATGTGTTGCTTACTGTTGCTTGGCACCAAAGGACACGAGAAACAATTGCAAAAGCACTTCAAATAGGATATCGTCCTACAAATCAACAGTAGACGAGAAATTAGGATATAGCAGGTCTAAAGAAAGGCACATATTCTACGAACAAGAAATTAAACGATAAATATTCTGTGATTTAGTAAAAAGGCACATATAACCATTCAAGCTACACGAGCAACTATATAAAGTGAACTTAGGTTGACCCGTAGACTGCCTATCAATAGCAAAAAATATTCTGTGATTTTTTATCAAACTGAACTTAGGATATAGCAGGTCTAAACTATTTTTTATCAAATGCTCTTCTTTTGCTTCTTTAAAGTCAATGTCCATGTTCTCTCAATAGCAAAAAATCTTCTAAAGTGGTAAACAAACAATACTCAAGAAAACCATAAAATAGAGCAGAGGCAGACTGTTCAAAATCTGTTCAAAATCTGTTCAAAATCAGATACATATTTCAAAGCCAGACTGTTCAAAATCTGTACACATACATATTACAATTGAATTCAAACTAACCCTTCCAAACTAACCCTTCCTTCATTTATTCATGGTTAACTCTTATTCTAATCTCTATCTACAAAACCATAAAATAGCAACAACAAAGCATAAACAGAGCAGAGGCAGCCCCAAACTTGAACCTAAAAACATCCACACAGTTGCAGCACAACAAAAACCCATTGCAAAACAGAGCAGCAACCAGACAAAACCAGCTTTACAGCCATACCAGCCATACCAGCATAGCTGCAGCCAAACAAATGCAGACCAGCACCCTTCCATTTGACAGCAGCTCCAGAGAATGTACTCCAGGCCCCCTTAGAAAACATTCTACTTCACACAGTAAGCATCAGTTAGATACCAAAGCTACACCATAAACTTCACTACCAAAGATACACCAAAAATGCCTCCCACTACATTCTGGACAGCAACCCTTCCAGGGCAGATCAGCAAAGGCAGGGCAGAGATAAACCAGAGGAAAAAAACATAGAATGGCAGAGAACAAAAACATGAGTCCAGGGACTGCACTTCTGCACTGAGTGGGTACACCCACAGCAAAACTCCACCCATTTCAGTTTCGATTAGCTGCCTTAAACACACATTGATTTCTGAGTTTATTGACATTGACGAAGACAGATCCCCCTTCATTATTTTGAGTTTCCTTTGCATTTGTGCACCAATTGAACATTCACATTGCTCAAATTATGGCATGAACTAAAGCACGACCAAATTCAAGATTATATTTCAACATCTGTATCAAAATCACTTTGTAGGTCATATTCTTCGTCTGTGTCGTCACCCTCCCTCATTAATCCATCTTCATCATCACAGATGAAGGCATCATCTGTAACACCCTTGGCTTCTACCCCTCTGACAGATTGCAAAACTTCGAAGGGAATAATTTCATAATCAATATCATCTCGACACAAAGCCACATCATCATCAATAGCCATAGTAGGTACGACCTCGGTGGTTTCTTCTTGTTGGAACGCATCATCAGGTTGTACGACATCCATCTCCGGCACATCCCAAATTCCTCGATGTTGAAACTTTTCAACGACTCTCCAACTGGTACCTAATTTGGTGTCATTAACATAGAATACTTGTTCAACTTGACTTGGTAATACAAATGAGTCATCTTTGTACCAACGACTTGTTACATCAACTGTTGTGAAATGTGGCTCTACACGCATAGTTCTACTACTACCGCTGTTAAACCATTCACATTGGAACAATACAATCCGACGTGTGAACAAATAGTTCAGTTCCCACACTCTGCACAAGTGTCCATAGAAGTGTATCAATTGCCCTTCATGCTCCCCTTCCACGACTAATCCATTATTCTGACTTTTCCGACGGTTGTCACGGTCGATAGTATGATAACGGACACCATTACAAATACATCCTGAATATGTGTTCACTAAGCCACTAGGACCATTGGCTAATGACCACATATCATCAGTTGCTTCGGGGGAATGTTGGCTCCGCAATTCATTCATCTACATGAAGAACATGTGTCATGTTACTAGCATGCGTAACATTTACGTAATGTACGATCTGTGGTAGGATATGAGAATACTAGCTTACATGATCTTTGAACCATTTAGGAAATTCTTTTCGATGTCTGTTTTCGATGTCGAACGCACCGGCTCTTTGGTGTAACAAGTTCTTGTGCTCCCTAGTTACAAGAAATGCGATTCAAAAACTATTTACTAAGATAAAGACAAATCAATTTACAACAAAAACATTATAAATACGTTTGAAGGATTCATACTCTACGTGTTTATCCACTTCTGTGCTATTGTGTAGGACAAACCAATGAGCCAACTCGCGTTCAGCTACGGACACATCGGACGCCCTTGTCATTAGACCAAAGGGACGTACAGTTTGAGTGAATACCGCCAACCCTAGGCCACGGTCACCCATGTCATAATTCCTTTCTGGGCGGTTAAACAATGTTTCAACTCCATTCAAATACATTGAACAAAATGTTGTACATTCTTTGGAAATGTAAGCCTCGACAATAGAACCTTCAGGATGAGCTTTGTTGGCCACAAACCCTTTTAGACGGCCAAGCAACCTAATTTTGCAAGCATCATAACAATGTTATACTGCAATATTTATATCAGCAGTAAAGCATTAACTTAAATTTGACAGTAATACGAGGGCTGAGTTAATACCTCTCAATTGGGTACATCCATCGATATTGCACTGGGCCTCCAAGCATAGCCTCTCGAGGCAAGTGAATTGCCAAGTGGACCATGACATCGAAGAAAGCCGGCGGGAAAAGCATCTCAAGCTTACAAAGTATGAGTACGATTTGTTCATCCAATTTATGCAAATCTGAACGCCTCAATGTCTTTGAACACAATTGTTTGAAGAAATTTCCCAACTCAAAAAGTGTCGTTCCAATTTCCTTATTCAGGTAGCCACGCATCCCAATTGGAAGAAGTCGTTGTATAAGGACATGACTGTCATGACTTTTGAGGCCAGATAATTTTCCAGCTTGAGCGTTTACGCAATTGGAGATATTTGCTACATAGCCATCAGTGTACTTTATTGATTTCAAGAAATCACAAAAGCCTTCTCTCTCTTTCACCGACAATGTGAACAATGCGGGAGGCTTCTCAAAGGACCCATTAGAACGCCTCTTCAAATGTAACTCTTTACGTATTTTCATGTCCTCCAAATCTAAGCGTGCTTTGTCCGTGTCCTTGTTCTTTCCATCTACGCTCAAAAGTGTCCCAACGACATTGTCACATATGTTCTTCTCAATATGCATGACATCAAGGTTGTGTCGAAGCTTCAACGTCTTCCAATAGGGCAAGTCAAACATAATGCTTCTCTTGCTCCAATTCAAATTTTGATGTTCATTCCTTTGTCGTTTTCGATTTTGTGGGTGCTTCCCATACGGCTTGTAAGTCCCATAATCAATTTGCTCTAGTATTTGGTCCCCCGATAACTCCAAAGGTTTGGACCTATGCTCCGTTTGACCATTGAAGAGCTTACTTGTTCGCCAAGTGTGGTTCTCAGGCAAGTGGCGACGAGCACCCATATACCCTATTTTACTTCGTAATCCCTGAGACGATGCATTATTGTTACAATTAGGGCAAGCCAAGTAACCCTTTGTACTCCACCCTGACATGTTACCGTACGCAGGGAAGTCATTTATGGTCCACATTACCGCCGCATGCATTCGAAAAATTTGCCCGTTCGATGCATCATATGTTTGCACACCATGCTCCCACAAATTCTTCAATTCTTCTATTAGTGGTTGCAAGTAAACATCAATGTCTCTTCCAGGTGCCGATCGTCCGGGAATAAGCAATGACATCATGCAATATGGCTCTTTCATGCACTTCCACGGTGGGAGATTGTAAGGCATTAAGATTACGGGCCACATGCTATATGATGTGCTCATATTCCCAAATGGATTGAAACCATCTGTTGCCAGCCCTAGCCTTACATTTCGACAGTCATCAGAAAACGTCGGATGCTGCTTATCAAAGTCCTTCCATGCTTCACCATCGGCCGGGTGCCTTAATATGTCATCATCCACACGCTTCTCATTGTGCCATCTCATATCTGCGGCTGTTTTTTTGGACATATACAGTCTTTTCAACCTCGGTGTCAAAGGAAAGTACCGCAATACCTTGTGTGGAATCTTTTTACCACCATCATCGTTCAACTTGTATCTACACGCGTCACATGTAGGGCATTTCTCCAAATTAGCACTCTCCTTCCAAAATAGTGCACAATCATTCTTGCACGAATGAATTGTTTCATATCCCAACCCCAAGTCACGTAAGAACTTCTTAACATCATAGAGTGTCCATGGAACTGTTGGATCACATTCTGGTAGAATGTCCTTGAATACCTGCATAACCATATCGAATGACTTGTTGCTCCATTTGTTATACACCTTCACATGAAGCATCTTAATGACGAATGATAACACAGAAAACTTTTCACATGTCGGGTGAACTTTGCGTTGTGCATCTTCGAATAACCTAGTGAACTTATGCAAATCCTCCCTCTCCAAACCATTAGGTTCCTCGTCGGTATGATCATCCATAAGACCACTCACATAAATTTCTTCCAACATAATAGACAATTCATCCATGGGCGGATCATAGATATCTGTCATACATTCGCCACTACCTCCATATTGGTCATTTGATACACTAGGACGAGACACGGGAACATGTTCCCCGTGATGCGCCCAAGTTAGATACAAAGATGCCATGCCTCTTCGGATCAAGTGCATCCACACAACTTGTCTGCTATATTTTGTGCCATTAATGCAATCGACACACGGACACCTAATTTCATCCTCTACGCCTAAATTTGCCGTAGCAAAATCAAGGAATGACTTCACCCCTTGTTGATACTCTTTACTTGTCAACCGATTATTTATCGCCATCCAACTCTTGTCCATTTTGTCACCTACAACTCACACAAACATTAACCGAGGAAGCCATGAGAACACGCATTTCAAGTTGAGATAGATTAGGTTGTTTTTCATTCACTGTTTGGCTTGTCACATAAATCTCTTTTAGGGTGGAACTTTATGACACGATTAGTTCTAAAACAAGTTAATTTAAGAAATGACCCGTAATTTTGGACCACTAGATAGCATAACTAGTAGAGCACTAGTACTAGTGAAACTATATGGTCAATGATAGAATGATATATCAAAATAATGAAAACCATGTCATGCTCTTCACAATGTGTGTGCATGACATGTTATTTGTTTAAAAAAAAAGTAAAGACAGAAACACATTTCCAACAGTTGGCTCTACATGGCAACTGTGCATGTACGCAAATGCATATTCACACATGAACATTTCAGAGTAGAAGCATATTAGATGTTATCAATGAGAGATGTATCTACAAAGTCATGCGGAAATCCAGAATAGAAGCATTGACAGTACTCATGAAGATTTCATACGGCTTAAAGCACATTTTGCAGAAAAGAGAATAAATAAGCCAGACGATGTGGAGGCAAGTTTGCTGCAAGGTAGAATTTCCATGATATGACATACTCTTGAAAAAACTTGCTGATATGAGCATGTAATTTTGTCTCATGGCAAGTTAGTTAAGCACTCAAATTAACTAAACAAGCGAAGAACAAGCAAAGACAGCATGACTCTAATGTCAACCAAGCAACAAAATTGCGTTTCTTTTCCATCAAAACAACCAAAATGTTTCAATTTAATGGGACCCCAACACGAAACAAGATGGGAAGACAGAAAATCAAAATTCTCAGATATCTACTAAATTGTACTAAAAGACAATGAAACACACCAATAAAATGAGTTGTGTCAACCCCATCAGGCATCTTTTACATATGTTAGTTTCTATTTTTAGTTTCTGTACATACTTTCCAACCTACTGTATGTCATAGACACAAGTGATTACATGTGCCTTACAAATCAGCATATAGACCAACACGACTTCAAGGACCATGTGTACAGTCTACTTGGTCACCCATTTTCTAACAGCTTAGGGTTTTGGGAAAATTAGTAACTTAACATGAACATGGTTCGATTCGGTTAGGATTTTGGCAGATTTTCACACCAAACAAAACTTCTCAGTTTGTTGTTTCTATGGGCCAAACTGACCGCACAATGTAAACAACCAAACAGAACACTGGTTTTTGGGGCTGAATACCCATTGTATTGCCTTGTATAATTGAGAGCTATAATCCCTGGTAGTTACACCTTATACTAACTTAAATCACTGGTGATATTTGAACAAAAATAAAGCAATGCAAAATATAACATGCAAGCCCTTCAGGCACAGCACCTTCTGCCTAACTTTGCCTTAAGTAGTCGCGAACCTTAAGCACACCAAGCTCGGCCTTCTTTATGTTGCCTCGCCTAGCCACGCGGAAGGTGCTGGGCTACTGCTTGGCTGCAATTTGCAACTAGGAGCACGCCTAAGCATGACTTTTATTACAATGAAACAGGTTAAGAGTTAAGCATGACTTTTATACCACTTAAACTCAGATTTGTTTTCTTAACAAGAGAAGAATGTCAAAGCCATAGGCTTTTTGACGCTCACAAATCAGAATAGCGAGGGAGGGCCAATTGGAAAAGATGATGGACGAAGGAGGCTGCAATGGTTGACGACAAGGCTATAAAGGTGACGGAGCATTTTACAAATAGCATACTTACCGTGGGAAGTTAAAACTCCAAAATCCTATCCATGCAAGTTTAAGTACTACTAGTCCTGCACTAACAGTGGCCACAAACATATATTATAATATGTGACCTAAAGCAGCTAATAATTAATATCCATTAAAAAAAAAAAAAAAAACCAACCTGAATGACAATCCTGTGCTACAGGATTACCATTAGGGGTAACTCCACAGAGTAGACCAGCAAGCTCTAGCAAGCAGCCTGGTTTTGGTTAGTTGGCAATGATGTATTTACCGACAATGAGAAAAGCGAGTGCAAACACCATAGAAAAGAAATTTTTAATTAACAAAGTTAAAATCCCTCATCTTGTTGGACAGTACAGGTTTGTAGGAAAGACTTGGATGTGAAACAAAAGTAAGAGGATGTCAACTTCGGGTACAAATCAATTGAGCCAAAGAGTTGTTTGGTGCAGAAAATCCCTATTCATAAGTCCAAGATAAGCATCCCTTGTACAGTAATATGATTATATAAGTATATTTCAAATTACCACGTTGTCATGCAAAATGAAATGTTCCATTCTTCACACCTAACTGTTGGTATTAATATAAAAAACTACCCATGGTACATATCAGCGGTTCACCCCTAACTGTTAGTGTTAACATAAAAAATACCCAAGCTACATAATAGCAGCTGATCAGAGGATGACTGGATCTTCACTAGCAAACAATTTCCTTTAGCAATCAACATGCCTTAGTTAGTTGAAGAATTTATGTTAGAAAAGCAAACTAACCTCACATTGCCTACAACAGAAAACATTATTGTCATGTAAGATTGATGATCCACCATTTAACCAATAGAAAAATGCATTGCCACAGTCCAAACCAAATTAAAATTAAGGCTTGTATCCTATTCAAGTGAGATAGACTACATAAATCATTTTTCACTATTCTACTCTATCAATGTTTGTATACTTGATTAATTATACAAATTCACATGGATTACATAATATGCCAAAAGTACTCTTTCACTTGAGCTAACATATGTTAAAAAATGCCATATGTTAAAAAATGGGTAATACTAG
This sequence comes from Camellia sinensis, assembly GCF_055761805.1. Lineage (NCBI taxonomy): Eukaryota > Viridiplantae > Streptophyta > Magnoliopsida > Ericales > Theaceae > Camellia > Camellia sinensis. The sequence goes on along the minus strand of NC_138962.1, from coordinate 173,473,319 downwards.
AATGAAGATGCCAAAAGTACTCTTTGCCCTAGTTTATGTAGCAAATGGGTTGATTCACCCCAAGCATTGCCCTAATTTTTCATTTGAATCACATTTCAATAACAATGCCCTAATTGAGGGCATTTCGTACTTCATATTCTGTGTGTTTTGACACACACACACACACACACACACATATATATATATATATGTAGATATATATATATGTATATATGCATATATATATATATATATATATGTATGTATGTGTGTGTGTGTAAACAGAGACAGATAGAAACTGAGGCAAATCGAGAGGGAGATACAGAGAGAGGGAGAGACAGATGCGAAATTCAAACATACCTGGGAGGGAGTTCGGGGGATGATCCAGTTCGGGGGAGTTCGGGCGATGGAGACTATTCCTGTACAGAAAAGGGCAGAGGCGTGAGTGTACATATGATTTGGGAAAATAATCCAGTATATATGGAATCAATGTTGTGAATATATGATTCGTGTGTGTGTGTAAACAGAGAGAGAGAGAGAAAGAGGGAAACCGAAAGGCCGTATGAGATGTTTAAGAAATGGAGAGGAAGATACAGAGAGAGAGAGGGAGATACCTGTACAGCAACTCTTGCGATGGAGACAGAGCAGTGATAGAGGCGGGAGTGCGAGAGGGAGGGAACTGGGATCCTTTTGCAATGCAAATAGAAGAAGTAATATTCCCTCCACAATTTCGTGGGACGTTTGGCGACCAAAATGAAATTAGTCGCCGAAACTAATTAATTCTAAAACAACCTTTTGGCGACCAAAATTTTGGTCGCGAAAGGTATAAAAGCGAAATTTTTTTTTTCTTTTCATTCGACAAAACAAATCGAAAAATTATAATTTTGTTCTAAAATTTCAAAAAAAATTCAGTAAAGATAAAAAATAACAAAAAAAAAAGTAAATAAAAATAGTAAAATCGAACCAGTGAGCAAATCGAACCGTAACATAACAAATATATTAAAATTATATTTAAATAAAAATATAAGTAATAAAATTTTAAATTATAAATATTAAATTATCTTAAATATTTGTCCTAATATTTTTTTCAAAATACATAATTTCAAAATTTCAAAATTTTTTCAAATACATAATTTAAAAATTTTCCCTATAATTCAATATTGTAAATATTTTTTTAAAAGACTAATACTATACAAATAGAAAAATTTATTGTGAATTTCTTATTTTAAAATAAATTAATATAAAAAACAAATTTATTTATAATAATCATATTACCGCATTATTGTCAAAATTTATTTATTAATTTTAAATTTTTTTTGGGGGGGTATGAATTAGAATAGAGATGAGATTGAGAAGTTTTTTTTCTTCCACAGGACTAATAAAAAAATAAAAGAAATCAAACACAAACTCAAACACAGGGAAGCCTTCAAATTGGTCCCAGATTTGAAACAGTCAACTGTGATCAAGATCTTGTCTGCTTTTGTCTTTCCAACTCTGTAATTCACTTCTTTCCAATACATAGGTCGATTGATATATATATATATATATATATATATACATATATATATATATATACACATTTCCAGAGACACATGATTTTCATTTTTCTTCTTTTTTCTCTTCTCCAGGATCCCCAAATTCCTCATACATATACACACACATTTGCAGAGATATATTAATAGTGAAACTCACAACTGTTATGTTGTTGATAAAATCCACCCTTGTTCTGAGAGGATTTATGAAATGCTGCATGAACTCTTTCTACCGATGAAGGGAGACACTAATTTTACAGATTCTGAATATTTTATGTAATCAGTACACTGCGTTGTGCCTAAGTTATGTGGTGGTGCAACGGACGGAGTGACTTCAAATATAAGAATATTTGAGATTAAAGAAAATTGACTTATTATCTTCTTTAATTCAAGCTGTCATCATCAAAATTAAGGTCAATTAACTGTCATAATATTATCATCAGGATTGCCTCTAGTCTATAAAAGTGGATCAGGCATGCAGTGTTGCTATAGACTAAATTTGTTTTGGTAGTCAAAGCTGGTCGCCAAAAATGTGTTTTCTTGTAGTGTTGTTATATAACTATTTTCCCAACTTTGAAAATATTTGTAGAAATGGTGTGGTGCAACCACAGTAGTAGTAGTTGTGGTGGTGGTGATGTGATGATAGTTATGAGGTGGTTTGATGATGTGATGTGGTGATGGTGATAGGATAGTGGTGACATAGACGGTGGTAGCATTGGGAATGATAGTGAATCTTCATCTACTAAGGCCTCTTTTGTGAAGACTAAAAAAATCAAAAATTCAGTTTTTAATCTATTTTCGGTCACATCATTCTCTTTATTTTTAATCTACTAAGGCCTCACGGTAGTAGTAGTTGTGGTGGTGGTGATGTGATGATAAAAGTCAGATAAAGAAGAGAGATAGAGAGAGAGAGACAGAGTGATGAGCGAGAGAGAGAGAGATAGACAACGTGGCTGCTAAAAGTGTATTTTCTTATAGTGGATTGATAAATCGAGAAGGAGCTCGATAAATTAAATTCATCAGACTGACCTGTAACTATGCCTTTAAATATTTGCAATGTAAAACTATCGACAAACAGCCAATAACAAGTTGCCCATTTTAGCATACCTTTCACGTGAGGGCCCAATTATTAAAAGATGTGTTCAACCATCAAATGAAAGCCGACTACTTCTTCCATCTAAAAATAATAATCTATTTTCAGAATTTAATTTCTTTTTATAATACAATTATTACATTTTAGAAATATTAAATTTTCAAAATTACCTTTTGATAGTATATTTTTTTAGACATATCAATTGTCATAATTGTACTTTTTGTATTATTAATGGATTTAAAAAAAGGACAAAATAAGAAATTCATATTATTTTAATAATTAATTTTTTAAAAAAATTTATATTTTGAGATAATAAAAAAAAAAGATATTAATATTTTTGGATGGTGGGTATACAACCTCTTAATAAAAATAAAAAAAATAATTAATTTTCTTATTTTCATTCGGCTACTAAAAAATTTAGTAGCCAAAAGTAGAGGTACAGCGACTAAAAGAAATTTTGTCGCTGAAACTTGACATTTGGCGACCAAAAGTTTGGCCGGGAAAGATTAAAAATCAATTTTTTTATTTTCATTCGGCTACCAAACAATTTAGTAGCCGAAAGTAGGTATACAGCGACTAAAATAAATTCTGTCGCCGAAACTTGACATTTGGCGACCAAAAGTTTGGTCGGGAAAGATTAAAAATCATTGTTTTTATTTTCATTCGGCTACCAAACAATTTAGTAGCTAAAGGTACCTCCACGGCTACTAAATTTTTATTTAGTCGCCAATTGTCATATGTTTAGCTACTAAAAATTGTTTTAGTCACCAATTGTAATATCTTTAGCTACTAAATATTTTTTAGTAGCCAATAATCAACATTCCCCTACTAAAAAAAATTAGTAGCTAAAAATCTGACTTTTGCCGACTAATATTATTTTTGGTAGCCAATTCCGTGACTTTTGGCGACTAAATTAGTTTTGGTAGCTAAAAGTGGTCGGCAAAAATGCTTTTTCTTGTAGTGATATTCTACCACATAATAGAATTGTGGGTATTTTTTAGGGTTTCAAACATTTTCCTTAAACAATAGGGGAACTACCACCACACTTGTAGTCAGAAAAAATATTTACAAAAAAATAATAAATATTAGTAATTATAATAATAATTTATTTTTACTAATTTGTCATAATTTATCAAAACATCTCCTGAATGGTAATTAAAAACATAGTAAATATTAAAAATATTAATAATTTTAATTTTAATTTTTTTTACTAATTATAATATTTTTTTTAAAACATCTCCTGAATGACAATTTTCCCTAAATAATATGCTCATATTACCGTTTGAAGGCTAATGCTACATATCTAACATTTTTATATGTTTTTGTTTTTGTTTTTTGTGTCGGTTGAGGGAAATAGGAAAAAAAATCTCCACGCTCGAATTCAATAATTGTAGGGGAACACCATTCAATAATTGTAGGGGGAACACCATATCAGTGTATATTTTGAAAAAAAAAAAAATTCAAATTAATAATAAATTTTATGAACTTCAATTGTTAATCTTTTCATGTTTATATAATCATTTATTGTTAAGAGTATAAATCTTTTCATGTTTATATAATCATTTATTGTTAAGAGTATAAATCTTTTCATGTTTATATAATTATTTTTTAAAAGCACAGCTAATTTGTAATATCTCCATAATTAAATCGGTGAGAATTGCCTCACTGAAGGTAGACTTAAATAATAGAAAAATACTAGTGTGTATATTATATGACATAACTCAAGTCACAATCCAAAATATATATATATATATATATATAGAAAATTATAACTAAACATGGCATAAGATATAACCCAATATATTTGGATCATATGTAAAATAATGTCACAATTAATATCACAAAATGTCAAATAATATCACAATTAATATTATAAAATGTCATAACTAACCATACATCAGATCATAACAAAAAAAATATGCTCATAGAATTTCCCTAAATAATATGCCCATGTTATCATTTTAATGGCTAACGCTAGGGTTGTTTTAAGACTTTTTTTTTTTTTTTTTTTTGGGAAAAGATGTGAGAAATATAAGAAGAATATATATATTTTTTAATAACTTTTTTATTTTTATTACTTTTAAATGACCTTTAATAATATGGCATTGAGATTAAATCTCACATGATAGAATATTTGACAAATTAAAATTAATATTTATCAGATATATTATTAAAATTAATTTTTAAAAATAATAAATTAAATATCTGAAACATTTTTCTTTAATTTTTTTTAACTAAAAAAAAACTTTCCAAAATAGGCTATAACAAACCATTTTATATAGATTGATGATTCACATGGGTTTGGATTTTTTTAAATATATTTTTTTTGTTGTTGCTTTTTGGATGGGTCGAGGGATAGTATAAAGGAGAATCTCAGGGTTTGAATTAACGTTTTGAAAATCGGATCGGATCGGTCAGTTCGACTGGTTGAACCGTTGATCAGTCGGGGTTTCGGTTCGGACATATCCTCTGAACTGGTCAAAACAGAAAATCGGCGTATTTAGTGAGAACCGAAAAAATCGGCGGTAAAACTGGCGATTGAACCGGGGAACCGGTCGACCCGGAGCCGGTTCGCCGGGTTGTCCAGCTTGATTTTTTTTTTCTTTTTAAGTTTTTCTTTTTTTTCTTTTTTCTTATTATTATTATTATATATATATATATATGTATGTATATATAAAATATAAGAATATAAGAAAATTTTAATTTAAAACTCTTTTTCAAGGGTCTCCTCTTGTGAGGAATCCCATTAAAAACTTGATGAAATTATTGTGAAAGTCTTCACCTATTTATAAGAAAAAATTTCTTTCAAAAAGACTCAAGAAATCCATATGGAATTCAATCAAATGTATTAGAGGAAATATTGAAATTTTGATATCCCTCCAAAATTTTGATTCTCCTTTCAATCTAATTATTTGAATTAAAATCATATGGAGGGATTATTAAATATTTGATTTCATCTTCCAAAATTGAAATTAATAATATTTTAAAATATGTTATTATATTTTTCAGTAAAAAAAATATTAGGACAAATATTTAAGACAATTTAATATTTTTAATATTTTTAATTTATAATTTTATTACTTATATTTTTATTTAAATATAATTTTAATATATTTATTACATCACGATTCGATTTCGATTCAACCCAACAGTTGAACCGGTGACCCGTTCACCCGATCCATTTTCTGGTTCGCCCACCAAACCAGTTTTTAAAACATTGGTTTGAATTCATTAATTAAAGGGGGATTTATACACCAGTCTTATTTTATGATTTATATTCTATTAATAAATGTTAATTAAAACCCTTTGGACCTTCAAATTCTATAACTTTTTATAGTGAAAATTACATTTCATAATGATTGTTTATAAAGAAGTATGATGATGTGATATTTATTTATTTACTTGTGGAGAAGTGGTTCGGAAATACTCTTCAGATCCTGGGGGGCGCTCGTGATTCTCAGTTAATCACCTGAAAAAGAATGAACGCTCCAGTCGGGGGTGCCGGAATTAGCACTCCGACGGATAAGTTGATATCCACTCTCTTGGTTGCTTTTATTTTAAGTTATACTTGTTCTCACATGCCTCTTTTTGATTGATGTTCCTCTATTTATATTTTCCTCTAGACCTCAGGGTTGGGCCCACCTTTAGTCCACCGTGCAATTATTTACTCAGCTCCTTCTGTTGCAGACCATCTCTCACTCGGCTCCTCGCTCAACTGGTTCTATGGCCGATTAGGAAACCTCTGAATTTATATAAAACGGGGCCAAATGCAATGCATATATCTCGATTCCCTAAGAATAATATTCGGCCTCTTTACATCCCCTAATACTCAACTCAGTAACCCTCTGACGATAGCAATCTATAATAGCTCGGTATGACGACAACTAGTCCATATCCAAAATAATATCAAAACTAGAAATGTCAAACAAAACAAATGCAAATGGAAATCGACGACCGGTGACCTCTATGTCACAACCCCAACACCCCTGTTTTACAATAATCTCACCCCTAATAGGTGACTCTACACAAATGGGAGATGCTAACTGTGCCAACTCCAATCCCAAAACTGATACAAATGCAAATGAGATAAAAGAATGAGCTACACATGTATCAATTAACACACTAGCAACTGAATTGGAAAACAAAAAGGTACCTCTCACTACAGATGGAGTTGGTACAAGATCTAGTGTGGTAACAGCGTACACACGCCTTGTTGGCCTCTAATCTACCTACTCACCCCTCAGAGCATAGGCCTGCTACACGGATTGAGCCGAAAGAGGCTCCCTGATTGGCCCTCGAGGCCTGTGCTGATTGTGTTGGCTGGTGACTCTGTGTCTAGCTCGAACCAGACGCACCAGATGTGCCACCCAACTATGGAAAAAACCTCTTCAAGAGCCTTGCCTGCCTACAGTGATAACAAGTGAGTGGTTGGCCTCTCTCTTGACCTTGTTTTTGAGAACGAGTCAAAGACGATGTTGCTCGCTGCCCTCCTCCCCTCAGCGGGCAAGTTGGAGACTTGTGGCCCAACTGACCACACTTAAAACAAGTAAAATCTCCCTGGCCACCCTTCCTAGAACCTGAACCCAGTACTGGAAAAGTGGACCTCGACTGAGCTCTCTGGAATTGTTGGGGATTAGAACCCCTCTGCCTCTTACTGTCTCCCTGATTATCCTGACCCCTCCTGGAGCCCCTCATTTTCTTTTCCTCTGCATGCATGATAGTCTCAAGATGGCCTGCAGCCTCTACAAGGTGCCCATAATTCCTAATCATGGATCCAGCCACTCTAAACATGAGCCCGGTCCTTAACCGCTTCTCAAACTCCAAATAGCGGCGCTCCTCAGTCGTTACTAACTTCAGTGCAAACGTCGACAAACTGGTGAATGTGTCCTCAAACTCAGCCACTGGCGTGTTCAATTGTACCAACTTGGAGAACTGATCCCTCAACTTCTCCCCTACTGTAGCAGGTAAGTACTTATACTGGAAAGCGTTAACAAATGCCTCCCAAGTCCCTCCAATGCGCCCTCGCGCATATTTCCACCACTGACCCGTATCTTTCTTCAGCTGGAAGGACGCCAAGGTCACTCTCAAACCCCCGTCTTCGATGCCGAGCATCTCAAATATTTTCATCATCTGTTCTAACTACTCATCAGCCTTTAGTAGCTTCTTGAGATCACCCAAAAACTCATCCGAATTCGACCAGAAGAACTCTCTCTTTAGAAAAGGCAACCCTACTTCAGCTACTTGGGCCTAGACTTGATTCTCAGCCCTGAGAATGTTCATGGATTCCCGCAATGCTCCGGTCATTTCACGGGCTAAGGCGCCTATGGCCTGTTGACCAACCGGTTTGGCCACATTAGCCTAACCAACTCCCTCTTTCTATGTCGGAACTTCATCCGGTATAGGTATCTCATGCCTCCTAGGCCTCCCACGCCTACCACCACCATGTCCTAATGCGTTGGACAACAATAATTCACTCCATTTAAGTACATAGTCATGTAAACACATACGAATTTTGTTCCTAGATAATGATCATCCCACGACGTTGCTAGAGTTCCAATTAGAAACAGCAGTGATCAAGTGCTCTTCTAATAAGACTTCCAAAAAACCCACAGACCCAAATCAACATCTTAGGAATTAAATCCCATACCCATATAATCATATAAACATGTTATCACATAAGTATACAATACATACTAACGTCTCAACCAAGCGAGACAAACCCATTGTGGTACTAACCACTTCCCACGTATCCAAAGTATTCAAACCTATTACGCTCTGATACCAAGTTGTAACGCCCCCAAATTAATATAATAAATACAACCCAAAACATTAGTTAATAGTTACATAAATCAGAGTAAATAATCCTTTCATTACATGAAATTAATGATATAAAAAAGTTTAGCCATAGATAAATGCCCTATTGGCGTACATCTCCCCAAATTTTTACTTGGTTACAACAAAAGAGAGTCATAAACTCTGTACATATAAAGCCCTTGGCTTGAATAAACATTTAAACATTTACATAACAAAATAGAGTATCCTGCCTCTAGATCCTCCCAAGCTACGTCCTTGGAGGAGACATGTCACCAGTACTTGAAAGTGTTTTCCCAAGGAGGGTGAGCCAAAGCCCAGTAGAAACAGTCTAACATAATATATAAGGTTTAACTAAGATATAAGTGCCAGATAGACATTCAATATTTATGACCAACTTACATTTTTTCCATGACCGTTCCATACAAATAGTCACATCTCAACCCATTTCCACCATTTATTTCAAGTTAATTCATTTCATTTCAAGTCGTATGCCAAGTGTATAATTCTCCCTATAACCCAACCGAGACTACAGCTCAATGGTTCTCAATCAACATAGCTATCATACAAGCACTTCAACCTTACCATTTTACGAAAATTTCGCCCGCGGGATCAGCACCCATGTATACATAAGATTTCGGGACTTTCACCCTGGACACTCTGTCCAACTTAATTTTCAACGGAGTCCATCCCCTATCTCCTCCCAAGACATGGAGTACATCCCCTTTCTCCTCCCAAAATGACATACATATACAATGTATCTAAAAGCATCCTCATTTTCAACGACTATCAACTATGCATATTCAATATCTTATCATACTGTCATATTCAATGACTCAATTTAAATGATTAGTTTCAATTCGCCTAATCCTCATACAATTTCTACAATAATCATAGCTATCATCCATCGATAGCCCAAGATAAATATTTCTAAACAGATATACAATCTTTAAAATAGATAATTCATCAAATTTCTATAGCTGAGTGACTTAACAAGTGCAACTACACCATTCATATATACATTCTCTCAATTTCACATTTTTCATACCAATTCCATTATTTATAGAAAATAATTATTTGACACAAATTTAGGGCAAAACTTCCTATTCTTTCAAATACTGATCCAAAAGTTAAAATCAACTATTTTAACACAAGATAACTTCAAAACCAAACCCTATGATCAATTATATAACATCACAGGAAAACCCCCTTTTCATAAATTCAAACCCAAACCTTAGGTTTTCTTGAAACACCCCAAATCTCACCATATATTCATAACAACAAATAACTAGGTCAAAAATCAAAATAAAGTGTAGAATATCCCTACCTCAAGAAGAAAAGGCCACGCAAGACAAAATTGAAACTTTAACAACACCGAAACTAACTTCCAATCGGATGAAAATGAAGATCTTGAGATGCTCCAACCTTTTAACAAAGGCACTAGGGTAAGGAAACCACTAGATCAAGGTCAAAATGTAAAGAGAGAGAGAGAGATAGATAGAGAGAGAGAGAGAGAGAGTATTCTAGAGTGAGAAGGTCCAAATCTAGGTTTTTGGAAAGTTTTAGAGCGAGAGAGAGAGAGAGAGAGAGAGAGAAATGAAAAAGTGATATAAAACGTAACTTTCGCGATCTGATTTACGTACAGCCCGCTTGAGCGTCAGACACAAAGTTTTGTTTCGCTTGAGCGCAAGAATAGACGCTCGAGCACCCACCTGCTCGAGCATAGAAAACGCTGCTCAAGCATGGAAAACACTCCTCCAATACTTTGCAGACGTGCAAAGTACTGAGTGTTCTCAAACCCCGCTCAAGCGCAAGAAGGCCAGCTCGAACAGAAGACCAAAATTCTAGGCAACAACATTCTAGACCAACAAGCAACCAACCTATTCCAAACACGCCCAAGGCATTCTAAAACTGAAATTCAAAGAGGAAAATGGAGGAAGAGACATGTATAACAATATTAAACCATAAGACCCGAGTCTGGTATACAACAAAGATCAAGTCAAAACCGGAATCGCTATATTTGTACTCCACTCACGTGATTCTCTGCACAGGTTCAAATTCTCTTTTTGCTTAGTTGAATTTTTTTTTATAAAAAAAAACTCAAAAATTAATTTGATAAAAAAATTATAAGAAAAAATTTAAGGTTTGGATGTTATAATAATCTTAAATTTTTAATTTTATTAATTTAAATAATATTTTTAATTTAAATTATTTTTTATTTTTGTTAAAATAAAATTGATAAAAACATAATATTTTAATTATTATACTCAATGTAGTTGTACAAAAAATGTCTAATATTTTATTTTCTATTGAATTTAATGACTATTTTTTTTTTTATTAAATGTACTTAACGAAAATAGATAAATGGTTTCGTTTGAAAACAATTTAAAAGATTAGGATTTAAATAAATAAAATTAAAAATTTATAGTTTATTTTTTTACAATACTCAAATCTTGAAAGACTGATTTTTTTTTTTTGGACTTTTTTAATAGTTTTTTTTATTAATGTTTTTCTAAATTTTTAACTATAATAGTCTATTGCCAAACACACCCTTAAGCTACATCAGTCTCTAAAAAAATTTATTGTAAATTACAAATATATTTTCTGAGATTTGCTTAAAATATGAAATGGCCATTATAGTACTAAAAATTACAAGTACCTCATTATAGTACGGAAAATTACAAGTACCTCATTATCATAATTTATTATTTAACAAAATTAATAGAAAAAGTAAAATTTTTAACTACTCTTCTATACAATAATAAAATTACTTAAATTATTAATTAAAATATATTTATAAAATTATTGAAAAAATGTTAATTAAGTTGATAATTTATTAATAAAACAGCTCATCTGTTATGCAATTGGAAATTTAAAGGTGTGAGATATAATTTTCAAAATCATATGAGACAATCTATATTTTAAATAAACCTCAAAGGGTGTATTTATAATTTACTCAAAAATTTAATTCCACCTCTTTTATTAAGAAGATATTGATAACCATATACAACCGACAAGAGTTTTAAGGATTGCATTTTTTTTGGCCCTAAAAGTACAAATTTTATTATAAAAAATTTTTAGGAATCAATCCTTATGATCACAACAATAGTCGCTAAACGATTGTTCTGAATTTTTTTTAAAAAAAATTAGCCACTTATTTTGCGAAGTATGTTGAAAGCCAATTTTTTTTGGCTTGTTTGATTTTTTTTTTAAAAAAAAAACATATAAAAATATAGAAAGGTAATATAATTTTAAAAAGTCAAAAAATTAAAAAATTGATTTTTAACCAAGATTCCAAAATAAGCTAAAGTGATTTGGTCTAAAAAATAATTATAAATCATTGTTAAATGTTTAATTTCGTTATTAAAAATATAATAATGATATTTTTTGAAACAAAAATATTTTATTTATAAAAAAAATTTTATTTCTAATTTTTTATTTTAAAACTTTATTTGTTGTAATATTTTTTAAATAAATAAAAAAATATAGAATAATGTTTTAGAGCACTAAATTAGGAACTCTAGAGCATCACTAATGATGTGGTACAGTTATTCCCACCAAAGTGATGTGATGTTTTAACTTGAGTTTGTTTGTTTTTTTTTTAAACTCATTAAAGCTATTAATAGTCTAAAAATTAGTGAGATAAATCACCACTCAAAAATATAATATAAATTTATGAAATCAATCTACACTAACGGGTAGAATTATTTGTGTACGGATCACGTGGGTTTAGTGTCTAAGAGCAATGATTTATTTTGAACTGCCAGGATGTGGGGTCACTGCGGTCTTTCATGTCTGCCATTTTATTGAAATGGCACTTTTTTTCCTTTTTGAATGCTACATTAATGTTGTTTAAAATGATCAAAATAAATATATTTTTTATTTTTTTATAGAAAAATATGTAAAAAAATAAAGAAGTGATATGATAAAAAAAAGATAAAATAATAAAAAGATGAATTATATAGAAGATGTCAAATAACTCTTAAATTTTGTTCGACGAAAAGGCTGCCATTAAAACGGCACCTTCTTCTTTTTTTTTTTTTTTTTTTTTTTTAATTTTTTTTGGACTACATTAATTTTTGTAAGACGTAAAGGTACCATTGAAACAGCGCCTATTTTGTTTTTGTTTTTGTTTTGTTTTGTTTTTTTATCTTTATTTTTTATTTGGGACTACATTAATTTATGCACAACGAAAAGGGTGCCAATTAGGTATTAAGTGTCCTGCTAAAGAATATAGGAGTGTTTTAAAGAGTTGGTAAAAAGATAATTTTTTGACTTTTTTAATTTATTTTATCTTTTTATAAATAAAAAATGTGATTTTATGTGATTCAAAATAGATAAAAAATTAAAAGTTTGACTTTTTAATTTTTTTTTCAAAAGATCCTATAGAGTGATGTAAAGTTTGTAATCTATTCTCTCTTTTACCCCTATAGTTCATATTAGTAAAAAAAAAGTCAATGTTATGTATAGAGTGAAATTTTATATTTTTTAAATATAAAATATAATAAAATAAAAATAATTTATTGAACAAATCAATTTATCAAACTAAATTGTATTTTTTTAAAAGATTAATTTTGAAATTAAAATTAAACAAATCATACATGTTTTGACTATTTCAAAACTCACTTAAATACATTAAAAGTGAAATTGAAAGGGAAAAAAAATTGTAGTCGAACAAATCAATTTATCAAACCAAAAGCAAAAATATGTAACTTAAAAAAAAAAAAAAAAACACTTAAGGTCAAATATATTCAATTCGCATCCAACATCTGTATTTAAAATCAAAACAAATTTTCAAAGCATCCAAACTTTAAAATCTCCCTCCAAATATCCCAAAACTTGTCTCAACTATTCTAAATCATCCAAACAAAATTCTAAAAATTCAATTTCAATTCTCAAAACAAAAACAAAAAAAGTGGATCTCCATGTCAATTTTGTGGAGGCAATTGGAAATAAATAGAAAAATCAAAAGAACTTCATTGTGTCTAAGTAGATTGTAATATACAATTGCAAAATTATATTAGAACTAGTACATAATATAATATAGGAAACCCTTTCGCAGACATACTCAAAGATGTGAATCATATGCATTATGATTACATAATTTTTGGATATATATTTTAGATTTTTGTCACAAATATCTAAAGTAATTTGGTCTCAAAAATAATTACAAATCACTGTTAAATGTTTAATTTAGTTGTTAAAAATATAATAATGATATTTTTTGAAATAAAAATATTTTATTTATAAAAAATAATTTTATTTCTAAATTTTTATTTTAAAACTTTATTTGTTGTAATATTTTAATATTTTTCAAATAAATAAAAAAATATAATATAAATTTATGAAATCAATCTACACCAATGGATAGAATTATTTGTGCACGGATCACGTGAGTTTAGTGTCTAACAACAATGATTTATTTTGAAATGTCAGGATGTGGGGTCACTGCGTCTTTCATGTCTGCCTTGTTATTGAAACGGAAAATGACTCGTAACTCGAATTTGGTGGCCCAAATTCGGTTCGAAATCTAAAATGACGTCGTTTTGGGTTTTGATTTTTTTTTTCTGCCTTTTCTTTCTCTTCCTTTTCTTTCTTTCTTTTCTTCTTCTTATTCGTTGAACACAAGAGAAGAGCAGAGGAGAAGAGAAAGAGGAGGAGAGAAGGAGAAAGAGAGAGGAGGAGAGGAGATCGTTGCAGCAGCACTACTGCCGTCGCCTCGTCGCCGCCGATCGTCACAACACCACCACTGTCGCCTCCGGCCTCGCCTCCGCCTCCTCCTCCCCCTGTGATTATGCCCCCTCCAGTCCTCCTCCTTCCTCCTTCTCTTCTTCTTCTTCTTTCTTCTTCTTCTTCTCTTCTTCTTTTTCTTCTCCAAATTCAAGCCAAATTTGAGCTACCTATCGGAACCGTATTGAAACGGCACCCTTTTTTTTTTTTGAATGCTACATTAATTTTTGTACAACGAAAAGGGTGCCATTAAAACGGCATCTTTTTTTTTTAATTTTTAATTTTTAATTTTTTTTAAGGACTACATTAATTTCTGTACGACGAAAAGGTACCATTGAAACAGCACCTATTTTGTTTTTGCAACAATGCTTCCGACCCCCAGTAAGGGTGATCCCCAGTGGCACCCCAGTGACGTGTCAACTTCTCATTGGCTGAAAACATAAAAAAAAAAAAGTTTTTTTAGACCAATCACAGCTGACCCCAGCACCCGCACTGGGGTCCGAAGCTTTATTCTTTGTTTTTGTTTTTGTTTTGTTTTTTTTATTTTTATTTTTTTATTTGGAGCTACATTAATTTCTGTACGACAAAATAGGTGCCAATTAGGTATTAGGTGTCCTGCTAAAGACATATAGGAGTGTTTTAGGAAGTTGGTAAAAAGTTAATTGTTTTGATTTTTTTAGTTTCTTTTATCTTTTTATGGATAAAAAATATAATTTTATGTGATTCAAAATGGATCAAAAGTTAAAAGTTGACTTTTTATTTTCTTCTCAAAAGATCCTATAGAGATGATGTAAAGTTTGTAATCTATTCTCTCTTTTACCCCTATGGTTCATATTAGTCAAAAAAATCAATGTTATGTATAGAGTGAAAATTTTATATTTACTAAATATACAATATAATAAAATAAAAATAAGTTATTGAACAAATCAATTTATCAAACTAAATTGTATTTTTTTAAAAGATTAATTTTGAAATTAAAATTAAACAAATCATACATGTTTTGACTATTTCAAAACTCGCTTAAATACATTAAAAGTGAAATTGAACGGGAAAAAAAATTGTAGTCGAACAAATCGATTTATCAAACCAAAAGCAAAAAATATGTAACTTAAAAAAAAAAAAAAAACTCAAGGTCAAAATATATTCAATTCGCATCCAACATCTGTATTTAAAAACAAAACAAATTTTCAAAGCATCCAAACTTTAAAATCTCCCTCCAAATATCTCAAAACTTGTCTCAACTATTCTAAATCATCCAAACAAAATTCTAAAAATTCAATTTCAATTCTCAAAACAAAAACAAAAAAGTGGATCTCCATGTCAATTTTGTGGAGGCGGTTGGAAATAAATAGAAAAATCAAAAGAACTTCATTGTGTCTAAGTAGATTATAATATACAATTGCAAAATTATATTAGAACTTGTATATAGTACAATATAGGGAACCCTTTCGTAGACATACTCAAAGATGTGAATCATATGCATTCTGATTACATAATTTTTGGATATATATTTTAGATTTTTGTCACAAATATTATGTCATTTTTGTTGGAGAAAATGAGTTTTTAGTGACTTTGGTTCTAGATTTTTTATAATATGATCTTTACACCACAAAAAGAATAACCAAAAATCGTGGAGGATTGAATAAGAATTGTCTCATAAAGTTAGCCTCATGAATGAGAGATTGAGAATGATAATTGAGCATTTCACACATAGCCTAACTATGAGGGACACATGGTATTGGAAGCCATGAGGTACACATGGCCTTGTCATATATGTCTAGCCAAAGATGCCTATATAAGGGCATGCTCAACATTGTGAGATAACCACAAAATAAGCTAACTTCTCTCTTTCTCTTTCCCCCATTGTGTATTAAAGAAGACCTTCTTCCTTGGGTTTTACACACATATTTTTTTCTCTCTAAATTAATAGTCAATTTGCTCCTATAATCTTCTTCCTCTGTGAGAGAGTGCAACCATTATTAGTTCACCAGAGCTAATAGAAGGTGCTTCTACTTTAGCGGGTTGTAGACTGTCGTATCTTAGGAGACAGACGCCGACATACCTCCAGCACCCACAGTGATGCGACGAATCTATTTTAAGGAGACTATGGTATCACACAGACTTCGTTTTGCTTCCTTTACTATTTTATTTTAGTGTTTGATTTTGTTAAATATTTCTGTTCATCAACTTATAGTCTCTAGCATGATTTAGATTCATAATTTCTTATTCTGTAATATAAATTTAATTGATTATGAATCTGTTTATTTTATTTAATTTACACAATTGTACAACAATCTTAAAACATATTATATATTTCTCATGAAATTGGGCAAATAGATACATGCTACATGTTTAGATTCCTAATTTCTTACCATGATTTGCATGCTTTTGTTTTTGTTTTAATAGTCTAATTTGCATGCTCATGAGTGTTTAAAACTTTTAGTTAAATTGACATGCTTATTATTGTTCTACTTTTCTAGTATAATATGCATGTTCATTATTTTCTAGATTTGTAGTTTAATTTGAATGCTTATAGATTCTGATTTTTACTTTCCTAGAAAATTATGCATGATTTTATTTCTAGAATCATTTACATATTAATTGCTCTAGAATTATTTGCATGATTTTATTGCTAGGATTATTTACATGTTTATTGTGTAGTAATTGTGATGAGAATCATACTAAAATAGATCAAAGCAAACTAATGCAACACAGTAACAAGGGTGAAGAAGAGATGTAGACAATTAATAATTGTAAGCAGTTATTGTAACAGTTAGTTAGTTAATGAGTTTGTTAGATAGATAGATATAGCTTAGATATATAGCACTTGTGTGCATATAAAAGGACATTAATAATGTTTAGAAATAATCAATGAAGATAATATTCATTTTCTTTTCTTCTTTATGGTATCAAAGCTAGTTGCTCCTATGAGCACAGAATCCATGTCAATGGAATGTCAATGGCTCTGTTGTTTCTCCATCTACAACTATTCTTGATTCTTCTGGAAATTTTTTTGGCTAATCCAGAGTTCTTGCAATGGAAATTGATTGACTCACATCTTCCGAGTTGCATTACTGCGACTTTGACACCTACAGTGTTCACATCTATTTTTCAATGTGTAACTTGCAATGAAGTTTGGTCTCTTCTTTCTAGAAGATTTATTTCTTCTCCTCTTACTCCCTCCTCTCCTATATCTCATTCTTTTCCTATTTCTCCAACTTTACCCTCTATGTCTGCTTCTCTATTTTTGCCTTCTTCCGAAGCCCATATTCCGATTGCTTCTCTTACTATTGATCTTACTTCCTATCATATCCAGCCATCACTAGCTAGTTCTTTTTCTCTTCCAGTTAACAATCATCCCATGATTACAAGGTCTAAAGCCTCAGTCTCTCATCAATCCCTCTTGGCTTCTACTGTTCCTAATCCTGCTCTTATTGAGCCTTATACTTTCCAAGATGCTATTATGACTCTCATTTGGACTGCAGCCATAAATGAGGAATATCAAGCTCTCTAAAGACAACAGATTCGCTACAAATGGGTCTTTCAACTCAACAAGAACTCTGATGGGTCCATTGCTCAGCACAAGGCTCAGCTTGTGGCTAAGGGATATCTTCAAGCTGAGGGTATTGATTACCATGAAACTTTCAGTACTGTGTCAAAGCAGCCTACTATTAGGGTGTTTCTTAGTTTGGCTCTTCTTTTTGCCTAGTTCATACACCAACTAGATATCTCCAATGCTTTTCTTAATGGCATCTTAGAAGAGGAGGTTTCTATGATTCAGTCTCTTGGTTTTGAGGATTCCACTAATCCTTCTCATGTTTTCTCTGTCTCTCCTCCTCTGTTGTGGTGTGATAATTTATCTGCAATTCTCTTGCCTCTAACCCTGTGTTCTATTCTCACTCTAAGCATATCGTTGTTGACTATCATTTTATCCGAGACTAGGTTATGGCTAAGCAGGTTGTGGTCAGGCATGTGTATTCCTCTGATCAAGTTGCTACATTCTCACCAAGCCTCTTTCGGCTGATTGATTTTCTTTTCTTCAAGCCAAGCTCATGGTTTGTCCCTCACCCATTTGCTTAAGGGGGCCTGATGAGAATCATACTAAAACAAATCAAAGCAAACTAATGCAACACAGTAACAAGGGTGAAGAAGAGGCACTATAACAAAATTGACTTTTTACGGTACCACATCAACGGCATACAATAAATGCACGCCGTAATTTCTCACTTTTACGACTTGCTTTTTTTGCACGTCGTAAATACTTTTCCAACCATGGCATGTCTATTGCGTAGGTCATGAATGGTAACAACGATGATTTTTTTATGGCTTGCAATGCACGTCGTTGTGGACGCACCCTGAGGGCCTTGCTGCCACAGTTCAGACTCAAATGTCACGGTTCTGAATCTAATCCCGCAAAGTGCAATGCGAGACCAATAAATCACCAAAGAGTCCAAATCCGGCAAATCATTTTGGAAAACTAATTTTTAAGAAAGAAGTGCCAAACATGGACTGCTTTGCCAGATATAGAGTCGCCACCTAAATATTTTATTTTGAGGGAATTTAGGAAAGCTTGACTCATGCCTAAGGCCACGTGTCCGTCATCACCAAAGTTTCCTTGGCTCAGGAACTTGGGTACGATTGGGGAAGGTCATCTATGAGCACCCCCGCTCGCCCGATCAAAGATCGGCCACTACTGAACATGATATCTGGTTTTTGAAAACACATGCATTCTTATTCCGGTTAATTAGCTAATCTTTACTACGTGATGCGCATGGAAAAACAAGTATAGACTAGATTGCCTAATTTGGAACAAAGCATCGCATATCCGTTTGTTTGGAAATGGTTTGAAGTTTGCTACTCACAAGTAGGCTAAAATGCGGATTTCGATGAATTGTTCCAATTCAAGCAATCCAACCTTCACCCCACAAGCATTCAGGCAGTTATATCACATAAGAATTAGCCTCATGGCAAGCATGCTTTTATGTTAACACTCGCATACATTCAAGATGCTAAAGCATAAACACTCACAGTGTACTCCGAGCCAAAACAAGAAACTAGTTAGTAATCATGCGTGATCCTAGTTCATGTTGAGATGGCTAATGCAACACACGCAAAATGCAGCTAGAATAGGCTTGGCTAATCTAAGATGGCATGTGAGATGTGACAATTCAATATTCAAATTGGAATTGAAATACAATGCAGTTAGTATGATGCGCCGACCCCGGTGCATACAATACAGGTGGATGGATGCAAACATGCGAGCATGAGGTATGCTAAATGGAATATGCCCTAGAACTAACCATCGTAAGTGGCTAAGTAAAAGGGAGAAAGAAATGGGGATTGAAAGACATGCATCACACATATGCACACTTATTACAAAAGTTGGCCCTCTCGAGGGAGAAACCGAAAGAATAATACAAATCTAACTAATTAACTAACTAACAAGCTAATTAATTATTACATAACCAAATGAATAACTAGCTACAACTAATTATTACAACACTTAAATAATTAACAAATTAATTAAGTTATGAAGACAGTAAAGCAGCCTCAGGAAGAGGGACGGATGCATGCTCAGTCGGCTTCACTCGGAAATCCATTGTCATGCTTCATGTTGCCTCTGTTTGCACTGCTCTGTACCTCTGAAAACTGTGCCAACTTCTGTGACACTTCTGAACCACCTTGTGGGCATGCTGAGAGGCCATCGGCCAAAAGATGAGTCCATCGGCCAAGGGAAATTGGTCATCGACCAAAAATAGGGCTCTCGGCCAAATGTTTGTAGCCGACCGGCACTTAAGATGGCCGACCAGCCATACCTTCCTGCTGAATGTTTCTTTTGCTGCAACAGAGGACAGACAGAGGCATGACAATGTATTTGCAAGAAAATGTGTGTACCATACCCCTCCATATCACCTCAAAACATCAAGGGAGAGGCACCATTGGATCCAAAACCATCAATCAAGCATGCAATGCATGATGGCCAAAGATCCAACTTGTACACATTTTAGTAAGTGTAATGCAAACAAGACTCTAGGACCATTACCTTATCCTAGAAGATCAAAGGTAATGGAGACAAAGGGAATTGGCTCATTTTCATCACTTTGAGTATGAAATGGACCAATTCACCTTGTGTTCAACATAACGCCCGGTTGAACACAATGCAATGCACACATGTAACATGCTTATCTTGGCACATTTTACTTGATTGATTTTGTTTACACATTTTAACATTACCAATCCATTCATTAATTAACTTGTCCAAATATGAGAGTCCTCTAATGAGAGAGAGGTCTATCAAAAGAATGGTTTAAGGCATAGGAGAAACCATGCCTTTGACTAGGAGGAACCCTCAAAAGAGAGAGTTAAAGCCATTTAAGCACAAGTCTCAATCCCTTGCATTAAACTCAAACTCAAGACTAACGAATCCTCAAAACAAATCAAAAGTGAAGAAATGAGGAGGATGGCAGATTTTTCAATGCTAAAGTGGCATGATAAATAAGACTCTAACATGCAAACACTCCAAGTACAACATGCTAGAAGGCTTAAACATTGAAACTAGTGAAGGATGCAACACTAGAACCATGCAATACAATGCTCAAATGATTAGACCAGCCCCAAACAGTCCTCATGCATGCCAAAACAGTGGTTAAAATGGATGGAAATGATGGCTTGAAAGGCAAGAAAATGAGGCTCATGCAATGGCTCACAAACAAGGCATAAGGGTGCAACTCTCAAAGACATTGAAGGAGTGATAAACATGAGAGTATGGAAAATATATAAGCTCTGAAATATCATGCCAAATGATGCCAAGGCATACAAACATCACAAGTATAGCATGGTAGGTGCCTCAAAACTCAAGACTAGTCAAGGCATTTGCACTATAGCTATACAAAACATGAGTCATATGGCCAATAAAACCCAAATTAGACCTTAAGCATGCTAAAACATGACCAAAAGCTTGCTGAAGTTAAGCCAAAATCATGCTAGAATAATGAGCTCAAGTATGATACATATTAGACTAGTGAGTGGAAATGCACTACAAGTGTATAAACCATGCAAAGGGTGAGTCCACCAACCAAAAATAGAGTTATGGCATGTCAAAATAACACCAAAAATGTGCTGGAATGGTGCCAAGGCATGCTAAAATAATAGGCTATAACATCAAGCATGTTAAGCTAGTAAGCATAAGTTGCACTACAAGTATAAAATGCAAGCAAAAGGAAACCAGCCAAAATTAGAGTTATATCAGGTCTGATAAGTCACAAAAATGAGCCTAAACAAAGCCATAAAGAAGTAAAAATACATGCTCATTTGGTTGGCCATCAACACTAGCAAGCAAGACAAGAGGAGAGGGGACCACCCTCTCCTATTTGGGCCATCAAAACAGGGTTTTACCACTGAAAATCCTCTGGATTTTAGTGGTTCTAAGGCCCAAAAGAAGTTGTTTTGAAAGGCCTTAGAAGATGGCTCAAAAGCTATATAAGTCAAGGAGCAAAAGGGAGGAAACACCTCCTAGCCAAACAAGGCACAAACCAAGACTTTTAGGACTGAAAAACAGAGGAAAAATAGAGTTTTTTGTAGTTCAACACCACCCCAAAAAAAGCCCCAAAGTAGTGTGAAAAGATGGCCAAGCAAATGTGTAAAACAAGCTTAAAGGGAGAGAGATGTTACCCTTGATGCACAGTTGCAAAACCAACCAAAAATCTGAGCCAAAACACCTTTTGGAGCTCCAACAAAGTCCCAAGTAAGCTTCTAGCAACGTCCTCCCAAATATGGACCACTTTCACCAAGGATGTCTAGGAAAAGAGAGGTATTTCTCTACTTGCATGCACAAAAGGCAAGAGGGAGAGGCTTTAGAGAGAGAGGGAGAGATCAAACTCTGAAAATTGTAGAGAAAGGGAGTTTTAGTGAGAGGAGCTCTCAAAACTTGCTCAAGAAGTTCTAACCCTTTAGAAATGAGATATAAGGCTCTATATAGCAAAAGTAAGATTTTGGTCGAAATATCTCATTTTGGAAATATCTGATGCAGTGTATAACAGCTGGAGGAGAAATATCTTTCAATTCTGAGCTTTCTGGACACTTTTGGCCGACCGGCCATCTTTGGTGCCGACCAGCCATCATTTTTGGCCGATAAGGTTCACTTTTGGCCGACATATAGCTGCTGAGGTCAAATTGTGGCCGATGCACTTTCATAGAGGACGATGGCAAAAATCAATCCTAGTCCCTGACTTGAAGAAAGCCTAACTCCTTTATCTGGACCCCTTTTCAAGTCATTCTTAAGCCTAAACTGTAGCCCCGGAAGTCTTCTTTCCAAATTTGGAAGCCTCACCTCAAAATTCCAGGTGTGCTAAGAGATAGCCCTCTTTTAGTTAAGGTTGCTCAGTTTCGATCCAACCGGAACGATGCCCAACTTCAAGCAGTCATATTTCCTCCATCCAGACTCGGTTTTAGGAGATTCTTGAGTATAAAATGAAGCCATGGAAGTATTCTTTCCAACAGTGGGGGCCTCATAGCTTAAATCCAAGTATTCAAAAGGATAGGCCTGATTTAGCGAGGACTGCTCGTCTCTCTCTTAGCGATTCATGCCCATCTTCTTCTCCAACTTGGTTTCTTCCCTCTTCTCCTCTTTTCTTCAACTCTAAAGCCCCAAACAAGGTGTTTTGAAAGATTTTTCAAAGATTTCATCTCTCTTTCATCCATTTCCACTTTGTCCTTGCTCAGTTTACCGAAAAGCGCATCATTCAACAAAATGCGAGCCTCAGAGCATCGTAGAAACTTTGTTTCAAAAATATTTTGAAAGAGAGGGTTTTAAGGTCTAAAAACCATTCAAAATAGCTTTGGTCCAAAATGGGGTGTAAGGTTGGGATTTGACTCTCCTCTTGCCGGAGAAATCGAACTTTGCTCTGCATAGCCTGCATCACTAAGTAAACCATCAGTAACGCCCAAGTCTTAAGGGCGATCAAAAATGGGGTGTCTACAGTTACCCCTCTTTGACAGAACTCGAAAGTCATGAAGTGACGGGAGTGAATGTCAAAGCCCAGAGATGACCCATTTTTGACAAGGCCGAAGACTTGGACAAACAAACAAAATAATATAGATGTGCCCGCAGGCTGGGGCAAAATGCAAATGACATGCATGATGCAAGAGCATAACTTATGATTATGCAAAGAGGGCTGTAATGAAACAATTATTCAAAATAAATGCAACATTTTAAGCGAATGCTATGCAAAGCAAGTAAACACGAACCAAACTACATCTCATGCAGAAAGAATGTAAGAAAATTATGCAATCTTAACCACGCACCACGTGGGAAAGACTAAGAGCGACCATTGGGGACACCCGAGGTCTCAAACATGATCCTGACGCCTTGCACGCGAAAGGAAAAAGAGTGATACAAGCATTGGAACATGTTCCAAATGCTCTTAACCAAAGAGGGAGAAACACAGGGACATATCCCGGTGTTTTGGAAACGTATAATTATTAGAACGTATTCCAAATGCTCTTAACCAAAGAGGGAGAAACATAGGGACATATTCCAGTGTTTTGGAAAGGTATAAGCATTGGACCGTATTCCAAATGCTCTTAACCAAAGAGGGAGAAACATAGGGACATATCCCAGTGTTTTGGAAAGGCATAAGCATTAGAACGTATTCCAAATGCTCTTAACCAAAGAGGGAGAAACATAGGGACATATCCTCGAGGTCTCAAACAAGATCCTGACGCATTGCACGGGAAAGGAAAGAGAGTGATACAAGCATTGGAACAAGTTCCAAATGCTCTTAACCAAAGAGGGAGAAACACAAGGACATATCCCGGTGTTTTGGAAATGTATAAGCATTGGAACGTATTCCAAATGCTCTTAACCAAAGAGGGAGAAACATAGGGACATATCCTAGTGTTTTGGAAAGGTATAAGCATTGGAACGTATTCCAAATGCTCTTAACCAAAGAGGGAGAAACATAGGGACATATCCTGGTGTTTCGGAAAGGGAGAAGAAACACAGGGACGTATCCCGGTGTTTCAAAAAAAGAGAAGAAACATAGGGACGTATCCCGGTGTTTCGGAAAAGGGAAAGAAACATAGGGATGTATCCCGGTGTTTCAGAAAAGGGAAAGAAACATAGGGATGTATCCCGGTGTTTCAGAAAAGGGAAAGAAACATAGGGACGTATCCCGGTGTTTCGGAAAAAGAGAAGAAACATAGGGACCCGATGTTTCAAAAAAGGGGAAGAAACATAGGGACGTATCCCGGTGTTTTGGAAAAAAGGAAGAAACATAGGGACTTATCTCGGTGTTTCGGAATGGCTCAAGCATTGGAACATATTTCAAATGCTCTTAACCGAAAAGGGAGAAACATAGGGACGTATCCCGGTGTTTCAGAAAAGAGGAAGAAACATAGGGACGTATCTCGGTGTTTCGGAATGGCTTAAGTATTGGAACGTATTCCAAATGCTCTTAACCGAAAAGGAAGAAACATAGGGACGTATCCCGATGTTTTAGAATGAAGGAGAAACATAGGGACGTGCCCTGGTGTTTTGGGAAGGAAGAGAAACATAAGGACGTATCCCCGTGTTTCAGAAAAGAGGAGAAACTAAGGACGTATCCCCGTGTTTCGAAAAGAAGGAGAAGAAACATAGGCACTGTGGGAGTCGAATAATTTCTGGATCAATGAGAGTAAGACAAGTCAGCCCCGAACGTGACTTTTATTCGGCATTTACCCTATCCAGTTGAGGGGCCGAGTATAAGAGCCAGCATTCCTACTAATAAGGGCCGTGTAGGAATGCATTATAGGGGCTAGGAGTGGGCCAGGCTCCCATACCCAAGGAGAATACTGTAAATAGGAGGCCTGCAATCTTGGAAAGGTATGTGTGATAATTGTGGTATTTAACTTAGAATACAAGTAACCTAGAGCTTGGGACTGACTTGTCCGTCGGAGTGCTAATTCCGGCACGCCCGACCAGAGTGTTTATTTCCTTTCAGGTGACTATCGGAGGATCACGAGCGCTCCCCAAGATCAGAAGAGTATTTCCAAAAACCACTTTTCCACAATTGGCGCCGTCTGTGGGAATACTCAAACACATCCATGGCAGGCGTAATGGAGGACCCTCCGATAATCATTCATGAAACCACGCATAGAGACGACCTCACTCCAACAACCATGCTTGGACCGGAAACCATCCCCGTAAGACGCGCCCTGAACTTCGCCTCACCTTCGAATCGAAAGCATGAAGCAATGCAAGCGATCATGGAACAGGCAATGCAAAACGAACAAAGGTTAGAGAACATAAGCGCAGAGAACGAGCGTCTCCGCCTGGATTTGGCCCCGGAGGTGGCGAAGTCCAAATAAGCCGTACACCAAGGCCCGGAGCAACCCGTGAGGACAGATGGTCGACGATCTCGAGCCCGACAACAAGACACTGATAGCAACTCCGACTCATTACCTCCGGAGCTCAAAAAGAAGGGACGAGCTGAAACTTCCAGCTTTTCTGAAGAGAGGCCCCGTATAAGGCTTAAGCGAAGAAGAAACAGCTCGGATGACGATTAACATAATCCTTTTGTACGACAGATTGTAAAGGCAGTACTACCCAAGAAATTCAAAGCACTGGCGGTCCGAAACAAAGCAACAGCCTTGAGACAGGATTCATCTCCACCCGGCGTAATCCACATGATATACAGCCTGCCGATGTCATCAGTGGTGCACGCGATCCAGTCAGAGTCTGAGCCTCAGAACCAACTCACCCTGGCTAAACGGCCCCACGAAGCCAAGGGCATTACTTTTGATGATTCAGATTTGGCCGGAGTAACACTGCCACACATTGATCCTTTGAGAATCGAGTTACGCGTAAACCGGTTCACAATTGAGCGTGTACTCATTGATCCGGGGAGCACTTCGGAGATTATGTACTATAAGACTTTTACCAAACTCGACTTCTCCGAATCCGATCTCTCTCCGGCTCCTTATCCACTATTCGGCTTCAATGCCAATCCAGAATATCCGTTGGGGAAAATCAGGCTACTCGTTCGAGCAGGCTCCCGAACAGTGGATGTAGAATTCTTGGTCGTCATATTGCCATCGTCATATAATCTCATCATGGGACGATCCTGGTTGTATACAATGCAAGCCGTGCCAAGCACCTACCATCAGCTGCTACGCTTCCTGACGGAGAGTGGTATTGAGCAAATCCGCAGCTCTCAGAAATCGGCACAAGCATGCTATCTCCTTGCTGCCAAAACGCCAAAGGAACTGCAGGTGAATTCCATTGAGGTCCCAGATCAAGAGAGCCTCGACGATGTTGGGCGGCTCCCAAATGAAAAGGCCACAGAAGGTTTAGACCAAGTTGAAATCGATGGAAGCCCGGACAAGTTCTTCATGATCGGCTCCTCCCTGAATCAGGCCAACAGATAGCAGTTGATCTCTTTCCTGCTCAATAACCTGGACGTTTTTGCTTGGACTCCGTATGAGATGCCTGGTATCGATCCGTCAGTTTCTCAGCACTAGTTGAATGTCGATCCAAAATGCAAGCTGATTATTCAGAAAAGTCGGCGGTCAGGCGTAGAACACACTGCCGCCGTTGTTGAGGAGGTTGACAGGCTACTTGCCGCCGGGGCAATTAGAGAAGTAACCTACCCTACGTGGCTCTCTAATACAGTGGTGGTGAAGAAGAAAAACGGAACTTGGCGAGTGTGTGTTGATTTTACCGACCTAAACAAAGCCTGCCCTAAAAATTGTTTTCCCCTACCTAGAATCGACCAACTTGTTAATGCGACGGCTTGCCATCAACGTATGAGCTTCCTCGATGCTTACAGAGGCTACCATCAGATCACCATGCATCCAGAAGACCAGGACAAAACTGCATTCCTCACCCCAAGAGGAATCTACTGCTACAAGGTCATGCCTTTTGGGCTGAAGAATACAGGGGCAACCTACCAAAGATTGGTCACCGCCATGTTCAAGGAGCAACTCAGCCACACTATGGAAGTGTACATTGATGACATGGTGGTCAAATCCAAGGAAGAACAGAATCATATAGACGATCTAGAGAATACATTCGGCATTTTACGAAAATACAAAATAAAGCTGAATGCTTCCAAATGTGCGTTTGGAATCAGCTCCGGCAAGTTCTTGGGCTACATTGTCAACCACCGAGGAATCGAGGCCAACTTGAGGCAAATTACAGCAATCTTGGAACTTGACTCCCCCTGTTCAGTAAAAGAGGTTCAAAAGTTGATGGGGATGGCCGCCGCACTCAATAGGTTCATCAGTCGGTCCACAGATCGCTGCCGACAATTCTTCCATACAGTACGGCAGGGCAAGGCTTTTGAATGGTCCGCCGAATGCGAAGCCGCTTTCAACGGGCTCAAGACCTACCTTCGCTCAGTACCACTCTTGTCAACACCTACTGCTGGTGACCCACTCATTTTGTATTTGGCAGTCTCCGACAGGGCCATCAGTGCTGTATTGATAAAGAAAGAGCTGGGGAAGCAGCGGCTAGTGTATTACGTGAGCAAGGCTATGGTTGACGCTGAAACATGCTACCTTCCGCTGGAAAAACTCATCCTTGCCCTAGTGATGGCGGCAAGAAAACTGATGCATTACTTCCAAGGCCACAGCATTGGGGTCCTAACAGACTATCCCCTCCGATCAGTACTACGAAGTGCGGAAGCGTCAAGACGTATTTCAAAGTGGGCTCTTGAACTCGGCCAATACGACATTCAGTTTCTACTGAGAACTTCAATCAAGGGACAGGTTCTTGCCGACTTTGTTGCCGAATTCACTGGGGGTCTTGCCGATTTCAAGTCCGTTGAGGAGAGTCGATTGGAGCCGAACTGGAGGATTTATGTCGGGGACATTTGGCAGTTGTATTGTGATGGATCATCCAACCAGCGGGCAGCGGAGCAGGAGTTGTGATCATGGCTCCAGATGGCGCAATAATTGAGCAGGTTGTCAAGCTCGGCTTTGAAGCGTCAAACAACGAAGCCGAATATGAGGCTCTTCTAGTCAGTTTAAGGAATGCACATTTTCTGGGCGCTCGGTGTTTGCTTGTATTTTGTGACTCAAAACTAGTGATCAATCAGCTAAAGGGGGAGTACGCGGCAAGAAATGACCGTATGGCGGCTTACATGAAAACGGCCAACTCCTTGCTGGAAAAATTCGACCATCATGAGCTGAACCAGATAACATGTGATCAAAACACACATGCAGATGCCCTTGCTTGCCTAGCCTCTGCCATCAACTCAGAGATTAAATGAACCATCGAGGTAGGATTCATCCCAAAGCCGAGCATTGGCTCTTCGGAGGAATTCCAGGTCAATGTTGTAGAACTTGGACCAAGTTGGATGGATCCCATTGCCACATTCCTCTTTTCCGAACAGCTCCCAGAAGACAAGAAAGAAGCGCACAAGCTGCGAAACAAAGCTTTGCGCTACTACTTGGACCTGCAAGGAAGGCTTTATAAAAAATCTCTCTCTGGCCCGTATTTGGAATGTGTGCACCCAGACAAAGTCAAAGAGTTTTTGAATGAAATACATGAGGGCAGTTGTGGCGCCCATTCTGGCGGGCGGTCGTTGGCCCACCGAGCCGTGACGCAGGGATATTACTGGCCGACAATGAGAGCAGATGCCGAATGCTACGTGAAAAAGTGCGAACAGTGCCAGAAGTTCTCTCCTTTGACCCACCTGCCTGTTGAAGAGCTGAGCTCCATAACCAGTCCATGGCCATTTGCCCAATGGGAACTCGACATCGTCGGACCATTGCCTCGTGCCCCGGGTAACAAGCGATTTTTGATTGTTGCGACAGATTATTTTACAAAATGGGTAGAAGCAGAGGCACTAACCCACATCCGAGACACCGACGTGAAGCGATTCGTCTGGAGAAACATCATAACAAGGTTCGGCATTTCAAGAGCACTTATCTCAGACAACGGCACCCAATTCGATTGTGGCGTCTACCGAGAGCTGTGCAGCAAGTACGGTATACGGCCTTACTTTTCTACCCCGGCTTACCCACAAAGCCATGGTCAGGCTGAAGCCTCTAACAAATCTATCTTGGATGGCATCAAGAAGAGACTAGAAAAGGCCAAAGACAAATGGGTCGAGGAATTGCCATGTGTGTTATGGGCTCATCGAACTACGCCAAGGCGGTCTACTAGGAAAACCCCATTTGCTCTTTGCTTCGAAACCCAGGCCATCATACCCCTGGAGATCGGCCTCCCAACCCTGAAATCGGCAGTTTTCGATATGGGCCGAAACGATATGATGCTGGCCTTGGACTTGGTTCTAATTGAAGAACGAAGAGACCGTGCCCTCGCATTCATGGCGCGGTATCAACAACAGCTGGCTAAGTCGTACAATCAACGTGTTCAGCTGCGTCGCTACACACCAGGAGAGTTGGTCCTGAAGAAGGTACTGCCAGCTGCCAAGAAATCGGTCGATGGAAAATTAGGTCCTAACTAGGACGGCCCCTATGAGATTGATTCGATCGCAGGACCAAGGGCATATCAGCTCAAAGGTATGTCGGGAAGGAGTCTGCCACGGCCTTGGAATTCCACGCATTTACGCAAATTTTATCATTAACCCGACTTGTGGGACATAATGATATGTACATCTTTTTTCTTCTGTAATACAAAGATTCCCGTTCATTTATCACACATAGTTCAAAAGTGCCCCATCGGCGTAAGTTGTCTTTGGGCCTAGAAAGCCTTCGGATTCGGAGCACCCTTCGTGGATATCACGATTGGCCAAATCAAAGCCTCCAGATTCGGAGCGCCCTCAACGCAAGTTGTCTTTGGGCCGAGAAAGCCTCTAGATTCGGAGCGCCCTTTGTGGATATCACGATTGGCCAAATCAAAGCCTCCGGATTCGGAGCGCCCTCAACGCAAGTTGTCTTTGGGTCGAGAAAGCTTCCAAATTCGGAGCGCCCTTTGTGGATATCACGATTGGCCAAATCAAAGCCTCCGGATTTGGAGCGCCCTTGGCGCAAGGCGTCTTTGGGCCGAGAAAACCTCCGAATTCGGAGCGCCCTTCGTGGGTATCATGATTGGCCAAATCAAAGCCTCCGGATTCGGAGCGCCCTCGGTGCAAGATGTCTTTGGGCCGAGAAGACCTCCGGACGTGGATATCACGATTGGCCAAATCAAAGTCTCCGGATTTGGAGCGTCCTCGGTGCAAGAGGTCTTTGGGCCGAGAAAGCCTCCGGATTCAGAGCGCCCTTCGTGGATATCACGATTGGCCAAATCAAAGCCTCCGGATTCGGAGCACCCTTGGCGCAAGGTGTCTTTGGGCCGAGAAAGCCTCCGGATTCGGAGCGCCCTTCGTAGAGATCATGATCGGCCAATTGGAGTCTCCGAGTTTGGAGTCAATTTGAATCTTTTGGCCGAAAAAGGACCCACAGAAATTACGCATGTGCTGAACAAAATTTTCAAATTCCGAATAAGAATGTTCAAGTCGCACAAGCATCTAATATAAATAAAGGGCGTACTAATATAAATAACAACTGCGCTACATCAAAGAACTGAAAATCAAGCATTCTATTAAATTCAGCTAGTAAATACATAACTTCACTTTTACAAAGCATTACAAAGTATTACAAAGTTTTCTTCAGTTCATCGTCTTCTTCGTCATCGCTCTTCTCAATTTCAAATGCAGAGAAGGGAAGATCATTCTGTTGATACAACGGAAACATCGAATCCAGCCCTATTGCCCGGAGACTCTCCGCTTGCTGAAGCGCCTTGATCCAACCGTGCTTAAATCTGCGATTTTCACATCGGCAAACTTCTTTGGCGAGCTTCTCCTTGGTCTTCTAAATTCCGATCTTTCGGCCGTCGTGGAAGCCTTTTTCATAGGCCATTGTCCTCGCAGTCTTGATCGCAAACATGCTAGCCGTATTTCGATCAGCGATTGCATCGTTAATCAGCCTTTGAGTAACCCTTTCTTCAACAATCGAATTGGGGTGGCTGGTCGATTGGGGCCCTGCAGACATGATTTTCCTTAGTTTGCGCTCGGCCTTGTCGAGCAAGCCTCCAATTTCTGAATGCGGTTATCTCTCTGTTCGATATCGTGGCGAGCAGCGCGTAGACGCATGCCAATCTCGTAAGCCGTGTATAGTCCCCTCACCGCCCCGTGAACACCTTCACGAAACACTTCGAAATCCTGTCGACCTACCATAGATTGCTGAACTTCGGGCAAAAAAATCTGTCGAGCAAACTCGACTGGTATGTTTGGATCTTGAATAATTGAGTCCACCTCTGTCATTGGTCTATTACCCACGAAGACCGCGAAACTCAATGGACGAGGAGTTGCGTCAGATTGACTGCCTGGACCGGGTTGAGGAGACTTACAGTGAGGTTGTTTGTCCTTCCTGGGCGACCTACTCCGACGACGAGGAGATTGGCGTCTTTCCCGATCCCTTGAAGTCCTATTGCCCGTGCGTGAAGGCTTACCGCTTCGACTCATGGCTCCTCCCAACTCAGCTAGCATCTTCGTTTCTCCTCTGTTGTTGAAGAAAAGTTTATCTGACATTTACGCTTATTTAATCTTCCTCAAAAGAGCTGGACTGAACTGCTGACTGAGCACGTAAATAGGACCCTCGTTCACGAAGAACACGCCCATTTATTACCTGCGGGGGCAGCACCTCCAAGGCAATCTCCTTAATAACGAAGCGCCAAATAACCTGGCGCTGACCAGGTCGTGCGCCGAGTGCATGCCCCAGGCATTCCATGAATTAATATAAACGTGTTATTCGGTGAACTGCGATTGTGGACTCGCTGGGCCAAGGGCAAATTCATCAATCTATTTGGCTCAAATGACCCAGCCGCTCCACGAATCGATTCATCAACACAAGAATCATGAAAATGTTATTCGGCGAGCTGCGATTATGGACTCGTTGGGGCAAGGGCAGGTTCATCAATATATTCGACCCGCATACCCCAGTCGTTCCATGAATCGATATAAACGTGTTATTCGGTGTGCTGCGATTGTGGACCCGCTAGGCCAAGGGCAGATTCATTAATCTATTCGGCTCAAATGACCCAGCCGCTCCACGAATCGATTCATCAACACATGAATCATCATGAAAATGTTATTCGGCGAGCTATGATTGTGGACCCACTGGGGCAAGGGCAGGTTTATCAATATATTCGGCCCGTATACCCCAGTTGTTCCATGAATCGATATAAACGTGTTATTCGGTGTGCTGTGATTGTGGACCCGCTGGGCCAAGGGCAGATTCATCAATCTATTCGGCTCAAATGACCCAGCCGCTCCACGAATCGATTCAACACACGAATCATCATCAAAATGTTATTCGGCGAGCTGCAATTGTGGACCGGCTGGGCCAAGGGCAGGTTCATCAATCTATTCGGCCCGCATACCCCAGCCGTTCCATGAATCGATATAAACGTGTTATTCGGTGTGCTGCGATTGTGGACCCGCTGGGCCAAGGGTAGATTCATCAATCTATTCGGCTCAAATGACCCAGCCGCTCCACGAATCGATTCAACACACGAATCATCATCAAAATGTTATTCGGCGAGCTGCAATTGTGGACTGGCTGGGCCAAGGACAGGTTCATCAATCTATTCGGCCCGCATACCCCAGCCGTTCCATGAATCGATATAAACGTGTTATTTGGTGTGCTGCGATTCTGGACCCATTGGGCCAAGGGTAGATTCATCAATCTATTCGGCTCAAATGACCCAGCCGCTCCACGAATTGATTTATCAACACAAGAATCATGAAAATGTTATTTGGCGAGCTGCGATTGTGGACTCGCTGGGGCAAGGGCAGATTCATCAATCCATTCGGCTCAAATGCCCCAGCCGTTCCACGAATCGATTCATCAATGCAAGAATCATCATCAAAGTGTTATTTGGTTCCTAAGCCTACCGGCTCACGTAGTCATAACTACTGATGCTCCTAATTGTCTACTCATACAACAAACAATACGAAAAATGTCTGAAAAAGCATATAAAATTTTCATTCATAAAATTGAGTGCTAACAACGGACATTTTACATAAGAAAATCCAAAATAGACAAAAATCTACTAGACAAAAAACAGACATTGAAAGTAAGAAAAGCATAGCAAAACTAGAATGTCTCCCAAATCAAGTCACAGGGTCAGACTCAAGCGGCTCAATATCCACTTGCTCGTAAGGAATTGGCATGGCCAATGTAACTCCAGTGGCAGCAAGGACTTTGAGCCAGCCGTGTTTGAACCCCCGATTCTCGAATTTGGGAACCTCTTCTACATAGTCCTGAAGGGCGGAGTTTTTCCCTGCCTCGAACGCCGCCGAAGACTTAGAGTCGGTTTTCTCCTTGGCTTGCTTTAACTCCTCAAACTCGGCCTCGAGCTTGGCAAGTGCCTCCTTGGCTAACTTGAGCAATTCCTTGCTTGCATTTGCCCTCTTCTCGACATCAGCTCTAAGTCGATCCACCGTCCTAGCCTTTTCCTCCTCGGCCGCAGCCCGTGCGTTTTCCATGGCGGCACTCATCGCCTCAAACTCCGCCTTGCTCCTTTAACCCTTGACTTCAGATTGCAAACGGCCAATCCTTTCCACTGCGTCATGCTGGCGGCGGCCTAATTCTGCAATCCTTCCAACCGTCTGCAAAACAAAGGATCATCATATGCCGAGAAATATCAAGTGTAAGCCAAACCAAAGTGTCACGTACCAGAAGAGTCGACTAGGCGGCTAAAGCTACTGTCACCAAATCCGGCTCGGAACAAAAGGTTGCCCTGTCCGCCGGCAAGGAGATCGAGGCAGCCAGGCTGAGGGCCACGGCTGGATCTTTCAAAGCCGAC
The DNA here is from genome assembly GCF_055761805.1 of Camellia sinensis. Taxonomy (NCBI): domain Eukaryota; kingdom Viridiplantae; phylum Streptophyta; class Magnoliopsida; order Ericales; family Theaceae; genus Camellia; species Camellia sinensis. Next base: position 173,439,379 of record NC_138962.1, on the reverse strand, counting down.
GCTTCGGAGGAGATTGACACATTTTTTATCTTTGGCTTGATAACAAAAGGAGCAACCACGACCGACTCCTCTAAGCGTGGCCTCTTTTCAATAGGACCCCCTTCGGAGCCGTCCTCACCCTCTACGTTTCGCTTTTCACCCCGTTCTTTCGAAATCGGCTGTATTTCCGCAATCGGGCGATCGACCTCTTTTTCCGTCTCGGCTACGACGACGTGAGCCATTTCTTCTACAACAGCCGGGGCAACAGATTCAGATGGAATAAGTCCAAAACGAATGGCTACGGTCTTTTGTCGGGTGGCCAAACGTTCGGCATTCCTTTTTCGTGCCATCTGCATCAGGCTTTCCCCGGCCATATCCTCAGAGAAATTGCCGGGAAGGTCTCCCAAGTTTGTAAAGATATCTTCATTGGCGTCCCCTCGGCCTGATGTAGACGGAGGGTCAGAAGAGTTCAACTCGGCTTCCTCAAAGGCCGAATTTATGGCTTCGTCAACTTCCGCTGCCAACTCCTTTGGGTCCTCAGCGATTGGTTCGGCCACTTGTTCGTTCTCAGAGTTAGATGATTCGAGGCCGATCTGTCTCAAGTTTTTGAAGCTGGGGAAGATCAGGGCTGTCAGATGGTCATCGCCTCGCTCGATGGGAATGTTGTCTACCGCCGAGAACGTCGTATAGGTGGGCTCGTACCGTAACAGAATATAGGCTGCCTTTCCTTGATTTTTAAGGTTTGGACGGCCGAAGAACTGTAACACGGTCCTGATTTCTGCAAGCACAACTTCGTCGTCTAAGGCCAACACTCTCTTCAAATTGCTGCCTGTATAAATAAAAGAGTTAGGTGAGATACGGTGCCAAATAAATGCATACATAAATGACAAAAACAAAGTGATCCGGTCGACCACCTGGTTCGCCTTTTTGCCTTGGCACAGGATCTAGGCGATTTTCCCCTTCGCCGAATTTTCAATTGCCTCGGACTACGACCATCACGTCATCGACACGCTTGCCAGAGCTAGCAAGCATGGTCACTAAGTGGTGGTCAGTATCCTTGGCTCTAAGGAAGTAGCGTCCTAGCCGACCAGTAGATTTGGCAAGGATGCAACAGTGCCAAATGGCGGGGATACCTAAATTAATTCTAAGAAGCCGATTTATTTTTACGATTCCCATTATGATGCGGAAGAAGTTCACATTGGGCTGGGAAGGGATGAGACCCCAGTAGCGAAGGACGGCCCTCAAAAGTGGGTGAAGAGGAAAACAGATGCCGCCCTCAGCAATTGATAGGCGAGGAAAAACAATCGAGTTCTCATCTTTCCTCACCATATCAGTGGTGCTGTCTGCCATGAGTGACAGATGGACGTCGTCGGGGATGGAGAAATGGCGTCTAAAGCTAGAAATTTGATCTGCAGAAAGGAGATCCTTCAGGTGTTTTTCCATTTTTTGGCCGACCCAAGGATTATAGAGAAAAAAACTAAAAGCGGATAAAGAAAGAGATCAAAAAGAATGCAGGAGAAAGAAGACTTACAGGAGTCCCACTAGAAGGTGAGCCAGATATCTTTGAGTATGCAGAATACACATTTGAAGAGATAAATTCAAATCGCAATAAATGGAGGCAGCGTACAAAGGGGCGGGAAAGTGTTGCAATGACGAAGGAGCATGAACGCGTTCTGACATGCATCGGGAAGAGGAATAACCGCCGGATTTCTAACCTCCAGACCAAGAGCCAAACATGCCAACTAAACTGTTGCTAGTAGGGTGTTTAGGGGGCAATTGTGGGAGTCGAATAATTTCTGGATCAACGAGAGTAAGACAAGTTGGCCCCAATGTGACTTTTATTCGGCATTTACCCTATCCAGTTGAGGGGCCGAGTATAAGAGCCGGCGTTCCTACTAATAAGTGCCGTGTAGGAATGCATTATAGGGGCTAGGAGTGGGCCAGGCTCCCAGACCCAAGGAGAATACTATAAATAGGAGACCTGCAATCTTGGAAAGGTATGTGTGATAATTGTGGTATTTAACTTAGAATACAAGTAACCTAGAGCTTGGGACTTACTTGTCCGTCGGAGTGCTAATTTCGGCACGCCCGACCGGAGTGTTTATTTCCTTTCAGGTGACTATCGGAGGATCACGAGTGCTCCCCAGGATCAGAAGAGTATTTCCAAAAACCACTTCTCCACAGGCACGTATCCCGGTGTTTCAGAAAAGGAGAAGAAACATAGGGATGTATCCCGGTGTTTTGGAAAAGGAGAATAAACATAGGGACGTATCCTGGTGTTTCGAAAAAAGAGAAGAAACATAGGGACGTATCCCGATGTTTCGAAAAAAGAGAGAGAAACACAGGGACGTATCCCGATATTTCAGAAAAAGAGAAGAAACATAGGGACGTATCCCGGTGTTTCATAAAAGAAGAGAGAAACACAGGGACATATCCCGATGTTTCAGAAAAAGAGGGAGAAACATAGGGACATATCCCGGTGTTTCGGAAAAGGAGCATGCAAAACAATGCAAGTGGAAAGTGCGTGACAACGCAAGGGAAGAGGTGTGCATAACAGTACAGGTATAGTGTGTGACAATGCAGGTGGGACGGTGCATAACAATACAAGGGAAAAGTGCATAACAATGCAAGTGAAAAGGTGCATAACAATGCAACTGGAACGTGCATAACAATGCATTTTTAGTGCAACATCAACAGCATGTTTGAAGTAAACTACTGAATAAGGAAATACACGCCTTAACGAGACCAATTCAAACGCAACCTCCGATTTACCTCTCGAAGGACTTGGTAACACGCTTAGCTCAAAAGGGTATACCTTGTTCATATTGGCGAAAGGTAACATCTGCATGTGAAACCCTCAGGTGCTGCCTGAACTGCCATTCTGACTTGAAGCAAGCTTACACTTGGGGTCGAGATACACTCATACTCCAGAGAAATGGCGAGGCCTGAGAAGGTGCACCTGGAATGCAGTCTCGGAATTCACTGGAGTAAAAATACACTAAGATGCTCCACATTTTCCCTCTTTTCTTTTGCTTTGCAGTCTGGAACCCACATAGCTTCAGATAGGTCCTTGTCTTACTGTTCACACTTATCGGGGGTGGACCCTGTAGTTTTATGAAAGAACAAATATTGTTTTACACAAATGTGGAGAATGGCACAGCGCTCTGAGCACAAAATGATTCATTTTTTTTGAATTTGAGAAATGGGAAAAAGTTTTTGACTGGGTATTTGAGCCTACGACTGAACACAGCGCACCACGATTTAACAGAGGAAAACAAAAGGTGAACAACCTAAACACGTCGAGAAACACTCAAAACGACTCACAACAAGAATTGAGACAAACAAAACAACGGACACGACACTCAGACGTGTTCCAAAGGGACCTCTCAGATCACAATGAGCTAGTTTCTCCGGGTATTGTTTCCCACCCATTCTCATTTGTGATTCTCACATCACTCTGGCACTCTGTAGACACCCCATTTTTGACCGACCTTAAGACTCAAACGTCATCGATTGTGTGCTCGGTGATTGCGCATGTTGTGCTCGTTTCGAGGTTTCAAAGTTTCAACTGAGAACCTTACCCCCGGACCTCGGGACTTTTTTGTGCTTTGCCTCGGTTTGTGAACCAGGTCTTGTTTTCTCTTCCCGAATGGAGGGAGAGGTCTCGTAGACCATCTCTCAATGGCCGTAGGCTACTTTTCGTGGTCATAGGCCACTTTTCCCGTTTGGAGACTAGTTTTCGATTTTTAGAGCCGTCGGCCGTGCACCTCGGTTCGGGACCGCTTAACTTTCTCTGTTTGGCACGATTTTTGGCACACACCTTGCTTCCTCTCTCTAGAGGGACACTGTGGCCTGGGAAACCACCTTTGTGGTCGCACGCAACTTTCGATGCTTAACAGCCAGTTTTCGGGGCCTCTGGCCGCGCGTTTTGACCCCCGTACCCTCGTTTTGCATCCGTCTTGGTTCATTTTTGGCATGGACCTTGTTTTCATTGTTTGGAAGGTGGTACAAGGGTGGGAGACCACCTATTCTCCTTGGAGACCACTTTTTCCCCGCCGGCCGATTTTCTTGTCAGGTAACTGGTCTCCCTCATTTTTGGGCTAGAATTTTTGGTCTCCCACTACACCACTAGCTTGTATTCAGTTGGGAGACCACCAAATAGGGCTGTCGACCACTTTTCATGGAGTTGGACCTTTTGAACTGGTCAGCCTGCCTCCCTCTGTCTTGTCTCTATGAGTTGTTGCCAGCTGTGCTAGCTGGAAGGCACAAAATGGATCCTCCATACACGTGTATGAAGGATCTTCAACCTTGGTTTTTAGCTTCTTTGAGAAGCTTTGAACCCTGTTGGCTATAAAGGAGGGCCTCCCCCTTCTTTGTAAGGGTTTAAAAATTGGTTGAAGGAAAAATATGGGTATGTTTGGTTTGTATTTGGGAGATGAGTTTTAGAAAAAAATTTCTAAAAAATTGTTTGGTTTGAGTTTTTCTCAAAAAATCTTCAAAATCACTTTCTCTCTCTTACACATCAATCAATCACTTTTTCTCTTTCCTCTCTCATTCTTAATCACTTTTCTCTCACACACATCTACTCAAATTCTCCCAAAATATCAAATCATTCCAAACTCTCAAAAAAACAACTCTCCCAAAATATACAACCAAACAAACTAAAAAAATTTCTAAACTCTCTCCCCAATTTTTTTTTTCAAAAACAACTCTCCCAAAAACATACCAAATAAGCCCGATATCTCCCTCTCTATATCTCTACACTTAGGCTTAGAAAGTGCTTGGTTCTCGCACCTTTGCACACAACCTAATAGCCTAACACCTCCACCATTGTTGCTGAGTTCTTGGAGGGTCTTGAGAGGTCTCAAAGGTTGAGTTTTTTTTGGTCCAGAAGTTGCTGGTTTTGGCTGAGTTTCAAGGGTAATCATCTTTCCCTCTTTTTAGCATTATTTTGGTCCATCTCTTAGCCTTGCTTGCATGCATTTTTGAGCGTTGTTGTCAACTAAAAAAAGTCTTATTTTGAGGTCCTTTTGATGTTTTTTTAAGGTCATTTTGTTGTTAGAGGTCATCTACCCCCTTGCATGCTTCATTTTTTTCTTGTTTTGAGCCATGCCATGAGGCCTTTCTTTTGAACTTTGCTTGGCCCTTTAGCCACTGAAATCCAGTGGATTTTCAGTTGTTGGGATGTGGTTTTGAGGGCCAAAATCAGAGAGGGGTGACCCTCTCTCTTGTTGTCTTGTTTACTAGTATTTTTGGCCTTACAAAGGAGCCTTCATTTGCACACCTCCAAGCCTTGTTTCAGGCCCTTTTCAGTGACTTTTAGGGCCTGCCTAGGCTCAGCCCAAAGTTGGTTTTGTCACCTTGGGTGTGTCTCTTGCATGTGTAGAATAACCCCTCTTCTAGCCTATCAAAGGAGCATAACATTTTTGCATGCATTGATCACGTTTCAGTGGGTTTTTGGGCTTTATTTGGCATGTCATGTCTCTGAATTTTGTTGGTTTAGTGGCCTCTTGAATGCTTCATATGGTTGTAGTGTAAATCATGGTTTACTAGCCTATCATGCATGTTGTTTTGGCCCTCTTTGCTAGCATATTTTGGCCATGGTCCGAACTAATTTTATTCATATTTTGGGCTTCCTTAGCTCTGTTTGAAGTGTTTTTGTTCATGCATGCATTGTTGCATATGGTCATGGTTCAATCAAGCTTACTAGCTTTGTGTATCGGGTCCATTAGCACGCGTTGTTTGGGCCTTTGACATGATTTAGCATCATTCCTACGATGATTTCAGAGCATATAAGGTTGCCATATTCCCATGTTTTTCACTCGTTAAATGCATTTGAGAGTTGTGCTTGTATGCCTCATTTTTGAGCTATTACATGAGTTTCATTTTTGTGCATTGCAAGCCATCATTTTAGTCCATTTTGCCACTGTTTTGGGTCCGCATAGGGACTATTTGGGATTGGTTTGGTCATTTGAGCATCGCTTTGCATACCTCTAGTGTAATGCTCTTCACTAGTTTCGGTAATTGTGCCATCCAACATGCATCGGGTGAGTTGTTTGCATGATTCGGGACCATCTTGTATGTCATTTCAGAGCTAGAACATGTGTCATTGTATGCCATATATCATCCTTGTCATGCTTTGGTAGAGTTGCACTTTGTTCCTTAGGTTTGGTCCCTTGCATTTGTGCATGTTTGCATGGACCTTGTCATCTCATTTTCATCATATTGGCCACTGATTTGTGTGTGGCTGAGGCTCACCCATCTTGGTTAAAGTCCGTCTTGCATTGTATATGCCCTATAGTCCATGTTATCACATGTTTGATCATTGCATTGCGTATGCCTCGTTCATAACATTGCGTATGTTAGTGCATTATGTATGCATGCCATATAATCCATGTGCATTGAGTATGCCATCGATTAGTTCATTGCATTGTGTATGCCATTTGCCTGCTTGCATGTCATTCCGTGCATCTTCGCATCACTTAGTTGCATTGCATTTAGATCGCATGCTAGGGTTGCACTTGTCCATACATTGTTTGTTGCATTGTGTTTGGAGTAGGGTTTCGTCCAAACATGGGAAACGAGGGACGTTTCATACTCAAAGTGACGAAATGTGCCTTGATTCTTGGTCACCGACACTTTTGACTATCCATGATAGAGCTGTTGGCTTTAGGTGTTTACATGTGCATTCATTTCACATTGAGTCGTGCAATTTGATTCCTTGACCATCATGCACCGGGATGCATGATTGATGGCACGAGGATTGAGGACTACACTCCCTAGAGCTTATGCAATGATGGGGAGAGTGGTCGGGCACATATATGTTGAAAATACTTTGCCTTCTCTCTCTCTTGCCTTTGTTGTAGAAAATGCAGAAACCAGGAGAAGAAGCTGGCCTGCCGACCAGGTTTTCTGGTAGGCCGACCACCTTTTCTGGTTTTCACCACCAAGGGTGGTCGGTAGATGGTCTCCAATGCCTATAGCTAGTCGGTAGCCTTCCCCTAGATTCCTAGGGTGGAGTTTCATTTCCTTGGAGCTTTGTGCAAGTTTCTGAGTCCAATTGCAAACAAAGGCGAGTTGAGACATTGCGATGGATTTCCCGACAAGGTGACTCGAGCATGTATGCATCCTTTATCATTCGGAACAGAGCTGAGACAGTCCATTTCATGTAGCTTGCATGCTAATTTATTCGCTTCTTTAGTTTAATATGTTAATTAATTAATTGTGTAATATTTAGCTGTAATTCGTTATTCATTTCTGTTGTGTAATAACTAGTTTAATTAGCTTAGATTAGCTAGTTGGTTCTGTATTATTTATTCGGACCCTCCGCGAGAGGGTGAACTTTGTAATAAGTGTGCGTGTGTGTGATGCATGTCTTCCAACCCCACGTCTTTCTCCATTTTATTTACCAGCTTATGATGGTTAGTTTTAGGGCATGTTTCAATTAGCATTTATATGTTCGCGTGCTTGCATTCATTCATATGTATTGCATGCACCGGGCTCAGCGCATCATGCTAACTGCATTGTATTTCAATTCCAAGTTGAATACATGTATCGATTGTTGCATCTCATATGCCATCTTAGAACAACCGAGCCTATTGTAGTTTCATTTTTGCATGTGTTGCATTAGGCATTCTTAGCATAGTTAGGATTCATGCATGATTTCTAATTAGCTTCTTTCTTTGGCTTAGAGTACTCGGTAAGTGTTTATGCTTTAGCATCCTTGTATGTGTGTGAGTGACTGCCATGATAGCATGCTTACCATGAGGCTAACTGCTTATGTGATATACCTACCTGAATGCCTGTGAGTGAAGGCTGGATTACTTGAATTGGGACAATTCATTGAAATCTGCATTTTAGCCTACTTGCGAGTAGCAAACTTCAAACCATTTTCCAAACAAACGGATATGCAATGCTTTGTTCCAAATTAGGCGGTCTAGTCTATACTTGTTTTGCTGTGTGCATCACATAGTAATTCTAGGCTAATAAACTGGAATAAGAACGCATGTATTTTAAAAAACAAGATATCATGTTTAGTAGTGGCCGATCTTTGATCGGGCGAGCGGGGGTGCTCATTGCATGACCTTCCCCAATCGTACCCAAGTTCCCAAGCCGAGGCAACTTTGGTGATGACGGACACATAGCCTTAGGCACGAGTCAGGGTTTCCTAAATTCCCTCAAAATAAAATATTTAGGTGGCGACTCTGTATCTGGCAAAGCAGTCCATGTTTGGCACTTCTTTCTAAAATCCGTTTTTCAAAACGATTTGCTGAATTTGAACTCTTTGGTGATTTATCGATCTTACATTGCACTTTGTGAGATTAGATTTAGAACCGTGACATTTGAGTTCGAGCTGTAGTAAGCCCAAATGAACAAAACGGGAATTTCCCGGGACGTTCGGGGACGTCTACACACTCAATCTCTATTTTTCTGAAAAAGCCTTTTTCTCACTTTTTCTCTCATCGCACACCTCTATATTCTTCAATCTCTCATTTTTAATCCCTCCCCCTGGGTGATTAATGGATAAATTGAAGGTTATGGACTCATGCCCAGCATATTCAGCTCACGGCTATTTCTTTCGGCGACGTCTAGTCGATGCCCTTGATGAGGGGATGGAATATCTTGATCCCTTCCAATTTGTGCTTTGCACTTGGTTTGATACCTCACTGCTCGAAGGATGAGAGAGCTTTCAGTCCTTTGTTGTTAGCTTCAGTTGTGCCCTTTTCTGGCAGATAGAATGCCCTTCTTGGCAAGTATGTTGACAATGGGAAAAAGACAGAACACCTGACTTAACTGTGCCCTTAGTTCATCATTTTGACCATTTTTTATTTTGGCTTTCTACTAAAACAATTTTGACCAATATGAGAGGTAGATTAACATACTTGTTCAACTTTTTGATTTTGAAAGTCATGCAAGTTAGAATATGAGCACTGAAAATTTTCATTTTTGGATACAAGAAATGGTCCAGTTTTGGAAAAATGGAATAATTTTCGAGAAAATTAGTCAACCTCAATAAAAAATTCTCAAAAACTGTTTTTGCAAATGGCCACTGCTCAACGAGCACGGAATTTACTCTCGAGATGCACAACCCCGGATTTAAAGGAAAATTGGCACTACATGGCAACAGAAAGTTACCCCTTGTTTGAATAGCACTGCAGCACACTGAACGGCAACAGAAAGTTGCCCCTTGTTTGAATAGTACCGCAGCACACTGCAACCAGCTCTCAAGGTGACGATCGCAACCGAACTCTAGGATACAGAGAAGACAACGATGATCAGAACCATTACATGGACACAATCGATTTGGAAGTGTTTATGGCTGGACTTCATAATGAAGTTGCCTACGTATCCCAAACATGGGAATCAAGCCTTACATAGTTCTGGGTAAGGTACACTCGTGTATTAACCCTCTCCTTTTGCGCTTTAACTTTTGCCAAGGCCGCCCTTCCGAGTTTTCAACCTTGTGACCCATGTTCTTCTTTTATTTTCTTTTCATTTCTTTTCCTTTTTCTTTTCATTTCTTTTATTTTTCTTTATTTCTTTTCATCTTTTCTTTATTTTTTGCATTTTCTCTTTTTTTTTTGGTTCTTTTTTTTTCTTGCTCTAGCTTTTGCTTGGGTCACCCTTCCGGGTTTTCGGCCCAACAAGCCTCTCAAGGGTAAATGTGTAGCTTTGTCGATGTCAAATGGTTTTTAGGATCTCAAAGCCATCTGAATCCAAGAGAGTGGTTGCTGTTCATTGATGATGTAGAAGTCCATCCAATGGGGGCTGAATTTGCCCCTAGTGTTGTGGATAGGAACTTAGTTGTCCTTCAGCAATATTTTCTTCTTTCCTCCCTTCTGGGATTTGGCATTCTTGCCGATCTTCATTAGCTTGAGAAATGTCCCGATTTTTGACTCTTCAAGCACATCTGACATTTTTTGCCCCCAGTTCAAGGGCTGTTTTTGATCGAACTTTGCAAGCTTCTTTTGACGACGTCTGATCTTCTTGATCTGACTTTCCTTGCCCCTGATTAACGGGCTACTTCAAATCTGGCCACATGGGCCTTACATCATGATTGACCTTTGAACATTCTGAATTAAGGTTCAAGGTTTGAAAGCAAGGGGTCAAGTCTCGAGGCTGAGAGCGATCCTCGGTTGTACGATCTCAAGAGCGATTCCACGCAGGTCTTCGCAGGACCACGCAAAACATTTTTTGAAATCTTTTTAGAAAGCGACAAATTGCTCGCGTTGAAGACAGTGTAGAACCAATCTAGATCAAGCCAGGATCCTTCTCAGTACTCATATTAACAAACATGATCTCACTCATTAGGGGCTTAGCATGCCTCTCTTTCTCTCAATTGATCAAACTTTTGCAAATCCAGAGGAATTCCTTCCTCTTTGTTTTCATCACAGTTTTCAAAAAGTTTTGAAAAACTTAGGTCAATGCAATGATTTAAAAGGCACAGAAAAGTAAGTGAAAAGCACTGCCGTTTCATTCAAATCTTCTGGCACAACTGCTCCAAGGCAGAAACAGACTCAAAAGAGTGTAAAAGACAAACACCAAAACAAGCAAGTGATGTCCGAGGTAACACCCCCGAAATCACCTGACTCTTAACAAAAAAGGACTGACTCGATATAACAAGACAGACCCAACTGACTCAGTATGAAAAGACTGACTCAATACAACATAACAGAACTGACTCAATACCCAAGTCAGAAAGTACAAAAGCTAGCATTTGCAAATGCTCAAAAAAATGCGTGCCATACGCTACATCTGGAGTAAACTGAGCGCCGCCCGCAGGTGGTTCATCCCCCAATCACATCACATTATCCCCCAAGTTCACTGATCCAGTGCCGATAGACTTTGCAAGACTGGTGCGGCAATGAGTTTGTTGTCAATCAAATTTTGTATTCATGGCGAAGACGAATGCAATTGTCGGTGTCATGACCGGTTTGTTGATGGAAAGTGCAGTACTTAGCCTGGTCATGCTTTGGAGGGAGAGGATCGGGTAGAGGCCGTTGTTCTAACGGTTTCAGATGTTCTTTCCTAAGTAGGACCCCTAGAGCTTTAGACAGAGGCATATAAAGCGGGGTGAAAACCCTCTTGCCTCGGGGTAGATAGTCCGAAGTTCGGGGGTTTGGATTGGATACACCAACAAAGGGGGTGGCTGTTTTCGGAGTGGTGGTGACCATTCCAACTTCAGAAGATCTTGCAGCCGCGTCACCACTGGCGGTCGCATTCGAACTGTGTGTGTAGCCCTTCTTGGGTGACTCCCTTTCGTGGTCAATCAGACCTTGTTTCATTGTGCCTTCAATCTGTACCCCTATCTCGTGTAGATCCGCAAAGGTGGGAAGGGATACGACGATCATCTTTGGCATCAGCCTGGATTGGAGGTTGCGCACAACCATCCTTATCTGGTCTTTGTCAATTGGCTTGATGGTCATCATCAAGGCCTTGGCCCTCCAACAGGTTACAAATTTGACTCTTGGCGGGTGACTTCAAGATCACGAGTTGTGACCTTGATCTGTGTATTATAGGAGTATTGAGCAATAAAGGCCTCAGCCATCTCTTCCCAGTTCTGTTTCACAGAGTTCTCCAATTTCGCATACCAGATTGTGGCTATCCCAGACATGGTTCGGCCGAATAGTGACAGCTTCTGGGCTGTGGTCAAGCCCATTGGCCTCAGGATATTAGAAAACAGATGGAGGTACACCATTGGGTCTCCAGAGCTATCGAAGCGGTCGATATGTGGCATCTTGAACCGGTCTGGCAGGGTCACAGTTGAATCGGTGTATCCATCCTCTATGTCCGGAATGGATTTCACGCCTTGAGCCTTTTTGAATAGCTTTTCAAGCTCGCCGACCTTCAGGGCGGTCGGATCAACCTCAAATTCAAACGGCGTGTCCGCTGGAATAGCTGGTGCTTTGGACAGTTGAGGTGGGATTGGCAGTGGGACTGGCCCTGTCGAAACGTCCGTATTTTCCTGGACGTGAGCCACCTCTCCGAGTGTTGGAATTGTAGGTGGGGGTGGAGCTGGGTACGAAGCAGATGCTCCGGCTTGCTATGATGGTTGTTGTTGCTGAAGCCTGGCGATTAAGTCTGCTTGTTGAGCCACAACCTTCGCCTGACGGGCAGTAAATTCTACCTGACGGGCAATATCCCGCTGCATGACCTGCATGGGATCTTGAAGCTGACGCATCATATCCTCCATATTAACTGAAAACTATGGATATGACTGAACAGGTGTGTATTCCCTCTCTGAGGTGGAAGCAGATATCTCAGCCCAACTGCGCACAGGTGAGGTAGATAATAACCGCTGATCCGGAGACTGTTGAATGGGTGATCTGTGCCTGATTGGCCTTTTCTTGCCTTACCACTGGCGAAGGAAACACTGGTTGCTTTGAACTGAATCTTTGTCCTGACAAAGTCTATCAACACAAGTCTAACGCACCCGGGCGATATCGGAGCCTTCTGAAGCTATGGTTCCAAGACTACCTTAGCAAAAGAGAAAACATGCAGCATCTCAGCCCAATTTCAACAGAACGGATATAAGTATAGCTGAATGACTGTACTCTTTACTGAATTCTGCCTATAAACTGATACCCTCAGGTAAAACTGATTCCCAAATACTGATGCCCGCAGGCCTGATACCCAGACTTGCAAACTGATACATGCATTCCTATAGAGACACACTCTAAAAGCACATAGCAAACAAGTAAGAGCCAAAACACCCCTATGGTGGGGTAGGGTTTCCCTGTCTTATTTTGTCAGGAGCTAGGGTTTCACTATGCACACAGCGGTTTCAAATAACCTATAATCGGGTAAGCAACCTGTCCTAGCTTGGAATAGTCACTACAGTTTTCGATATGCGCTAGGTCGAATGGTCAAAAAGGGTGCCCTAGTAAAAACCGGGGTTTGTGTTTCCGTCGTGGCAGAGCCCGCAACCGATCAGCCTTACAGCACGTTTATCAAAGCAAGCCTCTGGCAAATCGTTCAGGAATAGCATACGATAAACACGGTGTCCTAGGCGCACCAATGCAAATGCAATGCAAAAAAGCACATAAGTGTAATCAAAATAAGATATCATGAGTTCAAGTCAAGTTCTCTAACTCCCCAGCAGAGTCGCCAAAAACTGTGGGCGCGCCTCAAGGGCCTTGTTACCACCGATCGGACTCAAATGTCACGGTTCTGAATCCAATCCCGCAAAGTGCAATGAGAGACCGATAAATCACCAAAGAGTCCAAATCCAACAAATCGTTTTGGAAAACTGATTTTTAAGAAAGAAGTGCCAAACATGGACTGCTTTGCCAGATACAGAGTCGCACCTAAATATTTTATTTTGGGAAAATTTAGGAAACCCTGACTCATGCCTAAGGCCATGTGTCCGTCATCACCAAAGTTGCCTCGGCTCGGGAACTTGGGTACGATTGGGGAAGGTCATCTATGAGCACCCCCGCTCGCCCGATCAAAGATTGGCCACTACTAAACATGATATCGGGTTTTTGAAAACACATGCGTTCTTATTCCAGTTAATTAGTTAATCTTTACTACGTGATGTGCACGGCAAAACAAGTATAGACTAGATCGCCTAATTTGGAACAAAGCATCGCATATCCGTTTGTTTGGAAATGGTTTGAAGTTTGCTACTCGCAAGTAGGCTAAAATACGGATTTTGATGAATTGTTTCAATTTAAGCAATCTAACCTTCACCCACAGGCATTCAGACAGTTATATCACATAAGCAATTAGCCTCATGGCAAGCATGCTTTCATGTTAACACTCACATACATGCAAGATGCTAAAGCATAAACACTCACAGTGTACTCCGAGCCAAAACAAGAAACTAGTTAGTAATCATGCGTGATCCTAGTTCATGTTGACATGGCTAATGCAACACACACAAAATGCAGCTAGAATAGGCTCGGCTAATCTAAGATGGCATGTGAGATGTGCCGATTCGATACATGTATTCAAATTGGAATTGAAATACAATGCAGTTAGTATGATGCGCCGAGCCCGGTGCATGCAATACAGGTGGATGGATGCAAACATGCGAGCATAAGGTATGCTAAATGGAATATGCCCTAGAACTAACCATCGTAAGCGGCTAAGTAAAAGGGAGAAAGAAATGGGGATTGGAAGACATGCATCAGACACACGCACGCTTATTACAAAAGTTGGCCCTCTCGAGGGAGAGACCGAAAGAATAATACAAATCTAACTAATTAACTAACTAACAAGAAAATTAATTATTACATAACCAAATGAATAACTAACTACAACTAATTATTACAACACTTAAATAATTAACAAATTAATTAAGCTACGAAGACAGTAAAGCAGCTTCGGGAAGAGGGACGAATGCATGCTCGGTCGGCTTCACTCGGAAATCCGTTGTCATGCTTCATGTTGCCTCTGTTTGCACTGCTCTGTACCTCTGAAAACTGTGCCAACTTCTGTGACACTTTTGAACCACCTTGTGGGCATGCTGAGAGGCCATCGGCCAAAAGATGAGTCCATCGGCCAAGGGAAATTGGTCATCGACCAAAAATAGGGCTCTCAGCCAAATGTTTGTAGCCGACCGGCACTAAAGATGGCCGACCAGCCATACCTTCCTGCTGAATGCTTCTTTTGCTGCAACAGAGGACAGACAGAGGCATGGCAATGTATTTGCAAGAAAATGTGTGTACCATACCCCTCCATATCACCTCAAAACATCAAGGGAGAGGCACCATTGGATCCAAAACCATCAATCAAGCATGCAATGCATGATGGCCAAAGATCCAACTTGTACACATTTTAATAAGTGTAATGCAAACAAGACTCTAGGACCATTACCTTATCCTAGAAGATCAAAGGTAATGGAGACAAAGGGAATTGGCTCATTTTCATCACTTTGAGTATGAAATGGACCAATTCATCTTGTGTTCAACATAACGCCCGGTTGAACACAATGCAATGCACACATGCAACATGCTTATCTTGGCATATTTTACTTGATTGATTTTGTTTACACATTTTAACATTACCAATCCATTCATTAGTCAACTTGTCCAAATATGAGAGTCGTCTAATGAGAGGGAGGTCTATCGAAAGAATGGTTTAAGGCATAAGAGAAACCATGCCTTTGACTAGGAGGAACCCTCAAAAGAGAGAGTTAAGGCCATTTAAGCACAAGTCTCAATCCCTTGCATTAAACTCAAACTCAAGATTAACGAATCCTCAAAACAAATCAAAAGTGAAGAAATGAGGAGGATGGCAGATTTTTCAATGCTAAAGTGGCATGATAAACAAGACTCTAACATGCAAACACTCCAAGTACAACATGCTAGAAGGCTTAAACATTGAAACTGGTGAAGGACGCAACACTAGAACCATGCAATACAATGCTGAAATGATTAGACCAACCCCAAACAGTCCTCATGCATGCCAAAATAGTGGCTAAAATGGACGGAAATGATGGCTTGAAAGGCAAGAAAATGAGGCTCATGCAATGGCTCACAAACAAGGCATAAGGGTGCAACTCTCAAAGACATTGAAGGAGTGATAAACATGAGAGTATGGAAAATATATAAGCTCTGAAATATCATGCCAAATGATGCCAAGGCATACAAACATCACAAGTATAGCATGGTAGGTGCCTCAGAACTCAAGACTAGTCAAGGCATTTGCACTATAGCTATACAAAACATGAGTCATATGGCCAATACAACCCAAATCAGACCTTACGCATGCTAAAACATGACCAAAAGCTTGCTGAAGTTAAGCCAAAATCATGCTAGAATGATGAGCTCAAGTATGATACATATTAGACTAGTGAGTGGAAATGCACTATAAGTGTATAAACCATGCAAAGGGTGAGTCCACCAACCAAAAACAGAGTTATGGCATGTCAAAATAACACCAAAAATGTGCTGGAATGGTGCCAATGCATGCTAAAATAATAGGCTACAACATCAAGCATGTTAAGCTAGTAAGCATAATTTGCACTACAAGTACAAAATGCAAGTAAAAGGTGATCAAACCAGCCAAAATGGTTCGTGCTCATACATTGAATGTGATGATCTTCTTGCTAAATGCTTTGGGCTTGTAGTTGCAAAGCATTAATCCGTTCAAACCATAGCATAATTGATTTCAATTGGGAACCGTAATTATGTGGCTAGTGGTGGACTCTTTGCCCAAGTTTTTTCCCCAATTCAGTAAACCTAATTTCATTTATTATTGATAATTTAATTCCTTAGTTTAATTTATTTGTTATTAATTTAGGCTATGAACAATCAATATTTTTATCAAAATTAATTTAGGAATTTAACAATTAAATTAGTTTAATTTCACAAATGTCCCTGTGGATTGATACCTGGACTTGCCATTATTCTGAAAGAATTTGGTGTAGTTTAGTATTTAATTTTGGTGTGTTCAACAACCCATCAAATTTTGGCGCCGTTGTCGGGGACTTCTGGCGAAATTAGTTAATTTAAATTTACATTCTTATTTTAATTTTTAGTTTATGATTTTATGCTTTTGTGTTGCTAAGTGTGCAGAGCGCTTGAAATTGGAGCTATTATTGAAGTGCAAGCGGAGCGCAGCCGAGCTTTAGAAATAAAAAAAAAATCGCAGCACTAAAGTGAGTAAACAGAAGCAAACACTCACAAGCAAAGCACCAAAGTGCTACAACGAAAGTCAAAGCTCAAATAGAGGTTGAAGACAACGTCTACACGTCAAGCATCCGCAAGAAGAGTAAAGCGTTTTCGTTGAATCGCTGTGAGTATTTCTCTTTTAGCATTTTGCTTTCGTAACTTAGTGCACCGAGTCGAACGTTTTGTGTGTGTGTTGGTAGTGTATGCACGGGCGCCGTTCTTGTCGCCCTGAATTGTGGAGTTTGGACCTTAAACTAGAAAGGACTCTTAGGAGACTTAGGGCTTTTGCCCATGTTCCTAGGCTTGAGTATTCATATTCATACATTGAGCCGTTAGAGATGGCAGATCCTAATGTCCCGAATGTGCCCAACCGGACACTTAAGGATTATTTTACACCCACCGCATGTACATCATCATCATGCATCCAATTACCCAACACCACTGCTGCTCATTATGAGATTAAGTCCAGTACCATACAAATTCTCCCATCATTCCATGGACTAACTCATGATGATCCTTAAAAGCATTTGAATGAATTTCTAGAGATTTGCTCGACAGTGAGGATCCAGAATTTCACAAATGAGGCCTTAATGTTGCGATTGTTTCCATTCTCATTAAAGGATAAAGCCAAACACTGGCTAAATTCTTTACCTACTAATTCAATCACAACTTGGGACCAATTACAGCAACGATTCTTGGAGAAGTACTTTCCCATAGGTAAAACCAACCAACTTAGGCGAGCCATCACAATCTTTGCTCAAATGGATGGCGAGCAATTCCATGAGGCGTGGGAAAGACTTAAAGACCTTCTCCAATAGTGTCCCCACCACCAAGTGCCTGATTGGCAACTTGTTCAAACATTTTATTATGGCTTAACTGAGCTGCATCGCCAAATGGTGGATTTGTCCTATAGTGGGACATTCATGTCTAAAAATGATGTCGAGGCATAGCAATTGTTTGAGAACCTAAGTGATAATTCCCTTCAACATGCCTTCGCAGCCCGACAAGTCCGGCAACCAGTAGTTGGAGCCCCGAAAACAGGGGGCATTTATGAGGTCGGGCAAAACTTAGAGTTAGCCCAACAAGTAGAGGCACTATCCCGCAAGATAGACCACTTATTAGCTACGGGACATGCCCCTACCCAGCAAGATCAGCCTCAATTCCGTGAGGCATGTGTTATATGTGCGAGCCATGGTCATGACTTGAGTGAGTGCCCTTTGGCATCACAATTTTCGGAGTTAGTCCAAGAGCATGTGAATGTGGCTCAAGGATTCTCCAACCCGGGTAATGACCCATAATCCAACACATATAATCCGGGATGGAGAAATCACCCTACTTTCTCATGGAGACCCCCTTCACAAGGCACTTCTTACAATCCTCCACCACCAAGGCAGAATTTCAATAATTTTGCCAGCCAATCATCCTACCGACCACCGCAACCTTATCGACCCCCACAATCGTACCGGCAACCACAACCCCCGCCTGTTCCTCAAGGCAACTCTGCCTTTGAGACTCAGGTGTTGGAAGTTCTCTCAGAACTTAAGGGGTTAGCACCGATAGTTCACTCCCACACTCACTCTATTGCCAAGATAGAGACCCAATTGGGTCAAATAGCGATCAACATGAATCGGAGAGAGGAGGTTAAATTACCAAGTCAAACTGTAGCTAACCCTAAGGGACAATACGGGGCAGAGAGTTCGGGTGGGAATGGTAAGCAGCATGAGCAAGTGCAGGCGGTGGTTGCTTTGAGAAGTGGTAGGGAGTTAGAGCCCCAGTCAGTTGCACTAGATGCAACTAGAGTTAAGAAGGGTGACCATGGGGGTACACCTAATGAGAGCAAGGGTGAGGGGGAAACACTTAAGAGGGATGACTTAGTCCCTAGCACTCCATATGTGCCTAAGGCACCCTTTCCCCAATACCTTGATACACCGTCCCCTTTTAATAAGAAGGTGGCATCTATGGAGGCAATGATGGATGTCTTTAAACAGGTAAAAATCAACATCTCCCTGTTGGAGGCGATTAAGCAAGTACCATCATATGCCAAATTTCTGAAGGACCTTTGTACGCAAAAGCGTAAATCTAGGACACATGTGTCCCAAAAGGTCCTACTCACGGAGCAAGTGAGCTCCATCTTGTTGAATGACACACCTCCTAAGCTTAAGAACTCGAGGGCCCCAACCATTGCATGCATTATAGGGGACCATTTCATTGATAGGGCCTTATTAGATTTAGGAGCTAGTGTCAATTTATTGCCGTACTCTGTGTACGAGGAATTTGGGCTTGGCGAGTTGAAGCCCACTACTGTCACTCTTCAATTGGCTGACCGGTCCCTTAGAGTGCCACGTGGCATGATTGAGGATGTGCTAGTTAAGGTTGATAGGTTCTACTTCCTTGTTGACTTTTTGGTGTTAGATATGGAACCGGTAGCCAATTCTAAGAAACAAATCCTGGTGATCTTAGGTCGACCTTTCTTGGCTACGGCCAATGCATGCATCAATTGTCGGACCGGGGTTATGGAAGTTTCATTTGGCAACATGCAAGTGAAACTTAATGTTTTCCAAGCATCCCAACAACCTCATGAGAGAAAGGAGTGCTTATTAGTAGATGTTGTGAATGAGATTGTGGAGGAGGCTTTGCCCTCCATTCTTGTAGAGGACCCTTTAGAGGCTTGTCTAGCTCATTTTGGGTTTGAAAATTTTGATATTGATGGGTCAGTTGAGGAGGTGAATGTCTTGCATAATTCTTCTTCTACATCGGATTTTCCTCCATGGAAAGCCCGGTTTGAGTCATTTCTTCCTCTATCGAGAGAGCCTGCCATACCATCTTTGGTCACACCACCTACACTTGAGTTGAAGCCATTCCCGGCCACACTCATTTTGCATGATTCGTTTCTGGACAAACAACTCTTTGAGCTGTCACAAGCGAGCCCCCCGTGGTTTGCACATATTGTGAATTACTTGGCCATTGGGAAAATTCTACAGAATTGGTCTAAGCAAGACAAAGACCGATTCTTTTCACAAGTCAGGTATTACTTTCGGGAGGAAATCTGGAATGATGCATATGAGAGTTCGAGAGTTTTCAAAGCTCGAACTAAAGAATTCCATGACAAGTACATTAATAGGAAATCCTTTGAACGCGACCAAAAAGTGTGCCTTTTTAATTCCAAATTGAGACTCTTTCCGGGTAAGCTAAGTTCAAGATGGGATGGCCCCTTTGTAGTTGTTAAGGCATTTATTCATGGCGCCGTTGAGGTGCAAGATCCAAAGACTGACCACACTTTCAAAGTGAATGGCCAAAGATTAAAACCATATATAGAGGGGATTGAGAATGGGGATATGATTGAGTCCATTGCTTTGATGGACCCATTTTACTATGATTGATAGATTGTTTTCTTATTTTTTTTCTTTCCCTTCTATGCTATTATGTTTTTCTTTGTTCTCGTTATGCTTTATTTGCGTCTAGGAGACTTTAAATCCTCTAAAGGTGTAATTCCTTTGGTGTTAGCCGTGCCCGAACGGCATCTGACGGTCAGGTATAGTCACCTAACCGTGTTTGTAGTGAGTTCTTCGGAGACCAACTGAGACGGTGGAAACTAGAGTTCGAATGGCAAAGTCTAGAACACAAAGGTTTGGGATTTCCGAGACTAGAGTCTGGTTTAAATACCCAGGGGTGTGGACATTGTTTCAAAACTACCTCGGCTTGAACTCTGTATGGCTGCCCCATAGGTTGAGGTAGCTTTATGCGCCTCGATTCTGGATACCGAATCAACCTAGTCTGTCACCCTGTTGGAGAATAGGGAAAGTTACAAACACAGTTAGGGAGAAAATTAGTACCCGTGGTTTTCGCGTGAAGATTATACCTTTAGTGGACATTCCGTTATTTTCTTATGTTCTATATTTATTTCGGCTTGAAGGTAGAAATGGTTAAGTATATTTGGGTTGTACTAGCCCAAAGGCTATAAACTACGCTGGGTTTTATTACCTGGGGGATTCTGAAGTGGCAACTTTATGCCATAACTCTGGTGCCTTTTGTTAGGTGCTGAGAGTTAGTTTTCCATTCTCTTGAAGCATGAACGCTTGCGAGTGCTTCTTGTTTTTGTTAAACTATGCTATTGCAATGTAGCAGAAAAAGGTCATTGCATGCGTGTGGGTGGAAGAGACCCTCCCTAGCCTGGGTAAGACCTTGATTTCTACTTTGTGGTAGATGGGAAATCAAGTATTTAACCACATTCATTCATTCAAAAAAAAAAAAAAAAAGTGTTATACTTGTTTAATTTTTAAAAAAAAAAAATAATAATAATTTCCCTGCATGTGCGGCACTGTGCACGCACATGGGGCAAAATTTCACTAAACAAGAGTTGGCCCCTGCTTAATAAGCAGGTGCGGTGGGAAGAACCTCAACCAAGGCGCACGTGCGGCTTGGGCCCCTTATGTGCGGGACGACGTTTTGCAAAAAAAAAAAAAAAAAGAAAAAAAAAATTACGTTGGATGAGAAAAATCGCTGCACGTGCAGCCTGGGCCCCGCACGTGCGGGAAATTGTGAATTTGAGAGGTTGCACTCTGCTTTAAAAGCATGTGCGTGGCCAATGCGTGGCCAAGTGCGAAGCAATTAAAAAAAAAATGTTTGGTTTTGTTTTATTTTATTTTATTATTATTATTATTATTATTATTTTACTTTCATTTTTAATTTATTTAAGTAAATAAATTTTAAATAAATACATAAAATAAATTTTAAAAATAAATAAATAAATAATTATACACTTATTTTATTTATAATTTTTTATTTAAAAAAATGAATTTTATTTAATTATTTATTTTTATTTTTCTATTTTCTATTTTCTATTTTCTTAAAAAAAAAAAAACATGGTGCTAACAATAATCCTAATTTAGTTTTTTTTATTTGCTATATTTGTTTAGTTTAAATTGTTTCGTTACTGATTCTCTTTAGTTTGAGGATTGTTTTATTTTTATTTTTAATTTTATTTGTTTAGTTAGTGATGTTATTTTTTATTTTTTATTTTTTTTCTATTCTATGATGTAATTGTTCATTTAATTATTAAGTAGTTTAGTTTTTATTTTATTTTATTTTCTTCCCTTCTATTAATTAAAAAAAAATGTTTAGTTTAGGTTATTTTATTCTGTACCTTAGTCTCTTTTGTATTTTCGTTATTTTATAATTTAGTTTCGTTTAGTTTATTTTATAGTTTAGTTTAGTTAATTTAATTTAATGTCATTTTTATTCATTTATTTAATTCTTTCTTTTCTAAAAAAAATAAAAAAAAAAAAGAAAAAAAAGTGTGAAGTGTGTATATGTTACTCTCTGCCTACCTGGATGTGCACCTATAATTCTGGTAATTTTCTCTTATTTCTCTTTACTTTTCCATTGAGGACAATGTCATATTCAAGTTGAGGGATGAGGGTTATATTTTCTTTTGTACATTTCTATTTGGTACATACTTCATGCTTATACCTGTTTCACTTGATTGCATTACTTCACTTGATGTGACTTTTTGCTAGTAGGCTGATGATATTTGCATATGTTAATTGGAGAGCATAGTAGACTTGTATGAAAAGCGTTTATTGGGTAGATACTTGCATGCAATGTTTGCACGAGGAGAGTTGTCTGTGTTTGTGGTTTTAGTACACTTGTCATGAGTATGCCTTAATTCACATGAACACACTATCATAGCGGTGATCTTTTTATTATAATCCCTGGTGTACATCATTGATAATAGCTAGACTTGCAGAAAAGAATAAATGAGGAGCCAAGATTCTTAAAAAAAAAAAAAAAAAAAAAACTACTTGACTAGTTTGGGTTCGTAGCCTTTTTAACTCGAGTTTTAAGCCCGTAGGGGTGTCTCTACACCTAATGCCCTAAAATCGTCTGGTTTGGGAGTCATTGGCCCAAAACTTGCTATATGGGTTAATTAGAAAGCTTAAGGGACTTGGACATTGCACAGTTAAGAAAAAATAAGAAGAATGACTAGTTCGGATTCGTAACCTTTTCAACTCGAGTTATTAAGCCCGTAGGGGTGTCTCTACACCTAATGCCCTAAAACTGTCTGGTTTGGGAGTCATTGGCCCAAAACTTGCTACATGGGTTGATTAGAAAGTTTAATGGATCAGGACATTGCACAGTCATAAAAAAAAAAAAAAAGAGATTGAGAATCTTGGCTGCAACAGGTTAGTTTTTCTGTATATGTTGGGTGTTATTATGAGTTACACTGGGCTATTATAGTGGATAGTTAACTAATATGGAGATTACACTTTACACCGAGGGTACTCATGACTTGTCTACTAGCATGCACAAGTATAGGGAACTTTACTTTTGTATTAACTGAATTGTGGTTTCGACTCAATAGGTTCCTTCATGCTTGTCCACTGTGCCTTTAATGACTCATGATGTCTCAATATCACACTGTAGTGGCACATAAGTTGATTGTTAGGTGGAGTAGTGTGGTCATTTGTTGCTGAGTATATATGAATATGTTAATGTTTGTGGGTGTCATTTCTGGAAACCCTCACGAGACTTTACTCGTCCAGTTGGGGTAACCTTGTGGTTTAAAGGCTTGTTGCATCTACTAAATGCAACTGTTTTCCCATGAAAGAGGAAATAGATAGATTTTGTTTAATTTTATTTTATTTTACTTGCTTGAGGACTAGCAAGTAGTAAGTTGGGGGATGTGATTAAGGCCGAAATGTACATCACTGAGGCCGTTAATTAGAATCGCTTAACTTCACTTGCTGGTCAAACTGTATACTTTATGTGTGTTGAATGTCAATCAGGTTGTACATCGTTGGAGCATAAAATGGGCAAAAAGACAGAATTTGGACAGAGTTGACTTTTCCGCACGTGCGTTGACTTTCCCGCACGTGCGTTGACTTTTTCTGGGAAAAGTCAAACCGACGTTTTAAACCTGTTTGGACGAGATTGGAAGTATAAAAAGGCAAGGAAAAGGCTTTTCTAGGGTTCTGAACTTGTTTGGACCTAAAGGGAGAGGTTAGGGTTTGGAAGGGAAGAGAAACAAAAAGCTTCAAGGATGTCTCCCATGGTGGTTTCTTCTCCATCTACCTCCTTCCATTCCTCCATGAGTGGCTAGTCTCCTTTTCTAGGGTTTTGATGAAACCCTAGCCATATAATTATTTAGTTTTCTTTTTTACTTTTAATTATGTAAAGGTTTGAACATTTGTATGGTGATTTAGAAGCTTCGTATATATGTTTTTCATTATTTCTTCAAATATTTGACTTTCTGGGATTGTTGAATGTTATCCATACATGAGTTTTCTATTCCTTCACATTCAAGGTATGAGACGAACCATGCTACGAGGAACGAGTCGTATCACTACCTTAGTTTAGAGTGAACGATTCGTATTACTTGAGATGGTTCGTGCTCGCACATTGAATGTGATGATCTTCTTGCTAAATGCTTTAGGCTTGTAGTTGCGAAGCATTAATCCGTTCAAACCATATCATAATTAATTTCAATTGGGAACCCTAATTACGTGGCTAGTGGTGGACTCTTTGCCCTAGTTTTTTTCCCAATTCAGTAAACCCAATTTCATTTATTATTGATAATTTAATTCCTTAGTTTAATTTATTTGTTATTAATTTAGGTTATGAACAATCAATCTTTTTATCAAAATTAATTTAGGAATTTAACAATTAAATTAGTTTAATTTCACAATTGTCCCTGTGGATCGATACCTGGACTTGCCATTATTCTGAAAGAATTTGGTGTAGTTTAATATTTAATTTTGGTGTGTTCAACGACCCATCAATATGTAATTTGTCCCAAAAAAAAAAAAAATCTATGTTATGTATGGAGTGAAAATTTTATATTTTTTAAATATAGAATATAATAAAATAAAAATAATTTATCGAACAAATCAATTTATAAAACTAAATTGTATTTTTTTTAAAGATTAATTTTGAAATTAAAATTAAACAAATCATAAATGTTTTGGCTATTTCAAAACTCACTTAAATACATTAAAAGTGAAATTGAAAGGGAAAAAAAATTGTAGTCGAACAAATCAATTTATCAAACCAAAAGCAAAAATATGTAACTTGTAAAAAAAATAAAAATAAATAAAAATTAGTTGTATAAAAAAAATAAAGAAATAAAAAACTTAAGGCCAAAATATATTCAATTCGCATCCAACATCTGTAATTAAAAAACAAAACAAAATTTCGAAGCATCCAAACTTTAAAATCTCCCACCAAATATCCCAAAACTTGTCTCAACTATTCTAAATCATCCAAACAAAATTCTAAAAATTCAATTTCAATTCTCAAAACAAAAACAAAAAAGTGGATCTCCATGTCAATTTTGTGGAGGCGGTTGGAAATAAATAGAAAAATCAAAAGAACTTCATTGTTTCTAAGTAGATTATAATACACAATTGCAAAATTATATTAGAACTAGTACGCTACAAAAAAAATTGTTTTTTGCGATGGCAAAACGCCATCTCAAATACTCCGCACGTCATCTCAAAAGCTTTTTGCGACGGCAAGTGGGGGTCGCAACAAAGGGGGTTACAAAAGGGCTTTAGCGACGGCAAGTGCCGTCACCATTGTTTTAGCGACAGGAAAATTTCTTTTTTCCGATGGCAAATTTCTGTCGCCAATAATGGATGGAAATCTGGGTTTTTTTGCGATGGCACAGCCTTGCCGTCGGTAAAAGAGGTTTTTGCGACGGCAAAAATCCCGTCACTAAAAAGTGTCGTCGCTGTTGACTATAGTCGACGGCAACCTGAGCCGTCACTAATGACTATTTTCGACGGCAATTATACCGTTGCTAAAGCCTTGTATTTCTATTAAATTCCATACCTTTTGCGACAGTATGGGTGCCGTCGCAAAAAGCCTGGTATAATTTCTTTTTTGCGACGGGGTGTTCTGCCGTCTCAAAAAAAATTTTAAAAAAAAATCTTGTTTTGAAATTATTAAAAATATAAAAATCACCCGTATTAAATGAAAAATAACTAAAAAAAAATCCAAAAATGACATAATAATATAAATACATACATAAACAAAAGTTGACAAATGATGTAAATTCATAATGTTGTTCCATTCACAACAATACATAAATAAAAATTCATAACAATAAAAATTATGCCACCACATAATGTCACAAAATACATACATAATGTTGATCACAATTTCAAATAACATAAATCAAAATCAAAACCAAAAATTTTCGTCTTGATTCTTTCGTGGGTTACAAAAACAGAAGTT
The DNA here is from genome assembly GCF_055761805.1 of Camellia sinensis. Classification (NCBI taxonomy): domain Eukaryota; kingdom Viridiplantae; phylum Streptophyta; class Magnoliopsida; order Ericales; family Theaceae; genus Camellia; species Camellia sinensis. The sequence goes on along the minus strand of NC_138962.1, from coordinate 173,413,547 downwards.
GGTCATAATCTTTACACGCCGTCATTCCACAAGAAGCAAACTGCTACTCAGGAAATATCTAAAAAAAAATAATAATAATAATTAATAACAATATAATGGTGTTAATATTTTAATTACAGAAAATTATAAAAAAAATTAACTACTATATAATTAGAAAGATAGTTTAGTAAAAAATTTTGACTAGACCGAAATTCGACTCTAACTCCCAAACCGGGAACCCAATTCGAGCCCCGTCTTCTCCCACAAGTCTCTTGTGCCTAGGCAGTCGTGTGTGCCAAGTTTTGTGCTAAATCGAAGCCGTTTGGTGATTTTGGGGCATTAACACCTCGAATTTAAGTTTCTTAAGGAACTAGTTTGCCTAAAGTGAAATCTGGCTCTAACTCCCAAACGGGGAACCCGATTCGAGCCCCGTCTTCACCCACAAGTCTCTCGTGCCTAGGCGGTCGTGTGTGCCAAGTTTCGTGCTAAACCGACGTCGTTTGGTGATTTTGGGGCATTAACTCCTCGAATTCAAGTTTCTTAAGGAACTAGTTTGCCTAAAGTGAAATCCGATTCTAACTCCCAAATCGGGAAGCCGATTCGAGGCCCGTCTTCTCCCACAAGTCTCTCGTGGCTAGGTGGTCGTGTGTGCCAAGTTTCGTGCTAAACCGACGACGTTTGATGATTTTGGGGCGTTAACACCTCGAATTCAAGTTTCTTAAGGAACTAGTTTGCCCAAAGTGAAATTCGGCTCTAACTCCCAAACCAGGAACCCGATTCGAGCCCCGTCTTCTCCCACAAGCCTCTCGTGCCTAGACGGTCGTGTGTGCCAAGTTTTGTGCTAAACCGACGCCAATTGGTGAATTTGGGGCCTTAACACCTCGAATTGAAGTTTCTTAAGGAACTAGTTTGCCTAAAGTGAAATCTGGCTCTAACTCCCAAACCGGGAACCCGATTCGAGCCCCGTCTTCTCCCACAAGTCTCTCGTGCCTAGGCAGTCGTGTGTGCCAAGTTTCGTGCTAAACCGACGCCGATTGCTAAATTTGGGGCGTCAACATCTCGAATTTAAGTTTCTTAAGGAACTAGTTTGCCTAAAGTGAAATCCGGCTCTAACTCCCAAATAGGGAACCCGATTCGAGCCCCGTCTTCTCCCACAAGTCTCTCGTGCCTAGGCGGTCGTCTGTGCCAAGTTTCGTGCTAAACCGATGTCGTTTGGTGATTTTGGACCATTAACTCCTCGAATTAAAGTTTCTTAAGTAACCAGTTTGCCTAAAGTGAAATCCGATTCTAACTCCCAAACCGGGAACCCGATTTGAGCCCCGTCTTCTCCCACAAGTCTCTCGTGGCTAGGCGGTCATTTGTGCCAAGTTTCATGCTAAACTGACGCCATTTGGTGATTTTGGGGCGTTAACACCTCGAATTCAAGTTTCATAAGGAACTAGTTTTCCTAAAGTGAAATTCGGCTCTAACTCCCAAACCGGGAACCCGATTCGAGCCCCATCTTCTCCCACAAGCCTCTCGTGCCTAGACGGTCGTGTATGCCAAGTTTCATGCTAAACCGACGCCGATTGGTGAATTTGGGGCCTTAACACATCGAATTGAAGTTTCTTCAGGAACTAGTTTGCCTAAAGTGAAATCCGGCTCTAACTCCCAAACCGGGAACCCAATTCGAGCCCCGTCTTCTCCCACAAGTCTCTCGTGCCTAGACGGTCGTGTGTGCAAAGTTTCGTGCTAAACTGACGCCAATTGATGAATTTGGGGCATTAACATATCGAATATAAGTTTCTTAAGGAACTAGTTTGCCTAAAGTGAAATCCGATTCTAACTCCCAAACCGGGAACCCGATTCGAGCCCCGTTTTCTCCTACAAGTCTCTCGTGCCTAGGCGGTCGTGTGTGCCAAGTTTCGTGCTAAACCGACACGGTTTGGTGATTTTGGGGCGTTAACACCTCGAATTCAAGTTTCTTAAGGAACTAGTTTGCCTAAAGCGAAATTCGGCTCTAACTCCTAAACCGGGAACCCGATTTGAGCCCGTCTTCTCCCACAAGTCTCTCGTGCCTAGGCGGTCGTGTGTGCCAAATTTTGTGCTAAACCGACGCTGATTGGTGAATTTGGGGCATTAATACCTCGAATTTAAGTTTCTTAAGTAACTAGTTTGCCTAAAGTGAAATCTAGCTCTAACTCCCAAACTGGGAATTCGATTCGAGCCCCGTCTTCTCCCCAAGTCTCTCATGCCTAGGCGGTCGTCTGTGCCAAGTTTTGTGCTAAACCGACGTCGTTTGGTGATTTTGGGGCGTTAACTCCTCGAATTCTAGTTTCTTAAGGAACTAGTTTGCCTAAAGTGAAATCCGATTCTAAATCCCAAACCGGGAACCCGATTCGAGCCCCATCTTCTCCCACAAGCCTCTCGTGCCTAGGCGGTCGTGTGTGCCAAGTTTCGTGCTAAACCGACGCCGATTGGTGAATTTGGGGCCTTAACACCTCGAATTGAAGTTTCTTAAGGAACTACTTTGCCTAAAGTGAAATCCGGCTCTAACTCCCAAATCGGGAACCCGATTCGAGCCCCATCTTCTCCAACAAGTCTCTCGTGCCTAGGCAGTCGTGTGTGCCAAGTTTCGTGCTAAACCAACACCGATTGGTGAATTTGGGGCATTAACATCTCAAATTTAAGTTTCTTAAGGAACTAGTTTGCCTAAAGTGAAATCCAGCTCTAACTCCCAAATGGGGAACCCGATTCGAGCCCCGTCTTCTCCCACAAGTCCCTCGTGCCTAGGCGGTCGTTTGTGCCAAGTTTCGTGCTAAACCGACGTCGTTTGGTGATTTTGGGCCATTAACTCCTCGAATTAAAGTTTCTTAAGGAACTAGTTTGCCTAAAGTGAAATCCGATTCTAACTCCCAAACCGGGAACCCGATTCGAGCCCTGTCTTCTTCCATAAGTCTCTCGTGGCTAGGCGGTCGTGTGTGCGAAGTTTCGTGCTAAACTGACGCCATTTGGTGATTTTGGGGCGTTAACACCTCGAATTCAAGTTTCATAAGGAACTAGTTTTCCTAAAGTGAAATTCGGCTCTAACTCCCAAACCGGGAACCCGATTCGAGCCCCGTCTTCTCCCACAAGCCTCTCGTGCCTAGGCGGTCGTGTGTGCCAAGTTTCGTGCTAAACCGACGCCGATTGGTGAATTTGGGGCCTTAACACCTCGAATTGAAGTTTCTTAAGGAACTAGTTTGCCTAAAGTGAAATCCGGCTCTAACTCCCAAACCGGGAACCCGATTCGAACCCCGTCTTCTCCCACAAGTCTTTCGTGCCTAGGTAGTCGTGTGTGCCAAGTTTCGTGCTAAACCAACACCGATTGGTGAATTTGGGGCATTAACATCTCGAATTTGAGTTTCTTAAGGAACTAGTTTGCTTAAAGTGAAATCCGGCTCTAACTCCCAAATGGGGAACCCGATTCGAGCCCCGTCTTCTCCCACAAGTCTCTCGTGCCTAGGCGGTCGTCTGTGCCAAGTTTTGTGCTAAACCGACGTCGTTTGGTGATTTGGGGGCATTAACTCCTCGAATTAAAGTTTCTTAAGGAACTAGTTTGCCTAAAGTGAAATCCGATTCTAACTCTCAAACCGGAAACCCGATTCGAGCCCCGTCTTCTCCCACAAGTCTCTCGTGGCTACGCGGTCGTGTGTGCGAAGTTTCGTGCTAAACCAACGCCATTTGGTGATTTTGGAGCGTTAACACCTCGAATTCAAGTTTCACAGGGAACTAGTTTTCCTAAAGTGAAATTCGGCTCTAACTCCCAAACCGGGAACCCGATTCGAGCCCCGTCTTCTCCCACAAGCCTCTCGTGCCTAGGCGGTCATGTGTGCCAAGTTTCGTGCTAAACCGACGCCGATTGGTGAATTTGGGGCCTTAACACCTCGAATTGAAGTTTCTTAAGGAACTAGTTTGCCTAAAGTGAAATCCGGCTCTAACTCCCAAACCGGGAACCCGATTCGAGCCCCGTCTTCTCCCACAAGTCTCTCATGCCTAGGCGGTCGTGTGTGCCAAGTTTCGTGCTAAATTCGGCTCTAACTAGTCCCGTCTTCTCCCACAAGTCTCTTAACTTAGAATGTAAAGAATGCAAAGATACATTTTAGCTTAGAATGTAAAGTTACATTTTATATCTGATCTTCTGGTGGTGGTGTATATGGATTCTCGTCTTTTACAGATTCCCTAAATGCCCGGTGGCCACTCGATGCATCAGGAACCTATGATAGTCAATGCATAATGTGTTAATCATATTCGAATTTTATACATAATCTTGAGTGAAAATTAAATTATCAAACAATTTAATTTATATGGAACCTGTCTGTTGGGATCCACACTCGCCCCCTATGACACAAGGGCCATTATCTCAGCTTTCATCTGCTGTAAATGTGTAGAGAACTCTGCTCGCAGCTCCTCCCTCAACTCATCCCTTAGCTTTGCACGAACTTGCTGCGTGATCTGATCAATAGTTGATGGCTGGGGTGTTGACTGTGATGGCCCAGCACCATCTTTATACACCGCTCTCCGAGGCACAATTCTCCCGTATGTGCGACAATATCCATGTCCGTCATGACCTATCAACTCATGAAAAATGGCATTCCTAGCCTCCAAAGTCCGACCATCCTCAGGTAGCATAGAGAGTTGATGATTAAACTCATCCTGTATTGAATAAGACATACAAGTATATGCCAAATTAAGATGGCTGACACACAAAAAATAAACTTTAAATACAATCAAAGGTGTTTGGAAACTACCAAGGTCTGGATAACCTCTGGGTCATCTACTCTACGTGTCATAAGCCAAACATTCATCTTATCAGTAGACTCCCCTTTACTGGTCATCTACATTTTTTTTTAGAAATATGAAAATTAGAATCCAAATAATTTGCAAATATACAATGTTTATTTGTATACAAAAATAAAACAATAAAATGTAAACCTCATGCCATATCTGAGAGAAAGTAGTACGCCCTGTGGTATGAGCTATGCCGTGAGCTCGCCAATTTTTAGCGTTCCTACTTGCAATTTTCTATAATAGGTTCAACAAATGTAAGTATATAAATATGATTTGTATGTTTACATATCATAAATATAACTTATTTGTATACCTCAGCATCGAAAGTACGCCAATACTCCACAAGTTGTTCCCATTGGCTTGGCACAATGTGCATAGGAACATCATCCTTCAGATTAGGATCAGAACTTCTAGGCTTGAAATACTTAACCTTAATCTTGTTCTTGTGATCCTTCCATATGCTGTTGCAGTTTTTCATGCAGATTGGCTTGTACTCCTCTGGACATATATTCAAATTGTCCTATAAAACACAATTTCAAAGTTTAAGGCCAAGTATAACACAATTTTGGAATTCAAATTTGTGGACAAAAATATACTTTTACCTTCACATCCTTCCAGATAGCATCAACAATATCATCAGGCACATTGTTCCAGTCAAGAAAAGTAAGAGGAACAATGTTACCATTCCGTACAATAATGCCAAGTTGAGTAGTTAACTTAGCCACGTTATCCCTTATTGGGCAGTAATTTTCATCAAATGGTATGTCCAGCTTTTTACCAGTACCCCACTCTTTAATGCCCTTGGCACATCCTTTACCACGCCTAATCGAGGTTGATGAAGAACTAACATGACTTAGGAGATACAATAACAATAAACAATATGCAATGGTAATAAACAAATGCAAATTTAAATAATGTGAATACAAATCATATCAAATAAACCTGAGGTGGGCTGTGAAAAAGTCGAAGGGTCTGCAAAATACAATGAGAATAAACAAGTTATATATAATGAGCATAAATAAATGTATGTTTAAATAATTTTCATACAAATCAAAGCAAATTTATATACCTGCGGATGGCTCATAAGCTGATGATGATAGCTGTTGTGGTGCCACTAATGGTGGACGCACCGATGGTAGGCGTGGAGGCTGAGTACATGGTAGCTACTGTAGTGGCACTGATGGTGGTCGATACGGTGGTACTAATGGCCCCTCAGATGGTGGTGGCACTAATGGCCCCTCTGATGGTGGCCGATGTGATGCCTCCTCTGATGGTGGTGCTACTGATGTCCTGTTATGTAGCACATCAGACATCATGCGCCGGGGATGATCAGGGTTCCTCTTCCTTCCCATAATAATCTGCAAGCAATATAACATTGATTGACATTAGAAACATAGACAATGGTTTGTCATCAACTATAATATGACATTAATTGAACTAATACAATTACAAAGACAAAGTAAATTAAGAAATTGATGATTAACTACAACCTTGGCCTTAATTGAATTACTAATGTTGATTAAGTATCAGCCTATTTGAACATTAACTGTTTCCCCTTCTACGGCTTCCCTCACCCAACCAACTTCTTCATCACGAAGCATTATATTTTCTTCCAATTGTTGGCTCATGTATGGCTCGATTTGTGGATCAGTCGAACTCATATAAAAAAACCTCTTTGAGACATCTTCACCACGACTTGCCAGTCTGGTTGTAACGGGTCTGCAACATACCAAACTTGCTCTGCTTGGGATGCCAAGATGAAAGGTTCATTGGTAATTCGATCATCTCAGTACAACAAATGATTGAAGTTCACCAACATGAAATTGAAGACATCTTCTTTCTTTCCGTGAATGTTGTCAATCCAATCACACTTAAACAACACATGTTTCTTCTCATTGGAATATCGAATCTCAACAATATCTGTCAATTGTCCATAATAGTACACAGACCCCACACGAGGATTCTTGTCTTTTCGATCAGCATAACTTATGGTATCTGCCTTCAAAGCTACACCACAATTTTGTGTGGCTCGACGATCATCCATGGCCTTTACTCGATACCGAAACCCATTCAGTATATACCCATTGAACCTCCTTGCCAAGTTATGAGGACCATTTGCCAATAGATTAATCTCTTCAGAAAATATGACATCAGTAGTCCTTCACAAAGTTTGGACCCATTTAACACGAAAATGTAAAATTTAAAATGTAGATCGACTTAAGTAACTAGAATCTATAGAGTTAAATACATACATGTTCCTTGAACCAAATGTGAAAAGTTTCAAAATGTTCAGGCCGAAGTTGATGATCGTTGACACGAGGCATTTTGAGCTTAAGTACTTCAAGGTGTTTGCTGTGTAGATTGAAATTTTAGCAATACAAAAAATTTTGTTGAAAATTCAATAAAACATAATAAAATATTGAGTGAGTGACTTAACCTACTTTATGAATGGTTGAACCGCGCTTGTATTGAATAAGATGTACCGATGAGCTTGTACCGAAGAAGTATTATCAAGATAAAAGCTTGTGTTTTCACTAATGGCATGACCCAAATTATCATCACCACTATAGTTCCTCATGGGTTGACTAGATTTGGTTTCCACATCATTGAGATATTGTGCACAAAAATTCATGCATTCTTCCATAAAATATCCTTTAGCAATTGATCTTTCAGCATGAGCTCTATTACGCACGTATTGCTTCAAAGTAAGAAAATACCTCTCAATTGGATACATCCATCGAAACTGAATCGCTCCACCTAATAAGGCTTCATCAGCTAGATGTATAGGCAAGTGCTCCATTATTTCAAAAAAACTCAGAGGAAATATTTTCTCTAGATGACAAAGTGGTATAGTGATACGATCTTGAATATATTGCAAATCCGTCGCACGATTCACTTTCGAACACAATTGTCTAAAGAAATTGCTCAATTCAATCAAGGGTTCAATTACATTCTTCGGTAATGATCTTCGAATAGCCAATGGAATAAGTTGTTGCATCAGAATATGACTATCGTGGCTCTTAAGACCCCCAATGCTTCTATCATGTGAGCGCACACGACGTGATATATTGGATGAATACCCGTCGGGAACTCTTACTTCCTTCAACACTTTCAAGAACAAATCTTTTTCATCCTTGGTCATCGTGAATTGTGCTGGTGGTAAATAGGCTTTATTCGACCCTCTTAACTACAAATGTAGAGGTTTTTTAATATTCATATCTTGTAAATCACGCCGAGCATTAACACCATCCTTCGATTTTCCTGCAATCTGTAATATTGTCCACAACACATTGTCACAAACATTCTTCTCTATATGCATCACATCGAGGTTGTGTCTTATTAGATTGTGCTCCCAATATGGCAATTCATAAAAGATACTCTTTTTCTTCCAACTATGGGTGCGATGTCCAACTTTCTCCTTCTCTACCTGTCTCCTATGCCTCTCCTTAAGGTCATCCCTCTTGTATTGGGTTAAAATACCCTCAGATTCTAATTGTAGCAACATCTCAGTTCTAGACAACAATTTTGGTTTGAGTTTGACTTCCCGACTACCATCAAATGATACTTTATCCTTCCAGAATTTATGCCCAGTAAGTAAAAATCTGCGATGACCCAAGTATGATTTTTTCCTACTATGCTTCAACCAACACGATGTAGTTTCCTTATTGCAACAAGGACATGCATATTCGCCTTTAGGGCTCCATCCTGACAAGTTTGCGTATGCAGGAAAATCACTAATTGTCCACAGTAAACCTGCATACATTTAAAACATTTGATTTGTTGATACATCAAATGTTGACACACTCTCATTCCATAGTTCTTTCAACTCCTCAATCAACGGTTGCATATACACATAAATCTTGTCACCAGGTCCTTTCGGGCCGTCAATAAGCACGGATAAAATTAGAAATGGTTGCTTTATGCACATCCATGGTGGCAAGTTGTATGGAATGAGCACAATAGGCCAAGTGCTATGAATTATGTTCATCGTCCTAAATGGGTTAAAACCATCAGATGCTAAGCCAAGCCTTACACTTTGGCAATCATTACTAAAGTCAATATTCCGATGGTCAAAATCTTTCCATACAAGGGAGTCAGCAGGATGCCTGAAGACACCATCATCAGTTCGTTCCTCTGCATGCCATCTCATGAACTTGGCCGTCTTGGATGACATAAATAACCTCTGCAACCTTGGCTTTAAAGGAAAATACCTCATCTGTTTTGCAGCTATTTGTTTGCCACCTTTGTTAGGACCATCTGAACCACCATCACCATTTGATTTCCATCTAGAACTGTTGCATATGACACATTTATCAAGATTGGCGTCCTTGTTTCGAAACAACATGCAACTGTTGGGACATGCATCCCACGTCTTATACGTGAAGCCCAAATCTGTTGTGACTTTTTGAGCTTTATAATATGAGTCCGGGAGTTTCACACCCAACGGGAACGCCTTATTCAATAACTCAAGCAACATGTCAACAGACTTGTCTATCCACTGATTAAGCACCTTCAAATGTAGAAGTCAAACAATGAATGACAAAGATGTGAACTTCTGACAACCCGGATACAATTAACATTGTGCATCTTGAAGAAGTTTGAAATACTTTGCAGTCTCTGCATTTGGACCGAGCTGGGGTTTAGATGCATGGGGATCAGGCCCCTGTGGTTCATCACCCTCAACACTTGTACCGGCATGTGGATTTCCCCTAGCCCCTTGTATCATTCCAATCATATCATCCCCAATGTCTAAATTAGCTAATGTTTCATTCTCTCGATTACCATGCAGAGATACGTAAGATTCCCCATGATTAATCCAATGTTTGTATTTTTTTAAAAAACCATTCAAAATCAGATGCTCCCGTACACCCTCTCGTACAAAATAGTATTGATTCTCACACTTCCTACACGGACAACTGATCATCGAACCTTCAACCCTATTGGCGTAGGCAAACACAAGGAATTCATCAATCCCATTAATGTATTCGCTCAACATCCTATTTGGAAAATCAATCCAACTCTTATCCATCATCTGTACACATCCACAAAAATATCTCACCAAAGTAACTCTAAATATAATACCTACGCAAACCAAGTAAATGATATCATTCCTCTCCGCAAACCAAGAAAGAGGGAAGACAATAAACCAAAATCAAATTCCTACATTAAACAATGCTTAAATGGATTAACCCTTTCTTTTTACTTCTTTATTCGAGGTGGGAAGAGAATACCACTCTCCAACTTAAAACTTTGTTGATAAATACCATAAGCATCTCCAAAACTACTCTTTATTTCAAAGTCTAATAAAAATATTTTCAAAGTCTAATCGCATCTCTAGAACTAAAATTTTAATTAATTGCTTACATCTGACAATATATTTTTCTTGTTTTTCAAAAGTGAAAATTATTTTTTACCCAAATAAATATATTTTTTATTGATTACAAAAAATAAATAAATAAATTGTCATATTAAACGTCAAAAAATACAAAAAAAAAAACTAATAAACAGAATAAATAAGTGAAAATATTTTCAAAGTCTAACCACATCTCCATAACTAAAATTTTAATTAATCGCTTACATTTACAATTTGTTTGGATTTTCTTATGCGTAGAAATATTTGTAAGATTTTAATTTTTTTAAAAAAAACTTGATTTTCACCTTTAAAGTGAAAAATGGGCGGAAAAATATTTTATATTCAAATTAACTTAATTTCTATTAACAACAAATCGAACTTTTTTTTCCAATCATACCAAATGTAGAAAATACCAAAAACATTTCCACTAAAACAAACAGCGTGGAGCATAGCATAGCATACAACTATACAAATTAGTTTTTGAATTGATCAATGACTAAAAAGCTTACCCTTTTATATATGTATATCAGATTTGCCATGGAAGTTCTTATCATTTTCTGTTTTCATTTTTTGAAAAATAAAAAACTTGTTTAACGAACTGTTTTTAAAATAAATTTCTGTTAACAAACCACTTTCTAAGAAAACCTCCAAAAAATTGCTTTCAAATTTTCAAACACATTTATTTATTCGAGTTTATTTATTTGTCGTTTACTTTTTAGGTCTCTACAAAAAAATTATCTACAGATTTATGTATATATATATAAAAATTCATCAGTAGATTTATCTACAGATTTATTTGTAAATTATATACAGATTTATCTACAGGGAGTTATCTACAGATTTATGTATATATATATATAAATTATACACATTTATTTGCAAATTATCTATAAAAAAAATTCCATATATATATCTACAGATTTATTTATCAATATACATTCATCTATATATATATATATATATACGGAGAGAGAGAGAGAGAGAGAGAGAGAGAGAGAGAGCATACGCAGAGAGAGAGAGACTTGTCGTCGGACCACCGCTACCTGTCGTCGTCGCCGCCGCACCACCGCTAGCCTGCTCGCCGTTCGTCCAGAGAGAGCCTTCCACCTTCGTAGCTCGTTTGAGGAATTTAGGGGAAGATGAAAGGGATTTGGATTTGGATGAAGTTAGGGATTTGGATGAAATGATCGAGTGGCAAGATGAAAGGGAAGAGCGGGGGAATTTTTTTTTTACTCTTTGCGACGGTATGTTTTAGACCGTCACAAATGATAGTCAATTGTTCATAAAACGGCGTCGTTTTAATTAATCCTTTTTTGTGACAGAAACTTGCCATCGCAAATGGGCCACTGTTTACGACAGCAAACATATGCCGTCTCAAAAGAAGTTCTTTTTTGCGACGGGAAAAAAATCCGTCGCTAATACTTCCGCATTTCCGACCCTATCCGCGTAGTTTTATTACTGACGAGACAGCGCCGTCGTTGAAGCCTTTCTTTGCGACAGTTAAAGTAGCAATCGTAAAAAAACATTTTTTGCGACGGGAGGCGTGCCGTCGCTAATTCTTCCGTGTTTTTTACTATCTTTTCTTGTAGTGGTATATAATATAATATTGGGAACCCTTTCGTAGACATACTTAAAGATGTGAATCATATGCATTTTGATTACATAATTTTTGGATATATATTTTGTATTTTTGTCACAAATATTATGTCATTTTTGTTAGAGAAAATGAGTTTTTAGTGACTTTGGTTTTAGATTTTTTGTAATAAAATCTTTACACCACAAAAAGAATAACCAAAAATCATAGAGGATTGAATAAGAATTGTCTCATAAAGTTGGCCTCATGAATGAGAGATTGAGAATGATGATTGAGCATTTCACATATAACCTAACCATGAGGGACACATGGTATTGGAAGCCATGAGGTACACATGACCTTACCATATATGTCTAGCCAAAGATGCCTATATAAGGGCATGCTTAACATTGTGAGATAATCGCAAAATAAGTTAACTTCTCTCTTTCTCTTTCCCTCATTGTGTATAAAAGAAGACCTTCTTCCTTGGGTTTTACACACATGTTTTTTTCTCTCTAAATTAATAGTCAATTTGCTCCTATGATCTTCTTCCTGTGTGAGAGGGTGCAACCATTGTTAGTTCACTAGAGCTAATAGAAGGTGCTTCTACTTTAGCAAGTTCTAAACTATTGTATCCTAGGAGACAGACGCCGACATACCTCCAGCACCCACAGTGACGCGACGAATCTGTTTTAAGGAGACTGTGGTATCACACAGACATCGGTTTTCTTTCTTTACCATTTTATTTTAGTGTTTGATTTTGTTAAATATTTCTGTTCATCAACTTATAGTCTCTAGCATGATTTAGATTCATGATTTCTTATTCTGTAATATAAATTTAATTAATTATGAATTTGTTTATTTTATTTAATTTACATAATTGTACAACAATCTTAAAACATATTATATATTTCTCATGAAATTGGGCAAATAGATACATGCTACATGTTTAGATTCCTAATTTCTTAACATGATTTGCATCTTGTTTTTTTTTTTTAAAATAATATAATTTGCATGCTCATGAGTGTTTAAAAATTTTAGTTAAATTGACATGCTTATTATTGTTCTACTTTTCTAGTATAATATGCATGTTCATTGTTTTCTAGATTTGTAGTTTAATCTGAATGCTTATAGATTTTGATTTTTACTTTCCTAGAAAATTATGCATGATTTTATTTCTAGAATCATTTGCATATTAATTACTGTAGAATTATTTGCATGATTTTATTGCTAGGATTATTTACATGTTTATTGTGTAGAAATTGTGATGAGAATCATACTAAAACAGATCAAAGCAAATTAATGCAACATAGTAACAAGGGTGAAGAAGAGGTGTAGGAAATTAATACTTGTAAGCAATTATTGTAACAGTTAGTTAGTTAATGAGTTTGTTAGACAGATAGATATAGCTTAGATATATAGCACTTGTGTGTATATAAAAGGACATTAATAATGTTCAGAAATAATCAATGAAGATAATATTCATTTTCTTTTCTTCTTGATGGTATCAGAGCTAGTTGCTCCTTCGAGCACAGAATCCATGTCCATGGAATTTTGATGGATCTGTTGTTTCTCCATCTACAACTGTTCTTAATTCTTCTGGAAAAAACTATGGCTAATCCAGAGTTCTTGCAATGGAAATTGATTGACTCGCATCTTCTGAGTTGCATTATTGCGACTTTGACACCTATAATGTTCACATCTGTTTTTTAATGTGTAACTTGCAATGAAGTTTGGTCTCTTCTTTTTAGAAGATTTATTTCTTCTCCTCTCACTCCCTCCTCTCCTAGATCTCATTCTTTTCCTATTTCTCCAGCTTTACCCTCTATATCTGCTTCTTCCTTTTTTGCCTTCTTTTGAAGCCCATATTTTGATTGCTTCTCTTTTCCTATTTCTCCAGCCATTACTACCTAGTTCTTCGTCTCTTCCAGTTAACAATCATCCCATGATTACAAGGTCTAAAGCCTCAGTCTCTCACAATCCCTCTTGGCTTCTAGTGCTCCTGATCCTGCTCTTATTGAGCCTCATACTTTCCAAGATGCTATTAAGACTCTCGTTTGGGCTGTAGCCATGAATGAGGAATATCAGGCTCTCCAAAGACAACAGATTAGTTGCAAATGGGTCTTTCGATTCAAGAAGAACTCTGATGGGTCCATTGCTCGGCACAAGGCTCAACTTGTGGCTAAGGGATATCTTCAGGCTGAGGGTATTGATTACCATGAAACTTTCAGTATTGTGGCAAAACAGCCTACTATTAGGGTGTTTCTTAGTTTGGCTCTTCATTTTGCCTGGTCTATATGCCAACTGGATATCTCCAATGCTTTTCTTAATGGCATCTTGGAAGAGGAGGTTTCTATGACTCAATCTCCTGGTTTTGAGGATTCCACTAATCCTTCTCATGTTCCCTTTGTCTCTCCTCCTCTGTTGTAGTGTGATAATTTATCTGCAATTCTCTTGCCTCTAACCCTGTGTTCTATTCTAGCTCTAAGCATATCACTGTTGACTATCATTTTATCCGAGACCAGGTTATGGCTAAGAAGGTTGTGGTCAAGCATGTGTCTTCCTCTGATCAAGTTGTTGACATTCTCACCAAGTCTCTTTGTGCTGATCGATTTTCTTTTCTTCAAGCCATGCTCATGGTTCGTCCCTCACCCATTTGCTTGAGGGGGCCTGATGAGAATCATACTAAAACAAATCAAAGCAAACTAATGCAACACAGTAACAAGGGTGAAGAAGAGGTGTAGACAATTTATATTTGTAAGCAGTTATTGTAACAGTTAGTTAGTTAATGAGTTTGTTAGACAGATAGATATAGCCTAGATATATAGCACTTGTGTGTATATAAAAGCACAGTAATAATGTTAAAAAATAATCAATGAAGATAATATTCATTTTCTTTTCTTCTTGAAATTGCATATAACTCATGGCTATTAAATTATTTAGTGTTATAAATTTTGGTAATTTGTCTAGCATTTTAATTTATCAGTTAATTTTTGCTAGGAGGTTTAAAATAATTTATTGCTTTTATAGATTCTTTCAACTATTTGATTTGTATTTTATTATGTTTTTCTATTAACTTTCTTTACAGGATTAGCTAGGCGAAACAGAATTAAAAAAAAATACAAAACTAAATGAATAGAATTTGGGACGGTAAAACTAAAAATTTGAACTACTAACAGTTTTTGTTGAACAGAAACACCTAAGAGTGGAAAGGTATTTTGGACCAAATAGAATCTTATTTGGATTGGGTTTTATTCTTTATATTTGAAGCAAGTTTGTTTGCTTGTGGTTTTTTTGGAAGCATTTTATTTACTTGCAATTGTTGTAACAATTTTTAATTACTTGTAATTTGGGTAACAATTTTTAATTGCTTGCAAGTTTTGAAACTTAGTTTGTTTTAACCTAATTTATCCCGTGAAAAATTTAATTCTAAATTTGTTTTCCATGGATTAAGAGTCAACATGTACATGTTGTGTTTACAATTATTTGTATATATGTAAATTGCGATTTTTAATTTTTGTTTTCTTTTTCTTTTTTTTGCATACAAAAAAATGAATATTACAAGTGTAGCATATCTTCAATCAATTATTTTATGTTTTCTTTTATTCAAAATTTAAAAATAATGTACGGGCAAAATTTATAACTAAATTAAGGAAAAAATTATTCCTAATGACATTTTTTGACTTCTATATAAATACTTAAAAAAATAAACCTAAAAAAGGTAGTCAATATAAATATTATACATTAAAGTAAAACAAATGTGGTTAGCAATTATGCTTACATAAATTTACTATAATTTTAATTTCAAATTTAAAAAATAAATAAATAAATAAAAACTATTTTAGAAGCATTTTATTTAGCTAGTACCAAATAGAATTTTCTTAACAAAATAAAATTTTGTTGCAAATTTTTAAATGTTTATTATTAAACATTCTATTTTACTTACTTGTTTGTTTGCTTGCTTATTTTGAGAGTTTTGATAGTTGATCTTTACTCCATATTCATCGTATTGTTTTATTTATTTTTTTTCTTCTTGCTTGATTTTCACATAATATTTTTTTTATAGTGCATCTCCGAGTATATTAGTGAGAACATCATACGCTTAAAATGCACAAAATTACAATATATAGAAGAAAAAAAAAGTAAGTAATTGCTCAAAACTAAAACTACTTTAAGAATAAATAAATAAATAAAACAAAAATGAAATTGTTTTAAACAACAAATGATTTATTTATTTATTAATTAGTTTTTAAAAATAAACCTTTAAGGAAAACAAAGAAAACTATATAATAAAAAAAAAAGTACAGAAACCAAATATAAAATTTAATACAAAAAATAAATGAATAATAGGATTTTCAAGAAGTGGGACTCACAAACAAATTTCATAAAATCTTGTCTATTCATATACTTTTTATGTATGTTTTTTGTACTTTTAGTCTCGAGAATGACATTGAAATAGTTTGCACTTCTTGCATTAGGTCCATCTAATAATTTTAGCAAATATAGATGTAATAAATTTCATAACACAAAATATAAACAATTGTGAGACAAAGTATCTAAAAAATATGAAAGTAACGTTTAACGATGATGTGGAAGCACACCTAACATTTTTAATTTGAGGTATAACTAGATAAATCGCCCTAGAAGAGAAAGACAATCTTTTTTTTTCATCACAACAATTACATAACTCAATATATAATTTTAATGTCTCTCACTCTTCCACACGTCCAATTCTCTATCAATATTAAAATGAATGCACTAAAACAGAAAAAAGAAAAAAAGAAAGATTTGAGAAGACAAAGAGATGTAGTTTGAGATCTTTCAATTGCTGAATTTTATTAATTAATAGTTATTAGGCTTTAATGGTCAGGTTTCTAATATTTGTTAGCCATTAAAACTGAGTTCTTTGGTTTAATCTATATTCACTTGATAATTTGAAAGTGGACACGTGTCAAATCTTTACACAAATACTTGGTATATTTTTGAGCATTTTTTGGTATTTAGTGAATTTTCTAAAGATTATTTTCACAAATATTATACTTTTTAAGTGTATTCATGTTAGGAGTATCTAAAAATTTAAAAATTTGCTTAGAATATTAAAAAAATTCAATGAAAATAAAAAAACACAAAAAAACAAAAAAACAAAAAATTAATTTTCGAAAAAAGGAATTCTGAATAACCAAACCAAAAACACGTGACTTAGTGTGTATATTCTCATAGAGTAATCAACAAAAAACACAAATTCAACAAAAATTAGAAACAATTAATTAGTTGTAAAGCTAATAGATTTCATGATTCGATTGCAAGAAATTTCAATTTAAGACCTTCAAAATTTTGAAGAACTCCTACGATTTTAACGGAGTTCGAGTCACTGATGTTTAGCATGCACAACAATGACTGTTGTAAGGCTCATGTTAATTATTTCGGACTTTATTTTCATCATCCCAACTGTTTAATTTTTAAAGAAAACATCGAGTAGAACATACTTGTGAAAAATCAAGTTGATCAGATATTGATAGACCCTTCGATAGACTCTAAAAAGAAGGGATTAGTCGAAGTCTCCAGTTCTTCCGAATGAAGTCCGTGTGCATGGAATAAGAGAAGAAGAAATGATTCAGGCGAGGAGGATCAACATGACCCCTTTGTGCGACGGATCGCAAGGGCAGTACTACCCAAAAAGTTCAAAGCTCCATCGTTCACCCTATACGATGGAAAAGCATATCCCACTGATCACATCCGTCATTATAAGCAAGCCATGATGCTGCATGCAGACGACGAGGCCCTCATGTGCCGAATATTTCCGAGCAGTTTGGAACCATTGGCCATCAGATGGTATTATAAATTGGAACCAGCATTGATTAAGAGCTTCCATAAACTCCAAAAATCCTCCAATAAGGTCCAGTCGAAGCAAGTCGATTCTCTCTGGGCAATGCAAATCCAACCAGGGGAAACCTTACGTGCTTATTCGGCACGCTATTGGGAATGCTTTAATCTCGTAGATGACGCCTGCAATGATTCCATGGCCATCATCGCTTTAAAATGGGGTTGCATCTTGATAGTGCCCTCCGCAATTCCTTGACTAGATGGCCCCTCAAAACAGTTTGGTTGTTAATGAAGAAAGTCGAGGAATACTGCAAAGTGGAAGATGATGCCCTGCGGGTCAAAGCTGGGCACAAGGCCAACAAAACGGCCCTATCTGAAATCTTTCAGCCGATAAATTCTATACCATCGCGGAGCCCTGAACCATGGAATCGGGCTAAACGAGACAAAAGATTAGATTCACGCCGATCAAATGACCAATGTTCCCATCAAGCTAATGAACAACTTCAAGTGGATAGTAGGCGTACAAGGACACGCGGACAAGAAGTATACGGAGTTGTCAGAGCCGATCAGCATGGTTATGTCTAAAGTTCAACACCTTTCGTTCTTCAAATGGCCACCTAAAATGATGGGACCTCCTGACAAGAGGAGACAGGATAAGCGGTGCGAATTTCACAAGGACCACGGTCATGATACCGACAGTTGTTATACGTTGAAGGATCACCTGGAGGAGTTGGTACAAGATAGTCAGCTTAAGCAACACGTCCGAAAGGACAACTCAACCAAAACAGTTGCTTTACGACAGGATTCACCTCCACTCGGCATAATCCATATGATATGCAACTTTCCGACGACATTCGAAATACATACAATTTAGTTGTATCCTAACACCCAAAAGAAAATCACATTGGCGAAACGGCCCCATGAAGCTGCACGCATTACTTTTGATGATTTTGATTTGGTCGGTGTGACGCTCCCCCACATTGATCCCTTGGTCATCAAACTGCGCATAAACCGATTTACAGTTGAGGGTGTTCTTATTGACCAAGGGAGTACTTTGGAAGTTATGTACTACAAGACCTTCATCAAACTCGGATTCACTGGGTCGGACCTGTCTCCGGCTCATTATCCGTTATTCAGCTTCAACGCTAATCCAGAATATTCGTTGGGCAAAATCATGCTACCAGTTCGAGTAGGCTCCCGATCAGTGGATGTGAAATTTTTGGTTGTCAAGCTTCCTTCGCCGTATAATCTCATCATGGGGAAAACTTGGTTGCATACCATGCAGGCCGTGCCAAGCACCTATCATCAACTACTTCGCTTCCCGATCGAACACGGCATTGAACAAATTAGTGGTTCCCAAAAATCGGCACAGGCAATGCTATCTTCTTGCCGCAAAAACATCGAGAGAGTTGGAAGTGAATTCAATTGAGGTGTCGGATCGAGAGAGCCTCAACGATGTTGGGCGGCTCCCAAGTGAAAAGGCAACCAAAGCCCTGGATCGAGTTGAAATTGACGGGAATCTTGACAGGTTCTTCATGGTCGGCGCTTCCCTGAATAAAGTTGACAGGCAGCAGCTAATTTCTTTCTTACTCAGCAACCTTGATGTATTTGCACGGCCACCGTATGAAATGCCGAGGGTGGATCCATCTGTTTCTCAGCACTGTTTGAATGTTGATCCCAAATGTAAGCCGATTATTCAGAAAAAGCCAGCGGTTAACCATAGAACACACTGCTGCCGTTGTTGAAGAAGTTGACCAGATGCTTGATGCCGGGGCAATCCGGGAAGTGACCTATCCTACATGGCTGTCGAATACTGTGGTTGTAAGGAAGAAAAATGGGACTTGGCGTGTTTGTGTGGATTTCATGGACTTAAACAAAGCTTGTCCCAAGGATTGCTTTCCCCGCCCCAGAATAGACCAACTCGTAGATTCCATAGCACATCATCAACGTATGAGCTTCCTAGATGCCTACAGAGGCTATCACCAAATTGTCATGCATTTGGAGGACTAAGACAAAACTGCATTCCTCACCCCAAGAGGAACCTATTGCTATAAGGTTATGCTTTTCAGGCTGAAGAATGCGGGGGCAACTTACCAAAAACTAGTCACTACCATGTTCAAGGAGCAACTCGGCTATACTATGGAAGTCTACATTGACGATATGGTTGTCAAGTACAAATAAAAGCAAACTCATCTAGCCGATCTGGAAGAGACATTCGGCATTCTATGCAAGTACAAAATGAAGCTGAACGCTTCCAAATGTGCATTTGGGATTGGATTTAGCAAATTCCTTGGCTACATTGTTAACCACTGCGGAATCGAAGCCAACCCGACGCAAATCACAGCAATTCTAGAACTCGGCTTTCCTCGGTCGGTCAAAGAGGTTCAAAAGCTGATGGGGATGGCCGCCGCACTCAACAGGTTCATCAATTGTTCCACAAATTATTGCCGACAATTCTTTCATACCCTTCAGCAGGGTAAAGCTTTTGAATGGACTCCCAAGTGCAAAGCCGCTTTGAGCGATCTAAAAGCTTACCTCCAATCAGTTCCACTCTTGACAACATCTTCGACAGGTGATCCGCTCATTTTATATGTGGCAATTTCTGACCAGGCCATTAGCGCCGTACTGTTAAAGGAAGAACTTGGGGAGCAGCGGCCAGTCTATTATGTGAGTAAAGCAATGGTTGATGCTGAAACACGTTACCTTCCGTTGGAAAAACTCGTCCTTGCTCTCGTCATGGCAGCAAGAAAACTGATGCATTACGTTCAGGGGCATACCATTGGGGTACTAACGGATTACCCTCTCCGGTCAGTACTTCGTAGTGCAGAAGCATCAAGGCGCGTTTCAAAGTGGGCTCTCGAACTCAGCCAGTACGGTATTCAATTTTTGACTAGGACCTCAATCAGGGGGCAAGTGCTCGCCAACTTTGTGGTCGAATTCACTGGAGGCCTCGTCGACTTTAAGTCCGTTCAAATTCAACCTAAACCGAACATAAAGCATTGGGGACATCAACCAATTAAAAGGGGAATACGCCGCCAAAAATGACTGTATGGCAGCTTACATGAAAACGGCGAATTCTTTGCTGGCAAAATTCGACCACAATGAACTAAATCAAATAACTAGGGATCAGAACACACACGCTGACGCCCTGGCTTGCGTAGCCTCCGCCATCAACTCAGAAATTAAACGGACAATTGAAGTAGAATTCATCCCAGAGCCGAGCATTGCCCCCCTAGAGTCAAGTCAGATTAATATCATAGAATTAGGTCCGAGTTAGATGGACCCTATCACTACATTTCTATCTTTTGAGCAGCTCCCGACGGACAAGAAAGAAGCGTACAAACTGTGAAACAAAGCCTTGCGATATTACCTAGATCTGCAGGGAAAGCTCTATAAGAAATCCCTTTTTGGTCTGTACCTAGAATGAGTTCATCTAGATAAGGTCGAAGAACTCTTAACTGAAATACACGAAGGTAGTTGCGGTGCCCATTCTGGTGGTCGTTCTTTGGCTCATTGAGCCGTAACACAGGGATACTACTGGCCGACCATGAGACCCGATGCCGAGTGTTTCGTTAAGAAATGTGAACAATGCCAGAAGTTTTCCCCTTTAACTCATTTGCCTACTGAGGAGTTGAGCTCAATCACCAGCCCTTGGCTGTTTGCTCAATAAGGGCTTGATATCATCGAGCCATTGCCTTAGGCCCTAGGAAACAAGCAATTCTTGATAGTCGTGACAGATTACTTCACAAAATGGGTCGAAGTGGAGGCACTGACACACATTCGAGATACTGATGTTAGGCAGTTTGTATGGAAGAATATCATAACCCGATTAGGCATCCCAAGAGCACTCATTTCAGACAACATCACCCAGTTTGATTGTGGAGTCTATGAGAATTATGTAGCACATATGGTATTCGGCCCTATTTCTCCACCCCGGCTTATCCACAGAGCAATGGTCGAGCTGAAGCCTCCAACAAAGCCATCTTGGACGACATCAAGAAGAGGCTGGAGAAAGCTAAAGGCAGATGGGTTGAAGAATTGTCGAGTGTATTGTGGGCTCATCGCATTACTTCGAGGCGATCCACTAGGGAAATATCGTTTGCTTTATATTTCGGAACCCAGGCAATCATCTCCCTGGAGATCGGCCTCCCAACCTTGAAATCAAAAGTTTTTGATATGGGCCGAAATGACATAATGTTGGCCTTGGATTTGACTCTGATTGAAGAGCGGCGAGACTGTGCCCTTGCATCCATGGCACGGTATCAGCAATAGCTTGCTAAGTCGTATAATCAACACGTTCGTCTACGCCATTATACACCAAGAGAATTGGTCCTCAAGAAAGTACTCCTAGCTGCCAGAAGTTTGGCTGACGAAAAACTGGGTCCTAACTAGGACAGCCCTTATCAGATCGATTCAATTGCGAGAACAGGGGCATATCGGCTGAAAGACATGTCCGGGAGAAGTCTGTTGCATCCTTGGAATTCCACGCATTTGCATAAATTTTATCATTAATCCGACTTGTGGGGCATGACAACTGGTTTTGAATGTTCGCCACGTACAAACTTTCAGCTTTATAATGGAAGACTACATATCTCACTGGAATTTTAGTTTGAAATTGAAAGTCGCCAAGATAAAAAAGCCTCCGAATTCGGAGCCCCATCAGTGAATGACACTTTTGGGCCGAGTAAGCCTCCGGATTCGGAGCACCCTTCATGAAATCCACGATTGGCCAAAATAAAAAAGCCTCTGAATTTGGAGCCCCAACAGTGAATAACACTTTTGGGCCGAGTAAACCTCCGGATTTGGAGCGCCTTTCGTGGAATCCACGATTGGCCAAGATATAAAATAGCCTTTAAATTCGGAGCCCCATCAGTGAATGACACTTTTGGGTTGAGTGAGCCTCCAGATTCGGAGCACCCTTTGTGGAATTCACGATTGGCCAAGATGAAGCCTCCAAATTCGGAGCCCCATCAGTGAATGACACTTTTGGGCCAAGTAAGCCTCTGGCTTCGAAGCGCCCTTTGTGGAATCCACGATTGGCCAAGATATAAAACTGCCTCCAAATTCGGAGCCCCATCAGTGAATAACACTTTGGGCTGAATAAGCCTCCGAATTCGGAGCGCCCTTCGTGGAATTCATGATTGGCCAAGATAAAGCCTCCGAATTCGGAGCCCCATCAGTGAATGACAATTTTGGGCCGAGTAAGCCTCCGGATTCAGAGCGTCCTTCGTGAAATCCACGATTGGTCAAGATAGAAAAGCCTCCAAATTCAGAGCCCCGTCATTTATGACACTTTTGGGCCGAGTAAGCCTTTGGATTCGAAGTGCCCTTCATGGAATCCACGATTGGCCAAGATATAAAATAGCCTCTAAATTCGAAGCCCTATCAGTGAATGACATTTTTGGGCCGAGTAAGCCTCTGGATTCGGAGCACCTTTCGTGGGATTCACGATTGGCCAAGATGAAGCCTCTGAATTCGGAGCCCCATCAGTGAATGACACTTTTAGGTCGGGTAAGCCTACGGATTCGGAGCGCCATTCACCAAAAACCACGCTTGGCTGAAGCAAAACGCCTCCTAATTTAGCACGTTTTCCATGAATATTGTGATTAACAAGCATAAATGCAGTTGACGAAAAATGGAAGATGATCGATAATATGTTCAAACATAAATTAAAACAACATGCAAACATTTGAAATAATATGTTTTATTGAATTAATCGATAATATATGATTCGCTCCTAATCTACGTAAGAGCGGTACAATATGTTCAGTTCTTTTCGACATCCCTCTCGTCATCGCTCTTCTCTACTTCGAAAGCTGAAAAGGGAAAATGATGACTCTGATATAGCGGCGACGCTGAATCAATGCTTGTTGCCCGGAGAGCCTCTGCAGCCTGGAGAGCCTTGATCCACCCATGCTTAAATTAACGATTCTTATATTAGCAGACCTCCTCGGCGAGCTTTTTCTTAGTCTTCTGAATCCCAACTTTTCGGCCATTGTGGAAGCCTTGTTCATAAGACCTGGTCTTTCCGGCCTTTATTGCAAGCATGCTCACCGTATCAAGGTCGGCAAACGCATGACTTATAAGGCGTTGGGTCACCCTCTCTTCCACAATCGGGTTAACTTGTCCGGCCAATTATGTCTCTGCGGTTTTGACTTTTCTTAGCTCGCGCTCAGCCTTTTCCGCGCAAGCTTCTAAGCTTCGAATGCGTTCATCCTTCTGCTCTATCTCCCGTCGCGCGGCACGAAGATGTATGTCGATCTCATAGGCGGTATACAGCCCTTTTATCGCTCCATGGATGCCCTCCCGAAACACTTCGAAGTCGGGTCGATCGGCCATCAACTGTTGGACTTCTGGTGGAAAAATTTATCGAGCAAACTCAACTGCTACATTTGGGTCGTGCACAATTGAATCCGCCTCGGTCATTGGTTTGTTCCCCATAAAAACCGCAAAACTTAACGTGCGCGGCGTCGTACTGGTTTCTTCTCTCGAGCGTTGTTGAAGGGAGCTGTCCCGTTGCTTTTTTTTCCTCCTGGGTAACCTACTTCGATGACGTAGGGATTGGCATTTTTCATGCTCCCTTGATGTCCTGCTCCCCGTGCGCGTTGGCTCGCCACTTCGATTCATCTCTGCGTCTAACTCTGCGAGTGTCCTTCTTTCTCCTCTGCTGTTGAATATAACCTTCTTGCCATCCACAAATTGTCCACACTACTCTTTCTTTCCCCCAATTTATTGATTTTCAATGCAACAATGGCCCCTCTGCGCACCCACCACCCGCCCCATTTATACCTTACAGGTGCAGCACCCTCGAGGCGATCTTATCAACGCTAAATTTCAAAACTCGGTGTCGATCATCTCATGCACCTGCCGCTCCATACGTTAATTTTATTCAGCATTCTAGTTCATGCACCAACTGGGGCAATGGCAGATTCATCATTCTAGTCGGCTTGTGTGCCCCAGCCCCTCCATGAACTAACAACATTCGGTGATTGAGTTTGTGCAACTGGGTGATTCATTAATCTAATCGGCCAGACATCGAGGCCTTGAGATGTGTTCCTCATTAGAATATTGAACATTCATGAGCTAATTATATTCGGTGTTCCAGTTCATGCACCAACTAGGGCAAGGGTAGATTCATTAATCTAATCGGCTTGAGTGCCCCAGCTTCTCCATGAACAGATTCATTAATAAAATCGGCAAAGGTCCAGGCCTGTGTCGATCATCTCATGCACCTGCCGTTCCATGAGCTAATTTTATTCGGTGTTCCAGTTCATGCACCAGCTGGGGCAAGGGCAGATTCATTAATCTAATCGGCTTGAGTGGCCCAGCTGCTCCATGAGCTAGTAGCATTCGGAGATTAGTTCATGCAACTGGGTGATTCATTAATCTAATCGGTTAGATGTCGAGGCCTTGAGCCGTGTTACTCATTAGAATATCAAACTTTCATAAGCAAATTTTATTCGGCGTTCCAGTTCATGCACCAATTGGGGGTAAGGGTAGATTCATTAATCTAATCGGCTTGAGTGCCCCAGCTGCTCCATGAACATATTCATTAATATAATCGGCAAATGTCCAGGCCTGTGTCGATCATCTCATGCACCTGCCGCTCCATGAGCTAATTTTATTCAGCGTTCCAGTTCATGCACCAGCTGGGGCAAGGGAAGATTCATTAATCTAATCGGCTTGAATGCCCCAGTCGCCCCATGAACCAGTATCATTCGGCGATTGAGTTCATGCAGCTGGGAAGATGCATTAATCTGCCAGACGTCGAGGCCTTGAGCCGTTTTACTCGTTAGTTTATCGAATATTCATGCCTTTCCAGATTGTTAACTACCGATTCTCTTGGTTATTCAGCTAAATAGTAAAGAGGCAGATGATGTTTAATTGATTCAGTTAATTTATCGGATGTTTAATTTACTCATGTAGCAAATAGTGAAGCATAAGGAATTGTCATTAACAAGTTAAAGACAAATAGTGTATGCAATAAATATATGCAATAAGCTGGAAAGCATAGAAATTTTCATTTATAAACTGAGCGCAAATAGCAGTCATTTTACACATGAAAATTAGCTTACATTTAAAGAAATGAGAATCTACTAACAAAACCCTACAAAAACTATGCATCTAAGATGCCTACCAAAAACAAAAATATCCCCTAATCAATCCTCAGGGTCAGACGCCAGCGGCTCAACGTTGACCTGCTCGTATGGAATCGGCTGTGCCAATGTCACATTCGCAGTAGTGAGGGCTTTGAGCCAGCCGTGTTTGAAGTCCTGATTCTCAAACTTAGGCACTTCTTCCATGTAGTTATCCAAGGTGGTATCCTTCCCAGCTTGGAACGCTTTAGAAATCTCGAAATTGGCTATTTCCTTTGCCCTCCTCGATTCTTTCAAGTCGGCTTCTAGCTTGGCGATCTCCTCTTTGGCTAACTTAAGCGCATCTTCGCTCACCTTTGCCTTTTCTTCGGCGGTGATCCTGAGTTGGTCGAAATTCCTTGCTTGGTCAGCCTCAGAGTCGGCTCTTACAAGTTCCTCCGCCGCTTACGATGCCTCGATATCGGCCCTTTGAGAGGCCATCATAGCCTTGTTCTTTTCATTGTCAATTTCGGCTTTCAAGAAGCCGATTTCGGCTATCTTGCCCACTGTTTACAAAATAAGAAAATAGAGTTACAACAAACAAATAGTAAGAAATATATATATATATATATGTATTTAGGTGGAAGACTGCAAATAAGGAAAGTAATGTACCAATAAGGCCGACTGAGTGGCTAAAGCAATTAGCATTAAGTCTGGCTCCGCCCGAAATGTGGCTCTGTCTACCGGCAGGGATATTGAGGAAGCCATACTCAAAGCCATAGCTGGGTCCTTCAAAGCCGACGCATCAGAGGTAATCAGCATATTCCTTATCCTTGGTTGAATACTGAACAGAACAACCAAGTCCGATTCCTCAATGCGTGACCGTTTATCGCTTTGGTCGTCTGGGACGGCTTCTTGCTCGGCGGGGCGCTTTTCTCTCCTTTGCTCAGCCTCCTTATCCCCCGGCTCTACCTGCTCTGTCTCTGCTGATTCAGTCTGAACCGTTACTTTCCCAATAATAGGCAGAAAGGACTCAGCGACGGTGGTGGATGGAGTTTCTGATCGGACAGCCTCGGCTCTCCTCCGAGCGGCCATCATTTCAGTGTTTTTCCTCCTAGCAAGTTGCGTGAGCGATTCTCCAGCCATGTTCTCAGGATAAGTGTCGGGGAGGTCTCCTAAGTCGGTAAAAATGTCTTCGAAGGAGACGTCCCCTCGGCCTGATGTGGATGGAGGGTTGGACGAATTGAGTCTGGCTTCCTCAAAGGCCGAGTTAGTAGCCTCGTCTACCTCGGCTTCCAACTGGTTCGGGTCCTCAGCAACCGCTTCAGTTGCTTGTTCTTCCACGTGCTCTGAATCGGAGTCTTCCAAACCAATCTACCTTAGGTTTTTGAATTTGGGAAAGATAAGGGCCGTAAGATGTCCTTTGCCTCTGGGAATTGGAATGTGGTCTGCCGCCGAAAATGTTGTATAAGTCGGCTCATACCGTAGGAGAATGTGGGCCGCCCTCCCTTGTTTCTGAAGGCTTGGGCGACCAACGAACTGTAGTGCGGTTTTAATTTCTATAAGCACAACGTCGTCGGCTGAAACCAACACTTTCTTCAAATCGTTGCCTTCATAAACAAAACGGTAAGTACATAGAAGGAAAGCCGAATACATATATGGAAATAGAAGAAACAAAAATGAGCTATACGGCCACCTGGTTCGCCTTTTCGCCTTGGCACGGGATCTAGGCAATCTTCACCCTCGCCGAAGTCCCAATTGCCTCGGACAATGACCATTACATTGTCAATATGTTTGCTAGAGCTGGCAAGCATGGTCACTAAGTGATGATCGGTATCCTTGGCCCTGAGAAAATAGCGTCCTAGCTGGCCGGTAGACTTGTCTAAGGCATAACAATGCCGAATAATAGGTATACCTAGGTTAATCCTAAGGCGTCGATTCAACTCTATAATCCCCATTATGATTCGGAAAAAAATTTACGTTATGCTGGGAAGGGATTAGACCCCAGTGTCGAAGGACGGCCCTTAAAAATGGGTGAAGGAGAAAACGGACTCCGCCTTCAGCAATTGATAGGAGAGAAAAGATGATTGTACTCTCATCAGCCCTCTCCATATTAGTGGTGCTGTCTACCATGAGTGACAGATGGACGTCACCGGGGATGGAGTAGTGACATCGGAAGCCTGAAATTCGATCTGCAGAAAGGAGTTCTTTCAAATGTTTTTCCATCCTAGCCAGCCTAAGGATTATACGAAGCTAAAAATAAACAAGGAAATGGGATTCGAAGTGAAGGAGAAGAAAACTTACAAGAAGCAGAAGAGATAATGAGAGACAGGAGGAAGTTGCAGAGGTTGCGAAATGGAGGAATATCAAAAGGCAAACCAGAAGCTTTAAGTATTCAAAAAGGACTTACACACGAAGGGACAACATAGTTTCAAATCGCATTAAATGAAGAAAGCGTACGAAGGGGCGGGAAGATGTAATAATGCCTAAAAAGCGTGTGCTCTGACATACGTTGGGATGAGGTTAGTCGTCGTTCTTTCTTTGACTTCTCAAATTCGAAACTAAGCATGTCGTTCGAAACCAAACATGCCAAATAACTGGCGTTAATAGGATGTTTGGGGGGCAATTGTGGGAGCCGAATATTTCGGGGGGCAATAAGGCCGAATACAGGCATGAGGACAGTCAAGGACGGAATTTGTATTCGGCATTGATCCTAGGCTAATCGGTATTCCAACCAGCCGAACAAGAGCGAATAAACAAACGTGCAATGGATCAAGGGTGGGCCCGACCCTAAGGTGCAAGAGAAAGAATATAAATAGAGAAGCATCAGCCAAAGAAAGGTATGTGAGAAAAAGTTTAACTTGAGATATAAGTAACCAAGAGAGTATATACTGACTTATCCGTCGGAGTGCTAATTCTGGCACCCCCGATCGGAGTGTTCATTTCTTTTCAGGTGACTAGCTGAGGATCACAAGCGTCCCCCAAGATTCAAAGAGTATTTCCGAACCACTTCTCTACAGTTGTCATTAATAAAAATTTCTTTTTGCTGATCAAAAAAATTTTACTATTTTTTTCAAAGTAATTTAATATTAAATATAAATCATAATTAATTAATATCAATTAAAAAACATTTAATAATATAAATATAGCCTTTACTATAAGGAAAATGATATAAGAAAAAGACTGATATGACCACTTTCAATGCAGCAAAGCTAACAGACATTGATAATTCACTCCCTATTGTGTCTGCCGTGCCATTAAAATGACACTATTTTTTTTTTTTGAGGGTTACATTAATTTTTGTATGATGAAAAGGGTACCAATTAGGTATTAAGTGTCATGCTAAAGACATATGCGGTGATGTAAAGTTTGTAACCTATTTTATCTTTTACTGTATGATTCATACTAGCAAAAAAATCGGTGCTATGTACGGAGTAAAAATTTGTATTTTTTAAATACAAAATATAATAAAATAAAAATAATTCATTGAATGAACCAATTTATCAAACTAAATTGTAGTTTTTTCAAAAGATTAATTTTGAAATTAAAATCAAGCAAACCATACTTGTTTTGACTATTTCAAAACTCGCTTAAATGGATCAAAAGTGAAATTGAAAGGAAAAAAAAATTGTAATCGAACAAACCAATTTATCAAACGCAAAAATATGTAACTTAAAAAAAAAAGTAGTAGTATAAAAATAAAAATAAAAACCAACTTAAGGCCAAAATATATTCAATTCACATCCAACATCTGTATAAAAAAAATAAAATAAAATTGCGAGGCATCCAAACTTTAAAATCTCCTGCCAAATATCCCAAAACCTGTCTCAACTATTCTAAATCATCCAAAAAAAATTCTAAAAATTCAATTTCAATTCTCAAAACAAAAACTAGAAAGTGGATCTCCATGTTAATTTTGTGGAGGCGGTTGGGAATAAATAAAAAATGAAAAGAGCTTCATTATGTCTAAGTAAATTATAAAATACAATTGCAAAATTATATTAGAACTAGTATATTATATAATATAGGGAACCCTTTAGCAGACATGCTATGCTACCATCTCAGCATGTTTTGGCCACTATTTTGGCATGTTTAAGCTCTGTCCAAAGCTGGTTTAGTCATTTGAGCTTGATATTGCATGCCTCTTGTGTAGTGCTCTTCACTAGCATTAATGCTTTTGGCCCTTACCATGTTGTGCATGTGTTGCTTGCATGTTTTAGCATTATTCTTCATGCCATTTCAGCCCTGAAAAGTCTACAACCTCCTCATTTCTTCATTTTTCCAGTTGTTTTAAGGGTTGGTTAGCCTTAGGGTTGTGTTTAAGCTTGAGATAGAGCTTGTGCTTAATGGCTTTAACCCTCTTATGAGGGTTCCTCCTAGCCAAAGGCATGATCTCTCTCATGTCTTAAACCATCCTTTGGTTGACCCCTCTTTCATTAGAGAACAATCACTTTGGACTTAACCGGTTAAAGGATGGCTCGGTAATGTAAAATGTGTAAATAAAATGAGTAAAGTAAAACATGAACAAGATAAGCATTTGTGTTGCATTACATGTGTTTGGATCGGACGTTAATCCAAACACAAGAAATATGGGACGTTTCATACTCAAAGTGATGAAACGTGTCACATTTCTTGGTCGCCGCCACCCTTGATCATGCATGATAGTGTGGTGGTCCTTAGAGTCTTATTTGTGCATTCATTGACTTTGTACAAGCTTGACTCTTTGGCTATCATGCATTGAAAATGCTTAGTTGGTGGCTTGAGAGCCAAGGATTACACTCCTTTGAGCTTGAAAAATGATAAGGTGGGTAATGGTACATATATTATGTGAGAATACATTGTTTTGCCTCTGTTTGCTCTCTATTGCAGCAAAAAGGAGAATTCTAGGGAAATGGTGGCCGACCAACCACCAGTGGTGGCCGACCGGCCAGTAGTAATGGCCGGCAGCAATCTATGGTAGCCGACCGACCATCAGTGGAAAATTTGCTCAAAGTGTTCCTAAGGTGGAGCAGAAGCAGTCCATTATTGGTGTAATGTTCAGAGATCAAAGCAAAGTGCAAACAGAGGCATCCAAAGGCAAGGCGGTGGATTTTCGGAAAGAAGCCAACCGAGCATGCATGCATCCCTCACCCGTGAGGCCCCTTAATTGCTTTGTTAGTTAGCATAGCTAATCTTTTCAATTCAGGTTTTGTAATATTCTAATTAGCTTAGCATAGCTAGTTTCAATTTGGTTTGTAATTAATTAGCTAGAATAGTTAATTAGTTGGTTTGTAATAGTTAGCTTAATTAGTGTAGCTAGTTAGCTTATTTATTCGGACCCTCCTTCGAGAGGGCGCAATGTTGTAATAAGCGTTCGTGTGTGTGCATGTCTTCCAACTCCACTTTTTTCTCCCTTTTACTTAACCGCTTTCAATGGTTTGTTTAGGGATTTCGATTAGCATACCTTATGCTTTGCATGTTTGCATCATTCATTTGTCTTGCATGCACCAAGGCTCGGTACATCATTCAAACTGCATCGTATTTCAATACCTCTTTGAATACGTGTATCAAATTGTTGCATTCATATGCCATCTTAGATAGTCGAGCCTATTTAGTTTCATATTGCATGTGTTGCATTAGGCATCTTAGTATAGTTAGGATCATGCATATTTCTAACTAGCTTTTATTTTGGCTTGGAGTACTCGGAAAGCTTTTACGCTTTAGCATATTGCATGAGTGTAATTGCCATAAATGCCATGATCGCATGCTTGCCATGAGGCTATTTGCTTAAGTGCTTAGCTGCATGAATGCCTGTGGATGAAGGCTTTGTTGCCTGAATTGGAACAATTCGACAAAGGTATGTTTTAAGCCCACTTTGCGAAGTGGCAAATCATGTTTTAAGCCCACTTTGAGGGTGGCAAATCTGCGCTTTAGTCCGTTTGCGAGTGGCACTTTCAAACCATTTTCGAAAGCAAACATGAGTCGATTTGTTCCAAGTCTTGCG
Organism: Camellia sinensis; assembly: GCF_055761805.1. Taxonomy (NCBI): domain Eukaryota; kingdom Viridiplantae; phylum Streptophyta; class Magnoliopsida; order Ericales; family Theaceae; genus Camellia; species Camellia sinensis. Next base: position 173,381,952 of record NC_138962.1, on the reverse strand, counting down.
ACTTAGTCTATACTTGCTTTTGTGCATCACATAGTAAAGTTAGCTAATAACCGGATAAGAACACATGAGGTTTATAAAACAACATATCATAATTAGTAGAGGCCAATCTTTTGATCGGGCGAGCGGGGGTGCTCATTTCAGGACCTTCCCCTCTCGTACCCAAGTTCCCGAGTTGAGGCAACTTTGGTGATGACGGACACGTGGCCTTTGGCACGAGTCAGGGTTTCCTAAATTTCCTAAAACAAAATATTTAGGTGGTGACTCTGTAATCTGGTAAAGCAGTCCAATTTTGGCATTATTTGATTCCAAATCGATTTTCCAAAATGATTTGCTGGATTGGACTATTTAGTGTTTATCAGTCTCACATAGCACTTTGTGAGATTAGATTCAGAACCGTGACAGGAGTCCGAACTGTGGGAGACCAATTCGCGCCTCTCCGAAAGAGGGGCACGCGAAGAAAGTTGAGTCCACACAATGCTAGCAGTAGCACTATTCCTAAACCCACTAAAATCAATACTGTCGTCACCAATCCCAAAACTGCCAACCCGTTTGCCAATAGAAGCCCATAAACAGCCAACCCAACCCGAGCTTAAGGCAGAACTTTCACTCCCCTCTATAAGAGCCTAACCAGTGCACTAAAAATCATGATAGAAAGAGGGTATCTCAAACCCCTCGATCCCCAACCTCTTCATGACCCACTCCCTGCTAGACATAACCCCACCAAGTAGTATGCGTACCATCAGCAACGTAGTCATGGCACTTATCGTTGCTACCACCTTCGTCATGAGGTTCAGAATCTCATTGACAACTAGATAATAGCTCCATCTCAAGACCCCAATGTTACCACCTACCCACTTCCCATCCATGACCAAGTATCTTATCCACACCTTAATCTCATCCATACACTACTACCTCCCTTCAACCCCAACATATACATCACCCCGGTCCATTTACCAAAGCTTGAGGTGTTCATTCCAGAAAGCACTAACTTGTGTATGTTGGATGCACCCAATCCGGTTCGTGTACATCGAGAGTGCCAAATGGCCGAACCCACTACTGTTGAGATGTTTAGAATGATTGAAGACCTTCAAGGAACGATAACAGATTTAACATTTGGGGTTTCGATCCCGTCAAAAAGCTTCCCAATCTTGGGGTGAGTTGCTGTTGAAAAGGGTCAACCCAAAGCTATCTCAAGTCTGGGTGATGATAGATCAACAACAAATGGGCCTCGCTTCGATATAGCCACCCAATCCCTTGGCCAAACAGGAGCAAGTGGCAAGAACAAAGCTGGGACAAGTATTGATCCCTATGCACAACTTTGGTGGGCTATTAAGACTTTGAAGGTCAAAGGGTTGAACAAGCAGCAAGTGCTTGAAGTTGTTGCAAAGACTATGGATGACACTTTTGTTACTAAGGATGAGAGCATTTTAAATCAGGGGGCAAACAATGGAAAGGGATGTTTTACCAGAAACACCCATCATGATTCTAGTCCTAAGCCCATGAATACTCGACCAACACCCACTGACCCATTTGCCAATGTTTCTAAACCTAATGCTTCCTCCTCTAATTAACGAACCTTTGCCTAACTCCATATAAGCCTAACTTGTGCATTGAAGGTACTGATGGAGAAAGGGTATCTCAAGCCGCTCAATCCCCGACCTCTCCCTAATCCTCTCCCACCTAAACATGACTCTACCTAATATTGCACATTCCATCAGCAGTACGGTCACCATACTGACTGTTGCTTTCGCCTTCGCCATGAAATTCAAGCCTTGATTGACAACAAAGTCATCACCCCACCTGGAAATTCCAAAGTTGTCAATAACCCTCTCCCTGATCGCAATAGATTACCATTCCATAACATAAAACCCACCCACAGCTTGCCAACAACCAACCATTGCCCTAACCAACACATCATACTTGCTAATGAGCCCAAACCCATTGTGTTTATTCCTAAATCTTCTGATTCTAATCTGAGCAAAAGAAATAAAATCTTTGAAGAGATGAAAAGTTTACTCGATCTTGGCGAGTTCAAGCTTGATGAAGCAGTGATGCCAGCATTGGTGGTTGGAATAATGAATCTCAGTCCCAGCTAGGGTAATTGTCAAAAGCACTCGGGAAGGACCTTCTGAACTAGGGGCATGGTGTGAAAAAGCAATTGTTTAGCTCAAGAAGATGTGTGGGGACAACGCATTTATGAGATTCAATATGTGAGACCCAATTTGAAAGTCAAAAATCAATCCTTCTGGGTGTGGATGTGTATTGCTGAATTGAAGGCCAGTTTGGACCTTCTTGTGGGCTACTTGAAGTTGTTTTTGAAATTCTACATACGGACTTGGAGAAGGGAAACCCCCTTTTTGTCTCAGAAATGCTTATTTTGTATTGAGTTGTGTCCTGCAAACAATTGTTGTGAGTTTTACTTTTTGTCTTTTCTTGTGTTTTTGCGTTAGTTGAGTCTTTTCCTTTGAGTCACTCTTGTGTACCCTCAGGTCTTCATCTTTATAAGAAAGTGGGAGTCAAGTTTCTAATCATTTTATTGTGCCTATAGTAATGCATGTGTGACCTTTTGTAAATAGAAAAAGGCTTTAAATCTGTTTTTGAATTTGTTTTTTGAATAGTAAATTAAAAATCTAACAATCCAAACAAATTATACAATAACAATTTAAGCAGTTGATTATTTGTCTAATAGTAACTGAGATGAGAATAATAAATATTCTAGAGCTAATCCACAGAAATGTCAACATTACTCCATTTATTGAATGTATGAGAAATTTATTAGAATGTTATGAGAAGAGTTGTGAATCCCAAACAAATAAAAATAAATAAATAAAAATTATCAATATGGGTTTTAAATAAAAAAAAATTACAAAAAAGAAGAGGAACAGCATTGGTGATCCCAGACTTTGAGTATATTATACATAGAGAGAGACAGAGACTTGTATGGCATATATATAAACCAAACTATGATTAGTTTTATATATATATATGGAGAGAGAGAGAGAGAGAGAGCAAAGAGCCACGTAATGACGACGTTAAGTGGAGAGCAGTAGCGGTGAGGAGAAAGCAGTGGCGGTGAGCAGAGAGCAGTGGTGGAAAGGAAAACGACAGTGATAGAAACGTCATGGCAGCGCTGACTGAAGGGTAAGAAAGAAGAGGAACAAGAATGGAGAAGAGTAGCGGCGCGATGATGATGAATGAAATGAAATGTTTAGGGTCAATTAGCTTTAATTGGGAAATTATTCTGTGTGTGAGTATATCTACATTTAGTTTGGTAGATGTAATCTAATGGTTGTTGGATGTGTATATAGCATAGTAGAATTAAGTTGCACTCTCACCCGCCCAACTCGCCTGCCAAAGTTGAAAAAATGTGTGGTTCGGTGCGATTTGGTGCGGTTTTGACTGTTTTGCGGTATTGTGCACAACCCTACTTGTGAGATTAGATTCAAAACCACGGGAGTCCAAACTGTAGGGGTATTGTTTCCGAAAGGAGCACGGAAAGTCAAGCTACAAATACACCGGCAGCAGATTTCACTAGTCTCATCGTGGATGCATCTAAGGCTCCACACCTGGTGTGGAAGTTTGAGCAAGGCATCATCAGCAGTTCTGAATCGGATAGAGAGTCTGAATCTGATTTCACCGAGTCTGTGGAATTTAAGTTAGATTCTAGTTCCTCTGAGTCTAGTACTTCCAGGAGTGGTAACCCGGATACCAAAGTCCTGTCCTGGTCATCTTTCAGTTTTTCTTTTGAGTCAATTGTACCCGAGAATTCGGATTGTTTGAATAGGAATGTAGTAAACTTTGCCTATTTTTTGTACCTTTGGTTTATTGTATTGATCTTGATTTTCAAATTTTTGACTTAAACGAAGAGGAAGAAATTCCTTGGGTTTTGAAAAACTTGGTTGATTTTGAGGAGGAGAGGCGTGTTAAGCCCTATGCTGATGAAATCATTGTAATGAATATGGGTACCAAGAAGGATCCCCGCTTGGTCCAGGTTCGGTCCATGTTGTCTTCGGAGGAATGCGAGCGTTTAATTGCTTTATTAATAGATTTCAAAGATGTTTTCACGTGGTCCTATGAAGACATGCCTGGAATTGATCCTGAGATTGTACAACACTGGATCCTTCTTGACCCTGAGGCTCGACCAGTTAAGCAGAAACTGCGTAGAGTCTGCCCGAACTGGACGTTGAAGATCAAAGAGAAGGTCACCAAATAGATTGAGGCAGGGTTCTTACTTGTATCTGAGTATTCGACGTGGTTGGCCAATATTGTTCCAGTTCTGAAGAATGATGGCAGAATCAGAGTTTGTGTCGACTTTCAGGATCTAAACAAAGCGAGCCCGAATGATGACTTTCCTTTGACGCATATTGATGAGTTGATAGACTTCACCGCTGGCCACGCGCTATTATCATTCATGGATGGGCTTTTCGGGTATAACCAGATTTTGATGGTACCCGAGGATAAGGAGATGACCACTTTCACTACTCCGTGGGGCACCTACGGCTACCGAGTCATGCCATTTGGGTTGAAGAATGCTGGGGCTACCTACCAGAATGCTGCGACCATCATTCTACACGACATGATCCACACAAAAGCTGAGGTGTATGTGGATGACATGATTGTTAAATCCGAAAAGTGAGAAGGCCATTACACCGCATTGGAGAAATTCTTTCAATGGATCAGAGAGTATAGATTGAGGTTAAACCTGTAAAAATGCACCTTCAGCACAACGGTAGGAAAAATGCTGGGCTTTCTGATTACACAGAAGGAAATTGAGGTAGATCCTTCCAAAAACAAAGCCATCTTGGAAGTGTCACCACCAAGAACTAAAAAGGAGATGTGTGACTTTCTAGGTAAAGTGCAATTCATAAGGCAGTTTATTTCAAAACTAACTTTGACTTGTGAACCACAATTTGGTCTCCTGAAGAAGGGAAAGAAGTTCCAATGAGACGATCGCTGTCAGTTTGCCTTTGAACATGTCAAGTAGTATTTACGGAATCCGCCTGTGTTATTACCCACCAGAACCCGGGAAACCATTGATCTTGTACCTATCAGTGACAAATTCGACTATGGGGTGCATGCTAGGTCAAGAATCTAAAGCCAAAGTGGAGAAGGCCATTTACTACTTGAGCAAGAAGATGCTAGACTATGAGACCCGTTACACTCTCTTGGAGAAAGCTTGCTTAGCCTTGGTATGGGCTACCAAGAAGTTAAGGTACTACTTGTTAGCTTACTCTGTAATCTTGGTTTTGAGATTAGATCTGATTAAATATCTTTTTGAGAAACCAGCGCTTATGGGTAAGCTAGCTCGTTGGTTTCTTTTTCTTTCCGAATTTGATCTCAAATATGTTACACGCAAGGCAGTTAAAAGGAAAGCTGTGGTGGAATTCTTGGCAGACCATCCGGTAGAAGGAGATGAAGTAATGGAATACTTGTTCCCAGACGAAGACATTTTGCATGTAGAAGAGGAAATGTGGATGATGTACTTTGACGGGGCGGTTAATCAATATCGTTATGGGATAGGTGTGTTGCTCATAAAACTCGATGATTCCCATATCCCCTTAGCATTCAAACTCCAGTTCAAAGTGTCCAACAATGAAGTAGAATATGAGGCGTGCATTGCTGGTTTGGAAGTTGCCCTAGAACTAAGGGCAAAAAGGTTAGACGTCATCGGATATTCGAATTTGGTTGTCTCTCAAGCTAATGGGGATTGGAAAGTCAAAGAGGAGAAAATGAAGGTTTACTATCAGGCCTGGATATTCTAATTCCTAGGTTTGAAAAACTGATGTTTACATATTTGTTAAGGTAGAGCAACAGGTTCGCTGATGCATTAGCAACTTTATCTTCTATGGTAGACATCCCACTTGGAGTGAAGATGCGTCCAATCATTATCAAACAGAAATACACAGCGGCCTATGAAACCATCGCTGCAATAGATGAGGTTCAAGACACTCTACAACATGACTTCACCATGGCCTTTCTCAGTCTAGAGAATCGATGTAATGGGGTAGTCTCGCCAAAAGGCTCCAATGGACACGAGTTCATTCTGGTAGCGATTGACTACTTCATGAAATGGGTGAAGGCCCAGTCTTACTCTGTATTGAAGGCATCGCATGTGGCTAAGTTCATCAAGAACAATATCATTTGCCGGTATGGAGTTTCGAACGAAATCATCTCCGATAACGGCTCACACTTCAAGAAAGAGGTGGTGGATCTGCTTGAGAAATACAATGTGGCTTTTCATAAATCATCGACGTATAGACCACAGACTAATGGAGCAGTTGAGACCGCCAACAAAAATGTTAAGAGCATCTTGCGGGAGATGGTTGAAACATACAAGGACTGGCCGGATAAACTGCCATTCGTGCTCTGGGGCTACAGAACTTCAATCTAAACACCAATAGGGGCAACCCCCTATTCTCTCGTCTATGGGATAGAGGTTATTTCACCAATTGAAATTGAAGTGCCGTTGTTGAGGGTTATGGCCGAGTGTCAGATAGCGGAGACAGATTGGCAACAGAGTAGATTTAAGGAACTGATGCTATTTGACGAAAGAAGACTAAGGGCCCGTTTGTTTTGGGGTTAAATAGATGGGAAGGGATTAGGATGGAGGTAGGGTTATTTAGTGTTGTGTTTCTTTGTAGAGTTGGGGAGGGGATTAGGATGGTGGAGGTGATATAGATGGAGGTTGGAAAGGGGATTGAGATGGAGGAGGTGGAGATGGTATAAGAAAAATAGTGAGGAGATTAGAAATTTTTTTTTTTTTTATATATTAGGAATTTTTTTAAAAATATTAATGTTTAATTTTTTATATTTTTTTATTTGTTTTATTATTTTATGTAAAAATAATTTAACAATTCCTATACTAACAACTATCATCAAAACAAACACAATTTTACTTAATCCCCTCACTATCAATCCCCTCACTATTAATCCCCTCACTATCAATCCCCTCCATTCTACCTCTGAAAACAAACGGGGCCATTGTATCTTGTTCAGGGCTACAAATGCCGAATTGCCAGGACTTTTAACAAAAAAGTTAAGTCCAGGAATCTCAAGGAAGGGGACATAGTGCTGAAAGATAACCAGGCACCCATTCATGATCCTAGGGGCAAGTTCAGACCCAATTGGACTGGTCCCTATATCATCAAGTCAATTTGGTCACGAAGGGCGATTACTCTTATGGATTTGGATGGCTTGGAGCTTTCACAGTCGATCAACATGGACAAGTTAAAAAAATATTACCCCTGAGGGGGCTCGCCAGGCCGAAAACCTGGAAGGGCAACTTAAGCAAAAGTTAGAGCATGAAAAATTAGAAATAAAGAAAAACTGAGTTCGCAAAGTTGAAAACCCTAAAGGGCGACTTTGGCAAAAGTTAAAGCTCAAAAGGAGAGAGTTAATACTCGAGTGAACTTGAACCGAACTACATAAGGCCCGATTCCCATCTTTGGGATACGTAATCATCTCCAACTCAACTGTCCTATTCATTCATATTTGATCAGGTCATCTTTCTCCATTATCAATTAGCACGGTTGTATGATCTTTATGTTGGTAGAAGGGCCGGCATGGCGAATTTAGTTATAGGCAGTCGTGATCTGTTGATTCGGGGTTGTACATTTTGAGGATTGATTCCATGTATGTCAAGAAATGACTGTTTTCGAAGATTGTTTTGAAAAGTTTTAATAAAGGTTGATTTTGTTCAAAATTTTACCTTTTACAACGTGGACTATTTTGGGACCAAAAGAAAAAATTTCAATACTTGCAACTTTAATTTTATTGATTTCAGCACAAGTACACTTTCCAACCCTCTGATTTAAATCAAAGTTTCTTTTACATCATAAAACTTGAAAAGAAATATCAAAGTAGTAAAACTAAGGGCACAGTTAAGTCAAGTAGCTCTATGTCTTCTGCTTGCACTCGTGGAAGTTTATGTAGCTAAAGATGGCCCAACTTGTTCTTCGTCCTCAAGCCAAGCACTCGCTAGAAAGGCATAACTGAAGCTAAGGGCAGGGGCCAGAAGCTCTCTTGTCCTCCAAGCAGTGAGGTACCAAGGCAAGTGTGAACCACATATGGGAAATAAGGCCAGGTATTCCACCTCCACATATGGCCTTGTCTAATCATGCCCAAACTGGTGCTTGAACCAGAAGGGGAAATAGAACACACAATGTGTGAGGCCAATCATCTGTATGCCGGGCTGATGGGACATGCTGTAGCTCATCTCAGTCAAATTAAGCTAGGGGCAACGCCAAGTTATGTCAGCTATAGATCTGTTGCACATCCAGTCACACCACAACCCCTTCTGAAGGGAAATCCACTAGCCGTTGGCGAAAAGAAGTAAGCTCGGGCTGAGTACTCGGGACAAGGGTCCACCACTTTCAGCTTATCCATAAGCCATACCTGGGAAGGGATGAGAAAAAGAGAGATTAAAGAATAGGGAGATGAACGTTGAGAGAAAATGAAAAAAAGAGCTCTGAGAGAAAATAGAGCGTGAGTGCTGAATGAGGCATGAATCACAAATATAAGAAAGAGTGCGAAACAATACCTGGAGCAAGAGTGGACTCCCTGCAAACCGAGTGGTTTCTCACCAATGGAAAGCATCAAGACCTATCAAGGTTTCAGCCAGTGCCAAGCCCATACAGCTTTTGCCCTTTTTTAGACACTAGGCCACTTCGATCAACTGGATGCTGGCCAGGTTGACACTAGGAGCAAGAAGAAATTACGCAAGCAGACACAAGCAGAGAGCATGTTGCCGGTAGCCTCGCCAGAGAAGGTCATTCCTATCTCCAATAGTGGAAAACCAATGCACTAAACCAGGAATGTCCAATTCCCTATCATGAGCGAAGGACCGAGCCTCGTGTAATGAAAGCCCACACATCTGTCCCAAAGCTTGGGCCTGGCCAAAACAGGGCTGAGGCATAATTTCTTCGTTGTGTTGGGATGCCATCAATGCTTGGAATTCTTCGAGCGTTGGACATATTTCTTGTGATCCGAAACAAAACACATGCATAATGGGGTTCCAGCACCGGACCGCGACATGGAGGAACAAAAAGCAAAGCAGGGTGCGGCTCAAAGGAAAAAGAGCGTTTAGGCCAAAATCGCAAAAGTTCACCCTTTTTTTAGCCGTATAAAGTGGTTATCCAGTCTCGGAGCCTATTGTTGAGAAGGATTTCCATTTTGAGAGCAAAATACCAAAGGCTTGCTATTTTGCTAACAAAATAGCTTGGGATCATTTTTTATGGACTTTGAGAAGGAACAGTGCATAATAGCTGGATCCCACTGGCTGACATCACTTTTAGAGTTAACCGGCTTTCATTAGGGGCTGGTCGTACCTATTTGGAGCTGGCTGACTTTCAATGACTGCTCAGATCAGAGCAGTTGCGGAAAGGGCAAGTCCTCACCTTGGCGTACCGGAGCTGTGTTTTGAGTTTTATCTTGTTTGCATCAAGTGTTATTTAATGTTTTTAGGTTGTTTTCATTTTGTTTTTCTGTCATTGCTTTGTATTTTGTATTCTGTCCAGTTGTAAGTTGTACGTTGTTATCCGATTCAAGAATCAATTCAAGAGGAAGCATTCACAGTTGTTAATAGTCGTGTACAAGATTATCATGCCAGCACCTTTCATTCATCACATGTCATATCATGCAAGAGGACTCGTGCAAAATATTATTTTCATAACTAGAGGGTTCACCCCCATTCATTGTTTTACAAAGACCAAAAACAAAAGAAAAACCTTCAAGAAAAATAAACAAACAAAATATATAAGTCTATCTGAAGCTGCATAGTTCCTAACTACAAAGCAAAAAAAAGAAAGAAAAGAGAATCATCAATCCATCCTGGCCCTCTTCCTTCTCAGCTGCGGAGGAGGTGCATCACTATCATCACTGGGGCTGCTAGACTGGAAGTCAACCTCCTCTCCCTCGTCCTCGAGGGTCGTAGGTCCGTCAAAAGACTCCTCAGAAAGCGATCTGCCTTGCTAGACCTTTGCCCCGATCAGCCCATTCTCGGTTTCTCACTAGGCCCTATCTTGCTCTCTCCTCCCAACTGGAAGAGGTCCTGCGGATACAGCTGGCGCCGGCTTAAGCTGAAAAGAGTATAGGTATCAGTATAGACTAACAGGGGTATAGAAAGTATGGCAACAACAGTGAACTAGTGATAAAGACTACCTCAATCTCGTTAGTGGCCAAGGCAATCTATCTCCTTAGCACCATGAGGAGTAGTCGATCAATCATCCGAACAAGATCATCAGTATACATCGCGGGCACCTGCAAAATAGTGGAAAGTTGAGTACAGTGGAACAAGGTAATAAAACATATAGGCAAGAAAAAATGAAGTGCAACAGACAAAAGTATAAAGAAGTGTGTACCTGCTCGATGGCAGGAGCGATCACTAGCTGGCGGTCCCTCTACTCGATATGCTCAAACAGATATGCTCAAGCACTCCATCCGAACGCATGTATATGACCACGGTAGGAATCGCAGGAAGCCCAAGAATGGGAGTAGCAGCATCAAGAGGTAAGCAGTGTAACGCCCCCAAAATAACATAATAAATCCAACTGTCATGCGGAAGATATAACAGAAATACAATACTTTCATTCATCAGAGTCTACTTATAAAAGTTTAACAAACAGTTAAATGCCATGTAGGCTTACATCTTCCCAAGCCATTGCTTAGTTACATAAAAGTGATTCTCGCTCATTACATCTTAAGCCCTTGGCTTTACATATAACAAAACATAATTAAGAAGCTCTTGCTTCCCAAAAGCCCATCCACACTATTGCCTTGGTGGGAGCATCTCACCTGCACCTGAAAATGATGTTCCCATATAGGGTGAGCCACAGCCCAGTAGAAATAATCTAACACAATATATGAGGTTTAGCAGAGATATAAGTACCATGTGCACAAACAATGCCAATACTAAAACATCCACAAAGTTTGGATATCTATATGCTACTAAGACCAAACCTTAATCCATTTCTTTCAATTCATTTCCACTTCGTATATACTACTCAATTCATAAGTTAAGTTCATTATCTTTCAACAACTCAATGGTTTTCCAATTATACAAACACACATAAACACTTCAAACCTGCCATTTTACGGATATTGCGTCTGAGGGAATCGGCACCCATGTATTTATAAGATATCGGGTCTTTCACTTAGGACACTTCGGCCAACTTGCTTTTAGCGGAGTCCATTCCCTTTATCCTCCCAATAAACATACATATACAATGTATTTATAAACATAATTATATATGGAGTACATCCCATTTCTTCTCCCAACAAATATACATATACAATGTATTTATAACATGGTCATATTCAATGACAACCGACAATGGATTAGCATTAAATCGCCTAATCCTTATGCAATTTCTACAACAATCATGGCTATCCTTCACCGATAGCCCAATACATTTATCTCTAAATAGATAGTCAATCGCAAGATAAATAGTCTATTCAAAACTTCCAAGAGTGTAAGATATTACATATCTAATTTCACCAACTATATCCATAAGCATCAAATTTCACATTTTCAATGTTAATCTCAATTATTTATACAAAATAATGATTTAATCAAAATTAAGGCAAAATTCCCCTTTTCCCAAATATCAACCCAAATACCAAAATCAGCTATTTTGGCACAACATAACCTCATATTCACACCCCATACCAATTTATCTCATATTCATCGAAAACCCCTCTTTTCATTTCACACCCAAATCTTAAATTTGTCCAAACCACAACCAAATCTCATCATCTATACACAATAGCAAATAACTAAGCTAAAAATCGTATGAGAGTGTTGAAAATTCCTACCTCAAGAAGAAAAGACGAGCAAAGAAAGGTTGAACTCCAAAAATGACGAAACCCACTTCTACATGGATCAAAATAAAGCTCTTGAGATGCTCTACCTTTTTCTCAAAGACACGAGGGTGAAGAACACAATGGATCTAGATGAAATCTTAGAGAGAATGTGAATTTTAGAGAGAGAAAGTCAAGATCTGAGTTTTTGGAGAGTTTTAGAGAGAGAGAGAGAGTGACCTAAAACGTCACCCTCACGGATTGTTATAAACGCAATCCGCTCGAGCGTGAAAAGCCCTCCTCGAGCATAAGACAGAAAGGTTTTCTTGAGAGTGAAACTTTACGCTCGAGTGTGAAATACGCTCTTCCAATAGTTTTGCAGATGTAGACCCCACTCGAGCACTAAAAGGCCCGCTCGAGCATGGAGCAAGATTTCAAAAGCTCGGTCGAGCGCAAGAATGCCCGCTTGAGCAGAAGAGCCAAATTCTAGGCAACCAAGGTTTGAAAAAACAAACAACCAACCTGTTCCAAACACAACTACAACCCAATAACCAACAATAAGGGGAAGACAAGGGAAACAAGGTATGTACAACCATCTAAACCATACAAACCCGAGTCTGGAACACCACAAGAGACAGGTCAAAACCGGGATCGCTATAACCTCTCCCCCTTAAAGAATTTTGTCCCCGAAATTTCCTATTTTGTTCAAAATCATAATTAAACCAACCATAACAAGGTTATTCTTACAAGTTCATCACCATGACCCATTCTTCGATCATTTATTCCCATCGACTCGATTCACAAGTCCCAATCAAAATGAAATTTACAATTTCCCAAAACATTTGCAATGTTTAAATCAAGTCCAAATTTTCAAAAGTTTTTACACCGCATATACAATGCTTCTAAAAATAATACAACACTCACAATATTCCATATGCGCAAAACATATTTTCCCAAACAACCATAACATATACAATGTTCTCATAAGTTAAAACATATACAATGCTTATACTTTTCATTAACATAATCAAAAACCCAATACATGCTCATGTATCAACAAACAAGTCCGGATATTTCTCTTGGACTCCCAATTCACGTTCCGAAGTCGCTTCCTCGACTCTGTGATATTTCCACAATACCTTTACCAAGGAAATTGTCTTGCCTCACAAGACTTGGTCCCGTCTATCCAGGACTCTCATCGGTCTCTCCTCATACGAGGCATCCTTATCTACCTCTAAGTCGGTCCAATCCAACACGTACGATGGATCCGACTCATATTTCCAAAGCATACTAATATGAAACATGTCATGAACCCTGGAAATCTGTGGTGATAATGCTAAACGGTAAGTAACCTCCCCAATCCGCTCAAGGATCTCAAAAGGGCCAATAAACCGAGGAGACAACTTCCCACTCTTCCCAAACCTCATCAAACCCCTTCTAGGTGATATCTTCAAAAAGACATGATCTCCCACCTCAAAAGACAAAGGTCTCCTCCTAGGGTCGGCATAACTTTTCTAGCAACTCTGAGCCGTAGTTAGCCTCTTACGGATAAGTACCACTTTCTCCGTCGTTTCCCAAACCAACTTTGGACCTAACAAAGGTGCATCACCTATCTCGGCCTAACACACAGGGGATCTACACAGTCGACCATACAAGGCCTCAAACGGTGCCATGCTAATACTCGATTGGAAACTATTGTTATAGGCAAACTCCACTAAGGGAAAATGTCTCTCCCACGAACCCGTAAAGTCAAGGACACAGCCTCGTAGCATATCCTCAAGGATCTAAATAGTACGTTCGGACTGGCCGTTAGTCTGAGAATGATACGTAGTACTAAAGGTCAATCTAGTGCCCAATGCACTTTGCAATCTCTGCCACAACCATGCTGTAAAATGCTGATCTCTACCCGAAACAATCGTCATAGGGACCCCGTGCAACCTCACTATGTCTCTAATGTATAGGTCGGCAAGATTATCTACTGAATCACTTACACGTGTAGGAATAAAATGCGTCAACTTAGTCAGCCGGTCAACTACCACCCAAATGGCATCACTACCCCGTTAAGTCCTTGGAAGGCCTACAACGAAGTCCATCGTAACATGTTTCCACTTCCACCCAGCTATAGGCAAGGGTTGCAACAAACCCGCTGGCCTTTGATGATCGACCTTCACTTGTTGACAAGTAAGGCATTTTGATACAAACACAGCTACATCCTTCTTTGCACCCCTTCACCAAAACTGGCAACTAAGATCATGACACATCTTCGTGCCTTCTAGATGCACTGCAAGGCGCGAATGGTGAAACTCTCGGAGTACTTCCTCTCGGCAAGACTTCGACATAAACAAATGATCACGGTATCTCACACTTAGGTCGGGGTACACCGTCAAACCTCTTTCTACCTTCCCATTTGAAATTTTCTCTCGGAGGGTTTCTACCTCAAGATCACCCCTCTGCACTTCTAACACTCGATTCACAAGTGTAGATTGTGCAACCACTGAAAACAAGCCTGCAGACTCGTCCAGTTACAAGTCGAACTCACTAAGAGTACCCAACATTTCCCATTCTGGCATGGAGATAGAAGCTATACTGCTAACTGACTTTCTACTCAAAGCATCGGCCACAACGTTGGCCTTTTCCGGGTGATAATACAACTCGAAATCATAATCCTCCATGAATTCCATCCACCTCCTCTGTCTCAAATTCAAGTCTTTCTTTGTAAACAGATATTTCAGACTCTTGTGATCAAAAAACACGTCAAACTTCTCATCATAGAGATAGTGCCTCCAAATTTTCATGGCAAATATCACTGCTGCTAACTCTAAGTCATAGGTAGGGTAATTTCTCTCATATGTTTTCAACTGCAATGAACCATGGGCTACCACTTTACCTTCTTGCATCAATACACAACTAGACCTTCTCGTGAAGCATCACAATAAACTAAATAACCCAAACTCCTCTCCAGTATAATCAAGCAATGGTGAGTCTAATCTTAAGCTCTTGGAATGACTTTTCACAAGTATCACTCCACACGAATCTAATTGCTTTCCTCGTTAACTTAGTCAAAGGTGAAGATAGTCTAGAGAAATCTTTCACAAACCGACAATAATACCCGGCCAACCGCAAGAAACTATGAATCTCGAAAGCATTCTTAGGTTGTGCCTAATCTTGCACAGCCTCTATCTTGGATAAATCTACAGTCATCACTTTCCCAGATACCACATGACCTAAGAACTTAACTTCCCTCAGCCATAATTCACATTTCTCAAACTTAGCATACAACTTGTGGGCTCTGAGTAACTCAAGTACTACTCACAAATGTTCCTCGTGTTCCTCCTCAGAGGGTGAATAAATCAAGATGTCATCCACAAAGAAAACTACAAAATGATCTAAGAATTTATAGAAGATTCGATTCATTAAATCCATAAGCACTGCTGGGGCATTGGTTAGCCCAAAAAGCATCACAGGAAAGTCGTAATGGCCATACCACGTACGGAATGTCGTCTTCAGGATATCCTCCTCCCTTACTCTCAACTGGTGATAACCTGATCTCAAGTCTATCTTAGAGAAACAACAAGACCCCTTCAACTGATTAAACAAATCATCTATACGAGGCATTGGGTACTTATTCTTGACAGTAACCTGGTTAAATTTTCGGTAATCAATACAAAGTCGCAACGCTCCATCTTTCTTTTTAGCAAAGAGAGTCGGTGCTCCCCAAGGTGAAGTACTAGGGCGAATAAAACCCTTATCTAGCAATTCATGGAGCTGAATCTTCAACTCACTCAATTCAGTAGGTTCAAATCTATATGGAGCCATAGAAATTGATGCCGTACCAGGCATTAAATCAATAGAGAATTCAATCTCTCGGTGAGGTGGTAAACTAGTAAGATCCTCAGGAAAAACATCTGGATATTCACAAACCACTCTTGGCAACCCAACCCAAATTTCATCACACTCACCACTCAAAAAGCTAGCAAGAAGACAACTAAGTCCACTCCGCCCACGAGGATCATACACTGGTGATAAATCTCTATCCACCCAGTCCCCCAAGAAATGAAAGCAATCACCGCCCAAGGTACATACAGTAAACTTTTGACATTAGCAATCTATAACAGCCCGACATGACGATAACCAATCCATACCCAATATGACATCAAAACTAGGCATGTCAAGTAATACAAATGCAAAAGGTAATCGATAACCAGCAACGTCGATGTCACAACCCTGACATCCCTGTTTCAAGATAATCTCACCACTAATAGGTGGCTCTGCACAAATAAGAGATGCTAACTATGCCAACTCCAATCCCAAAATCAATGCAAATGTAGAAGAAATAAAAGAATGGGATGCACCCGTATCAATCAACACATTAGCAACTGAATTGCAAAACAAGAAGGTACCTCATACTACAGAAGGAGTATATACAAAATCTGGCGTCGCAACTGTGTACACATGCCCAGTAGGTCTCTGCTTAACCTGCTCATCTCTCGGAGCATAAGCCTGGTGCACTGACTAAGCCGAAAAGGCTCCCTGATTGGCCCTCGAGGCTATACTGACTGTGCTGGCTAGTGACTCTGTGTCTGTCTCAAACCAGACGCACCAGATGTGCCACCCAATTGTGGTCAAAATCTCCTCAAGTGCCCTGCCTATCAACACTGATAACAAGTGAGCAACTGGCCTCTCCCCTGACTCTGGCTCTGAAAACGAGCCGAATAAGATGTTGCTCGTTGCTCTCCTCCTCTCTGAGGACAAGATGGAGACTTGTGGCCCATCTGTCCACACTTAAAACAAGTGAAGTCTCCCTGGCCACTCCTCCCGGAACCCGAACTCAGTACTTGAAAAGTGACCTTGATTTAGCTCCCTAGGACTGCTGAGAGTTAGAACCCCTCTGCCTTTTACTGTCCCCTTGACTATCTTGACTCCTCCTGGAGCCCCTCATCCTCTCCTCCTCTGTATGCATAATATTTTCAAGATGGGCTACAGCCTTCACAAGGTGCCCATAATCTTTAATCGTGGACTCGGCCACTCGAAACTTGAGTCCAGTCATCAACCGATCTTTGAACTCCAAACAACGATGTTCCTCAATTGCCACCAACTCCAGTGCAAATCTAGACAAGCTAGTAAAGGTTGCCTCAAATTCAGCCACTCGTATATTCAACTGCACCAATTTAGAGAACTGATCTCTCAACTTCACCCTAACTGTGGGAGGTAGAAACTTGTACTAGAAAGCACTAACAAAAGCCTCCCAAGTCACCCTAATGCGTCCACGTGCATGCTTCCACCACTGACCCGCATCCCCCTTCAATTGGAAAGATGCCAAGGTCACCCTTAACTGATCATCCTCGATGCCAAGCATCTTGAATGTCTTCAGTATCTGTTCTAGCCACTCATCTGCCTTCAGTGGTTCCTTGGGATCACCCAAAAACTCATCCAGATTTGACTGAAAAAACTCTCTATTCAAGAAAGACGACCCTGCATCAGCTATTTGGGCTTGGACTTGATTCTCGGTCCTAAGAATGTCCATAGACTCCCTCAATGCTTCGGCCATTTTACGGGCTAAGGCACCCATGAACTGTTGACCAATTTGTTTGGCCACATTGGCCTAACCAACTCCTTCTTCCTGTGTCGGAATATCATTCGGTAAAGGCATCTCATGCCTCCTAGGCCTACCACGCCTACCACTGCCATGTCCACGTCCTGACATCCTAGTAAAGGTAACAACAGGAATTAGCACATTTACAAATGTGCCAAAGTTAACTCACATGCAATGGACAACGGTAAATCACTCCACATAGGCATGTAATCACATAAACACATACAAATTTCCTTCCTAGATAATGACCATCCTGTGGCATTGCTAGAGTTCCAATTAGAAATAGAGTGATCAAGTGTTCTTCTAATAGGACTTCCAAAAACCCGTAGACCCAATCAACATCTCAGAAACTAAATTCTATACCCACATAATCACATGAGCATTGTAATGACCCCAAATGTAATAACCCGACCCTCGTACATGTTTTCTAATATATTTTCAGACCCTATTCTGTGTTTTTGAATGCTGCTTGTGAAATTCCATGAGAAATTGAGGCTAAGTAAGTAAACCCCATGTTTAAGGATATTCATCTGTTCAACAAGGGAAAATATATGTTACATCTCTAAGTTAGAAGCAGAAATTGGAAGCCTTAGGGGCTTAATTAACTGAAATTGATTATATATATATGATCAGCATAATTTTTTATGTAATATTAAGCATGTTTAGGAAATTTAATTTCGGATGTTTGAACGATTGATTTTTTTCTTTATTCAATATATGTATATATATATATATATGTCTATGAGAAGCCTCTTTGAAGAAGACTTGGGAATTTCTTATAAAACCCCCTTGGGAGACAAGTGAAGGGAAAAGTGGAACAAGGAAGGATTGAGTGAGAGAAAACCTAGAGGGGAAACTTCAACAAGATTAGAGATTGAATAATCTAGAGAGAATTGGAAAGGTCTAAGCTCAGAAGTAAGTTCTTTAGCTTCTCTAACTCCTCTCTTGAATTTGAGTGTGGTTCCATCATAATTGAACAACCTGGACTTGGAACATGGTTTTAAATTGGATGATTTTGAACTAAGTTGTCTATGCATATATGTGGAGAAAATTATCTTTTGTTTCTCATGAGAATTATGAAGAACTCACCATGCATATATATGTGATGCTAAATGCATAAGAAAGTTTAGTTATGTTTGAGAATCAAGAATCTAGTTTATGTCTAGATTGATATGTATGTATTTGGAGATCCTATTAACATGAGTTTTAGGTTATGTTTTATTGATTAAACATGTTAATTTGAGCCTTGTGGAAGTGTCCCAAAAGAGTGTGGTTTGAAGCAAAATTCGGACTGAAATTGCAGAATCGCCGCACGTGCGGGATTCATGGCCGCACGTACAGGAGCCAATCGCCGCACGTGCGGGGGTTGTGGCCGCACGTGCGGGAGAAGAACAAATTTGGGGTTTTGATTCTGCCTAAAAGGCACGTGCGGGGATCCCCGCCACACGTGCGGCACATGTGAGAAAATACAGGTTTCTCCGTTTTGCGTGCGGAACCCTCAGATATTTTTAGAATTTGCATTTTATCCCTACTAACATGTGTAAAATTCATTCGAAGTGAATTGAACCAAGAGAGGATTTAACAAAGAGAAGTGAACTAATTTGTAAGTTTGAATGTGTGCAGGGCACACTACGGGAGGAACAAGCACGTCATCACAACACTGTGAGTAGTAGTACAAAAATGTACATCTTATTTATCGTTGATAATTATTGCCACTAACACTCTGTTCTTTGTAAGTGTTATCAACGTTTATGACAAGTGGAAATCAGTATGAATTTCTATGAATATGGAAAGATTTGCGTACGTCGGTACGACCTTGGAACCCTTTTGTTCTGTCAATAACAAGTATTAAACCTCTGTTATTTATCAGTATATTATGTACTTCTTAAGAATAAATGAAGCTTATGTTCATCCATGAATAATGATACATGTATGAGTCCAAGATTATTTTGTTGTGTTACGTATGGACTCGAGGTCGTTTAGAATCTATGATATGAAAACAAAGGTTTAACATCATTATGTAACCCACGTTAGAATGTAAACGGTTCTGTCCTTGCTAAGCATGCTCTTTGTTCTGATATGTTACGTTTTGACTTAATGAACGGTTGACCATAAATGTAAAGTATTCATGACATCCGTAATGCACGGCCCTTACTCGGGGGTAATAATACCGTGATTTAAGTAATTAAGTTACAAGTTTATGTACATTACAAGTTTAAGTATGTTACAGATTTAAGCATGTTACAAGTATAGGTATGGTACAAGTTCAAGTATGTTATAAGTTTACGCATGGTACAAGTTCATGTGTGTTACAAATTCAAGTATGTTACGAATATGACTTTTGATTTCTACTTATGATTTAAGTATAAAAAAATATATGTATGATTTGATTTCGTTTATGATATGACATGATATGTACGGTTTGGTCTGAAAAACCTATTAATTTCTGGTATGGAGCAAAGTGCTATACGGAACTAAGTGCTGCAGTGCGAGTTACTTCTAGAATCTGTATGAGCCACCTCTTGAGTCCATACGTATGTGAAAATTATGAGTCTAAAAGTCATTCCATGGAAGTTATGAGGCTTATGGCCATCTATATAAGTTGTTATGAAATGAAACAAAGTGCTACACGGAACTATGTACTACAATGTGAGTCACCTCTAGAATCCGTGTGAGACACCTCTTGGGTTCATACATGCATGTTTTAAGGGCTTAATGCCAAACTATGTTCAAGGGCTTTTATGCCATATGTTTCAAGGGCTTTCATGCCACATGTTTCAAGGGCTTTCATGCCATATGTTTCAAGGGCTTTTATGCCACATGTTTCAAGGGCCTTGTGCCACCATGTTTCAAGGGCTTATAGCCACCAAGTTTATGCTGCAAGATTGAACCTAAGGCCGTTATGTACTTAGCACAGAATCAGACTAACTATGTAAACTTTACATCTTTATATGCATTGCTATGTGTTATGTTTCAAGTTAAGGATCGTTTTATTTATGTATTGCTATTCACTAAGCCCGGCTCACTCTCTGTTACGTTTGTTTCCATAGGTCACCAATCAGGTGGTCAGTCCTAGCCATGACGCCGCTTTCTTTTGTCAACCTTCGTGTGTCCAGGCACCATACACAGCCATTGATTTTGTTGAATTGATAAGATGTTGGCTTGCTTTTTGAATGTCTATCTAAGATAGATGTATATAGCTTTCATGTTTTTGTATATGCCCAATGATAGGGTTGGGTCTATATATATGTATGTATATAACCGATGTTCAGGTGTATGTTTTAGATTTTATTTGTCTGTTAAAAGTTTGTGATCCTGGCATGATAGTAGTAGCTCGATGGAGTTTGTTTCCATTGTCAAATTTTGATATTTAGTGCTTCCGTTCAGGCCCCATATATATATATATATATATAACAGGTTAAGTGCCCATTCCTGAAGTGGTCATGCCTAAACTTCTAGGGGCAGGTTTGGGGTGTGACAAGCATGTTATCATATAAGCATACAGTACAAGCTAACGTCTTAATCAAGCAAGACAAACCCATTGTGGTACTAACCACTTCCCACGTATCCAAAGTATTTAAACCCAGTACGCTCTGTTACCAAGTTGTAATGCCTCCAAAATAATACAATAAATCCAACTGTCATGCGGAAGATATAACAGAAATACAATACTTTCATTCATCAAAGTCTACTTATAAAAGTTTAACAAATAGTTAAAAGCCATGTAGGCTTACATCTTCTCAAGCCATTGCTTGGTTACATAAAAGTGATTCTCGTTCATTACATCTTAAGCCTTTGGCTTTACATATAACAAAACATAATTAAAAAGCTCTTGCTTCCCAAAAGCCCATCCACGCTATTACCTTGGTGGGAGCATCTCGCTTGAACCTGAAAATGATGTTCCCATATAGGGAGAGCCACAGCCCAGTAGAAATAATCTAACACAATATATGAGGTTTAGCAAAGATATAAGTACCATGTGCACAAACAATGCCGATAGTAAAACATCCACAAAGTTTGGATATCTATACGCTACTAAGACCAAACCTTAATCCATTTCTTTCAATTCATTTCCACTTCGTATATAATACTAAATTCATGAGTTAAGTTCATTATCTTTCAACAACCAAACTGAGACTACAACTCAATGGTTTTCCAATTATACAAACACACATAAACATTTCAAACCTGCCATTTTACGGATATTGTGTTCGAGGGAATCAGCACCCACATATTTATAAGATTTCGGGTCTTTCACATAGGACACTTAGGCCAACTTGCTTTCAACAGAGTCCATCCCCTTTCTCCTCCCAATAAACCTACATATACAATGTATTTATAAACATAATTACATATGGAGTATATCCCCTTTCTCCTCCCAACAAATATAGATATACAATGTATTTATAACCTGGTCATATTCAATGACAACTGACAATGGATTAGCATTAAATCGCCTAATTCTCATGCAATTTCTACAACAATCATAGCTATTCTCCATCGATAGCCCGATACATTTATGTCTAAATAGATATTCAATCTCAAGATAAATAGTTTATTCAAAACTTCTAAAAGTGTAAGATATTACATATCTAATTTCACCATCTATATCCATAAGCATCAAATTTCATATTTTCAATGTTAATCTCAATTATTTATACAAAATAATGATTTAATCAAAATTAGGGAAAAATTTCCCTTTTTCCAAATATCAATCGAAATACCAAAATCAACTATTTTGGCACAACATAACCTCATATTCAAACCCAATACCCATTTATCTCATATTCATAAAAAAAACTCCTCTTTTGATTTCACATCCAAATCTTAGATTTTTCCAAACCACAACCAAATCTCATCATCTATACACAATAGCAAATAACTAAGCTAAAAACCATATGAGACTGCAGAAAATCCCTACCTCAAGAAGAGAAGACGTGCAAAGAAAGGTTGAACTCCAAAAATGACGAAACCCACTTCTACTTGGATCAAAATGAAGCTCTTGAGATGCTCTACCTTTTTCTCAAAGACACTAGGGTAAAGAACACAATGGGTCTTGATGAAATCTTAGAGAGAAGGTGAATTTTAGAGAGAGAAAGTCAAGATCTAAGTTTTTGGAGACTTTTAGAGAGAAAGAGATGAAAAAGTGACCTAAAATGTCACTCTCGCAAACTATTATACACACAGTCCACTCGAG
Organism: Camellia sinensis; assembly: GCF_055761805.1. Taxonomy (NCBI): domain Eukaryota; kingdom Viridiplantae; phylum Streptophyta; class Magnoliopsida; order Ericales; family Theaceae; genus Camellia; species Camellia sinensis. The sequence goes on along the minus strand of NC_138962.1, from coordinate 173,359,366 downwards.
CGTGAAAAGCCCCTCTCGAGTGTAAGACACAAAGGTCCACTCGAGCGTGAAACTTTACGCTCGAGCGTGAAATACGCTCTTCCAGCAGTTTTACAGATGCAGACCCCACTCGAGTGTGGAGCAAGATTTTGGAAGCTCGCTCGAGTGCAAGAATGTCCATTCTAGCAGAAGAGCCAAATTCTGGGCAACCAAGGTTTGGAAAAACAAATAAACAACCTATTCCAAACACACAACTACAATCCAATAACCAACAATAAGGGGAAGATAAGGAAACAAGGTACGTACAACCATCTAAACCATACAATCCCAAGTCCGGAACACCACAAGAGACGGGTCAAAATCAAGATCGCTATAAGTAGGCTGCGGCAGTAGGGGCACCTCCAGCAGCAGCGGCGGTAGCCTTCGGAACTACGTGGGCCACATCCCTGGTAAGAGGCGTCGTCACTCGGGTCTGTAAGATGCAATAAAATCTCTGGCCTCGTAGTATCTGTCATCGTTCCCTGCTTGCATCAGGTGATCGATCAGAGGTCCATTGTGAAGATCATCGGCAATCCTCATACCGGGAGGAGGAAGACGTGGAACATCAGGATCAGCTTGGCCTCAAGTCTGGCGGAGGAATCGCTTTCCCAAGTAGTATGCCCTACTGAAAGGGCTCTCGAAAAGGATCCGCATGGTGGAGGCCTCCCATGCAGTAGCATAAATCACCCTTGAAGCCTAGGGAATGCTCCCTAGGGGTGCCAACCAACCTATGAACAAAATATGCAAAGCAACTGGCCGATGTCAAAAGTCTAAGCAGTATAAAAGCAGCAGTATGAGAATAACAATACAGTATAGAAACAACAGTATGAGAATGACAGTGCGGTATAGGACAATTGTATGGAAACAGTGTAGTATGCACACATTATATAAAAGTTAAAGGCTAGTATTGTTACCCAATCTATGGTGATGGTGTCAAAGAAGTGGCAGAAATAAGGAAAATCTCGGTCTACGCACCGACGACGCTCAAACTGAGAGTTGTAGTACTGAGAATGGGCTACTAGCAACTCAAGTGGCCGTACTAGGACCAGAGCAAGGGAGGTGAAATATGTGTAAACCCATAACTACAAGAAAGTAGATAAGAAGTTATAAATAGAGAAGATAAGAAACTATAAATAGTAACTGTAAAGCCAAGTCGGAAAAAAGAAGTGTGAGGTGTACCTTCCAAACTCGCCAATAACCACCGAGTAAAACCGTCTTTCGGCGAGCAGCGGAGCTTATGTAGTAGTATAGGGTGGCCAGGCCGGCACCCCAGTCATACTCTCCCACCCGATGTAGATGCACCAATGCTCACAAGAGATAAAGCCCCACGATATTTTCCCTATTCACAAACAGGGTAGTGACGAGTAGATACAGAAGAAATCCACGAGTGTAGTAGGCGACCTCCTCTGGAGTAGCTTGCTAAAGATAAAAAAAAATGCTCCAAGAACCAACTATACCTCACCATCCCAAGACCGGTAGTGTTTGGGATCGCTCCAAGGAGGTGAAGTTGTGCGGCCCTCCACTGTGCCATATCGGGAGCCAAGGGGATTGGGACGCCAACTTCGACCCACAGGACGGTGAGCATCGCAAAATCATATGGGTCAGAGTCATCTCCCCGATCGATAAAAAGTGGAACGAGTCTAGGGTGTCCTACCATCGCTCCACTGGGGCCTTTTTAGAAATAGGTCAACCTTCATCTGAACCAGTCCGAAGTAGAAGGGCCCGAAGCCAGCCGCGTTGACTAATGCACGAACCTCCACAAGGAGTCTCTCGTACCAATGCCCGGGGCCAGAAATAGACTCGTAACCTCTAATCCTCTTGGTCATCACCTGTAGTATGGGAATGTTGTCAGTATCTATAGTACCTTGAAAGGAATTCAAATATGCTCAAACAAGAAAAGAATAGTGCTTACTGTGGAGGCATTGGCGGACAAGTGCTCGGTGGGCTTCCGCAGTAGGCTATCCTCGTCAATCCCTGAAATAAGGCCCTCAAATCGCAGAATACTGCTCGGGGTCAGAATGTGTGTACGTGGCTAGTAGGTGGCCACATCAAATAGTCTATTGGTAAGGGGGGGCAATACGGGCTTAAGAATGGGAGGAAAGACATCCTTGGCCTCTATGTCCCCACCTAGGATAGCTCCAATATCAATAACAAGGTTAGGGATGGGAAATTCAACACTAGCCATGGAGGGAAAGTGAGGAAAGTAAGGAAAAAATGAAGAAAAATGTGTGGTGAGTGAGATTAGGTGAAAAATCCCAAATCCACGCCCTAGGAGAGAGAAAACGAAGATAAAGTTGAAAATCAAGAGAAGGTAGAGGAAATCACAAGGAAAATCGTGAGAATGAGCCAAAAAACCAAGAGAAACCCAAAACTCAACCAAATCAAATTCTGATCAGTTCAAAAGGTGGAGGATTATGAGGGTTTTCAAAGAAAATTCTCCAAGAACCGTTGGGTAATGCAAATGGGGGGACAATCTAGAGAGAGGAGGATCCTAGAGAGAGAGGGAGAGGTTTTTTGAACATGGGTGTGCATGAAATGAAGGTTGGAATGTGGGTTAAATCAACCATGTCATGGTTTTACTGATTTTGTCCCTGGCGCCATCGTGAGCGGCCAGCACTGTTTGGGCCCGACCGTACTTCGTTGAGTGTCAGCCGGCTCCAAATACAACCCAGTTCAATTTTTTGTTTATTTTAGTGTATCTCAGTGTTGGGCCTCGGTTTTGTTGTGGGAAGGTGTAAAAAAAATAGAGATAAGAAACACAGAACAGAAAAAGAAAAGGAAGAAGAGAAGAAAAATGAAAAAAAAAAACAGTGACGGGAAAGGGAAAAAGAAAAGGAAAACAAAGGGAATAAGGAAAAAAGGGAGAGAGTTTTGTTCTTCTTTTTTTGGTTTTGCTTTGTTTCTTTATTTCGTAATTTGCTTCCTTATTTCATTCGGTTGTTTTCTTATTTATATTTGTTTCAAATTCATAATCTATTATGTATATTTGCTTTATATCTGTTTCTGGATTTCGTGCATCGCGTTACATGTTCTTTCCTTGAGGGATTGTATATTAGGCCTATTTGCGAAGCAAGCAAAAAAAAAAAAAAAAAATTGAAGATTGTTTTGATTATCTTGCTTTTATGAAGCTTTGTTTGGTTTGTTGAAATTCACCTTCATCAAATTCGTGTCTTCGCCTTGTACCTTCATTTGAGTTATCTCTATGGACTTCATTTTTCGAGGCCTTCCCCGAGATGAGATAAGTTCGCTTTACCAGGTGTTGAAGTTCTATTTGCTCTTTCGTTAGTCCATCTCTCCTCCTTTTGCATGAGACGCGTTGGGAATGTTTTCATCGGTTAGGAATAGCAGGTGCGCTTGTCTATTCACACCGTCTTCCCTTCTCTCATATGAGACGTGTTAGGATTGTTCAAATCGGTTAAAAATAGTAGCTGCATGTAGACGTGCCCGAACGTCCCGGGCTCCGCGCGCGATGGCACGAAAGTCTGTTTTGTTCATTAGGCTGCTACAGTTCGGACTCAATGTCACGGTTCTGAATCTGATCTCGCAAAGTGCAATGCAAGACTGATAAATCACCAAAGAGTCCAAATCCGGTAAATCGTTTTGGAAAACTGATTTTTATAAAGAAATACCAAACATGGACTGCTTTGCCAGATACAGAGTCGCCACCTAAATATTTTGTTTTGGGGGATTTAGGAAACCCTGACTCATGCCTAAGGCCACGTGTCCGTCATCACCAAAGTTGCCTCGCCTCGGGAACTTGGGTACGAGCGGGGAAGGTCATGCAATGAGCATCCTCGCTCACCTGATCAAAGATCGGCCTTTACTAACATGATATCTTGTTTTTGAAAACACATGCCTTCTTATTCCGGTTATTAGCCTAGAATTACTATGTGATGTGCACAACACAAAAGTATAGACTAGATCGCCTAAGTTGGAACAAAACATTTCATGCTTGTTTGTTTGAAAATGGTTTGAAGGTGCTACTCGCAAGTAGGCTAAGATGTGGATTTTGCCATCCTCGAGTGGGCTTAGAAAACATGATTTTGCCACTCTCAAGTGGCCTTAAAACTCATATTCAATGAATTGTTCCAATTCAAGTAATCCAACCTTCACCCACAGGCATTCAGGCAGTTATATCACTTAAGCAATTAGCCTCATGGCAAGCATGCTATCATGGCAACACTAACACACATGCAGTATGTTAAAGCATAAAAGCTTAACTAGTACTCCGAGCCAAAATAATAGCGAGTTAGAAATCAATGCATGATCCTAGCTATGTGAAGATGGCTAATGCAACACATGCAAAATGCAACTAAAAATAGGCTTGGCTATTCTAAGATGTCATGTGAGATGCAACTTGATACATGTATTCAAATTGGAATTGAAATACAATGCAGTTAGTATGATGCGCCGAGCCCGGTGCATGCAATACAAATGAATGAATGCACACATGCAACTCATAAAGTATGCTAATTGAAACATGCCCTAAACTAACCATCATAAGCTGATAAGTAAAAGGGAGAAAGACGTGGGGTTGGAAGACATTCATACACTCACGCACACTTATTACAAAATTCGTCCTCTCGGCGGAGGGTCCGAATAAATAATAGCTAAGCTACGCTAAGCTAATTAAACTAATTATTACAAAATAACTAATGAACTATTCTAAGCTAATTAATTATTACAAAACTTTAGCCAATCAAATGAATTAATTAAGTTACAACACCAAATGCTAATTAACAAATAAAGCACTAAATCAGGTTGCTCCAGCTCTGTTTGAAGAAGAAAAGGATGCATGCTCGCACTCGGTTTCTTGCCTCGAAACACCTTTCGGTTGCTCTTCTTGAGGCTCTGTTTGCAGGGTGTCCTTGAGAGCTAGCTGTTGGATCTTACCAAAAACATGCTGAGGAGTGCACCAATGGCTTGCTGGCCATGAGGAGCTGCTGCCGACCCTCCTGCCGACCAGAGGTGCACACTGCCGGCCATTAACAATGCACTACCGGCCAACAATAAGAGGGGTGCCGGCCACTGGTGTGCTGTGACACCAAGCTGCAGCAGAGCACAAAATAGAGAAAATGGAGGGTCTCCCAAGGGTATGTATGCACTATACCACTCCATATCACTTCCAAACATCAATTGAATAGAAATGGGTAGGAGTTTGACTTCCCAGTGATCCTTATGAGTCATACACAACTTGGTTGTCCCTTTAAACCTAGATCTTGGGATCTTAAGTCAACTAGGCTGGGTTGCCGTTGTGATAACTCTTATTTAATATGCTTAAGTTCCATTCCCCTCGATGAATTCTCAACTAACTCTTTTGCTAACCCTTTGGTTAGTGGATCCGCTATGTTGTCTTTCGACTTCACATATTCAATGGAAATAATTCCATTAGAGAGAAGTTTTCTGACGGTGTTATGTCGACGATGAATGTATTGTGAGTTACCGTTATACATATGACTCTGTGCTCTACCTATTGCTGATTGACTATCACAATGTATGCATATAGCAGACACCGATTTTGGCCACATTGGAATATCTTCAAGGAAGTAGCGAAGCCATTCTATTTCTTCCCTAGCTATGAATTTTGATTCCATACTAGACCTAGCAATGCACATCTGTTTGGAAGATTTCTACGATACACCCACCCCACCAAGAGTAAAGACATACCCACTAGTGGATTTTGAGTCTCTAGTATCCGATATCCAATTTGCATCACAATATCCTTCAAGTACTGTTGGATATCTAGTATAATTAAGCCCAATGTTACGAGCAAATTAGAGATATCTTAAAAGTCCTTATAATTGCTTTCCAATGTTCTACTCTTGAATTACTCGTATATCTATTTAATTTACTTACTGCATAAACTATATCCGGCCGAGTGCAGTTCATCATGTACATTAAGCTTCCAATGATTTGGGAATACTCTAATTGAGAAATATTTTCCCGTACATTTCTAGAAAGGAACAAATGATAATCCACAGGTGTTCTAACAAGATGATCATCGTCTTTGCTAAATTTGTCAAGTGTTTTCTTAATGTAATGTGATTGTGAAAAAGCATAACATTCTGATATTTTGATAATTTTCATACCAAGTATTACATCGGTAATCCCCATGTCTTTCACGTCAAAATGTTTATTCAACATTTTCTTAGTAGTTTTAATTATGTCATTATTACTACCTATGATGAGCATATCATCCACATAAAGACATACTATCACATAACCGTTGTTTGTGTTTTTAAGATAAACACATTTGTCATATTCATTAATTTTAAATCCATTTGACATCATTGCGTTATCAAATTTCTCATGCCATTGCTTTGGCACTTATTTTAAACCATATAATGATTTAACCAATTTACACACTTTATTTTCTTTTCCTGGAATAGAAAATCCTTCTGGTTGTTCCATCTAAATTTCTTCACCTAACTCACCATTTAAGAAAGCGGTTTTCATATCCATTTGATGAATTTTTAGATTGTAGAAAGATGCAATGACAATTAGCATTCTAATTGGATGTTATTCTAGTATTGTAGACACCCCATTTTTGACCGACCTTAAGACTCAGACGTCATCGATTGAGCACTCGGTGATGGTGCATGTTGTACTCGTTCTGAGGTTTCAGAGTTTTGGCTGAGAGCCTTGCCTCCGGGCCTCGGAACTCTTTGTGCTTTGGCTCAGTTTCTGGACCAAGTCTTGTTTTCCCTTCCCGGAGGGAAGGAGTGGTCTTGTAGACCATGTCTCTGTGGTCGTAGACTACTTTTCGTGGTCGTAGGCCACTTTTCCTGTTTGGAGACTAGTTTTCGATTTTTGGAGCTTTTGGCCGCGTGCCTTGTCTCGGGACTGCTTAACATTCTCCGTTTGGCGTGGTTTTTGAACCACACCTTGTCGCCTCTGCCTAGAGGAACACTGTGGTCCGGGAGACCACTTTTGTGGTTGCATACCACTTTTGATGCTCGTCAGCTAGTTTTCGGGACTTTTGGCCGCGTGTTTCGCCTCCCGATTTCTCGTATTGCATCCGCTTTGGTTTGTTTTTGGTACAAACCTTGTTTTCCTTGCTTGGAAGGTGGTACAAGGGTGGGAGACCAGTATTTCTCCTTGGAGACCACTTTTCCTTTCTCCAGCTAGTTTTCTTGTCAGATAACTAGCTTTCTTGGTCTTTGGACCATCTTTTCTGGTCGACCACCACACCACCACCTTGCATTTAGTGTGTTGACCTCTCCCACCTGTGGCCGACCAGGTTTTGCTCTAGTTGACCACATAAAGTGGTTGGCCGACCACTTAAACTAGCAGGCTGACCACTTCAAGTGGTCGGCTGCTTTTTGGCACCTTTTTGGAGATATTTTGGGACAGCTGGCACAGTTAGGGAGCATTTGAGCCATCCCCCTTACACGTGTATGGAGGGATGGCATTCAAGCTTAGCTTCACCAAGAAGCTTTGGATTTCCTCTTCTATAAGAGGGAGGCTCCTCCTCCCTCCTCCAAGTTTAGAAAATTGCCCTTAGAGAGATACATATAGTTTTGTATCTATCTTATTTGGTTCTTTATTTTTGTGCTTCAAAAGTGTATATTTGTCTTAGTTTAACACACAAGCACACACTAAAACACCATCCTTGGGTAGCTGAGGTGCTAAGGAGTTGTTTTTGGTGTTCTTGGACTGATTTAAGCTTAAAGAACTTGCTGGAGTTGCAATAGTAAAGAAGGTCTTTGAGGGTGAGTCTTTGACCTTTAAAACCCCCATTCTTACTTAAGCTTTTGAGCCTATTTACATGCTGTTTTGAGCTTAACTTTCAACTAGAACAAGTTTTGTTTTTGTGTGCTTAAAATAGTTGTTTAAGGTCAATTTTTCGTTTGGGGTGATTTACCCCCTCTTAGGCCTTGTTAGGCCTTGTTTTGAGCCATCCCTTTAGGATCTTGTTGAACCCTTTGCATGACCTTTCTTCCACTGAAATCCAGAGGATTTTCAGTGGTGGAAAGGTGGTCTTGATGTCCTAAATAGGAGAGGGTCATCCCCTCTCTTTGTGTTTTGTTTACTGCTTCATTTGCCTCATTGTTTGAGCACCTTTGATAAGCCTGTGTTGGCTTGTTCTTAGCATTTATTTGTGATTATTTTGCTGAGGTATACCACTATTTTTACTTGCTTTGGTCACTCCATGCATGGTTAATACACTTGTAGTGTAAATCACACACACTAGCTTTGTATGCTTCATGAAGTAGCATGTATTTCTAGCCTATGTTTTGTCCATTTCAGCATGTCCTTGGACTTTTTTTATCATGTCATACCTCTATTTAGGTTTGGTTTGGGTAGCCTTTGCATGCTCCATGCACTTGTAGTGCATTTCCATGAAATAGCCTAACATGCATCATGTTGTGACATGTCATTCTAGTATGCTTTTGGCTTAACTTCATGAAGCTTTTGTCCATGTTTTAACATGCTTTAGCCCTGATTTTGGTTATTTTGGCCTTGAATGACTTGTTTTGTACAGCTATAGTTCAATCTAGCAAGTTAGCTTTGTACACCAAGTCCACTAGCATGCTCTACTTGGCCTATTTCAATGATTTGGCATCATTCATAATGTGATTTCAGTACATGTTTCATATCCATGTAGTCACAATTGTTGCTCATTCAATGCGTTGGAGGGTTTCCCCCTTTATGTCTTAACATGAATCATGCCTTATGCCCTTCATGCTAGCATATTTTGGCTTACTTCCATGCATGTTTTAGACTCATTTTGACATGTTCTAGGACTGTTTTGGGTTGCCTTAATCACATGCTTCATGTTTTGCATACTTGTAGTACAAGTGCTCTTGCTTGTTTCAAGCTTTGAGCACCATTGCATGCTTAATTTGTGTTGTGTACATGATTTAGCATCATCTAGCATGATATTTCAAAGCTTATAGCATGCTTATGTTCCGACTTCATTCATTCTTTGAATGCCTTTAAGTGTTGTCCATGTTTGCCTAGCTTATGGCCTTAGCTTGCATGCTTGCATGCCTAGGCCTTTGGGCCCTTATCTCAGCATGTTTAGGTCCTTGTTTTGACCTATTTAAGTTCTATCCATGCTTAGTTCATGCATTTGTGCCATGTATTGCATGTCTCCTTTGTAGTCCTCTTCACTAGCCTTCATGCCTTAGGACTCTTGCATGCTTTGCTTATGTTGTTTGAATGATTTGTCATCATTTCTGGCTTCATTGCAGTGTACTTAGTGTTGTTACACTTCCACTTTTGTCACTTATTGAGCACTCTTGAGAGTTGTGCTCTTTGGCCTCTTTGATGGCCAATGCATTGTGCATTCATGCCTTGCTTTATGTGACTTCATTTCATCACTTATGGCCACTGATTTGGGAATGATTGAGGTCTACCCTTTTGGTTTAAGTCCATTGAGTATACCATGTATATTGCATCGAGCATGCCATGCTTGGTATATTACATAAGTTGCCCTTATTGCGTTGCATTGTGCATGCATGCATTGCATTGTGCTTAGAACCTTATGATTGCCTTGCATTGAGTATGCCACCTAATTCTTAGCATTTAGCATTGTGTATGCTAGTTGTTACATGCTTTGGCATTGTGCATGCCATTAGCTTTGTTAGGTTGTTCATATTGCATTGCATGTTTGCATACTTAAGTCATATTGCATACTTGCATGCTTGAGTCGCATTGTGTATGCCATTCTTGCTTGCATTGTGTTTGGAATAGGCGTTAGTCCAAACACGGGAAACAATGGACGTTTCATACCTAAAGTGATGAAACGTGCCTTAATTTTCGGTCACCGACCCTCTTGATCATCCATGATAGAGTTTTAGGCTTTATGTGTTTACTTGTGCATTCATTTTCATATTGAATTGTGCAACTTCGCCTCTCGGCCATCACGCATGAAAATGCGCGATTGGTGGCCCGAGGGTCAAGAACTGCACTCCCTTGAGTTAATGACATAATAGGGAGGGTGGTTGTGCATACATATCTTGCAAATACATTGCCATGCCCTTTCTTACTCTTTGTTGCAGCAAATTGCACTTCAGCAGCAACAACTGATCGGCATACATATTTTGTTTTGAGTCTGTCTCGTTGTATTGAGTCAGTCTTTTGATACTGAGTCAATCGGGTCTGTCTTGTTGTATCGAGTCAGTCTTGTTGTACAGAAGTCGGGTGATTTCGGGGGTGTTACTTCGGATATCACTATTTTGTTTTGTGTTTGTCTTTTCGTTTTCTTTTGAGTCTGTTTCTGCCGAGGAGCCAGTTGTGCCAACAGATCTGAATGAAACAACAGTAAATTTTCGCACTCTTGTGTTTGCTTCTGTCGTGTGCTAGTTGTGCCGGGATTTAAATGAAACGACAGTGTATTCCACCTGCTCTCTTTGTGCCCTGAAATTATTGCATTGACCTAAGTTTTTCAAAACTTTTTGAATACTGCGGTGAAAACAAAGAGGGAAGAATTTCTCAGGTTTTGCAAATTTTGATCAACTGAAAGGAAGAGAGACATGCTAAGCCCTTAATGAATGAGATCATGCTTGTTAGTGTGAGTACTGGGAAGGATCCTGGCTTGATCCAGATTGGTTCTGCATTGTCTTCCGCGCGTGCGATTAGTCGCTTTCTTAAAAGATTTCAAAAACATGTTTTACGCAGTCCTGCGAAGACCTGTGTGGAATCGCTCTTGAGATTGTGCAGCCTAGGATCGCTCTCAGCCTCGAGACTCGACCCCCCCTTTTGCTTTCTAACTTTGAACCTTAACTTAGAATGTTCAACGGTCAACCACAACATAAGGCCTGTGTGGCTGGATCAGAAACAGCTCTCAAACTAGGGGCAAGAAAGCCAGATCAAGAAGATCAGATGTCGTCAAAAGAAGCTTGCAAAGCTAGATTAGAAGCAGTCCTCGAACTAGGGGCAAAGATGTCAGATGTGCTCGAAGAGTCAAAGATGAAGATCAGCGAGAATGCCAAATCCCAGAAGGGAGAAAAGAAGAAAGTATTGGTGAAGGACAACCAAGTTCTTATCCACAACTCTAGGGGCAAATTCAGCCCCCATTGGATGGACTCTTACATCATCAGCGAACAACAGCCATTCTCCTGGATTCAGATGGTTTCAAGATCTCAAACCATTCCATATGGACAAAAGCTACACTTTTACCCTTGAGAGGCTCGCTGGGCTGAAAACCCGGAAGGGCGACCCAGGCAAAAATTAGAGCAAGAAAAGAAGGAAAAGAACAAAAAAAAGAAAGAAAAAAAATGAAGAAAATGCAAAAAATGAAGAAAAAAATTGAATTGAAAAAAAAAAAAAAAGAAAAGAAATGAAATGAAAAGAATTGAAAAGAAAAGAAGAACAAAGCTCGCAAGGTTGAAAACCCGAAAGGGCGGCCTTGGCAAAAGTTAGAGCGCAAAAGGAGAGGTTAATACCCGAGTGTACCTAACCCCGAACTACGTAAGGCTTGATTCCCATCTTTGGGATACGTAGGCAACTTCACTCTGAAGTCCAGCCATAAAACACTTCAAATCCGACTGTGTCCATGTGATGGTTCTGGTGATCTTTGTCTTCTCTGTATCCAAGAATTTGGTTGTAATTGTCATTGTAAAGACTGGTTGCCACATGCTGCGGCGCTATTCAGACTAGGGGCAACTTTCCGTTGCTGTCCAGTGGGCTGCAGTGCCGTTCAAACAAGGGACAACTTTCCGTTGCCATGCAGCTCCCCTCAAGCAAGGGGCAATTTTCCTTTGAATCTGAGGCTGTGCATCTCGAGAGTGGGTTCTATGCTCGTTGAGCAGTGGCCATTTGCAAAAATAGTTTTTGAGAATTTTTACTAAGGTTGACTGATTTTCTCTCGAAAACTATTCCATTTTTCCAAAACTGGACCTTTTTCTTGGACCCAAAAAAGGAAAATTTTCAGTGCTCATAGCCTGACTTGCATGATTTTGAATCAGAAAATTGAACAAGCATGTTAATCTAACTCTCATTTTGGTCAAAATTGTTTTAACAGAGAGCCAAAAACAAAAAATGGTCAAAATGATGAACTAGGGGCACAGTTGAGTCAGGTGTTTTGTCTTTTTCCCATTGTCAACACACTTGCTAGAAAGGGCACTCTATCTGCCAGAAAGGGCATTCTACCTGCCAGAAAGGGGGACCACTGACGCTAACCACAAAAAGGCAGAAATCTCTCACATCCTCCAAGCAACGAGGTATCAAGCCAAGTGCAAAGCACAAGCTGGAATAAGGCAAGATATTACACTCCCTCATCTGGACAAATCTGATCACGTCCAAACTCCTCAACAGAGCATCGTCAACCGATGTCAGTTGCAGATTTGCTACACACCCAGTTGTAGTGCAATTCCTCTATGGGAGGAATTCACTAGCTGTGCGCAGAAGAAAGAGAATCTAGCAGAATGCTAGGGGCAAGAGCCCGCAACTTCTTGTTTATCCATCAACCACCTAGGGAAGGGATAAAAAATGAGAGATTAAAGAATAGAGAGATGTGCGCTGAGAGAAAAAGTGAGAAAAAGGGTTTTGTGAGAAAAGCCGAGCCTGAGGGCCGAGTGATGTGAGAATCACGAATAAGAAAGGATGGGAAACAATACCCGGAGAAACTGGCTCCTCGTGCACCAAGAGGTATCTTGCCTTTGTAACACAGCTGAGTGTTGTGTCTGTGTGTTTTGTTTGTCTCGATTCTTGTTTTGAGTCGTTTGAGTGTCAATAAATGTGTTTAGGTTGTTTTACCGTGTTTTTTCTTTGTTGAGTTGTGTTTAGGTTGTTCTGCCTTTGTTTTCCGTTGTTGAGTCGTTTTGGCGATGGTCAGTTGTAGGCTCAATACCCAGTTAAGAATTCATTTCTCAATTTCAAAATGAATCGTTTTGTGCTTAGGAGTGCCGTGTCGTTCTCCACATTTGTGCAAAACAAGATTTTGTTCTTTCAAAAAAAAAAAACCGCAGGGTTCTACCCAAGTCATGTGAGAACAGTAAAACCAGGACCTATCTGAAGCTATATGGGTTCCAGACTGCAAAACAAAAGAAAAAAAAGGAAAATTTGGAGCATCCGAGTTTGTTTCAACTTCTACAGGTTCTGTTTTTGCATCTCGTCTTTTCAGATCGGACTGTCTGTTCAGACTGAGCTGTGTGCCGAGTAAACCGAATACTGTGTTATGAGCTGCGTGTTCAGAATGAGTAGTGTGCTGATACAAGCTGTGTGTTCAAAGTGAACAGAATACTGTGTTGACTGTTTCACTGTTTCAAGCCAGAATGGCGATCAGAAGTACTCTCTTTGAATACCATTCCCCGTCAGAGTAAAGCGGTTTACTGCCACTCACTCCATGAGGTGCTTTCTAAAGTGCCACTTTGTTTGTTTATTGTATTCCCTAAACGTCATGCTCTACATCGCTTGTAACATGTACTGTATCATCGCACTTATTGTAACATGTACTGTACGCACCTGGGCGGTTATTTTCGCACATTTTCTCACGATTTCAGTGTGGTTAGAGTGTTCTTTTCCTCACACGATTTCAGCATGTTTGGAATTTATCCCAGGTTGCGTTGTAGACGCGCTGGGCGGGTTGATGGACCTCCTCTCACGATTTTAGCATGGTTTGAGTGTCCCGTTCCTCACACAATTTCAACGTGTTTGGATCTTATCTCAGGTTGCGTTGTGCAGGCACCTGGGCGGTTGTTTTCAGACCTCTTCTCACGATTTCAGCGTGGTTAGAGTGCTCTTTTCCTCACACGATTTCAGCGTGTTTAGAATTTATCCCAGGTTGCGTTATAGACGCGCTGGGTGGGTTGTTTTTGGGCCTCCTCTCACGATTTCAGCATGATTGGAGCCTCCCCTTCCTCACACGATTTCAGCGTGTTTGGAATTTATCTTAGGTTGCCTGGAGCGCGCTCCTGATTGATTTTCTTTATTCTTCCTCCACTCACGAGTCCAGCGTGGTTGGCGTATGTCACCATTTTGCATCTATTGTACTCTCTGTTACATCGCATCTATTATCTATTGCATCACATCTATTACATCCATTGCATCGTATCTGTTTTATTGTCTGGTCTAGGAGACCTTAAATCCTCCGGTCTAAGGAGACCTTAAATCCTACATCATCATTCGCGTTGTTTTGCGCATCGTACTTGCATTTTACTTGCATTTCATTCGCACTGTCTTGTGCACTCCTTGGTCTAGGAGACCTTAAATCCTCTAAAGGTGCAATTCCTTTGGTGTTTGTCGTGCCCGAATGACTTCCAGTGGTCTGGTATAGCCACCTGCCTGTGTTTGCGGTGAGTTCCTAGGAGACCAACTGAGACGGTGAAAACTAGAGTTCGAATGGCTCTTGCCTAGAACGCAAAGGTTTGGGATTTCTGAGACTAAAGTCTGGTTTAAATACCCAGGGGTATATCCTCAGCTTGAAATCTGTATGGCAGCCCCATAGATTGAGATAGCATATGTATGCGCCTCAATTTTGGATACCGAATCAACCTAGTCTGTCACCCTGTTGGAGAATAGGGAAAGTTGCGACCATAGTCAGGGAGAAAAGTAGTACTTGTAGTTCAACTGAGAAGAAGAGGAAGATTCCCACATCAGCATGAGGTAGGACATTGCCGAGGTAAGTCATTGCCAATTGCCCCTGTAAGGTACCTCCCTTTTCCTAGCTATCACATTGCATTTTAGTCATTACAGTGCATTGCATAAATCCTGAATTTTCAAGCCGACTTCGCGTAGCGTATAAGTCCAATTTTTAGAACCGGCTTCGCGTAGCGTATAAGTCCAATTTTTAAACCGGCTCCGCATAGTGTATAAGTCCAATTTTCAAACCGGCTTCACGTAGTGTATAAGTCCAACTATCAAAATCTTCCCGCATATCATTTTGCATCCTGCCCCTGAACTATGCTGGTTTGATTCCTTGCAAAGGGATACGTAGGCAGCCTGCGGCCACAACCATTTATTTATCTATATTTTGTTTGTTTGTCCAAGTCTTCGACCTAGTCAAAAATGGGTCGTCTCTGGGCTTTGACACTCACTCCCGTCACTTCCTGACTTCCGAGTTCTGTCAAAGAGGGGCAACTGTAGACACCCCATTTTTGACCGCCTTTAAGACTTGGACACTACTGATGGTTTTGGAAGTTGTGCAATGCAAAGGGTCGATTTCTTTGGCAAGAGGAAAGTCAAATCTCAACTTCATACCCCTTTTTGGACCAAAACAATCTTGATCAAATGATTTTAGACCTTAAAACCCTCTCTTTCAAAACTTTTTTGAAATAAAGTTTTTTACGATATTCCGAGGCTCGCATTTTGTCAAATGTTGCGCTTTTCGGTAAACCGAGCAAGGACAAAGTGAAAATGAATGAAAGAGAGATGAAATCTTTGAAAAATCTTTCAAAACACCTTGTCTAGGGGTTTGGAGTTGAAGAAAAGAGGAGAAGAGAAAGGAAAACTAGTTTGGGAGAAGTTCGGCATGAATCCGGGTAGGACCAAATCTGCGCGGCTTCACCGAAACGGGCATAACTCTTTGCACAGGAGGAATTTTAATGCGAGGTTGGCGCCATTGGAAAGCTAACTTCTGGGGATTCAATGTGGCCACATGGAAAACCAGAAAATCAGATGGCCAACCACCTTTTTTGGTCAAAAGTGGTTCAGCATGAATTCGGGAATGAGAGAAAACATCTGCGCAACTTCACCAAAACGGGCATAACTCTTTGCACAGGAGAAATTAAGATATGAGGCCACCACCGTTGGAAAGCTTACTTCCGGGGCTTCATTTTTCACTCAAGAATCTCCTAAGGACAAGTCCAGGTGGGGGAGATATGGTTGGTTGAAGTCCGTTTGGACCGAATCTGCGCGGCTTCACCAAAACTGGCATAACTTTTTGCACAGGAGGAATTTTAATGCAAGGTTTGCGGCATTGGAAAGCTAACTTTAAGGGCTTCATGGCCGACCAGCTTTAGACCTTGAACCTTCTAAACCCTGGTCGGCTGACCAAGGCAAGTGGTCGGCCGACCAAGGCAAGTGGTCGGCTGGCCACTTGAACTGGTCGGCCAGCTACCCTCTGTTTTGTCTCTCTGAGTGTGTTCCAGTTGTGCTAGCTAGGAGCCATTTGCAGCATCCTCCATACACGTGTATGGAGGATCTTCAAAGTTGTTTTTAGCTTCCAAGAGAAGCTTTAGACCTCTTTGTCTATATAGTAGGTCCTCTCCCTCCTTTGGGCTGGTTAGAAAAAACCAGCTGAGATATACACCCATTTCCCCTCCATCTCTCTACTTCAAGCCTTCAAACACCCTTGTTCTTGGTCATTTTACACTACAACTCCTAGCCTACCACCTCCACCATCCATTCCAGCCCCTTGAAGCTGATTTCTAGAGGTTGAAGGTTCACTAACTTGGTCCAAAAGCTCTATCTTTGCTGCTCTTCAAGGGTAAGTGTCTGTTTCCCTTAAAATTGGATTTTTTTGCTCCATTGATTAGCCCTACTTGCAAGTATTTTTGGGCTTCAACATAAACTGAAAATGTTCTTATTTTGAGCCTCTCTTCAACTTTGTTTAAGGATACTTCGCTATTTGAGGTCATTTACTTCCCCTTACCCTCTATCTCTCTTTTAGGGCTATTTTTGCATCATATTTTAGCCCTACTTGTGAACATTTTCGAGAGTTGTCATAAACTGAAAAAGTTCTTATTTTGAGCCCCTCTTCAAGTTTTATTAAGGGAATTTTTCTGTTTGGGGTCATCCTCCCCTATGCATGCTTCATCCCTTCATGATTAAGGCCATGCATTAGAGCACTTGCATTGGCCATGGTTTGGCCTCTTAGCCATAGAAATCTATTAGATTTTCAGTGGCTTAGATGCATTTTTGAGGGCCAAAATTAGAGGGGGGGTGACCCCCTCTCTCCTTGTCTTGTTTGGGGGTCTTTTGGGCCTTCCAAAGGGACCATATTTTTCATGCATCAAAGTCTTGTTTCAGGCCTCATTCTGTGAGTTTTGGGGTCTGAATTAGCTCTGTCCAAGGCCCTTTTGGCCATATTTTATACCTACAATGCATGTGTAAAGCAATCCTATCCAAGGCTCTTCAAAGGAGCCTTTCTTTGCATGTTTCCTAGACTAATTTCAGGGCCTATTTGGTGAGTTTTAGAGCTGTCATAATCCATTTCCAGAGTTGGTTTTGCCATGCTAAGTGTCTATCTTGTATGTTCTTAACAACCCCTTGCAAGGCCCTCGAAAGAAGCCCCTCATTTTTGCATGCATTGGGCGCATTTCAGTGTTTATTTGGGCATATTTTGGCATGTTTTATTCACTGTTTTTGGCTAGTTTGATGAGATCTCATGTGTATCATATAGTTGTAATACAACTCATACTTACTAGCCAATGTTGCATGCTATTTTAGTCCATCATGTTAGCATCTTTTGGCCATGCTTTAAACTGGAAATGTGCATGTTTTGGGACTGCCTTGGCTCTGTCTTTAGACTTCATGATCAAATAATGCCTGCTTTGTATACTTGTGGTTCAATGCATTGGACTAGTTTTGAGTTTCGGGGCTTATTCCATGCATCGGGTGCCATATTTCCATGTTTCGGGACCATTTAGCATTATTTTTCAGTGCTGAAAATTACATGTTCATAGGCCATCTTTCATCCCTTGCCATGCTTTGGTAGAGTGGCATTTGATACCTTAGGTTCGGTCCTCGGTATGCATGCATGTGTGCATGCATTTCGGTTGTCTCATTTTCATCTAATGGCTACTGATGTGAGTGTGGCTGAGGTCTACTCATGTTGGTGTAAGTCCATTATGCATTGTGTATGCTAGGTTGCGTGTTAGTGCATTGTGTATGCCATGTTACATCGAGCATTGTGTATGCCATCTCATAGCATTGTGTATGCTAGGTTGTATGTTAGTCGCATTGTGTATGCCATCTCATTTGCATTGTGTTTGGGATAGGAGTTAGCCCAAGCACGGGAAACGAGGGACGTTTCGTACTCCGAGTGACGGAACGTGTCTCAATTCCTTGTCGCCGACACTCCGGATTACCCATGATGGAGTTTAGGTCTTGTTGTGTTTTCATGTGCATTCATTTCATATTGAGTCGTGCAATTCGACTCCTCGGCCATCATGCATCGATATGCGTGATTGGTGGCACGAGGATCGAAGACTACACTCCCTGAAGCGTAGTCATGCATACATATGTGAAATACTTTGCCATGCCCCTTTGTTGCTCTCTGTTGCAATAAATCAGAAATCAGCGACCTTCTGGAGCGTTGCGCAATATTCCGAAAACAATTGCAAACAGAGGCAAACCGGGGCATCGTAATGGATTTCTACGCAAGGCAACTCGAGCATGCATCTCCCATCATTCAGAATAGAGCTGAGGCAGTCTATAGGCTTGCATGTTAATTTACTCGCTTTCCTAGATTAATTTGTTAATTAATTAGGGTTTTGTAATATTTAATTATTCATTTCGGACTGTATTATTCTTTCGGACCCTCCGAGCGAAGGCAATGCTGTAATAAGTGTGCATGCATGTGATATATGTCTTCCAACCCCACGTCTTTCTCCCTTTTATTTACCAGCTTATGATGGTTAGATTAGGGCATGTTTCAACTAGCATACAGTATGATAGCATGTCTGCATTCATTCATCTGTCTTGCATGCACCGGGCTTGGCGCATCATATTAACTGCATTTGTATTTCAATTCCAAGTTGAATACGTGTTAGCTGTAGCATTTCATATGCCATCTTAGAATAGCTGAGCCTATCTTAGTTGCATTTTGCATGTGTTGCATTAGGCATTTCTGTATAGTTAGGACCACGCATGGATTTCTAACATTGCTTTTGTTTTGGCTTGGAGTACCCAGTAAGTGTTTATGCTTTAGCATCCTTGCATGTGTGTGAGTGACTGCCATGATAGCATGCTTACCATGAGACTGTGTGCTTATATGATATACTTGCCTGAATGCCTGTGGGTGAAGGTTGGGTTATTTGGATTGGAACAATCCATCAACTGTGAGTTTTAAGCCCACTAGATAGTGGCAAAATCATGTTTTCTAAACCCACCCGAGGGTGGCAAAATCTGCATTTCTAGCCTACTTGCGAGTAGCAAACCGTTTTCAAAACAAACATGAAATGTGTTGTTCCAATTCAGGCGATCCGGTCTATATTTGTATGTTGTGCGCATCACATAGTAAATCTAGGCTAATAACTGGAATAAGACCGCGTAATGTTTTCAAAACTAGATATCATGGTTAGTAGAGGCCGATCTTTGATCGGGCGAGCGGGGGTGCTCACGAAGTGACCTTCCCCAATCGTACCCAAGTTCCCGAGCCGAGGCAACTTTGGTGATAACGGACATGTGGCCTTAGGCAACGAGTCAGGGTTTCCTAAATTTCGCAAAATAAAATATTTAGGTGGCAACTCTGTATCTGGCAAAGCAGTCCATGTTTGGCACTTCTTTCAAAAAATCTGTTTTCAAAAATGATTTGCCGGATTTGGACTCTTTGATGATTTCATCGGTCTTGCATTGCACTCTGCGAGATTAGATACAGGACCGTGGCATTGAGTCCTAAACTGTAGTGAGCCCAATGAACAAAACGGTGGGAGGGATTCCCTCCCAGGACGTTCGGGGACGTCTACACTCGAGTGAACCCAAGTCAAACTACGTAAGGCTTGATTCCCATTTTTGGGATACGTAGACAACTTCATCTTGAAGTCCAACCATAAACACTTCCCTAATCAACTTTCTCCATTTGATCATCTCGGCCATCTTTGTCTATTCTGCATTCGAGAGCTTGGTTGTGATCTCCGGTGCAGTGCTATTTAGACTAGGGCCAACTTTCCAGTTGTCGGAATCCGGGGTTGTGCATCTCTGTGACAGATCTCAAGCGTGTCCAGTTCTGATCCATATCGAAAATGGTTTTGAAAAGTTTTAATAAAAGTTGATTTTGTTCAAATTAATCTTTTTACAACTTAGACCATTTTTGGACCAAACGGGAAATTTTCAGTACCCACAGCCTTCAATTTCATTAATTTCAATACAGAGTTCTCCTACTCTTGAATACAAATTGAAGTTACTTTTTGGTTACATTCATAAAGAAAACTTGAAAGTACTGATAAAGCATTAAATTTGGGGTATAGATAACTCAGGTGTTCCTGCGCCCCCTCCCAGAGCTGGTTGAAGCCTCCGACGCCAAAGTGGGCCCAACCTGTGCCAATCTATGCACTCGTTAGAGAGCGTGTAACTGAAAGTGGGAGCGGGGGCCAGAAGCTCTCTAGTCCTCCATGCCGTGGCATACCAAGCAAGCTGCGTACCTCGGACTGGAAATGTAGTAGGGTACTCTATCCCCTCCTCTGGGCAAATATGATCATGTCCGAACTGACGCCGGAACCGGAAAGGAAAATGTAACACACAATGTGTCATGCCAATCAGCTGGATCCTAGGCTGGCGTGTCATGCTGTAGCTCATCGCCGGTAGATTGAGCCAAGGGCACCGCCAAGCAATGCGGTCTGTGGACAAACTGCACATCCATTCAAGCCACCATCCCTCATCAAGGGCATTGACTAGACGTCGTCAGAAGAAATAGCCGCGAGCTGAGTATGTTGGGCATAAGTCCACAACCTATAATTTATCCATCAACCACACCTGGGGATGGATAAAAAATGAAAGATTAAAGAATAGAGAGGTGTACGATGAGAGAAAAGTAAGAAAAAGGGTTTTGAGAGGAAAACAAAGCCTGAGGGCCGAGTGATGTGAGCAATATATGATAGATGAGGTGGGAAACATTACCTGCAACAGTAGTGGACTCCCCGCGAATCTAGCCGTCTCTTGGCGGCAGAAAGCATCCAATCCCATCAATGTCTCAGCCAATGTCATGGCGATGCAACTCTTTCCCTCTCTTAAGCCCTGGGCAACTTCAATCAAACGAGTGTTAAACCCACTGGAGCTTGGGGCAAGCATGAAATGAGATAACATGCACAAGCAAAGCGCATGTCGCCGATAACCCTGCCAGTCATGGTCGCCGCGGTCACCGGCATCAAAAAACTGACGAATCAAGCTGAGGATATCCAGCACTCCATCGCGAGTTAATGACCAAGCGTCATGCAAAGTGAGCCCACACATCTATCCTAAGGCTTGGACGTGGCCAAAGCGGAATTGTGGCAAAATTTCTTCATTACGTTCGGATTCCATCAAAACTTGGAAGTCTTCGAAAGTAGGACATATCTCTTGCCCGCCAAAGCAAAAGACATGTGTTACCGGATTCCAAAACCTTGTCGTGGAATAAAGGAAAGAAAAATGCAGCGAAGTGTGACTCAATATGAATAGTGCATTTATGCCGAAGCCTCGGAAATTCAACTTTTCTGAGCCGTCCAAGGAAGCAATCCAATTTGTGAGATTTTGGACAAGAAACGCCTCTATTTTGGTGCAAAACTGAGTTAGAATGAGGGAACCACGAAGCTGGAACCTTTATGGAGGATAAGGCACTGTTTGGAGGACAAGTGCCACAAAACTGGAGGTTCCCAGGATAAGTGGTCGGCCGACCACTTTTTCTGGTCGGCTAGCTACTTGTTTGGGTTCCAGACAGAAAAACTGGTCGATAGGCTCTAAAAGTGGTCGGCCATGTGCAAAAAGCTGGTTTCTAGCTGTTTCTTGTCTCTAGAAGGGAGTCTCTAGTTTTCCTGTCTGCTGAGAGTACTGAAGGTCCAAGTTTACCTCTGTTTCGGATGCATTTTGTTGATTTGTTTGTCTCAAAATGCATTCGCTCTTCGAGTTGTTAAGTTTTATTTATCGAGTTGTTAAGTTTTACTTATCGAGTTGTTGCTCTTTGTTTATCGAGTTGTTGCTCGTTGCTTATCGAGTTGTAAACTTACTGAGGTTTTATTTCTTAGTGAGTTAAATTGTTTAGTTTGTTGCGTCGGTTCACTACCTGACTGGGTAATACACAGGGTTTAATCTCCATTCAAATTCATTTTTGTGCAAAATGGTGCAATGCGATGCGATGCTAAGAATACAAGTACAACACTTTTTTGAACAAAAAGTCATTTTCATTCCATCATGGCTTTTTCTTACAACATTTTACAAAAGGGTACAAGTTTTAAAGAAAAAATAAAACTGCCTAAGCTGTACAATGTGCTACAATTACATGTAAAAAGAAACATAAAGCAGGATTATCTGCATCAGTACTAACAAGCTCAAGACCGAGAGGCCCTCTTCCTCTTCTTCGGCTGAGTAGCCTCTGCGTCACCACTGCCACTGCCCACGTCTGAATCGGAGTCACCACCCTCGGAAACCTCCTCGGTGTCACCTCCATCCTCAGAACCCGAACCGGAGTCATCATCCCTACCTGCAGATGTCTCTGACTGCGGATATGCTAACTCCTCCTCGCTAGACTCCTCCTCATATCTGGCAGGTGCTCTGCGCCCACCTCGACCGCGAGTCGACACTCCTCTCCTAGCTACTCAAGAAGGCCGGGATGGCCCGGGCGGTACAGGTGCGACCTGAAAAGACAGTTTGGGGTACATCAGCCAGAGTATGTATATCAGATGCAAGAATGATGTATAGAATGAGTACATGCAGATATGTGAATATGGTGTGACAAATGTGCTCTACACATGCAGTGAACCATTATGGTGAAATGTTCAGTTTTGCATGTCATTAGAAGTATGATAAATGCAAGAAGACTGGAAAATACCGGAATACTGTAGGAGTGCAGCAATGTCTCTCTTCGTAAGACCATGCCCTCTAGCAAGGCCACCACTCCGAGCAACCCATCAGTGTACTCTCTCGGAGGCTATAGACGCAAGTTCAAGTCATCAGTGAATGAATAAATGTCTAAATATCTGAATGATAAATAAAAACTGTGAAGCATACTGATTGTGAGTCAGGGTCACTGATGTATCGGTGATCCGGTCGCGGAGGCTCTAGCGGGATCTGGTACGGTGTCCCATACTCCCAACCTGTCAGCCCGGTCGGAAGATCTGGCCATCCAGCATACTGGCAAGTAGAGGGCATCCATCCAGCCCCACCCCTCGATGTGCCGGCTCCGCTAGTCGAAGGAATATCTCTAGCTCGGGTGCAACTCGAGGAAGGCACGTTAGCAGCCCTCCTCCTGGAGGCACGGATATCTGACAGTGGAGGCATCAAGTACGTATGGCGATATGTCGTGTAATCCCCCTCCTCCAGGAAAAGCACTGCGTCAATACCCAACATGAGGTCCTCCGTCTTCTGGGGTATGAGATCCCCTGTAGACCGCATCTCTGGTGGAGGCAATGAGAGGACGTCCTGATTAGAGTTCCCCATCGTCTGGCGCATGAAGCATTCTCCGAGGAACCACGCTCTGCCAACCGGTCCCTCAAGCAGAACCCTGTATCACAAAGTGCCCCATGCCCCAGCGAACAGAAATCGAGGAATCCCTGGCATGGCTATCCAAGGCTGCCAATTAACCTGCGGGTAGCAAGTGCATGAACTAATTAGATGTCATAAATATGCGAGATGAATCAAAATTGAAAGCATGAAGAACTGAGAGTTCTGGATTACCTCTGTCGTCCATACAGTATTGAAAAATTGCCGGAGGAAGGGCAAAGTCTGTCGGGGCCTCGGCAGGCACCGACCCTCAAATCTGCGTGAGTAAGGGATCTCAAGGGGTGCCTCAACCTCGAGCTCAGGAGCCAGCGTCAAGAAGTATGCATAAACCCACAGCTATAAAAGGCAAGACAGTGGTCATCAGAATACAGAATGCTGAGTACAGAATGTTGTGTGCATTATACAGAATGTACGTAGAATACAGAATGCTGAGTGCAGAATGTTGTGTGCAGTATACAGAATGTACAGAGAGTACAGAATGATGAGTGCAGAATCAGAATACAGAATGCTGAGTGTAGAATGCGAGTACAGAAAATACAGAATGTTGAGTGTAAAGAGCTAAGTGCAGAATATACAGAAAATACAGAATACTGAGTGCAGAATGTAGAATACAGAATGTAATGTGTGCCGTGTGCAGTGTACAGATAATGAAAAATAGAACTGTAAATCAAGAGGGCGGAATGTACCTCCCAAGCTCGCCAGTAGCCTCCAACTATGGTCCCCCGCTCGCGGGAGGTTGCATTCATGTAGCAGTAAAGAGTAGCGAGGGCAGCGCCACCCCAATCAAAGCGCTGGACCTGTGATAGGTCCACTAGAGCACTCAGCAGATAAAGCCCGACTGTGTTCCCCCTGTTGAAGAACAGTGTGGTCCCATAGAGGAGCATCAAAAATCCCCTGGCATACTGATGTATGGCCTCAGTGGTTTGAGGCATAGTCTTCCGGTAATGCTCGGCGAACCAGGTGTACCTGACTCTGCCTAACGATCTGTTGATCGGCGGACGGTCTCCGAGCAGATAGATCCACACGGCCTCCCACTCACCCATGTCTACATCGTATGGGATCGGCCGGCCTCCCACCTCAAGGCCCGTCAGCATAGAGAAGTCAAATGGGTTCATCGTCATGTCCCCAGTGGCCAAAAAATGGAAGGAGTTGGTGGTGTCCCACCATCTCTCTACAAGTGCGCCCATGAGGGTCTTGCTCGCTGGACGACGTGACAATCCCACACAGAATGGGTCGAACCCTGCCTCGTCCACAATATGTCGGACAGTGTCTGGGAGCTCCATATACCACTCCCTCGCGAGGATGGACCCATAACCCCGTGTGAAACGGGAAGATACCTGCATTCAGAATGAACAGATGTATTCAGTTTCAGAAATAAAATGTATGAGCTACGGTTTCATATTGAAATGTATGGGCTGCGTGCAAATAAAATATATGAGCTGCGGTTTCAGATTGAAATGTATGAGCTGCGTGTTCAAATTCAAATGTATAAGCTGCGTGTTCAAAATTTCAAAAAATGTGAGCTGCGTATTCACCACAAAATTTTTGAGCTACGTGTTCAAAATTTCAAAAAAATGTGAGCTGCGTGTTCAAAATTTCAAAATATGTGAGCTACGTGTTCACCACAAAATTTTTGAGCTGCATGTTCAAAATTTCAAAAAATGTGAGCTGCGTGTTCACCACAAAATTTTTGAGCTGCGTGTTCAAAATTTCAAAACAATGTGAGCTGCGTGTTCACCACAAAATTTTTGAGCTGTGTGTTCAAAATTTCAAAAGATGTGAGCTGCATGTTCACCGCAAAAAGTTTGAGCTGCGTGTTCAAAATTTCAAAAGATGCGAGTTACGTGTTCACCACAAAATTTTTGAACTGCTTGTTCAAAATTTTAAAAAATGTGAGCTGCGTGTTCACCACAAAATTTTTGAGCTGCGTAAATTTCAAAAGATGTGAGCTGCGTGTTCACCACAAAAGTTTGAGTTGCGTGTTCAAAATTTCAAAAGATGTGAGCTGTGTGTTCACCAAAAAAATTTTGAGCTGCGTGTTCAAAATTTCAAAAGATGTGAGCTGTGTGTTCACCACAAAAAGTTTGAGCTGCGTGTTCAAAATTTCAAAAGATGTGAGCTGCATGTTCACCACAAAATTTTGAGCTGCGTGTTCAAAATTTTAAAAAATGTGAGCTGCGTGTTCACCACAAAAAGTTTGAGCTACGTGTTCAAAATTTCAAAAGATGTGAGCTACATGTTCATCACAAAAGTTTGAGCTGCATGTTCAAAATTTCAAAAAAAAAGTGAGCTACATGTTCACCACAAAAAGTTTGAGCTGCGTGTTCAAAACTTAAAAAATGTGAGCTGCGTG
The DNA here is from genome assembly GCF_055761805.1 of Camellia sinensis. Lineage (NCBI taxonomy): Eukaryota > Viridiplantae > Streptophyta > Magnoliopsida > Ericales > Theaceae > Camellia > Camellia sinensis. The sequence goes on along the minus strand of NC_138962.1, from coordinate 173,333,694 downwards.
TTCACCATAAAAGTTTGAGCTGCGTGTTCAAATTTCAAAAATGTAAGCTGTGTGTTCACAATGAAAAGTATGAGCTGCGTGTTCAGAAATTCAAAAGTTTAAACTGTGTGTTCAAAATGCAAAAGTGTACTGTGTTATGAGCTGTGTACCGATCAAACAGAATGCTGCGTTATGGACTGTGTGTTCAGATTGAGCAGTGTTATAACTGGTCAGCCAGCTTCCTGGATGATCTTCGGAGCTCCATTGTTCTCCCTGTGTGTTTTGGTGGTGATTGGAGTCCCCGGTTCTCGAGAAAGTGCAAGAAAAGTACACTTTTCGGCTCGAAAATGTCCCCGTGGAACTTCGATTCAAGTCTTCAATGCATGGCCCATCGTCACTTGTCCAAAGAGCGAGGTGTATCCTTTTTAAGTATGTTACGACCCTTCCGAGAGGTAAATCGGAGCTTATCGCTAAATTACGCTTGTTAAGGCTTACGTTTCCTCTTTTGCCATTTCCTTTCAAACATACATCTGAAGTTGCGCATTTCTTTCGCATTATCTTGCACTTTTCACACGCGTTGTCGCGCATGTTTCACCTGCATTGTTATGCACACCACTTGTGGCTTTGTTATACACTCACTACTTGTGTTGGCACGCTCATTTTGGTTGCATTGTTTTGCATCCATACCGCATTGTTATGCGTCACACTTAGATTGCACTGTCGTGCATCCCTCGACTTGTGTTATTACGCACTTTTCACTTGCATTACTATGCATGTTTCTAACAATATTGTACCTGTTGAGTTTCTTTCTTTTACATGTATGTACGGTTCATTTGAAGCTGGCGCGACCAGACGAACCGAACAGGTATTGTATGTACTCCGCGTGACACGTAATGAGAATTGTATAATTCTCTTACATCCTTTCTGCATGTAATGTAGTTTGTTTTGTATTACCTGCTTAAAACTGTTGCATTTATTTTGCATAATTGCTTCGTTACAGCTTTCTTCGCATGATCATAAGTTATGTTCGTCTTTGTCCATGTCACTTGCATTTTGCCCCTGCCTGCGGGCACATTTCTTTGTTATCTTGCCTGTTTGTCTAAGTCTTCGGCATTGTCAAAAATGAGTCGTCTCTGGGCTTTGACACTCACTCATGTCACTTATGACTTCTGAGTTCTGTCAAAGAGAGGCAACTGTAGACACCCTATTTTTGACCGACCTTAAGACTTAGACGTCATCGATTGAGCGCTCGGTGATGGTGCATGTTGTGCTTGTTCTGAGGTTTCGGAGTTTTGGCTGAGAGCCTTGCCTCCGGGCCTCAGAACTCTTTGTGCTTTGGCTCGGTTTGCAGGCCAAGTCTTGTTTTCCCTTCCTGGAGGGAGGAAGTGGTCTTGTAGACCATCTCTCTGTGGTCGTAGACTACTTTTCGTGGTCGTAGGCCACTTTTCCCGTTTCGAGACTAGTTTCTAATTTTTGGAGCTTTTAGCCGCGCGCCTTGTCTTGAGACTGCTTAACATTCTCCGTTTGGCGTAGTTTTTGAACCACACCTTGTTGCCTCTTCCTAGAGGAACACTGTAGTCCGGAGACCATTTTTGTGGTTGCATACCACTTTTGATGCTCGTCAGCTAGTTTTCGGGGCTTTTGGCCGCGAGTTTTGCCTCCCGATTTCTCGTCTTGCATCCTCTTTGGTTTGTTTTTTGTACAAACCTTGTTTTCCTTGTTTGGAATGTGGTACAAGGGTGGGAGACCAGTATTTCTCCTTGGAGACCACTTTTCCTTTCTCCAGCTAGTTTTCTTGTCAGATAACTGGCTTTCTTGGTCTTTGGACTATCTTTTCTGGTCGGCCACTACACCACCACCTTGCATTTAGTGTGTTGACCTCTCCCACCTATGGCCGACCAGTTTTTGCTCTGGTTGACCACATAAAGTGGTCGGCCAACCACTTAAACTAGCAGGCCGACCACTTCAAGTGATCGGCTGCTTTTTGACACCCTTTTGGAGATATTTTGGGATAGCTGGCATAGCTGGAGAGCAATTGAGCCATCCTCTATACACATGTATGGAGGGATGGCATTCAAGCTTAGCTTCTCCAAGAAGCTTTGGCTTTCCTTTTCTATAAGAGAGAGGCACATCCTCCCTCCTCCAGGTTTAGAAAATTGCCCTTAGACAGATACATATAGTTTTGTATCTATCTTGCTTGGTTCTTCATTTTTGTGCTTCAAAAGTGTAGATCTGTCTTAGTTTAACACACAAACACACACTAAAACACCATCCTTGGGTAGCTGAGGTGCTAAGGAGTTGTTTTTGGTGTTCTTGGACTGATTTAAGCTCAAAGAACTTGCTGGAGTTGCAGTAGTAAAGAAGGTCTTCAAGGGTGAGTCTTTGACCTTTAAAACCCCCATTCTTGCTTAAGCTTTTGAGCCTATTTTCATGTTGTTTTGAGCTTAACTTTCAACTAGAAAAAGTTTTCTTTTTGTGTGCTTAAAATAGTTGTTTAAGGTCACTTTTTCGTTTGGGGTGACTTACTCCCTCTTAGGCTTTGTTAGGCCTTGTTTTGAGCCATCCCTTTAGGCTCTTGCTGAACCCTTTGCATGACCTTTCTACCACTGAAATCCAGAGGATTTTCAGTGGTGGAAAGGTGGTCTTGCTGTCCTAAATAGGAGAGGGTCATCCCCTCTCTTTGTATTTTGTTTACTAGCATCATTTGCCTCATTGTTTGAGCACCTTTGATAAGCTTGTGTTGGCTTGTTCTTAGCATTTATTTGTGGTTATTTTGCTGAGGCATACCACTGTTTTTACTTGCTTTGGTCACTCCATGCATGGTTAATACACTTGTAGTGTAAATCACACACACTAGCTTTGTATGCTTCATGAAGTAGCATATATTTCTAGCCTATGTTGTGTCCATTTCAGCATGTCCTTGGGCTTGTTTTATCATGTCATACCTTTGTTTAGGTTTGGTTTGGTTAGCCTTCGCATGCTCCATGCACTTGTAGTGCATTTCCATGAAATTGCCTAACATGCATCATGTTGTGACACGTCATTCGAGCATGCTTTTGGCTTAACTTCATGAAGCTTTTGTCCATGTTTTAACATGCTTTAGCTCTGATTTTGGTTATTTTGGCCATGCATGACTTGTTTTGTATAGCTATAGCTCAATCTAGCTTGTTAGCTTTGTACACCAAGTCCACTAGCATGCTCTACTTGGCCTATTTCAATGATTTGGCATCATTCATAATATGATTTCAATACATATTTCATGTCCATGTAGTCACATTTGTTGCTCATTCAATGCGTTGGAGGGTTTCCCCCTTTATGTCTTAACATGAATCATGCCTTATGCCCTTCATGCTAGCACATTTTGGCTTACTTCCATGCATGTTTTAGACTCATTTTGACATGTTCTAGGACTGTTTTGGGTTGCCTTAATCACATGCTTCATGTTTTGTATACTTGTAGTACAAGTGCTCTTGTTTGCTTCAAGCTTTGAGCACCATTGCATACTTCATTTGTGTTGTGTACGTGATTTAGCATCATCTAGCATGATATTTCAGAGCTTATAGCATGCTTATGTTCCCACTTCATTCATGCTTTGAATGCCTTCAAGTATTGTCCATGTTTACCTAGCTTATGGCCTTAGCTTGCATGCTTGCATGCCTAGGCCTTTTGGCCCTTATCTCAACATGTTTAGGTCCTTGTTTTGACCTATTTAAGCTCTGTCCATGCTTAGTTCATGCATTTGTGCCGTGTATTGCATACCTCCTTAGTAGTCCTCTTCACTAGCCTTCATGCCTTAGGACTCTTGCATGCTTTACTTATGTTGTTTGAATGATTTGTCATCATTTCTTGCTTCATTGCAGTGCACTTAGTGTTGTTACACTTCCACTTTTGTCACTCATTGAGCACTCTTGAGAGTTGTGCTCTTTCGCCTCTTTGATGGCCAATGCATTGTGCATGCATACCTTGCTTTATGTGACTTCATTTCATCACTTATGGCCACTGATTTGGGCATGCTTGAGGTCTACCCTTTTGGTTTAAGTCCATTGAGTATACCATGTATATTGCATTGAGCATGCCATGCTTGGTATATTACATAAGTTGCCCTTGTTGCATTGCATTGTGCATGCATGCATTGCATTGTGCTTAGAACCTTATGATTGCCTTGCATTGAGTATGCCACCTAGTTCCTAGCATTTAGCATTGTGTATGCTAGTTGTTACATGCTTTGGCATTGTGCATGCCATTAGCCTTGTTAGGTTGTTCGTATTGCATTGCATGTTTGCATGCTTAAGTCATATTGCATACTTGCATGCTTGAGTCGCATTGTGTATGCCATGCTTGCTTGCATTGTGTTTGGAATAGGCGTTAGTCCAAACACGGGAAACGAGGAACGTTTCATACTTAAAGTGATGAAACGTGCCTTAGTTCCCGATCGCCGATGCTCTTGATCATCCATGATAGAGTTTTAAGCTTTATGTGTTTACTTGTACATTCATTTTGATATTGAATTGTGCAACTTCACCTCTCGGCCATCACGCATGAAAATGCGCGATTGGTGGCCCGAGGGTCGAGAACTACACTCCCTTGAGTTAATGACATGATAGGGAGGGTGGTTGTGCACACATATCTTGCAAATACATTGCCATGCCCTTTCTTGCTCTCTATTGCAGCAAATTACACTTCAGCAGCAACAACTGATCGGCCAGCCAAAAAAAGTAGTTGGCCAACCACTTTTCTTGGTTTTCAACAATCAAAAGTGGTCGGCAGGGGTCTGGAGAGACCAAAAGTGGTTGGCCACCCTCCCACTGGATTCCCAAGGTGGATTTTCAGCTTTCTAGAGCTTGGTGCAAGTTTATGAGAATGGATGAAAACAGAGGCAAATCGGGGCATCGCATTGGATTTCCGAACGAGGCGACCGAACATGCATCCAGTCCTCTACCTCTGAGGCTTCTGATTTATTGCTTTCCTTAGCTGCCATGCTTAGATAGCTAGGTTTTGCTTTGGTCTATACCTTTAATAGTTAATGCGTTAACTTTTCAATCCGTTTTGTAATAATTAGTTAACTAGGATTAGTTAATTAATTTGTTGTGTAATAATTAGTTTAATTAGCTTAGATTAGCTAGTTAACTCTTTATTCGGTCTCTCCCTCGAGAGAGTCAATTGTTGTAATAAGCGTGCGTGTGTATGATGCATGTCTTCCCATCCCCATTTCTTTCTCTCTTTTACGTAAACCGCTTACGATGGTTAGTTTTAGGGCACGTTTCATTTAGCATACCTTATGTTCGCATGCGTGCATCCATTCATCTATATTGCATGCACCAGGCTCGGCGCATCATACTAACTGCATTGTATTTCAATTCCAATTTGAATACATGTACCAAGTTGCATCTCACATGACATTCTTAGGATAGCCGAGCCTATCTTAAATGCATTTTCGCATGTGTTACATTAGCCATTCTAACATGAACTAGGATCGTGCATTGATTTCTAACTAGTTTATTATTTTGGTTCGGAGTACACTGTGAGTGTTCACGCTTTAGCATACTGCATGTGTGTTAATGTCGCCATGAAAGCATGCTTACCATGAGGCTATTTGCTTATGTGGTATAACTATCTGAATGCTTGTGAGTGAAGGTTGGATTACTTGAATTGGGACAATTTATCGAAATCCGCATTTTAGCCTACTTGCGAGTAACAAACTTCAAACTATTTTCCAAACAAATGGATATGCAATGCTTTGTTCCAAATTAGGCGATCTAGTCTATACTTGTTTTGTTGTGCACATCACATAGTAATTCTAGCTAATTAACCAGAATAAGAACGCATGTGTTTTCAAAAACTCGATATCATGCTTAGTACAAGCCGATCTTTGATCGGGCGAGCGGGGGTGCTCATTAAATGACCTTCCCCAATCGTACCCAAGTTCCCGAGCCGAGGCAACTTTGGTGATGACAGACACGTGGCCTTAGGCACGAGTCAGGGTTTCCTAAATTTCCCCAAAATAAAATATTTAGGTGGCGACTCTGTATCTGGCAAAGCAGTCCATGTTTGACACTTCTTTACAAAAACCAATTTTCTAAAATGATTTGTCAGATTTGGACTCTTTGGTGATTTATCAATCTCACATCGCACATTATGGGATCAGATTAAGAACCGTGACATTTGAGTCCGAACTGTAGTAAGTAGAAGCCCTGATCCGAGCGCGTCTACAAGTATGTGTCAAAGTAATCAAGACCTTCTTTTTATCTATATCCTTTGATCACAAGTCTTGTCTTGTATTTGCCAATTGATCCATTTGCTTTCATTTTTCTCTTGAAAATCCACTTGTACTCAAGAGGTTTACAACCTGGTGGCAAATCCACCAATTCCCAAGTATGATTTTCCAGGATGGATTCAACTTCACTATTTACTACTTCTTTCCATAAAAGATCCTCAAGACTGGACATAGTTTCTTTAAAAGTTAAAAGCTCATTTTCTAACAAAAATGTTAGAAAATCTAGACCAAAAGATTTTGAGGTTCTAACACGTTTACTATGTCTAAGTTCCTCTCTCTCATTTTGATCTATCTCTTTCTCTTGTTCTTGATCTTGTCCTTGATCATGACTAGCAATAGCATCATAAGATCTTTTATTAGTACCAGTCACTTGTCCAGTCTTATTTGGAAACATATGTTCAAAGAACGATGCATTTCGAGATTCAATAATAATTTTTACATGCATTTCGGAATGTTCTGATTTATAAATCAAAAACCGATATGCACTACAATTCATAGCATAACCAATGAAATTGCAATCAATAGTCTTAGGACCTATCTTAATCATTTTAGGACTAGGAATAGCCACTTTCGCCAAGCACCCCCACACTTTTAAGTACTTGTAGGATGGTACTCTCCCATGCCACATTTCATAAGGTCTTTGATTTACTTTCTTTCGAGATACTTTATTAAGAATATAATTAGCAGAAAGTATTGTTTTCCCCCACAAGTTCTGAGATAATCCAGAACTTATTAACATGGCATTCATTATTTTTTTTAAAGTTTCATTTTTCCTTTTCGCAATTCCATTTTGCTGGGGTGAGTAAGGAGCGGTGGTTTGATGAATTTTTCCATGTTCTTTACAAAACTCACCAAAAGGTGGTTCATATTCACCACCTCTATCACTTCTTATTTTTTTAATTTTCTTACCAAGTTGATTTTCTACTTCATTCTTAAATTGAATGAAAGTTTCCAAAGCTTCATCTTTGGTTCAAATTAAATAAACATAACTATATCTAATATAGTCATCTATGAAAGTGATAAAATATTTTTTCCCACCTCTAGTTTGAATTGATTTAAAATCATAAATGTCATTATGAATTAATTCAAGTGGCTCTGTACTTCATTCAATTGAGTGAAAAGGAGTTTTAGTTAATTTTGTCTCAATACAAATTTCACATTTATGATTTAAATCAATGTCAAATTTAGGTAAACATTCCATATTAATTAATCTACACAAAAATCCAAAATTAACATGTTCTAGTCTACCATACCACAAATTTGAAAACTCAAGTAAGTAAGAAGAAGATATATTCTTATTAATAACAAAGGGGATAGCAGTCATTACATTTATTTTGAAAAGGCCATCAGACATGTAACGTTTTCTACATGCATCACATTCTTAGTAAATACAAACTTATCACTTTCAAACACTAGCCTAAACCCATTTTTACTCAATAGAGATCCGAAGACTAGATTCTTGCGAATGTCCGGTACATGCAGCACGTTGTTGAGAGTGAGCTTCTTTCTAGATGTCATCTTTAGAATAATCTTTTCTTGTCCTTCAACTTTAGAAGTTGAGGAGTTGCTTATGAAAAGTTGTTCACCGTTTTGAACATATTTTTGTCGGCACAGATGTGGCGAATAGCACTAGTGCCCACGCACCATTCTTTAGGATTTTCGACAAGGTTTTCCTCAAAAACAACTGCAGAAAGATTTATGTCATCTACACTATTGGAAATTTTGCCCACTTCGGTCATATTGGCTTGAGCAAACTTCTTGCTTGATCTTCTTTTGCTTTTGCCCTTGCTACGTCAATTTTTGGCCCGATATCCCTCTTTGTCACAGATGTAACATTTGCCATGAAGCTTGTACTTCTTAGTTTTCCCTCCTTTAGAGCCTTGTGCGGAACTTTCTCCAAAATACTTCCGTTTCTTTACTTTTGGAGCATGTTCCACCATATTTGCCTTAAACTCCATTGGATGCTTACCAGCCCGTTTCTCTAAATTGTGGTTATCTTTCTCAATCCTCAAACGCACAATCAAATTTTCCAAAGTCATTTCTTCGCACTTGTGTTTGAGGTAGTTTTTGAATTCCTTCCAACCTTGTGGTAATTTTTCAATTAAGGCAACAACTTGGAAGGATTCACTGAGAAACATGCCTTCTACATGAATGTCATGCAAAATAAATTAGAGATCTTGAACTTGGCTGATCACAGTCTTAGAATCAACCATCAGAAAATCTAGGAATTTGCCAACCACAAATTTCTTTGAGCCCAAAGTTCCTTTGCCGTCTTGATAGAACTGTAGACGTTGTACAATGTGTCAAGTCCGTTCAAGATGTAGTTCCGGCAAAGGAAATCAACATGTTTCCAAGCATCGATTACAGCAACAACTTGCCGATCGGTTTTATTATCTTTTAGAGTAGGAGCATTCTCACAGAGAAAATGAACCAGGTTTAGAGTAGTACGATAGAACAGCATTTTCTGCTGCCATCTTTTAAAATCAGTTCCTAAGAACTTCTCTAGCTTTTCACCGCGATTGATTGGCACAATCACAAGGGGAGAAAGAAGTAATGGCAGTCACCATACCTGTACTTGTTTGAGCATTAGTTTCGGTAGTCATGAATTCTAAATTATAAAACAAAATTAGAATTAGAATTTTATACTACACAGAAAATTAAACCACAAACATAAAATTTAATTTTGTAAAAATAAAAGAAACAAGAATTGTAACTTTTATTTCCAATTAATTTGAAAATAAAATTTTATTTAAACAAATTAATTCCACACAAAAAAGTATTTCTGTTATACTTCAAAATTTAAAATATTGAAAACATAATTTTAATTAATGAAAACTGAAAAATTATTTCTGAAAACCAAAATTAATTTCTGACCAACTTCACAAATAAATATTCTGAATTGTTAATGACTACCAGTTTATTACCACTAGTTATCAAAGAAAATAAACAGTATATTACTACTATTTGTCAAACAGTATATTACTACTATTTGTATTTTTCAACCAGAATATTACTTTGTATAATCACAGAAAATAATTTATGTAAGAAGCAGAAAGAAAGAAAAATAAACAAATGAAAAAATTATGTATATACAAAATAATTCAAATCTATATTAAGATTGTTGGAACAATCTTCTGTATAAAATAAATAACTTGAAACAAATCAAACAAATAAAATAAATTACTTACAGAATTTATTTATCAAAATGAAAAAGTACAAAAATAGATCAAGTCGAGTGTGTGACACTCTGTCCTTAAGACAGATTCCTCTCGCTTCGGTACTTACGGATAAATGGCGTTTATCTCTCAGGATACAATAATCTTTACACAAATTATAGTAGCACTTCAAACAAAATGTACGACGAACAAAACTTGTGTTCTATAATCTCAGAATTTTCTCTAAAACTAGTATGAAGAATATATGTATTGAAGAGAGAAAAATTGAAGGAAATAAGAAAATTTCGAATCTCCAAACTGCTAGAAATGGTGTGGTATTTATAGGCAGATAGGCGACCTTTAGATCTGTCCGAACAGGTATAATTTGAATGTGCAAAATTCAATTTGAACAGATGTAGAATTCAAACTGTGACAGTTTGAATCTGTTTGAAACAAAATTGAATCTATCTGGTGCTGGCAGTTTTCAATCTGTTAGAACAGTTTAATCTGTTGGGAATTTCGGACTGGAAAAGGCACAATTTTTTGGACAGAAAATTTAAATTCAAATTTGGTGCAAATTTTGAATTAATTTCATTCAGAAAAAATAATTTTCCAACAAGAATTTTTGGAAACAATTCAAATAAATTTAGTCTAAAAAATTAATGTAAGGACCCAACCCACAACCTGGCCGGTCGAACAACAGCAGCGGCGACACGCACGTGCGTATGGTGGTTTAAACCAAGGCTCACTTTATCCATAACTCCTCCCTTCTACAAACTTGGGATGCCTCTTGGAATCCAACCCAAGTGTTGCCACCTAAAACTTATATACACACATAAGTTCTCTTTAAGGCCAAGCTTGCACTACTAAAAAAATCACTTTTTGTGACCGCTATAAACCGTCGCAAATAATAAAAAACAGTCGCAAAAGACTTTTTGCGACGGCCCATGCGACGGCAAATGGGGGTCGCGAATATGGGGGTGGCAAATACTTTTTGCGACGGCAAAACAACGGTCGCAAATTATTTGCGACCACCTAAACTACTTATGGCGACCGCTATTTTGCCGTCGCAAAAAACAAAGAAAAACACTAACATGATCTTTGGCGACCATCTTGTTACCGTCGTAAAAAATTAAAAATAAAAATAAAAATAAATAAATGAAAGTGTAGCGTTAAGCACTCTAGGAATAACAATGACAAGAATTCAGACAGTATAGCATTATAGTTTCATTGAACATTCTATTTGAGTCTCAAAATTTGAGCTACATGTAAAAGTTATTACAACTAAAAACTTGAAAAAAGTTCTTTTATGAAAAAAATACAATCTAGAACTGGCCAATCTTCTCATTAATTTTCTTGCTCGGGTGTTTCTCACTCTATCAATGAACTGGCATAACACCTTGCACCCATATTCATCAAAATAATTTCAGCAAACACTTCCACTAATGCTTTAGCAACCTATAATTGATGCCAACCAAAATGTCACAAGCAACAAAGATGAATTATTTCACTATAAAGGTGAGAGCAGAAGTTCTTCCAGATTCATGGGGTTAATTTTTGGAGCGCATGTGCATGTGTAAGCAAGTGCACACATAATTATTCTATGTCAGATGAACATAAGAAAGACTAGAAAATATAACCAAAATTCTGGTTATCAGAACAAAAACAAGTGAAACAAGAGGGATTGCGGGAACTATAATATGTATAATAGAACTACTAGTGTAATCTATTGCCAAATTAAAAAAACCAACCTTTATTGGGTTGATCCTCATTTCCCTCAGAAATTCCAAGTTATCAACCTGAAAGCTAAGGAACTTCCTGTCAATATAGCACATAAGAGTAGAATCTCAAATGCATACTATAACTAAAATTACATAAGCTAATGTGCAGCTGTCAAGGTATGTATATAGCTTCGCTAGAATGTATAAATATCTGGCTAATCTAAAATTTGTCTATAGAATTTTACTAGCACATAAGAGTAGAATCTCAAATGAAACGTGAAGCCTTTAGTCAGAAAGTCAGGCTTTAGCTTTTCCCCTTCTCAAATAATGTATCATCAAAGATTATAAATGTGGTCACTTAGCCATTATCTGCACTTGTTGCATGAATCACATTGCATATACTGATTTACATAGAGCACATATCCAATCTTAATATATCACACTAGAAAACGGATATCAAAAAACGAACCTGTAGCATTCCAAACAGGTAGTCACCACATGTGACACCTGGTTCAAGCTCCCAATCATGGCCAGGGGGTCTATCACGAAGCACTTCAATGAATGTTGCAAAGAAGTTGTGCACACCCTCCCTCAGTTGTTGGATATAGCTGTAGAAAAGGACATGGAAGGCTTAATCATGGTCTAAATCTGCTGCAGACATATGAAAAAGTATTACACGATAACAAAAACTCACGCTTGCTGATCTGTGCTCCCTTTGTTTCCATAGACGGTAAGTCCCTGATTCACCTGTTGAGGTAAAACAGGGGAGGTAAGGACTAGCATAACTGATCAAGAAGTCAACGTCACCACTGTGAAAAGAGGGCCTGAAACATCTTTATTAAAAGCATGTTTCCACTTAGGACAAGAAAGGTTTAACAACTCATCAAAAACTCAAAATTTAAAAGCCAAAGGAAAAACACCAAAGTTTCTTCTACTATGATTAACAAAGGATAATAGTGGCTTAAATCAGTATATCTAAGCAATAGAAATGGGTGAATGGATAAAGATGCATGAATCCTTCTACATCAAAATGTCCACACATTGAAAATCAAGGATCAAATGCTGTTTTAACACTTGGTAATTGATAGCCAGCAGTCCAATTTCTAATTGAATGAATATGAGAAAAGGTACGAGGGTAAGAAACCAGATTTCTAATATCAACTTCTACTTTCCAGTAAGGAAAAAATTGGAGAAAAAAATCTATTACAAGACAAATTTGGTTTAGTAAGAGATATCAAGATATAGTCAGAGCAAAGAAAATGACATGAAGCCCAAAGTAGCTAGAAGACTTGTAATAAAATTTATGCATGTCACCTAGTTAGCCAGATGTGGTAATAGCAATAGTAAAAGTTAGAAAGTCCACCCTAAAAACCAAAATATATTTAAGATGCCTCCAAAGAATAGATCAAAGGAATAATATTTCCTCAAACAACGTTATGACTCCATTTGGCTGTTTCCTGAACCACTGCCAAGTTGAAACTATAATGCCAGGGTGGAAATGGCCGTTCTACATTAAATAACCTTAGTCCACATTCACACTTTTTTAGTTCTCACCAGATACATGGCAATGCTTCAATGTAAACAAATCTAACGCCAGTTAAATAGATAATGACATATGAGTCATCAAATCTTATCCTCATTTAAATTTCAAGCATACCATATTTCAAGCATGCCATACAAACAAAAAGGGTTGACATGAGATGGTAGAACATACCCGATTACCATCCAGATCAAACTCCTTCCCAATTGATTCCATGACCAGCTGCTGTAAATACCTACTAAATAATAATAGGCTATCCTTGTAAGGAAGAACAACCATATCCTGTGCAAATTCAAAAAAACCAAAACATTAGTGTGTTTGGTTTCAATTTTCTGGATTCAATTTTCAGAAAATTGAGTTTTTTGTTTTTTTTTGTTTTTAGTGAATGTCGTTAAAATTTTAAGCAATTTTTTTTACTTTTTTAGATGTACCTTACTTAAATGTATCCAAAAAGGAAAATATTTGTAAAAAAATATTTTAAAAAATCAATAAATACACAAGAATACAAAAAATATACTGAATTCTCGTTGTTTTTTTTTTTTGGTATTTAGTGAATTTTCTAAAGATTTTTTTCACAAATATTATACTTTTTAAGTGTATTTATGTTAGAAGTATCTAAAAATTAAAAATATTACTTAGAATATTAAAAAAGTTCAGTAAAATAAATAAATAAATAAGTAAAACAAAAAAATTTCAATTTTCTGAAAAGTGAATCTTGAAAATCCAAACCAAACAAGCTTAGGAGCGAAAATGCAATAAAACATAGTGAGACAGAAGGCAGAAAAAAAGACAAATTGAAGCAATACCTTGGATCCTACTCCATCAGAAGCCCAATACCAGCATAAAGCTAGCAATGCTGCAGGGTTATTCCTCACCTTAAAAAAAAAAATTAGAAACAAATTAATTAAATAAAATCCAAAAACGAGATTTTGATATTCTTTCTCATAATTCCTTATTCCTACTTTTCAGTCAATTATGCAATCTCACACCATGTTCACATGGAAAGTAGAAATGAAAAATGTATTCCACTATCCTATTTCAATTACAATAATGCTATAATGACCACATTTTCTTACCATGTTTTGTTACCATCTCATGTGCCAAAACTACATTGGTAACAAGCACAAGTGGCGAGACTCATTAAAACAATATAGTGTTGACACATAAGGTGGTTCAAAAATTATGGTAAGAAAAGATGGTTATCCTAACATTATTGTTTCAATTATCTTAGAAGGCATTAGAAAATCAATTCAAGAGATATGTCCTCTAAACATAGTGTTTATTTCCCCGAAAAAAAAGTACTGAAGTAGTTGGCAATCCAACTAAATTAAACATGCAGTTCTATCGATTGATCGCTCTCCGGTGGCTACAGCTCTATCAGTTCATCAAAAAGTGGATAAGATAAAACTCAAATCATGGTTGCATATACATGAGATTGTTAAACCCATACATATTTCTGCGACATGGTTTAGTGATGGCTGAACGAGATTGTGGAAAGAACACCATTCTTCTTCAGGGGCCAACACTAGTGCAGCTTTCATCTCATCAAAGTGTAAAAGTTGTTTCAGCTGATCAAGACGGAGCTTATCCTTTAAGAAGTAGACAAACGAATAAATTTTCGAATTCCATTGAGAAAGACAATCTTCCAGAAATTCAAGTGTAACAAACTACTTTACCTTGTAAACACGTTGCCAAAACTGAAATGCACAGAGGTTTGCCATAAATACCATTTCCTTTCTACCAGTTAGGGCAGTACTCTTATCATCTCCAGAATAATAGCAGTCAGTGTACTCTGCATACTGAAGAATATATGCAATTGATCAGAAAGAGGAATTGTTTGAGTAATCAAATGAAATAATGAAATTCTGAAGCTTAACAATTTAATAAATATACCAAAATTTCCTGCGCAAAAGGACGTAGAATAGGTAAAGGCTGTGTATCCATCAATACACCAAGTAGAATGCGATTCTATGCTAGAAATTGAAACTAAATGACATGAAATCGCGAAAAACAGAAATTGCAAGGAACAGAATTCCAAATAATATTGAAGGCGTCGATCATAAGAAGAAATCGCAAAGAACAGAAATTGAAGAACAAAAATCGCGAAGGGCAGATGAATGCATCGATCCAAACCCTAGCAAATGTATATACAGAAAGTATGCGAGAGAGATCAAGAGATATTGACAGATCGATAGAGAGAGGGAGAGAGAGAGATTCATACCGTTGTTCTTCAGACGACGATGGGCGAGCGAGAGAAAGAGAACGATGTCAAGAGAAGAGTTTGAGCGAGCCAGTGCCAGACTAGGGCAAATATAAATAAAAGAAAATAGGGAAAATAAAAACCTTGAAAAATGTTATCATATTTTTTGCTACGGTTAAATAGACGGTCGCAAAAAAATAGACGCAAAAAGTCAATTTTCTAGTAGTGTTGGCAAGTTGCCAAAAAGTCAAAAAGTTACTCAAAAAATTAAAAAGTTATCACTATTCACCAAAAGTCAAAAATTACAACTGCACAACTCCCAATCCTAATTTTTTCCTACACACTAATTTATACAATTTTTTAATACACATTTTTTCATAAAAAGTCAAAAAGTTAACCTAAACATTCATATTTTCTTCCTCAATTTTTTAGTCCAGAAAGATAAAAAGTGCACCTATTTAGGACACCCCAAACAACCCCTAAGTTTCAATGTGAGACAATCGATTTCAAGGAAACCCATATTTTACTTCTTTAATTGTTCATTCCATGAATTCGAAAATAACGTCACCTTCCCATTTATTGATAAATAGTTTTGACAAACCGTCTTCACTGTGTGACTTGCCATGCAACAAGAAATACGTCACCTCTTTGAACCAACCCCAAAAGACGTGTGAGACCCACTCAAATTTGAGTTCAAAATTAGTCCAAAATAAACCTTATAAAACCATAATTCTAACATTTCTAACTCTAGTTTTGAGTGAGCTTCTCTGAAGAATGGCGCAACTTCTTCAAACCAAGACTCCACTTTTTGCTCTATCCGACCAATTCTCAAACTGAATTGCTTGATGATCTTGGTTTAACGTCAAAACTAAAGATTTTATTTTAAATTGATGTTTTGAAGTAGCTCCAAACTCCATAGATCGATAGAGGCTTGTTCTGGACCATACCGCTAAGCCTCTGTTTGGCAAGATGGTTTTTAAGTTTTTTTGGCTATTTTAGCCACAAAAAACAAAATAGGCTATTTTAGCTATAACAAACAAAACATCACATCCAACCCATAATCATTACATTCTTCTCTCACAAAAAAAGTCAAAAAAGCCAAAAAGTCAAAAAGCCCTTCCCAAACCAAACTTTTTAGCCCAGGCTAAAATAGCCAAAAAAATCAAAAAGCCAAAAAGTCAACCCACTTCCCAAACGGAGGCTAAATTGATACTGCTAACTTATGATCTTCTCCAAAATTATGATGAAGTCACTATAAAAGCCCTCGTAATTCTATTTCAACGCTAGTAACATTCTTTAATTTGCCCCAAAAATATATATATATATATATATCTAAACTTTTCTCTCAATGTCAATGTTAATGTCAATGTCATACATATCCAATTTATTGAAACAAAAGTTTTACTTTAATCTACCATAACCCTTATTTATCTTATTTATCTTCCACTATCATATAACTTATTACTGTTGCCGTATTTACCATTCCTACCGTCTAATTTATCTATCTTATTACAAATATGATGTAAACTTGCAAAAAAAAGTTGTGCTAAGCACATTATTAGATAATTTAACAAAAAATGGACATATGTACTAAATTAATATAGCCTTAAAAACTTAGGGGTTTGTTTGAAAATATTAAAATTTTAGAGCTTAATTTGTTATAAGGTCACCGAGATAGTGCCACTTGTGCTTTTATTTATTTTATAAGATAATTTAACAAAAATGCACGGATCTATTAAATTGATATAGCCTTTAAAACTTAGGGCTTTTTGTTTGAAAATATTAAAAATTTAGCGCTTAATTTGTTATAAGGGCAAAACATGGAATTTTTTATACACTCATTAAGATTTGTTTAAAATAAAAATTGTCTCGTATATTTTTAAAAATTACGAATACCTTATTGTCAGAATTTGTTATTTAACAGAATTGTTAAAAAAAAAAAAATTCCCAATCATTCTATTATACAACAATGAAATTGCAGAATTGTCAATCGAAATATATACTACTAACTTCCTTAAAAACTATTAATTGACTTAATGGTTGATTAATAAAAGAGTATTTAAAAATTATTTTCAATTATTTCATTAAATAATTATCAAATTAAGGAAGACATAATTTTTTTATCTAATTAAAAATTTATTGGATCCTTCACCAATTTTGAGTTTGATCAAAATTTAAAAAGATTGAGGAGTGTGATGATATTTTTACTTATTGTTTCATTGGAAAAAAAAAAATTGAGATAAAAAAAGAAATTTTTAGAAAGATTTTAATAAAAATTAGGTTGGATAGATTAGTTTGGCAACTCATCAAAATAGTCTAAAAAGAAAAAATCATTAAAATATTTAAAAGTCAAAAAATATATAAAAAATTAAACATTTTCATATCTTTTTGTAAAAAATAAAAACGCAAATGATACTAACCATCTCTGTAGTTTGGAACTTGTGTCATTTTAGTCCATGACTTTTCAATTGTGATATAATTTGACCCTGAATTTTGAATTTTATTCCAAACAATGACAATAAAAAATGTTTTGTTTGCAAATTGTCTATTTCAATGTCAAATTCGTTATACAACTTATTTTAAATTGGTTAACTTGTATGTTGTTTAAAATGCAATTATCTTAATTGGTTATTTCGAACTCCCTTTTTAGAAAATTGAGTTTTTTATTTTCTTGTATATTTTTATTTTTACTGAATTTTTTTTAATATTTTACGAAATTTTTTAGTTTTTAGATATACTTAACATA
The DNA here is from genome assembly GCF_055761805.1 of Camellia sinensis. NCBI lineage: Eukaryota > Viridiplantae > Streptophyta > Magnoliopsida > Ericales > Theaceae > Camellia > Camellia sinensis. Next base: position 173,316,079 of record NC_138962.1, on the reverse strand, counting down.
AATACACCTAAAAAACATAATATTTGTAGAACAAATCTTTAAAACATTACTGAATACCAAAAATACAAAAACTCAATACATTTTGGTATTCTTGTGTATTTATTGATTTTTGAAACATTTGTTTTTACAAATATTTTATTTTTTTATTTATATCTAGGTTAGATACATTTAAAATAAAATAAAAAAATTGCTTAAATATTAGACAAATTCATTAAAAACAAAGAAAATACGAACAATAAAAAACCCATTGTTTAGAAAATTTGAGTTAAAAAATTGGAACCAAACAAGGTGAATGATATTTTTTTTAATGAATAATGCTAGAACTTTTTTTGTTATAAGTTTTGTTTGATTTGGTTTTCATAATTTTTTTTCAAATTTTTTTCTATGAAACTAAAAATTAAATTGGTGAAAAAAAATTAAAACACATGATTTTTATAAAATTTTATCTTTTGAGAGGGTAAAAATAAAAATTTTAAAATAATATTTATTTTCGTTAAATTAGTTTCTATTTTTTTAAAAGTTAAACATGACGACAACTTTGATGTCATTATCAAACTAATTTATTAATGTGTTTGGCAAGGGCTTTTTCAGGCTTTTTTGGCTATTTTAGCCACAAAAAATAAAATAGGCTATTTTAGCCATAACAAACAAAACATCACATCCAACTTATAATCATTACATTCTTCTCTCACAAAAAAAGTCAAAAAAGCCAAAAAGCCAAAAAGCCCTTCCCAAACCAAGCTTTTTAGCCCAGGCTAAAATAGCCAAAAAGCCAACCCACTTCCCAAACGGAGGCTAAATCCAAAACTAACAATATTTTATATATTAAACATATCGATTAGATATTAAAATCCCAATAACCATCTATTGCATGATAACTATCCAAAAATATCTATTAAAAACAAATACAATCATCTATTACATGGTAATCATCCGAAAATATCAACAAAAATAATCACCCATTACATAATCATCATCCAAACACACACTAAAAATTAATCTGGTAAAAAACTAAAAATATAAAAGATTTGTTATTTTTATATAATTTTATCTTTGGTAGGTAAAAATAATTTTTAAAAATTCAAAAATATTTCTTTGACATTTATTTTTTTCAAACTAATTTATATTTTATCAAGTTGATGACTTTGTTCTTGAAATGGAGCAATGGTGTCTTCAATTGTCCTTATTTGAAACAAGATTTAAAATTCATAATTGAATGTATCACAATTAAAATGTCAAGTATCAAAGTGACACAAGTTTGAAACTACATAGACCGGTAGCGTAATTCGTCCAAATTAAAAAAATAATAAAAAAAAATAAAAAGCATTCCAAAATATTCTAGTGAAAATACCAAACTGCCACTAAAAACACGTGTTTCCAAACTCTTCCTAAATCAAACTTTTTCACCAACATTCGTTTGGGAAATAGGTTGATTTTTTTTTACTATTTTAACTTGAGACTAAAAAGTCTTGTTTGGAATAAATTTTTTGACTTTTGTGAAAGAAAAAATCAAATAATTATAAGTTAGATGTGATATTTTATCTTATTGAAATAAAAAGTTTATTTTATCATTTTATGGCTAAAATAGTCTCAAACCCAATCCAACCCAACCCTTCTTCCCAAACGAGTGCTAAGGGAAATTTTATTTCCATACATTTATTTACTTCAGTGCACATCAAATCTCAATACACACACTTATAAATTTGATTAGATATTATTTATCTTATTCTACCTACTACGTATTTTAATTAAAACCCTTAACTCAAATATTTCCACCGAAACACACCCACACAACCACTAGAAACTGGTAGTTCCTTCACTGCTCTTCTATAGCTTCTGGTGAACCAAGCCATGGATCTTTTACACTTGCCGGAAACCAACAAAATTCTGGCGACACTTCCCGGTGATGTTTGGAGTAATCATCGCCGTGTCAATTGCACTCTCACATTCCCCTCCAACACCGCCCTACTCGAACAAGCATCTAGGTTTTCTTCGCTTCCGCCGCCGATAAATTGTTGGAGACGAGCTCAATTCCGTCCAATTCAAGTCCTAACTCGCACAAAGTCAAACAAGAATCGGTTGTTTCATACTTAAACACCAATTCCTTTGATCCAATTGTTCCCAGCCACAATAAAAAAAAAAAAAATCAGCAAAGCAAAAAGAGCCAGAGAATTAAGTTTTGATAATTCGGTATTGGTTTTTCGAATAGAATTAATTTTTTTCGATTGTTAACTTTTGAAAATTTTCTAAAATTTCAAAACTTGATTTTCGAATGTACTATTTTTTTCAATTCGGAAAATGTTTTTCGAATAAAAATAATAATTTAGACAGTTGATTTCTGAAAAAAAATAAAAAGTCTTGGCATTGATTTGCCCAATGAAAATCGTGAAAAATAATCAGTGTGTTTGGTTTGAGTTTTCTGAATTAAGTTTTTTGAAAATTGAGTTTTTTGATTTTCGTAATCTTTTATTTTTAGTGAATATTTTTAAAATTTTAAATATTTTTTTTATTTTTTTAGATGCGCCTTAGTTACATGTATCTAAAAAGTAAAAAATTTGGAAAAAAATATTTTAAAAAATTAATAAATACATAAAAATACAAAAAATATATTAAATTTTTATTTTTTTTTTGTATTTTTGGTATTTAGTGAATTTTAAAAAAAAAATTTACAAATTTTTTACTTTTTAGCTGTATTTATATTAAGGCCTCGTTTGGCAAGAGGCTATTTTAGCCAATTAGCCAAAAAGTTACTAAATTAGCCAAAAAGCTAACAACCCATACCAAAAAGTCAAAGATTCTCTTTTCTCTTTACTTTTTGCACATCTTTTCGTAATTAGCCAAAAAGTCATCCCAAACATACAAGTTTTTTTTACCTACCTTTTTAGCCAAATAGCCAAAAAGTTACTAAATTAGTATGTTCCCAAACGAGGCCTAAGTGTGTCTAAAAAGTAAAAAAATTGTTTAAAATATAAAAAAAATTTAATAAAAACAAAAAAATACAGAAAATAAGAAAGTAGAATTTTCTGAAAATAATTTTATGAAAACTCAAAAAAAATTACTCTCGGAGTCACCGGAAAAAGTTCCGTAACTGTAGTCCATACAATAAGGATAGGAATGAGCATACATATACAAGGAGTTCATAAAAGAATCGTCGGTGATGAGAGTTTTTTTTTTTTTTTTTGAACGAGTCGGTGATGAAGGCTGGAGTCAAGTTTTTTGTTTATAAAAATATGTACTCATTCATCAAGATGTGTATTGAAATTTTTTATTTTTAAAAAATGTGTATAGAAAAAATTTGAATATAATATTAAAAGTGTATTTTGATATTCATTATGATCATTTTATTTTAATGTATAATTATCATTAAAATAAAATTTAATTAAATATCTGCATAGAGTTTCTCTGACATTAATCACTCTGTTTGATTAAGTATAAGAACTGTTTTTTTTTTTTTTTGGGGGGGGGGGGGGGTTTTCAAAAATAACATTAATATGTTAATATAGTTAAAAGCGGATTAGTAGCTACTAGACCACACTGACACAGGTACAAGATAGAATGACTGAAAGTGAACACTTTGATTATGAATCAAAAAAGAAAGGGAAGACTTTGATCGAACGTGAATGAGTTAAAATGGGCAAGAAAATTGTGGGAAAGTTACATAATACTGTTTGGAGAGCATGGAAGTCACAAGAAAGTGTTCGAAAGTTTGACGCTGCCATGTGTAGAAACAAAGTATGAGAACACTGTATAAGCTAATCAATTTACAGAAACGTGAATTTGGCGGTCCAGAAAGGGTTTTACTATGCTTTCTCCACGGTATGTTGGATTCATGGACCCAAGTCAATTCCCTTCAATTTCAATTACATACAATCATGCATGTCTATAGCTGTGTTTAAATATATTTTCATATACTAGTGGTACGTATAATTTAAATCAATAAAAATAAAATCGAATATTTACTATATATATTGTATTTGATTTGAGTGATAAAGAGTTTTTTTCATTATACTATTTGTCCATAGTTAGAGTCTCATGTCAATTATTTGTCTAATAGCTTCTTTTCTTTTCTTTTTTAAATGACAAAACGGAAGCTTAGTATTAAAGTGAAGGATAACTAAGGGTATCTCTAATGTTGTGTTTGGTTGGGGGATTTGGGGAGAGGTTTGGAAAAAGAAATGGAAAAGGTAGGTGAAATGTGAATAAAACATGCCTATATTTCACCTAGTTTCACACACATTTTCCCTTCTTTTTTTCCAAATCCCTTAACCAAACACAGCATAAATGTTTACCATTTTGATGAAATCATTGGAGAGAAAAAAGCTGTCCTTTTCCATCAAATTCAAATTTGGTGATGAATTTAGTAAATGGTTGGAAATGGCCTAAGGTATTCCCTTTATTAATAATATAGATAAATAGATATGTACTTATACATGTGAGTCAGTATACGATAATTAGAAGTGATGGCATGTGCACATGATCATTTTATTTCAAAAAAAAAAAAAAGATCGTAAACTATATGATTGAATTTGGATTAAATTTGGAAAAATCTGAAGTTGAGAAATTTGAAAAAAAAAAAAAATTAAAAATTGAATTTAGGACATAACACCCTATAAAACTACTATAAGGTATTTTGGAAAAATCTTAAAAATGAGACGTCAATATCAATTCTAGTTTTTATATATATAATATTTTAGATGGATAATGGATTGTGTAACTTGGTTGTGGATTTTCATATTTGGTGATTGGATATTTATATGATGACCAATATATTTAGGGTAAATTACAATGGGCTTTCTTGAAATTTATAAAAAATTACAATAGTAGGTCTCATAATTTTGACATAATTACACTCACTCCGTTGTATTAAAGCTAAAGAAATCAAAAGTGATGCTGATGGTACAAAGTCACACAGATACAAAGGTATCACTGACCTCACTTATCTAATATTCAATTATATTTAATTTAATAAAATAGCAATAGATAATTCATGGTGTAAGTTACTTAATCTTAAACATCTTTAGAATATATATTATTATTTTTTTTTACAGAAAAAAATGAGAGGAAACATTAAAAACATGTTGGGTCTAACTAAATCTGATTGGATCCTATTAAAAACTCCATGATCATTAAAATAATAACAAATTATGTATATATATTGGTTATTTTGAACGCTATTAGAAGTTATATTATACCATTTTCACTAAAAAGATGGAGAAAAAAAAAGGGTTGAAAATATGTCGGACACGATAATTTCAAGAATTGCATAAATCGTAAAAAATGAATCGATTGTGAATTGTGCGATTCACTATAAGTTCACTTCCAAAATAGATTCACTTATAGATTCGTATCAATTTTACAAAAGTTGTGAATCGTAACATTCTAACAAAGTTTTTGACACAAATCAAGGGACCCATTTACTTTACTCAAATTTCTATCTAATCAAAACTTGACTTGCAGGTGCTTTTACCTAAATTTTCCAAATTGTTCTTTACTCCAATTCCTAGCATCCACTCAAAACTTGACACTTGAAAATTTTACTAAAATTTGAATTTATCTATTGGAGTGCTTTATATCAAATGAAGCTTTTTACTCAGACTTCTACTCAATTTGAGTAAAGCATAAGGTTTGGAGATGGCCTCAAGTAGTGGTATAGAAAAAAATTGGTTGAATGGTATTACTCAGTTAGTTACATCAATGCCATTATAGTATAAGATAGTGTAATATCTTATATTGGCAATAACGACATTGCAAAAGTAATTTAAACTTGCTAAATTATATGTAAAACAAAACTTAAAAACATTAATATACTATTGCGTCTAAAAAACTAAAGACAGCAAGACAATGCAATTTTTTGTTCGATCGAGCAGAGAGAGAGAAAGGAAACAAAATGAGTCTTCACGTGAGAAAAAAATAATTGGTGACTTAACACTTAGAGCTTAGGCAACCATTGGTGAGAGAGAAGAGGGCAGTGGAGAGTTCTTTCTTTTTGTTGGAGACGGAGATGGTGGTTAAGGATGGCTTGCTTCAACGTATTCGTGGAGTTCCCGGTTGAATGAGGGGGCCATTTCACCTCTAGATAGGTCCTTCATTCTCCTTGGTTTGATAATATGGAGGTATCTAGCTATCTCTGCATCCTATGATTAGGCCTTGGGCTGTTTCATGGGAGCTGCATTGGTAGGTATGACAATGTTAGGTTTGATACATTTTCGGAGAGTCACATGTTTTTTCAAAGCCTCTTGTTCTCTAATATTTGTCCAGGTGGAGCCACCTCGAGGGATGGGCTAAACAACCTTAATGATCCCTCAACTATAGCCTCCAAGCCACGTAACTCGGTGTAAAGTAAATGATGCCCTATGCCACACCTCGATTGTCCCATGCTTTAGCTCATGTTGTGGTACCATGACTCGGAGCTAAGGCACCGAGTGCGTTAGCTGGCCAAGCTACCATACTTGGTGGTATATGTGCCCCATCTTAGGCTAGGCTCATAATCCTAGTGGAGATGACGCGGCGCTTGGCTGGCTTGCCACTGAGAGTTTCCTGAATATGATGTGGTGCCCATAAGGCTTTGCCACATGGCAACATGTATTTGAATACCCACAACATTTAATCATTTATAGCGAAAACTAGAAAAATATAAAAAGAGGGAAAAATGATTTTGAATGAAAACACATCCAAAGCACTTAGAGAAGTACAAGAGCAAAAAAATTATTCTCGCTTATATTTAATTTGAATAATTATTGTCCTCTATACAACAATCAATTCAACAGCCCAATTCCAAGAGCACTATTGAATGAAAAACAATTGAAAAATCATCGTGTATTCTGAAGGTGAGAACGAAAAAAAAAAATTTAAAAATAACATAGAAGGTTAAAAAATTACATTCTGAGCACTCATTTACTCATCCTCTCACCCAAAAAACCAAAAACAAAATATGGGAATTTTCCTTTCTCTTGTAAAATCAGAATAGAAAAAAAGTAAAATCTCAATCTGTTGGCTGCAACAGGAAATGAAAAACTGATCTTTGATGGAGAAGGGGTGGTGGATCCACGTTGGATATGCTGATATCAAGCAAGGTTCGGGATATCTCTTCCATAGAGAAAGGTATGCTGTAAATTTGCAAATTTATCAGCAAAAGTTGCTGTTACTAAGCAATTTTTATGTAAATGTCTTTTTTTCCTTTTTGGTGATGATTACCTTGAGTCCACATCAAGCAAAAAAGAGTTATTTGGCATGATTATTGAATCTTCTGCCATCAGTGCCCTCATTTTTCCAAGTACCTGTGGTCCACAAAGTGCAAAGAAGGTCTCAGATAACATTTCTGAATGTCTAACTCAACTGAGATACAATTATGTTACATATATATGTATTTATGTATTTCTTTTTGATATATATAAGTCAGTCTCTTTTATAAGCATTTCATTACAAATTAACCTTTGCAAATACTAAAATAGGACAAGGAAACAATTAGTACTTATTAAACAACTAAATTAGGTTTAAACACGAATTTTGTAGTATTCCATACCTGCATGAAACTTTGTTATTCGTGGAGATTCAAATATCTAAAGTACAATGTTAAAGAGGATTATTATTGTTATTATTTTCTTTTTTAATTGGTTGAGCAAAAGTGTAGAAGACATCCAACCACGATAGTAAAATGAACAAGCAGAGAGAATAACTTGAGGGGGTTGTTGATGACTCCTAAGACACTTAAGTGACATAGCTCCTTCTAGACAAGAATTGTGCCTCTACATTGCTTAATGTATCATCTAAGAGAAAGAGAAGTAAGCATCCATATGATAGCAAAAAGAGCATCCCAAATTTGCTTAATCGATTGATCAAAGTGGCAAGAACCCAATTCTTTATTCTTTGCCTTACCTATAATAATTCAATAATTCCCTTCCTCAATAGATAGTTCCCTCCCAAAGAGGACTTCCTTCTAAGGGCCTTCAAGTGCGATTAAGATTTTTACTTTATTGGCATTTCTTGACCATCCGTTATCTCTAAAGATGCCACACTCCTATGTCTCCACCATCCCTAGACAAGAAATATCTAAATTTTTAGCCACCCCAAAAGGAGGCCTTAGAATTGTTGTGCACCAAAGCTGAGATGGTCTTTGGTTAGCATAAAATGAACACTTTTATACTCCTTTATTAGTGAAGCCAAACAAAGAAGGCAAAAAGGTCACTGCCCTTTACATAATTTATTTCATGCATTTTTCTTCAAAGATATGAGCATTTATTCAGCCCATTATCAGTTTAAGGATCAATCACTTTCCAAGACCTATGGCTACTCTCTACATCTCAACGCTACCCCCTTCTTCTCCAAGAAAAAATCATTAGATATTGTGGTGGGCTGACTCAACTTAACCATTTGTTCCAATGAGCGATTATTAAATGACAAGCTCTCCAATTCAAATAGCTGGTCCTTCTTGCCCTCAGAAGATCCGTCAAATCTCTCCGAAGGTTTCTGCTTTGTGAGCAACACTCATTGGTATCCTAAAGAGTGAAAGGTGGGAATGTTAAACAAGCAACTGGATTGAAGTGATTATACTTCCCTTGGAAATCAAGCTTTACTTCCAACCATATAGCCTCTTACCAAGTTTCTCCACCATGGTACCAAAAATTGGTGGCCTCGAAATTACCGCCCCAAGGGCAGGCAAAAACTTATTGCCAAGTTGCTAAACACCAATGGAATTACCTTAAGCATCTGCCAACCTCACTATTTTACATTGTTCATATTTATAGCAGCCACAGCACTCATAGACAAAGGAGTGAGAATATATTTCCATTCCCCAAATAGAAAAAGTGTTATCACTTGCAAATTGATGATGAGAGATTGCAATTCTACTCTGCCAACGGAAAAAGTCCTCCCTAAAGAAAAAGATTCAGTTCTGGAAACCCTACAGAGGGAATTGCCACTGAAGTGAACAAAAAGGGAGAGAGGGGATGTAAGTAAAGTACGAAATTTGTTTTTATGCACTACCCACACACAGGTTACTTCACGATTAAAGAACTGAGCTGAGATTTAAGCCCTTGTAAACCATGCATGGGAAGAATGTATTTGATCTGTTTCTGTGTATTTATAACAATAATGCAAACTACATAAAATACTTACCTCTAAAGAGAATCCTTGGGTTCCGTATTTGTCATCCCAAAACATAGTTCCAATGCGATATATTTGTGGAATGCTCAACATCTAGTACAGAAAAAACATAATTCAGGGTTCACTATAAATTATTATTTTTGGATAAATAAGGAACAAATTTATTAAAATGAGAACATCAAGCTGATGCTAAAGAATACACCCTGTCCAACAACCGGGAAAACAAAAACTCAACCCCAGAGAGAATCAATAAAACCCAAAAAAGAAAACCAGTTTTAAGTGGCCTTTTGCAATGAAATTAGATGCTGTTCGGGTTTTGTTTGACTACTTTGAGTAGATTGATTGAGTTACCAGGCAGAGTTCATTTGTGATCTCGTCCAGTGATTTTTGAGGCTTTTGATGCAAAACCTGCATGGTTGAAGCATGTTCTTGTTAATTATTAATCCTTACTCAAGTTTGTCGGCTGATTGATCAGGGTTGAGAACATCTTACCAGAAATCCTACAGCTTGCCTTATATGTTGGAGTTCATCCCATGATGATCCAGCAAACTGCACATAAGATAATTGAAGTGTATATTTTTCTTATTTTTCATCATCTTGAACCTCATGCATTAGTTTGCAAAAAGGTTTCGTGTGTATAACCCTTTTACCTGATCTGTTGCTTTATTGCACCACTGTTCCAGTTCATGCAAACCAGCCTTTACATATTCTCCATTGCTGAATGAACAGCACTCACGCCGAAGCAATAAACTGCAAAATTGTAGGATGTTGAATTTGGATGCTATGCTTACTTTTTAGAGTGAATCTATTTCTTTCTAGAATCTGATTATATTTGAGTAGTAGGAGTTGAGTGAGCAGGAGTTGCATACCTGTTAAAAAGCTGGACATTTATGAATGAAAATACCTGACCAAAGATTTTCCTTGTGATTATGCAGGGGACCTGAAGAGACAGTAGTTAGCATCAAATATCTGGCTTCAAACATAAAATCAGGAATGATATGCTAGAAGATTTCTTCTCACATGATTTTCTGATAGGATGCTCAAGGTATGATCCAAGTTGTTGACAATACTTTGCCAGTGTATGCTTGATGCCTGTTGTTTTGCAACTATACTTGAATGGATATTTTTAGATGAACTTCTGATTGCCCTGGCTCTTGTCATTCTTGGTGCCTGTTAATGTTATTTCAGGATTTATCAAAAATTGGAGAGAAATTGTGAACTGTGGAATTTTACCTATATATAAGATTCTTACCTGAATGCACAAGTTCAAGAATGGACTAATCTCTTTCTTTATGCTATCACGGATCATACCATATATTTTCTCAACACATGCAGTCAGATGTTGCTTAAATAGTAGGGCGGGGTATTTAGCCTCTATTTTTGATTGTGCCGCTGTGTTTCCCTCCATTCCACTGTACCCACTGGAAATTCCCATGCCCATTGACGATGAACGGAGACCCTGATGTTTTATGTTAACATTATAAATCTTCAAATGGTGTTTGTGGCAACAAAAGTTATACTTGGAAGAGCTTACTTGTGCCATTCTACCAAACAAGGTTGTGGGTGAGGTTCGATTTCGATGTGAAGCCGCATTAGGTGCATTGCTTGCCTTGATTGTATTTCGTAGAAGAAACAAAAGGCTAGAAGTTGTTGAGAGCCAATATGCCAGATCCTTAATGTTATCCTGACTCTGCAATAGCATAATGCAGCAAATTAGTTCACTGGTCAAACAAACTACTGTTTTTATGGCCACATGGACCAGAGGTCATAATGGCATTTCTGGTACTTCTAAGATGGTTGGGAATGCTACCTCTATAGATGATCGGATTGTGTGGATAATCCTATCGAATATATTTGTCTTCTCTGCTTCAAAAGATCTCCATTGGAGAAGTGCTTTGTACACATTGCAGGCAGCAACAGGTATGCTCTTGTCAAACCTCTTGTCTTCCTTGAGGCACTTGATCAATACATCATGGTTTTCCTGGTTATAGGAAGGAATAAGAGGAAATGTGTGACATCAATAGACAATTAAATTTAAAACAAATCAATAAGATCGAAAGAAGCATTCTTATCCATTGGACGATTAAGCTTCCTAATTTGGTGCATATCCACAAAGGCTTTCCATCTTTCTGTTGTTCCAACCCACATGCATGAAAAACGTGGGAAGGCAACCAACCAAGTCAAGCTTGGCAGCCACCAACCCACATGCATGAAAAACGTGGGAAGGCAACCAACCAAGTCAAGCTTGGCAACCACCAACCCACATGCATGAAAAACGTGGGAAGGCTCTCCCACCTACTCCTTCTATGTATAAATAGAGACGGGAGGGAGAGGATGTTTTATATCAGAAATTGGAGAGTGAGAGCTGTGAGTTGAGTGAGTTTCATCTCCTCCTCTGTATTTGTATTTTGCTCCATTTTAGTGAAAATTCTCATTTCTGTCCGTGGATGTAGGCATTGGGCCGAACCACGTAAATATTGTGTTCTCTGTGTGTGTGAGATAATTTTTTCTGGGTGTGTTTGATCCTAACAAGTGGTATCAGAGCCGGTGTTGTACGTTTTTCGGAAAAACAGAGTGTTGTTCCAAAAACTTATCCAGAAATCAAAGTGGTAGAAATCTACTTTTGATCACACCACATTGAAGTACTCGACGAGACGAGCACAAAGGTGAAAACCGCGTTAAAAACAGAGATCGGAAGGCCTCTCACGCGCCACACGCGCCTGTGACGCCGTTCCCACGCATGACCACGCGCCGCACACGCTTTCAGAGGAAGAAGACGCGTGAGTTCACGCGCCGCACGCGCGCGCACCAAGCCGCCCGAGCCGGAGCCGAGTTGACCAAGCCGAGTCAGAGCGTTGACCGAGCCGCTGACGTCAGCAGAACCGGAGGAATAATCTGGTGCTTCTCAGGCGCACCAGACTCTGCCGATCTGAACCGTTAAAATTGTTTTGGCTTTTTCTAACCCATTTGAGGTCCGATTTGGGTGAGCCAATAGTGTTTTCAAACTATTTGGAATATTTCTGATACATCCGTACGGTCAGATTTTGCAAATAAGCTTTCAAAAATTTTCCGTCTTTCTTTTGACAATTCGAAGTGTTTTTCCGGCTAATTTGACCAGTCCGGACTCCACAGCAAAACTTGTTTTTCAGCCAAAGATCATTTTTGCATGATGGAGGAATCAATGTCGACTTCAGGCTCCATGATAAAGTTAAATGCTTCCAATTATGCCATTTGGAAGCCCAGAATGGAAGATGTCTTGTATTGCCGAGATTTGTTTGACCCCATTGAGCTTAATGGAGTTAAACCACCAACGAAAAAAAATGAAGACTGGAAGCGGAAGAACCGAAAGACCATTGGCCAGATCAGACAATGGATTGATCACAGTGTCTTCCACCATGTCGCCCAGGAGACTGATGCCTATGCTCTCTGGACAAAGTTAGAAGGCATGTACCAGTCGAAGACTGCTCGGAACAAAGCCCTCCTGATGAGAAGACTTGTGAATTTGAAGTTGAAAGGCGGTATCTCTGTTGCTGAACACACCAGTGAGTTTCAAAATTTGGTGAACCAACTAACAACTGTCAAAATGGAGTTAGATGATGAGATGCAGGCCCTATTGCTGCTCAGTTCTTTGCCAAACAGTTGGGAGACATTGGTGGTGTCCCTCAGCAACTCTGCCCCAGAAGGGAAACTGACCATGAGCATGGTTACAGATGCTTTATTTAGTGAAGAGGCAAGAAAGAAAGAAATGGGTGGAGATCAATCCCATGCCCTCATCACAGAAAATAAAAGCAAAGGTAGAGGCAGGGGCAGGAGAAGAAGCAAAAGTAGAGGACACAGCAGAGGAAGATCTCAAGACAGAGGGAAATCCAGAGAAGGTACGAGCCGGCCAAAGTTCAAATGTTACCATTGTGGCCAGGAGGGTCACATAAAGAAGTATTGCTATGCCTTGAAGGGAGAACAACAACAAGGCAATAGACAGCCAAAGACCGAAGATGGGACCACTGCAGTTACTATCTCAGAGGATATTGCATTATTCTCTGTTGAAGAAGAAGAATGCCTCCATATGTCAGACAACGACACCGAGTGGGTGGTAGATACAGCAGCTTCCTACCACGCTACATCCCAGAAGGAGTTCTTCAGTACGTACCAAGCTGGAGATTTTGGTACAGTGAAAATGGGTAACTCCAGTTTTTCAAAAATTGTGGGAATTGGTGATGTTCATATCCAAACCAAAGTTGGGTGCACGATGGTGTTGAAAGATGTCAAACATGTTCCCGATTTACGCCTGAATCTTATTTCAGGGATAGCCTTAGATCGACAAGGCTATGAGAACTACTTTGGCAAAGGCATATGGAAGTTGAAAAAAGGATCTCTCGTGGTAGCCAAAGGACAGGCAATTGGCACACTATACAAGACTCATATGGAGGTGAATTCAGATAGCCTCAACGCAGCAGAAGATGAGGCGTCACCAAATTTGTGGCACAAAAGGCTGGGTCACATGAGTGAGAAAGGGTTACAGATTTTGGCAAAGAAGTCACTTATTCCCTTTGCCAAAGATGCAAAATTAAATCCTTGTGACAACTGCTTGTTTGGGAAGCATCATAGAGTCGCTTTCCATTCATCATCCAGAAGACAATCAGAGTTGTTGAGCAGAGTATACTCTGATGTTTGCGGTCCCATTGAAGTGGAATCTTTAGGTGGTAGAAAATACTTTCTGACGTTCATTGATGATGCATCACGGAAGGTATGGCTTTATGTCTTAAAGACCAAAGCTGAGGTGTTCCAGAGGAGGAGATGAAACTCACTCAACTCACAGCTCTCACTCTCCAATTTCTGATGTAAAACATCCTCTCCCTCTCGTCTCTATTTATACATAGAAGGAGTAGGTGGGAGAGCCTTCCCACGTTTTTCATGCATGTGGGTTGGTGGCTGCCAAGCTTGACTTGGTTGGTTGCCTTCCCACGTTTTTCATGCATGTGGGTTGGAACAACAATTCTCCCCCTCCATACCCATATGCATGACTGACTTCTCACTTGAAGTCCATCCCGGCAATGTCTCTGCAAATTTCGAGTTTGTCTCTCGAGACCACCTTTGTAAGCATGTCCGCTGGATTCTTATCTGTGTGTATCTTGATCAGTTCCAATAACTGCTTGTCCATCACTTCGCGTATCCAATGATACCGAACATCAATGTGCTTTGTGCGAGAATGGTACATCGAATTCTTGCTCAGGTCTATGGCACTCTGACTATCACAATGTACCGTGAACTTTTCTTGCTTTAATCCCAACTCTTGGAGAAACCGTTTCAACCACAACATTTCTTTCCGGGCTTCCGCTGCGGTAATATACTCTGCCTCAGTTGTGGATAAAGCAACACACTTCTGCAGCTTGGACTGCCAAGACACAGCTCCCCCTGCGAAGGTGAACAGAAATCCTGATGTAGATTTCCTACCATCAAGATCGCCTGCCATATCTGAATCAGTATAGCCTTCCAAGACTGGTTTAGCATCTCTAAAGCACAAACACATTTTTGCTGTACCCTTGAGGTACCTCAGAATCCACTTGACTCCTTCCCAATGCTCTTTTCCTGGATTGGAAAGGAATCTGCTTACAACTCCAACCGCATGAGCAATATCTGGTCGGGTGGACACCATTGCATACATCAAACTCCCTACAGCGGATGAGTAGGGAATCGCCTCCATCTCTTGTCTTTCCTTCATAGAGGAGGGACAAGAATTCTTGCTCAGCTTGAAATGATTAGCCAGCGGAGTACTGACTGGCTTGGCACCTTTCATGTTGAACTTCTCAATCACTCGTTCAACGTACTTCTCCTGTGACAGCCACAACTTCTTGGCTTTCCTGTCACGCACAATACTCATGCCCAAAATTTGCTGTGCAGGGCCTAGGTCCTTCATGTCAAAGGACTGTAATAACTCCTTCTTCAGTGATCTGATTGTTGTGGCATCTTGTCCAACGATCAACATGTCATCAACATAGAGCAGAAGTATGATAAAGTTTCCACCGGGAAATGTCCTGACATAAACACACTGGTCTGCAGCAGTTCTCTTGTACTCATGACCTACCATGAATGAGTCAAACTTCTTGTACCACTGTCTCGGCGCTTGTTTGAGTCCGTAGAGACTCTTCTTCAATCTGCAGACTAAGTTTTCTTTCCCTTTGACTTCAAAACCTTCTGGCTGCTCCATGTAAATTTCTTCCTTCAGATCACCATGGAGAAATGCTGTCTTCACATCCATTTGTTCAAGTTCCAAATTCAAACTAGCTGCTAGTCCCAAAACTACTCGAATGGATGTCATTTTCACAACTGGCGAGAAGATTTCATCAAAATCAATACCTTTCTTCTGCCCAAAACCTTTGACAACCAATCGAGCCTTATACTTGACTAGCTTTCCGCTGCCATCTTTCTTCAACTTGAACACCCATTTGTTCTGCAATGCTTTTCGACCCTGGGGAAGTTTCACCAAATCATAAGTCTGATTCTTCTGCAAGGATTGCATCTCTTCTTGCATAGCTTGCTGCCAGCTACTCTTCTCCTTATGATTTTGAGCTTCTTGAAAACTTTCTGGCTCCCCCTCATCGGTAAGCAAAATATACTCAGAAGTAGGGTATTTGGTTGACGGCTTAAATTCTCTTGTTGATCTTCGTAACTGTGGACCAACAGTCTCTAGTAGAAGGGGTTGTGGCTCCCCCTGCTCAACACCCTCTGCTTCTGGATCTTCTTCTTCTAGAAATCCATCCTGCAACTCTACATCATTGACTGCATGCTGCGGTAACTCTTCTTCATCAGTGGCATGCTGTGATGGTGCAGGGTTTGGAATAATTTCTGAAACATCATCAACTTTGGGTTTGGCTGGTTGCCCAAAGTCTTCAAAGGTCTGGCCTTCTTGAAACACCACATCTCGGCTTCGAATGACCTTTTTGTGTTTCGGATCCCACAATCTATATCCAAATTCTTCATCTCCATAGCCAATAAAGATGCATGGAGTGGCTTTGTCATCCAGCTTCTGTCTGTGCCTTGGATACATGTGCAAATGCTTTGCACCCAAACACTCTCAAGTGAGAGTAAGAGATCTCCCTTCCAGACCATACTTCTTCTGGAATCTGAAAATTCAGTGGAACTGATGGCAATCTGTTGATCAAATAGCAAGCAACACGAACAGCTTCTCCCCAAAATGGCTTTGGTAGCTTTGTCATTTTGAGCATACATCTGACCTTCTCCACAATGGTTCGGTTCATTCTCTCGGCTACACCATTGTGTTGTGGGGTTCCAGGAACAGTCTTCTCATGCCGGATGCCGTGAGTAGCACAGTAGGCTTTAAATTCCTTTGACTTGTACTCACCTCCATTGTCTGTTCGGAGACATTTCAGCTTCTTTCCAGTCTCCCTTTCCACCATAGCATGGAATGTCTGAAAATGCTGGAACACCTCAGCTTTGGTCTTTAAGACATAAACCCATACCTTCCGTGATGCATCATCAATGAACGTCAGAAAGTATTTTCTACCACCTAAAGATTCCACTTCAATGGGACCGCAAACATCAGAGTATACTCTGCTCAACAACTCTGATTGTCTTCTAGATAATGAATGGAAAGCGACTCTATGATGCTTCCCAAACAAGCAGTTGTCACAAGGATTTAATTTTGCATTTTTGGCAAAGGGAATAAGTGACTTCTTTGCCAAAATCTGTAACCCTTTCTCACTCATGTGACCCAGCCTTTTGTGCCACAAATTTGGTGACGTCTCATCTTCTGCTGCGTTGAGGCTATTTGAATTCACCTCCACATGAGTCTTGTATAGCGTGCCAATTGCCTGTCCTTTGGCTACCACGAGAGATCCCTTTTTCAACTTCCATATGCCTTTGCCAAAGTAGTTCTCATAGCCTTGTCGATCTAAGGCTATCCCTGAAATAAGATTCAGGCGTAAATCGGGAACATGCCTGACATCTTTCAACACCATCGTGCACCCAACTTTGGTTTGGATATGAACATCACCAATTCCCACAATTTTTGAAAAACTGGAGTTACCCATTTTCACTGTACCAAAATCTCCAGCTTGGTACGTACTGAAGAACTCCTTCTAGGATGTAGCGTGGTAGGAAGCTGCTGTATCTACCACCCACTCGGTGTCGTTGTCTGACATATGGAGGCATTCTTCTTCTTCAACAGAGAATAATGCAATATCCTCTGAGACAGTAACTGCAGTGATCTCATCTTCGGTCTTTGGCTGTCTATTGCCTTGTTGTTGTTCTCCCTTCAAGGCATAGCAATACTTCTTTATGTGACCCTCCTGGCCACAATGGTAACATTTGAACTTTGGCCGGCTCGTACCTTCTCTGGATTTCCCTCTGTCTTGAGATCTTCCTCTGCTGTGTCCTCTACTTTTGCTTCTTCTCCTGCCCCTGCCTCTACCTTTGCTTTTATTTTCTGTGATGAGGGCATGGGATTGATCTCCACCCATTTCTTTCTTTCTTGCCTCTTCACTAAATAAAGCATCTGTAACCATGCTCATGGTCAGTTTCCCTTCTGGGGCAGAGTTGCTGAGGGACACCACCAATGTTTCCCAACTGTCTGGCAAAGAACTGAGCAGCAATAGGGCCTGCATCTCATCATCTAACTCCATTTTGACAGTTGTTAGTTGGTTCACCAAATTTTGAAACTCACTGGTGTGTTCAGCAACAGAGATACCGCCTTTCAACTTCAAATTCACAAGTCTTCTCATCAGGAGGGCTTTGTTCCGAGCAGTCTTCGACTGGTACATGCCTTCTAACTTTGTCCAGAGAGCATAGGCATCAGTCTCCTGGGCGACATGGTGGAAGACACTGTGATCAATCCATTGTCTGATCTGGCCAATGGTCTTTCGGTTCTTCCGCTTCCAATCTTCATTTTTTTCCGTTGGTGGTTTAACTCCATTAAGCTCAATGAGGTCAAACAAATCTCGGCAATACAAGACATCTTCCATTCTGGGCTTCCAAATGGCATAATTGGAAGCATTTAACTTTATCATGGAACCTGAAGTCGACGTTGATTCCTCCATCATACAAAAATGATCTTTGGCTGAAAAACAAGTTTTGCTGTGGAGTCCGGACTGGTCAAATTAGCCAGAAAAACCACTTCGGATTGTCAAAAGAAAGACGGCAAATTTTTGAAAGCTTATTTGCAAAATCTGACCGTACGGATGTGTCCGAAATATTCCAAATAGTTTGAAAACACTATTGGCTCACCCAAATCGGACCTCAAATGGGTTAGTTAAAGCCAAAACAATTTTAACGGTTCAGATCGGCAGAGTCTGGTGCGCCTGAGAAGCACCAGATTATTCCTCTGGTTCTGCTGACGTCAGCCTGGCGTCAGCGGCTCGGTCAACGCTCTGACTCGGCTTGGTCAACTCGGCTCCGGCTCGGGCGGCTTGGTGCGCGCGCGTGCGGCGCGTGAACTCACGCGTCTTCTTCCTCTGAAAGCGCGTGCGGCGCGTGGTCGCGCGTGGGAACGGCGTCACAGGCGCGTGTGGCGCGTGAGAGGCATTCCAATCTCTATTTTTAACGCGGTTTTCACCTTTGTGCTCGTCTCGTCGAGTACTTCAATGTGGTGTGATCAAAAGTAGATTTCTACCACTTTGATTTCTGGGTAAGTTTTTGGAACAACACTCTGTTTTTCCGAAAAACGTACAACACCGGCTTTGATACCACTTGTTAGGATAAAACACACCCAGAAAAAATTATCTCACACACACAGAGAACACAATATTTACGTGGTTCGGCCCAATGCCTACATCCACGGACAGAAATGAGATTTTTCACTAAAATGGAGCAAAATACAAATACAGAGGAGGAGATGAAACTCACTCAACTCACAGCTCTCACTCTCCAATTTCTGATGTAAAACATCCTCTCCCTCCCGTCTCTATTTATACATAGAAGGAGTAGGTGGGAGAGCCTTCCCACGTTTTTCATGCATGTAGGTTGGTGGCTGCCAAGCTTGACTTGGTTGGTTGCCTTCCCACGTTTTTCATGCATGTGGGTTTACAGATTTTGGCAAAGAAGTCACTTATTCCCTTTGCCAAAGATGCAAAATTAAATCCTTGTGACAACTGCTTGTTTGGGAAGCATCATAGAGTCGCTTTCCATTCATCATCCAGAAGACAATCAAAGTTGTTGAGCAGAGTATACTCTGATGTTTGCGGTCCCATTGAAGTGGAATCTTTAGGTGGTAGAAAATACTTTCTGACGTTCATTGATGATGCATCACGGAAGGTATGGGTTTATGTCTTAAAGACTAAAGCTGAGGTGTTCCAGCATTTTCAGACATTCCATGCTATGGTGGAAAGGGAGACTGGAAAGAAGCTGAAATGTCTCCGAACAGACAATGGAGGCGAGTACACGTCAAAGGAATTTAAAGCCTACTGTGCTACTCATGGCATCCGGCATGAGAAGACTGTTCTTGGAACCCCACAACACAATGGTGTAGCCGAGAGAATGAACCGAACCATTGTGGAGAAGGTCAGATGTATGCTCAAAATGGCAAAGCTACCAAAGCCATTTTGGGGAGAAGTTGTTCGTGTTGCTTGCTATTTGATCAACAGATCGCCATCAGTTCCACTGAATTTTCAGATTCCAGAAGAAGTATGGTCTGGAAGGGAGATCTCTTACTCTCACTTGAGAGTGTTTGGGTGCAAAGCATTTGCACATGTATCCAAGGAGCACAGACAGAAGCTGGATGACAAAGCCACTCCATGCATCTTTATTGGCTATGGAGATAAAGAATTTGGATATAGATTGTGGGATCCGAAACACAAAAGGTCATTCGAAGCCAAGATGTGGTGTTTCAAGAAGGCCAGACCTTTGAAGACTTTGGGCAACCAACCAAACCCAAAGTTGATGATGTTTCAGAAATTATTCCAAACCCTGCACCATCACAGCATGCCACTGATGAAGAAGAGTTACCGCAGCATGCAGTCAATGATGTAGAGTTGCAGGATGGATTTCTAGAAGAAGAAGATCCAGAAGCAGAGGGTGTTGAGCAAGGGGAGCCACAACCCCCTCTACCAGAGACTGTTGGTCCACAGTTACGAAGATCGACAAGAGAATTTAAGTTGTCAACCAAATACCCTACTTCTGAGTATATTTTGGCTACCGATGAGGGGGAGCCAGAAAGTTTTCAAGAAGCTCAAAATCATAAGGAGAAGAGTAACTGGCAGCAAGCTATGCAAGAAGAGATGCAATCCTTGCAGAAGAATCAGACTTATAATTTGGTGAAACTTCCCCAGGGTCGAAAAGCATTGCAGAACAAATGGGTGTTCAAGTTGAAGAAAGATGGCAGCGGAAAGCTAGTCAAGTATAAGGCTCGATTGGTTGTCAAAGGTTTTGGGCAGAAGAAAGGTATTGATTTTGATGAAATCTTCTCGCCAGTTGTGAAAATGACATCCATTCGAGTAGTTTTGGGACTAGCAGCTAGTTTGAATTTGGAACTTGAACAAATGGATGTGAAGATAGCATTTCTTCATGGTGATCTGAAGGAAGAAATTTACATGGCGCAACCAGAAGGTTTTGAAGTCAAAGGGAAAGAAAACTTAGTTTGCAGATTGAAAAAGAGTCTCTACGGCCTCAAACAAGCGCCGAGACAGTGGTACAAGAAATTTGACTCATTCATGGTAGGTCATGAGTACAAGAGAACTGCTGCAGACCAGTGTGTTTATGTCAGGACATTTCCCGGTGGAAACTTTATCATACTTCTGCTCTATGTTGATGACATGTTGATCGTTGGACAAGATGCCACAACAATCAGATCACTGAAGAAGGAGTTATTACAGTCCTTTGACATGAAGGACCTAGGCCCTGCACAACAAATTTTGGGCATGAATATTGTGCGTGACAGGAAAGCCAAGAAGTTGTGGCTGTCACAGGAGAAGTACGTTGAACGAGTGATTAAGAAGTTCAACATGAAAGATGCCAAGCCAGTCAGTACTCCGCTGGCTAATCACTTCAAGCTGAGCAAGAATTATTGTCCCTCCTCTACGAAGGAAAGACAAGAGATGGAGGCGATTCCCTACTCATCCGCTGTAGGGAGTTTGATGTATGTAATGGTGTCCACCCGACCAGATATTGCTCATGCGGTTGGAGTTGTAAGCAGATTCCTTTCCAATCCAGGAAAAGAGCATTGGGAAGGAGTCAAGTGGATTCTGAGGTACCTCAAGGGTACAGCAAAAATGTGTTTGTGCTTTAGAGATGCTAAACCAGTCTTGGAAGGCTATACTGATTCAGATATGGCAGGCGATCTTGATGGTAGGAAATCTACATCAGGATTTCTGTTCACCTTCGCAGGGGGAGCTGTGTCTTGGCAGTCCAAGCTACAGAAGTGTGTTGCTTTATCCACAACTGAGGCAGAGTATATTGCCGCAGCGGAAGCCGGGAAAGAAATGTTGTGGTTGAAACGGTTTCTCCAAGAGTTGGGATTAAAGCAAGAAAAGTTCACGGTACATTGTGATAGTCAGAGTGCCATAGACCTGAGCAAGAATTCGATGTACCATTCTCGCACAAAGCACATTGATGTTCGGTATCATTGGATACGCGAAGTGATGGACAAGCAGTTATTGGAACTGATCAAGATCCACACAAATAAGAATCCAGCTGACATGCTTACAAAGGTGGTCTCGAGAGACAAACTCGAAATTTGCAGAGACATTGCCGGGATGGACTTCAAGTGAGAAGTCAGTCATGCATATGGGTATGGAGGGGGAGAATTGTTGTTCCAACCCACATGCATGAAAAACGTGGGAAGGCAACCAACCAAGTCAAGCTTGGCAGCCACCAACCCACATGCATGAAAAACGTGGGAAGGCTCTCCCACCTACTCCTTCTATGTATAAATAGAGACGGGAGGGAGAGGATGTTTTATATCAGAAATTGGAGAGCGAGAGCTGTGAGTTGAGTGAGTTTCATCTCCTCCTCTGTATTTGTATTTTGCTCCATTTTAGTGAAAATTCTCATTTTTGTCCGTGGATGTAGGCATTGGGCCGAACCACGTAAATATTGTGTTCTCTGTGTGTGTGAGATAATTTTTTCTGGGTGTGTTTGATCCTAACACTTTCAACTACATACCTGCTGCTTGTCTGTTAGGGATCTTTGTTTAGTTAGGTGGGGGGAAAGAGGCTCCGATTCCTGCAAACATGGTTCACTCATTATTTTAAAAGTAATAATTGAATACTTAAGTGTTTATTAGTGGTCTGTTCATTAAGAATGAATCTATGAGAAGTTTGGCAATACTTTTGCAGTTTGATAATGTACTTCAAATGGTTGGTGACGCTCCTCTTCTCTGTGGTGCCCATTGCCAAAATACTGCATTGTCATTGAGGTCAGTGACAAATGGTCTAGCAATTTCACCATAAATAGGCTACTTAAACATGTTGTACCTTGGATTGCAGCTGTACCCGTTCAGGAATAGTTATTTGCTCCACAATGACTTTTTGGCTCCGGAGCAACTCATTGTCTGACTCCAAATCTCTAACCTTGCTCTTGAGTCTGACAGACAAAAGTGCTTCAGATTCAGGCAGTGGTGTCTATTTTTCTAAACAAATGCTTGAGCGACTATTTCTCAGCTTAAAATTTCAGGTTTTGTTTCAAACATTCAGAGTGAAGTGAATCCACTACACAACTCGAAATAACACAGATATACAGTAGTCTGTAGATAAAACTGGTATACTTATTGAAGTTGAAAACTTGATTTGTTCTAGATTTTCATTGTTAAGATAATTTCCTTATGAAATATTTGGTCTATAGATTTTGGCATGCAACCGAAGTAGTGGTTAACTGTTGATTGTTTAATTTATCAAATTGTCCATAATTCCATATATTATATTCAACTGTATTTGTCTAGCCTGAGGTGAAGTAGGTCAGCTTAACAGTTATCCTCTGCCTCATAATGACAGAGAAGTTTCTTGTTATGATTTTTGTCCAATATTAGCCTTTATTTATTTAATGAATATCCTTCCTTTTTCATTTCACTTAACAGAACATTCAAGTGAGATCAACTCTCTTGAATTTCTTGCGACGTGTAGGTATTTAATTGGTTCCTAGTCCCTGTAATGCTTTAAACCCATATAAACACCGTGTTCTTACAATTTCACTTCCTCAGAGAGGTCCTCATTTGTTGATGCAACCAAAGCCTGCTGACGTAGAACCTGGTTCTCAGACTCAAGGTTGGACAAGTTCAGTTCTATTCTGAAAGCAAGCATTAAAAAAAAAAATTTAATTAGAACAAAGTTAATAATCATACAGATGCATTGAGAGTTCTTTTGACTACCTTTCAATGGTCTCTTGTAGCTCTGAAGTTTTCAGCTGTAAATCTTCTGCCTCTTTTAGTCTTGCTTTGCTCTCGTTTTCAACTTCAGAATATTTCTGCTCAAATTCCTCAACCCTCTTCTTTAGCTCTCTTATCTCACTCTACATATCCAGAATGTATATTAAATAAGCTGTTTGCTATCTCTGGCATGTGCAAATTTCTGACCTTTTTGCCATTATTTTGCTACATATAATTGTAACTGGTAACAAGTAATAGGTATTACTTTTTGCACCTGAACTTTTTCCCTTTTCTGTAACCACTTTGACAGTCCTCTTATTACACTTCCATTTATTCTCTATCTCATTTTCTACCAATTTTCACTTCTTTCTTTGTACTCTTGCTGTTTTCTTAAAAAATTGTGCATCTTTTAGGATAAATTACCCTTTTAACCCTTATTTCAAATCAAACAATTCGGTCCTTCTGTTCAAGTTGAAGGTTAAAAATTAACGATTTTGGGACACTTGTCAACCTCTTGAGAAAAATTAATGAAAATTTTGGTGGAAGGACTAAATTAAAACTGAACTTAAAGTGTGGGGACCAAATTGTTCAAATTGAAACAAAAGGGACTAAAGTGAAATTTGGGTCAAACTATGTGATGAAAAGTGTAATTTACCCTATTTTTTTTATCTTTTACATTGAGTTCTTTCTGAGTTCTGTATGCATTTGATAAGTTAGAAAATGTATAGCACACTAAGTTGCTAGATGTTACCTCCAGTTCCTCATTCTGAAGTGTCAGTTCCTCCACCTTGCAGTTGTCCACAACTGGTACCTCTTTGATGACTGGTGGGGCTTGTTCAATTGCTAATTTTGCTGCTTCCTTCTCGTGAATGACTGCAGCATTTGCTTCATCTAGTTGCCCTTGCATTTCACTTAAGGCACGTTGTAGTTTTTCAATTTCATGTCCTTTTGCTTCTTCAAAATCAATCTACAAGCACATTTATCACGGTGAGCTAAAGCAGACTGAGTGTTTCAATTGTGGACTCAGTTTGAGTGTTTTTTGGTTCTTTCATTTGTGTTTTTTGCTGCCAGTTTATCATAATAAGCTCTGGCATTGGCAAGAATGCTTGCTTGATATGGCTGCTGATCTTACCAACCCAAACTTTTCTCATGTAACTGATCTGTTTACTAAACTATTAGTATTTTGTTATTTGAACTCGAACTAGTAAGAGACGGAAGCACCCTCATTTGCTTTACAAATATTGTTGACATTCACTTTTTAGTGTTGCTTGTGTTTCATCCAAGTTGATACAGAAAGAATATACCCTCAAGTTCTTTTCAAATTCTAGCCGCCATGTTAGCTCTTCAACACGCTTCTCCAGCTTGTCCTTCGCTTCCTTAAGTGCCCCTGTTTCTCTTGCTTCCTGCATTAAAGAATTCCTCAATTCTTAACTTTATATTTGCTTTTAGTTTAGTTTCACTCATATACAACTTAATTTAGTTTACAACAGTTGGATGTTTGAGATTGTGAATAGTACTGGAAGAAGATAACTTACCATTTTCAGCTTTCTAAGCTCCTTCCTTGCAACCTTTGTTCTCCAGAGACATTGAAGTCTAAGAGCTACTTTCTTCTGGTGGTTATAAACAGAAACAGCATGGTATCTTCGCCATTGAGTCTGTAAGAAACAAAAAGTGACAGGATATATCAATTTTTAGTTTGACGCTGATAATTCTGGGTTTTTTTTTTATTTTTTATTATGTGTTAGCGCGTTAGAAAGATTGCAGGATCTTTAGGCTTTACTAATAACATATATAGGGATTCTTTATAGTTTTTAAAACTGTATTACCTTTTTAACTTGCAAATTTGTCATTTGCCTTAATTAGAATCTAGAATTTTTAAGTAGTGAATTATTTGATCCCAAATGATTGCCATTCTTAAAATTTTCTCCATTTTTCTTTTTCTTTGAAATTCTAGTGAATCAATCAAATATTTCCAAACTGGAGCCAACTTATTACCTGAATTATAGTTGTGGCCTTGTTTCTTCTTCTGTGTCTGTATTCATTGCGAGTTGCCATTGCTCGCAATCCAGTTTGAATAGCTATTGCTGATGCCTGCAAGTTTGTGTAAGATTTTCTTGCTGTGTGAGCACGCACGTGTTTCTGTACTTGGATTGAAGCAGCTTCCTTTCTCATATATTCATACAGCTTACGTGCAAGTTGTGCTGTGCCAAATTGCAAAAGGAAACTAGTCATTTCTAGATCTTCCTATCCTATTAAAATTTCTTATAGAGTTGGCATTGAATTAGGTTCTTTTGGGATTGTTCAAATATCACCCCTTGAGCCTGATTTGGTCATGGTTGGATCTGGTTGGGTCAGACCCAAGCACAAACTGATAAAACTGACACATAGTTAGCTACCTGGTTTTTCTTGAACAAGCAAAAAATATTAGAAAAAATACTGCAACTGAAGAAATTTGAAGATTATCAGTTTGTTTCTAGTTTAAAGGGTCCAACCTTCAGATTTTCATGAGCAGTGTTGTTTTACCTCTCCAAAGTTTCTGCAAATGAATTGTAGCCCGTTTTAGGGTGATGAATTCTTTTCGGGTGAGATGTGTTCGGATTTGCCTTTGGATGTGCCTTGCCGCACTAGCGACAACTTCAGTTCTTCGAGCATCTAATTCAGCCATCTGTCCAGCTCTAAGAAACACCTTTGTTTTCCCAATCTGAAATATAGAGTATTAGGTGGAAACTGCCCCAGTAGTTTGTAGAAGTTATCTCAAGAATTTCATTGGCAAGGATGCCATTACATATCTGCATTATAACTTTTTTGATCTAGTACCTGGTAACCCTTTAAGCCCATCCTGTCACAGATGGCAATGCATGCTGATTTTTCGTCAGATCTGCAGAGTTGAAAGCAGTAAGAACTAAAAATTGTTACTGCATGAATGCAATTTATTGATTGCCACAGAGAGCTGTTGAAGATGACAATTAATCTATGGTTATGTTTGATATCGCAGCGTCAAATTGCATTGAGCATGTAGCTATTAGCTTTACATTTGTATATGTTCACAAGAAGTAGCTAATTTATACCCGTCCAAAACATCTGGAGTTAACATCCCAAAGCGGTCGAGGAACTCATCAAATGTTCTTTTTGTTGGATATCCGGCACAGCTTATCCTAATTGCCTCTAGTACGCCCTGCCACAATTATTGCCAGGAAGAACTTTATCGTTAGGAGCAAGTTCTGAAATAGCTAGGAGAGTGAATGCTAGATGAGGTTGAATTGGAAAGTAACTTACCCCGCATCTTAACTGATTTAAGACATTGATGTTCTCAAAGATTCCAGGTTTCAAAACTGTATTGGGCTTCACACATCTGATGTAATGTGGTTCTGTTGTACTCAGGGTTTCCATTAAAGATTGTAGCTGTTGCTGTATTTCAAGTTTGATGTATAAGCCAATCAGGTCTTAGATTTCCCAAAATTGCATAAAATTCCTGCGACCTATGGAATTTGGGTTACCTTGAAGCGGGTACCAATGGATGAGAATTTGGACTGTTTTGACATTTCCTCAGGTAAAGGAGGGAAGAGATTTGCAACAAAATTGCATTTCGAGGCATCTAATAGAGCTTGATGTTCTGCTACAACATAATCCTTGTTCTTGTCTAGGAATTGATCAGCTTGGTAAGTAACCTGTTGGATCAAAAGTTGTTTGGTAAGAAAATGATCAGTTTAACATATCAATGGATAGTGAATATGGAATTTTTAGGGTTGCTTACGTCTCCAGCATAATGGTTAATTGTGAAGTCTGTTTGAGCAAGTTTTGGCTTGCTAAAGCGTTTGTGAGTTTTATATGTCTGGTACATCTTTTGTGCAAATGTCTCGTGGGTCGACTTGGGAAACATACTGCAAAGAAAGCAATTAAGCCATGTATGATGCATATATCTGTATTAATGTTATGAGTTTTTTCATTACATAAAAATTATAATAAGGGCTGACATGAGAATAAATATT
The DNA here is from genome assembly GCF_055761805.1 of Camellia sinensis. Lineage (NCBI taxonomy): Eukaryota > Viridiplantae > Streptophyta > Magnoliopsida > Ericales > Theaceae > Camellia > Camellia sinensis. The sequence continues at coordinate 173,288,680 of NC_138962.1, read as the reverse complement.
ATTTTGCTGGCAAGATTTTCTTTGGCCACTTAGTCTCTCTAAAGGGGGAGGTCTTGGGTTCCACTCTTAAGAGTGGAATGGGAGGGCAAGATTTTCTTGCAAGGTGTATGGGTGTGAGTTTCAACTCCCCCGATATGCTAACCTAACAACTAACCACTAACATTTGCCAATCAAAAAAAAAAAATTTGCTGGCAGGTACCACTGGCTATGCAAAGTTCAAACTTTGACCTTGAAGGTCATCCAAAGCATGTTGGCTTATCAATATACCACACACACACACACACACCAAAAAAAATAAATAAATAAATAAATAAATTATTGATATGTTCATGATATTGCAAGTAGGGAAAAACACGCACCAGGCTTCATCAAGAAGAGCAATTATACCCCCAGGTTTCTGCATGCAGACATACATAATCATCCTCCTAGGATTGCCGCTTATAGTCAAATAGTGCAGAAATTGGATATGTTTGAAAGAGTCAATACCTTCTCAATAAGATCCAAAATATCTTGGTTATCTACAAATTCGACATAACTCCAATTGATTTCCTCTTTTGTGTACTCCTCTTGCTCCATCTTGAATACATGCTGTAAAGATGCTTTTTCCATTTAATTGTGTATACATACAGAGCATTGCATGTAGAAATTTAATGTATAAAGAGAAATAGAGAATTGTATTATTGATTGATTTATATTGATTTATCTATTACAATGTTTCATGATTCCTATATATAGAAGAGGGTGAGTGTGTAGTAGGTAAGGAGTAGGTGAAGTGGAGGTGGTAGTGGTGTAGTGGGTTAGGTTTAGTGGAGTAGGTGAGGTGGTAGTGGTGTAGTGGGTTAGGTTTAGTGGAGTAGGTTTAAGTGGGTGAAGTAGGTGATAGTGGTAGGTTTTGGTACATTTTTAACAGCCCCCCGCAAACTCAAGGGGGATAGGAACTAACCAACTTGAGTTTGGAGTGACTAACAAAACAAGAAAATAGACGAATACATAAAAGAAAAGAGGATAGGAGACATTGTATAGTCGTGTCAGACCGATGGTGAAGACACTGTATGGTGGTGTCATAACGTTGTAGAGGACACTGGATGGTTGTGTTAGACCGATGTAGAAGACAGTTTATGGGGTCATGTCGGACCGTTGTAGCAGACAATGTTGTGACAGTTGTTGTGACAGTTTACAGAGTCTTGCTGGACCCTTGTAGAAACTAACCGAAATCAATGTCGGGACAGTTTACAGAGTCTTGTCGGACCCATGAAGGAGCTAACCGGAATCAATGTCGGGACAGTTTACAGAGTCTTGTCGGACCCTTGTAGAAACTAACCGGAATCAATGTCGGGACAGTTTACAGAGTCTTGTCGGACCCATGAAGGAGCTAACCGGAATCAATGTCGGGACAGTTTACAGAGTCTTGTCGGACCCATGAAGGAGCTAACCGGAATCAATGTCGGGACAGTTTACAGAGTCTTGTCGGACCCTTGAAGGAGCTAACCGGAATCAATGTCGGGACAGTTTACAGAGTCTTGTTGGACCCTTAAAAAGTCGCACCCTCAAAAGGTGTGCCCAATCTGTCAAAAGGCGTGCCATCAAAAAGGCGTGCCCAATCCATAAAAAGGCGTGCCATCAAAAGGCGTGCCATCAAAAGGCGCGCCCACTTCATCAAAAGACGTGCCCGACAGAAAGCGTCGAGCCATCAAAAGGGGCGCCTGACACGCGGCGATGCACGTGATTGACAGAGCGCGTGTCGGCCTCGTCGTCTCTGTCTTTATAAACCAAAGCGAAGTCCGAGGCTTGGAAGCATAACAAACCAGTTGAAACCTCTTCGTTCTCTGTAACATTCTGTAACCAACCCTTCTCTGAAACACTCAGCAACCCAAAAACATGGCTTCTTCTTCCCGTTCAGCAACCCAGAACATAGCCTCTTCTTCCCGTGGTCTGCTCACTCTCTTTCCCGACCTCAACGAGTCAACAAGAGAGATAACTGGTGCGGTGGCCTGTGAACCTCAACCAAACACCTCTGGTTTTGCTCCGTTGAACTTTCCGATGCGGTCGGTGGAGCAAAAAATGGCAGGGCAAACGGATATTGAAGCTAATCAGTATACATTGAAGTCCTGTGTTGAAACTATGACTGCGGTCACAAACTTGTCGCACCGGCTGCAGAGTAGGACAAATGAGGTGCAGCAGTTAAACGCCCAACTGGCTCTGCTCCAACGCATGTATAAGGATGCGCGAGCAGAGATAAGTGTGCTAAAGGCGGAAAATAAGGAGCTGAAGCGGAAGGCCACCGTTATGTTCCGATTTGGAGGTCCGCCATATGCTGTAGTGGAGGAGCAGGGTGGAGTGATCGTGCCCAGTGGAGTGGGAAACACGGAGGCAACACCGTCAAGGGCCGCCCAGGACGGAGGCAAGAAGAAAAGACCGGCAGAATAGGCGAAAAAGTGAGGTCGGTGGGTGGCCGTCTGCAGAAAAGAAAACAAATCTTGTGGTGTTGTGGTTTGTGTTGTTGTGGTTTTTTTTTTTTTTTTTTTTTTTTTTTTTTTTTTAAATTGTGATCGGGGTTGATCCCTGAGATGAATAAAAGATGGTTTGGTGTGCAAAGCTATATGGTATGAATGGAATTTGAAAAAGATTAAAAAATAATGTGAAAGAAAAATAAAGAAAGAAATAATAAAAATATATTTGAAATCAAAATGAAAGATGAGGGAAATAAGGAAAGTGGTTTGGAGAAAATAAATAAAAATAATGGATTTTGAAATCAAACAGAGGAGAGAGAGGGGACAAGCCCATGTGAGAGAAAGAGGGGAAAAATGATAGCCGATGCACCCAAAAATAATCTAGCTGCTATCCACAGGCGCTTAGGGGAAGGAAATGGTAGCAAGAGACGGCCAACACCATATATGACTATAGCAAAGAAATGGAGTATCAAGCTCAATGGGCTAGGATTTAGACCAGAGAGTAAAGCCACTGGTCCTGTTGAACACACACCTCCAAGGCTCAAATAATCAAAACATGCTTCACGCATTTCCTTCCTTGCTTGATCAGGAGATGCACAAAACACCTTATACAGGGCTCCAGTCATTCCTCCACCAGTTAAAGGATGACGCATGTTGAAAGCATCACCTATTAATAGTGCTCCAGGAGTAGGGTAAGGAGCAGCTGGCATACTTCTATTGGGCATTGTTCTAATACTTCCCTTATCAATTGCAGCTATAAATGAATCATGCAGCTCAGGTGGAACCTGGGGAGCCACCAGAGGGAAGCAAAGCCGAAGGCTGCTGCAAAGCCGAAGGCTGCTGCAAAGCCGAAGGCTGTAAAAGCGAAAAAGGAAAAGAAGGCTCCGGCTAAGACAAAAGCTGCTGCGCCAAAAGCTAAAGCCGCTGTGAAGCCCAAGCCAGCGGCAAAGGCCAAGCCAGCTGCGAAGCCAAAAGCTGCTGTGAAACCGAAGGCTGCCGTGAAGCTGAAAGCTGCAGTGAAGCTCAAGGCTGTGGCGAAGCCCAAACCAAAGCCGAAGGCGAAGGATCCTAACAAGAGGCAAATGAGCATGGAGGAGAAGCATAGATTGAGTGTTGGGTTGCAGAGTTTGCCCCAGGAAAAGATGCCACAGTTAGTGCAGATTATGAAGAAGAGGAATTCACATTGGCCTCAAGAGAGAGGATTTAGGCAGTGATGGGAAGGTATGTGTAGAAAATAAGCGGAATAGGTTGAGGTCCGGCGGGCGGCCAAGGCGAGGTTGCCGCCCGCCGGTGAAACGAAAAATACTAAGTGCTTAACCTTGCTCTGATACCATGTAGAAATTTAATGTATAAAGAGAAATAGAGAATTGTATTATTGATTGATTTATATTGATTTATCTATTACAATGTTTCATGATTCCTATATATAGAAGAGGGTGAGTGTGTAGTAGGTAAGGAGTAGGTGAAGTGGAGGTGGTAGTGGTGTAGTGGGTTAGGTTTAGTGGAGTAGGTGAGGTGGTAGTGGTGTAGTGGGTTAGGTTTAGTGGAGTAGGTTTAAGTGGGTGAAGTAGGTGATAGTGGTAGGTTTTGGTACATTTTTAACATTGCAGTATATAAACCTGACACATATCATATGTACACACCCACATCCGCATACATACACATGTACTTATATTTTACGGCATATAGAGCTTTCAGATACTAAAAAGAATTATTGTCCTCACCTGATTAAAATGCTGTTGCAACTTCTCATTTGTTAGATTGATGCACAGCTGTTCAAAACTGCCAGATGAAGCATGTGAGCTCTTAAGGTTGAGATATAATGAGATGTTTGTGAGTTAAGAAATAATTAAGTCCATCATTATTTACCTGTTGATCTTGAAGCTCTCAAAACCATAAATATCAAGGACTCCAATTATACTTTTTGCATCGGGATCCTGGCCAATTGAATTGTTTATCTTGTCTACAATCCTGCCATAGTTCACTAAGTGAGCATTCTGGAGTAAATATTTTTGCCAACTACAATATAAACCTTGTTTGACTTGGATAAAATTAAAACTAGAAGTGGAACTTAAAAACTAAAATATTGTTGAATTCAGAGATGCAGAATAGTCTCAACTGTATTCTTATGATAACTGATCTCTTGACTGGTGTCAATGCAGTCAGGTTCTTAAAGCAACGTTAACTCAACTCACAAGTCATGGCTAAGTCAAGCTGACAAACAAAAAACTATGGCTTCAATGCTTATGGTAATACTAAATGTTAGGCAGATTAAGTAGGAAAATTAAGTTGATAAATAAACTTGACCAATGTTTTCAATGTTAGATAGATTGGGTAGATTGCAAGTTCCAACACTATGAAACTGGATTCCAGAAATGAACTTTTTAATGCTTATGGATACTGTCAAGTATAGGAGTTTTTTTTGAGTGCTGAGCCAAAGTAGGGGCAATATTCTTATCTTCACTTATTATCATATTGCTAGTAATGAATTCATAATCCAAACTAGACAAGCCATAGTTGCTAATATGAAGATAATGATTAAGATACGAAGAGAAGTTACTTTTGTGTTTGACTCACATTAATAATATCCTTCATCATAATTTATGGCATCAAATATTTTGAGTTTTATTCTTTGTTTTTTCTGTTGCTTTTGAGGCATAAATCCATACTTTTGGATTGTTAGACTGGGGGTTGAGGGGCTTGATTGGTATCCAATTGGTGAGAATAAGTCTTCTTGGCTTGAAAGGTTGTCTGATGAATTGAATATTAGGGAGGCAGTCTTGAATGGGGGTAGCATCCCTTTATCACTCAAATCGAGCTTTGGTTCATCCTTTTTCCTCAAAGAAGTGAAATATCCTCTAGAACTTGTGACCTTAATGGCAATAGTTTCCGGTTTATAGCAAGTGAATTCAAATCCAACTTCTCTCTCTCTCTCTCTCTCTCATTGTCAAATTTCAAATGGTTGATAAACAACCAGGAGATCCTAATATTTGAAAATGAGGGTCTGAGCAGCTTCTTCAATTTGCTGATATAGTTAAACCCAATTTGAAGAAGACCTGGTTAGCTCTTCATAGTAAATCCTCTGACTGGTTCAATCCATAATTTGTTTTTGTTTTTTTTGATGTTATGTTAGGGACTGTTTGACGCAAGGTACTCTAGGTCTCGCTGAGTTAATTTGTAGACTGTTGTTTGATTAAACTAATATTTTCAGGGCTGAATTACTAGTGCTAAAGATTTTAAGTTTTCCAAATTAAATTTAAGGATAAATTTTTTAGTATAAAATAATTTAGAAACCACTGATTACAAGCTTACTTATCGATTAGTTTGAAGCTTTGAATAATCAGCTTAGGGTATGATGAGATATCACCCCTTATTTATACATGAAGATTAGGGTTTACAAACAAAGTCAATTACAAGATGATCCCTGAGGGCATCACAATGATTACAGACCCAAGCCTTTCGGCTAATAAAATACTAAGACTTTCGGTGATTATAATATGCCAACACCCCCCCTCAAGCTGGTGCGAAGATATCTCTCATGCCCAGCTTGCCTAATATGTCATGAAACGGTTTATTCCCAATTCCCTTGGTGAGAATGTCAGCAAGTTGTTCACCAGACTGAACAAAAGGAGTACAAATGGTACCACTAGTGAGTTTTTCCTTAATGAAGTGGCGATCAATCTCAACATGTTTTGTCCTGTCATGTTGAACGGGATTGTGAGCAATGTTGATGGCGGCCTTATTATCACAATATAACCGCATGGAGTCCGTCTGAGCAATACCTAGATCACTCAACAATAATTTGATCCATAAAAGTTCACACACACCTTGTGCCATAGCTCTAAACTCAGCTTCTGCACTTGACCTGGCAACCACATTTTGTTTCTTACTCCTCCAAGTAACTAGGTTGCCGCCGACAAATGTGCAATACCCTGACGTTGATCTCCGATCAGTTACTGACCCGGCCCAGTCAGCATCTGTATAGGCTTCTACACGAAGATGGTCATACTTTGAAAAATACAGACCCTTACCAGGAGCAGACTTCAGATACCTCAAGATTCTCATGACAGCCTCAAAGTGAATCTGATGAGGAGCATGCATAAACTGACTAACTACACTGACAGCAACAGCAATATCAGGACGGGAGTGAGATAGGTAAATGAGCTTACCCACTAATCGTTGATAGCTCCCCCTATCCACAACTTCTCCTCCTGCATCATCTCCCAATTTTTGATTGGGTTCCAGTGGGGTGGCACATGCCTTGCAGCCAAGCATCCCAGTTTCCTTCAACAGGTCAAGCACATATTTTCTCTGTGAGATAAATATCCCATCCTTAGAGCGAGCAACTTCAATTCCCAGAAAATACTTCAAGCTTCCCAAGTCTTTGATTTCAAATTCTTTGGCTAAGTATTTCTTCAACAGAGGTATTTCCTCACTATCATTGCCTGTAAGAACTATGTCATCTACATAAACAATAAGCGCTGTAGTCTGACCGCATGAGGAATGTTTCACAAACAATGTGTGATCTGCCTGACTTTGTTTGAAACCATATTTAAACATAGCCTGAGTGAATCTTTCAAACCAAGCCCTTGGAGATTGTTTGAGACCATATAATGACTTCCGAAGTTTGCATACTTTCCCTTCTGTTTGATGATCCTCAAAACCCGGAGGAATGTCCATATATACTTCTTCTTCGAGGTCACCATGGAGAAAAGCATTCTTGACATCAAACTGATAAAGCGGCCAATCTAGATTAGCTGCGAGAGAGAGAAGTACTCTGACTGAATTCATTTTAGCCACGGGTGCGAAGGTCTCCTGATAATCAATGCCATATGTCTGAGTAAACCCTTTTGCCACAAGTCTTGCCTTGTAACGCTCAATAGACCCATCTGCTTTGTGTTTTACAGTATATACCCATTTACAGCCCACAGGTCGTTTGCCCGTAGGTAACTCAGTCAATTCCCAAGTGCCATTCTTTCTAAGTGCTTTCATTTCCTCAATCATGGCGAGTTTCCACTCAGAGATAGCAAGAGCATCCTGAAAATGGTTAGGAATGCTAACAGAGGAAATATTGGACACAAACGCTCTATATGAGGATGACAAATGAGAGTATGATACAAACTGTGAGATAGGATGTTGAGTACAAGATCTCACACCCTTCCTTTTGGCAATAGGAACATCAAGATCAATGGACTCACGAGATTCAAAGTTACCTAGACTCTCATCAGAAGCAGGAGATGGCAGTGGAGTAGCAGAAACAGTCCCTTGTATCCAGTTAACTTGTTTTCTGTCGATGTCCCGGACATAAACATGCCCATCCTTATTCTTGGTGACAGTGGGTTCTATAGTTCCAGTAGAAGAGGGGGGTGCAAGAATAACTGGTTCTACTATAGGAGGCACAGGACTCACTTCTACCAGAGGAGACACAGGACTCACTTCACACCAAGGCTCCCCCGGAAATGAGGACGGGGACACCGGAGAGGACAAGAAATAGGACTGGGATTCAAAGAAAGTGACATCCATGGACACAAACCACTTACGGGAGGAAGGGTGGTAACATTTATACCCCTTTTGAGTAGGAGAATAACCAAGGAAAACACACTTGAGGAAGCGAGGGTCCAACTTACCACGAGAGGGAGAGTGATTATGGACAAAACAGACACAACCAAATATTTTGGGAGGAATAGAAAACAAGGACTGAGAACCGAGGAGGACGTGAAGCGGAGCCTGTTTGTCCAAGACCTGGGTAGGGAGACGATTAATAAGATGGGCAGCGGTGAGAACAGCGTCGCCCCAATAGGATTGAGGCACGTTCATAAAAAAACACATGCACCGAGCCATGTCAAGAAGATGCCGATTCTTGCGTTCGGCCACCCCATTTTGTTGAGGGGTATTGGTGCAAGAGGTCTGATGGATAATGCCATGAGTAGAGAAATAGTTTCCTAACCCAGAATCTATGTATTCCCCGCCATTATCAGAACGAAATATTTTGATAGTGGCCCCAAACTGAGTACAAATCATCTTATGAAAAGTGCGAAACACAGAGAAAACTTCACTCTTATCTTTCATGAGATACACCCAAGTAGCACGAGAAAAATCATCAATAAATGTAACAAACCAGCGATGACCTTTCACAGACAGAACACGAGAGGGACCCCAAACATCAGAATGTATTAATGAAAAAGGAACTAAGCTTTTATTCAAACTGGGAGCAAAAGAAGCTCTATGTTGTTTTCCAAGTTGACAAGACTCACAAAGAAAGTCAGACACATGATGATTTGCGAAACTAGAAGGAAATAAATGCTTAAGTAAATGAAATGAGGGATGCCCAAGACGCCGATGCCACAACCATACATCAGCGGGGGTAGTAGAAGACGCGGTGGAAGAATAAGCAAGTTTGTCCGGTTGATCTAGGAAGTAGAGACCATTTTCTGCACTACCACTGCCAATCGTCCTCCCCGTGACAAGGTCTTGAAAAAGACAATGATCAGGAAAAAACGTCACACAACAATTCAAATCCTGGGTAAGACGACTTAAGGATAACAGATTAACAGAAAACTTGGGAACATGGAGAACAGAAGATAGATGCATGGTGGGAGTGACTTGGACTAAACCTTTTCCAGAAATGGAAGAAACAGTTCCATCGGCAATCCTAACTTTGTCCTGACCTGAAGAGGGCTTATAGGCAGAAAAAAGATCAGGGGAGCCAGACATATGATCTGAGGCACCAGAATCAATAATCCAAGGCAAAGATGTATGACACAGGAAAGCACAAGGAACAGATGCTAAGTTACCTGAGCGGGCAAAGGACGAGGAAGCGGTACTGAGAGCAGTAGAAGATCGGCGGTCCAACAATTGGCGCAAAGCATCCTCCAACTCAGTATCAGAAGCTTGGGTAACAGAAGTGGAATTAGAATCAAGGGTATCCACGGCACTAGACTGATGAGCCCGGGAATAGGAACCACGTCCTCGAGAGTGGCCTGACCGACCTCCTCGAGAACCTGACCGATCACCTCGACCCCCAGATGGAGTCCCATGAAGCTTCCAACATGTCTCACGAGTATGCCGTGGCTTCTTGCAATAATCACAGAATACAGACTCCTTAGCAGCAGACGGAGGAGGCAGGCTGAGGCCATCTCGAGGAGTAGACAGTAATGCGGAACGGTCAGTAGAGACAGGGGACATCATAGCTGACCGACGACTTTCCTCATTTTGTACATAGGCAAATGCCTCCTGTAGTGAAGGAAGGGTGTCCATACTCAGAACTCGACCCCTAACTGGATCATACTCCATATTTAGGCCGGCCAAAAATTTAAAGACCCGTTCCCGAGCAATGAACTTCTTGTACCCGACAGAATCAGTAGGGCAAACGGGCTTATAGTCTTCCAGGTGGTCAAGGCGTTTCCAGCCGTTGGTGAGGAAAGTGAAGTACTGAAGAACAGTCTGCTCCCCCTGAAGTGTGCTTTCAATAGAGCGACGCAACTTAAAGGCCTGTGAAAAATTTCCTTTGCGGGAATAGGTAACAGCCACAGCCTTCCAAATGTCCTGGGCAGTCTCCATAGATAAGTAGCCCTCACCAAGTTCTGGAACCATCGAATGGATAAGCCAACTCATAATCAAAGAGTTAGTAATCTCCCATTGGTCATAACCTGAGTCAGTGGTACTAGGTGCCTGTATCCTGCCATCAACATACCCCATCTTTCCTCTGCTTTTCAAAAACAAAGTCAAACTTTGAGACCATGCTAGGTAGTTCTGACCATTAAATAGAGAGGTGGTGATTTTTAGACTAGGGTTGGGATTCTCAGTCATGGTAGTAGGTAGAATGAGACTCTCACTCTTTGGTGTTTGAGACGAAGAGGACACACTAGTGGAATCTGTCATGGATACAATACAATACTACCAAACCCACAACAAACTAGTAGAAATCACAAATCCGGAAGGTGGTAGTGAGATAACAGGCACAATGACCACTATAAAGTCATAACAAAAAAAATTAAGAAATGATGATTTTTTTTTTTTTTTTTATATTTTTTATTATTATTATTTTTTTATTTTTTTTTTATCTATATATATATATTTTTTTTTATTTCATTTTAATTTATTTTATTTATTTATTTATTTATTTATTTTCCTTTTTTTTTTTTTTTTTTTTTTTTTTTTTTTGTAAATTGATTTATTTATACATGTCTTTATATATATATATAACTATATATCCTGATATATATAAACAGAGCCGGATATATATATATAGTTATAGATATATATATATATATATATTTATAGACCACAGTGATCAGAGGCTGAGGACGAACAGAGAAGACGAGCGACGAAATGGCTGGAGGAGGTCGCCAAGCTGCTGTGCTGTCGGTCGAGTGACGATCGACAGAGGAGGTCGACGAGGAAGACGACTGAGGAAGACGAGCTGAGGACGAACAGAGAGAGAGAGAGTTGACGGTCGACGATGGTGACGATGAGCTGGCGACGGGGACGATGAGCTAGCGATGGTCGATGATGGGCGACGATGGCGACAGAGAGAGAGAGAGCTGAGGAGATGAGGAGATTGACTGAGGAAGACGGTTGAGGAGATCGACGGAGGAAGAGCGACTGAGGAAGACGGCTAAGGCAGATCACCCAGGTAAGCTTCGAACCCTAGAGTGTTGTTGGTGAATAGGTCTGCCAACGAGGGTGAGCCGAAACCCTATAGGTTTAGCTCTGATACCATGAAGCTTTGAATAATCAGCTTAGGGTATGATGAGATATCACCCCTTATTTATACATGAAGATTAGGGTTTACAAACAAAGTCAATTACAAGATGATCCCTGAGGGCATCACAATGATTACAGACCCAAGCCTTTCGGCTAATAAAATACTAAGACTTTCGGTGATTATAATATGCCAACATAGTTAAGATAATAAGGTGGATGCATGACATTCCACTCAAACTGTTCTGAGGAAATCTAGCAGTCTCTATCTGATTATTGTTGATCTTGCAGCCTGATTATAGGAAGTGGGAAGTACTTACATTTTTATGAGAAGCTATACAGCCGGTAACTAATTGTGCATCATGAGGCCTAAGAGTCAAAGGGGCTAAGTACCCTGTGATAAAAGGCTTGACATGAACTGACTTCACTTTTAATAGGGATTTCATTTTCGTGCCCCCAGTAGAATTTATAAACAGTCCAATTCTTAGAAGTCTTTCTGCATGAAGGTCTTTATAACATCATGGGGAAAATGGTCCATCAAAATAAGCAGTCTCTAAGATGAGTTTCCCAACAGTTTCCTTGTGGTGTTGTGGTTTCACCACAACTAATAACATCCTAAAGTCTCTGAAACAATAACCGTCACCCCTTAATAATTTTCCCTGAGTGTTGTTGTACTTGAGTTTTTCTTACTTGTTTATGTTGAATATTGGCTACAGATTCTGGCCATGTGATGGAAAGTGGCAGCCAGCTACATGGTGGGGAAGCCATGAGGCCATGTGAGTTGGCCATGAGGCCATGAGAAGCCATGTAAAGCATCAATCTGGAAAGCCACCGAAAGCACAACAATGGGCTGGCAGCCAGCTCATTTCAAAGACTTTCTCTTGCATTTGTAATCTCTATATATAGAGAAGCTAAGGAGAGTTGAGATGTACAGCTGAGATAACAGGAAGGTGTGAGCTTAGAGAGCAAAGAGAGAGAGAGAATTACAGAGAGTGTTGTCATTCTTACCATTTTGTTCAATATAGTGAATCTGCTGCCCGTGGACGTAGGCGACTTGCCGAACCACGTTAAATCTTGTGTGTTATTGCTTGTTTGAGTTCCCTGGTGTGCCCCCGATCCGCAACAATTGGTATCAGAGCTCGGGTTGCGAAAAATCAAATTTTTCCCGAAAGTGCCCAGATTTCGAAGTGCTCAAAATCCACTTTTGACCATACCAGGAGGAAGAACTCCCCGAGAGGAGTCCAGAACAGCAAAAACAGAGCCCAGAGGAGCTTCGACGTGCCGTCACGCGCCAGGAGAAGATTGCGCGTGAAACCCACACGCCACACGCGCCCCACGCGCTGCTCAGTGAAGAAAACGACCTAGTCAGCCGACACGTCAGCCACGTGTCAGCCACGGGTCGGACACGTGCCCTGCCCAGTCAGCCTGAGCCGCTGACCAAGCCGCGTTGACCAGCCGTCAAGCCGAGTTGACTGCGCCGTCAAGCCGAGTTGACCAGCCGTCAAGCCGCGTTGATCGCGCCGCCTGCGCCGTTGACCGAGCCGTTGACCAGCCGTTGACCGGAGAAATTATCCGGTGCATCTCAGCGCACCAGATTCTGCAAATCTGACCCGTCCAAAGTGTTTTTGCCAGATCGGAGCCATTCGGAGTCCGTTTTTGACGATCCAATAGTGCTTCCCAACTATTTGGAGTATTCCGGATACATCTGTACGGTCAGTTTTTTGAATTGAAGTTTCTAAAAAATGGCAGAATCTAGATCAACCGAGTCCGTAAGTAATTCAGCCAGTACAAGCACTTCTAGGCATTGGACCCCGGTGTCCCATGCCAAGTTCGAGATAGAGAAGTTCGATGGAAACAGCAACTTCGGCATGTGGAGATGCAAAGTTAAGGATATGCTTGTCCAAATGAACCTGCACTTCACTCTGGGAGACAAACCAGATGACCTGGACGAGATAGAATGGGAGATGGTGAATCTCCTGGCCTGCAGTTCCATCCGAATTTGCCTTGCAAAAGAGGAGAAGTATGTCTTTACAGAATATGATATTGCGAAGAAGCTTTGGAAGGCGCTGGAAGATAAGTTCATGACAAAGAGCATTGAGAACCGGCTCTACTTGAGGAAGAGGTTGTTTCGTTTCGACTACATTAAAGGTATTTCGATGAACGAACTGTTGCGGATCGGGGGCACACCAGGGAACTCAAACAAGCAATAACACACAAGATTTAACGTGGTTCGGCAAGTCGCCTACGTCCACGGGCAGCGGATTCACTATATTGAACAAAATGGTAAGAATTACAACACTCTCTGTAATTCTCTCTCTCTCTTTGCTCTCTAAGCTCACACCTTCCTGTTATCTCAGCTGTACATCTCAACTCTCCTTAGCTTCTCTATATATAGAGATTACAAATGCAAGAGAAAGTCTTTGAAATGAGCTGGCTGCCAGCCCATTGTTGTGCTTTCGGTGGCTTTCCAGATTGATGCTTCACATGGCTTCTCATGGCCTCATGGCCAACTCACATGGCCTCATGGCTTCCCCACCATGTAGCTGGCTGCCACTTTCCATCACATGGCCAGAATCTGTAGCTAATATTCAACAAATCTCCACCTTGGCGAGGATTCTCTTATCCAATATAGTGATCGATCAACACTGCCATGCACCCGAAGGTGCTCAGTTCCGAGAGATGTTGACCAAGTCCAAACAATGTTGGAACTTGATCCCAGAAACTACCTTTGTGAGAATATCGGCCGGATTATCTGCAGTACCAATCTTTTGAAGCAGAATATCCCCTTCATTCACAATTTCTCGGATGAAATGGAAACGGACATCAATGTGCTTGGTGCGGGCATGATGAACCTGGTTCTTTGCCAAACAAATGGCACTCTGACTGTCACAAAACACCTCAACGTGCTTCTGAACAATTCCCAAGTCTTCAATCAACCCATGTAGCCAAATAGCTTCCTTAAAGGCTTCCGTCACTGCCATGTACTCTGCCTCTATAGTAGACAAAGCCACCGTTGACTAAAGCGTTGACCTCCAACTTACCGGCCCTTTAGCAAGCGTAAATAAATACCCTGTTGTTGACCGGCGTTTGTCTAAGTCACCAGCATAATCTGAGTCCACATATCCTTCCAAATTCTGCCCGAGTCGGTTATCTCTCTCGAACTTCAATCCCAGATTGACCGTGCCATGTAAGTACCTTAGGATCCATTTCACTGCCTGCCAGTGATCTTTTCCTGGATCATGCATATACCTGCTTACCATACTCACAGCATGCGAGATGTCAGGCCGTGTACAAACCATAGCATACATTAATGCACCAACTGCATTTGCATATGAAACCTGTGCCATATGCTTCCGTTCTTCTTCTGTGCGTGGAGACAACGAAGCACTAAGCTTGAAATGAGGGGCCAATGGTGTACTTACAGCTTTGGTTTTCCCATTGATGCCAAATCTGTCTAACACCTCTTTCAGATACTGGGTTTGTGTCAGACAAACCGTGCCCTTCTTCCTATCTCTCTTGATCTCCATGCCAAGAACTTTCTTTGCTTCTCCCAAATCGTTCATTTCAAACTCCCTTGCTAACTGTGCCTTGAGTTTGTCAATCTCCACCTTGCTCGTAGATGCAATCAGCATATCATCTACATATAAGAGAAAATAGATGAAGGAATCGTCGGGAAGCTTACGGAAATATACACAATGATCAAATTGACTTCTTGTGTATTCTGTCTCCATCATGAACCGATCAAATCGCTTGTACCACTGTCTCGGGGATTGCTTCAATCCGTACAACGATTTGTTCAGCTTACAGGCCCAATTCTCTTTTCCAGCAATTTTGAAACCATCTGGCTGGGACATGTATATCTCCTCTTCAAGATCTCCATGTAAGAAGGCAGTTTTGACGTCGAGTTGGGCGAGCTCGAGATCAAACTGTGCAACCAAAGCTAACAAGATGCGAATAGACGTGTGCTTCACAACAGGTGAGAATACCTCATTGTAGTCTATTCCTTCGTTCTGAGCATAGCCTTTAGCTACCAATCTAGCTTTGAATCTGATGTTGTCTCTGCCTGGAATGCCTTCCTTCTTGGTGTAAACCCACTTACACCCAATTGCTTTCTTGCCTTTTGGAAGTTGCACCAACTCCCAAGTCTGGTTCTTGTGAAGTGACCCGATCTCTTCATCCATAGCCTCCTTCCATTTGACACTTTCTGCATTATGCACGGCTTCTTTGAAAGTGCAAGGAACATTGTCTTCAATGATTGGAAGTGCATAGGCTACCATATCGGTCATCCAACTGGGTTGCTTAGTAACCCTTTTTCCTTTCCTGATTGCAATGGGTTCTGATTGTTGCGGAGCCTCTGGATCTTCATTTTCATCTGAACTCTCTTCAGAGCTATCCTCTGAGACTACTTCAGGATGGTTGATTGGCTGACTAGTCTTTGCTGGAGTCTCAAACTCCACCTGCACTGACTTCTTCAATGCTTCCTCATTCTGTTGAGGATTTGGTTGCTTCAGCATTGCAGACTCATCAAAGGTAACCTCTCTTCTGATGAGAACTTTCTTTGATTCAGGGCACCACAGTCTGTATCCCTTGACACCGTCACCGAAGCCCAAGAAGATGGCTTTCTTGGCTCTTGGATCCAACTTAGATTCTGTAACATGAAAATATGCTGGACATCCAAAGATACGTAACTGATCATAATCAGTAACTGGGACTCCTGACCATACCTCCATGGGAGTACCCTTCATTGCAACCAATGCTCCTCGAACAACTTTAAGGACTCCACCTTCCATGGTTACTCTGTAACCTTTGGAGTCTAAAACTCCCACTGAGATGAGATTCTTGGTTAGATCTGGTACATACCGTACATCTTCAAGAATTTTGATTGTTCCATCATGGATCTTCAGTTTAATTGTTCCAATCCCCTTTGTCTGGCAAGCTTGGTCGTTGCCCATCAGCACAACTCCTCCATCGAACTCTCGTAAGCTCGAGAACCACTGCTTGTTAGGACACATGTGGAATGAACATCCGGAATCTATTATCCATTCATCAGACTGGCCATATGATGAAACTGTGAAGGCTCCTCCTTCATCATTATCTCCATCTCGTGCAATATTCACCTTCTCTTCTGTCTTGTCTTTATTTGGACAATCTTTTGCCCAATGCCCCTTTTGGCGACAAGCTGCACACTCGTCTTTTGCAAGACGTCTTTTGTCTGAAGGTTTCCCCCTGGATTTTGAGCGAGACTTTCCTCGCCCTGTATTTCTTCTGTTATTTGTTCTGCCTCTGACTGTTAATGCCTCGGATGTTGAGTCCCTGTTTGCAGACTTATCTTTCCTTCTGAACTCATTGTTCACCAAGGCGTTTGCAACATCAATATACTTGATCTTTTCTTTACCGTACAGTAAAGTAGTAGTGAGATGATCATACGAGTCAGGCAAGGAATTTAACAATAACAGTGCTTTGTCTTCATCACCAACTTGATCATCCAAATTCTTCAAATCCGTAATAATTTTGTTGAAGTTATTTAGGTGTTCGTGTTGCGGATCGGGGGCATACTAGGGAACTTAAACAAGCAATAACACATAAGATTTAACGTGGTTCGGCAAGTCGCCTACGTCCACGGGCAGCGGATTCACTATATTGAACAAAATGGTAAGAATTACAACACTCTCTGTAATTCTCTCTCTCTCTTTGCGCTCTAAGCTCACACCAGGGCTCTGATACCAAGAGGTGTGAGCTTAGAGAGCAAAGAGAGAGAGAGAGAATTACAGAGAGTGTTGTAATTCTTACCATTTTGTTCAATATAGTGAATCCGCTGCCCGTGGACGTAGGCGACTTGCCGAACCACGTTAAATCTTGTGTGTTATTGCTTGTTTGAGTTCCCTGGTGTGCCCCCGATCCGCAACAATTGGTATCAGAGCTCGGGTTGCAAAAAATCGAATTTTTCCCGAAAGTGCCCAGATTTCGAAGTGCTCAAAATCCACTTTTGACCATACCAGGAGGAAGAACTCCCCGAGAGGAGTCCAGAACAGCAAAAACAGAGCCCAAAGGAGCTTCGACGCGCCGTCACGCGCCAGGAGAAGATTGCGCGTGAAACCCACGCGCCCCACGCGCCCCACGCGCTGCTCAGTGAAGAAGACGACCTAGTCAGCCGACACGTCAGCCACGTGTCAACCACGTGTCGGACACGTGCCCTGCCCAGTCAGCCTGAGCCGCTGACCAAGCCGCGTTGACCAGCCGTCAAGTCGAGTTGACTGCGCCGTCAAGCCGCGTTGACCGCGCCGCCGATCCTCCGTTGACCGCGCCGCCTGCGCCGTTGACCGAGCCGTTGACCGGAGAAATTATCCGGTGCATCTCAGCGCACCAGATTCTGCAAATCTGACCCGTCCAAAGTGTTTTTGCCAGATCGGAGCCATTCGGAGTCCGTTTTTGACGATCCAATAGTGCTTCCCAACTATTTGGAGTATTCCGGACACATCTGTACAGTCAGTTTTTTGAATTGAAGTTTCTAAAAAATGGCAGAATCTAGATCAACCGAGTCCGTAAGTAATTCAGCCAGTACAAACACTTCTAGGCATTGGACCCCAGTGTCCCATGCCAAGTTCGAGGTAGAGAAGTTCAATGGAAGCAGCAACTTCGGCATGTGGAGATGCGAAGTTAAGGATATGCTTGTCCAAATGAACTTGCACTTCACTCTGGGGGACAAACCAGATGACCTGGACGAGATAGAATGGGAGAGGGTAAATCTCCTGGCCTGCAGTTCCATCCGACTTTGCCTTGCAAAAGAGGAGAAGTATGCCTTTACAGAATATGATATTGCGAAGAAGCTTTGGAAGGCGCTGGAAGATAAGTTCATGACAAAGAGCATTGAGAACCGGCTCTACTTGAGGAAGAGGTTGTTTCGTTTCGACTACATTAAAGGTATTTCGATGAACGAACACCTAAATAACTTCAACAAAATTATTACGGATTTGAAGAATTTAGATGATCAAGTTGGTGATGAAGACAAAGCACTGTTATTGTTAAATTCCTTGCCTGACTCGTATGATCATCTCACTACTACTTTACTGTATGGTAAAGAGAAGATCAAGTATATTGATGTTGCAAACGCCTTGGTGAACAATGAGTTCAGAAGGAAAGATAAGTCTGCAAACAGGGACTCAACATCCGAGGCATTAACAGTCAGAGGCAGAACAAATAACAGAAGAAATACAGGGCGAGGAAAGTCTCGCTCAAAATCCAGGGGGAAACCTTCAGACAAAAGACGTCTTACAAAAGACGAGTGTGCAGCTTGTCGCCAGAAGGGGCATTGGGCAAAAGATTGTCCAAATAAAGACAAGACAGAAGAGAAGGTGAATATTGCACGAGATGGAGATAATGATGAAGGAGGAGCCTTCACAGTTTCATCATATGGCCAGTCTGATGAATGGATAATAGATTCCGGATGTTCATTCCATATGTGTCCTAACAAGCAGTGGTTCTCGAGCTTACGAGAGTTCGATGGAGGAGTTGTGCTGATGGGCAACGACCAAGCTTGCCAGACAAAGGGGATTGGAACAATTAAACTGAAGATCCATGATGGAATAATCAGAATTCTTGAAGATGTACGGTATGTACCAGATCTAACCAAGAATCTCATCTCAGTGGGAGTTTTAGACTCCAAAGGTTACAGAGTAACCATGGAAGGTGGAGTCCTTAAAGTTGTTCGAGGAGCATTGGTTGCAATGAAGGGTACTCGACAGGGAAATTTATATTTCCTAGATGGCTCTACAGTCACAGGGAGAGTGGCTGTCTCCACCAGTTCCAGCTCAGAAGATGATGCATCAGACACTTCCAAACTTTGGCACATGCGCCTAGGGCATGTCGGTGAGAAGGCTTTACAAGGGTTGGTAAAGCAAGGCCTGTTGAAAGGCGCCAAGACGGGGAAGCTTGAGTTCTGCGAGCATTGTGTATTGGGCAAGCAAACAAGAATCAAGTTTGGTACTGCAATTCACCGTACCAAAGGGATTCTAGCCTACGTCCACACCGACGTATGGGGTCCTTCCAAGAATGCTTCGTTGGGAGGTAAACACTACTTTGTGTCGTTCATTGATGATTTCTCTAGAAGAGTTTCGATTTATACAATGAAACACAAAGATGAAGTCTTAGACATCTTTCTTACGTGGAAGAAGATGATTGAGACCCAGACAGGCAGACGGATCAAGAAGCTCAGATCTGACAATGGTGGAGAATATACATCAGATCCCTTCTTTGAGGTTTGCCAGAATGCAGGGATAGTGAGACATTTCACAGTTCCTGGAACACCGCAGCAGAATGGAGTTGCAGAACGCATGAACCGCACTTTGGTGGAGAAAGTCCGGTGTATGCTGTCACAGTCTGGATTGAGCAAGGCATTTTGGGGCGAGACATTGAACTATGCTCGTCATCTTGTCAACAGACTACCTACTGCAGCATTAGATGGGAAGACTCCCATGGAGGTATGGTCAGGAGTCCCAGTTACTGATTATGATCAGTTACGTATCTTTGGATGTCCAGCATATTTTTATGTTACAGAATCTAAGTTGGATCCAAGAGCCAAGAAAGCCATCTTCTTGGGCTTCGGTGACGGTGTCAAGGGATACAGACTGTGGTGCCCTGAATCAAAGAAAGTTCTCATCAGAAGAGACGTTACCTTTGATGAGTCTGCAATGCTGAAGCAACCAGATCCTCAACAGAATGAGGAAGCATTGAAGAAGTCAGTGCAGGTGGAGTTTGAGACTCCAGCAAAGACTAGTCAGCCAATCAACCATCCTGAAGAAGTCTCAGAGGATAGCTCTGAAGAGAGTTCAGATGAAAATGAAGATCCAGAGGCTCCGCAACAATCAGAACCCATTGCAATCAGGAAAGGAAAAAGGGTTGCTAAGCAACCCAGTTGGATGACCTGATATGGTAGCCTATGCACTTCCAATCATTGAAGACAATGTTCCTTGCACTTTCAAAGAAGCCGTGCATAATGCAGAAAGTGTCAAATGGAAGGAGGCTATGGATGAAGAGATCGGGTCACTTCACAAGAACCAGACTTGGGAGTTGGTGCAACTTCCAAAAGGCAAGAAAGCAATTGGGTGTAAGTGGGTTTACACCAAGAAGGAAGGCATTCCAGGCAGAGACAACATCAGATTCAAAGCTAGATTGGTAGCTAAAGGCTATGCTCAGAACGAAGGAATAGACTACAATGAGGTATTCTCACCTGTTGTGAAACACACGTCTATTCGCATCTTGTTAGCTTTGGTTGCACAGTTTGATCTCGAGTTCGCCCAACTCGACGTCAAAACTGCCTTCTTACATGGAGATCTTGAAGAGGAGATATACATGTCCCAGCCAGATGGTTTCAAAATTGCTGGAAAAGAGAATTGGGCCTGTAAGCTGAACAAATCGTTGTACGGATTGAAGCAATCCCCGAGACAGTGGTACAAGCGATTTGATCGGTTCATAATGGAGACAGAATACACAAGAAGTCAATTTGATCATTGTGTATATTTCCATAAGCTTCCCGACGATTCCTTCATCTATTTGCTCTTATATGTAGATGATATGCTGATTGCATCTACGAGCAAGGTGGAGATTGACAAACTCAAGGCACAGTTAGCAAGGGAGTTTGAAATGAAGGATTTGGGAGAAGCAAAGAAAGTTCTTGGCATGGAGATCAAGAGAGACAGGAAGAAGGGCACGGTTTGTCTGACACAAACCCAGTATCTGAAAAAGGTGTTAGACAGATTTGGCATCAATGGGAAAACCAAAGCTGTAAGTACACCATTGGCCCCTCATTTCAAGCTTAGTGCTTCGTTGTCTCCACGAACAGAAGAAGAACGGAAGCATATGGCACAGGTTTCATATGCAAATGCAGTTGGTGCATTAATGTATGCTATGGTTTGTACACGGCCTGACATCTCGCATGCTGTGAGTATGGTAAGCAGGTATATGCATGATCCAGGAAAAGATCACTGGCAGGCAGTGAAATGGATCCTAAGGTACACACATGGCACGGTCAATCTGGGATTGAAGTTCGAGAGAGATAACCGACTCGGGTAGAATTTGGAAGGATATGTGGACTCAGATTATGCTGGTGACTTAGACAAACGCCGGTCAACAACAGAGTATTTATTTACGCTTGCTAAAGGGCCGGTAAGTTGGAGGTCAACGCTTCAGTCAACGGTGGCTTTGTCTACTACAGAGGCAGAGTACATGGCAGTGACGGAAGCCTTTAAGGAAGCTATTTGGCTACATGGGTTGATTGAAGACTTGGGAATTGTTCAGAAGCACGTTGAGGTGTTTTGTGACAGTCAGAGTGCCATTTGTTTGGCAAAGAACCAGGTTCATCATGCCCGCACCAAGCACATTGATGTCCGTTTCCATTTCATCCGAGAAATTGTGAATGAAGGGGATATTCTGCTTCAAAAGATTGGTATTGCAGATAATCCGGCCGATATGCTCACAAAGGTAGTTTCTGGGATCAAGCTCCAACATTGTTTGGACTTGGTCAACATCTCTCGGAACTGAGCACCTTCGGGTGCATGGCAGTGTTGATCGATCACTATATTGGATAAGAGAATCCTCGCCAAGGTGGAGATTTGTTGAACATTGGCTACAGATTCTGGCCATGTGATGGAAAGTGGCAGCCAGCTACATGGTGGGGAAGCCATGAGGCCATGTGAGTTGGCCATGAGGCCATGAGAAGCCATGTGAAGCATCAATCTGGAAAGCCACCGAAAGCACAACAATGGGCTGGCAGCCAGCTCATTTCAAAGACTTTCTCTTGCATTTGTAATCTCTATATATAGAGAAGCTAAGGAGAGTTAAGATGTACAGCTGAGATAACAGGAAGGTGTGAGCTTAGAGAGCAAAGAGAGAGAGAGAATTACAGAGAGTGTTGTAATTCTTACAATTTTGTTCAATATAGTGAATCCGCTGCCCGTGGACGTAGGCGACTTGCCGAACCACGTTAAATCTTGTGTGTTATTGCTTGTTTGAGTTCCCTGGTGTGCCCCCGATCCGCAACAGTTTACTCAGCTCAGATGAGGAATCTGAGACACCAGACATTTTTGTTTCCTCCTTCCAAATGTAATTGATCAAGCAGGAGTATAAATGTCTGACGTTGGAGTGCTATCAGTCTGGAGGGAAAAAAAATTGAAATTCAAAGAGGTGTGTTTGATTTACTTGCCAATCAAAAAGCCTGGAGTATATTGTCTTTGCCAGGGCATCACGACTTGTGACAGCTGAAGCTGGATCTAGTGGTTTTGTAATATTTCCATCTGGAGTTACTATCACACGCTTGCAAAGTGAGTCTTCAAGTGCTTTCTCATCACACCTGGATATAAGCATATTAAGATGATATAAGTATATAGTTGAAGTCTTGAAGATGTACCAAACTGTATTTAATAGGTCAAATTGATTAGAGTTCTGACATGAGTAGCTCTGCAGCTGTTTGAAGATGGTAGCGTGCTTTCTCATCTTTCAGTTTTGAAGAATCTGTTTCATTCCCTTTGATGAAGTCTATGTTTCCAAGATGAAGTATTGCAGCTACCACACGGAATATAGCATTCTACAAAAAAATTAAAATAAAATTCATTATATTAATTTGGATTTGTAAAATGGCTCATTTCACTCATTCTCTCTGTTTTTGCACATAGTGGACACACACACACACGCACCTGCTCGTCCTGGCTGATTCCTACAATATCCATGGCATTTCTGGTCTCCAGATATTCCCTTGCATCATCCACATTTGCCACTTCATAACAATTGGTTTGATTTAGATAGTGGTATGTTTTTGGGTCTCCTAGTTTGAATTTCTTCACATCCTGGAATAAAATATTACTGTTAGCTCACTATGTATGGTTATTGTTGTGTCACGTCAGTGGTGATTTAGATTCGATTGCATAAGCTCACTTCAGGTGGGGCTGCACAGAGCATGTAAAAGCAGTGGTAGTTCCTCTCTGGGTCAGAGACTTGGCAAACACGCGATCTTTCAAGAAGATATGTTCGAACTGCAGCTCCAGAGATCTTCCCATGCTTATCGAATTGGATCTCTACAAATTTACCAAAACGACTGGTACAACCATTCAGTCATGTAAATTTTCTTGTAAGTCAAACCATAGAAGTAGATAGAATGAAAAATAGGATATATTTGAAGGAACAAAAGCATCAAACTAGTTCACCTGGAATTGTTGTTTTTCACGGTTTTGGCATTCCCAAATGCTTCCAAGACCGGGTTGGACTGAAAATTCAAAATGCCAAATGATCACAAAATTTATAATATCACTTAAAATATATGAAGTAATGTTGACTTTTACAGACCTCTAATACTTGTTGTTCAACTGTTCTTCCTCCTTCAGCACCAGATCTGCCCCCCATGAATGCAAGGTATCTCATAAGCATTTTTGTTGTCTCTGTTTTACCAGCCCCACTCTCTCCACTTACCAAGATGGATTGGCTTCCATGTTCATGTATCATTGCCCTAATATTGAATTATTGAATTAAATCTTTGTCAGATTATGCATGTTATTTTGGAGATCATTTGGTTGCACCCAATTTAGATATACCTGTAACAAGCGTCTGCAATGGCAAAAAGATGTGGATTTAGCTCACCAAAAGCTGCGCCTTTGTATTGTTCCATCATGTGGATGTCGTACAAGTGTGGAAGTCTCCGGAAAGGATTCACCGCTATTAGAATATTCCCAGTGTAAGTCTGCTTATTTCAGGACCGATTATCAGTTTTCTAGTTGTTTTGCAGATATAAATTATAAGGATTTCACTTTATTACTAAATTTTACTGCAAATTTGGTTTTCATTAGGCTATATGAGCACTCACATATATCTCATTGAGAGAAAACCGAGAAGCAAGATTGTGAAGCACTCCCGGTTCATGGAGGTAAGCTAATTTGGTCATGTCATCAACCCCTGCTGGTGGTGCTTCTGTGTCTTTTGGATATATGCTTGAGACATCTGCAACTATCTGCATATGTTAAGGGAACTAATGCTTAGTTTAGATGTCTTCTTTTGCAAGTTCCTTAGGTAGTGTATGGAATGGAATGATCATTCCATCAAATTGTACATTCTTATGTTTGGTTGACTAAAAAATAATAAAAAATACATTGCAAATGGAATCATCATTCACCATTATAAGAGAACGATCATTCTATAGGGGAGTCTAAGAAATGACCATTCTGTTCTATCTCATTCCAATCAACCAAATAGAGCATAAGACATTGAAGATCACTTGACATTTATGAAAGCAAACATAGATATACTAATTCAGGGGACATTTGGACCCAAATCTGTTCATTATTCTCAACCGGTTTTTGCACTTTAATTTGGAAGGGAACGATCTCCTTTGTCTCAATGACTGAAGCAATGGCTGTTATTACTATAATAAGATATTGCCTAAAATTTTTAAATAATAACACGGGCAAGTCTATGCTGGGATATTAATGTTTCATTTTGACTTTCCAACCAAACTTGCAAAGTACTAACAGAGCCAAGAACCCTTTAGGCTATGTTTGGTTAGCAGATTTCATGAGGCAAATAGAAATGGAAATGAAAACGGAAATAGAAACATTGGAGAAAGAATTGATAGGATTCGAATTTCAAGCTATGTTTGGTTGAGTTGGGAAATGGAGACAGAAAGAAGCCTAAATGAATCCAAAAGACAAAAAGTGGGATTACATGTCCCTCTCACTTTCATTTCTCCTGTGTTTTTCATTATAACCACACAAAAAGTGGGATTGAATTTCCTTTTCTCTTTCCATTTCTCTCATCAAATCCTCTAACCAAACACATCCTTAGTGTCATTAGATTTTTCTTTTGTAGGATGGCAACTTTATTCAAGTTTTTCAGTTGTGTTACCTTTTGGCATTCTTGCAAACTGTGTGCATCTTGTGTCAATATTGAACTGTGTATATATTGCCACCAATGCCAGTTTACTACAACACAGTTTCTGACATTGATAAATGAAAATTGTCGAGAAAAAAGGCTTCAGTATTGCTAGTATGTCTTATTATTTAAGTAATATTTGTTATCTGCATTCAAACTTGTTATGCGGTTATATATTTACAGTGCCTAAAAGGAACAGATGTTATTTGTATGTTGTTTTAAATACTTATTGTAGTGATTCCTGCAATATTAGTGGAGCTAATGATCCTAGTGGTTTGATCATGTAGATACAATTGCTCTCGAATATAATGAGTGGAAAGATTATCTTACAGTTCTCCCATTTGTGGTAACTATTGTAGCATCTCTGTCTTTGATTTCTACAACTTCTCCGTCGATCCATGCAACTTCAGGATCCTCAGCCCACACGTGTGATCCGACTATGATGTTTACAGGAGTTCCCTTGATCATTGAAGAATCACAAAAAAGGTAATGTGGCCATTGTTTTACAGAGAATAGATTGATCAAGTTACTTGAAAATGAAGAAGATGAACCATGAAAGCTTACCATGATTGTGATTGTTCTATGTGATCATCTAATGCAGAATGGCAATGTAGAGAAGCAAATGGATTTTTGTTGTCTAGAGAGAGAATGGCAGTGCTACTGAGGAATGATGGAGTGAAGATTTGCTGGAAATAAAAAGTAGACAGAATGTTGAAAAGAAGAGGAAATCCCGGTGGTGGTAACTCAAAAGAAAAAAAAGGCAGAGATGCTGACTTGGCACCTTTTTTTTTTGCTTATTCGACACAGGATGCTAACTTGGCACCAAAAGAAGCATGCCAGTTGTGTGTAGGCAACACAGGGAATTCATGTGCAGTTGATGCAGGGGATAGTTTTTGTGTTAATGCTTATTGTTGCAGCCATCTGATGAGTGGACCCTTTGCTTTGCCAATGTTAAAGGCCATTGTGTTCCTAATTATGGTTGTGCATTGCCAATGCCAAGCTGTGGGGATTACTAGCTGTCATTGGAGTGGTTATAAAATTATGAAAGTGTCCCTTTGTGTAGTTGTTGCCTATACATACTTTCTCTTAAATCAATTGTACTATAGATGGGTTTTTATGATCCTTGTTGAAATAAAATGACTCCATTCTGTCCCACTAAATGTCTATGTTGATTATTGCTGCATGTTGTGTAATTTATTTGAAGCTTCAAGATGCAGTTTCATTCTCTCTCTCTCTCTCTCTCTCTCTCTCTCTCTCTCTCTTAAATTTTTTTTTTTTTTTTACCATTTTCCAAGACAACAAATAGCATTCATTTCTTTTTATTTATTTGATTTTTTTTTTTTTAGTGAAAAAAGGATAGGGGGTGATTAGCATGTGGCAATTCTCTTTAGGTGTGATTATAAGAATTCTTATGCTTTATGCTGTATTTGGTTGGGGGATTTGGGAAGAGATTTGGAAAGAGAAAATGAAAAGGTGTGTGAAACTAGGTGAAATGTAGGTATATTTTATTCACATTTCACCTAAGTTTTCCTTTTCCCTTTCCCTTTCCCTTTCCAAATCCCTGCTCAAATCCACCAACCAAACACAGCATTAGGGTTTAAATGGGCCTGATAAACGCAGGATAAAACACACAAGGATATGTAAGTATTCTCTCAAGATGAGTTTTAGTGATGGCTTATTTAATCCTATAGAGAGTATAGTGTGAAGGAACTGGTGATTCAAGATTAATGGATATTTTCAAAATGTGAACAAATTATATAATTGATTAGTTTAAAATGATGATACCTATTTAAAAAGTATATAAACCCAAATTGTGGACTCCACAATTTTAAACTAATATAATGGTTATATTTTGTTCACAAACTTTAAGAAGTGTGTCAAGAAAATTATAAGTCCTTTTGCTGCCAACTTGTTAGTTGCCCCAAGGAAAGAGGCGAGTTCTTCAAGCCAACAATGATACATTTGTAGAGGTACAAATGGATATATCCTTCAAATTCAAAAGTCAAATGGGATCAAAGAGGATCAGCTGGTGATTCTATTGGCATTGGTAAACAGATTTAAAAGAGAAAGGGGCTGCATCATGTTTCCAGATGATGGAAATTGGCTCCCACTGGACATCTGGAAAGGTCACATCCCTTTGGTGAGGCCCTCAATTTCTTCTCCAACTCACTCAATTTTAAAAAAATTATGCAGCGTTCTGCAACAACTACACAGTGCTTTAATTTGATTTTCATTGAAAGTGAACATGATTCAGTTTTAATTAAACTAAGATCAAATTATTACTTACGGTTTTATAAAATTTGAAACTAAATCGAATCATGATAATCTAGAACGAAATCATAAAAACATAATACGGCTTGATTTGGAACCATGGTTCTTATAAACCTTGTCATTATTCACAATATAATTACAACTTACTCAAACATCAAACAATAGATCATTATTTTACAAACAATAATTATTTAAAATTATTTCTGTCATTATATAAGAGCGTTTTGCAAGAGAAGATGGTTAAAAAACTTATAAATATATATGGGATACTAATAATATAGTCGAGTATCTATAATAAATAACAAATTATATATATATCAAAACAGTCTAGTTTGGTTTTAAACCGGAACCATAACTATAAAATCATAGATTGAACCCTGAAGTACAATTCGCCTATTTTAAAAATGCAGAATCAAATTGTGTATTAAGAAAACCAAACCAGATCATATGGTTTGGTCTGGATCGGACTAATTTGTGGTTTTTTCAATTTCTCTGCTTAGTCTTAATTTTTATTAGTTTAAATAGTGAAATTTATCAGTTTCATGCTGATTTTTAAGAAACAAAAAAACACATGTCACAGTATAGGTGTAAAGTATTACTCCAAAATTATCAACATTACTTCTCCCCAACTCTCGGGTGGTCATATGGGCCTCTTGTGGCTTTAAATTTTTATTTTTGTGAAGTGGTGAACAGATTGTAAGCTTTGAATCTGGGGGATGTCTATTCACATGGGAAAAGGGTCCTGTGTCGTGGGACACAGAAAAAGGCTCTCCCTCCCTTACTTTCCAACCAAGCTTTCTTCAACATTCTTCTTTTCTCTTTTTATTTTATTTTTATTTTATTTTTTATTGTTATGTTAATTAGTTGTTTTTATATTCATTGAAAGGGCTAATTATTAGTGTTCTTACTACTTGTAAAGCTGTTTTAATCAGAAGCAAAAATGGCATGCATGTGGCCTCTATAGTACACATCTTGGTTCCCAAAATTTTATACAGAGCAGTCTTTGCCATATACACTGCACATCTTGGTTCCCAAAATTTTACTTTTTCAATTAATTTTAAAATGAAAAAAAAAAATAGTAAAGTGTGGATATAAGATGCAAATTATTGGTAAGAAAATATAAATTTTTAGATCATTGCAAGTGTATTGAATGTGTTGATTTGAAGAAGGAAGAATTGGAATTTGGTGGCGTTATTTTCATTAACAATGAAAAAAGAGTAGAAAATGTGCCAAAGCCGCTCTAACGACATGGTTTAAATATCGTTAAAAATGAACAAACAAAATAAATAAATATATATATATATATATATATTTCCATCCTTAATGAACAAAAGGATGAAAACTACAGGGGCTATTCTGTAAATTCATGGCCATCTAAAATGAGAAAGTCTTTTGTGGGAGTGCTTTATTTTGGACCCCATTTTTTAACTTTTTTATTTGGGATTTTTATTGATAAATCTCATTTAAAAGTGTTCTAATTCAAGAAGTCTATGAAAGAATTTTTTAACCCACTTAGTCCCATGTATTTATACTTTTATTCCATAAAGTTATTTTTCTTGATTTACATTATTTTTCTAGATTTTTATGCCCTTATATTTACGGTGGTGCTACATGCACAAATTAGTGTACTAAACTAGTGTACCAACATTAGTTATGACATTATTATTGATTTCACTCATTAATGACATTACAATTACCAAAAATCTCTTAAATTATACCACATCATCAATTAGTATACTAATTAGTATAGTAGTTGGTGCATATAACATTATTCTTATATTTAATATTGATATTTAATGTTGGGGGAGGAGAGATAAGGGAAAAGACCAAGATATAGGAAATTTCATGCACCAATTAAATAACATTGATGTTATTACTTTATATTATTATATAATGTGAATATATTTTTAATTGACAATATATTAAAAATAATGTGAACATTCTCTCTCATCTAATGTGAATATATTTTTAATTGACAACACATTAAAAATAATGTGAACATTCTTTGTCATCTGATGTGAACGTTTACAACAATTTTTCGAAAAATTCTCTTTCATCTAATGTAGTGATGTGAACATTCATAACATGTGAACTTTCTTATTTTTAATTGACAACACGTTAAAAATAACGTTCATTATATTTTTAATTGATAACACATTCTTATTCACAACATGTAGTGATGAGAACGTTCACAACATGTGAACATTCTCTCTCACCTAATGTAGTGATGTGAACGTTCACATTCACATTCGTATGTTTTAGTATGAATATTCACATCGTAATTGACAACATAATGACAAAAATTCATTTTAACTTAATATGAATATAATGATGTGAATATTCATTTTAATTACATGATGTGAATATTTACATCATGTAATTGACAACACAATGAAAAAAAATCATTTCAAATTAATATGAATATAATGACAGTCAACATTCTAATGCATGGGAACTATCAAAACATAATGACAATCAACATTAAATATCAACATTAGTAGGGGCATGAGAGATTGAGGGTGTTTTGGTCTTCTTACCTCAAATAGGACATAATGAAATAGTCAAAAAGAATATGGATTGGATAAAATAAAACTCCTAGAAAGAAGATTTATGAAAAAGCTCCATTTTTTTATTACAATAATAATTTCAAATAAAATTATTAAAAAAGATATTAATAATTTTGGAACATTCCATCTCACAATTAAGTCCACATACCAACTACATCATGAGTTAGGATTTATGAGAGCACCCACCTCCATCACCGCCCATCCATATTTTCCAAATCCCATCTTTAAAACCTACCCACTCTCAAAACCTTGAAAATATTTTGGCAGCAATATTCCGGCGGCAACAGTGGCAACCATTTAATTATATACATATCTTCGGCAATGATAATTAGTGGAAGTTTTTCTGGTAACTATAACTCCATGAGACGAGAGGAGTAAAATAATAAAAGCTCAGGATGTTCATAACTTTGATGGTGTTCAAAACTTAGAGGAGATTGACCTTATAAGGGTAAGTTTCTTGAAAAAAAATAATAAAGCTGTTCGTCATTTTTTCAGGACTAAACTCCTGAACATATGACTGAAATTCAGGAGCACAGGTCCAAACATTGTTTATTTGTTCGGGAATAGGTAACCGAACATTTCTTATTTGTTCAGAAACAAATAACAAAATATTATTCATATGTTCAGACCTGTTTTACCAATTACATTTTGATATTTAATTTGAAAAGAGGTAATAAAAAATATAAAATCAAATACATTCACAAACCTCACAAGGTGGGTGGGGTTTTGAGTGCAGTTCACCTGTTTGTAATATTCGTGAGATGGATCTTGCTGTTGAGTTACATAGGAAGACAATGAAGAGGATTGGCAATCTAACGCCTCAAATTTGTAGCCCAAATGATAATATAACAATTATGGCTCTTTCAAGAAAAACCGAATATAAATCTCCAAACTTACATTACATGATACAATAGTTCTTCATGTAACAATACATTAATCCAACAACAAGTAAATAAACAAATAAATACCCCCAAGGGTTTATAAGTTTCCAAGGCTTAAGCCTGGTTACACAAAACGGTTATTCAAACCTGAAAAATCTAGAAATCCCCTAGATGTTGATTTGTGATTATGTATCAATTTTAAGCAGAATATAACAATCCCAATCAAACAATCAAGACAAAGAGACACAGCGATTTAACGTGGAAAAAACCACAATTGGACACCTCCAACTGTGATCAAAAAACCACGGGCAACAGCCACAAGAACAATCCACTAAGAAGAATTAAAGGAATTACACAGGTATACTCTCAATTACCTAGCGAATCTACAACGCCTAATTGAACCAACCTCTATGTGCCTCTTCCAACCCCATCTTCACCACGGAATTGTCTTTCTGATGAGCCACTCCGGATTCCACCAAAGCTTCAGGCTCGAATTCTTCAGAATCCACAACTGAAGAATAACTCTCTCTTTTGTGTATAGCAAACAAACCTTTGATGTACTCTCTTTAGATCATGAGTTGAAAACTCAATAAAAACATCAAAGAAAACTCCCAAAGTATCCCCAGATATAAACCCTAGAAACCAAAAAGAAGATCTGGAGAAGTTCTCCTAAAATCTGACCCAACACGCGAATTTATAGAATCTGTCCCGCGATCTCCGCTCGAGCTCAACACAGCCCGCTCGAGCGGACTGACCAAAAACTGCGTGCAAACAAACTGAGATGCGCTCGAGCGTAGGAGCATCCGCTCGAGCGTAAAATCACACATTCCAGTATTTTTACAGGCGACTGCAGAGATGCTGAGAGCTTCCAATCCCCGCTCGAGCGTCACTTTCCCCGCTCGAGCGGGAAGGCCAAAAATGGAAAAACTGGAAAAATATAACATGATCAGATAGGCAACTTTGAATGCAGTTTTGTATTTTGCTTCGGGGGCAGCTCGATCCCCGTCATAATCAGCGAAGTGGCAATCTTGAAAGCTTTATCAACACAAACTTCTCTGAAAAGCACAATTCGGGTTGGATTCGCATCTAAACACTCATCGCCTCACTGAAAATAAAAAGTGCGAATAAAATTACAACTCAAAGGAGTTTTGTCAAACGGGATTGCCAAGAAATAAAACCTAACAAAACCCACACACATACAGCCTTTGGCTTACACACAGAGTCACAGCAAAATGAGAGTCTCGTACTCTCAACATACATTTCCTCGCCTTTAGTTAGGCGGCATCACCACATTTTTTCCTGCACAAAAATCCCGTAGGGTGAGCATAAAACCCAGTAGAAATCCTTAACAAAGTATATGCATTTTGTACAAGTCTCAAGAGATGAAATGCACATGCCATGCTATGCTCTTTTGAAAGAAAATCACATCTTCATCTTTGAAAACCCTTATGCTCAATGATGTCATGCAATTTCAATTCTTCAAAACTTAACAATTCATTTCAAGAGTGGTAAATACGACTCCGGTAATCCCTAGGTCGATGTCTGCAAGTAAACTATACAATTACTACCAATTTGTCATTTTTACCGGTATTAACCGGAAGGCTCGACACCTATCTGCGCGGGTTTTTGGTCTTTCACCCTGCACTCTCAGGCTAACTTATTCAGTATCATCTACACCACCTATCAAGACTTACCAACGTATTTACCCCAAAATCATTCCATGAAAACTTGTTTCTCCATTCTTTTCTCAATGCAAATTTTCAAATCAACTTTCAAAGTTTAATGTAATCAAATGAATTGATATGCCAATAACATAAGATGAATATAAATACTTTTATTCCAATTCATCATTCAAGGAAGAACACAATTCCCTCTTCTCAAGTATCCTCAACAATTAGTCATTTTAAGACTATTTCAACGTTTTGAACAATAATTTTCAAAATGAACAATAATTCTCATATTCCCTAAAATTTATTATTTATATAAATATAAATAAGAAATTTTCCAAACATTCATTTATTTTGACACATAAAATAAATATAACAATATCATTCATGGATTTTCAGTCTCTTAAAAAAAACCTTCAAATTCTAGGTTTTCTCACAAAAACTATACAACTCAAATCTTTTGAAAGAAAACTTTCCAAAATCATCTTTTCTTCAATCAACGAAGATCAAAACCTATAAGATCATTTTAAAAGAACAAGAGACAAATCCACTTTCAAAATCGCTCAACTTCTTGAATCAACAATCAATTTTCAAAGTTATCGAAAGATGATTTCGAAAATCATATAGATCTTGCAAAAACATATATATAACTCTAAGAAAATCCCTACCTCAAGTTTTGAAGAAGAAATGAAATAAAACCCACAAAATCAACGGTGTCGAAACTCAATCTTCACCGCACACAACGAAGCCCTCAAGAAGTTAACCAACTTTGATGAAGAACCTATGGCAGAACTCTAATGGATCTTGAAAAATCAAGATTTTGATCCAATTTGCCGTAGGGAAAAGTAGAGAGAATGGAGAGGAAATATTTTTAGAGAGAGAGATACAAAAGTGATCTGAAATATCAGATTCACGAACTGATATAACATGGTCTGATTGAGCATGGAAAGCCTTGCTTGAGCGTTGAATACACATTCCCAGTACTTTTATAGACAGGTCAAACTTTTGAAACCAAACATTCTTCGCTTGAGTGCATAAACGGCCACTCAAGCGGACAAGCAACTTCGAATGCATTTTGTATTTTTGCTTCCGGAGTGCTGCCCCTCGACCCCGCCAAGGCGCTGCCCTCGGACCTGCCAAGAGGCGTTGCCCCCTAGACCCCCGCGAGCTGATCGGGCAGCTCGATCCCCGACCTGCCCAGTCGAAGTAGCAAAACATGAAAGAATGATCGAAACCGAGATCGCTACAGGCAAGGCAAATGTGCTTACTCTTTAGCATGTGTGAATCAATGACCCATGTCACTGAGAAGTGGAGCAAATGTATATCGGAAGACCTTTAAACACCACAATTTTTTTTCACTGGTTTTGGAAACGTAAATTTTGTTAAGATTTTGGAAGAGAAGTTTTTTGAGGTTTGGGGATATATATTTAAATGGGTGGAATGTTTTTATAAGGATAATTTTGGTATTATTTGAGGAGAGAAAATAAATTTTAAGGGTTTTAAAATTTATAAGTGGGGGTCCGAAATAATTGATGGGATATTAATAGCAGCACTCCTTTTTGTGGTTTAGAAATCAACTTCTAAACAAAAGTGAATATATAAACTTTCGAACAAAAATGAATTGTCTGTGTAGTTCCTTTTTTTCTTTTTCTTTTTCTTTTTCTTTTTTTTTTTGTTTTGAAATCAATATCCGAACATTTGATTTTCATTTAAAAGTTGATATTCAAACAACACAAATAATGTAAAGTAAGATAAACTGTGATAGGGTGAGCATGGTCCAGATTGGTTCAGTTTGGAGTAAAGCCAAAACCAATCCGTTGTCTATGGTTACAATCAATTTAAATCATAGAACCAATCTGAACCAAAC
The DNA here is from genome assembly GCF_055761805.1 of Camellia sinensis. Lineage (NCBI taxonomy): Eukaryota > Viridiplantae > Streptophyta > Magnoliopsida > Ericales > Theaceae > Camellia > Camellia sinensis. The sequence goes on along the minus strand of NC_138962.1, from coordinate 173,254,366 downwards.
CATTTAAACACGGTTCGGCTCGGTTTAGAACCACGGTTTCACATAATTTGTTCATAAAGATAAGTCATATAACATTTTCATTTTAACATTAATCTGTTCATGATTTTTCAAAACGTAAACATGCATATTGTTCCACAATTAATGTAAACAAATATAATATCTAGTACATAAACATATTGTTCAACTTGTAGTAAACATAAAACTCCCACCAAACAAATATTTTGTTTTTCTTCTCTTGATTCTAAGGAGACTTAGAACAGTTTGCAATATGTTTTCAATATGCTAGTTCCATTTGTATTAATCCAAGCATAAGAAGTTTTACAATGATTACATTTAACACATGTAACAGTCTTACTCCGTTCTTTATATAGTTTAAGTTATATATGGTCCGGATCGGTTCTATTCCGAAATCGTAAACTCCAATCTAAAACCGATCCGAGAAGAACGAATTCCTAGTTTTCCAATCTAGAACTGAACCATAAATTCAAAAAATTAATCCAAACCTACTAGATTGGCTGGACCAGTTCAAATTGTGATTTTTTTAAATTCCTTACCCAGTCCTATACTGTGATGTGCAAATAGAAGCTCACCTTTCATTAATCTTTTCTCTCTTTCATTATATTTGGTAGGAAGAAAACAATAGAAGAAAAGGGAAATCTTTTATAAAAAAAATCTTTGAAAAATTATATAAAAAAAAAAAACCCTCAAAATTTGAGTTTTGTAGTTAAATAAATTTTGAGTTTTTAATTTTATCAATTTACATCTTAATATTTGGATGGGCACTCGGTTCAAAAATCCAAATTGAAATTTTGTTTGGCCAAAAACAATTATGCCTAGAAGGACATGGTTGTGTACAATGACCAAACTACCCTATTATATATGTACACAGCTCAGCATATTCTCATTTTCTACATTCTCTTTCTCTCTTCTCCTCCTCCTCCTCTTCCTCCTCTCTCTCTCTCTTTCTTCCGTAACCACAGCAAAACCCCATGTCTTCCTGTTCTCTTTCTTTCTCTCTCTCTCTCTCTCTCTCTCTCTCTCTCATTAACCATTCCTCTGGCCGTTGCCATGGCTGGAGAAGTTCTTGACAATTTCCCTGGCCACCACTACTAGAGAATGCCAAAGATTTTTATAAACATGAATGCTTTAGAAAACCATATGCCAATAGATGTTGCTGGCAGCATTTTTGTTTAACAGTCATACTACATATTCATAATTTTAATAAAAAATATTAATATGTGGTTTTGATTCATTCTATGTATCGATTTCACAATATCCTAAGTGAATCTTTAATGTCACTCTTCCAAATTTTTTAATATTCACTAATTGCTTATTTCCTACGTTGAATAGATAAAAAAAATTGGATAGATAGACAAAAAAATTTGAATAGATAATAAAATTTGGACAGATAGGCAAAAAATTCGAACAGATAGACAAAAATTTCGAACAGATAGACAAAATATTTGAATAGATAGTCAACGAAAAGTCAAACAAATAAAAAAATCAAGAGGTAAAATTAGAAACAAAATGTCCTTCAAAACTAACTAAAGGATTGCTCGCCAAACTATTTAAGAAATGGTAGACCTTTTACCAACAAAAAAAAAAAAAAAAATTCATTGGACCTAATGCATTAGACACATCTAAATTAGATTTATCATCAATTTACTCTATTTTTATTTATTTTCAATCTCAACCATTTATTTATTTTTATTAGGTTTTTCATGAAGTTTAATGACTAAAATACATTTTTTTGACAGTTTTACTTAATGAAAATAGGAGAATAATTTAGATTAAAAACAAATTAAAAGATTAGCATTACAAATGATAAAATTAAAAATTTATTTTATTACAAAGTTTAAATCCTGTTTTATTTTTATTTTTTTTAAAAAAAGTTCCAGAATCTTTTCTCTTGTTTGGTTGACTGACACACCCCAAGCCTAAGCCCAAGCCCAACTGACACAGCCCAAGCCCAATGGTTATAAAGCTTGTTAGCCCAGTCTGCATGGATCTGCATGGAACTGTAAGCTCAAAAGGAGGGGGAATTCTATTTACACCAAAAAAAAAAAAAAATTATTAAGTACTTTCAATTGTTTGGCATATTCTGTGCAATTATTTAGCGTTTTATGTTACTTCCAGTACACTCTATAATTTTTTTTTAAAAAAAAATTACCTTCCAAGATATACTCAAATAAAAACAAAGTCATTGTGATCGGATTTACAATGCTGAACAATATTGTTTAGTTCGAACTTTCAAATTAGAACAAGTTGACTTTGTTCAGCAGTGTATTGTCGAACAAAGTGAATTTGTTTGGATTTAAAAATCTAAACAACAATGATATTAAACAGGTTGAATATTCGTTTTTACATTAAAAAAAACACAAAAATTAATAATTATATTTTGATATTTATGTGACTAGTTATTTCCTCTTCGATGGGTTGTTTCAAAAAATAATTTTCATTATTATTCTTATCCATTGTTTGATTTTATTCAAACTTTTTCTATTCGCAAGGATAATAAACAACGATGTTGATAATAATGATGTGTTTTGATGGGGTGATCTAGAGTTTTAGAGTGAGGAATAATAAGAAGAACAAATAAAACTTGAGAAAGAAGATGAAAAATACGTGTATGTGATTAGGGTGTATCATGAGAAAAAAATAATATTTTATTTTAGGATTTAATATGTATTGTCCTTATTTGTAAATTTATATTAGGGTATATAATAGGAATTAAAATTTCAAAATTTTAGTTGGACGTACTTAATGAATTTTTGGGTGTAAACAGAAGGAATCTCCCCAAAAGATAAAGGATAATTATTAGTAAATCCTATTGACTGGATTTATTTAGGGTTTTTTTTTTTTAAGGTCCCTGGTATTATGATTTTATAGCATAAAGGATACCAAATATTTTCATAATGTCTAAGGTCATTCAACAATATTTTCATAATGTCTAAGGTCCCTCAACCTTGATCCAGAGAAATTTCAGTCCAGAGAAAATTGGTCAGAGAAATTCTGGCCCAGAGAAAATTCTCTGGACCAAATTTCTCTGGATGAGTTTCTCTACTTTTCTTCTCATTCACATCCAAATCATTGTGATTCATTAGGTAAGCAACATTGTTCAACTGAATTCAACTGGAAAAATTCCACATTGTAATATGTAAGCAACATTAGAATGGGATAACAATGGCAACTTACCAGAACCAGAGAAATTCTGGAAAAATCTGAGTATTTCTCTGGTTTGTTATTGAAATATCAATTGAGAATTTCTTTGGTTTATTAAAAATAACAATTGAGAATTTCTCTGGTTTGTTAAAAATAACAATTGAAAATTTCTCTGGTTTGTAATATCTGGAAAAATTTCTGCAACTTACCCAAATCTGTTCTTCGCTTTTTTCCAGTTGAATTTTTCAATCGAAAGTGTTTCTCTGTTGAACAATGTTCAACTGAATTCAACTGAAAAAATTCCACATTGTAATATGTAAGCAACATTAGAAGGGATAACAATGGCAACTTACTAGAACCATAGAAATTCTGGAAAAATATGAGAATTTCTCTGGTTTGTTATTGAAATATCAATTGAGAATTTCTCTAGTTTATTAAAAATAACAATTGAGAATTTCTCTGGTTTATTAAAAATAACAATTGAGAATTTTTCTAGTTTATTAAAAATAACAATTGAGAATTTCTCTGGTTTGTAATATCTAGAAAAATTTCTACAACTTACCCAAATCTATTCTTCGCTTTTTTCTAGTTGAATTTTTCAATCGAAAGTGTTTCTCTGTTGAACAATGTTCAACTGAATTTAACTGGAAAAATTCCACATTGTAATATGTAAGCAACATTAGAAGGGATAACAATGGCAACTTACCAGAACCAGAGAAATTCTGGAAAAATCTGAGAATTTCTTTGGTTTGTTATTGAAATATCAATTGAGAATTTCTCTGGTTTATTAAAAATAACAATTGAGAATTTCTCTGCTTTGAGAATTCACCAGGTTGGTTCCTTTCATTTACAAAAACATTCTGTGAAGACCAATCAAACATTAGCCAAAAAACATTAGTCAAAAATTTCTATTTTCTATCACCATTCGAATCCGACCACTTAGCTTACTTGATCTTCTCAAGCTGAACCTGAGTATCCTTGGACAGCTTCATTCTCTCAAACTTCAAATGTCAACCACGACAGCTTCATTTTTTGAGCTTCACACCGCACACACACACAGCTTCAACCCATGCACATACACAACCCATGCACACAGTCACACACATATACGGCACACACACACAGATAACTAGTTATATCAACATTACCTCTCCAGAGAAATTTTGAAATTTCTCTAGATCAATCCAGAGAAATTTTAGCGGCTTGGTTCTTCTCTGATCTGTCACTTATATACTCTATTACCTTCAGCTGCTGATCCATCCCAACAGCATTCTAGGTGAATCTGATTTTGGATCTTTCAATTCTCATGAATCTGATTTTTCTTTGGAATTAGGTTTTGTTGGGGAAGATTTCAACAGGAGCCCAAAACGACTTGGAGAAGGTGACCAAGATGACCTATGCTCAAGTGGCGATCTATGGTTTCAGCGATAAAGTAGGTCTTCTTCCATTTTCCTCAAAGAGAGGACACATTTGAGATGACGAAGTCGTACAGCAGCAAGACCGCTGCAATCATCGACAACGAAGTAAGAGAATGGGTGGCAAAGGCATACGATCGCATGTTACAGTTGATAGAGCAGCACAAAGAGCACGTAGCTCAAATCGCAGAGTCGATCGATGTGTCCCTGGCGGAGGAGCTGAGTGTAGGAAGAAGAGCAACTGGTCAAGGGTTGGGGATTTGGAGCCAGCGGTGATCAAGCTCAGGACAATGTGGATGGAGAGGGGATGGGGTGAGGGACCTTAGACTACAAAAGAACAGACTGTGGACCTAATCCATTACTAAAAGTTGGATAGGGACCTTAGACCGATTTTCCCATTTATTTACTCATAAGTATTGAGTGTTTTTTTTTTTAAAACATATTTGTTTCTTGTTTTGATAATGAAATTTTTATTTTGAGATTTTTTTAGATGTTTTTATGTTTGTGGAGTGATAATTTGTGACTATGATAATGCTGATAAATTTATCAAAGTGGTAAATAATTGTGACATTTTGATTTTTGTTTATGAATTTTGATTTATTTTTATTGAAATATGATGTAAAATGTGCAAAACTTAAATTTTATTTTTTTTAAAAATATTTTAATAGTGATAAATTTATTACTAAAAGTTGAATTAGAACATTTTGATAAATAAGGACTGGCTGGAAAATATCCAAGATACACTTTGACCCAAATAAATAAATAAATAAAATAATGAAAAGAGTGGGGGACTGTCCCAATTGACAAGAGACTTGGAATGTTGTACATCTTGGAGCTAAAGGCCTATTTTGGCAATATATTTGTTTTAGTCAAAAAAAAAGTAAGGAAGTCATTAAAAAAAAAGTAATTATTATTTTTATATATCTTTTTATAAAAATTTAAAAAAATCACTAAAAAAAAAAAATCCTAAGTAAACTATCGTTTAGGTACTTTCAATTTTGTATGAATATATTAAATTATAAAATAGTAAAATAAATATTCATTTTGATTTTAAAAACAATACTTAGATTAGAAGAAGAATTAGTAATATAAAATTAAAAGTAAATCTAACTATTTAATTTTCTTTTATATTCATTTGAAAAATAAAAATATGTAGAAATTGAAATTATATAAAATTTATTAAAAAATTAAATATAAATATGTTGTAGTTGAATTATCATATAATGATTTTATATGATATATAGATGTGTATATATATATATATATATATTAAATTACAAGATTGCAAAATAAATACCCTTAATTAAATTAAAATATCAACTCTATAAAAGAAATTCAACGACTAATAAAAAATTAATCACATAACAATATCTAAACTCAAAAAGAAAAAATAATAAAAACATCCAAATGATAAATACGTCTCAATGTGAGAAGTGATTAATCATCTGTAATATGATATCAAAACATAAAAGAACTTACTGTTCAACAATTGAAAAAGTAACTCAAGCAATAATCCAAACTTTAGAGGTTCTTTGAGAGTATCATTATTGTGCATGTCTTTTCTCCTGTAAGTTATGATTATATAAAATAATGTAAGAAATGAAGTATAATTTCATATATAGAATAACTATAAAATTTAAATGATAAATTCATAATATAGAATAATATATAATTGGTATTGGATATAGAATAATGCACGGAAAAAAAAAACAAAAAAACACGGTAATTTAGCATTAAAAAAATCCTAACACCCTTAAAAGAATTAAGAAGAAAAACGCGAAACACGAAATTGGTATTAGATTTGTGAATTATTTCAATTTATCATGAAAAATATATGGAAAGGAAATATTTGTCAAATAGAGTTTATATAAAATAGGTAAAATTAATATAATTTAAATTAGATTTAGATTTGTGTAGAATTCTATATGTAATTAAGAAAATATATACTGATATGACGCTCTTATAAAAAAAATAAGCCCTTATAATGTGCCACCTAAATATGAAAAAAATATAACTTTTAATAATATATATAGATATATATATATATATATATATATATATGAATGATGAGTTAATTTGTTTGCATTCGGTATTAGTAACTTGGGAATGGAACATACAAGGCCGGGCCTGCCCCAAGATGAAGAAGACAATCGCTTTGGGCCCATTTTATTAAATTTTTGGGACTTCCAACTTATTTTAGGATAAATTATTAATAGATTCAAACGGTTTGTCTTAATTTTTATTAAATTTTATTGAAAATAAATTTTAATAAAATTATTTTTAAAAATAATTTTTTTTGCCTTCTTTTTGCATATGTCACTAAAAATTAATAATTAGTGATTTTTTTTTTGTTACGGTTTTTATAAACTGTCTCTAAAATTTTTAATTAGTGATATTTTTCTGTGATAAATTTTTCAAACTGCTGTTGAAAGTTAAAAATTAATAACTTTTTTTGTGATGATTTTTTTAAATTGTCGCTAAAACTTATAATTAGCGACATTTTTTTTATAACAAAATCTACAAACTGTCGTTGAAAATTAACAATTAGTGACTTTTTTTTTAATAGTGTTTGATGAAAAAATGCCATTAATAATCATAGGACCTATTAGATAATAAGTCCCCCTATTAGAACCTACACGTAAGTCCCCTATTATTTTAAACTCGGGAAATTCTATTTACACTCAAAAAAATGATTAAGTGAGTTTAATTTTTTAGTAAACCAAACCAAACCAAGCCTTGAGTCCCATCAAATGAGATCGGTTACATTAATTCTTCTTCTCTACACGGCCCTATCAAAGGCCATTTCGTTAGTCAAATTAAGTAGATCCATATCTCTATTTACAACGTTAGCCAACGTTAATCTATGCCTACCCCGTCCCCTAACACTTCCCGCTACCGTTACAGCATCGCATCTCTTTACTACTGTCTCTGTTGGTCTCCGTTGAATGTGACTAAACCATCTCAATCGATTCTCTCTCAACTTATCTTCTATTGGTGCTACTCCTACCTCTTCCTGAATACACTCATTCCTAATTCTGTCTTGTCTAGTCTTGCCACACATTCACCTTAGCATCCTCATCTCCGCCACACTCATCTTATCTACATGTTGATTTTTGGTTGCCCAACACTCCATCCCATACAACATCGCTGGTCTAATAGCCATTCTATAGAACTTAACTTTTAGTCTAGTGGGTATTCGTTTATCGCACAGTACCCCAAACGCACTTCTCCACTTACACCATCCCGCCTTAATCTTATGAGCCACATCCGCATCAATCTCCCCCGCTGTTAAGACAATTGACCCTAAATAATGAAAATGTTCACTCTTAGGTAGTTCTTGGTTCTCAATCTTCACTTCTCCTCTACTTTCATTGTTACTGTTACTAAATTTACACTCCATGTACTCTGTCTTACTTCTGCTTATCCAAAATCCTTTCGATTCAAGAGCTTTTCTCTAAATCTCCAACTTTGGGTTAACTCCTTCTCTAGTCTCATCCACTAGCACAATATCGTCTGCAAAAAGCATACACCATGGCATGTCATCCTAAATATTTTTTGTCAACTTATCTATAACTAAAGCAAAAAGATAAGGGCTTAAGGTAGATCTTTGGTGTAACCCAACAGTGATAGGAAATTCATTTGTCTCTCTAGCAGGCGATTTAATAGTGGTCACCACCCCTTCATACATGTCCCTAATCACATCAATGTAACCTTTTGTCACCCCTTTCTTCTCTAACACCCACCATATTATATCTCGGGGCACTCTATGATATGCTTTCTTAAGGTCGATAAACACCATATGAATGTCTCTTTTCTTTTCTCTATACTTTTCTATTACTCTCCTGAAAAGATAAATCGCTTCCATTGTTAACCTGCCAGGAATAAACCCAAATTGATTCTCTGACACCTCTGTTATATCTCGCAATCGGCATTCCATCACCCTCTTCCACACTTTCATTATATGACACATTAACTTGATTTCTCTATAGTTGTTGCAATTATGGACATCTCTTTTATTCTTATATATTGGCACTAAAATACTCTTTCTCCACTTATCTAGCATGTTCCTAGTCAACAAAATTTTGCTAAACAGCCTAATCAACCAAACAACCTCCTTTTTACCCAAGCACTTCCAAGCTTCAATGGGGATATCATCGGGTCCTAAAGCCTTATTTGATTTCATCTTCTTAAGTGCAATCTCCACTTCAAAGTTCCTAATCCTACGATAAAACCTATAGTCGTGATTTATCGTATTACTGGCCATTTCTCCCCCTATTGTTGCACCACCATGTTCCTCATTTAATAGTTTCTCAAAATAGTTCTTCCATCTTTCCTTAATTTCTTCATCCTTCACCAATACCTTAGAATCCTCACTCTTGATCCACTTAACTTGATTAAAATCTCTTGTTTTCCTCACTCGTATCTTAGCAAGTTTGTATACCCTCTTCTCTCATTCTTTACTAGCTAGTCTAGTGTATAGGTCATCATAGGCTTTCAACTTCGCCTACTCACTGCTTTTTTGACCTCCTTATTAGCCAATCTATAGCTCTTAAGGTTTTCCTTAGTTCTATCATTCTGTCACTTTTTAAAGCACTATTTTTTTTTTTTTTTGTTTTAACTACCACTTGAACCTCTTCCCTCCACCACCAAGTTTCCCTAGAACTAGGTCCCGTCCCTTTCAACTCTCCAAGTACTCCCCTTGAGATTCTCCTCTTACAATTGGCCATCGAGTTGCACATAGTGTTAGCATCATCTTCCAAGTCTCAAGAACCTTCCTTATCCATTCTATTCTTAAATATTTCTAGTTTATCCCCTTTTAGGTTCTACCATCTCGTCCTACGATGCCCACCATCCTTCCTAGCTTGATATTGCCCTCTAAAACATAAATCTAGTACCAAAATCTTATGTTGAGAGGTCAGGCTCTCTCCAGAAATCACCTTACAATCATTGCATTTTAGGCGGTCCACTTTCCTCACTAAGAAGTAATCTATTTGGCTCTTAACTGACCCACTCTTAAAAGTTATCAAATGCTCATCCTTCTTCTTATACATAGTATTGGCTACCACCAGGTCAGAAGCCAATGCAAAATCTAAGATACTCTCTCTAGTCTCATTTCTATTACCAAAACCATATCCACCATACACCCTTTTATAGCCTAGTTTATCTATGCCTACATGGCCATTAAAATCTCCACCTATAACCAAGTTCTCTCATATGGGTATCTCTTGTAAGATCTCATCCATTTGCTCCAAAAAATCCCTCTTAGTCTGATCATCTAAGCCTACTTGAGGGGCGTATGCACTAATCAGGTTCACTATATTCCCTCCAATAACTAGTTTAACTAATATAATCCTATCCCATTTCCTAATGACCGCCACTACATTCTCCACCAGACCTTTGGCAATTATGATTCCTACCCCATTTCTATGTCTGTCCTTACCACTATAATACAGCTTAAAATCGGTATCCTCAATTTCTCTAGCTTTCTCACCCGTCCGCTTAGTTTCTTGTACGCAAGCTATACTAACTCTCCTTCTAATCATAACAGCTACCAATTCCATCGTCTTACCAGTTAAGGTTCCTATATTCCAAGTGGCTACCCTAAACTTGTATTCTTGAACTAGCTTCTTTACCCGCGCTCATCCAGGAAAACACGGGAACCTTTGCCCATTTTTCACCGTACCCAGGCGTCGATACGGCGCCCCTTGCTCACTTTTTGAAACACCCGAAGGCAGGCACAATGCATTACTTGAGGGTAACGACCTAGCATTTAAACAATTCAAAGTAGAATTCATTTTCATAAGGGATCTGAACGGCTTTTTTTACGTGTTGGCTGTTGGCTACCTAACACACAACCCTCCTCCTTAACCCGGGCTAGGGATCGGCGGAGTTGTTAACAACCTCGGCGGAGTTTTAATTTTTCATACATTCTAATAAATTATTTAGAGTTATAATTTATTCTCTGCATACTTTTTTTTTTCTCCTTCTAAATTACCTTTTTCTTTTATTCACAAACATACAAGGAATGACAGGGAAATGAGAACGACACATACATCACATCTATGAAGATGTTTGACATATCTGGCATGAGGTAACCCTTGGTTTTATCTGGGCTCTTTAAATTGTTTGGTTGAATGGCCGAAACAAACTAAATTTGGAACGACTATAGTATTTTTTGAACTCAACTATGTTTATCTTATATGAATTTTTTTAGTTTTCTTGAACAATATACACATATGTATTTGTCATATCTTTGCATCAAATCTGAAAATTGATGGACCAGAGATGTTGAAATGGGATGTTCAGAATTTTATTAAGCATAAAAGATCTTGCTTTCCAAAAAGCACTTTACAACAGGTAGAAAGGAACCTCTTTTGTTGATGTATAAATTTGAGAGGTTATAAAAACGCAAGAGGTTTTATATCTCATATGTTGTTAGTGATTTGACCCATGTTCGTTCTTGACAAACAGTTGAAGGATGTAATTCTTGAAGGAAACCATTGAATTCTTGTATCCTTTACGTTGTGTTTGGTTGGGAGATTTGGAGAGGGATTTGGAAAGGAAAAAGGAAAGGGAAAATGTGTATGAAACAAGGTGAAATATAGATATGTTTTATTCACATTTCACCTACCTTTTTCATTACCCTTTCTAAATCCCTTCTCAGATTCCACAACTAACCACAATATTAAAGAAAAGAGTGGATCATCAATTAATAATTAGTCTGAAAACAGAATTATGCAGTCATAGGGAAACTTGAGAAGAACAGTGATAGCCAAATTATGGAAGCAAGAGTGAACTTAACTGCTCCAATTGTTGAAAATTTGGATGGCCTCTCGTGAGAAGATTCACCGAATAGAGATTTGATACCTTCTAAGAGGGATAGAAGTGACTTGGATATTAAATCATTCTGCAAAATCCATTAAAGATGCAGATAATTGAATAGAAAGAACACGTATAATTGATTAAGGTGTACTATGATAATTTTTTTGTTTTAAAGTTTAATTTATTATTCTTATTAGTAAATTCATATTAAAGTATAATACGAATTAAAATTTTAATATTTAAGTTGGGCTTACTTAGATTTGTTTAGGTTGAAATAGAATGCCCCTTTAAACTCTTATAATATTGGTAGGTCCAAAATTTAAAAGATTAATCCAACTAATCGAAAGTCCATTTTTATTGGGATTTTTAGTGAAACCTCCTTTTTTGGGCCTTTTTTTTTTAAGATAAAGGACAACTCAATGAATTCTCCTTCAAAAAGCACCTGAGTAAGAGAAGCCCAGCTCAATAAGGACATTTTATAATTTGTTTTTATTTTTTTTACCATATTGCCCTCATATATATATATATATATATATATTATATATTTGAACAATCTCAGCTCATGCATACACCGATCTTGAAGACGATCTGCGAAGTGAAGATGATCTATGAAATCCATGAAGACGATCTCAAAGTCTGAAGATCTCACCCTTGGTCAACAATACACGATCTTGCCATCCAAGATCAACACTCTCAATTAAATGAGAGATTATGTTGCAAAGTTGTATAAATCCGTTGTTATTTTTGATTTGTTTTTGTTGATTTGCCGAGTTCAATCAGGTGTGTGCTCTATTTTTGTTTGGTATAATGAAAGTAAAATTTTACTCTAGTTTGTGCTTTGTTTTTGTTTGACAGAATGAGAGTAAAATTTTACTCTGGTTTGGGCTCTGTTTTTGTTTGACAGAATGAGAGTAAAACTTTACTCTGGTTTGGGCTCTGTTTTTGTTTGACAGAATGAGAGTAAAATTTTACTCTGGTATGTGCTCTCTTTTTGTTTGATAAAATGAGAGTAAAATTTTACTCCGGTGTTATCTGTTCTGTTTTCTTAACATGCAAGTAAAATTTTACTTTATTTTAGAGTAAAATTTTACTGTATTTCAGAGTAAAATTTACTCTGAATTGAAAATAAAATTTTACTGTGTTGTTGAATGTTTGTCTATGCAGTTTCTGATTTGTTTTATGGTAAAATTTACTCTGAATCTTCAGAGTAAAATTTTACTTTATTTCAGAGTAAAATTTTACTGTATTTCAAAGTAAAATTTACTCTGAATTGAAAGTAACATTTTACTGTGTTGTTGAATGTTTGTCTATGCAGTTTTTGATTTGTTTTCTAGTAAATTTTATTGTATTTCAGAGTAAAATTTACTCTGAATCTTAAAGTAAAATTTTACTGTGTTGTTGAATGTTTGTCTATGCATAAGAGAATAAACTTTATTTTTCATTAACCAGAGTAAAATTTTACTATTGCAAAAACAGAGTACATACTAGATAAATAAATTATAGTCGAATTTTACTTTAGATCTATGAACAAACAAACAAAAAACTCTCAATTTTTTATTGTAATATATCAATTTATTATTTTTTTGACATATATGAGGTCATTTTATCTCAGATATGAAATTATTGATCTCAAACATAAGTTCATAGGCATCAAATCTAAGATGGTGATGGATTTCAATGGACAATTTTAAGATTTTGATTTTGTGAGATGGATCGAAAATGGAGATCAAAAGGGTTTAGGGTTTAGAAAGAGAGAAAATAAAGGGAAGAGAGAGGATACCAGTAATGTAGAGATAGAAAAGAAGAGAAATAGTTCAGCGAGGGTTTAGGATTATATGGAAGGGCATTTGAGCCTTTTCATCAGATTTTTTTATTTAAGGGACTTTTGAAACTATTATTTTATTCGGTGGGCTTCACACAAAAAAGCCTCCATAGAAGGGGCTTTTCATCAAAAATCCCATTTTTTTTCACACTTACACCATTTATAGGACCAAAAATAAAGTCTAACCCAACTAGTTTACGTTCCCAATCCATACTAAAGGTCCTTATGAATTATATATAACATTTTGTAATTTTGTACATAAAAATGCCAGAGAACTATTATTTAACTTATACTTTACAATAGTTGGTTTAATTTTTATTCAGTACTATAATTTTCTATTTTATTTTTTATAGATTGGATGATATTTTTTCTTATTGTAAATTAACTTTTGCTAAATTATGAAGGCAACAAAACTAGATTTTTAGCTTTTTGAGCTTTGTAATAATTTTGTTAATTTATTAATTTGTATAAGTAAATTACTATATAATTGTGAGAGTCGAGTAAATTTAACCTCTAATCGGCAAACAGGGCACACCCAAGCCCATCTTTGATAGGCCGGATTTAACTAAAATCCCATTGGACTCAAGCAAAACATTGCCGAGTAGATGTAGATAGGATGAAGAGGGTGCTGAGTTAAGGGTATCTTGGTCGTGCGTCTGAGCTGAGTATGCCGGGTAAGTCGGCATGACCCCATTCGATGGACTTAGGTTGTCCTTTTCTAAAAAGTATAGTAGGGAGATGGATTCTAACATGGTGATCGATGGACTCTAACATGGTGATCGATGATGATGGACTAAGCTACAAGAGAAAATATTAAGGAAAATGACTCTATAAAAGGGAGATAAGGCAGAGGAAAGATGTATATTCTAAAAAACTTGCACTCTCATCTTTCGAAATAACTCATTTGCTCGTCAGAGTACTAATTCCGGTATCACCGATCGGAGTTTTTCTTTTGTTTCAGGTAGCAACTCAAGGATCTTACCAGGGCTTGTTTGAATTGAAAGAGTATTCAAAATCCACCCCTCACAATAATTTTAGTGAGAATGTTTTCCGGGTCAATTTTCAAGTTGTTAGACTTTTGGCCGGCCCGGAAGAACTTAAGGCTGGCCCTGAAAGCATAGGGCTTGCTAAAGCATCACAATATTTTTGGAGTCAGTTTTTAATATTGGTAGACTTTTGGATGCACAAATTTTATGAAATTAATGTAAATGAAACTTTATTAAATAACCATGAAATATTTTAGCATCCAAAAAAACAATCTAGCTATTGCCCTCTTGCCGAAGAAAAATTAGGAAGAAGAACTAAAAGATGCACTAAAACAAGTCTTTTGGGTGGCTCTAATGAAGAAGAGACACAGACATGCCATATTCAATGGCCTCTTCTCTTTTTTTTTGCGTTGAACACTGTCTTCAAACACGCCATGAGAGTTAGAGGACATTCTGCATGCATTGGTACACTCTTTCCTGCATTCACTCCACGTGAATATCCTAATTTGCATGCACTGCATGTAGCATTCCGACATGCAATTTACATTTACTTTGCCTTCTTGAGATTGTACCAACACCATCGACATCCACAACATTACTACAATCATGGTTGCTTTTTTGCTGAACATGTTTGTTTATATAATTATATACGCAAATGAGCGAAGATAATCAACTATTTGTTTTTCTTGAGCTTTGTTAAGTTCGGATGTTGATCTTTGAATGCAAATTAAGGGCTTGAGGATTGGTAGAAGGGGAAAGAAGAGAGAGAAAAAAAATCATAAAAATGGATTACTTGCAATCAATGTGGAGTATTTATTGAAGCAAATTTTTAAAATTGAGAGGTAGGGAGTGCTCTTAATATGGCACTCATAGTTAATAACAGTTGTTTCAACTATGAAAATAAATTCTGTGTTTACTAAGAGGGAAAAGTAGAGTTGAAAGAAACCAAAAATAGATATGGACATGAATAAGAACCAGATATGTTAATCCTATTTTTAACCTTTCATGATGTATAATGTTGTTCATCGATGTACTGTGTCTATGAGTTTGATGCCACGATGGTAGATTATTGGGTAAGTTACACTGACTTTTTATGAGATTTGGAAAAAATACAATAAGTCTCATAATTTTGAATAATTAAATGGAACTAATTATTCTAATGGGTTTGACTTTGTGAAAGGAGAAAGCAATCAAAGGGTTTACAACTTAAGAGGTCTCAAGTTCGAATATCACGAACGCCAAACATCCCAAATCTTAAGAGTCACTGGAAGTTTGTTTGATTTTTGACTTCAAGGTCTCGGGATTAGTCGAGGTACGCATAAGTTGGCCCAAACACTTGATTATCAAAAAAAGAAAAAAAAAAAAGAGACCAGAACTATTGTACATAGTGTGAAAATATAAAAAATAAAATAAAGCAAAAAATATATTTTAGTGTAAAAAAATGACAATATTATTTTATCCATATGACTTTTAAATTATTAACTAACAAATTATTAATGAAAGGTGAGGTAAGTATTAAGTGTGACGTAGGTGGGCCTACAAGGACTATTGACCCACCACTTAGGACCCAATACACAATTCAAACACTAAAGCCCAACATTGCTGGGGCCCAGCGTTACACCCAGGACCAATGGCATCGGAACACCTGTCAAGAGAAGAATCAGCCACATACGCAGACAAAGATCCTGCAAAGTTATTACACCACACATCAGCCATTAATGAGCTTCACTTCAACATTTAATGCGATAACCCCTTCATGTCGGGGCAGAACGGCTTCACCATGAACAAGACGAGCTAAAACATAGACTTTCGGCCAACGTGACAGGTCGAAGCAGGTGAGGAAATGATGAGCAAAGGATATAAGCAGGTTTCTAAGACAAAGAAAATGTTAAGTTCTCTATCACCATTCTATCTTTATACACCGTCATGTCCTCCCTTCTCTAACTTGATCGTCGGAGGGTTCGTTAGGGGACTCCCGTTCCCCGTTGAACTCCTGTGCAGGTCTCTCTGGGAGGCATCATATTCGGATTCCAGTTTGGGCAGCGTGGATCAATTTGACCCGTTCCACTTGGAACCTGCCGTATCACCAGTTGGCGCTGTCTGTGGGAACCGTCTTTGTTCCGTGCGACAACTGTGTTCGTTGTCGCCGGAAACCCATTCCCTATACTCCTTACCTGTTAACCACCCAGGTGGATGGTCACAACTAGATCCATGGCTTCTCAACAAAACGTTGCCGACCCCCAAGCCGAACCTCCTAACCCAAATAACCCACCGCAGTATTTCACAGAACTCACCAACAGCATTAACCGCTTAGCCGAACAAAACTAGGCCCTGATCAATGCTTTTCTTCAAAGAGACCTTCTCATCCCTCATCCTCTACCTCAAGATACCCCACCCAATCGAGAACGAGCCCCGAGCCATCCCATTCAACAGTCCCGCCCATCCAACTTGGAGGGCTTGCAACCCCCTCCTCCAGATATGAACCCGCCACCTTGGGCCCCACACACATCGGTTCATGCACCTACCCTCGAGGGAGAGGCCAGTAGTGTCCAGCCTCCACTGCATTCCGATGGTGAACACGTTCCTCTTTGGGATGCAGAACTCCGAGCCGTGAAACTTCAACTTCAAGGAGTCATGCAGAACATACAGAACAAACTCTCCACCATAGCCAACTCACTATTTATTGCCTCCATTAGGGACAAACCCCTACCTCCAAAGTTCAAAATGCCCTTGATCGACTCTTTCGACGGTACAACGGACCCAGTCGACCATTTGGAGACTTACAGAACCCTCATGGTCCTCCATGCATTCCCTGATGAGATCTTGTGTCGGGCTTTCCCCGTAACACTTAAGGGGTCGGCTCGATTCTGATTTAGTCAACTGCCAGTAGACTCTGTCTCTACTTTCCAGCACCTAAGTGACTCCTTCCTCAGCCATTTCATTGGTGCCCAGCACCAGCATCGTCAAGCAACCCAACTCCTTAACATCCGTCAATCGGATGGGGAGTCGCTGCGCAGCTTCGTCACTGTAGACACCCCATTTTTGACCGTCCTCAAGACTTGGACATCATCAATTGAACACTCGATGATCATCCATGCTCGTGTTCATTTTGAGTTCCTGAAAGTCTCGACTGTGCGCCTTGCCTTGTAGCCTCTCAACTTGTCTGTTTTGTGCTTGGTTGTGGACCAAGAGCTTGTGGCTTTGTTTCTGAGGGAAGGGGGTGGCCTATTGGCTAGCCCTATAACCCATCGGCCAGGCCCCATGCCCATCGGTCATGCCCTTTTTCTATCGGCCATCAGTGGTGGCCGGTCGGCTTCACTGATGGCCGGTCGGCCCCTTTAATGGCCTGTCGGCCATACCTTTTGGCCGAGGCCCTTTTATTTGTTGTTGCAGATATTTTGTTGCCAGCTGTGCCAGCTGGTAAGCACAGATTGCATCCTCCATACACGTGTATGGAGGGATTGTAACATGTTTCTAGCTTGTCCAACAAGCTTGAAACTTGGATTTCGATAAGAGGGGAGGCTCCTATCCTATTTCAGAGGTTCAGCAATTTTAGGGCTAAACATATCCTCTCTCTCTATATTTCTCTCTCTCTCTCTCTCTATATATATATATATATTTGTACTAGTTTGTGCCTTAAAGTGTATTTTCTCTTCACTTTTGCACTACAACACCTAGTTAAACACCTTCACTCTTGAGCTGAGGTTCTTGGAGGTTGTATTTGAGTGGTTTTAGCTTGGTTTTGTCTTAGCAACTTGCTGTTATTGCTGTGCCTCAAGGGTGAGTCTCATATCCTCTTTAAAGCTTTATTTTCATTACTTATTTGGCCATCCTTGCATATTGTTTTAGGCCTTGCTTTCAACTAAAAAAAGCTTTGTTTTCAAGTGTTTTAGATGGTTGTTTGAGGCCTCTTGGGTCTTGAGGGTGTTCTACCCTCTTGTGTGCCTTATTGGCTTGAGTTTGGTGCCATCTTTTAAGGCCTTTGAGGCAATCTTTATTTGGCCTTTTAACCACTGAAATCTAGTGGTTTTCAGTGATAGAAAGTGTGTTTTGAGGTCCAAAATAGGAGGGAGTCATCCCCTCTCCTTGTGTCTTGGTTGCTTGTGTTGATGGCCTCATTATTGAGCATGTGTTTCTAGCATGTGTTGACTTGTTCTCAGCCTATTTTTGGCCCTATTTTAGCATGGCATAACTTTGTTTTGGCTTGGTTGAGTTACCTCATGCATGCTTTTTACACTTGTAGTGTAATCTTGCCATTTAGCCTTATGTGCTCAATGCTTTGATCCATCATGCTAGCCTATTTTGGTTCTATCTCAGCATATTTTTGGTATTATTTTAGCATGCTATATCTTTGTTTTGGGTCGGTTTGATTGCCTCTTGCATGCTTCATACCCTTGTAGTGTAATCCTCCATATAACCTTAACATGCATCATGCTTTGGACCACCATTTTAGCATGTTTTTGGCTCCACTCCAACATGCTTTTACTTATGTTTTGCCATGCTTAAGCTCTGTTTTAAGTGGTTTTGGTCATGCATGCCTTGCTTTATATAGCCATAGTGCAATCTTGCTCACTAGCTTTGTGTTTTGAGTCCACTAGCATACATTGCTTGGGCTATTTGCATGATTTAGCATCATTTAATATATGATTTCAGAGCATGTTTCATTGTCATACTCTCCCATGCTTCACTCTTTCAATGCTTTTGGATGGTTATGCTTTATGCCTCAATCATGAGCCAATTGGCATGCATGCTTGCTTAAACCTTTGGGCTACCATCTCAGTGTGTTTTTGGTCTTATTTTTCCATGATACAACTCCGTTTTTGGTTAGAGCATCCCTCATTTGATTCTTACACTTGTAGTGTAATCTCATTCATTGGCCTTGTATGCGTCATGCTTTATGCCTCCCATTCTAACATGTGTTAGCTATACTCCCTGCATGTTTTGGCATTATTTTGACTTGCCTTCGGACTGTTTTGAGTCATCTTGGCACTTTGGGGCTTGCTTGATATGGCTATGGTACAAGTGCCTTTGTTAGCCTTAAGCTTTGAGCCTCTTAGCATGCCTCATTTGTGATATATGCATGATATGGCATCATTTGGAATGTAATTTCAGAGCATATAGTGTTGCCATACTTCCATGTTTTTCACTCTTTAGGTGCTTTTGAGAGTTGCACCTTTATGCCTTGTTTGTGAGCCTTATTTCAAATCATATTGGCCACTGTTTTAGCATGCATAAGGTCTGTTTGGTGTTGGCTTAGTCCATTGAGCATTGTGTTGCATGGTCCTAGTGTTGGATCCTTCACTAGTGTTTAATGCTTAAGTGTTCTAGTATGTTGTGCATGAGTATTTGCATGTTAGAGTCATGTGCATACCACCTTAACATGTCAAGATTAGCATGTTGTTTGCATGTGTGTTGCAGCGCATTGTGTTTGGATCGGATGTTGATCCAAACATGAGAAATGAGAGGCGTTTCATACTTAAAGTGATGAAACGCGCCTCATTTCTTTGTCGCCGTCCCCCTTGATTGTGCATGATATGGTAGAGGCCTCTCTAGTCCTATGTGTTATTTGTGCATTCATCAACATTATGCAAGCTTGACTCTTTGGCCATCATGCATTGAGATGCGTGATTGGTGGCTTGAGAGCCGAGCACTACACTCCTTTGAGCTTGAGACATGATAATGAGTGTAGTTGCACACACATTTCCTTGCTAATACACTGCCGTGCCTCTGTTTGTGCTCTGTTGCAGCAAAAGGAGAAATTGCAGGAAGCAGTGGCCGATCGGCCATCAACGCTGCCGACCGGCCACCAAGGCTGCCGATCGGCTATCAGAAGTGGCCGATGCCCATCAACTTTGGCCGATGGCCATCCCTCTTGGCCAACCATCCCTCAACATGTTCCTAAGGTGGGTCAGAAGCATTTTGGAAGTTGGCATAATTTTCAGAAGCACATAAGTGTGCAAATAGAGGCATTTTGAGGCAAGGCGGTGGATTTTCGGGCGAGACAATCGAGCATGCATATCTCCCTCCCCTCGAAGCCATTTTAACTGCTTTGTGTAGCTAGTTAATTTGCTAATTTTGATTAGTTAATGTATTTAACTAATTTATTTCATCTTTGTAATATTCTAATTAGCTTAGTATAGCTAGTTTCAATTCTGTTTGTAATTAATTAAGCTTAGCGTAGCTAGCTAGTTGATTTATTCGGACCCTCCGTCGAGAGGAAAATATTGTAATAAGTGTGCGTGTGTGTAATGCATGTCTTCCAACCCTATTTCTTTCTCCCTTTTACTTATCAGCTTTTGATGGTTAGTTTTAGGGCATGTTTTAATTAGCATCCTTATGTTTGCATGCGTGCATCATTCATTTGTCTTGCATGCACGGGGGTCGGCGCATCGTTCAAATTGCATCGTATTTCAATTCCTATTTGAATACATGTATCAATTGTCGCATTCATATGCCATCTTAGAATAGCCGAGCCTCTTTTAGTTGCATTTTTGCATGTGTTGCATTAGGCATCTTAACATAGCTAGGATCATATATGATTTCTAACTAGCTTTTGTTTTGGCTCGGAGTACACTGTGAGTGTTTTTGCTTTAGCATCCTTGCATGTGTGTAAGTGACTGCCATGATAGCATGCTTGCCATGAGGCTATTTGCTTAACTGCTATAACTGCATGAGTGCTTGTGGATGAAGGCTTCATTGCTTGAATTGGAACAATTCATCAAAATGGAACAATTCATCAAAATGTGCGTTTTAAGCCCACTTGAGAGTGGCAAATCATGTTTTCTAAGCCCACTTGAGGGTGGCAAATCCGCGTCTTAGCCTACTTGCGAGTAGCAACTCGAAACCGTTTTCAAAAACAAACATGAGGTGTTTCGTTCCAAATTGAATGATTTAGTCTATACTTGTATGTTATGCGCATCACATAGTAAGGTTAGCTAATAAACCGGAATAAGAACACATGTGTTTACAAAAACAACATATCATATTTAGTAGAGGCTGATCTTTGGTCGGGAGATCGGGGGTGCTCATTTCAGGACCTTCCTCTCTTGTACCCAAGTTCCCGAGCCGAGGCAACTTTGGTGATGATGGACACGTGGCTTTAGGCACTAGTCAGGGTTTCCTAAATTTCTCAAAAACAAAATATTTAGGTGGCGACTCTGACATCTGGCAAAGCAGTCGATGTTTGGCATTTTTTTTTTGATAAAAATCGATTTTCCAAAATGATTTGTCGGATTTGGACTCTTTGGTGATTTATCAGTCTTACATTGCACTTTGTGAGATTAGATTCAGAACCGTGACAGGAGTCCGAACTGTAGTAGCTAGAACTACAATTCGCGCCCTCGCACGCGGAGCGGAGTTTGGGGCGGTCTACAGTTTCTGGCGACTCTGCTGGGGATTTAGAGAACTTGACTCGAACTCATGATATGTTGTTTTGTCTACGCTTATGTGTTTCTTTGCATTGCATTTGCATTGGTGTGCCTAGGATACCGTGTTTTCTGTCTGCTATTCTTGAACGGTTTGCCAGAGGCTTGCTTGGAAAAGCGTGCCATAAGGCTGATCGGTTACGGGCTCTGCTACGATGTCAACACAAACCTCAGTTTTTACCGAGGCACTGTAGACACCCCATTTTTGACCATCCTCAAGACTTGGAAGTCACCGTTTGAACACTCAGTGATCATCCATGTTCGTGTTCGTTTTGAGTTCCCGGAGGTCTCGGCCGCGTACCTTGCCTCAGGATCTCTCAACTCGACTGTTTTTGTATTTGGTTTTGCACCAAACACTTGTGTTTTTGCTTTGAAGGGCAGGGAGTGGCTTGTTGGCCGTCCCCACACCTCACCGACACTCCCCTTACATCACCGGCCATGTCTTGAGACCACTGGCCGTGTGTCATTGCTACCGGCCATTGGTGATGGCCGGTCGGTTATTTGGGTGGTCGACCGGCACTCTGTTTGGCCGATGGCATCCTTTTCTGGCCGGTACCTCCTTTTCGCCTTTTTCAGGCATGGTGCAAGCCAGCTGTGCCAGCTGGAGTGCACGGACCCCCCCATACACATGTGTGGTTGTTTTGAACCTTTGCACCCTTTTACTCAAGCTTCTCATGGAAGCTTGACCTCTTTTGGTCTAGCTTCTTAAGGAAGCTTGACCCTTTGTCTTAGCTTCCTCAAGAAGCTTGGACCTTTGGGTTAGCTTCCCTTGGAAGCTTGACCCCCTTAACCCTTTTTATATTAGCTTCTCTAAGAAGCTTAGCACCATTGCCTTGTCTATATAAGGAAACCTCTCTTCTCCATTTGAGGGGTTCAGCAAAATCAGACCTAAAACATATATATTCTGATATATATATTTTCTCTCTCTATATCTCCCTCTCTCTCTTCATTTTGTGTGGGTTTGAGGGCTTAAAAGTGTATTTAGTTCTTAGTTTTGTACTAAGACACCTACTATTACGCCATACTTTGACTTTGGAGGTCTTGAGGGTCTGTTCTTGGAGCTCTGGGTCGGTTTTGATCAGAAGAAGAGGGCTGAGCTTGCTATTCTTGAAGTGTTCTTCAAGGGTAACACTATTTACTTTATATTCTCCAATCTTGCACTAGTCTTTAACCTATCTTGCATACTGATTTAAGCTTTGTGTATAATTGAAAAAAGTATTGTATTTGCCTGCTTAAGATCTTTCATTAAGGTCATTTCGGTGTTGGGGGTCGACCTCCCTCTCTTAGGCCTTGTTTGGCCATTTTTGTGCTCTCTTTGATAAGCTTTGGGGACTTTTGTGTATTGGCCTTCTCACCACTGAAATCCAATGGAATTTCAGTGGTGAAGAAGGGGTTTTGAAGTCTTGCATAGGGGAGGGACACCCCTCTCCCTTGGTCTCTCTTTTGTTTGCATTTTTGGCCCGTAAGGGTAGCATGTATGATTAGTTGTTCTTGGTTTCATTCCAGAGGTTTTTGGGTGTTATTGGGTCATATCATGCCTCTGTTTTTGGTCGGATTAATGGCCCCTTGCATGCTTAATATACTTGCTTTGTATTCTCTTATTTTTCCTAGAAGTGCATCATGCATTTAGCCTACCATGCTCTCATGTTTTTCCCTAGCTTTGTGAAGCTTTTGGTCATGTTTCATCATGCTTGAGGTCTGTTAGGTATTGATTTGGTCATACCTTTCATGCTTTGTATAGTCCCTTTGTATTCTAGCATGTTGACATCGGGTGTGTGAATCATTAGCATGCATTACCTTGGCTATTTCAGTGATTTGGAATCACTTATTATGTCATTTCAATCCTTGTTTTGCACTTACATGCTTACATTTGTTCTCCTTCCAATGCCTTGAAGAGGTGTGGTCTCATGCTCCATGTTTGGGCTTTTGTGCATGCCTATGTGTTTGAGTCATTCGAGCTGCCATAACAGTGAGTTTTGGGACTTGTTTTGGTGCATTGTAACTCTGTTTTTGGTCGCATAGTCCATACCATGTTTGCTTGGGATAGGTGTTGGGCAATGCTCTCTTTTGTGGCCTTGAATGCCTTCTATTTCGTACCCATTCCCTAGCATGTTTTGGCATCATTCTTCGCATGCTTTTCAGAGTTTAACATGAGTGTTTAATGTCCACGTATATCACCTTTGAGTGTTCTTGAGAGTAGCCCTCCATGCTTGGGTGATGGGCCTTGGTGTGTGCACACTTGCATGTATAATTTGTCCCCTTTTGCATCATCTTTTGGCCACTGTTTTGGGGGCATGGCCGAGGCCTCCCATTTCAGTTTAAGACGACCCTTGTACATAATTGCATACTTGGCATGATGTATGTTGCATTACATTAGTTGCATGCTTGCATTATATCTTGTTTGCATTTTTGCATATTGTTTAGCTAATGGCATCACATGACCTTGTTGCATACTTGGCATACTAATATGACATTAGATTAGCTTGCATGTCTCGGTAGTATTGCATTGTATTAGGCTAGCATGCTCATATTGCATTGCATTAAGTTGCATCATCTTGCATTATATATGACATACATGCATTGCATTAGGTTTGGTTTGGGGTGTCAAACCAAATCTGAGGAATAGGATGCATTTGTACTTGAAGTGACGTAAACGCGCCTCACTCCTCGGTCGCCGATGCCCTTGATCTCAACATGATAGGTTGTTGGCATTCATGTGTTTTGTTGCATGCATTTACGTCGATTGGCAAGCTTGGTATCTTTGGCCATCATGCATCGGAATGCGTGATTGGTGGCCCGAGTACCAAGGGCTGCACTCCCTTGAGCCCATAGCATGATTGGGAGAGTGGCCATGCACACATTGCTTCGAAAATCCTATGCCATGCACTGTCTGCCCTCTGCTGCTGTCAAAACAAGATTCTGCAGGGAGTTTTGGCCGACCGACTATATGAAATGCCGACCGACCAAAAGTATCTGGCCGACGGCTTCACAAATGGTCAATGACCATCTATCAATAGCCGGTGATTTTATGCCTTGGCCGGTGGCATCCCATGCTGATCAAGGGGTGGTCCAGAAGCAACCTTGGGATTTGTGCAAGTCTCAGAAGTGCAGAACAGTATAAACAGAGGCAACAGTGGCATGGTACAGATTTTCGGGCAAGGAGAATCAAGCATGCATCATCCAAGTATTTTGAGGCAGGGCTGTGGCAGCCTCCCTTGGTAATTAATTTGTTAACTAATTAGGGGTTTTGTAATATTTAATTAGCTAGAGTAGTTAATTATTTATTCGGACTGTATTATTTATTTGGACCCTCCGAGCGAGGGCAATCGTGTAATAAGTGTGCGTGGGTGTGTGTATATCTTCCAACCCCATGTCTTTGTCCCTTTTATTTATCCGCTTTCAGTGGATAGATTAGGGCATGTTTAAATTAGCATCCTTATGCTCGCATGTTTTGCATCCATTCATCTGTATTACATGCACCGGGCTCGGCGCATCATACTAACTGCATAGTGTTTCCATTCCAACTTGAATACGTGTATCGAGTTGTCGCATTTCACATGCCATTCTTAGATTAGCCGAGCCTATTTTAGTTGCATTCTGTATGTGTTGCATTAGCCATTTTAACATGAACTAGGATCATGCATGATTACTAACTAGTTTCTTGTTTTGGCTCGGAGTACACTGTAAGTGTTTATGCTTTAGCATCTCGCATTGGTGTGAATGTTAATATGACAGCATGCTTGCCATGAGGCTATGTGCTTATATGATATAAATTGCCTGAATGCTTGTGGGTGAAGGTTAGATTGTTTGAGTTGGAACGACTCGTTGAAATCTGTGTTTTAGCCTACTTGCGAGTAGCAAATTTCAAGCCATCTTTCAAACGAGCGGATATGCAATGCTTTGTTCCAAATTAGGCGATCTAGTCTATACTTTTGTGCTGTGCGCATCACATAGTAAATCTAGGCTAATAACCGGAATAAGAACACATAATGTTTTCAAAACAAGGTATCATGGTTAGTAGAGGCCGATCTTTGATCGGGCGAGCGGGGGTGCTCATAGCTGACCTTCCCCAATCGTACCCAAGTTGCCGAGCCGAGGCAACTTTGGTGATGACGGACACGTGGCCTTAGGCAAACGAGTCAGGGTTTCCTAAATTTCCCAAAAATAAATATTTAGGTGGTGACTCTGTATCTGGTAAAGCAGTCCATGTTTGGCACTTCTTTTCTAAAAATTTGTTTTTCTCAAAACGATTTGCCGGATTTGGACTCTTTGGTTCAGATTAAGAACCGACACAAATCGAGTCCGAACTGTAGCATAAGGCCTGAGGGCGCGTCTACAGTTTCTGGCGACTCTGTTGGGGATTTAGAGAGCTTGACTCGAACTCATGATATCCTGTTTTGATTACACTTATGTGTTTCTTTGCATTGCATGTGCATTGGTGCGCCTAGGACACCGTGTTTGCCATCTGCTATTCCTGAACGGTTTTCCGGAGGCTTGCTTTGTCAAAGCATGCCATAAGGTTGACCGGTTATGGGCTCTGCCAGTATGGGAGCACAAACCCCGGTTGTTACCGGGGCAGCCTCTTTGACCATTTGACCTAGTGCATATTCGGAATCCATAGTGACCATTCCAAACTAGGACAGGTTGCTTACCCGATTGTAGGTTGTTTGAAACCGCTGCGTGCGTAGTGAAACCCTAGCTCCTGACAGAATAGGACAGGGAAACCCTACCCCAACATAGGGGTGTTTTGGCTCTCACTTATCTGTTATGTGCTTTAGAGTTGGCCTCTACAGGAAATGCATGTATCAGTTTGCAAGTTTGGGTATCAGGCCTGCGGGCACTATTTCAGTATTTTGGGATTCAGTTTACCTGAGGGTATCGGTTTACAGGCAGAATTTTGGAGACAGAATTCAGTAGAGGGCACAGTCATCCTATTATGCTCATATCTATTCCAGAAATTGGGCTGAGATGCTGTCTGTTTTCTCTTTTGCTAGGGGGTAGTCCAGGAATCATAGCTTCAGAAGGCTCCACTATCCCCCGGGTACATTGGATTTGTGTTGATAGACTTTGTCAGGTCAGAGACTCAGTTCAAGGATAATCAGGGCCGGAGAAGGCTAGTCAGGCACAGACCACCAGTACAACAACTACTAGATCAGTGATCTTTGAGCAGTTGGGTTGAGATTTCAGAGCCTACTGCAGACACATATATACCGGTTGCTCAGTTAGATCAGGACAATATGTCGGGTCTGGAAGAGATGGTGTGCCAACTCCAGGATAGTATGAAAGCCATGCAGCAAGACGCTGTCCGTCAAGCAGAATTCGCCAAGCAACAGACCGTGGTCATAGCCCAATAGGCAGAGACAATCACCAGGCTACAGCAGCAAGTCGGGACATCTGCTTCGCACCAAGCTCCTCCCCCACCAAGAGTCCCAATACCCGGGGAGACAGCAAATGTTCAGAATGTCCAGGAGGATACAGACATCCTAACGGGGCCGGCTCCGCCCTCGATTCTACCTCAACTATCCAAGGCACCCACTCCTATCAATCAACCGGATTCTCCCTTCGAGTTCGAGGTAGACCCCACGGCATTAAAAGTGAGCAAGCTTGAAAAGCTGTTCAAGAAATCTCAAGGTGTGAAGCCCATTCTGGATATTGAGGACGGGTATACCGACGCAGCTGTGACGCTGCCGGACAGATTCAAGATGCCACAAGTTGACCTCTTTGACGGATCTGGGGATCCCATGGTACATCTACGGATGTTTTCAGACATTCAAAGGCCGATGGGCCTCACCAGACTACAAAAGCTTTCTTTATTCGGCCGGACCCTGTCGGGTGTAGCAGCCATCTGGTAT
Source organism: Camellia sinensis (assembly GCF_055761805.1). Classification (NCBI taxonomy): domain Eukaryota; kingdom Viridiplantae; phylum Streptophyta; class Magnoliopsida; order Ericales; family Theaceae; genus Camellia; species Camellia sinensis. Next base: position 173,226,883 of record NC_138962.1, on the reverse strand, counting down.
GCAAAATTGGAAGACGATGTTAAGAGGAATTGGGATGAGATGGCCGAGGCTTTCGTCGATCAATACTCCTACAATACACAAATCGAGATTACAATCCATGATCTCGAGACGACTAGGCAGGAGCCAAAGGAGGGTTTCTCCGATTTTGTAACCTGGTGGAGGGCCAAGGCCTCAATGATGACCATTAGGCCAACTGACAAAGATCAGATTCGGATGGTTGTGCGCAACCTCCAACCCAAGCTCATGCAGAAGATGATCGCTCTCCCCTTCCCCACCTTTTCAGATTTGCATGAGATGGGAGTACAGATTGAGGATGCTTTAAAACAGGGCCTGATTGACAATGATAGAGAGCAGCCCAGGAGGGCGTTTTCCCACAGTTCGAATGCAACCACCAGTGGTGATGCAGATGCGAGATCTTCTGAAGTTGGAATGATCACCACCAAAACAGCCACCCCCTTTGTTGGTACATCCAATCCAAACCCCCGAACCTTAGACTATCTACCCCGAGGCAAGAGGATTTTCACCCCGCTTTATATGCCTTTGTCTAAAGCTCTAGGGGTCCTACTCAGGAAAGGACATCTGAAACCGTTAGAACAACGGCCTCTACTCGATCCTCTCCCTCCAAAGCATGACCCGACTAAGTACTGTGTTTTTCATCAACAGACCAGTCATGACACCGATAGTTGTGTCCGTCTCCGCCACGAGATACAAAATTTGATTGACAACAGGGTCATCCCCGCACCAGGTCCTGCAAAGTCTATCGACACTTGATCAGTGAACTTATGGGGGATAATGTGATGTGATCGAGGGATGAACCACCTGCGGGCGGCGCTCAGTTTACTCCGAATGTGGCGTATGGCACGCACTGTTTTGAGCATTTTGCGAATGCTAGTTTTGTGCTTTCTGACTTGGGTATTGGGTCAGCCTTGTCGTTTTGTATTAAGTCAGTCTTTTCATATTAAGTCAGTTGGGTCCGTCTTGTTGTATCGAGTCAGTCCTGTTTTGTTAAGGTCGGGTGATTCCGGGAGTGTTACCTCGGGCATCACCATTTTGTTTTGCGTTTGTCTTTTCGTTTTCTTTTGAGTCTGTTTCTGCCTTGGAGCCAGTAATGCCAACAGATTTGAATGAACAACAGTGATTTTCACACTCTTGTGTTTGCTTCTGCCTTGCGCCAGTTGTGCCAGAGGATTTGAATGAAATGACAATGCTTTTCACTTGCTTTTTTATGCCTTAAAGTCATTGCATTTGACCTAGGTTTTTCAAAACTTTTTGAATAACGTATTGAAAACAAAGAGGAAGGAATTCCTCGGGATTTGCAAAATTTGACCAATCGAGAGAAAGAAAGGCATGCTAAGCCCTTAATGTTTGAGATCATTCTTGTTAATGTGAGTACTGAGAAGGAGCCTAGCTTGATCTAGATTGGTTTCACATTGTCTTCCGCACGAGCGATTTGTCGCTTTCTTAAAAGATTTCAAAAAAAATGTTTTGCGCGATCCTGCGAAGACCTGTGTGGAATCGCTCTTGAGATTGTACAGCCTAGGATCGCTCTCAGCCTCAAGACTCGGCCCCTTGCTTTCAAACCTTGAACTTGTATTCAGAATGTTCAACGGTCAACCACAATGTGAGGCCTGTGTAGCCAGATTTGAAGCAGCCCTCGAACAAGAGGGCAGGAAAGTTGGATCAAGAAGATCAGAAGGTCAAAAGAAGCTTGCGAAGCTAGATCAGAAGCACCCCTCGAACTAGGGGCAAAATTGTTAGATGTGCTTGAAGAGTAAAAAATTGGGATGTTTCTCAAGTTAACAAAGATCGGCAAGAATGCCAAATCCCAGAAGGGAGGAAAGAAGAAAATATTGCTGAAGGATAACTGAGTTCCTATCCACGACACTAGGGGCAAATTCAGCCCCCATTCGATGGACTCCTGCATCGTCAGCGAACAGCAGCCATTCTCCTAGATTCAGATGACTTCAGGATCTCAAAACCATTTGAAATGGACAAGGCTACACTTTTACCCTTGAGAGGCTCGCTGGGCCGAAAACCCGGAAGGGCGACCCAGGCAAAAGTTAGAGCAAGAAAAAAAAAGAAAAAGAACAAAAAAAAAATGCAAAGAATGAAAAAAAAAAGAGAAAAAGAAGAAAAAAAGTAGAAGAGAAATGAAAAGAATTGAAAAGAAAAGAATAACATAGCTCGCAAGGTTGAAAACCCAGAAGGGCGGCCTTGGCAAAAGTTAGAGCGCAAAAGGAGAGGTTAATACTCGAGTGTACCTTACCTGGAGTTACGTAGGGCTTGATTCCCATGTTTGGGATACGTAGGCAACTTCATTCTGAAGTCCAGCCACAAACACTTCCAACTCGATTATGTCCATGTAATGGTTTTGATTGTCTTTGCCTTCTCTGTATCCGAGCGTTCGATTGTGATCACTACTCTAAGGACAGATTACAATGCGCTGCGGTGCCATTCCGACAAAGGGCAACTTTCCGTTGCCGTACAGTGTGTTGCGGTGCCATTCAGACAAGGGGCAACTTTTCGTTGCCATGCAGTGTCCTTCAGACAAGGGGCAATTTTCCTTCGGATTCGAGGTTGTGCATCTCAAGCGTAGGTTCCGTGCTCGTTGAGCATTGGCCATTTGCAAAAATAGTTTTTGAGAATTTTTACTAAGGTTGACTAATTTTCTCGAAAAATTATTCCATTTTTCCAAAACCGGACCATTTCTTGGACCCAAAAAAGAAAAATTTTCAGTGCTCATAGCCTAACTTGCATGATTTCAAATCAAAAATTTGAACAAGCATGTTAATCTAACTCTCATATTGGTCAAAATTGTTATAGTGGAAAACCAAAACAAAAAATGGTCAAAATGATGAACTAGGGGCACAGTTGAGTCAGGTTTTCTGTCTTTTCCCCTTTATCAATGCATTTGCTAGAATGGGCACCATACTTGCCAAGAAGGGCACCTTGTTCACCAGAAAAAGGCACCACTGAAGCTAACCGCAAAAGGGCAGAAAGCTCTCACATCCTCCAAACAACGAGGTATCAAGCCAAGTGTGAAGCACGAGTTGGAATGGATCAAGATATTCCACTCCCTCATATGGACAGATTTGATTACGTCCAAACTCCCCAGCAAAGCATCATCAACCGATGTCAGCTGCAAATTTGCTACACACCCCATCTTAGTGTAACCCCTTTGTGGGAGAGTTCATTGTTGTGAGCAGAAGAAGAGAATCTAGCAGAATACTAGGGGCAAGAGCCCGCAACTTCCTGCTTATCCATCAACCACCCAAGGGAGGGATAAAAAATGAGAAATTGAATAATAGAGAGATGTGCGCTGAGAGAAAAAGTGAGAAAAAGGGTTTTTTCAGAGAAAAATAGAGATTGAGTGCCAGAATGATGTGAGAATCACAAATGAGAAAAGGTGGGAAACAATACCCGGTGAAACAGGCTCCCTGTGCACGTCTGAGTGTCGTGTCTTTTTGTTTTATCTCGATTCTTGTTTTGAGTTGTCTCGAGTGTTACTCAATGTGTTTAGGTTATTTTACCTTTGTCTTCCATTTTTGAGTCGTTTTGGCTGTGGTCAGTTGTAGGCTCAATACCCGGTCGAGAACTCATTCTCAATTTCAAAAGTGAATCGTTTTGTGCTCAGAGTGCTGTGCCATTCTCCACATTTGTGCAAAACAAGATTTGTTCTTTTATAAAAACCGCAGGGTTCAACCCAGGTCATGTGAGAACAATTAAACCAAGACCTATTTGAAGCTATATATGTTCCAAACTGCAAAGCAAAAGAAAAGAGGGAAAATCGGAGCATCTGAGTTTGTTTTAAATTCCATGATTGTATTCCGGATGCACCTCCTTAGGCCTTGTTAATGCTACCGAAGCATGAGTGCGCCTCTACCTCAAGTGTAAGCTTGCTTCAAGTCAGAATGGCAGTCCAAGCAGCACATGTGGTCTTCACAAGCAGATGTCATCTCTTGCCAATATGAACAGGGTGTGCCCTTTTCAAGCTGAGTGTGTTGCAAAGTCCTTTGAGAGGTAAATCGGAGGCACCAGAGTACATGTTTGATGCCCCTCTATTGCATAGGATGTGCACTTTCATATACACTTTTGTTACATGCGTGCCGCGCATCGTTATGATTCATGCATAGAATATGCTTGCTTTCGATTCCGCATAGAATATGTCTCCTTTCGATTCCGCATAGAATATGCTTTGCTTTCAATGTTGCATAGAATATGCTTGTCTCATGCACAGAATATGTCTTCAATATTGCATAGAATATGCTTTCCATGTTGCATAGAAAATGCTCCCATACTTGCATAGAAAATACATTTTATTGCACTTCTTTTGTGCACCTCACTCGCACTGTCTTGCACACCTTACCTGCACTTGTTAGTGCATTGCATTGTTCGTGCTTTCTTGTGCATCTTACCTGCACTTGTTAGTGCATTGCATCGCGATATCTTGCGCACCTTACCTGTACTTGTTAGTGCATTGCATCGCACTGTTTTGTGCATTTAATCTACATCGCACTGTCTTGTGTACCTGTATTGCATTGTCTTGCACACCTCTTTAACCTGCGTAGTCACGCACGTTACTTGCATTGTCATGCACCTCTTTACTTGCGTTGTCACGCACACTTCACTTGCATTGTTATGCACCCATTCCTCCTGCATTGTCATGCACTGATTCGCTTGCATTGTTATGCATAGTTCCACCTGCATTGTTATGCACGTTTCACTTGCATTGTTAGGCACCCTTTCAATTGCATCATTTTGCACGATCTCTTTCTTTCTGAAACACCAGGATACGTCCCTATGTTTCTCCTTTCTTCCGAAACACAGGGATACGTCCCTATGTTTCTCTTTCCATTTCGAAACACCGGGATACGTCCCTATGTTTCTCCTTCCTTCCGAAACACCGGGATACATCCCTATGTTTCTCCTTCCTTCTGAAACACCAGGATACGTCCCTATGTTCCTCCTACCTTTCTAACCACTGGGATACGTCCCTAATCATTGGGATACGTCCCTAACCACCGGGATACGTCCCTAAACACCAGGATACGTCCCTAAACACGGGGATACGTCCCTACATTTCTCTCTTTAGTTCCGAAACACTGGGATGCGTCCCTATGTTTCTCCTTCGTTCCGAACCACCAGGATATGTCCCTAAACACCGGGATACGTCCCTACATTTCTCGCTTTAGTTCCGAAACACCGGGATATGTTCCTATGTTTCTCCTTTGCTCCGAACCACTGGGATACGTCCCTAAACACCGGGATACAACCCTACATTTCTCTCTTTAGTTCCGAAACACCGAAATACATCCCTATGTTTTCTCTTCTCATTCCTAAACACCGGGATACGTCCCTATGTTTTCTCTTCTCATTCTGAAACACCAGGATACATCCCTATGTTTCTCTCTCTTTCTGAAACACCGGGATAAGTCCCTACATTTCACTCTTTAGTTCCGAAACACCGGGATACGTCCCTATGTTTCTCCTTCGTTCCTAACCACCGGGATACGTCCCTAAACACCAGGATACGTCCCTAACCATCGGGACACGTCCCTATGTTTCTCCTTCGTTCCTAAACACAGGGATACGTCCCTAACCACTGGGATACGTCCCTAACCATTGGGATAGGTCCCTAACCACCGGGATACGTCCCTAAACACTGGGATACGTCTCTATGTTTCTCCCTCTTTGGTTAAGAGCATTTGGAATACGTTCCAGTGCTTGAACCACTCTGAAACACTGGGATACGTCCCTATGTTTCTCCTTCGTTTCGAAACACCGGGATATGTCCCTATGTTTCTCCCTCTTTGGTTAAGAGCATTTGGAATACGTTCCAGTGCTTGAACCACTCTGAAACACTGGGATACGTCCCTATGTTTCTCCTTCGTTTCGAAACACCAGGATATGTCCCTATGTTTCTCCCTCTTTGGTTAAGAGCATTTGGAATACGTTCCAATGCTTATACCTTTCCGAAGCATCGGGATACGTCCCTATGTTTCTTGCATGATCATAAGTTATGCTCGGCTTTGTGCATTGTCTTGCATTTTGCCCCTGCCCTCGGGCGCATATCTTTGTCTGCTGCTTGTATTGCTTTGTCTAAGTCTTCGGCCTTGTCAAAAATGGGTCGTCTCTGGGCTTTGACATTCACTCCCGTCATTGTTATGACTTTCGAGTTCTGTCAAAGAGGGGCAACTGTAGACACCCCATTTTTGACCGTCCTCAAGACTTGGACGTCACCGTTTGAACACTCGGTGATTTTCCATGTTCGTGTTCGTTTTGAGTTCCCGGAGGTCTCGGCCGCGTGCCTTGCCTCAGGATCTCTCAACTCGACTGTTTTTGTATTTGGTTTTGCACCAAACACTTGTGTTTTTGCTTTGAAGGGCAGGGAGTGGCTTGTTGGCCGTCCCCAAACCTCACCGACACTCCCCTTACATCACCGGCCATGTCTTGAGACCACCGGCCGTGTGTCATTGCTACCGGCCATTGGTGATGGCCGGTCGGTTATTTGGGTGGTCGACCGGCACTCTATTTGGCCGATGGCATCCTTTTCTGGCCGGTACCTCCTTTTCGCCTTTTTCAGGCATGGTGCAAGCCAGCTGTGCCAGTTGGAGTGCACGGACCCCCCCCATACACATGTGTGGCTGTTTTGAACCTTTGCACCCTTTTACTCAAGCTTCTCATGGAAGCTTGACCTCTTTTGGTCTAGCTTCTTGAGGAAGCTGACCCTTTGTCTTAGCTTCCTCAAGAAGCTTGGACCTTTGGGTTAGCTTCCCTTGGAAGCTTGACCCCCTTGACCCTTTTTATATTAGCTTCTCTAAGAAGCTTAGCACCATTGCCTTGTCTATATAAGGAGACCTCTCTTCTCTATTTGACGGGTTCAGCAAAATTAGACCTAAAACATATATATTCTGATATATATATCTTCTCTCTCTATATCTCCCTCTCTCTTCATTTTGTGTGGGTTTGAGGGCTTAAAAGTGTATTTAGGCCCCGTTTGGGGACTTACTTTTTTAGCCAATTAGCCAAAAAGTTACTAAATTAGCCAAAAAGCCAACAACTCATACCAAAAAGTTAAAGATTTTCTTTTCTCTCCACGTTTTGCACATCTTTTCGTAATTAGCCAAAAAGTCATCCCAAACATACAAGTTTTTTTTACCTACCTTTTTAGCCAAATAGCCAAAAAGTTACTAAATTAGCCTGTTCCCAAACGAGGCCTTAGTTCTTAGTTTTGTACTAAGACACCTACTATTACACCATACTTCGACTTTGGAGGTCTTGAGGGTCTGTTCTTGGAGCTCTGGGTCGGTTTTGATCAGAAGAAGAGGGCTGAGCTTGCTGTTCTTGAAGTGTTCTTCAAGGGTAACACTATTTACTTTATATTTCCCAATCTTGCACTAGTCTTTAACCTATCTTGCATACTGATTTAAGCTTTGTGTATAACTGAAAAAAGTATTGTATTTGCCTGCTTAAGATCTTTCATTAAGGCCATTTCGGTGTTGGGGGTCAACTTCCTCCTCTTAGGCCTTGTTTGGCCCTTTTTGTGCTCTCTTTGATAAGCTTTGGGGACTTTTGTGTATTGGCCTTCTCACCACTGAAATCCAGTGGATTTTCAGTGGTGAAGAAGGGGTTTTGAAGTCTTGCATAGGGAAGGGACACCCTGCTCCCTTGGTCTCTCTTTTGTTTGCATTTTTGGCCCATAAGGGTAGCATGTATGATTAGTTGTTCTTGGCTTCATTCCAGAGATTGTTGGGTGTATTGGGTCATATTATGCCTCTGTTTTTGGTTGGATTAATGGCCCCTTGCATGCTTAATATACTTGCTTTGTATTCCCTTATTTTTCCTAGAAGTGCATCATGCATTTAGCCTACCATGCTCTCATGTTTTTGCCTAGCTTTGTGAAGCTTTTGGTTATGTTTCATCATGCTTGAGGTCTGTTAGGTATTGATTTGGTCATACCTTTCATGCTTTGTATAGTCCCTTTGTATTCTAGCATGTTGACATCGGGTGTGTGAGTCATTAACATGCATTACCTTGGCTATTTCAGTGATTTGGAATCACTTATTATGTCATTTCAGTCCATGTTTTGCGCTTACATGCTTACATTTGTTCTCCTTCCAATGCCTTGAAGAGGTGTGGTCTCATGCTCCATGTTTGGGCTTTTGTGCATGCCTATGTGTTTGAGTCATTCGAGCTGCCATAACAGTGAGTTTTGGGACTTGTTTTGGTGCATTGTAACTCTGTTTTTGGTCGCATAGTCCATACCATGTTTGCTTGGGATAGGTGTTGGGCAATGCTCTCTTTTGTGGCCTTGAATGCCTTTTATTTCTCACCCATTCCCTAGCATGTTTTGGCATCATTCTTCGCATGCTTTTCAGAGTTTAACATGAGTGTTTAATGTCCATGTATATCACCTTTGAGTGTTCTTGAGAGTAGCCCTCCATGCTTGGGTGATGGGCCTTGGTGTGTGCACACTTGCATGCATAATTTGTCCCCTTTTGCATCATCTTTTGGCCACTGTTTTGGGGGCATGGCCGAGGCCTCCCATTTCAGTTTAAGATGACGCTTGTACATAATTGCATACTTGGCATGACGTATGTTGCATTACATTAGTTGCATGCTTGCATTATATCTTGTTTGCATTTTTGCATATTGTTTAGCTAATGGCATCACATGACCTTGTTGCATACTTGGCATACTAATGTGACATTAGATTAGCTTGCATGTCTCGGTAGTATTACATTGTATTAGGCTAGCATGCTCATATTGCATTGCATTAAGTTGCATCATCTTGCATTATATATGACATACATGCATTGCATTAGGTTTGGTTTGGGGTGTCAAACCAAATCTGAGAAATGGGATGCGTTCGTACTTAAAGTGACGTAACGCGCCTCACTCCTCGGTCGCCGATGCCCTTGATCTCAACATGATAGGTTGTTGGCATTCATGTGTTTTGTTGCAAGCATTTATGTCGATTGGCAAACTTGGTATCTTTGGCCATCATGCATCGGAATGCGTGATTGGTGGCCCGAGTACAAAAGGCCACACTCCCTTGAGCCCATAGCATGATTGGGAGAGTGGCCATGCACACATTGCTTCAAAAATCCTATGCCATGCACTGTCTGCCCTCTGCTGCTGTCAAAATAGGATTCTGCAGGGAGTTTTGGCCGACCGACTATATGAAATGCCGACCGACCAAAAGTATCTGGCCGACGGTTTCACAAATGGTCGATGACCATCTATCAATGGCCGGTGATTTTATGCCTTGGCCGGTGGCATCCCATGCTGATCAAGGGGTGGTCCAGAAGCAACCTTGGGATTTATGCAAGTCTCAGAAGTGCAGAACAGTATAAACAGAGGCAACAGTTGCATGGTACGGATTTCCGAGCAAGGAGAATCGAGCATGCATCATCCAAGCATTTTGAGGCAGGGCTGTGGCAGCCTCCCTTGGTAATTAATTTGTTAATTAATTAGGGGTTTTGTAATATTTAACTAGCTAGAGTAGTTAATTATTTATTCGGACTGTATTATTTATTTGGACCCTCCGAGCGAGGGCAATCGTGTAATAAGTGTGCATGGGTGTGTGTTTGTCTTCCAATCCCACGTTTTTCTCCCTTTTATTTATCTGCTTTCAATGGTTAGATTATGACATGTTTAAATTAGCATCCTTATGCTCGCATGTTTTGCATCCATTCATCTGTATTGCATGCACCGGGCTCGGCGCATCATACTAACTGCATAGTATTTCCATTCCAACTTGAATACGTGTATCGAGTTGTCGCATTTCACATGCCATTCTTAGATTAGCCGAGCCTATTCTAGTTGCATTCTGTATGTGTTGCATTAGCCATTTTAACATGAACTAGGATCAGGCATGATTACTAACTAGTTTCTTGTTTTGGCTCGAAGTACACTGTAAGTGTTTATGCTTTAGCATCTCGCATGAGTGTGAATGTTAATATGACAGCATACTTGCCGTGAGGCTATGTGCTTATATGATATAAATTGCCTGAATGCTTGTGGGTGATGGTGGGATTGTTTGAGTTGGAACGACTCGTTGAAATCCGTGTTTTAGCCTACTTGCGAGTAGCAAATTTTAAACCATCTTTCAAACGAGCGGATATGCAATGCTTTGTTCCAAATTAGGCGATCTAGTCTATACTTTTGTGGTGTGCGCATCACATAGTAAATCTAGGCTAATAACCGGAATAAGAACACATAATGTTTTCAAAACAGGGTATCATGGTTAGTAGAGGCCGATCTTTGATCGGGCGAGCGGGGGTGCTCATAGCTGACCTTCCCCAATCGTACCCAAGTTCCCAAGCCGAGGCAACTTTGGTGATGACGGACACGTGGCTTAGGAAAACGAGTCAGGGTTTCCTAAATTCCCCAAAAATAAATATTTAGGCGGCGACTCTGTATCTGGCAAAGCAGTCCATGTTTGGCACTTCTTTTCTAAAAATCTATTTTTCTCAAAACGATTTACCGGATTTGGACTCTTTGGTTCAGATTAAGAACCGACACAAATCGAGTCTGAACTGTAACATGAGGCCCGAGGGTGCGTCTACAGGCACCCTTTTGACCATTCGACCTAGTGAATATCGGAATCCGTAGTGACCATTCCAAACTAGGACAGGTTGCTTACCCGATTGTAGGTTGTTTGAAAACTGCTGCGTGCGTAGTGAAACCCTAGCTCCTGACAAGATAGGATAGGGAAACCCTACCCCTCCATAGGGGTGTTTTCGCTCTCACTTGCTTGCTATGTACTTTTAGAGTGTGTCTCTACAGAGAATGCATGTATCAGTTTGCAAGTCTGGGTATCAGGCTTGCGGGCATCGGTATTTGGGGGAATCAGTTTTACCTGAGGGTATCAGATTTGAGGTAGTGATTTGGGGGCAACGATTGGTGTTGAGAACAATGTGTTCAACTTACAATGTCAACTGTGTGTTGTCTTTATTTTAAGTCGAAATACTGTCTGTTTTTCAGCTTGTTGTTTCCTTATTTTGCTTTATTTATCTTTTTGCAAGGTAGTATAGCACAATTGCTTCCGAAAAGGCAATTTCCCCCAAAGCACTCTAGGTTAGAGGTTGAAGACTTCATCGATCCGAGGATCTAGTTGGCGGACAAGCAGTGTTCTTTTCATTACCCCCGGTTACTAGACGGAGGTCAGTTAGGCACAGTTCATCAGTACAGCGGTTACCAGATCAACGGTCTTTATCCACCCCACCAGTGTGTAGTCAGGCTGAGGATTTCGTTTCTACCGCAGAGAGAGATACACCTGTTTTTCAGCTAGATCAACAACTTATGGAAAGTATGGAGGACATGATGCGTTAGCTCCAAGAGACTATGCAAGCCATGCAGCGGGATGCTGCCCGCCAGGCAGAGTTTGCCGCGCGTCAGGCAGAGGTCGTGGCTCAATAGATAGAACTAATTTACAGACTTCAGCAACAGCAGCAACCACAACAAGCCAGAGCATCTACTTTGCATCCGCCCCTACCCCCACCTAGAGTTCCAACACTCAGGGATACTGCAAACGTCCAGGAAAATACGGACGTTCCAACGAGGCCAGTTCCACCCCCCAATTCTACCTCAGCTGTCCAAAGCACCGGCTAATCCAGTCAATACACCGTTTGAATTTGAGGTGGATCCAATAGCGCTGAAAGTGAGCAAGTTAGAAAAGCTGTTCAAAAAGCTCAAGGCGTTAATTCCATTCCGGACATAGAGGATGGATACACCGATTCGGTGGTGACTTTGCCGGACCGGTTCAAGATGTCGCATATAGACCGTTTTGATGGCTCTGGGGATCCTATGGTACACCTGCCGTTGTTCTCAGATATCCTAAGGCTAATGGGCCTCTCCATACTGCAAAAGCTTTCCCTCTTCGATTGGACCCTGTCGGGTGTCGTGACTATCTGGTATGCGAAGTTGGAAGATTCTATCAAGAGAAGTTGGGAAGAGATGGCTAAGGCCTTCGTTGTCCAGTATTCATACAACACACAAATCGAGGTCACAACTCGTGATCTCGAGACAACGAGGCAAGAGCCAAAAGAGGGCTTCTTTGACTTTGTAACCCGTTGGAGAGCCAAAGCTTCTATGATGACCACCAGGCCGGTTGAGAAGGATCAGATACGGATGGTTGTGCGCAACCTCCAACCCAAACTGATGCAAAAGATGATCGTCTTACTCCTTCCCACCTTTACAGATTTACACAAGATTGGGGTATAGATTAAGGACGCCATGAAGCAGGGTCTGATTGACCATGAGAGAGAGCAGCCCAAGAGGGCATTTACCCCCAGTTCGAATGCAGGCACGAGTAATGCTGCAGCTGCCAGAACTTTCGATGTGGGCATGGTCACCACCACCACATCAACAACAGCCACACCCTTTACCGGCACATCTAGTGCCACCCCTCAACCAGCAAAATACCCACCCCGGGGCCAGAGGACTTTTACCCCGTTGTATATGCCTTTGTCCAAGGCCCTGGGGGTTTTAATCATAAAAAAGCATTTGAAGCCCCTCGAACCACACCCACTGCCAAATAATCTCCCACCAACCCATAACCCGACCAAATACTGTGCCTTTCACCAACAGCATGGTCACGACACCGACCAGTGCTTCAGACTGCGTCATGAGATTTAGGATCTCATTGACAACAAGGTGATTGCGCCTCCAGATAAGCCACATGTCACTACCAACCCACTCCCACCACATAGCCAAGATCCATCACCCAAACATGTCAACCTGATCCAAACCACGGCCATTCCATATGACCCAAGCATATGCATCACACCCTCTCACCTACCTAAACCTGAGGTGTTCATCCCAGACAGCACAGACTTGTGCATGTTGAGTACCTCCCAAACCCAACCTGAACCAGTGGTGGTGGCTATTGAAGATAGAATCAGGTTGACATTGGAGGAAGATGAGAATGATGATTCAGAGCCTGAGGGGTCTGGGAGCTTTGCTGAGGAAGCGTACAACCCGAGTGGTTATATCACATCAACAGACCAAGCCAAGCCGAGGATAGAATTGCCAGTTGGGGCAGAGATTAGTGTGGTTTAGGAGGATGGGCCTAGTCAGGGGCTAGATGACCTAGCAGAGCTGGAGGAGGATGTCATGAATCTGCAGTTCTTTGACGAACAGGACCCAGGGATGTGAGCATCAACTGGTTTGACCGGGATGGATCAGCAGAGGCTACAAGGTGGCTCAGTGATGAGCCAGATGTTGTTGAGGAGCATCAACCAGAACAGGGGCAATCAGAAACGGAGACATCAACATGGCCGGAATGGCCAAGAATCAGGACGCATTGCCGGAGAGCACTGGTACGAAGAATTTTGCTAAGGACTTAGACAGTTTATATGCAGCAGACACAGAACAGGAAGATACGCTAAGGTGTTTTGAACAAGAGAGAATTGAAAATGAAGCCAGAGCTAGGAAAGCCAAAGCCCCTGCGGGGACGGAATGTGCTGTGAGCACAGAAACAGTTGCAACGGAGCCAGACAGTTGTCTGTCGGTTGCCGACGGGATGTGGTGAGAAGACGACGACTTGTGTCTGGCCCACACTGACGAAGACTGGGGACAGACCCAACCGGATGACACCTGGTATGTTGAGGAGGTTGACCATATGACTAGAAGTGGGCAGTATTTCAAGCCCCTGCATTTGGACCAGCCGGAGGCGTCCGGAAAAGATAAAAAAGCGGAGAGGCAGAAAGAAAAACTGCTGGATGAGGAGGCTGTACTGAAATAGCTTAAGAAAATTCAAGGAGACATCTCCATCTGGGGACTCCTAATGGCCTTGAGGGTTCACAGACCGGCCGTCCTTACAACCATGGATAGGGCCAAGCTTTCAATCGATACAACTCTTGAGCAGTTGGTAGGGCTGGTTTTCCCGGGGAAAGCTTCCCGAACCTTGACCTTTACCGACAAAGAACTACCGCCCGGGGGCTCAGATCATAACAAACAACTCTACATCTCTGTGGAGTGTAGAGAGAAGTGGATACCGGTGGTTTTGGTCGACACGGGGTCTGCAATCAATGTATGTCCATCGAGAACGGCATATGCTATTCTAGACGCGCCCATGGGCCTCACTACAGTTCGGACTCAATTTGTGTCACGATCCTTAATCTGAACCAAAGAGTCCAAATCCGGCAAATCGTTTTGAGAAACAGATTTTTGAAAAGAAGTGCCAAACATGGACTGCTTTGCCAGATACAGAGTCGCCACCTAAATATTTTTTTATGGGGGAATTTAGGAAACCCTGACTCGATGCCAAAGGCCACGTGTCCGTCATCACCAAAGTTGCCTCGGCTCGGGAGCTTGGGTACGATTGGGGAAGGTCAGCTATGAGCACCCCCTCTCGCCCGATCCGAAGATCGGCCTCTACTAACCATGATATCCGTTTTTGAAAACGTTATGTGTTCTTATTCCGGTTATTAGCCTAGGATTACTATGTTATGCGCACAGCAAACAAGTATAGACCAAATCGCCTAAATTGGAACAAAACATTTCATGCTTGTTTTGAAAATGGTTTGCTACTCGCAAGTAGGCTAAAAATGTAGATTTCGCCACCCTTGGGTGGGCTTTAGAAAAGATGGTTTTGCCACTATCTAGTGGGCTTAAAACTCACAGTTTTAATGCATTATTCCAATTTTGGTAATTCGACCTCCACCCACAGGCACTCAAGCAGTTATATCACATAAGCAGCTAGCCTCATGGTAATCATGCTATTATGGCAACACTCACACACATGCGGTATGCTAAAGCGTAAATGCTTACCGAGTACTCCGAGCCAAAACAAAAACTAGTTAGTAATCATATGCATGATCCTAGTTCATCTTAAGATGGCTAATGCAACACATGCAAAATGAAACTAAGATAGGCTCGGCTAATCTACAATGACATGTGAAATGCTACAGCTAACATGTATTCAACTTGGAATTGAAAATACAATGAAGTTAGTATGATGCGCCGAGCCCGGTGCATACAAAACAGATGAATGAATGCAAACATGCTGTCATACTATATGCTAATTGAAACATGCCCTAATCTAACCATCGTAAGAGGGTAAATAAAAGGGAAGAAAGACGTGGGGTTGGAAGACATACACACACTCACGCACACTTATTACGCAATTGTCCCCGCTCGGAGGGTCCAAATGAATATTACAGTCCGAATAAATAATGCTAAATTAATTATTACAAAATTTTCAATTAATTAACAAATTAAACAAAGAATTAAAGTGGCCACATCCCCTGCCTCGAAATGCGTGGATGATGCATGCTTGACTCGTCTTGCCCAAAAATCCGTACCATGCCACTGTTGCCTCTGTTTACACTGCCTTGCTCCTCCGAAAAATTATGCAACTCCCAAGGTGAACTCTCTGGACAATGGGGAGCTTCACCGGCCATGTCCGGATGGTTCTCGACCATCTTTAAATCCATCGGCAAGTAATGAATGGCCGGTCGGCAGTATAGGTGGCCGGCCGGCCAAATATTCCTACAGAACCTGTTTTTGACAGCAGCAGAGGGCAAGCAGTGTATGGCATGGAATTTTCAAACAAAACACATCAAAGGGCCCTAACTCCTATCATGGTTGATCAAGAGGCAAGGGAATGCACAACGATGCACATGCAACCTAAGCATGCAAACAAACATACGAACACGCAACACAACTACATGGCATACGGAATGACTTACAACTATACAAAGCATGCATTATTTGATCATGAGGTATGAAGACAGATGTAAGACAGTCCCAAAACATGCATATTTTCAGTTTATAACAAGTCTCAAAAATGAACACAAATAGGGCTAATCTATCATGCAAAAATGGCCCTAAAAGAGAGATTAAACACAAAGGGACAGCAGCTGGCCCCAAATGGCAAGGAGCCCTTCAACAAAGTTGAATAGGGGCTCAAAATAAATCACTTTATAGTTTACATCAAGCCACGAAAATAATCATAAATAAGGCCAAACCATCATGCAAGAAAAGGCCTAAAAGATGGATAAAGAAACAAGTGGTAGCTTCTGTTCTCAAATAGAGGAGAGCCCTTCAACAATGTTGAAGAGGGGCTCAAAACAAGATATTTCACAGTTTATGGAAAAGTCCAAAACAGCTCACAAGCCTAAAATACTATGCAAAAATTGGCCTAAAAGAGAGATAAAGAGGCAAGTGGTAGCAGGAGACCTCAAACAGCAGGAGGTCCTTGATCAAACATGAAAAGGGGGTCAAAATATGACTATTTACAGTTTGGGTTGGAGCCCAAAAAAGCTTTCAAGTATGGCTTAGATAGCATACAAAACAAGACAAGAAAGAGGGAAAAAAGGGACTCACCCTTGTAGAGCTAAGCTTCAACAACTTTTAGGCCAAGTTTGGGAGCTCTTCACCTCTGGAAAGCAGCCTCAAGTTGCTGGAATGGAGTGTAGATTGGTAGGCTAGGAGTTGATGTAGAAATGGCCAAGAACCAAGGTATTTTGAAGCTTGGGTGAGAAAGAGATAGGGAGAGAGAGCTGAGAATTTTTTAGAGAGAGAAAAAATTATTTCTCCAAGTTGTATCTCTCTCCTTTTCTTCTCTCCTTGTGTCTCCTCTTTGTTAAGAAGCTTGATTGATATAGAAACATATCAATCTGCAGCTCCACAGAGCTCCCACGTCCAGGCATGGGCTGGGGTATGGCTTGGAATGACAGCTGCCAGCTGTCTGCAGAAATATCTGTTGAAAACCACATTTGGCCGGCCGGCCATCAAAGTGGCCGACCGGAAATCAAATTGGCCAGCCGGCCATCACATTTGGCCGATGGCAAAAAGACACAGCCGGTGGCCTCAAGCCACGACCGGTGGAGTGTAGGGATGTTTCAAAACCCATTCCCTGCCCTCCAAGGAAAAACACAAGTGTTTGGTGCAAAACCAGACACAAAACGGTCGAGTCGAGAGATTCTGAGGCAAGGAGCGTAGCCGAGGCCTCCGGGAACTCAAGATGAACACAAACATGGATGATCACCGAGTGTTCAAGCGGTGACGTCCAAGTCTTGAGGACGGTCAAAAATTGGGCGTCTACAGTTGCCCCTCTTTGACAGAACTCGAAAGTCATAACAATGACAGGAGTGAATGTCAAAGCCCAGAGACGACCCGTTTTTGACAAGGCCGAAGACTTAGACAAACATGCAAGACAGACAAGATATGCGCCCGAAGGCAGGGGCAAAATGCAAGACAATGCACAAAGTCGAACATAACTTATGATCATGCAAAGAAAGCTGTAACGAAGCATAACATGCGACTGTTTTAAGCTAGTATACACCAAACTTCACTACAATGCAGAGAGGATGTAAGAGAATTAAGTAATTCTCGATACGTCTCGCTCAGAGAATACAATACCTGCGCGGTTCGTCTGGTTGCACCAGCTTCGAATGAACCGTACATATAATATCGTGCCTGAAAAGAAAGCAAGCTTAACAGGTACAGATATCGTTAGCAATATGCATAACATGCAATCGAAAGTGCGTGACAACGCAAGTTGAGCGGGACGCATAACAATGCTATGAAGGCACAAACACATGTAAGTAAAGAACACGTGACAACGTGCACAATGTGTATGAAGAAGTTTGAACATATGTAAGCAAAGCGTGTGGTCTACGCAAGCAATGTGTATAGAAACTTGAATTGAACACATGTAAGTAAAGCATAATGCATCAACGCATGCAATGTGTATAAAAGGAACTTGAACACATATAAGTAAAGCATAACGCGACAACGCATGCAATGTGTATAAAAGGAACTTGAACACATGTAAGTAAAGCATAACGCGACAACGCATGCAATGTGTATAAAAGGAACTTGAACACATGTAAGTAAAGCATAACGCGACAACGCATGCAATGTGTATAAAAGGAACTTGAACACATGTAAGTAAAGCATAACGCGACAACGCATGCAATGTGTATAAAAGGAACTTGAACACATGTAAGTAAAGCATAACGCGACAACACATGCAATGTGTATAAAAGGAACTTGAACACATGTAAGTAAAGCATAACGCGACAACACATGCAATGTGTATAAAAGGAACTTGAACACATGTAAGTAAAGCATAACGCGACAACGCATGCAATGTGTATAAAAGGAACTTGAACACATGTAAGTAAAGCATAACGCGACAACGCATGCAATGTGTATAAAAGGAACTTGAACACATGTAAGTAAAGCATAACGCGACAACGCGTGCAATGTGTACAAAAGGAACTTGAACACATGTAAGTAAAGCATAACGCGACAACGCGTGCAATGTGTATAAAAGAAACTTGAATACATGTAAGTAAAGCATAACGCGACAACGCATGCAATGTGTATAAAAGGAACTTGAACATATGTAAGTAAAGCATAACGCGACAACGCATGCAATGTGTATAAAAGGAACTTGAACACATGTAAGTAAAGCATATGCGACAACGCATGCAATGTGTATAAAAGGAACTTGAACACATGTAAAAGAAGCCGGGGCAACAGGACATTGAGTTTCATGTCTTGGATGTTCCCGCAACCTTCAATCTACTCCTTGGGCGGCCGTGGTTGCACCAGGTGAAATCCGTCTCTTCCACCTTACACTAAATGTTGAAGTACCCTCATGGGAAGCGGGTGTCAATCGTTTTTGGGAATTCTTCAATACATCCACCGCCAGAGGTTTCTACATCAGTTCTGGAGATTGAGCATGGTGCGGAGGTTTTGTTTTTGATAGGATTCACCCTAGTTGAGGCCCGGGTTGTACAGAATATACTAGCTGTTGATAAGGGGCTATACGTCAATGCACAGTCTGTCTACCTTATGAACAAGCTTCAACACATGCCCGGGATGGGATTGGGGCGAAGTGGCCGGAAGGGCGTTGCAGTATCGGCCGAGGTGCCGTACAACCCATATACCTTTGGCCTAGGTTATCTGCCTACCAAAGAGGATTGGGCGAGGAAAGGGAGAGAAATGGCCGGAAGAGCCAAAGCAAAGCAAACCGGGAAGCATTATGAGTTGGTGCACCAACCTATCCAGGGGACCCTGAACGGACGCTTTGTCCGGGAGGGGGAAGACTTCCCGTTTTGCGGCTTCCCAGAGCCCTGGTTGAATTCAAAGAAGCGGCATTTGCCCGGCTTCGAAATCTTTTTTGATCTTCAGTTGCCCGGGGATGAAGTTGTCGAAGAGCAGACAGACCTACCAGCTGAGGCTGAGCAGTGCAAGGAGGAGGATTCCGAGAGCACAGAAATTGAGATGGGGGTAGCACTGGCTTGTCTCCTCTCAGATGCTCAGATCGTACTGGAGTGCTTGGGGTATAATTTCTCAGTTTCCATGATCGGGGATGAAGCGACTGTGGGCCCACCTTCAAACATTTTGGATGCATCCATTGCACCCTCCTTCGTCTGGCAATACGAGGAGGGCTTTTTATCGAGCAGTTCCGGATCAGATAGTGAGCCAGGATCTGATTCCACTAAGTCTGTGGAGTCAGAATCAGATTCCAGCTCTTCTGAGTCTGAGTTCGGTATTCTTAGGGGTGATAACCCGGATGCCACTGTCCCGTCCAGGTCGTCTTTTTCTTTTTTCTTTGAGCCTGTTGTAACAGAGAAATCAGGCGGACTGGATGTTATTAATGAGAATGGTACGGTTGTGGCTTCCGAGTACTTTTTTGTGCCTTTAATTTATTACATTAATCAAGACTTTTAAAATTTTGATGAAAACGACGAGGAAGAAATTTCCCCAGTTTTGAAATATTTGCTTGATCAAGAGCAGGAGAGGTTTGTAAAACCTTTGGTTGATGAAATCACCACAATTAATGTTGGTACTGAGAATGACCCGCAGCTGGTCTAGATCGGGTCCACGTTGTCTCTGGAGGAGCGCGAGCACTTAGTCCTTAAAAGATTTCAAAGATGTTTTCGCGTGGTCCTACGAAGACATGCCTGGAATCGATCCTGAGATTGTGCAGCACCGGATCCCTCTTGACCTAGAGGCCCGACCTGTTAAGCAGAAGCTCCGAAGGATCCACCCGGACTGGGCTCTGAAAATCAAAGAAGAGGTCACCAAGCAGATCGACGCAAGGTTCCTGTTAGTAATTGAGTATCCAACTTGGTTGGCCAACATAGTTCCGGTGCCGAAGAAGGACGACGAAATTCGGGTATGTGTGGACTTTAGGGATTTGAACAAAGCCAGTCCGAAGGACGACTTTCCTCTGCCGTATATCGACGAATTAGTGGACTTCACTGCTGGGCATGCGTTGTTCTCGTTCATGGATGGATTTTCAGGCTACAATCAGATTTTGATGGCACCCGAAGACAGGGAGAAGACTGCTTTCACCACCTCGTGGGGAACCAATTGTTATAGGGTGATGCCGTTTGGGTTGAAGAATGCTGGGGCTACGTATCAACGGGCTGCGACCACGATTTTACATGATATGATCCATAAAGAGGTTGAGGTGTACGTGGACGACATGATTGTCAAGTCCAAGGAAAGAGAGGGCCACTACACCGCCTTGCAGAAATTCTTCCAACGGATCAGAGAGTATCGGTTGCGGCTAAATCCTCAAAAATGTACATTTGGTGTTACAACAGGGAAAATGCTGGGGTTCTTGATCACACAAAGGGGTATCGAGGACGATCCTTCCAAAATCAAGGCCATCTTAGAAATGCCACCACCGAGGACAGAAAAGGAGGTGCGAGGCTTTCTGGGTAAAGTGCAATTCATAAGACGGTTTATTACAAAATTAACCTTGACTTGTGAATCACTGTTTGGTCTCCTGAAGAAAGGAAAGAAGTTCCAATGGGACAACTGATGCCAAGTTGCTTTCGAGAAGATCAAGCAATATCTACAGAACCCACATGCGTTGTCACCGACTGAGCCGGGGAAACCGTTGATTCTGTACCTGTCAGTGATCGAAACTACAATGGGCTGCATGCTTGCACAAGAGTTTGAGGACAAAGTGGAGAAGGCTATCTACTACCTGAGCAAGAAAATGCTGGATTACGAGACCCGCTACACTCCGTTGGAGAAGGCTTGTCTGGCCTTGGTATGGGCTACCAGGAAGTTAAGGCACTACCTGTTAGCTCACTCTGTAATACTGGTTTTGAGATTAGATCCCATCAAATATCTCTTCGAGAAATCGGCACTTATGGGTAAGCTAGCCTATTGGTTGCTTCTGCTTTCTGAATTTGATCTGAAGTACATGACGCGCCAGTCAGTGAAAGGGAGAGCGGTAGCAGAGTTCCTAGCCAACCACTCAGTTGAAGGGGATGAAGCAGTTGAATATCTGTTCCCAGACGAGGCCATTCTGCATGTCGAAGAAGAGACTTGGACGATGTACTTTAACGGAGCGTCAAACCAATACGGGTATGGGATAGGGGTGTTGCTGATAGCACCCGACAATTCCCGCATACCCTTAGCATTCAAACTTCGGTTCAAAGTATCAAATAACGAGGCAGAATATGAGGCATGTATTACTGGATTGGAAGCTACCCTAGAACTAGGGGCAAAATGGTTGGATGTCGTCGGGGACTCAAACCTTGTTGTATCTCAAGCTAAGGGAGATTGGAAAGTTAAAGAAGAAAATATGAGAATTTATCACCAGACCTTGGATGTTCTGATTCCTCGGTTTGAAAAACTGAACTTCGCTCATCTGTTAAGAGAGAACAATAGGTTCGCCGATTCTTTAGTAACTATATCTTCTATGATAGATGTCCCTTTTGGAGTCCGGATGCGTCCGATCATCATTGAATAGAAATTCGTGCCAGCCTACGAGCTGATTGCTGCCATAGATGAGGTACAAGATCAAAACCCCTGGTATTACGATATCTGGAACTTCTTGGAAAAAGAGGCGTATCCACCAGGGGCAAATGCCAAAGATAAGAGGGCACTTCAAAGAATGGCTGCTCAGTTCATCGTCTGTGGGGGTAAATTGTACAAATGAGGTCATCTCAGGATGCACAAGCTGTGTGTTGATGCTGAAGAGTCGAAGCGCCTGATGGAGGCCATCCATGGAGGAGAGTGCGGAGCGCACATGAGTGGGGTGATGCTAGCCCGGAAGATCCTTAGGTAGGGTTATTATTGGTCAACTATGGAGGAGGATTGTATTGGCTTTGTCCAGCGATGCCACAAATACCAGATTCATGCAAATCGTATGAACATTCTGCCGTCGAAGCTGTACAATATGACTTCGCCGTGGCCGTTTTCAGTCTGGGGGATTGATGTAATTGGGGCTGTCACTCCGAAGGGGTCCAACGGGCATGAGTACATTTTGGTAGTGTTAGGTTTTTATTCCTGACAATCCCATTTGACAAAACTCCTTTCAGTTGTACTTATTTTTGAACTTTTTATTTCAGTGAGGTTATGAGTTTTTAGTTGCGAATCCAACCTGAATTGTGCCTTATAGAGAAGTTTGTGATGTTAATGCTTTCAATATTGCCACTTCATTGATTATGACGGGGATCGAGCTGCCCGGTCAGCTCACGGGGGTCGAGGGGGCAGCGCCCTTTGGCGGGTCCGGGGCAGCGCCCAGGCGGGGTCGAGGGGCAGCGCCCCCGAAGCAAAATGCAAAATTGCATGTCCACTCTTGCTCACTCGAGCGAAGGAGTTCTCGCTCGAGCGAAGGCTACGTCTGGCAAAAAACTTGAAAAGGATGAATGTACGCTCGAGCGAAGGTTATGTGGCTCGAGCGAAGCCACTTATGGAAAACACGCGTTTTTGGTTCCTCACTCGAGCGAGAGAGTCTTCGCTCGAGCGAGCTTTGCAGTCCCAGATTTCTATAAGTATTTGTTTCAGTCCAAAACTAGGATTACTCCTCCAGATCTTCTTCTTGGATATTAAGGTTTATATCTGGGGATATTTTGCTAGTTTTCTTTGATGTTTTGATTGAGTATTAAACTCATGGTTTAAAGAGTATACATCAAAGGATTATTTGTTTGTTCTACACAAAAGAGAGAGCTGTTCTTCTATGGATTCTGAAGAATTCGAGCCTGAAGCTTTGGTGGATTCTGGAGTGGCTCATCGTTAAGACAATTCCAAGGTGAAGACGGGGTTGGAAGAGGTACATAGGGGTTGGTTCAATTCGGGCGTGGATTCACTAGATAATTGAGAGTATACCTGTGTAATTCCTTTATATCTTCTTAGTGGATTGTTTTGTGGCTGTTGCCCGTGGTTTTTTATCACAGTTGGAGGTGCTCTAATTATGGTTTTTCCACGTTAAAATCGTTGTGTCGATTTGTCTTGATTGTTTGATTGAGATTGTTATATACTGTTTAAAATTGATACATAATCACAAATCAACATCTAGGGGATTTCTAGACTTTTCAATTGGTATCAGAGCGGGTCGTTCAATTTTTTTTTTAAAAAAAATATATATCTTTTAGAACAAGATCTTGTTTGATTTGTGATAATGGATTCAATTCGTGAGGGAAATTCAATGGTTCGACCACCCCTACTTGATGGATCTAATTATTCATTTTGGAAAGCTCGGATGAGATCGTTTTTAAAATCTATTGATGAAAAAGTTTGGCAATCTGTCATGTATGGGTGGACTGAAATGGCAATTACCGTTGATGGAGTAACTTTTCGCAAACCAATTGATAAGTGTGACACAATTGATTACAAAAATAGTAGCTGGAATAGTAAAGCTATCAATTCTCTCTTTTGCGCTGTCACACCTGAAGAGTTTAGTCGTATTTGCAATTGTGAAGTCGCAAAAGAGGCTTGGATATTTTACAAACTATTCATGAGGGCACTCATTCGGTTAAATGCTCAAAACTTCAAAGGTTCACGTCTAATTTCGAAAACCTTTCAATGAAAGATAGTGAGACCTTTGATGAATTTTATGCGAAGTTGAGTGACATTGTAAATTCCAGCTTCAATTTAGGTGAAAAAAAATACCGGAATCCAAGATTGTAGGAAAAATTTTGAGGTCCTTGCCCGATCGGTTCCAACCAAAAGTTACGGCTATTGAGGAGGCTCAAGATGTTGACAACCTCAAGCTAGATCATTTGGTTAGAAATCTCCAAACTTATGAGGCACATAGGAATTTCAAAAAGAAACAAAAAGATGTTGCTTTTAGTAGTGCTCATAGAGCTAGAGATGATTCTGATGAGGATTGTGAGATAGATTCCAAGATTACGGATGCTTTTGTAAAACAATTTAAAAAATATTTTCTGAAAAAGAATCCTAATCTTTTGGAATCTACTCATACTCATAAATCCAAAGGCAAAGATAAACTCAAAATTAATTCTATAGCCAAGAAGGAGAAAGGAAAGATACAAGGGAACTCTGAAAGAGTCCAATGCTATGAATGCCAAGGATTTGGTCACTTTGCTCAAGAATGCCACACTCGTTTGAGGAAAAAGAAAGCCCTCGCTATCACTTGGGATGATGAATCAGAATCTGATAAAGATGAAAGTGACAATGAAGATCAAGGTAAAGAGGGACATAAACAATTTCTTGCTTTCATGGCGGCTTTTGAAACTAAAGGACGAACAGAGTATTCGAAGAGGCCGGTTGAGAATGCCATTGACGATGAATCCACGGGAAGTGATGATGAAGAGCTTGAGCAAGCTTATGAAAAGTTGTATAAGGAATCTCTTAACTTATCCAAATTGAATGACAAACTCACTATGAAACTCAAAGCATGTGAAAGTGAGAATGTCAAACTAAAGGAGAAGATTTTCGAGGCTGGGATTGATGCCATCAAGATAGCTAATGATCGACAAGTTCTTTGTGCAAAACTCTTGACTTGTGAGACCGAGAGGAATGAGCTATAACAAATCTATGCAACATATGAAGAAAAGATTGAAACTCTCGAGATGTCTCAAGTTGCTTTGGAAGAACTAATAATCAAGAAAGAAGAAGAACTCAAGTGTGCTATGGCTACCATTGGTCTTTGGAACAGAGGATCAAAGACTTTGGACAATATCATTGGGTCTCAACAAATTTGTTTTGACAAGAGTGGCATTGGTTTTGGTGATAACAAAGAGAAAAAATAGAATGCATCCACGTCTCATGATACAAGAACCCAAGGGCAAGGGGAGCACAAGATTCAACGAAAAGAAAGACTTCTAAATCTTCCTAGAGTTGGTGAGGTCAAAGACAAGAAAGTACACCCCGTACACCCTGTTTTTATTTGTCATCATTGTGGTATGCATGGTCATATTTGCCCTTATTGTTATAAGTTGCATGGGAGAGTGTCTCATAGAGATGGAAGAAATTCCAATATCTCGTGGGGTAGAAGACACTTCATTGGTAGTAGTGAGGTTAAGGGTCATATTAGACCTCGTTATTTTGATTTGCTTGAGACCAAACGTGAATAGAGGTTTTGTTTGTCTAGACCTAGGAATAGGAAGTTGGACACCAAGTCTAGACGGGTTCCCATTGAAGGGAAAGGGAACCGCAACGTCAAGACACCATCCAAGAACCGAAATTCTCACAACTTTCTTTATACAAAAGCGGTTTGGGTGAGAAAGCATGACTTGTGTTAATTTGTTTATTCTTTTTAGTTTTTGGGTTTCTGTGTGTTTTTTTCCTTTTTGAGTCATTTTACGTGTGCTTGTTCATTTTTTTGTCTTGCTTCATTGTTGAAAAAAAAAAATAATAAAAGAAATAAATAAAATCCAAAAAGATTTTCTTAGTATGGTTTTGCAAGCTTGAATTTTTTTTTGAGATGTCCTTGGTGCATATTAGAATTGATGAGAATAACTATTACATGTTAATATATGTGTGCTTTCTGTGGTCATTACTCATTTTGGAGTGTGTGTTCTTTGATTAGTATGTCTCATTCTGTACACACTCTTGGATTAGCACATATCGGAGTCTTCCGCCTTAGTGATTTTTTTTTTTTGGACTTCTGGCATTGTGTCTTTTGCTTTTCTAGAGGAATTTACCTATACTAGCATACCATGGGTGATGTTGAATCTCTTAACCACCTTCTATCTTTTTGCATCTCCACGACTTTCCCCTCTATTCTTTGTAGTCCAGCCATGAGGAAAAGGCTACCTCAGAGTCACCAACCAAGCCATCCTTATTATATCCATACTTCTCTGGTTTTGTTTCCATACTCTTGAGCGTGTCAGCCACCAATGAGTGTGCAAAAGAAAGAAAAAATGCGCAAAAGAAAGGAACAAAAAAAAAAAAAAAAAGTGCAAAAAAAAAAGAAAAGAAAAAGATGTGAAAAAAACAGGAAAAAATAAAGGGTTCATTGATTGCGGGGGAGCCTCCGCTTTTACTCACCAAATACCCCTTGATTCCTAGCGGTTTGACTTTCCTTAGTTGTGCTTAGATTCTCTTGCCGGAGGTCCAGCTATCAGATCACTACTAGGATTTGAATCTTGTGTTTGTTGAACTCCAAGAGTCACACACACACTTTTATCATGAGATTTATGCTTTTCACATAATGCATCACTTTCTTTCATGAGGAATCTTCTATAGACTGTGCACGTTGTGTTTTCAAGTAATTGTGTTTCTTAGATAATCTTGTGTGTTCTAAGGTACAAATATGAGATTTCTTGCTTGTTTCACCATATTATTTTTCTCGTTTTCTTCTTGTTCACTGTTTTCAGTGTTTGTGGGTGCTTTTAGTGCGGGGGAGTTTGGTTTATCATTGTAAGAGTTTGTTAGCATGAACTCTTTGATTATTTCCTTCTTGCATGCTTTAGTTGTTTGAGCTTCCTTTGTCAATTTGTGACAAAAAATGGGGAGTTATGTTATGTCGGGTGTGGGTGCATGTGTCTTAGTTTTTATCTATTCATGCTACATGTTCTTTAAATCTTCGATTGTCATGCTACATGTTCTTAAAATCTCCAAGTCACATCTATTCATGTTTTTCATCTAATGCTTCAAGATAATCTAGTCATATGTTTATTGCTTTTTCATATACTCTTGTGGGACTAATAGTTGTTTTGGAGATTGTGGCACTAATAGCTGTTTTGTAGATCTTAACCTTGAGAAAGAAGTTTGTGTGAAGTTTGTGTTTGTTGGCTGTAATGGATTGGGGTAATTAGAATTTTATTTGTTAGGTGTGTTTTGTCACGACATTGCCAATGGGGGAGATTGTTAAGTTTTTATTCTTGGCAATCCCGTTTGACAAAACTCCTTTTAGTTGTACTTATTTTCGCACTTTTTATTTTAGTGAGGCTATGAGTTTTTAGATGCGAATCCAACCTGAATTGTGCATTGCAGAGAAGTTTGTGATGTTAATGCTTTCAAGATTGCCACTTCGCTGATTATGATGGGGATCGAGCTGCCCGGTCAGCTTGCGGGGGTCGAGGGAGCAACGCCCCTTCGCAGGTCGCGGGGCAGCGCCCAGGCGGGGTCGCGGGGCAGCGCCTCCGAAGCAAAATGCAAAATTGCATTCGAAGTTACATGTCCACCCTTGCTCGTTTGAACGAAAGAGTTCTTGCTCGAGCGAAGGCTGCATCTGGCAAAAAACCTAAGAAGGATGAATGTACGCTCAAGCAAAGGTTTTGTGGCTCGAGCGAAGCCACTTATGGAAAACACGCATTTTTGGTTCCTCGCTCGAGCGAGAGAGAGTCTTCGCTGAAGCGAGCTTCGCAGTCCCAGATTTCTATAAGTATTTGTTTCAGTCCAAAACTAGGATCACTCCTCCAGATCTTCTTCTTGGATATTAAGGTTTATATCTAGGGATATTTTGCTAGTTTTCTTTGATGTTTTGATTGAGTATTCAATTCATGATTTAAAGAGTATACATCAAAGGATTATTTGTTTGTTCTACACAAAAGAGAGAGTTGTTCTTCGGTGGATTCTGAAGAATTCAAGCCTGAAGCTTTGGTGGATTCTGGAGTGGCTCATCGTCAAGACAATTCCGAGGTTAAGACGGGGTTGGAAGAGGCACATAGGGGTTGGTTTAATTCGAGCGCGGATTCGCTAGGTAATTGAGAGTATACCTGTGTAATTCCTTTATATCTTCTTAGTGGATTGTTTTGTGGCTGTTGTCCATGGTTTTTTATCACAGTTGGAGGTGCTCAAATTGTGGTTTTTTCACGTTAAAATCGTTGTGTCGATTTGTCTTGATTGTTTGATTGGGATTGTTATATACTGCTTAAAATTGGTACATAATCACAAATCAACATCTAGGGGATTTCTAGATTTTTCAGGTAGCGATAGACTATTTCACGAAGTGGGTTGAGGCCCAATCTTACGCGGTGTTGAAGGCGTCACACGTTACTAAGTTCATCAGAAACAACATTATTTGTCGCTACAGGGTCCCGAAGGAGATTATTTCGGATAATGGGTCCCACTTCAAGAAGTAGGTGATCGACTTGTTGGAAAAGTACAACGTGGCTTTTCATAAATCATCTACATATCGGCCGCAAACCAACGGTGCAGCTGAGGCCGCCAACAAGAACATCAAGCATATTCTGCAGAAAATGGTGAAAACCTACAGGGACTGGCCAGATAAGCAGCCATTTGCTCTTTGGGGCTACCGAACTTCAATTCGAACTTCTACTGGGGCAATTCCATATTCCTTGGTCTATGGGATGAAGGCTGTTCTGCCTATCGAAGTTGAGGTTCCGTCATTACGAGTATTGGCTGAGTGTCAGATAGCTGAGGCAGATTGGCAGCAAAGCAGGTTCGAAGAACTCATGCTCTTTGATGAAAGAAGGCTGAAAGCACTGTATCACGTCCAGGGTTATTAACGAAGAATTGCCAGGGTTTTTAACAAGAAGGTTAAGTCCAGGAATTTGAAAGAGGAGGATCTAGTGCTCAAAGACAACCGAGCTCCCATCCACGACCCTAGAGGCAAGTTCAGACCTAATTGAACTGGTCCCTACATCATCAAGTTTATCTGGTCGGGTGGAGCTGTCGTTCTGATGGACCTAGATGGCCTAGAGTTCTCCCAGCCGATCAACATGGACAAGCTGAAGGAATACTTTCCTTAAGTGGCTCGCTAGGCCGAAAACCCGAAAGGGCGACCTAGGCAAAAGTTAGAGCATGAAAAATTTGAAATAACAAAAACTGAGCTCGCAAGGTTGAAAACCCGAAAAGGGCGGCCTTGGCAAAAGTTAGAGCGCAAAAGGAGAGTGTTAATACACGAGTTAACCTGAACTGAACTACGTAAGGCTTGATTCCCATCTTCGGGATACGTAGGCAACTTCATCCTGAAGTCCAGCCATAAACACTTCCAAATCAACTTTGTCCATGTGATCATGTTGGTCATCTTTGTCTTTTTTTTTTTGCATTTAAGAGCTCGGTTGTGATCTCTAGTGCAGTGCTATTCAGACTAGGGGCAACTTTCCAGTTGTTGGGATTCAGGGTTGTGCATCTCAAGGATAGATCTCAGGTGTGTCCAGTTGTGATCCATATCAAAAATGATTTTGAAAAGTTTTAATAAAAGTTGATTTTGTTCAAATTAATCTTTTTACAACTTAGACTATTTTTGGACCAAACGGAAAATTTCAGTACCTACAACCTTCAATTACATTGATTTCAGTACATAGTTCTCCTACTCTTGAACACAAATTGAAGTTGTTTTTTATTACATTCATAAAGAAAACTTGAAAGTATTGATAAAGCAATAAACTCGGGGCATGGATAAGTCAGGTGTTCCTGCGCCCCCTTCCAGAGCTTGTGAAAGTCTCTGATGCCAAAGTAGGCCCAACCTGCGCCTCTTCATCAAGCCAAGCTATGCACTCATCAGAGAGGGTGCAACTGAAAGTAGAAGCAAGGGCCAGAAGCTCTCTCATCCTCCATGCTGTGGCATACCTAGCTAGCTGTGCGCCTTGGACTCGAAATGCGGCAGGGTACTCTATCCCTTCTTCCGGACAAGTTTGATCATGGCCAAATTGGTGCCGGAATCGGAACAAGAAGTAAAAGACGTAGTGTATTAGGCCAATCAACTAAATCCCGGGCTGGTGAGACATGTTGTAACTCATCGCCGGCAGATTGAGCCAGGGGCAGCGCCAAGCAATGTTGACAGCAAACAGACTGCACATCAATTCGCACCACCATCCCTTATCAGGGGCATCGGCTAGACGTCACCGGAAGAAATAGCCGCGAGCTGAATATACTGGGCATGAGTCCACAACCTTCAACTTATCCATCAACCATATCTAGGGAGGGATGAAAAATGAGAGATTAAATAATAGAGAGGTGTATGTGGAGAGAAAAGTGAGAAAAGGGTTTTGAGAGAAAAACTGAGCCTGAGGGCCGAGTGATGTGAGAAATATATGTGAGATAGGGTGGGAAACATTACCTGCAGCAGTAGTGGACTCCCCGCGAATCTAGTCGTCTCCCGGCGATGGAAGGCATCCAAACCCATCAATGTCTCAGCTAGCGTCATGGCAATGCAGCTCTTGCCCTCTTTTAAACCTTGGGCAACCTCAATCAAACGGACGCTAGACCCACCGGAGCATGGGGCAAGCAAGAAATGAGACAACATGCACAAGCAAAGCGTATGTTGCTGAAAACCCTACCAGTGATGATTGCCACAGTCACCGGCATCAGAAAACCGACGAATCAAGCTCGGAATGTCCAGTTCTCCATCGCAAATCAAAGACCGAGCATCATACAAAGTGAGCCCGCACATCCGTCCTAAGGCTTGGATGTGGCCAAAACGGAATTGGGGCAAGATCTCTTCCTTACGCTCGGACTCCATCAAAGCTTGGAAGTCTTCGAAAGTGTGGCATATCTCTTGTCCGCCAAAGCTAAAAACATGAGTTATCGGATTCCAACACCTAGCTGCGGCATGGAGGAACGGAAAACGCAGCGGGGTGCGGCTCAGCGTGAATAGTGCATTTATTCCAAAGCCTGAAAATTCAGCTTTTCCGAGCCATCCAAGTTAGCAATCCAATTTATGAGATTTTGGACAAGAAATGCCTCCATTTGGTGCAAAAACAGTGTTGAAATGGAGAAACAATGAAGCTGGAACCGTTATAGAAGATAAGGTGTTAAGTGGAAGACATGTGGCAGCATTCTGGAGGTTCCTGACATTAGTGGCAAACTGGCTAGTGATGATGGCGGACCGGCCTTGCTAGTAGCCAATCGGCTAGTGTTGGTGGCCAAGGGTCATTTCTTGTGGCCGATGGCCTTCTACTTTGACCGATGGCATCTCCTTTTGTTCTCTGAGTTGTCTGTGTGTTGGAAGTGTTGAGAACTTGTGTCCTGTTCCACTTCAAATGCTTTTTGTGACGATTTTGCGAAGTCGTGCCTGTGTTACTTCAATTTGTTTATCGAGTTGTTGCATTTTTTTATCGAGTTGTATTTTGCATTGATTGTTAAGTTATTGTCTTGCTTATCGAGTTGTATTCACATTTGGTTAGCACGTCAAGTTCTGGTTTTGCTTATCGAGTTGTTTTGTTCTTTTAGTTGTCAGTTAGTTCACTACCTGATTAAGACAATGCAATTTGAGCGTGTAGTTTTCAAACAAAATTCAATCTCATTTACATGCTATGTGATGCGATGCGATGCGATGTAAAATATAACACTTTTTCAATCAAAAGCTATTTTCATTCCATCATGTTTTCTTTTGCAAAAGTACAAGTTTTAGAGAACATAAAACTGCCTGAGGCTGTACAATGTGCAAAAACTACAGGCAAGAAGAGAAATAAAGCAAAAACAAAACATCTAAATTGGTGCCAGTCACCTCAAGAGTGGGAAGCCCTCCTTGTCCTTTTCCTCAACGAAGGCCCAGAACTACCGCCGTCAGCTCCGCTACCTGAGTTTGAACCCGAACCATCTCCAGCCTCATCTCCATCCTGAGACGACACTGACTGTAGACTCACTGCCTCCTCGTCAGACTCATCATCATCTTGGGCAGGCTCCCGCGAACTACTCCCGGTGTGAGCACGCCCAGCTCTGCTCCGACTGTGCACTGGATTCCCTCGTCCTACTCCCCCTGCTGCTCGGGGAGGCACTGAAGGTCCCGCTGAGGCGCCCGCTGTGGCTGATATCTGGAACGGGGCCTGGAAAGAACAATTTGGCAAATGCATCAGTTGTGCTATGCGAAGCTGAGTATGGTATCAAATGCAGTATATGATTACAGTGTAAGAATGCTGTAAGCAATATATAAACGCCGTGAGCGGTGAATGATTGCAGTGTATGAAGGCCGTGGCCAGTATATGAGATGCAGTGTATCGGTGCCGTGAGTGGTATATGAGTGTGGTGTATCAAATGCAGTATTGATAATGTGATGTATCAGATCAATATGGAGCAGATTATAGAGGGTTTTGGGACGAAGGTTGAAAGAACTTACTAGGATACCGTAAATACTGAGCAGGTCCATGCTTCTCTGTGGCATCCCCATCACCGAAGCCAACAGCTCTAGAGCCTGCCCAGTGTACTCTATGGAAGCCTGTAAAAGTGTTGAGGTAATCAGTAATCTACGGGATATCAACTGAAATGAAATGAATGTACAGAATGTAAAGTGTAGCATATACCGGGGTTGGGCCTCGAACTCCGACGAGCTCATGATCAGCTGGGGGAGGAGCGGTGGGAATCTGATAAGTCTCTCCAGCCCGTCCTCGGCATGTCAAAGTAGTGGGCAGATCTGGCCACTCCACCCTCTATCCCCTTCGGGAACCCCTTCTACTATGGGCCTGGGTCGCCCTGGATCCTCCCACTCCTTCTGCTATGGCTACAGGTCTCTCTCTCTCACCTCGGCGAACACCGGCCAGAGACTGCATGAGATATGTCTAGATGAAGATGGTGTAGTCGCCATCAAGTCTGAAGAAGTCGGCATCCCAACCTATCGTGAAATCGGTCATCTCCTGCGGGGTGTACCACTCTGTATGCCTCATGTGCGAAAGAGGCGGCATTGGAACCACCAACTCTAGTAAACCAAGGCTCTGTTGCAGGAAGCGTTCACCCAAGTACCACGCTCAACAGATCGGACCCTCAAGCAAAATCCTGAATCGGGAAGTCTCCCGAGCTCCCATAAATCGGTCTCTAACTGCGTCAGGCAGCACTGCCCAGGGCTGCCAGGTGATCTGCAAATGATGGATATACAGGTTGTTATCTGCTATTGAAAGTGCAATATAAAGCAAAGCACAGATGAATTTTAAGGTTTGAAATACCTCCGCTGCGGCTAAAGTGTCAAAATATCGGCGGAAGAATGAGAAAGACTCTCGCGGCCTCCGCTCGCATCTCACATCGTACCCATGTGAATATGGAACCATGGGGGGCGTCTCTACCTCTGACTCTAGCGCAAGCCTCGGAAAGTAGGCATATACCCACAACTACAGAATGTGAGAGGGTAATAATGAGTATGTTTATCAGTAAAACAGTATACAGATAAAGCAAAAATCGGAGAATGGCGTACAGTGTCTTATGCAGTGTGTGTGGTGTACAGATAATGTAAAGTAGGATTGTAAAGCAGAAGGGAAAGGTGTACCTCCCATGCTCTCCAGTAGCCTCTTAGCAGGTGCCCGCTCTGGCGAGATGAAGAACTCATGTATCCATACAGTGTGGCCAAGCCTGCGCCACCGCAGTCATAGCGCCGGATGTGAGACAAGTCTACCAGTGTACTCAAGAGGTAGAGTCCAACGATGTTCTCTCGGTCGGCGAATAGAGTAGTGCCAAGCAAGAACATGTGGAACCCTCGGGCATAGTCCTCGACCTCCTCGCAGGTCGTCAGCGTCTCCCACCTGAACTGGTCGGCGAACCACAAATATCGCACCATCCCTAGTCAGGAGAGAGGTGGCGAGTCCCTAGCAAAAAGATCTGAGTAGCATCCCACTCGCCCATATCAGTGTCGAAAGGGATCGGATCACCCCCTACTCCTATGGCGGTGAGCATGGAGAAGTGAAGGGAGTCATCGTCATCTCCCCTGCTGTAGAAAGATGGAAGGAATCGGTGGTGTCCCACCACCTCTCTACTAAGGCGCCTAAAAGAGGCCGACTCGCAGCGAGGTGCGAGAGTCCCATGCAGAATACACCAAAACCGGCCTCATCGACAATGTGGCGAACATCATCGGGTAACTCCATGTACCAGTCTTGTGCAATGGTGTTCCCATAACCCCGGAAAGCATGAGAATCTCCCTGTGTCTAAGATAAACAGATGCAAAGCAGTGTCAGGAATACAATGTATGCATGTGTTCAGAATTTATAGAAATGCAGTATGTACATATGTTCGAGTTGACAGAAGTATCATGTATGAATGTGCTCAGAATGAACTAGGCATGTGATGTACAAGTGTGTTCGGACTAATCAGATGAAGAGCAATATTGGCTATCCAAGACATATGACCTACATTGCAGAAAGTAAAGATGAAGAGTATACCTCAACGGCGCCATAGGATAAGTGTAACTCCGGCTCGTGTAGCAGGAGGTCCTCTGGTGCACCTCGCGCAAATCTCCAGAACTGACAGATGCCGTAGGGGGGCAACACATGTACGTCAAGGTGATAAGATGGATCGAATGGTCGAATGTCGAGCGGCAAAAACTCAAACTCGGGATCCACCTCCATCCCCAGAGGAGCCCCATCATGTGGAATGTCATCCGCCATCTCAAGAAGAATGAGAAAATAGTCGGAGATGTGGAAAATAGGTGAGAATGCCAAAAGTCAACAAAAAGTCAACCCCAAGGGGTGAAAAATGAAAAAAAATGTCGAAGTGCGGAAGAGGGCACGAAGATCAAGGGTAACTCGGGGGAAACAAACCCCAAGTGATGGAAATCAAGAGTGAGGCACCAAAAACACTTTTCAATCGGTTTAAAGTGTTTGAAATCTCAAGGGTTTCACGAATCGAATGTTTGTGGGATGCTTGAAAGTGTGTATAAAGCGTGGATCGAAGGAGGAAATTGGCCTAGAGCACAAGGGGAAGAAGTTTCGGGCTTGAGAAAGTGAAAGAATAGGGTTTGGAACCCTATACTTAGAGACCCGGGGCAAATGGACCAAACTGCCCCGAATCTACCATTTTTGGCCAATAAGCCAAATTGTTGGCCGGCGGCCAGTTTGTTGGCCGATGGAGTTTTCTTGTGGCCGATGGATAGCAGATGGAGTCCTACGTCGGCCAATAGACCTCCAATGCCCTTGTTTGGGGTAGTTCTGTTGATTTGTACCCTCATCTCTTAAGAAAGTGCAGGAAAGTGTACCTTTTGAAGCTTGAGCAGCTTCCGTGGTGACCTCGAATCGTGTTTTCCGTGTGCGACACTCGATATACACAAAATGTAGCCTTTTTCATATCCTTTTGCATATTGCTAGATTCAGAAATTATCTTTGAATGCGTGGCCTTACGATGTTCTTACCATATTCACGAGATTTGCATTTGTTATATGCCTCTTTCACTTTTGCATCGGACATGCATCATCGCGTTTGCATAACATATGCGCGTTGTGTCAAATAGGTATTCGTGTTTACATTGCATAGAGTATGTACATTGCATGGAACACGTTTTCACCTTGCTTACATAGAATGCGCACTTCTCACCTTGGCATGAAATGCGCGTCTTAAATGTTGCATGGAGCATACATTTCTCGCACTTGCATTGTTATGCACATTTCAGTTGCATTGTTATGCACACTCTAGTTGCATTGTTATACACGTTTCACTTGCATTGTTATGCACACTCTAGTTGCATTCTATGCACTTTTCAGTTGCATTCCTATGCGCCATTCTACTTGCATTGTTATGAACTGTTGTTTATCTGGCATTGAATATGCACTATTGGTTATCTTGCATTGCGTGTGCATCGTTGTCATTCGTCTCGCAGAAGACATGCATGGCATTGCATCATATCTTTCAAGTTTCCCTCTCATACATGCACGATATTGTATATACGGTTCATTCAGAGGAAATTCGGGTAAACCATTCCTCTCTTTCATCTTATCAGTTAGAGACACTCGGGCACGCCCGATGTCTACACTAGCACCTCGTTGGTTAGAAACACCCGGGTGCGCTCGTTGTTTACGCTATACCCTTGTTAGAAGCATTGGGACACATTCCGATGTTTATACAACTCCTCAGTGCTTGTACTGTCACCTTTCCCTCTCTCGCGTGTGATATGCTGAGAGCTGTACCTTTCCTTCTCTCACGTGTGATACGTTGAGAAGTGGTGCCTTTCCCTCTCTTGCGTGTGATACGCTGAGAGGTGTACCTTTCCTTCTCTCACGTGTGATACGCTGAGAGGTGTACCTTTCCTTATCTTGCGTGTGATATGCTGAGAAGTGGTGCCCTTCTCTCTCTTGTGTGTGATACGCTGAGAGGTGTACCTTTCCTTCTCTCGCGTGTGATACGCTGAGAAATGGTGCCTTTCCCTCTCTCGTGTGTGATACACTGAGAGGTGTACCTTTCCTTCTCTCGCGTGTGATACATTGAGAAGTGGTGTTTTTCCCTCTCTCGTGTGTGATACGCTGAGAGGTGTACCCTTCCCTCTCTTGCGTGTGATACGCTGAGAGGTGTACCTTTCTTTCTCTTACGTGTGATATGCTGAGAAGTGGTGCCTTTCACTCTCTTGCATGTGATATGCTAAGAGGTGTACCTTTCCTCTCTCGCGTGTGATACACTGAGAAGTGGTGCCTTTCCCTCTCTCGTGTGTGATACGCTAAAAGGTGTACCTTTCATTCTCTTGCGCGTGATATGCTGAGAAGTGGTGCCTTTCCCTCTCTTGCGTGTGATACGCTGAGAGGTGTACCTTTCCTTCTCTCGCATGTGATACGCTGAGAGATGTTGTGTTTGAGACTTCGGGTATTCCCGGTAGTCGCTTTTAGCCTTCTCCGCATGAGACGCAGTGAGAATTGTATAATTTTCTTACATCCTTTCTACACGAATTGTAATTTGGTTCGTGCTTATTTGCTTGTGTACGAGTTTGCTATAGCATTTCTTTGCATAGCATTTGCATCTAGAGGCTTCATTACAGTCTTCTTTACATAATCATAAGTTATGTTCTGCGTTGTGCCTGTCATTTGCATTTTGCCCTAGCCCGCGGGCGCATCTCTGTATCGTTATTTTGTATGTTTGTCTAAGTCTTCGGCCTTCTCAAAAATGTGTCGTCTTTGGGCTTTGACATTCACTCCCGTCATTTCATGACTTTCGGGTTCTGTCAAAGAGGGGCAACTGTAGACACCCCATTTTTGACCGTCCTCAAGACTTGGACGTCATCGATTGAACACTCGATGATCATCCATGCTCGTGTTCATTTTGAGTTCCTGAAGGTCTCGGCTGTGCGCCTTGCCTTGGAGCCTCTCAACTTGTCTGTTTTTGTGCTTGGTTGTGGACCAAGAGCTTGTGGCTTTGTTTCTAAGGGAAGAGGGTGGCCTGTTGGCCTGCCCTACAACCCAACAGCCAGGCCCCATGCCCATCGGCCATGCCCTCTTTCCATCGGCCATCAGTGGTGGCCGGTCGGCCCCTTTAATGGCCGGTCAGCCAATCTTTTTGGCCGAGGCCCTTTTATTTGCTTTTGC
This sequence comes from Camellia sinensis, assembly GCF_055761805.1. Classification (NCBI taxonomy): domain Eukaryota; kingdom Viridiplantae; phylum Streptophyta; class Magnoliopsida; order Ericales; family Theaceae; genus Camellia; species Camellia sinensis. Next base: position 173,189,532 of record NC_138962.1, on the reverse strand, counting down.
AGATATTTTGTTGCCAGCTGTGCCAGCTGGTGAGCACAAATTTCATCCTCCATACATGTATGGAGGGATTGTAACAAGTTTCTAGCTTGTCCAACAAGCTTGAGACTTGGATTTCTATAAGAGGAGAGGCTCCTCTCCCCTTTCAGAGGTTCAGCAATTTTAGGGCTAAACATATCCCTCTCTCTCTATATTTCTCCCTCTCTCTCTATGTTTGTACTAGTTTGTGCCTTAAAGTGTATTTTCTCTTCACTTTTACACTACAACACCTAGTTAAACACCTTCACTCTTGAGCTGAGGTTCTTGGAGGTTGTATTTGAGTGGTTTTAGCTTGGTTTTGTCTTAGCAACTTGCTGTTATTGCTGTGCCTCAAGGGTAAGTCTCATATCCTCTTTAAAGCTTTATTTTCATTGCTTATTTGGCCACCCTTGCATATTGTTTTAGGCCTTGCTTTCAACTACAAAAAGCCTTGCTTTCAACTACAAAAAGCTTTGCTTTTAAGTGTTTTAGATGGTTGTTTGAGGCCTCTTGGGTCTTGAGGGTGTTCTACCCTTTTGTGTGCCTTATTGGCTTGAGCTTGGTGCCATCTTTTAAGGCCGCTGAGGCAATCTTTATTTGGCCTTTTAACCACTGAAATCCAATGGATTTTCAGTGGTTGAAAGTGTGTTGTGAGGTCCAAAATAGGAGGGGGTCATCCCCTCTCCTTGTATCTTGGTTGCTTGTGTTGATGGCCTCATTATTGAGCATGTGTTTCTAGCATGTGTTGACTTGTTCTTAGCCTATTTTTGGCCCTATTTCAGCATGACATAACTTTGTTTTGGCTTGGTTGAGTTACCTCATGCATGCTTTTTACACTTGTAGTGTAATCTTGCCATTTAGCCTTGTGTGCTCAATGCTTTGATCCATCATGCTAGCCTATTTTGGTTCTATCTCAGCATGTTTTTGGTGTTATTTTAGCATGCTACATCTCTGTTTTGGGTCGGTTTGATTGCATCTTGCATGCTTCATACCCTTGTAGTGTAATCCTCCATATAGCCTTAACATGTATCATGCTTTGGAGCACCATTTTAGCATGTTTTTGGCTCCACTCCAGCAAGCTTTTACTCATGTTTTGCCATGCTTAAGCTCTGTTTTAAGTGGTTTTGGTCATGCATGCCTTGCTTTATATAGCCATAGTGCAATCTTGCTCACTAGCTTTGTGTTTTGAGTCCACTAGCATGCATTGCTTGGGCTATTTGCATGATTTAACATCATTTGATATATGATTTCAGAGCATGTTTCACTGTCATACTGTCCCATGCTTCACTCTTTCAATGCTTTTGGAGGGTTATGCTTTATGCCTCAATCATGAGCCAATTGGCATGCATGCTTGCTTAAGATTTTGGGATACCATCTCAGTGTGTTTTTGGTCTTATTTTGCCATGATACAACTCTGTTTTTGGTTGGTTAGAGCATCCCTCATTTGATTCTTACACTTGTAGTGTAATCTCATTCATTGGCCTTGCATGCGTCATGCTTTATGCCTCCCATTCTAACATGTGTTAGCTCTACTCCATGCATGTTTTGGCATTATTTTGACCTGCCTTGGGATTGTTTTGAGTCATCTTGGTCCTTTGGGGCTTGCTTGATATGGCTATGGTACAAGTGCCTTTGTTAGCCTTAAGCTTTGAGCCTCTTAGCATGCCTCATTTGTGATATATGCATGATATGGCATCATTTGGAATGTAATTTCAGAGCATATAGTGTTGCCACACTTCCATGTTTTTCACTCTTTAGGTGCTCTTGAGAGTTGCACCTTTATGCCTTGTTTGTGAGCCAATGCATGAGCATCATTCTCTTGCCATTTATGCTATCATTTCAGATCATATTGGCCACTGTTTTGGCATGCATAAGGTCTGTTTGGTGTTGGCTTAGTCCATTGAGCATTGTGTTGTATGGTCCTAGTGTTGTATCCTTCACTGGTGTTTAATGCTTAAGTGTTCTATATGTTGTGCATGAGTATTTGCATGTTAGAGTCTTGTGCATACCACCTTAACATGTCAAGATTAGCATGTTGTTTGCATAGCATGTTGTTTACATGTGCGTTGCATTGCATTGTGTTTGAATCGGATGTTGATCCAAATACGAGAAACGAGAGGCGTTTCATACTTAAAGTGATGAAACGCGCCTCACTTCTTTGTCGCCGTCCCCCTTGTTTGTGCATGATAGAGTGGAGGCCTCTCGAGTCCTATGTGTTATTTGTGCGTTCATCAACATTGTGAAAGCTTGACTCTTTGGCCATTATGCATTGAGATGCGTGATTGGTGGCTCGAGAGCTGAGCACTACACTCCTTTGAGCTTGAGACATGATAAGGAGTGTAGTTGCACACACATTTCCTTGCAAATACACTGACATGCCTTTGTTTGTGCTCTGTTATAGCAAAAGGAGAAATTGCAGGAAGCAGTGGCCGACAGGCCATCAAAGCTGCCGACCGACCATTAAGGCTGCCGATCGGCTATCAGAAGTGGCCGATGGCCATCCTTCTTGGCCGACCATCCCTCAGCATGTTCCTAAGGTAGGTCAAAAGCATTCTGGAAGTTGGCATAATTTTCAGAAGTACAGAAGTGTGCAAACAGAGGAATTTTGAGGCAAGGCGATGGATTTCCCGGCGAGGCAATTAAGCATGCATATCTCCCTCCCCTCGAGGCCATTTTAACTGCTTTGTGTAGCTAGTTAATTTGCTGATTTTGATTAGTTAATGTATTTAGCTAATTTATTTCATCTTTGTAATATTCTAATTAGCTTAGTATAGCTAGTTTCAATTCGGTTTGTAATTAATTAAGCTTAGCGTAGCTAGTTAGTTGATTTATTCGAACCCTCCGTCGAGAGGGAAAATATGGTAATAAGTGTGCGTGTGTGTAATGCATGTCTTCAACCCCATTTCTTTCTCCCTTTTACTTATCAGCTTTTGATGGTTAGTTTTAAGGCATGTTTCAATTAGCATCCATATGTTTGTATGCGTTCATCATTCATTTGTCTTGCATGCACCGGGCTCGGCGCATCATTCAAACTGCATCGTATTTCAATTCCTATTTGAGTACATGTATCAATTGTCGCATTCATATGCTATCTTAGAATAGCCGAGCCTATTTTAGTTACATTTTTGCATGTGTTGCATTAGGCATCTTAACATAGCTAGGATCATGCATGATTTCTAACTAGCTTTTGTTTTGGCTCGGAGTACACTGTGAGTGTTTATACTTTAGTATCCTTGCATGTGTGTAAGTGACTGCCATGATAGCATGCTTACCATGAGGCTATTTGCTTAACTGCTATAACTGCATGAATGGCTGTGGATGAAGGCTTCATTGCTTGAATTGGAACAATTCATCAAAATGTGCGTTTTAAGCCCACTTGAGAGTGGCAAATCATGTTTTCTAAGCCCACCTGAGGGTGGCAAATCTGCGTCTTAGCCTACTTGCGAGTAGCAACTCTAAACCATTTTAAAAAACAAACATAAGATGTTTCGTTCCAAATTGAGTGATTTAGTTTATACTTGTATGTTGTGCGCATCACATAGTAAGGTTAGCTAATAAACCGGAATAAGAACACATGTGTTTACAAAAACAACATATCATGTTTAGTAGAGGCCGATCTTTGATCGGGCGAGCGGGGGTGCTCATTTCAGGACCTTCCCCTCTCGTATCCAAGTTCTCGAGCCGAGACAACTTTGGTGACGACGGACACGTGACCTTAGGCACGAGTCAGGGTTTCCTAAATTTTCTAAAAACAAAATATTTAGGTGGCGACTCTGAAATCTGGCAAAGCAGTCCATGTTTGGCGCTTTTTTTTTGATAAAAATCGATTTTCCAAAACGATTTGTCAGATTTAGACTCTTTGGTGATTTATCAGTCTTATATTGCACTTTGTGTGATTAGATTCAGAACTGTGACAGGAGTCCGAACTGTAGTAGCTAGAACTACAATTCGCGTCCTCACGCGCGAAGCGGAGTTCGGGGCAGTCTACAGTCACTCGCTTCAACACCGAAGCCCTGCAGGTAGCAGAAAACGACGACAAGGTCATTCTCACGGCTTTCATGGCCGGTCTACGATTATCTGATTTCCTCTTTTCTCTCTCCAAAAATCCCCTGACCTCCATAGCAACCCTACTCTCCAAAGCCTAAAAATACATAAACGCCGAAAATTCCCTAGCCGCTTGACAAGATCCTATAGCCAAACACCCAAACCCCAGAGAGAAGAGAAAAGACTCTGAAACTAGAAACACCCAGTACACTCACCAAACACCTCTGTATACCGACCGACCTGCTCGAGCCGACCAGTCGGCGCCTACCCGACCGCCCGGCCGGTTCGAACGATACACACCCCTCAATTTCCCCATGGAACAAGTCCTGAACCAGATCCAACGAGATTATCCCCTAAAATGGCCCTAGCCGTCACGATCTCTTTCCAGCCGGCGAGACCAGCCCAAATACTGCTGCTTTTATCAGGACCATGGCCATAATACCGAGGAGTGTGTTAACCTCAAAGACCAGGTCGAGGGCTTGATACGCTAGGGGTGTCTCAGTTTGTTCATGGCAACCAGCAAAGGCAAATGACTGAACCTACCAGAAACAACCATCGGCACACTCCTCCTCGCCAACTCGCACACCCTAACCAAGGTCATGATAAGCCCCCACAGCAACCCCGGGCACAAGGCAACCCTGCTCCTCTGGTTAGAGAGATCAGAGTTATCGCTGGCGGGCTTGCTTGTAGAGGAGCATCCCGCTTGGCTCAACGGGCAGAACTCAGAAAGATAAGGCAGGGCTCAGATAAAGAGGTTGCCACATTGGACCGCCCTTTCAAACACCGCAAGCAATGGATGGAGCCCATCACCTTTACGGAGGCCGACTGCAGAGGCATCCATTACCCCCATGACGACCCCCTCGTCATCTCTGCCCTCCTCTCCAATTACAAAGTCAGACGGGTTCTCATCGACAATGGTAGCTCTTCAGACATTATCTTCCTAAACGCCTATCGCCAGCTCAAGGTCGGGGAAGAAAGTTTGTCCCCTCTCTAAACCCCACTGGTTGGCGTCACTGGAGACCGGGTGACCTCCATCGGCTCCATCAATCTCCCCATCACCATTGGAGACTACCCACAGCAGACCACTAAGTTGCTCACTTTTCTCGTCGTCAACTGTCCCTCTGCTTATAACCTCATCTTCGGTCGCACCGCCTTTAACACCTTTCAAGCTGTTACATCCATGTACCATCTGGCCATGAAATTTCCTACCGACCTCAGAGTCGGCACCGTGAGGGGAGAACAGACTGTGGCCAGAGAATTCTACGTCGCTTCACTCAAAGAGGTTAAGCTGAAGAAGACCATGGTCATCAAAGGACTCGACGTCAGAGGTGAAGACGAGTTAGTTAGAGGGGAACCAGTGGAAGAACTTGTTGAAGTCCCCATCGATCTCACCAATCTAGCAAAAACAACCAAGATCGGCAGCCAACTATCCCATTAGGCCAAGGCCGATGTTACAGCCCTCCTGACCGAGCACAATGATGTGTTCGCTTGGACCCATTCCGACATGCTGGGTATTGATCCTTCCTTTATCACTCATCATTTGAGCATCGAACCCCATTTCCGACCCTTCCACCAGAAGCAGCGCATCTTTCACCCAGAACGCAATGCTCTTATTCCTTCTGAGGTAAATAAGCTACTGGCGGCACAATTTGTCAAGAACGTAGACTATCCAAGATGGCTGTCAAACGTGGTCTTGGTCCGTAAAAATAACGGGAAATGGCGACTCTGCGTCGACTACTCCGATCTCAATCGACTTTTCCCCAAGGATAGTTATCCCCTTCCTCGCATAGATCTGCTTGTCGACGCCACAGCCGGTCATAAAATGCTCAATTTCATGGACGCCTTTTCTGGTTACAATCAAATTCTGATGCACCCGTCTGACCAGGAACACACCTCCGTCATCACTGACTGGGGAACCTACCACTATCGAGTCATGCCATTTGGACTGAAAAATGCCGGAGCAACTTACCAACGGTTAGTCAATGCCGTTTTTCATCACCAGATAAGTCGGAACATGGAAGTATACGTCGACCACATGTTAGTTAAGAGCAAACTCTCCTCTGATCATCTGGCCGACCTGCAGGAGACCTTCGACACCCTACGAAAGTATCAAATGAAGCTCAATTCGGAGAAATGCGCCTTCGACATAGGATCTGGGAAGTTCTCGGGTTTCATGGTCAGCCAGCGGGGTATCGAGGCCAACCCCGAAAAGATCAAGGCCCTGATACAAATGCAGTCACCCAGAACGGTTAAGGAGGTTCAAAGGCTTGCTGGCAGAGTCGCTACCCTCAACCGCTTCATTTCCCGCGCAACAAACAAATGCCTTTCCTTTTTTAAAGTTCTTCGGCAGGCTTTCGAGTGGACGACTAAATCTAAAGAGGCTTTCCAACAATTGAAGCAGTGCATGGCCAACCCTCCCTTACTCTCTCAGGCACTCACGGGTGAGCCCCTTTTTCTCTACTTAGCCGTGTCGAGCACCGCAGTCAGCGCGACCCTCATCAGGGAGGACGACTCAGTACAGTGCCCGATTTATTACATTAGTCGGGCTCTCAGGGGAGCAGAATAGAACTACCCGTTGCTGGAAAAAATGGCCTTGGCCTTGGTCACCACCTCCAGACGACTCTGACCTTACTTCCAAGCCCACTCCATAGTGGTCCTCACTGATCAACCTTTGAAGAAGATAATGCAACAACCAGAGTTGTCCGGCAGACTTATGCAATGTTCAGTCGAGCTCAGCCAATTTGGCATCTCTTACCGACCTCGAACAGCGATCAAAAGGCAGGCTGTCGCCGATTTGATCTTGGAATTCACTAATCCCACTCTAGCCATGCCCCCCCCCTCGGGTCCAAGCAATTCAACTCTGAGGCAGAAGATCCCTACTCTTGGACCCTTAATGTTGATGGATCATCCCGCAAAGAAGGCAGTGGAGCTGGTCTTATCCTCACCGCCCCCGAGGGTGGCTATTTCAAGCGTGCTCTCCGCTTCCTGTTTGACGCAAGCAACAATGATGCTAAATATGAGGCCCTGATAGCAGGTCTTCGCCTAGCCAGAGACATCGGTGTGACCCATATCCGAGTCTTCAGTGATTCCCAATTGATCGTTGGACAAATCACGGGAGAATTCGACGCCAAGGACGACACAATGCGGGCCTATAAGGACATTGCTCTCCTCCTTGTTCGCCTTTTCAACACTTTTCACATCAAACACATCCCCCGGGCAGAAAACTCCAAGACAAATGAAATGGCGCAACTAGCCTTGCTAACCAGTCCGACCTCAGCCACGGAGTCCGCCTTGAATACCTGACCCACCCAGCCACTTCGCCAACATCCCTCATGCCCCGCTGATAGAACTGATTACGCTCAGCAGTCCATACCCCTTCTCCAAGTAGGGCATGGACTTAGTCAGTCCATTACCCACTGGCAGGGGCCAAACAAAGTTCGTTGTGGTCGCCATTGATTACTTCACCAAATGGGTGGAGGCGAACCCCCTCGCCACAATCACCGAACGGAACACAACCAAATTCATCTAGCAGTCGATTGTATGCCGATTTGGAATTCCCCAAGCCATCATCTCAGACAACGATAAGCAATTCGACAACGCCAAGTTCAGGAAATTTTGCGCAGAGCTCCACATTCAGCTATGCTTCTCTTCTCCAAGCCATCCCCAAGCCAATGGACAAGTCGAGGTCACCAACCGGTCTCTCTTGAAGATCATCAAAACCAAATTGGAAGCCGCTAAGGGACTCTAGGCTGAGGAACTGAGGCAGTCATCCCTACTGGGGAGACCCCCTTTCGCTTAACATACGGCGCTGAGGCAGTCATCCCAGTTGAAATCGGCCTGCCAACCCCGAGGGTGCTGTACCTAGATCCAGAACTCACCGAAGACTTGCGTCGGGCTGACTTAGACTTGATCGAAGAGCTTCGAGAGACAGCTGCTGTCATACGAGCCTCATATCAACAAAAAATGAGAACACACTACAACTGCAAGGTTCGACCGAGGAAGTTCGCAGTCGGGGACCTAGTCTTGCGCGAGGCAACTCTTGTCACCAAAAATCCAGCCGAAGGCAAGCTCGCCCCCAAATGGGAAGGGCCTTACGTTGTTAAAGCCAAACCTCGCCTGGGCACTTACCGACTCCAAGATATGGAAGGTCGAGACCTCCCCCACCCATGGAACGTCGAACACCTAAAGCGTTATTTCCAATAACGTACCATGTCCTATTTTTGTATTGATCAATTGTTATATGACAATCTGCACACTTGGTTACTTTTGTCCTTTTCATACATGATGTAAATATCTGATCAATTGGCTACGCCTTAAATGACAATGAATTTGCATTCTCATTATCTGCGTTGTGTTTCAATAACGACTTGTTAAGACTGAGTTACTTAAAGCCTCAGCCAGACTGAGCACGAAGGGCTCAGCCAGACCGAGCACGAAGGGCTCAGCTAGACCGAGTTACTTAAAGCCTCAGCCAGACTTAGCACGATGGGCTCAGCCAGTCTAAGTTATTTAAAGCCTAAGCCAAACTGAGCATGTAGGGCTCAACCAGACTGAGCATGTAGGGCTCAGCCAAACTGAGTTACTTAAAGCCTCAGCCAGACTGAGCATGAAGGGCTCAACCAGACTGAGTTAATAAAGCCTCAGCCAGACTAAGCACGAAGGGCTTAGCCAGACTAAGTTACTTAAAGCCTCAGCCAGACGGAGCACGAAGGGCTCAGCCAGATTGAGTTACTTAAAGCCTCAGCCAAACGGAGCACGAAGGGCTCAGCCAGACTGAGTTACTTAAAGCCTCAGCCATACTGAGCACGACGAGCTCAGCCAGTCTGAGCACGACGGGCTTAGCTAGTCTGAGTTATTTAAAGCCTTAGCCAGACTGAGCATAAAAGGCTCGGCCAGACTGAGTTACTTATAGACCCAGCACTGAACACGAACAGAGAGTTCGGCCGGACCGTTTTCGTAATTTCATGATTACAGCATAGTTGCCACACTTAAATAAAAATCCAGGTCCATGCTTTTACGTCTCTTAACATTCTTTACATTTTTAATTTTATAGTAATTCAGACAGCCCCCAAGTCCCTAGTCATCAAAGCCAACCTTCTTCTAACACATTTAACATTTTAGTGTATACCCATTTTTAACATTTTTGCATCGTGATCCTCTCACAAGTCAGGATCCCTGCCCATTTATAAACTTCTTAGATTATGATCTACTAGCAAGTTTCATAGTTCATAGTTCATACACAAGTTTCTAACCTGCTTTGCCATTTTTATTATTTTGTAATCTACAACTCACAAGAAATAATAGCAGCATGACCGAGCAACATTCATTGTTTCATTTACAAACTCACAGTTACATATAATTCATTACCAAAATTACACATAAAAAAAAAAAAAACAACACATAAACAAAAATAAACACAAAATTTTTACATGAATCAGTCTTCTTCACTGGAGGCCAGGTCTTCCTCCTCAACCCCCTCATCCAGGGAGGTCTGGGCAACGTCGTCTTCATCTATTTTCACACTGTTGAAGTCCAAGTCTGGGAACAGCTCTTCTGCTTTACGTTTAAAGGTCTTCCAGCCACTGTCCCAGAACTCAGCCATCTCATGCTTGTAGAAGTTCGACCGCTGGAAGCTCTGGATCACTTCCTCTTCACTCCTATTTCTAGTGGTCGCTCCCGACGGCCTAGCCCCCCCATCCCCCTCTCTCGCCAAGCTACTGGCGATAGCCGCATCAATGGCCATTTGGAAGTCAGCGGACCCCTTGAACTGCTCTACAGCTGCCATACACAGGTCGGGGTATGCCGGCCTCTCAGATGCCAACTTGGCCCTCTCCTCGGCTAGGGCTTTCTCTAACTCTGCCCTCTTAGACGCCAGTTGCGCCCGCTCCTCCGCCAGCGTCTTCTCCAACTCAGCGATCCGCTGATCTATTTCCTCCTTGTCCTTGGTCGACTGGGCGCGCAGATCTTCATTACAGGTCATCGTCTCATCTTACCTTTTGTTGGTGGTGGTGCAGGCTTTCTGGACCTCCTCTAACTTTTTGTACTCGCCATCCAACTGGAACTCCAGCGATATCACATTATGGTGCTCCGCTTCAAGCTCTAACCTGGTTGCAACTCGCCCAACACTCGCTCGCTCCGTCACGTTCCTATGCACCACAACCAATACCTCCATGACCTTCACTCTCCGCGTATGCTCCAAACCCTTTACACATGCCTTCCGAGTGCTCTCCTTCCAGCCCGCTGTCTCCTCTCTCAGCTTTTGCAGCTCCCCCTTTGCCCCTTCCAGCTGAACCCTTAGCGGCTCTATCTCAATCTTTACATGTGCTGATTTATTCAACAAAGCAGCCACCAAGGTTGCTGCCTCCATTTGGGCTAAGCACAACCCTCTCAGGAGGTCGGCCTCTCCTAACCGTGCCATTGACTGCATGACGGCGTCCTCCAACACCCCAACCAGGCGATCGGCCGCCGCCCTGGCTTTTCCCACTTCCTCCACGGAGCGCCTTGCCAACGCGCGCGCGTGGTACAATGCGGTCGACAGCACGGCACCCGTCCCTGGCGTGCTGGCCCCGGTCTTCCCTCCCATGGGGCTGGAGGTTCCTTCTCATACAGGCACTACCACCATCGTTTGGGCGCTCGGGCTCACGTTTTCTTTGAACACCTGGGCGGTCTCCAAGTTTTCTTTCGACACTTGGGCGCTGTGACCCTTATCCTCCTTTGCCGCAGGACCGGTCTCCCCTTTTGGAGCTACCCCCACCCTTCCCTCATTCATTTTCTCCACCACGGGGACATCCTCACCCCCAACCTTCAACTTCTTCACAATAGGGAGTCCCCCCTCAACAGCTGCCCTCCTCTTCTTTGGCTTCTTCAGCACCGGCTCCACTTCCTGCCTGCCCCTCTCCTTCAACAGATCTACTGGCGGTGGCAGTGGGGTGAAACCATCTAAGTCTTTGTTGCCCAATGGTTTGGGACGCGGTCGGACCCGCTCCCTCATCACCAGTTTAGGGGCAAGTCCCAACTGTGCCTCCTTGTACTTTTTCGCTCTGGCGAAAGTCTTCCGCTCCTCCGCCTCCTCTGTCCTTCGCCTCGCCTCCACCTCCTCCACTGTAGGGTCTTCTTCAGTTGGTCGTGGTCTTAGTCCTAGGGCATATAAGGCTGAAGGACGGATTAGGTCATCCCATCTGACATCCTCCTTCTGCCTCCACTCTTTCACCTGTTTGACCCTCTCTACTACCTCCACCCCTAACTTCGGCTCCACTGACTTTGTGGGGACCTTCCATATCGTCTGCACCCCTTCCGTCCCATTCACCGATACGAAGAACTACCTCGGCCTCCACCCCTTTACAGACGATGGTAGCCCAGCTACTAACCCCCTGCCCGCCACCGTCTACAAAGTCACCCAAGTCTCTTGCTGACCAGATGCCTTGTAGCATGAAAAGAACTCTTCGACTGCCATCGCCGATCCGTCGGTCACCCCGCGATCGCGCAGGCCATTACAATCTTCCAGGCATTGGGCATCAGTTGCCCGGGCGCTGCCTCAAGTCGGTTAAGTATCTCTGCCACTAACTGGGGGATGGGCAACCTCAGCCCCGCCCGCAACGCTTCTTCATACAGTGTGAACTCGTCCGACCGCACATCTAACGCCCTCTTCTTAGAAGCGGGCACCCTCAACTCTATTTCAGCCGGAATTTGATACTTCCTTCGTACCTCTTCCAACTCCTCCGCTGTGAATGTGGATCTGTCTGGTTTGGTGTGCCAGTGGTCCGACTCCACTTCGCTTATAGGCCTAGTGGCCGCGATCATTGTTGTTGTCGGAGGAGGGGCCCGCACAACCTGACTAGCCTCCTTTTCCTCCACTCGATATCGTTCCGCCAAGTCCATTGCGTCGTCATCACCCAACGAATCAAGCCTTGCGGCAGACACTTCATTTTCGGCCATTTCTCCTACGTGTATTGCTTCAGACGCGGGCACATGGAAGTTCGCAAAGTGGTGCAGAGGTGTTTCGCATGGGACAAATAAGCTCACTTCAGGGATGTATTGGTTTTTTGCGAAAAAGTAAATAAAATGAATAACCCCAAAGGCCCAAGGCTTACTCGTATTCCAAGGGTCAAGGTTCCATTCCGCCATTTTGAAAAATTTCAAAAAACTTCCGCCCCTACCTTTTCACTACCCTATATCACCATGTCCCTTCACTTCTTACTAACGCGTCACCTCCCTCATTAAAGGACTTTGCCACGTGTACGGCCACAATCTACTGCTCCGTTTCCTTTTCCTGTCTATTCAACTTCACTTCACCACATGACCAGCCGTTCCTCGAGCCCCGCACACCACCACTTCCCCTTCCCACCCTTCGCAGTCGGCCCTCCTCTCAGTCAACCTTCTCACTTGGTCACCCTTTGGGGTCGACCATCCTCTCAGTCAACCTTTCCACTCGGTCACCCTTCGGGGTCGACCCTCCTCTCAGTCGACATTTCCACTCGGTCACCCTTTGGGGTTGACCCTCCTCTCAGTCGACCTTCCCACTCGGTCACCCTTTGAGGCCGGCCCTCCTCTCAGTCAACCTTCCCACTCGGTCACCCTTCGCGGTCGGCCTGCCTCTCAGTCGACCTTCCCACTCAGTCACCCTTCGGGGTCGGCCCTCCTCTCAGTCGACCTTCTCACTCAGTCAACGTTCGCGTTCAGCCCTCCTCCCAGTCGACCTTTCTACTCGGTCACCCTTCGCGGTCGGCCCGCCTCTCAGTCGACCTTCCCACTCGGTCACCCTTCGGGGTCGGCCCTCCTCTCAGTGGACCTTCCTGCTCGGTCACCCTTCGCGATCGGCCCTCCTCTCAGTCGACCTCCTCACTCGGTCACCCTTCGGGGTCGGCCCTCCTCTCAGTCGACCTTCCCACTCAGTCACCCTTCGGGGTCGGCCTGCCTCTCAGTCGACCTTCCCGCTCGGTCACCCTTCGGGGTCGGCCCTCCTCTTAATCGACCTTCCCACTCGGTCACCCTTCGCGGTCGGCCCTCCTCTCACTCGACCTCCCCACTCGGTCACCCTTCGCGGTCGGCCCTCCTCTCAGTCGACCGTCCCACTCGGTCACCCTTCACGGTCGGCCCTCCTCTCAGTCGACCTTCCCACTCGGTCACTCTTCGCGGTCGGCCCTCCTCTCACTCGACCTCCCCACTCGGTCACCCTTCGCGGTCGGCCCTCCTCTCAGTCGACCGCCCCACTCGGTCACCCTTCGCGGTCGGCCCTCCTCTCAGTCGACCTTCCCACTCAGTCACTCTTCGCGGTCGGCCCTCCTTTCAGTCGACCTCCCCACTCGGTCACTCTTCGCGGTCGGCCCTCCTCTCGGTCGACCTCCCCACTCGGTCACCCTTTGCGGTCAACCCTCATTTTAGTCGGACTCCCCCCCCCCCGGTCGACCTCTCATAACTCTATTTTCAATCTTATTCTCTTCGTTGGACTGAAGCTGCACTCGGGAATAGGGGACTACTGACGTAGGTGGGCCTATAAGGACTGTTGACCCACCACTTAGGACCCAATACACAATTCAATCACTAAGGCCCAACATTGCTGTGGCCCAGCGTTACACCCAGGACCAATGGCATCAGAACACCTATCAAGAGATGAATCAGCCACATAAGCAAACAAAGATCCTGCAAAGTTATTATACCACACATCAGCCATTAATGAACTTCACTTCAGCATTTAATGCGATAACCCCTTCACGTCCGGGCAGAACGACTTCACCATGAACAAGGCGAGTTAAAACATAGACTTTCGGCCAACGTGACAGGTCGAAGCACGCGAGGAAATGATGAGCAAAGGATATAAGCAGGTTTCTAAGACAAAGAAAAGGTTAAGTTCTCTATCACCATTCTATCTTTATACACCATCATCTTCTCCCTTCTCTAACTTGATCGTCGGAGGGTTCGCTGGGGGACTCCCCATTCCCCGTTGAACTCCTGTACAGGTCTCTCTGGGGGGCATCATATTCAGATAACAGTTTGGACAGCGTGGATCAATCCGACTCGTTCCACCTGGAACCTGCTGTATCATCAAAATGATTTAAAGCTTTAAAGGAGTTCAATGTCAACATTATGAAACTTACTATATTATCTGTAAATCTCAAGTAATTCAACTTAAGTCACGCTAGATTATTTGATGTATAATGTTGTTCAATGACGTATAATATAGTAAGTTTGTTGCAAAAACACAATAGTATTGGGGTAAATTATGTTTGGTCCCTTTTCACGTTTGGTCAATCTTTAAATTTGGCCCTTAATTTTTTTTTCTCACTTTGATTTTTCATTCTTTAATTTATTTATTTTTTTTCTAATTTACTCTAAAAGTTAACTTATGTCTAAAATTAGATAAAAATTTATATATTGACAACCACGTGATATAAAAAATATATCAATTTTAGTCGTGGTATACTAATTTTTGCCGACTAAAAGAAAATTAATTGCCAAATAACAACCATAATTTTACTGTTAATTTTTGGCAACCAAAAATTTGATCGGCAGATATACAGTTTTGGTGACTAAAAAACATTTAGTCATGATATACTCACTTTTTTCGACAAAAAGAATTTAGTAGCCAAATAATCCAACTTATGGCAACTAAAAAACATTTTAGCTGCTAAAAGGTTTATAAAATGGGAAATGATTTAAGATTGGGGCCCAGATTTTCTTTCATTCTGCTTAGGAATACAAACAGTTCTTCTCTTCGTCTCCATAGAAACATAAAAGGCTAAAGTGGGAAACGAAAAACTTTAAGAAACAAAGTAAAAAAAATAATCAAATATGAAGGGGACAAAATGTAATTTATCTTATTCTCATTATTGTTAAGTATGCTACTTCCATTGTTACAAGATTTTAATTTCAATAATAAGAGAATGCATGAGCAGGATAATCATCATACAGTTGTTAAGCAACAAGTGGTAAGATTTTAAAATTCTTGCTAATGTCACAATTCATGTGCTCATATTTAGCATTTGCATTATTTTATTTCAAATAATACCTAACTCAACATGAATTTTAATCTAGCTGTCCAAGTTGGTTGCCAATTATGCTACTAATTCTTGGGATTACTCTTTGATTTCTCTTATTTGTAATTTATTTAGTTAAAATTTGAACTCACATGCTTAAGGAGTTGTAGATGAAAAGTTAAGTTACTTGGTTGTACTTTTTGAATTTTCACTTTATTTAAAGGGAAAATTACATAATAAAAATTATAAATTTTTTTCATTAATGTATAATAATTTTGAAAAATCTATCCCGAATAGTAATTTTGCCTAATTTAAATACTCAAAATAAGCTCAAGCGTCTTTGTTTGGTTTAATTTTTCAAAAATTATTTTGACAGTTTTCATTTTTCTTTACTTAACTTTTTTCATATTTTACTATTTTTTTTTTTCACTTTTTAAATACATCTAGATGCATCTAAAAAAAAAAAACTAAAATATGAAAAGAAATTCACCAAAAATAAAGAAAAATCTAAACAAAAATACACAGATTTTTGAACTTTCGTCTATTTTAAATATTTTTTTGATATTTCAGTCTATTTATTTTATTTTTTAGATGCATCCAGATTAGATGTATTTAAAAATACAAAAAAAAAAAAAAATCATACTTATGATTTTTTTTTTATTTTTTTTTTTGCAAAAAATAAACAAAATCCATTTAAAAGCAAATTTTGAAAAATCAAACAAATTAAAATTTGAGTTTTAGATTTTTTTAAAGTTAAAAAATCATATATTTTCAGGTGTTACATCTAACCTAACTGGATGACTTTAGAGCCCCGTTTGTTTTCAGAGATAGAATGAAGGCGATTCATAATGAGGGGATTAAGTAAAATTGTGTTTGTTTTGATGATAGTTATTAGTTTAGGGATTGTTAAATTACTTTTATATAAAATAAATAAATAAATAAATAAATAAATAATACAAAAACATTAAACATTAATGTTAAAAAAAATACCCAACATGTAAAAAATAAATAAAATAAATAAATTTTTTTTAGTCTAACAGACTATTTTTTTAATATCATCTCTACCTCTTCCATCTTAATCTCTCTTCTAAGGCCCAACCTAATCCTCTATTCCATCTTAAATCTTTCTCAAAATCTATAAATAAACACAATATTAAATGAGTCTCATCTCCATTCCCATCCCTTCCTCTCTATATCCAAAAATAACGGGGCCCTAGGTGTCCAAGGGCTAGCAGCTAGTTCCAAGTAGGTTACTTGAATGAATTGGTAAAGTTGTTTTACATATTAATAAATGAGTGTCTCTGAATTTGGGAGTTACTATTTCCGGTTGATGGTATGACACAGACTCTTTAAATTATGTGAATTATATGCTGAAAGGGCAATGGTAGAGGGTTACAATTTGTGTGACTCAAATGGTTCAAAATTGTCAAAACGATGTCGTTTTGGCATGTTTTGTGCTCAAAACGACGTCGTTTTGACAGTTTTGAGCCATTTGAGCCACACAAATTGTGGCTCTCAAACATTATTCATGCTGAAAACATATTATTTTATAATTTTAAAAAATAATATAATTTTAATTTTTAAGTCATAATTAAAAAAATATTATAATTAAACACATTATAAAGTATAACTAAAAAATTAATGAGTCATAACTAAAGAAAAAAATAGTATAATTAGGAATACATATAACACAACATTTTTAAAAGGGTGCATATTAGAATTTCCCATTATATGCGCTCTATATCTTATGATATATATTACGTATTTTTATAGTCAATATTACATTTTTTTAACACAGTTACCATAATTTGTGTTTCACAAATAAAATTACGCATTTTTGTGATAATGTTACATATTTTTTTATTAAAACATCTTTGGATAAAAAAAATATGTAACATTATTTTTGAATGTATAATATTATCATAAAAATGCGTAATATTACCACAAAATGCGTAATTTTATTTTTGAATTATAAATTATCTTAACTTTACCAAAAAAATTACATAACATTTACTATAAAAATTAGTAATATATTGAGAGACTTACGTGTAGGTCCTACTTAGTGGACTTATTGTTCAATAGGTTCTATGATAATTAATGATATTTTTCATCATACACTATTAAAAAACGTCATTAATTATTAATTTTCAGTAATAATTTAAAAATTTTATCACAAAAAATGTCACTAATTATAAGTTTTAGCTATAGTTTAAAAAATCGTGAAAGAAAGGTCACTAATTTTTAACTTTCAAAAACAGTTTGAAAAATTCGTCACATAAAAGCGCCACTAATTGTAAGTTTTAGCGATAATTTATTAAAATCATGACAAAAAAATACTAATTGTTAATTTTTAACGACATATAAAAAATTATCATAGAAAATTATTTTTAGCTACGATTATACTAATAGCTATTTTCAATAGAATTTAATAAGAATTAAATTCAATTATTAGGACCTATTGATAATTACTCTAATATTTTATCACAAAAATACATAATAAAATGAATATATAATACACACTCATTAAGGGTTGTGTATCATAGAATTTCCCTATTATTTCTACACCACATTATTTTAGTTCACATATTTAACTTTGGAATTTTTTGTTTAGAAGTTAATTTTCAAATAAATTTCATTAGTTCATAAATCAGCTTATGAAGCAAAGATAAGATCAAACCAAATAATTTTGTTCAAAAAACGATTTCTAAATTAAATAATTTTATTTTAAAGTTAAATTTCGAACCAAAAAGATAAATCCACTGAGAGAAAATCATTCGTAGAAACAGAAGCTCCTGAAAGCTGTCAAAAATGGTTTTATCCTTTCGATGTCTATTTTGGCAGGTAGAGAGATAAGAGTTAATGGTGGTTGGTGTTTGAGAAGGACAATGTTACTTGAGAGGTTTGACAAGGACAGTGCTCAGCTTTTCTTAATAAAGCAATAGGGACAACCTCAGTGCAACATAGCATTTAATATGTGGTTATGTTGGTAGGGTCCTGACTTTTATGCAGTGTTTGATTAAAGAATTTAAGAAAATATTTGAGAATAAAAAAAAAAATATAAAATTAAATAATATATATATATATTTTTATTTTTATTTTTTAAATATTTTTTTAATCCCCTAATTAAATATAACGTTAAAGCATAATTTCTTTCAGTCTTTTTTTTGTTAACTTTATTTTTTTAATTATTTTAAACATAAGCTTTTTACTCATAATTTTTTTTTAGTAAAAGTTTTGACAATAAGTTTGTTAGAATTGGTCCATCCAAGTTGGTCTCATTAGTTACTTACTTAATTTATACATATTTTTAGTGTCGGATAACAAAGTTCAAAATTTATTAAGTCTCCGTTTGGAAAGTGGGTTAATTTTTTAACTTTTTAATTTTTTTGGCTATTTTAGTTTGGGCTAAAAAGCTTAGTTTGGGAAGAGTTTTTTGACTTTTTGACTTTTTTAACTTTTTTTATGAGAGAATAGTGTAATGATTATGGATTAAATGTGACGTTTTGTTTGTTGTAGTTAAAATAATCTATTTTATCTTTTGTGACTATTTTATTCCAAAATCACTTGCCAAGCACCACCTAAGAATTCAATATGTGTAGAATTTAGTTATTAATTATATGAGATTTTGGGTTTGCCTAGAAATAACTATAGATTTATGTGGTGAGAATCAAAAGAGTAGTACGGAGATGAGAGAACAAATAAAAACAAGCACAGGCTTAGAGCATCTCCAGTAGCCTATGCATTTCACCAAAAATTGTACAATAGCCAGCCAATAATCATAAATTCCTTCTCCAGCAGCCTAGCTACTGTGAAGCCAAACCAACATTTTGCTACAGTACCTCGCTGGGAAAGACGAGGTACTGTGCACTAGCTCTGAATTTTTTTTATCCTTTTTTAATTCAAACTTTTGTTTTTAAGAATATTTTAATAGAAGATATCTAAATTATAATAATATTTTAATAAAAGATAGTTAAAGTAGATAACCTTGTTGGAGTGTATATTAAAAAAATAACTAGCTAAAATAGTAAAGTAAAATTTTGAATAACTATTTTGACTATCATTGCCGGAGATGCTCTTAGATTTGAGTACATTTCATCTCATATTTGTAATCACTCGATTTTAGTGAATTTATCGTATTATCAAAAGAGTAGTACGGAGATGAGAGAACAAATAAAAACAAGCAGATGCTTTAGATTTGAGTACATTTCATCTCAGATTTGTAATCACTCGGTTTTAGTGAATTTATCGTATAAGTGATTTGAAGGAAAAAAAAAATTCAAATAAAAACCTTAAATTTGTGGCATTGCTATGAGACTCTTAAATTTTGTAAATCTTATTTAGGCCTTCACTTTTGAATTATTATAATGAAAGCTCTCAATTTCTTGTTTACTCGTAATTTTAATCTTAAAATTGAAAACGTATTCCGGACGAAACCGTGCAAATCCTAATCGACCCCAATAACATAGTAATCATTTCTAACACTTTAATATTAACTGTTTAACTTTCTAATTATAAATTGATCGCTCAAAAAACCATATCGTTTTCGTTCGATTACTCGCCTTTTAATTCAAAGTGAAGCAACTCAAACCGAATTATTTTCCTTAAAACTATTTTTTTAATTCTACATTGAAATAAATATTTTAATTGAGCCCATGCCCTCTCTCTTTATTAAAATTTCACTTTAACCCCAAATCATTCTTTATATATATATATAAAGTAGAAACCATTATTATATTTTTTATCCTCAAAATATCTATATTATATATAGGAGTTTGTACACAAAAATAATTTAAAAAATCACTCAAATCCTCCTCCACATAGTCGGCCATCCTATACATACATTTATGAGTGTACTTTTGCAAGCAAATTGCTTGAATCTTGGAGGAATATTGACCTAAGTACCATAAATTTAAGAATTGTGTTTGTATCTTGCATCAATCTAGTTCTATATTGACTATTTAACACATAATTAGACCTCCTAATCATCATAAATTCCATTACATTCAAACTTCCAAAACTTTTCCATTCCATTGGAACCATGGGCATTTAGGATCTTTCACCACATTTTTTTTTCTATAAATAGAACTCCCCGTAGCATTTTTGCACATCACACACACACACAGACATTATATTTCAGCAAGGGGGGAGAGAGAGAGGAGATGAGAGAGCGTGCGAGCTTTGGGAGGAGGAAGAAAAAGTGAGCAAGTTTGCATAACACCACCCTTAGGCAAACAATTAAGTCACAACATAACCCTCTCTTTTATTTTCTTATTCAAATACATAATCTTAGAGATTTAATGTTGTTAGGTCTTTTTAATTGGTAATCTCATTTGACAAAACTCCTTTTAATTGTAATTTTATTTACTTTTTTGTTTTAGTGAGCCTATGAATGTGTATATGGGAATCCAACCTGAATTGTGCCTATGTAGAGGAGTTTGTGTTGGCATTCCATATCTTGAGCATTCCTTATTAGCCACTTTGTTGACTATGTACAGGGATCGAGCTGTCATTTGTGTGCTCGAGCGGTGAAGTGGATAATCCAGTATCTCTGTTTACAAATTGAACTTCTGGGAAATATGTTTCATCGCTCGAGCGGTGGAAGTTGCGTTCGAGCGGTTGGCCTATATGTTTGCACCGCCTTTTACTCACACTGCTTGAGTGGTAAAGTGTGCACTCAAGCGGTCATCGCGACTCTATTTAGTATAAAGTGCGCCGTTTGCTACTTTTAAGGTTTAACTTGTCCAGATTCTTAAAGAGAAGTAAAATATAAAGTATTCTATATTGGAGGGTGGTTTATATGAGTTTCCTTGATATATAAAAGGTGATCAATTGATCAATGAACTGCATAGTGCCAAACATCAAGGATTGTTTTAATTCTTTTATTCACATAAAAAGAGAGGTGTTCTTCAGTGGATTCTGGGGAACTTGGGCCTGAAACTTTGGTGGATTCTGGAGTGGCTCAGTGTCGTGGATTTGACACCGACGTTGTGGATTTAACATTGGGTAAAGCAATTCTGAGATGAAGACGATGGTGGAAGAGGCATATCGGGTTTAGTTCAATTTGGGCATGAATTTGGTAGGTAATTGAAGGTACTTATGTGTAATTCTTTTTTGTCTTCTTAGTGGATTGTTTTGTGATTTTGGCCCGTATTCTTTTTTTAATCACAATCGAAGGTGCTCCAATTGTGGGAGTGTTTGGTGTGGCTTATGTTGGCCAACTTATAGATTATAGCTTTGGAAAAGCAATTTTGGACTGTTTGGCTAAATTTATTTCAAACAGTTTATGATTTTAGTAACTTATTTTAGCTCAAAAAAGCTGATTCTGAGAAGCTGCTCATCCCTTACTTTTGATTATCAGCTTCTACTGTAGACATGTTAATTTAAGGTTATACTCTTAGATTTTTTTTATTTTTTATTTTTTAAAAAATAGAAAAAGACCCAAATGGGCTATGGATTATTATTATTATTATTTTATAAGAAATGTAGACAAATAGTGAATAAAAAAATTGATTCAAAAAGCTATTTCACAACTTATTTAACAAATATTACTCAACAACTTAAATCTATAATCTAACAGCTATACCAAACAGATTAATAGCTTTTGCTTAAAGTCATAATTTATAATCTGTTAATTTATAATTTATAATTTGTTTTAACAGCTACACCAAACGAGACTTATGATTTTTTTCACGTTAAATCATTAGCCGATTTGTTGTTGATTGTTAGATTATGATTAATATTTGATGTTTAAAATTGAAACATAATCACGAATCAATATCTTGAAGGTTTTTACATTTTTTCAAATGTATCATTTTCATATGTGTATTCATAGTGTTCTTATGTTTGAATAAAATAATTAGAGCCTTGATTCCTTGTTTACTTGTATTTTCCCTTAATGGAAGCAAAATTATCTTTTCTCTACCCGCTTCTCACATTATTTCACAAGCATACATTCATTATAAAAATTTGAGTTATTTATATACTATTTGGCATGTTATCATCATAAGAAAAGTGAAAAATTGCTCATGGTTGTCTTCTTTTTCCGTTACTCTTCTTAGTTCAAGCTTTGCGCAACAAAAACTGGTATTTTCAGCCCGCTTTAAAAAATTCTTGAAAAATGTAAAAGCATCCTCTTGATCTCATTTTTATATCAAAACTCTTCTTAAAGTGTTATCTTTCAATTAAAAATGGTTTTATTGAAAAAGAGTGAGTGCTTTGAGAGAAAATCTAATTTTCGTAACAGTCGACGAATTTGGATAGTGCTGGAGTATTTCTTTAATAACTAAAAATTTAGAAAAGTTATCCCATTTTCGAAAGATGATCTAGAAACAAGATAAAATTCTCTACAAACGATAGAAAGGTCGAGTTCGGGAAAATCTGAAAACATCTCTTAGATTGTGATTTTTAAAGTGTATCTAATCTAGAAATTTATGTTTGTTAATGATTTCATACTTTTAATTTCATGAATATGCTTCTTATCACTTATGTCACCCCCTCAAAATAATACATATAAACCCAACATTCATGACATCCGTAGATACAAGAGAACAAAGCATATTTCCATTTATCAGGGTATTCATTACAAAAGTATTACATATTGACAACAAAAGTAAATACCCTACGGGCTTACAACTTTCCAAGTCAACACTTGGGTTCAACAAAAGAAGAGTTCTAACTCTTTATACAAAATAAGCCCTTGGCTTGATTTACATGTAATACAAAAAGATAACAACAAAAAGATCTTTTCGCCTCTAAGCCTCCCAAGCTACGTCCTTGGAGGTGGCATATCACCTGCACCTGAAAATGATGTCCCATAAAGGGTGAGCCAAAGCCCAATAGAGATATACTAAACCAAATATGAGAAATAACTAAAACATTAGCATTCGATAAATGGTTAACACTTGTAAACCAATTTACAACACTTCCCAGTTCCATGACAAATACGTCCGTGTTTTATTTCATTTTTCTTTACTTATCCAACTCAAATTCATAAACATGGCTCACTATCTAGCCAAACAATTAAATGAGACTACAACTCATATTAAAACACTTCCATTTTTTCACAATTCAAATGAGATTACAACTCATGTTAAAACACTTCAATACTTCAATTATCTACGTTATGCAAACGTAACTAAGATTTCGGGACTTTCACCCTAGACACTCCAGCCAACTTAGTTATCAATGGAGTCCATCCCCTATCTCCTCCCAAACGGGTTTGAGAGTACATCCCCTATCTCCTTTCAAACCATGGAGTACATCCCCTGTCTCCTCCCAAACAAGATACATATGCAATATATTTAAACAATTCATCATATACAATGATCAATCCATGCACATATTCAATGTATTAGTTCAACCGTCATATTCAATGACTTAACCATTTGATTAGTTTCAGTTTTCCCTAATCAAAATACAGTGTCTACAACAATCAAGGCTATCCTCCACCGATAGCCCAAAGCAGTTATTTCTAAACAGATAACAAATTCATCAAACAGATAAATTATCAATATTTTCATAGGTGAGTGATTATCAATCCAACTACACCATCCAATCTCTCAATTTCCCAATTTCATGATTTTCAACGCAATTTCACATTCTCATACTTTCTCAAATTAATTATACAAATTAATTAATCACATTAAATTAGGGATTTTTTCCCTTTTTTCCCAACCTTGGCCTTAAGGCTCATTTTCATCAATTCAACAACAATAATTCCATTTTCCATAGTCTCACATACACATGGAGTTTAACAATTGAAAACCCTCCTTTATATAACTTCAAAACAAACCCTAACTTTTCCAAAATTACCATAATCTATCATTTCTACAAAATGACTAAAATCTATGTCAAAACTCCTAAAATCTATGTCAAAACTCATAAGAATGAGTAGGGTATCCCTACCTCAACAGAAGAGACTCAAAGGAGATGAAGGTGAAAACCCAAGATGCTCTAAACACCAACTTTTTCGGATTGAAATGAAGCCCACACCAAGCTCTACCTTTCTTACAAAGAGGCTAGGGTTGGAGACCACTAAAACTAGATGGATTTGTAGAGAGAAGGTGTATTGTAGTGAGAGAGACAGCCAATCTAGGGTTTGAGAAGAAAAGGAAATCAAAAAGTGAAGAAGAAGTTGCTGCTGCAAACTGATATATTCGAACCTCGCTCGAGCGACCAGATACAAAGAAACCTCGCTCGAGCGCAGAAAGCCTCGTTCGAGCCAACAACACGAAGCTTCAGGTCTGCAACCCAGAAGCACGCTCGAGCGAAGGAAATCTCGCTCGAGCGAAGAAACCCAAAACATACAGCTCGCTCGCTCGAGCGAAGGAAAGCTCGCTCGAGCCAAGAAACACAACCTTCAGGTCCAAACTTAGACGCAGACCCACGCATGAGCGCAGGAACCTTGGCTCGAGCAAAGGAACTAACACACAGAGCTCGCTCAAGTGATAAAAGCCTCGCTCGAGTGAAGACACCAAAAATTGGGCAGCAACCATTTGTTTCAAAACACACCCAACCCGTTCCAAACCTGCCCAATACGTTCCAAAACTCAAATACAAAGAATTAAAGGACGGAAAAGCAACATATACAACAATAGACATCCACGGAATCGTGTTCGGAATATAATAACCAATGGAGGGAAAACCGGGATCACTATAACTTATTTGGGCCTTAATATTATTTTTACATTATTCTGTCTATATTTCTTTACCATGGTGCTTTAATGATGCTCATACGTGTATAAAAATTATTGTCTCAATAGCTTGTTGTAACCTTAACTTAAAAAGTCTAACTTAAGGGGAAACTAAATGGGGTGATATTGGGTTTTCGATCACTTGAATAATGATGAGATGGTAGTGTCTTAACTTCAAGTATGGATTGATGGGATGTATTCCCTAGTTGAAGGTTAAGACTTGCGCAAGTGGTTGTTTTGGAACTTTTGAATGGATCGGTTGTATTCAAACCCTAGGTTTTTATGATGGATAAGGTTGAAGAAGGTTACGGGCAATGCCCTTATTTTTACCATCGCTTTTGAGGTCCTCGGTTGGCGCTACACTTTGTAACCCTTTACTTTTTTTAATTGATTATCATACTTCATTGTTTGTTGCAAATATGATTGTGTATTGGTTTGGAAAAAAAGGACAGGGTGTGTGTGCATTTATTGGGTATTCCAAACTTATGACATTTCATGCTAGGTATTGAAGACTATTATCTAGGTGAAGACAAAACCAAAACATTTGAAGACATTTGGTTCTCATAGAATAAGTTAGAGATTATCTTTGTTTAAATCCATTTGTAACCTTATTTTTGTTTTGGAAATGTAAAATTGATGAAACTTTTTGTTTTGTAACTAAGTGATAACTTTGTAATTATTATTTTAGTTATATATACATATATCTTTTGTGAACTTATCCTTTTCCTTCCGTCAACTTATGTAGGCATTGTGTTAATATCTTGTTAAGATTTGTAAAAAAAAAATAGTTTTGTTATCTAAGAAGATTGGATTTTGAAAAGAGGCTATAATGCCTCCTCCTATTTTTCTTGGGATCTTATTTGGTTATTGACCAAAGAACTCATTAGTGATGTTTCCTAAACTTGTACCCTTAGAAAAATCCTGTATTTATTTGTTAATATATTTCCTGATGTTCCCGATTTTTAGGGCGTCACAATTGCCTATGTTGTATTTTGGAAATATCTAAAAAGTGAGATGTGAACACCAGTGGTAGCCTTAATATATATAATAATCCACTCGATGGATGTCTTGTTAAATCTGTAAAATATAAATTTAGATTTTAATTTAAATGTACATATATTGTGTGTTGCTCAATGGTGAAAATGTTATTTCTTAGATTGAAAGTCTTGGTTCGAGCCCTAGCCTCCTCTCTTGATGATTTTTTTATGTTTTAATTTAAATAAGTTGGAATGGCATTTTCAAAAATCAAAATGTCACATTATGTCAACATTGTCTCAAGCCTTCACTTTATAAATATTGATTTAAATAGACTAAAAGAACATTTTCAATAATCAACATGTCATATTATATCAACACCATCTAAAACATTCACCTTATAATAGTATTAATTGATAGATAGATATAGTTATGATAAATGATTGAAGCAAACTAGGAATACGTTTTAGCCAGCTAAGCAAAAAAAATTGACCATTTGGCATGTAACCCATTCACACGACTCAAATTGTACATGTAATTAGAAAGTTATGGTTAATCATTTTTTGACTTGACCCCGAATGTGACACAACCGAAAACACGAATATTAAATGGGTCGTGTTTGGGTTGAATACACGAAACCCGAAATAGGCACGTTTGACCTGCGTAAATATTTATGAACTCACTATTAACTCGCATGTAATCTGAATACAACTTGAATTTAGTAACTATAATATCTTGAGTAATTCATTTTCATCTATTAGATTTAAATTTAAATTTCTATATAATATATACCCAATGAAGTTCAACTTAAATTAATGATAAATCGGCAAAAGTCAAGATTGGTAGACATGAGACGTTTTGAATGCGTGACAATAGTGTTTTTGTGGCAGAAGTCAATATGAAAGAATCACAACAATGTTACTTTGGATGTAGCATAGCTGCAACATTATTATCATGATTAGTTTGGTATTAGATGAAAACTTGTTTTGCTTTTAAAAATTTGTTGAATATTTAAATATTAATGAGTGATAATAGTTTAGATTGGATTAGTGATAAATATTTTTAATTATTTTCATAGATATTGGCATATATATTATCAATGTATGTCAATGTTTAGACAAGTTATTTTTATATATGTGATGTAAAATAAGTTTTTATTTTTTATTTATATATATATATATATATAAATAGGTGATACAATTTGCTTATAATCTAAAATATGAACTTTTACTAATCGTATTAAGCTTGTTGTGTTAGGGTTAACACGATTATAAGTAAGTCAGGTTAGTGTGAAGATAATTAACACATTTAATTCAATGGGTCGTGTTACTGTTAATATATTTTAAACTCGAACTCGATATGACAGGACACAAAAACAACATGACACGACACGATTCCAACCCTTCATATCTATGTCATAATTTGTCATGTTGGCCTCTATTGTTTGTTGCACTTTAAAATTTTAATAGGGCATAATTTGTCAGGTTGGCCCCTATTGTTTGTTGCACTTTAAAATTTGTTGGGTATACCTCCTTAGTGGAGTATATGACCCAATTGATTTGTTAAAAATATTTAGTTTGGTTTGGTGTTGAATATAATATATTTTTTATACATTATATCTGACTTTTTGGAAGCTCAGTGGTTATTTAATAATTTGTTTGGTAACAACTAGAGCTTTGATGAAAAAAAAAAAAGGTCCAAAAAGTATTGTTTAGTTCGTATGAAGCAAGGTTTCAAACTCAGATCGGACCGACCAGTCGGACCGATTAGACTAGAAATTGGGCCTTGTTCTGGTCCGGTCAACACCCTAAACCGGAGTGGGAGCAAAACCGGTGACTCGATGGTCAAACCAGAAAAATCGGTGACTCGGACCGGGTCGGGAGGGTAGACCCAAATTTTTTTTTTACCTTTTTTTTATTATTATTATTTTCTTTCTCTCTTTCTTATATATTTATATATATAAATATATTTCAAAATTTTGACTAAAAATTCTTATTTCAAGAGTCTCATAAGGAAGAGTCTCATTCAAAGCTTGAGAAGATTATGAAGTCTATTCCTATTTATAGGAAAAGATTTTTCAAAGAGAACTTACAAAATTCTATGTGGGATTCAATCAAATTATTTGAAACATATTGATTGGAGGGAGTGTTAAAAATTTCATTTCCCTCCAAAATTAAATCTAGCATTCAATCAATTTGTTTGGAGGGAATATTTAAAAATTTTAATTTCTTTAAAATAAGTGACTTTTTTTTTATATAAATTATGACTTTATTAAATATTATTAATAAATACTATGCAACAAATTTTATTTTTATTTGATTATTTATATATAAATATATATATATTTTTATTTATTTATAATTTATAGTCATATTTTTTAATTATATAATATTAATTATGACGTCATGGTTCGACCGCTCTGACCAGACGGTTGAACCGGTGACCCGTCCACCCAGTCCCTTTTCCAGTTCGCTCACCAGTCCGGTTTTAAAAACATTGGTATGAGGTACAACGGCTGATACATCATTTTTTTGGGGTCAATGCTTGGTGATTCATCTTCGGTGATTTTTGATTTTGTGTGGCAACAACAAATTGATATTGTGCTTGGTGGAATTCAATTTTGTGGGTTTATTTTGGTAGTCATTGTATGGCTGATTTGTGTTATTGTTTTGGGTCTTCTACAATCTGTTTCGAAAACTTTTGTTCATCTATTTGGTGATGTCTTTTCTCTTATTTATTTGTGATTATTTGAAATTCACCTAAAAGTGGTTTGTGAGACCATTCGTGTCTCGTTTGTAATCGTTTGAACACTTTTGGTTGACAGTGGAATTGGATTTCGATCCCACGGACGTACCTCACATTGAGAGAACCGCATAAAAATTCTTGTGTCGTTGTTGAATTAAATTTTCCTCATTAATTTTTTTTTATTTTCATTGATTGATTTACTTTTGGAAAATCATCTATTTTCCATAACAATTGGTATTAGAGTTTACGGTTTATTTGAGTTTATTTATTTGTGTAAATCAATGGAGGAGAATATGAGTCATATGTCTAGCTTCAATGAAAGCAATTGGGTAACTTGGAAAACTAAAATAAAAGATCTATTATTTTGTAAAGATTTGTATGGACCCATTGAGGGTGATAGTGGCAAACTCGAAGGTATGAAAAATGATGATTGGAAGAGGCTCAATCGAAAAGTCGTTAGTGTTATCCGTCAATGGATTGATGACAATGTGTTTCATCATGTAGCTACCGAAACATCAACACATGATTTATGGAAAAAAATTAGAAGGTCTTTATGATAGAAAATCAGCCACAAGTAAAGCTTTTCTATTTTGAAAGTTGGTTAATTTAAAATATAAAGATTGCAGCTCTATTCCAGTACATTTGAATGAAATAAAGAGTATTGTTAATCAACTTGTTTCTATGAAAGTAGTTTTTGATGATGAGTTGCAGACTTTGGTTGTGACGATTAGTAATTCAACGCTCGATGAAGTTGTCACAATGAGCCAAGTCACTAATAGCTTGTTGAATGAAGAAACTAGAAGAAAATCAACAGGTTCCTCTTATTGAAAGGCATTTGTTGTGAGAGGCCTAAGCAAAACAACGGGGAGAAATAAGACTCTTCATGGTCATAATCAAAGCAATGACAAATCAAGAGATGGTTCTTTTTCAAAGAAAGACATTGAGTGCCATTATTGCCATGAGAAAGGGTACATGAAGATGAAGCGGGAATGCTAAAAGCTCAAGAATAAGGAGAAAATGCATGACAAAAGTGTGGATAAGAAGTAAGAAGACATAACAATAGTTACTACTAATGGTGATCTCATGGCCGTTTATAAAGATGATTGTGTTAATTTTGTGGACTAAGAGAGCAATTGGGTGATTGATTCCAGTACTTCTTTTCATGTGATTTTTCAAGTTGATTTCTTCACTACTTACACCAAATGAGATTATGGGTGTGTTCGAATAGGTAATGAAGGCTTGTCCAAGATTGTTGGCATGGGTGATGTTTGCTTGGAAACAAATTTGGGCTGCAAGTTGTTGCTTAAACATGTGAGTGTAGACACCCTATTTTTGACAGCCCTTAAGACTTGGGCGCCACTGATTGCTTACTTGATGGTGACGGCTATGCTATGCAAGGTTCGATTTCTTTGGCAAGAGGAGCTCCAAATCCCAACCTCACACCCTATTTTTGGACCAAAACGATTTTGACCAAAATGATTTTAGACCTTAAAATCCTCTCTTTTAAAATATTTTTGAAAAAAGTTTCTATGATGTTCTGAGGCTCGCATTTCGTTAAATGTTGTGCTTTTTGGTAAACTGAACAAGGACAAAGTGGAAATGTGTGAAAGAGAGGTGAACTCTTTGAAAAATCTTTCAAAACACCTTATTTAGAGGTTTGGAGTTGAATAAAATTGGAGGAGAGGGAAGAAACCAAGTTGGGGAAGAAGTTGGGCATGAACCGTTAAGAGAGAGTCGAACAGCCCTCGCTAAATCAGGCCTATCCTTTTCTACGCTTGGATTTCAGTCATGAGGACACCACCATTGGAAAATGGACTTCTGGGGGCTTCATTTTTCGCTCAAGAATCTCCTAAAGCCGAGTCCGGATGAAGGAGATATGGCTGGTTGAAGTTAGGCATCAATCCGATTGAGCTGGAAATGAGTAGTCTTCACTAAAAGGAGCATATCTTTTTGAACACTTGGAATTTTTATGTGAGTCTGCCACTATTGGAAAGAAGACTTCCGGGACTTCAACTTAGGCTCAAGAATGACCTGCAAAGGAGTTCGGATGAAGGAGATATGCTTGATTGAAGTCGGGGCCAGAAACCAGTTTTTGCTTTCCGGCCACTAGTGATGTTTGATGGCCATGTGTCGGCCACAAATGGAGTTTGATGACCATATTTCGGCCAAGAGTGACCCTTGCTGGCCACTAGTGGTGGCTGGTCAGCAACCAGTGATGGCCGACCACCCATGGGTGCAAAAATCAGATATTTTGTGCAGATCTTTTCCTCTAGCTGTTTCACACTGCTCCAACTATCCCTATTTCCAATACTTTTTGACCTGAGGTCTTGCATTTCTATATATAGAGGCCATTCTCTATTGTTTTCAAGGTTGGAAAAAGTTTGGGAGCCTCTCTCTCTAGATTTCTCTCTCTCTTGCCCTTTTTCTACATACAAGTACAGATATACTTCTAGTTTGTCTATCAACCTTTAACCAAAGTTGCTTATCTTTGGGATAAGGTTACTTGAGGCCCTCTTTGAGCTCTAGAAGGTGATTTTAGCTTGAATTTGGCTTGAATTGTTGCCTAAATTGTGTCTTCCCTTCAAGAGGTAGAAACTTCTCTTTGCTAGCTTAATTTCCATACTTGTTTTGCCATATTTTTACACTATTTTTGAGCTGGTTTTGAACTCCAAAAAACTCTTTTTTTATGGTTTAAAAATGGTGGTTTAAGGGCTTTTCGAGTTAGGGGGTGGTTTACCCTTTTGCTTCTTTGTTTATAAAGGTTTTACACTTTTGTTCAACACTTTCAAACCAATTTTTTTTGGCCTTTTAACCACTAAATTTCAAAGGTTTTTTAGTGGTGGAAAACATATTTTGAAGTCCAAAATTGGAGGGGTTAGCCTCCCCTCCTTGTATCCTGCTTGCATGCCTAGTTAGCTCTATGTGTTAGCATGTTTTTCTAGTTTAACTTAGCTTAATTCCAGCATGTCTTTGCCTCTAATTTGGACTGCTTTAGCTCTGTTTTGGGCTGGTTGGGTCATATGAGTCTTGTTTTGCATGGTTGTAGTGTAAAGGGCTTCACTAGTTTGGTGTTTTAGGCCTTTAAACATCATTTCCTTGAGTTGATTGCATGCTTTAGTATTATTTTGCATATAATTGCAGCACCTTAATCTCTGCAATCTCCCTTATTTCTTCACTCTTTCATTTGTTTTGAGGGTTGTTTCAACCTTAGGGTTGTTTAAGCTTGAAGTTGAGGCTCATGCTTAATGGTTTAATCCTCCTTTGAGGGTTCATTACCAACGGCATGAAGCTTCCCTCATGCCTTGAACTACCTCTTGGTTGGCACTTCTTTCGCTTTAGAAGACACTCACCAATGGTCAAATCGATTAAAGAATGAATCGGTAACTAAAATGGGTAAACAAAATGAACAAGTAAAACAGGCAAGATAAACATCTTTCATGTTGCATTGCATGTGTTCGAATCGGACGTTAATTTGAACATAAGGAAAATAGGACATTTCATACTCAAAAGTGATGAAATGTGCCACTTTCCTTGGTCACCATCACCCTTGATCATGTATAATAGGGTGGTGGTCTTTTTGAGTCTTGTTTTGCACTCATTAAACTTGTACAAGCTTGGTTCCTTAGCCATCATGCATGGAAAATGCTTGGTTGATGGTTTGAGGACCAAGAGTTACACTCATTTGAGCTTGTGTGATGATAAGGAGCATAACGGTACAAACACTCCTTGAGAATACACTGCTTTGCCTTTGTTTGCTCTCTATTGTAGCAAAAAAGAAAGTTCAGGGCAGGGGTGGCCGACCGGCCACCAGCAGTGGCTGACAACCACTAGCAGTAGCTGACTGGCCATCAATGAAATTTTTGCTCAGTGTGTTCCTGAAGGGGAGCAGAGGTGTTCTCGAAGTTGGTAGCTTCTTTGGTGTTCAAAATGTGCAAACAGAGGCGTTCAATGGCAAGGCAATAGCATTTTCAGGTGGAAACCAACCGAGCATACATGCATCCCTTGCTTCTCGGGATTAGCTAATTAGTTTAATTAGCATTAGATTAAATACATGTTGTAATTAATTAGTTAGTTTAACTAGTTATTCGATTTCGTTTTGTAATAATTAGTTAACTAGAATAGTTAATTAATTCATTTTGTAATAATTAATTGGCTAGAATAGTTAATTAATTCATTTTGTAACAATTAGTTAGCTTAATTAGCGTAGCTAGTTAGTTAGCTTATTTATTCGGACCCTCCTTTGCGAGGGCGTAATGTTGTAATAAGTATGCGTGTGTGTATGTTTTCCAACCCCACGTCTTTCTCTCTTTTATTTAATCGCTTTTGATGGTTAGATTAGGGACATATTTCGATTAGCATATCGCATGCTTGCATTCATTCATCTTGTCTTGCATGCACCGAAGCTCGGCGAATCATTCAAATGCATTGCAATTTCAATATCTTATTTAAATACGTGTTTAATCGCATGTTGTTCAAATTGAATCATATGCCATATTAGTAGCTGAGCCTATTACATACATATTGCATGTGTTGCATTAGACACTTAACATAGTTAGGATCATGCATCTTTCTAACCAGTTTCTGTTTTGGTTTGGAGTACTCGTTGAGTTTTTATGCTTTAGCATACTTGCATGGGTGTGATTGCTATATTACCATGATTCGCATGCTTGACATGAGGCTATATGCTTAAATGGTAAATTGCTTGAATGTTTGTGGATAAAAGCTTGTTGTTTGAATTGGAACGATTCAACAAATGTAAATTTTAAGCCCATTCTGTTGAGTGGAAAATCATGTTTTAAGCCCACTATGTTTGGTGGAAAATCCACATCTTTAAGCTCACCTGAGGGTGGCAAATTCAAACCATTTTTACAAACAAACATGAGTTGAGTTGTTCCAAGTCTTGCAAACTAGTCTATACTTGCTTGTGCACATCACATAGTAAAGCTAGTTTAATAATTAGAACAAGAACACATAATGTTTATAAAATAACATATCATGATTAGTAGAGGCCGATCTTTGATCAGGTGAGTGCGGGTGCTCATTTCAGGACCTTCCCTCTCATACCTAAGTTCCTGAGCTGAGGTAACTTTGGTGATGACGGACACATGGCATTTGGCACGAGTCAGGGTTTCCTAAATTTTTTCAAAATAAAATATTTAGGTAGCGACTCTGTATCTGGCAAAGCAGTCCAATTTTGACATTATTTAATTTAAAATTGATTTTCCAAAAAGGTTTACCGGATTTGGACTCTTTGGTGATTATCAGTTTCACATTGCACTTGTGAGACTAGATTCAGAATCGCGAGAGTCCGAACTGTGAGGCCCTCTTTTTAAACCCTTTCCGAAAGGCGGAACGCAGAAAGACGTGAGTCCACAATGAGGCTTCCCAACATTCACCTTAATTTGATCTCGACCGGGAAGCTAGATGATGAAGGCTGTAACAACAAATTTGGTGATGGAAAATGGAAGCTCACAAAGGGTTCTTTGGTGGTGGATAAGTGTAAGAAGACTCATACACTTTATTTGATGCAAGGAAAAATTTGTAAATGTAACACCCTAAAAAGAACCATCCTAGATCTTGTTCTCCTAGGCATTGCCACTACATAACACATACAACATAAAAACATACATAATATTAAGATTATAGCATTCTTTACATTTCTTTCCTTTTGAACTATTTTCCAAAAATTTACAATGTCATCTTCATACATACATAACACAACAAACAACTCAAAGAGTGAAAAACATCTATAACAACTAAATCCCAGGTCTGCTTCCTTTCAAAATGTGTCCCATAGTACAACAACTCCAACACAAATATACAATTGCAAAACAATTTCAAAACCCAAGACCAATAGGGTTTCAAAAGAATTGTATCCTAGTTCCAAAAGGTTTCTTGATATCAAAATCATCCATTGGTAGACACTTCATCTTCATTTCCTGAAATTTGTTAAATTTGGAGTAGGCATAAGCTCAGTAGGTGATGAATTTAACAAGTTATATAGCCAATTAAATAACCCATGATCATGCAATGCACCATTTGAAATACATAAATGAAGTAGCATATAAGTGTCTATGTATGTGAGTGAAAATATGCAATGCATGAAATTGTTCCATCTCTTCACAATATCCTCAGGTGGTACACATACTATGATGTCCCAAGTAAAAGCCGAAATTCAAAGCAAACATACATAGATATAGATTTACATACTGAAATAGTCCCACATTTGCCGACTCTAGAAACGGTGGGCGTGATGGGTACCCAAAAACATATACCCTTCAATATTTGCTAGCTCCATAAATACCGGGGACGTGGACACCCAAAAATCATGTTTTTCCACATTTGCCGCCTCTAGAAACGGCGGGCTCGTGGACACCTAAAAACATTTTCTCACATTCATCTGGCCGTATGTGTAGATAGGGCAATTGGGCACCTTGACTTCCTGTGCGGGTACCAATTACATTACCCAACTCAAACCCAACCCAACTCACTACCCGGGCACATAGTGTAACAACTCTAAAATTTAAGTTGTTCCTTAAATTTTATATTCGTATTATTTAATTATAAATAAGAAAAATCTTAAATATTCTGTAAGAGTAAAATAAAATATTGAATGTTATGGGCGTATGAGATAAAGTGTAATTAAATTAGGGATTATATATTATCAGAAGAAAAAAGGATATATAATTACTTTAAGATTTGGACCAAAATAGAATTGAACCTAAAGGTAAGCAATTGAGATAAGCTTGAATTAATGGCATATCAATGGGAATGAGACACGTGGGCAACCGTGTGGCTTGGTGCCCACGGTCCTCTTTCTATATAAAGGAGGAGAGAGTTGCTCGGGATGGGAAAAAGAAAGGGAAAGAAAGGAAAACATAAACAACGAAAGGGAAAGAAAATACTAGAAGTCAAGAAAGTCTTTGATAGTGGAAAGAAAGAGTAAGGTATCAATTTTAAGGTGAGTTATATTATACCTTGAGTCACCATCATATATTTTAAGTATATTTTGAGTTACCATAACTTATTTTACGCAATTTGTGTTTTATATATTATATTAACATTTTTCATTATGTTATTTATTTGTGAACTTTATTTGATATACTAAGAAAACTCATGGATATAATTGTTTATTAAAATGTGTTTTGAATAATTGTTTTATAAGTACCATTACGGAGGTCCTATGCCTTGGGGGACTTAAATAATCATTGGCCCTCTGATTAGTCACTTGGTGACCCTCTGTCTGTCATGGATCCATTGACACTCTAATTTCTGGTGTGGAGCAAAGTATTGCACGAAGCCTGCAACTCCTGGTGGCCGGCTGGCCACCAGCGTCTTTTTTCAGATATTTTGTTGACAGCTGTTCTAGCTGTTGGCACAATTGGTCTCATCTCCATACACGTGTATGGATGGATTTTTCTCAGCCAAATGCTTGTTTATCTATATATTAAATGTTAGAAATTTTGGAACAAAAATCTCTCTCTCTCTCTTGCAAATTTGTACACACTTGCCTAGTTACACTACATTTTTTGCATACACTACCTTAACCAAAGTTGATCATCTTTGAGCTGAGGTTCCTTGAAGCCTTCTTGGAGCTCTTGAAAGTGGTTTTGGCTTGAGTTAGTGTCTAAGATTGAGCTTTGCTTCAAAAGCTATAACATTTGCCTCTTTACTTTGCTTTAGTATACTCGTTTTCCAATCTTTTCAAACTATTTTTGGGCTGTTTTTGAACTGTAAAAATCTCTGTTCTTGTGGGCTAAAATTGTTGTTTTAGACCATTTAAGGTTAAGGGGGTGTCTCACCCTTCTTTATTCCTTGCTTTTAAGGCTTTTTCACCTTTGTTTCCCACTTTCAAACTATCTTTCTTGGGCTTTTTGGAACTAAATTTCAGAGTATTTTCAGTGGGAAAAATTATGTTTTGAAGTCCAAAATTAGAGGGGTTAGCCTCCCCTCCTTGTGTCTTGTTTGCTAGCCTAGTTAGCTCCATTTGTTAGCTTAATTTTTTAGCTTTTTGTAGCTTAATTCCAGCATGTTTTAGGCTTTATTGTAGACTGTTTCAACTCTATTTTTGGTTGTTTAGTGCATTTGAGTCTTGTTTTGCATGTCTCTAGTTTAATAGTTATCACAAGCTTGGTGTTTTAGGCCATTAGGCACCACTTGTTTGAGTTGATTGCATGTTTTAGTGCTTTTTCTCACTTCATTTTAGCACCTATAATCTCTGCAATCTCCCTAATTTTTTCACTCTTGATTTTCTTCGAGGGTTGTTTCAACCTTAGGATAGTTTAAACTTGAGATTGAGGTTCATTGCTTAATGGCTTAATCCTCTTTTGAGGGGTTCATTATCAATGGCATGACATCTCTCTCTTGCCTTAAACTACCCCTTGTTTGACACTTCCTTCCCTTTAGAGGACTTCTCACCAATGGACTTAATTGGTTAAAGAATGGAAAGGTAATTAAAATGGATAAACAAGTTGAAACTAAAAGTGTGCAAGATAAGAAATTGGCTTTGTTTTGATGTGTTCAATCGGACGTTAATTAAACACAAGGAAAATTGGGGCATTTCATACTCAAAGTGATGAAATGTGCCAAGTTCCCTTAGTCTCTATTGCCCTTGATCATGCATGATAGGCTGATGGTCTTGAGTCTTATTTGTGCATCTATTAACTTGTACACCTTGGTTCTTTGGCCGTCATGCACTGAAATTACTTGATTGATGGTTTTAGAACCAAGTGTATCGCTCCTTTGAGATGTTTTGATGATAAGGAGGGATATATAGTACATAACACATGTGAGAATGCTCTCTCTTTTCCCTGTTTTCTCTCTGTTGCAGCAAGAAAAGATGAGTCATCAGTGACCGGCCGGCCACTGTTACTAGCTGGTAGACCATCAGTGTTGAACGACAACCCCTCAGTGGTGGCTGGCTGATCACCACTTCTGGCATGCTGGCCACCAATGAATTTTGGGCAGTGTGCTTGTGACGCATGACAAAGTTGATTTGGAGAAGGAAACAGTGCAAGGATTGTGCAAACAGAGGCATTCGGGGTAGACAACAAATATTCTTTGGGTGGAAACCAAGCACTCATGGGCCTCCCTCGTTTCCCGAGACTATTAGCTAGTTAATTCATTTAAATTAGCATTTAATTATGCATTTGTTGTAAATTAATTACACTACTAAAAATTGGACCTTTTGCGACGGTCTCAAACGTCGCAAAAGGTCCACTTTTCATCGCAAAAGACTTTTTGCGATGGAGTAGCGACAAGAAATGGGGGGTGGCGGAAGGGGGCGTGACAAAAAGTATTTGCGACGGTTACAAACCGTCGCTTTCTTGTAGCGACGGCTAATTAATGGTTTTTGCGACGGTTTTAACCTGACACAAAAAAAAAGAAAAAAACTTCACTTTTAGTGACGATATTGGTTGCTGTCGCCAAAACTTTTTTAGTGATGGTATTTGACGTTGCGAAAAGTATTATTAGCAACGGTTTAAAACGTCACAAAAAAAAAGTAGAATTAAATTAATATCGTATTTACGACAGTTTAAACCGTCACTAAAAATTTGAACTAATATGCATATGCAACAGGTTAAACCATCACTAATAAAATGTAAGAAAATTATGATTACATTAGCGGTGATTTATTATTGTCACAATAAAATTATTTTCATAAAATCAATATATATTTTATTAATTCATTCCATGTACAAATTATTAATATTTTGTAAAATAAAATACATCCACATTCCACAAAATCATACCAAGAATAATATATATGTACCTTATAACAATTGTCAAACAAATATTCTTTATAAAAATATGTAAAACATTCTCCAACAATACTAATAATTTTTTATATTCAAGAACTCAAATTTTTGTATCTAAAACAAAACAAAAGTATCGACAATACAAATAAAAAAAAAACATATATATTACAGCTTGTTTTGATATCAATAGTAAGCTCCAATATCGATATGCAAAAATATCATCACATACTCAAAAGGATTGCATCTGCAAAAAGAAACCCAAAAAAATAAAAATAAAAATAATTTACAATGTAAAACATTTGATATATATTTCAAAAAATAAATAAATAAATAAGATTGTAAACTCCAATATCGATATGCAAAGATATCATTACGTACTCAAAAGGGTTGCATCTGCAAAAAGAAAAAATAATAATAATCATTTATAGTTAAAAAAGGGTTAAATGTGCTAATGTCTAATTCTAATGTAATAGGTTCTTCAGGAGCCTATTGAAAATCAAGGCTTGCATTAAACAAGATGGGTGACAAGTAGCAGCCTAGTAGGGTTGAGGATGACTCACTATTTGATGCAGGTGCTATTTGGAAAAAAACTATCTAATCAAAGTATGACTATGTATATCTCTTTTTGCCTTCATTTTACCTTGACTAGTTAGACCCCACGAGCTGCGCGTGTGGGGGTGGTGAGACTTGGGTAAATTTATTTTCTATTTTGGTAAAGAATCAACAATCTACTTTTTCTTTACAAAATTGACATTAGGGCACATGATAAAAATAATGTAATCAAACCATGTGCTTATTATGTATGCATAGGTAGCAATCTAAGCAAGAATTGAAGTACCTTTTGAATAGGAGGGAGATGACCGACTGAGTGATTGAAGCAATGATTGGTAGAAATGCCATTATCACTTTCTTTAGCTAGCACAAAAATTAAATCCATTACCTAAACAACCAAGGTTAAACAAATCAATCTTGACATAAATTATAGCTCGTAACCTGACATTTTAAGATTGGTGTTTTTGGTGGGAAACTAAATACAAAGCGACTAAACACTAATTTAACCAAATGCCAACTACTCACAAAAGCCCAACAAACAAAGAACCCCACATTTTTCGACCCAAAACAAATTCAATACAAAACAATCTTAAAATTAAAATCTAAGTCCATTCTTATCAAATTGGTTTAACAATGTCAACAAATATGAAGAAAAAGAAAAATTAAAATGCACAACTCACATTGGAGAACATTAAGAATGAACCATGTCACTTGTGGCCACTACCGACTGTTATATAACAAAACTGTGTTATAAGCAATGCCTCCTCTCTCAAGCCATGAGTTCTCCACCACCAATTGTCAACTGTTGAAGAACGATTCTTGTAGTGTAAACCTAAAATTATAACCCCAACTAACCAAAATTTAATCATCATCATGAATATTTTTAACTACAAACAGCAGGAGGAGAAAGACTAGTAGGGAAAAATTGAAGAAATAAATGAATTTAGATTATTGTGTTCCTCATTGACAGCATATTTAATAGCATAATAAAAAGCACTAAATAACTAAAGCTACCAAACATATGTAATTGTGTTTTCTGGTATTGAATTTCACAAAACAACCTCTATAGATCTTTTCACCTGATTCCACTGTAATTCAACCCCTTCATAGTCATCAAATGCTCTAAAACTACACAAAGAACAAACCAAAATAATTTTTTATTTTATTTTTATAAAGGTAGGAAAATATTACGCACAATGAAAGTTCAAAACAATATGAGGAAATAAGGTTCACACAATGTCTTTAAAAGCTCCTTTGCCAAGAATTTCATTGTACTGCCAAAAAATAGCAACATGTAACATGAAAAAAACTTGAATTGTAATGAACCAGATAAAGAGAAAGCAAGATCGAAAAAGTAATAAAATAAGGTAGAATCTTAACACAAAAGTAAAATCATGAAACAATGTTGAACAAGTTGATTGTACTGCTATCGTGCATGGAAGTCAAATATGTACAAATGAACTATAAGAGATTAGATTTAAGGGGAGAAACAATCATAATAAAATCATGAAACTTGATTGTAAGAATCTGTAAAGTTAAATAAAATAAATTCACACAATGGTCAGTTCAACTCCTCTCAAATCCGAATGCAGTTCAATTTTAGTTTGAAATCAAGAACTCCAGGCCCAAAAGCTGAAACTCACAGTGATGGAAAGAAACCCACCCAAAGGACTCCTTTTCACAGTTAGATATTCCTAAATTTTCACTCTACTCGGCCTAAACACAACAAGGACGAATGCAATTGATTCAAGAAATTAAAAAACTAAAAACTAAGAATAATAAGCTTCGTGCCTCTAAGTTGAAGCAAATGCAAAAACTGATCCACGAGAGAGCAATATAAGACATCAAAGCATACCGGAGCAATTCACTTTTTAAACAGCAATGGATGTTTTTGAAGTTTTCATTGTTTGTTTCCAAAAACATGAAAAATGATAATAAAACCAAACATGGTGCTCTGTTTGGTTGAGCTTTCGGATCTAGTTTTCCCATTTTTTTTTCAAAAACTAGTTTTGGTGAAAGAAAAAAAAAAGTGTAAACACTCAGTCTTTTTATATAGTTTTCTCAGGAAATAACTTTCAAAAATTAAAAAAGATCACTTTTGATGTTTATTTTTGCCAAACTATATTCTAATTTTTCAAAACAAATTCAGAAAACAAGTTCTGAATTTTAGAAAGGTAAAGCCCTAAATTTTAGAAACTGATCCCTAGTCAAAGCCCCCAATTTTCTTCCATGAATGAGACACCCCAACAAAAAAACAAAAAAAAAAACACAGCACAAGCATTAAAACAAAGGGTAAAGCAATGAATCCATGGAAACCATAGTGAGAAACATCAAAGCCCACAAATGTAATTAAAAACCCTAGAACCCCCTTAAGCAATTATAGACAAGTAGTTAGTCAAATCCAAATTCCACAACCGCACAAAACTTGAACCAAAATTAAATAATCCCAAATCCCATCTTCAGTAACAGTTGAGTAACAACAACAAATCAATTGAAACAAAAAACAACCCATACCCTCCACCACCACCTCCACCTCCCCCAACACAGCCCCGCCATCTCTTGGCCACCAAAAACACCCTTCCCTATCACAGCCCCGCTATCTCTACTACCGAAATCCTCTTCATTGGCTAACTTCTCTACCACGAAAACCACCCTTACCCTCCTCCTCCTCCTCCTCCTCCTCCCCTTCCTGTACCAATGACCCATATCCATCGACCCCATCCTCCAATATCGAAACCCCCTCCCCCTTCCCTACCATAGATTTGCTATCCTCCTCCCCACCACAAGACTGCCACATCCTCGCCACTGAAATCTCCCCTCCCCCCCCCCCCGGGGCGTCTTCACAAACATAAACCAAAAAAAGGAAGATAGAGTGGTAGAGAGAGAGTAGCCATAGAGACATAGCTGTGAGGCAGAGAAACCGCTGCTTGGTGACGAATCTTGGAATGAGAACAATATGGGTAGGGTTTTACTTGAAGTCTATGCAAAAACGACGTAGTTTTGGACTGCATAAAAAAATATCTCTAACTTAATACTAAAACACCGGAAAAAATAATATTTAGTTATCGTGTTTTAAAACAATATCATAAATCACAGAGTTTGTTGAAAAATGTCAAGAATAACTTTGTTTTTGTAGAGTTTTTCAGAAACGTTGAAAAAAAAATGCCGAGAAAAGTCCTTTTTGTTATAGTGAGTTTGTTGAATCATAAAATTATACTTTGTTTTGTTTATTTTTCAGGAAACATTAGAATGAAAGAGGAAAAAAAAATAGTTTCTTGAACAAAAAAAATCAGTTTGTTGAACCCAGAAAAAAAAAATTCTTTTGCCTAGCCAAAAAAGAAAAGAAAAGAAAAAAAAAAAAAAAAAAAAAACAAAAGCACATACACATTTTACATAAAAATATATGGGGGGTAATGTACAAAAATAAAACCTTTTGTGACAGACTAACAAATGGCGTCACAAAAATAAAACTTTTTGCGATGGACTAAAAAACGACGTCGCAAAAAAATACAAAAATCGCAAGACGAAAAAAGGAATTTACGACAGGTAATGTACCGTCGCGTATAATATTACTTTTTGCCACTGTTTTGGATTTTCTGTCACTAATAATGGTATTTATTTGGTCCCCTTTTGCAACAGTCAATTGGCGTCGCAAAAAAAATCCTTTTGCAACGGTATTTTTTGCCATCGCAAAAACTTACTTTTTGTGACGATTTTCAAACCGTCGCAAAAAGTTCCGTGGCTAAAACCCCCTTTTCTAGTTGTAATTAGTTGTAGCTAATTAGTTTGTGCTGTAATATTTAAATTAGCTTAATTAGTTTACTCATTTAATTAGTTTAGATTAATTAAATTGGTTTGGTTTGTAATATTTAATTAGTTTAGCCTAGTTAAGTTCTTAATTAATTAGCTTAGATAGTTAGTTAATTATTCGTTCAAGTTTGTAATAATTAGCTTAATTAGCTTAGCTTAGTTACCTAGTTAGCTTATTTATTCGCACTCTCATTCATGAGAGCGTGTTGTAATAATGTGTATGTCTTCCAACCCCACGTCTTTCTCCCTTTTATTTATCTTCTTTTGATGGTTAGATTAGGAACATGTTTCAATTAGCATACTTTATGCTTGCAT
Organism: Camellia sinensis; assembly: GCF_055761805.1. NCBI lineage: Eukaryota > Viridiplantae > Streptophyta > Magnoliopsida > Ericales > Theaceae > Camellia > Camellia sinensis. Next base: position 173,146,654 of record NC_138962.1, on the reverse strand, counting down.
CCATTCATCTTGTATTGCATGCACCGAGGCTTGATGCATCATTCTAACTGCATTGTTATTTCAATACTTCATTGAATATGTGCTTAGACCGCATGTTTTGAATTGAGTCATATGCCATATTCGTATCCGAGCCTATTAATTGCATCATTTGCATGTGTTGTATTAGTCATTTAGCATAGTTAGGAATCACGCATTTTTCTAACTTTTGTTTACTTTGGCTTGGAGTACTAGGTGAGTTTTTAATGCTTTAGTATACTTGCATGAGTGTGAGTGATTTCCATGAGGCTAAGTGCTTATTTGTTAAACTGCTTGAATGCCTATGGATGAAGGCTTTTTGTTTGAATTATAATAATTCAATAAATGTACGTTTAAGCCCACTATGTCTAGTGGCAAAACCACAACTTTAAGCTCACTTTGTTGAGTGGCAAATTTGCAAACTTTAAGTCCACTTGAGGTGGCAAAATCAAATCCTTTTCACAAAATAAACATGAAATTGAGTTGTTCCAATTCGGCAAACTAGTCTATACTTGCTTGTACGTGTCACATAGTAATGCTAGCTTAAATAACTGGAACAAGAGCATATAATGTATATAAAAATCATATCATGATTAGTAGAGGCCGATCTTTGATCGGGCGAGCGGGGGTGCTCAATTCATGACCTACCCCTCTCGTACCTAAGTTCCCGAGCCAAGGCAACTTTGGTGATGACAGACACGTGGCCTTTGGCACGAGTCATAGGTTTCCTAAATTTCCCCAAAATAAAATATTTAGGTGGCGACTCTATATCTGGCAAAGTAGTCCAATTTTGGCATTTTTGATTCAAAATCAATTTTTCAAAAGATTTGTCAGATTTAGACTCTTTGGTGTTTATCAATTTCACATTGCACTTGTGAGATTAGATTCAGAACCGCGGGAGTCTGAATTGTAGGGCTTTCTTCCGAGCTTCTGAAAGGGGGTGCGAAAAAGTCGAGCTACACTCGGGCGCAAAGCGAGAGAGACTAGTGAATGTGGCTTCAAACTCGGCCACCGGTGTATTGAGTTTTAACAGCTCTTCAAACTGTTTACTTTGTCTTTCCCTAGCAGTGGGAGAGAGAAGCTTTTCTTGGAAAGCGTGCACAAATGCCTCTCATGTGTGGTTAACTCAATTCTTGACATACTTCCACCATTGTCCAGCCTCTCAATTCAACTGGTAAGCCGCTAATGCTCCCCATAATTCATTCTCTTGGATGTCCAAAATCTTGAAAGATTTAACAATTTGGTTCAACAATTCGTTTGCCTTTATCGGGTCGAGTCCACTACTGAACTCGGCAGGGTTTGAATGAAAGAACTCATTTTTCAAAAAGGAAGCTGTAGTTTCCCTTCAACTATCCTAGCCGCTTCCTCGACTTTCAATATCTCCATGGACTTCCAAAGAGCCCCTGCCATCTCTCTGGCCAAGACCCCCATTGTATCTTGGGCCGGTATGGCGGGTACAGTGTTTTCACCCACTCATTCTTCTTGCAGAGGGATCTCAGGTTAGGCCGGAACATTATGGACTCCCTGACTAGGTCTACCGCAGTCTCTAACATGCCCAAACATCTTATAAGAAAGAGAGAGAACATTATGTTCAAGACCAACATTTCGCACCTATGTGCCCCATTCAAGATCGCCATACCATATGCACGATTTAAACACATAGTTATAGTCATGTAAGGCAATCCACATAAGCGCACAACCATATAAAGCACATACGAGTTGCCCTCCTAGGATACTAGCTACTTCCATAGCAATCAAGGACCTTTAGATGGAAAGAGCATTGATCAAGTGCCTTTCTAAAAGGATCTCGATGAATGCAATGGATAAAAGCTGTATCAGAGAAGTTTAACTCCATACTCATATAACCACATAATCACACAAAACACACAAGGCATATAAGCGTACCATCTTAGCCTAGGGAACCCATTGTGACAAATGTCACTTCCCACGAGCCTAAGGAATTCAAACCTAGCACTCTGATACTAATTTGTTGCGCCTTTCCATTACATCACACAAGCATAGCAAGAGACCAAACATTATCTTTCTCATTGAACTAAGATTTAGGAAATTACAATTTCAAAGTTATATTTCCAAGATACATTAGATTTCCTTTCTAAGTTCAATGAACTAGATGACCAAAACAAAAGAGGAAATCCCCCATGGGCATATAAGACACCACAAAATAAATGTACAAGTCTTGGTACAAAACTCTAAGTCTTGACAGCAAAATATCCTCGAGCTATCCACCCAAACCAAGTGTTTGCATACTATATGTGTGAGTGATTTTCCGATCACACTGCCAACTTAGTTATTCAACTGGAGAGTACTAGCAGAATAGATAACACATGGCTGACCTACAACAGAAAGAGAAGATTCCAGCAGTGGTTCGTCCACCCGGGGGCACTCCGACGATCAAGTCAGTATATCTCTCAAAGATAATCAATAATGCTAAATTCACTGTTCAGAATATCAATTGCGTACCTTAGACCCATGGGGGTACCTTTCTTTTATAGTTAACTCAGTCCTAGTCCCAATAGGAGCCTAGCTCTAATGGACTCAGAATTACTGCAAATCTTGGACTCCCAGTAGGATTGGGATAAACTACCTAAGAGTCTTATCCTTACCCAACTGAAGTCCTCCCCCATTTCTAGGACTCTTGTGCCTTATCTGCTTATCTCGGATTCCGATATCTTCGGAGATAACCTCGGCCTTGCCGAGATCACCTCGGCGTCATGACCTGGACATGTGGAACCTCAGCTGACACGTCGGTGTCACCTTGGCCACGGGTTAGGACTCAAAAAATATTTCCCCACAACTGCTCCCTAGGTTATATTACCTCGGCATTCTGAGGTGATGGAACCTATATCGGTACTTCCTGCCAGTACATCGGTTTAAGCCGAGCTCATTACTATAGGCTGACATGTCTTCTTAAAGATCAAGATTTCCAAGAACTTCTTCACGCGCATGAGCTGTCATGCATGACAACTCAACCGTTTTTAGCCACGCATCTTTTTCTTACTGGATCGTACCTGATACGTGTCTTTAAATCGAATCATTCTCACGTGCGCCGTCTGACACATACGTTCTTCTAGGCATATTAATGACTTCTTTGCCGCCGTTTCCGTGTTTTAACAAAAATCATTTCTCCCTCTTCCATCTCTTCACTTTTTCCTATCGTTTCTAAAGCTTTCTCTCTCTAGCTTTTCTTCCAAACCCTCCATTGTTCGAGCTTCTAAAGTTCTGCCACCGCTGCTATTCATCTCTTCCGGCGTGGTTTTCACCGATCTTCTACCTTCGCAACCGTCGTCAGACTTCGGTAATCCCCATTCCGGCTTCCCTCTTTCCGGTAAGCCACTATTTCGCCTGGTTTTAGTTTCTTGTTACCTTACTGAATTTTACTATTTTACCTGCTGTCTTTGCAATCTTGTTCATATTTTTGATTTCTCATCTTGCATCTTGTATTCCACCATATATTTGAACATGTTTGTTTCATGTTTCTATTTTTCCCAAATCATCTTCTTGAATATACACTGTTTACGCTCCTGTTGATTTCTGCCATTGTTCTTGGCCTGATACACCAGTGCGAGCTTTTTGTCTTGATTTCTTGATGGCTTCATCACCATTCTTGATTCTGAAACGCATCCCTATTTTTCTGTTTTCCAGATCCGTGCATTCAATCTTCGTTTCCATAGATCTAGGTTTTGGGATTTGCCTGTAGAACCCTTGATTTTTAGGAAAAACTGAAACTATTTCCACAAATTCTTACCCAGCACATAATTTTGGTTTTTCCCGAGGTCCCAATAACCCTTTTAAAACACCTTTCTGAAATCCAACCCCTTCAGTTAAGCCGATATCATGGGTATGTGGAAGCATAGGGTAGACACCCCGACAAAATTAGACTACTTTAGGCGAGAGTTTTCCATCCCTGCCGACGTCCATCTGAGGTTGGCTGGGGATGACGACTCCATCATGCCCACTGCTGATTCTATGCCCTTCCTTGTAGTGGCCTTTATCGAGTGCGGACTTCGGTTCCCACTAAACATCCTTTTTCGTGAAATACTTCATTATTATAAGCTGAACCCTATGCAACTTGCCATCAATTCCTATCGAGTTATCAACGGTATAATTGCCTTAGCTAAACAAGAAAATGCTAGGATTACCTTAGTCGACATCCAATATTGCTACACCATGTGTGGCCTGAAAAAAGATACGAGCTATATTTACTACCTTAAGCCGAGGTCCACAGAATACAAAATCGTAGCCGACCTCCCAAACTCCAACAAGGGAGCTGGAGACGATTACTTCATTACCTCGGGGAACTGGGAATTCGCTCCAGACGAGGACCTCCATCTCTACCCTCTTCCTCGATCGGCTTTTGTAAAGGGCAATGGTAAGAGCCCAGTGTCCATATTTACTTGTTTGTTTCAAAGTCTTCGATACTGTTTTTTGTTTCTAATGTCTGTTTTTTCTTGCAGCTCTTCCTCAGCCTCCAAAGGGTTTCCGTCAGTCTTTCTTTCACAGTAAAGACTTGAGGAAACTACTAAATTTTCCAGTTCACAAGCGGAAGGCCCCTTTGCTTCTCAACTTCATCCTCACTTATAAGTCGACTCTTCTCGACGTCCCAAAAAAGAAGAAGAAAAGCCTTTCTCCACCTTCCGCCACAACTTCACAAGTCGCGTCCACATCTCGGACAGACCAAGGATCAACCTCTGATCCTGCTGAGCAGCCGTCAACTTCGACTCCTTATCTGGTCCCAATATCCCAGCGCCAACGTCGGCGACGAACTGTTTTTACAGCCGAAATGGGCCACCAAAAAGCTGTTACAAAAGACCTCCTAGCCAGCATCCCTTCTGACGTTGACGCTTAGCAAACCTAGCCTCCACCAAAGCAAAAAAGAATAAAAAAGGCTCAGCCAAAGGCAAAGGTGACTCAGGTTGATACTGAGGACACCTTGCCAATTTCCAGATTGGCTGAAAGCGAGAAGACTGCCTCTGTCCCCGAGAAGAGGTCTGCTGAAACACACTCGTCCGAATTCACCAGATTAAAAAAGCCGAGGTCATCGTCTGCAACGACCTCGGGGTCTCAAAAGCATGATGCCCCCTGGGCCCCCAAAATCACTTTGGAAGATAAGCCAGTTATGGCTAGTGATAGTGCTAAAGATATTAACGTCGGTGTTGCCCTTAGTACCGCTCTACTTCTTCTCGGCGATCTCGACAAGAACGCCGAGCTGAGCGAGTATGAAAACTATGCACTGATGCTCCAGCATTCTGTTCAGGTAAGTCTCTTTATTGGGAATTTTTCCTTTCTATTTCTTCATTTACACACTTAGAATATTTTCTAATAACTTCTGTTTACTTTCAGGCCATCCATCTTGCTCATTCTTTTTCAATACAATCTTTCCAGAACCGGGAGAAGCAGGCCAAGAAGAAGAGGGAGGTCTCTAGTCTGCAGAAGACTAACAAAAATCTGCAGTCAAAGATGAAGACTTTGAAGGATGAGGCCGAGGTCGCTATCAAAGCCAAGGACGATGCCGAAGAAAAGGTTGGTGCTGTTGAGGCGATAAACAAAGTCCTTCAAGCCCAGCTGAAAAAGGCCGAGGACAAGATGGCCGAGGCCCAAAGGGAGCTTCAAAACGCCCTAGCCACCAAAGAGGCCGAAGTCAAGGCCGTCGACGAGAAGGGCTACAACGAAAGGGTGGTCGACGTCACGGCGGACTATGAGAAGCAAGTGAAGCAGGCATGCAACAAGGGTTTCACCCTTGGATGGATGTCTCTTCTAAAAAAGCTTAAAGTCGCCGAGGACTCGCCCCTCAGGAATGCCGATGCCATTCCTCTTCCATTCCCTCCAACTCCAACTCAATCTGATGACGACTCTGAATCTGAGAAGGAGACTTTAGTGAGGAAATCAAAAGACGTTGCTGGGGCCAAGTCTCTTCCTCAAAATGATCAAGTCCTAGACTTGGCTCAAGATGAGGAGGTTGGGGAAGTCCCCAAGGAAACTACCCCTGAGCAGGCATCATTGGACATGCCTCTCGCTGACAAGAGCATTGAACAGACCCTTCAAGAGATTGATGCTGAGCTCGCGGCTGAGAAGGTGGCCGAGATGTCCTCTCAGCAATCTTCCGAGATCCAGACCCAATCTGCTAATGATGCTGAGGAATCGTAGTTTTGATGTCTTTTTCCTTTGTTTTTTATACTTTGTACTTCTTTGTTTTTTTAGACATTGTAAGCTCTGCATATGGCCGACGTGCCTTTTTGAATACAACTTCCTTCTTTCTTGAATGCTTGTATGTTTGTCTTCCCTTTATTGCTCTTGTATGACTCTCCTACTTAGAATAATTTGCATATCTTTAATATATACTTTAATCTTTATGCAACCTCCTCGGGGTGACATACCTCGGTTATGACGATTTACTTCGGCAAGTATCCAAGTACCTTTCTTGGCGTGACCTCGGTTTCAACTTGTAAATTTTTCTCAAATTTCAACAAGTGTTTAATATGATCTCGGTTTTAACTTTAACTTGTAAACTTTTCTCAAGTTTCAACAAGTGTTTAAACATCATCTCGGTTTAACTTCAACTTGTAAACTTTTCTCAAGTTTCAACAAGTGTTAAACATCATTTCGGTTTAACTTTAACTTGTAAACTTTTCTCAAGTTTCAACAAGCGTTACACATCATTTCGGTTTAACTTCAACTTGTAAACTTTTCTTAAGTTTCAACAAGCGTTAAACATCATTTCGGTTTAACTTCAACTTGTAAACTTTTCTCAAGTTTCAACAAGTGTTAAACATCATTTCGGTTTAACTTCAACTTGTAAACTTTTCTCAAGTTTCAACAAGCGTTAAACATCATTTCTCTTCTCTCTGCCCCCTAATGTGAACTTAAGTTCCACTTGGGGTCTCATTAGGCATGTATGCCAGAAACAACGTTATGTATCTTTATCAGTCACAAATGTAGAAGAATTCTGCTAAGATTTTATTCATTATGTCGGCAAACAACAAGGAAAATCTAATGATAGAAAAACTTCAGATTACAAGTATTCCAGGGTCTTGGTAACTCTTTGCCCTCACTATCTTCAAGCCGATATGCTTCATTGCCCAATACCGAAGTGATTCTGTAGGGTCCTTCCCAGTTTGGGCCAAGCTTGTCCTCCCTGGGATCCTTCTTGTTGCCGAGGACTTTTCTCAAGACTAGGTCGCCGACTTGGAACTCCGTTGGGTTGACTCTTTTATTATAAGCTCTAGTAAGCTGCTGCTGGTAGGCTACGAGCTGAATTGCAGCTCTCTCCCTTCTTTCTTCTAGTAGGTCCAGATCTCGGGCTAAGAGTACATTATTAGTCCTGTTCTCTACTCTCTGGGTTCTGATCCCAGGGATGCTGACTTCAAACGGAATGAAAGCTTCTGTGCCATAGGTCATGGCAAAGGGGGATTCCCCCGTTGATCTTCTCGGCGTAGTCCGATATGCCGAGAGCACACTTGGTAGTTCATCCACCCACTTTCCTTTTGAAGCCTGCAGCCTCTTCTTTATCCCATCTAGGATAACTTTTTTGGATGCTTCTGCTTGACCATTGCTTTGAGGAAAGCTTGGGGTTGAAAAGTAGTTCTTGATCTTGAACTTTGCACAGAAGTTCTTGATTAGCTTGCTGTCAAATTGTGTTCCATTGTCAGCAACTATTGCTCTCGGAATCCCAAATCTGGTGATGATGTTCTTTCATAAGAATTTCTTCACGTCTACATCTCGGATCTTGGCTAAGGGCTCAACTTCTATCCACTTGGTGAAGTAATCTGTTGCTACCAACAGGTACTTTCTTTGTCCAGTTGCTTGGGGTAGTTGCCCAACGAGATCCATGCCCCATTGGGCAAACGGCCAAGGACTGGATACTGGGTTAAGGTCTGCTGCTGGCTGGTGTATCAGTGGTGCAAACCTTTGGCATTTTTCACACTTCTTGACATAGGCTTCTGCGTCCTTTTGCATGTAGGGCCACTAATACCCCTGGGTAATGGCCCTATGGGCTAGTGATCTGCCCCGGGTGTGGCTTCCACAGATTCCTTCATGTATTTCATATAAAAAATCTTCAACTTGTGATGGGTATACACACCTTAAAAGGGGTCTAGTGAAAGATCTTCTGTAGAGATGTCCTTCTACTGTTAGACTGAATCTTGCCGATTTCAATCTGATCTTGTGTGCCTCCTTATGGTCATCTGGCAGCTTTCCTTCTTTCAGGAATGCAACAATTACATCCATCCAGCTTGGTCCCATGTCCACACACATTGCTTCACGCTCTGTGGTCAGTGGTTCGATGCTCGGGCCCGACAAGTATTCGACCATTATCGTCCTTGCTATCGGCGTGACAATTATCATCTCGGCTGACCTGATGTAGTCGGCAATTCTGAAACAAAGCTACTAACCTGTTGACTTCCTTTGTGTAGGCTGACATCCTTTCATCTCGGGCTGCAAATTCGCCCGTTGTCTGGTTGACTATGAGCTAGAAGTCACAGAAGACTATCACTTCATCTACTTCTGCTGCTACCGCCAGCTTTAGTCCTGCAATCAATGCTTCATATTCTACTTCATTATTTGAGGCCTTGAACCCCAATCGAATGGACTGTTCCAATACTTCTCCATCTGGAGATACCAGTACTACTCCTGCCCCCGCTCCTTGCCGGTTTGAGCTCCCATCGACTAACAGTCGAAAGGAGTCACCGATGTAAATGCTGCAGGGTCTGAGTTTTTCCTTTTTCCTTTGTTCTGTTGCATTTGGCTGGGCTTCTCCTTACTTGCTTGGACATCGTTCACCTCGGCTCAACGGAGCCCAATGTGCGATGGATTCTGGTGTGAACTCGGCCACGAAGTCGGCCAAAACTTGGCCTTTGATTGCTGTTCTGGGTCTGTACTCCAAGTCATACTGTCCCAAGGCCACTGCCCATTTGGCTATTCTTCCTGTCAGGTCTCCTTGTTGTAGCAAAGACTTCAAGAGGTGTTCTGTTAGCACCACAATTTTATGGGCCTGGAAGTAATGGTTCAGTTTCTTTGAAGCCATTACTAAAGCCAGTGCCAATTTTTCTAAGGGTAGATACCTTATTTCTGCATCGGCCAGGGTTTTGCTTACATAGTAAACAACCTTTTGCTCCCCTTTTTCTTCTCGGATTACCACTGCACTTACTGCGTGTTCTGAGACTGCTAAGTACAAAAACAACTCCTCCCTAGGTTCTGGATTTGAAAGAACTGGAGCTGTGGTCAAATACTTCTTCAGGTCGGCCAAGGCGGCCTCGCATTCTTCTGTCCATAAAAAATCTATTGCTTTCTTCACTAAGTTGAAGAAAGGTTTACACTTGTTTGAGCTTCTGCTTATGAACCTATTCAGGGCTGCGGCCCTTCCAGTCAATATTTGTACCTGTTTTGCCGATGTCGGGCTCTTCAATTCCAAGATGGCCTTAATCTGATCTGGGCTGGCCTCAATGCCTCTTCTAGTCACCAGGTATCCTAAAAACCTACCAGATCCCACTCCAAATGCACACTTTGTTGCATTGAGTCAGAGCCGATATGTTTTAAGGATGTCAAAGACTGCTTTCAGGTCGGCCAGATGACCTTTAGGTTCCTTGGTCTTCACGACCATGTCATCGATGTAAACTTCTACCGTTCTGCCAATCAGGTGTTTGAACATCTTAGTTACCAGTCTTTGGTAAGTTGCTCCTGCGTTTTTTAACCCAAAAGGCATCACTCTGTAGTAGTACAGACCTTTTGGGGTAATAAATACACTCTTCTCCTCATCTGGGAGATACATGGCTATCTGATGGTATCCCTTGTAGGCATCCAGGAAGCTCATCGTTCCATGCCCCAAAGTGGTGTCTACCAGCTGGTCAATCTTGGGTAGAGGAAAACTGTCTTTGGGACAGGCTTTGTTCAAGCTGGTAAAGTCCACGCAGACCCTCAATTTACTGTTCTTTTTCTTCACCACCACTGTGTTTGATAACCATGTCGGGTAATTTACCTCTCGTATGGCCCTGGCCTCCAGAAGTCTGTCATCTTCCTCTTCCACTACTTCGACGTGTATTAACATCGGTCTTCTTGCTCGTTGGATCACTGGTTTTGCCGATCTATCAACATTCAGTTTATGGCAAGTGACCTCGGGGTCAATGCCAGGCATCTCATAAGGTGTCCAAGCAAACACCTCAATATTTGCTCCAAAAAAAACTTCCAACTCTTTTTCTTCTTCTTCGACTAAGCCCGAGCCGAGAAGAAAGAAGCGTTCTTTATCCCCTTCCTGGACGAGGATTTTCTTCAATGCTTCTTCACTCTTCTCGGCTGGCTCCTTGCTGACATCCTCTAAGTCCTCTATGTCTTCGTCTTCGATCTCTGCCTTTTCTGGTTCTCTTATGCTGCAGGTGGATTTCATTGCTGCCATGAAGCAATTCTTTGCCTGCAGCTGATCTCCTCTGACCTCCTCAATCCCATGCTCTGTTGGAAACCGCAATAGTTGATGCAAAGTTGAGGGAACAACCCTCATTGCATGCAACCATGGTCTTCCCAAAATGATGTTGTAAGGGGAGGGTGTGTCAATTACGGTGAACGTTGTTGTTATCTTCCTGGTGCCTGCCTACACCTCCAAGCTGGTTGTTCCTAGTGGACATGTCGGCGTTCCATTGAACCCGACCATTGGGCTATTGGATTGCTCCATATCGTCTGGGTGAAGGCCAAGCTCCTTGTAACATCAGACGTACATGATGTCACAAGAGTTGCCTTGGTCAATCAGGATACGCCTTACTTGGCATTCCACAACCTGGAGGGATACTACCAAGGCATCATTATGCGGGTGCTGCACCATCTCAAGGTCGGCTTCAGAAAAGGACACTACTGGTCCTTGGCACTCCTCTGCCCGATGTTTCTTCTCCCCTACTTGGTAGACATGCTACAAGTGCTTCACTTTCTGGGTCCCCCCCTGATCTCATTTTCGCTGACCTTCGAGTGAATTACATTAATTACCCGAGGTCCTCCTGCTTGAGGTTGCTGTGCTGGGGGAGGTGGAGCTGCTGTCGCTTGAGGCAATCTTGCCTGTTCTTCCCTTGTTCTAGCCTCATCGACAAGGTCTCTCAGATAGCCTTGCCTCACCAGGTCTTCCAAGTGTGTTTTCAAGGCTCTACAGCCTTAAGTCATATGCCCGTTTTTATTATGGTAAGCACAATGCCTGCCAAGGTTTCTTCCCATGAATTCTTTTGGTGCCTTTGCCGGTGTTCTGAAATAGGGTTGATTCTGAATTTGATCTAGGACTTTGTGAATTGGGATTCGGAACACAGTTGTCACTGCCTGTGCAGCCCTCAGTTCTGTCTCTTGCTTGCTCAATCCATTGTTACCTCTGCCTCGCTTCGGCGAGCCGTTTCCCTTCTCTTGCTTTGTCTCCCTAGTCCCAGATGTATCTTCCTCAGCTCTGGCATACTTCTCGATCCTCGCCATGAGCTCTTCCATGCTTTTTGGCAATGTCTTTGCCAAAGATTTTTGTAGTGGCCAGTCGTCTTTTAGGCCGTTCTTGAAAGATACGACCGCCACCTCTTGATTACACTCTGGTATTCGGTTGAACACCTCATAGTACCTTTTTGCATAGGCCCTGAGACCTTCATCCTTGCTGATCTTCAGAGCTATCAATGCATCCACTCTTAATGGCTGTAGCTTGTTTGTCACGAACCTGGCCACAAACATCTCGGCCAGGCCTTCCCAGGTCTTCACACTTCCCTTCGGTAGTTTGTGAAACCAATCTGATGCAATCTCCCCGAACAATGAGGGGAACACTTTGCAGAGCAACAACTCGTTCTCACTATATAATGCCATTGAGTTCAAGTATAATCCAACGTGGAAGTTGGGGTCTGACTTATCATCGTATACTTGGAACCTCGGCATACTGAATCTCTTCGGCGCCTCAAATTTGTCTAACTCCACTGAGAATGGTGTTCTTAGTTTATTAGGGGAAGTTACCTCGGCATCGGTATTCTGCTGCTTCCTTTTGAGGTAATCTCTCAAGTTTTCTTTGCTCCGCGCAAGAGCTCGGCTATCTCCTAACTTCAATCTTTTTGGCATACTACTCTCAGCTTCATGGTGGGTCCTTTTCGATCTTTCTCCGTGAGTTGTGTCGAAGTAGAGTGCTTGCCCCTGAACATGCCGATGTTCTTTGGGGTCTGCCTCCTTGGCGCGGTGCGTCCTCCGCAACTCTTCTCTCCTCGACTCTCCTCGCCCGACCTCCCTGGAAGGCCGGTGAGAGTGTTTTTCGCTTCTGGTGTGCTGAAGGGCTATTGGGATTGTCTTCTGCCCTTCCTTCTAGGCATTGGCCACTAGAATCGGTGTGTCCTGCAGCGGGTATGGTGGCTGCATGACATTGTTTTGTATCATGAAATTGACGACCGATTACAGGTCTACCAATTTGTTTACCATCTCTTTTACCTCTTCGTCTCTCTGCAGGCATCTGTCCTTCTATACATAGAGGTCATCCTCATTGTAGTACCCACTTCGATCTGGCTTCTTTGGTACGTCGCCATCCTGGCCGACGTATTTCTTGCTGTAATTCTGGTCACGAGTTTCTGTGTTTCAGTTGTCTCCTTCGACGTCAAGGTCGATAGGTCTGCCGCTCCCAGCGGGAATGTCGTCCCCAATCTTTTCCTTCTGTCCGTCACTGGCCATCTATTCTTCTTTCTTTCCCACAGACGGTGCCAAATTGTGTGAGTGATTTTTCGATCACACTGCCAACTTAGTTATTCAACTAGAGAGTACTGGCAGAATAGATGACACCTGGCTGACCTGCAACAGAAAGAGAAGATTCCGGCAGTGGTTCATCCACCCGGGGGCACTCCAACGATCAAGTGAGTATATCTCTCAAAGATAATCAATAATGCTAAATTCACTGTTCAGAATATCAATTACGTACCTTAGACCCATGGGGGTGCCTTTCTTTTATAGTTAACTCAGTCCTAGTCCCAATAGGAGCCTAGCTCTAATGGACTCAAGATTACTGCTAATCTTGGACTCCCAGTAGGATTGGGATAAACTCCCTAAGAGTCTTATCCTTACCCAACTGAAGTCTTCCCCCCTTTCTAGGACTCTTGTGCCTTATCTGCTTATCTCGGATTCCGATATCTTCGGAGATAACCTTGGCCTTGCCGAGATCACCTCGGCGTCATGACCTGGACACGTGGCACCTTGGCTGACACGTCGACGTCACCTTGGCCACGTGTTGGGACTCAGAAAATATTTCCCCACACTATAAGTAGTATATTATCATGTCCTGAAAATTTAAATATGGTTGAGCTATATGCCTAGTAAGAATACATTTAACCAAGTATTTAATCATTTGAATGAACCCATGGCACCATTGCTACGAGATACGGTGAGAAGTTAATATACACATACAAATATAGTTTGTTGTGTAACAATGTTGACAATTGAATAATCACATTTCCATCTCACATTAACCATCAGCAAATCGGAAAGGAAAGTATACATGAATCCCGTATAAGAGTCTGAATCAAAACACAAGTCATTTTTATTTTTTTTTACAAAGTAATAAACATCCCCCATATTTACCGACTGTCATACGACAGGACATGGGCACCCAAAAACATTTAACACAATCTCCACATTTACCGACTATTATATGGCAGGACGTGGGCACCCAAAATCATCAGTTTTTCCACTTTTACCGACTACAATACGGCAGGATTAGTGGACACCCAAAAAAAAAAATTTCCCACATTCGTCCACGCGACAAGCTCAAGATAGAGCAATTGGGCACGTTGACTCTCCGCGCGGGTACCAACACAACACCACCACATTAAAATTGACTCTTAACCCGGACTCATGCACAATTCACCAAACTTTCATTCAACAGCAAGTATTCAGCATTGTTTGAGATATAATACACATAAGACATACAAGAAGAATAAATTCTCAGGCCTCAATTCCAATACCATAGCATTGTTCATATACTTCATCTCTTCATCATTCACAACATCTCAAGAATTCAAGAAAATCCCAATCTTATTACCAATTTCTTCTCCATTTAGAAACTAGGGTTTTATCAAATTTGGGGCTTTCTCCTTATTTTCATATATATGTATCTCTTTAACATTTATGTACATATTTGGAGGAAAGATTTGGGAAAAAATTATAATAAAAGTGAAGTAATATGTTCCCCCCATTTTGTTTTTTTTTTTTTGTTTTTAATATAAAACAAAGGTTTATCCAACGCAATCATCAAATTAGCTCTCAATTCACAATAATATCATAGATACGTCACCAAAATAAAGAAATACAGATTAAATGTAACTCTACCTCAAGTTAAGAGCACTAGATCCAAGCTTCTAGATGAACTCTTCACCAAACACAAATCCAATTGGTATGAAGGAGGTTCTTCACGTGTACTTCATTCTTTGCAAGTGATTTAGGTTGGATATTAGGGGGAAAAGAAGTACTTTGGGGTTTAGGGTTTTCAAACTTAGGGTAAGAGGGATGAAGAGAGAAAAAAAAATGGAAAGAATGATCAAGAGTGTACTTTTTAAACTGCTGGATTCACGTAAACCGCTCGAGCGTAACTTCCTTCGCTCAAGCGGATGGCACAGCTAAGAGGGGATGACTCGAGCGACAATTCCACCATTTGAGCGAAAAATAGAAAGTCCCAAAAGTTTTGCAGAGCTGCAGTGAAACTACCGGGAGCTCACATTCTACGCTCGAGCGTCCTTGCGTACAAACCAACGAGATACTGGGAGCAACTAGGGGTGAGCAGCGGATATATCGATCCGCCCAAACCGACCGAACAGAGCCGATCCGCCGCATTTTGGACGGATGCATAATAACGACGGTTGTAGATTGATTTTTTCTAATCTGCCTAGTTTTGGACGGATGGCGGATTTGAGGTTCATTTTGCCGCAATTGAACCGCCAAACCGCCGAGCATCCCTAATAATTTGTAAAACTTTGTGATTTCAATTTGTTTATATATTCTGTTTGTGTTTTCAATTGAAATTTTTTTTTAAATATTATGTTGAATATATTATGTAGAAAAAGAGTTTTCAACTTAAATATATTTTTTGAATTGAAAAAAATAAATGTATTATTTATCTATATATTTTAGTTTTTAAATCTAACTCCAAAAATAATAAATAAAAAAGATTATATATGCTAGTTGGTTTTTGTTTTCAAAAACAGATATAGACGTAACAATACAGAGGCATACAATCTCTACTACTGCTTTGTTCATGGTTTTGGTAGTTTGAATTGTTTTTATATTTTAAGAACCACAGATTATAATACTTTATGTGGATGAGGCATGCTGTGATTGTAATATATGGATTAAATTTCAAATTTTCTTTTTTTGGATGAGGCATGCAGTGATTGTAATACTCTGTTAAGTCATTGACCATAATTTATTATTATTATTATTATTATTATTATTATTATTATTATTATTATTATTATTATTATTATTATTATTTTGTTGAGAAAGCACACAAGTTGAATTATGTTGAAAATTTATAAAATTTTAAACCGCCAAACCGATTCGTATCCATCTGCCAATCTGCTCAATCCACATCCGTCGAATTAGCGGATGGATGCAGATTGATTTTCTCCAATCTGCCAATCTGGCAGACAGATGACGGATTGGAAGTTTCGTGGCTGCAACTGACCTGCGCCCACCCCTAGGAGCAACAATTCTCCGCTCGAGTGACACCTTTTGCGCTCGAGCGGTCACCTGGAACAAAATGCCACAGTTTCACTATCCTGGATTTTGTTAGGATTTTGGAAGAGAGACTTTTTGAGGTATGGGGTTGTGCAGTTAAATGGGTGAAATGTTTTTATAAGGATAATTTTGGTATTATTTGGAGGGAGAAAAGAAATTTTAAGGGTTTTAGAATTTATAAGTAGAGGTCCAAAAAAATGGGGGTCTAAAATAATTAATGTGGTGTTAATAGTAGCACTCCTTTTATGGTTTAGATATCAACTTCTAAACAAAAATGAATATATAAACTTTTGAACAAAAATGAATTGTCTGTGTAATTCTTTCTTTCTTTTTTTTTTTTGAAATTAATATCCAAACATCGGATTTTCATTAGAAAGTTAATATTCAAACTACACAAATAATATAAACTAAGATCAACTGTGATAGGGTGAGCATGGTCTAGATTGGTTCGGTTTGGGGAATATCCAAAACCAATCCGTTGTCTTTGGTTACAATCAATTTAATCATAGAACTAATCTAAACTGAACCAATCTAAACCAAGCCATTTAAATACGGTTTGGCTCAGTTCAGAATATAATTTGTTCATAAAGAAAAATCATATAATATTTTCATTTCAACATTAATCTGCCCATGATTTTTCAAAACATAAACATGCATATTGTTTCACAATTAATGTAAACAAACATAATATCTAGTACATAAACATATTGTTCAACTTGTAGTAAACATAAAACTCCCACCAAACAAATATTTTGTCTTTCTTCTCTTGATTTTAAGGAGACTTAGGACAATTTGCAATATGTTTTTTCAATGTGCTAGTGCCATTTGCATTAATCCAGCATAAGAAGTTTTACAATGGCTACATTTAACACATGTAGTAGTGTTACTCCCTTCTTTATATAGTTTAAGTTATATAAGGTCCAGATCTGCTGTATTTCATAATCGTAAACTCCATTTTGGAATTGATCCGAGGAGAATGGATTTCTAATTTTCCAATCTAGAACCGACCCATAGATTCAAAAAATTAATCCAAACCTACTAGATTGGCTAGACCGGTTCAAATTGTGAATTTTTTGAATTTCTTACCCATCTCTATACTGTGATGTGCAAATGGAAGCTCACATTTCTTTCATCTTTGCTCTCTTTCATTGCTCATTCTCTTGCTTTCATTATATTTGATAGAAAGAAAACAGTAGAAGAAAAGGGGAATCTTTGAAAAATTATATAAAAAAATACCTCAAAATTTGAGTCTCGTAGTAAAATAAATTTTCAATTTTTAATTTTATCAATTTACATCCTAATATTTGGATGGGCAGCTAATTCAAAAATTCAAATTAAAATTTTATTTGGCCAAAGTCTAAGCGGTAAACAATTATGCCTATAAGGATATGGTTGTGTACAATGACCAAACTACCCCTATTATATATATGTACACAACTCAGTGTATCCTCATTTTCTACATTCTCTCTCTCTCTCTCTCTCTCTCTCTCTCTCTCTCTCCTTCTCTCTCTCTCTCTCATCCTCTTCTCTTCTCTTCCATAACCATAGCAAAACCCCATATGTTCCTGTTTTCTCTCTCATCAACCATCCTTCTGGTCATCGCTATGGCTGAAGAAGTTCTTGACGACCTCCCAGGCTGTAACGCCGCGAAAATAATACAATAATTCAACAATAAAGACTAATACCACATGACATAAACAAAGTATTAAGCTTTCATTAATCAAGGTCAATTTACAAAATGGGCACATGCATTACACATTCGTAAGCTCTACCCTGAATCTATAGCATGTGACACCAAACTAGATAATCAACGAGATAAATGCCCTACGGGCTTACAACTTTAACAGACGATACTTGGTTACAACAAAACAAGTCAGAAGCTCAATACAAATAAAGCCCTAGGCTTGTACAAAAGTAAATACAAAATAAACAAAAGTAGCTCTCAACTCCACAATCCTCCCAAGCTAGGTCCTTGGTAGAGGCACGTCACCAACACTTGAGAATGGTTTCCCAAGTGGGGTGAGCCAAAACCCAATAGGGACAATCTATCACATTATATAAGTCTTAACAAAGATATAAGAAATATGCATGTATTCAAGGTCCAATGACAAAATCTTTTACAACTCTTTTTCCAAACCATGTCATACCAAACTTACGTCTCAATTCATTTTATCCCGGTTCATTAGATATACCCACTTCATTTAATCGATCAAATAGAGGATACACCTCACAGGTCTCCAACCAACATAATTATCATATAGATACATTCACTTGCCATTTTACGGAAATTTCGTTCGCGGAAATCGGCACCCATATGTACGTGCAGTTTTCGGGACTTTTACCCTAAACACGCAGGCCAACTTAATTTATGGAGTCCATCCCCTTTCTCTCCTTCCAAACATAGAGTACATCTCATTTCTCCTCCCAAATATCATACATATATAATGTATGCACATCATAATCATATTCAATGATAAAGATCAAGAGATTAGTTTCAATTCGCCTAATCCTCATACAATTGCTACAACAATCACGGCTATCCTCCACCGATAGCCCAAAACAGATATTTCTAAACAGATATACAATCTTTACAACAGATAATTTATCCAAATTTTCCATAAGTATGAGATAATACATGTCTAATTCCACCATCTACATAAACATTCATCCAATTTAATATTCCCAATACCAATTTCATTATTTATACAAAATACTTATTCAAGGCAATTTAGGCAAAAATTTTATTTTTCCCAATCTCATTCCAAACACCAAAATTAACCATTTTAACACAACATATGCTCATATCTACTCCCATATCCATTTCCAATATATATACATTCAAAACCTCTCTTTTGATTTTAACCCAAACCCTAGGTTTGTTCAAAAATCACCTTAAATCCCAATATTTCTTACATATCAACAAATATTTGAGTTAAAACTCATAAAAGAGTGTGAAAGATCCCTACCTCAAACTTAGAAAACCAAGGGAGCAAAGAAGAAACTTCAAAAGCGCCGAAACCAAGCTTTATTCGAATCAAAACGGAGCTCTAGCAATGCTCTATCTTTTTATCAAAGAGAGTAAGGTAGAGAGATCCTTAATCTAGGTGTATTTGTAGGGAGAAGTGGTATTCTAGAGAGAGAGGGGGTCCGCCTAGGGTTTTTTTGAGAGAAGACACATCAAAAAGTGATGTAAAAAGGTATTTTTGCAAACTGATATACGCGCAGCCCGCTCAAGTGCAAGAGTTGTCACTTGAGTGACTAGATACAAATAGGTCACCTCGCTCGAGCACAAAATACACATTCCCAGAAGTTTTACAAACAGAAGACCGTTGCTAGAGCACGAGAGTCCTAGCTCGAGCGAAGAACACTACCTTTCTAGTATATTTGCAAGCCTGCAAAAGTCCTGGGAGCTCACAAAGCTCGCGCAAGCGCAAGAAGCCTCGCTCAAGCGAAGAGGCCAAAATATGAACAACAACAATTTGAACCAACTAGCAATCAACCTGCTTCAAACACAACCAAGATACTCCAAAACTCAATTTCAATGAGGGATAAGGAAAAAGAGACAAGAACAACAATAAAAAATCATGAAACTCGAGCCCAGAATACAATAAGGGTCAGGTCAAAATCAGAATCGCTATACTGGCCACCGTCGCTAAAGATCTACAGCAGTTCCCTAACGAATAGATTCCAAATTCGAATATTTCAAAGCCCTAAGATTAGGGCACAGATTCGATGAATCTTTGCTAGATCAAACCTTCCGATTCGATGGATGGGAAGGTGGAGACCATCAACCGCATCCAAACTCAAAAAGAAAAAATAATAAAAACATCCAAACGACAGATACATCTCAATATGTGAAGTGATTAATCATTTGTAATATGATGTCAAAATATAAAAGAACTTACTATTCAACAATTAAAAAAGTAACTCAAGTAGTAATCCAAACTTTAGAGGTTCCCTGAGATTATGATTGTTGTATAGATTTTTCCTCCTGTGAGTTGTAATTATATAAAATAATATAGGAAATGAAGTATAATTTCGTGTATAGAATCATTATAAAATTTAAATGAAAAATCCATAATATAGAATAATAAATAATTGATATTGGGTATAAAATAATGCATGGGAAAAAAAGAGGCAATTTAGTATTAAAAAAAATTCTAATACGCTTGAAAGATTTTTTTTTAAAAAAAAAAAAACGTGAAACACAAAATTGATATTGGATATGTGAATTATCTCAATTTACTATAAAAAATATATGAAAAGGAAATATTTGTCAAATAGTGTCTATATAAAATAGGTAAAATTAATATAATTTAAATTAGGTTTGGGTTTCTGTAGAACTCTATATGTAATTAAGAAAATGTATGTTGATTTGGCTCTCTTATAAAATAGTAAGTCCTTTTAATGTGCCACTTAAGCATAAAAAAATACAACTTTTAATAATATATATATATATACACATGATGATTTAATTTATTTGGAATCGGTACTGGTAACTTGGGAATGGAATGTGAACTTTTTGCAAAGCATACAAGGCCAGGCCTGCCCCAAGATGAAGGCGGCAATCGCTTTGGGCCCATTTTATTAAATTTTTGGGACTTCCAAATTATTTTAGGATAAATTATTAATAGATTCTGATTGTTAGATTTAATTTCTATTAAATTTTATTGAAAATAAGTTTTGGTAAAATCATTTCTACAAATAATTTTTTGTGATTTCTTTGCATATGTCGCTAAAAATTGACAGTTAATGATTTTTTTTAATCACTGTTTTTATAAACTATCACTAAAAATTTTAATTAGTGACATTTTTCCGCGATCAATTTTTCAAACTATTGTTGAAATTTAAAAATTAGCGACTTTTGTTGTGATCATTTTTTTAAACTGTAGCTAAAACTTATAATTAGCGACATTTTTTGTAACAAAATCTTCAAGCTGTCGGCGAAAATTAGCAATTAGTGAATTTTTTTAATAGTATTTGATAAAAAAACACAATTAATTATTATAATAAGTCCCTCTATTAGGACTTACATGTAAGTCTCCTATTATTTAAACTAGGGAAACTTTATTTACACTAAAAAAAACTGATTAAGTGAGTTTAATTTTTCAATGCATCCTAATAAATTATTTAGAATTACAATTTATTCTCAGTACACTTTTTTTTTTTTTCATCTAAATTACTTTTTTGAGGTACATCCAAATAAAACAAATTAAAAAATCGAAATTACTTTCGAAAAACTCTTTGAAAAATTTTTCTTTTATTCACATACATACATGGAATGACAGGGAAAGGAGAACGACACATACATCAGATCTGTGAAGATGTTTGACACATACGGCATGAGGTAACCCTTGGTTTTATCTGTGCTCTTTAAATTGTTTGGTTGAATGGTCGAGACAAACTAAATTTGGAACGACTATAGTATTTTTTGAACTCAACTATGTTTATCTTATATGAAAATTTTAAGCTTTCTTGAACAATATATACATATGTACTTGTCAGATTGTTGCATTAAATCTAAAAATTGATGGACCAGAGATGTTGATATGGGATGTTCAGAATTTTATTAAGCATAAAAGATCTTGCTTTCCAAAAAGCATTTTACAACAGGTAGAAAGGAATCTCTTTTGTTGATGTATAAATTTGAGAGGTTATAGAAACGCAAGAGGTTTATATCTCATTTGTTGTTAGTGATTTGACCCATGTTCGTTCTTGCGTCCTTGAAGGAAAAGAGTGGATTATCAATTAGTAATTAGTCTGAAAACAGAATTATGCAGTCCTAGGGAAACTTGAGAGGAACAGTGATAGCCAAATTATGGAAGCAAGAGTGAACTTAACTGCTCCAATTGTTGAAAATTTGGACGGCCTCTCTAGAGAAGATTCTCCTGATAGAGATTTGCTACCTTCTAAGAGGAAGAGGGATAGAAGTGACTTGGATGCTAAATCATTCTGCAAAATCCATTAAAGATGCAGAGATTTGAATAGAAAGAACACGTATAATTGATTAAGGTGTACCATGAAAAAAAAATTATTTTAAAGTTTAATTTGTTGTTTTTATTAGTAAATTTATATTAAAGTATAATACTGTGAGACCAGGAAAATCCTGTTACATGGATTATAGAGATTCAACGAAGAGATAAGTTTTCCCCTGTAAATATGTAAAAATGAATATGGTCGGCGCCACCCAATCGAGGTTGCCTGCCGGAGACACTCCGATGGTGAAGTTAGTCACTAGATTCAGAGAAAGAAAATGAAGAGTGTTTGTGTGCTGTATCACAGAGAGAGATGAGACATACCTTCATTCCATAGGATGCCCTCCTTTAATAGAGGGGGGTGTTATATTTACTTGATGGGCTTCCTTGTTTGGGCTGGACCCATTGTAGACCATGTTTGAGTTAATCCCAATAAGTAGATATATATCTATATATATATATAGATATTTCTAGCTCGCACAATTGCTCCAAAACTTTCATTGTCTGCAGTAGAAAGAATGAGAGTTTTTCTTGACAAGTTACGCTGTTCAAATAGCTGATAGTTTTTTTTTTTTGATAAAGAACACTCTAGATAAATGAATAAAATATATGACTGAATGACTGCATGTATGCTTGAATGTATGCATAAATGTATGAATGAATGACTGTATGTATGTTTGAATGTAGGCATAAATTTACGTATGTCTTGAATGTGTATATAAATATACATATGTCTATCATAGGATGAAATTATATCCATTTTTATGATTTATTTAAAAGTTCAATCCAACTAATCGGAAGTCCAAATTTTTTTTCCCACTTACACCATTTATAGGTCCAAAAATAAAGTCTTACCCAACTAGTTTAAGTTCCCAATCCATACTAAATGTCCTTATAAATTATATATAACATTTTGTAATTTTGTACTTAAAAATGCCAGAGGACTAATATTTAACTTATACTTTACAATAGTTGGTTTATTTTTATTTAGTACTATAGTTTTCTATTTTATTTTTTATAGATTGGGTGATGTTTTTTCTTATTGTAAATTAACTTTTGCTAAATTATAAAGGCAACAAAACTAGATTTTTAGCTTTTTGAGCTTTGTAATAATTTTTTTAATGTATTAATTTGTATAAGTAAATTACTATATAATTGTGGGAGCCGAATAAATTTAACCTCTTATCGGCAAACAGGCCACATCTAACTCCATCTTTGATGGGCCAAATTTAAGTAAAATCCCACTAGGCTCAAGCAAGACATTGCTGAGTAGATGCAGATAGGTTGAGGAATGTGCTGAGTTAAGGGTACTTAGGCCGTGCGTCTGAGCCGAGTATGTCGAGTAAGTCGGCATGACCCCATTAAATGGACCTAGGCTATCCTTTCCTAAAAAGTATAGTCCTCATCTTTTGAAAGGAACTAATTTGCTCGTAGAGTGCTAATTCCAGTATCACAGATCGGAGCTTTTTTTCTATTTTAGGTGGCAACTCAAGGATCTTATGAGGGCTTATTTGGATTGAAGGAGTATTCAAAATCCACCCCCTCACAATAATTTTAGTGAAAATGTTTTCTGGGTCAATTTTCAAGTTGGTAGACTTTTGGCCGGCCTTGAAGAACTTAAGGCTGGCCCTGAAAGCATAGGGCTTGCTAAAGCATCACAATATTTTTGGAGTCAGTTTTTAATATTGGTAGACTTTTGGATACACAAATTTTATGAAATTAATGTAAAGGAAGCTTTATTAAATAACCATGAAATATTTTAGCATCCAAAAAAACAATCTAGCTATTGCCCTCTTGCCAAAGAAAAATTACGAAGAAGAACTAAAAGATGCACTAAAACAAGTCTTTTGGGTGACTAATGAAAAAGAGACACAGACATGCCATATTCAATGGCCTCTCCTCTTTTTTTGCGTTGAACACTGTCTTCAAACACGCCATGAGAGTTAGAGGGCTTTCCACATGCATGCAATTTACATTCACTTCGCCTTCTTGAGATTGCACCAACATCATCGACATCCACAACATTACTACAATCATGGTTGTTTTTTTGCTGAACATGTTTGTTTACATTTTTGTATACGCAAATGAACGAAGATAATCAACTATTTGCCTTTCTTGAGCCTTGTTAACTTCGGATGTTGATCTTTGAATGCAAATTAAGGGCTTAAGGATTGGTAGAAGGGAAAAAGAAAAAAAAAATCAATCATAAAAATGGATAATTACTTGCAATCAATGTGGAGTATTTATTGGAGCAAATTTTTTAAAATTGAGAGGTAGGGAGTGCTCTTAGTATGGAACTCATAGTTAATAACAGTTGTTTCAACTATGAAAATAAATTCTGTGTTTACTAATACTGTGTTTGGTTAGGGGGATTTTGGGAGGGATTTGGAAAAGAAAAGGGAAAAGGTGGGTGAAACTATGTGAAATATAGGTATATTTTTTTCACATTTCACCTACCTTTTCCATTTTCCTTTCCAAATCCCTCCTCAAATCCCTCAACCAAACACAGCATAAGAGGGGAAAGTAGAGTTGGATGAAACCAAAAATAGATATGGACATGAATAAGAACCAGAAATGTTAATCCTATGTTTAACTTTTCGTGATGCATAACGTTGTTCATCGATGTACTGTGTCTATGAGTTTGATGCCACGGTGGTAGATTATTAGGTAAATTACACTGACTTTTTCTGAGGTTTGGAAAAATTATAGTAAGTCTCTTAATTTTGACATAATTAAATGGACAAGAACTAATAATTCTAAGGGGTTTGACTTTGTGGGAGGAGAAAGCAATCAAAGGGTTTACAACCTAAGAGATCGCAAGTTCGAATATCACGGAGGCCAAACTTCCCAAACCTTAGAGTCACTGGAATTTTGCTTGGTCCTTAACTTCAAGGCCTCAAGATTAGTCGAGGTGCGCGTAAATTGACCCAGACACTTGATTATTAAAAAAAAAAATGGATCAGAACAAATGTAGATAGTGTGAAGATACAAAAATAAAATAAAGCAAAATATATATTTTAGTATAAAAAAATGACAATATTATTTTATCCATATGACTTTTAAATTATTAACTAACAAATTATTAATGAAAAACGAGGTAAGTATTAAGTGAATTAAAGCTTTAAAAGAATTCAATGTAATTATATCAACATTATGAAACTTGCTATATTTTCTCTAAATCTCAAGAGAGTTCAACTTAAGTCACGCTAGATTATTTGATGTATAATGCTGTTCAATGAAGTATAATATAGTAAGTTTGTGGCAAAAACACAACAGTATTCGGGTAAATTATATTTAGTCCCTTTTCACGTTTGGTCAATCTTTGAATTTGGCCCTTAAATTTTTTTTTTTTTTTCACTTTGATTTTTCATGTTTTAATTTTTTTTTTTCTAATTTATTCCAAAAGTTAACTTATGTCTAAAATTAGATAAAAAAAAAAATTATATATTGACAACCATGCGATATAAAAAATATATCAATTTTAGTCATGGTGTATACTAATTTTTGCCGACTAAAGGAAATTCAATCGCCAAATAACAAACATAATTTTATTGTTAATTTTTGGTGACCAAAAATTTGGTCGGCAAATATGCAGTTTTCGTGGCTAACAAACATTTAGTCACAATATACTCACTTTTTCTGACGAAAAACAATTTAGTCGCCAAATAATCCGACTTATGGCGACTAAAAAATATTTTAGTCACTAAAAGGTTTATAAAATGGGAAATGATTTAAGATTGGCGCCCATATTTTCTTTCATTCTGTCTAGTATACAAACAGTTCTTCTCTTCTTCTCCAAAGAAACATAAAAGGCCAAAGTGGGAAACGAAAAAACTTTAAGGACCAAAGTAAAAAAAATGACCAAATATGAAGGGGACAAAATGTAATTTATCTTATTCTCATTATTGTTAATATATATATATATATATATATATATATAAAATATATGCTCTTTCCATTGTTACAAGATTTTAATTTCAATAGTAAGAGAATGCATGAGCAGGATAATCATCATACGGTTTTTAAGCAACAAGTGGAAAGATTTTAAAATTCTTGTTAATGTCACAAAATACATTTGTGCTCATATTTAGCATTTGCATTATTTTATTTCAAATAATACCTAACTCAACATGAATTTTAATCAAGCTGTCCAAGTTGGTTGCCAATTATGCTACTAATTCTTGGGATTACTCTTTGATTTCTCTTATTTGTAATTTATTTAGTTAAAATTTGAACTCACATATGCTTAAGGAGTTGTAGATGAAAAGTTAAGTTACTTGGTTGTACTTTTTGAATTTTCACTTTATTTAAAGGGAAAATTACATAATAAAAATTAATAATTAAAATCATAAAATTTTTCATTAATGTGTAATAATTTTAAAAAATCTATCCTGAGCAGTAATCTCGCCTAATTTAAATACTCAAAATAAGCTCAAGCGGCTTTGTTTGGTTTAATGTTTCAAAAATTATTTTTAGACAGTTTTCGTTTGTCTTTACTTAACTTTTTTCATATTTTACTATTTTTTTTTCACTTTTTAAATACATCTAGATGCATCTAAAATGTAAATATAAAACATAAAAATAAATGAAAATAAATTCACTAAAAATAAAGAAAAATCTAAACAAAAATACACAGATTTTTGTTCGAACTTTTGTCTATTTTAAATTTTTTTTTTGATATTTCAATCAATTTATTTTACTTTTGAGATGCATCTAGATTAGATGTATTTTTTTAAAAAAAAAAATCTTACTTATGAATTTTTTATTTTTTATTTTTTTGCAAAAAATAAACAAAATCCATTTAAAAGAAAATTTTGAAAAATCAAACAAATTAAAATTTGAGTTTTAGATTTTTGTAAAGTTAAAAAATCATATTTTTTCAGGTGACTTTAAAAAATCATACATCTAACCTAACATGATGACTTTAGAGCCCTATTTGTTTTCAGAGATAGAATGGAGGGGATTCATAATGAGAAAATTAATAATGAAGGGATTTTTAATGAGAGGATTGATAGTGGGGGGATTAAGTAAAATTGTGTTTGTTTTGATGATAGTTGTTAGTGTAAGAATTGTTAAATTACTTTTATATAAAAAAAAAACAAATAAAAATACAAAAACAATAAACATTATTGTTAAAAAAATGCCTAACATGTAAAAAATAAAAAAAAATTTAGTCCGGTAGACTATTTTTTTAATACCACTTTCACCTCCTCCATTCTAATCTTCCTTCCAAGGCCTAACCTAATCCTTTCCTTCGTCTTAATTTCTTTCCTAAATCTACAAACAAACACAATATTAAATAGATCCCACCTCTATTCTAATTTCATTCCTCCCTCTATACCCAAAACAAACGGGGCCTAGGTGTCCAAGGGCTAGCAGCTAGTTCCAAGTAGGTTACTTGAATGAGCTGGTAAAGTTGTTTTACAAATTAATAAATGAGTGTCTCTGAAAGGTGGGAGTTACTATTTCCGGTTAATGGTATGACACAGACTCTTTAAATTATGCGAATTATATGCTGAAAACATATGTATTTTATAATTTAAAAAAACTGTATAATTTTAATTTTTAAGTCATAATTAAAAAAATATTATAATTAAACACAATATAAAGTATAATTAAAGAATTAATGAGTCATAACTAAAGAA
This sequence comes from Camellia sinensis, assembly GCF_055761805.1. Taxonomy (NCBI): domain Eukaryota; kingdom Viridiplantae; phylum Streptophyta; class Magnoliopsida; order Ericales; family Theaceae; genus Camellia; species Camellia sinensis. Next base: position 173,119,302 of record NC_138962.1, on the reverse strand, counting down.
GAAAATAGTATAATTAGGAATACATATTATACAACATTTTTAAAGGAGTGTATATTAGAATTTTTCATTATATGAGCTCTCAATCTTACGGTATATATTACGTATTTTTATGGTAAATATTATATTTTTTTAACAGAGTTACGATAATTTATGTTTTATAAATAAAATTACGCATTTTTGTGATAATGTTACGTATTTTTTTATTAGAAAATCTTTGGATAAAAAATTATGTAGCATTATCATAAAAATGCGTAATATTACCACAAAATGCATAATTTTATTTATGAATTATAAATTATCTTAACTTTACCAAAAAATTACAAAACATTTACTATAAAAATTAGTAATATATTGGGAGACTTACGTATAGGTCCTATTAAGTAAACTTATTGTTCAATAGGTCCTATGATAATTAATGACATTTTTCATCATACAGTATTAAAAAACATCATTAATTATTAATTTTCAGTAACAATTTGAAAATTTTGTCACAAAAAATGTCACCAATTGTAAGTTTTAGCGACAATTTAAAAAATCGTCAAAAAAAAAGTCACTAATTTTCAACTTTCAACGGTAGTTTGAAAAATTCGTCACAGAAAAACGTCACTAATTGCAAGTTTTAACGATAATTTATTAAAGAGAAAACTACCAATACGTCGTAATAGTTAAACTTAATTCACATCAAGTCCTATTGAAAATAAGTTTTAGTAAAATTGTCGCTAAAAATAAATTTTTTTGTGGCAATTTTTTACATACATCGCTAAAAATTGAAAATTAGTGACTTTTTTTGTCATGATTTTTATAAATTGTCACTAAAATTTACAATTAGTGAATTTTTTTATGAAAATTTTTTCTCATAGGACCTATTAGACACTAAGTTCACTTATTATGACCTACACGTAAGTACCCCTTTATTAAAATCATGACAAAAAAAGTTACTAATTATTAATTTTTAACGACATAAAAAATCGTCATAGAAAATTAGTTTTAGCTACAATCTAAGACCTATTTTCAATAGGATTTAATAAGAATTAAATCAAATTATTAGGACTTATTGATAGTTACTCTAATATTATATCACAAAAATACATAATAAGATGGATATATAGTACACACTCATTAAGAGTTGTGTACCATAGAATTTCCCTACTATTTCCACACCACATTATTTTAGTTCACATATTTAATTTTTGAATTTTTTGTTTAGAAGTTAATTTTCAAATAAATTTCATTAGTTCAAAAATCAGTTTATGAACCAAAGATATGATCAAACTAAAATAATTTTGTTTAAAATTGATTTTTGAATCAAATAATTTTATTTAAAAGTTAAATTTCGAACCAAAAAGATGCATCCACTAAGAGAGAATCATTCGTAGAAACAGAAGCTCCCCTGAAAGGTGTCAAAAATGGTTTTATCCTTTCAATTAGAGAGTGAATGCTCTAACAAAATATCAGTCTTGTTAGAGCATTCTGGATAGAGTTGAGAGTAGTCTATTTTGACAGGTAGAGAGATAAGAGTTAATGGTGGGTGGTGTTTGAGAAGGACAATGTTACTTGAGAGGTTTGACAAGGACTGTGCTCAGCTTTTCTTAATAAAGAAATAGGGACAACCTCAGTGCAACATAGCATTTAATATGTGATTATGTAGGTAGGGTCCTGACTCTTACGGGGTGTTTGGTGGATGAATTTGAGAAAAAATTTGAAAAAAAAAAAAAAAAGTAAAATTAAGTGAAATATATATATATATATATATATTATTTACATTTTATTTATATATATATTTTTTTTCTAAATTCTTTCTCCAATCTCCCGACCAAACATAACGTTAAAGCATAATTCCTTTCCGCCTTTTTTTATTAACTTTATTTTAGACATAAGCTTTTTATTCATAAGGGTTTTTTAGAAAAAGTTTTGACGATAGGTTGGTTAGAATTGGTCCATCCAAGTAGGTCTCGTTAGTTACTCATTAAATTTATACATATTTTCAGTGTGGGATAACAAAGTTCAAAATTTATTAAGAATTCAATATGTGTAGAATTTAGTTATTAATTATATGAGATTTTGGGTTTGCCTAGAAATAACTATAGATTTATGTGGTGAGAATCAAAAGAGTAGTACGGAGATGAGAGAAAAAATAAAAACAAGCAAAAGCTTTAGATTTGAATACATTTTATCTCATATTTGTAGTCACTCGTATTTTAGTGAATTTATCTGGATGTAAGTAATTGGTGCAAGATCATGTAAATATTGGTGTCATATTTTTTTTTGTGTGTGTTTCCGCTACGTAGGTCGAATTTATGATCCCAACAATTGAAATGCAATTCAGGATATTTTTTTTGTAAGTCGTAAAAGTATATTTTTTACGGTATTTTTTCCATGTAGTAAATATATAAATTAACAATTTACATAGTAGGTATGTCATTATTATTAATAATGTATTAGTGATTTGCAAATAAAAAATATTGTAGAATATACTAATTACGACATGTATTTGATGTATATCGTAAATATCACCATAATTAGTTAATTTTATTGTAGTATATATATATATATATATCAAGAGTTAAAGTAACGGCCCAATATTTATAACACCATAAAGGTACATCAACCAACATTTATTATAAGAAAAGAAACAATTCTCCAACCTTTACATTACTTGATCATGAGGATCATGCAAAATAACTCTACATGCGAATATACATTCAATGATTCCTAGTACATGAATCTATAGCATGTAGAACCCTTAATCCAAAAATAAATAAATACCCTCATGTATTTACAAATTTCAAGGCTTAAGTCCGGTTACACAAAAATGGTCTCTCGAACTCATACATTTTTAGCCCTTGGCTAGCAAAATATACCACAACAAAAATAAGAGCTTTGTGCTCTCAAAATATACATCCACACCCTAACTTGGCAGGATTGCCACATCTTTTCCTACACCAAAATCTCATAGAGTGAGCATAGAGCCCAAAAGAAATTCTTAACAAAGTATATACATTTTATGCAAGTTTCATGAAATGAAGGGTACATGCCATGCTATGCAAGGTATCATTCGTTTTTATTATTTGAAAACCAACATGCACAATGAAAACTTGAAATTTCAATAAATTCATAGACTTTAAACCAAAATTTCGGAGTGGTAAATACGACTTGGGTAATCTCTAGGTGGGTGTCTGGAAGTTGGCATGATTAGTACTACCAATCCCCACTTTACCGGTAGCCAACCGGAAGGCACGTGGTACCTCCTTCGTGGGTGTTTTCGATATTTCACCCTGGACACTTAGATCAACTTAATCAATTTCATCTACACCTCCCATCAGGACTTACCAACGTATTTATCTCAAAAATATTTCAATCCATCTTATTTCACAACATTCTCTTATCAATGCAAGGTTTCAAATCCCAATTCAATATTTGTAACGAGCAAAAGTATTAAAATGTCAATATAACAATTATCCATGCAATGCAACATTCTCCCGTTTACAAAATTTCCATACATTTGTTCCATTCGCAATCATAATTTCCATTTCCCTTTCCAATGCCATTTCAACATATATCGCATATGAATTTACATCTATCCAAGTGTAGCAACATTTCCACATCTCTTGGGTTCTCAACAATTTGTCATTTCATAAATATATCTATATATACACTTTAACAATAAATTCAAAAACAAAATCCATAAATTTTCATATACCAAGAAAATTATCATTTTGCATACGATAATATGAATTTTCGACTCATTCATTCATTTGGCACAAAGAAAATCCATAGATTCTCAACATCTTTCAAAAACTCCCAATTTCTAGGTTTTTCATCAAAACTAGACATTCTCTCATCTCTTGAAAGAATCTCACCAAAATATCTTTCTTCAATTAACGTGATTCAAATCCTTAAGAAAATCATTTAAAGAGAACAAGAGATGAACCCACTTTCAAAACCACCAACATTCTTAAGCCAAAAACCAAATTTTCAATGCCACCAAAAGAAATCTTGAAATCAACATAAACTTGTAAAAATATATATATAACTCTAAGAAAACCCCTACCTCAAGCTTTGGAGAAGAAGAGATGAGAAATCCTCAAATTTGATGGTGTTGAAATCCAATCTCCACTGCACAAGATGAAGCTTTTGGTTAGCTCTCCAACTTTGATGAAGGATGTTGGGTCAAAACTTCAATGGATCTAAGGAAATCAAAGTGTTGATCTTGTTTGGTGTAGAAAATGTAGAGAGAATAAGGAGAAAATGGGTTTTTAGAGAGGGAAAGGTATACAAAAAGTGATACGCACACAACCCAAGAAGAGAGAAAAGCAGGATTTTCAAACTCAGCGTCTCCCGCACGTGCGGCACTCATGAAATTCTTATATGAACCCATAGTTTGAACTAAGTTTCACTTTAGTGTCAGTTTGAAAATCAGCTTGATTTTTGTACTGTAAATTTAGTATACGAAATTCTATTGTATTGATCAGCTTGATTCTTATACTGTAAATTTAGTGTCAGTTTCTTTCTTTCATTCAAGTTGAAGATTAAAATTAATGATTTTGAAATATTTGTTAGTTTTCTAAGGTGTACACATAGGAAAAATTAATAAAAATCAAGACAAGAAGACCAAATTAAAACTGAACTTTAAGTGTAAGAATTAAATTATTTAAATTAAAACTATAGAGATCAAAGAAAATTTGAGTCAAACTACAAGATGAAAAGTGTAATTAACCCATATATCAATAATAGAAGTGATGGTACACGCGATACGTGTGTATATGATTATTTTTTTTTAGAAAAATAAAATTATAAATTATATGATTGAATTCCAAATTTACAAATTAAAATGAATTTTAAAAAATCAGAAGTTAAGTGATTTGAAGGGAAAAAAACACCTTGAATTTGTGGCATTGTTGTGAGACCCCTAAATTTTGCAAATCCTACTTAGGCCTTCACTTTTGAATTATTATAATGAAAGCCCTCAATTCCTTGTTTACTCGCAATTTTAACCCTAAAATTGAAAACGTATTTCGGAAGAAACTGTGCAAATCCTAATTGATCCCGGTAACTTAGTAATCATTTCTAACACTCTAATATTAATTATTTAACTCTATAATTATAGATTGATCGCTCAAAACCCTATCGTTTTCGTTCGATTACTCGCCTTTTAATTCAAAGCGAAGCAACTCAAACCAAATTATTTTCCCTAAAACTATTTTTTTTAATTCTACATTGAAATAGATATTTTAATTGAGCCCATGCCCTCTCACTTTATTAAAATTTCACTTTGACCCCAAATCATTCTTTATATATATAAAAAGTATAAACTATTATTATATTCTTTATCCTCAAAATATCTATATTATATATAGGAGTTTGTACACAAAAATAATTTAAAAAATCACTCAATTCTTCCCCCACATAGTCAGCCATCCTACACATACATATATGAGTGTACTTTTGCAAGCAAATTGCTTGAACCTTGGAGGAATATTGACCTAAGTACCATAAATTTAAGAATTGTGTTTGTATCTTGCATCAATCTAGTTCTATATTGACTAAATCATAACTAAATCATGTCTTAACACATAATTAGACCTCTTAATCATCATACATTCCATTACATTCAAACTTCCAAAACTTTTCCATTCCATTGAACCAAGGGCGTTTAGGATCTTTCACCACATTTTTTTTCTTCTATAAATAGAACTCCCCCCTAGCATTTATGCACATCAAACACACACACACACATTATATTTCAGCAGGGGGGAGAGAGAGAGAGAGAGAGGGAGATGAGAGCATGTGCGAGCTTTAGGAGGAGGAAGAAAAAGTGAGCAAGTTTGCACAACACCACCCTTGGGCAAACAATTAAGTCACAACATAACCCTCTCTTTTATATTCTTATTCACATACATAATCTTAGAGATTTAATGTTGTTAGGTCTTTCTAATTGGTAATCTCATTTAACAAAACTCCTTTTAATTGTAATTTTATTTGCTTTTTTGTTTTAGTGCGGCTGTGAATGTGTAGATACGAATCTAACCTGAATTGTGCCTGTGTAGAGGAGTTTGTGTTGGCATTCCATATCTTGAGCATTCCTTATTAGCCACTTCATTGATTATGTACGGGGATCGAACTGTCATTTGTGTGCTCGAGCGGTGAAGTGGATCATCCAGTATCTCTGTTTACAAATTGAACTTCTGGGAAATATGTTTCACCGCTTGAGTGGTGGAAATTGCGTTCAAGCGGTTGACCTATATGTTTGCACCGTCTTTTACTCACACCGCTCGAGCGGTAAAGTGTGCATTCAAGCGGTCATCGTGACTCTATTTAGTATAAAGTGTGCCTTTTGCTACTTTTAAGGTTTAACTTGTCCAGATTCTTAGAGACAAGTAAAATATAAAGTATTCTATATCGGAGGGTGCTTCATATGAGTTTCCTTGATATATAAAAGCTTATCAATTGATCAACGAACTACATAGTGCCAAATATCAAGGATTGTTTTTATTCTTTTATTCACGTAAAGAGAGAGGTGTTCTTCGGTAGATTCTGGGAAATCTGGGCCTGAAACTTTGATGGATTCTGGAGTGGCTTATCGTCGTGGATTTGACATCGGCGTTGTGGATTTAACATTGGGCGAAGCAATTCTAAGATGAAGACGATGGTGGGAGAGGCATATCGGGTTTAGTTTAATTTGGGCATGAATTTGATAGGTAATTGAAGGTACCCATGTGTAATTCATTTTTGTCTTCTTAATAGATTGTTTTGTGATTTTGGCCCGTATTTATTTATTTTTTTTTTATCACAATCGGAGGTGCTCCAATTGTGGGGGTGTTTGGTGTGGCTTATGTTGGCCAACTTATATATTCTAGCTTTGGAAAAAGCTATTTTGGACTGTTTGGTTAAATTTATTTCAAACAGCTTCTGATTCTAACAACTTATTTTAGCTCAAAAAGCTGATTTTGAGAAGCTGCTCATCCCTTGCTTCTGATTATCAGCTTCTGCTGTAGACATGTTAATTTAAGGTTATACTCTTAGATTTTTTTTATTTTTTTATTTTTAAAAATAGAAAAGACCCAAATGGACTATGGATTATTATTATTTCTTATGAGAAATGTAGACAAGTAATGAATAACAAAAAATAAAAGTTAATTCAAAAAGTTATTTCACAGTTTATTTAACAAACACTACTCAGCAACTTAAATCTATAATCCAGTAGCTACAACAAACAGAATAACAGTTTCTGATTAAAGTCATAATCTATAATCTGTTAAGTTATAATCTATAATTTGTTTTAACAGCTACACGAAACAGGACCTATGATTTTTTTCACGTTAAATCATTGTGTCGATTTGTCGTTAATTGTTAGATTGTGATTAATATTTGCTGTTTAAAATTGAAACATAATCATGAATCAATATCTCGAAGGTTTTTACATTTTTTCAAATGTATCATTTTCATATGTGTATTCATAGTGTTCTAGTGTTTGAATAAAATAATTACAGCCTGGATTCCTTTTTTACTTGTATTTTCACGTAATGGAAGCAAAATTATCTTTTCTCTACCTGCTTCTCACATTATTTTCAAAAGCATACATTCATTATAAAAATTTGAGTTATTTATATACTATTTGGCATGTTATCATCATAAGAAAAGTGAAAATTTACTCATGGTTGCCTTCTTTTTCTATTACTTTTCTTATTTCAAGCTTTGTGCAAGAAAAACTGGTATTTTCAGCCCACTTTAAACAATTCTTGCAAAATGTAAAAAAATCCTCTTGATCTCTTTTTTATAACTTTTCTTAAAGTGTTATATTTCAATTAACAATGATTTTATTGAAAAACAGTGAGTAGTTTGAGAGAAAATCTAATTTTCGTAACAGTCGATGAATTTGGACAGTGCTGGAGTATTTCTTTAATAATTAAAAATTTAGAAAAGTTATCCCATTTTCGAAAGATGATCTAAAAACTAGATAAAATTCTATACAAACGATAGAAAGGCCGAGTTCGGGAAAAATTTGAAAATGTCTCCTATATTGTGATTTTTAAAGTATATCTAATCTGTAAATTCATATTTCTTGATGATTTCATACTTTTAATTTCATGAATATGCTTCTTATCAATTATTTGGGTCTTAATATTATTTTTACATTAATATGTCTATATTTCTTTACCATGGTGCTTTAATGATGCTCATGCGTGTATAAAAATTATTGTCTCAATAGCTTGTTGTAACCTTAACTTAAAACGTCTAACTCAAGGGAAAACTAAATGGGGTTATATTGGGTTTTCAATCACTTGAATAATGATGAGATGATAATGTCTAAACTTTAAGTATGGATTGATGGGACGTATCCCCTAGTTGAAGGTTAAGTTTTGCGCAAGTGGTTGTTTTGGAACTTTTGAATAGATCGGTTGTATTCAAACCCTAGGTGTTTATGATGGATAAGGTTGGAGAAGGTTATGGGCAATGCCCTTATTTTTACTGTCGCTTTTGAGGTCCTCGGTTGGCGCTACACTTTGTAACCCTTTACTTTTTTAATTGATTATCATACTTCATTGTTTGTTGCAAATATGATTGTGTATTGGTTTGGAAAAAAAGGACAGGGTGTGTGTGCGTTTATTGGGCATTCCTAACTTATGACATTTCATGCTACGTATTGAAGACTATTATCTAGGCAAAGACAAAACCAAAACATTTGAAGACATTTGGTTATCATAGAATAAGTTAGAGATTATCTTTGTTTAAATCCATTTGTAATCTTATTTTTGTTTTGAGAATGTAAAATTGATAAAACTTTTTGTTTTGTAACTAAGTGATAACTTTGTAATTATTATTTTAGTTATATATACATATATGTTTTGTGAACTTATCTTTATCCTTATCCTTTTGTCTACTTATGTAGGCATTGTGTTAATATCTTGTTAAGATTTGTATAAAAAAGAAAAAAAAATAGTTTTGTTATCTAAGGAGATTGGATTTTGAAAAGAGGCTATAATGACTCCTATTTTTCTTGGGATCTTACTTGGTTATTGACCAAGGAACTCATTACTGATGTTTCCTAAACATTTAACCTTCAAAAAATCCTGTATTTATTTGTTAATATATTCCTTGATGTTCCTGATTTTTAGGGTGTCACAATTGCCTATGTAGTATTTTGAAAATATCTAAAAAGTGAGATGTGAACACCAGTTGTCATGACCCCATCCCGCCCCTAGTAGAATGGTGTCGTGATGGCCAGTAATCCGAGATTACCAAAAGCCAACTTGTAAAGATTCACACACAATCAGAGTATACATATGGGGCTTACATGTGCGGAAGCAATAATTTTAAATCTAAATAGCCCATAAGAGCTGTGCATAGATCGAATGAAATGGCATACAACTTAACATGGCTTTATAACTTGGATACAAATAAAATAAAGTATATATTACATCTTGATCAAAAGGCTTCTCAAGCCGACATATACAAAAGACACGTGATACAAAGCTAAGAAGCATAATCTTCAAGATGCTAGCAAAACATGAATCCAAAAACATCTTGCAAATAATCATCTAGGCGTCACCGCCTTCTTGCTCGTCACCTATATATATATAAGGAGAGGGTGAGCTTGGATACTCAGTGAATGATATTAGTAATAAAGGTTTAAATGAATGATATCCGAGATCTTTATCAAATAATACATATCATAGCTTGTACAAAATCAAGGGATGAACCAAGTTCATCTATCTAGTCTTTCAAAACTTCAAGTGATGTTTATTAGCATCAATATAATATAAGTGATGACATTCCGGACAAACCCACGCGGAAAACCGTCGGTGGCAAGACAAAGGAGATATCTCAAACAAACGCGCTAGTTGCATTATAGTCCCCTAGCATTAAGGACTTTCCAAGACAAACGCGCTAGTTGCATTATAGTCCCCTAGCACTAAGGATTTTCCAGGAATGTCATCAAAACAAGATAATACTTGATACAAAACTAGGGATAATCATTCATGCTTGATCAAATACTTTTCCAAAACGAAGCAAAGCTTTATCAAAACTTTATAACATAGCTTTATTAAAAATATCACTCACATAGCTCTTCGGGTGTGTGGATTTCAAGCAAGGATCCAAGGCCTACAAGTACATAATAAATCTCATTGAATGCATTTCAAGAAGACTAGGAGAGATGCTCAAAGATGGATATGAAATGCAATCCTAAAACAAGCTTTGCATGAGTGTAAATGATCTCGGCATTTCACTAAGTCAAGACAAAGCAAAACACGTGTTGGGAGTTAAAACACTTTTTCTCATCTCGGAAAAACATTCTGGGTACCAACCAGGTCTTGGCCGAGGTCCCACACCTCTTGGCCAAGGTATGGTCCCGACGACCACATTCAGGGAGATGGAGTCTAGAAATTCTGGGTTTCTTTTTGAAGAACATGAATGCTAAAATCATAACTTCTTTATTCAAAATCTGAGATTTCATGAGATGAGTTTGAAAACATGGACCTAGGTACCCATACTTGAAGATCTTATGAAAACAAACACAAAAACATGGATCTTGATACAACTTTCAGATCAAAACATGGTTTTATTTCAAGAACACAAAAACATCATTGTCTCTTTCTAAAACAAGTTTTAAATCAATGCATGGCTCATGAAAATGCTAGATCATGCAATGTGATTAGATGAACATGGAGAACAACAAGAGTATATCAAGACTCTAACCTCAAAACACGGATCTAACGGCTCAAGGTGTGAAGATCAAGCTTGGAAATCTATTCTCACTCTAAGAACTCTTCTTCCTCTCTTCCTAGAGCTTCTCTCTCTTCCTAGGACAAAAATATAATAAAATGATATGTTTTCTCTACTGCTGGCTGACTTAACCCTCTACTGGGACACGTGGCAACGATTGGTTGGCTCTCCTAAAAAAGGTGACTGACTGACAAGACAAGAGCATGACAAAGTATATACAACAAGTAAGGTGACAAGGGTACTCTAACAAGGCAATGACCTCGGATCGAAACATAAGCTTTGACAATTAAGGTCTCAATGATCTTGGCTAGGAAGGTCAACACTTGGCCCAGCTGTGTCACACCTCGGCCTAGATGTGTCACACCTCGGTATAGATCATACCAATCCAGGAACAAGATCAGTAGGTGCAAGGTTCAAGGATGTCGGATGCCTAGGTGATAACATCTTGGCCTAGATGATGACATCTCGGCCAAGACGCCAGGGTGAAGATGGAGGTTAACCAAAGTGGTTCCAAGATGGTCCTAGGTGTAAGAAGTTTAAAGGTGACCTCGGCTTAACACAAACTAAGCAAAGAACAAAGCATGCAAGCAACACTTAGACAAAACAAATCAAAGTCCGAAAAATGAAAGTTTAAGCAAGACAAAGATTATGCAAATGTACATGAGCATGACTAAGACGAAGTGAGGGTTGTTACACCAGTGGTAGCCTTAATATATATAATAACCCACTCGATGGATGTCCTATTAAATTTGTAAAATATAAATTTAGATTTTAATTTAAATGTATATATATTGTGTGTTGCTTAATGGTGAAAATGTTATTTCTTAGATTGAAAGTCTTGGTTCGAGCCCTAGCCTCCTCTCTTGATGATTTTTTTTATATTTTAATTTAAATGAGTTGGAATGGAATTTTCAAAATGTCACATTATGTCAACATCATCTCAAGCCTTCACTTTATAAATATTGATTTAAATAGACTAAAAGAACATTTTCAAAAATCAACATGTCATATTATATCAACACCATCTAAAACATTCACCTTATAATAGTAATAGATAGATATAGTTATGATAAATGATTGAAGCAAACAAGGAACATGTCTTAGCAAGCTAAGCAAAAAAATTAACCATTTGGCACGTAACCCTTTCACACGACTCGAATCGTACACGTAATTAGAAAGTTATGGTTAATCATTTTTTGACTCGAACCCGAATATCACACAATCGAAAACACAAATATTAATTGGGTCGTGTTTGGGTTGAATACGCGAAACCCGAAATAAACGCGTTTGACCCGCGTAAATATTTATGACCTCACTATTAACTAGCATGTAATCTGAATACAACTTGAATTTAGTAACTATAATATCTTGAGTAATTCATTCTCATCTATTAGATTTAAATTTAAATCTCTATATAATATATACCCAATGAAGTTCAACTTAAATTAATGATAAATCGATAAAAGTCAAGATTGGTAGACGTGAGACGTTTTGAATGCGTGACAACAGTGTTTTTATGGCAGAAGTCAATATGAAAGAATCACAACAATGTTCCTTTGGATGTAGCATAGCTGCAACATTATTATTATGATTAGTTTGGTATTGGATGAAAACTTGTTTTGCTTTTAAAAATTTATTGAATAGTTAAATATTAATGAGTGATAATAGTTTAGATTGGATTAGTGATAAATATTTTTAATTATTTTCATAGATATTGGCATATATATTATTAATGTGTGTCAACGTTTAGACAAGTTATTTTTACATATGTGATATAAAATAAGTTTTTATTTTTTATTTTTATATATATATATATAAATAGGTGATACAATTTGCTTATAATCTGAAATTTGAACTTCTACTAATCGTATTAAGTGTGTCATGATAGAGTTAACACGATTATAAGTAAGTCAGGTTAGTGTCAAGATAATTGACACATTTAATTCAATGGGTCATGTTAGTGTTAAAATATTTTAAACTCGAACTCGATATGACAGGACACAAAAACAACACAACATGACACGATTCCAGCCCCTCATATCTAAGTCATAATTTGTCATGTTGGCCTCTATTGTTTGTTGCACTTTAAAATTTTACTTTAATACGGCATAATTTGTCATGTTGGCCCCTATTGTTTGTTGCACTTTAAAATTTGTTGGGGATATCTTCTTAGTGGAGTATGTGACCCAATTAATTTATTAAAAATATTTAGTTTGGTTTGGTGTTGATTATAATATATTTTTTATATAATATATCTGACTTTTTGGAAGCTCAATGGTTATTTAATAATTTGTTTGGTAACAACTAGAGCTTTGATAAAAAAAAGTTCAAAAAGTATTGTTTAGTTCGTATTAGGTACAACGGCTGATACGTCATTTTCCTGGGGTCAATGCTTGGTGATTCATCTTCCGTGGGTTTTGATTTTGTGTGGCAACAACAAATTGATATTGTGCTTAGTGGAATTCAATTATGTGGGTTTATTTTGGCAGTCATTGTATGGCTGATTTGGGTTATTATTTTGGGTCTTCTACAATCTGTTTCGAAAAGTTTTGTTCATCTATTTGGGGAGGTCTTTTCTCTTGTTTATTTGTGATTATTTGGAATTCACCTAAAGGTGGTTTGTGAGACCATTCGTGTCTCATTTGTAATCGTTTGAACACTTTTGGTTGATAATGAAATTGGATTTCGATCCCATGGACGTACCTGACATTGAGGGAAACACGTAAAAATTTTTGTGTCGTTGTTGATTTAATTTTTTCGCATTAGTTTTTTATTTCCATTGATTTATTTACTTGTGGGAAGTCATCTATTTTCCATAACAACTGGTATCAAAGTTTACGGTTTATTTGGGTTTATTTATTTGTGTAAATCAATGAAGGTAAATGTGAGTCGTATGTCTATCTTCAATGAAAAAAATTGGGTAACTTGGAAAACTAAAATTGAGGATTTATTATTTTGTAAAGATTTGTATGGACCCATTGAAGGTGATAATGGCAAACCTGAAGGTATGAAAGATGATGATTAGAAGAGGTTCAATCGAAAAGTCGTTAGTGTTATCTGTCAATAGATTGATGACAATGTATTTCATCATGTTGCTACTGAAACATCAGCACATGATTTATGAAAAAAAAAATTAGGTCTTTATGATAGAAAATCAGCCACAAATAAAACTTTTCTATTTTGAAAGTTGGTTAATTTAAAATATAAAGATGGCCGCTCTATTTCGGTATATTTGAATGAAATAAAGAGTATGATTAATCAACTTGTTTCTATGAAAATAGTTTTTGATGATGAGTTGCAGGCTTTGATACTACTTAGTTCTTTGCCCGAAAGTTGAGAAACTTTGGTTGTGATAGTTAGTAATTTAGCATCCGATGAAGTTGTCACAATGAGCCAAGTCACTAGTAGCTTATTGAATGAAGAAGCTAGAAGAAAATCAGTAGGTTCCTCTTATTCAAAGGCATTTGTTGTGAGAGGCCTAAGCAAAATAATGGGAAAGAGTAAGACTCCTCATGGTCATAATCAAAGCCGTGACAAATCAAGAGATGGTTCTTTTTCAAAGAAAGACATTGAGTGTCATTATTGCTATGAGAAAGGGTACATGAAGCGGGAATGCCAAAAGCTCAAGAATAAGGAGAAAAAGTGTGACAAAAGTGTGGATAAGAAGTAAGAAGACACAACAGTAGTTACTACTGATGGTGATCTCATGGTCGTTTGTAAAGATAATTGTGTCAATTTTGTGGGCTAAGAGAGCAATTGGGTGATTGATTCCGGTGCTTCTTTTCATGTGACTTCTCGAGTTGATTTCTTCACTACTTACACCAAGTGAGATTATGGGTGTGTTTGAATGAGTAATGAAAGCTTGTCTAAGATTGTTGGCATAGGTGATGTTTGCTTGGAAACAAATTTGGACTGCAAGTTGTTGCTTAAAGATGCGAGGCTTCTAGACATTCACCTCAATTTGATCTCTACCGGGAAGCTAGATGATGAAGGCTACAACAACAAATTTGGTAATGAAAAATGGAAGCTCACAAAGCGTTCTTTGGTGGTGGATAAGTGTAAGAAGACTCATACACTTTATTTGATGCAAGGAAAAATTTGTAAATGTAACACCCTAAAAAGAACCATCCCAGATCTTGTTCTCCCAGGCATTGCCACCACATAACACATACAACATAGAAACATACATAATATTAAGATTATAACATTCTTTACATTTCTTTCCTTTTGAACTATTTTCCAAAAATTTACAATGTCGTCTTCATACATACATAACACAACAAAACAGTTCAAAGAGTGAGAAACATCTATAACAATTAAATCCCAGGTCTGCTTCCTTTCCAAATGTGTCCCATAGTACAACAACTCCAACACAAATATACAATTACAAAACAGTTTCAAAACCCAAAACTAGTAGGGTTTCAAAAAAATCATATCCTAGTTCCAAAAAGGTTTCTTCATATCAAAATCATCCCTTGGTAGGCACTTCGTATTCATTTCCTGAAATTTGTTAACTTTGGGGTAGGCATAAGCTCAATAGGTGATGAATTTAACAAGTTATATAGCCAATTAAATAACCCATGATCATGCAATGCACCATTTGAAATACATAAATGAAGTAGCATATGAGTGTCTATGTATGGGAATGAAAATATGCAATGCATGAAATTGTTTCATCTCTTCACAATATCCTCAGGTGGTAAATATACTATGATGTCCCAAGTAAGATCTGAAATTCAAAGCATATATACATAGATACAGATTTGCATACTGAAAATAGTCTCACATTTGTTGATTCCAGAAACGGCGGGGTGATGGGCACCCAAAAACATATACCCTTCCACATTTGCCGGCTCCATAAATGGCGGGGACATGGACACCCAAAAACCATGTTTTTCCACATTTGCCGGCTCCACAAACGACGGGCTCATGGACACCTAAAAACATTTTCTCACATTCATCTGGCGGTATGCGTAGACAGGACAATTGGGCACCTTAACTTCCCACGCGGGTACCAATTACATTACCCAACTTAAACCCAACCCGACTCACTACCCGGACACATAGACTATTTACCCCCTTCCGTTTTTCAACATTCATTCTCATCATAACGTGAAAAGATATATGAAATGCATATGATGCATGAATTTGTAAAGCTTTAATTCTTCCTAAGATGATTTCAAATCATAGAAATTTTCATATTTCTCACATCATCGTTGAGGGACACCTCATTACCAATCCTTATCAACTCAAGGTGTACATAGAGAAAAGCTTCTAATCCTACATTTCAACCTTAAAGTCATGTAAATATGTTCAATTTCATGTTTTTGAAACCAATTGAGCAAAATCCCTCTTTATTGAACAAGTTTCAAAACTAGGGTTTATGGAAAAATTTGAGGTTTTCTTTTTTACAAAAATTGGGGGTTAATTTACACCATCAACTATAATAATCATCATTAATAACCATAATTTCAACCATAATCACAAAGTATTATCCACATATTTCCAAATCATTTACTAACAGCACAATCCATACATATATATATATATATACACTACATGAATAACTATGAAATTACCACATAAGTCGTTCAAATTGAAGATATATCGAGTTAAAGGCACCTCTACCTCGAAATTGGATGCTAGAGTTGCGAATCACACTTAAGACATCGATGAACTTGCGAAACAATCAGTAAAAATGTCGATCTAAGCTTTCTTTTAACTTTCCTTGGAAGATTTAAGTGGATCTTGGGTTGAGATTAGAGAAATCTAGGGTTCATGGACTAGGGTTTTCACAAACGTAAGGTTAAAGAGAGAGAGAGAGAGAGAGAGAGAGAGAGAGAGATTATAAAAAGTGGAATGAAAATGAGTAAAGATCAACCTTTTTAAAATTTACTGTCCCGACAGACCGCTCGAGCGACTTTTTTTGCTCGAGTGAATAACATAATTACAAAGGGATTGCTAGAGCGATCAGTCCACCGCCCGAGCGAAAAATGATAAGTCCCAGAAGTTTTGCAAAGCTATAGTGAAATTAATGGGAGCATGAATTCTACGCTCGAGCGACAACTTCACCGCTCAAGCAGTCCTGCCTGCAAAACAGCCAACTACTGGGAGCTGAAAATCTCCGCTCAAGCAACCAAATGACCGCTCGAACGGTTCGAAAAACTCAACTATCACAGTAAATGTGTTATTAATGCACTTGAGGATGATGCTTCTACCGAATTGTAACACAAGCAACTTGGGCACATGAGTGAAAAAAGGCTGCAAGTTTTGTTCAAAAAAGAGTTTCTACCCAGTTTGAAAGGTACACATTTTAAAACTTGTGTTCATTGTTTGGCTAGTAAACAACATAGAGTTTCTTTTCATAAAAATGTTGCTTCTAGAAAAGAAAATATTTTGGAGTTGATTCATTCGAATGTTTGTGGTCCTTTAAAAGTTAGAACACATAGTGGTGCACTTTATTTTGTTACTGTATGGGCTTTTTCTCTAAAAAACTAAAGATTAAGTTCTAGATGTGTTTAAGCATTTTCAGGCCATGGTTGAAAGAGAAACATAACAGAAATTGAAGTTCATCTGAAAAGACAATGGTGGTGAATACATTGGGCCACTTGATGAGTATTGTCGCAGCCAAGGTATTCTACATCAAAAGACAATTAAGAAGACTCCTTAACAAAATGGCGTTGCCGAGAGGATGAACCTCACCATTATGGAAAGAACAAGGTGTTTGTTTTCACATGCTAAATTGCCAAGATCCTTTTAGGGTGAGGCCATGAGGACAGCGGTTGGCGTGATCAATTTGTCTCCTTCCTATCCTTTGAATGGTGATATTCTGAAAAATGTTTGGAATAACAAAGATGTGTCTTATGAGCACTTGAGAGTGTTTGGTTGCCGAGCTTTTGTTCACATTCCAAAGGATGAGAGGCTCAAACTTGATAGAAAATCAAGACAATGCATTTTTCTTGGCTATGGGCATGATGAATTTGGTTATAGATTGCGGGATCCGGTTGATAAGAAAGTTATTCGAAGCCGTGATATTGTGTTTCTTGAAGACCAAACAATTGAAGACTTTGACAAAGGTGGTCAACTAGAGCCAAAAACTAGTGATCTCATTGACATGGATCCATCTCCTTCATCTTCGGTAGATGATGAAAATAGGGGAGATGTGCAGCCACCTCCTGAAAATGTGGAGGATGATACTAATCCTAATGAAATTGAGCCAGAAATTGAGGAAGAGCATCCAATTCAAGAACCGCCACCACAACTTGAGTTGAGGAAATCTACAAGGGACCGGCAATCTTCTAAAAAGTATCCTTCTAATGAGTTTGTGTTGATATCTGATCAAGGAGAGCCCGAGAGCTACGAAGAAGCAATTGAGCATGTAAAGAAATGTAATTAGAGAAGGGCTATGGAAGAGGAAATGAATTCCTTACTTGAAAGCCATACTTATGATTTGGTGAAGTTGCCTAAGGGGATGAAAATTTTGAAAAATAAGTAGGTCTTCAAATTGAAAAATGATGGCAAGAATCAAAGGTATAAGGCACTACTTGTTGTGAAATGCTTTGGGCAAAAGAAAGGTGTTGAATTTGATGAAATTTTCTCACTAGTTGTGAAGATGTTTTCAATTTTCGTTGTACTTGGAATAGCAGCAAATATGAACCTTGAAGTTGAACAACTTGATGTGAAGACCGCATTTCTTCATGATGGCCTTGAAGAAGAAATTTACATGGAGCAATCGGAAGGTTTTGTGGAAAAGGGGAAAGATAAATTTGTTTGCAAATTGAAGAAAAGTTTGTATGGCCTCAAGCAAGCACTGTGGCAATGGCACAAAAAATTTGACTCTTTCAAGATGAATAATGGTTTTTCTAAAACCACTTCGAACTATTGTGTGTTTGTAAAAAAAATTTGGATGGCAAATTTATTATCCTTTTGCTTTATGTTGATGACATGTTAATTGTGAGTCAAGATTATACTATGATTAACAGGTTGAAATTGGAGTTGAGCAAGTCGTTTGTTATGAAAGATTTGGGACCGGCAAAGCAAATACTTGGTATGAAAATTGTTCGTAATTGCAAAAAGGGACTGATTTGGTTGTCTTAAGAAAGCTACGTTAAGAAAGTTCTTGAGAGGTTCAACATGGATAAAGCAAAGCCGGTTGGTTGTCCATTTGCGAGTCACTTCAAGCTTAGTTCGAATCAGTGTCCTACAAATGAGAAAGACAAGGAAGAGATGCTAAAAATTCCTTATGCTTCAGTGGTTAGTTTCTTGATATACGCCATGGTTTGTACAAAGTCAGATATTGCTCGCGCTATTGGCGTGGTGAGTCAGTTTCTCTCTAATCTGGGTAAAGAACATTAGGCAGCGGTAAAATGGATTCTAAGGTATCTTCGAAGTACTGCGAATGTGTGTTTGTGTTTTGAGAATGGTAAGCGGATGCTTGATGGATTCACGGTTTTTGACATGGCTGGTGATGTTGATTCTAAGAAATCTACTTCGGGGTATTTGATGACTTTTGCAGGAGGCTGTGGCATGGAAATCTAAATTACAAAAATGTGTTGCTTTTTCAATACCAAAGCTAAATTTATAGCTATTACAGAAGCTTGCAAAGAAGAGTTATGATTAAATAAATTTTTGCAAGAGTGGGTTTGAAGCAAGAGAGGTATGTACTTTATTATGATAGTCAAAGTGCTATTCATTTGAGTAAAAATTCTACTTTTTATTCGAGATCGAAATACATTGATGTGAGATACCATTGGATTCATGATGTGTTAGATTCGAAGTTGTTGCAACTCGAAAAGGTTCACATGGATCACAATGTTTCGGATATATTGACTAAGACTTTGTCGAGGGACAAACATTTGAAGTGTTAAACTTTGGTAGGTATGGTTGATGCCTCATTCTAAGTCGGCAGGGGGAGAATTGTTGGGTATACCTCTTTAGTGGAGTATGTGACCCACTTGGTTTATTAAAAATATTTAGTTTGGTTTAGTGTTAGTTATAATATATTTTTTATATATTATATCTGACTTTTGGAAGCTCAATGGATATTTAATAATCTATTTGGTAACACTTAAGGTTTTGATAAAAAAAAGTCCAAAAAGTATTGTTTAGTTCGTATGAGGTACAGCAGTTGATACATCATTTTTTTAGGGTTAGTGCTTGGTGATTCATCTTCGATGGGTTTTGATTTTGTGTGGCAATAACATATTAATATAGTGCTTGGTGGAATTCAATTCCGTGGGTTTATTTCGGTAGTCACTGTATGGCTGATTTGGGTTCTCTACAATTTGTTTCGAAAACTTTTGTTCATCTATTTGGTGAGGTCTTTCCTTTTTGTTATTTGTGATTATTTGGAATTTACCTAAAAGTTGTTTGTGAGATCATTTGTGTCTTATTTGTAATCGTTTGAAAACTTTTGGTTGATAGTGGAATCGGATTTCAATCCTGTAGATGTACCTCACATTGAGGGAACTACATAAAAATTATTATGTCGTTGTTGATTTAATTTTTCCTCATTAATTTTTTTTTTATTTTCATTGATTAATTTACTTTTGAAAAATCATCTATTTTTTCTTACAAAATTTTACCTTCTAATAGGGCAATATTTCCAAACAAATAATAATAATAATAATAAATAGGGCAATATTCCTATAAATTTGATCAACTTCTTGTCTGATATCACTCGGGAGTTAGATATTCAACAACAAAATGATTTCATCACATGCTCACGTTACATCATTGCCCATACCAAACATGTATAGTCTAAGGTAGACATTTAAACGGAATGGATATTTTGGATTGGATTTAGGTAAAATTTGATCTATTCACAAGCTTAACGGATATTTTAGTGATTAAACAAATTATTGGATGAGTGGTAAGTTTGGTTGACTCTTATTAATAGCAATGTTTAAACTTAAGTGATATATTGTGTATGGCCGATGAGAATAATCTCGCCTTCCAAATAATGGTTTTAATTCTTTGATATCATTTTTTTTTTAAATTTTTTTTAATTTTTAAAGAAAGATATCTTTTAAGTAATGTATACGCATGAAAATAGTTTGTTTGGTGGCCCCTGGGAGATTTAATAAATCAATGAGTAGTCTTAAACTTAAGGAACCCTTGTCATTGAACCCCTAGTGATCCCAATTATTTTAGTGGAGACCTTAGTAGTTGTGTGTGGACTACTTTTTCGAAAAGGTGAGGAAGTACATGATACTCACTTCAAATTCATATTCATGACACTACAAACTTTTAAAGGAAAATTAATTGGACAACTTTGCAGAGAAAACGTTATTTTTTTTTTTTTAATTTTTTGGAAAATGAGGGAAAGAAAACCCATAACTAATCATAGATTAAGATTGCAAAATCATCAATAATATTTGGAGCAAAAAAGTATGCACTCAACGAGCTGAGGCTTCATCTTGTAAAACTCATCGAGTAGATTATTTAGATAAAAAAAAAAATTAGATTAATCAAATATTGATAATTATATAATCAACTTGTAATTGTTCGAAAAATAAATAGACGGCTAACAATCACATTATACCAATCATATGATCACTATTGTTTCATTAATATAATTTTTCATATAAATAATCAACTCGATAAATTTTACAAATAAACAAATCAAATTACATAAGTAAACCCGAAATAAATCTCAACCAGAAGGCACAACAACCGCTCTTCCAACTGCCTTTCAATTTTATCAAAAAAAAAAGTGGCATAATAAAGTAAAATTGGGAACTCCCACCTTAAAAAAAGATATCCAGTCCAAACTTTTTTCAATCGATAAAGTTGAAGAATATTTATTGGATTCCCTTTCCCTGTATATCCCCATATTCGAAAACTTTCTTTTCATGCTTGGTGCATGGGAGTTGTTTGTCCATATAGCTTGGTGTCAATATATTTTTGAGCATTGCTTAAAAGTTAGATTTATTTTTTGAGAGACTTATTTATAAGTTCTTTTTCAGACACTTATGGTAGGGTAAGTCCTGTTTAATTTCTTATAGAGTCTCAAGTCCTATTTAGATAAGAATGTATTCCACAAGATCTTACATAGACGTAATGTGACGTGACACTTACATAAACGTAACGTAATGTGATACCTATATAAACGTAACGTAACGTAACGTAATGTGACACCTACATAAACGTAACATAATGTGACACCTACATAAACGTAACATAACGTGTCACGTTACTTTTCGCAAACTTAGGCTTCGTTTGGCAAGAGGCTATTTTAGCCAATTAGCCAAAAAGTTACTAAATTAGCCAAAAAGCCAACAACTCATACCAAAAAGTCAAAGATTCTCTTTTCTCTCTACTTTTTGCACATCTTTTCGTAATTAGCCAAAAAATCATCCCAAACATACAAGTTTTTTTCACCTACCTTTTTAGCCAAACCAAACCAAACCAAACCAAGCCTTAAGTCCCATCAAATGGGGTCGGCTACATGAATCCTTCTTCTCCACGCGGCCCTATCAAAGGCCATTTCATTAGTCAAATTAAGTAGATTCATATCTCTATTTATAACGCTAGTCAACGTTAATCTAGGCCTACCCCATCCCCTAACACTTCCATCTACCGTTACAGTATCGCATCTCTTCACTACTGCCTCTGTTGGTCTCCGTTGAATGTGACCAAACCATCTCAAACGATTCTCTCTCAACTTATCTTCTATCGGTGCTACTCCTACCCATTCCCGAATACACTCATTCCTAATCCTGTCCTGTCTAGGCTTACCACACATCCACCTTAGCATCCTCATCTCAGCCACACTCATCTTATCTACATGTTGTTTCTTGGTTGCCCAACACTCCGTCCCATACAACATAGCTGGTCTAATAGCCGTTCTATAAAACTTACCTTTTAGTCTAGTGAGTATTCGTTTATCGCATAATATCCCAGACGCACTTCTCCACTTACACCATCCCGCCTTAATCCTATGGGCCACATCTGCATCAATCTCTCCCGCTGTTGTGATAATCGACCCTAAATAACGAAAATGTTCACTCTTAGGCAGTTCTTGGTTCTCAATCTTCACTTCTCTTCTGCTTTCATTGTTACTGTTACTAAATTTACACTCCATGTACTCTGTCTTAGTTTAGCCAAATAGCCAAAAAGTTACTAAATTAGCCTGTTCCCAAACGAGGCCTTAATGAGTTTTTATTTTTTTAAATTGAATGTGAAAATATTACTGGTTTATGTTGGTGTCACGTTACATTCCATATGAATATGATATATGATAACATTCAATTTCCTATATAGGAAATTGAATGTTGCCAATTGAATGTTGCCATAGATCATAGGTATCACGTTACGTTTATGTAGGTGTCACGTTACGTTACGTTTATGTAGATATGATCTATGGTAACATGCAATTTCCTATAAGTGTCACGTTACGTTACGTTTATATAGATATGATCTATGGTAACATTCAATTTCCTATATATGGTTTTACTATTATTTATGATATTAACAACTAATATTGAGGGTAAATGTGTCAACAAACTTCCCACAGGACTTATGGGAATATAAGGCTTTTAGCAGGACCATATGTAGCATAAGTCTCCCTAATAGGACTTATAAATAATTTTTTCTTATTTTTTTAGATCCTATAATGTATTAAAAAAATGATTGGACTAGATCTAAAAAGTGAGTCTAAAAAGTGAATTTATATATTATTTTGGTATATTTTGTTCAGGGGAAATTGTGGGGTTGTCACTCACCATTTTACCATTATAAGTAGTTTTTTTTTTATATATATATTTTATTTTATGGGTTAATTATTATCTAAAAGTCCTATTTACAAATGTTATGATCGCTTAGGTCCTATTTTAGATTTTTTTATACAATAAGTCCTATTTAGTAAAATTGAGAATATTATCAGTTTTTTTTAAAATTTTAAAATTAAGAATATTATCAATTTTGCATAGTAATATTCCAGATAATTATTTCACTAATTGATAAAAAAAAAAGTATGAGATTAAACGTTTTTGTTTTTTTACTTATTGGTTTGATTCAATTATCCAATAAAACTAAGAACATTAACAATTTTTTCAAAATTTAGAACTGAGAATATTATCAGTTTTTTTTTTGGAGACTTATTTATAAGTCCTTTTTCAGACACTTATGGTAGGCTAAGTCCTGTGTAATTTCTTATAGAGTCTCAAGTCCTATTTAGATAGGAATGTATTCCACAAGATCCTACATAAACGTAACGTGACGTGACACTTACATAAACGTAACGTGACGTGACACTTACATAAACGTAACGTGACGTGACACTTACATAAACGTAACGTAACGTGGCACCTACATCAACGTAACCTAACGTGTCATGTTACGTTTCACAAGCTTAATGAGTTTTTATTTTTTTAAATTGAATGTGAAAATGTTGCTAGTTTATGTTGGTGTCACGTTACGTTTCATATAAGAAATTGAATGTTGCCATAGATCATAGGTGTCACATTACATTTATGTATGTGTCACGTTACGTTACGTTTATGTAGATATGATCTATGACAACATTCAATTTCCTATAGGTGTCACGTTACGTTTATGTAGATGTCACATTACGTTACGTTTATGTAGATATGATCTATGGTAACAAGCAATTTCCTATAAGAAATTGCATCTTACCATAGATCATAGGTGTCACGTCACGTTTATGTAGGTGTCACGTTATGTATAGGTGTCACGTTACGTTTATGTAGGTGTCACGTTACGTTACGTTTGTATAGATATGATTTATAATAACATTCAATTTCCTATATATGGTTTTACTATTACTTATGATAGTAACAGCTAATATTGAGGGTAAATGTGTCAACAAACTTCTCACAGGCCTTATGAAAACATAAGTTTTTTAGTAGAACCATATGTAGCATAAGTCTCCCTAATAGGACTTATAAATAATTTTTTCGTTTTTTTTTTTAAAGTTTTTTTTTTTTTTTTTTCAATTTTGCACATCAATATTCCATCATCTTGCTCTTTTATAGACACAAAATTTCAATTTTTTACAAAAGAAAATAATTCAAATAATTCAATTTTTGTAATTTTTTACACACACATATTAGTTTTTTCAATTTGAAAGTTGACGTTTTAAAGTTTTAAAAATTAAAATAAATGTTAAATTATCATGTTCCTTTATAAATATTCATAAATGATGTACAATAATTATTTGAAGGGTAATTCCAACTATTAAAAATTTAATAGGATTTAAAAGTCTAAAAAATCTTAATTAAGTGGGTGTTTAGTATGCACTAAAAAAGTACATTTTTTTTGCATACATACACTTATTTGGATTACATCAATTAACATCTATCAACATCTCATCTCTACTTTTCTATTCACTTTTTTTATTTTTTACACATCTTTTTTTTTAATAAAAAATCAAAAAATATATTTATTTAGAATATTTTAAACCACCCCTTAATAAAATATAAGTTTGTACATGTAAAAATCCTTATTTTCATTATTTATTTTCATGCTTGGAGCATAGGGGTTATTAGAACACAAAAATACTTCCTACCCTCACTGGGGGTTAACCCCCAGTGAGGTGTCACTGGGGAATTGGTCCAAAAAAAAATTATTATTTTTTTTTTTTTTTGAGTTTTCAGTTAGTGGGGGCGCGCCACATCACTGGGGCGCGACCCCTACTGGGGGTATGCAGCGGGACTGTATTAGAACATGGCTTGGTGTCATTCTTTCTTCTTCTTCTCGTTTTTTTGTTTGTTTTTAAGTGTAGTGGAAATTGTGGGGTTGTCAGCCACCATTTCATAATTATAAGTGGGGGATTAGTACAAATTGATTCATGACAACCCATCTACAAAAAAAATAAATAAATAAATAAAATAAAAACTATGTCACTGTCCAACCATGTGTCCCATTATGTAATGGGATTTGGAACAGACGATGAAGATTAGATGGTCCCTTCACGATTTTTGTTAGTGCAACGCCACCAAACAATCCACACTCCTTTATAATGGTTAGTAATGGGCCTCAATGTGGCATGATCACTTAAATTTGAATTTGAACTTTATTCAAATAGGTTTTAAAATTGAATTCAAACCCATTTAGGATAATCAATCAGGATACAGATATTATCTCCATTAACTGATATAGATAGATAATAATAACATATTATATATCTGGTATATGGGTTATGGGTGATTAAGAGAAAAACAACGTATGATCTGAGTTTTACCCACATACTGACTCTCTCCAAAAAATAACGATCAAGTCATTTGCACTGTGATTTGTGTGGGTGATATTCATGCTGTAATATCACTTCACTGCTGGGTTGGTTTATCAGATTCTGGAAGCACGTGATTTACCCACGAGGTTCTATCATCTAAAGGTATGATCTAAATATTTTATCCGCTGCATTTTTTATATTTTGATTTACATTGGTATCAGAGCCATAAATATGAGTATTTTCGTGCTTATTTTTATGCATTAAAATATGTGTATATTTTTTATATAAATATATATACATGATATATGCATGAATATTAATGGAGGAGGAAGATGAAGTGCCCGATTTTTTTGCATTTTAACTCCATTAGATTGAGAGAGTGATATACCTCAATTTTATGTTATTTAAATGTCATTTTTAATGCCATAAATGTTTTAATTGTGAAAAATGGAGTCTGACAGTACAAAAATCGGACCAAAAAACACCCGGGAAGGCGGCACGTGTGATTCACGCGCTGTATGACGCCGTGCAGCAGCGCCACGCGCCACCACGCGCTGAGACGCGCTAGGCGCGCTTCCCACGTGCCCCCACGCGCGAGCTGTCCCCTCCCTTCCAGGCGCGCGCGTTAGCCGTGCCGCTTCGAGCCACGCCACGTGCACAGCCACACGCGCGCCATGCGCCGCGCCGCGTTGAGCCGACTCGTGCCGAGTTACGTTGAGCGGCGGCGAGCCGAGCCGAGCCATTTTTTCCGCGCTGGCTTGGCTCTAAGGCTCTATTTGTTTTTTTTAATTCTGAATTGCGTTAATTGGCCATAATTTATTCGTTATAGCTTTGTTTTAAGCATGGTCGGTACCGTTAGACTCAGAATTAAATTTTATATCTTCTGTAAAATTGTGAAAATTTTATGAAAATAAAAAATATTTTTTCTGAAATAATAATGCATTATTTTTGCTTTAAAATGCATCTGGTGTTGCATGATTAAGTTTCTGAGGCTGAATTTTTTATTGTAGACTATTGATGTAGTTTACTATTTACTGATATAGTTATAGCATTTTACCAGATTCTGGAATATTTATTTCTGATTTCATATGTGTTTATTAGTTATTTAAAATTCCAGAAAATACCAGAAAATTTTAAAAAATTTCAGTATGATATACTTTCTGTTATGGCATAATTTGAATATTAAATACAACATATTTTTTTTGGTTTGTAATATGTTGTAATTAGAGGAGCATGATTATGTATTTATTTATTTATTAGAATTTCATTATTAAATGAATATAGCATGAGTTATTTGTAAATTTATATTAAGATGCTATTGTATGGAATTTATCATGCTTTGTATATGCCATAGTCAGTGAGAGGTTATTCGGTTGAGAGAAATCTTTGTAGGTTTACTCCCGAAAACTAATATTTTGCCCATAAATTAAATTAAATTTTGGATAATTGTCACCTGTGGCGCAAGAGATGATTACGAGCATAGCGGATTTTCGATCTTGCGACTTGTGTAATATTGTCACTATTTAATTTAGATTTTTGTGACAAAATTATATTAAGTTAATCAAATTAATCTC
Organism: Camellia sinensis; assembly: GCF_055761805.1. NCBI lineage: Eukaryota > Viridiplantae > Streptophyta > Magnoliopsida > Ericales > Theaceae > Camellia > Camellia sinensis. The sequence goes on along the minus strand of NC_138962.1, from coordinate 173,091,807 downwards.
AATGCGAATTTCTCTCTAAATTGACTTAGCTTATGGAAGTTAATTGGTTGACCTAGACTTAGTAAATGTTCAAATGTGAACAATGTAATCCCATTCTTTAGATGAACAAAAGTCTTGGAGACTTTAGGTCAAGTCTTAATTGAGCCAAAGTAAGGAAACATGACTCAAAGTCGCCGTGGTTTTGTTGCCTTGTTTGGCATAATAAAAACTAATGTGTGCGCTATGGTTAGCGGCAAGCTACGTAGTTTTGGTTGGCGAGTTTTGGAGTTATGAAATTAGTAAGCCCTCAATAGACCTGTATATGATCTTGACTATTGAGCTGCGCGGATTGACTTTGTAATTTGACTTGTAAATAATGTTACATCATTGGATGAAGTAACATTTAAGAGTCACATCATCCAAGAAATGCGAGCTTAAATAAATTAGTCATTAAGTGTAAGACGAGTAGCCAATATGAGCAGTATTTTTCTCTCTACCCAATTATTGGGAATGGATGGAGCAAAATTTCATGCACTAGAATAGTGTGTATTGAAATATCACGTGAAGTTAAAAGATTAGCGCTTAGAAGCTGCAAAATCTATTAACACTAAGTGAAAAGATTAGCGCTTAGTGGCTGCAAAATCTATTAACACTAAGTTAAAAGATTAGCGCTTAGAAGCTGCAAAATCTATTAACACTAAGTGAAAAGATTAGCGCTTAGTGGTTGCAAAATCTATTAGCATTGCCGACTTGTCTTAGTCTGGACACTTACTGTTTCCACACTTGAGTGTGAGACATGAGGAGGGGCTTCTTTGTATGATTCCTTAGCTAGGCTAACGTTTTGAATAACGTTTACCACTAAGCGCAAACGTTGCAGCATAGTAATGAAAAGGTCAAGGCTGACAAGGTTGTTATGATTCTAAAAATTTGACGCATCGCTTGTGAGAGCATTGTGTTGAATTAGACTCTTCAGCGTAATTCGCGCTTAAGTTACTTTAGGAGCTGTCATAGATTGATAACTTATTCTCTCCTTCTAGTGGATAGTAGAATTAATTGCAAGTAACTATGAAGCGAGAAATAGCGATGGCAAGAAGAGTATCGTCATCTTTCAACTAGATGCAGTAAAGTGTATGGAGAATAAAATTGACTTGAAGGTGCAGGGGATTAGCACTTACTAGTTAAATTTGCGACTTAGGCGCACTTGATATCTCCATGACATCCCTTTTATGATCTAGTGAATATGACTTAGTCGTGAGTCATTACCTAGTTGGGCCTAAACCTTTTTTAAAACTTGTCTTCGAGAACTCACACATTAAAATGATTGGAATTAGTTTATGACATTGGTCATGAACCAGTGGTTTATTATACTTAATCACATTAATGAGATGATGACGCGATGGTTTGAGTAGGCCTTCTCGGGCCCACTCACTTATGACATCCTGCTCTCATGTGAATGTGTAACTTTGTTCGCAATGGGTGCGCACAAGTAAGTAGAAAAGCCGTAGAAGGTCATTTGTATTGGCGCATTTAGTCCACTATGATATTTGTGACTAGATATGTGTGAGGGTATGATAGCTAAGCCTCAATCTCGACACATTTATAGATTACGATACGCATCTGAGTCAAGACTATTTGATCTCCCATAAGTCAAAAGTTTTGAGATGATTTTTGACATTGTACATATGAGGTTGAGATCAATTAGATAACAGCTTTTATGCTTTTAGTTTTGACCAAGGTGGCGAGTATCTATTTGAATTATTTTTTTTAGAAAACTCTGTGAAGAGAGATGGATGCTTAGAAAATTAATTATTCCTAGTATTCAACAACACAATGGTGTAGTAGAGATAAGGAATTAAATATTGTTAATGTTAGGTGGATAATGGCGCAAAATGTTTCCCAATTGGAAATTGCACTAGTTTGTTGCCTGTATCCCTAACTAAGTGCCCTCCATATCAGATTTGACACTCCATTTTGAGTAATAGGTTAGCGGAGAGCCATCAATGGGCGATCTGTAACCGTTAAGCAGCTTATCTTTATTTGTACTTCTCATAAGATTGCGAAGTTAAGACCTAGGGTTCTATAGCGCATTATTGTATGTTGTCTTGTAAACACAAAGGGTCGTGTGGCGCATTATTGTATGCGGTCATGTAAACCCTCCAGGTCATGTGCATATAGGTAAGCAGCTTTGTGGTAGTGTAACTAAGTCACATAAAGTTTTAAAGGTGACGTGAATAGAGTTTTTGGAACTCTATAAGATAGAGAATTCTAAGCATAGCGCTCTATGTAGCCTAGTTGAGAATGGAAAGAACTTTTCAATATCCTAGGGACAGTGGGAGCGATATGCCTACTAATGGATTACTCCATTAGAGAAGAATACTCTACATTCTTAGTTGCGTGGTAGTAAATGTGAAAATTTTCCACGTTATCACTGGGTGATTGAGAGGGAAACATTCATGATTGTTCCGCAAGATGATAAAGAGCCTAGGATAATGCCAAAGGCTCTAGTCCCCTGTTTTTAAAAAGTGGATCAATGTTGCACAGTTTAAGACAAAGTCTTTGAGGATTAACCATTTCTATAATTTGGTTGACTTTCCATTATGACGCAAAACTGTTCTAAATTTATGCGTAATTTGGATAGTCATTGTTGAGGCATAAGGCTCGCTAGATACCGAAAAGTCGCACCATTGAGGAAAGTGTAGACCATGAGAAGACTTCCTCATGGGGAGTGAGGTTATTTTGACTTCCTCCTTGACTTCCTCCTGGGGAGTGAGGTTATTTTGACTTAGGCTATGATTGACATAAGTTCGGAACATTGATTTGTGGACATTGTGACCCGATTTCTCGTTAGAGAATTGGATAAGTATATCCGTAGGGATTTACCTTCTGCTTTTATGGTGAAAAGTTAGGAGCGCAAAAAGGTTGCTAGTTCCAATAAATCTTTTATAGCCTAAAGCAGTTATCCAAACAGTGGTTCTTAGATTTCATCAAGCCATGATAGGCCAACGATGATCGATGAAGACCACTGAGGCATGATCAATGGTCCAAAAGAAGTTTTTTCCTTACTTAGTCATTATGAGCTAGGAATTTATAAGGTTGTCGCCACCTAGGGTGGGCAGTCCTCCATTTTAGATATGATGGACATGGGTGATGTAATTCATATGCTCGGATATACGATCCTTAGGGATTGTTTTAGGAAAATTCTCGGTTTGTCTTCGATGACTTACATAAGGAATATCCTAGAACGATTCTAGATGCAAAATTGAAAACCCATTGACTTACTTATCGGTAAAAGCTAGAGCCTTAGCTATTGAGTGAATCCTTAGATTGTCTTTGGGAGAAACAGATGACCTATATCCCTTGATCTTTTCTTTGTTGTGGGAGCCTAAACTACGCTATGTGGGCGTATTCGGCATGATAAGTGTTATCTTTGATAAATGGTTAACTGAGTTGTTTAGACATTGACCTTGCTCATTAGACTGTGGATAAAATGCTTTACTAGAAGCATATTAATTTGCTCCTTGTAAGATTCAATGCGCTAGTTGGGCGCATCTGCGCTAGTTGGGCGCATTAAGAATGAACGCAAATTGGTCACCAAAAATATCTTTAGAGAGGTTATTGCGCAAGAGGTAGTGATCTTAAATCATTTCATGTGAGGCGCACATGGTGGATTCCGTTGTATATACTTATCGCAAGAGGTGCTGATAAGGCTTATGTTTGGAATCTATAATTGCGCAAGCTGTGGTCATTTTTTTAAATCGATCACTTATTTTGAGATGATGGGATGTTGACACTATTATGGTTTGTGTCATAATGATTAGCAGATGATGATGTCAGCAGGCAAGATTGGCTCACTCACACGAGCAATCGCCCTTGGCGCTTAGGAGCGAGCAAGGTTGAGACTAGTGGGTTTTTTTTATTTGGAGCCAAGAGAGGCTTAAATAATCCACTATGCATGTCACCTTGGTTACAACCAAGAGGAGGTCGTGTTAAGGACCAAACATGGATATTAGTACCCACTTTCCATGTTGTGCCTGTTATGATTAGCCAGATGCGAGATCTCATTTGGCGCCTGGAAGGCGAGCAAATAGAGAATTCGGGTTAGGCGCTAGAAAGCGACTAGACTAATATCTGTACGGTGTATCGAGTATGACGTCACTCTTTATGGAAGAGTTACTCCACCGTAACATGTATTCATGCTACATGTGCTTGGCGATCGAGTAATGAGGTGAGAGAATGGATCCATGTTTCCTCACCGTGTGAGTCTTACATGTCATTATTGATATGACTTTCATTTATATACCCTTTTGTGACTTTCGACTATGTCATAAGGTAAGGGGTTGATGTTCTGCTACTTTGGTATGTTGCCTGAGGTCATGTATGATTCGGCCTTAAGGGACATCATTGGGAAAGCGGTCAATCCTAAACTAAATGGCATGAGGGCAAAGGGAAGATCATCTAGTATTACACCACCGTTATATATTCACTGCCGGCAACTCACATCGCTCTGTATGAAAAGCGAATTGAGTGTGAATATATTGCAAGAATTGAGAGGGTCAAACATGCTCTTTTTGAGGGATTAGAGATGTTTTTTGGACCGGTGTAATTAGATGAGTCTGGGGTATATGAGACACAATCTCTGTTCTTTTTGGGTTGATGTCTCTATACTGACTCATATTGAGTTTCTAGTATAGAGCTCCCACATGTAGGTGTTCTCAGCGGTCGCACAGCGCATTGGCTAGTATGAGATTGTTCATTTTTGGGGAGATTGAGATAGAGATGTGGCAGTGTCATGCCAACTCATGTGCGAGTGGGAGATGTTAGTAATGGGCGCCCATGTGGCATAATCATTTGAATTTGAATTTGAACCTTATCCAAATAGGTTTTGAAATTGAATTCAAACCTATTTAGGATAACCAATCAGGATACAGATATTATCTCCATTAACTGATATGGATAGATAATAATAACACATTATATATCTGGTATATAGGTTATGGGTGATTAAGAGAAAAACAACGTATGATCTGAGTTTTACCCACATATTGACTCTCTCCCAAAAACAACGATCAAGTCATTTGCACTGTGATTTGTGTGGGTGATATTCATTCTGTAATATCACTTCACTGCTGGGTTGGTTTATCAGATTCTGGAAGCACGTGATTTACCCACGAGGTTCTATCATCTAAAGGTATGATCTAAATATTTTATCTGCTGCATTTTTTATATTTTGATTTACAATAATAATAATAATAATAATAATAATAATAATAATAATAATAATAATAACTATAGAAAAAAGAATGTCACTAAATTTCTTATTGTCTTTTAATATGTATATGTATATATATATGTATTTTTTTTTGTCAAGTTTAGCAAAGACCTGAGTCCCTTATTTCAAGAGATAAATATGGAGATATCACCTAGCAATGTTCTAGGAAGATTTCAATTTTTTTTTTTTTTAATTTTCAATTAGTATTTTTTTTTAGTGAATTTAATTTTTTTTTTAATTTTTAGATTCATTTAATCTAGATACACTTAAAAAACAATTTTTTGAAGTCTATTTCTTTCAATAAATACAAAAAAGAATGGAATTTATATATATATATATATATATATTAATTTTTATATTTAGTGAATTTAAAAAAAAATCACAAATTTTATACTTTTTAAAATTATTTAAGAAATTAAAAATGTCCACTAAAAACGAATACAAATTAAAAATTTAAAAAGTTATTTTTAAAAACACATACCAAACAGAATGGAATCTTGACTTCAAACTCTTGAGTATAATTAATTAAATTTACCTTTAATTCTTTTTGAATTAAGGTTGAAAAAGAAAAAAGGAAAAAAAAAATCTTGAAATTCAAACCCGAGGGCTAAATTTGGCTAATTCCTAAGATTTGAATGTTTTTTTTAACTACACCACTAACCTTTGAATATTTTTTTTTTGTTACACCACTGACACTTGGTCGTAGCCCAAAACCAAGTTGGACATTTGTGTTAAAGAATAATGTTTTAGAGAACTAAATTGGAAGCTCTAGAGTTAATGATGTGGTACAATGGCCCCCACCAAAGTGATGTGATGTTTTGGCTTGAGTTTATTTTTTATTTTTTTTTAAAGGAGTTATTAGTAGTCCAAAAATTAGTGGAATGAATCACTACTCTGGTGTTAAATAATATTTTTTTTAAAAAAAATGCTACTTGGATGGATCACTGTCCAAAATGTGGATCAAAGCAACTTCACTGTGAAATGTTTTATAACTTTTGCATTGTATGAATTTGCGACAATTGTGTTGTAGGTGAAAGGGGCATTTCCAATCACATGAGGGCTTTTGCAATGTCTACATCTAAGAACTCAATGACAAAAAAGCTCTTAAATGTATTTGTCTACAAATTTCATACAGGCCAACATTTTTTTTTTTTTTTTATGACAAGTCATACAGGCCAACCTGGAAACTTGTTTGAGCATCATTCAACTTTAAACATAGGTAATTAAAAAAAAAAAACAAAAAAAAAAAAGAAAAGAAAAAGCAAAGGATTTAAACAAAAAAAAAAAAAAAAAAAGAAAGAAAGAAAGAAAGGTTGATTACACTTTTCATACTCATTGTTTGATTCTTTTTTTAATTTTAATTTTAATTTTAATTTTTTTTAGTTCATATAATTTTAATTTTAATTATTTAGTCCTTATACTTTAAGTATGGTTTTAATTTGGTCTTTTTATCCAATTTTCTTGGTTAATTTTTTCAGTTTAAGAGATTGACAAGTGTTTTGAAATTATTAATTTTAACTTTTAACTTAAATGGAAAGATCAAATTGAAATTAGATTTAAAATATAGTGATCAAATTGTTCAATTTGAAACAATAGGAACCAAGGAAAAACTTAGATCAAAATTCTCTCTCTAACTGAGAGCTTCTCTCTCTTCTATGAGGGTCTCCCTGCCTTAGGGTAGTTTATGGGTTTCTCCGTCAGTAGCCCTCTCTCAATCACTCTTTCTCTCTTTGTTCTCCCCTTTCTCCCTCTAGTCCACCTTTTTTCATCGATTCGGCTCCTTCTCTGCCCCCCTCATCTTCGCTTCCTACCTTGTTATCCTCTCTCCATCCCTTACCCCTTCTTTCCTTCCGTATGGCTTCGATCAGCAGTAACCCAGAGGTTAGCGACGAGTTGACTCTCGAGGCTGGTGGATGCGAGGTTGAGATTGTCTCCAAGTTTTGTCTTATTGGGAAAGTCCTCGCACCCAAAATCCTAAACCGAAATGCAGTCTCCTCCATTATCAACAGTGCATGGAAACTGCGAGGTACCCTGAATATCTCCCCTTGGCCTGATAATATTTTCCTTTTCCATTTTACGGAGGCGGAGGACCGCAACCGGATCCTTTTTGAGAGTCCTTGGTCCATTATGGGTTCCCTCTTGGTTCTTCGTACTCTATCGGCCGGACAAACTGCAGATGAAGTTGATTTCAATTGGTGCTCTTTCTGGGTACAAGCTCATGGATTGCCGTTCCATAATATGACAAGGCAAACCGGTGAGATTTTGGGTCGGCGAGTTGGCCATCTGGTCCATGTGGAAGCACAATCTGACGGTTTACTCCTCAATCGGAGCTTTCTCCGCTTCCGGGTGGTTATTAACCTTCAAGAACCCCTCCCTAAGGGTGTTTGGCTCAAACGCCCACAGGGTAGCTCGGCGATTTGGGTTTTTTTCAAGTATGAAAGGCTTTCTGACTTCTGCTATGACTGTGGGAGGATTGGCCACGACAATAAGCTTTGCAAATTTGTATCTAAGAAGCAAGGCCTAGCATCTGGCTATGGTCCAGAGCTTAGAACTGGGGTTGTTAAGAGCTGGGGACTGCAGGTTGATCAACTTATCAGGACGGAGGAGGAGATGCTTGTTAGGGCCAGTCCTCCCTCCAGTCACCGGAATCAGCACTCTGCTTCACCCTCCTTCGCCTCCACGGTGGCGCGTACTCTACCGGGCCACCAAGACCCAGTACCGCCTTCGTACACCTCTTTATCTGGTACAGACTTGTGCGCGCGATCCTCTGCCTTTCCAGAGACAGATGGCAGTGTCAGCTCGGGTACATGTGGCATTCTCTCTACTGAGCCCCCTGGCTTGACCGTTATTGATATACCTCCAAGTCGTCCTAGTATTGCAGGAGACAAAATTGTCTTGTCCTCTCAGTCTCCCCACCAAACTGCTGATTCCCCTTCTCTGGACCTGATAACCAACGTTGGGCCTGCCCTGGAGCGATCCACTTCTGCCTTGAGGTCCACTTCTCCACCCACTGGGCCTGCATATTATGTGACAGAACCACCAGACAGCCCACGTACCTCGTCCCCTACTCCCCCCTCTGGCGAATTGGGCCTCTCACTCCAAACCCCTGGCCCTCCTCCACAACCACTGGCCCCTTCTTTTGCTCTGGATTCATGCCTTTCCAAAGCTCTTAAATCCCTCTCCCTCAAAAGGAAAGACCCTGCAGAAATTCAACCCTCACTTCGCCCCTCCAAGCTGTTGTGTTGTAATGCACCCTCCTCAGTGGTCCCTCACATCTCTGAACCACCCTCACCTTCTCTGCTTGACGGCATTGGTCTTTACTCTCCTGGGTCACCAACCGCCAGACAGCCCACTAATGCCCCAGCTCGTCGTCGAGGCCTTCGGGTTTCTCGAAGGCATACTCTGGTGGAAATTGCGATTGAAGAAGCTGGTATTCACTCAGATAGGGCAGCCCTCATGACCATACCGGTAAGTCCATGTACCCCCGGAACTGACCTCTTAGAATCATCTCCTTCTATTCCTACTCAGCTTGTAATTCCGTGTGTTGAGGCGGTGGTGGCTGGCCCTAAACAGCCACAAGGTCCATGTTAATCCTGAGCTGGAATTGTCAGGGGGTGGGGCGACCCCTGACATTCCAGATCCTCCAAGGGTTGTGTCGAACCCATCGTCCTCAAATAATTTTCCTCATGGAGACGAAAAACAATCAATTGAAATTGGAAGCTATCCGACGGCGGCTCCGGTATCCAAATCAAAGTTATGTGGACCTTGTGGGCCTTTCCGGAGGATTAGCTTTGTGGTGGTTGGATGAGGTACATCTACAGGTTAGTTTTAAGTCGACAAATCTCCTTAATTGCCATGTCTCTGATAATCTCCATCATTCCCCGTGGCTAGCTACTTTTGTTTATGCACCCCCTAGATGGACGGACAGGAGGGTATTCTGGCAAGTTTTACAGGCAATTGCACAGGACACCCATGATCCTTGGCTCTGTATTGGTGATTTTAATGAAGTGGGGCTGTCTTGGGAGAAACAAGGCAGAGTTGCTTGTAACCGTGCGAGGATAGAACATTATCAGAGGTTCTTATCGGAGTGTCAACTTATGGATCTTGAATACAAAGGCACCCCTTATACCTGGACTAATAACCAAAAAGGCATCTGCAATGTAAGGGAGCGGCTGGATAAAGCTTTGGTAACTGTTAATTGGAGACTTTTATTCCCCTATGCTCAAGTTCATCATGAGCTCTTTCTCGGCTCGGACCATTGTCCCCTGCTTCTTCATTGCCAAATTCCTCCAAGGAAAGTGCCCCACCAGTTCAAGTTTGAGTCTATGTGGACAACCCATCCTGAGTGTGAAGAAATTATTAAGGCAAACTGGCTGAAATTCCAACCGGGTTCTCCAATTTCTAAAGTTTGTTTCAAGCTCCAAGCCTGTCAAAGAGGCCTGTCAGAATGGAGTAAGCTAGCATTTGGAAACAACCGAGCAAGATTGACGGCTCTGAAAACCAGACTTCATCAACTACAGCTTCTCCCCTATTCAGATTCCAACGACTCCCATATTCGTCTCGTGCAAGCTGAAATTGAGATGGTTTTACTAAGGGAAGAAATGTTCCAACATCAGAGGTCTCGAATCAATTGGCTCAGTTATGGGGATCGTAACTCGGCTTTCTTTCATGCTTCGGTTGTCCAGCGTAGGCAGAGAAATCAATTGGTCAAGCTCAAACTAGATAATGGCGTCTGGTTAGAGACTGATAGTGCCATTAATGCTCACCTCTCCTCTTACTTTTCTCACCTTTTTCAAGCAAAGGGACCTAGAAATTTTGAGGACGCTTTGGCAGCGGTGAATTTGTCTGTGACTCATTCGATGAATGAAGCTCTTCGAAGGCCAGTCGATGATGATGAAGTCAAGCTTGAAACCTTTCAATTGGGTCCTTTAAAAGCCCCAGGGCCTGATGGGTTTCCCGGTCTGTTTTATCAAAAGCATTGGCATGTGGTCGGCTCCGAAGTGTGCAAGGCGGTTCGTACCTTTTTCCATACTGGCCGTTTGCGCGAAGGTGTGAACCACACTAACCTTATCCTTATTCCCAAAGTGCATGCCCCGGAAAAACTAAGTCAGTTTCGGCCTATCAGCTTATGCAACTTTTTCCTGAAAATCATCACAAAGGTGCTGGCCAACCGATTAAAGGTCTGTATCAAGCAACTTATCTCCCCTCAGCAAGCGGCTTTTGTGCCTGGCCGCCTCATCCAAGATAACATTCTAATTGCACACGAGGCCTTTCACTTTTTAAAACATAAGAAGCAGGGGCGAAGGGGTTCTATGGCTCTGAAACTCGACTTTAATAAAGCTTATGACCGTATTCAATGGGACTTCTTACAAGCTACTCTTCTTCGTTTGGGATTTCATCACAAATGGGTTCGCTTGGTCATGGAATGTGTGACTACAGTGGAGTTCTCAGTGTTCGTAAATGGCGAGAGGCGTACCTCATTTACTCCCTCATGTGGGCTTCGTCAAGGTGACCCACTCTCACCATATTTGTTCCTCTTGGTTGCTGATGTGTTTTCTACTTTACTTCATCAAAGTCTTCTTTCCAATGCGATCACGGGAATCCGGATGCGTAGGACTTGTCCCCCACTATCACATCTGTTTTTTGCCGATGATGCCATTATTTTCTTTAAGGCTGAGCATTCTGAAGGCCTTCATATTCTGGATATTTTACGGATCTATAGTGAGGCATCTGGCCAAATTCTCAATTTTGCTAAATCTGGAGCTCTTTTCTCGGCTAACACCTCAGTCAGTGCTCGTCAGGCCTTGTGTCTTCTATTGGGAGTTTCTGAAGCTAATCCTAAAGCCAAACACCTGGGCCTCCCAGCCTCATGGGGCAAATCTAAGACTGAAGCCTATAGTTTTCTTCTGGAGAAAGCGTTGCTGAAATTACAAGGGTGGAAATCCAACTTATTATCTCCAGCAGGCAGAGAGACTCTCATCAAGGCAGTTGTTCAGGCTATCCCCTCTTACGCGATGGCCTGTTTTGAGCTCCCTCAAGCGTTTTGCTCTAAGCTCAACAGCTTTATTCGTAATTTTTGGTGGAAGGGAGATCCGGAAAATAGGGGCATCTGTTGGGCTAAGTGGACACATATGACTAATCCGAAATCGGAAGGGGGTATGGGATTGCGTGATTTTAAAGATTTTAACCTCGCCCTTCTGGCCAAACAGGGCTGGAGATTACTGTCTAATCCGGACTCCTATTGGGCTCGAATGTACAAGGGACTTTATTTCCCTCATTCTTCCTCCTTACAAGCTACTAAGGGCTCAAATGCATCATGGGCATGGAACAGTCTGTTAAAGGGTCGCGAGTTGATTCAGGCTGGTATTCGGTGGCAAGTACAATCTGGCCAGCAGATTCGTCTATGGGAGGATCCGTGGATTCCGTCCCTTAAAGGTTTCAAAATCCTTTCAGCAAAGCCCCCCACCTGCGATGTTCTGACGGTGGCCGACGTAATTGATCAGGTTCATAAGTCTTGGCATTTGGACCCACTGTTGCACTGTCTTTCTCCAGCCGAAGTTGCAGCCATATCAGTTATACCTATTGCCATGGAAGGACGTGATGATTTGGTCATTTGGCACCACAACAAGTCCGGCCTCTACTCAGTTAAATCAGGATATGCTCTAGCCAGATCTCTTAGGGACCGGTCCTCGGATACCTCTCCCTCATCCTCTATATCCCTCGTCCATAATATGTGGAAGATTATTTGGAGATTAGAGACTCCACCCAAAATTCGGCACTTTTGGTGGAAGGCTTGTCATAACCTCCTTGCAACCAAAGCTGGTCTTTTCAGGCGCAAATGTGGCACTTCAGCGGTCTGCCCAATCTGTCTTTCTGCAACTGAAACAGTGGAACATTTGTTGTTTGATTGCTCTTGGTCCAAAGCTGTGTGGTTTGGAAGTTCACTTAACCTTCGGATAGCCCTTGGCTCAATCCCTAATGTGTCTCAATGGACCAGTGATATCATTAGCCAAGCCTCCTCCCTCTCTGATGCCAAGGCCTCTCTCAGCAAAATTGCCATTGTGGGTTGGTTCATCTGGAAATCGAGGAACGAGTTCGTCTTCAATAATATCCCAGTGGATCCTTTGGCAACACTCCATCGAATTGCTCACTCATGGACTGAATCGGCAGACCTCTTCCGCACTATCACCCCTCAAGAACATTGGCCTACTTCTCTGTCCTCTTCCCCTGTCTCAGGCTGGATACCAGCCAGCTTTGGTTCCTTCAAGATAAATTGCGATGCCTCTTTCTGCCAACGGAACTCCAAGGCTGCCATTGCAGCAGTTGTTCGGGATTCCAATGGCCAACTAATTAATGGTAATGCCAGGACTGTTTCGGCCTCTTCAGCCTCCCAAGCTGAGGCTTGCGCTGTCCGCATGGCTTGCCTTATGGTTAAGGCCCATAACTTGTCCTTTGTGGAGATTGAGAGTGACAACCAAATGGTCATCAAGCTGTGTGTTTCAGAACAGGTACCTCCCTGGGAGTTGAGTGCCATTATTATGGATATTCGCTACTTCGCTTCTGTCCATCATCTCTCCTTTTCGTGGACTCACAGATCCAACAACCGGGTAGCACATTGGGTGGCCACATCCCAAGCCTCTCAGGTTCTTCCTGTATCCTGGGCAGGGTTTCCACCAGATAGTCTCTTATCCTTATTATCTACTGATGTATCTCCTGCTAATGCAGCCTCTGTTGTTGGTTAATAAAATGTTTCGTGCCTTTCAGCTCAAAAAAAAAAAAAAAAAAAAAAAACAACATGGTTAAAGTGTAATTAACCGCAAAAAGGTAAAATAATAAATAAGTCAACCAATCAAAGTATTATCCAAGGTTAATTTTACAAGTGAAACTTACTAATATTTACTGTAGTTTTTCTTTTTTTTTTAATAATTGAATGTGTTAATAAGCTGGATTATAAGAAAATGACCGCAATTGACTCTATCAACTCTGATCCCTGAGCTTCTGACTTTTTCACTGTTCCAAGGAAACATGGATTAGTGAGTTTTTTTTTTTTGATCGGCAAAGAAAATCTTTATTGATGAAAGTATGCAAAGAGGATACAAAACATCAATAAAGAGGAGCTTGGAGCTAACTGAAGCTCCAAGCGCCAGTTGGTGAGAAACCAACAAACAACAGAAACCAAACAGAAAAAAGCGCAACCACAACTAACAAAAGAAGGGAAATAAAAGACCAACTAAGCTACACCCAAACTACAATGAAAAGAAGCAGAGCACACTGCAGATCAGAAAAATGCACTGAGAATAACCACCATGAGCTGAGCAAACTCCACCAAAATATGTATGGACCAAAACAGCACCAACATCTGTTCAGAAACACAGTAAAATCATGACAAGAACCACCAGAAAACCAGTAACTGTGCTTGAAACACCACACTATTACTAAATCTGGGCAGCAAGAACCATAGGGAGTAGAACCACTGTTGTTGCACGGCCAGGAAGGAATAGATTGAAGCCCAATGACTTCAATAGGTAGAGAAACTTGGATCAATTTCCACACTTCAAAATGGAGCAGCACTGCAGACCTTCACCACACAACTTCATAGCACATGCTAATCTGAAATGAAGCACACTGCAGGACTTCACCATACGGATTCACCACACAGATTCAGATCAATTTCAGCAATTACACTAGGCACCTAGACTAACCAGCATTACACCTCTGCTAACACAGCACCAGCTCATAAATCCATACTAGCAGTAAATATTGGAACAGAGTTACACCACTACAGAACATCACAAAACACACTTCAGAACACTGGCTGCAGCTAATTCACCCAGGCTACGACTACACATTCACAACAGACCCAAGAGCATCAATCAACAACAAACCCACCCAGGCACCTCCTAATTTGCCTCAGATTAGTAATAAAATCTTGCTCAGAAAAATGGAAGTCCCTGAGGTGTGGTTTTACCCAATAAGTAATCCTATACTTAATTAACTCACAGAGATCCTCTTCATTTGGTACTTTTGCTTTGAAGACACAGTCATTCCTGCATCTCCAGACTGACCACATCACTGCCACAGGTATTGCCCCCCAAATCATCCTTTCTTTCTTCTTTAGCTTCCCCCCTGCCCACCACAGGAGGAGATTCTCCACAGTCCATGGCAATGCAGATTGGATATCCCACTACTTTAACATTCTAGCCCAGATCTTCCACACAAAGGGACACCAAATGAGGACATGGTTCACTGATTTACTAGCACTGTTACAAAGCACACAGGTTGTAGGGTCAATAGGGCTGATCACACCCAATTTTTGTAGGAACTCCCTTGGCTTGATTCTCCCTTTCCAAGCAAACCACCCAAGCACCTGCACCTGCACCTGCACCTTTGGAGGGACATATTTGAGCCAAATTAATTTAGTTATAAATAGGGTGGCACCATCATTACCTACAGCAAACTGTTGCAAATCTGTAACTTTTAGGACCCCATGATTTGAAGCTGACCAAACAGGTTGATCTATAACCTCTGCACATACAGCAAGTGCTGACACCAGAATATCATTAAGCCTACCCAATTCCATCACCTCCCATTCATAAAGTTCTCTTCTAAAAGCAAATGACCAATCACCTGCTACGTTCTTCTTATCAACCAAGACTCTCAAGGGCTCCTTTTTTTTCCAAAGATAACCTATACAAAGTTGGAAATTCATCTTTCAAACAAACAGATTGACACCAAACATCTAACCAAAACCTGATCCTCTTCCCATCCCCTACTTTTAACTTAAAGTTATGCAAATAATACTCATTTAAGCTATTACACTGCTCAGTAACCGGGATAATTCCATTCCAAACTGGTGAGTAACTATTGGAAGGAATTAGAGATGGAATCCAACTAGCCAAATCCAACCTATTTCTACTACAAATTACCTTTCTCCACAAAGCATCTTTTTCAATACCAAACCTCCATTACCACTTTATTAGTAAGCACTTGTTTGCAACCCTCAAGTTTCTAATTCCCAAACCACCTTGATCCATACTTTTCAGCATATCCTCTCACTTGATCATATGAATTTTCCTTTGCAATTCTGAGCCACCCCATAAGAAATTAGCTTGAATCTTCTAGATCCCTTTAGCAACCCCTTCCGGCATCCTAAACAATGACAAATAGAATACTGGCAAAGCTGAAGTTACTGATCTAACAAGAATTAACCTCCCCGCGAAAGATAACATCTTCCTCTTCTAACCCGCAAGCTTACTTCTCACTTTATCCGATACTGGTTTCCAAGTGGCTTTCCTCCTTGGATTAGCTCCTAGTGGTAACCCTAAATAGGTAAGTGGCAAAGATTTTACTTTACAATTTAGGACTGTAGCCATTTCATTAATCACCTCCGTAGAAACACCCACACCACATACCACGCTCTTATGAAAGTTTATTTTCAACCCAGACATGATTTCGAAGCACCTTAGCACCTTTTTCAATTTCCTCACCTCCTCCACCTCCGCTTCACTGAATAAAAGTGAGTCATCCACAAACTGTAAATGAGTTAACAACACATTCTCACAGCCTACTTTTACCCCTTTAATTAGGTTTAGCTCGCAAGCTCTGCTCAACAAGATATGTAGACCTTCGGCTACAAGATTGAACAAAAATGAGGACAGGGGGTCACCTTGCCTTAAGCCCCTTTTGAGGGCTAAACTCTTCGGTAGGGGATCCATTGACAAGTACTGATACCCTTGCAGTTGTAACACACTCCTTCATCCAATTAATCCATTTAGCTCCAAACCCAAATTTAGAAAACATATCAAACAGAAAACCCCAATTAATGGAGTCATATGCTTTTTCAAAGTCCAACTTAATGAGCACACCCTTCTTCTTGGTCTTCTTCCAACCCTCAACAACCTCATTAGCTATTAGCACACCATCTAAAATATTCCTTCCGCTTAAGAATGCAGATTGAGGCTCACTTATGATATGAGGCATTACGGATTTCAACCTATTTGCCAACAGTTTTGCTATGATCTTGTATAATGAACCCACCAAACTTATACGTCTGTAATCAGAAAGCCCTGTTGGATTGTCCCTCTTAGGAATGAGGATTATAAAAGAGCTATTAATACCTTTAACCAATTTACCATTCGTATGAAATTCATTCACAAAATTAATGAAATCACCCCTCATAACCTTCCAAAACTTCTGAAAACATAGCAAATTAAATCCATCAGGACCTGGTGCTATATTTCCATCGCAATCCATCTCTGCTGATCTAATCTCAGATTCTGAAAATTCTGCTTCAATCAATCCGAGACTCACCCTGCCTTCTATTGATGGGAACTAACCCCCCAGTACTAGTCTTGATGGCCATACTTCTGCATAATGGTTCTTAAAAAATTCACACACTTTCCTTTTCACTTGGCATGGCTCTTCAAACACCTCCTCACCTTCTGTAATAGAATTTATCTCATTTCTTACTGTTCTACACTTTGATACTACATGGGAAAATCTTGTATTTTTGTCCCCTTTCATGGCCCAGTTAAGCCTAGACTTTTGCAACCATAACCACTCCACCATCCTACTCAATCTCCACATTTTAGCTCTATTTTCACTTCTCCTAGCTTTTTCCTCCCCATCAAGATCTCTAGTCTCAGCCAAAAAGATCAAGGTTGTGAAGTTCACCCTCTACTAACTTCAGTTTATTAATAATATTACCAAACACCTCCACATTCCAGTTTTTAAGCCCGTTTTTCAAGATCTTTAGCTTCTGTGCCAGAATAAACCCAACCCAACCCTCTACACTTGCCTCTTCCCATTTGGACTCCCAGAAACTCTTCAGGTTTTTGTGCAAGAACCAAACATTTAGAACCCTAAAAGGCTTAGGACCCCAGTCCCTCTCATCTTCCATCACAAGGAGAGGACAGTGATCAGAGACCAATCTAGGTAGGCCCCACAACATTAAGTTGGACACCTCAAGCCATTTTGGGTCTACAAACACTTTATCTATTTTGCTCCACTTCTCACCAGCAAGTGAATTGCACCAAGTGAATCTCCTTCCAAGTAAAGATAATTCAGAAACCTCACACTTATCGATAAACTCATTAAACTCTACCATGCCTCTATCTCTCCTAGAACACCCTCTCATTTCCCCAATCTGTCTAATCTTATTAAAATCTCCTCCTAAACACCAGGGATTAGGAAATTCCTCCTTCTACTTCAATAGACAACTCCACAGCTTCCCCCGAGATCCCACATCATTAGGTGCATAAATGTTCAGAATCACACAATTGAACTGATGAAAGATAGTACCTAATAATAAGATGAATCTTCTGTTACTGCAACAGTCCTTCACTTGGAATACATCTGGGTCCCATATACACAGTAAGCCTCCTGCCAAACCTACAGCATCCACCACCATAAACTCCATTTTGGTCCTGACCCATACAGATCTGACATCTTCCTCTGAAATTTTTGACTTTTTTGTCTCTTGGAATAGTACAATGTCTACATTCCTCTCCTTTAAAAGCTTTTTTACTTTGCCTCTCCTCTCCTTCCTCCTCAACCCTCTGACATTCCATGAAAGAAACTTTATAAATGACTATGTTTACACCCATATACCCCCTGCTGGTGAGCATTATTCCCCAACTTGCTTCCTCCTTTCAATACGCTCAATATCCTTCAATTCAAGGTCTACCACTGCCTTAATCACTTCAGCTCTTTTGCCGTTACACTGCATACCGAGGAATTCTTCCATTTTAACAGTTGCTTCAGCTTCATTCAGAACAAACCTTCATTTATCAACTCCACCCTCTATTGAAGCAGATAGAGACATTGCCGCCACTGTTGCACACCAGGCTGCAGCCTTAGGCACAACTCTACTAGAGGAAGCACCTCTGGTTCCAAAATTCCTTAACATCTCGAACGATTTTCTCCTTAGCATTTTCTGAGTAGATTTTCTTCTGTTACTACTTTTTTCCTTTTCCTTCCCCTTCCTAAGTCTTGAATATCTACTACTAGGGTCCCTCTCTTGGGCTTCAGAAAGGCTTGACAATCTCTCACATGGCCCTACTGCAATAGATTTAAAAGTTTCATTTACCTCTTGCTGCCCCAGCCCAATTCCTGTTTGACAAAGCCCACCCACTTGCTTTAGTATTTTATTCTAGCCCAAAACCACTTCTATATTCACCCCAGGCTTTTGAATACTTGACCCTTCAAGACTTCTAACGGCACCTGTCTTATACACTTGAATTTCCAAACTCTGATTGACAACCATCTCCTCCTTCGAGCCGATCCTCTGCTTTTGCACTTCCATCATTTCTTTGCAGGACCCATCATCTCCACACCTCCTGTATGCCACGTCTTCCACCTCCATGCTCCCTGTCACGCCCCACTTTTTATTACTCAAAGTATTACCAATTTCATTTACTTAATTCCATTTCAGAGATAACATGCGAAAATAAACTCGTATATTCAACTCGTAGAAGTGAATAACATTGCTCTCATTCGTATGCAAGTAAGTACAACATGAGTATAATAAATAAATTACCCTTAAGCTTACACCATTAACGAATCAAGAAGAAGGGTGCAACCCTTTTACACAGCATTTCCGCCAATACAAGAGAGGCCCCGTGGCCAACAAATAAGAAGATCCAAATCTTGCAGCACATTCAGCTCAACACTTGAAAAGGATTCAACAACGTGGGATGAACATATAGTCCAGTAGGGATCTCAACATGGCCCTCAACAATAACAACTTACAGATAGCTATGATCATGAATGCCCAATCTCATACTAGAATAGTAATGTGACAGTTTATACAAAATATACATAAGTATGAACTTTCTCGAAAACAGCCATTTCATTCAACGCTATAAGCGATCCATCCTTCCTTTTTCTTTCATTAACTCCAATCCTTCATAACATTAACAATTACTTAGGAAATAATCTCACTAAGCCCATTACTCTCTTCCATTTTTCAAATGACAAATTGACATTTTGGTTTGTTCCCAATACAATCATAACTATACATGCATACCTTTATAAAAAGGGAGATAACAACTCACTAACATGTATACAATCAACCAATGAGGTAACTTGTCCCTCCGAGACTGTAACCAAGAAAATTCATGATATCCTCAGATACAATGGAACAACAATAACAAAACTTTGCTCTACCAGCTATGTGCGTAGTAAGCCAAAGATACACCTCTCACAACAACATACCAGTTTACCAGGCACTAGCTGGAAGGGTGTGGTACCTTAGATTCTCAGCGCAGTCAGTTCTCCAGGCGCTAGCTGGAAGGTCACGGTACCTCTGATTTTTAGCGCAAGGTATAACACCACCAACCAAAATACAACAGGGCATAACTAACATGTATAACACATATACATAAACCATCAAGATACAAGCAATGTGTTAAAGTATATGAACACATAATTAATTTCCCCCGAGCAAGTATACATATAAAATGTATCTCAGCATTTCCTCACATACAATGTTCAATCAACAATGGTATAATGCATACACGACAATTCAACACAACCATGTCATCCTCCACCGATGACCAAGGACAAAACCTCTAGATGTAAGTATTTAGTACATCTATTAAAGACTCAATTACTATGAGACCACAAACCCAATAACAACACTAACACGATAGTTAAAGATACAACCCCCACATGTGTGTATTTAACACTCAAGAAACAACAATCCAATTATCATACTTATGTCGGAGATACTTTTCTCATTTCACAAAACAAATTCCGTTTCCTTTTGTTTTCACAAAACCAACTCCATCCCTTTTGTTTCCACAAAACCAATTCCGGTGATAATAAAGCCATAACTCACATTAACAATAGAGATTTACAACATAGGTTAACTACCCTCCATTTTAATTTACCAAATCAAAATATAATTTAGGGTTTTTTCTTCTTTCAACTATAACATGCTAATTTACACTCCAATTAGCCCAAAATAACCATCAATGATAAAATAACCATTTTCAAACAACCAATCCTAGGTTCCTTCTCATGATTTCAAACAAATCCAACGTGGATATGATTTTCATGCAATACAAAACTACCACATGTCTATCTATAGACGAAGTATTGAAAAAGAACAAGGAAATCCCTACTTCAAATGTAGAACCCAAGGAGAAGAAGAGCAAAACTCGGAAGTGCTCCAAATCCTAAATTTCTTGGATCAAAACGAAGCCCTCGACGATCAACACACTTCTTACAAAGGCCCAAGGTGAGGAAAACACTCCTATTAGATCAAACCCTAGAGAGAAGTTAGGTTTAGAGTGAGAAGCTCTCAAAAATCGATTTTGGGAAAGTAAGAGAGAGAAAAGAAAAGTGAAAAGTGATTCAAAAAGTGATTTCACGGACTGATATAAAACATGTCTGCTCAAGCGTACAACACCCCGCTCGAGCGTTAGACACAGGTTCATGCTCGAACGTCCAAAGATCCGCTCGAGCACCGGATGCACCCTCCCAGAATTTTCTGCAGACGACCAAAATGCTGAGAGAAGGAAATTCACGCTCGAGCGTCCAAACTGCCGCTTGAGCGGAAAGGCAACAACAAATGCCCGCTCGAGCGGAGAGACCAAGACCTGGGCAAAATTCTAAGTTTTAAAACACAACCAACTTATTCCCAACTTGCCCAACACAACCCAAAACTCTAAAACAAAGAGTAAGGAATAGAAATGAGGATAAGACAACAGCAAATCTACGAAACCGAGTCCGGATTACAATTAAACAACAACAAGGAATACCGGAATCGCTATACTCCCACTACAACCACTTGTCCTGTTTTCTTGGTCTACCCCATAAACGACCTCCAGATCAGCAGCTGAGTCATCCTCCAACTCATCACCATCACCTTCTTCATTCCTGCAATCTTTACCCTTACTTTGTTCCCCCAACACATTTGAGCTACCAAGCTCATCTATATCCTAAATTTTATGGCCTCGACATATAACTTTTGAAGTTCTCACAATTACCACCTGTTTTTCACACACTCTCACTAGAAAGACCATCCCTCTGCATTCTAGATTCACCACTGAATTTATGGAATCCATACATTTAGTAGAAACCTTAATTTTTGCACACACAAAGGTTATCGGTTGACTCATATCTTCTTCAAGACACAGCACCTGCCCCCAGACCCCACCTATCTTACTGAGATTGGAACTATTCCACAGATGTAATGGAATACCATAGCAGCTAATCCATACACATCTTTCCTGCTCCAGTACCTGCCCAGGTTTTCCTTCAGTAATATCTTCGCACCAATCCGAAATCAGCTCTTTAATAGCTGATATTTTCAAAGCCCTCTCTTCCTTTGATTTGAATGTGATGACCACATCTCTTCCCCCACTTTCCCTTACCATGATGTCCTCCATTCCAATTGCTGCCAGTTCCTTCTTCAAGCTAACATCAACATATTGAGCCTTAAATCTTACAATAATACTCTCAAACAACCTTCCATTTCCTACTTCCTCTGCCTTGAGAAAGATGCTACCTATTTCCCCTTTCGTTTTTCCTTCCACAGCCTCTACATATGATCTCTTATCTCTAATGCCACGATCCCCAGCTCTAACCTCTCCACCTTGAACGGCATTAGCCACTGGTCTCCGTACTTGGTTATTCAATGGTAGCCTTACATCATCAACAACTCTCTTTTCTTTCCCAAGCTCTGTGAGTTTTACTTGGAGTGATCGGTCATCCACCCACAGTCCATGTGCCTTCTGTACAACTATTTTGGCTACCACATAGCAGTCAAATCTCACAAAGCCAAACCTTGTGTTAGTTACCCTTCGTCTCTTTTGCGGTATGAACACATCTTTCACCACTCCAAACTTTATAAACAGAGTGAACAGGCCCTTAGGATTCATCGATGCTGGTATGTTATCCACAAACACAGTGAACACTCCTGCACTTTCTCGCGACCTCCATGACCCTGCTCTTCCTCTACCCCTCAAAACTGGTATCCACCCACCCACCATGTTTCTATTACTGTTTTCGGTTTTGGTTACTTTTTTGTGCCAGTCCCAGTGACAATGGCTTTTTGGTGGTGGAAAGAGAGTAGAGGTGAATAGGGTTAGAAAGTCACATGGATTAGTGAGTTAACTGTCTTATACTATTGTAATTGTAATTTATTGACCTTCTTATTGTAATATGATAATGAAACATTCTAATAAAAAATTAAAATCACAACTTTAATTTTAGCTTTCGATCAAACTTTGTGAATCCCCAGTCAAAAAAATTTAGCATTTAATCTCAAAAAAATCAAAAATAAATAATACAAAGTTTTTTTTTGGGAGAACTACTTGTAAGTGGTGTGTTAAAAAATTATTTATAAAATCATGAAAAATTTTATAATCTTACTTATTAATATTTATAATAAATATTATTAATTTGATTTTTTTTTTTTTTTTTTGGTGATAGGGGAGGATTATTGGATTCTGATTTAAAGTTTTTGGTTAGCTAACTCTAGCTATACAGAGCGACTCCCACCAACTCCAACCTCCCCATCCCACCCCCACCAGCTCCAAATTAGAGAGAGATGGGTGAGGAATGGGAGAAGGTAGAGAGAGAAAGTGAAAGTGAGGCATGTAGAAGAGGAGGTGGTGGTCCTGTAATGGACACCCCAAATTGAAGCTTGATCGGCACCACCCGTCTCCAAATTCATGGCGATTTGGTCCCCAAAGCTTGCATATTTTCCAATCTTAGTCAAGTGGGTTGTACTTGTAATAATGCTAGGAACACAAATCATTCACAGAATGAGATACAAACCTTTTACGAGGGGTGGGTTTCACATATTACAAAATGGGACATAGCTCTCTCACAAGGGGTGGGGCCCACATATCACACAATGTGACTCATATCCTTCACATTGGGTGGGGCTCGCATATTACAGAAGAGTAATGCTAGATATTTTAAAAATTTTACTAAAATTTTTATCAAATGTCTCACATAGGTGTGTGACCCACACAATATGAGTCTCACACGTATGTGACACATTTGATAGAATTTTTAAAATTTCTAACATTTTTAATTAGCAAATAATATACAAATCTCTCACAAGAGATGGGTCTAACATGTGGGTCCCATATAAGTGGGCCCTGCCTCTTTTGACAAATCCGTGTCACATTCAATGAGTGATTTATGTACACATAGGCTTATTTGTCATTGCTTATAATGTTAAGACGCTAAGGGGTGTTTGGGAAGAAGTTTTTTTAGTTTTTTTGGCTAAAATAGTACTAAAAGATAAAATAGACTAAAATAGTCAATAAGACAAAATGTCACATCAAACCTATAATCATTTCACTTTTTCTCTCACAAACATCACATCCAACTACAAAAAAATCTAATTATCTTCCCAAACACAAAAATTTTAACCTCCTAAAATATCCAAAAACTAAAATAGTCTACTAAAATAGCAACTTCCCAAACACCCACTAAGAGCATCTCCAATGCACTAGGCATATATTAATTGTTAGTTAAAATGCCTAGTGTGATTCATTTTTTTCAATTCTAATGCACTAGGCATATGATTAGGCATTTTGGCTCAACTCATATTCACTAGCTACATGTAGCTAGCCTTCAACGCTAGGCAAAATGTTTTCAATCATTAGGATCATTTCCCTCCATCTTTGTTGTTGACGTGGCATTCTATAAAATTAATAGTATTTGGATAAATAGCTAAAATAAAGAGTATGGTTAGAGTAAAAACATAAAACAGTTGATAGGCAAAATAAAATATATGCTTTATAATAATATTTAGATAGGTAAAATGCCTACTACCGTTGGAGATGCTCTTCGTTTTGCATAAGCTAAAATGAGATATTCGGGTTAAAATAGTCATAAAAAGATAAAATAGGTTTTTTAATCTAATAAGACAAAATATCACATCAAAACTATAATCATTATTTTATTTTATTTTTTTTATAAAAGTCAAAAAAATCAAAAAGCTTATCTCTAACGAGGTTTTTTATTCACAAGTTAAAATAGTCAAATAGCTAAAAAATCAAAAAGTCAACCGACATCCCAAACGAACCGTGAAAGGTTTTTAATACTGGGTTTTGCTTCATTTCAGTACAATTTTGTTGGTTTTTGATTTGCAGGTTTGAGGGTTGTTTTTGTGGCTTTTTCTGATGTTCGTGAAATGATTTATGTTGGGAGTTTGACTATGGGTTTGAGGGATTTGCATGTTTTTGGCTTGAGTTCTGTTTGGTTTCGTCTCAGTAGAATTGGGTTTGGTTTTGTTCATTTGGGTAAATTTAAAGTTACTTGAACAGTCATGCAATTGAAGATATCTTATGAATTTTATGTTTTTAATTTTGGATATGTGGAGATTCCACCCTTCTCTGTGAGTGCACTAGTGCTCTGTTCTCATTTAATAACTAATGGTTTCTGTGAATCTATGACTGTCTCCTCTAGAATAACAAGCAAGAAGAAGAAAGAAAGAAGGAAAGAAAGAAAGAAAGAAAGGTAGGGAGGAAGGGAGGGAGGGAGTGAGTGGGTCCGTTGCCGCGGGAAGAAAAATATTTTACGTTTTCATACACTACAAAAGGCACCACACCCTTTGCACTAAAGAGGATTTAGGCTCCTGACAAACACAAAAGGACAAAGGGATTTTTATGAAATTATTAAAAATAATAATTTTTTTTTTAAAATGGAAAAGTATTTAATTATCAGTAGTATTACATGTATCAATTGTTATATCAATTAATATACTAATATATATTATTATTTCAAAATTATGGACCCCACATGTTATACAAACTATAAAGACTCAAATTTTCTAAAATTATGATATATCATGTACGCTAATTAATATATCAATAGGTGAGTATTGTTTTATTCTTTATTTTTTTTAATAAAATCAAAATATTTCAAAACGAGTAAGCAAAATGGTAGGTGCAACTAAGAAAGCATTATCTTGATTCCTTGCTGTCGCTGGTCCGTTCATTTGGGGATGCTTCTTTTTCACACATGATTTATTTTATCAATAATGTTAAAAATACAGAAATAAACATAGCTTGTGTTTGGCAAGGGCTTTTTCAGGCTTTTTTGGCTATTTTAGCCACAAAAAATAAAATAGGCTATTTTAGCCATAACAAACAAAACATCACATCCAACCTATAATCATTACATTCTTCTCTGACAAAAAAAGCCAAAAAAGCTAAAAAGTCAAAAAGTTCTTCCCAAACCAAGCTTTTTAGCCCAGGCTAAAATAGCCAAAAAAGCCAAAAAGCCAAAAAGCCAAGAAATGAGTCTCACATATGGGTCCTACCTATTGTAAGAGAGTTGTATTCCGTTATGTATTTGGTGTGGAAAATTATTTAATAATTCCAGAATGTCACGTGGATATATTTCAAACCAATCATTAATTACTTAACCCGATATTATTCCCTCATTTTCAACATAAATTATGGCCTCTATCCCTCTCTACTAATCAAAATTCGATAGAACACCATGTGTCTATACTCTGAGAATACTGACTAATCACCCATTTAGTTTTTATGCAGATAAACTTACTTTATCTTATTTCATAATATTAATTTCAAAATTTTTAATTCTAAAATTAATTTTTAAACTAAAGATACTGTCGAATCAAATAATTTTATTTGAAAGTTAATTTTCAAACCAAATAATATAATTTGAATGTTGATTTATGAAAAAAAAATGTGCAGTAAGAGTAAAAAAACTCTCATTCATTTGCTATATTTGTCTGAAATTTCCCAATTTCCCCTTCATTCAAAAAACAGAAACAGAGCGTCGGCAGTTTTCAAATCTGTTGTCCGTATGTATTCCCCATTTTTATAGAGGAATTCATGTGGGTGCGCAGGATGAGATCCCCTCCTTGCATCATTTCTTACTTCCAGGGTCATTGGGTCCACATTTAGACCCAATTTTGATAATTCGAGTCGTTCATATTTTAAGATTTGTTTAGTATATCATACCTGTAAAAAATCAAGTTGATCGGATATGAGAAAACATGTGTTCGGAAAATCGAACTAAAAACTATTTTTTAAAAAAATTTAATAAACAATTTTCAGAACACATGTTTTCTGATATTCGATCAACTTGATTTTTTACAGATATGATATACTGAATAAATCTTAAAATATGAACGGTTCGAATTATTAAAATTGGGCATAAAAGTGGGCCCAATGACCTGCAGGTAGGAAATGCGCAAAAAGGGAGTGCAAGGAGGGGATCTTGACTCGCGCAGGATATGAAGCAGCAGTGGTAGAGTTGAGAGAGAGTTTTCATTATGATGACTCATGGTTGAAAAGGAACAACAGTACTCTGTTATTGAAGGCTTTTAAAGGTCACTTTTGTAGCTATGGCGGCGGCGCACTTTAGCAGTGGAAGGAGGATGGTGGATGTGGTGCGCCTGTGGGTATTGGTGTTCACGGTACTGCTACCATGGTGTTATGGTGGCAGAGTCAGCATTTCTAGTCAAACGCTTGATGTTCACAAGTACTTGGAGCGCTTGAACAAGCCTCCCCTCAAATCCATCAAGGTCCTCTTTCCACACCCTTTTCTTCTTCTTCTTCTTCTTCTTCTCTCTCTCTCTCTCTCTCTCTATATATATATATATATATATATGTATTGGTATTACATTGATGTTTCTTGTTAAAAAACAGAGCCCAGATGGAGATATAATAGATTGTGTTCATGTCTCTCACCAGCCAGCTTTGGACCATCCTTTTCTCAAGAACCACACCATTCAGGTAACCTCCTCCTCCTCCTCTCTCTCTCTCTCTGTGCACGTGTGTTGGGTTTCTAATGATGTAAAAAGTGGCCGCTTAGACTGTGTTTTTATAATGGATTTGGGTAGAGATTCGGAAAAAAAAAAAAAATTGTGAATAAAATGTTACTATATTTTATTCTTATTTTCTCCTTTCATTTTTAAATCTCTACTAAAATTTATGATTAAAAAACAACCTTAGGTTTTTTGATAAGGGCCAGATTTAGCATTCATATTCCTATTTATGAAGAAATTGTTTCTGTGACTTGAATTCGAGCCAACAGAGACACTAATTGCAAGCCTTACCATTTGAGCTAACGCTTATCCATCTCTAATGGTGTGCTTGTGGTAATAATAGATGAGGCCAAATTACCACCCAGAAGGGCTATTTGATGTGAACAAGGTGTCCATTCCAAAGTCTAATGAAGGAATTTCAAAGCCACTTACTCAGTTATGGCACTTGAATGGAAAGTGCCCTGAAGGAACTATTCCAATCAGAAGAACAAAAAAGGAGGATGTACTTAGAGCTAGTTCTATCAAGAGTTTTGGAAAGAAGCAACATAGAACCATCCCTGAACCACCGAGGAATGCTCAACCTGACCTCATCAATCAAGGTGGTCACCAGGTACGCCCACTATTACATTTTTTCATTTATAATTAAAAAAAAAAAAAAAAGAATACTTTTTTTCTTCAGTTAATGATTTTTATTAATGTGTTTTGGGTTTTGTTATTTTGGAGTTGTTTTAGCATGCAATAGCTTATGTTGAAGGAGACAAGTTCTATGGAGCAAAGGGAACTATGAATGTTTGGGAACCCAGAATCCAGCAGCCTAATGAATTCAGCTTGTCTCAACTCTGGATCTTGGGAGGTTCTTTTGCTTCAGACCTTAACAGCATTGAAGCTGGTTGGCAGGTACTTTTACATTAATTATGATTGTATTGTAGATTTTCTTGTTATTCTTGCCTTTTTTTTTTCTTATTATAGAGTTAATTACACTTGACATCCTTATATTTTTACCAACAATTCATTTTGGTCATTTTATTTTTATTTGTGACAATTAACCATTTATAATTTAAGGCAATGTCACTTTCCCGTCTATTTGAAGTTAATGAGACTAAAGAAATATGACTTGTGAATCACACATTTTCTCTTCTCATTAGATTAGCATCTCTGTATTTTTTTCTTCAAAATTTCACTTTGTCATTTTGTTTTCACCAAAATTGTAGTTTGGTGCATCTAGTTTTAATTTTTCTCAAAAAAGTTTCACATGTGGGACACACATTAATTTCTTTCAACCTAATTAGTACCAGACAACAAAGATATATTATAATTGGACTGAAATGTAAGAATTAACTGGCAAAATTGAACGTAAATGGGGCGAAGTGTCATATTTGTAAAAGTAAAACGGCGTTAAATGTAATTTATCCTTTTAAATTTTGTATTGCTAGTGGTGCTGTGTATTAAAAAAAAATGATATGGAACTCTAATTTTTAAATTCATTTTTAACACTCACTTATGTGTAAAATAGATGATTTAGATGATTGACTGATGATTGGAGAAAACATGATGAAAGAGTTGTCTAGATATTCTTATAGATTACCACATCATTTAATTTGAAAAGTGGATCTAACTTTTGGATTGTATTACTACTAAAAAAAAAGAGAAGATAAATTATAAATACATTTCTTGAAATTTGCTTAAAATATGAATTATCCTCTGAAAGTCTAAAAATTGCATCTCGTCTTTTGACCTTTCTAATTTCATAACAAAGAGTCTTTTTTATTAATAAATCAACAATTCAATTAATAGTTTTTAATGATATCAGAAATGTATTTTAATTAATAATTTAGATAATTTTTTTATTATAGGAGGGTAGTTATGAACTTTATTTTTTCAGTTAATTTTGTTAAACAAAATTTTTTGGAAGGGCCATTTGTAATTTTTTAAAACGCAGGACAATCCGTATTTTAAACAAGTATGTATTTGTAATTCACCCAAAGAAAAAAAAAAAAAAAAAGTTTAGTCTGGTGATCCAGATTTGGGATCCAGATTTGTGCAATGAATTAGAGTGTATGGTGGAGATTGAATGAGTATATTATGAGATCCATATGTAGAATGAATTTGGATCACATATTGATATATTTGAGTAATTTTTTGGATAAAATTTCTAAATTTGTAGTGTTACTAAAAAAAAATAAAAAATAAATGTATCATTGAGAAATATGACCAACACCATACGCTTTTATTTTTATTTGCACATTTTCTGTGTTTGTCTCTTTTCCCTTTGTGTTGCACTTCCATTCTCATTTTGCTCCCTCTTCTCTGTGAGAAAAAAAAAAACAGGTCAGCCCAGACTTATATGGAGACAACAACACCAGACTTTTCACCTACTGGACTGTGAGTCTTCATTTTTTTCCCCAACATTCTTCTCTCAAGATTAATCTTTTGTTCATAGTTTTACCATATATATATACTCACATTGGTTTAAAACTCACACCATAGGGGGCCCGCACAATTTTTGATAAATCTTTTTTTTTTTTTCTTTTTTTTTTGGAGCTCTTTTAACATTTTTCTATGTTACAAAAAGAAAGGATTCACAAAACCCACTACATGTAAACGAACGAACTGTATCTAATTGCCTAAATAATTTTTGTATTTCAATTTTTCTATATATATATGTTTAAAAGTGAAATAAGTTGATGTGAAAAGTGAAATGGGTAAATGACAGAGTGATGCATATCAAACCACCGGGTGTTACAACCTCCTGTGTTCAGGCTTTGTTCAAATCAACAATGAAATAGCAATGGGGGCCAGCATCTTCCCTACTTCTGCTTATGGTTCTTCCCAATATGATATCAGCTTACTTGTCTGGAAGGTAACATTTTGTATATATATATATATGGTCAATAGACTTTTATATATTACCCACTTCTTTTATTTAAATATTCAAGGAACTTCTATATAAAATAGAGTAAAAACAAATGTTCCAATCTTCCTATCTTATTATAATGGTGTACTTAATTATGGATAGCAGATTACACAATGATGCAGAGAATCTCTGAGATATCTCATATGCTCCTATATCCATTATTTTCTTTTTGTCTATCATTTTTCACTGTCATGTACATGTGTACATATATGATTGTAGCGGGGCCTGAGGCAGTGCGTGTGCCTAGCAATAGGAACTAGTTATTATTTAATTTTTTAGATAAATTATATTCACCTTTTCGAAATTTAGAAACAAAAATAGTTAAAGCAAAGGCATATTAGTGGTTTATATTTTTTAAAAATACCACAGCCATCACATCATTATTATTATAAATTTTGTATAAAAATTAGGTAAGAACAGAGTTTTAGTATAGAAAAAAGTTAGGGATGCAAGACAGCTAGAAAATGAAATGTATGGTGCACATTCAAATATAGTGTGATGTGAGTTATGTCCAGAATGAACTTAGTCCTCTCATTTTAATTTCTTAGTCATTTTTTTTATGAAAAAATAAGTAAAATGTTTGTGTGGCAATGATCCATATTTGTCGCTAACTGACATTTCTCATGTTTTAAAAAACACGAACATAAAAATGGTAAGTTTCACTAGGTAGACCTACAACTAATAAGTTAAAGAAAAAAGAGTAAGACCCCTAGTGGGGGTGACCCCCATCATCCCCACTGAATGATGATTGGCCCATTTTTGTTTTGTTTTTTTTTTTTGGTCTTCCTTTCATTGCCCCCCACGTGGATGTGGGGGTGCTGGGAGTCACCCCCACTGGGCGTTTGGAGCACTGTTGTAAGTTAAAACACAAATAAAACTTTCTCCTTGAAATAACTTCACTTTTCGGACTACTTTGTCTTTACTTTTCCTTATCCCTAACATTTCTTCTTTTGAACATCATTTTGATTTTGTTAATAATGGGTGTTGTTATTTGGTAGGACCAAAAAGAGGGTAACTGGTGGATGCAATTTGGGAATGAGTATGTATTGGGTTATTGGCCAGCCTTCTTGTTTTCGTACCTTGCGGATAGTGCATCAATGATTGAGTGGGGAGGAGAGGTGGTGAACTCAGCATCAGATGGGCAACACACCACCACCCAAATGGGCAGTGGCCATTTCCCTGAAGAAGGGTTTGGCAAAGCTAGTTACTTCAGAAACATCCTGATTGTAGATGGTTCCAACAATCTAAGAGCTCCTAAAGATGTTGGCACTTTCACTGAGCAATCCAATTGCTATGATGTTCAAATTGGGAATAATGGTGATTGGGGCAACTACTTTTACTATGGTGGTCCTGGTAGAAACCCTAATTGTCCATGACCAAAGTGAAATAAAAAAAATAAAGTTGCTCTCTTTCTTATTCCATTCGTGTGAACATTCAAGGTGTCCAATTGACCACCTGTATGTTGATTTGTTTACTTCACTATTGTACACCCTTTGTTTAGGCTAGGCTAGTATACCATAAATAGTAACAACATTTGCATTTTAGTATCATCTGATATGGTAATTTACATGACACTATCACATTACTTGATGAGCTTTATTTCTTATGTATATTTTACTTTGCAAGTGATATAGTGTCATGTAAAACAGTCACGCATATGATATGATACTCTAATGTGGTGTTGAAATGTGATCACATTAGCATTATTCTGGTATGAAAACATGTGAATCTTGTTGGAAGTTTTAATTTTCTTTAGGATCTCCATATGAAAAGTTGGAAGCAGAGAGGTGCTCAAAGTTTCTTCAAATCAAAAGAAATAGTTATCTTTTCATGCTTCATATGTAATTACTTTTATCCTCATCATTTTGGAGTAAGTAGGTTATTTTGAATTTGGTGAATTAGAATATTCTTATGCTGGGCCTAGAAGCATAGTGTGAGATGTTGCTGTGTACAAAATGTAGTCTTTCTAATTTGTGGGACAATTTGATGGCTTTTATGTAGTCTATTGATTTTGTTTTTGAGCTAGTGAAATGGATTTCTATTAAGTGGATTATTTTAGTAAAGATGCATGAAGCTCATATATTTCACAACCCCCAAAAAAAGAAGTAACATAAAAATTTAAAATTTAAAAAAAGTCAAAAAAACAAAACAAAAAACAGAAAACAGAAAACAACAAAAAAAAATAATAATAATAATAATAAAAAATTACAAGCCTGTTTGGTAATCATTTCGTTTTCAGTTTATATTTATAAAAATTTAAAAAACTGTCATTAAAACTTGTTTGATAATTTTTTTGATTTATAAATGGTTGTCTCAGTTTATAAATTTGAAGAAAAAACGTAAACTCAAAAAATGAGTTCGCGTTGGTTTTTAAACAGAAATTTAAAAATTTGACTAACAATTTTTTTTAAAATATTTTTTTAAAATATTTTTTTCAAATAATTTTTTTTCAATTAATTTTTTTCAATTAATTTTTTTTTTCAATTATAATATGTATGATCCCATTGTCATAAATAATAAAAAATAAATATAAATATTTTAGGCCTGAAAAAATATATTTTTTAGTTTATGTTTTTAAAATTTTTCAAATATTTTGTTCAAACCAAACACACTTGTAGTTTGTGTTTTTCTAAATATAAAAGAAAACCAATTTATAAAATTTTTGTAAATATAAACAAAAAACGTAAATGTTACCAAACGTTACCAGTATTCACAATTTTTTTAAAAACTTTTCTAGTATCCACACAAAATTTGTTGAATATAATTACTAAAATATAAAGAAGTCGTTACAAAGACTGAAAAAAATAAATTTTGATTTTGTTGCTTTGTTATTTAGCAAAATTCAATTTACAAGAAATTAAAAGTAAAACAAAATATAAAGTTATAATACCAAAAATAATTTATCCAAATGCAGCAAAGCGATTTCTCATTTCTTGGCAAAGCACAAAGGAGAAAAATTTTGGAATGTCATTGTTGATGTATTGTTGATAGTGGGCTCGCTCTCTTAATTCTTTCAGAGTCATTTCTCATTTTATGGCAATTTTGGAATGCCATTGTTGATGTATTTGTTGATAGTGGGCCCTCTCTTATTTCTTTCAGTTGCTAAGAAGAAGAAAAATTTCGGCCTTTACTTTTGGTTTGGGCCCTTTTCGGCCTTTGGTTTGGGCATTTCTAGTCATATTTTAATGTTGGATTATGTATAAGTGCAAAAATATATGGGGTCCTAATTTTGGGCTATATTTTGAGGGCTCAAAGCGATTATTTTGTTGGCTTATGCCCAGAGTTGGTCCTAGGTCTCGTACCCTTGTCAAAAAGCGTAAATTTTTAAGTAAAAATTAAGAGGTGGTTTGGTAACATAGAAATAAACAGTTTATTTGCTTATTTGTTATAAGTTATTACATTATTTATATATATTTTTTATAAAAAGTTAAAAAATTATTAAATAAACAAATTCCATACCAACTTTAAGTAACTTTAATTTTGTCGCAATTAAGTGTATTGATGAACGTCCCTAAAAGTTGATGTGGCCTTTATTTTTTTTCCTTTACGTTGTGTTTGGTTGTCGCAATTAAGTTTATTTTTTTTTCATTTCACCTAGTTTCACATACATTTTTCCTTTCCCTTTTCAAATCCCTCCACAAATCTCCCAACCAAACACCGCATTAGTATTTCAATTTTAAAACAAACACTTTTATTTTACATGCACATTTTTTAAATAAAATTTATATATTTGAAATTGACTTGTTGAGATCCAACAACAAAAAAAAAAAAGACTGTACTATTGAATATAGAATTATGTTAAAAAATAATAATAATTTTTTTTAATAATGAGTTACTATGGGTGTGTTTGGTAACGTTTACGTTTTCAGTTTATATTTACAAAAATTTTATAAACTGATTTTTGTTTATTTTTTGTTTATTTTTAGAAAAACATAAACTACAAACGCGTTTGGTAATTGACAAAATGTTTAAAAAAATTTAAAAATATAAAAAAGAGTGAGAAATGGCAAGTGGTAGCAAGTGGCAAGTGGTGATGGTGGGTGGTGGGTAGCTGGTGGTGGTGGGTGGTGGCGGTGGGTGGTGGTGGCGGTGGGTGGGTGGGTGACGGTGGCGGGTGGTGGGTGGTAGTGAGTGGGAGGTGGTGGTGGCGGGTGGTGGTGGCAGGTGGGTGGCGGATGGCGGATGGCGGGTGGTGGTGGGTGGCGGATAGGTGGCAAGTGGTGGGTGGTGGGTGGTGAGTGACCGATGGCGGGTGGTGGTGGTGGTGAGTGGGTGGGTGGGTGACGGTAGTGAGTGGTTGGTGGTGGTGGTGGTGGTGGCGGGTGGGTGGCGGATGGCTGGTAGTAGTGGGTGGTAGCGAGTGGGTGGGTGACGGTGGCGGGTGATGGGTGGTGCCGGGTGGTGGGTGGCGGGTGGTGATAGTGGTGGCGGCGGGTGGTAGGTGGTGGTAGCAAGTGGATGGCGGGTGGTGGCGGTGGTGGTGGTGGGTGGGTGGGTGACGGTGACGGGTAGTAGGTGGTAGCGAGTGGGTGGTGGTGGTGGTGGTGGTGGTGGGTGGTAGTGGCAGGTGGTGATGGTGGTGGGTGGGTGGGTGACGATGACGGTGACGGTGACGGTGGCGGGTGGTAAGTAGTAGCAAGTGGGTGGTGGTGGTGAGTGGTGGGTGGTGGTGACAGGTGGGTGGGTGGTGGGTGGGGGGGGTGATGGTGGGTGGTGGTGGCGGGTGGGTGGCAGGTGGCTGCTGGTAGTGGGTGGCTGGTGGTGGCAGGTGGTGAATGGTGGTGGCAGGTGGGTGGTGAGTGGTGGTGGCAAGTAAGTGGCGGGCAGTGAATGGTAGTGGCAGGTGGTAGGTGGTAGGTGGTGGCGGTTGGATGATAGGTGGGTGGTGGTGGTGGTGGTGGTAGTGGTAGTGGTGGTAGTGGCGGCGATGGTGGGTGGTGGTGGCGAGTGGGTGGCAGGTGGCTGGTGGCTAGTGGTGGCGGGTGGTGGCTGGTGGTAGTAGGTGGTGGTGAGTGGCGGTGGCAAGTGGTGGTGGAGGATGGGTGGTGGGTGGTGGTAGCGGAAGACGGTGGTGGAAAATGGTGGTGAGTGGTGGCTAATGTTGGGTGATAAAAAAAAAAAAAATTGAAAACTCAAAATGGAAACACATTTTTTGTGTTTTCATTTTTTGGCCAAATTTATAAACTGAGACCACTGATTTATAAATCAAAAATTTTACCAAACAAATTTTTATTTAAATTTTTAAAATTTTTATAAATATAAACAGAAAACTGAAAACGTAAATGTTACCAAACGGCACATATGCTTTTGGGGTTGGGGGTTACTGCTATGACTTAAGCGGCAATAGCTGCGCTTCACTACATTGTCGTTTTGTTGCATCCATCCATCCAACATTTTCTTTTCTATTTCAAATTTCAATTGGCTTTTTCTTTCTCAAAATCCTTTTCTTTTTCGTTGCCCTTTTAACTCCCTTTGCTACAAATAATATATATAATTTATACAGAATTTTTTTATAGTGAAGTACTTTAATGTGAGCCTTTATTTTAAAATAAAATATTTATGAAGATAATTTTTATTTATAAAAATGGTATTCTCACATTATTCTTTTGTTATTTTTCTAATAATATTTATAAAAAATCATTTAAGAAAATACTATTATGTGCATCCTTAAAAGGTGCATATGTTTTGCATTTTATAATAATACCACAAAAATTCATCTTTTACCACAAAATAACATAAATTTTCTAACCACAAAAAATAAAACCTTTTGCTCACCACCAAAAAAAAAAAAAAAATCATAATTTTTATTGGAAAATATTATAATTTTCTTACAACATGTCTTTTTTAGGGGTTCGTGGAGTAACCTTTCTCATTGATTCGAAATTGAAGATTCTCAATGCATGGTTTTTCAATTGATAGATCAATCTTGGTTCTTAAAATAGATAAATTATTTTACAGTTTGGTATGTGATTTTATAATTATAGTTCTGATTTGGAGCAAGACTAGACCGTTTAGATACATACATACATACATATATAGACACATACATGCATTGAGAATCTTCAATTTCAAATTAATGAGAAAGGTTACTCCATGAACCCCTAAAAAAGACATATTGCAAGAAAATTATAATTTTTTCTACTAAAAATTATGAATTTTTTATTTTTTATTTTTTATTTTTTTTGTGGTGAACAAAAAGTTTTATTTTTTGTGGTTAGAAAAATTATGTTATTTTGTGGTAAAAGATGAATTTTTGTGGTGTTATTATGAAATGCATAACATATGTACCTTTTAAGGATGCACATAATAGTATTTTCTTAAATTAATTTTTTTTATAAATATTAAATAAAGGCTCACATTAAAGTACTTCACTACAAAATTTTTCGTATAAATTGTATATATATATATATATTATTTGGAGTAAAGGGAGTTAAAAGGAGAAAGAAAAAGAAAAGGGTTTTGAGAGAGAACAAGCCAATTGAAATTTGAAATAGAAAAGAAAGAGTTGGATGGATGGACAACGTAGTGAGGCGCAACAGTTGTTGCTATGATTAATCACAGTAGTAACCCCCAACCCATCCTTTTGGGACCAAAATTATTTTCTAAAAAATCAAATTTTAGAGGTACGAAATTGTATTATCGCTAAAAGTGCACTTTTAGCGATATTTTTAAGTTTTGCTGCTAAAAGTATTTTCTTTTGACTTGTTAAGACGATTTTCCCCCAATGACAGAAATTGATCTCTCAATATTTTTTGTAATAATTTTTTTACTTTTGAGAACGAAAAAGTTTGATTTTTAAAACTCTTATATGTTGTAGGGTATATTTTTATTTAAAATATTTAAATTATCATTAATTTCATTGTATACATTTTTTGTATAAAATTTACGTTTTTGAAATATGATTGTCAACATTTGTCAATCCAAATTTATATTAAATATAAAATAATGTGAAAAATATATATATATTTTTTGGTTGACATTTTCCTCCAAACACAAGCCACTATTGCAAAATTCCTTATAGCTACATTCACAAATATAACTTTAGTTGATGCAATATAATTTACTTGTGTTATGGTTATTTGTTTGTGATGTAATATAATTTTTTATTTTCTAACTGGAGAAATCTTTAGTTTTTGTTGTATCCGTATCTGTCATGGTTTATTAGTTTTGTAATCAAAATGTTAATTGTCGTTGAAAATTCTTGGTTTTAAGAAATCACACAATTAAAAGGTCAAGGGTTCGAATATTCTTACTTGCATATAGATCTTATTCTATGTCTATTTGTTTAAGATTTCTTTCATGCATTGAGATTTTTTTTGTATTAATTATATGTTATCTTTGATATTCCCAATCCTTGTAATTCCTTGTAATAGCATAAATTAATAACCATAAGAATCAATAACACAATTATGAAAATTGTCACTATATGAAAGTTGAGAAATTTTTTTTGTTTCAAAACTAATAAAATTGTGAGCTTTGCAATTGAAAATTTTTCTCAATTTTCAAAATAGAAAATTTTTTAAATTTGAATATTAATTTAATTTTTTATTATAATTTTATCATTTATTAATGAGGCTACACACAAGTTCTAATTTTTGAACTTATACTCCATTAAGTGCTAACTAAGATTTTTTAGACTTTCAAATCCCATTAAATTTTTAATAGTCGGAATTGCCATTCAAACAATAATTATTCATCATTTATGATTATCTATAAAGAAACATGATAATTTTATATTTATTTTGATTTTCAAAACTTTAAAACATCAACTTTCAAATTGAAAAAACGAAAAAAAAAAATAATTATGTGCTAAAAGAAAAAAAACCTAATATGTTTTTTTTGAAAAATTGAAAAAACTGAATTATTTTTTTGTGCAAAATTAAAAATTTTGTGTCTATAAAGGAGAATAATGATGAAACAGTGATATGAAAAATTGAAATAAAAAATAAATAAAAACTTTAAAATAAATAAAATGATAATATTCTCAGTTTTAAAATTGAAAAAAACTGATAATGTTATCGATTTTATTGGATAGTTGAATCAAACCAACAAGTAGAAGGGCAAAAAAGTTTAATCTCATACTCTGTTTGTTTTTCATTAGTTAGTGAAACAATTATTTGAAACATTACTATGCAAAATTGATAATGTTCTTAATTTTAAAAATTAGAAGAAACTGACAATATTCTTAGTTTTACTAAATAGGATTTATTAATTCAAAAAATCTTAAATAGGACCTGAGCTACCATAATATTTGTAAATATATTTTTAGGTAGTTAACTCTTTATTAATGTATTATATTAAAATGAAACCCAACAAATAACAAGCACAATGAAAATTAAAGATAATAATTGTGTACAATATTTGATAAAATCCAATTTGAAACTATTATAAAAATTATTGTAATGCAAATAATTCGGAGTTATGATTCTTTATAATTTTGAGGGTGGAAACTATTGAAATTTTGGAGGTATACTTTAATTTAAAATTATCTTACTAATTCTAATATAATATACATACTTTTTAAATTTTTTGAGTCCCCTGGATCCATCCTTGTACATACATATATTATGTTATGTTATCACACATAATTCTTACACTCCATTCTGAGAAATGAAAAGGATTGATAAAAAATTGCTCTTTTTCTCATGTTTGATTTATAAGTTAAGTAAGAAATTGTGAAAAAGAGGATTCCTTACTAAGCTTATTTCATTTCTCATCAAAAGTGATAAGATTTGGTGAGAAACTAATTGATTAGTTATAAAATATTTATAATACTAAAAATTTCCCTTAAAATACAATGGAAGAAAAAAAAAAATCACTCATATCTTTCGTTCTTTCTCAACCGTCCAAACATGATAGTGAAAAAAACACAATCATTTATTTTATTTTCTCCCTTACATGAGAGACCACAACGATTTTTCTTTTCTTTTCTTTTCTCTCACTCCAATCCAAACGGAGTGTTAACTCAAAGCACTCACTAATAATTTTAAATTGTACACAAACATAAAGGTATAGGGGTCCAAAATTAATAGTAATAATAGTACCACTTAGAGAGGCAAAACTATGCTAGTCAGTCAATAATCTGAGGGCCATAGAGTGAGTGATCGTGTGAGAGTAGAGCAAGCGGTTCAAGCGAAGAATGTAGTAGTAAAAATGGGCAATATCTCTCCAAATCTCTAAAAGTTCTCTTCTCAAACTTTGAGATAAGTCTTGTTTATAGGCTTTTCCTTGTTACTGAATATACCAAGTGGCTGAATAGAGTGATGACACATGTCCTTGAGGATCACTCGAAATATTCCTATCCTGACCGCCAAGCTTTGGTGGACACATGTCCCTTGGTATGTGTTGCTTTTGGTTTGTACCTTGAAAGGTGCCGTTATTAGTACTTTCCTCAGAAGGTGTCATTTTTTGGTACCTTTCTCGATGGTACTCAATACGACATTTCCTTACTTAGTATAGTTTGCCAAAACATACTTTCTCAGGAGTTGTAGCATGCTAAAAGCCATGTTTGTATCCACCTTAATGACTCTTCTACTTTTAACTACCTAACTCCAAGCTCACAGCTTCTCAAGGCGTAGGCCACATCGAGGCTTGGACGCAACCACGCCATCTTTTGTATTAAGCCTAAGGGGGCTTCCTTGGTCCTATAAGCTTTGAGACTTGTTATTAATGCCGAACTAGTGGGCTTTGGGGCTTATTATCCGCTTCAAGCATCAGTCTCTATTTGTACAAAGAGGAGGCTTCTCTCGAAGGCTACTATCACCTCAGAGAGTCTTGCCTTAGATAGTAATTCCTGAGGCTACAATCACCTCAAATACTCTTTCTTCGAGAGGGAACGTCTCAGATATTAGGCTGCGGTAGGTCCTACCTCTGATAGTTGCCTCAAATACTTCCACCCTGGATGGCCTATTTGGATCCATCGGGTCGATCCTCATTTGACTCTCTTGTTGACCCACTTTTCTTGGGCTTTGGCTCATGTCCATTTAATCATCATTATTTTTGTAGCGATCCCAGTTTTGCCACTTCGCTGAGTATGGCGAGGATAGAGCTGCCTGGTCAGCTCGGGGGGGTCTAGGGGCAGCGCCTCCAAAGCAAAAATGCAAAATGCATTAGAAGTTGCTTGTTCGCTCTAGCGGTTGTTTATGCGCTCGAGCGGAGAATGTTTGGTTCCAAAAGTTTGACCTGTCTGCAAAAGTACTGGGAAAGTGTAGTTGACGCTCGAGTGGGGCTTTCCATGCTCGAGTGGACCATGTTATATCAGTTCGTGAATCTGATATTTCAGATCACTTTTGTATATCTCTCTCTCTAAAAAAATTTCCTCTCCCTTCTCTTTACTTTTCCCTACGCCAAATTAGATCAAAACCTTGATTTCTCAAGATCCATTAGAGTTCTGCCATAGGTTTTTCATCAAAGTTGGTTAA
Organism: Camellia sinensis; assembly: GCF_055761805.1. Lineage (NCBI taxonomy): Eukaryota > Viridiplantae > Streptophyta > Magnoliopsida > Ericales > Theaceae > Camellia > Camellia sinensis. The sequence goes on along the minus strand of NC_138962.1, from coordinate 173,051,455 downwards.
CTTCTCAAGGGCTTCGTTGTGTACGGTGAAGATTGAGTTTCGACACCATTGATTTTGGGGGTTTCATCTCATTTCTTCTTCAAAACTTGAGGTAGGGATTTTCTTAGAGTTATATATATATATATTTGCAAGATCTATATGATTTTCGAAATCATCTTTCGATAGCTTTGAAAATTGATTGTTGATTTAAGAAGTTGAGCGATTTTGAAAGAGGGTTTATCTCTTGTTCTTTTAAAATGATCTTATGGGTTTTGATCTTCGTTGATTGAAGAAAAGATGATTTTGGAAAGTTTTTTTTCAAAGGATTTGAGTTGTATAGTTTTGGTGAGAAAACCTAGAATTTGGGGATTTTTTAAAAGAGATTGAAAATCCATGAATGATATTATTGTATTTATTTTGTGTGTCAAAATAAATGGATGTTTGAAAATTTTCTTATTTATATTTATATAAATAATGAATTTCAGGGAATATGAGAATTGTTGTTTATTTTTGAAATTATTGTTCAAAACGTTAAAATAGTCTTGAAATGACTAATTGTTGAGGATACTTGAGAAGAGGGAATTGTGTTATTCCTTGGATGATGAATTAGAATAAAAGTATTTATATTTATCTTGTGTTATTGGTATAGCAATTCATTTGATTACATTAAACTTTGAAACTTGATTTGAAAACTTTCATTGAGAAAAGAATGTTGAGAAATAAGTTTTCATAAAATGGTTTTGGAATAAATACGTTGGCAAGTCTTAATAGGTGGTGTAGATGATATTGAACAAGTTGGCCTGATAGTCCGGGGTGAAAGACCGAAAACCTGCGCGGATAGGTGTCGAGCTGTGACAACCCTCACCTCCAATTAGTGCTAATCTGTGATTAAACATGATAAGTAACTGAAAAGAATGAATTCTTGAACTGATTGCATAAGTGTATTGTTTTGGATGCATTTTTATCTGTTTGTAATTTATCGATCTGTTCGTGTTTTTATTTCGAACTGCGAATTGAAGGTCTTATCGGTGATCGAATCAGAAATTGATTAGTATTTTATGCTAATTAGGATTCATGTGATTTTATGGTAGGTTTAATTGAAATTTGATTTGGAATGATTAAATTAGATTAAATAATGTTAAACTATTGAATCAAAGTTAATTACACTTTTGCCATACTAGTGGGCCACTTTGTTAATACATGTTTGGAGCTTAATTCATTTTTGTTACACCATCTTCTCCATTTGAGACTAAAGCCGAATGAGAGAGGGCGAGTAGGAGAATTGATTTCAACAAGACTTTTAGCTTGGAGACTTGGAGAAATTGTAGATGATTTGCAAAAATTGGGCTTCCATACCTAGAATTCAAGACTTAAGGTAGGGAAATCATTTTCTTAATTGTGAATTCAAGTTGTATCTTGCATGGATCATGGAATTTGGTGATTAGAGTCAAGAATTGACTTGAAGAGTTGATTTGAGTAGCTAATTCATGCATCCATGTGCATATTCTTGAATTTTAAGGTTGTTTTTATGAGAATTTTCTCTTGCATGTTCATATTTTGGTAGAGGTCCATGAATTCACCATGTTCCTGAGCTAAATCTTACATTTGATCATGTTTGGAACATTAGAGTTCTTGGGAACTCATGCATGTGTAATTTTTGCATTGTTCATCATGTTACATTTGTTTTTGGAGTTCAATTGGCTTCCTCTTGGGCTTGATTTCATAAATTGATCTTTGAAACATGTTGTAATATGAGTGTTCAAGTGTTTTCCAGAAAATTAGCCTAAAGGAATCGAGTTTGAAGTTATAGAAGTTGAGTTTTGTGCTTGTGGATCAATCTGGAAATTCCAGATTTTGGATCCATGCTCGAGCAAAGGACTTCACGCTCGAGCGTACACTCTGAGTACATGTACTTTTGCTCGAGCGTAGGAATTTACGCTCGAGCGTGAAATGCATATGCCTAGGAGTTCATGTGTTTTGCAATCCGCTTGAGCAAGAGAATTCACGCTCGAGCGAGGACTTGAGTCTCACAATCAAGCGGAGGTCGAGCGTGAAAATCGTGCATCCAGTACTTTTTTATGGGTTTGTAGTCCGCTCGAGCGATGTAATTCACGCTCGAGCGGAGCTCCTTTGTCTGCATGTCCGCTCGAGCATAGATGTCACGACCCAAACCCGGCCCTATGGGTTTAGCACCGTAACCGGCCAGTAATCCGAGATTACCGAAGGCCTGCTTAACAGTAATACAGTAAAACAGAGTACAGGGCCTGGCGGAAGCCAATATAGTAAATGAATAATGTCCATTGAGCTGTGACAATCTGTATGCCAAAAAGATTTTTCATGCATTCATACACACAAACAGTACAGTCTATACAGAATTTACAGTCACACAGTACAGGGACCTAATCCCTTGATAACAGTACAGTTAACATTCAGTCTATACAATCCATTGACAGTACAGAAGGGGAATTCCTAAAACACCCCTAAGCCTTAGCAGATAGGCTCGGAACCTCGCAGTGAGGCACATAGGCTGGCTTGACAAAACTGGAGTCTAACCCACGCTCCTAGCCGCGGTCTGGTGCCTGTACACCTACATATATATATAAACAGTGAGCTAAAGCCCAGTGAATAACATAATGCGTAAAGAGGTTATGAATGAAATGTCCTTACAGTAATGAAATCAGTTCATTAAACAATACTTCAGTCTTTCAGTCAGAACAGTTATTCAGTCATATGTGGTACATCCATTAGCATAGCAGTAAACAGTAGGTCTTAAAGACCGAACAGTAATGATGGCCATCAGTCAGTAAACAGTAGTGGTTCCGCGAGGGAACCGACAGAGATCTCTGTAACAGTAACAGTAACAGTAGATGCCAAGGATGCCACAGTACAGTTTGGAATATAGGACATACATTCATTCAGTAAACAATATCAGTTCAATAAACAGTTCAGTTCAGTATTCAGAAGATAATCATTTGAACATATCTTTACACAATTGTTATTCACAGAGTTCGGGCTACAGTAAGCTAGAGCGTGTCTCCCCAGTCACCAACCCTACACAGTTAACAGATTGAACACACTAAGCTACACAGTTGGGAAAGATAACAATCGAATCCCTAATGCCTCGGTGTGTTCTACATCTATATCCTCAATAAGATGTCTTAAACTAGGCCTAAGAATGCCTAGAATGAGATGAGGATGCAAAGATGCACATTTAAAAGCAGTTTCAGAAAAACAGAATCCCGTTCGAGCGCAAGTTTCCCCGCTCGAGCGGTCATGCAACAAAAGTACACGCTTGAGCGTAAACTTTCTCGCTCGAGCGTACTGTAAAAGTACTGGATGGGTGAAATCTCTGCTCGACGCCCGCTCGAGCTTGAGACATGACTCCGTTCGAGCGCCCAGTCCTCCGCTCGAGCGGACTGTAAAACAGTGCAGAGAGATGCTGGATGCTCGGATTCCACGCTCGAGCGGCATTTCCCCCGCTCGAGCGGAAGTGCGAAATCTGGAAAACCCAGATTGCACCTCCAAGTTCAAACTCAAGTTGTTAACAACTCAAAACCGATCCTCTTGGGCTCATTTTCTGGAAAACTCTTATAAACATATAGAATATCATAGTTCAAAGCTCAATTTGAGAAATCAAAGCCCAATGGTGTTTAATTCAAACCCAATTTCAAACCATTATCCAAGAACAATCCTCAAACATGACATGCATGCTCTTAAATCATTTTCAAAGCTTTAATGCTGTTTCAAAAGAGCTCAAACCTTCAAAAACAAGATGAACTCATGGAGTATGACCAAAAGATGGACATGCATGTGAGGTATTATGAACTACAACCTCAAAACTTCAATATATGTACATGCATGCAACAATCAAGCTACAACTCAACATCTAAACCATGTTTTGGCTCTACTCTCCATCAATTATGACATGAACCATGCAAGAATCAACTTAAAACATGAACAAGAAGACAATGGAGCTACCTTTAGTCTTGTAGTTCAAGAAGGGAGCTCAAATATGCAATCTCCTCAACAATTTCTTCAATTTCCAAACAATTCACAAGCAAAATTGAGATGAAATCAACTCCTCAAGTCTCTCTCTCTCTCTCTAAAGTCGGCTAGAGCACCAAACAAGGCTGAGGAAATGTTGTTTTTTGGCTCAAGTATAATGAGCTCAAGGTGTAGAGGTAGTGGCCCACTCAAGGGCAAAACGGTAATTAAGTTCAACTCTTTAATTAGCTTATTTTAATCTAATTTAATCATACCTAATCAGTTTCCAGATAAATATACCATAAAATCATATTAATTATGACGATCATAAAACATTAATCAATTCCGGATTCGGCCGCTGATAAGGCCTTCAATTAGCAGTTTAAACATAAAACATGAACAGATCAAACAAACAGTCAACAGATAAAATGCAATTCAAACAGATGTATTCATTCCATTCAGTTTCAATTTCGATCAGTCAGTAAACAGTACTTTTAATCAGTTCCATTATCAGTCATGATCAATTCAGTTTAACGGTAATCGATGGTTATCGGCAATCAATCAGTCATTAATCGGTAAACAGTATGAGGGTTGTTACAGTCTCCCCTCCTTATAAAGAGTTTAGTCCTCTAAACTCGAGTTACCTTCATTCTGGAAGAAAACAGGGTTCAGTGGAAATAGTTCGGGATATCTTTTAACCATGTCATCTTCCATTTCCCAAGTGGCATACATGCCACCATGGTTCTGCCAGTCAACTTTTACCAATGGGATCTCTTTGTTTCGCAGTTTCTTGATCCGTCTGTTCACAATTTGTATAGGCCGTTCCTCGTAAGTGTAGTTATCACTCAGCACTACATGAGTAGGCTCTATTACATGGAAGGGATCCCGGAGGTAGTCTCTCAACATGGAAATGTGGAAGACGTTATGCATATGCTCCATTTCAGGAGGAAGCGCAACTTGATACGCCACCGGATTAATTTTCTCAATAATCTCATACGGTCCGACGTATCTTGGTGCTAACTTGTCCTTGACTCCAAAACGAGTCTGGCCTTTCATTGGTGTCACTTTCACAAAAACGTGATCACCCACTTCATACTCTCTGTCTCGTCTTCTGACGTCAGCATAACTCTTTTGTCGGCTCTGTGCAGTTTTCAATCTCTGTTGTATTAGTTTCACTTTCTCAGTTGTCTCATAAACAATCTCGGGCCCAAGTAAAGGCCCATCTCCAACTTCTGCCCAGCAAATTGGAGATCTACATTTTCTGCCATACAATGCCTCGAAAGGCGCATACCAATGCTCGAATGGTAGCTATTGTTGTAGGCGAATTCGACTAATGGCAGATGACTTTCCCAATCTCCCTGAAAATCAAGGATACACATTCTCAGTAAATCCTCCAGAGTTTGGATGGTCTTTTCTGACTGTCCATCTGTCTGAGGATGATAGGCACTACTCAGCCTCAATTCAGTACCCAATGTAGTCTGTAGACTCTGCCAAAACCTCGATGTAAACTTCGAATCCCTGTCAGAAACAATAGACACAGGCACTCCATGCAGTCTCACAATTTCATCAATATAGATAACAGCCAATTTGTCCGCATTATAAATGGTTTTGACAGGTAAGAAGTGAGCAGATTTAGTCAGTCTATCAACAATAACCCAAATTGAATCCATACCTTTTCTGGAACGAGGCAATCCTACAATAAAATCCATCGTGATATGCTCCCATTTCCATTCTGGTATGGATAGGGGTTGCAATAATCTGGCAGGTCGTTGATGTTCAGCTTTGACTTGTTGGCAATGAAGACATTTGGACACAAAGTCAGCAATTTCCTTCTTCATTCCCTGCCACCAGAAATTCTGTTTCAGATCTTGGTACATTTTCGTATTCCCCGGGTGGGTAGATAATTTCGAATTGTGGCCTTCTTGCAGAACTCTTCTTTTCAGTTCAGTATCGTTTGGTACACACAGTCTTTCATGAAATTTCAGTACATTGTTCTCAAATTTGAATCCCGGTCTCGGTTTAGATTCTCTTTCTTCGATGATCTTCTTCAAGAAGTCATCCAGTTGCTGTTTCTCTTTAATCTCTTCAATCAGTGCCGGTTGAGCAGAAATAGCAGCTAAGGTTCCACTTTGTTCTCGTAAAACAATTTCAATTTTAGATTTTTCAAGGTCACAAAGCAACTCTTTCTGTCCTGTGAGCAAACATGCTAAGTTTCCAATCGATTTCTGGCTCAATGCATCAGCAACGGTATTGGCTTTTCCCGGATGGTACAGTATCTGTAGATCATAATCCTTAATCAGTTCTAGCCATCTCCGTTGTCTCATGTTCAGTTCTTTCTGTGTGAAGAAATATTTTAAACTCTTGTGATCAGTGTATACTTCACATGTCACCCCGTACAGATAGTGACGCCAGATTTTCAGTGCAAATACTACGGCAGCAAGTTCCAGATCATGGGTCGGGTAGTTCTTTTCATGCGGTCTCAGTTGACGGGAAGCATAGGCAATTACTCTCTCATTCTGCATTAAAACACATCCCAAACCCTTATGAGAAGCATCACTAAATACAGTATAACCGTCCGTACCTGAAGGTAAGGTAAGAACCGGTGCAGTCACTAAACGAGTTTTCAACTCCTGGAAAGCAGATTCTCTTTGATCAATCCAGTCAAATGATGTCCCCTTTTGAGTTAACTGAGTCAATGGTAGGGCAATTTTGGAGAAATCTTTGACAAATCTTCTGTAATATCCAGCCAAACCTAAAAAGCTTCGGACTTCAGTTACATTTGTTGGTCTAGGCCAGTTCACTACAGCTTCAATTTTCTGCGGATCTACAGAAATTCCATTTTTGCTAACAACATGCCCCAAAAACATAACATGGTCAAGCCAAAATTCACATTTAGACAGTTTAGCATACAGTTTCTGTTCTCTTAGGGTCTGTAGGGCAAGTCTCAGATGATGCTCATGTTCTTCTATACTTTTGGAGTAAATCAATATGTCATCAATAAATACAACAATAAAATTGTCAAGGTACGGTTTAAAAATTCTGTTCATGAGGTCCATAAAAGCAGCAGGTGCGTTCGTGACTCCAAAAGGCATAACCAAAAATTCATAATGGCCATACCTCGTTCTAAAAACGGTTTTATCAATGTCTTCCGGTTTAACCTTCAGTTGATGATATCCCGATCTAAGATCAATCTTAGAAAACACTTGTGCACCCTGTAACTGATCAAATAAGTCATCAATGCGCGGTAATGGGTATTTATTTTTCACAGTTACCTTATTCAGTTCACGGTAGTCTATATACAATCTCAATGAGCCATCTTTCTTCTTTACAAACAAAACAGGAGCACCCCATGGTGAAGTGCTAGGCCTGATGAACTTCTTATCCAGCAGTTCCTGCAGTTGCACTTTCAGTTCTTTCAGTTCAGTTGGGGCCATTCGGTAAGGAGCTTTAGAAACTGGCTGTGTTCCGGGAATCACATCCACGGTGAATTCGATCTCCCTGTCAATCAAATCCCCTGGAAAATTCTCTGGAAAAACGTCTGGGAATTCTCTGACTATAGGAATACAGTTTATATTAGTATTAACATCAGTAGATACAGTCAATACAGAACACAGATATCCTTTACATCCCTTTCTAATCAGTTTAACAGCTTTCACAGATGAAATCAGATACGGAGGAGGTACTACTCCACTCCCATTAAACACAAATTCAGGCAAACCAGGTGGACGGAAAACAACTTGCTTGGTCACACAGTCAATAGTGGCATGATATTTTTGTAACCAATCCATCCCCAATATTACATCAAAATGATCAATGTTCAATGGCAGTAAATCAATAAACAGATGCATATCCCCAACAATGATTTCACATACGGGGTACATATAAGCACATGTCATGGATCCTCCTACGGGTGATGATACGGCTAGCAGATAGTTCATGGGTTCTAAGGGTCTATTCAATTTTCGCGAAAAAGCATGCGATATATAAGAATGTGTAGACCCCGAATCAATCAATACATATGCATTTTGTGTACAAATAGAGAGAATACCTGACACAACGGTCTCGGTATTCTGCACATCTCCCGGTACTAGTGCGAACACTCGGCCTTGCCTCACAGGCTCTTTCCTGGTAGCTTTAGGGTTAGGCTTTAGTGCTACAATTGATGCGGCTGCGCTTGGTGCAGCTTTACTACTGGCCTGTGGCGCAGAGGGGCAGTCTTTAACCATGTGGCCCACCTTGCCACACCTGTAGCAGGCTCCAGATATTTTATAGCAGACCCCTTTGTGCTTCTTGCAACACTCAGAACAGGGTGGTATGAACCCACTCCCTTGGCTGGGGCTAGTTGTCGATCCCGTATTCTGTTTCTTGTTGGCCGGGTTATGCTTGCCTTTCTTAAATTTGAAACCCTGCCTCTTACCACGCCATTCCGACGTTGGTGTTTCAGTTTTCAGTGCTTCAATGTTTGACTCGGCCATTAATGCCCGGTCAAGAACACCCACAAAAGTCGGTAGTTTCAAAACATTTATTCGGTCAAGAATTGCAACATTAAGGCCACCCTCAAATTTTCTGGCCTTCTTGTAGTCAGTGTCCACCATGTGTGGTGCATATCTGGCAAGTTCGGTAAATTTCGTCTCATATTCCGCAACGGACATTGTGCCTTGCTTCAGCTGTTCAAATTCAGTCACTTTTCTATCCCTGACACACTGAGGGAAATACTTTTCAAAGAAGGACTCCTTAAACTGAGCCCAAGTTATAACAGTATTTGCATCGCGGATTAACATCCACCACCTTCTAGCTTCTTCTTGTAGAGTGAAGGTGGCTAACAATACCTTGTGCGCTTCAGAGCACGGGAACACCTCAAATAATTTCTCTGTCTCAAGAACCCACGCTTCAGCTTTTAACGGTTCGAGGCCTCCCTGAAAGGATGGCGGTTTCATTTTGCTGAACTTCTGGGTCAGAGCGATAATGTCCCCATCATTTACATTTGCATTAGGTTCCGGCTGTACCGGAGGAGGAGGTGGGGACGGTTGGTTCTGTTGTTATTCCAGTCTAGCAGTTATCAATTTTATCATTCTTTCCATTCTTTCCATTCTTGCCTCGGCAGACGAGGATTCAGGTTCATTTGCATTGTCCATTTCACTATAAGCAGTTATAACAGTTATAGCAATTGTAACATAAACAGTTGCATATTTAGACAGTTATCACATCAACATGTATGCAATCATAACATAACCACACACTTTTCAAGTTCATGAAATGCCCTAATCACTTTTCTAGGACACCCTATAGCTCATTTGGACACGTGTGTGCGGTATAACTCGTGGTTAAGTATCGCTCTGATACCACTCTGTCACGACCCAAACCCGGCCCTATGGGTTTAGCACCGTAACCGGCCAGTAATCCGAGATTACCGAAGGCCTGCTTAACAGTAATACAGTAAAACAGAGTACAGGGCCTGGCGGAAGCCAATACAGTAAATGAATAATGTCCATTGAGCTGTGACAGTCTGTATGCCAAAAAGATTTTTCATGCATTCATACACACAAACAGTACAGTCTATACAGAATTTACAGTCACACAGTACAGGGACCTAATCCCTTGATAACAGTACAGTTAACATTCAGTCTATACAATCCATTGACAGTACAGAAGGGGAATTCCTAAAACACCCCTAAGCCTTAGCAGATAGGCTCGGAACCTCGCAGTGAGGCACATAGGCTGGCTTGACAAAACTGGAGTCTAACCCACGCTCCTAGCCGCGGTCTGGTGCCTGTACACCTACATATATATATAAACAGTGAGCTAAAGCCCAGTGAATAACATAATGCGTAAAGAGGTTATGAATGAAATGTCCTTACAGTAATGAAATCAGTTCATTAAACAATACTTTAGTCTTTCAGTCAGAACGGTTATTCAGTCATATGTGGTACATCCATTAGCATAGCAGTAAACAGTAGGTCTTAAAGACCGAACAGTAATGATGGCCATCAGTCAGTAAACAGTAGTGGTTCCGCGAGGGAACCGACAGAGATCTCTGTAACAGTAACAGTAACAGTAGATGCCAAGGATGCCACAGTACAGTTTGGAATATAGAACATACATTCATTCAGTAAACAATATCAGTTCAGTAAACAGTTCAGTTCAGTATTCAGAAGATAATCATTTGAACATATCTTTACACAATTGTTATTCACAGAGTTCGGGCTACAGTAAGCTAGAGCGTGTCTCCCTAGTCGCCAACCCTACACAGTTAACAGATTGAACACACTAAGCTACACAGTTGGGAAAGATAACAATCGAATCCCTAATGCCTCGGTGTGTTCTACATCTATATCCTCAATAAGATGTCTTAAACTAGGCCTAAGAATGCCTAGAATGAGATGAGGATGCAAAGATGCACATTTAAAAGCAGTTTCAGAAAAACAGAATCCCGCTCGAGCGCAAGTTTCCCCGCTCGAGCGGTCATGCAACAAAGGTACACGCTCGAGCGTAAACTTTCCCGCTCGAGCGTACTGTAAAAGTACTGGATGGGTGAAATCTCCGCTCGACGCCCGCTCGAGCTTGAGACATGACTCCGCTCGAGCGCCCAGTCCTCCGCTCGAGCGGACTGTAAAACAGTGCAGAGAGATGCTGGATGCTCGGATTCCACGCTCGAGTGGCATTTCCCCCGCTCGAGCGGAAGTGCGAAATCTGGAAAACCCAGATTGCACCTCCAAGTTCAAACTCAAGTTGTTAACAACTCAAAACCGATCCTCTTGGGCTCATTTTCTGGAAAACTCTTATAAACATATAGAATATCATAGTTCAAAGCTCAATTTGAGAAATCAAAGCCCAAGGGTGTTTAATTCAAACCCAATTTCAAACCATTATCCAAGAACAATCCTCAAACATGACATGCATGCTCTTAAATCATTTTCAAAGCTTTAATGCTGTTTCAAAAGAGCTCAAACCTTCAAAAACAAGATGAACTCATGGAGTATGACCAAAAGATGGACATGCATGTGAGGTATTATGAACTACAACCTCAAAACTTCAATATATGTACATGCATGCAACAATCAAGCTACAACTCAACATCTAAACCATGTTTTGGCTCTACTCTCCATCAATTATGACATGAACCATGCAAGAATCAACTTAAACCATGAACAAGAAGACAATGGAGCTACCTTTAGTCTTGTAGTTCAAGAAGGGAGCTCAAATATGCAATCTCCTCAACAATTTCTTCAATTTCCAAACAATTCACAAGCAAAATTGAGATGAAATCAACTCCTCAAGTCTCTCTCTCTCTAAAGTCGGCTAGAGCACCAAACAAGGCTGAGGAAATGTTGTTTTTTGGCTCAAGTATAATGAGCTCAAGGTGTAGAGGTAGTGGCCCACTCAAGGACAAAACGGTAATTAAGTCCAACTCTTTAATTAGCTTATTTTAATCTAATTTAATCATACCTAATCAGTTTCCAGATAATTATACCATAAAATCATATTAATTATGACGGTCATAAAACATTAATCAATTCCGGATTCGGCCGCTGATAAGGCCTTCAATTAGCAGTTTAAACATAAAACATGAACAGATCAAACAAACAGTCAACAGATAAAATGCAATTCAAACAGATGTATTCATTCCATTCAGTTTCAATTTCGGTCAGTCAGTAAACAGTACTTTTAATCAGTTCCATTATCAGTCATGATCAATTCAGTTTAACGGTAATCGATGGTTATCGGCAATCAATCAGTCATTAATCGGTAAACAGTATAAGGGTTGTTACAGTAGAAAGCCACGCTCGAGCGAGACCCCTGTTTCAGCAAAAATTTGAAAGTGTTTTAAAGTGCATTTTTGCATCCTCATTCCATCATAGGCATTCCTAGGCATGTTTAAGGCATCTTAATGAGGATAATGTTATAGAACCACACTAGTATAATTAAGGGCTAAGTTATTAATCCCGAGTGTGTGTTCGTTCTGCAACTGTAGGGTTGGCATCCGAGGACGCTCGTTAGCTTGTCTATAGCCCAGTGCTCTGTGAGTAATAATGTTGTAAAGATACGTTCAATTATGATTATTTTCTGAATGATCAACTGTTCTGCTTACTGAAACGTTATTGTTTAATGAATGAATGTTTGTCCTATTTGTAAACTGTATTCATGGCATCTATAACAATTTACTATTACTGTATTGTTACTGCTACTTTCACAGAAATCTCTGTCGGTTCCCATGTTTGGAACTACTTAGGGATGGCAATTTGAAACCGGCCCGACGGGGATCCCCGATCCCGACCCCGATTTAAGCGGATTTTCCCCGAAAAATATCCCCGCGGGGACGGGGATGGTATTTAAAACTTAATCCCCAAACAGATTCGGGCCGGGGACGGGGATAAATTCTCCAACCCCGGCCCGACTAATCCCCGACTGTCCCCGCTGAGTAATTATAATATATATATATATTATATTATTTGTTTAGGGTTACTATATATATTATAATATATATATGTATTATATTATTTGTTTAGGTGCTCTCTCTCACTCAAATCACACTCTCAGCCTTTCTCCCTCTCTCTCTCTCCTGTGTAGATTGAAGATCAATGTTGTTCTCTCCGATCTCACCGATGGTGTTGGCAGCAGCTTCCCCGTCCCGCGCCGATCTCCCTCCCTCCCACGCCGACCTCCCTCATTCCGACCTCACTGCTCCACGCCCCGATCTCTCTCCCTTCCTCCGATCTCACGCCGATCTCTCTCCCTCCCTCCGATCTGCCTCACACCAACTCTCTGCCTCCCTCAGATCGCCCTCCATTCCGTCGCTTCTACCGCTTCATCCATCAGAGCTCGGATCTGATGAAGATCAAGATGAAGAAAATGATGTGTTATGTATTTTATTTTTTATTTTTATTTTTTACATAGCTCAGATCAGATATGCCTTTCATCCAAAAATAAATAAAAAAAAGGCAGATTTTTTATTTTTATTTTTTATGCAGATATGTTGATGAAGTTCTTGTTGTTGTCAACATGTTGATGAGTGTGTGTGCTCAGATCAGATCTGATGGATGCCTATGATGTTGTTGTTGTTTTTTTTTTTAAATTTTAGCCGGGGAATTATCGGGATCGGGGAAACCCGATCTCCGTTGGGGGACGGGGGCGGGGGTGGTAATAGGCTCCCCGTCGGGGATCGGGGCCGGGGACGGGGAAATTCCTACCATCGGGGATCGGGGACGGGGAGTGTGATCCCCGGCCCCGCCCCGCCCTGTTGCCATTCCTAGAACTACTACTGTTCACTGTTATGATGGCCATTAACTGATTGTTCGGTCTGTTAAGACCTATTGTTTACTGTATTGTTATGCTATGGGATGTACCACATATGACCACTATGGTTTCTAAATGACTGCTGTAAATACTAAAAGGATATTCATTCTTAACCTCTTTATGCATATGTTATTCACCGGGCTTTAGTTCACTGTTTATATATATATATAGGTGTCCAGACACCGGACCGGAGCTAGAAGCATCGGGTTAGCTCTTGTTTTGTCAAGCCAACTTTTGTGCCTTGCCTCGAGGTTCCAAGCTCGTTCAAGCCACAACTGTTTTGGGGTGTTCAGATTCACCATTCTGTTTCTGTCTTGTAATAGATGAATAAGACTTGTCTATACAACGATGGTGAAGGGATTTGGTCCCTAACCTGAATGTTTTTATGTATCTGAGATGTGTATATATGTTTGTTTATGAATGTGCCTTGTTTATAAAAAGTCTTTTCGCATTCAAACAGTCACAGCTCATTGGACATCTTTTATTTACTGTTTGGCATCCGCCAGCCCCTTACTCTGTATTACTGTTATTACTATTAAGCAGGCCTTTAGTAATCATGGATTACTGGCCGGTTACGATACTAAACCCATAGGGGCGGGTTTGGGTCGTGACACGAGCCTTCCAAATAATACTGATAAAAAATGACAATTTGGTAGTACTTGTATAGTCTACTTATAGACAGCGACCTAGGGATTACCAGAGTCGTATTTACTGCCCTTGAAATAAATTGTTAAGTTTTGAACAATTGAAATTGCATGACATCATTAGCATGATGGTTTTCAAAAGATGAAAATGTGATTTATCTTCAAAAAGAGCATATCATGGCATGTACATTTCATCTCTTGAAACTTGTATAAAATGTATATACTTTGTTAAGGATTTTCTACTGGGTTTTATGCTCACCCTACGAGATTTTTGTGCAGGAAAAGATGTAGTGATGCCGCCTAACTAAAGGCGAGCAAATGTGTGTTGAGAGTACGAGACTCTCATTTTGCTGTGACTGTGTGTAAGCCAAGGACTATATGTGTGTGAGTTTGAATAACCATTTTGTGAAACCAACCTCAAGCCTTAGGAACTTGTAAACCCTTGAGGGTATTTATTTGTTTATTTACTTGTTGTTGGATTAATGTATTGTTGCATGAGGAACTATTGTATCATGTAATGTAAGTTTGGAGATTTATATTCGCTTTTCCTTGAAAGAGCTATGATTGTTGTATTATCATTTGAATTAGAAATTTGAGGCGTTACAATTTTTCTAACCAAGGAGACTTGGGAGATTAGGTCAACACTTAGTTTCTACCCCTTTACGAAGGGAATTGAGACTACCTCAAATATCACTTGTAATCATCAACACTGTGGAATGAGAGTGAGTTTCCACCCCTCTACAAAAGGAATCGAGACAACTACCTCAAATATCACTTGTAATCATCAACACTTTGGAATGAGAGCAAGAATTCACCATTCTTGGTTTATGGCCATGTGGCCCACCTCTTTGTTGGTGATGTTTGTGGGCATTTTTTGCCAATGAATTGTGAAGCTAAATGTATAAGGGTGTGGGGGTACTATGACCTGATAAGTATTGAATACCAAGTTCTAAGTTCAATAGGGGTTTGAGCCTCCCTCGAACTGAATTTTTTGGTATTTGTTAAATTTTGTTACTTTCATATTATTTTAATTTCTATATTTATAAATAGATAAGAATGCATCTCTTATATTGTACGATAGTTATAATTATTTTTTTAACATAGTGAAAATCACAACGGTTATAGACATAACTTTATTATGAGGTGAACCACATTATTTTTTTTGTACTTCTTGTGTGTGTGTTTTTTTTTTTTTTTTTTTTTTATGTGTTTTATCTTTCTTCTTATTTGCTACTTTGTGTCTTACTAATCTTGGTTCAAAATTGTCGTTTTTCGTAACGAAGGGTAGATTGGGTAAATATATATATATATATATATATAAATATAGATTATGGACTTATCCCTTCAAAATTTAAAAATTCAAGAACCTTAATTATGAACTACTTTTAAATAAGACCTAAACTTAAACAAACTTATTCTCAAGGAAGTATCACTAATTTTTCTATTAAAAATTTAAAAAATAATGATTAAAGTATAAACAAAGTTAACTAAAAACAAATAAACATCAAACTAAAAATTATTTTTGAAAAATGAAAACAAACCAATCATGTATTGTGCCAAAACCCAAAAAATAACAGAACTCCAAAATGGAACAAAACAACAACCCCTAAGGCTATAGAAAGCAACATAACCAACAGGACCAAAAATGCATCAAAGATCAAAACAGAGCATCCAAAACGGGGTAGGGCTAAAACTTACTGTTACACACCCTCCCAAAGAATGTATTTTCATAGATACTACGATAAATTATATATACATTTCCTAAATTTTATTTAAAATATGAATTGCATACGTGATTTTAAAAAATGAAAAGTGTCCTTTCAAATTCATAATGGCATAAATCAATTATAAATAAACTTATTAAGTCAACTTATAATTTTTTTTAATGATATTAGAAATATATTTCAATTAACAATTTGATTATTTATTGTTGTATAGGAGAGTAATTAGGAATTTTATTTTTATTGTCAATTCTGTAAAATAAATACTTTTGACAAGGGATATTTCTAATTTTCAAAACCATAAGGGTCAATTCTATTTTAAACAAATCTTAGGAACTATATGTGTAATTTATCCTAGATATTAACATTCCTATTAAAAAAAATACAAGAGGCTAAATATGACTAATTGTTAAAAAAATGATGATACTTGAACATCCAATGATGTTTGGATAAATTAAACCACCGGTCTCTTTAGTTCGAGCAAAATTTCACTTTGGTACCCGTAGTTTTAATTGAACAATTTGATAGCTAATTTTAAATTTTGTTGTAATATTGTCCCTCCGTCATGCGTGGTCAACATTTTGAACTAAAAAAAAAATCACGTATAAAACTAAAAAGTTCAAAATGGAACTCAAAACAAACTATAGGGACTACAAGTACTATGAATATATTACACTAGTAGTCTCTATAATTATTTTTTAATTTTACTTTGATTCCTCTAGTTTTATATATGGTCTTTTTTTGAATCAAATTCTAACTGTAAGTGACGGAGTAACCACATTATAACAAAATTGAAAGTATAAAGTTCAAATTGTTTATACTGAAACTACGTGACTAAAATGACACTTATTTTAAACTATAGGGACTAATGGTATAATTTATTCTATATATTTAGTAAAAACTTTAGTACATATAACATTGCTCCTAAAAAAAAAGTAAATTATTACATCCTCATAAATTTTATCCAAGAATGTCAATATATAATTTAAATTCACTATACACATGCAGCATAATAGACACTTCTAATCTTCACCGCACAATCTCCTTCTTGACAACATTCAAGACAATGTGCCTATTTGGCAGAGCTTAATTACAGCTTATTTCAGCTTTCAGCTTAATTTAAACTATTTTGATGTGTTTAGTTTAGCTTATAGCTTATAGCTTTTTGGAAGTCAGAAATCAGATTATTCTTTGAGTGGGGCAGGAGATGCTTTAAGAATAAGCTGGAAATCAGCTTAAGCTGAAAGTTATAAGCTATAAGCTGTTGAGACATAAGTTATAAGCACTTTCCCACAGCTCTACCAAACAGGGCCAATAAATATGGGTCCCTTTAACCATTTCAGCTACCTCAATGCGGATAGAGGGTAGTTGTTGTGCCCCTTTGCTGTAAGTACAACAGGGCTCACTCCGTATTGTATGTCGATAATCTGAACTGTTATTTTTAGAGAATGTTAGAGTAGAATATTCCTGTAAAAAATCATATTAATCATATATCAATCAAATTTGTATTTGTAAAAATAAAAGCTAAGTGTGCTTTTGATTATAAAATTGAATACAATTTTAATTTGATCATAGAATTATCGCAGTTTGATTAACCTACAACCAAATTAAATTCATATCTATAAAAATAAATGCCAAGTGATTTTGATTAAAAAATTGAATACAAATATAATTTGATCATAAAATCACTGATATCTAATTAAGGTGATTTTTTAAGAAAAATATACTACTAGACATGTCCTAAAAAAGAAATAGTTTATATTATTGATATGAGAGTCGGAGTGATCCTATCATGAATGAGGATCCTCTCCTTGCAGCTCTTGTACTTGCGCCCGTTCTTGCAGGCTTTCGGGTCTACTTTTAGGCCCAATTTTGATAATCCAAACCGTTCATATTTTATGATTTATTCAGTATATCATACCTGTAAAAAATCAAGTTGATCGGATATCAGAAATTATGTGTTCGAAAAATTGAACTAAAAACTATTTTTTAAAGAATTTAATAAACAGTTTTCCGAACATATACTTTCTGATATCCGATCAACTTGATTTTTTACAGGTATGATATACTGAATAAATCATAAAATATAAACGGTTCGGATTATTAAAATTGGGCCTAAAAGTAGACCCGAAGACTTGCAAGGACGAGCGCAAGTACGAGGCTGCAAAGAGAGAACCTTGGCTCCGACCCATATGGGTGTAAAATTGATCAGACTTGAGCCGGTCCACTGTCGGGCCGTGCAAGCCCCCCGCCAAAATTTGAGTCAGGCCATACAATTCATGTAAGAAAAATCTAAGCTCTGGCTCAAACCCAAACTGACTCAAAATAGGACCATGGGTTGAATCGCAGGCCGATGGGTTAAATTTACACCCCAACAAACCCACAACAGTAGCTGGTGTTAGCCAAGTGCTAGTAATGATGGTTTGAAAAAAAAAGAGAATGTAGTTGACTAAGTGGTGTTTTGAGAAGTTGGTAAAAAGTTAACTTTTTGATTTTTGACTTTTTTGGTGGCTTTTTGGGCAAAAAACTGAGTTGTTTTGGGTAAAAAAGCTAACTTTTTTGGCTAAAAAATCTAAAAAGTCAAAAAACTGACTTTTTACCAATCTTCCCAAAGTGGCCCTAAGTTGCGCCCATAATTAATGATGTTTTATATTTTGCTGAGTTTCTTCAATTTTTTAGGTCTCGTTCAGAAATATATTATTTTAGTAATTTTTTAATTTTTTATGATAAAATATATATAAAAAATATAGCCAATAATATGATAATTTATAATAATTTTTTATTTTTTAACTAAAATATATAATTGACAAATGAGACCTTAGTATAATTAAGATAAGGAGAAATGTAATTGAGCCGGTCCACGAATTAGTAATTGATGTAAGTTTTCATAAAATCTTCAAAACACAGAGGTTGTTGTTCAATTGCGTCAACAACAATGCTAGGTAGCTTAAAATCTTGTGGTTCAAATGGCTCAAATCACTCAAAACGACGTCATTTTGACAAATTTTAAGTATAAAACGATATCGTTTTGACAAATTTAAACTATTTAAATCACAAAATTTTGAACTACCAAATATTTTCCCTAAATCAATTCCTGCCTGTCAATCCAAGATGATCGTTTTCCATTACAGCTGTAATAGGACTTTCACACACCCTCCGCACAAAGTGAGAGGAGAGAGAAAAAATAAACAAATAAACAAATAACATGTGATCATAAATCAATTAGCCGCGATAGAAATCATACAATTTGAGAGTCTCTAATATTATTCTTTCTATTATGGATCCCTTTGACCATTCAGCTGCGTTAATCCAAGAAGATTCCTTTCAATATGGGTCCTTCACAATTTGAACCGACTCAATTGACCCGTGCTATCTACGGCTTAATTTTTTTTAGCGAAAGTCTATCTAAAATTTTGCAGGCGAGTGATTGTGTAGTACAAATTAAATTATGTAGCGTGAGATTTATGTGAGTTTAATATAAGATGCGATGGAAATTAATTTATGAATACTTTTTGAATGGATAATGGGGAGTTTGTAGTATTATTCTTTTTTTTAAGGGTAAATTATAAATATTTTATGAGATTTATTTAAAATACAGATTGTTTTATATGATTTAAAAAATTATAAATATCTCTTTGTCAGATTTTTTTTTAATAAAATTAATTGATAAGATAAATTTCTAACTGTTATTCTATATAATAATAAAATTAATTGAATTATTAATTAAAATAAATATTTAATATTATTAAAAATTGTTAATTAACTTAATGATTTATAAGTAAAAGGGGCCATGTGTTATGGAATTAGAAACATCAGGAGGTGGGATGTAATTTTCAGAATCATATGGAGCAATTCGTATTTTAAGCAAACCTCAGGTGATGTGTTTGTAATTTTTCTTTTTCTAAATAATATTTTACATATGATGTATGTGTTATAACAAGAATAATATTAATTTTAATTTAAAATTCAAGTTTGATTCTAATTATTTATTTTGAAAAACTTAATCCTATCGTTCTATAAAAGTATTCCTTGAATACTTATATATAATAGTTTTAGTTAAATTATTTATGTATTTTGATAATTTTAATCGTATCATGGTATAAAAGTATAATTATCGTATAATAATTTTATATGATATATGTTAAATTATAAGATAGTAAAATAAACACTCATTTTGATATTAAAAATAATAGTTAAATTGGAAAGAGAATTAGTAACATAAAATAAAAGTTATTTATTTCTATTTCTACATATTTTTATTTTTCAAATGAATATAAAAGAAAAGTAAATAATTATGAAAAATTTATTTAAAAAATTAAATATAAATATATTGTAGTTAGATTAAGAAGAAAATACATAAATTAATTATGTAGAATATTGATTTTTTCTTTAATACTCTTTTTGAATTATTTATAAGTATTGTATATAGATATATAAAATTTAAATTAAATATAAAAATTTCTTAATAAAAAACTTCTTCTTAAATAGAAAAATCAATATAAATTAATTATAAGATATTAATAAGGTAGAAGAAAAAATAATAAAATATCTGTAAACATTTAATAAAAAAAATAATTCATAAAGTATTAATTCTATATGAGTTCAGATTAAGTAGAATTCTTTTACATATTAGATTTTAGCACTAATTAGGTATAAGAGTATATTATGTGGCATTTTTAAAAAGTAGGAGAGAAGATGTTAAGAGTTGACTCTTCCTAGTTAGGATCGGTAAGATACGAAATACCAAATAAATAAGAAAAATAAAACGAATCAGACAAATCACGCACACAAGAAGAAAACGATTTATGTGGTTCATTTTAGAATGAGGTTACGTTCACGACGACTGTAATTTTCACTATGATCAGAAAACAATACAACACTCTCTTACAGAAAAGAGACGCTTCTTCATCTATTTATAAGTAGGAGTATATAATTAGGGCAACATTGAAGCAATAGGAGAATTACCAAAATATCCAAAAAAAAATTGGGAGAGGCCCCCAAAGCCCCCTATTGGGCTCAGGGTTCAGTTAACAGTATTTAACAAGATCTACAAGATCCAACAAAAAAGTGATGCAACATAAGAAAGAGCAAAAAGTGATGCAACATAAGAAAGAGAAAAAAAGAAGAGAAGAGTAATATGGCACATAAAAAAGAGAAAGAAATTGAAAATAAGCATTATTTTTAATATTATATATATATATATATATATATGAATGATTCTCATCATTTCTGATTTACCATATCGTCCAAATTATTGCATGACGGGGCAACCTTCCAAGAAAGCTTCTTTAATCTATTATTTTTATTTTTTTAAAATTTGAGCCATATGTTTTAATTGGTTTTGGGAGATGTTGTTGTTGTAGTAGTTATTTATTTATTTATTTTTGAACGCGGGGGATGTTGTTTGAAGTGTTCTTTCTTTTCTGTCTTTATAATATTTTATATTTATCAATAAAATGTTGTGTGTTTTGGGTTAATTAAATAGAAAATGATATATAAATTTATTGTATAAATTTGATATATAAGTGAGATGATTCGTTGATGAGTAGAGAAAATATGAGAGAAAATGTTGCCTTAGATATACACATCACGGATTTAAAAAGTGAGTATAATTTTAAATTAATTGAACATCATAATTATATACTTGCATTGCTATTTAAATTAATCTTTATCAGGTTAAAGCATCATACATAGTTACTTTAGTAGTACCTAAGTTTTTTTTTGATAAATTACATTAATCTTCATTACGATTTGAGAAAAATACAATTGGCCCCATATTTTTGACATAATTACATTTAACTCATTTTTAGCATGGTTAAAGTGATCAAAACTAATGCAAATGGTGAGTAGACACTGAAATAAACATGAAATATATATATTTTTAATAGGAAATAGAGGATAATATTATTTTTTTGTTCATACAATTAACAAATTATTAATGAAAAATGATCTGAGGTCTCGTTTGGGAACATACTAATTTAGTAACTTTTTGACTATTTGGCTAAAATATGAGAAAAAAAAAACTAGTATGTTTGAAATGACTTTTTGACTTCTTACGAAATGATGTGCAAAAAGTAGAGAGAAAAGAGAATCTTTGACTTTTTGGTATGGGTTGTTGGCTTTTTGATTTTTTTAGTGACTTTTTGACTTTTTGACTAAACGAGTCGCTTCCCAAACGAGGCCTAAGTGTTATGTGAAAACGTTGATGAAGGTCAGTGTAATTATATTAAAAGTGTGGGGGTTAACTGTGTATTTTTCAAATCCCTAGGAAGGTGAATGTAATCTATCCTAATTTTATTTTTTAGGCTTCTTTTGGATTGCTAAACATAATTGTAGGCCATTTGAAACTTGTTTTCTGTCAAAAAGAAGATTTTACTCACTCTAAAAAGTTATTAAACAAGTCAAAGAAATTAAAAATATTCAAAAAAAAAAAATAAAGATTAAGTTTAGTTTGATTTTTCAAAAATTATTTTTAGACGTGTTTCCCGTTTATTTTTAGAGAACTTTTTTTTTTCTTCATATTTATTTTTTTTTTAAATTTTACTTTTAGATGCACATAATCTAGATGCATCTGAAAAGTAAAATAAATACACTAAAATATAAAAAAATTTCACTGAAACAAATTAAAATTTGAACAAAAGCATGCATGCATGTATTTTTTTTTTTTTGAATTTTTATTTTTGTATGTAATCTTGATGTACCTAAAAAGTGTATGTATTTTGACTAAAATATTAAAAAAATCACTAAAACTGGATGAAACCCGCCTAAAAACAGTTTTTAAAAAATCAATTCAAATATATTTTAGTCTTTTTAAAACTAGGTTTTTTATTTGCTTATTTTTTAGGGAATTTTTTTTTAATGTCCTTAATATTAAGATTTTTTTAAGATAAATGACACTATTTTATAGTAGTTAAAATTTCTCAACATTTTCAAAAAGAAAATTCAAGTCGGAGAAATTTCAAGTTTTACAGAGATATTTCTCTGATTTCATTGAGGGACTGTAACAAATAAAAAAAATAAAAAACTTTTAAACCTCTCCTATTACACAAAGTTGGAGAGAGATGTTTCACTAATTTTTCCTATTTTTTTACTAAGAAGCTAGCTTTTTAGATAGTGTCCAAAGAAAATCATTCCAAATAAATTTCAATTTTTTTTAAAACTAGGTTCTTATTTGCTTATCTCTTACCAAGAATCTAATTTTTGTAGCGAGTGTCCAAAGGAAAAATAGGCATTTGTACAATTTTTTTGCCCCCTCAACTATAAAATCATATATTTGGATTTTGTTATTATAAAATTACATACTTTTATGGGCACTGGAGTCATAATTCAACTGATCCTTCAAGGCAAAATCCAAAATGCAAAATACAAAATGAAAAAAAAAAAAAAAAAAAGGTCGCAACCAAGAAAGATCCAATAATGCTGGACTGAGATTTTCTTCATTTCATATATAATGGAGGATTTATATTACATATTTAGTGGCTATGAAATAGGAAGACAAATTTATAATTAATTTAATTTAAAAAAGATTATTATATTACTGTTGAATAATGAATGAAAATCTCTCCATTACAAATATGCTATGGAGACTCGGTAGTTATTTGGTCATCTTTATCACCAATCATAAGATGACACTTGTCAATTTTTTAATCGCACTATTTCAATCAAACAATTCAAAACTATGTATGGGTGATTATTCAATACTTCCGGAGTATGGACACGTGTTGCTCTATAATATTTTGATTGGTAGAGAAGCGTAAGGGCCCATAATTTATGTTGGGGATGTGAAAATAATATGAGATTAAGCAATTGGTGATTGACTTAGAGTATGATCACATGATACTCCGGAAGTATTGAATAATTTCCCATAAGGGCACCCCCATATTTGCTCCAAGACTACCAAATGATTTTCCATTGCATTGTTGATTGCTATTTATAGAGGAATTCATGTTTGGGTATGAACTTGTAGGATAAGAAGTAGCAGAATCAGTATTGAGAGAGAGTGTATTGTGTTGATCATCATGATCACTCATGGTGTTGTTGTGGTGGTGCAGCGGTGGTTATTAGTGCTTACTCTACTGTGTAATGGTGGCATAGTAAGCATTTCTGGTAATAAACTTGATGATGTTTACAAGCAGTTGAAGCAATTGAACAAGCCTGCTCTTAAATCCATCAAGGTCCTCTCTCTCTCTCTCTCTCTCTCTCTATATATATATATATATATATTTGCATGTTTTTGTATGCATGTATGTATTGATTTTCCATTAATGTTTTGTTGTGAAAAAATACAGAGTCCAGATGGAGATATAATCGATTGTGTCCATATCTCTCATCAGCCAGCTTTTGACCATCCTTTACTCAAGAACCACACCATTCAGGTCACCTCTCTCTCTCTCTCTCTCTCTCTCTCTCTCTCCGTGTGCGTGTGTTGGTTTCTAATGATGTATAAAAAATAAAAATAAAAAGGGGGTAAAATTCATTTTACATCATGTGGTATTGCTCCAGAGCACTTTACCCGGATCATGAAAAAAATATTATGAGTTTGATCATAAAAGATTCTTCACCTTTGAATTACACATACAATAAAACATCATATACTAATCAAATGATGAACAATTTTCACGATACATTTCATAATACTTTTTCATGATCCTTAACATTATTCTTTAAAAAATATGCAAATGACTTCCACGTGGTTTTAGATTAAAATGCACAATTAACATAATTAACGAAAGATGCAAAAGGACTTCTTTTTCCTCATTTCGGTACCAGTGTTTTTCTCCTTTGTTCTTCTATTAACAAAAAAAAAATCACCATTTATATGTATTCGACAGAAGCACCACCATCAATTTTAATGGAAATCTTAATTGTATTTTTATATTTAATTGAATAAAAAATATTTATGTATTGAATTTTAATGGAAGTAGCATCAAAATTTAAACTATAAATGTATACATGCATACATATATATACAAAGTTACACATATAAATGTATACATACATATATGTCTATTTATGAAAAATAACAGGTGAAAGATTTATTGTTGGTAGTAGAGAATGTTTTAATTGGTATTGGAGATTTGCGAATTAATGGGGCTGCAAATCAGTGGAGTGGAGGTCCTGTTTAATTGAATCTTTAAATCTGTCTAATCTCTTTCTAGAATATGTGTAATATTACTTCTCAGTCACCACCATTAACTCAATATTGCAACTGTCCACGTCTTCATTCTATTGATGCAAATAACCAAAAAATCAATATGAACAAATCATGGATTTGGGATGGGGAGAGTTCGCAGTGATTAGTGTGAGAGGAAATGGTTGGATGTGAGAGAGGCAGGTGGTTGAGAAAGAGGGAAGTGGATGGGGAAGTTGAGTGTATTCGGGTTTGGGTTTTGAAGTAGGAAGAAGATGAAGAAAATGAAGGGCAAATTTGACCTTTTACAATAGAATCTGACATTGCTTTTTTGTATTCACTAACAAAGTTAGCATGTAAATTCTATCAAGTTTGGCAGAATAAATAACGTTAAGGAAGTCAACTGCAAGATGATCAAAATCACATGGGGTTTCTTCGGCTATTTACTTTGAGGTCAAAATATAAAGGGATAAAATGAATTTTGTCCAAAAAAAAAAAAAATTTACTGTTGTGGTAAAGTCGATTGTTAAGTACAAGTAGTAATGCTACATTTATCTTCTTCTTTTTGTTGTTTTTTCAATAATATTAGGAATTTTAAAAAAATATATATTAGGTAGAAATGAACATCTTTTAATCATATTCATTCAAGTACGACATTGCACTAATTTTCGATTTATACCATGCATCTCATGTTTGAGATAAAATTCAGAACACAATTTCATAATATTTTCCCCTTTAATACCACGTTTAGTGTACCATCTCATATGTAAACAGTATATTAGAGAAAAACATAAATGGTGAGACTCATTATATCAATAATATGCTGACATGTGCAAGGGTAGAGCTACACTGGACTTCCAAAAAGGTTTAGTAATATATGTATAGTTGTATTCAAAAGTTTTGGATTATAACAAATTGAATCCGGGGAAACAAAAAAATTAGTTTTGGGGGTTTGTATTATTGGTAAAAATAGCAATCAAATTTATACAATCCCCCCCCCCCCCAGTCTTTTAGAAAGAAAATATTATACAAACTAAATAGATTTTATAATTTTTTTACTAATTCATATGTCATGCAATAATGCATTTTAAAAACTGAAACATAATCTATCTTAATTATATTATAAGTACCACATTAGTGAGTAAAAAAAATATACGAGTTTTATTGACTATTTAATTGAAGCTACGGTATTAACATCCTAACATTTTGTTTTTGGTTGCAATTGGATTAGTTTGAATTAATTTTGTCAATAGAATGGTAAATCTATAAAATTTGGGAAATGTAACAATGTACACCTCTACAAAAAAGCAGCATAAGAAAAGTAAAAAATTTTGTGGTGAAAGGTGTGATGTGTACCCCCTTAAGTTATGATTGACCAAGTTATGTTTTTTATGATAAAAATTATATTTTTTTGTGAATAACAAAATATTATAATTTTTGTATATAAAGTGTGTAACACATATACACTATTTTTAGATGTACATAATAGCCTTTCATATTAAATTTAAGGCAAACTACCCAAATAGTCCATGTAGTTCATACATTGTGTTATTTTGGTCTCTCTAATTTCAATTTGCTTGATTTTGACCTTAAATTTTGAATTTTGTATCATTTTGGTCCAATTGAAAACGGAAGTTAAGAAATTGGACGGAAAATTTGCACGTGGACAACACGTGCAGAGTTTTTAAGGGCAAAAAAGTCAATTTGCTCTCACTCGCACACCACCGGCGCAAACCATCACACCACCGGCGCAAAACATAACTTCACAATGCCGGGAAACCAGCAAGGTAGCTGTACGGGGAGGGAATAATTCTCCTCGTATAATCCTGTTGACCAAGTCCACGCTTCTCCGTACGACGTCGCTTTGTCCCCTGAAAACACAAACGTGAGCTAGCCGGCGGGTGTGTGCCGGGAACCGCTCCGATGCCTAAGTCAGAAAACTTGACAAATAGACAAAGCTCTAAGTTCTCAGAAAGATTGTGTTCAATTACCTCCTCCAAGGTGATGCTTGTGAGCTTTTATAAGTTTCCCGTGGCACAATCCTAGTAGGACTTGTACTTCTCCATGCAGAGTCCTCCTAGGATTCATTCTCCTAAGGATAATGCTTATCCTTTCACACCCTCCCCCACTGCTTAAACCAAGTGGGATGGTTCTCTTTATGGCCGAACTTCTATTTGACCGAAGTAAAAAATGGCTATGCCGAGCCACCAAGTAGGCCGTACTAACAGTTGTTCGGTTCTTCTTCATGCTATCATATCTCGGTTCTCTAATACCTGAACCGTGGTATGTTCGGACCGAACCACTGACTCGACCGGCATAACTCTCAAACCGGTATGCCCCTAAGGCCGGTCTAACTCCAAGTTGCTCCCCAAAGTAACTCTAGCCGAAGTAACTCTATTACTTCGTAAGCCGAAGTAATTCCACCTCCTTTGGGCCGGAGTAACTCTGTCTCTCCTAGGCCGGAGTAACCATTACGGCCTTTTTTGCTTAATCCTTCGCTTTTTTGGGCCTTAAAGCCCAACTCGCAGCTCGGCCCAGTTTTTCCCAAAAATTGCCCTCTCAATTGCCCCTTAATTCCATCTGTGCAACATGATTGGGATTACCAGCCTTCTGGCCGAGCTAAAGTTTGTTACGCTTTTTCAGCTGAGCTAAAAAACCCTTTAGCCTTTCCAGCCGAGCTAAAAACCCTTTAGCCTTTCCAGCCGAGCTAAGTTTACCTCGGGTATCACTATGTCCGGTCAAAACGTCTCTTCAATCACAGCGACTGTAACGCTTCCAATTCCAGTGACACGTGGCAAGCTCTGATAAGCTGTGGCCAACTGTCACGCCGTCCTTCAGAATTTTTGTACTGTTCCCGCTTCTTTTTGCCGCCTTTTTCTCTCTCCCTTTTACACAAAACAGCCCTTTCGATTC
This sequence comes from Camellia sinensis, assembly GCF_055761805.1. Classification (NCBI taxonomy): domain Eukaryota; kingdom Viridiplantae; phylum Streptophyta; class Magnoliopsida; order Ericales; family Theaceae; genus Camellia; species Camellia sinensis. The sequence continues at coordinate 173,023,790 of NC_138962.1, read as the reverse complement.
TGGAATCATTTACTCTATTGTTTTCATCTTCTTTCTGTATCTCTACTTCTTCCACACTCGAGCTTGTGTTGAGCTTGTGTTCTTTTCTTGCTGTCACCGTTTCCGACTCCAGTCTTCTTTCTCTCTTCTCTGGTAAGAAAATCTAACCATCTTGCGATTTTTTGTTTGTTTTACCATTCGTTTCTGTTTTGTATGCTTTTTGCAAACATTTTTCTCCATTTATCTGCTCTGCTTTTGTACTTTCTATGAAGAAACCAGTAGAACTTGTATGTGTATGAACTGTTATGTAGAAAAACAAGCCTTAGATCCAAAATCACATTGCGACCGAACTAGGATTCAGTTTGCCCCTAATAAGTAGATTTCTGTAGTCAATAACCGAACTAGAACTTGTAGGAATGTCAGTAGTTTCTTCTGAACCACTCTAGCCAAGATAAGATTACCGAACAAGCTTGCATATACCGAACTAGGTACTTCGGTCTCCAACCGAGCTAAGACCTTGGGGCAAGCCGGCTTTCTTAGTTCTGAAACCGAACTCAGAAAGCCGCCCCTAGGGGCTCAGCCGGAGTAACTTTCCTCACATCGCAACCGATTTAGGCCTTGGGACTAAACCAGCTTTCTTAGTTTTTTAGACCGAACTCAGAAGGCTACCCCTAGACGTTAAACCGGTCTAAACTGCTCGAAACCGAGCTAAGAAACCTTCTGATGAGCCGAGGTAGAACCAGCCCACTAAGCCGAAGTAGGATTTGTATATCTTGCTTATAATTTGTAGCGCGGTCCAACGATCTGTGCTTAACCCCTTTGTTTTCTACTTTGCAGACTTAGGTTGCCCAGGCACTCCTGCGTGTGCTCAACCGAGCTACTGAGCCTAGTTTTTGTACCGAAATAATTCATTCGTAAATTATACAACAAATGGGTAAGTATAGATATTTAGTCGAAACCCCTGGTGGCATGGCCGAATTTAGGCAAGATTACCAGATTCCGGATGATGTCCATCTGACGTTGGCCGAAAAAGATGCTACCCCCTGGAACAATGAAGGCTTCGTGCCCTTTACCCTGCAATCCATAATAGAAACCGGACTACGGTTTCCCGTCCAACCGCTAGTCTGTGAATTTCTTAGACAGACTAGGTTATGTCCCACCCAATTATCCACCAACACATATCGTATTATAATGGGGATAGCCGCATTAAACCACCAAACCGGACTGAATCTTGGTTTGGCCGAGATCTTTCATCAATACTCTATTGGCTCAAAGAATGCTGGGTGGGTCTACTACCTTAGAATTCGTCGCCGTCGAGAGAAGATAATTAAACATACTCCGGATAAAGATCTAAATGATGATGATTTCTTTTGGGTCTCTGGGAACTTTGAGGATTTTCAAGCTCAAATTCCTGGCCGACCTATAAATTGGAAAATGGGAGAGCCTGGTAATTTTACTTCGGTCTTCTGCTTTGTAAGTTATCTCGGTTGTTTAGTCTATTAGCCGAACTAACACTTCTCTTTTTTGCAGATTTCGCCCATCTCCATTCCTTGTATAGCTATCCCAACCTCGGAGTTTTGCGAGCCGCATTTCGGGTTAAAGAAAGAGATTGGGCCAAGCTTCTAAATTTCGAACCGACCTACCGCTACAGCGGTCGACGGAAAGCAAAGGTAACCGATTTTCTTCTCGAGGAAGACCCAGAACCGGACCCAACTTTGCCCGAGATAAGACTTGTTCCACTAACAGATGAAGAAGAAATGGCAAAGAAAAGCAGAGTTAGGGCCCTCCTGACCGCAACAACCAGGGCCGAAGTAACACCAACTACTGAGGTTCAGCCCGCCGTCGTAGCCCTTCCTTCACAACGGCCTTCTTCATATCGCCCTTCAAAACGCGCCCGATCTACGTCAGCCGAACAGCAACTTGTTGACGAAGTCGAATCCGTCCCCCAAAGTCCTCATCCTGCCTCCCAACCAGAGCAAACTGACCGAGCTCGTTCTCCGAAGTGGGCTCCGCCTTTGATCTTCAATGACCGGAACATCAAAGCCACTGATTCGGTTGTGGCTGAAAAGGACCACCAACTGGCCTTTAACCTGGCCAAAAGTGTGTGCCTCCCCAAGGACATGGAGCACCACTTGAAGCAACTGAACACCGAAATGAAATCAATTCGGTCTGCTTCCAAGTCCATGATCTTGGTAAGTAGCTCTGTCTGCTTTATCCTGTCTAAATTTTTCCAACTTTTACTTCGGCTGAGATGAGATTTTTGTTTTGCCAGGCCTTGCAAAAGAACAATGTCACTTATAGGAAAGTCCAAGAACTCCGCAAAACCACAAGGCAGGCAATGGCGGAAGTCGAAGCAAAGGCGGCCGGACTAGCGGAGGCCGAAAGGAAACTGGCCGAGCTAGAAGCCACGAACAACCGTCTTGCCGATCTTGTTAGTTTGGCTGAAGCGGAGAAGGAGAAAGCGGCCATTGCTATGAAAGATAAATATCTGCGGGAGTTGGTGAAGCTTGAGAGGAGGAAAGACACCGAAATAGGCGAATTAAGAAAAAACATGGTGGAAGCCGAAAAGGAGGGCTATAAACAAGGTTACAAGAAGGCCGAAGACGCCTATGTTAAACAATGTGACGCTGCAAAGGAGCTGTTCTTCAAATGCGGCTGGAGGGCGGCAGTGGAGAAGCTCGGTCAAGATCAACAGACCGAGGTCTTCAACCCTCCAGATTATTTTATACCGAAGTCCCTGGCGGAGTACGCGGCTGCTCTGCAACAACAGTTTTTGGAAGACTCTGACTCTGATGATGCCTCTGATGAAGATACTCCGGCCGAAAATGTGGACCAGCCAGTTCGGTCGGTGCCCACTGCTGAAGACCTAACTGTTGATCCTCCCAGTGGAACCGTAGCCGAAGGGGCTCACCCTAGTGTGAATGAGCTCCCTCCAGAGACCGGTCTTCAAGTTGATGCCGATGCGGTTTTCGACGCTGAAATTGATGAACTTTTCTCTTGATTTTTTACTTTCTCTCCTTTGTAACCGAACTAAGCCCCCTTGTAATGACTTCTCTTTGAATGAAAATTTTACTTCTCTTATTCCGGTTATTGTGTGTATGCTTGCATTTGTAATGTCTTCTATTATTCCAAGTGTTATTTCGGTTTTTGGTTGGTTAAACTATACTTACCAGCCAACCACTCTTTAGCCGATATAATTACTTCGGCTGAGGAGTACTAAGTGTTGGTTTAATCCAGCCAACCACTCTTCAGCCTCACACTTACTTTGGCTGAAGAGTAACAAGAGTTGGTTTTTTCCAGCCAACCACTCCTTAGTCATGCACTTACTTCGGCTAAGGAGTACAAAGTGTTGGTTTATTCCAGCCAACCACTCTTCAGCCTCACACTTACTTCGGCTGAAGAGTAACAAGAGTTTGTTTATTCCAGCCAACCACTCTTCAGCCTTACACTTACTTCGGCTGAAGAGTAACAAGTGTTGGTTTATTCCAGCCAACCACTCTTCAGCCTCGAACTTACTTCGGCTGAAGAGTAACAAGTGTTGGTTTATTCCAGCCAACCACTCTTCAGCCTCGAACTTACTTCGGCTGAAGAGTAACAAGAGTTGGTTTGTTCCAGCCAACCACTCTTCAGCCTCACACTTACTTCGGCTGAAGAGTAACAAGAGTTGGTTTGTTCCAGCCAACCACTCTTCAGCCTCACACTTACTTCGGCTGAAGAGTAACAAGAGTTGGTTTATTCCAGCCAACCACTCTTCAGCCTTACACTTACTTCGGCTGAAGAGTAACAAGAGTTGGTTTTTTCCAGCCAACCACTCCTTAGTCATGCACTTACTTCGGCTAAGGAGTACAAAGTGTTGGTTTATTCCAGCCAACTATTGAAGTTAGTTTTTCCAGCTAACTTCTAGTATTTGGTTATTCTGACCAAATGTCCTGCAGCCTGGATCCTTATCCTGGGCTTAGGAAGGGTGTTGGTTTAATCCAGCCAACCTCTAAGTTTGTTTTTCCGGCTAACTTAGAATGGAATGCTTGTAATATACTTAGTCTCGAAAGCTAACTTTTACAAAGAGTAATCTGTGCTAAAAAGAGTCTCATTTTATTGAAGGAAGAGAAAATTACATAATGTTCGAAAGAGAAAAGCTAAAAGTAAAATATCTTGAGATTGGCCGTATTCCATGGCCTAGGGATTGCCTTGCCATCCTTGTCTTCTAGGTGGTATGCCCCTTTGCCGGCTAACCCAACCACCTTATAAGGACCTTCCCAATTTGGGCCTAACTTGCCGTCTCCTGGGACCAAGGTGTTTCCCATTACTTTGCGCAATACCCAATCGCCAATTTTGAATTGTCTTGGATGAACCTTTTTGCTGTATTTTTTGATTAACTCTCGTTGGTATGCGGCGATGTGGACCAACGCTCTTTCTCTTCTTTCTTCTGCAAGGTTGAGTTCTAAGGCTATGGCTTCTCCATTTAAGTCTGGATCAAAATTTTCGCTTCGAATTGTGGGAAGGCCAACTTCTAGTGGGATCACTGCTTCCATGCCATAGGCTAAGGAAAATGGTGTTTCTCCAGTTGATCGCCGAGGTGTGGTGCGGTAAGCCCATAAAACATGAGGAAGTTCATCCGCCCACTTGCCTTTTGCTTTCTCTAGCCTTTTCTTTAGTCCATCCAAGACGACTTTATTTGATGCTTCGGCCTGCCCATTTGCTTGAGGATACGCCGGTGTGGAATTGTAGAACTCTATCTTGTATTCTTCACAAAAGCTTCTGAAGATTCTGCCGTCGAACTGAGTTCCATTGTCTGAGATCAGTGCTTTTGGTATGCCAAACCGAGTGATAATATTTTGCCACACAAACTTCTTCACATCTTTTTCTTTGATTGATGCCAATGCTTCTGCTTCCACCCATTTTGTGAAGTAGTCTGTTGCTGCGAGAAAGAATTTTCTTCCCCCGGGTGCCGTTGGAAGTGGTCCTACTATGTCTAAGCCCCACATTGCGAAAGGCCATGGGCTAGTTAAGGGTAGGAGTTCTCTTGCTGGTTGATGTATTTGGTGCGCGAATTTCTGGCATTTTTCACACTTCTTCACATATTTCTCTGAGTCTGCTTGCATATATGGCCACCAATATCCTTGTGAAATAGCCCTGTAAGCGAGCGACCTTCCCCCTTGATGACTTCCACATACCCCTTCATGTATTTCGAACAGGAATGCTTCTACTTTGCTGGGATGAACGCACTTGAGGTAAGGCCCAGAGAACGACTTCTTATATAATGCCAAAGATGGAGATAGCCAAAACCGCTGCGATTTCGCCCTTATTCTGTTGGCTTCTTTTTTCTCTTCTGGTAGGATGCCGTCTTTTAGGAACAGGATGATGGGATCCATCCAAGAGGGCCCTAATTCTGTGCAATACACTTCTTCTGCTTCGGGGTCTTCTATGCTTGGTTTTGGTAAGAAGTCGACGAGTAATGGATGAGGGATTGATGTATCTGCCATTGAGGCGAGGCCTGCTAGCTCGTCCACTCGGCTGTTTTCCTCCCTGCCAATTTGTTCTATCCTTACCACATCAAACTTCTTGATCTCCGTTCTGACTAGCTCTTGGTACTTGGCCATTCTGTCATCCTTTGCTTCGTATTCGCCAGAAATTTGGTTTACCACCAGCAGTGAGTCACTGTACATCATTAGTTCGGTTGCTTTCATGAAGTGTGCCGACTTGAGTCCTGCGAGAAGCGCCTCATACTCTGCTTCGTTGTTGGATGCTGGGAAGCCAAGGTTGATTGCTTGCTCTATAACCAGGCCGTCTGGAGAGATGAGGACTATGCCAAGCCCTGCACCATGTCGGTTGGATGCTCCATCCACAAAGAGCTTCCACATCTCTCCAACGAATAGTTTCCAGCAGGTGGAAGGGTCAGACGATGCCGTGGGGTCAAGGATGGTGTTTTCTTCAAAGTCCATATTGGCTGTCTGCCCTTCGTCCTCTGTTTGAACTGCTGGTGAGCCTTTGTTCGTTTTTTCCTTGTTGTCCTTAGTATGGTTTGCCTTTGTGCTTGATGGACTACCTTCCACTAGGGGTTGCGCTATTCCGGCGTCAACTTTCGTCCCTAGTTCGGTCGATGGACTACCTTCCACTAGGGGTTGCGCTATTCCGGCGTCAACTTTCGTCCCTAGCTCGGTTGAGTCAGTCAGGTCGACTGGGCAGATATGATGACTTCCAGGAGTAAACTCTGCGACGAAGTCTGCCAAAGATTGAGCTTTTATTGCGGTCTTGGGTTGGAACTTGATGTCGAATTGTCCCAACTCTACTGCCCATTTTAAAATTCGCCCACTGAAGTCCGCCCTTTCAAACAGAGCTTTTAGTGGAAAGGCTGTGAGGACGACTATGGTGTGGACGTGAAAGTAGTGCGCTAATTTTCTGGATGCCATCATTAATGCTAATGCTAGTTTCTCTAATGGCAAGTACCTTGTTTCGGCTCCCAATAATGTCTTGCTGACATAAAAGATGGGCAAGTGTTGTATTCCTTCTGCACGAACCAACACCGCGCTGACTGCGTGCTGAGAGACTGCCAGGTACAAAAAGAGTTCTTCACCAGGTACTGGAGTAACAAGTAGTGGTGGGGAAGACATGTACTCCTTCAAGCTTTCCAGAGCTCGGTCGCATTCTTCATCCCACTCAAACTTGGCCTTTAAAGCTTGGAAGAATGGTCGTAGCCTGTCTGATGACCTGCTTATGAACCGGTTGAGTGCAGCCGCCATTCCAGTGAGATGCTGCACTTCTTTGACTGAGTTTGGTCTCTCCAACTCCTGGATTGCTTTGATCTGAGAGGGGTCTGCTTCTATACCTCGGTTGGTCACCAGGAAGCCCAAGAATTTGCCAGATCCAACTCCGAATGCGCATTTGGATGCGTTGAGGCGCAACTTGTGTTTCTTCAGGATCTGGAACATCTCGCCCAAATCTTTCAGATGGTCATTCTTATCCTTGCTTTTGACCACCATGTCGTCGATGTAAGCCTCCATTGTTCTGCCTAACAATGGTTCAAACATCTTGGTGACCATCCTTTGGAATGTCGCCCCTGCGTTCTTTAGGCCAAAGGGCATGACCTTGTAGCAATATAACCCCCTTGGTGTTGTGAAGGATGTGACCTCCTGGTCTGGTTCATGCATGGCGATCTGGTGGTAGCCTCTGTATGCATCCAGGAAGCTGAGACGGTTATGCCCTGCCGTTAGGTCCACCAGTTGATCTATCCTTGGTAGAGGGAAGCTATCTTTTGGGCACGCCTTGTTGACCGTTTTGTAGTCGACGCAGACACGCCATTTACCATTCTTTTTTGGCACTACGACGGTGTTGGAGATCCATTTTGGGTAGTGCACTTCCCTTATCGCTCCTGCCTCCAGCAGGTTGCCTACCTCTTCTGCCACTATTTCGGCGTGGTGGAGTGCCGATCTGCGTGTGCGTTGAATGACTGGTCTGGCGGATGGGTGGACATTGAGTTGGTGACTGATGAAGTTTGGATCAATGCCTGGCATGTCGTAGGGTGTCCAGGCAAACACTTCGATATTAGAGGTCAAGAATTCCAAGACCTCTAATCTCTCAGCGCTGGATAATGATGAGCCAAGCAAGAAGAACTTATCCGGGTTCTTCTCATCTATTTTTACCTCCACCAAGTCTTCCACCGCTTTCTAATCAGCCTCTTTGCCGACGTCCGTGAATAGTTCATTACTCTCTGGTTCTTCCACCGAATGAACGTATCCTTTGGCAGCTCGGCTTCCATTTGCTGTGGCGAAGCACTGTTTTGACATGATCTGATCGCCATAGACTTCTTCAATTATACCGGCATCATTGGGGAACCGCATTACCTGATGGTATGATGATGCTACCGAACGCATGGCATGCAGCCATGTTCTGCCCAGGATGATGTTGTAGGTGGAGGGGACCTTCAATACCCAGAACTCCACCTGTTTTGATACACTTCCTGCTCTGACTGGAAGGATTATTTTGCCGACAGGCCACTCTGGCATGGAGTTGAATCCAATCAGGGGAGAAACTGCAGGTGCCAAGTCTTTGTCTTGCAGCTTTAGTTGTTTGAATGTGTCGTAATACATGATCTCACATGAACTACCCTGGTCAATCAGAATCCGCTTGACGTCAAAATCCTTGACTCGGAGAGTGACAACCAGGGCATCATTATGGGGGCAGTAAATTTGTTCCAAGTCCTTATCCGAAAAGGACATGACGTTTGTTGCCTCTGTCCTCCCCTTCTTGATGGCGGGTTGGGCACTTAATACTTCCCTAAAGTGTTCAGCCTTCTTGATTGAACCTCTAAGCTCGCATACGCGCTCAGGTTCAAAAACTCCATGAATTACATTGATAATGCCTTGTGGTGGTGCGTCGTTTGGCATTCTGTTGGGTTGGTCATTATGATCTTGGGGGGCCGGTTGCGCTCCTCCTTCAATGTATTCGTCCAAGTGGCCTGCTGCCACCAATTCTTCTAAGTGCTGTCTTAGTGGCGTGCAATTCTCAGTTCGGTGCCCCTTTTCTTTGTGGAAGGTGCACCGTGATCTGTCGTCGTAATTCTTCTGAGCTTCCCCAAGCTTGGCTGGCCACTTGACAAAAGGCTTGTCTTTGATTTCGCTCAGAATCCGATATATTGGTTTTTTGAACACCGTTGTTATGGCAGTGCGGATTCTCAACCATCTTTTGTCTGGGTCTTCTCCGTTATCTCGTCTGCCACGTCCGTTCTTGTTACTTCGGTCAACCGTGTTGACCTTGGCAGGGGTTTTCTTTTCCGGTGCTGCGGTCGTGCTTGATCTTGCTTTAGCACGCGCGCCATCCTCTTCTACCCTGATGTGCTGATGCACTCTTTCCATCAGGGCCTCCATGGTGAGGGGTGGCGTCATGGTGATCGAGTCCCTTAATCGGTTTCCTACTGGTAGGCCTCTTTTATATTGCGCAATGGCTAGATTGGTGGGGCAGTCTCCAATCTGGTTGAATGTCTCCCAGTAGCGACTGTTGTAAGATCTGAGGGTCTCTTTTTCACCCATGTCGATGGAGAGTAACTGGTCTATCTCCACCGGTGTCTTAGTATTTGTCCGAAACCTTGTTACGAACGCTTCTGCCAATTGGGCCCAGGAGGCTATGCTACCCTCTGGGAGCTTTTCGAACCAAGTCAAGCCCAGGTCGCCCAGACTTGATGGGAAAAGTATGCACATTAAGGCCTCGTTTTGCCTGTACACGGCCATGACTTGGCGAAAGTGGCTCAAGTGTGAATACGGGTCCGTCTTCCCTTCATATGTATTGAACTTCGGCTGAAGGAAGCCTGATGGTAGGGGTGCGTTTTCGATCGCTGGGACAAACGGCGAGGTCTGTAGTCTTGCCAATGCCTTGTCCGTTGGTTCGTAGGCCGGTCGCGGTATTGGCATTCCAACCTCGACGCTTCCGTGCGTCCGAGGAGCCAACCGTTGTAAGGCCGAAACTCGGTGTGGATCCCTTGCCCTGGCATCCTCCTTGCATCGTGCTTTTTCTTCTAGCACGGTTCGTAAGTCGGATGACCTGGGTAGCTCGGTTTGTCTGGATCTGGTTTGGTGTGAATGTGAAGGCCAATACGTGCTTCCCTCAGTGTATGATTTTTCGGATCTCGTCCTCTCAGACCTAGAGTGACGAGTCCTTGAGGACAAGGAGTGAGTGTCGCCTGTCCTGTGGCTTCTGCTCTCTCCTTGGGAGGGCGTAGTATTCCTACTACGATTCTCTGAGTGGCGAGGGGGCGTCTTATGCTTGCGCCCCTCTCCTGTCGCCACATCTTTAGTCTTCATCTGGCGTTTCAAGGCCTCCATGTCCGCCGCCATCCTTCGAATTAGTTCATCTTGTTCCTTCACGCGATCTTCCAGGGCTTGAGGATCAATCCTCCTCCTTTGCCTGTCAGGACTCTGAGAGTGACGAGGGCTGCTATTCCGCCTTCCCCTGCCACCCCTCCTGGAGTTATGTTGTTGGGGCTCCAGATCCGCCATATGAGGGACAGAGGGTAATCCTTCGCGCCTTGCGCCCCCCTCTGGAGTTAGTCCGTCGACGGCGGACTGCGGCAAGTCTTCAATGTGTGCCATTGAATGAGAAAAGGAGAAGCTTAGTCAAGAGGTTTTTGTTCTTGTCTGTTCTTCCCACAGACGGCGCCAATTGTACGGGGAGGGAATAATTCTCCTCGTATAATCCTGTTGACCAAGTCCACGCTTCTCCGTACGACGTCGCTTTGTCCCCTGAAAACACAAACGTGAGCTAGCCGGCGGGTGTGTGCCGGGAACCGCTCCGATGCCTAAGTCAGAAAACTTGACAAATAGACAAAGCTCTAAGTTCTCAGAAAGATTGTGTTCAATTACCTCCTCCAAGGTGATGCTTGTGAGCTTTTATAAGTTTCCCGTGGCACAATCCTAGTAGGACTTGTACTTCTCCATGCAGAGTCCTCCTAGGATTCATTCTCCTAAGGATAATGCTTATCCTTTCACACCCTCCCCCACTGCTTAAACCAAGTGGGATGGTTCTCTTTATGGCCGAACTTCTATTTGACCGAAGTAAAAAATGGCTATGCCGAGCCACCAAGTAGGCCGTACTAACAGTTGTTCGGTTCTTCTTCATGCTATCATATCTCGGTTCTCTAATACCTGAACCGTGGTATGTTCGGACCGAACCACTGACTCGACCGGCATAACTCTCAAACCGGTATGCCCCTAAGGCCGGTCTAACTCCAAGTTGCTCCCCAAAGTAACTCTAGCCGAAGTAACTCTATTACTTCGTAAGCCGAAGTAATTCCACCTCCTTTGGGCCGGAGTAACTCTGTCTCTCCTAGGCCGGAGTAACCATTACGGCCTTTTTTGCTTAATCCTTCGCTTTTTTGGGCCTTAAAGCCCAACTCGCAGCTCGGCCCAGTTTTTCCCAAAAATTGCCCTCTCAGTAGCCATAAATTTGAACCTACCAAAACATAGCCTGAGTCGGAGTAGAACCAAACCAGTATCGGAGAAGAGGCAAGGTTACGTCGGAAAAGACAAACTTGCATCGGTTAGTCGCCAGCAAAGCCATACCCACCCACATTGCAAATCAGTTCCAGCTACACGGCTAAACCAGTTCAATCGGCGATTCCACTTCAACAATGTCAAACAAACTGTATACATCAAATTTTCACTCAACATTTTCGCCATACCAAATAAGGAAAAATGGTTCATCGTAAAGTTGCAACAAAGATATCCACCATCAATTTTTGCTGGAAAATCGGTTCTTGACAAGGTTCTAAATATTGGCCGGTACGTTCCGTACCGGCCGGTTCGTACCGGAATATGCCACCACCGAGTCGGATACTCACCGGTATACCGGTGAGAATGAATTTCGCGTCCGTAACGGCTGATTCCCGCTACGTATCGGCTTGTATCCGATACGTGAGCGTTCCAATTCCGATATAGTCCGATTCGGCTGAAAAACGAGCAAAGCATATGGAAAAATAATTGAGGAAAGCAAGTCACATGGAAAAACAAATCACCTGGAGAAGCATCAAATCGGACCAAACCTCAAACCCAAATCAAACCTAATCGGACCAAACTCAACTCAACTCCCCAAAGTTTTCCCTCAATCGGACCAAACTCAACTCCCCAATCAAACCCAAATCCATCTTCCAGGGGCATCGATCTTGTAAAGTGTTGCAAGGAGAAGCATCGAATCGAACCCAAACCATCACCGATTTCAAGTTCCTTCATTGAAGGTTTTTCTCTCATGCTCTGTTTACATTTGTTTCGTGCTCTGCTTTTTGCTTTGGCTGAACACTTCAAATGGTTTTGCTTTTGATAGGTTTGTTTATATTATATTATGTTATATTATATTATTTTATGGTTTTGCTTCTTCAAATGGGTTTGTTGCTGTCCGGTTTGCTTTGTTTGGTTTGTTTATGTTATATTATGTTATTTTTTTTCCTCTTCAAATGGTTTGTTTATATTATATTATGTTATTCTTTTCTTTTCTTTATGGTTATTTTTTTATTTATATTATGGTATGGGATGGTTTTGCTTGGTAGGTTGCGTTTGGTTTGTTTATAATTTATTTTTTTTATTTTTTTTTTCTGGTTAGTTGTTTATAATGGTTTATAATTTGTTTGCTTGGTAAGTTGTGTTTGGTTATTTTTTTATTTATATTATGGTATGGGATGGTTTTTTTCTTGATTTTTTTAAATAACCAAACTATATATAATAAAATATTAATAATACAAATAAAAAAATTTAACAGCTTTTGTTTGCTTGATGGGGGATGAGACTAGAGTCACCCTGATTATTGATTGAAACTGCATTAAAATCGATCAAAAAAAAAAATAAATAAAATAAATTAGTTAATTAAGGTTAATATAAATACATATCATTTAGTTGAAAATGAGTCAAAAGTGCATTTACATATCAAAATTTTGATTAAAATATGATAAATTAAGGCTAAAAGAGTGAAAAAATACATAAAATTGAGTTTTAGAGGGATTGCTAATGATTTTTGAAATTTCACAGCCGCGACGCCCGATACCCGATACGTACCGGTCGATACTCCCGATACCGATACTCCGCGATCGATACCGTTACGTTACCCGATACCGCGATTTAGAACTATGGTTCTTGACTAAAGAAACAGAACTCCTCCAAGAGCAAGTCCTCATTTTCAACCAAAACCAAATGCACAGTTTTCCATTTTTATCCCTCTTCAAATGAACACAAAATTTGAAGGCTAGTTTGGCATATACTAAATAAGTCAAAAAGTCAAAAAGTCACTATCTTATTTAAGTCACATAATCTTATTTAAATCACATCACCTCTCTAACACATCACATCAAACCCAACCCAAACCCAACCCAAACCCACCAATAAGTCAAAAAGTACACTTTTTTAGGATATCCCAAACCAACCCTGAGAATATGAAACTAACAATTACACAGACTTGGATCATAATATATTCATAAACAATTGAATTATTCCCCCATCATTACCATCACCATCACCATCACCATCACAATCAAAATTTTCCCGTCTAAAGAAACAGAACAATTCGAATAGAAAAGACTTCGTTTTTATTCTTCTTCCAATGAAGACATAATCTAATAATATGAAACTACCAATTAAACAAACTTGGACGAGAAATTTCTAGGGGTGCAACTCGGGCGGGCTCAACCCGAGCAACCCGAGCCCAGCCCGAGTTTTTTTAGGGCTTGGGCAACTATATCTTGTAATTTGGACGGGCTTGGGCAGATTTTTGATGCCCGAATTGCAATTCGGGCCGGGCTTGGGCAGAATCAATGGCCAACCCGAGCAACCCGAACCCGAATTCAATTTAATATATTATATAAATTATATAATATATAATATATAATATATATATAATTTAATAAATTATGTAATATATATAAATTAAGTAAAAGAGTTAGTCTTAATTTTTATTTTTATTTTTTTTTGGTTAGTCTTCTATTAAGTAAAAGAGTTAGTCTTAATTTTTATTTTTTATTTTTTTTTGGTTAGTTTTCTACCATTAGATTAGCATCTTTTATGTCTACCCTTAGATCTACCTACAGGTTTCTGAACTCGGGCAATTCGGGCAATTCGGGCAACCCAAGTTCAAAATACAAAGCTTGGGTCGGGCTTGGGCAACAATGTTCGGGTTCATGGTCGGGCTTGGACGGGCTTGGGCAGTGCCAAATACAATTCGGGTCGGGCTTGGGCAGACCCCCAACCCGACCGAACCCGCCCGAGTTGCCCCCTAGAAATTTCATAAACAATTGCAGTGAATAACAGAGAAGTTGAAGAAGATTATACGAAATTGACTGACTGACTGACCTTGGAGAGAGCCAAGCGTAGGGAAGTGAAGAGAGAGGTGAAGCTGTCGGCGATTCCACTCAGAGGAAGAAAAGTGGCGGAAGCGGAAGCGGAGGCGGAGGTGGAGGTGGTGGTGGTAGTGGACCTTGCGAGGTAGGGATGACAATGGATAACATACCTTGTGGGTATCCATGGAGACCCAACCCAAATACATACATGGATTTTCTCTTCTTTTTCTTATCCATTGGGTAGGGTAAGTGATATTCTTTAAATATCCACAGGGGATGGGTTGGGGATGGGTACCCACTAATTTCTCCATATATATATATATATATATATATATATATATATTTTTAAGATTCACAACCAAAACTAAATATACCTTCAATCTTTTTATTTATTTATTTATTTATTTTTTTAGGTTCACAACCATTTTATTTTATTTTATTTATTTTATTTTATTTTATTTTTTTTTAAGATCCACAACCAAAGCTAAATATACATTTAATCTTTTTTCTTTAATTTTCTTTTTTTTAAGGTTCACAACCTTTTTTTTTTTTTTTTTTTTTTTAAGATTCACAACCAAAGCTAAATATACCTCCAATTTTTTTTATTTTTTATTTTTAAGGTTCACAACCATTTTTTTTTTTTAATTTTTAAGATTCACAACCAAAGCTAAATATACATTTAATCTTTTTTCTTTTCTTTTCTTTTTTTTTTAATTTTTTTTTTAAGGTTCACAACCATTTTTTTTTTTTAATTTTTAAGATTCACAACCAAAGCTAAATATACATTTACTCTTTTTTCTTTTCTTTTTTCTTAAGGTTCACAACCATTTTTTTTTTTTTTTCAATTCACAACTAAAACTAAATATACATTCAATCTGATTTTATTTTATTTGGCTCAACAATAAAATCAAATATACATTAATTAACATTGTCACATTATTCTTGACAAATTTTATGCATATCTAAAATTTTTAAAATTTATTTAAAAAAATTAAGGACACTGTCTAGTGTAGGTTTCGGTTTGCTTTTCTATGTTATTTTATTTTGTTGTGTATTATAATTTTCAGAATGGTTTGCTTGTTCTGAAATTTCAATTAACGAGTATGAATCTATTTGTTTTATGTTATCACACAATTTATACAGCATATATATATATATATATATATATATGAATGTATTTGAAAATAAGGAAATTGTAAATAATCAAAACAAGCATGAGTGGTAATTGGTTAGAAATGATGGGTACAAAGATTTATTTGCTAGAAAAACAAAAAGGGGATACAAAGTCTTACTAAATAATTTTTTTTAAATTAAAAGAATTTTTCTTAGTTATGAACAGATTTAACTAAAATCAGCTTGTTTCCCAATGTTATGCTTCATTTATATAGATAGAAAATATTTTTTTATGAAAAATATTTTTTATAAAAAAAATTAAAAAATATTTTTTTTATATTTGGTGGTGGTGGTGATGGAACGAAGGTGAAAGTAGAGATTGTTACATAGTGGTGGGGTGATGGCGGCAGTGATGATGGTAGTGGCTATGGTGATGGTAGTGTGACAGTGAAAGTGAGAATAGCGGTGATGGTGTTGTGAAATTAGTAAAAATTTAATTGAAAAAATATTTTTTATTTTTTAAAAGTAACAAATAACAAAATTCGTGGGGGACTAAAGGAAGAAGATGGAGGATGGATTGAGTGTGGTAATGCATAGATATCTTAAAATGAGTGGTTCAGATTTGTTAAAGGTATAATTAGATTTTGGATAAATTAAAATGAATGGTTCAAATTTGCTAAGAGAAAGACGATTTAATGTCTTAAATATCTGTGGCTAAGAGATCAACAAACAATTCCTTGTTTATGCCCTGATGCAATTTAATATGAGTCTTATAATACTTTCTTCAAACAAACTTTTTGATTGTCTCAAAATTATATATTTGATTATTATAAAACAAACTTTTTAATTAATTAATTAATGTGTATATGATTTTGTTGTTGAACCAAATAAAATAAAATAAGATTGAATGTATATTTAGCTTTTGTTGTGAACCTTAAAAAAATAATAAATAAATAAGTTGTTAACATTAAATATATTAAAAAAGAAAGAAAAAGATTGAAGGTATATTTAGCTAAAACCTTTATAACAAAAAAAAAAAGGAAAAAAAAGAAGGTTATTAACATTAAATATATTAAAAAAGAAAGAAAAAAGATTGAAGGTATATTTAACTTTTGTTGTGAACCTTAAAAAAAAAATGGTTAACATTAAATATATTAAAAAAGAAAGAAAAAAAATTGAAGGTATATTTAGCTAAAACCTTTATAAAAAAAAAAAAAAAGAAAAAAAAGAAGGTTGTTAACATTAAATATATCAAAAAAGAAAGAAAAAAGATTGAAGGTATATTTAACTTTTGTTGTGAACCTTAAAAAAAAAAAAAAATGGTTAACATTAAATATATTAAAAAAGAAAGAAAAAAGATTGAAGGTATATTTAACTTTTGTTGTGAACCTTAAAAAATAAAAAATAAAAAAATTGTTAACATTAAATATATTAAAAAAGAAAGAAAAAAGATTGAAGGTATATTTAGTTTTTGTTGTGAACCTTAAAAAAAAAAATTGTTAACATTAAATATATTAAAAAAGAAAGAAAAAAGATTGAAGGTATATTTAGTTTTTGTTGTGAACCTTAAAAAAAAAATAAAAAAAAAATTGTTAACATTAAATATATTAAAAAAGAAAGAAAAAAGATTGAAGGTACATTTAACTTTTGTTGTGAACCTTAAAAAAAAATAAAAAAAAAATTGTTAACATTAAATATATTAAAAAAGAAAGAAAAAAGATTAAAGGTATATTTAACTTTTGTTGTGAACCTTAAAAAAAAAAAAATTAAAATTGTTAACATTAAATATATTAAAAAAGAAAGAAAAAAGATTGAAGGTATATTTAGTTTTTGGTGTGAACCTTAAAAAAAAAAAAAAGTGGTTGTTATCATTAAATATAAAAAATAAAAATGGGGATAAAAGTGGGTTGGGAAAAATCCATACGCATTAAAAAATGGGGAGGGTAGTACCCATGGGAAATGGGGAATGAGAAAAATTTATTATAGGGGAATGGGGATGGGGAATTAATATCCACCCAATTGCCCCCCATTGCCATTCCTACTGCGAGGTTCCTTCCCCCGCCGCCGGCGCTAGTGACAGAGAGTAGAGAGACAATCGAAGAATGTATGAGAGAAGAGGAAGAGGAGTGGCGGAGGTGGTGGTGGTGGACCTTGCGAGGTTCTTTCGCCCGCCGTTGTCACCATGGAAGAAAGCTTTGGTCGATCTCGACTTCTTCAAGGCAATGGCACTGTTAGGGTCTTGAGAGAGAGAGAGAGAGAAGTGTAGGAAGAAACTGAAAGGGAAAGGGAAAACAAAATGCCTATTGTGCCATTGGAAACCAATCACATGTCATTCACGAGCAAATTTTCTGTCTAATTTCTTAACTTTCGTTTTCAATTGGACCAAAATGATATAGAATTCAAAATTTAAGATTAAAATCGAACAAATTAAAATTAAAGGGACCAAAATGACATAATGTGTAAACTGTATAGACTATTTGAATAATTTGTCCTTAAGGCCTTGTTTGATTGGGGGATATGAAGATTGGGATTTGATATTATATCCGGTGGGGTCCATATATCCCATATTTGCAATTTTTTTTTGAAAGGGTTATAATATCCGGTGGGATTGTATATCCCCAAAAGTGGAGGATATACAATACCACCCCCCCATTATATCATATCCCCTTGGTTGGGATATGATGTAAAAAGTCCAATTTACCATTTTGTCTATCTAACATAATATAATTTAATATATTTTTTTGAATTTAATATAATATAATTATTGAATTGAATTTAATATAATATAAATATTAGGGCAAATTACAAACACCCTCTCGAGATTTGGTGAAAATACAGATTCTCCCCTGAAGTTTGAGAAATTACAAATTGCCTCATGAGGGTCAAATTTGCATAACAAATTAGGGGAGAATCTGTATGAAAATAAAAATCTCAGGGGATAATTTGTTATGGAAATATAAACCGCAGGGGGCGGGATGTAATTTCTCAAACCTCAGGGAAGAATCTGTATTTTCACCAAACCTCGAGGGAGTGTTTGTAATTTATCCTAAATATTATTGAATTTAATATAATATAATATAATATTAGTTAATTTAATTTAATTTAATATAATATAATTTAATACAAATTTTGAATTTAATATAATATAATATTATTGAATTTAATTTAATTTAATATAATTTAATGTAAAATTTTGAATTTAATATAATATAATATTATTTAATTTAATTTAATATAATATAATTTAATATAAATTTTGAATATAATATAATATAATATTATTTAATATAATATAATATAATATTATGAGGGCAATCTTGAAAATTACTTGTTATATCTCACAATATATTTTGTAAAACAAACATGCATAATATATATCCAATCTTATATATCAAGTCAACAAACATGACTTAGGGGATATACTATCCAATACTTATATCCTATTTATTATATATCTTGACTAAATTTTATATCATATTATATCTTTTATTTTATATCTAATGAAACAAACGGAGCCTAAATTTATATGATCTCGTATAAATTTTAATGTTTGGCGCACATGGTAACTTGTGTAACTAAAAAATTGACATGACTTTAATAACATGCCAAATGATCCATTCATTCAAACTCCTGACTACAATCACTGGACATATGAGATCATACGAAAAGGTGATACGTATAGCGTTATTGAAGGACGAGTCCGGATCTTCGGTAGCACTCTCCTATCGCCCTCTCTGTCGCCCTCCAAAACGACGTCGTTTTGGAGGTTTTTTTTTTTTTTTTTCTTTTCTTTTTCTTCTTTCTCTTCACTTCGGTCTGTGTTTGATTTTTGAAGAAAACCAGAGGCCTCTTCTTCTTCTGCAGAACAGAAACCAGAGGGGAGGGGAGAGGAGGGGAAGAAGAGAGAGAGAAAGGGAGAAGAAGAAGGGTGGTGGGAGGGGAGCCGCTGTGTATTTTTTTTTTTTTTCTTTTCTTCTTCTTTCTCTTCAGTCTATGCTGAGGACTTTTCTTCTTCTTCTTTCGAACTCTGTCTCTCCTCCCCCACTACGCTCCACCTCCTCCACCCTCGCCATCACTTCCTCTACCGTCTGCGTCATCGTCGCCGGCCAACCCACCCAAACAATTCAATGCTACAAAAACTCCCACACCCTTCCCATCTCCCCCAACATCTTTTTTTTCAATTAAAAAAAAAAAAAAACAAAGACAGAAATTATTCTGGGTTTGAAATTATTCTGGGTTTGATGATGATGATGAAATTTGATTTTAGTTCTTGGGTTTGAAATTTGATTATTCTGGGTTTGATGATTTTTTTTTTTGATCGGCTATTCTGGGTTTGATGATGATAATTATTCTGGGTTTGATGATGATGATTATTCTGATGATGAAATTAGTTCTTGGGTTTGTGAATGATGATGATTATTCTGATGATGAAATTAGTTCTTGGGTTTGTGGGTAAAAAAAAGATGAAGCAGAGAGGCAGATCTGGAGGATGATGATGATGATGATGATGATGATGAAATTAGTTCTTGGGTTTGTGGGTAAAAAAAAGATGAAGCAGAGAGGTTTCCTTGTGGGATATTGAAGAATAACAGTAGAGTTGTTTGTTGGGGAGAGAGTGAAATTGGAGATGAGATTCAGAGGGAGTTTGGTAATCTTACCATGTGGGGTGTCTCATGCTTTTGGATTGACACAGACTGGGATTTTGATCTTCAAAGGAAGCAATTCAAGTGGACAGCTTGATGTTCCTTCTCATTTACCATTCGAATTTGAAGGTATTGCAATGGGTTCAAATCATAGCTGTGCAATTCAGAGCAAAAATGGGTTGGTTCTGTGTTGGAGAGGAGGGTCAAGAGAAAGAAGAAGACGAGAAAAGAAAAAAAAAAAAAAAAAAAAACCCTCCAAAACGACGTCGTTTTGGAGGGCGACAGGGAGGGCCACAGGAGAGTGCTACCGAAGATCCGGATTCATTGAAGGACAAGATATATGTAACTTTTTTTTAATCAACAAGACATACACAATATTCAATGCTAGCTTTGACTTTTTAGGGACCCAAAACAAGTTTTTAATACAGGCCCTTTATACATGGAAAAAAGAAATTCTCAAAAGAAGCTTGTAATATGCACTGATATTTTAACTATGTTTTTTCACAAAAAATTTACGTCTATATATAACTATTAAAATTTTATTTAAACATATAACAAAATTAAATACCAAAATAGCCTAAATTAGAGTAGTATAGTATCCCCCAAAAATGTACAAACTATATAACAAAGTATTACTTAAACATCAACATTCTTGCATTTTTAATGGTAAGATTAATAATCAAGTTTACATAATTAAACTTATCAGCAAAATTCATTCAATTTTTTTTTATAACATAGTTGACCGAATGTAATTTTCTTTTTTCAAAAGCAATTGTAATAATTATAGTCAATATTATACATTTGATAAACAACCATACATCCGCCCCGTTTGGTGTAGCTGTTTAAACAGTTTATAAATTATAACTTAACAGATTATAGATTATGACTTTAATCAGAAGTTGTTAATCTGTTTGGTGTACCTGTTAGATTATACATTTAAGTTGCTGAGTAGTGTTTGTTAAATAAACTGTGAAATAGTTTTTTCAATTAATTTTTATTTTTTGTTTGTCTACATTTCTCATAAAAAATAATAATAATAATCTATAGTCCATTTGAGTCTTTTTCTATTTTTAAAAAAATAAAAAATAAAAAAAATTAAGAGTACAACTATAAATTAACATGTCCACTGCAGAAGTTGATAATCAGAAGCAAGGGGTGAGCAGCTTCTCAGAATCAGCTTTTTTGAGTTAAAATAAGCTGTTAGAATCAAAAGCTGTTTGAAATAAGTTTAACCAAACAGTCCAAAATAACTTTTTCAAAGCTAAAAGTCATAAGTTGACTCTGAAAAGCTGAAACAAACACCCCCATCAAATAATTCACCACCTTAATCAAGTTTTTTGGTTTTTTTTTGTGGGCCTCTTTTAATAAGTATAATAGTTGATATTTTTTTGGGGCCTTTTTCTCAACCAATTTTTTGAGGCCCAAAACGGCTGTTTGCCCGGCTTTCTCTCAAAGCCTGCACTGACAATATTATCTGTATTTGTGGAGAAATTATTTATTATGTGACCCGAATTTGCACAAGCAAGGCTGCTCAACTATTTGTGGCGGTATCAAACAAAATTTTAAATGAAACCTTTTTGATATTTATTTTTAAATTTTCTAATTTATATAAATTTATTTTTTATTGTTTTCGTCTTCGTTTGTCAACTATATATTTTAACTAAAAAGTCAAAAAGTTATTATAAGTTGTCACATCACTCTCTCTACTTTTTTATATATTTTTTCGTAAAAATTTAAAAAATTACTAAAATAACATGTTACTAAACGAGTTACCAAAAAAAATTTGTTACATATTTTTTCAATTGATAATATTTTTAGTCCACTTACTAAATAATTTTACAATCAACTTTAGAGGGAAGATGTTAGGTTTCTAACGCATGACTATTTTGGGGGCCAAAATATAAATTTCATTTTATCTAGAATATTTTAGTACATGTCTTTTATATATTTAATTAAGTACAAATATGGAATGATTTAAGCGTGGACCTTGTCAAGTTTATTTTTAAACTCGAACAAATTAAAAAATAAATAAATAAATTCACCCAACCTTTTGCTTAATAGCACGGTATATAATATTAATATTAAGAGTCATAAAAACTTGAGATCTGTTCAAGTATGAACTCTTCAACTGTTGTTTAACTGCCTAATGGACAGACCACTCCACCAATTCAGGCACTAATTACGGAGTTTTGGATAATATAATTCAGTACTTAAAATTGAATATATTAAGTGATAATCGGTTAAATTTATATGATAATTACAATTGATATCACTTAAAAATTTAATTATCTCTTAAAATGTAGGTTAAAATTTAAGAAAATTTTAAATCATATGAAACTTATTTAATTCTGACTGAATTTATAAATACTAAATATAAATATCAATATATACTATTATAATCTCACCACCACCACCACCACCACCATCATGCCACTGCTGCCACCACCACCATGCCGTTGCCATCACCACCATCATAATGATCATTACCGCTATCACTACCACTACTGCTACTATCATGCTACCGCCATCACTACCACCACTGCCACCATCGCTACTGCTTCCACTACCACCACCACCACCACCACCACCACTACGACTATCACTACTATTACCACCACCATCACAATATAAAAATTAAAATATATAATTTGAAAAAAATAAATTTCAAATATAATCTTATACATATCAAACAATTTATTTTTAGTTCAGCATTTAAATTTTTATTAAACAACTTTTTAACTTAATAAATTTTATTCAATTTTTAATACTTAATTTTCAATTTTCAATTTTCAGCTTTTAGCTTTCTCTAACAGCACAAGTCTTACAATTAGGGTGAAAACTTACCCATTTTTTAATGTTTTTGTTTCTCAAATATGTTCCAAATATTAACTACAAGAGTCTTACTGTTCAGGCTAAAGCTTACCTATTTCTAATGTAGTGTTTTGTGCCAATAATAGATGAGGCCAAGTTACCACCCAGAAGGGCTATATAAAGAGAACAAGGAGTCCATTCCAAAGTCCAATGAAGGAATATCAAAGTCAATTACTCAGCTATGGCACTTAAATGGAAGGTGCCCAGAAGGAACTATTCCCATTAGAAGAACAAAAAAAAAGGAAATACTCAGAGCAAGCTCTATCAAGAGTTTTGGAAGGAAGCAACATGGAACCATCCCTGAACCAACAACGCCTACTAAACCTGAACCCATCAATCTAAGTGCTCACCAGGTACAACCACTATCATATACAATCTTTGTGCATGAATATATGTAGTTAAATATGATAAACAAATGAGAGAATGAGTGAATATATATTAAGTTAAATAATAAACATATGAATATAAGGCCTTTTATATAGTGAAGGATAAGGCTTAAGTATGGTGATACAGATAACTTATCTACAGTAATAGAATAAAATCGAATCTAACCAAATCAAATCCTCTACAAATCCAATTATATATAATATTGGATATATATATATTATTCGATAATATCATAATATATACATATAATATTGGGTTGATTTGATAACTTGACTATTTTAGTTGGTTTTTTGACTATTTTAACATAATTAAAAAAGTTATATTTGGAATGATAGTTGATATATATTTTTTTGGTAAGTGACTTGATGGTTGTGAGAGAAAAAATAGAATGATTATGATTTGAATATGACATTTTATTTTATTAGCTATTTTAGCGTATTTTGTCTTTATTGCCTATTTTAGCCAAAAAAACCTCCAACAACACCCATATTCTAACTTCCCTCCTCAAACTCAAGGTGGTTGAGCAAACAACTTGTGTTTGGCAAGTAAAGCATGAAAACGTCCAGGTGGATGTGCTTTGGTGAAGATATCAGCAGTTTGATCGACATAAGAAATAAAACGAAGGTGAATAGTACCACAAACAACATGCTCATGAATAAAGTGACAATCGATCTTAATGTGTTTGGTACGATCATGAAATACATCGTTGTGAGCAATTTGAATCACACTATGGTTGTCACAACAAAGGATAGTAGTGGAGGAATAAGTAATCCCCAAATCTTCGAGTAACCAGCGAAGCCATAAAATAATTCTAGCGTAATGTTTGTAAGAGCACGATAATCTCCCTCCGTTCTGGATCTGGAAACAATAGTTTGCTTCTTGCTACGTTAGGAAATGAAGGAATCACCGAGAAAGAAACAATATCTAGTGGTAGAGCGGCGATCAGTAGGATCACTTGCCCAATCGGCATCGGAATATAGGCATGCAATTCTAAGATAGAATGAGAAGAATAATGAAGTCCATGAAATAAAGTACCTTTTACGTATTGAAGGATATGAAGGATTGATTGGGTGGAGCATGAAGATGCCAAGAATAGATTGACAAGATGAACAACATAGGCGATTTCCGATCAGGTAACACTGATGTTAGGTTTTATTTTTGGCAATCCCGTTTGACAAAACTCCTTTCAGTTGTACTTATTTTCGCACTTTTATTTCAGTGAGGCTATGAGTTTATTAGATGTGAATCCAACCCGAATCGTGCTTTGCAGAGAAGTTTGTGGTGTTAATTCATTCAAGATTGCCGCTTCGCTGACTATGACGGGGATCGAGCTGCCCAGTCAGCTCGCGGGGGTCTAGGGGACAGCGCCCTTTGGTGGGTCCGGGGCAGCGACCAGGCGGGGTCGAGGGGCAGTGCCCTCGAAGCAAAATGAAAAATTGCCTTCGAAGTTGTTTGTCTGCTCGAGCGGACATTTTCCCGCTCGAGCGGAGAACTCTTGGTCTCAGAAGTTTGATCGCCTACAAAAATATTGGATGTTGTTTTTTCCCGCTCGAGCGGAACTTTCCGCGCTCGAGCGTCGTCCCGCTCGAGCGGCCATTCCGGCGCTCGAGTGGAGATCGCAGAACAGATTTCTATAAATACGTGTTTCAGTCCAAATCTAGGTTAACGCCTCCAGATCTTCTTCTTGGGTTCTAGGTTTTATATCTGGGGCTATTTTGCTAGTTTTCTTTGATGTTTCATTTAGTATTCAACTCATGGTTTAAGAAGGATACATCAAAGGATTGTTTGTTTATTCTATACAAAAGAGAGAGTTGTTCTTGGGTGGATTCTAAAGAATTCGAGTCTGAAGCTTTGGTGGATTCTAGAGTGGCTCATAGTCAAGACAATTCCGAGGTGAAGACGGGGCTGGAAGAGGCACATAGGGGTTGGTTCAATTCGGGTGTGGACTCACTAGGTAATTGAGAGTATACCTGTGTAATTCATTTATGTCTTTTTAATGGATTGTTTTGTGGCTTTTGCCCGTGATTTTTTTATCACAATTGGAGGTGTCCAATTGTGGTTTTTCCACGTAAAATCATTGTGTCGATTTGTCTTGATTGTTTGATTGTGATTGTTATTTACTGCTTAAAATTGATACATAATCATAAATCAACATCTAGGGGATTTCTAGATTTTTCAACTAAGATAGACTAGATTTCCAACTAAGTGTTGATAAAGTGTGGCATCAGAGAGAGGAATGTCGCCTAGGGGAGTGAGACGAACATTTGTCTCAATACGTGTGGAGGCAACCTTCCTATCAGTAAGACCAACACAGGTGAGTAGATCAAAGGCATACTTTGCTTGAGAGACATAATAGCCACCAGAGTTGGAAGAGATTTCAAGACCTAAAAAATAGTTGAGAGGCTCTAGATCTTTCATCTCAAAATAACTATTGAGGGAGTGTTTCAACTTAACTATACTAGTAAGGATCATACCATCAACATAAAGAAGAACATGAGTGGTGACATGATCAGCCTTGCGAATGAAAAGAGCATAATCATACGTCATGATCAGTCTTGCAAATGAAGCAAAGCCAAACTGTGCAATAGTGGTATTAAACTTGGAAAACCAAGCTTGAGGAGCTTGCTTGAGACCATAGAGAGCACGCCAAAGTTTACAGACCTTTTGAGAAGGATGATCATAGTTAAAAGGAGGTTACATATATACTTCTTCAATGAGATCGCCATTAAGAAAGGTATTTTTTATACCAATTTGATATAGGCCCCACTTGCGGACAACATCAACGACAATGAGGCTACGAACGGGGGTAAGGTGAGGATTACAAATTTCTTTTCATAGTCAATGCTATACTCTTGAGTGAAGCCTCGAGCAACTAAGTGTGCTTTGTAGTATTCAATAGTGTTGTCAAAATGAGTTTTGATCTTGTAGACCCATTTACATCCATTAGCAATCTTACTAGAAGGAAGGTCCATTAAATCCCATGCATGAGTTTTGGCCAAAGCCTGCAATTCATCAATCATTGCTTGCAACCAAAAAGGATTAGAATTGGCCCTCACAGTAAGAGTGAGGTTCATGCAAAGAAAGAATAGTAGAATAACAATGATAATCATGAAGATGGAGAGGAAGTTGTTTTACCCTAGTAGAATAATGAAGAGGTGAGTCAAGATTAGAAGATGATTCAGGGGAATCAAGGGATGCATGAGGCTCATTGTGAAAGATGATGGGAGCAAAACTAGCAGGGAGAGCAGGATCCTCAAGAGGTTGAAGAAGGGAGGCACCACGGGGTCAACTGTAGGCAAGAGCATCTTTGTGGAGGCTGGAGAACATCTGTCTCAATCTCAGTAGAAAACAAATCTAGGGGAGGATTAGTGAAGAGTATAATAGTGGGATGAGGTAAGTGAAATTGAGAAAGAGATGAAAACATTTTGTGTTCCCAAAAGATGACATGGCGATAAATGCGAAGACATTTGGAAATAGGGCCTCTACACCAATATCCTTTGTGTTCAATGCCATATCACAGAAAACAACATAAATGAGCATGAGGCTCTAGTTTTGTATGTTCATGAGGTTGTAGCAACATAAAATATGCAAAACCAAAAGACTCGGAGAGTGGTGTAATCAGGATAAATACCATACAAACGCTCATAGGGAGTGTGATAACCGATAGTGGGTGTGGAAACATGGTTGATTGTAAAAACAATAGTGAGGGTAGCTTCGCTCCAAAAATTTTCAAGACAAGAAGAGAAGAGAAGAGAATAAGGGCTCAAGTAGTATTGAGAATATGTTTGTGTTTCCATTCAGCATGTCCAGTTTGTTGAGATGTGACGGAACATGAACGATGAGGCTAAGTACCATGACTTTGTAAAAAAGAGAGAAAGTCAAAATCTTTGTCTTCCATGGCATTAACAGAACAAAAAACTTTAATTGGATAGGAAAACTGTGTTTTAACCATGTTTGAAAAATTGTAGTAAATTTGATTTAGTTTAGACCGATTTTTCATGAGAAATATCCAAGTAAAACGGGAAAAATCATAAGCAAAAATGACAAAATATTGAGTCATCCATGGTTAAAGTAGGGGATGGACCCCAAATATCAGAATGGATAAGATCAAATTGAGACATGGTCACTTTTAGTAAAAGATAAAGTAGGTTGTTTTCCAAGTTGATCGGATACGCAATCTGTAGTATCAGAAACAACATGCCTTAATTGACTGTTAGAAATTAAATATTTTAAATGACCAAAAGAAATGTGTTATAAACAAGAATGCCAACAATGAAAAGAAGATAAAGTGGAAGTAGAAGTAGCTGGTTGGGTGGAAGGTGGGACGTGAAGATGAATGAGTACATATAGATGTCTATGCTTACGACCATCCCAATAGTCTATCTCGTTAGGGGGTCTTGCACCAAACAACCATTAACAGAAGAGGTTAGAGTGAGACAAAGTTCACATATTTGACCTATAGAAATGAGATTTATGGTACAAGCAGGTGTGGAAGGTGAAATTATCTCCACAAGGAAAGCAAGATAATGCGCCCAATCCTTTGCACTCTATAAAGGGAAACCAAAATGTTAGTGATCACTCTCGACCAGGGTAGGTCAGGAGGACCCTCCGACGATCAAATCAGCACACTAATTGGCCATAACACATAAGTATAAAAAAGAAATATTTCTGAAGTAGAAGTTGATTAAGATTGAGTATAATTGGATCAAATAGGATTAATTCACTTGTCCTTTATGCTTTGCTTGTTTACCCATTTATAGCTGTTCTAGCTCAAATCTCATATGTCGAATCTTGTTTTGATCAAAAGGTTTTGCCCATACCTGGCTTTGGTCAGGCAACTTGTCGAGTTGCTCTTGTCCTTTATCATTGGATCTTTGCCGTATGGACGGCTTGGATGATGTCAGACATTAGTAACTAGCTCGCTGAGCATTACATCCATAGGATCAGGTTGATCAGACAGCTCTGCCCCCCTACTAAGCCCAACCTGTGCCTTAGTTTTGTCTATTTTACACTTGTTACCGTTGGATGATACCTAATCCGATGTCTCCCCTTTATTTTACATATTTGCCTTCTAGAAGGTTATCTTTTATATCTTGTTTGTCTCTCCACACGCCTTAATAGGATGCCAAGTTTCTTCCAATTGTCCTCCATGGGCTACAAGGGATGGGTTTGGGCTTACTACTTTTTGTTTTGGGCTAACGTGGTTGGGCTTGGGCCTGGGCTCATATTTTTTTCCCTCCACAATAGGTATAAGACAAACATTAAAGATAGATTAGATGTAGAAACATGACCAATATGACGTACTAACATAAGAGAGTGACACATAAGATAGATTAGATACAGAAAAGTCTGAACAATCCATGGAGTGATGTCTCAGGATGAGTGTTTTGCTTTGTTTTTTATTTTAATAAATGTAATGCCCCAAAATGTAACAACAGAATAACCCATAATATACACCATATATGTGAAAAACTAATAAGGTAACAATCTTTCATTAATTCTTTGGTAAACATTACCAAAGGTGCCACATTCATTATACATTCATAAACGCTAAATTCTGAATCTATAGCATGTGACATGTAGCGCAAAATAGAAATGAAAAGAAATACAAATATATTTATACCTTAATGGCTACATATTTCCAAGATGATGCTTGGTTACGATAAAAGTGGGTCAAGCCCAAACCAAATAAAAAGCTCAAGGTTTGTACAAAAGATATTTATAATACAAAAAACGAATGAGCCTTCAACTTCAAGATCCTCCCAAGCTAAGTACTTGGTAGAGGTATACCATTAACACTTAAAAGTTGCTTTCCACATAGGGTGATGTAAAACCCAGTAAAGAATACCTTAACATACTGTATGATGCTTAACAAAGTTATATGGTGAATGCATATGCATGTCATTTATCAAAACGTTACACTTTTCTCTTTCAAAACAATGCAATGCCATGATTATATATCAATTCATAAAATAATACTTTTTAAATCAGAAAATAGGGCTGTGGGTACACAACACGGGGAATCTCTAAGTACGTGTCTACTAGTAGGTTATACAAGCACTACCAAAGTCATTTTATTGGTACAAACTGGAAGGATACTGCGCAGGTTTCTAGACTTTCACCAAGGACACACAAACCAACATAGATAATACCACAACCACACTTCCTAACTAGATTCACTAAGGTATTCACCCCCATTTTCTCAAAACGATATATTTTCAATGTATAAATATGAAACAATGTTCAATGAAAAATGCATTAGTAATTGGTTTTAATTAACCTAATCCTCATACAATTCTACAATAATCAAAATTATTTTTCACCGATAGCCCAAAACAGATATCTCTACACAAAAGATAAATCTCCAAACAATAGTATAATTTCATAATCTTAATATATAAGTGATAATACATATTCTATTTCACTCTCATCATCAAGATATGTTCACATTATCATATTCAAAAGCTCAACATCTTTCCCTTTGTTCTTAGTTCAAAAACTAATGATTTCCAACAAAACATTTATTCCTTTCAAAAACACATTTAAAGAAGACATTTTCAAGATTTCAACCCAACTTATCAATATAACCATTTCCACGACATTTCCTATGAACCCATTTGAAAACCCCTCTTTTATACTCCCAAAACTAAACCTAAATCAAACCCACGACTCCCAAATCACTACACTTTAAAGGAACACACAACAAGGCTAACAATCATACAAAGAGGTTGAAGACATCCATATCTCAAGATTAGAAGGAGAGAAGAACAAGACCCAAAGTTTGACAGAGCAAAAAACTAGAACTTTTTTTATTCGAATGCTCACCTCTATAAGCTCTACATTTTTTTCCAAAGCACTAAGGCGGCAAGACCAACGGATTTGAGTGTATAGGGGAGTTCAGACAAGAACTAGAGAGAGAGAGAGAGAGAGAGAAAGAGAGAGAGTGAAGAAATATGATAAAGTTACCTTTGAGAGAAAGAGAGAGAAATCAAAAAGTGAAAGAAAAGATCTTGTCCCGTATTGATATATGCACAGACCGCTCGAGCGTCAGATACAACAGACCGCTCGAGCATCAGATACAACAAACCGCTAGAATGACCAAATCATAGCTCAAGCGCACAATGACCCCTTCCCGAAAGTTCAGACTTGAAAAGAGATAGCTTGAGCTTCAGACACAAAATACTACTCGAGCGACAAACCCATGGCTTGAGCGAAGAACACCCCACTCCTAGAAGTTTAGACTGCAAACATAGATACTGGGAGGAACCAACGACCGCTCGAGTGAACTCAACAACAAACAGGTATAAATCCTTTTGAAATTCTAATTTCCAACCTGTTCAAAATACAAGCAAAGACTCCACACAACCAATTCCACATCACAATAAGACAATAAGGAGTATAAACAACAACAACGAATACCGAATTTCGGATCAAAAAAATAAAAAGGGTCGAGTCTTAACACGAGTCATTATAATAAAGAAATAAATAAATAGTGGATGGAGGCTAGGGCTGATATTAGCAGGCTGGGGCTAAAGAAGGCACGATACACATTAGCATAAGTGGGCGTGACGCACAGTAGTGTTGAGAAGTCGCAACTCACAATAACAAGAAGCAGGGCTAACGTGGGACACTATTAGGGCAAGCCGGGCATAAGTCGATAACAGAGTTGATTGAGACAGAAGCGAAGAAGGCATGTAGCTTGTATAAGATAGACGAAAGTCGAAATAGAAAACGACTCAGGTAGAAGTCGAGCGTGGCAGCACGCGGCTTAGGGAAAGCCGAGTGGATGGTGTAGTGACGCGTAGGCTGGCATTAGGGGAGACTCAATAGCTAAGGCATGTGATAGCGCATGCTACGCATTGAATTACACACTGAACTTATGGTAGCGCGTGTGGGCACGTGTTGCGTTAATTTTTCTTGGTTTTTCATCATTGGCTCTTGAGAATGCGAGGAAGAGTTTGATGCATTCAGAAAGTGATTTGGACAACTTTGGTTTTTGGGCAGGTTAAAAGAATGGATATTGAGTCTATGTTTAGAAGTGATGGTTGGTGATACTATGTAGGGCGCAGTGTCAGGGTCGAGACCGTAGTTTGTAGTGTCAGATTTAAGAAAAAGGAGCAATGATTTTCACCTTTGGCTCTGATAGCATGATAAACAAATCAGAGAATGAGTGAATATGTATTAAATTAGTGGTGCTACATGCACCAATTGGTATACCAATTAATGTACCAATACATACTTGGACATTGCTACTTCAAAACTATGAACCCACCCATTATACAAATTACAAAGATCCAAAATTTCTAAAATTATGCAACATCATCCATTAATACACTAATTGGTGCATATAGTTTTATTCATATCAAATTGAATAATAAACATATAAATGTGCTTTATATAGTAAAGCACAAGGCTTAAGTATGGTAATACAAATAACCAATCTATAGTAATAGAATGAAATTGAATCTAGCTAAATCACATCCTTTACAAATGG
This sequence comes from Camellia sinensis, assembly GCF_055761805.1. Lineage (NCBI taxonomy): Eukaryota > Viridiplantae > Streptophyta > Magnoliopsida > Ericales > Theaceae > Camellia > Camellia sinensis. The sequence continues at coordinate 172,992,496 of NC_138962.1, read as the reverse complement.
AATTATATATAGAATATGTACGAGAAGGAAATAATCTTCTCATATAATCCTGTTGATAAAGTTTGCGCTCCTCCAAACATAGTCGTTTTACTCCCTGTAAACACAAACGTGAGCTGGCCGGCGGGGTGTGCCGGAAACCTCTTTGTGTATTTAAGAGTCAAAATTATGGTATCTGTACATAGGTCCTGTCATGAGCTTTTATAGATCCCACCTGGCACAATCCTAATAGGACTCCAACTCTCCTTACTAGAGTCCTCCTAGGAATCACACGCCCAAGGATAATGCCTATCCTGATAACACCCTACTCACTACTAATTAAGTGAGATGGTCGCAACTCTTACCTCGGCTGGCACCAAACTTAACCGTGCTCACACAGCTCAATGCTACTTTAGTCAACATTGTCAGTCTTGACTTTGAGATGATGCCTTGCAGAGCTATCCTTTAGCTCGGTTCTCCTTTCACTGATACCTCGGTCCAGGATAGCTAGGTTAGGCCATTGGTAGCCCACCTCTGACTAGCCTGATGCTTAAATGATCTAGGACCGTGCTACATAAACAATTACTTCGGCCCGTAGTTCGGCCCAATGTCTAAGACGAATGGTCTTAGTTTGGTAAAAACTATTCACATAAATTACCCTCTAAATTGCCCCTTAATTCCATCTGCAAAGCATGAATGGGATTATTGACTTCCAGCCGTGTTGAAATAACGATTTCAGCCAAGCTAAAACTTGCTTGGCTTCCTGAAATTGTGCTGATCACACAGCCTGTCATCCTATAGCCTGACATCACGTCCTTACTGGGACACAAGGCATGTGTCGATTACCCCCTTGTACTATGCCAGCCGTTTCACACTGCCTAAGAATTCAAAATGTGGCGTCTTTCTACCTTCATTATACAAAACTCATAATCCTCCAAACAGTTACATCCACTGTTCATCTTCTCTCTAGAAAAAACCTCTCGCACTTTTAGCTCCAAATCCTCACCCTCTTCAGTCAAGTCTTAATCCCAGTATCTGGATCGCTCGTCTTGCTCGTCTCAAGTGCAAGTGCTCCTTCTGTCGACTGGACTCTAAGTTCATGCCCTAAATTCGTAAGTTCCTCATGTCATTTTCTCTTTTCTACTGATATACTTCTGTTTATTTTTAAAGGATGGTGTCTTAATCACCAAATATGTGTGTTTATGTACACTAAAGCCTGAACGAATATCAAGAACCTTGAAACTCCATAGGTAAACCTGGAAACATATTGACTGGGACTACGAACCAGTCTGGAACTGTGTTTTTGATCCAAAATAATACTGCGACTAGAGTAAGAACCTGTTCATGACTTTAGGCCCGCCTCCGATCGGACTAGAAATCCTACGCTCACCAAACCGAGCTACAATGCTGTTCATGCCCCTTGACCGAACTGAATTTACCTTGGTTCTCAGAACATGCTTTTAAAACTGAATCGTTTCGCTTCCTAGTACGTGCCTAACTTTTGTCGAGCTAGATTTAATTTAATTTTATTATTCTGCCCGATTTATCACTTGGGCATAACCCCCCTTTCTATTTTCACTTTGCAGACTTGAATAGGTTGGCCAGGCACACCCTTGTACTTTGCCCCTGGGCGGCTTTGCTCAACCGAGCTAACCAAAGCCACAACAGCGCCAAGCTAGGTTGTCGTGCTTACTTTAACATAGCACTTTCGTTTTTAAGTTAATGGGCAAATACTGATTTCTGGTGGACTTCCCTAGAGCCATGGCCAAATTTCGAAGAGATTACCACATTCCAGACGATGTCCACTTTTCCTTAGCCGAGCTGGATACCACTCCATGGGACAAGTCAGGCTTTATTTCCTTTACCGTGGTGTCCATTGTAGAGGGGGGACTTCGGTTCCCCGTCCAACCCTTAATCTGTGAATTCTTTAGACAAACCAGGCTATGCCCCATTCAATTATCAACCAACACCTATAGGATCATTAACGGGATTACCGAGCTAAATCATCGCCTTGGTCTCAATCTTAGTTTGCCTGAGCTATTCCATCAATATTTGCTCGGCTAGAATGACGACGGCTGGGTTTATTACCTTAGAGTCAGGAGAGGCCGAGAGAAAATTGTCAAGAGAACACCGGACAAAGACTTAAACGATGATGACTTTCTCTAGGTGTTAGGAAATTTTAAAGATGAGGAAGCCCAAATACTGGGCTATAATATAAACTAGAATAAAGGAACAGTTGGTAAGAGCAATCCGATTTAATTTTCTTTGCTATTTAAACAACCACCGTGCTAACCCTTGTGATTGTCCCTTGTGCAAATTTGAACCAGCTTAAATCCAACTACTCCTACGCCAACCAAGCCACACTATGAGTTGCGCTCCGCTACTACAATCAAAATTGGACCGAGCTCCTAAAATTTGAGTCGACCTATCGGTATAGCGGTAAGAGAAAAACCATGGTTACAAATTTTCTTCTTGAATTTTCACTTGAACCATACCCAAATCTCCCCCAGATCAAACTAATTGCTCTCACTAAAGAATAAGAGATGGCCAAGAGGAGAGCCGTCTGGGCTTTGATCACCGAATAGGCATCGAACTCGAATGTCGAGGTTTAGACCGAGCAAACTACAACTGGTCAAACCATGGAAACCGTTATTGCCTTGCCCTTCTCCTGGGTTGCTTCATCTCAGCCCAGCAAGAGGCTGCGCACCTCGACTTCTCAACCGCAGCAGCTGTTGGACGAAGAAGACGTCGAGCCACCAGAGACCGAGCTGTCCTTAAGCGAACCGCGACAAGGGGGAGGCACCCCCGGCCGTGCTAATTCTTCTTCGGCATGGGCGCCGACTGTGACTTTCAAAGGCCGTGCTGTGACCACGATCGACTCTGTTACCGCTGAAAAAGATCACCTGCTGGCCTTTGGTTTATCCAAAAGTTTGTGCCTTCCAGTTGACATGGAAAGGCATGAGAACCTGACCAAGTTAAAGGCAATTCAGTCTGCCATAATGTCAATGGTTCTGGTACACTTTGGATTTCTCAGTAATGCTAATTTTCACAATCTCTTAGTGTGGTTAGACTTATCTTTTCGTATACTGTGCAGGCCATCTAGAAAAATCACACTACCCACCAATGTGTGATCGAATTGTGAAAAATGGATAAGGCGGCTGTCGCCGAGGTCAAGACAAAAGATGCCAAGCTAAAGGTCCTGAAGGCTTCTCTGGCCGAGCTGAGTGCCAAGAATGAAAAACTTGTCAAGTAGGTTAACGCGATTAAGGCTGAGAAGCAAAAAGCTTTAGTCGAGAAAAAAGATCGGTATTTGCGTGAACTTGCCAAGCTGGAAAAGAAGAAGGACGCCAAAATAAAGGAGTTACAGAAGAAAATAGAGAATGCAGAGGGCTGTGGTTTCACGAAAGGTGAAGAAACTTATGTCCAGTAATGCGAAGCTACAAAAGACATATTCTTGAAGTGCAGCTGGAAGGCTGCGGCTGAAAAGCTTGGTCAGTCGCATGACTCCGAGGTGTTCCTGAATCCTCCTACATATTTCATACAGGTCTATATGACGGATTACGCACATGCCATCTAGCAAAAATTCCTTCCGGTGGAAACGGAAGAGGAGGAATAGGTCCCAGATCTAGCCGACGTTCTCCTCGCCAATACCAACCTTGGTCGCCAACTTTCATTGCCAGCTCGGTCGGAATTACCCAACCAAGCCGTGCTGAATCTTGATGAAGCGGCTGAGACCGATTAAACGTGAGAAGGTGAAGTTGGAGAAGTCAGGGTTGATTTGGATGCCGAGTTGGATGACCTCTTTGCCTGATTCTTTTAGTTTTCTTCCTTAATGAAAATGTAACCGGGCTATAAGCCCCCCCTCTTATACTTAATTTCTAACGAATGAAAGAAACTTTTCTTTTCTTTTTTGTCATCTTTTTGTTTGGTTACAACACTTTTCCACTTTATAGCGTATCATCTTTACTGCAAGCCTAGCCGGCCTAGTTTAGCTAGGCCTTTCCTTATCCTGAGATACTTATCCCGGCTAAAGAACAACTTGGGAAACTGCAAGACCTTTGTAATCGAGATTTTTGCCACAATGCTTATCTCAGCTAAAAGAAAGATTGTTGGTCAAACCTGCTAACCTTCTTGAGCCTAGATCCTTATCTCGGCTGAAAAGCGAACTAAGTATTGGTCAAACCTGCAAACCTTCTTGAGCCTCGATCCTTATCTCGACTTTAGGAAGAAGTGTTGGTCAAACCTGCCAACCTTTTTGAGTCTAGATCCTTATCTCGGCTGAAGAACGAACTAAGTGTTGGTCAAACCTGCCAACTTTCCTTAGCCTAGATCCTTATCTCGGCTTTAGGAAAAAGTGTTGGTCAAACCTGTCAATCTTCTTGAGCCTAGATCCTTTTCTCGGTTAAAAAACGAACTAAGTGTTGGTCAAACCTGTCAACCTTCCTAAGTCTAGATCCTTATCTCGGCTTTAGGAAGAAGTGTTGTCAAACCTGCCAACCTTTTTGAGCCTTAATCTTTATCTCGGCTGAAGAACGAACTAAGTGTTGGTCAAACCTGCCAACCTTCTTGAGCCTAGATGCTTATCTCGGCTTTAGGAAAAAGTGCTGGTCAAACTTGCCAACCTTCTTGAGCCTAGATCCTTATCTCGGCTGAAGAACGAACTAAGTGTTGGTCAAACCTGCCAACTTTCCTGAGCCTAGATCCATATCTGGGCTTTAGAAAGAAGTGTTGGTCAAACCTGCCAACCTTCTTGAGTCTAGATCCTTATCTTAGTTGAAGAATGAACTAAGTATTGGTCAAACCTGCCAACTCTCTTGATTGCCCCCAGTCGGGCGAACAACTTTTACAAACAGAGGAAAGAATTTTTACCGAAAAAATGTCTACTTGTTTTATTGAAAAACGAAAATTACAAGTGTTTAAGAAAAAGCTAAAAATAAAATATTCTGAGATTGGTCGTGTTCCATGGCTGTGGAATAGCTCTGCCGTCCACATCCTCTAAGTGATATGCCCATTTTCCAGCCAAACCAATCACTCTGTATGGTCTTTCCCAATTAGGTCTTAATTTTCCATCTCCAGGTATCAAGGTGTTTCCTATAACTTTGCGCAGTACCCAATCTCCAATCTTGAATTGTCTGGGGTGCATCGCTTTATTGTATTTCCTGGACAATTCCTGTTAATATGAGGCAATGTGCACCAAAGCTCTCTCTCTTCTTTCTTCTGCAAGGTCAAATTCTAGGGATATGGCCTCGCCATTCAAGTATGGATCAAAAGTTTCGCTTCTAATGGTGGGGAGGCCAATTTCCAGAGGGATTACCGCCTCCATGCCATAAGCTAAGGAAAAAGGTGTTTCGCCAGTCGATCGCCTAGGTGTGGTTCGGTAAGCCTATAAGACATGGGGAAGTTCCTCAGCCCACTTGCCTTTTTCCTTTTCCAACCTCTTTTTCAGGCCATCTCAGACTACTTTGTTGGAAGCTTCGGCCTGGCCATTGGCTTGGGGGTATGTCGGTGTAGAGTTATAGAATTTTATCTTGTATTCTTCGTAAAAAACCTTGAAGATTTTTCATCAAACTGAATGCCGTTGTCTGATATTAGAGCCTTGGGTATTTCAAACCGGGTTATAATGTTTTGCTAGACAAACTTCTTGACGTTCTTTTCTTTTATGGATGTGAGTGCTTCTGCTTCTACCCATTTTGTGAAGTAGTCTGTTGCTGTAGGAAAGAACTTTCTGTTGCCTGGCATGGTTGGGAGTGGTCCTACTATATCCAAGCCCCACATTGCAAAGGGCCATGGGCTGGTTAAAGGTAGGAGCTCTCTGGCCAGTTAATGTATTTGATGTGCAAACTTCTGACATTTCTCACACTTCTTGAAATATTTCTCTGCGTCTATTTGCATGTATGGCCACCAGTATCCTTGTGAAATTGCCCGATAGACCAGTGATCTTCTCCCTTGGTGGCTTCCGCAAACGTCTTCGTGTATTTCGAAAAAAAGTGCCCCGACTTTGCTGGGATAGACACACTTTAAGTAAGGTCCTGTGAAGGATTTTTTTTTGTACAATGCTAGTGATGGGGAAAGCCAAAATTGCTCTGACTTTGCTCTAATTTTGTTGGCTTCTTTCTTTTCTTCAGGTAAGATGCCATCTTTTAAAAACACTATGATAGGATCCATCTAGGAAGGGCCTAGATTGGCGCAACATGCTTCGGCTGCTTCTGGCTCTTCAATACTTGGTCTGGGTAGGAAGTCAATTAACAATGGGTGTGGGATAGATGTATCTGCTATTGACGCAAAACCGGCCAACTCATCTGCTTTACTATTTTCCTCTCGACTGATTTGCTCTATCCGGACCACTTCAAATTTAATGATCTCATTTTTGACCAACTTTTGATACTTGGTCATTCTATCATTCTTTGCTTCGTAATCGCCTGAAATTTGGTTGACTACTAGTTGGGAGTCACTGTATACCATCAGCTCAGTGGTCTTCATGCGAAATGCTGAGCGAGCTTACCAAAACAGAGGAGTCGCTCGAGCGTAAACTCCTTCGCTCGAGCGGTTTGTAAAAATACAAAAGTACTGGTTGTTGAAAATCCCCGCTCGATGCTCGCTCGAGCGTGAGACACAGCTCTTCGCTTGAGCGTAGGTCTCTTCGCTCGAGCGTGCGTCTGCGTGCACCAAAAACCTGAGAGCTTGCAATCTACGCTCGAGCCAGCACTCCTTTGCTCGAGCGTAGCTCTGAACAAAAGGTGGTCGCTCGAACGTGGAATCCTTCGCTCGAGCGAGGAAGCCAAAATTTGGAATTTCCAGATTTGCCTTCAAAGCGCAAACCAAGAATTCAACACACCAAAACTCAACCTTTTGGGCCAATTTTCGGAGAAACACTTGAAAACCAACAATATAATATGTTTTGAAGATCATTTATAAAATCAACCCCAAATGTGAGACAATTGAACACCAAATCCAAAGAAGTTTCAAGAATAATGCAAGAACTTAACATGCAAGTGTTCATTAGAAATCTAATGCTCTAAAACATGACCAAATGTAAGATTTGAGCTCAAAACATGGAGAATTCATGGACTATAACCCAAATATGGACATGCATGTGGGGAATTCATGAAAACATCTTCAAAACTCAATAATGTGCACATGCATGCATGAATTACTTCTCAATTCAACATTTAAACCAATTCTTGACTTTAATCTTCAATTTTACCATGGACTATGCAAGGTATAACTTAAATTCACAATCAAGAAGATGATTTTCCTACCTTAGGTGTTCAATTCCAAGTATGGGGGCTCAATTATGCAATTCTTCTACAATTCCTCAAATTTCCAAGCAAAATCTTGTTGAAACTAAGTTTTTCCCTATCTCCTACTCTTTCTCCCGCGGTTTGGTCTCTCAATGGATGATGAAAAGATGCAACAAATGTATGAATCATTCTCAAGGTTGCCTTAGGTAATGGGCCACTCAATGGCAATTTGGTAATAAACTTAACTAATGTAATTTAACGTTATTTAATCTAATTTAATCATACAAAGTCAAATTTTAATTAAACTTACCATAAAATCACATATATTCTTATTAGTATAAAACACTAATCAATTTCTGAATCAGTCGCCGATAAGGCTTTCAATTTGCAGTTTAAAGTCAAAGACATGAACATGTCATTTTATCGCAAACAGATAGAAACACAAAAATAATGCAATACACATGAAAATTAATCCCAAATCCTACCTAAATTACCATTAGACATAATTAAGTACGGATTAACGTTAATCAGAGGTTGGAGTTATTACAGTCTTCCTCCCTTAAAAGAGTTTGGTCTTCCAAACTCGAATTACCTTCATTCGGACTCATCATTGGGTCCAGTGGAAACAGATCCGGATATCTCTTCTTCATGTCTTCCTCGGTTTCCCAAGTTGCATAGGTTCCTCCGTGGTTTTGCCAATCAACTTTTACCAACGGTATTTCTTTATTTCTCAACCTTTTAATCCGGTGATTCACAATCTGAATAGGTCTTTCCTCATAAGTGTAGTCATCTTTCAAAAGCACATGTGTCGGTTCAATGACGTGGAGTGGATCCCTCAAGTATTCTCGAAGCATCGATATATGAAAGACGTTATGCATATGCTCCATTACTGGAGGTAAGGCTATCCGATACGATACCGGATTGATTTTCTCAAGGACTTCATAAGGTCCAACGTACCTTGGCGCTAATTTCCCTTAATACCAAACCTAGTTTGACCCTTCATCGGGGTCACTTTAATGAACACATGATCCCCAACTTCGTATTCCCTATCTCTTCTTCAGACATCAGCATAGCTCTTCTGCTGACTCTGTGCAGTTTTTAGATGTTGTTGGATTAGTTTCACTTTCTCGGTTGTTTCTTGCACAAGTTCCGGTCCCAACAAAGGTCTATCACGTACTTCAGCCTAACATATTGGAGAACGACGTGCTCTCCCATACAAAGCTTCGTAAGGAGCCATTTCAATGCTTGAATGGTAACTATTGTTGTACACAAATTCAGCTAATGGCAAGTAGGTCTCCCAATTCCCCTGGAAGTCTAACACACACATTCTGAGCATATCTTCCAAAGTTTGGTTAGTCCGTTCAGTTTGTCTATCCGTCTGTGGGTGATAGGCACTACTCAATCTCAATTCAGTCCCTAAAGCCTGTTGCAAACTCTGCCAAAATCTTGACACAAACTTTGAGTCCCTATCAGACACAATAGATACTGGCACTCCATCCAGCCTCACAATTTCAGTCATATAAATATTGGCCAATTTGTTAGCATTATAAATCGTTTTGATAGGCAGAAAATGGGCAGACTTAGTTAAACGGTCAACTATAACCCAGATAGAGTCCATACCTCGGGAAAAACGAGGCAATCCCACAATGAAGTCCATAGGAATATGCTCCCATTTCTATTCCGGTATTGGGAGTGGTTGTAGCAAACCAGCGGGTCATTGATGTTCAGCTTTAACTTGTTGACAATGGAGACATCTAGCCACAAAATCTGCAATACTCCTTTTCATTCCAGGCCACCAAAAATTTTGTTTCAAATTGCGATACATTTTTGTGTTCCCCGGATGCATAGCAAACTTACTGCTGTGAGCTTCGGTCATAACACGTTTCTTCAAACCACCACAATCGGGTACACAAAGACGGTTTTGAAATTTCAGTACATCATTCTTAAGCATAAATCCTGACCTTGGCTTTGAATCAAATTCCTCTATGATCTTTTTTAAGTATTCATCTTCGCATTGTTTTTGTTTGATCTCATCAAGAATTGCAGGTTGAGCAGAAATAACAGTTAACAACCCATCTTGTTCTAGGTCATTCAACAATTCTTTTCGATTGGGCAACAAACATGACAAACTTGCACCGGATTTTCGGCTCAAGGCATCTGCTACGGTATTAGCCTTTCCTGGATGATACAAGATTTGCAAGTCATAATCCTTGAGTAGTTCTAACCATCGCCTCTGTCTCATGTTCAATTCCTTTTGGGTAAAGAAATATTTCAAGCTTTTATGATCGGTGTACACCTCACAAGTTACCCCATACAAGTAGTAACACCAGATTTTTAAAGCAAACACTACAGCTGCTAATTCAAGATCATGTGTTGGGTAATTCCTTTCATAAGGTTGGAGTTGTCGAGAAGCATAGGCAATCACCCTTCCGTTTTGCATTAACACACACCCTAAGCCTTTGTAGGAAGCATCACTGTAAACTTGAAATCCATCAGTACCATTAGGCAAAGTTAAGATTGGTGCAATTACTAACCTGGTTTTCAACTCTTGGAAAGCTGCCTTTCTCTGTTCACTCCAGTCAAATGGCACATTTTTCTGAGTTAACTGGGTCAATGGCATGGCAAGCTTGGAAAAGTCTTTCACAAATCTCCGGTAGTAACCTGCAAGTCCCAGAAAACTATGAATCTCTGTTACATTTGGCGGTTTAGGCCAATCCACGGTAGCTTCGATTTTCTGAAGGTCAACAGAAACACCATCCTTGTTGATTACATGGCCCAAAAATGTCACACTGTTAAGCCAGAACTCACATTTGGACAATTTAGAATGCAATTTCTTTTCCCTCAAAATCTGCAAGGTAGTTCTCAGATGCTTCTCATGTTCTTCCCTGTCTTTAGAATAGATCAGAATGTTATCGATAAACACAATAATAAATTCATCCAGAAATGATTTAAACACTCTATTCATAAGATCCATAAAAGCAGCAGGTGCATTGGTCATCCCAAATGGCATTACTAAAAATCCATAATGTCCATATCTAGTTCGGAATGCAGTTTTCTCTATGTCCTCGGCTCTAACCTTTAATTGATGATACCCAGATCTGAGGTCAATTTTAGAGAACACTTTGGCTCCTTGGAGTTGATCAAACAAATCATCTATTCGAGGTAATGGATATTTGCTCTTAATGGTCACTTTGTTCAGTTCTCGATAATCTATACACAATCTCAAAGATCCATCCTTCTTTTTGACAAACAAGACTGGAGCACCCCAAGGTGAAGTACTCGGACGGATAAATTTCTTATTTAACAGTTCCTGAAGTTGAGTTTTCAATTCTTTCAATTCTGAGATAGACATTCCATAGAGAGTCTTGGAAATAGGTTGTGTCCCTAGAAGCACCTCAACAGTGAATTCAATTTCTCTTTTAACTAAGTCCCCAGGTAAGTCATTCGGAAACACATCGGGGAATTCACAAGCAACAGGGATAGTTTCTACATTAGTTCCATCAGATGAGGCCGCCAGTATACAACACAAGTAACCCCTACATCCCTTCCTAAGCAGTTTTCTAGCTTTCAGAGATGAAATCAACTATGGGGGAGAAACTACCCGACTCCCAGTAAAAGTAAATTCAGGCATACCCGGTGGTCTAAACACAACAGATTTACTTGCACGGTCAATAGTAGCACAGTATTTAGTCAACTAGTCCATTCCCAAAATACAATCAAAATGATCAATGTTCAGGGGTAATAAGTCAACATATAGCATCATATCGCCAATCATAATATCACATGCTGGATAAACATGAGCACACATCATAGAATCCCCAGACGGTGTAGACTTAGATAACACATATGTCATTCGTTCTAAGGGTCTAGTCAATTTTCGAGAAAAAGCATGCGATACAAAGGAATGTGTAGAACCAGAATCTATCAGTACACATGCATTTTGAGAACATACAGAGAGTGTACCTGACACCACAGTATAGGTGTTCGGTACATCACCGAGCACTAAGGCAAATACTCGACCTTGTCTTAGAGGTTCTTTCCCAGTATTGGCTTTGGCATTTGTTTTGGCTGTAGAAGCGGATCCAGTTGAACTTGCCGCAGGACGGTTAGCATTCTCAGACCTGAGTGGGCAATCCTTCACTACATGACCTGACTGTCCACATCGGAAACAAGCACCGGATACTCGGTAGCACACACCCCTATGCCTCCTACCACAATCAAAACAGACCGGGATAGACCCACTACACTGACTCGAGCTGTTTGTAGACCCCGTGTTTTGCTTCTTACAGACAAAAGACTGGCCTCCTTTAAAACCAAACCCAGACCTTTTTCCTCTCCAATCATTTGTTGTAGTTGTTGGGGCTTTACCTTGTTTCATGGCGGCTATGGTGGCTTATGTCATTAGGGATCTGTCTAAGACTTCCACATAAGTCGGCAATTTCAATATGCCTACCCGATCAAACACCTCTAAATCCAGTCCACCCTCAAATTTTTGTGTTTTCTTATAATCGGTATCCACCATATGTGGAGCAAACGTGCCAGTTCGGTAAATTTAGCTTCATACTCTGCCACAGACATTCTTCCCTGTTTGAGTTCCTGAAATTCAGACACCTTTCGATCCCTGAAACATTGGGGAAAATACTTATCATAAAAGATGGCATTAAACTGTGCCTACGTCAAATTCCCATTGCCACTTCGAATCAGTAACCACCACTTTTGGGCTTCATCTTTCAGAGTATAGGTGGCTAGGAGGACTTTATGAACTTCAGAACAAGGAAACACTTCATATAGTTGCTCCATTTCAAGCAGCCACGTCTCTACTTTCAACAGTTCAATCCCACTATAGAATGTTGGTGGTTTCATTTTCATGAATTTCTGTGTCAAGTTGATGATGTCATTATTATCTGCTTCGACCTGTGCCGGCGGAGGTGGAGGGGGTAAAGGTTGTTGTCTTTGCTGTTGTGTCAAAGTTTCAGTTAATGCTGCAAGCATCTGTTCTATTTGGCCCATGCGAGCCTCTGAAGATTCACTTACATCGCTTCCCCTTGCATTCTCCATGCTACTATACAAACATCAAATGATAATAAACACAGGCATAATCTTATTCGTTTCCTTCAATCCATTTGTTCGAATTTACATTCAGTTTTCATGTTCATTTGAATTACCACACAATCACACATGCTGATTGAATGCCCCTAAATCTTACTAGGACATCCTAAGCTCATACGGACCTGTGTGTGCGATAGAATACGTGCTCCGATACCACTCTGTCACGACCCAAACCCGCTCCCATAGGTTTAGCTTTGTAACCGGCCAGTAATTTGTGGATTACCAAAGGCCTCTGAACAGATTAGCAAAAAGTAAGGGGCTGCGGAAGAAATTATATAGAACAGACAAGGTCCAATGAGCTGTGATAACGTACATGGGACAGAAGATTTAAAAACTCATATATATATACATAAGCATGCCAGTCAAAGGACACCAATATTTACAAATATCTACAGAAGTGTACTTCCCAAGACCTGATTTTACAAACAGTCATAGAGACTAGCATAAGTACAAAAAAACAGCCATGCAACTATACTGTGATCAGAACCTCCTTGGGAGACACAACGGTTGGCTGACAAAAACAGAACTGAAGACCGTCAACTCTGGCCCTGGTCACATGCCGGCTCACCTACATACATAATATAAACTGTGAGCGAAGGCCCAGTGAACAATAACAGAGTAAAGGGGTTGCAATGAATGAGTCTGTATAGGTTCAGAAATCATAATTCAGTTTTATATCAAATTCATAGTTTGCCCAGATCATATACAGAAATCATGAGCCATGCTTACATTTACGTGATACATCCATTAGCATTAACGGAGCAGATACAAAATAGATACAGACGCGTGAGGGTTACGAATAACCAGTTCCATAAAGGAACCTTCGGATCTGGGTAGCAGAGAATAAATACGCTGAGCCCCAGTGAGGGAGCCTCCGGTACGGGTAACAGAGTGCAGACAGATTAAGTTCCATAAAGGAACCTCCGATACCGGGTAACAGCCAACATATATCACATGATGCTAAGGATGTCACGAATAGATATAAAAAATTGGACAATCATGCATTGTATAGAACATATCATTTCAGAAAATAGATCTTATTTTATCACATAGAAAATAGATACAGTTGAACATAACTTTACTAAGTTATTACTCACAGTTGGCCTTGAGACAGACAGACGGAGCAGATTAGTCAAACAGTACGTGGCACGTGACCTACATAACACATAACAGGCACACACTTGAAACACAAAATCTAATCATACATAATTTACTTCATTGGCTCTTAATGTGTTTCTAACCCTTAATCCTCACTATGGAGTCTTAAACATGGCCTAGGAATGCCTAGGATGGAATGAGGATGCAAAAATGCCTTGGAAAACATTTTTCAAAACTTGTTTAAAACAGGGATCTCGCTCAAGCGTGGCTTTCTTCGCTCGAGCGCGCTTACCAAAACAGAGGGGTCGCTCGAGCGTAAACTCCTTCGCTCGAGCGGTCTGTAAAAATACAAAAGTACTGGTTGTTGAAAATCCCCGCTCGATGCTTGCTCGAGCGTGAGACACAGCTCTTCGCTCAAGCGTAGGTCTCTTCGTTCGAGCGTGCGTCTGCGTGCACCAAAAACCTGAGAGCTTGCAATCTACGATCGAGCCAGCACTCCTTCGCTCGAGCGTAGCTCTGAACAAAAGGTGGTCGCTCGAGCGAGGAAGCCAAAATCTGGAATTTCTAGATTTGCCTTCAAAGCTCAAACTAAGAATTCAACACACAAAAACTCAACCTTTTGGGCCAATTTTCTGAGAAACACTTGAAAACCAACAATATAATATGTTTTGAAGATCATTTGTAAAATCAAGCCCAAAAGTGAGACAATTGAACACCAAATCCAAAGAAGTTTCAAGAATAATGCAAGAACTTAACATACAAGTTTTCATTAGAAATCTAATGCTCTAAAACATGACCAAATGTAAGATTTGATCTCAAAACATGGGGAATTCATGGACTATAACCCAAATATGGACATGCATATGGGGAATTCATGAAAACATCTTCAAAACTCAATAATGTGCACATACATGCTTGAATTACTTCTCAATTCAACATTTAAACCAATTCTTGACTTTAATCTTCAATTTTACCATTGACTATGCAAGGTATAACTTAAATTCACAATCAAGAAGATGATTTTCCTACCTTGGGTCTTCAATTCCAAGTATGGAGGCTCAATTATGCAATTCTTCTACAATTCCTCAAATTTCCAAGCAAAATCTTGTTGAAACTAAGTTTTTCCCCATCTCCTACTCTCTCTCCCGTGGTTTGGTCTCTCAATGGATGATGAAAAGATGTAACAAATGTATGAATCATTCTTAAGGTTGCCTTAGGTAATGGGCCACTCAATGATAATTTGGTAATAAACTTAACTAATGTAATTTAATGTTATTTAATCTAATTTAATCATACCAAATCAAATTTTAACTAAACTTACCATAAAATCACATATATTCTTACTAGTATAAAACACTAATCAATTTCTGAATCGGTCGCCGATAAGACTTTCAATTCGCAGTTTAAAGTCAAAGACATGAATAAGTCATTTTATCGCAAATAGATAGAAACACAAAAATAATGCAATACACATGCAAATTAATCCCAAATCCTACCTAAATTACCATTAGACATAATTAAGTACGGATTAACATTAATCACAGGTTGGGGTTATTACACTTACCTCTACCAAGTCTTCCACTGCCTTTTGTTCAGCTGCTTTGCTGACGTCTGCGAATAGCTTGTTGATTTCTAGCTCTTCTACTATTTGTATGAACCCTTTTGCAGCCCGGCTGTCGTTTACTGTAACGAAACACTGTTTGGACATGATTTGGTCTCCTAAGACTTTTTCAATAATTCTGGTTTCGTTAGGGAACCGTAACACCTAGTGGTAGGTCGATGCCACCGCTTGCATGGCGTGCAACCATGCTCTTCCCAAGATTATGTTATAAGTGGAAGTGACTTTCAATACCCAAAATTCTACCTGTTTTGTCATCGTTCCTGCTTGACTGGTAGAATTATCTTGCCCACCATCCATTTTGGCATTGAGTTGAAGTCAACTAGGGGAGATGTTACGGGTGCCAAGTCTCTGTCCTCCAATTTTAGTTGCTTGAAGGTCTCGTAGTACATTATCTCGCATGAGCTCCCTTGGTCAATTAGGATCCGCTTGATGTCGAAATTCTTGACGCGCAGAGGAACCACCAGTGCATCGTTACCACCAGTGCATCGTTGTAAGGGCTTTGTAACCTTGCTAAGTCTTTGTTAGGAAAGGTGATGACGTTCGTTGCTTTCGTTCTTTCCTTTTTCACGGTTGGTTGTGCACTTAGTACCTCTTTCATGTGCTTAACCTTTTTGATAATACCTCTAAGTTCACATACTCGTTCAGGTTCGATGATTCCATGTATTACATTGATTATTCCTTGGGGTGGTCCGTCGACTGGCATCTCATTCGGCCTGTTGCGGTCCTAGGGGGCTGGCTGTGTTCCCCCTTCAATATATTAGTCCAAGTGGCCTGCGGCTACTAACTCCTCGAGATGTTGCCTTAATGGCGTACAGTTTTGAGTTCGGTGCTCCTTTTCATCATGGAAGGTGCAATGGAACCTATCATCGTAGCCTCTATGCGCTTCTCTCAACTTGGCTGGTCGTCGAACGAAGGGTTCATCGTGTATTTTGCTAAGAATCCAATAGATAGGTTTATTGAATACCGTGGTGATAGCAGTGCGGACTCTCAACTTCCTTGCTTGGGGGTACTTTCGGTTGGCTCGTCTACCTCGCCCATTTTTGATTGGCTGTTCTTCTTGCTCGACCGTATTAATTTTTGCTGTAGGTTTTTTGTCTGACATCGCTGTTGTGCCAGCTTTTGCTTTGGAGCGAGCGACATCTTCTTCTATCCAGATGTGCTAATGCACTATTTCCATTAAGGCCTCCATTGTGAGGGGCAGCGTCATCGTCATTGAATCTCTCAATTTATTGCCAGGCGGCAAACGTCGTTTGTACTGTGCGATAGCTAAGTTTGTGACGCAATCTCTAATTTGATTAAAAGTCTTCCAATACCAGTTATTGTAAGATCTCAATGTTTCCTTCTCGCCCATGTCTATGGACAGAAGTTGGTCAATCTCTACTGGCGTCTTGGTGGTCGTTCTAAATCTGGTCACAAATGCCTCTGCTAGTTGCGCCCATGAAGCTATGCTATCTTTTGGGAACCTTTCAAACCATGTTAAACCCAAGTCACCAAGGCTGAAAGGAAATAGGATACACATTAGAGCCTCGTTTCGCCGATATATGGCCATAACTTGGTGAAAGTGGCTCAAGTGCATGTAGGGGTCTGACTTCCTCTCATAAATAGTGAATTTGGGCTGATGGAAGCTTGAGGGTAATGATGCGTTCTCTATCGCCGGAATGAATGGCGAGCTCTGCAACCTCGCTAACACTTTGTCTACTAGTTCATAGGCAAGGCGTGGTTCTGGCATTCCAACCTTGACACTCCCATGTGTTCTGGGAGCCAACTGTTGCAGCGCTGAGACTCTATGGAGGTCGCGAGCCTAAGTGTGTTCTCTTCTTTGAGCCATTTTCTATAGCACTGTATGTAGGTCTGCCGACCTAGGCAACTTCGTGTGCCTAGATGTTGTTTGGTGCGAATGCGAGGGCCGATAACTCCTTCTCTCTGTATAAGACCTTTCAGTCCTCATTCTCTCAGACCTGGAGTAACAAGTCCTAGAAGTCCTCGATTGTGTGTTGCCTGTCCTGAGGCTTTTACTTTCAGCTTGTGACGGTGTGACTTGCCTATCATGATCCTCTGAGTGGTGAGAGTGTGTGTTGCCTTTGCGCCCTCCTTTTGTTGCCACCCCCTTGTCTTTTATCTGGCACTTCAACGTCTCCATGTCTGCCGCCATCCTCCGTATCAATTCATCTTGCTCCCTTACGCGATCCTCTAGAACCTGAGGATCCATCCTCTGCCTCTGCCTGTCAGGGCTCTGAGAGCAACGACAGCTTGAGCCCTGTCTTTCTCGTGTGTCTCTCCATGGGTTTTGTCGTCGGGGATCTAATTCTGCCATATGTGGGATAAAAGGTAAACCTTCGCGCCTCCTACCCCCTTCCGAGGTTTGCCCATCAATAGCAGAATGTCATAAGTCTTCATTGTGCGCCACAAATTTCAATTAAAGAGGAAACTCAATCAAAAGGTTTTGTTCTTTATGTGACTTCCCACAGATGGCGCCAATTGTACGAGCAGGAAATAATCTTCTCGTATAATCCTGTTGATCAAGTTTGCACTCCTCCAAACGTAGTCATTTTACTCTCTATAAACACAAATGTGAGCTAGCTGGCGAGAGTGTGCCGGAAACCTCTCCGATGCTTAAGTCATCAAAATAGACAATAGACACAAAAGCTCTGTGTATTTGAGAGTCTGAATTGTGATACCTGTACATAGGTCCTGTCATGGGCTTGTATAGATCTCACTTGGCACAATCCTAGCAGGATTCCAACTCTCCTTACCAGAGACCTCCTAGGAATTACACTCCCAAGGATAATGCCTATCCTGATAACACCTTACTCACTACTAACCAAATGAGACGGCTGCAACTTTTACCTCAGCTGGCACCAGACTTAACCGTGCTTACACAACTCGGTGCTACTTTAGTCAACATTGTTAGTCTTGACTTTGAGTTGTCGTCCTGCAAAGCTATCCTTTAGCTCGGTCCTCTTTCCACTAATACCTTGGTCCAGGATAGCCAGGTTAAGCCACTGGTAGCCCACCTCTGACTAGCCTGTGCTTAGATGATCTAGGACCGTGCTACATAAACAATTACTTCGAGCCAATGTCTAAGACGAATGGTCTTAGTTTGGTAAAAACTATTCACATAAATTACCCTCTCAGAATATATTCTAACAAAATATTTTAGTTAAGGACAATTTGAGTGCATGGTTACTATTGGTAGATATACAAAGTCTTTTTTTTTTTTTTTATCAGTAAAAGAAAGGGACTTCGTTGATGAAATCAACATATATTACATATGATTATACATCAATAAAAAGGAAAATAAGAGCAAAGAGCATTATAGTATGACTTTCTAATCCCAACTAGATTAGCATCAAGCAAAACTCTTAATCATATACTAGTTTATGCTAAAAGAGTCGGTGAGAAACAAATAGTGGAAGAGGAAACAAAGCAAATAACAAGCCCCAAGTAGGCAATAAACAACAATCCTCAACACTAGCTCATTAACAGGATAGCAACAAAAAAACCAGTAGCGAGCAGTAACCAAAGTGCTCTTCCTAATTGAGATATACACATTGTTTTCTTTGCATATGAACAGTTGGGGCTTGTTCTCTAGGCTTGTAAACACACCACTTATGGCCCCGCATAGATAAAGTGCCCATTTATACGTAAAACTAGGGGTGCAACTCGGGCGGGTTCGGTCGGGTTGGGGGCCTGCCCAAGCCCGACCCGAATTGTATTTGGCACTGCCCAAGCCCGCCCAAGCCCGACCATGAACCCGAACATTGTTGCCCAAGCCCGGCCCAAGCTTTGTATTTTGAACTCGGGTTGCCCGAATTGCCTGAGTTCAGAAACCTGTAGGTAGATCTAAGGATAGACATAAAAGATGCTAATCTAATGGTAGAAAACTAACCAAAAAAAAATAAAAAATAAAAATTAAGACTAACTCTTTTACTTAATAGAAGACTAACCAAAAATAAAAATAAAAATAAAAATTAAGACTAACTCTTTTATTTAATTTATATATATTACATAATTTATTAAATTATATATATATATATATATTATATTATATAATTTATATAATATATTAAATTGAATTCGGGTTCGGGTTGCTCGGGTTGGCCATTGGTTCTGCCCAAGCCCGGCCCGAATTGCAATTCGGGCATCAAAAATCTGTCCAAACCCGTCCAGATTACAAGATATAGTTGCCCAAGCCCTAAAAAAACTCGGGCTGGGCTCGGGTTGCTCGGGTTGAGCCCGCCCGAGTTGCACCCCTACGTAAAACAATGTTTGGCTAATCAGATAATTGTAACTATAATTGGATTACCGACAATTATTATTATGTTTTTTTGAGAAAAGAAGGTTCAAGTTTTTGAAGACTATATGATCTATTCATGAGACTACAATTGTCTAATTAATATGATTTTCTATATAAATGATTTGTTTGGAAAACCTTACAAGGTAAACAGTTTGGATTATTGACATGGATCTGCGATTTGTTGGGAAACTCAACTAGAGAGAATCCCTTTTTTATTTTATTTTTTCCTTTTAGTATTATTTTATTTTTATTTTTATTTTTATTTTTTCTGTTTATGATTTTTATTTATGTTATTTTGGAGTTGTTTTAGCATGCAACAGTTGCTGTTCAAGGAGACAAGTATTATGGAACAAAGGCAACCGTGAATGTTTGGAAACCCATAGTCCAACAATCTAATGAATTTAGCTTGTCCCAGCTCTGGATCATGGCAGGTTCTTATCCTTCAGATCTCAACACTATTGAAGCTGGTTGGCAGGTACACTTTCACATTAATTTGATTATATTGTAGATTTTCTCGCTATTCTCCCTTTTGTTTCTATAACAAAAAAATACAACATATAATCTAATTTATTACTGCATTTCCCTATTTGATTAGCATCCCTATTTTTAACAAATCTCATTTTGGTCCATTCACTTTTACTAATATTCTACTTTTTATTTAGAAAAATTACACCGGAAATCTCTATATTTTAGTCTTTATGTCATTTTGGTCTTTATAGTTTCAATTAGTTTGATTTTGACTATAAGTTATGATTTTGTCAAAATTTTGTCCAATTAATTACAATTGTTAGTATTTTTTATTTTTGGTTGAAAAATGTGTACATGAGTGGCATGTATCATGTTTTATAGGTAAAATTATAAACTTGTTTAATTTATTGAGTTAATCTTAACAAAGTCACTGATTATTTCTTTCAAAAACTTAATTGGCATTATCAATTAAACCAAATTGACACAATTTAAAATTAAATGTCAAAATTAAGCTAATTAAATGATAGTGTCCTAAATGACACAAGAGGTAAAATGCAGGGATTATCCATATAATTTGCTATTTATTTATGTCCTTAAATAAATGTCGAGTGTAACACACATACCAATTTTCATTCAATGTCATTTATATCAAATAGACAAAATAATTTATTATTCTTTGACTGAAAGTATAAAGAATTAACTATTACAAATAAAGATAAGAAGGCTAGATTGACATGTTGGTGAAAGTATAGAGGTGCGAAATACAATTTACCATTTATCATCTTTGCCGTGAGTGATGATCCCTACACACACCACACACGCACACAAACACACACACACACACACAAAATTATCATCAAACTAAATTTAAAATATTAGCCATACACTTTACTTTTCTTTCCCATTTTTTGTGTTAGTATCTTTTCTCTTTGTGTTTCACTTCATTTCATTTATGTCTCCTCTCTATGAGGAAAAAAAAAAAAAAACAGGTTTTCCAAGACATGTATGGAGATGACAACCCCAGACTTTTCACCTACTGGACTGTGAGTCTTTAATCATTTTAATTTTTTTTTCCAGTAATGTTTCTTTTGAGTTTCTTTTTTCTCTAGGATAGTGTTAATATATATATATATATATATATACACGTGTTTAATGGTAAAATTGGTTAATGTTAAATGACAGAGAGATGCATATCAACACACAGGATGCTATAACCTGCGCTGCCCAGGCTTTATTCAAACCAGCAATAAAATGGCACTGGGGGGCACCATCTCCCCTATTTCTGCTTATGATGCTTCCCAATATGAAATCAACTTCCTAGTTTGGAAGGTAACATTTTATACATTAAGAACAATGGACTTTTACATTACCCACTGATTTTAATTGTTTAAATATTTAAAGTACTCTTATATAAAATAGAGTAAAAACAAATATTCTAATGTTGCTCCCTTATAATGGTAGTGCAATTTCAAAATAGTAGATTATAGAAAGATTCAGAGAATCTTTGACATCACATATGCTCATACCTTTATGGTTTTTATTTTATTTTATTTTTTTTACTTTTACTTTTAGGAGGGGAGGTTTAAAGTGGTATTATATGACAATAAATAAGTCTGTTCCCTTGTGTTCTATGAAGCACGGGTATAGGTATAAGTTCTGATATTGATACGATACGAGTATATTGATATGGTAAATTTTAAAAAAAGTAGGGTACAAGTATAGTTTTGTACTTTTGTAAAAAAAAAAAAAAAAAAAAAAAAAATTAATTTGAAGAAATGCAAAAATTAATTAAATAGTTTAATTTGTTAAGATCCAACCTACAATTAATATTTAATGTCTCGGGAAACACTATGGTGCATACACTTTGAAGGGTATGCACTATATGCATCTTATAACTAAAAAAAAAAAATGACAAAACTTCAATTTTCTGAAAAAAAAAAAAATTCATAACTAAAGGCAATATGAGACATAACTAAAATAATGTCATAACTAAAAAAGAAAATTAATTATAATTAAACAAAAAAATGACATAACTAGGGATGCATATGGTACATCATTTTTAAACTCTGTATATTAGAATTTCTCCAAAAGTACATGTATAAACTAAAATTAAATATCATTATATTAAATAACTTAAAAATTATAGTTTAATTTTAAAATCATATCACATGTTAAACTAAAAATAAAAAAGAAATCTAATAAAAGGAATTTTATCTCTGTAGTAGAACAAAATATTATTTCGACTGAGGTACGGTACGGCGTGGGTATATATTAGGTATGTCTAGGTATGCCAAAAATTAAGCATAAAAAAAAATTGAAACGTGTGTCGTGTACCCGATTTGTATGCAAAAGTATCATATCAAATACCATATGCCAGTAACTATCCAGTTCAAGTACAACATGTTTGTTGAAGTACCCATACTTCATAGTTTGTGTTGCTTCTAGTATCGAGTGTTAGTTAATTTAAAATACAATTAGGAGCTACATAAAGAAAATAAAACCCTATTGCCATGCTGTTGCATATGTTGGCCATCATATTTGTGCATTATTTGCTTCTTAGTAGTAGTGTTTAATTTGGTTAAGCCTAACTTCTTCACGTGGAATATGCAATTAAGGATATTGTTGATGAGTCTATGATGAGGATTATTGTTACTTAGAAGGTCTACAATGAGACTAGCATTCACTTTTAATTCGATGTTGCTCAAGTTAAGGTTGACTGTCATGACAAGCCCATCTCGTAAGGCCCAAAATTCAACATTACTAATGGAAGGACCAATGTATCTAAACCCATCAACACCAAAATCTATCAAGTTGTGTTTGATTGGAAGATTTGAGAAGAAACTTCAAAATAAAAAAAAAAGAAAAAAAGAAAAAGATATGTGAAATATATATTTCATCTAATTTCACATATTTTTTTTCCTTTTCTTTCCATAACTTTTCTCAAATCCTCCAATCAAACACAAACGCAATCTTGGTTG
Source organism: Camellia sinensis (assembly GCF_055761805.1). Taxonomy (NCBI): domain Eukaryota; kingdom Viridiplantae; phylum Streptophyta; class Magnoliopsida; order Ericales; family Theaceae; genus Camellia; species Camellia sinensis. Next base: position 172,969,708 of record NC_138962.1, on the reverse strand, counting down.
ACCAAGCACCACTAGCCCAACCCGGATTTCTCTTTGCGGCCTAATCAATGTTGAGTTTGAGGTGCATCAATGCTGGTGTTTCTCAACCTACAAACATGGTTTCCCTATGGTGGGGGAAGAAAAGAGGCTTCACCATAAAAAAACACTCAAAGGCTATGGAAATTAATGATAGAGGAGGGGAAGTTTCGGTATTTAGGGGTTGTTTGGGATGAGAGTTTGGGGTTAAAATAACTAATAAAGACAAAATTAGCTATTTTAGCCAGTAAGACAAAATATCACATCCAAACCATAATCATTTCATTTTTTCTTTTACAATCGTCAAATCAATTACAAAAAAAGTCCATCATCATCTCAAATATAATTTTTTAAGCTAGTCTAAAATAGTTAAAAAGTCAGACTAAAAAGGTTCATACCAAACAAAGACTTAGTATTGTCATTAGGGAGGGAGGTAAAAACAATCCTGTTTCTATGAAGCCAAATGTACCAATATGCCATCATTGGTGAAATTATCCTTTTGTTGACTAAAATTTTAGTCATAAAAAGGCTATTTTAATTGGCAAAAGCATTTTGCCACAAAAAATTTTGGTCGTCACTTTAGTCGTTAATATATGGTCGGAGAAAGTAATTAAACTTTTGGTTGTTGAATATATAACTACCATGACTAGACCATTTGGTAGCTAAAACGTTACTTGCCAAAAAGTATTGTTTCCTTGACCAAAAGTAAGCCGACCAATACCTTTGGTCACCAAACGTGAGTAGCAATGTTTTGAACACCAGACTGGACTGGCCAGGTCAAGCTGAACCGTCAACCGGACTAGGATCCTCCATTTTGCTAAATGGCAAGCAAATTTGCGAAACTATATTGTCTGGGAACGTTAAACATAGAACCACATGGAAGTATAGCAAATAACCACCACGTCACATTCAACTTTTGTTTATATTTGGGAAATATGTATATATATCTTTATTAGATTTTCTTTCAAACATTACATATAATTAATATATTTTACAAATAATAAACATAAATATATTTATTGAATTATAAATTTATCTTAAAATTTAAAAATAATTTAAATTAATGTATCTTAATTCTTATGTTATTATTAAATATTTTAAAATATATTTATGAAATAATTATGACGTCACGATTTGATTCCAATTTGGCCTGACAGTTGAATCGGTGACTTGTTCATCCAATCCCTTTTCTAGTTCGTTTACCAGTCTGGTTTTTAAAATATTGGTGAGTAGTGAAACAAGGAAATTTAGTTGCCAAAAGTATTAGTTGTTTTTCCCAACCTATCACTTGGTTGCCACATAATACAATAGATATGCTAATCATCAAAATGACATCATTTTGATATCTCTAAAAAAAATTTAGTTCTTTTTATTTTTATTTTAACCTTCCCGCATCTAGTTTTCGTGACCAATATTTCAAATTAGTCGCAAAACATTAGTGAGTAAATCGCATTAGTCGTGAAAAATAAAAACTTTTGGCTACTTTATTTTTTTTGGTCGACAAATATGTGTTTTCCCTACAGCAGGTGTTAGTCAACTATATGTCCCAGTATGCGTCCAACATGCAAAACGATGTCGTTTTGCTACCTGCGACTAAATTTCATTAGTAAAAGTTTAACGTCTCTCACCCATATTTTCACCCTCCCGCCTCTATTTTTGGTGACTAATATTTCAAAGTAGTCGTGAACATATCTGCGACTAAATCATGTTAGTTGGAAATGTGATATTTTCGCGACTAAAATTTATTTAGTCGGCAAAAGTGGTCAATGAAATCAATTAAAATAGTTACTTTCCAAACACACTCAAAATCTTTGGTAGGTGGAGGGGAAGGTAACCAAAGATTTTGAGAGTGTTTGGAAAGTGACTATTTTAATTGATTGTTTTAATTTTTTTTATTTATAAAAAGACAGTAAAAAAAATTTAAAAAAAATGATGTAATTAGATGTTTTAGCTTTTTAACTATTTTAACTAAAAAGCCAACACCCAAAGTGGCCTTTCTTTTTATGTCTCTATCATTGTTTATTATCATATACACAAGTATGTATATTTAGTAGTAGTGGTGGATTTTAAATGGTGGATTTTATTGTTTTATTCTTCATGTTCAGACAAATGATTTTTTATTTTTTTCTTTTCAGACAATTAAAAATTGGTTTTTGTTGAAAAATTTAAAATATTGAAAAAGCATAACATAATTTCAAAGAAGTCAATGTCAACCTGACTTATTCATCTTATAACTTCTCCACTTTTTGAAATATTTTATCAGACTCTTTATTTATTTAATTTTCTCTGTTGAATATCTTTTTGATTTTGTTAATAATGGGTGTGGTAATTTGGTAGGACACAACAAGAGGTGCATGGTGGTTGCAATTTGGGAATGAGGTACTGGGTTACTGGCCAACCTCCTTGTTTTCATACCTTGCTGACAGTGCTTCACAGATTCAGTGGGGAGGAGAGGTGCTGAACTATGCATCAGGTGGGCAACACACCACCACCCAAATGGGGAGTGGCCACTTCCCTGAAGAAGGGTTTGGCAAAGCTAGTTACATCAAGAACATCCAGAGCGTAGATGGTTCCAACAATCTAAGAGCTCCTATAGGTGTTAGCACTTTGGCTGAGAAATCCAATTGCTACAATGTTCAAGCGGGCAATAATAGGGACTGGGGCAACTACATGTACTATGGTGGTCCTGGTAGAAACCCTAATTGCCCATGACCAAAATCAAAAAAATGAAGAAGTAGAAACTAGAATAGTATAAAGAGTAATTATAGTGACTAAATTTGAATATCATATGATTTGATGTCTTACATGACATTAATCATATATCACTTGATTTGATAAGCTCTACTTATGTTGCAACTGATATTTAAATAGAATAAAATTACAACTGATATAGTGGCTTGTAAAACGGTCACCTTAGGTGATATTTAAATATGGTTATTCAAATGTGGTTACACTAACATTATTTTAAGGGTAAATTATACTTTTAAATATTGTAATTTGATTAAAATTTTATTTTGATCCTTGTTGTTTTAATGTTAACAATTCGGTTTTTACACTTTAAATACAATTTTAATTTTGTCCTTCAGTTCAAATTTGGTGTTAAAATTAATGATTTTGTAACACGTTTCAAGCACTTGAGGTGTATAGATAGAAATTGGGCAAATTACACTAATAGTCTCTACATTTTGCCTCTAGTGTCATTTTAGTCTCTCCACTTTCAATTGGCTCAATTTTGACCCTTAATTTCAGATTTTGTGTCAATTTGGTTCAATTAATAATACCGTTAGTATTTTTGATGGAAAATAATTACTAAATTGATTGAGTTTAACTCACTGAATTAAGCAAACTTATTATTTTGTCCTTAAAATCATGACACACGCCACTTATGTACGCATTTTTATGAAAAAAATGCTAACAATTGAATTCAATTGGATTAAATTGAGACAATGTCACAAATTCAGGGATAAAATTGAGTCAATTGAAATTACAGGGATCAAAATGATATAAAGATCAAAATACAGAGACTACCAGTATAATTTGCTATAGAAAATTTGGACAATAAGTTGAATGGAATGATAAAATTGAAACTAAACTTAAAATGTAGGGACTAAAGTGAAATTTAAGTCAAGCTATAGAGGGGAAATTTGTAATTTATCCTTATTATAATATAAAATCATGTGAATGTGAATCTTTTTGGAAGTTTCACTTTTTTTAGGCTCCCAATATGAGAAGTTGGATGCAGAGAAGTGCTCAAAATTTCTTCAAACTAAAAGAAACAGTCACCTTTCATGCTCTATAGGTAATTTCTTTTATGCCTCTTACTTTGGATTAATAAATTGTGCATTAGAATAATTGTTAAGGAATAAGGAAGCCCACAAATGCATAATAATACTGACTGAATCTATTAGGGAGAAATTTTAGAATCCACAAACGTCACATCAAAGCCAAACATATATTATTTGAAACTCATACCCACTTAAAAGTTTAAGTCCAAAAGTGAATAGCCCACTTAATGTATATTAAGATCCAAATCTTTTAGTCCTTATCTGATGTTGAACTCTAACTTTACACATGTTCCAACAATGTCCCCTCATGCGAACCAAACATCGGGCCTCTCCTTACTCTCACTCGAGTCTTGATCTTCATCCACAAGTTCATCATAGATAAGACGCACCCCCCCGTAATCCTGATCAATAACTCTTCAACATCGAGTTGAACCAAACCTACCCACTTGCACAAACTCCATCATGAGTGACCATACTCCATTGAGAGAGCCATCTTGCCGTAGTCCAACTTTTATGTGCGCTAGGAATTTGGCTCCATCAAGAGTCACCAAAGATTTTTTTGTTCTTGCTCCATCAAGAGTTTTCCGTGCAAGCCTAAGTCCACTAACATCAAATGCTCTAGGAGATTCTGCCCATAGATCGTCTACCATTGGCTCTGATATCGGTTGTTAGGGAATAAGGGAGTTTACAAGTGCACAACAATAGTAGTCCAATCCATTACAGAGAAACTCTAGAATTCACAGACGCCACATCAATCAATGCTCAACATATATTGTTTGAAACTCATATCCACTTAAAAACTTAAGTCTATAAATGGATAACCCATCTAATATATATTAAGAGCTATTTTTTTTAATTTTATTTTTTATTCAATATAAAATTCTACTTTTACACATACTCCAACAATAGTATTATGTTGATCATAGCAACATAGTGTGATATGTTCTTTTTTAGAAAATGCATTCTCTTTAACTTTTTAGTCCAGTTGATGGCTTTTATATGATCTTTTGATTATCTTTTTGGGCTTGGGAGAGAGAGAGAGATGAATTCCATCAACCTCTGATCAAATAAGATCTACAATTTTTGTATTTAATGAATATAAAATCTGCTGAAATATATTCCATTAACCTCTGATCAAATAAGATCTATAAATTTTATGTTTAATGAATATAAAATCTGCTGAAATATATTACACATAAGCAGTGGCGGAGCCAGAAAATTAAATTAGAGGGGGCACTTATTAATTGTAATAGTTTTTACAAAAATATTCCACGCAAGTTTTTACGATTGATTTCGAAAAACATCAAAAAAAAAAAAAAATAATGTTATTTGTAACTAGTGTATCACGGACAATACAAAAAAATATGGATATAAGCCTTAAAATATATTATGTAACGATAAATTATTTTTTTATACAAAATTTGATTAAAAATTCAATATAATGGTAATACCACGTCATCACTGGTGTGTGATATCACCTACTAATGGTAAATAAACACATAGAGAGTGAACTTCACATGTCCAATGTAATTAATAATCCAATAAATTTCATATATTTATAGTGAGATTACGTATACTTGCATATCACTAAAAATGATATCACCGTTACATTAAAAAATTTCCATAGATAATATGGTTTATTTATAGTAGGCTCTTCATTTTCAATCAAAACAAACATTATTATTCTAATAATTTTTAAAATGTCATTGACATTTCACTTTAATAATATTTTTGTAATTTTTTATTTAAAATATTTTCTTTATGTTTGCCAAAAAAAAAAATTCTCAAAATCCAGTGGGACACGTGACCCTCCTGGTCCCATGCTCCCTCCGCCACTGCACATAAGTGGTGCTAAAATTTGATGCTTTCTGGCTAGTTTGGTGCAACTTTTTATTAAATAAAAATTGATAATAAAAAATTTAAAATCAAATGCGTATCTCTTTTAGCTTTTACTTAATTAACTCTTTTTTTTTAGTTTACTTAAATTATTTCTGTTTAATAAGTTAAAAATAAAATTACACCAAACAATTTAATATAAACACTTGAAATAATTTTTTTTTCCCTTAAAAACCAAGAATTATAAACAACTCATGAATTTCGCTAAACAACACCCTTGTTACTATTAGTTTTTTTCATGATAATAATAGAAAAATAAATAAAATAAAATAGGACTGACAAAACAACCCTATTTTTTAAATTTATTTATTTAATTAAAGAATGAAATATAGAATAGACTACATAATGGATTTGAATCAACCAAAATCACTAGAACAAATTAGTAACATGAATAAATAACTATTAGGACTTGTCGAAATAAGATTAATCTTCAAAAAATAAAGAACAAACGACAAGGAAGGCAAACCGAGTCCTGTGTTTCACATAATTTCTTTAAAGCAGATTCACCTTCTCACTGGTAGTGTTGTAGGTTTGTTGGCGTCTCTCCCAGGATAAAATGGTTGAACGTGTGCTACAATAGCACTCACTGAAGCAGCTCCGACGAACTTGACCATTAGTAATACTCTGTCTCTAACAAGAACCAAAGGAAATGACTAGCAAAGAGAAGATGAAAAATTCTAGATTTATTTTGATGCAAAATCATCTCCATCTTTTTATCTCAAAACACCATTGTTAAGTTTTTATTATTGGTAATCCCGTTTCACAAAACTCATTTCAGTTGTAATTTTATTCGATCGCTTATTTTATTGAGGCTATGAATATTTAGAAGTGGATCCAACCCGAATTGTGCCTATGCAGAGGAGTTTGTGATCTTAATCCTTTCATGTTTGCCACTTTGTAGTTGAAGTTGTTTGATTGCTCGATCGAAGAAAATGATCATCCAGTATTTTTGCAGAGCGCCTGAACTTTTGGGAAGAAAGTTTTACTGCTTGAACGGTGAAAGTTGCACTCGAGTAGTTAGCTTATACGTTTTGCACCGCCTTTACTCACACTGCTCAAACGGTTTGCAGGATCCTGTTTACTATAAAGTGTGCTGTTTGCTCGCTTTTGGGTTTCTAGCTGTCCAGATTTTCAGATATGAAGAAAAAACAAAGTGTTTTATATTGAAGGGTGATTAATGAGTGTTTCCTTGATAATTTAAGAGTGATCAATGGATCCATGAACTTTACATCAACATCATCAAGGGGTTTGTTTATTTTGTTTTATTCACAAAAAAGAGAGTTGTTCTTTGGTGGATTCTGGGAAACTTGGGCCTGAAGTTTTGGTGGATTCTAGAATGGCTAATTGTTGTGGATTCGACATCAGCGTTGTGGATTTGACGTTCACTACAAGAATTAACACTTTTGGCAACAAAAAAATTGGTCGCTAAAAGTCTATTTTTGGTCGGCAAAAGTTATTCGCGACCAATTTTTTTGGTCGCTACTTTGGTCGCCAATTGAGGGTCGGCAAAAGTAATTCGCAACCAAAATTTTGGTTGGTCGGCAAAAGTTGGATTTGCCGACTAAATTTTTGGTCGCTAAATATTTAATTATCGCGACTAATTCATTTTGTCGCTAAAACACTTTGGTCGTGAAAAGTGATATTTTCCCGACCAAATATCTTAGTCGCCAATTGACACATTTTGCGACCAAAAAGTTTGGTCGCCAATTATCACATTCAACAACTAAAAAGTTTGGTCGCCAATTGTGACATTCCACGACCAAAAAATTTGGTTGCCATTTGTTACTTTTCGCGACCAAAACTTTTGGTCGGCAAAAATGAGTTTCCGCGACCAAGAGCTGTTTTGGTCAGCAATAGATGTATTTTTTGCGACCAAAACTCTTGGTCAGCAATTGTCATTTTTTGCGAAAAAAAATTATTTTGGATGTCGCGACTAATAAATTGGTCGCCAAAGCAGGAAAACAATACACCTGTAATTCCTAATAATTCATTCAATCCATAATAAACCTATAATTTTAAAGCATCATTCAAATTAACTGAATCATTAACATTCGACACAATACATAATTAATTAACAGTCAACACAATACAACTATTCTAAGTTTTCATTCACAAGTCACATCCATCTAGTATAACAATTTGAAACATAACTATTTGTTATCCATGCGCAGCTATCAACAAATAAAACTACTAATACTTGTTATCCATACACATCCATCCAAAAATATTTAATGCTCCCAAAAATGCTCATACTGCCAAGTAGTCTTGTACAATTTAGCTTCGTGAACTTGTTAAGAAATATGTTGGAGGGTGCTCGTCTGGTTCGCGAACTTTTGATCCACTTTTCCCAACTTTTGATCCACTTTTCAATGATGGCCCCATCGATATTGTTTTAGCCACTTCAAATGTTTCTGGGAACAAAGAAAAATTATGTCACTATGAAACAGCACTACCAAACAAAGATAATAAAACCTCAACAAACTTCACTACAACATACCTTGAAAAGCCCCAGAGTGCTTGTTGGGAAACAATTAATGAAATCAAATATAATTACCAAGCAAATAAATTTAGATTTTATCACGGTGATAAGTCATTCCACATGAATCAACAGCTTGTTGCTTCTACATTAGAATGCACTTATTAATGAAACTAGAACAATTATTGAGCAACTGTATGACATTTGATGTGTGAAGTGTTCTTTTTCTCATGTTCTTTTCTTTATGGAACTGGGTGATCTTAGAAATCCAAAGCTTTTTTTACTTACATTTGAGTAAGCAGGGTGAACAGAGCTATGTGAGCCTTATTACCCTGGCTACCCTTCCTGAGGCATATGCCTGCTTATCAACAATTGCTATATAGACTAATTGCTAATTGCTATATAGATGATCTACCTGCTTATCAACAAAACATCAAGTCTAATAACTCAGACAAGGGAGGACAATGATATTTCACATAATAGGGGATGCCAAGTGACATTTTCTATTATGGCAAGGGTGTCAATGTAATTTACCGTTTATTTTAACTAATACTCTTAGTGACTGAGTTGACTTGAAAAGTACAAACCTGCATGCTGTGACTCTTTTGCATCGAAGGATTCGGTCCCACCTGACAAGAAATGGTGAATGTTATCCTTCTGAACAGTAGTATACAGGGCCATGGGGTACAAAAGGCAAAATGTACCTTTTCTAAGTCGACATTCTCAGAGGTAACTTTGAAACGTCCCTTTTGTTGAACAAGTGGCTTTACCTTGTCATCAAGCTCTTCACTGTTTACTGTCCACAATAAAATCTGAATTAGATGAAAACGCAAAAAATGTGTTTGACACCATATAGAAGCCAATATAATCAACCAAATGAAGTCAACGTAGTTTTGCACATGAAAGTAAGTTCTCTAGGAACTAAGAATTGAGAAAAATTATGTTTACTTGCCTGAAGTTCTGGAAGCTCTAGACAGAATTTCAGGAGGTGCATCGTCCAATGCCTGTGGAACAGGAGCTCCATTGCAACTCGACATATCTCGTAGCTGATTTTGCGATTTATCACTGAAAATTGCAGAAATTTCACTAGAAACTCACAATGGATAAGAAGTGAAATTTCTTGATTATAGTTTTTAAAAATGCAAAAATGAAGAGAGATAGAGAAAGAGAGAGTCCAAGTCAATAACAATAACAATAACAATTATGTGCCCAGTAGAAGTGTGAAATAGGTATTTGGATTAATATACCAGAGAACTATATAATTGTGTCTGAAATAGGTATTTAATATACCAGAGAGCTATATAATTGTGTATAGATATGCAATAAAATGCTCAAGAATGGAATTTGATCCATAGTACTAATAGAAGAAAGACTCAATGTTGAACTTTTTCCATAACGATATCGTGATTCTCAACCAATCACAAATGTAAGCAAAAATGGGCTGAGATGGACCCTACTGTACTACAGTCTTCACCCACACACTACATATTTTGTCAGCGCAAGTACTCCTAGGTCACTGGCCTACTTCTAGACTCCAAAATTAATCTATTGGGCAGAACAAAACGGAGTCCACTTTATTATCTTAGAGCTTCAAATGACTATACCTCTTTATAGGTTTTCGTGCAAAACATCATTGAACTTTCTTTTCTTTCTCCTTTTTATGTCATAGTTTTTATGTATGCATTTATAATTCATTGTTACACAATTTTAAGGACTGCAAATTCTATGGAAAATAAACTGAGCCATTCCACTATCATGGGCGATACACAAAGCTCCATAATTCGATGCTCAACAATAAGCTTTCAGGATGAAGGTTGAAACTTGTGCACTAAATCATCAGAAACACATGAATTTGCTAGTGACTTTAGCCACAGAACTAATAGGTATGCATAAAGGTAAGACATACAAAAACTGTAAATTCCCAAATTTGACTAGTGTATACTGCTAATATAGTGCTGCTCCCAAATGATATCAGAACAAACTATAGCCTCCACTATCTAAAACATAACACTTCACCACTGTATAAAACATAACACTTCAAGAATAGATCCAAAAGCTTATAGAAGTTAGTTATAAATATCATTATCATACCCCTCTCCTTTGCTTGGGAGAACACAACCATCTGGAAAAATGATATTGCCTGATGAACTTCCCCTCCTCTGATGACCTTGCACAGCCGTGCCGTCAACGTTTCTTCCACTGACATCTGAGCCAGGTTTTCTAGACAAATTATTTTAACATTATCCTCAAAACAGGAGGCAGAATTTTGTGAAACTTGGTGTTCATGGTTTGAACCAGCAATGCTTGCATCATCATCGGATTTCTCATATTTAGTTCTGGAAAATAAAAACAAAATTGTAGTTTCGTTTATATAGACTGACGACCTTGCCCATGCAAAGGTCATAAGAAACAAATATATTAAATGAACATTAAAATTTGTCTTAGCACCAGCACCACTCTTTCATATCATAGAACTCCTAATAAGCAAATTATGTGTAAATAGATCTCAAAACATATAACAGCAGGACAATATGAGAGGAAAAGATATGATTGAACGATCTACAACAAGAAGACATACAACGCATTAGTCAGAGTTACGTCGGCTGATAGAGAAGATGGTTGATTCTATATCAGATCATTATCTTCCTGTGAAGTACCATATCGTTAGGAACCGCAGAACGACTCAGGTTTCACTAAAGAAAACCATGCAAAGAGTATTAACATACTATATCTGAAACTTGTGAACAGTAGCTCACTGAAGACAACTGATGCTGCAATTCCTTTTCATGGTCAAGCCCAGAAGAACTAACTGAGCTTCCACCCAGATCTTTTTCAGATATAATGTCCTCATCTTGGATCTAGCAAAATAAATGTTGATTAGTAAACCTAAATTTACAATAGCTCAATGGATTCAGAAAGGAAAAGCTGCACAGAAGAAATAGCTAGTTACTTTACCAAGGAAGCTTGAGCCTTCACATCTTCAAGATTGAAGTTCCAACCACTAATCCCTCGTTTGTATTCATTCTACACATGATTCACAAAAATTAATATAAGAAACGGCAAGGTATAACATAGAAAGATCCTACCCTTAAACTTAAACAATCCTGCATACAGAATATTCTGTGAACAAAAACTAGAACAGTATTGACAGGAATCCCACCACAGGCAGTAACAATATAACAGAAAGGGAGATCTATCAAATCAGCAAGCTGTTAACAACCTGCCATGTTTGGGAAGTGTTATGTTGGCCACGCTTTATTTTACTAATCAAAAGTTCTTGACAATAGCATTACGAGTTCAAATTCCATAACCATGCATTTTGGAATCAAGGCTTCAAATTAATTCTAACCCCAATCAATAATAACTGTATTTAATGTCCTACTCACTGCCTGAGTCAGAGCATGCTCGCACAATCATGATAGAATCCAGCAAGAGGACATCTTATGACAAATTGTCCTTAACAAAGAGAAATAGTCATGCCAACTAGGGCATGACCACTGACCCATTTAAAAAATGACGCATGAGAGAAAGAAAAAAAGGGTAAAACAAAAAATGCAGAGTTGACAAGTGGCATATTTTCTATCATGTCTCTAAATGTTACTCACTTTTTGCATCATTGAGATTTTGTGATACCCCCTGACACAATGAAGTGAAAGAGAGAGGATCATGTAATCCAGGAATGTTAAATATACAAATAAGTAGTGACAGTTACAAATCAAAAGCCCACGTGTTTTAGAAGAACACATCAGCCGAACATATGGTGATTTTCACAGTAGAAGAAAGAAACACAACATGAATTGGATATCCAAAAATTTGTTAGATGTTAAAGGAATCACTAGACTGCATAATTATCATAACAGCCAGTGCCATTTAACAAATGTAAAACGATTATGACAGACAGTTCACATTCACCTATTAGACTAAAATAATAGTAAAGTGCACATGTACTAATTAGCTCTGAGAGGAAATTGAAAACAAAACAATCTAAACATACTAGCAACCACCAAAGACCAAAAATTTTATACCAAACAACCAATGTTGAACACAATCTACCCAAAACTGTTAAGTTCACCTCCATCTAGAATTGCAAGGATATTGCACACACTATTATTCAATTTAAAGGTAAAATCATTCCCTATAGGCAAATTAAAAACCTATAACTATTAATAGAGGATCACTGAAAAAATATGAGGTTAGCAGTTCAATCATAGTTCAAGAGGTCACTAAACTAGAAATTCAATAGAGACAAACCCAAATACAGAGTTTGAGAATAAAGTATGAAAGGAGCGTATTCCCATGCCAGACGACTCCTTTGAACGGTTGAAGAACACTTCAACATGTTCTGCAGGGAAATTTTTTTATATTTTGACTTGGTGTTAATTTCAAAAGATGACCACAAGACTTCCATAGACAAATCTAACATATATTTGACAAGGCACTCAAGATCTACGAATAGAATTGCCAGAATCAAGAAAACTACAGACCACAAATTCCACAATGTGCAAACGAAAAAGAAAGAAACTCACATTCATAATTTTGCTTACACAACCACAAAATAAATTAATATGAATGTCATACACAAAACCACCTGGCTCTCATTAAACATCATTTCATACCTCTGAGCCACTTTGTGAGGATCCATGACAAACAAGAATTATCTGATTACTGGTTTTTCTTCCTCCAGAACTTCCAGCTGCAATAGGTGAATTTGGGGTTTGCATCAATTACAACAAAAATTATGTTTTGCGCTCCAAGGCAACCTACACTACAGGGAAACTAAAGCCTATGCTAAGTGCTCACAGTAAATGGGTTCTTTACCCTAAAAATTTAGGCATTCAACATATACTAGACCACGACTCTGATGGACAAAATGCTTAATGATCAATACCAACCATTTTGTAGGTCAGAAAAAAAAATTCAATGTCATAATGTCATTACAGATATTGTTGATTGATTTAAGCAAATTGGATACAGAATTTGCCGGTTCATGAAGGGAATAGACAATTCAATGTCATGACTGCATTGAAATTATAAAGATAATGTTGGATCACCCTTTAAGTAATATTGAAGAATGAATAGGGATACCTGATTTAAGTGATTAAGACATATATATGGAGACCCACCCTCTAGTCGTGGGGTGAAATCCAGCACACTCACACCACAATTGCTCTGCAGTAAAATCCTGAAATACTCGGTGCCTGAGCCTGATAAATGGGAAGAAGCAACGAAGGAAAAGAGAAGAAACTGCATTCAAAATGACATATTAAAATTTCTGTTGGCAAGTCATAACAGAGAAAGTAGAGTGTACCAATCGCTGTTGCAACGAGGGCCTGATTAACAGCATTGTGAGCAACCACAAGAACAAACATGCTTTCGTGAGTTAAGATTTTGGTCCAGCAGCTTCTAGCACGATCCCACAACTCCCTCACTGGATAATGACCATCAATATTAAAATTTGCCGCATCAGTTTGCCACTACTGGAAAGTCGCACCAAACTTTGCTTTTCCCTTTTGCTTTAGGTGACCCTAAAGTCAATAATGGAATCAGCAACCATTACTATACCATTTCTTTGGCATGTTACGTCTTAATATCATTAAAAAATCATTGAAGCATATAATATAACTGCACATCTGATGGAAGAGATGTTAAGAAATTAAGCTAACTTGAAAGGAGTACAGGTCAATTTCCCTCAGATCAGAATCAGTAATAATCTCCTCCTTGCGAGCACTCCAAATGATTTTAGCTGTTCTCTTCGTCCTATTCAGTGGACTGAAACAAACAAACCCATATGGTCAACTGACTGTGAAGAATATGAAAGAATAAATTCTTGATCATCACTCAAGAATCAACTCAATATAAATTTGGGTGTCATATAAAGAATGGATTGAACCATTCTGTTGTATAGTATCAAAATTCAACCAAAAAAAAAAAAAAAAGTACGCAAAAAGTTAATGCATTACATATTTTATGGTCTTATATCTAAATGGGTAATGCTATACAAACTGACTTTTTACACAAAAAATTTATACAGAATGATATGTCTCAGGAAGCTTCTATTTCCACACACCACATTATCTCAGTTCACACACTTAATTTTTGAATTTTTAGTTCAGAAGTCCGAACCAAAGATAGAGCTGAATCAAATAGCTTTCCACGTAAGTTGATTTTCAAACAAAAAAAAAAAAAAAATAAGTGCACTAAGAGGAAACCATGTGTGGAAATATAAGCTGAGTGTTGCTAATACCAAAATTATCCTTAAGAAAATTTCACTCACTCAAATGCACACCCTCACACCCCTAAAAACCAAAGGCACCTTGTCTCTACCTTTCCCTTTCTTCAAACTCTGAATTGTACATAGAATAATCTCTTATCGAGGCTGATGAGCTGATGGAGCAATTTTTAAATTATTATTACAGCAATTCATATCTATTAAGCGAAAGCACTAAAATAGAATACACTAAAATAAAATAAAATACCATAATTTCTGCCTTATGCCCCCTCAACAAAACCATCAAAGTTCTCAAATAGAGATTCCTTGCCCCCTATGGGACCATTAATTCCATATCAAAGCCAGGCCTATTCTCCTACAACTTAAAAGGGATATCTCTCTCTTGTCTTGTGGGTTTTCGAAAGACTATTGATTAATGGTCCCTCTTTTGTCTCTTGTTCTGGTTCATGGTTCCTCAAGCCAACCCCCAAAAATCTAAACACAAATATCAATATCAACTAACAATTAGCACATACAAGTATTAATAGTACTTTATTACTTTCGCTACCAAGTCATCTTGGTGTATAATTTAAGATCCAATCAATTAACATAACATGAAAGTACCAAATATCAGCAATCATTTCTTATCTGTAGCCTACACCAAAAACTCACAAAGATAATTTCCCTAACAATGCAAGCTTGTGTATTCAAAGATTAGAAATTACCCTCACAAAGAGCAAGCTTAACCTTCCTTCCCTTGCAATGTTTGAAAGCAAAAAGCTCGTACATGTCAATCTTTGCTATGTGATTCATGGAACCTATATGTGACTGTGAATCTTAAATGCATCCCCATTATCACATTAAAATGCTAATAATATTAAAGAACAAATCATGAATGTTCATGGAATATTTTTTTTCTTTTTTAATTGGTAGAAAAATATGAAAAGAATTACATTCGGAATTATAGTCCAATAGTTGTAAAAACTCTAAAAACCAATCTAATAACTAACCAAGTTAAGAAAGAACACCATAATGGGGATATAATAAACAATACAACAAAGACTATCATAATTATTAAATTTAACATTAAATATTGCATAATTAATTGTTTGTGTATTGGTTGAATGGTTTAAATTGATGCATGTTATGTTTTCAAAGTATGACTTTTACCCCTAAAAAACTTTACTTGCAGGCCCATTGGCGTGGTCATAGAGCTTTTTTGTACTACAAGAAACTAAAAAGGGCATCCATTGTTACACAATGCAGATGGCGGGGAAGAGTCGACAGAAAAGAGCTTCGAAAACTAAAGATGGTAGGTATCGGTATTCTCGTGCTAGTGACGTTGTAAAAAGTTATGTATGCCCCTTATCCTTACCTTAACTTGTGGGTATTGTTTGCAAGCTATTTAGTCGTAAGAATTGGATGTAATCAGAGATGGTTTAGGCTTAAATGCTGCTTATAGCATGAGGGCATGTTTAATTGCTTTGGGACATTTGAAGTGGCAATGATGAGCATTTAATGCACTGGAAAAGCATCCATGTGATAAATGTGGAATTCAGATGGAAAACATGATATTTTTTGTTGATGACATTTTCACGTAATAATACATGTGAATGTGCGCATATACACACCCCTGATTATAGAACATAAAAGTCTGTACATGGTATTTTTTGCTACACCAATTTAGAAGCTTGTATTTTTCCTAGCAATACTCTTATATTTGAACATCTCTTGTGTGCATATGCAATATTTTTTAGGCTGCAAGAGAAACAGGTGAACTGAAAGAAGCAAAGGATAAGCTTGAGAAACAGGTGGAAGAACTCACATGGCGTATGCAGTTGGAAAAACGTTTGAGGCTAATTTCTATACATATCTATATATGTTGTGCAAAGTACTTTACATTTTCTACAGGATATATAAAATTTGGTCTGTGGATTTTCTATGATGAGGATTTAACCTGACTTCCAAAGCCTCCTATCAAAAAAATGAGTTGAAATCCAAATCTATGTAATCTATGGCAGTAAGCACTAAAGTTTTCTTCCACTGCTTATTGCTTAATGACTTTCATTGGCAATAGCTAATCCTCTGATGATTATTTTATTTCCTATTTGATAGAAGCATAATTAATTTGCATAATTAATTGACAATAAATATTGCATAATTAATTTAATTATTAAACATAACATTAAATATTCAACCATAACTACATGGCTCCAATAGAAAAGCAGTGGCCTAACCACAAGGAAAATTCAAGCATACCAATAGAAACAAAGAACAGAGCAAAAAAGGAAAAAAGAAGAACATTGAAACTCCCTTTATGCAAAGATTAATAATTAACATTTTGTCATAACTCAATTTGAACACAAAACAACCTACAACAAAGCTGAGAAGATTTTCATCTTCTTATAAGGAAATTCCTTTTTCATACAAATTTGTGCCCATATTGTTTATCAACAGAAAAATTGAAACTAGACGTACAAGAAAATTAGTCCATAGAAAATTCTATCACAATGAAGTAGATATAAATTCTTCATAGATACAAACTCTAAACTTGAAATTGAAATGGAATGCAACGTAATAATAGAGAGAAAAGGTTAATAACATAAAATATTCTTTATGATTTTAACAGCAAAACCAAACATATTTAGGTGAAATCATTGTGAAGTTCAAGAAGAAGAGATCAAATTGTTCAGGTGGGAATTTATTACCTAGGTTAGAGGCCAAGAGGTTGAAAGAGAAGCAATTGATCATCTGTGTCACGAAAAAGACGTCGAACTCGGTGAAAACAATTTCCTTCTGATCACGTAAAATCTATCAGATTAATATATATGCAGATTAATCATCTGTAGCCTTCCTTCTGATCACGTAGCAGATATATATATGCAGTTTGTGACAAAATTGAAGGAGAGAGAGAATGATGCAGTTCAGTGAATCAATTTCCTCCAAACCATTGTTCGATCAAATATGAAATTGCTATCTCATTTGTCTCTAGAAGTACGAATTAGTTACTTGGTGAATGAGAGAGGAGAGATCGGAATGGACGAGAAGGAGGCGATCGATGTCGTCATTTTCGATTGATCTTCGTTCACAGGAAGAAAATTGATGCCGATGGAGAGAAAGGAAAGAGAGAGAGACATCCAATCTGGGTTCCTTCTCAACAAAGGAAATTGTTTACTAGAGATCCAATATTAGGAGAAACTTATTACATATCATCATATTAAACCAAATTACCCCAATCTGGATTCGATTGATGCATCAACAGTGTGAAGTAGAAAATTATTGGCGATGGCAATTTGCAGCAGTGGCGACGTGCGACCGACATGAGCAATGTTGGTGAGGGACTTCGGTGAGCTAGAGAGAGTGGGCACCGATTGAGAGAGAGAACACAGAAAGAGGGAGGGGCGGGCCAACATAGAGAGACACAGATTAGGGCTTTTTTTAGATAGAGACAAGGGAGATCAGGGCATTATTTTTTTTTTCTTTTCATGCAATTCCCGTCCCACGTTTCAAATTTCCCCCCAAACTTTTGGCGACCAAAAGATCAAATTAGTCGCAAAAACAGGTTCTTTCGCCGACAAATTTTTTTAGTCGCCAAATATCAATCAACGGCGACTAAAATATTAGTCGCTAAAAGTACTAATTTGGCGACTAATTTTTTTTGGTTGCTGAAAATAAGTTTTTCCCGACCAAATTTTTGGTCGCCAAAAAATATGTGACCTTTCGCGACCAAATTTGTAGTTGGTCGGCAAAAGTATACCACTTTCTGCGACCAACTCATTTTTTGGTCGCCAAAATATAACCTTCTGCGACCAATAATATTTGGTCGCCAAAAATAATGATCATTCGCGACTAATTAATATTTGGTCGCCAAATGTCATTTTTTTGCGACCAAAATTTTTTTGGTCGGCAAAAGTGGTCGGCAAATGTGTGAATTCTTGTAGTGGTTGGACAAGACAATTCCGTGGTGAAGATGGTGGCAGATGAAGCACATTGAGGTCGATTAAATTCGGGCGTGGATTCACTAGATAATTGAGAGTACACTTGTATAATTCTTTTCGTCTTCTTAGTAGATTGTTTTGTGACTTTGGCCCGTGATTTTTTTTTTTAATCACAATTGAAAGCGCTCCAACTGTAGTTTTTCTACGTTAAATCGTTGTGTTTGTTTGTCTTTGATTGTTTGATTAGGATTGTCATTCGTTATTTAAAATTGAAATATAATCACAAATCAATATCTTGGAATTTTTTTTGTATTTTTCAACCATCTCCATTTTTCATCTCTAAAACTCTCCAAAAATTGGAGGGGAAGGCCTCTATCAAATGCCGTTAACAAAATCCATCAACTCTAGCTATTAGTACTAGAGATACAAAGGTCCAAAATTGCCATGTGCATAATATATAGAAATAAATATGTATATAATGATATTTGAACAATTCAAACATATGGGTTGCAAAACAGATACGGGTATTAGGCCACAACCCAATCCAAGTCAAATCTCAAACACAAGCATCAGCTAAGTCCAGCAAAGCAAAGCACAATCCAACCTAAGCTTAAGACTAAGTCCAAATCCAAATCTAAACCTAGCACATGCACAAGCTTAGGCCAAGTCTAGATCAAGACTAAAAGTCCAAGCCCAACTTTTGTTGATATCTACTTTTTGAGACAATTTTCATTCACAACTTAATAATTTTGGCTCATTCTTTGTGTTGTAACATTCTCACTTAAAAGAATATAAAACCACTTAGACCCACCTCAATCGGCGATTAAGTCCCACTTTAATCGAGAATTAAAATTGCTGATTATTTTCCAACAGTTATGGTCCTCTAACTCGACATCAGCATGTTGAAGTGTTCACTGTCATTGTAGTCATATCATGGACATGGCCAGAAGAAGATAATATGTAGATGAAATTATTTTTTAATAACGAAATATTTTAGTTGTTACAGCTATTATTGTATTTTTAGTAATAAAATTGGACATTTAGTAATGAATTATTGTATTTTCGAAACCAAAATTGCCTAAAAAAGTACACCTTAGCACCAAATTATTCTCTAAAAGTACATTTATTAGTAATATTTTTCAAATTTGCTGCTAAAAGTCACTTCTTTTTTTTTTTAAATAAATTTTTCGGGAGGATTAGGCCAACTATCCCACAATAAAAATTAGTCTCTAAATATTTTTTATAATAAAATTTTTACTTTTAGTCTGTGCTAAGATCATGGATTTGTGTAAGAAAAAGAAAAGAGAATGAAAAAAAATGTGTGAAATGTATTTCATTCATATTTCACCAATCTTTTTCTTGTTCTTTCTAAATTCTTACCCAACTTTATGAACTAAATACATTCTTAAAAATAAAACAATTTAATTTCTAAAACTCTTATACAATCTATTTTAAAAATTCAGCATGTTGGCCAAACAGTGTACCAATTTGTTTGCTATTAATCTTTGCTGCCAGAAAGGGCAACAAGTCCTGACTCCTATCTCATTCGGTGAAGGACTTTCGGTCCCAAATTTTGTTATTATATATTAACAAAAAATCAGAAATTGCTTTTTACCCTTAAAAAAACCCTACTTACTTAATTCAAATTTCAGTTAATCATTTTCATGTTAGACTTTCCATTTTTGGCAAATTACACCGATAATACTTGTATTTTGTTTATTGTATTATTTTGATTATTTTACTTTCAATTAGTTTGATTGACACTTAATTTTAAATTGTTTTATTAATTTGATCAAATTAATTATAATTATTAACGTTATTTTGGAAAATGCACACATAAGTAACATGTGCTATGTTTTTAGATGAAAATTTGCAAATTTGTTGAACTAAATGAATTAATCTTAATCAACTCAAGAATCATTTTTCATGAAAATTTATAACCAGATTTATCAATCGGACCAATTTGACACAAAATTTGAAATAAAGGGTCAAAATCCACCCAATTAAAAGTATATGAACCAAAATGATATGGGAACTACATTTATTTGATTATTGGTGCTTTGATTATTGCTTACCTTCTTTGTTGATGTAACTTATGCATTTATCTCAGACTTGCTTTATTGTCAAATTTTTATAATCGATTTATGTTTCACAGTATGAGTTTTGCGTCCTGATATATTTATAGCTTTTTCTTGGTGCTTGTTTTGAGAATTTTTTCTTTGTGTGGTGTGTACTTTTACTTTGTTCGAATGAAATCTTTTGTGTCGCTTGGTTTCCAAACTTAATTGAAATTTCTATTGATAAAAAAAAAAAAAACTACATTTATTTGATACAAAAGAGGCAAATTAGCAGGCAGTTCATAGCTAGCTAGGAAAGCATAACTTGCAGAGAGGAAAGAGAAGCATGAGTAGATCCAAGGCCGAGTCAAATTCAACTGATCCTGCAAGCATAAGTAGTAGGCTAGCAGAGTCAGTGTTGATAAACAGTGTGTACTATGTTTATCATCATCCTGACTTGTGGTGGTGCAGTGGTGGTTATTGAGAGGCAGCATTTCTCATCATAATAAGCTTGCTGATGTTCACAACTACATGAAGCGCTTCAGCAAGCCTCCCCTTAAATCCATCAATGTCCTCTCTCCACACCCTCCACCCCCCCCCCCCCCCCCCCCCAATTCTCTCTCTCTATATATATATTTGCATGTTTTGTATGCATGTACTGATTTTCCAATGATGCTTTGTTTTAGAAAAACAGAGCCCAGATGGGAATATAATTGACTGTGTCTATATCTCTCACCAGCGATCGTTTGACCATCCATTACTAAAGAACCACACCATTCAGGTTACCTCTCTCTTTCTACATGGGTCTTGGCTTGTAATTGTATAAAAAAAGTTTACATTTCTTTTTTGTTTTTATAGTATGTTTCTCCATCATGATTTTCTTGCAATTTTTTGAGTTTTTGAATTTTCTGAATTCAATTTTTAAAAAATTGAGTTTTGAAAAAAATTACTTAAAATATTAAAAAATTCACTAAAAAAAAAATACGAAAAACAAAAAACATAATTTTTAGAAAATTGAATTAAGGAAATTAAAACCAAACATTATTATTATTATTATTATTATTATTATTATTATTATTATTTTATAACAAGACCCATAAAAAAATATAACAGTTTAAATTAATAGTGAAGTAAAATGATATTTTTTTTTTGATCAGCAAAACAAAGCTTTATTGATGAAAAAAGTACAAAACATGTAAATTTTACATCAACAAGCAGGGCAATGCAAAAAGCATCATAGTTAGTCTGTACAATCCCAACTAGGTTGACACTGTAAAGAAAGCATAATCACATGCTAGCATTAGACCCAAGATTGGTGAGAAACCAATCAAAAGCAACCAAAGAGAGAGAAAAGAACAGAACAATAAAACATGATAGAACACCATCAGCAGCAGCCCATCTACACCAATGGGGCAGAATAATAGAACATCATCAGCAGCCTCTCAACAGATAGCAGATAAGAGCAGCCCACCTATTTGGAATGAGAAGCCCCTCCACACCAACATATAGTAGATAAGAGCAACCCAACAGATAGTAGATAAGAGCAGCCCCTCTATACCAACAGAACACAGCAGCATGATCAACCCAGAACACCTGTTTGGAACTCTTTGCAGATATTAGATAAGAGTAATGAGCATCTTCAATTTTTTATATGACTTAACCCCAATTTGCTCACCAATGAAGACACTATAAGCCCCCATTTAGCTGTGAACTCCACCCAGCACCAAATCAGCAGCAGTAACCAACAACAGGCCAGTATGAACAGAGCAGATGAACAGCAGAGTATGACAGCACAGATGAGCGAACATAACAGATGAATAGCAGAGTGTTACAGCAACACAGATGAACCCAGAACAGCAGAACAGAACAAATTGGATATAGAGTATGACAGCAGAACAAAACATCAGCAAGAAAATAATCCATCAAATGCACATTTTGATCTGGTTCAAATTGGATACAAAGTCATGAATGGAGTAAGAGTTCCCGATTGAATGGCACTTTAACCAGATTGAAACTCTAATCTTGATAAGCTCACAGAGCTCCAAGAAGTTAGGATGAGCACTATTGAACACACAATCATTCATAAGCTTCCAAATTGACCGCATAACAGCAAGTGGGATGGCATTCCATATTTGGAGTTCTTTCTTCCTGATTTTAGTACCAGACCACCAAACAAATAATTCCGCCACAGAGCCTGGGCATACCCAACATAAACCCCACCAATCTATGATGTTAGACCAAATTTGCCAACTAAAGGGACAATGAAGCAATACATGATTAATGGTCTCAGAATCTGCTTTGTGAAAAATACACTGAGTGGCATCCTCCCCTCTAAGAATACCTATATTATGAAGGAATACAGATGTTTTGATTCTGCCTTTCCGAGCCAGCCAACAAAAAAATTGAACTTTTGGTGGTGTGATGTTATTCCAAGTGAATTTAGGAAGAGACAAATCAGAACCTCTGTGGGACTGCAGCCAATAGAATAACTCACTAGATTTGAAGACACCCTGACTAGAACCTTTCTATCTCACTCTATCCTTTACACCATACCGTAACAGTGGCCCATTACCCAATAAGATTTGCAGGTTTTGGACTTCCTCCTCTTCCCATGCCAACAGAGGCCTCCTAAAGGTTAAATTCCAGTTGGAGAAGCTAAATTTCCTATCCAAAATGTCTTTAAGAGAACCATCTTTATCAGAAGAAAGACTAAATAGTCTAGGAAATTGAGACTGAAGACATTCACCACCTAGCCAGCTGTCCTTCCAGAAAGAGATACTGGCCCCATTACCAACAACCAATTCTGAGTTAGTTAAGAAATAATTTAGTAAAGCAGGGTTACCTGTAGCTAAACCCATGATGTCCGTCTAGATCCAGGAGCATTTAGTAATTGTACCTTGGGAGTGGAACCAACTGCCTAATCTGGTGCTGTATTTGCTACAGATAAATCTTCTCCATGGGGCTTGATTTTCCGTACAGAACCTCCACCACCATTTAGCAAGTAGACACTCATTAACTTGGCCCAAACTTCTAATGCCTAACCCTCCTTGATTTTTAGTCATTGAAACATCCTTCCAACTGACCAGATGAACCTTTCTTTTGACATCTGAGTCTCCCCACAGAAAGGAAGCTTGAATTTTATCCACCTCTTTGATTACACACTTTGGCATTCTGAATAGAGAAAGATAGTAGATTGGGAGGCTTGATAGAACTGACTTGACAAGGGTGAGTCTTCTAGCGAACGATAGAAGTCTCTTTTTCCATCCAGAAAGTTTACCTTTAAATTTATCCAAAACAGGTTTCCATGTTGTTTTCCTTCTAGGATTAGCACCAAGTGGAAGACCAAGATACTTTAATGGCAACTTTTGAGTGAGGCAATTTAGTTTCAATGAGAAATCATTAACCAAAGTCTCAGAGACACCAATTCCACAAACTACACTCTTATGGAAATTTTTTTTCAGACTTGACATAATTTCAAAACATCTAAGAATTCTCTTTAGAGTTGTGATTTCAAGCAAATCCGCCTCACAGAATAGGATAGTATCATCAGCGAATTGCAAGTGAATGAATTCCAGCCCATTAGGTCCAACAACAGCCCCTCTAATTAAACCCAAATCCTTAGCTCTTGTTAATAATAGATTCAACCCCTCTGCTACAATGTTGAAGAGAAATAGAGAGAGGGGGTCACCCTGTCTGAGACCTTTTTCTGGTTGGATTTCATCTGTAGGTGAACTATTGACAAGAATGAAAATACTTGCAGTTGATAAACAAGATTTCATCCATCCTAGCCATTTGGAACCAAACCCAAACTTTACAAGCAAGTCAAATAGGAACTCCCAATTCACCGTATCAAAGGCTTTTTCAAAATCAAGCTTAATGATCACCCCTTGCTTGTTAGATTTTTTCCACCAATCTACAATCTCATTGGCAATAAGCACTCCATCTAGTATATTTCTGCCTCCAAGGAATGCAGATTGAGCTTCACACACAATGTTAGGAGGGACAAGCTTCAGTCTTTTTGTAAGGACCTTGGAAAGAATTTTGTAGATAAGGCTTATCAAAGTAATAGGTCTGAAGTCAGAAAGGGACACAGGGTTTTCCTTCTTGGGAATAAGACTTACAAATGAGCAATTGAGGCCTCTAGCCAAAATGCCATTTTCATGAAACTCCTTCATAAAGTTTAAGATCTCAAGCTTCATAAATTCCCAGCATTTTTGAAAACAGGATAGGTTAAAGCCATCAGGTCCTGGGGCTTTGTTTCAATCACAATCCTTAATGGCAGCCCAAACTTCATCTTCAGAGTAGGCACTTTCCAACATGACAGGTGCAATATTGGGAATGTTGATGAAGTTAAATTGCCCACCCAATTTAGGCCTACTTTTCCAATGCTCTGTGTAGAGTAATTTGAAATGGTTCACAGCTGCAGCTTTAACTTCAGCAGGTTGCACAACTGAGACCCCATTAACATCTATTGAATCAAGTGAATTTTTACTATGTCTGCTTGTGGCAGTAACATGGAAAAACCTGGTGTTCTTATCACCTTTCAATGACCAGTTGAGCCTAGATTTCTGGAGCCATAATCTTTTCTCTATCTTTCTCAACTTCCAAACTTCCCCCAATAACTTCATCCTTCTAGCAGATTCATTAGCTTGGAGAATGCTATCTTCAGCTAGCTAATCCCAAGAGTGAAGTTCAGCTTCCTTCTGCTTGAGATTTTCATTAATGCTGCCAAATACCTCATTGTTCCAATTTTTCAAACATAGTTTTAGAGCTTGAAGCTTTTTCTTCAGGATGTACCCTGCCCATCCCTCCAAAGGAGTTTGTTCCCAATTTTGATTGGCTGTTTGAAAAAAATTGGAGTGCATAAACCAAAAGTTGATGAACCGAAAAGGTCTAGGTTCCTAATCTCTTCCATCCTCCATAAGCAAAATAGGGCAGTGATCAGATACGGATCTAGGCAAACCCCAGAGTTTGAAAGCAAAGAATTCAAGCCATTCAGGATTGATGATAAACCTGTCAATTCTGCTCCACCTATCACCATCACGAGAACTGCCCCATGTGTATTTTCTGCCCAGCATTGGTAAGTCTACCCCTTCAATTTTGTCGATAAAATTCCCAAAATCTTTCATCCCTACATCCCTTCTAACACAACCCTTCATTTCCTTTATAGTTTTGATTTCATTGAAGTCACCCCCAATGCACCAAGGGTGAGTGAAAGAGGATCTAAGACTGACTAACAATTCCTAGAGCCGCCTCTTTTCCAGCATATCATTAGACGCATAGACATTAACAATAATACAACTAAAAGCAAGATGAAGTTCTTATTGCAGCAGTACTCTGACATAGTGAAGGACTTTGGCTTCCAGACACACAATAGCCCACCAGAATTCCCTACTGCATTAATAGCTATGAACTCCATTTGATCTCCAGGCCATAAAGATCTCACAAATGATTCGAAAATCTCATCTTTCTTTGTCTATTGAATTAGAACACTTTAAATTCTCCTAAGTCTAATTAGCTCCTTTAATTTCCTTCTTTTCTCAGGTTTTCCCAACCCCCTGATATTCCATGATAACATCTTCATAAGTGAACAAATATAGCTCCCAATCACTTAGTCCTACAAATCAGGACTGATTAGCAGCATCAAGCTGCTTCCTTCTCTCCAAATCGTGATTTTCAAGCTCCATTATCTTCTCAATAGCTTTATTATCTTTCCCTTCACAATTTACACCAAGAACCTTCCCAATTTGTAGGGTGGCTTGTGCCTCATTTAACATATATCTTTCTCTACTTGAATTTTTATTCAATGAGATTGAGTTAGATAAGGCCGGAGTTGCAGCTCTGAATAAAATACCCTTATTAAATCTTGTACCTCTAATTACCTTGTTCTGCGATTTCCTTTTAGCTTGTTTAGGATTTTTCTTTGTTGAGAGATGGCAACGTCTATCCACTGGTGCTCTACTAGTCCCCCCCCCTCGCCTCTAATCTTGAGCTATTGAGGTTAACTTTCCCTTGTTATAATAAGGGATCACAAACTGTTGGATTTTTCGGCCCAGAGATAATTGGGTCATTACATCTTGATAGGCTCACATCATTGGGCCCAAGAATAGAGTGAAGCCTGGTGTGATGTGTTATATCAGTCTGGACTGCACCTAAAAACACCTCCAAATTTATGTTGGGCCGAATTAAATCTAATCCACTGAAGTTTTTCAAAAAACCAAAGGAACAAATTAGGCCATCAACTCTTTGATTTCCATTGTTTGCAATGAGACCTTTGCTTTCTGACAATGCTGTCTCCTTCCGCATGCATGCGCCTGTGTTGCTTGCTTTCCCCAAGTCATTAGCCATCTCTTTTATTATAGAAGTGGCCACGAGGCTATCATTACCAGGCAATGCTCTCTCATTTCGCATGTCATCACCCAAATTCTTTTCTATTGCCACCGCTTCATTGATTGCCATATCATCATCTTCTTTCCTAAGATTCTCATCATTGTCAACACAGTGCTCATCGTTTTCTATTGCCACCGCTTCATTGATTGCCACATCATTATCTTCTTTCCTGAGACTCTCACCATTGTCAACACAGTGCTCATCGCCCCTATTTGCATTAACAGAAATCTCATCCCGCAAATGAGTAACAGAGGTGCTTGAATTTTCTATAACAACTATTTGTTCTTCACAGACCCTAATCTGATAAAGTCTACCTTTACAATCCAGGGTTATCACTTGGTTAATGCATTCCAATACTTTAGTTACTATTTTGACTTTGCCACAGCATAAAGAGGACATTTCAAGTGTATCTTTGTCAATCTCAATAACATCCCCCCATAACACGCCTATGCTTTTGAAATTGATAGAGTTCCAGAGATTGAGTGGTACGCCAATGCAACTCAGCCATACCACCCTTTCATGCTCAATGATTGTGTCTTTGGTCCACTTTGTGATGGAATCGCACCATTCGTGGGCCTAGTGTTCCAGCTCTTTTGATGTACTTTTCATTCCCTTTTCTGATTTGAAAGAAAGGATCACCGACTTGCCTCCAGCCACTCTGAGCTGTATATCAGTTCCATACCTACTAAACAGTTCTTGTTCGAACTCAAATACAAGACGGAGAGGCTTGAGTTTGGCAACTAAGCTCCCATGTAGCCAACCATTTCCATACTCCTCTACTTTAACGATCAGTCCACTACCTTTCTAAGCTCCTAGTCTAGCCACCACATCAGCATAGCTTTGTACGTTGTTACGCGTACGACTGCTAGTGCGATTTCGATGGGCAGCATTAGCTTCATCTTTTTACAGCACCTGCTGCTTCCCATTTTTGCTTTGGGCCTTGCTAAATTCCGCTGTCTTTATCTTTATTTTGCAATTATCACACCAGGTGCCATATGCCTTTTGCATAGCCACTCCTGCCGTAACTGAACAGTTATAACGTACAAAGCCAAACCGTAAGCTTGTTACCTTCCTCCTCTTGTTAGGGATGTACACGTCCACCACTACTCCGAACTTGGAGAACAATGTATACAGCCCCTTAGAATCCAATGATTCAAGTAGGTTATCCACGAAAACAGTGTGAATATCTTGAAAGTTCTTGGTTGTCCATGCTTTCCTGCAAAATACTGGGATCCATCCACCATCTGAACCTTCACCCCTTTTTCCAGCTGCTTCTCTTGACATCACTGCTTCCTGGTTTTAATTTTTTGCCTGATATATACTTTATGCGCTTTCTTTTGCTTCCTCTTCTCTTTCTTTCTTTCTTTGCTTTTCTATTCCCTTCCTTTTTCTCTTAAGCTTCAAAGCACATGAGAGAACCATTACTGTGAGAGAAACATAGAGACATAATAATATGAAGTAAAATGATATTTATGGATAAGTTGTTTATGTGACTCAAATTTGTGCCAACAGAAAAACAAACCACAAACCTTACAGTTGGTCGAAAGTTTACCCATTTCATTTCTGATGGAATGTTTTGTATTAATGATAGATGAGGCCAAGTTGCAACCCCAAAATGCTATTTGAAGAGAACAATGTGTCCATTCCAAAGTCTAATGAAGGAATACTAAAGCCAATTACTCAATTGTGGCACTTGAATGGAGATTACCCGTAAGCAACTATTCCAATTACAACAAAAAAAGAGGATGTGCTCAGAGCTAGCTCTATCAAGGGTTTTGGAAAAAAGAAGCACAAAACAATCCCTGAACCACCAAGGTCTGCTAAACTTGACCTCGACAAAAAAGGTGGTGGTGGTCAACCGGTACAACCACTAGCATATACAATCTGGGGTGCGCATGAATATGCATGTATATATGTTTGTAGTTACATATTTCAGAAAGGATGTAGATTGCTTCTAGTATAAAATTTGGACTCGATGATGCTGTTTGGGCATACTACGGATCCCGTTTCGATGATCCAGACCATTCATTTTGTTGGGTATTTTCGTATATTGCATCCATAAAAAAAAAATTAGGTCGATTCGATAACTATAATTTGTTTAATTTATCATGTTTTTCACTAAAATAATTGATGACAATTGTGTTTTTGTATGACAAATGTAATTGATTGAATAAGTTACAATTATCAAATCGACTTAATTTTTTGTGTGGATGAAATACACGAAGTGCCCGACAAAATAAACGGTTTGGATCATCGAAACAGGACTTGTGTTGGACTCCACGGATCTAAGCATCGTCATCCTCCTCCTTTGAAAAATACTATGATACACATCAGATGCAATATATGTCATTTCTAAGCTTGATTATCACACATGACATAACTCAATATTATGAGAGTCATAATTTTAAAAAAAAAAAATATTGAGTTATAACTAAACAATACATGGGGTATATAAACAACTTTTAAATCATAACTAAAATTTTGTCATAATCAACATCACAATATGTCATAACTAACAACACAGTATGTCCTAATCATTGACTTAAAAGTCGTAACTAAAGGTGCATATGGTACACACCCTAAATGAGGGTGAATTATAGAATTTCCCTAAATATTTTAGTTAGGAAGGGTTTCTGCTATTACAACATGATCAAATATATACAGTCTTATTGATAAAGAGCCTAGCCATGATAGCTATCTTAAGCCACAGTCAAGCTCCAGCTAAACTGCAGTCTAGCTCCAGCCACCATAGTCAGTTGGCAGCTTCAACAGCAACTGCAATAGCTGAGCGACTGCATCAGTTAGACAGTTAGGCAGTTACAGAGTAAACTAGAGTTAGTTGATTTGTACTGATTTAGTTAACTTAAACCAGAGTTACTTAGTGCCATTTAACCATGGTTTATAAATATCTTTGTCTCTGTAATTGTAAAATTCAATTGAATCAATAGATAAGATTTGATCTCTACAAAGTTTCTTTTATGGTATCAGAGCCACAGACTCTTGCGAGCACTGGTTCTTGAAGGTTTATCAATGGCGTTTTCAATGCCATTTTTGAATCTGTCCTCATCTGTTGTTTCATCCACTTCATCTTCTATACATCTAAATCTTGCACTACTCATTTCAAATCTGAATTCTTTTGTAAATGTCAAACTTGATTCCACAAACTTTATTATCTGGAAGAATCAAGTTCAGAATATTCTAAAAGCTACACAGCTTCTCAGTTTTGTTGATGGCACACAGGTATGTCCATCATCCACCATCACCGATGAACACAATCCTAAGATTCTGAATCCAAAGTATACACATTGGATGCTGATTGATTCTTATCTTCTCAGTTGCTTGACTGCAACTCTTTCACCATCTATCTTCACTTCTGTATTTCATTGTTCCACAAGTCATAAAGTGTGGAGTGTTCTTCTCAAACGTTTTACATTTTTGTCAAGATCACATATTCACTAGTTGAAGAACAAGCTTAATCATATTGTTAGAAAATGCCACACAATGGATGCCTATTTGACTCATATCAAGTCAATTGTTGATCAATTAGCTTTAGCTGTATCACCTGTTGATGATAAGGATCTAGTTTTACTAATCCTTAATGGTTTTCCTGATGAATATAATGCATTCAAAACAGCAATCAGAACTAGAGTTGAAACCATTTCTATTGGTGAGTTATGTTCTCTGTTAAATTTTAAATCAATTCATGCTGAATCCTTCTTTAAGCAAGCTCATGCTTCAGAACATCCTTTTGCTTATCATGTTTCAAGCACTTCTCATAGAGGTGGCTATAGAGGTGGTTCTTACAGAGGTTGAGGAGGAAAAACTGGCAGCAGGTTCATTAAAGAAAATTCTAGAAATTCTAATTTTCGAGGCAGAGGCAGATCTCCTAATCATCAAGGCCAAGGTCACACAGGATATCAGTCAAGTTCTGCTACTCACTTTGTTGCATCTAATTCTTCTCAAGTGATTTGCCAAATTTGTGGGAAACTAAATCACTCAGCATTAGAGTGTTGGTATAGATTGGATACCTCTCTTCAATCTCCAAGACCTCAAGCTCATCAAGCCTATAGTACCAATACTAATCAGTCTGCTACTGGTTCTCCTGGTGACAATTCTCCCAACAACACCAACTGGTTTTTAGATTTTGCAGCGACCAGTCATATCACCAATGATTTGAACAATCTCTCTTCGTATCAACCATATCATGGACATGATCAGGTCACTGTTGGTGATGGAACTACCTTACTTATTCATCACACTGGTCAAGGTCTTCTCCCTCCTCCATTCTTTCATTTTCATCTCTCAAACATGCTTCATGTACCTTCCATTTCTTCCAACTTAATTTCTGTCCATTAGCTTATTTCCGATAATCATTGCACTATTACTTTTGATAAAGATATGTTTATCATACAGGACAAGAGTACTAAGAAGGTGCTATATAAAGGCTTTCATTCCCATGGTCTCTATCATCTTCCTAGTGGTCCATCTCCTGCATCTACATCTTCTTCACCAGCTTATTTTCAGTCCACTGTTATTTCTTCTCATTGGCATTTTAGATTAGGCCATCCTTCTTCAAGGAAACTTCAACACATTGTTACTCATCATTTGTTACCTTCTTCATCTATTAATGTTTCATCTGTTGTTAATAATAAAATATGCTCTTATTGTTGTGTTTCCAAAAGTCATAGACTTCGTTTTAGCTTGTCTAATTCTACAGTTAATAAGCCCTTGGCCTTTATTCACTCTGATGTATGGGGGCCATTCACTTAATCTATTTTTTCATACAAATATTATGTGCTGTTCATTGATGATTATAGCAAGTTTACATGGTTGTTTCCTCTTCATTATAAAGTGAAGTTTTTCCTAAGTTTTTGAAATTCAAAGTGTTTGTTGAAACTCTATTTTCTACTCAATTACAAGTGTTAAGAAGTGACAATGGTGGTGAATATCTTAGCACCAAGTTTCAAGATTTCTTAAAGAGTCAAGGCATACAACATCAGTTGAGTTGTCTTCACACATCTGCTCAAAATGGGGTAGCAGAGAGGAAATATAGACATCTCATAGAGACCACCATTGCTCTCATGTATCACTCTTCATTGCCTCCTGCTTATTGGTTTAATTCTCTTGCCACATCTGTTTTTCTCATTAATAGACTTCCTACTGCTAAACTCATTTTTCTCACTCCTTTTGAAGTTTTGTACCAACATGCTCCTGATTATACATTGCTTAGAACCTTTGGTTGCAGATGTTATCCATGGTTCAAACCTTATGCTACTCATAAACTCCAACCTAGGTCTGTGCCTTGTGTGTTTTTTGGTTATATTCCATCTACTAAGGGCTATAGGTGTCGTGATCCTGCTACTGGCCAAATTCATGTTTCCAGATATGTTGTTTTGATGAACATGTCTTTCCTTTTGCTTCTTCTCCACTAATTAAGCCTGCACCTCATTTTTTGTCCTAGTTGAGCTCATTTTTCTGGTCTGATCAGTCTTCTTCCCATGTGTAGACGTCCCCGAACGCCCCGGGAGGGTGAGTCCCGTTCTGTTCATTTGGGGTCACTACAGCTCAGGACTCTCAAATTGTCACGATTCTAAATCTGAACCAAAGAGTCCAAATCCGGCTAATTGTTTTGAGAAAAACAGATTTTTGAAAAGAAGTGCCAAACATGGACTGCTTTGCCAGATACAGAGTCGCCACCTAAATATTTTATTTTGGGGAAATTTAGGAAACCCTGACTCGTTGCTTAAGGCCATGTGTCCGTCATCACCAAAGTTGCCTCGGCTCGGGAACTTGGGTACGATTGGGGAAGGTCACTTCGTGAGCACCCCCGCTCGCCCGATCAAAGATCGGCCTCTACTAACCATGATATCTATTTTTGAAAACATTATTGCGTTCTTATTCCGGTTATTAGCCTAGATTTACTATGTGATGCGCACAGCATACAAGTATAGACCGGGTCGCCTGAATTGGAACAGAACATTTCATGTTTGTTTTTGAAAGGTGGTTTGCTACTCGCAAGTAGGCTTAAAATGCAGATTTTGCCACCCTCGGGTGGGCTTAGAAAAGATGGTTTTGCCACTATCTAGTGGGCTTAAAACACACATTTGATGAATTGTTCCAATCCAAATAACCCAACCTTCACCCACAGGCATTCAGGCAGTTATATCACATAAGCATATAGCCTCATGGTAAGCATGCTATCATGGCAGTCACTCACACGCATGCAAGGATGCTAAAGCATAAAAACTCACCGAGTACTCCAAGCCAAAACAGAAACTACATTAGAAATCATGCATGATCCTAAGTATACAGAAATGCCTAATGCAACACATGCAAAATGCAAACTATAGCAGGCTCGGCTATTCTAAACATGGCATATGGAATGCTACAGCTAACATGTATTCAACTTGGAATTGAAATACAAATGCAGTTAGTATGATGCGCCGAGCCCGGTGCATGCAAAACAGATGAATGAATGCAAACATGTTATCATACTGTATGCTAATTGAAACATGCCCTAATCTAACCATTATAAGCTGGTAAATAAAAGGGAGAAAGACGTGGGGTTAGAAGACATACAACACACACACGCACACTTATTACAGTTGTGCCCTCGCGCAGAGGGTCCAAATAAATATACAGTCCAAAATAAATAATTACAGTTCCGAATAAAAGAATAGTATAGTCCAAATATTACAGTCCAAATAATGCATAAATTCCTTATTAATTAACAAATTAACTAAGAAAGCTGTAAAACTGGTGTGCAAGCCAGGGACTGCCTCGATTCTGATGAATGATGTATGTTTAGGCTGCCTTGCGCGGAAATCCACTGGGATGCCCCAATTAGCCTCTGTTTGCACCTGTTCTTGAAATGCGTGCCAAGCTCCGAAAAGTTGTTGATTCTTGATTTGCTGCAACAGAGAGCAGGAA
The DNA here is from genome assembly GCF_055761805.1 of Camellia sinensis. NCBI lineage: Eukaryota > Viridiplantae > Streptophyta > Magnoliopsida > Ericales > Theaceae > Camellia > Camellia sinensis. The sequence goes on along the minus strand of NC_138962.1, from coordinate 172,936,013 downwards.
AGGGACATAGCAATGTATTTTCACAAATATATGCATGCCTCGATCCTCGTACCACCAATCACGCATATTGAGGCATGATGGCCGAGGAGTCGAATTGCACAATTTAATATGAAATGAATGCACATGAAAACACAACAAGACCTAACTCCATCATGGATGATCCGGAGTGTCGGCGACTAGGGAATTGAGACACGTTCCGTCACTCGAAGTACGAAACGCACCTCGTTTCCCGTGCCCGGGCTAACTCCTATCCCGAACATGATGCAATATGCATGACATGCATGAAATGCAACTAAGATACAATCCTAACATACACAATGCTATGAAATGGCATACACGCTGCACGAGGTAATATACAACCGAGCATACACAATGCTATGGATGAAATGGCATACGCAATGCAATAATGGGCTTACACCAACATGAGAGAGCCTCAGCCCCACTCACATAGGAGGCCATCAGATGAAAATAAGACAACTCGAAATGCGTGCACGTGTGCACGCAAACCGAGGACCGACCCTCAGGTACCGAAATGCCAGTCTAATGAGACATGGCGAAGACATGGAATATGATATGCAAACATGCAAAAATTAGTAGCAAAATGAGGGGAAAAACAGCCCCGAAACAAGGCGAAATGACACCCGATGCATGGAATTTCTCCCGAAATGCAAAGCTAGGTACATGAAATGGCTTACAGCTATACAAAGCATGCATAATTGGTACATGGAATGAAAAGACAGAAGCAAGGCAGCCCCAAAATAAGCATTTTTACAGTTCAAAGCATGGCCAAACAGCAAACAAAAATAGGGCAAAACTAGCATGCAAAAATGGCCCTAAATGCGAGATAAAGAAGCAACTCACAGCTTCTGTCCTCAAACAGATTAGGGCCCTTCAACAAAGTTTAAGAGGGGCCCAAAACATGATCTTTTACAGTTTATGGAAAACCACAAAAACCAGAACAGGTATGACTAAACTCTAATGCAAAAAATGGGCCAAAAGATGGACAGAGAAGCAAGTGAAGGTTGCTGGCCTTAAACACAAAGGGGCCCTTCAACAACATTGAAGAGGGGCCAAAAATAATGCATTTTACAGTTGATGGCCGGACCCAAAACAGTATGCATACAAGCCAAAAATATCATGCAAAATATGGCCAAAAAGAGAGGTACAACACAAAGTATATAAAGGATGTCTCAAACAGTGAAATACCCTTAATGAAACATGAATAGGAGACCAAAATAAGACTGTTTTCAGTTCTGAAAATCGCCCAAAAATAGAAGCACAATAGGCTAATAAATCATGCAAAAATGGGGACCAAAGAGGGGTATAATGACAAGTGGCACATGGAGGTCCCAAACAGTGATGAGCCCTTCTTCAATGTTGAAGAAGGGCTCAAAATAAGCCTATCTACAGTTTACATCATGCTCCAAAACAGATCATATATAGGCCAAAAATACTATGCAAGATTATGGCATACAAGAGGGATAATGAAGCAAGTGCAAGATGGGGACCTCAAACAGTGAGAGGCCCTTAAACAAAAGTGAAAAGGAGCTCAAAAAAATGCCACTTTCAGTTAGGGCCGGAGCTCAAAACAGCAAGCATGTATGGCTAAGAAATGTTGCAAAATTAAGCTCAAAAAGAGGGGATTGATGCTTACCCTTGAAGACCAACCCTTGGATGCTTCTTGGCTTGAGAAGTGATGCCTCCTAGCTGCTGGAAAGCTCCCCAAGCTGCTGGAAATGGAGTAGTGGTGGTGATGCTAGGTGGTGATGAAGAAAAAGGGGTAGAACTTGGATGTTTGAACTTGAAAGAGAGAGATGGAGGGAGATGTGTATACAAGACTTGAAGGCAAATTTCTTCCAACCCTTGGACCAATGCTGGAGGCCAGTTATATGGACCAAGGAGGGGGAGAAATGGAGGGAAAAGGTGGGGGGAAAAGGACCAAGTTTTCCCCCAAAAGCTGTCCCCCGGATACAGATTTTTTTGGGGGAAAACAGATATACAGTTGTAATGTACTCACCCTGAGCAGAGAGGCCGGCCAGTTTTTGGGGCTGCAGGTGGCCGACCGGCCACCCCCCATGGCCGGCCGGCCAGGGGTCAAAAGGGCCAAGGTGATTTAATGGCCGGCCACCACAGATAGATGTCCTCCCAGGTGCCCTCAACACAACCCTGTGGTTCAAAATTGTCAACTGTAAAACAGGAGAGAGAAGAAGCCATTTTTAAGGAGGGTTCAAAAGGGTCAGGTGGAATTACTGGCCGGCCACCAACTTTTGGTGTCCTCCCATGTGTGTACAACACAAATATGTTGTTAAAAGTTCAAGAAAATGGCCCAAGGTTGTTCAACATTGGCTTTGAAGTGAAGAAAGTCGGGCGACGGAGGGCGATGAAGGGATAAAGTTGGCTGACAGAACAATTACTGGCCTCCCACCCTTCTACGGCCTTCCTGGTGATGAAACAGAGGTACCTGCCAAAAATGAACGAAAACCGATGCAAAACGAATGCTCGGGGGCCAGAACGCGCAGTTCGGGGCCCCGAAAACTGCCTGTTAAGTACTGAAAGTGGCATTCAACCACGAAGCGGGTCTCTCAGACCTCAGTGTCCCTCAAAAGGGAGAAAATAAGATGCATGCCAAAAACCAGAGCAAACGGAGATGGTTAAGCGGTCCCGAACCGAGGCACACGGCCAACGGTCCCGAAAAACCGGAAACCGGGCTCCGAAATGGGCAAAATGGCCTACAGCCACAAAATGTAGCCCACGGCCACTGAGAGATGGTCTACGGGACCTCTCCCTCCCCTCAGGAAAAGAAACAGAAAAAACCGAGTTTGGTTCGCAAACCGAGGCAAGGCACAGAAGAGGGTTCGGAAATCCGGAGGCAGGGCTCACGGCCGAGACTCTGAAACCTCCGAACGAGCACGATATGCAACATCACCAAGCGCTCAATTGGTGACGTCTGAGTCTTAAGGTCGGTCAAAAATGGGGTGTCTACAGTTGCCCCTCTTTGACAGAACTCGGAAGTCACAAGTGACGGGAGTGAATGTCAAAGCCCAAAGACGACCCATTTTTGACAAGGCCGAAGACTTAGACAAACGTACAAGATAAACAGAGATGTGCCCGTAGGCATGCCCACAGGCAATGGGGCAAAATGCAAAGCGATATGCACAGAGCCGGAAGTAACCCAATGATCAGGCAAATGCAGCAAGCTGTAATGAAGCAAGTATTCGCAAATAGATGCAACAGTTTTAAGCAAGAATGCAAAGCAACAACTACATTCCATGCAGTTAAGAATGCGGAGAATTATTCAATCCTCGCCACGTCTCACACGGAGAAGATACGATACCTGCGCGATTCGTCTGGTCGCACCAGCCTCAAATGAACCGTACATACAATATCGTGCCTGCAAAAGAGAGAAATTCAACAAGCACAATATGCTACCAACATATATTCAATGTGATTTCGAAAGTTTGACACACGCAGTGCCGGCGAGTGAATGCATCGCGATCCGAGAAAGGAACGTGCGTGACAACGCATGCTCAAGCACAGAGGTATGACAATATCAAGAAATGTGCATAATAATGCAAGTATGCTCATGAGAATGCAAGTTACGGGCACGATAGTGCAAAACGAGCATAAATCAAGGTGCCCGTTTGTTACGAAATAACGAGCAAGGAAATGCGTGTTTCGGTGAAGGCAGCTCGATCACGGCCTCCGATCCACTTCCTGGAAAGGCTACAACATATTCAAAAGGATACACTTTGATTTCGATGAATAATGATGAGACACATGTCAGAACTTGAAGCTGAAGTTCCGGGGGAGCAATTTCGCGACAGAAAGTGCACTTTCCTTGAACTTTTTCAGGTCCCGGGAACTCCAATCTTCCTCAAAATTTGCAGAGAGCTAGGTGAGCATGTGGGGGACATGGCCAGCCAATTTTATGGAAGGGGGGAGGTGGCCGGCTAGTTTTCAAAAAGAGAATGGCCGGCCAGCCAGAAAAGGTGGCCGGCCGGCCACCTGCCCAAATCCGCAGGTAATTTTGTCTTTTCACCTTCTTTTCTATATATTCCCTCACCCAAACACTTTGAGCTCATAACCTCAGCCACGAAATCTTCTCCTCTTGCTTCCCACACCATTTTCTCCCTCAGATCTGAGCTCCGTACGCGTTTTCCAACGCCCCACGCAAGTTGTTTTCGCGAAAACATTCAGTTTCAAGCACTTTGAACCGATTAAATTGTGGTTTCGGGGCTTCTTTTCTCATTTTCGCCACTTGAGGTGAGTTTGTCTCAATATTTGGAAGATTTTCTCGGGAGTTGACTTTTGTTGACTTTTTCATTTCCCGAGAATTGACTTTTGTTGACTTTTTTTCAATTTTGGCTCATTTTTGCTCCTTTTGCAGGTTTTCCGAAATAGCGGGTAATCTTCCTCATGGTGGAGGCTCTCCGGGTGCCGGGGATGATTTTGATGTCATGACTTTGCCTTCGAGGGTCCGACCCTTTATTCCTGAGAGGTATGCCCCGCCGGCACATGTTCTTCCCCGGGCCATTTTTCGTCACTTTACTGATTTCGATGATCGAGCACCTGGAGATCTACTTCTGCGAGAGCCAGAGCATCACCTCTCCTATGAGGCACGAGAGGTATTTACTTCATTTTTTGCATTTTTCGTGCATTTCGTGCCTTTGCCATGCTTGAACACACATTTTAGCCTATGACATAGTACTTTGTTTGCATCCTGAACATGTAGCTTAAACACTTGAATTTCTGAACACTCGGCTCATTAATTGATTGCGAACGCACGGCACACATTCGTTAAGAAGTGAACACACGGCTCAAACACTGATTTGTCGAACACACAGCTCGAATTTGAAGGTGAACACACAGCACACACTGACTAAGAGTAGAACACACAGCCCAAACTCTGATTTTCTGAACACGTAGCTCGAATTGATTGTGAACACACAGCCCACACTGATTGAGAGTAGAACGCACAGCCCAAACTCTGATTTTCTGAACACGCAGCCCAAATTGATGGTGAACGCACAGCCCACACTGATTAAGAGTAGAACACGCAGCTCAAACTCTGATTTTCTGAACACACAGCTCGAATTGGTGGTGAACACACAGCCCACACTGATTGAGAGTAGAACACGCGGCCCAAACTCTGATTTTCTGAACACACAGCTCGAATTGGTGGTGAACACACAGCCCACACTGATTGAGAATAGAACACGCAGCCCAAACTCTGATTTTCTGAACACACAGCCCAAATTGATTTTCTGAACACACAGCCCAAACTCTGATTTTCTGAACATGCAGCCCAAGTTGAAAGTGAGCACACAGCCCACACTGATTGAGAGTAGAACACGCAGCCCAAACTCCGATTTTCTGAACACGCAGCCCAAGTTGATAGTGAACACACAGCCCACAATGATTGAGAGTAGAACACGCAAGCCCAAACTCTGATTTTCTGAACACGCAGCCCAAGTTGAAAGTGAACACACAGCCCACACTCTGATTTTCTTGAACACGCAGCCCAAGTTGAAAGTGAACACACAGCCCACACTCTGATTTTTCTGAACACGCAGCCCATTTACTTGCACACAGCTCATTCATTTCATTAGCACACAGCTCATTCAATTCATTGGCACACAGCTCATTCATTTCATTGGCACACAGCTCATTCAATTCATTGGCACACAGCTCATTCATTTCATTGGCACACAGCTCATTCATTTCATTGGCACACAGCTCATTCATTTCATTGGCACACAGCTCATTCATTTCTATATTGACACATGTATTCATTTTGAATGCAGGTTGGTTCTCGCACTGTGCGGGGATATGGCTCCACCGCTGCGAGGGATTGGTATGTTGAGCTCCCGGAGGCTGTCCGGGATTTAGTAGATCTGGCGGGGTTCGGGGCCTTCTGCGTTGGGTTATCACGTTGTCCTGCCAGGAGGACACTGATGGCAGCTTTGGTGGAGAGATGGTGGGACACCACCAACTCCTTTCATTTTTCCGCCACTGGGGATTTGACTATGACCCCGCTGGATTTTGCTGTATTGACCGGCCTGGACATAGGAGGTTGGCCCATTCCTTACGACGAGGACATGGGCGAATGGGAGGCCGCTTGGATACATTTGCTGGGGGCCCGCCCTCCCGTTGACAGAGCTTCCGGGAGAGTTCGATACACTTGGTTCTCTTCCCATTTTCGGAGGGAGGAGATGGAGCCCGGGACTCCTGAGGAGATAGAGCAGTATGCCCATGGTTTTCTTATGTTCCTCTTCGGGACTACTCTGTTCGCCGATAGAGGGAACACGGTTGGGCTGTATCTGTTGAGCGCTCTAGTTGACCTATCACAGGTCAGTCGGTACGACTGGGGTAGCGCCGGCCTGGCCACCCTTTACTGCTACATGAGCGCGACCTCCCGCGGGCAGGGAGACTTACTTGGCGGTTATTGGAGAGCCTGGGAGGTACTTTCTGTCCTCTTGATTTACATTTCTGCTCCTCATTACTTGTACATTGCACACACAGCGCACTTTACAGTCTGTATTTTGCCCTCAGCACTTTGTACTTACATTCTGCACTGCTTTTCTCAGTTATGGGTCTACGTGTATTTCCCGACGTTAGCCCCAGAGTTGGAGGTGGCAAGGCCCCTCATGACCCCGTACTCACTGGTGTTCGAGGGCCAGCACCGGCCGAGACCCCGAGAGACTCTCTTTTATCTACGGCAGTATTTTGACACTGTGCGAACGTCGGAGGTATTTCAAAACTCTCGGTCCCTTCCATTTTCATCTTTAATTTGCCCCGCATATTCCCGATTTCTGATTGGTTTATGCACTTGTTATCCGTAGATTACATGGCAGCCTTGGGCACCCTTGGGTGATGGTCTCCGATTTCAGTATGCCAGAGGATCGGGCACCTCCCAGTACATGGTCCTGCTCGAAGGAACGGTTGGTAGAGCATGGTTTCTGGGGCAACGCTTTTTGCGTCAGGTATGGGGGTACACTTCTCAGGACCCTCCCGCAGCACCCCCAGTCAGTATGCGGACTGCTGATAGGCTCTCTTCCCAGGATGTAGTCAGTGCTATGCTGGGTAGTGATGCTTTGCTACATCTCGAGGAGGGGGATTACGCCACTTACCGTCATACATACCTGATGCCTCCATTGACGGGAGTTCGCACCCCGATGACGAGGTCAGCTGGTACGCCATCCTCGAGCCAGGCCCGGGCTCGGGTTGCAGACGCCCCTTCCACCAGCAGGGCTGGTACATCTGGAGATGGGGGTAGATCGGTTCCCCCGATTCCTCCGACTCTTCCTCATCCCGGGTGGCTGGATATGCCGACTGAGCTGATGGGGTGGCAGTACGGGACCACCTCTCCGATTCCGATCCCGATAGAGCCCCCGATGCCCGGTCATCGATATGTCATTGATCCCGACTCACCGTCGGTATGTTCTACTGCTTTTCATTTATCATTCAAATGCTTAGACACTCCTTTATTCGTTGATGATTTGAGCTTGTGTCTGCAGCCACCCAGAGAGTACATGGAGGAGGTGATCGGATTGGTGGCCTCATTCAAGGGCATGGTCCTGCGGAGGAAGGCACAATTGTCTATCATGGGCATCCAGGTACCCTTTAGTTTTCTGGCATTTATCATACCTCTAATGACATGCTGATTTCTACTGCATTGATAGGCTACTTGTGTAGAGCACATCTGACACACACCCCACTTGTACATTGTGTTTACATGCACTCGTGTCATGTAGTTCTTGCTTGTATCTGCATCTGATGTACATACTTGGACTGATGTATTTGAATTGAACTCTTTATTTTCAGATGCCCCCGGTATACGCTCAGCCGCAGGCCAGGCCACCTGGGCCTTCTCGGGGAGCTAGGCCATCTGGACCCTTTCACGGAGCTGGGCCATCCAGGCCTTTTCATGGAGCTGGGCCATCCAGGCCTTTCCGAGGAGCTCGAGGAGGGTCCTCTCGCAGGCGCAGGGCACATGTTGTAGAGGCGGAGCTCGATGAGGAGGAGGAGGAGGAGGTTACAGACCGTCTGTCAGAGACATCTGCTGAGGAGGGGGACTCTGGTCTTGGTTCCGGGAGTGGAGGCGAGGCTGAGGGGGATCCTGAGGACGACAGCTCCGACCCGGATGATGATGGTGATGCAGAGGTTGTCCCGCAGAAGAGGACGAGGAGGACCTCTTATTCCCGCTCCTGAGAGCACAGACGCAGCTGTTTCCTGTTTTATTTATCTTTTTGCTAGTAGTTGTAGCACATTTGTACATTATCAGGCAGTTTATTTCTGTAAAACTTGTGCCTTAGTCTGTAAAATGTTGTAACAAGCGAGGCATGATGGGATGAAACAGATTTTGAAAAAAGTATTGTATTTTAAACACTTAGCATCATATCGCATCATTTTGCACCAAAATGAGATTGAATGGAAGCGTGTATTGTGCATTTCGCCTAGTCAGGTAGTGAACCGACGCAACAACTTAACTTTCTAAGGTATAACAGAACCTCAGCAAGTTTACAACTCAATAAGCAAAATACAATAACATTGACAACGCAAATAAACAAGACTTAAATAAAGATTGCTTAAACAGAGAGCAATGACTCAAAAACACGAAACACGACAGCTCGACAAACAACTCGATAAGCAAAACGACAACTCGATAAACAAAACTCAACAACACAAAGTGTACTCCGGACGATCTGGGCGATGACGGAACGCATCCGAAACAGAGGGAAATGAAGGCCTTTGACACATCCGTTGCATGGAAATGCTCGAAACTTTCCCTTGGAGGGTAAAACAGGGCCAAGGACATACATTGGAGCATGGCCGGCCACCTTTGGGAGCCGGCCGGCCAGATTTATTGGAAAGAGGGGGCCACCGGCCAGTTTTGTAAAAGGAAATGGCCGACCTGCCAGAAAAGGTGGCCGGCCGGCCACTTATCCCCGCAGCCGCCCAATTTTGACACGTGTCCTCCTGAATAGTGTTTTTCCCTCTTTAAAAGCCCTAGCTCCATGGTTCATTCAATTCACCTCAATTTTGTATCAGAAATGGAGGCGTTTCTTGTTGAAAACCTCACAGCTTGGATCGCTTCTCTAGATGGTTCCGAAAAGCTGAACTTCCGGGGTTTCGGCTTGAATGCACTGTTCACGCTGAGTCGCACTCCGTTGCACCTTCCTTTCCTCCATGTCGCGGCGAGGTTTTGGAACCCAGTGACGCATGTCTTCAGCTTCGGCGGGCAAGAGGTATGTCCGACTTTTGAAGATTTTCAAGTTTTGATGGAATTTGAAAGTCACGAAAAGATCTTGCCCCAGTTCCGCTTCGGTCACGCCCAGGCCTTGGGGCGGATGTGCGGACTCACCGCGCATGATGCTCGGTCTCTGATCTGTAATGGGGAACTGGATATCCTTAGTTTGATCCATCGCTTTTCTGACGCCGGTGACCGCAGCAACCATTATTGGCAAGGTTTCCGGCAACACGCCCTTTGCTTGTGCTTGTTGTCTCACTTTCTACTTTCCCCGGGCTTCGGCGGAGCTAGCATTCGTCTGATCGAAGTTACCCAAGGCTTGAGGGAAGGAAAGAGCTGCATCGCCATGACCTTGGCCGAGACGCTGATGGGCTTGGATTCTGTCTATCGCTGGGAGACGACTAGATTTGCTGGGAGTCCACTGCTGCTGCAGGTAATGTTTCCCACCCCATCTTACATATTTATTTGCTCACATCACTCGGCCCTCAGGCTCGGTTTTTCTCACAAAACCCTTGTCTTACTTTTCTCTCATCATACATCAAAAAAAAATATATCTATTCTTCGATCTCTCATTTTTTTATCCCTCCCCAGGTATGGTTAACGGACAAATTACAGGTTGTGGACTCTTGCCCGGCCTACTCAGCTAGAGGCTATTTCTTTCGGCAGCGCCTAGTCAATGCCCCTGATGAAAGATGGTGGTTTGACTGGATGTGAAATCTGTCCGCAGATCGCATTGCTTGGCGTTGTTCCTGGCTCAATCTCCCGGCAATGAGCTATAGCACGTCCCGGCTGATCGGGATCCAGTTGATTGGTCTGACCCACTGTGTATTTTACTTCCCGTTCCGATTCCTGCGCCAGTTTGGTCATGATCAGATTTTCCCGCCAGAGGGGATTGAGTACCCGGCTGCTTTCTCGGTCCGAGGTGTACAACTTGCCCGATATGCCACAGCATGGAGGACTAGAGAACTCCTGGCTCCTGCTCCCACTTTCAATTGTGCTTTGTCTGATGAGTGCTTGGATTGGCTCAACGAGGACGCACAGGTTGGGCCTAGCTTGGCGTCAGAGGCTTCGACCAGCTCTGGGAGGGGGCACAGGGATGCTTGACTCGACTATGCCCCAGATTTATTGCTTTACTAGTACTTTCAAGTTTTCTTTATGAATGTAATAAAAAGGCAACTTCGATTGTATGCAAGAGCAGGAGAACTCTGTTTTGAAATCAATGAAATTGAAGGTTGTGGTACTGAAAATTTTCCGCTTTAGTCTAAAAATGGTCTTAGTTGTAAAGAGATTAATTTGAACAAAGTCAACTTTTACTAAAAACTTTTCAAAACTATTTTCGATATGGATCAGAACTGGACACGCCTAAGATCTGTCACTGAGATGCACAACCCCAGATCCCTGCAACTGGAAAGTTGCCCCTAGTTTGAAGAGTACCGCAGCACTGCATGGCAACGGAAAGTTACCCCTAGTCTGAATAGCGCTGCACCGTCGTGGCAACGGAAAGTTGCCCCTAGTCTGTATAGCACTGTACCGGAGATCGCGATAAATGCTGATGGATAAAGATGACCGAGATGGTCAAAATGGACAAAGTTGATCGGGGAAGAATTTATGGCTAAACTTCAAGGTGAAGCTGCCTACGTATCCCGAAGATGGGAATCAAGCCTTACGTAGTTCAGGCTTAGGTTCACTCGGGTATTTTCACTCTCCTTTTACGCTCTAACTTTTGCCAAGGCCGCCCTTTACGGGTTTTCAACCTTGCGAACTCAGTTTTTATATTTTCTAATTTTTTGTGCTCTAACTTTTGCCTAGGTCGCCCTTTCTGGTTTTCGGCCTAGCGAGCCTCTCAGGGGTGATATTTCTTCAACTTGTCCATGTTGATCGGTTGTGAAAACTCTAGGCCATCTAGATCCATCAGAACCACAACTCCACTTGACCAGATAGCTTTGATGATGTAGGGACCAGTCCAATTGGGTTTGAACTTGCCCCTTGGGTCGTGGATGGGAGCTCGGTTGTCCTTGAGCACCAGATCTCTTTCCTTTAGATTCCTGGACTTAACTTTCTTGTTGAAAGCCCGGGCAATTCTGCGCTGATAGCCTTGAACATGGTACAGTGCTTTCAGTCTTCTTTCATCAAAAAGCATGAGTTCCTCAAATATGCTCTGCTGCCAATCTACTTCAGCTATTTGATACTCAGCCAATACTTGTAACGATGGAACCTCAATCTCGATAGGTAGAACGACCTCCATCCCATAATACGGAGTCGCTTCGGTAGAAGTTCTGATTGAAGTCCTGTAGCCCCACAGAGCAAATGGCAGCTTATCTGGCCAATCCCGGTAGGTTTCAACCATCTTCTGCAGTATGTGTTTGATATTCTTGTTGGCAGCCTCGACCGCTCCGTTGGTTTGCGGCCGGTATGTAGATGACTTATGAAAAGCCACGTTGTATTTCTCCAACAAATCAATCACTTCTTTCTTGAAGTGGGAACCATTATCTGAAATTATCTCGTTTGGGACCCCATAGCGACAAATGATGTTGTTTCTGATAAACTTTGCAACGTGTGACGCCTTCAACACCGCATATGATTGGGCCTCGACCCACTTCGTGAAATAATCTATCGCAACCAGGATGAACTCATGCCCATTTGACCCCTTCGGGGTGATAGCCCCGATCACATCGATTCCCCAAACTGAAAATGGCCATGGCGAAGTCATGTTGTACAGCTTCGACGGCGGGATGTTCATGCGGTTTGCATGAATCTGACACTTGTGGCATCGCCGAACGAAACTAATACAATCCTCCTCCATGGTGGACCAGTAGTAACCCTGTCTGAGGATCTTCCGTGCCAGCATTACCCCGTTCATGTGTGCGCCGCATTCTCCTCCATGGATGGCCTTCATTAGGCGCTTCGATTCCTCAGCTTCAACACACAGCTTGTGCATTCCCAGATGGCCTCTCTTATACAGCTTACCCCAACAGATGATGAACTGAACGGCCATTCTTCTAATTTCCCTTTTATCCTTGGCATTTACCCCTGGCGGGTATACTTCCTTTTCCAAGAAATTCCAAATGTCATAATACCAGGGGTTTTCGTCCTGAACCTCATCTATAGCGGCGATCGACTCATAGGCTGGCGCAAATTTCTGGTCAATGACGACTGGACGCATCCGGATTCCAAACGGGATGCCTATCATGGAAGATAGAGTTGCTAAAGAATCTGCGAACCTGTTGTTCTCTCTTGGAAGATGAGCGAAGTTTAGCTTCTCAAACCGAGGGATTAGCAAGTCCAAGGTCTGATGGTACATCATCATCTTTTCTTCTTTGACTTTCCAGTCTCCGTTTGCTTGAGATACAACCAGGTTTGAATCCCCAATGACGTCCAACCGTCTTGCCCCTAGTTCCAAGGCCGCTTCTAGGCCGGCAATGCACGCCTCATACTCTGCTTCATTGTTCGAGACTTTGAACCGGAGTTTGAAGGCTAGAGGGATACGGGAATTGTCGGGTGCTATCAGCAACACCCCTATCCCATACCCGTATTGATTTGATGCTCCGTCAAAGTACATCGTCCAATATTCGTCATCGATATGCAAAATGGCTTCATCTGGGAATAAGTATTCAACTGCTTCACCTCCTTCGACTGGGTGATCGGCCAAGAACTCTGCCACTGCTCTTCTTTTAACTGACTTGCGTGTCACATATTTCAGATCGAATTCGGAGAGCAACAGCAGCCAACGAGCTAGCCTACCCGTAAGTGCCGGTTTCTCGAAAAGATATTTGATGGGATCCAGTCGGGAAACCAACATTACAGAGTGAGCTAACAGGTAGTGCCGCAGCTTCCTAGTAGCCCATACCAAAGCTAAGCAAGCCTTCTCTAATGGTGTGTAGCGAGTCTCATACTCTAGCATCTTCTTGCTCATATAATAGATGGCCCTCTCCACCTTATCCTCTGATTCTTGTGCGAGCATGCAGCCTATTGTGGCCTCAATCACTGAGAGGTACAATATCAATGGCTTCCCCGGTTTTGGCGGCGACAACAGGGGCGGATTCTGCAAATATTCTTTGATCTGTTCAAAAGCTGCTTGACATCGGTCGTCCCATTGGAATTTATTGCCTTTCTTCAGGAGACCAAAAAGTGGTTCACAAGTCAAGGTTAATTTTGAGATAAACCGTCTTATGAATTGCACTTTACCCAGAAAGCCTCGCACCTCCTTTTCAGTCCTTGGTGGTGGCATTTCTAAGATGGCCTTAATCTTTGAAGGGTCGACCTCGATGCCCTTTTGTGTAATCAGAAACCCCAGCATTTTCCCTGCTGTGACACCGAAAGTACATTTCTGAGGATTTAGCCGCAACCGAAATTCTCTGATGATTTGAAAAAACTTTTGCAAGGCGGTGTAGTGGCCCTTTCTTTCCTTGGACTTGACAATCATGTCGTCCACGTACACCTCAACCTCTTTGTGGATCATGTCGTGCAATATTGTGGTCGCGGCCCGTTGATAAGTAGCTCCGGCATTCTTCAACCCAAACGGCATTACCTTATAGCCGTATGTTCCCCACGGGGTGGTGAATGCAGTCTTTTGTCTGTCTTCTGGTGCCATCACTATCTGATTGTACCCTGAGAAGCCATCCATGAATGAAAGTAAAGCATGCCCTGCCGTAAAATCCACCAACTCATCAATATGCGGTAAGGGAAAGTCGTCCTTCGGACTTGCTCTGTTCAAATCCCTGAAATCCATGCATACCCGGATCCTGCCATCCTTCTTCGGCACTAGAACGATGTTGGCCAACCAAGTCGGGTATTCGGATACTAGCAGGAAGCCTGCATCGATCTGCTTGGTGACCTCTTCCTTAATCTTGAGAGCCCAATCGGGGCAGATCCTTCTGAGTTTTTGCTTAACAAGTCGGGCCTCGGGGTCAAGGGGGATCCGGTGCTGTACAATCTCAGGATCGATCCCAGGCATGTCTTCGTAGGACCACGCAAAAACATCTTTGAAATCTTTTAGTAAAGTGACTAAGCGCTCGCGTTCCTCCGAAGACAGCGTGGACCCGATCTGGACCAGCCGCGGGTCCTCCTCAGTACCAATGTTCACGGTAATGATTTCATCAGTTAAGGGTTTGACAAATCTCTCCTGCTCCTGCTCAATTAAGTGTTGCAAAACCGGAGGAATTTCTTCCTCATCGTTTTCATCAAAATTTTGAAAGTATGAATTTATGCAATAAATTAAGGGCACAGAAAAGTACTCAGAAACCACAGTCACTTGATTCTCATTAAGCTCATCCAAATCGTCCGAAATTTCGGTTACAACAGACTCAAATGAGAAAGAAAAAAACGACCTAGACATAACTGTGGCATCGGGGTTATCATCCCCAGGATTACCAGACTCAGACTCAGTCGAACTGGAACCTGATTCCGACTCACAGGACTCGATGGAATCAGATTCCGGCTCACTACCTGACCCGGTGCTGCTGGACAAGAATCCTTCTTCGTATTGCCAAGTGAGAGAAGGTCCGATAGATGCATCCAAAATAGTCGCTGGAAGGCCCGCAGCCGTTTCATCCCCAATCATGGAAACCGAGGAGTTATCCCCTAAGCACATTTGGTAGATCGAAGGATCTGAGAGTAGACTTGCCAGCGCTACCCCCATCTCAAGTTCGGCGCCCTCAGAATCCACAGCCTTACACTGCCCAATCTCAGCTGATGGGTCTGTCTGCTCTTCGGCAACGCCATTCCCGGGTAGTTGCAGGTCGAAGAAGATCTCGAAACCTGGCACGCGCTTCCTCTCCGCGTTCAGCCATGGCTCTGAAAAGCCGTAAAACGGAAAGTCTTCCCCCTCCCGGACGAAGCGTCCGTTCAGGGTACCCCAGATGGGCCTATGCATCAATTCGAAAGGCTTCCCAGCCTGCTTAGCTCTGGCTCTTCCGGCCATTTCCTTTCCCTTCCTCACCCAGTCCTCTTTGGTGGGCAGATAACCCAGTCCAAAGGTGTGAGGGTTGTGTGGCACTTCGGCCAACGCTGAGACGCCCTTCCGGCCGCTCCTTCCCAATCCCATTCTGGGGATGTGTTGTAACTTGTTCATGAGGTAGACGGATTGAGCACTGACGTACACCCTCTCATTCACAGCCATAATATTTTGCACCACTCGAGCCTCAGCCAAAGTGAACCCCGATAAGAACACATCCTCGGTACCGTGCTCGATTTCTAAGACCGGTGTGGACACTTTCGGTGGCGGATGGATTGATGAGTTCCCAAAAACAATCGCTACCCCCTTCCCGTGAGGGTACTTCAGCATCTGATGTAAAGTGGAAGAGACTGCCTTGACCTGGTGCAACCATGGTCGCCCCAAAAGTAGGTTAAAGGTTGCGGGAACGTCCAAGACATGGAATTCAATCCTGGACCAACCTTGGTCTGAATTTTGACAGTCCCCATCACTTCCCTGCTAGTGTTATCATATGCTCTAATTACTTGACTCGTCGGCACGAAGTCCGCAGGCTTCAGCCCGATTGCATACGCTGTTCTGGTCGGGCAGACATTGATGGCGGACCCGGTATCAACAAGTACCACCGGTATCCACTTGTCTCTACATTCCACGAAAATGTAGAGGGGTTTGTTGTGATTTATGCCCTCAGGCGGTAGTTCCTTGTCTGAAAAGGTCAATGCCGGGGAACCTCCTCCCGGGAAAACCAGCCCCACCAGCTGCTCTGGTGTAGTATCGATGGAGAGTTTGGATTTGTCCATAGCATTTAAAACAGCTTGTCTGTGTACCCGCGATGCCATAAGCAGTCCCCAGATGGAGATGTCTGCTTGTATCTTCTTTAGCTGTTTCAATACAGCTTCCTCTTCAATCTGCTTCTCTTTTTGCCTCTCGGCTTCTTTATCTTTCCCGGATGTCTCGGGTTGGTCTAGGTGCGGGGGCTTGAAGTACCGCCCACTTCTCGTCAGGTGATCCACCTCATCAAGGTACTAAGTGTCGTTCGGTTGGCCACTTCCCCAGTCTTCGTCTGTGTGGGCAAGACATAAGTCATCGTCTTCCCAACACATTCCGCTGGCATCCAAAAGGCACCTGTCCGGTTCGGACACGCTTGTACTCACAGTACTTTCAATTTGCATGCCCACAACATCTTCTATTCTTGTGCCCGTAGCACTTTCGATCCCCTCATGAATCTTGGCTTTCCCGGTTCTCTCAGAACCCTGTTGTTTTATCTGCGTCACTGCAGTTTGTTGTTCAATCTTCCCCGCATTCACAATGCTCCCGTCCAGAGCGAAATTCTTCGTACCGGCGCTCTCCGGCAATGTAACCTGACTTCCGGCCATTCCGGCCACAGCTGATACTCTTGCCCGTGCCGGGCCTGTTCTGGTTGGGATTCTCCCACTACATCTGGTTGATCATCGAGCCATCCAGTGGCCTCTGCCGATTCCTCATAGTCGAACCAGTTGATTGCCGTATCCCCTGATTCTTGATCATCGAAAAACTGTAGGTTGGCAAAGTCCTCCTCCACAGCTGTCAGATCATCTGCTTCTTGCGCAAATCCATCCCCCTGGATGACACATTGCTCTTCCTCCTCTGGCAATTCTATACCCAGCCCAATCTGGCTTGTTGATAAGATGTACTCGCTCGGATTGTAGGCTCCCCCAGCAAAACTCTGTTCAATCCCAGATTCAACAATGCCATTCTCTCCTGAAGTCTGCCCTCCCCCATCTTTGATGGTCACCACCGTCAGCTCTGGTTGGGTTGTGGAGATGTCCAACATGCACAAGAAGTCAGTGCAATCGGGAAGGAACACCTCCGGCTTGGGTAGGTGGGTAGGAGTAATATAGATGCTAGGATTGTAAGACACGACCCCAGTCTGGATAAAATTGATTCTATTGGGAGGGGGGGCTTGGTTATGCGGTGGGAGAGGATTGGTTGTGACATTGGGTTTGTCGGGAGGCGCAATCACCTGCTTGTCAATAAGATCCTGGATCTCGTGACGCAATCTGAAACAATGGTCGGTGTCGTGACCGTGTTGTTGGTGATATGCGCAGTATTTTGCTGGGTCATGAGAGTGAGGGAGTGGATTCGGTAGTGGCCTCGGCTCCAGGGGTTTCAAATGCTTTTTCCTGATCAATACCCCTAGAGCTTTGGACAGGGGCATGTATAAGGGTGTGAAGGTTCTTTGGCCTCTGGGTTGATATTTAGAGGCTTGGTTATTACTTCCAGATGCACCGGAGAAGGGTGTGGCCGCCATGGGCCTTGGAAGGGGAGGGGGAATGGTGGTGACCATGCTCACCTCTGAAGCTCTTGCAGTTGCAATGCCACTCGGGCCTGCATTGTTGTTTCGGTTGAATGTCCTCCTCGGTTGCTCCCTATCTTGGTCAATCAGACCTTGTTTCATCGCATCCTCAATTTGCACCCCCATCTCGTGTAAATCTAAGAAAGTGGGAAAGGGGAGTACAATCATTCTCTGCATCAACTTCGGTTGGAGATTGCGCACAATCATCCAGATTTGATCCTTATCAGTGGGCCTCAAAGTCATCATCGACGCCTTTGCCCTCCACCGGGTTACAAAATCTGAAAAAGTTTCCTTGGGCTCCTGCCTTGTCGTCTCGAGATCACGAGTTGTAATCTCGATCTAAGTGTTGTACGAATACTGTGCGACAAAGGCCTCAGCCATTTCATCCCAGCTCCTCTTTACTTCATCTTCTAACTTTGCGTACCAGATAGCGGCTACACCCGACAGAGTCCGGCCGAACAGTGAAAGTTTTTGTGGTCGGGTTAGGCCCATTGGCCGCAGGATGTCTGAGAATAGCCGAAGATGGACCATGGGGTCCCTGGACCCATCAAAGCGGTCAATTTGCGGCATCTTGAACCTATCGGGCAATGTCACGGCCACATCGGTGTATCCATCCTCGATATCCAGAATAGCCTTTACCCCTTGCGATTTCTTGAAGAGCTTCTCCAGCTTGCTCAATTTCAGAGCTGTATGGTCAATCTCGAACTCAAAGGGAGAGTCCGGGTGATTGGGTGTATGGGTCTTGGACAGTTGTGGCGGAAGCGGGGGCGGAGCTGGCCCCGTTGGGAGGTTCGTGTCCTCTTGCAGGTTCTGGATATTCGGCACGGTATTCTGGGTGTTTGGCGGAGCGTTCTGAACAGTAGGTGTTTGCTCGGGTAATGGAGCCCCTAGCGGAGGAGGAACTTGATGTGAAGCAGATGCCGCATTCTGCTGTTGCAGTCTGGTAATTAGCTCGGCCTGTTGCTTGGCGAACTCATCTCGGCGAATGGCATCCTGCTGCATGGCCCGCATGGTCTTTTGCATTTGGCGCATCATCTCCTCAACTCCTGTTGGTGCCGCCATACTGTTTTGATCTATCTGAACTACTGGCAGATCTATCTCTATAGCAACAATGGGGATCTCAATCCGACTGTCCACTGATGGGGGAAACCACTGTTCTGGTGATCTCTGTTCAGATACACTGCGCTTTCTCGGCTTTCTTTTGACAACGGGGGGTAGAGAATGAAACACTGGCTGTTCGTCAATTAGATCCTCAGATCGATTGAGTAGGCGACCTCGTGTCCAAAGTGCTCGGGAAATACCTACTGGGTTGGAAGCAATTGTGCTAGAACTGCCCCTAGTAAAAAGATAAATAAAGCAATGAGGAAATAAATAAACAGATAAACGGACAGCATAACAGCTTAAAATAAATGCATGACACACAGTCGGGCATAACAACACACAGTCGACAAGCTGAACACACACTGTCCTCAAACACTGATTATTATCCCTGTATCACTGTCCCCGAAACCGAATCTTTGATACCCGCAGATAACTGATTCTCAGATACTGACTGATGCCCGCAGGCCTGATGCCCAAACTCATACACTGATACATGCATTCCTGTAGAGACGCACTCTAAAGCACATAACAGATAAGTGGGAGCCAAAACACCCCTATGTTGGGGTAGGGTTTCCCTGTCCTATTTTGTCAGGAGCTAGGGTTTCACTACGTACGCAGCGATTTCAAACAACCTATAAACGGGTAAGCAACCTGTCCTAGTTTGGAATGGTCACTATGGATCCGAATATGCACTAGGTCGAATGGTCAAAAGGGTGCCCCGGTAAAACTGGGATTTGTGTTCCCATACTGGCAGAGCCCAAAACCGGTCAGCCTTATGGTCATGCCTTGACAAGACAAGCCTCCGGCAAACCGTTCAAGAATAGCAGATGGCAAGCACGGTGTCCTAGGCGCACCAATGCAAATGCAATGTAAAGAAACACATAAGTGTAGTCAAAAACAGATATCATGAGTTCGAGTCAAGTTCTCTAAATCCCCAGCGAAGTCGCCAGAAACTATAGACGTCCCCGAACGCCCCGGGAGGGTGAATCCCGTTCTGTTCATTTGGGGTCACTACAGCTCAGGACTCTCAAATTGTCACGGTTCTAAATCTGAACCAAAGAGTCCAAATCCGGCTAATTGTTTTGAGAAAAATAGATTTTTGAAAAGAAGTGCCAAACATGGACTGCTTTGCCAGATACAGAGTCGCCACCTAAATATTTTATTTTGGGGAAATTTAGGAAACCCTGACTCGTTGCCTAAGGCGACGTGTCCGTCATCACCAAAGTTGCCTCGGCTCGGGAACTTGGGTATGATTGGGGAAGGTCACTTCGTGAGCACCCCCGCTCGCCCGATCAAAGATCGGCCTCTACTAACCATGATATCTATTTTTGAAAACATTATGCGTTCTTATTCCGGTTATTAGCCTAGATTTACTATGTGATGCGCACAACATACAAGTATAGACCGGGTCGCCTGAATTAGAACAGAACATTTCATGTTTGTTTTTGAAAGGTGGTTTGCTACTCGCAAGTAGGCTTAAAATGCAGATTTTGCCACCCTCGGGTGGGCTTAGAAAAGATGGTTTTGCCACTATCTAGTGGGCTTAAAACACACATTTGATGAATTGTTCCAATCCAAATAACCCAACCTTCACCCACAGGCATTCAGGCAGTTATATCACATAAGCATATAGCCTCATGGTAAGCATGCTATCATGGCAGTCACTCACACGCATGCAAGGATGCTAAAGCATAAAAACTCATCGAGTATTCCAAGCCAAAACAGAAACTACATTAGAAATCATGCATGATCCTAAGTATACAGAAATGCCTAATGCAACACATGCAAAATGCAAACTATAGCAGGCTCGGCTATTCTAAACATGGCATATGGAATGCTACAGCTAACATGTATTCAACTTGGAATTAAAATACAAATGCAGTTAGTATGATGCGCCGAGCCCGGTGCATGCAAAACAGATTAATGAATGCAAACATGCTATCATACTGTATGCTAATTGAAACATGCCCTAATCTAACCATTATAAGCGGGTAAATAAAAGGGAGAAAGACGTGGGGTTGGAAGACATACAACACACACACGCACACTTATTACAGTTGTGCCCTCGCGCAGAGGGTCCAAATAAATATACAGTCTCAAATAAATAATTACAGTCCCGAATAAAAGAATAGTACAGTCCAAATATTACAGTCCAAATAATGTATAAATTCCTAATTAATTAACAAATTAACTAAGAAAGTTGTAAAACTGGCGTGCAAGCCAGGGACTGCCTCGATTCTGATGAATGATGTATGTTTAGGCTGCCTTGCGTGGAAATCCACTGGGATGCCCCAATTAGCCTCTGTTTGCACCTGTACTTGAAATGCGTGCCAAGCTCCGAAAAGCTGTTGATTTTTGATTTGCTGCAACAGAGAGCAGGAAAGGGGCATAGCAATGTATTTTCACAAATATATGCATGCCTCGATCCTCGTACCACCAATCACGCATATCGAGGCATGATGGCCGAGGAGTCGAATTGCAAAATTTAATATGAAATGAATGCACATGAAAACACAACAAGACTTAACTCCATCATGGATGATCCGGAGTGTCGGCGACTAGGGAATTGAGACACGTTCCGTCACTCGGAGTACGAAATGCACCTCGTTTCCCGTGCCCGGGCTAACTCCTATCCCGAACACGATGCAATATGCATGACATGCATGAAATGCAACTAAGATACAATCCTAACATACACAATGCTATGAAATGGCATACACGCTGCACGATGTAATATACAACCGAGCATACACAATGCTATGGATGAAATGGCATACGCAATGCAATAATGGGCTTACACCAACATGAGAGAGCCTCAGCCACACTCACATAGGAGGCCATCAGATGAAAATAAGACAACTCGAAATGCGTGCACGTGTGCACGCAAACCGAGGACCGACCCTCAGGTACCGAAATGCCACTCTAATGAGACATGGCGAAGACATGGAATATGATATGCAAACATGCAGAAATCAGTAGCAAAATGAGGGGCAAAACAGCTCCGAAACAAGGCGAAATGACACCCGATGCATGGAATTTCTCCCGAAATGCAAAGCTAGGTACATGAAATGGCTTACAGCTATACAAAGCATGCATAATTGTGTAGACATCCCATTTTTGACCGACCTTAAGACTCAGACGTCACTGTTTGAGCGCTTGGTGATGTTGCATAATGTGCTCATTCAGAAGTTTCAGAGTCGCGGCCGTGAGCCCTACCTCCAGACTTCCGAACCCTTTTCTGTGCCTTGTCTCGGTTTGCGAGCCAGACTCGGTTTTCTCTGTTTCTTTTCCTGAGGGGAGGGAGAGGTCCCGTAGACCATCTCTCAGTGGCCGTAGGCTACATTTGGTGGCCGTAAGCCATTTTTCCCATTTCGGAGTCCGGTTCCCAGTTTTCGGAGCCGTCAAGCCGTGTGCCTTGGTTCGGGACCGCTTAACCATCTCCTATTGCTCTGATTCTTGGCATACTTCCTATTTTCTCCCTTTTGAGGGACACTGGGGGCTGAGAAACCCACTTCGAGGTCGAATACCATTTTCGGTGCTTAATAGCCCATTTTCGGGACCCCGAACTGCGTGTTTTGGCCCCGGAACGTTCGTTTTGCAACGGTTTTTGCTCATTTTTGGCAGATACCTCTGTTTTATCACAGGGAAGGTCACTAAAGGGTGGGAGGCCAGCAATTGTTGCAGCAGCCAGTTATCTCTCCTCTGGAGCCTCCCGGCGCCCGTTTTTCGCACTTCCGGGCTAATGTTGAATACCTCGGAGCTAGTGTTGCCAACTTTCAACCACATATCTGTGATCTACACACATGAGAGGCCCCTAAAAGTTGGTGGCCGGCCATTAAGGTCACCTGACCCTTTTGACCCATTTCTTCCGGGCTAATGTTGAACCCCTTGGACCTTTTTCTTGAACTTTCAACCACATATATGTGATCTACACACATGAGAGGCCCCTAAAAGTTCATGGCCGGCCAGTAATTCAACTTGACCCTTTTGACCCCCTCTTTCCGAGCCATTGTTGAACCCCTTGGACCCACTTTCTTGGACTTTCAACCACATGGTTGTGTTGTACACACATAGGGGTACCTCTCCAATAGCTGGCCGGCCAGAAAATCACATTGACCCTTTTGACCCCTAGTCGGCCGGCTAGGGGGTGTGGCCGGCCGGCCACCTCCAACAAAAGTAATGGGTCGGCCTGCTTCCTTGCACTGTGCACTTTACAGCTGTGGGGCAATATCCCCCAGATATTTTCTGTATCCGGGGGATATTTTGTGGGGGAGTTTTGCTCTCCTTCTCCCCCACCTTTACACCCCATTTTGAACCCTTATAACCAGCTGGTGGCCTTCTTTGTTAGAGTTAGAAAAACTCTCCTTCAAGTCTCCATATTCAACTCCATCTCCATAGCTCTCAATTCTTCAAAAAACCCTAAGTCCGTAACCATCATTCCTTCTACACCACCAAGCTCTACCACCACCATCTCATTTCCAGCAACAAGGAAGGATTCTTGAAGGCTAAAGAAGCTGCAAATCCATCCAAGAAGCAACAAAAGTTCGAATCTTCAAGGGTAAGTAACACTTTTACCCTTTTGACCCTTTATCTTGATCTATTTCTAAGCCCCACTTCCTTTTTGTTTCAAGCTCCGGCCCTAACTGAAAAGGGACATATTTTGAGCTCATCTTCACTTATCATTAAGGGCTCAACCCTGTTTGAGCCCTCCATAATACACTTGCTTCATTGATCATCTTGTATGTCATGATTTTGCATGCTATTTTTGGCCCATGAGCAATTTATTTTTGAGCATGTTGTAAACTGATATAAGGTTTATTTTGAGCCCCTATTCAACATTGGAGAAGGGCTCAACATTGTTTGGTGTCTCTATGTGTCACTTGTAGTTATATCCCTTATTTGGCCCCATTTTTGCATAAATTGGTAGCCCTCTTTGCTTCTGTTTTTGGACCTTGGTCCGAACTGAAAGTGGCCTTGTTTTGGCCTATACTTCATGTTTCATTCACACTTTTTTCCTGTTTGATGATTATTTTGTATACTTCATGTTTTAGCACCTTTTGAGCCTCATTTTGCATTACTTTTTTAGCATATTTGTATACTGATTTTGAGGCTTCCATATACTGTAAATGTTCATATTTTTGGTCCATCTTCAGTGTTGTAGAAGGAAATTTTTCAGTTTGGGTTTAGCTTATACCACTTGCTTCATTACCCCTCTTTTGGCCCCTATTCTTGCATGCTATCTTTCCCCTACCTATGCTTTCTGTTTGGCCATGTTTATAACTGTGAAAGTGCATCTTTTGGGACTGTCTAGCTTCTGTCTTTGCATTGCATGTCCATATTGTGCATGTTTGGCATGGCTATAGGCCATTTCGGATGCCTAATGTTGCATTTCGGGACATTTCCTTGCATTTCATGTCATTTCGCTTCATTTCGGGACTGTTTTCCCCCATATTTTGTTGCTGAAATTCCATTGGCATGCCTGCATATCATTTTTGCCATATTTCATTGCATTTTATCATCGCCTCGGTTTGCGTGCCCGTGTGTACGCATTTCGAGACACTTCATTTTTATCCGCCGGCATCCCATGTGAGTGTGGCTGAGGCTCACTCATGTTGGTATAAGTCCAATTGTCATTTCCATGTCATTTCATTGCATTTTGCCACCGCCTCGGTTTGCGTGCCCGTGTGCACGCATTTTGAGGCACTCCATTTTTTATCCGCCGGCATCCCATGTGAGTGTGGCTGAGGCTCACTCATGTTGGTATAAGCCCAATTGTCATTTCCATATCATTTCATCACATACCATTGCCTCGGTTTGCGTGCTCGCGTGCACGTATTTCGAGACACATACTATTGCCTCGGTTTGCGTGCCCGCGTGCACGTATTTCGAGACACATATCATCGCCTCGGTTTGCGTGCCCGCGTGCACGTATTTCGAGACACATATCATCGCCTCGGTTTGCGTGCCCGCGTGCATGTATTTCGAGACACATATCATTGCCTCGGTTTGCGTGCCCACGTGCACGTATTTCGGGACACATATCATTGCCTCGGTTCGCGTGCCCGCGTGCACGCATTTCGAGGCATCTCATTTTCGTAGCATTCTGTATGTTAGGATTATATTTTAGTTGCATTTCATGCATATCATGCATATTGCATTATGTCCGGAATAGGAGTTAGCCCGGGCACGGGAAACGAAGTACATTTCGTACTCCGAGTAACGGAATGTATCTCAATTCCCCAGTCACCGACACTTCGGATTACCCATGATGGAGTTAGGTTTTAGCTGTAGTTTCATGTGCATTCATCCTATATTGAGTTGTGCATTTCGACTCCTCGGCCATCATGCCTCGGTATGCGTGATTGGTGGCACGAGGATCGAGACATGCATATATTTGTGCAAATACATTGCTATGCCCCTTTCCTGCTCTCTGTTGCAGCAAAACGAAGGATCAGCAACTTTTGGGACTTGGCACGCATTTCAAGAACAAGTGTAAACAGAGGCTAATTGGGGCATTCCGGTGGATTTCCGCGCAAGACAACCCGGACATGCATCATCCATCAGAAGCAAGGCGGTCCCTGGCTTGCACGCCAGTTTTATTTGCTTTCATAGTTAATTTATTAATTAGAATTTTGTAATATTTCGGACTGTAATATTCTTTTATTCGGGACTGTAATATTGGGACTGTATATTTATTCGGACCCTCCGAATGAGGGCACAACTGTAATAAGTGTGGGTGAGTGTGTTGTATGTCTTCCAACCCCACGTCTTTCTCCCTTTTATTTATCCGCTTATGATGGTTAGATTAGGGCATATTTAAATTAGCATACAGTATGACAGCATGTTTGCATTCATTCATCTGTATTGCATGCACCGGGCTCGGCGCATCATACTAATTGCATTGTAATTTCAATTCCAAGTTGAATACATGGTAGTTGTAGCATTTCATATACCATCTTAGAATAGCTGAGCCTGCTATAGTTGCATTTTGCATGTGTTGCATTAGGCATTTCTGTATACTTAGGATCATGCATGATTTCTAATGTAGTTTCTATTTTGGCTCGGAGTACTTAGTGAGTTTTATGCTTTAGCATCCTTGCATGCGTGTGAGTGTTGCCATGAATAACATGCTTACCATGAGGCTATGTGCTTATATGATATAACTGCCTGAATGCCTGTGGGTGAAGGTTGGGTTATCTGAGTTGGAATAAATCATCAAATGTTTCAAGCCTACCTGCGGGTAGCAAACCATTTTCAAAAACAAGCATGAGATGTTTTGTTCCAATTCGGGCGACCCGGTCTATACTTGTACGCTGTGTGCATCACATAGTAACCTAGGCTCATAAACCGGAATAAGAGCACACAATGTTTTCAAAAATTGATATCATGGTTAGTAGAGGCCGGTCTATGACCGGGCGAGCGGGGGTGCTCACGAAGTGACCTTCCCCAATCGTACCCAAGTTCCCGAGCCGAGGCAACTTTGGTGATGACGGACACGTGGCCTTTTGGCACCGAGTCAGGGTTTCCTAAATTTCCCAAAATAAAATATTTAGGTGGCGACTCTGTATCTGGCAAAGCAGTCCATGTTTGGCACTTCTTTCAAAAATCAGTTTTTCTAAAAACGATTTGCCGGATTTGGACTCTTTGGTTCAGATTTAGAACCATGACTGCGAAGAGTCGAGTCCGAGCTGTAGCGAGGTCCCCCGCGGGCTTGTTACAAATTGGTACATGGAATGAAAATACAGAAGCAAGGAAGTCCCAAAATAAGCATTTTTACAGTTCAAAGCATGGCCAAACAGCAAACAAAAATAGGGCAAAACTAGCATGCAAAAATGGCCCAAAATGCGAGATAAAGAAGCAACTCACAGCTTCTGTCCTCAAACAGATTAGGGCCCTTCAACAAAGTTTAAGAGGGGCTCAAAAAATGATCTTTTACAGTTTATGGAAAACCACAAAAACCAGCACAGGTATGACTAAACTCTCATGCAAGAAATGGGCCAAAAGATGGACAAAGAAGCAAGTGAAGGTTTCTGGCCTTAAACACAAAGGGGCCCTTCAACAACATTGAAGAGGGGCCAAAAATAATGCATTTTACAGTTGATGGCCGGACCCAAAACAGTATGCATACAAGCCAAAAATATCATGCAAAATATGGCCAAAAAGAGAGGTATAACACAAAGTATATAAAGGATGTCTCAAATAGTGAAATACCCTTAATGAAACATGAAGAGGAGGCCAAAATAAGACTGTTTTCAGTTCTGAAAATTGCCCAAAAATAGAAGCACAATAGGCTAATAAATCATGCAAAAATGGGGACCAAAGAGGGGTATAATGACAAGTGGCACATGGAGGTCCCAAACAGTGATGAGCCCTTCTTTAATGTTGAAGAAGGGCTCAAAATAAGCCTATCTACAGTTTACATCGTGCTCCAAAACAGATCATATATAGGCCAAAAATACTATGCAAGATTATGGCATACAAGAGGGATAATGAAGCAAGTGCAAGATGGGGACCTCAAACAGTGAGAGGCCCTTAAACAAAAGTGAAAAGGAGCTCAAAAAAATGTCACTTTCAGCTAGGGCCGGAGCTCAAAACAGCAAGCATGTATGGCTAAGAAATGTTGCAAAATTAAGCTCAAAAAGAGGGGATTGATGCTTACCCTTGAAGACCAACCCTTGGATACTTCTTGGCTTGAGAAGTGATGCCTCCTAGCTGCTGGAAAGCTCCCCAAGCTACTGGAAATGGAGTAGTGGTGGTGATGCTAGGTGGTGATGAAGAAAAAGGGGTAGAACTTGGATGTTTGAACTTGAAAGAGAGAGATGGAGGGAGATGTGTATACAAGACTTGAAGGCAAATTTCTTCCAACCCTTGGACCAATGCTGTAGGCCAGTTATATGGACCAAGGAGGGGGAGAAATGGAGGGAAAAGGTGGGGGAAAAAGGACCAAGTTTTCCCCCAAAAGCTGTCCCCCGGATACAGATTTTTTTGGGGAAAAACAGATATACAGCTGTAATGTACTCACCCTGAGCAGAAAGGCCGGCCAGTTTTTGGGGCTGCAGGTGGCCGGCCGGCCACCCGCCATGGCTGGCCGGCCAGGGGTCAAAAGGGCCAAGGTGATTTAATGGCCGGCCACCATAGATAGGTGTCCTCCCAGGTGCCCTCAACACAACCCTGTGGTTCAAAATTGTCAACTGTAAAACAGGAGAGAGAAGAAGCCATTTTTAAGGAGGGTTCAAAAGGGTCAGGTGGAATTACTGGCCGGCCACCAACTTTTGGTGTCCTCCCATGTGTGTACAACACAAATATGTTGTTAAAAGTTCAAGAAAATGGCCCAAGGTTGTTCAACATTGGCTTTGAAGTGAAGAAAGTCGGGCGACGGAGAGCGATGAAGGGATAAAGTTGGCTGACAGAACAATTACTGGCCTCCCACCCTTCTACGGCCTTCCTGGTGATGAAACAGAGGTACTTGCCAAAAATAAACGAAAACCGATGCAAAACGAATGCTCGGGGGCCAGAACGCTCAGTTCGGGGCCCCGAAAACTGCCTATTAAGTACCGAAAGTGGCATTCAACCACGAAGCGGGTCTCTCAGACCTCAGTGTCCCTCAAAAGGGAGAACATAAGATGCATGCCAAAAACCAGAGCAAACGGAGATGGTTAAGCGGTCCCGAACCGAGGCACACGGCCAACGGTCCCGAAAAATCGGAAACCGGGCTCCGAAATGGGCAAAATGGCCTACAACCACAAAATGTAGCCCACGGCCACTGAGAGATGGTCTACGGGACCTCTCCCTCCCCTCAGGAAAAGAAACAGAAAAAATCGAGTCTGGTTCGCAAACCGAGGCAAGGCACAGAAGAGGGTTCGGAAATCCGGAGGCAGGGCTCACGGCCGAGACTCTGAAACCTCTGAACGAGCACAATATGCAACATCACCAAGCGCTCAATCGGTGACGTCTGAATCTTAAGGTCGGTCAAAAATGGGGTGTCTACACCATGGCTCCTCTATGCCTTCCCCTATAGCTCTTCCTGCTACAGCTCAGTCACCAATTCCAATTGTTTTTGGTCAATTTGATTCTGTTTAGTCCTTTTCTAGGCCTACCTCACAATCTGGTCATTAGTCCTCTGTTCCACAGGTTGTCCATTAGTTTGGTACTCCTACAATACATCAGTCTGTTACTCCTGCAAATTTGCCTGTCCCAGAATTTGCTGCTCCTCTTGGCAGTCAGCCTTCTGTTTCTGCTAAGTTTGCTGGTTTGCCTCAGTCTGCTGCTGATTTGTCTCTGTTTGCTGATTTGCTTTCTCCTACTTTTATCTGCAAGTCTACTTCTTAGCCTCAAATTCCCATTTCTTCTTTGTTTGTTCTTTTACCTTCTCTCCGTTCAACTCATTCTACTCACCCCATTTCTCCTTCTAATATTCATCCCATGATCACTAGGTCTAAATCTCAACATCATTGTGAGAATTGTGGGATCTGACTCGTATATGACTCTATTAAAGATTTATTTTGGAATTAGAAATTAAGGATCCAAATGGCTTAAGGAAGTGAAGTTAAGAAGTTGAATCAATTTAATCTTAATTATGGACCCATTTGGGAGTTTAATTTAATATTCGTTTCAGTTTAGTAAAATTGAGATTCGATTAATTAGATCCTAATTGGGGTTAATCAAGTTAATTAAATTATGAAGATTGAGAATTGTAATTATTACGAATTAAATTTGTTTATGAGGTGTCTAATTTCAATATGTAATTTAATTGACGGAAATTTTGAGTCTGATCAGAAATTGAAGGATTAAATGATCTAAGAAACCAAAATTGAGAATGGAAATAAATTTAATTTAATATTTGAAGTCTTTTGGGAGTCTGATTAAAAAAAAAAAATCTGATTCGAATTGGTAAAATTAAATATATTTGATTGGGCCTTATTGAAGTCAATTAGACTAATTAAATTATGTGGGACTTGTGGTTAGTTATGATTAATTAAATTATGACTAAGATTAATTAAAATTAGGTTGTGTTTAATTAAGCTAATGAGTAATTATGTATTAAGCTAATTCTATTTATGATTCAATTATAGGATTGTCTAGAAAGTGCAAGTGTGTATACGTGTTCCATTGCCAAGAGGTGCATGTGTGTGTATAACTAATGAGTTAAAAAAGTGTTTGGGTTAGCATATATGTTGGTTATATGCTCAGAGAGAGAGAGAGAGAGAGAGAGAGAGAGAGAACTTCTTTATCTATATATATGCATTGTGGTCAAATCTGGTGAGAGCAAACCGTGGGGAAGGAAAGAAGAAAAGAAAGCTTAAGGAAAAATAAGAGGTTGAGAGAGAGAGCTCAAAAATTCAACAAGTTGAGGTAAATTTCTTGTTTAGTTCTTCTACACCTAATACTTGAAATCAAAAAGGATTTTGGTTCAATTTCATGTAATTGAAAAGAAATTAGCAAGAAGATGATGAATAGTAAACTAGGTCCACATCCATGGTTGCATGTCTCATGTTTCATCATATGGCTCACATATTTAAGTTCTTGTTTTGAAAATCAAGAAGAAATGGAATCCACTTGTATGTAATTCTGCATATAATGAAAAGAAAAGAATTTGGTCAAGAACTAAGAAATTAATTTGAAAAATTTATCAAGTGAGTTTAATTTGTGTTATTCCTCATGAATTTGGACTTCATCTTTACATGCATCAATGAATTCTTAAGAGATTTGAAGAATTAAGTTCATATTTGGGTATAAGAAGAACAAGCTTTGGTAAATTATAAATTCATGAACATTTTGAGCTTAATTTTGAATTAAAGAGATTTTGATGTAGATGGTTTGATTTTGATTATAATTTCACACTTGCAAATACTTTTCTAAAAGTTTTATAATTTCAATTTCATAAGTTAAGGAGAATAGAAAAGAGTTAGAAATCAATTTTATGGAATTAGAAGGAAATTGACAAGAAAATGATGAATTGGAGCTAAGATCAAGTTTATGAGAGTTAATTTAGAAATTAATTATCTTTGGCTTGATTTTGTAGAATCATCCTATAATACTTGGAGATTTGGGATTAAATTCATGGAATTAGGATGAAATTGGATTTTAAACATAAAATGAGTTACATGCATGTTCATGATTAAGGAAGCTAATTATTTTAGATTTACTTTTGAATATCTTACATGAGTTTGAGTCTAGTTCCTACATGCATGAACAAATTCTACAATTTTGATATTCTAATTGTACATGCATCATGAATTAAGAAAGTTATGAAATTAGTCTCATGGATTTTGTAAGAAATAAGGTTTTAAGTAAGAAATTAAGTAGGCTCATAGTTGTGGAAATTAATTTGGAAAATTAATTGTTTTGATTTAATTTTGTTGTATTTTCTTGTAATACATGAGTTTTAAGGGTATTGAGCCATTCAAGTTCATATTTTGAAGAGACAAATGAAATGTTATAAGAAAATCAAGTTTATGGAAAATTGGAATTAATCCTAAAGTTTTGATTTTATAATTAGACTTTTATTTAATCCATGCATGTGATATAATTTAAGAATTTTATTCAATTTAGATACATTTTAGAACACCCATGATTATAAATTAAGTATTTGGTTAAAAATTGAGTTAAGTTGATTTTGTTATTAATAGTAAAATTGGATCTATTTGTATTACATACATCATGGAATTTCAAAAGGTTGGGAAGTCTAATTTATATTTTAGAATTGTGGATTGATAGAAAGAAGATGAATTAAAACTAAATTTGGGCAATTGAAGCATGATTTCGAATGAATGTTTTCTAATTGAAAGTGTTTACTAAATCATACAATGGTTCTCCATTTTTGTATATCAAAAATACATGTTTTGAGGCTTTAAATATCAAATTTTAACTTCAATTGCAATTCTGAAAATTCCAGAATTTATGTTGTCCGCTCGAGCGAGGAAAGTCTCGCTCGAGCGTGAAAATCGAGCTTCCAGAAGTTTTTCAAATTTTACAATCCGCTCGAGCGACCAAAGTGGCGCTCGAGCAAAGACCCTATTTTCAGCAAATTTTGGAAAATTTCATTTAGTTCACATTTTTATTCTCATCTCTTTCCAAAACATTCTAGACATGATTTATGACTCAATAAAGATTAATAAGCTACCAATCAATATAGATTAGTTAGTTAAATAATGAATCATTGATCTAGTGGTAATTGTTTAAGAAGCCAAGTAAAAGATCAATCTATTTGGAAAAGAAGGGCATAGTAATGAAAGAATATGTGAAATAAGAACCCAGTTTATTTGAATGAGAAAGAATAAACGTAGTAAAACTTCAGACTATTTAGACGGAAAAAGACTAGAAAAGTCAAGTTTGATCAAGGGAGTAATATTGTATTTCAATGTGTATATGTTATGTGCTTGTATAGGTCACGCGCCATTGATTGCCTGATTTATCTGATATGTCCAGTCTGTCTGATTTGCTTCTGCGGCTACCTGTGAGTAATAACATTGTAAAGCTATGTTCAACTTTATTTATTTTCTGTGTGATGAATTAAGATCTGTTTTCTGAAATGATGTGTTCTGTACAATGAATGATTGTCCAATTTCTGATATGTATTCGTGACATCCTTAGCATCATGTGATATATGTTGGCTGTTATCCGGTATCGGAGGTTCCATCATGGAACTTAATATGTCTGCACTCTGTTATCCGTACAGGAGGCTCCATCATGGGGCTCAGCGTATTTATTCTCTGTTACCCGGATCCGGAGGTTCCTTTATGGAACTGGTTATTCGTAACCCTCACGTGCCTGCATCTGTTCTGTATATGCTCTGTTAATGCTAATGGATGTATCATGTATACTTACGCATGACTTATGATTTCTGTATATGATCTGGACAAATTATGAATTTGATATGAAACTGAATTATAAATTCTGAATCTGTACAGACTCATTCATTAAAACCCTTTACTCTGTTATTATTCGCTGGGCTCTTGCTCACTGTATTATTTATGTATGTAGGTAATCAGGCGCGCGACCAGGCTTAGAGGCATCTGCCTAGAATCTGTTTTTGTCAGCCAACCTATGTGCCTCCCGTGGAGGTTCCGGATATGTCAAGTGATTATCGCTATGTGATTTAAAGTTTAAGTTCTGTTTTCTTGTTTGGTTAAACAAATCTTGTGTATTTTGAAAAAGGGGCTAAGTCCTTTTGTCTGATCTGTATAAATATTAATGTAGGGATGATGTGTATATACGTATATAAAAAGTTTTAAAATTTTCTTGTCTCATATAAGTCTGCACAGCTTAATGGACGTTGTATATTTGTTATCTGCTTCCGCTAGCCCCTAATATTATGTCAATTTGTCTCAGAGGCATTCGGTAATCCCAGGATTACTGGCCGATTACGATGCTAAACCTATAAGGGGGGGTTGGGTCGTGACACTTACCTTGCATGCCTTTTTTGACTCAGATTGGGGAGGCTGTTCATTTGATTGAAAATCAACAACTGGTCATTATGTGTTTTTTAGTCCTAATTTGATTTTTTGGTCAGCAAAGAAACAACCTACTGTGTCTAGATCTTTCACTAAAATTGAATATAGAGCTCTTGCTCAAACTACTGTTGAACTGAGTTGGCTTGGAATGCTGATGTCTGATCTTCATATTTCAGTTCCAGCTCCCACCCTCTGGTGTGATAATCCGTTTACAATTCCCTTATCCAACAATCCTGTGTTTCATGCCAGGTCTAAACATATTGAGGTCGATTACCATTATGTTTGAGAAAGAGTTGCAGCCAAGAAACTTCTTATTCATCATATTTCCTCTATGGATCAGCTTGTTGATTTATTCACCAAGCCTCTCTCCTCTCCTCGATTTTTGTATCTTCAGAACAAGCTTCTGGGACATTCCAACCCTCTTAGCTTGAGGGGGCATGATAAAGAGCCTAGCCATGATAGCTATCTTAAGCCACAGTCAAGCTCCAGCTAAGCTGCAGTCCAACTCTAGCCACCATAGTTAGTTGATAGCTTCAACAGCAACTGCAATAGCTGAGCCACTACATCAGTTAGACAATTAGGCAGTTACAGAGTAAACTAGAGTTAGTTGGTTTGTTATGATTTAGTTAACTTGAACCAGAGTTACTTAGTGTCATTTAACCATTGTGGTTTATAAATATCTTAGTCTCTGTAATTGTAAAATTCAATTGAATCAATAGATAAGATTTGATGAGATGGATTATGTGATTTGACACATGACGTTCAAATTACAATAGAATAACAGGAAGTATTTGAATGCGTAAGGTGCATACAACATAGACTTGTATAAATTCTCACAAATATAGATTAGTTACCTCACAAAATTGCTTAAATTCTCACAAATATACATAAATTTGAGAAATCACAACTTACATATATTTGTGAGAATTTATGTAATTTTATAAGATAATTTGTGAGAATTTATATAAATGCATATGATATGCACTTGAATTGTCCTAGAATAACCTTATCCTTGAACCAAAAAAACACCTTACACATTTTATTCAAAAAAAAAAAAAAAAAAAAAAAAAAAAGAAGGGAAAAAGTAGGAAAAAAGGGAAGATGG
Organism: Camellia sinensis; assembly: GCF_055761805.1. Classification (NCBI taxonomy): domain Eukaryota; kingdom Viridiplantae; phylum Streptophyta; class Magnoliopsida; order Ericales; family Theaceae; genus Camellia; species Camellia sinensis. Next base: position 172,901,840 of record NC_138962.1, on the reverse strand, counting down.
AAAAAGAATTTTTTTGGAAGGTAATTATCTCCTATTGGTACCAACTCGAGCATGCTCTTTGTGGGCCAATCAGAAGACTCACCTCGGTTTAAATAATCAATGTATAACAAAATAAATAATAAATATATGTGATAGTTAATTTTTTTGAAAATAATATGATTCATTTATGTGGTTATAATTGTGAGATCAATTTAATTTTTTTTCTATAAATATTATGTTTAGAACACCCAACATGATAAAAGATTTGAATTATCAAGATCAGTCCCATGGTGGGCCCATCAAAGGCCAATAACTCGTATTTCCCAACTAGAAAGAATCCTTATTATTTTTCAACTATGTTCCTTATTTTTTTGGTATTATTTTTTTTAAATGGATAATTTCTATTTACGTGGTGGTTTTTTTTTTTTTAATAGCATGCAATAATTTATGTTGGAGGAGACGAGTGTAACCATGAATGTTTGGGAACCCAGAGTCCAGCAAGATGATGAATTTAGCCTGTCACAGTTCTGGATCTTTGGAGGTTCTTTTGGTACAGATCTCAACACCATTGAAGTTGGTTGGACGATACTTTCACATTAATTATGATTATAATGTAGATTTTCTTGTCATTCTTTTGTTTTTATTATGAAAATTTTAATGTATAATTTCCAGTCTTATTGTACTGTTTCAAGGCACAAGAAGTGAGTCTCGTGGTCTTTTGTCTAGAAAGGAGAAAACTTAGCAATAAATTAGATTGTGTAAAATATTGATATTTTATTATAGAATTAATTACACTTGTCATCTTTATATTTTTGCCAATATTTTATTCTGGTCATTTTATTTTTAATTGTGGCGCTCGACCTCTTAGAATTTATCAAGTTGTAATATCATATTCCCATTCAATTGACGTTAAATAAAAGTAAACGACATTGACACGTGATATTTTCTCATATGATTATCACCTCCACACTCAGTACAAAATTTTAAAAATCTGTTGGATGAATTTACTTTCACCAAAATTCTACTTTTAATTGTGGCCTTAGAGATATGTCACATGTAACAAACATATCAATTTCCTTTAGCCTCATTTATATCAAATAGGAAGAATAATCACAATATAATTTAATTAAAAATATAAAGAATTAATTGTTACAATTAAATAGTAAAGCCAAAATGATATTCCTTCCGTCCCATTTTGTAGTCTTTCTTTCTATTTTGGGGTCTCTCAAAAATTAGTCCTTTCACCAAAGGCTCTGTTTGGTTGTGCTCGGTAATCAATTTTTTACCCGTGTGTTGGAGCATGATGTTTGGTTTCGTTTTCAAATCAATTTTCTACACTCTGCAGAGAGAACTCTGATGCACAGGCGCCTTTTTTGTCCATCCGGTTGTCCACCCGGTAGACCACCCGGATGTCCGGCTGATTTCCAGAATTTTTTTTTTACATAATCGGGACAAATATTTTCTAAAAATTTTTAAATTTTTTATGTGCTTTAAAATAATTTTGAGTTGTATGTTTAGTTATGAATTGTAAATTTTTGTATCACATATCAAATGTCACATCAATAATTTCCCACTCAAATCAAATCTCTTTTCCAAAACTATTTTCAAAACTCTTTACCAAACAAATTTTCTACACTCAAATCATAATTCCACAACACACAAACTCAAAATACAACTCATATTCTCAAATCACATTTACAAAACACAACCAAACGCTACCTTTAGTTTTCCAAAACTCTCTCAAAAAGTGGCTACAACTATACTAAAGTTGAAAACAAAAGGGTATTCTTGAAATAAATGTTTTTAAAAACTGAATTCAAATGTAATATTTATATGTTCCCTAAAAAAGTTAAAATTCCTAAAAAAAAGAACAAAATGAGATAGAGGAAGTATGCTGGTGAAAGTGTACAAATGCTAAATATTATTTAGGCTTAGAAAATGTTACATATAATCTTATTTCTTATCTTTTTATTTTTATTTTTATTTTTCACACAGACACAAGTGAATGGACTTCATGTGCATTTATTAATGTGGCCCCATATATAGCTTAGAGTCTTGGAATGAGAAAATAAGATAAGAAATGAGATTATGTGTGGCATCATTCAAAATAATAATATATCACATAGATTTATGGCCATTTTAAAGTTAAGAGCATTGTTATTCAAGATGAAAAAATAGGTTCAATTTTTAAGCACAGTGATATAGCACTATTAAAAGTAACACTCTCGTTTATCTTTTCTAATTATCAACCAATCATATTGCTTATACATTATTAAGTCCATAAAATAGTTGTAACAAATAGGCTTGTATATTACTTTCCTAAAGTTAAATATCAGCCATACACTTTTATTTTTCTTTCGACATTATTTATATTTATATTTTTTTCCCTTTCTTTCATTTTATTTCTCTCCTTTGGTGAGAAAAAACAGGTTAACCTAGGTTTCTATGGAGATAACAATACCAGACTTTTCAACTATTGGATTGTGAGTCTTGATTATTTACTTATGAGAAAATTATAAAAAAAAATTATAGTGTTTGACCATTGTAACAAAGTAAATCATGAATTTTTAATTATCAATTTGAATTCTAATATTTTAATTTGTTTTCAATCCATACCATCATGCAATTTTTGTTATATTAAATTGATTGAAAAATAATATTTTAATCATTAAACTCAATATAGATGTACATAAAGTATATAAAAATGCCTTCTTTCGTTGAGTTTAATGGCTAAAATATATTTTTTTTGTCAGTTCTACTTAACGGAAATAGACAAATGGTTTAAATAGAAAATAAATGAAAAGTTTAAGATTTAAACTAATATAATTAAAAATTAAAAATGTATTTTGCTATAAGAGTCAAACCCTCATGTATATATATATATATATACTTTGGTAACTTTCCCTTTATTTATTTATCTTTGAAAAATTTACTTATAAATCCTATTTTGAGAAATAGTGATCCATTTAATCCCAAAAATTTTCTCAAAGGAGATCCATTTAATCCTAAGAATTTTCTTATAGACCAATTAGTCCTATCAATTTTGGAAAGGTAGATTTAATATATTTTTGAAAAAATAGATTTACGGTTATACCCGTATTTCTATTATTTTTATTTTATTTTATTTTTGGTTCTAGAAAGGTAAGATATATAACCTATAGGAATCAAATTTGTGATGAATTTTTATATAGGAATCTTGTTTTATTTGGAATGACTTAAAATGTGAGATTTTTTGAACATTTCAAAAGGAGTACCACATTGACTTGAAATATGAGATTTTCAAACATTTCAAAAGGATGTAGGATTCTTCAAATATTTCAAAAGAAATACAAAAATTCTTTAATAATTTTGAGCAAATGTATAATTTCAAATTGTAACATTCCAATCTAACACTCTAAAAAAACACTCTGTGTACTTTTTCTGAACATAACACTCCAAAAAAACTCCTTAGTATAACATTTCAATGTAACACACAAAAAAATTTCTTAATGCACTTTTTTCGTAACACTTGTAATACTCTAAAAAAAAGTATGTGCGATTTTTCAAACCATTCCAAAAAGATATAGGATTTTTCAAACCATTCGAAAAATAGTACAAAAATTTCTTAGTAAGTTTTGAAAAAAATGTATAATTTCAAATTGTGAGTGTTACGTTTAGGAAAAGTACACTAAAGAGTATTTTTAGTATTTTTTGTGTTACATTTGAGTGTGTTACATTGATTGGAGTGTTACGTTTGAAAAAATTACACTAATGCTATGTTTGGTTGGAGAATTTGGGAAGGGATTTGAAAAATGAAAGGGAAAATGTGCGCAAAATTAGGTGAAATGTACGTATATTTTATTCTTATTTCACCTACCTTTTTCCTTTCATTTTCCAAATCCCCCAACCAAACACAGCGTAAGTAGTTTTTTTTTTAGTGTTACGTTGTTATGTTTGAAAAAAGTACACTAAGAAATTTTTTAGTGTGTTACATTGGGGTGTTACGTTATTAGAGTGTTACATTGGAATGTTACGTTCTTTCTCATAATGTTGGATTTGTTCCAAAATGAGGGAAATTCAAAACTTTTATAGTGTAGATTGCCCAAATATGTAATTTCAAATTTGGAGAAACCCATTTTTATTTCTAAAAAATTAAACCCAAACGTGTAAGTCACCCTTTTGTGTAATTTTTACTTTAATGAGAGTTTTGGATTCATAAGAAAAAAAGAATGATTAAACAGCTTATAAGATCATATTTTTTGATTTATTAGTTCTTTATCCTTTACATTTTCAATATCATTTTAATTTTTTTAGGGTTAAAAAAGTACGGTAAAAGTCTCCTGGGTGCTGCACCTAATTTAGTTGATGATTAGGTTGATTGGTTAGTATGGTTAGCAGCATCAGCAGAGGTATTCTCAGTGTCCTCTGTACATAATGGGGCTTTTGCTCCTGCAAGTCCTCATTTGAGAATAACTCCGTTTGGGAAGAAAAAGTCAGGCTTTTTTGGCTAAAATAGTCACAAAAAACAAAATAGGCTATTTTAGTCACAAAAAATAAAACATCAAATCCAACCCATAATCATTACAATCCTCTCTCACAAAAAAAGCCAAAAAAGCTAAAAAGTCAAAAAACCCTTTCCAAACCAGGCTAAAATAGCCCAGGCTAAAATAGCCAAAAAGCCAACCCACTTCCCAAACGGAGGCTAAGTAAACTAGTGTGGGTAAAATACATTCCTCCAAAGTCCAATTTTTTGGGTGGCTGGCATGGAAAAGTAGATTAAAGACAACAGTTTTTCGCCAAAGAATTTTTGTGCTCCAAAGCAATGCATCAACTCTGTGTTTGTTTTGCAAAGCTGAGATTGAAACAGTGAACTATGTCATGGCGTCCTACCTTTTTGCGTCGAATGTGTGGGCTGAAATGCTAAATTGGTGGGATGTTCAAGGGGACCTGGATCTGTTGAAGGGATACTTCTATAGCGGGATGGGGAGAGGCTTGGCAGTAAAGAGAGAGAGATTTGGCGGGGCATACCTTTGGTTGTGTTGTGGTCCCTGTGGAATCTTAGAAATGATGTTGTGTTCAATGCATCATCAGTCCCTAGTGTGGCTGAATTATGTGCAGTGATAAAAGTTAGAGTTGCATTATGGTTGAGACCATATTACTCAGAACATAGTTTTACAGTTCAAAATTTTGTACTAAATCTTAGGCAAGTGAGAAGATACATTAAAGGAAGAAGGGTGCAAGGTGTTTGTACTGTATTTTTGTCTTTGTTGCTGTGTAATTTCTAGCTATTGTTATCTCTTGGAAATGTGTATGATCATCAATAATTTTTTTTCACTGTTTCAAAAAAAAGTGCGATAAATTGACAGAGTGATGATTATAAAAACACTGGGATGCTACAACCTCCTCTGTTCCGGCTTTATTCAAGTCAGCAAGAAAGTAGAATTGGGGGCCACCATCTCTCCTGCTTCTCGTTATAATTCTTCCCAAGGTGAACTCAACTTACTTGTGTGGAAGGTAACACTTTATCTATCATGTTAAATTACATTCACATCGAGTGCTAGTTGATTGGAAATGCAATTAGGAGCTAGATAAAGAAAATGAAACCCTATAGCCATGGTGCTAAATATATGTTGGCCATCAAGCTGGCGCATTGATTTGTTTATTCATAGTTGTGTTTAATCTTGATTGACCCTAACTTTTTCTGTGAGGTATTTTTAAGAGAGAATTACATCTTAGTGCGATAGAAAATTACAAGCACTTGCACCCTCGCAGTTGTTTATTTACATCCCATTACAGATTCACTTGCACCCCACATGTTTATGTTATTTTTTTCTTCTATTCCACTGTGTTATAATTCTCTCTTTTTTCAATGTAGGATGATGTTGTCGAGTATATGATGGGGATTATTATTGTTATTTAAAAGGTCCACTACCAGTCTAGCATCCACTTCTACTTCAATGTTTCTCAAGTTAAGGTTGACGACGATGTTTTTTTTTTTTTTTTTTAGGTACATCGGAAATAGGTTGACGACGATGTTAAGCCCATCTCGTAAGGCTTAAAATTCAGCAATGATACTAGTGCAAGGATGTTTGTACAAAACTTAGCTCCCCAAAATTCATTATGGTCATTAATCAACCCACCATTATTGGTCGAACCCAATTTTCCCTTTGTGGCCCTATAAGTGTTAAGCCTGAGTTGCCCCAATGTTTGTTGGTTTACAACCCACCAATAAGGTTACCTTATGACGTGGGAGGAGGAGAGGCTTCGCCCTAAAACAAACACACAAAGGCAAGACTGATAGAGGTGGGCAAGTTCAGTACTTTATGACAATTAGAAAGGAGCTTAAAACAATCTTGTTTGGACAAATTATACTGTTTGGTCACTATATTTTACTTGTTGTGCTATTTAGGTCACTACACTTTATTAATTTGATTCAATTGATAATATCGTTAGTTTTTTTTTTAAAGAAAATATCATTAAATTGGTTGAGGTTAACTCACTGAGATAAGTAAGTTTATAATTTTACCTTTAAAAATATGACACATGACACTTATGTGTGTGTTTTTCATAAGGAAATGCTAAGAGTTATAATCAATTAGACTAAATTAAGATAAAATCATAAATTCAAGGATAAAATCATAAATTCAAGGTCAAAATCGATCCAATTGAAATTACGAGAACTGAAATGAAACAATGATCAAAGTATAGGGACCACTATCATAATTTTCCCATCTTGTTTTTAAGAAGCCAAATATACAAGCAAGCCATCCTCCTTTCATCCCCTTCAAGACTGGAATTAACTTTGGAAGGTTCCTATAAGCCCTGGGATCAACCACGTCCTCTAGCTTGTACTCCAAGAGAGCCTTAGTACTAAGGCCACTTTAGCTTCGCCCAGAGTTATCATTAATTCTCTTTGCCCCATTTGCTACTTTGTATTTGAAGATGCTAATCATATCCTATGAGAATTCATGTCCAAGTCCATTTGGTCTATTTTTAATTACGCTTCTCCCACCCGCTAGAGATTTTCTTTTTGTGTATCTGCCTTTGTTTTTTTATTTTATTTATTTATTTATTTTTATCGGAAAAAAACTTTTATTGATAAATTATGTAGCACAAGTAGTACAACAGAATACATTGAGAAGTTTGGAAAAAAAACAAATTGCCTAAGAAGATGAATTGTGTCTATATCTATGTTTACTAAATTACTATCATGTGCATGTATATATGTCTAGTCGGCAATGATGCATTGTTGTCACCTTGGACTTTTGATGTATTGTTACTCTTTGTAATTTTTCCTTATCAATAAAATATTTTCTTTTTGTTGAAAAAAAAATGAGGGGAAATAAAAAAGAAAAGGAAAAATAAAATGATGAAACTTGCTATACATAGAACCATAACTACAAAGTTAGAACAAAACATAAACTTTGTCAAAGAGCACCAAATAACAAGAATCTCCTCTTCCAAGATGCTAACTTCTTCTTAAACTTCTCTACCACTGGTTGCCAAGTACTTCTTCTCCTTGGATTTGCCCCTAAAGGTAATCCAAGATATGAAAGAGGTAATTTTTGACTGAGGCAATTAAGTTTTTTAGCAAACTCCTTAACTAACCCCTCTTCCACACCAATTCCACAAACAATACTTTTATGAAAATTAATCGTAAGACCTGACATGACTCCAAAACACCTCAGAATTCTTTTAAGCACAATGATTTCATCCCATTTGGCTTCATAAAAAATAATAGTGTCATCTGCAAATTGTAAATGAGAAATTTTCTGCTCTTGATGACCAACTGAAGCTTCTCTGATCAGCCTCTTTTCTTTGGCTCTCTCCAATAGAATATTTAAACCTCTAGCCATTATATTAAAAAAGAAAGGCGATAGTGGATCACCTTGTCTTAACCCCTTTTGAGGAGACAATTCTACTATGGGTGACCCATTTATAAGCACTGAAATCCTTGACGTAGAAATGCAGGACCTAATCCAGCCCATCCATTTTTGACCAAACCCAAAGTTTTCCATCATTGAGTCATAGACCTTCTCAAAATCCAATTTAAGAATGATTCCTTTTTTCTTGGACTTTTTCCACCACTCCACCACTTCATTAGCGATTAGAACCCCATCAAGGATGCATCTGCCACCAAGGAAAGCAGTTTGAACTTCTCCTATGAGTTTAGGGAGCACTTGCCTTATCCTTCTAGACAACACTTTAGCCAAGATTGAGCTAACCAAGCTAATAGGTCTATACTCACTCAAATTTGTGGGGTTCTCCTTTTTAGGAATCAAAGTGATGAAAGAGCCGTTTACCCCTTTAGTCAGCTTCCCATTACTGTGAAACTCTTGGAACAACTGAATGAACTCACCTTTCATTATAGACTAGCACTTTTGAATGCAATACAGATTGAAACCATCAGGCCTAGGGGCCTTATTTCCATCACAATGTTGGATGGCTGCCCAAATTTCTGTTTCACTAAAATCTGACTCCAGCACATCCTTTGAATCAACAGGACTGATAGATAGGGTTCAATCTTTAAAATGCCAAGTCTACTAGTGTATTTTCTATCCAGTGTATTGTCAAGTCTACCAGTTGTAGACACCCCATTTTTTATCGCCCTTAAGACTTGGGTGCTACTGATTGCTTACTTGGTGATGAAAGTTGTGCAATGCAAAGGTTCGATTTCTTTGGCAAGGAGAGCGTCAAACTATTCTTATTGGAAAGCTTGTATGAGAGCGTTTTTAAAATCTATCGATGAGAAAGTTTGGCACTGTGTTATCTATGGGTGGAGTGAACCTATTGTCACCATTAATGGTGTTGATATTCCCAAATCCCTTGATAAATGGGACGCATTTGACTATCCAAACTCGAGTTGGAATAATAAGGCTCTTAATTCCCTCTTTTTTACTTCGTCACACCTGAAGAGTTTCATCGTATTTGCACGTCTGAGGTAGCAAAAGAGGCTTAGGACATTCTTGAAACAATTCACGAGGGTACTACTTCTATAAAAAGGTCAAAACTTCAATGTCTCGCCTCTTCCTTTGAAACTCTTTTTATGCATAATGATGAGACGTTTGATGATTTCTATGCTAAACTTAGTGACATCGTTAATTCCTATTTCACACTCGGTGAAAAAATCCCTGAAGCTAAGGTTGTTAGAAAAATTTTGAGGTCTTTACCCGAGAGGTTCCAATAAAAAATGACAGCTATTGAGGAAGCTCAGAATGTTGATATCCTCAAGCTTGATCAGTTGGTTGGAAACTTGCAGACTTATGAAGCACACTAGATTTCTAAGAAAAAACAAAAAGATAGCGTGGCTTTCACTAGTGCTCATGAGACTGCAAAAACTCTTGAGTGAGTTTGATCTAGAGTCTGAGATGACGGCTATGTTTACTAAACAGTTCAAAAAAACTTTAAAGAAAAAGAAGCCTAATTTCAGAGACCCTATTTCAAAAGATAAGAGTAATGATAAACCCAAAACTTTTCCACCAAAACTTGCTCCAAAAACTGACAAGAAGATTGTAAAGGGGCAAGGGGTCAAGTGTTATCAATGTCAAGGGTTTGGACATATTGCTCTTGAATGTCCATCGAAAAAGAATCGGAAGAAAGTCTATACAGTGACTTGGGATGATGAAAGCGGGTCAGAGCAAGAACCTGAAGAAACTGAATCCGGTGAAGACAGGGATAGTGTTTTCATGGCATTCTGGTCCACTTTCACTTAACCTCCTCCGAAGCTAGTGGAATTTGCTCGTGGTTAGAATCCGCACCGTGCTCCTACCTTTGATGAAAGTAATTACTTGTACTAGAGGATCAGAATGAGGGCGTTTCTAAGAGCTTTCGACCTTGAAGGCTGGCAAGCCATTAAAGAGGATGTTGAAAGTACTAACAATCCGAGCAATTAGAGAGTTTTAATTACTATTCGTGAAGCAATTTTTGATGAAGAACAGCAATGGGTTGCTCACTGCACAAAGGCCAAAGATGCATGGTGTAGACACCCCATTTTTGACCGTCCTCAAGACTTGGACGTCATCGTCTGAACATTCGATGATCATCCATGCTCGTGTTCGTTTTGAGTTCCCGGAGGTCTCGGCCGCGCGCCTTGCCTCAAGATCTCTCAACTTGTCTGTCTTGTGCTTGGTTATGGACCAAAGACTTGTGTTTTTGCTTTTGAGGGAAGATGGTGGCTTGTTAGCCATCCCCTCAACCCATCGGCCAAGGCTTGAAGTCATCGGCCCCTTTTTCTTGCCATCGGCCAAATGGGCTGGTCGATCGGCACTGTTTTTGGTTGGTCGGCCACCCTTGTTGGTCAATCGGCCATATTTTCCGACCGACCCCTTTTCATCTGCTTTTGGCAGATATTTTGTGCCAGCTGTTCCAGATGGCACACACAATTCCCTCCCTCCATACACGTGTATGGAGGGATTTGAGCCTTGCTTAGCTTCTCCAAGAAGCTTTGCAAAATTGGTTTTCTATAAAAGGAGAGCCTCCTCTCCCTTTCCAGGGGTTCTAGAAATCTGATATACAAGTTAGATACATCTCTCTCTGTATATATCTCCCTCTCTCTAGATTTGTGTGTGTATTTGAGCTCAAAAGTGTGTTTTGTTCTTACTATTGCACACAAACACCTAGAGTTACACTATCCTTGGTTGCTGAGGCACTAGAAGGTTGATATTAGAGTTCTTGGGTTGTTTTTGATCCAAGAAGATTGCTGGAGTTGTGTTCTTGAAGTTGTTCTTCAAGGGTGAGTCAACTTGCTTTTTATACCCCATTCTTGCTTAAGCTTTTACACATACTTCTATATTGTTTCAAGCTTGACTCTAAACTACAAAAAGTTCTGATTTTGTATGCTTGTTATGGTTGCTTAAGGTCACTTTTTGGTTAGGGGTTGTCTACTCCCTCTTAGGCCTTGTTTTGTGCCTTTACTTTTGAGCTTTGGGATCATCTTATTTTGACCTTCCCACCACTGAAACCCAGAGGATTTTCAGTGGTGGAGAAGTGGCTTTGGAGTCTTGTATAGGAAGGGGACACCCCTCTCTCCTTATGTCTCATATGCTTGTGTTGTTGGCTTATAAGAGTAGCATGTTTACTTAGCATGTCTTGGTTCTATTTCAGCACTTTTTAGTGGCTTTTAGGACCCGACTTAACTCTATTCCATGTTGGTTTGATGGCATCTTGCATGCTTCACATACTTGTAGAGTAATCTTGCATGTTTGCATAACATGCATTTTGTGTTTGGACCACTATTCTTGCATGTTTTGGCTCAACTCCAAGGAGCTTTCCCTTATGTTTTACCATGATTAAACTCTGTTCAGTGTTGTCTTGGTCATGCATGCATTGTTTTGTATAGTCTTGGTTCATTCTAGCTTGTTAGCTTTGAACTTGAAGTCCATTACCATGCCTTGCTTGTGTTATGTGTTTGATTTGGCATCACTCTTAACATAATTTCAGAGCTTATGGTGTCACCATACTACCATGATTGTCACCCCTTGCTCATGTTTGGGTGTTGTGACCGTATGCCTTAACTCTTGGACCATTGCATGTGCATGCTCATTGTGCATTTCATTCTATCACTTCATCACCTTGGCCACTATTTTTTTTGGCGTGGCTAAGGCCTATCCATTTTCAATGTAAGTCCATGGATCATGCGGTTTGTGTGTCGTTGCATGCTTATTGCGTTGCATGTTGTCACATCCTCGTTATTGGTATTGTTGTCGCATGCCTATTACATTGCATGTTTGTACGTTTAGGTTGCATCTTGCATGCTTGCTAGTTTGCATTTCGTCACACGCTTGATTAGGTTGCATTGCATTTGGCATGCTTGTTACCTTAGCCTTGCGCATGCTTAGGTTGCATAGCATTACATTTCCATGTTGCATTGTATTTGGCATACTTGCATGCATTGCATTGTGTTTGGTTTGGGGTGCCAAACCAAACACGAGGAGCGAGGAACGTTCGTACTTGAAGTGACGAAACGTGCCTCAATCCTTAGTCGCCGACGTTCTTGATCTAACATGATAAAGTGTGAGGCCTTTATGTGTTTTGTGCATTCATTCCATATTCATTTGCACACTTGGCTCCTTTGGCCATCATGCGTTGAAATGCGTGATTGATGGCCCGAGGATCGAGGACTACACTCCCTTAAGTTCATAACATGATAGAGAGGGTGGTTGTGCAAACATTGTCTTGAAAAATGCATTGCCATGCTCTGTTTGTCCTCTGCAGCAACAGGAGCATTCTGTAGGAATAGATGGTCGGTCGACCATATTCAGTGCCAATAGGCTAAATGTGTCTGGCCGAGAGCCCCATTATTGGTCGATGAACAGTTACCCTTGGTCGATGGCCTCTCACAACACCTAGAAGGTGATTAAGAAGCATCCTTGAGACTTGCACAGTTTTCAGAGGTGCAGAGCAGTGTAAACAGAGGCAGCATGAGCATGGCGATAGATTTCCAAGCAGAGCCGAGCATGCATGCATTTGTCCCTCTTTCCGAGGCCTCTTTACCGCTTTAGTAGCTTAATTAATTTGTTTAATTAGTTAAGTGTTGTGTAATATTTAATTAGCTAGTTAGTTAGTTAATTAGTCAATTTGTATTATTCTTTCAGACCCTCCGTCGAGAGGGCAAACTTTGCAATAAGTGTGTGTGAGTGTGTGAATGTCTTCCAACCCCACGTCTTTCTCCCTTTTACTAACCTGCTTTCAATGGTTAGTTTTAGGTCATTTTCAATTAGCATTCTTATGCTATACATGTTTGCATCATTCATCTGTCTTGCATGCACCGGGCTCGGCGCATCATACAAACTGCATTGTATTTCAATACCAAGTGGAATACATGTATCAAGTGTTGCATTTCATATGCCATTTTAGAATAGCCGAGCCTATTTCTAGTTGCATTTTGCATGTGTTGCATTAGCCATATTAACATAGCTAGGATCATGCATGATTTCTAACTAGCTATTGTTTTGGCTTGGTGTACTAGGTAAGTGTTTACACTTTAGCATACTGCATGTGTGTTAATGTTGCCATAACAGCATGCTTGCCATGAGGCTATTTGCTTACGTGATTAACTGCCTGAATGCCTGTGGGTGAATGTTAGATTACTTGAATTGGAATAATTCATTGGAATGCGAGTTTTCAGCCCACTTGAGAGTGGCAAAATCATGTTTTTTAAGCCCACTCGAGGGTGGCAAAATTCACGTCTTAGCCTACTTGCGAGTAGCACCTTCAAACCATTTTCAAACAAACATGAGATGTTTTGTTCCAACTTAGGCGATCTAGTCTATAATTTTGTATTGTGCGCATCACATAGTAATTCTAGGCTAATAACCTCAATAAGAACACATATATTTTCAAAACAAAATATCATGTTAGTAAAGGCCGATCTTTGATCGGGCGAACGGGGGTGCTCATAAATGACCTTCCCCAATCGTACCCAAGTTCCCGAGCTGAGGCAACTTTGGTGATGACGGACACGTGGCCTTAGGCAACGAGTCAGGGTTTCCTAAATTCCCCCAAAATAAATATTTAAGTGGCGACTCAGTATCTAGCAAAGTAGTCCATGTTTGACACTTCTTTCTTAAAAATCAATTTTTCAAAACGATTTGTCGAATTTGGACTCTTTGGTGATTTATCAATCTCACATCGCACATTGTGAGATCAGATTAAGAACCATGACATTTGAGTCCGAACTGTAGCATGAAGTCTAAGGACGCATCTACACATGGGACATTTTGAGTCAATTTCATGAAAGAGGAGAGTCATCTTCACCACTATCTATCACTTTTCCTGCCTTAGTTGCTCGACTGGATAAGGTCCAGGAGAAAGAGGAGTAAAAAGAAGATGATGAAACATCAGAAGACAATGTTGAGATTGATGGTGATGATCTACAACAAGCTTACGAAAAGCTTTACGATGAATCTCTAAATTTGTCCAAGATCAATGACAAACTCACTCTCAAGCTCAAAGCATGTGAAAGCGAGAATGTCAAGCTAAAAGGAGAAATAGCAACAACAAAGCAGAATGTCATCAAGATCTCTAATGACAGGCAAGACCTATGTGGGAAACTTCTATCTTGTGAGACCGAAAGGAATGAACTTCTAAAAATATATGCCGCATTTGAAGAGAAGATTGAAAGCCTTGAGATGTCACAAGCTACATTGGAAGAGATGGTTCGTCATAAAGATGAAGAACTTAGAATTGCTAGAGCCACAATTGCCATGTAGAACAAAGGTTCCAAGCCATTAGAAGACATCTTCGGGTCTCAACAAATGGATTATGAAAAAAGTGGGCTAGGCTATGGTAATGTGACAGCTCACAAGGGACAGACCTCTACATCTCATGACTTGAAGACTCAAGCAAAGGGAAAGCTAAAGGTGCACCAGGGTGATCCCCCTCTTCATTTGCCTAACGGGGGTAAGATCAACAAAAGGGAGGTAAAACCTGTTTTTGTTTGTCATCATTGTGGTAGGTATGGCCACATTCGTCCTTATTGCTTTGAATTGTTTCGTAAGGTGCCTCAAAAGGGTAGAAATTCTAATAATTTTTTGGTTAAGAGACAACCTTACATGTCTAGGAAGAACACTAAGATACATGAAGGTGTTCACAACACTAAGACATTTACCAAGACCGCCAAACCTGATTTTGTTAAGACCAAAACGATAAGGGTGAGAAAAGATTACTTGACTTGTTTAGTCGTTCACACTGCTCTAAAAGCACGTGACTCACACATATGGTACCTTGATAGTGGGTGCTCTCATCACATGTCAGATGACAAATCCTACATCACCTCCCTTGAAAAATATGAAGGTGAAATTGTTACCTTTGGAGATGGTGGCACTTCTAGAGTCATTGGTAAGGGCTCTATAAGGGTGGCTGGTCTTCCCAAGTTTAAAAATGCATTACTTGTTGATGGCCTCAAAGAAATTTTTTTGAGCATTAGTCAAATGTATAATTCCCACCATGAAGTATTATTTTCAAAAAATAAATGTGAAATTTAGATAAAAAGGAAAATACTGTCATGCATGGAGTTCGCACATCTAATAACTACTATGTGATTGTTACCACTAATGATCTCATATGCCACTCAGCCATCATAAGTATCATTGATCTGTGGCATCAAAGATTAGGTCACATGAATTTCAAAGAACAAACTAAGATAGCCAACAAAGAGCTTGTGAGAGGAGTACCTAAACTGGGTAAGAATCTGAACCATGTGTGTGGATCATGTCAACTTGGAAAACAAACCCGTGCCCCGCATAAAAAGGTGAACAACTTTACAACCAAACGTCCTCTTGAATTGGTTTATATGGATCTAATGGGACCTACTTGCACTGAAAGCATTGGAGGGAAAAAAATACATTTTTTTAACTATTGATGATTTTACTCGTTTTTCCTGGGTAAATTTTTTAAGAGAAAAATCTAATACATTTGATGCTTTCCAAGCCTTAGTCCTTAAAATCCAAAATGAACAGGGTGTTCCTATTGGGCGTATCATAAGAATCCGAACTTATCATGGTCGTGAGTTTGAAAATAGTTCGTTTTCGAATTTTTGTGATTTATATGGAATTAAGCATGAATTTTCAACACCTATTACACCATAACAAAATGGAGTTGTTGAGAGGAAGAATAGAGTTGTTCAAGAGATGGCTAAGGTCAAGCTCCTTAGTAAGAAAGTTCCTCCAAAGTTTTGGGCTGAAGCCTTAAATACTGCTGTTTATGTCACAAATCGTGTGTATTTAAAGCCCGACACTTTACAAACTCCATATGAATTGTGGAAGGGATTGAAACCTAATTTAAAACACTTCAAAACTTTTGGGAGTAAGTGTTACATTTTCAAAGATAGAGAGCCTTTGGGAAAATTTGACTCCGAAGTGATGAAGGTATTTTTCTAGGGTATTCAACCACTAGTAGAGCTTTTCATGTCTATAACCTACGAACTTCATCTTTAATGGAATCAATCAATGTGGTTATAGAAAACACAGGTTCTTTTACTTTAGCAATAAATGAGAAAGAAAATGGTGAGTCTCCAATCTTGGATACTGAACCACAAAGTCAAAGAGAAGCTGAGGTCCAACCACAAGAAGTTGAGACAGCACCAACGTCTCAGGTAAGTCAGAGTCCAAAGAGTGCACAGAAAGACACCACTTCTGAAGCTTCTGTCACCACAAGTCCAGAGTTCAAACCATCGGCAAGGGTGAAACTGAATCATCCAGTTCAATAGGTGATTGGAAGTGTCTCAGATCGAATGAAAACCCGAAGACAAATTCGGGATGAAGTATCTCATATGTGTTATGTTTCATTAATTGAACGTAAGAATATAAAAGAGGCCTTACTAGATGATAGTTTGGTCAATGCTATGCATGAAGAATTAGGTTAATTTGAATGTAACAATGTTTGGACTCTTGTTCCCAGACCTAGAGACATGAATGTGATAGGTATTAAGTGGATCTTTAAGAATAAATCTGGTGAGAATGGTACTGTGGTTAGAAATAAAGCTAGGTTGGTTGCTCAAGGCTACACACAAGTAGAGAGTATTGACTATGATGAGACGTTTGCCCCAGTTGCACATCTCGAATCTATTCATATTTTACTTGATGTTGTATGCTTTCTTGGTTTCAAACTATTTCAAATGGATGTGAAAAGTGCCTTTCTGAATGGGTACTGGAAAGAAGAGGCTTATGTTAAGCAACCAAAAGAGTTTGAGGACCCTAAATATCCAAACCATGTCTACAAGTTAGACAAGGCTTTGTATGGGTTGAAACAAGCCCCTCGGGCTTGGTATGATAGACTTACTACCTTTCTTCTTTATAATAATTTTCAAAGGGGTAGTGTGGACAAGACTTTATTTGTGAAACATACTAAGTCTCATATACTTGTTGCACAGATTTACGTTGATGATATTGTGTTTGGATCCACTGCTGATCATCTTGTTAAATACTTTTCAGATTGTATGACACGTGAGTTTGAGATGAGCATGTTGGGAGAGTTGTCTTATTTCTTAGGTCTTTAAATTAAACAATCTCCTTCGGGTATGTTTGTTTCTTAGACTAAGTATGCCAAAAACCTTGTCTCTAAGTTCGGTCTTGAGTCGGCCAAACATGCTCGCACTCCCATCAGCACCAGTCTTCACCTTTCCAAAGATTCCTCTGGTACTAATGTTGATAAGTATGATAGGGAGTCTCTTGTACCTCACTGCCAGTCGTCCTGAGATTGCATTTAGTGTAGGTGTTTATGCCCGTTACCAAGCTTGTCCTAAAGAGTCTCATATGATTGCTGTCAAGCGCATCATTAAGTATGTGAATGGGATATTGGGTTATGGGATTTGGTTCTCGACCGACACTACAGCTAAAATCACTGATTTTTCTGATGCCGATTGAGTAGGGTGTGTTGATGATCGTAAGAGCACATCTGGGGGGGTGTTTTTACCTTGCGAATAATTTGGTTGCCTAGCATAGCAAAAAGCAAAATGATATTTCTCTTTCGACAGCTGAGGCAGAGTACATTGTTGTAGGGAGTTGTTGTGCACAAATGCTGTGGATGAAGCAAAAGCTTCATGATTATGGAATTGACTAGAACACACTCACTCTTTTATGTGATAATACAAGTGCCATTAACATTTCTAAAAACTCTATCCAACACTCTCGCACCAAACACACTGACATTCATCATCATTTTATCCGAGAGTCAATGGAAAAAGGCCTTGTCGTTCTTGAACATATATCCACTAAGCATCAAAAAGCTGATAGTTTGACAAAACCCCTTGATTTTCTTAGGTTTGAGTTCCTTAGAAAGACCTTGGGTGTAGTGCTCAGTTACTAAGGTGTTACCTGTTACTTAAGGGGGTGTGAATGATTGCTTTTATGGGTACTTGGGTGCTATAATCTCATTCTCATTGATTCCTGTCATCCCTGCATTTAGAAAAATATGAACACCTCTTATGCTGCTTGCTAGATTTCATTTTTTCATTGTTCATAGCTCATTCTGAATGCCCATGCTCATTGACTTCATGATCTCATTCTGAACACATTCTTGAGATAAACTGTTGTAAGGGGTTTCCGCACAAGTGATCAAAGTTCTTTATGGACCACTAACATTGTATCTTTTACATTATTTGAGGAATTGACCTATACTGGTATATCATGGGTGATGTTAAGTCTCTTAACCATCTACCAGCGTTTTTCACCTTCACGGTTCCTCCCTCAGTTCATTAAAGTCCGGGGCATTAGGAAAAGGCTACCTTAGAGGCACCAACCAGGCCATCCTTTCTGATTTCATGCTTCTCTAGTTTGGTCTCTATACTCTTGAGCGTGCAAGCCACCAGTGAGTGCCCACAGAAAAGAAAAGTCTCATAATAAATATACAAAAGAAAGGGCTCATTGATTGAGGGGGAGCCTCCGCGCTTACTCAACAAATACCCCTTGATTCCTAGTGGTTTGACTTTTCTCTGTGCTATTTAGCTACACTTGCTGGATATCCAGCCATTCGATCAATGTGAGGATTAACTCTAGCTCTGTGGCCTCTCAAGGATTGCACACACACACACATTCCTTTTGTGAGCTTTCATGTTTGGTTTTGAGTTGTGCATTCTCATGTAGCTTATGATCATTGATTAAATTTTACCTGATTAGCTTATGATTTTGTGGTTTATAATTTCAAAATTCGTAAGTTTACAAGCTTCATGGTTTGTGGATTATCTCATCTTAGTGTCATAGTCTTGGGGTTATGCTCACATTTGTTTTGTTACAGGTCACACTTCTCCGTACGAGTTGGTTTTATTTGCTTAGAAAAGGTGTTTTGGTTATTGGAGTGCTGTTGTCCCCGCTCGAGGTGAAACTCTCACGCTTGAGCGTATGTTTCATCCCTCCAGCATTTTTGCAGAGTTGTTCAAACTTCTGAGAAGTTGTTTTTGGCACTCGAGTGTCCAATTCCTTGCTCAAGCGTAGCCACATGTGTTTTAGCACACGCTCGAGCATTGAAATCCACGCTCGAGTGGACTGGTTTGATATAAAAAACCTTCCCTCATCTCTTTAGTTCAATTTTTTCCCCAAATTTGATCTCTCTCTCACCTAGGGCTCCTTGGCAAGTCTGTGATTGTTCCCTCTTGGGCTGTTGATTGGTGTGCTTCTTTCAGTATCTTGTTTCACGTACTTCTTGGTCGTCTCAGGTATGTATCTCTCAGATTTTGTTTTTTTTCTCTTTATATGTTTTTTATTGTCTCTTGTTCCTCTCATCTTCATTATCCATACTTGTTCGTATTGTTCGAGTTTTGTGTGTCTTGTCTACTTTTGTTTATGGTCTGATTGGTTTAGGTATTTTTGGTTGCAATGTGATTATTGTTATGGAATATTGGGTCGTGTTTTTTTTATTTGAGTTATGGAATATTGAGTTGTGTCTTAGGTATGATCACTGCCTTATGCTCTAGTGTTTTTTCATTCTATCTATCTGGTTATTTGGTTATGGTCACTATGTTCTCATTGGCTATTCAAATCTGCATTCTGCTATATTCTGATCTTATTGAGGGTTGGTCATATTGATTCATACTGCTCTTGGCTATTTAATTTTGATAGATTTGACTTTGCTGCTAATGGTTTGGTTTTGTGTTTTTTGATTTTAATTCTTGTCTTCGGTTAGGGGATTTGTGGTTGTTTCATTTGGGTAATTCTTGGTTTAGTCATGTCCACTTCTAAGCGTAAGAAGTCCACTGCCTCTCGCCCCTCTTTTAATACAGACTGGTTTCCCTCGACTGACAAAGCCAAGTTGTTTAGAGAGTCCTATCCTTCACGGACTATTCATCCTGAATGCAATATCCAACCAAACACTTTTGAGTCCATCCACATTCGTCCACTGTTTGATCCTTTGGGTGGGGAGTTGGTTCTTTCCTTCTAAGGCTGTCAAAATCTTGATTTGGTGTGGGAATTTTACCATAATATGGAGGGGCTTGACGATGTTGGTCCTTTGTTCCAAACATGGGTCAGGTTTAAGTCTCTAATTGTTACTCCTGACCTTATTCGTGAGTATAGACAACCCATTTTTGACCGACCTTAAGACTCAGACGTCATCGATTGAGCACTCGGTGATCGCGCATGTTGTGCTCGTTCTGAGGTCACGAAGTCTCGGCTGAGAGCCTTGCCTCCGGACTTCGGGACTTTTTGTGCTTTACCTCGGTTTGCGAATCAGGTCTTGTTTTCTCTGTTTTCTTTTCCCGAAGGGAGGAAGAGGTCTCTAGACCATCTCTCAGTGGCCGTAGGCTACATTTCGTGGTCATAGGCCACTTTTCCCATTTGGAGACCAGTTTCCGATTTTTGGAGCCGTCGGCCATGCGCCTCGGTTCGGGACCGCTTAACTTTCTCCGTTTGCTCTGGTTTTTGGCACACACCTTTTTTCCTCTCCCTAGAGGGACACTATGGCCCGGGAGACCACCTTCGTGGTCGCACGCCACTTCCGGTGCTTGATAGTCAGTTTTCGGGGTACCTGGCTGCGCGTTTTGACCCCCGAACCCTCGTTTTGCATCGGTGTGGATTCATTTTTGGCATGGACCCTATTTTCATTGTTAGGAAGGTGGTACAATGGTGGGAGACCACCTTTTCTTCTTGGAGACCACCTTTCTCTTCGCCGCCCGATTTTCTTGTTAGAGAGCTGGTCTTCCTCACTTCTCGGCCACAATTTTTGGTTTCCCATACCACCACTGAGTTGCATTCACCTGGGAGACCACCAATATGGGCTGGCCAACCACCTTTCAAGCTTGACCCTTTTGAACCTGGTCGGCCGACCAGGGCAAGGGGTCGGCTGACCACCTGAACTGGTCGGCCAGTTTTCTCCTTTTTTGTCTCACTGAGTGCTATCCAGCTGTGCCAGTTGGGAGGCATTTGCTCCATCCTCCATACACGTGTATGGAGGATTGACCCTCTTGTTTTGGCTTCTTATAGAAGTTGGACCCTTTGCTCTAAGCTTCTTAGAGAAGCTTGACCTTTTCTTAGCTTCTTGAGGAAGCTTGACCCCTTTGGTCTAACTTCCTCAATAAGCTTGACCCTTTTGGTTTAGCTTCCTTAAGAAGCTTGGCCCTTTTTCTCCAAGCTTCTAAGAGAAGCCTCGGACCTCTTCTTCTATAAGAGAGATCCTCCTCTCCACTTGCAAGGGTTGAAATTTTTTGGCTAAGGCATATACATACACCTCTCTCTATCTCTCTACATCCAAGCTCCAAAGCTCCATTGTTCTTGCACCATTGCAATACACCTCCTATCCTAACGCCTCCACCATCACTCTCAGCACCTCGGAGCTGGTTTTCAAAGGTTGAAGGCTTACTATTTTGGTCCAGAAGCTGCTGGCTCTTTTGACTACAAGGGTAACTTAGCATTGTTTTTCTTTATATATTAGCCTAGTTTGAAAGCATATTTGGGCTTTGTCATAAACTTAAAAAAGTCTTGTTTTAAGCTTCTTAACATGTTTGTTTGAGACCTCTTTTCTATTGGGGGTCATCTACCTCCTTGCATGCTTCATTTCTCTTTGTTTTGAGCCATGCATTAGGGCATTTGTGTTGAGCTTTGTTGGCCCTTTTGACCACTGAAATCCAGTGGATTTTCAGTGGTTATTATGTGTTTTTGAGCATCAAAATCAGAGAGGGTAACCCTCTCACCCCTTGTCTTGTTTTCTAGCATTATGGGCCTTACAAAGGAGCCCATATTTGCACACTTCTTGAACATGTTTCAGGCCATTATTTGTGAGTTTTATGACCTGCATGAACTCTGTCCAGAGTTTTTTTTTCCATGTTAGGTGTCTATCTTGTATGTGTAGAGTAATCCTCTTCACGGCCTTTCAAAGGAGCCTTCATTTGCATGCTTCCTAGCCTCATTTCGGGCCCTTTTCAGTGAGTTTTAGGGCCCTTATAACCTCTTTCCAGAGGTGGTTTTGCCATTTTGTATGTCCATTACACATGTGTAGAGTAACCCTCTTATTGGCCTTTCAAAGGGACATATCATTCTTGCATGCATTGACTGAGTTTCAGTGGGTTTTTGGTCATATTTTGGCATGGAATACTTCTGTTTTTGGTTGGTTTGGTGACCTCTCATGTGCTTCATATAGTTGTAGTGCAAATCATGGTTCACTAGCTTGTTTTGCATGATGTTTTGGCCGCCTTTTCTAGCATATTTTGGCCATGCCTTAAACTGATTTTGTGCATGTTTTGGACTATCTTAGCTCTGTTTTTGGGTCTCATGGTCGAATAATGTTTGTTTTGCATGCCTGTAGTTCAATATCCATGCTTAACTTTGAGTTTTAAGGTCCATCGCATGCATATACTAAGGTGTTTTCATGTTTTGGGGCCATTGAACATCATATTTCAGAGCTTATATGCATGCCATATTCCCATGATTTCCACTCTTTAAGTGCATTAGAGAGTCGGGCTTGTATGCCTCATTTACCGACCATTGCATGGGCTTTATTTGAACGCATTCTGAACCATCATTTTAGACCAATTTCCCACTGTCTTGGACTTGCCTAGGGTCTGTTTGGGGTTGGTTTTGCCATTTGTGCATTGCTTTGTGTACCTCTAGTGTAACGCCCTTCACTAGTTTCGATATTCGGGCCATTTAGCATGCATTGTGTGAAATGTTTGCATGTTTTGGGGCCATTGTGTATCAAATTTTAGAGCTGGATCATGTGTCATTCTATGCCATATTTCATCCTTTGCTATGCTTTGTTAGAGTTGCATGTTGTGCCTTAGGATCTGTTCTTTGCATTCGTGCATGTTTGCATGTATTTCGGTTGTCTTATTTTCATCATATGGCCACTGATTTGGGTGTGGCTGAGGTCCACTCATGTTGGTTTAAGACCATCTTGCATTGTGTATGCCATTTAGTTCACGTTGTTGCATGATTTGATCGTTGCATTGTGTATGCCTTGTTCATTTCATTGTGTTTGTTAGTCTTCATATGCATTGCGTATGCCATATAGAATCATCTTGCATTGAGTATGCCATTGATTATTTCATAGCATTGTGTATGCTAGTAGCATGTTTGCATGTCATCCCTTGCATGTTTGCGTCATTCAGTGGCATTTGTATCTAGGTTGTATGTTAGAGTTGCATTCATGCATGTCATGCATATTGCATTGTGTTTGGAGTAGGGTTTAGTCCAAACACGGGAAACGAGGGACGTTTCGTACTCCAAGTGACGAATCGTGCCTCGATTCTCAGTCGCCGACACTCTTGACTATCCATGATAGAGTCATTGGCTTTAGTTGCTTATATGTGCATTCATGTCCCATTGAGTCGTGAAATTCGACTCCTCGGCCATTATGCATCGAGATGCGTGATTGATGGCACGAGGATCGAGGACTACACTTCCTAGAGCTTGTGCAATGATAGGGAGAGTGGTCATGCACACATTTGTTGAAAATACATTGCCTTTTCTCTCTCTTGCCTTTGTTGTAGAAAAACCAAAAACCAGAGGTGGAAACTGGTCGACCGACTAGATCTTCTTGCAGGCCGACCACCCTCTTTGGTCTCCACCACAAAGGGTGGTCGGCAGGTGGTCTCCCATGCTAATAACTAGTCAATGGCCTTCCCAAGGTGGAGTTTCAGCCTTCTGGAGCTTTGTGCAAGTTTCTGAGATCAATTGCAAACAAGGGTGAGGCAAGGCATCGCGATGGAATTTACCGACTAGGTGACTCGAGCATGCATACACCTTTCATCATTCGGAACAGAGCTGAGGCGGTCCATTTAGCTTGCGTGCTAATTTATTTGCTTTTCTAGTTAATTTGTTGATTAATTAGGGTTTTGTAATATTTAATTAGCTAGAGCAGTTAATTATTTATTCGGACTGTATTATTTATTCGGACCCTCCGAGCGAGGGCACAATTGTAATAAGTGTGCGTGTGTGTGATGTATGTCTTCCAACCCCACGTCTTTCTCCCTTTTGTTTACCAGCTTATGATGGTTAGATTAGGGCATGTTTCAATTAGCATACTTATGCTTGCATGTTTGCATCATTCATCTGTATTGCATGCACCGGGCTCAGCGCATCATACTAACTGCATTGTATTCCAATTCTAAGTTGAATACGTGTTAGCTGTAGCATCTCATATGCCATTCTTAGGATAGCCGAGCCTATTTCTAGTTGCATTTTGCATGTGTTGCATTAGCCATCTTAACATGAACTAGGATCATGCATTGATTACTAACTAGTTTCTGTTTTGGCTCGGAGTACTCGGTAAGGGTTTATGCTTTAGCATCCTTGCATGCGTGTGAGTGACTGCCATGATAGCATGTTTACCATGAGGCTAACTACTTATGTGATATACCTGCATGAATGCGTGTGGGTGAAGGTTGGATTATCTGAATTGGAATAATGCATTGACTGTGAGTTTTAAGCCCACTTGAGAGTGGCAAATCATCTTGTTTTCTAAGCCCACCTCAGGGTGGCAAATTTGCATTTTAGCCTACTTGCGAGTAGCAAACCGTTTCAAAAGAAAACATGAGGCGCTTTGTTCCAATTCAGGTGATCCAATCTATACTTGTATGTTGTATGCATCACGTAGTAAATCTAGGCTAATAACCAGAATAAGAGCACATAATGTTTTCAAAACTTGATATCATGGTTAGTAGAGGCCGATCTTTGATCGGGCGAGCAGGGGTGTTCACGAAGTGACCTTTCCCAATCGTACCCAAGTTCCCGAGCCGAGGCAACTTTGGTGATGACGGACACGTGGCCTTAGGCAAACGAGTCCGGGTTTCCTAAATTCTCCAAAATAAAATATTTAGGTGGCGACTCTGTATCTGGCAAAGCAGTCTGTGTTTGGCACTTCTTTAAAAAAAAATATGTTTTCAAAAACGATTTGCCAGATTTGGACTCTTTGATGATTCATCGGTCTTGCATTGCACTCTGCGAGATTAGATACAGGACCGTGACATTTGAGTCCTGAATTGTAGTAAGCCCCAATGAACAAAACGGGATTCCCTCCCAGGACGTTCGGGGACGTCTACAGTGAGCTTTTGGGTATTAGTAAAGTTTTTCCTATTTACTATCCTTTTTCCTGTTCGACCTACCTGTGATTTCAACGAGGTGGCCACTGCTTTATGTGGTACATCTCGTTCATGGCTCCCGGGCTCTTTGATCAAACAAAATGAGCTCATTCCCTAATTTCTCTTGCTCAATCTTACTGTGTGTGCATGCATCAGTATGACCACCCACAACTCGAATATAAATCAAGAACAAGGTTTTGTCATTTATTGCATTGCTCACCACCGCTCTATTGACCTTGCCACCTTAATCATTCAAAAAATGGTTATTGCTTTTGAGCGCAATAACCTTGGTCTTCCTTACGATTGCCTTATTAACTGGCTTCTCGCCAAGTTTGAGGTTCCCTCTTTTGATGAGGATGACTTTGCTTCTCCTTCCCGGCCCTTCACCAAAAAGACTGTCTCGCAGAGTCAGTCTCATGTTAGGGTAGTCCCTTTTGGAGTGGGTAGTTTAGTTGGAGGTGTAGGGGATGCTGCTATGGCTGACGAGGCAGAGTATGATGCGGCTGCTGCAGGTGAGGCTGCTGTTAAGGGGGAGTAGCTTTCTCCAATTCATACTATCCAAGGCCAGCTCCATCAGTTCTAGCAATCCATGGTCTCCCATTTTGATCGTCTGGAGGGTCAGATGGATATCTTCGAGGCCAAGCTTACTGATCTTGAGACTACTGCCGATGCTCAGCTCACGGCTTTAGAGGCCTCATCCAGGCGCATTGAGGAGTCAGTTGCTCAGTTCTCTTCTCATCTGTCCCAGATTTTGCCTCTTCTACAAATACAGTCACCTCCACAGCCACTAGCTCAGTGACATCTGTTTTTTTACTAGTATACTTTTTGCACAGTGTTATCTCTTGATTTTTGTTTCTTTTTCACTTGTGTTTTCCTAAGGCTTTAACTGTATTGAGCTAGATTCATTTTGTTGTAACTAAGGAATGACTTGGAAAAATGTAAGCCGTTAGGGCATTTAAATATATGTTCAACTTTCAACTTTTGATTACTAATAACACATGCTGTAGATTCAGGATAGGACATTTATGAATGTATATCGCTTGTGTTATCGTTTGTATATTAACTCTGATGAATGAAAGTATGTTGTTTCAATTCTATTTCAGCAAATGAGATGGGTTTGTCATGTTTATTTTGGGGTGTGGCAATTTTGATAAAATCGCTAAAATCGTAGTTAAACTAACAAATCAATCAAATAAAAAATGATTTAGCCTAATCGGCTAGGTTATAATTACTTAATTAAAATTTTTAAAATTTAAACTATATTGAATTGAAACATGCATAACACTATAATATTAAATGGGATGAGAGTATAAGATTCACTTTATATGAGTAAAATAACTCATTTTTTCCCTTCTTTTCCTAATGTGGGATTATCAAATAAAAGCTAGCCAATGGAGATTTTCTTAATTGTTTAAAATTAAAAAAATCAAGAAAATTAGTATGAGATATTGAAACTCTCACAAGGCTCCTCACTAAACGGAATGAGAGTATAAGATTCCCTTTATATGAGTAAAACAACTCATTTTTTTTCTTCTTTTTTCGATGTAAGATTATCAAATAAAAGTTAGTCAATAGAGATTTCTTAATTATTTAAACTTAAGAAAATCAAGAAAATTAGTATGAGATATTGAAGCTTTCACAAAGCTCCCCACTAAAAACACCATTTTCCTTATATAATATATAGATAGATAGATAGATAGATAGATAGATAGATAGTATTGTGCATGTTTTAATTTAATATAATTTAAATTTCAAAATAAAATTTAAAAGTTTTAATTAATTAATTTTTGTGTAAGTTGGTTGGTCTTTAACTTAGCTGATTAGGCTGAATCATTATTCGTTGGTTTAACCACGATTTTAGCAGTTTTATTAAAATATATTGATTAGAATTGTTTGATTCGAAATAAACTAAAGATTGATCTGATTAAAGAATAAACGACTGAGATTGCTTGATTAGAAATAAACTTTCCGTCCAAATAATTGTTAACTTTTATTTTATAATCTCACATCAGAATAAGAAGGAAAAAGTGAGTTGTTTTATTTATATAAAGTGAAACTTAATATTGTAATGTTGTGCAGGCTTCAATTCAAGCTAATTTAAATTTTAAAATTAAAATAACATTTAAAAGTTTTAATTAATTAATTTTTTTATAAGTTGGTTGGTCATTTGAAGCCTTGTATGGTCGACCGTGTAGATCTCCAGTGTGTTAGGCCGAGGTGGGTGATGCACCTTTGTTGGGTCCAAAGTTGGTTCGGGAAACGACAGAGAAAGTGACACTTATCCGTAAGTGGTTAATTACAGCTCAGAGTCGTCAGAAAAGTTATGCCGACCGTAGGAGAAGACCCTTGTCTTTTGAGGTGGGAAACCATGTGTTTTTGAAGATATCACCTAGGCGGGATTCGATGACATTTGGAAAAAGTGGGAAGTTGTCCCCTCGATTTATTAGGCCTTTTGAGATCCTTGAGCAGATCGGAGAGGTTGCTTACCGTTTCACATTGTCGCCACAACTTTTCGGGGTTATTGACGTGTTTCATATTAGCATGCTTCGGAAGTGTGAGCCGGATCCATTGTACGTGTTGGATTGGACCGACTTAGAGGTAGACGAGGATGCCTCGTATGAGGAAAGACCGGTGAGAGTCTTGGATACTCGAGACCAAATCTTGTGAAGCAAGACGGTTCCCGTGGTTAAGGTATTGTGAAAACATCACGGGGTTGAGGAAGCAACTTGACAGTGTGAATTGGAAGTCTGAGAAAAATATCCGGACTTATTTGTCGGTGCTTGAACATATATAGAGGTTTCGATTATGTTAATGAAATGTAAAAGCATTGTATATGTTGATTATGTTTTGGACACACAGGCTTAATATGAATATTGTATGTGTTGTTTAAGTTTTGGAAAGACAATTTATCATAAGTATTGAATATGTTTTAGAAATATGGAATATATAATGAAGTTGGCTAAAACTATGGGAAAATGTATGTTGAGATGTATATTGAGACTTGTTCATCATGTGAGGGGATTGAATGACCGGTGGATGGGTTATGGTATTAAAAATTGATTTGTAAACATTGTGGAAAATTGTTTAAAACATGGTTTTGAAATGTGATTTGTAATTTCAGGGACAAAATTCTTTAAGGGGTGGAGGTTATAGCGACTCCGGTTTTGTCCCGACATTTTATTATGTTCCGAACTCGGGTTTCATGATTCAATGTTGTTGTTTATCTCTTTTTTCCCCTGTTGTTCCTTGGA
This sequence comes from Camellia sinensis, assembly GCF_055761805.1. NCBI lineage: Eukaryota > Viridiplantae > Streptophyta > Magnoliopsida > Ericales > Theaceae > Camellia > Camellia sinensis. Next base: position 172,873,628 of record NC_138962.1, on the reverse strand, counting down.
TTGGTCATTCGGATTGTAGTTGTGTGTTTGGAACAGGTTAGTTGCTTGTTTTTCCAAACCTTTATTGCCCAGATTTTTGCTTCTCCACTTGATCGGCCATTCTTGTGCTCAAGCGGGCTTTGTAAATTTTGGCCCTCCGCTCGAGCGGCACTTCCTGCACTCGAGCGGGCTTTACAAACACTCAGTACTTTTTCCAGGTCTGCAAAACTACTGGGAGTGTGATTTCTACACTCGAGCAGCATTTTCTATGCTCGAGCAGGTGGGCGCTTGAGCGTTGGTCTGTTGTCTGCAAAACTACTGGATATGTGTTTTCTACGCTCAAGCGTCACTTCTTGTGCTCGAGCGGTGAGCATCTTGTTCATTGTGTCTTGGAGCTCGAGCGGCATTTCTTGCGCTCGAGCGGAACAACATTTTTGTGTCTGACGCTCGAGCGTCAAGTCTTGCGCTCGAGCGAACTGTGCGTATATCAGATCGCGAAAATGACATTTTACATCACTTTTTTAGATCTTTTCTCCCTAAAACCTAAAGTTGAGGCCTTCTCTCTCTAAAACACTCTTTTTTCTCTACATTTTCACCTACTTCTAGTGATTTCCTCACCCTAATCCATTTGATAAAAAGGTAGACCATCACAAGATCTCCATTTTTATCCGAATAGAGTTGGGTTTGGGCATCTTTGAAGTTTCACTCTTGCTTGGCTCGTCTTCTCTTTTTGAGGTAGGGATTTTCTATAATTTCATATGGTTTTTAGCGTAGTTATTTGTCATTTTGTAACAATGGAGGGATTTGGAGAGTAGTTAGAGCAAACCTAGGGTTTGGATGTGAAATAAAAGAGGGATGTCTAAGTGAATGTGAAATAAATGGTTATGGGGTTGAATGTGAGGTTGTATTGTGGCCAAATACTTGATTTGGGCCATTTGGGTTGATATTTGGAAAAATAAGAGATTTGCCTTAAATGGGTCAAATTGTTATTTTGTGTAAATAATTGAAATTGATAGTGGTAATGTGAAATTGGATTATTGTTGATATAAATGGTGGAGTTGGACTCGTGTTGTCTCTCACCCATGAAAATTTGAATAATTTATGTCTGTTGAGAAAATTTCATATCTGTTTAGAAATATCTGTATTGGGCTATCGGTGAAGGATAACTATGATTGTTGTAGAAATTGCATGAGGATTAGATAAATTGAAACTAATCTATTGTCGGTTGTCATTGAATATGACTATGATTTATATACATTATATATGTATGATTGTTTGGGAGGAGAAATGGGGTATACTCCATTGTTTGGGAGGAGATAGAAAATGGACTCCATTGAAATTAAGTTCGTCAGAGTGTCTAAGAAAAAAGTCCCGAAATCTTGTGTATACATGGGTGCCGATCCCGTGGATGAAATTTCTGTAAAATGGAAGATTTGAAGAGTTTGTATAGTAGTGTATTGAATTGGAAAACCATTGAGTTGTAGTCTCAATTGGGTTATTGAAAAATAATGAAATTGACTCATGAATTGAGAATACTAAATGAACTTGAAATGAATTAAAATATGAACCTTGGTGTATTACGGTTATATAAAATGTGGAGATTTTGTCACCGACATTGTATATGCACATTGTACTTATATCTTTGTTAATAAATTTCATATACTGTATTAGATTATTTCTACTGGGTTTTGGCTCACCCTATTTAGGGAAAACTATTTTCAAGTGCTGGTGACATGCCTCCGCCAAGGTAATAGCTTGGAGGGACTTTGGGAGCAAGAGTTTCTTTATTTTGTTGTAATCTTTTGTATAGCCAAAGACTTAAATTGTATTGAGTTAGACTCATTTTTGTGTAACCAAGTCACGACTTAGAAAGATGTAAGTTTATAAAGCATATGATTATATGTTTAGTTTAATTCTCTTAACATTGCAACACATGCTATAGATTCAAGATGAACATTTATGAATGTATGCCGCATGTGTTAACTTTTGTAAACGAACTCTGTTGAATGAAAGTATTCTGTTTCTATTATTCTTCCGCTCATGAGTTGAAATTATTGTATTATTTTGAGGGCGTTACATATTTCTTATTGTGAACTTAAAATATATAATTAATGATATAACAACTATAATATATATATATATATATATTCTAATAAAATGGTTAAAATTTACTTCATTCTAAATTATTTTTCTATACTTTTTAAATATATTTTATATTATTATTTAAATTTAAAATTATTTATTTATCCTGTGCATTGCACAAGTTCATATGCTAGTTAGGGTAACGTCAAAGAAATAGAAAAATTACCAAAGTATCCAAAAAAAATTAGGAGAGGCTGCCCAAACCCCCCATTGGGCTTTGGTTTCAATTAACAATATTTATCAAGATCCACAAGACCCAACAAAAAAGTGATGCAACATGAGAAAAAGAAAAGATAAGAGAAGAGAAGAGAGATATGTCACATAAAAAAAAAAAAAAAGAAATTGAAAATAAGCATTATTTTAATATATATATATATATATATATAAATGAATGATTCCAATCATTTCTGATTTACGATATCGTCCAAATTATTGCATGACATGGTAACCTCCCAAGAAGGCTTCTTTAATCTATTATTTTTATTATTTTTTAAAAAATTTGAAGTCATATGTTTTGATTGGTTTTGGGGGATTTTTTTTTTTTAACGCGGGGATGTTTGTAGGGGTGTAAATCTGACCCGACTCGGCCCGACTCATGCTTAGTTTTGCAAGCTCTCTCTAAAATTCGGGTCTGGCTGGGCCAGTCCACTGGCCAAAAATTAGGCCTAGGCCCAGGGGATATTCGGGCCTTGGGCGGGACCGATGGATGTTGGCCTGGCCTTGGGCTTGGGCGGACCTGACCATTTTTTTTTTTTTTTTTAATTTTTTCTATCAAAATTTTATTATTTTTCACTAAAAAAGACATTAGGTCTCGGGCAGGGTAGGCGGACCGGGCCTTGAGTGGGCCTTAAGGAGGCCGATGGGCTAGGTTAAGCGGGCTGGGCCCACGGGTCGTGTCGGGCTTCAAAATGATGGCCTAAGCCCAGCGGCTCGAGCTGGGCCCAGGTCCAAATGGACCTAAACGGACCGAGCCCATCTCAGGCCGCCCACGGACCGCGGACCATTTTTACACTTCTAGTTGTTTGAATTGTTCTTCTTTTCTCTATCTTTATAATATTTTATATTTATCAATAAAATGTTGTGTGTTTTGGGTTAATTAAATAGAAAATGATATATAAGCCTATTGTATAAATTTAATAATGGGTAAATGAGATGATTCGTTGATAAGTAGAAAAGAACTAGCATATTACTCATGCTATGCGCGGGTATAAATAAATAATTAAAAATTAGTTTTTAAATTAAAATAATAATATAAAATTTATTTAAAATATGTACTTAAAATGTTTTATAATCAATTAAATTTTATTAATTTTTATCAAAGTTACACATAAGAGAAGGTTTTTATTCTAATGTCATTAATTGTGTGTTCTAAGTTCTTAATAAAAACATGCATGTCATAATTTAATTAGTAAAAATTAAACAGTAAATTACAAAAAAATTATTTACCATATGATAGTAGTAAATTGTATTTTTTAATATACTAATTTTTTCTTATTTTGTAAAGCCTAAAAATTTGTCTACTCAAAATTGTAAATTATCTTGTGTCATAACTACTATGGAAAAATGGATTAGGATTGACTTGTGATATTGGACTAAACATTATATGTGACCTAAAAGCTAGTTGAGTCAATATTTATGTTAATGTGACCTTTACCTAATCATTAAAAATTGTCCTGATTATTTAAAATTATCTTTATCGGTTTATGACTAATATGAGTTAATTTGGAAGTTCCAATATTGAATTAAATATTAAAAATGAGCCTAGAAAATCTAATTTGAGTCATTTTTTCCCCAACAATTCTTAGTTTAAGCCTATAATACATCCTATTTTAACAACTCAATATGATAACAAAAAAATAATCTTAACGTTTACGATACTTTTTATCAATCAATAAAAAAAAATATTTATAAATATTAAGAGAATTACATTTGAACAAATTCTAATTTAAATTTTTTACTTTAAAACTGTAAGACCTACACATTTTGTTTGACTCTATCTATATCATTGATCTTTGGAGGTTTTTTTTTTTTTTTTTTTAATGGAATGTCTCTTTGCTATAATATAGATATAGAGATTGGAATATCGATGTATATAAAATCATTAAACATCAAAAATATATATATATATATATATATATATATATATATATATATATGAAAGATGTGAATTAATCCCTATATTTTATAGTACAAAATTTAAATTTTAAAACTGATTAATTAACTTTCCTTTTCAATTTCTAAATTTAAATTTTTAAATAAATTAATTAACTTTCTTTTTGAAATGTGTAAATCAATGGCTTCGTTTGGGAAGCCATGGTTTGGGTTTTTTTGGCTATTTTAGGCACAAAAAACAAAATAGGCTATTTTAGCCATAACAAACAAAACATCACATCCAACCCATAATCATTACATTCTTCTCTCACAAAAAAACTCAAAAAAACCAAAAAGCCAAAAAGCCCTTCCCAAACCAAGCTTTTAAGCCCAGGCTAAAATAGCCAAAAAAGTCAAAAAGCCAAAAAGTCAACCCACTTCCCAAACGGAGGCTAAATAGATTAACTAACTTTCCTTTTAACTTTAAATTTTTAAATGAATTAATTAACTTTCCTTTTAAATTTAAATTTTATAAATGAATTAATTAAATTTCCTTTTAAATTTAAATTTTTAAATGAATTAATTTACTTTCCTTCTAAAATGGGTAAATCAAGACATAAAAGCTATTTAAAATTTTAAATAGATTAATTACTTTCCTTTTAAATGGATTAATTATTATTTTTTAAATGATTCAATAAAAGCTAACCAATAGAAGATTTTTTAATTATTTAAAAAATAAGAATTTTAAAAAAATAGCATGAGGGTTTTGAGTTTCACAGGGGCTTTCTCATTAAAAATCCATTTTCCTTAATATGTATATATAAATATACATATGAGAGAAAGTGTTGCCTTAGATATACACATCACTGATTTAAAAGTGAGTATAATTTTAAATTAATTGAACCTCATATAATTGCATTGCTATTTAAATCAATCTTTATCAAGTTAGAGCATCATATATAGTTACTTTAGTAGTACCTAATTTTTTTTTATAGATAAATTACATTAATCTTCGTTACAATTTGAGAAAATTACAATTGGTCCCATACTTTTGACATAATTACATTAATTTCCTTTTAAGTATGGTTAAAGTGATCAAAACCAATACTAATAGTGAGTAGACACTGAAACAAACATGAAATATATATATATATATATATATATATATATATAATTTTAATAAGAAATAGATGATAATATTATTATTTTTGTTCATACAAGTAACAAATTATTAATGAAAAATGATTTAAGTGTTATATGAAAACATTGATGAAGGTCAATATAATTATATTAAAAGTGTGGGGGTTAACTGTGTATTTTTCAAATACCTGGGATGGTGAATGTAATCTACACTAATTTTTTTTAGGCTTCTTTTGGCTTGCTAAACATAATTGTAGGTCATTTGAAATGCTTGTTTTCTGTGAAAAAGAAAATTTTAGTCACTCTAAAAAGTTATTAAACAAGTCAAAGAAATTAGAAACATTCAAAAAGTTTTAGTTTAGTTTGATTTTTCAAAAATTATTTTTATACATGTTTTTTTTTTTTGTTTATTTTTAGTATCTTTTTTTTCTTGTAAAATTTCATCTATAGTGGTTACTCTTTAATATGTACTCTGTTGTTCTCAAAAATAATATGTACTGTGTTTTTTTTTTTTTTGTCCCTGCCGATTTTCTGTTCAACAATGACAGTAAAGTTTTACTTTGGTAGTGTGTTTTTGAGTTATTTCTTTTGTTATACAAACTTTATTGTGAATCAGGGTAAAATTTTACTGTAAAATAAAGTAAAATTTTATTATAAATCACAATAACATTTTGCTATGAACCAGAGTAACATGTTTTTTTTTTTTTGATCGGCAAAAATGAAATCTTTATTGATGAAACATACAGGGAGCAATATTACATCAATAAAGAGGAGCTTGGTGCTAAAAAAGCACCAAGCGCCAGCTGGTGAGGAACCAACAAGAGAAAGCAAGAAGGAAGAGCAAGCTAAAGGATAGACTAAAATAAAATGGAACAAAGAAACCAACTGATATACCAGTGACCAACCAACACTAGCAGAGTTTGAGCCAACCAGTGACCAACCAACAATAGTGCCCACCCAGACCAGCAGATGCATAAAACCACAGATGCATACCCAACCATCTGTGTTGTTAATACCACAGATGCATACCCAAACAGCTTCAAGACAGATTTATATCAGCAGATGCAACCCAACATAATAACACAGATGCAGACCAATGGCAATCAGATACAGAATCAGACCAGAATCAGATGCATAACACAGATACAGACCAATGGCAATCAGACCAGAAACAGACCAGCAACAAAACACAGATTCAACATATGTTGCAACCCAACAAGTAACACAGATTCAACATAATGCAACCCCACATAATTACACAGATGCATACCAGCAGCAGACTCAGACCAGGGCTCAGATACAGACCAGTGGCGTAATCAGACCAGAATCAGACCAGCAAACAAAAAGCCAGAAAACAGCCAATACTACACACAGAGACAGATTTGCTTCAGGTTATAAATGACATCGTGCACCGAATAATTAAAACCCTTTAAAGATGTGGCTACCCACAAAGCTACTCTAGCCTTTATTAGTTCTTCCAGAGCATTCCACTCCGGCTGTACCTTGTTAAATAAACAGTCATTTCTACTTCTCCACACTGACCACAAAACTGCTACCGGAATTATTTTCCATACAGCTAGCATCTTCTTCTTCATTCTTATACCTGCCCACGACAAAAGAAGTCCCTCTACTGTTCCAGGACTAACCCATTTGTAATTCCACCAGTTCACTAAATTGGCCCACAATTTCCAGATAAAAGGGCAGTGGAGAAAAACATGGTTAACGGTCTCCAACTCAGCTCTGCAGAACACACAGAGCGCAGAGGTACTTGGACTCAACACTCCAATACGTTGCAAAAATTCAGAGCATTTTATCCTTCCTTTCCACGCTAACCAACTCAAGAATTGGACTTTGGGAGGGGCTAGATTATTCCAAATGCACCTAGTGACTGTCAAATCTACCCCTTGCCTTGCTTCCACCCACATCCAAAGTGATGCAACAGTGAACTCTTCTGACGGGTGAGCTAACCATGAACAAGAGTCTACCACCCCTTCTTGGAGGCTAGGCGCATTCCGCAGAAAATCATTAAGTTTTTGCACTTCCTCCTCTTCCCATGCTAGGAGGGGACGTCTGAAGACCAGATTCCAATCTGAAGCTGACACCTTTCTGTTGAAGAATTCAGCCAACTTCCCATCTTTTTCAACTGATAATGTGAATAATCTGGGAAAAAGCACACTCAGATTTTGGTTGAGGCACCACTTATCATTCCAGAATTGCAGTCTTCTACCATTTCCGACAACTAGCCTGAAATTTTGCAAGAAAAAATCACGCAAGGCAGTGTTGGCTCCAGCCACTGATATTATATCCTTCCATGTGTGCGACATCCATACTGAACTTATAGATAGGGGGCACCATCCGCCTCCTAAACCTCCATACTTATTACATATCACTTTTTTCCACAGCGCTGTCTCCTCCTTGCCATATCTCCACCACCATTTCACTAGTAAGCACTCATTAACCTGGCTTAGGTTTCTCACCCCCAACCCACCTTTAGTTTTACTTAGGCATATTTCCTTCCAGTTAATTAAGTGCACTTTCTTACGAATTTCAGTCCCTCCCCAAAGGAAGTTAGCTTGAATTTTGTGAAGTACTTTTGCAATACCCACTGGCAACTTGAATAGGGAGAGGAAGTAAACTGGCAAGCTTGACAGAACGGATTTGATCAATGTTAGTCTTCCGGCAAAAGAGAGATACCTTCTCTTCCACGAAGCTAGTTTACTCTTAAACTTGTCTATCACAGGTTTCCAAGCAGCCTTTCTCCTCGGATTTGCTCCTAATGGTAGCCCCAGATAACTCATTGGCAACTTTTGACGTAGGCAGTTTAGTTTTTGTGCCAGGACCTGAACAATATCATCCTGCACACCTACCCCACACACCTTACTTTTGTGGAAATTTATTTTGAGTCCAGACATCAACTCAAAGCACCTTAAAATTCTTTTTACGGCAATGACTTCCTCCCACTCCGCTTCACAAAAAATAATGGTATCATCGGCAAACTGCAAGTGTGTAATTTTCAACTCAGTTGGACCTGCAGATACTCCTCTAATCAAACCCACTTCCTTAGCTCTTTCCAAGAGAATGTTCAGACCCTCCGCTACAATATTAAAGAGGAAAGGAGAAAGTGGGTCACCTTGCCTAAGACCTTTCATGGGCGAAAACTCCGAAGTAGGTGAACCATTGACTAGCACTGAGATACGAGCTGTGGATAGGCAAGCCTTCATCCACCCCACCCATTTCTCTCCAAAACCGAAATTTGTCATCATCGAATACAAGAACTCCCAATTTACAGAGTCATATGCCTTTTCAAAATCCAGCTTTATTAACAGGCCTTTCTTTTTTGACCTTTTCCACCAATCCACCACTTCATTGGCAATTAGGACCCCATCTATAATATGCCTTCCGCTCAAAAAAGCAGTTTGAACTTCACTAATAATCTTGGGTAACACTTTCCTCAACCTTCTTGACAAGACTTTAGCTACAATTTTGTATATAGAGCTGATCAAGCTGATTGGCCTATAGTCGCCCAACCCCACAGGGTTTTCCTTCTTAGGAATTAAGGTAATGAATGAACTATTTATTCCTTGAGCTAGCTTTCCATTAGAATGGAATTCATTCATCAATTGCACAAACTCACCTTTCATGACGGCCCAACATTGCTGGATACACTTTAGATTAAAGCCATCCGGCCCCGGCGCTTTATTCCCATCACAATCTTTGACTGCTTCCCAGATTTCTTCCTCAAAAAATTCTGCCTCTAACAGCTCGGCTGACTCAGTTGGACTGATTGAGTCAAAGCCACCTGCTAATCTTGGTCTATACTTCCAATCTTCAGTGAAAAGGTGCTTGAAATGACTTGCCACTGCCTGTTTTATCATCCCAGGCTCATTCTGAATCACACCATTCACAGTAACTGAGTTTAACAAGTTTTTCCTCTGCCTTTTGGTTGCCATTAAATGGAAAAATCTGGTATTTTTGTCCCCATTTTCAGCCCAAACCCTTCTAGATTTTTGGAGCCACAACCACTCCTTCTTCTTACTCAGATCCCACACTAAATTTCTTATTTCTACCCTTCTTTTGATCTCAGCTTCCTGTAGATTCCTTCCTTCAGCTAGTAAATCCCACTCATGCAATTCCTCCTCTGCTTGTTTCAGCTGCTCATCAATATTACCAAAGACTTCAGTATTCCACCTCTTCAAATGGATTTTCAGGTTACCCAATTTTTTCAGAAGCCTGAAGCTAGCCCAACCTCTAACCTGGTATCCTTCCCAACAGTTCTTCACTTCTGATTTAAATTTGGGATGCAAACACCACGCATTAATGAAGCGAAATGGTTTTGGGCCCCAATCCCTCACATCCTCCATAAGGATTACTGGGCAGTGATCTGAGATACACCTAGGCAGTCCCCACTGTTTAAATTTGAACTCTTCCAGCCACCTTGGATCGATTAAAAATCTATCAATTCTACTCCATCTATTTCCATCCATCGCATTACACCAAGTGAACTGCCTGCCTAACATTTGCATATCTACTAGCTCTAATTTTTCAATAAATTCATTAAAATCCTTCATCCCTCTTTCCCTACGAGAGCACCCTTTCCTTTCGCTCATAAATCTGATTTCATTTAGATCACCACCTAAACACCAAGGGCTTGGGAATGATGGATTCAGTGTTTCGAGGGACTTCCAAAGCTGCCTCCTTTTAGACACATCATTGGGTGCATAAACATTGATGATAGTGCAATTAAAAGTATGATGAACCATACCTGATAAAATCATGAAATTCCTGGAGCTACAGCAGTCCTTAAGCTGAAAAGTCTGTGGATTCCACAAGGATAGTAAGCCACCAGCACTTCCTTCTGCACCCACCTCCATGTACTCCATCTCCTCCCACGGCCATAGGGACTTTACAAAATTATCATCTACTGAGCTTCTCTTAGTCTCCTGTAACAGAAGGACATCTACCTTCCTCTCCCGAACTAAGCTCTTTACTTTTGTTCTCTTCTCGGGTCTTCGTAGGCCCCTAATGTTCCATGATAATAAAATCATTAATAATCTACACATTTCCTTCAGTCACCTGCCTTAAGTCCAGACCAGACTTACGGAGCTGCAGCTTCCCCTTCTACTCTCTCCATATCCTTTTCTTCGAGTGCAGTCAACTTACCAATCACCTCCTTCTCCTTACCTTCGAAATCCAATCCCAAGATTTTCCCAACTTCCATTGTAGCTTGGGCTTCATTTAATAGCTTATTTCTCCTCCTGGTGTTGAGGCTGTGCTCTACTGACATTGATATAGCTGCTGCAGCTGCTCTGAAAATAGCTCCTTTCTTGAAGCAGTTACCACTCACCACTCTTTTTTTCTTGAAGCAGTTACCACTCACCACTCTTTTTTTCTTGCTCTGGTTGCTGTGTGGTTTTGCCTTATTTTGCCGATTGCCACCATCCTTATAGCATCTGTTTACCACTGCTGGAATGGGCTTTCCTTGCCATACTGGGTTGACTTGACCTGCTACTCTGCACTTGGCTTCTTGTTGAACAAGGGGCCTCAGTTGGGTTTGGGCTACACATGCACTTAAATTTGAAGACTCAGTGATGGGCCTATTCTCCTGTACCCCCACCTGAAGCCCACCCAGCACCACCTCTAAGTTTAGTTGAGGCCTTAAACTCTCTGGCCCACTTATGCTTCTGATAAACCCAGATGTACATACAAGGTTTTCCAACATTTGAATTTCATTTCTTGGGTCTGCCGTAGTCACCAACCTGTCCTCCATACCAGCTCCTCTGACATTTTGATTTCCCATGTTATCCTCTGTTTCTTTTACAGCTGATACAGATAGGCACTCATTACCTCCATCTTTTTCCCCTGCTTCGCAGTCCACCATAACCTGTTCGGCAGCAGCTCTCTCAACATTTCTGCTCAGCTTCTCCTTCCTCGTGTGTTCATCTTCATGCTCCTCCTTGTCTGGCTGTCCATTTTGTGACAGTTGATCAACTTCATGTTGGCCCATCGAACCAGAGTAACATGTTATAATCAAACAGAGTAACATATTACTGTTTACATCAATTTTGACGATAATATATATATATGTATATATAATATTTAAGAATTTCATAGTCAACATAGATCTTGTTTGATAGATCTTAATAAGAGAATTCTAGAAATACTAATTTTATTAAAAAATGACATTTAGAACAAAAGTTATATTATTTTAAAGTTTAATATACTGGGAGTGTCTGTTTGGGCTTTTTTGAGCCAATTTATAGTTTCTACCTTTCGAAAAGTTATTTTGGACTGTTTGGCTAAACTTATTTCAAACAGTTTCTGATTCTAACAACTTATTTTAACTCAAAAAAGCTGAATTTGAAAAGCTGCCCACCCTTACTTCTGATTATCAGCTTCTGCTGTGGACATGTTAACTTTTTTTTTTTTTGAAACTGAGGTGTCCAGCTTCTACCGCTGGGCTGCGTCCACCGACTAATCCTCAGGGGGAGCAATCACAGCATACTACCGCCGCGGCTCCCCGCTTAAATCCCAAAGTGTCCCAGAGGGGAATCGAACCAGTGACCGTGCGCCTAACCCACACAATCACGTCTTCGCCCTTACCACTGGGCCACCTAGGGGGTGGGTGTGGACATGTTAATTTACGGTTATACTCTTGGATTTTTTTATTTTTTATTTTTTAAAAATAGAAAAAGACCCAAATGGACTATAGATTATTATTATTATTATTATTTATGAGAAATGTAGACAAGTAGTGAATAATAAAAAATAAAAGTTAATTGAAAAAGTTATTTCAGAACTTATTTAACAAACATTACTCAGGAACTTGAATTTATAATTCAACAATTACACTAAACAGATTAACAGTTTCTGATTAAAGTTATAATTTATAATCTGTTAAGTTATAATTTATAATTTGTTTTAACAGTTACACCAAACGGGACCATTGTTGATTGCTATTTATTGAGGAATTCATGTTTGGGTACGAGCTTGTAGGACAAGAAGTAGCAGAGTCAGTGTTGAGAGAGTGTATTGTGTTCATCATCATGATCACTCATGGTGTTTTTGTGGTGGTGCGGCGGTGGTTATTAGTGCTTATAGTAGTGCTGCTGCCACTGTGTTATGGTGGCATAGTAAGCATTTTTGGTCATAAACTTGATGATGTTTACATGCAGTTGAAGCAGTTAAACAAGCCTGCTTTTAAATACATCAAGGTCCTCGCTCCAACACCCTTTTCTCTCTCTCTCTCTCTCTCTCTCTCTCTATATATATATATATATATATATATTTGCATGTTTTTGTATGTATGTATGTATGTATGTATTGATTTTCCATTACTGTTTTGTTGTAAAAAAAAAAAAAAAACAGAGTCCAGATGGAGATATAATTGACTGTCTCCATGTCTCTCATCAGCCAGCGTTTGACCATCCTTTACTTAAGAACCACACCATTCTGGTTACCTCTCTCCCTCACTGTGTGCGCGTTGGTTTCTAATGATGTAGTAAAAAAAAAAAGGTAAAATTCACTTTACATCCTGTGGTATTGCTCCAGAACATTTTACCCTTCTATTTTTAAAAAATATGCAAATGCCTTTCATGTGGTTTTAGACCAAAATGTATAATTAACACTGTTAACAAAAAATGCAAAAGAACTTCTTTATCCTCATTTCTGTAACAGTGTATTTCTCCTTTCTTCTTCTATTAACAAAAAAAAAAAAAAAAATACAATCACCATTTATGTATTCAACAGAAGCACCAAAATTAATTTTAATGGAAATCTTATTGTATTTTTATATTTAATTGAATCAAAAATATTTCTGCATTGAATTTTGATGGAAGTAGCATCAAAATTTAAACTATAAATATATACATACATATATATATATATATATATATATATATATATATATATATATATATATATATTTATGAAAAATAACAGGTGAAAGATTTATTGTTGGTAGTGGTGAAGGTTTTAATTGTTGTTGCGTATTTGTGAATTAATGAAGCTGCAAATCAGTGGAGGGGAGGTCCTGTTTAATTGAATCTTTAAATCTGTCTTATCTCTTTCTAGAATATGTGCAATATTACTTCTCAATTACCACCATTAACTCAATATTGCAACTGTCCACGTCTTTATTCTGTTGATGCAAATAAACAAAAAATCGATATGAACAAATCATGGATTTGAGATGGAGAGAGTTGGCAGTGATTAGTGTGAGAGAAAATGGTTGGATGTGAGAGAGGGAGGGGGTTGGGGAAGGGGGAAGTGGATGGGGAGTTGAGTGTATTAGGGTTTGGGTTTGAGTTTTGAAGTAAGGAGAAGATGAAGAAAATGAAGAAAGGGCAAATTTGACCTTTTATAATAGAATTTGACATCGATTTTTGTATCTGCTCTCAAAGTTGGCACTCCTTCTGTAGGGAGGTTAAATGGAAGATGATCAAAGCCACTTGGGGCCTTTTCTGCCATTTTTAAATGATAGGGGGGTGTTTTAAAGTCAAACCGCAAGGGGATAAAATGAATTTTTCCTAAAAGTCAAAAAAACCTATAGCTGTGGTAAAATCGATTGTTAAGTACAAGCAATAATGCTACATTTATCATTTTTTTTATCAATGATATTAGGAATTTAAAAAAAAAAAATATTAAGTAGAAAAGCACATCTATAAATCATAATATTTCAAATATGATATCTCACCAATTTTAAATTTATACCATCCATCTCATATTCAAGATAAAATTCAAAACACAATTTCATGGTGCATAACATTTTTCCCTTTAATACCACGTTTAGTGTATCATATCATATGTGAACAGTGTATTAGAGAAAATTATGAGCAGTGAGACTCATTACATCAATATTAATAAGTTGACAAATTGAATAGGTTTAGTAATACATTTTTCCCTACACTGGACTGCCAAAAAGGTTTAGTAATACATGTATAGTTTTATTCAAAAGTTTTGGATTATAACAAATTGAATCGGTGAAACAAAAAAATTAATTTTGGGATTTACATTAGAGGTAAAAATAGCAATCAAATTTATACAATTTTTTTCAGTCTTTTAGAAAGAAAATATCATACAAACTAAATAAATTTTATAATATTTTTTTGTCTAATTCATATGTCATGCAATAATGAATTTTAAAAACTGAAGCATAATCTATTTTAATTATATTATAAGTCCACATCAGTGAGTAAAAAAAATTTGAGTTTTATTGACTATTTTATTGTAGCTATGGTATTAATGTCCTAATATTTTGTTTTTTTGGTTGCAATTTGATTAGTTTGAATTAATTTTGTCAATATGATGGTAAATATATAAAATTTGGGAAATATAACAATGTACACCTCTAAAAAAATGCACATCATAAGAAAAGTTAAAATTTTTGTGGTGAAAGGTGTAATATGTACCCCTTAAGTCGAGTTATGATTGACCAAGTTATTTTTTTTGATAAAAGTTATATTTTTTGTGAATAACAAAATGTTATAATTTTTGTATGTAAGGTATGCACTACTTTTTGATGCACATAATAACCTGTCGTATTAAATTTACATGGTCTCCTATAAGTTTTAATATTGGGTGCACATGATAACTTGTGTGGAACTAAAAAAATTGACATGACTTTAATAACATGCCAAATGACCCACTCATTCAAACCCCTGGCTATAGCTGGGCATATGAGTTAAAAAAAAAAAAGAAGTGATATATAGCATAAGTGAAGGACCAGATATATGTAACTTTTTTTTTTTAATCAATAAGATATACACAATATTATCTGTATTTGTGGAGAAATTATTTATTATGTGACTCGAATTTGCACCAGCAGGGCGGCTCAACTATTTGTGGCGGTATCAAGCGAAAGGCAATCTGATATTTATTTAAATTTAAATAAAAATTAATCAAATTTTCTAATAGTAAATTTTTTATATAAACTTAATTTTCATTGTTTTTGAAAAATGCTAAATTACTAATTAAGTTTTTACAATAAAAGTTTTCTGACATATTTTTTCAATTGATAATATGTTTAGTCCACTTGCTAAATAAGTTTTTGCAATCAACTTTAGAGAGAAGACGTTAGGTTTCTAACACATGACAATTTTTGGGGTCAAAATATAAATTTCATTTAATCTAGAATATTTTAGTACATATGTCTTTTACATATTTGATTAAGGACAAATATGGAATGATTTGAGCACGTGAGACCTTGTTAACTTTATTTTTAAACTCGAAGAAATAAAATAAATAAATAAAAAAAGATTCGCTCATTAGACCTTTTGTTAAAACCTTGAGATCTTTTTACTGAATCAAGTTCCCCTACTTGTATTTCTTACTTGCAGGGTTATTGGGCCCATTTTTAGGCACAATTTTGATAATCCGAACCGTTTATATTTTAAGATTTGTTTAGTATATCATATCTGTAAAAAATCAAGTTGATCGGATATCAGAAAGTATGTGTTCCGAAAATTGTTTATTAAATTCTTTAAAAAAATAGTTTTAGTTCGAGTTTTCTGAACACATACTTTCTGATATCCGATCAACTTGATTTTTTACAGGTATGATATACTGAACAAATCTTAAAATATGAACGGTTCGAATTATCAAAATTAGGCCTAAAAGTGGGCCCAATGGCCTTGTAAATAAGAAATATAAGGAAGAAATGTAAGGAGGGGATCTTGATTCCTTTTTACTGCCTAATGGACAGACCACCTCACCAATTCAGACACTAACAAGTCTTACAATTAGAGTTAAAATTTACCCATTTTTAATATTTTTGTTTCTCAAATCTGTTCCAGATATTAACTACAAGAGCCTTACCGTTTGGGCTAAAGCATACCCATTTCTAATGGAGTGTTTTGTGCCAATAATAGATGAGGCCAAGTTGCGTCCGGATCCTCTAGAGTGTAAACCCTCAAGTGATCTCTAGAGTGATTCATCCAATGGTGGAAATTAAATCTCACCAAAACGACGTCGTTTTGGTGAGTAATTTGAAAAAAAAAAAAAAAGGAAGAAAAAGAAGCCAGCCATTGTTCCACTGCTGATCTCTGCTTTGTTGGTGGTTGTTTCTCGTTCCTCTTCCTTCTCCTCCTCCGCTGCCTAGTGAGAAGAAGCCAGCCATTGTTCCACCTTTAAACCTGTCACAAACCTCAGTTGTGACTGACAATCCATAGCAGAAGCCAAACTACTACCTAGATTCCAACCTAGTGGTGAAATGGGTGTTCTTCAATTTTGAATTTTTTTTTAATTCTCTCTCTTTCTCTCTCTCTCTCTGAAGAGATTGCTAATTGTTGATGATGGTGGTGGGGATTATTGCAGCTTTTTTCTCGGAGATTTTTGGGACAAGAAAACCCTCAAGTGATCTCTTGATATACAGTTCCTTCAAAAGTGAGAATTGCTAGCTAAGTTGGAGGCGAGAAGAGGAGCGGCGGCCTGCCGACGGCATGAGAAGGAAAGAAGAAGGAAGAGGAAGAAGAGAGAGAGGTGGAAAGGGGCCAGATTAATTGCTTTTCATTTTATGTTTCAAACAAAAATAAATTGAGTCATCAATTTGTTTGACATCAAACCCAGATTTGAAAAATTGAAATCAAATCCGCAGAAAAATGAAAAGCTTGGTGGCAAACTCTTGGTTTCCTGCTCAACCCCTCCTCTCTCTCATCCTCCTCCTCCTCTCTCTCTCACTTACAGTTTCGTTCTGAAACTGAAACTGAATGAAGATTTTTTTTTTTTTTTTGAATTTCATTAAGAGGAATTGATCTCAGCTCTTGGTTACTCAAGTGGGACAGGTGTCGCACCACATTGAACCACTCTAGAGATCACTTCAGGAAAAAAAACTCCAGAGGATTTGAACGCGGCCAAGTTACCACCCCGAAGGGTTATTTGAAGGGAACAAGGAATCCATTCCAAACTCCAATGAAGGAATATCAAAGTCAATTACTCAGCTATGGCACTTAAATGGAAGGTGCCGAGAAGAAACTATTCCCATTAGAAGAACAAAAATGAAGGAAATACTCAGAGCAAGCTCTATCAAGAGTTTTGGAAAGAAGCAGTATGCAGGAATGACAACGGGGTGGGGCGGGGCGGGGCCGGGGATCACCTTTTCCGTCCCCGATCCCCGATGGCAGAACTCCCATTCGTCCCCGTCCCCATCCCCGACGGGGAACCCACCACCACCCCCACCCCCATCCCCACCCCCGCCCCCTACGGGGATCGGGTTTCCCCGACCCCGAAAATCCCCGGCCAAAACAACAACATCAACATCTCAGTGAGCTCAAAAAGCAACATTAAGAAGATAAAAAAAAAAAAAAAAAAAAAAAAACTGTCATAGATATATATATATATATATATATATATATATATATACATATAACAATCATCAAAAAAAATTAATCATAGATATATATATATATATACAGATATATATATATATATATACACAACAATCAGATCTGTTCTTCTTCATCAGATATATATACAGATTTGTTCTTCTTCTTTAGATTTTCAGATCTTCAGATCTTCAGATTTAATAACAAATAACAAATACCTAAACACACCCAGATCTTCAGATTTAAACACACCCGTGAGCATCGCAGCAGAGAGAGGGAGAGAGGCCGAGAGAAGAGAGGGAGGAGTGACGCCGTGAGGGAGAGAGGAGGAGTGGCCGACGCCGACGCCGGCGCCATCGCCATCGCCGTGAGCATCGCAGCAGAGAGAGGGAGAGCATCGCCTAGAGAAGAGAGTATGAGTGGGAGAGAGGAGTGAAATGAAATGAAATAACCTAAACACATATACTATATATATTCGGGGTTATATACGGGGTGTACTCGGGCCGGGGTCGGGGCGGGGCCGGGGTTGGGAAATCTATCCCCGTCCCTGGCCCAAAAATGATCGGGGATTTATTTTTTAATACCATCCCTGGCCCGTGGGGAGTTTTTTTGGGGGAAAAACCGTTCCATTCAGGGTTGGGGGGTCAGGTCCCCGTCGGGTCGGTTTCAAATTGCCATCCCTAACAGTATGGATCCATCCTGAACCAACAATGTCTACGCAATCTGAACCCATCAATCTAAGTACTCACCCGGTATAGCCACTACCACATACAGTCTTTGTGCATGCATGTATGTATGTATATAGTTAAATATGATAAACAAATGAGAGAATGAGTGAATATATATTAAATTAAATAATATACATATGAATATAAGGTCCTTTATATAGTGGGTAGTTCCTCTGAAATCCAATGAACAACGATTACTTAGGATTAGCTTGCGAATTTGTGGCACCGTAGTAGAATCATTACCAATGGCATGTTGTGCGGTGATGGAGGGAGTAGGGTGCAAATCACTTATGGTGATTCACAAAAATAAACACAAGAGATAGGATTTATAATCAAAAAAAATTTATTTCACTCATATATTTGAGATTACAATGGAAAGGAGATACACACTCTTACTCTCTAACTCTCTTCTTTCTCCCACACTTTAATCTGTACGATACATAGGCTATTTATAGATAAACTAGACAATGTAAAACCATTAAATGCAAATACAGCTAAGACTATAAATTTCAAATGGTTGCCGCCATTGTTGAACCCTTGATTTCAACTTCCATGCTCCTACTCTTAGTTAGGCCAATGGAAGAAGAAAATTCTCATTTAGATTGACGGTGAATCAAGATTACTTCACAACATGTGGGAGAAGGCGTAAGTATGGTAATACAAATAACCTATCTATAGTAACAGAATGAAATTGAATCTAACTAAATCAAATCCTCTACAAATGGAATTATATATATAATATAGTATACATATATTAATATCTAATATATATATATAGAATATATTCTAACATCCCCCTTTAAACTCAAGGTGGTTGAGTGGACAACAACTTGATAAAGCATGAAAACGTCAAGGTGAATGTGTTTTGGTGAAGATATTAGCAGTTTGATCAATAGAAGAAACAGAACGAAGGCGAATAGTACCACGAACAACATGTTCACGAATAAAGTGACAATCGATCTGAATGTGTTTGGTATGATCATGAAACACATCATTGTGAGTAGGGCTGTTCACAGGTCAAGTTGGATCGGGTTTACAAAAAACAGTCACTCGATCCGACCATATCAGATCAAAAAAAGCTCACCCTTTATCGACTGATGTATGCGTCGAAACTGTAGAACTCGATTTGATTAGTGTCGTGGTTGGATCGGACGAAACAGAACTATATCAAACGAGCAAAAGAAAAAAAAAAAGACAAAGGAAAAGACAATTGTATATCTAACTTTGGCCACTATGTGTTGTATGATCCCAAAATATTGGTTTTCCGTTTTTCCATTCCATTTTAAACCTTAGTACATACAAACATCTATGTATATATATATTTACATACATAAATCTTTGAGAAGAGCAGAGGAAACAAACTATATAAAAAAAAAAAAGAATGACAAAGACTTGTATTATATAGATTTGTGATCTGTAATAATTTATATACAATAGTTGCCATTACTCGCTTCATTTTTTCAGCGGCTACCACTGTCCCCTCTTGCAACAATATCTTCTTCGTTTGAGCCCAGTAGCCGTAGATGTAAATTAGAACTTCGATCTCCGTGCGTAAGAGAATGAGAGACGGTGAGAGTAGAGAGACGTTTAGAGTTCTAGAGCTCATATGTCGTCATTCATTTAGGTATCTGAGAGAGAAATGGAAGATCAATCAGTGATAAATTGAATAGATAAATAGAGAGAGAGAGAGAGAGAAAGTGGGGTGCAGTTGGGTTTTGAGAGAGATAGTGGAAGAGTTAATGATGAATTGAGAGAGAGAGAGAGAGAGAGAGAGAGAGTGAGTGAGTGTAAGAAGTGTATTATTGAATTGAATAGAGAAAGAGACAGAAAAAATAGGTCCGCCCGCGGTTATAGCACTGCCGCCCGCGAGGGTTCGATATAAACAGACCGCGAAATGTTTTCTTCTCCTGTGCGTCTGTTCCTCCTCCTCTACGTATGGGGTTCATAATCTCTTCATCTCCCATCTTGATTTCGTGTTTTAGTTTGTTGATTTTAGTTTTATTTTTGGTTTCAAGCCAAGGCCGGCCCTAGGTTAAGGCCATTGAGGCCAATGCCTAGGGCCCCAAAAATTAAGTCCAAAAAAAGACTTTCAAATTTATTATTTTATATTATATCAAAATTTAGGTCATTTTAAAATGTTTCAAAAGTTTTATTTGGCCCAATCGATAAAAAGTCCAGTTAAAAAATATTTATAAGTGTTAGTTGTTAGCCTAATTAAAAAAATAAAATATAAAATATATGTATATGTCTGTGGGGCCTATTTTTCTTTCTTTTCTTTTTATGGCCAAATTATGTGTTTTTTTAGTAGTTTTTAAATATTTTACGTAATTTTATTTATTTATTTTGTAGATACATCTAATTTAGATACACTTAAAAATTATAATATTTGTGCTTTTTTTAAAAAAACAAAAAAAAAAGTTGCCAAATACAAAATATATAAAAAAAATATATGAATTGCAAACTCAAATAATTATTTTTCAAAATTCTAAACCAAATAAGGTGATTTTTATTTTTATTTTTATGAATATCTAAAAGGCCTTGAAAAATTATTTCGGCTTAAACTCCCGAAAACTCAAGGCCGGTCCTGTTTCAAGCCCTTGGTTTTTTGCCCTCTTGTGTCTCCCTCATGTGTTAATCACTTCTTGCTTATTTACTCCACGATTTCTTCTAGTTTTTTATTCTATTTCGGATTTGTTTCTTGAATCCTAGAATCATTTTTATTGTTTTTGATTTGTGTTGAGGGTTTGTGCTTCTTGCAATTTATTTTCATCAAATTCATGGTAGATGGTGAAATTCTTCTAAAGTTTGTGCTTCTTGTGTGTTTTCTATTTCCATCTTCATGTTTGGTCGAAAATTCCTTCTTGATTTCTTGGTTCTTTGGTATTTTTTTTTTCTTCTTGTTCTTCATCTTCTCTTCATAAAAAATTAAAATTTTAAAAAAAAAATTTGGGTTCTTTTCATGGCTCAATCTTCAAGGAACAGAAGTAAGAAAAATGTGCATAAGGCCAAATTTAAACATGTTCTTTTTCATTCAAAAGATCACGAAGCTTTGTTTCACAATCGTTTTGACTCTTGGACTGTTCTGATTGAACACAATGTTGAGCCGAACACATTTGATGATATTCACATCGGGGGGTGGTTTAATTCCATAGGAAATGCTCGGGTTTTGGCATTTGAGGGTATTGTAAATCGCTCATGGGTGCGTGAATTTTATTGTAACTTTCACTCTCTTGGTGTTGATGATTCCGCATTTACCACCTATGTTTCGGGCAATTACTACACCTTCTCTGCTAATTTCTTTTCAGAGTATATTAATTTTGACCGAGAAAAGATACGGATCATGAAAAAAATTTCATGAAACTGATCATGAAAAATTTATGACTCTTAGATTACCTTGATTAGTGTGTGCTATTTTATTTTAAGTGTAATCCAAGGGTCATAAATCATGATCATTTTCATGAAAAAATTTTCATAATACCTAGCATTGCTCATTTTGACCGCCCTGCTATGTGCATTTATCTAGTTGATAGGCATGTCTCTCCTGATCTTATTGATTTTGATGAGGTTGGTCACACATTATTAGGAGTGCCTCATGTTTGGGTTCCCAGTATTCTTCTGTCTCATCGAGATCTCATTCTTGCTTTTCGCCTTCTCAATCTTATTGTCTCCACAAATGTCACACCCACCTGTCATTTATCTGATATTTCACGAGATCTTGTTTTCTTCCGGTACATGTTTGCTATATTTTCCGCTAAGAAAAATCTGGGTCTACCTTATGGTTCCCTTCTCACTACATTTTTTGCTACAAATGGCACATCCTATGATGATGATGATGATGACATTGTTGACCTTGGCAATCCTATTTCCAAATGGACTATCAATCTTAGCAATGCTTAAGTAAGGGGGAGAGCAGCAAGAGCTCATGATCGACATGGTGGACATGCGGAAAATGTGGCTGCTGCTGGAGTAGCAGTTGAGGAGGGGGAGTTCTCTTTTCAGGAGCAGCTTGATCAAATTCATGCTTCTCAGATTGCTTTTCAGGAAAAAAATGCGTGGTCGTTTGGATCGGATAGATGAGCATTTTGATAGTCTAGATCAGTCCACTGCCCATCTCACAGCACAGTTCCAGGAGTTTTTCACTTTGTTTCGTCCTCCACCACCGCCGTCCTGATTTAGTGCTTGGCAACTTGGCTCTGCAACCCCAGAAGTTTTGGCTTTGCAACCCGCGAAGGAGGTCGCGCCTGCGACCCCCATGACCGTGGCTGCGATGGTCTTTTGACCTGGCTTATTTAAGGCTCACATGGCTGGTTTATTTGGTATCTCTCACACCCATTTTCTGTGTACTCTCTCCTAAGCTTTTTCGAGTGTTTTTATCTTTTGAGAGATCTTTTTAAGAGTGAAAAAAAAAATTTGTAGAGAGATTTTGTTGTGTGTTTGAGAGTTAACGTTGTAGTGAGGATTTGCTTGTAATGCTCTCTTCTGCTTGATGATTTATTAGCATCTAAGAACCTCAAGCTAATCATCAAGTTGTTTTAAGTCCTACACCTTTCAATTGTGAACCTTCTCGGTGGATTCCGAGATTATAAGCTTCAGTGGATTCCGGAGTCATTGGTGGTGTCGTGAGATTCGACAAACCTTCTTGGTAGATTCCAAAATTATAGGCTGAGGTGGATTCCAAAGCCATTTGATGTTGTGGTGATTCAATAACTGTTGCGGAGATCTAGTGGAGGAAGAAGAGTGACTCGTAAGTTGAACAAACAAGTGAGCCCAGAGTGGCCTTTGTGAGATATTTCTTGTACTCTTTTCTTTCATAGTGGATTGTTCGCTTGGCTGAGGACTTGTGATTTTTTTTTATCACAAATTGGTGTATTTCAATTGTGATTTTTCTACGTAAAAAAAATCTTTTGTGTGGCGAATTGAATTTTCTCTTGCTTACTCTTTTATCTACATTGATCGTCATGGTATAATTTTTAATTTGGATTGCCTAAATTGACAATCACTTATCACGGGACAAATTTAGATTTTCAAAAAGATTTTTCGATAAAGCAGGTTTTTCAACCCCACATAGATAAAGTGCCCAATTATACGTAAAACAGTGTTTGGCTAATCAAATAATTGTAATTATAATTGGATTAGTGACAGAGATACATATATATATATATATATATATTTATTTTTTTTTGAGAAAAGACCGTCAAGTTTTTTGATGACTATATGATCTATTCATGGGACTACAATTTTCCTATTAATTTGATTTTCTACATAAGTGATCTATTTGGAAGACTTCGCAAGGTAAACAGTTTGGATTATTGATATGGGTTTGTGATTAGTTGGGAAAGTCAACTAGAGAGAATTTCAACCCTTGTTTGTTTGTTTGTTTTTTTCCCCTTATTATTTTGGTATTATTTTTTATTTTTTTCTATTTATGATTTTTATTTATATTATTTTGGAGTTGTTTTAGCATGCAATAGGTTTTGTTCAAGGAGATGAGTATTATGGAACAAAGGCAACCATGAATGTTTGGAAACCCAGAGTCCAGCAACCAAGGAATTTAGCTTGACCCAGCTCTGAATCACGGCAGGTTCTTATCCTTCAGATCTCAACAGTGTTGAAGCTGGTTGGCAGGTACACTTTCACATTAATTTGATTATATTGTAGATTTTCTTGTTATTCTTCCCATTTCTTTCAATAATGAAAAATGCTACATATAATCTAATCTATTACTACGTTTCCTACTTTCATTAAAGTCTTATTTTGGTCCATTCACTTTTACCAAAGTTCTACTTTTTATTTAGAGAAAGTACAGCTGTAATTCCTATATTTTAGTCTTTGTGTCATTTTGATCTTTATAATTTCAATTAGTTCGATTTTGATGTTACGATTTTGTCTAAATTTTGTCCAATTAATTACAATTGTTAGTTTTTTTCTTGTTATTTTTATTTTTTGTATAAAAATTGTTTACATGAGTGGCACGTATCATGTTTTATAAACAAAATTATAAATTTATTTAACTTAGTGAGTTAATCTTAACTAGGAATGGCAACGGGGCGGGGCGGGGCCGGGGATCACACTCCCCAACCCCGATCCCCGATGGTAAAAATATCCCTGTCCCCGGCCCCGATCCCCGACGGGGAACCTATCACCGTCCCCATCCCCGCCCCCTAACGGTGATCGGGTTTCCCCGACCCCGAAAATTCCCCGGCCCAATCTGTTTCAACATCTTCAACAACTTTCAACATCAACAAAATCAAACATCATCAACAAAATCATCAATAAGTAGTGACGAAATTATCATCAACAACAACACTGTGAGCATAAAAAAAAAAATTAAAAAAAAAAAAGACAAATAAAGATACACACAGATCTGAGTGTACATCATCATCAATCAACACAGATCTGAGATTTGTATGTGATCAAATAGCTCTGACATCGGCGATGGTGACTGTGACGAACGACGGAGGTCGGTGGCCATGGACGACGAAGGTCGGCGACGGTGATTGTGACGAACAACAGAGAAGGACGGCGGTGTGAGGCGACAGAGACGGTGGCACTAAGGAGGGGGAGATGTGAGAGAGAGACTTTGAGTGAGTGAGAGGGAGAGAGAGAACAAAGACGGTGAGGAAAAGAAAAGAGAGATCAGAGGCTGTGAGTGAGAGAGAGAGAGAGAGAGAGAGAGAGAGTAGAGGGAAGAGAGAGAGTGTGTAGATGTTAAATGAAATAGAGAAAGACAGACTCAATATATATTATATAGAATAGAAAGTATATATATTATATAGAATAGAAAGACAGACTCAGTATATATTATATATCTATATAATAAGGCACAAAGGTTTTTGAAAAATGTATCAAAACGTATGTGAGATACATTTTGATCCAATGGCTGAGATGAATTCTAAGAATATATTAACGGTTGAGATCAATAGATCTCCCCCGACGACTTCTCTCCTAAGCATCATTGTCTTTCCCACATACCCATGTCTGCCTCCCCACCTTCCCTTTCTATCTCTCTCTCCCTCTCCCTCTCTGTTCTTGAATACATCTCTCTTTCACAGATACATCTCTCTCTGTTTGGGATAATCATTGTTCATTATCCATAAGTTTTAGGTTTTGGATTGAGGTTTCAATAATGGTTGCTGAGGACTCAGATTGCTTTACCCAATTTGTTTCGGAAACACTAGAGACAGATTCACTTGGGGGTGAAGCAAAAAGTGTCGAAATTGGACTCAAACAGAGCGAAGCTGAACTTGGTTCGGGGAAGAAGATGAAGATGAGGGCTGAAATCAACATGTCAGCGCCTTTTGAGTCTGTGAATGAGGCAGCAAGTCGATTCGGTGGAATCGGTTTCTGAAAACCCAATTCCCACAAGCCCTCTGAATCTTCTGAGGTCTGCTCTCTCTCTCTCTCTCTCTCTCTCTCTCTCCAAGCAAAGTTTATTAATGTTTTTGCTTTAGAATTTTATTTTAACCTGTTTCACAGATACATCTCTCTTTGTTTGGGATAATCATTGTTCATTATCCACAAGTTTTAGGTTTTGGATTGAGGTTTCAATGGTTCAATGATAGCACTGCTCTGACTTAGCTTTTTGTACTGATCTGCCACTTTCTATATATTACTTTTTATAATATAGTTTTCTTTTTGGTTGGTTGCTTCGACTGACTCAAAATTTAACTCAAATCTAACCTAACTTTCTGAAGAGGTATTCTCGACCATAGATACAAGCAATCAAATGTGACCAAATAATATTAATATATCAAGTGACAGTAAGGTTAGACATTCATAATACACTATAGAATGATTCAATATATATATTGTTGGACCATTTTAATATCTTATATTTATTTATTGATTTATCTTTTTCATTAATGGGGTTTTATTACTTTGGTAACCTCTTGGTCATAAATAGAGGTTTAATAGAATTTATGAACTTGGTTAATGGTCATTATTTTGATGTAACCATTTTCTTGTTTAATGGTCATTATTTTTGGTGTAACTGTAAGGTCCTTATAGCCTATATATATAGTCTACTCTTTTCTATCTATAGAGATAAGCTATTTTCTATACAAGAGAGATTACTAGCAAAGAAGGGTGTTTTATTAGTGGAGCTTTGGGTTCACCATCTTGTGCAGAGTTGGCCTGAACCATACGACAAGTGGTCGGGCTGTTGTATCCTGGAGGGGACAAGTCATAGTATTGTGACTGCTGCATCGGTATTTGGATTCTTCCTACCGCAGTGGGCTTGATCTCCTTAAAGAAAACGAGATATCCGTGCCTCAGCCTGATCTATTTGTATCTCATTTTCTTTGCATCATTTATCAATAATATAGTTTAGTTTCTGGTATTTTCTCCAACAATTTTAAGGAGATCAAACATGGAACAAGTACCAGAAAAAACCAATGATGGAATTGGAGATCTCAACAAACCTTTCAAGTTCAAAGGAGTTCATTTTAAGAGGTGGAAAGGAAAAGTTTTTTTTACCTTAGCCTTTTGAAAGTTGCATATGTTCTTACAGAAAAGAATCCGAACAAAATCCCAACCGAAGAGATGAATGACGAAGACTATGAGGCACATGAAGCAAAAGTGGCTTCTTATAATACAGATGAGTATAAATGTCGCTTTTATCTCTTAAATTGCCTTGCTGATCAATTTTATGATTACTATGACACCACTTACATGTTGTCTTCTATTAATTTATGGCATGCTCGCTTGTGTCATATAAATAGTAAATATGTGGGAATCATGAGTAGTTTAGAATTAATTCCTAAAGTGACAAAAAATTTTGAGAAATGTGAAGTTTGCAGTAAAGCAAAAATTACTAAGAGGCCTCATAAAAGTGTTGAAAAAAATACCGAATTGCTAGAATTATTTCATACTGATTTGTGTGAGTTTGAAGGAATTTTAACTCGGGGTGGTAACCGATATTTTATCACTTTTATTGATGATTTTTCAAAATATACAAACGTATATTTATTAAAAAATAAAAGTGATGCTTTTGAGAAATTTAAAGAATTCCTTCTTGAAGTGGAAAATCAATTCGGTAAAAAGATTAAAAGAATTAGAAGTGATAGAGGCCGGGAGTATGAATCTCTAGGATTCAACTCTTTTGTTCAGTCATTGGGAATTATTCATGAGACTACTCCACCATATTCACCTTCATCAAATGGCGTAGCTGAAAGAAAAAATAGAACGTTAATTGACTTGACGAATGCTATGCTTATTGATTCAGGTACTCCCTCAAATTTTTGGGGTGAGGCTATTTTGACAGCTTGCCATGTGATAAATAGAGTGCCACACAAAAAGACTAAAATTGTCCCTTATGAGTTGTGGCGAGGGCATAAACCAAATTTAGGTTATTTGAGGGTTTGGGGTTGTTTAGCTTTTGTGAGGCTTGCAGATCCTAAACGACCTAAATTGGGTGAACGAGCTACCACTTGTGCTTTTCTTGGATATGCGTTGCATAGTACAGCTTATAGATTTTTTGATATGGAAAATAATATTATTTTTGAATCAGGTGATGCTATTTTTCATGAAAATAAATTTCCTTTCAAATCTAGAAATAGCGGGGGTCAAATAATATCTGAAAATATTTTATCTATGCCTAGCTCTTCTACTCCTTCTCAAGTTTTTCAAGAAAAAGAAAATTTTCAAATTCAACCAAGAAGAAGTAAACGAGCTAGAGTTGAAAAAGATTTTGGCCCTGACTATTATCTTTACAATGTGGAAGAAATTCCTCATACGGTACAAGAAGCTTTATTATCACCTGATGCTATTTTCTGGAGAGAGGCTGTAAATGATGAGATAGACTCACTACTTTCAAATAAAACATGGAAGTTAGTGGATTTACCTCCAGGTTGTAAAACTATTGGATGTAAATGGGTCCTTCGTAAAAAACTTAAACCTGATGGAACTATAGATAAATATAAAGCGAGGCTTGTCGCTAAAGGTTTTAAGCAACAAGTTGATCTTGATTTCTTTGATACTTTTTCTCCGGTTACTAGAGTAACATCCATTAGACTGTTGATTGCAGTGGCTGCAATTCATGATTTAAAAATTCATCAAATGGATGTAAAAACAGCATTTTTAAATGGAGATCTAAATGAGGAGATTTACATGGACCAACCTGAAGGCTTTGTGGAGCCTGGCCAAGAAAGCAAAGTGTGTAAGCTAACTAAATCCCTTTATGGTTTAAAACAAGCTCCTAAACAGTGGCATGAGAAATTTGATTCCTGCATGCTTGAGAATGGCTATAAGACTAATGAATGTGATAAGTGCATATATTATAAAACTTGTGAGAATGCACATGTGATTATTAGTCTATATGTGGATGATCTACTTATCTTTGGCTCTAATTTGCATATTATAAATGAGACTAAAAATATGCTTAATAGCCACTTTGATATGAAAGATCTTGGTGAAGCTAATTTTATTTTGGGAATTAAAGTTACCAAGACTGAGGATGGCATTTTTCTTGATCAGTCGCATTATGTTGAGAAAATGTTAAAGAAATATAATTTTCTAGACTGTAAATATGTTGCTACTCCTTTTGATGCAAGCATACACTTATCTGTTGTAACAAATGAAAAAGAAGTGATTAATCAAAAGGAATATGCTAGTATGATTGGTAGTTTGAGATATACTACTGACTGTACTAGACCTGACATTGCATATGCTGTTGGAGTACTTAGCAGGTTTACTAGCAAACCAAGTCGAGATCATTGGCTAGCCATGGGAAGAATTATGAGATATTTATTTGGAACAAAAAATTATGGTTTGTTTTATAACAAGTATCCTGCGGTACTTGAGGGATATAGTGATGCCGATTGGAACACTTTGTCAGGTGATTCTCTCTCTACCTCGGGTTTTATTTTTACCTTGGGTGGTGGTGCTATATGTTGGAAGTCTAAAAAACAGACGATAATTGCTAATTCTACAATGGAAGCTGAGCTTATAGCGTTAGCTTCAGCATGTGAGGAAGCGAATTGGTTAAGAGATTTGTTACATGAAATTCCTTTTTGGGAAAAACCAATTCCTCCTGTGTTAATTCGTTGTGATAGCACTGCTGCTATTGGTAGAGTGAACAATCATTTTTATAATGGTAAATCCAGACCTATTAGAAGGAAACATAGTAATGTGAGATCCTTTTTGAGTAATGGCATCATAACTGTGAATTATGTAAGATCTTGTGATAATATTGCGGATCCATTAACCAAGGCCTTGGCGAGAGATAGGGTCTGGAATACATCGAGGGGGATGGGTTTGAAGCCTATAAAATCAAAAACCATGTATGAGGATACCCAACCTAGGACCAGAGATCCTGTAACTAGGTTCAATGGGAAGAACGAATCATATGGTGGTTGTAAAAATGCACTCTTTAATATTTTGTTATCCATCCCTATGATGTAAGTGCATTTGTCCTGTAATGTTGGAGGGTTGAGTTTTTATACTCTTAATGAAATTCTGTAGCTCTTGTTGAGTGGGGTGTGTAAATTACAGGAACATCCTTGACAGATTTCACCTATGTGAGCATGAAAGTGGGGCCGCTTTCTATGAGAACAAGGCTTATTCTCAAATATGCTCATGAAACTGGGATTAGCACAAGGCCATAATGTGCTGGCTATTAAAGCTCATGTCAACACCTGGACTATTATGTGTGAGCAGTAATACTTTATTTCCCTTAAGCAG
The DNA here is from genome assembly GCF_055761805.1 of Camellia sinensis. Taxonomy (NCBI): domain Eukaryota; kingdom Viridiplantae; phylum Streptophyta; class Magnoliopsida; order Ericales; family Theaceae; genus Camellia; species Camellia sinensis. The sequence goes on along the minus strand of NC_138962.1, from coordinate 172,843,552 downwards.
TCATAGTTCAAGTCTGAGACCACTACTGACTCTGGAGTAGAGGTTGCTGTTTCACTAATGAAGGTTCAATGCAGAGCACACCTTCATGATGCATACTAATCTATCTTTGTTTGGTAATCTCTCTTATTTTTATTTTTATCCTTGTTGATATTAAAATGAGTGGGGGATTGTTGGACCATTTTAATATCTTATATTTATTTATTGATTTATCTTTTTCATTAATGGGGTTTTATTACTTTGGTAACCTCTTGGTCATAAATAGAGGTTTAATAGAATTTATGAACTTGGTTAATGGTCATTATTTTGATGTAACCATTTTCTTGTTTAATGGTCATTATTTTTGGTGTAACTGTAAGGTCCTTATAGCCTATATATATAGTCTACTCTTTTCTATCTATAGAGATAAGCTATTTTCTATACAAGAGAGATTACTAGCAAAGAAGGGTGTTTTATTAGTGGAGCTTTGGGTTCACCATCTTGTGCAGAGTTGGCCTGAACCATACGACAAGTGGTCGGGCTGTTGTATCCTGGAGGGGACAAGTCATAGTATTGTGACTGCTGCATCGGTATTTGGATTCTTCCTACCGCAGTGGGCTTGATCTCCTTAAAGAAAACGAGATATCCGTGCCTCAGCCTGATCTATTTGTATCTCATTTTCTTTGCATCATTTATCAATAATATAGTTTAGTTTCTGGTATTTTCTCCAACATATATATATAAAATAAAAAAATTGGGATCAAATCCAGTTATGAATAAATCTGGACCTATATATATTTTTTGTTTTAATTTTATATTAAAACATACAAAAGACAGGACAAAATTGAGCAGCAAAGCCATAATGAATCTGTTCTTAACCAAATACCACTTCTATATATATATATATATATATCTATATAATAAGGCACAAAAGTTTTGGATAATCTTTACTCTAATCTTTTGATTGAAACATTAATTAATCTTTAGTCTTTACTAAACGATTGTAACATAACAAGGCAAAACATGCCATATTGTCTTTGGGATAAACAAATTCAGGCATTGATCAGGAGTTGCTGCAATCTAGAAGGAGATGGGTACACATTGGGATCTTTGTATGGAAACTGTTTACATGTTTTTTGTTTTTTTACTTTTGCTTTTGCAAGCTAGAAACAATTTTAGAAGAGCCATATGTACTTATTAATTGGTGTCTTTCTTGCAGGCGCCTTTGAAAGTTTGATTTGCCTAGACATGCATTATCAAACAATATCTATTAGAAATAGGAGTAGACAAGGAAAAGGTGGAGAGATTAGTCTCTGAGATGAGCAAAGGTTTAATTACGTTGAGAATGAGGATGCCATATCGCATTCTTAGGAGGTATTCTTTAGGAAAGCTGTGTACTTTGTCGTTGATATTCCATGATTGATGTGCAACTTCACAACTTGCCAAGCAGAGTTTTTATTTTTGAAGGGCATACACTCTAATCTAATTTTATAATCTCTAATCTCTAATCTTTAGTCTTTACTAAACGATTGTAACATAACAAGGCAAAACATGCCATATTGTCTTTGGGATAAACAAATTCATGCATTGATCAGGAGTTGCTGCAATCTAGAAAGAGATGGGTACACGTTGGGATCTTTGTATGGAAACTGTTTACATGTTTTTTGTTTTTTTACTTTTGCTTTTGCAAGCTAGAAACAATTTTAGAAGAGCCATATGTACTTATTAATTGGTGTCTTTCTTGCAGGCGCCTTTGAAAGTTTGATTTGCCTAGACATGCGTTATCAAACAATATCTATTAGAAATGGGAGTAGACAAGGAAAAGGTGGAGAGATTAGTCTCTGAGATGAGCAAAGGTTTAATTACGTTGAGAATGAGGAAGCCATATCGCATTCTTAGAAGGTATTCTTTAGGAAAGCTGTGTACTTTGTCATTGATTTTCCATGATTGATGTGCAACTTCACAACTTGCCAAGAAGAGTTTTTATTTTTGAAATTTGTGAAGGGCATACATACCATGCTGTGGTAAACACACTAGACAGATACATGCATAAGAGCCTACATGAGTGAATTTTTATTTCTTGCACTATTTTTTATTTTGAATCTACCTTGCACTGGTGGATGAATGTTATGTATATGTTGTGTGTTTTTCTTACCATCAAATTGTGAGCTAGAGTTCTATGTTAGAACAATATTTTGTTTGTCTAAGTTCATATACGTACTGATTTCAAGCCCACTATAACTCTACATTGCAAAGGCCTTCAAGTACTTTTCTTTAAATAAGCTTTTTATGCATGTTTGTATGTGCGTGTCCATTGGCATGTGTTTGTTTATTAATGTGGCATAGCATTCTCTGACTCAAAGAATTGATTATAGTATAGGGTTTTGTTTGATAATTTCTTTTGATTCTGGTATTGACTTTTTGGAATGAATTTTGCAGAAGGATTTTGATTAGCATTCATTAGGAGTTTTAGAGTAAGGTAGTAAAATCTTGAGAGCTGAGGAAAATCTCTTTTCGGTTTTTCCCTTTTTATTGGACTATGCTATTGTGTCTCGAACCTTTTATGCTCAGTTGAACCAATTTGCAAATGCATTTGATGGTCAATGAAACTTTGCTACAAAATCGCTTCATAGTGATTTGGTGGTCGCTGTGTTTAAGAAGCCGAAGAATAATAGAACATGCTTGAAAGAACAAAATTCAAAAAATGGGAGAAAATGTATGGTGTGGTTTATTTCTTTCTAAACATAATTTTTTTTGGTTTTTAAATATGTTTTAGTTTTAGATTGTATAGAGTGTCTTAAATTTGATAATGTTTATATTGTTTGAAGAACACTTCCCATTTTATTGGTTAATACTTAATAGTTATGTTCGAGTTTATATTTCTAATCCTGTGTAGATGGTCAAATAATTTGTTTCCCAATTTAGTACCAAAGTTTTTGCACTATATAAGCCTGCTGCATTGGGAGTTATGTGTTTGTGTCTTTCTTTGTTCTGTTTGTTCCTCAAATCCTTTCTGCATAATCAGTTTGAAATCATTTTAATTCTAATTTCACATTCCATGATTAGACCATTCAATCCAATGTTCTTTAAGTACCGGACTCAATATTTTTGCTATATTTTTATCTCACAATTGTATGTAACTTTTGCCATTATATATTCAATGAGTTGGAATTATTTATTTTTTTTTATTTGGGGGGGGGGGGGTGGTAAGTAATGCATTAGATTGTTATTGGAATGATTTGAATTCCAATGACTAAAGAGTGGTGGTTTTGTTCACTGATTAACTAAATCTTTTGCACATCTTGAATTCCAATGACTAGCGTATGCCTGTTCCTAAAGGCACGGTGTAAATAATTTTAAGATTAAAATGCAGTTATAATTTATACGTATTATGAAGTTTGTGTCATTTTTTGATAAAGATACTGAAAAAATATATTGAAATATTTTTCTTCTTAAAGAACTTATAACAATTTTGCTATAAGAGAGAGAAGCATTAGAGGCTTTTGGTTCAGCTAGCAAGGAAAAACATGTGTGTTCATTTTTTGTCAAGTGCTTTGAAGAAGGTAGTAAAACTAGAGGAGGAAAATATGTAAAGATCATTTTTATTTCAGGTATTGATACTAGCAACGATTGATGGCTATTGGATGACTTTAAATCTTTTTAATTTGGCTATTTTTTAAAGCAACAATTTCTATTCTGAAGTTGTCTATAGTTGGTATAATTGATGATTTTCATATTAATTTGACAAGCTAGATTAGTTACAGGACTTTTTTTTTTTTTTTTTGTAAAATTAAATTTCATCTTCTAAGCAGTTTTTCATAAGCGGTTTTATGAAAAAAGTATTAATACATTGTTGAGATGCCATGGCATAGAGTTGATGCATTTAGTTTTTCAATTTACAATTGACTGCAAAATTCACTGTTTTAGGGTGGCAATTCGTGTGTTTTGTTATATAGATTGTCTATTTTTTGTTGTAGAATATTCAATATTGGGGCTCCCTCTGCGATGTAGAGAGGTGTCACTGCTTTCTTCAAATTGATGGGAAAATTATTCTTTAAGATTTGATTTCCGTATCTTAATATGTAAACAATTTCTAAAGATCACTATTTGCCAGGTTATACTTTGCATTTGGCCTAATCCATGTTGTTTGTTTTATGTTATTTTAATCAAGTATTTGTAATTCGGGGTACTGTGACACTCATCAATGTATCAGGTGTTACACAAAAACTAATGATAAGAGTGTTGAGTTGATCTTTTATTTTGAATCAGTTTATTACAATTGAGTTCTCCACGTGGTACCAAAAAAAAAAATGTCTTTTTTTTTTAATTGAATTGATTTATTACTTTGGACATGTAAGTTGTCATTGCTTCGGATATGTAAGTTGTCTTTTTCTTTTTCTTTTTTTCTTTTCTTTTTAAATACACTTTTTCCCCCTCTAATTGTCTTCTAATAAAATTCGTTTTTCTTTTATTTTCATAGGACGATGGAGATTTGCACCAAACTGTAATAGGGGCTCTCTTTACTCATCTTCTTATTTCATTGGGAAAATTACAAATCAGTGAGTTTTTAAATATTTTGTGAAATTATTACCTATTTATAATTTTTCTTATTTAATTTACTCTTCTTATTATACATTTTCTTTCAAGTATTGATACTAGCAACAATTGATGGCTATTGGATGACTTTAAACTCCTTTTAATTTGGCTATTTTGTAAAGCAGCAATTTCTATTCTAAAGTTGTCTATAGTTGATATAATTGATGATTTTCATTAATTTGACAAACCATGAGTTGAAGGAATTATTTTTTTTACAAAACTAAACTTCACCATTTAAGCGGTTTTTCATAAGCGGTTCTATTCTAGAGTTGATTTTTTCTTGATGATATGACGTATTTAGCCTTTTCAATTTACAGTTAATTGCAAAATTCACTGTTTTAGAATGACGATTTGTGTGTTTTGTTATATAGATTGTCGTGTGTTTTGTTGCAAAAAATTCAATATTGGGGCTCCCTCCATGATGTAGAGAGGTGTCAATGCTTTCTTCAGATTAGTTGCCAAATTATTTTCTAAAGATTACTATTTGTCAGGTTATGTTATTTATGTTATCTATATTTTGTTATTTGAATAAGATATTTTTGGTTCGGGGTACTATGTCACTCACCAGTGTATCAGGTGTTAGCCACAAACTAATGGTAAGAGTGCTGACTTGATCTTTTATCAGGTTACAAACTCGACAAATTTTAACGTGATACATACAAATTACAACTACATTTTGATCCTAATATTATTTACACCGTGCCTTTAGGCACGGGCATACACTAGCTTGCTTCGATGGGATGTAATAAGGTAATTTCAATCTCAAAGTATTTTGACATGTATATTTCCAACAAATGTACTAATCTATATTTTTTTTGTTTTCACAAATTACCAGATTGTTGTGCATATTCCTCATTGGGGATACATAAAAGTTAATACAAAGACTTTTTGGAAAGTAATGAGGATGAAGTTTGGGCAAACACATATTTGAAGACATGTTATTGACACATCTTTTGTAAAACATACATATTTTTGGTGTATGACAATATACTTTTTGGTGTATGACATGTTAGTGACACATCTTTTGTAAAGCATACATCTTTTGTAAAGCTTTAACCCACTTTTTGTAAAGTTTTAACCTACTCTTTTGGTGCATGACAATATAACTTTATTTCTGTTTTTTGTTCAGTGTTTACACTTTTTTTTTACTGCCTTTTATATTTTGATATGCAATATAACTTTAAATCTTATATGTTTGTTTCTTAATTTGCATTAAGATTAGGGGGAGTTGTTATTTTATTTGAGTTTTGTAGAGCGTGTAATACAAGCAAAATTGTTATAAGTTCTTTAAGAAGAAAAATATTTCAATATATTTTTTCAGTATCTTTATCAAAAAATGACACAAACTTTATAAATTTCAACATAATACGTATAAATTATAACTGCATTTTAATCTTAAAATTATTTACACCGTGCCTTTAGGCACGGGTATACGCTAGTATATATATATTATGTCGGGAACAAGCGGGCCAGGGCCGGGGCCGGGGCCAGGATTAGGCACTTGTCACCGTCCCCGGCCCGAAATTAATCGGGGATTAATTTTTAAATATCATTCCTATCTCGTCGGGGGTATTTTTCGGGGAAAAACCATTTGAATCGGGATTGGGGGATCGGGTCCTCGTCGGGCCGGTTTCAAATTGTCATCCCTAATCTTAACCAACCCAGTGATTATTTTCTTTTAAAAACATTAATTGTCGTTATCAATTGAACCAAATTGACACAAAATTTAAAATTAAAGATCAAAATTGAGTTAATTGAAATGATAGTGTCCTAAACGACACAAGAGGTAAAATGCAAAAATTATTGATGTAGATGTTACGATTTTGTCTAAATTTTGTCCAATTAATTACAATTGTTAGTTTTTTTCTTATTATTTTTATTTTTTGTATGAAAATTGTGTACACGAGTGGCACGTATCATGTTTTATAAACAAAATTATAAATTTATTTAACTTAGTGAGTTAATCTTAACCAACCCAGTGATTATTTTCTTTTAAAAACATTAATTGTCGTTATCAATTGAACCAAATTGACACAAAATTTAAAATTAAAGATCAAAATTGAGTTAATTGAAATGATAGTGTCCTAAACGACACAAGAGGTAAAATGCAAAAATTATTGATGTAATTTGTCATTTTATTTAAGGCTTGGCTTCTGTCCAGTCCTTAATCGGACTGGACCGTGCTGTTGGGCCCGTGGAGGCCCACCACGGGTCCCGTTTTGATAATCTGAACCGTTCAATGTGTAGAATTCGTCGAGTAGTATAAGTTTCTAAAAAATCACGTTAATTGGATATCAGTAGCTATGTGATCAAATCAGTTTTGTATAATAAAAAAAAATGGACGGTGAATTAATTAACGGTTGACAAAAATCTGATTTGATCACATAGCTACCGATATCCGATTAACGTGATTTTTTACAGGCTTATAGTACTCGACGAGTTCTACACATTGAACGGTTCAGATTATCAAACCGAGACCCATGGTGGGCCTTCACAAGCCCAACAGCATGGTTCAGTCCAATTAAGGACTAGACAGAAGCCAACGCCTTTTATTTATGCCCTTAAATAAATGTCAGGTGTGACACACGTGCCAATTTTCATTCAATGTCTTTTGTGGGTGAATATTTTCATTCAATGTCATTTATATCAAATAGACGAAATGGTTACATTATCATTTGACAGGAAGTGTAAAAAACTAACTATTATAAATAAGAGTAATGCCAGATTGACATGTTAGTGAAAGTATAGATATGCTAAATATAATTTACCATTTATCATCTTTGCTGCGAGTGATGATCCCTGCACACACTACACACACACACAAGAAAAAAAAAATTAATTAATTAATTAAAAATTAAAAATAAAAAATTATCATCACACTAAATTTAAAATATTAGTCATACACTTTATTTTTCTTTCCACTTTTTTTGTTTTAGTATATTTTCCCTTTGTGTTTCACTTCATCTCATTTATGTCTCCTCTCTATGAAAAAAAAAAAAAGAAAAAAAAAAAAACAGGTTTTTCCAAATATGTATGGAGTTGACAAGCCGAGACTTTTCACATATTGGACCGTGAGTCTTTAATTATTTTAATTTTTTTCCAGTAATGTTTCTTTTAGAGTTAATCTTTTTTCTCCAGGGTAGTGTTAATATATATAAATACACGTGTTTAATGGTGAAATTGGTTAATGTTAAATGACAGAGAGATGCATATCAAACCACAGGGTGCTACAACCTGCACTGCTCAGGCTTTATTCAAACCAGCAATAAAATTGCATTGGGGGCCAGCATCTACCCTATTTCTGCTTATGATGCTTCCCAATATGAATGCAACTTACTAGTTTGGAAGGTAACATTTTATACATTAAGACAATGGACTTCAACATTACCTACTTCTTTTTTAGGATAAATTAGTTGGATTTAATTTTCATCAAATCCTATTAAAAATAAGTTTTAGCACAATTATCACTAAAAATAATTTTTTATGATAATTTTTTACGTATGTTGCTAAAAATTGACAATTAATGACTTTTTTTAATTACGATTTTTAAAAATTGTAGCTAAAACTTACAATTAGTGACGTTTTCTATGGTAAATTTTTCAAATTGTCACTGAAAATTGAAAATTAGTGACGTTTTTTGTAATGATTTTTTTAAACTGTTGTTAAAACTTATAATTAATGACATTTTTGTGACAATTTTCATACTGTCGCTAAAAATTAACAATTAGTAACGTTTTTTTAATAATGTATGATAAAAAATACCATTAATTATCCTAAGACCTATTAAATAATAAATCTACTTAATAAGACCTATACGTAAGTTTTCTTTTTTTAATTGTTTAAATATTTAAAGTACTCTTGTATAAAATAGAGTAAAAAAAAATATTCTAATATTGCTACACTCTAATGGTAGTTAAATTTTAAAATAGTAGATTATAGAAAGATTACCACCGGGGGTGGTGGCCTAGTGGGGAAGGCATCCATCTCCACATGGTGTGACCCAGGTTCGATTCCTAGGAGGGGCAAATTCCATTATTTCGCAGTTGGCTCTCTTCAGAGATTTCGCCTCTATTCCCCTCGAAACTTGGTTGAGCTCTATTGGTGCCTCGGTGGTGGATTGTGATGTGTGGTTGAGATCTATTGATGCATCGATGGTTTGTGATGTGTGGTTGAGATCTATTGATGCCTCGATGGTGGGTCCCTTCCTTTGAGTTAGGTTAAATCAGATTGACAATTAGTTATCCTGAAACCTGAATCCACGGATGTAGTGATAACACCTGAAAATATTTTTTTTAGTTAGGAAAAACAAAAAAAAAAAGATTATAGAAAGACTCAGAGAATCTTTGACATCACATATGCTCATACCTTAATGATTTTTTTTTTTTTTAACTTATGTTTTATTTTTTACTTTTACTTTCAGGAGGGAATGTTTAAAGTGGTATTATATGAAAATTAAACAAGTCTGGTCACTTGTGTATGAAGCATAGCGATGAGTGCGTTGATATGGTAAATTTAACAACAACAAAAAAAAAGAGTAGCGACTTAGTATGTTTGTAAAAAAAATATTTATTTTTAATTCGAAGTAATACAAAAATTAATTAAATGGTTTAATTTGCTAATACCTAACCTACAATTAATATTTAATGCCTCGGGAAACATTATGGTGCACATCCTTTGGTAACTAAAAAGAAAAATGAAATAACTTCAATTTTCTGAGTCATAACTAAAAAAAAAAAAATGTCATAACTAAAAACAATATGAGACGTAATTAAAGAACTCATGGATCATAACTAAAAAAGAAAATTGGTCATAACTAAAGAAAAAAATAACATAACTAGGAGTGTATATGGTATACCCTTTTTAAATGGTGTATATTAGAATTTTTCCAAAAGTAAAAGTATAAATTAAAATTAAATGTCATTATATTAAATAATTTACAAACCATAGTTTAATTTTAAAATCATGCTAAGCATTAATTTAAAAATAAAAAAGAAATCTAATAAAAAGAATTTTATTTTTAGAATAGAAGAAAATATTATTTTGATTGAGGTACGGTATGACATGGGTATATACTAAGTACGTCTATGTACATCAAAAATTAAGAAAAAAAAATTGAGTACATGTTTTCTGTATCCGGTACGTATGCAAAAATACCATACTAAGTACCATACGCTGATAAGTACCTAGTACGGATACAATATATATGTCGAAATATTCATATTTCATAGTTTGTGTTGCCTCTAGCATCCAGTGTTATTAAATTTAAAATACAATTAGGAGCTACATAAAGAAAATAAAATCGCCATGTTGCATATGTTGGCCGTCATATTTGTTCATTATTTGTGTTAAAATATGTTAGTAGTCTATGTTAGTATTGCTAGTGTTATCATTATGTTTAGTACAGCATTATGTTAGCTTTAATAATTATCCTTGCTTTATGCTTTCGGTGCCTCAATTGGCACCCAATGTTGGCTTTCTCCTCTCTATAAAGAGAGTGTAAATCTCTTTGTAAATACACAGAACAATACACAAATCAATCAATAATAATACATCAGTTATTTTTACATGGTATCAGAGCTATAAGATTTAGGCCTATACTCTTTTTTTTCCGGCGGGCAGCCGGCCGGCAACCTTGCCTTCGCTGCCCGCTGGAGTTTTTCCACACATACCAGAAACTCTGCTTTCTTTGTTTCCTCATCTTCATCGTCACTAATTTCTTTCTCTGTGGTCTTCTCTGTCCAGAGGTAGATTGGGTAGCTAATGACCATCAGAGTGCTTCTTCACAAGTTCCTTCAACTTGGACATACTCCCTGCATTGGAGTTGGCCGATGCATGTTCATCCCCATCAAAATCATCAACCATTGGAATCATCAACCATTGAATCCAACCTGTATTCATTTCTTTTTGTGGACTTCAATTTAGATCCACCATTCCAGTAAAGTTTGTAGACCAGTAACTCTATCGTCTTCCGTCACCACAACGGCGAACACCGCGTGGAGTTCCTCCGCCGTGATCCGACCGTCGTGATCACTGTCGAAGAAATCGAAACGCCTCTCACGGCTCCGAGCCGGCGACTCGAACGCCGAGCTGATCGAGCTGAATTCCTCCAAGCTGATACGTCCATCCCCGTCCTTATCAACATCACTGAGCATCAACTTCAGTTACTTCTCCATCAGTAGGTAGCTTGTCCAGAGTGTTAATAGCCTTGCTGTCTTCTACAGCAAATGGAGGAATCAAGTGAAACCCAACAACAGAGCTAGAATCATCCCTCCTCGACTCCCATTACACCGAGCTCGCCGAGCTCGTTGAACAGGCCCTCCTCTTACCAACCCTCGAAGCCACAGTAAACACCCACAACATCACCATCTCTCGCACGCAGATATTTTTGCCCCATTCGGATCGGTGAAGTTTCCTAGATCAAAATGGAGTATGAAGACCAGGTTCAACATGTTCCAAACCCGAAATATGACTGCCTCCTCTTTGATGTCGATGATACTCTTTATCCCCTAAAATCTGGTCTGTCGGCAGAATGCACCAAGAACATCATAGAATATATGATTAACAAGCTCGGCATGGAGGATAAAGCCCCCGAAATGTGCGTTCAACTGTACAAAGATTCCATGTTTTCTCTCTCTCTCTCTCCCTTTAAACCCTCTCTTTTCCTTTCTTTTTTTTTTTTTTTAATATTTCCCTCCACTAGCCAACATGCACCTGCATAAAGGCACCCCTCTTTCTTTTTCTTTTAATTTTTCCCTCCACTAGCCAACATGCACCATAAAGACACCCCTTTTCTTTCTTTTTTTTATTCTTCCAACGACACCACGTTCCCATGACAACTTTCCTTCCCCTTTTGCACCCCATTTTACCTTTCTTTATTTTATTTTATCTTCCATTTTACATTAAAAAAAAAAAATCCAAAACAACAAACAGACAAAGAAGACGAACTGCACCCTAAATTCATTTTATTCCTGTCAGGGGATCAATCCCGATCACAATTACAAAAAAAAAAAAAAAAAAAAAAAAAAAAAAAACCCACAACAACCCACACAAACACCCACCCACAGGCGGGATTTTTCTTCTCTACTCTGCAGCCGGTCTCTTCTTCTTGCCTCCGTCCTGGGTGGCCCTTGCCGGTGTTGCCTCCGTGTTTCCCACTCCACTAGGCATGATCACTACTCCCTGCTCCTCCACTGCAGCATATGGCGGCCCTCCAAATCGGAACATCACGGTGGCCTTCCGCTTCAGCTCCTTGTTTTCTGCCCTTAGCACGCTTATCTCTGCTCGCGCATCCTTATACATGCGTTGGAGCAGAGCCAGCTGGGAGTTTAACTGCTGCACCTCATTTGCCCTACTCTGCAGCCGGTTCGACAAGTTTGTCACCGCAGTCATGGTTTCTACACATGACTTCAGAGTATACTGATTGGCCTCAATATCAGTTTGCACCGCCATTTTTTGCTCCACCGACCGCATCGGAAAGTTCAACGGAGCAAAAACAGAGGTGTTTGGTTGAGGTTCACTGGCCACCACACCAGTTCTCTCTCTTGTTGACTCATTGAGGTCTGGAAAGAGAGTGAGCAGACTCCGGGACGACGAGGCCATTTTCTGGGCAACAGAGTATTACAGACTATCTCTCGCAACAGAGTGTTACAGACTCTCTCTCTCAGCACAACGAAGAGTTTTTTCAGAGAAATTCGCAGGTTTTTTGTCTCAGCCTCTGCCTCAGCCTCAGGTTTAGTCTTGGTTATATAGCCGAGGCAGCCACGCGCATCGCGCGCCTCTTGACGCTCGCCGACAACCTGGCACGCCTTTTCATGGCACGTCTTTTGATGAATCGGGCACGCCTTTTGATGGCACGCCTTTTGAGGGTGCGGGCACACCTTTTGAGGGCACGACTTTTGAGGGCTCGATATCTACATCCATGTATATCTTTTGGGCAGCCTATATACACACTCATATAGTGTCTTCTACACCGGTCAGCTTTATCAATCCTTTTGTTTCAACCTCAAATAGGTTTCTATCTTCCCACCTATTTGAGTTTGAGGGGGGGTTATACACAGTATCATGTATAAGTCGCTCATGGCGCACTCCCTAAGTCGCCCCCTTGGTGCACCACCACAACCTCTGCTCCAACGGTCCGACATGACCCCGTAAACTGTCTTCAACAACGGTCCGACATGACCCCGTAAACTGTCCTGCTACATCGGTCCGACATGACCCCGTAAACTGTCTTCTACAACGGTCCGACATGACCCCGTAAACTGTCTTCAACAACGGTCCGACATGACCCCGTAAACTGTCTGCTACAACGGTCCGACACGACCATACAGTGTCTCCTATTCCATTTTTAATTGTCAGTCTATTTTTCTGTTTTGTTACTCTCTCTCCAAACTCAAGTTGGTTAGTTTCTATCCTCCTTGAGTTTGCGGGGGGCTGTTAAAATATGTTAGTAGTCTATGTTAGTATTGCTAGTGTTATCATTATGTTTAGTACAACATTATGTTAGCTTTAATAATTATCCTTGCTTTATGCTTTCGGTGCCTCAATTGGCACCCAATGTTGGCTTTCTCCTCTCTATAAAGAGAGTGTAAATCTCTTTGTAAATACACAGAACAATACACAAATCAATCAATAATAATACATCAGTTATTTTTACAATTTGCTTCTAATTAGTAGTGTTTAATTTGGTTAACCTTAACTTCCTCATGTGGAATACGCAATTAAGGATATTGTTGATGAGTCTATGATGAGGATTATTGTTGTTATTTAGAAGGTCCACAATGAGACTAGCAATCACTTTTAATTCGATGCTGCTCAAGTTAAGGTTGACTGTCATGACAAGCCCATCTTGTAAGGCCCAAAATTCAACATGTTTACTAATGGAAGGACCAATGCATCTGAAAACCCATCAACACCAAAATCCATTAGGCTGTGTTTAGTTGGAACAATTGAGAGCGAATTTGAAACTGGAACTAGTTGACCAAGCACCACTAGCCCAACTCGGATTTCCCTTTGCAGCCTAATCAATGTTAAGTTTGAGGTGCCTCAATGCTGGTTGGTTCTCAACGTACAAGCATGGTTTCCCTATGGCGGGGGAAGAAAAGAGGCTTCACCATAGAAAAGCACTCAAAAGGCTTTGGAAATAATGATAGAGGAGGGGAAGTTTCGGTATTTAGGGGTTGTTTGGGATGAGAGTTTGGAGTTAAAATAATCAATAAAGACACAATTGGCTATTTTAGCCAATAAGACAAAATGTTACATCTAAATCATAATCATTGCATTTTTTCTCTCACAACTATCAAATCAATTTTAAAAAAAGTCCATCATCATCCCAAATATAACTTTTTAAGTCATGTTAAAATAGTCAAATAGTCAAATAGTTATAAAAAGGCTATTTTAATTGCCAAAGTATTCTGTAACAAAAAATTTTGGTCATCACTTTAGTCGTCAATACCTATTCAACTTTTGTTTATATTTGGTATATACATATATCTTTATTGCATTTTCTTTCAAACATTACATATAATTAATATATTTTACAACTAATAAAGATAAATATATTTATTGATTTATAAATTTATCCTAAAATTTAAAAATAATTTAAATGAACGCATCTTAATTCTTATGTTGTTATTAAATATTTTTTAATATATTTATAAAATAATTATGACATTACGATTTGATTCTAGTTCGACCTAACGGTTGAACCGGTGACTTGTTCATCCGATTCCTTTCCTAATTCGCTTACTGGTCCGATTTTTAAAACATTGGTGAGCAGTGAAACACTAACTAGCAAATTTAGTCGCCAAAAGTATTAGTTGTTTCTTCTGACCAACCACTTGGTCGCCACATAATACAATAGATATGCTAACCATCAAAACGACGTCATTTTGATATTTAGGACAAAATTCATTAGTTGCTAAAATTATTTTGGTTCCTACTTTCTTTTTGTTTTATTTTATTTTTTTCACCTTCCCGCTTTTATTTTTCACGACCAATATTTCAAATTAGTCGCAGAACACAATATTTATGTGACTAAATCATATTTTAGTGGTGACAAATAAAAACTTTTGGCTACTATATTTTTTTTGGTCGGCAAATATCTATTTCCCTATAGCAGGTGTTAGTCAGCTATTTGTCCCAGTATGCATCCAACAAGCAAAATGATGTCATTTTGCTAACTGCGACTAAATTTCATTAGTAGCTACAAGTTTAACGTCTCTCGCCCATTTTTTCACCCTCTAGCATCTATTTTTTGGGACTAATATTTCAAATTAGTAGTGGAAAACAACGCGTCTGCGACTAAATTACGTTAGCTGGCAAAAGTATAAACTTTTGGTTACCAATTTTTTTTTAGTTGGCAAATGTGATATTATTGTGACTAAAATTTATTTAGTCGGCAAAAGTAGTCGGCGAAAGTATAATTTCTTATACAAAAATCAATTAAAATATTCACTTTCCAAACACTCTCAAAATCTTTGGTAGGTGGAGGGTTGGGTGTTGGGAGGGAAAGGGACCCGCCCCTCCATCTACCAAAGATTTTGAGAGTGTTTGGAAAGTGACTATTTTCATTAATTTTTTATTTTTTATTTTTTATACAAAATATATAAAAAATAGAAAGAGTGATTTAATTTGATATTTTGAATTTTTAACAATCTTAACTAAAAAGTCAACACCAAAGGGCCTTTCCTTTTATGTCTCTATCTTTGTTTACTATCATATACACAAGTATATATATTTAGTAGTAGTGGTGCACAAAATAACTGTAATAATTACATAAATTGTTGATTTTATTATTTTATTCTTCAAGTTAAGACAAATGGATTTTATTTTTTATTTTTTTTAAGACAATCAAAAAGTGATTTTTGTTGAAAAATTTTAAAAATTAAAAAAGCATTACATAATTTCAAAGAAGTGTCAATTCCAAACTGACTTATTCATTTTATAACTCCACTTTTTGAAATATTTTAGGATAAATTACGTATAGGTTCTAATAATTAAACTTAATTCCTATCAAATTTGTTGAAAATAAGTCCTATTACAATTGTCACTAAAACTAATTTTTTGTGACGTTTTTTTACACATGTCGCTAAAAATTAACAATTGGTGACTTTTTTTTTGTCTCAATTTTTTGTAAATTGTCGTTAAAATTTACAATTAGTGACGTTTTTCTATGATGAATTTTACAAACTGTCGTTGAAACGCTGCAGGAATTTTAACTTTTAGTGGCGTTTAAAAAACGCCGCTGTAAGTGTCAAAAACGCCGCCAATTCTTTTTGTGACGCTTAGCCCCGAACGCCGAGGACGCGGCCGTCGCTATAACTTTATGACGTTTTAAAAACGTCGTGATATTAAAAACGCCGCGAAATGTCCTACTAAACTCATGCTGACGTCACTGGCGACATTTAGCGACGTTTTTGGAAAAACGCCGTCATATCTTCTTGCATAAATTTGACCGTTAGTATGTAGGGTTTAAGAGGCGTTTGTAAAAACGCCGTCATATCCTCTCTCTTTTTTTTTGAAATTAGGCTAATTTTATTTGATTGAACTATAGATCATTCCAAATATAAATAACACCCAGCTCATTAACCCAAATTGTTTAATTCCATTTTATCCACATAATATAAACCATGTTACAATGCTTCCGCAAATTAACAGTTATTACAAGACAATTGAAGATCATTGTGCTGACATCCCAAAGGCCAAACATCTTGCCATTCGAATCAACACTGTTAGAACTGGAAGTGATCACAAAATTGTATATGACTAATGATTGGTAAATGAAAACAAAGCCAAGGTCACCACAACTCTCCATTTGAAGAAGGTATTTCTTATTCCCTGCTTGTACAACTGGGGGTACTTTTTGGAAAGGGAAGCACTGACATCCTGCCAAAGAACATATGTGATCATTCAGTCACATTTAGATTGGTTGCAAAAATAAATGACAAAAAAACGAAATGTGAAATAAAAATTGTGAAACACCCATAATCAACTTTATCCAAAAACAGTTTGACTTTGATATAAACTATATACTTAACATTGTGAAATGTGAAACACCCATAACCAACTTCATCAACCTAATATTCTAAGCAGCAATGGTGCATATATAGCATGCCATGTACCTATAAAAATTCTAGTAGAAAACTATGGTGTTTATAAACTTTTCATTGCTTTTGTTTATAAAAACACAAATAATGAAATAAAAATTTTGAAAAATGACACTAGACTATGTTAAGATGGATGGATTAGGTTTTTTTAAATCAGTATTGCCTAGTGATATTTTCTTGAGTGTGGGACCAACCAATGTAAGTAATACATTTCAAAGCATTGAACTGATTATGGGAAGAAAAGAATGAACCCCTGTTTTTGGCCCACCGGACAGCATATGACAAGCGAAAGCACGGTCAAATACAGATCTGAGAAAGAAAAAGGAATAGGAAGATCATGTTTTCTTCACAATATAATTGCACCACATCTACTATTTATTGTTACTCTTTTCTTTTATGCAGAATTGTTAAAATTTGCAAAATTGACCATTATTTTATTAGTATAGTATCATATATTTGTTTATTATCTTATATGAAACATTCAAAATCTAAAGTCAAAATAATTATATATATACACACCCACATATAAAACAACATGAATGTTCACAATATATTGGTTCAGGAAGACAATTTTAGATGGTTACGTAACAGGTTTCCGATACAGAAGACGGTACAGATAAATTCTGAACTGGAAATCTTATTTATTAAAATAAAAGCTAAACTTACTTACTTGACATGTTGAACTTTACCTCATCATCTTCACTTCTCAACCTCCCCGTCAATCGGGGCATAGAGATGTTGGACTCTAGGGAGCTTTCGAATTGCCTTCTTTGGTTCAACTAATACCCTGACACATACAGCCTACGAAGCAAAATAAAGTCAAAACATAGATGTTGTTCTGGAATTATTCGCGAGGGGTACAAGTGATTATAATTTAAATAGTGAAAATGCACTAGATTGGCAGTTAGATATTTGTCACAAGTACTATGAAAGACCAATGCCTTTCAGGTTTAATTTTTCGAAGGGGTGTTTGTTTCCTGAGAAATTGTTGGGGAATTGGTTGCCAACAGGGGAGAATGGTTTGTTGGGGATTGCTTGACAAATAACTCATAGTTGCAAGGTTTGTAGAAAAGGCTTGCCAACCAAGTCTCATTCCAGATTCGGCTAAACAGCACAATATATTTATATATAATAAACTACGGTTCAAAATATACATATTCTCCTTCTTTAGACTGTTAAAATTATTATCTTTGGTTGAAATATTCATATATATGATATATAATTATCCTTATATATGACATAATAAATATATAAAATTATATATTTTGTACGTGTCACCCGCTGTAGACACTCCATTTTTGACCGACCTTAAGACTCAGACATCACCGATTGAGCGCTCGGTGACGTTGCATATTGTGCTCGTTCAGAAGTTTCAGAGTCGCGGCCGTGAGCCCTGTCTCCGGACTTCCGAACCTTCTTTTGTGCCTTGCCTCGGTTTGCGAACCAGACTCGATTTTCTCTGTTTCTTTTCCTGAGGGGAGAGAGAGGTCCCGTAGACCATCTCTCAATGGCCGTGGGCTACGTTTTGTGGCCGTAGGCCTTTTTGCCCATTTCGGAGCCCGATTTCCGATTTTTCGGGACCGTTGGCTGTGTGCCTCGGTTCGGGACCGCCTAACCATCTCCGTTTGCTCTGGTTTTTGGCATACTTCTTATTTGCTCCCTTTTGAGGGACACTGAGGTCTGAGAGACCCACTTCGTGGTCGAATACCACTTTCGGTATTTAACAGGCAGTTTTCGGGGCCCCGAACTGTGCGTTTTGGCCCCCGAGCATTCGTTTTGCATCGATTTTCGTTCATTTTTGGCAGGTACCTCTGTTTCATCACCAGGAAGGCCGTAGAAGGGTGGGAGGCCAGCAATTGTTTCAACAACCAGTTATATTCCTCCGGCGCCCTCCGACGCCTGTTTTTTCTCACTTCCGAGCCAATGTTGAACAACCTTGAGCCATTTTCTTGAACTTTTAACCACATATTTGTGTTGTACACACATGGAAGGACACCAAAAAGTTGGTGGCCGGCCAGTAATTCCATCTGACCCTTTTGACCCCCCCTAAAAATGGCCCATTCTCTCTCCTGTTTTACAGTTGCCAATTTTAAACCACAGGGTTGTGTTGAGGGCACCTGGGAGGACACCTATTTGTGGTGGCCGGCCAGAAAATCTTCTTGACCTTTTTGACCCTTGGCCGGCCGGCCATGGGAGGTAGCCGGTCGGCCACCTGCAGCTTTGAAAGTTGGCCGGCCATGATTCTTGCAATATGTACTTTACAGCTGTATAGCTGTTGTCCCCCAAAAATATCTAGATCTGGGGGACAGCCTATGGGGAAAAGACTTGGTCCTTTTCCCCCACTCTTTCCCTCCATGCTCCCCCTCTTTTGTCCCCATTTTTGGCATGATTTATTAGCCTATTGTGCTTCCATTTTTGGACAATTTTCAGAACTGAAAAAAGTCTTATTTTGGCCTCCTCTTCATATTTCATTAAGGGTATTTCACTGTTTGAGGCATCCTTTATATACTTTGTGTTATATCTCTCTTTTTTGGCCATATCTTGCATGATATTTTTGGCTTGTAAGCATACTGTTTTGGGTCCGGCCATTAATTGTAAAAAGCATTATTTTTGGTCCCTCTTCAGTGTTGTAGAAGAGTCTTTCTCTTTTTGGGTTCTGCATCTACCACTTGCTCTTTTGTCCATCTTTTGGCCTATTTCTTGCATGAGAGTTTAGCTATACCTGTATTTGTTTTTAGGCTATTTTCAGAACTGTAAAAGATCATGTTTTGGGCCCCTCTTCAACTTTGTTAAAGGGCCCTAATCTGTTTGAGGACAGCAGCTGTGAGTTGCTTCTTTATCTCGTATTTAGGGCCATTTTTGCATGCTAGTTTTGCCCTATTTTTGTTTGCTGTTTGGCCCTGCTTTGAACTGTAAAAATGCTTATTTTGGGGCTGCCTTGCTTCTGTCTTTTCATTCCATGTGCCAATTATGCATGCTTTGTATAGCTGCAAGCCATTTCATGTACCTAGTTTTGCATTTCGGGAGAAATTCCATGCATCGGGTGTCATTTCGCCTTGTTTCGGGGCTGTTTTGCCCCTCATTTTGCTACTTATTTTTGCATATTTGCATATCATATTCCATGTCTTTTCCATGTCTCATTAGAGTGGCATTTCGGTGCCTGAGGGTCGGTTCTCGGTTTGCGTGCCCGCGTGCACGTATTTCGAGTTGTCTTGTTTTCATCTGATGGCCTCCTATGTGAGTGTGGCTGAGGCTCTCTCATGTTGGTGTAAGCCCATTATTGCATTGTGTATGCCATTTCATCCATAGCATTGTGTATGCTCGGTTGTATATTACCTCGTGTAGCGTGTATGCCATTCCATAACATTGTGTATGTTAGGATTGTATCTTAGTTGCATTTCATGCATGTCATGCATATTGCATCGCGTTCGGGATAGGAGTTAGCCCGGGCACGGGAAACGAGGTACGTTCCGTACTCCGAGTGACGAAACGTGTCTCAATTCCCCAGTCACCGACACTCCGGATCATCCATGATGGAGTTAGGTCTTGTTGTGTTTTCATGTGCATTCATTTCATATTAAATTATGCAATTCGACTCCTCGGCCATCATGCCTCGATATGCGTGATTGGTGGCACGAGGATCGAGGCATGCATATATTTGTGAAAATACATTGCTATGCCCCTTTCCTGCTCTCTGTTGCAGCAAAATGAAGAATCAGCAACTTTTCGGAGCTCGGCACGCTTTCCAAGAATAACTGCTAAACAGAGGCTAATTGGGGCATCCCAGTGGATTTCCGCGCAAGGCAGCCTAAATATACATCATTCATCAGAAGCAAGGCAGTCCTTGGCTTGCACGCCAGTTTTACAGCTTTCTTAGTTAATTTGTTAATTAATTAGGAATTTGTATATTATTTGGACTGTAATATTTGGACTGTACTATTCTTTTATTCGGGACTGTAATTATTTATTTGGGACTGTATATTTATTCGGACCCTCTGCGCGAGGGCATAACTGTAATAAGTGTGCGTGTGTGTGTTGTATGTCTTCCAACCCCACGTCTTTCTCCCTTTTATTTATCTGCTTATGATGGTTAGATTAGGGTATATTTCAATTAGCATACAGTATGATAGCATGTTTGCATTCATTCATCTGTTTTGCATGCACCGGGCTCGGCGCATCATACTAACTGCATTGTACTTTTAATTCCAAATTGAATACATGCTAGTTGTAGCATTTCATAAGCCATGTTTAGAATAGCCGAGCCTACTATAGTTTGCATTTTGCATGTGTTGCATTAGGCATTCCTGTATACTTAGGATCATGCATGATTTCTAATGTAGTCTCTGTTTTGACTTGGAGTACCCGGTGAGTTTTATGCTTTAGCATCCTTGCATGCGTGTGAGTGACTGCCATGAATAGCATGCTTGCCATGAGGCTATTTGCTTATGTGACATAACTGCCTGAATGCCTGTGGGTGAAGGTTGGGTTGTTTAGATTGGGACAATGCATCAAATGTTTGTTTTAAGCCCACCAGATAGTGGCAAAACCATCTTTTCTAAGCCCACCCGAGGGTGGCAAAACCTGCATTTTAAGCCTACTTGCGAGTAGCAAACCATCTTTCAAAAACAAACATGAAATGTTTTGTTCCAATTCAGGCGATCCAGTCTATACTTGTATGCTGTGCGCATCACATAGTAACCTAGGCTAATAACCGGAATAAGAACATACAATGTTTTCAAAAATAGATATCATGGTTAGTAGAGGCCGATCTTTGATCGGGCGAGCGGGGGTGCTCACGAAGTGACCTTCCCCAATCGTACCCAAGTTCCCGAGCCGAGGCAACTTTGGTGATGACGGACACGTGGCCTTAGGCAACGAGTCAGGGTTTCCTAAATTTCCCAAAATAAAATATTTAGGTGGCGACTCTGTATCTGGCAAAGCAGTCCATGTTTGGCACTTCTTTCAAAAATCTGTTTTCTCAAAATGATTTGCCGGATTTGGACTCTTTGGTTCAGATTTAGAACCGTGACAAATTTGAGAGTCCTGAGCTGTAGTGACCCCAAAATGAACGGAACGGGAGCTCACCCTCCCGGGAGCGTTCGGGGACGTCTACACCCACGTATCGTGTCCTACATTTTTTGAAAATATACGTGTTATCATGTCCGTGTCATGTCTACGCTTCTTAGAAATATGAGAATGAAAGCACTCACCGGATTCTTCAAGAAAGAGCCCAATCAGACATGAGAATGAAAGCAGAGTTTCTGCATGAGCAAACCGTAGTCTTGCCTTTTCATAACAGCCAGGAGCATGTTCTTCTACAGTAACAGAAGGTATAAATTATGAGCCAAACAGAAGATACCTTTATTTTTTTCCCTCAGCATTATCCATGAAGACTTCAATTAAAGTTTATAACACAATTAATTTTAGATAAGTTTTGAAATAAATGTCACAACGTGGGAATTAACTCCTAGTTTTGAAATACATGCCATAGCATTAATAGCAAATAACCATAAACACAGTGGAAAATAATATGACAATAATAAGATTCAAAGAATTAATAACCTTATGAGACATTTAATATGAATTGTTATAGTTTATGTAACCTTCTTTAGCCATACATGGACTGAACAACATCCTCAAGCAATGGCACTCCCATCTGGTAGTTTAATGCATTACCATAACCCTTTAATATGAACAGCTCCAAATCATCTGTCCACTCCAGCAAGACAACCTAAAAATGTTTATATTTGGCAAGTTAGCAAGTGTATAATGAGCAAGAAACAAAGCATGAACTGATAACATACATAATTTGCACTTATCAGTGAATAACATCTATAGGAACACAATGGATCCCATGATATGTAAGTACCAAAGCTACATACCTCAGATGGAGTGAACAGAGCACACGCTTGATCAGTTATATTCAATAAGGATGCTTCCTGCCAAATTGAAAATTTGAATGAACAATTACAAAGGAATTGCAATCAGATAGAATGTTTAGAATTCTCAGAGAAAGAAAATGAAAGAGAAGAAAGGAAAGGAAAGAAACAATCACCTGTTTGCACAAAAACCAGAGAGAAGATATATCTTGTCTTGTAAAATTCAGATGATAACGCCCCACTAATGCATGGGTAATTTCATCCAAGACAGGTTCCTTAAGCAACTCAGTTTCACCCATGACCTTCCAGGGCAATTTCAATTGCACACGTTAGTGTGCGCAAGGCTTCTAGTATATATATACACGAAAAATTTATGATATAGTTGGCAAAAGAAAGGAATTAAATGAAAAAGAGGAGAGGGAGAGGGAGAGGGACCTTGGTAACAGCATTGCAGACAAATTTGCAGCCAAGAACAATGTGATTGAGCAAGATTGTGAAGTCGCCGTGGGCTTCAGGGTGCTTCGACTGCTCATTAAGAACATGTCTAGTAATCGTCATTAGGTCTGTCCTCTGTGCTTCGCCTGCGTGATCCATTAATCATGCTTCATTACTGCATCTATGAACAGGTTCCAAAGAAAGGAAAGATCTATTCAACAAATGAAGGAAATGCCCAGTATTGGGATGAACCAACCACAAAGTAAATGTAGCTAAATTTGGCAATTGTCATCTTTCTATTACCTTTAAAAGGCTAATAAATTTTCTTATATTCATTTAATTTTAGGTATGTTGAAAATAGCAAGTTCCCTAAGGATGATTCATCACCAAAGTCCCTAAGATACATTGGAAGGTATACAGTTTTTTGGCATTACAAGTTTTATCGCCATGTCAGCATGTCAATCTTGTGTCACGTCTCCTTGTCTTTGTTACTTAGTTTCCCAACCTACATAATAGTCTTAAATGAATTCTATCATATGAGGAACTTTTTCTTCTTTTTCCTTTTCCTTTCACTATTTCTTTTTCTTTTTTTTTTCTTCTCATTCCCCCCCCCCCGAACCATATCAAACTAGTAAACTTTCCTCACTTTCTGGGACTCGTAAAGTTTTTAGTAAATTTCTCAACTTCATGCAGTATGGTAGCAGATGTTCACCGTACTCTGCTTTATGGAGGAATCTTCTTGTACCCGGCTGACAAGAAAAGCCCAAATGGGAAGTTGTGGTATGCCACCTTTAAGATTAACCAACTTGTTTTTGTTTCCATTTTTCAAAATTTTTTAAAACAAAAAACAGAAAAACAAAAGACATTACCAAATAGGCCCTATTTCCACATGAGAAGTTACGTTTTTGGTAGGATAAATTAGATTTTTACCGTCTCCGCAAACACAATTCTTTCAAGTGATCCTTTTGAGAAGGCAGTACACCTTGAATTGTGGCAAGCCTGCAAGAATGTTCAGTTATTATCTGATATGTTGCTACATAATGTCTTGAAAGCATTTAAATTAGCCTACAAAAGACATATCATTTGACCCAACTCCATAATGTCTTGAAAGCATTTAAATTAGCCTACATGTTTTTCTTAGGCTTCAAAAAATGGAGAAAAACTCCCTACTTAAGCACTCAAAAACTACGTAGGCATAGAAAACTGTTTATGTCAATGTGTTGAGTGTGAGTATTTTCTGAGACAAGTCAAGTAGCTAAGCTGTCCAAATTCTGAAAGCCAGATAGGAATGGAGTGATCTGATTTAGGAAAGTTCAAAATCAGGTGCAGTATTAACATCCCTAAATTTTCCTTTTATCTTCTTTAATCTCTTGGAACTTCTTTTTTGATGACGAGGAACCCCGACACCAATCTTCGATGAGACCTGAGGTAAAACCCCAAATATGTGCAACCACCTGCTACTCTAGGATCTTCTTTGCACTCACACAGGTTTGTCTGTTGTTGTTATGAGAATTTGGACCATGAATTAGAGTGTCTAAATGAGAAAAGACATTTAACACTCCCATAATTGTCGACTTTTTGATGCATGAAAAACAAATTATTATTTCCTTCAATTTTTAAAAAGAGACTCAAAATTCTCATTGAAGTGCTATAAAAACAATTTTAGGAGCTATTGATCAAGATAAAATCATGAGAACTCAAAAGCAACATCCAAAAGCTTCTTATTGAAGAAGAGGGGGAAAAAGGATTCCAAACAAACTGAAGAGATAGACACAATATTACCTTGACATGATTCTTGAAATAATGCCGAATTGATGGATCAAAGAAGAATGAATCATTCAAAGAGTTCAAACCTATACCTTCTTCCCATGCCCACTTGACATATTGAGTCTTCCCACCATATGCCTGCAAGTTATTAACTAAGCTAAGTAGCAGCCGAACTCCGTGTTGCCTGGCTTCCGCAATGACATGATCCAATGCCTGCCATACTCTTTTGTCATTAAAATGAAAAAAAGAAATTTGAGACAATAATAATAAATGATCATGCAACATGATGATATTAACCAAAGTAAAAGAATTCAAGTATTGGCAACAATTTGGCAATTTTATTTAATCTGGGATAAATTAAACAGATTCAACAATCCATGGGCCATTGGGCCATGTTCATGACTCGGTACAATTTAAGAAATACTTGAATGAATGAATGCTGAGATTTATTGTGTGATACGTCAACAAAGTTCAGTAAGTTTTGCGGATTTACAGGATTGATGGGTGAAACCAGAAAAAATGAAAAAAAAAAAAAAAAAAAACTAAAATTAAAAAAAAAACAAAAAAAGCAATGTGCCAACAAACCAAATTGTTCTCAACGATTTATCAAGAGGGCTACTAAATGGCCCCATCATATTAATTTGAAACCCCCACTTCTTTGGAACCCCATGACCAAAATTGATCCCCACCATTTTTTCCGAGAACACCCACCATAATCCCAATCTTACCCTTCTTTCTTAGACCTCCACCCCTACCATGTCCGTCCTCTGGCAGCCTCCTTTCCATAAGCCTCTCCCTGCCACTTCTCCACCTCCGACAGTCGCTTCCCAGCTACCCCCCTCTCTAAATGCCTCTACAATATTTGTTGAATTTATTGGGATGGTTGTTTAGCAGTATCTATATCTAAATCTTACTGATGCAGCACTACAATGGTAAGCCTGACAAACCAAGACAGTGCTATTGTACTCTTATATATGACTCGACCTGAATGTGTGGAAAATCATAAAGCAAGGAAAGAAGAGATAAATTCCGCAATGATTGAATGCAATGGGGATGGAATTTATAGAACTAATGTGATCAAAAACTCAAAATGTACATATTCAACTCCACGAGACATCCAAATCAAACACCAGTTTTGAGCTAGAGATAAACTACAGCCAAACTAATAGCATGTAAAAATACAGTCAAACGAAAGGACAATTTGTCGACATGAACAAACCGAGAAGAGAGAGAGAGAGAGTACCGATTAAAGTTCAGAAACAAAGTAGACTATTCGCCGCCATCGGAGCTTGAAATACGAGTAATCGAGGGTCAGAGTTCAGATCTGAGCTTCTGGAAATCACTGAATCTCTGTAAATGAGATGGTAGAGCTCGCTACCTCGCTGGTGCAGCTTCAAAATCGCTTCGGTGTAGCTTCGATCTGAATCTTCGATGGAGATTCGAAATCGCTTTGATCTGAATCTTTGATGGAGCTCAAAATCACTTCGATCTGAATCTTCGATGGAGCTCGAAATCGCTTCGATCTGAGTCTTCGATCTGAGTCTTGGAAATCACTGAGAGAGAGAGAGATGTGTGGCTTCAATCTTCAAAATCTTGAGAGATGTGTGGCTTCAATCTTCGATCTGAATTTATAGAACTAACCATTTTGAAGATGGTTTGTAAGAATACGCTTCGATCTGAATGTTGAGAGAGATAGATCTGAATCTTCGTTTTGTGTAATATAAAATAAAGTTTCACAAAACGAGGCGCATGCGGCTACCGCATTTGGAGGCGTTTCCTATTATAAAACGGTGTCGTTTTGTGTAATAGAATATGCGGCGTTTATAAAACGCCGTTAAATGTTAATAACAGTGACGTTTAAAAAAACGTCGTTAAAAAAACGCCACCATAACCCTTTTTTCCTGTAGTGAAAGTTGAAAATCAATGACCGTTTTTTGTGATGATTTTTTTAAACTGTCGCTAAAATTTATAATTAGTGACAATTTTTGTGACAATTTTTAAATTGTCGCTGAAAATTAACAATTAATGATATTTTTTAATAGTGTATGATGAAAAATGTCATTAATTATCATATGACCTATTGGACAATAAGTCCACATAATATAACCTACACGTAAAGTCTCCTAATATTTTATCAGACTCTATTTTTTTTTCTCTCTTGAACATCGTTTTGATTTTGTTAATAATGGGTGTTGTAATTTGCTAGGACACAAGCAGCGATGACTGGTGGTTGCAATATGGGAATGAGATAGTGGGTTACTGGCCAACCTCCTTGTTTTCATACCTTGCTGACAGTGCTTCACAGATTCAGTGGGGAGGAGAGGTGCTAAACCATGCGTCAGGTGGGCAATACACCATCACCCAAATGGGGAGTGGTCATTTCCCTGAAGAAGGGTTTGGAAAAGCTAGTTTCATCAAGAACATCCAGATAGTAGATGGTTCCAACAATCTAATAGCTCCTATAGGTGTTGACACTTTAGCTGAGCAATCCAATTGCTACAATGTTCAAATGGGCAATGATGGTGATTGGGGCAACCACATTTACTATGGTGGACCTGGTAGAAACCCTAGTTGCCCATGACCAAAGTGGAAAAAATGAAGAAGGAAACTAGAATAGTATAAAGAGTAATTATAGTGACTAATTTGAATATCATATTTGGGAAACATATGAGTTGATGTTTTATTTGACATTCATCACATGTCCCTTGATTTGATAAGCTCTACTTATGTTGCAACTGATATTTAAATAGAATAGAATTGCAACTAATATAATGCCGTGTAAAACGGTTACCTTGGATGATACTTAAATATGGTATTCAAATGTGGTTACATTAACATTATTTTAAAGGTAAATTATACTGGTAGTCCCTACATTTTACATCTGATGTCATTTTAGTTCATGTACTTTCAATTGGCTCGATTTTGACCATTAATTTTAGATTTTGTGTTAATTTGGTCCAATTGATAATACCATTATTATTTTTGACAAAAAATAATCACTGAATTGATTTAGCTTAACTCACTGAGTTAAGCAAACCTAATATTTTTCCCTTAAAACCATGACACATGCCGCTTATGTACACATTTTTATTATTAAAAAAAAAATGCTAACGATTGCATTCAATTGGACTAAATTGGGTCATAAATTCAAGGACAAAATTAAGTCAATTGAAATTACAGAAATCAAAATGAAATAAGTATCAAAATACAGAGACTACCAGTATAATTTGCTATAGAAAATTTGGACAGCAAGTTGAATGGAATGATAAAATTGAAACTAAACTGAAAAAGTAGGGATCAAAATGAAATTTAAGTAAAACTATAAGGGTGAAATTTGTAATTTATCCTTATTAGAATATAAAAGCATGTGAATGTGAATCTTGTTGGAAGTTTTCACTTTCTTTAGGCTCCCAGTATGAGAAGTTGGATGCGGAGAATTGCTCAAAATTTCTTCAAACTAAAAGAAACATTCACCTTTCATGCTCTATATGTAATTTCTTTTATGCTTCTCACTTTGGAGTAATAAATTATGAATTAGAATAATTGTTAGGGAATAAGGAAACCCACAAGCGCACAATAATACTGACTCAATCTATTAGGGAGAAATTTTAGAGTCCACAGACGCCACATCAAGGCCCAACATATATTGTTTAAAACTCATACCCACTTAAAAGTTTAAGCCTATACAATCTCTTTGAGTCTTTATCCGATGTTGAACTCTACATTCACACATGTTCCAACAATCTCCCCCTCATGTGAACCAAACATCGATCGGCCTCTCCTTACTCTTCCTTGAGTCTTTATCTTCATTTGCAAGTTCATCATAGATAACACGTACTCCCCCGTAATCCTGATCTATAACTATCCAACATTGAGTCGAACCGAACCTACCCAACCGCACAAACTCCATCATGAGCCACCATACTTCATTGAGAGAGCCACCTTGCCGTAGTCCAACCTCCACATGCATTGTAGCGCCCAAAGAAATTAACATAAGCAACTCATTACCTTCCAACAACATAATCTTATGTTCCAATTTAATGACATCCGATGCTAATATATACTGAAATAAGGTCTCAACATTGACATCATCGTCAAATCTCCAACACTTGTATTCATTAAACATCAAGAGATTTACAAAAAAATTCATTCCACATGCGAGTATATATTCAACATTTCTAAAATATGAATCTATAACATGTGGCAAAATAAGTCAAGCACAATTAATGCCCTCAAGGGTTACAAATTCTAAGGCTTAAGCCCAGTTACAAAAAAATGGCTTTTCAAACCCATACATGCACTAAAGCCCTTGTCTTGTCAAAAATAATTACAAACAAAAAGAAAGAACCTTGTGCTCTCAAAAATATTCCAGGCTTCTAACTCGGTGGGATCACCACATCCTTTCCTGCACAAAATCCCATTGGGTGAGCACAAAATCCAGTAAGAAAAATCTTAACAAAATATATACATTTTATACAGTTTTTTGAGATAAATGTATATGCCATGTCATGCTTAAAAACATATATCTCAATCTTTTGAAACTTGTGCACAATGCAATTTGAAAATGTAACAATTTAATAACTTCAATGTAGTTAAAGGGGTGGTAAATAAGACTCAGGTAATCCCTAAGTTGGTGTCTGTAAGTAGGCATAATAACCACTACCAATCCCCAATTTACTGGTTGCTAACCGGAAGGCACGTGGTACCTTCTCCACTTGTGTTTTCGATTTTTCACCATGGATACTCAGGCCAACTTAACCAATACCAACTACACCCCGTATCTGGACCTACCAACATATTTATCCCAAAACAAATCAAAATGATCTTGTTTCACAAAACAATTCCTTTCTCAAGGCAATAATTTTCTAATGCAAGGTTCAAAATCAATTTCAATAGTGATTCAATGGAATGACAATGCAAAATATACAAAGCGTTTATATAGTTCTATTTTCAATTCCACCACACAATCTTCCATTGTGATTAAATTTCCATATCTCTCATCAATGAATATCATAATACAATTCCAAGTGATAATATAATAATATCAACATTCATGTATTCTCCACATGTTAAACATCATTTTCTAAATTTTGTTTTCCAAGACAAACTAACAATAAATTTCAAAATCAATAATTCTCATTTCCTCCATGAAATTCCTCATTTGATACAATTATAGAAATTTCTATCATTTCTTCACATTATAATCCTCTAAGCATAAATTTTCTAATACCTCAACTTTTTCCCCAAATTCCCAAATTTTAGGGTTTCCACCAAAATAAGATTTTTGTTCCATTTTTGAAAAGATTCTTCCAAAACAACACCCACACCTTAGAACATAGCTCATATTCTCAAAGGCTTTGGAAAAAATTAGAGAAACTCCACTCATACAATCATCTAGGGTTCAATAATCCAAAATCACGATCAAAACATGAAGAAATCTCCAAACAAGTATAAATTTGCAAAAACATATATATAACTTAAAAATTATCCCTACCTTAAGCTTTGGAGAAGAAGAAAGAAGAAACCCCCAAATTTGACGGTGTTGAAATCCGATCTCCACCGCACAAAATGTAGCCCTTGAAGAGTTCTCCAACTTTAATGAAAGAACTAGGGTCAAAGCTCTAATGGATTTGGAGAAATCAAAGGATTAATGCAATTTGGTGAGAGTAATTGTAGAGAGAAGGAAGAGAAAAGTGTTTTAGAGAGAGAGAGAGAGAGATGAGGAAAAAGTGAGGTGGGTGCTCAGCCCAAGGAAAGAAAAAGAAAAAAAATTCAGATACAGCGCGTTCTCGCACCTGCAGTACCATTTCTGCACCTACGACATGTACCTTTTCGCACGTGCGTCACTCACTCCCGCACGTGTGGCTCGTCTTCCACACGTGCCCTCTGCTCGTGCAATTAAAGCAATCTTGAACCATTGAGGGCACCCTTTCACCGCACATACGACCTCACATCCCCGCATGTGCAGTTTTGCTCTTCACCCAAAAACTGCACTTGAAAGACCCATGACACCTCTGATCCTAACTCATGCTTTTCGAAACAAGCGAAAACTCAACTCCGAAATAAAATAAAGACGAGAATCTGAGAAAAGTTTCAAAAACGATGAACCCAACCTGTTGACAAGACCTCAGATTAATTCCGAACACTCCCAACACAAGTAAGATAATCACAATTAAAGGAAAACAAGACGGTTCATATACTTGGGCATCACATGCACTAGGAATTTTGCTCTATCAAGAATCCATGGATTTTTTTTCTTACTTCATCAAGAGTTCCCGTGCAAGCCCAAGTCCACCAACATCAAATGCTCCAGGAGAGTCCGCCCATAAATCGTCTGCTATTGGCTCTGATATCGGTTGTTAGGGAATAAGGGAGCCCACAAGCGTAAAACAATACCAGTCTAATCCATTAGAGAGAAACTCTAGAGTTCACAAATGCCACATCAATCAATGCCCAACATACATTGTTTGAAACTCATACACACTTAAAAACTTAAGCCTATAAGTGGATAGTCCATCTAATATATATATATATATATATATATATTAAGATCCATCTCTTTTATTCTTTATTCAATGTGAAACTCTACCTTTACACATGCTCGAACAATACTCTTATGTTAATCATAGCAACATAGTGTGATATGTTTTTGTTAAGAAAATGCATTCTCTCTAACTTTTTAGTCAAGTTGATGGCTTTTATATTGATTATCATTTTGGGAGAGAGAGAGAGAGAGAGAGAGAGTTGAATTCCATCAACCTCTCATCAAATAAGATCTATAAATTGTGTTTAATGAATGTAAAATCCGGTGAAATATATTACATGTAAGTGGTGCTAGAATTTGATCCTTTTTGGCTCATTTGGTGCAACTTATTATTTAATAAAAAATTAAAAATCAAATGCGTATCTCTTTTAGCTTTCAGTTAATCAACTTTTTTTTATATATTTTTTTATAGTTTATTTAAATTATATATGTTTAATAAGTTATAAATAAAAATTACACCAAACAATTTAGTATAAACTCTTAAAATAACTTTGTTTCTTAAAAACCAAGAATTATAAACAACTCATGAATTTCACTAAACAACACCCTTGTTATTGTTGATATTTTTCCATGATAATAATAGAAAAATAAATAAAATAAAATAAATGTATTTTTTTTTTAATTAAAGAATGAAATATAGAATAGACTATGACAAAATGGATAGATTACATAATGGATTCAAATAAACCAAAATCACTAGAACAAATTAGTAACATGGATAAATAACTATTAGGACTCGTCAAAATAAGATTAATCTTCAAAAACTAAAGAACAAATGATGAGGAAAGCAAACCGAGTCTTGTGTTTCACATAGTTTCTTTAAAACATATTTGCTTTCTCATCGATATTACTGGATGTAACGCCTTAGGAGAAAACTCCCAAGCCCGGTTCCCCTATTACATTTAGTATAAATACAAATAGAAGGAAAAGAAGTAATAGTAGTATTACAATTCATCAACTTTTCTTCCCCATTGAACTATTCTTGAGAATTACAACACTTTCGGCTTACATCCATATTTAAGAACAAAAAGCAACAGTTCAATAGGTAAGAAATTATACAAAAGAGAAAATGAGAACATTCATGGTTCATCCAATTTCAATTCCAAAGTAATTCACTTAGGTGGCTCATCAACTTCATTTCCTGAAAATGGTTAGCTTTGGGGTGAGCAGAAAGCTCAGTAGGTAGTAAATTTAACAGGTTATATAATTAATTGAAAAACACATGATCATGCAATGCAAATATTGGGATAATTGTAATATATATATATATATATATATGAGTATGAAAAATGCAATGCATGAATTTTAATCAACATTTCCATGGTAAACATGGGTGGTAAATACACTATGACATCCCAAGTGAGAGCCGCAAACTCAAATTATATATATATAAAATAGTCCCACATTTGTCGACTCCAGAAACGGTGGGGCGATGGGCACCTAAAACGTTTTTCCCTTCCACATTTGTTGACTCTATAAACGGCGAGGACATGGACACCCAAAAACCATGTTTTTCCACATTTGCTGACCCGAAAAACAGCAGGCTCGTGGACACCCAAAAACATTTTGCCACATCCGTCCAACAATGTGCGCAGACAGGACAATTAGGCACCTTGATTCCTCGTGTAGATACCAATTACATTACACAACTCAAACAAAACCTAACTCACTAAACGGACTCATAGACTATTTACCCCCTTTCAATACTTTCAACTATTCACACAAATGTAGTACCATAGAAGAAATGTAATAATGCAATTGATGCATGAATTTGAAATTCTCGTTTTCCCTATGATGATTTCAATTCACCACGATTCAATAATTCACACTTCAATAATAAAAGATTCTTCACTTCACCACCATCACCATCACAAAGTTTTATATAGAAAAAGTCTTAGAGTCTTATATTCTAACACCAAAGTCTAGCAACCCACTTAACTTCAGATTCAAAAGATTAATTAAGCAAAACCCCACTTTATTGAACAATTTGAAAACTAGGGTTTATAGAAAATTTAGGGTTTTCCCTCTTTCATAAATTAGAAGCAAATTCTCATCCTCAAGAATAATGATTGTCAATAATATACATAAACCCTTCTATAATGATGAAGTATAGCCCCTTTTTCTTCCAATTCATTCACAACCCAACACAATCCATATATATATATATATATATATATATATATAAAGATAACTATCTATTGAAAATACCACATATGAATTCCAATCTAAAGATATAACAAGTTAAAGATACCTGTAGACACCCCATTTTGACCGCCCCTAAGACTTAGGTGCTTTATTCTAAACACCTGATGATGAAAGTTACACAATGCAATCTTTTGAATTCTCAGCGAAGAAATTTGGATTCAAGCTCTAATCCCAAACCTTACACCCCATTTTGGCTAAACTATTTTAGACCTTGAAACCTCTTTTCAAAATATTTTTTCGAATATTTCTACGATGTTCCGAGGCTTGCATTTCAATTAAAATATTGCATTTTTCAATAAAACGAGTAAGGACAAAGTGGAAATAAATGGAAGGGAGTGAACTCTTTGAAAAATCTTTTAAAATATCTTATTTATACGTTTGGCGTTGAAGGAAATATAAGGGGATGGAAAAAAACTAGTTTAGGAAAAGGTTGAACATCAAACAATTAAGAAATAAATGAACAACCTTAACTAAATTAGGCATAAATATTTGTACAATTATCATTTAGATGTGAGGACACCACCATTGGGACGTAGACTTCTGGGGCTTCAATTTAGACTCAAGAATCACCTAAAACCGAGTCCAGATGAGGGAGATATGCCAATTTGAAGTCGGGCTTGAAAGCAATTTTTTGGACCCGACCGGGTTTGTTTAGATCAGGTTGTGTCTTGTTTAACCCAGCCGAGTTTGAATGAAAAATAGTCCATAGTGCCTTTTAGACCCGGCCTTTCATTTTTGGGCCCGGCTATGTGTTTTGTGGCCCAGCCGGGTCTCATTAGCAATAAATAGGACAGTTGGCAGGAATTCGCTAGCTGTTGTTTTTTTAAAGATATTTTTGATCAAAACGTCTCAAATTCTTTAAATAGACCCCCTGCCTTTAGAATTGAGGGTTAGAAGATTTTCCTAAAGGCTTTGAAGGATATTGAGAGTTAAAACCATCCTTCTTCCTCCCTTGACATCCATATCATCCTTTGGCTTTACATACACAATACATGCACCATTAGAGTTGGTTCTTGAAGCTTTTTTGTCACGACCCAAACCCGCCCCTGTAGGTTTAGCACCGTAACCGGCCAGTAATCCGTGGATTACCAAAGGCCTCTGAACAGATTAGCAAATAATAAGGGGCTGCGGAAGCAATAATACAAAATAGACAAGGTCCATTGAGCTGTGATAACATACATGGGACATAACATTTCAATACTTATTTATATATACATAAACATGCTAGTCCAGATACAGAAATATTTACAAGGTATTCTTAGAATGTACTTCCCTACATCTAACTATACAGAGCATACACAAGGACTAGCATGAATACGAAAACAGTCATGGCTTTAGGCTTCGTTCGGAACCTCCTCGGGAGGCACAATAGTTGGCTGACAAAAACGAGATAGAAGGCCGTCAACTCTGGCCCTGGTCATGTGCTGGCTCACCTACATACATAATATAAACTGTGAGTGAAAGCCCAGTGAATAATAATAGAGTAAAGGGTTTCAATGAATGAGTTCGTACAGATTCAAAAATCATAATTCAGATTTGTATCAAAATCATAGTTTACCTAGATCTTATACAGATAGAAATCATAAGTCATGATTAAGTTTACGTGATACATCCATTAGCATTAACAGAACAGAACAGAACAGAACAGAATGTATACACGTGAGGTTACGAATAACCAGTCCCATAAAGGAACCTCTGGATCCGGGTAACAAAACAGAAGCTGAGCCCCTGTGACAGGGCCTCCGGTATGGGTAACAGAGTGCAGACAGAAATAAGTTCCATAAAGGAACCTCTGATACCGGGTAACAGCTAACAGATATCACATGATGCTACGGATGTCACGAATACATATCAGAAATTGAACAATCATTCATTGTACAGAACATATCATTTCAGAAAACAGATCTTGTTTTATCACATAGAAAGTAGATACAGTTTGAACATAACTTTACTAAATTATTACTCGCAGTTGGCCTTGAAACAGTCAAACGGAGCAGATTGATCACACGATACGCAACACGTGACCTACATAACACATAATGGACACACACTTGAAACACACATTCTAATTGCACAAAACTTACGTCGTTGGTTCTTAGTGTGTCTCTAACCTTAAATCCACACTAAAGAGTCTTAAACATGGCCTAGGAATGCCTAGAATGGAATGAGGATGCAAAGATGCCTTGGAAAATATTTTTCAAAACTTGCTGAAAACAGGGGTCTCGCTCGAGTATAGCTTCCTTCGCTCGAGTGAGCTTGTCAAAACAGAGGGGTTGCTCGAGCGTAGACTCCCTTGCTCGAGCAGTCTGTAAAAATGCAAAAGTACTGGTTGTTGAAATTTTACGTTCGATACCCGCTCGATGCTCGCTCGAGCGTGAGACACAGCTCTTCGCTCGAGCGTAGGTCTCGTCGATCAAGCATGCGTCTGCGTGCACCAAAAACTTGAAAGCTTGCAATTTACGCTCGAGCCACCATTTCTTCGCTTGAGCAGAGCTCTGAACAAACGATGGTCGCTCGAGCGTGGAATCCTTCCCTCGAGCGAGGAAGCCAAATTCTGGAATTTCTAGATTTGCCTCCCAAGCTCAAACCAAGCATTCAACACCTCAAAACTCGACCTCTTGGGCCCATTTTCTGGAAAACACTTGTAAACTCATAGTATAAGGTGTTTCAAAGATCAATTTGTAAAATCAAAGCCCAAAGGTGAGTCAATTAAACACAATTCCAAATAAAATTTCAAGAATAAAACAAGAGTTTAACATGCAAGTGTTCAATTTAAATCCAATGCTCTAAAACATGACCAAATGCAAGATTTAGCTCAAAATCATGATGAATTCATGGACTAAGGCTAGAATATGGGCTTACATGCAAGAATTTCCATGAAGACACCTCAAAATGCTAAGATATGAACATGCATGCATGATTTCCTACTCATTTCAACATATTAAGCTAATTCATGCCTTAAATCACTATCCTTACCATGAATCATGCAAGAACAACTTAAACTCTCAATTAAAAGGGTGAGTGTCCTACCTCAAGTCCTCAATTTCAAGAATGAAAGCTCAATTGTGCAATTCTTCTACAATTCCTCCAATTTCCAAGCAAAATCTCTAGATGAATTCAATCTCCTACCTCACTCCCTCTCTCTCACGGTTTTTGGCTTAGGAAGATGAATGAAAATGATGTCAACACATAACATGGAGAGTAATGGCCTAGGATTGTCCACTAAGTGGCAAAATGGTAATTAACTCAAACAAGTGTAAATTAACATGTTTTAATCTAATTTAATCATACCAAATCAAATTTCAACTAAATTTACCATAAAATCACATTAATTCTAATTAACACAAAACACTAATCAGTTTTGGATTCGGCCGTCGATAAGGCCTTCAATTTGCAGTTTAAAACATAAAACATGAACAGATCATTTTATGGCCAACAGATAAAAACAACAAAGATAACGCAATACATATGCAATTTAATTTTGGATTCCTTCTAAATTACTGTTAGGCATAAATAATCATGGTTTAGCATTAATCGGAGGTCGGGGTTATTACATTTTTGTTGAAGTGTCAAACCATATTTCATAAACTTAAGGGTGTTTGGAATCAAGTTTGTCAATTAAGAGCTTATCTCTCTTTTTAGGAGGTATAACTTTGCATTTCATCTTTACTTTTCTTTCATTCTTTTCCTCTCTTTTTCTTGCCTACATATTGTTTTTCAAATGTTCTGAGGGGCTGATATATGTGATTTAAGGTTACAAAAAGTTAAGGGGTTAGCCATCCTTCATTAGGCTTGCTTGCTAGATTTGTTCTCCTCCATTTTTGTTAATATTTTCTACCTTTTAAAACTGATTTTCAGCACAGCTTTGTGCTATTTTTGGGGCTATTTAATGTCTTTTAAATTTATGTTTTGAATATTATGATTGCATTGTTGTAAGTCTTCATGGGTTTGGTGTTTTCAGGACATAGCCACCAATCCGTTTGAGTTGATAGTCCTTTTATTTCATTTTACTTATAGCTTTCATGTAAATATTCAAGTATTCATGTCATTGTAATCCTCCACTTTTCATTAATCTCTGCAACCTCCCTTCTTTCTTTGGTTTTTTTTTTTTTTATTATTATTATTAAGAGTTGTATCAAATAAAAGATCTCCACTTAAGGCATAAGAAAGAGACCCCTCATGCTAAATGGTTTAATCTCTTCGGAGGTTCATTACCATGGCATTACATCTCTCTTATGCTAAGCATGATCCTTGTTTGATATTTCCCTTAATCGCCGGTGCATTACTTCTAAGGGGCTAACTTTCTATTTTAGACCCTTGAAAATCATAAAGGAAGGTTTCATTATAGCTTGTTATCGAGTTTGAATTTATAGTAATTATTGCCCATTTCGGGTTTAACTTCGAATTCATTATCGCTTGTAAATGGGTTTGATTCCTCCTTTGTAATTTCCCCCAAAGAAAAGGACTAGAAGGGTTCATTTCTCGAGTCAAACCATGCTTGCTAATCTTTATTGCTTTGGACATTAGTGGACTTAAACATCACCATTGGACAAAAAGGAAGAAAAGATATGAAATGGAATGGCAGAGTAAAAAAGGGTAATAAAATTGTAATAAAATCTGAGTAAAAGGATAATAAAATTGGCTAGATTTAGTTGGACATTATACTGAATTTGTCGCTTCTAGAATCATCGCATACCAAATTAGTGGTGTTTGATGGTTCAAGAAGCACAGCTACCCTATTTCTTGAATTAATTTCATGATAGAAAGGAGGTAATGTTTGTATTTTTGTTTTGTTTATTGAATTCTTATCCTATTGCTTCTAAAGATCATCATGCAACAAATTTGCATTGGTTGATGATTTGAGAAGTGAATCTACTCCTCCCTTGAATATCTTCATGATAGGGAAGGTCAGAGAGGACAAATATCT
Organism: Camellia sinensis; assembly: GCF_055761805.1. Classification (NCBI taxonomy): domain Eukaryota; kingdom Viridiplantae; phylum Streptophyta; class Magnoliopsida; order Ericales; family Theaceae; genus Camellia; species Camellia sinensis. The sequence goes on along the minus strand of NC_138962.1, from coordinate 172,805,119 downwards.
CTTAGAAACAATCTGTCTGCACTGTTTTCACCTCAGTGCACAAAACAGGCTTTTTACCAAAAAAATAGGGCACAATCGGATTTCTTTGGACCCGACTGAGCTTCTCTGTGGGCTGGTCGGGCTTCAAAGTATGGTACACAATGCAGTTTGCTGAAAACATAGAGCAGTGGCTGAGGGTAAAACAGAGTAGTTTCCCAAAAGGCAGACAAAGCAGTTTCTGAGGAATGTCTTCGTCGGCGCACATGTGTTCCTTGTTCATTCTTTATATATTATTGTTGTAATAAATTAGGTAATTATTCATTTGGATTTGTAATTAATTAGAACATTCAGACATTCAGACCCTCTTGTATGTGGGCAAATTTCTAATAATTGGTGTATATCTTCTAACCCCCATTTCTTTCTCCCTTTTATTTACATGCTTACCGTGGTTGCATAGCATCATATTTTCTTTTTCATTTCGATGACTCATATCCATTTTTGCATATATAAGGATTAGGCTCATCATATCTTGACATTGTTATCATTTCTTATTCGTTTATGTGTCATGTTTTGAGTTGATTCATATGTCATATGAATAGCCGAATCTATTAGTTGCATTTTGTATGTATTGCATTAGTCATGCACATATTTTAGGATCATGCATTTTTCCTAACTATCTTCTTTTTCTTTGGCTCGCTTTAGATATTTAGAGTAAGCATTTTTTTGCTTTAGCATATCATGTATGTATGTTTGTGTTACCATGTCCTGCATAACTACCATGAGGCTACGTGCTTAATTGAAATAATTCTATGAATGCCTGTGGAGGGAGGCTATTTTGCTTAAATTGGAATAGCTTTGATTATTGTACATATGAGCATTTTTTCCTTTAAAATTTCACATATTCGAAAATCTTTTCAAAAATCGCATGAAATCAAAGCATTCCAAAGTGAGCAACGTAGTCTATACTTGTTTGCCTCACGTAGTAATGTTAGCATATTAAATAATCAAAACATGAGCATATAATGTTAATAAAAATAACATCATGATTAGTAGAGGCCGATCTTTGATTGAGTGAGTGGGGTGCTCAATTCATGAGCTTCCCCTCTCATACGTAAGTTCCCGAACTGAAACAAACTTTGGTTACGACGAACAAGTGGCCTTTGGCATGAGTCATGGGTTTTCTAATTTTTCCAAAAAATATTAGGTGGCAACTCTGGAATCTGGCAATGCAGTCAATTTTTGGCATTTCTTGCGAATAGTGGATTTTTCTGGGATTTGCCAGATTTGAACTCTCATTTATGTTTCACATTGCACTTGTGAAACCAGGTTAAGAACCATGGGAGTCCAGACTGTAGAGCGATCGCATCCGAGGAGGCTAAGCCCCTTCGAGGAGCGCAAAAAACCAGCTACAATACCCCTACCTCAAGATTTGAGAGCTATGATGAAAACTCAACTCCTACTTGATCAACTAGCAAAGCAATTGGTAGAACGCTTGATCCGAGCTTTCCTTTCAACTTTCTAGGAATATCTTGGGTAGATTTAAGATAAAAGTTTGACAAATCTAGTGTTTGGAGTGTTAGGGTTTCGGAATGGGTGATGGAGAGAGAACAAGTTGGACAAAGTGAAAAAGAAATGAGTTAGATTGACTTTTAAGTAAGCTGACCCAAATAGACCGCTCGAGTGAACAACACAATTTCGAAGAGACCGCTCGAGCGGTAAACGAGAGGTCTCAGAAGTTTTGCAGAGTTACAGTGAAAATACTAGGAGCCTGAAATCTGCGCTCAAGCAACCACTTTACCACTCAAGTGATCTCGCCTATAAAATGACAACTACTAAGAACCATGCATCTTTACTCGAGTGACCAAATGACCACTCAAGTGGTCTGCCAAAATCAATTGTCATAGCTTACCCTCTTTAAAGAAATTCGTCCCTGAAATTTCCGTAATCCCTACCAAAACAACTCCAACAACTCTCAAGAAAGTGGAATGCTAATCTTACAATAATCCCAATCATCAAAATGTCATCCATTGGAAAGTAAAATCAATTCATCATTCACATTACAATGTATAGCTTCAAGTCTTTAGGTAATCAATGCAAATTCATTGTTCCACTAACTAAGTTACATGATATTAATACAATAACAGGTAACAAAATTACACATCATCAAACAAATCAGGATATTTCTCACGAACTTCGACTTCCCTGTCCCAAGTGGCTTCTTCTACCTCGTGATGGTGCCACAATACCTTGACTAGGGGAATGATTTTACCTCCCAAGATTGCTCTCGGGAGTCTAGAATCCTTACGGGACTTTCCTCGTAGGAAGCATTTTCATCTACTTCCAGGTTTGTCCAATCTAAGACATGTGAAGGGTCTGGCTCATACTTGCAAAGCATCAAGATATGAAACAGGTCTTGTATCTCAGATAATTGTGGTCGTAAGGCAAGACAATAGGCGACTTCTCCACTCGTTCAATAACGTCAAAGTGACCAATGAATCTTGGTGATAGCTTTCCACTCTGGCCAAACTTCGTTAAGCTCTTCCTAGGCAATATCTTCAAAAACACATGATCACCTACCTCAAAGGATAAGGGTCATCTTCTTCGATCTACATAAATTTTTTGCGGACTTTGGGTCGTGGTTAACCTCTTCCGAATGAGAGCTACTTTTTCAGTGGTCTCTCGAACTAAGTCTAGCCCAAGCATGGGTGAATCTTCTAACTTAGCCCAACACACTGGCGACCTACAAGGATGCCCATACAGGGCTTCAAAAGGCGCTGTCCTAATGCTAGCTTGGAAGCTATTGTTGTAGACAAACTTTGCTGAAGGCAAATATTTCTCCCATGAACCTTTGAAATCTAGTACACAAGCTCTCAACATATCTTCCAAAATTTGAATTGTGCGCTCAGACTGACCATCGGTTTGAGGGTGGTAGGCTGTGCTAAAAGTCAATTAAGTACCTATGATGGTTTGTAAACTCTGCTATAATCGTGCGGTGAGACAATACTAACAGGAACCCCATGAAGCCGAATGATCTCCCTAATATAAAGTTCTGCTAAATAATCAACTAAGTCTCCCATACACATTGCAAGGAAATATGCTGACTTAGTTAGTTGATCTATTATGACCTAAACCATGTCATTACCCTTCTGAGTTTTAGGAAGATGTGAAACAAAATCCATTGTGATATGCTCCCATTTCCATTCAGGTACAGGTAAGGGTTGTAATAACCCGACCGGTTTTTGATGTTTTGCCTTGACTTGTTGACAAGTTAAACATTTGGATACAAACAAAGCTACATCTTGCTTCATGCCTCTCCACAAAAATTGATGGCTCAAATCATGATACATTTTTGTGCCTCCTGGATGGACTGCGAGACATGAGTGATGAAACTCTCGAAGTACTTAATCTTTACAAGACTTTGGTATAAGGAGGCGATCTATATATCTAGATCACTTTGTTGCGCCTCTAAAACTCATGTGACTAGTGAAGGTTGAGCAAGAACTAAAAATAAGGTGGCTTGTCCAGTAGACTCGCCAAGCTGCACGTCGAATTCACCCAAGTCACCCAACATCTTCCACTCTCTCATGGCAAGGCTAGCAACCGTACTCATAGAATTTCTACTCAAGGCATCGGCCACCACATTTTCTTTTCCCGGGTGGTAGTGCAATTCAAAATCGTAGTCCTCCATGTAATCCAAAGTTTTAGAGAAAAAATCACTATGGTTAATTCAAGGTCGTGAGTTGGGTAGTTCTTCTCATAAGTCTTTAGTTGATATGAAACATATGCCACAACTTTACTTATTGCATCAAAACGTATCCCAAACCCTTTCTAGAAGCATCACAGTAAACTATATAACCCAGTCCTCTCTCCAGAATAATCAAGATAGGTGCTGAAGTCAATCTAGCCTTTAATTCTAAGAAGAATTTCTCACAAGATTCATTCCAAGAAAATTTTACTCCTCTCCTGGTTAGTTTAGTCAATGGTACCGCGAGAGTGGAAAAGTCTTTCACAAATCTTCTATAATATCTGGCAAGACCTAAAAAGTTACGAATCTCGAAAACATTCTTAGGTCGTTCCCACTTCTGCATTGCTTCAATTTTTGATGAATCGATAGTGACTCCCTCCCTTGAGACAATGTGGCCTAATAACTTCACCTCCGAAAGCTAAAAATCACACTTCTCATACTTAGCATACAACTGATGTTCCCTAAGCAATTGCAAGACAATAGGAAGGTATTTTTCATGCTCTGCTTCAAAAGTGAATAAATGAGAATATCATCCACAAAAACCACCACGAATTTATCAAGATAATCTCGGAAGACTCAATTCATTAAGTCCATAAAGGTGGTAGGAGTGTTGGTTAAACCAAATGGCATTACAAGAAATTCGTAGTGGCCTTGTCGAGTATGAAAGGTCGTCTTAGGAATATCCTCGTCTTTCACTCGCAGCTGATTATAAGTCGATCTTAGGTCTATCTTTGAGAAACAATAGAAACCCTTAAGTTGGTCAAAAAGATCATCTACCCGAGGCAGGAGGTATTTGTTTTTAACTGTGACCCTATTCAATCTACGATAGTCGATACATAGCCGTAACGGACCATCTTTCTTTTTAGCAAAGAGAGCCAGTGCTTCTAAAGGTGAGGCACTTGGATGTATAAAACCCTTATCTAACAACTCTTGTAGTTGCTCATTTAGAACAAGCAACTCCACAGGGACGAATCTATATGGTGACATGGAGATGGGTGTTGTACCAGGCACCAGGTCTCTGGAAAACTCTACCTCACGATAAGGTAGCAATTCAGTGAGATCCACAGGAAAAATGTCTGGATACTCACAAACTACCTTAGGAAATAACCCCCGAGTCACACTATTCCCATCATCTACATTAGTTGCAAGAAGAAAACTAAGTTTACCTCGACTTCACTAGTCATACAACGACGACAATCCTCCATCGGCCCTATCTCCCAGAAAGTAAAAGCAGTCCCCACCTGTAGTATACACAGTGACTCTTCCACGGTAACAATCTATGACAGCACGGTAGGACGACAACCAACCCATACCAAGAATGACGTCAAAACCCGACATCTCTAATAGCACAAGATTGAAAGGAAGTTAATATTTAGCTACCTCGATTACACACCCATGACACCCCTGATTTAGAATAGCCTAACCCCCAACTGATGACTCAACCATAAGCGAAGACTCCAGTTGTTCTATCTTCAAGCCCAATGTGGATGCAAATGCAGATACTATGAATGAATGAGATGCTCTGGTATCTATCAATATGTTGGTCCAAATATTATAGATAAGATAGGTACCTCTTATTACCGATGGCCCCAATGATTGTTCTAAAGCGGTAACAGCATAAACTCGCCTTTGGGGCCTCTGTTCACCCCGATCACCTCTCGTAGTGTTGGTCAGTGGGCCAGACTGTGCTGATATGGCCTCTTGTACTACTCTTGATGTCTATCCAAACTGAACTGACTAGTAGTTCTACCTCTGACCTTGGCCTGCCTAATAACCCTCAGAATTTTGGGACCCTGAAACACTTCCCGTCCTGGCTAGCTGTGGACAAAACCTCTTCATGTGCTTCGACTGCCCACAATGGTGAGATGCAGGCAACTGGCCCCTTCCCTGGGCTTGGCTTTGAGAACGCACTTGTTGTTGATGACCAAGATTCTATTTGTACTCTGATGCTTTGTGACCTTACTGGTCACATCTGAAACAAGTAATATAAGTAAGACCCGTACTTCCCGAACTCCTCACTGAAACGGACCCTGATGACTTGGCTTGTTGCGGGCATGGATTGAAAAAAAAAAAAAAAAAAAAAAAACTCATTGACTTCTTAGAAGATCTGGTGTCACTCTTAGATTCGGTATAACTCGATCTCTTATACTTCTTTCTCGCTTCCTCGGTCTGTAGCATAATTTCCACGTGAGTTGCGGCCTCTACCTCATCAAAATCTTGGGCCTTAATCTCTTCCCAAATTCTAAGCACCGACACTCCTCGGTTACTACAAGCTTGGGTGCAAAACGTGCCAAGCTAGTAAAAGTGGCCTCAAATTTTGCCACTGGGGTGTCCAACTATCTAAGTTCTTTGAATTGCTTCCTTAATCTCTCCCTAGCCATGGAAGGCAAAAACTTCTCCTGGAAGGCATGGGCGAAGGCCTCCCAAATATGCTCTACTCTATGCTTAACGAATTTCAACCATTGACCGGCAACCCCCTTTAGCTGGTAAGCTGCCAGTGCCACTCGGAGTTCTCCATCACGGATATCTAGGATTTTGAAGGACTTAATGATTTTCTCTAACCATTCGTCTGCTTTCATAGAGTCGGGTCATCCACTAAATTCGACGGGGTTGGAACGAAAGAATTCCTTCTTGAAGAAGGAGGTTCGAGTTTCTCCCTCTATCGTCCTCGCTGCTTGCTCGGCTCGGAGTATTTCCATGGACTCATGGAGAACCCCAGTCATCTCTCGGGCTAATGCTCCCATTGCATCCTAGGCCATAGGAACGGCCGCATCATTTTGTTCCACTCATTTTTCTTGAGAAAGAAGATCTTACTGAGTCGGAATACCCCGACTACCTCTACGTGGCCTGCCACGACTTCTACTACGACCTCTACCACATCCTATGGCCTCTACCACTTCCAAACATCCTATATAAAGGTAAGTAAGAAAAGAATTAACTCGCAATCCATACACCATATGTCAATCCACACTTCACAAACAAGTTAAACACACGCCTATACATTTACCTATACCATATAAAGCTAGCCACATAATCACATAAACACATAGAGCACGCACAAGTTACTCTCCCAAGATTCTGACTAGTCCCATGGCACTCAAGGACCTCCTAGTGGAAAAAGCATTGATAAGGTGCCTTTCTAAAAGGATTTCGATGACTGCAATAGGCACAAGTCACATCTTAAGAGTTTAACTCCATATCCACATAATCACACCAACAGACAAAACATACAAGGTAAGTCAACGTCCCTTCCTAGCGTGATGACTCTATACGGCAAGGTCGCTTCCCATGAGCTCTCAGTATTCAAACCCGATTAGCTCTAATACCAATTTGTAACGCCCTGAGAGAAAACTTCCAAGCTCGGTTCCCCTATTACATTCAGTATAAATACAAACAGAAGCAAAAATAAATAAATAAATAATAGTAGTATTACAATTTATCAACTCTTCTTCCCTATTGAACAATTCTTGAGAATTACAACACTTTTCGCTTATATCCATATTCAAGAACAAAAAGAAACAGTTCAATAGGTAAGAAGTTATACAAAAGAGAAAAGTCTAAAAGTAACTACATTCTATTATGAAGTATTTGTGATTCACAAATGAATCCTTTACATGTACACCACAAAAACCATGACTTCAGCACAAAACATCAAACATGAAAACATTCATGCTTCATCCAATTTGCTTTCCAAAGTAATTCACTTAGGTGGCTCGTCGACTTCATTTCCTGAAAATGGTTACCTTTGGGGTGAGCAAAAAGCTCAGTAGATGGTAAATTTGATAGGTTATATAATTAATTGAAAAACACATGATCATGCAATGCAAATATTGGGATAATTGTAAAATATATATATGAGTATGAAATATAGAATGCATGAAGTTTGATCAACGTTTCTAGGGTAAACATTGGCGGTAAATACATTATGGCATCCCAAGTGAGAGCTACAAACTCAAATCACACACACACACACATACATATATATATATATATATATAGAAAATAGTTTCACATTTGCCGACTCTAGAAACGGCGGGGTGATGGGCACCCAAAACCTTTTTCCCTTCCACATTTGTCGACTCTATAAATGGCGGGGATGTGGACACCCAAAACTCATGTTTTTACACATTTGCTAACTCTAAAAACGATGGGCTCGTGGACACCCAAAAATATTTTCCCACATTCATTTGGCGATATGCGCATACTGGGCAATTGAGCACCTTGACTCCCTGCACAGGTACCAATTACATTACACAACTCAAACAAAACCCAACTCACTACCTGGACTCATAGACTATTTACCACCTTTCAACACTTTCAACTATTCACACAAATGTAGTACCATATGAGAAATGTAATAATGCATGTGATGCATGAATTTGAAAATTTCATTTTCCCTAGGATGATTTCAATTCACCATGATTCAATAATTCACACTTCAATAATAAATGATTCTTCAATTCACCACCATCACCATTGCAAAGTTTTATATAGAAAAAGTTTTAGAGTCTTATATTCTAACATCAAAGTCAAGCAACCCACTCAACTTTAGATTCAAAAGACTAATTAAGCAAAACCTCTCTTTATTGAACAATTTGAAAGCTAGGGTTTATAGAAAATTTAGGGGTTTTGCCTTTTGCATAAATTAGAGGCAAATTCTCATCCTCAAGAATAATGATTGTCAATAATATACATAAACCCTTCTATAATGGTGAAGTATAGCCCCTTTTTCTTCTAATGCATTCACAACCCAACACAATCCATATTAGGGGTGGGTGCGGGTCGGTTGCGGCCACGGAACCTCCAATCCGCTATCCGTCCGCCAGATTGGCGGATTGGAGAAAATCAATCCGCATCCGTCCGCCTATCCGCCGGATGTGGATTGAGCGGATTGGCGGTTTGGCGGACGGATGCGAATCGGTTTGGTGGTTTAAATTTTATAAATTTTCAACATAATTCAACTTGTGCACTTTCTCAAAAAAAAAAAAGAAAGAAAGTATTACAGTCAATGACTTAAAAAAGTATTACAATCACTGTATGCCTTATCTAAAGAAAAAAAGTTTAAAACTTTAGAATATCACGATCAGTGCATGCCTTATCCACATATTATAATCACAACATGATTCATCCACATAAAGTATTACAATCTGTGGTTCTTAAAATATAATAACAATTCAAACCACCAAAACCATGAACAGAACAGTAGTAGAGATTGTATGTCTCTGTATTGTTACATCTATATATGTTTTTGAAAATAAAAACCAACCAGCATATATCATATTTTTTATTTATTATTTTTAGATTTAGATTTAAAAACCAAAAAATATAGATAAATAATACGTTTATTTTTTTCAATTCAAAAAATATATTCAAGTTGAAAACTTTTTTTCAGCAGAATATTTAAACTCTTTTTCAATTGAAAACACAAACATAATATTTAAACAAATTGAAAACACAAAATCTTATAAATTACTAGGGGTGCTCGTGGTTTGGCGGTTTGGCGGTTTGGCGGTTCGGTTGCGGCCAAATAAATCTCAAATCCGCCATCCGTCCGCTAAATTGGCGGATTGGAGAAAATCAATCCGCAACCGTCCGCTCGTCATCACGCATCCGTCCAAAATGCGGCGAATCGGTTCGGTTCGGTCGGTTTTGGCGGATCGATATATCCGCTGCTCACCCCTAATCCATATACATATTTATATTTATATATATATAGGTATATAGATATATAACGATAACTATTTAATGAAAATATCACATATGAATTCTAATCTAAAGATATAACAAGTTAAAGATACCCCTAGCTCAAGATTTGAGAGCTATGATGAAAACTCAACTTCTGCTTGATCAACTAGCGAAACAATAGGTAGAACACTTGATCTGAGCTTTCTTTTCAACTTTCTAGGAAGATCTTGGGTAGATTTAAGATAAAAGTTTGACAAATCTAGTGTTTGGAGTGTTAGGGTTTCGGAATGGGTAATGGAGGGAGAGAATAGTTGGAAAAAGTGAAAAAGAAATGAGTTAGATCGACTTTTAAGTGAGCTAACCTGAACAGACCTCTCGAGCAAACTTTCCATCGCTCGAGCAGACAACACAATTTCGAAGATAACGCTCGAGCGATCCTTTCACCGCTTGAGCAGTAACGAGAGGTCCCAGAATTTTGCCAAGAGACAATGAAAATACTAGGAGCTTGAAATCTATGCTCGAGCAATCACTTTACTGCTCAAGCGATCTCGCCTGTAAAATGGCAACTACTGAGAGCCATACATCATCGCTTGAGCGACCAAATGACCGCTCGAGCAGTCTGCCAAAATCAACTATCACACTGGAGATCTGTCAACGTCTATCTCTTAAGATAAAACGGTTAAACGTGTGCTACAGTAGCATTTACTGAAGCAAAACTTGAGCATTGGTAGTTATTTCTTTCTAACAATAACCAAAGGAAATGACTAGCAAAAAGAAGATGAAAAATTTTAGAATTATTTAGATGTAAAATCGTCTCCATCTTTTTATCTCAAAATACCATCTCCATTTTTCATCTCTAAAACTCTCCAAAAATTGAAGGGGAAGGCCTCCATCAAATGCCATTAACAAAGGCTATTAACTCTAGCCATTAGGGCTAGAGTTACAAACGTCCAAAACTCCCATGTACTTACTATACACAAATAAATATGTATATAATGATATTTGAATAATTCAAAAAGATGGGTCGTAAAACGGATACGAGTGTTGAGTTACAATCCAATCCAAGTCAAATCTTAAACATATGCACCGGCTCAGCCCAGCAAAGCACAATCCAACCCAAGCTCAAGATTAATTCCAAATCCAAATCCAAACCCAGTACATGCACAAGCCTAGGGCCAGTCCAGATCAAGACTAAAAGTCCAAGCCCAACTTTTCTTGATGTCCACTTTATGAGAAATTTTTCATTCACAACTTAATAGTTTAGGCTCACTTTTTGTGTTGTAACCTTCTCACTTAAGAGAATACAAAATCACTTGAACCCATCTTAATCGATGGTTGAATCCCACTTTAATTTAGAACTAAACTTGCTGAAAAATCATTATTTCCCAACCGTTATGGTTGTCTAACTCAGCATCAGCACGTTGAAGCATTGACCGTCACTGCAGTCATATCATGGGCATGGCCAAAAGAAGATAATATGCAGATGAAATTATTTCTTAATAAAGAAATATTTTAGTTGTTACAGTTAGTATTGTATTTTTAGTAATAAAATTAGACATTTAGTAATGAATTGTTGTCTTTTCGGAACCAAAATTGCCTAAAAAAGCAAACCTTGGCACCAAATTATTTTGTCTCAAAAAATGCATTTATTAGTAATATTTTCCAAATTTGCCGCTAAATGACACTTTCTTTTCTTTCTTTTTTTTGAGTTTTTGGGAGGATCTTTTAGTGAGCACTATCTCGACAATAGAAATTGGTCTCTAAATATTTTTTAAAATAAAATTTTTACTTCTATCATGTGCTTAGATCATGGATTTGTGTAGGAAAAGAGAAAGGGAAAACAAGATATGTACAATGCGATTATGTTTTATTCATATTTCACCAATTCTTTTCTTTTTCTTTCTAAATTCTTATCCAAATTTATGAACCAAATACATTCTTAAAAATGAAACAATTTAATTTCTAAAACTGTTATACATATTGTAGTAGCATGTTGGGCAAACAGTGTACCAATTTGTTTGCTATTTCTCTTAAGCTGCCAACAAGGGCAATATGTCCTATGACGCTTATCTCATTCGGTGAAGGACTTTTTGTCCCAAATTTTCTTATTATATATTAACAAAAAATCAGAAACTATTTTTTATCTTTTAAAAAAAACTACTTATGTCAAATTTCAGTTAATCATTTTCATGTTAGAGTTTCCATTTTTGGCAAATTACACCGATAATACCTGTATTGTGTTTATTGTATTATTTTGGTCATTTTACTTTCAATTAGTTCGATTTTGACACTTAACTTTAAATTTTTTGTTAATTTGATATAATTGATTACAACAATTAGCATTATTTTGGAAAAGTCGCACATGAGGAACATGTGCCATGTTTTTAGATGAAAAATTGTAAATTTGCTGAACTAAATGAATTAACCTTAATCAACTCAGTAATAACTTTTCATGAAAATCTATAATTAGATTTAGGGAAAATTATAGTGGTAGTTCTTGTAGTTTACCTTTTTTTCATTTTGGTCCCTGTTATTTCAATTTGATCAATTTTGCCCCTTAATTTTATAAATTATGTCATATTAGTCCAATAAATAACAACCGTTAAGTTTGATGGAAAATCAAATGATGTTTCAATTCGGTCCCTGTAGTTTATAGGATGTGTCAATTTGGTCCCTGGTGTTTTAGTACTAATGATATAGCCATAAGTTAAATTATCATATTCGATGACACCAGTAGGTTGACTAGGAACATCTCTAATTTTGTGAGCAAAAAGACTAGGTAGACCATTAATAAATTTTTCTTTCCAAAATGATTTAGTACAATCTTCTCATAGCATTACTCTGGATGTAAAAACATCTTTATACCAGCGGAAATCACTTAATGTTGGACAAGTAAGGTTACTAAGTTGATCATGTATTCTAAAATATATATTAGTAGGCGTGCCAATAAAATGTCTAACTATAGTATAAATTAGGGTATTGATACCATCAAGTTTATAATAGCCAATTGTGTCGTCAAATATGGGTAAATCATTTTCATCTTTTTGCCTTGTATGCAAAATAGATTCTCTTTGATCTTCAGTGAGATATTTTTCCCACCAAGATTTTAACATACCAGTAAAACCAGAGGTTATTAATGAAACAATTTCAGGTTGAGTATAATAAACAACAGAGACCAAATTGACACATCCTGTAAACTACAGGGACTGAATTGAAACATCGTTTGATTTTTCGTCCATCAAACTTAACCGCCATTATTTTTTGGACTAATATGACACAATCTGTAACATTAAGGGGCAAAATTGATTAAATTGAAACAACAGGAAAAAAAATGAAAAAACGAGTAAACTATAGGGACCATTTGCATAATTTACCGTTAGATTTATCGATCGGACCAATTTGACACAAAACCTGAAATAAAGGGTCAAAATCTAGCCAATTAAAAGTGTAGAAACCAAAATGATATGGGAACTACATTTATTTGATTATTGGTGCTTTGATTATTGCTTACCCTCTCTATGGAGATAACCTATGCATTTATCTCAGACTTGCTCTATTATCGAACTTTTATGATTGACTTCTGCTTTGCAGTATAAGTTTTGCATTTTGATAGATTTATAACTTATCCTTGGTGCTTTCATTTGGGATTTTTTCTTTGTCTGGTGTAAGCGTTCACTTTGTTGGAATGAATTCCGTTGTATGTGTAGCTTGGCTTTCCAATCTTCATAGAAATTTCTATTGGAAAAAAAAAAAAAAACTACATTTATTTGATACGAAAGAGGCAAATTAGCAAGCAACTCAGAGCAAGCTAGCAAAGCATAACTTATAGAGAGGAAAGAGAAGCATAAGTAGATCGAGTCTGGATCCTTGGCCGCCCATTCTTGCGCCATTCCTGCGGCACCCCCAAAACAACGTCGTTTTGGGGGAAATTTCAATTAAAAAAAAAAAAGACGACTGGACAGAATCAAATAAGAAAGGAAATAAGAAGGGAGAAGAAAGAAGGAGAAGGCAGATCTTCTTCTCTGGGTTCTTCAATCTCTGTTGCTCTGTTCAATCGATTTTTGTGTGTTGTGCAAAAATGAAGATATTGATGATGATGATACATTTGCTCTGTTTTCTTCAATCTAGTTTCTTCACATTCAGGAGAAGAAGAACATTTATCAACAAACTCAACATTTCGAAGCTTTGAAAACAAGTCCTACATGTCCCCAAAAAACCCATTTGAATGCAAATCAAACATCTTCAGTTGCTGAAGATTCTTGATACCAATGGGAAACCCACCTATAAAATCGTTTGATGACAAATTGAGATAATTCCGACCATTTCCCCCCCCCCCCATTCTTCTCAGCAGATCACACTTCATGAATCAAACCCATTTTGTGCTGAGTTGAATCCATGAATCAAACCCACTTTGATTCCATGGTGCTGAGATGAATCCATGGTGCTTTGTTGAATCCATTAATTAATCCATGAATCCATGAATCAAATCCATGAAGTGAATCCATGAATCAAACCCACTTTGGAACACACAAATTGGATGGATGGCATCTGTTATCCATCTCTCTCTCTCTCTCTCTCTCTCACGGCGATGTAGATTTCTTCTCCCTTCTTCCTTGATTCTGTTTCGTCTTCTTCTTCTTTTTTTAATTGAAATTTCCCCCAAAACGACGTCATTTTGGGAGTGCCGTAGGAATGGGCGGCCGAGGATCCGGACTCTCTCTCTCTCTCTCTCTCTCTCTCTCTCTCTCTCTCACGGCGATGCAGATTTCTTCTCCCTTCTTCCTTTATTCTGTTTCGTCTTCTTCTTTTTTTTTTTAATTGAAATTTCCCCCAAAACGACGTCGTTTTGGGGGTGCCGTAGGAATGGGCGGCCAAGGATCCGGACTCTAAGTAGATCCAAGGCTGAGTCAAATTCAATTGATCCTACAAGCATAAGTAGTAGGCTAGCAGAGTCAGTGTTGAGAAAAAGTTTGTACTATGTTTAACATCATCATGACTTGTGGTGTTGTGGTGGTGGTTATTGGCGCTTGTAGTACTACTAGTGTTGCCACTGTGTTATGGTGACAAAGAGGCAGCACTTCTCATCATAATAAGCTTGATGATGTTCACAACTACTTGAAGCGCTTCAACAAGCCTCCCCTTAAATCCATCAAGGTCCTCTCTCTCTCTCTCTCTCTCCCTCTCTCCCTCTCTCCCTCTCTCTCTCTCTCTATATATATATATATATATATTTGCATGTATGTATTGATTTTCCATTGATGTTCTGTTGTACAAAAGCAGAGCCCAGGTGGGGATATAATTGATTGTGTCCATATCTCTCACCAACCAGCGTTTGACCATCCATTACTCAAAAACCACACCATTCAGGTTACCTCTCTCTTTCTCTACATGGATCTTGGCTTCTAATGGTATAAAAAAAAAATTTACATTTTATTTATAGTATGTTTCTCCATCATGATTTTCTTGCAATTTTCTAAGTTTTTGAATTTTTTGAATTCAATTTTTAAAACATTGAGTTTTGAAAAGATTTGCTTAAAATATTAAAAAATTCACTAAAAGCAAGAAACTTAAGAAACAAAAAACCTTAATTTTCAAAAAATTAAATTCAGAAAATTGGAATCAAACAATATATATATATATATATATATAAAATAAGACCCATCAAAAATTATAATAGTTTAAATTAATGCTAAAGTAAAATGATATTTATGGATAAGTTGTTTATGTGACTCAAATTTGTGCCAACAGAAAAACAAACCACAAACCATACAGTTGGGCTAAAGCTTACCCATTTCTAATGGAATGTTTCATGCTAATAATAGATGAGGCCAAGTTGCTACCCAAAAGGGCTAGTTGAAGAGAACAATGTGTCTATTCCAGAGTCTAATCAAGGAATACTAAAGCCAATTACTTAGTTATGGCACTTGAATGGAGATTGCTGATATGACTATGAAAGAAGAAAGCAGTAATTGAAGAAAAAGAAGAGAGAAAATGGAAAAATGAATTTGCAGTTCATTCACCCTTCTCTCATACAACTTGATTACAGTCCAAAAGTCCTCTGTTTTCCCCTCTCAATCGTAGCTATATACATCCAATACTAACTAACTAACCCATCTAACTAACAAACTTCTCCTAACCACTAACTAACCCTTAACAATCAAACAACTAACTGAATCCAAACTGAATTCAAAACTTCTAAATCATAACATTTCCCACCCCTTAAAAATAGCCTTGACCTCAAGGCTGGAAATGGGGATATTTGGTGATGATGTCCTGGTAGTCCACCCAAGTAGCATCCTCTGGAAATGAGTGAGACCAGTAAATGAGGAGTTGAACCACCGCCCTGTTGTTCCTCTTAACCATACGTCTGTCCAGTACTGCCACAGGTTCCATTTGGAAAGTACCATCAGGTGTGACTGGTGGCAATGTAGGTTGTGCGACTATGTGTTGACCCAACTTTTTCTTTAACAAAGAAACATGAAACACAGATGGATATGAGCAGAAGCAGGTAGTTGGAGTTGATAAGCAACCTTTCCAATTCTTGCCACAACCTGAAATGGACCATAAAAACTAGGAGCAAGCTTCATATTCCTGTGTACGGCCAAAGTAGTCTGCCTATAAGGTTGCAGCCGTAAGGAAACCTAGTCATGTGGTTCAAATTCACGGTCAGATCTATGCATATCAGCATAATGCTTCATCCTGTGTTGAGCTTGATGCAAATTGTCCTTTAACATTCTGAGAATTGAAGCTCGTTCTCGTATCCAATTATCCACCTCAGCCACAGCAGAGGGGTTGGAAGCAATGAAAGTGTGGTCTGGAGGATCTTGACCATAAACAGCGTAATATGGAGTCGTTTTAATATGGAGTCGTTTTGATGGCTGAATGATAGGAAGTGTTGTACCATCATTTAGCTAAAGAACGCCACTTAACCCAGTTCCTAGGACAGTCACCTGTCATGCATCGTAAATAGTTCTCCAAGCACTTGTTCAAGATCTCTGTCTGACCATCAGTTTGTGGATGATAAGCTGAACTTAAACACAATTTGCAACCTTGCAAAGTAAAAAGCTCATGCCAGAAATTGCTAGTGAAAACTGCATCTCTATCGGATACGATAGATGAAGGCAGTCCATGTAGTTTGTAAACTTGATCCAGGAATACTTGAGCAACATCTTTGGTTGTGTATAGATGTGAAAGTGCCATGAAATGGCCGTACTTAGTTAACCTGTCGACGACCACAAATATAACAGATCTGCCGTGGGATTTGGGAAGGCCCTCAATAAAATCCATAGAGATATCAGACCAAATTCGATTGGGAATAGCTAGAGGCTGTAACAATCCGGGGGATTTCACATTTTCACTCTTAAACCTTTGACAAATGTCACATTCGGAAACCAACTTCGAAACATCTTTCTTTAACCCTTTCCAATACAAAATTCTCTGAATTCTCTTAGTGGTTTTATCAATCCCTGAATGCCTACCTATTGCAGAGCAATGAAAGTCCTCCATAATTTGGATCTTGAGCTGAGGCGTGTTCCCTACCACCAATTTGCCTTTATAGGTCAGAATTCGTTGCTCCCAACGATAACCCCTATGGGAAGTATGATCAAGAATCAAATCAGCAATGACTTGTTGCACCACTGGATCAGATATCCAACTTTGCTTGATTTCAGCTAACCAACTAGTAGACACAAAAGTGATAGCATGCAAAGTAGTAGGGTTATTTGTAGTATCCTCCCTCCTAGACAAAGCATCCGCTACCCTATTCTCCTTTCCACATCTGTAAATGATCTCAAAATCATAACCCAACAATTTAGTAATCCACTTTTGTTGAAAAGGGGTGCCCACCCTTTGCTCCAATAGGTACTTTAAGCTTTGGTGATCTGTTCTGATAAGGAATTTCCTACCCAAAAGGTAATGCCTCCATTTGAGTACAGCCAAGACCACTACCATTAACTCCTTTTCATAGGTAGACAAAAGTTGATCCCGTGCAAATAAGCCTTTACTCCAAAAAGCTATCGGATGCCCCTCTTGCATTAGCATAGCCCCTAAGCCTTTTCCCGATGCATCTGCTTCCACCACAAATTCTTTAGTATAATTAGGCAAAGCCAGAACTGGTATTGTGGTCATTACTACCTTAAGTTGTTCAAATGCCACTGCCGCTTCTGAGTTCCATTGGAAAGAATCCTTTTTGAGTAATTGATTGAGTGGAGAACAAATTTTTCCATAGCCCTAAACAAACAGTCTATAGTACCCTGTAAGGCCAAGAAATCCTCTTAGTTCCTTTAAAGTAGCAGGTGCCGGCCAACTAGTCATAGCTGTAATCTTGGTTGGTTCAGCAGAAACCCCTTTTCCTAAAACCAAATGCCCCAAGTATTCTACCTCCTCTTTACCAAACACACACTTGGACCTTTTGGCAAATAGTTGGTGAACTCGCAGCAACTGCAAAGTAGCTTGCAAATGATGCAAATGATTGGTCCATGTACTACTATATACTAAAATGTCATCAAAAAATACTAAGATGAATTTCCTTAAGTGAGGCCTGAAAACTTCATTCATCAAGCTTTGAAAAGTAGATGGGGCATTTGTTAACCCAAATGGCATTACCATGAACTCATAATGTCCATCATGGGTTCTAAATGCAGTTTTGTAAATGCCTGTAAGAGTTACCCTTATCTGGTGATAACCAGATCTCAAATCCAGCTTAGAGAAGTACTTAGCACCACACAATTCATCAACGAGTTCATCTATAGCAGGAATAGGAAATTTATCCTTCATAGTAGTTTTATTTAAGGCTCGATAATCAACACACATTCTCCAACTCCCATCCTTCATCTTAACTAACAGCACAGGTGAAGAATAGAGACTAACACTGGTTCTAATAATTCCTGAAATTAACATCTCACTGACCTGTTTTTCAATCTCAGTTTTTTGAAAATAGGGATACCTGTAAGGCCTGATATTGGTAGGTTCTGTCCTTGTTTTCAATGGTATGCAATGGTCATGAGCTTTGGTTAGAGGAAGGGTCTTAGGTTCTTGAAAAACATCTCCAAATCAACCAGCAATGCTTCCAAGTTTGGTGGCAATGTATCCTCTATTTCATTACATTCAGCCTGAAGAGAGTACACCTAAGCTACAACTCCCTGTGCTTGTTTCTGAATTATCTTTTTCATCTTATTAGCCCCAAATGACTGTCAATTCTTCTTTCTTTCCTCCCCTTAGCACATGCCTTCTGTTGTTCAACTGAAACTCCATGCTCAGATTCTTGAAATCCCATTTCACTGGACCCAATGTTGCTAACCACTAAATCCCCAAAACCATGTCACAGCCCTTGAGTTGCAAAATCCTCATGTCAGCTTGAAATTCGATGCCTTGCATTTCCCACCGAAATCCTTTACATATTGCTGTGCTCATTAGTTTGGTGCCATCAGCAACTGAGACTGGTAATGGGTCTGTCTTTGAAGCCATTATCCCAACTCTCTTGATTACTTATGGACTTAGGAAATTATGAGCACTTCCCGAGTCTATTAGAATCATAACTAGCTTTTTCTTGACATTGCCTTTTACCCTCATAGTTCTATAGGAAATAGAGCCAAACAGGGCATTAATAGAAATTTGTAATTCCTCTTCTGGAACCTGGTCTTCATCCACATCTTCACCCTCATCTTCCACCTGTTCTTGATCTTCTTGTTTAACATCCAGAGCATATAACTGCTTCTTTTTACAGATATGGCCCCTTGTATACTTCTCAATGCATTTGAAACATAATCCTTTGGCCGTTTTTTTTCCCCAGTCCTTTGGTAGTTCTTTCTTCACAGGAATCATAAATGGATTTTGTTTGGCTTGATGGGAAAAAAATAGATTCTCCTACTCTATTCCCTTGTCTTGCTCTTCTTGTTACGGCTTCAATGCTATTCTCCTGCATTTTAGCCAATCCAATGGCCTGAACTATAGTAGCAGGCCTGAACATTAACACCCCTACCTTAATGTCTTCTCTTAACCCACTGATGAAACAACTAATGAAAAAAGCTTCTGGTAACTCACTGGTTTTATTTGCTAGAATTTCAAATTGTTCCTGATATTCCTTTACAGTGGTTATTTGCCTTAATTTGGTCAGATCACCCATTGCATCTTCATAAGAATTGGGCCCAAATCTAGAAATAATTCCTTGTTTGAACAGATCCCAATTAATCTGGCGATGGCATTTCTCAAACCATGATACCATTGCAGGGCCTTATCCTCTAAATGTAGAGTAACTAATTTCACCTTATTTGCACTTTCAACTGAGTTATAATCGAAGGATCTCTCACATTTACAGAACCATCCAGTGGAATCTTCCCAAAAAATCTTGAAAAATCAATTCTTGCATATCTGGTATTGAAAAAAAGAAGATGATTGAGGTGAATCCAAATGAACCCGAGCTTCCATGGTTTCTGGATGATTTCCAAAAACTCCATTTGCCATTTGATCATACTTGACATTCATGGAAAAAATCAATTCCTTGATTTCATTCACATCTTTCAATGAATTTCTAATCTCTCTGATATCATGTGCTTGCCTATCGTTGTTGTCTTTAAGAATTCGTATTGCTTCATCCATTTTTTTTATCCTTGTGCCCTAGTTCCATCTGCCATTTCTGTGGAATCCCCCTCCCAGGCCAAGAATAGCCTTGCTCTGATACCAATTGATATGACTATGAAAGAAGAAAGCAGTAATTGAAGAAAAAGAAGAGAGAAAATGAAAAACTGAATTTGCAGTTCATTCACCCTTCTCCCATACAACTTGATTACAGTCCAAAAGCCCTCTGTTTTCCCCTCTCAATCGTAGCTATATACATCCAATACTAACTAACTAACAAACTTCTCCTGACCACCAACTAACCCAACTAATCCAACTAACTAACAAACTTCTCCTAACCACTAACTAACCCCCAACAATCAAACAACTAACTGAATCCAAACTGAATTCAAAACTTCTAAATCATAACAATTGCCCAGAAGAAACTATTCCAATTAGAACAAAAAATGAGGATGTGCTCAGAGCAAGCTCTATCAAGAGTTTTGGAAAGAAGAAGCACAGAACAATCCTTGAACCACCAAGCTCTGCTGAACCTGACCTCGACAAACAAGGTGGTGGCGGTCAACTGGTACATCCACTAGCATATATAATCTGGGGTGTGCATGAATGAGTATACATGTATGTAGTTACATATTTCGGAAAAGGAGGTAAATCTCTTCTGGTCTAAAATCTAGACTCGATGACGCTGCTTGGGCCCATCACGGGTCTCGTTTCAATGATTCAGACCATTCATTTTGTTGGATACTTCGTGTATTTCACTCATAAAAAAATTAGGTCAATTTGATAAGTGTAACTTGTTTAATTTATCGCATTTTTTTACCAAAAAAATGGATGACATTGTGTTTTTAAAAATAAACCATACATTGTTTAAGGTTTTTGTAATTGGCAATTCCGTTTGACAAAACTCCTTTCAATTATAATTTTATTTGCACCTTTGTTTTAGTAAAGATATGAGTGTTTAGATTCAAATCTAACCTAAATTGTGCCTATGAAGAGGAGTTTTGTGATCTTGAGAGCCTTTCATGTTTGTTACTTCGCTGATTATGTACTGGGATTGAGCTATCCAGTCAGTTAGCTGGGCTTGAGGGGATAGCGTCTGAGGCAGCACCTAGGCAGGGTCAAAGGGCAACGCCCCTAAAGCTAATGTTGTTTGACCGCTCGAGCGGTCATTTGTGTGCATAAGTGGTGAATGGCATCATTTAGTATTTTTGCAAAGCAAACTGTACTTTTGAGAGAATCTGTTTTGCTCTCGAGCGGTGGAATCTTGGCTCAAGCGAAGGGCATGCGTTTTAGTGAGTTCGCTTGAGCGATGAAGTGGTCGCTCAAGCGGTTTTCACGATTCAGTTTACTATAAAATGCGCTGTTTGCAGTTTTTAGGATTAAAGCCGTCCAAATTTTAGGAGAGCAAAGCTACCATGGTTTTCTATATTGGAGGGTCTTTTATGAGTATTTCCATAATGATTTGAGAGTGATCAATTGATCTATGAACTTCATATTAATATCATCAAAAGATTTGTTTGTTTTCCTTTATTCACAAAATAAGCGTTCTTCGGTGGGTTCCGAGGAACTTGGGCATGAAGTTTTGATGGATTCCAAAGTGGCTCATCGTCCTAGATTTGACATTAGTGTTGTGGATTCAACGTTAGGAAAGACAATTTTTAGGTGAAGACGGTAGTGGAAGAGGCATATAGGGTTTGATTCAATTCGGGCGTGGATTCGCTAGGTAATTGAGAGTACTCTTGTGTAATTTTTTTTTATCTTCTTAGTTGATTGTTTTGTGACTTTGACCCGTGATTTTTTTATTACAATTGGAGGTGCTCCGATTGTGATTTTTTTCATGTTAAATCGTTGTGTCGATTTGTTGTTCATTATTTGATTGAGATTGTTATTTATTGTCTTAAATTGAAATATAATCACAAATCAATATCTCGGGGAATTTTTAATTTTTCAGAAACTACTAAGTTCACAAAAGTTTACAAGGATATGAATTACCGAATAAACTACTCCTAAACTGAGAAAGCTACTTCTAGATTATACTAAGTCTAAAACTAATTCTTTGTATTGCTAATGATGTCCCTCTCCTTGCAAAATCTCTGGCTTTTATATCATCCTCCTCCTTTTTCTAGCCCATGATCGCATGACTCTGAATATGTAACTGCCCTTGCCTCAACTGCTTTTGCAATTGCCTCTTCACTCCAAGGTCTTCAACCTTCTTCAAATCCTTAACGTTCCCTATCAAACTACTTTCCCTCCATGTTGCCACATGTCCTTCCACATTTTAGGCTTCCCATCGACAGAGTTAAATCTTCATTCTGCACATGCCCCTTTCTACAAGCTACCCACTAAATCCGTGACTTAGTCTGATAACTGCTCCACCATTTGGGCCATCAAAAGCACATGATCAACCCCTGTAATGCAACTTGTCCCTTTAATCGATGAAGGGCTTTCATTTTGGCTTTGCCACATATCACCATCTAGTTGATCCACCTGTCGACAGGAATTTAAAGAAAATGGGTGCAAACAAATAACCTTATCATTGAACCAAAAAACACCTTACACATTTTATTAAAAGAAAACAAAAAAGAAAAAAGAAAAGAAAAGAAAAGTAAAAAAAAGACCAGTAGGAAAAAAGGGAAGATGGAAAAAGAATTATTTTTGGAAGGTAATCAATGTAAAATGTCAAATTGATAACATAGTTGTAGATACAGAATCGAATTGCATTTGCTAACAAGATAAATAATAAATATATGTGATCGATCTCTAAATTTTTTGAAAATAGTATGATTCATTTTTTGTGATTATAACTAATTTGATTTTTTCAATAAATATTATGCTTAGAACACCCAGCATGATGAAATATTCCAATTATCAAGGTCAGTTCCATGGTGGGCCTATCAAAGACCAATAACTCGCCTTTCCCAACTAGAGAGAATACTAATTATTTTTCTGCTATGTTTCTTAATTTTTTAGTATTATTTTATTTTTTCTTTCAAATTGATAATTTTTATTTACATTTTTTTTTTTTTTTTTTTTTTTGTGATTTTTTTTAGCATTCAACAGTTTATGTTAGACAAGACAAGTATTATGGAGCAAGGAAAATGTTTGATGGTCCGAATTTCTATGGCTCGAATGTGTCGAAATGATATCGTTTTACACCCAAAACAACGTCGTTTTGGGTGTTTCGAGTCATTTGAGCCATATTTTTTCGGACCACCTAACATTATTGATGGAGCAAATGCAACCATGAATTTTTGGGAACCCAGAGTCCAGAAAGACGATGAATTCAGCCTGTCTCAGTTCTGGATCTCGGGAGGTTCTTTCGGTGCAGATCACAACACCATTGAAGTTGGTTGGACGGTACTTTCACATTAATTATGATTATAATTAAAATTTTCTTGTCATTTTTTCTTTTTATTTTTATTACGAAAATTTTAATATATAATTTCAAGTTAGTGTACTGTTTCATCTCTAGGCACAAGTGAGTCTCATTGTCTTGTGTCTAGAAATCAGAAAAATTTGATAATAAATTAGATTGTGTAAAATATTGGTATTTTATTATAGGATTAATTACACTTGGCATCTTTGTATTTTTGCCAACATTTCATTTTGGTCATTTTATTTTTAATTTTAACACTCAACCACTTAAAATTTATCAAGTTGTAATATCATATTCTCATTCAATTGATGTTAAATGAAACCGAAGGAGATTGACAAGTGAGATTTTCTCATCTGATTATCACCTCTACACTCGTACAAAATTAAAAAAATCTCTTTTGGATAAATTTACTTTCACCAAAATTCTACTTTTAATTGTGACCTTAGAAAAATATCACATGTAACCAGCATATCAATTTCCTTTAGCCTCATTTATATCAAATACAAAGAATAATCACATTACAATTTAATTAAAAATATAAGAATTAACTGTTACAATTAAATAATAAAGCCAAAATGATACTCCTTCCTTTCTATTTTGTTAGTCTTTCTTTCTATTTTGGGTGTTTCAAAAATTGGTCCTTTTTGAAAAACCAAAGAAAAAAGTTTTTTAATTTTTCAAAATTATCCCTCAAAAAGTGGCTACAACTATACTAAAAGTTGAAAAAAAAAACGGTATTCTTGAAATAAATGTTTTTAAAAATTGAATTCAAATATAATATTCAAATGTTCCCTTAAAAAAGTTAAAATTACTAAAAAAAGAAAATGAGATAGAGGAAGTATGTTGGTGAAAGTATACTCATGTTAAATTATAAAATGTTACATATAATCTTATTTCTTATATTTTCTTTTTTTTTCTCACACAGACACAAGTGAATGGATCTCATGTGCATTTATCGATGTGGCCCCATATATGGCTTTGAGTCTTGGAATGAGAAAATAAGATAATAAAGGAGATTGCATGTAGCATTACTCAAAATAATAATATATCACATAGATTTGTGATCGTTTTAAAGTTACGAGTATTGTTATTTAAAACTAAAAATTAGAATCTATTTTCAAGTCCAATGACAATCAATTAGAATATTAAAGGTAATATTATCTCATATCTTCTCTAATTATCAACTAATCATATAATTTACCCATCATTGGACATATAAAATAAGTCTAAAAAGTGGATTTATGTATCACTTTCTTAAACTTAAATATCAACCATGCAGTTTTATTTTTCTTTCGACATTATTAATATTTATATTTTTTCCCTTTCTTTCATTTTATTTCTCTCGTTTGGTGAGAAAAAAACATGTTAACCCAGGTTTGTCTGGAGATTATAATATCAGACTTTTCAATTACTGGATTGTAAGTCTTGATTATTTATTTATGAGAAAATTATAAAAAAATTATATAGTGTTTGACCATTCTAACAAAATAAATCCTGAATATTTAATTATCAATTTAAATCTTAATATTTTGATTTGTTTTCAATCTACACCATCATCCAATTTTTGTTATGTAAAATTTATTGAAAAGGAATATTTTAATCATCAAACTCAATATAAGTATACATAAAATATATATACATTTTTTTTGTTAAGTTTAATGACTAAAATATATTTTTTTGTCAATTTTACTTAACATAAATAGACAAATAATTTAGATTGAAAACAAATAAAAAGTTTAAGATTTAAGTTGATAAAATTAAAAATTAAGAATTTATTTGTTATAAAAATATTTTATTTTTATTTTTTATGACTTTCCCTTTATTTCTTTAACTTTTCAATAATGTTTTAAGTTTTTTAGGGTTAAAAAAGTGCGGTAAATTGACAGAGATGATTATAAAAACACGGATGCTACAAACTCCTCTGTTCCGGCTTTATTCAAGTCAGCAAGAAAATAATATTGGGGGCCACCATCTCTCCTGCTTCTCGTTATAATTCTTCCCAACGTGAAGTCAACTTACTTGTGTGGAAGGTAACATTTTATATATTAGGGTAAATTACATTCACATTGAGTGCTAGTTGATTGAAAATGCAATTAGGAGCTAGATAAAGAAAATGAAACCCTGTAGCATGGTGCTAACTATATGTTGGTCATCAAACTGGCGCATTGATTTGCTTCTTCGTAGTTGTGTTTAATCTTGATTGACCCTAACTTTTTCCGTGAGGTATTTTTAAGAGATAATTACATCTCAATGGGATTACAAAAAAAAAATAAATAAATAAAAAATATTTAACAGAACTGTAGAGTGATGCAAGTCACACTTATACCTTACAGTTTTTTACTTACATCCCATCACAGATTCACTAACACCTCATATATTTTTGTAATTTTTTTTTTTCTATCTCATTGTGCTATAATTCTCTTCTCTTTTTTTTTTAAATGTAAGATGGTGTTGTCGAGTATATGATGGGGATTATTGTTGTTATTTAAAAGGCCCACTACCAGACTAGCATCCACTTCTACTTCAATGTTTCTCAAGTTACGGTTGACGAGGATGTTAAGCCCCCATCTCGGAAAGCTTAAAATTCAGCAATGATTTAAAGGATGTTTGTACAAAACTAAACTCCCCAAAATTCATTATGGTCATTGATCAACCCACCATTATTGGCCCAACCCCCATTTTCCCTTTGTGGCCCTATCGGGATTAAGCCTGAGGTGCCCCAATGCTTGTTGTTGGTTCACAACCCACAAACATGGTTGCCTTTTGACGGGGGAGGGGGAGAGGCCTCACCCTAAAACAAACAGAGAAAGGCTTTGGCAAGAATGATAGAGGTGAGGAAATTCAATATTGAGGCCTCGTTTGGAAAGTTGATTATTTTAGTTTTTCGCTATTTTAATAAGTTAAATTTTTTGTCTTTAAAAAGATGATTGAATTTATTTGTAGATGGATATAATGTTTGTGAGAAAAAGTGAAATGATTACAAGTTTGATGTGATATTTTATCCTATTGGCTATTTTAACATATTTTGTCTTTTTTTGGATTTTAGCTAAAAAAAAAATAATTCAAAACCCACTTGCCAAACAGGGCCTTCGTATGACAATTAGAAAGGAGATTATAACAATCTTATTTGGAAAAATTACATCGTTAGTCCCAATATTATATTTAGGATAAATTACACTTTACACCCTTGTATTTGCACCAAATCTCACTTTGACCCCTACATATAAAATCTGACTGTCAACTCCATGCAATTCTAGTCAAATCTCACTTTGGCCCCTACACATGAAATCATGATGGTCAATTCCCTGTACTTTTACTCAAATCTCACTTTGGTATATACACAAATGTCAATGTCCATCTTATGTTAGTTCATTTTTAAATTTTTAACAAAATCCAGTCATGTGACAAAAATGTGACTACGAAATGAGAGTAAAAGAGGAAAATCATCTATGTTTTCCACCAATACACTTTGTCTTACATGATAAGCACATAAGAGTTATATAATATATATATATATATATTTTCGCATTGTAAAAATTGGGATGAAAATGTAAGAAAATAGAACTTTTGAAATTAAAAAAAAATGCGACAAAGAAATCAAAAAGAAAGAAAAATGAATAAACATAAGACTGTGTTACCGTGAAAAACAAAGTTCCGTGAGTCCAATTCATACAATACCCTACTTCATCTTCTTAATTATTCACAATCTACATTTTGTTTTAGCTTAATACATTCATATTTTAATGTAAATTTTGCAATAAAGTATGTATTGGTGAAAAATGTAGATAATTTTCCATTCTTACCCTCTTGTCGTAGTTGCATTCTTATCACATGACTAGATTCTGTTAAAGATTTAAATAATTGAGTAACAAAAATGGGACATTGACACTTGTATAGTGACCAAAGTGAGATTTGACCAAAAGTAAAGGGGGTTAGTTGTCCCAATTTCATGTGCAGGGGCCAATGTGGAATCTGACTAGAAATGTAGGGGGTTGACTGTCATAATTTCATGTGTAGGGACCAAAATTAAATTTGGTGCAAAGTGCACGGGTGCAAAGTGTAATTTACCTTATATTTTATCTTCTGTGTTATTTTGGTCTTTACACTTTCATTTGATTCAATTTTGACCTTTAATTTTAAATTTTGTGTCAATTTGGGTCAATTAATAATATTGTTAGAGTTTTGTAAAGAAGATTTTCACTAAATTAGTTGAGATTAACTCATTGAATTGAGTAAATTTATAATTTTGCTTTAAAAATATAACATGTGACATTTATGTGCGTATTTTTCATAAAGAAATGCTTAAAAGTTACAACCAATTGGACCAAATCAAGATAAAATTATAAATTCAGTGTCAAAATCAAAACAATTAAAATTACGGAGATTGAAATAATACAATGATCAAAGTATAGGGACTACCATTATAATTTTCCCATCTTGTTTTTAAGAAGACAAATATACAAGCAAGCCATCCCCCTTTCATCCCCTTCAGGACTGGACTTGACTTTGGAAGGTTCTTATAAGCCCTGGGATCAACCACTTCCTCTAGCTTGCACTCCTAGAGTTATCCTTAATTCCCTTTGGCCATTTGCTACTTTGTATTTGAAGATGCTAAATCATGTCCTACGAGAATTCATAGTGGCCAAGTCCATTTGGTGTATTTTTAATTACCCCTCTCCCACCCACGAGAGATTTTCTTTTTCTATGTCTATCTTTGCTTTTGGAATGGTAAAATAAAATTTTATTGATGAATTATGTAGCACAAGTAGTACAACAAAATACATCAAGAAGTTTGGAAAAAAACTAATTGTTTAAGAAGATGAGTTGTGTGTATTTGTTTACTAAATTACTATCATGTGCACGTATATGTGTCTAGTCGGCAATGATGCATTGTTGTCACCTGGACTTTTGATGTACTGTTACTCTTTATAATTTTTCATTATCAATAAAATATTTTTTGTTCCTTGAAAAAAAAAATTTAGGATTTTTTTTTTTTTTTTTTTTTAATGAAACCTACTACATAGAACCATAACTACAAAGTAAGAGAAAAACATAAACTTTGTCAAAGCGCACCAAATAACTTCTTCACTTTTTGAATGGAGATCCACTTTTTCTATCTTGAGCATCATTTTGATTTTGTTAATAATGGATGTTGTAATTTTGGTAGGATCGAAAAGGCGGTGATTGGTGGATGCAATATGGAAATGACAATTTATGGGCAGTGGCCACTTCTACCAAGAAGGGTATGGCAAAGCTAGTTACGTCAACATCCAAATTATAATTGGGTCAAGCAGCCTAACAACTCCAAAAGATGTTACCACTTTAGTTGAGGAATCCAATTGCTATGTATTGAAAAGGGCAAAGATGATAATTAGGGCAATTACTTTTACTATGGTGGTCCTCGTAGAAACCCTAATTGCCTATGACAAATTTGGAAATAAATAAATAAATAAACACATAAATAAAAAAGTAGCTTTCTTCTTATTAATCTCTCTTCTTGTTGTGTGAATTAAAAGGACGGGGCCAATTTAAACTTTTAACTGTATTAAAGGCCTTACATATCTTAAATGATTATTATAACAAAGGTCTCTAAGAAGTCTTTATTGCTCAAATTGTGAAATTAAATAAATAAATTCACAAATAAATCAAAATTATATACTAAGAAGACATGCTGAGAATTACAACTAAATTACAACAGAAATACAAAATACAATAAAATGGTAAAGAAAGCAAACTGAAGCCTGCACGGTAGCAGTTTCCTTAAAACAAATTTTCGCCGCCACGCAGGTTGAGTGCTTGAGGAATTCCGACGTCTGTCTTCCAAAATACGATGGTCAAAAATCAATTACGGCAGAAGCACTCTCTGTCTAGCTTAGCGAACAAAAATCGTGGTAACACTCTCTCATTGTAGGAATTTTTTGGCAAACTGGCTTGTAAAATGGAAGCAAAAATTTCTATGTTGAGACTAGATAGGAGGGTCACAATTTATACATGTATAAGGGAGAGAGGAGGAGCCTCCAGCCTTTATGCCTGGTTACTAATGCACCATTAACCTGCCTTTATGGCTGGTCACTAGTGCACCATTAACCTCTGCAATATTGTAGGAGTTACAAACATATTTTACACACTAATCCCACTACCTCTTTCATGAAGCTAACTTCATGAGGCAATTTTTCATTCAATTCTCAACGGTTTTTGGCCATTCTTTTTGTTGTGTAAAGATCTTATTGCAAAGTATCTACACCCACTTAGACCCAACACAATAGATGGTTGGGACCCACTTTAATATTCAATTAAAGTCACCAAAAACCCTTTTTTTCCAACAATCCCCCATGTGAATAAAAATTGACCGAATGACTCAACAAACGGACATTGTTCAACAATAATGACTCGGAGAGAGAGCACAACGGACTAACCCCGACATTAGAGAAGGTAGCTTTTGGCTTTGAACCTCTCCCAGAGAAAATCTATCGAGTTTACTAGCTGATCAGTGAATATGACATCTTGAACTGCTCTACCGTTTATGTAAACCAAGACAATAGATCTCACATGGAAATTACTCTTACCACTATTTTGTTCTCACTGATGTGCCCAATATGGCCCTGAGCACTAACCTGGTTCAGCCAATGGTTTCAAAGAATTTTGGCCTTCACTTCCCACTCACATAGGTGACTCTTCAAAATATCCTGCTATACCCTGTTTGAATCCTTAGCACATAAGAGTCATTAAAAGCTTTGTTTAACCTTCACCCTCATAGGTATTACTACTTAAAGGAATGGCTGGAGGGTTTTACCTCCACAGTGACATACCATTGGTACACGCAACTAGGTTGTCCCATTGAACTTAGATCTTGGGATCTCTAGTCAACTAAGTTGGGTTTCCATTCTAGTAACTTCCAAAGGCCTCAGTACCATTCCTTTTGACGACGTCTCAACTAATACTTATTTAACCCTTTGGTTAGCAGATCTACAATATTGTCTTTAGACTTTACATAATCTATAAGACAACTCCATTCAAGAGTAGTTGTATGGAATTATGTCTATGACGGATATGTCTAGACTTTCCATTATACATATTACTCTGTGCCCTACCAATTGCAGATTGACTATCACAATGAATACAAATAGCTGGCATAGGTTTAGACCAAAGTGGGATGTCTTCAATGAAATAGCGAAGCCATTCAGCTTCTTCTGTTACTTTATCTAAAACAACAAACTTTGATTCCATCGTTGATCTAGATATAAACTTTTGCTTGGAAGATTTCCAAGATACGGTTGCCCCATCAAGCCTGAACACATATCCACTAGTGGTCTTTGAGTCCTTTATATCTGATATCCAATTCGCGTCACTATAGCCTTCTAGCATCGCTGGTTATCGAGTATAATGTAGCCCACAATCCCAAGTGTAGCATAAATACGTTAACACCCGCACAATGCCCTTCCAATGAGTAGCATCGGGATTACTCATGTATCTACTAAGCTTGCTAACCGAGTAGGCTATATCCGGCCTAGTACAACTCATCAAATACATCAAACTTCCAATTACCTGAAAACATTCTAACTGAGAGACACTCTCTTTATTATTCTTGGTAAAATGTAGACTTAAGTCTACAGGTGTCAGTGATACATTCATATTTGATCCACTAAACTTCTCAAGTATCTTACCAACATAATGAGACTGAGAAAGTACAATTCCGCCAGATGTTCTGGTAATCTTAATTCCCAGAATAACATCTGCAACGTCCATATCCTTCATGTCAAACTTAAAGTTTAACAACTTCTTGGTAATTCGAACCAT
This sequence comes from Camellia sinensis, assembly GCF_055761805.1. Taxonomy (NCBI): domain Eukaryota; kingdom Viridiplantae; phylum Streptophyta; class Magnoliopsida; order Ericales; family Theaceae; genus Camellia; species Camellia sinensis. Next base: position 172,773,962 of record NC_138962.1, on the reverse strand, counting down.
TTCAACATTACTACCAACAATAAGTATATCATCTACGTATGGACACAAAATGACATAACTCCTGTCAGTGTCTTTTTAACATATACGCACTTGTCACACTCATTGATTCTAAACCCATTTGACAACATAGTATTGTCAAATTTCTCATGTCATTGCTTAGGCGCTTGTTTCAAACTATATAATGATTTAACAAGTTTACAGACTTTCTTATTTTTCCCTGGAGCTGAAAACTCCTTGGGTTGTTCCATGTAGATTTCCTCATCTAAATCTCCATTTAAGAAAGTTGTCTTTACATTCATCTGATGTATCTCTAGACCACGTAAAGCGGGTATCGCAATCACCATGCGAATGGATGTAATCCTTGTCATAGGTGAATACGTATCAAAGTAATCCAGGCTTTCTCTATGCATGTATCCTTTGATAACTAACCTACCTTTATACTTATCAATTGACCAATCCGCTTTCATCTTTCTTCTAAAGATCCACTTATTACCCAAGGCTTTACTGCTTGGGGGTGGATCAACCAACTCCCAAGTATGGTTCTGTAAGATGGAGTCAATTTCACTCTTAATTGCTTCTTTCCATAAAAGACTTTCAGGTAATGTCACAGCTTCATGGAAAGTTTGAGGTTCTCCCTCTAACATATAAGTCAAGAAGTCCAGACCAAAGGACTTTGCAGTCCTAGCCCTCTTACTTCTTCTTGGCTCATCTGCATCTTCAGCTTGATCATCTAAGTGATCATTGCACTACTGGAAAGGGGGGCTTTAGACACGGAACTTTTAGCGACGGTTTAAAAATTGTCGCAAAAAACAAGTATTTGCTACGCAAATGAAGTCGTTGCGAAATTTTTTGCGACGGACTGATTTCCATCACAAAAGTAACACATTTGAGATGGATAAAATATCACGTCGCTAATAGTATTTGTTGAGACATAAATGATTGTCGCTAATAAATGAGCAAAAAGGCATTATCATTAGTGACAGAAAAAATTATTCGTCGCCAAAGGGTCCATCAATTGTAACAGATACTAAACTGTGGCAAAAGAAAATAATTAAAATGAAATAGTTTTATGTTTTTGTGCATTTGTCTGTCCTTCACAGATAATACAAGCCCTAACTCCCCCTTTTCATTCTTACACTATATCTGTTCCTTCCATTGGCGTCGCCTCACTCTGCCATCCTCTCATCGGTGTCACCCCACTTCGCCATCCTCTGACGCCGTTATCTTCCCACCAACGATCATTCAAGAAGAAAGTGCAGCAAAGCCCGATCAGAGCTCTCTGAGGTTCACTCTCTCTCTCTCTCTCTCTCTCTCTCTCTCTATTTATGAAAAGCTCATACAGATTTTTGTATTTTTTCTGTTTGATTTAGTTTGATGTTAGACATTTGGAGATCAGGTCTTTTCTTATTCAATTCGATTTGATTTGTTGAATCCTAAATTTTATTTTATTTTGAATAGTTGAATAATTACTAGTTTTCTTTTTTGCAACCCTAGATCCTTGTTGTTGAAGCCCTAGGTCAGCGAATCTCTGGTCTGAATCAAGTTCCTTCAATTTGTTCTCAATCGACAGTCGACGATCTTTTGGAGGTGCGAATTTCAACTCTCTCTCTCTCTCTCTCTCTCTCTCTCTCTTTCACATAACGAACAGAGCTATGTTCCCAATCTCTGTTATTGTACATTTTCGATGTCATCGAAGATGCTTTCATGATCACACTGATTATCTGTGCGTGAGGTGAGTTCTCATTGATTCATTCAAATTTGTTCGATTTTTATCATTTTGATTGTTGTTAAGAGTGTAATTTTAATTTATATTTTGGTCGATTGACGCTTATTTTATATTAATCTATAAATCTGGAGTGTTCTTGTTCTGTTTCTTTAGGTTTTGTAAGTTGATTTTGTGTGTATGTTTTTTCAAGTGTTTGGTATAGAACACAAAAGTTTCTATGGTTTTGATTTTGGTTTTTTAACTTTGTATAATTTTGAGTTTTGAAAGCTGTTAATTGATGAAGCTAGGGTTGGGTGGATGTTAATAGGGAAGGCGCATTGGTACTTACACAACTATGGCTTTAGTTTTCGAGTTTGAATAAGACTTTTTGACTGGAAAAATAAAGCCCTAAGCAAGTGCATGTGGGTTTTCACTTTGTGTTGGGCTGCTTTGACTTCACGCACTAGCATTTTATAATCTCCACCTCTACTTTTATTTTTGGGAAGCCATTCCAAAACAAAATTTGGATAGTTATAGTAATATCCAAAGTATCTCCACCTATTCTTTTTTGAATTCATTCCAAACAAACATTGGGTGGTTATATGCATATACACTGACAAGCAAATGAAAAACTAACTAGTCAGGCTTGTGCTTGGTTGGGAAAGTGCTTATGAAAATATTTTTTGAGAAAAAAAAAATTGAAATAACTTTTCTTTATTTCTTTCTTTATTTATTTATTTATTTATTTATTTTTGGTTAATTGTTCAATTTATAAGAAAATTTACATACAAAAATTATTTAAATCTTCCCTTGATATATTATTACCTATACTTTTCATGGAAAGGATTCGAGAAAAGTTTCTTTCAAAGAAATTGTTACGGTGAGACCCACATTTTTTTGGGGATGCAAAGAAGAAAAATAATTTGAATTTTCTTTTTCCTTACCTTTCCCATCAATTTAACCCAACCTACTTGTCCTGGATAAAATACAACCTCTGTCTTCATCTGAAAAATTCTTCCACTTTTTAGTTTGAAATTCATGTTGAAATTTTCTGCTAAGTATCTAAATTGAATTTATTCTGATGCGGAGGAATTTTTGAATTGTGATAACGGGGATTAAAATTTATACTTCTCTTTCATGTTGTCTTCTAAGCATAAAACACAGATGTTCATCTAAAAAATGTTAAGAAATGAGCCACAAATTTTAGTTCTTGTGTAAAGCACACTTATGAAAAGGGTTTATTGTATGAGGTTTGAATTCCATGCCCATTTTCTTTACCTCTTCTCCCAAGCAATCAATTCTTTACTAAAACCTTCACTATTTATATATTCTTTTCTTCTTTTTTAAGATTAGGGATCTGTGTTGTGATATATTTTGTATAAACAATTTTGTGTTTCTTTTTTCATTTATTCCTACATAATCTATGCTGTACTGATATCTACATATTAAGGGTTGTCTTAGAAGTGTTGACCACTGGTCCAATATTAAAAGTCTATATTATTCTAAACACATTGAGAGCTTATGGGGCACATGTTGAATTGTTCAAGCATATATGTGCTTGACTCATACCATCATGGTGCAGCTTTCATATAACCAACACTTGACTTACTTCCTAACCCCAACCCCCCAAAAGAAAATCATAAATACTATAATAAGGTTTTAACTGATCACCGACTGAACCAAGGTTGCTGATTTTTAAATTTTCAGATGTGGACTTCTTCACCCAGGTGAAGTTGCTTTATGGTACCCTCACAAAATTCTGCACTCCACAAAACTATCCTACAATGACTGTAGGCCCCAAGTATGTCTTATTAATCATCTGCTTTATTTCAACTTTACAGAAAATCAGTTTTGGACATTCAAATTGAAGGAAATAAATTATTGAATATTTACTTCTGTATGTCTTGCACAAGTTCAACTACCACTATTATGTTATCAATGAGGCCTTTCATGCATTTTAAGTTCTGTAATTTGTTTCCCTATGTTTTCATCATATGGTTGCAATGTTTTATTTTGCGATACCAAAACCATACCTTCTAGACCTCATAGGAAAAATGGTCTTTCCTAAGTAGAAAACACTGATTCAGTGCACAATACTTCATTTGCCACTATGCCTTTTTTCAAGAACCTGATCTTGGTCCGAAAGTTTGAAAAAGTTACAAAAAAGAGTTTTCTTTGGGTGGAGATGGGAATAAATTCAAGCACCAATTTTTTTTTTTTTTAAATTTTTTTTATAAGCATGTTTGAAGCTCTAATTTTATTGAATGAGAAGCAATATCTTTGCCTCAAGAAGATTGGTATATTGGGTAGCAATTTTTTTTTATAGATTTGTTTTGGTGAGTGGTAGAAAAATTTCAGTTTAGGTAGAAACTTCATGGGCCTTTTTGAAAGCAATAAAAAATGATGTGTTTTATGGAAGAGGTTTGGTTTAAAGTGAGAATAGGGAGGTTTGTAGCTAAAGCTGCTCCAGCATAGTGGTGAAGGTCCCTTTAATGGAGGCATTTCCACACCTTTTCAAGGTTTCATTGAACATAGAAGAGTTGGTGAAGAATCTGAAGATGAAGGGGAAAACATGAGCTGGAATATGGTTTTTTGAGGACTTTGCATAATTAGTGTGGGGACATATTTTTGAATGACGACACGTGGCCGAGGTGCCACCGGAGTGACCAGCCGAGGTGCCACGTGTCATGGTCATAATGACGACATAATCTCGGCTAGGTCGAGGTTATCTATGAAGATACCGGAATCCAGGATGAGCGAACAAGGGACAAGAGTCCTAGAATGAGGAAGGACTTCAGTTTGAGTAAATATATGACTCTTAGAGAGTTTATCCCAATTCTACTAGGAGTCCAAGATTAGCAGTAATCCTAAATCCATTGAAGCTAGGCTTCTATTGAAATTAGGTTTGTGTTGGCTATAAAAGAGAGGCACCCTCATGGGTCTAAGGTATGTCTTTTATGCTCTGTCTAGTGAGTTAAGCACTATTGGTTATCTTTGAGAAATATTTTACTGACTTGATCGTCAGAGTGCCCCGGGTGGACAAACCACCACGGGGTTCTTATGTTTCTGTGATAGGTTGTTTGGGCTTAATCTATTCTGTCGGTGCTCTCCAGCCGAGTTCCCCCTCTTGGTTGTGTGGTCGGAAATCAACACCCACAATTAGGAATCATAAAAAAAAAAATGTTGTTTTTTTCAAAAACTATCTGAGTCCATGACATCCCAAGGAAACAATGAAACAAGTGAAAATGTAAAGGGTCATATTCTCTTGTTTTAGACAGTTTCTTTGTTTTCTGATTGTTATCCAGAAAAAACAACATTGAGCCTTGAGCCTTGAACCTTCATGGGCATGGAGAACCTTATTCTACTTTTCCATGATTTCTTGAACAACTTACGCCTCGTTTGGGAATAGGCTAATTTAGTAACTTTTTGGCTATTTGGCTAAAAAGGTAGGTAAAACAAACTTGTATGTTTAGGATGACTTTTTGGCTAATTACGAAAAGATGTGCAAAAAGTAGAGAGAAAAGAGAATCTTTGACTTTTTGGTATGAGTGGTTGGCTTTTAGACTAATTTAGTAACTTTTTGGCTAATTGGCTAAAAAAGTAAGTCCCCAAACGGGGCCTTAGTGTGCCATTTGAATGGTTACCAACATTGCACAATTCTATAAATTTCCAGTTCTTGATTTGCAGGTATGACTACAGATGGGTAGATGGTTTACAAATCAAGAAACCAATTGAAGTTTCAGCTCCAAAATATGTTGAATATTTGATGGATTGGATTGAAGGTCAATTAGATGATGAATCCATATTTCCTCAAAAGATTGGTAATAAATGCCTCATATTATGTTATGATATTTTGCCCGGTTGTATGTTGAACAAAATTGTTGATATTTGTATTTTGCCCAGTTAGGGGTTTGTTATGTTCCCTTCAAAGCTTATGCTTATTCTTTATTCTAAATTTTGTAGTTGTCCCTTTTCCTCTGAACTTTAGGGAAGTAGTGAAAACTATATTCAAACGCCTGTTCCGCGTTTATGCTCATATTTACCACTCTCACTTCCAGAAGATCGTAAGTCTTAAAGAGGAGGCCCATCTAAATACCTGCTTCAAGCATTTCATACTATTTACCTGTGTAATTGTGCTTCAAATCTTGAGACAATTTTGCGTTCTTTGTTCACTTTTCAGGATACTCTTTTTAAAATTTTCTGTCTTCCTATACCATTGGCTTGAACTTTGTTTCTCCTTAAATATTATGGTTTTCATTTTTTTTTAGATTGGCAATACTGAACATCATCATTTCTCTATTATCTGCAAAACTCTTACGCTCTTGTTCTGTGATATCAAGATTTTTACTTACTTTTTTGGTGTTACAGTTTTTTGTAACTTAAATTTCTGTTCTATAATGATTCTATCCTAGCGATGGATTTGTGCCTCATGTAAGGATTTATATGACATCCAAACTTGTGGCCTAACATAAAGATTACCAATTTGCACTTTTTACCATGGTTCTTGCATTGAAAGTTTCATTGATTGCATACACACATACCAATCATGATCGTATCTGTCTCTCCAACACGGTTGCCCTAGGTTCAAACAGTTCTTGTTGGTCCTTGTCACGATTTTAAATAACAGTATCAGGATAGATATTGATATTAGCGATGTGGTTATTTATCAGCCATTTGAGGAAAAATAAAGGTTACCTGTAATGATTAGAAGATACATCCTGATAAAAATAAGATATAATTCTATTTCTAACCATTTGCAATTTATCTCTATGCCTCAGTTACATGGTTCTAGTTAGTTATTTTTAACCATGTAAGGAACTATGCTTTTAATTTTTGGAAGAACAAGGGATTGAGGGAGGTACTGTCTACTACCACCGGTTTTATATTTTTCTTATTTGATTGTGTGGAAAGTAGTACTAATGTTGTTTAGGATGGACCCTGGTTTTTTGGGGGGGCACTTTCTTGTACTGAAAAAGTGGCACAATATGATGAAATTATCTAAGGAGAGGCTTGATAGAATTTTGATTTGGATTAAGTTGTTTAACATTCCTTTAGAATATTGGGATGATGATGGGCTTAGTAGGATTGCTAGTGCTAGAATTTCATTTGCTAAAATATGTGTGGAAATAGGATTGGATTCTTCTCTTCCTGCTGATTTCTAATCAAATGTGCTCAAAATGTAAAGTCTTTGGGTATATGGAAGATAAATGCATCAAAACTCAAGTAGAGAATTTGTCCAAAGAAAAATAGCAAAATGTGAACCAAGAAAGGGGAGAAGACTGGAGGCTTAATGTTGCTTGAGGTAAAAGGAAATTGGGAGACCCTCATGAGGTGGTTGTTATGGCTGCTGCAGAATCTAAAGTGGTAAGACATGCAGAGGTGGCTGATATGGGTGCTAGAGAAGCTAGAGGGTGTAATCCTGTAGAGAAGAGCTATCAGAAAGAGGAGGTCCAAGCCCAGGTTGGGACTGTGTTGGTCCATGAGCAGGACATCCAGACAGTGGAGAAAGTGCATACTGAGCCTACTTGTGATGAACTGGGGATTGTTCCTGTACATGACCCTGGATAGGTTGAGGCTGGTTTGAGTCAGTCAACAGTGAAGCAGGCTCCAAAGCTAGCTAAGAAATCTGATGAACCTACACTGAAGTTGGCTAATTTTTTTTTTTTTTTTGGCTAACTGTGGCAGGTTTGGCTGGTACACTGTAGGGAAAAGGGTTAAGTGACGGGAGTCCTAAAATAGGTTAGTGAGTGATATAGTGAGTTTCTTTGAGGGTTGAGTAGGTGAGCCCTCAAATTTCTTTCTAACTGTTTGTTCATGCAGGTCCTAAGCTGTCATTAGGCAATCTATAAGGCATCAAAGCAAAGATTTGATAGTGATCCTGAATTCAAGGAGAGGGCACAACAAGCGGTGGTCAGTCTCCAGGTGAATCATTTACCTTTATGCCTTAAAGACGTGTGAGATTGATTATAGTAATAATTAAATTTCTCATTTGTGAAAAAACTTAAAAGCTATAAATTTCAATTTTCTATTTTGGAGGAAATCTGATTTATAAACTATAAATTTTGTTTCTTTGTTTTGGAAGAAAATCTTGTTAATGATTTTATCTCGAGGTTCATCATGTCTCATCATTTATCTTATTTGTTTTCATTTCCTATGGCATAACTTGTATCTCAAGGTAGGGAAGAGAAGTATCGGAAGGCATCGCCACAAATCTGTGAAATCAGCCAAAGGGGATATCAAAGAGTTTTTCAACGTCTAGGAATTAAGATAGAGGAGAAGGTACTTAACTAATATTTTTCTTTCTAACTAATGACAATGTCAAACATTGATTGTGTTTTCCATACAAGTTTTCTACACCATGGGGCCACTTAAAAAAGACACCAACTTTTGATTTCAATCTATAGTGTGCATGCTAAAAACAGGACATTCTTGGTTTATGGTTCACAGCCCCCTGCCCCACCAAGTGTTTGTTTCACCCAATTCAAATGTATCTGCTCCAAGTCATTGTCACTTTATATTTGACTCATGTTATCAGGTTGGCCATTTTGTATGACTACTTGAATTGATGGTAGATTGATATATAAGATTACAATTCTACAGACATAAAACATTATTATTTCATCGCCTTAGTTATTGTATAGCTGTAATAAGTAACAGATTACTTTAAATTAATGGGCACAAGAACTGTGGCAAGAGTAGACTATGAATCTTAGTTGAATTACCTTATTGCATGTGCAATGAGGACATTAGTATGGTACAGGCTTACAGTATGGGAGGCCAGAGGCCCATAAATGTAATTTATCATTGTTTATTCTTTTTTATTTTGAACTCAAGAAAATTACTTAATTCAATAGAGCTAGTATTTTATATGCTAGTTTCAATCAGGAAAATTGAAATTAAAGTTATAGATAGGTGATGGGTGATGGGTTTGAAGTGGCATTTAGTGTTTTAGACGATGATTCTTCTACAATGGATTTTGAACAATTGTAAAATTGAAACTTTATAGAATTTGTTATACATAATTTTTTTTTATTTATTTATAATTAATGGATTCTCATTCTTGAATAGTAGATGTGTAAGGAGTGAGAAATGCATCAGAACATGTTCAGGCTAGAGTGACTAACTTGGTTAATCCCAATTTATGGCTGTTCAGGCTAGAGTGACTAACTTGGTTAATCCCGATTTATGGTTATGTTAGCCGTAAAATGTCTCATCAGTATGAAGTCAAAGTTTTGTGTTTGCCAAAATTCTTTTGCTTCACGTCTGAAATTCTTTTGAGAAATTCTCTTACAGTGCACCATAATGGCATATATCTATATATCTAATGTTTTTCTGATAGACAAATGCTATTTATCACCAGATTTTTTTTCCACCATTTTATTTCACTTCCCATGTCGATATTGCAACTTACACTTTTTTTTTTTGGTATTTATTTATTTGTTGAAATAAATACCAAATGTTTTACATTTTCTAAGTTTGAAATTAATTATATTGTAAATGATGTCTTTTTTTGTGTTTCTTTTGCAGATGCAACCCCTTTTGAGTATGTGATGATATCTTCACATATCGATATTGAAGTTTACTGTTGATATTAAAACAAACTATAATATATATGTTTTTTTTATTTGTATTGTCAATACTTTCGTTTTGCTTTAGATAGAAAATTTAAGTTTTTGAATATAAAAAATTATTAGTATTGTTGGAGGATGTTTTATATATTTTTGTAAAGACTATATTTGGTAGATAATTGTTACAGGGTGCATATATACATATGATTTTGTGAATGTGAATGTGAATGTGAATGTGGATGTGGATGTGGATGTGGATGTAAATGTATTTTATTTTAGAAAATATTAATAATTTTTACAGGGAATGAATTAATAAAATATATATTGATTTTCTAAAAATAATTTTATTACGGCAATAATAACCATCATTAATGTAATTATCATTTCCTTAAAAAAATTTAGCAACGGGTTAACCTATAGGATATACATTTTAGTTCAAATTTTTAGCGATGGTTTAAACTGTCGCAAATACGATATTAATTTAATTATACTTTTTTTGCGGCTTTTTAGACCGTTGCTAATAATACTTTTTGCAACATCAAATATCGTCGCTAAAAAGTTTTGGCGACGACAACCAATATCGTAACTAAAAGTGAAATTTTTTCCCCTTTTTTTGTGTCAAGTTAAACCATCACAAAAACCATTGATTAGCCGTCGCTAAAAGAAAGCGACGGTTTGTAACCGTCGCAAATACTTTTTGTCATGCCCTATTCCGTCACACCCCATTTCTCGTCGCTACTCCGTCGCAAAAAGTCTTTTGCGACGCTCTGTGAACCTTTGCGACATTTAAGACCATCACACAAGCTCCGGTTTTGAGTAGTGTTGTCACCTTCAACCTCTTTCATGGAACTATGAATCCTTTCTTGGAGATGACACGAAAATATATTTTCAAAGAAAAATGCATTTGTTGATTCCATGATAGTATTCTTGTGTATATATGGAATTATAGACCTATACACAAGAAATATATATGCACTGACATATTGTGCATAACTATTGAATACAAAGTCAACGGTTTTTTAGGCTTATCCTAACCCTCTTGGGTTCTGGTATTCCCACATTTTTGCGTGACACCCCCACATTTGTAGAATTTATACAAAGCCTTTTGGCCTTTTGCAAAAATTCATACAGGGTCTTTAAATATTTCCTTGTGTCACAATGATTATGAAAACTCTCAAAATCATATCACAGTAAATACATTCTAGAATATCATCAACTGAATTAGGCACCTAAACATATTTGGTCCAACCTATCACTTTGAAGCCAATAGTCTTACTATTAGGAAACACAAATTCAATGTTCAATAGTTTACTATTCGAAACTTCATAACATGGCCAGTAGTCTTATCACTAGGAATCACTAATTTCTCAACATATGGTCAATAGACTTTCTACTACTAGGAATCACAACGTTTTAACCTGTGATCAGTAGTCACTTTACTACTAGGAATCACAACGTCTTGACATGGGATCAATAGACTCTTTCATTATTCGGAATCATATCTTGACATATGATCAGTAGCCTCTCCACTACTAGGAACCATCATGTCTTGACATGTGATCAGTAATATGTTCACTACTAGAAACCACAATTTCATAACTGTGTAGCCATTGGTCTAACACCTCCTAAGAACCACCAGTTTTCTATCTCTGTGATCAGTGATCTTGTACTCACTAGGAGCCACCAATTTAAGAATATATTTGGAATTTAAATATTCAAAAATATATTCATCCACCCTAACGGGTTGTCTCATCTTTGCTTTCAAGCAAAGTCACATAGCAATCATATATGTTATACTTGACACAAGGATAATATACTAATTGCCTCTGATTAATTCAGAGATATTATCATGCAATCTTTATGATTTCCTATAATCACACTTGATCTCTCTAGATCTTCCTTTAAGAACCTCGCAAGGCTGAAGGTCGGTAGGTGGAACAACATTTCTGTTGTTGCCTCTTGAAGCCATTTCTGAAAACTCCCTACTGAATTTCACTTCCTGTGTTTCTAGAAATTAAACTTAGCACTTAGAAAATCCCACACTTGGAAATTTAATTCAAAACTAGTCTCACCACTTGACCAAGAATCGAACATAGTCAAGAATGTTCCCAAGAAGATTGGAGGGGTTACATCGGTCCCACTTAAAATCCAGTTAACCTTTTGACAAAACTTTCAAGAGTATGTTGACTCCTAGTACATGGGAAACAATTTTTGGAATTAAGGTTTTCAGGAGATAAACAAAGTTAAAACAAACCAATTCCTAAGAAAATAAAATTTACTACCAGAGTTACAACACTCATAAAAGGTAACTGGTACTCCTGGAACTGAGCCTATTATTTCTGAATAAAAATCAGAAATATTTAGCTAAGGCTAAAATTTGTTTTCTTTTCTCAAAACCAAAACACTTTGGAAATAATCAGATTATAACCAAAGACTTTCTTCAAACTTGGTTTTCCAACACTTTGGGAATAAAATGATTAAACCCAGAGACTTCCTCAAACCCCAAAGGTTTGAAACCAAATCCGTCTTAGTTGTCATTTCTGAACAAATAAGAACTACTCTTTAGCCAAGGCTAAATACTTTTGTTTTTGTTACAGAAAACCAAACTAAGTTCCAAACTTACAAGTAATTTAAAAATCGCTAACCAAATTACAAGCAATGTTAAAAATTGCTATAACAATTACACGCATATAAAATGCTTCTAACAATACAAGCAAATAAAACTTGCTACTACAAGTTGGTAAACAAACCAACTAAATCTGAAGCAAAAAATGCTTCAAACATTTAAATTAAATAGCTAATCTATAAGGACTTTATTTAGTCCAAAAGCTTTTCCACGCTTAGGTATTCTGGTTCAACACAAAGGTTAGTAGTCTAAACATTTTTGTTTTGACATCCCAAATACTATCCATTGGGTTTATATTTGTTTTTTCCAATCCCTTTTGCATAGATATTCCTGTAAAGAAAATTAGTAGAAAACTACCAAGGAAAAAATACAAACCAAATAATCTAAAGACAATAAATTATTTTAAACCTTCTAGCAAACTAATTAATAGCAAAATTAACTAATGAATTAAAATGTTAGATGAGTTACAAAAATAAACTTATAACTCTACAAGTAAATTAAATTAAAACTTTAATACCAATTAGTTATGTATGAAATTATTACACAACTAAAACTCCAAATTAAATTTACAATTTAATTTACACAATAAACAAGTAAATAAATATAGACAAGTTACAAAATTAAAATTTATAAATTAAAAATTTTAATTAGCAAGAGTTACACATATATCTTATAACTTCACATAATTAAATTCAAATTATGAGGTAATTATATATGACATTATTACACCAATAAAATAAATTTACAATTTTATTTACACAATAAACATGTACATAAATATAGACAAGTTACACAATTTTGATAACTCCAAAACCTTAAATTAAAATTTTAAACACCAAGAGTTATGTAAAATTGTTACAAAGCAATGATCATATAATAATTCTAGCTATTAACATGCAAATAATTCTAGAGATTAAATCATGAAAAAAAAATAAAACCTAGAAAATAATTAACATGTCAAACTTGCATAATTTACACTCATTGAAATACCAAGAAAGAAAAACTAGTGGACTTAATAAATTGAATAACTATAAGCATCCAAATTATAATGAAGATGAACAAGATATAAAAAATAAATATAAAAAAAAAAATTAAAACAGTGGTCACAGTGGTAAAAAGGAGCAAGCAAATATGGTCCTTTGTTCATTTCTTATTATAGCAAGCAACAGTGGAGGCTTATTTTTTATTTTTTCCTTCCAATAAATAAAATAGTGTACCTAATATATATATATATATATATATATATTTCCTTACAATAATCTAAGCCAAATGTGATGATCGGTTTTACTTTACGTCCCTTCGTTTTCATTTTCATCGGGATTGTTGTGTCCGGACGCCTTTTTTTAATTCTCATCTTTGTTTATTTCGGGTTGGCCTTTCTTTTGTTTCGGAGGGTGTGCAGCCGAGTCCGGAGTGCCCAGGAGCGAAACGGGGAAGTTTCTGTTGGGATATACCTCCTTATTGGAGTGTGGGACCCAGTTGATTTATTAAAAGAGGTTTAATTTGGCTTGGTTTAGTATAATATATTTTTATATATTATATTTGAAGAAACCCAATTCAATTTGGATACAATTAGGTTTTGAGAAGAAAACCCCAGATTCAAAATATGATGTGTATTGTTTTTCCCAAGAAAATAAAAACGCAGCAGTAGCAATTCTTTTTCTTCCCGTGAGAGTGGTTGGGGTATCAATCAATTTGGTGGAATCAAATTTTGGGTGCTTTGGCTTTTGTTCTTGGAAGCACCATTAGTGTGCTTGTTCGGCTGCTTCGTTTTGAAGATAGTTTGGTTCGTTATTTTGGGTCTTCTTCAACTTTGGTTCTGAAGATTTTGATTCATCTATTTGGTGAGGTCTTTCCTCTTGTTTATTTGTGATTATTTGGAATTCACCTAAGGGTGGTTTTGTGAGACTATTAGTGTCTCGTTTGTAATCGTTTGAAACTTATTTGGTTGATAGTGGAATCGGATTTCGATCCCGTGGACGTACCTCACATTGAGGGAACCACGTAAAAATTCTTGTGTTGCCTTTGATTTAATTTTTCCGCATTAATTTTTATTCCCATTGATTGATTTACTTGTGGGGAATCACATCGATTTTCGACGTACCTCACATTGAGGGAACCACGTAAAAATTCTTGTGTTGCCTTTGATTTAATTTTTCCGCATTAATTTTTATTCCCATTGATTGATTTACTTGTGGGGAATCACATCGATTTTCCCTAACAACTGGTATCAGAGCTTACGGTTTATTTGGATTTATTTATTTGTGTAAATCAATGGAGGGGAATGTGGGTCGTATGTCTAGCTTCAATGGAAGCAATTGGGTAACTTGGAAAACTAAAATGGAAGACTTATTATTTTGTAAAGATTTGTATGGACCCATTGAGGGTGATTCTGGCAAACCCGAGGGAATGAAAAATGATGAATGGAATAGGCTTAATCGAAAAGCCGTTGGTGTTATCCGTCAATGGATTGATGACAGTGTGTTTCATCATGTTGCTACTGAAACTTCAGCACATGATTTATGGAAAAAACTAGAGAGCCTTTATGATAGAAAATCAGCCACAAATAAAGCCTTTTTGTTTCGTAAGTTGGTTAATTTAAAATATAAAGAGGGCAGCCCTATTTCGGAACATCTGAATGAAATAAAAAGTATTGTTAACCAACTTGCTTCTATGAAAATTGTTTTTGATGATGAGTTGCAAGCTTTGATGCTACTTAGTTCTTTGCCTGAAAGTTGGGAGACTTTGGTTGTGACCGTCAGTAATTCAGCGCCCGATGGAGTTGTCACAATGGGCCAAGTCACTAGTAACCTGTTGAATGAAGAAACTAGAAGAAAATCAGCAGGTTCCTCTCATTCGGAAGCATTCGTTGTGAGAGGCCGAAGCAAAACAAGGGGGAGGAGTAAGACTCCTCATGGTCGTGATCAAAGCCGTGACAAATCGAAAGATGGTTCTTTTTCAAAGAAAGACATTGAGTGCTATTATTGCCATGAGAAAGGGCACATGAAGCGAGAATGCCGAAAACTCAAGAACAAGGAGAAAAGGCGTGATAAAAGTGTGGATAAGAAGCAAGAAGACACAACAGCAGTTACTACCAATGGTGATCTCATGGTCGTTTGTGAAGA
Source organism: Camellia sinensis (assembly GCF_055761805.1). Taxonomy (NCBI): domain Eukaryota; kingdom Viridiplantae; phylum Streptophyta; class Magnoliopsida; order Ericales; family Theaceae; genus Camellia; species Camellia sinensis. The sequence continues at coordinate 172,758,938 of NC_138962.1, read as the reverse complement.
TGATTGTATCAATTTTGTGGGCCAAGAGAGCAATTGGGTGATTGATTCCGGTGCTTCTTTTCATGTGACTTCTCGAGTTGATTTCTTCACTACCTACACCGAAGGAGATTATGGTTTTGTTCGAATGGGTAATGAAGGTTTGTCCAAGATTATTGGCATGGGTGATGTTTGCTTGGAAACAAATCTGGGCTGCAAGTTGTTGCTTAAAGATGTGAGGCATGTTCCCGACATTCGCCTCAATTTGATCTCCACCGGGAAGCTAGATGATGAAGGCTACAACAACAAATTTGGTGATGGAATATGGAAGCTCACAAAGGGTTCCTTGGTGGTGGCTAAGTGTAAGAAGACTCATACACTTTATTCGATGCAAGGAAAAATTTGTAAAGGTGTTGTCAATGCACTTGAAGAAGATACTTCTACTGAATTATGGCACAAGCGGCTTGGCCATATGAGTGAAAAGGGGCTGCAAGTATTGTTCAAGAAAGAGCTTCTACCCGGTTTGAAAGGTACACATCTTAAAACTTGTGTTCATTGTTTGGCCGGTAAACAACATAGAGTTTCTTTTCATAAAAATGTTGCTTCTAGAAAAGAAAATGTTTTGGAGTTGATTCATTCGGATGTTTGTGGTCCTTTAAAAGTTAGAACACATAGTGGTGCACTTTATTTTGTTACTTTCATTGATGATTATTCAAGGAAAGTTTGGGCTTTTCTACTAAAAGCTAAAGATCAAGTTCTAGAAGTATTTAAGCATTTTCAGGCCATGGTTGAAAGAGAAACAGCACAGAAATTGAAGTGCATCCGATCAGACAATGGTGGTGAATACATTGGGCCATTTGATGAGTATTGTCGCAGCCAAGGTATTCGACACCAAAAGACAGTTAAGAAGACTCCTCAACAAAATGGCGTTGCCGAGAGGATGAACCGCACAATTGTGGAAAGAACAAGGTGTTTGCTTTCACAAGCTAAATTGCCAAGATCCTTTTGGGGTGAGGCGTTGAAGACAGCGGTTGACGTGATCAATTTGTCTCCTTCCTATCCTTTGAATGGTGATGTTCCAGAAAGAGTTTGGGCCGGCAAAGATGTGTCTTATGAGCACTTGAGAGTGTTTGGTTGCCGAGCCTTTGTTCACATTCCAAAAGATGAAAGGTCCAAGCTTGATAGCAAGTCAAAACAATGTATTTTTCTTGGCTATGGACGTGATGAATTTGGTTATAGATTGTGGGATCCGGTTGACAAGAAAGTCATTCGAAGCCGTGATGTTGTGTTTCTTGAAGACCAAACAATTGAAGACTTTGGCAAAGGTGATCAACCGGAGCCAAAAGCTAGTGATCTCATTGACATGGATTTATCTCCTTCATCTTCAGTTGATGATGAAAACGGGGGAGATGTGCAGCCACCTATTGAAGATGTAGAGGATGATGCTAATTCTAATGAAGTTGAGTCAGAAATTGAGGAAGAGCATCCAACTCAAGAACTACCACCACAACTTGAGTTGAGGAAATCTACAAGGGACCGACAACCTTCAAGAAAGTATCCTCCCAATGAATTTGTGTTGATTTCTGATCAAGGGGAGCTGGAGAGCTACCAAGAAGCAATTGAGCATGCAAAGAAAGGTGATTGGAAAAAGGCCATGGAAGAGGAGATGAATTCCTTAGTTGAAAATCACACTTATGATTTAGTGAAGTTGCCTAAGGGGAGGAAAATTCTGAAAAATAAGTGGGTTTTCAAATTGAAGAATGATGGCAAGAATCTGAGGTACAAGGCACGTCTTGTTGTGAAAGGCTTTGGGCAAAAGAAAGGCATTGATTTTGATGAAATTTTCTCACCGGTTGTAAAGATGTCTTCTATTCGGGTTGTACTTGGCATGGCTGCAAGTATGAACCTTGAAGTTGAGCAACTTGATGTGAAGACCGCATTTCTGCATGGTGACCTTGAAGAAGAAATTTACATGGAGCAACCGGAAGGCTTTGTGGAAAAAAGGAAAGAGAAATTTGTTTGTAAATTGAAGAAAAGTTTGTATGGCCTCAAGCAAGCCCCGCGGCAATGGTACAAAAAATTTGACTCTTTCATGATGAATAATGGTTTTTCTAAAACCACTTCGGACCATTGTGTGTTTGTGAAAAATTTCCCGGATGGTAAATTTATTATTCTTTTGCTTTATGTTGATGACATGTTAATTGTGGGTCAAGATTCTACCATGATAAACAGGTTGAAATTGGAGTTGAGCAAGTCTTTTGCTATGAAAGATTTGGGACCGGCAAAGCAAATTCTTGGTATGAAAATTGTTCGTGATCGCAAAGAGGGGCTGATTTGGTTGTCTCAAGAAAGCTACATTGAGAAAGTTCTTGAGAGGTTCAATATGGATAAAGCAAAGTCGGTTGGTTGTCCACTTGCGGGTCATTTCAAGCTTAGTTCGAATCAATGTCCTACAAGTGAGAAAGACAAGGAAGAGATGCAGAAAGTTCCTTATGCTTCAGCAGTTGGTTCTTTGATGTACGCCATGGTTTGTACAAGGCCGGATATTGCTCACGCCGTTGGTGTGGTGAGTCGTTTTCTCTCTAATCCGGGTAAAGAACATTGGGCAGCGGTAAAATGGATTCTAAGATATCTTCGAGGGACTTCGAAGGTGTGTTTGTGTTTTGGAGATGGTAAGCCGATGCTTGATGGGTTCACAGATTCTGACATGGCTGGTGATGTTGATTCTCGGAAATCTACTTTGGGGTATTTGATGACTTTTGCAGGGGGAGCTGTGGCATGGCAGTCTAAATTACAAAAATGTGTTGCTCTCTCAACTACCGAAGCTGAATTTATTGCCATTACGGAAGCTTGCAAAGAAGAGTTATGGTTAAAGAAATTTTTGCAAGAATTGGGTTTGAAGCAAGAAAAGTATGTGCTTTATTGTGATAGTCAAAGTGCTATTCACTTGAGTAAAAATTCTACTTTTCATTCGAGATCGAAACACATTGATGTGAGATACCATTGGATTCGTGATGTGTTAGATTCGAAGTTATTACAACTCGAAAAGGTTCACACAAATAATAATATTTCAGATATGTTGACAAAGACTTTGTCGAGGGACAAACATTTGAAGTGTCGAACTTTGGCGGGTATGGTTGATCTCTCCACCTAAGTTGGTAGGGGGAGAATTGTTGGGATATACCTCCTTATTGGAGTGTGGGACCCAGTTGATTTATTAAAAGAGGTTTAATTTGGCTTGGTTTAGTATAATATATTTTTATATATTATATTTGAAGAAACCCAATTCAATTTGGATACAATTAGGTTTTGAGAAGAAAACCCCAGATTCAAAATATGATGTGTATTGTTTTTCCCAAGAAAATAAAAACGCAGCAGTAGCAATTCTTTTTCTTCCCGTGAGAGTGGTTGGGGTATCAATCAATTTGGTGGAATCAAATTTTGGGTGCTTTGGCTTTTGTTCTTGGAAGCACCATTAGTGTGCTTGTTCGGCTGCTTCGTTTTGAAGATAGTTTGGTTCGTTATTTTGGGTCTTCTTCAACTTTGGTTCTGAAGATTTTGATTCATCTATTTGGTGAGGTCTTTCCTCTTGTTTATTTGTGATTATTTGGAATTCACCTAAGGGTGGTTTTGTGAGACTATTAGTGTCTCGTTTGTAATCGTTTGAAACTTATTTGGTTGATAGTGGAATCGGATTTCGATCCCGTGGACGTACCTCACATTGAGGGAACCACGTAAAAATTCTTGTGTTGCCTTTGATTTAATTTTTCCGCATTAATTTTTATTCCCATTGATTGATTTACTTGTGGGGAATCACATCGATTTTCCCTAACAGTTTCGGGCTGCTGGGTCAGGGCCACACGTGCGGGGTGGGGCCGCACGTGCGGGGAGTGAGGCCGCATGTGTGGGGAGGGTTGATCTTCAAGGGGTTGCACACTACTTAAATTGCAGGTGCGGAGGGGAAGTGCGGAGGCAGCCGCACGTGCAGGATGGGCCTGAGTCCGAATCTCTGTCTTTTTTTTTTTTTTTGCTCTTTTGGCCAAATTTGTATTACATCTGGGGCTTTTCTATCTCACTCTAAACACCATTTTTCTCCTCCTTCTCTTTAGAAAACCTCATCAAAACACTAAAAACCCTTAAATCCTTGCAATCCCTTAGGTTTAGATTCCTCTTCTCTCTCAAGTCTTGAAGATCAAAGCTAGAGCTACATTATATTCGGTGGAGATTGAGTTTGGGGCACTTTGATCTCTAGGGTTTCACCTTCTCCTCTTCATCAAACATTGAGGTAATGATTTTTTGAGTTATATATACAAGTTTTGCTATATTGATGTTGATTTAAAGGTTTTCTTGAAGTTATTGTGTTAAATCTACTTTGTGAATCAAAATGTTGAGAGTTCTAAAAAGGGGGTTTGAATGTCAATCTTTTATTAATTCTAGAGGGCTTCCTTTTTATTAAACTTAAGGAAAATGGTTTTGGAAGGGGTTTTACTAAGGAAATGGGACATGTTTTGTCTTTGATGAAAAACCCTAGAAATTGGGGATTTTGGAAAAATATGAAAAATGCCTTTGGATTTATTTATTGTCTTGTGTCAAGAGAATGGATGAGAGTAAATTTTATCGTATGTTTAGCTAGATAGCAATCTACTTGAACATGTATTGTTGTGATGTGGCAAATGGTTATGCACCAAATTGATGTGAGAATTGTTAAATTTGGAGATTAATGTTTGAAAATATCTAATGAGGTCTTGCAGACGCCAAATTGATAAGAATTATGCATGATGAGAAATTGTTGTTGCGTGTTGATGGCTTACGGTTATTTTGCAAAATAACATTGAAGAGAGGGAATGAGAAATGCATTTGTTTTGACATTGTTGTTAAGACACTTGGAAATGGAGAAATGCTAAGAGGTAAGGAAGGTCATTGCATTGCATTGCATCAAATTGATTATTATGCATTGTGAACTTAAATTTGAAACATTTACTTCAAGAAAAGAATGTGTACTGTAATAAGAATCACGGAAATGTGTATAGGGTAAATACGTTGGTAAGTCCGGTTAGGAGGTGTAGATGAATTTGATAAGTTGGCCTGAGTGTCTGGGGTGAAAGACCGAAAACACGTGCGGAAGAGGTACCACTTCCCTTTCGGTTAGCAACCGGTAAAGTGGGGTATTGGTAGTGCTCGCAGAGCCTACTTGCAGACACCAACCTAGGGATTACCTGAGTCGTATTTACCGCCCCTATTGATTAAAATTGGAAGTTTTTTTCGGAAATGGTTGAGATTTGCAAACTTTTATTGAAGCATGATGATCATCAAGAAGAACATGACATGAAATTTTCTTTAAAATGGCATTGCATAGCATTGACATTTGCATTTTACATTGAGAGTTCGCATAACTATATATACTTTGTAAGAAATTCTCTACTGGGCATTATGCTTACCCCTATGGGATTTGGTGCAGGTAAAGATGTGGTGGTCCCGCCGAGTTAAGGGCATGGACATATGTATTTCTGTGAAGAGCGGACGACTCTATTTGTTGTATTTATTTGCAAGCCAAGGGTTAAAAGTGTATGGGTCCAAGAGACCATTTTGTGTAACCGGGCTTATGCCTTGGAAGTTGTAGCCCATAAGGGCATTTTATTTATTTTGATACTATATGCTTCACATGCTATAGATTTATGTGTTTTCTTACTAATGAATGTATAATCTGCATGTGAAACTTTTGTTTTAACTCGTCTATTAACCATGTAAAGACGGAAGGATTATTATCATATAATTAATGAATGTGGCTTGATGTATTATACATGTTGGGATTATTTTCAAGGCGTTACACCAAAGCTCTATGCTATAGGTGGTTTGGTTGTTAGGAATAAAAAGTATATTTTTTATTATGTAATCATGGATTTTCATATAACATGACATAGTGGTAAAAAGTAGCTTTCTTCTTATTAATCTCCCTTCTTGTTGTGTGAACTGTAAGGACGGGCCAATTTAAACTTTTAATTCTATTAAAGGCCATACGTATCTTAAATGATTATTATAACAAAGGTCTCTAAGAAGTCTTTGTTGTCCAAATTGTGAAATTAAATAAATAGTTTCACAAATAAATCAAAATTATATACCAAGAACACATGTTGAGAATTACAACTAAATTACAACAGAAATACAAAATACAATAAAATGGTAAAGAAAGCAAACCGAAGCCTGCACGATAGCAGTTTCCTTAAAACATATTTTCACTGCCGCACAGGTCGAGTGCTTGAGGAATTCTGGCGTTTGTCTCCCAAGATACGACGGTCAAAAACCAGCTACGGCAGAAGCACTCTTTGTCTAGTTAAGCGAACAAAAACCGTGGCAACACTCTCTCACTGTAGGAACTTTTTGGCAAACTGACTTGTAAAATGGAAGCAAAAATTTCTGTGTTGAGACTAGACAGGAGGGTCTCAATTTATACATGTATAGGGGAGAGAGGAGGAACCTCCAGCATTTATGACTGTTCACTAATGCACCATTAACCTACCTTTATGGCTGGTCACTAATGCACCATTAACCTTTGCAATATTGCAGGAGTTACAGACATATTATACACACTAATCCCACTACCTCTTTCATGAAGCTAACTTGAGGCAATTTCTCATTCAATTTTCAACGGTTTTTGGCCATTCGTTTTGTGGTGTAAAGATCTCATTGCAAAGTATCTAAACCCACTTGGACCTAACACAATAGATAATTGAGACCCACTTTAATATTCACTTAAAGTCACCAAAAATTCATTTTTTTCAACAGTCTTTTCGTTTCAATTAGAACTCTAGATGGTAAATTTTTCTATAAGATCGATTGTCTTGATTTGCGTGCATTGAGGGCTGATTGGATTTGTGATTTGAGAGGTAGACTCTCTAAGCCTTGTAGAAGATATTTCTATATTGATATTATATTTTTTAATATTTTAGCATTAATTTGGAGAAGAGATAAATTAATTGTGCAAAAAAAAAAAAAAAGCCCTGAAACTGTATTATTTCTACACAGAAATTGGGCAGTAAATTCTATGGTCCCAAAAATAGAACTAGAAAAAAAAGAAAAAAAAAAGAGGAAAAACAAATCTATAATTGATATTTATAGCTTGTATTGTGGGCTCGTACTTTAAGAAAATCTAAACCATTGTTGTAACATTTTAGATATTTTCTAAGTTTTTATGTCTGGGATTATAGTATTGCTCAAAATTGAAAGGATTTTATTGGGGGAAACTAAGAGATCTTCTAGAAGATTTTTTGAAAATATATTTTTAGGATTTTCACATCCCTTGGTCGGATGCACCACGCTCCGCCAAAAATCAATTATTTTTTTATTTTTTTATTTTGGTATTGTCACATAACTTACACTATTATTTTACACTCTCACACTATAAACATTAGAGAAAGTTTGTCTTAAATTTTGTGTTAAGCATGTTTAAACATGTATAATTTCTATATAATTATATTACTTTTTTTTTTTTTTTTGGGGGGGGTTATTTGAGTGGTTTGGATGATTTCATTTATTATAACATGGAATGTGAGTTGTTCGATCAAAAGTTGGATTAGCGGCTAATTAATGATTAGGGGCTAATTAACTCATTCCATTGAATGAGTTAGCTTTGTTTCTTGTATCTCTTTCGGGGCCTTGGTTTGCACGTGATTAGCTCGACGACAGATGCCAACATAGTTGGGATGTGTCTCTCAAACAATGATGCATTTTAACATTGGCGGCCGTTCTCATTGTATTGATGCTCGATAGTACTTCTTGTACCCTTTCATCAATATATTTCTCTTTTTTTTTTGGTGCGTAAGTCAAAAGTTATATACCAAAAAGTAGATATTACAGTGAGACTCATTACACACCCTTTGAGGAAGGGAAAAATAAGTCTAGTTTCTACACAAAATCTAACAAGTAGATTAACATACAAGGAGAAGCCAAAGCTAGGCCAAGCAATAATCAACGGACACGCCTACGATTTCATAAGAGTCTTATAACTTGATTTCTTAGACTTGATAGAGAGGCTAACCTCTTGATCAAGTTCAAGATTGGTGATTCACTCAAGAAGCTTTTTCTTATTTTCCACTTTTATAGGTTTGTCCATAGAACAATGAATGTTCCATCTGAAAGAGATTAAGGAGCTCCTTTGGGACATGAAGATTGTCTAGGGGCTAACCCATTTATATTACCCACATCTCCGACAATTTCTTTCTCTTCCTTTGAAGCCTTTACATTCGGAATATCTTCATTTGCATTAAGCACTCTTAAAATCCACACAAAAAGAAACCTCCTCATTAGATACACAAGTATTGAGAATATCAAACGCATTCGATGAAAATGAAGGAGGGGTAGGAACAAAGTTAACCATAGGAGCATCAATGACGTCCTTGCCTTTTTCTTTTTCACTTCAACCCATTCATTTGGCCTGCCTCCCTCATTCATCTCGGCTACTTCTTTGGCCTTCCACTCTTGTGCGAGTTTACTAGGAGCTTGAGTTTTCGATTTACTTGGACACAAACTTGTAGCATGACCAAATATTTTGCATTCTCCACACACTTATGGTTTCCAAGGAACTTCCACTTTTATTTTGAATGGTTCTCCATATCCTAAGTTTACAACAAAGCAGGGTGGAATCTCCTTAGTAGCTTCTATCTCAATACAAATTCTAGCAAATGTTACCTAGCTATGGTTTTGAGTAAATTCATCAAGGTACAACGGATTACTAATAAAACTTGCTATGTAACTCAATCCCTCCTCAGTCCAAAGTTCAAATAGCACATTAAATTTTTTTTACCCATATCGGCACACTTGAGAAGACATTTTTAGTAAGGGTCATACCAGGGTGCCATTTGTTGATAACAATCAATTTGCTCCCAATATAATAAGGTCCCTCATCAAGAATGGACTTCAAAGCTTTTTCATTTTAATCTTGAATACAAAGTAGCCATTTTCTAAGGTTACAACCTCTTCAGGATTTCCTTCCACAACTTGTAGGCTCAAGTCTTCACTTGGAAGAAAGACAATTTTCTATCAATAAAATAACCCACAAAAGGATGTTCCCATTGCTTAAACCCAATTTTAGAGATTTCCAATGGGATTTGAAGTTGATCGTTCTCATAACCCACCGAGTATCTGTTGAGACTTTTAACTACTTTCTTCTTCGCAATCTTAGATTTAAATAAACCACTCCAGGACATAGAGATAACATTATGGGAAGAAGACTTATCTAATCAATTGGAACTATGGCTTTGGACAATTTTTTCTTCAGTCTGATCGGATGAGTCCATAGAAGCCACATCTACCAAACCCTTTACACATGACATTGGAGCCTGAGTATGCCCTTTTGCCTCATTGTAGTCTTGTACATTTGTGGTTGAGGTACTTCCCTTTGTTGCTGTCTCAATATCCTCCATTAGTTCAAGGACGGTTGTTTTGCCCAGGCCTTGTTGTCAAGAATTGCCATGGAAAACACTAGAACCCACCATGACATTGTAAGCTTCAAGGGAATCACAGCATGTCTCTTCAATGTCAAAATCATCATGTTCAAACTCAAGTTCTAATTGCCTTTGAATATGGTCTATATTATTTTGGTTTTTATCATTCGCTTGATTTGAACTATTAGGCCCCAATTTATTTTTCACCAAGCTAGAATGGAATCCTTTAAGAAGAATTTTGGATTAGCCCTTTTGTTTCTTAATTTCTTACCCATTTTTAGCAAACAGAATGGGGAAAATGATATTTCTAATTTTTGCCGATAAAAAAAAAAGAAGATTTTTACCTATTTATGCTATGCAACTAGGATTCTATTTTAGTTTGAGAGGCCTTAGAACTAGGTTCTTAAGAGTTTGGTGAGATCACTTAGATAGTTGTGAGTAGGTATGTGGGTGCAACACACCATTTTAGTTGGCTATAATGTCTGGCCCCATTTTGGGAATGTTGACCGACAATAATTTGCCAACTTTTACTCAAAACTAGATGCATATGGATGAAGTTTAACCTAGCCAAGAACCTTAATCAACCTTTTTTACACGTACTCGAGTCTCATTCAACCCCTAAAGGGGCTAAATATGAAATGGGTCGATCCAAGCCTTGGGCCAGCCCAATCCATTAGACTTAAGACCTGGGAAGCAAGATAAGCAAGTGGGCCAGTCAGATCAGCCCAATTACATCATCAACAATCCAGTCAAGTCCTCAAGCACTTGGGCCCAGCCTGTAGTGGAAAGGTCAGTCCAGTCACGATGCTAGGTTGGGCCGAGCCGCAGGACCTGACCCTTGGACTGAACCCAAAAGGGCCAAGCCCACAAAAAGATATCATACTGGGCCGGCCTATCTCTACAAGCAATCTCTAAAGTGACCTGTTAGAGAAACGTGGAAGCTGTGAATGCATGCACATGGAGGATACCACCTCAGCTGATCCCCTCCCCTTAGAATCACAGAAATAGTTGATAGAATGAATGTGATCTGTTACAAGCATGGTTACAATGAGTGTATACACCCCTGGTTAGCTACCAGATGGTCCCCCACCTTGGGCAATGCTAAAAGGAAACTTGGCAACACTAGAGCTCCATGAAACCATCTTGGGCAACAAGCAAAGAGTTCTATGTAAACTACACTGACTTCAAATTGAAGGTTGCTGATCTAAGCTTAACCACATTCACTAAAACATAACTCTTTACACCTAGAGATGGGCTCTCATCTTCTCCGATTACTTGCTCCCAAATCGGCGGGGTTATCCAACCAACCCCGGCCGGGTAGCTCTAACGGAGCTTATTGTTGCAGGGTCTCAATTCTTGGATAGTTCAGTCAAGTGCGAGGTTCTGATCCATGATCATCTAGTGCGGTAATCGGTACATACAATTGGTGCGGTAAGCGTGAAAGGCCTTGGGGTGTTTTGGGAACTTGGCTTTTAGCCACATTTTTGGCTTGTAGAAAAAGCCAAAAGTTGGTTTTTAGCCATTGGAGAAATTACAATTTTACCCCTCATGGGTTAAAATGTGCTACATGGGTGAAGTTGTAAATATTTTAAATTGAATCGGGGTAATTTGATCATTTTATTATGATTTGACATCATAAACAAATATTAATCAAAAAAGCCAAAAGCTACTTTTTACTAACTTCCCAAATCATTTGTCTAAAAAAGCCAAAAACTTGGTTAAAAGCCAAAAAATCACTTTTTACCATATTCCGAAAATAGGCCTTTGTCTCTGAGTTCTACGCTTGATTCTGGGGATGGGGATTGAGAACATCCCACCTTCGGCACTAACTCCACAAATGAAGAAGATAAAAGATAAAGGCTTGGCACTCCCGACAGTCCTAGAAGAACAAATTGGAAACAATAACTGAACTCCCGAATCTGTTGAGCATCGATTGCCCTTCGCTGGAGGTTCTTCTCATCACTTTCTTCTGGAAAAGGATTACAGGGATCGAATCATAGACTCCATGGGAATGAAGATACAAGAGCTGAAAGCGCAACTCAAAAGGGTGATAGGTAACCCAACGGAGGAGAAGACTGATGCAGAGCCCTCTCGCCTACGACCGAGAAGCCCATCTCGAGAACCACCAGTGAAGAAAGTTCCCAGAAATGAGTCTGGGTAGCAAAGCCAGCCAATCTTGGTACAAAGTGAGGCAGTGAGTAGCCACACCTGTGGCTCACGCTGGAGAATAAGAGGCAGAATATAGCTAGCCAGCAGACAGAGTACCCTCCTCAAGACCTTCGTACTTGGCTGATTGGCAACAAGCAAAATGAGCAACGACAAGATCACCTTGACCGTACCATCTACCAGAGAGAGCACTGAGCATTGGATAGGCTCGTCTCCTCTCCATTCTTCCCGAAAATCGAGGCCATGAGACCTTCCAAGAAATTCACTCCACCAAAGTTCACGTCATACGATGGGAAGTCAGACCCATTGACGCACATCGGCCATTATCAGCAGATGATGTCCCTATGGAGCCGAGACAAAGCACTGATGTACAAAGTCTTTTCGTCCAGCTTGGGGAAATCTAGACTTTGATGGTTCGATCATCTCCCTGCTGGATCGATTTACGACTTGAAGTAGCTCTCTGAAGAGTTCTTGGCCAGGTTCGTCTCCAACACTAAGATCCCGAAAAAGCCAGATACACTGTTCGGTCTCCGAAAGGAACAGGAAGAAACGCTACGCAATTATGCTAGGAGGTATTGGGAGGAGTAAAATGACCTGGAGGAAAACGTTTACAGCGAATAGATGGCTGTGATGTCTTTTAAACACGAACTGTGCCCAAAAAGTAAGCTGAGACAGTCACTTACCAAGCGCCCGGCCACAGTACTGAAAGATTTGCGTACCAGGATTGAGTAGTATGCTTGCCTCAAAGACGATTAGATCCCTATCGAGGTAGCATCAACCGAACAAACAACTCGGTACAAAAAGAGAGTGGATCGAGGGGAACACCGAGGACTAACAGTGAATGAAGTAGACAAGTCCAAATCCCACGAAGCAGTTGTGACCGTATTCAAGGAACGAATCTATCGTATTTTGGAAAAGATCAAGAGAGAGCCATTCTTTATTTGGCCACCAAAAATGTTGGGAGATCCAGCTCGGCGCAATCAAAAGCTCAGATGCACCAATCACCAAGATAGGGGACATATGACCCAGAATTGCAGAGCATTGAAGCAACACTTGGAAGACTTGGTAGCTGCCGGACACCTTTGAGACTACATTGATCAAGATAAAGTGGTGGCCGAACAGGGAACCCTCTACTAGAACCGAACATTGAGCATCCTCCTTGGTTGGTAATAAATGTAACCCATGGAACAACTAGCCATGAGCGTAAACAGGCACTTCAAGAAGAAATTGCCAAAGCCGAGCAGATTTAGCAGGTCATGTCAGTAGGGTCCGCGCCAAAAAAGGTACGCACAGTACCCAAGCCCCCCTTGTGCACCGTTTCATTTACTAGAAAGGATTTAGAAGGCATTCAGCACCTACATACTGATGCACTGATTATAACTGTGGGAATTAGGAAATGATTTGACGTAAAACGAGTCTTGGTAGATCAGGGCAGTGCATCAGATATATTGTATTATGACTTGTTTAGGAAGCTCGGTTTCTCTGGACAACACCTCACCCCGGCGGCAGCTCCATTGGTTGGCTTCAATTCACAGCCTAAATGGCCATTTGGCAAGATAGTGTTACCAGTTATGGCTGGGACAAAGACCTTGCAGATGGAATTTCTAGTTATTAATATACCTTCTCCTTACAATGCTATACTCGGTCGTCCTTGGATTCACCAAATGGAAGTGGTCCTTTCAACCTACCACCAGCTCATCCGTTTCCTAATTGAACACGGAGTAGAGCAGATCTTAGGGGACGAAGTTACGTCAAAACATTGCTTCATGGAAGCTATGAAGGCTAAACAACATTGCAATCGAGTACAGACAGTGGAAGTAGCCGAACAACCAATCTTGGAGGATATAGGAGGAACCCCAATGAAAAAGATAGTAGAGGATTTAGAGAAAGTCCTAGTAAAGGAGGATGACCCAGAAAAGTACATCCTTATCGGTACCTCGCTAGGCGCTGACGAGAAACTTCAGCTGCTAGATTTGCTGAGGGAAAATATAGAGGTATTCGCATGGTCAGCATATGATACTCCAGGGTTAAACCTAAATTTTTCTTGCCACAAACTCAACATTAACCCTTCCGCTCGGCCTATCGTGTAGAAAAGTCAGAGATCCTCAGTTGAGCACACTGAAGCAGTAATTGCCGAGGTCGAAAAACTCCTAGCATCGGGAGCGATTAGAGAAGTTTAGTACCCAGGTCTTGGCGGATTTCGTCACAGAATTCGTTTCCACCTAGAACACCGAGCACGAGAACTCCAGCTCGGTACAGGTGCCACGCACCACCAAACTAGGAAAGCAATACGCTTTAGAAGCATGGAAACTCTTTATTTGTAACATCTGGAAATGTCGAAGGATCATCCAATAACCGAGACTTGAGAGCAGGGGTAGTACGTATGTCACCAGAAGGGTTTATCTAGGGGCAACCTCTTAGTCTTGGTTGGAAGGCTTCTAACAATGAGGCGGAATACAAAGCACTGTTGGTTGGTTTACGCAATGCTAAACACTACAGTGCAGAGCAACTTCTGGATTTCAGCGATTCTCAGTTGGTTGTAAACCAGCTTACTGGGGTCTATGAAACATGAGAAGAAAGAATGGCCATGTATGCAGACAAGGCTAAGGATCTACTCAAAAAATTTCAATCCATACGAGTGGAACAAATCAATTGGGACAGAAACAACCATGTTGATGCTTTGGCCTGCCTCGGCTCGTTAGTAGATGCCAAAGACGCTTGAAAAGTTTGGGTTGAGTTCGTGTCAGAACCAAGCATTGCATCTCCAGTCCTCTGCAGTAACCTAGAGCCAAGTTGGATGGATCCAATACTTGTTTTTCTGAAATTTGGCACTCTCCCCGAAGACAAGAAGGAAGCCACAAAAATCTGACATAAGTCAGCTCGGTTCTGGGTGTCGCCATTTGGGAAGCTATACAGACACTCCTATCTCGGTCCTTATCTTTTGTGTGTGCATCCAAATCTAGTCGAAAATGTTCTTTACGAAATTCATGATGGGAATTGTGGATGCCACGTTGGTGGAAGGTCACTGGCACACAGGGCCCTCACTCATGGGTACTTGTAGACACCCCAATTTTGGCCATCCTAAAGACTTGGACGTCATCGTTTGAGTGCTCGATGATTGTGCTTGTTCGCATTCGTTTGGAGTCCCTAAGGTTTTCGGTTGCGCGCCTTGCTCCTGAGTCTCTGAGCTCTGTTGGTTTTGTGCTTGTTTTAAGCCAAACCATCGTGCCCCCTTTTGCCTAGAGGGAGAAGTAGAGGTGTAGACCACTTTTCTCCCCTGCCATCTGGTTTTCCCCCTGTAGACCACTTGGGTGGTCGGTCTGCTAGGTTGGGTGGTCGGCCAACCACCTTATCTGGTCGGCGACCTTTCTGTACTTTCTGCAGATATTTTTGGTGCCAGCTGTGCCAGGTGTTAGGCATAGAGTGCATCCTCCCTACACGTGTAGGGAGGGATTTGAGCAAGCTTTGGCTTGCATATTCTATATAAGGGGAGGTGTCTCCCCCTTCCAAAGGGTTCAGAAAATTTAGGGCAAATTTTCCCCCCTCTCTCTCTAGAATCCCTCTCTCTTCTCTTTTAGTGCTAGAAGATGAGCTTTCTTCACACTTTTGTAAGGAGACTCTTAGCTAAACACCACCATCTTTGTTGCTGAGGTTCTTGGAGGGTGTATTTGAGTTCTAAAAGCTGGTTTTGGGCTCAAGAAGTTGTTGTTCTTATTGTTCTTCAAGGGTGAGTCATATTCCCCCTTTTAAGCTTTGTTTTGGTTGCATATTTGGCCACCTTTGCATGCTATTTTAGGCTTAGCTTTCAACTGAAAAAAGTTCTATTTTGAAGTGTTTAAAATGGTTGTTTAAGGCTTTATTTGAGTTAGGGGTGGTTTACCCCCTTTGGTAGCTTGTTTTTCCTTGTTTTGTGCCATCTTTTAAGGCCTTTGAGACCATCTCTTTTTGGCCCTCTCACCACTGAAACTCAGAGGAATTTTAGTTGTAAAAAAGTGGTTTTGAGGTCCCAAATGGGTGGGGGTGGTCCCCCATCCTCTTCTCTTGTTTGCATGTGATGATGGCCCTCCAAAAGAGCATGTGTTTCTACTTCTTAGTGGCTTTTTTTGGGCTCATTTTTGTGACTTTTCAGACTTGCCATAACTCTTTTTTTGGTTGCCTTGGTCACCTCCTGCATACTTCTTGTACTTGTAGTGTAATCCTACTTGTAACCTTGCAAAGTAGCATTTCTTTGTGCTTTGAATTGGCTCCAATTCAGCATGTTTTTAGCCATTATTTACCATGTCATAACTCTGATTGGTGTTGGTTTGGTTGCCTCTTCCATGCTCCTTGCACTTGTAGTGCAATTTTGTTCACTAGCCTAGTGTATTTGGTGTTTTAGCCTATTGATCTAGCATGTGTATGCTTTACTCTAGTACATTTTGGGCTTTGATTTAACATGCTTTAGGTCTGATTTGAGTGGTCTTGGTCATGCATGCTTGGCTTTGCATAGCTATAGTGCATTTGGCTTTGCTAGCCTTAAGCTTTGAGACCTCTAGCATGTCATATTTGAGCTTGTCTTTGGCATGGCATGGCAACATTTGGCATATTATTTCAGACCATATACCTCTGCTATATTCTCGTATTTATCAGCCCTTTGTTGTGTTTGAGGGTTGAGCCTTATGCTTCACTTATAAGCCAATATGTATGCATGGTTGCCTAAGCTTTTGGGGCTACCATTTCAGCATGTTTTTGGTGTTATTTTACCATGTTACAACTCTAATTTTTGTTGGTGAAGTCACCTCATACTTGGTTTTGGCATGTTGTGGCATTGTTTTGACCTGCCTTGGGACTGTTTTGAGTCATCTTGGCTCTTTGGGGCTTGCTTGATACGGTTATGGTGCAAGTACCTTAGTTAGTCTTGAGTTTTGAGCACCCTACTATGCTATATTTGTGATGGTTGCATGTTTGGGCATCGTTTAACATGTTATTTCAGAGCATGTACGTGTGTCATGTTCTCACTTCTTTCATTCCTTGAGAGCTTTTGAGAGTTGTGTCTTTGTGTATTATTAATGAGCCATCAAATGAGCATGTTCTCCTTGTGTTATATGCCTTGATCTTAACATATTTCAGCCATTGTTTGGGCATGTTTGACCTCTGTCCGGGGTTGGTTTGACCATTTGAGATTGACAGTGCATGCCTCATGTGTAATATGTTTCATTAGCTTTGTTGCCTTATCTTTTAAACATGCCACGCATGCATTGCTTACATGATAAAGTCTTGTGCATGTCACTTTAGCATTGAAAGTTGATCATCTTGTTTACGTTGCATGTGTTTGGATTGGACGTTAATCCAAACACGAGGAATTTCGCACATTTCATACTTAAAGTGATGATACGTATAACATTTCTTGGTCGCCGACCCTCTTGATCAAGCATGATAGAGGTGGAGGCCCTTATGTGTTATTTGTGCATTCATTGACATTGACTTGTGCAAACTTGGCTTCTCGGCCATTGTACGTTGCGATGCTCGGTTGGTGGCCCGAGAGTCAAGTATTTCACTTCGTTGAGCTTGAGAAATGATTGGGAGGGTGGTTGTGCACACATATCTTGCAAATACACTGCTATGCCCCTTGTTGTTCTCTGTTGCAGCAAAACTGGAGCTTGGCAAACTAACTGGTCGGCTAACCAGTAGGGGTGGTCGACCGACCACTTTTTGTGGTCTACAACCAGTTGTTCTGGTCTACAACTCCATTTTCTGGTCGGCAGCCCACCAGGAGGTCCCCATGTTGGAGCAGAAGCAATCTAGAAGTTAGTGCACTTTTCAGAGATCAAATCAAATGCAAACAGAGGCAATTCTAGGCATAGCCATGGATTTCCGAGCGAGGCGATCGAGCATGCATGCACGCTTCGCCCCGAGGACCTCTTTTAACTACTTTAGCTGCTTTACTTAGTTGGCTAATTCGTCGGTTTTGTACTTAATTAGTTAATGTGCTTAGTTAATTGATTTGTTTTGTAATAATTAGTTTAATTAGCGTAGCTAGTTAGCTTATTATTTGGACCCTCCTTCGCGAGGGCAATGTTGTAATAAGTGTGCGCGTGTTTGTGCATGTCTTCCAACCCCACGTCTTTCTCCCTTTTATTTAACTATTTTCGATGGTTAGATCAGGACACGTTTTGATTAGCATACCTTATGCTTTGCATGTGTGCATCATTCATTCGTATTGCATGCACCGGGCTCGGCGCATCATTCAAACTGCATTGTACTTCAATATCTATTTGAATACGTGTATCAAGTGTTGCATTCATATGCCATCTTAGATAGCCAAGCCTACATGGTTGCATTTTGCATGTGTTGTATTAGGCACTATTGACACAGCTAGGATCATGCACTAATTACTAACTAGCTTCTGTTTTGGCTTGGAGTACACTGTAAGTGTTTATGCTTTAGCATCCTTGCATGTGTGTAAGTGACTGCCATGATAGCATGCTTTCCATGAGGCTATTTGCTAAAGTGCTTAACTGCATGAATGCCTGTGGATGAAGGCTTCATTGCTTGAATTGGAACAATTCATTGAAATGTGAGTTTTAAGCCCACTTGAAATGGCAAATCATCATGTTTTAAGCCCACCTTGTTTGGGGGCAAATCCGCGCTTTAGCCTACTTGCGAGTAGCAATTCCAAACCATTTTCGAAAAACAAGCATGAGATGTTTTGTTCCAATTTGAGTGATTGAGTCTTTACTTGTATGTTGTGCACATCACATAGTAATTTAGCTAATAATCAAACAAAAACACTTGTGTTTTCAAAACAACATATCATGATTAGTAGAGGCCGATCCTTTGATCGGGCGAGTAGGGGTGCTCATTTCATGACCTTTCCCCCTCGTACCCAAGTTCCTGAGCCGAAGCAACTTTGGTGATGACGGACACGTGGCCTTAGGCATGAGTCAGGGTTTCCTAAATTTCCCAAAACAAAATATTTAGGTGGCGACTCTGAAATCTGGCAAAGCAGTCCATACTTGGTGCTCTTTGATTAAAATCGGGTTTTCATAACGATTTGCCAGATTTGGACTCTTTGGTGATTTATCAGTCTTACATTGCACTTTGTGAGATTAGATTCAGAACCATGACAGGAGTCCGAAATCTAGTAGCTAGAACCCAAATCCGTGCCCTCTCCGAAAGGGGGGGCGTGCGGAGGAAGTTCGGGCAGTCTGCAGTTTCTGGCGACTCTGTTAGGGATTTAGAGAACTTGACTCGAACATCCTGATATGTTGCTTTGTTTACACTTATGTATTTTTTTGTATTGCATTTGCATTGGTGAGCCTAGGATACTGTGTTTGCCATTTTCTATTCTTGAATGGTTTGCCGGAGGCTTCCTTGGAAAAGCGTGCCATAAGGCTAACCTGTTACGGGCCCTGCCACGATGGGAACACAAATCTCGATTTTTATCGAGGCACCCTTTTTTGACCATTCGACCTAGTTGCATATCGAAAGCCATAGTGACCATTCCAAACTAGGACAGGTTACTTACCCGATTGTAGGTTGTTTGAAACCATTGCGTGCGTAGTGAAATCCTAGCTCCTGACAAAATAGGACAGGGAAAACCTACCCCAACATAGGGATGTTTGGGCTCTTACTTGCTTGATATGTGCTGTCAGGAATGTGTCTCTACAGGTTGTATGTATCAGTTTGCAAGTCTGGGTATCAGTCTGAGGACATCAGTATTTAGGGTATCAAATTTGAGGCAGTGATTTGGGGGCAGTGATCAGTGTTGAGAACAGTGTGTTCAGCTTACAATATCAACTGTGTGTCGTGTTTATTTAAGCCAAAATGCTGTTCGTTTTTTTTTTTTGCTTGTTGTTTCCTTAATTTGCTTTATTTATCTTTTTGCAAGGTACTATAGCATCATTGCTTCCGAGGAGGCAGTTTCCCCCAAAGCACTCT
The DNA here is from genome assembly GCF_055761805.1 of Camellia sinensis. Taxonomy (NCBI): domain Eukaryota; kingdom Viridiplantae; phylum Streptophyta; class Magnoliopsida; order Ericales; family Theaceae; genus Camellia; species Camellia sinensis. The sequence goes on along the minus strand of NC_138962.1, from coordinate 172,739,436 downwards.
GGGTTAGAGGTAGAAGGCTTCATCAATCCGAGGATCTAGTTGACAGACAAGTAGTGTTCTTTTCATTACCCCCGATTACAAGGCGGAGAGCAGTTAGGCAGGGAATATCAGTACAACAGTCGTTGGTTCAGCGATCATTGTCCACCCCACCAGTGAGTAGTCGGGCTGAGGTTTCCATTTCTACCACAAAAAGAGATACACCTTTTCAGTTAGATCAGCACCTTATGGCAGGTATGGAGGACATGATGCGTTAGTTCCAAGAGACCATGCAAGCCATGCAGTGGGATGCTGCCCGCCAGGCGGAGGTTACTGCACGTCATGCAGAAGTGGTAACTCAACAGGTAGAGTTGATTGCCAGGCTCTAACAACAGCAGCAACCACAACAAGCGGGAACGTCTGCTTCGCATCCACCCCCGCCCCCACCTAGAGTTCCAACACTTGGGGATACTGCAAACGTCCAGGAAGATACGGACTTGCCAACAGGGCCAGTCCCGCCACCAGTTTTACCACAGACTTCAAAGACACCGGCCTTCTCAATAGATACACCGTTTGAATCTAAGATGGACCCAACCTCTTTGAAGATGAGTAAGCTTGAAAAGCTATTTAAACGGGTCCAGGGGGTCAATTGCATTCCAGACATAGACGATGGTTACAATGATTCGGCGGTAACATTGTCGGACAGATTCAAGATGCCCCACATAGACCATTTTGACAGCTCGAGCGATCCTATGGTTCATCTGAGGCTATTCTCGGATATTTTACGCCCGATGGGCTTGACGAGACTCCAGAAACTATCACTCTTTGGCAAGACCCTATCGGGTATTGCGCCCATTTGGTACGCCAAGCTGGAGGACTAAGTGAAAAGGAGCTGGGAGGAAATGGCTGAGGCCTTCGTTGCATAATATTCATATAACACCCAGATTGAGGTCACGACCCCTGATCTTGAAGCGACCAGGTAAGGGCCGAAAGAAGGCTTTTCTGACTTTGTCACTTGATGGAGGGCTAAGGCCTCCATGATGACAACTCGGCCACTTGAGAAGGATCAGATAAGCATGGCTGTGTGCAACCTCCAACCCAAGCTAATGCAAAAAATGATCGTCTTACCCCTTCCCACCTTTGTTGATTTACAAGAGATTGGGGTACAGATTGAAGATGCCATGAAGTAGGGTCTGATCGACCAAGACAGGGAACAGCCCAATAGGGCATTTACACACAGTTCGAATGTAGGCACGAGTAGTGCTGCAGCTGCCAGGACTTCTGATGTGGGCATGGTCACTACCACCATTCCAAAAACAGCTACAGCTACCCCCTTCACCGGTGCGTTCGGTACTAGCTCACAAACAGCCAAATACCCAGCCCGGGGCCAGAGGACTTTTACCCCGTCATATATGCCTTTGTCCAAAGCCCTTGGGGTTCTAATTAGAAAGGGGCATCTGAAGCCTCTGGAACCGCGCCCACTACCAAATAACCTCCCACCAAGCCATAACCTGACCAAATATTGTGCCTTTCACCAACAACACGATCATGACACCAACTCCTGCTACAGACTGCGTCATGAAATCCAAGATCTTATTGATAACAAGGTGATTGCACCTCTCGAGAAGCCAAATGTCACCATTACCGCACTCCCACCACATAACCAAGCTCCACCACCCAAGCATATGAACTTGATCCAAACCACGGCCATTCCATATGACCCAAGCATATACATCACACCCTCCCACCTACCCAAGCCTGAGGTGTTCATCCCAGACAGCACGGACTTGTGCATGTTGAGCATCTCCCGAACCCAACCTGAACTGGTGGTGGTGACTGTCGAAGAAAGAATCAGGATGACTTTGGAGGCAAATGGGAGTGTTGATTCAAATGGGATCTGGGAGCTTTATTGAAGGAGCATACAACCCGAGTGGTTGTATCGTATCGTCAGATTAGGCCAAACCGAAGGTAGAGTTGCCGGTTGGGGCAGAGATCAGTATGGTTCGAGAAGATGGACCAAGTCAGGGGTTAGATGACCTAGTAGAGCTGGAAGAGGATATTGCCAATCTGCAATTCTTTGAAGAGCAGGATCCAAGGGATGTGAACATCAATTGGTTCAACTTGGATGGATCGGCAGAAAATACTGGGTGGCTCAGCAACGAGCCAAATGTTGTTGAGGCGCTTCAGCCAAAACAGGGGCAATCGGAAGCTGGGATATCAACAATGGCCGGAATGGCCGAGAATCTGGGAGTATCGCCAGAGAGCACTGGTGCAAAGAATTTTGCTCGGGATTCAGGCAGTTTGAATACAGTAGACACTGAATAGGAGGCTGCATTAAAGTGACTTGAGCAAGAAAAGATCGAGGATCTTGAGAGGGCTAGGAAGGCCAAAGTCCCTGCGGGGACGAAATGTGCTGTGAGCACTGAAATAGTTACTACGGAGCCGGACAGTTGTCTGTCGGTTGCCGATGGCATGTGGTGGGAAGACGACGACTTGCGTCTTGCCCACACGAACGAAGATTGGGGGCAGAACTAACCAGATGATACCTGGTATGTTGAGGAGGTTGATCATATGACCAGGATTGGGCGGTATTTCAAGCCCCCACACCTGGACCAGCCGGAGCCGTCCGGGAAGGACAAAGAGGCAGAGAGGCAGAAAGAAAAGCTGCTAGAGGAGGAGGCTGTACTGACACAGCTAATGAAGATTCAAGTAGACATCCCCATCTGGGGACTGCTTATGGCCTCAAGAGTTCACAGACAAGCTGTCCTTTCTGCCATGGACAAGGCAAAACTTTCAATTGATACCACACCCAAACAGTTGGTAAGGCTGGTTTTCCAGGGAGGAGCTTTCCCGACCTTGACCTTCACCGACAAGGAACTACCGCCCGAGGGCTCAGATCATAACAAACCACTCTACATCTCTGTAGAGTGTAGAGAAAAGTGGATACTGGTGGTTTTGGTCGACACGGGATCCGCAATCAATGTATGTTCGTCGAGAACGGCGTATGCTATCGGGGTTGAAGCCCGCAGATTTCGCGCCAAGAGCCCAGGTAATTCGGGCCTATGATAACACCAGTCGAGAGGTGATGGGGACCGTACGGATTAAGACTCAGGTTGGTCCGGGACAGCAGGACATTGAGTTCCATGTCTTGGATGTTCTCGCAACCTTCAATCTACTCCTTGGGTGGCCGTAGCTGCAGCAAGTGAAGGTCGTCTATTCCACCTTACACCAAATGCTGAAGTACCCCCACGAGAAGGGGGTAGCAATCATTTTTGGAAATTCTTTAATACATCTGTCGCCAGAGGTTTCTACACCAGTTCTGGAGATTGAGCATGGCATGGAGGATGTATTTTTGTCAGGATTTACCCTAGCTGAGGCTTAGGTTGTACAAGATATATTAGCTGTTGATGAGGGGCTATACGTCAGTGTACAGTTTGTCTACCTTATGAACAAGCTTCAACACATGCCCAGAATGGGATTGGGACGAAGTGGCCGGAAGGGCATCGCAGCATTGGCTGAAGTGCCCCATAACCCATATACCTTTGGATTAGGTTATCTGCCTACCAAAAAGGATTGGGCGAGGAAAGGAAGAGAGATGGCCGGAAGAGCCAAGGAAAAGCAAGCCGGGAAGCACTACGAGTTGGTGCACAGGCTTATCTAGCGGACCTTGAACGGACGCTTTGTCCGGGAGGGGGAAGACTTCCTGTTTTGCTGCTTTCCGGAGCCTTGGTTGAATTTAGAGAAGCGGCGTTTGCCTGGCTTCGAAATCTATTTTGATCTTCAATTATCCGGGGATGAAGTTGCCGAAGAGCAGACAGACCCACCAGCTGAGGCTGAGCAGTGCAAGGATGAGGATTCTGAGAGCACAGAAATTGAGATGGGGGTAGCACTGGCTTGTCTCCTCTCAGATCCTCAAATCGTACCGAAGTGCTTGGGGGATAACTTCTCAGTTTCCATGATCAGGGATGAAGCAACTGTGGGCCCCATCTTCAGGCATTCTCGATGCATCCATCGCACCCTCCCTCGTCTAGCAATACGAGAAGGGCTTTTTATCTAGTAGTTCTAGGTCAGGTAGTGAACCTGAATCTGATTCCACAGAGTCTGTGAAGTCGGAATCAGATTCCATCCGAGTCGGAGTTCGGTATTCTTGGGGGTGATAACCCGGATGCCACTGTCCTGTCCAGGTTGTCATTTTCATTTTCCTTTGAGTCTGTTGTAACCGAAGAATCAGACAATCTTGAAGTTGCTAATGAGAATGGTGCTGCTGTAGCTTTTGAGTACTTTTCTGTGCCTTTAGTTTATTGTATTAATCAGGACTTTCAAAATTTTGATGAAAACGACGAGGAAGAAATTCCTCCGGTTTTACAATGTTTGATTGATCAAGAGCAGGAGAGGTTTGTAAAACCTTTGGTTGATGAAATCACCTCAATTAACGTTGGTACTAAGAAGGATCTACGGCCGGTCCAGATTGGGTCCACGTTGTCTTCTAAGGAACGCGAGCTCTTAGTCGCTTTATTAAAAGATTTCAAAGATGTTTTCGCGTGGTCCTACGAAGACATGCCTGGAATCGATCCTGAGATTGTGCAGCACCCGGTCCCACTTAACCCAGAGGCCCGACCTGTTAAGCGGAAGCTCGGAAGGATCCGCTCGGACTGGGCCCTGAAAATCAAAGAAGAGGTTACCAAGCATATTGACGCAGGGTTCTTGTTAGTATCTGAGTATCCAACTTGGCTGGCCAATATAGTTCCGGTGCCGAAGAAAGACGGCAGAATTCGAGTATATGTGGACTTCAGGGATTTGAACAAAGCCAATCTGAAGGATGACTTTCCTCTGTCGCATATCGACGAATTAGTGGACTTCACTGCTGGGCATGCGCTGCTCTCATTCATGTATGGGTTTTCAGGCTACAATCAGATTTTGATGGCACCCGAAGATAGGGAGAAAACTACTTTCATTACCCCGTTAGGGACTTACTGTTATAGGGTGATGCTGTTCAGTTTGAAGAATGCTGGGGCTACGTATCAACGGGCAACGACCACAATTTTGCACGATATGATCCACAAAGAGGTTGACGTGTACGTGGACGACATGATTGTCAAGTCCAAAGAAAGAGAGGGCCACTACACCGCCTTGCAGAAATTCTTCCAACGGATCAGAGAGTATCGATTGCGGCTGAATCCTCAGAAATGTACATTTGGTGTTACAGCATAGAAAATGCTGGGGTTCTTGATCACACAAAGGGGTATCGAGGTCGATCCTTCTAAAATCAAGGCCATCTTAGAAATGCCACCACTGAGGACTGAAAAGGAGGTGCAAGGCTTTCTAGGTAAAGTGCAATTCATAAGACGATTTATTGCAAAATTAACCTTGACTTGTGAACCATTGTTTGGTCTCCTGAAGAAAGGGAAGAAGTTCCAATGGGACGACCGATACCAAGTAGCTTTCGAGCAGATCAAGCAATATTTACAGAACCCACCTGTGTTGTCACCGCTTGAGCCGAGAAAATCGTTGATTCTGTACCTGTCAGTGACCGAAACGCTGATGGGCTGCATGCTTGCACAGAAGTCTGAGGACAAAGTGAAGAAGGTTATCTACTACCTGAGAAAGAAAATGCTAGATTACGAGACCCGCTACACTCCGCTGGAGAAGGCTTGTCTGGCCTTGGTATGGGCTACCAGGAAGTTGAGGCACTACATGTTAGCTCACTCTGTAATACTGGTTTCGAGATTAGATCCCATCAAATATTTCTTCGAGAAACCAACACTTACGGGTAGGCTAGCCCGTTGGTTGTTTCTGCTTTCCGAATTTGATCTGAAGTACATGACGCGTAAGTCGATGAAAGGGAGAGCGATAGTGGAGTTCCTAGCCGATCACCCAGTGGACGAGGATGAAGCAGTTATATATGTTCCCAGACGAGGCCATTCTGCATGTCGAAGAAGAGACTTGGACGATGTACTTTGACGGAGCGTCAAACCAGTACGGGTATGGGATAAGGGTGTTGCTGATATCACCCGACAATTTCCGTATACCGTTAGCATTCAAACTCCGGTTCAAAGTATCGAACAATGAGGCAAAGTATGAGACATGTATTGTTGGACTGGAAGCCACCCTAGAACTAGGGGCAAAACGGTTGGCTGTCATCGGGGACTCGAACCTTGTCGTATCTCAAGCTAAAGAAGATTGGAAAGTTAAAGAAGAAAAGATGAAGATCTATCATCGGGCCTTGGACATTCTGATCCCTCAGTTTGAAAAACTGAACTTCGCTCATCTATTAAGAGAGAACAATAGGTTCGCTGATTCATTAGCAACTCTATCTTCTATGATAGGCATCCCTTTTGGAGTCCGGATGCGTCCGATCATCATTGAACATAAATTCATGCCGGCCTACGAGCTAATTGCTGCCATAGATGAGGTACAAGATAAGAACCCTTGGTATTACAGCATCTGGAACTTCCTGGAAAAGGAGGCATATCCACTAGGGGCAAATGGCAAAGATAAGAGGGCAATTCGAAGAATGGCTGCTCAGTTCATCGTCTGCAGGGGTACACTGTACAAGCGGGGTCATCTCGGGATGCATAAGCTATGTGTTGATGCTGAAGAATTCAAGTGTCTGATAGAGGCCATCCACGGAGGAGAATGTGGAGCGCACATGAGCGGGGTGATGCTAGCCCGAAAGATCCTTAGACAGGGTTATTATTGGTCAACCATGTCGGAGGATTGTATTGGTTTTGTCCGGCGATGCCACAAATGCCAGATCCATGCAAACCGCATGAACATTCTGCCGTCGAAGCTGTACAACATGACTTTGCCATGGTCTTTTTCAGTCTAGGGGATTGATGTAATTGGGCCTGTCACACCAAAGGGGTCCAACAGGCATGAGTATATTCTGGTAGCGATGGACTACTTCACAAAGTGGGTTGAGGCCCAATCTTACGCGGTGTTGAAGGCATTACACGTTGCTAAGTTCATCAGGAAGAACATTATCTATCGCTATGGGGTCCCGAATGATATTATTTCGGATAATGGTTCCCACTTCAAGAATGAGGTGATCGACTTGTTAGAGAAATACAACGTGGCTTTTCATAAGTCATCTATATATCGGCTGCAAACCAACGAAGCTATTGAGGCCGCCAACAAGAACATTAAGCACATTCTGCAGAAGATGGTGGAAACGTACAGGGATTGGCCCGATAAGCTGCCATTTGCTCTTTGGGGCTACCAGACTTCAATTCTAACTTTTACTGGGGTAACTCCATATTCCTTGGTTTATGGGATGGAGGCTGTTCTGCCTATCGAAGTTGAGGTTCCGTCATTACGGGTATTGGCTGAGTGCCAGATTACTGAGGCAGATTGGTAGCAGAGCAGATTCGAAGAACTCATGCTGTTTGACGAGAGAGGGTTGAAAGCACTGTATCACGTCCAAGGGCATCAACAAAGAATTGCCAGGGCTTTCAACAAGAAGGTTAAGTCCAGGAATTTAAAGGAAGCGGATTTGGTGCCCAAAGACAACCGAGCTCCCATCCACTACCCTAGGGGCAAGTTCAGACCTAATTGGACTGACCCTTACCTCATCAAGTCAATTTGGTCGGGTGGAGCTGTCGTTCTGATGGACCTAGATGGCCTAGAGTTCTCCCAACCGATCAACATGGACAAGTTGAAGAAATATTATCCCTGAGTGGCTCGCTAGGTCGAAAACCCGAAAGGGCGACCTAGGCAAAAGTTAGAGCATGAAAAATTTGAAATAATAAAAACTGAGCTCGCAAGGTTGAAAACCCAGAAAGGGCGGCCTTGGCAAAAGTTAGAGCACAAAAGGAGAGAGTTAATACACGAGTGAACCTGAACTGAACTACGTAAGGCTTGATTCCCATCATCGGGATACGTAGGCAACTTCATTCTGAAGTCTAGCCATAAACACTTCTAATTCAACTTTTTCCATGTGATCATGTTGGTCATCTTTGTCTATTCTGCATCCAAGAGCTCGGTTGTGATCTCCAGTGCAGTGCTGTTCAGACTAGGGGCAATTTTCCGGTTGCTTGGACCTAGGGTTGTATATCTCAGTGATAGATCTTGGGTGTGTCTAGTTTTGATCCGTATCGAAAATGGTTTTGAAAATTTTTAATAAAAGTGGATTTTGTTCAAATTAATCTTTTTACAACTTAGACCATTTTTGGACCAAACGGAAAATTTTCAGTACCCACAACCTTCAATTACATTGATTTCAGTACAGAGTTCTCCTACTCTTGAATACAAATTGAAGTTACTTTTATCACATTCATAAAGAAAACTTGAAAGTACTGATTAAAGCAAATAAACTCGGGGCATTGTCAGGTGTTCTTGCGCCCCCTCCCAGAGCTTGTGGAAGCCTTTGATGCCAAAGTTGGCCAGAAGTTCTCTCTTTCTCTATGCTGTGGCATACCGGGCTAGCTGTGAGCCTCAGACTGGAAATGAAGCAGGGTATTCTATCCCATCTTCCGGGCAGATCTGATCATGTCCAAATTGGCGCCAGAATCGGAATGGGAAGTAGAAAACACAGTGTGTCAGGCCAATCAGCTAAATCCCGGGTTGGCGAGACATGTTCTAACTCATCTCCGGCAGATTGAGCCAGGGGCAGTGCCAAGTAATGTCGTCAGCAGAAAGGTTAAACATCCATTAGCACCACCATCCCTTGTATGGGACATCGACTAGTAGTTGTCGGAAGAAATAGCCGCGTGCTGAGTATACTGAGTATGTGTCCACTACTTTCAACTTATTCATTAGCCATATCTGGGGAGGGATGAAAAAATGAGAGAGATTAACGAATAGAGAGGTGTGCGTGGAGAGAAAAGTGTGAAAAGGTTTTGAGAGAAAAACAAAGCCTGAGGGTCGATTGATGTGAGAAATACACATGTGAGAAGGGTGGGAAACATTACATGCAGTAGTAGTGGACTCCCTGCGAACCTAGTCGTCTCCCGGCGATGGAAGGCATCCTTTTTTTTAGAGCCCCTAGCCTTCTGGTATGCTAAGAATGCTAAAAAAAAAAAAAAAGTTTGATTCTACTTCGGTTGCGTTCTGTTGTCCTGTTTAACAGTTGTATTTGTTTATCGAGTTGTTGCAATTTGTTTATCGCGCTGTCATTGTTTTGCTTATCGAGTTGTTCTTTAAGTTGTTTTGTTATGTTTGTTGTGTCAGTTCACTACCTGACTTTCCAATGTACAAATGTTCAAATGTTCATCACTCTCATTTTGTGTAAAATGGTGCGGTGCGATACTCAGAATACACAGAATACAAAATGCAACACTTTTTGAATAATAAAAGTTGTTTTCATTCCCATCATGGTTTCTTTTCGAGAAAAGTACAAAGTTTTGAGGAAAATAAAACTGCCTAGGCTGTACAATGTGCTAACATTACTAGCAAAAAGAAAACAGAGCAAAAGACAAGAAGGAAAATCGGAGCATCTGAGTGTGTTTCAACTTCAGCAAATTCCGAGATTGCATTCCGAATGCACCTCCACAAGCCTTGCCAATGCTTCGAAGCATGAGTGTGCCTCTACCTCAAACTCAAGCTTAAGTCTGCTTCGAGCCAGCATGGCGATCAGAAGTACTCTCCCTACGTACATGCCTTGCCAGGGTCATCTTGGCTGTGTTTGCAATGAGTTCCTAGGAGACCACCTGCGACGGTAGAAACTAGAGTTCGGATGGCTGATGCCTAGAACGCAAAGGTTCAGGATTTTCGAGATAAAAGTCTGGTTTAAATACCCAGGGGTATATCCCCGGCTTGAAATCTGTATGGCAGCCCCATAGATTGAGATAGCATGTATGCGCCTCAATTCTGGATACTTAACCAAACTAGTCTATCACCCCGTTGGAGAATAGGGAAAGTTATGAATATGATTAGGAAGAAAAGCGGCATCCGTGGCTTTTACATGCGGAGGCTACCTCTTGTCAGCATTTCAGGACCTTTATACTGTGAGTTGAAGGTAAGAGTTCGAAGAACACGAGGTAAGTGCTCGAAGAACACATGGGGGATCCCCGTCGGAGTGAAACGGTTCATCGCCACTCACCCTATGAGGTGCTTTCTAAAGCGCCGCTTTGGTTGTTTACGGCATTCCCTAAACATCATGCTTTTACAAGCTCCCTCTACCTTTTTAACCATAATATGTGTCCTTGGGTTCCAAGAAAGGCAAAGTATGCTCAAAATTTGATACAAGAGGCCTCTGCGGAAGTCCAGAATCCCGTTCTCCGTGCGTGGTGATCATCGCCCTTCAATGCACATAAGATATATACTTTTAACATATTGCAACTCCTCCGAGAGGTAAATCGGAAGTTGCGTTTGAGTCGTCTTTAGCATGCATTGCTTTTATCGTTGTATAGAATTTGCATTTTGAATTGTTGCATAGAATATGCATTTCCATGCTTGCATAAGGCATGTATTCTACTTCGAATATTGCCTCGTTGATTATCTTGCATTGAATATGCATTATTGACTATCTTGCATTGCACATGCATCGTTATCATTCGTTTCGCAGAAGATATGCTTTGCATTGCATTGTATCTATCAAGTTTCATTCTCATATATGCACGATATTGTACGAACAATTCATTTAGAGAAATTCTGGGTAAAACCATTCCTCTCCCATCTCGTTGGTGAAAGACATTTGGGTACGCCCGATGTCTACACCGGCATCTTGTTGGTTAGAAACACCCGGGTACGCTTGGTGTTTACATTGACATCCTGTTGAAAGCATGGGGATGTGCTCCAATGTTTGTGCCATCCTTCGGTGTTAGCACTATTGTCTTTCCCTCTCTCCCGTGTGATACGCTAAGAGGTGTACCTTTCCCTCTCTCGCGTGTGATACGCTGAGAGGTGTACACCTTTTCCTCTCTCGCGTGTGATACGCTGAGAGGTGTATACCTTTCCCTCTCTCGCGTGTGATACGCTGAGAGGTGTACCTGTCCCTCTCTCACGTGTGATACGCTGAGAGGTGTACCTTTCTCTCTCTCGCGTGTGATACGCTGAGAGGTGTACCTTTCCCTCTCTCGTGTGTGATACGCTAGGAGGTGTATACCTTTCCCTCTTTCGCGTCTGATATGCTGAGAGGTGTACCTTTCCCTCCCTCGCATGTGATACGCTGAGAGGAGTATACCTTTCTTTCTCTCGCGTGTGATACGCTGAGAGGTGCTTACCTTTCCCTCTCTCGCGTGTGATACGCTGAGAGGTGTATACATTTCCCTCTCTCGCATGTGATACGTTGAGAGGTGCTTACCTTTCCCTCTCTCGCGTGTGATACGCTGAGAGGTGTATACCTTTCCCTCTCTTGCGTGTGATACGCTGAGAGGTGCTTACCTTTCCCTCTCTCGTGTGTGATACGCTGAGAGGAGTGCCTTTCCCTCCTGCGTATGATGCGCCGGGAGGTGTTGTTTTTGAGGCTTTGCGTTCGCTCGATAGTCGTTTTAGGCCTTTCTCGCGTGACGCGTAGTTAAGCTCGCATAATTTTTTTACATCCTTTCTGTTGGAATGTGTGAGACTGCTGTAACTTGTTGGTTCACTTAAATTGTTGTATTTATTTTGCATAAATGCTTCATTACAGCTCTCTTTGCATAATCATAAGTTATGCTCTTGCATCGGGCAAATCATTTGCATTTTGCCCCTGCCTGCAGGCATATCTATTTGTTATCTTGCCTTTTTGTCTAAGTCTTCGGCCTTGTCAAAAATGGGTCATCTCTGGGCTTTGACATTCACTCTCGTCATTTCATGACTTCTGAGTTTTGTCAAAGTAGGGCAACTGTAGACACCCCATTTTTGACCGTCCTAAAGACTTGGACATCATCGTTTGAGTGCTCGATGATTGCGCTTGTTCGCGCTCGTTTGGAGTCCCCGAGGTTTTCGGCTACGCGCCTTGCTCCTGAGTCTCTGAGCTCTCTTGGTTTTGTGCTTGTTTTAAGCCAAACCTTGGTGCCCCCTTTTGCTTGGAGGGAGAAGTAGAGGTGTAGACCAGTTTTCTCCCCTGCCAGCCAGTTTTCCCCCTGTAGACCACTTGGGTAGTCGGTCGGCTAGGTTGAGTGGTCGGTCGACCACCTTATATGGTCGGCGGCCTTTCTGCACTTTTTGTAGATATTTTTGGTGCTAGCTGTGCCAGCTGTTAAGCACAGAGTACATCCTCCCTACACGTGTAGGGAGAGATTTGAACAAGCTTTGGCTTACATATTCCATACAAGGGGAGGTGTCTCCCCCTTCCAAAGGGTTCAGAAAATTTAGGGCAAATTCTCCCATTTCTCTCTCTAGAATCCTCTCTCTCTTTTCTTTTAGTGCTAGAAGGTGAGCTTTCTCCACACTTTTGCAAGGAGACTCCTAGCCAAACACCACCATCTTTGTTGCTGAGGTTCTTGGAGGGTGTATTTGAGTTCTAAAAGCTGGTTTTGGGCTCAAGAAGCTGCTGTTCTTATTATTTTTCAAGGGTGAGTCCTATTCCCCCTTTTAAGCTTTGTTTTGGTTGCATATTTGGCCACCTATGCATGCTATTTTAGGCTTAGCTTTCAACTGAAAAAAGTTCTGTTTTGAAGTGTTTAAAATGGTTGTTTAAGGCTTTGTTTAAGTTAGGGGTGGTTTACCCCCTTTGGTGGCTTGCTTTGCCTTGTTTTGTGCCATCTTTTAAGGCCTTTGAGACCATCTCTTTTTGGCCCTCTCACCACTGAAACTCAGAGGAATTTCAGTTGTGAAAAAGAGGTTTTGAGGTCCCAAATAGGTGGGGGTGGTCCCCCATCCTCTTCTCTTGTTTGCATGTGTTGATGGCCCTCCAAAAGAGCATGTGTTTCTACTTCTTAGTGGCTTTTTTTGGGCTCATTTTTGTGACTTTTTAGACTTGCCATAACTCTTTTTTTGGTTGCCTTGGTCACCGCCTGCATGCTTCTTGTACTTGTAGTGTAATCCTACTTGTAACCTTGCAAAGTAGCATGTCTTTGTGCTTTGAATTGGCTCCATTTCAGCATGTTTTTAGCCATTATTTACCATGTCATAACTCTGATTGGTGTTGGTTTGGTTGCCTCTTCCATGCTCCTTGCACTTGTAGTGCAATTTTGTTCACTAGCCTAATGTATTTGGTGTTTTAGCCTATTGATCTAGCATGTGTATGCTTTACTCTAGTACATTTTGGGCTTTGATTTAACATGCTTTAGGTCTGATTTGAGTGGTCTTGGTCATGCATGCTTGGCTTTGCATAGCTATAGTGCATTTGGCTTTGCTAGCCTTAAGCTTTGAGACCTCTAGCATGTCATATTTGAGCTTTTCTTTGGCACGGCATGGCAACATTTGGCATGTTATTTCAGACGATATACCTCTGCTATATTCTCGTATTTATCATCACTTTGTTGTGTTTGAGGGTTGAGCCTTATGCTTCACTTATGAGCCAATATGTATGCATGGTTGCCTAAGCTTTTGGGGCTACCATCTCAGCATATTTTTAGTGTTATTTTACCATGTTACAACTCTGATTTTTGTTGGGGAAGTCACCTCATGCTTGGTTTTGGTATGTGTAGTGTAATCTCACTCATTGGCCTTGCATGCATCATGCTTTATGCCTCCCATTCTAACATGTGTTAGCTCCACTCCATGTTTGTTTTGGCATTGTTTTGACCTTCCTTGGGACTATTTCGAGTCATCTTGGCCTTTTGGGGCTTGGTTGATATGGCTATGGTGCAAGTACCTTAGTCAGTCTTGAGTTTTGAGCACCCTACTATGCTATATTTGTGATGGTTACATGTTTGGGCATCGTTTAACATGTTATTTCAGAGCATGTACGTGTGTCATGTTCTCACTTCTTTCATTCCTTGAGAGCTTTTGAGAGTTGTGTCTTTGTGCATTATTAATGAGCCATCAAATGAGCATATTCTCCTTGTGTTATATGACTTGATCTTAACATATTTCAGCCGCTGTTTCGGCATGTTTGACCTCTGTCCAGGGTTGGTTTGACCATTTGAGATTGATAGTGCATGCCTCATGTGTAATATGTTTCATTAGCTTTGATGCCTTAGCTTTTAAACATGTCACGCATGCATTTCTTACATGATAGAGTCTTGCGCATGTCACTTTAGAATTGAAGGTTGATCATCTTGTTTGTGTTCCATGTGTTTGGATTGGACATTAATCCAAACACAAGGAATGTCGCATGTTTCATACTTAAAGTGATGAAACGTGTAACATTTCTTGGTCGCCGACCCTCTTGCTCAAGCATGATAGAGGTGGAGGCCTTTATGTGTTATTTGTGCATTCATTGACATTGACTTGTGCAAACTTGGCTTCTCGACCATTGTGCATTGTGATGCTTGGTTGGTGGCCTGAGAGTCAAGTACCGCACTCCCTTGAGCTTGAGAAATGATAGGGAGGGTGGTTGTGCACACATATCTTGCAAATACACTGCTATGCCCCTTGTTGTTCTCTGTTGTAGCAAAACTGGAGCTTGGCAAACTAACTGGTCGGCTGACCAGTAGGGGTGGTCGACCGGCCACTTTTTCTGGTCTATAACCAGTTTTTCTGGTCTACAACCCCCTTTTCTGGTCGGCAGCCCACCAGGAGGTCCCCATGTTGGAGCAGAAGCAATTTGGAAGTTAGTGCACTTTTCAGAGATCAAATCAAATGCAAACAGAGGCAATTCTAGGCATAGCAATGGATTTCTGAGCGAGGTGATCGAGCATGCATACACCCCTCGCCCCGATGACCTCTTTTAACTGCTTTAGTTGCTTTACTTAGTTAGCTAATTCGTCGATTTTGTACTTAATTAGTTAATGTGCTTAGTTAATTGATTTGTTTTGTAATAATTAGTTATCTAAGAATAGTTAATTAGTTTTGGTTTGTAATAATTAGTTTAATTAGCGTAGCTAGTTAGCTTATTATTTGGACCCTCCTTCGCGAGGGCAATGTTGTAATAAGTGTGCGTGTGTGTGTGCATGTCTTCCAACCCCACGTCTTTCTCCCTTTTATTTAACTGCTTTCGGTGGTTAGATTTGGGTGCGTTTTGATTAGCATACCTTATGCTTTGCATGCGTGCATCATTCATTCGTATTGCATGCATCGAGCTCGGCGCTTCATTCAAACTGCATCGTACTTCAATATCTATTTGAATACGTGTATCAAGTGTTGCATTCATATTCCATCTTAGATAGCTGAGCCTACATAGTTGCATTTTGCATGTGTTGCATTAGGCGCTATTGACATAGCTAGGATCATGCATTAATTACTAACTAGCTTCTATTTTGGCTTGGAGTACACTATAAGTGTTTATGCTTTAGCATCCTTGCATGTGTGTAAGTGACTGCCATGATAGCATGCTTAACTGCATGAATGTGAAGGCTTCATTGCTTGAATTGGAATAATTCATCGAAATGTGAGTTTTAAGCCCACTTAAAGTGGCAAATCATCATGTTTTAAGCCCACCTTGTTTAGTGGCAAATCCACGCTTTAGCCTACTTACGTGTAGCAATTCCAAACCATTTTCGAAAAACAAGCATGAGATGTTTTGTTCCAATTTGAGTGATTGAGTCTATACTTGTATGTTGTGCGCATCACATAGTAATTTAGCTAATAATCAAACAAGAACACATATGTTTTCAAAACAACATATCATGATTAGTAGAGGTCGATCCTTTGATCGGGCGAGCGAGGGTGCTCATTTCATGACCTTTCCCCCTCGTACCCAAGTTCCCAAGCCGAAACAACTTTGGTGATGACGAACACGTGGCCTTAGGCATGAGTCAGGGTTTCCTAAATTTTCCAAAACAAAATATTTAGGTGGCGACTCTGAAATCTGGCAAAGCAGTCCATGTTTGGCGCTCTTTGATTAAAATCGATTTTCCAAAATGATTTGCCAGATTTGGACTCTTTGGTGATTTATCAGTCTTACATTGCACTTTGTGAGATTAGATTCAGAACCGTGACAGGAGTCCGAACTGTAGTAGCTAGAACCCAAATACGCGCCCTCTCCGAAAGAGGGGGCGCGTAGAGGAAGTTCGGGCAGTCTACAGTACTGGTGGCCAAGGATGCAACAAGATGCACAGCAGTATGTTCAGAAGTGCGATAAATGTCAGAGGTTTGCTCTACGGATTCATCAGCCAGCCAAAACTCTTACTCTACTCACCAGCCCATGGTCCTTTGCCCAATGGGGTCTGGATATTGTTGGATCATAGGCACGAGGCACTGGGAACAGACGATTCTTCATCGTTACAACCGACTATTTCACTAAGTGGGTTGAATTTGAAGCACTGGCGAGTGTCAAAGAAGCGGACACAAAGCAGTTTGTCATGAGGAACGTCGTGGTTCGTTTCGACATCCTGCGGGTACTGATTGCAAACAATGGAACACAGTTTGACGGAAAGATCTTCAGAAAATTTTGTGCCGACCTCAGAATCGAATATCGAAACTCTTCTCTATGCTACCCAGAAAGTAACGGGCAGGCAAAAGCGTCGAACTAAACCATCATCAACGGAGTAAAGAAGTGGCTCGAGCATGCAAAAGGAAAGTGGGTTGAAAAGTTACCCTATGTGTTATGGGCTTACTGAACCACGACACGGCGCTCAATGGGGGAACACCTTACTTCCTAACTTATGGAATGGAGGCCATTATCCCACTTGAAGTTGGTTTCCCAACCCTCTGATCTGAGCTGTTTGAAAGCACAAGTAATGAGGAAGCTATTGCACAAGCACTGGATATGGCAGAAGGTCGAAGGAAAGCAGTACTGATCAGACTTGTAGCATATCAGTAACAGCTCATCAAGAATTTCAACCAAAAACTTTTCCCAAGGCAATTCACACCTGGAGAATTGGTTTTGAGGAAAGTTATAGATCACAAAAGGGTGCCTGGCGAAGGAAAACTTGGATCTAACTGGGAAGATCCATACAAAGTCACAGTAGTTGCTGGAAATAGAGCTTACTACCTAGAGGATCTCAAAGGCAGTGCCATACCTCAGCGCTGGAATGTAGCAAATCTCAAGAAATACTATCAATAGAATTATCCCTTAACTTCTCTATCAGAGTGTAAAGACGCTTATCTTTTAATCAATGCAATTGCCTCTCACTTCTCTCAAAATTTTTTTTTTTTTATGTCTGACCAGCTTCATTGCAAGAGATTTTCGGAATCAGCTTTGGTGTTCACCAAACGAACTTAGCTTTGGTGTTTACCAAACAGATTTAACTTTGGTATTTACCAAACAGAATTAACTTTGATGTTTATCAAACGGAATTAACTTTGATGTTTATCAAATGGATTTAGCTTTGGTATTTACCAATCGAAATTTGCTTTGATGTTTATCAAACGGAATTAGTTTTGATATTTATCAAACAAACTTAGCTTTGGTCTAACCCAACAGACTTAGTTTCAAAACGACTGAACGGAATTTAACTTTAGTTAGCACTCAAACATGCCAAGTGGAATTGCTTGGTGAAATTATGTTTGGCAACTAAATTGGACCTTAGCCAAGTGGAATTGTTTGGTGGAAACCGCACTAACATATTTTAAATAAACATCTCTGAGTCCACATAATTTCTTAAGTATTGTCACATCAACACTTCAGTACTGCTGCATACAAACTTGGCTAAATTCTATCAGGACCAAAGTTCCAACACTAGTCTTACTTAACTCTAGACTTAAGTAGTTTTGCCTAAAGAGCACAATCTTCAGTACCAATCTTACTGAGCTCCAGGTGGGGCCAAACAATTGTTTTTCAGAACCAACCTAGACTTAAGTAGGACCCTCTCCTTTCATTACAAAACGAAGCACAGTGGTACAACATATTCGTTAACCAGATCGAGCATCTATTCGGCCTGGAGGTCCCAACATTGCTCGGCCGAGGGCAAACAGTACAAATAACATTCAGACATAGAAGCGAGAAAGCATCAGATTGCAAAATCAAAAGGAAAATTCCATCATCTAACAAAGGCACAGCTGGCCTCACAAACAATAATAAAAAAGAAGAAAATTGTCTTGGCAAATATAAGGAGACAACTCGTCAGGAAAATCAAGCCCCAGTATAGTAGAAAAAAGAAAACAAAAGAGAGAGAAAAAGCAAAAACTTCAAATCATTCCAAAGACGACATCAACCTTTCATCAATAGGAGGAACTTCAAGAGCAGTATCCACAATCTTATCCAGGCCATCTTGGGGAGGAAAAGTAGAGGCAACTTCAACTTCTTGAGAAGTAGAAGCCCCTTATCCACATCTCCCACAGCTTCAGTTTCCAGGGTTCCACCCCTTTCAACGTTCATTTTCTCATTGACAACGTCGCTCTTTTGAGTAGTGGTTACAGAATCAGTTCCGAGGGAAGTCATAGCTAGAAGAATTGCAGGGGTAGCAACAGTCTTTGGACCCAAGGACCTTGAGGGAACAGGAACATCTCGAAATAAGGGAGACCCTTTAGGAACCTGAGCAGCGGCCAGAGCACTTGACCAACCCTTCAGAAAGAGCTTATCCCGCAACACCAGTACCTCTTCTTTGTAAGCAGCCCCAGTTTCATCCCAACCTTGCTACCAATACTTAGCCTCCAACGAAGAACGTTCAGCGGCCATCACTGCAATAATAGCCTCCAACTCTGCCACCTTCCCTTCAAGTTGGGCACGTACCCCAATGGCAGCTTCTTTAGACTTTTTAGCCAGGGAAATAACCTTGCTCAGACGGAACACCTCCCTCTCGGCAGTTCTGCATCCTTCTTTCTCGGCTTCCAAGCTCACTGTCAGTCTCTTAGCATTCATAGAGGCCTCCAGTATGGCCTTCTCCAGTTCCTCTGCTCTGGTGATTGACAGGTGCATCCTCTGAATACACTACAACATGTAGTAATGTATTAAAGGAAATAAAACAGTAGCATAACACCAAGCAAATCAAAAAAAAAAAAAAAAAGAAAAAAAAAAGAAAACAAAACAAAACAAAACAAACAAACACTTACAACAATCATCATTTGAAGGGTCCCCTTCAAAACTGGAATATCACGAGGCCCGTTATGATCAACCATGTCCACTGGCTTTAATAAGGTCTTGGTCAGGTCGAAAGCAAAGTCTCCGGAAGTAATAACTGAATCTGAAGTAGAAATGGGCCTGCCCTGATGCAACAATGGCAACTCCCACTTCTCAAACGACTCATCCTCAACAGGATCTTCAGAAGCGCCTCTAGCTACCGCCTCCCTCCTCCTCTTCTTTGCCCTTGTAACAACCGAAGCAGAGGGTTCGACACCGGTAGCATAAGTTCCAGAGGCTCCTATATCTAACTTCACATCCATGAGGCTCTTCATTTCGGCCTTCACCGAAGGAGTCCCTAAAACGTCAGAGGAGCCAAAAGCCTCCGCTTCCAAATCCACCAGTACTCCCCTTTTTTTACTCAGACCCACCCCCTGTGAAACTAGGCATAGGGGAGGGCATCCTCTCCGACGATAAACCTTGGCTTGGGCAGCGATTCGTAACCAGTGAGGTAAGCAACGTATCAGTCTTGGCGTCAGAATTCAAAAGAGATACAGCGAGCCTTGCTTTCTTCGAGATGGTGGAACGATAAGTTGCCTGGTAATCCAACAGCTCGAGCGCGGACCTCTTCTTGTACCTCAAAACAACCTTGATGGCCTCGGTATTCTCTCGGTTCGGCCTGTGCTGAAAACGAGAAGGCTCTGTAGAAAAGAAGAACAACATTCAAAACAAGGCAGAAAACACAAAAATACTAGAAGGATGGGCTCGAACCTAGGTAGCCATCCTTTTCGGACATCCGTTCAGATTGGAACTCAATCCAGCATGAAACTCCCAATTACCACTGACCAGTTACAAGATGGCAATCGACCGAACGAACACGGAGATAGTAAGTGTTGTGATCCTTGTTGTGTGAAAGGGTATAGCAACCCAAAATGTCCCAGATATCTAGATTTAAACCCAACCGCCTGTTAAGAGTGGAGATGCCATAGACTACTCGGAACAGATTAACAGACACCTGCATAGGGGTATGCTGAACTTGGTGCAAGAATCGGCGCACCAAAGGATCAAGAGAAAATTGGACCCCTTCTTCAACAATGGCCGCGACTGGGAAAGCAACAGTACTCCTAGTGCCCATGCACTTGGCATCAACCCTCGCTAGTGAAAGGGTCACATCATCAGGGATACTGTAGTCTTGGCGAAACATGGCCATAGCCTCAGGGATATCAACTAATGATCGAAACTTCCCCGTTAAACAGACGTAATAGGACAAAGACAAAACTTAGACTAGGCAGAAAATAGAACCAGATGCTGGAGACAATGACGCAAGGGCCAAAGAGGGCGATCAAGGCAAAAAAAGACATGAAAAGAAGAATCTCATGGGAACTTACAGAGATTGGAATAGCACTGACAAGCAGGCGACACTAAAACGAGAACGGCAGCGAAACGTCTGGACAGAGCACCAACGAGACGAACTTAGAGGAACGGAAAAGGGTTTTGAACTCTCTAAAAGTTTGAAAACAGATGAAGGGATTTGGATTGATAAATCCAAAGCATTTATTGCACCAGCCGGCGTGAAGGTACATAAATCACGACCATCAATATGGAATCGGCACACTATCTCTGTGCACTAGTACCACGTCGCCACGTGTCGCCATAAAAGGACACATGCAGGGGACGTGTTGTCACGACCCAAACCCGGCCCCATGGGTTTAGCACCGTAACCGGCCAGTAATCCGAGATTACCGAAGGCCTGCTTAACAGTAATATAGTAAAACAGAGTACAAGGCCTGGCGGAAGCCAATACAGTAAATAAACAATGTCCAATGAGCTGTGACAGTCTATATGCCAAAAAGACTTTCATACATATATACATAAACAGTACCGGACGGTATGTACAATATTTACATTCATTCAGAATGGGGACTCAATCCCTTATAGAGTAGTACAGTACAGTGCTATCAGTCTATACAGTTCACAAAACAGATACAGAGACAGAAGGGGGAAAATAAAAGACCCCTAAGCCATAGCATGGCAGGCTTGGAACCTCGCATTGAGGCACATAGGTTGGCTGGACAAAACTGGAGTTAACCCCTGCAGTCTGGTGCCTGGACACCTACATATATATATGAGCAGTGAGCTAAAGCCCAGTGAATAACACAATGCGTAAAGGGGTTAAGAATGAATGTCTTTACAGTAATGAAAACAGTTCATTAAATCAGGATTTCAGTCGTTCAGTCAGTACAGTCATATGTGGTACATCCATTAGTATAACAGTACAGTAAACAGTAGGTCTTAAAAGACCGACCAGTAAATGATGGCCTAAGTAATAGTAGTGGTTCCAACAAGGGAACCGACAGAGATCTCTGTAACAGTAACAGTAAGCAGTAGTTGCTAAGGATGCCACAATACAGTTCAGAATATAGGACATACATTTATTCAATTAACAGTAACAGTTCAGAAAGCAGTACAGTTCGATTGTTCAGAAAATAATCATTTTGAACATATCTTTAGACAGATGTTACTCACAGAGTTCTGGGCTACAGTAAGCTAGAGCGTCTCCTCAGAAAGCCAAACCTACACAGTTACGGATTAACACACACTAAGCTACACGGTTGGAAAAATAATAACTTAATCCCTAATTGCCTCGGTGTGTTTCTACATCTATATCCTCACTAAGATGCCTTAAACTAGGCCTAAGAATGCCTAGAATGGGATGAGGATGCAAAGATGTACTTTTAAAAGCATTTCCAGACTTTTTAGAAAACAGGGGTCACGCTCGAGCGTAGGTTGATCCGCTCGAGCGGACATGCAGACAAAGGTTTTCGCTCGAGCGTAGACTTACTCGCTCGAGCGTTCTGCAAAACAGTCAAAAGTGCTGGATAGGCGAAAATCACGCTTGATTGGGCGCTCGACACCCGCTCGAGCATGAGACACAATGTCCCGCTTGAGCGTTAATTATTCCGCTCGAGCGGACTTCAAAATAGAACAAAAAAGCTGGGAGCACGATTTCCGTGCGCGAGCGCCAGTCACCCCGCTCGAGCGTGAGTCCAAATTCTGGAAATTCCAGATTTGAACCTCAAGCTCAAAACCAAGTTTTAAACCAAAAATTTCGATCCTCTTGGGCCAATTTTCTAGAAAACACATCAAAACTCATAGTTTAACATGATTCAAAGCTCAATTTGTAAAATCAAAGCCCAAGGGTGTTTCAAACAAACTCAATTTGAAACCAATTTTCATGAATATGAAGAACATGAGAACATGCATGAATCTAACCAATTCAAAGCTTTAAATACAAGCTCAAATGAGTTAATTCTTACAAAAACATGATGGAAACATGGACTTAACATAACCATGAGCATGCATGTGACAATTCTCCATGGAAACGACTCAAATTCAACAATTCAAACATGCATGCATGAAATGAGCTCCAATTCAACATGCTAGGACTAGAACATGACTCAATTCATCAATTTAGACATGAACAATGCAAGAATCCACTTAACACAACAATGAGAGGTTGAATTCCTCACCTAGGGCTTCAATTACAAGTATAGAAGTCCAATTAGGCAATTCTCCTATGATCCCTTCAAGTCTTCCAAGCCAATTCTTTAGAACAATTCGACTCTCTCACTTCCTCTCTCTCTAGCTCGGTGGTGTGCTCAAAAGGAGCTGAGGAAATGTTTTGCAATGCAAGGCTAAGGCTTAAACAAAGTTTGGTGTAGTGGTCCACTAGGGGTTAGTTTGGTAAATAATGCAACTCTTGTAATTTAGCACTCTTTAATCTAATTTAATCATACCATAAGATCCTAATCAGTTTTCAGATAAATATGCCATAAAATCACGTAAATTATGATGATCATAAAACACTAATCGATTTCCGGTTTTGCCGCCGATAAGGCGTTCAATTAGCAGTTTAAACACGAAAATACGAACAGATCAAATAAACAATCAAACAGATAGATATACAATTGAACAGATATACTCAGTCAATTCAGTTTCAGTTTTAGTCAGTCAGTTCAGTAGTTTATTCAGTTCACTTATCAGTCATAATCAGTTCAGTTTAACAGTAATCAGTGGTTATCGGTAAACAGTAACGAGGGTTGTTACACGTGTGTCAAGTTTGAACTGTCACCAAGGCCGAACTAGGGTGGATCTAAAGCGACGCGACGCTAGGAGTACAGAGTAATAGCTCCCCCCAAGGGGAACCTTAGCGCGAGCTAGGGGGCAAATGAAGGGGCTAAATATGAAATGAGTCGGATCCAAACCTTAGGGAGGCCCAATCCATTAGACTCAAGGGATGGGAAGCAGGATAAGCAAGTGGGCCAGTCAGATCAGCCTAATTACTTCGTCAACAATCCACTCAAGTCCTTAAGTACTTGGGCCCAGCCTGTAGGGGAAAGGTCAGTCCAGTCACGATGCTGGGCTGGGCCAAGCCGCAGGACCTGACCCTTGGACCAAACCCAAAAGAGACCGGGCCCACACAAAGATATCATACTGGGCCGGCCCATCTCTACAAGCTATCTCATAGAGGGCCGAGCTAAGGCATGACGAGACCGAGCTAAAGGGACTTGTTAGAGAAATGTGGAAGTTGTGAATGCATGCACATGGAGGATACCACCTCAGCTGGTCCCCTCTCCCTAGAATCACAGAAACAGTTGATAGAAGGAATGTGATCTGTTACAAGTATGGTTATAATGAATGTATACACCCTTAGTCAGCTACCAGATGGTCCCCCACCTTGGGCAATGCTAGAAGGAAACTTGGCAGCACCAGAGCTCCATGAAACCATCTTAGGCAACAAGCAAAGAGTTCTATATAAATTACACTGAGTTCACATTGAAAGTAAGTGATCTAAGCTTAACCACATTCACTAAAACATAACTCTCTACACCTACAGAGGGGCTCTCATCTTCTCCGATTACTTACACCTACACCGGAGGGGTTATCCGGCCAACCCTGGCTGGGCAGCTCTAACGGAGCTTATTGTTGCAGGATCTCAATTCCTGAATAGTCTAGTCAAGTGCGGGGCTCCGATCCACGATCATCTAGTGTGATAATCAGTATGCACAATCCCCAAGGTTCATTTATTTCAAAACCCAAGTTGCCATTTGGATCGCGACAAAGGGTTTCTTTTATGAGTGACATTTTACGTGAAAAACTTGAGTTCCCAAAGTTGGGTAATCTTATGTTGTATTTTCAAATTGTTTTTTGACAATATAAAATTAAGATTCGCTTGAATCTGCCTTAAAATGTGTTGGCTATTTCTAGAGGGCAAGATTTGAACTGAGCCTTTTCTATTTCAAAGTGGAATTATTTAATTATTAAATAAAATTTATTTCAAAAACATTTTGAAGGACCAAGCCTAAGAAAGACATTTGGAACTTAAAAACCTTAGGAAGGGGATTCTATTTATACCTAAAAAAATAATTACGTACTTCTAATTTCTAAGTACTCTGTTTAATTATTTAAAATTTTATTTTACTCTCATTATATTCTATTATTTTTCAAATAACTCTCAAGGTAAACTCAAATAATAAATAATAAACAAACTAAAAAAACTAAATTATTTCAAAAACTTTTCAATGTAGAAAATAACTCTCAAATGCAAAAAAAAAAAAAAAAAAAAAACCAAACTTATAAGCACATAAACATTATAAATACAGAAAAAAACAAACTTTTACATAAGCATTATAAACCTTTTCAATACTGAAAAAAAATAAAAACTTTTACATTATAAATTATTCATAAGAATGCTCGTGGAAAAATTTAAAACCAAACTTATAGGCACATAAGTATCAGGCACTAACAAGAAAGAATAGTTCTCAAACAAAATGCTATTTAAATGACAGAATAAGAACAACTTTAATAATATGTTATTACTAATCTAGCTACTGAGCTCTTTAATTTTTTGTTAAAAAACAATATAGAAAATAATTGATGGTATGGTACTCTACAAAAATTGTCACTACAAAAAAATTGACTTTTTGCGACGGTAAAATACCGTCGCTAATACTCCTAATGCCGTCGCTAATACTTTTTGCGACGGCAAGAGGGGGGTCGCAACTGCAGGGGTTGCAAAAGAGTTTTTGCGACGGTAAGTGCCGTCGCTAATGTTTTGCGACGGCATTTTTTGCCTTTTTGCGACGGCACCGTGCAGTCGCTAATAACGTTTGAAATTCCTTGACTTTTTTGCGACGGCCCTATTTTACCGTCGCTAAAAATGTTATTTGAGACGGCAAAAAATACCGTCGCCAATAGTCTTTTTTTAAAAAAAAAAACACTACTTTTTGCGACGGTATGGGCCGTCGCAAAAAATATAAAAAATATGAAATTTTCTATTTTTTGCGACAATGTAATGCCGTCGCAAAAAATATTAAAAAACAATAAAATTTCTATTTTAAATAATAAAATTTCTATTTTTTGCGACAGTATAATGTCGTCGCAAAAAGTAAGTAAAACCTGTAACAAAATTAATAAAAATATTAAAATTTTCTATTTTTTCCGACGGTTAAGAGCTGATTATTTACATTCTATTCACAAAAACATCATAACAGAAAATAAAAATAAAAATTTAAATTGATCAAACCATCAAATTCAATATTTTACAAAGAACAATTAAACTGTACATGTTCATAAAAGCATATTTAAATTATAAAATTCACCCAAATCCTAAAAAAAAAATAATAATAAAATAAAATCTAAAATTCACCAATCAGCACATTGGATATTTAAATGCTCTTACAAAAATTAAAAAATTTCCAACAAGATCTCAATTTTGAGCCTATTTCAAAAATCAAGCTCCAAATTCCTTACTTCTAGAATCAGATCTTCCCCTCGGCAAAATTTATCCTTTTGACCTACAAATAAATAGATAACAGTTGCAAATTATAATCTTTTGGAAAAACCAACTATTTAAACACCAGTAATGAAGACAATGAAGACTGTGGAAAGAACACTTACGTTGTCATCAGGAACAACTGCATATCTCTCAATTGGAGAAACCAAAGCTTTCCCTGCTCACAAAAAATAATAATAATAATAATGGAATTCAATGTAGTCCAAAATAGTGTAATAAACTCTTATTGTAATATACCTGGGGAATTTTTTCATGTCTGATGGGAGTGGGAAGGGTTGGACTTAAAGGGTTCCTACCTGTCTTGGCTTGTAGAATACACAAATTTATTTTGTAGGAACTCACATGCAGAGGGTCCATCATAAAGAATTGTGAGAAGAATACTAATATGTGATTACAATTAACTCTATATATGGTAGTTAATCAAGTGTAACGAAAAAAAATAAAGGGATTTGCGTTATATTTCTTACTAGCAACTTATTGACCATAGATTGATGGTTGGTTAAACTTGATCTCAGATTAAGCTACTGTTATGGAGGTGTAATTCATTTATGAATTGAGTTAGATTCTGTTTAGGTATTTATCAACCTTATTAGTCTAGGGGTCAAACATCCACCTTGGAATGTTACGACATTGCTCAAAATTTAAATGTGTAGTATAGATTTAAACCTTAGTATTATATTATTAAATAGGCTACACCCAGGATTAATCTAATTCAAATTTTGCATATTTTTCTACACATTTTTTGTAAGTTTGTAGTATTATTGTCTCGTGAATGCCAATAAGAAAGGTAATCTACCCGAATTGGATGTCTAGTTTGAGCACCTCATGCTCGCCACGTCAATATTTTTTAAAAGGTAATAGTTCAAATTTTATCTACCTATTTCCAAACCCAATTTTAGATCCAACAAAAAATTTTCAACCCAATATTTGATGGGTTAATAAGTCAACAAAACCTAAAACTTTGATTTACAAAAAAATATAACGTAGGTGGCATAATGTGTTGGGCTGAACTGTTATACCCGGAATGTGGACTAGAGAGAAATAAATTATATGGTGCAAGTCTTTGACAATTTGAAGTAAAAAAATAGTAGTAACAAATCAATGAATTAATAGAGAGACTCACAGAATCTGGTGAGAATTCCAGAGGATAGAATAGGAGTGAAAGTCCTCAGTGGGATCAAACCAAAGCTGGTGCCTCATCTCTCGGTTTCCAGTTCCATTCTTGTAAACGTTGGTCTGAATGAGGTACGGCTGCCCTGTGAACTTATTAAATGCTACCATAATCAATTGTCAATTAAAATCAAATATAAAGTGATTAAATTCATAAAATCACTGACAATTGGGGATATAGCATTTCAATGCTTTCTTCAACAGCATATGTATTACATACATATATATATATATATATACACATACAGACCACTATATTCATATGATCCATGATCCATAAAATCTGTTACAGTGCTAGTGCTACACATGTATATATTATATATAATGCGTCTAAAAAATCTGCAATCTTCTTCAACATTGGCGTTTGGTTGAAGAAGTTGAAGGGGAGAGTCGAGATCCGAAGTTGATTGAAGCCATTGTTGGAGAGAAGAGGGAGAGGGGAGACAGAGATTATGGTTTGATTAGGGTTTGATTTAGAAAATAATATATATATATATACATAGGTAGTTTGCTCATTTTATAAGGCATTGTTCTTATGGACATAATAAATTAATGCCTGGACTTTGGATAAATCAAATTCAAAATTGAATTTTTCAACTGAACCCTTTTTTTAATGACTTCCTAAATGCATTAACTAAAAAATCCAAAAGGCAAGTATTACCAAAATTATTTTGTTTATTCACTTGCAAATGCAAGTGATATTATTATTTTTTAAAGTTAAAACAATTAATCAACTCATTTAACAAACAAAAAAAAATGGAACTTGAACTTCGGTCAGGTAATCCTTAAATCACACACAATATGTAGTGATTTAAATTGCATATATATACATCGTGTATACTAACCGTTAATATATGTTAAGAGAGCACAAATTAACAAAATCTTAAACCGCAAAGTCAGAACTTCTATTTCATATTCATATCTCAGCCTTCAATGTTTGTTGAAACCTTCTACATTATTAAAATCAATGAGTTGACTTTCAATAGTTTGTAAATTGTATATATATATATATAAACTGAAGACATGTATGTAAAGATTATAAGCACTTTCCAACATCAATCAGTTGGTGTTTTTCTCTGTGCAGAAAGAGGGTGTCAATGAATCCCCAGCAGTTCCTCCTTGTATGCCTCTCTCTCTTCTTGCCATTTTTTACACATCTCTCTCTTGCCGATGTTGGCACTGCTGCCAGCTATGCCCCACCATACATACGTAAGTACCCACTCCACAATTACAATCAATCATTTACAAATCATAACCAATTCTTTCCACAATCAAACCCTCTGTCTTTTAAAAAGATGTAAACGGAAATGGATTACATAACTCAACACAATTGTCTCACATGAATGTGGACTAGAGAGAAATAAATTATATGGTGCAAGTCTTTGACAATTTGAAGTTAAAAAAATAGTAGTAACAAATCAATGAATTAATAGAGAGACTCACAGAATCTGGTGAGAATTCCAGAGGATAGAATAGGAGTGAAAGTCCTCAGTGGGATCAAACCAAAGCTGGTGCCTCATAATAAGCTGTCACAACACCAGCAGAGTCACCTCCCACCAACTTGAGCTTCATGCTGAACCACCCAAATCTGTATCTCTGCTTTGTTTGAAACCCACAACCTATTCAAATATTTCCATATTCAATCTCATGTTTTCATAAACAAATTCTTCAATGCATAAAGTAAAACATTACATATACATGGCACGGGAGGTCAATGTAATATAAAAATTTAAAGCTTCAGCTTACTTACAGGGATTTTGCAAACAACACCGAGCATGATCCTACAGCACCAGATACAATGGCATAGGAAAAAGGAAGTAGCATTTGCCAGTAGGGCTTATCCACAACTTGTCCCCAACGTTATCCACAACTCCTCTAAATCCTATTCAAAAACAGACCAAAAACAAAAACAACTACGGATATATGTGTGTAACCAAGATAAGAACAACCCACAAACAAACAAATATCTTACAAACCCAAAACCAACAGCAAACAAATACAGAGTTACATAACATAAACAAAGAAAAAGATGAAACTTTTACCGCAGATCTTGATGGGGGCTTCGAGCTCTGAGAGATTGGGTTGTTGGAGGAAGATTTCTCTCGAAACGGTGCAAAGCTGACGGATCTCAGCCTCGGAGAGCTGGACCTGGACCTGGCGTACACTCCTCGCCTGCCGAAACTCCAAAAGCCGATTAATGATGTCATCAAGAACGGCAGGGTCCATCCCCTGCCCATTTTGCGCCATCAAACCTCTCTCTCTCCCTCCCTCCCTCCCTCCCTCTTCAATTAATTCTTAGGGTTTCACAGGAAAAAAAAACCCTAGATTCCCAAACACAACGAGAAACAAGGGGTGGAAGATTGAACGACGAGAGGTGGATCGGAGGCAGAAATTAGGGTTTGAAGAGGATGAATAAGAGAGAGAGAGAGAGAGAGAGAGAGAGAGAGAGAGGGGCCGGGGAGGAGACGAGATCGATGATCTTTTCTCTCTCTCTCTCTCTCTCTTCTTTGCCTGGTTGCCCCATCAAAGACTGAACAGATTGGGGATTTTGGGTTTTTGGGGGGAGAGGGAATGGAAAACAACAAACAGATTAGGGATTTTGGGTTTTTGGGAGGGGGGAGCGGGAATGGAAGGGGGGGGGTTAGGGATTTTGGGTTTTTGGGAGGGGGGAGCGGGAATGGAAAGGGGGGTGGGCGGCGGCGGCCATGGAAATTTTTTTGGATTTTTTTTATTTTTATTTTTATTGCAAATAAATATTTAAATAATAAAATGATGGAAATTTTTTTGGATTTTTTTTATTTTTATTTTTATTGCAAATAAATATTTAAATAATAAAATGATTTTTTTTTTTGCAATAAAATTTTTTTTTTATAGTTAATGAATTTTTATTTTTATTTTTTCATTTAGTAAGGTTGAAAATTTATTTGTTTCATATTTATTTCAATGAATAAAAAATTTTTTTTTTTTTTATTTGGTAGAAGTAGGGATAATATTTTCTATTAAAATAAAGTTAATTTTTTGTGGTCAATGTGGCATTTGCAGTGGTAGTAGTGGTAATAATGGAATGGCATTTGCAGTAGTGGTGAATGTGGTAGAGAAGATGGGTGGTGAGAGAGAGATGAGTGAGAGACAGATAGAGAAGAGAGATAGAGAGAGAGAGAGAGAGAGACAGAGACAGAGACAGACAGAGACAAAGTGATGAGCGAGAGAGAAAAACAAAGTGGTCGCTAAAAGTGCATTTTCTTGTAGTGGAGAGCTCGGTAAATAGAGAAGAGATGAGGGAGAGAGTGAGCAAGGTGAACACAATGGGGAAGAGAGACAAGTAGATAGACAGACACATAGAGAGAGAGAAGAGCGAGAGACAGACAAACAGACACAGAGAGAGAAAGAGAGAGAGAGAGACAAGAGTGATGAGTGAGAGAGAGAAGAGAGGTAATATTTTGTGGTAGAGAAGAGGAACTGACAGTAGTGGTGAAGGTGGTGGATAAGAGATGATGGTAGCGGTGGTGGTGGTGACGAAGGAGATTAGTGGTGAAGTTGTGGTAGTAGTAGAGTAGATGGAGTAGCAGGGGTGAAAGAGAGGTAATGGCAGTAGTAGTAGTGGCAATAGTGGTAGTGGTGGTAGTTGAGTGATGGCGATGGTAGTAGTAATGGTAGTCGTAGAGGTGAAATGGCGACCGTGGTAATAGTGGTGGTAGTGAATTGGCATTTGCAGTAGTGGTAAAGGTGGTAGAAGAGATGAGTGGTGAGAGAGAGAGATGAGTGAGAGGCACAGAGAGAGAGAGAGAAAAGAGATGAGAGAAGAGATAGATGAATGAGAGACACACAGAGAGAGAGAGAGAGAGACAAATAGACAGACAGAGAGAGAAGAGTGATGAATGAGAGAGAGAAAAAAATAGAGAGAAAAAGATGAAAAAATGGGTGAAAAGATATAGACAAAGAGAGAAACAGAGAGAGAGAAAAAAAAAGAGCGAAAAGAGATAAACGAGAGAGACACAGAAAGAGATGAGTGAGAAAGCGAGAGAGAAAAAAAGAAGAGAGACAGAGAGAGAAGATAGATGAAAGAGATAGAGAGAAGAGAGATGGACGAGAGATACAGAGAAAAAGAGAGACAGACAGACAGAAAAAAAATAAAGAGTGAGAGAGAGAGAAAGAGAAGAGAGACAGAGACACAGAGAGAAAGAGAGAAACAGACAGACAGAGAAGAGTGATGAGTGAGAGAGAGACAGAGAAGAGAGACAGAGACACATAGAGAAAAGGAGAGACAGACAGACAGAGAAGAGTGATGAGTAAGAGAGGGAAAGAGAAGAGAGACAGAGACAGAGAGATAGGAAGATGAAAAAATGGGTGAAAAGAGAAATGTTCAAAAGAGTAAGACGACGTCGTTTATAGTGGATCGATAAATCGAGAAGGAGCTCGATAAATAGAGAAGATGGGAGTAAGAGAGTGAGCAAGGCGAACATAGTGAGGGAGAAATAGACAAATAGACAAATAGAGAGAGAGAGAGAAGAGTGATGAGTGAGAGAGAGACAGGGAGAGAGAGACAGACAGAAAAAGAGATAGAGAGAAAAAGAGAAAGAGAGAGATAGAGATATAGGGAAAGATAGAAAAAGAGAGAGAAACAAGAGATGAGCGAGAGATAGACAAAAAGAGAGAGAAATAGAGCGAAAAGAGATGAGCGAGAGAGAGACACAGAAAAAGAGAGAGACAGAGAGAGAAGAGAAATGGGCGAAAGAGATAAAAAGATAAGAAAGAGAGAGAAAATAAATGAGAAAGATAGAGAGAAGAGAGATGAACGAGAGAGACAGAGAGAGAAAACAAACAAGAGAGATAGAGAGAAGAGAGATAGGCGAGAGACACAGAAAGAAAATGAGAGAGAGAAACAGACAGATAGAGAAAGAAGAGTGATGAGTGAAAGAGATAAAGAGAAGAGAGAGATAGAGACAGAGAGACATAAAGATGAAAAAATGAATGAAAAGAGAAACGTTACATCAAAAGAGTAAGAATACATTGCTTTTTTAAAAAAAATTTGCGACAGAAAAAAGTACTAGAATTTATTCAAACCATTTTGTGACTGTATATATATGAAGTTGTCTCAAAACCACAATCACTATGCTAGGTTAGAGTTTTCCAAAAACTCTTTTGAAAAAATTATACTTTCTTGTTTTCCGTGTTATATTATTTTTACTGAATTTTTTAATATTTTAAGTATTTTTTTTTAATTTTTAGACACACCTAACATAAATACACTTAAAAATTAAAAAAATTGTAAAAAAAATCTTTTAAAAATTCACTAAATACAAAAAATACAATAATTCAATACATTTTTTTTGGTATTTTTATGTATTTATTAATTTTTAAAAATATTTTTTCATAATTTTTTTTTTAGATACATCTAAGTAAGGTGCATTTAAAAAAAATATTTAAAATTTTAAAAATATTCACTAAAAAATAAAAAAAAACACGAAAGTCACTTTTTGCGACGGCAGAAAATGCCGTCTCAAAAAGGCAGAGTATTTGCGACTGCACCATTTGCCGTCTCAAAAAAGCAGAGCATTTGCGACGGCACAATTTGCCGTCTCAAAAAAACAGAGTATTTGCGACAACAGAAAATACCATCGCAAATGCTCTCATTTTTTGAGACGGCAAATTGTGCCGTCGCAAATGCTATGCTTTTTTGAGACGGCAAATGGTGCCGTCGCAAATACTCTGCCTTTTTGAGACGGCATTTTCTGCCGTCGCAAAAAGTGACTTTTTGAGACGGCAAGTGCGCCGTCGCAAATAGTCCCGTCTCATATACCCACTTTTCTTGTAGTGTGTGAAACCCCTTTATATGAATACTTATTTCATTTATGATGGGTTATTTCAAAAAACTATTTTGATTATTACTCTCATCTATTATTTGATTTTGTTCAAACTTTCTTTTAGGGTTTAGAGTTTCAAAATAATAAAAAATAATAATATTGATGATGATGGTGAGTTTTGGTAGGGTGGATTGGAGTTTTGGAGGGAGGATGAAGAAGAAGAAGAAGAACAACAACAAGAAATAACTTTGATCTCTGGGGAAGAAGATACAGATATTTGAATAGAAATAACTGATTATGATGTACTATAAGAAATTTTTTATTTTATTTTAAGATTTAATATGTGTTGTCCTTATTAATAAATTTATATTATGATATAATAAGAATTAAAATTTATGAATTTAAATTGGACGAGACATATTTTGAGTTCAAACAGAATCACCCTTAGAAATGGCGAAGAAAACACAAAACGGCACTCACCCAATTGGAAGTAGCTGGACCAGCCAACCCTCCATTTTCGCAGGCATGGAGATAATCGAAATGGCACTCTGGAAGAACCAGGCCAGCTCCATTTTTTTGTTTTGCTACGCAGCGGCCTACTTTTATTTATTTATTTTTGGGTGAATTACACTAACGGTCCCTATAGTTAGAGGCTTGTGTCATTTTGGTCCTTAACTTTTTAATTGTGACATATTTGACTCTGAATTTTGAATATTGTTTCAAATAAGGACAATTAAAGATATTATTGAATTTTTCAAGGGTAAAATCGTCAATTTGATAAAATATAAATATATTTTGACAAAAATAAATGTCAAAATATTATTTTTAAATTTTTAAAAATTATTTCTACCTACTAAAGATAAAATTATATAAAATTGATAAATATTTTAGACATTTATTTATTTTTTATTAATTTTTTTTAATCAATTTTACATAATTTTTTTTTGGTAGGTAGAAATAATTTTTAAAATTTTTAAAATATTTTTTTGACATTTATTTTTATCAAATTAGTTTATATTTTATCAAATTGACAATTTTGCCCTTGAAACTATGCAATGGTAAATTCAATTATCCTTATTTGGAACAAGATTCAAAATTCACGGTCAAATGTATCACAATTGAAAAGTCGGAAACTAAAATGTCACAAGTCCCAAACTATAGAGAGTGTCAGTCTAATTTGCCCTTTATTTTATTGTGTGGAAGTGAAATCATAAGGCTATTTAACTTAAACCAGCATCAAATTTTAAGCCTCCAAACTATATCTCTATATTTAGTGGCGGAGTCAAAAAAAAATTAAATTAAAGGGAATATTTATTAATTACAATACTGAAATTTTTTATAAAAATATTTGACATAAATTTTTACGATTAACTTCAAAAAAAAAAAAAAAAATATATATATATATATATAATATTATTTGTAACTAATGTATCATGGACAATATAAAAAAAAAAGTTATGAATAAAAGTTTTAAAATAAATTATATAATGATAAAGTAATTTTTTTAAATATAAAATATGAGTAAAAATTTAATTTAATATAATAGTAATACTACGTTATTATTGACTTGTGATATCATCAATTAATAGTAAAGAAATACATGAAGGATGAATCACACATGTCAAATGTAACTAACAATCCA
Source organism: Camellia sinensis (assembly GCF_055761805.1). Taxonomy (NCBI): domain Eukaryota; kingdom Viridiplantae; phylum Streptophyta; class Magnoliopsida; order Ericales; family Theaceae; genus Camellia; species Camellia sinensis. The sequence continues at coordinate 172,705,081 of NC_138962.1, read as the reverse complement.
ATAAATTTTATATCTTTATTGAGATTAATTATATTTGCATGTCAATAATAATAGATATCATCATTATATTAAAAATTTTATAGATAATAATATGACTCAACATAATTTCCTTATTTTCAATTAAAACAACTATTATTGTTCTCATAACTTTAAAACCGTGCTAGGGAGCTCGAAAACAAGCTCCCCCGAATCCCCCTAATCTTGATTTTTTTTTTTCAGAAGCAGAGAAGGAGAAGAGAAGGGCGGAGGAGGAGGAGGAGGAGGAGGAGTGGACTGGAGGGGGCCATAACAGTGGGAGGAGGCGGAGGCGGGGCCGGAGGCGACGGCGGAGCTGCTGCGACGATCGGAGCTGGGCCACGGGCTGGGCCACGGTGGCGACGGGCTGGGCGATCGGCGGCGACGTGCTGGGCGACGATCTCTTCTCTCTTCCCCTCTTCTTCTCTCTTTCTCTCCCTCTCCTTCCGAGCTGTTGCAAAGTCGAACATGGAAGAAGAAAAAAGAAAAGAAAAGAAAAAAAAAAAACCCAAAACGACGTCGTTTTGGGGATTAGGGGGATTAGGGAGGCCAAATTCGAGCTCTCAAACATTATTCCTTTAAAAATATGATTGACATTTCACTCTAAATAATATTTTTATAATTTTTTTTATTTAAAATATTTTCTTTATATATAAAAAAAAATGTTTGCCAAAATCCGGAGGGGCCACGTGAACCCCTAGACCCTCTTTAAATCCGCCCTGCCTATACTCCTATATACAGTCGACCCTAAACATTCAAAGGCCCAAAGCGAATAGTGAATATGGGGTATTGTATCTTCACATATCACTTAAAAAGATAAATTAACTCTTTAAAGTTATTACAAAAATTTAAAAGGCTGAAATCTAGAATTATTGTTTTATATTTTAACCATTTACCCAAGAAAATAAATACTATAAAAAAAAAAGTCTAGAGTTACAACATCAAAGAAAAATTGAATGAATTATATCACTGTATCACTTTAACATTATTATTTTTGCATTTTTAGTTGTAAAATTGAACCAAGAGCTCCTAATTGAGATTCAATTAATTCTTCTATGAAAGTATGATTAAATAAACAATCCACACCATTATTCAACAAACAATGGAGATTTCAATTTTTAAATAAAGTCATCAACCAATTGAATTAAATTTGAAATGATACAAAATCTAAAAGTATCTCGAGAGAATATTAAGATCTGAGAAAGTTTATTCTCATAATGATGAATTAGGTTAGAGAGAAGTTCGGTGAAGTAAAATCAACTGTGTTGGGCCTTTTCCCTGATAAAATTGTGTTGCTTTTAGGTTTCGTATTAGGTGTTGGATTTATTGGGTTTTGGTAAGTTAAAATCAAAATAATTGAGATCTTCCACTTACGAAAATAATTTTGTTTTTGAGCTTGATTTTGAGGGCTGAATGTAGATGAGTTTTGATAAGTTAAAAATTAAAATAATTGAGCCTGTCATTTAACTGAGATTTAAAACAAAATTCAATATTATAAGAATATTTCTTAAAGAGGCCCTAATTTTTAACTAAAATCTAAATGCCTAAAACAAGGACTTTAAACCGGCTCGCCACGAGAGCAAGTGAAGCCCAATGAAGCTCTTTCGAAAAAAGGTGCGAGACTTGGCGATATTAGTCCAAACATTCTGAGTATTTTTTTGTTTTTTTTTTGGGGGAGGGGGTGGGGGTCTTGTTGAATGTATTTATCCTAATTTTAACTTTTAACTTGAACAAAATGATCAAACTAAAACTATAGTAGAAAAGTGTTGAGATCAAATTATTTAAATTAAAATAATATAAATCAAAGAGAAATTCGATTTGAACAACAAGGATTAAAAGTGTAATTTACCCTAAACCATATAGAATTTTCATAGCTTTTTCACTAGATATGGGAACTACATTTATTTGATTACTTTCCAAAAAAATTTATTTGATACAAAAGAGCCAAAAAGCAGGCAGCTCATTGCAAGCTAGCAAAGCATACTTTGCTGAGAGGAAAGAAAAATTTGACCAAGTAAATCCACGGCTGAGTCCAATTCAACTGATCCTGCAAAGCAAAATGGAAGAGAAAAAAACAAAATGGTAGCCACCAACCAAGAAAGATCCAATATCCTTACAGAGCCTTACTCGACAGTTTTCATTCTGTTTTCTGTATGTATTATTGTATTCCTGATTTTTATAGATGAATTCATTTAGGATAAGTAGTAGCAGCAGAGTCAGTGTTGTTGAGAGTGTGTAGTGTGTTTATCATCATGATCACTCATGGTGTTGTGGTGGTGGAGCGGTGGTGGTTATTGGAGCTTATAGTACTAGTGCTGCCACTGTGTTATGGTGACAGAGTCAGTATTTCTCGTAAGAAGCTTGATGATGTTCACAATTACTTGAAGGGCTTCAACAAGCCTCCACTTAAATCCATCAAGGTCCTCTCTCCTCTCCAACTCCATTTTTTCCTGTTTTTGTGGAAAATTACATCAGCAGTGTGTGCATTTTACTGTTTGTGTCATTTGATCTATGTAATTTCAATTAATTCAATGTCAACCCTTAATTGGAAATTTGTGTTAATTTGATCCAATTGATAATGCTGATTAAAGTTTTCAAAGGAAATTGATCACTAATTAACGTGGTTAAGGTTAACTCATTGAGTAATACTCAACCTGACCTCATCGATCAAGGTGGTCTCCAGGTACACCCACTATTACATTTTTTCATTTATAATTTTTTTAAAGAAAGAGGTAAAAAAAGAGAAAAAAGGGGAAGCAGGAAAAGGGATTCTTTTCTGCAATTTTCTTTTTTTTTTTCAGTTAATGATTTTTAATAATGTGTTTTGGGTTTTGTTATTGGAGTTGTTTTAGCATGCAATAGCTTGTGTTGAAGGAGACAAATTCTATGGAGTAAAGGGAACCATGAATGTTTGGGAACCCATAATCCAGCAGCCTAATGAATTCAGCTTGTCTCAACTCTGGATCTTGAGAGGTTCTTTTGCTTTAGATCTTAACAGCATTGAAGCTGGTTGGCAGGTACTTTTACATTAATTATGATTATATTGCAGATTTTCTTGTTATTCTTGCGTTTTGTTCTTATTATAGAGTTAATTACACTTCACATCCTTATATTTTTAGTCATTTTATTTTTATTTGTGACAATTAACCTTTTGTAATTTAAGGCAATGTCACATTCCCATCTATTTGAAGTTAATGAGACTAAAGAAATATGACTTGTGAATTACGCATTTTCTCATCTTATTAAATTAGCATCTTTGTATTTTTTTTCTTCAAAATTTCACTTCATCATTTTGTTTTCACCAAAATTGTAGTTTGGTACGTCTAGTTTTAATTTTTCTTGAAAAAGTTTCACGTGTGAGACACAGGTTAATTTCTTTTAACCTAATTAACACCAGACAAAAAAGAGAGATTATAATTGGACTAACATGTAAGAATTAACTGTTAAAATTGAACATAAATGGGGGCGAAGTGTCATATTTGTAAAAGTATAACGGTATTAAATATAATTTATCCTTTTAATTTTTGTATTGCTAGTGGTGCTATGTATTAAAAAAATGATATAGAAGTCTAATTTTTAAATCCATTTTTAACACTCACTCATGTGTAAAATAGATGATTGATTGATGATTGGACAAAACATGATGAAAGAGTTGTCTAGATATTCTAATAGATTGCCACATCATTTAGTTTGAAAAATGGATCTAACTTTTGGACTGTACTACTACTAAAAAAAAAAAAAAAGAAGAGAGGGTAAATTACCAATATACCCCCTAAGATTTGCTTAAAACACGAATTGTCCTCTGTAGTTCTAGAAATTGCATCTCGTCTTTTGACCTTTCTAATTTCATAACAAAGAGTCTTTTTTATTAATAAATCAACAATTCAATTAATAGTTTTTAATGATGTTAGAAATGTTTTTCATTTAATAATTTAGATAATTTTATTATTATATAGGAGGACAGTTATGAATTTTATTTTTTCAGTTAATTTTGGAAGGGGCCATTTGTAATTTTTTGCTAATCATTCTATATATGGATCTCATAATATACTAATTCAGTCTCTACCATACACTTTAATTCATAGCACAATCTGGATCCCAAATCTGGATCACTTGACTTACATTTTTTTTTCTTTGGTTGAATTACAAATACATGTTTGTTTAAAATACAGATTGTCTAAATCACACATTGATATATATATATATATTGATTAGCAAAAAATTTTATTGATGAAGAAAGCAAAAAACATGCCACCTTACAACAATAAAGCTGGGACAAAACCGAAGATTGGTGAGGAACCAATCGAAACAGCCCAAAAAGAAAAAGAAAAACAAAACTGAACAACAGCAAAGCAACAGAGTAGCAGTAGCAATACAACAAAAACTCCCCTGTAAAACTCCTTTCTTCACAAACAGAAGGAAAGCATAATTACCACAAACACTCCCAGAACAGTAGGGGTAATGGCAGCAACCCTCCCAACCAGCAAAGTAGCAGTAGCAATACCACAGAAGCTCCCCTGTAATACACCTTCTTCATAGACCAGAAGAAACACTATCACCACAGACATTCCCAGAACAGTAGTGGCGGCAAGGCTCCTAACCATTCTCTAGCTCAACACAAGACATCAACCAAAGCGCAACCTGCTACTCCCAGCACAAGCCATAATCTGATGAAGATTAGTGACTATCTCCTGCACTGAATGCTGCATCCCCGAAATATTCAATTTACTCCAAAGTGCTACCCTTACCCTCACCAACTCTACTAATTCAATCCAATCGACTGGTTTGCCATTAAAAAGACCATCATTCCTTGCTTTCCATAATGACCACAAAACAGCTAAAGGTACCACTTTCTACATTCTAAGAATCACCTTACTAAATTTGACTCTTGTCCACCAGAGCAGTAGATCCTCAATTGAACCAGGTAATACCCACACCAGACCCCACCACTTCATCATATCAGCCCACACCTTCCATGCAAATGGGCAAAACAGCATCAGATGATGAACTATCTCCTCCTCTGATTTACAGAAGATGCACAATGAATCTGATTCCTCATTTAACACTCCTAAAATTTTTAATAGAGCTGCAGTTTTAAGTGTACCTCTCCAAGCTAACCAGCCACAAAATTTTACCTTGGGATGAGCAAAATTTTTCCACAAGACCTCAGTAACACTAAGAGTTGGACCTTTTGAAGACATCCACCACTCCCATGCTGCTGCTACTGTAAATGACCCTTCTGGATTGGCCCCCCACTAACAATAGTCCTCCAGACTCCAAAGAGAGAGTAGGTGCTACCCTATATACAATCTTTGTACCTCCTCTTCCTCCCATGCTAACAGTGATCTTCTGAACATTAAGTTCCACTCATTTGAATGACCCCTCCTCTGGTAAATCTGATGAACAATGCTACCTTTCTCCTCTAACAAGCTATACAATCTAGGAAACTCCTCCTTTAGGCATAAATTGCTCACATTCATATATTTGAGTAATTGTTTGGATAAAATTTCTAAATTTGTAGTGTTATTTAAAAATAAATAAATAAATAAATGTATCATTGAGAAATATGACCAACACCATACGCTTTTATTTTTATTTGCACATTTTCTTTGTTGGTCTCTTTTCCCTTTGTGTTGCACTTCCATTCTCATTTTGCTCCCTATTCTCTGTGAGAAAAAAAAACGACACCAGACTTTTCACCTACTGAACTATAAGTCTTCATTTTTTTCCCCAACATTCTTCTCTCAAGATTAATCTTTTGTTTATAGTCTTACCATATATATATATACATGAGCAACACTAGGACCCAAACAAAAAATTTATACAATACTCACATTGGTGTAAAACTCACATCGTAGGTGGCCTTGAACAATTTTTGATATATATACATATATATATTTTTGTGTGTGCGCGACTATTTTAACATCTTTCTATGTCACAAAAAAGAAAGGATTCACAAAAAAATAAGACCCACTACATGTGAACGAACTGTGTCTAATTGCCTAAATAATTTTTGTATTTTAATTTTTCTATATATATATATGTTTAAGAGTGAAATAAGTTGATGTGAAAAGTGAAATGGGTAAATGACAGAGTGATGCATATGACGCCACAGGGTGTTACAACCTCCTGTGTTCAGGCTTTGTTCAAATCAACAATGAAATAGCAATGGGGGCGAGCATCTTCCCTATTTCTGCTTATGGTTCTTCCCAATATGATATCAGCCTACTTGTCTGGAAGGTAACATTTTGTATATATATATATATGGTCAATAGACTTTTATATATTACCCACTTTTTTTATTTAAATATTCAAAGAACTTCTATATAAAATAGAGTAAAAACAAATGTCCCAATCTTCTTATCATATTATAATGGTGTACTTAATTATGTATAACAGATTACACAGAATCTCTGACATATCTCATATGCTCCTATATCCATTATTTTCCTTTTGTCTATCATTTTTTACTGTCATGTACATGTGTACATATATAATTGTAGTGGGGCCTGAGGCAGTGTGTGCGCCTAGCAATAGTAACTATTTATTATTTAATTTTTTAGATAAATTAAAAACAAATATAGTTTAGAAACAAATATAGTTAAAGCAAAAGCCTGTTAGTGGTTTACATTTTTAAAAAAAAACCACCGTCATCACATCATTTTTATTATAAATCTTGTATAAAAATTAGGTAAGAACAGAGTTTTAGTATAGAAAAAAGCTAGGGACCCAAAACAGTTAGAAAATGAAATGTATGGTGTAAATTCAAATTTAATGTGACGTGAGCTATGTCCAGAATGAATTGAGTCCTCTCATTTTAGTTTCTTAGTCATTTTTTAGGAATACATAAGTAAAATGATTGTGTAGCAATGATCCAAATTTGTCACTAATTGAAATTTCTCTTGTTTTAAAAAACATGAACATAAAAATGGTAAGTTTCACTAGGTAGACCAACAACTAATAAGTTAAAACACAAACGAAACTTTCTCCTAAATAACTTATTCTATATCCCTAGCATTTCTTTTTTTGATCATTTTGATTTTGTTAATAATGGGTGTTGTTATTTGGTAGGACCCAAAAGAGGGTAACTGGTGGATGCAATTTGGGAATGACTATGTATTGGGTTATTGGCCAGCCTTCTTGTTTTCGTACCTTGCCGATAGTGCATCAATGATTGAGAGCAACACACCACCACCACCTAAATGGGCAGTGGCCATTTCCCTGAAGAAGGGTTTGGCAAAGCTAGTTACTTCAGAAACATCCAGATTGTAGATGGTTCCAACAATCTAAGAGCTCCTAAAGATGTTGGCACTTTCACTGAGCAATCCAATTGCTATGATATTCAAATTGGCAATAGTGGTGATTAGGGCAACTAGTTTTACTATGGTGGTCCTGGTAGATGTTGGGATCTAGGATCCCGCCCAAGACCTTATAGAAATCATGCCAAGCAGAAAAACACCCCCACACTCAAGGAGACATCATTTTTAACGTGGTTCGGCCTCAAAGCCTATGTCCACGGGAGAGTAACCGGTTATCACTATAATAATGGACAGATTACAGAAAGATTACAATAGAGGAGGAGCTCACTCTCTCCTCACTCAGCTACTCACCCGTCTCCCTCGCGCACATCGAGAGAGACGGTCTCTCCGCCTCACATCTCTTACTGTCTTTGTTGTTCTCTCTCACGGTTCTCACTCTCTTCCCATCTCTCACCTTCTCCATTTATACACATAATGGTAGGTGAGAGAGTCTTCCATGTGAGCTGGCTGCCAGCCCTCTTCTTCTCCTTTCGGTGGTCGTCCACCTTTGCGGCTTGTCGGTTGGCAGCTGCCTTCCTTGACATGTTACAGCTGTCTTCACATGGAGAAGAAAATCACCCCTCACATGGGGTGATATCAACAAATCACCCCCTCAACCCATGTGAGGTGATCTACTGCACACACTGCTGCTAATCTTGTCACACCCAAATTTCAACATAGGCTGCGTCTCCTCACTGAGACGTTACATCCCCTGAAGCTAGAGATTATACACCAGAGATACAAAAGGAGGAGGGAATCCTACATCCTCAACTCAACTCACACCACTCTCTGATTTGGAGAGAGCCTCTGCTCCTATCTCCCACAGATCTCTTCCACGCTTCCTGTCTCAGATGTCTTCACCTGCTATGCTTGAACTTGCGCAACCAAGATATCTGATACCCCCTTATTAGATGTCCCGCATCCCCTGCTGAGATGCCATTGACTGCCATGCCTTATCTCGTAGAACCAGTCATTGGAGTAATAGAAAACTCGTCGTTTGTCCCATCAGCATCCTCGATTTTCTTTGCTCGGAGCTTTTCCTCTAAACTATCAGCCTTTGCCCTCTACACTTCTGAACAACCTCCTACCGTTTCTACATACGCTTGTTGTCTGTGCCTTTGCAATCCCTGATTTGTTGTCCAGTAGATTGATGGTTGACAGTAGCTCCATCTGTCAAAGCATCGTCAGCTATGCAATTCCTTGCATAATGCTCGCACCCATGGCTTTTGGTCTCCATGAGTCGAGCTCGCTTAAGAGATCTACATTAACTCTATCCTATGCTGCCATGGAACTTAAGAAACCACCATAGAGAAAAAAGACTTGCCACTCCTTGGCACGCACTCTTGCGTTTCACCCGTCTTAATTTCTCTGTCTGGCAATTCCTGTGAACTTTCAACAACCCGCTGCTGCATACTCTTCTCGCGTCTTTGTACGACACTCTAGCATACCCTTGCACTGCTGCACGTCTGCATTTGTGCTTCTGCGCTTAGTATACTCCTCTGCAACTATTGTTCTACACGTCCACATACCACTAGTACCTACTCGTATACAGTAGCTCCAACAGCCACAACATTTCCCTGAGTCTGTACTTGCTGCCAAATCATCTATCTGTCGATAAATGGTCCTCTTTTTTGATTGAACCAGATCTTCCAATGAACTCTGAAGATAATCATCTCTACAATCCTCTAATCGCACTCGACCAATCCTAATCTCCCTTGATCTGCCATTTGACCAAGCCTGATCTTCTTTGGTCTCCAATGATCTATCTCAATCTGTATCTGGTTGTCCAATCTGGTCAGAATCTGCCCATTCTAACCTCTTCAGTGAATCCGCAGCGTTCCACAATATCCGGCAACCTTCCTTCAACTATTGAAGATGACAAACTCCTATGTTTTGACAATCTTTTAAAAAACCATTTAGAATTTCACTATTCTGACCTCGCGGTTGCGTCCAGAACGGCCCGTTTAGCTAGGACCAACCTTCGTTGCATTTCCAGGGACCTCACTAAAAACTATCCCCGAAAGTTGGGCCACACCATAATTTTCTAAAAAATTATGGGCCAAATTGCAATTTTCAGAAGTTCATGGAATATTTCGTCCACTGCACCTCATGCTGTCTGCCACTTTGATCTGCCTTCTTTTTACAAAAACTCCTATTCCAAAATCTAACCATACGGATGTGTCCGGAATACTCCAAATAGTTGGAAAGCACTATTGGATCACCAGAAATGGACTCCGAATAGCTTAGATCTAGCCAAAACATTTTGTTCGCCTTAGATCTGCGGCTGCACCTTAGCCGCGAAGCACTGGATCTCTCTTTCATCTGCTGACGTGGCAGATGACGTGGCATTGACTGGACTGCCATGTGTCGATGACCGGATTGGGACATGTGGCAGCCACGTGGCATACCTTGCTGACGTGGCACCACGTGTCGATGATGTGGCTTGCTGACGTGGCGCTACGTGCCTGCGCGTCTGTAGGCACCCCATTTTTGACTGACCTTAAGACTCAGACGTCACCAGTTGAGCACTCAGTGATATTGCATATCGTACTCGTTCAGAAGTTTCAGAGTCTCGGCTGCGAGCCTTGCCTTCGAACTTTCGGACTCTTTCGTGGCGTGCCTCGGTTTGCGAACCAGGCTCTGTTTTCTCTATTTTCTCTTCCCAAAGGGAGAGAGAGGTCTTGTAGATCATCTCTCAGTGGCCGTAGGCTACGTTTCGTGGTCGTAGGCCATTTTTCCCATTTGGAGCTCGGTTTTCGATTTTTCGGAGCCGACGGCCGTGTGCCTCGGTTCGGGACCGCCTAACCACCTCCATTTGCTCCGGTTTTTGGTACACACCTTGTTTCCTCCATTTTGAGGAACACTGTGGCCCGAGAGACCAACGTTGTGGTCGAACGCCACCTCCGGTGCTTAACAGCCTGTTTTCGGGGCCCGGGCCGCGCGTTTTGGTCCCCGAACCTCCGTTTTGTATCCATTTTGGTTCATTTTTGGTGGAGGCCTTATTTTCATTGTTAGGAAGCTTGTAGGAGGGTGGGAGGCTAACAATTGTTTTTGAAAAGCCAGCTTTATTTCTTCATCGCTTTCCGTCGCCTCTTTCCGTCGCCTGTTTTCTTCACTTAAAAGCTAATGTTGACCATCCCGGGGCCACTTTCTTTAGCCCTAAACCTCATATTTGTGTTGTACACACCTAGGAGGCCACCAGTATGTATAGGCCGGCCAGTAATTGTCCTTGACCCTTTTGAACCCCTCTAAAAAGTTGGCTTTTCTCTCTCCTGGTTCACATTTTTTGGGTTTTGACCACATATTTGTGTTGTGCACACATGGGAGGCCACCTTTTTGGGGTGGCCGGCCAGCAATTTTGATTGACCCTTTTGGCCCCTGGCCGGCCGGCCAGGGGGGTGGCCGGCCAGCCACCTGAACCTTTTGAACCTGGTCGGCCATGATCCTCCCTCTAAGTGTATTCCAGCTGTGCAATTTGTTTCCCCCCAGATTTTGTATCCGGGGGGGTGCCTTTTGGGGGGGAAATTTGAATTGGTTTTTCCCCCCATTTCCTGGGCCTCTCTCCCTATATAACATACACTCCACCTCCATTGTTAAGGGTGAGAAGCTTTTGGGCTGTAATTATACATACATCTCCATATATCTCTCTCTTTTGGTGCTAAAAGTCCATATTTTCTTGCATATTTGCACTACAACCCATAGCACAACACCTCCACTACTCATTCCAGCACCTTGGAGGCCATTTTCAAAGGTTAAAAGCTCAGAAATTTGGACCAAAAGCTGCTGGAAAGCTTCTCTTCAAGGGTGAGTCCCTATTTCCCCTTTTCTTGCCTTATTTTGCATGATTGGTTAGCCTTTGTTTCTTGCATTTTTGGGCTCCAACCCAAACTGGAAATAGTCATATTTTGATCCTTTCTTCATGTTTGATCAAGGACTTTTTGTTGTTTGAGGTCTTCTCCTTACCCTTTGTGTTTAAACTCTCTTTTAGGCCTATTTTTGCATGATATTTTAGGCTTATTTGTGAGCTGTTTAGGACTTGTTCATAAACTGTGAAATGTCTTTTTTTGAGCCCCTCTTCAACTTTTTTGAAGGGCTCTCCTCTGTTTGAGGTCAGTTGCTACCACTTGCCTCTTTATCCCTCTTTTATGGCTATTTCTTGCATGATATGTTAGCCCTGTTTGTAAGCATTTCTGGGCTTCGAGCCAAACTGTAAAGTGCTTCATTTTGAGGCCCTCTTCAACTTTGTTGAAGGGCTCTTCACTGTTTGAGGCCAGATACTGCCTCTTGCTTTCTATCTCTCTTTTAGGGCCTTTTTATACATCATATTATAGCCCTACTTGTGAGCTGTTTTGGACTTTATCATAAACTGTAAAGTGATTCATTTTGAGCCCCTCTTCAACTTTGTTAAAGGTCTTTTCACTGTTTGGGGCCATCTTCTGTCCCTTGTCTCTATTCTCTCTTTTAGGGCCATTTTTGCATGATAGATTAGCCCTATTTATGTTCATTTTTGAGACTGTTATAAACTAGAAAAAGGATTTTTTTGACATCATCTTCATGTTTTATTAAGGGCATTATTTTATTTGAGGTCATATGATTCCTTGTATGCTTGATTGTCCCTTATTTTGAGCCTTACACCTAAGCTCTTGTTGCATGCTTGGTTTGGCCTTCTAGCCACTGAAATCCAGTGAATTTTTAGTGGCTAGCACATTGTTTTAAGCCTCCAAATCAGAGGGGGGTGACCCGCTCTCACCTTGACTTGTTTGGTGGTCATTTTTGGCCTTCCAAAGAGACCCTATTTTGCATGCTTTGAAGTCACTTTCCAGGGTCAATTTGGTGAGTTTTAGGACCATCATATTTGATTTTCATGGTTTTTTATGCCATGCTAAATGTCTATCTTGCATGTGCATAATAACTCCTCGCATGGCCCTCTAAAGTAACTCGTCATTTTTGCACGTGTTGGCTTCATTTCAGTGGTTATTTGGGCCTATTTTCACATGTTTTGTTCACTGATTTTTTCTGGTTTTGTGAGATTCCATATGCTTCACACACTTGCCATGTAAACCATGTTTGCTAGTCAAAGTTGCATGCTACTTTAGTCCATCTTGCTAGCACTTTTTGGCCATGCTTTGAACTAGAAATCTTCATGTTTTGGGACTGCCTTGGCTCTGTCTTTATACTTCATGATCAAATAATGCATGCTTTATATAGCTATAAGTCATTGCATGTGCCTAGTCTTGAGTTTCGGGATTCATTCCATGCATCAGGTGCCATTTTTCCATGTTTCGGGGCTGTTTAGCATCATGTTTCAGTACTGAAAGTCACATGCTTATATGCCATCTTGCATCCCTTGCCATGCCTTGTTAGAGTTGCATGTTGTGCCTTAGGATCGGTCCTCGATTTGCGTGCATGTGTGCACGCATTTCGATAGTCCCATTTTCACCTAATGGCTACTGATGTGAGTGTGGCTGAGATTCACTCATGTTAGTGTAAGTCCATTATGCATTGTGTATGCCATTTCATTTCATAGCATTGTGTATGCTAGGTTGTATGTTAGAGCATTGTGTATGCCTCGTTACATCATGCATTGTGTATGCCATCTCATAGCATTGCGTATGCTAGGTTGCATGTTAGGATTGCATTCATGCATGTCATGCATATTGCATAGTGCTTGGGATAGGAGTTAGCCCAAGCACGTGAAATGAAGGACGTTTCGTACTACGAGTGACGGAACGTGTTTCAATTCCCAGTCGCTAACACTCTGGATTACCCATGATGGAGTTTAGGTCTTGTTGTGTTTTCATGTGCATTCATTTCATATTGAGACGTGCAATTCAACTCCTCGGCCATCATGCATCGAGATGCGTGATTGGTGACACGAGGATCGAGAACTACACTCCCTGAAGGGTAGTCGTGCATACATATGTGAAAATACTTTGCCCTGTCCCTTTCTTGCTCTCTGTTGCAGCAAATCAGAAACCGGCAATCTTTTGGAGCTTCATGCAATACTCCTGGCTCAATTATAAACAGAGGCTAATTGGGGCATCGCAATGGATTTCTGTGCAAAGGCGACTTGAGCATGCATCATCCACCATTTGGAACAGAGTCGAGGCAGTCCATAGATTTGCGTGCCAGTTTATTGCTTTCCTAATCAAATTTGTCAATTAATTAGGATTCTGTATTTATTCGGGACTGTATTATTTATTCATTTGGGACTGTGTTATTTATTCGGACCCTCTGCGCGAGGGCAATGTTGTAATAAGTGTGCGTGCGTGTGATGTATGTCTTCCAACCCCACGTCTTTGTCCCTTTTGTTTACCTGTTTATGATGGTTAGGTTAGGGCATGTTTCAATTAACATACAGTATGATAGCATGTTTGCATTCATTCATCTGTATTGCATGCACCGGGCTCGGCGCATCATACTAACTGCATTTGTATCTCAATTCCAAGTTGAATACATGTTAGTTGTAGCATTTCACATGCCATCTTTAGAATAGCCGAGCCTATCTTAGTTGCATTTTGCATGTGTTGCATTAGGCATTTCTGTATAGTTAGGATCATGCATGGATTTCTAACATAGCTTTTGTTTTGGCTTGGAGTACTCGGTAAGTGTTTATGCTTTAGCATCCTTGCATGTGTGAGTGACTGCCATGATAGCATGCTCACCATGAGGCTATATGCTTATGTGATATAACTGCCTGAATGCCTGTGGGTGAAGGTTGGATTATTTGAATTGGAATAAATGCATTGACTGTGAGTTCTAAGCCCACTAGATAAGTGGCAAAATTATGTTTTTTTTCTAAGCCCACCCGAGGGTGGAAAATCCACGTCTTAGCCTACTTGCGGGTAGTACCTTCAAACTACTTTCAAAAAATAAATATGAAATGTTTTGTTCCAATTCAGACGATCCAGTCTATACTTGTATGCTGTGCGCATCACATAGTAAATATAGGCTAATAACCAGAATAAGAACGCATAAAGTTTTCAAAACTAGATATCATGGTTAGTAGAGACCGATCTTTGATCGGGCGAGCGGGGGTGCTCACGAAGTGACCTTCCCCAATCGTACCCAAGTTCCTGAGCCGAGGCAACTTTGGTGATGACGGACACGTGGCCTTAGGCAACGAGTCAGGGTTTCCTAAATTTTCCCAAAATAAAATATTTAGGTGGCGGCTCTGTATGTGGCAAAGCAGTCCACGTTTTGCACTTCTTTCAAAAAATCTGTTTTCTCAAAACGATTTGCCGGATTTGGACTCTTTGGTTCAGATTTAGAACCGTGAAAATTTGAGAGTCCGAACTTGTAGTGACCCCAAATGAACAGAACAGGACTCATCCTCCCGGGGCGTTCGGGGACGTCTACAGTTTCTGGCGACTCTGCTGGGGAATTAGAGAACTTGACTCGAACTCATGATATCTTGTTTTGACTACACTTGTGTGTTTCTTTGCATTGCATTTGCATTGGTGCGCCTAGGACACCGTGTTTGCCATCTGCTATTCCTGAACGGTTTGCCGGAGGCTTGTCTTATCAAGGCATGACCATAAGGCTGATCGGTTATGGGCTCTGCCAGTATGGGAACACAAACCCCGATTTTACTGGGGCACCCTTTCGACCATTCGACCTAGTGCATATTCGGATCCATAGTGACCATTCCAAACTAGGATAGGTTGCTTACCTGATATAGGTTGTTTGAAACCGCTGCGTGCGTAGTGAAACCCTAGCTACTGACAAAATAGGACAGGGAAACCCTTCCTCAACATAGGGGTGTTTTGGCTCTCAATTATCTGTTATGTGCTGTCAGAGTGTGTCTCTACAGGGGTTGCATGTATCAGTTTGCGAGTTTGGGGCATCAGGCCTGCAGACATCAGTTAGTGTTTGAAAATCAGTTATCTGCGGGTATCAGATTCAGTCTTTGGGGACAGTGATTCAGGGATAATGATAAGTGATTGAGGACAGTGTGTGTTCAGCTTACCGACCGTGTGTTGTTATGCCCGGCTGTGTGTTGTGCATTTACTTTAAGTTGATATGTTGTCCGTTTATCTGTTTATTTATTTCCTTATTGCTTTATTTATCTTTTTACTAGGACAGTTCTAGCACAATTGCTTCAAACCAAGCAGATGTTCCGCAAGTGCTCTGGACTAGAGGTCGCCGACTCAATCAATCCGAGGATCTGGTTGACGGACAACCAGTGTTCCACTCTCTACCCTCGGTTATCAGGAAAAAACCAAGGAAACGCAGTGTATCCGAGCAGAGGTTGCTAGAGCAGTGGATTACCCCATCAGTGGACAGTCAGATTGAGATCCCAATTATTGCTATAAAAATAGACCTGCCAATAGTTCAGACAAATCAGGGCAGTATGGCGGCACCGACAGGAGTTGAGGAAATGATGCATCAGATGCAAGAGACCATGAGAGCCATGCAGCAGGACGCTGTTCACCGGGATGAGTTTGCCAAACAACAGGCCGAGATCATAGCCCAGCAAGCAGGATTAATTGCCAGGCTGCAACAATAAACCAGAGCATCTGCTTTATACCCGGTTCCTCCCCCACCGGGAATCCCAGCACCCGAGGAGGCACCAAATGTCCAGGCAGATACGGACATACCAACGGGGCCAGCTCCGCCCCCAATTCTGCCCCAGCAATCTAAGGCACCTACGCCTGTCAATCAACCGGACTCTCCCTTCGAGTTCGAGGTAGACCATACAGCACTGAAATTGAGCAAGCTCGAGAAGCTATTCAAAAAATCCCAGGGGGTAAAGGTTATCTCGGATATCGAGGACGGATTTACTAACGTGGCTGTAACGTTGCCGGATAGATTCAAAATGCCGCAGATCGATCGCTTCGACGGATCTGGTGATCCCATGGTCCACCTCCGGCTATTCTCAGATATATTACGGCCAATGGGGCTCACCAGACCCCAGAAGCTTTCGCTATTCGGCCGGACCCTGTCAAGCGTGGCCACTATCTGGTATGCGAAGTTGGAGGATGATGTCAAGCGGAGTTGGGATGAAATGGCCGAGGCCTTTGTTGTGCAATACTCTTATAACACCCAAATTGAGATTACAACTCGTGATCTCGAAACAACAAGGCAGGAGCACAAAGAGAGTTTCTCGAATTTTGTGACCCCATGGAGGGCGAAGGCGTCGATGATGACTTTAAGGCCCACTGATAAGGACCAGATCAGGATGATTGTGCACAATCTCCAGCCAAAACTGATGCAAAAAATGATTGTGCTCCCCTTCCCCACCTTTTCGGATCTGCACAAGATGGGAGTACAAATTGAAGATGCAATGAAACCGGGTCTGATTAACCAAGACAGAGAGCAACCCCGAAGAACCTTTAACCGCAACAATAATGCAGGCCCAAGTGGTGCTGCAACTGCAAGAACTTCGGAGGTAAACATGGTCGCCGGCATTCCCCCTCCCCTTCCAAGGCCCATGGCAGCCACACCCTTTTCCGGTGCATCCGGAAGCAATACACAGACCACCAAATACCAACCTAGAGGACAAAGAACCTTCACCCCATTGTACATGCCCTTGTCCAAGGCTCTAGGGGTCTTAATCAAAAAAGGACATCTAAAACCCCTGGAACCGAGGCCGTTGCCAAATCCGCTCCCTCCCTCTCATAACCCAGCCAAATACTGTGCGTATCACCAACAACATGGTCACGACACTGACCAATATTTCCGACTGCGTCATGAGATTCAAGATCTCATTGACAAACAGGTGATCCTACCTCCAGAAAAACCCAATGTCATAACTAACCCGCTCCCTACACACAACCAAGCTCCACCTCCCAAAATAGTCAATTTTATCCAAACTGGGGTTGTGTCTTACGATCCTAGTATCTATATCACTCCTTCCCACCTACCTAAGCCGGAGGTGCTCCTTTCTGACTGCACTGACTTTTTGTGCATGTTAGACATCTCCAGAACCCAACCCGAGCCAATGGTGATGATTGTTGAAGACAAAACAGAGGAGGTTTCAGAGGAGGAGAGAATTACTGAATCAAGGTTTAAGTAGTCTGGAAGTGTGGCTAGGGAAGCCTACGATCCGAGTGATTACATCTTATCAGTGGGCCAGGTTGAGCCAAGTGTAGAATTACCAGAGAGGGCAGAGCTGTGTGTGATCCGAGGAGATGGATTTGAGCAGAGAACAGATGACGTGGCGGCTGTAGAAGAGGACTTTGCCAACCTACAGTTTTTCAATGACCAAGAATCAGGGGGCACGGCAGTCAACTAGTTTGATTATGAGGAATCGGCAGAGGTTACCGGATGACTGGATGATCAACCGGATATTGTGGAAGAGTTCCAACCAGAACCGGGCCCGGCAGGGGCAAGAGTATCAATTGTGGCCGGAAGTCAGAATACATTCCCAGAGAGCGCCGGTATGAAGAATTTCGCTCGGGACTTGAGCATTGTGGATGCAGAGAAAGTTGAACCACAAACTACACTGATGCAGTCAGAACAAGAAATGTTTTGGGATTCTGAGAGAATCAGGAAGGCAAAAGCCTGTGAAGGGGCCGAAAGTTCTGTGGGCACAGGAACGGAAGATGCTGCGGACATGTGGGCTGAAGGTACTACGAGTACGATCATACCAGGGCAGGACAGGTGTCTGTCGGCCGCCGATGGAATGTGGTGGGAAGACGATGATTTATGTCTCACCCACACAGATGAAGATTGGGGAAGTAACTAGCCAGATGATACCTGGTATATCGGCGAGGTCGATCGTATGACAAGGAGTGGGCGGTATTTCAAGCCCCCGCACCTAGACCAGCCAGAAGCATCTGGAAAGGATAAGGAAGCTGAGAAACAGAAAGAAAAGCAAATCGAAGAAGAGGATGTACTGAAGCAGTTAAAGAAGATACAAGCAGACATCTCCATCTGGGACTGCTTATGGCATCACGAGGACACAGGCAGGCTGTCATTTCAGCCATGGACAAGGCCAAGCTTTCTATAGACACCACGCCGGAGCAGCTGGTTGGATTGGTTTTTCCGGGAGGAGGTTCCCCGACGTTGACCTTTTCTGACAAAGAACTACCACCTGAAGGCGCAAATCACAACAAACCTCTCTACATCTCGGTGGAATGTAGAGGCAAATGGGTACCAGTGGTTCTTGTCGACACAGGATCCGCTATTAACATGTGCCCGTCGAAGATGGCATATGCAAACGGGTTGAAGCCCGCGGACTTCGTGCCAACTACTCAAGTGATCAGAGCCTATGATAACACAAGCAGGGAGGTGATGGGGACTGTCAAAATTCAGACCCAGGTTGGTCCAGGACAACACAACATTGAATTCCATGTCTTGGACATTCCCACAACCTTTAACCTACTTTTGGGACGACCGTGGTTGCACCAGGTCAAGGCAGTCTCTTCCACCTTGCATCAGATGTTGAAGTACCCTCATGGGAAAGGGGTAGCTATTGTTTTTGGGAATTCGTCAATCCATCCGCCGCCGGAAGTGTCTACACCAGTCTTGGAAATCGAACATGGCACGGAGGATTTGTTCTTATCAGGGTTTACTTTGGCTGAGGCCCGAATTGTGCAGAACATCATGGCTGTTAATGAGGAAGTGTATGTTAATGCTCAATCTGTATACCTCATGAACAAGCTTCAACATATCCCCGGGATGGGATTGGGAAAGAGCGGCCGGAAGGGCGTCGCAGCATTGCCCGAAGTGCCGCACAATCCGCATACCTTTGGCTTGGGTTATCTGCCCACCAAAGAGGACTGGGTGAGGAAGGGTAAAGAGATGGCTGGGAGAGCCAGAGCAAAGAAGGCAGGGAAGCCTTTTGAGTTGATGCATAGGCCCATTCAGGGTACCCTGAACGGACGCTTCGTCCGGGAGGGGGAGGACTTTCCATTTTGTGGCTTCCCAGAGCCATGGCTGAATACGGAGAGGAAGCGCGTGCCTGGTTTTGAGATCTTCTTCGACCTGCAACTATCCGGGGATGACGTTGCCAAAGAGCAGACGGACCCATTGGCTGAGGTTGAGCAGAGCAAGAAAGTGCAGTCTGAGGACACCGAACTTGAAATGGGGGTAGCACTGGCGTGTCTACTTTCAGATCCTCCGATCGACCAGGAGTGCTTGGGGGATAACTTCTCGATATGCGTGATCGGGAATGGAATAGCTGCGGGCCCACTAGCAACTATTTTGGATGCATCTATCGCACCCTCTCTCATTTGGCAGTATGAAGAGGGATTTTTGTCCAGCAGCACCGAGTCAGGTAGTGAGCCGGAATCTGATTCCACCGAGTCTTATGAGTCGGAATCAGGTTCCAGCTCGATTGAGTCTGAGTTTGGTAATCCTGGGGATGATAACCCGGATGCCACAGTCTTGTCCAGGTCGTCTTTTTCTTTCTCTTTTGAGTCTGTTGTAATCGAAGAATTGGACGATTTGGATGTGCTTAATGAGAATCAAGTAGCTATGGTTTCTGAGTACTTTTCTGTGCCCTTGATTTATTGCATTAACTCAGACTTTCAAAATTTTGAAGAAAACGACGAGGACAAAATTCCTCCGGTTTTGCAACGCTTAATTGAACAAGAGTAGGAAAGATTTGTTAAACCCCTAGTTGATGAAATCACTACAGTAAATATTGGTACTGAGGAGGATCCGCGGCTGGTCCAGATCGGGTCCACGTTGTCTTCAGAGGAACGCGAGCGCTTAGTCGCTTTATTAAAAGATTTCAAAGATGTTTTCACGTGGTCCTACGAAGACATGCCTGGAATCGATCCTGAGATTGTACGGCACCGGATCCCTCTTGACCCCGAGGCCCGACCTGTTAAGCAGAAACTTAGGAGGATCCGCCCGGATTGGGCTCTCAAGATTAAGGAAGAGGTCACCAAGCAAATCAACGCAGGCTTCCTGCTGGTATCCGAATACCCGACTTGGTTGGCCAACATCGTCCCAGTGCCGAAGAAGGATGGCAGGATCCAAGTGTGCGTGGATTTCAGGCATTTGAACAGAGCTAGTCCGAAGGACGACTTTCCCTTGCCACATATCGATGAGTTGGTGGATTTCACAGCAGGGCATTCTTTGCTTTCGTTCATGGATGGCTTTTCGGGCTACAACCAGATAGTAATGGCACCAGAAGATCGGGAAAAGACTGCTTTCACCACCCTGTGGGGGACCTACTGCTACAGAGTGATGTCGTTTGGGTTAAAGAATGCTGGAGCTACATATCAACGGGCCGCGACCACAATATTGCATGACATGATCCACAAAGAGGTTGAGGTGTATGTGGACGATATGATTGTCAAGTCCAAAGAAAGAGAGGGCCACTACACCGCCTTGTAAAAGTTCTTTCAAAGGATCAGAGAATTTCGGTTGCGGCTAAATCCTCAGAAGTGTACGTTCAGTGTTACAGCGGGAAAAATGCTGGGGTTTCTGATTACACAAAGGGGCATCGAGGTCGACCCTTCAAAAATCAAGGCCATCCTAGAAATGCCACCACCAAGGACTGAAAAGGAGGTGCGAGGCTTTCTGGGTAAAGTGCAATTCATAAGACGGTTTATCTCAAAATTAACCTTGACTTGTGAACCACTTTTTGGTCTCCTGAAGAAAGGAAAGAAATTCCAATGGGACGGCCGATGCCAAGCTGCTTTTGAACAGATCAAAGAATACTTGCAAAACGCACCCGTGTTGTCACCGCCAGAGCCGAGGAGACCGTTGATATTGTACCTCTCAGTGACTGAGACCACAATGGGCTGTATGCTCGCACAAGAATCAGAGGACAAAGTGGAAAGGGCTATCTACTATCTGAGCAAGAAGATGCTAGAGTATGAGACTCGCTACACACCGTTGGAAAAGGCTCGCTTAGCTTTGGTATGGGCTACCAAGAAGCTGCGGCACTACCTGTTAGCTCACTCTGTAATGTTGGTTTCACGACTCAATCCCATCAAATATCTTTTCGAGAAATCGGCACTTACGGGTAGGCTAGCTCGTTGGTTACTGTTGTTCTCCGAATTCGATCTGAAATATATAACACGTAAGTCAGTCAAGGGAAGAGCTGTGGCAGAGTTCTTAGCCGATCATCCAGTCGAAGGAGGTGAAGCAGTTGAGTACTTATTTCCAGATGAAGCCATTTTGCACATCGACGACGAATATTGGACGATGTACTTTGACGAAGCGTCAAATCAATACGGGTATGGGATAGGAGTGTTGCTGATAGCACCCGACAATTCCCGTATCCCTCTAGCCTTCAAACTCCGGTTCAAAGTCTCGAACAACGAAGCAGAATATGAGGCATGCATTGCCGGTCTAGAAGCAGCCCTGGAATTAGGGGCAAAACGGTTGGACGTCATCGGGGATTCAAACCTTGTTGTGTCTCAAGCAAAAGGGGACTGGAAAGTCAAAGAAGAAAAGATGATGATGTACCACTAGACCTTGGACTTGTTAATTCCTTGGTTTGAGAAGCTAAACTTTGCTCATCTACTAAGAGAGAACAACAGGTTCGCAGATTCTTTAGCAACTCTATCTTCCATGATAGACATCCCGTTCGGAGTCCGGATGCGTCCCGTCATCATTGACCAGAAATTTGCGCCAGCCTACGAGTCAGTTGCTGCTATAGATGAGGTTCAAGATGAAAACCCCTAGTATTACGACATTTGGAATTTCTTGGAGAAGGAAGCATACCCGCCAGGGGTAAATGCCAAGGATAAAAGGGCAATCAGAAGAATGGCCGTTCAGTTCATCATCTGTGGGCGTAGGCTGTATAAGAGAGGTCATCTGGGAATGCATAAACTGTGTGTTGAAGCCGAGGAATCGAAGCGCCTAATGGAGGCCATCCATGGAGGAGAATGCGGTGCGCATATGCACGGAGTAATGCTAGCACGGAAGATCCTTAGACAGCGTTACTACTGGTCCACCATGGAGAAGGATTGTATCGGTTTTGTTCGGCGATGCCACAAGTGTCAGATCCATGGAAACCGCATGAACATCCCGCTGTCGAAGCTGTACAACATGACTTCGCCATGGCCATTTTCAGTTTGGGGAATCGTTGTGATCGGGGCTGTCACTCCAAAAGGGTCGAATGGGCATGAGTTCATCCTGGTCGCGATAGATTACTTTACGAATTGGGTCGAGGCCCAATCATATGCGATGTTGAAGGCGTCGCACGTTGTAAAATTTATTAGAAATAACATCATCTGTCGCTATGGGGTCCCAAACGAGGTCATTTCAGATAATGGTTCCCACTTTAAGAAGGAAGTGATTGACTTGTTAGAAAAATACAACGTGGTTTTTCATAAGTCATCCACATACTGGCCGCAAACCAACTGAGCGGTCGAGGCTGCCAACAAGAATATCAAACACACACTGTAGAAGATGGTGGAAACCTACCGGGATTAGCCAGATAACCTGCCATTTTCTTTGTGGGGCTACAGGACTTCAATTAGAACTTCTACCGGAGCGACTCCGTATTCATTGGTTTATGGGATGGAGGCCGTTCTACCTATCGAGATTGAGGTTCCGTCATTGCGAGTATTGGCTGAGTGTCAAATAGCCGAAGCAGATTGGCAGCAGAGCAGATTTGAGGAACTCATGCTCTTTGATGAGAGAAGACTGAAAGCACTGTACCATGTTCAAGGCTATCAGCGCAGAATTTCCCGGGCTTTCAACAAGAAAGTCAAGTCCAGGAATCTAAAGGAAGGAGATTTGGTGCTCAAGGGCAACCGAGCTCCCATCTACGACCCAAGGGGCAAGTTCAGACCCAATTGGACTGGTCCCTACATCATCAAAGCTATTTGGTCAGGTGGAGCTGTGGTTCTGATAGATCTAGATGGCCTAGAGTTCTCCCAACCGATCAACATGGACAAGTTGAAGAAATATTACCCCTGAGGGGCTCGCTAGGCCGAAAACCCGAAAGGGCGACCTAGGCAAAAGTTAGAGCATAAAAAATTGGAAAAATATAAAAACTGAGCTCACAAGGTTGAAAACCCGCAAAGGGCGGCCTTGGCAAAAGTTAGAGCGTAAAAGGAGAGTGAAAATACCCGAGTGAACCTAAGCCTGAACTACGTAAGGCTTGATTCCCATCATCGGGATACGTAGGCAACTTCAACCTGAAGTTCAACCATAAACTTTTTCCCGATCAACTTTGTCCATTTGATCATCACAGTCATCTTTGTCTACCAGTATCCCTTGGAATCTCCGGTGCAGTGCTTTTCAGACTAGGGGCAACTTTCCGTTGCTGTGCAGTGCCGATGCAGTGCTTTTCAGACTAGGGACAACTTTCCGTTGCTGTGCAGTGCCGGGGTGCTATTCAGACTAGGGGCAACTTTCCAGTTGCAGGGATCTAGGGTTGTGCATCTCAATGACAGATCTCAGGCGTGTCCAGTTCTGATCCATATCGAAAATGGTTTTGAAAAGTTTTAATAAATGTTGACTTTGTTCAAATTAATCTTTCTACAACTAAGACCATTTATGGGCCAAAGCGAAAAAAATTTAGTACCACAACCTTCAATTTCATTGATTTCAAAACAGAGTTCTCCTGCTTTTGCATACAATCGAAGTTGCTTTTTATTACATTCATAAAGAAAACTTGGAAGTATTACTAAAGCAATAAATCCGGGGCATAGTCAAGTCAGGTGTTTCTACGCCCCCTCCTAGAGCTGGTCGAAGCCTCTGATGCCAAGCTGGGCCCAATCTGTGCCTCTTCATTGAGCCAATCCAAGCACTCGTCAGACAAAGTATAACTGAAAGTGGGAGCGGGGGCCAGGAGTTCTTTCGTCCTCCATGCTGTGGCATATCGGGCAAGCTGTGCGCCTCGAACTGGGAAGGCAGCCAGATACTCTATCCCCTTTGGCGGGCAAGTCTGATCATGACCGAACTGGCGTTGGAACCAAAACGGAAAGTAGAATACACAGTGAGTCAGACCAACCAACTGGATCCCGGTCTGCCAGAACATGCTATAGCTCATTGCCGAAAGATTGAGCCAAGGGCAGCGCCAGATGATGCGATCTGCAGACAAATTGCACATCCAGTTGAACCACCATCCCTCATCAAGGGCATCAACTAGGCGTTGTCGGAAGAAGTAGCCGCGAGCTGAGTAGGCTGGGCAAGAGTCCACAACCTGCAATTTATCCATTAACCATACCTGGGAAGGGATGAAAAATGAGAGAATAAAGAATAGAGAGATGTACAATGAGAGAAAAGTAAGACAAGGGTTTTGTGAGAAAAACCGAGCCTGAGGGCCGAGTGATGTGAGCAATACATATGTGAGATTGGGTGGGAAACATTATCTGCAGCAGTAGTGGACTCCCCGCAAATCTGGTCATCTCCCTGCGATGGAAAGCATCCAAGCCCATCAGCGTCTCAGCCAGTGTCATCGCAATACAACTCTTTCCATCCTTCAAGCCTTGAGCAACTTCAATCAGGCGAATGCTAGATCCACCAAAGCCCGACGCAAGCAGAAAGTGAGATAGCATACACAAGCAAAGGGCATGCTGTCGGAAACCTTGCCAATGATGGTCGCCACGGTCACCGGCGTCAGAAAAGCGATAAATCAATCCGAGGATGTCCAGTTCCCCATCACAGATCAGAGACCGAGCGTCATGCGTGGTGAGTCCACACATCCGCCCTAAAGCTTGGGCATGACCAAAGCGAAACTGAGGCAAGATCTCTTCATAACTTTCAGATTCCATCAAAGCTTGAAAATCTTCGAAAGTTGGACACACCTCTTGCCCGCCAAAGCTAAAGACATGTGTTACCGGGTTCCAAAACCTTGCCGCGGCATGAAGGAAAGGAAGGTGTAGCGGAGTACGGCTCAGCGTGAATAGTGCATTCAAGCCAAAGCCCCAGAAGTTCAACTTTTCCGAGCCGTCTAAAGAAGCAATCCAAGCTGTGAGATATTTGACGAGAAATGCTTCCATTTTGGTGCAAAATTGAGATGAAATGAATGAGCCACGGAGCTAGGACCTTTAAAGGAGATAAGGCACTGTTCGGGGAGACACGTGTCGAAAAACTGGTGATTGCTGAGCTAAGTGGCCGGCCGGCCACCTTTTCTGGTAGGCCAGCCACCCCTCTCCCCTCAAATACAAAAAGCTGGTTGGCCAGCTTCCAAAGGTGGCCGGCCATGTTGCAATCTGTGTCTTTGGTCCTGTTCTACCCTCTAAAAGGAAGTTCCTAGCATTTCCATGTATCGGAAGTGTTGAAGGCACGAGTTTTCCTCAGTTTTGGATGCGTTCTGTCGCCCAGATCGTCCGAAATACACCTTGTTTCTCGAGTTATTGTTAAGTCTTGCTTATCGAGTCATTTTTTTGATTATCAAGTTATTGTTTTGCTTATCGAGTTGTTGTTTTGTTTGTTGAATCGTCTTGTTTATCGAGTTTTTAAGTTTTGTCGAGTTGTCGAGTTTTGTTTGTCAAGGTTGTTACTCCTTGTTTAATCAGTTTTGTTATGTTTTGCTTATCGAGTTGTAAACTTGCTGAGGTTTTGTTGTTTCTTAGTAAGTTAGGTTGTTTAGTTTGTTGTGTCGGTTCGCTACCTGACTTGGCAAATACACAATGCACATTTACCGTTCAATCTCATTTTTGTGCAAAATGACGCGATGCGATGCTGAGAATATAAAGTACAACACTTTTTTAAAAAGCTGTTTCATTCCATCATGCTTCTTTTGTTACAACTTTTTACAACAAAGGTACAAGTTTTACAGAGAATAAAACTGCCTAATAATGTACAATGTGCTACAACTACTAGTAAAAAGGGTAAATAAAGCAGGAAACAGCTGCACCAATGCTCTTAAGAGCAGGAATAAGAGGCCCTCTTCGTCTTCTTCTACGGAACAGGCTCTACACCACCAGCACCATCTGAGTCGGAACTGTCATCCTTGGGATCCTCCTCAGCCTCCTCTCCACTCCCGGAACCAGGGTGGGAACCCTCCTCTCTATCAATAGATGTCTCTGACTGACGATCTGCAGCCTCCTCCTCCTCTTCGTCCTCATTGGGCTCCTCCTCTACGATATGTGCTCTGCGTCTGCGGAACGACTCCCCTCTCCCGGCCCCGCGAGAAGGCCGAGATGGCCCGGCTCCCCGAGAAGGTCGAGATGGCCCGGCTCCCCGAGAAGGCCTGGATGGCCCGGTCCGTGGCTGATATACCGGAGGCATCTGAAAATAAAAAGTGCAGTTTGAATACATCAACTCAAATGTGTGTATCAGATACAGATGCAAGCAAACTACATTAAATGAGGGTGCATGCAGATACAGTATATGAATGTGGTGTGTGTCAGATGTGCTCTACACAGGCAACCTATCAATGTAGTGAAATGATCAAGTTCAGCATGTCGTCGGAAGTATGATAAATGCGAGAAAATTAAAGAGTACCTGGACACCCATGATGGACAACTGTGCCTCTCTCCGTAAGACCATGCCCTCAAGTGCGGCCATCATCCCGAGCATCTCATCCATATACTCGACCGGAGGCTGCAGATACAAATGCAAAACATCAGTAAAGGAATGAATGTCCAAGTATCTGAGTGATATATCAAAGCTATAAAGCATACCGGCGGTGAATCAGGATCTCTGACATATCTGTGGTCAGACATGGGAGGCTCAATCGGAATCGAGTAGGGAGTCCCGAATCGGCATCCCGTCAGCTCGGTCGGCATGTCTGGCCACCCAAGATGATGATGAGTCGGAGGAATCGGGGGAACCAATCTACCCCCACCTTTGGATGTACCAGCCCTGCTAGTGGAAGGGACGTTCGCAGCCCGAGCCCGGCCCGATGAGGGCATACCAGTGGGTCTCCTCATTAGAGTATGGACTCCTATCAACGAAGGCATCAAGTATGTGTGACGATAAGTCGCATACTCTCCCTGCTCCAGATGAACAAATGCATCAGTACCCAACCTGGCATCGACAACACCCTGGGGAGGGAGCCTATCAGCGGTCCGCATGTCGTCTGGGGGTGTTGAGGGAACGTCCTGATTGGGATAGCCCCATGTCTGCCGCAGGAAGCGCTCCCCTAAAAACCAGGCCCTGCCAACCGGCCCCTCTAACAGGATCTTGTACTGAGAGGCACCCCAGGCTTCGGCAAACTGGAATCGGAGGTCTCTACCCAAAGGCGCCCAAGGCTGTCATGTGATCTGAGGATAACCAATGCATAAGCTGATCAGAAATTGTAAGTGCACAAGATAAACCGAAGGTTGGAAACATGAAGAACTGGGAGTTTTGCAATACCTCTGATGGTCGTACCGTGTCAAAGTACTGCCGTAGATAGAGAAGAGACTCCCGAGGTCTCGGCCGGTACGGGCCCTCAAATACCAGCGAGTAAGGGGTCATGGGAGGCATCGCCACCTCGAGCTCCGGGGCTAGTGTCGAGAAGTACGCATAGATCCATAGCTGTGGAAAACAGGGCAGTAGCCATCAGAATACAGAATGCTGAGTGCAAATTGTAAGTACAGAATGCTGAGGGGAAGAGTACAGAGATACAAAATGTAAAGTGTACCGTGTGTGCAATGTGCAAGTAATGAAAAACATAAATGTAAATCAAGAGGGCAGAAAGTACCTCCCAGGCTCTCCAATAGCCACCGAATATGTTCCCCCGTCCGCGGGAGGTCGCGCTCATATAGCAATAAAGAGTGGCCAGGCTGGCGCCACCCCAATCATACCGCCGGACCTATGATAGGTCCACTAGGCCACTCAACAGATAAAGTCCGATAGTGTTCCCCCTATCAGCGAACAGAGTAGTCCCGAAGAGGAACATCAAAAATTCGTGGGCATACTGGGCTACCTCCTCAGGAGTCTCAGGCTCTATCTCCATCCTCCGGAAATGGGAGGAAAACCAAGTATATCGGACCCTGCCCAAAGATCTGTCAACTGGCGGGCGAGCTCCCAACAAGTAGATCCAAGCGGCCTCTCACTGGCCCATGTCTTCATCATATGGGATCGCCCAGCCTCCCATATCAAGGCCGGTCAATACGGCGAAGTCAAATGGGGTCATAGTCATGTCCCCAGTGGTAGAGAAATGAAAGGAGTTGGTGGTGTCCCACCATCTCTCCACTAAAGCACCCATCAGTGTCCTACTAACCGGACAACGAGATATCCCGGAGCAGAAGGGCCCAAACCCTGCCAAGTCAAGCAAATCCTGGATAGCCTCCGGAAGCTCCGCATACCACTCTCTAACCACAACAGAGCCATATCCTCGTGCTATATGGGAGGTCACCTGTATTTAGAATGAATACATACATTCAGTATCAAAATGAAATAAATGAGCTGTGTGCAAACTAAAACAGATACAATGCAATGAGCTGCGTGCAAATCGAATATTTGGGCTGTGTGCTCAGATTTCAAAATCAGTGGGCTGCGTGTTCATCTCAAAGATCGAGTTGTGTGTTCAACATCAGGTGTTTGGGCAGTGTGCTCAGATTTCAAAATCAACTTGGGCTACGTGTTCATCTCAAAGTTTGGGCTGCGTGTTCAGAAAATCAGAGTTTAGGCTGTGTGTTTTACTCTCAACAAGTATGTGCTGTGTGTTCACCTTCAACTTGGGCTGCGTGTTCAGAAATTCAGAGTTTGGACTGTGTGTTCTACTCTCAACAAGTGTGTGCTGCGTGTTCACCTTCAACTTGGGTTGTGTGTTCAAATTTCAACAAGTGTGTGTTGCGTGTTCACCTTCAACTTGGGTTGCGTGTTCAGAAATTTAGAGTTTGGGCTGTGTGTTCTACTCTCAACAAGTGTGTGCTGCGTGTTCACCTTCAACTTGGGCAGTGTGTTCAAATTTCAACAAGTGTGTGCTGCGTGTTCACCTTCAACTTGGGCTGCGTGTTCAGAAATTTAGAGTTTGGGCTGTGTGTTCTACTTTCAATAAGTGTGTGCTGCGTGTTCACCTTCAACTTGGGCTGTGTGTTCAAATTTCAACAAGTGGGTGCTGTATGTTCACCTTCAACTTGGGCTGCGTGTTCAGAAATTCAGAGTTTGGGCTGTGTGTTCTACTCTCAACAAGTGTGTGCTGCGTGTTCACCTTCAACTTGGGCTGCGTGTTCCAAAATTCAGAGTTTGGGCTGTGTGTTCTACTCTCGACAAGTGTGTGCTACGTGTTCACCTTCAGATGGGCTGTGTGTTCAGAAATTCAAAGTTTGGGCTGTGTGTTCAACCTTCTGTCAAGTGTGTACTGTGTGTGCACCCTCCATTCAGGCTGTGTGTTCAGAAATTCAAGTGATTGAACTACGTGTTCAAGATGCAAACAGAATACGATGTCATAGACTAAAGCATTCTAAACAAGCGGTGCACTCAAACGAGCGGATAAACATAACATGGAACACATGGAAAATGCAGGTTACATCGCAGAAAATATGAAAGCGAGGAACATACCTCCTGCGCCTGATGGGAGAGGTGGGACTCCGGCTCCCGCAATAAAAGATCCCCGGTGCTCGATCATCGAAATCAGTAAAATGGTAGAAAACTGCCTGGGGGAGTACATGTGTCGGAGGGTCGTACCTCTCGGGTATGAAGGGTCGAACCCTCGAAGGTAGAGCCATGATATCGGGATCATCCCCGGCGCCCGGAGGACCTCCACCGTGAGGAGAATGACCAGCCATTTTAGAAAATCTGCAAAAAGGAGCAAAAATGAGCAAAATGAGCCAAAATTGGAAAAAGTCAACAAAAGTCAACTCTCGGGAAATGAAAAAGTCAACAAAAGTCAACCCCCGAGGAAATCTTCCAAATGTTGAGACAAACTTACCTCAAGTGGTGAAAATGAGAAAAGAAGCACCGAAATCAAAATTTAATCGGTCCAAAGTGACGAAAACTGAAAGATTTCACGAAAACAACTTGTGTGGGGCGTTGGAAAACGCGTATAGAGCTCAGATCTGAAGAGGAAAATGGTCTAGGAAGGTAGAGAAGGTGTTTTCGGAGCTGGAGTTATGAGGGAAAATGCTTTGGCCGAATGGATTTAAAGAAAGAAGAGTGAAAGTACCAAAATGCCCACGCTTTTGGAAAAGTGGCCGGCCAACCACCTTTTCGGGCAGGCCAGCCACCCCTCTCCCTCAACCCTGGCCGGTGGCCTCTCCTTGGGAAGAGAGCTGGCCAGTGGTGTTCCCCAGGTGCCCACCAAGCTCTCTGCAAATTTTGGAGAGGATTGGAGTCCCCGGGACCTAAAAAAGTACAAGAGAAGTGCACTTTCCATCGCGAAATCGCTCTACCGGAACTTCAACTTCAACTTTCGATGCGTTTCTCATCGTTACTCGTCAAAAGTGAGATGTATCCCTTTTGAACATGTTGCGACCCCTCCGGGAGGTAAATCGGAGGTCATGATTGAGTCGCCCTCATCAAAAACTTGCATTTCTTTGCTCGTCGTTTTACGACAAATTCGCATTCGAGTCCACATTTATTCTACATTGTTATGCACGTCACTTGCATTCTCATGCACACCACTCATACTATTGTGCACGTTTCACGGGTGTTGTCATACCCTCATGCTTAACCCACGTTGTCACGCGCATTACTCCTCGCATTGCGATGCACTTTTCTATCGACGCCGTGATTGTCTGCATTCAGTATCGTTTTGAAAATGTGTTGTTAACAATGTTGTGCTCGTTGAGTCTCTCTCTTTTCAGGGCACGATATTGTATGTACGGTTCATTTGAGGCTGGTACGACCAGACGAACCGCGCAGGTATTGTATCTTCTCCATGTGAGACGTGGCGAGAATTAAATAATTCTCTGCATTCTTAACTGCATGAAATGTAGTTATTGCTTTCCATTCTCGCTTAAAACTGTTGCATCTATTGTGAATATGTGCTTCATTACAGCTTGCTGCATTTGCATGATCATTGAGTTACCTTCGGCTTCTTGCATTGCCAGTTGCATTTTGCCCCCCTGCCTACGGGCACATCTCTGTTTGTCTTGTCTATTTGTCTAAGTTTTCGGCCTTGTCAAAAATGGGTCATCCCTGGGCTTTGACATTCACTCCTGTCACTTATGACTTCCGAGTTTTGTCAAAGAGGGGCAACTGTAGACACCCCATTTTTGACCGACCTTAAGACTCAGACGTCACCAGTTGAGTGCTCGATGATATTGCATATCGTGCTCGTTCAGAAGTTTCAGAGTCTCGGCTGCGAGTCTTGCCTCCGGACTTCCGGACTCTTTCGTGCCTTGCCTCGGTTTGCAAACCAGGCTCTATTTTCTCTATTTTCTCTTCCCAAAGGGAGAGAGAGAGGTCTCGTAGATCATCTCTCAGTGGCCGTAGGCTACGTTTCGTGGTCGTAGGCCATTTTTCCCATTTGGGGCCTGGTTTTTAGTTTTTCGGAGCCGACGGCCGTGTGCCTCGGTTCGGGACCGCCTAACCACCTCTGTTTGCTTCGGTTTTTGGCATGCACCTTGTTTCCTCCCTTTTGAGGAACACTGTGGCCCGAGAGACCAACTTCGTGGTCGAACGCCACCTCCGGTGCTTAACAACCTATTTTCGGGGCCCCGGGCCGCGCGTTTCGGTCCCCAAACCTCCATTTTGCATCCGTTTTGGTTCATTTTTGGTGGAGGCCTTATTTTCATTGTTAGGAAGCTTGTATGAGGGTGGGAGGCCAGCAATTGTTCTGAAAAGCCAGCTTTATTTCTTCATCGCTCTCCGTCGCCTGTTTTCCTCACTAAAAAGCTAATGTTGACCACCCCGGGGCCACTTTCTTTAGTCCTAAACCCCATATTTGTGTTGTACACACCTGGGAGGCCACCAATATGTATAGGCCGGCTAGTAATTGTCCTTGACCCTTTTGAACCCCTCTAAAAAGTTGGCTTTTCTCTCTCCTGGTTCACATTTTCTGAGTTTTGACCACATATTTGTGTTGTGCACACATGGGAGGCCACCTTTTTGGGGTGGCCGACCAGCAATTTTGATTAACCCTTTTGACCCCTGGCCGGCCGGCCAGGGGGTGTGGCCGGCCGGCCACCTGAACCTTTTGAACCTGGCCGGCCATGATCCTCTCTCCAAGTGTATTCCAGGTGCGCAATTTGTTTCCCCCCAGATTTTGTATCCGGGGGGGCTGCCTTTTGCGGGGGAAATTTGAATTGGTTTTTCCCCCCCTTTCCTTGGCCTCTCTCCCTATATAACACACACTCCACCTCCATTGTTAAGGGTGAGAAGCTTTTGGGCTGGAATTATACATACATCTCCATATCTCTCTCTCTTTTGGTGCTAAAAGTCAATATTTTCTTGCATATTTGCACTACAACCCATAGCACAACACCTCCACTACTCATTCCAGCACCTTGGAGGCCATTTGCAAAGGTTAAAAGCTCAGAAATTTGGACCAAAAGCTGCTGGAAAGCTTCTCTTCAAGGGTGAGTCCCTATTTCCCCTTTTCTTGCCTTATTTTGCATGATTCGTTAGCCTTTGTTGCTTGCATTTTTGGGCTCCAACCCAAACTAGAAATAGTCATATTTTGAGCCCCTTTTCATGTTTGATCAAGGACTTTTTTCTGTTTGAGGTCTTCTCCTTACCCTTTGTGTTTAAACTCTCTTTTAGGCCTATTTTTGCATGATATTTTAGGCTTATTTGTGAGCTGTTTCAGACTTTGTCATAAACTGTGAAATGTCTTTTTTTGAACCCCTATTCAACTTTGTTGAAGGGCTCTCCTCTATTTGAGGTCAGCTTCTACCACTTGCCTCTTTATCCCTCTTTTATGGCTATTTCTTACATGATTCGTTAGCCCTGTTTGTAAGAATTTTTGGGCATTTTGAGCCCCTCTTCAACTTTGTTGAAGGGCTCTTCACTGTTTGAGGCCAGCTACTGCCTCTTGCTTTTTATCTCTCTTTTAGGGCCTTTTTTTACATCATATTGTAGCCCTACTTGTGAGCTGTTTTGGACTTGGTCATAAACTGTAAAGTGCTTCATTTTGAGCCCCTCTTCAACTTTGTTGAAGGGAATTTCACTGTTTGGGGTCAGCTCCTGTCCCTTGTCTCTACTCTCTCTTTTAGGGCCATTTTTGCATGATAGATTAGCCCTATTTATGTGCATTTTTGAGACTTGTTATAAACTGGAAAAAGGCTTGTTTTGACATCATCTTCATGTTTTATTAAGGGAATTATTTTATTTGAGGTCATATGCTTCCTTGTTTGCTTGATTGTCCCTTATTTTTAGCCTTACACCTAAGCTCTTGTTGCATTCTTGGTTTGGCCTTCTAGCCACTGAAATCCAGTGGATTTTCAGTGGCTGGCACAATATTTTGAGCCTCCAAATCAGAGGGGGGTGACCCCCTCTCACCTTAACTTGTTTGGTGGTCATTTTTGGCCTTCCAAAGAGACCCTATCTTGCATCACTTTCCAGGGTCAATTTGGTGAGTTTTAGGACCATCATATTTGATTTTCATGGTTTTTTATACCATGCTAAATGTCTATCTTGCATGTGCTTAATAACTCCTCGCATGGCCCTCTAAAGTAACTCATCATTTTTGCATGTGTTGGCTTCATTTCAGTGGTTATTTGGGCCTATTTTCACATGTTTTGTTCACTGATTTTTGATGGTTTGGTGAGATTCCATATGCTTCACACACTTGCCATGTAAACCATGTTTGCTAGTCAAAGTTGCATGCTACTTTAGTCCATCTTGCTAGCACTTTTTGGCCATGCTTTGAACTAGAAATCTTTATTTTTTGGGATTGCCTTGGCTCTGTCTTTATACTTCATGATCAAATAATGCATGTTTTGTATAGATATAAGTAATTGCATATGCCTAGTCTTGAGTTTCGGGGTTCATTCCATGCATCGGGTGCCATTTTTCCATGTTTCGGGGCTGTTTAGCATCATGTTTCAGTGCTGAAATTCACATGCTTGTATGCCATCTTGCATCCCTTGCCATGCCTTGTTAGAGTTGCATGTTGTGCCTTAGGATCGGTCCCCGGTTTGCGTGCATGTGTGCACGCATTTCGATAGTCCCATTTTCACCTAATGGCTACTGATGTGAGTGTGGCTGAGATTCACTCATGTTAGTGTAAGTCCATTATGCATTGTGTATGCCATTTCATTTCATAGCATTGTGTATGCTAGGTTGTATGTTAGAGCATTGTGTATGCCTCGTTACATCATGCATTGTGTATGCCATCTCATAGCATTGCGTATGCTAGGTTGCATATTAGGATTGCATTCATGCATGTCATGCATATTGCATAGTGCTTGGGATAGGAGTTAGCCCAAGCACGGGAAGTGAGGGACGTTTCGTACTACGAGTGACGGAACGTGTGTCAATTCCCAGTCGCCGACACTCCGGGTTACCCACGATGGAGTTTAGGTCTTGTTGTGTTTTCATGTGCATTCATTTCATATTGAGACGTGCAATTCGACTCCTCAGCCATCATGCATCGAGATGCGTGATTGGTGGCACGAGGATCGAGGACTACACTCCCTGAAGGGTAGTCGTGCATACATATGTGAAAATACTTTGTCATGCCCCTTTCTTGCTCTTTGTTACAGCAAATCAGAAATTGGCAAT
This sequence comes from Camellia sinensis, assembly GCF_055761805.1. Lineage (NCBI taxonomy): Eukaryota > Viridiplantae > Streptophyta > Magnoliopsida > Ericales > Theaceae > Camellia > Camellia sinensis. Next base: position 172,670,360 of record NC_138962.1, on the reverse strand, counting down.
CTTTTGGAGCTTCATGCAATACTCCGGGCCCAATTATAAACAGAGGCTAATTGGGGCATCGCAATGGATTTCTGCGCAAAGGCGACTTGAGCATGCATCATCCACCATTTGGAACAGAGCCGAGGCAGTCCATAGATTTGCGCACCAATTTATTGCTTTCCTAGTTAAATTTGTCAATCAATTAGAATTCTGTATTTATTCGGGACTGTATTATTTATTCATTTGGGACAGTATTATTTATTCGGACCCTCTGCGCGAGGGCAATGTTGTAATAAGTGTGCGTGCGTGTGATGTATGTCTTCCAACCCCATGTCTTTCTCCCTTTTATTTACCTTCTTATGATGGTTAGGTTAGGGCATGTTTCAATTAGCATACAGTATGATAGCATGTTTGCATTCATTCATCTGTATTGCATGCACCGGGCTCAGCGCATCATACTAACTGCATTTGTATCTCAATTCCAAGTTGAATACATGTTAGTTGTAGCATTTCACATGCCATCTTTAGAATAGCCGAGCCTATCTTAGTTGCATTTTGCATGTGTTGCATTAGGCATTTCTGTATAGTTAGGATCATGCATGGATTTCTAACATAGCTTTTGTTTTGGCTTGGAGTACTCGGTAAGTGTTTATGCTTTAGCATCCTTGCATGTGTGTGAGTGACTGCCATGATAGCATGCTTACCATGAGGCTATATGCTTATGTGATATAACTGCCTGAATGCCTGTGGGTGAAGGTTAGATTATTTGAATTGGAATAAATGCATTGACTGTGAGTTTTAAGCCCACTAGATAAGTAGCAAAATCATGTTTTTTTTCTAAGCCCACCCGAGGGTGGAAAATCCACGTCTTAGCCTACTTGCGGGTAGCACCGTCAAACCACTTTAAAAAATAAACATGAAATGTTTTGTTCCAATTCAGACGATCCAGTCTATACTTGTATACTGTGCGCATCACATAGTAAATCTAGGCTAATAACCAGAATAAGAACGCATAAAGTTTTCAAAACTATATATCATGGTTAGTAGAGGCCGATCTTTGATCGGGCGAGCGGGGGTGCTCACGAAGTGACCTTCCCCAATCGTACCCAAGTTCCCGAGCCAAGACAACTTTGGTGATGACGGACACGTGGCCTTAGGCAACGAGTCAAGGTTTCCTAAATTTCCCCAAAGTAAAATATTTAGGTGGCGACTCTGTATCTGGCAAAGTAGTCCATGTTTGGCACTTCTTTCAAAAAATCTATTTTCTCAAAACGATTTGCCGAATTTAGACTCTTTGGTTCAGATTTAGATCCGTGACAATTTGAGAGTCCGAACTTGTAGTGACCCCAAATAAACAGAATGGGACTCATCCTCCCGGGACGTTCGGGGACGTCTACAACGTCGTAGACACACGCGATCGCCCACTCACCTTCTTCCTTCCGCCGCGCATGGGGCGCGTCTACGCGAGTGATCTGTCTCGCCGACTCGTCTTCACAGCGCGTGTGCCGCGTGATGAGACTGACCATCACGCGTCATCTTCAGGGGGCACGTAAAGGCGCGTCCTTGCTCTTCTGGTGGTCTGCTTTGCATTTTTGGACTCCTGTCGTCAAGCCCTTGCTTCTGGTATGCTCAAAACCTGATTTGGAGCAACTTGATTTCTGGGCAGTTTCGAAAATCACACTGTTTTTGTTCCGAAATGCCACCGACGAGGCTCTGATACCACTTGTTGGGATCGGGGATCCCGCCCAAGACCTTATAGAAATCATACCAAGCAGAAAAACACACCCACACTCAAGGACACACCATATTTAACGTGGTTCGGCCTCAAAGCCTACGTCCACAGGAGAGTAACCGGTTATCACTATAATAATTGACAGATTATAGAAAGATTACAATAGAGGAGGAGCTCACACTCTCCTCACTCAGCCACTCACCCGTCTCCCTCGCTCACACCGAGAGAGATGGTCTCTCCGCCTCATATCTCTTACTCTCTTTGTTGTTCTCTCTCACGGTTCTCACTCTCTTCCCATCTCTCATCTTCTCCATTTATACACATAATGGTAGGTGAGAGAGTCTTCCATGTGAGCTGGCTGCCTACCCTTTTCTTCTCCTTGCGATGGCCGTCCACCTTTGCGGCTTGTCGGTTGGCAGCCTTCCTTGACATGCTGCAGCTGTCATTACATGGAGAAGAAAATCACCCCTCACATGGGGTGATATCAACAGTAGAAACCCTAATTGTCCATTATCAAAGTGAAATTAATAAAAATAAAGTTACTCTCTTTCTTATTCCATTTGTGGTAACATTCAAGGTGCCCAATTGTCCACCTGTATGTAGATTTGTTTACTTCACTATTGTACACCATTTGTTTAGGCTAGGCTAGTATAGCATAAATAGTAATGATAGGGTGACAACACTTGCATTTTAGTATCATTTGATATGGTAATTTACATGACACTATCACATTGATAGATGAGCTTTATTTTTTATGTATATTCCACTTTGCAAGTGATATAGTGTCATGTAAAACAGTTACGAATATGATATGATGCTTAAATGTGGTATTAAAATGTGATCACACTAGCATTACTCTGGCATAAAAACATGTGAATCTTGTTGGAAGTTTTAATTTTCTTTTGGATCTCAAAATGAAAAGTTGGAAGCAGAGAGGTGCTCAAAGTTTCTTCAAATCAAAAGAAGTAGTTAACTTTTCATGCTTTATATGTAATTACTTTTATCCTCTTCATTTTGGAGTAAGTAGGTTATTCTGAATTTGGTGGATCAAAATATTCTTACGTTGGGCATAGAAGCATAGTGTGAGATGGTGTTTACAAAATGTTGTCTTTCTAATTTGTGGGACAATTTGATGGATTTTATATAGTCTATTGATTTTCTTTTTGAGCTAGTGAAATGGATTTCTATTAAGTAGATTATTTTAGTAAAGATGCTTGAAGCTCATATATTTCACAAGAGAAAAGTTAGGGATCATGAAATTTTTTTCATTAAAATGGTCATGAAAAATTTATGATCCTTTGATTACCTTGATTAGTGTGGTGTGCTTTATTCTAAGTATAATCCAAGGGTCACAAAACTTTCATGATTATTTTCATAAAAGGTTTTTCATGATACCTAGCATTGTTGATTTCACAACTAGGAAAAAAAGAAGAAAGAAGTAACATAGCATATAGCTTTTTGTGGAGCTACTTTGCGGTGGTCATGTATCTTTTACCAGTAATTCTTGAGACACTAACAAATATAACAATGAATGCATATAGTTTGCACATGGGTCTTACCACTTGACATGGAGCCTGCTTAATATTGTGTCTAATTGATATATTTGTTGATTTTTTATTAGTGCTTTTAATATTATTGATCTTGTACATTAAATAAAAAAATAAAAAATAAAAAAGTGTTAATAACTTGAAAGTCTTATTTGTAGGACTTCTTTGAGGATATATAAGTCCATGACAAAAATTTAACTTAACAAATCTTGTTTTTAATTTCTTTAAATTTGTTGGACAAGTTTTAGCCTTCCAAACATTTCTTTTCTCGATGCAAAAGTTTTCAAATCTCAATTCAAAATTCGCAACAACCAAATGAATTGAAATGACAATGCAACATATATCAATGCATTGTAATATTTTTTTATTTTTTATTTTTTTATTTTTATCCATTTTCAATTTCTTCCACACAATCTTTCATTGGGATCACAATTTCTATACGTCTATTCAACATAACACCATAATTCAATCTCAAGAGATAGTACAACAATATCAATAATCATGTATTTCCCACATACCAAACATCATTTTCCAAGTTTGGTTTTCCAAGGCGAACCAACTAGAAAACTCAATTTAATCATTTCTCAATTTTCCATGGAATCTGCTCGTTATGCATAATCATAGGAATTTCTCAATCACACATTCATCATAATATTTGTCAAGTATCAATTTCATAACATCACAACATTTCTCAAAAAATTCCCAAATTTCTAGAGTTTCCACAAACTAGGTCTCCTAATTTCGAAAGAGTTTTTCCAAGACAACACTCCTCTTCAACAATATAGCTCAAAATCTCAAAAGTTTTTAGAAAAACATTGTAAAAACCCACTTTTAAAATCATCTACAACTCATGAGCCAAAACCAAGTTTAATACAACAAGATAGAGTTCCAAAAATCAACACAACTTGCAAAAATGTATATATAACTCAAAGAAAATCCCTACCTCAAGTTCTTGAAGGAAAGAGAAAAGAAAGCCCCAAAATCAGTGGTGTTGAAACCCGATTTCCACCGCACACAACGTAGCCTTCAAAAATGTAATGCCCTAAAAAATAATATATAAACCCAACATTCAAAATATCCATAGATATGCCACTCTTGGGTGGCTATGCAAGCAACATCACTAATGGATTTCCTACTAAGGGCATCGGCCACAACATTGGCCTTTCCCGGATGGTAATGCAACCGAAGTCGTAATCCTCAATATACTTCATCCACCTCCTCTGCCTCAAGTTCAAGTCTTTCTGTGTAAATAGATACTCCAGACTCTTAAGATCTGAGAACACCTCAAATCTCTCACCATCAAGGTAGTGCCTCCAATTCTTCAAGGCAAAAATCACAGCTGCTAACTTTAGGTCATGTGTAGGGTAATTCGTCTCGTGTATTTTCAACTGCCGCGAGCCATAGGCTACCACTTTCCCTTCTTGCATCAACACACAACCCAAACCTCTCGTGAAACATCACAATAAATCGCATAACCCAACCCTCTCTCTGCAATAATCAAAACCGGAGTGGTGGTAAGTCTAACTTTCAACTCTTTGAACGACTTTTCATAAGTTTCACTCCATACAAATTTGACCCCTTTCCGCGTCAATCTAGTCAATGGTGAGGCTAGCCTAGAGAAATCTTTCACAAACCGGCGGTAATACCTAGCTAATCCCAGAAAATTGCGGATCTCAAAAATACTTTTAGGTTGTGCCTAATCTTGCACTGCCTCTATCTTAGATGTATCAATAAACACCCCTTCTCTGGAAACTACATGGCCTAAGAATTTAACCTCTCTTAGCCAGAACTCACTCTTCCCAAACTTGGCATATAACTTATGGGCTCTAAGCAACTCAAGCACCACTCTCAAGTGTTCCTCGTGCTCCTCCTCAGTAGGTGAATAAATCAGAATGTCGTCCACAAATACGACCACGAAGTAATCTAAGAACTCCCGGAATATCCGGTTCATCAAGTCCATAAATACTGCCGGTGCATTGGTGAGCCCAAAAGGCATAACCAGAAACTCATAATGGTCATACCGCGTACGGAATGTCGTCTTCGGGATATCCTCCTCTCTGACCCTCAACTGATGGTAACCCAATCTCAATTCTATCTTAGAGAAACAACGGAACCCTTTCAACTGGACAAACAGATCATCTATACGGGACATAGGGTACTTGTTCTTAACCGTAGCTCGATCCAATTTCCGATAATCAATACAAAGTCTCAAAGCCTAATCTTTCTTTTTAGCAAAGAGGGCCAATGCTCCCCACGGCAAAGTACTAGGGCGAATGAAGCCCTTATCTAACAACTCCTGGAGTTGAATCTTCAACTCACTCAACTCGGCTGGAGCAAAACGGTAAGGTGCCATAGAAATCGATGCCGTGCCAGGCACTAAATCAATAGAGAACTCAATCTCTCGATGAGGTGGTAAACTAACAAGGTCCTCGGGAAAGACGTCCAAGTACTCACAAACCATCTCGGCAACTCAGTCCAGGTCTCATCACACTCACTACTCATACAGCTAGCGAGAAGGCAACTAAGCTCACTCCGCCCTCGCGGATCATACACTAGTGGCGAAACTCTACCAACCCGATCCCCCAAGAAATGAAAACAGTCCCCGCTCAAGGTACATATAGTAACCCTCTCGCGGTAGCAATCAATAACAGCCCGGTACGACAATAACTAGTCCATACCCAAAATCACATCAAAACCCGACATAGCCATAACTACAAAAGAAAAATGAAGCCGGCGGTCAACGACCTCAATATCACAACCCCTACACCCCTGCTTCAAAATCAATTCTCCCCTAACGGGTGATACAACACAAATGGGAGAGGCTAACTGCGCCAACTCCAACCCCAAAACAGATGCAAATACAGTAGATATAAAGGAATGGGATGCACCCGTATCAATCAACACACTAGCAACTGAGTTGCAAAACAGAAAGGTACCTCTCACAACAGATGGAATCAGTACAAGATCCTGCGCGATAACAGGATACACACGCCCTGAAGGTCTCTGATATACCTGCTCACCTCTCAGAGCATAAGACTGCTACACCGACTGAGACGAAGAGGTCCCCTGCTTGGCCCTTGAGGCCTGAACTGATTAAGCTGGTTGATGGCTCTGAGTCTGCCTCGAACCAGTTGCACCAGATGTGCCACTTAACTGCGGGCAAAACCTCTTCAGGTGCCCCGCCTGACCACACTGGTAACAAGAGAGCGGCTGGCCTCTGCCTTGGCTCTGGCCCTGAGGACGAGTCAAAGATGAAGCTGCTCTCTGCCCTCCTTCTCTTTGCGGGCAAGTTGGAGACTTGTGGCCTAGCTGACCACATTTGTAACAAGTAAAGTCTCCCTGACTGCCTCTCCCAGAGCCTGAACTCGGCACTAGAAAGGTAGATCTCACAAAAACACCCTGGGACTGCTGAGGGTTAGAACCCCTCTGCCTCTTACCATCCCCCTGGCCATCTTGACTTCTTTTGGAGCCCCTCTGTGCCTCCTCCTCCGCCTCCATAATGGTCTCGAGATGAGCTGCATCATCTACAAGACGCCCATACTCCCGAGTCATAGACCCAGCAACCCTAAGCTTGAGCCCAGTCCTCAACTTCTTTTTGAACTCAAGACAACGGCGTTCCTCAGAGGCCATTAGCTCAGGTGCAAACCTAGATAAACTGGTAAATGCGGCCTCAAACTCTGCCACTGGCGCACTCAGCTGCTTAAGCTGACAGAACTGATCCCTCAACTTCTTCCTAACTGTAACGCCCCAACCCTTCACACGTCATTGATATTGTTCGCTTTGGGCCATGCCCGCATGGATTTGTTCTTCCCAGTGGCTTACCCATCCTAGAACCATTCCAGCCTAAGCACGCTTAACTGGGGAGTTCTAATAACGATTTCACCACTTGGGAAAAGGCCTCGATGCTATATAAGGGTTCAGGTTTTTACTTTTATAGCCCAAGAACTCCCCCTCCATTCTCGATGTGGGACACCAGGGCCTTATAATCCACCTCCATAAGGCTGCACATCCCCGTGCAGTAGCCTACCAGCTCGCAAGCCCGCCCGCGTGCACCGAGAGACGCCAAGGGCCCACAATCGGTACTCCGGAGAGTCGGGTTTGATACAATTTGTAACGCCCCGACCCTTCACACGTCATCGATATTGTCCGCTTTGGGCCATGCCCGCACGGATTTGTTCTTCCCAGTGGGTCACCCATCCTAGAACTACTCCAGCCTAAGCACGCTTAACTGGGGAGTTCTAATAGGGATTTCACCACTTGGGAAAAGGCCTCGATGCTATATAGGGGTCCAGGCTTTTACTTTTATAGCCCAAGAACTCCCCCTCCATTCCCGATGTGGGACACCGGGGCCTTACAATGCCCCGACCCTTTACACGTCATCGATATTGTCCGCTTTGGGCCATGCCCGCACGGATTTATTCTTCCCAGTGGGTCACCCATCCTAGAACTACTCCAGCCTAAGCACGCTTAACTGGGGAGTTCTAATAGGGATTTCACCACTTGGAAAAGGCCTCTATGCTATATAAGGGTCCAGGTTTTTACTTTTATAGCCCAGGAACTCCCACTCCATTCCCGATGTGGGACACTAGGGCCTTACACTAACAGTGGAAGGCAAAAACTTCTCCTGGATGGCACCAACGAAAGCCTCCCAAGTCCCACCAATACGGCCTCGAACAAACTTCCACTACTGACCCGCATCTCCCTTCAGCTGGAAGGACGCCAAGGTCACCCTCAAGGCTCCGTCTTCGATACCTAGCATCTCAAACGTCTTCATCATCTGCTCAAGCCACCCATCAACCTTAAGTGGCTCTTTCGGATCCCCTGAAACTCATCCGAATTGGTCCGGAAAAACTCCCTCTTCAGAAAAGAAGGCCCTGCCTCAGTAACATGGGCTTGGACTTGATTCTCAGCTCTGAGAATGTCCAAGGATTCCCTCAATGCTCCTGCCATCTCGCGGGCTAAGGCGCCCATGGCCTGCTGACCTACTGGCTCGACCACATTAGCCTGACCAACACCCTCCTGCTGCGCCGGAATTTCATCCGGTATAGGCATCTCCTGCCTTCTAGGCCTACCACGCCTACCACCACATCCTCGTCTTGACATCCTAATAAAGGTAACAAAGACGTTAGCACATTCACAAATGTGCCGAAGCTATTTCACTCGCGTTCTAATGCATTGGACAACAGTAATTCATTCCACGTAAGCACATAATCATATAAGCACTCACGAATTTCATTTCCGAATAATGACAGTCCCGCGGCATTGCTAAAGTTCTGGTTAGAAACAGCATTGATCAAGTGCTTTTCCAACAAGACTCCTAGAAACCCAAGGATCCAATCAACATCCTAGAAACTAAACTCCATACCCATATAGCCACATAAACATGCTATCAAATAAATGAATAACATTACACATAAGTCTCTAATAAGTGAGACAAACCCATTGTGGTACTAACCACTTCCCACGTACCCAAAGTATTCAAACCCGGTACGCTTTGATACCAAGTTGTAACGCCCTCAAAAATAATACAAAAACCCAACATTCAAGATATCCATAGACATATGAGAATAAAGCATATTTCCATTTATCAGAGTGTTCACTACAAAAGTATTACATGTTGACAACAAAAGTAAATGCCCTACGGGCTTACAACTTTCCAAGCCAACACTTGATTACAAAAAGAGAGTACTAACTCAAATACACATTAAGCCCTTGGCTTGAACTTACATGTAATACCGAAAGAAAACAACAAAAAGTGCAATCAGCCTCAAGCCTCCCAAGCTATGTCCTTGGAGGTGGCATATCACCTGAACCTGAAAATGATGTCCCATATAGGATGAGCCAAAGCCCAATAGAGATATACTAAACCAAATATGAGAAATAACTAAAACATTAGCATTCGATAGATGATTAATACTTGCAAGCTAACTTACAACACTTTCCAGTTCCATGACAAATACGTTCACGTTTCATTACACCTTCCTTTACTTCCAATTCAAATTTATAAACATGGCTCATTATCTAGCCAAACAAGTAAATGAGACTACAACTCATATCAAAAACATTTCCAACACTTCAATTATCAATGGAGTTCATCCCCTATCTCCTCCCAAACAGGTTTGAGAGTACATCCCCTATCTTCTCTCAAACCATGGAGTACATCCCCTATCTCCTCCCAAACAATATACATATGCAATGTATTTAAACAGTTCATCATATACAATGATCAATCCAGGTACATATTCAATGTGGCACTTTAACCGTCATATTCAATGACATAACACATTTGATTAGTTTTAGTTTTCCCTAATCAACATATAGTGTCTACAACAATCAAGACTATCCTCCACCGATATCCCAAAGCAGTTATCTCTAAACAGATAATAAATTCATCAAACAGATAAAATAACAACATTCTCATAGGTGAGTGATTAACTAATCCAACTACACCATTCAATCCCACAACTTTCCAATTTCATGACTTTCAACTCAATTTTACATTTTCCCAAATTAATTATTCAACATAATTAGGGCATTTCCCCCCTTTTTCAAATATTAACCCTAAGGTTCAATTTCATCAATTTAACAACAGCTCTTCCATTTTCTAAGGTCTCACATACACATGGGTTTAACATTTGAAAATCCCCTTTTTATAACCTCAAATCAAACCCTAACTTTCCCAAAATTACCAAACAACACCATCTAATCAAAATGACTAAAATTTATGTCAAAACTCATAGAGAGGATTAGGTTATCCCTACCTCAAGAGAAGAGACCAAATGGAGAAGATGAAGAAAACTCGAAGTGCTCCAAATCCACGATTTTTCAGATTAAAGTGAAGCCCACGTCACCCTCTATGTTTCTTACGAAGAGATTAGGATAGAAACACTCTAGAAGTAGATGAAATCTTAGAGAGAGAGTGTGTATGTAGAGAGAGAGAGCAGTTGGGGCTAGGGTTTATGTAAAAAAGATTATGAAAAAGTGAAGTTTAACCCGCTGCTGCCAACTGATATATTCAAGGCTCGCTCGAGCGAAGGAGTGGTCGCTCGAGCGACCAGACACAAAGAAACCTTGCTCGAGCGCAGAAAGCCTCGCTCGAGCCAACAATTCGAAACTTCAGGTCTGCAACCCAGAAGCACGCTCGAGCGAAGAAAAGCTCGCTCGAGCAAAGAAACCCAAAACATAGTCCTCACTCGCTTGAGGGAAGTAAAGCTCGCTCGAGCCAAGAAATGCAACCTTCAGGTCCAGAACCAGACGTAGACGCAAGCTCGAGCGCAAGACTTCTTGCTTGAGCCAGCAGACACACCACTCAACTCTCGCTCGGGCGAAGGAACCCTGGCTCGAGTGAAAGAACTAAAACACAGAGCTCGCTCGAGCGACAAAAGTCTCGCTCGAGAGAAGACACCAAAATCTGGGCAACAACCATTTGTTTCAAACACACCCAACCTGTTACAAACCTGCCCAACACATCCTAAAACTCAAATATAAGGAATTAAAGGACAGAAATGAAATATATACAACAACCGACATCTACGGAAACGAATCCGGAATACAACAACCAATTAAGGGAAAACCGGGATCGCTATAGAAAAGTTCTTCAACTTTGATAAAGAAACTAGGGTCAAAACTTAATTGGATTTGGAGAAATCAAGGATTTGATGAAGTTTGGTGAAGAAAAAGTAGAGAGAAGGAGGAGAAAATGTGTTTTTATAGAAAAATAGATGAGAGAAAAGTGATACACACTCATCCGAAAGAGAAGAAGAGGAAAACAAATTCGGACTCAGCCTTTCCCGCACGTGCGTGCCTTCTACAGCACGTGCGGCACGCCCTTCACCGTATGTGTAGCTTCCTCTCTCGCACGTGCGGCCCACTCCCCATACCTGCAATTTCACATGTGATTAAAGCAACCTTGAACCTCAAACAACCCTCCTCACCGCATGTACGGCCTCACCTTCCGCACATGCGGCCCCTATACCGCACATGTGGCCCAATCCCCTGCACCTGCAGTTCTGCCTCCCAGACAGAAATTTCTCCAGCTAAACTCGAGACATCCTAGATCCAACCTCACGCCTTCCGAAACAAGTGAAATTCAACTCAGGAATAAAATAAGACGAAAATTTGGAAAAGGTTTTCAAATACAGTGAACCCACACAGTCAACAAGGCCTCAAATCAATTCCTAACACTCTTAATACAAGGAAGATAAACACAATCAAAGGACAAGGAGGCGGGTTAAATACTCAGGCATCACAGTTGTACTTAGGCATATAACAGTTTTTTCAAAACTATAAAAAGAAAACATTATTTTTAATTTATTTTTTTTAAAACTATTAAATGTGTTAATCAATTATTTAATTATTTATCTTTAATATGTGCAGCTTCTTTGTTCCTTTATGGTACTTCTCTCTCTACTCCATTCTGAGTTCATATGTTTTTAGAAAGAAAAAAAAAATTATATGTAATTTAAAATTTTGAATCTTTTTATATAGGAAGCTAACAAATAAAATTTGGAATTTAAAATATAGCTATACAAAATCATGTCCTTTTAAATATAGCTATATTTATAATTAATTTTAACCTATCTATTACCTATCCTTATTTATATTATTATATAAATAAAAATGTCATACAATAATTGAAGTTGAAAGTCCTAATCTATTTTTTTTTCAAAATTTAAAATTGTTAAAATGCATATGTTGCAATATCATTAATTTCTTCCTTTTTATAAATTTTATTAAGGGTAAATTATGCAAATAGTCCTTGTAGTTTACACGATGTATCAATTTGGTCCTTATAGTTTCAATTTGCTCGATTTTGCCCTTTAATTTAACGGATTGTGTCATTTTAGTCCAATAAATAACGGTTGTTAAGTTAATTTAACAGAAGGTCAAACAATATGTCAATTTGGTCCCTGTACTTTATACGATGTGTCAATTTGGTCCTTGTAGTTTCAATTTTCTCGATTTTGATAGGTACTAAATTGACACATTGTGAAAAATACAGGGACCAAATTGACACATTGGTTGACTTTCGGTTAAATTAACTTAGCAACCGTTATTTATTGGACTAAAATGACACAATCCGTTAAATTAAGGGGCAAAATCAAGCAAATTAAAACTACAGGGACCAAATTGATACATCGTGTAAACTATAAGGACTATTTGCATAATTTTTCCATTTATTTTAAATCTTATGAGATTTGTTCAATGACTAATATTTAATTTTTGTAAAAAAATTTCAATATATTCGTTCCAAAAGTTAATATAGCAAGTCTACAAAATCATATTTTCAAACTCAAAATTATTAAGATTTTTATTTATTTTTGTTTTTGTTTTAAATAAGCATGTTAAAGTATAAATAGTTAAAATTATATTTATCAATAAATATACCATTAGTTTTAATTGTAATCATATCTTTTTTTTTTTTTTTTTTGAGTAGCAAAAGGCCATATGTTGATGAAGAAACCATAAGACATGAGAGCACCCAGAGGATAAGCAAAAGTCAAGAATTGCCTAAGGGGATGCCCAGACAAATGCAGTGAACCTCAGGTTGATGAGAGAGCAACCAAAGAAAGAAAACCAGTCCAACGACAAAGCAATAAAAAGAAAACAGATACAGAGCTAGCCTTGGATACAATGTCTAACAGCTGAGCGAAAAAGGAATCTTCTTGGGCGTAGCCTTCAACCAGATAGCAAGCCTGGTGACAATGAGCTCTTGCAGCTCCTGCAGATTTGGTGGAGGAGCTTGAAAGAGACAATCATTCCTATGTTTCCAGATCGACTAGAGAGTTACCAGAGGAATGGCACACCAAATTCGACGTTCAGGCTTTCTGCAGTCATAACCTGACCACCATAGCAACAAATTTGGAACAGAATCTGGGACAACCCAAGTAGTCCCCCACCACTGTAACAGCCCAGTCCAGACTCTCCACACCAGAGGGCAAAAGATTAGCACATGTTCTATTGATTCCTGCTGAGCTTTGCAAAAGATGCACGTGGTAGAAGCAGACCCATCCAAGATACCAATTCGCTGAAGGAAGACAGAGGTTTTGAACTTATGTTTCCATGCAAGCCAACTGAAGAATTGCACTTTGGGTGGGAGTTGCTTGTTCTACACCAAACGAATATAGTTATCAGAAACTCCATGATCAAGGTTGGTGTGATTATAGAAACCCGAGACAAGAGACTGCCCTGCTTTAGCTTCTAACCATACTGCACTATCTTGGACTTCCGAGTTTAGTGTGGGAGTTAGAGATAAGATACCAGTGAGTCTAAGACGCTCATTCTTCTCCCAATCAAAGAGAGGTCTCCTAAAGGTGAATAACCAATGCTCAGTAGGGCCAGAGACATGTACAAAGTCCTTAAGTAACCTTTCCTTATTAAGTGACAGTCTAAAGACCCGAGGAAACTCATCTTTCAGACAAACATCTCTGCACCAATTATCATACCAAAAGCTGATTCGATAACCATTACCCATCTTTAATTGGAGGTTATTAGCAAAGAATTGTAGGAATGACTCATTCAACTCCACTGCTGACACAATACCACTCCAAATGTTTGAAAATTTGATGCTTAGGCTGAGGTTTGGAAACCATCTCCCACCAAGGAATTTGTATTTCCTGCAGATGATTATCTTCCATAATTAGTCATTTTCAGATGCAAACCTCCACCACCACTTTAGGAGTAGGCACACGTTTACATCCCTAACTCTTCTGATGCCCAGACCACCCTACTTTATACTCTTAGTTACCTCTGACCATTTCACTAAGTGGATTTTTCACCTTAAATTTGAGCCTCCCCATAAGAACGAGGCTTGAATTTTATCTAGCTCCTTAGCAACTCCTTCAGACAGCCTATATAGAGACAAGAAGTATACAGGTAAGCTTGATAATATTGCTTTCACCAAGATTAATCGACCTGCAAAAGAGAGAAGCCTCATTTTCCAACCAGCAAGTCTCAACTTAAACTTATCAACAACAAGTTGCCATGTTTTCTTTCTCATTGGATTAGCACCCGAAGGCAATCCTAGATACTTCATTGGAAGAGTTTGGGTCTTACAATTCAACAGGGATACAAAAATAGCAAGTTCAGAGTTAGAGGTACCAACACCACAAACCACACTTTTGTGGTAGTTAATTTTGAGGCCTAAAGCCACTGCAAAACACCTGAGTAGTCTTTTCAAAGTAAGGACTTCTAACAACTCAGCTTCACAAAACAGTAGTGAATCATCTGCAAATTGTAGGTGGGAGAGTTGCACTTGGTTGAGTCCAATAAATACCCCTTTTAGCAAATTCAACTCCATAGCTCTCTGAAGCAGTATGTTAAGAGACTTAACAACCAAGTTAAATAGAAATGGTGATAAAGGATTACCTTGCCTGAGACCTTTTTGAGGGCTGAACTCCTTGGTTGGTGAGCCATTAATAAGTACTGAAATTCTTGCAGTGGAGACGCATTCCCGCATCCATGAGATCCATTTTTGGCCAAACCCAAAGTTTGCGAGCATTGAGAATAGAAAATTCCAATTGATGGAATCAAAAGCCTTTTCAAAGTCTAATTTAAAGAGCAACCCTGCTTTCTTGGATTTATGGCAGCCATCCACAACTTCATTTGCAATCAAAACTCCATCAAGAATGTTTCTACCACCCAGAAAAGCTGATTGTGAGTCCCCAATTACCATAGGCATGACTTGTTTAAGTCTAACTGTGAGGACTTTTGAGAGAATTTTGTAAGCAGAGCCAATCAGACAAATAGGTCTGTATTCATTAAGTGACACAACTTTTTCCTTTTTTGGGATGAGAGTAATGAAAGAACTGTTTAAACCTGCAGCCAATTTGCTATTAACATAGAAGTCTTTCATGAATTTAAGAATATCATCTTTGAGTACCTTCCAAAATTTCTAAAAGAACATCTGTAGACACCCCATTTTTGACCGACCTTAAGACTCAGACATCACCGATTGAGCATTTGGTGATGTTGCATATCGTGCTCATTCAGAAGTTTCAGAGTCTCGGCCCCGAGCCTTGCCTTCGGACTTCCGGACTCTTTCATACTTTGCCTCGGTTTGCGAACCAGGCTCGGTTTTCTCTGTTTCTCTTCCCGAAGGGAGGGAGAGGTCTCGTAGATCATCTCTCAGTGGCCGTATGCCATTTTGCCCGTTTGGAGTCCGGTTTCTAGTTTTTCGGAGTCGTTGGCCGTGTGCCTCAGTTCGGGACCGCTTAACCACCTCCGTTTGCTCCAGTTTTGGCATGCATCTTATTTGCTCCCTTTTGACGGACACTGTGGCTCTAGAAGCCGACTTCGTGGTCGAACACCACTCCCGGTGCTTAACAGCCAGTTTTCGGGGCCTCAGGCTGCGCGTTTCAGCCCTCGAACCCTCATCTTGCATCGGTTTTGGTTCGTTTTTGGCAGGGACCTCTGTTTCAATGGTAAGAAGGTCGTAGAAGGGTGGGAGGCCAGTAATTGTTCTGTCAGCCAACTTTATCCCTTCATCGCCCTCCGTCGCCCGCTTTTCCTCACTTCAAAGCCAATGTTGACCACCTTTGGGCCATTTTCTTGCACCCTAAACCCCATATTTGTGATGTACACATCTGGGAGGCCACCAATATTTGGTGGGCGGCCAGTAATTGTTGTTGAACCTTTTGAACCCCTTTGAAAATTGGGTTGTTCTCTCTCCTGGTTTATTGTCTCCAGTTTTTGACCACTTGATTGTGTTGTGCACACATCAGAGGCTACCTTTTTGACATGGCCGGCCACTAATTCTCATTGAACCTTTTGACCCTTGGTCGGCCGGCCATGGGAAGTAGCCGGCCGGCCACCTAAACCCTAGATAGCTGGCCGGTCATGATCCTTGCACCCTGTTCCTTACA
Organism: Camellia sinensis; assembly: GCF_055761805.1. Taxonomy (NCBI): domain Eukaryota; kingdom Viridiplantae; phylum Streptophyta; class Magnoliopsida; order Ericales; family Theaceae; genus Camellia; species Camellia sinensis. The sequence continues at coordinate 172,654,239 of NC_138962.1, read as the reverse complement.
GCTGTATATTCTGTTTCCCCCCAGATTGTGTATCCGGGGGGGTGCATTTTTGGAGGGAAACTTGGATTGTTTTCCCTCCATTTTTCCCCCATTTTCCCCCCTTTTTGTCTATATAACAGCAGCCCCAGCTCTGTTATTAGGGTTACTGTAACAGCGCCCGGGGAGGGGCCTCGCGCTACAGTTCGGACTCTCGATTTGTGTCACGGTTCTTAATCTGAACCAAAGAGTCCAAATCTGGCAAATCGTTTTGAGAAACTGATTTTTTGAAAAAGTAGTGCCAAACATGGACTGCTTTGCCAGATACAGAGTCGCCACCTAAATATTTTAAAATGGGGGAATTTAGGAAACCCTGACTCGGTGCCGAAGGCCACATGTCCGTCATCACCGGAGTTGTCTCGGCTCGGGAGCTTGGGTACGATCGGGGAAGGTCAGCTATGAGCACCCCCTTTCGCCCGGTCCGAAGACCGGCCTCTACTAACCGTGATATCTGATTTTGAAAACTTTATGTGTTCTTATTCCGGTTATTAGCCTAGAATTACTATGTTATGCGCACAGCAAACAAGTATAGACTAGATTGCCTAATTTGGAAATAAACATTGCATATCCGTTTGGTTTGAAAATGCTTTGGAATTTGCTACTCGCAAGTAGGCTAAAATACGGATTTCAACGAGTTTTTCCAACTCAAACAATCCGGCCTTCACCCACAGGCATTCAAAACAGTTTAACACATAAGCATCTAGCCACATGTTAAGCATGCTGTTATGGCAACATTCACACTCATGCGATATGCTAAAGCAAAAATACTTACATCGTACTCCGTGCCAAAACAGTAAACTAGTTAGCAAACATGTATGTCCTAGTTCATGTTAAAAGTGGCTAATGCATCACATGCAAAATGTCGCTAAGATAGGCTCGGCTATCCTAAACATGTCATGTGAAAATGCACAATTATCACGTATTCAGTTTGAAAATTGAAGTATTGATGCAATTAGTGTGATGTACCGAGCCTAATGCATGTAATACAAATGCATGGATGCACACATGCATAGCATAAGGTATGCTAAATTAGACGTGACCTAATACTAACCATCAAAGCAGGTAAGTAAAAGGGAAGAAAGAAGTGGGGATTGGAAGACATTCACACACCCACACACACTTATTACAGATTTGCCCTCGCTCGGAGGGACCAAATAAATATTACAAATTAACTAACTACGCAAGCTAATTAATATTACAAATTAACTAATTTAATTAACAAATTAAATTAAATTAATTAAAGCAGGAAAGCGTCTCGGGAAACGCGCCACCATGCGCAAGCTGCCTCTGTTTTCCTCCCTTTCCTCCTCTGGAGGTTGTCAAAACCTCAGGACTACATCCTTGGACAGAGGGGATCACCACCGGCTAGATGAAACTTCCACCGGCAGTGTGGTATGGCCATCGGCACAAAATAGGGCCTGTCGGCAGAGAAAAATGTGCCGGTCGGCACATTACACTGCCGGTCGGCAGAGTATTTCTGCAGAACCTGCAACTCACAGCGACAAAGGGCAAAACAAGGCATGGCAGCATATTTCAAGGCATGTATGCACCAACCATGTCTCTTATCATTGTAATGACTCAAAGGGACATGTGCCTCGATTCTCGGACCACCAATCACGCATTTCCATGCATGATGGCCCAAAGAACCGAGTATGCATCTTTGATTTCAAATGTATGCACACCAATCAAACAAATAAGGCCCAATTCCTATCACCAATTCAAGGAACAAGGCATGCATGCGAAATGCAATGCAACCTAGGCATACAAGCTAGGAGTGCAACATGGCATGGCAATCAACTCATGCAAGCATACAAGCATGCATAGAGCAATGCAAATGGATGGCAAAGATGGACTTAAACATGAATTAGGCGACTCTAAAATAGGCCTAAAATAGTAGCCAAAAGTGCTAAAGAGTGAGAGCTAAATGGCATGCACACACACATGCTCATAAGGACCAACACTTAAGCATGAATCAAACAACATTCAAGCACACTTGAAAGAAGGAAACATGGACAAATTAGCATGCAACATGAGCCTTAAAATCATGTTATAAAATTATGCCAAATCAAATTATAAATCAAGTCAAGCATGCAACAAAAAGTCCAAGTGTTCAAGGCAAGTTGATAAGGCATTGAACTACACTTATCATGACCAAACATGGCATGCATTAAACAACTAAAAATAGATTTTTAGCTCATAACAAGGCCAAAGGACTCCTTAGATAGCATCTAAGTGGCCCAAATTCAAAGGCATGCAAAGGCACCAAAACATGGAACATTGCAAAACATGCTTTCAAAGCATTAAAGAGACATGCGAGGCAATCAAACAAGCATGGAAATGGGACTGAAATGACATATAGAATGATCCCAAATCACCAAAACAATGCAAAGATGGCATGCTACACATGCACATACTCAAGGCCAACAAGCCCAAATGCAAAGGAGCCTTATAATGCATGCTAAAATCGACCCAAACGACTATGGACAGATCTAAAACATGGCAAAATAAGCATATAACCTTCACAAATACAAGCCTAAAACATGCTCCAACAAAGGCTAACAACCTAGAACATGTTAAGGCACAAATAAGGCATTACATGGCAACTATGCTAAACATGCATAAGGTTCCAAAACCAACTTGAAATCATGTTATATCATGGATATATAAGCATGAAAAACAAACCAAACATGCTCAACACACACTCAAGCATAGGCTTCTTTAAGAGGCCAAAATGTGCCCTTTTCAAGGACAACAAGGAGAGGGGGTGGCCCTCTCCTTCTTGGGACTTCAAAGCATCATCTTTACCACTGAAATCCCTCAAGATTTCAGTGGTGAAGAGACCTCAACACCAAAATCCCGGAGCTAGCACAAAATGGCTCAAAATGAGGCCTTTTGGGGCTTAAGGGTGGTCAACACCCCTCAAACAACAAAACACTCTTAATAAACAATAAAGAGGGCTTAAAAATAGAAATTTTTTATGTTATACAATAATCACAAAAACAGCTCTAAGATAGGTATAAAATTGATGCAAGAATGGGGAATAAAGGTGTAAGTTTCTTACCCTTGTAGTCCTCTTCAACAAGGATGCTCCAATGGCCTCCTTTGGCTCCAAATCAGTCAAGAAGCTCAAGAACAACCCCTTAGAACTCTAATCTTAAGAGGAAGGTGAAACACTAGGTGTTTGTGTGCAATAGTAAGGCACAAAACACCTAGTGTGCAAAATGGGAGGGAAAGAGAGATAGATTGAGTGTATCTAACCCTAACCCTAGAAAACCAGAGCTCTCCTCTGTCTTTTTTTCTCAAAAATGTCTAAGCCTCTCTTCCCCTAAGCCTTAGAGAGAGCCCTCTCTATAAGCCTCTTGTAAAGCTTATTCAACAAGCTTTGCAAGAGGGAGATCCCTCCATACACGTGTATGGAGGGGAGAAAAAGTTATACAGCTGTCCTAAAATATCTGCAAAAGCAGATGAACAGCAATCGGCCGGCAAAAAATGCCATCTTGGCCAAACAAAGTGCCGACCGGCACAAAAAAGTGCTGACCGGCAACAAATAGTGCCGACCGGCAAACTATTTTGCCGGTGGCAGCAAAAACCAGCCGGTGGCCTCTAGCCACTGCCGGTGATGGGTGGGGATGGTCTACAAGCCCTACCCTGCCCTTCCAAGGCAAAACACAAGTGTTCGGTGCAAAACCGGACACTGAACGGTCAAGTTCGGAGATTCTGAGGTAGGGCGCGAGAGCCAAAACCTCCGGGAACTCCAAACAAACACAAACAAGGATAATCACCGAGTGTTCAAGCGGTGACGTCCGAGTCTTGAGGACGGTCAAAAATGGGGTGTCTACAGTTACAAAAAAATTTCCCTTAGGCTCCTATATTGTATCTCCCTCTCCTTCTCTTCCAAAGACCAAAATCCTTCAAACCTTACATCATTTTACACTACACCTCATAGCACCACATCCCCATCTTCCATTCCAGCAGCTTGAAGCTGATTTCCAGAGCTAAGGAACCACCAAACTCAAGCCAAGAGTTGTCAAAGACTTGGTCTTCAAGGGTGAGCTACTTTTTCCCTCTTTTTGAGCTTATTTTGTATGCTTTCTAAGTCATTCTTGCTTGCTTTTTTGGGCTCCGACCCTAACTGGAACTAGGCTTATTTTGAGGTATTTTTCATGTTTGTTTAAGGGCATCTCACTATTTAAGGCCTCCTTGTTGCACTTACTTCATTACCCCTCTTGTATGACATTTTCTTGTGTAGTATTTTTGGCCTATGTATAAATTTTTTTGAGGCATGTCATAAACTGTAAAGTTTCTTTTTTTGAGCCCTTCTTAAACATTGTTGAAGGGATCATGACTGTTTGAGACTTCCATCTTCCACTTGCCTTTATATCCCTTTTTTGGCTCCATTTTTGCATGATTTATTAGCCTCTTTTGGTTCTGTTTTTAGGCTCTGGTCCGAACTTAAAACAGCATTATTTTGACCCCCTATTCATGTTTCATCAAGGTTCTTTCACTATTTGAAGCATCCTTCTTGTACTTTGTGTTATAACTCTCTTTTTGGCCTTATTTTGCATAGCATTTTGAGCATGCTTGTGTACTGTTTTTGGCTCGGTCATAAACTGTAAAAGGTCATATTTTGGACCCCTCTTCAACATTGGTGAAGGGTCCTCATCTGTTTGGGGCCAGCAGCTGTGACTTGCTTCTTTACCTCACATGTAGGGCCATTTTTGCGTATCGGTTTAGCCCTATTTTTGTTTTCTGTTTGGCCTCGATTAAAACTGTAAACATGCTTTTTTGGGGGCTGCCTTGAATCTGTCTTCATACCTCATGTACAAATAATGCATGCTTGATGTAGCTACAAGTCATTTCGTGTGCTTAATCTTGCATTTTGGGACCATTTCATGCATCGGGTGCTATATTGTCATGATTCGGGGCTGTTTCGGGTCATATTTTAGCGCTGAAATTTGCATGTTTGCATATCATATTTCATGCCTTGCCATGTCTTGTTAGAGTGGCATTTGGTGCTTTAGGTTCGGTCCTCGGTTTGCGTGCATGTGTACACGCATTTTGAGTGTCTCATTTTCATCTCTTGGCCTCTTATGTGAGTGTGGATGAGGTCCACTCATGTTGGTGTAAGTCCATCATGCATTGTGTATGCCATTTTATTTCATAGCATTGCGTATGCTAGGTTGTATGTTACCGCATTGTGTATGCCATGTTACCTCGTGCATCGTGTATGCCATTTCATAGCATTGTGCATGCTAGGTTGTATATTAGTTGCATTCATGCATATCATGCATATTGCATTGTGCTTGGGATAGGAGTTAGCCCGAGCACGGGAAACGAGGTACGTTTCGTACTCCGAGTGACGGAACGTGTCTCAATTCCCTGTCACCGACACTCCGGATTATCCATGATGGAGTTAGGTTTTAGTTGAGTTTTCATGTGCATTCATTCTATATTGAGTAATGCAAATCGACTCCTCGGCCATCATGCATCGATATGCGTGATTGGTGGCACAAGGATCGAGGCATGCATACATCTGTGAAAATACATTGTTATGCCCCTCTCCTGCTCTCTGTTGCAGCAAATCAAGAATCAGCAGTCTTCCGGGGCTTGGCGTGCTTTCCAAGAATAATTGCAAAACGGAGGCTAATTGGGGCATCCCAGTGGATTTCCGCACAAGGCAGCTCAAACATACGTCCTTCATCAGAGTCAAGGCAGTCCCTGGCTTGCATGCCAGTTTATTATTTTTCTTAGTTAATTTGTAAATTAATTAGGAATTTGTATATATTTGGACTGTATTATTTGGACTGTATTATTCGGACTGTACTATTCTTTCGGACCCTCTGCGCGAGGGCACAACTGTAATAAGTGTGCGTGTGTGTGATGTATGTCTTCCAACCCCACGTCTTTCTCCATTTTATTTACCAGCTTATGATGGTTAGATTAGGGCATGTTTCAATTAGCATACAGTATGATAGCATGTTTGCATTCATTCATCTGTTTTGCATGCACTGGGCTCGGCGCATCATACTAACTGCATTGTATTTTCAATTCCAAAATGAATACATGTTAGCTGTAGCATTTCATACGCCATGTTTAGAATAGCCGAGCCTGCTATAGTTGCATTTTTGCATGTGTTGCATTAGGCACTTCTATATAATTAGGATCATGCATGGATTTGTAATGAGCTTCTGTTTTGGCTTGGAGTACTCGGTAAGTTTTATGCTTTAGCATCCTTGCATGCGTGTGAGTGACTGCCATGAATAGCATGCTTACCATGAGGCTATTTGCTTATGTGATATAACTGCCTGAATGCCTGTGGGTGAAGGTTGGGTTATTTGGATTGGAACAAATCATTGACTGTGAGTTTTAAGCCCACTAGATAGTGGCAAAACCATCTTTTCTTAAGCCCACCTGAGGGTGGCAAAATCTGCATCTTTAAGCCTACTTGCGAGTAGCAAACCATCTTTCAAAAACAAACATGAAATGTTTTGTTCCAATTCAGGCGATCCAGTCTATACTTGTATGTTGTGCGCATCACATAGTAAATCTAGGCTGATAACCGGAATAAGATCACATAATGTTTTCAAAAATAGATATCATGGTTAGTAGAGGCCGATCTTTGATCGGGCGAGCGGGGGTGCTCACGAAGTGACCTTCCCCAATCGTACCCAAGTTCCCGAGCCGAGGCAACTTTGGTGATGATGGACACGTGGCCTTAGGCAAACGAGTCAGGGTTTCCTAAATTTCCCCAAAATAAAACATTTAGGTGGCGACTCTGTATCTGGCAAAGCAGTCCATGTTTGGCACTTCTTTCAAAAATCAGTTTTCTCAAAATGATTTGCCGGATTTGGACTCTTTGGTTCAGACTTAGAACCGTGACAATTTGAGAGTCCTGAGTTGTGGTGACCCCAAATGAACAGAACTGGACTCACCCTCCCGGGGCGTTTGGGGACGTCTACAGTTTCTGGCGACTCTGCTGGGGATTTAGAGAACTTGACTCGAACTCATGATATCTTGTTTTGATTACACTTATGTGTTTCTTTGCATTGCATTTGCATTGGTGCGCCTAGGACACCGTGTTTGCTATCTGCTATTCCTGAACGGTTTTCCGGAGGCTTGTCTTGTCAAGACATGACCATAAAGCTGACCGGTTGTGGGCTCTGCCAGTATGGGAACACAAACCCCGGTTTTACCGGGGCACCCTTTTTGACCATTCGACCTAGTGCATATTCGGAATCCATAGTGACCATTCCAAGCTAGGACAGGTTGCTTACCCGATCATAGGTTGTTTGAAACCGCTGCGTGCGTAGTGAAACCCTAGCTCCTGACAAAATAGGACAGGGAAACCCTACCCCAATATAGGGGTGTTTTGGCTCTCAATTATTTGTTATGTGCTTTTAGAGTGCGTCTCTATACGAATGCATGTATCAGTTTGCAAGTTTGGGCATCAGGCCTGCGGGCATCAGTATTTGGAAGAATCAGTTTTACCTGAGGGTAGCAGTTTTCCGGCAGAATTTTGGGCAGAATTCAATAGAGAGCACACTCATTCAACTATGCTCATATCTGTTCAGGTGAAATCAGGCTGAGATGCTGCATGTTTTTCCTTTTGCTAGGTAGTCTTGGAACCATAGCTTCAGAAGGCTCCGATATTCCCCGGATACACCGAACTTGTGTTGATAGACTTTGTTGGGTCAGAGATTCAGTTCAAGGGCAATCAGTGTTCCTTTACCAGAGGCAGGGTGAAAAGGCCGGTCAGGCACAGACCACCAGTACAGCAGCTACCAGCTCAGTGGTCTTTGAACAGCTAGGTTGAGATTTCTGAGCCTACTGCAGACACAGGTATACTAGTTGCTCAGTTAGATCAGGGCAATATGTCGGGTCTGGAAGAGATGGTGCGCCAACTCTAGGATAGTATGAAAGCCATGCAGCAAGATGTTGTCCATCAAGCGGAATTCACCAAGCAACAGGCTGTGGTCATAGCCCAACAGGCAGAGACAATTGCCAGGTTAGAGCAGCAAATTGGAGTATCTACTTCACACCAGGCTCCTCCCCCACCAAGAGTTCCCATACTCAGGGAGGCAATCCACGTCCAGGATGATACGGACATTCCAGGCGGGCCAGCTCTGCCCCCGGTGCTACCCCAGTTGTCTAAAACACCCACCAACCTACCAGACTCCCCCTTTGAGTTTGAGACGAATCCCACAGCATTGAAAGTGAGCAAGCTTGAGAAATTGTTCAAAAAGTCTCAGGGGGCCCGCTCTATTCCTGATATAGAGGATGGTTATACCGACTCAGTGGTGACCTTGCCGGAGCGGTTTAAAATGCTGCATATTGATCGATTTGATGGCTCTGAAGACCCAATGGTGCACCTCCAACTGTTTTCTGATATCTTGAGGCCAATGGGTTTGACCACAGCCCAGAAATTGTCACTATTCGGCCGAACCCTGTCTGGGATAGCCGCAATCTGGTATGCAAAATTGAAGAACTCTGTGAAACAGAACTGGGAAGGGCTGGCTGAGGCCTTTATTGCTCAATACTCCTACAACACACAGATCGAGGTCACGACTCGTGATCTCGAAGTCACCCGCCAAGAGCCAAAGGAGGGTTTCTCAGAGTTCGTGACAAGATGGAGAGCAAAGGCCTCAATGATGACTACAAGGCCTTCTGACAAAGATCAGATCAGGATGATTGTTCGGAATCTGCATGGCAAGATGCTGCAAAAGATGGTCGTTCTACCTCTGTTTACCTTTCCAGCCCTTCATGAAATGGGGGTTCAAATCGAGGATGCCATCAGACAAGGGATCTTTGCAGAAGATAATGAGCCTTCGAAGAGAAATGTTACTCGCAGTTCCAATGCTACTACTGATGGTAGCACAGCTGCGAAATGCTCAAAAGTAGACACTATCATCACTTCCCTCAATGACCAAGAACCAACCACTTCAACTCGGCCCCAAGCCCGAAAATTCCATCCTCTTTACATGAGTCTCTCCCAAGCTTTGAAAAAACTGCAAGAAGAAGGGCACCTAGAACTCCTAGAACCCCAACCCCTTCCAAATCCTCTTCCACCGAGATATGACCCAGCTAAATACTGTGCCTATCATCAACAACACGGTCATGATACGAACCGTTGCATCCGCCTCCGTCATAAGATTCAGGATCTTATTGATGAAGAGACCCTAGCTCCACCAAAAGGACCTCAAGTTAGTACTGATTCATCACCTCCCCATCTTAACCTCATCCATACGCTACCATCCACCTTCGACCCCAGCATATACATCACCCCAGCCCATCTACCCAAGCTTGAGGTGTTCATTCCAGAAAGCATGGACTTATGCATGATGGATACACCTGGACCCCAATCATCTCAAACCCGTGAACCCACTACTTCTGAGCTGAAGAGAATGATCGAAGATCTTCAGAGAACTGTGACAGATTTGGCCTCTGGGACATCGGCTCCGTCATCAACCACATCACATACCAGGGAGTTCATGTCAAAAGGCTCCCCGGTCTTGGAACGGGCTGTATTTGAGGAATGCCAATCCCTTGGCAAAGTGGAGGCAGACATTAAGAACAAGGTAGGGACAGGCATTGGTCCCCATGAACATCTTCTGTTGGCTGTTGAGGCTTTGAAAGCCGAAGGACTAAACAAACAGCAAGTACTTGCAATGGTTGCAAAAACTGTGGATGATATTTTTTCCACTCAAGTTGGGGGCAGTTTGAATCATGGGGCAAGCCGGGAGAAGGGTCGTTGTATCAGAAACGTTCCTTTCAGCTATAATCCTGCACTCAGAGGAGATCAACAAACCAGGCCAGCACCTGCCAAGCACTTTGCTGGTGCGTCCAGCAAAAATCCACAAACTTTGAAGTACCAACCCCGAGGTCAAAGGGTCTTCCATGCCCTCCACATGCCTTTGTCCAAAGCTTTCCAAATCCTTATAAGACAAGGCCATCTCAAACCCCTTGAGCCTCGGCCTCTCCCGAATCCTCTTCTGGCTACGCATGATGCTGCCCAATACTGTGCCTTCCATCAACAAACCGGTCATGGTATTGACAATTGCTCTCGTCTTCACCACGAAGTGCAAGATCTGATTGACAACGGGGTCATTGCCGCGCTAAGCTCTGCAAAGTCTATCGGCACTGGATCGGTGAACTCGGGGGATAATATGACCATGTGATCGGGGGATGAACCACCTGCGGGCGGCGCTTGATTAACTCCAGACGTGGGAATGGCACGCACTGTTCTGAGCAATGTGCAAATACCAGTTTTTGTGCTTTCTAACTTGGGTATTGGGTCAGTTTTGTTGTTTTGTTTTGAGTCTGTCTTTTTGTTTTGAGTCAGTCTCTTTTGTTTTGGATCTGTCTTGTTGTATCGAGTCAGTCCTGTTGTATAGAAGTCGGGTGATTCCGGGGGGTGTTACCTTGGGCGTCACCATTTTGTTTTGCGTTTGTCTTTTCGTTTTGTTTTGAGTCTGTTTCTGCCAGGGAGCCAGTTGTGCCAACAGATTTTTTTGAATAAAACAGCAGTGATCTTCATGCTCTCGCATTTGCTTCTGCCTTGTGCCAGTTATGCCGGAAGTTCTGAATGAGACGGCAGTATTTGACTAAAGAACTCTGTCTTTTCTGTGCCTTGAAATCATTGTATCGACCTAAGTTTTTCAAAACTTTTTTGAGCACTGCGGTGAAAACGAAGAGGAAGGAATTGCTTGGGATTTACAAAACTTTGATCATTTGAGAGAAAGAGAGGCGTGCTAAGCCCTTAATGAATGAAATCATGCTTGTTAGCGTGAGTACTGAGAAGGACCCTGGCTTGATCCAAACTGGTTTCACACTATCTTTAGCGCGAGCGATTTGTCGCTTTCTTAAAAACTTTTAAAAACAAAATGTTTTGCGCGGTCCTGCAAAGACCTGTGTGGAATCGGTCTTGAGATTGTGCAGCCTAGGATCGCTCTCAGCCTCGAGACTCAACCCCTTCGCTTCCAAACCTTGAACTTGAATTTAGAAGGTTCAACGGTCAACTACGATGTGAGGCCTGTGTGGCCGGATTTCAAGCAGCCCTCGAACAAGAGGCCATGAAAGTCAGATCAAAAAGATCAGAAGAAGCTTGCAAAGCTAGAACAGAAGTACCCCTCGAACTAGGGGCAAAGATATCAGACATGCTCGAAGAGCTAAAGATGAGTCCTCTTGCAAATCAACAGCCACTCTCCTGGATACGGATGGCTTTGAAACCCTATAACCATTTGGCATGGACCAAGCTACACTTTTACCCTTGAGAGGCTCGCTGGGCCGAAAACCCAGAAGGACGACCCAGGCAAAAGTTAGAGCAAGAAAAAGAAGAAAAAGAAGAAAAAGAGCAAGAAAAAGAAGAAAAAGAAAAGAAAAGAAAAAAAAAGAAAGAAAAAATGCAAAAAAAAAAAAAGAAAAGAAAAGAAAAGAAAAGAATATCAAAAAAAAAAGAAGAAGAAAAGAATTGAAAAGAGAAAGAAAGAAGAACAAAGCTCGCAAGGTCGAAAACCCGCAACGGGCTCCTTGGCAAAAGTTAGAGCCTAAAAAGGAGAGGTTAATACCCGAGTGTACCTTAACCCCGAACTACGTAAGGCTTGATTCCCATGTTTGGGATACGTAGGCAACTTCATTCTGAAGTCCAGCCGTAAACACTTCCAAATCGACTGTGTCCATGCGATGGTTCTGGTCATCTTTGTCTTCTCTATATCTGAGAGTCTGGTTGTGTTCGTCGCTCTGAGGACTGACTACAATGCGTTGCGGTGCTATCCAAACAAGGGGCAACTTTCCGTTGCCATTCAAAATGCCGCAGTGTCATTTCAAACAAAGGGACAACTTTCCGTTGCCATGCAGTGTCCTTCAGACAAGGGGCAATTTTCCATTGCTATAGATCTGAGGTTGTGCATCTCAAGAGTAGGTTCCGTGCTCGTTGAGCAGTGGTCGTTTGCAAAAATAGTTTTTGAGAATTTTTACTGAGGTTGACTAATCTTCTCGAAAAGTACTCCATTTTTCAAAACTGGACCATTTCTTGGACCTAAAAAAGGAAAACTCTCAGTGCTCATAGCCTAACTTGCATGATTTTAAATCAGAAAATCGAACAAGCACGTTAATCTAACTCTCATGTTGGTCAAAACTGTTTTAGTAGAAAGCAAAAACAAAAAATGGTCAAAATGATGAACTAGGGGCACAATTGAGTCAGGTGTTCTGTCTTTTCCCCTTTGTCAAAAGACTTGCCAGAAAGGGCACTCTACTTGTCGGAAAGGGCACCGTATTCGCCAGAAAAGGGCACAACAAAGGGCAAAAAGCTCTCACATCCTCCAAGCAACGAGGTATCAAGCAAAGTGCGAAGCACGAACTAGAATGGGGCAAGATATTCCACTCCATCATCTGGACAGATCTTATCACGTCCAAACTCCCCAGCAAAGCATCATCAACTGATGTTAGCTGCAGATTTGCTACACACCCAGTTGTAGTGCAACCTTTCCGTGGGAGGAATTCACTAGCTGTGAGCGGAAGAAAGAGAATCTAGCAGAATGCTAGGGGCACGAGCCCACAATTTGCTGTTTATCCATCAACCACCCATGGGAGGGATGAAAAATGAGAGATTGAAGAATAGAGAGATGTGCGATGAGAGGAAAAGTGAGAAAATGGCTTTTTTCAGAAAAAACAGAGCTTGAGGGCCGAGTGATTTGAGAACCACAAATGAGAAAGGGTGGGAAACACTACCCGGTGAAACAGGCTCCCTGTGCACGTCTGAGTGTCGTGTCTTTTGTTTTATCTCGATTCTTGTTTTAAGTCATTTCAAGTGTTACTCGATGTGTTTAGGTTGTGTGCCTTTTATTTCCTTGTTGAGTCGTTTTGCTGTGTTCAGTCGTAGGCTCAATACCTGGTCAAAAACTCATCTCTCAATTTCAAAAATAAAATCGTTTTGTGCTCCGAGTGCCATGCCGTTATCCACATTCGTGCAAAACAGAATTGGTTCTTTCATAAAGTCGTGGGGTTCAACCTAGGTCACGCGAGAACAGTAAAACCAGGACCTATCTGAAGCTACATGGGTTCCGGACTGTAAAGAAAAAGAAAAGAGGGAAAATGGAAGCATCTGAGTGTGTTTCACCTTCAGCAAATTTCGTGATTGTATTCCGGATGTACTTTTTCAAAGCCTTGTCAATGCTCCGAAGTATGAGTGTGCCTCTACCTCAAGCGCAAGATCAAGCCTGCTTCAAAGTTATGCACCCTTCCACGTGCATTGTTATGCACTTTTCCACTTGTATTGTCATACACACCATACTTCCATTTATTTGCATCTTGTGTTATCTTCTACCTTTTATCCTTTTACGCTGAGCAGTGTTTGGGATCGTTGTCCTCCGGGACTTTCTCAGGCTGCGTTATGTGCGCACTTGAGCGGTTGTTTTCGGACCTCTTCTCACGATTGCAGCGTGGTTAGAGTGTTCCCTTCTTCACACGATTTCAGCATGTTTGGAATTTATCTCAGGCTGCGTTGTGTGCGCACTTGAGCGGTTGTTTTCAGACCTCTTCTCACGATTACAGCGTAGTTAGAGTGTTCTTTTCCTCACACGATTTCAGCGTGTTTGGAATTTATCTCAGGCTGCGTTGTGTGCGCACTTGAGCGGTTGTTTTCGGACCTCTTCTCACGATTTCAGCGTGGTTAGAGTGTTCTTTTCCTCACACGATTTCAGCATGTTTGGAATTTATCTTAGGTTGCATTATGTACGCACCTAGGCGGTTGTTTTCAGACCGCTTCTCACGATTTCAGCGTGGTTTGAGTATTCTTTTCCTCACACGATTTCAGCGTGTTTGGATTTTATCCCAGGTTGCGTTGTAGACGCGCTGGGCGGGTTGTTCTTGGACCTCCTCTCACGATTTCAGCGTGGTTTGAGTGTCCCCTTCCTCACACGATTTCAGCGTGTTTGGAATTTATCTCAAGCTGCGTTGTGTGTGCACTTAAGCGGTTGTTTTCGGACATCTTCTCATGATTTCAGCGTGGTTAGAGTGTTCTTTTCCTCACACGATTTTAGCGTGTTTGGAATTTATCTCAGGCTGCGTTGTGTGCGCACTTGAGCGGTTGTTTTCGGACCTCTTTTCACGATTACAGCGTGGTTAGAGTGTTCTTTTCCTCACACGATTTCAGCGTGTTTTGGAATTTATCTCAGGCTGCATTGTGTACGCACCTGGGCGGTTGTTTTCGGACCTCTTCTCACGATTTCAGCGTGGTTAGAGTGTTCTTTTCCTCACACGATTTCAGGGTGTTTGGATTTTATCCCAGGTTGCGTTGTAGACGCGCTGGGCAGGTTATTTTTGGACCTCCTCTCACGATTTCAGCGTGATTGGAGCCTTCCCTTCCTCACACGATGTCAGCGTGTTTGGAATTTATCTTAGGTTGTGTGGAATGCGCTCCTGATTGATTTTCTTTGTTCTGCTTCCACTCACGAGTCTAGCGTGGTTGGAGTATGTCACCATTTTGCATCTATTGTACTCTCTATTGCATCGCATCTATTATCTATTGCATCACATCTATTACATCCATTGCATCGTATCTGTTTTATTGTCCAGTCTAAGGAGACCTTAAATCCTGCATCATCATTCGCGCTGTTTTGCACATCGCACTTGCATTTATTCGCGCCGCCTCGTGCACTTTCCGGTCTAGGAGACCTTAAATCCTCTAAAGGTGCAATTCCTTTGGTGTTTGTCGTGCCCAAACGACTTCTGGTGGTCTGGTATAGCCACCTGCCTGTGTTTGCGGTGAGTTCCTAGGAGACCAACTGAGACGGTGGAAACTAGAGTTCGAATGGCTTATGCCTAGAATGCAAAGGTTCGGGATTTTCCGAGACTAAAGTCTGGTTTAAATACCCAGGGGTGTATCCTCGGCTTGAAATCTGTATGGCAGCCCCATAGATTGAGATAGCATCTGTATGCACCTCAATTCTGGATATTGATCCAACCTAGTCTGTCACCCTGTCGGAGAATAGGGAAAGCTGCGACCATAGTCAGGGAGAAAAGTAGTACCTGCAGTTCAACCAAGAAGAAGCGGGAGATCCCCAGCAGCATGAGGTAAGTCATTGCCAATTGCCCCTGTAAGGTGCCTTTACCTCTTAGCTATTACATTGCATTTTAGCCACTACATTACAGTGCATTGCATAAGTCCAATTATCAAAATCTTCATGCATATCATTTTGCATCTTGCCCCCTGCCTGCGGGCATGCCTGAGGGCACATCTTTGTTATCTTGCCTGTTTGTCTAAGTCTTCGGCCTTGTCAAAAATGGGTCGTCTCTGGGCTTTGACATTCACCCCCGTCACGTGTGACTTTCGAGTTCTGTCAAAGAGGGGCAACTGTAGACACCCCATTTTTGACCGACCTTAAGACTCAGACGTCACCGATTGAGCGCTTGGTGATGTTGCATATCGTGCTCGTTCAGAAATTTCAGAGTCTCGGCCCCGAGCCTTGCCTCCGGACTTTCGAACTCTTTCATGCTTTGCCTCGGTTTGCGAACCAGGCTCGGTTTTCTCTGTTTCTCTTCCCGAAGGGAGGGAGAGGTCTCGTAGATCATCTCTCAGTGGCCGCAAGCTACGTTTCGTGGTCGTAGGCCATTTTGCCCGTTTGGAGTCCGATTTCTGGTTTTTCAAAGCTGTTGGCCGTGTGCCTCAGTTCGGGACCGTTTAACCACCTTCGTTTGCTCCAGTTTTTGGCATGCATCTTATTTGCTCCCTTTTGAGGGACACTGTGGCTCTAGAAGCCGACTTCGTGGTCGAACACCACTCCCGGTTCTTAACAGCCAGTTTTCGGGGCCTCATGCTGCGCGTTTCAGCCCTCGAACCCTCATCTTGCATCGGTTTTGGTTCGTTTTTGGCAGGGACCTCTGTTTCATTGGTAAGAAGGCTGTAGAAGGGTGGGAGGCCAGTAATTGTTCTGTCAGCCAACTTTATCCCTTCATCGCCCTCCGTCGCCCGCTTTTCCTCACTTCAAAGCTAATGTTGACCACCCTTGGGCCATTTTCTTGCACCCTAAACCCCATATTTGTGATGTACACATCTGGGAGGCCACCAATATTTGGTGGCCGGCGAGTAATTGTTGTTGAACCTTTTGAACCCCTTTGACAATTGGGTTGTTCTCTCTCCTGGTTCATTGTCTCCAGTTTTTAACCACTTGATTGTGTTGTGCACACATCAGAGGCTACCTTTTTGATATGGCCGGCCACTAATTCTCATTGAACCTTTTGACCCTTGGCCGGCCGGCCATGGGAAGTAGCCGGCCGGCCACCTAAACCCTAGATAGCTGGCCGGTCATGATCCTTGCACCCTGTTCCTTACATCTGTATATTCTGTTTCCCCCCAGATTGTGTATCCGGGGGGGTGCATTTTTGGAGGGAAACTTGGATTGTTTTCCCTCCATTTTTCCCCCATTTTTCCCCCCTTTTTGTCTATATAACAGCAGCCCCAGCTCTGTTATTAGGGTTACAAAAAAATTGCCCTTAGCCTCTTATATTGTATCTCCCTCTCCTTCTCTTCCAAAGACCAAAATCCTTCAAACCTTACATCATTTTACACTACACCTCATAGCACCACATCCCCATCTTCCATTCTAGCAGCTTGAAGCTGATTTCCAGAGCTAAGGAGCCACCAAACTCAAGCCAAGAGTTGTCAAGGACTTGGTCTTCAAGGGTGAGCCACTTTTTCCCTCTTTTTGAGCTTATTTTGTATGCTTTCTAAGTCATTCTTGCTTGCTATTTTGGGCTCCGACCCTAACTAGAACTAGGCTTATTTTGAGGTATTTTTCATGTTTGTTTAAGGGCCTCTCACTGTTTGAGGCCTCCTTGTTGCACTTACTTCATTACCCCTCTAATATGACATTTTCTTGTGTAGTATTTTTGGCCTATGTATAAATTGTTTTGAGGCATGTCATTAACAGTAAATTTGCTTGTTTTGAGCCCTTCTTCAACATTGTTGAAGGGATCATCACTGTTTGAGGCTTATATCTTCCACTTGCCTTTATATCCCTTTTTTGGCTCCATTTTTGCATGATTTATTAGCCTCTTGTGCTTCTGTTTTTAGGCTCTGGTCCGAACTTAAAACAGCCTTATTTTGACCTCCTATTCATGTTTCATTAAGGGTCTTTCACTATTTGAAGCATCCTTCTTGTACTTTGTGTTATAACTCTCTTTTTGGCCTTATTTTGCATAGCATTTCGAGCATGCTTGTGTACTGTTTTTGGCTCGGTAATAAACTGTAAAAGGTCATATTTTGGACCCCACTTCAACATTGTTGAAGGGTCCTCATCTGTTTGGGGCCAGCAGCTGTGACTTGCTTCTTTACCTCACATTTAGGGCCATTTTTGCGTATCGGTTTAGCCCTATTTGTGTTTGCTGTTTGGCCTCGCTTAAAACTGTAAACATGCTTGTTTTGGGGCTGCCTTGAATATTTCTTCATACCTCATGTACAAATAATGCATGCTTGATGTAGCTACAAGTCATTTCATGTGCTTAATTTTGCATTTCGGGACCATTTCATGCATTGGGTGCTATATTGTCATGATTCGGGGCTGTTTCGGGTCATATTTTAGCGCTAAAATTTGCATGTTTGCATATCATATTTCATGCCTTGCCATGTCTTGTTAGAGTGGCATTTGGTGCCTTAGGTTCGGTCCTCGGTTTGCGTGCATGTGTGCACGCATTTTGAGTGTCTCATTTTCATCTCTTGGCCTCTTATGTGAGTGTGGCTGAGGTCCACTCATGTTGGTGTAAGTCCATCATGCATTGTGTATGCCATTTTATTTCATAGCATTGCGTATGCTAGGTTGTATGTTACCGCATTGTGTATGCCATGTTACCTCGTGCATCGTGTATGCCATTTCATAGCATTGTGCATGCTAGGTTGTATATTAGTTGCATTCATGCATATCATGCATATTGCATTGTGCTTGGGATAGGAGTTAGCCCGAGCACGGGAAACGAGGTACGTTTCGTACTCCGAGTGACGGAACGTGTCTCAATTTCCTGTCACCGACACTCCGGATTATCCATGATGGAGTTAGGTTTTAGTTGAGTTTTCATGTGCATTCATTCTATATTGAGTAATGCAAATTGACTCCTCGGCCATCATGCATCGATATGCGTAATTGGTGGCACGAGGATCAAGGCATGCATACATCTGTGAAACTACATTGTTATGCCCCTCTCCTGCTCTCTGTTGCAGCAAATCAAGAATCAGCAGTCTTTCGGGGCTTGGCGTGCTTTCCAAGAATAATTGCAAAACGGAGGCTAATTGGGGCATCCCAGTGGATTTCTGCAGAAGGCAGCTCAAACATACGTCCTTCATCAGAGTCAAGGCAGTCCCTGGCTTGCATGCCAGTTTATTATTTTTCTTAGTTAATTTGTAAATTAATTAGGAATTTGTATATATTTGGACTGTATTATTTGGACTGTATTATTCGGACTGTACTATTCTTTCGGACCCTCTGCGCGAGGGCACAACTGTAATAAGTGTGCGTGTGTGTGATGTATGTCTTCCAACCCCACGTCTTTCTCCATTTTATTTACCAGCTTATAATGGTTATATTACGACATGTTTCAATTAGCATACAGTATGATAGCATGTTTGCATTCATTCATCTGTTTTGCATGCACCGAGCTCGGCGCATCATACTAACTGCATTGTATTTTCAATTCCAAATTGAATATATGTTAGCTGTAGCATTTCATACGCCATGTTTAGAATAGCCGAGCCTGCTATAGTTGCATTTTTGCATGTGTTGCATTAGGCACTTCTGTATAATTAGGATCATGCATGGATTTCTAATGAGCTTCTGTTTTGGCTTGGAGTACTCGGTAAGTTTTATGCTTTAGCATCCTTGCATGCGTGTGAGTGACTGCCATGAATAGCATGCTTACCATGAGGCTATTTGCTTATGTGATATAACTGCCTGAATGCCTGTGGGTGAAGGTTGGGTTATTTGGTTTGGAACAAATCATTGACTGTGAGTTTTAAGCCCACTAGATAGTGGCAAAACCATCTTTTCTTAAGCCCATCTGAGGGTGGCAAAATCTGCATCTTTAAGCCTACTTGCGAGTAGCAAACCATCTTTCAAAAACAAACATGAAATGTTTTGTTCCAATTCAGGTGATCCAGTCTATACTTGTATGCTGTGCGCATCACATAGTAAATCTAGGCTAATAACCGGAATAAGAACACATAATGTTTTCAAAAATAGATATCATGGTTAGTAGAGGCCGATCTTTGATCGGGCGAGCGGGGGTGCTCACGAAGTGACCTTCCCCAATCGTACCCAAGTTCCCGAGCCGAGGCAACTTTGGTGATGATGGACACGTGGCCTTAGGCAAACGAGTTAGGGTTTCCTAAATTTTCCCAAAATAAAACATTTAGGTGACGACTCTGTATCTGGCAAAGCAGTCCATATTTGGCACTTCTTTCAAAAATCAGTTTTCTCAAAACGATTTGCCGGATTTGGACTCTTTGGTTCAGACTTAGAACCGTGACAATTTGAGAGTCCTGAGCTGTAGTGACCCCAAATGAACAGAACGGGACTCACCCTCCCGGGGCGTTCAGGGACGTCTACAACATCAAATTGAACCCATCTGGACCTAGGGCTTTGTTCCTATTGTAGTCTCTAACTGCCACCTGGATTTCTTCTTCAGAAAATTCAGCTTTTAGCAGGTGAAAAGAGGCACTGAGCCCAACACTCTTGAAGTCTGCAGCTAAGACAGGTCTGTGCTTCCAATCATCTGTGAATAGATTTTGGAAATGAATCCACACCTCACGCTTGACAGAATTTGGCTCCTCAAATAACACATCCCCTGCTGTAATGGAGTTGATGGTGTTTCTAGTTTCCTTACTACTTGCCATTGCATGAAAAAACTTAGTGTTCTTGTCTCCTTTTAGTGTCCAGTCCATTCTCGACTTTTGAAGCCACTCCCATTCCAACTTCCTGCTTAATAACCACTTTTCATTTCTTCTCTCCCTTAGTATTTTCAACTCTACGTCATCCAAAGGTCTTGTTTCAGCTATTAGATCAAGGTCATGAAGGACAGATTCAGTATCTTTTAATTTGTTCGCAACATTTCCATAGACTTCTTTGCTCCAATTTTTTAGTGCCAATTCAGAACCTGCAGTTTTCTCTTCAAAATGAAGCCATCAGACCCCCTCAATTGTGTTTCTCTCCAAGTGGTCTCCACCATGGAAGCTAGGTTTGGATGTAAGAACCAAGCATTCAGAAACTTGAATGGTTTAGGCCCCCAGTCCCTTTCATCCTCCATGAGTACAAGTGGGCAATGGTCAGAGACAGATTTGGGAAGACCCCAGAGTTTGAGCTTGAACCTCATCAACCACTCAGGGCTAAGAAGAAACCTGTCTATTTTACTCCATTTACTCACATCCAATGCATTGCACCAAGTGTATTTTCTGCCTAGCATTGGCACATCCACCACCTCACAATTGTCTATGAAGTTATTGAATTCTTTCATGCCTTTATCCCTACATGAAATCCTATCATTTCCCCTACTGTTCTAATTTCATTAAAATCCCCCCCAAGGCACCATGGTTTTGGGAAAGAATGCTTCAGATTTAGTAGGGTCACCCATAATTCCTTTCTCCTTAATATATCATTGGGTGCATAAGTGTTGACAATTACACAATCAAAAGAGTTATGAATTTTACCTGACAGTAGGATGAGGTTTCTACTGCTGCAACAGTCTGAAAGTTGGAAATTAACTTCAGGGTCCCAGATGCAAATCAAGCCACCTGCTAGGCCTTCAGCATCTACAGACATAAATTCCATCTTATCTCTAGGCCAAATACTCTTCACCTACAAATTGTTAGTGCTTGATTGTTTTGTTTCTTGAAGTAAAGCCATATCTATTGCTTTATCAAGTAGAAGCTTCCTGATTTTTCTTCTCTTTTCAGGTCTCCTACCCCTCTGATATTCTAGCTAAGTGTCTTCATCGGAAACAATTAAGCCCCAGATTCCTCCAATAGGCACTGATTATTCCACCATGCCAGTCCCTCTACCTAATCTCTCTTTATCCTGCTCCTCCATATGGGTGAGTTTCTTTATGACCTCAACTTCTTGACCCTTAAAATCAAAGCCCAAACTTTTCCCGACCTGCAGTGTTGCATAAGCCTCTTGGAGAATGTCCTTTGCAGAAACAAGGCTGGATGAAACAGGTTCGACTGAAGATCTTGACTTAGTTCCTTTGAAGATACCTTTACTTGAGCCTGCCCCTTTGTGCCCCATTCTTCTAGCAAACCCAGAGAACCTACCTGCTAGTAAATGGTGTTTGATTCCATCACATCTGCTACCTTTTCTTTTGCCTTTCTTTAATCGGTTCTTGATGGAGCCTGAGATGGGCGGGCTGGTTGTGGTATTGTCCTTTGACTGAGGAGCCTCCTTGCTGCTTTTGATCTAGTGCTGGATGGCCCAATGGGGTGCAGACCCACTTGGACTAACGCAGTGGGCTGCAGACCATTATGATCATGGCCCAAGTCCACCTCGAGACAAATGTCAGGTCTATCCTTAAGGGGCTCACTTAGGCTTTTAATAAAGCCTGGGGTGAAAAGTTTCCCATCAACTGAAAGGGCTACAGAGGCCATAGAGGCTCCTTTTTGAGGAAAATGATTACACTCTACACTCTGCTGCAGAGTACCCACTGCTATAGGTAGCTGTTTTCCAACACCTTTTTGATCAATCTGATTGCACAACTACTTCTGTTGTAGGCATGCTGCTTTTGGTAATGATGATTCTAACGCACATGTGCCATCGTCATTTGAATTTCCCGCACAAAATATAATCTCTGCCACAGCTGATGCATTGCTCCAATTGCCCTCTACAGCCAGCTGCCCTCTGGTAATCACATCTTTTTAAAGTCCTAATTTATTTTTTAACTTTTTTTGATATTTTAAATTACATGTTACGATAATTCTTTCTTACTTATTAAGTTTTTAAAATTTCTTCAATTATTTCCCTTTCAAAAACTAATACTATAATTTTTTTAAATTCATATATTTTTATTCTAAAATAGTAAAATATTAGAATTATGTCATTTTTTTTTGTAACAAAACATAATTTTAATTATTAATTGTCAATATAACAATTTTAATCTATCTGTACTATATATTATAGTAAAAAAAATTTGAAACAAAACTCTTAAAATTATATATAAAATTTTATTTACAACAGATAAAAAATATATATAATTATCATACTTTTAATAAATAATATATTATTTTATTCCATACAGTGACATGCTAGTATTTAATAATTACTGTGTTAAAGTCTTAAAAAAACAGTGGTTGTTGTTAGGGGTCCCGAGGTGGGCCCAGCCCGTTGAGGCTTGTTTAGGCCCGAGCCCAAGCCCGGGGTGTAATTTTGGCCCGCGGCCCAAGGTGGGCCCAACCCGTTAAGGCCCGTTTAGGCCCGAGCCCAAGCCCAGCCCGAGGCCTTGGGCCTGGGCCATCGTTTTGAAGCCCGACCCGGACCATGGGCCTGGCCTGCTTTGTAACGCTCTCAAAATAATACAAATAAACCCAAGTTTCATGATATACATAGACAAGAGAATAAAACATATTTCCATTCATCAGAGTATTCTTACAAAAGTAATGCATGTTTGACAGCAAAAGTAAATGCCCTATAGGCTTACAACTTTCCAAGTCAATACTTGGCTACAACAAAAGAAGAGTTCTAACTCTCTACAGAAACAAGCCCTTGGCTTTAATTTACATGTATCACCAAAAAAATAAAACAATCAAAAGAGTCTTCAACTCCCAAAACCGTCCAAGCTAAGGCCTTGGGGGCAGCATAACACCTGAATCTGAAAATGATGTCCTATATAGGGTGAGCCAATGCCCAGTAGAGATATGCTAAACATAATATGAACAGTAACTAAAAAATTGGCATTCGATAAATGTTTAACTCGTATAAACAAACATGCATATCTTTCCATTTCATCATTCGAACCAATTCCTAGATATGATTCCCTATTCAGCCAGACAGTTCATAATGAGCCTACAACTCATATCAACAATACTTCGGTTATGATCAATTAACATGAGACAACAACTCACATAATTAACACTTCAACACTTCAAGTTCAAATGAGACTACAACTCATATTATCATCATTTCAATACTTCAATTTATCTACGTTACACAAATGCAATTAGGATTTCGAGACTTCTACCCTGGACACTCTGGCCAACATAGTTATCACTGGAGTCCATCCCCTATCTCCTCCCAAATCCGGTTTAGGAATCCATCCCTTATTTACTCCTAAACCGTGGAGTACATCCCATATCTCCTCCTAAACCGTAGAGTACATCCCCTATCTTTTCCCAAACAACATACATATATAATGTATTTAAACACTTATCATATACAATGATCAAGCCAGGCACATATTCAATGTGTTATCCCATTCGTCATATTCAATGACATATTCAATTGATTAGTTTTAATTCACCTAATCATCATGCAATGTCTACAACAACCAAGACTATCCTCCACCGATAGCCTAAAACAATTATTTCTAAACAGATAATAAATTATCAAACAGATAAATTATCTACAATTTCAAAGGTGAGTGATCAATCAATCCAACTCCACCATTAAACTTCATGATTACCCAATTTCATTATTTCCAACTCAATTTCATATTTCCATAACCTTCCCAAATTAATTCATCACAATAAATTAGGGTTTTTCTCTCCATTTTCTCAACATTGACCCAAAGTCCAAATATCATCAACAAGCATTAATACCCTCATTTTAAAACCCAAAATACATATGTATGGGTCAAAAGAACAAAACCTCGCTTTACACATTTTGAAACCCTAACACCCAAAATTTCCCAACTTCAACATTACATCAAAATGACCACAAATTTATGTCAAAGACCATAAGTATGAGTAGTAATCCCCACCTTAAATTTCGAAACCCAAAGGAGATGATGAATAAACTCGGAAGTGCTCCTAACCCCAAGATTTTCGGATCAAAATAGAGATCTTATGAAGCTCTATCACTTTAATAAAGGCACAAGGATTGGGTCTCACTAAACCAAGATCAAAATGTAGAGAGAGAGAGTTCTAGAGAGAGGAGCTCTCAAAATAGGTTTTTTTGAAAGTTAGAGAGAGAGAATGGCCCGAAAAAGTGATTCAAAATACTAAAACTTGGACTGATATAATACACAGTCCGCTTGAGCGTGGAACGCCCTGCTCGAGCATCAGACACAGACTCACGCTTAAGTGTCAAAAGCGCCGCTCGAGCGTCAAATGCACACTTCCAGAAGTTCTGCAGACGAAGGTCCCCGCTCGAGCGTGAAAGTGGACGCTCGAGCGTCCGATGACCTGTAGGGAAAAAATACTGGAGACTGAATAATCCCGCTCGAGTGCCAAACTGCCCGCTCGAGCGTCAAAAGCCCCCCTCGTGTGTGAAGGCCAAAATCTAGGCATCAACTCTTAGTTTCTAAACATAACCAAGCTATTTCAAACCTGCCCAACACAACCCAAGACTCAAATACAAAGAGTAAAGGATGGAAACGAGAATGAGACAACAACACATCCACAGAACCAAGTCCAGAATATAACAAACAAGGATGGGAAAACCGGGATCGCTATAACCTCCCCCCTTTAAGGAATTTCGTCCTCGAAATTAGATATAAAAAGTGTTCAAAAGTGTGATTTCTAAATTCTCAGCACATTATAACTTAACATTCATCAACTTGACCCAATACCGGTCATCCCATCTCTTTTCAAGAGGCAATTTATGATATATTTTCAATATGCATTAACAACATGCTTCTCTTTGAAATTCGACAATTCCCAATGCCATATTCCACCATTCCATAACATATTCAATGTTAATGATACATTTGCATTGGTATAACACATATAATGTTAAATTAAATTTCCATTTTCAAGGCAATTTCAGCAATACTTTCATAAATCAAAACATCTACAATGTTTTACAACTCAAAACATACACAATGTTTTTAGATTTCATCAAGGCATAAAATTTCCAATACATGGTTAAACATTAATAAACAAGTCCGGATATTTCTCACGGACCTCTAACTCGTGTTCCCAAGTGGCTTCCTCCACTCCATGATGTTTCCACCAAACTTTCACCAAGGGTATCGTCTTGCCTCGCAAGACTTGATCTCGCCTATCTAAGACCCGCATCGGTTTCTCCTCATGTGAGGCATCCTCATCTACCTCTAAGTCGGTCCAATCCAATACATGTGACGGATCCAGCTCATACTTCCGAAGCATACTAACATGAAACACGTCATGTACTCCGGACAACTACGGCGGTAAAGCTAAACGGTATGCAACCTCCCCAATCCGTTCCAGGATCTCAAAGGGACCAATAAACCGAGGGGACAACTTCCCACTCTTCCTAAACGTCATCAGAGATGATATTTTCAGAAAGACGTGATCACCCACCTCAAATGCCAAAGGCCTTCTCCGACGGTCGGCATAACTCTTTTGGCGACTCTGGGCTGTAACAAGCCTCTTACGAATAAGCTCAACTTTCTCTGTCATTTCTCGCACCAACTCCGGGCCCAACAAAGGTGCATTACCCACCTCAGCCCAACATACTGGAGACCTACACAGTCGGCTATACAAGGCCTCAAACGGTGCCATACCAATGCTCGATTGGAAATTATTGTCATAGGCAAACTTCATTAAGGGCAAGTGCCTCTCCCACGACCCACTAAAGTCAAGGACACAATCTCGAAGCATATTCTCAAGGATCTGAATAGTACGCTCGGACTGCCCGTTAGTCTGAGGATGATAAGTCATGCTAAAGGTCAGTCTAGCGCCCAAGGCACCCTGCAAACTCTGCCAAAACCTAGCAGTAAAACGTGGATCTCTATCTGAGACGATCGACACTAGGACTCCGTGCAACCTCACTATGTCCCAAATATACAAGTCGGCAAGATGATCTACTGAATCTCTCACGCGTATAGGAATAAAGTGTGCCGACTTAGTCAATCGATCTACGACCACCCAAATGGCATCACTACCCCGTTGAGTCCTTGGAAGACCTACAACGAAGTCCATCGTGACATGCTCTCACTTCCACTCGGCTATAGGCAAGGGTTGCAACAAACTCGCCGGCCTCTGATGCTCGACCTTCACTTGCTGACAAGTAAGGCACCTAGACACAAACACTACCACATCGTTCTTCATACCCCGCCACCAAAACTGGTGACCCAAATCACGATACATCTTAGTGCCTCCCGGATGCACCGCAAGGCGTGAATGGTGAAACTCTTGGAGTACTTTCTCTCAGCAAGACTCCGGCACAAACAAACGGTCTCGGTGTCTTATACTCAAGTCAGGATACACAGTTAAACCCTTCTCAACCTTCGCACTAGAGATCTTCTCTCGAAGGGATTCTACCTCAAGGTCACTCCTCTGTGCCTCTAACACTTGATTCACAAGTGTGGGCTGTGCAATTGCAGAAAACATGGCTGCAGACTTAATAGATTCACCCAGAAGCAAATCAAACTCGCCAAGTGCACACAACATTTCCCATTCCCGGATGGCTATACAAGCTACATCACTAATGGATTTCCTACTAAGGGCATCGGCCACAACATTGGCCTTTCCCGGATAATAGTGCAACTCAAAGTCATAATCCTCAATGAACTCCATCCACCTCATCTGCCTCAAATTTAAGTCTTTCTGTGTAAACAGATACTTCGGACTCTTATGATCCGAGAACACCTCGAATCTCTCACCATACAGCTAATGCCTACAGATCTTCAAGGCAAAAATTACAGCTGCTAACTCTAGGTCATGTGTAGGATAATTCTTCTCATGTATTTTCAATTGACGTGAGCCATAGGCTACTACTTTCCCCTCTTGCATCAACACACAACCCAAACCTTCTTGTGAGGCATCACAATATACAGTATAACCCAAACCTCTCTCCGGAATAATCAAAATTGGAGCGGTGGTAAGTCTAACTTTAAGCTCTTGGAACGACTTCTCACAAGTCTCACTCCACACATACTTGACCCCTTTCCATGTCAATCTAATCAACGGCGAAGCTAGCCTAGAAAAATCTTTTACAAACCTACGGTAATAATCGGCCAATCCCAGAAAACTACGAATCTCAAAAACATTCCTAGGCTATGCCCAATCTTGCACTGTTTCTATCTTGGATGTATCAACAGACACCCCTTCGCCGGAGACCACATGGCCTAAGAATTTAACATCTCTTAGCCAAAACTCACACTTCCCAAACTTGGCATACAGCTTATGGGCTCTAAGCAACTCAAGCACCACTCTCATGTGTTCCTTGTGCTCCCCTTCAGAAGGTGAATAAATCAGGATGTTGTCTACAAAGACGACCACAAAGCGATCTAAGAACACCCGAAAAATCCGGTTCATAAAGTCCATAAACATTGTCGGTGTATTGGTGAGCCCAAAAGGCATCACCAGAAACTCATAATGGCCATACCGCGTACGGAATGCAGTCTTTGGGATATCCTCCTCCCTGACCCTTGACTAGTGGTAACCCAATCTCAAATCTATCTTAGAGAAACAATGAGACCCTTTCAACTGGTCAAACAGATCATTTATTCGAGGCATAGGGTACTTGTTCTTAACCGTCGCCCGATTCAACTTCCGATAATCAATATAAAGTCTCAAAGCCCCATCTTTCTTTTTAGCAAAGAGCGCCGGTGCTCCCCATGGCGAAGCACTAGGGCGGACAAAGCCCTTATCTAGCAACTTCTGGAGTTGAATCTTCAACTCACTTAGCTTGGCTAGGGCAAAACGATACGGTGCCATGGAAATCGGTGTCGTATCAGGCACTAAGTCGATAGAGAACTTAATTTCTTGGTGAGGTGGTAAACTAACAAGATCCTCGGGAAAAACGTCCGAGTACTTACAAACCACTCTTGGCAACTCAGCCTGGGTCTCATCACACTCACTACTCATACAGCTAGTGAGGAGATAACTAAGCTCACCCCGCCCTCACAGATCATACACTGGTGGCAAAACACTACCAACCCGATCCCCCAAGAAATAGAAACAATTCCCACTCAAGGTACACACAGTAACCCTCTGGCGGTAGCAGTCGATAATAGCCCGGTATGACGATAACCAGTCCATATCCAAAATCACATCGAAACCCGACATAACCATAACTACAAAAGAAAATGAAAGCCGACGGTCGGCGACCTCAATATCACAACCCCTACACCCCTGTTTTAAAATCAACTCACCCCCAACAAGTGACACTACACAAATAAAAGAAGCTAACTGTGCCAACTCCAACTCCAAAACAGATGCAAATGCAGCAGATATAAAGGAATGGGATGCACCCGTATCAATCAACACATTAGCAATCGAGTTACAAAACAGAAAGGTACCTCTCACAACAGATGGAGCCGGTACAAGATCCTGCACGGTAACAGTATACATACGCCCTAAAGGCCCCTGATCTACCTGCTCACCTCTCGGAGCAAAAGACTGCTGCACGAACTGAGCCGAAGAGGCTCACTGATTGGCCCTCGAGGCCTGAACTGACTGAGCTGGCTGAAAACTCTGCCTCGACCTAGATGCACCAGATGTGCCACTCAACTGCGAGCAAAACCTCTTCAGGTGCCCCGCTTGACCACACTGGTAACACGAGAGTGGCTGGCCTCTGCTTTGACTTTGGCTTTGAGGACGAGCCGAAGATGAAGCTGCTCTCTGCCCTCTTCCCTTCTGCGGGCAAGCTGGAGACTTGTGGCCCAACTGACCACACTTGTAACAGGTAAAGTCTCCCTGATTGCGTCTCCCAAAGCCTGAACTCGGCACTGGAAAAGTAGATCTCACAAACGCACCCTGGGACTGCTGAGGGTTAGGACCCCTCTGCCTCCTACCGTCCCCCTGACCATCCTGACTCCTCTTGAAGCCCCTCATCCTCTCCTCTTCCTCCTCTTGCATAATAATCTCAAGATGGGCCACAGCATCAACAAGGCGCCCATACTCCCGAGTCATGGACCCTACAATTCTAGTCTTGAGCACGTGCCTCAACTTTTTCTCAAACTCAAGACAACAACGTTCCTCAGACGCCACTAGCTCAGGTGCAAACCTAGATAAACTGGTAAATGCGGCCTCAAACTCGGCCACTGGTGTGTTCAACTGCTTGTGCTGGCAGAACTGATCCCTCAATTTCTCCCTAACAGCGGGAGGCAAAAACTTCTCCTGGAAAACATCTACAAAGGCCTCCCAAGTCCTACCAATACGACCTCGAACAAACTTCCACCACTGACCGCGTCTCCCTTCAGCTGGAAGGACGCCAAGGTCACCCTCAAGGCTACGTCTTCAATGCCTAGCATCTTAAACGTCGTCATTATCTGATCAAGCCAGTCGTCAGCCTTAAGTGGCTCTTTTGGATCCCCTAGAAACTCATCCAGATTTGACCGAAAAAACTCCCTCTTTAGAAAGAAAGGCCTTGCCTCAGCTACATGGGCCTGGGCTTGATTCTCAACCCTAAGAATGCCTATAGATTCTCTCAATGCTCCTGCCATCTCGCGGGCTAAGGCGCCCATGGCCTGCTAACCTACTGGCTCAGCCACATTGGCCTGACCAACACCCTCCTGCTGCGCTGGAATCTCATCCGGTATAGGCATCTCCTGTCTTCTAGGCCTACCTCGCCTACCACCACGCCTTCGTCCTGATATTCTAATAAAGGTAACGAAGGCATTAGCACATTCACAAATGTGCTGAAGCTATAACACTCACGTCCTAATACATGGACAACTGAAATTCACTCCACGTAAGCACATAATCACATAAGCACTTACGAATTTCATTTCCGTATAATGACAGTCCCGAGACGTTGTTAGAATTCTAGTTAGAAACGGCAATGATCAAGTGCCTTTCCAACAGGACTCCCAGAAACCCAAGGATCCAATCAACATCCTAGAAACTACCCAAATAGTCACGTAGACATGTTACCAAATAAACACATAATAATACATCTAAGTCTCTAACAAGCGAGACAAACCATTGTAGTACTAACCACTTCCCACGTACCCAAGTATTCAAACCCGGTACGCTCTAATACCAAGTTGTAACGCTCTCAAAATAATACAAATAAACCCAAGTTTCATGATATGCATAGACAAGAGAATAAAACATATTTCCATTAATCAGAGTATTCTTGCAAAAGTAATACATGTTGACAGCAAAAGTAATGCCCTATAAGCTTACAACTTTCTAAGTCAACACTTGGTTACAACAAAAGAAGAGTTCTAACTCTTTACACAAACAAGGCCTTGGCTTTAATTTACATGTATCACCAAAAATAATAAAACAATCAAAAGAGTCTTCAACTCCCAAAACCATCGAAGCTAAGGCCTTAGGGGCGGCTGTAGACACCCCATTTTTGACTGTCCTCAAGACTTGGACGTCACCATTTGAACACTCGGTGATTATCCATGTTTGTGTTCGTTTGGAGTTCCCGGAGGTCTCGGCTCGTGCGCCCTGCCTCAGGATCTCCGAACTCGACCGTTTAGTGTCTGGTTTCACACCAAACACTTGTGTTTTGCCTTGGAAGGGCAGGGAATGTCTTGTGAGGCATCCCCACTCACCACCGGCAGTGGCTAGAGGCCACCGGCTGGTTTTTGCTGCCGTCGGCACTATTTGTTGCCGGTCGGCACATTTTGTTGCAGGTCGGCACTGTTTGTTGCCGGCCGGGACTCTTTTTTGCCAAAATGGCATTTTTGGCCGGCCGATTACTGTGCATCTGCTTTTGCAGATATTTTAAGATAGCTGTCTTGCTTTTTGCATCCCTCCATACACGTGTATGGAGGGATCTCCCTCTTATGAAGCTTGTCTTGTAAGCTTTACAAGACAAAAGCTTCTATATAGAGAGAGGTCTCTCTCTTGTTGCAAGGTGAGACACTTAGGTTAGAGACTTAGGATATTTTGAGAGCTTAGACAGCCATTGTTAGGGTTTGAGTTCTAGGGTTGGAGTTGCATACACATCCTATCTCTCTTTCCCTCTCTTTTGTGCTCTAGGTGTTTTGTGTCTTACTATTGCACATAAACACCTAGTGTTTCACCTTCCTCTTGAAACTGAGGTTCTAAGGGACTGATTTTGAAGTTTTGGTGTTGGATTCAAGCTAAGGGAGGCCATTGGAGCATCATTGTTGAAGAAGGCTTCAAGGGTGAGAATCTAGTCTATTTATTCCCCATTTTTGCACCTTATTTTTACCTGCCTTAAATTCGTTTTTGAGCTTGGTATATAATACAAGAAAGTTCTGTTTTTAGGCCCTCTTTATTGTTTATTAAGAGTGTTTTTTGGTTTGGGGGTGCTTGACCCCTCTTAGGCCTTGAAAGGCCTCATTTTGAGCCATTTTGTGCTAGTTTTGGGACTTTGGTGTTTGGGCCTCTTCCCCACTGAAATCTTGAGGGATTTCAGTGGTGGAGATGGTGCCTTGAAGTCTCCAAAAGGAGAGGGCCACCCCCTCTCCTTGTTGTCCTTGAAAAGGGCATGTTTTTGGCCTCTAAGGGGAGCCTATGCTTGAGTGTGTGTTGAGCATGTATAGACTGTTTTTCATGCTTATATTTCCATAATATAACATGATTTTAAATTGGTTTTGGTACTCCATGCATGCTTAGCATAGTTGCCATGTAATGCCTTGTTTATGCCTTAATATGTCTTAGGTTGTTGGCCTTTGTTGGAGCATGTTTTAGGCTTAATCTTGTGAAGATTATGTGCATATTTTTCCATGTTCTAGGTCTGTCCTAGGTTGTATAGGTCGGATTTGGCATGCATCATATAGCCTCTTTGTATTTTAGCTTGTTGGCCTTAAGTATGTGCATGCATAGCATGACATCTTTGCATTGATTTGGTGATTTGGGACCACCCTATGTGTCATTTCAGTCCCATTTTCATGCCTATGTGTTTGCCTTGAATGCATTTTTAATGCTTTGTAAGCTTGTGTAGCAATGCTCCTTGTTTTGGCACTTGTGCATGCCTTTAAATTTGAGCCATTTAGATGCCATCTAAGTGGTCTTTTGGGCTTCATTTCATGTGCTAAAATTCTGTTTTTAGTCATTTAGTTCATGCCATGTTTGGTCTTGCTAAGTGTAGTTCAATGCTCCATTGACTTGCCTCAAGTGTTTGGACCATGCTTGCATCCATTTGCTCATCTTGTTTAAACATGATTTAGCATCATTTTATAGCATGATTTTGCATCATTTTATAGCATGATTTTAGAGCTCATGTTGCATGCTAATTGTCCATGAAATCTCTTTTCAAGTGTGCTTGAATGTTGTTTGTTTAATGCTTGAGACTTGGACCATAACATGTGTATGTGTGCATGTGTGTTTAGCCTCCATTTTTGGGCACTTGGGCTACTGTTTTAGGCCTATTTTAGAGTTGCCTAAATCATGCATA
The DNA here is from genome assembly GCF_055761805.1 of Camellia sinensis. NCBI lineage: Eukaryota > Viridiplantae > Streptophyta > Magnoliopsida > Ericales > Theaceae > Camellia > Camellia sinensis. The sequence goes on along the minus strand of NC_138962.1, from coordinate 172,621,768 downwards.
AGTCCATCTTTTCATTGGTTTGCATTGCCATATGTATGCTTGTATGCTTGCATAAGTTTGTTGCCATGACATGTTGCATCCTTAGCTTGTATGCCTAGGTTGCATTGCATCTTGCATGCATTCCTTGCCCCTTGATTTGGTGATAGGGATTAGGACTTTGGTTTGATTTGGTTTGCATGCATTTGAAATCAAAATTGCATACTTGATTCCTTGGGCCATCATGCATGGAAATGCGTGATTGGTGGTTCGAGAATCGAGACACATGTCCCTTTGAGTCACAAACATGATAAGGGACATGATTGGTGCATACATGCCTTGAATTGTGCTGCCATGCTTTGCCTTGCCCTCTGTTGCTGTCAATTGCAGATTCTGCAGGAACATTCTGCCGACCGGCAGTGGAAGGTGCCGACCGGCAATCCATTCTCTGCCGACAGCTTCATTTTGTGCCGGTGGTCATACCACACTGCCGGTGGCAATTCCATTCAGTCGGTGGCACTCCTCACTGTCCAAGGGAGCAGTCCTGAGTTTTTGACAGCCTCTAGAGGAGTGAAGGAAGGAAAACAGAGGCAGCCCATGCATGGTGGCACATTTCCCGAGGCGATTTACTGTTTTCTTAGCTTAAGTTAATTTGTTAATTAATTAGGCAATTTGTAACATTAATTAGCTTGCGTAGTTAGTTAATTTGTAATATTTATTCGGTCCCTCCGAGTGAGGGCAAATCTGTAATAAGTGTGTGTGAGTGGTGTGTATGTTTTCCAATCCCCGCTTCTTTCTTCCCTTTTACTTACTTGCTTTGATGCTTAGTATTAGGGCACGTTTAATTTAGCATACCTTATGCTATGCATGCGTGCATCCATGCATTTGTATTACATGCATTAGGCTCGGTACATCACGCTAACTGCATTTGTATTTCAATTCCAAATTGAATACGTGCATCGATTGATTGCATTTCACATGCCATGTTTAGGATTAGCCGAGCCTATCTAATTACATTTTTGCATGTGATGCATTAACCATTTTTTTTTAACATGAACTAGGACATGCATGTTTGTTAACTAGTTTATTGTTTTGGCACGGAGTACTATGTGAGTATTTTAATGCTTTAGCACATCGCATGCGTGTGAATGCTACCATAACAGTATGTTTACCATGCGGCTAGGTGCTTATGTGTTAAACTGTTTGAATGCCTGTGGGTGAAGGGTGGATTGTTTGAGTTGGAAAAACTCGTTGAAATCCGTATTTTAGCCTACTTGCGAGTAGCAAATTCCAAAGTGCTTTTCAAAATCGAACGGATATGCAATGCTTATTTCTAAATTAGGCAATCTAGTCTATACTTGTTTGCTGCGCGCATAACATAGTAATTCTAGGCTAATAATTGGAATAAGAACACATAACGTCTTCAAAACCGGATATCATGATTAGTAGAGGCCGGTCTTCGGACCGGGCGAAAGGGGGTGCTCATAGCTAACCTTCCCCGATCGTACCCAAGCTCCCGAGCCGAGACAACTCCGATGATGACGGACACGTGGCCTTCGGCACCGAGTCAGGGTTTCCTAAATTTTCCCATTTTGAAAATATTTAGGTGGCGACTCTGTATCTGGCAAAGCAGTCCATGTGTGGCACTACTTTTCAAAAAATCTGTTTTCTCAAACGATTTGCCAGATTTGGACTCTTTGATTTAGATTTAGAACCGTGACACAAATCGAGTCCGAACAGTAGCGGCGTCCCTCGCGGGCCTGTTACAGTTTCTGGCGACTCTGCTGGGGATTTTAGAGAGCTTGACTCGAACTCGTGATATCCTGTTTTGATTACACTTATGTGTTTCTTTGCATCGCATATGCATTGGTGCGCCTAGGAACACAGTGTTTGCCATCTGCCATTCCTGAACGGTTTGCCGGAGGCTTGTCTTGTCAAGGCATGTCCATAAGGCTGACCGGCTATGGGCTCTAACAGCATGGGAACACAAACCCCGGTTTACCGGGGCACCCTTTTCGACCATTCGACCTAGTGCATATTCAGATCCATAGTGACCATTCCAAGTTAGGACAGGTTGCGATGCTAAGTTGTTTGAAACCGCTATGTGCGTAGTGAAACCCTAGCTCCTGGCAAAATAGGACAGGGAAACCCTACCCCAACATAGGGGTGTTTTGGTTCTCTTTACTTGCTACGTGCTTCTAGAATGTATTTCTACAGGGAAAGTACGTGTCAGTTTGCAAGTTTGAGTATCAGACCTGAGGACACCAGTATCAGTATCAGTTATAAGAATTAGTTATCCGCGGGTATCAGGGTTCAGTTTTCGGGAACAGTAATTTTTAGGAACAGTGATCAGCGGTGGAGTACAGTTGTTCAGCTACACCAGTGTTTGATCCGTTTTGGGCTGAAATGCTGTTTGTTTCTCCTTTCAGTTCAGAGTATCCAGAGCCGGTATAGAATAGTCAGTGTCCCCCTTGCCGCGGCGGGGCTAACGATGACGCAGAATTCAGAAGAGATTGCAGTTATGACGACTGCATTAGAGCAAGGGATCACCCCGCAAGGTGAGGCCGGCGTTGATGTGTCACATCCACCTAGGTCACCTGTTATACACCCGTGTTGGGCTCCCCAGTTATACCAGGCTCGCGAGCCTACTACTTTTGAACTGATGCGGATGATAGGTGATCTCCAAAGGTCTGTGGCGGATCTCGCCTATGGGATGTCAGCTTCGCCCCCAGCGGCACCGTATGTCGGGAATTTCATACCACAGGAGCCCCCGCTGCTGGGGCGGATTGTGATAGAGCTCAGTCAGCCAGAGGTGGCTTCCAGCTACAGCCACGACATGTCAACAACAACCGGGCTTCGCTCTGAAGTAGCAACCCAAACCCTTGACCAGGCTGAGGCCGGAAGAAAAGACAAAATGAAGGCAGATGCCGATCCCATTGAACAGCTGCTGTGGGCAGTCCAGGCTTTGAAAGCCGGGGGGATGAACAAGCAACAGGTATCCGCAGTTGTGGCAAAGACTGTGGAGGATGCTTTCCCCACTCCACCTGAGGGTAGTTCAAGCCAGCCAGAAAATCGGGATAGGCCCCGTCATGCCAAGACAGTTCCTCCCATCCCCGCTCCTGCACCCGAGAAAGATCAAAAAGCCAAAGCAGTGCCAGCCGACCCTTTTGCTAGCACATCTAGCAAGAGTCCTCAAACTTCAAAGTATCTGCCTTGAGGACGCAGAGCCTTTCACGCCCTCTACATGCCTTTGTCTAGGGCATTTCTAATATTGGCTAAAAAGGGGCATCTTAAACCCCTGGAGCCTCGGCCACTCCCGAAGAATCTCCCCGCCACGCACGATGCTACCTTGTACTGTGCGTACCACCAACAGTCCGGCCACAGCACCGATGGTTGTTTTCGCCTTCGTCATGAAGTGCAGGATCTGATCGATAATGAGGTCATTCTTCCACCTACCTCGGCAAATTCCGTCACTACTGAGCTGTTGGACTTCGAGGATACTGTAAATTTGTGATCAGGGGTTGGACCACCTGCGGGTGGCGCTCGTTGTATTTCAGAGATGGCGTTTGGCACGCACCTTTTGAGCATTTGTAAATGCAGTTTTGTAGCTTTTGGCTTGGGGTTTTGGGCCAGTTCTCAGTTTTGTTTTGAGTCTGCCTCATTGCTTTGAGTCAGTCTTTTTGTTTTTGTTTTTGGGTCTGTCTTGTGCTACCGAGTCAGTCCCGTTGTATAGGATGTCGAGTGATTCCGGGGTTGTTGCCTCGAACACCGTTTTGTATTTAACCTTTTTGCTATCTTTTGAGTCTGTCTCTGCTGTGGAGCCAGTTACATCCACAAACCTGAATAAAACAACCGTTGTTATCTCACTTTCATGCTTGCTTTCAACATAAGTGCCAGAGGATTTGATTGGGCTGACAGTACATCTCGCCTGCTCTCCTGCGCGCCAAACTCATTGTATTAACCTAAGTTTTTCAGAAACCTCTTTTGAGCACTGCGGTGATAAAAACGAAGAGGAAGGAATTCCTCGGGTTTTGCAAAATTTTGATTATTTTGAGAGAAAGAGAGGCGTGCTAGGCCTTTTAATGAATGAAACCATGCTTGTTGGCATGAGTACTGGGAAGGACCCTAGCTTGATCCAGATTGGTTCCACACTATCTTCGGCGCAAGCGATTCGTCGCTTTCTTAAAAACTTTCAAAAACAAACGTTTTACACGGCCCTGTGAAGACTTGTGTGGAACCGCTCTTGAGATTGCGTAGCCTAGGATCGCTCTCAGCCTCAAGATTCAACCAGTCTGTTTCAGACCTTGAACCCGTTCAGTAAGTTCAAACGGTCAAACGTCATGTAAGGTCTATATGGCCAATTCTGAAGCAGCCCTCGAGCAAGAGGCACCCAAGCCAAATCAAAAAGAGTAGATCTCGCCGGAAGAAGCTTGTGGAGCAACCAGGATGGATTCTCCTGCAAAACATTGCAATAACCGTCTCCTAGACACAGAGAGGCTTCAACTTCAAAAACCATTTGGCATGGACTTGTTACACTTTTACCCTTGAGAGGCTCGCTGGGTCGAAAACCCGGAAGGGCGACCCAGGCAAAAGTTAGAGCAAGAGAAAAATACAAAAAAAAAAGAAATAAAAAAAATACAAAAAAGAAGCAAAAAAATACAAAAAGGAAAAGAAAAGAACAATAAAAAGGAAAACAAAAAGAAGTAAAAAAAAAAAAAAGAAAATGAATGAAAAGAAGCTCGCAAGGTCGAACACCCACATCGGGCGCCTTGGCAAAAATTAGAGCCTGAAAAGTGAAGGTTAAAATACCCGAGTGTACCTTAACCGGAACTATGTAAGGCTTGATTCCCATGTTTGGGATACGTAGGCAACTTCATCATGAAGTCCAGCCCCCAACGCTTTCACAGCGTCTCAGTCCATGCAATGGTTTCAAATTCATCCCAAAAATCCGGTCGCCAACGCTTCCCAGGCGACTGTGTCCATATATTTGTTGTGACCGTCTTCGTCATCTCTGTGTCCAAGAGCTCGACCATCACCAATGAAGACTATTTGCAGACTGCCGCGGCATCATCCAAACAAGGGGCAACTTTCCGTTGCCACGAGCCGTCATGAGCCGCCGTTCAAACTAGGGGCAACTTTCCGTTGCCTCCCACCCCCCTTCAAACCAGGGGCAATTTTCCATTGCCTCCGATCCGAGGTTGCGCATCTCAAAGAGTAAGTTCCATGCCCGTTGAGCATTGACTGTTTGAAAAATAGTTTCTGAAAATTTTTACTAAGGTTGACTATTTTCTCGAAAACTATTTCATTTTCTAAAACTGGACCATTGTCTTGGACCCAAAAAAGGAAAATTTTCAGTGCTTACAGCCTGACTTGCATGCCTTTCAAATCAAAAATCGAACAAGTACGTTAATCCGACTCTCATTTTGATCAAACTTGTTTTAGTAGAAAACCAAAACGAAAAGAATGGTTAAAATGATGAACTAGGGGCACAGTTGAGTCAGGCGTTCTGTCTTTCCCCCGTCATCGACGTACTTGCCAGAAGAACACTCTACCCGCCACAAGAAATAGCCGTGAGCTAACGGTGTTGAGCATGAACCCGCAACTTCCTATTCATCCATTAAACACCCCGGGGAGGGATGAAAATGAGAGAATCAAGAATAGAGAGGTGTGAGTTGAGAGAAAAGCGAGAAAAAGGGTTTTCAGAGAAAAATCCGAGCTTGAGAGTCGAGTGATGTGAGAATCACAAATCAGAAAGGGTGGGGAACAATACCCAGATTGAACTGGCTCCTCGTGGTCCGAGGTCCCCCATCTTCGCTAACGCGTCTGTATGTCGTGTTTTTTGGTTTTGTTTATCTCAACCTTTGTTTTAGGTCTTTTCGAGCGTGTCTCGTTGTGTTTAGGTCGTGTACCTCTTTGTTTGAGTCCTCCCTGCTGTGTTCAGTTGTAGGCTCGATACCCCGGTTAAGAAAACCCCTTTTCCGAAAGTTAATCGTTTATGCTCAGAATGTTGTGCCATTCTCTATATCCGATTGTATTTCAACTCCAGCTGGTTTCACCGCTGTAGTCCGTCTTGTCAGATTGGGCTGTTTGTTCAGAATTTGCTGTGTGCAGAATGAACCGAATGCTGTGTTTTGGGCTGTATGCAGATCAATCCCCAACAGAGTAAGGGCTGTGTGTCCAGAATCAGGCAGTGGGTTATTTTGCTGTTGGCTGTTTAGTTATCTGATTATTATAGTGCAAGTGTTCAATTTTCAGACAACCAATCAATTCCGTTTACATTGAGGTGTAACATGATGGAATGCGATGCAGTACACAAGATATGTAAATGTAACACTTTTTTAAGCAAAAGTTTGTTCATTTCATAATCTTTTAAGTACAAAGTTTTGAAGGAAACAAAATCTACCTGCGGCAGTACAAGGTAATCTAACTACCAAAGAAAAGAGGAAAAGTATAAGGAAAGAAAAAATAAACAAAAATCCGCATCTGCGTCGAGCACCCCAAGGGCCATCAGTCTGTCCTAGTCCTCTTCCTAGACGAGGGTCCAGGAGCATCATCAGCATCGTCGTCAGAGCCCGAGCTAGAACCGCCTCTGGTCTCCTCCTCCGATGACTCGGACTCCGCCTCTGCCTCCGCCTCTGACTCCTCGTCATCGTCATCGTCCGGGACTGGAGCTCGCGAGCTACTCCCGACATGAGTACGCCCTCCCCTGGTACGGGGAAATATCCTGCCCTCCTCGTCTCTCCCCCGGGCAGGGACGGAAGGTCCCGCTGGAGCTCCTCCTGCCATGGGAACCTGGAAAGGAGGCTGAAAAAGTACATGAAGAGAAATGTATTAGTATACTGTGAAGAGTTTAAAGGTGCAGAATGCAGTGTATGAGTACAGTGTGAGAATGTCGTGGGTAGTTTGTCAGGGCAGAATGCAGTGTATGAGTACAGTGTGTGGATGCCGTGAGCAGTTTAACAGTGCAGAAGGCAGTGTATGCAGTGTATCAAGTGCTGTGAGATCAGTGTATCAGGTGTGGTGCCATGAATCAGATTATGCAAAGCAGTGTATGAATGGTTTGAGGCCAGTGTCAGAAGAACATACCGGTATGCTGTAGAGGGCTAGGAGGTCAAATGTCCGCTGAAGCATCCCCATCATCGAGGCATTCATCGCCAACGACTGACGGGTGTACTCAGAAGAAGCCTGCAAAAGTATCAGATGCATCAATATTCTGTGGAATATCAAATATGCTGAAATGAAATGACTGTACAAAAGCGCAGTAATACATACCGGAGGTAAGTCGGGGACACCGATGAACTCGTGACCAGCTGGCGGAGGGGCGAAGGGGATCTGATAGGTCGCCCCACCCTGCCCCTGGAAAGTCAGTACAGCAGGCAGGGCGGGCCAACCAGCCCCCCGTCCTCCCTGAGCTCCGCCCCTGCCACAAACGCGGGCCCTCCTCGAAGCTCCCGCTCCCGCTCCTGCTCCTGCCCCAGCCGCTGGCGCTACGGGCCTAGCTCCCTCCACTCGACGGCCACCGCTCAGAGGTCGCATCAGGTACGTCTGCACGTACTCTCGGTAGTCGCCGATGCCTCTGAAGCGGGTCGCCTCCCAACCGATGGTGTAATCATCCAGCTGCTCAGTGGTGAGCCTCTCGGTCTCCCTCATCTCTGCAAGAGGGTGAACCGGGACTATCTGCTCAGGTAACCCTAGGGTCTGGCGTAGAAAACGCTCCCCCAGATACCAAGCCCGACAGACCGGGCCCTCTAGCAAGATCCGGAAACGCGAGGTCTCCTCCGCACTGGCAAAACGGCCCCGCGTCACCGCCGGCAATGGATCCCACGGCCGCCAAGTGATCTGAAAGTGACACACAGTTTGTTATCTACTGTTTTCAAAAAATGCGGTGAAAAAGTGAAACTTAAATGAACTGCAAGTAAAACATACCTCGGCCGGGGTAATGGTGTCAAAGTATCGGCGGAAGAAGCCGAATGTCTCTCGTGGCCGCCGGGTGCATCTCCCGTCAAAGCGCCGTGAGAAGGGGACGACCAAAGGAGTCTCTGTAACTGGTACGAGGGCAAGCCTAGGAAAGTAGGCGTAAACCCATAACTGCAAAACAGATGTCAGTATGACCATCAGATAAAGCAGAATACAGAATAAAGCAGAAATGGCAGAGCCGTGTGTTGTGCAGTGTATTGTGCAGAGTGTACAGTGTGAACAGTGTACAGTCAGTGTGAAGCAGAATGTATGTGTGTGCCGTGTGTACAGTATACAGCAAGTGTAGAGCAGACCGCAGTGTGTGCAGTGTACAGAGTACAGAAAAGATAGAAAAGCAGAAATGAAAAGTGGAGAAGAAATGTACCTCCCAAGCCCGCCAGTAGCCTCCGAGCAGCTGGCCGCTGCCGCGTGAAGCCAAGCTCATGTACCCATAGAGGGTGGCCAGAGCGGCGCCACCCCAGTCATAGTGCAAAATGTCCCGGACGTCCACCAGTGCGCTGAGAAGATAGAGAGGCACGGTGTTCGCCCGGTCGGCGAAGATGGTCGTCCCGAACAAGAACATCAGGAAGCCGCGGGCGTACCTCTCCACGTCCTCCGGAGTCATCTGAGCCTCCTCCTCCAACACGGGCTGGACCCTAAACTGTACCTCGAACCAGGAGTACCGCACGAAGCCTGGGCGAGCGAGAGGTGGGGCCTCCCCCAGCAGATGGACCTGAGCGGCAGTCCACTCGTCCATATCTATGTCAAAAGGGATCGGATCACCCCCTACCCCGATGCCTGTGAGCATCAAGAAGTCATAAGGGGCCCTGCTGCGGAAAAGTGAAAAGAATCGGTGGTGTCCCACCACCTCTCCGCCAGAGCGGCAAGGAGTGGCCTGCATGTGGAAAGCCTGGAGAGCCCTCGGCAGAAGGCGCCGAAGCCCGCCCGATCCACTATGCGTCGGACTGCATCAGGGAGCTCATCATACCACTCCCGAGCACCAGTATTTCCATACCCGCGGATGGTGTGGGAACCCTCCTGCAAACAGAAAATAACAATTGCAAAGCCACATTCAAAATGCAGTTTTGAAAAGCATGCAGATAAAGCATGTGTGCAAGTTTGACAGATTTGGACAAATACCAGGTGCCAGTGTGCTTACAGTGAACTACAGCGTATGATGTGTCAGCGTGTTTGGGTGGTTCCAAGCAGATAAAGCATGCGTGCAAGTTTGACAGATTTTGACAAATACCGGGTGCCGGTGTGCTTACAGTGAACTACAGTGTGTGATGCGTCAACATGTTTGAAGGGTTCAGAACAGATATAGCATACGTGCAAATTTAACAGATTCAGACAAATACCGGGTACCGGTGTGTTTGCAGTGAAAGACAGTGTGCGCCGTGTGTTTGAGTGATTCAGGGTTAGTGCAGTGTGTGTGTATGTGCCAATCTCAAACCAATGACAGTTGCATGTATGTTTACAGCTAACTACAGTCTACGGTATATCAGATTTTAGCAGTTAAAGAATACAACTAGCTATGGCAGTTTTATATCCTACATTGCGAAAAGTAAAGTAGAAGACGAAGAGTTACCTCGGAAGTGCTGAATGACAGATGGGAGGTCGGCTCGCGCAGCAATAGCTCGGGTGCCACGTGCCTCTCGAAGCTCCGGAACTGGCGCAGACTGTCGGGAGGCAGAACATGGACCGCCGGTCGGTAGGTCACCGGGTCGAATAGGCGCTCGCTCAACGGTAGGAGCTCGACCCCGGGATCCATCTCGTGGTCCGGGGGAGTCCCGCCACGTGGAATGTCGTCCGCCATGTAAAGAATGATAGAAAATGGCCGGAAAAGGAAAACCGGGCCGGAATACGAAGAGTCAACTGGAAAGTCAACTCCCGAGAGGGTCGGAAATGGCCGGAAAGGCCGGGATGTGAAAAGGCACGGGAATGAAGAGGAAAGCAAGGGGAACAAACCCCGAAAAGGCGGGAACGCCAAACGAGGCACCGAAACAAAGATGTGATCGGTTGAAAATGTCCGAAACGCGAAGAAAATCGCGAATCCGACGACGAAACGGGCGTAGAACGCGAAGAAACGGGCAAAAAATGAGAGAGAAACACTCTAGAGAGAGAGAGTGAGAGTTTTCGGCGGTGGGGAAGTGAGGAAATAGGGTTTGAAACCCTATTTTAAAACACCCAATGTGAATTGCCGAAACTGCCCCGACTCAGCAACTTTCTGCCGGTCGGCAATATTTTGTGCCGGCCGGCATTATTTTGTGCCGATGGATTTATTTTGCAGCCGGTGGAAAGCCGGTGGCCTCCCCTTTCGGCCAGTGGTGTTCCCCCAGCCTTGTTTAGGCCATATGAGTAGTTGTTGGTCTTCATAGCTCAAGAAAGTGCAAGAAGGTGCATCTCCGACGCTCAACCGGCCTCCGTTGCGACCTCGGGTCGTGTCTCCTGTGCGTGGCACTCAAATTTGTGCAAGGTGTATCCTTTTTGTATCCTTTTAAATTCAAAAGTTTCCCCATGTGCGTTGCACGCGTTCATCGCACTATTTCGGTGCATTACATCGCGCTGTCATGCGCCTCACATTCGCATTGTTATGCATACTACATGCGTTGTAACACACACCCCTTTGCATTGTCATGCACATTTCTCATGCATTGTCATTGCATTTTCATTCCATGCATTGTCATGCATTCCGAAACACGTGCGTTGTTACGTATTTTAGTCCATTTACATTCCGTGTGGCACGCGTGTCACACTTAGCAACATTTTACATTCCGTGTGGCATACGTGTCGCACTGAGCATCATTTTGCATCTCGTGAGGCATGCATGTCTCAGTTATTTCATTTGTATTATTTTTCATTGGCATGCGTGTCACATTTTCATTGGCATGCGTGTCGTCATTGGCATAGAGCATGCAATCCATCGCATTGTTTTGTGCATTGTAAATTGTTCGCGCTGTTCTGCGCATCGCACTGTTTTGTGCATTTCAAAATTGTTCGCGCTGTTCTGCGCATCGCACTGTTTTGTGCATTTCAAAATTGTTCGCGCTGTTCTACGCATCGCACTATTTTGTGCATTTCAAAATTGCTCGCGCTATTTTGCGCACCGCATCGCACTGTTTTGTGCATTTCAAAATTGCTCGCGCTATTTTGCGCACCGCATCGCACTGTTTTGTGCACCTTACTTGCATCTTGCATGTATCCTCTCGCGCTATCTTGCGCACCTCACTTGTACTTGTTAGTACATTGCATTGTTTTGAATATGAACCGGCTTCGCGTAGCGTATAAGTCCAATTTTCAAAATTTTGCATTCCGTGCAGCATGCGTGTCACACTTGCATCATTTTGCATCTTATGAGGCATGCGTGTCTCATTTTCATCATTCTGCATTCTGTGTGGCATGCGTGTCACACTTGTATCATTTTTGCATCTTATGAGGCATGCGTGTCTCATTTGTTTCATTTTTCATTCCATGTGGCATGCGTGTCACACTTGTATCATTTTTGCATCTTATGAGGCACGCGTGTCTCATTTGTATCATCTTGCATCATGCTTCATTTGCATCGGCATGCGTGTCACATTTTCGCTGGTATGTGTGTCGTCATTTGCATTAGCATGCGTGCCTCATTCTTGCATTGTCATGCATGTTGCTACTTCGGTCTGGCGAGACCTTAAACACGCACGGTCTAGGAGACCTTAAATCCTTTGGAGGTGCGAAACCTTCGGTGCATTGTCATGCATACATTTTGCATCCCGGTCTAGGAGACCCTAAATCCTCTGAAGGTGCAATTCCTCCGGTGTTTGTCGTGCCCGAACGACTTTCGGTGGTCTGGCAAAGCCACCTGCCTATGTTTGCGGTGAGTTCCTAGAAGACCAACTGGGACGGTGGAAACTAGAGTTCGAACGGCTTATGCCTAGAACGCAAAGGTTCGGGATTTCCGAGACTAAAGTCTGGTTTAAATACCCAGGGGTGTACCCTCGGCTTGAAATCTGTATGGAAGCCCCATAGATTGAGGCAGCATGTCGGCGCCTCAGTTCTGGATACTGAACCAACCTAGTATATCGCCCTATTGGTAAGATAGGGAAAGTTGCAATCATAGTCGTTGCATCATAGTGCATTGTCATACATTTCCATTGTAGCTTGCATGTATCCATTGCATTTTCCCCAGTAGATTGCATCATACTGCATTGTCATGCATTTTGTAAATATCCATTGCCTCGTAGATTGCATACACACATTGCATCACCTTCCATCTATGGCTTGCGCCTTTCCATGTTGAGCTTGGTCTGGTATGTGCCCTTACTTTTCACGTTAAAACACAGTTCTGCATGTGTACGCGCCTATTCCACGCTGGTATGTTGGTTTGAGGGTTGCGGCACCTTTTCTATGTTAGACATGGCTTGTATGTGTACATGCCTTTCCTAGGCAAGATTTGGTTTGGCCTGCGTGCCATATCCGTTGCATTGTAGTTTGCATGCATTCATTGCATCACGCCTTCCATCTATGGCTTTCGCCTTTCCATGTTGAGCTTGGTCTGGTATGTGCCCTTACTTTTCACGTTAAAACACAGTTCTGCATGTGTGCGCGCCTATTCCACGCTGGTATGTTGGTTTGAGGGTTGCGGCACCTTTTCTGTGTTAGACATGGCTCGTATGCGTACATGCCTTTCCTAGGCAAGATTTGGTTTGGCCCGCGTGCCATATCCATTGCATCGTAGATCGCATGCATTCATTGCATCACCTTCCATCTATGGCTTGCGCCTTTCCATGTTGAGCTTGGTCTGGTATGTGCCCATACTTCTCGTGTCGAAGCATAGTTCAGTAGACCGTTCTATGTTAGACGTGACTTGTATGCGTACATGCCCTACCTAGGTAAGATTTGGTTTGGCCTGCGTGCCATATTCATTTCCATTACATTGTAGTGTAATTTTTGCATCCGGCATTAGGATCATTGTCCTTTCTCCAGCGGGTCGTTTCCCCACTTATGTCATTCCACCCAATACTTGTTCTTGTGTCTGTCTACAATGCTCACAGTTCAGTTGACCGTTCTGTGGTAGACAGACTTGTTACCTCCATCAATCTATTTGACATAGGTGTGGTTTCGAACCACTCGTGATTGGATCGTGATCCATTTGCTTTGCATTTAGTTTGCATTGTTTCAATTACATTGCATCTCCATTTGCATTGTTTATACATTGTTTTGTATATATTGCATATCATTTTGCATCCATTTTGCATTGTCATGCATGTTTCTAACAATATTGTACCTGTTAAGTTTGTTTTCTTTGCAGGCACGATATTGTATGTACGGTTCATTTGAGGCTGGTGCAACCAGACGAGCCGCACAGGTATTGTATCCTCCGAGTGAGACGTATTGAGAATTACATAATTCTCTTACATCCTTTCTGCATTTTAGTGTAGTTTGGTGTTTGCTAGCTTAAAACTATCGCATGTGTGCTTCGTTACAGCTCTCTTTGCATGATCATAAGTTATGCTCGGCTTCGTGCATTGTCTTGCATTTTGCCCCCGCCTTCGGGCGCATACCTTATTTGTCTTGCATGTTTGTCTGAGTCTTCGGCCTTGTCAAAAATGGGTCGTCTCTGGGCTTTGACATTCACTCCCGTCATTGTTATGACTTTCGAGTTCTGTCAAAGAGGGGCAACTATAGACACCCCATTTTTGACCGTCCTCAAGACTTGGACGTCACCGTTTGAACACTCGGTGATTATCCATGTTTGTGTTCGTTTGGAGTTCCCGGAGGTCTCGGCTCGCGCGCCCTGCCTCAGGATCTCCGAACTCGACCGTTTAGTGTCTGGTTTCACACCAAACACTTGTGTTTTTCCTTGGAAGGGTAGGGAATGTCTTGTGAGGCATCCCCACTCACCACCGGCAGTGGCTAGAGGCCACCGGCTGGTTTTTGCTGCCATCGGCACTATTTGTTGCCGGTCGGCACATTTTGTTGCAGGTCGGCACTGTTTGTTGCCGGCCGACACTCTTTTTTGCCAAAATGGCATTTTTGGCCGGCCGATTACTGTGCATCTGCTTTTACAGATATTTTAAGACAGCTGTCTTGCTTTTTGCATCCCTCCATACACGTGTATGGAGGGATCTCCCTCTTATGAAGCTTGTCTTGTAAGCTTTACAAGACAAAAGCTTCTATATAGAGAGAGGTCACTCTCTTGTTGCAAGGTGAGACACTTAGGTTAGAGACTTAGGATATTTTGAGAGCTTAGACAGCCATTGTTAGGGTTTGAGTTCTAGGGTTAGAGTTGCATACACATCCTATCTCTCTTTCCCTCTCTTTTGTGCTCTAGGTGTTTTGTGTCTTACTATTGCACATAAACACCTAGTGGTTCACCTTCCTCTTGAAACTGAGGTTCTAAGGGACTGATTTTGAAGTTTTGGTGTTGGATTCAAGCTAAGGGAGGCCATTGGAGCATCATTGTTGAAGAAGGCTTCAAGGGTGAGAATCTAGTCTCTTTATTCCCCATTTTTGCACCTTATTTTTACCTGCCTTAAATTCGTTTTTGAGCTTGTTATATAATACAAGAAAGTTCTGTTTTTAGGCCCTCTTTATTGTTTATTAAGAGTGTTTTTTGGTTTGGGGGTGCTTGACCCCTCTTAGGCCTTGAAAGGCCTCATTTTGAGCCATTTTGTGCTAGTTTTGGGACTTTGGTGTTTGGGCCTTTTCCCCACTGAAATCTTGAGGGATTTCAGTGGTGGAGATGGTGCCTTGAAGTCTCCAAAAGGATAGGGCCACCCCCTCTCCTTGTTGTCCTTGAAAAGGGCATGTTTTTGGCCTCTAAGGGGAGCCTATGCTTGAGTGTGTGTTGAGCATGTATAGACTGTTTTTCATGCTTATATTTCCATAATATAACATGATTTTAAATTGGTTTTGGTACTCCATGCATGCTTAGCATAGTTGCCATGTAATGCCTTGTTTATGCCTTAATATGTCTTAGGTTGTTAGCCTTTGTTGGAGCATGTTTTAGGCTTAATCTTGTGAAGATTATGTGCATATTTTGCCATGTTCTAGGTCTGTCCTAGGTTGTATAGGTTGGATTTGGCATGCATCATATAGCCTCTTTGTATTTTGGCTTGTTGGCCTTAAGTATGTGCATGCATAGCATGACATCTTTGCATTGATTTGGTGATTTGGGACCACCATATGTGTCATTTCAGTCCCATTTTCATGCCTATGTGTTTGCCTTGAATGCATTTTTAATGCTTTGTAAGCTTGTGTAGCAATGCTCCTTGTTTTGGCACTTGTGCATGCCTTTAAATTTGAGCCATTTAGATGCCATCTAAGTGGTCTTTTGGGCTTCATTTCATGTGCTAAAATTCTGTTTTTAGTCATTTAGTTCATGCCATGTTTGGTCTTGCTAAGTGTAGTTCAATGCTCCATTGACTTGCCTCAAGTGTTTGGACCATGCTTGCATGCATTTGCTCATCTTGTTTAAACATGATTTAGCATCATTTTATAGCATGATTTTGCATCATTTTATAGCATGATTTTAGAGCTCATGTTCCATGCTAATTGTCCATGAAATCTCTTTTCAAGTGTGCTTGAATGTTGTTTGTTTAATGCTTGAGACTTGGACCATAACATGTGTATGTGTGCATGTGTGTTTAGCCTCCATTTTTGGGCACATGGGCTACTGTTTTAGGCCTATTTTAGAGTTGCCTAAATCATGCATAAGTCCATCTTTTCATTGGTTTGCATTGCCATATGTATGCTTGTATGCTTGCATAAGTTTGTTGCCATGCCATGTTGCATCCTTAGCTTGTATGCCTAGGTTGCATTGCATCTTGCATGCATTCCTTGCCCCTTGATTTGGTGAGAGGGATTAGGACTTTGGTTTGATTTGGTTTGCATGCATTTGAAATCAAAATTGCATACTTGATTCCTTGGGCCATCAAGCATGGAAATGCGTGATTGGTGGTCCGAGAATCGAGACACATGTCCCTTTGAGTCACAAACATGATAAGGGACATGATTGGTGCATACATGCCTTGAATTGTGCTGCCATGCTTTGCCTTGCCCTCTGTTGCTGTCAATTGCAGATTCTGCAGGAACATTCTGCCGACCGGCAGTGGAAGGTGCCGACCGGCAATCCATTCTCTGCCGACAGCTTCATTTTGTGCCGGTGGCAATTCCATTCAGCCGGTGGCACTCCTCACTGTCCAAGGGAGCAGTCCTGAGTTTTTGACAGCCTCCAGAGGAGTGAAGGAAGGAAAACAGAGGCAGCCCATGCATGGTGGCACGTTTGCCGAGGCGATTTACTGTTTTCTTAGCTTAAGTTAATTTGTTAATTAATTAGGCAATTTGTAACATTAATTAGCTTGCGTAGTTAGTTAATTTGTAATATTTATTCGGTCCCTCCGAGTGAGGGCAAATCTGTAATAAGTGTGTGTGAGTGGTGTGTATGTTTTCCAATCCCCGCTTCTTTCTTCCCTTTTACTTACCTGCTTTGATGGTTAGTATTAGGGCACGTTTAATTTAGCATACCTTATGCTATGCATGCGTGCATCCATGCATTTGTATTACATGCATTAGGCTCGGTACATCACGCTAACTGCATTTGTATTTCAATTCCAAATTGAATACGTGCATCGATTGATTGCATTTCACATGCCATGTTTAGGATTAGCCGAGCCTATCTAATTATATTTTTGCATGTGATGCATTAGCCATTTTTTTTTTTAACATGAACTAGGACATGCATGTTTGTTAACTAGTTTATTGTTTTGGCACGGAGTACTATGTGAGTATTTTAATGCTTTAGCACATCACATGCGTGTGAATGCTACCATAACAGTATGTTTACCATGCGGCTAGGTGCTTATGTGTTAAACTGTTTGAATGCCTGTGGGTGAAGGGTGGATTGTTTGAGTTGGAAAAACTCGTTGAAATCGGTATTTTAGCCTACTTGCGAGTAGCAAATTCCAAAGCGCTTTTCAAAATCGAACGGATATGCAATGCTTATTTCCAAATTAGGCAATCTAGTCTATACTTGTTTGCTGCGCGCATAACATAGTAATTCTAGGCTAATAATTGGAATAAGAACACATAACGTCTTCAAAACCGGATATCATGATTAGTAGAGGCCGGTCTTCGGACTGGGCGAAAGGGGGTGCTCATAGCTGACCTTCCCCGATCGTACCCAAGCTCCCGTGCCGAGACAACTCCGGTGATAACGGACACGTGGCCTTCGGCACCGAGTCAGGGTTTCCTAAATTTCTCCATTTTTAAAATATTTAGGTGGCGACTCTGTATCTGGCAAAGCAGTCCATGTGTGGCACTACTTTTCAAAAAATCTGTTTTCTCAAACAATTTGCCAGATTTGGACTCTTTGATTCAGATTTAGAACCGTGACACAAATCGAGTCCGAACAGTAGCGGCGTCCCTCGCGGGCCTGTTACAGCAGCATAACACCTGAACCTCAAAATGATGTCCTATATAGGGTGAGCCAATGCCCAGTAGAGATATGCTAAACATAATATGAACAGTAGCTAAAATATTGGCATTTGATAAATGTTTAACTCGTATAAACAAACATACATCTCTTTCCATTTCATCATCCGAACCAATTCTTAGATATGATTCCCTATTTAGCCAGACAGTTCATAATGAGCCTATAACTCATATCAACAATACTTTGGTTATGATCAATTAACATGAGACAACAACTCACATAATTATCACTTCAACACTTCAAGTTCAAATGAGACTACAACTCATATTATCATCATTTCAATACTTCAATTTATTTACGTTACACAAACGCAATTAGGATTTCGGGACTTCCACCCGGACACTCCGGCCAACTTAGTTATCACTAGAGTCCATTCCCTATCTCCTCCCAAATCTGGTTTAGGAGTCCATCCCCTATCTCCTCCCAAACCGTGGAGTACATCCCCTATCTCCTCCTAAACTGTGGAGTACATCCCCTATCTTCTCCCAAACAACATACATATACAATGTATTTAAACACTTATCATATACAATGATCAAGCCAGACACATATTCAATGCGTTATCCCATCCGTCATATTCAATGACATATTCAATTGATTAGTTTTAATTCACCTAATCATCATGCAGTGTCTACAACAATCAAGACTATCCTCCACCGACAGCCCAAAATAATTATTTCTAAACAGAAAATAAATTATCAAACAGATAAATTATCTACAATTTCAAAGGTGAGTGATCAATCAATCCAACTCCACCATTAAACTTCATGATTACCCAATTTCATTATTTCCAACTCAATTTCATATTTCTATAACCTTCCCAAATTAATTATACAAATTAATTCATCACAATAAATTAGGGCTTTTCTCTCCATTTTCTCAACATTGACCCAAAGGTCCAAATATCATCAATAAGCATTAATACCCTCATTTTAAGACTCAAAATACATATGTATGGGTCAAAAGAACAAAACCCCGCTTTACAAATTTTGAAATCCTAACACTCAAAATTTCCCAACTTCAACATTACATCAAAATGACCACAAGTTTATGTCAAAGACCATAAGTACGAGTAGTAATCCCTACCTTAAATTTCAAAACCCAAAGGAGATAATGAACAAACCTGGAAGTGCTCCTAACTCCAAGATTTTCGGATCAAAATGGAGATCTTGCGAAGCTCTATCACTTTAAGGAAGGCACAAGGATCGGGTCTCACTAAACCAAGATCAAAATGTAGAGAGAGAGTTCTAGAGAGAGGAGCTCTCAAAATAGGGTTTCTTTGAAAGTTAGAAAGAGAGAATGGCTCGAAAAAGTGATTCAAAATGCTAAAAGTCGGACTGATATAATACACAGTCCGCTCGAGCGTGGAACGCCCCGCTTGAGCGTCAGACACAGACTCACACTCGAGCGTCGAATGCACATTTCCAGAAGTTCTGTAGACGAAGGTCCCCGCTCGAGCGTGAAAGTGGACGGTCGAGCGTCCGATGACCTGCAGGGAAAAAATACTGGAGACTGAATAATCCCGCTCGAGCGGAGGAACAAAAGCAAACGGCCCGCTCGAGCGTCAAAAGCCCCGCTCGAGCATGAAGGCCAAAATCTGGACATCAACTCTTAGTTTCTAAACACAACCAACATGTTTCAAACCTGCCCAACACAACCCAAGACTCAAATACAAAGAGTAAAAGATGGAAACGAGAATGAGACAACAACACATCCACGAACCAAGTCTAGAATATAATAAACAAGGAAGGAAAAACTGGGATCGCTATACGCTTGGCCCGGCCCATCGGCCCGCTCAAGGCCCTCCCGGCCCACCAGAGGCCTAGTGTTATTTTTAATGGAAAATAATAAAATTTTGATGAGAAAAATTTTAAAAAATTAAAAAAATTGTTTAGGCCCGCCCAAAACTTGAATACCCCTGGGCTTGGGCTTGGGCTTGGGCTTAGTTTTTTGACCCGTGGGCCAGCCCGACCTGATTTTTTTAATGAAAACCCGCAAGGCCTGATATGAATCCGGTTCGAATCCGAATGAGTCGGGCCGGACCGGGCGAAAATTACTCCCATATTTGTTGTTCAACTACGTCAGTTCCCGCCTCAATCCCGCACGTTAATCCGAGAGTATTCCTTTCATTGTGGGTCCCTTCACAATTTGAACCGACTCAATTGACCTGTGCGATCTACGGCTTAACTTTTTATAGGAAAAGTCTATTTAGAATTTTTTAGGTAGGTGGTTATGTAGTGCAAATTAATGTAGTGTGATATTTATGTGGAATCAATATGAAGTGTAGTAGAAATTAATTTAAGAGTAATTTCTGAATTAATAATGGTGAGTTTGTAGTATTATTCTTTTTTTAAGAGTAAATTATAAATATTTTATGGGATTTGTTTAAAATACAGATTGTCTCATGTGATTTAAAAAATTATAAATATCACATTGTCAGATTTTTTTTTATTTCATAAAATTAATTGAAAAAACAAAATTTTTTTATTGTTCTTCTATACAATAATAAAATTAGCTAAATTATTAATTAAAACAAATATTTAATATCATTAAAAATTGTTAATTAACTTAATGATTTATTAGTAAAGAGGGTCATTTGTTATGAAATTAGAAACATCGAGAGGCGAGATGTAATTTTCAGAATCATACTAAGCAATTCATATTTTAAGCAAATCTCAAGAGGTTCATTTGTAATTTTCTTTCTTTTTTTAAATAATATTTTATATATGATGTATGTGTTATAAAAAGAATAATATTATTTATAATTTAAAATTCAAGTGTGATTGTAATTATTTATTTTGAAAAACTTAACCCTATCGTTCTATAAAAGTGTTACTTCAATACTTATATATAATAATTTTAGTTTAATTATTGTGTATTTTGATAATTTTAATCGTATCGCGGTATATAAGTATAATTATCATATAATAATTTTATATGATATATATTAAATTATAAGATAGTAAAATAAATACTCATTTTGATATTAAAAATAATAGTTAAATTGGAAAGAGAATTAGTAACATAAATTAAAATTTATTTATTTCTATTTCTACATATTTTTATTTTTCAAATGAGTATAAAAGAAAAGTAAATAATTATGCAAAATGTATTTAAAAAATTAAATATAAATATATTGTAGTTGGATTAAGAAGAAAATATATAAATTAATTATGTAGAGTATTGGTTTTTTCTTTAATACTCTTTTTGAATTATTCATAAGTATTGTATATAGATACAGAAAATTTAAATTAAATATAAAATTTTCATAATAAAAAACTTTATTTTAAATAAAAAAAATCAATATAAATTAATTATAACATTTTAATAAGGTAGAGGAAAAAATAAGAAAATATCTTTAACGTTTAATAGAAAAAAAAATTAATTCGTAAAGAATTAATTCTATATGAGTTCAAATTATGTAGAATTCTTTTACATATTAAATTTTAGCACTAATTAAGTATAAGAGCGTATTATGTGGCATTTTAAAAATGTAGGAGAGAAGATGTTAAGAATTGACTCTTCTTAACTAAGATTAGTGAGATATGAAATAACAAACAAACAAGAAAAATAAAACGAATCAAACAAATCACACACACACAAGAACAAAATGATTTATGTGGTTCATCCTAGAACAAGGTTACATTCAGGCTGCTATGATTTTCACTATAATTAGAAAATAATATAACTCTCTTAAAGAAAAGAGACGCCCCGTCATCTATTTATAAGTAGGAGTGCATAATCTATATATTATATAAGGAAAAATAGATTTTTAATGAGAAGCATTGTGAGAGTTTCAATATCTCATACTATTTTTTTTTATTTTCTTAATTTTAAATAATTAAGAAAATCTCCATTAGCTAGCTAATTAGTTTATGATTTATTTTATAATCTCATATCAGGAGAAGAAGGAAAAAGTGAATTGCTTTACTCATATAAAGTGAATTTTATACTCCCATTTAATATTACTAGCATATCACTCGTGCTATGCATGGGATAAAATAATATATTATTTAATAAAAATATGATAATTATATTTAAATTTTTTATATTATGTAAAATAAAAGTTAAATGGAAGCTAACTAATTGGAATTTTCTTAATTGTTTAAAATTAAGAAAATAGAAAAAATTAGTATGAGATATTGATCATAAAGCTTCTCACTAAAAATCTCATTTTGCTTATATAAATGAGGGTATAAGATTCACTTTATGTAAGTGAAACAATTTACTTTTTCCTTTTTTTCTCGATGTGGGATTATAAAATAAAAGTTAAATGAAAGCTATCCAATGAGGATTTTCTTAATTGTTTAAAAGTTAACAATTGTTTAGACGGGAAATTTATTTCGAATCAAGCAATTTTAGCCGTTTAATATTTAATTAGGTCAATCTTTAATTTATTTCGAATCAAACAAATTTAACCATCATATTTTGATAAAACTTCTAAAATCACAATTAAACCAACGAATCAGTCAAACTAAAAACGGTTCACCCTATCGGCTAGGTTAAAGGACCAACCAACTTATACAAAAATAAATTAATTAAAAATTTTAAATTTTATTTTAATTTTGGAATTTCTTGAACCGAAACATACACAACACTACAATATTAAATGGGAGCATAAGGTTTATATAGTGAAACAACTCATTTTTTTCCTCCTTTTCCTGATGTGGGATTGTAAAATAAAAGTTAACGATTGTTTGGACGGGAAGTTCATTTCTAATCAAGCAATTTGAATGGTTCAATTTTTAATGAAGTCAATCTTAGTTTATTTCAAATCAAACAAAGCTAATATAGCATTTCTGATTTAGATCCGACCCAATTTGTATTCTGGACTCGGGTTTCATAGCCTCGTATGGTTGTTCATGCCTTTTTCCGTTATTCTTACTTGAGTTTGGCTATTGGGATTGTTGTTGTTGTGTTTGGAACAGGTTGGTTGCTTAGTTTCCAAACTTTTATTGCCTAGATTATTGCTCTTCCACTCGAACGACACTTCTTGCGCTCAAGTTCGCTTTGCAAACTTTCAGTACTTTTGCAAGTCTGCAAACTACTGGGAGAGTGTATTCTATGCTCGAGCAGTGTTTCCTACGCTCGAGCGGGTGTGCGCTCGACCAGCCAGTCTCACACTTGAGCGATATTCTTCTATCTACAAAACTACTGGATGTGTATATTCTGCGCTCGAGCGGTCATTTCTTGCGCTCAAGTAGAACAAATTATTGTGTTTGACGTTCGAGCGTCAACTCTTGCGCTCGAGTGGACTGTGCGTATATCAGTTCGCAATAGCCTACTTTTTCATCTCTTTTCTCTCAAAAACCCTAGATTGGGTCTCTCTCTCTCTCTCTAAAACTCCCATTCTCTGTACATTTTCAACTAGATCTAGTGATCACTCTACCCGTGTGCCTTTGCTAAAAAGGTAGAACGTTTCTAAAGCTCCGTTTTGATCCGAGTAGAAGTTGGTTTCGGCATCTTTGAAGTTCCTCCATTGTTGCCTTGGTCATCTAAGCTTGAGGTAGGGACTTTCTACACTCTCTATGAGTTTTAACTTCTTTATTCCGTAATGTGTGAGACACATTGGGCGTTGAGGTGATTTTACCAAACCTAGGGTTTGCGGTTTAAATTCCAAAGAGGGGTTTTTCAAATGGATGTCTTAGAAATGGTTATGGGGATGAATGTGACCTTGGGTTATGTTAAAATGGTTGATTTTTTTGGCGATTGGGATGAGATTGGGATAAAAGGGAGTTTGCCCTAAAATGTCTTGAATAATTATTTTCTATAAATAATGGAAATTGTACAAGAAATGTGAAATGTGATAGACATTTATATAAATGGTGTAGCTAGATACGCGTATCTCTTACCTACAAAAATTTGAATAATTTATCTGTTGAAAAGATTGTATATCTATTTAGAAATATCTATTTTGGGCTATCGGATGAGGATAGTTATCATTGTTGTAGAAATTGTATGAGGATTAGGTAAATTGAAACTAATTCCTTATTGGTTGTCATTGAATATGACGGTGTTTTAATACATTGTATATGTATGATGTTTACAAGGAGAAATAGGATGTACTCCATATTTGGGAAGAGAAAGGGGATAGACTCCATTAAATTAAGTTGTCCTGTGTGTCCTGGGTACAAGTCCCAAAAACCGAGCGTATACATGGGTGCCAATCCTGCGGATAAAATTTTCATAAAATGGCAAATTAAAGTGTTTGTGTGTTATGGTTGTGTAGTAACAAGACCATTGAGTTGTAGTCTCAGTCGGGTTGTCTGAATAACAATGAATGTGACTCATGAATTGAGGAAATACGAAATGACATGAAACGAACTAATATAAAATGAATTGGGATATAATACTTGGCATAGTATGGTTATGGAAGAAGAGTTATAAATGATTTTATCCGAGTATTGAACATATGTATCATATTTATAACTTTGTTAAAGATCATATATTGTGTTAGATTGTTTCTACGAGGCGTTGGCTAACCTTACTTGGGAAAATCATTTTCAGGTGCTGATGACATGATTCCTCCAAGGACATAGCTTGGGAGGTCCTGGGAGCTGAAAGCTCTGTTTTGTTGTTTTGTATTTAATATTTGTACAAGCCTAGGATTTTATATGTAAGGAACTTAAGACTCCATCTTTTGTTGTAACCAAGCATAGTCTTAGAAGGATGTAAGCCTGTAGGGCATTTATTTTGTTGATCATTTAATTGGTATCACATGCTATAGATTCAAGGTAGAGCTTTTAAATGTATACTGCATGTGCCATTTTGTAAATTAACTCTAATTAATGAAAGATAACTACTCTATTTATGTCATTGCGTGTATGATGCTAGGGGCCAATTTATAACATTTATTTCAGGGCGTTACAACTTGGTATCAGAGCGTACAGACTTTGAACACTTTGGGTACGTGGGAAGTGGTTAATACCACAATGGGTTTCTCTCGCTTGCTAGAGACTTTAGTACGAACGATATGTGCTTATGTGATTATATAGGTATGGGATTTAATTCCTAGGATGTTGATTGAGTATACGGGTTTCTAGAAGTCCTATTAGAAGAGCACTTGATCACTGCTATTTCTAATTGGAACTCTAGCAACGCCGTGGGACGGTCATTGTCCAGGAACGAAATTCGTATGTGTTTATGTGACTACGTGCTTATGTGGAGTGAATTACTATTATCCACCGCTTTAGGACGTGAGTGAATTAGCTTCGGCACATTTGTAAATATGCTAATCTCTTTTGTTACCTTTATTAGGATGTCACGACGTGGATGTGGTGGTAGGCATGATAGGCCTAGATGGCATGAGATGCAGATACCAGATGATATTCCGACACAGGAGGAGGGTGTTGGTCAGGCCAATGTGGCCGAACCAGTTGATCAACAGGCCATGGGCGCCTTAGCCCGTGAAATGGCCAAAGCATTGAGGGAGTCCATGGATATTCTCAGGGCTGAGAATCAAGTCCAGGCCCAAGTAGCTGAGGCAAGGCCATCTTTTCTGAAGCAAGAGTTCTTTTCGTCGAATCCGGATGAGTTTTTGGTGATCTCAAGAAGCCACTGAAAGTGGATGAGTGGCTAGAGCAGGTGGTGAAGACATTTGAGATGCTCGGCATTGAAGATGGAGGTTTAAGGGTGACCTTGGCATCCTTTCAGCTGAAGAGAGATGCAGGTCAATGGTGGAAGTATGCGCATGGGCGCATTGGAGTGACTTGGAGTGACCTATAGAGGCTAGTGAATGCAACATTCCTGAGTTTGAGGCTGCATTCACTAGCCTCTCTAGGTTTGTACTAAAGTTAGTGGCGACTGAGGAATGCCGTTGTCTAGTGTTTCAGAAGAGGTTGAGGATCGGACTCATGTTTAAAGTGGCCGGGTCGATGATTAGAGATTATGGACGACTTGTAGAGGCGGCGGCTTATCTGGAGACCGTAATCCAGATGGAGGAGGAGAGGATGAGGTGCTCCAGTAGGAGTCAAGATGTGCAGGGGGATAGTAAGAGGTAGACGGGTTCCAACCCACAGTCGTCCGAGGGAGTTCAGTTGAGGTCTACTTTTCTAGTACTGAGTTTGGGTTCTGGAAGGGGTGGTAAGGAAGACATCACTTGTTTCAAATGTGATCAGTTGAGCCACAAGTCTCTGGCTTGCCCGCATAGAGGAGGAGGGCAACGCTCTACATTGTCTTTGGCTCGTTCTTAGAGCCAGAGTCAGGGGAGAGGGCAACCGCTCACTTGTTATCAACATGGGTAGGCAGGGCATATGAATAGATCTTGGCCTCAGTTGGGTGGCACACCCGATGTGTCTGGTTCTAGACAGACACAGAGCCACCAGCCAGCACAGTTAACACAGGCCTCGAGGGCGAATCAGGGAGCCTCTTCTGCTCAGTCAGTACATCAGGCCTATGCTCCGAGGGAAAATTAGGTAGATCAGAGGCCAGCAGGGCATATGTATGTTGTTACCGCGTCAGATCTTGTATCGGCTCCTTCAGTAGTGAGAAGTACTTTCTTATTTTGTAATTTAGTTGCTAATGTGTTGATTGATACGGGTACATCTCATTCATTTGTCTCGTCTGCATTTGCATCGATTTTGGAATTAGAGTTGGCTCAGTTATCATCTCCTATCTGTGTAGAGTCACCTATTGGTGGTGAGGTTATTCGGAAACAAGGGTGTCAAGGTTGTGACATAGAGGTTGTCGTTCGCCAACTTCCTTTTGCATTTGTATTGATTGATATGTCTAGTTTTGACATTATATTAGGTATGGACTGGTTGTCATCCTACCGGGCTGTTATGGATTACTATCGTCAGAGGGTTACTGTATGTCCTCTGAGCGGTGATTGATTTTATTTCTTGGGAGACCGAGTTGATAAAGTCTTATCACCGGTGTATGATCCGCATGGGCGAAGTGAGCTTAGTTGCCTTCTTGCCAACTTCTTGAGTACGGAGTGTGATAAAATCCGAGTCGAGTTGCCAAGGGTAGTTAGTGAATACCCAGATGTTTTTTCGGAGGATCTTACTCGTTTACCACCTCACCGAGATATTGAGTTCTCTATTGACTTAGTGCCTAACACGACACCGATTTCTATGGCACCATATCAGTTTGCACCAGTTGACTTGAGTGAGTTGAAGATTTAACTCCAAGAGTTATTAGAATAAGGGTTTTATCCTCCCTAGTGCTTCACCTTGGGGAGCACCGGCTCTTTTTGCTAAAAAGAAAGATGGTGCATTACGTCTTTGTATAGATTACTGGAAGTTTAACTAGGTAACTGTTAAGAACAAGTACCCAATGTCTCATATAAACGATTTGCTTGATCAGTTAAAGGGGGAATTGTTGCTTTTCTAAGATAGACTTAAGGTTGGGTTATCACTAGCTGAGAGTAAGTGTAGACGTCCCCGAACGCCCCGGGAGGGATGAGCTCTCCCGTTCCGTTCGTATTGGGTTACTACAGCTCGGACTCTCAAATTGTCACGGTTCTAAATCTGAACCAAAGAGTCTAAATCCGAAAAATCATTTTGAGAAAACAGATTTTGAAAGAAGTGTCAAACATGGACTGCTTTGCCAGATACAAAGTCGCCACCTAAATGTTTTATTTTGGAGAAATTTAGGAAACCCTGACTCGTTGCCTAAGGCCACGTGTCCGTCATCACCAAAGTTGCCTCGGCTCGGGAACTTGGGTACGATTGGACAAGGTCACTTCGTGAGCACCCCCGCTCGCCCGATCAAAGATCGGCCTCTACTAACCATGATATCAAGTTTTGAAAACATTGTGTGTTCTTATTCCGGTTATTAGCCTAGATTTACTATGTGATGCGCACAGCATACAAGTATAGACTGGATCGTCTGAATTAGAACAAAACATTTCATGATCATTTTTTAAAGTGGTTTGATGGTGCTACCCGCAAGTAGGCTAAGACGTGGATTTGCCACCCTCGGGTGGGCTTAGAAAAACATGATTTTGCCACTATCTAGTGGGCTTAAAACATACATTTGATGAATTGTTCCAATTCAAATAACCTAACCTTCACTCACAGGCATTCAGGCAGTTATATCACATAAGCATATAGCCTCATAGTAAGCATGCTATTCATGGCAGTCACTCACATGCATGCAAAGATGCTAAAGCATAAAACTTACCGAGTACTCCAAGCCAAAACAGAAGCTAATTAGAAATCCATGCATGATCCTAATTATACGGAAATGCCTAATGCAACATATGCAAAAATGCAACTATAGCAGGCTCAGCTATTCTAAACATGGCATATGAAATGCTACAGCTAACATGTATTCAACTTGGAATTGAAAATACAATGCAGTTAGTATGATGCGCCGAGCCCGGTGCATGCAAAACAGATGAATGAATGCAAACATGCTATCATATTGTATGCTAATTGAAACATGCCCTAATCTAACCATCATAAGCGGGTAAATAAAAGGGAGAAAGACGTGGGGTTGGAGACATACATCACACACACGCACACTTATTACAATATTGCCCTCGCGCAGAGGGTCCGAATAAATAATATACAGTCCCAAATGAATAATTACAGTCCAAATATGTACAAAACCCTAATTAATTAACAAATTAAATTAGGAAAGCAATAAATTGGCATGCAAGCCAGGAACTGCCTCAAATCAGCTCCGGGTGATGAATGATGCATGCTTGAGTTGCCTTGTGCGGAAATCCACAGCGATGCCCCAATTAGCCTCTGTTTGCAATTATTCTCGGGATGCGTGCCAAGCTTCGGAAGGCTGCTGATTCTTGATTTGCTGTAACAGAGAGCAAGAAAGGGGCATGGCAAAGTATTTTCACATATGTATGCATGACTACCCTTCAGGGAGTGTAGTCCTCGATCCTCGTGCCACCAATCGCGCATATCGATGCATGATGGCCGAGGAGTCGAATTGCACAACTCAATATGAAATGAATGCACATATAAATACAACAAGACCTAAACTCCATCATGGATAATCCGGAGTGTCGGTGACTGGGAATTGAGACATGTTTCGTCACTCGAAGTACGAAACGTCCCTCGTTTCCCGTGCTCGGGCTAACTCCTATCCCAAACACAATGCAATATGCATGATATGCATGAAATGCAACTAAGATACAACCTATCATGCACAATGCTAGGAAATGGCATACACAATGCACGAGATAACATGACATACACAATGCGCTAACATACGGCCTAGCATACACAATGCTATGAAATGAAATGGCATACACAATGCAATATGGGCTTACACCAACGTGAGTGGACCTCAGCCGCACTCACATAGGAGGGCATTAGATGAAAATGAGACACTCAAGATGCGTGCACGCATGCACGCAAACCGAGGACCGATCCTAAGGCACAAATGCCACTCTAACAAAGCATGGCAAGGTATGAAACATGATATGCAAACATGCAAATTTCAGTACCAAAATGTGATGCAAAACAGCCTCGAAACATGGAAACATGGCACCCGATGCATGAAATGAGACCCTAAGCGCAAAACTAGGCACACGCAATGGCCTATAGCTATACAAAGCATGCATTTTTTGAAAATCAAGTGTGAAGACAGAATCAAGACAGTCCCAAAACAAGCATATTTACAGTTTTAAGCAAGGCCAAAAGGTGAACACAAATAGGGCTAAGTTAACATGCAAAAATGGCCCCAAAAGAGAGATAATGAAGCAAGTAGCAGCTTCTGGCCCTAAATGGCCAAGAGCCCTTCAACAAAGTTTAATAGGGGCTCAAAATTAAGCACTTTACGGTTTACAACAAACCACGAAAACAAACACAAGTATGGCTAAACTATTGTGCAAGAAATGGGCCAAAAGGGAGACAAAGAAGCAAGTGATGGTTGCTAGCCTCAAACAGAGGAGGGCCCTTCAAAAAAGTTGAAGAGGGGCCCAAAAAATGGTGTTTTACAGTTAGTGACCAAACCCAAAACAGTGCAGATGCAAGCTTAAAATACTATGCAAAATGAGGCCTAAAAAGAGGTTTAAACACAAAGAGCAAAAAGGGAGTTTCAAAAAGCAAAGGTCCCTTGATAAAACATGAAGAGGGGGTCAAAATAAGGCTATTTAGAGTTCAGACGAAAGCCTAAAAATACAAGCACAAGGGGCTAACAAAACATACAAAAATAAGGCCAAAAGAGGGATAAAAAGGCAAGTGACAAAAGGAAGCCTCAAACAGTGAAGAGCCCTTCAACAATGTTGAATAAGGGCTCAAAATAAGCCACTTTAAATTTTATAACCAAGCTCAAAACAGTTTACAAATAGGCCTAAAATACTATGCAAGAAAGAGGCATACAAGAGAGGTAAAGAAGCAAGTGGTAGCTAGAGACCTTAAACATAGAAGGACCCTAAAACAAACATGAAAAAGACTTCAAAATAATGCTATTTTCAGTTAGGGTCAGAGCCCAAAAATGGAAGCAAGTATGGCTTAGAAAGCATGCAAAAGAAGCTCAAAAAGAGGGAAAGTATGGCTCACCCTTGTAGACCAAACTTCAACAGCCTCTTGGCTTGATAAAAGGTGCTCCTTGCCTCTGGAAAACTAGCTCCAAGTGTTGGAAAGGATGGTGGATTGGTTGGCTTGGAGATGGAGTAGAAATGGTGTAGGACTTGAGGGGTTTTAAAGGTTGGAATATAGAGAGAGAGAGAGATTGAATGCAAGAGGCTTAAACCAAAACTTTCTAACCTCTGAAATGCAGCTGGAGCTGCTGGTTTTGTACACAAAGGCGTGGAAAAAAGGGGGGGAAATGGGGGGAAAAACAATTCAAATTTCCCCCCAAAAGGTTGACCCTCAGGCATAGGGCCTAGGGGAAAACAAATTGCACATCTAGAACACACTTGGGGAGGGGGTCATGGCCGGCCAGCTCAAAAGGGCAAAAAAGGTCATCCAACTAGGTAAGTGGCCGGCCTGCTACATTTTCTGGCCGGCCTGCTACTTTTCAGAACAAAAAAAAGGTTCTGCCAGAAAGAAAGGTGGCCGGCCGGTGATTGGGAAGTCCAATGGTGGCCATTCAAGTGTCCAAATTGAAGCCCCGGAAGTTAGATTTCCAATGGCGCAAACCTTGCATTAAAATTCCTCATGTGGAAAACGTTATGCTAGTTTCCGTGAAGCCGTGCAGATTCGGTCCTACCCGGATCCATGCCGAACTTCTCCCAACCTTGTTTTCTTCTCTCCTCTCCTCTTTTCTTCAACTCCAAACCCCTAAACAAGGTGTTTTGAAAGATTTTTCAAAAGAGTTCATCTCTCCTTCATTCATTTCCACTTTGTCCTTGCTCGGTTTACCGAAAAGCGCGACATTTAACAAAATGCGAGCGTCGGGACATCGTAGAAACTTTATTTAAAAAACCATTTTTGAAAGAGAGGGTTTTAAGGTCTAAAATCTTTTGATCAAGATTGTTTTGGTCCAAAAAAAGGGGTATGAAGCTGAGATTTGACTCTATCTCCTTGCCGAAGAAATTGAACCTTTGCCCTGCACATCTTTCAAAACCATCAGTCGCGTCCAAGTCCTAAAGGCGGTCAAAAATGGGGTGCCTACAGTAAGGGAGGAGGACATCCCGAAGACGGCATTCCGTACGCAGTATGGCCATTACAAGTTTCTAGTGATGCCCTTTAGGCTAACTAATGCACCAGCTGTGTTTATGGACTTGATGAATCGGATCTTCCATGAGTTCCTAGATCATTTTGTGGTCATTTTTGTGGACGGCATCCTGATTTATTCACCATCTGAGGAGGAGCACGAGGAACACTTGCGGGTAGTACTTGAGCTGCTTAGAGCCCACAAGTTGTATGCTAAGTTTGGGAAATGTGAATTTTGCTTAAAAGAGGTTAAATTCCTAAGCCATGTTGTATCTGGGGAAGGGGTGACTGTAGATTCATCCAAGATAGAGGCAGTGCAAGATTGGGAGCCACCTAAGAATGCTTTCGAGATCCGTAGTTTCTTGGGGTTGGCCGAGTATTACCGTAGATTTGTGAAAGATTTGTCTAGGCTAGCTTCACCGCTGACTAGACTGACGAGGAAAGGGAATAAGTTTGTATGGAGTGAGACTTGTAAGAAGTCTTTTCAAGAGCTTAAGGTTAGACTTACCACTACTGTAGTCTTGATTATTTCGGAGAGGGATTTGGGCTATTTGATGTATTGTGATGCCTCACGGGAAGGCTTGGGTGGTGTCTTGATGCAAGAGCGGAAGGTGGTAGCCTATGGCTCACGGCAGTTGAAAACACATGAGAGGAACTATCCTACTCATGACCTAGAGTTAGTGGCAGTGATCTTTGCCTTGAAGATTTAGAGGCATTACCTATACGGAGAGAAGTTTAAGGTGTTTTCTTATCACAAGAGTCTGAAGTATCTATTTACAAAGAAAGACTTGAATCTGAGGCAGATGAGGTGGATGGAGTTCATAGAAGATTATGATTTTGAGTTACATTATCACCCGGGGAAGGCCAATGTAGTGGCCGATGCCTTAAGTAGGAAATCCATTAGCAGTGTAGCTTGTATTGCCATCCAGGAATAGTAGATGTTGGATGTTATTAGGAAGTTTGACTTGCATCTTGGTGAGTCCATTGAGTCTATAGCCTTGTTTTCAGTTAAGGCACAACCTACACTTGTGAATCAAGTGATAGAAGCACAGAGGGGTGACTTCGAGGTAGCAATCCTTCGGGAAAAGATCTCTAGTGGGAAGGTGGAGAAAGGCTTGAGTGTGTATCCTGACACGAGTATTAGATACCGTGACCATTTGTTCGTACCAAAGTATTGTCGAGAGGAAGTACTCCAAGAGTTTCACTATTCACGCCTTGCGGTGCATCTAAGAGGCACAAAGATGTATCATCATGACCTTAGTTGACAATTTTGGTGGAGGGGGATGAAGAAGGATGTGGCCATGTTTGTGTCAAGGTGCCTTACTTGTTAACAAATGAAGGCCGAGCATCAGAGACCAGCGAATTGAAATGGGACCATGTCATGATGGATTTTGTTGTGGGCCTTCCAAGGACTCAACGAGGTAGTGATGCCATTAGGGTGGTAGTTGATCGGTTGACTAAGTTGGTGCACTTTATACCTATGCGCATGAGGTAGATTTTCTTGTCATAGTGAGGTTGCACAGGGTCCCAGTGACGATTGTATCGGATAGAGATTGACATTTTACGGCTCGGTTGTGACAGATTCTACAGAGTGCCTTGGGTACTAAATTGACTTTTGGCATTGTGTATCATCCTTAAACCGACGGGCAGTCCTAGCGTACTATTCAGATCCTTGAGGATATGCTTTGAGGTTGTGTCCATGACTTAAGGGGTTATGGGAGAGGCACTTGCCCTTAGTGGAGTTTGCCTATAATAATAGTTTCCAATCAAGTATTGGCATGGCACCATTTGAAGACTTGTATGGCCGACTTGTAGGTCACCTGTATGTTGAACATAGGTGGGTGATACACCTATGTTAGGCACAAAGTTGGTCCGGGAAACAATGGAGAAAGTTGCACTTATTCGTAAAAGGTTGGTTACAGCTCAGAGTCGCCAGAAAAGTTATGCCAATCATAGGAGGACATCCTTGTCTTTTGAGGTAGGAGACCATGTCTTCTTGAAGATATCACCTAGGAGGGGTTTAATGAGGTTTGGAAATAGTGGGAAGTTGTCCCCTCGATTCATTGGGCCTTTTGAGATCCTTGAGTGGATTGGAGAGGTAGCTTACCGTTTGGCTTTGCCGCAACAGCTTTCTGAGGTCCATGATGTATTTCATATTAGCATGCTTCGGAGGTATGAATCGGATCCATCGCACATGTTGGATTGGACCAATTTAGAGGCAGATGAGGATGCCTCGTATGCGGAGAGACTGGTGAGAGTCTTAGATACTCGGGACCAAGTCTTGCGTGGCAAGACAATTCCCTTAGTTAAGGTTTTGTGGAAACATCACGGGGATGAGAAAGCAACTTGGGAACGTGAGTTGGAAATCCATGAGAAGTATCCAGACCTATTTGTTGATGTTTGAGCATGTAATGAAATTTTGTTATGTCAATGGAATAGGAAAGCATTGTATATGTTTTAAGAATATAGAAACATTGTATATGTTAAATATGTTTTGGAGACACAGGCTTAATATAAACATCGTATAGGTTGTTTAAGTTTTGGAAATACGAATTTATTATGAACATTGAATATATTTTGGAAATAATGTATATTCATTATTGAGAATTTGTTCATCGTGTGATGGGATTAAATGACCGGTGGATGGGTCATGGTATTGGAGTTGATTTGTAATCATTGTAGTATTAAACATGGTTATTCAATCTCAATTTGAAATTTCGGAGATGAAATTCTTTAAGGGAGGGAGGTTATAACGTTTCTAGTTTAGACCCGACCCATTTTGTATTCTGGACTTGGGTTTCATAGCCCTATATGGTTGTTCATGCCATTTTCCCTTATTCTTATTTGGGTTTGGCTATTGGGATTGTTGTGGTTGTGTTTGGAACAGGTTGGCTGCTTAGTTTCTAAACTTTTGTTGCCTACATTTTTGCTCTTTCACTCGAACGACACTTCTTATGCTCGAGCGAGCTTTGCAAACTATCAGTACTTTTGCAGGTTTGCAAACTACTAGGAGAGTGTATTCTACGCTTGAGCGGCGTTTCCTACACTCAAGCGGGTGTGCGCTCGAGCGGCCATTCTCGCACTCGAGCAATGTTCTTCTATCTGCAAAACTACTGGATGTGTGTATTCTGCATTCGAGCGGTCATGTTTTGCACTCGAGCGGAACAACTTGTTGTGTCTGACGCTCAAGCATCAACTCTTGCCCTCGAGCGGACTGTGCGTATATCAGTTCGTAGCAGTCTACTTTTTCATCACTTTTTCATCTCTTTTCTCTTAAAAACTCTAGATTGGGTCTCTCTCTCTCTCTCTCTCTCTCTCTCTATCTATCTATCTAAAACTTTCATTCTCTCTACATTTTCAACTAGATCTAGTGATCTCTGTACTCGTGTGCCTTTGTTAAAAAGGCAGAGCGTCTCTAGAGCTCCATTTTGATCCGAGTAGAAATTAGTTTTGGCGTCTTTAAAGTTTCTCCATTGTTGTCTTAGTCATCTAAGCTTGAGGCAGGGACTTTCTACACTCTCTATGAGTTTAACTTGTTTATTCCTTGATGTGTGAGAAACATTGGGTGTTGAAGTGGTTTTAACAAACCTAGGTTTTGGGGTTTAAATTCCAAAGTGGGGTTTTTCAAATGGATATCTTAGAAATGGTTATGGGGATGAATGTGACCTTGGGTTATGTTAAAATGGTTGATTTTTTTGACGATTGGGATGAGATTGGGATAAAGGGGAGTTTGCGCTAAAATGCCTTGAATAATTATTTTGTATAAATAATGGAAATTGTACAAGAAATGTGAAATGAGATAAACATTTATATAAATGGTGTAACTAGATACGTGTTATCTCTCAACTACGAAAATTTGAATAATTTATCTGTTAAGAAGATTGTATATTTGTTTAGAAATATCTATTTTGGGCTATCAGAGGAGGATAACTATGATTGTTGTAGAAATTATATGAGAATTAGGTAAAGTGAAACTAATTCCTTAGTGGTTGTCGTTGAACACTACAAGAAATTGCATTTTTTGCAACGCAACAAAATATGTTGCTAAAAGGAAAAACTAATAGCATTGATATGAAATCACTTAAAGTTGATGTGCAGGCAAAAAAACACTGCTAATACTGCTTTTAGAAGCAGTGTATAAAACCTAAAACAATAAACTCACTAAAATACCCAAATACATCCAAATTGTGAACCCATAGTAGAAACAAAAGATAACAAAATGAAAACATGAAACTAACAAAAACAGGCAAAATGGCACAACAATCACCCACAAACTTACAACAATCCAAATTTGCAGCAGACCAACATCTAGTAGCAGCCGCCTCACAGCAACATTGTAGCAGCAACAACCCAGAAAGCATTAGCCACCAAGGCAGCAACAGACCAGCAGACCAGCAACTACAGCATACCAGCAAGCAACAGCCATCAGCCTCCAGCAAAAAAGGAGGATCTGGTAGCAGCCTCTATTGATCAATGACAACTTTAAACAAAGCCAAATTAGGTTTTTTTTCCCTCTCCAAGTGCTCTAAAAAATGAGAGAAGAAAAACAATTAATCATTAACTGGCATATTTGTGCAAGTGTGTGTGTATGTGTGTGTGTGTGTGTGTGTGTGTGTGAGTTAATAGATATGCAAGTGCAAGTACTAGCCAAAACATGCGGTCTTATTTAGGAAGTGATCTATGGATGCATAAGTGATCTATAGAAGGAGCAACAATTGCAAAAATTATAACTAGAGGGGGCTATACTTGATAATAAAATTATAATTAATTATTTCATAACAATTGTATCATACATAACTATATTTAAAGACACATATTTATTTTTTTTTTTTTTTGGATCAACCAAAAAACTTTATTGATGAGAAAAACCTTTCAAGACAGGAAGAAATGCAACAATAAAGGAGGGAACGGGAGTAGGAATGATGCATAAACCATCATACTGAAACAATACCATACAAGGGAAATCATTCTGAAAGTTATTTTATAATGTTTTCCAAAATGGAAAGATCGTAGTTTTCAAAAAAGTATTTCTCTACTTGACATGGCCATACCAATACAGTATGAAATACTTTGGCCCAATAGGAGCTTTCACATTTGGACCATAGTTGCCAATTTGCTTGTAAAGCACACAATTTTGAGCATAATAATTTAGAACTTCAACTAAATGTACATATGCTACTTATGCAAACATGCCCAGATGGTAGGTTTTTCCATCGCATTTTCCATTTTTGTGTGTTGAAAAATAGACAAACAATAAGATAAGAATCTAAATGCCTTCTATTATTGTTTTTTTGGATCCATGATAAAAGAACCCATTAGAACGCATAAAGCATTGGTACCTTCGATGCCATGAAAAAATTTAAAGGAAGTTCAGGGAGAATTACAGGATATTCACTTGCAAGGTTGGGCTTGTAATAATCATAGACATGAGACATATGGCTTTCCCTGATTTTGCTTTCAAATGCTATACGTGCATCAGGCCCTGTAAGCATAGCAATAGCAGTTGCTCCCTCTGTAGGTCGAGCTGGCCACTCAGCATAGACTTGTTAAAGAAAGCCCCCAATAAGAAAATAGAACATAATTGCCCATGAATGGGTTGGGGAAGATCTAAAGCTACATATAAAATCATACATGCATATACAAAACTAAATTATTTTGCAGTGTAAAAATATAAATGTTACTCATAATCTGAAGTTTCCTATTGTAGTAACATGGTAAATAATCATACAAGACTATGATTTCTTATAAAGAAACAATCCCAACATATGAAGGGAAAGCAAACAAAATCAATGGACAAGTTCTAGCAATAATTAGCACAAAATCCCACTCAATTGATCAACAATGGCTAATCTCAAACTCCCAGTCATGCAGCTTCTGTTTCATAATGCGCTATTTCTAAACTTGAAATCTCAAGCAAGTTTTTTGGCAAACAAGTTTAAATGCACTGGTGTTTCAAGAAAAAAGTTAAAAAATCTAAAGGAAATGATCATACCACACTGTCTGTGCACACTGCAAGTTCATAGCATCCATCCCATGAACTACTCTCCACCCAATTGGACAGAGGCGGTATCAGTTATAACAAAAATTACTTAAAATATTACAGAAATTTAGAAAACTGTCCCTCATACTTTTTTTTTTTTTTTTTTTTTTTGGATCAACCAAGAAACTTTATTGATGAGAAAAGCCTTTCAAGAAAGGAAGAAACACAACAATAAATGAGGAAAGGGGGAGGGGGGAGGAATGATGCATAAGCCATCATAGTGAAACCATACCATACAAGGGTAATCATTCTGAAAGTTACTTTATAATGTTTTCCAAAATGGAAAGATTGTAGATTTCAAAAAAGTATTTCTCTACTTGACATGGCCATACCAATACAACGTGAAATACTTTGGCCCAACAGGAGCTTTCACATTTGGACCATAGTTGCCTATTTACTTGTAAAGCACATAATTTTGAGCAAAATAGTGTAGAACTTAAACTAAATGTAGATATGCTACCTATGCAAATATGCCTAGATGGTAGGTTCTTCCATCGCATTTTTCTTTTTTATGTCTTGAAAAGTAGACAAACAATAAGATAAGAATCCAAATGCCTTCTATTATTGTTTTTTGGATCCGTGATAAAAGAACCCATTACAATGCATAAAGCACTGGTACCTTCGATGCCATGATAGAATTTAAAGGAAGTTCAGGGAGAATTACTGGATATTCACTTGCAAGGTTGGGCTTATAAAAATCATAGACATCAGACATATGGCTTACCCTGATTTTGTTTTCAAATGCTATAGGTGCATCAGGCCCTATAAGCATAGCAATAGTAGCTGCTCCTCTTGTAGGTCGAGCTGGCTCCTAAGCATAGGCCTGTTACAGAAAGCCCCTAATAAGGAGATAGAACATAATTTCCTATGAATGGGATGGGGAAGATCTAAAGCTGCATATAAAATCGTACATGCATATGCAAAACTAAATTATTCTGTAGTGTAAAAAATATAAATGTTACTCATAAATCTGAAGTTGCCTGTCATGACCCAAACCCGCCCCTATAAGTTTAGCATCATAACCGGCCAGTAATCATAGCTTACCTACGGCCTCCATACAAATAAACAAATAATATAATGTACGGGGCTTGGCAGAAGTCTAAAATGTTATAGAATTCATCCATTGAGCTGTGCATATATGAGGAGAGCAAATATGTTACGTAAGGTTTTGTTTCAAGTCACACCCAACATAAGTACAAATTCATATCTTACAAAAATACAACCCCAACTATGTACAAAATACAAAACCATTAAACCACACAAAAGGGGTTCATCAAGCATGGCTCCACCCAAGCCTGATTACTTCACTTGGAAGCTCCACAAAAGGCTCAGGGTAGACTCGAGGCTATCTAACTCTGATGTTCAGTTTGCCCACCTGCAATTACATATATAAATAAATAGTGGGCTAGAGCCCAATGAGTAATAGCAGAATAAAGAGGTTAAATGAATGAAGTTCGACAATAGTACAAAAATGTGTCTTACAATTTTGAAATGAATCTTAAATCATTTTCAAAAGAAGATATTCACCACATTAGATCAAATTCACAACAAGACATTTTGATTAGCAGTAATAGACTCCCTTTGCAGTGACAAAAGCCATTCGTAACATTATATGTGGTACATCCATGAAGTGACAAATATTATTCCAATGATAACATATCATACCAGCCATGGTATTGTTAACCCCAGGCAAGGGCCTAGCCATGGTATTGTTACCCCCAGGCAAGGGCCTAGCCATGGTACTATTACCCCCAGGCAAGGGCCTATATTCAATGGATGCCATAATATCATTTCAAAATAGAACTCCATTCATTAGAGGACATAACATTTCAATAAGCCATGCTATCAATTATCAAATCATTTTAAGAATTCATTCAATCAATCACATATCCATTTTGATAGAAATAATATTTTTGAAAGTAAAGATAATTTGAACATATGTTTATAAGGTTATTACTCATAGTGGTTTGTGGTGACACTAAGCCTCGGACGTCCACCTAAACGAAGCACATAACAAAATACAAATGAAACTCCATTTCATTTTAATTCAATCCTCTTTATGCGTCTCTAACTTATTGTATGATTATCGGAGTCCAAATGGTGCCTAAGAATGCTTGGAGTGGCGTGAGGATGCAAATATACACTTAAAAGAGTTGGTAAAATTTTGCTGAAAATAGGGTCTCTGATGGAGCGTAACTTCCTACGCTCGAGCGGGGGTTCGAAAACAAAGGTGGTCGCTCGAGCGTAACTTCTGTCGCTCAAGCAGTCTGTAAAAGTATTGGATACATGAAATTCCCGCTCGATGGTCGCTCGAGCGGAAGACTGAGAAAAAGGGTCCTCGCTTGAGCGCCACTTTGGTCGCTCAAGCGGACTGTAAAATTTCATAAACTTCTGGGAGCCCAAATTCCACGCTCGAGCGTGGACTCCCTCGCTCGAGCGGTCAGCACGAATTCTGGAATTTCCATAACTGTGTTTGAAGTTCAAACATGGTACTCAAAGCTTCAAATCTTGTGTTTTTGGTATAAAAACATGGAGAGTCACTATATAACATGAAAACACTTCCAATTTGAACCCATTTATTCAAAATCATGGTAATTCCCAACCAATGACTCCAACCTCAATTTATAAAATAAGTTTAACTCAATTTGAGTGTATATTTTTCCAAAACATGTTCAAAATATGATCAAGTGACATGAGAAGCATGAAAACATGAAGGATTCTCCAAAATGAGTTATAATTGTGCCATGAATGTATGAATTTCATGGAGCTTAACTCAAAATATGCATGCATGTAAGCAATTCAACTCCATTCTTCCATTTTTATGATATTCATAGCTTTTTTTCTTCAATAGCATGCCAATGAGTTCAAAAATGGGAGGAATTTAACTACTATATGCCATAACTACATGAATTAGTAATGAATGCCATACCTAGTGTTGAATTCAACTGTATTATGGCTCCAATCTTTGAATCTTCTAGTAATTCTTTACAATTCTCCTATTTCTCTCTCTAAATGTTGAACTCTCCTCTCCTCTCTCTCAATTCTCAGCTGAGTGTGTATATAAAATGGGCTCATAAGCTTAATTTAGGTCTTATATAGGATGTGGTTAAGTTAGCCTAATCAAATATGGTTAGGATTAATTAACTAGGCTTAATTCTAACTAATTCGATCAGTTTATTCTAATTATTTTGATCCAAATCAACCATCAATTAAAGTTCCCATAAAATTCAAAATATTATAATTAGCCTATTGGGCTAGTCAATTTCAGTTCCTGAAGCCGTTTAGGCTCCCAATTTCCGACTCTAAGTTGTCGATTTAAACAGATATTCCATATATCAACAGATAGTTATAGAATTAAACATGTAATCACACAATCAAGCGCATAATCATGCCACTAAACTCATTTGAATTATATAATGTACGGGTTTGGAGGTCAGGGTCGTCACATTTCCTATTGTAGTAACATGGTAAATCCTCATACAAGACGATGATTTCTTATAAAGAAACATATAAAGGGAAAGCAAACAAAATCAATGGACAAGTTCTAGCAGTAATTAGCATAATATCCCACTTAATTGATCAACAATGGCTAATCTCAGACTCCTAGTCATGCGGCTTCTATGTCATAGTGCGCTATTTCTAAACTTCAAATCCCAAACAAGTTTTTTGGCAAACAAGTTTAAATGCACTCGTGTTTCAACAAAAAAAAGTTAAAAAAATCTAAAGGAAATGATCATACCGCATTGTCTGTGCACACCACAAGTCCATAACGTCCATCCTATGAACTACTCTCCACCCAATTGGACAGAGGGGGTATCAGTTATAACAAAAATTACTTAAAATATTTTTAAAAAAATTAGAAAACTGTCCCTTATACTCTTTTTTTTTTTTTTTTTTATCAACCAAAAAACTATATTGATGAGAAAAACCTTTTAAGAAAGGAAGAAACACAACAATAAATGAGGGAAGGGGGAGGGGAGAGGAATGATGCATAAGCCATCGTAGTGAAACCATACCATACAAAGGCAATCATTCTGAAAGTTATTTTATAATGTTTTCCAAAATGGAAAGATTGTAGTTTCCAAAAAAGTATTTCTCTACTTGACATGGCCATACCAATACAGCATGAAATACTTTGGCCCAACAGGAGCTTTCACATTTAGACCATAGTTGCCAATTTATTTGTAAAGCACACAATTTTGAGCAAAATGATGTAGAACTTCAACTAAATGTATAGATGTTACTTATGCAAATATGCCTAGATGGTAGGTTCTTCCATCGCATTTTCCATTTTTGTGTATTGAAAAGTAGACAAACAATAAGATAGGAATCCAAATGCCTTATATTATTGTTTTTTAGATCCATGATAAAAGAACCCATTACAATGCACAAAGCACTGGTACCTTCGATGCCGTGACAAAATTTAAAGGAAGTTCAGGGAGAATTATTGGGTATTCACTTGTAAGGTTGGGCTTGTAAAAATTATAGATATGAGACATATGGCTTCCTTGATTTTGCTTTCAAATGCTATAGGTGCATCAGGCCCTATAAGCATAGCAATAGCAGCCGCTCCCCCTGTAGGTCAAGCTGGCCCCTCCACATAGATCTGTTAAAGAAAGCCCCCAATAAAGAGATAGAACATAATTGCCCATGAATGGGTTGGGGAAGATCTAAAGCTACATATAAAATCATACATGCACATACAAAACTAAATTATTCAGTAGTGTAAAAAATAAAAATGTTACTCATAAATCTAAAATTTCCTATTGTAGTAACATGGTAAATCATCATACAAGACTATGATTTCTTATAAAGAAACAATGCCAACATATGAAGGGAAAGCAAACAAAATCAACGGACAA
The DNA here is from genome assembly GCF_055761805.1 of Camellia sinensis. Taxonomy (NCBI): domain Eukaryota; kingdom Viridiplantae; phylum Streptophyta; class Magnoliopsida; order Ericales; family Theaceae; genus Camellia; species Camellia sinensis. The sequence goes on along the minus strand of NC_138962.1, from coordinate 172,579,891 downwards.
GTTCTAGCAGTAATTAGCACAACATCCCACTCTATTGATCAACAATGGCTAATCTTAGACTCCCAATCATGCAGCTTCTGTTTCATGATGCCCTATTTCTAAACTTCAAATCTCAAGCAAGTTTTTGGCAAACAAGTTTAAATGCACTGGTGTTTCAAGAAAAAAGTTAAAAAAATCTAAAGGAAATGATCATACCACACTGTCTGTGCACACAATAAGCCCATAACGTCCATCCCATGAACTACTCTCCATCCAATTGGACTGAGGGGGTATCAGTTATAACAAAAATTGCTTAAAATATTTTAAAAATTTAGAAAACTGTCTCTCATACTCTTTTATTTATTTATTTATTTTTATCAACCAAAAAACTTTATTGATGAGAAAAAACTTTCAAGAAAGGAAGAAACACAACAATAAATGAGGGAAGGGGGAGAGGAATGATGCATAAGCCATCATAGTGAAACTGCCCAATCCTAACTAGGTTGGCACTAAGTTGCTCATGCAATCATATGACAATACCAAACCAAGAATTGGTTGATGAGGGACCAACAAGAACATAGATACACTACAACAGAGCTAGCAAAAACATTAGCACAGATACACTAGAGCATAACTATCAAGAGAACAATGCTAATAGCACAGACACACCAGAGCAGAACATGTAACACCAGAGCAAATGCACTAGAACAAGCACCAAGGTAACAGCATAAAGACACCAGGTTATCAAATACACCAGAAACAAGCAGCACCAGCACAGATACACTAGATCAGCAGAACAGAACATAACAACAGATACAATAGATACACCAGAACAGCCGAATAGAATAGAGATACACCAGAGCAACACACAGATACAGAGGCAAACACACTTAACAGCAAAACAAGAGCAACATACAGACAAAAAATGAAAAATATCATTAAATCCACAAATAAAATTCTCGATCAAGAAAGAGTATTTTGATTTCCAAGTCAGGGAAAACATTGATCAGAACTTTTCTAATCAATATTTTGGTCTGTTGTTTAAAATAGTTTACAGCTCCTTCAAGGTTGTCACTCCTGAAGTATTTATGTCCGTTGATTTATTAATCCTAGATTCTAGTATCCGAGTGGCCTGAGAGAAAACGATGTAAGGTTAACAAAATTAACTGACAAGATTAACATATGAAAGAGACATCAACTTTCAGTTCATACGTCATATTTACTAGCAAGAAATGAAGAGACATGCTCCTCCATGCATCTCAATTGTTGTTGTTGTTGAGAAACTGACCCCGAGATGGTCTTGTGCAGGTCTGTTAAGCTCTAATCAAGCTGTGAACCAAAATTCAGAAGCAGCCCTTGGTTTTTTGCTTCTAATTTATTTTTCTAATCTGTAGAACTTTGAATTTTAGTGAGTGCCTGAAAGCAATGTAGCTAAAAAACAAGAAAGAAGCACATTAACGCATTTAAGGACATACAAGTTCAAAAGATTTGTGCTTAGAAGTTATGCTAGATATTAAACTATGTAATTTGATAGAACATCTTAGGATAGGGTGTTTGTTCATCGATGTCGTGACCTTGTGATCTCCAAAACAGCAAAACAATGTTATAATATTCCAATTCATTTCAAGCTATTTCTTGTTAACCATGGCTTTATTGCCCCTCAAAGACTAGCATGGCAGAAAACAAAAAACAGAATATGTAATTTTTCCTTGTTTTTCAATTGGCTCAGTTTCCTATGATAGTCCAAACTCTTATATTTCTACGTAAAATTATAATCAGCAAGTAGCTTTGGTAACTAGTATCCATTTTAAGCCAGATTACCTCTCCTGCAGCATAGTCAATGAGAAAATCCTTGATCAGGATCTTCAGTGGATTTTAGCATAGTTGGCTCTGGAGTCAAGCCCCTTTGTTCAATCCCTTTTATAGCTACCAGCTATTGTTTGCAGAAAGGCGTACATACTATTACACAATCTTTGTCTTCTCCTACAATTTCTTGTATACACAGCACACCACATGTTGTAGAAGTTTCACGTATCACAAATGCTGATTCAGTAAGTTCTTCATTAAATGCATTGGCACCAAGGCGGCGGCAGCAGCAATAGCCAGCAGAATTAAAGATGAAGAACATCTAAGCAACAACGCAATCACTATTGTAGTGTGTTACCGAGTGGAATCCATAAAGATGAAGCCATTTTTACTTTCTCCTTTGTTTGGTTTCCCAACTCTTGCTGCCCAGAATTTTGCTCTTCCGCTCGAGTGGCACTTCTTGCGCTCGAGTGGGCTGTGCAAACTCTCAGTACTTTTGCAGGTCTGCAAAACTACTAGGAGAGTGTATTCTATGCTCAAGCGGCATTTCCTACACTCGAGTGGGTGTGCGCTTGAGTGATCATTCTTGCACTCGAGTGATGTTCTCCTATCTGCAAAACTACTGGATCTGTGTATTTTGCACTCGAGCAGAACAACTTATTGTGTCTGACACTCGAGCGTCAACTCTTGTGCTCGACCGGACTGTGTGTATATCAGTTTGCGAAAATGACTTTTTCATCACCTTTTCAAATCTATTTCTCTCCAAACCCTAAAGTTGAGACCCTCTCTCTCTAAAACTTACCCTCTCTCTACCTTTTTATCTAGATCAGTGATTTCTCCACCCTTGTGCTTTTGTTAAAAAGGTTTCTCATCCGATTAAAGCTTGGTTTTAGCATCTTTGAAGTTCCTCCATCTTTTTCTCTGGTCTTCTAAGCTTGAGGTAGGGATTTTCTACACTTTCATATGGTTTTTAACTTAGTTATTTGATGTTGTGTAGACAAGATTGGGATTTGGAGGATTTCAGACGAACCTAGGTTTTTTATTTGAAATCTCAAGAGGAGTTGTCGAATAAGTGTAATGGAAATGGTTATGGAAGTAGATATGGACTTGTATTGTGTTAATTAGTTAATTTAGGTGCTTGGGATGAACTTGGGAAAAATGAAAGCTTGGCCCTAAAATGACTCAAATGATTATTTTGTATAAATAATGGAATTGGTAGTGAAAGTGTGAAATTGGGAGGTTATTTATATAAATGGTGGTGTTAGATATGTATTATCTTGCACCTATGGAAATTTGGACAATTTTCCTGTTACAAAGATTGTATATCTATTTAGAAATATCCATTTTGGGCTATCGTGGAGGATAGCCAGGATTGTTATAAAAATTGCATGTGGATTAAGCAAATTGAAACAAATCTCCTAGCCATTATCATTGAACATGATTATGATCTATATACATTGTATATGTATGATGTTTGGGAGGAGAAAGGGGATGTACTCCATGTTTGGGAGAAAAAAGAGAATGAACTCCATTAAACTAAGTTGGCCTGTGTGTCCAGGGTGAAAGTCCTGAAAATTGTGTTTATACATGGGTGCCGATTCCCGCGGATGAAATTTTTGTAAAATGACAAATTAAAGTGTTGTGTATTGATTATGTATGTTTGAGAATCACTGAGTTGTAGTCTCAGTTGGGTGGTCTAGATAATAAGGAATATGACTCATGAATTAAGGTAAAATGAATTGGCATGAATGAAATTGAAATAAAACAGATTGAAATAAAAGAATTTAGCATATTATGATCTGTAAGATATGATTGATTTTATGATGGGCATTAGACATACATTTCATGCCTATATATTTGTTAAGATTCATGTATTGTGTTAGATTGTTTCTACTGGACTGTGGCTATCGGGAAAAACCATTTTCAGGTGCTGGTGACATGCCTCTGCCAAGATAGTAGCTTGGAGAGACTTGGAGCAAGGGCTCATTTTTGTTGTATTTGATGTGTATAGCCAAAGGCTTTAACTCTATTGAGCTAGATTCATTTTGTTATAACCAAGGAATGACTTGGAAAGATGTAAGCTGTTAAAGCATTTAAATATCTGTTCAACTTTCATCTTTTGATTACTAATAACACATGCTGTAGATTCAGGATAAGACATTTATGAATGTATATTGCTTGTGTTATCATTTGTATATTAACTTTGATGAATGAAAGTATGTTGTTTCAATTCTATTTCAGCAAATGAGATGGGTTTGTCATGTTTATTTTGGGGTGTGACATTTTTGATAAAATCGCTAAAATCGTAGTTAAACTAACAAATCAATCAAATAAAAAATTATTTAGCCTAATCAGCTAGGTTATAATTACTTAATTAAAATTTTTCAAATTTAAACTATATTGAATTGAAACATGCACAATACTATAATATTAAATGGGATGAGAGTATAAGATTCACTTTATATGAGTAAAATAACTCATTTTTTTCTCTTCTTTTCCCGATGTGGGATAATCAAATAAAAGCTAGCCAATAGAGATTTTCTTAATTGTTTAAAATTAAGAAAATCAAGAAAATTAGTATTAGATATTGAAACTCTCACAAGGCTCCTCACTAACGGGATGAGAGTATAAGATTCCCTTTACATAAGTAAAACAACTCATTTTTTTTCTTCTTTTTTTGATGTGAAATTATCAAATAAAAGTTAGCTAATGGAGATTTTCTTAATTATTTAACATTAAGAAAATCAAGAAAATTAGTATGAGATATTGAAGCTTTCACAAGGCACCTCACTAAAAACACTATTTTCCTTATATAATATATAGATAGATAGTGTTGTGCATGTTTCAATTTAATATAATTTAAATTTCAAAATAAAATTTAAAAGTTTTAATTAATTAATTTTTGTGTAAGTTGATTGGTCTTTGACTTAGCCGATTAGGCTAAATCATTATTTGTTGGTTTAACCACGATTTTAGCAGTTTTATTAAAATATATTGATTAGAGTTGTTTGATTTGAAATAAACTAAAGATTGATCTTATTAAAGAATGAACGACTCAGATTGCTTGATTAGAAATAAACTTTCCGTCCAAATAATTGTTAACTTTTATTTTATAATCTCACATCAGAATAAGAAGGAAAAAGTGAGTTGTTTTACTTATATAAAGTGAACCTTGATATTGTAATGCTGTGCAGGCTTCAATTCAAGCTAGTTTAAATTTTTAAATTAAAATAATATTTAAAAGTTTTGATTAATTAATTTTTGTATAAGTTGGTTGGTCATTTGAGGCCTTGTATGGTCGACCGTGTAGATCTCCAGTGTGTTGGGCCGAGGTGGGTGATGCACCTTTGTTGGGTCCGGAGTTGGTTTTGGGGAAACGACAGAGAAAGTTGCACTTATCCATAAGAGATTAATTACAGCTCAGAGTCGTCAGAAAAGTTATGCCGACCGTAGGAGAAGACCCTTGTCTTTTGAGGTGGGAAACCATGTGTTTTTGAAGATATCACCTAGGTGGGGTTCGATGAGATTTGGGAAAAGTGGGAAGTTGTCCCATCGATTTATTGGGCCTTTTGAGATCCTTGAGCAGATCAGAGAGGTTGCTTACCGTTTGGCGTTGCCGCCACAACTTTTTGGGGTTATTAACGTGTTTCATATTAGCATGCTTCAGAAGTGTAAGCCAGATCCATCGCACGTGTTGGATTGGACCGATTTAGAGGTAGACGATGATGCCTCGTATGAGAAAAAAACGGTGAGAGTCTTGGATACTCGAGACCAAATCTTGTGAGGCAAGACGATTCCCATGGTTAAGGTATTGTGGAAACATCACGGGGTTGAGGAAGCAACTTGGGAGCGTGAATTGGAAGTCTGAGAAAAATATCCAGACTTATTTGTTGGTGCTTGAACATATATAAAGGTTTCGGTTATGTTAATGAAATGTAAAAGCATTGTATATGTTGATTATGTTTTGGAAACACAGGCTTAATATGAACATTGTATGTGTTGTTTAAGTTTTGGAAAGACAATTTATCATAAGTATTGAATATATTTTGGAAATATGGAATATATAATGAAGTTGGCTAAAACTCTGGGGAAATGTATGTTGAAATGTATATTGAGACTTGTTCATCATGTGATGGGATTGAATGACCGGTGGATGGGTTATGGTAATAAAAATTGATTTGTAAACATTGTGGAAATTTGTTTAAAACATGGTTTTGAAATGTGATTTGTAATTTCGGGGACAAAAGTCTTTAAGGGGGGGAGGTTATAGCGACTCCGGTTTTGACCCGACATTTTATTATGTTCCGGACTTGGGTTTCATGATTCAATGTTGTTGTTTATCTCTTTTTTCCCTTGTTGTTCCTTGGATTGGTTATTCGGATTGAAGTTGTGTGTTTGGAACAGGTTGGTTGCTTATTTTTCCAAACCTTTGTTGCCCAGATTTTTGCTTCTCCGCTCGATCGGCCATTCTTGCGCTCGAGCAAGTTTTGTAAATTTTGGCCCTCTGCTCGAGTGGTACTTCCTGCACTCGAGTGAGCTTTACAAACACTCAGTACTTTTGCCAGGTCTGCAAAACTACTGGGAGAGTGATTTCTGCACTCAAGCGGCGTTTCCTACGCTCGAGCGAGTGGTCGCTTGAGTAGTCTTTCCTGCGCTCAAGCGTTGGTCTGTTGTCTGCAAAACTACTGGATATGTGTTTTTTACGTTTAAGCATCACTTCTTACGCTCAAGTAGTGAGTGTCTTGTTCATTGTGTCTTGGCGCTTGAGCGGCATTTCTTGCGCTCGAGTGAAACAATATTTTTGTGTTGGACGCTTGAGCGTCAAGTCTTGCGCTCAAGTGTCAAGTCTTGCGCTCGAGCGAACTGTGCGTATATCAGATCGTGAAAATGACTTTTTACATCACTTTTTCAGACCTTTTCTTCCTAAAACCTAAAGTTGAGACCCACTCTCTCTAAAACACTCTCTTTTTCTCTACATTTTCACCTACTTCTAGTGATTTCCTCACCCTAATCCCTTTGATAAAAAGGTAAACCATCACAAGATCTCCATTTTGATCCGAATAGAGTTGGGTTTGGGCATCTTTGAAGTTTCACTCTTGCTTGGCTCATCTCTCTTTTTGAGGTAGGGATTTTCTACAATTTCATATGGTTTTTAGCTTAGTTATTTGTCATTTTGTAATAATGGGGGGATTTGGAGAGTAGTTTGAGCAAACCTAGGGTTTGGGTGTGAAATAAAAAAGGGATGTCTAAGTGAATGTGAAATAAATGGTTATGGGGTTGAATGTGAGGTTGTATTGTGGCCAAATACTTGATTTGGGCCATTTGGGTTGATATTTGGAAAAATGAGAGTTTTGCCTTAAATGGGTCAAATTGTTATTTTGTATAAATAATTAAAATTGATAATGGTAATGTGAAATTGGATTATTGTTGATATAAATGGTGGAGTTGGACACGTGTTGTCTCTCACTCATGAAAATTTGAATAATTTATGTCTGTTGAGAAAATTTCATATCTGTTTAGAAATATCTGTATTGGGCTATCGGTGGAGGATAGCTATGATTGTTGTAAAAATTACATGAGATTAGGTAAATTGAAACTAATCTATTGTTGGTTGTCATTGAATATGACTATGATTTATATACATTATATATGTATGATTGTTTAGGGGATGTACTTCATTGTTTGGGAGGAGATAGGAGATGGACTCCATTGAAATTAAGTTGGCCGGAGTGTCCAAGATGAAAGTCCCGAAATCTTGTGTATACATGGGTGCCGATCCCGTGGACGAAATTTCTGTCAAATAGCAGATTTAAAGTGTTTGTGTGGTAGTGTATTGAATTGGAAAACAATTGAGTCATAGTCTCAGTTGGGTTATTGAAAAATAATAAAATTGACTCATGAATTGAAAATACTGAATGAACTTGAAATGAATTGAAAGAAAATGAATTGAAATATGAACCTTGATGTATTACGGTTATATAAAATGTGGAGATTTTGTCATCGGCATTGTATGTGCACATTGTACTTATATCTTTGTTAATAAATCTCATATACTGTGTTAGATTATTTCTACTGTGCTTTGGCTCACCCTGTTTAGGGAAAACCATTTTCAGGTGCTGGTGATATGCCTTCGTCAAGGTAATAGCTTGGAGGGACTTTGGGAGCAAGAGTTTCTTTATTTTGTTGTATTCTTTTGTATAGCCAAAGGCTTAAATTGTATTGAGTTAGACTCATTTTTGTGTAACCAAGTCACGACTTAGAAAGATGTAAGCCTATAGGGCAGATGACTGTATGTTTAGTTTAATTCTTTTAACATTGCAACACATGCTGTACATTCAAGATGAACATTTGTGAATGTATATCGCATGTGTTAACTTTTGTAAACGAACTCTGTTGAATAAAAGTATTCTGTTTCTATTATTCTTCCGCACATGAGTTGAAATTATTGTATTATTTTGAGGGCGTTACATATTTCTTATTGTGAACTTAAAATATATAATTAATGATACAACAACTATAATATACATATATATATTCTAAAAAAATGGTTAAAATTTAATTCATTCTAAATTATTTTTCTATACTTTTTAAATAGATTTTATATTATTATTTAAATTTAAAATTATTTTTAATTATTTATTTAGCCCATGCATTGCACAAGTTCATATGCTAGTTAGGGTAACGTCAAAGTAATAGAAAAATTACCAAAGTATCCAAAAAAAATTAGGAGAGGCAGCCCAAACCCCCATTGGACTTTGGTTTCAATTAATAGTATTTATCAAGATCTACAAGACCCAACAAAAAAATGATGCAACATAAGAAAAAGAAAAGAGAAGAGAAGAGAGATATATCGCATAAAAAAAGAAAGAAATTGGAAATAAGCATTATTTTAAGGGAGCTTTTTTGATAAATCCATCTTTAATTACTTATGTTCCATCCAATCCATATTCTTTTTGACTATTCTATTAGGTCCTATTTGAGATAAGAAGACTAAAATACCCTTTTCATCTACTTATGTTCTATTTAGTTCATATTATTTTCTTATGTTTCAATAAGTCCTATGGGTGACATAATTACCAAAATACCCCTAATGTGAATGTTCACACCGTCAATGTGAATGTTCATATCGTCAATGTGTAGGGAGTGTAACATTCATATTGATATGAGTGTAAAATTAGCCCGCGGCCTGTGGACGGCCCGGGGCGAGCCCGGTCCGGCCCGTGACAATGTGAATATTCATATTGACATATTAACATTCACATTGATAGGATTGTGAAATTGGCCCACGGCCTGTGGGCTGCCCGAAGCCCGCCCGTTGCCGGGGCGGGCCCGGCCCATTGATAATGTGAATATTCACATTGACATGTTAACATTCACATTGATAAGAGTGTAAAATTGACTCGCGTCCCATGGGCGGCCTGGGGCGAGCCCGGCCCGGCCCTTGACAATGTGAATATCCACATTGACATATTAACATTCACATTGATAGGAGTGTAAAATTGGTCCGTGGCCAGTGGGCTGCCCGAAGCCCACCCACCGGTCAGAGCGGGGCGGGCCCGGCCCGGCCCGTGACAATGTGAATATTCACATTGACATATTAACATTCACATTGATAGGAGTGTAAAATTGGCCCGCGGCCCGAAGACGACAGCCTCGGGTCGGGCCGGTGCGCCTAGGCCTAGGCTTGAGCTTAGGCCGGGCTTGGGCGGGACTGGTCATTTTTTTTTAATTCTTTTTAATTTTTTCTACCAAAATTTTATTATTTTCCACAAAAAAAGACATTGTGCCTCAGGCGGGCTGGACCTCAAACCAAGCCTTGAATGGACCTTAAGCGCGCCGATGGGCCGGCCGGGCTTCAAAGTGATGGCCTAGGCCCTAGCCTAGGGTCTCGGACATGCTCGGACCTAGACCCAAACGAGCCTGCCCCAGGCTGTGGGCGGGCTTCAAGCAGTCCATGGGCGGCGGGCCAATTCTATATTCCTATCAACGTGCATGTTAACATGTCAATGTAAATATTCACATTGTCAACGGCCCGGGCCGGGCCTACCCTGGGCTGCGAGCGAGTTTCAGGCAGCGGGCAAATTTTGCACTCCTATCAATGTTAATGTTAACATGTCAATGTGAATATTCACATTGTCAAGGGTCAGGCCAAGCCCGCCTCGGGCTGCGGTCGGGCTTCGGGCCGCCACGGGCTGCTGGCCAATTTTACACTCTTATCAATGTGAATGTTAACATGTCAGTGTGAATATTCACATTGTCAATGGGCCAGGCCAGGCCCGCCCCGAACTGCGGGCGGGCTTTTGGCTGCCCATGGGTCGCGGGCCAATTTTATACTCTTATCAATGTGAATGTTAACATGTCAATGTGAATATTCACATTGTCAACAGGCTGGGCCGGGCCCGTCCACGGGCTGTGGGCGAGTTTCGGGCAGCCACGGGGCATGAGCCAATTTTATACTCTTATTAATGTGAATGTCAACATGTCAATGTGAATATTCACATTGTCAAATAGGCCGGGCCGGGCCCGCCCCGGGCTGCCTACGGGCCGTGGGCGGGTTTTGGGCAGCCACAGGGCGCGGGCCAATTTTATACTCTTATCAATGTAAATATTAACATATCAATGTGAATATTCACATTGTCAACGGGCTGAGCCCGCCCCAGGCCGCCCACGGGCCGTGGGCGGGTTTCGGGCAGCCACGAGGCGCGGGCTAATTTTACACTCCTATCAATGTGAATGTTAACATGTCAATGTGAATATTCACATTGTCAACGGGCTGGGCCGAGCCTGCCCCAGGCCGCGAGCGGACTTGCTTTTGGCCGCTCACGGGACGCTGGCCATTTTTATACTCTTATCAATATGAATGTTAACATGTCAATGTGAATATTCACATTGTCAACGGGCCGGACCGAGCCCGTCCCGAGCAGCAGGCGGGCTTTTGGCCGCCAATGGGCCGTGGACCAATTTTATACTCTTATCAATGTGAATGTTAACATGTCAACATGAATATTCATATTGTCAACGGCCCGGACCGGGCCCTCCCCGGGCCGCCCATGGGCCGCGGGCGGGTTTCGCGCCACCACGGGACGTGGGCCAATTTTACACTCCTATTAATGTGAATGTTAACATGTTAATGTGAATATTCACATTGTCAACGGGTCGGGCCCGCCCCCGGCTCGCAGACGGGTTTCAGGCCGCCCACGAGCCAATTTTACATTCCTACCAATGTGAATTTTAAAATATGAATGTTCACATCATAAAATTGCTAACTGTTCAAAAAATATTTATAAGGGTAGCAAAATTAAATATAAGGGCAAAAGTGTCCAAGAAAATAGTGTAAATCAAAAAAAGGACTTTATGGAATAAAACTATACATACATGGGACTAAATGGGTTAAAAAATTCCTTCATGGACTTCTTGGGTTAAAACACCTCTAAATGGGATTTATCAATAATTTTCCCTTATTTTAGTATATATATATATATATATGAATGATTCCAATCATTTCTGATTTACCATACCGTCCAAATTATTGCATGACATGGTAACCTCTCGAGAAAGCTTCTTTAATCTAGTATTTTTATTATTTTTTTAAAAATTTGAAGTCATATGTTTTGATTGGTTTTGGAGGATTTTTTTTTTTAACGTGGGGATGTTTGTAGGGGTGTAAATCTGACTTGACTCGGTTCGACTCATGTCGGGTTTTGCAGGCTCTCGGTAAAATTCGGGTCTGGCTAGGCCAGTCCACTGGCCAAAAAATTAGGCCTAGGCCTAGGGGATATTCGGGCCTTGGGCGAGACCGATAGGTATGGGCTTGGCCTCGAGCTTAGGCTGGCCTGACCATTTTATTTTTTAATTTTTTAATTTTTTCTATCAAAATTTATTATTTTTAACTAAAAAAGACATTGGGCCTCGGGCGGGGCAGGCGGACTGGCCCTTGAGTGGGTCTTAAGGAGGCCGATGGGCTAGGCTAGGCAAGCCGGGCCCACAGGTCATGCCGAGCTTCAAAATGATAGCCTAGGCCTAGGGCTCGAGCTGGGCCCAAGCCCAAATGGACCTAAACAGACCGAGCCCATCTCGAGCCGCCCACGAACCGCAGACCATTTTTACACCCCTAGTTGTTTGAATTGTTCTTCTTTTCTCTATCTTTATAATATTTTATATTTATGAATAAAATGTTGTGTGTTTTGGGTTAATTAAATAGAAAATTATATATAAGCCTATTGTATAAATTTAATAATGTGTAAATGAGATGATTCGTTGATGAGTAGAAAAGAACTAGCATATTACTTGTGCTATGCACGGGTATAAATAAATAATTAAAAATTAGTTTTAAAATTAAAATAATAATATAAAATTTATTTAAAATATGTACTAAAAATGATTTATAATCAATTAATTTTATTAATTTTTATCAAAGTTATACATAAGAGAAGGTTTTTATTCTAATGTCATTAATCGTGTGTTCTAAGTTCTTAATAAAAACATGCATGTCATTATTTAATTGGTAAAAATTAAACAATAAATTACAAAAAATTTATTTACCATATGATAGTAGTAAATTATATTTTTTAATATACTAATTTTTTCTTATTTTGTAAAGCCTAAAAATTTGTCTACTCAAAATTGTAAATTAGCTTGTGTCATAACTACTATGGAAAAATGGATTAGGATTGACTTGTGGTATTGGACTAAACATTAGATGTGACCTAAAAGCTAGTTGAGTCAATATTTATGTTAATGTGACCTTCACCTAATCATTAAAAATTGTCTTGATTATTTAAAATTAGTTTTATCGGTTTATGACTGATGTGAGTTAGTTCGAAAGTTCCAATATTTGATTAAATATTAAAAATGAGCCTAGAAATCTAATTCAAGTCTTTTTTTTTTTTTTTTCCAACAATTCTTGGTTTAAGCCTATAATACATCTTATTTTAATAACTCAATATGATAACAAAAAAATAATCTTAATGTTTACGATACTTTTTATCAATCAACAAACAAAATATTTATAAATATCAAGAAAATTACATTTGAACGAATTCTAATGAGTAATGCTAGAGACTCCAAATATTCTATCAAAAGTTTTACCAAATGTCTCACATGGGTGTGGGACCCACAATGTATATAAAATCATTAAACATCAAGAAAAAAAAATATGAAAGCTGTGAATTAATTCCTATATTTTATAGTACAAAATTTAAATTTTAAAACTGATTAATTAACTTTCCTTTTCAATTTCTAAATTTAAATTTTTAAATAAATTAATTAACTTTATTTTTGAAACGTGTAAATCAAGACAAAAAAATTATTTAAAATTTTAAATAGATTAACTGGCTTTCCTTTTAAATTTAAATTTTTAAATGAATTAATTAACTTTCCTTTTAAATTTAAATTTTAAAATGAATTAATTAACTTTCCATCTAAAATGGGTAAATCAAGGCATAAAAGCTATTTAAATTTTTAAATAGATTAATTAACTTTCGTTTTAAATGGATTAATTATTATTTTTTAAATGATTCAGTAAAAGCTAACCAATAGATGATTTTTTAATTATTTAAAAAATAAGAATTTAAAAAACATAGTATGAGGGTTTTGAGTTTCACAGGGACTTTCTCATTAAAAACCCCTTTTCTTTAATATGTACTAGCCTATCAACCGTGCTATCCACGGGATAATTATAGATATTTACATTTATTTTAGACATTTGGTAAAACTTTTGGTAGAATATTTGGGGTCTCTAGCATTTTTGAATTCTAATATAATGTTTTTACTTTAAAACTGTAAGACCTACATGCACATTTTGTTTGACTCTATCTATATCATTAATCTTTGGAGGTTTCATGGTTTTTTTTTTTTTTAATGGAATGTCTCTTTGCTATAATATAGATATATATATTGGAATATCGATGTATATAAAATCATTAAACATCAAGAAAAAAAAATATGAAAGATGTGAATTAATTCCTATATTTTATAGTACAAAATTTAAATTTTAAAACTGATTAATTAACTTTCCTTTTCAATTTCTAAATTTAAATTTTTAAATAAATTAATTACTTTATTTTTGAAACGTGTAAATCAAGACAAAAAAATTATTTAAAATTTTAAATAGATTAATTGACTTTCCTTTTAAATTTAAATTTTTAAATGAATTAATTAACTTTCCTTTTAAATTTAAACTAGCATATCACTCGTGCTATGCACGGGATTAAATTTAAAAAAAAAATTATTTGTATTATGTCAAACTTATTTATAAATTGTTAGCATAAAATATATGTAATTTTAAAAGAAAATGTTGACATTGCATAATTAAAGTAATAAAAATAAGAATTTATTACATTTGTTCGAAATTCACCGAATAAGTAAAACAAAAAAATAACTAAAATCTAAATTGTTGTGAGCATTCCATCAGCATTCCTGCATTGTCAACATGATAGTTAGGTGGTGTTTGGTTATCATATTTGGCTAAATAATCACAAAAAGACAAAAAAAAATTCAAAAAATCACAGAAAGCCAAAAATCACAAAAAGACAAAAAAAAAATCCACTATTCCAAAGCTAAAAATCCAAAAATCCAATCAAGAATACCAAACGAACAAAAAAGTCTCAGGCTAAAAAAGTCAAAAAGGCCAAAAAGCCAACTAAAAAAGTCATTGTCAAACAAAGGCTTAGTATTATAATTAATGAACAATACATATATTATGTTTTTATAAAATGTTATAAAGTAAAAATGTTATACTTACATTTTTTTTTTTAACCTTCTTAAATGTATAGACATTCTTCTGACCAATTTACATTTTAAAAAAATAATCGTTGAACTAACTACAATCACATTTTTCTCTTTGTGAGTGTTTACATTTATCTAACTTCAATCATATTAAAAAATCAAATTATAATTTTTTTTTTGCTAGACCAAATACAAATAAAAAAAAATGAGATAACTTCAATCATACAAATCACAAATATTTTTATGCTATCTGACTACAATAATATTTTTTTCATAATAAAAAAATAATTATAAAGAAGAACCATTAAAGCAGTAAATAAAACGATTAAATCACGTTAAAAAAAAAACCATTAAACAAACTACAATCACATCACATTTTTCTCATAATAAAAAAAATAAATGAAAAAAAAAACCATTGAACTAACTACAACACAATCACATTAAAAAAAAGAACAATTGAACAAACTACAATCATATCACATTTTTCCCATAATAAAAAAAATAAATGAAAAAAAAGAACCATTAAACTAATTACAATACAATCACATTAAAAAAAAAAGAACCATTGAACTAACTATAATCACATTAAAAAAAAGAACCGTTGAACTAACCACAATCACATTTTTCTCTTTGTGAGTGTTTATATTTATCTAACTTCAATCATATTAAAAAAATCAAATTATAATTTTTTTTTAGCTAGACCAAATACAAATCAAAAAAGAAGATAATTTCAATCATACAAATCACAAATATTTTTATACTATCTAACTACAATCATATTTTTTCATAACAAAAATAATAATTGTAAAGAAGAACCATTAAAACAGTAAATAAAACAATTAAATCACATTAAAAAAAAAACATTGAACAAACTACAATCGCATCACATTTTTCTCATAATAAAAAAAAGTAAATGAAAAAAAAAAGAACCATTAAACTAACTACAATATAATCACATTAAAAAATAGAACCATTGAACAAATTACAATCACATCACATTTTTCTCATAATAAAAAAAATAAATGAAAAAAAAAGAACCATTAAACTAATTACAATACAATCACATTAAAAAAAAAAGAATAATGCTTGGGACTCCCTTTTGGGGGTCACCCCCTCACCCCCCTTTGCCACGTGGCAGGGGGTGATTGGAGGAGCAGGAAAAAAAAGAAAAAGGAAAAGAAAAGGTAACCAATGAGAGAGAGAGGGGGTCAAAGGGGGTGGGGGGAAAAGGGGGGATGAATCATTACTCAAAAAAAAAATTGTTGAACTAGTTACAATCACATTTTTCTCTTTGTGAGTATTTATATTTATCTAACTTCAATCATATTAAAAAAATAAATTATAATTTTTTTTTTTTTACAAATCACAAAAGGAGATAACTTCAATCAAAAGAACCATTAAAAGAACTATTAAAATAGTACACAAAAGAAGAAATTACTAAACCAAATACAAATTATAATTTATTTTTTTGGCTAGACCAAATACATCAAAAAAGGAGATAACTTCAATCATACAAATCATAAATATTTTTATGCTATCTAATTACAATCATATTTTTTTTTCATAATAAAAAAAATAATTGTAAAGAAGAACCATTAAAATAGTAAATAAAACGATTAAATAATTATGAGGGACTTTTAACCAAATCTCCCAAAAGGCATGGAGATTGAGATAAATTAATAAATGCTGAGTTTTTTTTTTAAATCAAAAAATTAGAAAATTAGAATTGGGATATTGGAGCTCCCACAAGACTTGTGGGTTAAAAACCTCATTTTGCTTAATATATAGTATAGATAGATAGATAGATAGATATAGATACAAATATAGATAATATAATATAGATAGATAGATAGATGTGTTGAAATTTTCAAGAAATTTTGTTTATGCTGGTCTTTAATGCATTAAAGTTTAATTATGAGGGAGTTTTAACCAAATCTCTCAAAAGGCATAGGGATTGGAATAAATTAATAAATGCTGAGGGTTTTTTTTTTTAAATCAAAAAATTAGAAAATTAGGATTGGGATATTGGAGCTCCCACAAGGCTTGTGGGTTAAAACCCCCTTTTGCTTAATATATAGTATAGATTTTAAAATGAATTAATTAACTTTCCTTCTAAAATGGGTAAATCAAGGCATAAAAGCTATTTAAATTTTTAAATAGATTAATTAACTTTCGTTTTAAATGGATTAATTATTATTTTTTAAATGATTCAATAAAAGCTAACCAATAGATGATTTTTTAATTATTTAAAAAATAAGAATTTAAAAAAAATAGTATGAGGGTTTTGAGTTTCACAAGGACTTTCTCATTAAAAACCCCTTTTCTTTAATATGTACTAGCCTATCAACCGTGCTATGCACGGGATAATTATAGATATTTACATTTATTTTAGATTTTTTTAAATATACAAATTATTATTTTTAAATTTTTTTATAAAAATAATTTAACAATCTTATCACTAACTATAGTGTATGGGATAAATTGAAAATGGTGCTACAGTAACTATGTATGGGTTGTATCTATAATTATTTGTATGAGGGAATTTTGACCAAAGCTCTCAAAAGGCATGCGAAAAGGCATGTGGATTGGAAAAAATTAATAAATACTGATCAGAGAATTTTGACCAAATCAATAAACGCAGGCATGTGGATTGAAAAAAGATAATAAATGCTGAGATTTTTTTTTAAATAAAAAATTTAGAAAATTTAGGAGATTTTGACCAAATCAATAAATGCTGAGTTTTTTTTTTAATAAAAAATTTAGAATGGGATATTGAAGCTCCCACAGGCCTTGGGAGTTAAAAACCCTATTTTGCTTAATATATAGTATAGACTAGCCTATCACCCGTGCTATGCACAGGATAATTATAGATATTTATATTTGTTTTAATTTTTTTAATATATAAATTATGTTTTTTAAAATTTTTTATAAAAATAATTTAACAATCTTATCACTAGCCATAGTGTACAGGAGAAATTAAAAAGGCTACTGCAGTAACTATGTACGGACTGTATCGATAATTATTTGTATGAGAAGATTTTAAATGCTAATTGAGAATTTTGATCAAATCAATAAATGCAGGCATATGGATTGGAAAAGTTAATAAATGCTGATCAGGAGATTTTGACCAAATTAATAAATGCTGAGTTTTTTTGTTTTTTAAATCAAAAATTTAGAAAATTAAAATTGGGAGATTGGAGCTCCTACAAGGCTTGGGGTTTAGAAACCTCATTTTCCTTAATATATTTACTAGCATATCACTCATGCTATGCACAGGTTGTGTTTCACGACTTTGTCTTTTTTTTTTTTTTTTTTATACTATATTAAAATTTAGGGCAAATTACACAAATAGTACCTATAGTTTGAGACTTGTGTCACTTTGGTCCCTGACTTTTCAATTATGACACATTTGACCATGAATTTTGAATCTTGTTCCAAATAAGGACAATTGAATATATAATTAGATTTTTGAAGGGTAAAATTGTCAATTTGATAAAATATAAACTAATTTGACAAAAATAAATGCCAAACAAATATTTTTTAATTTAAAAAAATTATTTCTACCTACTAAAAATAAAATTATGTAAAATTGATAAATCTTTTAGACATTTATTTTTTTTTACCAAATTAATTTTTATTATTTATTTGGATGATGATCATGTAAAATTAATTTTAAAAAAATAATCATGTAATTTTTATTAATTTTGCATAATTTTATCATTGGTGGATAAAAATAATTTCAAAAAAATTAAAAATATTTTTTTGACATTTACTTTTGTCAAATTAGTTTTTATTTTATCAAATTAACGATTTTACCCTTGAAAAATCTAATGATAGTTTCAATTGTCCTTATTTGGAACAAAATTCAAAATTTATGGTCAAATGTGTCATAATTGAAAAGTCAGGGATCAAAGTGACACAAGTCCCAAACTATATAGACTATTAGTGTAATTAACCCTAAAATTTAATATTTTGATACTAATCATATGTGTTGAACTTTTCAAGGGATTCATATGTGATGGACTTTTCAAGAAATTTTTTTCATGCTTGTTCTTAATGCATTAAAATGTTATTATGAGGGATAATAATTATGCGTTGGATTTTTCAAGGAATTCATATGTACTTCATAATTATTTGTATATATATGAATTGTGATTTTTAAATGTCTTTTTTTTTTATATTATATTAAAGTGTAATATTTTGATAATAATCATATGTGTTGGACTTTCAAGAAATTCATATGTGTTGGACTTTTCAAGGAATTTTTTTTTTATGATTGTTCTTAATGTATTAAAGTGTTATTATGAGGGATAATAATCGTATGCGTTGGGACTTTCCAAGGAATTCATATGTGTTGGACTTTTCAAAGAATTTTTTTATACTTGGGGGTTTGGAGAAGTTAATAAATACTAAGGTTTTTTTTTTTTTTATCCACCCAAAAAAGGTTTTTTTTTTTTAAATAACAAATCAAGAAATTTAGATTGGGATATTGGAGCTCCCACAAGACTTGGGGGGTTAGAAACCCCATTTTCTTAATATATATATATATATATATATAGACAGATAGATAGATAGATAGATATATTTTTTATTTTTATTTTTGTTTGGTTTCTATTCGGGTATTTTTTTTTTCAATTTATTTAAGATGGAGTTGTGGGTATCTTTTTTTTTTTAAATTTAATTTATCTGTGGTTTCCATTTGTTTTTAATTATTATTTTAGGTAAGTTATGATGTGAGTTAGATATGTGATAGACATGTGAGTTTTATTGATTTAAAGTTTATTTAGATAAACTTTAAAGATTTTTTTTTTTTTTTTAGTTTTATAGCTTTTTTTTGTTATGTTATAATATAATATATAAAATATAGGTAGATATTTACAACTTTAATAAAAACTATTATCTGATTTTTTTGGGGAAGTGAAAATGAATGCAAGTTTTAATATTTTTTTTTTTGAAAATTTGTGAGAGAGATTAGGAGGGAGAGATTATAAAATATTTTTGTTATTAAATAAATAAATCAATCAATAGTTTTTTTTTTATCTATTTTGTAAATTAAAATTCAATAATTTTGAAAAATTGATTAATTTGTCTCATTAAGTGATTTAAAATTTTGATAGATATACATAAAAAAAAAATACATAATTATATTATTAAATCATAATTCAAATTTAGATGTTATATCTTTTTGAGATCTATAGCTAAATTCTTTTTTTTATTTTTTATTTTTGTGTGTAACCATAGTGTATGAGAGAAATTGAAAAGGGTGTTGCAATAATTATGAGAGAAGTCAAAAGAGATTGTGGGTTGTAGGGGTGAGCATGGACCGGATTGGTCCGGATTGAGAGAAAACCAAGACCAATCCGTTATCTACGGTTCCTAGAAAATTAGAACCAATCCAATCCGTTTAAATTATGGAACCAATCCGAACCAATCCGTTGAAACACGGATTGGATCGGTTTAGGACCACGAATTTAAATAATTAAATAACAAAAAATATATAGATATTACATTTTCATTTCAAATTATAAACTGTAAACCATTCCAAATTAAACTTTCATTTCACTAGCATTTCCATTCTATTCCACTAGCATTTCCATAAACTGAAAACCTGTAAACATCCTATGCCACTAGCATTTCCATTCCAATAGCAACTCCATTCCTGTAAACCTGTAAACAATATAAGTAAAAACAACACCCATTCCAAGTAACAACATCCATTCCATTATAAACTGGAGCAAACATCCTCCATTCTAAGCAAACATCATCCATTCCAAGCAAACACACATCAACAATAGTGCTGAATCAATTCCAACAAGAAAAAGGTAAAGAAGAGGGAATAAAAAGAAAAAGGTAAAGAGCATTGTAAAACAGAAATTCAACATGCAAGCAGTTCCTAGTTCCTACTTTCTAAAAAAAAATTACTATTTATGCAATCTCTCTTTTGGTTCGAATTGATATACTTACCATTTCAATATTCATAACTTAAGAACCAAACAAAGAACCTCAATAAATTATATACAATGTAAACAAATGAACAAACACCACAACAAAACTCAAAGATCAAGTTGATTAGAACCAAAAGTAACTATATGAAACTTGATCTTCTAATTAACACATCAACAAACTCTGAAACTCTTTCAACTCTATGACAAAGAGACTCACACAATGCTCTACAGAAACATTTTCAAAGCTCAACACAGTCCAAGTATTTGATGCAAGAACAAAAAATAAAAATAAAAAAACTAAAAGCTTTCAAACTGGATCAAATAAAATTACAACATGAAGGAAAACCCATCAATAAAAACATTCAATATGCAACTGGATCTTCCAATTAACACAGAAACACACTCTGAAACCATTAAATTTTATGGCAAAGACGCTCACACAATGTGGTAGAGAAAAAATTTCAAACATCAACAAATTATGCAGCCCAGGTATTCTATGAAAGTATTAGACAAAAACAAAATTGAGTCTTGAAACTGGATTGAATAGCGTTAAAAATGAAAACCCATCAACAAAAAACACATTAAAAAGCAGAAATAAAAAATAAGTTCCGAGAGATCAGAAATCTTGGACATCAACTCAAGCTGTTTCAGGCTTTAAATCCTAGACATCTTTGACACTTTTGTGCTTTGAAGTAGAACCAATCAATGTTTCTAACTAGTTTAATTTCCATAAACACTGATTTGTGCATCAATGGTTACAAACAACAACAGAAAATAGAAATACAAAACAGAGATGAAATCAGAAAAAAAAATAAAAAAATAAAAACAGAAAATAGAAATACAAACAGAAAAAAAAACAATCGATCTAAAAAACATAATAAAAATAAAAATAAAAACATAATGTAAACATAAAACACAATAAAAATAAAAATAAAAATAAAAATAAAAATAAAAACAGAAAAAAAAATCTCCTACTTACATTCACTGAATCCATTGTAGATGACATGAACAATCGATCTAATCTGTGATGGATGATCTGGGAACCTATTTCAGAGTGTTAGAGATTAAACCTATTTCAAAGTGTTAGAGAGAGAGAGAGAGAGAGAGAGAGAGAGAGGAGCTCACCGAAAGAGGAAGGCAACAGCTATAGATCGATCTAATCTGAGATGGAGATCTGGGAACAAATAAACAAAAATAGTCACCGATCCGAGAGAGAGAGATGAGAGATGAGAACACCGAGAGAGAGAGAGAGCAAGAGAGAGAGAGAGAGAGAGAGAGCTCACTGACGGAGAGAGAGCAGCAGCACACCGATCTGATCTGAGATAGATGAGAGTGAGAGAGAGAGAGAACTCAGTCAGAGATGGGAAAGAGAAGAGAGGGAGAGACACCATCGATATAGAATAGAGACCTGAGATGAGATGAGAGTGAGAGGCGTGAAGGTGAGGCTGCTGGATTAGGTTTACATTTTAGTTTTTATATCATATAAGAAATTATATGGTGTGGGAAGGTATATAGTATAAAAATATAGATTATTTCTAGATGGTCCGGATCGGTTCCAATCCGGAACCGTGAGGTTCAATCCGGAACCGATCCGTGGCCTACGGATTTTGAATTTTCCAATTCGGAACCGAACCACGGATTCAAAAAACCAATCCAAACCTATCGGATTGGACTGGACCGGATCGGATTACGGATTTTACGGATTCCTTGCTCAGCCCTAGTGGGTTGAAAGAAGTCAATAAATGCTAAAGTTGGGTTGGGAGAAGTCAATAAATGCTGAGGTTTTTTTTTTTAAAATCAAAAAATTAGAAAATTAGAATTCGGAGATTGGAGCTCCCACAAGTTTTGGGGTTAAAAACCCCATTTTGCTTAATATATAGTATAGATATAGATCGATAGATAGATATATCTTTTTATTTTTATTTTTATTTTTGTGTGGTTTCTATTCGGGTATTTTTTTTTTCAATTTATTTAAGATGGAGTTGTGGGTATCTTTTTTTTTTAAAATTTAATTTATCTGTGGTTTCCATTTGTTTTTAATTATTATTATTTAGATAAGTTATGATGTGAGTTAGATATGTGATAGACATGTGAGTTTTATTGATTTAAGATTTTTTTTTTTAGTTTTATAGTTTTTTTTTTTGTTATGTTATAATATAATATATAAAATATATGTAGATATCTACAAATTTAATAAAAAAATATTATCTGATTTTTTGGAGAAGAAAAAATGAATACAAGTTTTAATATTTTTTTTTGAAAATTTGTGAGAGAGATTAGGAGGGAGAGATTATAAAATATTTTTGTTATTAAATAAATAAATCTGTCAATTGTTTTTTTTAATCTATTTTGTAAATTAAAAATCAATAATTTTGAAAAATTGATTAATTTGTCTCATTAAGTGAGTTAAAATTTTGATAGATATACATAAAAAAAATACATAATTATATTATTAAATCATAATTCAAATTTAGATGTTATATCTTTTTAAGATCTATAGCTAAATTCTTTTATTTTTTATTTTTTATTTTTGTGTGTAATCATAGTGTATGGGAGAAATTGAAAAGGATGTTGCAATAATTATGAGAGAAGTCAAAAGAGATTGTGGGTTAGGAGAAGTCAATAAATGCCGATTTTTTTTTAAATCAAAAAATTAGAAAATTAGGATTAGGAGATTGGAGCTCCCACTAGCCTGTCACCCGTGCTATGCACGGGATAATTTTAGATATTTATATTTGTTTTAGATTTTTTTTAATATATAAATTATGTTTTTTAAGACTTTTTATAAAAATAATTTAACAATCTTGTCACTAACCATAGTGTATAGGAGAAGTTGAAAAGGGTACTGCAGTAATTATACACGGATTGTATCTATAATTATTTGTATGAGGTAATTTTAAATGCTGATCAGGAGTTTTTGACCAAATCAATAAATTCAGGCATGTGAAAAGACATGTGGATTGAAAAAAGTTAATAAATGCTGATCAGGGAATTTTGACTAAATTCATAAATGCTGAGTTTTTTTTTTAAATAAAAAATTTAAAAAATTCAGATTGGGATATTGAAGCTCCCACATGCCTTGGGATTTAAAAATCCCCTTTTGCTTAATATATAGTACAAACATATCACCCGTGCTATGCACGGATTGTGTTTACAATTATCTATATATGTGAATTGTAATTTTTAAATGTCTTTTTTTTTTAAATGCTTTCTTTTTTTCCTTTTTTATATTATATTAAAGTTTAATATTTTGATAATAATCATATGTGTTAGACTTTTCAAGGAATTAAATGTCTTTTTTTTATTATATTATATTAAAGTTTAATATTTTGATTATAATCATATGTGTTGGACTTTTCAAGAATTTTTTTTTATGCTTGTTCTTAATGCATTAAAGTGTTATTATGGGGGATAATAATCATATGTATTGGGACTTTTCAAGAAATTCATATGTGTTGGATTTCAAAGAATTTTTTTTATGTTTGTTTTTAATACATTAAAGTGTTATTATGAGGGTAGGACTTGGGAGTTGGAAGAATTTAATAAATGCTAATTTTTTTTCTTAAATCAAAAAATCAGAAAAATTAGATTGGGAGATTAGAGCTCTCACAAGGCTTAGGGTTAAAAACCCTTTTTTGGTTAATATATAGTATAGATAATTATCAATATATGTGAATTGCGATTTTTAAATGTCTTTTTTTTTTTTTTAAATGTCTTCTTTTTTTCCTTTTTTATATTATATTAAAGTTTAATATTTTGATAATAATCATATGTGTTGGACTTTTCAAGGAATTAAATGTCTTTTTTTTTATTATATTATATTAATGTTTAATATTTTGATAATAATCATATCTGTTAGGACTTTTCAAGGAATTCATATGTGTTGGATTTCAAAGAATTTTTTTTACTCTTGTTCTTAATGTATTAAAGTGTTATTATGAGGATAAGACTTGGGGGTTGGGAGAAGTTAATAAATGCTAATGTTTTTTTTTTAAATTAAAAAATCAGGAAATTTAGATTGGAAAATTGGAGCTCCCACAAGACTTGGGGTTAAAAACTCTTTTTACTTAATATATACTATAGATATATAGATATACATATGAGAGAAAGTGTTGCCTTAGATATACACGTCACTGATTTAAAAGTGAGTATAATTTTAAATTAGTTGAACCTCATAATTATATAATTGCATTTCTATTTAAATCAATCTTTATCAAGTTAGAGCATCATATATAGTTACTTTAGTAGTACCTAATTTTTTTTATAGATAAATTACATTAATCTTCGTTACAATTTGAGAAAATTACAATTGGTCCCATATTTTTGACATAATTACATTAATCTCTTTTTAAGTATGGTTAAAGTGATCAAAACCAATGCTAATAGTGAGTAGACACTAAACAAACATGATATATATATATATATATATATATATATATATATATATATATATTAATTATTTTAATAGGAAATAGATGATAATATTATTATTTTTGTTCATACAATTAACTAATTATTAATGAAAAAATGATTTAAGTGTTATATGAAAACATTGATGAAGGTCAATATAATTATATTAAAAGTGTGGGGGTTAACTATGTATTTTTCAAATACCTGGGAAGGTGAATGTAATCTACCCTAATTTTTTTTAGGCTTCTTTTGGCTTGCTAAACATAATTGTAGGCCATTTGAAATGCTTGTTTTCTGTCAAAAAAAGAAAATTTTAGTCACTCTAAAAAGTTATTTAACAAGTCAAAGAAATTAGAAACATTCAAAAATATTAAGATTAGTTTAGTTTGATTTTTCAAAAATTATTTTTAGACATGTTTTTTTGTTTATGTTTAGTATTTTTTTTTCTTGTAAAATTTCATCTCTAGTGGTTACTCTTTAATTTGTACTCTCTTGTTCTAAAAAAAAAAAAGATGTGCTATGTTTTTTTTTTTTCCCGCTGATTTTTTGTTCAATAATGACAATAAAATTTTATTTTGGTAGTGTGTTTTTGAGTTATTTCTTTTGTTATACAAACTTTATTGTGAATCAGGGTAAAATTTTACTGTAAAATAAAGTAAAATTTTATTGTAAATCATAGTAACATTTTGCTATGAACCAGAGTAACATGTTATTATCAAATAGAGTAACATATTACTGTTTACATCAATGTTGACGGTAATAATATATATATATATATATATATATATATATATATATATATATATATATTTAAAAATTTCATAGTCAACATAGATCTTGTTTGATAGAATTTAATAAGAGAATTCTAGAAATATTAATTTTATTAAAAAATGACATTTAGATCGAAAGTTATATTATTTTAAAGTTTAATATTTTGATAATAGTGATATTATTTTAAAGTTTAATATATTGGGGGTGTTTGTTTGGGCTATTTTGAGGAAACTTATAACTTTTAACTTTCAAAAAGTCATTTTGGACTGTTTGGTTAAACTTATTTCAAACAGTTTCTGATTCTAACAACTTATTTTAACTCAAAAAAACTGATTCTGAAAAGCTGCTCACCCCTTATTTCTGATTATCAACTTCTATTGTTGACATGTTAATTTACAGTTATACTCTTAGATTTTTTTATTTTTTATTTTTTTAAAAATAGAAAAAGACCCAAATAAACTATAGATTATTATTATTATTTTTATGAGAAATGTAGACAAGTAGTGAATAATAAAAAATAAAAGTTAATTGAATAAGTTACTTTACAGCTTATTTAACAAACACTACTCAGCAACTTGAATTTATAATCCAATAATTACACCGAACAGATTAACAGCTTCTGATTAAAGTCATAATTTATAATCTATTAAGGTATAATCTATAATTTGTTTTAATAGTTACACCAAATGGGGCCATTGTTGATTGCTATTTATAGAGGAATTCATGTTTGGGTACGAACTTGTAGGATAAGAAGTAGCAGAGTCAGTGTTGAGAGAGAGTTGTATTGTTTTCATCATCATGATCACTTATGGTGTTTTTGTGGTGGTGCGGCGGTGGTTATTGGTGCTTATAGTAGTGCTGCTGCCACTGTGTTATGGTGGCATAGTAAGCATTTCTGGTCATAAACTTGATGATGTTTACATGCAGTTGATGCAGTTGAACAAGCCTGCTCTTAAATCCATCAAGGTCCTCTCTCCAACACCCTTTTCTTCTCTCTCTCTCTCTCTCTCTCTCTCTCTTTCATGTTTTTGTATGTATGTATGTATGTATGTATGTACTGATTTTCCATTATTGTTTTGTTGTAAAAAAAAAAAAAAAAAACAGAGTCCAGATGGAGATATAATCGACTGTGTCCATATCTCTCATCAGCCAGCGTTTGACCATCCTTTACTCAAGAACCACACCATTCAGGTTACCTCTCTCCCTCACTGTGTGTGTGTTGGTTTCTAATGATGTATTAAAAAAAAAAAAAAAATTCACTTTACATCCTGTGGTATTGCTCCAGAACATTTTACCCTTCTGTTTTTTAAAAATATGCAAATGCCTTCAATGTGGTTTTAGACCAAAATGCATAATTAACACTGTTAACAAAAAATGCAAAAGGACTTCTTTATCCTCATTTCTGTAACAGTGTATTTCTCCTTTCTTCTTCTATTAACAAAAAAAAAAAAATACAATCACCACTTATGTATTCAACAGAAGCACCACCATCAATTTTAATGGAAATCTTATTGTACTTTTATATTTAATTGAATCAAAAATATTTCTGCATTGAATTTTAATGGAAGTAGCATCAAAATTTAAACAATAAATATATACATACATACATATAAATATATACATACATATATATCTATTTATGAAAAATAGCAGGGGAAAGATTTATTGTTGGTAGTGGTGAAGGTTTTATTTGTTATTGGGTATTTGTGAATTAATGAAGCTGCAAATCAGTGGAGGGGAGATCCTGTTTAATTGAATCTTTAAATCTGTCCAATCTCTTTCTAGAATATGTGCAATATTACTTCTCAATTACCACCATTACCTCAATATTGCAACTGCCCGCGTCTTCATTCTATTGATGCAAATAAACAAAAAATCGATATGAACAAATCATGGATTTGGGATGGAGATAGTTGGCAGTGATTAGTGTGAGAAAATGGTTGGATGTGAGAGAGGGAGCGGGCTGGGGAAGAGGGAAGTGGATGGAGGAATTGAGGGCATGTTTGATTGGATGGATTAAAGTATGAGATTGAGATTATTAATTATCCTATATTTGTTTTAACATTTTGGTTTAGGATTATTAATCCAATGGATAATTAATCCAACAAATTTGTAGGATTATTAGTAATGGGGTAGGGGTAGAATTATTAATCCAATGGATAATTTATCCTATTAATTCAATTGGATAATGAATACCACACTAATTTTGATAGTATTATTAATACCTCATTATTAGTCTTGTGGATCAAACATAACCTGAGTGTATTAGGGTTTGGGTTTGAGTTTTGAAGTAGGGAGAAGATGAAGAAAATGAAGAAAGGACAAATTTGAACTTTTATAATAGAATTTGACATTGCTTTTTGTATCCGCTCTCAAAGTTGGCACGCGTTCTGTAAATTATGTCAAGTTTGATAGAATAAATAATGGTAGGGAAGTTAATTGGAAGATGATCAAAGTCACATGGGTCTTTCCATCTATTTTTAAATGATAGGGGGTGTGCTTTGAAGTCAAACGGGTAAAATGAATTTTGGCTAAAAACAAAAAACTTACGGCTGTGGTAAAGTCGGTTGTTAAGTACAAGCAATAGTACTACATTTATCATTTTTTTTTATCAATAATATAAGGAATTTAAAAAAAATATATATTAGGTAGAAAAGCACATCTATAAATCATAATATTTCAAATATGACATCTCACCAATTTTAAATTTATACCATTCATCTCATATTCAAGATAAAATTCAAAACACAATTTCATGGTGCATAACATTTTTCCCTTAATACCACGTTTAGTGTATCATGTCATATGTAAACAGTGTATTAGAGAAAATTATGAGTAGTGGGACTCATTACATCAATAATAATAAGTTGACATACTCAAGGGCGGAGCTACACTCAGACTTCCAAAAAGGCTTAGTAATACATGTATTTGGATTATAAAAATTGAATCCAGTGAAACAAAAAAATTAATTTTGGGGTTTACATTAGAGGTAAAAATAGCAATCAAATTTATACAAATTTTTCAGTCTTTTAGAAAGAAAATATCATACCAACTAAGTAGATTTTATAAAAAAAAAAATTCTAATTTATGTGTCATGCAATAATGAATTTTAAAAACCGAAGCATAATCTAAATTAATTATATTATAAGTCCACATCGGTGAGTAAAAAATATATGAGTTTTATTGACTATTTTATTGAAGCTATGCTATTAATGTCCCAATATTTTGTTTTTGGTTGCAATTTGATTAGTTTGAATTAATTTTGTCAATATGATGGTAGATATATAAAATTTCGGAATTATAACAATGTACCCCTCTAAAAAAACGCACATCATAAAAAAAGTTAAAATTTTTGTGGTGAAAGGTGTATTTTTTGTGATAAAAGTTATATTTTTTTGTGAATAACAAAATGTTATAATTTTTGTATATAAGGTGCGTACCACATATGCACTACTTTTATATGCACAAAATAACCTTTCGTGTTAAATTTATATGGTCTCGTACAAATTTTAATGTTGGGTGCACGTGATAACTTGTGTGGAACTAAAAAATTGACATGATTTTAATAACATGCCAAATGACCCATTCATTCAAACTTGGGCATATGAGGAAATATAAAAAAGTGATACATAGCATAAGTGAAGGAGAAGATATATGTAACTTTTTTTTTTTTAATCAGTAAGATATGCACAATATTATCTATATTTGTGGAGAAATTATTTATTATGTGACTCGAATTTGCACTAGCAAGGCAGCTCAACTTATTGTGGTGGTATCAAGTGAAATTTTAAATGGAGGCAATCTGATATTTATTTAAATTTAAATGAAATTAATTAAATTTTCTAATAGTAAATTTTTTTATATAAACTTAATTTTTATTGTTTTTGAAAGATGCTAAATTACCAATAAAGTTTTTACAATAAAAGTTTTCTAACATATTTTTTCAATTGATAATATGTTTAGCCCACTTAATAAATAAGTTCTTACAATCAACTTTAGAGAGAGGATGTTAGGTTTCTAACACATGACAATTTTTGGGGCTAAAATATAAATTTCATTTTATCTACAATATTTTAGTACATATGTCTTTTATATATTTGATTTAAGTACAAATATGGAATGATTTGAGCACATGAGACCTTTTCAACTTTATTTTTAAACTCGAAGAAATAAAAAAAATATAAAAAGATTCGCTCATTAGACCTTTTGTTAAAAACTTGAGAACTTTTTAACTGCCTAATGGATGGACCACCTCACCAATTCAGACACTTACTACAAGTCTTACAATTAGAGTTAAAATTTACCCATTTTTAACATTTTTGTTTCTCAAATCTGTTCCAGATACTAACTACAAGAGCCTTACTGTTTGGGCTAAAGCTTACCCATTTCTAATGGAGTGTTTTGTGCCAATAATAGATGAGGCCAAGTTATCACCCAGAAGGGCTATTTGAAGAGAACAAGCAATCCATTCCAAACTCCAATGAAGGAATATCAAAGTCAATTACTCAGCTATGGCACTTAAATGGAAGGTGCCCAGAAGAAACTATTCCCATTAGAAGAACAAAAATGAAGGAAATACTCAGAGCAAGCTCTATCAAGAGTTTTGGAAAGAAGCAGCATGGAACCATCCCTAAACCAACAATGTTTACGGAACCTGAACCCATCAATCTAAGTGGTCACGAGGTACAACCACTACCATATACAGTCTTTGTGCATCCATATATGTATGCATGCAGTTAAATATGATAAACAAATGAGAGAATGAGTGAATATATATTAAATTAAATAATATACATATTAATATAAGGTCCTTTATATAGTGGGTAGTTCCTCCGAAATCCAGTGAACAACAATGATTACTTAGTATTAGCTTGCGAATTTGTGGCACCGTAGTAGAATCATTACCAATGCCATGCTGTGTGGTGATGGAGGGAGTAAGGTGCAAATCACTTATGGTGATTCACAAAAACAAATACAAGAGAGAGGATTTATAATCAAAGCAAATTTATTTCACTTATATATTTGAGAATACAATGGAGAGGAGATACATACTCTTACTCTCTAACTCTCTTCTTTTTCCCACACTCTGATCTCTACGATACATAGGCTATTTATAGATAAATTAAACAATGTAAAACCATTAAATGCAAATACAACTAAGACTATAAATTTCAAACAGTTGTAGCCATAGTTGAACCCTTGATTTCAGCTTCCGTGGTCCTACTCTTAGCTTGGCCGGTGGAATAAGAAAATTCTCATTTAGGTTGGCAGTGAATCAAGATTACCTCACAACATGTGGGACAAGCCGTAAGTATGGTAATACAAATAACTTATCTATAGTAATAGAATGGAATTGAATCTAACTAAATCAAATCCTCTATAAATGGAATTATATATATAATATAGTATACATATATTAATATCTAATATATATATATAGAATATATTCTAACATTCCCTTTCAAACTCAAGGTGGTTGAGTAGACAACAACTTGAGTTTGGAAAATAAAGCATGAAAACATCAAGGTGGATGCGTTTTGGTGAAGATATCAGCAGTTTAATCAATAGAAGAAGCAGAACGAAGGCAAATAGTACCACGAACAACATACTCACGAATAAAGTGACAATCGATCTGAATGTGTTTGGTACCATCATGAAACACATTATTGTGAGTAGGGCTGTTCATGGGTCAAGTCGAACCGGGTTTACAAAAAATGGTCACCCGACTCGACCATATCGGATAAAAAAAAGCTCACCCTTTATCAACTAATGTATGCGTCGAAATTGTAGAACTCAATTTGATTAGTTTCGTGGTCGGATCGGACGAAACCGAACTATATCAAACAAGCAAAAGAAAAAAAAAAAAAGAAGCAAAATACAATTGTAGATCTAACTTTGGCCACTATGTATTGTATGATCCCAAAATATTGGTTTTCCAGTTTTCCAGTTTTCCATTCCATTTTAAACCTTAGTATATACATACATCTATATATATATATATATATATATATTTACATACATAGATCTTTGAGAAGAGTAGAGGAAATAAACCATAAAAAAAAAAAAGAATGACAAAGACTTGTATTATATAGATTTGTGATCGATAATATTTACATACAATAGTTTCCATTACTTACTTCTTTTTTTCAGCGGCTACCACTGCTCCTTCTTGCAACAATATCTTTTTCCCTTGTGCCCAGTAGCCATAGATGTAGATTAGAATTACGATCTCCATGCGTAAGAGGGTATGAGACGGAGAGAGTAGAGAGAAATTTAGAGTTCTAGAGTTCAAATGTCATGATTCATTTGGGTATTTGAGAGAGAAATGGAAGAACAATTAGTGATAAATTGAATAGATAAATAAAGAGAGAGAGAGAGAGAGAGAGAGAGAGAGAGAGAGAGAGAGAGAGAGGTGCAATTGGGTTTTTGAGAGGGATAGTGGAAGAATCAATGATGAATTGAATAGAAGGAGACAGTGTGTAAGCGGTGTATTGAATTGAATAGAGAAAGAGAAAAGAAATGAGATGGTAATGTTGAATACGGAGAGCATAACACTAACATAATGAGTTAGTGTAATCAATTTCTTGGGAAGATAAAGGTTAAAGTCTTGAAAAGATAAGAGTCCTCATACTAACCTATCAAATGGGAACACACAGATAGATATAAATATAAAATATAAACAAATTACGATCCTATCGGGTTAACCAATTTCGATTTTGCTAAAATCGGCACTCGACCAAATCTCAACAACATTTGAAAAGTCCAAACTGCAGTTCAAGGACTCGAAATCGTCTGTTCTATGTTCTGATTGGTCGATTTGGTTCAAATTGGTTGGCTAATCTTTTATTTGAACACCCCTAGTTGTGAGCAATTTGAATCGCACCTCGGTTATCACAACAAAAGACAGTAGTGAAGGAATGAATAATTCCCAAATCGTTAAGTAACCAGCGAAGCCGTAATAATTCTTGCGTAGTATCCTCAAGGATATGATATTCTGCCTTAATATTATATCTAGAAACAACTGTTTGCTTCTTGCTGCGCTCGAAAATAAAGGAATTACCAAGAAAGAAACAATATCCAGTGGTAGAGCAACGATTAATAAGATCACCTGTCCAATCGATATCAAAATATAGGCATGTAGCCCCAAGATAGAATGAGTAGAATAATGAAGTCCACGAAATAAAGTACCTTTTACGTATCAAAGGATACGAAGGACAATAGCATAATGAGTGAAGTGTGAAAATGCCAAAAACTAACTGACAAGAGTGACAACTAAATGCCGATAAAGTGTAGCATTAGAGAAAGGAATGTTGTCTAGATGAGTGAAACAAGCATTTGTCTCAAGAGTTATGTAGGTAATCTTGCTATCAGTGTGACCAGCATGGGGGTGTAGATTAGAGACATACTTTGCTTGAAAGACATAATAGCCACTAGAGTCAAAAGAGATTTCAAGACCTAAAAAATAGCTGAGAGGCCTTAGATCATTCATCTTAAAATGACTTACGAGAGAGTCCTTTAACTCAACTACACCATCAACATAAATAATAAGAAGAGTGGTGCCATGATCAGTCTTGCGAATGAAAATAGTAGAATCATATGGACTAGAAGCAAAGCCACTGTGCAATAGTGCTACTAAACTTGGAAAACCAAGTGCGATGAGCTTTCTTGAGACCATAGAGTGTACGCCAAAGTTTACAGACCTTTTGAGAAGGATGATGGCTGGGAGGAGGTTGCAAATATACTTCTTTAATGAGATCCCCTTTGAGAAAGGCATTTTTGGCATCCATTTGATATAGGCCCCACTTGTGGACAACACCAATGGCAATGAGACTACGAACAGAGGTAAGGTACGCAATAGGAGGAAATGTCTCCTCATAATCAATGCCATACTCTTGAGTGAAGCCTCGACCAACTAAGTGTGCTTTTGTACTGTTCAATAGTGCCATTAGAACGAGTTTTGATCTTATAGACTGTCGACATCCCATTTGTGACTGCCCTTAAGACTTGGGCGCTTCAGTCTAAGCACTCAATGATAAAACGTTACGCTGTTCAAATTCTTCAAATCTTTAGCAAAAGGAATTCACTTTTGAGCTTCAAAACCGGAACCTTATATCCCTTTTTGGACCAAAACCATTTTTCTTCTAGCCTGGCTAGCCAAAGAGTAGCAGGCCAACAGATGGCCGGTAGGCCACTTTCATAAGGCCGGCCAGACCTCCTTATGGTCGGCTAGCCATGTTCAGCGCAGCAGATATTTTATAACTGTCAGCTACGTCCATGCACAAGCTCCAAGCCAATTGTCATTTTTTAGATATTTTCGACGTAAAACTCCGAAATTCTATAAATACAACACCTGCCCTCAGTGTTTGGGATGAAGAAACTTAGTGAACAAACATTTTCCAAAGATATTTAAACCTTCTCTACCCTCTTGATATATAAACACCATAGATACACCATTGAAGGTTGAATTTGAAACTTTTGGTGGAGCTTTGAGATTGATTTCAGATTCTTGATAGTATTTGGATTGAAGTTTGTGAACCAAGAAACTCCTCCTCTTCTCTAAAGGTTGATCTTTCAACTCCTTTCATTACCTATTCTTTTTTTCTTTTTAATTTCTTGTTCTTCATTTTAATACTGATTTTCAGAGTATTTTAGGCTTAAGAATATGATTTAAACCTTGTTGAAGGTGGAAGGTTT
The DNA here is from genome assembly GCF_055761805.1 of Camellia sinensis. Lineage (NCBI taxonomy): Eukaryota > Viridiplantae > Streptophyta > Magnoliopsida > Ericales > Theaceae > Camellia > Camellia sinensis. The sequence goes on along the minus strand of NC_138962.1, from coordinate 172,545,560 downwards.
AGCCACCCTTCCATAGGCTTATGCCCTAGTATTGCTCTCTTGTTGTTCTTCATGTTCTTGCTTCTTTTCTTTCAATTTCAGCACTGTTTTAGGTAGTTTTTGATTGAATATCAACTTTATATATGTGTTTAAAGCTTATATAGATAGTTTGACTCTTGTCTTATATCTCTGTTCTTTTAAGATGTTGTAAAGCTCTCTTCTAGTTCCATCTTTGTAGCATGGAAATGGATGTTCTATCCATATTCCATGAGTAGGAAGATGAGCTTACAACCATCTCTTTATGGATTTCATTTCATTTTGCTTAGTCTTGTTTTAATCTTGCTTTGAAGCTATATGAGTTCTCTTTCATCGGAGTCATTAGAGGCTCTCTTCTAGTTCCTTTTGAAGCATGGAAATGGATTTTAATCCATCTTCCATGAGTAGGAAGAAGAGCCTCTTTGTTTATTTCAATGATGTAATCTCTTGTATATAAGTTTCTTGTATATAAGCTTAGCTTTCAAAAATGGCTTTCTCGAAACCTATTCTCTCTAAACTTGAGTACTCACTTACTCTTGTTTGAGATTCAGTAGGTTTTAGCCATTTCTTTGATTGCTTTTTTCTTAGATTAGCCTTAGTTTTGTATCCATCAATGTCCGTCCCATTGCTTCACTAATTATCATCTAAATACCTTTGGGATATTTGATGATTTGTGAAGCAAACCTGCTCTCTCCTTGAGAATTTTCATGACAGGGGAGAGCAAGAAGGATGAACATCCCTTGGAAGCCTCTATTTTTGCTCTGTTTCAGTTCTGTTGCAGTAGGTCCTTCTTTAGAAGCAGTGGCCGGCCAGCCACTCCTTCATCCATAGCCATTTATTTTTTGTATTAATTAGTTCATTCATTTGATATTTTGTATTAACTAGTTCATTCATTTGTATTGTAATAATTAGTTAGTTTATATGGGTTTGAAATAATTAGTTAATTAGGGCATTCAGACCCTCTCGTAAGAGGGAAAATTTGTAACCTCTGATGTATGTCTTCCAACCCCTATTTCTTTCTCCTTTTTATTTACATGCTTACTGTGGTTGTCTAGCATCATGTTTTCCTTTATCATTTCCATGATCCAGTTTCGCATGCATAAAAGTTCAGCTCATCATACTTGACATCATCATTTCTTACTCGCTTATGTGCTCTACCGCATGCTTTTGAGTTGATCCACATGTCATGCTAATAGCCAAATCTATTAGTTGCATTTTTTATGCTTTGTATTAGTCTTAGGATCATGTATTTCCCTAACTATCTTCTTGTTCTTTGGCTTGACTTGGATATTTTGGGTGAGCAATTTTTGCTTTAGCATAACATGTACGTGTGTTTATGTTACCATGCCAAAACATAACTACCATGAGGCTACGTGCTTAAATGAAATAACTCTATGAATGCTTGTGGATGGAGGCTATTTTGCTTAAGTTAGAATAAACTTTGAACATTGTATATACAAACTCATTTTTCCTTTGAGTTGCGTATTTCAAGCTCTTTCAAAAGATTGCATGAAATCAAAGCATTCCAAAGTAAGTGACGTAGTCTATACTTGCTTGCCTCACGTAGTAATGTTAGCATATTAATAATCAGAACATGAGCATATAATGTTAATAAAAATCACATCATGATATAGTAAAGGCCATCTTTTATTGGGTGAATAGGGTGCTAAATTCATGACATTCCCCTCTAATACCTAAGTTCCCGAACCAAGATAACTTTGGTTATTACGGACAAGTGGCCTTTGGCACGAGTTACGGGTTTTCTAATTCTCCCAAAAAATATTAGGTAGCAACTCTAAAATCTGGCAATACAGTCCATTTTTGACATTTCTTGTGGATAGTAAATTTTTCTAGGATTGGCCAGATTTGAACTTTTGTTTTCTTTATTTCACATTGCACTTGTGAAACCAGGTTCAAGACCACGGGAGTCTGAACTGTAGGGAATCGCATCCGAGGAGGCTAAACCCGTCCAAGGAGCGCGAAAAATTAGCTATCGTTTCTGGCAACTTTGCTGGGGAGAAAAAGAGAACTTGACTTGAACTTTATGATGTGAGATTTCATTAACATATATATGTTCATTGCATTGCATTTGCATTGGTGCTTATAAGTCACAGTGTTTTTCATCTGCTATTCCTAGACGGCTTGCTGGAGGCTTGCCTAAAAAACTTGGCCGGTCGTGGTCTCTGCTATGTTGGAAACACAACCCTCGGATATGGATTATTGTCATACCGTTTGATCCTCCTTTCACTTCTCAGTGTTAGGTGTGAGAGGTATATTAGCTAATCTTGTTGAGGTACCCTTTTGACCAATCGGCCTAGTGCATATAGTTAGCCCTAGTGACTTCTCAAAAATAGGACATGATACTCTCTTATTTGTTAGGATGTTGTGATGCCGCTTGTTTGAAATAGTGAAACTCTAGATCATTCCCAAGCTAGGACAGAGTAGAGGCACGATTGGTGTAGACTATCATGGCAGAAGATGGGGGAACTATGTAAGCGCTCAGACCATATAAATGACGAACAAACAAGGACATCTTCCCGGATTGAGATTGGGTAAAAGTGGAAGGCAAGGAAATGCTACTGCCAGAGAAGTGAACCATAACCCTCATGCTTTCAGGTTGGGATACGAGCCGACTGAAGAGGATTGGAAGAAGAAAAGAGATAACGTGAGAGAGAGAATTAAGGTGAAAAGTGCCGGGAGGTGGTTTGAAGTAATCCATGAGCCAATTAGAGGGACTCTAAATGGATGCTTTTTCTATCAATGAGAAGACTTCCCCTTCTATAGATTCCCAGAGTCGTAGATCGAACAAGAAACAAGGAAGAGATACTCTGGGTTTGAGATTTTCTTCAATCACCAGTTCTCAGATGATGAGGATGAGTGGATCTATTTGAGTATTGATGTGGGGCAGGAAAGAAGTAGTAGTTCGGAGAGGAGTGAAGAGAAACTCTTGGGGATAACAGTGGTTGACTTCCTGGCAGATTCCAACGCCGGGGTTGAGCCTACTAACTTGGGAGATAATGTTGCCATTTCTGTGATCGAGGATGGACAAACAGTTGATTGCACCAATCTCATTTTGGACATAGCCGAGGCTCCACGATTGGTTTGGTAGTTCATAAGGGGCTCTATTAAAAGTTCTAAATCGGATAATGAGTCTGAGTCTGATTCCACTAAGTCTGTCGAGTCTTAATCGGATTCAAGTTAGTCTATTGAGTCAGAGTCTGGCACTTCTAGGGGTGGTAACTTGGGTGCCAAAGTCCTGTTCTGGTCGTCTTTCAGTTTTTCTTTTGAGTCAATTGTAACCGAGGACCCTGACATTATGAATGAAAGTGCAGTGGACTTTGCTTACTTTTCTGTGCCCTTAGTTTGCTGTACTGACAGTGATTTTCAAAACTTTGATGAAAACGAAAAGGAAGAAATTCCTTGGGCTTTAAAAACTTTATTTGATTGAGAGGAGGAAAGGTGTGCTAGACCCTTACTGGATGAGATTGTGTCAATTAATGTAGGTACTGAGAAAGATCCACCCTTAGTCTAGATTGGTTCCACATTGTCTTTGGAGGAGCGCAAGCGATTAATCACTTTATTAAAGAGATTTCAAAGATGTTTTTATGTGGTCCTACGAAGACATGCCTGGAATCAATCCTGAGATAGTACAGCATAGGATCCCTCTCAACCCCAAGGACCGACCAGTCAAGCAAAAACTCCGCAAGGTTCGTCCAAATTGGGCATTTAAAATCAAAGAGGAATAACCAAACAAATCAACGCAGGGTTCTTACTTGTATCTGAGTATCCGACTTGGTTAGCTAACATTGTTCCAATGCCTAAAAAGGATGGCAGAATTCGGGTTTGTGTTGGTCGGCCAGCCATTTTCTTGGTTGATCGGCCACTTTTTCTGGCCGAGGCATTTTCTTTGCCTTTTTCAGGCATTGTGCATGCCAGTTGTGCCAGCTGGTGAGCACAAACTCTACCCTCCATACACATGTATGGAGGGATTTCATCCATGCACTTAGCTTCCCTTGGAAGCTTGGAATTGGATTTCCTATAAGAGGAGAGCCTCCCCTCCCTTTCTAGAGGTTCAGCCAACTGATATAGAATATATATATCACTCTCTCTTTATATCTCCTCTCTTTATATAGTTGTGTGTGTAATAGTGTTCTAAAGGGTGTTTTGTTCATATTTTGGCACTAAAGCACCTAGTGGTACACTATCCCTTAGTTACTGAGGTGCTAAGGAGTTGTTTTCAGAGTTTTTGAGTTGGTTTTGATCAAAAGGAGGTGTTAGAATTGGTGTTCTTAAAGTGTTCTTCAAGGGTGAGTAACTACTCTTTTATTTTCCATTTTTTCTTAAGCTTTTAGCAATACTTGCATACTGTTTTAAGCTTAGTGTCCAACTGAAAAAAGTTCTGTTTTTATATGCTAAATATGTTTGTTTAAGGTTACTTTTGGGTTGGGGGTTGTCTATCCCCTCTTAGGCCTTGTTTGGCCTTTTTTTGTGACCTTCTTTTTGAGCTTTGAACCCTTTTGGTCTTGACCTTCTCACCACTGAAATCCAAAGGATTTTCAGTGGTAGAAAAGTGGTTTTGAAGTCTTGAATAGGGGAGGGACACCCCCTCCCTTTGTGTCTCATTTGCTTGCATTGTTGGCTCACCATAATAGCATGTTTGCTTAGCTTATGTTGACCTCATTTCAGTGGGTTTTTGGTGTTGTTTTAACATGCCATGACTCTTTTTTGGGTGGGTTTAGTCGGCTCTTACATGCTTCATATACTTGCTTTGCAATCCCCTCATTTGCCTTAACATACACCTTGTGTTTAGACCACCATGTTTACATGTTTTGGCTTAACTTTGAGAAGCTTTTAACTTTGTTTTACCATGCTTGAGGTCTGATTTTGGTTGCTTGGGTCACATATGCCATGCTTTGTATAGCCACCATGCAATCTAGCTTGTTAGTTTTGAGTATTCAAGCCATTAGCATGCTTTATTTCGACCATTTCAGTGATTTGGCATCACTTGTCATGTTATTGTAATTATAATTATAATTGGATTACTGCCATTTTTTGTTTTTTTGTTGAGAAAAGACCGTTAAGTTTTTTGATGACTATATGATCTATCCATGGGACTACAATTTTCCTATTAATATGATTTTCTACATAAGTGATCTATTTGGAGAACTTCACAAGATAAACAGTTTAGATTATTGAGATGAGTTTGTGATTAGTTAAGAAAGTCAACTAGAGAGAATCCCAACCCTTGTGCTTTTTTTTTTTTTTTTTTTTCTATTTATGATTTTTATTTATGTTATTTTGGAGTTGTTTTAGCATGCAATAGGTTTTGTTCAAGGAGACGAGTATTATGGAACAAAGGCAACCATGAATGTTTGGAAACCCATACTCCAGCAATCCAAGGAATTTAGCTTGTCCCAGCTCTGGATCATAGCAGGTTCTTATCCTTCAGATATCAACACTGTTGAAGCTGGTTGGCAGGTACACTTTCACATTAATTTGATTATATTGTAGATTTTCTTGTTATTCTTCCCTTTTGTTTCAATAATGAAAAATGCTACGCATAATCTAAATTATTACTGCATTTCCTCATTTGATTAGCATCCTTACTTTCATCAAAGTCTCATTTTGCACCATTCACTTTTACCAAAGTTCTACTTTTTAGTCTTTATGTTATTTTGGTCTTTATAATTTCAATTAGTTCGATTTTGATGTTACAATTTTGTCTAAATTTTGTCCAATTAATTAAAATTGTTAGTTTTTCTTTTTCTTTTTTTCTTTTTTCAAATGAAAAATCTATACATGAGTGGCACGTACAATGTTTTATAGGCAAAATTATAAATTTATTTAACTTAGTGAGCTAATCTTAACAAACTCAGTGATTATTTTCTTTTAAAAATATTAATTGTCATTATCAATTGAACCAAATTGATACAAAATTTAAAATTAAAGATCAAAATTGACCTAATTGAAATGATAGTGTCCTAAATGACACAAAAGGTAAAATGTAAAAATTATTAATGTAATTTGTCATTTTATTTATGCCCTTAAATAAATGTCAAATGTGACACACATGCCAATTTTCATTCAATGTTTTTTTTGGGTGAATATTTTCATTCAATGTCATTTATATCAAACAGACGAAATGGTTACATTATCATTTGACAGAAAGTGTAAAAACCTAACTATTATAGATAACAGTAATGCCAGATTGACATGTTAATAATGCTAAATATAATTTATCATTTATCATCTTTGCTGCGAGTGATGATCCCTACACACACTGCACACACACACAAAAAATAAAAATAGAATAAAATAAATAAAAAATTTAAAATATTAGTCATACACTTTATTTTTCTTTCCACATTTTTTGTTTTAGTATATTTTCCCTTTGTGTTTCACTTCATCTCATTTATGTCTTCTCTCTATGAAAATAAATAAATAAAAAATAAACAGGTTTTTCCAGATATGTATGGAGATGACAAGCCGAGACTTTTCACATATTGGACTGTGAGTCTTTAATTATTTTAATTTTTTCCCAGTAATGTTTCTTTTTGAGTTTATCTTTTTTCTCCAGGGTAGTGTTAATATATATAAATACACGTGTTTAATGGTGAAATTGGTTAATGTTAAATGACAGAGAGATACATATCAAACCACAGGGTGCTACAACCTGCACTGCTCAGGCTTTATTCAAACCAGCAATAAAATTGCATTGGGGGCCGCCATCTACCCTATTTCTGCTTATGATGCTTCCCAATATCAATGCAACTTACTAGCTTGGAAGGTAACATTTTATACATTAAGACAATGGACTTTCACATTACCTACTTCTTTTTTAGGATAAATTAGTTGGATTTAATTTTCATCAAATCTTATTAAAAATAAGTTTTAGCACAATTGTCGCAAAAAATAATTTTCATGACGACTTTTTACGTATGTTGCTAAAAATTGGCAATTAATGACTTTTTTTAATCACGATTTTTAAAAATTATCGCTAAAACTTACAATTATTGATGTTTTCTATGGTAAAATTTTCAAATTGTCGCTAAAAATTGAAAATAACTAATGTTTTTTGTGACAATTTTTTTAAACTGTCGTTAAAACTTATAACTGATGACTTTTTTGTGACAATTTTCATATTGTCGCTATAAATTAACAATTAGTGACGTTTTTTAAGAATATATAATAAAAAATATCATTAATTATCATAAGACCTATTTGATAATAAATTAATTTAATAAGACTTACACGTAAGTCTATTTTTTTAATTGCTTAAATATTTAAAGTACTCTTATATAAAATAGAGTAAAAACAAATATTCTAATGTTGTTCCACTATAATGATAGCTAAATTTCAAAATAGTAGATTATAGAAAGATTACCACCGTGCTGGTGGCCTCGTGGGGAAAGCATCTCTCCCCATAGGTGTGACCCAGGTTCGATTTCCAGGAGGGGCAAATTCTACTATTTCGTAGTTGGCTCTCTTTAGAGACCCCGCCTGTACTCCCGTCGAAACTGAGGCTCGTCTGTGGTGTGTGGTTGAGTTCTACCCCTTCCTTTGAGTTGGGTTAAATCAGATTGACAATTAGTTACCTCGAGACCTGAATTCATGGATGTAGTGATAACACCTTAAAACATCTTTTTTTTTTTTAGTTTAAAAAAAATAAAATAAAAATAAAATTAAAACAAGAAAAGATTATAGAAAAATTCACAGAATCTTTGACATCACATATGCTCATACCTTCATGATTTATTTTTTATTTTTTTATTTTATTTTTTTACTTTTACTTTTAGGGGGGGATGTTTAAAGTGGTATTATATGAAAATTAAATAAGTCTGGTCACTTGTGTATGAAGCACAGGTGTGAGTGCATTGATATGGTAAATTTAAAAAAAAAAAAAAAAATGTAGCGTATGGGTACGATTTAGTACGTTTGTAAAAAAATATTTATTTTTTATTTGAAGTAAAACAAAAATTAATTAAATGATTTAATTTGCTAAGACCTAACCTACAATTAAGATTTAATGCCTCGGGAAACATTATGGTGCACAACCTTTGATGACTAAAAAGAAAAACGGAGCAGATTAGGAGCTCTAAAAATACAGCACTAATATATCGAATCAGCTGAAAATGTTAAGAAAAAAAAAAAAAAAAACCAACAACAACAGAGACACCCATCACATCATGGAGGGAGCCAACTCATTAATGCTCCCCTAGTGCTCCCGTTTTAGTGCTCCTATGCATTTTTGAAAGAAAAATGAAATAATTTCAATTTTTTGAGTCATAACTAAAAACATGATGTCATAACTAAAAACAATATGAGACGTAGTTAAAGAACTCATGAATCATAACTAAAAAACAAAATTTGTCATAACTAAAGAAGAAAATGACATAATTAGAAGTGCATATGGTGTATCCTTTTTAAAGGATGTAAATTAGAATTTTTCAAAAGTAAAGGTATAAATTAAAATTAAATGTCATTATATTAAATAACTTACAAATCATAGCTTAATTTTAAAATCATGCTAAGCATTAAACTACAAATAAAAAAGAAATCTAATAAAAGGAATTTTATTTCTATAGTAGAAGAAAATATTATTTTGACTGAGGTACGATACGGCTTGAGTATTTATTAGGTACGTCTGTGTACATCAAAAATTAATAACAAAAAATTTTGAGTGCGTGTTTCCTATACCGGGTACGTATGCAAAAGTACCATACTAAGTACACCATACGCCGAGAAGTACCCAATACGGATACAATATGTTTGTCGAAATACCCATATTTCATAGTTTGTGTTGCCTCTAGCTTTGAGTGTTATTTAATTTAAAATACAATTAGGGGCTACATAAAGAAAATAAAATCGCCACGTTGCATATGTTGGCCATCATATTTGTTCATTATTTGCTTCTTACTAGTAGTGTTTAATCTGGTTAAGCCTAACTTCTTCGTGTGGAATATGCAATTAAGGATATTGTTGATGAGTCTATGATGAGTATTATTGTTGTTATTTAGAAGGTCCACAATGGGACTAACAATCACTTTTAATTCGATGCTGCTCAAGTTAAGGTTGACTGTCATGACAAGCCCATCTTGTAAGGCCCAAAATTCAACATGTTTGCTAATGGAAGGACCAATGCATCTGAAAAGCCATCAACACCAAAATCCATTAGGCTGTGTTTAGTTGGAACAATTGAGAGCGAATTTAGAACTGGAACTTGTTGACCAAGCACCACTAGCCCAACTCGGATTTCCCTCTGCAGCCTAATCAATGTTAAGTTTGAGGTGCCTCAATGCTGGTGGTTCTCAACCTACAAGCATGGGGGGAAAAAAGAGGCTTCACCATAGAAAAGCACTCAAAAGGCTTTGGAAATGATGAGGAGGGGAAGTTTCGGTATTTAGGGATTGTTTAGGATGAGAGTTTGGAGTTAAAATAATCAATAAAGACAAAATTAGCTATTTTAGCTAATAAGACAAAATGTCAAATTCAAACTATAATCATTTTTTTTCTCTCTCACAACTATTAAATCAATTTTAAAAAAAGTCCATCATCATTCCAAAAATAACTTTTTAAGTCAGGTTAAAATAGTTAAATAGTCAAAAAGTTAGATTAAAAAAGTTCATTCTAAACGAAGACTTATTAGGGAGGGAAGCCAAATATAGCAATATGTCATCATCGGTGAAATTATCTTTTTGTCGACTAAAATTTTAGTCGTAAAAAGGCTGTTTTAATTGGCAAAGCATTTTGTAACAAAAAATTTTGGTGGTCACTTTAGTCGTTAATACATGGTCAGGGAAAGTAATCTGTGGCTGAAAAAAATTATTAGTTGGCAAAAACAAGTATTTGGCGATTAAACTTTTGGTCATTGGACATATAACTACCGCGACTAAATCATTTAGTAGTTAAAACATTATTATTGAAATGTGAGTAGCAATGTTTTGAATACTGGACCGAACAAGCTAGTTCAAGCTAAATCATTGACCGGCCTAGGATCCTCCATTTTGCCAAATGGCATGTAAATTTGCGAAACTATATTGCTTGGGAAAGTTGAACATAGAACCACGTGGAAGTATGACTAACCACCATGTCACATTCAACTTTTGTTTATATTTGGTATATGCACATATTTTTATTACATTTTCTTTCAAACATTACATATAATTAATATATTTTACAAATAATAAAGATAAATATATTTATTGAATTATAAATTTATCTTAAAATTTAAAAATAATTTAAATAAATGTATCTTAATTCTTATGTTATTATTAAATATTTTTTTGATATATTTATAAAATAATTGTGATGTTACAATTTGATTCCAGTTCGGCTTGACGGTTAAACCAGTGACTCATTTATCCGATCCCTTTTCTAGTTCGCTTACCAGTCTGATTTTTAAAACATTGGTGAGTAGTGAAACATTGACTAGCAAATTTAGTCGCCAAAAGTATTAATTGTTTTTTCTGACCAATCACTTGGTTGCCACATAATACAATAGATATGCGAACCATCAAAACGACGTCATTTTGATATCCGGGACAAAATTCATTAGTTGCTAAAATTATTTTGGTTCCTGCTCTCTTTTGTTTTTTTGTTTTTTTTTTTCACCTTGCCGCTTTTAGTTTTCACGACCCATATTTCAAATTAGTCGCAGAACTCAATATTTCTATGACTAAATCATATTAGTGGTGGAAAATAAAAACTTTTGGCTACTATGTTGTTTTTGGTCGGCAAATATGTGTTTTCCCTACAACAGGTGTTAGTCAGCTATTTGTCCCAGCATGCATCCAACAAACAAAATGATGTTGTTTTGCTAACTGCAACTAAATTTCATTGGTGGCTACAAGTTTAACGTCCCCCGCCCATTTTTTCAACCTCTAGCATCTATTTTTGGGGACTAATATTTCAAATTAGTCGTGGAAAACAACACGTCTGCGACTAAATTACGTTAGTTGGCAAAAGTATAAACTTTTGGTTACTAAATTTTTTTTAGTCGGCAAATGTGATATTATTGCGACTAAAATTTATTTAGTTGGCCAAAGTAGTTGGCAAAAGTATAATTTCTTATAAAAAAAAAATTCAATTAAAATAGTTACTTTCTAAACACTCTCAAAATCTTTGGTAGGTGGAGGGTTGGGTGTAGGGAGGGAAAGGAACCCGCCCCTCTACCTATTTTTTGAGGGTGTTTGGAAAGTGATTATTTTCATTAATTTTTTAATTTTTTTATTATAAAAAATGTATAAAAAAATAGAAACAGTAATTTAATTTAATATTTTAAAATTTTAACGATTTTAACTAAAAAGTCAACACCAAAGGGCCTTTTTTTTATGTCTCTATCTTTGTTTACTATCTTATACACAAGTATATATATTTAGTAGTAGTGATGCACAAAATAACTGCAATAATTACATAAATAGTTGATTTTAAATGTTTGATTTTATTATTTTATTCTTCAAGTTTAAACAAATGATTTTTTTTTTTTTAGACAATTAAAAAGTGATTTTTGTTGAAAAATTTTAAAAATTAAAAAAGCATTACATAATTTCAAAGAAGTGTCAATGCCAAACTAACTTATTCATTTTATAACTCCACTTTTACTTTTTGAAATGTTTTAGGGTAAATTATCAATAGGTTCTAATAATTAGGCTTAATTCCTATCAAATCTTATTGAAAATAAGTCATACCAGAATTGTCACTAAAACTAATGTTTTGTGACTTTTTTTACATGTCACTTAATGTTAACAATTAGTGACTTTTTTTCTGTTATGATTTTTATAAATTGTTGCAAAAATTTACAATTAGTGACATTTTTCTGTGATGAATTTTTCAAACTATTGCTGAAAGTTGAAAATTTGTGACCTTTTTTGTGACGATTTTTTTAAACTATCGCTAAAACTTATAATTCGTGACATTTTTCGTGATATTTTTCAAACTGTTGCTGAAAATTAACAATTAGTGATATATTTTAATAGTGTATAATGAAAAATGTCATTAATGACCTATTGGACAATAAGTCCACATAATAGGACTTACACGTAAGTCTCCTAATATTTTATCGGACTCTATTTTTTTTTTCTCTCTCTTGAACATCGTTTTGATTTTGTTTATAATGGGTGTTGTAATTTGCTAGGACCCAAGAAGTGGTGACTGGTGGTTGCAATATGGGAATGAGCTAGTGGGTTACTGGCCAACCTCCTTGTTTTCATACCTTGCAGACAGTGCTTCACAGATTCAGTGGGGAGGAGAGGTGCTGAACTTCGAGTCAGGTGGGCAACACACCACCACCCAAATGGGGAGTGGTCATTTCCCTGAAGAAGGGTTTGGAAAAGCAAGTTTCATGAAGAACATCCAGATAGTAGATGGTTCCAACCATCTAATAGCTCCTATAGGTGTTGGCACTTTTGCTGAGCAATCCAATTGCTACAATGTTCAAATGGGCAATGATGGTGATTGGGGCAACTACATTTACTATGGTGGTCCTGGTAGAAACCCTAGTTGCCCATGACCAAAGTGGAAAAAATGAAGGAAACTAGAATAGTATAAAGAGTAATTATAGTGACTAAATTTTAATATCATATTTGGAAAACACATGATTTGATGTTTTATATGACATTAATCACATGTCATTTGATTTGATAAGCTCTACTCATGTTGCAACTGATATTTAAATAGAATAAAATTGCAACTAATATAATGTCATTTAAAACGGTTATTTAGATGATATTTAAATATGGTATTCAAATGTGGTTACACTAACATTATTTTAAGGGTAAATTACACTTTTAAATATTGCAATTTGATCAAAATTTTATTTTGATCCTATTGTCTTAATTATAACAATTCGGTTTTTACACTTTAAATACAATTTTAATTTTGTCATTCAGCTCAAATTTGGCATTAAAATTAATGATTTTGTAACACGTTTCAAGCACCTGAGGTGTATAGATAGAAAAATGGGAAAATTACACTAGTAGTCCCTACATTTTACCTCTGATGTCATTTTAGTCCCTTTACTTTTAATTGGCTCAATTTTGACCATTAATTTTAGATTGTGTTAATTTGGTCCAATCGATAATATCATTAGTATTTTTGACAAAAAATAATTACTGAATTAATTGAGCTTAACTCACTAAGTTGAGCAAATCTATTATTTTGCCCTTAAAATCATGACACATGCTGCTTATGTACACATTTTTATTATAAAAACAAAATGCTAACGATTGTATTCAATTGGACTAAATTGAGTAATAAATTCAAGGACAAAATTGAGTCAATTGAAATTACAAGGATTAAAATGACATAAGTATCAAAATATAGAGACTACCAGTATAATTTGCAATAGAAAATTTGGACAGCAAAATTGAAATTAAACTTAAAATGTAGGGATCAAAGTGAAATTTAAGTCAAACTATAAGGGTGAAAATTTTAATTTATCCTTACTATAATATAAAAACATGTGAATGTGAATCTTGTTTGAAGTTTTCACTTTCTTTAGGCTCCCAATATGAGAAGTTGGATGTGGAGAAGTGCTCAAAATTTCTTCAAACTAAAAGAAACATTCACCGTTCGTGCTCTATATGTAATTTCTTTTATGCTTCTCACTTTGGAGTAATACATTCTGAATTAGAATAATTGTTAGGGAATAAGGAAACCCACAAGCGCACAATAATATTGGCTCAATCTATTAGGGAGAAATTTTAGAGTCCACAGACGCCACATCAAGGCCCAACATACATTGTTTAAAACTCATACCCACTTAAAAGTTTAAGCCTATAACTGAAGAGCCTATTTAATGTATATTAAGACCAATCTCTTTTAGTCTTTATCCGAAGTTGAACTCTACCTTCACACATGTTCCAAGAATCTTGCCCTCATGTGAACCAAATATCGACCTCTCCTTACTCTTCTTCGAGTCTTTATCTTTATCCGCAAGTTCATCATAGATAACACGTACTCTCCCTTAATCCTGACCTATAACTCTCCAACATCGAGTCGAACTGAACCTACCCAGTTGCACAAACTCCATCGTGAGCCACCATACTCCATTGAGAGAGCCACCTTGCCGTAGTCCAACCTCCATGTGCACTATAATGCCCCAAAGAAATTAATATAAACAACTCATTACTGTAGCAATCCCGGTTTTGACTCGTCTCTGTGTGGTATTCCGAGCTCGGGTTGGTATGGTTTTGAACAGTGTTACGTATCTTAGTTTACCTGTATTCCCCTTATTTTGGTTATCTGGTTATAGCAGTGTGTTTGGAATAGGTAATATCTCCAAACCTTTAGATGCGGATCCAACCCGAATTGTTCCTTGCAGAGTTGTATCAGAAGTTAATTCTTTCATGTTTTGCCACTTCACTAACTAGGTCGGGGATCGAGCTGCCCGGTCAGCTCGTAGGAGTCCAGGGATCCGTGCCCCTTGGTGGGTTCGGGGTAGTGCCCCGAAGCAAAAATGCAAAATGCATTCAAAGTTGCTTGTCCGCACGAGAGGCGGTTTATGCACTCGAGCGGAGAATGTTTGGTTCCAGAAGTTTGACCTGTCTACAAAAGTATTGGGAAAGTGTATTCAACTCTCGATCGGAGCTTTCCGTGCTTGAGTGGGAGGCTGTGTTTGACGCTCGAGCGGGGCTTTCCGTGCTCGAGCGAGGCTTCGTGAATCTGATATTTCAGATCACTTTTTCAGTTCTCTCTCTCTCTCTCCAAAACTCTCCAGAATTTCAGATCTACAGCTTCTGTCTCTAGAAGTCATCTTCTCTCTTTGATTTCTCCAAATCCATTGGGATTTAGACCTAAGTTCTTCATCAAAGTTGGTTATCATCTCAAAGGTTTCATTGTGTGCGGTGGAGATCAAGTTTAGGCATCGTTGATTTTAGGGTTTCATCTCAAATCTTCTTCAATACTTGAGGTAGGGATTTTCTTAGAGTTATATATATATATTTGCAAGATTTAGATGATTTTCGAAATCATCCTTCGATAGCTTCGAAAATTGATTGTTGATTCAAGAAGTTGATCTATTTTGAAAGTGGGTTTGTCTCTTGTTCTTTTAAAATGATCTTATAGGTTTTGATCTTTGTTGATTGAAGAAAAGATGATTTTTGGAAAGTTTTCATCCAAAATATTTGAGTTGTATAGCTTTGGTGAGAAAACCTAGAAATTGAGGATTTTTAAAAGAAATTGAAAATCCATGAATGATATTGTTATATTTATTTTGTGTTTCAAAATAAATGGATGTTTAGAAAATTTCTCATTTATATTTATATAAATGATGAATTTCAGGGAATAAGAGAATTGTTGTTCATTTTGGAAATTATTGTTCAAAACGTTGAAATAGTCTTAAAATGACTAATTGTTGAGGATACTTGAGAAGAAGGAATTGTGTTATTCCTTGGATGATGAATCTGAATAAAAATATTTATATTCATATTGTGAAATTGGCATATCAATTCATTTGATTATATTAAACTTTGAAAGTTAATTTGAAAACTTGCATTGAGAAAAGAATATTGAGAAATAAGTTTTCATGGAATGGTTTTGGGGTAAATACACTGGTAAGTCTTGATAGGTGGTGTAGATGATATTGAATAAGTTGGCTTGAAAGTCCGGGGTGAAAGACCGAAAACCAGCGCGGATTGGTGTCGAGCTTTCCGGTTAATACCAGTAAAAATGACAATTTGATAGTGTGGACGCACCCTTGAGGGCTTATGCTACCACAGTTCGGACTCATTTGTCACGGTTCTTAATCTGATCTTGCAAAGTGCAATGCAAGACTGATAAATCACCAAAGAGTCCAAATCCGGCAAATCGTTTTTGAAAAATAGATTTTTAAGAAAGAAGTGCCAAACATAGACTGCTTTGCCAGATACAGAGTCGCCACCTAAATATTTATTTTGGGAGAATTTAGGAAACCCTGACTCATTGCCTAAGGCCACGTGTCCGTCATCACCAAAGTTGTTTCGGCTCGGGAACTTGGGTACGATTGGGGAAGGTCATCTATGAGCACCCCCGCTCGCCCGATCCGAAGATCGACCTGTACTAAGCATGATATTTTGTTTTGAAAATATATATGTTCTTATTCCAGTTAATTAGCTAGAATTACTATATGATGCGCACAACACACAAGTATAGACTAGATCGCCTAATTCGGAACAAAGCATCGCATACCCGTTTGTTTGGAAAATGGTTTGAAGTTTGCTACTTGCAAGTAGGCTAAAACACGGATTTCAATGAATTATTCCAATTCAAGTAATCCAACCTTCACCCACAGGCATTCAGGCAGTTTATATCACATAAGCAATTAGCCTCATGGTAAGCTTGCTATCATGACAACACTTACACTCGTGCAAGATGCTAAAGCATAAAATCTTACCTAGTACATCGAGCCAAAACAATAGCTAGTTAGAAATCAATGCATGATCCTAGCTATGTTAAGATGCCTAATGCAACACATGCAAAATGCAACTAGAAATAGGCTCGGCTATTCTATGATGGCATATGAGATGCAACAATTGATACATGTATTCAAGTTGGAATTGAAATACTTATGCAATTAGTATAATGTGCCGAGCCCAGTGCGTGCAACACGAATGAATGATGCAAACATGTATAGCATAAGAATGCTAACTGAAATATGCCCTAAATCTAACCATCGTAAGCGGTTAAATAAAAGGAAGAAAGAAACAATTGGCTCACTCGAAGGAGAGAGTGAAAGAATAATACAAATTAACTAATTAACTAACTAACAAGCTAATTAATTATTACACAACACTTAACTAATTAAACAAATTAACTAAGCTACAAAAACAGTAAAGAGGCCTTGAGAAGAGGGACAAATGCATGCTCGGTCGGTTTTGCTCGGAAATCCGTTGCCATGCCACATGTTGCCTCTGTTTCCACTGTTTTCCTCCTTTGAAGACTGCACAAGTCCCAAGGATGATTCTGAATCACTTTCTAGGTGTTGTGGGATGTCATCGGCCAAGTGTTATAGTCATCGGCCAAGGTAATGGTGCCATCGACCAACAATAAGGCTCTCGGCCAAATATTTGTTGCCGACCGGAATTGAAGATGGTTGGTCAACCATCTTTTCCTGCAGAATGCTGTGTTGTTGCAGCAGAGGACAAACAGAGCATGGCAATGCATTTTCAAGACAATGTGTGCACGACTACCCTCTCTATCATGTCGTGAGCTCAAGGGAGTATAGTCCTCGACCCTCGGACTATCAATCACGCATTTCAATACATGATAGTCAAAGAAGCCAAGTGTGCAACTTCAATATCAAATGAAATGCACACAAAGCACATAAAGGGGCCCCCAACCTCTATCACGGTTTATCAAGAGGCAATGGATGCATGCACAAATGCTATGTAACCTAAGCATGCAAGCAAACTAATGCAACATGAGTATGCAAGCAACAATGCTATACAAGGCAATTAGCATATAACAATATGTAAAGACAAGCATGCAAACAAGCATGTAACTTAACAAGCATGCAAAATGTGACTTAAGCATGCAAATATGAAAGACATGTAACAACATTCAAGCATATAACAATATGTGAGGCAAACATGTAACAATGTGTTGAGCAAATTAAAAAGAGAGAATGCATGCCAAATGCATTACAACTTAAGCATGCAACGACATGTCATGGACCAAGTACACAACAAGGCACAATTAAACTAGCATGCTACAACATGCAATTTACCAAATATGCAACGAGCATGTGACAACATACAAGGCAAGCATGCAACAACATGCGGGGATGGTCTTAAACCAAAATGGACGACTCTCGAATAGGTCCAAATCAATGGCCAAAATGCTATGGAAATGAGGACAAGAACACATACAAACATGCATGCTAATTGGCCTAACACTCCTAACACATAAGCAGAGTGAAGCAACTCTTAAGCACACTTAAAAGAGGATAAACAATGGACATGTAACATACATTGTAAGCTCTGAAATCACGTTGGAAAAGGTGCAAAACCAACTAAACAAAGCAAGTAAAGCATGTAACAAAGCCCAAAACTTGAAATTAGCCAGGGGACTCAAACCAAGGCTACATGAGGCAAGCCCCAAAGGGCCAATGGGACCTGAAATAGCCCCAAGGCAGGTCTAAACAAGACCGAAAACACACTTAGATGGCACCTAAATGGCATAAGCATGGGGGCATACACAATGGCATATTTATGAGGCATAAAACACAAACCCTTTAAAGCATTAAAGGAGCGATAAGTGCAAGTATTCAAGCTTACTATATGGACTGAAATAACATTACAAGTGATGCCAAACCACTGAAATGAGCCAAGTAGAGCATGCTCGAGGATCCAACACTCGAAGCCTACAAGCTAGATTACATGGTAGCTATACAAAGCAAGTCATGGATGACCAAGACAACCAAAATCAGACCTCAAGCATACCAAAACATGGATAAAAGCTTCTTGAAGTCGAGCCAAAATCATGCTAAAAAGACATGTTACAACGTGATGCATGTTAGGCTATTTCATAGAATTACAAGATAAGTATACAAAGCATGCATGGCATGTCTAAACCAAGTCAAAACAGTGCTATATCATGGCAAGACAACCACAAATACCAGCTAAGACATGGTCAACATGAACTTAACAAAGGTGCTCACATATGAGGCAAATATAATAAGTATTGAAGATAACAAGGAGAGGGGATGACCCTCTCCTTCTTAGGACCTTAAAACACCATCCCCACCACTGAAATCCCTCTGGATTTCAGTGGTGGGAAGGCCAATACGAGGTGGTCCCAGAGCTCACAAAAAGGGCACAAACATGAGGCCAAACAAGGCCTAAGAGGGGGTAAACAACCCCAAACACCAAAGTAATCTTAAACAACTATTTTAAGCACTTAAAAATAGAACTTTTATCAGTTATAAGTTAAGCTTAAAAATAGATGCAAGATAGGCTAAAAGCTTAAGCAAGAAAGGGGTATCTAAAGGTAAGAAGCTCACCCTTGTAGAACCTCTTCAAGAACAAAGCTCCAACAGGTTTTCTGAGTTTAAACCAACCCAAGAACACTGAAATCAACCTCCTAGTACCTTAGCAACCAAGGATGGTGTTCTAGTGTGTGTTTGTGTACAATAGTAAGACAATATTACACTTTTGGACACAAAACAAAGCTAAAACAAGAAGAATAGATACAACACTATATCTATCCTCTCAAGAACCAATTTTTTGAACCCTGGAGGAGAGAGGAGGGGCTCCCTCTTTATAGAGGCTCAAATTCTAAAGCTTCCAAGAGAAGCTAAACGAGAGGCAAATCCCTTCATAGACGTGTATAGAGGGGGTTAATTGTGGGTGCCAACTGTGCCAACTGGCACAAAATATCTGCATAAAGCAGATGAACAGGGTTCGGCCAGCAAAAAGGCCGATCGACCAACACAATGGCCGACCGACTAAATATAGTGTCAATCGGCCAACACTCTTGGCCAAAGGAAAGAAAGAGGGGCCGATGGTTTTAAGCCTTAGCCGGTAGGGTGTAGGGATGGCCAAAGAGCCACTTTCTTCCCTTAGAAGCAAAAATACAAGTGTTTGGTCCACAACCAAGCACAAAACAATCAAGTTGAGAGATCTTGAGGCAAGGCGCGTAGCCATGACCTCCGAGAACTCAGAACGAACACGAACATGGATGATCACCGAGTGTTCAAACGATAACGTCCAAGTCTTGAGGACGGTCAAAAATGGGGTGTCTACAGATAGTACTTGTATAGTCTACTTGCAGACACCTACCTAGGGATTACCAGAGTCGTATTTACTGGCCTTGAGATAAAATGTTAAGTTTTGAACATTTGAAATTGCATGACATCATTGAGCATGATGGTTTTCAGAAGATGAAAATGTGATTTACTTTCAAAAAAGGACATAGCATGACACGTACATTTCATCTCTTGAAATTTGTATAAAATATATATACTTTGTTAAGGATTTTCCACTGGGCTTTATGTTCACCTTACGGGATTTTTGTGCAAGAAAAGATGTGGTGATCCCGCCTAACTAACGGCGAGGAAATATGTGTTGAGAGTACAAGGCTCTCATTTTGTTGTAACTCTATTTGTAAGCAAAGGGCTGTATTCGTGTGGGTTTGAATAACCATTTTGTGTAACCAGGCCTAAGCCTTGGAAACTTGTAAACCCTTGGGGGTATCTATTTGTTTATGTTATTTTGATTTGAAGTGAAAGTATTATCGCATGAAGACTGTTTGTATCATGTAATGCAAGTGTGGGGATTTATTTGCAGTTTTACTTTAAAGAACCATGGTTATCGTATTATTATTTGGGTATAAAAATTGGGGCGTTACAATTACCTTCAACAACATAATCTTGTGTTCCAATTTAATGACATCCGATGCTTAATATATACTGAAATAAGGTATCAACATTAACATCGTCATCAAATCTCCAACACTTGTACTCATTAAACAGCCAGAGATTTACAAAAAATCTATTCCACATGCAAGTGTATATTCAACATTTCTAGAATATGAATCTATAACATGTGGCAAAATAAGTCAAGTACAAATTAATGCCCTCAAGGGCTACAAATTCTAAGGCTTAAGCCCGGTTACACAAAAATAGCTTTTCGAACCCATACATGTAAAGCCCTTGGCTTGTCAAAAATAATTACAAACAAAAGGAAAGAGCCTTGTGCTCTCAAAAATATTCCACGCCTCTAACTCGGCGGGATCACCACATCCTTTCCTGCACAAAATTCCATTGGGTGAGCACAAAACTCAGTAAGAAAAATCTTAACAAAGTATATACAATTTATATAGTCTCCTGAGATAAATGTATGTGCCATGTCATGCTCAAAAACATATATCTCAATCTTTTGAAACTTTGTGCACAATGCAATTTGAAAATGTAACAATTTAATAACTTCAATGTAGTTCAAGGGGAGGTAAATAAGACTGAGGTAATCCATAGGTTAGTGTCTGCAAGTAGGCATAATAAGCACTACCAATCTCCATTTTACCGGTTGCTAACCGAAAGACACGTAGTACCTCCTCCGTGTGTTCTTTCACAATGGATACTCTGGCCAACTTAACCAATACCAACTACACCCCTTATCTAGACCTACCAATGTATTTACCCTAAAACATATCAAAATGATCTTGTTTCACAAAACAATTCCTTTCTCTAGGTAATAATTTTCCAATGCAAGGTTCAAAATCAATTTCAATAGCGATTCAATAGAATGACAATGCAAAATATACAAAGCATTTATATAGTTCCATTTTCAATTCCACCACACAATCCTCCATTGTGATTAAATTTTCATATCTTTCATCAATGTAATATCACAATACAATTCTAAGAGATAATATAACAATGTCAACATTCATGTATTCTCCACATGTTAAACATCATTTTCTAAACTTTGTTTCCAAGACAAACCAACAATAAATTTCAAAATCAATAATTCTCATTTCCTCCATGAAATTCCTCATTTGATACAATTATAGATCCCCAATTTTAGGGTTTCCACCAAAATAAGATTTTTTGTTCCATTTTTGAAAAGATTCTTCCTAAACAACACCCACACCACAGAACATAGCTCATATTCTCAAAAGCTTTGGAAAAAATTAGAGAAACTCCACTCATACAATCATCTAGGGTTCAATAACCCAAAATCACGATCAAAATATGAATAAATACTCCAAACAAGTATAAATTTGCAAAAACATATATATAACTCAAAGATTATCCCTACTTTAAGATTTGGAGAAGAAGAAAGAAGAAACCCCCAAATTTGACGGTGTTGAAATCTGATCTCTACTACACCAAATGTAGCCCTTGAAGAGTTCTCCAACTTTAATGAAAGAACTAGGGTCAAAGCTCTAATAGATTTGGAGAAATCAAAGGATTAATGTAATTTGGTGAGAGTAATTATAGAGAGAAGGAAGAGAAAAATGTTTTAGAGAGATAGAGAGATGAGGGAAAAGTGAGGTGGGTGTAGACACCCCATTTTTGACCATCCTCAAGACTTGGACGTCATCGTTTGAACACTCGGTGATCATCCATGTTTGTGTTCGTTTGGAGTTCCCGGAGGCCTCGGCTATGCGCCTTGCCTCAGGATCTCCGAACTCGACCGTTTAGTGTCTGGTTTTGCACCAAACACTGACATCTTGCCTTTGAGAGGCAGGGTAGGGCTTGTAGACCATCCCCACCCACCACCGGCAGTGGCTAGAGGCCACCGGCTGGTTTTTGCTTCCATCGGCACTATTTGTTGCCGGTCAGCACTATTTAGTGCCGGTCGGCACTCCTTTTGGCCAAGATGGCATTTTTGGCCGGCAGACTACTGTGCATCTGCTTTTGCAGATATTTTAAGACAGCTGTCTTGCTTTTTGCTCCCCTCCATACACGTGTATGGAGGGATCTCCCTCTTATGAAGCTTGTCTTGTAAGCTTTACAAGACAAGAAGTTCCATAAAGGGAGGGGCTCTCTCTGGTTGCTAAGGTTAGAGACTTGATATATTTTGAGAGCTTAGACAGCCATTGTTAGGGTTTGAGTTCTAGGGTTAGGGTTAGATATACATCATATCTCTCTTTCCCTCTCTTTTGTGCTCTAGGTGTTTTGTGTCTTACTATTGCACATAAACACCTAGTGTTTCACCTTTGTCTAGCTATTGAGGTTCTAAGGGACTGATTTTAGTACTTTGGTGTTGGATTCAAGCCAAGGAAGGCCATTGGAGTATCATTGTTGAAGAAGGCTTCAAGGGTAAGAATCTCACCCCTTTATTCCCCATTTTTGCACCTTATTTATACCTATCTTAAATTCGTTTTTGAGCTTGGTGTATAATACAAAAAAAGTTCTATTTTTAGACCGTCTTGATTGTTTATTAAGGGTGTTTTGTGATTTGAGGGTGTTTGACCCCTCTTAGGCCTTGAAAGGCCTTATTTTGTGCTATTTTGTGCTAGTTTCGGGACTTTGGTGTTTGGGCCTCTTCACCACTGAAATCTTGAGGGATTTCAGTGGTGGAGATGGTGCCTTGAAGTCTCTAAAGGGAGAGGGCCACCCCCTCTCCTTGTTGTCCTTGAAAAGGGCATGTTTTGGCCTCTAAAGGGAGCCTATGTTTGAGTGTGTGTTGAGCATGTATAGACTGTTTTTTCATGCTTATTTTTCCATAATATAACATGATTTTAAATTGGTTTTGGTACTCCATGCATGCTTAGCATAGTTGCCATGTAATGCCTTGTGATTCCTTAACATGTCTTAGGTCGCGTGCCTTTGTTTCTAGCATGTTTTAGGCTTACATTTGTGAAGATTTTGTGCTTATCTTGACATGTTTTAGGTCTGTCCATAAGTGTTTGGGTTGATTTTGGCATGCATCATATAGCCTCTTTGCATTTTGGCTTGTTGCCCTTAAGTATGTGCATGTATAGCATGACATCTTTGCATTGATTTGGTGTTTTGGAATCATCCACTATGTCATTTCAGTCCTATTTGCATGCCTATATGTTTACCTTGGATGCATCTTTAATGCCTCAAAAGCTTGTGTAGCAATGCTCCTTATTTTGGCACTTGTGCATGCCTCTAAATTCGAGCCACTTAGATGCCATCTAAGTAGTCCTTTAGCCTTGTTTTAACATGCTAAAAACCTGTTTTTAATTGTTTAATGCATGACATGATTGTTGTGATAAATGTGCTTCAAAGCTTCATGACTTGCCTCAAGTATTTGGACCATGCTTGCATGCGTTTGCTTGTCTTGTTTAATGTGATTGGGCATCATTTTATAGCATGATTTTAGAGCTCATGTTGCATGCTAATCGTCCATGAAATCTCTTGTCAAGTATGCTTGAATGTTGCTTGCTTAATGCTTGAGTTTTGGACCATAACATGTGTATGTGTGCATGTGTGTTTAGACTCCATTTTTGGGCATTTTGGCTACTGTTTTGGGCCTTATTAGAGCTGCCCAAATCTTGTATAAGTCCATCTTTACATCCATTTGCATGGTCCCATGTTTGCTTGTATGCTTGCATAAGCTTGTTGCCATGTGATGTTGCATCCTTAGCTTGCATGCTTAGGTTGCATTGCATCTTGCATGCATGCCTTGTTCCTTGACTTGATGATAGGAATTGGGCCTTAGTTTGTTTGATCGGTTTGCATACATTTGAAATCAAAGTTGCATACTTGGTTCTTTGGGCCATCATGCATGGAAATGCGTGATTGGTGGTCTGAGAATCGAGACACATGCCCCTTTGAGTCATTACCATGATAAGGGACATGGTTGGTGCATATATGCCTTGAAATGTGCTGCCATGCTTTGCCTTGCCCTCTGTTGCTGTCATTTGCAGATTCTGCAGGAACACTCTGCCGACCGGCAGTGTAAAGTGCCGACTGGTAATCATTTCCCTGCCGATAGCTTAACTTCGTGCCGGTGGCCACATCCCACTGCCGGTGGCAATTCCATGCAGCCGATGATGTCTCCCAGCATCCAAGGAAGCAGTCCTGAGGTTTTGGCAACCTCCAGAGGAGTGAAGGAAGGAAAACAGAGGCAGTTCATGCATGGCGGCGCATTTCCCGAGGCGATTTACTGTTTTCTTAGTTTAATTAAATTTGCTTAGTTGATTAGGCAATTTGTAATATTTAATTAGCTTGCGTAGTTAATTAATTTGTAATATTTATTTGATCCCTCCGAGTGAGGGCAAATCTGTAATAAGCGTGTGTGGGTGGTGTGTATGTCTTCCAATCCCCACTTCTTTCTTCCCTTTTATTTACCTGCTTATGATGGTAGATTAGGGCATCTTTAAAATTAGCATACCTTATGTTATGCATGCGTGCATCCATACATTTGTATTACATACATTAGGCTCGGTACATCACGCTAACTGCATCTGTACTTCAATTCACAAATTGAATATGTGGTAGTTGATCGCATTTCACATGCCATGTTTAGGGTTAGCTGAGCCTGCCTAGATTGCATTTTTGGATGTGATGCATTAGCCATTTTTAACATGAACTAGGATATGCATGTTTACTAACTAGTTTACTGTTTTGGCACGGAGTACGATGTAAGTATTTATGCTTTAGCATCCCGCATGTGTGTGAGTGTTGCCATAACAGTATGCCTGCCATGCGGCTAAGTGCTTATGTGTTAAAATATTTTAATGCCCGTGGGTGAAGGTTGGACTGCTCGAGTTGGAAAAACTCATTGAAATCCGTGTTTTAGCCTACTTACGAGTAGCAAATTCCAAAGCGTTTTTCAAAACCGAACGGATATGCAATGTTTATTTCCAAATTAGGCAATCTAGTCTATAGTTGTTTGCTGCGCGCATAACATAAGTAATTCTAGGCTAATAAATGGAATAAGAACACGTAATGTTTTCAAAATCGGATATCATGGTTAGTAGAGGCCGGTCTTCGAACCGGGCGAAAGGGGGTGCTCATAGCTGACCTTCCCCGATCGTACCCAAGCTCCCGAGCCGAGACAACTCCGGTGATGACGGACATGTGGCCTTCGGCACCGAGTCAGGGTTTCCTAAATTTCCCCATTAAAAAATATTTAGGTGGCGACTTTGTATCTGGCAAAGCAGTCCATGTTTGGCACTACTTTTTCAAAAAAATCTGTTTCTCAAAACGATTTGCCAGATTTGGACTCTTTGGTTCAGATTAAGAACCGCAACAACAAAATCGCGAGTCCGAACTGTAGTAGCATAAGGCCCCCCCCTCCGCGGGCGCGTCTACAGTTTCTGGCGACTCTGCTGGGGAATTTAGAGAGCTTGACTCGAACTCGTGATATCTGTTTTTGACTACACTTATATGTTTCTTTGCATTGCATGTGCATTGGTGCACCTAGGACACCGTGTTTGCCATCTGCCATTCCTGAACGGTTTGCCGGAGGCTTGTCTTGTCAAGGCATGACCATAAGGCTGATCGATTATGGGCTCTGACAGTATGGGAGCACAAACACCGGTTTTTACCGGGGCACCCTTTTGACCATTCGACCTAGTGCATATTCGGAATCCATAGTGACCATTCCAAACTAGGACAGGTTGTTTACCCGATAGGTTGTTTGAAACTGCTGTGTGCATAGTGAAACCCTAGTTCCTGACAAAATAGGACAGGGAAACCCTACCCCAACATAGGGGTGTTTTGGCTCTCTCTTACTTGCTATGTGCTTTTAGAGTGTATCTCTACAGGAATGCATATACCAGTTTACAAGTCTGGGCATCAGGCCTATGGACATTAGCATCAGTATTTGGGGAATCAGTTTTACCTGAGGGTATCAGTTTACAGGCAGATATTTGGGAAACAGTGATCAGTATTGGGTACATTCATCCTAGTATGCTCAAATCTGTTCTAGTGAAATTAGGCTGAGATGCTCTCTGTTTTCCCATTTTCAAGGTAGTCCTGGAACCATAGCTTCAGAAGGCTCCGATATCCCCTGAGGTTCATCGGACTTGTGCTGATAGACTTTGTTAGGTCAGAGATTCAGTTCAAGGGTAATCAGGGCTAGAGAAGGCTAGTCAGGCACAGACCACCAGTACAACAGCTACCAGATCAGTGATCTTTGAGCAGTCGGGCTGAGATTTCCGAACCTATTGCCGACACAGATATACCGGTTGCTTAGTTAGATTAGAACAGTATGTCAAGTCTGGAAGAGATGGTGTGCCAACTCCAGGATAGTATGAAAGCCATGCAGCAAGACACTGTCCGTCAAGCAGAATTCGCCAAGCAACAGGCTGTGGTCATAGCCCAACAGGCAGAGACAATTGCGAGATTGGAGCAGCAAACTGGAGTATCTACTTCGCACCAGGCTCCTCCCCTACCAAGAGTTCCCATACTCGGGGAGGCAACCCATGTCCAGGATGATACGGACATTCCAGTCGGGCCAGCTCCACCCCCGATTCTGCCTCAACTATCCAAGGCACCCACTCCTATCAACCAATCAGATTCTCCCTTCGAGCCTGAGGTGGAGCCCGTGGCATTAAAAATGCACAAGCTTGAAAAGCTATTCAAGAAATCTCAAGGTGTGAAGTCCATTCCGGACATTGGAGACGGATACACTGACGCAGCCGTGACGCTGCCAGATCAGTTTAAGATACCACAAATTGATTGTTTTGACGGGTCTGGGGATCCCATGGTGCACCTACGACTATTTTCAGACGTCCTAAGACCAATGGGCCTCACTAGACTGCAGAAGCTATCTTTGTTTGGCCGGACCCTGTCGGGTGTAGCGGCCGCATGGTATGCCAAATTGGAGAATGACGTCAAGAGAAGTTGGGACGAGATGGCTGAGGCCTTCGTCGCACAATATTCATACAATACACAAATCGAGATTACAACCCGTGATCTTGAGACGACGAGGCAGGAGCCTAAGGAGAGCTTCTCAGAACTCGTGGCCCGCTGGAGGGCCAAGGCCTCAATGATGACCATTAGGCCAACAGATAAGGATCAGATACGGATGGTTGTGCGCAACCTCCAGCCCAAACTAATGCAGAAAATGATCGTGCTCCCCTTCCCTACCTTTTCAGATTTGCATGAGATGGGAGTACAGATCGAGGATGCTATGAAGCAGGGCCTCATTGACCAAGAGAAGGAGCAGCCCAGGAGGGCGTTTACCCGCAGTTCGAATGCGACCACCAGTGGTGACGCAACTGCAAGATCTTCCGAGGTGGGCATGGTCGCCACCACCACACCAAGAGCAGCCACCCCATTTGTTGGTGCATCCACTTCAAACCCCCGAACTTCAGACTATCTACCCCGAGGCAAGAGGGTTTTCACCCCACTCTATATGTCTTTGTCTAAAGCCCTGGGGGTCCTACTTAGGAAAGGACATCTGAAACCGTTAGAGCAACGGCCTCTACCTGATCCTCTCCCTCCAAAACATGACCCGACTAAGTACTGTGCTTTTCATCAACAAACCGGTCGTGACACCGATAGTTGTGTCCGTCTCCGCCACGAGATACAAAATTTGATTGACAATGGGGTCATCCTCGCACCAGGTCCTGCAAAGTCTATCGGCACTTGATCAGTGAACTTGTAGGGGATAAGGTGATGTGATCGAGGGATGAATCACTTGCTGGCGGTGCTCAGTTTACTCCAGATGTGATGGATGGCATGCACTATTTTGAGCATTTGCGAATGCTAGTTTTGTATGTTCTGGCTTGGGTATTGAGTCAGCTCTGCTATCTTGTTTTGAGTCGGTCTTTTTGTTTTGAGTCAGTCTTTTCATGCTGAGTCAGTGGAGGTCTGTCTTGTCGTATCGAGTCAGTCCTGTTATGTAGGAGTCGGGTGATTCCGGAGGGTGTTACCTCGGACATCACTATCTTGTTTTGTGTTTGTCTTTTTACTTTCTTTTGAGTCTGTTTCTGCCTTGGAGCCAGTTATGTCAACAGATTTGAATGGAACATCAGTGATTTTCACACTCTTGTGTTTGCTTCTGCCGTGTGCCAGTTGTGCCAGAAGTTTGAATGAAATGACAGTGCTCTTCGCCTGCCCTTTCTGTGCCTTTGAAGTCATTGTAATGACCTAGGTTTTTTCAAAACTTTTTTTCAAAACATTGTGATAAAAACGAAGAGGATGGAATTCCTCAGGTTTTGTAAAACTTGATCAATTGAGAGAGAGAGAGGCATGCTAAGCCCTTAATGATTGAGATCATGCTTGTTAATGTGAGTACTGAGAAGGACCCTGGCTTGATCCAGATTGGTTCTACATTGTCTTCAGCGCGAGCGATTTGTCGCTTTCTCAAAAAAATTTCAAAAAATATTTTGCGCTGTCCTGCGAAGACTTGTGTGGGATCGCTCTTGAGATTGTGCAGCTTAGGATCGCTCTCAGCCTCGAGATTCGACCCCTCACTTTCAAACCTTGAACCTGAGTTCAGAACGTTCAGCGGTCAACCACAACGTGAGGCCTGTGTGGCCATTTTGAAGCAGCCCTCGAACAAGAGGCACCAAAGTCAGATCAAGAAGATCAGATCAAAGGAAGCTTGTAAAGCTAGATCAGAAGCCCCTCCTCAAACTAGGGGCAAAAATTTCAGATATGCTCGAAGAGCCGAAGATGGATCCTTCAGTAAATCAATACAACAGCCACTCTCCTGGATACGGATGGCTTCAAAACCCTAAAACCATTTGGCATGGACTTGTTACACTTTTACCCTTTGAGAGGCTCGCTGGGTCGAAAACCCGGAAGGGCGACCCAGGCAAAAGTTAGAGCAAGGAAAAAAGGAAAAGAACAAAAAAAGAAGAAGAAAAAAAAATACAAAAAAAAATGCAAAAGAAAAGAAAAAGAAGAAAAAAGAAAAAAATGCAAAAAAAAGAAGAGAAAAAGAAATGAAAAAAATTGAAAAGAAAAGAAGAACAAAGCTCGCAAGGTCGAAAACCCGCAACGGGCACCTTGGCAAAAGTTAGAGCCTAACAAGGAGAGGATAATACCCGAGTGTACCTTAAACCCGAACTATGTAAGGCTTGATTCCCATGTTTGGGATACGTAGGCAACTTCATTCTGAAGTCCAGCCACAAACACTTCCAAATCAATTGTGTCCATGTAATGGTTTTGATCATCTTTGCCTTCTCTATATCTGAGAGTTTGGTTGTGATCTTCACTGTGAAGACTGACTACAATGTGCTGCGGTGCCATTCAAACAAGGGGCAACTTTCCGTTGCCATTCAATGCGCTGCGGTGCCGTTCAAACAAGGGGCAACTTTCCGTTGCCACGCAGCTCTCTTCGAGCAAAGGGGGCAATTTTCCTCCAAATCTGAGGTTGTGCGTCTCAAGAGTAGGTTCCGTGCTTGTTAAGCATTGGCCGTTTGCAAAAACAATTTTTGAGAATTTTTACTGAGGTTGACTGATCCCTCGAAAATTATTCCATCTTTTCCAAAACTGGACCATTTCTTGGATCCAAAAAGGAAAATTTTCAGTGCTCATAACCTAACTTGCATGATTTTCAAATCAAAAATCAAACAAGTATGTTAATCTAACTCTCATATTGGTCAAGATTGTTTTAGTAGAAAGCAAAAACAAAAAATGGTCAAAATGATGAAATAGGGGCACAGTTGAGTCAGGTGTTCTGTCTTTCTCCCGTTGTCAACATACTTGCCAGAAAGGGCACTCTACTTGCCGAAAGGGCACCGTGTTCGCCAGAAAAAGGGCACCACTACAACTGACTACAAAAGGGCAGAAAGCCCTCACATCCTCCAAGCAACGAGGCATCAAGCCAAGTGTGAAGCACGAACCGGAATGGGACAAGATATCTCATTCCCTCATCTGGGTAGATCTAATCACGTCCAAACTCCCCAGCAGAGCATCGTCAATCGATGTCAGCTGCAGATTTGCTACACACCCAATTTTAGCGCAGCCCCTCTGTGGTAGAAACTCACTGTTGTGAACAAGAAGAAGAATCTAGCGAAATGCTAGGGGCAAGACCCCGCAACTTCCTGTTTATTCATCAACCACCCTGGGGAGGGATGAAAAATGAGAGATTAAAGAATAGAGAGATGTGCACTGAGAGAAAAAGTGAGGAAAAGGGCCTTTTCAGAAAAACAGAGCTTGAGGGCCGAGTGACGTGAGAATCACAAATGAGAAAGGGTGGGAAACAATACCCGAAGAAACAGGCTCCCTGTGCACGTCTGTGTGTCGTATCTTTTGTTTTGTTTGTCTCGATTCTTGCTTTGAGTCGTTCCGAGCATGTCTCGATGTGTTTAGGTTGTTTACCTTTTGTTTCTCGTTGTTGAGTCTTTTTCGCTGTGTTCAGTCGTAGGCTCAATACCTGGTCGAGAACTCATTTCTCAATTTCAATAAAATCACCTTGTGCTTAGAGTGCTGTGCCATTCTTCACGTTTGTGCAAAACAAGATTCGTTCTTTCTTAAAACCGCAGGGTTCAACCCAGGTCATACAAGAATAGTAAAACAAGGACCTATTTGAAGCTATATGGGTTCCAGACTACAAAACAAAAGCAAAAGAGGAAAAACCGAAGCATCTGAGTGTGTTTCACCTTCTTCAAACTCCGTGATTGTGCTCTGGATGTACCTCTTCAGGCCTTGTCAGTGCTCCGAAGAATGAGTGTGCCTCTACTCCAAGCTTAAGCCTGCTTCAAGTCAGAATGGCAATTAAAGCAGCAGCAAATGTTATCTCTCGCCAATGCAAACAGGGTGTCCCTTTTTCGAGCAGAGTTGTGTTGCCAAGTCCTCCGAAAGGTAAATCGGAGGCACCAGAGTACATGTTTGATGCCCTTCCATTGTATAGAATGTGAACTTTCATATAAACTTCGGTTGCATGCGTGCCGCACATCGTTATGATTCATGTATAGAATATGCTTGCTTTTGATTCTGCGTAGAATTTGCTTTCAATGTTGCATAGAAAATGCCCCCATACTTGCATAGAAATTGCATTTTATCGCACTATCTTGTGCACCTGCATTGCATTGTTATGCGCGCTCCTTTGTTTGGAAACACTGGGATACGTCCTTTTGTTTCTTATACCCTTTCGAAACACCGGGATACGTCCCTATGTTTCTCCCTTCTTTTGAAACGCTGGGATACGTCCCTATGTTTCTCCCTTCTTTCGAAACACCTGGATATGTCCCTATGTTTCTCTTTCTCCTTCTTTTTCCGAAACACCGGGACACGTCCCTATGTTTCTCTCTCTCTTTTCGAAACACCGGGATACGTCCCTATGTTTCTCTCTCTTTCCGAAACATCGAGATACGTCCCTATGTTTCTCCTCTCTTTTCCGAAGCACCGGGATACGTCCCTATGTTTCTCCTCCTTGTTCATAACCTTTGGGATACGTCCCTAACCCTTGGGATACGTCCCTAATCTTTGGGATACGTCCCTAACCTTTGGGATACGTCCCTAACCCTTGGGATACGTCCCTAATCCTTGGGATACGTCCCTAATCCTTGGGATACGTCCCTAACCTTTGGGATACGTCCCTTTGTTTCTCCCTCTTCAGTTAAAAGCGTTTGGAATACGTTCCAATGCTCACACCATTTCGAAACACCGGGATACGTCCCTATGTTTCTTTCTCTTTTTCCGAAACACCGAGATACGTCCCTATGTTTCTCTTTCCTTTCCGAAACTCCGGGATACGTCCCTATGTTTCTTTCTCTTTTTTCGAAACACTGGGATACGTCCCTATGTTTCTCTCTCCTTCCGAAACTCCGGGATACGTCCCTATGTTTCTTTCTTTTTTTCGAAACACCGGGATACGTCCCTATGTTTCTCTCTCCTTCCGAAACACCGGGATATGTCCCTATGTTTCTTTCTCTTTTTTCGAAACACCGGGATACGTCCCTATGTTTCTCTTTTTCCGAAACACCGGGATACGTCCCTACGTTTCTCTCTTCTTTTCGAAATACTGGGATACGTCCCTATGTTTCTTCTCCCTTCTTTCCGAAACACCGGGATACGTCCCTATGTTTCTCCTTCTTTTTCCGAAACACCGGGATATGTCCCTATGTTTCTCATTCGTTTCGAAACACCGAGATGTGTCCCTATGTTTCTCACCCTTTGGTTAAGAGCATTTGGAATACGTTTCAATGCTTATACATTTCCGAAACACCGGGATACGTCCCTATGTTTCTTGCATGATCATAAGTTATGCTCGGCTTCGTGCATTGTCTTGCATTTTGCCCCTGCCTTCGGGCGCATACCTTGATTGTCTTGCATGTCTGTCTAAGTCTTCGGCCTTGTCAAAAATGGGTCGTCTCTGGGCTTTGACATTCACTCCCGTCATTGTTATGACTTACAAGTTCTGTCAAAGAGGGGCAACTGTAGACACCCCATTTTTGACCGTCCTCAAGACTTGGACGTCACCGTTTGAACACTCGGTGATCATCCATGTTTGTGTTCGTTTGGAGTTTCCGGAGGCCTCGGCTACGCGGCTTGCCTCAGGATCTCCGAACTCGACCGTTTAGTGTCTGGTTTTGCACCAAACACTGACATCTTGCCTTTGAGAGGCAGGGTAGGGCTTGTAGACCATCCCTACCCACCACCGGTAGTGGCTAGAGGCCACTGGCTGGTTTTTGCTTCCATCGGCACTTTTTATTGCCGGTCGGCACTATTTGTTGCCGGTCAGCACTATTTAGTGCCGGTCGGCACTCCTTTTGGCCAAGATGGCATTTTTGGCCAGCCAACTACTGTGCATCTGCTTTTGTAGATATTTTAAGACAGCTGTCTTGCTTTTTGCTCCCCTCCATACACGTGTATGGAGGGATCTCCCTCTTATGAAGCTTGTCTTGTAAGCTTTACAAGACAAGAAGTTCCATAAAGGGAGGGGCTCTCTCTGGTTGCTAAGGTTAGAGACTTGATATATTTTGAGAGCTTAGACAGCCATTGTTAGGGTTTGAGTTCTAGGGTTAGGGTTAGATATACATCCTATCTCTCTTTCCCTCTCTTTTGTGCTCTAGGTGTTTTGTGTCTTACTATTGCACATAAACACCTAGTGTTTCACCTTTGTCTAGCTATTGAGGTTCTAAGGGACTGATTTTAGTACTTTGGTGTTGGATTCAAGCCAAGGAAGGCCATTGGAGCATCATTGTTGAAGAAGGCTTCAAGGGTAAGAATCTCACCCCTTTATTCCCCATTTTTGCACCTTATTTCTACCTATCTTAAATTCATTTTTGAGCTTGGTGTATAATACAAAAAAAAGTTCTGTTTTTAGACCCTCTTGATTGTTTATTAAGGGTGTTTTGTGATTTGAGGGTGTTTGACCCCTCTTAGGCCTTGAAAGGCCTTATTTTGTGCTATTTTGTGCTAGTTTCGGGACTTTGGTGTTTGGGCCTCTTCACCACTGAAATCTTGAGGGATTTCAGTGGTGGAGATGGTGCCTTGAAGTCTCTAAAGGGAGAGGGCCACCCTCTCTCCTTGTTGTCCTTGAAAAGGGCATGTTTTGGCCTCTAAAGGGAGCCTATGTTTGAGTGTGTGTTGAGCATGTATAGACTATTTTTTCATGCTTATTTTTCCATAATATAACATGATTTTAAATTGGTTTTGGTACTCCATGCATGCTTAGCATAGTTGCCATGTAATGCCTTGTGATTCCTTAACATGTCTTAGGTCGCGTGCCTTTGTTTCTAGCATGTTTTAGGCTTACATTTGTGAAGATTTTGTGCTTATCTTGACATGTTTTAGGTCTGTCCATAAGTGTTTGGGTTGATTTTGGCATGCATCATATAGCCTCTTTGCATTTTGGCTTGTTGGCCTTAAGTATGTGCATGTATAGCATGACATCTTTGCATTGATTTGCTGTTTTGGAATCATCCACCATGTCATTTCAGTCCTATTTGCATGCCTATATGTTTACCTTGGATGCATGTTTAATGCCTCATAAGCTTGTGTAGCAATGCTCCTTATTTTGGCACTTGTGCATGCCTCTAAATTCGAGCCACTTAGATGCCATCTAAGTAGTCCTTTAGCCTTGTTTTAACATGCTAAAAACCTGTTTTTAGTTGTTTAATGCATGACATGATTGTTGTGATAAATGTGCTTCAAAGCTTCATGACTTGCCTCAAGTATTTGGACCATGCTTGCATGCGTTTGCTTGTCTTGTTTAATGTGATTGGGCATCATTTTATAGCATGATTTTAGAGCTCATGTTGCATGCTAATCGTCCATGAAATCTCTTGTCAAGTATGCTTGAATGTTGCTTGCTTAATGCTTGAGTTTTGGACCATAACATGTGTATGTGTGCATGTGTGTTTAGACTCTATTTTTGGGCATTTTGGCTACTGTTTTGGGCCTTATTAGAGCTGCCCAAATCTTGTATAAGTCCATCTTTACATCCATTTGCATGGTCCCATGTTTGCTTGTATGCTTGCATAAGCTTGTTGCCATGTGATGTTGCATCCTTAGCTTGCATGCTTAGGTTGCATTGCATCTTGCATGCATGCCTTGTTCCTTGACTTGATGATAGGAATTGGGCCTTAGTTTGTTTGATCGGTTTGCATACATTTGAAATCAAAGTTGCATACTTGGTTCTTTGGGCCATCATGCATGGAAATGCGTGATTGGTGGTCTGAGAATCGAGACACATGCCCCTTTGAGTCATTACCATGATAAGGGACATGGTTGGTGCATATATGCCTTGAAATGTGCTGCCATGCTTTGCCTTGCCCTCTGTTGCTGTCATTTGCAGATTCTGCAGGAACACTCTGCCGACCGGCAGTGTAAAGTGCTGACCGGCAATCATTTCCCTGCCGACAGCTTAACTTCGTGCCGGTGGCCACATCCCACTGCCGGTGGCAATTCCATGCAGCCAGTGATGTCTTCCAGCATCCAAGGAAGCAGTCCTGAGGTTTTGGCAACCTCCAGAGGAGTGAAGGAAGGAAAACAGAGGCAGTTCATGCATGGCGGCGCATTTCCCGAGGCGATTTATTGTTTTCTTAGTTTAATTAAATTTGCTTAGTTGATTAGGCAATTTGTAATATTTAATTAGCTTGTGTAGTTAATTAATTTGTAATATTTATTTGATCCCTCCGAGTGAGGGCAAATCTGTGATAAGCGTGTGTGGGTGGTGTGTATGTCTTCCAATCCCCGTTTCTTTCTTCCCTTTTATTTACCTGCTTATGATGGTAGATTAGGGCATCTTTAAAATTAGCATACCTTATGTTATGCATGCGTGCATCCATACATTTGTATTACATACATTAGGCTCGGTACATCACGCTAACTGCATCTGTACTTCAATTCACAAATTGAATATGTGGTAGTTGATCGCATTTCACATGCCATGTTTAGGGTTAGCCGAGCCTGCCAAGATTGCATTTTTGCATGTGATGCATTAGCCATTTTTAACATGAACTAGGACATGCATGTTTGCTAACTAGTTTACTGTTTTGGCACGGAGTACGATGTAAGTATTTATGCTTTAGCATCCCGCATGTGTGTGAGTGTTGCCATAACAGTATGCCTGCCATGCGGCTAAGTGCTTATGGGTTAAAATGTTTTAATGCCCGTGGGTGAAGGTTGGACTGCTCGAGTTGGAAAAACTCATTGAAATCCGTGTTTTAGCCTACTTACGAGTAGCAAATTCCAAAGCGTTTTTCAAAACCGAACGGATATGCAATGTTTATTTCCAAATTAGGCAATCTAGTCTATAGTTGTTTGCTGCGCGCATAACATAAGTAATTCTAGGCTAATAAATGGAATAAGAACACGTAATGTTTTCAAAATCGGATATCATGGTTAGTAGAGGCCGGTCTTCGAACCGAGCGAAAGGGGGTGCTCATAGCTGACCTTCCCCGATCGTACCCAAGCTCCCGAGCTGAGACAACTCCGGTGATGACGGACATGTGGCCTTCGGCACCGAGTCAAGGTTTCCTAAATTTCCCCATTAAAAAATATTTAGGTGGCGACTCTGTATCTTGCAAAGCAGTCCATGTTTGGCACTACTTTTTCAAAAAAATCTGTTTCTCAAAACGATTTGCCAGATTTGGACTCTTTGGTTCAGATTAAGAACCGCGACAACAAAATCGCGAGTCCGAACTGTAGTAGCATAAGCCCCCCCCCTCCGCGGGCACGTCTACAGTGGGTGCTCAACCTATGGAAAGAAAAAGGAAAAAAAATCGGATACAGCGCGTTCCTGTACCTACGGTACCATTTTTGCAGGTGCGCCATTCATTCCCGCACGTGCGGCTCGCCTTCTGCATGTGCCCTCCACTCGTGCAATTAAAGCAGTCTCGAACCATCGAAGGCACCCTTTCACTGCACGTATGGCCACACCTCCTCGCACGTGCGGCCCAAGCCTCCGTACGTGCGATTTTGCTCTTCACCCAAAAACTGCACTTACAAGACTGCTTTCCATGACACCCCTGATGCCAACCCATGCTTTCCAAAACAAGCGAAAACTCAACTCCAAAAAAAATAAAGACGAGAATCCAAGAAAAGCTTCAAGAACGGTGAACCCAAATGGTCGACAAGACCTCAGATTAATTCCGGACACTCCCAACACGAGTAAGATAATCACAATTAAAGGAAAACAAGACGGGCTATATACTTGGGCATCACATGCACTACGAATTTTGCTTGATCAAGAATCCATGGATTTTTTTTCTTACTTCATCAAGAGTTTTCTGTGCAAGCCCAAGTCCACCAACATCAAATGCTCCAGGAGAGTCCGCCCATAAATCGTCTGCTATCAACTCTAATATCAATTGTTAGGGAATAAAGGAGCCCACAAGTGCACAACAATTCCAGTCCAATCCATTAGAGAGAAACTCTAGAGTTCACAAATGCCACATCAATCAATGCCCAACATACATTGTTTGAAACTCATACCCACTTAAAACTTAAGCCTATAAGTGGATAGTCCATCTAATATATATATATATATATATATATATATTAATTTATTCTTTATTCAATGTGAAACTCTATCTTTACACATGCTCTAAGAATAATCTTATGTTAATCATAGCAACATAGTGTGATATGTTCTTGTTTAGAAAATTCATTATCTCTAACTTTTTAGTCAAGTTGATGGCTTTTATATTGATTATCATTTTGGGAGAGAGAGATAGAGAGAGAGAGTTGAATTCCATCAACCTCTGATCAAATAAGATCTATAAATTTTGTGTTTAATGAATATAAAATCTGGTGAAATATATTACACATAAGTGGTGCTAGAATTTGATCCTTTTTGGCTCGTTTGGTGCAACTTATTATTAAATAAAGAATTGATAATAAAAAATTAAAAACCAAATGTGTATCTCTTTTAGCTTTCAGTTAATCAACTTTTTTTTTTTAAAGTTTATTTAAATTATATATGTTTAATAAGTTACAAATAAAAATCACACCAAACAATTTAGTATAAACTCCTAAAACAACTTTGTTTCTTAAAAACCAAGAATTGTCAACAACTCATTAATTTCACTAAGCAATACCCTTGTTATTGTTGGTATTTTTCCATGATAATAATAGAAAAATAAATAAAATAAAATAAAATAGGAATAACAAAGCAACTTTTTTTTTAAAAAAAAATTAAAGAACAAATTATAGAATAGACTATGACAAAATGAATAGATTACATAATGGATTCGAATAAACCAAAATCACTAGAACAAATTAGTAACATGGGTAAATAACTATTAGGACTTGTCGAAATCAATTAATCTTCAAAAAATAAAGAACAAACGATAAGGAAAGCAAACCGAGTCTTGTGTTTCACACAGTTTCCTTAAAACAAATTCGTTTTCTCACCAATAGTGCTAGATGTAATGCCCAATGAGAAAACTTCCAAGCCCAGTTCCCCTATTACATTCAGTATAAATACAAACAAAAGGAAAAGAAGTAATAGTAGTATTACAATTCATCAACTCTTCTTTCCCATTGAACTATTCTTGAGAATTACAACGCTTTTGGCTTACATACATATTTAAGAACAAAAAGGAACAATGCAATAGGTAAGAAGTTATACAAAAGAGAAAAGCCCAAAAGTAACTACATTCTGTTATGAAGTATTCATGATTCACAAAATAAAACCCTTTATATTTACGCCACAAAAACCAAGACTTCAGCACAAAACGTCAAACGTGAGAACATTCATGCTTCATCCAATTTGCTTTCCAAAGTAATTCACTTAGGTGGCTCATCGATTTCATTTCCTGAAAATGGTTAGCTTTGGGGTGAGCAAAATGCTCAATAGGTAGTAAATTTAATAGGTTATATAATTAATTGAAAAACACATGATCATGCAATGCAAATATTGGGATAATTGCAATATATATATATATATGAGTATGAAATATGCAATGCATGAATTTTGATCAACGTTTCCAAGGTAAACATGGGTGGTAAATACACTATGACATCCCAAGTGAAAGCCACAAACTCAAATTGCATATATATATATATATATATAGAAAATAGTCTCACATTTGCCGACTCCAGAAATGGCGGGGCGATGGGCATCCAAAACGTTTTTCCCTTCCACATTTGTCATAAACGGCGGGGACATGGACACCCAAAAACCATGTTTTTTCACATTTGCTGACCCGAAAAACTGCAGGCTCCTGGACACCCAAAAACATTTTGCCACATTCGTCTGGCAATATGCGCAGACAAGGCAATTGGGCACCTTGGTTCCCCGTGCAGGTACCAATTGCATTACACAACTCAAATAAAACCCGACTCACTACCCGAACTCATAGACTATTTACCCCCTTTCAATACTTTCAATTATTCACACAAATGTAGTACCATAGAAGAAATTTAATAATGCAATTGATGCATGAATTTGAAATTCTCATTTTCCCTAGGATGATTTCAATTCAGCACGATTCAATAATTCACACTTCAATAATAAAAGACTCTTCAATTCACCACCATCATCATCACAAAGTTTTATATAGAACAAGTCTTAGAGTCTTATATTCTAACATCAAAGTCAAGAAACCCACTAAACTTCAGATTCAAAAGAATAATTAAGCAAAACCCCTATTTACTGAACAATTTGAAAACCAGGGTTTATAGAAAATTTAGTGGTTATAGCCCCTTTTTCTTCCAGTCATTCACAACCCAACACAATCCATATATATATATATATAGATATAGAAAGATAACTATCTAATGAAAATACCACATATGAATTCCAATCTAAAGATATAACAAGTTAAAGATACCTATAGACACTCCATTTTGACCGTCCCTAAGACTTGGGCACTTTATTCCAAACACCCGATGATGAAAGTTACACTGTGCATTCTTTTAAATTCTCAACGATGAAATTTGGATTCAAGATCTAATCTTAAACCTTACACCCCATTTCGGCCAAACTATTTTAGACCTTGAAATCTCTTTTCAAAATATTTTTCCAAATATTTCTACGATGTTCTGAGGCTCGCATTTCAATTAAAATGTTGCACTTTTCAATAAAATAAGTAAGGACAAAGTGGAAATAAATGAAACGGAGGTGAACTCTTTGAAAAATCTTTAAAACATCTTATTTATAGGTTTGGCGTTGAAGGAAATATGAGGGGATGGAAGAAAACTAGTTTAGGAAAAGGTTGAGCATCAAACCGTTAAGAAAGAAATGAACAGACTTCACTAAATTAGTCATATCTCTTTGTACAAATACAATTTAGATGTGAGGCCACCACCATTGGAAATTAGACTTTTGGGGCTTCAATTTAGACTCAAGAATCACCTAAAACCGAGTCTGGATGAGGGAGATATGCCTATTTGAAGTCGGGCTTGAAAATAGTTTTTTGGACACAGCCGGTTTTGTTTAGATTAGGCTGTGCCTTGTTTAAACCGGCCAGGTTTGAATGAAAAATAGTCCATAGTGCCTTTTATACTTTGCTTTTCATTTTTGGGCCCAGCCTTGTGTTTTGTGGCCTGGCCGAGTTTCATTAGCAATAAGTAGGATAGCTGGCGGGAATTCGCCATCTGTTTTTTTTTTTTGAAGATATTTTTGACCAAAACATCTCAAATTCTTTAAATAGAACCCCTGCCTTCCGAATTGACAGTTAGAAGAGTTTCCTAAAGGCTTTGAAGGATATTGAGAGTTAAAACCATCCTCCTTCTTCCCCTGACTTCCATATCATCCTTTGACTTTACATACACAATACATACACCATTAGAGCTTGTTCTTGAAGCTTTTGTTTGAAGTTTCAAACCATATTTCATAAACTTGAGGATGTTTGGAATCAAGTTTGTCAATTAAGTGCTTATTTCTCTTTTCAAGAGGTATAACTTTGCATTTCATTTTTACTTTTCTTTCATTCTTTTCCTATCTTTTTCTTGCCTACACACTGTTTTTCAAATGTTTTGAGGGGCTGAAATATGTGATTTAAGGTTATAAAAAAGTGGAAGGATTAGCCACCTTTCCTTAGGCTTGCTTACTAGATTTATTCTCCTACATTTTTGTTAATATTTTCTACCTTTTAAAATTGATTTTTAGCATAGCTTTGTGTTGTTCTTGGGGCTATTTAATGTCTTTTAAATTTATGTTTTGAACATTATGACTGTATTTTTGTAAGTCCTCATGGGTTTGGTGTGTTTAGGACATAGCTGCCAATCCGTTTGAGTTGATAGTCTTTTTCTTTCATTTTTCTTATAGCTTTCATGTTAATATTCAAGTACTCATGTCATTGTAATCCTCCACTTTCGATTCATGTCTGCAACCTCCCTCCTTTCCTTGTTTTTTATTTTTTTATTATTAAGATTTGTATCAAACAAAAGAACTCCGCTTAAGGCATAAGAAAGAGACCCCTCATGCTAAATGGTTTAATCTCTTCGGAGGTTCATTACTAGGGCATTACATCTCTTTTATGCTAAGCATGATCCCATGTTTAATATTTTCCTTAATCGCCGATGCATTACTTCTAAGGGACTAACTTTCCATTTTAGACCCTTGGAAATCATAAAGGAAGGTTTCATTATAGCTTGTTATTGGGTTTGAATTTAGAGTCATTATCGCCCATTTCAAAATTGACTCCAAATTCATTATCGCTCGTAAATGGGTTTGATTCCTCATTTGTAATTTCCCTCGAAGAAAAGGACTCAAAGGGTTCATTTCTCAGGTCAAGCCATGCTTGCTAATCATTATTTCTTTGGACATTAGTGGACTTAAACATCACCATTGGACAAAAAGGAAGAAAAGATAAGAAATGGAAAGGCAAAGTAAAAAAGGGTAATAAAACTGGAATAAAATTGAAGTAAAAGGATAATAAAATTGGCTAGATTCAGTTGGACGTTATACTGAATCTATCGCTTCTAGAATCATCGCACATTAAATTAGTGATGTTTGATGGTTCAAGAAGCACGTCTACCCCCTTTCTTGAATTAACTTCATGATAGGAAGGAGGTAATTTTTGTCTTTTCGTTTCGTTTATTAACTTCTTATCCTATTGCTTCTAAAGATCATCATGCAACAAATTTGCATTGGTTGATAATTTGGAAGTGAATTTACTCCTCCCTTGAATATCTTCATGATAGGGAAGGGCAAAGAGGACAAACATCTCTTAGAAACATTTTGTCTGCACTGTTTTCACCTCAGTGCACAAAACAGTCTTTTTACCAAACAATAGGGCACGACCGGATTTCTTTGGACCCGACCGAGCCCCTTTGTGGGGCGGTCGGGCTCCAAAGTATGGTACATAGTGCAGTTTACTGAAAACATGGAGCAGTGGCTGAGGGTGAAATAGATCAGTTTTCCAAAGGCAAACAGAGCAGCTTCTGAGGATTGTCTTTGTCAACAAGCATGTGATACTTGTTCGTAATATTATTGTTGTAATAAATCAGGTAATTATTCATTCGAATTTGTAATAAATTAGAACATTCAGACATTTAGACCCTCTTGTACGTGGGCAAATTTGTAATAATTGATGTATGTCTCCCAACCCAATTTATTTCTCTCTTTTATTTGCATGCTTACCATGGTTGTATAGCATCATATTTTCTTTTTCATTTCCATGACTTGTATCCATTTTTGCATATATAAGGATTTGGCTCACCATATCTTGACATCGTTATCATTTCTTATTCGCTTATGTGCGCTACCGTATGGTTTGAGTTGATTCACATGTCATATGAATAACTGAATCTATTAGTTGCATTTTGTATGTATTGCATTAGTCATGCACATATTTTAGGACCATGCATATTTCTTAACTATCTTTTTTTTCTTTGGTTTGCTTCATATATTTGGGGTAAGCATTTTTTTGCTTTAGCATATCATGTATTTATGTTTGTGTTACCAAGTCGAGCATAACTACCATGAGACTACGTGCTTAATTGAAATAATTCTATGAATGCTTGTGGATGGAGGCTATTTTGCTTAAATTGGAATAGCTTTGATTGTTGTACATATGAGCATTTTTTTCCTCAAAAATTGCACATATTCGAAAGTATTTTCAAAAAATCGCATGAAATTAAAGCATTCCAAAGTGAGCGACGTAGTCTATACTTGTTTGCCTCACGTAGTAATGTTAGCATATTAAATAATCAGAACATGAGCGTATAATGTTAATAAAAATCACAACATGATTAGTAGAGGCCAATCTTTGATCGGGTGAGTGGGGTGCTCAATTCATGACCTTCCCCTCTCATATCTTAGTTCCCAAACTAAGACAAACTTTGGTTATGACAAACAAGTGGCCATTGGCACGAGTCATGGGTTTCCTAATTTTTCGAAAACTATTAGGTGGCGACTCTGAAATCTGGCAATGCAGTCCATTTTTGGCATTTCTTTTGAATAGTTGATTTTTTTAGGATTTGTCAGATTTGGACTCTCATTTATGTTTCACATTGCACTTGTAAAACCAGGTTTGGGACCACGGGAGTTCGAACTGGAACGCGATCACGTCCGAGGAGGCTAAGCCCCTCGGAGGAGCACAAAAAACTAGCTACAATAGCCCTACCTCAAGATTTGAGAGATATAATGCAAACTTAACTCCTACTTGATCAACTAGCAAAGCAATTGGTAGAACACTTGACCCGAGCTTTCCTTGCAACTTTCTGGGAAGATCTTGGGTAGATTTAAGATAAAAGTTTGACAAATCTTGTGTTTGGAGTGTTAGGGTTTCAGAATGGATGATGGAGAGAGAAAATAGTTAGAAAAATGAAAAAGAAATGAGTTAGATTGACTTTTAAGTAAGCTGACCCGAACAAACCGTTCAAGTGAACTTTCCATCGCTTAAGCGAACAACACAATTTTGAAGAGACCGCTCGAGCGATCCTTTCAGCGCTTGAGTGGTAAACAAGTGGTCGCAGAAGTTTTGCAGAGCTACAGTGAAAATACTAGGACCCTGAAATCTACGCTCAAGCAACCACTTTACCGCTCGAGCGATCTCGCCTATAAAATGACAACTGCTGAGAACCATGCATCTTCGCTCAAGCGACCAAATGACCGCTCGAGCGGTCTGCCAAAATCAATTGTCATAGTTTACCCTCTTTAAAGAATTTTGTCCCCAAAATTTCCATAATCCCTGTCAAAACAACTCCAACAACTCTCAAGAAAGAGGAATGCTAATCTTACAATAATCCCAATCATCAAAATGTCATCCCTTGGAAAGTAAAATCAATTTAACATTCACATTACAACGTATTGCTTCAAGTCTTTAGGTAATGATGGCAAATTCATTGTTCCACTAACTAAGATGCAAGATATTAATACAATAAAAGGTAACAAAATTACACAACATCAAACAAATTAGGATATTTCTCACGAACTTCGGCTTCCCTGTCCCAAGTGGTTTCTTCTACCTCATGATGGTGCCACAATACCTTGACTAGAGGAATGGTTTTACCTCCTAAGACCGCTCTCGGGAGTCTAGAATCCTTACGGGTCTTTCCTCGTAGGAAGCGTTTTCATCTACTTCCAAGTTCGTCCAATCTAAGACATGTGAAGGGTCTGGCTCATACTTATGAAGAATTAAGATATGAAACACGTCGTGTATCCCAGATAGTTGTGGTGATAAGGCAAGACGATAGGAGACTTTTCCCACTCGTTCAATAACATCAAACGGACCAATGAATCTTGGTGATAGCTTTCCACTCTGTCCAAACTTCATTAAGCCCATCCTAAGTGCTATCTTCAAAAACGCATGATCACCTACCTCAAAGGATAAGGGTCGTTTTCTTTAATCTGCATAACTTTTCTGCCGACTTTGGGTGTGGTTAACCTTTTCCGAATGAGAGTTACTTTTTCAGTGGCCTCTCAAACTAAGTATAGCCCAATCATGGGTGA
The DNA here is from genome assembly GCF_055761805.1 of Camellia sinensis. Classification (NCBI taxonomy): domain Eukaryota; kingdom Viridiplantae; phylum Streptophyta; class Magnoliopsida; order Ericales; family Theaceae; genus Camellia; species Camellia sinensis. Next base: position 172,500,894 of record NC_138962.1, on the reverse strand, counting down.
ATCTCCTAACTTAGCCCAACACACGAGCGACTTGCAAGGATGCCCATACAGGGCATCAGAAGGTGCTATCCTAATGCTAGCTTGGAAGCTATTGTTGTAGACAAACTTTGCTAAAGGAAAATATTTCTCTCATGAACCTTTGAAATCTAGTACACAAGCTCTCAACATATCTTTGAAAATTTGAATTGCGCGCTTAGACTAACCATCAATTTGAGGGTGGTAGGCTGTGCTAAAATTCAATTGAGTACCTATGACGGTTTGTAAACTCTGCCACAATCGTGCGATAAAGCGAGGATCTCTATCCGAGACAATGCTTACCGGAACCCCATGAAGCTGAACGATCTCCCTAATATAAAGTTCTGCTAAATAATCAATTGAGTCACCCATACACATTGCAAGGAAATGTACCGACTTAGTTAGTTGATCTACTACAACCCAAATCGCATCACTACCCTTCTGAGTTCTGGGAAGACCTGAAACAAAATCCATTGTGATTTGCTCCCATTTCCATTCAGGTACAGGTAAGGGTTGTAATAACCCCGTCGATTTTTGATGTTCTGCCTTGACTTGTTGACAAGTTAAACATTTGGATACAAACAAAGCTACATCTCGTTTGATGCCTCTCCACAAAAATTGACGGCTCAAATCATGATGCATTTTTGTGCCTCCCGGATGGATTGCGAGACATGAGTGATGAAACTCTTGAAGTACTTTATCTTTATGACTTTGGTATAAGGAGGCGATCTACATATCGGACACTTGAATCAGAATGCACCGTCAACCCTTTTATTCTTTCTCTTGGAAAATTGTCTCTCTAATTGCTTTTATTTCTGGATCACTTTGTTGCACCTCTAAAACTCGTGTGACTAGTGAAGGTTAAGCAAGAATTAAAAATAAGGCGGTTTGTCTAGGAGACTCACCGAGCTTCACATTGCATTCACCCAAGTCACCCAACATCTTCCACTCTCTCATGGCAAGGCTAACAACCGTACTCATAGAATTTCTGCTGAAGGTGCTAGCCACTACATTTTCCTTTCTCGGGTGGCAGTGCAATTCAAAATCATAGTCCTCAATGTAATCCAAAGTTTTAGAGCAAAAATCACTGCGGCTAATTCAAAGTCATGAGTTGGGTAGTTCCACTGATGAGTCTTTAGTTGACATGAACCATATGCCACAAGTTTACTTCTTGCATCAAAACGCATCCCAAACCCTTTCTAAAAGCATCACAGTAAACTATATAACCCAGTCCTCTCTCCAGAATAATCAAGATGGATGCTGAAGTTAATGTAGTCTTTAATTCTAAGAAGGATTTCTTACAAGATTCATTCCAAGAAAATTTTACTCCTTTCCTAGTTAGTCTAGTCAATGGTGCCGCAAGAATGGAAAAGTCTTTCACAAATCGTCTACAATATTTGGCAAGACCTAAAAACTTACTAATCTCGAAAACATTTTTAGGTCATTCCCATTTCTGCATTGCTTCAATTTTTGATGAATCGATAGTGACTCCCTTCCTTGAGACAACGTGACCAAATAACGTCACCTCTAAAAGCCAAAAATCACGCTTTTCATACTTATCATAGATCCGATGTTCCTTAAGCAACTGCAAGACAATACGAAGGTGTTTTTCATGCTCTTCTTCAAAAGGTGAATAAATGAGAATATCATCCACAAAACCACCATGAATTTATCAAGATAATCTCAGAAGACTCGATTCATTAAGTCTATAAAGGTGGTAGGAGCGCTGGTTAAACCAAACGGCATTACAAGAAATTCGTAGTGGCCATATCGAGTATGAAAGGCTGTCTTAGGAATATCCTTGTCTTTCACTCGCAACTAATAATAAGCCGATCTTAGGTCTATCTTTGAGAAACAATAGGAACCCTTAAGTTGGTCAAAATGATCATCTATTCGAGGCAGAGAGTATTTGTTTTTAACTGTGACCTTATTCAATCTACGGTAGTCGATACATAGCCTCAACGAACCATCTTTCTTTTTAGCAAAGAGAGCCGGTGCTCTCCAAGGCGAGGTACTTGGACGTATAAAACCCTTATCTAACAACTCTTGTAGTTGCTCATTTAGAACAAGCAGCAACATAGGGTGTTGTACCAGGCACCAGGTCTATAGAAAACTCTACCTCATAATGAGGTAGCAATTCAATGAGATCCTCAGGAAAAATGTCTAGAAACTCACAAACTACCTTAGGAAACAACCCCCGAGTCACACTATTCCCACCATCTACAATAGTTATAAGAAGAAAACTAAGTTTACCTCAACTTTGCTGGTCATACAATTGCGACAACCCTTCATCGGCCCTATCTCCGAGAAAGTAAAAGCAGTCCCCACTTGCAGTACACATAGTGACTCTTCCATGGTAACAATCTATGACAAAACGGTAAGACGACAACCAATCCATACCAAGAATGACATCAAAACCCAACATCTCTAACAGCACTAGATTAAAAGGAAGTTAACATTTAGTCACCTCGATTACACACCCACGACACCCCCGATTCAGAACAGCCTGACCCCCAACTGATGACTCAACCATAAGTAAAGACTCTAGTTGCTCTATCTTCAAGCCCAATGTGGATGCAAATTGTAGACACCTCATTTTTGACAGCCCTTATGACTTGGACGTCCTTGCATGCACACCCGATGATGAGTCTGTTTGCTCACCAAGTGCTCGAAGTCCTCAACGGAATGCCACAACTTTGAGCCTTTCAAACCCTACACCCTTTTTGTCTCATTTTTGGACCATGCCTTGGTCTTTCCAGCCTGCAATCTCTGGTGGCCTGCCGGCCATCCCTAGAGGCTGTCGGCCATCATTTTTGGGCTGCTGACCACTGATATGGCTTGCCGGCCACCAGTGTATTTTGCAGATATTTTATGCTAGTTGTGCCAGCTGTTTGCACAGATGCATGCATTTATCCCCACGTGTAGGGCTGGATCTCCTTGAGGGAATTTTGTGTTTTCTATATATAGGGACCCCTCTTCTCTTGTAGCAATGTTAGAAAATTTTGAACACAAATTTTTTTCTCTCTCTAAAATTCTCTCTCTCTCTCTCTCTCTCTCTCTCTCTACAAATTATCTACACTTTTGACTACAATTCCTTAACCTTTGCCTATACGCCCTTAACCAAATCTTAGCATCATTGAGTTGAGGTACTTTTAAGCTTGGTTTGAGCTCTAGAGGGTGTTGTTTGCTTACTTTTGTTGCTTGGAGTTGCTCTTTTCTTCAAATGTATAAAACTTTGTTTGTAACTTTGTTTTATTTGCTTCTATTCCTACTGTTTTTCCATTGTTTTGGGCTGTCAAAACTTTATGTTTTTTGGGATGAAGTTTGGGTTTAAGGCCATTAAAGGTTGAGGGGTTGATAGCCCTTATTGCTACCTTGATTTGGAGGCCTTTGCCCTTGTGTTTTTCACCATTTTTCTATCTTTTTCCAAGCTTTTAAACACTGATTTTAAGAGCTTTTTCAGTGGCCAAAATCATGTTTTGAACTCCAAATTTAGAGGGGTTAGCCTCCCCTCCTTGTGTCTTACTTATTAGCCTAGGTTGTGCCATGTTTTAGAATGTTAATCTAGACTTTTTTTTATCTCAATTCCAGCATGTTCTAGGACTTGTTTAGACTATTTTGCCTCTGTTTTGGGCTGGTTGTTGCATTTAAGCTTTGTTTTGCATGCTTCAAGTGTAAGTGTCCTCACAAGCTTGGTGTTTTAGGTCTTTAGACACCACTTGTTTGAGTTGATTGCATTGTTTTAGTGTTTTTCTCACTTAATTTCAGCAAGCATAATCTTTGCAACCTCCCTCATTTCTTCACTCTTTGTTTGCTTTGAGGGTTGTTTCAACCTTGGGATTGTTTAAACTTGAGATTAAGGTCCATGCTTAATGGTTTAATCCTCTTTTGGGGGTTCATTATCAATGGCATGACACCTCTCTCTTGCCTTAAACTATCCCTTGTTTGACACTTCCTTCCCTTTTAGAGGACTCAACTCACCAATGGACTTAATTGGTTAAAGAATGGTTGGTAAGTCAAAATGAGTAACAACAAACTTGGGACTAAAAGTTAGAAAGATAATATTTGGTTGTGTTCAATTGGACGTTAATTGAACACGGGGAAGCTTGAACCATTTCATACTTGCTAGTGATGAAATGATTTAAAGTCTCCAAAGGCAACTTCTTCTCTTGATCATTCATGAAAGGGAGGAGGCTTGCATCTTGTTTTGCATTTATTGAACTTGTGTAGTTGGTTTCACAAGCCATCATGTAATGAAATTGCATGCATTGATGGTTTGTGAACCAAAGCTCGTTACTCCTTTGATTTTCTTGTGCATCAATGGCCGACAGGCCACTTTCCATGGCCGACAGACCACCATCCGTGGCTGGCAAATTTCAACCATGGTCGGCTGATAGTTGGTAACCTTTACCAGTGGTCGGCCAACCACTGATTCAAAATTCAGCAGAGTATTGGTATGGCAGAATAGAGTGAGCAGCAGTGCTAGTGTTCAACTGTGCAAACAGAGGCATTCGGAAGCAAAATGGTGGTCTTTTCAGGTGGAAACTAAGCATGCGCATGCACATCCCTCGTTTCCCGAGGTAGAGCAGTTAGTTGTTTAGTTTAATTACTTTTTTTCATTGCACTTGTGTTGCAATTATTTAATTAGTTAAAGTAGTTAGCTTGTTATGTTGAATTAATTGATTAACTAGTTAGTTAATTCAAATGTTGTAATAATTAGTTAAGTAGTTTAACTAGTTATTCATTTAGTTTTGTAATAGTTAGCTTAATTAGCTAGTTAATTAGCTAGTCAGTTCATTCGGACTCTCCTTCGTGAGAGCGCAATGTAATAATGTATATATCTTCCAACCCCACGTCTTTCTCCATTTTATTTAACTGCTTACAATGGTTAGTTTAGGGACATCATGTTTTGTTTAGCATACTTCATGTTTGCATTCACTTGTATTGCATGCACCGAGGCTCGGTTCATCATTCTAACTGCATTATTGTTTCAATATTTCATTGAATGCGTGCTTAAACCGCATGTTATCAAATCGATTCATATGTCATGTTTACTAGCCGAGCCTATTAATTGCATATTGCAGTTGCCCCTCTTTGACAGAACTCGAAAGTCATGAGATGACGAGAGTGAATGTCAAAGCCCAGAGATGACCCATTTTTGACAAGGTCGAAGACTTAGACAAATATACAAAATAACAATATAGAGATGCGCCCACAGGCTGGGGCAAAATGCAAATGACATGCACAATGCAGAACATAACTTATGATTATGCAAAGAGGGCTGTAAAGAAATATCATGCAATTGTTATGCAAAGAAATACTACAGCAAACTCGTACATAAGCAAGTAAGTGAACACGCCATGCGCGGGAATTATAGGTCGAACTACATTTCATGCAGGAAGGATGTAAGAAAATTATGCAATCTTCACTGCGCTCACGCAGAAAAGACTAGAAGGGACTATCGGGAACACCCAAAGTCTCAAACAAAACAACTCAAACGCGTACCAAATGCAAAAGGAAAAGGACATCCAAACACGTATCAAATGTGAGAAGAGAAAGGTGACCAAACGCGTGTCAAACGCGAAAGGAGAAAGATATGTCCAAACGCAAGAGGAGAAAGATACGTCCAAACGCATGTCAAACGCGAGAGGAGAAAGGTATGTCCAAACGCATGTTAAACGCAAGAGGAGAAAGGTACATCCAAATGCATGTCAAACGCGAGAGGAGAAAGGTGACCAAACGCGAAAGGAGAAAGATACGTCCAAACGCATGTCCAACGTGAGATGAGAAAGATATGTCCAAACGCATGTCAAACGCGAGAGGAGAAAGGTATGTCCAAACGCATGTCAAACGCGAGAGGAGAAAGGTACTTCCAAATGCATGTCAAAAGTGAGAGGAGAAAGGTACGTCCAAACGCATGTCAAACGCGAGAGGAGAAAGGTGACCAAACGCGTGTCAAACGTGAAAGGAGAAAGATACATCCAAACGCATGTCAAACGCGAGAGGATAAAGGTGCGTCCAAACGCATGTCAAACACGAGAGGAAAAAGGTGACCAAACACATGTCAAACGGGAAAAGAGAAAGGTACGTCCAAACGCATGTTCAACGCGAGAGGAGAAAAATACGTCCAAACGAATGTCAAACGCGAGAGGAGAAAGGTACGTCCTAACGTATGTCAAACGTGAGAGGAGAAAGGTGCGTCCAAACGCATGTCAAATGTGAGAGGAGAAAGGTAAATCCAAATGCATGTCAAACACGAGAGGAGAAAGGTAGCCAAAAAAGTTCGAGGGAACATGAATGATCTCACCCGGAGTTCCTATGACTGAAACACATACAACATCGTCTGGTTGTGCCAGCTTCAAATGAACCGTACATACAATATCATGCCTGCACAAAAAGAAACTTTGACAGGTACGATATAGTAGAAACACATGTTTGACGTTACATCAAGATATAGTTTCAATACAAGATAAACACGTGCATATATGATACAAACAAAAAGGTGCATAACAACGCAAGGGAGAGGTGCATAACAATGCAAGTGAAAAGTGCATAACAATGCAAATAAAACGGTGCATAACAAGTGAAAAGGTGCATAACAATGCAAGTGGAACGTGCATAACAATGCAAGTGAAATGGTGCATAACAATGCCAACCTTACATACATGACAAAATGCACTAACATAGCATATTCAAAGGCGATTCATCGATCTTGTGGTATACAAAAGGATACGAAAAAAGATACACTTTGTTCGTACTGAGTGCCACGCACTGGAAACACAGTTCGGAGCTTCCACGAAAGCTGTTTGAGCTCAAAGGTATAGTTTCTTGAACTTTCTTGAGAGATGAGGATACAAATCAACGGAACAACCCCCAACAAGGGCATTGGAGGTCCATTGGCCACAATAGGGAGCCATCGGCCACCAGATAAGATAATCGGCCAACAATATGGTCGGCCGGCCAACAATTTGGCCGATCAGCCAAACATGGCAGATTCGGGACAGTTTGGTCCATTTGCCTTGGGTCTTTAAGTATGGGGTTTGGAACCTCATTTCTTCACTTCCTCAAAGGCGAAAAACATTTCTCCTCTTATTCTAGACCATTTCCCCATTTCGATCCGTGCTTTCTACGCGTTTCTAAACCTTCCACAAACATTCGAATCGCAAAACCCTCGTTTTTCTCAACATTTTGGACCGATTGAAAAGTGGTTTCGGTGCCTCTTTCTTGATTTCCTCATTTGGGGTTTGTTTCCTCTGAGTCACCCTTGATTTCCGTGCCCTCTTCTGAGTTTTGACCTTTTCTTCCATTTTTCACCCCTCGGAGTTGACTTTTTGATGACTTTTGGCTTTCTCACCTATTTTCCACATCTTCGACTATTTTCTCATCCTTCTCGAGATGGCAGATGACATTTCACATGATGGGGCTCCTCCGGGGATGGAGATGGATCCCGAGTTTGAGCCTTTGCCGCTCGGCATTCGACCCTTCGATCCAGCATCTTATGACCCTGACGTACACGTGTTGCCCCCCGATAGCATCTGCCAGTTTAGGGGATTCGCGCGAGGTGCACCAGAGGACCTCCTGCTACGCGAGCCGGAGTTACACTTATCCTATGGCGCCGCTAAGGTATGCTCTTCCTCTTTACTTTCTGCAATGTAGGTATGTCTTGGATAGCCAATATTTCTCTTCATCTAATTAATCCAAACACAATTGTACATCACATGCCTAGTTCATTCTGAGCACATTCATACATGATACTTCTGTCAACTCGAACATATGTACACACTGCATTTCTATCAATTCAGAACACATGCATACAATGTATTCCTAACACTACTTTGCATCTGTTTATCTTGGACACAGGGAGATTTTCATGCCTTCTGGGGTTATGGGAACACGATTGCACAAGACTGGTACATGGAGCTACCTGATGATGTTTGCCACATCGTCGATGAGGCCGGTTTTGGTGTATTCTGCATGGGACTCTCACGCCTCGCTGCGAGTCGGCCTCTTTTAGGCGCCTTAGTGGAGGTGGTAGGACACCACCGATTCCTTCCACCTTTCTATAGTAGGGGAGATGACGATGACTCCCTTTGACTTCTCCATGCTCACCGGTGTAAGAGCAGGGGGTGATCCAATCCCTTTCGACACTGATATGGGCGAGTGGGATGATGCTCAGATCTTTTTGCTAGGGACTCACCCACCTCTCTCTCGACTAGGGATAGTGTGATATTCGTGGTTCGCCGACCAGTTCAGGGGGGAGACACCGACGACCCACGAGGAGATCGAGCACTACGCCCGGGGGTTCCTCATGTTCTTGCTTGGCACCACTCTTTTCGCCGACCAGGAGAACATTGTTGGCCTCTAGCTCTTGAGTGCACTAGTGGACTTGTCTCGCATTCGGCGCTATGACTGGGGTGGCGCAGGCTTGGCCGCACTGTATGGATACATGAGTTCTTCATCTCGCTGGAGCGGGCACCTTCTAGGAGGCTACTAGAAAGCCTGGGAGGTACATCTTTCCCTTCTGCCTTACAGTCCGAATTTACATTATCTAAACACCACACACACTGCATAACATGCAATCTGCTTTACACTAGTTGTACACTGCACACACTGCACATCATCCTCTTATTTCTTCTTTATCTGTATATTGCTTTACTGATAAACATACTCATTATTACCCTTTCACATTCTGTAGTTCTGGGTGTATGCCTACTTCTCGAGGCTTGCCCCAGAGCCGGAGGTGGAGATGCCCCCCATGGTTCCATATTCATATAGGTACGATGTGAGATACGAGCGGAGGCTGTGAGAGTCTTTCTCATTCTTCTACCGATATTTTGACACTGTAGCCGCAGTGGAGGTATTTCAAACCTTATAGTTCATCTGAGCTTTGCTTTATATTGCACTTTCAATAGCAGATAACAACCTGTATATCTGTCATTTACAGATCACCTGGCAGCTCTGGGCAGTGTTGCCTAATACAGTTAGAGACTGGTTTATGGGTGCTCGGGAGACTTCCCGATTCCTGGTTTTGCTTGCTGGTCCGGTCTGTCGAGGGTGGTACTTGGGTGAACACTTATTACAACAGAGCCTTGGTTTACCCGAGCCAGTGGTTCCGATGCCGCCTCCTTTCCACATGAGGTTTACAGAGAGGTACACCCTGCAGGAGATGACTGATTTCACGATAGGTTAGGATGACGACTTCTTCAAGCTTGACGACGACTACACTGTCTTCATCCAGGCATATCTCATGCAGCCTCTAGCCAGTGTTCGCTGAGGTGAGAGAGAGAGACCGTAGCTACAGCAGGAGGAGTGGCAGGATCGAGGGCGACCCAGGCCCATGGTAGGAGGGGGTTCCCAGACGAGACAGATGGCAGAGTGGCCAGACCTGCCCACTACTATGACATGCCGAGGATGGGCTGGAGAGACTTATCAGATTCCCATCGCTCCTCCCCCAACTGATCATGAGCTCGTCGGAGTTCGAGGCCCGACCCCGGTATATGCTATACTTTACATTCTGTACATTCATTTCATTTCAATTGATATTCTGTAGATTACTAATTACCTCAACACTTTTGCAGGCTTTCATAGAGTACACTGGGCAGGCTCTGGAGCTGGCAGCTTCTCTGATGGGCATGATGCAGACGAGCATGGACCTGCTTCGTATTTAGGGGTGAGCATGGTCCGGATTGGACCGGATTGGAGTAAAACTAGAACCAATCCGTTATCTACGGATCTTGAAAAATTGAACCCAATCCAATCCGTTTAAATCGTGGAACCAATCCGAACCAATCCATTTAAATACGGATTGGATCGGTTTAGGACCACAGATTTATATAATTAAATAACAAAAATATATATATAACACTTTATTTTCATAAAAATATAAATATAGCACCATATTAGTTTCACAATAGCAATATGTCTTTTCATAATAGCGACAAATTGTTCTAGAATTTAAACAACCATAAAGAAACTAGCTCCACTATAAGTATTTAGACCATTGCAAATTAACACCAAAAACTAGCAAACAAAAGTAATAAAAGAAGATACTATGCAAGTTTAGGTTTGGATTTAAGTTTTATATGAAATAAGAGAAGATACTATGCAGGAGGGTGTATAATAAAAATATAGACTATTTGTATGCGGTCCGGATCGGTTCCAATCCAAAACCGTGGGATTCAATCCGGAACCAATCCGTGAATTACAGATTTTTAATTTTTCAATCCGGAACCGAACCACGGATTCAAAAAACCAATCCAAACCTACTGGATTGGACTGGACTGGACTGGATCGGATTACGGATTTCACAGATTCCTTGCTCAGCCCTATCAGTATTTATGGTATTCCAGTAAGTTCTTCCAACCTCCATTCTAAAACCCTCTATAATCTACTCCATAATGATCTGATGCATCACATTATCAATACTGCATTTGATACACCACACTCATATACCACTCACGGCACCGATACACTATATCTCATGTATTGGCCACGGCCCTCATACACTGCAATCATTCACTGCTCACGGTGTTCATATACTGCTCACAGCATTCATATACTGTAATCATATACTGCATTTGATACCATACTCAGCTTCGCATAACATAACTGATGCGTTTTCCAAATTGTTCTTTTTAGGCTCCATTCCAGATACCAGCCACAGCGGGCGCCTCAGCGGGACCTTCAGTGCCTCCCCGAGCAGCAGGGGGAGTGGGACGAGGGACTCCAGCGTACAGCTGAAGCAGAGCTAGGCGTGCTCACACTGGGACTAGTTCGCGGGAGCCTGCCCCAGATGATGATGAGTCTGACGATGAGGCAGTGAGTCCACAGTCAGAGTCATCTCAAGATGGAGATGAGGCTGGAGATGGTTTGGGTTTAGACTCAAGTAGCGGAGATGACAGCGGTAGTTCTGGGCCTTCGTCGAGGAAGAGGACAAGGAGGGCTTCCCGTTCTTAAGGCGTCTGGCGTCGATTTAGATGTTTTGTTTTTGCTTTATTTCTCTTTTTGCCTGTAGTTTTTGCACATTGTATAGCCTCAGGTAGTTTTATGTTCTCTAAAACTTGTACTCTTGCAAAAAAAAAAAAAAAAGAAACCATGACGGAATAAAAACAGCTTTTTGATTGAAAAAGTGTTACATTTTACATTCTAAGCATCACATCGCATCGCATCACACAACATGTAAATGAGATTGAACTTTTTTTGAAAACTACACACTCGAATTGCATTTGTCTTAATCAGGTAGCGAACCAACTGATAACTGAAAGAACAAAACAACTCGATAAGCAAAACCAGGACTTGACATGCTAACCAAATGTGAATACAACTTGATAAGCAAGACAAGAACTTAACAATCAACGCAAAATACAACTCGATAAACAAAAATGCAACAACTCGATAAACAAATTGAAGTAACACAGGCACGACTTCACAAAATCGTCACAAAAAAGCATTCGAAGTGGAACAAGACACAAGTTCTCAACACTTCCAACACATGGACAGCTCAGAGAACAAAGGAGGGGCCATCGGCCAAGGTGGGAGGCCACCGGCCACCATAAAGAGCTATCGGCCACAAGAACTAGCCGATCGGCTATAAAGATGGTCGGTTGGCCATCAGATTTGGCCAGTCGGCCATTAATGCAGAAAGTGCCCAAATTGTTGCCACTTGTCTTCCACTCAACACCTTATCTTCTACAAAAACCCCACCTTCGTAGTTTCTCCATTTCAAATCTATTTTTACCCCAAATGGAAGTATTTCTTGTCCAAAACTTGGATGTCTCAGAAAAGTTGAATTTCTGAGGTTTCGGAATAAATGCACTATTCACGTTAAACCGCACCCAACTGCGTTTTCCGTTCCTCCATGTCGCGGCTAGGTGTTGGAACCTGGTAACTCATGTTTTTAGCTTTGGCGGACAAGAGATATGCCCCACTTTTGAAGATTTCCAAGACTTGATGGAATCTCAACGCGATGAAGAGATCTTACCCCAATTCCACTTCGGCCACCTCCAAGCCTTAGGACGGATGTGTGGGCTTACTTTGCATGACGCTCGGTCCTTGATTCGCGACGGAGAATTGGACATTCCCAACTTGATTCATCGGTTTTTTGATGCCGGTGACCGCGACGATCATCATTGGAAGGGTTTTCAGCGACATGCGCTTTGCTTGTGCATGTTGTCTCATTTCTTGCTTGCCCCAGGCTCCGATGGGTCTAGCGTCTGTTTGATTAAGGTTGCCTAGGGCTTGAAAGAGGGCAAGAGCTGCATTGCCATGACATTAGCTGAGACACTGATGGGTTTGGATGCCTTCCATTGCTGGGAGACAACCAGATTTGCATGGAGCCCACTACTCTTATAGGTAACGTTTTCATCCTTACTCACATGTGTATTCCTCACATCACTCGACCCTCAGGCTCTGTTTTTTCTCTCAAAACCCTTTTCTCACTTTTCTCTCCTCATACACCTCTCTATTCATTAATCTCTCATTTTTCATCCCTCCCCAGATATGGTTAATGGACAAGTTGAGGGTTGTGGAGCCATGCCCTGCATATTACGCTCGCAGCTATTTCTTCCGGCAACGCCTAGTTGATGCGCAAAATGAGGGATGGTGGTGCGAATGGATGTGCAGTCTGTCCGCTGTCAGTATTGCTTGGTGCTACCCTCGAGGATAGAGTACCTCGCCGCATTTCCAGTTCGAGCCACACAACTAGCTCGGTATGCCACAACATGGAGGACGAGAGAGCTTCTGGCTCCCGCTCCCACTTTCAGTTGCACCCTCTCTGATGAGTGCATAGCTTGGCTCGATGAAGAGGCGCAGGTTGGGTCTACTTTGGCATCAGAGGCTTCCACAAGCTTTGGGAGGGGGCGCAGGAACACCTGACTTATCGATGCCCCGAGTTTATTGCTTTATTAGTAATTTTAAGTTTTCTTTATGAATGTAATAAAAAGCAACTTCAATTTGTATTCAAGAGTAGGAGAACTCTGTACTGAAATCAATGTAATTGAAGGTTGTGGGTACTGTAAATTTTTCATTTGGTCTAAAAATGGTCTAACTCAAAAAAAGATTAATTTGAACAAAAATAAACTTTTATTAAAACTTTTCCAAACCATTTTCGATATGGATCACAACTGGACACGTTCGAGATCTATCACTGAGATGTACAACCTCGGATCCAGCAATTGGAAAGTTGCCCCTAGTCTGAATAGCACTGCACTAGAGATCACAACTGAGCTCTTGAATGCAGAATAGACAAAGATGACCAATATGATCACATGGACAAAGTTGATCGGGGAAGTTTTTTTATGGCTAGACTTCAGAATGAAGTTGCCTACGTATCCCGAAGATGGGAATCAAGCCTTATGTAGTTCGGTTCAGGTTCACTCATGTATTAACCCTCCTGTAGACGCGCCCGTGAGGGACCCCGCTACAGTTCGGACTCGATTTGTATCACGGTTCTTAATCTGAACCAAAGAGTCCAAATCCGGCAAATCTTTTTGAGAAACAGATTTTTGAAAAGAAGTGCCAAACATGGACTGCTTTGCCAGATACAGAGTCGCCACCTAAATATTTTTTAAGGGGAAATTTAGGAAACCCTGACTCGGTGCCAAAGGCCATGCGTCCGTCATCACCAAAGTTACCTCGGCTCGGGAGCTAAGGTACGATTGGGGAAGGTCAGCTATGAGCACCCCCTCTCGCCCGATCAGAAGATCGGCCTCTACTAACCATGATATCCGTTTTTGAAAACGTTATGTGTCCTTATCCCGATCATTAGCTTAGAATTACTATGTTATGCGCATAGCAAACAAGTATAGACTAGATTGCCTATTTTGGGAACAAGCATCGCATATCCGTTTGTTTTGGAAAAATGTTTTGGAATTTGCTACTCGCAAGTAGGCTAAAACACGGATTTCAATGAGCCATTCCAACTCAGACAATCCAACCTTCACCCACAGGCATTCAAGCAGTTATATCACATAAGCAGCTAACCTCATGGTAATCATGCTATCATGGCAACACTCACACGCATGCATGAATGCTAAAGCATAAATGCTTACATCGTACTCCGTGCCAAAACAAAGAACTCGTTAGCAATCAATGCATGATCCAAGTCCATGTTTAAATGTCTAATGCAACGCATACGGAATGTCACTAGAGTAGGCTTGACTATTCTATGAATGACATGTGAAAATGCATAAGTAGCATGTATTCAAGTTAAATTTAAAATACTAATGCAGTTAGCATGATGCGCCGAGCCCGGTGCATGCAATACTGATGAATGATGCACGCATGCATAGCATAAGGTATGCTAAATTAAACATGTCCTATTACTAACCATCAAAGGAGGTAAGTAAAAGGGAGAAAGAAGTGGGGGTTGGAAGACATGCACACACTCACCCACACTTATTACAAATTCGCCCTTGCTCGGAGGGACCAAAAGGATAATACAACTCAAATAATGAATTAACTAACCTAGCTAATTAATTATTACAGACCAACTAAATTAATTAAACGAATTAATTAATTTAAGAAAGCAAGAAAAAGGGCCTCGGGAAGAGGGCTCAATGCACGCGTGCTCGGGTCTTGCTCGGAAGTCCACTGCCATGCGTAGGCTGCCTCTGTTTTCCCTGCTCTGCCCCTCTAAAGACTGTCAAAGTCTCAGGATGTGCTCACTGGATGTTGGGGAATGCCGCCGGCTGGAGGGAATCATCACTGGCTGTGATTTGGCGGTCATTGGCTAAAGATGAAGCCATCGGCCACAGATAGATTGCCAGTTGGCACTCTGTGCAGTCGATCGGCAAAAAGTTCCTGCAGAATCTGTTTGACAGCAGCAGAGGACATAGCTTTGTATGGCAATGCATTTCAAGCAATGTATGCACCAACCATATCCCTTATCATGTTTATGACTCAAAGGGACATGGTCCTTGGTTCTCGGACCATCAAGCGTGCATTTCAATGCGTGATAGCCCAAGAGACCAAGTTGTGCATTTTTCATTTCAAATGTAATGCAATGCACATAGTCAAACCAAGGGGCTTCTACCTCTATCATGACTCACTTCAAGAGGTGAGGCAATGCATGCACAATGCAATGCAACCTAGGCATGCGAGCTAAGGATGCAACATGGCAATGCAATGCATTTATGCAAGTATGCAAGCAAATATGCAAGGCAAGCATGCAAACAAGCAAAGGATGGAGTTAAGCATGGTTTTGGCAGTCCTCATTAGGCCTAAAACAGTGGCCAAGGTGCTAAAAAATGAAGGACTAATAGGCACACAAACATACATGCAAATGATCTCCAACACTTCAAGCATTAAAGAGCAATTCTCAAGCACACTCAAGAGGATGCAAACATGGACATATAGCATGCAAACTAAGCCTTGAAAATCATGCAAGAACATGGTGCCAAACCAACCCAAACAATGCAATCAAGGTATGCAAGCAAAGTCCAGGATTCAAAGCAAGCTAAAGGGGTATTGAACCACACTTAACAAGACCAAACATGGCATGAATCCAATGACCCAAAACAGAGCTTTAGCACCTAAAACAAAGCCCAAAAGATTACTTAGATGGCATCTAAATGTCTTGAATTCAAAAGCATGCACAATGACCAAAGCATGGAGCATGCAACGCAAGCCTTTGACACATCAAAGGGGCCATGAAATGCAAGCATACAAGCATACTAAGTGGACTGAAATGACATAGAAAATGGTCCCAACCCACTAAATCAAAGCAAGTAATGCATTCTATACACTCACACCCTTAAGGCCAACAAGCCAAAATGCAAAGGGGCTATACAATGCATGCTAAAATCGATCCAAACAACTAAGGACAGACCTTAATCATGGCAAAATAAACATGAAAGTTTCACAAAGCCAAGCCTAAAACATGCTAGAACAATAGTTTACAACCTAAGGCATGTTCAAGCAACAAAATGGCATTACAAGGCATGTATACTAAGCAAGCATGGTGTACCAAAACCAACTAAAAACAGAGGCATATTATGACATAATAAGCACAAAAATCAGCTAAGGCATGGTCAACATGAACCTAAACATGGTGCTCCCTCAAGAGGCCAAAAAATGGTCCTTTTCAAGGACAACAAGGAGAGGGGGTGGCCCTCTCCTTCCTAGGACCTCAAGGCACCATCCTCACCTCTGAAATCCCTCATGATTTCAGTGGTGAGGAGGCCCAAACTCAATGGTCCCGGAGCTCACACAAAATGGCACAAAAAGGAGCCTTACAAGCCTCAAAAGGGGTTAAACAACCTCAAATCACAAAACACTCTAAAAAAACTATTTAGAGGGCCTAAAAATAGAAATTTTTTATGTTATATACTAAACACAAAAACAGTTGTAAGGTAGGCAAAAATACAATGCAAGAAAGGGGTAAAAAGGAGCAAGCTTCTTACCCTTGAAGACCCTCTTCAACAATGGAGCTCCAGCAGCTTCTTTAGGTTGAAACCAGCTTCAAAACCTCCAAAACAACCCTCAAGAGGCCTCAGCTCCATGGGATGGTGTGATGGTGGGTGCTTGTGAGCAAAAGTAAGACAAAACACACACACTAAGCTCAAGAGAGAGAGAGAGAGAGATATAGGATAGATATATAAATCCTAACCTAAAACCAGAGCTCTCTAATTATGTTTTCTAACCCTAAATCCAAGAGAGGAGACTCTCTCTTATAGAGCTCTCTCTTGTAAAGCTTGTCAAATAAGCTTGTTAAGAGAGAGATCCCTCTATACACGTGTATGTAGGGGAGAAAAGGTGGGTGCCAGCTATCACAGCTGGCACAAAATATCTACCAAAAGTAGATGAACAGTGATTGGCCATTCAAAATTGCCATTTTGGCAAAATAAATGGTTGACCGGCAACAAAGAGTGCCGACCGGCAATATACATTGCCGATGGCATAAAATCACTGGCCGGTGGCCTCAAGCCATGGCCGGTGATGTGTGGGGATGCCTCACAAGGCATTCCCTGCCCCTCCAAGGCAAAACACGAGTGTTTGGTGCAAAACCAGACACAACACGGTCAAGTCGAGAGGTCCTGAGGCAAGGCGCGCAACCGAGACCTCTGGGAACTCAAGACGAACACAAACAAGGGTAATCACCAAGTGTTCCAATGGTGACGTCCAAGTCTTGAGGACGGTCAAAAATGGGGTGTCTACAGTTGCCCCTCTTTGACAGAACTCGAAAGTCATAACAATGACGGGAGTGAATGTCAAAGCCCAGAGACGACCCATTTTTGACAAGGCCGAAGACTCAGACAAACATGCAAGACAAACAAGATATGCGCCCGAAGGCAGGGGCAAAATGCAAGACAATGCACAGAGCCGGACATAACTTATGATCATGCAAAGAAAGCTGTGACGAAGTATAACATGCGACAGTTTTAAGCTAGCATACACCGAACTACACTACAATGCAGAAAGGATGTAAGATAATTATGCAATTCTGAATCCGTCTCACTCGGAGGATACAATACCTGTGCAGCTCGTCTGGTTGCACCAGCCTCAAATGAACCGTACATGCAATATCGTGCCTGCAAAGAAAACAACTCAACAGGTACGATGTTATTAGCAACATGCATGACAATGGAAAAATGGATGCAAAATGATATGCAATATATACAAAACAATGTATAAACAATGCAAATGAAGATGCAATGTAATTGAAACAATGCAAACTATATGCAAAGTAATTGAATCATGATCCAATCATGAGCGGTTCGAAACCACACCTATGTCAAATAGATTGATGGAGGTAACAAGTCCGTCTACCATAGAACGATCAACAGAACTATGAGTAATGTAGACGGACATAAGAACAAGTATTGAGGGGGATGACATAAGTGGGGAAACGACCCGCTGGGGAAAGGACAATGATCCTAATGCTGGATGCAACAATTACACTACAATGTAATATATAATGAAAATGCTGGGGAAATGGCAACGGATATGGCACGCGGGCCAAACCAAATCTTGCCTAGGCAAAGCATGTACGCATACAAGCCACGTCTAACATAGAATGGTCCACTGAACTATGCTTCGACACGAGAAGTATGGGCACATACCGGACCAAGCTCAACATGGAAAGGCGCAAGCTATAAATGGAAGGTGATGTAATGAATGCATGCAAATTACAATGCAATATCTACAAATATGCAATGGAATGGAAATGCAATATAATGGATATGGCCTGCGGGCCAAACCAAATCTTGCCTAGGAAAGGCATGTACACATACAAGCTGTGTCTAACATAGAACGGTCTACTGAACTATGTTTCGACGTAAAAAGTATGGGCACATACCAGACCAAGCTCAATCATGGAAAGGCGCGAGCCATAGGCGGAGGTGATGCAGTGAATGCATGCATGCTACAATGCAATATACACTATATTACAATGATGCATGACAATGCAACTATTTACGATGGTGCATGACAATGCAACTACTTACGATGGTGCATGACAATGCAATTATATATTTTTTGTTTTGTTTTTGTTTTTGAAATGCAAATGCATGACGATGCATGATGCATGGAATGCGCGACAACACGCGGCTTTTGAGATGCACGTGAACTTGAATATGCGACGACGCGAGTCGCTTGAAATACATGTATAATGCAACTTATCAAAAGTCGTTCGGGCAAGACAAACACCGAAGGACTTGCACCTTCAGAGGATTTAGGGTCTCCTAGACCGTGTATATTGCACAAGAAATCCATAACAATGCAAGTGAACTTGAAATGCGCAACAACGTGCGACTTAAGACATGCATGACAATGCAAACGAACTGTGCACATCAATGCGCCAAAGGTCTTGCACCTTCCAAGGACTTAAGGTCTCCTAGACCAAACAAAATTCTCGATATGTCTCACTCGAAGTATATCATACCTGTCCGGTTTGTCTGGTTGCACCAGCCTTAAATGAACCGTACATACAATATCGTGCCTGCAAAGAAAACAAACTTAACAGGTATAATGTGATTAATCATATGTATATTAATGTACTTGAAAATGCGTGACAGCGCAAAGCAAGTGGGAAGCATAA
This sequence comes from Camellia sinensis, assembly GCF_055761805.1. NCBI lineage: Eukaryota > Viridiplantae > Streptophyta > Magnoliopsida > Ericales > Theaceae > Camellia > Camellia sinensis. The sequence goes on along the minus strand of NC_138962.1, from coordinate 172,481,843 downwards.
CAATGCTGTGAAGGCACAGTCATGTAAGCGGAGCACGCGGTCTACGCAGGCAACGAAATTGATCATAAGTATGCGATCTACGTAAGCAATGAAATTGGTTTCAAACGTGCGGTCTACGCAAGTAGAACATGCGGTCTACGCAAGTAATGAATTTGAACATAAGAATGCGGTCCACGCAAGCAGAACATGCGGTCTACGCAAGCAAAACATGCGGTCTAGGCAAGCAATGAAATTGATTACAAACATGCGGTCTACGGAAGCAAAACATGCGGTCTACACAAGCAAAACATGCGGTCTACGCAAGTAATGAAATTGATTACAAACATGCGGTCTACGCAAGCAAAACATGCGGTCTACGCAAGTTAGCGAGATTGAATGCATGCAAAATGCAATGAGATGCGCAAAATCGCGCGATTGAATGCATGCAAAATGCAAAGAGATGCGCAGGACCGCGTGATGGAATGCATGCAAAATGCAATAAGATGCGCAAAATAGCGCGATGCGTTTAGACAACGCGAGTGCACAAAACAATGCGATTGATTTGAAATGCACAAGACAGTGCAATTGACATGTGATGCACATGGGGCAACTTTTGAGTTTTGTAAAAGCCAAAAGGATACGAAAAGGATACACCTTGCACGAATTCGAGTGCCACGCACAGAAGACATGATCCGAGGTCAAAACGGAGGCCGGTTGAGCGTCGGAGATGCACGTTTCTTGCACTGTCTTGAGCAATGAAGGCCTTGAACCACACATATAATCCAAAAAGGATGTAGGAGGCTCTAAAACCACTGTAGGAGACCACCGGATGTCCACCGGCCATCAGAATGCATCACCGGCCATTCATCGGCCATCATACAATTTCCATCGGCAAACTATTTTGCCGACTGGCAAAGAGTGTGGCCGACCGACAAAAAGTCCATATATCGGGGCAGTTCAGTCATTTGGCCACAGGTCTTTTGAAATAGGGCTTCTAGCCCTATTTTCTTCACTTTCCCTTGCTCGAAATCTCCTCCTCTCTCTCTCTAAGATATTTTCCGAGCCTTATTTCCTCATTTTCCTTGGTTTTTGGCTCCGTTTCATCGTTCGATTCGCATTCACCCTTGCGTTTCGAACGTTTTGAACCGATTGAAATTTCATTTCGGTGTTGTTTTTTCGATTTCCGCCACTCGGGGCTTGTTTCCCTCAAGTTTTTCTCGATATCTGTGCCTTTTCCGCACTTCAGCTTTTTCGGTCCTTTCCAGCCCTTTCGCGGTTGACTTTTTTTGTTGACTCTTCACATTCTCGCCCGATTTTTCGTCTTCCGACCATTTTAACATTCTCTTCGAGATGGCAGACGATCTTCCACAGGGCGGGGCCCCTCCCGAGCTCGAGATGGATCCCGAGGCTGATCCCTTGCCACTTCATATCCGGCCGTTCGATCCGGAGACCTACAGGCCTGCGGTTCATGTGATGCTCCCCGATGGACTACGCCAGTTCCGGAGCTTCGAGAGGAGCGTGGCACCCGAGCTTCTCCTGCGTGAGCCTACCTCCCATCTGTCCTTCGGTGCTTCCGAGGTAACATTCTTTCTTCTGTTTTATTATTTCCCGCAATATAGAACATAACTGCCATTAGTTGATCCTGTTCTCTAACTATTTAGCCCGGATGCACCGATACACTGTACACTGTAGTTGATTGCAAACAAACTTACAACCGATATCTGTTTGAAACTTACACGTGCACACACACCGCACTGACCCTGAATTACCCAAACACACGGCGCACACTGTATTTCACTGCATACACACTGGTACCAGATATCTGCTTGAGTCTAAAAACATGCACACATACTGTATTTGCCCTGAACCACTCAAACATGCTGACACATCACACGTTGTAGTTCACTGTAAGTACACCGGCAACCGATGTCTGTTCGAATTTGAAAACATGCACACATGCTGTATACCTGTATGCTTCTTAAAACTGCATTTTGAATATTGCCTTGCAATTGTTGTTTTTGATTACAAGGGGATTCCCATACCATCCGCGGGTATGGGAACGTCGTTTCTCGGGACTGGTATATAGAGCTGCCAGACGCGGTTCGTCATATCGTCGACGAGGCCGGTTTCGGCATCTTCTGCAGGGGGCTCTCCCGGCTTACGACCTGTAGGCCCTTGCTCGCCGCTTTAGTGGAGAGGTGGTGGGATACCACCAACTCCTTCCACTTCCCCGCTGCGGGGGACATGACGATGACCCCTTATGATTTCTCGATGCTCACCGGCATCGGGGTAGGGGGTGATCTGATCCCCTTCGATACCGATATGGATGAGTGGGACGTCGCCCAGCTATACCTGCTCGGCACTCAGCCACCCCTTGCTTGAGCAGGGTTTGTCAGGTACTCTTGGTTTGAGAGCCATTTCCGAATCCAGCCAGCCTTGGCGAAGGAGGCACAGATGACCCCAGAGGAGGTGGATCAGTACGCGCAGGGCTTCATCATGTTTCTGCTCGGGACGACCCTTTTCGCCGACCAGGCAAACACCGTGCCTCTATGCCTGTTGAGCGCACTGGTGGATGTCAGGCGGATCCGCCATTATGACTGGGGTGGCGCCGGCTTGGCCACTTTGTATGGTTACATGAGCTCTTCTTCCCGCCTCAGCGGACAGCTTCTCGGCGGCTACTGGCGAGCTTGGGAGGTACATCTTCTTCCCCTTTTACATTTCTGCTTCACGTTTTCTGTATTCTGTACACTGCACACACCACGGTCTACCTCTCACTGACTATATACTGCACACGCGGCACACATATACTCTGCTTTACTTTGACTGTATACTGCACACACTGTACACTCTGTACAATACACTGCACAACACACGGCTCTACCATTTCTGCTTTGTTCTGTATTTTGGTTTATCTGATAGTCATACTTATATCTGTGTTGCAGTTGTGGGTGTATGCCTACCTTCCCAGGCTTGCCCCAGTACCTGATGTGGAGACCCCACTCGGCGTCCCCTTTTCTCATCGCTTTGATGTGCGATGCGTGCGGAGGCCACGGGAGTCTTTTATTTTCTTCCGCCGCTACTTCGACACCATCACCGCCGCAGAGGTATGTTCATCTTTAGAATTTGCTTAGGCTTCGCTTAGCACTGTATGTTTTCAATAACAGATAGATAACAAACTGCATATTATTTTCAGATCACCTGGCAGCCCTGGGCTCCTTGCCGGCCGTGGTGAGGGATCACTATGAGGGCGCAGGGGAGACTGCCCGTTGTCGGATTCTGTTGGAGGGCCCGGTCTGTCGAGCTTGGTACCTGGGCGAGCGTTTCTTGCGTCAGACCCTGGGTTTACCGGAGCAGATACTCCCGGGTCCACCTCCTGCCCATATGAGAGATACTGAGAGGTTCGCTGCCCAGGAGATGGGGGACTACACCGTCGGCTGGGGCGCAGAGCATCACAGAGGCGAGGGCGACTACGCAGAGTACGTCCGAACCTACATTATGCGACCCTTGAGCAATGGCCGTCGAGTTGAGGGAGAAAGGCCAGCAGCGTCGGCAGCTGGAGCGGGAGCGGGGGATGGAGCAGGAGCGTCGAGGAGAGCTCGAGTCCGTGGCAGGGGTGGAGTTCAGAGAGGGCGGGGGACCAGCTGGCCTGCTCTGCCCACTTTACTAGCATACAGAGGGCAGGATGAGGCGACCTACCAGATCCCTTTTGCTCCTCCCCTGGCTGATCATGAGTTAGCCGGTATCCCCGACTTGCCTCCGGTATGTATTACTTCATTTTGCATCTTGCATTGGCATTTCATTTCAGTTTGTTTGATATTCCGTGGAATACTGATATATCTTGTACTCTTGTAGGTGTCCTCCGAGTACACCCGGCAGTCCGTGGAGTTGAATGCCTCTATGATGGGGATGCTACAGCAGACCTTCGACCTCCTGGCCCTCTATAGTATTCCGGTATGTCCTTCTGACGACGGTCTCAAACCATTCATAAGCTTATTCACGTAATCTGATGCACGACACAACACCTGACACACACTGATCTCACAACATCTAATACACTGCATACACTGCATTTATACACTGCACTCTGCACTGATAAATTGCTCACAGCATTCATACACTGTACTCATACACCGCATTCTGTACTGATAAACTGCTCACGGCATTCACACACTGTACACTGCATTATGCACTGATACACTGCTCACAGTATTCTGATGTATTTGCCTTTTGTGCTTTTCAGCCTCCCTTCCAGATTCCTCCGGTGGGTGGTGCTCCGGCTGGGCCCTCTATTCCTGCTCGAGGAGGGCGTGGAGACACTGTACGTCCCCGTACCAGGGCGGGGCGTGTTCATGTCGGGAGTAGCTCTCGGGCGCCGACCCCTGATGATTACGATGATGAGTCCGAGGCAGATGCAGGGGCCGGGTCATCTGAGGAGGCTGGAGACGACTCAGACTCAGGCTCAAATGGCGACGCTGATGACGATGCCCCTGGACCTTCGTCCAGGAAGAGTGAGAGGACAGATCCCCGGGCCCAAAACTACTGATGACGATCCAGATTGCTGCTTTTCTTCTTTTTGCACTTCTTCTTTTTTTTTTCTCTTTGCTGGTAGTTAGATTACCTTGTACTGCCGCAGGCAAATTTTTGTTTTCAAAGCTATGTACTTGAAAAAGATAATGAAATGAACAATCTTTTTGCTTAAAAAGTGTTACATTTACATATCTTATGTATTGCATCGCATCACATCATGTTACACCTCAATGTGAATGGAATTGATCTGTTGTCTGAAAAATCGAGCATTTGTACTGTAATGATCAGATAACCAAATGGCCTCATAGCAAAAAAAAACCCAAGCAACACACTGCTCAAATTGAACGCACAGCCCATACTCTGTTGGGGATTAGTCTGCATACAGCCCCTAACACCACACTCGGTTCATTCTGCACATAGCAAATCCTGAACAAACGGCCCAATCTGACAAGACGGAACACAAAGATGGAACCAGTTGAAGTTGAAGCACGCTCAGATGCCCCAATTTTTTTTCTTCTTCTTTGCCTTTGCACAGATGTAGAGAATGGCACAGCACTCTGAGCATAAACGATTTTCGAAATAAAAAAGGATTTTTAACCGGGGTATCGAGCCTACAACTGAACACAGCGGAAAGGACTCAAACAAAAAGGTACACGACCTAAACACAAGGAGACACGCTCGGAAAAGACCTAAAACAAAAGTTGAGGTGATCAAAATGAAAGACACGACACGCGGACATGTTCAACGAAAGACCTCAAATCTCGAGGAGCCGGTTCCTCCGGGTATATTTCCCACCCTTTCTGATTTGTGATTCTCACATCACTCGGCCCTCAGGCTCGGTTTTTTTTTTCTCTCAAAACCCTTTTTCTTACTTTTCTCTTAACTTACACCTCTCTATTCTTTATTCTCTCATTTTTCGTCCCTCCCCAAGGTGATTGACGAATGAATAGGAAGTTGCGGGTTCATGCCCAACGCCATTAGCTCACAGCTATTTCTTCTGGTGGGTAGAGTGCCCTCCTGGCAAGTATGTTGATGACGGGGGAAAGACAGAACGCCTGACTCAACAGTGCCCCTAGTTCATCATTTTGACCATTTTTTGTTTTGGTTTTCTACTAAAACAGTTTTGATCAAGATGAGAGTCGGATTAACGTACTTGTTCGATCTTTGATTTGAAATCATGCAAGTCAGGCTATGAGCACTGAAAAATTTTCTTTTTGGGTCCAAGAAAATGGTCCAGTTTTCGAAAATGAAATAATTTTCGAGAAAATGGTCAACCTTAGTGAAAATTCTCAAAAACTATTTTTTTGGCAAACGGCCGCCGCCCAACGAGCGCAGAACTCATTCTCGAGATGCACAACCTCGGATCGGAGGCAATGAAAAATTTCCCCTTGTTTGAAGGACGCTGCACGACAAAGGAAAGTTGCCCCTGGTTTGAATGGCGACTCATGGCAACGGAAAGTTGCCCCTTGTCTGGATGATGCCGCAGCATATTGTAAACAGTCCTCACTAGTGATGATCATGACCGAACTTTCTCGGATACGGAGAAGACGAAGATGGTCAAAACCAATATATGGACACAGTCACTTTGAAGGTGTTGAGGGCTGGACTTCAGGACGAAGTTGCCTATGTATCCGGTTGTCACAACCGAACTATCGGATTCAGAGAAGGCAAGGATGATCAAAACCATGACATGGACTGAGAAGCTATGAAAACGTTAAGGGCTGGACTTCAGGATGAAGTTGCCTATGTATCCCAAATGTGGGAATCATGCCTTATGTAGTTCCGGTCAAGGTACACTCGGGTATTTTAACCTTCACTTTTTAGGCTCTAACTTTTGCCAAGGTGCCCGATGCGGGTTTTCGACTTTGCGAGCTTCTTTTCATTTTTCTTTTTTTTTTTCGATTTTTTGTATCTTTTCATTCTCATTTTTTTCCTTTCTTTTTTGATTTTATTTCTTCTCTTTTTTTTTTTTTTTGCATTTTTCTCTTGCTCTAACTTTTGCCTGGGTCGCCCTTCCGGGTTTTCGGCCCAGCGAGCCTCTCAAAGGGTAAAAGTGTAACAAGTCCATGCCAAATGGTTTTTGAAGTTGAAGCCTCTCTCTATCTAGGAGAACGGCTGTTGCAATGATTTGCAGAAGAATCCATCATGGTTGCTCCACGAGCTTCTTCTGGGGAGATCTAATCTTTTTGATTCGGCTTTGGTGCCTCTTGTTCGAGGGCTGCTTCAAAACTGGCCACACGGGCCTCCTCTAACAGTTGACCGTTGAATGTTCCGAATGAGTTCGAGGTTCAAAACAAACAGGTCGAATCTTGAGGCTGAGAGCGATCCTAGGCTGCACAATCTCAAGAGCGATTCCACACAGGTCTTCATAGGGCCGCGCAAAAACATTTATTTTTGAAAGCTTTTAAGAAAGCGACAAATCGCTCGCACCGAAGATAGTGTGGAACGAATCTGGGTCAAGCCAGGGTCCTTCTCAGTACTCGCGCTAACAAGCATGGTTTCATTCATTAAGCGCTTAGCATGCCTCTCTTTCTCTCAATTGATCAAATTTTTGCAAAACTCGAGGAATCCCTTCCTCTTTGTTTTTACTGCGGTGTTAAAGAGGTTTTGAAAAACATAGGTCAATGCAATGATTCTCGAGGCACAGAAGAGTAGGTAGAATGCAGGGCCGTTCCATTCAAAACCTCTGGCACAACTAGCCCAAAACAAACAATAAGCATGGAAACGTGATAGCCGCAACTGTTTCATTCATGTTTCTCGGATGTAACTGGCTCCACAGCAGAGACAGACTCAAAAAGAAAGCAAAAAGGTTAAATACAAAAACGGTGTTCGAGGCAACAACCCCGGAATCACTCGACATCCTATACAACGGGACTGACTCGGTACCACAAGACAGACCCAAAAACAAAAAGACTGACTCAAAGCAAAGAGGCAGACTCGAAAACAAAACAGAGAACTGACTCAAAACCTAAGCCAGAAGCTACAAAACTGCATTTACAAATGCTCAAAAAGCGCGTGCCAGACGCCATATCTGAAATACACCGAGCGCCGCCCGTAGGTGGTCCAACCCCTGATCACATACTCGCAGCATCCTCAAAGTCCAACAGCTCGGTGGTAACAGACTTCGCTGAGGTAGGTGGAAGAATGACCTCATTATCGATCAGATCCTGCACTTCATGGCGAAGGCGGAAACAGTTATTAGTGGCGTGACCGGTCTGTTGGTGGTACACGCAGTACAAAGCAGCATCATGTGTGAGAGGGAGATTCTTCGGGAGAGGCCGAGGTTCAAGGGGTTTGAGGTGCCCCCTTTCGACAAGAATCTGGAGTGCCTTAGACAGAGGCATGTAGAGAGCATGAAAGATCTTGCGCCCTCGGGGCAGGTACTTTGAAGTCTGAGTATTCTTACTAGACGCACTAGGAAAAGGGTCGGCAGACACTGCCTTGGTTTTTTGATCTTTCCCAGGTGCAGGGGCGGGAATAGGAGGAACTGTTCTGGAATGACGGGGCCTATCCCGATTTTCTGACTGACTTGAACTACCCTCAGGTGGAGTGGGGAAAGCATCCTCCACAGTTTTTGCCACAACTGCGGATATCTGTTGCTTGTTCATCCCCTCGGCTTTCAAAGCCTCGACTGCCCGCAGCAGTTGTTTAATGGGATCGGTATCTGCCTTCATTTTGTTCTTGCCTCTGGCCTCATCCTGATCGGGGGTTCAGGTTACTGCATCAGAGCAAAGCCCAGTTGTTGCTGGCACGTCATTGCTGTAGCTGGAGGCAACCTTTGGTTGGCTGAGCTCTATCACAATCCGCCCCAGTAGCGGGGGCTCCTGCGGTGTGAAATTCCCGGCATACGGTACCGCTGGTGGCGAAGTTGACATTCCATAGGCCAGATCGGCCACGGATTTCTGGAGGTCACCAATCATTCCCATCAATTCAAATGTGGTGGGCTCGCGAGCCTGATACAACTGGGGGGTCCAGACTGGGTGTGCGATAGGCGACCTAGGCGGATGTGATACATCAACATTGGTTTCATCTCGCAGGGTGATCCCTTGATCTACCGTAGCTGTCATAACCACAATCTCTTCTGAATTCTGCGTCATCATAAGTCCTGCCTCAGCAAGGGGGAACACTAGCTATTCTGTATCAATTTTCTGGACATTCTGAACTGAAAGGAAAAACAAACAGCATTTCAGCCCAAATAGATCAATCACAGGTGTAGCCGAACAACTGCACTCTATTACTGATCACTATTCCCCAGAATCACTGTCCTCAAAACTGAACTTGATACCCGCGGATAACTGATTTCTCAACAGCACTGATACTGGTGCCCTCGGGCCTAATACTTAATCTTGCAAACTGATATGTACGTTCCTGTAGAGATACACTCTAAAGCACATAGCAGATAAGTGAGAGCCAAAACACCCCTATAGAGGGGTAGGGTTTCCCTGTCCTATTTTGTCAGGAGCTAGGGTTTCACTATGCACGCAGCGGTTTTCAAACAACCTGACATCGGGTAAGCAACCTGTCCTAGCTTGGAATGGTCACTATGGATCCGAATATGCACTAGGTCGAATGGTCGAAAAGGGTGCCCCGGTAAAAATCAGGGTTTGTGTTCCCATACTGTCAGAGCTCATAACCGGTCAGCCTTATGGTCATGCCTTGACAAGACAAGCCTCCGGAAAACCGTTCAGGAATGGCAGATGGCAAACACGGTGTCCTAGGCGCACCAATGCACATGCAATGCAAAGAAACACATAAATGAAATCAAAACAAGATATCACGAGTTCGAGTCAAGCTCTCTAATATCCCCAGCAGAGTCGCCAGAAACTGTAGACGCGCCCATGAGGGACCCCGCTACAATTCAGACTCGATTTGTGTCACGGTTCTTAATCTGAACCAAAGAGTCCAAATCCGGCAAATCGTTTTGAGAAACAGATTTTTGAAAAGAAGTGCCAAACATGGACTGCTTTGCCAGATACAGAGTCGCCACCTAAATATTTTTTAAGGGGGAATTTAGGAAACCCTGACTCGGTGCCAAAGGCCACGCGTCCGTCATCACCAAAGTTGCCTCGGTTCGGGAGCTAGGGTACGATTGGGGAAGGTCAGCTATGAGCACCCCCTCTCGCCCGATCAGAAGATCAGCCTCTACTAACCATGATATCCGTTTTTGAAAACGTTATGTGTCCTTATCCCGATCATTAGCCTAGAATTACTATGTTATGCGCACAACAAACAAGTATAGACTAGATTGCCTATTTTGGGAACAAGCATTGCATATCCATTTGTTTTGGAAAAATGTTTTGGAATTTGCTACTCGCAAGTAGGCTAAAACACGGATTTCAAAGAGCCATTCCAACTCAGGTAATCCAACCTTCACCCACAGGCATTCAAGCAGTTATATCACATAAGCAGCTAGCCTCATGGTAATCATGCTATCACGGCAACACTCACACGCATTCAAGAATGCTAAAGCATAAATGCTTACATCGTACTCCGTGCCAAAACAAAGAACTCGTTAGAAATCAATGCACGATCCAAGTCCATGTTTAAATGTCTAATGCAACGCATACGGAATGTCACTAGAGTAGGCTCGGCTATTCTATGAATGACATGTGAAAATGCACAAGTAGCATGTATTCAAGTTAGATTTAAAATACTAATGCAGTTAGCATGATGCGCCGAGCCCGGTGCATGCAATACTGATGAATGATGCACGCATGCATAGCATAAGGTATGCTAAATTAAACATGTCCTATTACTAACCATCAAAGGAGGTAAGTAAAAGGGAGAAAGAAGTGGGGGTTGGAAGACATGCACACACTCACCCACACTTATTACAAATTCGCCCTCGCTCGGAGGGACCAAAAGAATAATACAACTCAAATAATGAATTAACTAACCTAGCTAATTAATTATTACAGACCAACTAAATTAATTAAACGAATTAATTAATTTAAGAAAGCAAGAAAAAGGGCCACGGGAAGAGGGCTCAATGCACGTGTGCTCGGGTCTTGCTCGGAAGTCCACTGCCATGCGTAGGCTGCCTCTGTTTTCCCTGCTCTGCCCCTCTAAAGACTGTCAAAGTCTCAGGATGTGCTCACTGGATGTTGGGGAATGCCGCCGGCTGGAGGGAATCATCATCGGCTGTGATTTGGTGGTCATCGGCTAAAGATGAATCCATCGGCTACAGATAGATTGCCGGTCGGCACTCTGTGCAGTCGATCGGCAAAAAGTTCCTGTAGAATCTGTTTGACAGCAGCAGAGGACATAGCTTTGCATGGTAATGCAATTCAAGCAATGTATGCACCAACCATATCCCTTATCATGTTTATGACTCAAAGGGACATGGTCCTTGGTTCTCGGACCATCAAGCGTGCATTTCAATGCGTGATAGCCCAAGAGACCAAGTTGTGCATTTTTCATTTCAAATGTAATGCAATGCACATAGTCAAACCAAGGGGCTTCTACCTCTATCATGACTCACTTCAAGAGGTGAGGCAATGCATGCACAATGCAATGCAACCTAGGCATGTGAGCTAAGGATGCAACATGGCAATGCAATGCATTTATGCAAGTATGCAAGCAAATATGCAAGGCAAGCATGCAAACAAGCAAAGGATGGACTTAAGCATGGTTTAGGCAGTCCTCATTAGGCCTAAAACAGTGGCCAAGGTGCTAAAAAATGAAGGACTAATAGGCACACAAACATGCATGCAAATGATCTCCAACACTTCAAGCATTAAAGAGAAATTCTCAAGCACACTCAAGAGGATGCAAACATGGAAATATAGCATGAAAACTAAGCCTTGAAAATCATGCAAGAACATGGTGCCAAACCAACCCAAACAATGCAATCAATGTATGCAAGCAAAGTCCAAGATTCAAAGCAAGCTAAAGGGGTATTGAACCACACTTAACAAGACCAAACATGGCATGAATCCAATGACCCAAAACAGAGTTTTAGCACCTAAAACAAAGCCCAAAAGATTACTTAGATGGCATCTAAATGTCTTGAATTCAAAAGCATGCACAATGACCAAAACATGGAGCATGCAACGCAAGCCTTTGACACATCAAAGGGGCCATGAAATGCAAGCATACAAGCATACTAAGTGGACTGAAATGACATAGAAAATGGTCCCAACCCACTAAATCAAAGCAAGTAATGCATTCTACACACTCACACCCTTAAGGCCAACAAGCCAAAATGCAAAGGGGCTATACAATGCATGCTAAAATCGATCCAAACAACTAAGGACAGACCTTAATCATGGCAAAATAAACATGAAAGCTTCACAAAGCCAACCCTAAAACATGCTAGAACAATGGTTTACAACCTATGGCATGTTAAGGCAACAAAATGGCATTACAAGGCATGTATGCTAAGCAAGCATGGTGTACCAAAGCCAACTAAAAACAGAGGCATATTATGACATAATAAGCACAAAAATCAGCTAAGGCATGGTCAACATGAACCTAAACATGGTGCTCCCTCAAGAGGCCAAAAAATGGTCCTTTTCAAGGACAACAAGGAGAGGGGGTGGCCCTCTCCTTCTCAGGACCTCAAGGCACCATCCCCACCTCTGAAATCCCTCAAGATTTCAGTGGTGAGGAGGTCCAAACTCAATGGTCCCAGAGCTCACACAAAATGGCACAAAAAGGAGCCTTACAAGCCTCAAAAGGGGTTAAACAACCTCAAATCACAAAACACTCTAAACAAACTATTTAGAGGGCCTAAAAACAGAACTTTTTTATGTTATATACTAAACACAAAAACAGTTGTAAGGTAGGCAAAAATACAATGCAAGAAAGGGGTAAAAAGGAGCAAGCTTCCTACCCTTGAAGACCCTCTTCAACAATGGAGCTCCAACAGCTTCTTTAGGTTGAAACCAGCTTCAAAACCTCCAAAACAACCCTCAAGAGGCCTCAGCTCCAAGGGATGGTGTGATGGTGGGTGCTTGTGAGCAAAAGTAAGACAAAACACACACACTAAGCTCAAGAGAGAGAGAGAGAGATATAGGATAGATATATAAATCCTAACCTAAAACCAGAGCTCTCTAACTATGTTTTGTAACCCTAAATCCAAGAGAGGAGACTCTCTCTTATAGAGCTTTCTCTTGTAAAGCTTGTCAAATAAGCTTGTCAAGAGAGAGATCCCTCCATACACGTGTATGGAGGGGAGAAAAGGTGGGTGCCAGCTATCACAGCTGGCACAAAATATCTACCAAAGTAGATGAACAGTGATCGGCCATTCAAAATTGCCATTTTGGCAAAATAAATGGCCGACCGGCAACAAAGAGTGCCGACCGGCAATATACATTGCCGATGGCATAAAATCACTGGCCGGTGGCCTCAAGCCATGGCCGATGATGTGTGGGGATGCCTCACAAGGCATTCCCTGCCCCTCCAAGGCAAAACATGAGTGTTTGGTGCAAAACTAGACACAACACGGTCGAGTCGAGAGGTCCTGAGGCAAGGCGCGCAATCGAGACCCCCTGCAACTCAAGACGAACACAAACAAGGGTAATCACCAACTGTTCCAATGGTGACGTCCAAGTCTTGAGGACGGTCAAAAATGGGGTGTCTACACCTCCCCTTTTGCGCTCTAACTTTTGCCAAGGCCGCCCTTTCCAGGTTTTCAACCTTGCGAGCTCAGGTTTTATTATTTCAAATTTTCTATGCTCTAACTTTTGCCTAGGTCGCCCTTTCGGGTTTTCGGTCTAGCGAGCCACTCAAAGATTGTATTTCTTCAACTTTTCCATGTTGATCGGCTAGGAGAACTCAAGGCCATCGAAATCTATCAGAATGACAGCTCCACCCGACCAGATAGACTTGATGATGTAAGGGGCAGTCTAATTGGGTCGGAACTTGCCCCTAGGGTCGTGGATGGGAGCTCAATTATCTTTGAGCACTAGATCCCCCTCTTTCAAATTTCTGGACTTAACCTTCTTGTTGAAAGTCTTGGCAATTCTTCGTTGATAACCCTGGACGTGATACAATGCTTTCAGCCTTCTTTCATTAAAGAGCATGAGTTCATCGAACCTGCTTTGTTGCCAATCTGCCTCAGCTATCTGACACTCAGCCAACACTCATAACGACAGAACCTCAACTTCGATAGGTAGAACAGCCTCCATCCCATAGACCAAGGAATACGGAGTTGCCCCAGTAGAAGTTCGAATTGAAGTCCGGTAGCCCCAAAGAGCAAATGGCAGCTTATCTAGGCAGTCCCTGTAGGTTTTCGCCATCTTCTGCAGAATGTGTTTGATATTCTTGTTGGCAGCCTCAACAGCTCCGTTGGTTTGTGGCCGATATGTAGATGACTTATGAAAAGCCACGTTGTATTTCTCCAATAAGTCGATCACCTCCTTCTTGAAGTGGGAACCATTATCCGAAATAATCTCATTCGAGACCCCGTAGCGACAAATAATGTTGTTCCTGATGAGCTTAGCGACATGCGATGCCTTCAACACCGCGTAAGATTGGTCCTCAACCCACTTCGTGAAGTAGTCTATCACTACCAGAATATACTCATGCCCGTTGGACCCCTTCGGAGTGACAGCCCAAATTATATCAATCACCCAGACTGAAAAAGGCCATGGCGAAGTCATATTGTACAACTTCGATGGCAAAATGTTCATGCGGTTTGCATGGATCTGACATTTGTGGCATCGCCGGACAAAGCCAATACAATCCTCCTTTATGGTTGACCAGTAATCCCGACATGGGAGAGTGGGTGGTTGCATGGGATACACTACTTGGAGCGCGTCCACCGACACTTCGAGCGGGCATGGTTAGATATACTTGGTTTGAGGAGCATTATAGAGGGGAGGATCCCGAGACTGATGAGGAGGTGGAGCAGTATGCTAGGGGCTTCCTCCTGTTCCTTTTCAATACCACCTTGTTTTCATACAGGTGGAATACCGTGGGTTTATACTTCCTGGGCGCTTTGGTGGTGCTCTAGCGGGTTCATTTCTATGACTGGGGCGTAGCCGACCTTACCACTCTCTATGGATATATGAGCTCGACCTCTCAGATGTGTGGGAGATTGATCGGCAGCTACTAGCGAGCTTGGGAGGTACACAACTTTGTTTCCCCGTTTTCATTATTTTGCTTAGTATTTTCCACTTTCATTTTGTTCAACACTTGTACTTTCTGCGTTCTCTATATCTACCCTTGTGCTGTATGCTTTCTGCTTTGCATTTTCTGTACACCATACGTACTGCACACTACATACCATAAACTGCACGAACAAAATCTAATATCTGCTTTAGACCTGTACTCCTTATGCATTGTACTGCATTCTATTTTCTGCATATTCTATACTCTGTTCATACACTGTACTGATCACATCTTTCTCGCAGCTGTGGGTGTACGCATACTTCCCGACACTTGCTCCAGAGCCTGTGGTGGAGACCCCAGCGACTGTCCCATTTTCTGGCCAACTCCGTTGTAGGACTCGAGAGAGCTTTATGTTCTTCCGATAGTATTTCGACTCGGTCACGTTGCGCGAGGTAATTCTACAATGAGATTATTTCAATTAACCCAATGCACCCACATTATTTATTTGACAACTGATCGTCTTGTTCGTTCTCTTTTCTTAGATCACGTGGCAGCCATGGAATGTAATTACGTTAGGACTACAAGATTAGTACCACACTGCCCAGACTGTCTCTTGCTACCACATCCTTTTCGAGGGCCCGATTTGTCGCGCCTAGTTTTTGAGTGAGCGCTTCGTATGCCAGACCTTAGGATTGCCTGCTCCATTTGTACCAACGACACCTCCACCATCGATGAGGGAGACACACTGGCTGTCCGCCGACCAGGTGATCCAGTTCATGGTAGGACTAGAGACGGATTACTTCCGCACAGAGGCCGACTACGCGACCTTCATTCAGACGCATCTGATGCCACCTTTGTCCGGTGTCGGAGGAGGAGAGGGAGCGAGGGCTCCAGCTACGAGAGGGAGAGGCGGAGCGACCAGATCTCGTAGAGGGAGAGATCCTAAGGGGAGACAGGGGACTATATTGCTAGCACTGCCTACTACTATGACATGCTGAGGGCGGGCTTGAGAGACTTATCAGATCCCCATCTCTCCTCCTCCAGCTAGTCACAAGCTCGTCCGAGTTCGAGGCTCGACCTCGGTATATGCCATACTTTTCATTTCACATATTCATTTCATTTCAATTGATATCCCACAGATTACTAATTATCTCAACACTTTGTAGGTTTCCATTGAGTACACTAGTCAGTCTCTGGCACTGACGGCCTTGGTGATGGGGATGCTGCAGACGAGCATGGACCTGCTCAGTATTTACAATATTCCGATAAGTTCTTTCAAACTACACTTCATGCCACAAAGTCTTTTCTTGACACGTCATCATTTGCACAATTCCACACTACACTGATCTGATACATTTCTCCGATACACCGCTCACGGTACACATACACTGCAAATCATTCACTGTTCACAGCATATTGTTCTTCGCATCTGATACATTTCGATTACTAATACATTTTGATGAATTACCCTTTTTCAGATTCCTTTCCTGATGCCAGGCCTATCAAATGCCTTAGCAAGAGCAGGGGCAGGTCCTTCAGTACCTCCTCGAGCAACAGAGGGAGTGGGACGAGGGACTCCAGCGCACAGCCGTAGCAGAGTTAAGCATGCTCATGCTGGGAGTAGTTCACGGGGGCCTGCCCCAGATGGTGATGAGTCTGACGATGAGGCAGTGAGTCCGCAGTCAGAGTCGTCTCGGGATGGAGATAAGGCTGGGGATGGCTCAGATTCAGACTCTGATGGTGGAGATCCTGGACCTTCATTCAGGAAGAGGACCAGGACGGATTCCCGCACTTGAGGCCACCGGCGCCGATCTATACATTTTGCTGCTTTTTCTTTTTTGCTTTATTTTTCTTTGTACTGGTAGTTTTGCACATTGTACTGCGTTAGGCAGGTTTTGTTTTTGTTTTTTTTTTTTTTCAAAACTATGTACTTTTGCAAAAGAAAATATGATGGAATGAAACAACTGGTTTGTTGAAAAAGTGTTGCATTTGTACACTCTATGCATCGCATAACAATGTAAATGAGATTGAACTTTGTTTTGAAAGCCAAACACTCGAATTGCATTAATTAGGTAGTGAACCGACTAACAACAAAATAACTCGATAAGCAAAACAAAGCCTTAACAAGTTTACAACTCGATAAAGCAAGTTACAACAACTCGATAAATGAAAGGAAGGTGATTACAACTCGATACAAAAATGAAAACTACTACTTCTTAAATGAGACATAACAAAGTCCAACAGGACAAAAACAAGACCTTAAAAGACAGGAATAACAGGACTCCACTGCAGCAAACAACTGGACTTTCACCAAGAAGGTCAGTGAGCATGAGGGAGAGGCTGTTGGCCACAGGGGAAAGCCTGCCGGCCATCAGTGTGCCACTGTCGGCCACTGATGAGCCACTGCCGGCCATCAGTAAGAAAGTGCTGGCCATCGATGGCAAACTCTCTGAAACGTCGACATCTTTCCTCCACTCACTGCCTTATCTTCTATATGAGTTCCAGCGTCGGGATTTTCTTCATTTTAGCTCAGTTTTGCACCAAATAGAAGCATTTCTTGTCCAAAATCTCACAAATTGGATTGCCAAATTGGATGGCTCGAAAAAGATGAATTTTCGGGGCTTCGACATAAATGCACTATTCACGTTGAGTTGCACCCCGCTGCGTTTTCCCTTCCTCCATGAGGATTTCCAAGCTTTAATGGAATCCAAGCGCGATGAAGAAATCTTGCCTCAACTCCAGTTCAGCCACGTCCAAGCCTTAGGACGGATGTGCAGCCTCACTTTGCATAATGCTTGGTCATTGATTCACGATGGAGAGCTGGACATTCCAAGCTTAGTTCGTCGGTTTTCTGATGCCGGTGATCGCGACGACCATCATTGGCAGGGTTATCGGCGACATACGCTTTACTTGTGCATGCTGTCTCGTTTCTTACTTGCCCCAGGCTCCGGTGGGTTTAGCACTCGTTTGATTGAAGTTGCCGAGGGCTTAAAAAAGGGTAAGAGCTGCATCGCCGTGACGCTAGCTGAGACATTGATGGGCTTGCACGCTTTTCATCACCAGGAGACGACTAAATTCGCGGGGAGTCCACTACCACTACAGGTAATGTTTCCCACCCTATCTCACATATGTTGCTCACATCACGCGGCCGTCAGGCTCGGTTTTTCTCTCAAAACCCCTTTTCTCACGTTTTCTCTCAACGTACACCTCTCTATTCTTTAATCTCCCCCCCCCCCATTTTTTTTATCCCTCCCCAGGTATGGTTGATGGACAAATTGAGAGTGGTGGACTCATGCCCGACATATTTAGCTCGCAGCTATTTCTTCCAGCGACGTCTAGTTGATGCCCCGAATGAAGGATGGTGGTATAACTGGATGTGCAATTTGTCTTCTCTCGACATTGTTTGGCGCTGCCCCTGGCTCAATTTACCAGCTATGAGCTACAGCATGACTTGCCAGCCCGGGATTCAGTTGATTGGCCTGACACACTATGTCTTTTACTTTCCGTTCCGGATCCGGCGCCAGTTCAGTCATGATCAGACTTGTCCGGAGGTGGGGATATAGTACACTGCTACATTTCTAGTCCAACGCGCACAGCTAGCTCGGTATGCCGCAGCATGGAGGACGAGAGAGCTTCTAGCCCCCACTCCCACTTTCAGCTGCACTCTCTCTGATGAGTGCATAGATTGGCTCAATGAAGAGGCACAGGTAGGGCCCATTTTGGTATCAGAGGCTTCTACAAGCTTTGGGAGGGGGCGCAGGAACACTTGACTATGCCCCGAATTTATTTGCTTTAACCAGAACTTTCAAGTTTTCTTTATGAATGTAATGAAAAGCAACTTCAGTTTGTATTCAAGAGTAGGAGAACTCTGTATTGAAATCAAAGTAATTGAAGGTCGTGGGTACTGAAAATTTTCCGTTTGGTCCAAAAATGGTCTAAGTTATAAAAAGATTAATTTGAGCAAAATCAACTTTTATTAAAACTTTTCAAAACCATTTTCGATATGGATCAGAACTGGACACGCCTAAGATCTATCACTGAGATGTACAACAGCAGATTCCAGCAACTGGAAAGTTCCCCCTAGTCTAAATAGCACTGTACCGGAGATCATAACCGAGCTCCTGAATGCAGAATACACAAAGATGACCAAACATGATCACAAGGACAAAGTTGATCGGGGAAGTGTTTATGGCTGGACTTCAGGATGAAGTTGCCTACGTATCCCAAAGATGGGAATCAAGCCTTACGTAGTTCAGCTCGGGTTTACTCGTGTATTAACTCTCTCCTTTTACGCTCTAACTTTTGCCAAGGCCGCCCTTTCTGGGTTTTCAACCTTGCGAGCTCAGTTTTTATTATTTCAAATTTTCTGTGCTCTAACTTTTGCCTAGGTCGCCTTTTCGGGTTTTCGGCCTAGCGAGCCACTCAGGGAAAATATTTCTTCAACTTGTCCATGTTGATTGGTTGGGAGAACCCTAGGCCATCTAGGTCCATCAGAACGACAGCTCTACCCGACTAGATAGACTTGATTATGTAAGGACCAGTCCAATTAGGTCTGAACTTGCCCCTAGGGTCGTGGATGGGAGCTCGGTTGTCTTTTAGCACCAAATCTCCTTCTTTCAAATTTCTGGACTTAACCTTCTTGTTGAAAGCCCTAGCAATTCGTCGTTGATAAACCTGAACATGGTACGGTGCTTTCAGCCTTCTTTCATCAAAGGGCATGAGTTCTTCGAACCTGTTTTACTGTCAATCTGCCTCGACTATCTGACACTCAACCAGTACTCGTAATGACAGGACCTCAATTTCAATAGGCAGAACGGCCTCCATCCCATAGACCAAGGAATACGGAGTTGGCCCAGTTGAAGTTTGAATTGAAGTCCGGTAGCTCCACAAAGCAAATGGCAACTTATCTGGCCAGTCCCGGTAGGTTTCCATCATCTTCTGCAGAATGTGCTTGATGTTCTTGTTGGCAGCCTCAACTGGTCCGTTGGTTTGCGGCTGATATGTAGATGACTTATGGAAAGCCACGTTGTACTTCTCCAACAAGTCGATCACTTCCTTCTTGAAGTGGAAACCATTATCTAAAATGATCTTGTTCGGGACCCAGTAGCAACAAATGATGTTGTTCCTGATGAACTTTGTAATGTGCGATGCCTTCAACACCGTATAAGATTGGGCCTCAACCCACTTTGTAAAGTAGTCTATCACGACCAGAATGAACTCATGCCCATTGGACCCCTTCGGAGTGACAGCCCCGATCACATCAATCCCCCAGACTGAAAATGGCCATGGTGAAGTCAGGTTGTACAGCTTCGACGACGGAATGTTCATGCGGTTTGCATGGATCTGACATTTGTGGCATCGCCGGACAAAGCCAATACAATCCTCCTCCATGGTGGACCAGTAGTAACCCTGTCTAAGGATTTTCCAGGCTAGCATCACCCCGTTCATGTGCGCTCCGCACTCTCCTCCATGGACGGCCTCCATCAGGCGCTTTGATTCTTCGGCATCAACACACAACTTATGCATCCCGAGATGACCTCTGTTGTACAGTTTTCCTCCACAGACGATGAACTAAGTAGCCATTCTTCGAATTGCCCTTTGGTGGATACGCCTTTTTTTCCAAGTAGTTCCAGACATCATAATACTAGGGATTCTCATCTTGTACCTCATCTATGGCGGCAATCAGCTCATAGGCCAGTGCAAATTTATGTTCGATGATGATCAGATGCATCCGAGCTCCGAAAAGGATGTCTATCATAGAAGATAGAGTTGCTAATGAATCTGCGAGCCTGTTTTCTTTCTTAACAGATGAGCGAAATTTAGTTTCTTAAACCGAGGAATCAACATGTCCAAGGTCTGGTGGTAGATTCTCATCTTTTCTTCTTTGACTTTCCAATATCCTTTAGCTTAAGATAAAACAAGGTTCGAGTCCCTGATGACATCCAACCGCTTTGCCCCTAGTTCCAGAGCTGCTTCTAGCCCAGCAATACACGCCTCATACTCTGCCTCATTGTTCGATACTTTGAACCAGAGTTTGAATGTTAAAGGTATGCGAGAATTATCGGGCGCTATCAGCATTACCCCTATCCCATACCCCTATTGGTTTGACGCTCCGTCAAAGTACTTCATCCAGAACTCTTCTTTGACATGCAAAATGGCCTCGTTTGGGAACAGATATTCAACTGCTTCATCCCCTTCCACTGGGTGATCGGCTAGGAACTCTGCTACCTCTCTCCCCTTCACTGATTTGCGCGTCACAAACTTCAGATCAAATTCGGAAAGCAAAAGCAACCAACGGGCTAGCCTACCCGTAAGTGCTGGTTTCTTGAAGAGATATTTGATGGGATCTAATCTCGAAACCAGTATTACAGAGTGAGCTAACAGGTAGTGCCACAGGTAGCCCATACCAAGGCCAGACAAGCCTTCTCTAGCGGAGTGTAGTAGGTCTCATAACCCAGCATCTTCTTGCTCAGGTAGTAGATAGCTCTCTCCACTTTGTCCTCAAACTCCTGTGCAAGCATGCAGCCCATTGTAGTTTTAGTCACTGAAAGGTACAAAATCAATAGTTTCCCCAGCTCAGGTGGTGACAACACATGTGGGTTCTGTAAATATTGCTTAATCGGTTCAAAAGCAGCTTGGCATCGGCCATCCTATTGGAACTTCATTTCTTTCTTCCGGAGACCAAAGAGTGGCTCACAAGTCAAGGTTAATTTAGAAATAAACCGTCTTATGAATTGCACTTTACCCAGAAAGCCTCGCATCTCCTTTTCATTCCTCAGTGGTGGCATTTCTAAGATGGCCTTGATTTTGGAAGGGTCGACTTCGATACCTCTCTGTGTAATCAAGAACCCTAGCATTTTTCCTACTGTAACACCAAACGTACACTTCTGAGGATTCAGCCGCAACCGAAATTCTCTGATCCTTTGGAAGAACTTTTGCAAGGCAGTGTAGTGGCCCTCTCTTTCCTTGGACTTGACAATCATGTCGTCCATGTACACCTCAACCTCTTTGTGGATCATGTCATGCAATATCGTTGTCCCAGCCTGTTGATATGTAGCTCCAGCATTCTTCAGCCCAAATGGCATGACCCTGTAACAATAGGTCCCCCACGGGGTGGTGAAAGCAGTCTTCTCTCAGTCTTTGGGTGCCATCAAAATCTAATTGTAGCCTGAAAAGCCATCCATGAATGAAAGTAAAGCATGCCCGGCAGTGAAGTCCACTAATTCATCGATATGCGACAGAGGAAAGTCGTTCTTCGGACTGGCGTTGTTCAAATCCCTGAAGTCCACACATACCCGAATTATGCCGTCCTTTGGCACTAGAACTATGTTGGCCAACCAAGTTAGGTATTCAGATAACAGCAGGAACCTTGCGTCGATTTGCTTGGTGACCTCTTCCTTAATCTTGAGGGCCCAGTTCGAGCAGATCCTTCTGAGTTTCTGCTTAACGGGTCGAGCCTCTAGGTCAAGAGGGATCCGGTGCTGTGCAATCTCAGGATTGATTACAGGTATGTCTTCGTAGGACCACGCGAAAACATCTTTGAAATCTTTTAATAAAGCGACTAAGCGCTCGTGCTCCTCCGAAGACAACGTGGACCTGATCTGGACCAGCCGCGGGTCCTTCTCAGTACCAACATTAATTTGTGTGATTTCATCAACCAAGGGATTTACAAACCTCTCCTGCTCTTGTTCTAGCAAATATTTCAAAACCGGAGGAATTTCTTCCTCATAGTTTTCATCGAAATTTTGAAAGTCCTGATAAATACAATAAATCAAAGGTACAAAAAAGTACTCAAAGGCCACAGCCGTTTCATTCTCATTAATCACTTCCAAGTCGCTTGATTCCTCTGTTACAATAGACTCAAAGGAAAAAGAAAAAGACGACCTAGACAGGACAGCAGCATCCGAGTTATCACCCCCAGGAATACCAGACTCAGACTTAGACGAGCTGGAACATGATTCCGACTCTACAGACTTGGTGGAATTAGATTCCGGCTCACTACCTAACCCGGTGCTGCTCAATAAAAATCCCTCCTCGTACTACCAGACGAAGAAGGGTGCGATGGACGCATCCAAAATGTTTGAAGGTGGGCTCGCAGCTGTTTCATTCCCGATCATAGACACTGAGATGTCATCCCCAAGCACTCATGTACGATCGGAGGATCTGAAAGTAGACAAGCCAGTGCTACCCGCATTTCAATCTTGGTGCTCTCGGAATCCACTTCCTTACACTGCTCAACCTCAGCTGGTGGGTCTGTCTGCATTTCGGCAACATCATCCCCGGACACCTGCAAGTCGAAGAAGATCTCAAAACCCGGCAGGCGCCTCTTCTCGGCATTCAGCCAAGGCTCTGGGAAGTCGCAGAATGGAAAGTCTTCCCCCTCCCAGACAAAGCGTCCGTTCAGGGTGCCTTAGATAGGCCGATGCATTAACTCAAAATGCCTTCCGGTCTATTTAGCTCTGTGTAGACGTCCCCGAACGCCCCGGGAGGATGAGTCCCGTTCTGTTCATTTTGGGCTCGCTACAGTTCAGGACTCTCAAATTGTCACGGTTCATAATCTGAACCAAAGAGTCCAAATCCAGCAAATCGTTTTGGAAAATAGATTTGTAGAAAAGAAGTGCCAAACATAGACTGCTTTGCCAGATATAGAGTCGCCACCTAAATATTTTTTATGGGGGAATTTAGGAAACCCTGACTCGGTGCCAAAGGCCACGTGTCCGTCATCACCAAAGTTGCCTCGGCTCGGGAGCTTGGGTACGATTGGGGAAGGTCAGCTATGAGCACCCCCTCTCGCCCGATCCGAAGATCGGCCTTTACTAACCGTGATATCCGTTTTTGAAAACGTTATGTGTTCTTACTCCGGTTATTAGCCTAGAATTACAATGTTATGCGCACAACAAACAAGTATCGACCAAATCGCCTAAATTGGAACAAAACATTTCATGCTTGTTTTGAAAATGGTTTGCTACTCGCAAGTAGGCTAAAAATGTAGATTTCGCCACCCTCAAGTGGGCTTTGGAAAAGATGATTTTGCCACTATCTAGTGGGCTTGAAACTCACAGTTTTAATGCGTTATCCCAATTTAGTTAATTCAACCTCCATCCACAGGCATTCAAGCAGTTATATCACATAAGCAACTAGCCTCATGGTAATCATGCTATTATGGCAACACTCACACGCATGCGGTATGCTAAAGCATAAATGCTTACCGAGTACTCCAAGCCAGAACAGAAGCTAGTTAGTAATCATGTGCATGAACCTAGTTCATGCTGAGATGGCTAATGCAACACATGCAAGATGCAACTACAATAGGCTCGGTTATCCTAATGATGGCATGTGAAATGCTGCAACTAACAGGTATTCAACTTGAAATTGAAATACAAGTGCAGTTAGTATGATGTACCGAGCCCGGTGCATGTAGGACAAATGTATGGATGCACGCATGCATAGCATAAGGTATGCTAATTTACATATGCCCTAATACTAACCGTCAAAAGCAGGTAAGTAAAACGGAAAAAGAAGTGGGGGATTGGAAGACATGCACACACGCACCCACACTTATTACAAGTTAGCCCTCACTCGGAGGGACCGAAAGAATAATACAATTTAACTAACTAACAAGCTAATTAAATATTACAGACCACCTAATTAATTAAGGAAATTAATTAATCTAATTTAAACAATAAACAGCCTCGGGAAGAGGGTCCAATGCGATGCGTGCTTGGCTCCGCTCGGAAAGTCACTGGCATGCACAAGTTGCCTCTGCTTTGACTGTTCTGCTTCTCTGAAGACTGCACAAGTCCCAAGGTTGCTTCTCTGAGTGTTATGGAGCACAACCAGCCGTGAGGAATAGTCACCGGCCATGTATGATGGTCACCAGCCACAAAATAATCCATCGGCCAACAATGGATGGCCGGTCGGCACTTAAGATGGCCGGCCGGCCAAAACTTCTTGCAAAAAAACTGGTTTGACAGCAGCAGATGACAGAACTTGGCATGGCAATGCATTTCAAGCAATGTATGCACCAACCACATTCCTTATCATATTTATGACTCAAAGGAGGATGGGCCTCGATTCTCGGGCCACCAATCATGCATTTCCATGCATGATGGCCCAAAGAATCAAGTGTGCATGTTGATATGGAATGCAATGCACATAATCAAGCAAATTGAACGCAACCTCTATCATAAGCAATTCAAGAGGCGAAGCATGCATGCCAATGCAATGCAATCCTAAGCATGTCGACTAGTATGCAGCATGGACAATGCTAAGAAGCATACAAGGCATACAATGGTCATGCAAGACATAGGGCATGAGACAATGCAACTAACAAGTATGCAAGGCACAACGTGGGTGTTCGAGCATGTAAGCAAGCATGTGACTTCATTCAATCATGCAACTCCAATCATGCAATAACACACAAATATGCAACAACATACAAGGTGGACATACAACAACATGCAAATGGGTGGGCTTAAACTAACATGGGTAGCTTGGAAGCTTGCCAAAATCAGTGGCCAATACTATGGAAGTGAGCTCCAACACACACACACGCATGCATGCAAATATGGTCCAACACTTAAGCATATGAAGACAACTTGTAAGCACAAAAACATGGACTAATGACATGCAACATAAGCTCTGAAAATCATGTTAAAATGGTGCCAAACCAAGCCAACAAGACAAGCATAAGCATGCAATTAGAGGTCCAAAACTCAAGGCAAGCTAAGGAGGTATTGAACTACCCTTAGCAAAACCAAACATGGCATGAATTAAATGACCAAACACGGAGTTTTAGCATATTAAAACAAAGCCTAAAGACCACTTAGATGGCATCTAAATGACTTAAATTCAAGGGTTTGCACAATGACCAAACATGGAGCATAAGGCACAACCTCATAAGGCATCAAAGAGGCATCAAAGGCAAGCATGCAAGCATGTCATGAGGACTGAAATGATGCTATAAGTGGTGTCAAACCACCGAAATAAATCAAACAATGCATGCTTAACACTTCACACATTTAAAGCCTACAAGCTAAACAATGTAAAGGGGCTATGCAATGCATGCCATGGTCGACCAAAAAAACTAAAGGCAGACCTTAAGCATGGAAAAACAAGTACAAAAACTTCACAAAGCAGGGCCTAAAACATTCTTGAACAAGGGTCAAAGCCCAGATGCATGTTAAGGCTAAATGATGGCATTACAAGACATGTATGCAAAGCATGCAAGGTGTGTCCAAACCAACTCAACACAGTGCTATTTCATGGCGAAATAAGCATAAATATCAGTCAAGGCATGGCCAACATGAACCTAAACATGATGCTCACTAAAGTGGCAAAAATGGCCCTTTTCAAGGACAACAAGGAGAGGGGGTGGCCCTCTCCTTCTTAGGACCTCAAGGTACCATCCTCATCACTGAAATCCCTCAAGATTTTAGTGGTGAGGAGGCCCAAACACAATGGTCCCGGAGCTCAACCGAAATGGCACAAAACAAGGGCCAAACAAGCCTTAAGAGGGTTCAAACAACCCCAAAGCTTAAAACATATTTAGGGCAGATAAAAACAAGACTTTTCTTTGTTATATGTTAAGCTCAAAAACAGTTGCAAGATAGGCAAAAAGACGTTGCAAGAATGGGGAATAAAGGGTGAAGTTCTTACCCTTGATGACCCTATTCACAAACAATGGTCCAGCAGCTTCTCTAAGCTCAAAACCAGCCAAAAACTTCAAGAACAGCCTCTTAGTACCTCAGTAGTTAAAAGAAGGTGTGATGGTGGGTGTTTATGCACAAAAGTAAGACAAAACACACAGAACACAAAAGAGAGGGAGATATAGATATAGGATAGATACACAACTCAAACCCTAAAACTAGAACCCTCTGAAAATATTGTCTAACCTAAAAGAGGGAGAAAAGACCTCCTCTTATAGAGGATTCAATCTTGTAAAGCTTTCAAGGCAAGCTAACAAGAGGGAGATCCCTCCATACACGTGTATGGAGGGGAGAAAAGTGTATGCCAGCTAGCATAAAATATCTGCAAAAGCAGATGAACAGTGGTCGGCCAGCCAAAAATGCAATTTGGCCAAAATAGATGGCCGGTCAACCATCTATAGTGCCAGCCGGCCAAACATTTGGCCGGTGGAAGCAAAACACAGCCGGTGGCCTCAAGGCATGGCCGGGGATGTGTGGGGATGGCTCACAAGCCATTCCCTGCCCCTCCCAAGGCAAAACACAAGTGTTTGGTGCAAAACCAGACACAAAACAGTCGAGTCGAGAGGTCTTGAGGCAAGGCGCATAGCCGAGACCTCCGGGAACTCAAGACGAACACAAACAAGGATGATCACCGGGTGTTCAAGCGGTGACGTCCAAGTCTTGAGGATTGTCAAAAATGGGGTGTCTACAGTTGCCCCTCTTTGACAGAACTCGAAAGTGATAACAATGACGGGAGTGAGTGTCAAAGCCTAGAGACGACCCATTTTTGACAAGGCCGAAGACTTAGACAAACATACAAGCTACAGATAAGGTATGCGCCCGAAGGCGGGGGCAAAATGCAACTGACAATGCAAGAAGCCGAACATAACTTATGATCATGCAAAGAAAACTGTAAGGAAGCATAACATGCAACAGTTTTAAGCAATCAACACAAATCCAACCACATTACAATGCAGAAAGGATGTAAGAGAATCATGTAATTCTCGCTACGTTTCACGCGGAGAATACAATACCTGTCTGGCTCGTCTGGTTGCACCAGCCTCAAATGAACCGTGCATACAATATCGTGCCTGAAAGAGAAAGAAAACTTAACATGTATGATATCATTAGCACCACGCATAACATGCAAAATGAATGCAAAATGAATGCAAAATGATATGCAATATATACAAAACTATGTACAATAATGCAAACGAAAATGCAATGTAATTAAATCATGATCCAATCATGAGTGGTTCAAAACCACACGAATGTCAAATAGATTGATGGAGGTAACAAGTCCGTCTACCATAGAAAAGGTGTCGCAACCCTCATAGCTCGTACACATGCAGAACTATGAGTGATGTAGACGGACGCAAGAACAAGTAATTGGGTGGAATGACATAACTGGGGAATGATCCGCTAACGAAAGAACATGATCCTAATGCAGGATGCAAAAATTACACTACAATGTAATATGTATGATGGATATGGCGCGCGGGCCAAACCAAATCTTGCCTAGGAAAGGCATGGACACAAACAAACCACGTCTAACATAGAACGGTCATACAGAGCTATGAGTGTATAGACGTGAAAAGTATGGGCACATACCAGTCTAAGCTCAACAAGGAAAGGCGCAAACCCTAGATGGAGGTGATGCAATGAATGCATGCAAGCTACAATGCAACATCTACAATATGCAATGGAATGGATATAGTGGATTAAGGCCTACGGCCAAACCATATCTTGCCTAGGAAAGGCATGGACACAAACAAGCCACGTCTAACATAGAACGGTCATACAGAACTATGAGTGTATAGACGTGAAAAGTATGGGCACGTACCAGACCAAACTCAACAAGGAAAGGTGCAAACCCTAGATGGAGGTGATGCAATGAATGCATGCAAGCCACAATGCAACATCTACAATATGCAATGGAATGGATATAGTGGGATGCATGACATATGCAATATATTACAATGAAATGCATGACATATGCATGTTGTTGTTTTTTTTTTTTTTGGTTTTGTTTGAAATGCATGTTGATGCATGCTGATGTAAATGCGTGACAACGCACGTCTTGTGATATGCATGACAATGCAAATAATCTTGAATGTGCGACCACGTGTGTCGCTCGAAATGCTTATGAACTCGAATGCGTGACGACGCGCATCGCTTGAAATGCATGATAATGCATGTGAACTTGAATATGCGACGACGCGAGTCGCTTGAAATACATGTACAATGCAACTTACCAAAAGTAATTCGGGCACGAAAAACACCGAAGGACTTGCACCTTCAGAGGATTTAAGGTCTCCTAGACCGAGCGTATTTAAGGTCTCGCCAGACCATGGCGAATGCATAACAATGCAACCATAATGACATATAACTCAACACGTGTTTGCAAAACAACGTATGTGGGGTAACTTTTGAATCTTAAAAGAGACAAAAGGATACAAAAAGGATACACCTTGCACATATTCGAGTGCCATGCACAGAAGACACGGCCCGAGGTCAAAATGGAAGCCGGTTGAGCTTCAGAAAGGCACTGTCTTGCACTATCTTGAGAAATAAATGCCCCAAACTATACATCTGACCCAAACAAGGTTATAGGAGGCTCACCGGCCATCAGGGGAGGTCACCGGCCATCCACCAGCCATCAAAACATCTCACTGGCCAAAAATGTAGCCGACTGGACAAATGTTGCTGAATCGGGGCAGTTTTGACTTTTCGCCTTGGGTCTTTTAAAATAGGGTTTCAAACCCTATTTTCTTACTTCCCTCTAGCCGAAATTTCATCCCCTCTCTCTCTAGAGCATTTTCCCCTCTTCCCTTCTCCGTTTTCTTGCGTTTCACGCCCGTTTTATCGTTTGATTCACGAAGTTCATCACGTTTCGAACACTTTCATCCGATCGAAACTTCGTTTCGGTGTAGTTTTTTTCGATTTCCACCTCTTGGAGTTTGTTTCTCCCAAGTTTTTCTTGATTTCATCACATTTTCCACATTTCGGCTTTTCCGGCCATTTTCCACCCTCCCGGGGTTGACTTTTTGTTGACCTTTCACATTCTAGCCCTGTTTTCACTTTTCGGGCCATTTCCTCATTTTCTCTAAGATGGCAGACAATATTCCACGGGGCGGGACTCCCCCGAATCACGAGACGGACCCAGAGGCTGAGCTCCTCCCCTTGACCGTCTGCCCGTTCGACCCGGCGACCTACCGGCCGGCGATCCACGTCTTGCCTCCCAACGGACTTTGCCAGTTTCGGAGCTTTGATAGGGCAATGCCTCCAGAGCTTCTCTTGCATGAGCCTACATCTCATCTGTCCTTCGGCGCTTCCGAGGTAACATTCCTTCCTCTGTTTTACTTTCCGCGACGTAGAACACTTAACCGCCAACTGCCATAGCTGATTATATTCTTTAACTGCTTAGCTCAGATAGACTGCTGCACTGTATACTGTAGTTAACTGTGAACACACTTGCAACTGATATCTATTTGAAACTGACACGTGCACACACACTGCATTTGCCCTGAACCACTCAAACACGCTAGCACATCCCATGTTGTAGTTCACTGCGAGCACACCGACATTCGGTACCTATTTGAATCTAAACACGTGCACACACGATATATCTGCACTGAACCACTCAAACACGCTGACACATCACACGTTGTAGTTCACTATAAGCACACCGGCAACCGATAGTTGTTTGAATCTAAAAATACGCACACATGCTATATTTTCCTGAATTTTGAATTCCTTTCAAAACTGGTATATTTAGCATCGCTTCGCAATTGTTTGTTTGAAAACAGGGAGATTCCCATACCGTCCGGGGGTATGGGAACATCGCCGTCCGAGACTGGTATGCTGAGCTACCTGATGCAGTTCGCCACATCGTAGATCAGGCCGGCTTCGGCGCATTCTGTAGAGGACTATCCAGACTTACCACGAGCAGGCCTCTCCTCGCCGCTCTAGCGGAGACGTGGTGGGATACCACCAATTCCTTCCACTTCTCTGCTACGGGAGACATGACGATGACTCCATACAACTTCTCGATGCTCATCGGCATCGGGATAGGGGGTGATCCGATCCCCTTTGATACCGACATGGACGAGTGAGAGGCCGCTCAGACATATTTGCTTGGCGAGGTGCCACTCCTCGCACGTCCCGGCCTCGTCCGATATTCCTGGTTCGAGGTCCAGTTCAAGGTCCAGTTCAAGGTCCAGTCAGCTTTGACCGAGGAGGCTCTGATGACCCAGGAGGCGGTGGAGCAGTACACCTGCAGCTTTCTGATGTTTCTGCTGGGGACGACTATTTTCGCCGACCGGGCGAATACCATGCCCCTCTGCTTGCTCAGCGCTTTAGTGGATGTCACACAGATCCTGCACTATGACTGGGGTGGCGCCGCTCTGGCTACACTTTACAGCTACATGAGCTCAGCTTCCCGTGGTAGCAGACAGTTGCTCGGGGGTTATTGGCGCACTTGGGAGGTACGTTTCCTTTTTTCTTCTTAACATTTCATTTCTGCTTTCTATTATCTGTACTCTGTACTGTACTCTGTACACTGCACACACTGTGGTCTGCTTTACCCTGACTGTATACTGTACACACGGCACACACATACTCTGCTTTACACTGATTGTACACTGCTCACACTGTACACTCTACTCAATACACTGCACACGGCTCTGCTATCTCTATTTTATTCCGTATTCTGCTTTATCTGATAAGCATACTGGTATTTATTCTGCAGTTGTGGGTCTACGCCTACTTTCCGAGACTCGCCCCTGTGCCAGATGCGGAGACCCCTCTCGTTGTTCCATTTTCGTGCCGTTTCGACAGGAGGTGCGTGCGGAGGCCTCGAGAGACGTTTACCTTCTTCCGCCGCTATTTTGACACCATCACTCCCGCAGAGGTATGTTTTACTTGCAGTTCATTTAAGCTTTGCTTTACACTGTATTGTCAATAATAGTAGATAACAATCTGTATTTCATTTTCAGATCACCTGGTAGCCTTGGGCTCCATTGCCAGCCGTGATTCAGGATCGGTTTGCCGGTGCTGAGGAGACCTCGCGTTTCTGGATTTTGCTGGAGGGCCCAGTCTGTCGGGCTTGGTACTTGGGCGAGCGTTTCCTACGCCAGACCCTAGGGTTACCAGAGCAGATAGTCCCGGTTCACCCTCCTGAGCATATGAGGGATACCGAGAGATTCTCCGCCGAGCAGATGGCTGACTACACGATCGGCTGGGATGCGACCCGCTTCAGAGGCATAGGCGACTACAGAGAGTACGTGCAGACGTATGCTATACGGCCTCTGAGCGGCGGCCGTCGATTTGAGGGAGAGAGGCCCGCGGCGCCGGCAGCTAGGGCAGGAGCGAGGGCTGGGGCAGGAGCATCGAGGAGAGCTCGGGTCTGCGGCAGGGGTGGAGTTCAGAAAGGGCGGGGGGGTGGCTGGCCTGCACTGCCCACTTCACTGACATACAGAGGGCAGGGTGGGGCGACCTACCAGATCCCCTTTGCTCCTCCTCCGGCTGACTACGAGTTGGTCGGTTTTCATTACTTGCCTCCGGTATGTATTACTACATTTTATGCATCTTGTATTGGCATTTCATTTCAGTTTATTTGATATTCCGCAGAATAATGATGCATCTGATACTTTTGCAGGCTTCTTCCGAGTATACCCAGCAGTCCTTGGAGCTGAATGCCTCCATGATGGGGATGTTGCAGCGGACTTTCGACCTCATGGCCCTCTATAGTATTCCGGTATGTTTTTCTGATCACGGTCTCAAACCATACACATAAGCCGCTTCACATAATCTGGTGCACAACACAACACTTGATAAGCTGCTCACGGCACTCATACACTGTACTCATACACTGCGTTCTGCACTGATAAACTGCTCGCGGCATTCGCACACTGTACTCATACACTGCATTCTGCACTGATAAACTGCTCACGGCATACTGATGCGTTTGCCTCATATACTTTTCAGCCTCCTTTCCAGATTCCCACTTTGGGAGGTGTTCCAGCCAGGCCTTCTGTTCCTGCCGGAGGAGATGGAGAGGGCAGAGTATTCCCCCGCACCAAGGTGGGGTGCACTCACGTCAGGAGTAGCTCACGGGCTCCAGTCCCTGATGATGATGACGAGGAGTCGGAGGCGGAGGCGGAGGCAGAGTCGTCGTCGGAGGAGACTGGAGACGGCTCGGACTCGGGCTCAGATGACAACGCTGATGATGCTCCTGGACCTTCGTCCAGGAAGAGGACTAGGACGGACTCCCAAGCCTGAGATCCTTTGTCATTGATCCAGATTTTTGCTGTTTTTTTTCTTCTTCTTTTTGTACTTTTTTGTTGGTGGCTAGGGTACCTTGTACTGCCGCAGGTAGATTTTGTTTTCAAAGCTATGTACTTGAAACAGACGGTGAAATGAAACAAACTTTTTATCTAAAAGAAAAGGTGTTGCATTTATACATTTCTATATATTGCGTCGCATTGCATCATGTTATATCTCAAATGAAATTGATCTGTTGTCTAAAAATTGAGCACTTGTATTGCAATAATCAAATGACTAACCAGCCGATAGCAAAAACACACCCCAGCAACCGACTGCTATATTCTGAACACACAACCCATGCTCTGCTGGGGATCAGACTACATACAGCCCGTAACACAACATTCTGTTCATTCTGCACACGGCAAACCCTGAACAAACAGCATAATCTGACAAGACGAACTACGAAGGTGAAACCAGTTGAAGATGAAGCGCACTCAGATGCCCCAAATTTTCCCTTTTCTTCTTTTGCTTCGCATAAATGTGGAGAATGGCACAGCATTCTGAGCATAAATGATTTTAACTTTTGAAATTAAAATAATAAAAAAAGGTTTTCAACCGGGGTACCGAGCCCACAACTGAACACAGCGAGAAAGATTCAACAAAAGGGTACACGACCTGAACACAACGAGACACACTCGGAGAAGACTCAAAACAGAAGTCGAGGTAGACAAATCAAAAGAAAAGGCACGACACACGAACATATTTACGAAAGACCAAAAGACCTCAGATCTCGAGGAGCCATTTCCCCCGGGTATATTTACCACCCTTTCCGATTTGTGATTCTCACAGCACTCGTCCCTCAGGCTCCCCATTTTTTTTTCTTTTCTTTTTTTTTTTTGTTTTTTCTTCAAAACCCTTTTCCTCACTTTTCTCTCGACTTACACCTCTCTATTCTTTATTCTCTCATTTTTCATCCCTCCCCAGGGTGGTTGATAGATGAATAAGAAGTTGTGGGTTCACGCCCAACAGTATCAGCTCGCGGCTATTCCTTCTGGTGACGCCAAGTCGAGGTTCCGGATGGGGAATGAAGTATCTTGACCTACTCCGATTTATGCTTTGTACTTGGCTTGATACCTCGTTGCTTGGAGGTTGTCGAGAGAGCTTTCAGCCCTTTACTAACAGCTTTAGTTGTGCCCTTTCTGGCGAGTATGTTGACGACGGGGAAAGACAGAACACCTGACTCAACTGTGCCCCTAGTTCATCATTTTGACCATTTTTTGTTTTCTTCCTAAAACAGTTTTGACCAAAATGAGAGTCGAATTAACATACTTGTTCACTTTTTGATTCGAAAATCATGAAAGTCCGGCTGTAAGCACTGAAAATTTTCCTTTTTTTTTGGGTCCAAGAGAAAGGTCCGATTTTGGAAAATGAAATAGTTTTCGAGAAAATAGTCAACCTCAGTAAAAACTTTCAAAAATTATTTTTGCAAACGGCCGGTGCTAAACAAGCACGAAACTTACCCTCGAGATGCGCAACCTCGGATCGGAGGCAATGGAAAATTGCCCCTGGCTTGGAAGGGGTGGATGGCAACGGAAAGTTGCCCCTGGTTTAAAAGGTGACTCGTGGCAACTCATGGCAACGGAAAGTTGCCCCTTGTTTGGATGACGCCACAGCATTTGGGAAACAGTCTTCGTCAGTGATGATTGCAAACGAACTCCCAGATGCAGAGAAGACGGAGATGGTCTGGGCCAATATATGGACACAGTTACTTCGAAGGTGTTGGGGGCTGGACTTCGGGATGAAGTTGCCTACGTATCCGGTTGTCACAACCAAACTATCGAATTCGGGGAGGGCAGGCAAGAATAATCAAAACCATTACATGGACTGAGGCGCTATGAGAGCATTGGGGGCTGGACTTCAGGATGAAGTTGCCTATGTATCCCAAACATGGGAATCAAGCCTTACGTAGTTCCGGTTAAGGTACACTCGGGTATTTTAACCTTCACCTTTTAGGCTCTAACTTTTGCCAAGGCGCCCGATGTGGGTTTTCGACCTTGCGAGCTTTTCTTTCCTTTTTCTTTCTTCCCTTTCTTTTTTTTTTCTCTCTTTTGTATATTATTACTATTTTTATTTTTTTTGTATTTTTCTCTTTTTGGTATATTTTTTCTCTTTTTTCTCTCTTTTGTATATTTTTTCTTTTTTTTTTTGTATATATTTTCTTTTGCTCTAACTTTTGCCTAGGTCGCCTTTCCGGGTTTTCGGCCCAGCGAGCCCCTCAAAGGTTAAAAGTGTAACAAGTCCATGCCAAATGGTTTTAGGGTTTTGAAGCCATCTGTATCCAGGAGAGTGGCTGTTGCATTGACTTACTTAAGGACCCATCTTCGGCTCTTCGAGCAAATCGAACATTTTTGTCCCTAGTTTGGAGGGGTGCTTATGTTCTAGCTTTACAGGCTTCTTCTGATGAGATTTGATCTTCTTGATCTGACTTTGGTGCCTCTTGTTCGAGGGCTGCTTCCAATCTGGCCACACAGGCCTCTCTTGATGGTCGATCGTTGAACACTCCGAATTGTGGTTCAAGGCTTTAAAACAAGGGCTCGAGTCTTGAGGCTAAGAGCGATCCTAAGCTGCACAATCTCAAGAGTGATTCCACACAGGTCTTCGCAGGACCGCGCAAAACATTTTGTTTTTGAAAGTTTTTAAAGAAGCGACTAATCGCTTGCGCTGAAGATAGTGTGGAACTAGTCTGGATCAAGCCAGAGTCCTTCTCAGTACTCACGCTGACAAGCACGATTTCAATCATTAAGGGCTTAGCACGCCTCTCTTTCTTTCAATTTCATCAAAGTTTGCAAAACTCGATGAATTCCTTCCTCTTTGTTTTCACCGCAGTGTTCAAAAAGTTTTGAAAACTTAGGTCAATGCAATGATTTTCAGGGCACAAGGGAACAGGTGG
Organism: Camellia sinensis; assembly: GCF_055761805.1. Taxonomy (NCBI): domain Eukaryota; kingdom Viridiplantae; phylum Streptophyta; class Magnoliopsida; order Ericales; family Theaceae; genus Camellia; species Camellia sinensis. The sequence goes on along the minus strand of NC_138962.1, from coordinate 172,446,377 downwards.
AATGTACTGTTGTTCCATTCAAGTCCCCTGGCATAACTAATTCAGAATAGTAGTAGGCATGGAAACATGATAGCCACAGCTGTTTCATTCAGATTCCCTGGTTGCAACTGGCTCCACGACAGAGACAGACTCAAAAGAAAGCAAAAGGGTAATTACAAAACAAAACGGTGTTCGAGGCAACAACTCCAGAATCACCCGACATTCTATACAAAGGGGACTGACTCGCTACAACAAGACAGACCCATAAGCAAAAGGACTGACTCAAGACAATGAGACAGACTCAAAACAAAACAAAAGACTGACTCGACGCCCAAACCAGAATTTACAAAACTAGCATTCGCAGATGCTCCAAAAATGGGTGCCAGACGCCACATCCAAAATACGCTGAGCGCCGCCCACAGGTGGTTCACTTCCTGATTACATATTCGCAGTATCAGTATCCTCAAAATCCAATAACTGGGTAGTAACGGACTTGGCTGAGGTGGGCGAGAGGATAACTTCGTTGTCGATGAAGTCTTGCACCTCATGACGGAGGCGAAAATAATTGTCGGTAGCATGACCGGTTTGCTGGTGGTACGCACAGTACAAGGCAGCATCATGTGTAGTAGGGAGATTCTTTGGAAGAGGCCGAGGCTCCAAGGGTTTAAGATGCCCCCTTTCGGCAAGGATCTAAAGTGCCTTTGACAACGGCATATAGAGAGCGTGAAAGACCTTGCACCCTCAGGGCAGTTACTTTGAAGGTTGAGTATTCTTGCTAGACGCACCAGCGAAAGGGTCGGCAGGTGCCGCCTTGGCTTTCTGATCTTTCCCAGGTGCAGGGTTGGGAGTGGAAGGAACTGTTCTGGCATGACGGGGCCTATCCCAATTTTCTAACTGGCTTGTACTGCCTTCGGTTGGAGTGGAGAAAACATCATCCACAGCCTTAGCTACGACTGCGAATACCTGTTGTTTGCTCATCTCCTCGGCTTTCAAAGCCTCGACTGCCCATAGCAGTTGTTCAATGGGAACGGCATCTGCCTTCATTTTGTTCTTGCCTCTGGCCTCATCCTGATCGAGTGGTTGGGTTGATGTTGATACGTCATTGTTATAGTTGGAGGCCACCTCGGGAGGCCACCTCAGGTTAGCTAAGTTCGATCACAATCCGTCCCAACAGTGGGGGCTCCTGTGATACAAAATTCCCGGCATACGGTGCGGCTGGTGGCGAAGCTGACATTCCGTAAGCGAGATCCGCCCCGGACCTCTGGAGGTCACCTATCATTCCCATCAATTCGAATATAGTGGGCTCATGAGCCTGATACAACTGGAGGGTCCAGACCGGGTGCGTGACAGGCGACCTGGGTGGATGCGGTACATCGACATTGGTCTCGCTTTGCAGAGTGATTCCTTGATCTAATGCGGTCGTCATAACCACAATCTCCTCTGAATTCTACATCATGATAAGTCCGCTGTACTGAACGGTGACTGACGGATTAGATATCTGTCTTGCCTCAGCAAGGGGGAACACTAGCTATTTTGTATCAACTCTCTGAACTGAAAGGAAAAACAAGCAGCGTTTCAACCCAAATGGATCAAACACAGATGTAGTCGAACAACTATACTCTACTGCTGAACATTGTTGCCCGAAATCACTGCCCCCAAAATACTGAATCGGATACCCACAGATATAACTGATTCTCATAAACTGATACTGGTGCCCTCAGGCCTGATACTCAAACTTGCAAACTGATATGTACGTTCCCTGTAGAGATGCACTCTAAAAGCACATAGCAAGTAAAGAGAGCCAAAACACCCCTATGGAGGGGGAGGGTTTCCCTGTCCTATTTTTGTCAGGAGCTAGGGTTTCACTATGCACGCAACAGTTTTCAAACAACCTAGCATCGGGTAAGCAACCTGTCCTAGTTTGGAATAGTCACTATGGATTTCGATATGCACTAGGTCGAATGGTCAAAAAAGGTGCCCCGGTAAAACCGAGGTTTGTGTTCCCATACTGTCAGAGCCCACAACTGGTCAGCCTTATGACGTGCTTCGACAAAGTCAAGCCTCCGGCAAACCGTTCAGGAATGGCAGATGGCAAACACGGTGTCCTAGGCACACCAATGCACATGCAATGCAAAGAGACACATAAATGAAATCAAAACAGGATATCACGAGTTCGAGTCAAGCTCTCTAAATCCCCAGCAGAGTCGCCAGAAACTGTAGACGTCCACGAACGCCCCGGGAGGACGAGTCCCATTCTGTTCGTTTTGGGCTTGCTACAGTTCAGGACTCTCAAATTGTCACGGTTCTTAATCTGAACCAAAGAGTCCAAATCCGGCAAATCGTTTTGGAAAACAGATTTGTAGAAAAGAAGTGCCAAACATGGACTGCTTTGCCAGATACAGAGTCGCCACCTAAATATTTTTTATGGGGAAATTTAGAAAACCTTGACTCGGTGCCAAAGGCCACGTGTCCGTCATCACCAAAGTTGCCTCGGCTCGGGAGCTTGGGTACGATTGGGGAAGGTCAGCTATGAGCACCCCCTCTCGCCCGATCCGAAGATCGGCCTTTACTAACCGTGATATCCGTTTTTGAAAACGTTATGTGTTCTTATTCCGGTTATTACCCTAGAATTACTATGTTATGCGCACAGCAAACAAGTATAGACCAAATCGCCTAAATTGGAACAAAACATTTCATGCTTGTTTTGAAAATGGTTTGCTACTCGCAAGTAGGCTAAAAATGTAGATTTCGCGACCCTCAATTGGGCTTTAGAAAAGATGATTTTGCCACTATCTAGTGGGCTTGAAACTCACAGTTTTAATGCGTTATCCCAATATAGTTAATTCAACCTCCATCCACAAGCATTCAAGCAGTTATATCACATAAGCAGCTAGCCTCATGGTAATCATGCTATTATGGCAACACTCACACGCATGCGGTATGCTAAAGCATAAATGCTTACCGAGTACTCCAAGCCAAAACAGAAGCTAGTTAGTAATCATGTGCATGATCCTAGTTCATGTTGAGATGGCTAATGCAACACATGCAAGATGCAACTACAATAGGCTTGGTTATCCTAATGATGGCATGTGAAATGCTGCAACTAACATGTATTCAACTTGAAATTGAAATACAAGTGCAGTTAGTATGATATACCGAGCCCGGTGCATGTAGGACAAATGTATGGATGCACGCATGCATAGCATAAGGTATGCTAATTTAAATATGCCCTAATACTAACCGTCAAAAGCAGGTAAGTAAAACGGAGGAAGAAGTGGGGGATTGGAAGACATGCACACACGCACCCACACTTATTACAAGTTAGCCCTCACTCGGAGGGACCGAAAGAATAATACAATTTAACTAACTAACAAGCTAATTAAATATTACAGACCACCTAATTAATTAAGCTAATTAATTAATCTAATTTAAGCAATAAACAGCCTCGGGAAGAGGGTCCAATATGATGCGTGCTCGGCTCTGCTCGGAAAGTCACTGGCATGCACAAGTTGTCTTTCCTTTGACTGTTCTGCTTCTCTGAAGACTGCACAAGTCCCAGGGTTGCTTCTCTGAGTGTTGTGGAGCACCACCGGCTGTGAGGAATAGTCACCGGCCATGTATGATGGTCACCGGCCACAAAATAATCCATCGGCCAACAATGGATGGCCGGTCGGCACTTAAGATGGCCGACCGGGCAAAACTTCCTGCAGAAAAACTGGTTTGACAGCAGCAGAGGACAGAACTTGACATGGCAGTGCATTTCAAGCAATGTATGCACCAACCACATTCCTTATCATATTTATGACTCAAAGGAGGATGGGCCTCGATTCTCAGGCCACCAATCACGCATTTCCATGCATGATGGCCCAAAAAATCAAGTGTGCATGTTGATATGGAATGCAATGCACATAATCAAGCAAATTGAACTCAACCTCTATCACAAGCAATTCAAGAGGTGAAGCATGCATGCCAATGCAATGCAATCCTAAGCATGTCGACTAGTATGCAACATGGACAATGCTAAGAAGCATACAAGGCATACAATGGTCATGCAAGAAATAGGGCATGAGACAATGCAACTAACAAGTATGCAAGGCAAAATGTGGGTGTTCGAGCATGTAAGCAAGCATGTAACTTCATTCAATCATGCAACTCCAATCATGCAACAACACACAAATATGCAGCAACATACAAGGTGGACATACAACAACATGCCAATGGGTGGGCTTAAACTAACATGGGTAGCTTGCAAGCTTGCCAAAATCAGTGGCCAATACTATGGAAGTGAGGTCCAACACACACACATGCATGCATGCAAATATGGTCCAACACTTAAGCATATGAAGACAACTTGTAAGCACAAAAACATGGACTAATGACATGCAACAGAAGCTCTGAAAATCATGTTAAAATGGTGCCAAACCAAGCCAACAAGACAAGCATAAGCATGCAATTAGAGGTCCAAAACTCAAGGCAAGCTAAGGAGGTATTGAACTACCCTTAGCAAAACCAAACATGGCATGAATTAAATGACCAAAAACGGAGTTTTAGCATATTAAAACAAAGCCTAATGACCACTTAGATGGCATCTAAGTGACTTAAATTCAAGGGCATGCAAATGACCAAACATGGAGCATAAGGCACAACCTCATAAGGCATCAAAGAGGCATCAAAGGCAAGCATGCAAGCATGTCATGAGGACTGAAATGATGCTATAAGTGGTGTCAAACCACTGAAATAAATCAAACAATGCATGCTTAACACTTCACACATTTAAAGCATAAAAGCTAAACAATGTAAAGGGGCTATGCAATGCATGCCATGGTCGACCAAAACAACTAAAGGCAGAGCTTAAGCATGGAAAAACAAGTACAAAAGCTTCACAAAGCAGGGCCTAAAACATGCTTGAACAAGGGTCAAAGCCTAGATGCATGTTAAGGCTAAATGATGGCATTATAAGACATGTATGCAAAGCATGCAAGGTGTGTCCAAACCAACTCAACACAATGTTATTTCATGGCGAAATCAGCATAAATATTAGTCAAGGCATGGCCAACATGAACCTAAACATGATGCTCACTAAAGAGGCAAAAATGGCTCTTTTCAAGGACAACAAGGAGAGGGGGTGGCCCTCTCCTTCTTAGGACCTCAAGGTACCATCCTCATCACTGAAATCCCTCAAGATTTCAGTGGTGAGGAGGCCCAAACACAATGGTCCCGGAGCTCAACCGAAATGGCACAAAACAAGGGCCAAACAAGCCTTAAGAGGGGTCAAACAACCCCAAAGCTTAAAACACCCTTAAGAAACTATTTAGGGCAGATAAAAACAAGACTTTTCTTTGTTATATGTTAAGCTCAAAAATAGTTGCAAGATAGGGAAAAAGACTATGCAAGAATGGGGAATAAAGGGTGAAGTTCTTACTCTTGATGACCTTCTTCACAAACAATGGTCCAACAGCTTCTCTAAGCTCAAAACCAGCCAAAAACTTCAAGAACAGCCTCTTAGTACTTCAGTAGTTAAAAGAAGGTGTGATGGTGGGTGTTTATGCACAAAAATAAGACAAAACACACACAGAACACAAAAGAGAGGGAGATATAGATATAGGATAGGTACACAACTCAAACCCTAAAACTAGAACCCTCTGAAAATATTGTCTAACCTAAAAGAGGGAGAAAAGACCTCCTCTTATAGAGGATTCAATCTTGTAAAGCTTCCAAGGCAAGCTAACAAGAGGGAGATCCCTCCATACACGTGTATGGAGGGGAGAAAAGTGTATGCCAGCTAGCATAAAATATCTGCAAAAGCAGATGAACAGTGGTCGGCCAGCCAAAAATGCAATTTGGCCAAAATAGATGGCCAGTCGACCATCTATAGTGCCGGCCGGCCAAACATTTGGCCGGTGGAAGCAAAACACAGCCGGTGGCCTCAAGCCATGGCCGGTGATGTGTGGGGATGGCTCACAAGCCATTTCCTGCCCCTCCAAGGCAAAACACAAGTGTTTAGTGCAAAACCAGACACAAAACAGTCGAGTCGAGAGGTCCTGAGACAAGGCGCGTAGCCGAGACCTCTGGGAACTCAAGACGAACACAAACAAGGATGATCACCGGGTGTTCAAGCGGTGACGTCCAAGTCTTGAGGACGGTAAAAAATGGGGTGTCTACACTTTGGCTCTCCCAGCCATCTCATTGCCCTTTCTCACCCAATCCTCTTTGGTAGGCAGATAGCCTAAGCCAAAGGTATGCGGGTTATGCGGCACTTCGGCCGATACAATAATGCCCTTCCGGCCGTTTTTTCCTAGTCCTATCCCAGGGATATGCTGGAGCTTGTTCATGAGGTACACAGACTGTGCGCTGACATACAACCCCTCATCAACAGCCAAAATGTTCTGTATGACCCGAGCCTCGGCTAGGGTAAATCCTGACAGGAACACATCCTCCGTGCCATGCTCGATTTCTAGAACCGGTGTAGACACCTCTGGCGGCGGATGGATTGATGGGTATCCAAAAACAACGGCCACCCCCTTCCCGTGGGGGTATTTCAACATTTGATGCAGGGTGGAAGAGACCGTCTTTACCTGGTGCAGCCACGGCCGCCCTAGGAGTAGATTAAAGATTGCGGGAACGTCCAAGACATGAAAGTCAATATCCTGCTGTCCTGAAACAACCTGAGTCTAAATCTACACTGTCCCCATCACTTCTCTGCTAGTATTGTCGTAGGCCCTTATCACCTGGGCAGTTGGCGCAAAATCCGCGGGTTCAACCCAATTGCGTATGCCGTCCTCGACCGGCACACATTAATGGTAGATCCCGTATCGACAAGAACTACTGGTAACTATTTGTCTTTGCACTCGACAGAGATGTAGAGTGGTTTGTTATGGTTTACGCCCTCGGGCGACAGCTCCTTGTCGGTGAAGGTCAATTTCGGGGAAGCTCCTCCCAAAAAAACTAATCCTACCAGCTACTCAGGCGCAGTGTCTATTGAGAGTTTGGCCTTGTCCATTGCATAAAGGACATCTTGTCGATGAACTCTTGAGGCCATAAGCAGTCCCCAGATGGAGATGTCTGCTTGTATCTTTTTAAGCTGTTTCAGCACAGCCTCCTCTTCAAGTAATTTGTCTTTTTTGCTTCTCCGCCTCCTTGTCTTTTCCGGACGCCTTTGGTTGATCTAAGTGCGGGGGCTTGAAATACTGCCCACTCCTAGTCATGTGGTTGACTTCGCCAACACACCAGGTATCATCCGGCTGGCTTTGCCCCCAGCCTTCATCTGTGTGCGTAAGATATAGGTCGTCATCTTTCCACCACATGCCATCGGCAGCCAACAGACACCTGTCCAGCTCCGTCACAACTATTCCTATGCACGCAACACCTTTCGCTCCTGTGTTCGCAGCATATTCTGTCCCCGCAGGGGCTTTTGCCTTTCTGACCCTCTCAGAATCTTCGATCCTTTCTCGCTCAAACTGCTTCAGTGCAGGCTGCTGTTCAGTGTCTTCGGTTCCCAAACTGCCTGTATGCTGAGCAAAATTCTTAACACTGGTGCTTTCCGGTGGTGTATTTTGTTCCTCGGCCCTTCCGGTCATAGTTGATGTCCCCGTCCCTGACGGACCCCATTTTGGTTGAGGCTGCTCAATAACATCCGACTCGTCGCTGAGCCACCCGATAGTTTCTGTTGACCCTCCTAGATCAAACTAGTTGACAGTAACATCTCGTGAGTCCTGTTCAATGAAGAATTGAAGGTTTTCGATGTCCTCCTCTTGTTCTGCCAGGTCATCCAGCCCCTGATTAAGTCCATCCTCCCGTACTACACAAATCTCTGCCCTCACTGGCAATTCCATATTTGGCCTAACCTGGCCTGTTGACGTAATGTAACCGCTCGATTGTACATGAAGCTTGCAGAACCCTCAGGCTCTGTATCATCAATCTCATCTGCCCCTGCAGTTGACCCAATTCTATCTTCGATAGGCACCACCACCGTCTCAGGTTGGGTTTGGGAGATGTCCAACATGCACAAGTCAGTGCTGTCAGGAATGAACACCTCCAGCTTGGATAGGTGGGAAAGGGTGATATATATGCTCGGGTCATATGGAATGGCCGGGGTTTGGATGAGGTTAATGCGTTTGGGAGGTGGAGCTTTGTTATGTGGTGGGAGAGGGTTGGTTGTGACATTCGGTTTCTCCGGAGGCACGATCACCCTGTTATCAATGAGATATTGAATCTCATGACGCAATCGAAAGCAATGGTCGGTGTCAGGACCATGTTGTTGGTGAAAGGCATAGTACTTGGTTGGGTTATGGAAAGCAGGGAGTCTGTCTGGTAGTGGCTGATCAAAACCCCCAGGGCTTTGGACGGGGGCATGTATAGTGGAGTGAAGGTTGTTTGGCCTCGGGGGGGATACTTGGTTGTTTGTGAGCTACTTTCAGACGTGCCGGTGAATGGTGTAGCTATAAGGATTCTTGGAGTGGTGGTGGTGGTAACCATACCCACATCTGAAGATCTGGCAGCTGCAGCATTGCTTATGCCAGCATTTGTACTGCGGTTGAATGTTCTCTTGGGCTGCTCTCTCTCATGATCAATGAGGCCCTGTTTCATGGCGTCTTCGATCTGCACCCCTATCTCATGTAGATCTGCAAAGGTGGGGAGGAGGAGAATGATCATCTTCTGCATGAGCTTGGACTGAAGGTTGCGCACAACCATCCGAATCTGATCTTTCTCAATAGGCCTGATGGTCATCGTCGAGGCCTTGGCCCTCTACCGGGTCACAAAATCGAAGAAGCTCTCCTTCAACTCTTGCCTAGTTGTCTCGAGATCACGGGTTGTGACCTCGATCTGTGTATTGTAGGAGTATTGAGCTATGAAGGTCTCGGCCATCTCCTCCCAATTCCTCTTGACGGAGTCCTCCAGTTTTGCATACCAAATAGCCGCTACACCCGACGGGGTTTGGCCAAACAGAGAAAGCTTCTGCATTCTGGAAAGGCCCATCGGCCTTAGTATATTCGAAAACAGCCGCAAATGCACCATATGATCACCAGACCCGTCGAAACAGTCTATGTGCGACATTTTAAACCGATCTGGCAGAGTCACATCTGAGTCACTATACCCATCCTCAATATCCGGAATGGATTTCATACCCTGAGACTTCTTGAACAGCTTTTCAAGCTTGCTCACTTTTAGCGCTGTGGGGTCTACCTCGAACTCAAAGGGAGAATCTGGTAGGTTGGTAGGTGCTTTGGATAGCGGGGGTAGGGTTTCGGGTGGAGCCGGCCCTATTGGAATGTCCGTATTTTCTTGGATGTTGGCAGCCTCCCCGAGTATTGGAACTCTTGGTAAGGGAGGAGCCTGGTGTGAAGTGGATGCTCCGGTTTGCTGCTGTAGCCTGGCAATTAACTCTGCCTGTTGGGACATAACCTCGGGTTGGCGTGCGGAAAATTCTGCTTGAAGGGCAGGGTCCTGCTGCATGGCTTGCATACTCTCCTGAAGGTGACGCATCATCTCTTCCATTCCTGCCATATTATCCTGATCCGACTGAACAACCGGTATATCTGACTTTACAGTAGAAACTAAGACCTCAGCCTGACTATTCAAGAACCGCTGATCTGGAAAACTCCATACTGATACACTGTGTCTTCTTGACCTCCGCCCAGCAACCGGGGGTAAAGAAAGAAACACTGCTTGTCCTTCTATCAAATCCCTGGCTCGATTAAGTCTACAACCTCTAACCCAGAGTGCTCGGGGGATATCTTCCTGGTCGGATGCAATGGTGCTAAACTACCTTGCAAAAAGATAAATAAAGCATAATAAGGAAATAATGAACAGAAAAACAGACAGCATAACAGCTTAAATTAACACAACACACAGTTGGCAAACACAAACTGAATGAACTGTTCTCAACCACTGATCACTGTTCCCAAATCACTGCCTCAAATCTAAATCTGATACCCGCAGGTAAAACTGATTCCCAAATACTAATACCTGTAGGCCTGATACCCAAACTTTGCAAATCGATACGTGCATTCCTGTAGAGGCCAACTCTAAAAGCACATAGCAAGCAAGTGAGAGCCAAAACACCCCTATGTTGGGGTAGGGTTTCCCTGTCCTAGTTTCGTCAAGAACTAGGGTTTCACTACGCATACAGCGGTTTCAAACAACCTACATTCGGGTAAGCAACCTGTCCTAGTTTGGAATAGTCACTATGGATTCCGATATGCACTAGGTCGAATGGTCAAAAAGGATGCCCTGGTAAAAACCGAGGTTTGTCTTCCCGTCGTGGCAGAGCCCACAACCGGTCAGCCTTATGGCACGCTTCTCGAAGCGAGCCTCCGGCAAACCGTTCAGGAATAGCATACGGCAAACACGGTGTCCTAGGCGCACCAAAGCAAATGCAATGTAAAGAAACACAAAAGTGCAATAAAAACAACATATCATGAGTTCGAGTCAAGTTCTCTAAAGCCCGAGCAAAGTCGCCAGAAACTGTAGATGCGCCCGAACGTCTCGGCTCCCCGCGCGAATGTCGCGAAAATCTGTTTCGTTCATTAGCTACTACAGTTCGGACTCAATGTCACGATTCTAAATCCAATCTCACAAAGTGCAATGCAAGACCGATAAATCACCAAAGAGTCCAAATCCGGCAAATCATTTTGGAAAACTGATTTTATAAAGAAGTGCCAAACATGGACTGCTTTGCCAGATACGAAGTCGCCACCTAAATGTTTTTGCTTTGGGAAATTTAGGAAACCCTGACTCGTGCCTAAGGACACGTGTCCGTCATCACCAAAGTTGCCTCGGCTTGAGAACTTGGGTACGAGAGAGGAAGGTCATGCAATGAGCACCCCCGCTCGCCCAATCAAAGATCGGCATTTACTAACATGATATCTTGTTTTTTAAAACACATGTGTTCTTATTCCGGTTATTAGCCTATAATTACTATGTGATGCGCACAACACACAAGTATAGACTAGATCGCCTAAGTTAGAACAAAACATTTCATGTTTGTTTGTTTGAAAATGGTTTGAAGGTGCTACTCGCAAGTAGGCTAAGACGTGAATTTGCCACCCTCGAGTGGGCTTAGAAAGCATGATTTTGCCACTCTCAAGTGGGCTTTAAAACTCGCATTCAATGAATTGTTCCAATTCAAGTAATCCAACCTTCACCCACAGGCATTCAGGTAGTTAATCACTTAAGCAGTTAGCCTCACGGCAAGCATGCTAACATGGCAATCAATAACACACATGCAAGGATGCTAAAGCATAAAAGCTTACCTAGTACTCCGGGCCAAAACAATAGCTAGTTAGTAATCAATGCATGATCCTAATTTATGTTAAGATGGCTAATGCAACACATGCAAAATGCAACTAAAAAATAGGCTCGGCTATTCTAATATGGCATATGAGATGCAACTTTGATAACCATGTATTCAAGTAGGAGTTGAAATACAATGCAGTTAGTATGATACGCCGAGCCCGGTGCATGCAATACAGATGAATGGATGCAAACATGCGAGCATAGGAATGCCAATTGAAACATGACCTAAAACTAACCATCGTAAGCGGTTAAGTAAAAGGGAGAAAGACGTGGGGTTGGAAGACATTCACACATGCATGCACATTTATTACAAAATTCGCCCTCTCGACGAAGGGTCCGAATGAAAGCTAAGCCATACTAAGCTAAACTACTCAACTAATCTAATAATCTAATTAGACTAATTATTACACAACACAAATTGAATGACTAGTTACAACTAGTTATTGCAAAACTTTAACTAATTAACAAATGAATTAATTAAATTACAAATTCATGGTAAGTATTAAAATATGTAAACTAGGCTGCCTCAGCTCTGCCTTGAAGAAGTTGAAGATGCATGCTCGGTTCCCGTCCCGAAAAGCTCTCTGGATTCTCTTTAGAGGCTCTGTCTGTAGGGTGTCCTTGAGAACTAGCTGCTGGATCTTACCAAAAACATGCTGAGGAGTGCACCGGTGGCCTGTCGGCCATGAGGAGCTGCTGCCAACCCTTCTGCCAGCCAGAGATGCACACCGCCGACCATCAACAATGCACTGCCGGCCAACAATAAGAGGGGTGCCGGCCACTGGTGTGCTGTGACACCAAGCTGCAGCAGAGCACAAAATAAAGAAAATTGAGGGTCTCCCAAGGGTATGTACACACTATGCCACCCCATATCACCTCAAAACATCAAGGGAGAGGCATAATCAGATCCAAGACCATCAATCACACATCTCGATGTATGATGGCCATCTCGATGCATGATGGCCAAAGATCGAACTTGTGCAAATTTCAATAAATGCATGACAAATAAGACACCAAGACCATCTCCTTACCATAAGGAATCAAAGGAAATGGAGACCAAGGGAGATTGGCTCATTTCATCACTTCAAGTATGAAATGAACCAATCTTCCTCGCGTTCAATACGACGTCCGATTGAACGCAATGCAAAACATGCAAACAATATGACATGCAAACAACATGCTAATCATGGCATGGAATGCACTATCCTAACATGCAAGCAATCATGCACAACATGCTAAGGGCCAAGAATGTCAATGCTAGTGAAGAGGATAACACTATAAGCATACATCACAATGCTCAAACATTCAAGCCAGCCTAAGACAGAGTTACACCATGCCCAAAACAGTGGCAAAACATTTTAAGATAAAGGCTCAAAGAACTATACAAACATGCATGCATATTAGCCCAAGCTTAAGGCACAAAACCCAACTCTCCAAAGGTATTGAAGGAGTGAAATATGGAGTATGATGGCATATGTTCCAGCACTGAAATGTCATGCAAAAGGACTTGGAATCATGCAAACAAACCATGTAATGCATGTTGAAAGGCCTAAAGCATCAAAGCTAGTGAAGTGTATTACACTAAGGGCATGCAAAACAACCCCAAATAGTCCCTATGTAGGCCAAAGCAGTCGAAAAAATGAACTGAGATGATGGCTTGAAAGGCAAGAAAATGAGGCTCATGCAATGGCTCACAAATAGGGCATAAAGGTACAACTCTCAAGAGCACTTAAAGAGTGGAAAACATGGAAGTGCAACAACCCTATATGCTCTTAAATATCATTCTAAATGATGCCAAAACATGCAAATACATCAAGTTAAGCATGCAAGACTCATCAAAACTCAAGGCTAGTCAAAGCTTTTACACTACAAGTATGCATGACAAGCATCATTTGACCAAGAAGCCTCAAAACAGAGCTAAAACATGTTAAAATATGAGTGAAAACTTGTAGGAACATAGCTAAAATATGCTAGAATAATGAGCCAAAACATCATGCATACAAGGCTAATAAGCAAGATTTGCACTACAAGTACATGAGCCACTTAAGAGACAACCAAACCAGCCTAAAACAGAGTTATGGAAGGCCTAAAAACTCACAAAAACAAGCTCACAACATGCCTCAAGAATATAGAGATACATGCTCATTTGATAGGCCAATAACTCAAGCAAACAAAACAAAAAGAGAAGGGATCACCCCCTCTGATTTGAGGCCTCAAAACCACATGCCTACCACTGAAAATCCACTGGATTTCAATTTCTAAAAGGCCAAACAAAGACTAACTCAAAGGCCTTAAGACATGGCACAAAACAATGCCAAACAAGGCACACAAGAGGGTAGAACACCCTTAACACCAAAGATGCCTTAAACAATCATTAAAAGCACTTAAAAACAGAACTTTTTTCAGTTGAAAGCAAGGCCTAAAACAATATGCAAGGATGGCCAAAGTGGTATACAAACAAAAGCTTAAATGGGGAAAACACTCACCCTTGAAACACAACTTCGAAATCAGCAATCTCTGAGGCCAAAAACCAACTTTCAGAGCTCAAACAACACTCCCAAAAACCTCAGCTCAAAGATGGTGGTGCATCACTATTTGTTGTAGTGCAAAAGTGAGAGGAGAATGCACTTTTAAGGCACAAAACAAACACAATATAGAGAGAGAGAGAGAGAGAGAGAATGAGAAATATATAGGGAGAGAAATATGTCTTCTCCAAGAAATGTTAAACCTCTTCTGGGGAGGAGGAGCCTCTCCTTTTATAGAGGCATGCGAAGCAAAGCTTGTTAAACAAGCTTGAAAATGTGTATGGAGGAGGGATGAGTGAAAACCAGCTGGCTCAAAAGATCTGAAGTGAAATCTGCTAAGACAAGGTGTTCTGTCGGCCATCAGTGGTGGCCGGCAATGCTTCATTGATGACCGGTAGGCTTCATCAATGGCAGGCAGGGACAAAACCATGGCCGGCAAGGCCAAAAGGTGTCGGCAGTGCCTCACAAGAAGCATGCAGAAAGGGCCAAAACATGGTCCAAAAATGAGATAGAAAGAATACAGGGTTTGGAAAGCTCAAACCTGTGACGATCTGCCGCGAACTCGAATACTCAACGAGCAATCGAGCTTGTCATTGGATGTACCTTCAAGCATATCCAAGTCTTGAGGATGGTCAAAAATGGGGTGTCTACAGGGTGCGATGGATGCATCAAGAATGCCTGAAGATGGGCCTACAGCCACTTCATCCCCGATCATGGAAACGGAGAAGTTATCCCCCAAGCACTCCGTACGATCTGAGGATCTGAGAGGAGACAAGCCAGTGCTACCCCCATCTCAATTTTTGTGCTCTCGGAATCCTCCTCCTTGCACTACTCAGCCTAAGCTGGTGGGTCTGTCTGCTCTTCGGCAACTTCATCCCCGGACAACTGAAGAGCAAAAAAGATTTCGAAATCGGGCAAACGCCACTTCTCTGAACTCAACCAAGGCTCCGGGAAGCCACAAAATAGGAAGTCTTCCCCCTCACGAACAAAGCGTCCGTTCAGGGTTCCCTGGATAGGCCTGTGCACCAACTCGTAGTGCTTTCCGGTTTGCTTTGCCTTGGCTCTTCTGGCCATCTCTCTTCCTTTCCTCGCCCATCCCTCTTTGGTAGGCAGATAACCTAATCCAAAGGTGTATGGGTTATGCGGCACTTCGGCCGGAGGTTTCTACACCAGTTCTACGGCCAGAGGTTTCTACACCAGTTCTGCAGATTGAGCATTTGTTGTAAGGTAGAAGAGACGACTTTTACCTGGGGCAGCCACGGCCGCCCAAGGAGTGGATTGAAGGTTGCTAGTACATCCAAGACATGGAACTCAATGTCCTGCTGCCCCGGGCCAACCTGATTCCTATTTTGTATAGTCCCCATCACCTCTCGGCTGGTATTATCATAGGCCTGTATTACCTGGACTGTAGGCACGAAATTCGCGAGTTTCAACCCGATAGCGTACGCCTTTCTCGACGGACATACATTGATTGCGGACCCCATGTCGACTAGGACCACCAGTTTCCATTTCTCTCTACACTCCACAGAGATGTAGAGTTGTTTGTTATGATCTGAGCCCTCGGGCGGTAATTCTTTGTCGGTGAAGGTCAAGGTTGAGGAAGCTCTCCCCGGGAAAACCAGCCCTACCAACTGTTCGGGTGTGGTATCAATTGAAAGTTTTGCCTTGTCCATGGCAGAAAGGATAGCTTGTCTGTGAACCCTCGAGGCCATAACCAGTCCCCAGATGGAGATATCTGCTTGGATTTTCTTAAGATGCTTCAACACAACTTCCTCCTCCAGCAGTTTTTCCTTCTGCCTCTCCGCTTCTTTGTCCTTCCCGGACGCCTCCGGGGGGGGGCTTGAAATACCACCCACTCCTGGTCATATGGTCAACCTCCTCAACATACCAGGTGTCATCTAGTTGGTTCGACCCCCAATCCTCGTCAGTGTGGGTAAGACGTAAGTTGTCGTCTTCCCACCACATGCCGTTGGCAACTGACAAACAGCTGTCCAGCTCCGTTGTAACTGTTTCTGTGCTCACGGCACATTCCGTCCCCGTAGGGGCTTTGGCCTTCCTAGCCCTCTCAAGATCTTCGATCTTTTCTTGCTCAAGTCGCTTCGATGCAGGCTCATGGTCAGTGTCTACTGTACTCAAACTACCCGGATCCCGAGAAAAATTCTTCGCACTGGTGCTCTCTGGCGATTTCTCCTGATTCTCGGCCATTCCGGCCACTGCTAATATTCTGGCTTCTAATTGCTCCTGTTCTGGCTGAGACACCTCAACAACATCTGGCTCGTCGCTGAGCCACTCAGTATTTTCTGCTGACCCATACAAGTCGAACTAGTTGATGTTCACATCCCCTGGGTCCTGCTCATTGAAGAACTACAGATTGGCAATATCCTCTTCCAGCTCTACTAGGTCATTGAACCCCTGACCAGGTCCATCCTCCCGAACCACACTAATTTCTACCCCAACTGGAAACTCTACCCTCGGTTTAGCCTGGTTTATTGATGTGATATAATCACTCGGGTTGTACGCAAAGCTCCCAGACCCCTCAGGCTCTGAATCAACATTCCCACCTGCCTCCAAAGTCATCCCAGTTCTATCTTCGGTGGTCACCACCACTGGTTTAGGTTGGGTTTGGGAGGTGCTCAACATGCACAAGTCCGTACTGTTTGGGATGAACAACTCAGGCTTGGATAGGTGGGAGGGTGTGCTATATATGCTTAGGTTATATGGAATGGTCGTGGTTTGGATCAGGTTGATGTGTTTGGGTGGTGAAGCTTGGTTGTGTGGTGGGAGTGGGTTGGTGGTGACATTTGGTTTTTCTAGAGGTGCAATCACCTTGTTGTCAATGAGATCTTGAATCTCATGACACAGTCTATAGGACTGGTCGGTGTCATGACCGTGCTGTTGGTGAAAGGCACAGTATTTAGCCGAGATATGAGAGGAAGGAAGTTTGTCTCGTAATGGCCGCGGCTCTAGGGGCTTCAAATGCCCTTTCTTGATTAGAACCCCTAGAGCTTTGGACAGAGACATGTACAGTGGAGTAAAGGTTCTCTGGCCTCACGGTGGATATCTGGCTGCTTGTGAGCTGGTTCCGAATGCACCGGTGAATGGTGTAGCTATAACTGTTTTTGGAGTGGTGGTGGTGACCATGCCCACATCGGAAGTACTGGCAGCTGCAGCATTACTTGTGCCTGCATTCGAATTGCGTGTAAATGCCCTCTTGGGCTGTTCCCTGTCTTGGTCAATCAGACCCTACTTCAAAGCGTCCTCAATTTGTACTCCAATCTCGTGTAAGTCCGCAAAGGTGGGGAGGGGTAAGATGAGCATTTTCTACATTAGCTTGGGTTGGAGGTTACGCACAACCATCCTTATCTGATCCTTCTCCAGTGGCCGAGTTGTCATCATGGAGGCCTTAGCCCTCCATTGAGTAACAAAATCAGAAAAGCCTTCCTTCAACTCCTGCCTGGTCATTTCAAGATCATGGGTCGTGACCTCAATCTGGGTGTTGTATGAATATTGTGCGATGAAGGCCTCAGTCATTTCCTCCCAGCTCCTTTTCACTGAGTCCTCTAGCTTGGCGTACCAAATGGCTGCAATACCCGACAGGGTCCGGCTGAAGAGTGATAGTTTCTAGAGTCTTGTCAAGCCCATCGGTGCAAAATATCCGAGAACAGCCTCAAATGAACAATAGGGTTACCCGAGCCGTCAAAATGGTCTATGTGGGGCATCTTGAATCTGTCCGGCAATGTTACCGCCGAAATAGTTTAACCAACCTCTATGTCTGAAATGGAGTTGACCCCCTGGGCCCGTTTAAACAACTTTTCAAACTTACTCATCTTCAGAGCGGTTGGGTCCATCTCAGATTTAAACGATGTATCTGTTGAGAAGGTCGGTGTCTTTGAACTCTGCGGTAGAACTGGTGACGGAACTAGTCCTGTTGGGGCGTCTGTATCTTCCTGGATGTTTGCAGTATCCTCGAGTATTGGAACTCTAGGTGGAGGTAGAGGTGGATGCGAAGCAGACGCTCTGGTTTGTTGTGGTTGCTGCTGTTGCAGGAGCCTGGCAATCAGTTCTGCCTGTTGAGCCACAACCTCTGCCTGACGCGCGACAACCTGTGCCTGGCGGGCAGCATCCCGCTGCATGGCTTGCATGGTCTCTTAGAGCTAACGTATCATGTCCTCCATACTTTCCATAAAGTGCTAATCTAACTGAACAGGTATATCTCTCTCTGTGGTAGAAACGGAAACCTCAGCCCGACTACTCACTGGTGGGGTGGACAATGATCGCCGAACCAACGACTGTTGTACCGATACTCTTTGCCTAACTGTCCTCCGTCTTGTAACCAGGGGTAATGAAAAGAACACTGCTTGTCCGTCAACTAGATCCTCGGATCAATGAAGCCTTCTACCTCTAACCCAGAGTGCTTTGGGGGAAACAGCCTCTTCGGAATCAATGATGCTATACTACCTTGCAAAAAGATAAATAAAGCAAAATAAGGAAACAACAAGCAGAAGAACGGACAACATTTTGACTTAAATAAACACAACACACAGCTCATAATCATAAGTTGAAAGAACTGTTCTCAAACATTGATCGCTGCCCCCAAATCACTGCCTTAAATTTGATACCCCCAAATACTGATGTTCTCAGACTGATACTCAGACTTGCAAACTGATACATGCATTCCTGTAGAGACACACTCTAAAAGCACATAGCAAGCAAGTGAGAGCCAAAACACCCCTATGGAGGGGTAGGGTTTCCCTATCCCATCTTGTCAGGAGCTAGGGTTTCACTACGCACGCAGCGATTTTCAAACAACCTACAATCGGGTAAGCAACCTATCCTAGTTTGGAAAGGTCTCTAAGGCTTCCGATATGCAACTAGGTCGAATGGTCAAAAAGGGTGCATCGGTAAAAATCGAGGTTTATATTCCCATCGTGGCAGAGCCCGTAACCGGTCAGCTTTACGACATGCTTTTCCATGCAAGCCTCCAGCAAACCGTTCAGGAATAGCGGACGGCAAACACGGTGTCCAAGGCGCATCAATGCAAATGCAATGCAAAGAAGCACATAAGTGTGAACAAAAAGACATATCACGAGTTCGAGTTAAGTTCTCTAAATTCCCAGTAGAGTCGCCAGAAACTGTAGACCGCCTGAACTCACTCTGCGCGCCCCCCTTTTCAGAGAGGGCGCGAATTGGGTTCATGTTACTACAGTTTGGACTCATATCACGGTTCTGAACCTAATCTCACAAAGTGCAATGTAAGACTGATAAATCACCAAAGGGTCTAAATCTGGAAAATCGTTTTGGAAAATCAATTTTAATTAAGAAGTGCCAAACATGGACTGCCTTGCCAGATTTTAGAGTTGCCACCTAAATATTTTATTTTGAAAAATTTAGGAAACACTGACTCGTGCCTAAGGCCGCGTGTCCGTCATCACCAAAGTTGCCTCAGCTCGGAAACTTGGGTACGAGGGGGGAAGGTCATGAAATGAGCACCCCTGCTCGCCCGATCAAAGGATCAGCCTCTACTAATATGATATGTTGTTTTTATAAACACATGTGTTATTATTCCGGTTATTAATCAAGAATTACTATGTGATGCGCATAGCACACAAGTATAAACTCAATCACAAGGATTGAAACAAAACATCTCATGTTTATTTTTGAAAATGGTTTGAAAGTGCTACTCAAAAGTAGGCTAAAGTGCGGATTTACCACCCTCAAGTGGGCTTAAAACAACATGATTTTGCCACCTCAAGTGGGCTTAAAACTCACATTTGATGAATTGTTCCAATTCAAGTAATAAAGCCTTCACCCACAGGCATTCATGTAGTTAAACACATGTTACAAACCCAATTTAGCTAAATAGCTAATTAAACCCAATTTAGCTAATTAATTGTTACAAACCAAAATGAATTGAATAACCAGCTAATCTAAGCTAATTAAATATTACAACATAGATTAAACTAATTAATTACAAAACATGTAATTCACTACAACTAGCTAGTAAAGTAGTAAAATAGCCTCGCGGGCGAGGAAGGAATGCATGCTCGGTCGCGTCCTCCCGAAAATCCACCGCCTTGCCTCAAGATGCCTCTGTTTGCACACCTTTAGACCTCTGAAAATTGTTCCAAATTCCAGATTGCTTCTTACTAATCTCAAGAACATGCTGAGGGATGATCGGCCAGAGATGGTGGCCATCGGCCAAAGTTGATGGCCATCGGCCACTTCTAATAGCCGATCGGCAGCCTTGGTGGCCGGTCGGCCACTTCTTCCTACAATAGAGAAAAAATAGGGGCATGGTAGTGTATTTGCAAGGGAATGTGTGTACAACCACACTCCTTATCATGTCTCAAGCTCAAAGGAGTGTAGTGCTCGGCTCTTAAGCCACCAATCACGTATTTCGATGCATGATGGCCAAAGAGTCAAGCTTGCACAATGTTGATGAATGCACAAATAACACATAGGACTCGAGAGGCCTCCACCCTATCATGCACAATCAAGGGGGACAGCGACAAAGAAATGAGGCACGTTCCATCACTTCAAGTATGAAACACCCCTCGTTTCTCGTGTTTGGATTAACATCCGATCCAAACACAATGTAATGCAACACACATGCAAACAACATGCTTATCTATCAATGCTAGAGTGGTATGCACAAGGCTCTATCTTGTAAGAAATGCATGCATGACATGTTTAGGAGCTAAGGCATCAAGGCAAGTGAAGTGTATCACACATGAAGCATGTACTATAATGCTCAAATGGTCAAACCTACCTCATGCCACAACAATGGTAGAATCGTGCTAGAAATGAGGCACCAAAAACTACAACAACATATTCATGCATTGGCTAGCAAGCCATACATTAAACACAACTCTCAAACACAATGAAGAAGTGATAAATAAGAGAGTATGGAAGAGATGTACGCACTGAAATCACATATCAAATGATGCTATATCACACAAACAACACAAGCATAGCATGCTAGAGGACTCAAGCATTAAAGCTAGTGAGGTACACAACACTAAGACTATGCAATACTATGCACAAGCACCCAAACTAGTCCCAAAACAGAGCTCATGCATGCCAAAACAGTGGCCAAAACTCAACAAAACTTAGGGACAAAAAGCAAGGAATGCATACTCAACTCATGGCTCGTAAGCAAAACATAAATGCACAACTCCTAAACACAATGAGGGTATGACAAGGTTATATGCTTTGAAATCATATGCCAAATGATGACAAAACATGCGACCATCACAAATATAGCATGCTAAAGTGCCCAAAAACTCAAGACTAGCTAAGGCACTTACACCATAGCCACACAAGGCAAGCCCCAAAGGGCCAAGATCACTCAAAACAGTCCCAAGGCAGGTCAAAACAATGCCAAAACATGCATGGAGTAGAGCTAACACATGTTAGAATGGGAGGCATAAAGCATGACGCATGCAAGGCCAATGAGTGGGATTACACTACACATACCAAAAACAAGCATTAGGTGACTTCACCAACAAAAACCAGAGTTGTAACATGGTAAAATAACACCAAAAACATGCTGAGATGGCATCCCCAAAAGCTTAGGCAAGCATGCATACATATTGGCTCATAAGTGAAGCATAAGGATCAATCCTCAAACACAACAAAGGGATGATAAATGTGAGAATATGGTAGAGGTATATGGTCTAAAATAACATGCCAAATGATGCCATACCATGCAAAAAGCTCAAATATGACATGCTAGAGGTCTCAAAGCTTAAGGCTAGCAAAGCCAAATGCACTATAGCTATGCAAAGCCAAGCATGCATGACCAAGACCACTCAAATCAGACCTAAAGCATGTTAAATTGAAGCAAAAAATGTACTGGAGTAAAGCATACACATGCTAGATCAATAGGCCAAAACACCAAACAAGCTAAGCTAGTGAACAAGCTTGCACTACAAGTGCATAAACCATGCAAGAAGTGACCTTGTCGACCAAAATTAGAGCTAAGGCATGCCAAAATATGAGTAAAAGCCTTTTGGAGTGGAGCCAAAAACATGCTAAAATGGTGGTCCAAAGCATAGAGCATGTTAGGCTAACTAAGAGGATTGCACTACAAGTACATGAAGCATGTAAGAAGCAACCAAACTAACCCAAAATAGAGTTATATCATGTTAGAATAAGGCCTAAAACATGCTAAGATAGAGCCTTATGAAGGTAGAAAAGCATGCAAACAAAACACAAGAGGGGGGGACCACCCCCATCCATTTTGGGTCTCAAAACCCACTTTCCACCACTAAAATTCCTTTGGAATTCAGTAGTTAAAAGGCCAAAACAAGGTGGTTTGAAAGGCCTTAAGAGATAGAATGAAGCAAAGGAAAATAAGCCACCAAAAGGGGTAAACCACCCCTAACTCAAACAAAGCCTCAAACAAACATTTCAGACACTTAAAAACAAGAGTTTTTGCAGTTGAAAGTAAGGCCTAAAAGAGCATGCAAGGATGGCCAAATACTTAAGAAAAACAAGGCTTAAAGAGGGTAAATACTCACCCTTGAAGAACAACTCCAAAACCAGCCACTTCTGAGGCAAAACCAAGCCAAAATCACTCAAATTCAACCTTCAAAAACCTCAGCTCAAGAGTGAAGGTGTTTCACTAGCTGCTTTAGTGCAAAAGTGTTAAGAAAACTCACTTTAAGGCACAAACTAGTATAAATATAGAGAGAGGGGGAGAATTATAGAGAGAGAGGGATATGTTTAGCCTTAATCCAAAATTCTGAACCTCTAGAAGGGGAGAGGAGCCTCCCCTTATATATAATCACAAGCCTCAAGCTTGTTTGACAAGCTAGAAGCTTGTTACAATCCCTCCATATGTATGGAGGATGCCTTCTGTGCCCAACAGCTGGCACAACTGGCACCAAAATATCTGCAAAAGCAAAGAAAAGGGCCTCGGCCAAAAAAAATGGCCGACCGGCCATCAGTGAAGCTGACCGGCCACCACTGATGGCCAATGGAAAGAGGGCACGACCGATGGGCACGGGGCCTGGCCGATGGGTTGTAGGGCTGGCCAACAGGCCACTCTCTTCCCACAGAAACAAAGCCACAAGCTCTTGGTCCAGAACCAAGCACAAAACAGACAAGTTGAGAGGCTCCAAGGCGAGGTGCACAGCCGAGACCTTCAGGAACTCAAAACGAACACGAGCATAGATGATCATCGAGTGTTCAAACAATGACGTCCAAGTCTTGAGGACGGTCAAAACTGGGGTGTCTGCACATTTGTTGCATTAGCCATATCTCGTAGTTAGGAATCATGCATTTTTCTAACTCTTTTGTTTTTATCTTAGCTTAGAATACTAGGTGAGTTTTTAGTGCTTTAGCATAATTGCATGAGTGTGATTATTGCCATGTCTAACATGCTTGCCATGAGGCTAAGTGCTTACTTGTTGAACTGTTTGAGTGCCTATGGATGAAGGCTTCTTGCTTGAATTGGAATGATTGAATAAATGTACATTTAAGCCCACTTTGTTAAGTGGCAAATTCAAACTCTTTTCAAAAAAACAAACATGAAATTGAATTGTTCCAATTTGGGCAAACTAGTCTATACCTTGTGTGCACATATCACATAGTAAATGCTAGCCTAAATAAACCGGAACAAGAGTATATAATGTACATAAAAATCATATCATGATTAGTAGGTGCCGATCTTTCATCGGGCGAGTGGGGATGCTCAATTCATGGCCTTCCCCTCTCGTACCTAAGTTCCCGAGCCGAGACAATCTTGGTGATGACGGACACGTGGCCTTCGGCACAAGTCATGGGTTTCCTGAATTTTTCCAAAATAAAATATTTAGGTGGCGACTCTATATATGGAAAAGCAGTCCAATTTTGACATTTTTGATTGAAAATCAATTTTCCAAACGATTTGTTGGATTTGGACTCTTTAGTGTTTATCAATTTCACATTGCACTTGTGAGATTTGGTTCAGAACCGCGGAAGTCTAAACTGTAGGGCTTTTTTTGAGTTTCCAAAAGGGGGCACGAAAAAGCAGAGCTACACAATTGCAGATGCCATGAATGAATGAGATGCTCTGGTATCTATCAATATGTTGGCCCAAATATTATAGATAAGATAGGTACCTCTCATCATCGATGGCCCCGATGATTTTTCTGAAGCAGTAATAGTGTAAACTCGCCCTCAGGGCCTCTGTTCACCCCAATCACCTCTCAGAGTGTTGGCCAATGGGCCAGACTGTGCTGATATGGCCTCTTGTACTACTCCTGATGTTTATCCAAACAAAACTGACTGGTGGTTCTGCCTCTAACCTTGGCCTCCCTAATAACCCCTAGAATTTTGGGACCCTAACACACTCCCCATCGTGGCTAGTTGTGGACAAAACCTCTTCATGTGCCCTGATTGCCCACAATGGTAACATGCAAGCAACTGGCCCCTTCCATGGGCTTTGTAACGCCCCGATTTTCATACCCAAATGATAATACAATAATCATGGTTCTTTAAAGTAAAACTGAAAGTAAATCTTCACACTTGCAGTACATGATACAAGTAGTCCTCATGCGATAATACATTCACTTCAAATCAAGATAACATAAACAAATAAATACCCTCATGGGTTTACAAGTTTCCACAAATTGGTTATTCAAACCCACACAAATATAGCCCTTAGCTTACAAAACAGAGTCATGCAAAATGAGAGCATTGTACTCCCAACACACACGCTTCCACGCCTTCAGTTAAGGAGAATCACCACATCTTTTCCTGTACAAAAATCTCGTAGGGTGAGTATAAAGCTCAGTAGGAAATCCTTAACAAAGTATATACATTTTATACAAGTCTTAAGAGATAAAATGCATATGCCATGCTATGCCCTTTTTGAAAGAAAAACACATCTTTATCTTTTGTAAGCCATCATGTTCAACGATGTCATGCAATTTCCATTGTTCAAAACTTAACAATTTAACTCAAGAGGCGGTGAATACAACTCTAGTAATCCCTAGGTCGGTGTCTGCAAGTAGACCATACAAGTACTAGCAATTTGTCATTTTTACCGGTATTAATCGGAAGGCTCGACACCTATCCACGTGGGTTTTTCGGTCTTTCACTTGGGACACTCAGGCCAACTTATCAATTTCATCTACACCACCTTTCAAAACTTGCCACCGTATTTAACCCAAAATCATTTCATGAAAACTCGTTTCCCAACATTCTTTTCTTAATGTAAGGTTTTCAAATCAATGTTCAAAGCTCAACATAATCAAATGAATTTATATGCCCATGTAATGATTAAATGCAATGCAACATGTAAGGATCTAAAATTTTTCCATCCGCTCGAGCGGGGGAGTTCACGCTCGAATAGACTTGTGGGGTTTGCAGCAATTTTACAGATGGCCTAAGATTCTGAGAGTTGTGAATCTCCGCTCGAGCGGGGGAGTTGACGCTCAAGCGGACGACTTTGTTGGTCTGTGTGCGCTCGAGCGTGGGAAACGGCGCTCGAGCGTGGAAAGTGATATTGCCCTTGACATTTTTATTAGTGTATTTGGAACCTCCTTATTTTATTTTGTGGTATTGATTGAGATGGTAATATGATGGTAAAGTAAGATTGGACTAAAAACTTTAATTCGAATAATTCGTCTACGATCAGCCGTCACTCTTTTGCCCTTTTCTTTTTTCACACTTTGAATTTGGATGTGAGGTTAGAACCATTGGAAAGCTTAGTTCCGAGGCTTCAATTTGGACACAAGAACGACCTAAAACGGAGTCTGGATGAGAGAGTTATACCTGTTCGAAGTTTTCATATCTGTGTTGGAAGCGGGTATGCTCGAACGTGGAAAGAGACGCTCGAGTGGACCGCGCGAATTCAGCAAGTTTAAAGGGGCTTTTCTAGATCATTCATCACACTTTCCTCTCCTCTCTTCATCCCTCTTGCCCTAGGTCCGAAAACCCTGGGGTTTTGATCTCAAATACGCGCCATTCTTCTAAGTTTTGGCCAAGATCACTCACCAAGAAGTGAAGAAGCTTGAAGATCATCATGTTCTACCGATTAGAATTCGGATTCGTGAAGGATTCTTCTCAAAGCTTGCTCCTTTGCTTGATTCTTGAGGTAGGGGCTCTAGTTCTCTTCAATACTTACATCAATAGATAGATTTGTGGTATTTTCATTATATAAATGTAAAAATTTCCATTTTTGAGCATATAGTGTGTATCATGAAAATTGGGGATTTAGGGTTTGAGATGTTGGGGGTTCAATTGATGGGTTAAGCTGATGGAGTATGACCCTTAGGTGTATAATCAAGGGGAAAATTGGGATTAAAGGTAATGGTGTGAGAAGTTTGAATTTTCATGGAAAACTTAATTTTTCTTGAAAATCCTAGGTTAATTCATGATGATAAATAATGATTTTGCCCAAATTGATAGTAGAATCATGAAATTGATAGGTTGAATTATATATGTACAAGTTTAATTGGAAATTGGAAGTGTTTGAAAATTATGTTCAAAAATATGCGATTGAACCTTGTTATGAGCATTGTAAATCATGTTATAATGAGAAAGGAAATTGGGGGAAAGGATTTGTTGATGATGTGGATGATGTAAACTTGGCTATGAAATGTTGAAATGAGCTTTAAGAATTTACCTCGAACTATATTGAATTATGTTTAGTGGTGTTAAATTGATTATGTTAAAAAGTGTTGATCGGATTGAATTGTGTTGATGATGTTGAGTGGTATTGAATGATGTTGAATCGAATTGTGTTGGACTATGTTGAATTGTATTTACATCTAGTTGAATTGTGTTGAATTGAGTTACGTCGGGTCGTGTTGAGTCTGACTTCGAGTTGAGTTGTGTCAGGTTATGTTGAGTTTGAGTTGAGTTGTGTTATGTTGTGTTGAGTTTGAGTTGAGTTGAAAAAAATAGGTTTTTGGTGCCCACGACTGGCAATTAGGCACATTTAATTCAAAATCACCCCTACATTTGGCACATTTAATTGACACATCCCGTCGTATAGTAGCCGACAAATGTGGGGGTGATTTTGAATTAAATGTGCCTAATTGCCCTGTCTAGGCTTATCGCTGGACGAATGTGGAAAAATATTTTTGGGTGTCCACACAGTCCCGCCGTATAGTAGCCGGCGAAAGTGGAAAATGATTTTTGGGTGTCCACATAGTCCTGCCGTATTGTAGTCGGCAAAAGTGGAAAAACGGATGGTTTTCGAAAATGTTTTGGGTGCCCACGTCCCGCCGTATAGTAGCCGTCTAATGTGGGGGATGGATTTCAAAAGTTGAAAAATGGTTTTGGAAAAATATGGCTTTTGGAAGGAAATGGTTTTGAGAAAATATTTTTTTGGGGGTTCACTTCCCTGCCGTATAGTAGCCGGCAAAAGGTGGATTGTGTTGATGTCATGACCCGAACCCGCTCCTATGGGTTAAGGACATAACCGGCCAGTAATCCTGAGATTACCTACGGCCTCAAACCAAAACAGACATAACTCATGAGAGTAAAGGGGCCAAACGGAAGCAAAAATTTAAAACTTTGTCCATAGAGCCATGCTTATATGCACATCAAACAAACTATACACATATATGTTAACAACCCACGACAAAATACAGTACCATAAAATCCTTTACAGACAGGATCATCCAAACTGAGTCAACCCATATCAAAACTATACACAAATATCCATAAAGTCCTAGCCAACAAGACAAAATATAAATACATAGCAAAATGGCAAGGATGGGTCTCGTGCGTGAGACACAAGGCTGACTCTCCAAAACTCATGTTGTTCCTGGCAGACTTCACTGGGGCTAGGTTTGGACTTCTCTTGGCTCACCTACAAACACATGAATGAGCGTGAGCAACAGCCCAGTGAATAATATCAAATACAGAAATTACATAACAATGTAGAACAACATGTTCCAAACGGCCTTGGGCCCAATTCACATTTCTACTTAACATATATATATATATATATATATATATATCTATACAAAATTTAGATAAAGTGATTGTAGTTCCAACATACTGGCCTTTGGCCCATTCAGGTTTCCATTCTTATCAAAACGGCCTTCGGCCCACTCATTTATGTCGAAACGGCCTTCGACCTATTCATTTCTGTCAAAATTCATTTACGTCAAAACAGCCTTTGGCCCATACATTCGTGTCAAACGGCCTTTGGCCCGCTCATTCATGTCAGAACGACCTTCGATCCATTCATATAGGTCAAAATGACCTTCGGTCCGTTCATTTACATCAAAATGGCCTTCGGTCCATTCATTTACATCAAAACGACCTTCGGTCCATTCATTCGTTCATGTCAGACTTTTGTCCACAATCCCAATTAACAATTCATAAAGTTTATATGGGAATAAACAATTGGACATTGACAAGCTTTCAAACATTGATATTACTCACAGTGATCGGCTTGTGGATTTTCCCTGGAGCTTGACCCTACACATTTCATGAACACAAAAAGGTCACTAACAATTCAATCCGTTCCTTAATTCACATATTCCTCTTTAGGCTTTGTTCTTATCTCATTAACTCATTTACAATGCTTAACACATGCCTAAGAGTGCTTACAAGTGAAAGGGAACGGAAAACAAATCACAGAATGCATGAACAAAAATTCAGAAAACAGGGTCCCCGCTCGAGCGTCAACTTCCCCGCTCGAGCGGACCCTTAAGGCGTGCAAAAGTACTGGTTGCATGAAAAATACGCTCCGGCGTGGAATAGAGCGCTTGAGCGGAAGGCCTGTCTACAAAAACTCCCCGCTCGAGCGGACATCCAACTCTGCAAAAAGTGTTGGGAGCACGATTTGTCCGCTCGAGCGGCCCTTCCCCCGCTCGAGCAAAGTCAAAATTATGGAAATTCCAGGTTGTGTTCTTGAGCTCCAAATCAATTTTCCAGCTACATTACTTGCATGCAATGGCTCAAATCTCAAATATAATCATACTAACATGGCACCAATGCAAGATTATAACATTATGAAGCTCAATCTCTTGATTCATCTACATGCATGTCCCAAAATATGTCAAACCCAACACCAACATAGCAAACTCATGCATTCAAGCTCATATCTTCTCAAATTGTACATGCATGTGATGAATTAGCCACATTCTTAACTTAGATAACACAAATGGTGATCAAAACATGAGTTTATCTCAAATATAATCATACTAACATGGCACCAATGCAAGATTATAACATTATGAAGCTCAATCTCTTGATTCATCTACATGCATGTCCCAAAATATGTCAAACCCAACACCAACATAGCAAACTCATGCATTCAAGTTCATATCTTCTCAAATTGTACATGCATGTGATGAATTAGCCACATTCTTAACTCAGATAACACAAATGGTGATCAAAACATGAGTTTCCTTTAACATTTCACATGGATTATGCACATTTGTGTTCAAACATGCAATTTCAAAGTAAGTCTTTACATGCATGCACATATTAAGCTTCAATTCAACAAATCCAACACAAGCTCATTTCAATCTCACTTTTGATCACCAAATTAGCTTCAACACACAAAATAACAAACTATACTCCAAGAATTACTCACCTAGAAGCTTTGATCTCCTAAGCTCTAGTCAATTCTTGAGCTAAATCTCCAAGATTCCCAAGCTTTAGGCCAAATTTGCACAATTCTCTCCTCTCTCACTCTAACAGCCGGCCTTGCCTCTCTCTAGAGAGTTGATTAGCCCAAATGAAGTTAAAGGAAGGGAATTGAGTGTAACATGCCTTTACATAAATCCCAACTCACAATATAATAATAATAATAATAAAGTAATTTGGCATTATTCATCGATTTAATCTAACCCGAATCAATTTCTAATTAAATTTCACCGTATGCTCTAAAAATTATGCCAATCACGATGGCGTAATCAATTTCGGGCTCTGTGGCCGATAAGGCCCTCAATTTAATTTCCAAAGTTGATTATTCAAACAGATATTCCTACGGTGAACAGATAAAACTTCAAAATCACATATATTCACATAATGGCACATAAAATCATGGCAAACACATAATCATACTCAATTTAAGGACCAATTAGCATACTACGGAACAGGGGTATCACAGTTGAGATATGTGTTGACAAGTGTGTTGAATTAATAATTTTATTAGTGACTTGTGATAAATTTGTGAAATTGCATATTGATATGTGTGATTTGGTTTAGAGAGGAAATGTACATAGACATTATTTGTAATGTATGGGATCCAAAAGTGGGTAAGGGGATTATGGATTGGTGATGGTGAATATGATGAGTTAGTTGTGAAAATTAGGGTAAGTTATGTGTGTTGTTCTGTAAATGAACAAGAGATTGAAGTGAATGAGGCTTATTAACCTTGTGTTATCTTGAAATGAAATGTTAGAGTGTAACTAACGATGTAAATTGAGTATAGGGGAATCATTAGTAAATTACAAAAGGGAATTTGAATTTGAAGTAATGGAGTCCTAATTAAACATAATGAGTAGAAAGGAAGAATGAAAGACAAAGAGGAATATGAAAAATGGAAATTAAATGGGAAATATTTTGGGAATTGGTTAATAACTTTTAAATGATGTTGTTTCTTAAATATGGTCGTTTCACAAGGATCGATGGTTTTTCTAACGTTAAGGAATGATTTCTAATGGCTGAAGGTTTTCTTAAAAATGTTTAAATAGTTTTTAAGAAATTGGCACTCTACCTATGATATTTTGAAATTATAAAATGTCACCCTACTATATGGTATCACCCTGCATGCATGATCATTTCTATCTGTGTGTTTGCTATTGACTTAGAACTATGAGACTCCTACTGGGCATCCGTGCTCACCCCTGTTGTTTTTATCTTTTTGCAGGAAGAAAGTGTGGATTCTGTGATTGAAGAATTAAGAAGTCCATGTGTCTTTGTATGTAATTTCATTGTAGATATAATGGATCTTGTATTTGTATTTTATTTATTAGTAGCTTCTCAGTAAGAGATTGACATGTAATGTTATCATTGTAGTACTCATTGAGAGAGAGAACATGTATTATTTTTCTATTAGTCAACTGTAATGGATATTTGTATATGTATATATATATATATATATATATATAATGGACCTAAATTAAAGGATTTGGTAATGTTTCCAAGTAATTAAATTTGGGGCATGACACAACATTTCTTCCTTTTTCAATTTTTCCACACAATATCAAAATTCTCATTTCTTATTTCAATGTAATTTCACAAGATGAATATATAAATATAATCCAATTCATCCAAGGACTAACATTTTCCACTTTTTGAGTATTCTCAACAATTTAGTCATTTCAAGACTATAACAACATTTTTGAACAACAATTTCCAAAACTTCAACAATTCTCATATTCCATGAAACTCATCATATATGTGTATATAAATAAATAATTTTCAAACATCCAGTTATTTTGGCACAGAAAATAAATATAAAATCTTGCAAGGATTTTCAACATCTCTTAAATTTTTTTTTAGGTTTTTCCGCCAAAACCATTCATCTTCAATTATTTGAGAAAATTTCACCAAAACCTCTTTCTTTAATCAACATCGCCCAAAACCCTCAATTTCTAATTTTAATAGGATCAAGAAAGTAAACCCACTTTCAAAAATCACTCATCTTCTTTAATCAAAAATCAATTTCCAAAACTAATCAAAGGATGATTTCAAAAATCATCTAGATCTTGCAAAAACATATATATAACTTAAAGACAATTCCTACCTCAAGCTTAGAAGAGAAGATGAGCAAACCAAGGTTGAAACTCCTAAGATGTCGAAACCAACTTCTACTTGGATCAAAACAAAGCTCTTGACAAGATTTAAACTTAATCTCCAAGGAGCAAGGCAAAGAGATGCTTCCAAGTGAGTAGATCTAAAGATCTTTGAGCAAAAAGTGATTTTGGAGAGGAAGAGAGTGACTCACGGCTTGGAGAGGGAAAAATAGTAGAAAAAGTAAACAAAAGATTAAGTAAGGGACCTATTTATAGTGCTAGGTCAAAGTAAAATGAAGTTCCAAAGTCAACCCAAAAGGTCAAGTCAGAATCCCCAAAAAGTAGGCCCAAAATCGGACTGAATTTGGGAAAAACAAGTCTACAGGGGTCGACCCTTGCAACATAGGCGTCGACCCTATGAAGAAAGTTGGAACATTTATGTTTGACAGCATAAAAGGGGGTCGACCCCCCCCCCAGATTAGGGTCGACACCATTATGTTTGACAGCATGCAACGGGGTCAACCCCCCCACCCCCCGCCCCACCCCAAGAATGGGGTCGACACCAAATTTCAGCAAGCAATTTTAGAAAACAAAGGGTCGACCCCCTCCACCCCCCCCCCCGGTTTGGGGTCGACCCTAGAACATGATTTTTAAGTTCCCAAACAACTTTTCAACGTAAAAAGCGCGAACGAGAAATCCCAACAAGTTTAAATCAATTTATACTCCACCAAAACTAACACTAAAGATTCCCAAAATAAAATAAAGGATTCAAATACACTTCCCAAAAGCTTTGAAGGACACAAGTGCTACAGGCTTGGCTTTGAGAACGTGCTTGTTGTTGATGATCAAGATTCTGTTTGTACTCTGATGCTTTGTAACCTTGTTGGCCACATTTGAAACAAGTAATACGGTTAGGACCCGTACTCCCTGAACTCCTCATTGAAACGGACCCCAATGACTTGGCCTGTTGAGGGCATGGATTGAAAAAAAAAAAAAAAAAAAACAGAACTCCTTGACTTCTTAGAAGATTCAGTGTCACTCTTAGATTTGGTATAACTCAGTCACTTATGCTTCTGTCTCGCTTCCTTGGCCTGTAGCATAATTCCTCTATAAGTTGTGGCCTCCACCAACCTATCGTTCTCTCTATACATATTGCCCATCATTTTCATCAAAATCTTGGGCCTTAATCTTTTCTCAAATTCTAAGCACCAACGCTCCTCGGTCGCTACAGGCTTGGGTGCAAAATGGGCCAAGCTAGTAAAAGTGGCCTCAAATTCTGTCATTGGGGTGTCCAACTGTCTAAGTTTCTCGAATTGCTTCCTTAATCTCTCCTTAGCCGTGGAAGGAAAAAACTTCCCCTGGAAGGCATGGGTGAAGGCCTCCCAAGTATGCTTTACTCTATGCTTAAAAGATTTCTACCATTGACCGGCCTCCCCTTTAGCTGGTAGGCCACCAGCGCTACTCGGAGTTCTCTATCATGAATATCTAGGATTTCGAAGGACTTAATATTTGCTCTAACCATTCTTCTACTTTCATAGGGTCGAGTCATCCACTAAATTCGATAGGGTTGGAATGGAAGAATTCCTTCTGGAAGAAGGAGGTTCGAGTTTTCCCCTCAATCATCCTCGCTGCTTGCTCGGCTCGGAGTATTTCCATGGACTCACAGAGATCCCCGGCCATCTCTCGGGCTAATGCTCCCATTGCATCCAGGGCTGGATGAACGGTCGCATCATTTTGTCCCACTTCATTTTCTTGAGGAGGAATATCTTACTGAGTCGAAATATCCTAGCTACCGGCCTACCACGGCCTCTACGACGGCCTCTACCACATCCAAACATCCTATAAAGGTAAGGAGGAAAAAGAATTAACTCACAATCCGTATACCATATGTCAACCCACACTTCACACACAAGTTAAACACGCACCTATACATACACCTATACCATATAAAGCTAGCCACATAATCACATAAACACATAGAGCACACGCGAGTTACTCTCCCAAGATTCTGACTAGTCCTATGGCACTCAAGGACCTCCTAGTGGAAAAAGCAATGATAAGGTGCCTTTCCAAAAGGATTATGATGACTGCAATAGGCATAAGTCACATCCTAAGAGTTTAACTCCATATCGACATAATCACAATAACAGACAAAACATACAAGCTAAGTCAACGTCCCTTCCTAGTGTAATGACTCTACACGGCAAGGTCGCTTCGCACGAGCTCCAGGTATTCAAATCCAGTTAGCTCTGATATCAATTTGTAACTCCCTGAGAGAAAACTCCCAAGCTCGGTTCCCTTATTATATTCTGTATAAATACAAACAGAAGCAAAAAAAAAAACAAAACAAAAAAAACAAAAGCAAAAAACAAAAACAAAAACAATAATAGTAGTATTACAATTCATCAACTCTTTTTCCCTATTGAACAATTCTTGAGAATTACATCACTTTTTGCTTACATCCATATTTAAGAACAAAAAAAAAAAACAATTCAATAGGTAAGAAGTTATATAAAAGACAAAAGTATAAAAGTAACTACATTCTATTATGAAGTATTTGTGATTCACAAAATGAAATCCTTTATATGTACACCACAAAAACCAAGACTTCAACACAAAACATCAAACGTGAGAACATTCATGCTTCATCCAATTTTCTTTCCAAAGTAATTCACTTAGGTGGCTCATCGACTTCATTTCCTAAAAATGATTAGCTTTGGGGTGAACAAAAAGCTCAATAGGTAGTAAATTTAACAGATTATATAATTAATTGAAAAACACATGATCATGCAATGTAAATATTGGGATACTTGTAATATATATATATATATATATGAGTATGAAATATGCAATGCATGAAGTTTGATCAATGTTTCTAGGGTAAACATGGGCGGTAAATACATTATGACATCCTAAGTGAGAGCCACAAACTCAAATTACATATATATATATATATATATAGAAAATAGTCTCACAGACTCCAGAAACGGCATGGCGATGGGCACCCAAAACCTTTTTCCCTTCCACATTTGTCGACTTTATAAACGGCAAGGACGTGGACACCCAAAAATCATGTTTTTCCGCATTTGCCGACTCTAAAAACGGTGGCCTCGTGGACACCCAAAAATGCTTTCCCACATTCGTCTAGCGATATGCGCATACAGGGCAATTGGGCACATTGACTCCCCGAGTAGGTACCAATTACATTACACAACTCAAACAAAACCCAACTCACTATCCGGACTCATAGACTATTTACCCCCTTTCAATACTTTCAACTATTCACACAAATGTAGTACAATAGGAGAAATGTAATAATGCACGTGACGCATGAATTTGAAATTATCATTTTCCCTAGGATGATTTCAATAAAGATTCTTCAATTAACCACCATTCCATCACAAAGTTTTATATAGAAAAAGTTTTAGAGTCTTATGTTCTAACATCAAAGTCAAGCAACCCACTCAACTTCAAATTCAAAAGACTAATTAAGAAAAACCCCTCTTTATTGAACAATTTGAAAACTTGGGTTTATAAAAAATTTAGAGGTTTTGCCTCTTTCATAAATTAGAGCCAAATTCTCATCCTCAAGAATAATGATTGTTAATAATATATACATAAACCCTTCTATAATGGTGAAGTATAGCCCATTTTTCTTCCAATGCATTCACAAAGATGTGCTTTCATATTAGCCATATTAACTTGTGAGAGCACTTTGGTGTTAGCAGGGTTTTGGTTTTCACCAAAATTCCGTGCCATTCCAAAAACAGAAATCTGTGTGACCATTTCTTGGTTGACTAAAACATTATTAGACTTTACATCCCTATGTATGATTTTAAGCCTCGAGTCTTTGTGCAAATGAAGTAGTCATCGAGCAATGCCATGAATAACGTTAAAGCGTATATCCCAATGAAATTGTACATGCTTCTATGAATCTGAAATTGTACAAGAAAGTAAAGCTGCGCACGCAATGTTTTGTTTATTTTCTTACCTACATTGGGCTGTAAGTAAAGTCAATAGATGAAAAGTACAAAAACAAACCAAAATAGGAAGAGATCAAGGCTTTTGTTAGGCATGTATTCATATATGAAAACAATTTATTATCCCTATATGCCACGACCCAATAGCCTGACAACGTTCAATCTGTAAGATAGGTTACAGTTTTGTTAAACTTACTGTTTTGTAAATTTACCCTTTTGTGTTCTATTGCTTCTTTGACGCCGAATATCATAGCAACTAGTAAGAAGACCTAAGAGTATTGCACCATCGTTATAGCACCGATAACTAGCACAGCCACCATAATCTTCTTCCTTTGCCCTGTTTGTTTAGGAAAAAAACATTTGTTTCCTATTTCAGTATTATGCACACTGGTCTATTAAAAGAAAAACAATTTGGCAAAAATAAAATTGTTTGGCAAATTGTTGTAATGATAGAAAACAACCATTTGAGGAAACACTTTAAAGTTGTTTATGAAATTTTAGAAAACTATTTGTGACCAAAATGTAGAAGATGACATTTACAGTTTACCAGTTTTGACTACCTAAACTTCAAAAGGGGGTTCAAT
The DNA here is from genome assembly GCF_055761805.1 of Camellia sinensis. Taxonomy (NCBI): domain Eukaryota; kingdom Viridiplantae; phylum Streptophyta; class Magnoliopsida; order Ericales; family Theaceae; genus Camellia; species Camellia sinensis. The sequence continues at coordinate 172,410,315 of NC_138962.1, read as the reverse complement.
AAAATGAACTAGCTTGTCGATAGGACGCACGGTACGAGATTTAGACCCAAAAAAAAAATGTGAAGAAAAAAAGCGAAAACAGGCCGTTTGGGGGAAAAAATTGAAAACACCCAAATAACCCTAAGATCATCATGGTCATGTAGGACTAGATTAAATAAATTTGTGAGAGCAAGGGGCATGTCGATAGGATGCACGGTTAGATATGAAGGCAACAAAATGTTATGAAAAAAAGGCAAAAAGGGGCTGTTTGGAGGCAAAAAAAGGAAGCAACCTCGAAACACCCCTAAGATCATAATGGTCACCTCGTCCTAGATTTAAGAAACTTGTGAAAGAAAGCGGTGCATCAATAGAATGCATGGTTAGAGATTTAGACAAAAAAAAAATTGTGAGGAAAAAAGGCGAAAAGGGCCATTTGCGGAAAAAATTGGAAACAACCTCGAGATCATCACGGTCATCTAGGACTAGATTAAATAAATTTGTGAGAGAAAGCAGCGTGTTGATAGGATGCATGGTTAGATATTTATACTAGAAAATGTTATGGAAAAAGATGAAAACAGGACGTTTGGGAGCAAAAATTGGAAACAACCTCAAAACAGCCCCGAGATCATATTGGTCACCTCCGTCAAGATTATAGAAATTTGTGAGAGCAAGGAGTGCGTCAATAGGATGCACGATTAGAGATTTAGGAAAAAAATTGTGAGGAAAAAAGGCGAAAACAAGCCGTTTGGGGAAAAAAATTGGAAACAGCCCCTAAATAGCCCCGAGATCATCACAGTCACCTAGGAATAGATTAAATAAATTTGTGAGAGCAAGTGGCGTATTGATAGGACGCACGGTTAGATATTTCGACAACAAAATGCTATGGAAAAATGAGAAAACAGCCCGTTTGGGGGCAAAAATTAGAAACAGCCTCGAAATAGCCCCGAGATGATAATGGTCACCTCAACCTAGATTAAAGAAACTTGTGAGAATAAGCAGCATATGAATAGGATGCACGGTTAGATATTTAGACAAAAAAAATGTGATGAAAAAAGGCTGAGAATGGGCCATTTGGGGACAACAATTGGAAATAGCCTCAAAACTGCCCCAACATCAAAACCGTCACCTCGGCCTAGATTAAACAAAGTTGTAAGAGCAAGCGGTGCGTCGATCGGATGCATAGTTAGAGATTTATGCAAGAAATTGTCCATGTTATTGCAAAAAATATGCTTAGTTGGAGGCAAAAAAGGACATACCATGAGTAAACCTCTAAAGTAATAGACTTTTCTTGGCAACCTCATATAGGAAAGATATGCTTTCGACTTCACAGAGATGCAACATCTGGATGGCCGGTACTAAATAAAGTGCATTCACAAAATTACCATATAACAAAAGGCTACATACATTTTCAATTACCTTAAGATTCCAGCAAAATATTTTCAGAAGATCCTGCCAATCACATGGACTTACCACTACAACAAAACTAAATATTTACGACATCATGTTTACGGCATGCATTAAATACATGTCGTAATTAATACATTCTATGACATTTTTTGTGGCATGCAAAAGTATGCCGTAAAAATGTATATTTTCATGACGTACAAAAATATGTTATAAAATATTTGCACTTAAGACAACATACATTTTATGTCATAAAATATTAAATTTTATATTTTTTTGAATTTAGTTATTTTTTTAGAAAATTGAAAAATATATTTCCTTCTAAGTATATGTAAATTATTTGAATTTAAAAAGTAAAAAAAAATTATTTAAAAACTTATGCCACACTCCGTCTCATTCTAGATCCATACCTATTTTTGTCCCAAACCGTCTCATTCTCTGGAGAAATTATATTTTAATTATAAATAATAATAAAAAATTCTAAACATTCTTAAATATTTATAAATTTCTAGTAGATATGACAAATTTTTTCCCAGTAAACTAGATATAAAATTAACTATTTACGACTTTTTGTTTATGACATGTATTAAATGCATGTCATAGTTAGTGTATACTGCGGCATTTTTTTATTTACAAGCTATTAATTCTTTATCAATAATGACATACATACCACATAAGTTATTAATTCATAGATTTACAACATGCCAAAAAATGCCATAAAAAAATATACACTTTCACGACTTACAAAAATTTTCATGAAAATTTTATATTTAAGACGACATACATTTCATGCCATAATATATCATAATTTTACCCGACATGCATGACATATACATTTCATGCCGTAATGCATGTCGTGAAAACTTCTACTAAAAAAATTAAAATTTAATATCAAGTCAAATAATATTTAAAGCCAAATAAAAAGGTTCAAACCCAAAAGATAAAATAAATAAAAAGAAATAATTTATATTTTAAATAAATCTTAAAAAATGTATTTATAATTACCCTAAATTTTCTATATTTAACTTTTCTAAAATATAGTTTTTTTTTTCATATTCAGATTGAATTTAAACATTATTCATATCTCTATATCTATTTTTAAATGGCATGCTAACACATGCCATGAAAACTCTTTCTAAAACAATTTCTCATCTAGTGAAGTAAAATCAAGGTAAAAGCAAAGCCCTTACTTTTAGGATTTTAATTTGTTTATATTTGTAGACTTCTATTTTTGCCCAAATCAAACATGACTAAAACCTCTCTCTCTCTCTCTCTCTCTCTCTCTTCTACAATCCCTCATTCTCTTTGATTTCGCTATGGATGAGAGTACGCAGAGGTTCGAAGCTCTCGGAGAAGCAAAGAGGTAAAGAGAAGACGATGAAGCAGAAGAAGATGATGATGATGATAGTGGCAGTAGTGGTGGTGGTGGTGGTGGTGTGGCAGTGGCGGGAACGATGTAGAATTGGAGGAAGTTGATGATGATGACAGTGGCAATTGTGAAGTTCGGAGCCAACTCGATGAGTTAGACTGTTCGTTACCACCTCCAATCAAAGCACAACTAGGAGGTTCTCAATTGGAAACCCTAGCCAACTTCGATCTTTCATGCAATTTGTTTGTTTTTTCTCGCCATTTCTCAGGTACGATCACTAATCACTTCTCTATCTCTGTCTCTCTCTCTCTCTCTCTCTCTCTCTCTCTGTGACAAGTTTGTGGTGATGATCTGACAGAGGTGCCAGTGGTTTATGCTCTTCTATGGCTGCTAGATTCGGTTGCATTCAAGGTTAGGAGTGTATTTTCACTCTTCCACTAAATTTTGAATTGTTCATTTCTATAATTTCGGATTGATGCATCTATTTTATTTGTTTATTTATTTTCCTATTTTAAGAGATACTTGTTGGAGAATGTCAACAGAACTCTAGTTGTTATGTAATTAATTTTATTTTAATTTTCTAATTTAACAATGAATTATGTTGATGAATATTGTAGTTTTTCCATGCCATTTGTTCTATGCGTCTAGTGCTAAGACATTTAGAGCATAAAGTGTCCTGCCTTTTCTTTTGTTTTGTTCGCTTGTTTGTTTTTGTTTTAACAAATGAATTTTGGGCATATGCAACAAAGAAATTTTTTACTATACAAGGTGTTCTTTGATTATACACTTTGCCTTTATTTTCAAATATGGAAAATCAACCTTAATTTCTCATCTCGAAATTGGTTGAACATTTTAGGAGGTTTCGGAACCTGCAGTTGTGGCTCTCATAAATCTCTCACAAAATTCAGAATTGGCAGCAAAAATGGTTTCGATGGGAATGATCAAAACAACAATGGATATTCTATATAAGCAAGAGCCTGGCATTACCCGCTTGCTTGTTATGTTCCTTGTTAATCTTACACAGTTGGACGTTGGTATTGATTCTTTGCTTCAAGTGTGAACCTTCAGTTCGTAATATTATTACCGGTGCTTTTATTTTCAATCTGTATCAGCGCAATCTTATAACATTATATTTTAAACTAGGGAAATGCTAATGTTGGTATGTGTAAAAAGTGTATTGAAATATGTGAAAAATGCATATATATATATATATATATAAAGTGTATGAGAATATGTGAAATGAAATGTGTATTGAAATTTAACTATTTTGACATTATTTGATTCTTAACGAATACCCATTGGGCCGTCAATAGCAGGGCCCGTTAAACAATTCCAATCCCTATTACTACTAAAGTTGAGGATAGTACTAAGGATGTTAGTGATATTTATTTCTTCTTTATCATTCCTCTCTTATTTTACTAGTTTTTATTGTGTTCTGATGTTTGTTGCTGATTGCTAGATTGGAGATGAGAAGATACATGGCCTGTATGTCATGAAGCTCTTGAGATCATTATGTACGTCACCTAATGAGAAAAATGGTGTGTTATGTAAAATCAAGTTAAAAGCAAAATTCAATTTTGTTGTAGTATACAATTAATAGAATTTTACACTTCAGCCTAGAAATGGCTACAACAACTTACAACACCACTTTAAACAATGGTGTGACTTCTAAGTTCAAACTAGCTCGAGCCAGCAACAAAACACCACCTTTTCCACATAGTTCACTATAAAAAATTAAGATTTTCGAGACCAAAATCTAGGGACAAAACTATTTTTTAGAGACCAAATATTTTTGTTATGAATGTCTTTATTTTATTTTTAGCAACGAAAATTGGATATTAGTGATGAATTATTATCCGTTTGGGACCAAATTTGTTGTCTCAAAAAATAAACCATTTTGAGACCAAATTAGTTGGTTTCTAAGAGTCTATTTATTAGTGACATTTTCAAAATTGTGTTGCTAAAAATCTTATTTTTTACTGTTCGGGATGACCTTTAACGACTATCCCACAACAATAGAAATTGATCTCTAAATGTCTTTTTCAACAAAATTTTCACTTTTAGAGACTAAAAATGTTGGGCTATAAAACTCTTATATGTTGTAGTGGTTCCTAAAATAATAACAAAAATAGACATTTCTTTAAAGAACAATAAAAAGAAGCCTTATTTGAGTGAACACCACAGATGAAAAACGCCGAGGATGAGGCCAATGCGGTTGGTATTAAAACTAGACGACAAACAACATTGGCAATGATCATATAGATAGAATTGTAATGTTGGTTGGATATATAGATATGAATGTTGTTATTTTAATTTGTTCCTGTTACCTTTACTGTCCAAGGACATTTTTCATTTTTTGTCCAATTTTACAATCATGTGATGTGCAAATATTTTCATAAAAAAATTACCTGACATTATTTCTCTTTTTCTTTGGTACAAATGGATGAACTCGTGCACAAAGTTGAATTGTAAATGAGTAGTTGGCACTTGTTACATTTTTCGAAGAATTATATACTTTTGGATAGATGTGTGTGGAAAATATTTGGGTAAGCTACTAGTTATATTTTCGATGGACGTGTATGGAAAATATTTGAGTAGAGTACTAGTTATATTTTTTGATAGATGTGTATGGATAAAAATTTAAAACATAATAGCAAGTACTTGTTATGTTTTAAATTTTTATGCTAGATGGATGTGACTTGGATGATTATATAGATTGCAAGTGGATTTTTAATTAGAGGATTATGTTGTTTCAAATTACTTGTGGATAAAAACTTATAAAAGTTGATGATTTTAATTTTACAGATTCAGAATTTGATGATTTATATGTATTTTATTGAATGTTCATGAGTCAGCTGATTTTGTTGGTTTAAATGATTATTGCAAATTACAGATTATATTGATTGGATTGGATGGATTATTATAAATTACGGATTGATTTTGTTGGATGTTGGCGACCAAATTTTGGCTTTGGTTTTGTTTTTTCTCTTTTGGCGACCAAGTGATTAGTTGAAAAACATCAGTAAATAATTTCCCAACTAAATAAGGTAGTCGGTGTATCACCACTCATATTTGGCGACCAAAATATTAGTAGGTGAGAGGATACATTTAGCGACTAAATCATTAGTTAGTAAAATTATTAATTTTGGCAACCAAAGGTTTTGGTTGCTAATAGGCCTATTGCCGACTAAGGTAATGGTTGCACAAACATTACTTTCGGTGACTAACATGTTTGGTCACGGTATGTGACTTTTGGTGACGAACATGTTTCGTTGTGAAATGTAACAATTGGTGACTAATGTGTTTCATTGTAGAATGTGACAATTGACGACTAAAATATTTAGTCGGGAAAATATCACTTTTGTTGACTAAATTGTTTTAGCTACAAAATGCTTTAGTCGCGGTAAATATATATTTATCGACCAAAACTTTAGTCGGCAAATTGAACGTTTTCCCGACTAAAAAATTTTCGCCACTAATTACTTTTCCCGACCCTCCATTGACAACCAAAGTGGGGACCAAAAAATTTAGTCACATAAAACTTTTGCTGACTACATTTTTGGTCGGCAAAAGTGAAATTTCCTGCAATGATTAATATCTCCGCATGTGAATAATAGCGACTCGTTCACTACGCGTTTGTAAGGCCACTGCCTAGGATACCAAACAAATAAAGGGCCCGCTTATATATAGAATAGTGATTGATTAAAATAATTAAGTACCTGTCTTTCTTTTTTTGGTTTTCTATGTAACTTTTAAAAATAATAAAATTAGTAGATGATAATAGTTAGAAAAAATAGTCTTAATCTCAAATGCATTCAAAAGCATGATATTTCTTATGATATTGACGGGTTAAATTTGTTTTCAGAATTAAAATTTTTAAAAAATTACAGCTAGTTACAATTTTGACCTTGAATTTTAGTTCTTATAATTTTAATTGGTTCAATTTTGACCTTGAATATATAATTTTATGTCAATTTGGTTTAATTCGTTACAATTCTTAATAGTTTTTTATGACATATGCAAACAAATAAAAATATTATTCAATTGAATTATATTAAAAGACTACATTCATTCCTAAGGGCTGAGCTATGGGGGCCAAAAGGAAGATATATCAGGATTGAATCCATTGGATTTGGGGATAGAACAGGCTGTTGTGCCCACTTGTGGAGGCTTGTGTAGAGCCTCTTTCAATAATTTGAACCATTCATATTATAAAGTTCGTCGAGTAGATCATCTATGCAAAAAAATCAAGTTGATTGGATATCCACAGCCCTATAATAAGAGTACATTTGATTTTTTAAAAATTAACGGTTAACATAATTTTGACAATTTTTTAAAACTAATTAGGACCTAATCATGGAATTATGAATATCTGATTAACTTGATTTTTTTCATAGATAATGTTCTCAACAAACCTTATAATGCGAACAGTCCAGATCATCAAAGGAGACTCAAGACGAGCCTCCACGAGAGGGCACAACAGCACCCCCAGGTTTGAATAGACATCATAGTAGGTCTGTTCAAGACATATTTAAATCGATTTTATTTTTATTTGCTACAATTTAGACAACTTTAAATAATTATTAGAACATTAGTTAAGCCCATAAACCTTTATTTGCGTTTAATAAAAAAGTTGAGAATTTTTTTTTTTTTTTAAGATCCCTAATAATATATATATTTTTAAAAGGATAAGTACAACACAAATTTCTATATTAGTATAGGTCTTTCAAAACATACGATGACAAAAATAACCCAACTACACCGCAACACCTATCACTTTTTTAACTCAGTTAAAAATTTTAATTTTTTATAGCTTTTGATCTAGATCTCTATTTTTTATAAAAATTTTATTTTTGGAACAATTTCATCAAGATCTGTAAAAGAAAATCTATAATGAATACAAAATTAGAAGGAAAAAAAAAAAGTTGACAAAATTTCACTAATCTAAGACAGGTTAGTAAAATTTCAATTGGTTAGTGAAATTTCTATGATCAGGTCAGTGCATGAATTTTTTTTTCAAAATTTCATATTACTCATGGATCTTGTTTGAAAGATCTTGTAAATAAGATTTTAAAAATGAAGATGTAAATCAAAAGTTATTAAATTTCAAATCCCTTAAACAATGTAAAAAGAACAAGAAAGGTTGGGATTTTTAAGATTACTAGTGGTTGGGCACGTACGTTGCACGTGATACGTGATTTTTTATCAACTATTAGTACTGTAATTATGTGTGTCTCTTAAATTGGTATGTGATATGTATACAAAGTATGGAGAGTTATATGGGTAGATTGATCTGTATCCAAAATACAACTAAGAAGAAACGAATACATATTCACCTAAAGAATTTAAATGATAAATGAGAAATTTTATGAACATAAACATTAATTTATAGTTAGATTGTTGAGATCACAATCTTATCTTAAACAATAAACAACAAATAGGTCCTTTAAATATATAGTATTACACAAATCTTTTTCTATTGACTTCCACTTCAATTTTCTATAATATATAATTGTAATACAATTGAAGGTATGAAATTAATCGCACAAGTACACAATTTTGTTTAATAGGTCATCTTATAATACAAATTTATTGAACCCACTATTGTATATTATTTGCATACTATTGGTATAAGAATATATTAATATCAATATGTAATATATTTTTACACATCAAAAGTTGTTGAGTCTCGTTTCCTATGCCACAAATATCTTTCATAATGAAAAATATAACTTTAGTCATTAGTACACAATTGCTATACAATTGTCATGAAAAAAATAAATATAAAAAGTACAATATTGTCAAGATGCAGGTGTTTTGCAAAGTCTTGATTTGTTATTGAAAGTATTGTTTTGAACCCCTATTTGTATGACATGTATGTATATATGTATTAACCATAAGTTGATAGGAGAACAATATACAATTTCACAATTTTTTCCTTGCAAATATAACTATATTACTAAAGCGATATACGTTAGAAAATTAAAGTATCCGATGATAATATAGCATTACAAGTTGACAATGTATCAATACAGTAGCATTACAAGTTTATATATTTATATATGTAGCCATTCACATATGTAAGATATCACAAAAATAATATGTGAAATCTTTTGCAACAATATAATATAGGTAACAACGAGAATTTAATTATTCATAATTAAATAATTGGTCATAATGTAGATGTTTAGTGTTATGTTGTTGTGTGTATGCACCATTTTTAAATTAGGTTATTAAATTCACATAAAAATTGAAAAGAATTTGTGAATAATTTGTGTAAAATTAGAGATTAGTGAAGAAAGATATAAAATAAAAAAAAATAAAAGAGAAAGAGAGAGAGAGAGAAATTTTATAACAACTGCTTTTGGAGGACTGCTCCAGCAATCATTTGGTTGCTCGATCGTAGATTTACAGCTCCCAGTATCTTGTAAGTTTGCAGGTGAGACTGCTCGAGCGAAGAAATGGTCACTCGAGCGTAAAATGTGAGCTCTCAGTATTTTCACTATAGCTCTGCAAAACTTCTGAGACTCAGCATTTACCGCTCAAGTGGTGGAAATTTTTCTCGAGCGGTCCCTTTGTATTTTGGCACTTTACTCGAGCGATGGACTCGAGAAATCTGGTTGGGACAACAGAGTTATATTGCGATCTAAACACTTTTCCCAATCATTTCTTCCCCTCTCCGTCTCTCTCTAACAACCCTCTTTCCAAAACCCTAGTTAGAAAAGCGTAGATTTCATCTAGAAAGAGTAAGAATCATATCTTTGGGCCTTCATTAAAGTTGTTATCGACATCAAGAGCTTCATTTTGAACCGAATAGATCATGGTGTTTTGGAAGCTCATCAAGTGGACCTTCATCTTTCACCGTACAACCTTGAGGTAGGAATACCCTTACCCTGTATATTCATATTTTGGTCAGAATGGGTGTGAATCTTAAGATGTATGGAACTAGAAAAATGAATGATGCGTATATATATATAGAGGCTTCGTGTGATAAAGTGTATTTTTTTAAATTGATGGTGGATTATGAAATCAACTTTGAAATAGTGAGTAAACATACTTGAATTAAGGAAAATAAGTATTGGTATGGAAAATCCCCAAATTTTTATATGAATCCTAAGGGATTGTTTATGAATTTGATGAAATGGAAAATTGATAAGCAAAATCGGAGAATTCTTGTGATTGTTGGTGTTGTGTGAAAAATGTAAATGCTATGGAATGTGTTTGAGGTGCCCACTTTTCTCGTTCGTGTCAAGACGACGAATGTGGGAATGTGTTTGAGGTGCCCACTTGCCTGGTTCGTGTGAGGGCGATGAATGTGGGGATGTTGTGAGGTGTCCGCTGGCCGATTTGTGTGAGGACGACAAAAGTGGAAAGGTTTAAAGCATCCATAGGCCATCCGTCTGAGGATGAAAAAATGTGAACGTTGAATGTGAATTGTGTGATGTGTATAAATTTATTTTTAAATGAGTATAAACTCTTGGGCATATATAAAGGTCATGCATATTTAAATCAAATGTCTATATACTTGGTTAAAGTTATTCTCTACTGGGAAATTGCTCATTCCTATATACTAGCCTTTTACGAAATGAAGAGCCCCAAAACCATCAATGAAGAAGAAGAAGAAGAAGAAGAAGAAGAAGAAGAAGAAGAAAAAGACTTTCTATTTTTTTTTTTTTTTTGAATCTAAACTTTTGTGAACTTGAAGTTGTAATGTGATAATGGAACTTCTTTTTCTACTTTTATTTTGAGTTTTGTACTTTTGTATTAAATGTCACAATGTAAATATTTTCTAATCTTCTCTAGCTCATTGAACTGAGATAGGTATTTTGTAACTTTATAAACAAAATCTACAGTTCATTGAGAAAGAGAATATTATGTATGGAATACAGTTATGCGCTATGTAGAGAATGTTCCTTTAACTATTCAATGGAAATTATTTGTGTCAGGTGTTACAAATTTGGTATAAGAGCTAACCGGGTTGAATACCCGGAGCTCGTGGGAAGTGGTATTGTCATAGTGGATTGTCATGCAAGGATGAGGGTTTGATGGTTAAATATGATTATGTGTTTATATGATTAGGTTTGTATGGAGTTAATTCTCTAAGATATGACTGGTGTTCGCTATATTCATCGAAATTCTTTTGGAAAGACATTTGATCAATGTTTTTTCCACTAGAAAATCCTTGAACGTCGTGGAATGAGTGGATATCTTGGGAAAGGGATCCGTATGTGTTCTGGTTGTTTATGTACTTATGTGTTGAGAAGGGGATTGAGACTTGAGGAGAAGTGATGAACTAGTATATGAATTGTGAGTTAATCTTGTCCACATCTACTCTTATATAAGATGTCTGGACGTGGTAGGGGTCGTGGCAGACCTCGTCGAGGTTGTCAAGATAACTCGGCTCAACCGGAGATCCCTCCTTAATAAGAATGAGTGGGTCAAAATAATGTGGCCACTCCACTGGCTCTTAGGGATTTAGTGGATATTCTTACAGCCAAGCAATCAGCTAGAACTATTGAAGGGGAGACTAGAGTTTCATTCCTGAAAAGGGAGTTTTTCCGTTCCAATCCCGTTGAATTTCTTGGGAGTGTTGAACTGTTAAAGGTTGATGAATGGCTTGAGCAAATCACCAAATCTTTTGAGATTTTAGATATTCAGGATGGTGAACTTCGAGTGAAGCTTGTTAGTTACCAATTGAAGGGGGATGCCGGCCAATGGTAGAAATATGCCAAGAGTCGAATTGAGCATACTTGGAAGGCGTTTTCTCATGCCTTTCAAGAGAAATACTTTTCTCCCACAGCGAGGGAGCGTTTGTGGAGAGAGTTTGAGGAACTTTAACAATCCAACTCCACAATGGCGGAGTTTGAGGCCACTTTTATGAGTTTATCTCATTTTGCACTGGATCTTGTGGCCACAGAAGAACGTAGGTGTCTAGAGTTTGAGAAAAGGCTGAGGTCGAGAATCTTGATAAAGGTGATGGGAAATATGATCCGAGATTATGACCGGTTAGTGGAGTCTGCAGAACATGTTGAGATCATGCTTGAAGGTGAGGAAAAGAGGGGGTGGGTTAAGAGACAAGGGTTTACTCAGTCTCGAGGGGGTTCTATGGCATCCAAGGGGTCGAACAGTTCTACATCTTCTCATCTACCGTCGTTACTAGTCGTGTCATCGAATCCTATGCTAGGAAGAGTACGAACAGTACAGGACAAAGTGGGATCACTTGTTATCGATGTGGTAAGCAGGGTCATAAGTCCATTACATGTCCCTAGAAAGGTAACCAGCAACGCCAACCTTGTACTCGTCTTCAAAATCAGACCTTGGGTGGAAGTCAATCGCCCGTTTGTTATCAGTGTGGCCAGTTGGGTCATATGAAGAAGTTTTGTCCCTAGATTGTTGGGACAGCCAGTGCTTCAAGGTTTCAAGCAAGACAAAGCCAGAGGCAGATTCATCAACCAGTTCAATCTGGATATGCTTCTAGAGCTGTACATGGGGCTACCTCCGCACAGTCTGTGCAACATGCCTATCATCAGAGGGGTGAGCATAGTGAATAGAGACCCTAAGGGTGACTTTATGATGTCACCGCGTCTGAACATTCGACTGGGCCAATGGTGATACGAGGTACATATCTTATATATAATACTTGGGCCAATGTGTTGATAGATAATGGAGCATCTCATTCATTCATAGCATCTTCATTTGCATTCATGTTAGGGTTAGAGGCCGAACTATTAGAATCTTCTCTCATGGTAGAATCACCGGTTGGGGTAAGATGGTATTGAACCATGGGCGCCGCAGGTGTGTGATTGAAGTTGTTGACCACCAACTTCCTTTTAGTTTGGTGTCGTTAGAGATGACGGGTTTTGATGTCATCCTCGGTATGGACTGATTGTCCTCTTATCGTGCTGTGATGAAGTGTTACCAGGGGAAAATTATTGTGTGTACTACTGGGGGTGGTTGTTTTTATTTTATGGGGGATAGAAGTGATAGACTTTTAATTTCGTCATATGACTCTCGGAGTCGAGGAAAATTCGATTTCCTTCTTGTAACTTTGATGATTGATGGGAACAGTGAAGCACAAGGGGTATTCCCTAGGGTGGTTTGTGAGTATTTAGATATTTTTCCAAAGGACCTCGTCGAGCACCTCATCGTGAGGTTGAGTTTTTTATAGACCTAGTGCTGAGCACGGCACCCATTTCTATGTCACCCTATAGATTTGCTTCTGCAAAGTTGCTCGTTTTGAAGGGGCAATTACAAGAGATGTTAAACATGGGTTTGATACATCATAGTACCTCGCCCTAGGGTGCACTGGCTTTCTTTGCAAAGAAGAAAGATGGTTCTTTGCGGCTATGCATTGCTTACCATAAGTTGAATAGAGTCACGGTTAAGAATAAATATATGTTGCCTGGCATAGATGATCTTTTTGACCAACTTAAGGGTTCTTAATGTTTCTCAAAGATAGATCTAAGATCAGGGTATCAACATTTACGTATGAAAGAAGAGGATATTTCAAAGACGACCTTTTGTACTCGATATGGCCAATACAAATTCCTTGTGATGCCGTTTGGTCTAACCAATACTCCTATCAACTTTATGGACTTGATTAATCAGATTTTCCAAGGATATCTTGACAAATTTGTGGTAGTCTTTGTAGAGCATATTTTTATATATACACCCTCCAAGAAAGAACATGAGATTCACCTTCGCATTGTGTTGCAATTACTTAGGGAGCACAAATTATATGCTAAGTATAAAAAATGTGAGTTCTGGCTCTCCGGGGTGAAATTCTTAGGTCACGTTGTATCTAAGGATAGGGTTGCCATAGATTTTTCGAAGATTGAGGCGATACAAAATTGGAAGCGACCTAGGAACGCATTTGAGATCCGCAGTTTCTTAGGTCTTGTCGGTTACTATAGACGGTTTGTGAAAGATTTCTCCGCGCCAGCTTCTCCATTGACTAGGCTAATGGTAAGGGAGTGAAGTTTGTTTGGAATGAATCATGTGAGAAATACTTCTCAGAGTAGAAAGCTAGACTAACTACTGCACTAGTTTTAGTTATTCCATAAAGAGATTTGGGTTATACAGTGTATTGTGATGCATCTAGGGAAGGTTTCAGATGTGCTTTAATGCAGGAATGTAAAGTAGTAGCGTATGGTTAGTGTTGCTTGGCTTTTCGCGCTCCCTTTCGGAAGAATGAATAGCCTTTACAATTCAGACTCCACTTGTGTGATTTTGAATTTGATTTCACAAGTGCAATGTGAAGCAGTGGAAAAAAAATAGTCTGAATCCTACAATATCTTTTGGAAAGTAAATGTTTTGAATCAAATGTCAAAAATGGACTACTTTTCCAGATATCAGAGTCGCCACCTAAATATTTATTTTGGAAAATTTAGGAAAATCGTGACTCAAAGGCCATTAGTTCGTCGTTACCCAAAGGCCATTAGTCCGTCGTTACCAAAGTGTCTTGGTTCGAGAACTTAGGTATGAGAGAGGAAGGTCAATAATGAGCACCCCACTCACCCGATCAAGGATCTGCCTCTACAAATTATGATGTGATTCTTATGTACAATATATGTTCTTATTTTATCTTTAACATACAATTATAGACTAATTTCATTAGAAGTTGGAACGTTTGATTTCATGTTTGTTTTGAAAAAGTGTTTTGAATATGTACCACTTGAAAAAGTGATCTCATATTTACATTTAATCAAAGTATCCCAATTTCAGAAAATAGCATTCATCCACAGGCATTCAAACAGGTATATCATATAAGCATTTAGCCTCATGGTAGTATGTTTGATATGGCAGCAATCACATTCATGCAATATGCTAAAGTAAAAAATGCTCACCTTATGTCCAAAGGCGAGTCAAAAGAAAGCAAATAGTTAGAAAAAAATATATGATCCTAATTAAAGCAACATGACTAATGTAACACATACAACGTGCAATTAATAATCTTGGCTACTAGCATGGCATGCGAGTCAATTCAAGGCATGTGATCTTGTACGTATTCAAGTAAAGAGTTTGAATTTGACATTTGAATAATATGATGTGCCGAACTTTATGCATGCAAAACGAATGAATGTAAGTCATGGAAATACTAATTTGAAAATATGATGTCCCTATGCTAACCATCATAAGCAGGTAAATAAAAGGGAGAAAGAATGGGGTTGGAAGACATACAACTTATTACATATTTGTCCTCACGAAGGAGGGTTCGAATATCCAAGTGTCCGAATAAATAATTATTACAAATCTGAAAGAATAATAATAACTAAAAGGGGGCGGTCTAATTTATGACAATAATGATATGTAATGATTGCTCGATGCTCCTCAGGAATTACTCTCTCTGCCTTGCTGGGACTTGTTCTGTTTCATCCCTAGTTACTGTTTTCGACCAAAAGTGTAATGTTTTACAATTTATTGGAGCCTTGCCGACCCAAAACGGGACTCAGTCGAGCCCCAAATAAATCCAATACCTTGTTTTCTTGTGGAAATCAGTTTTTTGTACCTGAGTTGAAACAGTGCATATAGGGTATTCCTAGCCATATTTGTCTCTTCTATGCTTCTCTATCATAGAAAATACTCAAGAGAGGAACGAACTCGGTTCCCAAACCATCTATGGTTGCAAGTTAATTTGCAAGATGATTTTGGACACAATAGGACAAAGATCAATAAATGCAATGCATAACAACCACCCTTCCCTCCTATCATGAAGCGAATTCAAGAAGGGAAATAGACAGGCTTCAAGGTTCATCCAAATATCATGATTTGATGTAAAACAAGCCTTAACACAATAGACTCCAGCATAACGTCTGGCCGTAAAGACGCTTCAAGATTCATCAAAACATCATGAATTGATGTAAGACAAGCCTTGACACAATAAACTTGGTATAACGTCCGATCGAATTCAATCAATCAAATTGGTTCTTTATGTCGGTTGATTCATTTTAAACTCAATTTTATTACCTTATATTACCTTTCCCTTTTTCTTTAATCCATTAAGTCCACGGTGATATTTACATCCACTAAGTCCAAAACACAATACAGGGAAACAAGTGTCGACTTAACTTGAGGAAATAAACCTTATTTTATTCGGGGAAATTACAAAGGAAGAGTCAACCTCATTTACAAGTGATAAGGGATTTCAACTCAAACTCAAGATACGCAACAAGGACTAGTCAAACTCAAAAGAGTGATAATGACTTAGAAAACCCACAGTGAGTGATAATGACTTAAAATCCAAACTTGATAATCAGTGATAATAGCACTTTCCTTGGTGATTTCCAAGAGTCAATTAATCCCTCAAAAGTAAACACACTGATGATAAGTTATTCGGGGGAAATTACAAAGGAAGAGTCAAACTCATTTACAAGCAATAAGGGATTTCAAGTCAAACTCAAGATGTGCAACCAGGACTAGTCAAACTCAAAGAGTGATAATGACTTAGAAAAATCCAAAGTGAGCGATAATGACTTGAAATCTAAACTTGATAATAAGTGATCATGACACTTTCCTTGGTGATTTCCAAGGGTCAATTAATCCCTTAAAAGTAGATACATTGGTGATAAAGAGAACTGAAAAATAAATAATTGTTCTTTAGTATAAGAAAGTTTTTTATGCCTTTGGTAATGAACCTCCGAAAAGATTAAACCATTAATGAGAAAACTTTCTTTCTTATACTTGAACCACAATCTTAATTTTTCATAACTTTTTAATCAAAATAATCAAAGAATGGAGGGAGGTTATAGAGATAATTATGCAAAGTTGATTAATTGGTTAATATAACACAAACATAATATTTAAAACAAAATTATTGAAATAAATTAAGCAAGCCCCTAAATAGCATAAAATAGTACTGAAATTAAGTTATAGAAGGTGCACAATCATAAAGAAATTAGATCTAGTAAACAAGTATGAGGAAGGGTGGCTACTCCCCCCCCCTACACACACACGTTTACAACTTCAAATCACATAGTTTAGATGTTAAAAAGCAGCCCAAAGCAGTCCCAAATCAGCCCCAAAACAGTGCCAAAAGTTGACAAAATCAAGTGGGAAACACAAGGATTTAAGCTAGGAGTAAGGTTCAAGCAAAGGGGGATTAACCCTTCCACCTTTGGGTAGCTTTTAATCACAAGTTTCAGCCCGCAAAACAGTCCAAAAATAATATGAAAGCACAAGAAAAAGATGAACAAAGATTAAAATAAATGCAAGAAAGCTTTACCTCTTGTAGAGAAGGTGTTCTTGTTGTAAACCAAACTTGATTCCAAAGCACCCTCAAGTTTGAGTTATGATTTTCAATCTTCAAATCAAGTTCCAAGTTCAAGCTCTTGTATGGTATGTATGGATGATGTGAGAGCTTCAAAGCTTATGGAAGAACAAGAAAGATGATAGCTTTGATCTTTTCGAACTCTTGATGTTTCTAACTCACTCTTGATATTTCTAACTCACTTGATATTGAATTGATCTCTCTAACCAAATTCTATATATGTTTTTCAACCTCCTTCAAAGAATTTCTACTATTTCTTACTTTCAGGTTCAATACAAGTTAGTACAAGGTGCAAAACTGAAATTTTGGGGTAGAAATACAGTGGGTATGGTAGGTTGGAATTGTTTAGAGCTCGAACTCAGATTCTTTTATTGAGAATTCAAACCACTGACTCAATGTAATCGTCATGATCGAGTGCTCAGAATAAAGCGCCTAAGTCTTATGTGTGGCCAAAATTGGGGTTTCTACAGTTGCCTCTCTTTGACAAAGCTCGAAGTCATTCCATGACGTGAGTGAATGTCAAAGCCCGAAGACAACACATTTGACAAGATCGTAAGACTTTGACAAAAACAAACAAATGCACACACAATTAGTTGAACCCAAGGGTTGCCTACGTATCTCGTTGCAAGGATTCAAACCTGCATAGTTCAAGGGCAAGATGCAAAATGATATGTAAAACATAACTTATGATCATGCAATGAAATGTAATACATAACTTACGATCATGCAATGAAATGCAATTAAGACAATGATGTGACACTGAACGAAAACATAAATCAGAGCAAAACAAATCCAACCGTGTTTCGCACGGAATAGTGAAATCTAATCACTTCATTCGCGAGAGGAGGAATATTTGAAATCCAATCGCTCCGTTCGAGAGAGAAGGAATAGTGTAATTTGAAATCCAATCGCCCCGTTCGTGAGAGAAGGAATATTTGAAATCCAATCGCTCCGTTCACGAGAGAAAGAATATTTGAAATCCAATCTCTCCATTCGTGAGAGGATGAATAGTGAAATCCAATCGCTCCGTTCGCGAGAAGAGGTATAGTGAAATCCAATCGCTCCGTTCGCGAGAAGATGAATAGTGAAATCCAATCGCTCCGTTCGCGAGAGGAAGAATAGTGAAATTTGAAATCCAATCACTTCGTTCATGAGAGGAGGAATAATGAAATCCAATCGCTCCGTTTGTGAGAGGAGGAATAGTGAAATCCAAATGCTCCATTCACGAGAGGAGGAATAGTGAAATCCAATCGCTCTGTTAGCGAGAGGAGGAGTAGTGAAATCCAATCGCCCCGTTCGCGAGAGGAGGAATAGTGAAATCCAATCGCCCCGTTCGCAAGAGGAGGAATAGTGAAACTGAACTTGAGATGCAAAAGACAATGCGATGTGGGAAATTGGGGTGAACAAGACAGTGCGATGTGGGAAATTGGGGTGCACAAGACAGTGTGATGTGAGAAATTGGGGAGGCATAACTAACCGTAGTTCATACGGAGATGACGAAGGTTTTAACTGAATAAAGATGAAATCCTAAATTTGAAGTCCAAACGCGTCTCACGTGAATAGAAGAAGGTATAGTAGAATGATTTCTTTGTTTTTTTTTTTTATTTGATTGATTTATGAGTTTTTTTTTTTTACCTATACATATATGGATATATACACAGATATATACGATATGCGTACGCAAAACACAAAAAGAAAGCCACAAAATGCATGAATGTGGGGGGGATATGAGGTTTCGAACCCCTAACCTTAGGTTTAACTCCTTGGTCCCTCAACCACTGAGCCAAGCCGCTCCGATGACAAGATATGTAAACGAATATTATATACATAAATATGAGACATATATACATAAAACTAAAACAAAACAAAAGAAACAATTGTTGTGGGGTTTGAACCCCCGACCCCGGGCTCAGCCTTTTAGCCTTCAGCCACTGAGCCAAAGTCATTCTTGTAACAAAAATTCAAATAAATATGTATTTAATACATAAATATACATATATGTATACAGTTCTCCCACCTCTCTCTCTTTCTGGAAAACCACATCTGACACGCGGCCTCGCTTTTTTGCGTCAACCGGTGTTAGTTGGCCGACAAAGGCCTCGGCCCTCTCTCCCTCTTTGTCTGTTTCTCTCATCTTCTTCTTCTCTTCTTTCTTCTGTCTCCTTCTCCTCTTCCTTTTTCCTTCTCCTTCTTCTCTTCTTCCTCTATTTTCTTCTTCTTTTCTTTATTTGAGAGAGGCAGAACAGAGGGACTAAGAGAGACAGAACTCAGTCTACTCTTTGCCATTTCTCTGCAACTCCCTTCTTTTGTACCTCTCTCATTTCACAAATGGCTTCATCCCGCCCCCTCTCTCTCTTTTCAAATCTTAATGATCCCTCGAGCTCTCCTAGGCCAAGTGCCCTTGCTCTTACTCATCCTAGTTTTCCTACATTGATAGTTGAGCAAATGATGGCTGCTCAAACTGACATTGAGGCCAACCACTACACATTGAAGTCGTGTATGGAGACAGTTGCTGCGGTCACCAACTTGTCTCACCGTCTACAAAACAGGACGTGTGAGGTACATCAGGTTAACACCCAACTCGCTCTGCTTCAGCGTATGTACAAGGATGCACGAGTAGAGATTTGCGCGCTGAAGGCTGAGAACAAAGAGCTGAAACGGAAGGCCACCTCCATGGAGAATAAAGAGGTAAAACGATAGGCCACTTCTACCGCCCGCTTCGGAGCACCGTCGTACTTTTCCTTTGATGGTCGGTGAAGAGTTAACTCTCTTGGTGAAAGCACTGAGGCAGGGCCTTCTCTTGGCGAAAGCATTGAGGCAGGGCCTTCAAAGGTCTCCCAGAATGAAATTGAGATGAAGAAATCGGCGGGAGAGTCAAGCAAATGAGGTCGGCGTATGACCATTTGTTGGAGGTTGGCGTGTGGCCGTTGCTGGAGAAGAAAGAAGAAATAGATCCCTCTCTCTCTCTCTGTCTCTCTCTCTCTCTCTCTCTCTCTCCCCCTCTCTCTCTTTTTATTTTTTTATTTATGCAACTCCGAATTCCGAATAAGAAATTTGAATAATGAACATAAAATGGACACAAAACAGACAAAACTTGATAAATAGACCCAAAACTAGACACAAAATGGACCCAAACAGAGCAGCATGTACATGACAGAATACCAACTTTACGGATTATTGGAACAAAATAAAACAAACAAAATTCTTTCTTTTATTTATTTACTTATTTATTTAGTAGCATTATTATCATTTATTACTATTATTATTCAACTCAAAATAAAACAAACTGATTTTTTTTATATTATTTATAGGCTCAAATAAAATAAAAAACACATTTTATATGAATAAAAGAAAACAAACCCCTTCTCTTTCTTTTTTTTAATTTTAATTATATATATATATATATATATATTTTTACAGTACATATGTTTACTGAAAATGAAATAAAACTATCCAACAAATGGATTCGATTTCCCCCCCTTTTCCCTTTTTTTTTTTTGTAAAACGACAATTAATTGAACGACACAAACAAAACGATTTGATTTGATGATTTTTTTTTTTTTATATAAATATACTCAGAGATGTAAAGTAAAAACATATTATTATTATATATTTTTTTTATTTTCATCAAAGTCCAGCCGGATGTCGGCGAAGCTCGGCCGGATACCGAACAAAGGCGGTGATTTTAGCAAGCCCCTTCTGGTCATTCGACCGATCAAGCTATTTGAGACTCAAAATCTATATCTTTCAAGGGTGGGAAAGAAAAGAACAATAGCGCTCAGAGGGAGAGAATGATTTCTATTTCATTTCATTGCCCTCTTATCTTATTACATTGTCAGTAGGTCAGTCAACTCATACTGAAAGAAGCGCCTTTGCGGAGAGACGCCCAGTAAGAAGGGCCTTGCCAGAATATGAATCGTCGGTTAGGTTTTATCCGAAAGATTGCCTTTTACCAGGGGTAGGTTAGCCTTACATACAAGTTTTAAGGATTATTTGTTTGCCCATAAGGTCCCGCTCTCATGCTCCCGAGGCATGTTGATGAACCATTCCATCTGTATATTCCATTTCTGCTTTGGGCGAGTCCTTCTGAGCCTTCCTTTCTTTTTAGGAATAGTCAAGATGGGCTGGAAGGGAAAGAAGGATCACAACGACCGACGTCATTGATTTAAAATTCTGGTTAGGTTTCATCAGCCTGGTTAGAGGTTTGCCCGAGGGCTGCGTGCGCTTATAGTCTTTCTACTCCCCGGCCTTGTCCCATGCATCAGGAAAAAGGGCTCGCCGATCTCCTTTAGGGGTGGTCGACATTGCTTCTTTGCCAGGTTCGTACTTACTTGCGGAGCGAGCAAAAGCGTACTTTGGGGCCCTGGCTCTGCAGTGCGTTTTTTGATTGGTGGGGCATCTTGGATAGGGCTTTAGTCTTTTTTTTTTTCCGAGAGATCGTGTTGTTGCTATTGTCCGCCATAAGAACAGGGCGAAGTCACAGGTTCACCTCCAGAGGGCCTATTTTCCGACTCTATCTATACTCTTTGGACGGAGAGTTCCTTCCGCAGCTTGGCCTCACCTTACCCGGAGGAATTCCTTTGATCTTCGAGCCGATTCTCACGTTTAGGTTGGTCTTTCGTCTTTCGATTGGTTTGTGTGAAGCCACCTAATTTAACTCCTTTTATGCAGCATTTCGGCTGTAAACTCTATGACCTTTCCCCACGCACTGAGGTTCGCTAGCCATCTTCCATTGACGGGTCCCGCCAAGTCCTTTCGTTCGACAGAAGTGCGCTTCGGGCGAAACCCCTTGCCTTTTGCTAGTGGTCTGGTGCGGAATGAGTCTATAGTTCTGGTCTTGGGAATCTCTTCGTCCCTGCGATGATGGCTGCCAGAAGCATCGTGGGGCTTGTCAAGGTACAGTTTTTCTGACGGATTTCCAACTGGAAAATCCAATCCAAGCTCTGCCTTTAGCTTTCCCCATCTGCTATCAACTATTCACCTATTTTTCAGTATGAATCGAAATCGAGCGTAACTCTGCTCATCCAAACTGGGATTTTAAGCGAAAGAAAGATCTTCCGCCCTTAAAAGACTTTTTCAGTTTTAGTAGTTAACAACGTCGTCAACTAGTAACCGGGGACTAAAAGTCCGCCTCCCAAGACTACTCAATCCCTGCTGTATGCCCTGCTGCTGACCTTATCGAGACAATGGGAGTGCGTCTCATTTGAATAGAAAGGCTTTACCTCTCTTGTTGGACGGGGACTAAAAAAAAAGTATTTTGATAAAGTCTTCCGACTGAACAAAGAAAGAAAGCAGGCTGGACACTCAAAGAATTCGATACAGCGGGGGAATGAAGGTTCCCCGATTGGATAATACTATATGTTTTTATGCTGACAGGGGAAACTGGCTTGCAGAGTATGTCTTTGATGACCGAATGAACGAGAAAAATCAAACTTTTTTGTAGAGGGCCACCCGGAAGATACTCATGCTCGGCGGCTAAGGGGAAACAGGATCCGCCAAAGCGAGGTCTTCGTCCCCTGTTGATAGGGCCAGGGTCTGACTCGCCTTGAGGTCTGGGACAGAGCAGGTGGGACGGCTTTCCGGTACTAGTCCAAGCCAGGAAGAGAGGGAAATGGGCTACTCACGAAGGAGACGAACGCAGTGATTGAGCGTAGCCGTCTTCGTCGTAGCGATTGAAAGTATTGAGGAGTGGGACTGCGTGTCTTCCCCTATTCTCTAACTCCGCTCAAGTGTTCATCCGCAGTTGTTGCCAATTGTATTGAATTCAGTGAGTCCCTTCATGCTCTTGACTACAAGACTAAGAAAGGCAAGTAATCGTCCGCCCCTCCCTGCTTTGATTGGTTTTCGGTAGTCTACTTTGGACAAAAGTCTCTACTTTCCCGTTCCTTTCTCTGATTGGTAACCCTTCTTAGACCTATGAACTGGGTCTTATTAAATTAGACCGGTTGCAGTTGAATCGTAATCCTACTTTACAAAAGGAGAGAATAGACCCCCTTTACGGATCTCGGACTGCCGTTCAAGAGCAAAAGAAGCCGCAAAAACATAAAATGCTGCTGAAGCCGCTTTCGGACCAGCAAGACCAACCTGCTATTAAGCTGACTTACGCGCTACGCGCAGAAAGCAACTCGGGAGAAAGCGATTAAAAGAAGATGAACTAAAGCTGAATACTAATCCTTTACAGGAAAGTGACTCACTTCCTTCACTCCGTTCGTCTACCTGCGTGTGGGATTACTGCAGGGAGGGAAGCGTAAGGAGACTCGACTTTGTCAAGTAGCGCCTTGGGTGCTTCCCTGGCTTGTAGACCGCTAACTGGATTAGATTTAGAAGGGGAATGCTACTTGTAGGAGCAACCTTCCGCCTTCTCTTTATTTTATGACAGTTCGTTGCCAGCTCGAGTTTGTCAGTGAGGATCAGGGAGATGTATAATCAACCTTCTTGTCTGATCTCTTCCTCTCCTTTTGTTGTGAGGCTTACTTTCGAAGTTCTGCTCGTGTAGCTCTCCTTTACTCCTTATGTCGGGAGTCGGGAGTAAGTTATTTAATACTCCAGAGGCTACAGATGCTTTCGCTCTCTCCAGGCAGAGATTTCTTCTTTATAGTCCTGAGAGTTGGGAGCTCTACCTTGGGTAGCCGTTTACTCGACAGATCGATGGAGTGGTACGGGTGCCGATTGATCCTCCTACTCATATGACTGGACTTTTTAGGTCGCTGCTATGGATGATCAACCTCTTGAGGAGAGACTTCAGGCAGCGGATATGGATTACCTTACTTGGTTCAAGAGCATCCCCATTGGCTTCATTGTGGATGTCACCCCTGTCCTTGTTGGTATGATGGTCAGTGGCAAGGTACTTGACCACTGGCCGGTAAATCTGCTTTCCCTTGATGTATTCCTTGATAGAATCTTGCTGAACTTTGTTTTACCTTGCAGCATCACATAGGCTCCGATCAAGTTTTGATCACCAGGACAGAGCAGTCTCGGATGCAGGAGTTGATAGCCAGTCAGCAGCAGGAGATCCAGGCGCTGAGGGCTCAGATAGTGAGTTCGTTCTACTATTTACCGTAGATGACTTGTCTTCCTTTGAGACTGAGAGTGATTCCTAGAGAGATCGATGCTTCCTTTCGGGTGTAGCCAGTTGTGGGACCCAGGGCTGGAGCTGACGATGATGATAAGGACGACGAGGATGACTGATCCCATTCTTTTCTTTTTGTTTTCCTGCACACTGCTGTTAGTGCATATACATGTATGTTCGTTTGGGCCTGTAAACTTAAACCTTCGTAGTTTATTCTTTTTGTTATTGATGTGATTATGGAGTATGGCGAGCACTTATGTTGCTCGGGTCTTGGTATGAAGAGTGCAATGTGCACTGAAAGATTTGGTGGCTGTGTTAGCCTGATGTTGATTCTTGGTATTAGTTTAACATAATGACTTCTGTTCTGCCACCAGGGGAGGCTGCGTCAGTGGCTACTAACTTGGCTAATGCGTCTGCCTTGTCGTTCTTTCTCCTTTGTCTTTGTACGTGGCAGAATTCGAGTAGCCTCGAACTGTTTCATGAGCTCCATAGTCATGGCGTGGTAGGGCATTCATTCTGGTTTTCGTACTTCATATGTACCCTAGAACTGGCGAATGATTAACTGCGAATCCCCATAGATCGTGTGAAGACCTTTATAAAAATTTGTAAGGCTACCAGGAGGCCGGCAATGAGCGCTTCGTATTCAGCTTCATTGTTTGAACAGCCTTTCAGTAACGCAAAAGAAAAATGGGCTCGCAGAGCGATAGATTATAAGATAATCATTGGGCATTGACACTAGAATAGATTTTTAATGACTTTATAGAGTCCTAAGGGTAGTCTCAAAGATAAGGGATTCCTCTCTCGGATCAAGATTTGGGTTCTTTAGGCCGACTTGAAAGATTTGTGTCGAAGGGCGTTCCACACAGGCAGACGATTCGTGAACATCTGATTGTTTAGCCAATGAAGGATTTCGCGCCACAATCGTTGAAGCCGAGTACCACCCCATCCATAGATATGGAATTACTTGGGTTCCCTTCTCCTGCAACTGACATCCAATGAAAGGGACTCGAATTCAATGAACCGGCAGGGAATTACTGGACTGAAATGAACCGACAGTAAAGCGAATTACTGAAAGAAGAAGGGCTTGCTCGGTGACCAGTTGCAATGAGAAGCTGCAACCGAATAAATGAAATACGTGCATTAAGATACGAAGGTTTTGATTCCACAACAACGAAAGCACTTTTTCACTCGTGCATCTACTAGGAGATTTCACTTGGAAAATCTTCCATACTAATGGAACCTGGGACAGGAAAGAACGCGGGGCTTGAAAATGGTAACCGAAGTGAAGTACTGTTCTCAAATCTTGAAACTGCAAATACAAAGGAGGTATGGCTGAGCGGCTGAGTGGCATTGGCTCGAAGGGAAGGGCAGCTGCTATTCTTCCTACAGCTCCTGCATCTAAAGCAACTGGTGCAGATGGCGCGGCTTACGCTTAAGGTTGCGCGTCTTTCTTCGTGGATCACAGACGTGGATCCAAAAGTATGCCATTTTTACTAGAAAAAAAGGTGGAATTTTCGTAAAACACCTTTTATCAGTAAAAAACTATGTCATTTTCATTCCATCTCCTCTTCTAAGCCGAACGGCGTAAAGAAAGAAAAGAAAGGAACGCTCGGGCGGCGAATACGCTATTCTATTTGCAAAAGACTATGGGTAAAGAAAGAAAGAACAAAGGAAGCCGCTTAGGGATTCCATTGAAGAAAGAAAGTTCCGCTCTTAGAGGGAATACCAAGCAGTTCATCCGACGCTTCTTCATATGAATATGAGGATTCTACTTTCAAGGTTGTGCGCGGACAGCACAGAACGTCATCCACAGGACACTCTCGATTTTGAAATCTCATAAGAGATGAAAAAAGTCTTCCCCGAATGACGAATGCGAGATAACAGAGTAATTCCCGCCCAAAAATTATTAAATTAAGGCCGGTCCCCGAGCCTGCTTTGGATCCGTCTAAACCCCAGCGGAATCGGGATCAGTAGACAAAAGTCAAAAGTGACGGACGAGCCGGAGTTCTCCAAATGATTCTGAGTTGGGGGAATGTCTACTCCTTGTGGTCCCCTGAGGGAGATTTACACGATCACGACTTAGCGTAGAGTCCAAAAGCGCCAATGCCTAAGACGACTTTTCGAAGCTTTCTGTGGTAGTAGAAAGACACTCACTTTCGTACTTGTTCGGGACAATCTGTTCCTTTCTTTACCCGTCTTGTGAAATAGAGCCTCGGCTTTTCTCTTTTAAAAACACAAACCAACCTTTCATTCCTCACTTCCTCCATATCTGAACTTCCCCTCTCTCTCTCTAGGATCCCTCTCTCTCTCTCTCTAGATTTCTCTTTTCTTAAATTTACCCAACAATCCTCACCATTTTTTCTTTGAAACCCTTCCTCTCCTCTACCTTTTGAACCGATTGGATTTTGATTTGGTGAATGCTTGGGTTTTCTCTTTGTTTTTCTCACATTTACCCACATTTTCCCTCTTTCTCCCTTTGATTTTCCATCCTCTCTTCACTTTCTCTCTCCTAGGGTTTTGAAATTTTGGGATTTTTACCCATTTTCACTTATTTCCTCACTTTTTCTTCACTTTTCTCTACTTTTCCTCATAGCTAGTGACGAGGTTCCCCTTCGGGACCCGACCATAGATATTAGTGCTGCCCTTGGTGCAAATATGGAGGCCGAGGATGCTCCCGCTTTGCTTCCCCTTGCGGATAGGCCATTTGATGCGGCCACTTACTAGCCACGCACTTACATTCTCCCGCCAAACGGGATTTTACGATTTATGTGCTTCATCCCTGGGCTGGAGGAGGACACACTTCTGCGCGAGCCCACAGAGCACTTATCCGCCAACACCTCCACGGTAAGCAACTTTCCTTTGTTCTGTACATATGTTGAAACTTATGAACAAACCATTCGTCTTTGTTGTGCATATATTGATACATTCCCTATTTACAGGTCATAGCGAGGAGGATTATTGGCTATGGGACCATATCGGGCCCTCGATGCTGGTGTGAGCGGCTTCTCGCAAAGGTTCGCACAGTAGTAGATGCTACTGGCATTGGGCCCTTCTGCTCCGGGGTCATCCAGATACGAGTTGAGTCAGTGCTATACAGAGCTTTAGCAGAGAGATGGTGGAACACCACAGACTCGTTCCACTTCTCTTCGACTGGGGAGATGATGTTGACGCCATATGACTTCTCCATCCTAACTGGCTTGCGAGTCAAAGTTGGTGGCCCGATCCCATTTGATCCAGACATGGCGCAGTGGAGAGCGGCACAGCTCCAGCTTCTTGGAGCGATCTCAGACATCAGCAGTCAGGGGATGGTGTGCTACAGTTGGTTTTATGATCACTTCATCGACCCTCAACCAGCTACTGCAAATGAGGTTGCCCAGTATGCCCGTGGCTTCCTTATGTATCTCCTCGATACTACCCTGTTTGCGAACAGGGAAAATACCGTGGGGATATATCTTCTAGGGCACTGGTGCACCTACCGCGGGTGGCAGAGTACAATTGGGGTAGCGTCGGTCTGGCCACCTTATACTGCTACATGAGCTCCGTGTCCCGCTGCAAGGTGGATTTACTCGGTGGCTACTGGAGAGTTTGGGAGGTACGTGTCTCACCCTTTTACTTTTCTATTCAACTTTGCATTTTGTACTTTGCATTTTCTTTTATGCTTATCTGCTTTATTCATGCTCATCTGTTTACAGCTCTAGGTTTACACGTATTTCACCACTCTAGCTCTGGTCCCAGTGAGGCCGATTGAGTGGTCAATACCCCGTTCTCGATACTATAACTCACGGTTTAGACATCGCCGCCTAGTAGACCAGACCTTCCTATACTTCCACGTTTTCTTTGATACGATCGCTGCGGACCAGGTAACACAATATCATTCTTTGCATTACGTATCACTGTTCCCATATTGTACTAGCATCCTCATACTGTTGACATCTGCCACTGCACTGTTTTGCTCATTATACACTGATTT
This sequence comes from Camellia sinensis, assembly GCF_055761805.1. Classification (NCBI taxonomy): domain Eukaryota; kingdom Viridiplantae; phylum Streptophyta; class Magnoliopsida; order Ericales; family Theaceae; genus Camellia; species Camellia sinensis. The sequence continues at coordinate 172,382,258 of NC_138962.1, read as the reverse complement.
TCTAACACTGCACTGATTTCTGACACTGAATGATATCTAACAATGCATTGTCACTACACTGATATCTGACACTGTATGGATTTACAGGTTGATTAGAAACCCTGGGTGGGTATCTCCCTAGCGTCCAGAGCCACTTATGCTACTGCCTGGTATGCCTCTATCATGCGGATTCTGTTCGAGGGCCCCTTTGGTTAGGCCTATGACCTGGGGGAGAGGTTCATCCGCCAAACTTGAGGCGTTGCCCACCCAGACGTTCCGCATCCTCCTCCTCCAGGCATGAGGACAATTGATGAGATACAAGATGGACCTATGATCGACCTCTTGATGGAAGGAGAGGACGGGGATAGATATCATATGGCCGGCGACTTCGCTATCTTCTTGCACACTCGGGTAATAGTGCCTCTCACCCAGGCGTGGCCTGTGCTGTTCCGGAGGTCGCGGCTGTTGCGGCTGGTGCTGGCTCATATTCCTGGGTTTCCTATGACTCCCACGGAGATCACATACATGTGCCCAAATGGGGTGCTCAAGCAGATTCCGATCGATGAGATTGAGGAGAGGGACTACCAGATTGTTTTTGCTCTAGGCATCGAGCAGGTACACATTTCCTTATTATTTCCACTCACTGTACGTCATCTTGTTTTATTGCTTCTATTTCTTACTATATTTCTCAAACTCCACTCTGTCTTTTGCAGGTACCTCGGGCATTTGCAGATGACCTTGCTCGGACAGTCGACCGGCTACTCCTCATGGTGCGGAGGAGTCAGACCATTCTATCCGCTCACGGGCTTGAGGTAAGCTTTGCCCCTAGTTTACAGTCATTTCATTCCGACTCTGTTTGTCATCTTATAACTATCTGCACTCACCTTTCCTTTCTTCTTTTTAGCTTGGACCAGCACCGGTGGTACCTACAGGACCTCCTCCAGCTAGGAGACAGAGGCAAGGCCCAGTAAGGGGTAAATGAGGGGCAAATCGAGGGAGAGGCCGAGTGAGGCAGCGCTAGCCTTCTGAGGAGTCTTTTGAGGGCTCTCCGACCCCTGAGGAGGACGGAGAGGAGTTTGACATACAGTCTGGGAGTACCAGCGATGACAGCGATGCACCTCCTGCGCAGCCGAGGAGGAGGAGAGCTAGGACAGACTATTGATGACGATGATGACTTTCTCTCTTTTATTTTGCTTTTGTTTGTTTTTGTTGTTGTTGTTGTTTTTTTTTTTTGTTTTTTTTTTTTTAATTTCTATTTCTTTGCTTTGTAGTTTTGAACACTAGCTTCAGGTAGACTCTTTATTTTTGAAAACCTTTCTTCTCTTTTATGTTCTATTTTGTAAAATAATGATCAGTGTTGGACCTGCTAGTTTATAAAAATAGGTTTTTTGTGGATGATCTCTTCTTGCGAATTTCTTGTATTGTGTTTGCATATGACGAATGGACAGCTATTTGCATGATAATCTTCCCGATACTTGTGCTTGATTCATGAATCAGATAACAACTTTCAACTAGACAAAATATACAATATAACTCGATAACAAGAAAACATAATGGAAACAACTCAAAACCATCCCAACAAACTTGGTATAAGCAAACCAAGACTCAAAATACATCCACAACACAAGAGGACAAAAAGCTGCACCGTCTGGCCCACCACTGAGGTACGGCCGGACCTTATTAGGCATGGCCTGACCCCACTGAGGTATGGGTGGACCATGACAAGAAGTTTTGTTGGGTACCCAGCTATCACCCACTACTCCATCCAAAATTCTATAAATGGTGCTCCCATACTGTTGTTTCTAGCAGAAGAGCAAGTCTTTTACATTTTGCTCTCAAAATGGAGACGTTGCTCATCCATAGGCTCCAAGACTGGATAACCACCTTGGATGGTTCGGAAAAGGTGAACTTTTGCGGTTTCGCCTAAACGCTCTTTTTCCATTGAGCCATACTTCACTTTGTTTTCCATTTCTCCATGTCGCTGCTCGGTACTAAAATCCAATCACGCATGTATTCCACTTTGGTTCACAAGATATGTGTCTGACACTTGAAGAATTTCAAGAATTGATGGAATCTCAACGTGATAAAGAAATCATGCTTCAACCCCGTTTTGACCATGCTCAAGCTTTAGGACGGATGTGTGGGCTTACTTTGCACGAGGCTCGATCATTGGCTCACAATAGGGAGTTAGGCATTCCGGATTTGATTAGTCGGTTTTCCACTACCGGTGATAAAGAAAACCTCCTTTGGCGGGGTTACCGTCAGCATGCCCTCTGCTTATGCTTACTTGCACACTTCCTTGCCCCTAGTCACAGTGGAGCTAGTATTAAACTGATGGAAGTAGCCCAAGGCCTTAAGAAGGGTAAGAGTTGTATGGGCTTAGTGTTGGCTAAGACTTTGATAGGTTTAGATGATTTTCATCAACTAGAGACTACTCGATTTGCGAGCAGTCCATTACTTCTCCAAGTATTATTTCTTACCCTTCTTATTTATGTTCCTCACATCACTTGATACTCGATCTTTGTTTTTCTCTCGAAATCCTTTTCTTACTTTTCCCTCAACGTACATCTCTCTATTCTTTTGTTATCTCTTATTTTCCTTCTCTCCCCAAGTATGGTTAATGGATAAGCTAAAAGTAATAGACCCCTGCCCCGAGTACTCGCCCAGAGCTTATTCTCTTCGCTCACAGCTAGTGGAGTTCTCCTCAGAGGGAATATGGTGTGACTAAATGTGCAACAGGTCTACAATTGACATCGCTTGGCATGCCCCTAGCTTAACTTAGCTAAGATGAGTTACAGCATGTCCCGACAACCAGGTATACAGTTGATTGGCCTTCCACACTATGTGTTCTATTTTCCATTCAGGTTTAGATGCCAGTTTGGACATGATCAGACTTGTCTGAATAAAGGGATAAAGTACCCAACTTCATTTCCTATTTGTAGCTTGTACTTGGCTCAATGACTCACTGGCTTGGAGTACAAGAGAATTTCTAACTCTGGCCCTGAATTTCAGTTGCATCCTTCTTAGCGAGTACTTGGTTTGGCTCGATGGCGAGGAATAAATTAGGCCAACTTCAGTTACAGAGACTTCTATGGGTATGAAAAAGAGACAAAGAATTGGCACTTGACTCATCTATGCCCCTTGTTTATTTATTTTTCTTTTCTTTTCAAGTTTTTTTTATGTAAAAGCAACTTTGTTTTGGAGAATGTACCTGTGTTAAAAATCAATAAAATTAAAATGAGTACTGAAAAGTTTCCTTTTGCGTTATAAAAAGTAAAATTGTGAGAAACTTTTCAAACCCATTTTCGGAAATGGTCACCATCGGATACACACGAAATCAATCCTAAACTGTACAAACCCAAATCGAAAAATCATAACAGCCCCTCAAATTGCATTGATCATTATGCTTCATCTAGTGACTGACCTTTCTGCCCGAATGGAAGCAACACAACCAAGTTGACAAACGATGGAGAATGATGGATTGATTAAACCAAATGAACAGGATAGTTAAGTTGAAAATGGTTATGGACGAACTTCGGGAGGAAGTTCCTTATGTATCCCAAAGATGAGAATCAGGCCTTACGTAGTTCGGTGAGGGTTCACTCGGGTATTTATTCTCTCCTTTTGCGTTCTAATTTTTGCCAAGGTTGCCCTTTCGGGTTTTTGGCCTTGCGAGCTCAATTTTTCTTTATCTCTAATTTTCATGATCTAACTTTTGCCTAGGTTGCCCTTTTGGGTTTTCGGCCTTAGAGAGCCTCTCAAGGATAATATTTCTTCAACTTGTGTTGATCGGTTATGAAAACTCTAGGCCATCCAAATCCATAAGAATAATTGCTCCTCCAAACTAGATTGACTTGATGATATAAGGGCCAGTCCAATTGGGTCTAAACTTGCCCCAAAGGTCATGGATGGGGGCTCAGTTATCTTTGAGCACCATGTCTCTTTCCTTGAGATTTCTGGACTTGACTTTCTTGTTAAAAGCCCTAGCAATTCTACGCTGGTAATGTTGGATGTGATACAATGCCTTCAACCTCCTTTCGTCAAACAACATCAATTCTTCAAATCTGCTCTATTGCCAATCTGCTTCTGCTATCTGACATTCGGTCATAATTCTCAGTGACGGTACTTCAATCTTCATTGGCAGAACAACTTCCATCCCATAGACTAGAGAATAGGGGGTTGCCCCTGTAGATGTTTGGATTGACGTTCTGTAGCCTTGGAGTGCAAATTGCAATTTCTCCGGTCAGTCTTTATAGTTTTTCACTATCTTCTGCAAGATTCTCTTGATATTTTTGTTTGTAGCCTCAACGGCTCCATTGGTCTGCGGTCTATATGTTGATGACTTACGAAAAGCCATGTTATATTTCTCAAGCAGTTCTATCACCTCTTTCTTGAAATGTGAGCGGTTATCTGAGATGATATGGTTGGGCACCCCATACCTACAGATTATGTTGGTTTTGATGAACTTGGCTACATGCGATGCTTTTAGCATGGAATAGGACTGGGCCTCCACCCACTTTTTGAAGTAGTCGATTGCTACTAAAATGAACTCATGCCCGTTTGACGCCTTTGGCGTGACTGCGCCGATATCATTGATTCCCTAAACTGAGAATGGCCAGGCCGAAGTTATATTGTAGAGCTTCCACGGTGAAATGTTCATGCGATTGATGGATCTGACATTTATGGCATCACCGTACAAAGCCAATACAGTCCTCTCCCATGGTTGACCGGTAGTAGCCTTGTCTAAGGATTTTCCGAGCTAGCATTACACCGTTTACGTGAGCTCTACACTCTCCTCTATGAATAGCTTCCATAAGGCGCCTTGATTCTTCTTCCTCAACACATAACTTATGCATTCCCAGATGGCCTCTTTTGTACAACTTGTTTTTACAGATGATAAATTGGATGGCTAGCTGCCATATTCCCTTTTTGTCCTTGGCATTTACCCCTGGTGGATACGCCACTTTTCCAGGAAATTTCAAATGTCGTAATACCAGGGGTTCGTATCTTGAACCTTATTTATCGCAGATATGGTCTTATAAGACAGTGTATACTTCTGTTCGATAATAATTGGACGCATCTTTACTCTAAGCGGGATGTCCACCATGGAAGATAGAGTTGCTAAAGCGTCGGCAAACTGATTGTTCTCTCTTAGCAGATGAGTGAACGTTAATTTTTCAAACCTCAGAATTAGCACATCTAGGGCCTAATGATAAACCTTCATTTTCTCTTCCTTTACCCGCAAATCTCGGTTGGCTTGAGAGACAACCAAAGTTGAATCCGCAATGATGTCCAACCTTATTGCTTCTAGTTTTAAGGCAGCTTCTAAGCCAGCAATACACGCCTCATATTCTGCTTCATTGTTAGACACTTTAAACCGGAGTTTGAAGGCTAGAGGTATATGTGAATCATCAGGTGCTATAAGCAATACACCTATACCATAACCATATTGATTTGATGTTGCGTCAAAGTATATCGTCCATGTTTCCTCTTCTATCTGTAGGATGTCTTCATATGGGAATAGATACTCTACTGCTTCATCATCTCCTTCTCTCGGGTGTTCTTCTAGGAATTTCGCTACGGCCCTCCCTTTGACTGATGTGCGCATGACATACTTGAGGTCAAATTTGGAGAGAAGAAGCAACCAGTGAGCTAGCTTACCGGTAAGTGCTGGTTTCTTAAAGAGATATTTGACGAGATCTAATCTCAAAACCAAAATTATGGAATGTGCTAACAGGTAGTGTCCCAACTTCCTCGTTGCCCAAACCAAAGCTAAGGAAACTTTCTCGAGGGGAGTGTAGCGAGTTTCATAATCTAGCATTTTCTTGCTTAGATAGTAGATGGCCTTCTCCACCTTAGCTTCTGATTATTGCGCTAGCATGCACCCCATGGTCGAATCTGTCACTGACTAATACAAGATCAGTGGTTTCCCTGGTTCTGGTGGCGACAATACAGGTGGATTCTGAAGGTGCTGCTTGACCTGTTCAAAGGCGAACTAATATCGACCATCCTAAACTTCTTTCCTTTCTTCAATAGACCAAACAGTGGTTCACAAATCAAAGTTAATTTTAACATGAACCGTCTTATGAATTGCACCTCGCCCAGAAAGCCGCGTGTAGACCGCCCGAACTTCCTCCGCAGGCCCCCTTTTCGGAGAGGGTGTGGATTTGGGTTCATAATTACTACAGTTCGGACTCCTATCACGGTTCTGAATCTAATCTCACAAAGTGCAATGTAAGACTGATAAATCACCATAGAGTCCAAATTCGGCAAATCATTTTGGAAAATCGATTTTGAATAAAAAGCGCCAAACATGGACTGCTTTACCAGATTACAGAGTCGCAACCTAAATATTTTATTTTGGGAAATTTAGGAAACACTGACTCGCACCAAAGGCTACGTGTCCGTTATCACTAAAGTTGCCTCGGCTCGGGAATTTAGGTACGAGAAGGGAAGGTCATAACATGAACACCCCCGCTTGCCCAATCAAATGATCGGCCTCTACTAAGCATGATATGTTATTTTATAAACCTCATGTGTTCTTATTTCAGTTATTAGCTAACTTTACTACGTGATGCGCACATCATACAAGTATAGACTCAATCACAAGAATTGGGACAAAACAACTCATGCTTGTTTTTGAAAATGGTTTGGAAGTGCTACTTGCAAGTAGGCTAAAGCGCGGATTTGCCACTCTTAAAGTGGGCATAAAAACATGATTTTGCCACCTCAAGTGGGCTTAAAACTCACAATCATCGAGTTGTTCCAATTCAAGCAATCAAGCCTCCACCCACAAGCATTCACCCAGTTAAGCATATAAGCAAATAGCCTCATGGCAAGCATGCTATCATGGCAACACTCACACTCATGCAAGTATGCTAAAGCGTAAACACTTACAGTGTACTCCGAGCCAAAACAGAAAACTAGTTAGAAATCATGCATGATCCTAACTATGTTAAAATGCCTAATGCAACACATGCAAAAATGCAACTAAAATAGGCTCGGCTACCTAAGATGGCATATGAATGCAACAATTGATACATGCTTTGAAACACGTATTCAAGTAAGCGTATTGAAATACAATGCAGTTTGAATGATGTGACGAGCTCGGTGCATACAAGACAAATGAATGATGCATGCATGCAAGCATAAGGATGCTAATTGAAATATTACCTAAACTAACCATCGAAAGTCGATAAGTGAAAGGGAGAAAGAAGTGGGGTTGGAAGACATGCACACACACACACACACCCTTATTACAACATTACGCCCACGCAAAGGAGGGTCCGAATAATTAAGCTAAGCTACACTAAGCTAAGCTAATTATTACAAACCAAATAATTAACTAACTCTAGCTAATTAAATATTACAATCCAAATTGAAACAAATAGCTATGCTAAGCTAATTAGAATATTACAAAACAAATCAAATGACTAGTTACACGAACTAAACATAAGCAATGAAATGGCCTCGCGGGTGAGGGAAAGATGCATGCTCGTTTGGATCCTCCCGAATATCCATCGCCTTGCCTCAAGATGCTTCTGTTTGCACATCTTTGGACCTCTTAAAATTGTGCCAGCCTCCAGATTGCTTCTTTTGATCTCAGGAACACACTGATAGCCAATCGGCCAGACATGGTGGTCATCGGCCAGTACTGGTGGCCGGTCGACCTCTCTGATGGCTGGTCGGCTTTATTAATGGTCGGTCGGCCACAGCTTCCCTGGAATTCTTCCTTTTGCTTCAACGGAGTACAAACAGAGGCATGGTAGTGTATTTGCAAGGAAATGTGTGTGTAACTACCCTCCTTCTCATATCTTAAGCTCAAAGGAGCGTAGTACTCGGCTCTCAAGCCACCAACCATGCATCTCAATGCATGATGGCCAAAGAGTCAAGCTTACACAATGTTAGTGAATGCACACATAAGACTCTAAGTGTCGCCACCCTCTCATGCATGATCAAGGGTGACAACGACCAAGAAACGCAACACGATTCATCACTTTGAGTAGGAAATGTGCTACATTTCTAGTGTTTGGATTAATGTCCGATCCAAACACATGCAATGCAACACACATATGTTATCTTGGCATGTTTTAATTTGCTCGATACTTTTTTGCACATTTACATTACCAAACCATCTCTTAATTGCTTAAGTCCAATGTGCAAGTCCTGTAAGGAGTGGAGGTCAACCAAAAGAATGGTTTAAGGCATAGGAGAGACCATGCCTTTGACTAGGAGGAACCCTCAAAAGAGGGTTAAAGCCATTTAGGCATGAGCCTTAATCCCAAGCTTAAGCTTCAACACAATCTCAAGGCCAAACAACCCTCAAATGAAATGGAAGAATAAAAAAATGAGGGAGGTGGCAGATGTTTAGTGCTGAAATGGCATGCTAAAGACCTTAAAGCATGCAAGCAATGCAAACATGACATGTTGAGGATCAAAAAAAACATCAAAGCTAGTAAAGAGCAATATGCAAGAGGCATGCGATACATAGCACAAATGTCCAAACCAGCCATGGACAGAGCTCAATCATGCCAAAATAATGGTCTAAACATGCTGAAATAGGAGCTCAAAATGCTAGAAGAACATGCACACATGTTGGCATATACGCAAGGCATAATACACAACCCTCAAAAGCTATGAAGAAGTGAAGTGTATGAGAGTGTGACTACACTATATGCACTAAAATTACATGCTAAATGGTGCCATACCATGCAAACATCACGTGCGCAACATGTTAAAGGCCTCAAAACTCAAAGCTAGTCAAGGCCCTTTACACTACAACCATACTAAGCAATGCTCAAATGACCTTGACCATTCAAAATAGACCTAAGGAAGGTCAAAACAGTAGCAAAAACATGCTAGACTTGCAGCAAATATGGCAACAAAGATATGCTCATATATTAGCTCACAAACAAGGTATGAGGCTCAACTTCTCAAAAGCATTGAAAGAGTGATACATATGAGAGTATGACAGTGATATATGCTTTGAAATCACATATTAAATGATCCGAAATCATGCAAACAACCCTAAGCAAAGCATGCTAGAGGACTCAAAACACAAAGCTATCAAAGCCCATCATGCTATAGCCATACAAAGCAAGCCTCAGAGGGCTAAGAACACTCAAAACAGAGTTCAGGCATGCTAAAATATGAGCGAAAACATGTTGGAGTGTAGCCAAACTAAGCTAGAATAATGGGCTAAAGTAGCAAGCATGTAAAGCTAACGAGCAAGGTTACACTACAAGTGTAACAATCATGCAGCCAATGATCAAACAAGTCAAAAATAGAGTTATGGAAGGTCTAAAAAGTCACAAAAATATGCTTGAACAAAGCCACAAAGAAGTAGAAACACATGCTCATTTAATAGGCCATCAACAAATGCAAGCAAGACAAGAGGAGAGGGGACCACCCCCTCCTATTTGGGACCTCAAAACCACCTTTCCACCACTGAAATTCCTCTGGAATTTAGTGGTTAAAAGGCCAAGAAGAGATAGTTTGAAAAGCCTTAAAAGGTGGTACAAAAGCTTAGCAAATAAGTAACCAAAGAGAGTAGACCACCCCTAATCCCAACAAGAACTCAAACCAACATTTTTAACACTTAAAAATAGAGCTTTTTGTAGTTAACAACCAAGCCTAAAACGACATGCAAAGGTGGCTAAGATGGTATGCAAAAATAAGCTTAAAAAGGGAATATGCTCACCCTTGAAGAACAACAGCAAGGCAGGCCTTCCTCTGAGTAAAAACCAACTTTTTGAGCTCCAAACAAACCTTCAAGAACTTCAGCTCCAAGGTAGTGGTGTTTGACTGGGTGTTTTAGTGCAAATATGGGAAGAAAACACACTTTAAAACTCAATATATCACAATATAGAGAGAGATAGTGAGAATTCTAGAGAGAGAGGGAAATTTAGCTCAGAAATTTTGTAACCCTCAAATTGGGGGAGGGAGCTCCCCTTATCTAGGAAATGCAAGCAAAAATCTTGCTTCATCCCTCCATACACGTGTATGGAGGATGAGCTCAGTGTTCAATAGTTGGAACAGCTAACACCAAAAATATCTGCAAAAGCAGAAAAAAAGGCTTCAGCCAAAACTTGTGGCCGACTGGCCACCAGCAAGGCCGGCCGGCCACTACTGATGGCCAATGGAAACAAGGCCTAGCCGATGGGTTGTAGGGCTGGCCGATAGGCCACCCTCTTCCTCCAGAAGCAAAGATGTAAGTCCTTAGTGCACAACCAAGCACAAAACAGACAAGTCGAGAGGTCCGAAGGCAAGGCACTCCGCCAAGAACTTCAGGCGCTCTAAACTAACACGAGCATGGATGATCATCGAGTGTTCAAACAATGACGTCCAAGTCTTGAGGACGGTCAAAAATGGGGTGTCTACACCGCGCACCTCCTTTTCAGTCCTCGGTGGTGGCATTTCTACGATGGCCTTGATTTTGAAGGGATCCACTTCAATTCCGCTTTGTGTGATCAGAAATCCCAACAATTTTCTTGCAGTCATGCCGAAGGTGCATTTCTGCAGGTCCAACCTCAATTTGTACTCCCTGATCTGCTCAAAGAATTTTTCCAATGCGGTGTAGTGGCCTTCTCTCTCTTTAGACTTGATAATCATATCCTCAACATACACCTCAACGTCCTTGTGGATCATGTCATCCAAGATGGTGGTCGCAGCTCTCTGATATGTAGCCCCTGTGTTTTTCAATCCAAAAGGCATAACTCTATTGCAGTAGGTACCCCATGGCATGGTGAAAGCAGTTTTCTCTCTGTCCTCTGGTGCCATCAAAATCTGACTATACCCAAAAAATCCATCCATGAATGAAACAAAGCATGGCCAGCTGTAAGGTCTACTAGCTCATTGATATAGGGTAATGGAAAAGTCATCCTTTGGGCTAGCTCTATTCAGATCCCGGAAGTCGATGCAGACTCTAATTTTGTCATCCTTCTTTGGAACCGAAACCATATTAGCCAAGCAAGTCGGGTACTTAGATACCAACAAGAAACCCGCATCAATCTGTTTGGCGACCTCCTCTTTAATCTTTAATGCCCAATCTGGGCGAACTCTACGCAGTTTCTGTTTGACTAGTTGAGCTTCAGGGTTAAGAGGGATTCGGTGTTGTACAATCTCAAGATTGATTCCATGTATGTCTTCGTAGGACCACGCAAAAACATCTTTGAAATTTTTTAATAAAGCGATTAAACGCTCGAGTTCCTCTGAAGACAACGTAGATCCGATCTGGATCAAACGGGGATGCTCTTCAGTACCCACGTTAATTGCAATGATTTCATCTATGCAGGGCTTAACACGCCTTTCCTCCTCTTGGTCAACCAAATTTTTCAAAGCCCGAGGAATTTTTTCCTTGTCGTTTAAGTCAAAATTTTGAAAATCAAGATCAGTGTAACAAACTAAAGGCACAGAGAAGTAAACAAAATCTATGACATTCCCATTAGTAAAGTCTGGGTCCTCAGTTACAGTTGATTCAAAAGAAAAACTAAAAGACAACTTCGATAGGACTTTGGTATTTGGGTTACCACCCCCAGAGGTACCAGACTTAGAAGAATTCGAATCTGACTCCGACTCTACAGACTCAGTGGAATCAGATTCGGACTCGTCATCCGATTCAGAACTGCTGATGATGATCCCCTTTTCAAATTTCCAGACAAGGTGCGAAGCCTCAGATGCATCCACAATAAGATTAGAGAAATCCGCAGTTGGTTTATCCCCGATCATTGAGATAGTAAAACTATCCCCCAAGTTGTCAGACTCAGTTCCAATAGTAGAATTCGTTAGTAGGTCAGTCAATATTTTTCCCAATAGCTCTTCTTCTTCAACATCCATATTTGTAGCCATGCCTTGATCTATATTAATGTTCAAGTCTATCTCATCTTCCTCTTCTGGTAACTGGTGCCCGAAGAAGATCTCGAACCTGGGACACATTGTCTTTGTCTTCTGGTCAAACCAAGGTTCCAGAAATCCACAAAGGGGAAATCTTCCCCTTGGCGGACAAAGCGTTCGTTCAAGGTTCCCCGTATTGACTTGTGGACGAACTCGTACTGTTTCCCAGTGTTTTTTGTTTTAATTCTTCCTTTCAACTCAACTCCCTTCCTTTGCCAATCCTCAGTAGTAGGTTTGTATCCCAGCCCAAAAGCATGGGGGTTGTGACTTATTTCCTTGGCAACAGTACCTCATTGCCTGCCACTCTTGCCCAATCCTGATCCAGGCATATATCCTTGTTTGTTCATCATATAGATGGATTGAGCACTCATATAAGTTCCGTCACCTACTGCCGTGATAGTTTGAACCACCCGGGCCTCTGTCAGCGAAAAGCTAGAAAGGAATATATCTTATTCCCCATGCATGATTTCCAACACTAGAGTGGCAGTCCCTTGGGGAGGATGGATCGCAGAATTACCGTACACAGTGACAATTCCACCTTTAAAGGGGCATTTCACCAACTGATGAGTTGTTAATGACACAGCCTTTATCTGATGCAACCATGGCCTTCCCAGTAGTAGATTGAAAGTTGCCGGTACATCCATTACATGGAATTCTACCTCATGTTCGAAGAGGCCAATTAGGATAAGGATTTTGAACTTTCCCATAACATCCTGGCTCGTGTTGTCATAAGCTTGAACGGATTAGGTTGTGGGTGTGAAGTCAACAGGCCTCAAACCTATGGCATAAGCAGTCCATACCAGGCACACATTAATTGTTGATCCAGTATCCACTAACACCACCGGAATCCACTTTTTTCGGCTCTCCAGAGTCACGTACAAGGGTCGGTTGTGGTTGGTACCCTCAGGTGGTAGCTCTTTATCCGTGAAAGATATCACTGGCATAACATCTCCGAATGTGACTAACGACACTAGTTGATCAACGGTAGTGTTAATAGGCAATTTGATCTGATTCATTACGTCTAGCAGTGCTTGCCTATGCTCCTGTGAAGCCGTTATCAGTCCCCAGATTGAAATATATGCCAGAATCTTCTTAAGTTGCTTCAAGACCAGGTTCTCTTCATAGTCCTTCTCTTTTGTGTTCACAACCTCTTTTTTGGAGGATTCTGGTTGATCTAAAGTTGCATGTTGGAAGTACCGACCACTTCGGTTCACGTGCTTGATCTCGGCCGTATACCACGTATCGTTGGGGGGTATCAGATTTCCACTCTTCGTCCGTGTATGCGTAACTCAAATCATTATCTTGCCACCACTTCCCTACAGTCATGGCCAAAATTTTATTAGGCTTTACCTGGAGCATGTTCACATCATGCCTCTCATCAACAACATGCCATTCCTTTTCCACTATGGTTTTTGTTTCTGCATTCCAGAATAGCATTGTTTTGTTGTCACTTCCTCGCTTTGAGGCTATCTTCCTTTGGATTGCTTCCATTCTTTCCTGCTAGAATTGTTCCAACACTTGTTCTGTGCTAATCAAGGATGTAGCCTCGGCTTTTTCCTTCTTAACCCCTCTTGTCTGTCCTGCCTCATCTAGCTCTTCGTTACTAAGCCAACCATTGTTTGTTTCTGGCTGACTTGAATCCCACCAGCCTATCTGGACAATGCTTGCATCCTCTTGGTCAAAGAAGTAAAGATTGGCTAGGTCTCCTTCCATCTAGGTTATGTCCTCCCACTCGGCCAAGTCATTTAGGCTTTGTTCAGGCCAATCGTTCTGGTGTTGCCCTAATTGGCCTTCCCTGATAGCATTGACACTGAGAACATCTGGTAATATGACCACTGATTTTGGCTGATCAATGGCCACAATGTAAGAGCTAGGATCATACTCCTCTACAAGTGAGGCCCCCTTTTCTATGACACAGGTATTAGACAGCCCGGTCTTTGGTGTATTCTCCTCTTTCTCTGTTTTTGCCATCACATTCTTGGGTTGGATTTGTGGGGTTAAGTCTATCATGCATATATCCGTGCCTTCTGGAAGAATTACCTCCGGTTTTGGTGGGTGGGACGAGGTAATATATGTGCTGGGGTTGAAGGTAGGCAGTAGTGTTTGGATATGGTTAATATTTCTGGGGGAAAGAACTTGGTTGTGTGCGGGAAGTGGGTTGGTTGTCACATTTGGTTTAGGAGAGGCGATGACTTTTTGTCAATGCGATTTTGGATCTCATGACGTAGACGAAAGCATGAGTCTGTAGGATGGCCGTGTTGTTGGTGGAAGGAACAATATTGAGTTGGGTCGTGTCTAGCTGGTAGTGGGATTGGAAGAGGTCGTGGATCGAGAAGCTTGAGATGCCCCATTTCCAACAACATCTCGAGGGCGCGGGTTGGACTCATATGGAGAGGGGTAAAAGTTCTTTGGTACCATGGTTGACCATTTTGTGCGGTTTGTGAGTTTGTAGCAGCGGCAAAGGGATCGGTTATCTTAGCCGAAGATGTAGCCATGGTACTGACATCTGCAGACTGCAGAATAGTGCTAGTACCAACATTGGTACTCCGAGTGAATGGCCTTTTTGCAGGTTCACTAGTTCTATAGATAATCCCCTTCTCGAATGCACTTTCAATTTGGACCCCCAACTCGTGTACTGAAGCAAATGTAGACAATGGAGTCACTATCATCCTTTGTAGCATATCAAGCTCGAGATTATGGACCACTAGCCTGACTTGCTCCCTTTTAGAGGGTCTGTTTGACATCCGGGCTGCCTTTGCTCTCCATCTGGCGACAAAGTCAATAAAAGGTTCTTTGGGTTCTGGGTAGTTGCCTCCAACTCACTGATGGCTACTTTGATCTGAGTGTTATATAGATACTAGTTAACAAACCCCTCAGATAGTTCCTTCCAATTCTACGTCATAGAATCCTCTAGTTTCGCATACAAGATAGCCGCTACATCAGACATAGTTCTCCCAAACAACAACAGTTTCTGAGCATGAGAAAGACCCATTGGCCTCAGAACATTTGAAAACAGGCGGACATGTATAATTGGATTCCCACTTCCACCAAATCTGTCGATGTGGGACATTTTAAACTTCTTCGGTAGTCTAACTGAAGCCTCAGTGTACCCATCTTCAATATCTAGAATAGAATTCTCTTGGCTACGACCTGTGACTCATGCGACAGAGACGGGTAAACATTCTAGAATCGCTCCGTTCGCGAAAAGCCGGATAAAACATTCACTCACGTCAAGAAATGACTTTGAGCTCTGTAAAAAAGGGGCAACTGTAGACACCCTATTTTGATCGGCCTTAAGACTTGGGCATTTTCTTTAAACACCCGTGGATGAAACTTGGAATACACTATTTTATGAATTTCTCAGCGAAAAAATCAGATTGTGTTTGTACATATTTTTAGGTATTTTTATATAAATTGGTATAAATAATATATTTTAGAAATTTTATAAATAGAAAATAATAATAAATAAATAAATAAAGATTTTCATATATTATATAAGGTTATGATGATGGCTATGTGCTGGTGGAATATTGCATAATGAGAAGGTAGACTTAAAAATATAAAAGGTGGTCAGGGGAGATATGATAATGTTTGCTGAATGGGTGGACAATTATTTTAAGAGATAGAGGATGGTGAGTGATGGTCAGCATGGGTGGAGGAGGATATTTTTTAAAAAAGAGAGGATTAGTTTTTAAAAAAAGCAACAATGATGGAAACCACTAATTTTGGATCTCTAAAAAGATCACTAATGACATGGCACTCAATAAAAAAAGAAAAAAAATAAACACCAAGGCCAAAACATCAAATCATTCATAGTGGGGCCCACTGCCACATCATTAGTGGTAGTACTAATTAATGCTCTCACTCATTTTCCTAAAAAAAGATATCTGTCTATTCTTCAACATGGTGGGCGGTGAAAAAGGTTTGTAGGCACAAGAAGGTAGATTTATTTTATTATGGTTTTGCGTGGTGTGATATATAGAATTGGAGCAAGTGATTCAAAGGGGGCTGGCTCTCTCTTTAGTTGGAGAATAAAAAAAAGATAGCATTATTTTGAAAAAAAAAGAAGATACAGACAGAAACGAAAAGAAGGGAGCCTTGGAGCTGGGCGGATTACTCTCTCTCGCATGGGCTCTGGCTCTGAGATGATCACACCAAACCAATCTCTCTCTCTCTCTCTCTCTCTCTCTCTCTCGTTGGGGGGTGAAGACAGAGAGCATCTGGGCTAAAACAAACATACACACACACATGGGCAGCCCCCTTCTCTGATCTCTCCCTTGGCAGTTCGCATACTAACCCAAAATCTAAGTTCTCGACAACAAATATTCGGGTGGTTTTCAAGGTCTTGTAGATGACCGGGGTGCTGAGTTCATATCTGAACTTGTAATCTTGCTCTTGTTGCTCCGGCGCGGTTCAAACTCCGGCGCCGTTGCTAAAATGTATTTGCATCGGAGGCATAGGTCTTTGATGCTCTGAATGCCGTTGCCGATTGCTTCGAGTTGATTGGAGAAGGTTTCAGGCGAGCTCGTTTGTGGTTGTCTGGCGTATGATGGCAGGTACGACTGATCTTTAGCTTCGGTTTGCCGGTCTTCTTGTTCGGCCTACCGTCGCCGGTGATGAGGTTGTGATCTTGGAGTGATATATGTTCGTCGGAGGGTGTTCATGTGCATGGGTGATATTATTTTTTAGGGAGAAGATGTTTAGAGAGAGGGAGAAACATATAGGAAAGATGGGCACCAGACAGGAGGTAGAGCAAGGTGAGAACCGCTGGCAAGAAGAGATAAGGGAGCCACTCATACCAGAAGACAAGACTCGAGCTGATGAAGAAGATGGTTGTGTACCAAGGAGGAGCCTATGAGCGTATGTTTAGGTTGCCTGTTTACAGGCAGAAGCATGAGGTCGAGAAGCACTTAAACCGCTTGAACAAACCTCCCCTTAAAAGCATTAAGGGTCCAGATGGGGATATCATTGACTCTATACACATCTCTCATCAACCAGCATTTGATCACCCATGCCTCAAAGACCACAAAATACAGATGAGGCCATGCTATCACCCAGAAGAGCTTTATGATCAGAAAAAGGTTTCTACAGAGAACAAAGAAAGAGGAAAGCCTATAACTTAGCTTTGGCACATGAATGTAGATGCCCTGAAGATACAATACCCATTAGAAGAACAAAGAAGGAAGATGTGCTAAGAGCAAGCTCAGTCAAAAGATTGGAAAGAAGAAGACACTGATGTAGTGTGGGTTGCCTGGAGATGTTGGCTGATATTGGGGGCTCAAGAAATATTAGGATGTATGTTAGGAAGTAATTAATTAGTTAGTTAATTCGAAATTTATAATTAATTAATTAGTGAAATTAATTAGTTAGTTTCAATTTGTAATAATTAGGTAGAATAGGTAATTAGTTTAATTATTAATTAGTTAGTCATAGTTATTTAATTAGATTAGTTATTTAATTAGTTAATTCATGTTGTAATTAATTTGTTAACTAGTTTAAATTAGTTACTCTGTAATTAAATAGTTAATGTAGTTAGCTAATTAGCTTCGTATTGTACTTATTTAATTAGCTTAAAGGAGTTATTTAAATTAGTTCATACTTTACTTCATTAATTAGCTTAACATAATTAATTATTTACTTATTCTAATAATTAATTAGCTTAGATAACTAGCTAATTTATTCAAGTTTTGTAATAATTAGTTAAGTAGTTTAGATAGCTAGTTAGTTCATTCGGACCCTCCTGCGTGAGTGCAAACAAACTTGTAATAATGTGTATGTCTTCTAATCCCACGTCTTTCTCCCTTTTATTTAACCGCTTATGATGGTTAGTTTAGGGACATCATATCCTGTTTACCATACTCATGTTTGCATCCACTTATATGGCATGCACTAAGGCTCGGCGCATCATTCTAATTCGCATTGTCGTTTCAATACTTCTTTGAATACATGCTTAGACCGCATGCCATCAAATCATTTCATATGCCATATTATTAGCCGAGCCTAGTAATTGCATATCACATGTGTTGCATTTGTCATATTGCATAGTTAGGAATCATGCATATTTTTTAACTTTATTTTGTAACTTGTTCGCGGGACGTCGGCAAATATGTGAGTTTTTATGCTTTAGCATCCCGCTTGTACATAATTTTCTTATTATGTTTAGCATCCTATCATGAGACTAATTGCTTAAATGATAAACTGTTTGAATGGCTGTGGATGAAAACTTATCGCTTGAATTGGAATGATTCAACGAATGTACATTTGAAGCCCACTTTGTAGTGGCAAATTCACAAACTTTAAGCCCACTTGAGGAGGCAAATTCAAAGCCTTTTTCAACAAACAAACATGAAATTGAATTGTTCTAATTTGAGCAAACTAGTCTATACCTTTTATGCTTCACATAATAAATTTTGAGGATTTATTAAATAATCAGAATAAGAACATATATTGTACATAAGAATCACATCATGATTAGTAGAGGCTAAATTTTTTTTCGAGTGAGTGGGGTGCTTATTACTGACCTTCCCCTCTCATACCTAAGTTCCCGAACCGAGATACCTTAGTAATGACAGACTAATGGCCTTTGGCATAAGTCACAGATTTCCTAAATTTCCCTAAATAAATATTTAAGTGGCGACTCTAATATTTGGCAAAGTAATCCATTTTTGGCATTTAATTCAAAACATTGATTTTTCAAAAGAAATTGCCGAATTTGGACTCTTTTTGTGCTTCCACTGTTTCATATTACACTTAGTAATGACGGACTAATGACTCTTTTTATTGGATTTGTTTTGCTTTGATTTATGCTTTCGTTCAGTGTCACATCATTGTCTTGATTACATTTCATTGCATGATCATAAGTTATGTATTGCATTTCATTGCATAATCATAAGTTATGTTTTATTTTGCATCTTGCCCCTGAACTACGTAGGTTTGATTCCTTGCAACGGGATACTTAGGCAACCCTCGAGTTTCAACCATTTGTGTGTGCATTTGTTTGTTTTTGCCAAAGTCTTACGATCTTGTCAAATGAGTCGTCTTCGGGCTTTGACATTCACTCACGTCATGAAATGACTTTGAGCTCTGTCAAAGAGGAGCAACTATAGACACCCCAATTTTGACCACTCGTAAGACTTAGGCGCTTTATTCCGAGCACTCGATGATGACGATTACATTGAGTCAGTGATTTGAATTCTCAATAAAGGAATCTGAGTTCGAGCTCTAAACAATTCCAACCTGCCATACCCACTGTATTTGTACCCCAGAATATCAGTATTGCACCTTGTGCTAACCTGTATTGAACTTGAAAGTAAGAAATAGTGGAAATACATTGAAGTCCGGACGGACCTCAGTGACATCCTACCAGAGAGACCAAGGTTCGGCCAGACTTCTTGACTTTTCAGGAAGTTTCAACAGTGCTCTGCCAGTTGCTCAATTCTGCAGATATTTTGATCAAACCTGCTCAGGGCCTATAAATAGCAGGGTTCAGACTGCTGTAAGGAGGTTGAAAAACATATATAGAATTTGGTTTGAGAGATCAAATCAATATCAAGTGAGTTAGAAATATCAAGAGTGAGTTAGAGATATCAAGAGTTAGAAAAGATCAAAGCTATTATCCTTCTTGTTCTTCCATAAGCCTTGAAGCTCTCATGTCATCCATACATACCATACAAGAGCTTGAACTTGGAACTTGATTAGAAGATTGAAAATCATAACTCAAACTTGAGGGTGCTTTGGAATCAAATTTGGTTTACAACAAGAACATTTTCTTTACACACTACAACAAAAAACAGTTTTGGCAACACAACAAAATTCGTCACCAAAAGGCAGAAATCGTCGGCAAAGAGCTTTGTCGACCCGTAGAGCTTCGTCAGTAACCCGTCGCTGAAAGTGTGTCAGGAAAAGTTTTTATCGACGAAAAATTCATTGCATCGCCAAAAGCATGTACTTTAGCGACAAACATGTTTGTGGGCAAAAGCCTTCAACCATCGTCGCCAATTTACCATTGCGTCGGCAAAAGTGAATCAAATAAAATGATTATGTCACTTTTGCCGACTCAAATTTGCATCAGTAAAAATGATACTTTTGGCGACAATTTGATTGCATCGACAAAACATCTAATTGTTTTATAAAAGAAAAAAAAAATTGGTATTTGGGATTGCAAAAATTACCATCACAAATAATAAATTATTTTCCAATAAAAAAAATTATTAAAAAATATCCATACTTTAATTCACTGACATCCAAATATATATAAATAAATAAATAAATTCTATTTATGATAGCAAAAATACCCCACGTGTTCTTACAATTCAAAATTTAAGTTTATGTACAACAACACCTAAAGTTAAACTAAGTACAAAATAAATAAAATCAAGTCAATCCCAATTGGAACAATGTTTTTAATGCAACTATAGCATCACGAATGACAATATGCAAATGCATGTGAACAAGCCTCTTCTCATTCCCAATTAGTACTTGAGCAAGATCACAATCTCCATCTTTAGCAACTTACATTCAAGAAAGAAAAAGAATTTTTTTTATTATTAATATTGTCATAAATGAAAATTTAAACTTCCAAATTTAGAGGACTGATATTTAAGGGAAATGTGTGAAGAAATCTCAACAGAATTGAGTTAAAGCATTGAGATTAAGATTTTTGTAATTAAGATTGGGATTAAGATTAAGAAATGCCAAAAATTCATAACATAATCCTAAGGGTTTGTAATTAAGATTTTGTTTTTTTTTTTATTTATGGTGCACCCTTGGTAAGTATATAAAATTAATTCGTAACAAACGCCACAAAAATTCAACACTATTTTTGATGATAAGGTGGTGTGTACAATAGTTTGACTCTATAAAGTAATATAACACACAAAAATATGTTATTTATAACCAAAAGGCTAAGGCTAGATGATCAAGATGCAGACTTATATATGAACTTGATCACAAAAAAAAAAAAAAAAAAAAAAAAAATCAAAGCAATAAAGTGGTAAAGTAAAATGGGTCTCAGTCCACATGGAAATTACCTGATAACAACTAAGAGGAAGATTGCAATTACATGAAAATTTGTGGAAGAACCTCAGCCCACCTAATTATAACAAAACCATCATACATATATTCTTATATATATATATATATACAACAAGTATATATAAAGAGAACAAAAATGAACATACCCACTGAAGGAAAAACGGAGGAAGACCTCACTACAAGAAATTGCATTTTTCGCAACGTAATGAAAAAATGCCCCCTCTTTAAAATCTTTTTTAACAGTACAATGTCCACTTCCTGATGAAGAAGAAGCAGTACTAGTTTAACCCTCAAGCATGTAAAATTACAAGCTGTGTTGTCAAATACTCAAAATCACTCTAATCTCATGAACAGAAGGGGTAAAAAAAAATACAGACCACCTACAAAAATAGAAACCAAATCCAAAATTCACATTAATAGACATGATTATTAGTGGAGCCCACTTCTAAAGCAAATCATATCCCGCTACATACATTTTGTGTCCAGCTTATGTGCTCTCTTAGACTTGGCGAAAAAACTAATAAAATTGAGAGAAGCTAAAGAACAAGAAGCACTGGAAAAATCAAGGGAGCATATCTTCTTTTTAGGTCAAGTTATAGGGAGCATATCATCTAACCCGTTATATCACACATCCACTCAATACTATCTAAGAAACAGAAAGTGTGAACTGAACATTAATAATGGGTTTTTGCACTGGCTGCTATTCAAAATCAAGACAAAGCTAGATTTATAAATCAAGATATTAATCAAGGTCTAGGAAAAGGAAACATTTATCCCGCAAGAAAAAATTAAGTCAATAAAGAGAATTAAGATACCTCTTTAAAAAGTTGGAAGTGATATCATATCACTCAACCTTGGGAATGTGATGAGAATACCACACAGTTGAATCAGTTGCTATATTATAAACAATGAGAACTGAATTAGTTGGTTTAATCTGCAACCATACCCAAAGTCATCTCAACAAGAAGTCAATAGCATGTATGGTTTGCTCTGTCACATGTTCGTTAAAAGAGTTCAATATAAAAATTACAAAAAAAAAAAAAACAAAAAACAAAAAACAAAAAACCAAATAAAAACAAAGCCCAATTAGTATACATTAATGTGTGATACATATTCAAAAAAATAATACGAATAAAGTTTAGAGAGAAAAAAAAAAACAAAAATAGCATCAAAGAATAATAATATGAATTGAAAAGAATTTGATATACTATTATTGTTTCTTTTCAAGATTTGAAGTTTGTTCTCTTTCTTGGGTTTGTTTGGGAATGGCCATTTGGACTAAAATAGTCACAAAAAAAAAAAAAAAAGATAAAATATGTTAAACACCCCTTACTGCTCCCTCTCTCTCTCTCTCAATATAAAAGTAAAACTGACAGTAGATTACTTGAATTTGTTTGGCAGAGGACACACTTTGGGCTGGGATTTCTAGAAACTACACAAACCCAGATGCACCAAAGTCACTGTTGGTGGTCAAGAAGCTCGTTGATGATGGCCAGTATGCCGAAGCTACTACTGAAGCGGTCAAGTTGTCAGACAATCCTTCAACTGTATGCTACTTTATTTCCTTTTATTGTGGCAATTTTGGGATCATCAATTGAACCACGTGGATATTATATACAAAAATGTGCTATTATTGTATCATTTGCCCATAACTAAATTTTGAAGCACTTTAATCCAAATTAGAAGTTTTGATTGATGGAGGCATTGAAACATTTAACTAGCAACACATTTAACACTGTTTGGATGGATTTTCAAATCTCTAATGTTGTGTTTGGTTGGAGGATTTTCGGAGGGATTTGGAAAGGAAAAGGAAAAGGAAAAAGGTGTGTGAAACTAGAAAAAATGTAAATATATTTTATTCACATTTCACCTAACTTTTCCCTTTTATTTTCAAATCCCTCCTTAAATCCCCCAACCAAACACAGCGTAAGTGAAATTGGGGTTAGTATTCCTGATCCTAAGTGAAATTTCATATTTTTCTATGATTTTTCTTTTTTATTTTTCATAACCTTGTAATTTTCCTGTGATGATGTGAAGGTTTCCCAGCTTCTGGGTGACATCAGGCTAGAATTTGATGATTCTCATGCTTCATATAGTGAAGAAACATATTCAAGAGTACTGGACTTGGATACTGCAACTACAAAATGAAAAACATTGTTCCTACTGTGCAATCTAATAAGAAATAGCTTCAAATAAGCAAGAAAAAAAAATCTTTAAAAAGCCCTAGCAATTCACTAGAAGCTAGAGATAGAATGGTTCTCCCCTAGTTCAAAACTCAATAGAAAGCAGATAGAATTGCAGGTTATGCTAGGAACCCTTGACAAAGAAACGAATAACTGAAACGAATGAAATACAAAGCAAATAGAACAAAGATTCAGATAACAAATTGCGAGAGAGAGAAGTAAAATACAAAGCAAAGAGGGGATGACCTACCGAGCCAGAATGAAGATACAATGGTGTAGCACAGCAACGGTAAATGGCGAAAACGCGACGGTCGACAAATATCTACGCGGGCGTGCGATTGTGAGAAGGAGAGAACTTCCAATCGTGGAGAGAATAGGGGTTTTACCTAGCAGCAAAAATAAAGAGAGGAAATTGGGAGGGAAGGTAAAAAACAAGGTCCCTGCTGTTCGGTTTGAGTTCAATTTTATTATTATTATTTATTTTTGTTACCCAAAAAAATCTTTCTATTCTTTTTAAATATATTTTAAAATTAAAAATTATTCATATACTTTGTAAAATTATATAAAATTGATACGTACTTTTTAGTGTGTTTGGTTTCAGTTTTCTGAATTTAATTTTTTTAAAATTGATTTTTTTAAAATATTTTTTGTGTGCTTTTTTATTTTTAGTGAATATTTTTAAAATTTGAAGTATTTTTTTTTTTATGAATGCACCTCAGTTAAATATATTTAAAAAGTAAAATATTTATAAAAAAATATTTTAAAAAATTAATAAATACACAAAATATACTAAATTTTTGTTTTTGTTGTTGTTGTTGTTGTTGTTGCTGCTGCTTTCTTTTTTTCTTTTTTTTTTGTATTTTTTGATATTTAGTGAATTTTTAAAAGTTTTTTTTCATAAAAACTATACTTTTAAGTGTATTTATGTTAGGTGTGTCTAAAAATTAAAACAATTGCTTAAAATATTTAAAAAATTAAAAAAAATATGAAAAATAAGAAAATAGAATTTTTTAAAAGTTGAATTCTAAAAAATAAAACCAAACAAACTGTTTGATTTTTCAAATTTTTCACAAAACTAATTTGTAGCCTTTTAAAAGAAATCTAAAACAAGTTTTAGAAAATCAAAGCCATCTCAACTTTTGCCGACCAATAATTTTGTCGTCGCTAAATGTTTAATTCTTTGCCAACGCCAACTTTTTGTCGCCAAAAATAAATAGACTAATAGCAACGCTTATCATGTTGCCAAAAATTAACCTTTGTCTCTAAAATTTTCAAAATTTTGGCACCAACCAAAAATTTTGCTATCAAAAATTAGCATCGTCGCCAAAAGTTGTTGTTAAAGTGCAATTTCTTATAGTGACAAGAGGTAAAGCTGTGACAACCCCGACCACCAAACTAGTACATTATGTGGTTTTAATGAGTTTAATTACTTGATTATGAGCTTGATTGTGTGATTACATGTTTGATTCAATAATTATCTGTTGACTTATGGAATATCTGTTTAAATTGGCAACTTAGAGTCAGCAATTGAGAGCCTAAACGGTTTCAAAAACTGAAATTGACTAGCCCAATAGGCTATTTGGAATATGTAGAATTTTATGGTAGTTTCAATTGAAATTTGATTTGGATCAAAACAATTAGAATAAACTGATTGAATTAATTAGAATTAAGCCTAATTAATTAATCCTAACCACCTTTGATTAGGCTAACCTAATCACACCCTATATAAGACCCAAATTAAGCTTATGAGCTCATTTTTGTGTACACATTCAGCTGAGAATTGAGAGAGAGGAGAGGAGAGTTCAACATCTAGAGAGAGAGAAAGAGGTGAATTGTAGAGAATTAGAGGGAGATTCAAAGATTGGAGACATAACACACTTGAATTCAACACTAGGTATGGCACTCATCACTAATTCATGTAGATATGGCATATAGAAGTGAATTCCTCTCATTTTTGTACTCATTGACATGTGATTGAAGAAAAGAAGCTATGGATTTCAAGAAATTGAGGAATGAAGTTGAATTGCTTGCATGCATGCATATTTGAGTTGGAATTTCATGGAATTCATTCATGCATGGCACAATTATACATCATTTTGGAGAATCCATCATGTCTTCATGCCTCTCATGTCACTTGATCTTATTTTCAAACATGTTTTGGAGAATTATGCATTCAAATTGAGTTAAACTCATTTTAAAAATTGTGGTTGGAATCTTTAGTTAAGAATTTGTCATAATTTTGAATAAATGATTTCAATTGGAAGTGTTTTCAAGTTATATAATGACTTTCCATGTTTTTATAACAGAAATGCAAGATTTGAAGCTTTGAATACCATGTTTGATATTCAATTGCAGTTTTGGAAATTCCAGAATTCGTGCTGTCCGCTCAAGCAAGAGAGTCCATGCTCGAGCGTGGATTTTGAGCTCCCATAAGTTTCTAAAATTTTACAGCCCGCTCGAGCGACCAAAGTGGTGCTCGAGCGAGGACCCTTTTTCTTCAGTATTCCACTCGAGCGACCATCGAGCGTGAATTTCATGTATCTAGCACTTTTGCAGACCGCTCGAGCGACAGATGTCACACTCGAGCGACCACCTTTGTTTTTGAACCCCACTCAAGCGTAGGAAGTTGCGCTTGAGCAGAGATCCTGTTTTCAACAAAATTTTACCAACTCGTTTAAGTGCACATTTGCATCCTCATGCCACTCCTAGCATTCTTAGGCATCTTTTTGGACTCATATAATCATACAATAAGTTAGAGATGCACAAAGAGAATTGAATAGAAATGAAATGGAATTTCATTTATACTTTGTTGTGTATTTCGTTTAGGTGGACACCCAACGCTTAGCGTCACCACAAACCACTGTGAGTAATAACTTTATAAAGATGTGTTCAAGTTATTCCTACTTCTGAAAGTGCTATTGCTATTGAAATTGATATATATATATATATATAATTGATTAAATGTCTTCTTGAAACTTTATGACGATTGATGCAATGGTTTATTAAAATGTTATTTCTCCTATGAATGATATTTTATTTTAAAACTATACTTGTGGCATCCTTTAATAGGCCCTTGCCCGGGAGAAATTAATATCGTGGCTCATTGTTCAATAGGCCCTTGTTCGGGGAAAATTAATATTGTGGCTCATTGTTAATAGGCCCTTGCCTGGGGGAAATTAACACCGTGGCACATTGTTTAATAGGCCCTTGCCTGGGGGTAATAGTACCATGGCTAGGCCCTTGCTTGGGCGTAATAGTACCATGGCTAGGCCCTTGCCTAGGGGTAATAATACCATGGCTAGGCCCTTGCCTGGGGTTAACAATACCATGGCTATTGGATTGATTGACATACGGTTCACTATTACTTCATGGATGTACCACATAATTTGACATTGAAAGATCTTAATGATTAAGTTAATGAGCTAATGAAAATGCTATCGATTAATGGTTATCCGTTTTGACATTGACTTGATGGCTAATCTAAATGATAATTGTAATGTTGTGGAACTTCATTCATATAACCTCTTTATTTTGTTGTTACTCATTGGGCTCTAGCTTACTATTATTTATATATGTATTTGTAGGTGGGCAAACTGAACATCAGAGTTAGATAGCCTCAAGTTTACCGGGTCAGCCTTTTGTGAAGCTTCAAAGTGAAGTAATCAGGCTCGAGTGGAGCCATACTCGTCAAACCCCTTTTGTGTGGTTTATAGGTTTTGTATTTGTTCATAGTTGGGGTTGTATTTTGTAAGACATGAATTGTACTTATGTTACATGGCTTGTACTATGTTGGAGGAAAATTTTGAAACAATACCTTGCTTAATATGTTTGCCCTTCTCATATATGAACAGCTCAATGGATGAATTCTATACCGCTTTAGACTTTCGCTAAGCCCCGTAATTGGTATTAAAGGTTTATTTGTCTGGAGGCCGTAGGTAATCTATGATTACTGGCCGGTCACGATGCTAGACCTATAGGGGCGGGTTTGGGTCCTGACAGAGTGGTATCAGAGCACAAGTTATGTCTCACTCACTTATCCATTGAACTATAGGGGGTCTAGAAGAAACTTTAGGATTGCATTCATGTGCATTGATATGTTAGGTAAGATAACTTGGGATGATATATGAGATTGCGCACGTGACTATGTGTATATATGTATATTGTGTTTGTTATAATACAAAAGTTCATATAGAAAATGGTGAGAACCAGAGGTGATGAAATAGAGGAGGCAACCTCCTCAAGACTGGATAGAATGGAACGAATGATGCAAGACATGACTGAAGCCATTAGACAACAACAGCAATGGCAACAATAACAACAACCACCTCCCCCACCTCAAATGCCTATACCACCTCCAGCTCCAGGGTGTCAGCTAGAGACCTACACTGATGCCTTGACTAGAGAATTTAAGAAGATAAAGCCACCAGTGTTTCATGGTGGAATTGAACCATTGAAGGTCGAAGCTTGGGTATTGGAAATTGAGAAATTGTTTGAAATGTTTCCGTGTACTGAAGTCTAGAAGGTGCTACTAGCTACATTCACATTGGAAGACGATGCAAGACATTGGTGGATGTTGGTTCGGAATGATAATAAAGATGTTACTTGGATCTGTTTTCTGGAAATCTTCTATGAAAAATATTTTCCACATTGTGTGCGGGATAGAAAAATAGCTGAATTTATAGAACTGAAGCAGGAAAACAAATCAATTGCTGAGTATGAGGCTCAATTCACAGAATTAGCCCATTTCTCACCTCACATGGTAGCCACAGATTACAAGAAGGCTAGACAGTTCGAAGAAGGGTTACGTGACCCAATCCTAGAGAAAATTAATGTACTCAAATTGCCGACGTATGTGGATGTACTTGATAGGGCACTAATAGCGGAAAGGAATGTGACCAACCGTAAGCAAAACTTTGAATGGAAGGGAAGAAAACAAAATTTTAACAAAAGGACCACGTCAATGAGCAAGAAGTTCAAGTCGGGGAGTTTTGGTAATACTGGTTCAAGCCAAAGTGGTAACTCAACACCAGCTTGTACTATATGCGGGAAGAAACATGGAGGTGTTTGCCATCGCACTACAGGGGCTTGCTACCAGTGTGGAAAGATGGGGCATATGGTGAAGGATTGCACACAATCATGACCAAATGGCAACCGAGGAGCCACAAGCTCAATTGGATCCACACCTGCGACGAAACCAGCCACAACATCGTCTACCACAAGGAATGAACAACGGCAAGGAAAGCTTATTGCACTGGTCCCAGGGGATACTCAAAATACTGAGGTAGTGGTGTCAGGTACAATCTCCATTTGTGGTAAACCTGCTTACACTTTAATTGATTCTGGGTCTACACATTCGTTCATTTCTATGGCTTTTGCTGAAACTTTGAATAGACCTATGGAAACATTGAACTATATACTATGTGTTGCATCACCTACGAGGGGATCCATGCTATGTTCAACTGTATTTACCGCATGTGAATTGTTTCTCGGGAATGCTACTTTATATGTTGATTTAATACCTTTAGACATGGGACATTTTGATGTTATTCTAGTATGGATTGGCTAACTACATATTATGCAACTATTGATTGTGCCTCGAAGAGAGTAATATTCCAACCTCCCGGGCAAGATGAATTCTATTTTGAGGGAAAAGGGGTTGTCTCACCACAATACCTTATATCTGCCATGAAAGCTCGAAAACTAATAAATAAGGCTTGTCAAGGTTATTTGTGTAGTGTAATAATCGAACTAGTGGTAGACATTACTCCAGACAGTATACCAGTGGTGAGAGATTTTTCAAATGTGTTTCTGGAGAAACTACCTGGCCAACTTGTTGATAGAGAAATCGAATTCGTAATTGATGTAATACCGAGAACCCGACCAATTTCTATAACTCCCTATTGTAGACACCCCATTTTTGACCGTCCTCAAGACTTGGACGTCACCATTTGAACACTCGATGATCATCCATGTTTGTGTTCGTTTGGAGTTCCCGGAGGTCTCGGCTACGCGCCTTGCCTCAAGATCTCCGAACTTGACCGTTTAGTGTCTGGTTTTGCACCAAACACTTGTGTTTTGCCTTGGAAGGGCAGTGAATGCCTTGTGAGGCATCCCCACACACCACCGGCTGTGGCCAGAGGCCACCGGCTGGTTTTTGCTGCCACCGGCAATATATATTGCCGGTCGGCACTATTTAGTGCCGGTCGGCACTCAATTTTGCCAAAAATGGCATCTTTAGCCGGCCGACTACTGTGCATCTGCTTTTGCAGATATTTTGTCACAGCTGTCTTGTATTTGGCTCCCCTCCAAACATGTGTATGGAGGGATCTCCCTCTTTAGAAGCTTGTCTTGTAAGCTTTACAAGACAATAAGCTCTATAAAGAGAGGGGCTCTCTTGTTGCAAGGGTTAGACACTTGAGATATTTTAGAGAGTTTAGACAGCCATTTTTAGGGTTTTGAGTTCTAGGGTTAGAAACCATACACTTTCTATCTCTATATCTCCCTCTTGTGTGTGTTAAATTGTGTTTGTGTCTTACTATTGCACATAAACACATAGTGTTTCACCTTCACTTAGCTACTGAGGTTCTAAGAGGTTGGTTTTGAAGTTTTGGAGCTGTTTTCAACCTAGAAGGAGCTGTTGGAGCACCTTTGTTGAAGGGGTCTTCAAGGGTAAGAAACTAGCCCCTTTATTCCCCATTTTTGCATCTTGTTTTTGCCTATCTTAGAACTGATTTTGTGCATAGTAAATAACATAAAAAAGTTCTTTTTTTTAGCCCTCTTGATTGTTTATTAAGAGTGTTTTGTGGTTTGGAGGTGTTTGACCCCTCCTAGGCCTTGAAAGGCCCCATTTTGTGCTATTTTGTGCAAGTTCCGAGACTTTGGTGTTTGGGCCTCTTCACCACTGAAATCTTGAGGGATTTCAGTGGTGAAGATGGTGCCTTGAAGTCTCCAAAAGGGGAGGGCCACCCCCTCTCCTTGTTGTCCTTGAAAGGACCCTTTTTGACCTCTTGAGGGAGCATCATGTTAGACTATGTATTGATCATGTCTTGGTTGTTTTCCATTCTTATTATGCCATGATATAACCGTGCTATGAGTTGGTTTTGGTACACCATGCATGCTTAGCATACCTACCATGTAATGCCTTGTTATTGCCTTAATATGCCTTAGGTTGTTAGCCCTTGTTCAAGCATGTTTTAGGCTTAGTCTTGTGAAGCTTTTGTACATATTTTGCGATGTTTAAGGTCTGTCCATAGTTGTTTGGGTCGGATTTGGCATGCTTAGTATAGCCCCTTTGCATTCCGGCTTGTTGGCCTTAAGTGTATGAATGTATAGCATGACATTTTTGCATTGATTTGGTGATTTGGAACCATCCACCATGTCATTTCAGTCCCCTTTGCATGAGTATATGTTTGCCTAGGATGCCTCTTTATTGCTTTGAAAGCTTGTGTAGTATGTTCCATGTTTTTGCCATTGCGCATGCTTTGAAATTGAGCCACTTAGATGCCATCTAGGGGGCCCCCTTTGCATAGTCTAGGTCTGTCTTGAACCTATCTTAAGCCCTCTTAGCCTTGTGAGGCTTGGTTGGCTTAGCCATGGTTCGAGTCCCTTTGACTTGTTTCAAATACTTGGACCATTGTTGCATGTTTAGCTTGCCTTGTTGCTTGGTTTGGCACCATGTTTTAACATGATTTTCAGAGCTTATGTTGCATGCTAATTGTCCATGATATCCTCATTCAAGTTTGCTTGAGAGTTGCCTCATTTGTGTTTAAGTGTTGGCTATTCAACATGTGCATGTGTGTATGTGTATTTGGTCCTTTATTTTGGTCACTTTAGCCACTGTTTTGGGCCTCATTAGAGCTGCCTAAACCATGTATAAGTCCATCTTTTCATCCATTTGCATTGCCTCATGTTTGCTTGTATGCTTGCATAAGTGTTTTGCCATGCCATGTTGCATCCTTAGCTTGCACGCCTAGGTTGCATTGCATCTTGCATGCATGACTTATTCCTTGAATTGGTGATAGGAATTGGGCCTCGGATTGTTTGTTTGGTTTGCATTTCATTTGACATGAAAGTTGCACACTTGACTCTTTGGGCCATCATGCATGGAAATGCATGATTGGTGGTCCGAGAATCGAGGCACATGTCCTTTTGAGTCACAAACATGATAGGGGACATGATTGGTGCATATATGCCTTGAATTGTACTGCCATGCTTTGCCCTGCCCTCTGTTGCTGTCAATTGCAGATTCTGCAGGAACACTCTGCCGACCGGCAGTGCTAAGTGCCGACCGGCAATCCTTTCTCTGCCGATAGCTTCACCAATGGCTGGTGGCCACCTAACACTGCCGGTGGTAATCCCATGCAGTCGGTGGTGTCCCCCTATCTCCAAGGAAGCAGTCCTGAGATTTTGGCAGCCTCCAGAGGAGTAAAGGAAGGAAAACAGAGGCAGCCTATGCATGGCGGTGCATTTCCGAGCAGGATCGAGCATGCATTGCATCGAGCTCTTCTCCCGGGGTGGTTTATCTGTTTTCTCTAGATTAGTTAATTTGCTTAGCTAATTAGGCAATTTGTTATATTTAATTAGCTTGCGTAGTTAATTAATTTTTATTATTTATTTGGTCCCTCCGAGCGAGGGCAAATCTGTAATAAGTGTGTGTGAGTGGTGTGTATGTCTTCCAATCCCCACTTCTTTCTTCCCTTTTACTTACCCGCTTTGATGGTTAGTAATAGGACATGCTCAATTTAGCATACCTTATACTATGCATGCGTGCATTCATGCATTTGTATTGCATACATCAGGCTCGGTACATCATGCTAACTGCATTTGTACTTCAATTCCAAATTGAATACGTGCATCAAATTGATCGCATTTCACATGCCATATTTAGGTTAGCCGAGCCTACTTTGATTGCATCCTGTGTGTGTCGCATTAGGCAATTCAACATGAACTAGGACATGCATGTTTGCTAACTAGTTTACTATTTTGGCACGGAGTACGATGTAAGTATTTATGCTTTAGCATCCCGCATGTGTGTGAGTGCTATCATGACAGTATGCTTACCATGTAGCTAAATGCTTATGTGATAAACTATTTGAATGCCCGTGGGTGAAGGTTGGACTGTCTGAGTTGGAAAAACTCGTTGAAATTCGTATTTTAGCCTACTTGCGAGTAGCAAATTCTAAAGTATTTTTCAAAGACAAACGGATATGCAATGTTTGTTTCCAAATTAGGCAATCTAGTGTATAGTTGTTTGCTGCACGCATAACATAGTAATTCTAGGCTAATAACCGGAATAAGAGCACATAACGCTTTCAAAAACGGATATCACGGTTAGTAGAGGCCGATCTTTGGATCGGGCGAGAGGGGGTGCTCATAGCTGACCTTCCCCAATCGTACCCTAGCTCCCGAGCCGAGACAACTCCGGTGATGACGGACATGTGGCCTTCGGCACCGAGTCAGGGTTTCCTAAATTCTCCAATTTTAAAATATTTAGGTGGCGACTCTGTATCTGGCCAAGCAGTCCATGTTTGGCACTTCTTTTCAAAAAATCTGTTTCTCAAAACGATTTGCTAGATTTGGACTCTTTGGTTCAGATTAAGAACCGTGACACAAATCGAGTCCGAATTGTAGCGAGGGCCCCCACGTGGGCGCGTCTACAGTTTCTAGCGACTCTGCTGGGGAGTTAGAGAGCTTGACTCGAACTCGTGATATCCTGTTTTGATTTCAGTTATGTCTTTCTTTGCATTGCATGTGCATTGGTGTGCCTAGGAACACCGTGTTTGCCATCTGTCATTCCTGAACGGTTTGTCGGAGGCTTGTCTTGTCAAGGCATGACCATAAGGCTGACCGGTTATGGGCTCTGACAGTATGGGAACTCAAACCCCGGTTTTACCGGGGCACCCTTTTCGACCATTCGACCTAGTGCATATTCGGATCCATAGTGACCATTTCAAGCTAGGACAGGTTGCTCACCCGATGTTAGGTTGTTTGAAACTGCTGCGTGCATAGTGGAACCCTAGCTCCTGACAAGATAGGACAGGGAAACCCTACCCCAACATAGGGGTGTTTTGGCTCTCTTTACTTGCTATGTGCTTTTAGAGTGTATCTCTACAGGAACGTACATACCAGTTTGCAAGTTTGAGTATCGGGCCCGAGGGCACCAGTATCAGTGCTGTTGGGAATCAGTTATCTGCCGGTATCCGGATTCAGTTTTGGGGACAGTAATTCTGGGGAACAGTGATCAGTAATGGAGTATTGTTGTTCAGCTACACCTGTGTTTGATCCGTTTTGGGTTGAAATGCTGCTTGTTTTCCCTTTCAGTTCAGAAAGTTCAGAGAGTTGATACAGAACAAGCCAGCGTCCCCCCTTGCTGAGGCAGGACTTATGACAACGCAGAATTCAGAAGAGTTCGTGGTTATGACAACTGCATTAGATCAAGGGATCACTCTGCAAAGCGAGACCAACATTGATATGCCACATCCACCCAGGTCGCCTGTTGTGCACCCGGTCTGGGCCCCCCAGTTGTATCAGGCTCGCGAGCCCACCACCTTTGAACTAATGGGGATGATAGGTGATCTCCAGAGGTCTGTGGCAGATTTCGCCTACGGAATGTCAGCTTCACCTCCAGCCGCGCCATATGCCGGGAGTTTTGTACCCCAGGAGCCCCCGCTGTTGGGGCGAATTGTGATTGAACTTAGCCAACCGGAGATGGCCTCCAGCTATGGTAATGACATATCGACATCAACCCAAACCCTCGATCAGGCTGAGGCCAGAGGAAAAGGCAAAATGAAGGCAGATGCCGATCCTATTAAACAACTGCTGTGGGCAGTCGAGGCTTTGAAAGCCGGGGGGATGAATAAGCAACAGATATCCGCAGTTGTGGCAAAAACTATGGAGGATGCTTTCCCCACTCCACCTGAGGGTAGTTCCAGTCAGTCAGAAAATCGGGATAGGCCCCGTCATGCTAGAACAGTTCCTCCTATTCCCAGCCCTACACCTGGGAAAGATTAGAAAGCTAAGGTGGTGCCTGCCGATCCTTTCGCTTGTGCGGCTAGTAAGAGCGTTCAGACCCCAAAGTACCTGCCCCGAGGGCGCAGGGCCTTTCATGCTCTCTACATGCCTTTGTCCAAGGCACTTCAGATCCTTGCCGAGGGGGGACACCTTAAACCCTTGGAGCCTCGGCCATTCCCGAAGAATCTCCCTGCCATGCATGATGCTGCTCAGTACTGCGCGTACCACCAGCAGACAGGCCATCCAACCGACAATTGTTCCCGCCTCCGTCATGAGGTGCAAGATTTGATTGACAACGAGGTTATCCTCCCGCCCACCTCAGCCAAGTCCGTTACCACCCAGTTATTGGATTTTGAGGGCTCAGATACTGCAAGTATGTAAAGTGAACCACCTGCGGGCGGCATTCGGTATATTTTGGATGTAGCGTCTGGCACGCATTTTTGAGCATCGGTGAAATCGAGTTTTGTAAATTCTGGCTTAGGTATCGAGTCAGTCTTTTGTTTTTTAGTCTGTCTCTTTGTTTTGAGTCAGTCTTTTTGCTTAAGGGTCTGTCTTGTTGTATCAAGTCAGTCCCCTTTGTATAGAATACTAGGTGATTCTGGGGTTGTTGTCCCAAACACCGTTTTGTCTTGTAATTATCTGTTTTGTTTTAGTCTATTTCCGCCGAGGGGCCAGTTATACCAACAGATTTGGATGAAACAGCTGTGGCTATCTCATTTTCATGCTTGCTTCCAGTATAAGTTAATTGTGCCAGAGGACTTGAATGGACTGACAGTACATCTCGCTTGCTCTCCTACGCGCCAAACTCATTGCATTAGCCTAAGTTTTTCAAAAACCCCTTTTAACGCTGCTGTGATAAAAACAAAGAGGAAGGAATTCCTCGAGTTTTGCAAAATTTTGATCATTATGAGAGAAAGAGAAGCATGCTAAGCTTTTTTTTTTCTAATGAATGAAACCATGCTTGTCAGCGTGAGTACTGGGAAGGACCCTGGCTTGATCCAGATTGGTTCCACACTATCTTCGACACGAGCGATTCGTCGCTTTCTTAAAAACTTTCAAAAACAAATGTTTTACACGGCCCTGTGAAGACCTGTGTGGAACCGCTCTTGAGATTGTGCAGCCTAGGATCGCTCTCAGCCTCAAGATTCAACCCATCCGTTTCAAACCTTGAACCCGTTCAGGAAATTCGACGGTCAAACGTCATGCAAGGTCTATATGGCCAGTTTTGAAGCAGCCCTCGAGCAAGAGGCACCAAAGCCGAATCAGAAGGAGTAGACCTCGCTAGAAGAAGCTCGTGGTGCAACCGGGATGGATTCTTCCGCAAGTCAGTGCAACAGCCGTTCTCCCAGATACAGAGAGGCTTCAACTTCATAAACCATTTGGCATGGACTTGTTACACTTTTACCCTTTGAGAGGCTCGCTGGGCCGAAAACCCGGAAGGGCGACCCAGGCAAAAGTTAGAGCAAGAAGAAAATACAAAAAATACCAAAAGAAAAAAAAAGAGCGAAAAGAAAAAAAAAAGAAGAAAAGAAAAGGAAAAAATGCGAAAAATAAAAGAAAAAGAAATAAAAAGAAAGAAAATGAAAAGAAGCTCGCAAGGTCGAAAACCCGCATCACCTTGGCAAAAGTTAGAGCCTGAAAAGTGAAGGTTAAAAGACCCGAGTGTGCCTTAACCGGAACTACGTAAGGCTTGATTCCCATGTTTGGGAAACGTAGGCAACTTCATTTCGAAGTCCAGCCCCCAATGCTTTCGTAGCGTCCCAGTCCATCCAATGGTTTCAATTTCATCCCAAAGTCTAGTCGCCAACACCTTCCAAGGTGATTGTGTCCATATATCTGTTATGACCATCTTCGTCATCTATGTGTCCAAGAGTTCGACCACCGCCAATGAAGACTGTCTACGGACTGCTGCGGCACTGTAGACACCCCATTTTTGACCGCCCTTAAGACTTGGGCGTTACTGATGGTTTACTTGGTGGAGACAGGTGTGCAGGGGAAATGTTCAGTTTCTTTGGCAAGGAGAGAGGCAAATCCTTCAAAACACTTTGTTTAGGAGTTTGGAGTTAAAGAAGAGAGGAAAGGAGAGGAGAAAACTAATTTGGGAGAAGTTCGGCATGAATCCGGGTAGAAACGAGTCGAGCAGCCCTCGCTGAATCGGGCTTATCTGTCTGTACGCTTGGAGTTTAGCTATGGGGCCACCACCGTCGGAAAGCTTACTTCCGGGGCTTCATTTTTCACTCAAGAATCTCCTAGAACCATGTCCGGGTGGGGGAGATATGATCAGTTGAAGTCGGGCATCATCCCGGTTGGATCGAATATGCGCGGCTTCACGAAAAAGGGCATAACGTTTTGCACAGAACGAATTTTAATGCAAGGTTTGCGCCATTGGAAAGCTAACTTTCGGGGCTTCAATTTAGACACCAACCGGCAGTTTTTTGACCGTACCGGCCATCCACCGGCACTATATTTATCCGGCCGGCAATTTATTGTGCCGACCGGCACTTTATTTTGCTGACCGGCAATTTTTGCTAGCCGACGACCTTCCGGAGCATTCTACAGATTGAGTATATGCCAGCTGTGCCAGCTAGAGGGCACAGAATGGATCCTCCATACACGTGTATGGAGGATATGCACCCTTGTTTAGCTTCCTCAAGAAGCTTTACACTTTGTTTTGCCTATAAAGGAAGCTCTCCTCTTCCTTATACTAGGTTAGAAAAAACCAGCTGAGGCACCATTATACATACAAACCTATATCCATACATTCAACCCTCTCTTCCAAGCTCCAAGGTTCATTATCCTTGGCCATTTCTTCACCAATCCATAGCACCACACCCCTACACTTCATTCCAACACATTGGAGGTCATTTGCAGAGGCTAGGAGCACCCAAACATCAACCAAGAGGTGCTAGCTCATTGGTCTACAAAGGTGAGTCCTTTTCTTCCCTTTTCTAGCCTATTCTTGCATCATATCTAAGCCATAGTTGCTTGTATATTTGAGCTCCGGCCAAAACTGAAAGTAGCATTTTTTTGAGCTGTGTTTCATCTTTCATTAAGGGTCCTACCCTGTTTGATACCTCCATTTGGCACTTGCCTCTTTACACCTTTGTATGCCATCATTTTTGCATAGTATTTTTGGCCCATGTGTAATCTGTTTTGGAGCATGTTATAAACTGTGAATAGGTTTATTTTGAGGCCTTCTTCAACATTGAAGAAGGGCTCATCCTTGTTTGGGACCTCCATGTACCACTTGCCATTGTAGCCCTCTTTGGCCCCCTTTTTTTGCATAATTTATTAGCCTGTTTTTCTTCTGTTTTTGTGGCTTGGTCCGAACTTAAAGTGGCCATATTTTGACCCCCTTGTCATGTTTCATTAAGGGTCTTTGGCTATTTGATGAATATTTTCTGTACTTCATGTTATAGCCCTCTTGTGGCCTTAATCTTGCATAAATTGTTTGCCATGCTTGTATCTGTTTTCGAGCCTTGTCATCTACTGAAAAACATCATATTTTTGGTCCCTCTTCAGTGTTGTAGAAGGGTATTTTTCTGTTTGGGTTTTGCATCTACCACTTGCTTCATTACCTCCCTTGCGGAGCCGTTTTTGTATGCCATTTTAGCCCTATCTTTGCTTGCTGTTTGGCCATGTCATAAACTATAAAAATGCTTGTCTCAGGGCTGCCTTGCTTCTGTCTTCATGCTCCATGTCCATATTGTTCATGCTTTGTATAGCTGTAGGCTATTGTGTATGCCTAATTTTGCATTTCGGGTCGCATGTCATGCATCGGGTGCCATTTTGCCATGATTCGGGGCTGTTTCGGGTCATGTTTAGCTTCTGAAATTTGCATGCTAGCATATCATCTTGCCATGTCTTGTTAGAGTGGCATTCCGTGCCGTAGGTTCGGTCCTCGGTTTGCGTGCACGCGTGCACGTACTTCGAGAGTCCCATTTTCATCCGCCGGCATCCTATGTGAGTGTGGCTGAGGCTCACTCATGTTGGTATAAGCCCATAACATGTTTTCATGTCATTCGCATTGTGTATGTCATCGCCTCGGTTTGCGTGCCCGTGTGCTCGCATTTCGAGGCACTTCATTTTCATCCATCGGCCTCTTATGTGAGTGTGGCTGAGGCTCTCTCATGTTAGTATAAGTCCATGTTGCATCCTATATGCCATTTTAGCCATTGCATTGCATATGCCATTGCCTCGATTTGCGTGCCCGTGTGCACGCATTTCGAGGCACTTCATTTTCATCTTATGGCCACTGATGTGGGTGCGGCTGAGGTCCACTCACATTGGTGTAAGTCCATCTCGCATTGTGTATGCCATGTTTCAATGCGTTGTGCATGTTATGTTGTTAGCATTGTGTGTGCCATGTAGTTATATTGCATGTTTGTACGTTTGCTTGCATGCTTAGGTCGCATGTGCATTGTTGTGCATTGCCTCGCCTCTTGACCAATCATGATTGAGGTTGGGTCTCTTGTATGTTTAGTGTGCATTGCATTTGACATTGAAACGCATACTTGACTCTTTGGCCATCATGCATTGAAATGCGTGATTGGTGGCCCGAGGGTCGAGGGCCATGCTCCCTTGAGTCCATTACATGATAGGGAGTGTGTCCATGCATACATTTGCCTAAAAACCCCATGCCATATACTGTCTACTCTCTGTTGTTGTCAAAACTGTCTTCTGCAGGAAGCTTCTGCCGACCGGCAGAATTTAGTGCCGACCGGCAATCTTTGAAATGCCGATGGCCCAATCAACAGCCGATGGAAGTTGTGAAATGCCGGTGGGAATTTCCCCTAGCCGGTGGTGCTCTGCAGCATGCAAGGAACCTGTCCTGGAGTTTTGGCAATTTTCAGAGAGACAGGGCAGTATAAACAGAGGTGGCAGTGTTATGGTACGGGCTTTCCGGGCGAGACGGATCCGAGCATGCATCACTCACGTATCCCGAGGCGGGGGCCGTGGCCACCTTCCCTTTGCATTTAATTTATTGATTAAATAGGAATTCTGTAATAATTAATTAAGTAGTTAGTTATTTATTCGGACTGTAATATTTATTTGGTCCCTCCGAGTGAGGGTAAATATGTAATAAGTGTGTGTGCGTGTCATGTATGTCTTCCAACCCCACTTCTTTCTTCCCTTTTATTTACCTGCTTATGATGGTAGATTAGGGCACATTTATTTTAGCATACCTTATGCTATGCATGCGTGCATTCATGCATTTGTTGACATGCATTAGGCTCGGTACATCACGCTAACTGCATTTGTACTTCAATTCCAAATTGAATACGTGCATCAACTGATCGCATTTCATATGCCATGCTTAGGTTAGCCGAGCCTATCTAATTGCATCCTGTATGTGCTGCATTAGTCAATTTGACATGAACTAGGACACGCATGTTTTGCTAACTAGTTTACTGTTTTGGCACGGAGTACGATGTAAGTATTTATGCTTTAGCATCCCGCATGTGCGTGAATGTTAACATGACAGTATGCTTGCCATGCGGCTAAATGCTTATGTGTTAAACTGTTTGAATGCCTGTGGGTGAAGGTTGGATTGTTTGAGTTGGAAAAACTCATTGAAATCCGTGTTTTAGCCTACTCGCGAGTAGCAAATTCCAAAGCATTTTCAAAACAAACGGATATGCAATGTTTCTTTCCAAATTAGGCAATCTAGTCTATACTTGTTTGCTGCGCGCATAACATAGTAATTCTAGGCTAATAAATGGAATAAGAACACATAACGTTTTCAAAATCGGATATCACGGTTAGTAGAGGCCGGTCTTCGGACCGGGCGAAAGGGGGTGCTCATAGCTGACCTTCCCCGATCGTACCCAAGCTCCCGAGCCGAGACAACTCCGGTGATGACGGACATGTGGCCTTCGGCACCGAGTCAGGGTTTCCTAAATTCTCCCATTTTAAAATATTTAGGTGGCGACTCTGTATCTGGCGAAGCAATCCATGTTTGGCACTACTTTTTCAAAAATCTGTTTCTCAAAACGATTTGCCAGATTTGGACTCTTGGGTTCAGATTAAGAACCGTGACACAAATCGAGTCCGAACTGTAGCATGAGGCCCACGGGCGCGTCTACAGTTTCTGGCGACTCTGCTGGGGATTTTAGAGAGCTTGACTCGAACTCGTGATATCCTGTTTTGATCTTATTTATGTGTTTCTTTGCATTGCATGTGCATTGGTGCGCCTAGGAACACAGTGTTTGCCATCTGCCATTCCTGAACGGTTTGCCGGAGGCTTGTCTTGTCAAGGCATGTCCATAAGGCTGACCGGCTATGGGCTCTGACAGCATGGGAACACAAACCCCGGTTTACTGGGGCACCCTTTTGACCATTCGACCTAGTGCATATTCGGATCCATAGTGACCATTCCAAGCTAGGACAGGTTGCTTACCCGATTATAGGTTGTTTGAAAACTGCTGCGTGCATAGTGAAACCCTAGCTCCTGACAAAATAGGACAGGAAAACCCTATCCCAACATAGGGGTGTTTTGGCTCTCTCTTACTTGCTATGTGCTTTTAGAGTGTATCTCTATAGGAATGCATATATCAGTTTGCAAGTTTGGGCATCAGGCCTGTGGGCATCAGTATTTGGGGAATTAGTTTTACCTGAGGGTATCAATTTTGGAACAGATATTTGGGGAACAGTGATCAGTATTGAGCACAGTCATTCCACTATGATCATATCCGAGCTGAGATGCTGTCTGTTTTCTCTTTTGCAAGGTAGTCCTGGAACCATAGCTTCAGAAGGCTCCGATATCCCCCGGGTACATTGGACTAGTGCTGATAGACTTTGTTAGGTCCGAAATTCAATTCAAGGGCAACCAGTGTTCTTTGGCCGAGGCAAGGCAAAGAAGGGCCAGACAGGGCTCATTGGTTCATCTGATCCGACAGTCACCAGCCACATCACCTTTGTTCGGACTCAGCAGACCATGATGGCACAGGGTTCAGAAGAATTTGTGGCCGTGATAGCAGCGTTAAATCAGGGAACTGCCATGCAGGCTGAGACCAGTATTGAAACGCAGCGCCCACCTAGGGTATCTGCCTCACATCCAGCTTTGGAACCCCAGCCAAACTTTGACCCACTTCCGCCGGTTGAAGATTTGCCGTGTCTGAATTCTCGGGAA
Source organism: Camellia sinensis (assembly GCF_055761805.1). Classification (NCBI taxonomy): domain Eukaryota; kingdom Viridiplantae; phylum Streptophyta; class Magnoliopsida; order Ericales; family Theaceae; genus Camellia; species Camellia sinensis. The sequence goes on along the minus strand of NC_138962.1, from coordinate 172,341,029 downwards.
AGGTTGACTCAAGCTCAGGTACTTAGACCCCTGGTGCAGCCTACTGAGAGGCTTCGACCCTTTCATGTTAATGAGCTCAACCCGACTACAGTGAAGATTGCGAACCTTGAGAAGCAATTCAAAAAGGCCCAGGGCCTTAACTCCATTCCCGACATTGAGGATGGGCACACCGAGGCTGCCGTTTGGCTCCCAGACAGATTCAAAATGCCATGTATTGACCGTTTCGACGGGTCTGGAGATCCAATGGTACATATCCGACTTTTCTTGGATGTCCTAAAGCCGATGGGACTGACTAAGCCACAGAAACTCTCTCTATATGGAAGAACCCTGTCGGGTGTAGCAGCCACTTGGTACACTAAGTTGGAGGACAAAGTGAAGCAAGACTGGGAAGAATTGGCTGAGGCCTTTGTTGATCAGTATTCTTACAATACCCAAGTTGAAATGACCGTCCAAGAGCTTGAGGCAACCCGCCAGAACCCAACAGAGCCTTTTGTGGAATTCGTTGCGAGGTGGAGAGCAAAGGCAGCACAAATGACAGATCGTCGCCCTTCTGAGAGGGATCAAGTGCAGATGATGGTGCGAAACCTCGAGCATGATATGTTGCAAAAGTTAATAGTCGCTCCACTATTCACTTTCAAAAGTTTGCATGAACTGGGGGTTCAGGTCGAGAATGCGTTCAACAGCGGGATCATTCCCAGAACAAGGGAACCGACAAAGAGGGTGATTTCAGGGAGTACCAACGCTGGAAGTAGAACTATTCCCGAACCCACTGAAGTCAACACAGTCGTCACAGCCAACCCTTTTGCCAAACCAAGCCTACAAACAGCCGGCCCAGCCCGAGCTCAGGGCAGAACTTTCACTCCCCTCTATATGAGCCTGACTAGCGCACTAAAAGCCTTGATGGAAAGAGGGCATCTCAAACCCCTCGATCCTCAACCTCTGCCTAACCTACTTCCAGCCAGACATAATCCCTCCAAGTACTGTATGTACCATCAGCAGCGCGGTCATGGCACCGACCGTTGCTACCGCCTTCGTCATGAGGTCCAAAATCTCATCGACAACCGGACGATAGCTCCACCTTCAGCCCCTGATGACCAAGTACCTCATCCACATCTCAATCTGATCCACACACTGGCCGTCCCTTACGACCCCATCGTATACATCACCCCGGCCCATCTACCCAAGCCTGAGGTGTTTATCCCGGAAAGCATGGACTTATGCATGATGGGTGCATCTGAACCCCAATCATCTCAAACCCACGAACCCATTACTTCCGAGCTGATGAAAATGATTGAAGACCTTCAGAGAACTGTGGCAGATCTGGCCTTTGGAGTTTTGGCCCCGTCATCAACCGCATCACATACCAGGGAGTTCATGTCAAAAGGCTCCTCAGGACGGGTTGCATTTGAAGGAGGCCAATCCCTTGGCAAAGTGGAGGCAAGTGGTAAGAACAAGGTAGGGGCAAGCATTGGTCCCCATGAACACCTTCAGTGGGATATTGAGGCTTTGAAAGCCGAAGGGCTGAACAAACAGCAAGTACTCGCAGTTGTTGCAAAAACTGTGGATGACACTTTCGCCATTCAGAATGAGAGCAGTCTGAATCAAGGGGCAAGCCGGGAGAAGGGCCTTTGTACGAGGAATGTTCCTTTTAGCCCTAATCCCGTGCTCAGAAACGATCAGCAAACCCAGTCAAGGCCTGCCAATCCCTTTGCTGGTGCGTCCAGCAAAACTCCACAAACCTCAAAATACCCACCTCGAGGCCAGAGGGTGTTCGCACCACTGTACATGTCTCTATCAGCGGCCTTTAGGATCTTGATTAGAGAGGGGGATTTGAAACCCTTGGAGCCGCGACCACTGCCAGATAGACTTCCTCACTCCCATGATCCGACCAAGTACTGTGCCTTTCATCAGCAAGTCGGCCATGTCACTGATGGTTGTTTCCGTCTTCGCCACGAAATACAAGATCTGATTGACAATAAGGTCATCGTCACACCAACTCAACAAAGTCTATCGTCATTGGATCAGTGAACCTGGGGGATAATGTGATGTGATCGGGGGATGAACCACCTGCGGATGGCGCTCGATTTACTCCAGATATGGCGTATGGCACACACTGTTTTGAGCATTTGCGAATGCTAGTTTCTGACTTGGGTACTTAGGTCAGTTTTTGTTGTATTGTCTTGAGTCTGTCTCTTTGTTTTGAGTCAGTCTTTTTGTTTCGGGTCTGTCTTGTTGTATCGAGTCAGTCCTATTTTGTTAGAGTCAGGTGATTCCGGGGGTGTTACCTCGGGCATCACTATTTTGTTTTGTGTTTGTCTTTTCGCTTTCTTTTGAGTCTGTTTCTGCCATGGAGCCAGTTACACCAACAGTTATGAATGAAACAACAGTGGTTTTTCATGCTTTTGTGCTTACTTCTGCCTTGTGTCAGTTGTACCAGAAAGTCGAATGGGACGACAGTGCATTTCACCTGCTTCTCTGTGCTTTTAAGTCATTGCGTTGACCTAAGTTTTTCGAAGCTGTTTTTGAACATTGTGATGAAAACGAAGAGGAAGGAATTCCTCAGGTTTTTGCAAAAATTTGATCATTTGAGAGAAAGAGAGGCATGCTAAGCCTTTAATGATCAAGATCATGCTTGTTAATATGAGTACTGAGAAGGATCCTGGCTTGATCCAGATTGGTCCCACACTGTCTTCAGCGCGAGCGACTAGTCGCTTTCTTAAAAGATTTCAAAAAAATGTTTTGCGCGATCCTGCGAAGACCTGTGTGGAATCGCTCTTGAGATTGTGCAGCCTAGGATCGCTCTCAGCCTCGAAACTCAACCCCTTCTCTCCCAAACCTTGAACTTGAATTCAGAAGGTTCAACGGCCAACTACGATGTGAGGCCTGTGTGGCCAGATTTGAAGCAGCCCTCGAACAAGAGGCCAGGAAAGTCAGATCAAAAAGATCAGAAGATCAGAATGAGCTTGCAAAGCTGTAACGGAAGTACCCCTCGAACTAGGGGCAAAGATATCAGACACGATCAAAGAGCTGAAGATGAGTCCTCTTGCAAATCAGCAGCCATTCTCCTGGATTCAGATGATTTCAGGATCTCAAAACCATTTGGCATGGACCAAGCTACACTTTTACCCTTGAGAGGCTCGCTGGGCCGAAAACCCGGAAGGGCGACCCAGGCAAAAGTTAGAGCAAGAAAAAGAAAAGGAAAAGAACAAAAAAGAAAAGAAAAAAAAAGGGGAAGAAAAGAAAAGAAAAAAAGAAAAGAAAAAAGAAAGAAAAGAAAAGATAAAAAAATTGAAAAGAAAAGAAGAACAAAGCTCGCAAGGTTGAAAACCCGCATCGGGCGCCTTGGCAAAAGTTAGAGCCTAAAAAGGAGAGGTTAAATACCCGAGTGTACCTTAACCCCGAACTACGTAAGGCTTGATTCCCATGTTTGGGATACGTAGGCAACTTCATTCTGAAGTCCAGCCCTGAAACACTTCAAATTCAACTGTGTCCATGTGATGGTTCTAGTCATATTTGTCTTTTCTGTATCCGGGAGTTCGGTTGCAATCATCGCTCTGAGGACTGATTACAATAAACTACGGGGCCATTTAGACAAGGGGCAACTTTCCGTTGCCATTCAATGCGCTGCGGTGCCGTGCAAACAAGGGGCAACTTTCCGTTGCCATATAGCTCTCTTCGAGCAAGGGGGCAATTTTGTCCAGATCCGAGGTTGTACGTCTCAAGAGTAAGTTCCGCGCTTGTTAAGCATCGGCCGTTTGCAAAAATAATTTTTGAGAATTTTTACTGAGGTTGACTGATCTCTCGAAAATTATTCCATCTTTTCCAAAACTGGACCATTTCTTGGACCCAAAAAGGGAAAATTTTCATTGCTCATAACCTAACTTGCATGGTTTTCAAATCGAAAAATTGAACAAGTATGTTAATCTGACTCTCATATTGGTCAAAATTGTTTCAGTAAAAAGCAAAAACAAAAAATGGTCAAAATAATGAATTAGGGGCACAGTTGCGTCAGGCTTCCTGTCTTTCTCCCGTTGTCAATGCACCTGCCAGAAAGGGCACTCTACCTGCCAGAAAAGGGCACCACTGAAGCTGACCGCAAAAGGGCAGAAGGCTCTCACATCCTCCACGCAATGAGGTATCAAGCCAAGTGCGAAGCACGAACGGGAACGGATCAAGATATTCCACTCCTTTGTTTGGACAGATCTAATCACGTCCAAACTCCCCAGTAAGAGCATCGTCAACCAATGTCGATTGCAGATCTGCTGCACATCCAGCCGCATCGCAACCCCTCTGTGGGAGAAAGTTCACTATTGTGAGCAGAAGAAGAGAATCTAGCAGAATGCTTGGGGCAAGAACCCGCAGCTTCCTGTTTATTCATCAACCACCCTGGGGAGGGATGAAAAATGAGAGATTAAAGAATAGAGAGATGTGCGTTGAGAGAAAAAGTGAGAAAATGGCTTTTTTCAGAAAAACAGAGCCTGAGGGCCGAGTGATGTGAGAATCACAAATGAGAAAGGGTGGGAAACAATACTTGGGGAAACAGGCTCCATGTGCACATTTGAGTCTTGCCTTTGGTTTTGTCTGTCTCGATTCTTGTTTTGAGTCGCTTCGAGTGTTACTTGATGTGTTTAGGTTGTTTACCTTTGTTTTTCCCTTGTCGAGTCGTTTTGGCTGTGGCCAGTCGTCGGCTTAATACCCGGTTAAGAACTCATTTCTCAATTTCCAAAAAATCATCTTGTGCTCAGAGTGCTGTGCCATTCTCCACATTTGTGCAAAACAGTATTTGTTCTTTCATAAAACTGCAGGGTCCACCCCCGATAAGTGTGAACAGTAGAACAAGGACCTATCTGAAGCTATGTAGGTTCCAGACTGCAAAGCAAAAGAAAAAAAGAAAAATTTGGAGCATCTTAGGGTGTTCCAGCTTTGGCAAGATCCGAGACTGCATTTCAGGTGCACCTTCCCAGACCTCGCCATTTCTCTGGAGTATGAGTGTATCTCGACCCCAAGTGTAAGCCTGCTTCAAGTCAGAATGGCAATTAAAGCAGCAACAGATGTTATCTCTTGCCAACATAAACAGGGTGTGTCCTTTTTGAGCTGAGTGTGTTACAAAGTCCTCCGAAAGGTAAATCGGAGGCACCAGAGTACATGTTTGATGCCCTTCTATTGCATAGAATGTGCACTTTCATATACACTTCTGTGACATGCGTGCCGCACATCGTTATGATTCATGCATGGAATATTCTTGCTTTCGATTCTGCATAGAATCTGCTTTCAATATTGCATAGAATATGCTTTTTCTTGCATAGAAAATGCTCGTATCTTTTGCATAGAAAATGCACTCTTCCATACTTGCATAGAAAATGCACCTCATTTGCATAGAACATGCATTCTCTCGCACTATCTTGTGCACTTACACTCTGTATCTCACTAGCACTGTCTTGTGCATCTTGTGGTTGTATCTCACTCGCACTATTTTGTGCATTGCATTTCAATCACGCTGCTTAGCGTATCGCACTGTTCAGTGCATTTCAAATCAATCGCACTGTTTAGTGTATCGCACTGTTTAGTGCATTTCAATCGCGCTGTTTAGCGTATCGCACTGTCTTGTGCATTTCAAAATCAATCGCGCTGTTTAGTGTATCGCACTGTTTAGTGCATTTCAATCGCGCTGTTTAGCGTATCGCACTGTCTTGTGCATTTCAAAATCAATCGCGCTGTTTAGCGTATCGCACTATCTTGTGCATTTCAAAATCAATCGCGCTGTTTAGCGTATCGCACCATTTTGTGCAGTTTGCATTCGCGCTACTTTGCGCACCTCAATCGCACTGTTTTGTGCAGTTGATCATTCGCACTATTTTGCGCATCGCACTGTTTTGTGCAGCTACATTCGCGCAATTTTGCGCATTGCACTGTTTTGTGCAGTTTACATTCGCGCTATTTTGCGCACCTCAATCGCACTGTTTTGTGCAGTTTATCATTCGCGCTATTTTGCGCATCGCACTGTTTTGTGCAGCTACATTCGCGCTATTTTGCGCACCTCAATCGCACTGTTTTGTGCAGTTGATCATTCGCGCTATTTTGCGCATTGCACTGTTTTGTGCAGTTTACATTCGTGCTATTTTGCGCATCGCACTGTTTTGTGCAGTTTATATTTCGCGCTATTTTGCGCATCTCAATCGCACTTTCTTGCACATTTCATCTCACTCACACTGTCTTGTGCATTTCAAATCACTCGCGCTTTCTTGCGCATTGCACTGTTTTGTGCACCTTACTTGCATTTTGCATGCATTCTATCGCGCTATCTTGCGCACCTCATTTGTACTTGTTAGTACATTGCATTGTTTTGAGTGCAAACTGGCTTCGCGTGGCGTATAAGTCCAATTATCAAAGTCTTCCTGCATATCATTTGCATCCTGCCCTTGAACTACGCTGGTTTGATTCCTTGCAAAGGGATACGTAGGCAGCTTGCGGGCACAACCATTCATTCATTTCTATTTTGTTTTGTTTGTCCAAGTCTTCGGCCTTGTAAAAAATGGGTCGTCTCTGGGCTTTGACATTCACTCCCGTCATTGTTATGACTTTCGAGTTCTGTCAAAGAGGGGCAACTGTAGACACCCCATTTTTGACCGCCCTTAAGACTTGGGCGTTACTGATGGTTTACTTGGTGGAGACAGGTGTGCAGGGGAAATGTTCAGTTTCTTTGGCAAGGAGAGAGGCAAATCCTTCAAAACACTTTGTTTAGGAGTTTGGAGTTGAAGAAGAGAGGAAAGGAGAGGAGAAAACTAATTTGGGAGAAGTTCGGCATGAATCCGGGTAGAAACGAGTCGAGCAGCCCTCGCTGAATCGGGCTTATCTGTCTGTACGCTTGGAGTTTAGCTATGGGGCCACCACCGTCGGAAAGCTTACTTCCGGGGCTTCATTTTTCACTCAAGAATCTCCTAGAACCAAGTCCGGGTGGGGGAGATATGATCAGTTGAAGTCGGGCATCATCCCGGTTGGATCGAATCTGCGCGGCTTCACGAAAAAGGGCATAACTTTTTGCACAGAACGAATTTTATTGTAAGGTTTGTGCCATTGGAAAGCTAACTTTCGGGGCTTCAATTTAGACACCAACCGGCAGTTTTTTGACCTTACCGGCCATCCACCGGCACTATATTTATCCGGCCGGCAATTTATTGTGCCGACCGGCACTTTATTTTGCTGACCGGCAATTTTTGCTAGCCGACGACCTTCCGGAGCATTCTACAGATTGAGTATATGCCAGCTGTGCTAGCTGGAGGGCACAGAATGGATCCTCCATACACGTGTATGGAGGATATGCACCCTTGTTTAGCTTCCTCAAGAAGCTTTACACTTTGTTCTGCCTATAAAGGAAGCTCTCCTCTTCCTTATACTAGGTTAGAAAAAACCAGCTAAGGCACCATTATACATACAAACCTATATCCATACATTCAACCCTCTCTTCCAAGCTCCAAGGTTCATTATCCTTGGCCATTTCTTCACCAATCCATAGCACCACACCCCTACACTTCATTCCAGCACATTGGAGGTCATTTGCAGAGGCTAGGAGCACCCAAACTTCAACCAAGAGGTGCTAGCTCATTGGTCTACAAAGGTGAGTCCTTTTCTTCCCTTTTCTAGCCTATTCTTGCATCATATCTAAGCCATAGTTGCTTGTATATTTGAGCTCCGGCCAAAACTGAAAGTAGCATTTTTTTGAGCTGTATTTCATCTTTCATTAAGGGTCCTACCCTGTTTGATACCTCCATTTGGCACTTGCCTCTTTACACCTTTGTATGCCATCATTTTTGCATAGTATTTTTGGCCCATGTGTAATCTGTTTTGTAGCATGTTATAAACTGTGAATAGGTTTATTTTGAGGCCTTCTTCAACATTGAAGAAGGGCTCATCCTTGTTTGGGACCTCCATGTACCACTTGCCATTGTAGCCCTCTTTGGCCCCCTTTTTTTGCATAATTTATTAGCCTGTTTTTCTTCTGTTTTTGTGGCTTGGTCCGAACTTAAAGTGGCCATATTTTGACCCCCTTGTCATGTTTCATTAAGGGTCTTTGGCTATTTGATGAATATTTTGTGTACTTCATGTTATAGCCCTCTTGTGGCCTTAATCTTGCATAAATTGTTTGCCATGCTTGTATCTGTTTTCGAGCCTTGTCATCTACTGAAAAACATCATATTTTTGGTCCCTATTCAGTGTTGTAGAAGGGTATTTTTCTGTTTGGGTTTTGCATCTACCACTTGCTTCATTACCTCCCTTGCGGAGCCGTTTTTGTATGCCATTTTAGCCCTATCTTTGCTTGCTGTTTGGCCATGTCATAAACTATAAAAATGCTTGTCTCAGGGCTGCCTTGCTTCTGTCTTCATGCTCCATGTCCATATTGTGCATGCTTTGTATAGCTGTAGGCCATTGTGTATGCCTAATTTTGCATTTCGGGTCGCATGTCATGCATCGGGTGCCATTTTGCCATGATTCGGGGCTGTTTCGGGTCATGTTTAGCTTCTGAAATTTGCATGCTAGCATATCATCTTGCCATGTCTTGTTAGAGTGGCATTCCGTGCCGTAGGTTCGGTCCTCGGTTTGCGTGCACGCGTGCACGTACTTCGAGAGTCCCATTTTCATCCGCCGGCATCCTATGTGAGTGTGGCTGAGGCTCACTCATGTTGGTATAAGCCCATATCATGTTTTCATGTCATTCGCATTGTGTATGTCATCGCCTCGATTTGCGTGCCCGTGTGCACGCATTTCGAGGCACTTCATTTTCATCCATCGGCCTCTTATGTGAGTGTGGCTGAGGCTCTCTCATGTTAGTATAAGTCCATGTTGCATCCTATATGCCATTTTAGCCATTGCATTGCATATGCCATTGCCTCGATTTGCGTGTCCGTGTGCACGCATTTCGAGGCACTTCATTTTCATCTTATGGCCACTGATGTGGGTGCGGCTGAGGTCCACTCACATTGGTGTAAGTCCATCTCGCATTGTGTATGCCATGTTTCAATGCGTTGTGCATGTTATGTTGTTAGCATTGTGTGTGCCATGTAGTTATATTGCATGTTTGTACGTTTGCTTGCATGCTTAGGTCGCATGTGCATTGTTGTGCATTGCCTCGCCTCTTGACCAATCATGATTGAGGTTGGGTCTCTTGTATGTTTAGTGTGCATTGCATTTGACATTGAAACGCATACTTGACTCTTTGGCCATCATGCATTGAAATGCGTGATTGGTGGCCCGAGGGTCGAGGGCCATGCTCCCTTGAGTCCATTACATGATAGGGAGTGTGTCCATGCATACATTTGCCTAAAAACCCCATGCCATATACTGTCTACTCTCTGTTGTTGTCAAAACTGTCTTCTGCAGGAAGCTTCTGCCGACCGGCAGAATTTAGTGCCGACCGGCAATCTTTGAAATGCCGGTGGGAATTTCCCCTAGCCGGTGGTGCTCTGCAGCATGCAAGGAACCTGTCCTGGAGTTTTGGCAATTTTCAGAGAGACAGGGCAGTATAAACAGAGGTGGCAGTGTTATGGTACGGGCTTTCCGGGCGAGACGGATCCGAGCATGCATCACTCACGTATCCCGAGGCGGGGGCCGTGGCCACCTTCCCTTTGCATTTAATTTATTGATTAAATAGGAATTCTGTAATAATTAATTAAGTAGTTAGTTATTTATTCGGACTGTAATATTTATTTGGTCCCTCCGAGTGAGGGTAAATATGTAATAAGTGTGTGTGCGTGTCATGTATGTCTTCCAACCCCACTTCTTTCTTCCCTTTTATTTACCTGCTTATGATGGTAGATTAGGGCACATTTATTTTAGCATACCTTATGCTATGCATGCGTGCATTCATGCATTTGTTGACATGCATTAGGCTCGGTACATCACGCTAACTGCATTTGTACTTCAATTCCAAATTGAATACGTGCATCAACTGATCGCATTTCATATGCCATGCTTAGGTTAGCCGAGCCTATCTAATTGCATCCTGTATGTGCTGCATTAGTCAATTTGACATGAACTAGGACACGCATGTTTTGCTAACTAGTTTACTGTTTTGGCACGGAGTACGATGTAAGTATTTATGCTTTAGCATCCCGCATGTGCGTGAATGTTAACATGACAGTATGCTTGCCATGCGGCTAAATGCTTATGTGTTAAACTGTTTGAATGCCTGTGGGTGAAGGTTGGATTGTTTGAGTTGGAAAAACTCATTGAAATCCGTGTTTTAGCCTACTCGCGAGTAGCAAATTCCAAAGCATTTTCAAAACAAACGGATATGCAATGTTTCTTTCCAAATTAGGCAATCTAGTCTATACTTGTTTGCTGCGCGCATAACATAGTAATTCTAGGCTAATAAATGGAATAAGAACACATAACGTTTTCAAAATCGGATATCACGGTTAGTAGAGGCCGGTCTTCGGACCGGGCGAAAGGGGGTGCTCATAGCTGACCTTCCCCGATCGTACCCAAGCTCCCGAGCCGAGACAACTCCGGTGATGACGGACATGTGGCCTTCGGCACCGAGTCAGGGTTTCCTAAATTCTCCCATTTTAAAATATTTAGGTGGCGACTCTGTATCTGGCGAAGCAATCCATGTTTGGCACTACTTTTTCAAAAATCTGTTTCTCAAAACGATTTGCCAGATTTGGACTCTTGGGTTCAGATTAAGAACCGTGACACAAATCGAGTCCGAACTGTAGTATGAGGCCCACGGGCGCGTCTACAGGCACCATCCAAACAAGGGGCAACTTTCCGTTGCCACCAGTCGTCGCAAGATGCCATTCAAACCAGGGGCAACTTTCCGTTGCCATCCACCCCCCTTTAAACCAGGGGCAATTTTCCATTGCCTCCGATCCGAGGTTGCACATCTCAAAGGGTAAGTTCCATGCTCGTTGAGCATCAGTCGTTTGCAAAAATAGTTTTTGAAAATTTTTACTAAGGTTGACTATTTTCTCGAAAACTATTTCGTTTTCCAAAACTGGACCATTTTCTTGGACCCAAAAAGGAAAATTTTCAGTGCTTGCAGCCTGACTTGCATGGCTTTCAAATCAAAAATCGAACACGTATGTTAATCCGACTCTCATTTTGATCAAAATTGTTTTAGTAGAAAACAAAAAAAAATGGTTAAAGTGATGAATTAGGGGCGCAGTTGAGTTAGGCATTCTGTCTTTCCCCCGTCGTCAACATACTTGCCAGGACGGCACTCTACCCACCAGAAGAAATAGCTGTGAGCTAATGGCATCAGGCATGAACCCGCCACTTCCTATTCATCCATTAATCACCCTGGGGAGGGATGAAAAATGAGAGAATAAAGAATAGAGAGGTTTAAGTTGAGAGAAAAGTAAGAAAAAGGGTTTTGAGTGAAAAACCGAGCCTGAGGGCCGAGTGATGTGAGAATCACAGATCAGAAAGGGTGGGAAACAATACCCAGAGAAACTGGCTCCTCGTGATCTGAGGTCCCCCATCGTCGTTGACGCGCCTGTGTGTCGTGCCTTTTGTTTTCTTTACCACAACCTTTGTTCTAGGTTTCTCCCGAGCGTGTCTCGTTTTGTTTTAGGTCGTGTACCCTTTTTTTTGAGTCCTCCCCGCTGTGTTCAGTTGTAGGCTCGATACCCTGGTTAAGAAAACCCCTTTTCCGAAAGTTAATCGTTTGTGCTCGGAATGTTGTGCCATTCTCTATATCCGATTGTGTTTCAACTCCAGCTGGTTTCACCTCCGTAGTCCGTCTTGTCAGATTGGGCTGTTTGTTCGGGATGTGCTATGTGCAGAATGAACCGAATGCTGTGTTATGGGCTGTATGCAGATTAATCCCCAACAGAGTGAGGGCTGTGTGTCCAGAATCAGGCAGTGGGTTGCTTGGGTTATTTTGCTGTTGGCTATTTAGTTATCTGATTATTACCGTGCAAGTGTTCAATTTTCAGACAACCAATCAATTTCATTTACATTGAGGTGTAATATGATGTGATGCGATGCAATACATGAGATATGTAAATGTAACACTTTTTAAGATAAAAAGTTCATTTCATTATCCATCTTTTTCAAATACACGAGTTTTTGGAAAACAAAAATCTGCCTGCGGCAGTACAAAGTGTCCTAACTACCAACAGAAGAGAAAAGTAAAAGAAAGAAGAAAAATAACAAAAATCCGCATCCGTGTCAAGCACTCCAGGGGCTATCAGTCTGTCCTAGTCCTCTTCCTGGACGAGGGTCCAGGAGCATCATCAGCATCGTTGTCAGAGCCCGAGCTAGTGCCGCCTCCGGTCTCCTCCTCTGATGACTCTGACTCCGCCTCTGCCTCCTCGTCATCATCATCATCCGGGACTGGAGCTCGCGAGCTACTCCCGATATGAGTGTGCCCCGCCTTCGTGCAGGGGAATGCTCTGCCCTCCTCATCTCTCCCTCGGGCAGGGACGGAAGGTCCAGCTAGAGCACCTCCTGCCATAGGAATCTGAAAGGGAGGCTGAAAAAGTACATAAAAGGCAAATGCATCAGTATACTGTGGACAGTTTAACAGTGCAGAATGCAGTGTATGAGTACAGTGTGTGTATGCTGTGGACAGTTTATCAGTGTAGAATGCAGTGTGTGAGTACAGTGTGAGAATGCCGTGGGCAGTTTAACAGTGCAGAATGCAGTGTATGAGTACAATGTGTGGATGCCGTGAGCAGTTTATCAGTGCAGAATGCAGAGTACAATGTATGAATGCTGTGAGCAGGTTATTAGTGCAGAATACAGTGCAGAATGCAGTGTATGCAGTGTATCAGATGCTGTGAGATCAGTGTATCAGGTGTCGTGCCGTGCATCAGATTATGTGAAGCAGTGTATGGATGGTTTGAGACCGTGATCAGAAGAACATACCGGAATGCTGTAGAGGGCCAGGAGATCAAAGGTCCGCTGAAGCATCCCCATCATGGAGGCATTCATCTCCAATGACTGTCGGGTATACTCAGAAGAAGCCTGAAAAAGTATCAGATGCATCAATATTCTGTGGAATATCAAATAAACAGAAATGAAATGACTGTACAAAAATGCAGTAATACATACCGGAGGTAAGTCGGGGACACCGACAAACTCGTGATCAGCCGGCGGAGGGGCGAAGGGGATCTGGTAGATTGCCCCACCCTGCCCTCGGAAAGTCAATGCAGCGGGCAGAGCAGGCCAACCGGTCCCCCGTCCTCCCTGGACTCCGCCTCTGCCACGGACTCGGGCCCTCATCGAAGCCCCTGCCCCAGCTCTCGCTCCCGTCCCAGCTGCTGGCGCCACAGGCCTGGCTCCCTCCGCTCGACGGCTGCCACTCAGAGGCCGCATAATGTACGTCTGTACGTACTCTCTGTAGTCGCCGATGCCTCTGAAGCGGGTCGCCTCCCAGCCAATAGTGTAATCGGCCATCTGCTCGGTGGTGAGCCTCTCGGTCTCCCTCATGTCCGCAGGAGGGTGAACCGGGACTATCTGCTCAGGTAACCCTAGGGTCTGTCGTAGAAAACGCTCACCCAGGTACCAAGCCCGACAGACCAGGCCCTCCAGTAAGATCCGGAAACGCGAGGTCTCCTCAGCACTGGCAAACCGGTCCCGCATCGTCGCCGGCAATGGAGCCCGCGGCTGCCAAGTGATCTGAAAATGACATACAGTCTGTTATCTACTGTTTTTGAAATATGCAGTGGAAAGGCGAACCTTAAATGAACTGCAAGTAAAACATACCTCGGCAGGGGTAATGGTGTCGAAATAGTAGCGGAAAAAGCCGAATGTCTCTCGTGGCCGCCGGGTGCATCTCCCGTCGAAGCGTCGCGAGAAAGGGACGACCAGAGGAGTCTCCGTGACTAGTACGGGAGCAAGCCTAGGAAAGTAGGCATAAACCCACAACTGCAAGGTAAATACCAGTGCATTTATCAGATAAAACAGAATATAGAGAAAAAGCAGAAAGAGCAGAGCCGTGTGTGGTGCAGTGTATTGTGCAGAGTGTGCAGTGTGAGCAGTGTACAGTCAGTGTAAAGCAGAGTATGTGTGTGCCATGTGTACAGTATACAGCGAGTATAAAGCAGACTACAGAGTGTGCAGTGTACAGAATACAGAAAGCAGAAAGCAGAAATGTAAAAAAGGGAAGAAGGTGTACCTCCCAGATACGCCAATAGCCTCCACGCAACTGTCCGCTGCCGCGGGAAGCTGAGCTCATATACCCGTAGAGAGTGGCCAGAGCGGCGCCACCCTAGTCGTAATGTAAGATGTCCCTGACGTCCACCAGTGCGCTGAGGAGACAGAGAGGCACGGTGTTCGTCCGGTCGGCGAAGATGGTCGTCCTGAACAAGAACATGAGGAAGCCACGAGCGTACCTCTCCACGGCCTCCGGAGTCATCGGGGCTGCATCAACAAGGGTGGGCTGGACCCTAAACTGCACCTCGAACCAGGAATATCGGACAAAGCCTGGACGAACGAGAGGTGGCGCCTCACCCAGCAGATGGACCTGAGCGGCAGTCCACTCATCCATGTCAATATCAAAGGGGATCGGATCACCCCCTACCCCGATGCCTGTGAGCATTGAGAAATCGTAAGGGGTCATCGTCATGTCCCCTGCTGTTGAAAAATGAAATGAATCGGTGGAGAGTCCTCTGCAGAAGGCGCCAAAGCTCGCCTGGTCCACTATGCGACGGACCGCATCAGGAAGCTCGGCGTACCACTCCCGAGCGCCGGTGTTCCCATACCCACGGATGGTACGGGAATCCCCCTGTAAATAGAAAACAACAGTTGCAAGGCAATATTCAAAATGCAGTACTAAGAAGCATACAGATGTAGCATGTGTGCAAGTTTGGCAGATTTGAACAAATACCGGGTGCCGGTGTGCTTACAGTAAACTACAGCGTGTGATGCGTCAGCGTGTTTGGGTGGTTCGTAGCAGATATAGCATGCGTGCAAGTTTGACAGATTTGAACAAATACCGGGTGCCGGTGTGCTTACAGTGAACTACAACGGGTGATGCGTCAGCGTGTTCGGGTGGTTTAATACAGTATAGCATGTGTGCATGGTTTGACAGATTCAAGCAAATGCGGGGTACCAGTGGGCATGCAGTGAAAATACAGTGAGTGCAGTGTGTTTGAGTGATTCAGGGTTAGTGCAGTGTGCGTGCATGTGTCAATTTCAAGCAGATATTAGTTGTACGTATGTTTACAATCAACTATGGTGTATAGCATACCAGATTCAAGCAGTTAAAGAGCATTAATAAAGCTACGACAGTTCTGTATCCTACATTGCAGAAAGTAAAGCAGAGAAAAGAGAGTTACCTCGGAAGCGCCGAAGGACAGGTGGCAGGTCGGCTCACGCAGTAATAGCTCGGGTGGCACGTGCCTCTCGAAACTCCGAAACTGGCGGAGTCCGTCAGGGGGCAGAACATGAATCGCCGGCCGGTAGGTCGCCGGGTCGAACGGGCGCTCGCTCAAAGGTAGGAGCTCGACCCCAGGATCCATCTCCTGATCCGGGGGAGTCCCGCCCTGTGGAATATCGTTCGCCATGTCAGGAATGATGAGAAAATAGCCGGAGAAAGGAAAACCGGGCTAGAATACGGAAAGTCAACCGAAAGGTCAACCCCCGAGAAGGTCGAAAATGGCTGGAAAGGTTGGAATGTGGAAAGGGCACGGAAATCAAGAGGAAAGCGAGGGGAACAAACCCCGAAAAGGTGGGAATGGCAAACGAGGCACCGAAACAAAGTTTTGTTCGGTTGAAAATGTCCGAAACGCGAAGAAAATCGCGAATCCGACGATGAAACGGGCGTAGAACGCGAAGAAACGAGCAAAAGAGGAGAGGAAAACGCTCTAGAGAGAGAGAGTGTGAGATTTCAGCGGAAAGGAAAGTAAGAAAATAGGGTTTGAAACCCTATTTTAAAACACCCGAGGTGAAATGTGGAATCTGCCCCGACTCAGTAACTTTTTGCCGGTCGGCAATATTTTGTGCCAGCCGGCAGTATATTGTGCCAATGGAGTTATTTTGCAGCCGGTGGACAGCCGGTGGCCTCCCCTCCCGGCCGGTCGTGTTCCCACAACCTTGTTTAGGCCATATGAGAAGGTTTTGGTCTTCATAGCTCAAGAAAGTGCAAGAAAGTGTATCTCCGACGCTCAACCGGCCTCCGTTTTGACCTCGGACCGCGTCTTCTGTGCGTAGCACTCCAACTCATGCAATGATTGTATCCTTTGATATCCTTTTTGCCTCTTACGAGATCCAAAAGTTACCCCGTGTGCGTTGCACGCGTTCATCGCACTATCTCGGTGCATTACATCGCGCTATTACGCGCCTCATAGTTGCATTGTTATGCACATACTACATGCGTTGTAATACGCACCCCTTGCATTGTCATGCACATCTCTCACGCATTGTCATTGTATTTTTTATTACGAGCATTGTCATGCATTTCAATGCATACGTCGCCTCGCGCATCGCTCGCGTTGTCGTGTATTCCTTTACCATGCATTGTCATGCATTCCGAAACACGTGCGTTGTTACGCATTTAAGTCCATTTACATTTTACATTCCGTGTGGCATGCGTGTCACACTTAGCATCATTTCACATTCCGTGTGGCATGCGTGTCGCACTTAGTATCATTTTACATTCCGTATGGCATGCGTGTTACACTTGGCATCATTTTACATTCCGTGTGGCATACGTGTCGCACTGAGCATCATTTTGCATTGTATGAGGCACGCGTGTCTGATTTGTTTCATTTTGCATCTTATGAGGCACGCGTGTCTCATTTGTTTCATTTTGCATCTTATGAGGCACGCGTGTCTCATTTGTTTCATTTTGCACCTTATGAGGCATGCGTGTCTCATTTGCTTTATTTTGGCATCTTGTGAGGCATGCGCGTCTCATTTGTATCATTTGGCATCCTACGGGGCATGCGTGTTTCATTTTGTGTCATTTTCATCGGCATGCGTGCCTCATTTGCATCGGCATGCATGCCTCATTGTCATCGACATGCGTGCCTCATTTGCATCGGCATGCGTGCCCTATTTGCATCGGCATGCGTGCCCCATTTGCATCGGCATGCGTGCCTCATTTGCATCGGTATATGTGCCTCATTCTCATTGGCACGTGTGCCTCATTTGTATCAGCACGTGTGCCCCGTTTGCATCGGCACATGTGCCTCATTTTCATTGGCACGTGTGCCTCATTTGCATTGGCATGCGTGCCTCATTTGCATTGTCTTACATTCCTTGCGACCTGCATTGTCTTGCATCCACTTTGCATTGTTATGCATGCTAATTTCATTACTTGCGTAGACCGCATGTTAATTACATTACCTGCGTAGACCGAATGTTTGTAATCATTTCATTACTTACGTAGACTGCATGTTAATTACATTACCTACGTAGACCGCATGTTTGTAATCAATTTCATTACTTGCGTAGACCGCATGTTAATTACATTACCTGCGTAGACCGCATGTTTGTAATCATTTCATTACTTGCATAGACCGCATATTAATTTCATTACCTGCGTAGACCACATGTATTGCTTGCGTAGACCGCATTACTGTTCAATTCCATTACTTGCGTAAACCGCATGTTTTGCTTGCGTAGACCGCATAATTGTTCAATTTCATTACTTGCGTAGACCGCATGTTTTGCTTGAGTAGACCGCATAATTGTTCAATTTCATTACCTGCGTAGACCGCGTGTATTGCTTGCGTAGACCGCATTTTTGTTCAATTTCATTACCTGCGTAGACCGCATGTATTGCTTGCGTAGACCGCATAATTGTTCAATTTCATTACCTGCGTAGACCGCATGCTTATGATCAATTTCGTTGCCTGCGTAGACCGCATGCTCCACTTACATGTCTGTATTTTCACAGCATTGTTATGCTCCCCACTTGCTTTGCGCTGTCACGCATTTCGAGTACACTACTATGCATGTTGTTAACAATATTGTACCTGTTAAGTTGTTTTCTTTGTAGGCACGATATTGTATGTACGGTTCATTTGAGGTTGGTGCAACCAGACGAACCGCACAGGTACTGTATCCTCCGAGTGAGACGTATCGAGAATTACATAATTCTCTTACATCCTTTCTGCATTGTAGTGTAGTTTGGTGTATGCTAGCTTAAAACTGTCGCATGCGTGCTTCATTACAGCTTTCTTTGCATGATCATAAGTTATGCTTGGCTTCGTGCATTGTCTTGCATTTTGCCCCGGCCTTCGGGCGCATACCTTGTTTGTCTTGCATGTTTGTCTAAGTCTTCGGCCTTGTCAAAAATGGGTCGTCTCTGGGCTTTGACACTCACTCCCGTCATTGTTATGACTTTCGAGTTCTGTCAAAGAGGGGCAACTGTAGACACCCCATTTTTGACCGTCCTCAAGACTTGGACGTCACCGTTTGAACACTCGGTGATCATCCATGTTTGTGTTCGTTTGGAGTTCCCGGAGGTCTCGACTACGCGCCTTGCCTTAGGATCTCCGAACTCGACCGTTTAGTGTCTAGTTTTGCACCAAACGCTTGTGTTTTTCCTTGGAAGGGCAGGGAATGCCTTGTGAGGCATCCCCACACACCACCGGCCGTGGCCAGAGGCCACCGGCTGGTTTTTACTGCCACCGGCAATGTATATTGCCGGTCGGCACTCAATTTTGCCAAAATGGCATCTTTGGCCGGCCGACTACTGTGCATCTGCTTTTGCAGATATTTTGTCACAACTGTCTTGCATTTGGCTCCCCTCCATACATGTGTATGGAGGGATCTCCCTCTTTAGAAGCTTGTCTTGTAAGCTTTACAAGACAATAAGCTCTATGAAGAGAGGGGCTCTCTCTTGTTGCAAGGGTTAGACACTTGAGATATTTTAGAGAGTTTAGACAGCCATTTTTAGGGTTTTGAGTTCTAGGGTTAGAAACCATACACTTTCTATCTCTATATCTCCCTCTTGTGTGTGTTAAATTGTGTTTGTGTCTTACTATTGCACATAAACACATAGTGTTTCACCTTCACCTAGCTACTGAGGTTCTAAGAGGTTGGTTTTGAAGTTTTGGAGCTGTTTTCAACCTAGAAGGAGCTGTTGGAGCACCATTGTTGAAGGGGTCTTCAAGGGTAAGAAACTAGCCCCTTTATTCCCCATTTTTGTATCTTGTTTTTTCCTATCTTAGAACTGTTTTTGTGCTTAGTATATAACATAAAAAAGTTCTGTTTTTTAGCCCTCTTGATTGTTTATTAAGAGTGTTTTGTGGTTTGGAGGTGTTTGACCCCTCCTAGGCCTTGAAAGGCCCCATTTTGTGCTATTTTGTGCAAGTTTCGAGACTTTGGTGTTTGGGCCTCTTCACCACTGAAATCTTGAGGGATTTTAGTGGTGAAGATGGTGCCTTGAAGTCTCCAAAAGGGGAAGGCCACCCCCTCTCCTTGTTGTCCTTGAAAGGACCCTTTTTGACCTCTTGAGGGAGCATCATGTTAGACTATATATTGATCATGTCTTGGTTGTTTTCCATGCTTATTATGCCATGATATAACCTTTCTATGAGTTGGTTTTGGTACACCATGCATGCTTAGCATACCTACCATGTAATGCCTTATTATTGCCTTAATATGCCTTAGGTTGTTAGCCCTTGTTCAAGCATGTTTTAGGCTTAGTCTTGTGAAGCTTTTGTACATATTTTGCCATGTTTAAGGTCTATCCATAGTTGTTTGGGTCGGATTTGGCATGCTTAGTATAGCCCCTTTGCATTCCGGCTTGTTGGCCTTAAGTGTATGAATGTATAGCATGACATTTTTGCATTGATTTGGTGATTTGGAACCATCCACCATGTCATTTCAGTCCCCTTTGCATGCCTATATGTTTGCCTAGGATGCCTCTTTATTGCTTTGAAAGCTTGTGTAGCATGTTCCATGTTTTGGCCATTGCGCATGCTTTGAAATTGAGCCACTTAGATGCCATCTAGGGGGCCCCCTTTGCATAGTCTAGGTCTATCTTGAACCTATCTTAAGCCCTCTTAGCCTTGTGAGGCTTGGTTGGCTTAGCCATGGTTCGAGTCCCTTTGGCTTGTTTCAAATACTTGGACCATTGTTGCATGTTTAGCTTGCCTTGTTGCTTGGTTTGGCACCATGTTTTAACATGATTTTCAGAGCTTATGTTGCATGCTAATTGTCCATGATATCCTCATTCAAGTTTTCTTGAGAGTTGCCTCATTTGTGTTGAAGTGTTGGCTATTCAACATGTGCATGTGTGTATGTGTATTTGGTCCTTTATTTTGGTCACTTTAGCCACTGTTTTGGGCCTCATTAGAGCTGCCTAAACCATGTATAAGTCCATCTTTTCATCCATTTGCATTGCCTCATGTTTGCTTGTATGCTTGCATAAGTGTTTTGCCATGCCATGTTGCATCCTTAGCTTGCATGCCTAGGTTGCATTGCATCTTGCATGCATGCCTTATTCCTTGAATTGGTGATAGGAATTGGGCCTCGGATTGTTTGTTTGGTTTGCATTTCATTTGACATGAAAGTTGCACACTTGACTCTTTGGGCCATCATGCATGGAAATGCGTGATTGGTGGTCCGAGAATCGAGGCACATGTCCTTTTGAGTCACAAACATGATAGGGGACATGATTGGTGCATATATGCCTTGAATTGTACTGCCATGCTTTGCCTTGCCCTCTGTTGCTGTCAATTGCAGATTCTGCAGGAACACTCTGCCGACCGGCAGTGCTAAGTGCCGACCGGCAATCCTTTCTCTACCGATAGCTTCACCAATGGCCGGTGGCCACCTAACACTGCCGTTGGTAATCCCATTCAGCCGGTGGTGTCCCACTATGTCCAAGGAAGCAGTCCTGAGATTTTGGCAGCCTCCAGAGGAGTAAAGGAAGGAAAACAGAGGCAGCCTATGCATGGCGGTGCATTTCCGAGCAGGATCGAGCATGCATTGCATCGAGCTCTTCTCCCGGGGCGGTTTATCTGTTTTCCCTAGATTAGTTAATTTGCTTAGCTGATTAGGCAATTTGTTATATTTAATTAGCTTGCGTAGTTAATTAATTTGTATTATTTGTTTGGTCCCTCCGAGCGAGGGCAAATCTGTAATAAGTGTGTGTGAGTGGTGTGTATGTCTTCTAATCCCCACTTCTTTCTTCCCTTTTACTTACCCGCTTTGATGGTTAGTAAAAGGACATGTTCAATTTAGCATACCTTATACTATGCATGCGTGCATTCATGCATTTGTATTGCATACATCATGCTCGGTACATCATGCTAACTGCATTTGTACTTCAATTCCAAATTGAATACGTGCATGAAATTGATCGCATTTCACATGCCATGTTTAGGTTAGCCGAGCCTACTTTGATTGCATCCTGTGTGTGTCGCATTAGGCAATTCAACATGAACTAGGACATGCATGTTTGCTAACTAGTTTACTGTTTTGGCACGGAGTACGATGTAAGTATTTATGCTTTAGCATCCCGCATGTGTGTGAGTGCTATCATGACAGTATGCTTACCATGCGGCTAAATGCTTATGTGATAAACTATTTGAATGCCCGTGGGTGAAGGTTGGATTGTCTGAGTTGGAAAAACTCGTTGAAAGCCGTATTTTAGCCTACTTGCGAGTAGCAAATTCTAAAGTATTTTTCAAAGACAAATAGATATGCAATGATTGTTTCCAAATTAGGCAATCTAGTCTATACTTGTTTGCTGCGCGCATAACATAGTAATTCTAGGCTAATAACCGGAATAAGAGCACATAACGCTTTCAAAAACGGATATCACGGTTAGTAGAGGCCGATCTTTGGATCGGGCGAGAGGGGGTGCTGATAGCTGACCTTCCCCAATTGTACCCTAGCTCCCGAGCCGAGACAACTCCGGTGATGACGGACATGTGGCCTTCGGCACCGAGTCAGGGTTTCCTAAATTCTCCCATTTTAAAATATTTAGGTGGCGACTCTGTATTTGGCAAAGCAGTCCATGTTTGGCACTTCTTTTCAAAAAATCTGTTTCTCAAAACGATTTGCCAGATTTGAACTCTTTGGTTCAGATTAAGAACCGTGACACAAATCGAGTCCGAACTGTAGCGAGGGCCCCCATACGGGCGCGTCTACACCTATCGCATGTCTACTACTGAAATGAAATAATTGACAATTCAGTTGCAGGAATTGCTTGATATGGGGTTTATCAGACCAAGTACATCCCCATGGGGCGCACCGGTACTTTTTGTTAAAAAGAAAGATGGCACGCTCCGATTATGCATTGATTACCGACAGCTCAACAAGGTAATAGTGAAAAATAAATACCCTCTGCCGCGTATTGATGATCTGTTTGACCAGATGTAGGGGGCACAGATATTTTCAAAGATTGATTTGAGATCAGGATATCGTCAATTGAAGGTTAAGGCCGAGGATGTTGGAAAGACTGCTCTCCGAACCAGGTATGGACATTATGAGTTTTTAGTCATGCCATTTGGGGTTACAAATGTGCCTGCAGCATTTATGGATTTAATGAATATAATTTCAAACCTTTCCTAGATTACTTTGTTGTTGTATTCATTGATGACATCTTGATCTATTTGAAAAGTGAAGATGAGCATGAACGACACTTGAAACTGACTCTTTAAACACTTAGAGAAAAACAGTTCTATGGGAAATTCAAAAAGTGCAAATTTTGGCTTGATGAAATTGCATTTTTGGGACACATCATTAATAAGGATGGTATAGCTGTGGATCCTCATAAAATTGAAGCTATTATTAACTGGCCTACTCCAACTAATGTATCAGAAGTTCGTAGTTTTATGAGATTGGCAGGGTATTACCGAAGATTCGTTAGAGACTTTTCCAAAATTGCTGTGCCAGTATCTTAGCTGACTCGAAAAGGGGAGCTATTTGAGTGGACGGATCAGAGAGAAACAACCTTTCAAGAGTTGGAGACAAGGCTAACTACAACCCCAATCCTTACTATTCCCTCAAGTACCGAAAATTTTGTGATTTTTAGTGATGCATCCTATAAGGGCTTGGGTTGTGTTTTAATGCAGAATGGCAAGGTCGGTGCATATGCCTCTCGACAGTTGAGACCCCAGGAGAAGAATTACCCTACACATGACTTAGAGCTTGCTGCAATTGTGTTTACATTAAAGATATGGCGACACTATTTGTATGAGGTCAGATGTGAAGTATATACAGATCATAAGAGTCTGAAATACTTTTTCACACAGAAAGAGTTGAATATGCGTCAAAGGCGATGGCTTGAATTAATCAAAGATTATGACTTACAGATTCACTACCATCCAGGTAAAGCTAATACTGTAGTGGATGCACTTAGTAGAAAGAATGTGGGGAATCTTGCCTATTTACTCACAGATCAAAGAAAGTTGTTGTTGGAGTTTGAAAAAATCGAAATTGAAGTGGTGCCTTTTGAACCAAATGGCTCGATAGCCGCCATGTTTGCCCAATCCACTATTATTGAAGAAATTAAACAGAAACAGTTGGATGATGAGTTTTTCAAGAAGATTTGTGATGAGCTTGACACCAAGCCTAAACCAGGGTTCATAATTGAAGACTCTGTGCTAAAATATCAGGGTAGATTGTGTATCCCAAATGATATGGATTTGAAAAGGAAAATTTTGGAAGAAGCTCATAAGTCCATGTTTACTATGCATCCCGGAAACACCAAAATGTACCAAGAGTTGAAGTTACTTTATTGGTGGCCAAACATGAAAAGAGAAATTGCCGACTTCAACTCTAAATGCTTACAATGCCAGTAGGTAAAAGCAGAACATCAGAAACCAGTGGGTTTGCTTCAATCTTTTCCTATTCCAGAATGGAAATGGGAACATATCACCATAGATTTTGTTGTTGGCCTACCTCGGACACCTGGAGGTATGGACTCTATTTGGGTTATAGTTGATAGATTGACTAAATCTGCTCACTTTTTTGCTATTAAGACTTCATTTACTGCTTATAGACTTGCCACTATCTTCATTGATGAAATTATTTGATTGCATGGGGTTCCACTGTCTATTGTATCAGATAGGATCCTAAATTCGTTTCTAGATTTTGGCATAGTTTGCAGGAAGCAATGGGAACAGAATTGAGATTTAGTACAGCATTTCATCCACAAACCGATAAGCAAACCGAGCGAACTATTCAGACCTTAGAGGACATGCTTCGTATGTGTGTATTGAATTTTCAAGGAAGTTGGGAAACTTATTTGCCACTGGCCGAATTTGCTTATAATAACAGTTTTCACGCGAGTATTGGTATGGCACCATATGAGGAGCTATATGGCAGAAAGTGTAGATCGCTAGTTTGTTGGACAGAGGTTGGTGATAGAGCTATTTATGGGACTGAACTTGTGCAAGAAACGACTGAGAAGATCAAAATCATTCAGCAAAGGCTCAAAACTGCACAAATTCGACAGAAAAGCTATGCAGATCAACGAATAAGGGACTTAGAGTACGAAGTGGGAGATCATGTATTCATCAAGGTGACCCCAATGAATGGGCATATGAGGTTTGGCAAAAAGGAAAAACGGACTCCTCGCTACGTTGGACCGTTTCAAATCCTTGAGAGGTTGGGTCCCATTGCTTACCGTATCACCTTGCCACCAGGAATGGAACAAGTGCATAACGTTTTCCATGTATCCATGCTTTGTGGGTATCTTAGAGATCCATTCCATGTGATTGATTACCGCCAGATTGCTCTAGATGAAGATATGACGCATTAAAAATGGCTCGTGAAAATCATTGACGGGCAAGTGAAACAATTGAGAAACAAAACTATTCCTATCGTGAAGGTCGAATGGAGAGAACACTATGGTAAGGAGGCCACTTGGGAGAAAGAGGAAGAGATGCGGCAACAATATTCGTATTTATTTCCATCAGAAGGTAACTTAAGTTTGAAGGACCAAACTTTCTCAGGGGGAGAGACTGTGACGACCCGACCTCCAAACTAGTACATTATGTGGTTTTAATGAGTTTAATTACTTGATTATGTGCTTGATTGTGTGATTACATGTTTGATTCTATAATTATCTGTTGACTTATGGAATATCTGTTTAAATTGACAACTTAGAGTCGACAATTGAAAGCCTAAACGGCTTCAAAAACTGAAATTGACTAGCCCAATAGGCTATTTGGAATATTTAGAATTTTATGGTAGTTTATATTGAAATTTGATTTGGATCAAAATAATTAGAATAAACTGATTGAATTAATTAGAATTAAGCCTAATTAATTAATCCTAACCACCTTTGATTAGGCTAACCTAATCACACCCTATATAAGACCCAAATTAAGCTTATGAGCTCATTTTTTTGTACACATTCAGCTGAGAATTGAGAGAGAGGAGAGGAGAGTTCAACATTTAGAGAGAGAGAGAAAGAGGTGAATTGTGGAGAATTAGAGGGAGATTCAAAGATTGGAGACATAACACACTTGAATTCAACACTAGGTATGGCACTTATCACTAATTCATGTAGATATGGCATATAGAAGTGAATTCCTCTCATTTTTGTACTCATTGACATGTTATTGAAGAAAAAAAGCTATGAATTTCAAGAAATGGAAGAATGAAGTTGAATTGCTTGCATGCATGCATATTTGAGTTGGAATTTCATGGAATTCATTCATGCGTGGCACAATTATACATCATTTTGGAGAATCCATCATGTCTTCATGCCTCTCATGTCACTTGATCATATTTTTAAACATGTGTTTGGAGAATTATGCATTCAAATTGAGTTAAACTCATTTTAAAAATTGAGGTTGAAATCTTTGGTTAAGAATTTGCCATGATTTTGAATAAATGATTTCAATTGGAAGTGTTGTCCTGTTATATAGTGACTCTCCATGATTTTATACCCAAAATGCAAGAATTGAAGCTTTGAATACCATGTTTCATCTTCAATTGCAATTTTGAAAATTCTAGAATTCGTGTTGTCCGCTCGAGCGAGAGAGTCCACGCTCGAGCGTGGATTTCGAGCTCCCATAAGTTTCTGAAATTTTACAGTCCGCTCGAGCGACCAAAGTGGCGCTTGAGTGAGGACCCTTTTTCATCAGTATTCCGCTCGAGCGGCCATCGAGCATTAATGTCATGTATCCATCACTTTTGCAGACCGCTCGAGTGACAGATGTCACGCTTGAGCGACCACCTTTGTTTTTGAACCCCGCTCAAGCGTAGGAAGTTGTGCTCGAGCGGTGACCCTGTTTTCAGCAAAATTTTACCAACTCTTTTAAGTGCACATTTGCAACCTCATGCCACTCCTAGCATTCTTAGGCATCTTTTTGGACTCATATAATCATACAATAAGTTAGAGACGCACAAAGAGAATTGAATACTTTGTTATGTATTTCGTTTAGGTGGACGACCAAGGCTTAGCGTCACCACAAACAACTGTGAGTAATAACTTTATAAAGATATATTCAAGTTATTCCTACTTCTGAAAGTGATATTGCTACTGAAATTGATATATATATATATATATATAATTGATTAAATGTCTTCTTGAAACTTTATGACGATTGATGGAATGGTTTATTGAAATTCTCCTATGAATGAAGTTCTATTTTGAAACTAAACTTCTGGCATCCTTTAATAGGCCCTTGCCCAAATTAATACCGTGGCTCATTGTTCAATAGACCCTTGCCCGGGGAAAATTAATTTCGTGGCTCATTATTAATATGCCCTTGCCTGGGGGAAATTAATACCCTGGCCCATTGTTTAATAGGCCCTTGCCTGCGGGTAATAATATCATGGCTAGGCCCTTGCCTGGGGGTAATAATACCATGTCTAGGCCCTTACCTGGAGGTAACAATACCATGGCTATTGGATTGAGTAACATACGATTCACTATTACTTCATGGATGTACCACATAATTTGACATTGAAAGATCTTGATGATTAAGTTAATGAGCTAATGAAAATGCTATCGATTAATGGTTATGCGTTTTTTGAAGGACTGACTTGATGGCTAATCTAAATGATAATTGTAATGTTGTGAAACTTCATTCATATAACCTCTTTATTTTTTTGTTACTCATTGGGCTCCAGCTCACTATTATTTATATATGTATTTGTCGGTTGGAAAACTGAACATCAGAGTTAGATAGCCTCGTGTTTACCAGGTCAGCCTTTTGTAAAGCTTCCAAGTGAAGTAATCAGGCTTAGGTGGAGCCATACTCGTCAAACCCCTTTTGTGTGGTTTATAGGTTTTGTATTTGTTCATAGTTGGGGTTGTATTTTGTAAGACATGAATTGTACTTATGTTACATGGCTTGTACTATGTTGGAGGAAAATTTTGAAACAATACCTTGCTTAATATGTTTGCCCTTCTCATATATGCACAGCTCAATGGATGAATTCTATACCGTTTTAGATTTTTGTTGAGCCCCATAATTGGTATAAAAAGTTTATTTGTATGGAGGACGTAGGTAATCTATGATTACTGGCAGGTCACGACGCTAAACCTATAGGGCTGGGTTTGGGTCTTGACAAAAGCTTTGTTTCTTTTATTTCAATCTTTGTTCATCTTTTTCTTGTGTTCTCATATTATTTTTGGACTGTTTTGAGGGATGAAACTTGTGATTAAAAGCTACCAAAAGGTGAAAGGGTTAATCCCCCTTTACTTGAACATTACTCATAGCTTAAATCCCTGTGTTCCCCACTTGTTTTCGTCAACTTTTGCCACTATTTTGGAGCTGATTTCGGACTGTTTGGGGCTGTTTTCCAACATCTAAACTATGTGAGTTGAAGTTGCAAAAGTGGGGAGGGGGGGCGGGTTAGCCACCCTTCCTCATACTTGTTTATTAGCTTTAATCTCTTTATGATTGTGCACCTTCTATAGGTTAATTTCAGCACTATTTCATGCTATTTAGGAACTTGTTTAATTTATTTCAATAATTTTGTTTTAAATATTATGTTTGTGTTATATTAACCAATTAATCAACTTTGCATAATCATCTCTGCAACCTCTCTCCATTCTTTGATTATTTTGATTAAAAAGTTATGAAAAATTAAGATTGTGGTTCAAATATAGGAAATAAACTTTTCTCATACTTCATGGTTTAATCTCTTAGGAGGTTCACTACCAAAGGCATAAAACTTTCTCACGCTTAATGATTTAATCTCTTCGGAGGTTCACTACCAAAGGCATAAAAACTTTCTTATACTAAAGTACAATCATTTATTTTTCAATTCTCTTTATCACCAGTGTGTCTAATTTTAAGGGATTAATTGACCCTTAGAAATCACAAAGGAAAGTGTTATTATCACTTATTATCAAGTTTGGATTTCAAGTCATTATCGTTCACTTTGGATTTTTCTAAGTCATTATCACTCTTTTGAGTTTGACTAGTCATTCCTGCGCATCTTGAGTTTGACTTAAAATCTCTTATCACTTGTAAATGAGTTTGACTCTTCCTTTGTAATTTCCCCGAAAAATTTATCATCAGTGTGTGTACTTTTAAGGGATTAATTGACCCTTGGAAATCACCAAGGAAAGTGTCATTATCACTTATTATCAAGTTTGGATTTGAAGCCATTATCACTCACTGTGGGTTTTTCTAAGTCATTATCACTCTTTTGAGTTTGACTAGTCCTTGTTGCACATCTTGAGTTTGACTTGAAATCCCTTATTGCTTGTAAATGAGGTTGACTCTTCCTTTGTAATTTTCCCGAATAAAATAAGGTTTATTTCCTCGGGTTAAGTCGACACTTGTTTCCCTTTATTGTGTTTCGGACTTAGTGGATATAAATATCACCGTGGACTTAATGGATTAAAGAAAAAGGAAAGGTAATATAAAATAGGCTAATAAAATTGAGTTTAAAACGAATCAACCGACATAAAGAACCAATATGATTGATTGAATTCGGTCGGACATTATACCGAGTCTATTGTGTCAAGGCTTGTCATACATCAATTCATGATGTTTTGATGAATCTTGAAGCATTTTTATGGGCAGACGTTATGCTAGAGTCTACTGTGTCAAGGCTTGTCCTACATCAATTCAAGATATTTTGATGAACCTTGAAGCGTCTCTACTTCCCTTCTTGAATTCGCTTCATGATAGGAAGGAAGGGTGGTTGTTATGCATTGCATTTACTGATCTTTGTCCTTTCGCGTCCAAAATCATCTTGCAAATCAACTTGCAACCATAGATGGTTTGGGAACCGAGTTCGTTCCTCTCTTGAGTATTTTCTATGATAGAGAAGGATAGAAGAGACAAACATGGCTAGGAATACCCTCTCTGCACTGTTTCACCTTAGGCACAAAAAACCGATTTCCACAACAAAACGAGGTATTGGATTTATTTGGGGCTCAACAGAGTCGCATTTTGGGACGACAAGGCTCCAATAAATTGCAAAACAATACCCTTTTGGTCAAAAGCAGTAACTAGGGGTGAAACAGAACAAATCCCAGCAAGGTAGACAGAGTAATTCTTGAGGAACATCAAGCAATCATTGCATATCATTATTGTCATAAATTACATAGCCCCACTTTTAGTTATTATTATTCATTCGGATTTGTAATAATTATTTATTCGGACCCTTGGACATTCGAACCCTCCTTCGTGAGGACAAATATGTAATAAGTTGCATGTCTTCCAACTCCCCATTCTTTCTCCCTTTTATTTATCTACTTATGATGGTTAGCATAGGGACATCATATTTTCAAATTAGCATTTCCATGACTTGCGTTCATTCGTTTTTCATGCATAAAGTTCAGCTCATCATATTATTCAAATGTCAAATTCAAACTCTTTACTTGAATACGTGTGCTATCACATGCCTTGAATTGACTCGCATGCCATGCTAGTAGTCGAGCTTATTAATTGCACGTTGTATGTGTTGCATTAGTCATGTTGCATTAATTAGGATCATACATTTTTTCTAACTATTTTCTTTCTTTTGATTCGCTTTCGGACATAAGGTAAGCATTTTTTGCTTTAGCATATTGCATGCATGTGATTTCTGCCATATGAAACATACTACCATGAGGCTAAATGCTTACTTGATATACCTATTTGAATGCCTGTGGATGAAGGCTATTCACTAAAATTGGGATACTTTGATTAAACGTATATATGATATCACTTTTTCTAGTGGTACATATTCAAAACACTTTTTCAAAACAAACATTAAATCAAACGTTCCAACTTCTTGTGAAATTAGTCCATAGTTGTATGTAAAAGACAAAATAAGAACATATATTGTACATAAGAATCACATCATAATTAGTAGAGGCCGATCTTCGATCGGGTGAGCGGGGTGCTCATTATTGACCTTCCCCTCTCATACCTAAGTTCTCGAACCAAGATGCTTTGGTAACGACGGACTAATGGCCTTTGGCACGAGTCACAGGTTTCCTAAATTTTCCAAAATAAATATTTAGGTGGCGACTCTGAAATCTGGCAAAGCCGTCCATTTTTGGCATTTGATTCAAAACATCGATTTTTCAAAAGAAATTGCCGGATTTGGACTCTTTTTGTGCTTCCATTGTTTGACAATGCACTTGTGAAATCAGATTCAGAATCACACAAGTGGAGTCTGAACTATAAGGGCTATTCTTTCTTCCAAAAGGGAGCGCAAAAAGCCGAGCTATAGTTTCTAGCGACTTTGCTGGGGATTTAGAGAACTTGACTTGAAATTTATGATGTGAATTTTTATCTACACTTATATGTTCTTTGCATTGCATTTGCATTGGTGTGCTTAAGTCCCTGTGTTTGCCATCTGCTGTTCCTGGACGGTTTGTCAGAGGCTTGCCTACAAAGCTTGCCAAAAGGTTGACCGGTCATGGGCTCTGCCATGTTGGGAACACAACCCTTGGATCTGGGCTACCATTGTACCGTTTGATCCTACTTTCACTTCTTGGTGTTAGGTGTGAGAGGTATATTAGGTTGTCTTGCTGAGATACCCTCTTTGACCGTTTGACCTAATGCATATAGTACGCTCTCGTGACTTCCAAATTAGGACAAGATGCCACCCGTACAAGATGTTATGAAACCATTTGCTTGAAATAGTGCAACCGAGATCATATCCAAATCTAGGACAGGATAACCCTATCATCCTCATAGAGGTGTTTTGGTTCTTTTACATGGTATGTGCTTTCATAGTGAAACTATATAGGGTGGTTCACATTAGTGGTACAAATGAGCATTCAGTTTTAGAACAAAGTTTAGTGGGGATCATAGTTCAGCAGCGTGTTGTGAATGTTGAAAATTAGGGCCGAAGTGCTGTCCGATTTTTGATTTTGTTATTTTTTTCTCTCTTCCTTTTGCTAGGTAGTTTTCATCATAGCTTCAGAAAGACCCGATATCCCTTAAGTTGTATGGACTCGTTCCCGTGGATTGTGTAAAGCTTAAGATCTTGTTGATGGTCAGCCAGTGTTAGTTTCTCTCCTACCAGTTAAGCGACGAAGAAAGAACAAACAGGCATCAGCATCGGTACAGAGCACTCCGCCAACACCTGTTCATGCACATAATTCACCAACATCTCTCCCACCTAGAACAAGGATGGCACATAATGTAGAACAACTTGCTGCTGTGATGGCAGCTGTTCAGAGAACCATGGATGCCGTAAATCAATGGATGGCCGCACAGGATGACGTCATCGCTGATCTGCGACGCCCATCTGGGGCATCCACATCTATAGTGCATCTAATCCCTACTGCTTAGCCAAATCCCGATCTTCCTCCACCAATGGAAAATCCCCAGGTCCCAGATCCCCAAGAGATATTTCCACAAGCTCCAGCTTATAGGTCCTTGGCACAACCACAGGGGGAACTCTCTCCCTTTGACATCAATGATGATCTAGCCATGATAAAAATTGCCAGGCTTGAGAAAGCACTAAAAAAATCCCAAGGCTTCAATTCCATTCCAGATATTGAAGACGGATACACTGAAGCTTCAGTTAGCCTACCAGAGAAGTTTAAAATGCCCCACATCAACAGATTCGATGGAAGTGGGGATCCAATTATACATGTCCGCTTGTTTTCAGATATTCTAAGACCAATGGGTCTTTCTCGTGCTTAGAAACTGTCGTTGTTTAGGAGAACTCTGTCTGATGTAGTGGCTATCTAGTATCTGAAATTGGAGGATTCTATGAAGCAGAATTGGGAGGAATTGTTTGAGGGGTTTGTTAACCAGTATTCATATAACACTCAGATCGAGGTAACAATCAGTGAGTTAGAGGCAACTACCCAGAACCCCAAAGAAACTTTTATTGACTTTGTCAATAGATGGAGAGCAAAGGTAACCCACATGTCAAACAGACCCTCTGAAAGAGAGTAAGTCAGGCTAGTCGTAAAACATATTAATATCATTTTGTTCGTACATATATGTCCCTGAGGTGATACTGTAGCTCGTACCCCTTGCGATACATTCCACCCGTCTTCAATATCATTAAAAAGTTGAAGATAACCCTTGATAAAACAAATTAATATCTCGAGATTGTGGACCACTAGCCTGACCTGCTCCCTTTCAGAGGGTCTGTTTGACATCTGGGCTGCCTTTGCTCTCCATTTGGTGACAAAGTCAATAAAAGGTTCTTTGGGGTTCTGGGTAGTTGCCTCCAACTCACTGATGGTTACCTCGATCTGAGTGTTATATGAATACTGGTTAACAAACCCCTCAGGCAGTTCCTTCCAGTTCTGCTTCATAGAATCCTCTAGTTTCGTATATCAGATGACTACTATATCAAATAGAGTTCTCCCAAATAGCGACAGTTTCTGAGCACGAGAAAGACCCATTGGCCTCAGAACATTTGAAAACAGGCGGACATGTCCAATTGGATCCCCACTTCTATCGAATCTGTCATTGTGGGGCATTTTAGACTTCCCCGGTAGTCTAACTGAAGCCATAGTGTACCCATCTTCAATATCTGTAATGGAATTAAAGCCTTGGGATTTTTTTAGCGCTTTCTCAAGCCTAGCAATTTTTATCATAGCTAGATCATCGTTAATGTCAAAGGGAGGGAGTTCCCCCTGTGGTTGTGCCAAGGACCTATAAGTTGGAGCTTGTGGAAACACCTCTTGGGGATTTGGGACATGGGGTTCTTCATTGGTGGAGGATGATCGGGATTTGGCTGAGCAGTAGGGATTGGATGCACTGCAGATGCAGATGCCCCAGATTGGCGCCGCAGATCAGCAATGACCTCATCCTACGCGGCTATCCATTGACTTACGGTATCCATGGTTCTTTGAACAGGTGCCATCACGGCAGCAAGTTCTTCTACATTCTGTGCCATCCTTGTTCTAGGTGGAAGAGATGCTGGTGAATTATATGCACGAACAGATGTTGACAAAGCGCTCTGTACCGATGCTGATGCCTGTTGGTTCCTTCTTCATCGAGTAACTAGTGGGAGAGAAACTGACACTGGCTGACCATCAACAAGATCTCGAGCTTTACATAGTCTACGGGAACAAGTCCATACAACTTGAGGGATATCGGGTTTTTCTGAAGCTATGACGAAAAACTACCTAGCAAAACCAAGAAAGAAAGAAAAACAAAATCAAAAATTGGACAGCACTTCGGCCCTAAATTTCAACAATCACAACACGCGGTTGAACTGTGATCCCCACTGAACTTTGTTCTCAAACTGACTGCTCATTTGTACCACTGAGATGAACCAGCCTGTACAGTTTCACTGTGAAAGCACATACCATGTAAAAGAACCAAAACACCCCTATGACGGGGGTAGGGTTACCCTGTCCTAGATTTTGACATGATCTAGGTTACACTATTTCAAGCAAATGGTTTCATAACATCCTGTGCGGGTGGCATCCTGTCCTAATTCGGAATAGTCACTAGAGCGTACTATATGCATTAGGTCAAATAGTCATAGAGGGTACCTCAGCAAAACTACCTAATATACCTCTTACACCTAACACCGAGAAGTGAAAGGAGGATCAAACGGTACATTGGAAATCCAGATCTAAGGGTTGTGTTCCCAACATGGCAGAGCCCATGAATGATCAGCCTTTTTCCAAGCTCTTTAGGCAAGCCTCTGGCAAACCATCCAGGAATAGGAGATGGCAAACATAGGGACTTAAGCGCACCAATACAAATGCAATGCAAAGAACATATCAATGTAGATAAAAATTCACATCATAAATTTCAAGTCAAGTTCTCTAATTCCCCAGCAGAGTCTCCAAAAACTGTAGCTCGGCTTTTCATGCTAACTTTCGGACGAATGACTAGCCCTTACAGTTCGGACTCCACTTGTGTGATTCTAAATCTGATTTCACAAGTGCAATGTGAAACAGTGGAAACACAAAAAGAGTCCAAATCCGGCAATTTCTTTTGGAAAATCGATGTTTTGAATCAAATGCCAAAATGGATTGCTTTGCTAGATATCAAACTCGCCACCTTTATTTTGGAAAATTTAGGAAACCCGTGACTCATGCCAAAGGCCATTAGTCCGTCGTTACCAAAGTGTCTTGGTTCGAGAACTTAGGTATGAGAGGGGAAGGTTAATAATGAGCACCCCACCCACCCGATCAAAGATCGGCCTCTACAAATTATGATGTGATTCTTATGTACAGTATATGTTCTTATTTTATCTTTAACATACAAGTATGGACTAATTTCACTAGAAGTTGGAACGTTTGATGTCATGTTTGTTATGAAAAAGTGTTTTGAATATGTACCACTTGAAAAAGTGATCTAATATATACATTTAA
The DNA here is from genome assembly GCF_055761805.1 of Camellia sinensis. Lineage (NCBI taxonomy): Eukaryota > Viridiplantae > Streptophyta > Magnoliopsida > Ericales > Theaceae > Camellia > Camellia sinensis. Next base: position 172,306,405 of record NC_138962.1, on the reverse strand, counting down.
TCAAAGTATCCCAATTTCAGTGAATAGCCTTCATCCACAGGCATTCAAATAGGTATATCAAGTATTTAGCCTCATGGTAGTATGCTTGATATGGCAGCAATCACATTCATGCAATATGCTAAAGCAAAAAATGCTTACCTTATGTCCAAAGGCGAGTCAAAAGAAAGCAAATAGTTAGAAAAAATGTATGATCCAAATTAATGCAACATGACTAATGCAACACATACAACGTGCAATTAATAAGCTTGGCTACCAGCAATGCATGCGAGTCAATTCAAGGCATGTGATAGCGCACGTATTCAAGTAAAGAGTTTGAATTTGACATTTGAATAATATGATGAGCCAAACTTTATGCATGCAAAACGAATGAATGCAAGTCATGGAAATGCTAATTTAAAATATGATGTCCCTATGCTAACCATCATAAGTAGATAAATAAAAAGGAGAAAGAATTTGGGGTTGAAAGACATACAACTTATTACATATTTGTCCTCACGAAGGAGGGTTCGAATGTCCAAGTGTCCGAATAAATAATTATTACAAATCTGAATTAATAGTAATAACTAAAAGGGGGACTGTCTAATTTATGACAATAATGATATCCAATGATTTCTCGATGCTCCTCAGGAATTACTCTGTCTGCCTTGCTGGGACTTGTTCTGTTTCACCCCTAGTTACTGCTTTTGACCAAAAGTGTATTGTTTTACAATTTATTGGAGCCTTGCCAACCTAAAACGCGACTCTGTTGAGCCCCAAATAAATCCAATACCTTGTTTTCTTATGGATATCAGTTTTTTGTACCTAAGGTGAAACACTGCAGATAGGGTATTCCTAGCCATGTTTGTCTCTTTTATCCTTATCTATCATAGAAACTACTCAAAAGAGGAACGAACTCGGTTCCCAAACCATCTATGGTTGCAAGTTGATTTGCAAGATGATTTTGGACACGATAGGAAAAGATCAATAAATGCAATTGTAGACCGCCCGAACAATGCTTCACACGCGAGGGCGTGAATTGTAGTTCTAGCCACTACAGTTCGGACGCATGTCACGGTTCTGAATCTAATCTCACAAAGTGCAATGTAAGCCTGAGCACCCCGCGCTCGCCCGATCAAAGATCGGCCTCTACTAAGCATGATATGTTGTTTTGGAAAACACATGTATTCTTGTCCGGTTTATTAGCTAACATTACTATGTGATGCGCACAGCATACAAGTATAGACGCAATCACTCAAGTTAGAACAAAACATCTCATGTTTGTTTTTCGAAAATGGTTTGATGTTGCTACTCACAAGTAGGCTAAGACGCGGATTTGCCATCCTCAAGTGGGCTTAAGAAAACATGATTTTGCCACTCTCAAGTGGGCTTAAAATGCACATTTTGACGAATTGTTCCAATTCAAGCAATGAAGCCTTCATCCACAGGCATTCATGCAGTCAAACACATAAGCACATAGCCTCATGGTAAGCATGCTATCATGGTAGTCACTTACACACATGCAAGGATGCTAAAGCATAAACACTCACAGAGTACTCCGAGCCAAAACAGAAGCTAGTTAGAAATCATGCATAATCCTAGCTATGTTAAGATGCCTAATGCAACACATGCAAAAATGCAACTAAGTAGGCTTGGCTATTCTAAGATGGCATATGAATGCAACACTCGATAACATGCTTTGAAACACGTATTCAAGTAAGTATTGAAATTCAACGCAGTTTTAATGATGCGCCGAGCCTGGTGCATGCAAGACAAATGAATGATGCACGTATGCAAACATAAGGATGCTAATTGAAATATGTCCTAAAACTAACCATCAAAAGCTGATAAGTAAAAGGGAGAAAGAAATGGTGTTTGGAATACATGCATCACACACACGCACAATTATTACAAAATTGCCCTCTCGACGGAGGGTCCGAATGAAATGAAAGCTAACTAGCTACGCTAATTAAGCCAACTATTACAAAGTAACTAATTAACTATTCTAGCTAATTAATCAATACAACACAAATGAATTTGAACAACTACCTAATCTAAGCTAATTAAATGCAAACCAAATTAATTAATGAAACACTTAACTAATTACTTACAAAAGAACTAAGCTAATGAACTAGTTCAACTAAGCAATTTAAACAAATGGCCTCGAGAAGCGAGGGGGATATGCATGCTCGGCCGGCTTCGCTCGGAAATCCACTACCGTGCCTCATGATGCCTCTGTTTGCACTATTTTGGACTTCTGAAAATTGTGCCAACTTCCAAGATGCTTCTAACCCACCTTAGGAACATGCTGAGGGATGGTTGGCCCAGAGGGATGGCCATCAGCCACTTCTCATAGCCGGTCGGCAGCCTTGGTGGCCGATCGGCAGCTTTGATGGGCAGTCGGCCATTGCTTCCTGTAATTTCTCGTTTTGCTGCAACAGAGCACAAATAGAGGCATGGCAGTGTATTTGCAAGGAAATGTGTGTGCAACCACACTCCTTATCATATCTCAAGCTCAAAGGAGTGTAGTGCTCGGCTCTCGAGCCATCAATCACGCATCTCAATGCATGATGGCCAAAGAGTCAAGCTTGCACAATGTTGATGAATGCACAAACAACACATAAGGGCCTTAACCTCTATCATGATCGATCAAGAGGGTTGGCGACCAAGAAACGCAACACGTTTCATCACTTCAAGTACGAAACGTGCCACATTCCTTGTGTTTGGATCAACACTCGATCCAAACACAATGCAACACATACAACATGATCATCCTATCAATGCTAATGGCATGCACAAGATTCTATCATGTGAACAATGCATGCATGGCATGTTTGAAGGCTAAATCATCAAAGCAAGAAAAGAGCATCATACAAGAGGCATGCAATACAATGCTCAATGGACTAAACCACCCCTAAATAGTCCTCGTGCATGCCAAAATAATGGCCAAAATGCTCTGAAATGCTAGCATTGAAAGCAATAAAATGCATGCTCATGCATTGGTCCATGAATAGGGCATAAAGGTGTAACTCTTAAGAGCACTTAAAGAGTGAAAAACATGGAAGTGTGACAACACTATATGCTCTGAAATATCATTCCAGATGATGCCAAAACATGCACATACGACAAATAAGGCATGCTAGGAGGCTCAAAGCTTAAGGTTGGCAAAAGTACTTGCACCATAGCCATATCTAGCAAGCCCCAAAGGGCCAAGGTGACTAAAACAGTCCCAAGGCAAGTCAAAACAAGGCCAAAAACATGCTTGAACATAGCCAACAAATGCTAGAATTAGAGGCGTGAAGCATGGAGCATGCAAGGCTAATGAGGAGGATTACACTACACATGTAAGAAGCAAATGAGGAATGCTCTAACCAACCAAAAACAGAGTCATATCATGGAAAAATAAGACCCAAAACACATTGAAATGGTAGCCCAAAAGCTTAGGCAAGATGGCATACATATTGGCTCATGTTTAAAGCATAAACCATAACTCTCCAAAAGCATTGAAAGAGTGAAACATGAGAGAGTATGACCACACTTCATACACTGAAATCATTGTAGAAAAGAGGCCAAGCATGCAAACAACCCAAGTAAGCCATGCTAGAGACTATTAAACTCAAAGCTAGTGAGCAAGATTGCACTATGGCTATACAAACCAAGGCATGCATGAGCAAAACACCTTAAAACAGAGCTTAAGCATGGCAAAACATGAGTAAAAGCTTCCTAAAGTGGAACCAAAAGCATTCTAAAATGATGGTCCAAAGCATGATGCATGTTAAGGCTATAGAGAGGATTGCACTACAAGTACATGAAGCATGCAACAAGTGATCAAACCAACCCAAAACAGAGTTATGACATGTTAGAAAAGTCATAAAAAACATGCTAAGATAGAGCCAAAACATGCCAGATAGACATGCTACTTTGCAAAGCTACAGGTAGGATTATACTACAAGTACAAGAAGCATGCGAGAGGTGACCAAGACAGCCAAAAACAGAGTCATGGCAGGTCTGAAAAATCACAAAAAAAGTGCTCAAACAAAGCCTCAAGAAAATAGAAATACATGTTCTTTTGGTGAGCCACCAACACAAGCAAACAAGAGAAGAGGAGGGGGGACAACCCCCTCCTATTTGAGGCCTCAAAACACACTTTCCACCACTGAAATTCCTCTGGAATTCAGTGGTTAAAAGGCGAAGAGAAGGTGATTTCAAAGGCCCAAAGTGGTGGCACAAAACAAAGCATAACAAGCCACCAAAGGGGGTAGACCACTCCTAACTCAAACCAAGCCTCAAACAACCATTTTTAATACTTAAAAAAGAAGCTTTTTGTAGTTGAAAGTTAAGCCAAAAGTAGCATGCAAAGGTGGCTAAATACTTAAGCAAAAACAAAGCTTAAAAGAAGATATGAGACTCACCCTTGAAGCACAACAATAACAGCAAGTTCAGAGGCAAAAACCAAGCTAAAACAACTCAAATGAAACCTTCAAGAACCTCAGCTCAAGAGTGAAGGTGTTTCACTGGGTGTTTTAGTGCAAAAGTGCGAAGAAAAAACACTTTAAGGCACAAACAAGTGCAAATATAGAGAGAGAGGGAGAAATATAGAGAGATAGGGATATGTTTTGTATCTCCAAATTTCTAAACCTCTGGAAAGGGAGAGGGACCTCTCCTCTTATAGAAATCCAAGTCTCAACCTTGTTAGACAAGCTAGAGGCTTGTATCAATCCCTCCATACACGTGTATGGAGGATGCAATCTATGCTCACCAGCTGGCACAACTGACAATAAAAATATCTGCAAAAGCAAGAAAAAGGGCTTTGGCCAAAAAGAATGGCCGACCGACCATTAAAGGTGTTGACTGGCCATCAATGAAGCCGACCGGCCACCACTGATGGCCGATGGGAAGAGGGCATGGTCGATGGGCATGAGGCTTGGCCGATAGGTTGTAGGGATGGCTAGCAAGCCACCCTCTTCCCTCCGAAACAAAGTCACAAGCTCTTGGTCCACAACCAAGCACAAAATAGAGAAGTTGAGAGGCTCCAAGGCAAGGCACACAATCAAGACCTTCAGAAATTGAAAACGAACACGAGCATGGATGATCATCGAGTGTTCAAATGATGACGTCCAAGTCTTGAGGACGGTCAAAAATGGGGTGTTTACAGTTGCCCCTCTTTGACAGAACTCGAAAGCCATGAGATGACGGGAGTGAATGTTAAAGCCCAGAGACAAACTATTTTTGACATGGCTGAAGACTTAGACAAATAGGCAAGATAACATAGAGATGCGCCCGTAGGCAGCGGCAAGATGCAAAACATAAGTTATGACTATGCAAAGAGAGCTGTAATGAAGTATTTATGCAAATGTTATGCAAATAAATGCTAAAGCAAACTCGTACACAAGAAAATAAGTAAACACGCCACGCGTGGGAATTATAGACCGAACTACATTTCATGCAGAAAGGATGTAAGAAAATTATGCAATCTTAGCGAACATGTACGATAGATACGCAAAGCGAACGTGTGATAGATATACAAAGTGAGCATGTGTGATAGATACACAAAGCGAACATGTGATAGATACACAAAGCGAACAAAGTGTAGATACACAAAGTGAGCGTGTGTGATGGATACACAAAGCGAACGTGTGATAGATACACAAAGCGAGCATGTATGATAGATACACTAAGCGAACGTGTGATAGATACACTAAGATAAATGAAGCATGTGCGATAGATACACAAAGTGAACAAAGTGTGAAGTGTGATAGATACACAAAATGAACGTGTGATAGATACACAAAGCGAACGTGCGATAGATACACAAAGCAAACGTGTGATAGATACACAAAGTGAGCATGTGTGATAGATACACACGCACATCCAATATCGCCTGGTTGCGCCAACTTCAAATGAACCGTACATACAATATCGTGCATGTATGAGAGGGAAACTTGAAAGATACGATGCAATGCCATGCATGCCTTCTGCGAGACGAACGACAACGATGCACATGCAATGCAAGATAACCAACAGTGCATATTCAATGCCAGATAAACAACGGTGCATAACGATGCGAGTAGAATGGTGCATAGCAATGCAAGTGAAAAGTGCATAAGAATGCAAATAAAGTGTGCATAACAACGCAAGTGAAGTGTGCATAGCAATGCAACTAAAGTGTGCATAACAATGCAGGTGAAGTGTGCATAACAATGCAAGTGCGAGAAATGTATGCTCCATTCAATATTAAGACGCGCATTTCATGCCAAGGTGAGAAGTGCACATTCTATGCAAGCAAGGTTAAAAACGTGTTCCATGTAATGTACATACCCTATGCAATATAAACACGAACACCTATTTGACACAATGGGAATATGTTGTGCAAACGCGAGGATGCATGTCCGATGCAAAAGTGACAAAGGCATATAACAAATGCAAACCCGTGAATGTGATAAGAACACTGTAAAGCCACGCATTCAAAGATAATTTTCGAATCTAGCTATATGAAAAAGGATACATTTTGTGTATATCGAGTGCCGTACACGAAAAACACGGTTCGAGGTCACCACAGAGATCGCTTGAGCTTCAAAAGGTACATTTTCTTGCACTTTGAGGGCACAAATCAATAGAACAACCCCAAACAAGGGCATTGGAGGTCTATCGCCCACAGGAGGGAGCCATCGGCCATCCATCGGCCATCAGAAAACTCCATCAGCCAACAATGTGGCCGGCCGACCAACAATTTGGCCGATCGGCCAAAAATGGCAGATTCGGGGCAGTTTTGACATTTTGCCTCGGGTCTTTAAGTATAGGGTTCCAAACCCTATTCTTTCACTTCTCGCTTGCCGAAATCCCTCATCCTCTCTCTCTAGATCGATTTCCTCCCTTCGATCCGAGCTTTACACACGTTTTCAAACCTCCCAAAACTTTCGATTCGCAAAACCCTTGTTGTTTCAAACACTTTGAACCGATTGAAAAGTGTTTTTGGTGCCACATTCTTGATTTCCATCACTTGGGGTTTGTTTCCCCCGAGTTACCCTTGATCTTCGTGCCTTCTTCTGCACTTCAACATTTTCTTCCATTTTTTCACCCCTCGGAGTTGACTTTTTGTCGACTTTTGGCATTCTTGCCCATTTTCCATACGTGCGACCATTTTTCTCATTCTTCTCAAGATGACGGATGATGTTCCACATGGTGGGGCTCCTGTAGGGATGGAGATGGATCCCGAGTTCGAGCCTTTGCCGCTCGGCATTCGACCTTTTGACCTGACGACGTACGATCCCGACGTACACGTGTTGTCTCCCGACAGTATTCGCTAGTTCAGAAGCTTTGCACGAGGTGCTCCGGAGGACCTCCTACTACGCAAGTCGGAGTCACTTATCCTATGGCGTCGCTGAGGTATACTCTTCCTCTTTACTTTCTGCAATATAGGCCATATGTCTTGGATAGCCAATATCACTCCTCATCTGATTAACCCAAGCACACTTGTATATCACATGCCTAGTTCATTCTGAGCACATCCATGATACTTCTGTTAACTCGAACATATGCACACACTGTATTTCTATCAATTCTGAACACGTGCGTACACTGTATTTCCTGACACTGCTTTGCATTTGTTTGTCTTGAGCACTGGGAGATTCTCATGCCTTCCGGGGTTATGGGAACATGATTGCACGTGATTGGTACATGGAGTTACCCGATGATGTCTGCCATATCGTCGATGAGGCCGGTTTTGGTATATTTTGCATGGGACTCTCGCGCCTCACTACGAGTCGGCCTCTTCTAGGCGCCTTAGTGGAGAGGTAGTGGGACACCACCAATTCCCTCCACCTTTCTACAACAGGGGAGATGACGATGACTCCCTTCAACTTCTCCATGCTCACCGGCATCAGAGTAGGGGGTGATCCAATCCCTTTCGACACTAATATGGGCGAGTGGGATGCTGCTCAGATCTTTCTGCTAGGGATTCGTCCACCTCTCTCCCGACCAGGGATGGTGTGATATTTGTGGTTCGCTGACCAATTCAGGGGGGGACACCGACGACCCGCGAGGAGGTCGAGCATTACGCCCGGGGGTTCCTCATGTTCTTGCTTGGCACCACTCTATTCGCCGACCGAGCGAACACCGTTGGCCTCTACCTCTTGAGTGCACTGGTAGGCGTGACTTGCATCCAGCGCTATGACTGAGGTGGCACAGGCTTGGCCACGCTATATGGATACATGAGTTCCTTATCTCGCCGGAGCGGGCACCTACTAGGAGGCTACTGGAGAGTCTAGGAGGTACATCTTTCCCTTCTGCTTTACAGTCCTGCTTTACATTATCTGTACACCACACACACTGCATAACACGCAATCTGCTTTACACTAGTTGTACACTGCATGATACACTGCACATCATTCTCTGCTTTCTGCTTTATTTGTATTCTGCTTTACTGATAAACATACTCATTATTACCCCTTTCACATTCTGTAATTGTGGGTATATGCCTACTTCCGGAGGCTTGCTCTAGAGCCGGAGGTAGAGCTGCCCCCCATGGTTCCATATTCACATAGGTACGATGGGAGGTGCGAGTGGAGGCCGCGAGAGTCTTTCTCATTCTTCTGCCGATATTTTGACACTGTAGCCGCAGCGGAGGTATTTCAAACCTTACAATTCATCTGAGCTTTGCTTTATATTGCACTTTCAATAGCAGATAACAACCTGTATATTCATCATTTGCAGATCACCTGGCGGCCCTAGGCAGTGTTGTCTGATGCAGTTAGAGACCAGTTTATGGGCGCTCGAGAGACTTCCTGATTCCGGGTTTTGCTTGAGGGTCCGGTCTGTCGGATATGGTACTTGGGAGAGCGCCTCTTGCGACAGAGCCTCAGTTTTCCTAAGCAGATAGTCCTGATGCCGCCTCCTTCACACATGAGGCATACTGAGACGTACACCCTGTAGGAGATGACCGATTTCACGATAGGTTGGGACGCCGACTACTTCAGGCTCGATGGCGACTACACCATTTTCATCCAGACATATCTCATGCCGCCTCTGGCCAGTGTTTGCCGAGGTGAGAGAGAGAGACCTGTCGCCATAGCAGGAGGAGTGGGAGGATCCAGGGCGACCCAGGCCTATGGTAGGAGGGGTTCTCAAAGGGGACAGAGGGTGGAGTGGCCAGACCTGCCCACTACTATGACATGCTGAGGACGGGCTAGAGAGACTTATCAGATTCTCATCGCTCCTCCCCCAGCTGATCATGAGCTCGTCGAAGTTCGAGGCTCGACCCCAGTATATGCTATACTTTACATTCTGCATATTCATTTCATTTCAGTTGATAACCCGCAGATTTCTAATTACCTCAACACTTTTGCAGGCTTCCATAGAGTACATTGGGCAGGCTCTAGAGCTGTCGACTTCAGTGATGGGGATGCTGCAGAGGAGCATGGACCTGCCCAGTATCTATGGTTTTCCAGTAAGTTCTTTCAACCTCCGTCCTAAAACCCTCCGTAATCTGCTCCATACTGATCTGATGCATCACATTATGAATATTGCATTTGATACACCACACTCATATACCAGTCACGGTACCGATACACTGCATCTCAAATACTGGCCACGACCCTCATACACTGCAATCATTCACCGCTCACGGCGTTCATATACTGCTCACAACATTCATACACTGTAATCATATACCGCATTTGATACCATACTCAGCTTCACATAGCATAATTGATGCATTTGCCAAATTGTTCTTTTCAGGCCCCATTCCAGATACCAGCCACAGCGGGTGCATCAGCGGGACCTTCAGTGCCTCCCCGAGCAGCAGGGGGAGCGGGACGAGGGACTCCAGCGCACAACCAGAGCAGAGCTGGGAGTGCTCACACAGGGAGTAGTTCGCCGGTGCCTGCCCCAAATGATGATGAGTCTGACGAGGAGGCAGTGAGTCCAGAGTTAGAGTCGTCTCAGGATGGAGATGAGACTGGAGATAGTTCGGGTTCGGACTTAGGTAGAGGAGTTGACGGCGACAGTTCTGGGCCTTCGTCGAGGAAGAGGACGAGGATGGCTTCCCGCTCTTGAGGGGACTGGCGCCGATTCAGATGTTTTGTTTTTTTCTTTATTTTTCTTTTTTCCAGTAGTTTTTGCATATTGTACTACCTCAGGCAACTTTATGTTCTTTAAAACTTTGTACTTTGAAAAAAGAAACCATGATGGAATGAAAAACAACTTTTTTTATTGAAAAAGTGTTACGTTTTACATTCTAAGCATCGCATCGCATCACACAACATGTAAATGCGATTGTACTTTGTTTGAAAATTGCACACTTGAATTGTATTGCCTTGATCAGGTAGTAAACCAACTGACAACTGAAAGAACAAAACAACTCGATAAGCAAAACCAGGACTTGACATGCTAACCAAATGTAAATACAACTCGATAAGCAAGACGAGAACTTAACAATCAACACAAAATACAACTCGATAAACAAAAATGCAACAATTCGATAAACAAATTGAAGTAACACAGGCACGACTTCACAAAATCGTCACAAAAAGGCACTTGAAGTGGAACAAGACATAAGTTCTCAACACTTCCAAGACATGGACAGCTCAAAGAACAAAAGAAGGGGCCATCGGCCAAGGTGGGAGGTCATCGGCCACCATAAAGAGCCATTGGCCACAAGAACTAGCCGATCGGCTAAAAAGATGGTCAGTCGGCCATCAAACTTGGCCGGTCGGCCATTAATGCTAAAAGTGCCCAGATTGTTGACACCTGTCTTCCACTCAACACCTTATCTTCTACAAAAGCCCCAGCTTCGTAGTTTCTCCATTTCAACTCAGTTTTTGCACCAAAATGGAGTCATTTCTTGTCCAAAATCTCACAAATTGGATTGCTAACCTGGATGGCTTGGAAAAGCTGAATTTCTAGGGCTTCGGAATAAATGCACTATTCACGCTGAGCCGCACCCCGCTGCGTTTTCCGTTCCTCCATGCCACGGCAAGGTGTTGGAATCTGGTAACTCATGTTTTTAGCTTTGGCGGACAAGAGATGCGTCCCACTTTCAAAGACGTCCAAGCTTTGATGGAGTCCGAGTATGAGGAAGAGATCTTGCCCCAATTCCATTTGGACCACATCCAAGCCTTAGGATGGATGTGCGGGCTCACTTTGCATGACGCTCGGCCTTTGATTTATGATGGAGAATTGGACATTCCCAACTTGATTCATTGGTCTTCTGATGCCGGTGACTGCGACGATCATCACTGGCAGGGCTTTCGGCGACACGCCCACTGCTTGTGCATGTTGTCTCATTTCTTGCTTGCCCTAGGCTCTGGTGGGTCTAGTGTCCGTTTGATTGAGGTTGCCCAAGGTTTAAGAGAGGGAAGGAGCTGTATTGCCCTCACGCTAGCTGAGACATTGATGGGTTTGGATGCTTTCTATCGCCGGGAGTCGACTAGGTTCGCGGGGAGTCCACTATTGCTGCAGGTAATGTTTCCCACCGTATCTCACATATATTTCTCACATCACTCGGCCCTCAGGCTCAGTTTTTTCTCTCAAAACCCTTTTCTCACTTTTCTCTCCATGTACACCTCTCTATTCTTTAATCTCTCATTTTTTATCCCTCCCCAGATATGATTGATGGAAAAATTGAAGGTTGTGGACTCATGCCCAGCATATTCTGCTCGCGGCTATTTGTTCCGGCGACGTCTAGTCGATGCCCCTGATGAGGGATGGTGGTGCAAATGGATGTGTAGTCTGTCTGCTGCCGACATTGCTTGGCACTGCCCTTGGCTTAATCTGCCGGCGATGAGCTACAACATGTCTCACCAGCCGGGGATTCAGTTGATCGGCCTGACACATTGTGTCTTCTACTTGCCATTTCTATTCCGTCGCCAATTTAGGCATGATCAGACTTGTCCGGAAGAAGGGATAGAGTACCCTGTCGCATTTCCAGTCTGAGGCGCACAACTAGCTCAGTATGCCATAACATGGAGGACAAGAGAGCTTCTGGCCCCCGCTCCCACTTTCAGTTGCACCCTCTCTGATGAGTGCATAGCTTGGCTCGATGAAGAGGCGCAAGTTGGGCCTACTTTGGCATCAGAGGCTTCGACCAACTCTGGAAGGGGGCGCAGGAACACCTGACTTGACTATACCCCAAGTTTATTGCTTTATCAGTACTTTCAAGTTTTCTTTATGAATGTAATAAAAAGCAACTTCAATTTGTATTCAAGAGTAGGAGAACTCTGTACCGAAATCAATGTAATTAAAGGTTGTGGGTACTGAAAATTTTCCATTTGGTCCAAAAATGGTCTAAATCGTAAAAAGATTAATTTGAGAAAAAATCAACTTTTATTAAAACTTTTCAAAACCATTTTCGATATGGATCACAATTGGACACGCCCGAGATCTATCACTGAGATGTACAACCCCGGATCCAGCAACTGGAAAGTTGCCCCTAGTTTGAATAGCACTACACTGGAGATTACAACCGAGCTCTTGAATGCAGAATAGACAGAGATGACCAATATGATTACATGGACAAAGTCGATTTGGAAGTGTTTATGGCTGGACTTCAGAATGAAGTTGCCTACATATCCCGAAGATGAGAATCAAGCCTTACGTAGTTCGGTTCAGGTTCACTCGTGTATTAACCCTCTCCTTTTGCGCTCTAACTTTTGCCAAGGCCACCTTTTCTGGGTTTTTAACCTTGCGTGCTCAATTTTTATTATTTCAAAATTTTCGTGCTCTAACATTTGCTTAGGTCACCCTTTCTAGTTTTTGGCCTAGCGAGCCACTCAGGGATAATATTTCTTCAACTTGTCCATGTTGATTGGCTGGGAGAACTCAAGGCCATCTAGATCCATTAGAAGGACAGCTCCACCCGACCAGATACACTTGATGATGTAAGGGCCAGTCCAATTGGGCCTGAACTTGCCCCTAGGGTCGTGGATGGGAGCTTGGTTGTATTTGAGCACTAGATCCCCTTCCTTCAAATTCCTGGACTTAACCTTCTTGTTGAAAGCCCTGGCAATTCTTCGTTGATAACCCTGGATGTCATACAATGCTTTTAGCCTTCTTTTATCAAAGAGCATGAGTTCTTCGAACCTGCTTTGCTGCCAATCTGCCTCAGCTATCTGACACTCAGCCAATACCCGTAATGACGAAACCTCAACTTCGATAGGCAGAACAGCCTCCATTACATAAACCAAGGAATACGGAGTTGCCCCAGTAGAAGTTCGAATTGAAGTCCGGTAGCCCCAAAGAGCAAATGACAGCTTATCTGGCCAGTCCCTGTAGGTTTTCACCATCTTTTGCAGAATGTGCTTGATGTTCTTGTTGGCGGCCTTAACAGCTCCATTGGTTTGCGGCCGATATGTAGATGACTTATGAAAAGCCACGTTGTACTTTTCCAACAAGTCGATCACCTCCTTCTTGAAGTGGGGACCATTATCCGAAATAATCTCATTCGGGACCCCATAGCGACAGATAATGTTGTTTCTGATGAACTTAACGACGTGCGATGCCTTCAACACCGTGTAAGATTGGGCCTCAACCCACTTTGTGAAGTAATTTATCGCTACCAGAATGTACTCATGCCCATTAGACCCCTTCGGAGTGACAGCCTGTAGACGCGCCCATGGGCCTCATGCTACAATTTAGACTCGAATAGTCACGGTTCTGAATCTAGTCTCGCAAAGTGAAATGCAAGACCGATAAATCACTAAAGAGTCCAACTCCGGCAAATCGTTTTGGAAAACAGAGTTTTAAGAAATAAGTGCCAAACATGGACTGCTTTGCCAGATACAGAGTCGCCACCTAAATATTTTATTTTGGGGGGGATTTAGGAAACCCTGACTTGTTGCCTAAGGCCACGTGTCCGTCATCACCAAAGTTACCTCGGCTCAGGTACTTGGGTACGATTGGGGAAGGTCACTTCGTGAGCATCCTCGCTCGCCCGATCAAAGATCGGCCTCTACTAACCATGATATCGAGTTTTGAAAATATTATGTTCTCTTATTCCGGTTATTAGCCTAGAATTACTATGTGATGCACACAACATACAAGTATAGACTGGATCGTTTGAGTTAGAACAAAACATTTCATGTTTGTTTATTTGAAAGATGGTTTGATGGTGCTACTCGCAAATAGGCTAAGACGTGGATTTGCCACCCTCAAGTGGGCTTAAGAAAACATGATTTTGCCACTCGCAAGTGGGCTTAAAACTCTCAATTGGTGAATTGTTCCAATTCAAATAACCCAACCTTCACCCACAGGCATTCAGGCAGTTATATCACATAAGCAAATAGCCTCATGGTAAGCATGCTATCATGATAGTCACTCACACGCATGCAAGGATGCTAAAGCATAAATACTTACCGAGTACTCCAAGCCAAAGAAAGAAGCTAATTAGAAATCATGCATGAATCCTAACTATGCTGAAATGCCTAATGCAACACATGCAAAAATACAACTAAGATAGGCTCAGCTACCCTAAGAATGGCATGTGAAATGCGACAACTCGATACACATATTCAAGTTGGAATTAAAATACTATGCAATTAGTTTGATGCGCCGAGCCTAGTGCGTGCAATACGAATGAATGTATGCAAACATGCTATCATAAGTATGGTAATTGAAACGTGCCCTAAGACTAACTATTGAAAGCAGGTAAGTAAAAGGGAGAAAGACGTGGGGTTGGAAAACATGCATCACACACACGCATGCTTATTACAAAATTCGCCCTCTCTCTTAGGGGCTAAAAGAATAATACAAACTAAATAAATAATTAACTACTCTAGCTAATTAATTATTAAAAAACCTTAATTAATTAACAAATTAATTAAGCTACTAAAGCAGTAAAGCTGCCTCGGGAAGCGGGTCAAATGCATGCATGCTCGATTCGCCTCGCTCGGAAACCCGTTGCCATGCCACATGTTGCCTCTATTTGCACTGTTCTGCACCTTTGAGAACTGTGAAAATCCTTGAAATGCCTCTGAATTACTCCCTGAGCATTGTGGAATATCACCGGCCAAAAGATAGGACCACCGGCCATTGGGAAGTGGTCACCGACCAAAAATGGGGCCATCGGCTGGACTCTGGTAGCCGGCCGGCACTAAAGAGGGTCGACCGGCCATCTGTTCCTGCAGAACTCTGTTTTTGCTGCAGCAGAGGACAGACAGTGCATGGCAAGGAATTTACAAGACAATGTATGCACGACCACCCTCCCTATCATGCAATGAACTCAAGGAGGTTTGGTTCTCGACCCTCGGGCCACCAATCACGCATTTCAATGCATGATGGCCAAAGGCGCCAAGTGTGCAATTTGATATCAAATGAAATGCACAAAAACACATAAGGGCCCCAACCTCTATCATGATTGATTCAAGAGGCAAGGGATGCGCACACAATGCTATGCAACCTAAGCATGCAAGCAAACTAATGCAACATGAGCATGCAAGCAACAATGCTATACAAGGCAACTAGCATATAACAATATGCAAAGACAAGCATGCAAACAAGCATGTAACTTAACATGTATGCAAGATGGATGAACATGCAACAACATGTCAATAGGCTAACATTTAATAACATGCAAAGGCAAGTATACTTAGACCAATGTAATACATGCATGATGAACTTAACAAAGCAACACAAGCATGCAATAGGCAATAGGCAATAGGCATACAACCTAAACATGTGAACATGTATAGCATGCAACAACATGCAAAATGAAACAAGCATGCAATAACATGGTGAGATGGACTTACACTAACATGGGTAGCTCTCAAGCATGCCAAAATCAGTGGCCAAACATGATGGAAATGAGGCAACAAAACACATGCAAACATGCAAGGTGCAAGGGCTCTAACTCATAGCACAAGATGCAACTCTCCTAGTGCATTGAAAAGATAAAGTATGGCATATAATGGCATATATTCCAGCTTTGAAATGACATACAAAATGGTTCCGAATCATGCAAATGACTCACACAATGCATGTAGGAAGGCTCAAATACCGAAACTAGTGAAGCACATTACACTAGAGATATGCAAAGAGATGCTAGAATGACCAAACCAACCCCAAACAGTCTCTATGCAGGCCCAAAACAGTGGCAAAATGGACTAAGATGATGCCTTGAAGTGCACAAAAATGAAGCTCATGCAATGGCTCACAACTGGGGTATAAAAGAACAACTCTCAAACACATTGAAGACATGATAAACATGAGAATATGGCACACCTATAAACTCTAAAATATCATATTCAATGATGCCAAAACACTAAAATGCCTCAAGCAACACATGCAAGGGACCCCAAAACTCAAAGATAAGCAAGGCTATTACACTACAACCATACACGGCAAGCACCAATCGACCAAGAGGCCTAAAAATAGAGCTAAGGCAGCCCAAAACATGAACAAACATGTATGGAGTGTGGCCAAAAGGTGCTAGAATAAGGGGGCCAAAACAACATGCAATGTGAGCTAGTAAGCATGATTTACACTACAAGCCTATGAAGCATGTGAGGGGCCACCAAACCAACCAAAAACAGAATCATGGCATGCCAAAATATGACCAAAAATCCACTGAAACATGGTCAATACATGCAAGAATGACATGCTCCTTTGACAAGCTATGAATGGGATTACTCTACACATGCAAGAGGCAAACAAAAGGGGACCAAACCAGCCATGGATAGAGACTAGGCAGGTCCCAAAAGTCACCAAAAAGTGCCTGAAATAGGCCTCCAAATGACATAAACATATGCTCCTTTGATAGGCCAAATATGCTAGTAAACAAGACAACAAAAGAGAGGGGATGGTCCTCTCCTTCTTAGGACCTCAAAACACCATCCCCACCACTGAAATCCAGTGGTGAGAAGGCCAATACAAGGTGGTCCCTAAGCTCACAAAAAAGGCACAAAAATGAGGCCAAACAAGGCCTAAGAGAGGGTAAACAAACCCAAATAAAAAAGTGATCTTAAACCAAGATTAAAAGCATAAAAAAAAGAACTTTTATCAGTTATACACTAAGCTCAAAGCAGCATGCAAGATAGGCTAAAATCTTGTGGAAAAATGGGAAATAAAGAGGGAAAACGAGTTACCCTTGTAGCTCAGCAAAACCAACAGGTTCTTGGACCAAAAACCAGCTCTTCAACCTCTGAAAACATCCTCCAAGAACCTTAGATGAATGGTGGAGGTGTGTGGTTGTGAGGTGGTGTGCAAAGGGGCCAAGAATCTCACTCTTTTGAACCCAAAATATAGAGATATAGAGAGATATATCTCTTGTGCCTTAGACAAATTTTTCAACCTCTCTAAAGGAGAGGGAGGCCCTCTCTTATAGAGAAACAAGAGGGTTGAAGCTTCTTGGAGAAGTTAGAGCAAAAGGGTCAAGCTTCTAGGAGAAGCTAGAGCAAAGGTTCAAGCTTCTTGGAGAAGATAGAGCAAAAGATTCAAGAGGTTCAAGCTTCCTCAAGAAGCTAAAATAAAGGTTCAAAAGGTTCAAGCTTCCTCAAGAAGCTAAAATAAAGGTTCAAAAGGTTCAAATTTCCTCAAGAAGTTAAAACAAAGGTTCAAATGGTTCAAGCTTCCTCAAGAAGCTAAAACAAGGGTTCAAAAGGTTCAAGCTTCCTCAAGAAGCTTAAAATAAGGGTGCAAATACTCTATACACGTGTATGGAGGGCAGGGCCTGTGCTTACCAGCTGGCACAGCTGTTATGCATAATGCTTGAAAAAGGTAAAGAAAAGGTCTTGGCCAGAAAAAGTGGCCGATTGACCAAAACAATGGTCGCCCGACCAAAAACAATGCCGATCGGCCAAAGCAAGAAAACAGGGCTGGTGGCCTCAAACCATGGCTGGTGAGGTGTGGGGATGGCCAATGAGCCATTCCCTGCCCTTAGAAGAAAAAACACAAGTTTTTGGTCCATGACCAAGCACAAAACAGATAAGTTGAGAGATCTTGAGGTGAGACGTGTAGCCGAGACCTTCGAGAACTCAAATGAACACAATCATGGATGATCATCGAGTGTTCAAACGATGACGTCTAAGTCTTGAGGACGGTCAAAAATGGGGTGTCTACAGTTGCCCCTCTTTGACAGAACTCGAAAGTCATAACAATGACGGGAGTGAGTGTCAAAGCCCAGAGACGACCCATTTTTGACAAGGCCGAAGACTTAGACAAAGCATACAAGCTAGCAAGATATGTGCCCGTAGGCAGGGGCAAGATGCAAAGAACATGCTCAAAGCTGAACATAACTTATGATCATGCAAAGAAAGCTGTAACAAAGCATAACATGTGACAGTTTTAAGCAAGCCAAAACCCAAACAACATTATAATGCAAAAAGGATGTAAGAGATTTATGCAACTCTCACGAACATGTGCGATAGATACATAAAAGTGAACGAGGTGTGATAGATACACGGAGTGAGTAAGCATGTGCGACAGATACACAAAAGTGAATGTAGTGATAGATACGATAAAGTGAACGTGTGATGGATACACGAAGCAAACAAAGTGTGATAGATACACTAAGCAAACGTGTGATAGATACACAAAGCAAGCGTGTGATGGATACACAAAGCGAGCGTGTAATAGATACACGAAGTGAACGAGTGATGGATACACAAAGCGAGCGTGTGATAGATACACTAAAGTGAACGTGTGATGGATACATAAAGCGGACATGTGTGATAGATACACAAAAGTGAAGAGAGAGTGATGGATATACTATACGAATAAAGTGTGATTGATACCCTAAGTGAAGCAAAGTGTGATAGATACACAAGGCGAAACGAGTGTGATGGATACACTAAGCAAATATGTGATAGATACACTATGCGAACGTGTGTGATAGATACACACAGTGAACATGTGATAGACACGTGAAGTGAGCATGGTGTGATAGATACACGAAGTGAAGCGAGAGTGATGGATACACTATATGAAGCAAAATTTGATGGATACACTAGGTGAGCGTGTGATAGATACACAAAGGGTGAACACAAAGTGTGATGGATGCACTAAGTGAACGAAGTGTGATGGATACACAAAAGGTGAACACAAAGTGTGATAGATGCACTATGTGAACAGAGTATGGTGGATACACAAAAGGTGAACAAAAAGTGTGATAAATGCACTAAGTGAATAGAGTATGATAAATATACTAAAAATGAACACAAAGTGTGATAGAGGCACTGAGTGAATGAAGTATGATAGATACACTAAAGGTGAACACAAAGTGTGATAGATGCACTAAGTGAACAGGTGTGATGGATACACAAAAGGTGAACACAAAGTGTGATAGATGTACTAAGTGAACAAGTGTGATGGATACACTAAAGGTGAACACAAAGTGTGATAGATGCACTAAGTGAACAGGTGTGATGGATACACAAAAGGTGAACACAAAGTGTGATAGATGCACTAAGTGAACAGAGTATGATAGATATACTAAAAATGAACACAAAGTATGGTAGATGCACTAAGTGAACATGTGTGATGGATACACAAAAGGTGAACACAAAGTGTGATAGATGCACTAATTGAACAAGTTTGATGAAAACACTAAAGGTGAACACAAAGTGTGATAGATGCACTAAGTGAATAGGTATGATGGATACACAAAAGGTGAATACAAAGTGTGATAGATGCACTAAGTGAACAGAATATGATAGATATACTAAAAATGAACACAAAGTGTGGTAGATGCACTAAGTGAACAAATGTGATGGATACACTAAAGGTGAACACAAAGTGTGGTAAATGCACTGAGTGAACAAGTGTGATGGATACACTAAAGGTGAACACAAAGTGTGATAGATGCACTAAGTGAGCAGGTATGATAGATACACTAAAGGTGAACACAAAGTGTGATAGATGGACTAAGTGAACAAGTGTGATGGATACACAAAAGTTAATGAAGTGAATATGTGCATGATAGATACACAAAATGAGGATGTGTGTGATAGATACAAAAAATGAGAATACGTGTGATAGATACAGAAAATGAGAATGTGTGTGATAGATACAGAAAATGAGAATGTGTGTGATAGATACACAAAATGAAAGAAGTGTGATTGACACACTAAGCGAAGAGTGTGTGATTGATATACTAAATAAATGAAGTGTGATTGACAGACTAAGCGAATGAAGAAAGTGTGATAGATACACTAAGGGTGAATGAGGTGTGATTGATACACTAAATAAATGAAGTGTGATTGATACACTAACTGAATGAAGTGTGATTGATACACTAAATAAATGATCTCAAACGGAACTTCTTTGAATGAACCGTACATATAATATCGTGCATGAATGAGAAAGAAACTTGAAGGGTACAATGTAATACAATGCATGATGTTTAAGGAATGTAATAAACAAACCTAGCGGCGCTTTAGAAAGCACCTCATGGGGTGAGTGGCGATGAACCGCTCTACTATGACGGGGGTTTCCCCTCGTGCTCTTCGAACACTTACCTTCAACTAACAGTACAAAGGCTCTGAAATGCTGACAAGGGTTCTTTACGTAGAACACTTTGGATGCTGCCTTTCTTCCTGATCATATTCACAACTTTCCTTATTCTCCAACAGGGTGACAGACTAGGTTGGTTTAGTATTCAAAATTGAGGTGCATACACGCTATCTCAACCTATGAGGCTTCCATATAGATTTCAAGCCGAGGACACACCTCTGGGTATTTAAACCAGACTTTAGTCTCGAAAATCTCGAACCTTTGCGTTCTAGGCAACAGCCATTCGAACTCTAGTTTCCACCGTCGCAGTTGGTCTCCTAGGAACTCATTGCGAACACAGCCGAGATGCCTCTGGCAGGGAATGATACTCAGGGAGAGCACTTCTGATTGCCATTCTGGCTTGAAGCAGACTTGATCTTGATCTTGAGCTTGAGGTAGAGGCACACTCATACTTCGGAGCATTGGCAAGACTTGAAGAGATACACACAGAATGCAATCTCGGAACTTACTGAAGTTGAAACAAACTCAAATACCCGACATTTTCCCTTTTTTCTTTTGTTTTGCAGTCTGGAACCTATACAGCTTCAGATAGGTCCTGGTTTTACTGTTCCTGCATGACCTAGGTTGGACCCTGCGGTTTTACGAAGGAACGAATCTTGTTTTGCACAGATGTAGAGAACTACACAGCACTTGGAGCGCAACACAATTTTATTTTTGAAATTAAGAGATGAGTTCTTGACCGGGGTATTGAGCCTACGATTGAACACAGTGCACTACGACTCAACAACGGAAAACAAAAGGTAAACAACCTAAACACATCGAGTAACACTCGAAACGACTCAAAACAAGAATCGAGATAAAACAAAAAGACACGACACTCTGACGTGCACAGGGAGCCTGTTTCTTGGGGTATTGTTTCCCACCCTTTCTCATTTGTGATTCTTACATCACTCAGCCTTATTTTTTTTATTTTTTTTATTTCCTTAAAAAAGCCCTTTTCCTCACTTTTTCTCTCAGCGCACGTCTCTCTATTTTTCAATCTCTCATTTTTTATCCCTCCCCTGGGTGGTTGATGGATAAACAAGAAGTTGCGGGCTCTTGCCCCTAGCATTCTGCTAGATTCTCTTTCTTCTGCTCACAACAGTGAACTTCCCCCACGGAGGGGTTGTGATGTGGCTGGATGTGCAATGGATCTGTAATTGACATTGGTTGACGATGCTTTACTAGGGAGTTTGGACGTGATTAGATCTGTCCAGATGAGGGAATGGAATATCCTGCTCCATTCCAGTTTGTGCTTCGCACTTAGCTTGATACCTCACTGCTTAGATGATGAGACAACTTTCGACATTTTGCTGTTAGTTTCTATTGTGCCCTTTTCTGGCAGATACGGTGCCCTTTCTGGCAAGTATGTTGACAATGAGGAAAAGACAGAACACCTGACTTAATTGTGCACCTAGTTCATTATTTTGACCATTTTTAGTTTTTTACGTTTTGCTAAAACAATTTTGACCAACATGAGAGTTAGATTAACATGCTTGTTCGATTTTCTGATTTAAAATCATGCAAGTTTGGTTATGAGCACTGAAAATTTTCCTTTTTGGGTCCAAGAAAATGGTCCAGTTTTGGAAAAATGGAATAATTTTTGAGAGAATTAGTCAACCTCAGTAAAAATTCTCAAAAACTATTTTTGCAAATGGCTACTGCTCAACGAGCACGGAACCTACTCTTGAGATACACAACCTCAGATCCATTACAATGGAAAATTGCCCCTTGTTTGAATAGCATTGTATGGCAATAAAAAATTGCCCCTTGTCTGAATAGCACCTCAGCAATGCACGGCAACGGAAAGTTGCCCCTAGTCTGAATAGCGTCGCAGCACGTGGCAACCAG
The DNA here is from genome assembly GCF_055761805.1 of Camellia sinensis. Classification (NCBI taxonomy): domain Eukaryota; kingdom Viridiplantae; phylum Streptophyta; class Magnoliopsida; order Ericales; family Theaceae; genus Camellia; species Camellia sinensis. Next base: position 172,284,100 of record NC_138962.1, on the reverse strand, counting down.
TCCTCACAGTGACAATTACAAGCAAATTCTCGGATATAGAGAAGACAAAGATAACCAGAACCATCACATGGACACAGTCAAATTTGAAGTGTTTTACGGTTGGACTTCAGAATGAAGTTGCCTACGTATCCCAAAGATGGGAATCAAGCCTTACGTAGTCCGGGGTAAGGTACACTCGGGTATTAACCTCTCCTTTTGCGCTCTAACTTTTGCCAAGGCCGCCCTTTCAGGGTTTTTAACCTTGCGAGCTTTGTTCTTCTCTTCTTTTCAATTCTTTTCATTTCTTTTCTTTTCATTTTCTTCATTTTTTCTTCTTTTTTTTTTATTTTTTATTCCTTGCATTTTTCTTTTTTTTTTTTGTTCTTTTTCTTCTTTCTCTTGCTCTAACTTTTGCCTGGGTCGCCCTTCTGGGTTTTCGGTCCAGCGAGCCTCTCAAAGGTAAAAGTGTAGCTTTGTCCATGTGTAGACGCGCCCGCGTGGGGCCCTCGCTACTACAGTTCGGACTCGATTTGTGTCACGGTTCTTAATCTGAACCAAAGAGTCCAAATCCGGCAAATCGTTTTGGGAAACTGATTTTTGAAAAGTAGTGCCAAACATGGACTGCTTTGCCAGATACAGAGTCGCCACCTAAATATTTTTTAATGGGGAAATTTAGGAAACCCTGACTCGGTGCCGAAGGCCACATGTCCGTCATCACCGGAGTTGTCTCGGCTCAGGAGCTAGGGTACGATTGGGGAAGGTCAGCTATGAGCACCCCCTCTCGCCCGATCCGAAGATCGGCCTCTACTAACCGTGATATCCGTTTTTGAAAACGTTATGTGTTCTTATTCCCGTTATTAGCCTAGAATTACTATATTATGCGCACAGCAAACGAGTATAGACTAGATTGCCTAATTTGGAAATAAACATTGCATATCCGTTCGTTTTGGGAAAATGTTTTGGAATTTGCTACTCGCGAGTAGGCTAAGACACGGATTTCAACGAGTTTTTCCAACTCAAACAATCCAACCTTCACCTACAAGCATTCAAACAGTTTATCACATAAGCATCTAGCCACATGGTAAACATGCTGTCATGATAGCATTCACACTCATGCGAGATGCTAAAGCATAAATACTTACATCGTACTCCGTGCCAAAACAATAAACTAGTTAGCAAACATGCATGTCCTAGTTCATGTTAAAAATGGCTAATGCAACACATACAGGATGCACTTAGATAGGCTCGGCTAATCCTAAACATGGCATGTGAAATGCGATCGATTGATGCACGTATTCAATTTGGAATTGAAATACAAATGCAGTTAGCATGATGTACCGAGCCTAATGCATGCAATACAAATGCATGAATGCACGCATGCATAGCATAAAGTATGCTAAATCAAACGTGTCCTATTACTAACCATCAAAGCAGGTAAGTAAAAGGGAAGAAAGAAGTGGGGATTGGAAGACATACACACCACCCACACACACTTATTACAGATTTTCCCTCTCTCGGAGGGACCAAATAAATAATACAAATTAATTAACTACGCTAGCTAATTAAATATTACAAATTGCCTAATCAACTAAGCAAATTGACTATTCTAGGGAAAATAGATAAACTGCCCCGGGAGAAGAGCTCGATGCAATGCATGCTCGGTCTTGCTCGGAAATGCACCGTCATGCATAGGCTGCCTCTGTTTTCCTTCCTTTACTTCTCTGGAGGCTGCCAAAACCTCGGGATTTCTTCTCTGGATGCTGGGAGACATCACCGGCTGAATGGGATTACCACCGGCAGTGTTAGGTGACCACCGGCCATTGGTGAAGCTATCGGCAGAGAAAGGATTGCCGGTCGGCACTTGACACTGCCGGTCGGCAAAGTGTTCCTGCAGAATCTGCAATTGACAGCAACAGAGGGCAAGGCAAAGCATGGCAGTACAATTCAAGGCATATATGCGCCAGTCATGTCCCTTATCATGTTTGTGACTCAAAAGGACACGTGCCTCGATTCTCGGACCACCAATCACGCATTTCCATGCATGATGGCCCAAAGAGTCGAGTGTGCAACTTTCATGTCAAATGAAATGCAAACCAAACAAACAATCCAAGGCCCAATTCATATCACCAAGTCAAGGAACAAGGCATGCATGCAAGATGCAATGCAACCTAGACATACAAGCTAAGGATGCAACATGGCATGGCAAGACCCTTATGCAAGCATACAAGCAAACATGAGGCAATGCAAATGGATGAAAAGATGGACTTATACATGGTTTAGGCAGCTCTAATAAGGCCCAAAACAGTGATTAAAGTGACCAAAATAAAGGACCAAAACATATACACACATGCACATGTTAAAGGGCCAACACTTAGGCACAAGTGAGGCAACTCTCAAGCACACTTGAATGAGGATATCATGGACAATTAGCATGCAACATAAGCTCTGAAAATCATGTTAAAACATGGTGCCAAACCAAGCAACAAGGCAAGCTAAACATGCAACAATGGTCCAAGTACTTGAAGCGAGTAAAAGGGACTCGAACCATGGCCAAGCCAACCAAGCCTCACAAGTCTAAGAAGGCATAAGATAGGTTCAAGACAGACCTAGACTATGCAAAGGGGGCCCCTTAGATGGCATCTAAGTGGCTCAATTTCAAAGCATGCACAATGGCCACAACATGGAGCATACTACACAAGCTTCCAAAGCATTAAAGAGGCATTCCAGACAAACATATAGGCATTCAAAGGGGACTGAAATAACATGGTGGATGATTCCAAATCACCAAATCAATGCAAAAATGTCATGCTATACATTCGCATACTTAAGGCCAACAAGTCGGAATACAAAGGGGCTATACTAAGCATGCCAAATCCGACCCAAACAACCATGGACAGACCTAAGAGATGGCAAAATATGCACAAAACCTTCACAAGACTAAGCCTAAAACATGCTTGAACAGGGGCTAACAAGCTAAGGCATGTTAAGGCAATAACAAGGCATTACATGATAGGTATGCTAAGCATGCATGGTGGACCAAAACCAACAATAAATAGAGGCATATTATGATATAATAGGCACAAAAAACAGCCAAGGTATGGTCAACACATAGTCTAACATGATGCTCCCCCAAGAGGCCAAAAAGGGTCCTTTCAAGGACAACAAGGAGAGGGGGTGGCCCTCCCCTTTTGGAGACTTCAAGGCACCATCTTCACCACTGAAATCCCTCAAGATTTCAGTGGTGAAGAGGCCCAAACACCAAAGTCCCGAAGCTTGCACAAAATAGCACAAAATGGGGCCTTTCAAGGCCTAAGAGGGGTCAAACACCTCCAAACCGCAAAAGCAGATGCACAGTAGTCGGCCGGCCAAAGATGCCATTTTGGCAAAAAAGAGTGCCGACCGGCAACAAACAGTGCCGGCCGGCAATATACATTGCCGGTGGCAGCAAAAACCAGCCGGTGGCCTTTGGCCATGGCCGATGGTGTATGGGGATGCCTCACAAGGCATTCCCTGCCCTTCCAAGGCAAAACACAAGTGTTTGGTGCAAAACCAGACACTAAACGGTTGAGTTCGAAGATCCTGAGGCAGGGCGCGTAGCCGAGACCTCCGGGAACTCCAAACGAACACAAACATGGATGATCGCCGAGTGTTCAAACGGTGACGTCCAAGTCTTGAGGACGGTCAAAAATGGGGTGTCTACAGTTGCCCCTCTTTGACAGAACTCGAAAGTCATAACAATGACGGGAGTGAATGTCAAAGCCCAAAGACGACCCATTTTTGACAAGGCCGAAGACTTAGACAAACATGCAAGACAAACAAGGTATGCGCCCGAAGGCAGGGGCAAAATGCAAGACAATGCACGAAGCCGAGCATAACTTATGATCATGCAAAGAAAGCTGTAATGATGCATACATGCGACAGTTTTAAGCTAGCATACACCCAAACTACACTACAATGCAGAAAGGATGTAAGAGAATTATGTAATTCTCGATACGTCTCACTCGGAGGATACAATACCTGTGCGGTTCGTCTGGTTGCACCAACCTCAAATGAACCGTACATACAATAACGTGCCTACAAGGAAAACAAACTTAACAGGTACAATACTGTTAACAACATGCATAGTAGTGTACTCGAAATGCGTGACGGCGCAAAGCAAGTGGGGAGCATAAAAATGCTGTGAAATATAGACATGTAAGTGGAGCATGCGGTCTACGCAGGCAACGAAATTGATCATAAGCATGCGGTCTACGCAGGCAATGAAGTTGGACAATCATGCGGTCTACGCAAGCAAAACATGCGGTCTACGCAGGTAATGAAATTGAACAATCATGCGGTCTACGCAAACAAAACATGCTGTCTACGCAAGTAATGAATTTTGAACAAACATGCGGTCTACGCAAGCAAAACATGCGGTCTACGCAAGTAATGAAATTGAACAATTATACGGTCTACGCAAGCAAAACATGCGGTCTACGCAAGTAATGAAATTGAACGATAATGCGGTCTACGCAAGCAAAACATGCGGTCTATGCAAGAAATGATATTGAACAATAATGCGGTCTACGCAAACAAAACATGCGGTCTACGCAGGTAATGATATTGAACAATAATGCGGTCTACGCATGCAAAACATACGGTCTACGCAAGTAATGAAATTGAACAATTATGCGGTCTACGCAAGCAAAACATGCGGTCTACGCAAGTAATGAAATTGAACAATTATGCGGTCTACGCAATCAAAACGTGCGGTCTACGCAAGTAATGAAATTGAACAATAATGCGATCTACGCAAGTAATGAAATTGATTAATAATGCGGTCTACGCAAGTAATGAAATTGATTACAAACATGCGGTCTACGCAGGTAATGTAATTAACATGCGGTCTACGCAAGCAATGAAATGATTACAAACATGCGGTCTACGCAGGTAATGTAATTAGCATGCGGTCTACACAAGTAATGAAATGATTACAAACATGCGGTCTACGCAGGTAATGTAATTAACATGCGGTCTACGCAAGTAATGAAATTGATTACAAACATGCGGTCTACGTAGGTAATGTAATTAACATGCGGTCTACGCAAGTAATGAAATGATTACAAACATGCGGTCTACGCAGGTAATGTAATTAATATGCGGTCTACGCAAGTAATGAAATGATTACAAACATGCGTTCTACGCAGGTAATGTAATTAACATGCGGTCTACGCAAGTAATGAAATTGATTACAAACATGCGGTCTACGCAGGTAATGTAATTAACATGCGGTCTACGCAAGTAATGAAATGATTACAAACATGCGGTCTACGCAGGTAATGTAACTAACATGCGGTCTACGCAAGTAATGAAATTGATTACAAACATGCGGTCTACGCAGGTAATGTAATTAACATGCAGTCTACGCAAGTAATGAAATGATTACAAACATGCGGTCTACGCAGGTAATGTAATTAACATGCGGTCTACGCAAGTAATGAGGAGTCTGAAACAATGCAAATGAGGCATACGTGCCAATGAAAATGAGGCACACGTGCCAATGCAAACGGGGCACACGTGCCGATGCAAATGAGGCACACGTGCCAATGAGAATGAGGCACGCATGCCGATGCAAATGAGGCACGCATACCGATGCAAATGAGGCACGCATGCCGGTGCAAATGAGGCAAATGGGGCACGCATGCCGATGGAAATGTGGCACGCATGCTGATACAAATGAGGCACGCATGCCGGTGCAAATGGGACACGCATGCCGGTGCAAATGAGGCAAATGGGGCATGCATGCCGATGGAAATGAGGCACGCATGCCGATGCAAATGAGGCACACATGCCTCACAGGATGCAAAATAATACAAATTAGACACGCATGCCTCATAAGATGCAAAATGATACAAATGAGACACGTATGCCTCATAAGATGCAAAATGAAACAAACGAGACACGTATGCCTCATAAGACACAAAATGATGCCCAGGGTGACACGTATGCCACACGGAATGCAAAGTGATGCTAAGTGCGACACGCATGCCACACGGAATGTAAAATGACGCTAAGTGTGACACGCATGCCACACGGAATGTAAAATGATGCTAAGTGTGACACGCACGCCACACAGGATGTAAAATGATGCGAACGGACTTAAATGCGTAATGACGCATGTGTTTCGGAATGCATGACAATGCATGGTAAGGGAATGCACGGTAAGGGAATGCACGACAACGCGAACGATGCGCGAGGCGACGTATGCATTGAAATGCATGACAATGCTTGTAATAAAAATGCAATGACAATGCATGAGAGATGTGCATGACAATGCAAGGGGTGCGTGTTACAACGCATGTAGTGTATGCATAACAATGCAACTGTGAGGCGCATAACAGCGCGATGTAATGCACCGAAATAGTGCAATGAACGCATGCGATGCACACGAGGTAACTTTTGGATCTTGTAAGAGGCAAAAAGGATACCAAAGGATACAACATTGTATGAGTTGGAGTGCTACGCACAGAAGACGCGGTCCGAGGTCAAAACGGAGGCCGGTTGAGCGTCGGAGATGCACTTTCTTGCACTTTCTTGAGCTATGAAGACCAAAAACTTCTCATATGGCCTAAACAAGGTTGTGGGAACACCACCGACCGGGAGGGGAGGCCACCGGCTGTCCACCGGCTGCAAAATAACTCCATCGACATAATATACTGCCGGCCGGCACAAAATATTGCCGACTGGCAAAAAGTTGCTGAGTCGGGGCAGATTCGACATTTCACCTCGGGTGTTTTAAAATAGGGTTTCAAACCCTATTTTCTTACTTTCCTTTCCGTCGAAATCTCACACTCTCTCTCTCTCTAGAGCGTTTTCCTCTCCTCTTTTGCTCGTTTCTTCGCGTTCTACGCCCGTTTCATCGTCGGATTCGCGATTTTCTTCGCGTTTCGGACATTTTCAACCGAACAAAACTTTGTTTCGGTGCCTCGTTTACCGTTCCCACCTTTTCAGGGTTTGTTCCCCTCGATTTGCTCTTGATTTCCGTGCCCTTTCCACATTCCGGCCTTTCCGGCCATTTTCGACCTTCTCGGGGGTTGACTTTTCGGTTGACTTTCCGTATTCTAGCCCGGTTTTCCTTCCTCCGGCTATTTTCTCATCATTCCTGACATGGCGGACGATATTCCACGTGGCGGGACTCCCCCGGATCACGAGATGGATCCTGGGGTCGAGCTTCTACCTTTGAGCGAGTGCCCGTTCGACCCGGCGACCTACCGGCCGACGATTCATGTTCTGGCCCCCGACGGACTGCGCCAGTTTCGGAGCTTCGAGAGGCATGTGCCACCCGAGTTATTACTGCGTGAGCCAACCTCCCACCTGTCCTTCGGCGCTTCCGAGGTAACTCTCTTTTCTCTGCTTTACTTTCTGCAATGTAGGATACAGAACTGTCGTAGCTAGTTGTAGTCTTTAACTGCTTTAGTTCAGATACCCTGTATACTGTAGTTGATTGTAAACATATGTGCAACTGATATCTGCGTGAAACTGACACATGCATGCGCAATACACTAGCCCTGAATCACCCAAACACACTGCACTCACTGTATTTCACTGCATACACACTGGTACCCAGCATTTGCTTGAATCTGTCAAACTATGCACACATGCTATACTGTACTGAACCACCCGAACACGTCGACGCATCACACGCTGTAGTTCATCGTAAGCACACCGGCATCCGGTATTTGTTTAAATCTGTTAAACTTGCACGCATGCTATATCTGTTCTGAACCACCCAAACACGCTGACACATCACACGTTATAGTTCATCGTAAGCACACCGGCACCCGGTATTTGTCTGAATCTGTTAAACTTGCACGCATGCTATATCTATATGCTTCTTAGAACTATATTTTGAATGTTGTCTTGCAATTGTTATCTTCTGTTTACAGGGAGATTCCCATACCATCCGTGGGTATGGGAACACCGGCGCTCGAGAGTGGTACGGTGAGCTTCCTGATGCGGTCCGTCGCATAGTGGACCAGGCTGGCTTTGGCACCTTCTGCAGAGGACTCTCCAGGCTCACTACATGCAGACCTCTCATCGCCGCTCTAGTGGAGAGGTGGTGGGATACCACCAATTCATTTCATTTTTCTACGGCAGGGGACATGACGATGACCCCTTACGATTTCTCGATGCTTACAGGCATCGGGGTAAGGGGTGATCCGATCCCCTTTGATATCGACATGGATGAGTGGACTGCCGCTCTGGTCCATCTGCTGGGTGAGGCTCCACCTCTTGCTCATCCAGGCTTTGTCCGATACTCCTGGTTCGAGGTGCAGTTCAGGGTCCAGCCCACCCTTGTTGATGCAGCCCCGATGACCCCGGAGGCCGTGGAGAGGTACGCTCGCGGCTTCCTCATGTTCTTGTTCAGGACGACCATCTTCGCCGACCGGGTGAACACTGTGCCTCTCTGTCTCCTCAGCGCACTGGTGGACGTCAGGGACATTTTGCATTACGACTGGGGTGGCGCCGCTCTGGCCACTCTTTACGGATATATGAGCTCAGCTTCCCACGGCAGCGTACAATTGCTCGGAGGCTATTGGCGTGTCTGGGAGGTACATCTTCTTCCCTTTTTACATTTCTGCTTTCTGCTTTCTGTATTCTGTACACTGCACACACTGTAGTCTGCTTTGTGCTTGCTATATACTGTACACACGGCACACACATACTTTGCTTTACACTGACTGTACACTGCTCACACTGCACACTCTACACAATACACTGCACAACACACGGCTCTGCTCTTTCTGCTTTTTCTCTATATTCTGCTTTATCTGATAAATGCACTGGTATTTATCTTGCAGTTGTGGGTTTATGCCTACTTTCCTAGGCTTGCTCCCATACCAGTCACGGAGACTCCTCTGGTCGTCCCGTTCTCGCGACGCTTTGACGGGAGATGCACCCGGCGGCCACGAGAGACATTCGGCTTTTTCCGCCGCTATTTCGACACCATTACCCCTGCCGAGGTATGTTTTACTTGCAGTTCATTTAAGCTTCACCTTTCCACTGCACATTTCAAAAACAGTAGATAACAGACTGTATGTCACTTTCAGATCACTTGGCGGCCTTGGGCTCCATTGCTGGCGACGATGCAGGACCGATTTGCCGGTGCGGAGGAGACCTCGCGTTTCCGGATCTTACTGGAGGGCCCGGTCTGTCGGGCTTGGTACCTGGGTGAGAGTTTCCTACGCCAGACCCTAGGGTTACCTGAGCAGATAGTCCCGGTTCATCCTCCTGCGGACATGAGGGAGACCGAGGGGCTCACTACTGAGCAGATGGCCGATTACACTATCGGCTGGGAGGCGACCCGCTTCAGAGGTATCGGCGACTACCGAGAGTACGTGCAGACGTACCTTATGCGGCCTCTGAGCGGCGGCCGTCGAGCGAAGGGAGCCAGGCCTGTGGCGCCAACAGCTGGGACGGGAGCGAGAGCTGGGGCAGGAGCTTCGAGGAGGGCCCGAGTCTGTGGCAAGGGCAGAGTTCAGGGAGGATGGGGGACCGGTTGGCCTGCTTTGCCCGCTGCATTGACTTTCCGAGGGCAGGGTGGGGCGACCTATCAGATCCCCTTCGCCCCTCCGCCGGCTGATCACGAGTTTGTCGGTGTCCCCGACTTATCTCCGGTATGTATTACTGCATTTTTGTACAATCATTTCAATTTAGTTTATTTGATATTTCACAGAATATTAATGCATCTGATACTTTTGCAGGCATCTTCTGAGTATACCCGGCAGTCATTGGAGATGAACGCCTCCATGATGGGGATGCTTCAGCGGACCTTTGATCTCTTGGCCCTCTACAGCATTCCGGTATGTTCTTTTGATCACGGCCTCAAATCACTCACAAGCTGATTCACATAATTTGATGCACGGCACGACACCTGATACACTGATCTCACAGCATCTGATACACTGCATACACTGCATTCTGCACTGTACTCTATACTGATAAACTGCTCACGGCACTCATACACTGTACTCTGCATTCTGCACTGATAAACTGCTCATGGCATTCTCACACTGTACACTGCATTCTGCACTGATAAACTGTCCACAGCATACACACACTGTACTCATGCACTGCATTCTGCACTGTTAAACTGTCCACAGTATACTGATGCATTTCCCTTTTATGTACTTTTTCAGCCTCCTTTCCAGATTCCTATGGTAGGAGGTGCTCCAGCTGGACTTTCCGTCCCCGCCCGAGGGAGAGATGAGGAGGGCAGAGCATTCCCCCGCACTAAGGCGGGGCGCACTCATGTCGGGAGTAGCTCGCGAGCTCCAGTCCCTGATGATGACGATGAGGAGGAGGAGGAGGCGGAGGCGGAGGCGGAGGCAGAGGCGGAGGCGGAGTCATCGGAGGAGGAGACCGGAGACGGCACTAGCTCGGGCTCTGACGACGATGCTGTTGATGCTCCTGGACCCTCGTCCAGGAAGAGGACTAGGACAGACTGATAGCCCCCGGAGTGCTCGACATGGATACATATTTTTGTTATTTTTCTTCTTTCTTGTACTTTTTCTTTTGTTAGTAGTTAGATTGCCTTGTACTGCCGTGGGCAGATTTTTGTTTTCCAAAACTTGTGTACTTAAAAGATTATGAAATGAACAAACTTTTTGTCTTAAAAAAGTGTTACATCCGTTCATCTTTACATTTCATACTTTGCATCGCATCACACCATATTACACCTCAATGTAAATGAAATTGATTGGTTGTCTGAAAATAGAACACTCGTACTGTAATAATCAGATAACTAAACAGCCAACAGCAAAATAACCCAAGCAACCCACTGCCTGATCCTGGACACACAGCCCTTACTCTGTTGGGGATTAATCTGCATACAGCCCATAACACAGCATTCGGTTCGTTCCGCACATAGCAAATCCCGAACAAATAGCCCAATCTGACAAGACGGACTACGGAGGTGAAACCAGCTGGAGTTGAAACACAATCGAATATAGAGAATGGCACAACATTCTGAGCATAAATGATTAACTTTCGAAAAAGGGGTTTTCTTAACCGGGGTATCGAGCCTACAACCGAACACAGCAGGGAGGACTGAAACAAAAGGGGTACTCGACCTAAAACACAACGAGACGCGCTCGGGAGAAACCTAAAACGAAGGTTGAGGTAAACAAAACAAAAGACACAACACACAGACGCGTTAACGAATACGGGGACCTCAGATCACGAGGAGCCAGTTTCTCTGGGTATTGTTTCCCACCCTTTCTGATTTGTGATTCTCACATCACTCGGCCCTCAGGCTCGGTTTTTCTCTCAAAACCCTTTGGCTCACTTTTTCTCTCAACTTAAACCTCTCTATTCTTTATTCTCTCATTTTTTTCGTCCCTCCCCGGGGTGATTAATAAATGAATAGGAAGTTGTGGGTTCATGCCCGATGTCGTTAGCTCACAGCTATTTCTTCTGGTGGGTAGAATGCTCTTCTGGCAAGTATGTTGACGACGGGGGAAAGACAGAACGCCTGACTCAACTGCGCCCCTAGCTCATCATTTTGACCATTTTTTGTTTTTGCCTTCTACTAAAACAGTTTTGATCAAAATAAGAGTCGGATTAACGTACTTGTTCGATTTTTGATTTGAAAATCATGCAAGTCAGGCTGTAAGCACTGAAAATTTTCCTTTTCAGGTCCAAGAAAATGGTCCAGTTTTCGAAAATGGAATAGTTTTCGAGAAAATAGTCGACTTCAGTAAAAAATTTCAAAAACTATTTTGCAAACAATCAATGCTCAACGAGCATGGAACTTACTCTTTGAGATGTGCGACCTCGGATCGGAGGCAATGGAAAATTGCCCCTGGCTTAAAAGGGGAGTGGATGGCAACGAAAAGTTGCCCTTGGTTTGAATGACGTCTAGCGACGACTGGTGGCAACGGAAAGTTGCCCCTTGTTTGGATGATGCCGCAGCAGTCCGCAGACAGTCTTCATCGGTGATGGTCGAACTCTTGGACACAGAGATGACGAAGACGGTCATAACAAATATATGGACACAATCACCTTGGAAGGTGTTGGCGACTAGATTTTGGGATGAAGTCGAAACCATTGCATGGACCGAGACGCTATGAAAGCGTTGGGGGCTGGACTTCAGGATGAAGTTGCCTACGTATCCCAAACATGGGAATCAAGCCTTACGTAGTTCCGATTAAGATACATTCAGGTATTTTAACCTTCACTTTTCAGGCTCTAACTTTTGCCAAGGCCCGATGCGGGTTTTTGACCTTGCGAGCTTCTTTTCATTTTCTTTCTTTTTATTTCTTTTTCTTTTCTTTTTTTGTATTTTTTTCTTTTCTTTTCTTTTCTTTTCTTTTTTGTATTTTTTCTTTTCTTTTGGTATTTTTTGTATTTTCTTCTTGCTCTAACTTTTGCCTGGGTCGCCCTTCCGGGTTTTCGGCCCAGCGAGCCTCTCAAAGAGTAAAAGTGTAACAAGTCCATGCCAAATGGTTTCTGAAGTTGAAGCTTCTCTGTATCTAGGAGAATGGTTGTTGCAATGATTTGTAGAAGAATCCATCCCGGTTGCTTCACAAGCTCCTTCCGGCGAGGTCTACTCCTTCTGATTCGGCTTTGGTGCCTCTTGCTCGAGGGCTGCTTCAAAACTGGCCATATAGACCTTGCATGGTGTTTGACCGTTGAACTTTCTGAACGGGTTCAAGGTTTGAAACGGATGGGTTGAATCTTGAGGCTGAGAGCGATCCTAGGCTACACAATCTCAAGAGCGGTTCCACACAGGTCTTCACAGGGCCGTGTAAAACATTTGTTTTTGAACGTTTTTAAGAAAGCGACGACTCGCTCGCGCCGAAGATAGTGTGGAACCAATCTGGATCAAGCCAGGGTCCTTCCCAGTACTCACGCTGACAAGCATGATTTCATTCATTAAAAGGCTTAGCATGCTTCTCTTTCTCTCAAAATGATCAAAATTTTGCAAAACCCGAGGAATTCCTTCATCTTCGTTTTTATCACCGCAGTGCTAAAAGGGGTTTTTGAAAAACTTAGGTTAATGTAATGAGCTCGGCGCGCGGGAGAGCAGGCGAGATGTACTGTCAGCCCGTTCAAATCCTCTGGCACTTATACTGAAAGCAAGCGCGAAAGTGAGATAGCAACAGTTGTTTCATTTAGATCTGTTGGTATAACTGGCTCCTTGGCAGAAACAGATTCAAAAACAGAAATAGGTAATTACAAGACAAAACGGTGTTCAAGACAACAACCCCAGAATCACCTGGTATTCTATACAAAGGGGACTGACTCAATACAACAAGATAGACCCTTAAGCAAAAAGACTGACTCAAAACAAAGAGACAGACTCAAAAACAAAAGACTGACTCGATACCCAAGCCAGAATTTACAAAACTCGATTTCACCGATGCTCAAAAATGCGTGCCAGACGCTACATCCAAAATATACCGAATGCCGCCCGCAGGCGGTTCACTTTACATGCTTGCAGCATCTGAGCCCTCAAAATCCAATAACCGGGTGGTAACGGACTTGGCTGAGGTGGGCGGGAGGATAACCTCGTTGTCAATCAAATCTTGCACCTCATGACGGAGGCGGGAACAATTGTCGGTTGGATGGCCTGTCTGCTGGTGGTACGCGCAGTACTGAGCAGCATCATGCGTGGCAGGGAGATTCTTCGGGAGTGGCCGAGGCTCCAAGGGTTTAAGGTGCCCCCTCTCGGCAAGGATCTGAAGTGCCTTGGACAGAGGCATGTAGAGAGCATGAAAGGCCCTGCACCCCCGGGGCAGGTACTTTGGAGTCTGAGCGCTCTTACTAGCCGCACAAGCGAAGGGATCGGCAGGCGCCACCTTAGCTTTCTGATCTTTCCTAGGTGCAGGGCTGGGAATAAGAGGAACTATTCTGGCATGACGGGGCCTATCCCGATTTTCTGACTGACTTGAACTACCCTCAGGTGGAGTGGGGAAAGCATCCTCCATAGTTTTTGCCATAACTGTGAATATCTGTTGCTTGTTCATTCCCCTGGCTTTCAAAGCCTCGACTGCCCACAGCAGTTGTTCAATAGGATCGGTATCTGCCTTCATTTTGCCTTTTCCTCTGGCCTCAGCCTGATCGAGGGTTTGGGTTGATGTCGATATGTCATTACCATAGCTGGAGGCCATCTCCAGTTGGCTAACTTCAATCACAATGCGTCCCAACAGCGGGGGCTCCTGGGGTACAAAACTCCCGGCATATGGTGCGGCTGGAGGTGAAGCTAACATTCCGTAGGCGAGATCCGCCACAGACCTCTGGAGATCACCTATCATCCCCATTAGTTCAAAGGTGGTGGGCTCACGAGCCTGATACAACTGGGGGGCCCAGACCGGGTGCACAACAGGCGATCTGGGTGGATGCGACATATCAATGTTGGCCTCACTTTGCAGGGTGATTCCTTGATCTAATGTAGTTGTCATAACCACAAACTCTTCTGAATTCTGCGTTGTCATAAGTCCTGCCTCAGCAAGGGGAGCACTAGCTATTCTGTATCAACTCTTCGACCCTCTGAACTGAAAGGAAAAACAAACAGCATTTCAGCCCCAAACGGATCAAACACAGGTGTAGCCGAACAACTGTACTCTACTGCTGATCACTGTTCCCCAGAAATCACGGTCCCCGAACCTAAACTGATACCCGTAAATAACTGATTCTCAGTAACACTGATACTGATGCCTCAGGTCTAATACTCAATCTGGCAAACTGATATGTACATTCCTGTAGAGATACACTCTAAAAGCACATAGCAAGTAAAGAGAGCCAAAACACCCCTATGTTGGGGTGGGGTTTCCCTGTCCTATTTTGTCAGGAGCTAAGGTTTCACTACGCATACAACGGTTTCAAACAACCTAACATCGGGTGAGCAACCTGTCCTAGTTTGGAATGGTCACTATGGATCCGAATATGCACTAGGTCGAATGGTCGAAAAGGCGCCCCGGTAAAACCGGGGTTTGTGTTCCCATACTGTCAGAGCCCATAGCCAGTCAGCCTTATGGTCATCCCTTGACAAGACAAGCCTCCAGCAAACCGTTCAGGAATGGCAGATGGCAAACACGGTGTCCTAGGTGCACCATGCACATGCAATGCAAAGAGACACATAAATGAGATCAAAACAGGATATCACGAGTTCGAGTCAAGCTCTCTAAACTCCCCAGTGGAGTCGCCAGAAACTGTAGACGCGCCCGGGTGGGGCCCTCGCCACTACAGTTCGGACTCGATTTGTGTCACGGTTCTTAATCTGAACCAAAGAGTCCAAATCCGGCAAATCGTTTTGAGAAACTGATTTTTGAAAAGTAGTGCCAAACATGGACTGCTTTGCCAGATACAGAGTCGCCACCTAAATATTTTTTAATGGGGAAATTTTGGAAACCCTGACTCGGTGCCGAAGGCCACATGTCCGTCATCACTGGAGTTGTCTCGGCTCGGGAGCTAGGGTACGATTGGGGAAGGTCAGCTATGAGCACCCCCTCTCGCCCGATCCGAAGATCGGCCTCTACTAACCGTGATATCCGTTTTTGAAAACGTTATGTGTTCTTATTCCCGTTATTAGCCTAGAATTACTATATTATGCGCGCAGCAAACAAGTATAGACTAGATTGCCTAATTTGGAAATAAACATTGCATATCCGTTCGTTTTGGGAAAATATTTTGGAATTTGCTACTCGCGAGTAGGCTAAGACACGGATTTCAACGAGTTTTTCCAACTCAAACAATCCAACCTTCACCCACAGGCATTCAAACAGTTTATCACATAAGCATCTAGCCACATGGTAAACATGCTTTCATGATAGCATTCACACTCATGCGAGATGCTAAAGCATAAATACTTACATTGTACTCTGTGCCAAAACAATAAACTAGTTAGCAAACATGCACGTCCTAGTTCATGTTAAAAATGGCTAATGCAACACATACAGGATGCACTTAGATAGGCTCGGCTAATCCTAAACATGACATGTGAAATGCGATCGATTGATGCACGTATTCAATTTGGAATTGAAATACAAATGCAGTTAGCATGATGTACCGAGCCTAATGCATGCAATACAAATGCATGAATGCACGCATGCATAGCATAAAGTATGCTAAATCAAACGTGTCCTATTACTAACCATCAAAGCAGGTAAGTAAAAGGGAAGAAAGAAGTGGGCATTGAAAGACATACACACCACCCACATACACTTATTACAGATTTGCCCTCGCTCGGAGGGACCAAATAAATAATACAAATTAATTAACTACGCTAGCTAATTAAATATTACAAATTGCCTAATCAACTAAGCAAATTGACTATTCTAGGGAAAACAGATAAACTGCCCCGGGAGAAGAGCTCGATGCAATGCATGCTCGGTCCTACTCGAAAATGCACCGCCATGCATAGGCTGCCTCTGTTTTCCTTCCTTTACTTCTCTGGAGGCTGCCAAAACCTCAGGATTGCTTCTCTGGATGCTGGGAGACATCACCGGCTAAATAGGATTACCACCGGCAGTGTTAGGTGACCACCGGCCATTGGTGAAGCTATCGGCAGAGAAAGGATTGCTGGTCGGCACTTGACACTGCCGGTCGGCAAAGTGTTCCTGCAGAATCTGCAATTGACAGCAACAGAGGGCAAGGCAAAGCATGGCAGTACAATTCAAGGCATATATGCGCCAGTCATGTCCCTTATCATGTTTGTGACTCAAAAGGACACGTGCCTCAATTCTCGGACAACCAATCACGCATTTCCATGCATGATGGCCCAAAGAGTCGAGTGTGCAACTGTCATGTCAAATGAAATGCAAACCAAACAAACAATCCAATGCCCAATTCCTATCACCAAGTCAAGGAACAAGGCATGCATGCAAGATGCAATGCAACCTAGACATACAAGCTAAGGATGCAACATGGCATGGCAAGACCCTTATGCAAGCATACAAGCAAACATGAGGCAATGCAAATGGATGAAAAGATGGACTTATACATGGTTTAGGCAGCTCTAATAAGGCCCAAAACAGTGATTAAAGTGACCAAAATAAAGGACCAAAACATATACACACATGCACATGTTAAAGGGCCAACACTTAGGCACAAGTGAGGCAACTCTCAAGCACACTTGAATGAGGATATCATGGACAATTAGCATGCAACATAAGCTCCGAAAATCATGTTAAAACATGGTGCCAAACCAAGCAACAAGGCAAGCTAAACATGCAACAATGGTCCAAGTACTTGAAGCGAGTCAAAGGGACTCGAACCATGGCCAAGCCAACCAAGCCTCACAAGGCTAAGAGGGCTTAAGATAGGTTCAAGACAGACCTAGACTATGCAAAGGGGGCCCCTTAGATGGCATCTAAGTGGCTCAATTTCAAAGCATGCGCAATGGCCACAACATGGAGCATACTACACAAGCTTCCAAAGCATTAAAGAGGCATTCAAGACAAACATATAGGCATTCAAAGGGGACTGAAATAACATGGTGGATGATTCCAAATCACCAAATCAATGCAAAAATGTCATGCTATACATTCGCATACTTAAGCCCAACAAGCCGGAATACAAAGGGGCTATACTAAGCATGCCAAATCCGACCCAAACAACCATGGACAGACCTAAGAGATGGCAAAATATGCACAAAACCTTCACAAGACTAAGCCTAAAACATGCTTGAACAGGGGCTAACAACCTAAGGCATGTTAAGGCAATAACAAGGCATTACATGGTAGGTATGCTAAGCATGCATGGTGGACCAAAACCAACAATAAACAGAGGCATATTATGATATAAGAGGCACAAAAAACAGCCAAGGTATGGTCAACACATAGTCTAACATGATGCTCCCTCAAGAGGCCAAAAAGGGTCCTTTCAAGGACAACAAGGAGAGGGGATGGCCCTCCCCTTTTGGAGACTTCAAGGCACCATCTTCACCACTGAAATCCATCAAGATTTCAGTGGTGAAGAGGCCCAAACACCAAAGTCCCGAAGCTTGCACAAAATAGCACAAAATGGGACCTTTCAAGGCCTAAGAGGGGTCAAACACCTCCAAACCACAAAACACTCTTAATAAACAATCAAGAGGGCTAAAAAACAGAACTTTTTTGTATTATACACTAAGCTCAAAAACAATTTTAGGATATGTAGAAATACAATGCAAGATTGGGGAATAAAGAGACAAAATTGTTACCCTTGAAGACCACTTTAACAATGGTGCTCCAACAACTCCTTCTAGGTTGAAAACAGCTCCAAAACTTCAAAACCAACCTCTTAGAACCTCAGTAGCTAAGTGAAGGTGAAACACTATGTGTTTGTGTGCAATAGTAAGACACAAACACACTTAAGCACACACAAGAGGGAGATATAGAGATAGAAAGTGTATGGATTCAAACCCTAGAACTCAAAACCCTAAAAATGGCTGTCTAAAAATATCTAAGGTGTCTCAAGTATCCAACCCTTGCAACAAGAGAGAGCCCCTCTCTTTATAGAGCTTATTGTCTTGTAAAGCTTACAAGACAAGCTTCTAAAGAGGGAGATCCCTCCATACACGTGTATGGAGGGGAGCCAAATGCAAGACAGCTGTGACAAAATATCTGCAAAAGCAGATGCACAGTAGTCGGCCGGCCAAAGATGCCATTTTGGCAAAAAAGAGTGCCGACCGGCAACAAACAGTGCCGGCCGGCAATATACATTGCCGGTGGCAGCAAAAACCAGCCGGTGGCCTTTTGGCCATGGCCGGTGGTGTATGGGGATGCCTCACAAGGCATTCCCTGCCCTTCCAAGGCAAAACACAAGTGTTTGGTGCAAAACCAGACACTAAACGGTCGAGTTCAGAGATCCTGAGGCAAGGCGCGTAGCCGAGACCTCCGGGAACTCCAAACGAACACAAACATGGATGATCGCCGAGTGTTCAAACGGTGACGTCCAAGTCTTGAGGACGGTCAAAAATGGGGTGTCTACACCATGTCAAATGGTTTTGAGATCCTGAAGTCATCTGAATCCAGGAGAATGGTTGTTGTTCGTTGACGATGCAGGAGTCCATCGAATGGGGGGCTGAGTTTGCCCCTAGTGTTGTGGATAGGAACTCAGTTATCCTTCAGCAATATTTTCTTCTTTCCTCCCTTCTGGGATTTGGCATTCTTGCCGATCTTTGTTAACTTGAGAAACATCCCAATTTTTGACTCTTCGAGCACATCTGACATTTTTGCCCCTAGTTCGAGGGGTGCTTCTGATCTAGCTTCGCAAGCTTTCTTTTGACGATGTCTGATCTTCTTGATCTGACTTTCCTTGCCCCTAGTTCAAGGGCTGCTTCGAATCTGGCCACATGGGCCTCACATTGTGGTTGACCTTTGCACATTACGAATTAAGGTTCAAGGTTTGAAAGTGAGGGGTCGAGTCTTGGGGCTGAGAGCGATCCTAAGCTGCACAATCTCAAGAGCGATTCCACATAGGTCTTCGCAAGACCGCGCAAAACATTTTTTTGAAATCTTTTAAGAAAGCGACTAGTCGCTCGCGCTGAAGACAGTGTGGAACCAATCCGGATCAAGCCAGGATCCTTCTCAGTACTCACATTAACAAACATGATTTCATTCATTAAGGGCTTAGCACGTCTCTCTTTCTCCCACTTGATTAATTTTTTTACAAATCCCGGGGAATTCCTTCCTCTTTGTTTTCATCACAATGTTCAAAAAGTTTTGAAAAAAACTCAGGTCAATGCAATGATTTCAAAGCACAGAAAAGACACAGTTCTGGTCAAATACTACCATCTTATTCAGAACTTCTGGCACAACTGGTACAAGGCATAAGCAAACACAAGAGTGTGAAAATCATTGCTGTTTCATTCAAAATCTGTTGGCACAACTGGCTCCAAGGCAGAAACAAACTCAAAAGAAAACAAAAAGACAAACACAAAACAAGCAAGTGATGTCCGAGGTAACACCCCCGAAATCACCCGACTCTAACAAAACAGGACTGACTCAATACAACAAGACAGACCTAACTGACTTAGTATGAAAAGACTGACTCTATACAACGGGATAGACTCTAAACGACATAACAAAACTGACTCAATACCCAAGTCAGAAAGTACAAAAACCAGCATTCACAAATGCTCAAAACAGTGTGTGCCATACACCACATCTGGAGTAAACTGAGTGCCGCCCGCAGGTGGTTCATCCCCTGATCACATATTCGTACTATCCCCCAAGTTCACTGATCCAGTGGCGATAGACTTTGCTGAGCTGGTGCGGCGATGACCTTGTTGTCAAATAGATCTTGTACATTATGGCGAAGGCGAAAACAACTGTCAGTGTCATGACCAGTTTGTTGATGGTAGGCACAGTATTTAGTCTGGTCATGCTTTGGAGGGATAAGATCGGGTAGAGGCTGTTGTTCCAACGGTTTCAGATATCCTTTCCGGAGTAAGACCTCTAGAGCCTTTGACAAAGGCATATAAAGTAGGGTAAAAACCCTCTTAACTCGAGGTGGATATTTGGTTTTTTATGAGCTACTTCCGGACGCACCGGTGAATGGGGTAGCTGTTCTTGATGTGGCGGTGGTGACCATACCTACTTCAGAAGATCTTGTTGCTGCATCACCACTGGTGGTTGCATTCGAACTGCGGGAAAACGGCCCCCAGGGCTGCTCCTTCTCCTGGTCAATGAGGCCCTACTTCATAGCGTCCTCAATTTGTACCCCCATCTCATGCAAATCTGAAAAGGTGGGAAAGGGGAGAATGATCATCTTTTGCATGAGTTTGGGTTGGAGATTGCGCACAATCATTCGAATCTGATCTTTGTTAGTGGGCCTAGTGGTCATCATTGAGGCCTTGGCCCTCCATCAGGTTACGAACTTAGAAAAGCTCTCCTTAGGTTCCTGCCCAGTCATCTCAAGATCGCGGGTTGTAATCTCGATTTGCGTATTATAGGAGTACTGAGCGACAAAAGCCTTGGCCATCTCATCCCAATTCCTCTTAACATCGTCTTCCAATTTTGCATACCAGACGGCCGTTACACCCGACAGGGTCCGGCCGAATAAAGAAAGCTTCTGTACTCTGGTGAGACCTATTGGCCTTAGTATGTTTGAAAACAACCGTAGATGCACCATGGGATCTCCAGATCTATCAAAGCGGTCGATATGTGACATCTTAAATCGGTCTGGCATGCACAATGCATTGGCCATTCAACTAGGCCCAAGAGCACAACCCTCAAGAAGGTTCGAAGAGTGACAAATGTGCAAGTGTGACAACACTAAGTGCACTGAAATTAGACAAGAAATGATGCCAAATCACTTAAACAATGCAAGTAAAGCATGCTAGGGTCCTAAAGCATGAAAGCCAATAAAGAGGACAACAAAGGAGGCATGCAATACATGGAAAATAAACATGAACTAAGCATGGACAGAGCTCAAGTAGGTCAAAACAAAGACCTAAACATGTTGAGATGAGGACTCAAAGACCTAGGCATGCAAGTATACAAGCTAAGCCATAAACTAGGCAACAATGCACAACACTCAAAGACACTTAAAGAGTGAATGAAATGGGAACATGGCAATGCTAAAAGCTCTGAAATGTCATGTTAGATGATGCCAAATCATGTACACAACACAAATGAAGCATGCAATGGTGCTTAAAGCTTTAAGCAAGCAAGAGTACTTGTACTACAAGTATGCAAAACATGAAGCGTGTGATTAAGGCAACCCAAAACAGTCCTAAAACATGTTAAAATAAGTCCAAAACATGCTTGGAAGGAAGCGAAAATAAGCTAGCATGAAGGGCATAAGACATGATGCATACAAGGCAAATAAGGTAGATTACACTACACCTATTAAGACCAAGCATAGGATGACTTAAGCAACAAAAATCAGAGTTATATCATGGCATAATAACCCCAAAAACACATTGAAATCATGGCTCGCAAGCTATGGCATGAAGGCATACACAATGACTCATGTTAAGACATGAAGGGGGAAACCCTCCAACGCATTGAATGAGTGATAAATACAAGTGCAAGACCATGAAGGATGGACTGAAATCACATAATAAATGATGCCAAATCATTCAAATAGTCCAAGTAATGCATGCTAGTGGACTTGATGTACAAAGCTAACAAGCTAGAATGAACCAAAGCTATACAAAGCAAGGCATGCATGGTCAAAACAACCCAAATTAGAGCTAAAGCATGTTAAAACATGGACAAATGCTTCATGAAGTTAAGCCAAAAACATGCTAGAATGACATGTTAAAGCATGAGACACACTAGGCTATTTCCTGGAAATACACTACAAGTGCATGGAGCATGCAAAGGGTGACCAAACCAAACCCTAACAAAGGTATGACATGATAAAACAACACCAAAAACATGCTAAAATGGAAAGAAAACAAGCTAGAATGACATGCTACTTCATGAAGCATACAAAGCTAGTGTGTGTGATTTACACTACAAGTGTATAAGGCATGCAAGGGATGACCAAACAAAGCAAAAACAGTGGTAAGCCTCAGTAAAATAACCACAAATATATGCTAAGAACAAGACAACACAAGCTTAATAAAGATGCTCACACATGAGGCATATGAAGCAAGTATTGAAAATACAATGAGAGGGGATGACACCCTCCTATTTAAGACCCCAAAACCACCTTTCCACCATTGAAAATCCTCTGGATTTCAGTGGTAGAAAGGCCATGCAAAGGCTACAACAAGAGCCTAAAGGGATGGCTGCAAACAAGGCCTAACAAGGCCTAAAAGTGGGTAGCCAACCCCAAACATAAAAGTGACCTTAAAAAAACTTCTTATGCACCAAAATACAGAACTTCTTTCAGTAGGAAGTTAAGCTCAAAACAGCATGCAAAAGGGCTCAAAAGGTTAAGGAAAAATGGGGGTTTTAAAGGTTAAAGACTCACCCTGGATGAACTTCTTCAAGGCTGCAACTCCAGTAGGTTTTTCAAGCTCAAACCAACCGAAGTACACCAAAACCAGCTCTTAAGCACCTCAGTAGCAAAATGATGGTGTTTGAGTGTGTGTTTGTGTGTTAAAGTAAGACAAAATGACACTTTCGAACACAAACAAGAACAAAATGAAGAAGTATAGATATAGATTTTATGTATCACTCAAGGAACTTTTTTATGAACCTAGAGGAGGGAGGAGATGGTTCTCTTTTATAGAGAACCAAAAGCAAAGCTTCTTGAGGAAGCTAAGGTTCAAGGCAATCCCTCCATACGTGTATGGAGGATAGTTTCAGTGCCCTCCAGCTGGCAGCTGGAGGAAAATATCTCCAAAAAGGTAGCAAAAAGCAGCTGACCCCTTGAAGTGGTCAGCAGCTGCTTCAAGTGGTCGGCTGACCACCACAAGTGGTGTCCCAATACAACAAGTGGTTGGCCAAGGTGGGAGATGATCAGCACACTAAAAATAAGCTAGGGTGGGGTGTTCGACCAGAAAAGATGGCTCAAAGACCTGGGAGACCAGTTGTCAGATCAGAAAACAGGCTGGCGGGAAGAAAAGTGGTCTCCAAGGAAAAAAATTGGTCTACCACCCTTGTACCACCTTCCGAACAAGGAAAACAAGGTTTGCACCAAAAACAAACCAAAACGGGTGCAAGACGAAAGTTTGGGAGGAAAAGTGCGCAGCCGGGAGCCTCGAAAACTAGCTGACAAGCACCAAAAGTGATTTACAACCACAAAAGTGGTCTCCCAAACCACAGTGGCCCTCTAGGCCAAGCAAACAAGGTGTGGTTCAAAAATCATGCCAAACGGAGAACGTTAAGCGGTCCCGAGACAAGGCACGCGACCGAAGGCTTTGAAAATCGAAAACTAGTCTCCAAACAGGAAAAGTGGTCTACAACCATGAAAAGATGGTCTACAAGACCTCTCCCTCCCTCAGAGAAGAGAAACAAGGCTTGGTCCGCAAACCGAGCTGAAGCACAAAGAGTTAAGAGGCCCAAGGGCAAGGCACTCGGCCAAAACTCAGAAAACTCGAAACGAGTACAGTTGCCCCTCTTTGACACAACTCGGAAGTCATAAGTGACGGGAGTGAGTGTCAAAACCCAGAGATGACCCATTTTTGACAAGGCCGAAGACTTAGACAAACAGGCAAGATAATAAAGAGATGTGCCCGCAGGCAGGGGCAAAATGCAAAGGACATGCACGAAGCCGAACATAACTTATGATCATGCAAAGAAAGCTATAATGAAGCAAATATGCACAATAAATGCAACAGTTTAAGTGAACGAATACAAATCAAACTACATTACATACAGAAAGGATGTAAGAGAATTATACAATTCTCGCTACGTCTCACGTGGAGTACATACAATACCGTCCAGTTCGTCTAGTCGCGCCAGTTTCAAATGAACCGTACATACAATATCCTGCCTGCAAAAGAAAGAAACTCAACGGGTACAATATCATTAGAAACATATATAGCAATGCAAGTGAAAAGTGTGTGACAACACAAGTGGAGGGGTGCATAACGATGCAACCTAAGTGTGACCCATAACAATACAGAAAGGGATGCAAAACAATGCAACCTAAGTGTGACGCATAACAATGCGGAAAGGGATGCAAAACAATGCAACCTAAGTGTGACGCATAGCAATGCGGAAAGGGATGCAAAATAATGCAACCTAAGTGTGACGCATAACAATGCGGTAGGGATACAAAATAATGCAACCTAAGTGTGATGCATAACAATGCGGAAAGGGATGCAAAACAATGCAACCTAAGTGTGACGCATAACAATGCGGTAGGGATGCAAAACAATGCAACCTAAGTGTGACGCATAACAATGCGGTAGGGATGCAAAACAATGCAACCTAAGTGTGACCCATAACAATGCGGAAAGGGATGCAAAACAATGCAACCTAAGTGTGACGCATAATAATGCGGAGGGGTGCATAACAATGCAACCTAAGTGTGACGCATAACAATGCGGAGGGGTGCATAACAATGCAACATAAGTGTGACCCATAACAATGCGGAGGGGTGCATAACAATGCGACCTAGGTGTGCGCATAACAATGCGGAGGGGTGCACAACAATGCAACCTAAGTGTGTGCATAACAATGCGGAGGGGTGTATAACAATGCAATCTAGGTGTGACGCATAACAATGCAAGTGGAAGGGGTGCATGACAATGCAACCTAAGTATGACGCATAACAATGCGAAAAAAACAAGCATAACAATGCAAGTGAAGTGTACATAACAATGCAATGCACTAACAAGTGCAGGTAAGGTGCGCAAGATAACGCGAACAATGCAATGCACTAAACAGTACAGTAGATGCAAATGGAGACATACTCCAACCATGCTGGAATCATGAGAGGAGGAAAAACAAATCAATCAGGCGTGTACACAACGCAACCTGAGATAAATTCCAAACACGTTGAAATCGTGTGAGGAAAGGGACACTCAAACCACGCTGAAAATCGTGAGAGGAGGTTCGAAAACAAACCGCCCAAGCGCGCACACGACGCAACCTGAGATAAATTCCAAACGCGTTGAAATCATGTGAGGAAAGGGATACTCAAACCACGCTGAAATCGTGAGAGGAGGTTCAAAAACAACTCGCCCAGACGCGTACACAACGCAACCTGAGATAAATTCCAAACACGCTAAAATCATAGGAGGAGGTCTGAAAACAACCGCCCAAGCGCGTGCACGACGCAACCTAAGATAAATTCCAAACACACTGAAATCGTGTGAGGAAAAGGGACACTCAAACCACGCTAAAATCGTGAGAGGAAGTCTGAAAACAACCACCTAAGTGCGTGCACGACGCAACTTGTGATAAATTCCAAACACGCTGAAATCGTGTGAGGAAACGGACACTCAAACCATGCTGAAATCTTTAGAGGAGGTCCGAAAACAAACCGCCCAAGCGCGTACATGACACAACCTGAGATAAATTCCAAACATGCTAAAATCGTGTGAGGAAAGGGATACTCAAACCACGCTGAAAGTGTGAGAGGAGGTCCAAAAACAACTCGCCCAGACACGTACAGAACGCAACCAGAGATAAATTCCAAACACGCTGAAATTGTGTGAGGAAATGGACACTCAAACCACGCTAAAATCGTGAGAGGAGGCCCAAAAACAACCGCCTAAGTGCGTGCACAACGCAACCTGAGATAAATTCTAAACACACTAAAATCGTGTGAGGAAAAGGGACACTCAAACCATGCTGAAATCGTGACAGGAGGTCCAAAAACAACTGCCCAACTGCATGAATGACGCAACTTGAGATAAATTCCAAACACGCTAAAATCGTGTGAGGAAAAGGGGACACTCAATCCACGCTAAAATTATGAGAGGAGGTCCGAAAACAACCACCCAAGTGCGTGCACGATGCAACTTGAGATAAATTCCAAACACGCTGAAATCGTGTGGGGAAAAGGGACACTCAAACCACGCTGAAATCGTGAAAGGAGGTCCGAAAACAACCCACCCAGGTGCATGCACGACGTAACCTGAGATAAATTCCAAACACGCTGAAATCGTGTGAGGAAAGGGAGAGAGGGAGAAACATAGGGACATATCCCGGTGTTTGGGAAAGCTATAAGTATTGGAACGTATTCCAAATGCTCTTAACCAAAGAGGGAGAAACACAGGGACATATCCCAGTGTTTCGGAAAGAGAAGAAGAAACATAGGGACGTATCCCGATGTTTCGGAAAGGTACAAGCATTGGAACGTATTCCAAATGCTCTTAACCAAAGAGGGAGAAACACAGGGACATATCCCGGCGTTTCGGAAAGAGAAGGAGAAACATAGGGACGTATCCCGATGTTTTGGAAAGGTACAAGCATTGGAACGTATTCCAAATGCTCTTAACCAAAGAGGGAGAAACACAGGGACATATCCCGGTGTTTCGGAAGGGAAGAAGAAACATAGGGACGTATCCCGATATTTTGAAAAGGTACAAGCATTGGAACGTATTCCAAATGCTCTTAACCAAAGATGGAGAAATACAGGGACCTATCCTGGTGTTTCGGAAAGGGAAGAAGAAACATAGGGACTTATCCTGATGTTTCGGAAAAAGAAGGAGAACCTCTCAGCATATCACACGCAAGAGAGGAAAGGGAAAACCTCTCAGCGTATCACACGTGAGAAAGGAAAGGGAAAAGTCAAATCGAACCAGAACTGAACCGAAACTTGCCCAAATGAACAGTGCATACAATACCGTGCATGCAAGAGAAAGAGACTCAATAGGCACAATGCAATACAATGCAAGATGTTTAAGGAATGCAATAAACAAACAAAGCGATGCTTTAGAAAGCACCTCATGAGGTGAGTGGCGGTGAACCGCTCTGCTCCGACGGGGATCTCCCCTTGTGTTCTTCGAACTCTTATCTTCAACTCGCAGTACAAAGGTCCTAAAATGCTGACAAGGAGCAACATCTACTGGGGAAACCACGGATGCCATTTTCCTTCCTGATCACATTCACAACTTTCCCTATTCTTTAACGGGGTGACAGACTAGGTTGGTTTAGTATCCAGAATTGAGATGCACACGCTACCTCAACCTATGGGGCTTCCATGCAGATTTCAAGCCGAGGATACAGCCCTGGGTATTAAAACCAGACTGTAGTCTCGAAAATTCCAAACCTTTGTGTTCTAGGCGTTAGCAATTCGAACTCTAGTTTCCACCGTCACAGTTGATCTCCTAGGAACTCATTGCACACATAGCCAAGGTGCCCCTGGCATGGAACTGGCACTCAGGGAGAGCACTTCTGATCGCCATTCTGGCATGGAAACAGTCAACACAGTATTACGTTCACTTTGAACACACAGCTCGTACAGCACACTGCTTATTCTGGACACACAGCTCATAACACAGTATTCTAGTTTATTTGGCGCACAACTCATACAACACACTGCTCAGTCTGAACACACAGCTCAAAACACAATACTCGATTTATTTGGCACACGGCTCATACATCACACTGCTCACTCTGAACATACAACTCATTCTGATCATACGGGATGCAATAACGGAACATGCAGAAGTTGAAACAAACTCAAATGCTCCAAATTTTCTCTCTTTTCTTTTGCTTTGCAGCCCGGAACCCATATAGCTTCGGATAGGTCCTGGTTTTACTATTCTCGCATGACCTGGGTTGAACCCTGCAGCTTTATGAAAGAACAAATTCTGTTTTGCACAAATGTGGAGAATGGCACAACACTCCGAGAACAAAACGATTTATTTTGAAATTGAAGTTGAGAAATCAGTTCTTTAACCGGGTATTGAGTCTACGACTGACCACAGCAAAAACGACTCAACAAAGGAAACAAAGGTAAAACAACCTAAACACATCGAGAAATACTCGAAACAACTCAAAACAAGAATCGAGACAAACAAAACAAAAGACACGACACTCAGACGCATTCCAATGGGAAGAGACCTCTTAGTCCACGAGGAGCTAGTTTCTCCGGGTATTGTTTCCCACCATTTCTCATTTGTGATTCTCACATCACTCGGCCCTCAGGCTCGATTTTTCTGAAAAAGCCCTTTTTCTCACTTTTTCTCTCAACGCACATCTCTCTATTCTTCAATCTCTCCTTTTTTTTAATCCCTCCCCTGGGTGGTTGATGGAAAAACAGGAAGTTGCGGGCTCTTGCCCTTAGTATTCCGCTATATTCTTCTTCTTCTACTCACAACAGCGAACATTTCCCATAGAGGGGTTGTGCTACAACTAGGAGTGCAGTAAATCTGCAGCTGACATCGGTTGACGATGCTCTGCTGGGGAATTTGGACATGATCAATTGTGTCCAAATCAGGGAGTGGAACGTCCCGATCCATTCCAATTCGTGTTTTGCATTGGGCTTGACACCTTGTTGCTCGGAGGATGTTGAGAGCTTTCGGCCTTTTGCTGTTAGCTTCGGTTGGGCCCTTTCTGGCGAATACAGTGCCCTTTCTGGCAAGTATGTTAAAAAATGGGGAAAAGATAGAACACCTAACTCAACTGTGCCCCTAGTTCATCATTTTGACCATTTTTTTTTTGTTTTGGTTTTCTACTAAAACAATTTTGACCAATATGAGAGTTAGATCAACACACTTGTTCACTTTTCTGATTCAAAGTCATGCAAGTTAGATTGTGAGCACTGAAAAATTTTCTTTTTTGGGTCTAAGAAATGGTCCAGTTTTGGAAAAGATGGAATAATTTTTGAGAGAATTAATCAACCTCAGTAAAAATTCTCAAAAACTGTTTTTACAAATGGCCACCGCTCAACCAACGCAGAATATACTCTTGGGATGCACAACCCTAGATCCAAAACAATGGAAAATTGTCCCTTGTCTGAAGGACACTGCACAGCAACGGAAAGTTGCCCCTTGTTTGAATAGCACCGCAGCACACTGTATGGCAACGGAAAGTTGCCCCTTGTTTGAATAGTACCGCAGCACACTGTAACTAGTTCTCATAATGAAGGTCACAACCGAACTCTCGGATACAGAAATGACAAATGTGACCCGTTCAATCTCATGGACATGATAGTTGATTTTGAAGTGTTTATGGCTGGACTTCAGAATAAAGTTGCCTACGTATGCCAAACATGGGAATCAAGCCTTACGTAGTTCGGGTTAAGGTACACTCGGGTATTAACCTCTCCTTTTGCGCTCTAACTTTTGCCAAGACCGCCCTTCCAGGTTTTTAACTGTGCGAGCTATGTTCTTCTTTTCTTTTCATTTCTTTTATCTTTTCTTTGTTCATTTCTTTTCAGAATTTTTTCATTTCTTTTTCTTTATTTCTTTTTTTGCATTTTTTTCTTGCTTTAACTTTTGCTTGGGTCGCCCTTCCGAGTTTTCGGCCCAGCGAGCCTCTCAAGGGTAAAAGTGTAGCTTTGTCCATGTCAAATGGTTTTGAGATCTCAAAGTCTTCTGAATCCAGGAGAACAGCTGTTGTTTGCTGATGATGTAGAAGTCCATCTAATGGGGGCTGAATTTGCCCCTAGTGTTATGGATAGGAACTCGGTTGTCCTTCAGCAATACTTTCTTCTTTCCTCCCTTCTGGGATTTGGCATTCTTGCCGATCTTTATTGGCTTGAGAAATGTCCCGATTTTTTGCTCTTCGAGCATATTTGAAATTCTTTTGCCCCTAGTTCGAGGGTTACTTTGTTCTAGCTTCGCAAGCTATCTTTTGATCGTATCTGACCTTCTTGTCCCTAGTCCAAGAGTTGCTTTTGATTTGGCCATACAAGCCTTATATTGTGGTTGATTGTTGAACATTCTGAATTCGAGTTCAAGGTTTGAAAACAAAAAGGGTTGAGTCTCGAGGCTGAGAGCGATCCTAGGCTGCACAATCTCAAGAGCGATTCCACAGAGGTCTTCGCAGGACGGCGCAAAATATTTTTTGAAATCTTTTAAGAAAGCGACTAGTCGCTCGCGCTGAAGATAATATAGAACCAATCTGGATCAAACCAGGATCCTTCTCAATACTCACATTAACGAGCACGAACTCAATCATTAAGGGCTTAGCACGCCTCTCTTTCTCTCAATTGATCAAATTTTGCAAAACCCAAGGAATTCCTTCCTCTTTGTTTTCACCATAGTGTTCAAAAAGTTTTGAAAAACTTAGGTCAATGCAATGATTTCAAGGCATAGAAGAGCAGGTGAAATGCACTGCCGTTTTAATCAAATTTCTGGCACAACTGGCTCAAAGCAAAAATAAGCACAAAAACATGAAAACGACAGTTGTTTCATTCAGATCTTCTGGTGTAACTGGCTCCACGACAGAAACAGACTCAAAAGAAAACGAAAAGACAAACACAAAACAAAATAGTGATATCCGAGGTAACGCCCTCAAAATCACTCGACCCCTATACAACAAGACTGACTCGATACAACAAGACAGACCCAACTGACTCAGTACAAAAAGACTGACTATATACAACATAACAAGACTGACCCAAAATACCCAAGTCAGAAAGTACAAAAAAAAACTAGCATTCGCAAATGCTCAAAATAGTGCTTGCCACACGCCGCGCTGCGCCGCCCGCAGGTGGTTCACCTCGCGATCACATACTTGCATTATGCTCCAAGTTCATTGACCTAGTGACGATAGACTTGGCTGAGCTTGGTGGGATGACGACCCCGTTGTCAAACAAATCCTGCACTTGGTGGCGAAGACGAAAGCAATTGTCGGTGCTATGACCAGTTTGTTGATGGTACGCGCAGTACTGGGTAGCTTCATGACCAGGTGGAAGACGACTAGGGAGAGGTCAAGGCTCGAGTGGTTTGAGATGCCCCTTTGCAGCAAGGATTTGAAGCGCCTTGGTCAAAGGCATATAGAGGGCATGAAAGACCCTGCGACCTCGGGGTTGATACTTGGAGGTCTGTGGATTTTTGTTGGGTGCACTAGAAAAAGGGTCGGCAGGTACTGGCTTGGTCTACTGATCTTTCCTGGGTGTAGAATTAGGGTTGGAAGGAACGGTTCTGGTACACCGGCCCTTCTCCCGATTTTCCCCCTGGCTCGAACTGCCCTCGTTCTGAGTGACGAAAGTGGCATCCATAACTTTTGCAACAACTGCGAGCACTTGCTGTTTGTTTAGTCCCCCAGCTTTTAAAGCCTCAACAGCCTGCAGAAGTTGTTCATAGGGATCAATGTCTGCCCCCACCTTGTTCTTACCACTTGCCTCAGCTTGGTCGAAGGTTTGGGTTGCTACTTTAGTGCGAAGCCCTGTTGTTATCGATATGTCATTGCCCGAACTTGGGATGGCTTCAGGTTGGCTGAGTTCAATTACAATTCGCCCCAATAGTGGGGGCTCTTCTGGCATAAAATTTCTGACATGCGATGTGGTTGATGGTGGAGCCTGTAATCCGAAGGCTAGATCAGCCACAGTTCTCTGAAGAGCACTGATCATTCCCATTAGCTCAAAAGTGATGGGCTCACTGGTTTGAAATGATTGGGGTTCCCAGATTGGATGTGCGGCAGCTGCCCTAGACAGGCGTTGCATTTCAACATCGGTCTCACCCTGCATGGTGATTCCTTGATTTAATGCTGCTGTCATGACCACAATTTCTTCTGAATTCTGCATCATCATGAGTCTGCTGAACTGGACAGAAGCGATATGAATGGTGACTACTGGATCAGATAAACCGGTGGGCCTTGACTGGCCTTTCTCTACCTTGCCTCAGCGAAGGAAAATACTGGCTGCTTTGAACCGAATCACTGACCTGACAAAGTCTATCGGCACAAGTCTGGTGTACCCGGGGGATAGTGGAGCCTTCTGAAACTATAGTTCCACGGCTACCTTGCAAAAGAGAAAACAAGCAGCATCTCAGCCTAATTTCACTAGAACAGATATAAGCAAAGCTGAATGACTGTGCTCTCTACTAAACTCTACCCAAAATTCTGCCTGTAAACTGATACCCTCAGGTAAAACTGATTCTCTGAAAATACTGATGCGCTCAGGCCTGATACCTAGACTTGCAAACTGATACACACAACCCTGTAAAGACACACTCTGACAGCAAATATCAAGCAAGTGAGAGCTAAAAACACCCCTATATTAGGGTAGGGTTTCCCTGTCCTATTTTGTCAGGAGCTAGGGTTTCACTACGCACATAGCGGTTTCAAACAGCCTACAATTGAGTAAGGAACCTGTCCTAGTTTGGAATGGTCACTACGGATTCCGATATGCACTAGGTCGAATGGTCAAAAGGGTCCCCCGGTAACAACCGGGGTTTGTGTTCCTATCGTGGCAGAGCCCGTAACCGGTCAACCTTATTGCATGCAGCCTCAGGTAGATCGTTCAGGAATAACAGACGGTGAACACAGTGTCCTAGGTGTAACAATGCAAATGCAATGCAAAAAGACACATAAGTGTAGTCAAAACAAGATATCATGAGTTCGAGTCAAGCGCTCTAACTCCCCAGCAGAGTCGCCAGAAAACTGTAGACGTGCTCCCGGGAACTCCCCGACATCCACGCGCTTGACGAGGCAGCGCGAATCTCACTTTGTTCTGAGCTACTACAGTTCAGACTCAAATGTCATGGTTCTGAATCTGATCTTACAATGTGCGATGTAAGGCCGATAAATCACCACAGAGTCCAAATCCAGCAAATCGTTTTGGAAAACTGATTTTTATAAAGAAGTGCCAAACATGGACTACTTTTCCAGATACAGAGTCGCCAATTAAATATTTTATTTTGGGAGAATTTAGGAAACCCTGACTCGTGCCTAAGGCCACGTGTCTGTCATCACAAAAGTTGCATCGCCTCGGGAACTTGGGTACGATTGTGGAAGGTCAAGTAATGAGCACCCCCGCTCGCCCGATCAAAGATCGGCCTGTACTAAACATGATATTTTGTTTTTGAAAACACATGCGTTCTTATTCCGGTTAATTAGCTAGAATTACTATGTGATGCGCACAACATACAAGTATAGACTAGATCGCCTAATTTGGAACAAAACATTGCATATCCATTTGTTTAGAAATGGTTTGAAGTTTGCTACTCGCAAGTAGGCTAAATCGAGGATTTCAATGAATTATTCCAATTCAAGTAATCCAACCTTCATCCACAGGCATTCAGGCAGTTATAGCAAATAAGCAATTAGCCTCATGGCAAGCATGCTTTCATTGTAATCGATAACACACATACAGTATGCTAAACCGTAAACACTCGCAGTGCACTCCGAGTCGAAACAAGTAACTAGTTAGAAATCATGCATGATCCTAGTTCATGTTAAGATGGCAAATGCAACACATGCAACAATGCAACTAAAATAGGCTCGGCTATCTAGAATGTCATGTGAAATGCAACTTGGTACATGTATTCAAATAAATGTATTGAAAATACAATGCAGTTAGTATGATGCGCCGAGCCCGGTGCATGCAATACAGATGAATGGATGCACGCATGCAAGCATAAGGTATGCTAAATGAAATATGCCCTAAAACTAACCATCGTAAGCGGTTAAGTAAAAAAGAGAAAGAAATGGGGGTTGGAAGACATGCATCACACACACGCACGCTTATTACAGCATTACGCCCTCTCGAGGGAGAGACCGAATAAGAAGCTAACTAGCTAGTCTAAGCTAATTAAACTAATTATTACACAACAAATTATTTGACTAATCCTAGTTAACTAATTATTACAAAACAAATTGAAATAGCTAAACGCATTAACTATTAAAGTACAAAACAAAGCAAAAGCTAGCTATCTAAGCATGGCAGCTAAGGAAAGTAGTAAATCAGGAGCCTCAGAATGAGAGAATGCATGCATGCTCGGTCGCCTCGTTTGGAAATCCACTGCGATGCCTCGATTTGCCTCTGTTTTCATTTGTTCTCAGAACACTACACCAAGCTCCAGAAAGCTAAAACTTCACCTTGGGAGTCTTGTGGGAGAGTGGCCGACCACTTTTGGTCTCTCCAGCCACCTGCCGGCCACTTTCTTTGCAGAAAGCTAGAAAAAGTGGTCGGCCAGCTAGTTTTTCTGGCTGGCTGACTAGTTGTTGCTGCTGAATTCCAGTTTGCTGCAACAGAGAGCAAGAAAGGGCATGGCAATGTATTTGCAAGATATGTGTGCACAACCACCCTCCCTATCATGTCATGAGCTCAAGGGAGTGTAGTTCACGACCCTCGGGCCATCAATCACGCATTTCAATGCATGATAGCCGAGAGGCGAAGTTGCACAATTCAACGTAAAAAATGAATGCACAAGTAAACACATAAAGCCTAGAACTCTGTCATGTATGATCAAGAGTGTCGGCGACCAAGAATTAAGGCACGTTTCATCACTTCAAGTATGAAACGTCCCTCTTTTCCCATGTTTAGACTAACACCTATTCCAAACAACAATGCAACACATAACATGGCATGCACAATACGACTCAACCATGCAACTCAATGCAATGCAACTTAAGCATGCAAACATGCGAGGGACAAATGTGCAAACCTGCAATTAACATACTAGCATACACAATGCTATGAACTACATGGCATACACAATGCTCATGACAACTAGCATACGCAATGCAAATGGTAACTAGCATACACAATGCAATGAACATGGCATACACGATGCTAAATTAATCATGCGAACAACATGACATACTCAATGCTATGAACTACATGGCATACATAATGCACAATGGACTTAAACCAAAATGGATGGGCCTCAACTATGCCCAAATTAATGGCCATTGGTGATGAAATTAAGGCACAAAAGGCAAGGTATGCATGCACAATGCATTGGCCATTTAACTAGGCCCAAGAGCACAACCCTCAAGAAGGCTCGAAGAGTGACAAATGTGCAAGTGTGACAACTCTAAGTGCACTGAAATTAGACAAGAAATGATGCCAAATCACTTAAACAATGCAAGTAAAGCATGCTAGGGTCCTAAAGCATGAAAGCTAATAAAGAGGACTACAAAGAAGGCATGCAATACATAGCAAATAAGCATGAACTAAGCATGGATAGAGCTCAAGTAGGTCAAAACAAAGACCTAAACAAGTTGAGATGAGGACTCAAAGACGTATGCATGCAAGCATACAAGCTAAGCCATAAACTAGGCTACAATGCACAACACTCAAAGACACTTAAAGAGTGAATGGAATGGGAACATGGCAATGCTAAAAGCTCTGAAATGTCATGTTAGATGATGCCAAATCATGTACACAACACAAATGAAGCATGCAATGGTGCTCAAAGCTTTAAGCAAGCAGGAGTACTTGTACTACAAGTATGAAAAACATGAAGCGTGTGATCAAGGCAACCCAAAATAGTCCTAGAACATGTTAAAATAAGTCTAAAACATGCATGGAAGGAAGCCAAAATAAGCTAGCATGAAGGGCATAACGCATGATGCATACAAGGCAAATAAGGTGGATTACACTACACCTATTAAGACCAAGCATAAGATGACTTAAGCAACAAAAATCAGAGTTATATCATGGCATAATAACCCCAAAAACGTATTGAAATCATGAATCACAAGCAATGGCATGAAGGCATACACAATGACTCATGTTAAGACATGAAGGGGGAAACCCTCCAACGCATTGAATGAGTGATAAACGCAAGTGCAAGACCATGAAGCGTGGACAGAAATCACATAATAAATGAAGCCAAATCATTCAAATAGTTCAAGTAATTCATGCTAGTGGACTTGATGCACAAAGCTAACAAGCTTGAATGAACCAAAGCTATACAAAGCAAGGCATGCATGGTCAAAACAACCCTAATCAGAGCTAAAGCATGTTAAAACATGGACAAAAGCTTCATGAAGTTAAGCCAAAAGCATGCTAGAATGACATGTTAAAGCATGAGACACACTAGGCTATTTCCTGGAAATACACTACAAGTGCATGGAGCATGCAAAGGGTGACCAAACCAAACCCTAACAAAGGTATGACATGGCAAAACATCACCAAAAACATGCTAAAATGGAAAGAAAACAAGCTAGAATGACATGCTACTTCATGAAGCAGACAAAGCTAGTGTGTGTGATTTACACTACAAGTGTATAAGGCATGCAAGGGATGACCAAACCAAGCAAAAACAGTGGTAAGCCTCATCAAAATAACCACAAATACATGCTAAGAACAAGCTAACACAAGCTTAATAAAGATGCTCACACATGAGGCATATGAAGCAAGTATTGAAAATACAAGGAGAGGGGATGACCCCCTCCTATTTAAGACCCCAAAACCACCTTTCCACCATTGAAAATCCTCTGGATTTCAGTGGTAGAAAGGTCATGCAAAGGCTACAACAAGAGCCTAAAGGGATGGCTCCAAATAAGGCCTAACAAGGCCTAAAAGGGGGTAGACAACCCCAAACACAAAAGTGACCTAAAAGAAACTTCTTAAGCACCAAAATATAGAACTTTTTTCAGTAGGAAGTTAAGCTCCAAACAGCATGCAAAAGGGCTCAAAAGGTTAAGCAAATGGGGGTTTTAAAGGTTAAAGACTCACCCTCGATGAACTTCTTCAAGACTGCAACTCCAACAGGTTTTTCAAGCTCAAACCAACCCAAGAACACCAAAACCAACTCCTAAGCACTTCAATAGCAAAAGGATGGTGTTTGAGTGTGTGTTTGTGTGTTAAAGTAAGAAAAAATGACACTTTTGAACACAAAAGAAGAGCAAAATGAAGAAGTATTGATATAGATTTTATGTTTCACTCAAGGAACTTTTTTTCTGAACCTAGAGGAGGGAGGAGATGGTTCTCTCTTATAGAGAACCCAAAGCAAAGCTTCTTGAGAAAGCTAAGGTTCAAGGAAATCCCTCCATACACGTATGGAGGATAGCTTCAGTGCCCTCCAGCTACAGCTAGAGGAAAATATCTCCAAAATGGTGGCAAAAAGCAAGTGGTCGGCCGACCACCACAAGTGGTCTCCCAAGAAAACAAGTGGTCGACCAAGGTGGGAGATGATTAGCACACTGAAAACAAGCCAGGGGTGGGGTGGTCGACCAGAAAAGATGGCTCAAAGACCTAGGAGACCAGTTGTCAGATCAAAAAATTGGCTGGCAGGAAGAAAAGTGATTTCCAAGGAAACGAATTGGTCTCCCACCCTTGTACCACCTTCCGAACAAGGAAAAGAAGGTTTGCACCAAAAACAAACCAAAATGGGTGCAAGACGAAAGTTTGGGAGGCAAAGCGCGCAGCCGGGAGCCTCGAAAACTAGCTGACAAGCACTAAAAGTGATTTACGACCACAAAAGTGGTCTCCCAAACCACAGCGGCCCTCTAGGCCAAGGAAAAAAGGTGTGGTTCAAAAATTACGCCAAATGGAGAACGTTAAGTGGTCCCGAGACAAGGCACGCGGCCGAAGGCTCTGAAAACCGGAAACTAGTCTCCAAACGGGAAAAGTGGTCTACGACCACAAAGAGATGGTCAATAAGACCTCTCCCTCCCTCAGGGAAGAGAAACAAGGCCTGGTCCGCAAACCAAGCTGAAGCACAAAGAGTTAAGAGGACCGGGGAGAAGGCACTCGGCCAAAACTTCGGAAACTCGAAACGAGCACAACATGCACTATCACTGAGCCCTCAATCGATGACGTCTGAGTCTTAAGGTCAGTCAAAAATGGGGTGTCTACAAGTGGTCGGCTAGGAACTCCCCTACCGCTCTCCCTTTCACTAACTTGCGCGTCATATACTTCAGATCAAATTCGAAAAGCAGAAGCAACCAACGAGCTAGCTTACCCGTAAGTGCTGGTTTCTCGAAGAGATAGTTGATGGGATCTAATCTTGAAACCAATATTACAGAGTGAGCTAACAGGTAGTGCCTTAACTTCTTGGTAGCCCATACCAAGGCCAGACAAACCTTTTCCAGCGGCGTGTAGCGAGTCTCGTAATCTAGCATTTTCTTGCTCAGGTAATAGATAGCCTTCTCCACTTTGTCCTCAGACTCCTATGCAAGCATGCAGCCTATTGTTGTTTCGGTCACTGATAGGTACAGAATCAACGGTTTCCCCAGCTCAGGCGGTGACAACACAGGTGGGTTCTGTAAATATTGCTTGATCTGCTCGAAAGAAACTTGGCATCGTTGTCCCATTGGAACTTCTTTCCTTTCTTCAGCAGACCAAACAATGGTTCACAAGTTAAGATTAATTTTGCAATAAACCGTCTTATGAATTGCACTTTATCCAGAAAGCCTCGCACCTCCTTTTCAGTTCTCGGTGGTGGCATTTCTAAGATGGCCTTGATTTTGGAAGGATCGACCTCGATACCCCTTTGTGTGACCAAGAACCCTAGCATTTTCCCTACTATAACACCAAATGTACATTTCTGAGGATTCAGCCGCAATCGATACTCTTTGATCCGTTAGAAGAATTTCTGCAAGGCGGTGTAGTGGCCCTCTCTTTCCTTGGACTTGACAATCATGTCATCCACATACACCTCAACCTCTTTATGGATCATATCGTGCAAGATTGTGGTTGTAGCCCGTTAATACGTAGCCCCAACGTTCTTCAGCCCAAACGACATCACCCTATAACAATAGGTCCTCCATGGGGTGGTGAAAGCAGTCTTCTCCCTGTCTTTGGGTGCCATCAAAATCTGATTGTAACCAGAAAACCCATCCATGAACGAGAGCAGCGCATGCCCAGCAGTGAAGTCCACTAATTCGTCGATATGCGGCAGAGGAAAGTCGTTCTTCGGACTGGCTTTGTTGAAATCCCTAAAGTCCACACGTACCTGAATTCTGCCAACCTTCTTCGGCACTGGAACTATATTGGCCAACCAAGTTGGGTACTCAGATACTAATAGGAACCCTGCGTCGATCTGCTTGGTGACCTCTTCTTTGATCTTCAGAGCCTAGTCCGGGCGGATTCTTCGGAGCTTCTGCTTAACAGGTCGGGCCTCTGGGTCAAGAGGGATCCAGTGCTGTACAATCTCAGGATCGATTCTAGGCACGTCTTCATAGGAGTACGCGAAAACATCTTTGAAATCTTTTGATAAAGTGACTAAGTGCTCGCGCTCCTCTGAAGACAACGTGGACTCGATCTGGACCAGCCGTGGGTCCTTCTCAGTACCAACATTAATTATGGTGATTTCATCAACTAAAGGTTTTACAAACCTCTCCTGCTCTTGATCAATCAAACGTTGTAAAACCAGAGGAATTTCTTCCTCGTCATTTTCATCAAAATTTTGAAAGTCTTGATTAATACAATAAATTAAAGGCACAAAAAAGTACTCGGAAGCCACAGCCGTACCATTCTCATTAATAACATCCAGTCCACCAGATTCCTCTGTTACAGCAGACTCAACGAAAAAAGAAAAAGACGACCTGGACAGGACAGTGGCATCCGGGTTATCAACCCCAAGAATACCGAACTCAGACTCAAACGAGCTAGAACCTAATTCCGACTCCACATACTCAGTGGAATCAGATTCCGGCTCACTACCTGACCCGATGCTGCTTGATAAAAAGCCCTCCTCATATTACCAAACGAGGGAGGGTGCGATAGATGCATCAAGAATGCTTGAAGATGGACCCACAGCCGCTTCATCCCTGATCATGGAAACTGAGAAGTTATCCCCCAAGCACTCTGGTACGATCTGAGGATCTGAGAGTAGACAAGCCAGTACTACCCCCATCTCAATTTATGTGCTCTTGAAATCCTCCTCCTTGCACTGCTCAGCCTCAGCTGGTGGGTCTGTCTGCTCTTCAGCAACTTCATCCCCGGACAATTGTAAGTCAAAGAAAATCTCAAATCCCGGCAAGTGCCGCCTCTCTGTATTTGGCCATGGCTCCGGAAAGCCACAGAAAGGGAAGTCTTCCCCCTCCCGGACAAAGCGTCCGTTCAGGGTCCCCTGGATAGGTCGGTGCATCAACTCGTAATGCTTCTCGACTTGCTTCGCCTTGGCTCTTCCGGCCATCTCTCTTCCTTTTCTCACCCAATCCTCCTTGGTAGGCAGATAACCTAAACCAAAGGTATGCGGGTTATGCGGTACTTCGGCCGATGCTGCAATGCCTTTCCAGCCACTTCGCCCCAATCTCATCTTGGGGATGTGCTGAAGCTTGTTCATAAGGTAGACAGATTGTGCGCTGACGTATAGCCCCTCCTCAACAAGTAGAATATTCTGTACAACCTGGGCCTCAACTAGAGTAAATCCTGACAAGAATACATCCTCCGTGCTATGCTCAATCTCCAAAACTGGCGTAGAAACCTCTGGCGGCGGATGTATTGAAGAATTCTCAAAAACGATGGCCACCCCCTTCCTGTGGGGGTACTTCAGCATTTGGTGTAGGGTGGAAGAGACAGCCTTTACCTGGTGCAGCCACAGTTGCCCTAGGAGTAGATTGAAGGTTGCAGGCACATCCAAGACATGAAAATCAAAGTCCTGTTGCCCTGGACCAACCTGAGTCTGAATCTGTACAATCCCCATCACCTGGGCAGTAGGCACAAAATCTGCAGGCTTCAACCCGATAGCATATGTCGTTCGTGACGGACACACATTGATAGCAGATCCTGTGTCAACAAGGACTGTTGGTATCAATTTCTCTCTACACTTGACAGAGATATAGAGTAGTTTGTTATGATCTGAGCCCTCAGGTGGCAGTTCCTTGTCAATGAAGGTCAAGGTCGGGGAAGCTCTTCCCGGGAAAACTAGCCCTACCAACTGCTCAGGAGTTGTATCGATTGAAAGTTTAGCCTTGTCCATGGCAGAAAGAACGGCTTGTTTGTGAACCCTTGAGGCCATAAGCAGTCCCCAAATGGAGATGTCTGCTTGGATTTTCTTAAGCTGCTTCAGTACAGCCTCCTCCTCGAGCAGTTTTTCTTTCTGCCTCTCTGCTTCTTTGTCCTTCCTGGACGCCTTCGGCTGGTCCAAGTGTTGGGGCTTGAAATACAGCCCATTTCTGGTCATATGGTCAACCTCCTCAACATACCAGGTGTTATCTAGTTGGTTTTACCCCCAATCTTCATCAGTGTGGGCAAGACGTAAGTCGTCGTCGTCTTCCCACCACATCCCGTCGGCAACTGACAGACAGCTGTCCGGTTCCGTTACAACTGTTTCTATGCTCACAGCACATTCCGTCCCACAGGGGCTTTGGCCTTCCCAGCCCTCTCAAGATCCTCGGTCTTTTCCTGCTCCAACCGCTTCAGTGCAGCCTCCCGTTCAGCGTCTATTGTACTCAAACTGCCCGGATCTCGAGCAAAATTCTTAGCATCGGTGCTCTCCGGCAATGCTTCCTGATTCTTGGCCATTGTGGCCACTGCTGATATCCCAGCTTCTGATTGCCCCCGTTCTGGCTGAGGTGCCTCAACAACGTCTGGCTCGTCACTGAGCCACCCCATATTTTCTGCCGATCCATCCAAGTCGAACCAGTTGTTGTTCACATCCCTTGAGTCCTGCTCTTCAAAGAACTATAGATTTCCAATGTCCTCTTCCAGCTCTGCTAGGTCATCTAACCCCCGATCAGGTCCATTCTCCCGAACCACACTGATTTCTGCCCCAACTGGCAAATCTACTCTCGACTTAGCCTGATCTGTTGATGTGATATAACCGGTCGGGTTGTACGCAAAGCTCCTAGACCCCTCAGGTTCTGAATCAACATTCACATCTGCCCCCAAAGTCATCCCATTTTTGTCTTCGACAGTCACCACCACCGGTTCGGGTTGGGTTAGGGAGGTGCTCAACATGCACAAGTCTGTGCTATCTGGGATGAACACCTCAAGCTTGGGTAGGTGGGAGGGTGTGATATATATGCTCGGGTCATATGAAATGGTCGTGGTTTGAATCAGGTTGATGTGCTTGGGAGGTGGAGCTTGGTTATGTGGTGGGAGTGGGTTGGTGGTGACATTTGGCTTTTGTGGTGGCGCAATTACCTTATTGTCAGTGAGATCCTGGACCTCATGACGCAGCCTGAAGCACGGGTCGGTGTCGTGACCGTGCTGTTGATGGAAGGCACAGTATTTAGTCGAGTCATGCTTTGGAGGGAGAGGATCGGGTAGAGGCTGTTGTTCTAACAGTTTTAGATGTCCTTTTTTGAGTAAGACTCCCAGAGCTTTGGACAAAGGCACATACAGCAGAGTGAAAACCCTCTTGCCTCGGGGTGGATAATTCGGAGTTTGGGGGTTTGAAGTGGAAGTACCAGCAAAAGGATTGGCTGTTTTTGTAGTGGTGGTAGTGACCATGCCCACATCGAAAGTTCTGGCAACTGCGGCACTACTCGTGCCGGCATTCGAACCGCGGGTAAATGCCCTCTTGGGTTACTCTCTCTCGTGGTTAATTAGACCCTGCTTCATAGTGTCCTCAATCTGTACCCTAATCTCGTGTAAATCCGCAAAGGTGGGAAGGGGTAAGACGATCATTTTTTGCATTAGCTTGGGTTGGGGGTTACGCATAACCATCCGTATATGATCTTTGTCGACCAGCCTAATGGTCATCATAGAAGCTTTGGCCCTCCAATGGGTTACAAAGTCTGAGAAGCCCTCTTTCGGCTCCTGTCTGGTTGTCTCGAGATCACGAGTTGTGATCTCGATCTATGTGTTGTAGGAGTATTGAGCTATAAAAACCTCAGCCATCTCCTCCCAGCTTCTCGTGACAGAGTCCTCTAGCTTTGCGTACCAAATAGCCGCAACCCCCGACAGGGTTCGACTGAAGAGGGAAAGCTTTTGTAATCTGGAGAGGCCGAGAACAATCACAGATGTACTATGGGGTCCCTAGAACCGTCAAAACGGTCTATATGTGGCATCTTGAACCGGTCTGGCAAAGTCACCGCCGAATCGGTGTATCCATCCTCTATGTCCGGAATGGAATTAACGCCTTGAGCTTTTTTGAGCAGCTTTTCTAACTTGCTCTCTTTCAGCACTATTGGATCCGCCTCAAATTCAAACGGTGTATCCACTAGGTTAGCCGGTGCTTTGGACAGTTGAGGTAGGATTGGGGGTGGAACTGGCCCCGTTGGGACGTCCGTATTCTCCTGGATGTTTGCAGTTTCCCCGAGTGTTGAAATTCTAGGTGGGGGCGGGGGTGGATGCGAAGTAGATGTTCCGGCTTGTTGTGGTTGCTACTGTTGCTGGAGTCTGGCAATTAGCTCTGTCTATTGAGCTACAATCTCTGTCTGACGTGCGGCAACCTCTGCCTGGAGGGCAGCATCCCGCTGCATGGCTTGCATGGTCTCTTGGAGCTAACGCATCATGTCCTGCATACTTGCCATAAGGTGTTGATCTGACTGAACAACAGGTATATCTCTCTCTGCGGTAGAAACGGAAACCTCAGCCCGACTACTCACTGGTGGGGTGGATAAGGATCGCTGATTTGGTAACCGCTGTATTGATGAACTGCACCTAACTGACCTCCGTCTAGTAACCAGGGGTAATGCATAGAACACTGCTTGTCCGTTAACTAGATCCTCAGATTGATGAAGTCTTCGACCTCTGGTCCAGAGTGCTCGGGGGATATCTGCCTTTTCGGAAGCAATTGTGCTAAACTACCCTTGCAAAAAGATAAATAAAGCATAATAAGGAAACAAATAACCAGAAAAACGGACAACATTTCAGCTTAAAATAAACACAACACACAGTTGATAATCACAAGCTGAAAGGACTGTTCTCAAACACTGATTGTTGCCCCCAAATCACTGCCTCAAATCTGATACCCTCAGGTAAACTGATTCCCCCAAATACTGATGCCTGCAGGCCTGATACCCAAACTTGCAAACTGATACATACAACCTGTAGAGACACACTTTGACAGCACATATCAAGCAAGTAAGAGACAAAACACCCCTATGGAGGGGTAGGGTTTCCATATCCTATCTTGTCAGGAGCTAGGATTTCACTACGCACGTAGCGGTTCCAAACAACCTACAATCGAGTAAGCAACCTGTCCTAGTTTGGAATGGTCACTATAGTTTCCGATATGCAACTGGGTCGATTAGTCAAAAAGGGTGCCTAGATAATAACTGAGGTTTGTGTTCCCATCGTGGCAAAGCCCGTAACTGGTCAGCCTTATGGCAGGCTTTTCCAAGCAAGCCGTTTAGGAATAGCAGATGGCAAACACTGTGACTTAAGCGCACCAATGCAAATGCAATGCAAAGAAACACATAAGTGTAGACAAAACAACATATCATGAGTTCGAGTC
The DNA here is from genome assembly GCF_055761805.1 of Camellia sinensis. Taxonomy (NCBI): domain Eukaryota; kingdom Viridiplantae; phylum Streptophyta; class Magnoliopsida; order Ericales; family Theaceae; genus Camellia; species Camellia sinensis. The sequence continues at coordinate 172,239,600 of NC_138962.1, read as the reverse complement.
AAGTTCTCTAAGTCCCCAGCGGAGTCGCTCGAAATTGTAAACCGCCCGAACTCCGCTCCTTGCGCGAGGGCGCGAATTATAGTTCTAGCTACTACAGTTCAGACTCTTGTCACAGTTCTGAATCTAATCTCACAAAGTGCAATGTACGACTGATAAATCACCAAAGAGTCCAAATCTGGCAAATCGTTTTGGAAAATCAATTTTAATCAAAAAGCGCCAAACATGGACTGCTTTGCCAGATTTCAGAGTCGCCGCCTAAATATTTTATTTTGGAAAATGTAGGGAACCCTAACTCATGCCAAAGGCCACGTGTCCTTCATTACAAAAGTTGCCTCGGCTTGGGAACTTGGGTACGAGGGGGGAAGGCCATGAAATTAGCACCCCCCGCTCGCATGATCAAAGATCGGCCTCTACTAAGCATGATATGTTTTTGAAAACACGTGTTCTTGTCCGGTTTATTAGCTAACATTACTATGTGATGCGCACAACATACAAGTATAGACTCAATCACTCAAGTTGGAACAAAACATCTCATGTTTGCTTTTCAAAAATGGTTTGATGTTGCTACTCACAAGTAGGCTAAGACGCAGATTTGCCACCCTCATGTGGGCTTAAGAAAACATGATTTTGCCACTCTCAAGTGGGCTTAAAACGTACATTTTGACAAATTGTTCCAATTCAAGCAATGAAGCCTTCATCCACAGGCATTCATGCAGTCAAACACATAAGCACATAGCCTCATGGTAAGCATGCTATCATGACAGTCACTTAAACACATGCAAGGACGCTAAAGCATAAACACTCATCGAGTACTCCGAGCCAAAACAGAAACTAGTTAGAAATCATGCATGATCCTAGCTATGTTAAGATGCCTAATGCAACACATGCAAAAATACAACTAAGTAGGCTCGACTATTGTAAGATGGCATACGAATGCAACACTCGATAACATGCTTTGAAACACGTATTCAAGTAAGTATTGAAATTCAATGTAGTTTGAATGATGCGCCGAGCACAGTGCATGCAAGACAGGTGAATGACGCACGCATGCAAACATAAGGATGCTTATTGAAATATGTCTTAAAACTAACCATCAATAGATGATAAGTAAAAGGGAGAAAGAAATGGGGTTTGGAAGACATGCATCACACACACGCACACTTATTACAAAATTGCCCTCTCGACGGAGGGTCCGAATGAAATGAAAGCTAACTAGCCACGCTAATTAAGCTAACTATTACAAATTAACTAATTAGCTATTCTACCTAATTAATTAATACAACACAAATGAATTTGAACAGCTAGCTAATATAAGCTAATTAAATACAAACCAAATTAATTAATTAAACGCTTAAGTAATTACTTACAAAAGAACTAAGCTAATGAGCTAGTTTAACTAAGTAATTTAAAAAAATAGCCTCGGGAAGCGAGGGGATATGCATTCTCTGTCAGCTTCGCTCGAAAATCCACTACTATGCCTCATAATGCCTCTGTTTGCACTCTTTTGGACTTCTGAAAATTGTGCCAACTTCCAAGATGCTTCTGACCCACCTTAGGAACATGCTGAGGGATGGTCGGCCCAGAGGGATGGCCATCGGCCAAAGTTGATGGGCATCAGCCACTTCTGATAGCCGATCGGCAGTCTTGGTGGCCGGTCGGCCACTACTTCCTGCAATTTCTTCTTTTGCTGCAACAGAGCACAAATAGAAGCATGGCAGTGTATTTGTAAGGAAATGTGTGTGCAACCACACTCCTTATCATATCTCAAGCTCAAAGGAGTGTAGTGCTCGGCTCTCGAGCCATCAATCATGCATATCAATGCATGATGGCCAAAGAGTCAAGCTTGCACAATGTTGATGAATGCACAAACAACACATAAGGGCCTTAACCTCTATCATGATCGATCAAGAGGGTCGGTGACCAAGAAACGCAACATGTTTCATCACTTCAAGTACGAAACGTGCCACATTCCTTGTGTTTGGATCAACGCTCGATCCAAACACAATGCAACATATACAATATGACCATTCTATCAATGCTAATGGCGTGCACAAGATTCTATCATGTGAACAATGCATGCATGGCATGTTTGAAGGTTAAAGCATCAAAGCAAGTAAAGTGCATCATACAAGAGGCATGCAATACAATGCTCAATGGACTAAACCAACCCTAAACAGTCCTCATGCATGCCAAAATAATGGCCAAAATGCTCTGAAATGCTAGCATTGAAAGCAATAAAATGCATGCTCATGCATTGGCCCATGAATAGGGCATAAAGGTGCAACTCTTAAAAGCACTTAAAGAGTGAAAAACATGGAAGTGTGATAACATTATATGCTCTGAAATATCATTCCAAATGATGCCAAAACATGCACATATGACAAATGAGGCATGCTAGGAGGCTCAAAGCTTAAGGTTAGCAAAGGTACTTGCACCATAGCCATATCAAGAAAGCCCCAAAGGGCCAAGGTGACTCAAAAAAGTGGTCAAAACAAAGCCAAAAACATGCTTGAACATAGCCAACACATTCTAGAATTAGAGGCGTGAGGCATGGAGCATGCAAGGCTAATGAGGAGGATTACACTACACATGTAAGAAGCAAATGAGGGATGCTGTAACCAACCAAAAACAGAGTTATATCATCGAAAAATAAGACCCAAAACACATTAAAATGGTAGCCCAAAAGCTTAGGCAAGATGGCATACATGTTGGCTCATGTTTAAGGGATAAATCATAACTCTCCAAAAGCATTGAAAGAGTGAAACATGAGAGAGTATGACCACACTTCATACACTAAAATCATGGTAGAAAAGAGGCCAAAGCATGCAAACAACTCAAGTAAGCCATGCTAGAGACTATGAAACTCAAAGCTAGTGACCAATATTGCACTACGGCTATACAAAGCAAAGCATGCATGACCAAAACAACTTAAAACAGAGCTTAAGCATGGCAAAACATGAGTAAAAGCTTCCTAGAGTGGAGCCAAAAGCATGCTAAAATGATGGTCCAAAGCATGATGCATGTTAAGGCTATAGGGAGGATTGCACTACAAGTACATGAAGCATGCAACAAGTGATCAAACCAACCTAAAACAGAGTTATAACGTGTTAGAAAAGTCACAAAAACATGCTAAGATAGAGCCAAAGCATGGTAAAAAGAAATGTTACTTTGCAAAGCTTCAAGTAGGATTATACTACAAGTACAAGAAGCATGCAAGAGGTGACCAAGACAGCCAAAAATAGAGTCATGCCTGGTCTTAAAAATCAAAAAAAAGTGCTTAAACAAAGCCTTAAGAAGATAGAAAGACATGCTCTTTTGGTGAGCCACCAAGACAAGCAAACAAGAGAAGAGGAGGGGGGACAACCCCCTCCTATTTGAGGCCTCAAAACACACTTTTCACCAATAAATTCCTCTAGAATTCAGTGGTTAAAAGGCCAAGAGAAGGTGATCTCAAAGGCCCAAAGAGGTGGCACAAAACAAAGCATAACAAGCCACGAAAGGGAGTAGACCACCCCTAACTCAAACCAAGCCTCAAACAACCATTTTTAATACTTAAAAAAGAAGCTTTTTGTAGTTGAAAGTTAAGCCAAAAGTAGCATGCAAAGGTGGCTAAATACTTAAGCAAAAACAAAGCTTAAAAGAAGATATGGCACTCACCCTTGAAACACAACAATAACAGCAAGTTTAGAGGCAAAAACCAAGCTAAAACCACTCAAATGCAACCTCCAAGAACCTCAGCTCAAGAGTGAAGGTGTTTCACGAGGTGCTTTAGTGCAAAAGTGTGAAGAAAAAAACACTTTAAGGCACAAACAAGTGCAAATATAGAGAGCGAGAGAGGGAGAAATATAGAGAGGGAGGGATATGTTTTGTATCTGCAAATTTTTTAACCTCTGGAAAAGGAGAGGGACCTCCCCTCTTATAGAAATCCAAGTCTCAAGCTTGTTGGACAAGCTAGAGGCTTGTATCAATCCCTCCATACACGTGTATGGAGGATGCAATCTATGCTCACCAGCTGGCACAGCTGGCAATAAAAATATCTGTAAAAGCAAGAAAGAGGGGCTCAGCCAAAAAGTATGGCCAACCGGCCATTAAAGGTGCCGACCGGCCATCAGTGTAGCCGACCGGCCACCACTGATGGCCGATGGAAAGAGGGCATGGCCAATGGATTGTAGGGATGGCCAGCAGGCCACCCTCTTCCCTCAGAAACAAAGTCACAAGCTCTTGGTCCACAAGCAAACACAAAATAGACAAGTTGAGAGGCTCCAAGGCAAGGCATACAGCTGAGACCTTTAGAAAGTCAAAACGAACACGAGCATAGATAATCATCGAGTGTTCAAATGATGACATCCAAGTCTTAAGGACGGTCAAAAATGGGGTGTCTATAGCAATGCATAACAACCACCCTTCCTTACTATCATGAAGCGAATTCAAGAAGGGAAGTAGAGACGCTTCAAGGTTCATCAAAATATCATGAATTGATGTAAGACAAGCCTTGACACAATAGACTCTGGTATAACGTCTAGCCGTAAAGATGCTTCAAGATTCAACAAAACATCATGAATTGGTGTAAGGCAAGCCTTGACAGAATAAACTCGGTATAACGTCCGACCGAATTCAATCAATCATATTGGTTCTTTATGTCGGTTGATTCATTTTAAACTAAATTTTATTATCCTCTTGTATATTACCTTTCCCTTTTTTTTAATCCGTTAAGTCCACGGTGATGTTTACATCCACTAAGTTCGCAACACAATAAAGGGAAACAAGTGTCGACTTAACTCAAGGAAATAAACCTTATTTTATTCTGGGAAATTACAAAGGAATAGTCAACTTCATTTACAAGCGGTAAGGGATTTCAAGTCAAACTCAAGATGCGCAACAAGGACTAGTCAAACTCAAAAGAGTGATAATGACTTAGAAAAACCCACAATGAGTGATAATGACTTGAAATACAAACATGATAATAAGTGATAATGGCACTTTCCTAGGTGATTTCCAACGGTCAATTAATCCCTTAAAAGTAAACACACTGATGATAAATTCTTCAGGAGAAATTAGAAAGAAAGAGTCAAACTCATTTACAAGCGATAAGGGATTTCAAGTCAAACTCAAGATGCGCAACAAGGACTAGTCAAACTCAAAAGAATGATAATGACTTAGAAAAACCCGAAGTGAGCAATAATGAGTTCAAATCCAAACTTGATAATAAGTGATAATGACACTTTCCTTGGTGATTTCCAAGGGTCAATTAATCCCTTAAACGTAGACACACTGGTGATAAAGAGAACTGAAAAATAAATTATTGTACTTTAGTATATGAAAGTTTTTTATGCCTTTGGTAGTGAACCTCTGAAGAAATTAAACCATTAAGCATGAGAAAGTTTTATGCCTTTGGTAGTGAACCTCCTAAGAGATTAAACCATTAAGCATGAGAAAAGTTTATTTCTTATACTTGAACCACAATCTTAATTTTTCACAACTTTTTAATCAAAATAATCAAAGAATGGAGGGAGGTTGCAGAGTTGATTATGCAAAGTTGATTAATTTGTTAATATAACACAAACGTAATATTTAAAACAAAATTATTGAAATAAATTAAACAAGCCCCTCAATAGCATAAAATAGTGCTGAAATTAAGCTATAGAAGGTGCACAATCATAAAGAGATTAAAGCTAGTAAACAAGTATGAGGAAGAGTGGCTAACCCCCCCTCCCTCCAAAAATTTTACAACTTCAAATCACATAGTTTAGATGTTGAAAAATAGCCCCAAAGCAGTCCCAAATCAGCCCCAAAAGAGTGGCAAAAGTTGACAAAAACAAGTGGGAAACAAAAGGATTTAAGCTAGGAGTAAGGTTCAAGCAAAGGGGGATTAACCCTTCCACCTTTGGGTAGCTTTTAATCACAAGTTTTAGCCCTCAAAACAGTCCAAAAATAATACAAAAACACAAGAAAAAGATGAACAAAGATTGAAATAAAAGCAAGAAAGCTTTACGTCTTGTAGAGAATGTGTTCTTGTTGTGAACCAAACTTGATTCCAAAGCACCCTCAAGTTTGAGTTATGATTTTCAATCCTCAAATCAAGTTCCAAGTTCAAGCTCTTGCATAGTATGTATGGATGATATGAGAGCTTCAAGCCTTATGGAAGAACAAGAAGGATGATAGTTTTGATATTTTCTAACTCTTGATATCTCTAACTCACTCTTGATATTTCTAACACACTTAATATTGATTTGATCTCTCTAACCAAATTCTATATATTTTTTTCAACCTCCTTACAACAATCTGAACCCTGCTACTTATAGGCCTCGAGCAGGTTTGATCAAAATATCTGCAAAATTAGGCAGCTAGCAGAACATTGTTGAAACTGCCTGAAAAGTCAAAAGGTCCAGCCGGACCTTGGTGTTTCTGGCCAGATGTCACTGAGGTCCAGCCAAACTTCAATGTATTTCCACTATTTCTTACTTTCAGGTTCAATACAGGTTAGTACACAGTGCAATACTGAAATTCTGGGGTAGAAATATAATGGGCATGGCAGGTTGGAATTGTTTAGAGCTCGAACTCAGATTCTTTTATTGAGAATTCAAACCACCGACTCAATGTAATCGTCATCATCGAGTGCTCAGAATAAAGCGCCTAGGTCTTACGAGTGGTCAAAATTGGGGTGTCTATAGTTGCCCCTCTTTAACAGAGCTCAAAATCATTTCACGATGTGAATGAATGTCACAGCCCGAAGACGACCCAAGTGTTTTGCTGAGATAAAGACTCCCCTCTCGCGAACCCGAGAGAGAGAGAGAGAGAGAGAGAGAGAGAGAGAGAGTTGACAAGAGTTGTGTGTTTTTTTCTTTTTTTGTGCTCAGATCATGTCCTCCCCCTTGCCCCCAACGAGAGATGAGATATATTTGCTTTATTCTTATCTCCAAAATAATGTTGTCTGTTATCTCCCCCATGTGTGTGTCTTTTTTGTTTTTTTATTCTCCCCATTCCCTCCAAAATAATGATTCTCCACCACCCTAAACATAATCATCCAGGTGACCCCCTCTCTATCTTCTATCATCATGTCTCCCACCCCGAAACCCATTATCCTCATTTGACCATCTCTTTTTTTTTTTTTTCTTTTTTTAATCTATCATCTTTTTGTCAATACCTAAACATAGGCAACTTGCAACCAGGGAGGTTGGCACCGCCTCTCTTTTTTATTTATTATTTTTTATTTTCTTTTTCTCCTTTTTTTATTATTTTCTATTTTCTAAAATATCTAAAACATATTATTTATACCAATTTTTATAAAAACATCTAAAAATATGTACAACACATAAAGTTATATAAAATTATAAAATACTACAAATTAATAAAATACAAAAACAAGATTTTAGTGATATAAACTAATTTGGCCAAAATGGGTGAGGTTTGGGATTCAAGATTCAGTCTGATTTTTTCACTGAGAAATTCATAAAATAGCATATTCCAATTTTCATCAGCGGGTGTTCAAAGAAAGCGCCCAAGTATTAGGGTCGGTCAAAATTGGGTGTCTACAGTTGCCCCTTTTTGACAAAGCTAGAAGTCATGAAGTGACATGAGTGAATGTCAAAGCCCAAAGACAACCCATTTTGACAAGGCCGTAAAACTTGGGCAAATAAACAAAATGCAGATGCAGTTGGTTGAACCCGATGGTTGCCTACGTATCCCTTTGCAATGAATCAAACCAGCATAGTTCAGGGGTAGGATGTAAAATGATACACAATGCAATGAAACAATGCAAATGGTATGCAATGTATGTAATCTAAGCCACGAGCAGTAAAAAACACATGAATATCATAGAGGAATGGGGATGCAAATCAAACTATGTTTTATATAGAAAAGAAGTGGTGGCACGAGCCAAATGAGGCTTAACACAAGCTAAGTGCCTAAATCCTGAATACTGGCCTTAGTGCAGTATGGATGCTTACGCATAACAGAACCATGTTTTAACATGAAAGGGGGTGGGAGCACATGCAAAACTATGTGTTTCGTAGAAAGAGAAAGGGTAAAAGTAATTGGGTTGGATGATATAAGTGAGGAATGATTTGCTCAGGAAAGGTAATGCTCCTAAATGCTGAATGCAACAAAAACAAAGTACGAATGAAGTGAATAACGTGTAGGTCGAACCACATTTTACCTAGAAAAGGCACAGACACAAACCAAACCACGTCTAACACAACAAAGGTGCCGACACCCTTAATACTGGCTTTAGCGCAGCATGAGTACTTACACATGACAGAACCATGTTTCAACGAAGGAAATGTATGAGCACATGCCAAACTAAGCTGAACATGAAAAAGGATGCTGGCGATAAAATAGATAATGATGAAATGGGTAATGTAGTAGATGCATGCGATAGATGTTATATGCAATGCTATAAAGGTAATAATGTGATGCAATAGATAATAACTATGATGCAGTAGTTGGGAAGTGAAAGTACCTTACAGGGGCAATTAGTGATGACTCACCTTACGCTGCTGGGGAATTTTCTTTTCTTCTTGGTTACGCTTCCAAACTATAGGTATTACTCTTTTTCCTTTTCTTTTTTTATGCTACGTTTACAATTTTCCCTATTCTCCAACAGGATGATAGACTAGGTTAGTTCAGTATCCAAAATTGAGGTGCATACAAGCTACCTCAACCTATGGGGCTGCCATATAGATTTCAAGCCGGGGATACACCCCTAGGTATTTAAACCAGACTTTAGTCTCAGAAATCCCGAATCTTTGCGTTCTAGGCGTCGCCATTCGAACTCTAGTTTTTTTTATCGTGTCAGTTGATCTCCTAGGAACTCATTACAAACACAGTCAGGTGGTTATACCAGACCACCAGAAGTCATTCGGGCACGACAAACACCAAAAGAATTGCACCTTCCTAGGATTTAAGGTCTCCTAGACCCGGGGAGTGCACAAGATAGTACGATGGAATTGAAATTGCACAAGACAGTGCGATGCGCAAAATAGTGCGATTGATTTAAGGTGCACGGTACAGTGCAATGAGCAAAATAGTGCGATGGATTGAGATGCATAAAACAGTGCGATGCGTAAAATAGTGCAATGGATTGAGATTGTGCGGTACACGCTTGAAGTGAAATTAGTGTGCGATAGATGCACAGAATGAAATGAGGAAAGATGGTGTGAACACTAGGCGCACCCTGCTGTTTTTAACTGATTTGTAGTCCTAACGCGTCGCACGCGAAAGGAGAAGGGGTGGTGTGAACAGACAGGCGTACCTGCTATTTTTTTAACCGATTAGGTGGTGTGAATAGACATTCACACCTGCTATTTTTAACCGATTGGATGGTGTGAACAAATAGACGCACCTGTTTTTTTTTTAACCGATTGGGTGGTGTGAACATACAGGTGCATCTATTTTTTTTTTTTTTAACCGATTGGGTGGTGTGAACAAACAGGCACACTTGCTGTTTTTAAACCGATTGGTTGGTGTGAACAAATAGGCGCACCTGCCCCCCCTTTTTTTTTTTTTTTAACCGATTGGGTGGTGTGAACAAGCAAGCACACCTGCTTTCTTTTTTATTTTTATTTTTCTGGGCTTTTTTTTTTTTTTTTTGTCTCTATAATCGGGGATGTCATCCTTTGAATTTATATAATCAGTTTCCCTTTTTTTTCGCCCATGAATGGCATGACTGGCATATCACTTTGAGCTTCAAAACAATTTTATTTGAATATGGGGAATAATTGAATTGTGAACTTTGAACTGGACATTGATTCCATACTGACCTGAATAAAAAAAAATGACTTAACAAAAAAAACGAAACAATGCAATCCAAACACACTTATATACTCTGACTGGTATTAATAGAACGTAAAAAAACATGACTCTTGAACATAACCATTGAGCCTAAGCGATTCTACAGTTTGTCCTGATGGGTTGAAATTGAAACTGAGGGGTCGACCGAAAAGTTTGCCGATGAACTCATGATCTAGCCAAAGAGTTGGCCAATGAACTCAGGACTCAAGCGGTGGAGAAGTTAGAATCTCTGACTCAACTATGCCCCTAATTCATTGCGTTGATTTTTTTTTCTCTTGATTTTTTTTGTAACAATGTTTTGATCAACATGAGAGTTAGATTAGCATACTTATTTCATTTTCTATTTTGAAATCATGTAATCTAAGCTATGAGTATTGAAAATTTTCCTTTTTTTGAATCCAAGAATGGTCCAAGTTTTGCAAAAATTGAATAATTTTTGAGAAAATCAGTCAATTTCAATCAAAATAATCAAAACCTATTTTTGCAAATGGCCACTGCTCAACCAACATGGAATCAATCATTGAGGTGCATAGCACCAAGCCAGATAATTCATGGTGATAATCGAACCGAGCCGATCAGAACCAAATAAAGCCGAGCAACTGAACCAAGCCGATCCGATCCGAATGAAGTCGAACAGAACTAGACCAAATTGAACTGAACCGAATTGAGCCAAGTTTAATCGAACCAACTGAATTGAGCAAAACAAAGATACACCAATCAAACACAGATAGGACAACCAAATCGACTAAAGATACACCAATCAAACATGGACAAAATGAATGAGTTGAAAAACTATTAGGGCCAAACTTCAAGAAGAAGCTGCCTACGTATCCCAAAGATAGGAATCAGGCCTACGTAGTTCCGGCTAAGGTTCACTCGGGTATTGACACTCTCTTTTTGTGCTCTAACTTTTGCCAAAGTCGCCCTTTCTGGTTTTCAGCCTTGCGAGCTTTTCATTTTCATTTTTTTTTATTTTTTATTTTCATTTTTTTTTCTTTCTGCTCTAACTTTTGCCTGGGTCACCCTTCCGGGTTTTTCGGCCCAGCGAGCCTCTCAAGGGTTACTTTCACTTTAGTTTGTCCATGTTGATTGGGTGTGAGATCTCTAGGCCATCTATAACAACAACTGCTACACTTGACCAGTAGATATGATGATGAAGGAACTAGGCTAATTGGGTCTGAATTTGTCCCTAGTGTTGCCCCTTGTGTAGTGGATAGGAACTCGACTATCCTCTAATAATAAAACTCAGTCTCTCATATTTCGAGATTTGACTTCTTTTCTAGTCTTCATTAGCTTGAGAAATAATCCAGTTTTAAATCTTTGATCATATCCAACCTTATTGCCCCTAGTTCAAGGGCTACTTGAAATCTAAATCACATCATTGCCCCTAGTTCAAGGGGCTAATTCCAATCTAAATCATATTCAACCTTATTGCCCCTAGTTCAAGGGCTGCCTCCATTTCGGCTATGCAAGCCACACACTTTTGCCCGTAGTTCAAGGGATGTTTCAAATCTAAATCATATTTGACCTTATTGCGCCTAATTCAAGGGTTGCCTCCATTTGAATCACATCATTACCCCTAGTTCGAGGGTTGTTTCCAATTTAAATCACATTATTGCCCCTAGTTCAAGGGCTGCCTCCATTTCGGCTATGCAAGCCTCACACTTTGGTTGATCATTGAATATTTTGAATCGCGATTTGAAAGATAAGGAGGTTGGACCTCAAGTGAAAAGGGATCTTATGCTGTATAATCTCAAGATCAATTCCAGGCATGTCTTCGTAGGACCACGTAAAAACAGTTTTTGAAATGTTTTCACAAAGTGACTAATCACTCGTACTCTTACGAAGACAAGATAGAACCAATTTGGACCAAGCCAGGATCCTTCTCAATACCCACATTAATAAAAATGATTTTATTCATTAAGGGTTTAGCACACCTCTTTTCCTCTCAGTTGATCAAAATTTGCAAATCCCGAGGAATTTCTTCCTCCTCATTTTTTTATCAGAGTTTTTTGAAAACAGTTTTGTAATTTTTGGTCAATGCAATGAATTAAAGGCACAGAGAAGTAGGCAAACTCTATGGCACTTTTATTTGAAAAGAAATTATGACTCAACAATGACAATAGACTCAAAAAAAAAAAGAAAGAAAAAAAGAAAAAAAAGAAATATGAGACAAAGAAGACCTAGACAGGACAAAAATGTCTAGGTTAGCACTCTCGAAGTCAACAAGCTCTGAATCACTAGAATGACTGGAGCGTGATCCTAACTTTACAAACTTGGTGGACTCAAACTTAGACTCAATACTCAATTCAGAACTCAGAATAAAATCATTCTCAAATTGCCAGTCAATGTGTGGGCCATCCATAATATTCAAAATAAAGCCCGTGCAATCAACAGGCGGTCATTCCCCAATTACAGAAACAAAACAGAACTTCCAATTATGCCCTCACTAAAAACACACTGAATCCCACAAACTAAAATGGCCAAACCACTGATTCAAATTTGAGAGCCCCTGCATAGATCCAATACATTGCGCATAACACATAGCAGGAAAGAGAACAAACACCCCTATGGAGGGTACGGTTATTCTGTCCTAACTTTTGAAATGATCTAGGGTTCACTATTCAAACAAGCAACTTCATAACATCCTACAAATGGTTGGCATCCTATCCTAAGTTGGAATAGTCACTATAGCTTCATTATATACAACTAGGTCGAATGGTTAAAAGGGTACCTCGGTAAGACTACCTAATATACCTCTCACACCTAACATCGAGAAGTGAAAGGAGGATCAAATGGTATGGCGGCAATCCAAATCCCAGGGTTGTGTTCCCAACATGGCAGAGCCCATGACCGGTCATCCTTTTGGCAAGCTTTGTAGGCAAACCTCCGGCAAACCGTCCAGGAATAGTAGATGGCAAACACAAGGACTTAAGCGCACCAATGCAAATGCAATGCAAAGAACATATAAATGTAAATAAAAATTCACATCATAAATTTCAAGTCAAGTTCTCTAAATCCCCAGCAGAGTCGCCAGAAACTGTAGCTCGGCTTTTCACGCTCCCTTTCGGAAGAATGAATAGCCCTTACAGTTCGGACTCTACTTGTGTTGGTTTTGAATCTGATTTCACAAGTGCAATGTGAAACGGTGGAAGGACAAAAAAATATCCAAATCCGACAATTTCTTTTGGAAAATCAATGTTTTGAATCAAATGCCAAATACAGACTGCTTTGCCAGATATCAAAGTCGCCACCTAAATATTTATTTTGGGGAATTTAGGAAACTCGTGACTCATGCCAAAGGCCATTAGTCTACCGTTACCATAGTGTCTTGGTTCGAGAACTTAGGTATGAGAAGGGAAGGTCAATAATGAGCACCCCACTCACCCGATCAAAGATTGGCCTCTACTAATCATGATGTGATTCTTATGTACAATATATGTTCTTATTCTGATTATTTAATAAATCCTCAAAATTTATAATGTGAAGCATACAAGGTATAGACTAGTTTGCTCAAATTGGAACAATTCAATTTCAAGTTTGTTTTCTGAAAATGGTTTTGAATTCGCCACCTCAAGTGGGCTGAAAGTTTGTGAATTTTCCACTACAAAGTGGGCTTAAAACGTACATTCATTGAATCATTCCAATTCAAACAACAAGCCTTCATCCACAGGCATTCAAACAGTTTATCATTTAAGCAATTAGCCTCATGGTAGGATGCTAAACATAATAAAAAAATTATGTACAAGCGGGATGCTAAAGCATAACAACTTACGTATTTACCGACGCCCCGCAAACAAGCTACAAAACAAAGTTAGAAAGTATGCATGATTCCAAACTATACAATATGACAAATGCAACACATGTGATATGCAATTACTAGGCTCGGCTACTAATATGACATGTGAAATGATTTGATAGCATGCGGTCTAAGCATGTATTCAAAGAAGTATTTAAACGACAATGTGAATGAGAATGATAAACCGAGTCCTAGTGTATGCAACACAAATGGATGCAAACATGAAGCATGCTAAATTAAACATGATGTCCCTAATCTAACCATCGTAAGCAATTAAATAAAAGGGAGAAAGATGTGGGGTTGGAAAACATACACATTATTACAACATTGCGCCCTCAAGCAGGAGAGTCCGAATGAACTAACTAGCTAAGCTAAACTACTTAACTAATTATTACAAAACTTGAATACATAAGCTAATTAATTATTACAACAAGTAAATAATGAATTATGCTAAGCTAATTAATTAAGTAATTATAATAATGAACTAAAATTCTAATTAACTAACTAATTAATTAATTACAGTTTCTAGCTAGTTATTACAACGTCATAACTAATTAATTATTCTAGCTAATTATTACAAATTGGAACTAACTAACTCATTAATTACACTAATTAATTGATTATAAAATTCTAATTAATTACAACATGAATATTGAATTCACTCCTGTATGAAATGGGCTCTCATTTTTGAATATCCAACAAATCCACATGGAAGAAACAGAGATTCAAAATTTCTTTTGTTTCCTTCCTCAAATTGAAAGTCATCTTCTTTTAAATTGTTGTAGTAATGGCTCCAAGTCAGACCACGAATCTCTAGCATCTCCCTAACTCCAATATTCACTTCATGAGACTCGTACGTTTTCACAAGAACCCCATGTTGCAATAAGACAGGCTGCATGTTGTTTGCATCACCACCACCTCCGACACGACCTTCAGGAATTCTCTCGACACTTAATATGTACCCATCATCTATTTTCACGTTGAACTCCTGGCATTTGTAACCATGTATTGCCACCACAGCAGCACACATACCAACCGGTGGTGTGATGACAATATTACTACTGTCGGTTAACCCGAAAGAATCGCGGCTCAAACCAAATACCTGATAAGGGTCAATGATGATAGTGAGAAAGCCGAGATCATATTTTTATATCGGCTATGGTGATAGCTATCATATTTTTCCCCGGAGGAATTCTCATAGCTACGACAATAGTGAAATTTGAAATTACAACCAGTTGTTTACTAACACAATATAAATATATATCATTTTATAACTATCTTCACTCTCCTTTCCTTTCTTCTTTTCAACTTGGACCAGCACCGGTAGCACCTACAGGACCTCCTCCAGCTAAGAGATAGAGGCGGGGCCTAGTGAGGGATAAAGGAGGGACTGATCGAGGGAGAGGCTGAGTGAGGCAGTGCTCATCTTCTGAGGAGTCCTTTGAGGGCGCTCCGACCTTTGAGGAGGAGGGAGAGGAGTTTGACGTATAGTCTAGGAGTGCCAGCGATGACAACGATGCACCTCCTGCGTAGCCGAGGAGGAGGAGAGCTAGAACAGACTATTGACGACGATGATGACTTTCTCTCTTTTTATTTTGATGAACGTTGAAGCATCTCTACTTCCCTTCTTGAATTCACTTCATGATAGAAGGGAAGGGTGGTTGTTATGCATTGCATTTATTGAACTTTGTCCTATCGTGTCCAAAATCATCTTGCAAATCAACTTGCTACCACAGATGGTTTGGGTACCGAGTTCGTTCCTCTCTTGAGCATTTTCTATGACAGAGAAGGATAGAAGAGACAAACATGGCTAGGAATACCCTATCTGCACTGTTTCACCTCAGGTACAAAAAATTGATTTCCACGAGAAAACAAAGTATTAAATTTATTTGGGGCTCAACTGAGTCGCGTTTTAGGTCGACAAGGCTCCAATCAATTGCAAAACAATACACTTTTGGTTAAAAGCAGTAACTAGGGGTGAAACAGAACAAGTCCCAGCAAGGCAGACAGAGTAATTCCTGAGGAGCACAAAGCAATCATTGCATATCATTATTGCCATAAATTAGACAGCCCTCCTTTTAGTTATTATTATTCATTCAGATTTGTAATAATTATTTATTCGGACACTTGCACATTCGAACCCTCCTTCATGAGGACAAATATGTAATAAGTTGTATATCAGAAACTGTAGCTCGGCTTTTCGTGCTCCCTTTCGGAAGAATGAATAGCCCTTATAGTTCGGACTCTACTTGTGTTGGTTCTGAATCTGATTTCACAAGTGCAATGTGAAACAGTGGAAGCACAAAAAGAGTCCAAATCCGGCATTTTTTTTTGGAAAATCGATGTTTTGAATCAAATGCCAAAAATGGACTGCTTTGCCTGATATCAAAGTCGCCACCTAAATATTTATTTTGGAGAATTTAGGAAACTCGTGACTCATGCCAAAGGCCATTAGTCTGCCGTTACCATAGTGTCTTGGTTCGGGAACTTAGGTATGAGAGGGAAAGGTCAATAATGAGCACCCTACTCACCCGATCAAAGATTGGCCTCTACTAATCGTGATGTGATTCTTATGTACAATATATGTTCTTATTCTGATTATTTAATAAATCCTCAAAATTTATTATGTGAAGCATACAAGGTATAGACTAGTTTCCTCAAATTGAAACAATTCAATTTCATGTTTATTTTTTGAAAATGGATTTGAATTCGCCACCTCAAGTGGGCTGAAAGTTTGTGAATTTGCCACTACGAAGTGGGCTTAAAACGTACATTTGTTGAATCATTCCAATTCAAGCAATAAGCCTTCATCCACAGGCATTCGAACAGTTTATCATTTAAGCAATTAGCCTCATGGTAGGATGCTAAACATAATAAGAAAATTATGTACAAGCGGGATGCTAAAGCATAAAAACTCACATATTTACCGACGTCCCGCGAACAAGCTACGAAACAAAGTTAGAAAAATATGCATGATTCCTAACTATGCAATATGACAAATGCAACATATGTGATATGCAATTACTTGGCTCGACTACTAACATGGCATTTGAAATGATTCGATCGCATGCGGTCTAAGCATGTATTCAAAGAAGTATTAAAACGACAATGGGAATTGGAATGATGAACTGAGCCACGGTGCATGCAATGCAAATGGATGCAAACATGAAGTATGCTAAATTAAACATGATGTCCCTAAACTAACCATCATAAGCTAGTAAATAAAAGGAAGAAAATTGTGCGGTTAGAAGACATACACATTATTACAAGTTTGCACCCTTACGCAAGAAGGTCCGAATGAACCAACTAGCTAACTAATTAAAGCTAAATTATTACAAATTCTAGCTAATTGTTACAACATCACAACTAATTAACTATTCTAGCAAATTAGTACAAATTGGAACTGACTAATTAATTACACTAATTAATAAATTATAAATTCTAACTAACTAACTAATGAACTACACTAATCCGTCAGCCCCTCTCCTTGGTCTCATCGATCGAAATCTGCTCGAGCAGCCCATTTGGGCGCATGTATGTGATCTCCGTGGGAATCACAGCAAAACCCAGAAATAGGAGCAACAGTAGGGGCACCTCTAGTAGGGGCATCACCAGCACCAACTGCAGCAGTCGTGACCTTCGGAACAGCATGGGCCACGCCCAAGGCGAGAGGCGCCCTCACCCAAGTGTGCAAGAAAGTAGTGAAGTCACTAGCCATATGATATATATCGCCGTCCTCTCCCTCCATCAAGAGGTCGATCGTAGGCCCGTCATGTTTCTCATCAACTGTCCTCATGCTTGGAGGAGGAGGATGCGGAACGTCTAGGTTGGCAACGCCTCAGGTCTGGCAGATGAACCTCTCTCCCAGGTAATAGGCCCGACCAAAGGGGGCCCCGAACAGAATCCGCATGGTAGAGGCATACGAAGCAGCAGCATAAGTCGCTCTGGAGGCTAGGGAGATATCCATCCAGGAATGCCAATCAACCTGTAAATCTATACAGTGTCCGATGTTAGTACAATGTTAGATATCAGTTCAGTGATAGTGCAATGTCAGATATCATTCAATGTCAGAAATCAATGCAGTGTCAGAAAATCAGTGTACAATGAGCAAAACAGTGCAGTGGCAGATGTCAACAGTATAAGGATACTAGTACAATATGGGAACAGTGATATGTAATGCAAAGAATGATATTGTATTACCTGGTCCGCAGTGATCATATCAAAGAAGCGACGGAAGTATAGGAAGGTCTGGTCTACTAGGCGGCAAAACCTGAACCGTGAGTTGTAGTATCGAGAGGGGGGTACTGACAACTCAATCGGCCTCACTAGGACCGGAGGTAGAGTAGTGAAATACGTGTAAACCCAAAGCAGTAAACAGATGAGCATGAATAAAGCAGATAAGCAGAAAAGAAAATGCAAAGTACAGATGAACAGGAAATGTAAAGTATAGAATGCAAAGTTGAATAGAAAAGTAAAGGGGTGAGACACGTACCTCCCAAACACTCCAGCAGCCACCGAGTAAATTCTCCTTGCGGCGAGACACGGAGCTTATGTAGCAATATAAGGTGGCCAGGCCGGCACCACCCCAATCATACTTTGCCACCCGCAGTAGGTACACCAGTGCCCCTAGAAGATATATCCCCATGGTATTTTCCCTGGTCGCAAAGAGGGTAGTACCGAGGAGATACATGACGAAGCCATGGGCATACTAGGCAACCTCATCTGCAGTAGCTGGCTGACGGTCAATGAAGTGATCATAAAACTAACTGTAGCGCACCATCCCCTGACTGTTGATGTCCGGGATCGCTCCAAGAAGCTCGAGCTGTGCTGCTCTCCACTGCGCCATGTCCGGATCAAATGGGATCGGACCGGCAACTCCGACTCGCAAGCCAATTAGCATGGAGAAGTCATATGGCGTGAACGTCATCTCCCCAGGCGAAGAGAACTGGAACGAGTCTGTGGTGTCCTACCATCTCTCTACTAAAGCTCCGTATAGCACTAACTCAGCCCGCATCTGGATGAGCCCGGAGCAGAAGGGCCCAAAGCCGGCAGTATCTATTACTATGTGAACCTCCGTGGGAAGCCGCTTATACCAGTGTCGAGGGCCCGATACGGCCCCATAGTCAATCATCCTCCTGGTTATGACCTTTAAATAGGGAATGTATCAATATATGCATAATAGAGATGAATGGTTTGTTCATAAGTTTCAACATATGTACAAAACAAAGGAAAGTTGCTTACCATGGAGGCATCGGTAGATAAGTGCTCAGTGGGCTCGCACAGAAGTGTGTCCTCCACCAGCCTAGGGATGAAACACGTAAATCATAAAATCCCGCTTGATGGGAGAATGTGAGTGCGTGGCTGGTAAGTGGCCGCGTCAAATGGCCTATCCGCAAGAGAAGGCAAAGCGGGAGCATCCTCGGCCTCCATGTCTACACCAAGGGCGACACCAATATTTATGGTCTGGTCTAGAAAGGGAACCTCGTCACTAGCCATGAGGAAAAGTAGAAAAGAGTGAAGAAAAAGTGAGGAAATAAGTGAAAGTCGGTAAAAATCCCAAAATTTCAAAACCCTATGAGAGAGAAAATGAAGAAAGGATGGAAAATCAAAGGAAGAAAGAGGAAAATGTGGGTAAAAGTGAGAAAAACAAAGAGAAACCCAAACTTGCACCAAATCAAAATCCAATCGGTTCAAAAGATATAGGAGAGGAAGGGTTTCAAAGACAAAATGGCGAGGATTGTTGGGTAAATTTAAGAAAAGAGAAATCTAGAGAGAGAGAGGGATCCTATAGAGAGAGAGGGAAAGTTCGGATATGGAGGAAGTGAGAAATGAAAGGTTGGTTTGTGTTTTTAAAAGAGAAAAGCTAAGGCTCTTCCCCAATCTACCCTGCCGCCATTGAAGTCTGGCCGGAGCTTGGTGTGTCCGGGCGAGTTTCGCCAACATCTGGCCGGACTTTGATGATGATAATAATAATAATAATAATAATAATAATAATAATAATAATAATAATAATAATAATAATAATAATAATACGTTTTTACTTTATATCTCTGAGTATATAAAAATAATAATAATCATCAAATCAAATCATTTTGCTTGTGTCGTTTTATTAATTATTGTTTTACAAAAAAAAAAAAAAAAATAAAGGGGGTGAAAATCAAATCCTTTTGTTGTATAGTTTTATTTCATTTTGATTAAACATATATACTGTAAAAATAAATAAATAAATAAATACTATAAAAAAATTTAAAAAAAGGGGGGTTGTTTTCTTTTATTCGTATAAAATGTGTTTTTATTTTATTTGAGTATATAAATAATATTAAAAAAAATAGTTTGTTTTATTTTTAGATGAATAATAACAGTAATAAATGATAATACTACTACTAAATAAATAAGTAAATAAATAAAACAAAGAATTTTGTTTATTTTATTTTGTTCCAATAATCTGTAAAGTCGGTATTCTATCCTGTACATGTTGCTTTGTTTGGGTCCATTTTATGTCTAGTTTTTGGTCTATTTATCAAGTTTTGTTTTTTTGGTGTCCATTTTATGTTCATTATTCGGATTTCTTATTCGGAATTTGGAGTTGCATAAAAAGTGTCTATTTAATGTCCATTATTCGGATTTGTTATTCGGAGTTGCATAAATAAAAATAAAAAAAAAATTGCTTTATTGTTCACATTTGTACAAAATATATACAAAAAAGAAAACAGGAAAAGAAAAGGGAAAAAATAGAAAAATAATAATAAAAAAATAATAAAGAAAAACAAAATAAAAGAAAAACGAAAAAAAAAAGAAAAAATGAGAGAAAGAAAGGGATTTTGTTTTTCTTTCTTCTCCGGCAATGCCGACCTCTGACAAATGGCCATACGCCGACTTCATTTGCTTGACTTTCCCGCCGATTTTTTCTTCTGAATTTCGTTCTAGGAGACCTTTGAAGGCCATGCCTCAGTGCTTTCACTAAGAGAGTTAACTCTTCGCCGACCATCAAAGGCAAAGTACGACGGTGCTCCGAACTGGGCCGTAAAAGTGACCTGTCGTTTTGCCTCTTTATTCTCCATGGAGGTGGCCTTCCATTTCAGCTCTTTGTTCTACGCCTTCAGCGCGCAAATCTCTGCTTGTGTATCCTTGTACATACGTTAAAGCAGAGCGAGTTGGGCGTTAACCCGATGTACCTCACATGTCCTGCTGTAGACATGCCCAAACGTCCCAAGAAAATCCCGTTTTGTTCATTTGGGCTTACTACGGTTCGGACTCAATGTCACGGTTCTTAATCTGATCTTGCAAAGTGCAATACGAGATTGATAAATCACCAAAGAGTCCAAATCTGGCAAATCGTTTTGAAAAACTGATTTTTAGAAAGAAGTGCCAAACATGGACTACTTTGCCAGATACAGAGTCGCCACCTAAATATTTTATTTTGGGGGAATTTAGGAAACCCTGACTCGTGCCTAAGGCCACGTGTCCGTCATCACCAAAGTTGCCTCGGCTCGGGAACATGGGTACGATTGGGGAAGGTCATGTAATGAGCACCCTTGCTCGCCCGATCAAAGATCGGCCACTACTAAACATGATATCTAGTTTTTGAAAACACATGCGTTCTTATTCCGGTTTATTAGCCTAGGATTACTATGTGATGCACACAGCATACAAGTATAGACTAGATCGCCCGAGTTGGAACAAAACATTTCATGTTTATTTATTTGAAAATGGTTTGATGGTGCTACTCGCAAGTAAGCTAAGACGTAGATTTGCCACCCTCAAGTGGGCTTTAGAAAACATGGTGTTTTGCCACTCTCAAGTGGGCTTAAAACACGCAATCAATGAATTGTTCCAATTCAAGTAATCCAACCTTCACCCATAGGCATTCAGGCAGTTATATCACATAAGCAGTTAGCCTCATGGCAAACATGCTATCATGGCAGTCACTCACACACATGCAAGGATGCTAAAGCATAAACACTTACCGAGTACTCCGAGCCAAAGAAAAAAGCTAATTAGAAATCATGCATGAATCCTAACTATGCTGAGATGCCTAATGCAACACATGCAGGATGCAACTAAGATAGGCTCAGCTATTCTAAAATGGCATATGAGATGTTACAGATAACATGTATTCAACTTGGAATTGAAATACAATGCAGTTAGTATGATGCGTCGAGCCCGGTGCATGCAAGACAGATGAATGGATGCAATCATGCGAGCATAAGGATGATAATTGAAACATGCCTTAAAACTAACCATCATAAGCTGGTAAATAAAAGGGAGAAAGTCGTGGGGTTGGAAGACATGCATCGCACACACGCACACTTATTACAATAGCTGGCCCTCTCGACGGAGGGTCCGAATAAATAATACAACACCAACTAGCTAATCTAAGCTAATCTAATTAAGCTAGTTATTACACAACCAAAATGAATAATAAATTACAGCTAATTATTACACAACTCTAATTAATTAACAAACTAACTAAGTAAGCAATTAAACTAGCATGCAAACTACATGAATGTGGACTGCCTCAGCTCTGCCTTGAATGATAAAGGATGCATGCATGCTTGAGTCGCCTTGTCAGGAAATCCATCGCGATGCCCCGACTTGCCTTTGTTTGCAATTGATTTCAGAAATTTGCACAAAGCTTCGAGAGATGAAACTCCACCCCGGGGGACTGTGGGAAGGCTGCCGACCAGCTTATAGGCATGGGAGACCACGACCGACCACCTTTTGTGGTGGAAACCAAAGAAGGTGATCGGCCTGCCAGAAAACCTGGTCGGCCGACCAGTTTCTTCTCCTGGATTCTGTTTTTCTGCAACAAAGGGAAAGAGAGAGGCACGACAAGGTATTTGCAACACATGTGTGCATGACCACTCTATCCGTCATTGCATTAGCTCTAAGGAGTGTAGTCCTCGACTCTCGGGCCACCGGTCGTGCATCTCGATGCATGATGGCCGAGGAGTCGAATTGCATGACTCAATGTGAAATGAATGCACATACAAGCACCTAAAGCCAACAACTCCGTCATGGGTAGTCAAGAGTGTCGGCGACCAGGAATCGAGGCACGCTTCGTCACTTTGAGTACGAAACATCCCTCATTTCCCGTGTTCAGACTAACTCCTATTCTGAACACAATGCAACAAATAATGGCATGCACAATGCGACTTTAAGTACGCAACCTAAATGCTATGCAACAAAGTGATGCAAACATACAAAGGATGACATGCAAACATGCAACTAGCATACACAATGCTATGAACTAACAATGGCATACTGTAGACGTCCCCGAACGCCCCGGGAGGGTGAGTCCCGTTCTGTTCGTCTGTGGGCTTACTACAGTTCGGACTCTCGAATTGTCACGGTTCCTAATCTGAACCAAAGAGTCCAAATCCGGCAAATCGTTTTGAGAAAAACAGATTTTTGAAACAAGTGCCAAACATGGACTGCTTTGCCAGATACAGAGTCGCCACCTAAATATTTTTTATGGGAAAATTTAGGAAACCCTGACTCGGTGCCGAAGGCCACGTGTCCGTCATTGCCAAAGTTGCCTCGGCTCGGGAGCTTGGGTACGATTGGGGAAGGTCAGCTATGAGCACCCCCTCTCGCCTGATCCGAAGATCGGCCTCTACTCACCGTGATATCTAGTTTTGAAAACCTTATGTGTTCTTATTCCCAATTATTAGACTAGAATTACTATGTTATGCGCACAGCACACAAGTATAGACTAAATCGCTTAATTTGGAAATAAGCATTGCATATCCGTTTGTCTTGAAAAACATTTTGGAATTTGCTACTCGCAAATAGGCTAAAGCACACAATAAACTAGTTAGCAAACATGCGTGATCCTAGTTCATGTCAGATTGCCTAATGTAACACATACAGGATGCAATTTGGAATAGGCTCAGCTAACCTAAGCATGGCATGTGAAGTGCAACCAATTGATGCACGTATTCAATTTGGAATTGAAGTACAAATGCAGTTAGCATGATGTACCGAGCCTGATGCATGCAATTCAAATGCATGGATGCACGCATGCATAGCGTAAGGTATGCTAATTTAAACATGACCTATTACTAACCATCAAAGCAGGTAAGTAAAAGGGAGAAAGAAGTGGGGGTTGGAAGACATACACACACTCACCCACACTTATTACAAGTTTACCCTCGCTCGGAGGGACCGAAAGAATAATACAGTTCGAATAATGAATTAACTATCCTAGCTAATTAATTATTACAAATTACCTAATTAGTTAACAAATTAACTAAGCTAGGAAAGAAAAACAGATAAGCCGCCTCGGGAAAAGAGCCCAATGCGATGCATGCTCGGTCCTGCTTGGAAGTACACTGCCATACATGAGCTGCCTCTATTTTCCCTGCTATACTCCTCTGAAGACTGTCAAAGTCTCAGAATTGCTTCCTTGGACATTGGGGGACACCACCGGCTGAATGGGATTGCCACCGGCAGTGGCATGTGGTCACCGGCCATTGATGAAGCCATCGGCCGAGGGAGGATTGCCGGTCGGCAGAGGGTTCCTGCAGAACCTGCAATTGACAGCAACAGAGGGCAAGGCAGAGCATGGCGATACAATTCAAGCAATGTATGCACCAATCATGTCCCTTATCACGGTAATGACTCAAAGGGGCATGCTCCTTGGTTCTCGGACCATCAATCGCGCATTTCCATACGTGATGGCCCAAGGGACCAAGTTATGCATTTCCATGTCAAATGAAATGCAATGCACACAATCAAACCAATGGGGACTTAACCTCTATCACGGATAGTCAAGAGGCCAAGCATGCATGCCAATGCAATGCAACCTAAGCTTGTTAACTAGGCATGCAATACGGCAATGCAAATGAGCATGCAAGAAATGCAAGGCATAGAGCAATGCAACTAACAAGTGTGCAAGACTAATGTAGGCATTCAAGCATGTAAGCCAACATGTGACTTCATTCAATCATGTGGTTTCAAACATGCAACAACTCACCAATATGCTACAATATACAAGGAGAGCATACAACAAACAAAGAGATGGACTTAAACATGATTTGGGCAGCTTTAATTAGGCCCAAAACAGTGGCCAAAAACTTAAGAAAAGGGACCAAACACACTTACACACATGCACATGTTAATGGGCCTATACTTAAGCAAACAAGGGCAGCTTTCAAGCATATTTAAAAGAGGCTAAGCATGGAATAATGGCATGCAATGTAAGCTCTGGAAATCATGTTACAAAAGGTGCTAAGCCAATTAAACAAGACAAACAAGGCATGCAAACAAAGCCAAAAACCCAAGGCAAGCCAAGAGGCTTAAACCAAGACTAAATCAACCAAGCCTTACAAGGCTAAGAGGACTTAAAATAGGTCTAGTGCAAACCTAAACAACACCTAAGGGACACCTAGATGGCATCTAAATGGCTCAAAATCAAAAGCATGCACAATGACCAAAACATGGAGCATGCAAGACAAGCTTCCAAAGCTTCAAAGTGGTGTCCAAAGCAAGCATACAAGCATGTCAAAGGGACTGAAATTATGCAATAAATGATGCCAAATCATTAGAATAAAGCAATTAGTGCATGCCACATACTCACACACTTGAGGCCAACAAGACAAAATGCAAAGGGGGCATATAATGCATGCCATGGCCGACCCAAACAACTATGGACAGACCTCTAGCATGGCAAAATAAGCACACAAGCTTCACAAAACTAGACCTAAAACATGCTCGAACAACGATTTACAACCTAAGGCATGTTAAGACCTAAACATGGCATTACAAGGTAGGTATGCTAAGCATGCATGGTGTACCAAAACCAATTAAAAACAGAGGCATATTATGACATAATAAGCACAAAAAACAATCAAGGCATGGTCAACATTGAGCTTAGCTAGGTGCTCCCTCAAGAGGCCAAAAATGGTCCATTTCAAGGACAACAAGGAGAGGGGGTGGCCCTCTCCTTCTTGGGACTTCAAGGCACCATCCTTACCACTGAAATCCATTAAGATTTCAGTGGTGAGGAGGCCCAAACACCAAAGTCCCGAAGCTCACTCGAAATAGCACAAAATGGGGCCTCTCAAGGCCTAAAAGGGGTCAAACACCTCCAAACCACAAAACACTCTAAACAAACTATTTAGAGGGCCTATAAATAGAACTTTTTTATGTTATATACTAAGCACAAAAACAGTTCTAAGATAGGGAAAAATACAATGCAAAAATGGGGAATAAAAACGCAAACTTGTTACCCTTGAAGACCCTCTTCAACAATGGTGGACCAGCTGCTCCTCCAAGCTCAAAACTACCCAAGAACCTCAAGAACAACCTCTTAGAACCTCAGTAGCTAAGGGAAGGTGAAACACTATGTGTTTGTGTGCAATAGTAAGACACAAACACACTTAAACACACACAAAGGTAAAAAGAGGGAGAGCTATAGAGATAGAATGTGTATGGATCCTAACCCTAGAACTCAAAACCCTAATATGGCTGTCTAAACTCTCTAACCTAAACAAGGGAGAGGAGGGCTCCTCTTATAGAGCTTTTTGTCTTGTAAAGCTTACAAGACAAGCTTCTAAAGAGAGAGATCCCTCCATACACGTGTATGGAGGGGAGCCAAATGCAAGACAGCTGTGTCAAAATATCTGCAAAAGCAGCTGCACAGTAATCGGCCGGCCAAAAATGCAATTGACCAAAAAAAAAAAAAGATAGCCGACCGGCCATCTATAGTGCCGGTCGGCCAAATATTTGGCTGGTGGCCACAAAACACAGCCGGTGGCCTCAAGCCACGGCCAGTGATGGGTAGGGGTGGTCTACAAGCCCTACCCTGCCTCTCAAAGGCAAAACACAAGTGTTTGGTGTTGAACCAAGCACAAAACAGTCAAGTTCGGAGATCCTGAGGCAAGGCGCGTAGCCGAGACCTCCGGGAACTCCAAACGAACACAAACATGGATGATCACCGGGTGTTCAAACGGTGACGTCCAAGTCTTGAGGACGGTCAAAAATGGGGTGTCCACAGTTGCCCCTCTTTGACAGAACTCGAAAGTCATAACGATGACGGGAGTGAATGTCAAAGCCCAAAGACGACCCATTTTTGACAAGGCCGAAGACTTAGACAAACATGCAAGACAAACAAGATATTGTAACAAGTCCGCGGGGGACCTCGCTACAGCCCGGACTCGATTTGTGTCACGGTTCTAAGTCTGAACCAAAGAGTCCAAATCCGGCAAATCGTTTTGAGAAAACAGATTTTGAAAGAAGTGCCAAACATGGACTGCTTTGCCAGATACAGAGTCGCCACCTAAATATTTTATTTTTGGGAAATTTAGGAAACCCTAACTCGGTGCCAAAGGCCACGTGTCCGTCATCACCAAAGTTGCCTCGGCTCGGGAACTTGGGTACGATTGGGGAAGGTCAGCTATGAGCACCCCCTCTCGCCCGATCAAAGATCGGCCTCTACTAACCATGATATCTATTTTTGAAAACATTGTGTGTTCTTAAACCGGTTATTAGCCTAGGTTACTATGTGATGCGCACAGCCTATAAGTATAGACTGGGTCGTCCGAATTGGAACAAAACATTTCATGCTTGTTTATTTGAAAGATGGTTTGCTACTCGCAAGTAGGCTTAAAATGCAGATTTTGCCACCCTCGGGTGGGCTTAAGAAAGGATGGTTTTGCCACTATCTAGTGGGCTTAAAACAAACAGTTGATGATTTGTTCCAATCCAAGTAACCCAACCTTCACCCACAGGCATTCAGGCAGATATATCACATAAGCATTTAGCATCATGGCAAGCATACTATTCATGGCAGTCACTCACACGCATGCAAGGATGCTAAAGCATAAAGCTCACCGGGTACTCCAAGCCAAAACAAACATTCATTAGAAATCTATGCATGAATCCTAAGTATACAGAAATGCCTAATGCAACACATGCAAAATGCAACTACAGCAGGCTCGGCTATTCTAAACATGGCATATGGAATGCTACAACTAACATGTATTCAATTTGAAATTGAAAGACAATGCAGTTAGTACGATGCGCCGAGCCCGGTGCATGCAAAACAGATGAATGAATGCAAACATGCTATCATACTGTATGCTAATCGAAATATGCCCTAATCTAACCATCAAAAGCAGATAAATAAAAGGGAGAAAGACGTGGGGTTAGAAGACATACAACACACACACGCACACTTATTACAGTTATACCCTCGCGCAAAGGGTCCGAATAAATATACAGTCCCGAATTAAAAGAATATTACAGTCCAAATATTACAGTCCGAATAATATACAAATTCCTAATTAATTAATCGAATTAACTAAGAAAACTGTAAAACTGGCGTGTAAGCCAGGGACTGCCTTGCTTCTGATGGATGATGCATGTCTGGGCTGCCTTGCACGGAAATCCACTGGGATGCCCCAATTAGCCTCTGTTTACACCTTTTCTTGAAATGCGCGCCAAGCCTCGGAAGACCGCTAATTATTGATTTGCTGCAACAAAGAGCAGGAAAGGGGCATAGCAATGTATTTTCACAGATATATGCATGTCTCGATCCTCGTGCCACCAATCACGCATATCGATGCATGATGGCAGAGGAGTCGAAATGTGCAACTCAATATAGAATGAATGCACATGAAAACACAACAAGACCTAACTCCATCATGGATGATCCGGAGTGTCGGTGACTGGGGAATTGAGACACATTCCGTCACTCGGAGTACGAAATGTACCTCGTTTCCCGTGCCCGGGCTAACTCCTATTCCGAACACGATGCAATATGCATGACATGCATGAATACAATCTAAGATACAACCTAGTATGCGCAACGCTGTGAAAATGAGATGCCTCAAAATGCGTGCACACGGGCACGCAAACCGAGGAAATGCATGAATGCGATCTAAGATACAACCTAGTATGCACTATGCTATGAAAATGAGATGCCTCGAAATGCGTGCACACGGGCACGCAAACCGAGAAAATGACATACGCAATGCAAATGATATGGAAATGCGATATGGGCTTACACTAACATGAGAGAGCCTCAGCCACACTCACATAAGAGGCCGATGGATGAAAATGAAGTGCCTCGAAATGCGTGCACACGGGCACGCAAACTGAGGTAATGGCATATGCAATGCAACGGCATGGAAATGCGATATGGGCTTACACTAACATGAGAGAGCCTCAGCCACACTCACATAAGAGGCCGATGAATGAAAATGAAGGGCCTCGAAATGCGTGCACACGGGCACGCAAACCGAGGCAATGGCATACGCAATGCAATATGGCTAAAATGGCGTATAGAATGCAACATGGACTTATACTAACATGAGAGAGCCTCAGCCACACTCACATAAGATGCCGATGGATGAAAATGAAGTGTCTCAAAATGCGTGCACGCGGGCACGCAAACCGAGGCAATGGCATATGCAATGCAATGGCATGGAAATGATATACAAGCATGCTAATGGGGTTTAAGCACTGAAATGTGGGGGAAAACAGCCCCGAAATGAGGCGAAAACACACCCGATGCATGGAATTTCTCCCGAAATGCAAAATTAGGCACCCGAAATGGCCTATAGCTATACCAAACATGCATAATTGGAACATGGAATGAAAAGACAGAAGCAAGGCAGCCCCAAAATAAGCATTTTTCTAGTACAAAACATGTCCAAACAGCAAGCAAAGATAGGGCAAAATTAGCATGCGAAAATGGCCCTAAACATGGGATTAAGAAGCAACTCATAGCTGCTGTCCTCAAACAGGTTAGGACCCTTCAACAACATTGAAGAGGGACAAAAAATAAGCACTTTCACAGAACTGTAAAAACCTCAAAAACAAACATAGATATGGCTAAGCTTTTATGCAAGAAAACGGACCAAAAGGTGGCCAAAGAGGCAAGTGGTATATGCAAAGCCCAAACTGAAAAATTCCCTTCTACAACATTGAAGAGGGACCAAAAATAAACATATTTACAGAACTGTAAAAACCCAAAAACAGTATACAAACATGCTAGAAATGCAATACAAAATAAGGCTTAAAAGAGGCTATAACATGAGGTATGCAAAATATTCCACAAACGGCCAAAGACCCTTAATAAAACATGTATAATGGGCTAAAATAGGACTATTTCCAGAACTGTAAAATGGCCAAAAACAAAAGCATGGTAGGCTAACAAAACATGCAAGAATGGGGACCAAAAGGGAGATACAACATGAAGTGGCATATGGAGGTCCCAAACCATGAAAGGCCTTAAACAAAACATGAATAATGGACCAAAATAAGAACTTTTCTAGCTCTAAAAAATGACCAAAAATGGAACCAAGATAGGCTGCCAAGGCATGCAAAAATGGGACCAAAAAGGGAGTATAAAGGCAAGTATAACATGGAGGTCCCAATCAGTGTTAAGCCCTTCTTCAATGTTGAAGAGGGGCTCAAAATAAACCTATTTACAGTTTACATCATACTCCAAAACAGATTACACACGAGCTAAAAATATCATGTAAGAAAACGGTATTTAAGAAGGGTATTGAAGCAAGCGCAACATGGGGGACTCAAACAGGGTTGAGCCCTTAAGCAAAAGTGAAAATGACCTCAAAAGAAGGCCACTTTGAGTTATGGCCGGAGCTCAAAGCAAAAAGCATAGATGGCTTACAAAAGATACAAGAAATAGGCCAAGAAAGGAAAGATGCAACTCACTCTTGAAGATCAATACTTTTGTTGCTTCTTGGACCAACTTTGTTGCCTCTTAGCTGCTGGAATTCCTCCCCTTGCTGCTGGAATGGAGTGGTGGTGGTAGAGCTTGGTGGTGATGAAGAAAATGAGGTGTAGAGCTTGAAGGTTTTCAAGGAAATGAGGGAGATGGAAGGAGGTTTGAATGCAAGACTTGTAAGCAATTTTTCTAACCCTTGTATGCCACGTTGCCAGCTGATTATATGGACCAACAAAAGGGGAGTAAAGGAGGGGCAAAAGGTGGGGGAAAATAGGCAAGTTTTCCCCCACAAAATATCCCCCGGATTGGGATATTTTCTGGGGGAAACAGCCACACAGCTGTAAAGTGGATATTGAGAGGATCATGGCCGGCCCCTTTTTGGAGCTCCAGGTGGCCGGCCGGCCACCCCACCTAGCCGGCCGGCTAGAGGTCAAAATGGTCAAGTTGAAATAGTGGCCGGCCACCACTTTTTAAGGTCCTCCCATGTGTGTACATCACAGATATGTGGTTCAAAGTTCAAGAAAGTGGCCCCAAGGTGTTCAACATTAGCCCGGAAGGAGGGGTTCAAAAGGGTCAGGAAACATTACTGGCCAGCCACCAACTTTTAGGATCCTCTCAAGTGTGTACATCATAGATATGTGGTTCAAAGTTCAAGAAAGTGGCCCCAAGGTGTTCAACATTAGCCCGGAAGTGTGAAAAACGGGCGTCGGAGGGCGTTGGAGGATATATAACTGGTTGCTGCAACAATTACTGGCCTCCCACCCTTCAGTGACCTTCCCAGTGATAAAACAGAGGTACCTACCAAAAATGAACGAAAACCGTCGCAAAACGAATGTTCGGGGGCCAAAACGCGCAGTTCGGGGTCCCGAAAATGGGCTGTTAAGCACCGAAAGTGGCATTCGGCCACGAAGTGGGTTTTTCAGACCCCAGTGTCCCTTAAAAGGGAGTAAATAGGAGGTATGCCAAAAACCGGGGAAAACGGAGATGGTTAGGCGGTCCCGAACCGAGGCACACGGCCTGACGGCTCTGAAAATCGGGAACCGGGCTCCGAAATGGGAAAAATGGCCTATAGCCACAAAATGTAGCCTACGGACATTGAGAGATAGTCTACGGGACCTCTCCCTTCCCTCAGGAAAAGAAACAGCAAAAACCGAGCCTGGTTCGCAAACCGAGACAAAGCACAAAAGAGGGTTCGGAAGTCCGGAGGCAGGGCTCACGGCCGCGACTCTGAAACTTCTGAACGAGCACATTATGCAAAATCACCAAGCGCTCAATTGGTGACGTCTGAGTCTTAAGGTCGGTCAAAAATGGGGTGTCTACAGTTGCCCCTCTTTGACAGAACTCGGAAGTCACAGGTGACGGGAGTGAATGTCAAAGCCCAGAGACGACCCATTTTTGACAAGGCCGAAGACTTAGACAAACATACAAGATAAACAGAGATGTGCCCGCAGGCATGCCCGCAGGCAAAGGGGGCAGAATGCAAATGGTATGCACAGAGCCGGAGGTAACTCAATGATCATGCAAATGCAGCAAGCTGTAATGAAGCAAGTATTCGCAAATAGATGCAACAGTTTTAAGCGAGAATGCAAAGCAACAACTACATTTTATGCAGTTAAGAATGCGGAGAATTATTCAATTCTCGTCGCGTCTCACACGGAGAAGATACGATACCTGCGCGATTCGTCTGGTCGCACCAGCCTCAAATGAACCGTACATACAATATCGTTCCTGCAAAAGAGAGAAATTCAACAAGTACAATATGCTTCCAACATATATTCAATGCGATTTCGAAAGTTTGACACACGCAGTGCCGGTGAGTGAATGCATCGCAATGCAAGAGTGGAAAATGCGTGACAACGCATGCTCAAGCATAGAGGTATGCCAATATCAAGAAATGTGCATAGAAATGTAAGTATGCTCATGAGGATGCAAGTTATGTGCACAATAGTACAAAACGAGCATAAATCAGGGTGCCCGTTTGTCACGAAATGACGAGCAAGGAAACGCGTGTTTCGGCGAAGGCGACTTCGATGACGGCCTTCGATTCGATTTCCTGGAAAGACCACAACATATTCGAAAGGATGCATCTTGATTTTGATGAATAATGATGAGATGCATGTCAGAACTTGAAGCCGAAGTTCCGGCGGAGCAATTTCACGACCGGAAGTGTACTTTTCTTGAACTTTTTCAGGTCCCGAGATCTCCAATCTTCCTCAAAATTTGCAGGGAGCTAGGTGAGCCTGTGAGGGACATGGCCGGCCAGTTTTATGAGGGATGGGAGGTGGCCGGCTGGTTTTACAAAAAGAGAATGGCTGGCCGGCCGGTTTTCCAAAAAGGAAATGGCTGGCCGGCTAGAAAAGGTGGTCGGCCGGCCATATGCCCAAATCCGAGGGCATTTTGGTCCTTTCACCCCCTTTCTTTATGCTCCTTCATCCCAAGACTTCAAGCCTATAAATGCAGCCGAGATCCTCTCTTCTTTTGCCTCCTACATCCTTTTCTTCTCCAGATCTGAGTTCCATACGCGTTTTCCAACGCCCCACGCAAATTGTTTTCGCAAAAATATTCAGTTTCAAGCATTTTGGGCCGCTTAAATTTTGGTTTCGGAGCTTCTTTTCTCATTTTCGCCACTTGAGGTAAGTTTGTCTCAATATTTGGAAGATTTTCTTGGGAGTTGACTTTTGTTGACTTTTTCATTTCCCGAGAGTTGACTTTTGTTGACTTTTTCCAATCTTGGCTCATTTTCTCTCATTTTTGCTCCTTTTGCAGATCTTCTGAAAATGGCGGGTAATTCTTCCCACGGCGGAGGTCCTCCAGGTGCCGGAGACGATTTTGATCCCATGACTCTGCCCCCGAGCGTCCGGCCTTTTATTCCCAGGAGCTACGCTCCGCCGACACATGTCCTTCCTCGGGCCGTTTTTCGTCACTTCACCAGTTTTGATGAGCGAGCACCTGGAGATCTACTCCTGCGGGAACCAGAGCATCACCTCTCTCATGAGGCCCGAGAGGTATTTACTTCATTTTCTGCATTTTTCGTACATTTCGCACTATTGCCATGCTTGAACACGCAGTTTAGCTTATGACATAGTACTTTGCTTGCATCCTGAACATGTAGTTTAAACATTTGAATTTCTGAACACTCGGCTCATTAATTAATTGCGAGCGCACAGTACACATTAGTTAAGAGGTGAACACACGGCTCATACTTTAAATTTTCTAAACACACAGCCCAGATTAGAATAGCGAACACGCAGCCCACACTGATTGAAAGTTGAACACAGAGCCCAAACTTCAAATTTTCTGAACACACAACCCAGATTAGAATAGTGAACACGCAGCCTACACTGATTGAAAGTTGAACACGCAGCCCAAACTTCAAATTTTCTGAACTCACAGCCCAGATTAGAATAGTGAACACGCAGCCCACACTGATTGAAAGTTGAACACGCAGCCCAAACTTCAAATTTTCTGAACACACAGCCCAGATTAGAATAGTGAACACGCAGCCCACACTGATTGAAAGTTGAACACGCAGCCCAAACTTCGAATTTTCTGAACACACAGCCCAGATTAGAATAGTTGAACACACAGCCCAAACTTCAAATTTTCTGAACACACAGCCCAGATTAGAATAGTGAACACGCAGCCCACACTGATTGAAAGTTGAACACGCAGCCCAAACTTCAAATTTTCTGAACACACAGCCCAGATTAGAATAGTGAACACGCAGCCCACACTGATTGAAAGTTGAACACGCAGCCCAAACTTCAAATTTTCTGAACACACAGCCCATATTAGAATAGTGAACATGCAGCCCACACTGATTGAAAGTTGAACACGCAGCCCAAACTTTAAATTTTCTGAACACACAGCCCAGATTAGAATAGTGAACACGCAGCCCACACTGATTGAAAGTTGAACACGCAGCCCAAACTTCAAATTTTCTGAACACACAACCCAGATTAGAATAATGAACACGCAGCCCACACTGATTGAAAGTTGAACACGCAGCCCAAACTTCAAATTTTCTGAACACACAGCCCAGATTAGAATAGTGAACACGCAGCCCACATTGATTGAAAGTTGAACACGCAGCCCAAACTTCAAATTTTCTGAACACACAGCCCAGATTAGAATAGTGAACACGCAGCCCACACTGATTGAAAGTTGAACACGCAGCCCAAACTTCAAATTTTCTGAACACACAGCCCAGATTAGAATAGTGAACACGCAGCCCACACTGATTGAAAGTTGAACACGCAGCCCAAACTTCAAATTTTCTGAACACACAGCCCAGATTAGAATAGTGAACACGCAGCCGACACTGATTGAAAGTTGAACACGCAGCCCAAACTTCAAATTTTCTGAACACACAGCGCAGATTAGAATAGTGAACACGCAGCCCACACTGATTGAAAGTTGAACACGCAGCCCAAACTTTACACGTAGCTTATACTGGACACACAGTTGATACACTTCACTCTTGAACACACAGTTCATTCATTTCATTAGCACACAGCTCATTCATTTCATCGGTACATAGCTCATTCATTTTATACTGACACATGTATTCATTCTGAATGCAGGTCGGTTCTCGCAGTGTACGGGGATATGGCTCCACTGCCGCGAGGGACTGGTACGTTGAGCTCCCGGAGGCCGTCCGGGATTTAGTGGACTTGGCAGGATTCGGGACCTTCTGCGCTGGATTATCACGTTGTCCTGCCAGGAGGGCACTGATGGCAGCCTTGGTAGAGAGATGGTGGGACACCACCAACTCCTTTCATTTCTCTGTCACTAGAGACATGACCATGACGCCTCTGGACTTTGCTGTGCTGACCGGCCTGGATATAGGAGGTTGGCCCATCCCTTATGATGAGGACATGGGCGAGTGGGAGGCCGCTTGGATGTATCTATTGGGGGCTCGCCCGCCTGTTAACAGGGTTTCTGGGAGAGTCCGATACACTTGGTTCTCTTCCCACTTTTGGCGGGCGGAGATGGTGCCCGAGACTCCTAAGGAGACGGAGCAGTACGCCCGTGGTTTCCTTATGTTCCTCTTCGGGACTACCCTGTTCGCCGATAGAGGGAACACAGTCGGGTTATATCTGCTGAGCGCTCTGGTTGACCTATTACAGGTCAGTAGATATGACTGGGGTGGCGCCGGCCTGGCTACCCTTTATTGCTATATGAGCGCGACATCCCGCGGGCAGGGAGATTTACTTGGCGGCTACTGGAGAGCCTGGGAGGTATTTTCTGTCCCCTTGATTTACATTTCTGCTCTTCATTACTTGTCCATTGCACACACGGTGCGCTTTGCAGCCTATATTTTGCCCTCAGCATTTTGTATTTATATTCTGCACTGCTTTTCTCAGTTATGGGTATACGTATACTTCCCGACATTAGGCCCAGAGTTGGAGGTGGAAGCCCCTCCCATGACCCCATATTCATTGGTATTCGAGGGCCCGCACCGGCCGAGACGCCGAGACTCTCTCCTTTACTTGCGACAGTATTTTGACACTGTGCGACAGTCGAAGGTACTTCAGAACTTTCAGTTCCTTTCATTTTTATCTTTGATTTGCTCTGTATATTCCCGATTTCTGATTGGTTTATGCATTTATCATCCGCAGATCACGTGGCAGCCTTGGGCACCCCTGGGTGATGGTCTCCGATTTCAGTATACCGGAGGATCGGGCATCTCCCAGTATAGGGTCCTGCTCGAAAGGCCGGTTGGTAGGGCATGGTTTCTGGGGGAACGCTTTCTGCGTCAGGTATGGGGGTATCTTTCTCAGGATCCTCCCGCAGTACCCCCAGTCAGTATGCGGACTGCTGACAGGCTCTCTTTCTCGGAGGTAGTCGGCGCTATGCTAGGTAGCGATGCTTTATTATATCTCGAGGAGGGGGACTACGGCACTTACCGTCATACATATTTGATGCCTCCATTGACGGGAGCTCGTACCCCGATGACGAGGCCTGCTGGTATGTCATCCTCGGGTCAGGCCCGGGCTCGGGCTGCAGACGTTCCTTCCACCAGCGGGGCTGGTACATCTAGAGGTGGGGGTAGACCGGTTCCTCCGATTTCGCCGACTTATCCTCATCCTGGATGGCCAGATATACCGACTGAGTTGATGGCGTGGCAGTATGGGGCTATTTCTCCGACTCCGATCCCGTTAGAGCCTCCGATGCCCAGTGATCGATACGTCATTGATCCTGACTCACCGCTGGTATGCTCCACTGTCTTTTCATTCATCATTCAGACGTTTAGACATTCTTTCATTCACTGATGATTATGAGCTCATATTTGCAGCCACCACGAGGGTACATGGAGGAGGTGGTTGGACTGGTGGCCACACTCGAGGGCATGGTCCTGCGGAGGGAGGCACAGTTGTCTATCGCGGGCATTCAGGTACCCTTCAGTTTTCTGGCATTTATCATACTTCTGATGACATGCTGATTTCTACTGCATCGATAGACTACTTGTGTAGAGCACATCTGACACACACCCCACTTGTACACCGTATTTACATGCACCCACTTCACGTAGTCTTTGCTTGTATCTGTATCTGATGTATATATTTGGACTGATGTATTTGAATTGAATTCTTTAATTTCAGATGCCTTCATGGTCCGGTCAGCCACAGGCCAGGCCACCTGGGCCTCCTTGGGGAGCTGGGCCATCTGGGCCATTTCACGGAGTTGGGTCATCCGGGCCTTTTCAGGGGGCTGGGCCATCCCGGCCTTTCCGAGGAGCTGGGCCATCTAGGCCTTTTTGAGGAGCTCGAGGAGGGTCCTCCCGCAGACGTAGGACACATGTTGTAGAGGCGGAGCCTGATGAGGAGGAGGAGGAGGAGGCCACAGATCGTCAATCATAGACATCTGCTGAGGAGGGGGGCTCTGGTCTTGGTTCGGGGAGTGGGGACGAGGCTGAGGGGGATCCTGAGGATGACAGCTCTGACCCAGATGATGATGATGGTGCGGAGGCTGTCCTGCAGAAGAGGATGAGGAGTGCTTCTCATTCCCGCTCCCGAGGGCATTGATGTTGCCGTTTCCTGCTTTATTTTTCTTTTTGCTAGTAGTTTGTAGCACTTTGCACATTGTTAGGCCGTTTTATTTTCTGTAAAACTTGTACCTTTGTTCGTTGTAAAACATGATGGAATGAAACAACTTTTTGAAAAGGTGTTTATGTTTTAAACTTTTAGCATCGTATCGCATCATTTTATTTTGCACAAAAATGAAATTGAATGAGAATGTGCATTGTGTAATCACCAGGTCAGCTGGTGAACCGACGCAACAAACTAAGCAACTCAACTTACTAAGATATAACAGAACCTTTAGCAAGTTTACAACTCGATAAACAAAATGCAATAACGTTGACAACGCAAATAAACAAGGCTTAAACAAAGATTGCTTAAACAGAGCGCAATGACTCAAAAACGTAAAACACGTCCGCTCGACAAACAACTCGATAAGCAAAACAACAACTCGATAATCAAAACAACAACAACAAAGTGTACTTCGGACGATCTGGGCACCGGAACGCATCCGAAACAGAGGGAAATGAAGGCCTTTGGCTCTCCCGTTGCATGGAAATGTTTGAAACCTTCCCTCGAAGGGTAAAACAGGGCCAAGGAGATACACTGAAGCATTGCCGGCCACCTTTGGGAGCCGGCCGGCCAATTTTATGGAGAGTGGGAGCCGGCCGGCCAGTTTTTGAAAAAGAGAATGGCCGGCCAGCCAGAAAAGGTGGCCAGCCGGCCACTTGTTCCTGCAGCCACCTAGTTTTTTGACACGTGTCCCCATGAATAGTGTTTTTCCCTCTATAAAAGCCTCAACTTCGGGAACATTCATTTCATCTTAGTTTTGCACAAAAATGGAGGCATTTCTTGCAGAAAATCTCACATCTTGGATCTCTTCTCTAGATGGCTCGGAAAAGCTGAACTTCCAGGGTTTTGGTTTGAATGCACTATTCACGCTGAGCCGTACTCCGCTACAGCTCCCTTTTCTCCATGCCGCGGCAAGGTTCTGGAACCCAGTGACGCACGTTTTTAGCTTCGGCGGCCAAGAGGTATGTCCCACTTTCGAAGATTTTCAGGTTTTGATGGAGTCTGAATGCTCTGAAGTGATCTTGCCCCAGCTCCGCTTCGGCCACGCCCAGGCTTTAGGGCGGATGTGTGGGCTCACGGCGCATGATGCTCGATCTCTGATCTGCAATGGGGAACTGGACATCCTCGGCTTGATCCATCGTTTTTCCGACGCCGGTGACCGCAGCAACCATTGTTGGCAAGGTTTCCGGCAACACGCCCTCTGCTTGTGTTTGCTGTCTCACTTTCTGCTTTCCTCGGGCTTCGGCGGAGCAAACATCCGTCTGATTGAAGTTGCCCAAGGCTTGAGAGAAGGAAAGAGCTGTATTGCCATGACCTTGGCTGAGACGCTGATGGGCTTAGACTCTGTCTATCGCCGGGAGACGACTAGGTTCGCTGGGAGTCCACTGCTACTGCAGGTAATGTTTCCCACCCATCCTTACATATATATTTGCTCACGTCACTCGGCTCTCGGGCTCGATTTTTCTCACAAACCCTTGTCTTACTTTTCTCTCATTGCTCATCTCTCTATTCTTTAATCTCTCATTTTCCATCCCTCTCCTAGGTATGGTTAATGGACAAGTTGCAGGTTGTGGACTCTTGCCCAGCCTACTCGGCTCGAGGCTACTTCTTTCGGCAGCGCCTAGTCAATGCTCTTGACGAAAGGTGGTGGTTTGATTGGATGTGCAATTTGTCCGCAGATCACATTGCTTGGCGTTGTCCTTGGCTCAACCTCCCGGCAATGAGCTATAGTATGTCCCGGCTGATTGGGATACAGTTGATTGGTCTAACCCACTGCGTATTCTATTTTCCGTTCCGGTTCCTGCGTCAGTTTGGTCATGATCAGACCTGCCCACCGGAGGGGATTGAGTACCCAGCTGTTTTCCCAGTCCGAGGTGCACAGCTTGCCCGGTATGCCACAGCGTGGAGGACTAGAGAGCTCCTGGCCCCTGCTCCTATTTTCAGTTGCACTTTGTCCGACGAGTGCATGGATTGGCTCAACGAGGAGGCGCGGGTTGGGCCTAGCTTGGCATCAGATGCTTCAACCAGCTCTGGGAGGGGGCGCGGAGATACTTGACTCGACTATGCCCCAAATTTATTGCTTTATCAGTACTTTCAAGTTTTCTTTATGAATGTAACAAAAAGCAACCTCGATTGTATGCAAGAGCAGGAGAACTCTGTTTTGAAATCAATGAAATTGAAAGTTGTGGTACTGAAAATTTTCCGTTTCGGTCCAAAAATGGTCTTAGTTGTAAAAAGATTAATTTGAACAAAGTCGACTTTTATTAAAACTTTTCAAAACCATTTTCGATGTGGATCAGAAATGGACACGCCTGAGATCTGTCACTGAGGTGCACAACCCCGGATCCCTGCAACTGGAAAGTTGCCCCTAGTCTGAAGAACAATGCGGCACTGCATGGCAACGGAAAGTTGCCCCTAGTCTGAACAGCACTGTACCGGAGATCGCGATAAATGCCGATGGATAAAGATGACTGAGATGATCAAAATGGACAAAGTTGATCGGGGAAGAGTTTATGGCTGAACTTCAATGTGAAGCTGCCTACGTATCCCAAAGATGGGAATCAAGCCTTACGTAGTTCAGGCCAAGGTTCACTCGAGTATTTTCACTCTCCTTTTGCGCTCTAACTTTTGCCAAGGCCGCCCTTTGCGGGTTTTCAACCTTGCGAGCTCAGTTTTTATATTTCCAATTTTTTGTGCTCTAACTTTTGCCTAGGTCGCCCTTTCGGGTTTTCGGCCTAGCGAGCCTCTCAAGGATAATATTTCTTCAACTTGTCCATATTGATCGGTTGTGAGAACTCCAAGCCATCTAGATCCATCAGAACCACAGCTCCACCTGACCAGATAGCTTTGATGATGTAAGGACCAGTCCAATTGGGTTTGAACTTGCCCCTTGGGTCGTGGATGGGAGCTCGGTTGTCTTTGAGCACCAAATGTCCTTCTTTCAGATTCCGGGACTTAACCTTCTTGTTGAAAGCCCAGGCAATCCTGCGTTGATAGCCTTGAATGTGGTACAGTGCTTTCAGTCTTCTTTCATCAAAGAGCATGAGTTCCTCAAATCTGCTCTGCTGCCAATCTGCTTCGGCTATTTGGCACTCAGCCAATACTCGTAACGACGGAACCTCAATCTCGATGGGTAGAACAGCCTCCATTCCATAGACCAATGAATACGGAGTTGCTCCAGTAGAAGCCCTGATTGAAGTCCTGTAGCCCCACAGAGCAAATGGCAGCTTGTCTGGCCAATCCCGATAGGTTCCCACCATCTTCTGCAGTATATGTTTGATATTCTTGTTGGCGGCCTCGACCGCTCCGTTGGTTTGCGGCCGGTATGTAGATGACTTATGGAAAGCCACGTTGTATTTTTCCAACAAGTCTATCACTTCCTTCTTGAAGTGGGAACCATTATCTGAAATTATCTCGTTTGGCACCCCGTAGCGACAGATGATGTTGTTTCTGATGAATTTTGCGACGTGCGACGC
The DNA here is from genome assembly GCF_055761805.1 of Camellia sinensis. Taxonomy (NCBI): domain Eukaryota; kingdom Viridiplantae; phylum Streptophyta; class Magnoliopsida; order Ericales; family Theaceae; genus Camellia; species Camellia sinensis. The sequence continues at coordinate 172,198,743 of NC_138962.1, read as the reverse complement.
CTTCAACACCGCTTAAGATTGGGCCTCGACCCACTTTGTGAAATAATCTATCGCTACCAGGATAAACTCATGCCCGTTCGACCCCTTCGGGGTAACAGCTCCGATCACATCAATTCCCCAAACTGAAAAAGGCCATGGCGAAGTCATGTTGTACAGCTTTGACGGCGGAATGTTCATGCGGTTTGCATGAATTTGACACTTGTGGCATCGCCGAACAAAACTAATACAATCCTCCTCCATGGTTGACCAGTAGTAGCCCTGTCTGAGGATCTTTCTAGCCAGCATTACCCCATTCATGTGTGCACCGCACTCCCCCCCATGGATGGCCTCCATCAGGCGCTTTGACTCTTCAGCTTCTACACAGAGCTTATGCATTCCCAGATGACCCCTTTTGTACAGCTTACCCCCGCAGATGATAAACTGAGCAGCCATTCTTCTGATGGCCCTCTTATCCTTGGCATTTGCCCCTAGTGGATACGTCTCCTTTTCCAAGAAGTTCCAGATGTCGTAATACCAGGGGTTGTCGTCTTGAGCCTCATCTATGGCGGAAATCGACTCGTATGCTGGCGCAAACTTCTGATCAATAATGACTGGACGCATCCGGACTCCGGACGGGATGTCTATCATGGAAGATAGAGTTGCCAGTGAATCTGCAAACCTGTTGTTCTCTCTTACGAGGTGGGTGAAATTTAGCTTCTCAAACCGAGGAATTAACAAATCCAAGGTTTGGTGGTAAATTATCATCTTTTCCTCCTTGACTTTCCAGTCTCCTTTTGCTTGAGACACAACAAGGTTCGAGTCCCTAATGACGTCCAACCGTCTTGCCCCTAGTTCTAGGGCTGCTTCCAAGCCAGCAATACATGCCTCATACTCTGCTTCATTATTCGAGACTTTGAACCGGAGCTTGAATGCTAAAGGGATACGGGAATCGTCGGGCGCTATCAGCAACACCCCTATCCCATACCCATACTGGTTTGACGCTCCGTCAAAGTACATCGTCCAAGTTTCATCTTCAACATGCAGAATGGCTTCATCTGGGAATAGGTACTCAACCGCTTCATCCCCCTCAACAGGGTGGTCGGCAAGGAACTCCGCTACCGCTCTTCCTTTTACTGACTTGCGCGTTACATACTTCAAATCAAATTCGGAGAGCAACAGCAGCCAACGAGCTAGCCTACCCGTAAGTGCTGGTTTCTCGAAAAGATATTTGATGGGATCCAATCGTGAAACCAACATTACAGAGTGAGCTAACAGGTAGTGCCGCAGCTTCCTGGTAGCCCATACCAAGGCCAAACAAGCCTTCTCCAGCGGTGTATAGCGGGTCTCGTAATCCAGCATCTTTTTGCTCAGATAGTATATGGCCCTTTCCACTTTGTCTTCTGACTCCTGCGCGAGCATGCAGCCCATGGTAGTCTCAGTTACCGAAAGGTACAATATCAACGGCCTCCCCGGCTCTGGTGGTGACAACACGGGCAGGTTCTGTAGATACTCTTTGATCTGTTCAAAAGCTGCTTGACATCGGCCGTCCCATTGGAATTTCTATCCTTTCTTCAAGAGACCAAAAAGTGGTTCACAAGTCAAGGTTAATTTAGAGATAAACCGTCTTATGAATTGCACTTTACCTAGAAAGCCTCGCACCTCCTTTTCAGTCCTTGGTGGTGGCATTTCTAAGATGGCCTTGATTTTGGAAGGGTCGACCTCGATGCCCCTTTGTGTAATCAGAAACCCTAGCATCTTCCCTGCTGTAACACCAAAAGTACACTTCTGGGGATTCAACCGTAGCCGAAACTCTCTGATCCTTTGAAAGAATTTTTGTAAGGCGGTGTAGTGGCCCTCTCTTTCTTTGGACTTGACAATCATGTCGTCCACATACACCTCGACCTCTTTATGGATCATATCATGCAATATTGTAGTTGTTGCCCGTTGATAAGTAGCTCTAGCGTTTTTCAACCCGAATGGCATCACTCTATAACAATATGTACCCCACGGGGTAGTGAACGCAGTCTTCTCCCAGTCTTCGGGTGCCATTACTATCTGATTATAGCCTGAAAAGCCATCCATAAATGAAAGCAAGGCGTGTCCTGCCGTGAAATCTACCAATTCATCAATGTGCGGCAAGGGAAAGTCGTCCTTCGGACTGGCCCTGTTCAAATCTCTGAAATCTACACAGACCCGAATTCTGCCGTCCTTCTTCGGCACCGGAACAATGTTGGCCAACCAAGTCGGGTATTCTGATACCAGCAGGAAACCTGCGTCAATTTGCTTGGTGACCTCTTCCTTGATCTTGAGAGCCCAGTCCGGGCGGATCCTTCTGAGTTTTTGTTTGACAGGTCGGGCCTCGGGGTCAAGAGAGATCCGGTGCTGTACAATCTCAGGATCGATTCCAGGCATGTCTTCGTAGGACCACGCGAAAACATCTTTGAAATCTTTTAATAAAGCGACTAAGCGCTCGCGTTCCTCAGAAGACAACGTGGACCCGATCTGGACCAGCCGCGGGTCCTTCTCAGTACCAACATTCACAGTAGTGATTTCATCCATCAAGGGTTTAACAAATCTTTCCTGCTCTTGATCAATTAACCGTTGCAAAACCAGAGGAATTTCTTCCTTGTTGTTTTCATCAAAATTTTGAAAATCCTGATTTAAGCAATAAATCAAAGGCACAGAAAAATACTCAGAAACCACATCCACATCATTCTCATTAAATATTTCCAAGCCGCCAGATTCCTCTGTTACAACAGACTCAAAAGAAAATGAAAATGACGACCTAGACAGGACTGTGGCATCCGGGTTGTCACCCCCAGGAATACCGGACTCAGACTCAGTCGAGCTGGAATCTGATTCCGACGCACAAGATTCGGTAGAATCAGATTCCGGCTCACTACCTGACCCGGCGCTGCTAGATAAAAAGCCTTCTTCATATTGCCAGATGAGAGAAGGTGCGATAGATGCATCCAAGATCGGTGCTGGAAAGCCCGCAGCTATTTCATCTCCAACCATGGAAACCGAAGAGTTATCCCCCAAGCACTCTTGGTCGATCGGAGGATCTGAAAGTAGACATGCCAGTGCTATCCCCATTTCAAACTCGGTGCTCTCAGAATCCACTGCTTTACACTGCTCAATCTCAGTTGGTGGGTCTGTCTGCGCTTCGGCAACGTCATCCCCAGGTAATTGTATGTCGAAGAAGATTTCAAAGCCAGGCACGCGCTTCCTCTCCGCGTTCAGCCATGGTTCTGGGAAGCCGCAGAATGGAAAGTCTTCCCCCTCCCGGACGAAGCGTCCGTTTAGGGTACCCCAGATGGGCCTATGCATTAACTCAAATGGCTTCCCAGCCTTCTTTGCTCTGGCCCTTCCGGCCATTTCTTTCCCTTTCCTCACCCAGTCCTCTTTGGTGGGCAGATAACCCAGTCCAAAGGTATGGGGGTTGTGTGGCACTTCGGCCAACGCTGAGACGCCCTTCCGGCCGCTTCTCCCTAATCCCATCCCGGGGGTATGTTTTAGCTTGTTCATGAGGTAGATAGATTGAGCACTGACGTACATACCTTCATTCACAGCCATGACATTCTGTACCACTTGAGCCTCAGCCAAAGTGAACCCCGATAAAAACACATCCTCCGTGCCATGCTCGATCTCCAAGACAGGTGTGGACACTTCCGGCGGCGGATGGATTGATGAATTCCCAAAAATGATCGCTACCCCTTTCCCGTGAGGGTATTTTAGCATTTGATGTAGAGTGGAAGAGACTGCTTTGACCTGGTGCAACCACGGTCGCCCCAAAAGTAGGTTAAAGGTTGCGGGAACGTCCAAGATATGAAATTCAATGCTGTGTTGTCCTGGACCAACCTTGGTTTGAACTTTAACAGTCCCCATCACTTCTCTGCTGGTATTGTCGTATGCTCTGATTACTTGAGTAGTCGGGACGAAGTCCGCGGGCTTCAACCCGATTGCATACGCCGTTCTGGTCGGGCAGACATTAATAGCAAACCCGGTATCAACAAGTACCACCGGTATCCACTTATCTCTACATTCCACGGAAATATAGAGAGGTTTGTTATGATTTGTGCCCTCAGGCGGTAGTTCCTTGTCCGAAAAGGTTAATGCCGGGGAACCTCCTCCCGGAAAAACCAGCCCGACCAGCTGTTCAGGGGTGGTATCTATGGAGAGTTTGGATTTGTCCATAGCAGACAGGACAACTTCTCTATGTACCCGCGATGCCATTAGCAGTCCCCAGATGGAGATGTCTGCTTGTATCTTCTTTAACTGTTTCAGCACAGCTTCCTCCTCAATCTGCTTCTCCTTCTGCTTTTCTGCTTCTCTATCCTTCCTGGATGCCTCGGGTTGGTCTAGGTGTGGGGGTTTAAAGTACCGCCCACTTCTCGTCATATGGTCAACCTCATCGAGGTACCAAGTGTCATCCGGTTGATTATTTCCCCAATCTTCATCCGTGTGGGCAAGACATAAGTCGTCGTCTTCCCACCACATTCCGTCGGCAGCCAACAGACACCTGTCTGGCTCCGGTCTGCTCGCACTTGCAGTGCTCTCCGTCCACATGCTCGCAGCATTCTCTATATTTGTGCACACAGCACTCTCAGTCCCCTCAGGGCCCTTTGCTTTCCTAATTCTCTCGGCATCCTCAAACTTTTCTCGTTCCAGCTGCGTCAGTACAGCTGGTTGTTTAACAATTCCTGTATCCATAATGCCCAAATCTCGAGCGGAATTCTTAGCACCGGCGCTCTCCGGCGATACAACTTGACTTCCGGCCATTCCGGCCACAGCTGATACTCCTGCCCCTGCCGGGCTCTGTTTTGGTTGGGCTTCCCCCACTTCATCTGGTTGATCCTCGAGCCATCCAGTGGCCTCTGCCGATTCCTCATAGTCGAACCAGTTGATTGCCGAATCCCCCGGTTCCTGGTCATCGAAAAATTGCATGTTGGCAAAGTCCTCCTCTACGGCTGTCAGATCATCTGCCCCTAGCCCAGATCCATCCCCCCGGATCATGCATAGCTCTCCTGTTTCTGGCAATTCTATACCTAGCCCAATTCGGCTCGTTGATAGGATGTACTCGCTTGGATCATAGGCTCCCCCAGCAAAACTCTGTTCAGCCCCAGATTCAACAATCTCATTCTCTCCCGAAATCTGCCCTGCCCCATCTTCAACGGTCACCACCGTCGGTTCTGGTTGGGTTTTGGAGATGTCCACCATGCACAAGAAGTCAGTGCAATCGGGGAGGAGCACCTCCGGCTTGGGTAGGTGGGTGGGAGTAATATAGATGCTAGGATCGTAAGATGCGACCCCAATTTGGATAAAATTGATTCTGTTGGGAGGAGGAGCTTGGTTATGTGGTGGGAGAGGGTTGGTTGTGACATTGGGTTTATCAGGAGGCGCGATCACCTGTTTGTCAATAAGATCTTGGATCTCATGACGCAATCTGAAACAACGGTCGGTGTCGTGACCGTGTTGTTGGTGATACACGCAGTACTTTGCTGGGTCATGAGAGGGAGGGAGTGGATTCGGTAGTGGCTTCGGCTCCAGGGGTTTCAAGTGCTTTTTCCTGATCAATACCCCTAGAGCTTTGGACAGGGGCATGTATAATGGGGTGAAGGTTCTTTGGCCTCGAGGTTGGAATCTGGTGGTTTGTGTGTTGCTTCTGGACGCGCCGGAGAAGGGTGTGGCAGCCATGGGCCTTGAAGGGGGAGGGGGAGTGGTGGTGACCATACTGACTTCCGAGGCTCTTGTATTTGCAGCGCCACTCGGGCCCGCATTGTTGTTACGGTTGAAAGTCCTCCTCGGTTGCTCCCTATCGTGGTCAAACAGACCTTGTTTCATTGCATCTTCAATTTGCACCCCCATCTCGTGTAAATCTGCGAAAGTAGGAAAGGGGACTACAATCATTCTCTGCATCAACTTTGGGTGGAGATTGCGCACAATCATCCGGATTTGGTCTTTGTCAGTGGGCCTTAAAGTCATCATTGACGCCTTTGCCCTCCATCGGATTACAAAGTCCGAGAAAGTTTCCTTGGGCTCTTGCCTTGTCGTTTCAAGATCACGGGTTGTGATCTCGATCTGAGTGTTGTACGAATATTGCGCGACAAAGGCCTCAGCCATTTCATCCCAATTCTTTTTCACTTCATCTTGTAACTTTGCGTACCAGTGGGCGGCCACACCTGACAGGGTTCGGCCGAATAGTGAAAGCTTCTGTGGTCGTGTTAGGCCCATCGGCCGCAAGATGTCTGCGAACAGTCGGAGATGGACCATGGGGTCGCCGGACCCGTCAAAGCAGTCGATTCGTGGCATCTTGAACCTATCGGGGAGCGTTACGGCCTCCTCGGTATATCCATCTTCGATATCCGGCATAGCCTTGACTCCTTGGGATTTCTTGAAGAGCTTCTTCAGTTTGCTCAATTTCAGAGCTGTATGATCAACCTCGAACTCGAAGGGAGAGTCCGGGCGATTGGGTGCATGGACCTTGGACAGTTGTGGTGGAAGCGGGGGCGGAGCTGGCCCCGTTGGGAGGTTTGTGTCCTCTTGCAGGTTCTGGATAGTTGGCACAGTATTCTGGATGTTTGGAGGAGCGTTCTGAACAGCAGGTGTCTGCTCAGGTAATGGAGCCCCTGCCGGAGGAGGAATTTGTTGTGAAGCAGACGCTGTATTCTGTTGTTGCAGTCTGGTAATCAGCTCAGCCTGCTGGGTCATAATCTCGGCTTGTTGCTTAGCAAGTTCATCTCGGCGAACGGCATCCTGCTACATGGCCCGCATAGTTTCTTGCATTTGGCGCATCATCTCCTCAACTCCTGTTGGTGCCGCCATACTGTTTTGATCTATCTGAACTACTGGCAGATTTAGCTCTGTAGCAACGATGGGGATCTCAATCCGACTGTCCACTAATGGGGGAAACCACTGTTCTGGTGATCTCTGTTCAGATATACTTCGCTTTCTCTGCCTTCTTCTGATAACGGGGGGTAGAGAATGGAACACTGGCTGTCCGTCAATTAGATCCTCAGATCGATGGAGTCGACGACCTCATGTCCAAAGTGCTTGGGGAATGCCTGCTGGGTTGGAAGCAATTGTGCGAAAACTGACCTAGCAAAAGATAAATAAAGCGAAAAGGAAATAAATAAACAGATAAACGGACAGCATAACAGCTTAAAATAAAATGCAAGACACACAGCCGGGCATAACAACACACAGTCAATAAGCTGGATACACACTGTCCTCAAACACTGATTATTATCCCTGTATCACTGTCCCCTAAAACAGAATCTGATACCCGCAGATAACTAATTCTCAAATACTGGCTGATGCCCGCAGGCCTGATACCCATAATACTGAACTGATGCCCGCAGGCTTGATGCCCAAACTCATATACTGAACTGATGCCCGCAGGCCTGATGCTGACAATACTGAATTGATGCCCGCAGGCCTGATGCCCAAACTCATATACTGATACATGCATTCCTGTAGAGACGCACTCTAAAGCACATAACAGATAAGTGAGAGCCAAAACACCCCTATGTTGGGGCAGGGTGTCCCTGTCCTATTTTGTCAGGAGCTAGGGTTTCACTACGCACAGAGCGGTTTCAAACAACCTATAAACGGGTAAGCAACCTGTCCTAGTTTCGAACGGTCACTATGGATCCGAATATGCACTATGTGTTTGTGTGCAATAGTAAGACACAAACACACTTAAACACACACAAAGGTAAAAAGAGGGAGAGGTATAGAGATAGAATGTGTATGGATCCTAACCCTAGAACTCAAAACCCTAATATGGCTGTCTAAACTCTCTAACCTAAACAAGGGAGAGGAGGGCTCCTCTTATAGAGCTTTTTGTCTTGTAAAGCTTACAAGACAAGCTTCTAAAGAGAGAGATCCCTCCATACACGTGTATGGAGGGGAGCCAAATGCAAGACAGCTGTGTCAAAATATCTGCAAAAGCAGCTGCACAGTAATCGGCCGGCCAAAAATGCAATTGACCAAAAAAAAAAAAAGATAGCCGACCGGCCATCTATAGTGCCGGTCGGCCAAATATTTGGCCGGTGGCCACAAAACACAGCCGGTGGCCTCAAGCCACGGCCAGTGATGGGTGGGGGTGGTCTACAAGCCCTACCCTGCCTCTCAAAGGCAAAACACAAGTGTTTGGTGTTGAACCAAGCACAAAACAGTCAAGTTCGGAGATCCTGAGGCAAGGCGTGTAGCCGAGACCTCCGGGAACTCCAAACGAACACAAACATGGATGATCACCGGGTGTTCAAACGGTGACGTCCAAGTCTTGAGGACGGTCAAAAATGGAGTGTCCACAGTTGCCCCTCTTTGACAGAACTCGAAAGTCATAACGATGACGGGAGTGAATGTCAAAGCCCAAAGACGACCCATTTTTGACAAGGCCGAAGACTTAGACAAACATGCAAGACAAACAAGATATTGTAACAAGTCCGCGGGGGACCTCGCTACAGCCCGGACTCGATTTGTGTCACGGTTCTAAGTCTGAACCAAAGAGTCCAAATCCGGCAAATCGTTTTGAGAAAACAGATTTTGAAAGAAGTGCCAAACATGGACTGCTTTGCCAGATACAGAGTCGCCACCTAAATATTTTATTTTTGGGAAATTTAGGAAACCCTAACTCGGTGCCAAAGGCCACGTGTCCGTCATCACCAAAGTTGCCTCGGCTCGGGAACTTGGGTACGATTGGGGAAGGTCAGCTATGAGCACCCCCTCTCGCCCGATCAAAGATCGGCCTCTACTAACCATGATATCTATTTTTGAAAACATTGTGTGTTCTTAAACCGGTTATTAGCCTAGGTTACTATGTGATGCGCACAGCCTATAAGTATAGACTGGGTCGTCCGAATTGGAACAAAACATTTCATGCTTGTTTATTTGAAAGATGGTTTGCTACTCGCAAGTAGGCTTAAAATGCAGATTTTGCCACCCTCGGGTGGGCTTAAGAAAGGATGGTTTTGCCACTATCTAGTGGGCTTAAAACAAACAGTTGATGATTTGTTCCAATCCAAGTAACCCAACCTTCACCCACAGGCATTCAGGCAGATATATCACATAAGCATTTAGCATCATGGCAAGCATACTATTCATGGCAGTCACTCACACGCATGCAAGGATGCTAAAGCATAAAGCTCACCGGGTACTCCAAGCCAAAACAAACATTCATTAGAAATCTATGCATGAATCCTAAGTATACAGAAATGCCTAATGCAACACATGCAAAATGCAACTACAGCAGGCTCGGCTATTCTAAACATGGCATATGGAATGCTACAACTAACATGTATTCAATTTGAAATTGAAAGACAATGCAGTTAGTACGATGCGCCGAGCCCGGTGCATGCAAAACAGATGAATGAATGCAAACATGCTATCATACTGTATGCTAATCGAAATATGCCCTAATCTAACCATCAAAAGCAGATAAATAAAAGGGAGAAAGACGTGGGGTTAGAAGACATACAACACACACACGCACACTTATTACAGTTATACCCTCGCGCAAAGGGTCCGAATAAATATACAGTCCCGAATTAAAAGAATATTACAGTCCAAATATTACAGTCCGAATAATATACAAATTCCTAATTAATTAATCGAATTAACTAAGAAAACTGTAAAACTGGCGTGTAAGCCAGGGACTGCCTTGCTTCTGATGGATGATGCATGTCTGGGCTGCCTTGCACGGAAATCCACTGGGATGCCCCAATTAGCCTCTGTTTACACCTTTTCTTGAAATGCGCGCCAAGCCTCGGAAGACCGCTGATTATTGATTTGCTGCAACAAAGAGCAGGAAAGGGGCATAGCAATGTATTTTCACAGATATATGCATGTCTCGATCCTCGTGCCACCAATCACGCATATCGATGCATGATGGCAGAGGAGTCAAAATGTGCAACTCAATATAGAATGAATGCACATGAAAACACAACAAGACCTAACTCCATCATGGATGATCCGGAGTGTCGGTGACTGGGGAATTGAGACACATTCCGTCACTCGGAGTACGAAATGTACCTCGTTTCCCGTGCCCGGGCTAACTCCTATTCCGAACACGATGCAATATGCATGACATGCATGAATACAATCTAAGATACAACCTAGTATGCGCAACGCTGTGAAAATGAGATGCCTCAAAATGCGTGCACACGGGCACGCAAACCGAGGAAATGCATGAATGCGATCTAAGATACAACCTAGTATGCACTATGCTATGAAAATGAGATGCCTCGAAATGCGTGCACACGGGCACGCAAACCGAGAAAATGACATACGCAATGCAAATGATATGGAAATGCGATATGGGCTTACACTAACATGAGAGAGCCTCAGCCACACTCACATAAGAGGCCGATGGATGAAAATGAAGTGCCTCGAAATGCGTGCACACGGGCACGCAAACCGAGGTAATGGCATATGCAATGCAACGGCATGGAAATGCGATATGGGCTTACACTAACATGAGAGAGCCTCAGCCACACTCACATAAGAGGCCGATGAATGAAAATGAAGGGCCTCGAAATGCGTGCACACGGGCACGCAAACCGAGGCAATGGCATACGCAATGCAATATGGCTAAAATGGCATATAGAATGCAACATGGACTTATACTAACATGAGAGAGCCTCAGCCACACTCACATAAGAGGCCGATGGATGAAAATGAAGTGCCTCAAAATGCGTGCACACGGGCACGCAAACCGAGGCAATGGCATATGCAATGCAATGGCATGGAAATGATATACAAGCATGCTAATGGGGTTTAAGCACTGAAATGTGGGGGAAAACAGCCCCGAAATGAGGCGAAAACACACCCGATGCATGGAATTTCTCCCGAAATGCAAAATTAGGCACCCGAAATGGCCTATAGCTATAACAAACATGCATAATTGGCACATGGAATGAAAATACAGAAGCAAGGCAGCCCCAAAATAAGCATTTTTCTAGTACAAAACATGGCCAAACAGCAAGCAAAGATAGGGCAAAATTAGCATGCGAAAATGGCCCTAAACATGGGATTAAGAAGCAACTCATAGCTGCTGTCCTCAAACAGGTTAGGACCCTTCAACAACATTGAAGAGGGACCAAAAATAAGCACTTTCACAGAACTGTAAAAACCTCAAAAACAAACATAGATATGGCTAAGCTTTTATGCAAGAAAACGGACCAAAAGGTGGCCAAAGAGGCAAGTGGTATATGCAAAGCCCAAACTGAAAAATTCCCTTCTACAACATTGAAGAGGGACCAAAAATAAGCATATTTACAGAACTGTAAAAACCCAAAAACAGTATACAAACATGCTAGAAATGCAATACAAAATAAGGCTTAAAAGAGGCTATAACATGAGGTATGCAAAATATTCCACAAACGGCCAAAGACCCTTAATAAAACATGTAGAATGGGCTAAAATAGGACTATTTCCAGAACTGTAAAATGGCCAAAAACAAAAGCATGGTACGCTAACAAAACATGCAAGAATGGGGACCAAAAGGGAGATACAACATGAAGTGGCATATGGAGGTCCCAAAACATGAAAGGCCTTAAACAAAACATGAATAATGGACCAAAATAAGAACTTTTCTAGCTCTGTAAAATGACCAAAAATGGAACCAAGATAGGCTGCCAAGGCATGCAAAAATGGGACCAAAAAGGGAGTATAAAGGCAAGTATAACATGGAGGTCCCAAACAGGGTTGAGCCCTTCTTCAATGTTGAAGAGGGGCTCAAAATAAGCCTATTTACAGTTTACATCATACTCCAAAACAGATTACACACGAGCTAAAAATATCATGTAAGAAAACGGTATTTAAGAAGGGTATTGAAGCAAGTGCAACATGGGGGACTCAAACAGGGTTGAGCCCTTAAGCAAAAGTGAAAATGAGCTCAAAAAAAGGCCACTTTGAGTTATGGCCGGAGCTCAAAGAAAAAAGCATAGATGGCTTACAAAAGATACAAGAAATGGGCCAAGAAAGGAAAGATGCAACTCACTCTTGAAGATCAATACTTTTGTTGCTTCTTGGACCAACTTTGTTGCCTCTTAGCTGCTGGAATTCCTCCCCTTGCTTCTGGAATGGAGTGGTGGTGGTAGAGCTTGGTGGTGATGAAGAAAATGAGGTGTAGAGCTTGAAGGTTTTCAAGGAAATGAGGGAGATGGAAGGAGATTTGAATGCAAGACTTGTAAGCAATTTTTCTAACCCTTGTATGCCATGTTGCCAGCTGATTATATGGACCAACAAAAGGGGAGTAAAGGAGGGGCAAAAGGTGGGGGAAAATAGGCAAGTTTTCCCCCACAAAATATCCCCCGGATTGAGATATTTTCTGGGGGAAACAGCCACACAGCTGTAAAGTGGATATTGAGAGGATCATGGCCGGCCCCTTTTTGGAGCTCCAGGTGGCCGGCCGGCCACCCCACCTAGCCGGCCGGCTAGAGGTCAAAACAGTCAAGTTGAAATAGTGGCCGGCCACCACTTTTTAAGGTCCTCCCATGTGTGTACATCACAGATATGTGGTTCAAAGTTCAAGAAAGTGGCCCCAAGGTGTTCAACATTAGCCCGGAAGGAGGGGTTCAAAAGGGTCAGGAAACATTACTGGCCGGCCACCAACTTTTAGGATCCTCTCAAGTGTGTACATCACAGATATGTGGTTCAAAGTTCAAGAAAGTGGCCCCAAGGTGTTCAACATTAGCCCGGAAGTGTGAAAAACGGGCGTCGGAGGGCGTTGGAGGATATATAACTGATTGCTGCAAAAATTACTGGCCTCCCACCCTTCAGTGACCTTCCCGGTGATAAAACAGAGGTACCTGCCAAAAATGAACGAAAACCGTCGCAAAACGAATGTTCGGGGGCCAAAACGCGCAGTTCGGGGTCCCGAAAATGGGCTGTTAAGCACCGAAAGTGACATTCGGCCACGAAGTGGGTTTTTCAGACCCCAGTGTCCCTTAAAAGGGAGTAAATAGGAGGTATGCCAAAAACCGGGGCAAACGGAGATGGGTAGGCGGTCCCGAACCGAGGCACACGGCCTGACGGCTCCGAAAATCGGGAACCGGGCTCCGAAATGGGAAAAATGGCCTATAGCCCCAAAATGTAGCCTACGGACATTGAGAGATGGTCTACGGGACCTCTCCCTTCCCTCAGGAAAAGAAATAGCGAAAACCGAGCCTGGTTCGCAAACCGAGGCAAAGCACAAAAGAGGGTTCGGAAGTCCGGAGGCAGGGCTCACGGCCGCGACTCTGAAACTTCTGAACGAGCACATTATGCAAAATCACCAAGCGCTCAATTGGTGACGTCTGACTCTTAAGGTCGGTCAAAAATGGAGTGTCTACAGATATGCGCCCGAAGGCAGGGGAAAAATGCAAGACAATGCACAGAGCCGGACATAACTTATGATCATGCAAAGAAAGCTGTAATGAAGCATACATGCGACAATTTTAAGCTAGCATACACCATACTACACTACAATGTAAAAAGGATGTAAGAGAATTATGCAGTTCTCAATACGTCTCACTCAGAGAATACAATACCTGTGCGGTTCGTCTGGTTGCACCAGCCTCAAATGAACCGTACGTACAATATCGTGCCTGTAAAGAAAACAACTCAACAGGTATGATGTTATTAGCAACATGCACAACATGCAAAATGAATGCAGGATGATATGCAATACATACAAAACTATGTATAAACAATGCAAATGAAGATGCAATGTAATTGAAGCAATGCGAACTACATGCAAAGCAATTGAATCATGATCCAATCATGAGCGGTTCGAAACCACACCTATGTCAAATAGATTGATGGAGGTAACAAGTCCATCTACCATAGAACGGTCAACTGAACTATGAGTAATGTAGACGGACACAAGAACAAGTATTGGGGGGGATTGACACAAGTGGGAAAACGACCCGCTGAGGAAAGGACAATGATCCTAATGCTGGATGCAAAAATTACACTACAATGTAATATATATATATATATATGTGTATGCTGGGGAGATGGCAATGGATATGGCACGCGGGCCCAAAACAAATCTTGCCTAGGAAGGGCATGTACACATACAAGCCGTGTCTAACATAGAACGGTCTACTGAACTATGTTTTGACGTGAAAAGTATGGGCACATACCAGACCAAGCTCAACATGGAAAGGCGCAAGCCATAAATGGAAGGTGATGCAATGAATGCATGCGAATTACAATGCAATGGATATGGCACGCGGGCCAAACCAAATCTTGCCTAGGAAAGGCATGTACACAAACAAGCCGCGGCTAACATAGAACGGTCCACTGAACTATGTTTCGACACGAGAAGTATGGGCACATACCAAATCAAACTCAATCATGGAAAGGCGCAAGCCATAAATGGAAGGTGATGCAATGAATGCATGCGAATTACAATGCAATATCTACAAATATTACAATGATGGATGACAATGCAACTATTTACGATGATGCATGACAATGCGATTGTTTGTTTTTTTTTTTTTGAAATGCAAATGCATGACGATGCATGTTGCATGGAACGCGCGACAACACGCGGCTTAAAACACATGTATAATGTAACTTATCAAAAGTCGTTCGGGCACGACAAACACTGAAGGACTTGCACCTTCGGAGGATTTAGGGTCTCCTAGACCGTGCGCGTTTAAGGTCTCGCCAGACCATTCCAATACCTGTGCGGTTCGTCTGGTTGCACCAGCCTCAAATGAACCGTACATACAATATCGTGCCTGCAAAGAAAACAAACTTAACAGGTACAATGTAGTTAACAATATGCATATTAATGCATTTGAAAATGCGTGACAACGCAAAGCAAGTGGGAAGCATAACAATGCTGTGAAGGTACAGACACGAAAGTGGAGCACGCGGTCTACACAGGCACTGAAATTGAACGTAAGAATGTGACCTACGCAAGTAGAACATGTGGTCTACGCAAGTAGTGAAATTGATTACAAATATGCGTTTTACGCAAGCAAAACATGCGGTCTACGCAAGTAATGAAATTTGAACGAACATGCGGTCTACGCAAGTAAAACGTGCGGTCAACGTAGGGAAATCATTCGGTCTACGCAAGTAATGAATTGAAGAAATATGCGATCTACGCAAGCAAAGCATGCGGTCTACGCAAGTAATGAAATTGAACAAACATGCAGTCTACGCAATCAAAACATGCGGTCTACGCAGGTAATGAAACTGAACAAACATGCGGTCTATGCAGGTAAAACGTGCGGTCTACGCAGGGAAATCATGCGGTCTACGCAAGCAAAACATGCAGTCTACGCAGGTAATGAAATTTGAATAAACATGCAGTCTACGCAAGCAAAACGTGTGGTCTACGCAGGTAATGAAATTGAACAAACATGCGGTCTACGCAATCAAAACATGCGGTCTACGCAGGTAAAACGTGCGGTCTACGCAGGGAAATCATGCGGTCTACGCAAGTAATGAATTGAAGAAATATGCGGTCTACGCAAGCAAAACATGCGGTCTACGCAAGTAATGAAATGAACAAGCATGCGGTCTACGCGGGCAAAACATGCGGTCTACGCAAGTAGTGAATTGAACAAATATGTGGTCTACGCAGGCAAAACATGCGGTCTACGCAAGTAATGAAATTAAACAATCATGCGGTCTATGCAAGCAAAACATGCGGTCTACGTAGGTAGTGAATTGAACAAATGTGCGGTCTACGCAGGGAAGACATGCGGTCTACACAGGTAGTGAATTGAACAAATATGCGGTCTACGCAGGGAATGAAATTGAACAAACATGCGGTCTGCGCAATCAAAACATGCGGTCTACGCAGGTAATGAAATTGAACAAACATGCGGTCTACGCAGGTAAAACGTGCGATCTACGCAGGGAAATCATGCGGTCTATGCAAGTAATGAATTGAAGAAATATGCGGTCTACGCAAGCAAAACATGCGGTCTACGCAAGTAATGAAATGAACAAGCATGCGGTCTGCGCGGGCAAAACATGCGGTCTACCCAAGTAGTGAATTGAACAAATATGCAGTCTACGCAGGCAAAACATGCGGTCTACGCAAGTAATGAAATTGAACAATGATGCAAAATGCGATGAGATGCGCAAAACCGCGCGATGCATTTAGATAACGCGAGTGCACGAGACAGTGCGATAGTTTGAAGTGCACAAGACAGTGCGATGGTTTGAAATGCACAAGACAGTGCGATGATTTGAAATGCACAAAACAGTGCGACGTTGTGAAATGCACAAAACAGTGCGACGGTTTTGAAATGCACAAAATTGTGCGATGGTATGCGATACGCATGGGGCAACTTTTTGAGTTTTATAAAAGCCAAAAAGGATACGAAAAGGATACACCTTGCACGAATTCGAGTGCCACGCACAGAAGGCACGGCCCGAGGTCAAAATGGAGGCCGGTTGAGTGTCGGAGATGCACTTTCTTGTACTTCTTTGAGCTATGAAGACCCAAAACCACATATCTGACCCAAACAAGGATACAGGAGGCTCACCGGCCGGAAGAGGAGGCCACCAGCTGTCCACCGACCATCAATACATTCCACCGGCCAAATATTTGGCCGGCTGGCCAAAAATGTAGCCGACCGGCCAAAAATGCCTAAATCGGGGCAGTTTCGACTTTTCACCTTGGGTCTTTTAAAATAGGGTTCCAAACCCTATTTTACATATCCTTTTTAGCCGAAAATCCCTTCCCTCTCTCTCTAGAGCATTCTCTTCCTTTGATTCTCCCATTTTCGCGCGTTCTAGCCCCCGTTTCGTCGTTCGAATCGCGTATATCTTCGCGTTTCGAACATTTTTATCCGAATATTTATTTATTTCAGTGCTGCCTTTGCCATTTCCACCTTTTGCGGCTTATTCCCCTCGAGTTTCTCTCGACTCACGTGCCTTTTCACTTCCCGACTTCTCGGGCCACTTTTTCACCCTCTCGGGTTGACTTTACACATTTTCGCCCGATTTTCCCTTTTTCGGCTATTTTCTCACCATTTTTTACATGGCCGATGATATTCCACAGGGCGGGACTCCCCCGGATCACGAGATGGATCCCGGGGTCGAGCTCCTCCCGTTGAGTGTCCTCCCGTTCGACCCGGCGACCTATCGGCTGGCGATTCATGCGCTACCTCCTGACGGACTTCGCCAGTTTCGGAGTTTCGACAGAGCGATGCCACCAGAGCTCCTCCTGCGTGAGCCTACATCTCACTTATCCTTTGGCGCTTCCGAGGTAACATTCCTCTCTCTGTTTTATTTTCCGCAATGTAGAATATAGAAACTGCCATAGCTGATTACATCTTTTAACTGCTTGACTCAGATACACTGACACACTATGCACTGTAGTTGATCGCAACCATACTGACAACCGATATCTGTTTGAGGCTGACATATGCACACACTGTAGTTCATTGCAATCATACTAATACCCGATATCTGTTTGAATCTGAAAAACTTGCACACGTGCTATATTTGTACCGAACCACGCAAACACGCTGACACATCACACGTTGTAGTTCACTATAAGCACACCAGCACCCGGGATCTGTTTGAATCTGAAAAACTTGCACGCATGTTATATTTGTATTGAATTCTGAATGCCCTTCAAAACTAGTATATTCAGTATTGCCTCGCAATTATTTGTTTGAAAACAGGGGGATTCCCATACCGTCCGTGGGTATGGGAACATTGCCGCTCGGGACTGGTATGCTGAGCTTCCCGGCGCGGTTCGCCACATTGTGGACCAGGCGGGCTTTGGCGCTTTCTGCAGGGGATTATCGAGACTCACCGCGAGCAGGCCTCTCCTTGCTGCTCTAGCGGAGAGGTGGTGGGACACCACCGATTCGTTCCATCTATCTGCGACGGGAGACATGGCGATGACTCCCTATGATTTCTCGACGCTCACAGGCATCGAGGTAGGGGGTGATCCGATCCCCTTTGACACTGATATGGACGAGTGGACCGCCGCTCAGATCCATCTGCTTGGCGAGGTGCCACCTCTCGCCCGTCCAGGCTTTGTTCGTTACTCCTGGTTTGAGGTGCAGTTCAGGGTCCAGCCCGCGTTGGTGGAGGAGGCTCTGATGACTCCGGAGGCCGTGGAGAGATATGCGCGCGGCTTTCTCATGTTCTTGCTGGGGACGACCATTTTCGCCGACCGGGCGAACACTGTGCCCCTCTGCCTGCTTAGTGCACTGGTGGACGTCAGGCAGATCTTGCACTATGATTGGGGTGGCGCCGCTCTGGCCACACTCTATGGGTATATGAGCTCGGCTTCTCGTGGCAGCAGACAGTTGCTCGGGGGCTACTGGCGTGCTTAGGAGGTACGTTTCTGTTCCACTTTTCATTTCTGCTTTTCTATCTTCTGTACTCTGTACTGTATTCTGTATTGCACACACTGTAATCTGCTTTTCACTAACTGTATACTGCGCACACGGCACACACATACACTCTGCTTTGCACTGACTGTACACTGCTCACACTGTACACTGTACACAATACACTGCGCAACACACGGCTCTGCCATTTCTGCTTTATTCTGTATTTTGCTTTATCTGATAGTCATATTGATGTTTTCTCTGCAGTTGTGGGTGTATGCCTACTTTCCCAGGCTTGCACCCGTGCCAGACACGGAGACCCCCCTCGTCGTCTCGTTCTCGCGACGCTTCGACGTGAGATGCGTGCGGAGGCCACGAGAGACATTTAGCTTCTTTCGCCGCTACTTCGACACTATCACCCCTGCCAAGGTATGTTTTTAGTTCAGAATTTATCTAAGCTTTGCTTTTCACTGCATGTTTCAATAACGATGGATAACAAATTGTATGTCACTTTCAGATCACGTGGCAGCCTTGGGCTCCGTTGACGGCGATGATTCAGGACCGATTTGCCGGTGCTGAGGAGACCTCGCGTTTTCGGATCTTACTGGACGGTCCGGTCTGTCGGGCTTGGTACCTGGGTGAGCGTTTCCTACGCCAGACCCTAGGGTTACCGGAGCAGAGAGTCCCGGTTCACCCTCCTGAGGATATGAGGGAGACCGAGAGGCTCACTACCGAGCAAATGGCCGACTATATTATTGGCTGGGAGGTGACCCGCTTCAGAGGCATCGGCGACTACCGAGAGTATGTGCAGATGTACATTATGCGGTCTCTGAGCGGCGGCCGTCGAGCTGGGGGAGCCAGGCACGTGGCGCCGGCAGCTAGGACAGGAGCGGGAGCTGGAGCAGGAGCTTCGAGGAGGGCTCGAGTTCGTGGCAGGGGCGGAGTTCAGGGAGGACGGGGGACTGGCTGGCCCGCCCTGCCCAGTGTACTGTCATATAGAGGGCAGGATGAGGCGACCTACCAGATCCCCTTTGCTCCTCCCCCGGCTGGTCATGAGTTAGCCGGCATCCCCGACTTGCCTCCGGTACGTTTTACTTCATTTTGCATCTTGCATCTAGCATTTCATTTCAGTTTATTTGATACTCTGCGGAATATTGATATATCTTGTACTTTTGCAGGTGTCTTCTGAGTACACCCGGCAGTCCGTGTAGTTGAATGCCTCCATTATGGGGATGTTACAGCGGACCTTCGACCTTCTGGCCCTCTACAGCATCCCGGTATGTTCTTCTGACCACTGTCTCAAACCATTCATAAGCTGACCCATGTAATCTGATGCAGGACACAACACCTGATATACTGGTCTCACAGCATCTGATACACTGCCTACGCTGCATTTATACACCGTATACTGCATTCTGCACTGATAAACTGCTCACGGCATTCTCACACTGTATACTGCATTCTGCACTGATAAACTGCCCACGGCATTCTCACACTGTACTCATACACTGCATTCTACACTAATAAATTGCCCACAGTATATTGATGCATTTGCCTTTTATGCATTTTTTCAGCCTCCCTTCCAGATTCTCGTTGTAGGAGGTACTCCAGCTGGACCTTCCGTCCCCGCCCGAGGGAGAGATGAGGAGGGCAGAGCATTCCCCCGCACCAAGGTGGGGCGCACTCATGTTGGGAGTAGTTCGCGAGCTCCAGTCCCTGATGATGATGATGACGACGAGGAGTCGGAGGCGGAGGCAAAGTCGGAGGCGGAGTCATCGGAAGAGGAGATCGGAGGCAGCACTAGCTCGGGCTCTGATGACGATGCTGATGATGCTCCTGGACCTTCGTCCAGGAAGACGACTAGGACAGACCGATAGCCCTCGGAGCCGCTTGACATGGATACAGATTTTTGTTATTTTTCTTCTTTCTTGTACTTTTCCCTTTTTTTGGTAGTTAGGATACTTTATACTGCCGCAGACAGGTTTTTTGTTTTCCTCAAAACTTTGTACTTAAAAAAAGATGATGAAATGAACAAACTTTTTGCTTAAAAGGTGTTACATTTACACATCTCATGTATTGCATCATGTTACATCCTGCTACACCTCAATGTAAATGGAATTGACTGATTGTCTGAAAATTGAACACTTGCACAGTAATAATCAGATAACTAAATAGCCAACAGCAAAATAACCCAAGTAACCCACTGCCTGATTCTGGACACACACAGCCCTTACTCTACTGGGGATTAATCCACATACAGCCCGTAACACAGCACTTGGTTCATTTTGCACATAGAAAATCCCGAACAAACAGCCCAATCTGACAAGACGGACTACGGAGGTGAAACCAGCTGGAGTTGAAACACAATCGAATATAGAGAATGGCACAACATTCTGAGCATAAACGATTTTTGTAATTAAATAAGGGTTTTTCAAACCGGGGCATTGAGCCTACAACTGAATACAGTGGGGGGGACTCAAACAAAAGGGTACACGACCTAAAACACAACGAGACACGCTCAGGAGAAACCTAGGACAAAGGTTGAGGTAAACAAAACAAAAGACACGACACATAGACGCGTTAAACGAATACGGGGGACCTCAGATCACGAGGAGCCAGTTTCTCTGGATATTGTTTCCCACCCTTTCTGATTTGTGATTCTCACATCACTCGGCCCTCAGGCTCGATTTTTCTCTCAAAACCCTTTGGCTCACTTTTTTTTCTCTCAACTTACACCTCTCTATTCTTTATTCTCTCATTTTTCGTCCCTTCCCAAGGTGATTAATGAATGAATAGGAAGTTGCGGGTTCACGCCTGATGCCATTAGCTCACAGCTATTTCTTCTGGTGGGTAGAGTGCCCTCCTGGCAAGTATGTTGACGACGGGGGAAAGACAGAACACCTGACTCAACTGTGCCCCTAGTTCATCACTTTGACCGTTCTTCGTTTTGGTTTTCTACTAAAACAATTTTGATCAAGATGAGAGTCGAATTAACGTACTTGTTCGATTTTTGATTTGAAAACCATGCAAGTCAGGCTATAAGCACTGAAAATTTTCCTTTTTTGGGTCCAAGAAATGGTTCAGTTTTGGAAAATGGATTAGTTTTCGAGAAAATAATCAACCTCAGTAAAAATTTTCAAAAACTATTTCACAAACGGTCAATGCTCAACGAGCATGGGACTTACTCTTTGAGATGCGCGACCTCGGATCGGAGGCAATGGAAAATTGCCCCTGGCTTAAAGGGGGTGGATGGCAACGGAAAGTTGCCCCTGGTTTGAATGGCGGCTCACGACGACTCGTGGCAATGGAAAGTTGCCCCTTGTTTAGATGGTGCCGCAGCAGTCCGCAAATAGTCTTCATTGGTGGTGGTCGAACTCTTGGACACAGAGATGACGAAGGCGATCATAACAAATATATGGACACAATCACCTTGGAAGGCGTTGGCGACTAGACTTTGGGATGAAGTCAAAACCATTGCATGGACCGAGACGCTATGAAAGCGTTGGGGGCTGGACTTCAGGATGAACTTGCCTACGTATCCCAAACATGGGAATCAAGCCTTACGTAGTTCCGGTTAAGGTACACTCGGGTATTTTAACCTTCACTTTCTCAGGCTCTAACTTTTGCCAAGGTGCCCGATGCGGGTTTTCGACCTTGCGAGCTTCTTTTCATTTTGACTTTCTTTTTTTTTTCATTTCTTTTTTTTTCGTTTTTTCATTTTTCTCTTTTCTTTTCTTTTCTTTTTCTTTTTTTGTATTTTTTGCTTTTTGTATTTTTCTCTTGCTCTAACTTTTGCCTGGGTCGCCCTTCCGGGTTTTCGGCCCAACGAGCCTCTCAAAGGGTAAAAGTGTAACAAGTCCATGCCAAATGGTTTATGAAGTTGAAGCCTCTCTGTATCTAGGAGAACGGCTGTTGCAATGATTTGTAGAAGAATCCATCCCGGTTGCTCCACAAGCTCCTTCCGGCGAGATCTAGTCCTTCTGATTCGGCTTTGGTGCCTCTTGCTCGAGGGCTACTTCAGAACTGGCCATGCGGGCCTCCTCCGACAGTTGACCGTTGAATGTTCCGGATGAGTTCGAGGTTCAAAACAAACAGGTCGAATCTTGAGGCTGAGAGCGATCCTAGGCTGCACAATCTCAAGAGCGGTTCCACACAGGTCTTCACAGGGCCGTGTAAAACATTTGTTTTTTAAAGTTTTTAAGAAAGCGACGAATCGCTCATGCCGAAGATAGTGTGGAACCAATTTGGATCAAGCCAGGGTCCTTTCCAGTACTCACGCTGACAAGCATGTTTTCATTCATTAAAAAGGCTTAGCATGCTTCTCTTTCTCTCAAAATGACCAAAATTTTGCAAAACCCAAGGAATTCCTTCCTCTTTGTTTTTATCACCGCAGTGTTCAAAAGGGGTTTTTTGAAAAACTTAGGCTAATGTAATGAGTTTGGCACGCAGGAGAGTAGGCGAGATGTACTGTCAGCCCATTCAAGTCCTCTGGCACAACTAACTTACATTGGAAGCAAGAATGAAAATGAGATAGCCACTGCTGTTTCATTCAGATTCGTTGGTATAACTGGCCCCTCGGCAGAAACAGACTCAAAAACAAAAACGGGTAATTACAAGACAAAACGGTGTTCGAGGCAACAACCCCGGAATCACCCGGTATTCTATACAAAAGGGGACTGACTCGATACGACAAGACAGACCCTTACGCAAAAAGACTAACTCCAGACAAAGAGACAGACTCAAAACAAAAGACTGACTCGATACCCAAGCCAGAATTTACAAAACTAGCGTTCACAGATGCTCAAAAATGCGTGCCAGACGCCACATCCGAAATATACCGAATGCCGCCCGCAGGTGGTTCACTTTCTGATCACATACTTGCAGTATCTGTGTCCTCGAAATCCAATAACTGGGTGGTAACGGACTTGGCTGAGGTGGGCGGGAGGATAACCTCGTTGTCGATCAAATCTTGCACCTCATGACAGAGGCGGAAATAATTGTCGGTTGCATGGCCTGTCTGCTGGTGGTACGCGCAGTACTGAGTAGCATCATGCGTGGAAGGGAGATTCTTCGGGAGAGGCCGAGGCTCCAATGGTTTAAGGTGTCCCCTCTCGGCAAGGATCTGAAGTGCCTTAGACAGAGGCATGTAGAGAGCATGGAAGACCCTGTGCCCTCGGGGCAGGTATTTTGAAGTCTGAGCGGTCTTACTAGACGCACAAGCGAAAGGGTCAGCAGGCGCCACCTTGGCTTTCTGATCTTTCCCGGGTGTAGGGCTGGGAATAGGAGGAACTGTTCTGGCATGACGGGGCCTATCCCGATTTTCTGACTGACTTGAACTCCCCTCAGGTTGAGTGGGGAAAGCATCCTCCACAGTTTTTGCCACAACTGCGGATATCTGTTGCTTATTCATCCCCTCGGCTTTCAAAGCCTCGACTGCCCACAGCAGTTGTTCAATAGGATCGGCATCTGCCTCCACTTTGTCTTTTCCTCTGGCCTCAGCCTGATCGAGGGTTTGGGTTGATGTTGGTATGTCATTACCATAGCTGGAGGCCATCTCCGGTTGGCTAAGTTCAATCACAATTCGCCCCAAAAGCGGGGGCTCCTGGGGTACAAAACTTCCGGCATATGGTGCGGCTGGAAGTGAAGCTAACATTCCGTAGGCGAGATCTGCCACAGACCTCTGGAGATCACCTATCATTCCCATCAGCTCGAATGTAGTAGGCTCGCGGGCCTAGTATAGCTGGGGGGTCCAGACCGGGTGCGCAACAGGCGACCTGGGTGGATGTGACATGTCAATGTTGATCTCACTTTGCAGAGCGATCCCTTGATCTAATGCGGCCGTCATAACCACGATCACTTTTGAATTCTGCGTCGTCATAAGTCCTGCCTCAGCAAGGGGGAGCACTAGCTATTCTCTATCAACTCTCTGAACTCTATGAACTGAAAGGGAAAACAAGCAGCATTTCAGCCCAAACGGATCAAATATAGGTGTAGCCGAACAACTGCACTCCACTACTGATCACTGTTCCCCAGAATCACTGTCCCCAAAACTGAACTGATACCCGTAGATATAACTGATTCTCAGTAACACTGATACTGGTGCCCTCGGGTCTAATACTCAATCTTGCAAACTGATATGTACGTTCCTGTAGAGATACACTCTAAAAGCACATAGCAAGTAAAGAGAGCCAAAACACCCCTATATTGGGGTAGGGTTTCCCTGTCCTATTTTGTCAGGAGCTAGGGTTTCACTACGCACGCAGCGGTTTCAAACAACCTATAAATGGGTAAGCAACCTATCCTAGCTTGGAATGGTCACTATGGATCTGAATATGCACTAGGTCGAATGGTCGAAAAAGGTGCTCCGGTAAAACCGGGGTTTGTGTTCCCATGCTGTCTGAGCCCATAACCGGTCAGCCTTATGGTCATGCCTTGACAAGACAAGCCTTCGGCAAACCGTTCAGGAATGGCAGATGGCAAACACGGTGTCCTAGGCGCACCAATGAACATGCAATGCAAAGAGACACATAAATGAAATCAAAACAGGATATCACGAGTTCGAGTCAAGCTCTCTAACTGTCCCCAGCAGAGTCGCCAGAAACTGTAGACGTCCCCGAACGCCCCGGGAGGATGAGTCCCGTTCTGTTCGTCTGTTGGCTTACTACAGTTCGGACTCTCGAATTGTCACGGTTCCTAATCTGAACCAAAGACTCCAAATCCGGCAAATCGTTTTGAGAAAAATAGATTTTTGAAAGAAGTGCCAAACATGGACTGCTTTGCTAGATACAGAGTCGCCACCTAAATATTTTTTATGGGGAAATTTAGGAAACCCTGACTCGGTGCCGAAGGCCACGTGTCCGTCATTGCCAAAGTTACCTCGGCTCGGGAGCTTGGGTACGATTGGGGAAGGTCAGCTATGAGCACCCCCTCTCGCCCGATCCGAAGATCGGCCTCTACTAACCGTGATATCTAGTTTTGATAACCTTATGTGTTCTTATTCCCAATTATTAGCCTAGAATTACTATGTTATGCGCACAGCACACAAGTATAGACTAAATCACCTAATTTGGAAATAAGCATTGCATATCCGTTTGTCTTGAAAAACATTTTGGAATTTGCTACTCGCAAGTAGGCTAAAGCACGGATTTCAATGAGCTATTCCAACTCAGGCAATGCAGCCTTCACCCACGGGCATTCAAACAGTTTATCACATAAGCATCTAGCCGCATGGTAATCATACCGTCATGATAGCATTCACACGCATGCAATATGCTAAAGCATAAAAATACTTACATCGTACTCTGTGCCAAAACAATAAACTAGTTAGCAAACATGCGTGATCCTAGTTCATGTCAGATTGCCTAATGTAACACATATAGGATGCAATTTGGAATAGGCTCGGCTAACCTAAGCATGGCATGTGAAGTGCAACCAATTGATGCACGTATTCAATTTGGAATTGAAGTACAAATGCAGTTAGCATGATGTACCGAGCCTGATGCATGCAATTCAAATGTATGGATGCACGCATGCATAGCATAAGGTATGCTAATTTAAACATGACCTATTACTAACCATCAAAGCAGGTAAGTAAAAGGGAGAAAGAAGTGGGGGTTGGAAGACATACACACACTCACCCACACTTATTACAAGTTTACCCTCGCTCGGAGGGACCGAAAGAATAATACAGTTCGAATAATGAATTAACTATCCTAGCTAATTAATTATTACAAATTACCTAATTAGTTAACAAATTAACTAAGCTAGGAAAGAAAAACAGATAAGCTGCCTCGGGAAAAGAGCCCAATGCGATGCATGCTCGGTCCTGCTCGGAAGTACACTGCCATACATGAGCTGCCTCTATTTTCCCTGCTATACTCCTCTGAAGACTGTCAAAGTCTTAGAATTGCTTCCTTGGACATTGGGGGACACCACCGGCTGAATGGGATTGCCACCGGCAGTGGCATGTGGTCACCGGCCATTGATGAAGCCATCGGCCGAGGGAGGATTGCCGGTCGGCACTTGGCACTGCCGGTCGGCAGAGGGTTCCTGCAGAACCTCCAATTGACAGCAACAGAGGGCAAGGCAGAGCATGGCGATACAATTCAAGCAATGTATGCACCAATCATGTCCCTTATCATGGTAATGACTCAAAGGGGCATGCTCCTTGGTTCTCGGACCATCAATCGCGCATTTCCATGCGTGATGGCCCAAGGGACCAAGTTATGCATTTCCATGTCAAATGAAATGCAATGCACACAATCAAACCAATGGGGACTTAACCTCTATCATGGATAGTCAAGAGGCCAAGCATGCATGCCAATGCAATGCAACCTAAGCTTGTTAACTAGGCATGCAATACGGCAATGCAAATGAGCATGCAAGAAGTGCAAGGCATAGAGCAATGCAACTAACAAGTGTGCAAGACTAATGTAGGCATTCAAGCATGTAAGCCAACATGTGACTTCATTCAATCATGTGGTTTCAAACATGCAACAACTCACCAATATGCTACAATATACAAGGAGAGCATACAACAAACAAAGAGATGGACTTAAACATGATTTGGGCAGCTCTAATTAGGCCCAAAACAGTGGCCAAAAACTTAAGAAAAGGGACCAAACACACTTACACACATGCACATGTTAATGGGCCTATACTTAAGCAAACAAGGGCAGCTTTCAAGCATATTTAAAAGAGGCTAAGCATGGACTAATGGCATGCAATGTAAGCTCTGGAAATCATGTTACAAAAGGTGCTAAGCCAATTAAACAAGACAAACAAGGCATGCAAACAAAGCCAAAAACCCAAGGCAAGCCAAGAGGCTTAAACCAAGACTAAATCAACCAAGCCTTACAAGGCTAAGAGGACTTAAAATAGGTATAGTGCAAACCTAAACAACACCTAAGGGACACCTAGATGGCATCTAAATGGCTCAAAATCAAAAGCATGCACAATGACCAAAACATGGAGCACGCAAGACAAGCTTCCAAAGCTTCAAAGAGGTGTCCAAAGCAAGCATACAAGCATGTCAAAGGGACTGAAATTATGCTATAAATGATGCCAAATCATTAGAATAAAGCAAGTAGTGCATGCTATATACTCACACACTTGAGGCCAACAAGCCAAAATGCAAAGGGGGCATATAATGCATGCCATGGCCGACCCAAACAACTATGGACAGACCTCTAGCATGGAAAAATAAGCACACAAGCTTCACAAAACTAGACCTAAAACATGCTCGAACGACGGTTTACAACCTAAGGCATGTTAAGGCCTAAACATGGCATTACAAGGTAGGTATGGTAAGCATGCATGGTGTACCAAAACCAACTAAAAACAGAGGCATATTATGACATAATAAGCACAAAAAACAGTCAAGGCATGGTCAACATTGAGCTTAGCTAGGTGCTCCCTCAAGAGGCCAAAAATGGTCCATTTCAAGGACAACAAGGAGAGGGGGTGGCCCTATCCTTCTTGGGACTTCAAGGCACCATCCTTACCACTGAAATCCCTTAAGATTTCAGTGGTGAGGAGGCCCAAACACCAAAGTCCTAAAGCTCACTCGAAATAGCACAAAATGGGCCCTCTCAAGGCCTAAGAGGGGTCAAACACCTCCAAACCACAAAACACTCTAAACAAACTATTTAGAGGGCCTAAAAACAGAACTTTTTTATGTTATATACTAAGCACAAAAATAGTTCTAAGATAGGGAAAAATACAATGCAAAAATGGGGAATAAAAAGGCAAACTTGTTACCCTTGAAGACCCTCTTCAACAATGGTGGACCAGCTGTTCCTCCAAGCTCAAAACCACCCAAGAACCTCAAGAACAACCTCTTAGAACCTCAGTAGCTAAGGGAAGGTGAAATACTATGTGTTTGTGTGCAATAGTAAGACACAAACACACTTAAACACACACAAAGGTAAAAAGAGGGAGAGGTATAGAGATAAAATGTGTATGGATCCTAACCCTAGAACTCAAAACCCTAATATGGCTGTCTAAACTCTCTAACCTAAACAAGGGAGAGGAGGGCTCCTCTTATAGAGCTTTTTGTCTTGTAAAGCTTACAAGACAAGCTTCTAAAGAGAGAGATCCCTCCATACACGTGTATGGAGGGGAGCTAAATGCAAAACAGTTGTGTCAAAATATCTGCAAAAGCAGCTGCACAGTAGTCGGCCGGCCAAAAATGCAATTGACCAAAAAAAGATAGCCGACCGGCCATCTATAATGCCGGCCGGCCAAATAGTTGGCCGGTGGCCACAAAACACAGCCGGTGGCCTCAAACCACGGCCGGTGATGGGTGGGGGTGGTCTACAAGCCCTACCCTACCTCTCAAAGGCAAAACACAAGTGTTTGGTGTTGAACCAAGCACAAAACAGTCAAGTTCGAAGATCCCGAGGCAAGGCGCGTAGCCGAGACCTCCGGGAACTCCAAACGAACACAAACATGGATGATCACTGGGTGTTCAAACGGTGACGTCCAAGTCTTGAGGACGGTCAAAAATGGGGTGTCCACACATACTCAATGCACGTGGTACTTAGCATACACAATGCACCTATGAGCTAACATACACAATGAGATGAACGAGGCATGCACAATGCAATGATCAATCATGCGACAATGTGGCATACTCAATGCTATGGAATACAATGGCATACTCAATGCCAAAATGGACTTAAACCAAAATGAATGGGCCTCAGCCACACCCAAATCAGTGGCCAAACATGATGAAAACAAGACTCCAAAACTCATGCTAGCATACACAATGCAAGGACCTAAGCCCAAGGGCACAAAATGCAACTCTACAAAAGCATTGAAAGGATGAAATATGGCATACAATGACACATGTTCCAGCTCTGAAATGACATAAAAAATGGCTCCGAATCATGCAGACAACTCACACAATGCATGTTGAAAGGCTCAAGTACCGAAGCTAGTGAAGCACATTACACTAGAGGCACGCAAGGCGATGCTCAAATGACAAAACCAACTCCAAACAGACCTTAAGAAGGCCCAAAAAAGTGGCCGAATGAGCCAAGATGGTGGCTTGACATAAGAATGAACCTCAATGTAAAGGCTTATAAATGGGGTATAATGATGCAACTCTCAAACATATTGAAAGAGTGACAAACATGAGAATATGGCCAAGAAATAAACCTAAAATATCATGCTCAATGATGCTAAAACATGCAAACACCTCAAGTTAAGCATGCAAGGGGATTCAAAACTCAAGGCTAAGCATGGCTATTACACTACAACCATACATGGCAAGCATCATTTGACTAAGGGACCTCAAAATAGAGCCAAGGCAGCCCAAAATATGAACAAAATCAGTTTGGAGCATGGCCAAAATATGCTAGCATAGAGGGCCAAAACAACATGCATTATAAGTTAGTGAACATGATTTACACTACAAGCATGTGAAGCATATGAGAGGCTACGAAACCAGCCTAAAACAGAATCATCGCATGCCAAATGATGGCCAAAAATCCACTGAAACATGACCAATACATGCAAGAATGAGGTGTTACTTTGATAGGCTATGCAAGGGATTGTTCTATACATTCAAGAGGCAAACAAAGGGTGACCAAACCAGCCATGGACAGAGTCTAGGCAGGTCCTAAAAGTCACTAAAAAGGGCCTGAACCAAGGCTAGGAAGCGTGGAAATATATGCTCCCTTGGAAAGCCAAAAATGCAAGCAAACAAGGCCAAAAGAGAGAGGGTCACCCCTTTCTGATTTTGGCCCTCAAAATCACATGCCAACCATTGAAAATACACTGGATTTTAGTGGCTAAAGGGCCAAGCAAATCTCAGTACAAAGGTCTCATGGCATAGGTCAAAACAAGACTAAATAGAGCATGCAAGAGGGTAGATGACCCCAACACCAAAAGAGCCTTAAACAAACATGAAAATAACTTAAATATGAACCTTTTTTCAGTTGACAACAAAGCTCAAATAAGCATGCAAATGATGCTAAGAGAAGGATCAAAACAATGCTTAAAACAAGAAAAAGTGATTACCCTTGAAGCTCAGCAAAACCAGCAAACTTTGGGACCAAAAACTAGCTCTTTAACCTCTGAAAACAACCTCCAAGAATCTCAAATCAAAGGTGGAAGTGTATGGCTATGAGGTGTAGTGTAAAAGGGTCAAGAGCAATGCACCTTATGAGCCAAAATATAGAGATATAGAGAGATATGTATTGTTTTGCCTTAGAGAAATTCTGAATCTGGTTCAAGGAGGGGGAGGGCCTCTCTTATAGAAAAACAGGGCCAAAGCTTCTTCAAGAAGCTAAAAAACAAGCCTCAAGATCCTCCATACACGTGTATGGAGGATACAGTCTGTGCCTTCCAGCTGGCACAGATAGCACCCACTCAAACAGACAAAACATGAGGGAACTGGCTGACTAGAAAAGGTGGTCGGCCGATCACTTCCCCTAGTCGGCCGAACAGGGTAGCTGGTCTCCCACACAAAAGAGTGGTCGGTGGCTCCATTTGGTGGTCTCCACTTTGAAAGGAAGCTAGAGGTGTGGTGGGAGACCAGCAAGTGTGGCCCAAAGACCAAGAAAACCAGCTTCCCGACAAGAAAACTGGCTGGCGAGGCGAAAGTGGTCCCCAATGAGAAAAGGTGGTCTCTCACCCTTGTACCACCTCCCAAACAAGGAAAACAAGGTTCATGCCAAAAATGAACCAACACGGATGCAAAACGAGAGTACGGGGGGCAAAGCGCGCGGCCGAGTGCCCCGAAAATTGGCTGTTGAGCACCAAAAGTGGTGTACGGCCACAAAAGTGATCTCCCAGACCACAGTGTCCCTCTAGACAAAGAGAAAAAGGTGTGTTCCAAAAATCGTGCCAAACAGAGAATGTTAAGCGGTCCCGAGCCGAGGCGCGCAGCCGACGGCTCCGAAAATCGAAAACTAGTCTCCAAATGGGAACAATGGCCTACGACCACAAAAAGTAGTCTACGACCACTGAGAGATGGTCTACAAGACCTCTCCCTCCCTCCGGGAAGAGAAAACAAGACTTGGTCCGCGGACCGAGTCAAGCTACAAAAGGGTCCCGAGGTCCGGAGGTGAGACTCTTAGCCAAGAACTCCGAAACCTAGAAATGAGCACAACATGCTCAATCACCGAGCGCTCAATTGATGACATCTGAGTCTTAACGTCGGTCAAAAATGGGGTATCTACACCTCTTTACAGATAGTTAGACAAGTTGGTGACTGCGGCCACTGTCTCTATACACGACTTCAATGTGTAGTGGTTGGCCTCAATGTCAGTTTGAGCAGCCATCATTTGCTCAACTGTCAGTGTAGAAAAACTAGGATGAGTAAGAGCAGGGGCACTTGACCAAGGGGAGCTCGAGGGATCATTAAGATCCGAAAAGAGAGAGAGGGGGCGGGATAAATCCATTTGTGAAACGAGAAAGGTATAAAAGCAGGGAGTCGCAGAGAAATGATAGAGAGTAAACTGAGTTCTGTGTCTCTTAGTCCCTCTGTTTTGCCTCTCTCAGAGAAACAAGAGAAGAAGAAAACAGAGGAAGAAGAGAAGAAGAAAACAGAGGAAGAAGAGAAGAAGGAGAAGGAATAAGGAAGAGAAGAAGGAGACGGAAGAAGGAAGAGAATAAGGAGACGAGAGAAACAGACAAAGAGGGAGAGAGGGCCGAGGCATTTGTCGGCCAGCTGACACCGGTTAATGCAAAAAAGCGAGGCCGCGTGTCAGACGTGGTTTTCCAGAAAGAGAGAGAGGCGGGAGAATTGTAAACATATATGTATACGTACTGTATATTTATGTATTATATACATATTTCTTTGAATTTTTGTTACAAAAGTGGCTTTGGCTCAGTGATTCAAGGCTAACAGGCTGAGCCCGAGGTCGGGGGTTCGAACCCCGCAACAATTGTTTCTTTTGTTTTGTTTTAGTTTTATGTATATATGTCTCATGTTTATGTATATAATATTCGTTTTCATATCTTGTCACGGGAGTGGCTTGGCTCAGTGGTTGAGGGACCAAGGAGTTAAACCTGAGGTCAGGGGTTTGAAACCTCGTATCTCCACATTCATGCATTTTGTGGCTTTTTTTTTGTGTTTTACGTATGCATATCGTATATATCTCTAATATATATCTGTGTATATATCCGTATATGTATAGGTAAATCAAAAAAAAAAAATCATAAATCAATCAAATCAAATAAAAACAAAGAAATCATTCTACTATACCTTCTTCCATTCGCGTGAGACGCGTTTGGACTTTAAATTTAGGATTTCATCTTTATTCGGTTAAAACATTTGTCCTCTCCGTATGAACTATGATTAGTTACACCTCCCCAATTTCTCACATCGTACTATCTTGTACACCCCAATTTCCCACATCGCACTCTCTTGTGCACCCCAATTTCTCACATCGCACTGTCTTTTGCATCTCAAGTTTAATTTCACTATTCCTCCTCTCGCGAACGGAGCGATTGGGTTTCACTATTCCTCCTTTGGCAAACATAGCAATTGGATTTCACTATTACTCCTCTTGCGAACAGAGCGATTGGATTTCACTATTCCTCCTCTCGTGAACGGATCGATTGGATTTCAAATATTCCTCCTCTCGAGAACGGAGCGATTGGATTTAAAATTTCACTATTCCTCCTATCAAGAACAGAGCGATTGGATTTCAAATATTCCTCCTCTCGCGAACGAAGCAATTAGATTTCAAATTTCACTATTTCTTCTCTTGCAAACAGAGCGATTGGATTTTACTATTCCTTCTCTCGCGAACGGAGTGATTGGATTTCAATATTCCTCCTCTCGCGAATAGAGCGATTGGATTTCCAATTTCATTATTCGTCCTGTTGCGAATGGAGCGATTGGATTTCAAATATTCCTCCTCTCGCGAACGGAGCAATTAGATTTCAAATTTCACTATTTCTCCTTTGACGAACGAAGCCATTGGATTTCAATATTCCCCCTCTCGCGAACTGAGCGATTGGATTTCAAATTTCACTATTCCTCCTCTCGCGAACAGAGCGATTGGTTTTGAAATATTCCTACTCTCGTGAACGGAGCGATTGGATTTCCAATTTCACTATTCCTCCTCTTGCAAATGGAGCGATTGGATTTTAAATATTTCTCCTCTCGTGAACGGAGCAATTAGATTTCAAATTTCACTATTCCTCCTTTCGCGAACGGAGCGATTGGATTTCAATATTCCCCCTCTCGCGAACTGAGCAATTGGATTCCAAATTTTACTATTCCTCCTCTCGCGAACGGAGCGATTGGATTTCAAATATTCCTCCTCTCGCGAATGGGGCGATTGGATTTCAAATTTACACTATTCCTCCTCTTGCGAACAGAGCTATTGGATTTCAAATATTCCCCCTCTCGCGAACGTAACTATTAGATTTCACTATTCCGTGTGAAACACGGTTGGATTTGTTTTGCTCTGATTTATGCTTTCGTTCAGTGTCACATCATTGTCTTGATTGCATTTCATTGCATGATCATAAGTTATGTTTTACATATCATTTTGCATCTTGCCCCTGAACTACACAGGTTTGTTTCCTTGCAACGGAATACGTAGTCAATCCTCGGGTTCAACCATTTGTGTGTGCATTTGTTTGTTTTTGCCAAATTCTTATGATCTTGTCAAATGGGTCATCCTCAGGCTTTGACATTGACTCACGTCGTGAAATGACTTCGAGCTCTGTCAAAGAGGGGCAACTATAGACACCCCAATTTTGACCACTCATAAGACTTAGGCGCTTTATTCCGAGTACTCGATGATGATGATTACATTGAGTCAGTGGTTTGAATTCTCAATAAAGGAATCTGAGTTCGAGCTCTAAATAATTCCAACCTGCCATACCCACTGTATTTCTACCCAGAATGTCAGTATTGCACCTTGTACTAACCTGTATTGAACCTGAAAGTAAGAAATAGTGGAAATACATTGAAGTCTAGCCAGACGTCAGTGACATCCGGCCAGAGACACCAAGCTCCAACCGGACCTCATGACTTTTCAGGCAGTTTCAGCAGTTTTCTACCAGCTGCCCAATTCTGCAGATATTTTGATCCAACCAGCTCGGGGCCTATAAATAGCAGGGTTCAGACTACTGTAAGGAGGTTGAAAAAGATATATAGAATTTGGTTAGAGAGATCAAATCAATATCAAGTGAGTTAGAAATATCAAGACTGAGTTAGAGATATCAAGAGTTAGAAAAGATCAAAGCTATGATCCTTCTTGTTCTTCCATAAGCCTTGAAGCTCTCATATCATCCATATATACCATACAAGAGCTTGAACTTGGAGCTTGATTTGAGGATTGAAAATCATTACTCAAACTTGAGGGTGCTTTGGAATCAAGTTTGGTTTACAACAAGAACACCTTATCTACAAGAGGTAAAGCTTTCTTGCTTTCATTTCAATCTTTGTTCATCTTTTTCTTCTATTTTCATATTATTTTTGGACTATTTTAAGGGCTGAAACTTGTGATTAAAAACTAGTTTCCACCCTCTTAATTGATCTCCTAGGAACTCATTATAAACATAGTCAGGTGGTTATATGAGACCACCTGAAGTCATTCCGGCACAACAAACACCAAAGGTATTTCACCAATAGAGGATTTAAGGTCTCCCAAACCCGGGGAGTGCACGAGATAGTGCGATGGAATTGAAATTGCACAAGACAGTGCAATGCGCAAAATAGCGTAATGGATTGAGATGCACAAGACAGTGCGAGGCGTAAAATAGCGTGATTGATTGAGATTGTGCAGTAGACGCTTGAAGTGAAATCAGTGTGCGATAGATGCAGGGGGTCTGTTTGTACATATTAATTCTCTACAATCTCGAGATACAATTCTCAACAATCGATTTGTGAGTCATCACACAAGTGGTCCATAATCCCTAACAAAGTCACCAGAAACTGCAGCCTGGCTTTTCGCACTCCCTTTCGGAAGCATGAATAGCCCTTATAGTTCGAACTCCACTTGTGTGATTCTGAATTTGATTTCACAAGTGCAATGTGAAACAGTGGAAACACAAAAAGAGTCCAAATCTGGAAATTTCTTTTAGAAAATCGATATTCTGAATCCAATGCCAAAAATGGACTGCTTTGCCAGATAGTAGAGTCGCCACCTAAATATTTATTTTGGGAAATTTAGGAAACCCGTGACTCATGCCAAAGGCCAATAGTCTGTCGTTACCAAAGTGTCTTGGTTCGGGAACTTAGGTATGAGAGGGGAAGGTCAATAATGAGCACCTCACTCACCCGATCAAAGATAGGCCTCTACTAATTATGATGTGATTCTTATGTACAGTATATGTTCTTATTTTCTCTTTAACATACAAGCATAGACTAATTTCACTAGAAGTTGGAACGTTTGATTTCATGTTTGTTTTGAAAAAGTGTTTTGAATATGTACCACTTGAAAATTTGATCTCATATATACACATTTAATCAAAGTATCCCAATTTCAGTGAATAGCCTTCATCCACAGGCATTCAAACAAGTATATCAAGTAAGCATTTAGCCTCATGGTAGTATGTTTGATATGGCAACAATCACATTCATGCAATATGCTAAAGCAAAAAATGGTTACCTTATGTCCGAAGGCGTGTCAAAAGAAAGCAAACTGTTAGAAAAAATGTGTGATCCTAATTAATGCAACATGACTAATGCAACACATACAACATCCAATTAATAAGCTCGGCTACTAGCATGGCCTGCGAGTCAATTTAAGGCATGTGATAGCGTACGTATTCAAGTAAAGAGTTTGAATTTGACATTTGAATAATATGATGAGACAAACTTTATGCCATGCAAAACGAATGAATGCATGTCATGGAAATGCTAATTTGAAAATATGATGTCCCTATGCTAACCATCATAACCAGATAAATAAAAGGAAGAAAGAATGGGGGGTTGGAAGACATACAACTTATTACATATTTGTCCTCACGAAGGAGGGTTCAAAAGTCCAATTGTCCAAATAAATAACTATTACAAATCCGAATGAATAATAATAACTAAAAGGGGGGCTGTCTAATTTATGACAACAATGATAGGCAATGATTGCTCGATGCTCCCCAAGAATTACTTTGTCCGCCTTGCTGGGATTTGTTCTGTTTCACCCCTAGTTACTGCTTTCGACCAAAAGTGTATTGTTTTGCAATTTATTAGAGCCTTGCCGACCCAAAACGCGACTCAGTTGAGCCCCAAATAAATCCAATACCTTGTTTTCTTGTGGAAATAGGTTTTTTGTATTTGTGGTGAAACAGTGCAAATAGGGTATTCCTAGCCATGTTTGTCTCTTCTAACCTTCTCTATCATAGAAAATACTCAAGAGAGGAACGAACTCGGTTTCCAAACCATCTGTCATGACTCGAACCCGCCCCTATAGATTAAGGTCATAACCGACAAGTAATCATGAGATTACCTACGGCCTCAAACCTGATATCAATTAATAATATGAGGCCAGATGCGGAAGCAAACTTAAAAAATTTGTCCAATGAGCTATGCTTACATGGCATATCAAACATTTCACATAACTTGATAATAACTCACACCACATATCAATAGTTAACATTTGTATACCCGGGATCATTCAAACACATAGTCAGCCATGCCAAAAGCTTATACAAATAAATGGTCTATCATGACCAATAGAAATAGCAAAAGAAATACAAAAGATCATAAACAAAGCCTCTTGCGTGAGGCACCTGGCTGACTTCACAAAACTCGAGTTCCTTTCTTAGTGAATAATATCAAAATAAAGAGGTTAATGAATGAGATTCATTCATAAATGAATCATACTTATAATGTACACATTTGAACCATTATTCTCATTCACATCAGACTTACAAATCTCAACAAAGCAAAATGACCTCAGGTCCAATTCTTATATAAAACAATATGACCTCGGGTCCATCTATACGAAATGACATTTGGTCCAGCCAGCTCTTTATTCAAAACGACCTTTGGTCCAATTCAAACATATCAAACAGCCTCGGGCCCATTCTCTTTATATTTATATCCATGCGTATTTCATATTCATGATCATGATCCCTTTCATTCAAACGGCCTTTGGCCCATCACAGTATTCAAACATATCAAATGACATATTCAAACGGCCTTTGGCCCATCTTTGCATTCATGTCTAATGGCCTTTGGCCCAATCATTCATGTCCAATGGCCTTTGGCCCAATCGTTCATGTCCGACGGCCTTTGGCCCAATCATTCATGTCCAACGGCCTATGGCCCGTC
This sequence comes from Camellia sinensis, assembly GCF_055761805.1. Lineage (NCBI taxonomy): Eukaryota > Viridiplantae > Streptophyta > Magnoliopsida > Ericales > Theaceae > Camellia > Camellia sinensis. The sequence continues at coordinate 172,161,210 of NC_138962.1, read as the reverse complement.
GTTCATGTCCGATGACCTTTGGCCCAATCGTTCATGTTCGATGGCCTATGACCCAATCATTCATGTTCGATGGCCTATGACCCAATCATTCATGTCCGACGGCCTTTGGCCTAATCATTCATGTCCGATGGCCTTTCGCCCAATCATTCATGTCCGACGGCCTTTGGCCCAGTCATTCATATCCGACGGCCTTTGGCCCAATTCAGATATATCAAACATATCAAACAGCCTTATACAAATTTAGGCATATAGAATACTCAGTCATATTTCAAATCAACAAATCCATGAAGCTTATATAGAAGTAGCGTTCAGAAAGTAACGTACTTGAAAATATTTTTACTAAGATATTACTCACAGTGATTTGCCGGTGGATTTGCTCTCGTGCTCGACCCTATACATTTCATGAACATAATGGGTCACAAACGATTCAATCCGTTCTTCACTTATGTATTCCTCTTACGCCTCTTTATTATCTTCTGACTCCATTTACAATGTTCAATGCATGCCTAAGAGTGCTCAGAAATGCAAGAGAACGGAAAATGAAATACAAAACATCTTTACAAACTTTCTGAAATAGGGCTCCCCGCTCGAGCGTGGCTTTGGCCGCCCAAGCGGACCCTTTAGGTCTGCAAAAGTACTGGTTGCCTCATATTCACGCTCGAGTACTAATTCGGACGCTCGAGCTGAGGGTCAAACATATGCCTTGGACGCTCGAGCGTGATTCTCCTCGCTCGAGCGGACAACAATGTCGGCAAAACTGCTAGGAACCAACATTTCACGCTCGAGCGGCCATTACCCCGCTCGAGCGAACATGCCGGATCTGGAATTTCCAACAAGTAACTTGAAGCTTAATCTTGTATTCAAACTTATGTAACTTGCATAAGATGACTCATACTCCACATGCACATTTTCTAACATGATGTAAACACCAAATTACAACATTATGAAGTCTAATTTTCATGAATCAATTTCATATTCATACAATCTTTCCCAAATCCATCTTCAAAACATGTAGTTGAGTCCCATAGTCTCATTTTCCATGGATGCATGCCTTAATTGACTTCCAATTCAACTTATTTAACATGTCTTACACACAAACATGAAAACCCATAACAAATTGTTACATGCATGCACACATTGATCATAATTTGATCATGTTCATCATGCTTTGCATTCAAATATGCATCTACAAGGCAATTTCTTACATGCATGTGCATTTTAACTTAAAACTTACTCAATTCAACATAAATCCTCATTCTTGGTTCCAATATAACTTGAATTCACAATATTACAAACTTAACTCATAAGCCTTTTCTCAATTACTCACCTATGAGCTTCAATTCTTCCAAATTATGGTTAATTCTTAAGTTGATCTTCAAGATCTTCAAGCTTCTTGATTAATCCTTCAACTTGAGCTCCCTCTGTCTCTCTAACCGGCACACACTCTCTCTCTAGAGTGTAATCTCAACAAAAATGAATCTCAAGGAGAGGAATTGAGTGTATAGAGGCCTATTTATAGGCTCTCTTAATCAAATTGATCAAGGCTAAGATATTGTGCTTAATTAATCATTCTGAATCAAATTATTCTGATCTGAATCAATTTCTAATTAAATTTCACCACAGGCTCTAAAAATTATGTCATTCACAATGGCGTAGTCAATTTCGGGTTCTGTAGCCGAGAAGGCCTTCAATTTTCAGTTCAAAGCACAGATTCGAACAGATTTTCCTACGGTGAATAGATACAAAGCCAAAATCACATATAATCATGCAATTAACACCCAAATTCACATTAAGCACATAATTACAAACATAATCATGATTAATTAACATAGTACAGGACATAGTTATCACACCATCTATGGTTGCAAGTTGATTTGCAAGATGATTTTGGACACGATAGTACAAAAATCTATAAATGCAATGCATAACAACAACCATTCCCTCCTATCATGAAGCGAATTCAAGAAGGGAAGTAGAGACGCTTCAAGATTCATCAAAATATTATGAATTGATGTAAGACAAGCCTTGACACAATAGACTTCGGCATAACGTCTAGCCATAAAGACGCTTCAAGATTTAACAAAACATCATGAATTGATGTAAGACAAGCCTTGACACAATAAACTTGGTATAGCGTCCGACCGAATTCAATCAATCATATTGGTTCTTTATGTTGGTTGATTCATTTTAAACTCAATTTTATTAGCCTTTTTAATATTACCTTTCCCTTTTTAAGTCCATGGTGATATTTACATCCACTAAGTCGAAAACACAATAAAGGAAAACAAGTGTCGACTTAACCTGAGGAAATAAACCTTATTTTATTCGGGGAAATTACAAAGGAAGAGTCAACCTCATTTACAAGCGGTAAGGGATTTCAAGTCAAACTCAAGATGCGCAACAAGGACTAGTCAAACTCAAAAGAGTGATAATGACTTAGAAAAACCCACAGTGAGTGATAATGACTTGAAATCCAAACTTGATAAGAAGTGATAATGACACTTTCCTTGGTGATTTCCAAAGGTCAATTAATCCCTTAAAAGTAAACACACTGATGATAAATTCTTCGGGGGAAATTACAGAGGAAGAGCCCAACTTATTTACAAGCGATAAGGGATTTCAAGTCAAACTCAAGAAGCGCAACAAGGACTAGTAAACTCAAAAGAGTGATAATGACTAAGAAAAACCCAAAGTGAGCGATAATGACTTGAAATACAAACTTGATAATGACACTTTCGTTGGTGATTTCCAAGGGTCAATTAACCTCTTAAAAGTAGACACACTGGTGATAAAGAGAATTGAAAAATAAATTATTGTACTTTAGTATAAGAAAGTTTTTTTATGCCTTTGGTAGTGAACCTCCGAAGAAATTAAACCATTAAGCACAAGAAATTTTTATGCCTTTGGTAGTGAACCTCCTAAGAGATTAAACCATTAAGCATGAGAAAAGTTTCTTTCTTATACTTGAACCACAATCTTAATTTTTCACAACTTTTTAATCAAAATAATAAAAGAATGGAAGAAGGTTGCAGACATGATTATGTAAAGTTCATTAATTGGTTAATATAACACAAACATAATATCTAAAACAAAATTATTGAAATAAATTAAACAAGCCCCTAAATAGCATAAAATAGTGCTGAAATTAAGCTATAGAAGGGGCACAATCATAAAGAGATTAAAGCTAGTAAACAAGTATGAGGAAGGGTGGCTAACACCCCCCCCCCCACTTTTACAACTTTAAACCACATAGTTTACATGTTGAAAAACAGCCCCAAAGCAGTCCCAAATCAACCCCAAAATAGTGGCAAAAGTTGACGAAAAGAAGTGGGAAACATAAGGATTTAAGCTAGGAGTAAGGTTCAAACAAAGGGGGATTAACCATTCCACCTTTGGGTACTTTTAATCACAAGTTTCAGCCCTTAAAACACTCTAAAAATAATATGAAAACACAAGAAAAAGAAGAACAAAGATTGAAATAAAAGCAAGAAAGCCTTATGTCTTGTAGAGAAGGTGTTCTTGTTGTAAACCAAACTTAGTTCCAAAGCACCCTCAAGTTTGAGTTATGATTTTCAATCCTCAAATCAAGTTTCAAGTTCAAACTCTTGTATGGATGATATGAGAGCTTCAAGGCTTGTGGATGAACAAGAAGGATGATAGTTTTAATCTTTTCTAACTCTTGATATTTCTAACTCACTCTTGATATTTCTTACTCACTTGATATTGATTTGATCTCTCTAACCAAATTCTATATATGTTTTTCAACCTCCTGACAGCAGTCTGAACCCTACTATTTATAGGCCCCAAGCAGGTTTGATCAAAATATCTGCAGAATTGGGCAGCTAGCAGAACACTGCTAAAACTGCCTAAAAAGTCAAGAGGTCCGGCTGGACCTTGGTGTCTCCAGCCGGATGTCACTGAGGTTCGACCGGACTTCAATATGTTTCCACTATTTCTTACTTTCACGTTCAATACAGGTTAGTACAAGGTGAATTACTAAAATTCTGGGGTAGAAATACAGTGGGTGTGGCAGGTTGGAATTGTTTAGAGCTCGAACTAGGATTCCTTTATTGAGAATTCAAACCATTGACTCAATGTAATCTTCATCATCAAGTGCTTGGAATAAAGCGCCTAAATCTTAAGAGTGGTCAAAATTGGGGTGTCTACACTTGCCCCTCTTTAACAGAGCTCGAAGTCATTTCACGACGTGAGTGAATGTCAAAGCCCGAAGACGATCCATTTGACAAGATCGTAAGACTTTGGCAAAAACAAACAAATGCACACACGATTGGTTGAACCCGAGGGTTGCCTACGTATCCCGTTGCAAGGAATCAAACCTGCGTAGGTCAAGGGCAAGATGCAAAATGATATGTAAAACATAACCTTTGATCATGCAATGAAATGCAATCAAGACAATGATGTGACACTAAACGAAAGCATAAATCAGAGCTAAACAAATACAACCGTGTTTCACATGGAATAGTGAAATCCAATAGCTGCGTTCGTGAGAGAAGGAATATTTGAAATCCAATCTCTCCGTTCGCGAGAGGAGGAATAGTGTAATTTGAAATCCAATCGCCCCGTTCGCGAGAGGAGGAATATTTGAAATCCAATCGCTCCATTCGCGAGAGGAGGAATAGTGAAATTTGAAATCCAATCGCTTCGTTCGTGAGAGGAGGAATATTTGAAATCCAATCGCTACGTTCGCAAAATCCAAGCGCTCCGTTCGGGAGAGGAAGAATATTTGAAATCCAATCGTTCCATTCGCGAGAGGAGGAATAGTAAAATCCAATCACTCTATTTACCAGATGAGGAATAGTGAAATCCAATTGCTCCGTTTGCGAGAGGAGGAATAGTAAAATTCAATCACTCCGTTCGCGAGAAGAGGAATTCAGAAATTTGAAATCCAATCGCTCCGTTCGCGAGAGGAGGAATAGTGAAATCCAATAGCTCCGTTCGCGAGAGGAGGAATAGTGAAATCCAATTGCTCTGTTCGCAAGAGGAGGAATAGTGAAATTGAACTTGAAATGCCAAAGACATTGCGATATGAGAAATTGGGGTGCACAGGACAGTGCGATGTGGGAAATTGTGGTGCACAAGACAGTGCGATGTGAGAAATTGGGGAGGCATAACTAACCGTAGTTCATATAGAGAGGACGAAGGTTTTATCCAAATAAAGATAAAATCCTAAATTTGAAGTCCAAACGCGTCTCACGCGAATAAAAGAAGGTATAATAGAATTATTTCTTTGTTTTTATTTGATTTGATTGATTTATGAGTTTTTTTTTTTTTTAATTTACCTATACATATACGGATATATACGCAGATATATACAGGAGATATATACGATATGCGTACGCAAAACACAAAAAGAAAGCCACAAAATGCATGAATGTGGAGATACGGGGTTTCGAACTCCTGACCTCAGGTTTAACTCCTTAGTCCCTCAACCACTGAGCCAAGCCACTCTTGTGACAAGATATGCAAACGAATATTATATACATAAATATGAGACATATATACATAAAACTAAAACAAAACAAAAGAAACAATTGTTGTGGGGTTCGAACCCCCGACCTTGGGCTGAGCCATTTAGCCTTCAACCACTGAGCCAAAGCCACTCTTGTAACAAAAAGTCAAATTAAAATGTATTTAATACATAAATATAAAATACATATACATATATGTATACAATTCTCCTGCCTCTCTCTCTTTCTGGAAAAACACGTCTGACACGGCCTCGCTATTTTGCGTCAACCGGTGTCAGCTGGCCGACAAATGCCACGGCCCTCTCTCCCTCTTTGTTTGTTTCTCTCGTCTTCTTCTTCTTTTCTTTCTTCCGTCTCCTTCTTAGCTTCCTTCTTCATTCTCCTTCTTCTCTATTTTCTTCTTCTCTTCTTTCTCTGAGAGAGACAGAACTGAGGGACTAAGAGAGATAGAACTTAGTCAACTCTCTGCCATTTTTCTGTGACTCCCTTCTTTTATACCTCTCTCTTTTCACAAATGGCTTCGTCCCGTCCTTCCGGATCTTAATGATCCCACAAGCTTCCCTAGGCCAAGTGCCCCTGCTCTTACTCATCCTAGTCTTCCTACACTGACAGTTGAGCAAATGATGGTTGCTCAAACTGACATTAAGGCCAACCACTACACGTTGAAGTTGTGTATGGAGACAGTGGCCACGGTCACCAACTTGTCTCACCGTCTGCAAAACAGGACGTGTGAGGTACATCGGGTTAACGCCCAACTCGCCAGCAAAGTCGCTAGCAGAGTCGCTCCTCCAGTGGTCTAGTATAACCACCTGACTGTGTTTGTAATGAGTTCCTAGGAGATCAACTAAGACGATGGAAACTAGAGTTCGAATGGTGATGCCTAGAACTCAGAGGTTCAGGATTTCCGAGACTAAAGTGTGGTTTCAATACCTAGGGGTGTATCCCTCGCTTGAAATCTGTGTGGCAGCTCCATAGGTTGAGGTAGCTTGTATGCACCTCAATTCTGAATACCGAACCAACCTAGTCTATCACCCTGTTGGAGAATTGGGAAAGATGTAAACATAACATAAAAAAAGAAAAAGAAAAAGAAAAAGAGTAATACAGTAGTTTGGAAGCACAATCAAGAAGAAAAGAAAATTCCCCAGTAGAGTCGCTAGAAACTGTAGCTCGGCTTTTCGCGCTCCCTTTCGAAAGAATGAACAGCCCTTACAGTTCGGACTCCACTTGTGTGATTCTGAATCCAATTTCACAAGTGCAATGTGAAATAGTGGAAACACAAAAAGAGTCCAAATCCGGCAATTTCTTTTGGAAAATAGATGTTTTGAATCGAATGCCAAAAAATGGGCTGCTTTGCCAGATATAAGAGTCGCCACCTAAATATTTATTTTGGAAAATTTAGGAAACCTGTGATTCATGCCAAAGGCCATTAGTCAGTCGTTACCAAAGTGTCTTGGTTCGGGAACTTAGGTATGAGAGGGGAAGGTCAATAATGAGCACCCCACTCACCCGATCAAAGATCGGCCTCTACTAATTATGATGTGATTCTTATGTACAATATATGTTCTTATTTTATCTTTAACATACAATTATAGACTAATTTCACTAGAAGTTGGAACGTTTGATTTCATGTTTGTTTTGAAAAAGTGTTTTGAATATGTACCACTTGAAAAAGTGATCTCATACATATACATTTAATCAAAGTATCCCAATTTCAGTGAATAGCCTTCATCCACAGACATTTAAATAGGTATATCAAGTAAGCATTTAGCCTCATGGTAGTATGTTTGATATGGCAGCAATCACATTCATGCAATATGCTAAAGCAAAAAATGGTTACCTTTTGTCCGAAGGCGAGTCAAAAGAAAGAAAATAGTTAGAAAAAATGTATGATCCTAATTAACGCAACATGACTAATGCAACACATACAACGTGCAATTAATAAGCTCGGCTACTAGCATGGCATGCGAGTCAATTCAAGGCATGTGATAGCGCACTTATTCAAGTAAAGAGTTTGAATTTGACATTTGAATAATATGATGAGCCGAACTTTATGCATGCAAAACGAATGAATGCAAGTCATGAAAATGCTAATTTGAAAATATGATGTCCCTATGCTAACCATCATAAGCAGATAAATAAAAGGGATAAAGAATGGGTGGTTGGAAGACATACAACTTATTACATATTTGTCCTCATGAAGGAGGGTTCGAATGTCCAAGTGTTCGAATAAATAATTATTACAAATCCAAATGAATAATAATAACTAAAAGGGGGGCTGTCTAATTTATGACAATAATGATATGCAATGATTGTTCGATGCTTCTCAGGAATTACTTTGTCTGCCTTCCTGGGACTTGTTCTATTTCACCCCTAGTTACTACTTTCGACCAAAAGTGTATTGTTTTTCAATTTATTGGAGCCGTGCCAAACCAAAACATGACTCAGTCGAGCCCCAAATAAATCCAATACCTTGTTTTCTTGTGGAAATAGGTTTTTTGTACCTGAGGTGAAACAATGCAGATAGGGTAAATCCTAGCCATGTTTGTCTCTTCTATCCTTCTCTATCATAGAAAATACTCAAGAGAGGAACGAACTCGGTTTCCTAACCATCTATGTTTGCAATTTGATTTGCAAGATGATTTTGGACACGATAGGACAAAAATCAATAAATGCAATGCATAACAACCACCCTTCCCTCCTATCATGAAGCGAATTCAAGAAGGGAAGTAGAGATGCTTCAAGGTTCATCAAAATAAAAGAAAAAAAGTCATCATCATCATCAATAGTCTGTCCTAGCTGTCCTCCTCCTCAGTTGCACAGGAGGTGTCTACAGTTAGCACCAATTGAAACCCATGACGGAAATTATCCTACCCATGATTTAGAGCTAGCTGCAATTATTTTTTCTTTAAAATTGTGGAGACATTACTTGTATGGGGAGAAATTTGAGGTGTTCTCAAATCATAAAAGCCTTATATACTTATTTTTCCAAAAGGATTTGAATTTACGTCAAAGAAGGGGGATGGAATTTTTGGAAGATTATGATTTTAAATTACACTATCATCCTGGAAAAGCCAAGGTGGTGACCGATGCTTTGAGTAGAACATCTGTGAGTACCATTGCCAATCTTGTAATTAGGGAATGGGAAATGTTGGGTGATTTTGGTGTATTTAATTTGCATCTTAGAGAATCTTCCGAGCATGCCACTTCGTTTTCCGTCCTTGCACAACCGACACTTGTTAATAAAGGCACAACTGGGTGACTTGGAAGTTGAGGCAATCAAGGAGATGATTGCATAGCGGAAGGAGAAAAGGGGTTTGAGGGTAGATTTTGAATCGAATGTCTGGTATCTAGACTACCTTTTCATTCTAGAATCGTGTAGAGACAAGGTTCTTCTGAAATTTCACCACTCCCATCTTGCAGTACATTCAGGGGGGTACAAAATGTACCATGATCTTAGCCAAAAAATTTGGTGGAGGGGTATGAAGCGAAATGTGGCTTCCTTTGTGTCCAAATGTCTAACTTGTTAGCAAGTCAAAGTAGAACATCAACGACCCGTCGGGTTATTACAACCCTTGCCTATCGCGGAATGGAAGTGGGAACATATCACAATGGACTTTGTTTTGGGCCTCCCTAGAACACAAATGAGTAATGACGCAGTTTGGGTGGTGGTGGATCGATTAACTAAGTCGGCTCACTTTCTTGCCATGTGTATGGGGGACTCAATTGATTACTTGGCAAAACCTTACGTTAGAGAGATTATCCAGCTTTATGGGGTTTTGGTGAGTATTGTCTCAGATCGAGACCCTCGTTTTACTGCATGATTGTGGCGAAGCCTACAAATTGTTATGGGCACTCAATTAACTTTTAGTAATGCTTACCACCCACAAACCACTAGACGGTCCGAGCGCACTATCCAAATCTTAGAAGATATGTTGAGGGCTTGTGTACTAGATTTTAAAGGTTCTTAGGAGAGACATATACCTTTAGGGAAATTTTCTTACAATAATAACTATCAAGGTAGTATTGGAATGACTCCTTTTGAAGCTTTGTATGGTTGGCTATGTAGGTCACCGGTATGTTGGACCGAGATGGGGGACTCACCTATGCTTGGACTGGAATTAGTTTGTGAAACCACTGAGAAAATGGCTCTCATTCGGAAACGGTTAGTTACGACTTAGAGTCGACAAAAGACTATGCAAACCAGAGGAGAAGACCCCTCTCTTTTGAAGTAGGTTATCATGTATTTTTGAAGATATCGCCTAGGAAGGGTTTAATGAGATTTGGGCGGAGTGGGAAGTTATCACCAAGGTTCATTGGACCCTATGATATTATAGAATGGGTAGGAGAGGTAGCTTATCGTCTTGCCTTGCCACCACAATTATCTGGAGTGCATGATGTGTTTCACGTCTCCATGCTTTGCAAGTATGAACCCGACCCTTCCCATGTCTTGGATCGAGCAAATTTAGACGTGGACGAGAATACTTCTTATGAAGAAAGGCCGATGAAAATTTTGGACACCCGAAAACAAGTTTTGAGAAGCAAAGTCATTCCTTTAGGGAAAGTATTATGGCACCACCATGGAGTGGAAGAGGCCACTCGGGAACGAGAAGTTGAAGTTCATGAAAAATACCTGGATTTATTCATTGACATGTGAACTTATTGTTTGTAAATTTTAAATCATTGTTTGAGAGGTTGTAAAGGGAAATAAATAAAAGAACTCTAAATTTCCATGCATTTGTTTGAAGTTAACTTTGATTTTGTTTTAATTTGATAGTGGTGATGATTGAGGCTATTGTTATGGTAATATCTGTCTTTCTTGGGAATTGTTGGATGTGTATTAGTAGGGACCATGAAATTTCGGGGACAAAATTCCTTAAGGGGGATGGGCTGTAACAGTTGTTTTTGGAGGACCGCTCGAGCGGCCATTTGGTTGCTCAAGCGTATATTTACAGCTCCCAGTGTCTCTCAAGTTTGTAGGCATGATCGCTCGAGCGGAGAAATGGTCGCACAAGGGTAAGATGTGAGCTCCCAGTATTTTCACTATAGCTCTGCAAACCTTCTGAGACTCTACATTTATTGCTCGAGTGGTGAAAAGTTCGCTCGAGCAGTCCCTTTGTATTTTGGCACTTTGCTCGAGCGATGAAAAGTTCGCTCGAGCGGTCTAGTCGGGATGACAGAGTTATATTGCGATCCAAACACTTTTTCAAATCATTTTTTCCACTCTCCTTCTCTCTAACAGTCCTCTTTTCAAAACCCTAGTTAGAAAACCCTAGATTTCATCTAGAAAAAGCCAGAATCGATCTTTGGACCTTCATTAAAGTTGATATCCACATCAAGATCTTCATTTTGAAAAGAATAGGTCGTGGTGTTTCGGAAGCTCATTGAATAGACATTCATCTCATACAACCTTGAGGTAGGAATACCCTTACCCTTGTACATTCATATTTTGGTCTAAATAGGTGTGAATTTGAAGATGTATGGAACTAGCAAGATGAAGGATGTGTGTATATATAGAGGCTTCGTGTGATAAAGTATTTTTTTGTGAAATTGATGGCGGATTATGAAATCAACTATGAAATAGTGAGTAAACATACTTGAATTAAGGAAAATAAATATTGGAAAGGAAAAGCCTCGAATTTTTATATGAACTCTAAGGGATTGTTTATGAATTTGATGAAATGGAAAATTGATAAGTAAAATCAGAGAATTCTTGTGATTGTTGGCGTCGTGTGAAAAATGTAAACGTTATGGAATGTGTTTGAGGTGTCCACTTGCCTGGTTTGTGTGAGGACGATGAATGTGGGAATATGTTTGAGGTGCCCACTTACCTGGTTCACGTGAGAGCAACGAAAATGTGGGGATATTGTGAGGTGTCCACTGGCCGATTCATGTGAGGACGACAAAAGTGGAATGGTTTAAGGCGTCCACAGGCCATCCATGTGAGGATGGAAAAATATAGAGGTTGAATGCAAATTGTGTGATGTGTATAAATATGAACTCTTGGGCATTTATAAAGGCCATGCATATTTAAATCAAATGTCTATATACTTGGTTAAAGTTATTCTCTACTAGTCAATTAATTGTTTTTATTTACTAACCTTTCAGGAAATGAAGAGCCCCAAAACCGTCAATGAAGAAGAAGAAGAAAAAGACTTTCTATTTTTTTCATTTTTGAATCTAAACTTTTGTCCTTGTTTGGCAACATCACTTTTTAGCCTAAAAGCCAAAAAGTCACTAAAAAAACCAAAAAGTTAACAACCTATACCAAACAGTCATAGATTCTCTTTTCTCTCTACTTTTTGCACATCTTTTTGTAAAAAAACAAAAAAGTAATTCCAAACATATTAGTTTTTTTTTTTTTTTTTTAACATCATATTATAGCTAAAAAGCAAAAAAGTTACTAAAAAGGCTTGTTCCCAAACGAGGCCCATGAACTTCTTTTTCTATTTTTATTTTGAGTTTTGTATTTTTGTATTAAATGTCACAATGTAAATGTTTTGTAATCTTCTCTAGCTCATTGAACTGAGATAGGTCTTTTGTAACTTCGTCACTCTGTATACAAAATCTACAGTTCAATGAGAAAGAGAATATTATATATGGAATGAGGTTATGCGTTATGTAGAGAATGTTCCTTTAACTGTTCAATGGAAATTATTTGTATGGGGTGTTATAAATTTAGTGTTTGGTTTGATTTGTTTTTTCAAACTTTTTTTTTTGAATTTTTTTTTATTTTCATTTTTTTGTCTGTGATGCTGTTTTTTTTTAATAACCCTTTTATTTATTTTAGATTTACTTAATTTAATACTTTTTTATTTTTAAATTTTACTTTTAGATTTAGATTCACTTAATCTAAATACACTTAGAAAATAATGTGTTGTATACTTTTTTTGGAAAAAAAATTGTTGATATTATATAATAATAATAATAACAAAAATATATAATAAAAAAAAAATCAGTACATGTTTGAATTTATAAATTTTTTTACCAATATTTTACTTTTTAATTCTATTTAGATTATTAGATATTAGATCTGCATGTAGAAGTATAATTTAAATATGAAATATGAAGAAATTTCAGTATTTTTAATAATATGAAAAATCAAAAACTAAAAAACAGATTTAAAAAATAAAACCAATGAAAGTGGTTTTTGTTTAAAATTGTGACATCATACATTGGTCATTAAAGTACCATGTAAAATATTACAGTTCATAAAATATAATTTAAACAAAAACAAAACGTATGAAGATAACTTGCTAATTTTTGAGATGCAGCACAAATCTCTGTTTTAAAAATGCATGCGTTTTCCTCTATCTAGATTCGAACAAACGTATACAACTTTAAGATTCAACCACACAGTGATTTGATCCATAATGGACAATTGTAAATATTATGTATATTAGTATGGAAGTAGACAAAGAAAATAAGAAAGAGTAATTATTTTTTGTTTTTCAATCACCATCAATGTAAAAAATAAGGAGAAGGCTTATTTATTTATTTATTTATTATTTTTTATTATAAGAAGAGAGACGGTTTATTTATATTTATATAGGACTCTTGGAAGAAAATACATCGCTTTCGAGTGTTTAACTCCAAAAATAAAGAGATAGTGGGCTTATATAGGATTCTTTATGACTTTTAGTAAATATAATAAATTTAAGAGGGTAAAATTGAGATTCAAAAAAGTAGAAAAGATGGCAGACTCTTCACACTTTTATAATAGCAGTAGATGGATGAGAGCATTTTGGAACATATATGTTAAAATTTATCTTTATCATTTTAAGATTTCAAATTTCAAAAACTTTAATTAGCAAGCAAAATGTTAGTGTACTTAAACTCTTATACAAATTTGTAGAGAGATCTCTCCCTACATATTTACAATGTGTGGATGTAACGCCCCAATTTTCATACCCAACTAACAATACAATAATCATGGCCCTTTTAAAGGAAAACCAATTATACAATCCCACACTTACATTTCTTAATGTAAATAATTCCTCATGCGATAATACATTAGTCCAACAACAAGTAATTAAACAAATAAATACCCCCAAGGGTTTACAAGTTTCCAAGGCTTAAGCCCAGTTACACAAAACGGTTATTCAAACCCACACATACAAAGCCCTTGGCTTACAAATAAAATCACAGCAAATGAGAACCTTGTGCTCTCAACACACACACTTTTCCACACCCTTAGTTAGACGGATTCACCACGGCTTTTCTTGCACAAAAATCCCACAGGGTGAGCATAAAGCCCAGTAGGAAATCCTTAACAAAGTATATACATTTTGTACAAGTTTCAAGAGATGAATGCATATGCCATGCCATGCCCTTTTGAAAATAAAAAACATCTTCATCTTTTGAAAACCATCATGCTCAATGATGCGATGCAATTTCCAACTGTTCAACGTTTATCAATTTTATTCAAGGGGCGGTAAATACAACTCTGGTAATCCTTAGGTCCGTGTCTGCAAGTAGCCTATACCAGTACTACCAATTTGTCATTTTTACCAGTATTAACTGGAAGGCTCGACACCTATAATCTGTCATTTTTACCAATATTAACCGGAAGACTCGACACCTATCTGCGCAGTTTTCTAGTCTTTCACCAAGGACACAAAGGGCAACTTAATCAATTTCATCTACACCACCTTTCAAGACTTACCACCGTATTTACCCAAAACCATTTCATGAAAACTTATTTCTCAACATTCTTTTCTCAATGCAAAGTTTTCAAATCAAATTTCAAAGCTCTTCATTATCAAATGAATTGATATGCCAATGCAATGATTAATAATACAATGCAATATTTCTTCCACTTCCACGCAATATTCTCATAGTGATCAAAATTCTCATTTTTATTATTTCAAACAATTCTCATATTTCGAGCAATCTCAACAGTTTAGTCATTCGAGACTATAACAACATTTTGATCAACAATTTCAAATACTTCAACAAATCTCATATTCCAAGAAACTCATCATTTTTATGTATATAAATAAATAACTATCAAACATCATTTATTTTGGGCCACAAAATAAATATAACAACATCTTCAAAGATTGATAACATCTTTCTTAAAAACCCACAATTTCTAGGTTTTCTCACCAAAACCACTCATCTTCATTTATTGAAAGAAAATCACCCAAAAACATCTCTCTTCAATCCTCGTAGTTCAAAACCCCCAATTTTTATTTTAAAAGGAACAAGAAAGTAAACCCACTTTCAAAAATCTCTCATCTTCTTGAATCAACAATTAATTTTCAAAATTAATCAAAGGATGATTTTGAAAATTATCTAGATTTTGCTAAAACATATATATATAACTCAAAGAAAATCCCTACCTCCAGTATTGAAGAAGAATAGAGATGAAACTCCAAAATTTACAATGTCGAAACTCGATCTCCACCGCACACAATGAAACCCTCGAGAAGTTACACAACTTTGATGAAGAACTTGGGTCTAACTCCCAACGGATTTGGAGGATCAAAGAGAAAAGATGACTTCTAGAGAGAGAAGCTCTACATCTGGAAATTTTGGAGAGTTTAAGAGAGAGAGAGAACTGAAAAGTGATCTGAAATCTCCCCTTACGGACTGATATAGCATGGTCCGCTCGAGCGTCAAATACACTTTCCCAGTACTTTTGCAGACAGGTCAAACTTCTAGAACCAAACATTCTCCGCTCAAGCGCATAAACGGCCACTCGAGCGGACAAGCAACTTCGAATGCATTTTGCATTTTTGCTTCGGGGGCGCTGCCCCCTCGACCCCCGACATACTCAATGAAGTGGCAAAACATGAAAGAATTAACTTCCGATACAACTTTGCAAGGCACAATTCGGGTTGGATTCGCATCTAAAGGTTTGGAGACAGTATCTATTCCAAACACACCACTATAACCCGATAACCAAAAATAAGGGGAATACAAGGGAAACTAAGATACGTAACACCGTTCAAAACCATACCAACCTGAGCCTGGAACACCACAAGAGACGGGTCAAAACCGAGATCGCTGCCGTGAAATTTTTTAAATTAAAATTAATAATATCATACTTAAGATTGACAATATTAGAAGAAAACTTAAGTGGATTAAATACACTAAGATCGCCTATATCACAATTAAGATTGAGTGAATTAACAATTATATCAGTTGAAAAGAAATGTTAGAAAAACTTAATTTATAATTTTCCATCACAAAAAAGAAAAATGAGTTTTAAAGTTTCTTTGAAAATTATGTAATAATGTATAAAAGTGCTCTTTCAAGTTTTTTTTCTTACCATCGATCCCATAAAAGTTTAAGCCATATCTAAATTGATAAATTGTGTAAATACATAACAAATTCATCGTATTATATAACAACTACTATAGAAATACAATTTCTAATTACATAACAAAGGTTAGAGCTTGTTTCCAGTCTACAATAGATTGGACCATGCTGCTTGGACTCGTGGGACCCATCATGAATTCTATCTCAATAATCTAAACGATTCATTTATTACACCATAAAAAGTAGATCATCCATGGAAAAAATAGGTTCTTCTGATAATCGTAGCCATGTTAATTTATGACATTTATTCACAAAATAATGAACGATAAATATTATTTGAAAAGTAGACCATCCATTTTTTGAAAAAGAAAAGTAATAAACTAACATGATTATGGTTATCAAATCGACCTACTTTTTTCTCATGGATGATCTACACACTGTGACATAAAATTGAATGGTTTGAATTATCAAGACAGGACCTATGGTGGGACCAATGAACCCAAACAGTGTGGATTGAAGACAAGTTGTGCTCTATAAAAAATGTACAAATCATATAAATAGTGAAAAAAATAATATGTAAATAAACAGATCTATCTCCAATTTATATATAGAGGAAAATGTTTTATAAATAAGATGAATGAAAGTATCATTGATGTTGTAATAAAACTGAAATCCTATGGTGTTAATAAGAAACATTATAAAATTCTAGTTAAGTACCCAATAATATATATATATATATATAAAATAAAAAAATGGTTGGTTCGATTTAATTTGATATTTTTAGTCTAAATTTGTAAACCTGATAACTAGAGCCAGATCATCTTCTAAAAAAATCAAACCAAACTGTACAATTTGAGTCTATTTGGACGGTTTAACGGTTCAACGGATTTTTATAACACCCTCTTGATTTTATTATTATTATTTATTTTTTTTTGTTAATAGTTTTCATTTATGTTATTTTGGAATTGTTTTTAGCATGCAGTAGTTATTGTTCAAGGTTACAAGTATTATGGAGCAAAGGTAACCATGAATGTTTGGGAACCCAAAATCCAACAATCTAATGAATTAGCTTGTCTCAAATTTGGATCTTAGCAGGTTCTTTTCCTTAAGATCTCAACAGTGTTGAAGCTAGTTGGCAAATGCTTTCACATTAGTTATGCTTATAATGTAGGTTATTTTTTTTTATTTTTTATTTTTTTGCCATTTTTTTTTTATAATAGAAAGTGCTATATATAAAATTATCATTACATTTCCTTATTTGATTAGCATCTCTGCTCTTACCAAAATCTCCTTCTGATTCATTCACTTTCACTAAAATTTTACTTTTATTTATGCCCATACAAAGGTGTCACGTGTGATACACATGCTAAATTTCATTCAACGTCATTAATATCAAATAGACAGAATGATCACATTAAAATTTGACAGAAATGGAAAGGAACTAACTATTATAAATAATAATAAAAAAATAAGGATAAAATATGGTAACCTCCCCCAAGGTTTATATAAAATATAGTGAGTCTCACAAGTTCGATATAACTACATTGAAATCCCTTAATATTTTATGTAACGCTGTAGACGTCCCCGAACGTCCCGGGAAAAAAATCCCGTTTTGTTCATTTGAGCTTACTACAGTTCGGACTCAAATGTCACGGTTTTGAATCTAATCCCGCAAAGTGCAATGCGAGACCGATAAATCACCAAAGAGTCCAAATCCGGCAAATCGTTTCGGAAAACTGATTTTTAAGAAAGAAGTGCCAAACATGGACTGCTTTGCCAGAAACAGAGTGTAACAAGTCCGCGAGGGACACCGCTACTACAGTTCGGACTCGATTTGTTGTCACGGTTCTTAATCTTGAATCAAAGAGTCCAAATCTGGCAAATCGTTTTGAGAAAACAGATTTTGAAAGAAGTGCCAAACATGGACTGCTTTGCCAGATACAGAGTCGCCACCTAAATATTTTATTAAGGGGGGAATTTAGGAAACCCTGACTCGGTGCCAAAGACCACGTGTCCGTCATCACCAAAGTTGCCTCGGCTCGGGAACTTGGGTACGATCGGGGAAGGTCAGCTATGAGCACCCCCTCTCGCCCGGTCCGAAGACCGGCCTCTACTAACCGTGATATTCTGTTTTGAAAACGTTCATGTGTTCTTATTTTGGTTATTAGCCTAGAATTACTATGTTATGCGCACAGCAAACAAGTATAGACCAAATCGCCTAAATTGGAACAAAACATTTCATGTTTGTTTTGAAAATGGTTTGCTACTCGCAAGTAGGCTAAAATGCAGGTTTTGCCACCCTCAAGTGGGCTTTTAGAAAAGATGGTTTTGCCACTATCTGGTGGGCTTCAAAATTCACAGTTTTAATGTGTTACCCCAATTTAAGCAATTCGACCTCCATCCACAGGCATTCAAGCAGTAATATCACGTAAGCAACTAGCCTCATGGTAATCATGCTATCATGGCAACACTCACACGCATGCAAGGATGCTAAAGCATAAATACTTACATCGTACTCTGTGCCAAAACAAAGAACTCGTTAGCAATCAATGCATGATCCAAGTGCATGTTTAAATGCCTAATGCAACGCACACGGGATGTCACTAGAGTAGGCTCGGCTAGTCTATGAATGACATGTGAAAATGCGCAGGTAGCATGTATTCAAGTTAGATTTGAAATGCTAATGCTGTTAGCATGATGCGCCGAGCATGGTACATGTAAGACAAATGTATGGATGCACGCATGCTATCATACTGTTATGCTAATTTAAATATGCCCTAGTCTACCATCATAGGCAGGTAAATAAAAGGAAGAAAGAAGTAGGGGTTGGAAGACATACACACACGCACCCACACTTATTACAAATACGCCCTCACTCGGAGGGACCGAATAAATATTACAGTCCGAATAAATAACTAACTACTTAATTAATTATTACAGAATTCCTATTTAATCAATAAATTAAATGCAAAGGGAAGGTGGCCACGGCCCCCACCTCGGGATGCGCGAATGATGCATGCTTGACCCATATCGCCCGGAAACTCGCTGCCATAGCACTACTGCCTCTGTTTTCACTGCCTTTTCTTCTCTGAAAACTTGTCAAAGTCCCAGAGAACCTTCTATGAGCATTGCAGAACATCATCGGCTAGGAGGGATGACCACCGACCGTGTACAATATCCATCGGCTGGAGATAAAGCTATCGGCACTGAATAAATGGCCGGTCGGCACTGAATGTTGCCGGTCGGCACTGAATGTTGCCGGTCGGCACTGAATGTTGCCGGTCGGCAGAAACATCCTGCAGAAGACAGTTTTGACAGCAACAAAGGACAGACAGTGTATGGCATGAAATTCCAAGCAAATGTGTGCACCAACACATCCCTTATCATGCTTTTGACTCAAAGGGGGGTGTTCCTTGATTCTCGGACCACCAATTGCGCATTTCGATGCATGATGGTCCAAGAAACCAAGTATGCGCTTTGATTTCAAATGTCATGCAAACCAAACAAACAAATAAAGCCCAACCTCTATCACATGATCAAGAGGCAAGGCATGCATGCCAATGCAATGCAACCTAGGTATGCAAACAAGAATACAAGTATGCTATACAACTACATGGCATACACAGTGCTAACAACATAACATGCGCAACGCTTTGAAACATGGCATACACAATGCAAGATGGGCTTACACCAATACAAGTGGACCTCAGCCACACTCACATAGGAGGCCAATGGATGAAAATGAAGTGCCTCGAAATGCGTGCACACGGGCACGCAAACAGAGGCAATGGCATATGCAATGCAATGGCTAAAATGACATATAGAATGCAACATGGACTTATACTAACATGAGAGACCCTCAGCCACACTCACATAAGAGGCCGATGGATGAAAATGAAGTGCCTTGAAATGCGTGCACACGGGCACGCAAACCGAGGCAATGGCATATGCAATGCAATGGCATGAAAAATGATATGCAAACATGCTAATGGGATTTCAGCACTGAAATGTGGGGGAAAACAGCCCCGAAATGAGGCGAAAGTACACCCGATGCATGGAATAGTCCCGAAACATGAATTTTGGCACCCGAAATGGCCTATAGCTATACCAAACATGCACAATATGGACATGAAATGAATAGACAGTAGCAAGGCAGCCCCAAAATAAGCATTTTTCCAGTTCAAAGCATGGCCAAACAGCAAACATAAATAGGGCAAAACTAGTATGCAAAAATGGCCCTAAATATGAGATTATGAAGCAACTCACAGCTGCTGACTCCAAATAGGTTAGGGCCCTTCAACAACATTGAAGAGGGGCCCAAAATATGCACATTTACAGAACTGTAAAAACCACAAAAACAAACATAGGTATGGCTAAGCTCTTATGCAAGAAATGGGCAAAAAGGTGGCCAAAGAAGCAAGTATACAAAACATTCATCAAATAGCCAAAGACCCTTAATGAAACATGACAAGGGGGTCAAAATATGGCCACTTTCAGTTCGGACCAAGGTCCAAAAATAGAAGAAAAATAGGCTAAAAAAACATGCAAAATGAGGCAAAAACATGGATTTCAAAGCAAGTAGCACATGAAGTATCTAAACAGTGATGAGCCCTTCTTCAATGTTGAAGAAGGGCTCAAGACAAGCTCACTTACAGTTTATTACATGCCCCAAAACAGATTACACATAGGCCAAAAATAACATGTAAAATTATGGCATAAAGAGGGCTAATGAAGGAAGAGCTAGCTACTGTCCTCAAACAGCAAGAGGTCCTCAATCAAACATGAAGAGGACCTCAAAATATGATGATTTACAGTTTGGGTCGGAGCCCAAAAATGCAAGCAACTATGGCTTAGATATGAAGCAAGAAAAGATTAGAAAAGGGAAGAGGAGGACTCACCCTTGAAGACCAGCAAACCAGCACTTCTTGGACCAAGTTTAGGTGCTCCTCAGCTCTGAAGAACAGCCCCAAGTTGCTGCAATGGAGTAAGGATGCCTTGTGCTATGAGTTGATGAAGAAATGGCCCAAGAACAAGGGTGTTTGATGGTTGAATGGGAGAGATATAGTGAGAGATGAAGGGATATATGTATGTATATATTAGATATATCTATATATCTCTGGTTTTTTTGTTCCAAACCTTCCAACCTAGACAAAGGGAGAGGAATGGTGCTTATATAAGGCAAGGGAAGCACTTAACGTACAAGCTAAGTAAAGGGAAAGGGTCAAAGGGGTTCAAGGGCGGGGGCCAAGGCTTATTGGAGAAGCTAGGACAGCTGGTAAGCTTCTTGGGGAAGCCAAGACAAGGGGTCAAGGCTTCTTTGAGCAAAGGGTGCAAGAAAAGGGGTCAAAGAGTGTGCAAAGGGTGCAAAACAGCCACACACGTGCATGGGGAGCAGGGTCTGTGCATTCCAGCTGCCACAGCTGGCATCCATTCAATATGTAGAATACTCCGGAAGGTCATCGGCTAGAAAAAAAGGTCGGTCGGCTACTTTAATCTGCCGGTCGGCAATCTATTTGGCTGGTCGGCCATCTGTTCTGGCCGGTCGGCCATCTATTTGGCCGGTCGGCCATATATTTGGTCGGTCGGCAGGAAAAATCTGTTCTGCAAGTCCAACTTCAAACGGGCATAACTTCTTCATATGAACTCCTTTTTAGGTCAATCTTGTGTCCAAATTGAAGCCCCGGAAGTAAGCTTTCCAATGGCACCAGCCTTGCATCCAAATTCCAACTGTGAAAAACGTTATGCTTATTTTGGTGAAGGCTGCTCAGTTTCGGTCCAACCGGGATGATGCCCAACTTCAACCAATCATATCTCCGCCCTCCGGTCTCGGATTTAAGTGATTCTTGAGTGAAAAATGAAGCCCCGGAAGTCTTCTTTCCAACGGTGGTGACCTCATAACAAAAATTCAAGTGTACAGATAGATAAGCCCGATTCAGCGAGGGCTACTCGACTCGCTTCTACCCGGATTCATGCCGAACTTCTCCCAAACTAGTTTTCTCCTCTCCTTTCCTCTCTTCTTCAACTCCAAACCCCTAAACAAAGTGTTTTGAAGGATTTTCCTCTCTTCTTGCCAAAGAAACTGAACATTTGCCCTGCACACCTTCCTCCACCAAGTAAAACATCAGTGGTGCCCAAATCTTAAGGGCGGTCAAAAATGGGGTGTCTACAGTTGCCCCTCTTTGACAGAACTCGGAAGTCATAGGAATGACGGGAGTGAATGTCAAAGCCCAGAGACGACCCATTTTTGACATGGCCGAAGACTTGGACAAACAAACAAAATACAAATGAATGAATGGTTGTACCCGCAGGCTGCCTACGTATCCCTTTGCAAGGAATCAAACCAGCGTAGTTCAGGGGCAGGATGCAAATGATATGCAGGAAGACTTTGACAATTGGACTTATACGCTACGCGAAGCCGGTTTGTAATTGGACTTATACGCTTTCGCGAAGCCGATTTGATAATTCAAAACAATGCAAGTGGAATGTGCGTGACAACGCAAGTGAAGAGGTGTGCATGACAATGCAACCTAAGATGAATTCCAAACACACTGAAATCGTGTGGGGAAAGGGGACAGGGAGAAACATAGGGACGTATCCCGGTGTTTCGGAAAGAAGGGAGAAACATAGGGACGTATCCCGGTGTTTCGAAATGGTGTGAGCATTGGAACGTATTCCGAACGCTTTTAACCGAAGAGGGAGAAACATAGGGACGTATCCCGAGGATTAGGGACGCATCCCAAGGATTAGGGATGTATCCCAAAGGTTAGGGACGTATCCCAAAGGTTAGGAACGTATCCCAAGGATTAGGGATGCATCCCAAGGATTAGGGACGTATCCCAAGGGTTAGGGACGTATCCCAAGGGTTAGGGACGTATCCCAAACGATTAGGGACGTATCCCAAAGGTTAGGGACGTATCCCAAGGATTGGGGACGTATCCCAAAGGTTAGGGACGTATCCCAAGGATTAGGGACGTATCCCAAAGGTTAGGGACGTATCCCAAAGGTTAGGGACGTATCCCAAGGATTAGGGACGTATCCCAAGGATTCGACAAAGGAGAAGAAACATAGGGATGTATCCCGGTGTTTCAGAAAAGGAGAAAGAAACGTAGGGACGTATCCCGGTGTTTCGGAAAAGGGAGAGAAACATAAGGACGTATCCCAGTGTCTCGGAAAAGGAGGAGTGAAACGTATAGACGTTTCCCGGTGTTTCAGAATGGTGAGAGAAACATAGGGACGTATCCCGTTGTTTTGGAATGGAAGGAGAAACATAGGGACGTATCCCGGTGTTTTGGAAAGAGAGGAGAAACATATGGACGTATCCCGGTGTTTCGGAAAGAGAGGAGAAACATAGGGACGTATCCCGATGTTTCGGAAAGAGAGAGAAACGTAGGGACGTATCCCGGTGTTTCGGAAAGAGAGAGAAACGTAGGGACGTATCCCGGTGTTTCGGAAAGAGAGAGAAACGTAGGGACGTATCCCGGTGTTTCGAAAAAAGAGAGAAACGTAGGGACGTATCTCGGTGTTTCGAAAAGAGAGAAACGTAGGGACGTATCCCGGTGTTTCGAAAAAAGAGAGAAACGTAGGGACGTATCCCGGTGTTTCGAAAAAAGAGAGAAACGTAGGGACGTATCCCGGTGTTTCAGAATGAGAGAGAAACGTAGGGACGTATCCCGGTGTTTCAAAAAAAAGGTGAAAGAAACATAGGGACGTATCCCGGCGTTTCGGAATGAGAAGAAACATAAGGACGTATCCCGGTGTTTCGGAGAGAATGAGAAGCATAGGGACGTATCCCGGTGTTTCGGAATGGTGTGAGTATTGGAACGTATTCCGAATACTCTTAACCAGAGAAGGTCTAACTCATCACACGCGCGAGGAGAAAGAATGATAATTGCAAGTGAAAAGGCGCATAACAATGCTAATGAAGTGGGTGCATAACAATGCAATTGGAACGTGCATCACAATGCAAGTGGAACGGGCGTGACAACACATATTTAGAACAAAATGCGGAATAAAGGAATACAAGCCTTAACAAGACCAATTCAAACACAACCTTCGATTTACCTCTCAGAAGGGTCACAATATATATTTCAAAAGGATACACCTCGTGCATGCCGACTGACGATGAGCTACACATCGAAGACATGAATTGAAAATTCCGCAGAAACAATTTGAGCTGAAAGTGGGTTACTCTTGCTTATACTTCCAAAACGCAGTTACTACCTTTCTTTCCTGGCAAGGACTGGTTTTCTGAGGGAGCACTTTGATTGCCATTCTGGCTTGAAGCAGACCTGATCTTGAGCTTGAGGTTGGGGCACACCCATACTTCGGAGTAGTGACAAGGCCTGAAGAGGTACATCCGGAGTATAATCACAGAATTTGCTGCAGGTGAAACACACTCAGATGTTTCGATTTTCCCTCTTTCTTTTGCTTTGTATTCTGGAACCCATATAGCTTCAAATAGGTCCTTGTTTTACTGTTCTTGCATGACCTGGGTTGAACCCTGCGGTTTTAAGAAAGAACAAATTCTTGTTTTGCACAAATGTGGAGAATGGCACAGCACTCCGAGCACAAAACGATTTGATTTTGAATTTGAGAAATGAGTTCTCGACCAGGTATTGAGCCTACAACTGAACACAGCGCACTACGACTCAACAACGGAAAACAAAAGGTAAACAACCTAAACACATCGAGTATGCTTAGAACGACTCAAGACAAGAATCGAGACAAAACAAAAGACACGACACACAGACGTGCACAGGGAGCCTGTTTCACCGAGTATTGTTTCCCACCCTCTCTCATTTGTGATCTTCACATCACTCGGCCCTCAAGCTCTATTTTTCTGAAAAAGCCCTTTTCTCACTTTTTCTCTCATCGCACATCTCTCTATTCTTCAATCTCTCATTTTTCCATCCCTCCCCTGGGTGGTTGATTGATGAACTAGAAACTGTGGGCTCTTGCCGCTGGTATTCTGCCAGATTCTCAATCTTGTTCACAACAGTGAGCTTCTCCCATAGAGGGGCTGCACTACAACTGGGCGTGTAGCAAATTTGCAGCTGACATCGGTTGACGATGCTCTGTTGGGGAGTTTGGACGTGATCAGATTTGTCCAGATGAGGATGTGGAATATCATGATCCATTCCAACTCGTGCTTCGCACTTGGCTCGGTACCTCGTTGCTTGGAGGATACGAGAGCTTTTCGGCCCTTTTGCTGTTGACTTTAGTTGTGCCCTCTTCTGGCAGGTAGAGTGCCCTTCCAGTTAAATGCATTGACAACAGGGAAAAGACAGGAAGCCTGACTCAACTGTGCCCCTAGTTTATTATTTTGACCATTTTTTTTGTTTTGGTTTTCTACTAAAATAATTTTGACCAACAGAGAGTTAGATTAACACACTTTTTTGATTTTTGATTTGAAATCATGCAAGTCAGGCTATGAGCACTGAAAATTTTCCTTTTTTGGGTCCAAGAAATGGTCTAGTTTTTGGAAAAGATGGAACAATTTTCGAGAAAATTAGTCAACCTCAGTAAAAATTCTCAGAAACTATTTTTGCAAACAGCCGATGCTTAACAAGCGCGGAACTTACTCTTGAGACGTACAACCTCGGATCTGGACGAAAATTGCCCCCTTGCTCAAAGAGAGCTGCACGGCAACGGAAAGTTGCCCCTTGTTTGAACGGCACCGCAGTGCATTGAATGGCAACGAAAAGTTGCCCCTTGTTTGAATGACACCGCGGTGCATTGAATGGCAATGGAAAGTTGCCCCTTGTCTGAATGGCATCGTAGTGTATTGTAATCAGTCCTCAGAGCGATGATTGCAACCGAACTCCCGGATACATAAAAGACAAAGATGACTAGAACCATCACATGAACACAGTTGAATTTGAAGTATTTTACGGCTGGACATCAGAATGAAGTTGCCTACGTATCCCAAAGATGGGAATCAAGCCTCACGTAGTTCGGGGTAAGGTACACTCGGGTATTAACCTCTCCTTTTTAGGCTCTAACTTTTGCCAAGGCACCCGTTGCGGGTTTTCGACCTTGCGAGCTTTGTTCTTCTTTTTTTTTTTTTCAATTTTTGTATCTTTTCATTCTTTTTCATTCTTTTTTCCTTTTTTCTTCTCTTTTTTTTTTCATTTTTTTTCTTTTTCTTTTATTCTTGTTGTTATTTTCTTTTTCTCTTTTTTTTTTGTTCTTTTCTCTTGCTCTAACTTTTGCCTGGGTCGCCCTTCCGGGTTTTCGGCCCAGCGAGCCTCTCAAAGGGTAAAAGTGTAACAAGTCCATGCCAAATGGTTTTAGGGTTTTGCAGCCATCCGTATCCAGGAGAGTGGTCGTTGCATTGATTTACTGAAGGATCCATCTTCGGCTCTTCGAGCATATCGGACATTTTGGCCCCTAGTTCGAGGGGTGCTTTTGTTCTAGCTTCGCAAGCCTCTTCTGATGAAATCTGATCTTCTTGATCTGACTTTCTTGCCTCTTGTTCGAGGGCTGCTTTGAATCTGGCCACACAGGCCTCACATGGCGGTTGACCGTTGAACGTTTTGAACTCAGTTTCAAGGTTTGAAAACAAATGGATTGAATCTTGAGGCTGAGAGTGATCCTAAGCTGCACAATCTCAAGAGCGATCCCACACAAGTCTTCGCAGGACCGCGCAAAATATTTTTTTGAAAATTTTTGAAGAAAGCGACAAATCGCTCGCGCCGAAGACAGTGTAGAACCAATCTGGATCAAGCCAGGGTCCTTCTCAGTACTCACATTAACAAGCATGATCTCAATCATTAAGGGCTTAGCATGCCTCTCTTTCTCTCAATTGATCAAGTTTTGCAAAACCTGAGGAATCCCTTCCTCTTCGTTTTTATTACAATGTTTCGAAAAAAGTTTTGAAAAACTTAGGTCATTACAATGACTTCAAAGGCACAGAAAAGGCAGGCGAAGAGTACTGTCATTCCATTTAAACTTCTGGCACAACTGGCACACGGCAGAAGCAAACACAAGAGTGTGAAAATCACTACTGTTCCATTCAAATCTGTTGGCATAACTGGCTCCAAGGCAGAAACAGACTCAAAAGAAAGCAAAAAGACAAACACAAAACAAGATAGTGATGTCCGAGGTAACACCCCCGAAATCACCCGACTCTAACAAAACAGGACTGACTCGACACAACAAGACAGACCCGACTGACTCAGTATGAAAAGACTGACTCAATACAAAATGACAAGACTGACCCAATACCCAAGTCAGAAAGTACAAAACTAACATTCGCAAATGCTCAAAACAATGCGTGCCAAACGCCACATCTTGAGTAATCTGAGCGCCGCCTGCAGGTGGTTCATCCCTCGATCACATTATCCCCCACAAGTTCACTGATCAAGTGCCGATAGACTTTGCAGGACCTGGTGCGGGGATGACCCTGTTGTCAATCAAATTTTGTATTTCGTAGCGAAGGCGGAAACAACCATCAGTGACATGGCCGACTTGCTGATGAAAGGCACAGTACTTGGTCGGATCATAGGAGTGAGGAAGTCTATCTGGCAGTGGTCGCGGCTCCAAGGGTTTCAAATCCCCCTCTCTAATCAAGATCCTAAAGGTCGCTGATAGAGACATGTACAGTGGTGCGAACACCCTCTGGCCTCGAGGTGGGTATTTTGAGGTTTGTGGAGTTTTGCTGGATGCACCAGCAAAGGGATTGGCAGGCGTTGACTGGGTTTGCTGATCGTTTCCGAGCACGGGATTAGGGCTGAAAGGAACATTCCTCGTACAAAGGCCCTCCTCCTGGCTTGCCCCTTGATTTAGACTGCTCTCATTCTGAGTGGCGAAAGTGTCATCCACAGTTTTTGTAACAACTGCGAGGACTTGCTCTTTGTTCAGTCCCTCAGCTTTCAAAGCCTCAATATCCCACCGAAGGTGTTCATGGGGACCAATGCCTGCCCCTACCTTATTCTTACCACTTACCTCCATTTTGCCAAGGGATTGGCCTTCTTCAAATGCAGCCCGTCCTGAGGAGCCTTTTGACATGAACTCCCTGGTATGTGATGTGGTCGATGATGGGGCCAAAACCCCAAAGGCCAGATCTGCCACAGTTCTCTGAAGGTCTTCAATCATTTTCATCAGCTCAGAAGTAGTGGGTTCGTGGGTTTGAGATGATTGGGGTTCAGATGCACCCATCATGCATAAGTCCATGCTTTCTGGGATAAACACCTCAGGCTTGGGTAGATGGGCCGGGGTGATGTATATGCTGGGGTCGTAAGGGACGACCAATGTGTGGATCAGATTGAGATGTGGATGAGGTACTTGGTCATTGGGGCCTGAAGGTGGAGCTATCGTCTGGTTGTCGATGAGATTTTGGACCTCATGACGAAGGCGGTAGCAACGGTCGGTGCCATGACCGTGCTGTTGATGGTACATACAGTACTTGGAGGGATTATGTCTGGCTGGAAGTGGGTCAGGCAGAGGTTGAGGATCGAGGGGTTTGAGATGCCCTCTTTCCATCAAGGCTTTTAGTGCGCTAGTCAGGCTCATATAGAGGGGAGTGAAAGTTCTGCCCTGAGCTTGGGCTGGGCAGGCTGTTTGTAGGCTTGGTTTGGCAAAAGGGTTGGCTGTGGCTATTGTATTGATCTCGGTGGATTTGGGAATGACGCTACTACCAGCATTGGTACTCCCGGAAATCACCCTCTTTGTCGGTTCCCTTGTTCTGGGAATGATCCCGCTGTTGAACGCATTCTCGACCTGAACCCCCAGTTCATGCAAACTTTTGAAAGTGAATAGTGGAGCGACTATTAACTTTTGCAACATATCATGCTCGAGGTTTCGCACCATCATTTGCACTTGAACCCTCTCAGAAGGGCGATCTGTCATCTGTGCTGCCTTTGCCCTCCACCTTGCTACAAATTCCACAAAAGGCTCTGTTGGGTTCTGGCGGGTTGCTTCAAGCTCTTGGATGGTCATTTCAACTTGGGTATTGTAAGAATACTGATCAACAAAGGCCTCAGCCAATTCTTCCCAGTTTTGCTTCACTGTATTCTCCAACTTAGCATACTAAGTGGCTGCTACACCCGACAGGGTTCTTCCATACAGGGAGAGTTTCTGTGGCTTGGTCAGACCCATCGGCTTTAGGACATCCAAGAAAAGTCGGATATGTACCATTGGATCTCCAGACCCGTCGAAACGGTCAATATATGGCATTTTGAATCTGTCTGGGAGCCGAACGGCAGCCTCGGTGTGCCCATCCTCAATGTCGGGAATGGAGTTAAGGCCCTGTGCCTTTTTGAATTGCTTCTCAAGGTTCGCAATCTTCACTGCAGTCGGACTGAGCTCATTAACATCAAGGGGATAAAGTTTCTCATTAGGCTGCACCAGGGGTCTGAGCACATGAGCTTGAGTCAACCTTTCTCGAGGATTCGGACACTGCAAATCTTCAACTGGCGGAAGTGGGTCAACGTTTGGCTGGGGTCCCAAAGCTGGATGTGAGGCAGATGCCCGAGATGGACGCTGCATTTCCATACTGGTCTCAGCCTGCATGGCAGTTCCCTGATTTAATGCTGCTATCACGGCCATAAATTCTTCCGAACCCTGTGCCATCATGGTCTGCTGAGTCTGAACAAAGGTGATGTGGCTGGCGACTGACGGATCAGATGAACTGGTGAGCCCTGACTGGCCTTTCTTTGCCTTGCCTCAGCGAAAGAACACTGGTTGCCCTTGAATTGAATTTCTGACCTAACAAAGTCTATCAACACTAGTCCAATGTACCCCGGGGATATCGGAGCCTTCTGAAGCTATAGTTCCAGGACTACCTAGCAAGAGAGAAAACAGACAGCATCTTAGCACAATTTCATTGGAACGGATTTGAGCATACTAGGATGAATGTACTCAATACTGATCACTGTTTCCCAAATATCTGCCTGTAAACTGATGCCCTCGGGTAAAACTGATTCCCCAAATACTGATGCTGATGCCCACAGGCCTGATACCCAGACTTGCAAACTGGTATATGCGTCCCTGTAGAGATACACTCTAAAAGCACATAGCAAGTAAGAGAGAGCCAAAACACCCCTATGTTAGGGTAGGGTTTCCCTGTCCTATTTTGTCAGGAGCTATGGTTTCACTACGCACGCAGCGGTTTCAAACAACTTAGCATCGGGTAAGCAACCTGTCCTAGTTTGGAATGGTCACTATGGATTCCGAATATGCACTAGGTCGAATGGTCAAAAAGGGTGCCCCAGTAAAACCGGGGTTTGTGTTCCCATACTGTCAGAGCCCATAACCGGTCAGCCTTATGGTCATGCCTTGACAAGACAAGCCTCCGGCAAACCGTTCAGGAATGGCAGATGGCAAACACTGTGTCCTAGGCGCACCAATGCACATGCAATGCAAAGAGACACATAAGAGAAATCAAAACAGGATATCACGAGTTCGAGTCAAGCTCTCTAAAATCCCCAACAGAGTCGCCAGAAACTGTAACAAGTCCGCGAGGGACACCGCTACTACAGTTTAGACTCGATTTGTTGTCACGATTCTTAATCTTGAACAAAAGAGTCCAAATCCGGCAAATCGTTTTGAGAAAACAGATTTTGAAAGAAGTGCCAAACATGGACTGCTTTGCCAGATACAGAGTCGCCACCTAAATATTTTATTAAGGGGGGAATTTAGGAAACCCTGACTCGGTGCCAAAGGCCACGTGTCCGTCATCACCAAAGTTGCCTCGGCTCAGGAACTTGGGTACGATCGGGGAAGGTCAGCTATGAGCACCCCCTCTCGCCCGGTCCGAAGACCGGCCTCTACTAACCGTGATATTCTGTTTTGAAAACGTTCATGTGTTCTTATTTTGGTTATTAGCCTAGAATTACTATGTTATGCGCACAGCAAACAAGTATAGACCAAATCGCCTAAATTGGAACAAAACATTTCATGTTTGTTTTGAAAATGGTTTGCTACTCGCAAGTAGGCTAAAATGCAGGTTTTGCCACCCTCAAGTGGGCTTTTAGAAAAGATGGTTTTGCCACTATCTGGTGGGCTTCAAAATTCACAGTTTTAATGTGTTACCCCAATTTAAACAATTCGACCTCCATCCACAGGCATTCAAGCAGTAATATCACGTAAGCAACTAGCCTCATGGTAATCATGCTATCATGGCAACACTCACACGCATGCAAGGATGCTAAAGCATAAATACTTACATCGTACTCCGTGCCAAAACAAAGAACTCGTTAGCAATCAATGCATGATCCAAGTCCATGTTTAAATGCCTAATGCAACGCACACGGGATGTCACTAGAGTAGGCTCGGCTAGTCTATGAATGATATGTGAAAATGCGCAGGTAGCATGTATTCAAGTTAGATTTGAAATGCTAATGCTGTTAGCATGATGCGCCGAGCCTGGTACATGTAAGACAAATGTATGGATGCACGCATGCTATCATATTGTTATGCTAATTTAAATATGCCCTAGTCTACCATCATAGGCAGGTAAATAAAAGGAAGAAAGAAGTGGGGGTTGGAAGACATACACACACGCACCCACACTTATTACAAATACGCCCTCACTCGGAGGGACCGAATAAATATTACAGTCCGAATAAATAACTAACTACTTAATTAATTATTACAGAATTCCTATTTAATCAATAAATTAAATGCAAAGGGAAGGTGGCCACGGCCCCCACCTCGGGATGCGCGAATGATGCATGCTTGACCCATATCGCCCGGAAACTCGCTGCCATAGCACTACTGCCTCTGTTTTCACTGCCTTTTCTTCTCTGAAAACTTGTCAAAGTCCCAGAGAACCTTCTATGAGCATTGCAGAACATCATCGGCTAGGAGGGATGACCACCGACCGTGTACAATATCCATCGGCTGGAGATAAAGCTATCGGCACTGAATAAATGGCCGGTCGGCACTGAATGTTGCCGGTCGGCACTGAATGTTGCCGGTCGGCACTGAATGTTGCCGGTCGGCAGAAACATCCTGCAGAAGACAGTTTTGACAGCAACAAAGGACAGACAGTGTATGGCATGAAATTCCAAGCAAATGTGTGCACCAACACATCCCTTATCATGCTTTTGACTCAAAGGGGGGTGTTCCTTGATTCTCGGACCACCAATTGCGCATTTCGATGCATGATGGTCCAAGAAACCAAGTATGCGCTTTGATTTCAAATGTCATGCAAACCAAACAAACAAATAAAGCCCAACCTCTATCACATGATCAAGAGGCAAGGCATGCATGCCAATGCAATGCAACCTAGGTATGCAAACAAGAATACAAGTATGCTATACAACTACATGGCATACACAGTGCTAACAACATAACATGCGCAACGCTTTGAAACATGGCATACACAATGCAAGATGGGCTTACACCAATACAAGTGGACCTTAGCCACACTCACATAGGAGGCCAATGGATGAAAATGAAGTGCCTCGAAATGCGTGCACACGGGCACGCAAACCGAGGCAATGGCATATGCAATGCAATGGCTAAAATGGCATATAGAATGCAACATGGATTTATACTAACATGAGGGAGCCTCAGCCACACTCACATAAGAGGCCGATGGATGAAAATGAAGTGCCTTGAAATGCGTGCACACGGGCACGCAAACCGAGGCAATGGCATATGCAATGCAATGGCATGAAAAATGATATGCAAACATGCTAATGGGATTTCAGCACTGAAATGTGGGGGAAAACAGCCCCGAAATGAGGCGAAAGTACACCCGATGCATGGAATAGTCCCGAAACATGAATTTTGGCACCCGAAATGGCCTATAGCTATACCAAACATGCACAATATGGACATGAAATGAATAGACAGTAGCAAGGCAGCCCCAAAATAAGCATTTTTCCAGTTCAAAGCATGGCCAAACAGCAAACATAAATAGGGCAAAACTAGTATGCAAAAATGGCCCTAAATATGAGATTATGAAGCAACTCACAGCTGCTGACTCCAAACAGGTTAGGGCCCTTCAACAATATTGAAGAGGGGCCCAAAATATGCACATTTACAGAACTGTAAAAACCACAAAAACAAACATAGGTATGGCTAAGCTCTTATGCAAGAAATGGGCAAAAAGGTGGCCAAAGAAGCAAGTATACAAAACATTCATCAAATAGCCAAAGACCCTTAATGAAACATGACAAGGGGGTCAAAATATGGCCACTTTCAGTTCGGACCAAGGTCCAAAAACAGAATAAAAATAGTCTAAAAAAACATGCAAAATGAGGCAAAAACATGGATTTCAAAGCAAGTAGCACATGGAGTATCTAAACAGTGATGAGCCCTTCTTCAATGTTGAAGAAGGGCTCAAAACAAGCTCACTTACAGTTTATTACATGCCCCAAAACAGATTACACATAGGCCAAAAATAACATGCAAAATTATGGCATAAAGAGGGCTAATGAAGGAAGAGCTAGCTACTGTCCTCAAACAGCAAGAGGTCCTCAATCAAACATGAAGAGGACCTCAAAATATGATGATTTACAGTTTGGGTCGGAGCCCAAAAATGCAAGCAACTATGGCTTAGATATGAAGCAAGAAAAGATTAGAAAAGGGAAGAGGAGGACTCACCCTTGAAGACCAGCAAACCAGCACCTCTTGGACCAAGTTTAGGTGCTCCTCAGCTCTGAAGAACAGCCCCAAGTTGCTGCAATGGAGTAAGGATGCCTTGTGCTATGAGTTGATGAAGAAATGGCCCAAGAACAAGGGTGTTTGATGGTTGAATGGGAGAGATATAGTGAGAGATGAAGGGATATATGTATGTATATATTAGATATATCTATATATCTCTGGTTTTTTTGTTCCAAACCTTCCAACCTAGGCAAAGGGAGAGGAATGGTGCTTATATAAGGCAAGGGAAGCACTTAACTTACAAGCTAAGTAAAGGGAAAGGGTCAAAGGTGTTCAAGGGGGGGGCCAAGGCTTATTGGAGAAGCTAGGACAGCTGGTAAGCTTCTTGGGGAAGCCAAGACAAGGGATCAAGGCTTCTTTGAGCAAAGGGTGCAAGAAAAGGGGTCAAAGGGTGTGCAAAGGGTGCAAAACAGCCACACACGTGCATGGGGAGCAGGGTCTGTGCATTCCAGCTACCACAGCTGGCATCCATTCAATATGTAGAATACTCCGGAAGGTCATCGGCTAGAAAAAAAGGTCGGTCGGCTACTTTAATCTGCCGGTCGGCAATCTATTTGGCCGGTCGGCCATCTGTTCTGGCCGGTCGGCCATCTATTTGGCCGGTCGGCCATATATTTGGTCGGTCGGTAGGAAAAATCTGCTCTGCAGGTCCAACTTCAAACGGGCATAACGTTTTCATATGAACTCCTTTTTAGGTTAATCTTGTGTCCAAATTGAAGCCCTGGAAGTAAGCTTTCCAATGGGACCAGCCTTGTATCAAAATTCCAACTGTACTAAAAGTTATTCTTATTTTTGTGAAGGCTGCTCAGTTTCGGTCCAACCGGGATGATGCCCAACTTCAACCAATCATATCTCCGGCCTCCAGTCTCGAATTTAAGTGATTCTTGAGTGCAAAATGAAGCCCCGGAAGTCTTCGTTCCAACGGTGGTGGCCTCATAACAAAATGCCAAGTGTACAGATAGATAAGCCCGATTCAACGAGGGCTGCTCCACTCGCTTCTACCCGGATTCATGCCGAACTTCTCCCAAACTAGTTTTCTCCTCTCCTTTCCTCTCTTCTTCAACTCCAAACCCCTAAACAAAGTGTTTTGAAGGATTTGCCTCTCTCCTTGCCGAAGAAACTGAACATTTGCCCTGCACACCTTCCTCCACCATGTAAAACATCAGTGGTGCCCAAATCTTAAGGGCGGTCAAAAATGGGGTGTCTACACAGAGTCGCCACCTAAATATTTTATTTTGGAGAATTTAGAAAACCCTGACTCGTTGCCTAGGGCCACGTGTCCGTCATCACCAAAGTTGCCTCAGCTCAGGAACTTGGGTACGATTGGGGAAGGTCATCTATGTGCACCCCCGCTCGCCCGATCAAAGATCGGCCACTACTAAACATGATATCTTGTTTTTGAAAACACATGCATTCTTATTTCAGTTATTAGCCTAGAATTACTATGTGATGCCCACAACACACAAATATAGACTAGATCGCCTAAGTCAGAACAAAACATCTCATGTTTGTTTGGAAAATAGTTTGAAGTTTGCTACTCGTAAGCAGGCTAAAATGCAGATTTAATGAATTGTTCCAATTCAAGTAATCCAACCTTCACCCACAGGCATTCAGGCAATTATATCACATAAGCAATTAGCCTCATGGCAAGCATGCTATCATGGTAACACTCACACTCATGCAAGATGCTAAAGCATAAGCACTTACCTAGTACTCCGAGCCAAAACAAGAAACTAGTTAGAAATCATGCATGATCCTAGTTCATGTTAAGATGGCTAATGCAACACATGCAAAATGCAGCTAGAATGATGCGCCATATTCAAGTTGGAATTGAAATACTATGAAATTAGTATAATACGCCGAGCCCGGTGCGTGCAATACGGATGAATGTATGCAAACATGCTAACATAAGTATGCTAATTGAAACATGACCTAAAACTAACCATCAAAAGCAGGTAAGTAAAAGGGAGAAAGATGTGGGGTTGGATGGCATCCACACACGCACGCACACTTATTACAAATTCGCCCTCTCGACGGAGGGTCCGAGTAAATAATACAAACCAAATAATTAATCAACTATCCTACCTAATTAATTATTACAAACCCTTAATTAATTAACAAATTAATTACAAAAAGGAGGCTGCCGCAGTTCCACCTCAGAATGATTAAATGATGCATGCTCGATCGCCTCGCTCGGAAACCCGTTGCCATGCCACATGTTGCCTCTGTTTGCTTGTTTTGCTCCTCTGAAAACTGCACAAGTCCCAAGGATGCTTCTGAATCACCTTCTAGGTGTTGTGGGATGTCACCGGCCAAGGTATAGGAACACCGGTCATTGGAAAGTGGTTATCGACCATTTGCAAGGCTCTCAGCCAGGTTTTGGTAGTTGGCCGGCACTGAAGATGGCCGACCGGCCATATCTTCCTGCAGAATTCTGTTTTTGCTACAGCAGAGGACAGACAGTGCATGGCAAGGCATTTACAAGATAATGTTTGCACCACCACCCTCCTTATCATGTTATGAACTCAACGGAGTATAGTTCTCGACCCTCGGGCCATCAATCACGTATTTCAATGTGTGATGGCCAAAGGAGCTGAGTGTACAATTCTATATCAAATGAAATGCACACAAAACACATAAAGGGCCCCCAACCTCCATCATGGTTGATCAAGAGGCAAGGGATGCACATACAATGTCATGCAACCTAAACGTGCAAGCAAGCATGCAAACAACTCATGCATAATGCAAATCCAAAGCAACATAAGCATGTTAATGACAATGCCAAACAAATCTAATGGCGACAAGCATGCCAAATGCATTGTGACCTAAACAAGTATGCAAGATGCAACATGAACATTCAAGCATGCAAGGCATGCAAAGATGGACAAGTATGCAACGACATACAAAATGAGACAAGCATGTGATAACATAATAAAGGGATAAGCATGCAACAAGTATACAAAATACTAGCATGCAACAACATGCAAGATACTAAATATGAAACAAACATACGACAACGTGCAAGGCAAGCATGCAACAACATGCAAAGGATGGACTTAAACCAAAATGGACAGCTCTCAAATAGGCCCAAATCAGTGGCCAAAATGCAATGGAAATGAGGACAAAAACACATACAAACATGCATGCCGATTGGCCTAACACTTAAGCACAGTAGAGCAACTCTTAAGCACACTTAAAAGAGGATAAACATGGACACGTGACAAACATGTTGAGCTCTGAAATCCTGTATAGGAAGGTGCCAAACCAACCAAACTACACAAGTAAAGCATGCAAGAAAGCTTAAAGCTTGAAGCTAGCCAAAGGACTCAAACCATGGCCACACAAAGTAAGCCCCAAAGGGCCAAAGGGACCTAAAATAGTCCCAAGGTAGGTCCAAACAAGACCAAAAACACATTAAAATGGCATCCTAGAGGCCTAAACATGGAAGCATACACAATGGTCCAAACATAAGGCATAAGACACAAACTCTTTAAAGCATTAAAGGAGTGACAAATACAAGTATATGAACATACTATATGGACTGAAATAACAAAACAAGTGATGCCAAATCACTGAAATGGCCCAAGTAAAGCATGTTAGTGACTTGGACTCTCAAAGCTAACAAGCTAAATTGCATGGTAGCTATACAAAACAATGCAAGCATGACCAAAACAATGGAAAATAGAGATTTAGCATGGTAAAACAAGGCTAAAATCTTCATGGAGTAAAGCCAAAATATGCAAGCATGGTAGTCTAAATGCTAGACACATGTTAAGGCAAATGAGGGGTTTGCAAGGTGAGTACATGAAGCATGTAAGAGACCACTAAACCAACTTTAAATAGAGGTAAATCATGGAAAAATAACACCAAATACTTGCTGAAATGGAGCTAAAACAAGCTAAGCAAGCATGCTACCTACATAAACCATTTATGCAAGCATTCAAGACAACAAGGAGAGGGGATGACCCTCTCCTATTTAGGACACCAAAACCACCTCTCCACCACTAAAAATCCTCTAGATTTCAGTGGTGGAAGGGTCATGCAAAGCTCAAAGCAAGGGCCAAAAGGGATGGCCTAAAACAAGGCCTAACAAGGCCTTGGAGGGGGGTAAACAACCCCAAACCTCAAAATGACCTTAAACAAAGATCTAAAGCACACAAAATCAGAACTTTTATCAGTTATAAACTAAGCTTAAAACAATAAGGAGGAAGGGCTAAAAGCTTAAGTAAGAAACGGGTATCTAAAGCAAGGAACTTACCCTTGTAGAACCTCTTCAAGAACAAAGCCCCAGCAGGTTTTCTGAGTTCAAACCAACCCAAGAACTCTGAAATCAACCTCAAGAGACCTCAGCTCCAAGATGATGGTGTTCTAGTGTGTGTTTGTGTGCAATAGTAAGACGATACTACACTTTTGAGCACAAATGAGGATCAAACAAAGGAGTATAGATACAAAACTATATCTAACTCCTCTAACCTAATTTTTCTGAACCTCTGAGGAGGGAGGAGGAACTCCCTCTTTATAGAAGTTCAATCCAAAGCTTCTAAGAGAAGCTAAGCAAAGGGTGTAAATTCCTCCATACACTTTATGGAGGGGGTTAATTGTGGATGCCAGTTGTGCCAGCTGGCACAAAATATCTACATAAAGCAGATGAACAGGGTTTGGCCAGCAAAAATGGCCGATCGACCAACACAATGGCCGGCCGACCAAAAACAGTGCCGATCGGCCGACACCCTTGGCCGATGGAAAGAAAACAAGGCCGGGGGCCTCAAGCCTTGGCCGGTGGGTTCAGGGCATGGAAAAAAAGTCTCCCTCTTCCCTTAGAAGCAAAAACACAAGTGTTTTGTTCACAACCAAGCAAAAAACAGACAAGTTGAGAGATCCTAAAGCAAGGCGTGCAACCGAGACTTCTGAGAACTCAAAACGAACACAAACATGGATGATCATCGAGTGTTCAAACGATGACGTTCAAGTCTTGAGGACGGTCAAAAATGGGGTGTCTACAAACGCCCCGAAATTATTACCATAATCCATCCACAATATTAATAAATGACAACCATAATAACATAATTATCTTCCATTAAATCCAATGTGATTTACAAAAGAGAAACATATGCGGTATACATTCAATATTCCTAGCTATGAATCTATAACATATGTTACAAATATAATAAAATAATGGAAGTTAAACAGATAAGAAACGCCTTAAAGGCTTACAACTTTCCAAGATAGTTATTGGTTACAACAAAAGTGGACTTTAGGTCCAATACATTTAAAGCCCTTGGCTATACAAAATGAACACAACAAAAGAAGCTTTTGCTCCAAGTCCTCCTAAGCAACTACTTTGGCGGAGGTATGTCATCAGCACCTGAAATGTTTTTCTCACATAGGGTCAGTCAAATCCCAGTAGAAATAATATAACACAGTGTATGAATCTTAACTAAGTTATAAAGTGAATGCATATGCAATGCTCGTGACTGTAACATATTTATATCCCTTTTCAAAACTATGTAATGGAAAGTTAATACCTTGATTCACAATTCATTTCCATTTCAATAGAAAATAGGGTGGTGATTCACACTTTGAGAATTTCAAAACAATGCAACCTTTCCTGGAAATTCCGTCCAAAGGAAACTGTAAACCGGGACCCATGTAAACGTAGGCTATACAAGCACTACTATTGCCATTTGACAAAAATTTTGTCCGCGGGATCGGCATCCATGTATACGCGCAATTTTCGGGACTTTTACCTAGGACACTCAGGCCAACTTTGTTCAACAACACAATTCATGTTTTCCGAATTCACCATTTTTCTCAAAACGATAATATTTTCAATATATAAGTGTGAAATAATATTCAATGCAAATGAATGAGAAAATAGTTTCAATTTTTCCTAATTCACATGTAATTTCTGCAACAATCATGGTTATACTCCACCGATAGCCCAAAATAGATATTTCTAAATAAGTAGTTTATATTCCATAAAGGTAAACTTTCCAAATCTCAAGAGGTGAGTGATAACACATATCCAACTCTACTATCCTCATCAATACCAATACAATTTCATTGTTCCAACATCAATTTTCAAAATCAAACCCAAGTATTCAAAATCAACCATTTCCACCCAACTCCTCATTATTTTCAACATCCAAACCATTCCCAAGAGATTATTCGAAAAACCTCTCCTTTGATTTTCTATTCAAAACCCTAGATTTGTTCCAAACCTTCCAAATCCGCAATATAGTTTAAAAACAACAAATAACTAAGTTAAAACTCATAAAAAGTGTGAAAAGTATCCCTACCTCAAGCTAGAGCACGAGTGAGAGAGTGAGGGAAACCCAAAGGCACCAAAAACCAACTTTGCTCCAGTTAGAACGAAGCCCTCGCCAAGCTCTATCTTTTTGACAAAGATACATGGGTGAAAAGATCGACGAATCTAGGTGTATTAAAGGGAAATAGATGAGTTTTAGTGTGAGAGTGAGAGAAAATAGGGTTTCAAAATGTTTAGAAACAGAGAGAGATGTGAAAAAGTGATTTTTACAGACTAATATATGCATAGTCCGCTTGAGCATAAGACGTGACACTCGAGCATGTAGACACAAAAATGATTACCGCTGGAGCACAAGAAGTAACGCTCAAGCGTTAAGACACAACGAAAAATGTGTCACTGCTCGAGCGCAGGAAGTGACGCTCGAGCGTAGAATACACACTCCCAGTAGTTTTGCAGACAGAAGACCGTCGCTCAAGTGTAAGAATGGTCGTTTGAGTGCACGACCGCTCAAGCGTAGGAAACACCTCTCGAGCGTAGAATACACTCTCCCAGTATTTTTGCAGGCCTATAAAAGTATTGAGAGTTTGTAAAGCCTGCTTGAGCACAAAAAGTGACGCTCAAGTGAAGGAGTAAAGTTCTCGGCAACAAAAGTTTGAACACGAAGCTGCCAATCTGTTCCAAATGCAAACCAACATAACCCAATAGGCAAACTCAAGGAGAAAAAGAGGAATAAGACAAGAACAACGATCCAGAATCACCTAAGTTTAGAATATCAAATGGGTTGGGTGTAAAACCAGAATCGCTATAATCTCCTCCTTAAGAAATTTCGTCCCCGAAATTACAATTTAAACTTTGAAACCACGCTTACACCAATTACAACAATGATAATCGATCGATTCCAGCACCATAACCCATCCACTGGTCATTCATTCTCATCAATATAATAAACAAGTTCTCAATACTGAATATATAATTCATAGTTCCAAAACATACGCAATGTTTATAGTAAATCAACATATCAAAATTTTCAATACATGCTCAAACATTAACAAATATGTATCTTGCCTCGCAAGACTTGGTCTCGTGTATCCAAAACTTTCATTGGTCTATCCTTGTATGAGGCATCCTTATCTACCTCTAAGTCGGTCCAATTCAACATGTGCGAAGGATCCGGCTCATACTTTTGAAGCATACAAATATGCAATACATCATAAACCCTGGAAAGCTGTGATGGAGAAGCCAAGCAATAGGCTACCTCTCCAATCCACTCAACGATCTCAAAAAGCCCATTAAACCTAGGAGATAACTTCCTCACTCTTTCAAAATCTCATCAAATCCCACCTAGGTGATATCTTCAAGAATACATGATCTCCTACCTCAAAAGACAAAGGTCTCCTCCTATGGTTGGTATAACTTTTCTAGTGACTCTGGGCTGTAACCAACCTCTTACGTTCTCTATCATTTCTCGAACTAACTCTAGACCCAACATTGGTGCATCACCCACCTCGGCCCAACACATAAGGGATCTACACGGCCGGCCATACAAGGCCTCAAAAGGTGAAATAGCAATACTCGACTGGAAGCTATTTTCATAAGCAAACTACACTAAGTGCAAGTGTCTCTCCCACGACCCCTTAAAGTCAAGAATGCAACCTCGAAGCATATCCTCAAGGATTTGACTAGTTTGCTCGGACTACCCATCAGTTTAAGGATGGTACGCAGTGCTAAAGGTCAATCTTGTGCCCAAGGCATTCTATAGGCTCTGCCACAACCGAGCAGTGAAATGCGGATCTCTATTCGAAACAATCATTACAGAAAGTCCGTGTGACCTCACTATGTCCCTAATATAAATGTCAGCAAGATAATCTACCGAGTCACTCACACGTATAGGTATAAAGTGCACCAACTTGGTCAACTGGTCAACTACCACCCAAATTGCATCACTACCCCGTTGAGTCCTCGGAAGGCCCACAACAAAAGCCATCGTAACATGCTCTCACTTCCACACAACTATAGGCAAAAGTTGCAACAAACCCACTGGCCTCTGATATTCGACCTTCACTTGTTGACAAGTAAGGCACCTCGATACAAAAATGGCCACATCCTTCTTCATTCCCCTCCACCAAAACTGGCGACTAAGGTCATGATACATTTTTGTGCCTTCTGGATGCACCACAAGACGTGAATGGTGAAACTCTTAGAGTACTTCCTCTCGACAAGACTTCGGTATGAAAAGGCGGCCACGGTATCTAATACTCGAATCGGGATACACATTCAAGCCTTTCTCTACCTTTCCACTAGAGATCTTTTCCCGAAGGGCTTCTACCTCAAGATCACTTTTATGCGCTTCTATCACTTGGCTCACAAGTGTAGGTGGTGCGACTAACAAAAACAAGGCCGCAGACTCAATGGACTCGCCAAGATGATTGTCAAAGTCACCAATAACGCCCAACATCTCCCATTCTCAGATGGCAACACTAGCCACAGTACCAATGGATTTCCTACTCAAAGCATCGGCCACAACATTGGCCTTTCCCGGGTGATAGTGTAGCTCAAAATCATAATCTTCTATAAACTCCATCCACCTCCTCTGCCTCAGATTCAAATCCTTCTGTGTAAACAAATATTTCAGACTCTTGTGATAAGAAAATACCTCAAACTTCTCACCATACAAATAATGCCTCCAAATCTTCAAGGCAAAGATCACCGCCGCTAACTCTAGGTCATAAGCAGGGTAGTTCCTTGTGACGACCCCACCACGTATAATAATTAGCATTTAATTAATTAAAGAGATTTGAATTTTAATTGCCCATTATTCAAATTTAATTTGGGATTTGTGAAAATTGTGGAGACTAATTCGTATATGATTCTATTGAGGATTTATTTTGTAATTAGAAATAGAAAGCCTAAATGGCTCAAGAGATTATAATTGGTGAATTGAATTATTTTAATTTCGAATATCAAACCGTATGGGAGTTTAATTAACTATTCGATTTAGATTTGTAAAATTGAGATTTGACTAAATGGGTTCGAGTTGGAATTAATTAAGCTAATTTGATTATTAGGATTGAGAAGTGTGATCATTCTGAATTAAATTTAATGGTGAGGTGTTTAATTGAATATGTAATTCATTGGTGCAGATTTTGAGTTTGATATGAAATTGAAGGCCTTAAAGATTTGGAAAACCAAAATTGATGATGACAATAAGTTTGATTTGATATTTGGAGCCATTTGGGAGTTTGATTAAAAATCTGATTCAGATGGATAAATTTAATTATAATTAATTTGGCATTAATTGAAGTCAATTGAACTAATTAAATTATGTGGGACTTGTGATTAGTTATGATTAATTAAATTTTGATTAATCAAGAGTAATTAAAATTAAGAGGTGATTAATTAAAATAATGGAAAATTAGTGACTAATCTACTCCTACTCAAATTAAACAAGTATGAAATAAAAGCTAAAATCTTGTAGGAAACTCATCTAAAGGTTGAATTCATGAAGTAATTGGGATTAATTACATGGAATTTGTTAGGAAATGTCAAGAAGATGATGAATAGTAAACTAAGTTCAAATCCAAGGTTGCATGTCTCATGTTTCATCATGTTTGAACTTGGTTTTGAAGGTCTTGCATACAAAAGAGTATATATCTTGCATGTTTTCAGAAAAATTCATGGCTCACATGTTTTTCTTGTTTTGAAAATCAAGAAAAAATAGAATCCACTTGTATGCAATTTTGCATATAATGAAAAGAAAAGAATTAAGGTTAAGAACTAAGTAATTAATTTGGAAAATTTATCAAGTGAGTTTAATTTGTGTTATTTCTCATGAATTTGGACTTCATCTTTACATGCATCAATAAATTTTTAAGAGATTTGAAGAATTAATTTCATGTTTGGGTATAAAAAGAACAAGTTTTGGTAAATTATAAATTCATGAACATTTTGAACTTAATTTTGAGTTAAAGGGATTTTGATGTAGATGGTTTGATGTTGATCCCAAGCTCACACATGCAAATACTTTTCTAAGAGTATTATAACTTCAATTTCATAATTTAAAGGAAATATAAAAGAGTTAGAAATCAATTTATGTGATTAGAAAGAATTGACAAAAAAATGAAGAATTTGAGCTAAGCTCAATTTTACGACAATTAATTTAGAAATTAATTATTTTAAATTTGATTTTGAAAGTTATAGTTAAATTAAACTCCATAAATTACATGAAATTTTATTGTGCATTTGATTTTGAAGAAGAGTTTTAGAAACCATGAGTTCATGGGTTTTGATTCAAATAAATTAATTAATATTTATGTTTCATGATTTTGAGTTTGGATTTTAAAGTGTTGTTGTATGAAGCATTTTGTATTGAATTTTATTTCAAAAATTCATAAGTCTCATGCTTAATTTCATGATTATTCTTCAAAGGAAAAGAAGTTTGAAAATATTTGAATGCATGGAGTTTGATTTAAGTTTTGACAACTTGATGAGACTTTGAGCAAATGATTTATAAATAAATACGTGTTATGTCTTGTAAAGTGTTTTCAATGTTTTGATCAAGATATGTGGGTTTAAAGATTGAAAAATGCACTTGGAAACCATTGTTGAGAAAATTGGAATTCTGTAATTTTACAAACCACTCGAGCACACATTGAAGGCGTCCAGTATTTTTGCAGTCTTTTACGGACCGCTCGAGCGACTAAAGGTTCGCTCAAGCAAACAACTATTTTCAGTATATTTTGAAAATTTTCATTTAGTTCATATTTTTATTTTCATCTCTTTTCAAGCATTCTAGACATGATTTATGGCTAAATAAAGATTAATAAGCTAACAATCAATATTAATTAGTTGATTAAAGAATAAGTCATTAATTTAGTAGTACTTAATTAAGAAGCCAAGTAAGGAATTAGTTTATTCAGAAAATAATGATTTAGTAATGAAAGAATATGTGAAATGAGAACCCGATTCATTT
This sequence comes from Camellia sinensis, assembly GCF_055761805.1. Taxonomy (NCBI): domain Eukaryota; kingdom Viridiplantae; phylum Streptophyta; class Magnoliopsida; order Ericales; family Theaceae; genus Camellia; species Camellia sinensis. Next base: position 172,116,605 of record NC_138962.1, on the reverse strand, counting down.
AAATAAGAAAGAATAAGCATAGTAGAACCTCGGACTACTTAGACAGAAAAAGACAAGAAAAGTCAGGTTTGATCAAGGAATTGATAGTGTTTCAATGTGTGTATGTTATGTATTTGTGTAGGTCATGAGCTATTGTCTGCTTGATCTGCTTCTGCAGCTATCTGTGAGTAATAACTTAGTAAAGTTATGTTCGATATGAAATACTTTCTGAACATTATAATATGATATGAACTGTTTTTGAATGATGCAAAAGGCTATTTTGTGATTACATGAATGATGATCCAATTCTTTGAAATGTCTTTGTGGTATCCTTAGCAGAGGCCCTTACCCAGGGGAAGTAATACTGTGGCTTATGGTCATGAGGCCCTTGCCTGGGGGAGACAATACGGTGGCCCAGGTCCTTGCCCGGAGGAAATAATACTGTGGCACAGGGCCTCGCCTGGAGGAAACAATACAGTGACCTACGTATGAGATATGTTACCCGGTACCAGTGGTTCCATTATGAAACTTGATATGCTTGACGAAGATGACATGTTACACTAAAGGAAGTACCACACATGATTTGAATATGAATATGACTCTATTTCTGATACGAATACGAACATAACTATGTTTTTGATTTGATAAGAGATTTGAAATCTAATTTCTGAATTTGATATGGACATCATTCATTAAAATCTTTACTATGTTATTGTTCACTGGGCTCCAGGTCACTGTATTATTTATGTATGTAGGTTATTAGGCACGTAACCAGGCCTAGAGCTTCTGCCTGGACTCTATTTTGTCAGCCAGCCTATGTGCCTCCTGTGGAGGTTCCAGATATGCCTAGGGGTTATGGCTAAGTGCATAAAGTTCAAGTTTTGTTTTCTTGTTTGGTTAAACAAGTCTTCGCTTATTTCGTAAATAGGGTTAAGTCCATTTTTGTCTAATCTATATCTATATATATATATATAATGACGTAAAGGTGATGTGTAAATATGTATATAAAAATTTTTAAATTTTTTCGTCTCATATAAGTCTGCATGGCTCAATAGATGTTGTATATTTGTTATTTGTTTCCGCTAGCCCCTAACATTATGTTAATCTGTCTAAGAGGCCTTCGGTAATCCTAGGATTACTGGCCGGTTACGATGCTAAACCTATTGGGGCGGGTTTGGGTCATGACATTCCTCTTATGTGTTTTCAACTGTCATGAGCCATAAGCCACTACTTTCCCATCCTGCATCAAAACATAACCCACACAATGTACCAAATAGCCCAAACCCTTCTCCGGAATAATCAATACTGGAGTAGTGGTAAGTCTAACCTTAAGCTCTTGAAATGACTTCTCACAAGTCTCACTCCATACAAATTTGATTCCATTCCTCGTCATTTTGGTCAAAGGTGAGGCTAACCTAGAGAAATCTTTCACAAACCGACAGTAATACCCGACCAATCCCAAGAAACTACAAATCTCAAAAGCATTCTTAGGTTGCTCCCAATCTTGTATCTCGAATGAATCTACAGTCACCCCTTTCCCGGATACCACATGGCCTACTAACTTTACTTCTCTCAACCAAAACTCACACTTCCCAAACTTAGCATACAACTTGTGGGCTCTAAGCAACTCAAGCACAACCCGCAGGTATTTCTCATGCTCCTCCTCGGAGGGTGAGTAAATCAGGATGTCATCTAAAAAGATGACTAAAAAGCGGTCTATAAACTCAAAAAAAATACGATTCATCAAATCCATAAACGCGACTAATGCATTAGTTAGCCCAAATGGCATCACTAGGAACTCGTAATGGCCATACCGCGTACGGAATGTCATTTTTTGGATATCTTCCTCTCTTACCCTTAACCGATGATAACCCGATCTCAAGTCTAACTTAGAAAAACAATATAACCCCTTCAATTGGTCAAACAAATCATCTATGTGAGGCATTGGGTACTTGTTCTTAATAGTTATCCAGTTCAACTTCCAATAATCAATACAAAATCACAATGCGCCATCTTTCTTTTTGGCAAAGAAAGCCGGTACTCCCCAAGGCGAAGTACTAGGGCGAATAAAACCTTTATCTAGTAATTCTTAGAGTTGAATCTCCAACTCGCTCAACTCAACAAGTGCAAATCTATAGGTGCCATTGAGATCGGTGTTGTGCCAAGCACTAAATCGATAGAGAATTCAATCTTACGGTGAGGTGGCAAACTAGTGAGATCCTCAAGAAAAACATTCGGGCATTCACATACTACTCTTGGAAACTCAACTTGAACCATCACAATCATTACCCAAGAAGTTTGCAAGTAGACAACTAAGCACACTCCGACCACGCGAATTATATACCGGGGACCAAACTCTATTGGTCCTGTCTTCTATGAAATAAAAGCAATCACTGCTCAAGGTACATACAATAACCCTCTGACGGTAACAATCCATGACAGCCCAATACGATGACAACCAGTCCATACCCAATATAGTATCAAAACTACACATATCAATCAACACAAATGTAAAAGGAAGTCGGCGACCAACAACCTCTATGTCACAACCCCGACACCCCTGCTCAAAAGCAATCTCACCACCAATAGGTGACTCTACACTAAGAAAATATGCTAGCCAAGCAAACTGTAACCCTAAAATCAATGCAAATGTAGACGAGATAAATGAATGGGATACACCCATATTAATTAACACATTAGCAATAAAATTACATAACAAGAAAGTACCTCTCACTACCGAAGGTGCTGGTACTCGGTCTGGCGTGGTAACAACATACACACACCATGTAGGTCTCTTCTCAACCTACTTACCTCTCGGAGCATAAGTTTAACGTACTGACTGAGCCAAAAAGGCTCCCTGATTGGCCCTCGAGATATGTGCTGACTATGCCTGCTGGTGGCTCTATATCTACCTCGAACCAGACACACTAGGTGTGATATCCAACTGAGGGAAAACCCTCTTCATGTGTCCTGACTACCCACACTAGTAACAACTAGGTGGTTGCCCCCTCCTCTGACTCTGGCTCTAAGAATGAGGCACAGGTGGTGTAGATTGTTACCTACCTCCTTTCTGTGGGCAAGCTGGCGACTTGTGACCCAACTGGCCACACTTGTAATAAGGGAAACCTCCCTGATTACCTCTTCTTGAGCCCAAACTTAGTACTGGGAAGGTCGATCTAGACTGTGCTGCCTAGAACTGCTGTGGGGTGGAACCCCTCTGCCTTTTATTGTCCCAACTCTCCTCCTGAACCTCCTGATTCCTCCTGGAGCCCTTCATCTGCTCTTCCCCTGCTTGAACAACGGTCTCAAGATGAGCCGCCTCCACCACAAGGCGTTTGTAATCCCTAATCAATGACCTAGCTACTTTGAAAAGAAGCCCAGTCCTCAGTCTCTTCTCGAACTCGATCCAACGACGTTCCTTTGTTACCACAAGTTCCAGTGCAAATCTAGAAAGGCTTGTGAAAGCTGCCTTAAACTCTGCTACTGGAAAATTGAGCTGCTTGAGCTTCAAAAACTGATCTCTCAACTTCTCCCTAGCAGTGGGAGGTAAGAACTTGTCCTGGAATGCGTTAACAAAAGCCTCCAAAGTCACTCCAATGCATCCACGCGAATACTTTCACCACTGATCTGCATCTCTTTTTAGCTAGAAGGATGCCAAGGCCACTCTTAGACTGTCGTCTTCGATGCCAAGCATCTCAAATGTCTTCACCATCTGCTCGAGCCATTCATCTGTTTTTAGAGGCTCTTTCAGATCACCTAAAAACTCTTCCGGATTAGACCAAAAGAACTCCCTCTTTAAGAAGGACAACCTTGCTTTAGCAACTTGGGCCTAGACTTGATTCTCAGCCTGGAGAATGTCCATAGATTCCCACAAAGCTCCAGTTATTTCACGGACCAAAGCTCCCATGGCCTGCTGACCAACTGGTTCCACCTTCGCCTGACCAACTCCTTTCTTTTTAGCCAAAATTTTGTTCGGTAAAGGCACCTCATGCCTTCTAGGCCTACCACACGTACCACCGCCATGTCTACATCCTGACATCCTAATGAAGGTAACAAAAGAGATTAGCACATTTACAAATGTGCCGAAGTTAACTCACTGGCGTCCTAATACGATGGACGAAAGTAATTCATTCTACGTAAGCATATAGTCACATAAACACATATGAATTTCCTTCCTAGATATTGATCGCCCCGCGGCGTTGCTAGAGTTCCAATTAGAAATAGTAGTGATCAAGTGCTCTTTTAATAGAACTTCTAAAAACCTGTAGGCTCAATCAATATCTTAGGAACTAAATTTCATACCCATATAAACTCATAAGTATGTTATCACATAAGCATACTACAAAAATAAATATCTCTGTCAAGTGAGACAAACCCATTGTCGTAATCACCACTTTCCACGTACCCAAAGTATTCAAATCCAGTATGCTCTGATACCAAGTTGTAATGCCCCAAAATTATTATCGTAATCCATCCACAATATTATTAAATGACAACCATAATAACATAATTATCTTCCATTAAATCCAATGGGATTTACAAAACAGAAACATATGCGGTATACATTCAATATGCCTAGCCATGAATCTATAGCATATGTTACAAATATAAGAAAAGAATGGAAGTTAAACAGATAAGAAATGCCCTAAAGGCTTACAACTTTCCAAGATAGTTCTTGGTTATAACAAAAGTGGACTTTAGGTTCAATACATTTAAAGCCCTTAGCTATATAAAATGAACACAACAAAAGAAGGTTTTACTCCAAGTCCTCTCAAGCTACTACCTTGGCGAATGCATATCATCAGTAACTAAATGTTTTTCCCACATAAGGTGAACCAAAGCCCAATAGAAATAATCCAACACAATGTATGAATCTTAACAGAGTTATAAGGTAAATGCATATGCAATGCTCGCGTCTGTAACATATTTATATCCTTTTCAAAGCTATGCAATGCAAAGTTAATACATTGATTCACAATTCATTTCCATTTCAATAAAAAATAGGGTGGTAATTTACACTTTAAGAATTTCAAAACAGTGTAACCTTTCCCAAAACTTTCGTCCGAAGAAAACCGTAAACCGAGACCCATGTAAACGTAGACTATACAAGCACTACTATTGCCATTTCACAGAAATTTCGTCCACAGGAACGGCATCCATGTGTACGCACAGTTTTTGGGACTTTCACCTAGGGCACTCAAGCCAACTTAGTTCAACAACACAATTCATATTTTCCGAATTCACCCTTTTTCTCAAAAATAATATTCAATGCAAATGAATGAGAAAATAGTTTCAATTTTTCCTAATTCACATGCAATTTCTACAACAATGATAGTTATCCTCCACCGATAGCGCAAAACAGATATTTTTAAACTGGTAGCTTATATTCCATAAAAGTAAACTTTCCAAATCTCAAGAGGTGGGTCATAATACATATCCGACTCTATCATCCCCATCAATACCAATCCAATTTCATTGTTCCAACATTAATTTCATTTATTTATACAAAATAAATGTTTGAAACAATTAGGGAAAAATCTGTACTCTTTTCAAAATCAAACCCAAGTATTCAAAATCAACCATTTTCACCCAACTCATTATTTTCAACATCAAAACCATTCCCAAGAGATTATTCGAAAAACCCCTCTTTTAATTTTCTATTCAAAACCCTAGATTTATTCCAAACCTTCCAAATCCGTAATATAGTTTAAAAACAACAAATAACTAAGTTAAAACTCATAAAAAGTGTGAAAAGTATCCCTACTTCAAGCTAGAGCATGAGTGAGAGAGTGAGGAAAACCCAAAGGCGCCAAAAACCAACTTTGCTCCAGTTAGAACGAAGCCCTCGCCATGCTCTATCTTTTTGACAAAGACACGTAGGTGAAAAGATCGACGAATCTAGGTGTATTAAAGGGAAATAGATGAGTTTTAGTGTGAGAGTGAGAGAAAATAGGGTTTTCAAAATGTTTAGAGAGAGAGAGAGAGAGAGATGTGAAAAACTGATGTAAAAAGTGATTTTTACGGACTGATATACGCACAATCTGCTCGAGCGCAAAAAGTGATGCTCGAGTGTCCAGACACAAAAACGATTACCGCTCGAGTGCAAGAAATGACGCTCGAGCGTTAAGACAGAATGAGAAAGGCGTCATCGCTGAAGCGTAGGAAGTGACGCTCAAGCGTCAAATATACACTCCAAGTAGTTTTGCAGACAGAAGACCATCGCTCGAGTACAAGAATGGACGTTCAAGCGCATGGCCGCTCGAGCACAGAATACACTCTCCCAGTATTTTTGCAGCCCTGTAAAAGTATTAAGAGTTCACAAAGCCCACTCGAGCGCAAGAAGTGATGCTCGAGTGGAGGAGTAAAATTCTGGGCAACAAAAGTTTGAACACCAAGCTACCAACCTGTTCCAAACGCAACCAATACAACCCAATAGCCAAACTCAAAGGGAAAAAGAAGAATAAGATAAGAACCACTATACAGAATCATGAAACCTGAGTTCAGAATATCATATCTAAAACCAGAATCGCTATATTTTAATTCACATAACACTTAGCTCTCTTTTCATCAGAAATTCGTTAGTCATTTTGATCCAAAAACGATTTTATCTCCTTTTACATTGAAATGTATATTGTACATTGTTTATTGTAGCACCTTGAAATAATTAACAATAAAACCAACTCACAATATTAATTAAATAACAACATGAGGCGAAGTAATTATCTTTCATTCATATCATTCCATTTTACAAAAGGGATAACGCAAGCAGTAATACATTCATAAGTCCTAACCCTAAATCTGTAGCATGTGTTATAAACAAAACATAAGAAACAAAAGTTGAAACAGATAAATTAATGCCCAAATAGTTACAACTTTCTAAGACGATGCTTGGTTACAACAAAAGTGAGTTTAAACTCAATACATATAAAGCCCTAGGCTTGTACAAAAATAGATACAACAATAACAAAAATGAAGCTCTTGGCTCCTAGTCCTCCCAAGCTACTGCCTTGGCGAAAGCATATCATCAGTACCTGAAAATAATTTTCTACATAGGGTGAGCCAAAGCCGTGCGAAGATACTCTAATACAGTGTATGAATCTTAATAGAATTATAAGGTGAATGCATATGCAATGCTCATTCCAAAACATTTTATATCTCTTTCTAAAACCATGCGATGCCAAGTTTATGTCACCGTTTATTAAATCATTTGTTTTACAATAGAAAACAGGGTAGTGGATACAACACTGGGAATCTCCGGCATGTGTCTACAAGTAGGCTATAAGCACTACCAATTGCTATTTTTACGGGTACTAACGAGAAGGCTCGACACCTAACTGTGCAGGTTTCTGCACTTTCACTAAAGACACACAAACCAATATAATACCACAACTACTTTCCCCACCCAGATTCACCAATTGCCATTTATTTATACACGTTTATTTTATCTAGGGATGTAGAAAGTACGGGTGGGATGTTCCTTCTAGGCCTCGCAGCTTACGACTTTTATTGCCTTAGCATTAAATGCCAAGTTTTGAAGAATTCACTGATGAAGAAGACTTTGTGGAGAGGCTCGAGAAGTCGTGGTGGGAATGAATTGACATTGAATTTTCAATCTCACTATTGCAATTTTATTTTTACTTGTAATTTGTAAAATTAGGGCAACAATGTTTGTAATATATTAAACTCTGAAATATTATTACTCCCTTTGTCCAAAATATTAGTCCCTTATTTCATTTTTCATTTTTTTTAAAAAATGAAGGACTAAAATAACATGAATTTCCTATTTTGCCCTTCTTTTAAATTCATTGACATTAATATTTTTGATGTGTAATAATTGTACTATTAAAGGGTAGTTTTGGAAGTTAACCAAACCAAACCAAGCCTTGAGTCCCATCAAATAGGGTCGGCTACATGAATCCTTCTTCTCCACGTGGCCCTATCAAAGGCCATTTCGTTAGACAAATTAAGTAGATCCATATCTTTATTTACAACGCTAACCAACGTTAATCTAGGCCTACCCCGTCGCCTAACACTTCCATCTACCGTTACAGCGTCGCATCTCTTCACTACTGCATCTGTTGGTCTTCGTTGAATATGACCAAACCATCTCAATCGATTCTCTCTCAACTTATCTTCTATCGGTGCTACTCCTACCCATTCCTGAATACACTCATTCCTAATTTTGTCTTGCCTAGTCTTGCCACACATCCACCTTAGCATTCTCATCTCAGCCACACTCATCTTATCTACATGTTGTTTCTTGGTTGCCCAACACTCTGTCCCATACAACATCGTTGGTCTAATAGCTGTTCTATAGAACTTACCTTTAAGTCTAGTGGGTATTCGTTTATCGCACAGTACCCCAGACGCATTTCTCCACCTACACCGTCCCGCCTTAATCCTATGGGCCACAACCGCATCAATCTCCCCCGCTATTACGATAATCAACCCTGAATAACGAAAATGTTCACTCTTAGGTAGTTCTTGATTCTCAATCTTCACTTCTCCTTTGCTTTCATTGTTACTATAACTAAATTTACACTCCATGTACTCTGTCTTAGTCCTACTTATCCAGAATCCTTTAGATTCAAGTGCTTTTCTCCAAATCTCCAACTTTGTATTAACTCCTTCTCTAGTCTCATCGACTAGCACTATATCATCTGCAAAAAGCATACACCATGGCATGTCATCCTAGATATTTTTCGTCAACTCATCCATAACTAAAGCAAAAAAGATAAGGACTTAAGATAGATCCTTGGTGTAACCCTACAGTGATACAAAATTCATTTGTCTCTCCAGCAGGCGATCTAATAGTGGTGACCACCCCTTCATACATGTCCCTAATCACATCAATGTAACCTTTTGTCACCCTTTTCTTTGCTAATACCCACCATATTATATCCCGAGGCACTCTATCGTATGCTTTCTCAAGGTCGATAAACACCATATGAATGTCTCTTTTCTTTTCTCTATACTTTTCTATTACTCTTCTCAAAAGATAGATCGCTTACATTGTTGACCTGCCAGGCATAAACCCAAATTTATTCTCTGACACCTCCATTATATCTCGCAATCTGTGTTCTATCACCCTCTCCCACACTTTCATTATATGACACATTAGCTTGATTCCTTTATAGTTGTTGCAATTTTGGACATCTCCTTTATTCTTATAGATTGGCACTAAAATACTCTTCATCTACTCATCTAGCATGTTCCTAGTCAACAAAATTTTGTCAAACAACCTACTCAAGCAAGCAACCCCCTTTTTACCCAAACACTTCCAAGCTTCAATAGGGATATCATCTAGTTCTAAAGCCTTATTTCATTTCATCTTCTTAAGTGCAATATCCACTTCAAAGTTCCTAATCATGCAATAGAACCTATAGTCTTGGTTTATCGTATTACTGGCTATTTCTTCCCTTATTGTCGTACCTCCATGTTTCTCATTTAATAGTTTCTCAAAATAGTTCTTCCATCTTTCCTTAATCTCTTCATCCCTCACCAATACCATAGAATCCTCACTCTTGATGTACTTAACTTGATTAAAATCTCTTATTTTCCTCTCCCGTATCTTAGCAAGTTTGTATACCCTCTTCTCTCCCTCCTTACTATCTAGTCTAGTATATAAATCATCATAAGCTTTCAACTTAGCCTCTCTCACTACTTTCTTGATCTCTTTATTAGCCAATCTATAGCTCTTAAGGTTTTCCTCAGTTCTATCCTTTTGCCACTTTTTAAAGCACTCTTTTTTTGCCTTAGCTACCGCTTGAACCTCTTCTCTCCACCACCAAGTTTCCCTAGATTTGGATCTCATTCCTTTCAACTCTCCAAGCACTTTCTTTAAGATTCTCCTCATACAATTGGCCATCGAGTTCTACATAGTGTTAGCATCATCTTCCAAGGCCCAAGTACCTTCCTTATCCATTCTATTCTTAAATATTTCTAGTTTAACCCCTTTTAAGTCCCACCATCTCGTCCTACGACGCCTATCATCCTTCCTAGCTTGGTATTGCCCTCTAAAACATAAATCTAGTACCAAAATCCTACGTTGAGAGGTCAAGCTCTCTCTAGGAATCACCTTACAATCATCACATTTTAGGCAGTCCACTTTTCTCACTAAGAAGTAATTTATTGGGCTCTTAACTAACCCACTCTTAAAGGTTATCAAATGCTCCTCCTTCTTCTTATACATAATTTTGAAAGTTAATTTTTTTTTAAGCAGAATAAATGTACTACCAAAATAAGTTGGATTTCCCAAAAGGGCATAATATTTTGGAATGGAGAGAGTTTTTTTTTTTGAATGTGTAACCATAGCAAAACCTTGTATTTCTTTGTAATTGTATACCCTAATGTTTTGATTTTTTTGGGGTGCCACATTTTTAACTCTAAAATTTACCAATAACTTTAGATCTGGCCATTTTTTAACGCCGATTTGGCCATGGCATAGTCACCGGAGCTCCTACCAATAAGATAGTCTCTGTGTGTGTGTGTGTGTGCATTTCTGTACAGATTGATGGATCTCCATCAATTTATTTGTAAAGATTTGGTTAAACCAGATTTGTTGTTTGTAAAATCTAGATATTAGTGAACAAATTTACAATGATAAATTTATCAGTCCTACTTTTTTTAATATTCAAATGTGTTGGTGTGTTTATGTAAATGTACAAACGAATGAGTGTGTATGTATCTGAGTGTAAGTGTAAGAGTGAAAAATCTAAATATCCCCCGGGATATTGATTTTTCATTATGTTTCAATTTAAAATAGTAAATAACAATTCCAATCAAACAATCAAGATAAATCGGCATAACGATTTAACATGAAAAAAATCATGATTGGAGTGCCTCCAACTGTGATAAAAAACAAAAAAAAAATCACGAACCAAAGTTACAAAACAATCCACTAAGAAGGCATAAAGAAATTACACATAAGTACTCTTAATTACCTAGCGAGTCCTCGCCTGAATTAAACCAAACTATTTGTACCCTTTTTGGCAAAAATTACCATGATGCAATGTTCCCAATTATTTGTGCCACGTGACAATGGAAGATGGGGAGTCAAAGATTTTATGGGACACACCACCAAAGTAAATGAAACGACGACTAGAATTAATTTATTTTAATTAATTAAATTGGCCAAGTTATTGGGCTAATTAATTAATTAATTTAGATTTGGTTTGATTGGATAAAGTGAGCGTTAACCATTCTTAATAATTAGGAGGTTGTTGAGGCTTATCTCTTGAAAACTTATCGCCTAAATTCAAGCCTCATCCCCTATTATTAAGACTTATCTCTTATCTTGGAGTTCTATCTAAGTTCATAAATGATGAGGCGTATAAGATTTGGAGATCTTCTAGATTATCTACAAAGATGGAGCCATTTTGTCCCAAGATCAAGGTGAACTGATTTTCTTTGGACACATGGCAGCTTGAGATGGCATGAAGGATCAAAATAAACTATAATCAAGGAATTATTTTCTAAGGCAAGATTGTTTTTTGAATACCTTAAAGATAGGCATGCATAGCAAAGAGAAGGAAATCCATGCAACAACCAAGGAGATGTTCTTCCATAAATCAAGCACAATAAATTCAAGTTTGATTTTTGAGAGACACGAGGCGGCCTATGGGAGCTTGATGTTCCAAGTCAAAGTGATGAGGATAGGCCTTAGTCTTTGAAGATCAAAACCGTTCCTGATTTTGGGGAATGAAGATTAACATCGAGGACACATGTAACCAAAATTGACTACCACGTTTCTAGCAGTTAAGTAGGATTTGGGACTTCCCCAACACTATATAAAGGACTCCATGTGCAACATTGAAGAGGTCCCTGACCAAACACCCAACTAAGAGTCTTTCAATTCATTTTAGCTTTAATAGCTCATTTATCCAATCTTCATAGCTTCATTACCTTAGCTTGGCTTCATAGTTTAGTTATCACAGCTTCATTACCTTAGCTCGACTTCATAACTTAGTTATCATAACTTTAAAACTTAGTTCCTTTAGGTTTTTAGCTTAGTTATCTTAGATCACCAATTATACTTCATTTCCAATCAATGCAAGTCATAATTTTAGTCTAATTATCCTTTGGCATCTATAAATTTGTTAAAAGTCCTCTTTATTGGGGCAAGATCCAAACCAGTGCCAGTTCTTGTTAGCCACACACAATCATTTCTCTATGTTAGAAGTCAAAAATGCTCAACAATTCCTATAAGTTCTAGTACTCCTGCTTTCAATCAACTGGAATTTCTAAGGAGTGCAAACACAAAACCAATGTGCCGCTTCCAACACCGTCTTCACCTCAAAACTCCTTTGTCCAACATTGAATCCACAACATCGATGTCGAATCCACGATGATGAGCCACTCGGAAATCTACCAAAGCTTCAAGCTGAAGTTCCACAGAATCCATTGAAGAATATCTCTCTTTATGTGAATAAAAGAACAAAATCAACCCTTGATGTTTGACACTCTGTAGTTTGTTGATCAATCAATCACATTCTATAAATCAAGAAAACTCATATAAAAACACCCTCTAATGTAGAACACTTTATATTTTTCTCCTCTCTGAGAATCTAGACGTGTTAAACCCTAAAAATAGCAAACGGTGCACTTTATAGAAAACAAAGCCACGAAGATCGCTCGAGCGGTGTGAGTAAAGGCGGTGCAAAACATATAGGCCAACCGCTCAAGCGCAACTTCTACTGCACAAGTGGTAAAACGAGCTTTCTAGAAATTTTGAATGCAAGCTGCAATACTAGATGTTCCACTTTGTCGTTTGAGCACACAAATGACCGCTCGAGCGCTACCCCTCGACCCCGCTTGGGCACTTCCCCGGACCCACCAAGGGCCATTGCCCCTTCAATCCCTGCGAGCTGATTGGGTAGCTCAATTCTCGTACATAGTCAGTGAAGTGGGGAATGTTCAAAATACTGAATGTCAGCATAAATTCCTCTAACAGGCATAATTCGGGTTGAATTCACATCTAAACACTCACAGCCTTACTGAAACATAAAAACAAATAAAATTACAACTAAAAGGAGTATTATCAAATGGGATTGTTAATTACGAATACCTAACAGAGAGAGTAATTGATTAAGTGGTCAGAAAAAATTTGATGAATGTTATCAACGATAAATTTATCACTAGTATTTATCTTCTTCCTCTAGCTTCTCCATTTATCTTGTCACCACCAGATATGAAGGAGGTAGCGGGAGTAGTAGAGGACATTATTTTTTGCCTAAAAAAATGATTGGATAATTGTCAAAAATTATTGCTGGAGGTCGAAGATAGTAGCCGGAGTTGGTCTTCGGTGGCAAAGACGACAGTCGGAGATGGTAGCTAGCGAGATAGGGAGAGTTATGCCAATATTGATAATTGGGGATGAAGAATGTGGATGGAGGACAATTTGGGTATATTGATAGGTGAAAAAACGAGTAGGATTTATAGGTAAATATATTTAGTCAATAAAACTAGTCCATTAGTGTCCCGTCGATTTAACCTAATCTTAGGCCCATATGGTCCTATTCTTAGGTATGATGAGTTCATTAAGACAAGACCTTTGGACTGTAAATTTTCCTTCCTTTCTTTTATTTATTTATTTATTTCTTTCTTTCTTTTTTCTTATATATATAAATATATATGTTGTAAATCAAGGAACTGTCACTGCAGGAAAAACTGCTTTCACCGGCGTTTCAAAAACGCCGCTATAAGTGGCAAAAACGTTGCTAAAAGGATATACCAGCGTTTTTACTTTACGTCGCTGACGGGGCCGTCGCCATAGGTATAAGGCGCTTTATAAACGTCGCTAATACTTACAGTGGCGTTTTCATAAGTGTCGGTATAATATGCAATCTACTTAAATAATAACTGATAACATCACAGGATATAGTGACGTTTTGAACAAAAACGCCACCTTTTTTTATTTCATAATTTAATTAATATAAAATATGTTGTTGAGCTGGTTATTTATTCATATTCCAATTTGCACAAAACCATAAAGCACGACATAGCAAAAAAATTCAAAATAAGCTGCAAATTCCACTTACATCTGGATATTTTAATGCTCTTACTAAATACAAAATAAAAAAAATTCTAACAAGGTTTCAATTTTGGGTCTGTTGAACAAAAAAAAAAAAAAACTGCAAATTCCTCTTACATTTTGAGTCAGCTCTTTCCCTCAGCAAAATTATCCTTTTCCCTCAGCCAAAATAGTACCTCTGTTAACTCGTAGAACTTGTAGATGTCCTCAACATACTCCATAACTGCCAATTCATTATCAACATCTGCTGCATCAATGTTTACTAAGTAACAAGGAATAATATACATATACAAATAGAAAAAGTACAGAGGGGAAAGAATTGATTTTTGATTTACTAATGGACATGTAGGGCAGCTCCACTAAGATCCACACTTGCCACAAATTTTAATTCAGTGACAGTGTTATCGGTAACCCAAATATGCAATCAATCACCAAGTGTAGAGGCCTAATAAAGTATGAACAGGATACATGCACAGCTCAAGACTTCATAGTCTCCTTAGAAGCCCAAATTTGCCTCTCTGACATAATTTCACTGTAGGAACTGGATACATGCTTCTAATATTTTTTTTCTTCTACAAATAATATTGATAACAACTCTCCAACAATAATCAATTTCGACAAAAAAAATTAATGAGCAACATTTAAATATTCTACATGAAATAACAGTCCTCATCACTAAAAATGTAAAGCCATTGCCATGCCATCAACATAATCATCAAAAAGCACCAACCCAACACCCTACACTAAATTGATGAACTCAAAATGGAAGAACTATACCTGTTATCTCACAAGCAATTATCAATTGTGGAAGGCTACCTCAAGAGTTCTTCTGCCTACACAAATTCAGCATTCCAAAGTGCTGCTGGGTACTTTGGAATGCAAGCTTGCACACTATACACCTGAACTGAGTAATTGCCATTAAATTCTTGTTTGGATTCTGCAAATAACTCAAGACAAGACAAATCCAAATTAACATTTCTTCCCTGCTGTTGGCAACAGGATTATCCATAACTAAGAACTACAGAAACTCATTAAGAAAAACTTCATCTTTCACATTTCTCAGAAGAAAAGAAATACATTTGGATTTCTACCAGGCAGATATTAGAGAATGATAATTGTTAGTTTCAGTACATGGTAGCCTCAATTAAATGACAAAAGACAACCTAGTAAAACAGGAACAATTTATATTTACCCAAATTTCATACTTTTGAGTAAAGAGCAGCAACATTTTAGTCCATATCTAATATCTTCAAACTGCATGTAACTAAAAATTTTGAAGGCTTATATCTTCAAATGTGTACAGTATTTGAATTATTCTAAGGGCATCCACACCCGATGGAAGTGATGAGTGATGTAGTGGTTCTAATTGAAAGCACCAGATTAACAATATGATGATTAAGAATGAGGGTCAAAGAAGTGAGAAGAAACAGAAAGACCAATGCTTTAGGCACATATGTAAGAGTGACATTGCAGAAGAGGAACACATAATAACAACACATGGATAAGAATTAATTATCATGGGATGAACATGACATTTTAATAAAATTTCTAACCTGAAAGTTTAGGCCCAGAAACAAGCCTTATATGGTAAACTGAAGGATTATTCTTCCACCATCCAGACAAAGTATATACTACTTCGAACCCATTTCCATGTTTTTCAACAAATTCTTGTAGCAACCTATATCAAAAACCAGTAACCATTTATTAGCAAAAAGAAAATGCGCATAAATTATAATTTACATGATTGCTTCTTATACGAGCTCTTACCTCTTTGACACATTTGATGGCAGCAAAAAATTACGACTTAGCCACCTGTAGGAAACCTAAGGGAGACAACCATCAACTTAAGAAAATACTAATCAATAAAATATAAGCTCTACATGTTCATAAAACAAGTTAATTGTCTCACATTGAACTTCTAAACAAATGAAAACAAAGAATTTAGAATCTTTCTGCAAAAAAAGCAGAAGTGCAAGAGAACTTCAATGCCATTCAACGAGAAAACAACAATACAAGCAAAGACACTCCAAATCAATAAAATTAAATTAACCTGGTGAATGAGGAAGCTTTGAAGCTAAAATGAAAGATGGCCAAAAGTTTTCTCATTAGCAAGATAAAGCAAACAGATTCACATATTGAAAATTTATAGCATAAGCTTATATCTGAATTGTACAGCCCACATGAAAAATAACTCAAAAGAAAGAGAAGGGGCGATGCACCAAGACACAAGACCAAGATCTTATGCAATAATCATATTAAGCAACATGGTGCAGATGCTAAACTATTATTAGAAGAAAATAGATCACTAGCTCACTACGGTAATGGAAGAAATCGTCAGTGAATCTAGTTTCGGACCGTCTTCAATCAATTGATCGATTCCTATATGTGTATTAACCAATTCAATACTGTAAACACAAGAAGACCTAAAGAAACAAACAAGAAAAACATCGAAACACTACAAATAGCAGCAACATACTCCATCTTGAATGCATCCAGGACTTGTTGTAGCTGCCACAACTTTGCAAATCCAAAAATAGCACTGGCAACAAGAGGGTGTTTCAAAACAAAGTCTGCCCAAAGGAACCAAGAGTTAATAGTTGATAAGCCAAATACATAGTGCAATGTATTTATTTCATCAATAACCTACACCAGGAACATACCACACTATAAATAAAGGATATGAAAAATTGATACCCATTAAAAAATGCATACATGAAGATTTTATTTAGCTATCTAGTCTAGTAGAACTTAAAGTGATTTTATTTAGCTATCTAGTCTAGTAGAACTACAGGGCCAGACAGATCATAACCAAGGTAAGGAAGGAGGGAATCAAAGAGGATTCACCAGAGTGGAAATCAGGTGTCTGCAGTGCACAAAACCCATTGTGAGGAAGAGAGACATTGCTGATGCAAAGATTGACATAGTATGGTTGTGATGGTGGTTCTGTGACTCTGTACACAAACGCAATAGAGATTAGCCTCGATAGACTAACCGTAGAATTTCATACAAAGCACAAGCGCAAAGATCACCACGAACGAGTCAGAAATAGAGTTGGTTTGAGGATGTAAATATGCGCATAGGGACTAAAACTTACAAATCTGAACGAAAACAATCAATCGATCAAATCCAGAGAGAGAGTGTTCGATCGTGATCAATAGACTAAAAATCAATCAATCGATCGATCGATTTGTGTTCTCTCTTTAACATAAATTAGTATATATATATATATCAAATAGATTTGAGATCATAGATACAGATCTGAGTTTGTATATAAACAAAATCAAAAAATCAAAGAAAGACTCACAAAATTAATCTTCAAATTGGACTGATCGAGAGCTTTGAGCCAAGATGGAGAACCGGATAGAGATTACGATCGTGAATCACAGACTATGATGCTCGATCTAGTGAACTTTCACCATAAGAAAGAGGAGTAATGAAGAGATAGAAAACCTAGATCTGTCTCGGGACTAAGAGAAATGGAAGAATGAAAAACGTGTGGCCTTAAAAGGGGAAATGTGTTAGTAACACCAAGCACGCGTGTTAAAATGAGTTGCTTACAATATATTTTGAAAATGTTTACAACAACGTTTTTTTAAAAAACGCCGTAACAAAAGCGTGGTTATAGGTCAATTTTCTTGTAGTGTGTGAAATTTTCATTTTTAGTGTTATTTTATGATTTGACATAAATGAATTCACATAATCTATCAATGACCAATAATCAACATCATCTTCCATCAATTTTTAAATTTTAACCTTATACAACTTGCTTTAAATAATAATTAGAAAGTCTACACACACTCCGTGTGTGAATTAGTTAGACCTAACAGTTACCTATTAAAATAGTCGGTAAGTGTTCCAGGCAATTATGAACATTTGTTAACTACTCCAAACAATTGCCAATGTTAGGAATGTTCATCAAATCATTCAATCCAATCAAACCGATCAATTCGAACCAAACCGACTACAATGGTTGGCTTTCAACAAGAAGCTCAGACATCAATGGATCTTAAAATGCAAATTTTTTTTTTTCATGCGATCGGTGATGGATGCATGATAGACGAAGCCGATCAAACCAACATGATCGATAGACAATATTAAATAGAACTAAACATGTGGCTTCTTTCAGTTATCGCTTCAGATTGCACTAACTTCTCCCATCACTGTATCACAATAAAATACCTTACAACTTACATGTGGCTTTATATTTAGGGAATCAGATCACCAATTTTTACTCTTTTTTATTACATGAAGAATAATGGTCACTCTCCCTTTGTAAAGTCTCTCTCTACTTTGTCTCTTTCTTTCCCCAAGAAACCCTCCAGTGGACCTGTCGATCTCCCCCCAAGAAATCTCTCTCCACTTTCAATATTCCTCTCCAAATTTTTTTCTCTCTCCTCCAAAGAAACCCCCATCTCCTTAAATATTACTACGTATAAAAGAAACCCTTCTCACCTTAATAAAGGTGGCAACACACTGGTTCTAATCAGTGGAAACAATGGTGCTAGTGTAGATCGACGGAACATAAATGTTTGAACCTATTTGTTTCAAAGATTGTTTCAACCTATTTGTTCAAATCTCTTATGTCTCTTCCACTCCATTGATACATGTTTGAACAAAAGAATAGGGATAGTTGTTAGTAGATTGAATTGCGTATATGGTACCTACTGAACCGACCGTGAAGCCAAGTGATTTATTTAAGTCGATTTCAAATAGCATTTGGGTTGGCAATAGTTTTCCATTCTCTGTTTGGATTGAGTGATTTGGAGAGAAAAGAAAAGAAATGGAGTGATATGTATTTCTCTTATTTGTTTGAATAACCTAGGTAGAGAGAAATATGAAGAAATTGAGAGAAATTGAGAGAAACTCATTTCTCTTATAAGCCTCATTTTCAATCTTTTCAAAAATGGAGAGATTGGGAGAGAAAAGAAACTATTATTTTCATAATACCAATTTTGTCCCTATAAAAATAAAAGAAATAAAATGATTGAAAATATAAAAAGGTTATTTTGGTAATATAACATAAAATAATTTCTTTTATTTTCTCTTAATGAAATATAACTAAACAAGAATGATAGAAGTTACAATCATTTCTTTTCTTTTATTTCTTCCTTATCCAAACAAAAAGGAGAGAAATCACAATCTTTTCTTTTCTTTTCTTTTCTCTTATAACTTAAGTAATCATTTCTTTTCTTTTCTCTCCTAAGTTCACAAACATAGTGTCAAACTGATACATTTGGTTCGGTGATGGTTTAAGTAGACCTGATCAAATCTGACTCGTAAATACCCCTATCCGATGTAATCTAGCTTCAATTTACACCAAGTCAAAGATTGACTTCGTGCCCCTCTACCAACGTAATTATTTTAGTAATTTTTTAGTTTTTTAATTTTTTTGTGAGGTCGAAATAGTGTGTTTGAAATTTTGGTTAAATAGATAATTATGAGAGATAAAAGTAAATGATTGATGTATATGATGTAACATTTTAACCTTTAAAACTTTTTTAATTATTTTAGCCAAAAAAAATTGGCTCCCAAATAGGGCCTTTATATATAATAGTATAAGGCTTAGTTTATTTGGGCAAAGAACATTTTCTACAAAATATATTTTGTATTTTCTAACATTTAATAAATGGAAAACGTAAGCTAATAAAAAGATATTTTCCATTATCAATAGAAAACAAGTCAATTCGGGTAAAAAATATTTTTCACTTTTAAATAATTTCTGAACTAAAATTTTATCAATGTCGCTGTACTACTACTGTCACCTCCACAACTACTCCACCATTGCCACGGCTACCATCTCTATCACCATTATCACTCCCACTACCACCTTCACCTCCATCTTCATCCCACCAACACCACCATCACCAAACATTTTTTTTTTTTTTTTTTGAAAAAAGAAAATTGTGAAAAAAGGGACCGTAAGTAAGTAGCTCCAAAGGTTTAGCCTGCCCAACAACCTAAATTGTTAAAAAGCTTAAAAGCAAGTCCATCCTTCACTTTAAACCCCCTCCCCCCCCCCAAAAAAAAAAAAAAAAAAGAATTCATTTTTTATTTGTAAACCCACAAGAAAGTTTGCCCAGACAGCCTACAAAAAAATGTGTTTTCCCATTTTCTCACTCTCCAGAGTGTAAAGAACCAGAAAATCTTATGGAAGAGATAAGGAAATTTGGGAGAAATCTCTGTGTGTTATTGAATAGCAAACTTGGCTACTTTATAGCGTTACAGAGCAAAACAAAAAATAACAGCCCATATTTAACAAATCCTAAACAATAGGGATTTGTTGACAGAGTGGTAACAAACCACTAAAGCAACCTAACTTCTAGAATATCAAAACTTAACAATGCCTTCCTTAAACTGAATACTACAAGCACTCAGTTTATATCCATCTCAGAACATACTCCCAATAACCTTCGCATGTTCAAGAAAACATCCAGCTTGAGTGGTTTAGTCATCACATCAACCAACTGTTCTTGTGTCCCACAATGCACCAGCTCCACTGTACTAGCCTTTGTGAGCTCTGGAAGAAAATGAAAACGTACATTTATGTGCTTACTACGACCATGCATTACTGGGTTCTTTGAGAGTTTAATTGCAGAACTACTATCACATCGAATAATACTTGACTGGCCTTTATTCTGACCCAGCTTTCCTAACACCCTTTTCAACGATACTGCTTGGCATGCACACGAAGCTACAACAAAAAACTCTGCCCCTGTGGTAGATAGACTTACTACTGGTTGTTTTCTTGATGACCAGGATACTGCTCCTGAACTCAATAGAAACACATAGCCTGAAGTACTCTTTCTGTCCTCTAAATCTCCAGAATAATCACTATCAGTGTACGTAACAAGTTCATCATCTCCTCCTTCTAATAGAAAATTCCAAACCCAGTTGTTCCTTTTAAATATCATAGCACCCTTTTTGCTGCCTGTAAATGAAACTCAGTAGGATTCTCCATATATTTACTAATAAGACTCACCACAAACATCATGTCAAGTCGAGTAGCTGTCAGATACATGAGACTACCCACAATCTGTTTATAGTAAGTCTTATCTACCTTAACTCCACCTTCATCCTTCACAAGCTTAAAGCCAGGAACAATTGGATTATGAACAGAATTACTTTTGTCCATTCCGAACCGTTGCAGCACCTCTAAAGCATACTTCTTTTGACTGATAAAAACACCATCAGATCTTTGCAAGACTTCAAGACCAAGGAAATACCTCATCTTACCAAGATCCGTTATGTCAAACCCATGTTTCATGGAATTTTTAAACTCTGTAAACATCAATTCATCATTTCCAATAAAAATGAGATCATCAACGTAGAGACTTACAATTAATACTTTGCCTTCTTTGCTTGTCTTGATGAACAAAGTATGCTCGTAGTCACACTTCTCAAAGCCTTCTTTCATGAAATAGTCCTCTATACGGCTGTACCAAGCACGTGGTGCTTGCTTAAGCCCATAAAGTGCCTTCTTTAACTTGTATACCTTTTGTTCATTTCCCTTTTGCACATAACCACAAGGCTGCTCCACCAAAACCACTCCATTCAACTTACCATGTAAAAATGAAAATTTCACATCTAACTGGTAGATAGTCCATCCTCTTTGAGCTGCAAGTGCTACCACCAATCGAATTGTCTCCATACGTGCCACAGGTGCAAATACTTCAGTTTAGTCTACCCCATGTTGCTGAGTATACCCCTTCGCTACAAGCCTAGCCTTGTATTTGTCCACTTCTCCATTTTCATTAAACTTAGCCCTATAAATCCATTTCACTCCAATCTTTTTTGCCCCTTAGGTAACTCCGTCAATTCCTGCATACCATTGTTTTTTATTGCTTCCATTTCTAAATCCATTGCTCCCTTCCATTTCTTACTCTTCACAGCATCTTCAAAGTGAATAGGATCAGTAGTTGCAAACATGGCCAAATAAGCTTCATTATCTTCATCAGAAATGCCTTCTCCTGTTTCATAGTCTCTCATCCAGATTGGTGATCTCCTATTCCTCCCTTTATTCGAGCTAGGAGAGCTTTCTTCAGTCAACGAATCTGAGGAAAAATTCTTTGCGGCTGCGTCTACATTAGCTTCAGGATTAGATTCAGATTCGCTCCCCTCTTCATTGTCATCAAACATAGCTGCTTCCTCCTCAAGATCACCCCATTCCAAGTCACACACAATGGATCCTTCATATTTCTTGTCCCAATCCCAATTCTTGTCTTCTTCGAAGGCAACATCCCTACTTATTATGATTCTTTGTGAAACTGGATCATAAAACCTGTACACCTTGGACTCCTCACTAACTCCCAACAAAACACAACTCAAGCTCTTATCATCCAGCTTAGTTCTTTTACTATCAAGTACATGAACATGAGAGATACATCCAAAAACTCTAAAATGCTCAACTGAAGGCTTAACTCCGCTCCAAGCTTCTTCTGGAGTCTTGTTTTTCACTGCCATTGTTGGACTTCGATTTAAGACATGCACTATCCAATTTACTGCTTCAGGCCATAAAAATTTTGGAAGTTGCTTTTCGAAAATCATACTACGAACCATATTCATAATAGTTCTATTCTTCCGTTCTGCAACTCCATTCTGCTGTGGTGTGTAGGAAGCCGTCAATTGTCTTCGTATGCCATTTATATCACAAAAATTAATGAACGCTTGTGATGTAAACTCTCCTCCTCGATCAATACGTAACATTCTAATGAACGAGTTTGTCTCCTTTTCAACATGTATCTTAAAACTCTTAAAAATAACTAAGGCTTATGATTTCTCCATCAAAAAATAAACCCATGTTTTTCTACTAAAGTCACCAGTGAAAGTAAGCAAATGCCTCTTCTTGCCATTTGAGATGGGCTTGATTGGTCCACAAATATCAGCATGCACTAATAGAAGAATTTGTGAAGCTCTCCAGGAGCTTTTTCGAGGAAATGAGAACCTTTGTTGCTTCCCTACCAAACAAGCCTTACATAGCCTTGAGGGAGACTTAAACTGTGGTAAACCATTCACCATCTTCTTCTGCTGAAGAGTCTTTAGGCCCTTAACACTCAAGTGTCCATATCTACAATGCCAAAGTTGCAACATATCTTCCGTGATCATATTGAAACAAGTAGATGTTATAGGCTGAGATATAGCATGCAGTATGAACATTCGATTCGGAGCCATTTTCATCTCCATTATTAAGCCTTTCGCAGGATGAAACACTTTACACTTTTTACCTTGAAACAGAATGGTAAGACCCTTTTCTTGCAATTGCCCAAGACTTAGCAAATTGTTCTTCAGCTCTGGCACATAAAATACTCCTATGATAATCAACAAATTGTTCTTTAGCTCTGGCACATAAAATACTCCTGTGATAATTTGTGCTCTTCCATTAACTTGTAGCCGTACATTGCCCTTTTCTATTACAGCCATACTTGAGTTATTGCCCAACTTCACATAATCTCTGAAACTTTCATCAAAATCCGAGAAGTATCCCTTCTTTCAGCACATATGATTGTTACATCCCGAGTCAAGGAACCACAAAGCTTCTTCATTTGCCTTATTCATATCAACATAAACCATCAGTAACATCTCTTCTTGAGTCTGAGCATAATTGGCTTCCTTCTCCTTGCTTGGACATTCCCATTGAAAATGCCCAAGCTTATAACAGTAATAGCACGCCATTGTGGCCTTGTTGAAGCTTTGTCTGCCTCTTCCCCTTCCCCTTCCCCTTCCTCTTCCTCTAGAACTTCCACGGCCTCGACCCCTTCCTCCAGTTTGATCTTCATGAGTAATCTTCCAAGCATGTTCTTCTTCCACATGAGAACTCATGCGTTGTCCATGCATAAGAAAACTGCTTTGCAACTCATCAATGGTTAAGGTGTCTATATCCTTAGACTCCTCGATGGAACACACGACATAGTCAAACTTTGGAGTCATGGATCTCAAAATCTTTTTAACTACAGCAACATCTCCCTTGTCCTCACCATTTGCTTTCATCTTGTTTGCTATGGTAAGGGTCCGAGAAAAAAACTCATTCACAGATTCTACAGCCTTCATGTTAAAAATTTCAAACTCCTTCCGGAGAGCTTGCAAGTGAGCACGCTTCACTCGTGTTGTACCTTGATACTTCTGCTTCAAAGAATCCCATATGTTCTTTGATGTATCCTTGTTGAGGATTGTCTCCACGATCAAACGATCTACTGATTGAAACAGATAGTTCTTTGCTTTCAAATCTTTCAATTTCTGATCTTCAATGCTCTTCCTTTGAGCATCTGTGAGACCTTCTGCTGTTGCAGGAATCCCATTCTCTACCAAGCCCCAGTATTCCTTAGAACGCAAGAAGTTTTCCATGAGCATCGCCCAATGATCATAATGCCCATCAAATTTTGAAACTATTGGCTGCACAAAAGAACTTTCTGCCATTGTGCTTCAACCACTACACATGTAAAAGACTGCTGCTTCTAATTTTAATTAGGCCCCTTGATGAAGTTCTGATCCCAAATGTAAAGAACCAGAAAATTTAATGGAAGAGATAAGAAAATTTGGGAGAAATCTCTGTGTGTTATTGAATAGCAAACTTGGCTACTTTATAGCCTTACACAGCAAAACAAAAAATAACAGCCCACATTTAACAAATCCTAAAAACATGGTAAAACTAATTCAATTAACCAACTAACCCTTAACAATAGGGATTTATTGACAGAGTGGTGACAAACCACTAAAGCAACCTAACTTCTAGAATATCAAAACTTAACACAGCGCATGTTGTTAAAAACCTTAAAACTTTAAACGCACCCCTGCTTCACTTTAAACCCACCCACCACCCCCCCCCCCCCCTCCCAAAATAAAATGTTCATTTTTAATTTGTAAACCCACAAGAAAGTTTGCCCAGATAGCCTACAAAAAAATGGGCTTTCCCATTTTCTCGCTCGCCGGTGCTCGCACTCAGTTCACAGCTAATATATATATTATTATAATATAAAATCAACTCTTCAATTAGTGTAGAATCACAATTTTTAAGTTCTTCCAAAATAGTCATAACACATTGGGGCTGTTTGGCATGTTGAGTTTGGACTATTTTTTTGTTAAAATTCACTAAAAGATAAAATATGTTAAAATAGTTAATAAAACAAAATGTCACATTAAACCCATAATCATTTCATTTTTTCTCTCATAAACATCACATTTAACTATAAAAAAATAAAACTAAAAAAAAATCTAATCTTCTTTCCAAACACAAAAATTTTAACTTACTAAAATAGTCAAAAATTAAAATAGCCTACTAAGGTGTCGTTTGGCAAACTTGACTTTTTGGCTTTTTTGACTTTTTTAGCCTGTGACTTTTTTGTTCGTTTGGTTTTCTTGTTTGGCTTTTTTTGACTTTTTTGCATTGTAATGACAAATTTGCCCTCCACTTGAAATTATGCTTTTTTGACTTTTTGTTTGTATAAGGGTTAATTTGATAATTTTGCATCAAAAGTCAAGTGTTTTGTGATTTTGTGGCTTTTTTTTGTCCTTATGTGCTTATTTAGTCCCAACTCAAAACCCAAACCAAGGCTAAAATAGTAACTTCCCAAACACACACATTATAATAGTGAAAATTTTAACTTATTCAAACAACCAACCCTTTTTGTTTAACCAAATCTCAATCAGGTTGAACTCCTCTCATGTTGACATCTTAACATAAGAGAATTTGAGGAATCCGAAGAGTTCGTTATGGGTCACGTTTCGATAATCCAAGCAGTTAATTTTATAAAGCACTTAATATATATTATCCATGAAAAAAATTAGTTTGATTTGATAATTGTAACATTTTTATTTTATCACATTAGTATTCGAAAAAAATGAATGACAAATGTATTTTTAAAAATAAACCATTCATTTTTTTAAGAAACAAACACTACAAAAAGAAAATGCTATTTTTTAAGAGACAAACACTAAACACCTTAATTTATTACCGTAAAATTACCTTATTTAATTACATTTTTAAGTAAACATATAAATATGTACTTAACAAATTAAATCATAAATTAAACTAAACACCCTAAGTTGAAATTACCTTATTTAATAACATTTAACAAATTAAATCATAAATTAACCTAAATACTTAATTTATTACCATAAAATTACCTTAATCTAATTTTTAATTTTAACACAATTTATTATTTAATAAAATTTTAAGTTAAACATTTACACACACACACATATATATATATATATATATATATATATATATATATTAAACTAAACCGTAAATTATCTTAATCTACTATTTAATTTTTAATCCAATTTCTATTTTAATAACATTTTTAAACTATAAAATTACCTTAATCTATTATTTAATTTTTAATCCAATTTCTCATTTAATAACATTTTGAATTAAATTAAATTATTGATGAAAGATAACAATTATGGTTAGGATTTGGTTAGGACAATAATGTAATTTAGAGAATAAGATAGGAGGGTATTATTAACATTTGATTCAATTTTTGACTTTGATTAATGATTTTTGCATGAAGGCTGCTAAATACTCCTATCTTTTTCCACTTCTTTTATTTTTTTTAATTACAATGTTGCCCTAATATCAATTTCCATTTTTTTTTTTTACCACATTTCTATCCTTCAAACCCTAACCCTAACCCTGGCCCCAACCCCAACCCCAACCCCAACCCTACCTCCACCTCCATTTCCACTTCCACTCCACCCCAGCCAATAGCTTCCTTCGGCAGCCATCTCAGTGCTTCATCACCGACGACCACCCTAATACTACCTCTCACCACCACGATTCTTCTTCTGGTGGGTACGTGGTCGCCCCGCTGTCGTGAACTCCTCACCGCCATGGCCGCCATATCTATCGAGTCCAACCTCAATCTTGGTCCCAAACCATCTTTTTTTCTTCCTCATCTTCTTCCAAAACCCTAACCCTAGTCCTAGGGTTTTCAGAAATGGCAGTGGCGATCTAGGTTGCAATGAGAAGAAAAGGCAGGGGGATGCAATTGTGGTTTGCCGGAGCTGAGGTAAAAGACGTAAAGAAGAAGGGAGGCAACGACAATGATGGGATTGCCGGCAATGAGGGCTCTGGTGAGTCAGCTGCCGGTAGGGGGTTCGAATTTGGACAGTTTACGGATTAGTTTTGACTCGCCCGCATCTATGTTGTTTGGGGAAAAGAAAACCCGTAATCGCCCGTAATGCGAGTTGCGGTTTGTGCAGGTAGGGTTCGCGGATGTGCAAGCAGTTGCGAGCGGTTTGTAGATTGAATTTTTTTCTTCAAAAATTTATTTTTGAGCCTTATTATTTTCTCATTCTGTAAATATTTATTTTGGACCCTTTTATCCCCATTTTCTAAAATGATCCAACATTAATAATTAATGAATTAAAACTTATAAAATTAAAAATACAACAAAATCAATTCGTAACACAAACAAATCATTCCAAATCTTAAATCAAATCATAAACTAACATAAGCACTATAGCGATCCCGGTTGTCCCTTTACTGTTCTGTTGTATTCCGGACTCGGTTCCGTGGAGTGGTAGTGGTATCTACCTTGTTGTTGTCCTTTAATTCCCTTTGATTGAGTTTTAGGATGTTTTGAGGAAGGTTGTTACAGGTTGGTTAGGCCTTGGTTTCAATTCCTTGTCGTTCAGTTTTTAGGCTGTCCGCTCGAGCGGGTCTTCTTGCGCTCGAGCGGAGATTGCACACTTCCAGTATTTTCGTGTTCCTGCAAAAGTTCTGCAGGTGTGGTTTTTACGCTCGAGCGAGTTTGTTTACACTCGAGCGGTGGCGCTCGAGCGGGTCAGTTGGCTCTCGAGCGGGTAGTGCTTCCAGAGCATAAGTTCTGGGAGGGGGAAATCCACGCTCGAGCGGACTGGTTTTCGCGCTCGAGCGGAAGTGCTTTATTCTTGTGTCTTGGCGCTCGAGCGGGCCTTATTGAGCTCGAGCATGTCCAGAGTTTTGTTCTTGGCGCTCGAGCGTCGTGTTCTCCGCTCGAGCGGACCATACGTATATGAGTTATTCGCTGGGTGATTTCAAATCACTTTTTGCTTTTCTTTCTCTCTCCTACTTTTTCTAAAAACCATTTTTGAGAGCCTCTCTCTCTAGATCCTCCCTTCTCTCTAGGGTTTGATCTAGTTAGAGTGTCCTCCTTCTCTTCGGCCTTTGTAAAAGTTGTGTTGATCGTCGAGGGCGTCGTTTTAATCTGAAAATCTCGGTTTTGGAGCACGTTGGGTTTTGTCATCTTCTCCTTTGGGGCTCCAAATTTGAGGTAGGGATATCCTACTCCTTTCTATGAGTTTTGTCTTTAAATTTTAGTATTTGGAGATGTTGGGGTTGGTTTGGTAATTTTGTGAAAGTTGGGGCTTTTGTGTAATTTTACAAAAGTTGGGGTTTTATTTATAATAAACCTAGATGCATGTTTGGCATAGAGAAATGGAATAAATGTTGAATCATTGATGAAAATGGGACCTTAAGGGTTGTAATGTTAATTATGGAAAATGTCCTAATTACATTGTTTGATTAATTGGGTTAATTAATCGTGAGAATGAGGTTATGAAAGAGGAATGTTGAGATTGGGAATGTATGGGATTAAAGGGTGTAGTTGAATTATTTATCACTCACCGAAATGAAATGTTGATTGAATATCCATTTGTGCATTTATTTTCTGTTTAGAAATAACTGTTTTGGGCTATCGGTGGAGGATAGTCGTGATTGTTGTAGACAATGCATGATGATTAGGCAAACTGAAACTAATCACTGGAATATGTCATTGAGATTGACGATTGAAAGAATACATTAAATTTATGTATTGTGTGATGATGTGTATAATTGTTGTTTATATGCATTGTGTTGTGTTGGAGGAGATAGGGGATGTACTCCACGGTTTAGGAGAAGATAGGGGATGGACCTCTAAACCGGATGTGTTGAGAGGAGATAGGGGATGGACTCCATAGATAGAGCTCATATGCTTATCTATTAATGTGTTAACAGAGCTCATATGCTTGTCATTGGAAGTGTGATAGTGCTCATATGCATATCTGTGGAAGTGATGATATAGCTTGTATGCTTATCTGTTGTTGTGTGATATAGCTAGTATGCTTATCTAATATGAAATGGGAAGTGTTTGATATGAGTTACTGCCTCATATGAGTTGTTTGGCCAGGTTCTAAGCCATGGTTGAAATTTGAGAATTGAAAGAAATTGGAAAATGAGTTGTAATATGAACTTGTATATCATGAAAATGTAATATGTGATAAGGGAAGGTATCAGTGTTGACCATCTATCAACTGCTAATCTTTTAGTCATTGTTCATATTTGGTTTAGTATATTTCTACTGGGCTGTGACTCACCCTATATGGGAATATCATTTTCAGGTACAGGTAGCATGCCACCTCCAAGGACATAACTTGGGAGGCTAGAGGCGGACACACTTTTGTCGTTTTATTTTGATGTATTACATGTAAATTCAAGCCAAGGGCTTAATGTGTAAAAGAGTTAGTACTCTATTGTTGTAACCAAGTGTTAACTTGGAAAGCTGTAAGCCTTTAGGGCATTTGCTTTTGTCGTTAACATGTAATACTTTTTGGTAATGAAACTCTGATAAAATAGAAGAATGTGGTTATTTCATATGTCTTATTTGATGGGTTTAATGTTATTATTTTTGAGGGCGTTACAACTTGGTATCAGAGCGTACCGGGTTCGAATACTTTGGGTACGTGGGAAGTGATTAGGATCACAATGGGTTTGTCTCGCTTGATAGAGACTTAGATGTAGTATCATATGCTATGTGCTTGATTGATAACATGCTTATGTGACTATGTGGGTATGGGATTTAATTTCTAGGATGTTGATTGGATCCTTGGGTTTATGGGAGTCTTGTTGGAAAGGCACTTGATCAATGCTGTTTCTAACCGGAACTCTAGTAACGCCTCACGACTATCATTATCCGGAAACGAAATTCGTAAGTGCTTATGTGTTTATGTGCTTACGTGGAGTGAATTACAGTTGTCCAAGCATTAGGACGTGAGTGTTATAGCTTCGGCACATTTGTGAATGTGCTAATAGTCTTGGTTACCTTCATTAGGATGTCAGGACGAGGAAGAGGTACTAGGCGTGGTAGGCCTGCGAGGCAGGAAGCACCGTTACCGGAGGAGGTTCCGGCAGTACAGGAGGGAGTTGGTCAGGCCAACGTGGCCGAGCCAGCAGGTCAGCAGGCTATGAGTGCCTTGGCACGAGAGATAGCAGGAGCTTTGGGTATACTCAGAGCTGGGAATCAGGCAGCTGAGGCAGGGCCTTCTTTCTTGAAGAGGGAGTTCTTTCGGTCTAACCCGGATGAGTTTGTTGGGGATCCAAAGGAGCACTAAAGACTGACGAGTGGCTAGAATAGATGAGTAAGACGTTCGAGATGCTTGGCATCGAGGACGAGGCACTGAAAGTGACCTTGGCATCCTTCCAGTTGAAGGGAGATGCGGGCCAATGGTGGAAGTACGAGAAGGCCCGTGTTGGTGGAACATGGGAGGCGTTCATAAATGCTTTCCAAGAGAGGTTCTTGTCCGCAGTGGCTAGGGAGAAGCTGAGGGATCAGTTTAGCCGGCTTAATCAGCAGGGTATGTCTGTGGCAGAGTTTGAGGCCACTTTCACTAGTTTGTCTAGGTTTGCACCAGAGTTGGTGGCGTCTGAAGAACGCCGTTGCTATGAGTTTGAGCGGAAGTTGAGGCAGGGCCTCAAGCTGAGAGTTGGTAGGTCTTACATCCGAGAGTATAGACACCTAGTGGATGCTGCAGCTCATATGGAGCTCATGGTGCAGGAGGAGGATGAGGGGCAGAGAGGCTCCAAGAGGAGCCAAGATGGTCAAGGTGATGGCAGGAGACAGAGGGTTTCTAACCCTCAGCAGTCACAGGGTGGAGTTGCTAGATCGACCTTTCCGGTGCCGAGTGCAGGTGCGGGAAGAGGTAGTCAGGGAGGCCTGACTTGTTTTGCGTGTGGCCAGCTGGGGCACAAGTCTTCGGTTTGCCCGCAGAAAGGAGGGGGTCAGCGAGCTGCATCTTCATCAGCTAGACCTCAGGGCCAGAGTCAGGGCAGAGGCCAGCCCTTGTCTTGTTATCAGTGTGGTCAGCCTGGGCACCTGAAGAGGTATTGCCCGCAGTTGAGTGCTACTTCGGGAGCGTCTGGCTCTAGACAGACGCAGGGTTTTCAGCCAGCTCTGTCTGTGCAGGCCTCGAGGGCCAATCCGGGGGCTTCGTCGTCCCAATCAGTGCAGCAGTCGTATGCTCCTAGAGGTGAGCAGGTAGATCAGGGGCCTACAGGGCGCGTGTATGCTGTTACCGCGCAGGATTTTGTACCGGCTCCATCAGTAGTGAGAGGTACTTTTCTGTTTTGTAACTCGGTTGCTAGTGTGTTAATAGACACGGGTGCATCTCATTCTTTTGTATCTGCTGCATTTGCATCTGTTTTGGAATTGGAGTTAGCACAGTTAGCATCTCCTATTTGTGTAGTGTCACCTCTTGGTGGTGAGTTGATCTTGAAACAAGGTGTTAGAGGGTGTGATATAGAGGTCGCCGACTATAGGCTTCCTTTTCCTTTTGTGGTCATGCCCATGAAGGGCTTTGATGTTATTTTGGGTATGGACTGGCTATCGTCATACCGGGCTGTTATCGATTGCTACCGCCAGAGGGTCACGTTATGTACCTTGAGCGGGGAGTGGTTCCATTTCTTGGGAGACCGGGTTGGTAGTGTTTTGCCACCGGGGTATGATTCGCGAGGGCGAAGTGAGCTTAGTGGTCTACTTGCTAGCTTTGAGAGTGGTGAGTGTGTTGAGACCCAGATTGTCTTGCCGAGGGTGGTTTGTGAGTATTCGGATGTCTTTCCCGAAGACCTTGTTAGTTTGCCACCTCACCGAGAGATAGAGTTCTCTATTGATTTGGTGCCCGGCACGGCGCCGATTTCCATGGCACCTTACCGTTTTGCTCCAGCAGAGTTGGTTGAGTTGAAAGTTCAGCTCCAGGAATTGCTAGATAAGGGTTTTGTTCGCCCTAGTGTCTCACCGTGGGGAGCACCGGCCCTCTTTGCTAAAAAGAAAGATGGTGCCTTGAGATTGTGTATAGACTACCGGAAGTTGAATCGGGCTACGGTTAAGAATAAGTACCCTATGCCCCGTATAGATGATTTGTTTGACCAGTTGAAGGGTTCCCGTTGTTTCTCTAAAATAGACTTGAGATCGGGTTACCACCAGTTGAGGGTCAGGGAGGAGGATGTTCCTAAGACGGCATTCTGTACACAGTATGGCCATTATGAGTTTCTGGTGATGCCATTCGGGCTTACCAATGCACTGGCAGTCTTTATGGACTAGATGAACCGGATCTTCCGGGAATTCTTGGATCGATTTGTAGTCGTTTTCGTGGACGACATCCTTATCTATTCGCCTTTTGAGGAGGAGCACGAGGAACACTTGAGAGTGGTGCTTGAGTTGCTTAGAGCCCATAGGCTGTATGCCAAGTTTGGAAAGTGTGAGTTCTGGCTGTGGGAAGTCAAATTCTTAGGCCACGTGGTATCGGGGGAAGGAGTGTCTGTTGATACATCCAAGATTGAGGCAGTGCAAGATTGGGCACAGCCTAAGAGTGTGTTTGAGATCCGCAGTTTTCTGGGATTAGCTGGGTATTACCGTCGGTTTGTGAAAGATTTCTCCAGGTTAGCGTCACCGTTGACTAGGCTGACTCGGAAGGGGGTCAAGTTTGTGTGGAGTGAGACTTGTGAAAAGTCGTTCCAAGAGCTGAAAGTTAGATTGACCACCGCTCCGGTGTTGATTATTCCGGAGAGAGGGTTGGGTTATGCGGTTTATTGTGATGCCTCACGAGAGGGTTTGGGTTGTGTGTTGATGCAAGAGGGGAGCATGGTAGCTTATGGCTCACGTCAGTTGAAAACTCACGAGAAGAATTACCCTACACACGACCTAGAGTTAGCAGCAGTGATCTTTGCTTTGAAAATCTCGAGGCATTACCTTTATGGTGAGAAGTTCGAGGTGTTCTCGGACCACAAGAGTTTGAAGTACCTGTTCACACAGAGAGACCTGAATCTGAGGCAGAGGAGATGGATGGAGCTCATCGAGGATTATGATTTTGAGTTGCACTATCACCCGGGAAAGGCCAATGTTGTGGCCGATGCCCTTAGCAGGAAATCCATTAGTGATGTAGCTTGTATAGCCATCCGGGAATGGGAGATGTTGGGGGCACTTGGCGAGTTTGATTTGTTACTGGGTGAATCTGTTAAGGCTGCGGCCTTGTTTTCTGTTATCGTGCAGCCTACACTTGTGACTAGAGTGTTAGAGGCGCAGAGAGGTGACCTTGAGGTAGAATCCCTCCGAGAGAAGATCTCCAGTGGGAAAGTTGAGAAGGGTTTGACGGTGTATCCCGACCTGAGTGTGAGATACCGAGACCATTTGTTTGTGCCGGAGTCTTGCCGAGAGGAAGTACTCCGAGAGTTTCATCATTCGCGCCTTGCGGTGCATCCCGGAGGTACTAAGATGTATCGGGATTTGGGTCGCCAGTTTTGGTGGCAGGGTATGAAGAGAGATGTGGCTGTTTTCGTATCGAAGTGCCTTACTTGCCAGCAAGTGAAGGCCAAGCATCAGAGGCCAGCGGGTTTGTTGCAACCCTTGCCTATTGCCGAGTGGAAGTGGGAGCATGTCACTATGGACTTCGTTGTAGGTCTTCCGAGGACTCAGCGGGGTAGTGATGCTATTTGGGTGGTTGTAGACCGGTTAACTAAGTCGGTGCACTTCATTCCTATGCGCGTGAGAGATTCGGTAGATCATCTTGCCGACTTGTATATTCGGGACATAGTGAGGTTGCACGGGGTCCCAGTGACGATCATCTTAGATAGAGATCCTCATTTTACTGTTAGGTTGTGGCAGAGTTTACAGAGTGCCTTGGGCACTAAGTTGACCTTTAGTACGGCTTATCACCCGCAGACTGACGGGCAGTCCGAGCGTACTATTCAGATCCTCGAGGATATGCTTCGGGGTTGTGTCCTGGACTTCAGTGGGACGTGGGAGAGGCACTTGCCCTTGGTAGAGTTTGCCTACAACAACAGTTTTCAGTCTAGTATCGGTATGGCACCGTTTGAGGCCTTGTATGGCCGACCGTGTAGGTCTCCAGTGTGTTGGGCCGAGGTGGGTGATGCACCTTTGTTGGGTCCGGAATTGGTTAGGGAGACGACGGAGAAAGTTGAGCTTATCCGTAGGAGGCTTGTTACAGCCCAGAGTCGTCAGAAATCTTACGCCGACCGTAGGAGGAGGCCTTTGGCGTTTGAGGTAGGTGATCATGTCTTTCTGAAGATATCACCTAGGCGAGGTTTGATAAGGTTTGGGAAAAGTGAGAAGTTATCCCCTCGGTTTATTGGCCCTTTTGAGATCCGTGAGAGGGTTGGCAAGGTTGCTTATTGGTTAGCTTTACCGCCGCAGTTGTCCGGAGTTCATGACGTGTTTCATGTGAGTATGCTTCGGAAGTATGAGCCAGATCCATCACATGTATTGGATTGGACCGATTTAGAGGTAGATGAGGATGCCTCGTATGAGGAGAGACCGGTGCGGGTCTTGGATAGGCGGGATCAGGTCCTGCGTGGCAAGACCATTCCTTTGGTGAAAGTCTTGTGGAAACATCACGGAGTGGAGGAAGCCACTTGGGAACGTGAGTTGGAAGTCCGTGAGAAATATCCGAACTTGTTTGTTGATATGTAATCTTGTATTTAGAATTTAAACTATTGTTGAACTTAAGAGCTTTTATATATGTCTTAAGTTGTGAAACATTGAAAATGTTTTGGTTTATTGGAAGTATGTTTTGGAACTTGCCTCATATGGAAGTTGAATGTAACATTATATATGTTGAATATATTGTAGAAATTGGAAAGGAAATGCATAATGTTGATGCATGTTGAAAGTACATATGTTGTTTACATAATGTGAAATGCCTCTTGATAAGAGATGGGATGACCGATAATGAGTCGAGTTTCTGAATGTTAAAATGTAACATTGTTAAAATGGAGGAAAACCTGCTTTTGAAACCTATGCTTAATTTCGGGGGCGAAATTCTTTAAGGGGGGGAGGTTATAGCGATCCCGGTTGTCCCTTTACTGTTCTGTTGTATTCCGGACTCGGTTCCGTGGAGTGGTAGTGGTATCTACCTTGTTGTTGTCCTTTAATTCCCTTTGATTGAGTTTTAGGATGTTTTGAGGAAGGTTGTTACAGGTTGGTTAGGCCTTGGTTTCAATTCCTTGTCGTTCAGTTTTTAGGCTGTCCGCTCGAGCGGGTCTTCTTGCGCTCGAGCGGAGATTGCACACTTCCAGTATTTTCGTGTTCCTGCAAAAGTTCTGCAGGTGTGGTTTTTACGCTCGAGCGGGTTTGTTTACGCTCGAGCGGTGGCGCTCGAGCGGGTCGGTTGGTGCTCGAGCGGGTAGTGCTTCCAGAGTATAAGTTCTGGGAGGGGGAAATCCACGCTCGAGCGGACTGGTTTTCGCGCTCGAGCGGAAGTGCTTTATTCTTGTGTCTTGGCGCTCGAGCGGGCCTTATTGAGCTCGAGCGTGTCCAGAGTTTTGTTCTTGGCGCTCGAGCGTCGTGTTCTCCGCTCGAGCGGACCATACGTATATGAGTTATTCGCTGGGTGATTTCAAATCACTTTTTGCTTTTCTTTCTCTCTCCTACTTTTTCTAAAAACCATTTTTGAGAGCCTCTCTCTCTAGATACTCCCTTCTCTCTAGGGTTTGATCTAGTTAGAGTGTCCTCCTTCTCTTCGGCCTTTGTAAAAGTTGTGTTGATCATCGAGGGCGTCGTTTTAATCTGAAAATCTCGGTTTTGGAGCACGTTGGGTTTTGTCATCTTCTCCTTTGGGGCTCCGAATTTGAGGTAGGGATATCCTACTCCTTTCTATGAGTTTTGTCTTTAAATTTTAGTATTTGGAGATGTTGGGGTTGGTTTGGTAATTTTGTGAAAGTTGGGGCTTTTGTGTAATTTTACAAAAGTTGGGGTTTTATTTATAATAAACCTAGATGCATGTTTGGCATAGAGAAATGGAATAAATGTTGAATCATTGATGAAAATGGGACCTTAAGGGTTGTAATGTTAATTATGAAAAATGTCCTAATTACATTGTTTGATTAATTGGGTTAATTAATTATGAGAATGAGGTTATGAAAGAGGAATGTTGAGATTGGGAATGTATGGGATTAAAGGGTGTAGTTGAATTATTTATCACTCACCGAAATGAAATGTTGATTGAATATCCATTTGTGCATTTATTTTCTGTTTAGAAATAACTGCTTTGGGCTATCGGTGGAGGATAGTCGTAATTGTTGTAGACAATGCATGATGATTAGGCAAACTGAAACTAATCACTGGAATGTGTCATTGTGATTGACGATTGAAAGAATACATTAAATTTATGTATTGTGTGATGATGTGTATAATTGTTGTTTATATGCATTGTGTTGTGTTGGAGGAGATAGGGGATGCACTCCACGGTTTAGGGGAAGATAGGGGATGGACCTCTAAACCGGATGTGTTGGGAGGAGATAGGGGATGGACTCCATAGGTAGAGCTCATATGCTTATCTATTAATGTGTTGACAGAGCTCATATGCTTGTCATTGGAAGTGTGATAGTGCTCATATGCATATCTGTGGAAGTGATGATATAGCTTGTATGCTTATCTGTTGTTGTGTGATATAGCTAGTATGCTTATCTAATATGAAATGGGAAGTGTTTGATATGAGTTACTGCCTCGTATGAGTTGTTTGGCCAGGTTCTGAGCCATGGTTGAAATTTGAGAATTGAAAGAAATTGGAAAATGAGTTGTAATATGAACTTGTATATCATGAAAATGTAATATGTGATAAGGGAAGGTATCAGTGTTGACCATCTATCAACTGCTAATCTTTTAGTCATTGTTCATATTTGGTTTAGTATATTTCTACTGGGCTGTGGCTCACCCTATATGGGAATATCATTTTCAGGTACAGGTAGCATGCCACCTCCAAGGACATAACTTGGGAGGCTAGAGGCGGACACACTTTTGTCGTTTTATTTTGATGTATTACATGTAAATTCAAGCCAAGGGCTTAATGTGTAAAAGAGTTAGTACTCTATTGTTGTAACCAAGTGTTAACTTGGAAAGCTGTAAGCCTTTAGGGCATTTGCTTTTGTCGTTAACATGTAATACTTCTTGGTAATGAAACTCTGATAAAATAGAAGAATGTGGTTATTTCATATGTCTTATTTGATGGGTTTAATGTTATTATTTTTGAGGGCGTTACAAGCACATATTTCAAAATCCTAAACTAGAAATCCATATTCATTAAGGAATTTAAAATTCCAAATCACACTTCATCCGGGACAAGTTCAGTTATGTAACAATAATAATATGATCAGTATTTATTTAATCAGCAGTGATTTAGACCCCCTCAAACTTCAACCCCCGCCACCCCCCACATACACGTGGTAGGTGGTGATTGGAGGAGAAGAAAAAAAAAGAAAAAGAAAAAGAAAAAGAAAAAGTGACCAATCAAAAAAGAAAGGGGGTCAAAGGGGGTAAGGGGAAAGGGGGTGATTTCAGTTGATATAATACTATTAGCAAATGTAACGCTAGAGTAAGTTCAAAGAATAAAGGGTGTTTTGTTTTGGGTAAAAATATCTAGGTATGATATAGAAATGAAATCAATAGTTAAGATAAATAAAAAAAATAAAATAAAAAATTTGCGGGCGGGTTCTTGCGGGTGCGGGTTAAACCTGCAACCTGCCCGCAACCTGCAAATATGCCATATTTCAAACCACATCTGCTCACATTATGTTTGCGAAACTGCTCATTTGTATGCGGGTTGGGCAGTTTTTGTGAATCAGATAAACCGTTACCCACTCCTAGCTGCCGGAGGTGGTGGTTGGGAATGGGGGTTAGGGTTTGGGTTTGGGTTTGGGTTTGGGTTTGGGTTTGGGTTTGGGATTAGGGGTATAGTTGGTATTAAGGTGGAGGTTCAAAGAAAAAAATAGAGGGTTTCATTTTGCTGGGTGAAGGTTCAAAGGAATAAAAGGCCAAAATAAAAATGTGGGGGCAAATAGCACCCCCTTTTTGCGTTACCCACTCTCTATTTGGGAGAGTGTGTTACATCTTCAGTTATCTTTAACGGAAAAATTAATCATAGCACTTTAGTTCGAAACTAGAAGAGAGTTCTTTGTTTATATTTGAATCATAAAGAAGTAAAGTAAATTTTTCCCTACTCAAAAAATAAAAAATAAAAAATAAAAAAGTAAATTTTGCCCTATTTTTTTTTCTTATAAAAAAAGGATCACTTAGATGTCATATGTAAGTACACCCTCATTATGCCCCCCATAATTGTTTTTTAGAATAAATCACACTTTATTGTTTGGTTTTTTGGTTTTTTTTTTTTTTTCAATTTTTGACTTTGATTAATGATTTTTGCATGAATGCTGCTAAATACTCCTATCTTTTTCCACTTCTTTTATTTTTTTTAGTTACAATGTTGCCCTAATATC
Organism: Camellia sinensis; assembly: GCF_055761805.1. Taxonomy (NCBI): domain Eukaryota; kingdom Viridiplantae; phylum Streptophyta; class Magnoliopsida; order Ericales; family Theaceae; genus Camellia; species Camellia sinensis. Next base: position 172,078,080 of record NC_138962.1, on the reverse strand, counting down.
AATTTCCATTTTTTTTTACCACATTTCTATCCTTCAAACCCTAACCCTAACCCTAACCCTAACCCTAGCCCCAACCCCAACCCCACCTCCACATCCACTTCCACTCCACCCCGGCCAATAGCTTCCTTCGGCAGCCATCTCAGTGCTTCATCACCGACGACCACCCTAATACTACCTCTCACCACCACGATTCTTCTTCTTCTGGGTTCGTGGTCGCCCTGCTGTCATGAACTCCTCACCGCCATGGCCACCATATCTATCGAGTCCAACCCCGATCTTGGTCCCAAACCATCTTTTTTCCTTCCTTATCTTCTCCCAAAACCCTAACCCTAGTCATAGGGTTTTCAGAAATGGCAGTGGCGATCTAGGTTGCAATGAGAAGAAAAGGCAGGGGGATGCAATTGTGGTTTGCCGGAGCTGAGGTAAAAGAGGTGAAGAAGAAGGAAAACGGAAGAAGAAGGGAGGCAGCGACAATGATGGGATTGCCGGCAATGAGGGCTCTGGTGAGTCAGCTGCCGGTAGGGGTGTTCGTGGTTCAAATTTGGACAGTTTACGGATCAATTTTGACCCGCCCGCAGCTATATTGTTTGGGGAAAAGAAAACCCGTAATTGCCCGTAATGCGAGTTGCGGTTTGTGCAGGTAGGGTTCGCAGATGTGCAGGCGGTTGCGAGCGGTTTGCAGATTGAATTTTTTTCTTCAAAATTTATTTTTGAGCCTTATTATTTTCTCATTTTGTAAATATTTATTTTGGACCCTTTTATCCCCATTTTCTAAAATGATCCAACATTAATAATTAATGAATTAAAACTTATAAAATTAAAAATACAACAAAATCAATTCGTAACACAAACAAATCATTCAAAATCTTAAATCAAATCATAAACTAACACAAGCACATATTTCAAAATCCTAAACTAGAAATCCATATTCATTAAGGAATTTAAAATTCCAAATCACACTTCATCCGGGACAAGTTCAGTTATGTAATAATAATAATATGATAAGTATTTGTTTAATTAGCAGTGATTTAGACCCCCTCAAAGTTCTACCCCCACCACCCCCACACACATGTGGCGGGTGGTGATTGGAGGAGAAGAAAGAAAAGAAAAAGAAAAAGAAAAAGTGACCAATCAAAAAAGAAAGGGGGTCAAAGGGGGTGAGGGAAAAGGAGGTCCCAATCTTTATTCTTATTTAATTTCAGTTGATATAATATTATTAGTAAATGTAACGCTAGAGTAAGTTCAAAGAATAAAGGGTGTTTTGTTTTGAGTAAAAATATCTAGGTATGATATAGAAATGAAATCAATAGTTAAGATAAATAAAATAAAATAAAAAATAAAAAATTTGTGGGCGGGTTCTTGCGGGTGCGGGTTAAACCTGCAACCCCGCCCGCAACCCACAAATATGCCATATTTCAAACCGCATCTGCTCACATTATGTTTGCAAAACTGCCCATTTGTATGCGGGTTGGGCTGTTTTTGCGAATCGGATAAACCGTTGCCCACTCCTAGCTGCCGAAGGTGGTGGTTGGGAATGGGGGTTAGGGTTAGGGTTTGGGTTTGGGTTTGGCATTACGGGTATAGTTGGTATTAAGGTGGGGGTTCAAAGAAAAAAATAGAGGGGTTTCATTTTGCTGGGTGAAGGTTCAAAGCAATAAAAGGCCAAAATAAAAATGTGGGGGCAAATAGCACCCCTTTTTTGCATTACCCACTCTCTATTTGGGAGAGTGTGTTACATCTTCAGTTATCTTTAACGGAAAAATTAATCATAATACTTTAGTTCGAAACTAGAAGAGAGTTCTTTGTTTATATTTGAATCATAAAGAAGTAAAGTAAATTTTGCCCTACTCAAAAAATAAAAAATAAAAAAGTAAATTTTGCCCTTTTTTTTTTTTTTTTTTTATAAAAAAAAGGATCACTTAGATGTCATATGTAAGTACACCCTCATTATGCCCCCCATAATTTTTTTTTAGAATAAATCACACTTTATTGTTTGGTTTTTTGGTTTTTTTTTTTTTTCACTTTATCCTTTCATATTTTAAGTTTTTTCCAATTTACTTTTAAAATTAATTTTTGTTCAAAATTAGGTAGAAAATAACATATTAACTGCCACATAACAATTATTGTTTGAATTTATGCTAGAAGTGTAAAGTATATATAATAAAATATTTTTATACCATATGACTGTTAATGTGTCATTTTTTGTCTAATTTTTTAGAGTAAATTAGAAAAAATTTAAAACATGAAGGGTCAAAATGAAAAAAATAAACTTTAAAAATCAAAGTAAGAAATAATGAATCATAAAGAGGGTAAAGTGTAACTTACCCAATTTTTTTATTGTCAAATTGAACTAACAGAGGATAATTATTAAGCAACTTACGAGTTGGCATATCTTTATTCCACCACCAGTGCTGTAAAGTTCACTTAGATGCAGATAACTAAAACCAATTAATAGACTGTATCAAAGTTTGTCTCCTTTAATAGTTTTTGTTACAGTTGAGATTTTGATGATTGAGAGTTCTCACTTTACAACCGATATAGTTTTTTCTTTTTTGGTCCTTTTTCTTTACCTCTTCAAGATGCAGATGCTCCTTTATGGCCTGCTTGTGTTGAGGTTCTGGTTTTGTTGTGTTTCATATCAATCTAATCTAACTTAAATGTTGATGTCTTGGAAGGCAGAGCTAGAAATTTATTTTAAGACAACTAAAAATAGCTTGAAATGAGGGGAATTTTCAGATGGATCATTCTTTGTCAAACTTGATGCCGATTCATGACATCCAAAGAAGACACACGACTGTAATTCTAGGAGAAATAACATATTTGGTGTAACTTATTATAAATTAAAAAGTGATAATTAGAAAGTCGAAATCAAAAACATTTTTTTCTCAACTTCTAAATAATAAGATTTTTTCAATTTATTTAAGTTATTTCTGTCTAATAAACTGTAAAGATAAATTACACTAAACAGTCTAACAGACACTTAGGGAAAAAGAAAAAGAAAAAAAAAAACTATATGTAGCTTAAATAAATTACATCAAATAACCCCAAGAAAGTAACTTCAAATTAAAATAAAACTCATATAATAACTTTAAAATGCTCAATACACTGCACTAACAAGTATATGAATTTCGATTCATTCAAAAATACTTGAACCGCACCATAAAAATTGAGAGAGTGATAGAGAATATATTAAAGTAGATTTTTCAGAAAAACCATTTATACAGACAACTTAATTAGAGGTTTTTCTTTTCTTCTTTTTTTATTTTATCAAAAAAGAAAAAAAGAAAGATGAGCTATACGATATATGAGAATTTAAAGACAAATTGGAAATGTTTATTACAACAACTAAAAATGTTATTTTTGTAAAATTGAGACGGGACACGCACTGCTTTGACTCTCAATTGACTTTGCCACTACTTAGAACTAAAATGAACAAAATTACTCTTATGTGGCATTTGTTTGGATTGAAAATATTTTCTAATTTTTACTAAAAAATTTTCTCATAAATATTTTCTAGAGTAAATATTTGTCTATGTTTGGTGGTGCTAGTGGTGAAACAAGGGTGGAGGTAGAGGTAGAGGTAGAGGTAGAGGTGGTGGGGCGATGGCGGTGGTGATTGTGACGGTGATGGTGCACTACAACAAAATGTACTTTTGGCGATTAAAATTTGCGACTAAAAAAAATTTAGTCGCCAAAAGTTGTGGAATTGGCGACTAAAAATTTTTTTAGTTGGCAAAAGTACAATATTTAGCTACTAATTTTTTTTAGTCAGGATATATTCATTATTGGCAACTAAAAAAAATTTAGTCCCTAAAAATACCAGAATTGGCGACAATTTTTTTTTTGTCGCCAAATAGTTAGTTTTGGCTACTAAAACCATTTAGTCGCCGAATGTAAAAATAAAAAATTATTTTTTTTCTTTGGTGACCAAAAATTTGGTAGCCAAAAATATATTTCCATCGACTAAAATTTTTTTCTGTAGCCAAATAGTTAGTTTTGGCTACTAAAATCATTTAGTCGCTGAATGTAAAAATAAAAAATTATTTTTTATCTTTGGCGACTAAAAATTTGGTCACCAAAGAACTAAAATATTTGGTGGGAAATGTTTCAAATTTTGGAGGGATTTATGAAATTAATTAACATTTGCCGACAAAAAAACCAATTTGGTCGCCAAAGGTGTGAAAATTTTAGACAAAACAGATAGTTCTCTGTTTAGACAAAACAGATTGTTCTCTCTCACACAGATGCTCCTTCACAACCAAACATCACCCACCTCTTTTCACCGTAGACCACCGTCTCTCTCTCTCTCTCTCTCTCACCCAAACAAACCAAACAAAAATGGAGAAATCAGAAGGAGAAGAGTAAACGCGTGAGTAGACTAGGCTTATCACGAGGAGGGTTCAACAATCACAACATGCAAAGAAGTTGGTGTAATTCGACGAAGAAGAAGAAGAACAAGATCGAAAGAACAAAGGGATTGATTGAAGTGACAACGGTGGTGGACTCTATCAAATCTATTCAGTTCTGGCAGGCATTCTCTCAGGTCGTCACTCTCGGTCCCTTCTCTAACACCCGTTTGTCAATTTATACACATTCATTGATCTTTCTGTTTATTTGGGATTTCAATTTACACATAAACTAGTGTTTCCTCTATTTCTAATATTGAAAATCTGATGTTTTCTATGTCACCCGCCAGATGTTTGCTTCAATGTTTCATAGAATTTTGAAATCTGTTAGTTCCATAGTTTTGGGTTCGGTCAATCATTTGTTGTTTCTTTGATTAACTCTAGTATTGTGTGTGCTGATACGAGTTCTAAAAAAGTGAAAATTAAGATCAATTCAACAATATACAGTTTTGGTCTTGGTGTGAAGTCTCCAAACTTAGGTTTGCTTGGGTAAGTGACAAATTTCCAGAGAAGAATGCCTAAAACAAAGGGAAAAAAGGAAAAAGAAAAAGAAGAAAAGCTAAATAAAATGTTGGGTTCATGATACAAACTAGAAAGCATTGTGATACACAAATATTAAGATTCCAGCTGCTACTGCATGTTGTTGGTTATGCTATTGTTAGTACTAGACTACTAGTGAGCATGGTTCGCCTTTTTGGGTCCTATAGTAAGATGGGTCTTCAAATTTGTCATAATTGATTATATTGATTTATAGTGAAAGTAGCAATTTAGCTCAATTTGGCAGTAGCTGTGAAACAACTGTATGGAAATTCATCAACTGGACTTGAATAATCAAAATAAATAAATAAATAAAATCATTCAAAACCTATTTATTTTCTGCAAGTTTCTGCACGTTGATTGCTTTCCGTGTTCACAACAATGATTCCTGCACTGTTTTTGTTACATTTTTTCACCTTGACCCTGTTTCTAGTCGAATTTGTGGTTTTTGTCTCATGGGTTTGATTGGTTGGTTTCCTTTTGGTCCATTTTACTCTTCCATTCGGGTCATTGAATCAATGTGCATTAGTGTTCTGTACCTTAATTTTTTTGTTTTGAGGAAAAATTTAGCACCAAACCCTTTGATTAAAATATATATAGTGTCCCATATAAGGAGATTCCTACAATCACCATCAATGCCTCATAATGCACTCATGAGGTGATCTCACGGGGTAGTGTATGAGCTGTTTTTGTGAAGTCAACTATCGACACATAATATATGTTCATTCCATTGGTTCTTTATTGCTTTTTTACTTTGTTAATTATTTGTCGCTTTTATAGTTTTTTTTCTCTATTTCTTTATTACCAAGGACAACATTTTAGTGTATATAAAAGTTTATCATTTGGTTTAAAGGTTTGCCGTTTAAGTATGTACTTCTTGCGAGTTGGCTTAGTTTGAATGAGGTGTGGATTAGGCCATGACTTAAGTACAGGTGTAGAACAAGTTAGTTTTACCTGCTGTAGGGACACTTGCCCAATTCATATATTTGATTGAAGAGATGAATAAAATCCCAGTTTGATAAGAATTTTCATGATACTCTTTGGGTTTTGTAATGTAACTAGTTGCTCTAAAAGCTTAACCTATTAAGAAATAAGCCCAACACATTTTTAAGCTCTCACACCCTCCCTTTATTTGTGACCCCTTATCCAACATGAAAATACAAATTAACACAAGCTAAACTGACACACTGACAAACATATTATAAGGTACAAACAAATACAATGATATTTGAATGTGTGATGTCTAGAACTAAAGCTCTAGTAACATGTTAAGCAACCAGTTGCCTCAAAAGTTTAATCTGTTAGGGTATGGACTCAACATATATATCTAGCTCTTACATATTTGTATTTGTCATTGAACTTGTAATTATTTGAGACTATTTCGTATTTCAGTTTCTTAATCTTTGTATAGGACCATGAATAGAGGCAAGCCATAACTGTAGCTAGTTCAAGATGCATTGTTGCTTTATCAGTTGAGAGATATCTTACCAGCAACAATCTCCTTCTTGAATTTCACCAGGTATTCTCAATTCTAATTGTGTTCTATTTGATATGTTCTTCTCTCTTTGATATATTACCTGATAATGTGTTGTGTTATCTAATAGCAAACTAATTTGTAGCTCATTAATTGGACTAATATCATACAAACCACTTTGATATTACACTTATTGTCTTCCGTCCTAGACAAACTGGACATGAGCACTGTTTAATTCGTGAAACTGGTGAACCTATGCCTACAACTGCTGGCCATTCCAACGCAATCCATAGTGCTTGATACTCAACATGGGTGCTCGGTGCCCGTTGTGCAAAACATGACTGGGCCACTCAGATGATTTATTCACCATCTTGAACCAAAATGGTCATAGTGGTCATCCTTCTGTTGGTTTTCTATGCCTTTCAACTGGAGCTCTGCAATAGTGAGAGCGATTTTGGCACACAGAAGAATTAAGATTAGGCATTGCAGCTGAAACTGTTCCCCTATGCATTGCCCTTTTTTTTTTTGTTTTTGATCTCCCTAAATTAAACTTGATAACATAGTTTGGATATGTGTAGGCTGCATAGAGACTAGCAAAAGTTGAGGTTTACTTGTTTTTTGGCACACAAATGCTCTCCAGTTTTTATGTGTACATATATTCTGAAGAAAAATGTCATGCATATTCCTTAGCTAAAATTTGGTCATTCTTAGTGTGGAACATTTGAGAAAAATCATAACTATAGGTTCATTTGAGCTGTAGAAGGCCAAGTTCTTATTTCAATTAGTCACTTTCACTTGAAAGTGGGTATTAATTTTTGGAATATTATTTTAGTGAATGCCATATTATAAAGTGGGTGAAAATTGTAATTTTATGTGAATCTCACTATTTTGTGAATTTTTTTAACAGCCTAAGACTGAAAAGGTTAAGAAGGAACTCACAGACAGACATGTACAAGAGGGTTTTCACATCTCCATCTTTTGGGTGCTATTTGCTTGAGAAGACCCATAAGGGTAATGCAAAGATTTTGCATTATATAATTTTCTTTTGTAATTTCAAATATGCCAATGCTATTCGGTCAATACTAGTGATAATTTTTTTTTTTACAGATATTTTTGGCGTGGAATTGTAGATATTCCTTTTTTGTCTACGAAGGACATGGTTTTTGTACTACTTTTTATGTATGAAATTATTATTTTCAGTTGGAATATACTTGGTTTGTATGAAATTTGACATTAAAAGTTATTCTCTTTTTTGGATGATTGTAAATGAAATACGTGTTGTGGAATGGGTGATAATATGTATGTATTGTTTTGTTTGTATACCTGTTATAGGTAGCGTGGGATACATACAGGTTGTGGACAAATTAATTAAAATAAAAAAAATATAAAATGATATTTTTGGCGACTAAACAATTGGTAGCCAAAAATGGAGTTAAATATTTTTAGTGACTAAATAGTTAGTAGCTAAAAAAAGAATTAAATGGAAGCAAACCTTTTGGCGACTAAACATTTAGTAGCCATTTAAAAAGAAAAGACTTAGGTGACTAATGATTTAGTAGCTAAAAAAAATAAATAAATAAGTTTTGGCGACAAAAATTTTAGTAGCTGAAAATGTGATGTCAAATTTAATTGTAAGCTTTTGGCGAGTAAAAAATTAGTCGCCAATTTAGCCTTTCAGCGACTAAAGTTTTTTTTGTCGCCAATACCTTTTACTTTTGGCGACTACTTGTTTAGTCACCAATTTAGGACTTTTGGCGACTAAAATATTTTTAGTCGCCAATACCTTTCCCGACCGTCTTTTCGCGACCAAGTTGGCGACCTAACTATTTAGTCGGGAAAACCTTTTGGCGACTAAAAATTCAGTCGCCAAAAGTGTAATTTCTTGTAGTGGTGGCGGCTACTGTGGTGATGGTGGTGTCACTACAAGAAAAAGCAGATTTCGCGACTAGAAATTGATTTTTCGTCGCTGAAAATAGCAGAATTGGCGACTAAAATGGAATTAGTCGCCAAAAGTGTTCACTTTTGGCGACTAAAACAGTTTAGTAGCCAAATGTAGGGGTTTTAGCGACCAAAAGTCAGTTTAGTCGTCGAATATAGGGGTTTTAGCGACTAAAAAAATTCTAGAAGCCAAAAGATAATTTTTTGGCGACTAAAAACAATTAGTAGCCAAAAGTATAAGTTTTGGCGACTAAAAAATAGTTTGGTCGCTGATTATACGTGTTTTACCGACAAAAATCAATTTCGTAGCCAAAAGTGAAGCTTTTTGGCTACTAAAAAAAATTTAGTCGCTAAAAGTCAAGAATTGCCGACTAAAATGCAGTTTAGTCACCCAAAGTAGAGGTTTTGGCGACTAAATTTCAGTTTAGTCGCCAAAAGTGGAGGTTTTTCTGCGGGAATGAATTTTTTTAGCGACTAAAATATAATTAGTAGCCAAAACTATACAATTGGCGACTAAAAAATAGATTTAGTCGCCAAAAGTGATCTAATTTTTTTTTAGTAAATAATTTATTTTTTACATAAATTATATTGAATAAAAATAATTATTTATATATATATAGCTAGATATTAATACGGGTCAATATAGTATATAAATAATATATGTTGCATATATATTTATGTGGTATTGTAGTAGCATAGTGGAGAGAGTGTGTGGCTAAAGGTTTAGAATGTGGGAGAGGTTGGCGGTTTGAATCACAAAAAAAGCACAAAAGTTGGTTTTTTTTTTTTTTCACGGAAGCACCTTTGGCAACTAAAATATTTTGGGCGACTAAACGGTTTAGTCGGCGATTCATGGACTATTGGCGACTAAAAGATTAGTCACTAAATGTGTGATTTTAAAAAGTGTAAATCACTATTGGCGACTAAATCGTTGGTCGCTGAAGAGCTATTTTTTGCCGACTAAAAAAATTTTAGTCGCCAATACCTCCGGCGACCATATATACACGACAAAACGAGCGACTAAAAAAATTAGTTGCTGAAAGTAAAAACTCGATTTTCGGCGACTAAAAACAGACTTTTGGCGACTAAAAATTTAGTTGTCAATTGTGCTTTATCTTGTAGTGTGTGGTGGTGGAGGTGTGAGTAGTGGTAGTAGTGTGTTGATATTGGTAAAAATTTAGTCCATAAAATGTTTTCTACATTTTAAAAGTAGAAAACATTTTATACTCAAATAGGCTTATTTTTCATTAATCATGAAAAATATTTTCTATTAACTTTCGTATTCCATTGTAACAATATCAGAAAATACGAAAAATATTTTTTATAATATGTTTTCCACCCAAATAAACAGAACGTTAAAATAGTAATTGTACTCTTCTGCTTTAATAAATTTCGTAATGATTTTATTTTAACGTAAATCTTGCACATTGAATTATCTCGTATTATTGTGAAAAATATGTGAAGCGTAAACGGGAAATTATACATTCAAAATAAATATGTGAAGCGTAAACAGGGAATTATGCATTTCTTTTTTTTTTTTTTTTGGAACTTGAACAAGAAATTATACATTGATTGGATGAAATGTATGTGCATAAACAAAGGCCATGTTTGATTCACAAGACTAATAGTGAGGTATTAATAATACTATCAAAATTAGTGTGGTATTCACTATCCAATTGGATTAATAGGATAAATTATCCATTGGATTAATAATCCTACCCCTACCCCATTACTAATAATCCTACAAATTTGTTGGATTAATTATCCATTGGATTAATAATCCTAAACCAAAATGTTAAAACAAACATAGGATAATGAGACCCACAGATTAATAATCCTAATCTCATGCTCTAATCCATCCAATCAAACATGCCCAAACGGGTTACAGTAGCTTCCTAATGGGGCTACCAAACTGTGTAGGACTTTAGATGACACTCAAAAGTTAGTATCATAATTGAGGTTCCTTGAGAGAGAGGTTTTGGTATGAAGCAAACAAATATGAGTGGATAATGTCAGGAAGCAAACAAATACGTGTGGATAATGTCAATTTGAAGACACCCGTTTTCCAGCCTTAACAAAGGAAAACAAACTAAAAAAAGTTAAAAGGAAAAATATATATATATATATATATATTGGATTGATGAATGAGGGCTAAGTGCATCTCTCCCCATGGTTATTGATAGTTAGGAGTTCTATTATGGACTTTGGACTTTTGTTATGGACCCAAGGTTCAATTAGTATTGAATTTGCTTGTTTTAAATATGTTAAAGTTGCACTACTACCTAGATGGATATAGGCCATCCTAAAAGGCAGCAATGGGTCACTACTATTGGGCCCTCTTTATATATATATATATATATATATATGTATTATTTTGCACATAATTTTCCATTTTGAAGGGTTTTTTTTTTTTTTTATCATATTCTACTTTGAAATGTTGTCTCTCTTTTTTTAATTCATTATTAGGTGATGATTGATAATCTAATTAAGCATTTAAAATTAGGATAAATTATTAATAGGTCTTAATAGTTAGACTTATTTCTCATAAAATCCTATTGAAAATAGGTTTTAGTAAAATCATCGTTAAAAATAATTTTTTCTGATGATTTTTTGCACATGTAACTAAACATTGACAATTGGTGACTTTTCTCTCTCTCTCACGGTTTTATAAATTGTTGCTAAAACTTACAATTAGTAACATTTTTCTGTGACAAAATTTTCAAACTGTCACTAAAAGTTGAATATTAATGACTTTTTGTGACGATTTTTTCAAATTGTCGCTAAAACTTATAATTAGTAAAGTTTTATTAATATTGTTCGATGAAAAATATCATTAATTATCATAGGGCCTATTAGACAAATAAGTCCACCTATTAAGACCTATACATAAATCCTCTTTAAAATTAAATATATTAAGTGTAAATTAATTAAGTCCATTTCATAAGTACAAATGATATCACTTAAATATTTAAGTGGCTCTTAAAATATAAGTTAAAAAATATATATATAAGTTATAAGAAACTTACTTAATTCTAACTGAATTTATAGATACTTATACATAAGTATCAACGTATACAATCATGACTCATGACTATTCCCTTAATCACCATTGTCATTGTTATCATAATCATTACCATCATTTTATCACCACCACTACAGTCAACATTGTTATGATCACCACCCCTACAACAACTACTATAACCCTCTGCCTTCACAATCATTACCACAGTTGCTATAACCACCAATATCATTTCACCATCATTTTATCACCACCACTACAGTCAACATTGTTATGATCACCACCCCTACAACAACTACTATAACCCTCTGAAACAACAACCACAATCATTACATTAGTGGTCACTCCCTTTTAATCTCCATTACATTAGCCCCCCATCATCAACACAATTATTATCACTCACTACAACAAAATGTGCATTTGACTATCAAAATTGACTATTAAAAAAAATTTTGTCACCAAAAATTATGGAATTGACGACTAAAATTTTTTTTCATCGGCAAAAATACAATATTTAGCTACTAATTTTTTTTGGTCGGGTTATATTGATTATTGGCGACTAAAAAAAATTTGGTGGCCAAAAATAAAAGAATTGGCAATAAAAAAATATTTTAGTCACCGTATATTGAGTTTTGACTACTAAAACAATTTAGTCGCCGAGTATAAAATAAAAAATTATTTTTTATCTTTGGCGACCAAAATTTGGTCGCCAAAAACATATTTTTAGCAACAAAAAAATATTTTAGTCGTCGTATATTGAGTTTTGGTTACTAAAACCATTTAGCTACCGAATGGAAAATAAAAAATTATTTTTTATCTTTAGCGACTAAAAGTTTGGTCGCCAAAAACTTATTTTCAGTAACAAAAAGATATTTTCATCGCCAAAAAATTAAAATATTTGGAGGGAGACATTTAAAATTTGGGAGGGATTTATAAAATTAATTGGTGACTAAAAATATTTAGTTGCTAATGGTGTGATATATGGCCCTGTTTGGTAGAGCTTATTTCTAACTTATGTTCACAGTTATAAGTTATAAACTGTTAAATTACAAGCCATAATCACTTTCCCACTACTCTACCAAACGGGCATATATATATATATATATATATTTGGTTTCCATCTTCTGCATCTCTCTCTCTCTCTCTCTCCCCCTCTGACTCTCGCTCTCCACTGCTTCTCTCCCCTCCCTCGCGGTCACCGGCAACTGGAGCACCAATTAACCTCGTTGTTGGTCACCGTCGCCTGAGATCCATCACCCATGGAAGCTCAATCAGAGGCTCCTTCCTCGCAACTCCTCGCATTGCAAGGTTTTATCTTCCTCTCTCTAATCGATTGATATATATATAATAATCTCTATACCAATTGTGAGATCAATTATTGTTGCTTAAACATATCAATCTGATCCATTGTTGGTTTTAATTTCTTTGAGAATCGTTTGAGAGGAAGAAAAAAATGGCGTCGGCAAATAGGGAAATCTTGGTGTATTGCTTTGACACCCTGGTTGCTCACTACCCCTGCTTTCGATGACGAACAACAGTACGCTATCTCTCAAGGTCTTTGTTTTCTGCAAAATTAGGAAAATGGTGGTGATTCATTAGCTTGTTGATTTTTGTGGTTGAATTGTTTGCTCAAATTTTGACTTTTAATGATCATAATGCTATAATGAGTTCTGTAATTATAGTCAGCGTCTTACTTTTCAATAATAGAACTCAGATTCTTACTTGACATTGAAACATGAATAAGTGCCAACTAAATTCTTGCCTATTGTCTATAATTATAGTCAAGTGTGGTTATTGTTAGATTCTTGTAGATTGCCTTTTCAACTTTCCAAAGCCATCCAAGATATTTATTCAGATTGCCTATTACATGTTTGTTTATATGCCAAGCTCAAGTTAAAGTTCTCCCTGAAACTACCTACTCAAACTTCCCATAGATCTAATTTTTGACAAATTTGATACCAAGTCATAAGGCACCTCAACTCTGTTGTAATTGATCCATAAAGCCACTCTAACTTTAATCTGTTGAATTCACCCCATGTGAAGGGGAAATTGTCTTGTGAACACACCTTGGTTGGTCAACAAGGAAGTAGGCTACCAACCATGTCAAAGAAGGAGGCTGCCGAAGTCAAGCATGGAGGCTACCCAATGGCACTCCCACCTACTCCAAGGTGTATAAAATGGAATGGTGATGGTGAGTTGTAGACAGGGCAAATGGCAAAACACATTGCTGAGAGAAAGGCACAAAACAGAGAGAGCTAGTGAGAGCTATTTTCTGTTTGTAAGAGAGTGTGAGTGAGTGTGTTATATAGAGAGACAGTGAGTTGAGAGTGTGTAATCTCCTCCATTTGTTGATATATAACAACATCGCTCCCGTGGACGTAGGCCGGTTTGCCGAACCACGTTAAAACTCTTGTGTTTTTGCTTGTGAGTGTCCCCTGGTGTGCCCACGATCCGCAACAATTGGTATCAGAGCCCGGGTGGAGAAAAATCGAGTTTTTTCCGAAAGTGTCCAGATTTCGAAGTGGTCGAAATCCACTTTTGAGCATACCAGGAGGAAGGCCAAGAGGAGAGGAGTCCAAAACTTCAAACCACAGGCCAATCGGAGGTGTAACGCGCCTCCACGCGCCACCTGAATATCGCGAGTGAAGACCACTCGCACACACGCGCCCCACGCGCCGACGAAGGAAGAAGACGAGTGGGGGCGCGCGTGAAGCTGACGTCAGGCTGACGTCATCCTGCGCCGAGCCAAGCCGCGCCGCTGAGCCGCCGTTGACCGCGCTCCTGCGCCGTTGACCGAGCCGTTGACCTGCTAATCCGGAGGAATTATCTGGTGCTTCTCAGGCGCACCAGATTCAGCAAATCTGAACCGTTGAAACTGTTCTGGCTAGATCTAGGCCATTCGGAGTCCGTTTTTGGCGATCCAATAGTGAGTTCCAACTATTTGGAGTATTCCGGACACATCCGTACGGTTAGTTTTTGAATCGGAGGCATTCAAACTCTTTTGGCTAGATCTAGGCCATTCGGAGTCCGTTTTTTGGCGATCCAATAGTGCGTTCCAACTATTTGAAATATTCCGGACCCATCCGTACGGTCAGATTCTTAAATCAGAATTTCTTTAAAAAGGGAAGAAATTTACAATGGCAGGAAAAGGCGCAAGTTTCATGATTGAGCCTTTTAATGGTAGTAATGACTTTACCCTGTGGCAGCAAAGGGTGAAAAACATTTTAACACGAGAAGGTCTGGTGAAAGCTCTTCTCAAAAAGTCCAACAAACCGGAAGACATAAAGGATGACAAGTGGGAGGAGTTGAGGGAATTGGCAAACAGTACAATTCAGTTGTATCTCGGGAACAACACACTCCGGGAAGTCATCAGTGAAGTAGATCCGGCGGAGCTATGGGCAAAGTTAGAGATGAGGTACAAGTCAAAATCTTTAACAAACCGGTTATCTCTAAAGAGGCAGCTATATACACTTAGAATGCCAGAAGGTGCGAACCTCACAGAACATCTGGACGAGTTCAATAGGATCACAATGGAATTGGACACCATTGGAGACAAGACCCAGGAGGAAGATAGGGCTATGATCTTGCTGGTCTCTCTACCTGCATCATATGAGCATCTCAGGACAACTCTATTGTACGGGAAGGATGCTCTTGGACTGGATGAGGTGATTGCTACGCTCATTTCTCATGAGTCGATGAAGAAACAGGAAGGTAGCAGTAGCAAACACCCAGAAGGAAATGCCATGGTTGCCTCAGAAAATGAGCAAGGCAGAGGTAGGTCCAATGATAGACGGGGTAGATCCAAATCAAGAGGACGTTCGCAATCAAGGTCAGGCTTCAGGAGAAAGTGTTATTACTGTGATCAGGAGGATCACCTCATAAAAGACTGTGCAAAGCTCAAGGAGGACAAAGCACAAAAGGAACAGGCGAGCTCATCAAATGTCGCTGCTGCAGTAAATGCTAAGGATGAGTATGCATTTACAGTTTCGTCGAGTATGACGAAACCTGACTGGATCTTAGATTCCGGAAGCACATATCATATATGCATGGATAAGAAACTTTTTTCTACCTACCAAGCCAAGGATGGAGGTATTGTTCGAGTGGCTAACAACACTGTGAGTAAGATTGTTGGCATGGGAACAGTACGGCTGAGAATGGAAGATGGAAAAATTTTCACGTTGGATGGAGTCCGACACGTGCCAAGACTGAAGAAGAATCTAATTTCCTTAAGTATGCTAGACATGAAAGGTTATAGCTTCACATCTAGCAAAGGAAATCTCAAAGTCATCCATGGAGATACGGTGATGCTACATGGACGACTGGAGGGGAATCTGTACAGGCTTGTGGAGAAGGTTGTGACAGACGGAGCTACTGTCACTTACCGGGCAAGACGTACAAGACATGCACAGAAGAGACATAGGGCCCAGCAGACATGGCAACCAAAGTGTACAAGAACGCATGGAGGCAGTTCGGAGGTGCACAAGACGGAGCCATTGCGGCCAATTTTAAAGACAGCTCAGAGCAAAGAGACCAAGACAGCAAAGCATGTCCCAGGAAAGAAAGTTTCTTTTGCTCCTGAATTAGAGACATATTGGGATCTCTCCAAGACTGGATGGAAGGGAGAGATGCCATCTCAAAGAGTTGCAAAGTAAAGCTTTGCATGGCACCCCAGTGAGGGGGTGCCGGGCACTCCAGGCAAGGGGGTGCAAGCATCTCAGTGAAGAGATGCAGACTTTGTTGAATTTGGGCGTGACAAGATTAGCAGCAGTGTGTGCAGTGGATCACCTCACATGGGTTGAGGGGGTGATTTGTTGAATTCACCCCATGTGAAGGGGAAATTGTCTTGTGAACACACCTTGGTTGGTCAACAAGGAAGTAGGCTACCAACCATGTCAAAGAAGGAGGCTGCCGAAGTCAAGCATGGAGGCTACCCAATGGCACTCCCACCTACTCCAAGGTGTATAAAATGGAATGGTGATGGTGAGTTGTAGACAGGGCAAATGGCAAAACACATTGCTGAGAGAAAGGCACAAAACAGAGAGAGCTAGTGAGAGCTATTTTCTGTTTGTAAGAGAGTGTGAGTGAGTGTGTTATATAGAGAGACAGTGAGTTGAGAGTGTGTAATCTCCTCCATTTGTTGATATATAACAACATCGCTCCCGTGGACGTAGGCCGGTTTGCCGAACCACGTTAAAACTCTTGTGTTTTTGCTTGTGAGTGTCCCCTGGTGTGCCCACGATCCGCAACATAATCAACTCCCTAATGTTCTATTTGGTTCATGGGAATGAATAAACAAATATTTATTCCCATTTTATTTCATTATAGTGAACCAAAGGCTACCTAATTTCTTTGAAATTTGTTTGGTGACCATTGAAAAGGCAATTATTGCTTAACTTCCACACACTCCACATCAAGGCAAAAGGAATAGGATTCCACATTCTCAGTTATTAGGGATTACCCATTGGATTTCCCACCAATTAAAGCACTAACAAAAATTCTTAGGTCTAAGGCGATAGAATTAAGTGGTCTAATGTTAGGCAACCTCTGAGTGAGAAGCAAAAAATTAATGTGGTTATTTGTGATCCTATCATTTTTCATCATGGTAATATTTGTAATCTTTTTGTTTTGAGTCAAAACATAGATCATTGTAGCTTGTAATTATAAAAACACAACTGTTATGTCATTCTAAATGAGTTATATATATAAAAATTATATTTATTTAGATATTGTTTGGAATAAATCCCACCCAAGCTATGGAAGCAAATAAAATAAAAATAGAATGGTCACAAGAAAAATAGAAAACACAAGATTTTACGTGATTTGGCTCATATGTCTACATCCACGGTGAGTGAGAAGCAATCCACTAATAATAGAACAATTACAATGGTGAAACAAACACAACTCCTTGATATTTTCTCACACCCCACAATGCTAGCAAATATATGTGACCTTAATTTTATAATTTTATATTATAGGCTGTGAAATTTGGAGGCATGGAACAACCTATTTCGACAAGGAAATTCATTAGGAAACCAATGAACTAATGAAGGTCAGTTTAAGGCTCCTCTCCAATTATGATTTCTGGATCCACCACTTTGCATGAAGACTAGTTGTGATGTGATCCTTCGCATATGAACACTCTAATAACCAATTAACCTATCTTTATGTAGTTTATAATCATTAGTAATGTCTACTAACAAAAACATCTTTAATTGTTGGAAGAATAGTAAACCAGTTGCAACCTTGAATAGAAAGTACTCTGCAGCGACATGCCAAAATCCTATTACATTCACTTTAATCAAGTTCTGATTTTATATTTTAGTATACAGTTTATTCAAAGGAAATATTGACACTATTTTCTAGATACAATAAATTTCTCTTTGAAAACTTTGTTGCAAATTTAACATGTTTTCTACTTTGTCATCCTGAGATGCAAAGATGAGGCTTAATTGATTTCCTGTCTGTTATATTTATGGAGAGTTCAAACTAAATGATGCATGTAGTACTGTTTGTGATTAGAAGTAAGTAATAGAGTCCTTGGCACCAATTAACTTTCAGTAGGTAGGCCAGCAGAAAATAGATACCAGCTAGGGAAAAAAGGTTTGTTCTTGCTCATTCTAATTTGTGTTGCTATAGTGATACTGTAGCTGAAACACTTTTTTCTATAGCTAGTATGCATTATAAGTTTGTACTCAGAATAAAACATTTAAAAGTATGTATGTTTTCACCTGTAATATATTTTCTCTTACAATTACTATTAAAAATTTAACAGGAACATTTTGTTGGAAACAAGAGAGATAATGGTTATTTCTGTTTAATTTTGCTTATGAGTTGTGCATAGTTGTTTAAGCATTTAATTTATGTGAATGACCTACAAAAGGAAATAAGTTACCCTCTACTATGTGAATGACCTAGTCCAAGTGTCATTTCTTCAATGAGGTACTAATATGTTCGACTTCCTGTAGGTTTGAGCTTCACTGAAGCTGAGAGAAGATTGAAGGAAAATGGCCTGATATTCCTCTAGAATATACTTTTTCAAGTTGGTGGCATCTTCTATGGAGTGACTTTTTTCACCCTTTCAATATTATTTTGATTGTATTGTCAGCCCTCTCGTACTTAGCTAGTGACAGTCCCAATGGATGCATCATGCTCGTGTTGGTCTTCATAAGCGTCTCTCTCCGATTTTACTGGGTATATTTTTCCTTTAGTTATTCCAATCAGAATGATCCTGTACATATTCATTTCTCAGGCATTTATTTATTGTATTCTCCATCTAACAATCTTACTTAAAATACAAGACGACAAATGTAATTGGTTGTCAAAAAAACATTGACATTTAAACATCCAATGATGTTTGGACATGTATGTTTTTAGTAAGATTGTTAGTAAGATTTTAAGCAGATGTAGCATTACTCTATGCAAAGTAAGGATTTCAGAATGTTAGTAAAGGACAAAAAGATTAAAGAAATATTTAAAAGTTATTTTATGAATTTATTGAATGAAAAATATTTAGAAAACTTAACAAGAGAGGAATTTGGTAACCTTTATGGAGTTAGAGAATACAAGTTTGAAAAATCTAAAAATCCCCTAGATATTGATTTGTGATTATGTTTCAATTTTAACGAGTAAATAGCAATCCCAATCAAATAATCAAAGACAAATCGACACAACGATTTAACGTGGAAAAATCACAATTGGAGCGTCTCTAATTGTGATAAAAAAAATCACGAGCAAAAGTCACAAAACAATCCACTAAGAAGACATAAAGGAATTACACAAGTGTACTCTCAATTACGTAGCAAGCCCATGCCCAAATCGAACCGACCCCTATGTGCCTCTTCCAGCCCCGTCTTCACCTCGGAATTGTCTTGCCCAACGTTGAATCCACAACGCCGATGTCGAATCCACGACGATGAGCCACTCTGGAATCCACCAAAGCTTTAGACCCAAATTCTACGGAATCCACTGAAGAACAACTCTCTCTTTTGTATTGAACGAAACAAACAATCATTTGATGTATACTTTTCAAACTAGATTTAAACTCAAACAAACATCAAAGAAAAACTAGCAAAGAAGCTCTAGATATAAACCCTAATATCCAAGAAGAAGATCTGGAAGCCGTAACCCTAAAAACGGATGAAACCACATATTTATAGAAAACTGATTCGCGATCTTCACTCAGCTTAGGAATGGCCGCTCGAGCGTAGGAAAGTTCGCTTGAGCGTAAAATCCCAACTTCCAGTACTTTTGCAGATAGGTCAAACTTCTGGAACCAAGGATTCTCCGCTCGAGTGCACAAATGGCCGCTCGAGCGGACAAGCAACTTCAACTGCAATTTTGCTTCTGGCTTCGGGGCGTTGCCCCTCGACCCCGCCTAGGCGCTGCCCTCTCGACCCTCGTGAGCTAATCGGGCAGCTCGATCCCCAACATAGTCAACGAAGTGGGAAACATGAAAGAATAAACTTCTAAAACATCTCTGCAAGGCGCTATTCGGGTTGGATTCGCATCTAAAACTCATAGCCTCACTGAAATAAGAGATCGAATACAATTGCAACTGAAAGGAGTTTTGTCAAAGGGGATTGCCAAGAATAAAAACCTAACAATCTCCCCCTTTGGCAATGTCGTGATGAAACACATCTAGCAAATAAAATCCTAATCACCCCAACCCATTACAGCCAACAAAAACAAACTTCTTTCTCAAGGTCATGATCTGCAAAACAGCTATTAGTGCCACAATCTCCAAAACAACTATTAGTGCCATAAGAGTATATGAAAAAGCAATATACAAATGTCAAGATTATCTTGAGGCATGAGATGGAAATATAAATAGATATAAATTGGAGATTTTAAGAACATGTAGCATGAAAACATGAAAACTAAGACACATGGACCCGACACATGGCATGAATACATGAAATCCTAAGACACATGCACCCAACAACATTTCTCTCCCTTTTTGTCACGGATTGACAAAGAAAGCTCAAACAACGAAAGCAAGATAAAAAAAACCAGACAAGCAGGGACAAGATGATGGAAAAATTAATAACCTGCAAGAAGTAAGCAATAAACAACCAGTGGATAGCAATACACAAACCAACTAACGCCAAACTCCCTTACCAAACCAATCAAAAATGAACCAAACTCCCCCTCACTAAAAGCAATCACAAACATTGAAAACATTAAACAAGAAGAAAAAAAAAAAAACAAAACACAATTATTTAAAAACACAATGTGCACAACCTATAGAAGATTCCTCATGAAAAGAAGTGATACATTATGTGAAAAGCATAGATCCAATGATAAAAGTGTGTGTGTGACTCTTGGAGTTCGAAAAAACACAAGATTCAAATCCTAGTACTGATCTGATAGCTGGACCTTCGTCAAGAGAATCTAGGCACAACTAAGGAAATTCAAACCATCAGGAATCAAGGGGTATTTTGTGAGTAAAAGCGGAGGCTCCTCCTCAATCAATGAATCTTTTTTTTTTCTTTTGCACATATTTTTTCCTTTTCTTTCTTTTACACATTTTTTTTTCTTTTGCACACTCATTGGCAGCTGACACGCTCAAGAGTATGGAAACCGAACCAGAGAAGCATGGAGATAATAAGGATAGCCTGGTTGGTGACTCTGAAGTAGCCTTTTCCTCATGCCTTAACTGAAAAGAATTGAGGGGAAAGCCATGGAGATGCAAAAAGATGGAAGGTGGTTAAGAGACTCAACATCACCCATGATGCGCTGGTATAGGTCAATTCTTGTAGAAAAGCAAAAGACACATTACTAGAAGTCCATAGAGAAAATTGATCACAAAGGCAGAAGATTCCAATTTTTGCTAATCCAAGAGTGTGCACAGAATGAGACATACTAATCAAAGTACACGCACTCCAATATGAGCAATGACCACAGAAAGCACACACATATTAACATGTAATGGATATTCTCATCAATTCCAATATGTACCAAGGACTTCTCAAAAATTTCAAACTTGCAAAACCATGCTAAGAAAATCTTTTTGGATTTTTTTTTTCTAAAAACAAAGCAAGACAGAAAACGAACAGGTACACATTAAATGACTCAAAAAGAAAAAACACACAAAAACCCAAAAACTAAAACGAATAAACAAATTAACACAAGTCAAATTTTCTCACACAAACCGCTTTAGTATGAACAAAGGTGTGAGAATTGCAGTTCTTGGGTGGTGTCTTGACGTTGTGGTTCCTTCATCTTCATTGGGAACCCGTCTTGACTTGGTGTCCAACTTCCTATTCCTAGGTCTAGACAAACAAAGCCTCTGTCCATGTTTGGTCTCAAGAAAATCAAAATAACGAGGTCTAATATGATCCTTAATCCCATTACCACCAATGGAGTGGCTTCTACCACACGAGATATTGGAATTTCTTTCATCTCTATTAGACATTCTCCCATGTAACTCATAACAATGAGGGCGAATATGACCATAGATACCACAATAATGACAAATAAAAACAGGGTGTACCTTCTTTTCTTTGACCTTACCAACTCTAGGAAAATTGAGAAGTCTTTCATCTTGTTGAATCTTTTGCTCCCCCTGCCCTTGAGTCCTTGTATCATGAGATGTGGATGCACTCCGTTTTTGCTCTTTATTATCACCAAAGCCAATGACACTCTTGTCATAACACATTTGTTGAGACCCAATTATATTGTCCAAAGCCTTTGATCCTTTGTTCGAAAGACCAATGGTAGCCATAGCATACTTGAGCTCTTCCTCTTTCTTGATCATTAGTTCTTCCAAAGCAACTTGAGACATCTCGAGAGATTCAATCTTTTCTTTATACGTTGCATAGATTTGTTGTAGCTCATTCCTCTTTGTCTCACAAGTCAAGAGTTTTGCACAAAGAGCTTGTCGATCATTAGATATCTTGACAGCATCATTCCTAGCCTCAGAAATCTCCTCCTATAGTTTGACATTCTCACTTTGACATACTTTCAGTTTCATAGTAAGTTTGTCATTTAATTTGGATAAGTTAAGAGATTCCTTATACAACTTTTAATAAGCTTGCTGAAGCTCTTCATCATCACTCATTGAGGATTCATCATCAGTGTCATTCTCAGCAGGCCTCTTTGGATACTCTATTCGTCCTTCAGTTTCGGAAGCCACCATGAAAGGAAGGAATTTTTCATGCCCCTCTTCGCCTTGTGCTTCATTGTCACTTTCATCTTTATCAGACTCTGATTTATCATCCCAAGTGATAGCGAAGGCTTTCTTTTTCCTCAAACAAGTAGGGCATTCTTGAGCAAAGTGGCCAAATCCTTGGCATTCATAGCATTGGACTCTTTCAGAGTTCCCTTGTATTTTTCCTTTCTTCTTCTGGGTTATAGAATTAATTTTGAATTTATCTCTGCCTTTGAATTTATGAGTTGATTCCAAAATATTAGGATTCTTTTTCAGAAAAGACTTTTTAAATTGTTTTATAAAAGCATCCGTAATCTTGGAATCAATCTCACAATCCTCATCAGAATCCTTTCCAATTGTATAAGCACTATTAAAAGTAATATCATCTTTTTGTTTCATTTTGAAATTTCTATGTGCCTTATAAGTTTGAAGATTTTCAACCAAATGATCCTGCTTGAAGTTGTCAACATCTTGAGCTTCCTTAATCGCCGTAACTTTTGGTTGAAACCGATCGGGCAAGGATCTCAAAATTTTTCCCATAACCTTGGATTCCGATATTTTTTCACCTAAATTGAAGCTGGAATTTACAATGTCATTCAACTTCGCATAAAATTCATCAAAGGTCTCACTATTTTTCATTGAAAGGTTTTCGAAACTAGACGTGAGCCTTTGAAGTTTTGAGCGTTTAACAGAATGAGTGCCCTCATGAATGGTTTGTAAGATATCCCAAGCCTCTTTTGTGACTTCACAATTGCAAATACGACTAAACTCTTCAGGTGTGACAGCGTAAAAGAGAGAATTGATAGCTTTACTATTCCAGCTACTATTTTGGTAATCAATTGTGTGCCACTTATCAATTGGTTTGGGGAAAGTTACTCCATCAATTGTAATCGTCGGTTTGATCTACCCATACATAATAGATTGCCAAATTTTTTCATCAATAGATTTTAAAAATGATCTTAGCCAAGCTTTCCAAAATGAATAATTAGATCCGTCAAGTAGGGGTGATCGAACTATATAATTTCCCTCACGAATTGAATCCATTATCACAAATCAAACAAGATCTCACTCCAAAACTTTTTTTTTAAAAAAAATTAGAGCGACCTGCTTTGATACAAATTGAAAAATCTAGAAATCCCCTAGATATTGATTTGTGATTATGTATCAATTTTAACGAGTAAATAGTAATCCCAATCAAACAATCAAAGACAAATCGACACAACGATTTAAAGTGAAGAAACCACAATTAGTGCACCTCTAATTGTGATAAAAACCACGAGAAAAAGCCACAAAACAATCCACTAAGAAGACATAAAGCAATTACACAAGTGTACTCTCAATTACCTAGCGAGCCCATGACTGAATCGAACCGACCCCTATGTCTTCACCTCAGAATTTCCATGCCCAACATTGAATCTACAACGCCGATCTCGAATCCACGACGATGAGCCACTCCGGAATCCACCAAAGCTTTAGACCCAAATTCTACGGAATCTACCGAAGAACAACTCTGTCTTTTATATTTGTAGACATCCCATTTTTTACCGCCCTTAAGACTTGGGCACCACTTATTGTTTACTTGGTGATGAAAGTTGTGCAGTGCAAAGGTTTGGTTTCTTCAGTAAGAGGAGCTTCAACTCCCAACCTCACACCCCTTTTTGGACCAAAGCCTTTTGACCAAATTGTTTTTTAGACCTTAAAACCCTCTCTTTCAAAATATTTTTGAAAAATGATTCTACGATGTTCCGAGGCTCACATTTCGTTAAATGTTACGCTTTTCAGTAAATCGAGCAAGGACAAAGTGGAAATGAATGAAAAAGAGGTGAAGTCTTTGAAAAATCTTTCAAAACACCTTGTTTAGGGGTTTGGATTTGAAGAAAATTGGAAAGGAGGGAAGAAAACTAGTTTAGGAGAAGTTCGACATGAATTCGGGTAGGATCAAAACTGAGCAGTCTTCACTAAAAGAGGCGTATCTTCTTACATACTTGGAATTTTCATGTGAGGCTGCCACAATTGGAAATATGACTTCTAGGGCTTCAATTTATGCTCAAGAATGACCTACAAATGAGTCCAGATGAAGGAGATATTCCCATTTGAAGTTGGGCCCCAAAAGCAAATTTTTCTGGCCAACCAGAGGTGGAGGTTTCTAGCCATGGATGGGCTTTTCTGACCATGTGCCAGCCATGAATGACCTTTTCCGGCCACCTACCGTCCAAGAGTGACCCTTGCCGGCCATCAATGATGGCTTGCCGGCCATTGATGGAAAAAGTCAGATTTTTGCAGATATTTGTGTTCCAGCTGTCCCTTTTGGGATATTTTCGACCTGAAGCCTCAATTGTCTATATGTAGAGAGGCTTCTCTATTGTTTTAGGGGTTATAACAATTTAGGAAGAAGATTTTGGGAGCCTCTCTCTCTACAATTCTCTCTCTCTCTCTTGAACCTTTGTGCATAAGTGCATACAAGTGTAGATATACTTCTCCTTTGCCTATACATCCTTGACAAAAGTTGGTTATCATTGAGCTGAGGTTCTAGAAGGTCTTCTTGGAGCTCTTGAAGTTGATTTTGCTTGGTTTTGTTGCCTAAAATTGTGTTGTGCTTCAAGAGGTATAACTCTCTCCCTTTAAGCTTTTTTTTCATACTTGCTTTGCCATCTTTTTCCACCATTTCAAGGCTGGTTTTGGCATGTAAAAAGTTCTATTTTTCAGTCCTAAAAGTGGTGGTTTGAGCCTTTGTGATTTAGGGGGTCGTCCCCCCTTTTTGTTCTTTAGCTTGTTAAGCTTTTCGCACCATTTCTTATCACCTTCAAATCAAAATTTTTGGGTATTTTTACCATTGAAACTCAGAGGTTTTTTAGTGACAAAAACCATGTTTTGAGGTCCAAAATATGAGGGGTTGGCCTCCCCTCCTTGTGTCTTGTTTGCATAAGTAGATAGCCCAACATGTGAGCATAATTTTATACCATTTCGTGACTTGATCTCAGCATATTTTTGCTACTTTTTTGAGTTTTCTAGGCTCTATTTTGAGCTGGTTTGGCCACTTGAGGCTTGCTTTGTATGCTTGTAGTGCAATGGTGCTTAATAGTCTAGTTTGTGCTATGTGTTAGCCTTTCATTCTAGCCTTTTTAGCTTACTTCAAGCATGCTTTAGGACTTTTTTTAAACTGTTCTAGGACTGTTTTAAAGTGTTTGTCCCTTGTGAGCTTTGTAATGCATGGCTATAGTGTAATGGTCTTCACTAGCTCATTGTTTTAAGGCTTCAAACATGATTTGCATGAGTTGCTTGCATGTTGAAACATCATTTTGCATGTAATTTCAGTGTATATAGCTCTATCACACTCTCACTTATTTCGCTCTTTCATTGCTTTTGAGAGTTGTGTCTTGAGTCGTGCTTGCGAGCTAACAAATGAACATGTTTTTCTTGCCTTTTATGCTTTAATCTCAGCATGTTTTAGCTACTATTTTGGCATGTTTTAGCTCTGTTTTGAGCTGGTTTGGTCATTTCAGCTTGGTATTGCATGCCTCTAGTGCAGTGCTCTTCACTAGTTTGGTGTTTTTGGCTTTTGAACATGTGCATGTGTTGCTTGCATGATTTAGTGCCATTTTTCATGCCATTTCAACACTGAAATATCTGCAACCTCCCTCTATTCTTCACTTTTTTATTTTCTTTAAAAGTGGTCGTGAGCCCCTTATTGGCTTGAGTATGAACTTGAAGCTCTCATACCTAATGGTTTTAACCCTCTCTTGAGGGTTCCTCCTAACCAATAGCATGAGGCCTCTTTCATGCTCAAGGCACTTGTGGCTTAGGCCATCTTTCCAATTAGAGGACTTTCACATTGGACTTAATCGGTTAAAGGATTAATCGGTAATGTAAAATGAGTAAACAAGAATTGGACAAGTAAAACATGACCAAGACAAACATGTTGTGTTTGCATTGCATGTGTTCAATCGGATGTTATTTTGAACACAAGGAAGATTGGAGAATTTTATACTCAAAGTGATGAAATGAGTCAATCTCCTTTGTTTCCATTGCCTTTGATCATCCATGACAAGGTAGTGGTATTGAGTCTCGTTTTATGCATTTATTGAAATTGTACTCCTTGGATCTTTGGCTATCATGCATTGACAATGCTTGATTGGTGGTTTTGGATCCAAGAGTGCCACTCCTTTGATGTTTTGAGATGATAAGGGCACAGTACAAACATACCCTTGGAAAACCCTCAATTTTCCTCTGTTTGTGCTCTGTTGCAGTGTGGTGATCCAACACAGCAGTGGCCGGTAGTAGCTCACTGATGGCCGGCAGTGCTACATCTTTGGCTGGCAGTGCCTCTCTTTGGCCGGCAGATGGCCGACAGCAAGCACTCATGGCCGGCAGGCCACTGATGCAATCCTCAGCATTGTTTTAGGAAGGTGGAGCAGAAAGTTCTTGGAGTAAGTTCAACCCTGTAAATAGAGCCTCTCAAGAGCAAACCGGTGGGCTTTTCGGGGTGAAAACCGAATGCATGCGTCTTCCATGTTCTAAAGCAGAGCTGAGACAGTGTAGTTTAATGCTTAACATGTTTAGTGTACATTGGTTTTGTAATTTAATTAATTAGTTTGATAATTAGTTAAGTGTTTCAATAATTAAGTAACTTAGTTTAGCTATATCTTTATTTTGATAATTAGTCTAATTAGTTTAATTAGATTAGTTAGTTAGCATAGCTCAGTGTAGCTTAGCTTATTCATTCGGACCTTCCTTCGCGAGGGCGCAATGTTGTAATAAGTGTGCGTGCGTGTGTGCATGTCTTTCAATCCCACGTTTTTCTCCCTTTTATTTATCCGCTTTCGATGGTTAGATTAGAGTCATGTTTCGATTAGCATACCTTATGCTTTGCATGTTTACATCCATTCATTTGTCTTGGATGCATCAAGGCTCAGCGCATCATTCAAACTGCATTGTATTTTAATACTTATTTGAATACGTATTTCAAAGCATGTTATCAAATTGTTGCATTCATATGCCATCTTAGGTAGCCGAGCCTATTAGTTGCATTATTGCATGTGTTGCATTAGGCATCTTGTATAGTTAGAATCATGCATTGTTTCTAATTAGTTTTTGTGTTGGCTTGGAGTACACTGTAAGTTTTATGCTTTAGCATGCTTGCATGAGTGTGAGTGATGCCATGATAGGACGCTTGCCATGAGGCTATGTGCTTAAATGATTAACTGCATGAATGCCTGTGGGTGAAGGCTTGGTTGCTTGAATTGGAACGATTCAACGAATATGAGTTTTAAGCCCACTTTGCGAAATGGCAAATCCGCGTTTTAGCCCACTTGAGAGTGACATCTTCAAACCATTTTCAAAAGCAAACATGAGCTGTTTTGTTTCAATTCTCGCAATTTAGTTTATACTTGTACGTGTGCGTCACATAGTAAAGTTGGCTAATAACTGGATAAGAATACATGAGGTTTATAAAATAACATATCATGCTTAGTAGAGGCCGATCCTTTGATTGGGCAAGCGGGGGTGCTCATTTCATGACCTTCCCCTCTCGTACCTAAGTTTCCGAGCCAAGGCAACTTTGGTGATGACGAACACGTTGCCTTTGGCATGAGTCAGGGTTTCCTAAATTTTCTAAAAATAAAACATTTAGGTGACGACTCTATAATTTGGCAAAGCAGTCCAGTTTTGACATTATTTGATTTAAAATCTAAATTTCCAAAATGATTTGCCGGATTGGACTCTTTGGTGTTTATCAGTCTCACATTGCACTCTGTGAAATTAGATTCAGAACCGTGACAGGAGTCTGAACTGTAGGACCAAATCGAGCTCTCCGAAAAGGGGGCGCGAAGAAAGTCGAGTCTATAGTATTGAACGAAACAAACAATGCTTTGATGTATACTTTTCAAACTAGATTTAAACTCAAACAAACATCAAAGAAAAACTAGCAAAGAAGCTTCAGATATAAACCCTAATATCCAAGAAGAAGATCTGGAAGCCGTAACTTTAAAAATGGATGAAACCACATATTTATAGAAAACTGATCCGTGATCTCCGCTCGAGGGTAGGAATGGCTGCTCGAGCACAGGAAAGTTAGCTCGAGCGTAAAATCCCAACTTCCTGTACTTTTGCAGATAGGTTAACCTTCTGGAACCAAGGATTCTCCGCTCGAGTGCACAAATGGCCTCTCGAGCGGACAAGCAACTTCGACTGCAATTTTGCTTCTGGCTTCGGGGCCCTGCCTGGGCGCTGCCCCCTTGACCCTCGTGAGCTGACCAGGCAGCTCAATCCCCGACATAGTCAATGAAGTGGCAAACATGAAAGAATAAACTTCTAAAACATCTTTGCAAGGCGTAATTCGGGTTGGATTCGCATCTAAAACTCATAGCCTCACTGAAATAAGAGATCAAATACAATTACAACTGAAATGAGTTTTGTCAAACAAGATTGCCAAGAATAAAAGCCGAACAAAGTTCTATCGTCGAATAAGGGAGTTTGAGTTGGAATTTGCACTGAAAACGATAAATTATTTGAGGCATTAAGATCAGATTTTATCCTTACTGAAGCTTAGAAATATTAGGTAAATAAGGGGCAGTATGGTTAACAAACTTATTTAATAAGATTCTAATGATTAGGAAATTTGTTATCATGGATGAAGTATTTTAGTACCTATATATAAAAATAAAGAAGACATTCAAAATTACAACTGTAGAGCCATGAAGTTGATGGGTCATACAATGAAATTGTGAGTAAGAGAGCTTAAGAGTTACAATTACATTATCACAAAATTAGTTTGGATTTATGTCGAGTAGATCAACCATGGAAAAGATATATATACTAAAAAAATTATTAGAAAAGTACAAAGAGAATAAGAGGAATCTTTATATAGATTTTATAGAAGTACAAAAATATTTCAATATAGTGGTTAAAAATATAATATAGAAGGCATAAGAGAAAAATTGAGTGAGAAAAAAGTATAGTAAGGAGCATGTATGATGGGACTATGGCTACAATTAGATTCACTGCATGAGAAACTAGTTAATTTCCAATCACTGTAAGATTGTACCAAGGGTCACCATTAAGTCCTTACCTATTTGCCTTAGCTATGGATGAATTAACTAAACACATTAAATTGTGTATCCCATTCTTTCTCATTTAACAAAACACATCCCAACTATATAGATACACATGCACTGTCCTTTTTCTTTTTTTTTTTTCTTTTTTAACTCTTTCAATGGTTCAACCCATCCCATAAATGTAGGCATGATGATAGTTGAATTAATAAGATCAACTTTTGATTTCTTCAATATCAACAAACCACTGTGTCGTGTATGGAAAAAAAAAACATTCCCTGTCTTTTCATTTCCCAA
Source organism: Camellia sinensis (assembly GCF_055761805.1). Lineage (NCBI taxonomy): Eukaryota > Viridiplantae > Streptophyta > Magnoliopsida > Ericales > Theaceae > Camellia > Camellia sinensis. The sequence continues at coordinate 172,048,211 of NC_138962.1, read as the reverse complement.
GCCACCAGCCAAGAAAAGTATAGGCTTTCCATCTTCCAAGAATAAACTCTGTGCCAACTAATTTGCATGTCCAATATTCTAATGCCATCAGCTATATGTAATAATGGACCAACACAGATTAATACAAAAAAAATTTAAAAATATATATATATATATATATATATTTTATCACATAGATAGAAAAATCCTATAACAGATATACTTCATAATTGTTTCAAAAACAGTTGGGTAGTAGGTTCATATGTTCTTCTCTTATTTTCTCCCTGAAATAATGTTATATATACCAATTAGTGTACTAACTAGTATATCAATTGATTATATATCATAATTTAAAAAGTTTTTGGTATTTCCCTTTTGTCTATTTTGGTATGGTATGCGAACTACCTTTAATTCTTAGTGTCTCTAATCATTGAAAGTGACCCTTGCTTATATTTCAAATGCAAAATATGTTTTTGGAAGGTATGGACACTTTTCCTCTGAGAACTGGAGTTTTCTAAACCTTTACCTTCCCCTCTCTCTGTTTCCATCTCTCCATTTTTCTTCTCCTTTTTTTATTTGTGTTTTTCTTTTTCTAACATGTTTTGTAATTATGTGGCTAAGGGAAACTTGTCGAAGAGATCACTCCACAGTAATGCAGAGAAGTTTGAATTTCAGGCTGAGGTGTCTCGGCTTAAGGACATCATTATCAACTCACTTTACAACAATAAAGATATCTTCCTTAAGAAATATATTTGGCATGGTAGTAAATATATTTTTGTACAGAGAACATGTTTTGGTATGATTCTCTGTTTTGTATGAAATAATATTATTATTTTAGGTTGGAATATACTTAATTTGTATGAAATTTGACGTTAAAGGTTATTCCTTTTTGGATGGTTGGAAGTGAAATGGATGCAAATTACGAAATGATTAATAATATATGTATTGTTTTATTTATATGTATGATACAGGTTGCATGGAATACATACATGTTGTGGACAAATTAATTAAAAAATAAAATACAATCATGTTTTTGGTGACTAAACAATTAGTAGCCAAAAATCAAGTAAATATTTTTAGCAACTAAATAGTTAGTACCTAAAAATAAAAATAAAATGGAAAAAAACTTTTGGCTACTAAATATTTAGTAGATAAAATAAAAGCAGACTTTAGGCGATTAAGAATTTAGTAGTTAAAAAAAAAATGAAAAAAAATAAAAAAATAAAAAAGAAAAAAATAAAAACCCTTTGGCGACTAAAACTTTGGTTGCTGTAGATACTTCGAGTTTTAGCAACCAAATTTTTAGTAGCAGAAAATAAGATTTTTGGCGACTAAAAATATTAGTTTCCATTTATAGGACTTTTGGCGACTAAATGTTTTTTAATCGCCAATACCTTCCCCGACAACCTTCTTGCGACCAATCCGGCGACCAAAATATTTAGTCGGGCAAAATTTTCTGCGACCAAAATCATACTTTTGGGTGTCGTTTGGTAACACTTACGTTTTTAGTTTTCTGTTTATATTTATAAAAATTTTAAAAACTCAAATAAAAACTTGTTTGGTAAATTTTTGATTTATAAATCAGTGGTCTCAATTTATAAATTTGGCAAAAAAATGTAAACTCAAAAAATGTGTTTCCGTTTTGAGTTTTGAGTTTTTTTTTTTTTAACTACCCAACACTAACCACCACCCGCCACCACCGTCTTCCGCCACCACTACCCACCACCACCTGCCACCACCACTCACCACCCACCTGCCACCTCCACCCACCCCTCGCCACTACTACTACCACCACCACCACCACTACCACCACCACACACCCCTCGCCACTACTACTACCACCACCACCACCACTACCACCACCACCCACCTACTATCCACCCACCACTAACCACCACCCGCCACTACCATCCACCGCCCGCCACCACCACTCACCACCCACCTACCACCACCAGCCACCCACCACCACCTGTCACCTACCACCTACCCGTCACCACCACCCACAATCCACCACCACCACCACCACCCACCACTCACCTGCCACCACCACTCACCACCACCCACTCGCTGTCACCCACCACCTGCTACCGTCACCCACCCACCCACCCACTTCCGCCACCACCCGCCACCACCCGCCACCGTCACCCATCCACCCGCCACCGTCGCCCACCCACCCGCCACCACCCACCACCACCCGCCACCCATCTGCCACCACCACCTACCACCCGTCACCACCACCACCACCACCACCACCACCCACTCGTTACCACCTGCCACCACCACCCACCCGCTACCGTCACCCATCCACCCACCACCACCACCCACTCGATACCACCCACCACCCGCCACCCACCACCACCCGCTACCCACCACCCATCATCACCACTGTCCACCATCGTCTTCCGCCGCCACTTGTTACCACTTGCCATTTCTCACTCTTTGTTATATTTTTAAAATTTTTTAAACATTTTGTCAATTACCAAACGCGTTTGTAGTTTATGTTTTTCTAAAAATAAACAAAAACCAGTTTATAAAATTTTTATAAATATAAACTGAAAACGTAAACGTTACCAAACAGACCGGCGACTAAAAATTTAGTCGCCAAAAGTGAAATTTCTTGAAGTGTCTCTATGTCCACCACCATTATTATTGGCGCTATAAGCACCATTGTTGTCTCCACCATCACTAACTCATTATCACAATATAAAATTGAAAAATATAATTTAACAATAATAAATTTCAAACTTAGTATTATACGTATTAAACAACTTGTTTTAGCTCAACACTTTAATTTTTGTTAAACAATTTTTCAATTTAAAAATTTAACATTCAATTTTCAATTTTATCGAGCATCTCCATCATTTTAATACTAGTATGTGACTTGTGCTATAGGCATAGGATAAAATAGTATATTACTTATAAAAAATATTATGATAGTTATACTTAATATTATTGGATACTTAAGCCAAAGGTTCATTTCTAAAATTTTTGAAGCGATAGGCTCAAGTTCTATTCTTTTGGGGTCAAAAGAACAATTATAATTTGAAAGAGCATTTTGACATTACCTATTTGTCTATGTATCCATTATCTACCTATTTTTCTATGTCACCTATTTGTACTACATGTCATCCTAGTATTTGTATGTATACCTATAAATTCACCTAATCTAATTATATGTTCATTTCATTACCACCATCACCTGCCACCTTAGGCAACTTTTCTGACAAATTTTTCACTGGCAAGATAGTAGTGGTTTGGTGGCAGTCTAATAGTAGGAAACGCTTACTCCAACAGTACAATTGAAAAAAAAAAAAAAAAAAAACTTCAAAAAAATAATTTGTCCTTATTGTACATACAAATTTTGTATCATGTAATTAAGATAGGAAATAAATACATAAATAATCAATTTTATTAAGTTACATAAAATTGGTACAATTTTCTATAAATTACACCAATTCCAATGGTGATCTTTTGATTCAATCTCTTGATATGGTTGCAATCCAATGGCTATAGAAATTTTTGGTAAATTTCTTCAAGTCTTCACACAAAGAATCTTGAGGAGAGACTTGATCACGAGCTTTAACAACTTGATTTCAAACAAACAATGAATCAGACTTTCAGCAGGTTTGATGCTTGAACACGTAGGAGATGCGACATGTCGTCAATATGCTTGATAATCTTCAATGCCTCTTGAAAGATGCTTGAAACCTTGAGAACTTGCGAAGAATGCTTCAAAACTTCTATAAAGTCTTTAGTTTGAGGTCTTTTTTCCATGAATAAGAATCCATATTTATAGACTTTGATGGTAAGGTGTTAATTTTGAAAATCCCATAAATCAATATTTAATTTGATTGAAATTTTTAAAATGAGAAAAATTTCTCTTATTTTATAGAAATGATTTGATTTTAAATTTAAATTTAAATACTCCACCATTATCTCACTTATCAAAAGATTCTGACAAGTGTCATTGTTTCCTGCATCCTTAGGTTGACTCAACCAACCATTTGATTCAACCATCAAAACTTGTTGACCATAAAACGATTCTGATTTAGACCTGACTCATTTCTTGCATCTGGATTCAAGAGCCCGTGTATTTAACTATTGATTAGTTCATTTCCATCTTTTTGTTTGTTGAGTTTGGCTATTGGGAGTTTTGGTTGGGTTTGAAACAAGTTGGGAAGTTAGTTTTTTAAAGTGTTGTTGCCCAGAATTTTGCTTGTTCGCTCGAGCGACCATTCCCGCGCAAGAGCGGTCTTTTACAATCTGCAAAACTACTGAAAGTTTGGAATCCTCGCTTGAGCAACCATTCCTACGCTTGAGCAGTCTTTTGCAGGTCTGAACTTCTAGGAGGGGGTTATTGTGCACTCGAACGGTGCCACTTATTGTGTCTGTCGCTCGAGCGACCATTCTTGCGCTCAAGCGATCTGTGCGTATATCAGTCTGAGAGACAGCTTTTTTCAATAAAATTTTCATCTCTCTCTCTAAACATTTCAAAACCCTAGATATTCATTATCTCACTCTCTCTCTCAATTTCTTGAACTCTAGCTCTAAATGCTCTTAATCTGTGAGTTTCCTCACCCTATTCCTTTGGAGAAAAACATTGTGCACATCGAGAGCTTTATTTTAAATAGAGCATTTGGTGTTTCTGACTCTGTCAAGTTCTACCCACCTTTTCTTCGTGTCTTCAACTCTGAGGTATGGATTTCTTTAACTCTTTTATACAATTTTTAGCTTAGTTATTTGCTCTTTGAAAATGGCTATTTATTTTGGAATATTTGGTAAAACCTAGGGTTTGGTTTGAAAGCAAAAGAGGGGTTTTCCAAATTGATTCATGAAAATGGTTGTGGAAATATGGTTATGGATGAGTTATGTTGAAACGATGGAAATCTTTTCTTACAATTGATTTTTTTTGTAAGAAAGTGGGTTTTGCCCTAATTTCGGATATTTCGAATTGTGAAATGGAAAAATGGAAAATGATTATGGTTTTGTGAAATTGGAACAATGGTTACGTTGATGATGATGGTGGAGTTGAATATGTAGTATCACTCCCATTGAAATTGATAAAATTGTATTTTTTAATTGGAATTTATCTATTGAATAAAAATATCAGTTTTGAGCTATCGCTGGAGGATAGTATTGATTTTTGTAGACATTGCATGAGGATTAGGTTAAATTAAAACTAATTTCTCGTCTATTATGCATTGAGCATCATTACATATTAAACATTGTAAATGTACTGGTTTTGAGCCAAAAAAGAAAAAGAAAAAAGGGTGAATACCTTGGGTGAATCTGGTTAGGGAGTGTGGTTGTGGTTATAATGTTGGCTTGTGTGTTCTTGCTGAAAGTCCAGAAACCTACGTAGTTAGGTGTCGATCGTTCGGTTAGTACTGGTAAAATGGCTTTGGTAGTACTTTTATACCCTACAGGAAGACACGTACCTAGAGATTCACAGTATTTTATATCCACTGCCCTGTTTTCTATTTAAAAGGATTATTTTTCATGAATTGATATTTAATCTGGCATTGCATTATTTTGAGATGGAAAACGAGGAATGTTTGCAAATGGCATGCATGTGCATTCACCTTATAATTTTGTTAAGATTCATATGGCGTTAGAGTATCTCTACTAGGCTTTGGCTCACCATATCTGGAAAACAGCTTTCAGGTGCTGATGATATGCCTCTGCCAAGGACATAGCTTCGGAGGATTCGAAGCTTAAAGCTTATTTTTTGGTTTCTTGATGTAATTATTTTTGTTTAGGCCTCGAGCTTTATTTGTATTGAGTTTAAACTCATTTTGTTGTAACTAAGTATCGTATTGGGAAGTTGTAGCCACTAGGCCATTTCATTATTTGATTTTATTTCCCTTTTCACTCTTGTATCCACACCACATGCTATAGATTCAGAATCTAGGATTTGTCAATGCATATTGCATATGTCACCTTTTGTAATCACTAGAGAGTTAATGAATAGAAATTACGAGATTGTGATCTATTGTAACACTATTGTGAGACAAATTAATGTTAACTATTTGGGGGCGTTACAATTTGGTATAAGAGCTATCGGGTTTGAATACTTTGGGATTGTGAGAAGTGATTTTTATCACAATGAGTTCTCCTGTTAAATCATATTAGAAATAGACCTTGTGTGCTATGTAATAACATGCTTATGTGACTAAATGAGTATGGGATTTAATTTCTTATATATTGATTGGGTCAGCAAGTTTCTAGAAGTCATGTTACAGGAGCATTTGATCACTGCTATTTCTAACTGGAACTCTAGTAATGTCACGGGATGGTCACTATCTAGAAAAGAAGTTCGTTTGTGCTCATGTGAAGTGATTTCTATGTTGTTCACCACATTAGGACGTGAGTGAATTAGTTTCGGCACATTTATGAATGTGCTAATCTGTGGAGTTACCTTTATTAGGATGTTAGGACGTAGACGTAGTGGTGGTAGGCATGGTAGACCTAGGCAGCAGGAGGTGCTATTACCGGATAAAATTATGGTGCCAGAGAAAGGAGTTGGTCAGGCCAACGTAGTCAAACTAGCAAGTCAACAAGCCATGGGCGCTTTGGCCCAGGAAATGGTTGGTGCTTTGAGGAAATCCATGGACATTCTCAAGGCTGAAAATCAAGTCTAGGCCCATGTTACTGAGACAGGGCCCTCTTTTCTGAAGAGAGAGTTCTTCCGGTCGAATCCAGATGTGTTTTTGGAGGATCCAAAGGAGCCACTGAAGGTAGACGAATGGCTAGGGTAGATGATAAAGACATTCGAGATGCTGGGCATCGAAGATGATGGTTTGAGAGTGACCATGGCATCCTTCCAGCTGAAGGGAGATATGATGTCAATGGTGGAAGTATGCGCGTGGGCAGATTGGGGTGACTTAAGAGGCCTTTGTCAAAGCCTTTCAGGACAAGTTCTTGCCTCCCACTGCTAGGGAGAAGTTGAGAGATCAATTCTTGAAGCTCAAGTAACTGAACACGCATGTAGCTGAGTTTAAGACAGCTTTTACAAGCCTTTCTAGATTTGCACCGGATCTTGTAGCAATGGAGGAACGTTGTTGTGTTGAGTTTGAGAAAAGCCTGAGGACCAGGCTCCTTTTCAAGATGGTCGGGTCTATGATTAGGCATTGCGGTCATCTTGTAGAGACGGTGACTCACTTAGAGATTGTGATTCAGGTAGAGGAGAAGAGGATGAGGGATAGGCAGAGGAGTTAGGAGGCTCAGGGGAACACACGGGACAACAAATGGTATAGGGGTTCCACCCCACAACAGTCCCAGGCAGCACAATTCACATCCACTTTTCCTGTATCGAGTTTTGGTTCAGGGAGAGGTAGTTAAGGTGGGATCACTTGCTTTAAGTGTGGCCAGCTAGGCCACAAGTCTTCAGTTTGCGTATAGAGAGGAAAAAGGCAATAGTCTGCACTGTTGGCAGCTCATTCACTGAGTTAGAGTCAAGAGAGAGGGCAGTCGCCTACCTATTATCAGTGTAGGCAGTTGGGGCACTTAAGGAGATTTTTCCCTCAGTCAAGTGGCATATCGGGTGCGTCTGGCTTGAGGCAGACACAGAGCCATCAGCCTACCCAGTCAGCTCAGGCCTCGAGGGCTATATAGGGAGTCTTTTCGTCTCAGTCCATTTATCAGTCTATGCTCCGAGGGGAAAGCAAGTGGAGTAGAGACCTACCGGGCATGTGTATGCTATTACCACACTAGATTAGTTACCTGCACCCTCCGTTTTAAAAGGTAACTTTTTGTTGTTCAATTTGATTGCTAATGTGTTGATTGATACTGGTGCATCTTATTCCTTCATTTCATCTGCATTCGCATCAGTTTTAGGGTTAAAGATGGCTTAGTTAACGTCTTCGCTCAGGGTAGAGTCCCCAATTAGGGGTAAGGTTGACTTGGATTGAGGATGTCGTGATTGTGAAATAGAGGTTGCCAGATGCCGATTTCCTTTTGCATTTGTATTATTAGACATGTCGGGTTTCGATGTCATTTTAGGTATGGATTGGTTGTCTTCGTATCATGTTGTTATTGATTGTTACCATCAGAGAGTTATGGTATGCATCTCGAGTGGTGACTGTTTAATTTTCTAGGGGGAACGAACTGATAGAGTCTTATTGCCAGTTTATGACCCTTGTGATAGAGGCAAACTTAGTTGTCTTCTTGCAACTCTCTTAACTAGTGAGAATGATATGGTTCAAGTTGAATTACCGAGGGTAGTTTGTGAATATCCAGATGTGTTTCATGAGGATCTTACTAGTTTGCCACCTCACCGGAAGTTCGAGTTCTCTATTGATTTAGTGTCTGGCACGCAACCGACTTCCATGGCACTGTATAGATTTGCACCCGCCGAGTTATATGAGTTGAAGATTCAACTCGAAGGGCTATTAGATAAGGGCTTCATTCACCCTAGTATATCGCGTTGTGGAGCACCGGCTCTCTTTTCTAAGAAGGATAGCACTTTGCGACTTTGTATTGATTACCGGAAGCTAAATCGGATAACCATTAAGAACAAGTACCCACTATCTCGTATAGATGATTTGTTTGACCAGTTGAAGGGGTCTTATTGCTTTTCCAAGATTGACTTGAGATCGGGTTATCACCAATGGAGGGTGAAGAAGGGGGATATTCAGAAAATGGCATTCCATACGCAGTATGGCCGCTATGAGTTCTTAGTGACGCCTTTTGGGCTAACCAATGCACCAGCTTTGTTTATGGATTTGATGAATCGAATCTTCCATGAGTTTTTAGACCGTTTTGTGGTTGTCTTTGTTGACGACATCTTGATCTACTCACTCTCCAAGGAGAAACACGAAGAACACTTGCAAGTTATACTTGAGTTATTTAGAGCCCATCATTTGTATGCTAATTTCGGGAAGTGCGAGTTTTGGTTAAAAGGAGTTAATTTCTTAGGTCACGTGGTATCCAAGGAAGGAGTGACAATAGACTCTTCTAAGATAGAGGCAGTACAAGATTGGGAACAACCTAAGAATGCCTTAGAGATCTGGAGTGTCTTGGGCTTAGCCGGGTATTACCAACGTTTTTTGAAGGTCTTCTCTAAATTGGCCTCAACATTGACTAGTTTGATGAAGAAAGGGCTAAAATTTGTGTGGTGTAAGACTTGTGAAAATTCGTTCCAAGAGCTTATGGTTAGACTCACCACTATTCTAGTATTGATTATTTTGGAGAGGGGTTTGGGTTATTCAGTCTATTGTAACGCATCACAGGAAGGTTTAGGTTGCCTGTTTATACAAGAGGGGAAGGTGGCAGCATACAGTTTGTGGCAGTTGAAAATCCATGAGAAAAACTATCTAACTCACAACCTAGAACTAGCAGCTATGATTTTTGCCCTGAAAATATGGTGGCACTACTTATATGGTGAGAGATTTGAGGTGTTTTCAGATCACAAGAGTTTTAAGTATCTATTTTCACAGAAAGATTTGAATTTGAGATAGAGGAGGTGGATAGAGTTTATGGAGGATTATGATTTCGAGTTGCACTATCATCCCAGAAAGGCCAATGTAGTGGCCAACGCCTTAAGTAGGAAATCTATAAGCAATATAGCTAGTATTGCTATCCGGGAATGGAAAATGTTGGGTGCTATTGGAAAGTTTGACTTGCATCTTGGTGAGTCTGTTAGGTTGGTGGTTTTGTTCACTATAATTGCACAACCTACATTAGTGAGCCGAGTTATAGAAGCACAGTGGGGTGATCTTGAGGTAGAAGTTATCGGAGGGAAGATAGCTCGTGAAAAGGTGGACAATGGCTTGAACATGTATTCTGACTCGAGTGTGACGTATTTGGACTGTCTTTTCGTGCCAGAATCTTATAGGGAGGAGGTACTCCAAGAGTTTCAGCATTCACGCCTTGCGGTACCCACGGAAGGCACAAAGATGTACCATGACCTTAGCTGCTAGTTTTGGTGGAGGGGGATGAAGAGAGACATAGCCTTATTTGTTTTGAGGTGCCTTACTTATCAATAAGTGAAGGCCGAGCATCAGCGACCAGAGGGTTTGTTGCAACCCTTACCTATAGTCAGGCAGACATGAGAGCATGTCATGATGGATTTTGTTGTGGGTCTTCCGAGGACTCAATGGGGGTAATGATATCGTGTGGGTGATAGTTGATAGGTTAACTAAGTCAGCACACTTTGTACCTATGCGCACGAGTGACTCGGTAGATTATCTTGTCGATATTTATGTTAGAGACATAGTTCAACTTCATGGAGTCTCTATGACTATTATTTCAAATAGAGATCCACATTTCACGGCTCAGTGATGACAGAACCTACAAAATGCCTTGGGCACTAGATTAACGTGTAGCGTCGCCTATCATCCTCAGACTGATTAGTAGTCCGAGCGGACCATTCAGATCTTAGAGGATATGCTTCTAGCTTGTGTTCTTGATTTTAAGGGGCCGTGAGAAAGGCATTTACCTTTGGTGGAGTTTGCTTATAATAATAGCTTTCAGGCGAGTATTGGTATGGCTCCGTTTGAGGCCCTGTATGGCCGGCCATGTAGATCTCCAATGTGTTGGGTCAAGGTAGGTGACGCACCTATGTTAGGTCTTGAACTAGTCTGAGAAACTACTGAGAAAGATGCGCTTATCCGTAAGAGGTTGGCTTTGGCTTGAAGTCACCAGAAGAGCTATGATGACTGTAGAAGGAAGTCGTTGTCTTTTGAGATAGGAGATCATGTGTTCCTGAAGATATCACTGAGACGGGGTTTGATAAGGTTTAGGAAGAGCAGGAAGTTGTGTCCTAGATTTATTGGGCCTTTTAAGATTCTAGAACGGATCGGGGAGGTAACGGATCGGGGAGGTAACTTATCGTTTGGCCTTGCCGCCCCAACTGTCCGGGGTTCATGACATGTTTCGTATCTATATGCTCCAGAAGTACGAACCTAATCCTTGACACGTATTGGATTAGATCGAGTTAGAGTTAGATGAGGATGCCTCATATGAGGAGAGATGAGGATGCCTCATATGAGGAGAGACCAATACGGGTTTTAGACTCTCGAGACCAAGTCTTGTGAGATAAGACTATTTTTTTGGTTAAGGTATTGTGGAGACACTAAAGGGTTGAGAAAGTAACTTGGGAGCGTGAAGCAGAAGTCTGTGAGAAGTATTTGAACCTATTTATTGATATTTGAGATTTATGTTGGAAACTTGTTAAATGTAGTAATATATGAATATTGTATATGTTTTGGGGAAATTGGCCTGTGATAATTGGTGTTGAAAAAATTGGTGTTTCTTTGTTACAAATCTGGATGATATGAGTATTGTTTCACAATCTTTAAATGTCAGTTGATTTTAAATTTCGAGTGCGAAAGTCCTTAAGGGGGGAATTTATAACAATTCTGGTTTAGACCCGACCCATTTCTTACTTCCAGATCCAAAAACTCGTGTATTTGACTGTTGTTTAGCTCATTTCCATCTTGTTGTTTGCTGAGTTTGGCTATTGGGAGTTTTGGTTGTGTTTGAAATAGGTTGAAAAGTTAGTTTTTCAAAATGTTGTTACCCAAAATTTTGCTTGTTCGCTCAAGCGATTATTCTTGTGCTCAAGTGGTCTTTTACAGTCTGCAAAACTACTGGAAGTTTGGTATCTTCGCTTGAGCGGTCTTTTGCATGTCTAAACTACTGGGAGGGGGTCATTGTATGCTCGATTGGTGGTTTTGGTCGCTCGAGCGGTGTCACTTATTATGTCTGTCGCTCGAGCGATCATTCTTACACTCGAGCACTCTGTGCGCATATCAGTCCGAAAGACAGCCTTTTTAAGTCACTTTTTCATCTCTCTCTGTAAATATTTCAAAACCTTAGATCTTTACACACACACACATTCTCTCTCTCTCTCTCTCTCTCTCTCTCTCTCTCTCTCTCTCTCTCTCTCTCAATAGTTCTTGAATTCTAGCTCTAAATACTCTCAATCCGTGAGTTTCCACACTCTACTCCTTTGGAGAAAAACATTGAGTAGGTCGAGGGTTTCATTTTAATCAGAGGATATAGTGTTTTGACTCCGTCAAGTTCTACCCACCTTTTCTTTATGTCTTTTACTTCGAGGTAGGGATTTTTTGACTCTTTTATACAATTTGTAGCTTAGTTTTTTGCCTTTTGAAAATGGCTATTTATTTGGGAATATTTGGTAAAGCTTAGGGTTTGGTTTGAAAGAAAAAGTGGGTTTTCCAAATTGATTTTTGAAAATGGTTGTGAGAATATGGTTATGGATGAGTTGTGTTGAAATGATGCTAATCTTTTCTTAAAATTGATATATATATATATATATATATATATATTTTGGTAAGAAAATGGGGGGTTTTGCCCTAATTTCGGATATTCGGAATTGTGAAAGGGAAAAAATGGAAAATGATTATTGTTTTGTGAAATTGGAACAATGGTTACATTGATGATGATGGTGGAGTTGGATATGTAGTATCACTCCTATTGAAATTGATGAAACTGTATCTTTTAATTGGAATTTATCAATTGAATAGGAATATCTATTTTGGGCTATCGGTGAAAGATAGTCTTGATTGTTGTAGACATTGCATGAGGATTAGGTTAAATTGAAACTAATTTCTCATCCATTGTGCATTAAGCATCATTACACATTGAACATCGTAAATGTATTGGTTTTGAGAAAAATGGGTGAATATCTTGGTGAATCTGACTAGGGGGTGTGGTTGTGGTTTTGATGTTGGGCTATGTGTCCTTGGTGAAAGTCCAGAAACCTACGCAGTTAGGTGCCGATCCTTCTGATTAATATCGGTAAAATGGCTTTGGTAGTGCTTGTATAGCCTACTGGTACACATACCTAGAGATTCGTAGTATTTTGTATCTACTACCCTGTTTTCTATTTAAAATGATTATTTTTCATGAATCAATATTTAATCTAGCATTGCATTGTTTTGAGATAGAAAACGAGGAATGTTTGACAAATGGCATGCATGTGCATTTACCTTATAATTTTGCTAAAATTCATATGTTATGTTAGAGTATATCTACTGTGCTTTGACTCACCCTATGTGGAAAATAATTTTCATTTGCTGATAATATGCCTCCGCTAAGGACATAGTTTGGGAGGACTCAGAGCTTAAGGCTTCCTTTTTGGTTTCTTGATGTAATCATTTTTGTTTAAGCCTTGGGCTTTATTTGTATTGAGTTTAAACTTATTTTGTTGTAACCAAGTATCATCCTAGGAAGTTGTACCCACTAGGGCATTTCATTATTTGATTTTATTTCCCTTTTTACTCTCGTATCCTTGCCATATGTTATAGATTCAGAATTTAGAATTCGTAAGTATATATTGCATATGTCACCTTTTATAATCATGAGAGAGTTAATGAATAGAAATTATGAGATTGTGATCTATTGTAACATTGTTGTGAGTCGAATTAATATTAATTATTATGGGGCGTAGCTCTAGGTATGACCCATAATTTAAATGAGTTGAATTCTAATATTTTAGTATGAGTTTGAAAATTCTGTCCATTTTGATTTTGACCAATTAAAAAAAATTGACTTGTCATAAATAATTCTCACCAAATAATTTCATTAAATATGTCTTCTTCACGAGAAAGATCAAATCTTAAACCAAATAACATACAGATTTTTCACCAATTATTTCTAATTTTTATCATATTTTCCTTCGTAAATAAAAATTTATTATATATATATTTGTTATACGATAGGTTGTTAGGAGTTAGTGAGTTGGATTACAACAAATCACCTGTCACACGAACAGTTACATGGAATATTAAGCCAACTATCTTGTCTCTAATTTATATTTAAGAGTCGTATAAAATTAGGAAAAAGTAAGAGTTTAATTGACAAATAATTTAATACCTTTTCTGATTTTGTAATGCTTATAAATTTATTTATTTATTTTTTATTTTTTTGTAGATTCCACTAAAAACAAATTTAGTAGTATTTTTTTAAATCAAAAATCAAAAATCAAAATCAATATATATGTTTTAAAAAAAAAAATTAAAAGTTGTAATAGTAAATAGATTTGATAATATTGTAATTATGTAATATTTTAAAAAATGACATCTAATAGGTGTTATTTATTTATTTATTTATTTATTTAAAATCAAAAGTAATAAATTTTCCATGAATTGAGTAAGATTTAAAAAGAGCTTAGCCATTGTATTTTATTTTTTTAATTCAAAGTCAAACAAATTTTACTAATATAATTTGGATAAATCTACAACTAATGAGGAGGTTCGTCACTAGGTATTCATTTTAATTTTGTAAAAGTTAAAATAAACAAATTTAGCTTTTGGATTTTTCAAATTTAGCCAATAATTTTGACATAGTTATATCCAGATAGAATTTTTTAAAAGTTAGGTAATAGTTGTTATTTTAAATCTAAAAATTAACAAAGTTAATTGTTAGCCGAAACGCATTTTTTATAAAATCTGCAAATTAACTAAATTTGTACACTCAAAGCAACATGTTGTAGATTCGTTTTAAATTTTTATTTAGTTTTTGTTTTCTTTTGGTTGTAATATTTTCATAATTTTTTTTTGTTAAATTTGATTGTGTATATTTTTACAAACATTGTCATGTTCTACAAGTCAAACAAAGGTAAAAATAAAAAAATAAAAAATAAATAAAGTTAGAAACTGAAAATACAGAAAACATTGCAATTAGATAGCAATAAATGAAACTTATTTCAAGCCTTCAGATGTGGAGAGCAGCATTTACAGAGTTAGTAGCAACTACGTTCTTCGTGTTCACCCTAACCATCACCATCATCCATGTTTGGACTCAAATGGACCTAACCCAAAACTCATAGTCCCCATCGCCGTCATCTTTATCGACTTCTTCTTCCTGATGATGGTCATGGTCCCTCTCTCTAGAGGCTACATGAGCCTGGTCTTCACCTTCCTTGCCACCTTCAAGGGTGTCATAACCTTTCATGCCGGTCTTCCGGGGATTTTTTCCATTTCGGAGAACGACTACTACACTCTATGTTTGAGCTAGGGTAGATGGATGAGACTATGGATTAGTAGTTATTTGGGTTGCAAAGCGAAGTCAACAACGCGCCCCCACTAGCTTGAATCGACATGTTGA
Source organism: Camellia sinensis (assembly GCF_055761805.1). Taxonomy (NCBI): domain Eukaryota; kingdom Viridiplantae; phylum Streptophyta; class Magnoliopsida; order Ericales; family Theaceae; genus Camellia; species Camellia sinensis. The sequence continues at coordinate 172,033,157 of NC_138962.1, read as the reverse complement.
AGTTGACCACCATCGTCGCCAACGACCTTAACCCGCAGTAGTAATAGACGAAATAGAAGCAAATTGAGCCTCTAAGATCATCCGAGAAGCCTGAGCTTGGAGTGAACTGTCTTGAGGTATGTAAGGAACAACTTTCATCAAGAAAAGCTTGAAGAATGTGTTTCTTCAGAGGTCAATGGGCTTGGTCCCTCCTAAAACATATCTCCACTGGACTAGGTTGGATACTTGCTCTTAGTTGGGCCCAACTACCCAACAATACTATGCCAGCTTGGGCTAGGTAAACAAATACTATTGCGCTCTCTAATAACAACCCAGTGGGAGTAGATTAAGAAAGACATGGGCCCAATCCAAGTTGGGTTAGATTCACCGCCGGAGGTGGCATACTATGGGCTAGGGCCGAACTAGGGAGACAAGAAATCTGGTTTAAATAAAAAAAGAGTATGTAATATTTTGCCTCCATCATCGAAGACTAAGGCCAAATCAAATTGAAAGCTAAAGGACCTTTGTCACCGAATCCCATCCTCATCTTTGAAAATTGCCCCTCTTGGTCAATGGGGAGCCACCTACCAACTGAAGCACCATTAGCACACAATAATTCTGACCATTGACTGAACTAGTCATCCATTGAAGTGCTATAATATTGATCAATTCACCAGTCCAAACAGAAAGTAGAGGATTGCAAGGAATCCTACTACGAACAATCTCCACTGTATAGTCAATTTCCACCTAATCGTCATGATCTGATACTGATGATCCCATCGATGTAGTTGCCCCTAATGTAAACAATTGTTCATGCTCATGTTCTAACGTATGGTCCCAATAATGTTCATACACATCGAGAAATTCATCAAAGTTGACCTGCTAGGGCACCGTCTCTAGTTCATCCACATTCATGAACATTTCACTATCAACAAGATGATCAATAACACTTTCAAAGGCCCAAGCAGAGGTGAAGTGTGTTACTTCTCATGGTGCACATAGGCACATATATGGGAGGTATACGTTAGGCTTCAATTATGGTTGATCACCACTGTATCTCGACTTTTCGTGCTCCTTTCAAAAAATGATAAGTCTTACAATTCGGACTTTCGTGGTTCTGAATCTGATTTCACAAGTGCAATGTGAAATAGATAAACACCAAAGAGTCCAAATCCGACAAATCTTTTGAAAAATCGATTTTAAAGCAAAAATGCAAAAAATAGATTGTTTTGCCAGATATAGAGTCGCCACCTAAATATTTTTGAGAAATTTAAGAAACCCATAACTCGTACCAAAGGCCATGTGTCCGTCATCACCAAAATTGTCTCGGCTCGAAAACTTAGACACGAGAGAGGAATGTTATGAATTGAGCACCCTCGCTCGCTCAAACAAAAATCGGTCTCTACTAATCATGATGCGATTATTATTTACATTATATGCTCTCGTTACGATTTATTAGACTAACTTACTATGTGATGCGCACACAAGTATAGACTATTTGCCAAAATTGGAACATTTGATTTCATGTTTGTTTTTGAAAAGAATTTGTGAATGTGCCACTTGAGAAAGTGGGCTCAAATGTACATTAATCAAACTATCCTAATTCAATCAACTAGCCTTCATCCACAGATATTCAAACAGTTTATCACTTAAGCATTTAGCCTCATGGAAAGCATGCTAGACATGGCAACAATCACACTCATGGAAGATGATAAAACACAAAAAATGCTCACTTCGTACTCCAAGGCAAGCCAACTGAAATGACAAGGCCTGAAAAGGTGCCTTCGAAATGCAATCCTCGAAATGCTAAAGTTGAAACAAACTCAGATGCTCCAATTTTCCATCTTTTCTTTTGCTTTGCAGTCCGGAACCTATGTAGCTTCAAATAGGTACTTGTTCTATTACTCTCTCTTTTGATCAGGGTTGGACCCTGCAGTTTATGAAAGAAAGAATCATGTTTTGCACATCATTGTGGGAATGGCACGGCATTCTGAGCACAAAATGATTTATTTTTGCAATTGAAACCAATAATGAGTTCTTCACCGGGTATTGAGCCTACGACTGACCACAGTACACCATGACTCAACAAAGGAAAAACAAAGTAAAACAATCTAAACACGTCTATTTATACTCACAAAGACTCAAAACAAGAATCGAAACAAACAAAAACAACAAACACAATAATTGGATGTTTACCACTAGTGGGAGAACTCTCAGTTCACGAGAAGCCCACTGCTTCTCCAGGTATTGTTTCCCACCCTTTCTTATTTGTGATTCTCATATCACTTTGGCACTCAATCTCAATTTTCTCTGAAAAACACTTTCCATACTTTTTTTCTCACGCACATCTCTCTATTCTTTAATCTCTCTCATCTTTTTTTTTTAAGCTTTCCCAGGTGTGGTTGATGGATAAGATGGAAGTTGTGGACCTTATGAGGGGGGGTCGAATATCCTGCTTCATTTCTAGTTCGTACTTCGCACTTGGCTTGATACCTCGCTGCTTAGAGGATGAGAGAGCTTTCGACCCTTGCTACTAGCTCCAAATATGCCCTTTCTGGCGAGTGCATTGATAATGGGGAAAAGACAGAAAACCTGACTCGACTGTGCCCCTAGTTCATCATTTTGACAAATTTTTTTTTTTTGTTTTTGGCTTTCTGCTGAAATAATTTTGACCAATATAAGAGTTAGATTAACATGCTTGTTCGACTTTCTGCTTTGAAATCATGTAAGTCAAGTCGTGAGCACTGAAGATTTCCTTTTTTGGATTCAAGAAATGGTCCAGATTTGGAAAAATGAAATAATTTTCGAGAAAAGTAGTCAGCTTTACTAAAAATCCTCAAAAATGGGTTTTGCAAATGGCCACTGCTCAACCGGTGTGGATTTAACTCCTGAGATGCACAACCTCTGATTTGAACTTGATTTGTCTTGCAGCTGAATCTTTTAACAGAATATGACACCCGATTTTGAATGAAGATGAGCCAGTTGGACATGGATAGGATAGCTAAGTTGAACAAGGATAAGCCAATCAACATGGATGGGACAAGCAGGTTGAAAATGGTTGAGGCCAAACTTCAGGATGAATTTGCCAACGTATCCCAAAGATGGGAATCAAGTCATACGTAGTTCTGGGTTAAGGTGCACTCGGGTATTAACACTCTCTTTTTGTGCTCTAATTTTTTCCAAAGCCACCCTTTCAGGTTTTCAACCTTGTGAGTTCTATTTTTTTTTCTTTTCATTTTTCTTTCTTCTTCTTTTTCTTTGCTTTTTTCTTTGTTTCCATTTTTTTCTTCTTTTTTCATTCTTTTTTTTTTTCTTTTTTTTTTGCTCTAACTTTTGCTTGGGTTGCCTTTTCGGGTTTTCGCCCCAGCGAGCCTCTCAAGGATAGAAAAGTTTAACTTGACTATGTTGTCGGTCATAGGATCTGTAAGCCATTTTAATCCAAGAGAATGGCTGTTGTTCCTGAATAAATAATTTTGAAGATGTAAGAGCCCATCCAATTGGGGTCTGAATTTGCCCCTAGTGTTGTGAATAGGAACTCAATTATCCTTCAACAATAAATTTTCTTCTCTCCAGATTCTGGGATTTGGATTTCTTGTCGATTTCCATTGGTTTGAGAAATGACCCATTTTTGAATCTTCGATCACATCTGACATTTCTTGCCCCTAATTCAAGGGTTACTTCTCATCCAGCTCATCAAGCTTCCTTTGGTCACATACGACCTTATTGCCCCTAGTTCAAGGGTTGCTTCCAATCAGACCATGCAAGTCTCATATTGTGATTGAACGTTGAACATTCTTAATTATAGTTCAAGGCTTGAAAGAAAAGGGGTTGAGTCTCGAGGTCGAGAGTGATCCTATGTTGTACAATCTCAAGATCAATTCTAGGCATGTCTTCATGGAACCACGCAAAACAATTTTTGAAATCTTTTAGTAAAGTGACTAGTCGCTCGTGCTCTTCTGAAGACAATGTAGAACCAATCTGGATTAAGCCAGAATCCTTTTCTTTACTCACATTAACAGACATGACCTCATTCATTAAGGACCTAGCATGCCTCTCTTCCTCTCAGTAGATCAAATTTTGCAAATGCTGAAGAATTCCCCTCTCTTTGTTTTCATCGTAGTGTAGAAAAGTTTTGAAAGACTATGGTCAATACAATGATTTAAAGGCACATAAAAGTAGGTGAAAATCATTGTTGTTTCATCCAGAACTTCTGGCTCAACTGGCTCAATGGAAGAAACAAAAAAACAAAAAAAAAAAAAAAAGAAAAAGAAAAAAGAAATGAAAAGACAAATAGGGAAGTGATGTCCGAGTTAATACCCCTGAAATGACCAACCTCCGACACAACAAGACTAACTCAATAGCACATAACAAGACTGACTCAATACCCAAGTCTGAAAGTAAAATAAATAGCATTTTCAAAGTGCTAAAAAGTGCGTGCCATCCACCACATCTGGAGTAAAATGAGTGCCAACAGCAAGTGGTTCATCCCCGATCAAATAGTCACATTATCCCCCAAGTTCATTAATCCAGTGCCGATAGACTTTCTAGGACCTGGTGGAGTAATGACCTTATTGTCAATCAGATCTTGAACTTCGTGGCGAAGACGAAAACAACCGTCAGTGTCATGACCGAATTATTGATGGAATGCACAGTACTTGGCAGCTTTATACCTGGTTGGAAGGGGATTAGGGAGAGGCTGAGGGTCAAAGGGTTTGAGATAGCCTTGTCCTTTGGAGAGCTTTGGACAAGGTCATGTAAAGGGGACCGAAGGTGCGGTTACCAGTCCTGATAGGATTAACAGAGGGGTCAGCAGGTGTTGACTGGGTTTGATCTTTTACGGGTGTAGGATTGGAGCTAAAAGGGGTGGTTTTGGCACGACAGCCCTTTTCATGGTTTATCCCTGGATTAAAAATGCCCCCAACCTAAACGACAAAAATGTCATCCACAGTCTTTGCAACAACTACAAGCACTTGCTGTTTCTTCAGCCCTTTGAACCTCAAAGCCTCAATAGCCCATTGAAGCTGTTCATAAGGATCAATACTTGCCCTCGCCTTGTTCTTACGACTTGTTTTAGCTTTGCCAAGGGATTGGGTGACTATATTGAAGCGAGGCCCAATTGTTGTTGACATGTCACCCAAACTTGAAACGGCTTAAGGTTGGCCCTTTTCAATTGCAGCTCGCCCCAAGATTGGGAAGCCTTTTGGCTTGAAATTTCTGGCATGTGATATGGTTGATAAAGGAGCCAAAATCCCAAAGGCTAAATCTGCCACTGTTCTCTACAAATCTTCAATCATGCTCATTAGCTCAGAAGTAGTGGGATCATGAATATGAGATGATTGGGATTCAAGTGCATCCATCATACACAAGTGTGTGCTTTCGGGAATGAACACCTCAGGCTTGGGTAAATGGGCTGGGGTGATATATATGCTGGGGTTGTAGGTGAAGATAATAGGTTAGTGGTGGCTTGAGGTCTTTTTGATGGAGCTATGATCTCTTCGTCAATAAGATCCTGAATGTTATGACGGAGGCGGATGTAACAATTTGTATCATGACCGTGTTGTTGATGATAAGCACAGTATTTAGTGGGGTCATATCTTGGTAGAAGAGGATTTAGGAGGGGTCGGGGTTCTAGGAGCTCTAGGTACCCTTTTTCTAGTAGCGTTTTCAAGGCTTGAGAGAGACTCATGTAAAGAGGATGGAAATTTCGGGCTTGGGGCCGAGTTGAAGTGGTTGGTTTTTGGCTATTGATTTGAGTGGTGACAATGTTTACCTCTGAGCATTTCATAGTTGTGCTACCACTGGTAGTAGCATTGGAACTGCAAACAACATTCTTCTTCAAAGGCTCATTATCTTCCACAATGATCCCTTGTCTGATGGCATCCTCGATTTGAGCCCCCATTTCATGAAGCTCTATAAAGGTAAATAAAGGTAGAACAATCATCTTCTATAGTAACTTGCCATGCCGATTCCGAACAACAATTCTTATCTGATCCTTCTCAGAAGGTCTAGTGGTCATCATCGAGACTTTGACCCTCCATCTAGTCACAAGCTCAGAGAAACCCTCATTCGGCTCTTGACGGGTTGCCTTGAGATCACGAGTTGTGACCTCAATCTATGTGTTGTAAGAGTAGTGAGCAATGGAGGCTTCAGCCATCTCCTCTAAATTTTGTTTGACAAAATCTTCCAACTTAGCAAACCAAATAGCCGATATACCCGACATGGTGTGACCAAAGAGAGACAACTTATGTGGTCTAGTTAAGCCCATCGGCCACAAGATATTAGAAAACAATCGCAAGTGGAGCATCGGATCCTCAAAGCCATCTGTGGACGTCCCCGAACGCCCCGGGAGGATGAGTCCCGTTCTGTTCATTTGGGCTTACTACAGTTCGGACTCTCAAATTGTCACGGTTCTAAATTTGAACCAAAGAGTCCAAATTTGGCAAATCGTTTTGAAAAAACAGATTTTTGTAAAGATGTAATGACCCCAAAAGTCATCCTTATTTAATTAGGGGTTAATGTGTTTTAATTCCACTACATCTATCGGAATTAAAGAATTATCTGCTGAGTTATGGCGACCTTTATTGTATTGGCTTGAATTTTTTTTTCCCTCCGCTCGAGCGTGGGCTCATTTTTGACATTCTTAATAGTGTATTTGGAATGTTCTTACCTTATTTTGGGGTACTGTTTGAGGTGGTGGTATGATGGTAAAGTAAGATTGGACCAACGAATATAATTCGGATAGTTAATCTATGATCAGTCGTCATTCATTTGTCCTTTTCTTTTTTCACACTTCGAATTTGGATGTGAGGTTAGAACCATTGGAAAGCTTATCTCCGGGGCTTCAATTTGACCACAAGAATGACCTAAAACGGAGTCCGGATGAGAGAGTTATACCCATTTGAAGTTTTCACATCTGTGTTGGAAGCAGATCCGCACGTGTGGGGAATAGCGGCGCACGTGCGGGACTGTGCGGGACAGCAGCTCAAAAACGTGATTTTTGGACCATTTCTTACATTTTCTTTTCCCCTCTTATTTTCCCCTCCTCCATGTCCGAAACCCTAGCTCCCCAAACCTTGATTTCCTCTACTTTGATCAACAATCCACCATGGTTCTTGCATCAAGGATGGAGAACAAGAAAGGATCAACATTTTTAACCGATTGGAACTTGGATTTGCGTAGGATTCTCATCAAAGCTTCGTCCCTTTGCTTGTGTCTTGAGGTAGGGTCCTAGTTCTCCTTCGTGCTTTCATTGATAGATAGATTTGTGATCCTTTGGAGTATATAAATGTAAAACCCATATTTGTTTTTGAACATCTAGTGTAGTGTTTATTATGAGAATTGGGGGTTTAGAATTGGAGATGTTGCAAGTTAAATTGGTGGGTTAAAATGAGGGATGGTGAATCCTAGATGTATAATTATTGGGAAAATTGGAATAAAAAGTAATGGGTTAATAAGTTTGAATTTTTCTTGAAATTTCAATATTTTCTTGAAACCCTAGGTTGACTAATGATGATAGCCAATGAATTGGCCCAAATTGAAAGTAGAGAAACGAAATTGAGGTATTGAATTATATGTGTTCAAGTTTAATTGGAATTTGGAAATGTCTGAAAATTATGTTTAAAATTTGCGAATGAACTATGTTATGAACATTGTAATTCATGCTGTAATGTGAAGAGAAAATTGGGGAAATAATCTATTAATGATATAGACGATATGAACTCGGTTTTGGAATGTTGAAATGGAATTCAAGGATTTATTTTGAATTATGTTAAATTACAAATGGTGTTGATGAACTAAGTGATATTGACTTTGTTGGATTATGTTGTGTTGACTCATAGTGAATTGAATGGTGTTGTACTATGATGAATTATGTTTGAATTACGTGAATTGTGTAGGGTCAGCTACAGGGGCGGATCAAGCACCTGAACACTGTGAGTAGTAGTACAGAAATGTACATCTTATTTATCGTTGATAATTATTGTCACTAACACTCTGTTCTTTGTAAGTGTTATCAACGTTTATGACAAGTGGAAATCAATATGAATTTTTATGAATATGGAAAGATTTGCGTACGTCGGTATGACCTTAGAACCCTTTTGTTCTGTTAATAACAAGCATTAAACCTCTGTTATTTATCAATGTATTATGTACTTCTTAAGAATAAATGGAGCTTCTGTTCATCCATGAATAATGATACCTGTATGAGTCCAAGATTATTTTGTTGTGTTACGTATGGACTCGAGGTCGTTTAGAATCTACGATATGAAAACAAAGGTTTAACATCATTATGTAACCCACGTTAGAATGTAAACTGTTCTATCCTTGCTAAGCATGCTCTATGTTCTGATATGTTACGTTTTGACTTAATGAACAGTTGACCATAAATGTAAAGTATTCATGACATCCGTAACACACGGCCCTTACCCGGGGGTAATAATACCGTGGTTTAAGTAATTAAGTTACAAGTTTATGTACGCTACAAGTTTAAGTATGTTACAGATTTAAGCATGTTACAAGTATAGGTATGTTACAAGTTTACGTATGTTCTAAGTTTAAGTATGGTACAAGTTCAAGTATGTCATAAGTTTACGTATGGTACAAGTTCATGTATGTTACAAATTCAAGTATGTTACGAATATGACTTTTGATTTCTGCTTATGATTTAAGTATAAAAAAAAATATGTATGATTTGATTCCGTTTATAATATGACATGATATGTACGGTTTGGTCTGGAAAACCTATTAATTTCTGGTATGGAGCAAAGTGCTATACGGAACTAAGTGCTGCAGTTCGAGTTACCTCTAGAATCTGTATGAGCCACCTCTTGAGTCCATACATATGTGAAAATTATGAGGCTAAAAGCCATTCCATGAAAGTTATGACGCTTATGGCCATCTATATAAGTTGTTATGAAATGAAACAAAGTGCTACATGGAACTAAGTGCTACAATGTGAGTCACCTCTAGAATCCGTGTGAGACACCTCTTGGGTTCATACATGCATGTTTCAAGGGCTTAATGCCAAACTATGTTCAAGGGCTTTCATGCCACATGCTTCAAAGGCTTTCATGCCACATGCTTCAAGGGCTTTCGTGCCATATGTTTCAAGGGCGTTAATGCCACATGCTTCAAGGGCCTTATGCCACCATGTTTCAAGGGCTTATAACCACCATGTTTATGTTGCAAGATTGAACCTAAGGCCGTTATATACTTAGCACAGAATCAGACTAACTATGTGAACTTTACATCTTTATATGCATTGCTATGTGTTATGTTTCAAGTTAAGCATCGTTTTATTTATGTATTACTATTCACTGAGCCTGGCTCACTCTCTGTTATGTCTGTTTCTGTAGGTCACCAATCAGGTGGTTAGTCCTAGCCATGACGCCGCTTTCTTTTGTCAACCTTCATGTGTCAAGGCACTATACACAACCATTGATTTTGTTAAACTGATAAGATGTTGGCTTGCTTTTTGAATGTCTATCTAAGATTGATGTATATAGCTTTCATGTTTTTGTATATGCCCAATGATAGGGCTGAGTCTGTATATATGTATGTATATAACCAATGTTCAGGTGTATCTTTTAGATTTTATTTGTCTGTTAAAAGTTTGTGATCCTGGCATGATAGTAGTAGCTCGATGGAGTTTGTTTCCATTGTCAAATTTTGATATTTAGTGCTTCCGTTCAGGCCCCATATATATATATAACAGGTTAAGTGTCCGTTTCTGAAGTGGTCATGCCCAAACTTCTAGGGGCGGGTTTGGGGTGTGACAAAAGAAGTGCCAAACATGGACGGCTTTGCCAGATACAGAGTCGCCACCTAAATATTTTTTATGGGAGAAATTTAGGAAACCCTAACTCGTTTGCCTAAGGCCATGTGTCCATCATCACCAAAGTTGCCTTGGCTCGGGAACTTGGGTACGATTGGGGAAGGTCAGCTATGAGCACCCCCGCTCGCCCAATCCGAAGATCAACCTCTAATAACCATGATATCTAGTTTTGAAAACATTATGCGTTCTTATTCCGGTTATTAGCCTAGATTTACTATGTGATGCGCGCAGCAAAACAAGTATAGATTGGGTCGCCTGAATTGGAATAAAATGTTTCATGTTTGTTTTGAAAACTGTTTGCTACCCGTAAGTAGGCTTAAAATGCAGATTTTGCCACCTTCAGGTGGGCTTAGAAAACATGATTTTGCCACTGTGTAGTGGGCTTAAAACTCACAGTCGATACATTATTCCATTTTAGATAAGCCAACCTTCACCCACAAGCATTCAGGTAGATATATCACATAAGCATATAGCCTCATGGTAAGCATGCTGTCATGTTAACATTCACACTCATGGGAGATGCTAAAGCATAAATACTTACATCGTACTCCGTGCCAAAACAATGAACTCGTTAGTAATCATGCATGATCCTAGTTCAATGTTAACAAATGGCTAATGCATCGCATACTGAATGCCATTAGAACAGGCTTGGCTAATCTAAGGATGACATGTGAAATGCGACAACTCGATGCACGTATTCAAGTTTGGAATTAAAATACTATGCGGTTAGCATGATACGCCGAGCCCGGTGCATGCAAGACTGATGAATGATGCACGCATGCATAGCATAAGGTATGCTAAATTAAATATACCCTAATACTAACCATCAAAGCAGGTAAGTAAAAGGGAGAAAGAAGTGGGGGTTGGAAGACATGCACACATGCACCCACACTTATTACAAATTCGCCCTCGCTCGGAGGGACCAAAAGAATAATACAATTTTATTAACCTACAAGCTAATTAAATAATTTACAGACCACCTAATTAATTAACAAATCAATTAAATTAAGGAAAGCATTAAAAGGCCTCGGGAAGAGGGATGCACACGTGCTCGGATTGGCTTCGCCTTGAAATCCAATGCCATGCACAAGTTGTCTCTGTTTTCCCTGCTCTACTCCTCTGAAAATTGCAAAAGTCCCAGGGAGCACTTTATGAACACTGGGGAATGCTACCGGCCATGAGGAATCATCACCGGCCATGGCAGGGTGGTCATCGCCCATCCATGGAGCTATCGGCCATCCATCATTGGTCGATCGGCACTGTATGTGGTCGACCGGCCAAAGCTTCTTGCAGAAACCTGTTTTGACAGCAGCAGAGGACAAAACTTGGCATGGCAATGCATTTCAAGCAATGTTTGCACCAACCACACTCCTTATCATGTTCATGACTCAAAGGAGTTTGGTACTCGACCCTCGGACCACCAATCGCGCATTTCAATGCGTAATGGCCAAAGAGGCCGAGTTGTGCATTTTGATTTCAAATGCAATGCAAACCAAATAAATACATAAAGCCCAACCTCTATCATACTGAATTCAAGAGGTGAAGCATGCATGCTCAACGCGATGTAACCTAGGCATGGAGACTAAACATGCAACATGAGCATGTGGGCAAGTATACAAGCTAGCGAACATGCATAGTATAATCTTAACCATGCAAGCATGCAAGATGCAACATGGACAACATGTTAAGTACAATGCATGCCAAATGCATTACAACCTAAGCATGCAAATGTGTCATGTAATAAGCATGGAACAAGGCCAAACATGCAACAACACATAAGGCAAGCATGCAACACATGCGAAGGATGGTCTTAAACTAATTTAGGCAGCCCTCAAACAAGCCCAAAACAGTGGCCAATGCTAAGGAAATGGGGCCAAATGCACATACAAGCATGCATGCATACAAGGTCCAACACTTAAGCATATAGAGACAACTTTTAAGCACACTTAAAAGAGGAACATCATGGGCACATGGCATGCATATTAAGCTCTGAAAAACACATGAGGATGGTGCCAAACCAACCTAAACCAAGCAATCAAAGCATGCTAACAAGCCCAAAGCTTGAGACCAACCAAAGGGCTCAAACCATGGCCATGCCAACCAAGCCTCAAAGGGCCAAAGGGGACTCCAAACAGCCCCAATGCAGGTCTAAACAAGACCAAAGACACACCTAGATGGCATCTAAATGGTCTAAACATGCAAGCATACAAAAGGGTCCAAACATGGGGCGCAAGAAAACAACCTTTTAACACATTAAAGGAGCATCAAATGTAAGCATACAATCACACCAGTAGGACTGAAATGGCATGGCAAGTGGTCCCAAACCACTGAAACAAAGCAAGGATGGCATGCTAGAGGGGTCAATGCTCAAGGCATACAAGAAGGATTACATGGTGGCTATACAAAGCGAAGCATGGATGATCCGAATGACTAAAAATAGACCTCAAGCACACTAAAACAAGCATAAAAGCTTCACAAAGCTAGGCCAAAACACATGAGCATGGTAGTCTAAATGCTATGTATATGTTAAGGCAAATCATGGCATTACAAGACATGTATGCAGGACAAGCATGGTGTGTCTAAACCAAGTAAAAACAGTGCTATATCATGACATAATAAGCACAAATAACACTTAAGACATGGCCACCATGCACTTAAAAATAGTGCTCACACATGAGGCTAAAATGGCACATATTGAAGACAACAAGGAGAGGGGGGTGGCCCTCTCCTTCTTAGGACCTTAAGACACCATCCTCACCACTGAAATCCCTCAAGATTTCAGTGGTGAGGAGGCCCAAACAAGGTGGTCCCGGAGCTCATCAAAATAGCACAAAAATAGGGCCTAACAAGGCCTAAGAGGGGTCAAACAACCCCAAAGCTCAGAGCAACCTTAAACAACTATTTTAACCAAGTAAAAACAAGACTTTTATATGTTATACACTAAGCTTGAAACAGTAAGCAAGGTAGGCAAAAAGACTATGCAAAAATGGAGTAAAAAGGGCAAAAATCTTACCCTTGAAGACCTTCTTCGCAAGGATCACTCCAGTAGCTTTCTTAGCTCCAAAATAGCTCAAGAACTTCATGGATAGCCCCCTAATGCCTCAGCAATCAAGGTAAGGTGTAATGGTAGGTGTCCTAGTGCAAAACTAAAGACAAACACACACTTAGAGCAAAAGAGAGGGAGAAATAGAGATAGAATAGGTACACTATGCTAACCCTAGAACCAGAGCTCTCTGGAACTTTTTTGTAACCCTAGAGGTGGGGGGAGAAGCCTCCTCTTTATAGAGTTTCACTCTTGCAAAGCTTACAAAACAAGCTAAGCAAGAGTGAAATCCCTCCATACCCGTGTATGGAGGGGGTGCAAAGTGTATGCCAGCTAGCACAGCTGGCATAAAAATATTTGCAAAAGCAAATGCACAGTGATCGGCCAGCCAAAAATGCCAAATTGGCCAAATACATGGTCGATCGACCACAAAGAGTGCCGACCCACCAAACATATGGCCGATGGCAACAAAACACTGGCCGGTGGCCTCAAGCCATGGCCGGTGATGAGTGGGGATGGCCCACAAGCTATTCCCTACCCTCCAAAGCAAAAACACAAGTGTTTGGTGCGAAACCAAACACAAAACGGTCGAGTCGAGAGATCCTGAGGCAAGGCGCATGGCCGAGACCGCCGGGAACTCAAGACAAACACAAACGTGGGTGATCACCGAGTGTTCAAATGGTGATGTCCAAGTCTTAAGGACGGTCAAAAATTGGGTGTCTACACTGTCAAAACGATCAATGTACGGCATCTTAAACCGATCCGACAATGTAACTGCAAAATCAGTGTATCCATCCTCTATGTCGGGGATGGAGTTAACCCGTTGTGCTCTTTTGAAAAACTTCTCTAATTTGTCGACTTTGAGCGCAATTGGATCGACTTTGAATTCAAATGATGCCTCGATCTGATAAATCTGTGCTTTGAAAGCTTGTGCTGGGATTGGCTCTGTTGGATTACCCTATCTTTCTTGGACATTAGCAGTATTAGTCGTGGCACTGGGCACATGGATAGTTGTGGTGGGTACATGTGAAGCAAAGGCCGTTGTTAGTTGCGGTTGTTGCCGTTGTAGCCTGGTTATAACCTCAACCTGACGGGCTGTAACCTCAGCTTGGTGGACTGCGTCATGTTGTAGTGTCTCGATTGTCTGTTGCAAACGATGTATTAGTTTCTCTATATTGGTTAGGGGATACTGTGCCATTGGAATAGTTGACTGGTCTTATGCTGGACTGGACATAGGTGAGCCGAAGGGTGACTGTTGTAGGAATTGGACTGGTGAATTCTGTCTAATCCTCAATGTAACCGGCGGCAGTGAAGCAAACACTAGTTGCCCCTGAACTAGGTCCCCGACCTTACAAAGTTTATCGACACGAGTCCAGAGTACTCGTGGGATATCGGATCCTTTTGAAGCTATGTGTAGACACCTCATTTTTGACCAACCTTAAGGCTCAGACGTCATCGTTTGTGCACCCGATGATTGTGCATGTTTGTGCTCGTTTTGAGTGCTTGAAGGTCTCGGCCGAGCGCCTTGTCCGTGAGCCTCTAAACTCTTTGTGTTTTGGCCTTGTTTTTTGGGCCAAACCTTGGTGCCCCTTTGCCTGGAGGGAGGGAGGGAAGGCCATGTTGGCCACTTTTTCCTCTTGTCGGCCACCTTGGGTGGCCGGTCGGCTAGAGGAGGTGGCCGGTCAACTGCCTAGAGTGGCTGACGGCTATTTTTCTCCTTTTTCAGATATTTTGTGTGCCAACTGTGCCAGCTGTTGATCACTGAAGCCATCCTCCATACACGTGTATGGAGGGAAGGAAACAAGCCTTAGGCTTGTGTTTCTATATAATGGCGGGTCTCTCCCCCATTTAAGGGGTTCAGAATTTTGAAGAGCAAAATTTCCCCTCTTTGTCTCTCTCTCTCTCTCTCTCTCTCTCCCTATTTTAGCCTTGAAAGTGAGTTTTCTCTACATTTTTGCATACAACCTCTTGACCAAATACCTTCATCTTGGAGCTGAGGTCTTTGGAGGTCTTATTTGAGGTCCAAAGCTTGGTTTTAGCTCAAAATTCTTGCTCTTTTGTTGCTTTGCTTCAAGGGTAAGAACTTGTCCCTTTTAAGCTTTGTTTTGGTTAAGTGCTTGGCCATCTTTTTACACTATTTTGAGGCTGGTTCTAACTTCTAAAAACTCAGTCTTTTAAGGTTCTAAAATAATGGTTTGAGTCTTGTTTGGTTAGGGGGGGTGGTTCCCCCTCCTTTGCTCTTTGGCTTGTAAAGCTTTTTTAGCCTTCTTTCAAAGCTTTTGAAACCCCATTTTCTTGGACTTTTATCCACTGAATTCTAGAGGAATTTCAGTGGTAGAAATTTGATTTTGAGGACCAAAATAGGAGGGGGTGGTCCTCCCTCCTCATATCTTGTTTGCATGTGTAGATGGCTTAGTATTTGAGCATGTTTTTTTCCCTTTTTGTAGCTTAGTTCAAGCATGTTTTTGGCTTTATTTTAACATGTTATAACTTTGTTTTTGGCTGGTTGGAGCACCTCTTGTTTGCTTCTTACACTTGTAGTGTAATTTTGCTCACTAGCCTAGCATGCCTAATGAGTTAACCTATCATTCTAGCTGGTGTTAGCTCACCTCCAGCACATTTTTGCTACTGCTTTAGCATGCTTTAGCTCTGTTTTAGGTGGTCTTGGTCTTATGTGCTTTGCTTTGTATAGCTATAGTGTAAATGGCCTTTACTAGCTTCGAATTTTAGAGCCTCTAGCATGCTTTACTTGTGATGTTTGCATGATATAGCATCATTTTGCATGTGATTTCAGAGTGTATATTACTGTCACACCCTCACATATCCCACTCTTTCATTGCTTTTGAGAGTTGTGCTTTGTGTCTTGTTTGTGAGCCAACATGCGAGCATATTTTTCTTGCCTGTTGTGCCTAAGTTTCAGCATGTTTAGGTCACTGATTTGGCAAGATTAAGCTCTGTTTTGAGCTGGTTTGATCACATGAGCTTTGCTTTATATGCTTGTGGTGCAATTGTGCTAAATTACCTAGCATGTACTATTGTTTTGGCCTCTTAATATAGCTATTCTTAGCTTATTTCAAGCATGTTTTAAAACTCTATTTAGGGTGTTTTAGGACTGTTTTGGACTTTTGGTCCCTTTTGAGCATTGTATTGCATGCCACTAGTGTTGTGTCCTTCACTAGCTTCAATGCTTTTGGCCTTTAACATGTTGTGTATGTGTTGTTTGCATGTTGTTGTATTGTTTTTCATGCCACTTTAGCACTGAAATATCTGCCATCTCCATCATTTCTTCACTTTTGATTGGTTTTGAGGGTTTGTAGGCCTTAAGGTTGTGTTTAAGCATGAGTTAGAGTTTGTGCTCAAATGGATTTAACCTTCTTTTAAGGGTTCCTCCTAGTCAAAGGCATGATCTCTTTCATGTTTTAAATCATCCTTTGGTTGACCCCTCTCCCATTAGAGGACAATCATTTTGAACCAAATCAATTAAAGGATGGCTTGGTAATGCTAAAATGTGTAAACAAGAAATGGACCAAGTAAAACATGTGCAAGATAAGCATTTGTGTTGCATTGCATGTGTTTGGATCGCACGTTAATCCAAATACAAGAAATGTGGGATGTTTCATACTCGAAGTGATGAAACGTGTCACATTTCTTGGTCGCCAACACCCTTGATCATGCATGATGGGGTGGAGGCTCTTTGTGTATTGTTTGTGCATTTACTAAGCTTGTACAAGCTTGGTTTTTGGGCCATCATGCATTGAGATGCTTGATTGGTGGCTTGAGAGCCAAGTGCCACACTCTTTTGAGCTTGAGACATGATGAGGGGAGTGGCAGTACACACATTTCCCTACAAATACATTGACTTAGCTCTGTTGTTCTCTGTTGCAGCAAAACCAGCATTTTGGGAAATGAGGTAGCCGACTGGCCAGTGGCTGTAGCCGACCGGCCAGTTGAAGTGGCCGGCAACCACTTTTGCTGGCCGACCGGTCACCAGTCCATTTTGGTGCAAAAATGTTCCTGTTTTGAGGCAAAGGCAGTCTGAAAGTTGGTATAATGTTCAGAAAACTAAGGCGAGTGCAAACAGAGACAACCGACGGCAAGGCGATGGATTTCCTGGATGACACCAACCGAGCATGCATGTTTCCCTCTCTCGCGAGGCCATTTCACTGCTTATGATTAGTTTGTGTAATTAATCATTCAATTTGTTTTGTAATATTTTAATTAGCTTAGCATAGCTATTTATTCAATTGTGTTGTAATAATTAATTAGCTAGCATAGTTAATTAGTTGGTTTGTAATAATTAGCTTAGCTTATTTATTCGGACCCTCCTTCGCGAGGGCACAATGTTGTAATAAGTGTGCGTGTGTGTGTGCATGTCTTCCAACCCCACGTCTTTTTCTCTTTTATTTAACCATTTTTGATGGTTAGTTTAGGGGCATATCTCGATTAGCATACCTTATACTTGCATGCGTGTATCATTCATTTGTCGCATCATTCAAATTGCATTGTATTTCAATACCTATTTGAATACGTGTTTCAAACCATGTCATCAAGTTGCTTCGTATGCCATGATTAGATAGCCGAGCCTATTTAATTGCATTATTATATGTGTTGCATTAGGCATCTTAAACATACTTAGGATCATGCATTGTTTCGAACTAGTTTTTTTGTTTTGGCTCGGAGTATGCTGTAAGTTTTACGCTTCAACATACTTGCATGAGTGTGAGTGTTGTCATGATAGCATGCTTGCCATGAGGTTATGTGCTTAAGTGATTAACTGCATGAATGCCTGTGGGTGAAGGCTTTGTTGCTTGAATTGGGACAATTTGATGATTGTGAGTTTTAATGCCCACTTTGCGATGTGGCAAATCATGTTTTAAAGCCCACCTGAGGGTGGCAAATCCGCGCTTTAGCCCACTTGCGAGTGGCACTTTCAAACCATTTTTTTAAAAAAAAATTGAGTTGTTTTGTTCCAATTGTGGTGATTGAGTCTATACTTGTATGCCGTGCGTATCACATAGTAAAGTTAAATTAATAACCAGATAAGCACACATGTGTTTATCAAACCACATATCATGTCAGTAGAGGCCGATCTTTGATCGGGTGAGTGGGGGTGCTCATTTCAGGACCTTCCCCTCTCGTACCCAAGTTCCCGAGCCGTGGCAACTTTGGTGATGACGGACATGTGGACTTTGGCACGAGTCAGGGTTTCTTAAATTTTTCAAAACAAAATATTTAGGTGGCGACTCTGTAATTTGGCAAAACAGTGTAGTTTTGGTATTATTTGATTCAAAATCTGATTTTCCAAAATGATTTGCTGGATTGGACTCTTTGGTGTTTATCAGTCTCACATTGCACTTTGTGAGATTAGATTCAGAACCGTGACAAGAGTCCGAACTGTAATAGACCAATTCGCGCCTCTCCGAAAGGGGGGACGCGCGAAGAAAGTCGAGTCTACAGTTTTTGGGGACTCTGCTGGGGACTTAGAGAACTTGACTCAAAACTCATGATATGTTGTTTTATCTGCATTTATGTGTTTCTTTGCATTGCATTTGCATTGGTTCGCCTATGTCACAGTTTTGCCATCTGCTATTCCTGAATAGTTTGCCGAAGGCTTGCTTGGAAAAGCATGCCATAAGACTGGCCGGTTGCAGGCTCTGCCACGATGGGAACACAAACCTTGGATCTGGATAACCGATGTACCGTTTGATCCTCCTTTCACTTCTCAGTGTTAGGAGTGAGAGGTATATTAGGTGGTCTTGCTGAGGCACCCTTTTTGACCATTTGACCTAGTTGCATATCGGAAGCCATAGAGACCATTCCAAACTAGGACAGGTTGCTCACCCGAATGCAGGATTGTATGAAACCACATGCGTGCGTAGTGAAACCCTAGTTCCTGATAAAATAGGACAGGGAAACCCTACCCCACCATAGAGGTGTTTTGGCTCTCACTTGCTTGATATGTACTGTTAGGGTGTGTCTCTACAGGAATGTATGTATGAGTTGCAAGTCTGGGTATCAGTCTGAGGATATCAGTGTCTGAGGGTATCAGTTTTGAGGCAGAAAATTTGGGGGGCATAAATCAGTGTTTGAGTACAGATTATCCAGCTTATGAGTTCAACTGTGTGTTGTCTTTATCTAAACCGAGGTGCTGTGCGTTTTTCTGATTTTTTTTTTCTTTTTCTTTATTTTCTGTTTTGTAAGGTAGTATTTTCATCATTGCTTCCGACGAGGCAGTTACCCCCCAAGCACTTTGGACCAGAGTAAGAAGACTTTATCGGTCTGGGGATCTTGTGAGAGGACAGCCAATGTTCGTTTCCCTTCCCCCGGTTACAAGACGGAGAAGAGTTCGGCATAATTCACCAGTTCGTCAGTCACCTGTGGTCAGTGAAAACCAATTTTTTGCTTCCACATCAGAGTGTACACCCGGTCAGATAGATCAGTATTTCTCAGTCAGTATGGAAGAAATGATGCGTCAACTCTAGCAGACTATCGAGGCCATGCAGCGGGATGCTACTCGCCAAGCGGAGGTCATCGCTCGACAAACAGAGGTGGTAGCCTAGCAAGCTGAGGTAATTGCTAGGCTTTAACAGCAACAACATCAACAACCACAAACAGTAGCATCTGCTTCGTACGCACCTCCACTTAGGATTCCAATACTCGGGGATACAACAACTGTCCAGGAAAATACGAACAACCCAACAGGGCCAATCCCTCCTCAGACATCTAAAGCGTCAGCTTACCCAAGGGACACGCCGTTCAAATTTGAGGTCGATCCAACCGCTTTGAAAGTGAGCAAGCTTGAGAAGTTGTTCAAGCCAGCTCAGGGGGTTAACTTGATCCCGGACATAGAGGACGGCTACACAGATTCAACGGTGACATTGCCGGATAGATTTAAAATGCCTCACATAGACCACTTTGGCGGTTAGGGTGATCCTATGGTCCATTTAAGGCTGTTTTTAGATATTCTGTGCCCGATGGGCTTGACTAGAATACAGAAGCTATCCCTTTTCGATCGGACCCTGTCGGGTATTATGGCCATCTAGTACGCCAAATTGGAGTATTTAGTGAAGAGGAATTGGGAAGAGATGGTCGAGGCCTTCATTGTCCAATATTCATACAATACTCAAATCGAGGTCACAACTCGTGATCTCGAGGCAACTAGGCAAGAGCCAAAGGAGGGCTTCTTTGACTTTGTTACCCGGTGGAGGGCTAAGGCCTCCATGATGACCACCAGGCCAGCTGAGAAAGACCAAATAAGGATGGTCGTGCGGAATCTGCAACCAAAGATGCTGTAAAAAATGATTCTCTTACCCCTCCCTACCTTTGTTGATCTTCATGAGAGTGGGGTACAGATAGAAGACGCTATGAAACAGGGTCTGATTGACCAAGAGAAAGAGCAGCCCAAGAGGGCGTTTACCAGCGGTTTGAATGCAGCTTCAAGTAGCAGTGCAGCCGCAAGAACTTCTGACGTTGGCATGGTCGCCACCATGCCAAAAACAGCTATACCCTTTACCGCACATCTAGAGCAACCCCACCACCTGCAAAGTACCCACCTAGAGGCCAGAGGACATTCACCTTACTTTATATGTCTCTGTCTGTGACCTTGAGGGTCCTGATTAGAAAAGGGCATCTGAAGCCCCTGGAACCCTGTCCATTGCCAAATCCCCTCCCTCCTACACATAACCCAGCCAAGTATTGTGCCTTCCATCAACAGCATGAGCATGACACCGACCAGTGCTTCAGATTACGTCATGAGATTCAAGATCTCATTGACAGCAAGGTGATTGCACCTCTTGAGAAGCCAAATGTCACCACAAACCCTCTCCCACCGCATAACAACCCCCCTCCTTCACCCAGGAAAATAAAGCTGATCCAAACAATGGCCATCCCGTACGTCCCCAACATATACATCACTCTCTCTCATTTGCCTAAGCTGACGTTGTTCATCCCAGAGAGCACATACTTGTGCATGACGAGCACGTCATTAACCCTACCCAAGCCAGTGGTGGTGACTATCGAAGACAAAGCTTGGGTGACCTTAGAGGAGAATGGGAACGTTGGTTTAGAACCTGAGGGATCTGAGAGCTTAACTGAGGAAGCATACAACCCGCGCAGTTATATTGTGTCAACAGATCAGGCCAAGCCAATGATAGAGTTACCAACTAGGGCAGAGGTCAATGTGGTTCAGGAGGATGGGCCAAGCCAGGGGCTGGATGATTTAGCAGAGCTTGAGGAGGATATCGCTAATCTGCAGTTCTTTGACGAACAGGACCTAGGGGGTGCGAGCATCAACTGGTTCGGCCAGCCACACCCCAAACTCGCCCCTAAAAGTTTGGGCATGACCAATTCAGAAACGGACATAAAATTCAATATGTATAACATATGGGGCCTGAACGGAAGCAATTAACGACCTGAAATAACATCTATTGAGCTAACACCTATATGCTAGGATCGCAAATGTACCATCAAACAATTCCAACATATGATAAACAGACACAAACAGATATTCATATATACATATATAAATATATATACAGATCTAGCCCCGCACGTGGGGGTGTAGCAAAAATATTGGTAGGGAAAGTTATACATGCTTAATCACATTAGACAAAAGACTGGCGACCAAAGCTAAGGGTTGTGAAAGGAACTCCACAGAACGCATAGACTTCACCAACTGCTTGGACACAGTGAAGTTGTCAAAAGAAAGCAACCAAAGCTGAGCTAAGACTGACCTCCGGGTTGGTTACCTACAGAGACAGACATAATATAGAGTGAGAAAGGCTCAGTGAATAATAGTACCTAAAGAATTCAATGAGTAAACTTGAATTGTAATATTTATAACATATATAAGTGCAGAGGCCATATGATTAATCTTATCCTGTAAACATTTTCAGAATGGCCTTGGGCCTAATTTTTATATAGAGAGGCTTCAAGCCCAGTATCATGCAGAACGACCTCAAGCCCAACATATCTTACAGATCGGCCTCGGGCCCAGATATCAACAGATTGGCCTCAGGCCCATATATCAACAGATGTCTGAACATGAACGGGTAAGTGATACATCAACATGTATGCCACTTCCCTCGGCCACAGGCCATAACATATATTTAATCCAAGTCATAACACGGTCGGTGAGTCATTGACATGTCCTCACCTCCCTCTTCTTCAGAGTTGTCCACACTCGGTGGCTTATAACTGAACGGCCTCGGGCCCATCATTAGCAAAACATAATGATTCCAGATACACAAAGATATCTTTGTTCCATAATGCACATATGTTCCATTTGTTCATCATGAATCAATATAGTTAACTTGTAGATAACAGAATGTTAATATTAACTATTAATGGTAAGCAAAACGTACTACTACAGTACTATTACTTACAGTGCTGTGGCGGAGCGATAGTCCCTTCTGGTATGGGACCTATACACACATGCAGTTCAGAAATGAGTCTATCTTCCTTCTTTAATCATTATCTGATTCGTTCGACATACATTTAATTATATGCATTTTAAAAGCTTCAGATACATATTTTAGTAATCCCAGAGGATCAAACAAGAGAAAAGAAACACACAATGCTTTTCCACATGGGTCGCACGTGCGGCAGTCCCCCTCTGCACGTGCGGGAAGGTGGGTGCACGTGCAGTAATCCTCTCCCACACGTGCCTTTATTTCAGTAGCCAAGCTTCGCAGTTCCCTGTTTTTCGCACGTGCGGCTGTGAGCCCCGCACGTGCGGTCGTTGCCTCTGTTTTGTGCACTTTGAATCAAAGCAAACTGCCAACTTGGTAAACATATTGTAAGGCCCGAAATAGGTAAATTTAATGCAAGAACATGGCTCAATATGATATAAATATGAATCATAACCTTAATTAAGTTCTTAATCACTTTGAATTCATATTCACAATGAATTACAACTCAATTCCTTTATGTTTATGGTTATGGTTGATACAAGAACAATACATATACGAGTTCAACAGGGAAAATTAAAGGGGAAAATGTAATTCCTCCCAAAACAACCAAAAGATAAGAACAACTTTCTAACTAAGCAATTACCACACACACCAAACTTCAATCACAAACCCTATATCTCACAAATGAAAGGGAATTCTTACTCAAGTCCAAGAAAGAAGCTATTTAAGGTGGATTATACATACCTTGAGTCCAATTCTCTACAATCTCATTCAATCTCCCCAATCTCTTCCTTGTTGAAGTTCTCTCCTTTTGTTTTTCTTCTCTAACTCTCTCTCTCAGGAGATATGTTTGAGTTAGAGATTACTAAGTCAAATGTTTAAGGAAGTAAGTATATATAAAAGGTGAATAAAGACAAAAATAAATCAATTTAATCATTCCAAATCAATTTTTTACGAAAAATCATATTATGATCTAAAAATCATGATGAACTCAATTACAAGGTCAATTTCAGATTATCAAGCTTCCAAGGCTTCCAATTTCTATTCCAAAGATCGCAATTGTAACAGATATTTCTCTTACTTGACAGATATAAATCTGTAACCATAAGATTCACTCAATTAAACTCAATTTCACATGGAATTTCACAGTAAACACATAAATGTAAAGACTAAGGGACTGAAATCATACCAAAAAACATATACGAGGGTCGGGTTATTACACGACCAGAATGGATTGATGGATAATGCAAGGTGGCTTAGTGATGAGCCAGATGTTGTTGAGGTGCCTCAATCAGAACAGGGACAGTTAGAAATAGGAACATCTACAACGGCCGGAATAGTCGAGAACCAGGGGGAGCTGCCGAAGAGCACTGGTACAGAGAATTTTGCTTGGGAATTGGGCAGTCTGTGTACAGCTGACACGGAACAGGAAGCCGCTTTGAAGTGGTTTGAACAAGAGAGAATTAAGAATGATGACAGGGCTAGAAAAGCCAAGGGTCCTGTAGGGACAGAATGTGCCGTGAGCACGGGAATGACTACAGCGGAACCGAACAGTTGTTTATCAGTTGCTGAGGAAATGTGGTGGGAAGACGATGATTTGCATTTGGTCCATACTGATGAAGACCGGGGACAGAATCTCCCGGATGATACGTGGTACACCGAAGAAGCCGACCATATAACCCGGAGTGGGCGGTATTTTAAACCCCCACACCTGGACTAGCCAGAGGCATCCGGGAAAGACAAGGAAGCAGAAAAGCAGAAGGACAAGCAGTTAGAGGAGGAAGCTATATTGAAGCAGCTAAAAAAGATTCAAGCAGACATCCCAATTTGGGGACTACTCATGGCCTCGCGGGAGCATAGACAAGTTGTCTTATCAGCAATGGACAAGGCTAAGCTTTCTATTGATATAACTCCCGAACAGTTGGTGGGACTGGTGTTCTCGGGTGGCGATTCACCAAGCTTGACCTTCACAGACAAAGAATTACCGCCTGAGGGCTCCGAGCACAACAAACCGTTATACATCTATATGGAGTTTAAGCATAAGTGGATACCAGTTGTCTTGGTTGATACGGGATCTGCCATAAATGTGTGTCCATCGCGTATGGCCTACGCTATCGGGTTGAAACCCGCGGATTTCGTACCAACAACCTAGGTAATTCGGGCTTACGACAACACCAGTCGGGAGGTGATAAGGACAGTGTGGATTAGAACTCAAGTTGGCCCGGCCCAACAGGACATCGAATTTCATGTTCTGGATGTTCCAGCCACCTTCAACTTACTCCTTGGATGGCCGTGGCTGCACCAAGTGAAGGTTGTCTCGTCCACTTTACACTAGATGCTGAAGTACCCCCACGGGAATGGGGTAACAATTGTTTTTGGGAACTCTTCCATACATTCGACGCCAGAGGTTACTACACCAATATTGGAGATTGTACATGGTGAGGAGGATGTCTTTCTGTCTGGGTTCAACTTGGTTGAGGCTCAGGTAGTACAAGATCTTCTAGCTGTTGATGAGGGACTGTATGTCAGTGCGCAATCTGTTTACCTCATGAACAAGCTTCAATATGTGCTCGGGATGGGATTAGGAAGGAGTGGCCAGAAGGGCGTCGCTGAATTGGCCGAAGTGCCACCCAATCCCCATGCCTTTGGTCTAGGTTATACACCGACGAAAGAGGATTGGGTAAGAAAAGGAAAGGAGATGGCTGGAAGAGCCAAGACTAAACAAGCTGGGAAGCACTATGAGTTAGTGCATAGACCTATCCAAGGGACCCTGAAAGGACGCTTTGTCCGGGAGAGGAAAGATTTCCCATTTTGTGGCTTTTCAGAGCCATGGCTGAATTCAGAGAGGCGGTGCTTGCCGAGTTTTGAGATCTTTTTTGACTTACAGTTGCTAAGGGATGAAGTTGCCAAAGAGCAGACTGACTCACCGGCTGTGGCTGAACAGTGCAAAGAGGACGAGTCCAGTGGTACAGATTTTGAGATGGGAGCAGCACTGGCCTGTCTCCTCTCAAATCCTCAGATCGTACCGAAGTGCTCGGAGGATGATTTCTCAGTTTCCATGATTGGAGATAACTCGACTGTGGGCCCTTCTTCCGGCATTTCAGATACATCCATCGCCCCCTCCCTCGTCTGGCAATACGAGGAAGGCTTTTTATCTAGCAGTTTTGGGTCAGGTAGTGAACAAGAATCTAATTCCACAAAGTCTGTGGAGTCGGAATCAGATTCCAGTTCTTCTGAGTCAGAGTTTAGTATTCTTGGGGGTGATAACTCGGATGCCGTTGTGTTGTCCAGGTCGTCTTTTTCATTTTCTTTTGAGTCGATTGTAACCGAAGAATCAGAAGATCTAGAAGTTATTAATAAGAATGGTACCACTATAGCTTTTGAGTACTTTTTTGTGCCGCTCGTTTATTGCATTAATCAGGACTTTCAAAACTTTGCTGAAAACAATGAGGAAGAAATTCTTCCGATTTTGAAACATTTGATTAACCGAGAGCCGGAGAGGTTTGTAAAACCTTTGGCCGATGAAATTACCTCAATTAATGTTGGTACTGAGAAGGATCCGCGTCTGGTCCAGATCGGATCCACGTTGTCTTCAGAGGAATGCGAGTGCTTAGTCGCTTTATTAAAAGACTTCAAAGATGTTTTCGCGTGGTCCTACGAAGACATGCCTGGAATTGATCCTGAGATTGTACAGCACCGAATCCCTCTTGACCTAGAGGCCCAACCTGTTAAGCAAAAGCTTCAAAGGATCCGCCCGGATTGGGCTCTGAAAATCAAAGAAGAGGTCACCAAGCAGATTGATGCAGGGTTCCTGTTGGTATCTGAATATCCTACTTGGTTGGCCAATATTGTTCCAGTGCCGAAGAAAGATGGCAAAATTCGGGTATGTGTGGACTTCAGAGATCTGAACAAAACCTGTCCGAAGGTCGACTTTCTTCTACCGCATATCGACGAATTGGTGGACTTCACTATGGGGCATGCGTTGCTCTCATTTATGGATGGGTTTTCAGGGTACAACCAGATTTTGAGGGTACCCGAAGACAGGGAGAAGACTGCCTTCACCACCCCGTGGGGGACCTATTATTATAGGGTGATGCTGTTCGGTTTGAAGAATGCTGGGGCTACTTATCAACGGGCTGCAACCACGATCTTGCACGATACGATCCACAAAGAGGTTGAGGTGTATGTGGACGACATGATTGTCAAATTCAAGGAAAGAGAAGGCCACTGCACCGCCCTGAAGAAATTTTTCCAACGGATCAGAGAGTATTGGTTGCGACTGAATCCTCAAAAATGTACTTTTGGCATTACAGCATGGAAAATGCTGGGGTTTTTGATCACACAAAGGGGCATTGAGGTCGATCCTTCCAAGATTAAGGCCATGTTAGAAATTCCACCACCAAGGACTGAAAATGAGGTGCGAGGCTTTCTGGGTAAAGTGCAATTCATAAGACGATTTATTACAAAATTAACCTTGATTTGTGAACCACTATTTGGTCTCCTGAAGAAAAGAAAGAAATTTCAATGGGATGACTGATGCCAAGTTGCTTTTGAGAAAATCAAGCAGTATCTACAGAACCCACCCGTGTTGTTACCGCCAGAGCCGGGGAAACCGTTGATATTGTATCTGTCAGTAACCGACACGACGATGGGCTACATGCTTGCACAGGAATCTGAGGATAAAGTGGAGAAGGCTATCTACTACCGGAGCAAGAAAATGCTGGACTATGAAACCCGTTACACTCTGCTTGAGAAGGCTTGTTTGGCTTTGGTATGGGCTATCAGGAAGTTGAGGCACTACCTGTTAGCTCACTCCGTAATTTTGGTTTCGAGATTAGATCCCATCAAATATCTCTTCGAGAAACCGGCACTTACAGGTAGGCTAGCCCGTTGGTTGCTTCTTCTCTCCGAATTTGATTTGAAGTATATGACTCGCAAGTCTGTGAAAGGGAGAGCGGTAGCGGAGTTCCTAGCTGATCACTCAGTGGAGGGAGATGAAGTAGTAGAGTATCTATTCCCAGATGAGGCCATTTTGCAGCTTGAAGAAGAGGTTTGGACTATGTACTTTGACGGAGCATCTAATCAGTATGGGTATGGGATAGGGGTGTTGCTGATAGCGCCTGACAATTCCCATATACCCTTAGCTTTCAAACTTCGGTTCAAGGTATCGAACAACGAAGCAGAGTACAAGGCATGTATCGCTGTTTGGAAGCCGCCCTGGAACTAGGGGCAAAACGGTTAGACGTCATTGGGGACTCGAACCTTGTTGTATCTCAAGAGAAAGGAGACTGGAAGGTTAAAGAAGAAAGGATGAAAATCTACAACAAACCCTGGACGTTCTAATTCCCAGGTTTGAGAAGTTAACCTTCACCTATCTATTAAGAGAGAGCAACAGGTTCACAGATGCTTTATCAACTCTATCTTCTATGATAGACATCCATTTGGGAGTCCAGATGCATCCAATCATCATTGAACAGAGGTATGTGCCGGCCTACGAGCTGATTGCCACCACAGATGAAGTACAAGATCAGAACCCCTAGTATTATGACATCTGGAACTTCTTGGAAAAAGAGGCTTATCCACCAAGGGCAAATGCCAAAGACAAGAGGGCAATTCGGCGAATGGCTGCTCAGTTTATCATCTGCGAGGGTAAATTGTACAAATGGGGTCATCTGGGAATGCATAAACTGTGTGTTGATGCTGAAGAGTCGAAGCGCCTGATAAAGGCCATCCACGGAGGAGAGTGCGGAGTGCACATGAGCAGGGTGATGCTAACTCAGAAGATTCTCAGACAGGGTTACTACTGGTCAACCATGGAGGAGGATTGTATTGGCTTTGTTCAGCGATGCCACAAATGCCAGATCCATGCAAATCGCATGAACATTCCGCCGTCGAAGCTGTACAACATGACTTCGCCATGGCCATTTTCAGTCTGGGGGATTGATGTGATTGGGGCAGTTACTCTGAAGGGGTCGAACGAGCATGAGTACATCTTGGTGGCTATAGACTACTTTACAAAGTGGGTCGAGGCCCAATCCTATGCAGTGTTGAAAGCGTCACATGTAGCCAAGTTCATCCGGAATAACATCATCTATGACTATGGGGTCCCAAATGAGATTATTTCGGATAATGGTTCCCACTTCAAGAAGGAAGTGATCGACTTGTTGGAGAAGTACAACGTGGCTTTTCATAAGTCATCCACATATCGGCTGCAAACCAACGGAGTAGTTGAGGCCGCCAATAAGAACATCAAGTACATTCTATAGAAGATGGTGGAAACCTATAGGGACTGGCCAGACAAATTGCCATTTGCTCTTTGGGGTTACAAGACATCAATTTGAACTTCTACTGGGGCGACTTCGTATTCTTTGGTTTATGGGATGGAGGCTGTTCTACCGATCGAAGTTGAGGTTCCATCGCTGCGGGTGATGGCTAAGTGCCAAATAGCAGAAGCAGATTGGCAGCAGAGCAGGTTCGAAGAACTTATGCTATTCGACGAGAGAAGGCTGAAAGCACTGTACCACATTCAAGGTTATCAACACAGAATTGCCAGGGCTTTCAACAAAAAGGTTAAGTCCAGGAATCTGAAAGAAGGGGATTTGGTGCCTAAAGACAACCGAGCTCCCATCCACGACCCTAGGGGCAAGTTCAGACCTAATTGGACTGGTTCTTACATCATCAAATCTATCTGGTCAAGTGGAGCTGTCATTCTTATGGATTTAGATGGCCTTGAGTTCTCCCAGCCGATCAACATGGACAAGTTGAAGAAATACTATCCCTGAGTGGCTCGCTACGCCGAAAACCCAAAAGGGCGACCTAGGCAAAAGTTAGAGCACAAAAAATTTGAAATAAGAAAAACTGAGCTCGCAAGGTAGAAAACCCAGAAAGGGCGGTCTTGACAAAAGTTAGAGCATAAAAGGAGAGTGTTAAAACCCGAGTGAACCTGAGCCGAACTACGTAAGGCTTGATTCCCATCATTGGGATACGTAGGTAACTTTATTCTGAAGTTCAGTCACAAACACTTCCACATCAACTGTGTTCATGTGATTGTTTTTGGTCATCTTTGTCTTTTCTGCATCCAAGAGTTCGGTTGTGAGCAACAGTGTAGTGCTATTCAGACAAGAGGCAACTTTCCAGTTGTTGGATCCAGGGTTGTACATCTTAGTGATAGATCTCGGGCGTGTCCAGTTGTGATCCATATCAAAAATGGTTTTTAAAAGTTTTAATAAAAGTTGATTTTGTGAAAATTAATCTTTTTACAACTTAGACCATTTTTGGACCAAAACGGAAAGTTTTCAGTACCCACAACCTTCAATTTCATTGATTTCATGACAGAACTCTCCGACTCTTGATACAAATTGAAGTTACTTTTTTATTACATTCAAAAAGAAAACTTGAAAGTACAGATTAAAGCAATAAACTTGGGGCATAGTCAGGTGTTCCTGCCTCCCCTTCCAGAGCTTGTGGAGGTTTCAGAAGCCAAAGTAGGCCCAGTTTGCGCTTAATCTTCAAGCCAAGCTATGCATTCGCCAGAAAAGGCATAACTAAAATTGGGAGCGGGAGCCAAAAGTTCTCTCGTCCTCCATGCAGTGGAATACCAAGCTAGCTGTGGGCGTCGGAGCGGAAATGAAGCTGGGTACTCTATCCCATCTTTCGGACAAGTCTGGTCATACCCGAACTGACGCCTGAATCGGAATAGGAAGTAGAAGACACAATGCGTCAAGCCAACCAACTGAATGCTAGGCTGCCGAGACATGCTGTAGCTCATCTCAGGTAGATCAAACTAGGGGCAACGCCAAGCGATGTCAACAACAGACCTGCTGCACATCCAGTGGCACCACCATTCCTCATTCAGAAAGTCAACTAGCCGAGGGCGAAAGAAATAGCCGCACGCTGAATATGCAGGACAAGCGTCCACTACTTTCAACTTATCCATCAGCCATACCTGGAGAGGGATGAAAAATAAGAGAGATGAAAGAATAGAGAGATGTATGTGGAGAGAAAAGTAAAAAAAGGGTTTTGAGAGAAAAACAAAACCTAGGGGCCGAGTAATGTGAGAAACACACGTGAGAAGGGTGGGAAACATTACCTGCAGCAGTAGTGGACTTCCTGCAAACTTGGTTGTCTCCCGATGATGGAAAGCATCCAAACCCATCAAAGTCTCGGCTAGTGTCAAGCCAATGCAGCTCTTGCCCTCTTTCAAACCTTGGGTAACTTCAATCAAGCGAATGCTGGACCCTCCAAAGCCAAGGGCAAGCAAAAACTAGGCCAACATACACAAGCAGAGGGCATGTTGCCGAAAACTTTGCCAAAATTGGTCACCGCGGTCACCAGCATCAAAAAACTGATAAATCAAGCTGGGGATCTCTAACTCCCCGTTGTGAACCAAAGATCGGGCATCATGCAAAGTAAGCCCGCACATCCTTCCTAAAGCCTGGATGTGACCAAAACGAGACTGGGGCAAGATGTTCTCGTCACGCCGGGATTCCATCAAAGCCTAGAATTCTTCAATTGTGGGGCATATCTCTTGTCCCTGAAAGCTAAACACATGTGTAACCGGGTTCTAACACCTAGCCGCAGCATGGAGGAACGAAAAACACAACAGGGTACAACTCAGCGAGAATAGTGCATTTATCCCAAAACCCCAAAAATTTAACTTTTTCGAGCCATCCAAATTCGCAATCCAAGTCGAGAGTTTTTCGGCAAAGAATGGGTCCATTTGGGGCAAAAACAAAGCTGAAATGAAGAAAACATGAAGTTGATGCTTTTGTAGGAGATAAGGTACTGAGTGGAGGACAGGTAGTAGTAATCTAGAGATTTTCAAAATTTCTGGCCGACCGGTCAGTTCAAGTAGCCGACCGGCCACCTTCATTGGTCGACCGGCCAGTTCAAGTGGCCGACAATGATCATAAGTGGTTGACAATGAGCCTAACTGGCCGACAACCACTTGTTGTCTCCAGCATAGAGCTTTTAGCCTTATTGTGTACTAAGGATGCTGAAAACCTAAGTTTGATTCTACTTCAGATGCGTCTTGCTATTCTGTTTAACAGTTGTATTTGTTTATCGAGTTGTTGCAATTTGCTTATCGAGTTTGTTGCAATTTGTTTATCTAGTTGTTGCACTTTGCTTATCGAGTTTGTTGTAGTTCGTTTATCGAGTTGTCGTTGTTTTGCTTATCGACTTGTTCTTTAAGTTGTCTTATTTCTTTTTGTTATGTTTGTTGTGTCGGATCACTACCTAACTTTGCAATGCACAAATGTTCAATTTTCATCAATCTCATTTTTGTGTAAAATGATGCTATGCAATGCTCATAATATAAAATACAACACTTTTTCGATCAAAAAATATGCTTTCATTCCAATCATGGTTTGTTTTTACAAAGCGTACAAATTTTAAAGAAAATAAAACTGCCTAAGGCTATACAATGTGCTAATACTACTAGCAAAAAAGCATCTGGATCGGTGCCACCCGTCTCAGGATCGAGAGGCTCTCTTTGTCCTGTTCCTCGGCTGTGTAGACTCAGAGCTATCACTGTCGGCGCCGCTATCTAAATCTGATCCGGAGCCGGAACCAGAGCCGCCTCTGCTCCTATCATCGGAGCCCTCCTCGGCATCATCACCACTCTCAGAACCTGAACTAATGCCGTCATCTCCGCCCTCGGATGACTTTGACCGGGGACTCGCTGGCTCCTCGTTCTCACTGCACTCATTATCGTCATCGTCATCGCGCGTGGCAGGCTCCCGACGCCCCCTCGGCTGTGTACTGGAATATCTCTCTCTGCCACTAGAAAAGGCTCTAAGGGTCCTATCTGCAAGGGTGTGACCTGAAAAGGCTGTTTGAATTTATCAGCGAGCATCAAATGCAAGTGTAATGTGCAGAGCAAGTATACACAGAAATCAGATACAGTATGTATATGCTGTATGTCGTGTCAGCTGTGACCTATGCATACAGTGTATTAATGCAATGAAATGTTCAGTTTCAGTATATCAGCAAAAGTATGATAAATGTAAGAAAACTGAAAAATTATCTGAATCCCATGGGAGTTTAGCATCATCTCTCTCCTCAAGATCATGCCCTCAAATGAGGCCATCACCTGGAGTAACCCCTCGACATACTCTATGGAGGGCTGCAAATGCAGGTTGAAATCATGAGTGCATGAATGAATAAGGATATGAGTGAAACTGAAATGAATAAAAGTTGTAAAGCATACCGGTGGTGAGCCGAGTGTCCTGACATATCGGTGATCAGGCAATGGGGGCTTGAGCGGAATCTGATAAAGCACTCTGGAGTATCGCTAACTGGTCAGCGCAGTTAGAGGATCAGGCCATCTAACACTTTTCCTGGAGGGAGGTATCTCTCTAGCCCTACCCCTCGGTGCTTGGGCCTTGCTCGTCGAAGGAGCATCTGCTGCCTGAGCCCTGCTCGTCGAAGGAACATCTGTCGTTTGGGCCCTGCTCAATGAAGCAATATCAGCTGTCCTCCCCATGTGAGCACGGACACCTGTCAGAGGAGGCATCAGGTATGTCTGAAGGTAAGTCATGTAGTTCCCTTTCCCTAATGAACTGGTCTGCATCTGCGCCTCGCAAGACATCAATAATCTCCTAAGGAGAGATACTCTGTGTAGTGCGCATGGAAGACAGGGGCGGTAAGGGAACTGAATGCAGTGGCAGGCCAAATGTCTGGAACATGAAGCGCTCGCCTAAGAACCAAGCTCGGCCTACCGGTCCCTC
This sequence comes from Camellia sinensis, assembly GCF_055761805.1. NCBI lineage: Eukaryota > Viridiplantae > Streptophyta > Magnoliopsida > Ericales > Theaceae > Camellia > Camellia sinensis. The sequence continues at coordinate 172,000,163 of NC_138962.1, read as the reverse complement.
GAACAAGATCCGATATCAGGAAGCACCCCAAGCGCCGGCAAAATGAAATCAGGCAAACCCTGGCATCGACACCCAAGGCTGCCATGTGATCTACAGAAAACAAGGGCATGAACTATTTAGTTGCCATTAGTTATGCAAAATGAATTGCAATTGAAAGTAAGAAAACCTGTGAGTTTTGAGTTATCTCGGTCACCCTCATGGTGTCGAAATACTGACAAAGATAAGAGAGGGTCTCCCAGGCCCTCAGCTGGTATCGGCCATCATATCTGTGCGAGTATAGTACTTCGAGCAGCGTCTCGACCTCCGGCTCGAGAGTAAGCGCTGGGAAATAAGCGTATACCCACAACTGTGAAAAAACAAGATAGTGGCAGTGAGAATATAGAGGGTACAGAATACAGATAATGCAGCGTGTGCAGTGTGTAGTGTGTGCAGTGTACAGAAAGTGCAAAGCAGAAAGCATGGCCAAAACTGTAAATCTGAAAAGTAAAGCATACCCCCCAGGCTCTCCAATAGTGGCCCACTATGTTCCCACTCCTGCGGGAGGCCGAGCTCATATAACAATAAATGGTAGCGAGGCTGGCGCCGCCCCAATCATAGTACCGAACTTGGGATAGGTCTACTAAAGCACTCAGAAGATACAGCTCGACTGTGTTTGCCATGTCGGGGAATAATGTAGTGCCGAAGAGGAACATGAGGAAGCCTCGGGCGTATTGCTCTGTAGCCTCGATCGTCGTGGGCTCTCTCCCTCTAAACTGGTCAACGAACCAGGTATATTTGACCATGCCTGATCGGAAGATGGGTGGATGTGCTCCCAGCAAATAGGTCCAAGCAGCCTTCCACTCACCCATGTCGGAGTCGTATGGGATCGACCGATCTCCCACCTCTAGGCCTGTCAGCATCGCGACGTCATACGGGATCATCGTCATGTCCTTGGTGGCAGAGAAATAGAAGGAGTTGGTGGTGTCCCATCATCTCTCTACCAATGCACCTAAAAGGGTCCTGCTCGCCATGAGACGCGAGAGCCCCATACAGAATAGGCCAAATCTCGCCTCGTCTATGATCTGCCGGACGCCATCGGGGAGATCTATATACCATTTCCTCATTGCGGTCAATCCGTATCTGCGGGTGAAGCGGGAGTCTACCTGTGTTCAGAATGAGCAAAAATGCAGTGTGTGAGATGTGTTCAGAATGAGCAGCAATACAGTGTGTGGATGTGTTCAGAATGAGCAGGTGAAATACAGTACAAAAGTGTGAACTATACATAAATGTAAAGTGCATCGCAGAAATTGTAAGAGGGCAGTGTGTACCTCAGGCGCGTCGTGAGACAAGTGAGACTCCGGCTCTCGTAGCAGAAGATCTATGGGTGCGTGTCGTGCAAATCCGATAAAGTGGCAGACGGTACTAGGCGGTAGTACATGTACCTCGGGATGGTATGTCGCTGGGTCAAATGGCTGGACTCGGAGCGGTCACGGGATGTGCTCCGGCTCCCCCTCCATCCTCGGAGAACCCCCGTCGTGTGGAGCGTCATCTGCCATCTGAAAAAAAGGGTGAAAGATAGGCAAAAATGAGCAAAATGGGCGAAAAATGCCAAAAGTCAACAAAAGTCAACTCTTGGGAAGAGAAAAAAGTCAAAGAAATTCAAAGCCCGGGAAAAGGCACCAAACTCAAAACAAACGTGTGGAAAACATACCTCAAATGGTGAATGTGGAGGAAAAACCTCTGAAAACAAGTTTTGATCGGTTCAAAGTGAAGGAAACCGAATGGTTTTAGCGAATCAACTTCGCGAGGGGGGTTAGAGAACGCGTATGGGGCACGGATTTGAGGGGGAAAAGTGTCTAGGAGTAGAGATGAAGGAATTTCGGCCTTGTGGGTGTGAGGAAAAGTGATTTGGATGTGTGTTTTTAAAGTTCTCCAAGCAAAATGACCAAACTAACCCGAATCTGCCGCAACTGACTGACTGGCCACTTAGGTGTTCGACATAAATGGATTTGAGTCCTGGGGTGGCCGACAGGTGTCCGGTTTTCTCCCTGTGTGTTTTTAGACTGATTTGAGTCCTTGGCTCTCGAGAAACTACAAGAAAAGTTCACTTTTCCACTCAAAATGTCTCCGCGGGAGTTTCAATTCATGTCTTTGACGCGAGACTCGTTGTCAGCCGGCATGAACAAGGTGTATCCTTTGAAACACATTGTAATCCCTCTGAGAGGTAAATCAGAGGTCGTAACTGAGTTGGCCTTGTTAAGGTGCATATTTCTTTATGCAACATTTTGCATTGAGCATGCTATTAATGTGCATAATATATTGTTATCATTGTGCACAGAACATGTACGTTGCATTTCATTGCACTACATATGTTCTTTTGTTTGCATAGAATATGCATGTCACGTTGTATTGCATTGTGCATGCTCTTACATTTGTATAGGGATTCTCCGTACTTGTTGCATTGAACATACATTCGATGTTGCCTAGAACACGCTCCATGTTATGCTTCTCTTTTGTTTTTGGTATAATATGCACGAAACATGCCTTCCTAAGCATTGTATCATGGTTATTGATGTTGCATTGAATATGCATTTGTATTGCATTGTACTTGTCAAAGTTTCTTCCTTGTGAAGGTGCGATATTGTATGTACGGTTCATTCAAAGCTGATGCAACCAGATGATATTGTATGTACGGCTCATTCAGTGACACTCCAGGTAAGATCATTCCTCTCCTTTGAACTCCTCATTGGTTAAAAATATTCGGGTACGCCTGGTGTTTACAACACTCCTTCCATTGGTTAGAAACATTCGGGTACGACTGAAGTTTACACCAACAACCTTTTTGGTTAGAAGCGTTTGGGTAGTGTGCCTGACGTTTATACCTTGTGTTGGTTAGAAACATTCGGGTACGCCCGGTGTTTACATCGAGTCATTGGTTAGAGACATTGGGTTGTGCGCCCGATGTCTATACCCTTCATTTGGTTAGAAGCGTTTGGGGCGTGTGTTCGACACTTATACCACCCTGTTGGTTAGAGACATTGGGTTGTGCGCCCGATGTCTATACCACCCCCTGCTTTGGTTAGAAGCGTTCATGATGTGTGTCTGACGCTTATACCACCCCATTGGTTAGAGACATTGGGTTGTGCGCCCGATGTCTATACCACCCCCTCCTTTGGTTAGAAGCGTTCGGGACATGTGTCCGACGCTTATACCACCACGTTGGTTAGAGACATTAGGTTGTGCGCCCGATGTCTATACCACTCCTTCGATTAAGAGCGTTTGGACCGTGTGTCTGACGCTTATACCATCCTGTTGGTTAGAGACATTGGGTCGTGTGCCGATGTTTATACCACCCCTTTGGTTAGAAGTGTTTGGACAGTGTGCCCGACACTTATACCACTTCTCGGTTAGAACCGTTTGGGATGTGTGTCTGACGCTTATACCACCTCTGTTTTGGTTAGAAGCACTTGGGACGTGTGCCCGATGTTTATACCATCCTTCGGTGTTTACACCGCTCTCTTTTCCCTCTCGTGCGTGGCGCGCCAGGATGCTTAAATTAACTGCATTTTGACGGGTTCCAATGCTTATACTACTCTTTGTTTTGATTGCATAATGGTTGGATGTGTTCCACTTGTTATTATGTGCTTTCTTTAGTTTGGAACTTTGGGGTGCATCCCTGGGTTCACGCCACTTCTCTCTTCGCGTATGGCACGCGTTGGGATCTTGTTTACCACCTCGGGTGCGCCCGACGGTTGTTGTTCTTTATCCTTTTCTGCGTAAGGCCCAGTTAAGATTGCATAATTTTCTTACATCCTTTCTGCATGAAATGCAGTTTGGTTTGTAGTTCCCACGCGTAGTGTGTTTGCTTACTTGTTTATGTACGAGTTTGCTGTAGCATTTATTTTCATAACATTTGCATTCAGATGTTTGATTACAGCCCTCATTGCATGATCATAAGTTATGTTCGGCATTATGCATATCATTTGCATTTTGCCCGAGCCTACGGGCGCATCTCTATATTGTTTTCTTGTTTGTTTGTCTGAGTCTTCGGCCTTGTCAAAAATGGGTCGTCTCTAGGCTTTGACATTCACTCCCGTCATTTCATGACTTCTGAGTTCTGTCAAAGAGGGGCAACTATAGACACCCTATTTTTGACCGACCTTAAGACTCAGACATCATCGTTTGTGCACTCGATGATTATGCATGTTTGTGCCCGTTTTGAGTGCATGAAGGTCTCGGCCGAGCGCCTTGTCTTTGAGCCTCTAAACTCTCTATGTTTTGGCCTTGTTTTTGGGCCAAACCTTGGTACCCCTTGCCTGGAGGGAGGGAAGGCCTTGTCGGCCACTATTGGCCCTTGTCGGCCACCTTGGGTGGCTGGTCGGCTAGAGGAGGTGGCCGACAACCATTTTTCTCCTTTTTCAGATATTTTGTGTGCCAGCTGTTGGTCACTGAAGCCATCCTCCATACACGTGTATGGAGGGATGGAAATAAGCCTTAGGCTTGTATTTCTATATAAGGGAAGGTCCCTTCCCCTTTTAGGAGATTCAGAATTTTAAGAGCAAAAATTCTCTCTCTCTCTCTCTCTAGAACTCTCTCTATATATATTTTGTGCTTGAAAGTGAGCTTTCTCCATATATTTGCAAAGAGACCCTTGATCAAATATCCCTATCTTGGAGCTAAGGTTCCTTAAGGCTTGTTTGGAGCTCCTAAAGCTGATTTTGGCTCAGAAATTGTGTTGTTTGTTGTTGTGCTTCAAGGGTAAAGCCTTATCCTCTTTAAAGCTTTGTTTTAGTTGCTTATTTGGTCACCTTTTCATGCTAGTTTTTAGGCTGGTTTTAACTTCTAAAAAACTCTGTTTTTATGGTTAAAATAGTGGTTTGAAGCTTGTTTTGGAGTTAGGGGTGGTTCACCCTCTTTTGTAGCTTGTTTGCTAAGGTTTATGCCATCATTTAAAGCTTTTAAAACAATCTTTTCTTGGCCTTTTAACCACTGAATTCCAGAGGAATTTCAGTGGTGGAAAGTTGATTTTGAGGTCCCAAATAGGAGGGGGTGGCCTCCCCTCATTGTATCTTGTTTGCATGTGTAGATGGCTTAGTATTTGAGCATGCATTTTTACCTTTTTGTAGCCTAGTTCAAGCATGTTTATTTTAACATGTTATAACTCTGTTTTTGGCTGGTTGGAGCACCTCTTGTTTGCTTCTTCCACTTGTAGTGTAATTTTGCTCACTAGCCTAGCAAGCCTAATGAATTAGCCTATCATTCTAGCTTGTGTTAGCTCAACTCTAACACATTTTTTCTACTGTTTTAGCATGCTTTAGCTCCATTTTGGGTGGTCTTGGTCATATGTGCTTTGCTTTGTATAGATATAGTGTAAATGGCCTTTACTAGCTTCGAGTTTTAGAGCCTCTAACATGCTTTGCTTGTGATGTTTGCATGATATAGCATCATTTTGCATGTGATTTCAGAGCATATATTACTGTCACACCCTCACATATCCCACTCTTTCATTGCTTTTGAGAGTTGTGCTTTATGTCTTGTTTGTAAGCCAACATGCGAGCATGTTTTTCTTGCTTTTTGTGCCTAAGTTTCAGCATGTTTAGGTCACTGATTTGGCATGATTAAGCTCTGTTTTGAGCTGGTTTGATCACATGAGCTTTGCTTTACATGCTTATAGTGCAATTGTGCTAAATTGCCTAGCATGTACTATTGTTTTGGCCTCTTAATATAGCTATTCTTAGCTTATTTTAAGCATGTTTTAAAACTCTATTTAGGGTGTTTTAGGACTGTTTTGGACTTTTGGTCCCTTTTGAGCATTGTATTGCATGCCTCTAGTGTTGTGTCCTTCACTAGCTTCAATGCTTTTGGCCTTTAACATGTTGTGCATGTATTGTTTGCATATTGTTGTATTGTTTTCATGCCACTATTAGCACTGAAATATCTGCCATCTCCCTGATTTTTTCACTTTTGATTTGTTTTGAGGATTTGTTGGTTTTAAAGTTGTGTTTAAGCATGAGTTAGAGTTTGTGCTCAAATGGCTTTAACCCTCTTTTGAGGGTTCCTCTTAGTCAAAGGCATGATCACTCTCATGTTTTAAACCATCCTTTGGTTGACCCCTCTCCCATTAGAGGACAATCATTTTGAACCAAATCAATTAAAGGATGGCTTGGTAATGCTAAAATGTGTAAACAAGAAATGGACCAAGTAAAACATGTGCAAGATAAGTATTTGTGTTGCATTGCATGTGTTTGGATTGAATGTTAATCTAAACACAAGAAATGTGGGATGTTTCTTACTCGAAGTGATGAAATGTGTCACATTTCTTGGTCGCCAACACCCTTGATAATGCATGATGGGGTAGAGGCTCTTTGTGTATTGCTTGTGCTTTCACCAAGCTTGTACAAGCTTGGTATTTGGGCCATCATGCATTGAGATGCTTGGTTGATGGCTTAAGAGCCGAGTGCCACACTCCTTTGAGCTTGAGACATGATGAGGAGAGTGGCAGTACACACATTTTCTTGCAAATACATTGTCTTGGCTCTGTCGTTCTCTGTTGCAACAAAACCAGCATTTCGGGAAAGAAGGTAGCCGACCGGCCAGTGCCAGTAGCAGACCGGCCTGTTAGAGTGGCCGGCAGCCACTTTTGGTGGCCGACCGGCCACCAGCCCATTTTGGTCCAAAAATGTTCCTGTTTTAAGGCAAATGCAGTCTGAAATTGGTACAATGTTCAGAAAACAGAGGTGAGTTCAACTAAAGACAACCGACAGCAAGGCGATGGATTTCCGGGATGATGCAAACCGAGCATGCATGTCTCCCTCGTCCACGAGGCCACTTTATTTCTTTATTAGCTAGTTGTAGCTAATTAATACTTGTGTTGTAATTAATTAGTTTAATCTGTTTTGTAATATTTTAATTAGCTTAGCATAGCTAGTTATTCAAATGTGTTGTAATAATTAATCAGCTAGAATAGTTAATTAGTTGGTTTATAATAGTTAGCTTAACTTAGTGTAGCTTAGTGTAGCTTAGCTTCTTTATTCGGACCCTCCTTCCCGAGGGCGCAATGTTGTAATAAGTGTGCGTGTGTGTGTGCATGTCTTCCAACCCTGTGTCTTTCTCCCTTTTACTTAACTGCTTTCGATGGTTAGTTTAGGGCATATTTCAATCATTATACCTTATGTTTGCATGCGTGCATCATTCATTTGTCTTATATGCACCGGGCTTGGCGCGTCATTCAAACTACATTGTATTTCAATACTTACTTGAATACGTGTTTCAAAGCATGTTATCAAGTTGCTTCGTATGCCATGATTAGATAGCCGAGCCTATTTAGTTTCATTTTATATGTGTTGCATTAGGCATCTTGTGTAGTTAGGATCATGCATGATTTCTAACTAGCTTTTGTTTTGGCTCGGAGTACACTATAAGTTTTACGTTTTAGCATACTTACATGAGTGTAAGTGTCGCAATGATAGCATGCTTGCCATGAGGCTATTTGCTTAATTGCTATAGCTGCATGAATGCCTGTGGGTGAAGGCTTGATTGCCTAAATTGGGACAATTCATCAAATGCGAGTTTTAAGCCCACTTTGCGAAGTGGCAAATCATCATGTTTTAAAGCCCACTTGAGGGTGGCAAATCTGCGCTTTAGGCCGCTTGCGAGTGGCACTTTCAAACCATTTTCAAAAACAAACATAAGTTGTTTTGTTCCAATTCTCGTGATTGAGTCTATACTTGTATGTTATGCACATCACATAGTAAAGTTAGATTAATAACCGAAATAAGAACACATATATTTATAAAACAACATATCATGCTTAGTAGAGGCCGATCTTTGATCGGGCGAGTGGGGGTGCTCATTTCAGGACCTTCCTCTCTCGTAACCAAGTTCTCGAGCCGAGGCAACTTTGGTGATGACGGACACGTCGCTTTTGGCACGAGTCAGGGTTTCCTAAATTTCCCAAAATAAAATATTTAGGTAGCGACTCTGTAATCTGGCAAAGCAATCTAGTTTTGGCATTATTTGATTCAAAGTCTGATTTTCCAAAATGATTTGCCGAGTTGGACTCTTTGGTGTTTATCAGTCTCACATTGCACTTTGTGAGATTAGATTCAGAACCGTGACAGGAGTCCGAACTGTAGTAGACCAATTCATGCCTCTTCGAAAGGGGGGCGCGCGAAGAAAGTCGAGTCTACACTATAGTTCCAAGACTACCTAGCAAAAGAGAAAACAGATAGCATCCCAGCCTAATTTCACTAGAATAGATATGATCATAGCTGAGTGACTATACTCCACACTGAATCCTTCCCCAACATAGATACCAACTGTACTACTGATATGAAGCACCCCTATACAGTTTCACTGTAAAGCACATACCAGGTAAAGAGCACCAAAACACCCCTATGAGGGGGGTAAGGTTACCCTGTCCTAGTTTCATCATGAACTAGGATTCACTACTTCAATTAAGCGATTTCACGCAATCCTGCACAAGGGTGAGCATCCTGTCCTAGTTTAGTTTGGAACAGTCACTAAGGCTTTACTATATGCAGCTAGGACAAATGGTCAAAAGGGTACCTCAGCAAGACTACCTAATATACCTCTCACATCTAACATCGCGAAGTGAAAAGAGGATCAAACTGTACAGCGGTAGTCCAGATCCAACAGTTGTGTTCCCAACATGGCAAAGCCCACGACCGGTCAGCCTTTTGGCAAGCTTTTAGGCAAGCCTCCGGCAAACCGTCCAGGAATAGCAGATGGCAAACACAGTGACTTAAGCGTACCAATGCAAATGCAATGTAAAGAACATATAAGTGTAGATAAAATTTCACATCATGAAGTTCGAGTCAAGTTCTCTAATTCTCCAACAGAGTCGCCAGAAACTGTAGCTTGGCTTTTCGTGCTCCTTTCGGAAGACGATAAGCCCTACAGTTTGGACTCCTGTGGTTCTGAATCTAATTTCACAAGTGCAATATAAAATAGATAAACACCAAAGAGTCCAAATCCCACAAATCTTTTAGAAATTTAATTTTGAAATAAAAATGCCAAAAATGGACTACTTTGCCAGATGCAGAGTTGCCACCTAAATATTTTTGAGAAATTTTGAAAACCCATGACTTGTGCCAAAGGCCACGTGTCCGTCATTAACAAGATTGTCTCGGCTCGGGAACTTAGGTATGAGATGGAAATATCATGAATTGAGCACCCCCGCTCGCCCGATCAAAGATCGGCCTCTACTAATCATGATGTGATTCTTATTTACATTATATGCTCTTGTTCCGATTTATTAGACTAACTTACTATGTGATGCGCACACAAGTATAGACTATTTGCCAAAATTGGAACATTTGATTTCATGTTTGTTTTTGAAAAGAATTTATGAATGTGCCACTTGAGAAAGTGGGCTCAAATGTACATGAATCAAACTATCCCAATTCAAGCAACTAGCTTTCATCCACAGACATTCAAACAGTTTATCACTTAAGCATTTAGCCTCATGGAAAGCATGCTAGACATGGAAACAATCACACTCATGCAAGATGATAAAGCACAAAAAATGGTCACCTCATACTCCAAGGCAAGCCAAATGAAACAAAAGAGTTAGAAAACATGCATGCCCCTAACTATTGCAACATGACTAATGCAGCACATGCAATATGTAACTAATTGTCTCAACTACTAATTATGACATGCAAATCAATTTGATAGCATGCGGTTTAAACATGTATTCAATGAAGTATTTAAATAACAATGCTTTGTTAGAATGATGAACCGAGCCTCGGTGCATGCAATACAAGTGGATGCAAACATGAGTAATGCTAAAAGAAACATGATGTTCTAAAACTAACCATCATATGCAAGTAAATAAAATGGAGAAAGACGTGGAGTTGGAAGACATACACATTATTACAACTGTGCGCACGCGGATGAGGGTCTGAATAAACTAGCTAACTAAGCTAATTAACTAGCTATTACAAAACGAATTAACTAATTATTATAAACCGAATAAACTAACTATGCTAGCTAGTTATTGCAAAACCAATTAATTAATTAACTATTTTATGGAACTAACTAATTAATTACACTAATTAATTAATTACAAATTACAATTAACTAATTAATTACAACATGAATACAACATGAAAAAAGTAACTAAGCTAACTAACCAGCCCCCGGAAGCGAGGGATGCTCATGCATATGTGGATTTCCACTAAAAAAACCCACTGTTCTGCTGCCAGAATGCCTCTGTTGCACAGTTAGAACATCTTTTCACCTCAGCCTCTGCTATGTTCTATTCCAAAAAGTTACTGCTCAATATGACAAAAGTGGCTGGCAGGACAAAAGTAGTGCCCGGTCGGCCACAAATGGTAGCATACCGTCCAGAAAAAGTGGCCGGCCTGGTTCTTCCTACTGCAACAGAGAGCATACAGAGCACAAACAGGGTATTCTCAAGGTATGTTTGTCGACCCTGCCTCTCCTTATCATCAAACAGCTTAAATGAGGGGCAAGCTCAACTTACATGCCATCAATCAATGCAATTTCATTGCATGATGGCCTATGAACTAAGGTATACAATTTTAATAAATGCACAATAAAAGTCTCTCAAACCTCCTCCCTATCATGGATTGATCAAGGGAAATGGTTGACCTTGGAAACTTGAACCATTTCCTCACTAGCAAGTATGAAATGCCTCAAGTTTCTATGTGTTCAATTAACGTCTGATTGAACACCAAATTACTTATTACCTTGCATTATTTTTAGCCCCAATTTTATTACTTCATTTTAATTACCAACCATTCCTTAGTTTATTAAGTCCAATAATAATCTTTAAGTCCTCTAATGGAAAGAAATATCAAACAAAGAGTTGTTTTGAGCATGAGAAAGACATCGTGCCGTCGGTAATGAATCCCCAAAGGGATTAAACGGTTAAGCATAATACCTCAATCTCATGCTTAAACAAACACTTGGTTTGAAACAACTTTCAAAACAAAGAAAAAGCCAAGAAAGGATGGATGTTGCAGAAGTGATTAGAGGTGATCACAAGTATGGAAAGTAAGAAATAAATGCTATTAACTCAAATAGGTTGGTGGCTAAGACCTAAACCACCAAACCTATGAGGACTATTACACTACAAGCATGCTATACAAAGCATAAATGAAATAACCAGCCTAAAATAGTCCTAAAGTAAGCAAAAACAGTGCTGAAATTCACATGGAAAAGCTTGAAAAAGTTAGCTACAATATTGAGAAATTTAAGCTAGTAAACATGCACAAGGAGGGGAGGCTAACCCCTCCATTTTTGGGACATCAAAACTATATTTTTAGCCTTTGAAAACCTCTGAAAATTAGTGGTAAAAATCTCAAAAAAAGTTGATGAAGAGATGGGAAACACAAAGGCAAAAGCTTAGGAGACAAGGTTCAAAAAAGGGTGATTAATCCCTCCACCTTTGGTAGTTTTAAACCACAAGTTTTAGCCCATAAAAATAGTCCAAAAATAGTTGAAAAATAGTAAGAAAACATAGGAAAGAAGTAGTGTAGAGATACTCAAAATTATACCTCTTGAAGCAAGGTAACTCTTTTGTTCACAAACCACAAAACTTACACTCTCAACGGTTGAAATTTGGACTCAATAATCTCAGTAAGGAGAGCTCTAATATTAGTTTAGGAAGTGTTTGGATAATGTGTGTGTGTGTTGCAAGATAGAGAGAGAGAGAGAATTTCAAGAATTTGGCCTTTTGGAATTTTTTGTAACCTAAAAACATGAGGAGAAATCAAGTATATATAGAAAAACAGTCTCTCATGTAGAAAATATCTATATAGGAACAGCTAGAGCTTTTGGGGGACAGTTGATAAAAATATCCAGGCTTTACACAAGTGGTCGGCAGGCCAAAAGTAGTGGCCGGACTGCCACTAATAGTGGATGGCCATCCACAAATAGTGGGCCGCCGGCCATAAATTTTGCTTCCAGGCCAGATTTCAAATGGGCATATCTCCTTCATCCGGGCTTAGTTTTAGGTTATTCTTGAATCTAAATTGAAGCACCGGAAGTCTACTTTCCAATGGTGGTGGCCTCACATCTATATTTTAAGTGTGAAAAGAGATATTCTTATTTTAGTGAAGGTTGCTCATTTCTATCTTAACCGGATTGATGCCTAACTTCAAACGGTCATATCTTCCTCACCCGGACTTGGCTTTAGGAGATTCTTGAGTCTAAATTGAATCTCAAGAAGTCCAATTTCCAATGGTGGTGGTGTCATAACTAAAGTCTAAGTATGAAAAGACATAGGCCTGATTTAGTGAAGGCTGCTTAGTTCTCTCTTAACGGTTTCATGCTCAACCATTTCCCCGACTAGTTTTCTTCCATCCCCTCCAATTTTCTTCAACTCCAAACCTATAAATATGATGTTTTAAAGATTTTTCATAGAAGATTGTAATATTTTGCACAAAATGTGAGCCTCAAAATATTGTAGAAACATTTGAAAAAATATTTAAAAAAAAGGGTTTTAAGGTCTAAAAAAACGTTTTGATCTAAAATATTTTTGGTCAAAAATGGGGTGTAAGGTTGGGATTTAGAAGCTCTTCTTGCTGAAGAAATCGAACGTTTGTATAGCATATCTTTTCAACATCGAGTGATCAACCTGAGGCACCCAAGTCTTAAGGGCGATCAAAAATAGGGTATCTACAACCACAATATCCAAACGCCAGCTCCGTGCATTAAGTTATGCATCAATTGTTTCTTGGGTCAGTTCGAATGGAGTTTTTCGCTAGTTAAATGTGTAGTCAACCTGTCAATAGTTATAACAAACCTTAAACACGCTCTCATATTGACATTGAATCCGTTGAACATGTCCATTATGACATTGTAGAAAGAATCCTCTATTCAACGGTGTGTCCATCGAGATATAAACTTTTATACATAGAAATTGGATACTGCATGAAGTAGCAACACCTAGATCCACCCTAATCACTTCACCAATAGGTTGATCTTCTTCTATATAGCATTCCAGAAGAAGACCTACATGACAAACTCATACTGTGAATGTAGTTATGGTGCATTGATCAAGTCCTAAGCCTGACCTCCAATACTTAGCTACTTATAGTGTAACTTCTATAGCATAAGGACCTTGAATGGAAACTCTATGCATATCCGATACTAAATCAAAACAAAAAAACATAAAACACTAACAAATGACAGTCACTTCCCGGAGACGAGACCAATGTCCATCTATGAAGCGTTGCAACAGATAAGACTGAAATTTCCTTCTATCATGGATAAATCCCTCTAGATAATGTTGTTCACCAATATCCCAAACCTCATCAGTTAGTGCCATATGAAGATTGCTGCTAGCATGAACATTCTCAAGTGAGACTGAAATAGGGTTGGAAGTAATAGTACAATGATCATCCGAATATTTGCTTCTAAATTGTGTATCATTACTATCTGTCAACCTGCCTTCACGGATCAAACTCTCAGTCATCAGTTTAAATCCAGAAAAACAAAAATGACAAAAAATGGGACTGCCACTGTATTGTCATAGTTCTAAGACTCGACTTGAAACCTACTTGCATGGATGCCCTGACACATTTGTGGGCTTGTGAATGGATGAATGATGTTGTTGCTATCTTATTTCCTTTTTTTGGTACTTTGTATATTGTTGAGAGTTGTTATTTACATGTTGAACTATCCTAACAAAACAGAGTGAGAATTTGTTCTAGGCATGATCGTGCCCGCGGTGTATGTGTATCGTGTCTGTAACTAGGATGCGACCAAAACACACCTTCAGATCCTTAGACCTAGAGAAATTGTGTGGCCCGATGTAGGCCGCGTTAGAGGCCCATGATTTGCATTTTGGCACCCATGAGTTAGGTTTGCGCCCGCGATGGCGCCTGAACCAAAACCACCTCCCAATACTTTTTCTTGTGTATAATTCTGCGCTCACGAGGAGTTCAGTCATGCCCGCAATTATGTCTTTCATGACAGTGGTGTTAAAGTTTGCTCCTGCGGTCTGTTTTATCTAAAATCATAGTAGTGCATGAAAATATCACTTTTTATCCAACTTTCTGCACACTCTATCATTCTTCATTGTTCCTAGCTTCTCTTATTCTCTATAAGAGGTAGGGTACTATTTCATTAATTCTATATGAGTTTATTTGTGTACTTGTGGTAGTTTCAATATAAAATCTACATGTTGATGTTGTTGACGTTGCTGATTTGGAAAAAGCGTGTATTTTGAGATTAGAGTTTGGTGATTTGTGTGAGTTTTCTTGGTTGTTTCTTATCAAACCTATTTCTATTAAAACCAACTGCTTGTGGATGCTTTCTTTTGACTAAGCCCTAAATGGTATATGAAAACCCTATAAATTTGAGAATTTGGGATTTGATAAGTGGTTGTTAGTGTGTTGGAAAAGATGGTCAAATTAATTATTGTTAACTATTGTCATCTCATACTTTTTGAGATGTTCAGAATGAGAACCCGTTGTTGAACGGTTATGCTTTGAGCATGTTCTACAAGAAATGATCATATTATTATTACATTCATAATGTTAAACAACATGGTTATAATTAAATATTTGGGTGAATCCTAATCATATATGGTTGGGATGATCATTGGTTAATTTGGATTTATAGTCTATGGTAAAAGACTAAAAACCCGCGCGTTTAGTTACCAAGGTCCTCCGATTAGTACCCGGTAAATTTGATGGTTTAGGTGACACTTAGTGATGGTCACTGGCAAAGTGTAACTTCTTATAGTGCACTAAATTAGGTGATGCTTAGCAATAACTACTGGCAGATACATGGGCTCAAGAGGATTCATCGAGTCTAGGAGTTGATAATCGAAAATGGTGGTTTAATCAAAACATTTTAAACATGTTATATATGTATTGAATGTTCCCTACTGGACTATATGTTCACCCTACGTGGTTGAAATCATTTTCAAGCATTAATGGCGTGCCCCGACTTTGAGGCAATGTACCAAAATGTGTGCTTGAGCTTCAAGAGCCTTTTGATAGTTAGGCCTAGGGCCCATATTTTATTTAGACCGTGAGTCATTTTTTATTAACGGTTGAACCCTTTTTGTCTTGTAAGCCTTAGAGCAACTTTACTGTACAATTAACTCTAATAGCTTGATTTACATACTATATATTCATTTCACCTAAAATTTGATTATATGATGTATGTAATGGAATTATGTTATGGAATGGATAATGTAGATTAAGCATGTATAGGAGTTCACCCTTTTATTTTCTTTTATTAATTGTCCTTTTTTCTATTATTCATTTTATTCACTTGAGTCGGACTTTGGAAATCTAGGGTGTGACAACCATTTTTGCACAAAGCTCACCTACTACCAATGAAGCCTACAACACCAAACTACCAACCAACTCAAAAAGAAACCACGAATAGATGACTCTAGAAGCACGAATTATCTCTCATGAACAAAACTATCCACTAAGTATAACCCAAAATACACCCCGATCTACTGGAAGAAAGAGAAGAAGTAAAAGAAACACCTTACGAACAAGACCACTCAAGAGTGAGATTAGTTTGTGTGTTGGCTTTGTTAAAAACTTTAACGTGGTAATGAGTACAATAAAGATGTGTTTATTGTTAGCCTTTTAGGTGATTTAATGTCATCCTTTTAAGACAATAATGCTTAACCACACCAAAACCTTTTTTTTTTTTTTTTTTGGGGGGGGGGGGGGAGGGGGGCTGGAAGAGGAGCCATCCTTCACTTTAATATGAAACGTTCAGCATTATATAAATTTTTTTTTTAAAAAAAAGGGAAAGATTTTTTAAAATTTGTCTAGCTAATCTAATAACCTTGTTCAACTAAGTTTAAAATATGTTATTTACTGCTACACTTATCACTAAATTGTGTTGATTGTCATTATCACAATGAAGTGTCCTTGTTTTTTTTTTTTTTTGATCGACAAATGTTAATTGTTAGTTGTTAGATTAGCACTTATAGGAGAAAACCTCCCCACCCTTGGCAAACCACCTAAATGCTTGAACTCCCTTAATTTAACTTCCCTAAGGGGAGTTGAACCCATGACCTATAACGTCCCACGTTAAGACCCAACACTATTGGGAGTTAAGAATGTGGTTTTGAGCTTGTTTTGAACAAGTTGGGCTTAGTATTTTCTGGGGAGATTTTGTCTCTTTGTTATTGGGTTCGCTCGAGTAGTGAGTTGATTGCTTGAAAGGTCTTTCATTTCTCTAGATTTTGTGTTTGCAGTCTACGATTCTAGAAGGCGGTTATTCTTTGCTCGAGCAGTGTTTTCTTCACACGAGCAGTATGATTGTAGTCTGTACTGAGAGTTTCTATTCTTCACTCGAGTAGTGTTTTGGTCGCTTGAGTGGTCTGTTCTGCAAGGTTAATCCTCTAAAATTTTGGTTTCTTCATTGGAGCCACATTTTGGTTACTCGAACAATGTTCTATATCTGACGTTTAACTAGTGTTTTGGTCGCTCGAGCGGTCTGTTTGTATAAAGCTGTGGAAAAAAGATCTTTTCACACTTTTCTTTCTCTCTCTCTCTACTTTTTGAACCAAATCCTCTCATATCTCTCTCTCTAAACTCTTGCATAAACCTCATTGTACACTCCAATCTGTGAATCTCACCTTGGTGCTTTGGGATAAAAGGTAGAGCGCGAGGAGCTGGTCATTTTAATTTGAAAAGTTCGAGTTGGTCTCCATCAAATTCGGGCTACCATGTCTCTGTCTTTCTTCTATTGAAGTAGATATTTCTTTAATGTTTTGCATGCTTCTTAGTTTCGTTATGTGCTCTTGAATAGAGTAGTATTTTGAGAGTTTTGGGTTTAGATTTGGGTAATAAAAGAGAGGTTTTCTTTGAAATGATATAAGAATTGTTTGTGACATTAAAATTTGGGAATATTGCTTTTAAAAGATGAAATGTTGAAAGGAATATCTATTTTTGAGATTTGAAATTCTTAGAGGTTCATGATTTGAACTAAGGGAAAAGGGGAACTTGAGATCTTTGAAATGATATGTTGGTAATATCTGTTGGGTTGGAAAGTGGAGTTAAATATGTATTGTTACTCCTATATTGAAACTATGAAATTATGTCTATCTTTTGAAATTTATCTTTTTGAATAGAGATATATGTTTTGGTTATCGATGAAGGATAGCATTGATCGTTGTAAAAATTGCATGAGAACTAGGTTAATTGAAACCACTCACTCATGCATTGCATTTGAATACTTGTTTCATATTTATACACTGAAAATGTATCGTTTTGAGTTAAAGTTCAAAAGCCCATGCGGTTAGGTGTCAATTCTTCCAGTTAGTATCGGTAAAATGGCTTTTGGTAGTACTTGTATAGCCTATTGGAAAACACATACCTAGAGATTCCCAGTGTGTGTATCCACTATCCTATTTTTTGTTTTGGAAGTAACGATTTATCAATTGAATTATAAACATGGTATTGCATTGTTTGAAAGAGAAACCGTATATTGTTTTGGTGAATGACATTCATATACATTCACCATATGGCTTTATTAAGCATTATACAAAACATTAAATTTATCTCTACTAGGCATTAGCTCACCCTATGTGAAAACCAACTTTCAGGTACTGATGGTATGCCTCCACCAAGGAATTAGCTTGGGAGGATTGTGGAGCTAAAGGCTTGTAGACACACCATTTTTGACTAGCCTTGAGATTTGGACGCTCCCTTTTGAGTTCCCAATAATGAAAATGAGAGGCTTTAATCTTTTTAAGTTCCACAGCAAGAGTTCTAAGGATCAAGCTTTAAACCCTCTGTAGACACCCCATTTTTGACCGTCCTCAA
The DNA here is from genome assembly GCF_055761805.1 of Camellia sinensis. NCBI lineage: Eukaryota > Viridiplantae > Streptophyta > Magnoliopsida > Ericales > Theaceae > Camellia > Camellia sinensis. The sequence goes on along the minus strand of NC_138962.1, from coordinate 171,982,383 downwards.
GACTTGGACGTCACCGCTTGAACACTCGGTGATCATCCATGTTTGTGTTCGTCTTGAGTTCCCGGAGGTCTCAGCTACGCGCCTTGCATCAGGATCTCTCGACTCGACTGTTTTGTGTCTGGTTTTGCACCAAACACTTGTGCTTTGCCTTGGAGGGGCAGGGAATGGCTTGTGGGCCATCCCCACACTCCACCGGCCATGGCTTGAGGCCACCGGCTGTGTTTTGTTGCCATCGGCCAAATTATTGGCCGGCCAGCACTATAGATGGCCGGCCGGCTATCTTTTCTTGGTCAATTGCTTTTTTGGCCAGCCGACTACTGTGCATCTGCTTTTGTAGATATTTTTGTGCAGCTGGCATACACTGTCACCCCCTCCATACACGTGTATGGAGGGATTGCCCTCTTGTTAGCTTCCTTTGGAAGCTTTACAAGACTTATTGTCTATAAAAGAGAACCTCTTCTCTCTTGTTCAAGGGTTAGACAACTTAGACAACATTTTCAGAGCTTGAAATTTAGGGTTAGGGTTTACATATATCCTCTATCTCTATATATCTCTCTCTCTCTCTCTTGTGTTTAGTATGTGTGTTTAGTCTCATTTTTGTGCACAAACACCCACCATCACACCTTTTCTTAGTTACTGAGGTACCAGAGGTCTTTCCTTGAAGCTTTTGGACTGGTTTGGAACCAAAAGAGCTGCTGGAACATTGTTTGTGAAGAGGGTCTACAAGGGTAAAACTTTTGCCCCTTTTTACCCCATTTTTGCAAAGCTTTTTAGCCTATCTTGCATCTGTTTTTGAGCTTAGCATATAACATATAAAAGTCTTGTTTTTGTCTGCTCTAAATAGTTTGTTAAGGGTGTTTCAAGCTTTGGGGTTGTTTGACCCCTCTTAAGGCTTGTTTGGCCTTTGTTTTGTGCCATTTTGGTTGAGCTCCGGGACCATTGTGTTTGGGCCTCCTCACCACTGAAATCTTGAGGGATTTCAGAGGTGAGAATGGTTCCTTGAGGTCCTAGGAAGGAGAGGGCCACCCCCCTATTCTTGTTGTCCTTGAAAAGGGCTATTTTTGCCTCTTGAGGGAGCATCTAGTTTAAGTGTGTGTTGACCATGCCTTGACTGATATTTATGCTTATTTTGCCATGAAATAGCATTATGTTGAGTTGGTTTTGGTACACCATGCTTCCTTAGCATACATGCCTTGTAATGCCATGATTTGCCTCAATGCATGCATAGCATTTAGACTACCATGCTCATGTGTTTTGGCTAAGCTTTGTGAAACTTATATGCATATTTTGATGTGCTAAGGGACTGTTTTAGGTCATTTGAGTCATTCATGTCTTGCTTTGTATAGCTACCATGCAATCCCTCTTGAATGCCTTAAGCTTTGGCGTCTCTAGCAGGTCATCCTTGCTTTATTTCAGTGGTTTGACACCACTTATAGCATCATTTCAGTCCTCATGACATGCTTGCATGCTTGCCTTTAATGCCTCTTTGATGCCTTATGAGGTTGTGCCTTATGCTCCATGTTTGGTCATTGCGCATGCCCTTGAATTTAAGTCATTTAGATGCCATCTAAGTGGTCTTTAGGCTTTGTTTTAATATGCTAAAACTCTGTTTTTGGTCATTTAATTCATGCCATGTTTGGTTTTGCTAAGGGTAGTTCAATACCTCCTTAGCTTGCCTTGAGTTTTGGACCTCTAATTGCATGCTTATGCTTGTCTTGCTGGCTTGGTTTGGCACCATTTTAACATGATTTTCAGAGCTTATGTTGCATGTCATTAGTCCAGGTTTTTGTGCTTACAAGTTGTCTTCATATGCTTAAGTGTTGGACCATATTTGCATGCATGCGTGTGTGTGTGTTGGACCTCACTTCCATAGTATTGGCCACTGTTTTGGACCTAGTAGAGGGCTGTCCAAATTAGTTTAAGTCCACCTCTTTGCATGTTGTTGCATGCTCACCTTGTGTGTTGTTGCATGCTCACCTTGTGTGTTGTTGCATGATTGAATGAAGTCACATGCTTGCTTGCATGCTTGAACATCCATATTGTGTCTTGCATACTTGTAGGTTGCATTGCTTCACGCCTTACATGCTTCTTTACTTAGGTTGTGTGCCTAACCTACATTACACATTGCATTTGCCATGTTGCATACTAGCCTCCATACCTAGGATGCATTGCATTGGCATGCATGCTTCACCTCTTGAGTTGAGTATGATAGAGGTTGAGCCCCCTTTGCTTGATTATGTGCATTGCATTCCATATCAAAATGCATACGTGGTTCATTGGGCCATCATGCATGGAAATGCGCGATGGGTGGTTCGAGAATCGAGAATCATATCCCTTTGAGTCATGAATATGATAAGGGGTGTGATTGGTGCATACATTGCTTGAAATGCATTGCCATGCCAAGTTCTGTCCTCTGCTGCTGTCAAAAATAGATTCTGCAGGAAGATTTGACCGGCTGGCCATCTGAAGTGCCGACCGGCCATCCATAAGTAGCCGATGGATCAGTTTGTGGCCGGTGATCATTCTCCATGGCCGGTGACCAATCCCCTCAGCCGGTGGTGTTCCACAGCATTCAGGGAAGCAACCCTGAGATTTGTGCAGTCTTCAGAGAAGGATAACAGTCAAAGCAGAGGCAACTTGTGCATGGCAATGACTTTCCGAGCGGAGCCAAGCGCGTGTTGCATTGGGCCCTCTTCCCGAGGCTGTTTACTGCTCTCATTAGATTAGTTAATTTGTTAATTAATTAATTGGTCTGTAATATTTAATTAGCTTGTAGTTTAATTAACTTGTATTATTCTTTCGGTCCCTCCGAGCGAGGGCAAATTTGTAATAAGTGTGGGTGCGTGTGTGCATGTCTTCCAACCCCCACTTCTTTCTCCCTTTTACTTACCTGCTTTTGATGGTTAGTATTAGGGCATATTTAAATTAGCATACCTTATGCTATGCATGCGTGCATCGTTCATTAGTCTTGCATGCACCAAGCTCGGCGCATCGTGCTAACTATATAAAGTATTTCAAATCTGACTTGAACACATGCTATCTGTGCATTTTCACGTGTCATCCTTAGATTAGCCGAGCCTATTCTAGATTGCATTCTGTATGTTATGCATTAGCCACTTAACATGGACTTGGATCATGCATTGATTGCTAACATGTTCTTGTCTTGGCTCGGAGTACATTGTAAGTATTTTTATGCTTTAGCATCTCGCATGAGTGTGAATGTCAACATGACAGCATGCTTACCATGTGGCTAGATGCTTATGTGATATAAACTGCTTGAATGCCTGTGGGTGAAGGTTGGGTTGTTTGAGTTGGAACAACTCGTTGAAATCCGTGCTTTAGCCTACTTGAGAGTAGCAAATTTCAAACTATTTTTCAAACAAACGGATATCCAATGCTTCGTTCCAAATTAGGCGATCTAGTCTATATTTTTGTGTTGTGCGCATCACATAGTAATTCTAGCTAATTTACTGGAATATGAACACATAACATTTTCAAAAACGGATATCACGGTTAGTAGAGGCCGATCTTCGGATCGGGCGAGAGGGGGTGCTCATAGCTGACCTTCCCCAATAGTACCCAAGCTCCCGAGCCGAGGCAACTTTGGTGTTGACGGACACGTGGCATTTGGCACCAAGTCAGGGTTTCCTAAATTTCCTCATAAAAAATATTTAGGTGGCGACTCTGTATCTGGCAAAGCAGTCCATGTTTGACACTTCTTTTCAAAAATATGTTTCTCAAAACGATTTGCCGGATTTGGACTCTTTGGTTCAGATTTAGGACCGTGACAATTGTAGAGTCCGAACTGTAGTAAACCCAAAACGAACAGAACGGGACTCGTCCTCCCGGGGCGTTCGGGGACGTCTACACCCTCCAATGACATGTTTTGGACAAAATGTTTTTTGACTAAAATGAAAACCACTTTCAAAATGAGTTTTACTGGTGCAACTCCAAACATTACCACAATGTTCTGAGTCTCATATATTTAAAGTCAAAGCATTATATTATTTCAAACAAACGAAACGAAGAGTATAGTGGAGGTGAATGGGAATGATAAAATCCTCTGAAATGCATGTTTCTCCCCCCAAATCAAGTTAACCTGCTCTTGTTGATTTGACGATGTACCCCCTGAATGTTCCGGGTACAATGTATTTTTAGGTATTTCATCTTTTTTTTGCTTAACTACCACAAATATCTCAGATATTTATGACCTAGGCTATATAGATAGAGCTCGCTAGCTCTTTTCGAAGAGTAGAAAAAAAAAAACTTGCTTAAGGGATAGTAAGGCTTGAGATCTCTCTCTCCTTTGTTCCTTACCTCCCACTTACCACCTTCGACCTTAAGACTAATTTCTTTATTAAAGTTTGATCCTAAGCTCTGGACAAAGGATTTCAGACATTATAAAGGACACCCTCAAAAGCTCTTGAGGAACCTTAAAGGGGAGTTTGTGAATAAGAAAGGCTCATCCTCTTTAAGAGGTGAATCCTTAGCATCTTTGATCTTATCCTCTTGCCTTTTCTTTAATTCTAGCTTTCATTTGCATTATGTAATAGTTGTAAGTCCTCATGGATGTGGAGAGAGTAGCCTTAGCCACCCATCCATTGAGTTGATAGCCTTTTTCTTGGTTTTCTTCCTTTCCTTGGCTTGATTAGGACCCCTCCATGCTTGCATTTAACACTTGTTTAATACTTGTTTAGGACTTGAATTAAACCTAGAAAAGTACTTAACACCTAAGAAAGCTTAGGAAAACATTAAACTAAGTTTAAATACTCGAATTATTATGTTTGTGCAAGTTACAGTTCAATGCCTTGAATTTAAAGGTTTAAACACAAAGCAATTTGAATATGAATGAGGAAACATTAAGCCACTTAGAACACTCTAATTAATTTAGAAGCTTGCAAGTTAAGTTATGATCAAGCTTTGAATAATTTAAAAAAAAAGTTGGAAAACATTAAACAAGATTAAAGCACTTGAGTTAATGTTAAAGCTTGCAAGTAACGATATTTTCAATGTCATGCTTATACTTTGTGTAGGTTAAGCACTTGGATGAGAAATCCTTATTCAAGAGTCATTTGTGAATAATAATTTAGTAATGCTATATTTGATAAACTATGTTTCAAATACAAAACTTATTTATGTTTATGAAAGCTATGCTATGATTCGTTATGAATGAATATATATTATATTTTTGTATCATATATTAAGATGACATCCTCAAAGTATGGTCCGATCAGGGGTTAAGCCGGGTACGACCTTACCAGGGGTTAAACTGAGTATGACCTTACCAGGGGTTAAGCCAGGTACATCCTTTTTGGTGGAATAATACCGATGTTCTTATTGGGGGACTCAAGTGGATATCTCTGGAATGTTCATCGCTATGTAAATGTTTACAAGTCAAGTTTTGAACTATTCATACAAAATTATATGATGTTCAAATTATGAATTATGCCATGTTTTGTTAAAAATCATCGGTGTTCATTGATTTACAGCTTTACTTTATTACTATTCACTGGACAATGGCTCACCCCTCTCCCTTATATGTATGTAGGTAATGAAGAGTCTAGGTACAAAAAGAGGTTGCTTAGAAGTCGGTCTTGTGTGCTTGTATTAGTTTTGTAAAGTTATATCATAAGTGTTGTATTTTATTTTATCGTTTAAGTCATGTAATAATGTAAGGTGATAGTTCAAGAGCTCTGAATAGATGTTTCAAATAAGCAATTAATGTTTTCCGCACTAAAAAATGGAAAATTTGCCCCAATTATTCTAAGAGTTTGGCTTGTTTTGTAAGTTAGGCCTTTGGTAGTCCACGACAACTGGCCGATCATTGCACCAACTTGTTTTGGGCTAGTTAGGATCATGACAATCTCATATGTTTTTGTAATTTTTTTTTTCTATTTCCCACTTTGCTATAATTCCCCCTTTATTTTAAGACCGGACTTCTCTTATCTAAATTGGAGGATGTTGTTCGGACATGTAAAACTCGTTATTGGTCTCATTTTAATAATTTAAACTGTTTATTTTGTTGATCTTTCATGTATATTATTCACAAACAAAGTAGATGGATCTGATAATCATAATCTATTTAATTTATCACATTTGTCTCTAAAAATAGATGACAAGTGTATTTTTAAAAATAGACCATTCATTTATTTTGTAATAAACATGTTAAAATGAACGATTTGAATTATTGAAACCTTATAAAATGAACGATTATTATCGAAACAGAACTCATGATAGACCATAGGTTTGGACAACACCTTCCAATCCAAATCATGGACTGAAAGGAAGGCTAGTCATTTATGTGGGTGCTAATTTCTGACCACACTACCAAACAGGAACTCAGTAGGAGAGCTCAGGCAGAATAGATTACGCCCGAACAACCTGTCATAGAAAGATAAGACTCCGATGGTGGTCCGTCCACCCGGGGGCACTCCGACGATCAAGTCAATACTCAATTATCTCTCACAGATAGCAAATAGTACTTAACTCACTAGCCAGAATACAAAGCGTGTACTTTAGACCCACAAGGGTGCCTACTTTTATAGCCAGCACTAACCTGATCACTATAGAAGCCTAGATTCAATGGACTCTGGCTCAATGCTCATCTTGGACTCCTATCCAGATAGAGATAAACTCCCTAAGAGCTTTATCTTTATCCAGACTAAGGTCCTCCCCCATTCTACGACTCTTATCCCTTATCTGCTCATCTCGGATTTCGGTATCTCTACAGATAACATCGGCCTAGCCGAGATCACCTTGGCGTCATGACCAAGACACGTGGCACCTCAGCTGACACTTCGGTGTCACATTGGCTACGTGTTGTCATTCACAAAAAATATGTCCCCACAACTGCCCCCTAGGTTCTATTACGTCGGCATCTTGAGGTGATGAAACTTACATCATTTGTCCACATAGCACGTCGGCTAAGACTTTACTCCATCCTTCATGACCAAGATTATTACACGTCGGCTTCACATGACCAAGATTATTACACGTCGGCTTCACATGACCAAGACTCTGCAGTCTACTTTATCAATAACCAAGAATCAAGAACCAAGTTCTTCGAGTTCTTTAACTGAAATCGCTCCTCTAGCTGAGGTTTTCGCTCCATTAAATCAAGAACTCCAAGAGTTCTATCTGCTCATGAGCTGTCACGCATGGTTTTCTCAACCATTTTCGCCACGCGTCCTTCTCTCATTGATTTGTACCTGACACGAGCTATTAGGTCACGTCGCTTCTGCGCATGCCGCCTGATAGGAACGTCGTCCAAGGCACATTCATTGTGGTTTTGCTGCCTTTTAGTGTTTTAACAAAAATATTTTCCCTCTTTCCGTCTTGTCACTTCACATCTTTGATTTTGCTCAAGCTTTCTCTCTCTAAAGCTTCTCTTCCAAAAACCGCCATTGTTTCAAGTTTTCAAGCTCTGAAACTTGCTCCGTTTACCTACTCCGGCGAAGCATTCACTATCCTGCTCCACTTGTTGTCACCGTCTGACTTTGGCGATCCTCAAACCGGCGTCCTCAACCTTGGACCCAACTGGTAAGTTCTTTGTTTTCTCTTAATTTTCAATTTTAGCCCTTCATGACTTGAATATGCTTTTTATGATTTGTCCATCCTGTTGCTATTGAATCTGCTTTCATGGTTACATTTTGTTTCTTTCTTTTCTTTGATAATGAATCGATTTCCTGTTTCTTTGGATTCTTGTGGTACCTTAAGCTTCGTTACTGCATTTACTTGTGATTTGTACTGTTTAATCTATCTCTGGGTCTATATATGTACATACGAACTGTTCACATGCATGATGCTTTAGCAATTTGTCACTGTTCTTTGCCTTTTGCACATCTGCACACGCTTACACAATGGTCTTGAATTTCTTCTTGTTTTCTTGAGTCTGAATCATTGCTCTTTTATGTTTTTCTTGCTTATTTCTAGATTCTTGCCATTGATTCATGTTTCCATATAGATTTAGGCTTGGGTTTTAATAAAGAAGTCACATACTTAGGAAAATTGAAACAAACTCTCCTAGATCTTTGAAAAACCCTTGCCCCAGTTCTTGTTTAAGGTTTAGCCGAGGTCCTTCAAACCCACATCAACCACTCTCCTCTAAAATCTTGCACCTTCCTCCTTTAGCCGACATCATGGGTATGTTCAGGTGGAGGGTAGATACCTAGAAAAACTCAGATGCTTCCGTCGAGAGTTCTCCATTCCAACCGATGTCCACCTCCGATTAGTTGGGGAGGAGGACTCCATTATGCCTAATGGGGATTCCATGCCTTTCCCAGTAGTAGCCTTTATAGAGTGTGGACTTCGATTTCCCTTAGACATCCTCTTTAGGGAGGTCCTCCACTACTATAAGCTCAACCCTATGTAGCTAGCCATCAACTCATATAGGGTAATCAATGGTATAATTGCTCTAGCTAGCCGAGAAAATGCTAGGATAACACTAGCCGATATCCAGTATTGTTATACCATGTGTGCCCTAAAATCTGAAAAAGGCTATATTTATTACTTGAAGCCAAGATCCACAACCTACAAACTCATAGCCGACCTCCCAGACTCCAACAAAGGTGCTGGAGATGATTACTTCATTGCCTCTGGCAACTGGGAATTTGCACCTGATGAAGACCTTCATCTCTATCCTCTGTGCCGATCGGTGTTTAAAGAGGATGAAGGTAAGAACTAAGTGTCAACTTTTCTGCTTAAAACTCATCATTTTATTCCCATTATTTATGCTAATGTCTGAATTTTTGTATTTGTAGCTCTCCCCCAGCCATCAAAGGATTTTCGCAAAACCTTCTTCTCCAGTAAAGACCTTAAGAGGCTTTGGACTTGCCAGTTGACCAGCGTAAAGCCCCCCTGCTGCTCAATTATATTTTGACTTACAAATCCGCATTGCCCGACGTCCCCAAAAAGAGCAAGACCCCTCATTCTACTACAACTCCACCGTTGAATCTTCATCAAGGCTAGATCAGGGATCTACCTCTGGTCCTGTGAAGCAACCATCCACCTCTGCTCCCCAATTGATTCCACCACATCAGCCCCAACGCCGTCGCCAAGTTCCTGCCAACGCTCCAGCTGAGAGGTGTAGACGCCCCATTTTTGACCGACCTCAAGACTTAGATTTCATCGCTTGTGCACTCGATGATTACGATTGCATTTGCTCGCTTTAAGTGCCTGAAATCCTCGGTGGAATGTCTTGTCTTTGAGCCTTTAAAGATTGTCCATTTTGTGCTTTGTTTTGGACCAAAAGCGTAGTGTTTCGAGTTGGAACTTTTGGTGACCTATCGGCCACCACCATGGTTGTTGGCCATTGGTGTGGCCGATCGGCCATCAGCGGTGGCCGACGGCCACTAGTGTCTTTTTCCAGATATTTGTTGACAGTTGTGCAAGGTGTTAGCACATTGAGCTGCATCTCCCTACACGTGTATGGTAGGATGTTTCTAAGCTCAAGGCTTATTTTTCTATATACAGGGGGGTTCCTCCCCTATTTTTTGAGGGTTAACCCCCATTTTTTAGGGTTAGAAATTTTGAAACAAAATTCTCTCTCTCTCTCTCTCTCTCTCTCTAGCAATTTTGTGCATACAAGTGTAGATACACTTCAAGTTTTCCTATCAATCCTTAACCAAAGTTGCTTATCTTTGTGTTGATGTTACTTGAGACCCTCTTTGAGCTCTAGAAGGTGGTCTTGGCTTGGTTTATTGCTTCATTTGTGTATTCCCTTCAAGAGATATATTACTCTCCTTTTATACTTGTTTTGCATACTTGCTTCGCCATCTTTTTCAACTGTTTTGGGGCTGGTTTTGAAATTTTAAAAACTCTGTTTTTGTGGCCTAAAATTGTTGGTTTGAGGCCATTTTTAGTTAAGCAGGTGGTTCACCCTTCTTACTTCTTAGTTTGTAAACTTGTGTACCTTTGTTCATCACTTTCAAACCAACTTTTTTTGGGCCTTTTAACCACAGAATTTCAGAGGTTTTTCAATGGCAAAAAAATCATTTTGAAGTCCAAATTTGAAGGGGTTAGCCTTCCCTCCTTGTGTCTTGTTTGCATGCCTAGTTAGCCCCTTGTATTAACTTCATGTTTTCGCTTTTTGTGGCTCAAGTCCAGTATGTTTTGAACTCTGTTTTGAGCTGTTTTGCCACTGCTTTGGTTGTTTGGTACTTTTGAGTCTTGTATTGCATAGTTATAGTGTAAGTCCTTTCACTAGCTTGGTGTTTTAAGGCTTTAACCACCATTGGTTTGAGTTGATTGCATGTTTTAGTGCTTTTTCTCACCTAATTTCATCACTTATCATCTCTGCAATCTCCCTCATTTCTTCACTATTTCATTTGCTTTGAGGGTTGTTTCAGTCTTAGGGTTGTTTAAGCTTGAGATTGATGCTCATGCTTTATGGTTTAATCCTCCTTTGAGGGTTCATTACCAACCACATGAAGCTTCTCTCATGCCTTAAACTATCCCTTGGTTAATACTTCCTTCATCTTAGAAGACACTCACTAATGGACAAATTGATTAATAAATGATTTGGTAACTAAAATGTGTAAACAAAATTAGCAAGTAAAAGTGACAAGATAAGCATTCCTCTATGTTGCATTGCATGTGTTCAAATTGGACGTTAATTTGAACACAAGAAAAATGGGACATTCCATACTCAAAAGTGATGAAATGTGCCATTTTCTTAGGTCTCTATTGCCCTTGATCATGCATGATAGGGTGATGGTCATTTTAGTCTCATATTGCATTTATTAAACTTGCACAATTGGTTTCACAAGCCATCATGCAATGAAATTGCTTGATTGATGGTTTATGAACCCTTTCCTTTGATTTCCCTATGAAAGTGAGAGGCAAAGTGTACAAACAACCCTTGAGAAATACACTATTTTGCTCTCTGTTGCAGCAAGGAAGTCCAAGTTATCAGTGGCCGACAACCACCACCAATAGCCGACTAGCCATCAATGGTAGCCAACCGGCCCCTTGTCGGCCATCAGTAAAGGTTGCACAGTGTGCTGGTAAGGTGGAGCAGAGGTGTTATGAAAGTGGGTAGAATTGTCAGTGTTCAAATGTGCAAATAGAGGCTTGCAGCAGCAAAATAGTGGTTTTTCAGGTGGAAACCGAGTATGCATGGGCCTCCCTCACTTCCCGGGATTAGCTAATTAGCTTAATTAGCAATAGATCAAATACATGTTGTAATTAATTAATTGTAGCTAATTAAGTGTTGTAATTAATTAGTTAGTTTAACTAGTTATTTGATTTCGTTTTGTAATTAGTTAACTAGAATAGTTAATTAATTTGAGTTTTGTAATATTTAGTTAACTTAATTAGCGTAGCTAATTGGTTAGCTTATTCATTCAGACCCTCCTTCGCAAGGGCATAATGTTGTAATAAGTGTGCGTGCGCGTGTATATGTCTTCCAACCCCACGTCTTTCACCCTTTTATTTAATCACTTTTGATGGTTAGATTAGGGGCACGTTTTAATTAGCATATCGCATGCTTGCATTCATTCATCTTGTCTTCCATGCACCGAGGCTCGACGCATCATTCAAACTGCATCGTCATTTCAATACTTTCTTGAATACGTGTTTAACCGCATGTTATCAAATTGCTTCATATGTCATATTAGTAGCTGAGCCTATTAATTGCATATTGCATGTGTTACATTAGGCATCTTGTATAGTTAGGAATCAAGCATTATTTTCTAATTCATATCTTCTTAGCATGGAGTACTAGGTGAGTTTTTATGCTTTAGCATACTTGCATAAGTGTGAATGTTGCCATGATTAGCATCCTTGCTATGAGGCTATGAGGCTATGTGCTTAAATGCTAAACTGCTTGAATGCCTGTGGATGAAGGCTTGTTGTTTGAATTGGAACGATTCAATGAATGTGCGTTTTAAGCCCACTTTGTTGAGTGGCAAATCAGTTTTAAGCCCACTATGTTTAGTGGCAAATCCGCAAACTTTAAGCCCACTTGAGGTGGCAAATTCAAACCATTTTCGCAAACAAACCTGAGTTGGATCGTTCCAAATTGAGCAAACTAGTCTATATTTTCTTGTGCGCATCACATAGTAATGTTAGCTAATAACAGGAATAAGAACACATAATGTTTATAAAATATCATATCATGATTAGTAGAGGCCGATCTTTGATCGGACGAGCGGGGGTGCTCAATTCATGACCTTCCCCTCTCGTACCTAGGTTCTTGAGCTGAGACAACTTTAGTGATGACGGACATGTGGCCTTTGGCCAGAGTCATGGGTTTCTTAAATTTTTTCAAAATAAAATATTTAGGTGGCGACTCTGTATCTGGCAAAGCAATCCATTTTTGGCACTTTTTATACTAAAATCAATTTTCCAAACGATTTGCCAGATTTGGACTCTTTGGTGTTTATCAGTTTCACATTGCACTTGTGAGATTAGATTCAGAATCACAGGAGTCCGAGCTGTAGGGCTTCTTTTCAAACCTTCCGAAAGGGGGTGTGAAAAAGGTGAGCCACAGGCGGACTCGAAGTCGCATACGCCAAGGTTCTGACACACCGGTGTTCGATCCATCCAACCCTCCTACCGCCCTTCCAGCCATACACTTTGGCACTAAAGTTACAATCGCCTCTACTGCTGACGGGATGGGCCGCAAACTGGCAGTTGTTGAAGACCTACTCACAAATATCCCTGGGGTTGTGACGGTGCAATCCTCGTCCTCCCCATCCCAAATATCACTAGGGTTTCTTTTCAAACCTTCCAAAAGGGGGTGTGAAAAAGGCGAGCCACAGGCGGACTCGAAGTCGCATACGCCGAGGTTCTAACACACCGATGTTCAACCCATCCAACCCTCCTACCGCCCTTCCAACCATACCCTTTGGCACTAAAGTTACAATCCCCTCTACTGCCGACGAGATGGGCCGCAAACTGGCAGTTGTTGAAGACCTACTCGCAAATATCCATGGGGTTGTGACGGTGCAATCCTCGTTCTCCCCATCCCAAATCCAAAGCCAAAAAGGATGACTAAAGCCAAAGCAAAGGCCACAGTGACTCAGATCAATTATGAGGACACTGTGCCAATTTCCAAACTTGCCAAGGCCGAAAAGAGTGCCGCTTCTACCGATAAATGGCCAACCGAGATCCGACCACCCAGAAGGCAGCAGCTATCCCCGCACCATGACATGGGCGCCCGAGGTTATGGTGGACGACAGACCCCTTACTGCTAGTGACAGCGTGACAAATCTTGAAGTCGGTGTAGCCCTGTCAACGACTATTCTTCTACTAGAAGACATGAACCGCATGGCTGAGTTGCATGAGTATAAGAACTTTTCTCTCATGATGCAGTATTCGGTTTTGGTAATCCTCTTATACTCAGTAAAATCTCACTAATATGTTTTACTTCTTGCAAGCTATTCAGCATGCTCACTCATATGTTGTCAAAACCGAGATGATAAGGAAGGAGTTGGCAAGAAAGACCAAGGAAGCAGCCAAACTGCTATCCTCACTCAATAAAGCCAAGGCCAACAATCAAGCTGTAATGGACCAGGCTAAGAATGCCAAAGCTGCTCGGAGTTTGGCTGAGGAAAAAGCCAAATTGGCCGAAAATGAAGCCGAGGTCGCCAGAGTTGAACTTGCGGCTGCCAAGGCCAAGGCAGCTAACCTAGAGGCCAAACTTCAAGAGGCCCTTGACTCAAAGGAAGCCGAAGTCAAGGAAGCCAATGAAAAAGCCTTCGAAGAAGGGCAAGCCACCGTCCGCGACAAATATAAACAGCAAGTCAACCTGGCTTGCAACCAAGGTTACTACCTTGGTTGGACGACCGCGCTCTCAACAAGTTGACTGTTCTCATGGACTCCGACCTCCGAGACATCAATCAGCTTCAGGTGTCTTTCCCTCCAGAGCCCTAAGATGATGTCGAGGATGGTGAAGTCGACGAAGTGGAGGAGGAGGCTACCACTGATGCCAAGTTTCCCACCCTCAATGAGCAAATAGACTTGACTCAGGATGAGGAGGATGACTTGGTTTCCAAGGATGTCTCCCCCAAACCAACCACATCTGAGGCTGAGGTCCAGTGCGCCGAATGGAGTTTGGACCAGACTTTACTCGAGATAGATGCTGAAATAACGGCAGAGAAAAATACACTGCTACCAACTGAGGCCAACAAAACTTCATCAGCCAAAGTAGAGCAATCCCAAACCAATCCTAACACTTAGGATTTCTTTTTTCCCTTTATTTTGTTCTTCTTCTTTGTATGAACAATGTTTAGTTTACAATTTGGCCGAATCGCCCTTTTCGTAATTGAACAAGTAATTTTCTTTGAATGCAAGTCTCCTCATTTCTTCTAAGTGTTTGAATGCTTGTAGGCTTTTACTGTTTTCTTTCATACTTAGAATATTTTTTGAATGCCTTCAAGGTACACCTTAATTATGCAATCTCCTCGGGGTAAAGTACCTCGGATATATCTTCTGATTGCCTACCTTGGCCTTGGCTTAACACTTAAAAATATTATGAAATGTTTTTACAAGTGTTGTTTATTTACACTTTGCCACTTCACTCTCACTTACTGTCTTCTATCTTTTCTAAGTCTGGTAACCTGGTCATATCGGTGAGTACGTATGTCGGGTACTTCCTCCACTATTACCTCGACTTAACTTCAACTTGTAAATTTTTCAGAAATTTCAACAAGTCCCAAACACTTCAAATTTTTAAGCTTATTTATCATTCTCCAGCTCTCTGCCCCCTAATGTGAACCTAAGTTTCACTTATGTTCACATTAAGCGCGTATAGTCTTTCACCGAAGTCAGATTCAAACAAAGACTAGCCGAGGTTCTCACCCTTGGTCTTTCTGTTAACCTAACTGAAATGCACTTAGTCCCATTCTAAGTTTAATCCTGCTAATATGGCAAGTCTAGTTTTAATTCAGCTTAGTTCAACTCTATTATATACAAGTATAATTCAACTCTGCCATATAACAAGTCTAAGCTATTCGTCATGTTTCAATCAGAAACATCGCCAACTTAGTTCAACTCTATTATATGCAAGTATAATTCAACTCTGTCATATAATAAGTCTAAATTATTTTTCATGTTTCAATTAGAAACATTGCCAAAGGACTGGTTAGTCCTATCACACAAATTTCAAAAATCAGGCTAAAAATTTAATTACTACCTCGGCTAAGAAAATTATGACATAAATTTTGAAAAATAAAAAAGTCTAATGATAGAAAAACTTTAAGTTGCAAGTGTTTGTAGACGCGCCCGTGGGCCTCACTACAGTTCGGACTCGATTTGTCACGGTTCTTAATCTGAACCAAAGAGTCCAAATCCAGAAAATCGTTTTGAGAAAATAGATTTTTAGAAAAGAAGTGTCAAACATGGACTGCTTTGCCAGATACAGAGTCGCCACCTAAATATTTTTTATGGGGAAATTTAGGAAACCCTAACTCGGTGCCAAAGGCCACGTGTCCGTCATCACCAAAGTTGCCTCGGCTCGGGAGCTTGGGTACGATTGGGGAAGGTCAGCTATGAGCACCCCCTCTCGCCCGATCCGAAGATCGGCGTCTACTAACCTTGATATCCGTTTTTGAAAATATTATGTGTTCTTATTCCGGTTATTAGCCTACATTTACTATGTTATGCGCACAGCAAAAAAGTATAAACCAAATCGCCTAAATTGGAACAAAACATTGCATGTTTGTTTTGAAAATGGTTTGCTACTCGCAAGTAGGCTAAAATGCAAGTTTTGCCACCCTCAAGTGGGCTTTAGAAAAGATGGTTTTGCCACTATCTAGTGGGCTTAAAACTCACAGTTTTAATACATTATTCCAATTTAAGTAATTCAACCTCCACCCACAGGCATTCAAGCAGTTGTATCACATAAGCAAGTAGCCTCATGGTAAGCATGCTGTCATGGCAACACTCACACGCATCCAAGAATGCTAAAACATAAATGCTCACCGAGTACTCCAAGCTAAAATAGAAACTAGTTAGTAATCATATGCATGATCCTAGTTCATGTTAAGATGGCTAATGCAACACATGCAAGATGCAGCTACAATAGGCTCGGCTAATCTATAGATGACATGATGATGCTACAACTAACACATATTCAACTTGGAATTGAAATACAATGCAGTTAATATGATGCACCGAGGCCAGTGCATGCAAGACAAATGTATGGATGCACGCATGCATAGCATAAGGTATGCTAATTTAAATATGACCTAATACTAACCATCAAAAGCAGGTAAGTAAAAGGAAGAAAGAAGTGGGGGTTGGAAGACATGCACACACGCACCCACACTTATTATATATTCGCCCTCGCTCGGAGGGACCAAAAGAATAATACAAATTAATTAACCTACAAGCTAATTAATTATTACAGACCAATTAATTAATTAACAAATTAACTAATCTAATGAAAGCAGTAAATGGCCTCAGGAAGAGGGTCCAATGCAATGCGCGCTCGGCTCCGCTCGGAAAGTCACTGCCATGCACAAGTTTGCCTCTGCTTTAACTGTTCTGCTTCTCCAAAAATTGCACAACTCCCAAGGTTGCTTTTCTGAGTGTTGTGGGACACTACCGGCTGAGTGAGATCATCACCGGCCATTTAGAATGGTCATCGGCTAAACATTATGCTCTCGGCCAAACCTATTTTGCCGGTCGGCACCCAACACTGCCGGGCGGCCAATTCTTCCTGCTAAAACCTGTTTGACAGCAGCAGAGGGCAGACAAGGCATGGCAATGTATTTCAAGCAAATGTATGCACCACCACATCCCTTATCATATTTAAGACTCAAAGGGGTATGGTGCTCGATTCTCGGACCACCAATTGCGAATTTCAATGCGTGATGGCCCAAAAGCAAAGTGTGCAATTTCAATATGGAATGCAATACACAAAACAAACAATGGGCCCCAACCTCCATCATAATCAATTCAAGAGGCAAGAGATGTATGCTTAATGTTATGCAACCTAGGCATGGAAGCTAAGCATGCAATATGAGCATGTGAACAAGCAATGTAAACATACAAGCATGCAAGTTATGAAAACTAACGGGCATACAAGATGGATGAGCATGCAACGACATATGGGAATAGTCTTAAACCAAAATGGGAAGCTCTCAAATAGGCCCAAATCAGTGGCCAAATGCCATGGAAATGAGGGCCAAAACACATACAAGCATGCATGCACACAAGGTCCAACACTTAGGCACCAAAGAGCAACTTTTAAGCACACTTAGGAGAGGATAAACATGGATACATGGCATGCATAGAAAGCTCTGAAATCATATTATAGAAGGTGCAAAGCCAAGTAAGCAAGACAAGCTAAGCATGCAACAATGGTCTAAAACTCAAGGTAAGCCAAGGGGGGTTACATGGTAGCTATAGAAAGCAAGCCATGGATGGCCTAAGAAACCAAAAACAGATCTTAAGCATGCTAAAACAAGCATAAAAGCTTCACAAAGCTAGGCCAAAACAAGTAAGCATAGTAGTCTAAATGCTAGGCACATGTTAAGGCAATTCATGGCATTACAAGACAAGTATGCAAGGCAAGCATGGTGTATCTAAACCAAGTAAAAACAGTGCTATATCATGGCAAAATAAGTACAAATAACACTTAAGACATGGCCAACATGAACTTAAAAATGGTGCTCACACGTGAGGCTAAAATGGCACTTTTTGAAGACAACAAGGAGAGGGGATGGCCCTCTCCTTTTTAGGACCTTAAACCACCATCCTCACCACTAAAATCCCTCAAGATTTCAGTGGTGAGGAGGCCCAAACAGGGTGGTCCCGAAGCTCACCAAAAATAGCACAAAACGGGGGAAAACAAGGCCTAAGAGGGGGTAAACGACCCCAAACACAAAAGTGAACTTAATGAAGTATCTTAAACACAAAAAAACAGAACTTTTTATGTTATACACGAAGCCCAAATCAGAAAGAAATACAGGCTAAAAGGGTGTGCAAAAACGGGGAGTAAAGAGGAAAAGGGGGTTACCTTTGAAGACCAGCAAGAACCAGTAGCCTTTAGACCCAAAAATGCAACCCTCAACCTCTGAAAACAAGCTCCAAGAACCTCCAAGTGATGATGGAGGTGTGTGGCTATGAAGTGGTGTGCAATAGGCCAAGAACAAGACCCTTTTGGACCCTCTAACCCACCCAAATGTAGAGAGAGAGGGAGATATACAGAGAGAGTGATATATATATATCTTATATATCAGATTTCTTCAACCCTCTAAAGGGGAGGAGAGGCCTTCTTTTTATAGAGAAACCAAGGGGGCAAAGCTTCTCTTGGAAGCTTTGAGCAAAAAGGCCAAGCTTCTCTTAGAAGCTTGGATCAAAAGGGCCAAGCTTCTTGGAGAAGCTAGGCAAAGGGGTCAAGAGGTTCAAGGTTCTTCAAGAAGCTAAAAAAAAGGATCAAGCTTCTTGGAGAAGCCAAAAAGGGTCAAGCTTCTTGGAGAAGCTAAAAAGGGTCAAAAGGTTCAAGCTTCTTGGAGAAGCTAAAAAAGGGGGTCAAGCTTCTTGGAGAAGCTAAAAAGGGGCAAGCTTCTTGGAGAAGCTAAAAAAAAGGTCAAGCTTCTTGGAGAAGCTAAAAAGGGTCAAGCTTCTTAGAGAAGCTAAAAAAAGGTCAAGCTTCTTGGAGAAGCTAAAAAAAAAGTCAAGCTTCTTGGAGAAGCTAAAAAGGGTCAAAAGTTTCAAGCTTCTTCAAGAAGTTAAAAAAAAGTTCAAAAGGGTCAAGCTCCTTCAAGAAAAGGTCTCGGTCAGGAAAAGTGGCCGATTGATCAAAAACAGTGGCCGGCCGACCAAACACAATGCCGACCAACCATCAATAGTGCCGACCGGCCATCACCAATGGCTGGTGGCAAGGAAATAAGGCCGGTGGCCTCAAGCCATGGCTGGTGAGGTATGGGGATGGCCTACAAGCTATTTCCCACCCTCAAAAGCAAAACAATAAGTATTTGATGTAAAACCAAAAACAAAACAAACAAGTCAAGAGGTCTTGAGGCAAGGCGCGTTGCAGAGATCCGGGAACTCAAGACGAACATGAACAAGGATGATCACCGAGTGTTCAAATGATGACGTCCAAGTCTTAAGGACGGTCAAAAATGGGGTGTCTACAGTTGCCCCTCTTTGACAGAACTCGAAAGTCATAAAATTGACGGGAGTGAATGTCAAAGCCCAGAGATGACCCATTTTTGACAAGGCCGAAGACTTAGACAAAGCATACAAGCTACAGATAAAGATATGCGCCCGAAGGCAGGGGCAAAATGCAACTGACAATGCAAGAAGCCGAACATAACTTCTGATCATGCAAAGAAACATAGGGACGTATCTCGGTGTTTCGGAAAGGTATAAGCATTGGAACGTATTCCAAATGTTTTTAACCAAAGAGGGAGGAACATAGGGACGTATCCCTGTGTTTCGGAAGAGAGGAAGAAACATAGAGACGTATCCCAGTGTTTCGAAAAAGTGAAAGAAACATAGGGACGTATCCCGGTGTTTCGGAAAGGTAAAGAAACGTAGGGACGTATCCCGGTGTTCCGAAAAGAGACAGAAACGCAGGGACGTATCCCGGTGTTTCGAAAAGAGAGAGAAACATAGGGACCTATCCCGGTGTTTCGGAAAGAAGGGAGAAGAAACATAGGGACGTATCCCGGTGTTTCAGAAGGAATGAGAAACATAGGGACGTATCCCGGTGTTTTGGAAGGAATGAGAAACATAGGAACGTATCCTGGTGTTTCAGAAGGAATGAGAAACATAGGGACGTATCCCGGTGTTTCGGAAGGAATGAGAAACACGGGGACGTATCTCGGTGTTTCGGAAAAGAATGAGAAACATAGGGACGTATCCCGGTGTTTCAAAAAGGAGAAGAAACATAGGGACGTATCCTGGAGTTTCGGAAGGAATTAGAAACATAGGGACGTATCCCAAAGTTTCGGAAGGAAGGAGAAACATAGGGACGTATCCCGGTGTTTCGGAAAGGAGAAGAAACGTAGGGACATATCCCGGTGTTTCAGAACAAGGAGAAGAAACATAGGGACGTATCCCGATGTTTCAAAACAATGAGAAGAAACATAGGGATGTATCCCGAAGTTTCAGAAGGAAGGAGAAACATAGGGACGTATCCCGGTGTTTCGGAAAGGAGAAGAAACGTAGGGAAGTATCCCGGTGTTTCAGAACAAGGAGAAGAAACATAGGGACGCATCCCGGTGTTTCAAGACAAGGAGAAGAAACATAGGGACGTATCCCGGAGTTTCGGAAGGAATGAGAAACATAGGGACGTATCCCGAAGTTTCGGAAGGAAGGAGAAACATAGGGACGTATCCCGGTGTTTCGGAAAGGAGAAGAAACGTAGGGACGTATCCCGGTGTTTCAGAATAAGGAGAAGAAACATAGGGACATATCCCGGTGTTTCAAAACAAGGAGAAGAAACATAGGGACGTATCCCGGTGTTTCAGAACAAGGAGAAGAAACATAGGGACATATCTCGGTGTTTCAAAACAAGGAGAAGAAACATAGGGACGTATCCCGGTGTTTTTGAATAAGAGAGCATGCATAACAATGCAAGTGGAAAGTGCGTGACAACGCAAGTGAAAAGGTGCATGACAATGCAAAACAGATGTGAATAAAAATGCAAGTGTAACGGTGCATAATAATGCTAGATAGATGTGCATAACAATGCAACGAATGGTGTGCGTAACGATGCGATGAATGTACAACTTCAAAAGCACGTTTGAAACAAAATGCCGAATAAGGAAATACAAGCCTTAACGAGACCAAATCCAAACATGACCTCCGATTTACCTCTCGGAAGGGTTTGTAACACACTTCGCTTAAAAAGGGGACACCCCGTTTATATTGGCGAGAGATAACATCTGCTACTGCTTTAATTGCCATTCTGACTTGAAGCAGGCTTAAGCTTGGAGTAGAGGCACACTCATTCTTCGGAGCACTGACAAGGCTTGAAGAGGTATATCCGGAGTACAATCACGGAATTTGCTGAAGGTGAAACACACTCAGATGCTTCGGTTTTCCCTATTTTCTTTTGCTTTGTAGTCTGGAACCCATATAGCTTCAAATAGGTCCTTGTTTTACTGTTCTTGCATGACCTGGGTTGAACCCTGCGATTTTAAGAAAGAACAAATTCCTGTTTGGTACAAATGTGGAGAATGGCACAGCACTCTGAGCACAAAACGATTCATTTTTGAAATTGAGAATGAATTCTCGACCAGGTATTGAGCCTACAACTGACCACAGCCAAAACGACTCAAAAAAGGAAAACAAAGGTAAAATAACCTAAACACAACGAGACACGCTCGGAACGACTCAAAATAAGATTTGAGACAAACAAAACAAAAGACACGACATACAAACGTGCACAGGGAGCCTGTTTCTTCGGGTATTGTTTCCCACCCTTTCTCATTTGTGATTCTCACATCACTCGGCCCTCAAGCTCTGTTTTTCTGAAAAAGCCCTTTTCCTCACTTTTTTTCTCAGCACACATCTCTCTATTCTTTAATCTCTCATTTTTTATCCCTCCCCTGGGTGGTTGATGCATAAATAGATAGTTGCGGGCTCTTGCCCCTAGCATTTTGCTTGATTCTCTTCTTCTGCTCACAACAGTGAACTCTCCCGCAGAGGGATTACACTAAGATGGGGTGTGTAGCAAATTTGCAGCTAACATCGGTTGATGATGCTTTGCTGGGGAGTTTGGACGTAATCAGATCTGTCCATATGACGGAGTGGAATATCTTGATCCATTCTAGCTCATGCTTCGCACTTGGCTTGATACCTCGTTGCGTGGAGGATGTGAGAGCTTTCTGCCATTTTGCGGTCAGCTTCAGTGGTGCCCTTTTCTGACAGGTAGAGTGCCCTTCTGGCAAGTAGCTGACGACGGGGAAAAGACGGAACACCTGACTCAACTATGCCCCTATTTCATCATTTTGACCATTTTTTGTTTTTGGCTTTCTACTAAAACAATTTTGACCAAAATGAGAGTTAGATTAACATTAACATGCTTGTTCGATTTTCTGATTTAAAATCATGCAAGTTAGGTTGTGAGCACTGAAAATTTTCCTTTTTTGGGTCCAAGAAATGATCCAGTTTTGGAAAAGATGGAATAATTTTCAAGAGAATCCGTCAACCTCAGTAAAAATTCTCAAAAACTATTTTGGCAAACAACCACTGCTCAATGAGCACAGAACTTACTCTTGAGATGCACAACCTCAGATTGGAAGGAAAACTGCCCCTTGTCTGAAGGACACTGCATGGCAACGGAAAGTTGCCCCTTGTTTGAATGGCACCGTAGCGCATTGAATGGCAATGGAAAGTTGACCCTTGTTTGAATGGTACCACAGTGTATTATAGTCAGTCCTCAGAGTGACGAACACAACCAAACTCTTGGATACAGAGAAGGCGAAGATCATCGAAACCATTACATGGACATAATCAATTTGGAAGTGTTTGTGGCTGGACTTCAGGATGAAGTTGCCTACGTATCCCAAGCATGGGAATTAAGCCTTACGTAGTTCCGGGGTTAAGGTACACTCGGGTATTTAACCTCTCCTTTTGCGCTCTAACTTTTGCCAAGGCCGCCCTTCCGGGTTTTCAACCTTGCGAGCTTTGTTTCTCTTTTCTTTTCAATTCCTTTCATCATTTTTTTTTCATCTTTTCTTTTCTTTTTTTTCCTTTTCCTTTTTCATCTTTTCTTCATTCTTTGCATTTTTTTTTTCTCTTTTTCTCTTTTTTTTTTCTTTTTTTTTTCTTGCTCTAACTTTTGCCTGGGTCGCCCTTCCGGGTTTTCGGCCCAGCGAGCCTCTCAAGGGTAAACGTGTAGCTTTGTCCATGTCAAATGGTTTTGAGATCCCGAAGTCATCTAAATCCAGGAGAATGGTTGTTGTTCGCTGACGATGCACGAGTCCATCCAATGGGGGGCTGGATTTGCCCCTAGTGTTGTGGATCGGAACTCAGTTTTTCTTCAGCAATACTTTCTTCTTTCCTCCCTCTGGGATTTGGCCTCCTTGCCGACCTTCTTTGATTTGTGGAATGATCCATCTTCGGCTCTTCAAGCACATTTGAAATTCTTTGCCCCTAGTTCCAGGGGTGCTTTTAATTTAGCTTTGCAAGCTTCTTTTGATGACATCTGGTCTTCTTGATCTGACTTTCTTGCCTTTTGTTCGAGGGCTGCTTCGAATCTGGCCACACAGGCCTCACGTTGTAGTTGACCATTGAGCATTTTTGAACTTAAGTCCAAGGTTTGACAATGAGGGGTCGATTCTTGAGGCTGAGAGCGATCCTAGGCTGCACAATCTCAAGAGTGATTCCAC
This sequence comes from Camellia sinensis, assembly GCF_055761805.1. Classification (NCBI taxonomy): domain Eukaryota; kingdom Viridiplantae; phylum Streptophyta; class Magnoliopsida; order Ericales; family Theaceae; genus Camellia; species Camellia sinensis. Next base: position 171,959,089 of record NC_138962.1, on the reverse strand, counting down.
ACCGGTCTTCGCAAGATCGCGCAAAACAGTTTTTGAAATCTTTTAAGAAAGCGACAAATCGCTCGCGCTGAAGACAGTGCGGAACCAATCTGGATCAAGTCAGGATCCTTCTCAGTACTCACATTAACAAGCATGATCTCGATCATTAAGGGCTTAGCATGCCTCTCTTTCTCTCAATTGATCAAATTTTGCAAAACCCGAGAAATTCCTTCCTCTTCGTTTTTATCACAATGTTTTGAAAAAAAGTTTTGGAAAACTTAGGTCGATACAATGAATTCAAGGCAGAGAAAAGACACAGCTTCTAGTCAAATACTGCCATCTCATTTAGAATTTCTGGCACAACTGGCACACGGCAGAAGCAAACACAAGAGTGTAAAAATCACTGCTTTTCCATTCAGATCTGTTGGCGTAAATGGCTCCAAGGCAGAAACAGACTCAAAAGAAAGCAAAAAAAAAAAAAAACAGACACAAAACAAGCAAGTGATATCCGAGGTAAAACCCCCGGAATCACCCAACTCTAACAAAACAGGACTGATTTGATACAACAAGACAGATCCGACTGACTCAGTATGAAAAGACTGACTCAATACAGAATGACAAGACTGACCCAATACCCAAGTCAGAAAGTACAAAACTAACATTCGCAAACGCTCAAAACAGAGCGTGCCAAACGCCACATCTGGAGAAAACTGAGTGCCGCCCGCAGGTGGTTCATCCCCCGATCACATAGTCCCATTATCCCCCACAAGTTCACTGATCAAGTGTCGATAGACTTTGCAGGACCTGGTGCGGGGATGACCCTGTTGTCAATTAAATTTTGTATCTCGTGGCGGAGACGGACGCAACTGTCGGTGTCATGACCAGTTTGTTGATGGAAAGCACAGTACTTAGTCGGGTCATACTTTGCAGGGAGAGGATCTGGTAGGGGCCGTTGTTCTAACGGTTTCAGATGCCCTTTCCTGAGTAGGACCCCTAGAGCTTTAGACAAAGGCATAAAGAGCGGGGTGAAAACCCTCTTGCCTCGGGGTAGATAGTCCGAAGTTCGGGGGTTTGAAGTGGATGCATCAACAAAGGGGGTGGCTGCTTTCGGTGTGGTGGTGGCGACCATGCCCACGTCTGAAGTCCTAGCAGCTGCATCACCGCTGGTGGTCGCATTCGAACTGCGGGTGAACGCCCTCCTGGGCTGCTCCTTCTCCTGGTCAATGAGGCCCTGCTTCATGGCATCCTCGATCTGTACTCCCATCTCATGCAAATCTAAAAAGGTAGGGAAGGGGAGCACGATCATTTTCTGCATTAGCTTAGGCTGGAGGTTGCGCACAACCATCCGTATTTGATCCTTATCCGTTGGCCTAATGGTCATCATTGAGGCCTTGGCCCTCCAACAGGCCACGAATTCTGAGAAGCTCTCCTTTGGCTCTTGGTGGGTGACTTCAAGATCACGAGTTGTGACCTCAATCTGTGCGTTGTAGGAGTATTGATCACTGAAGGCCTCAGCCATCTCTTCCCAATTCTATTTCACAGAGTTCTCCAATTTTGCATACCAGATTACGGCTATCCCAGACAGGGTCCGGCCAAACAATGATAGCTTCTGTAATCTGGTGAGGCCCATCGGCCTTAGTATGTCCGAAAACAGTCACAAATGCACCATGGGATCCCCTGATCCATCAAAGCGGTCGATGTGCGGCATCTTAAATCTGTCCGGCAGCGTCACAGCCGAGTCTGTATACCCATCTTCAATGTCAGGAATGGAGTGGGCCCCCTGAGATTTCTTGAACAATTTCTCAAGCTTGCTCACTTTCAATGCTGTGGGGTCCGTCTCGACATCAAAGGGGAGGCCTGGTAGGTTGGTGGGTGTTTTAAATAGCTGGGGTAGAACTAGGGGCGAAGCTAGCCCTGTCGGAATGTCCGTATCTTCCTGGACATTAGTTGTCTCCCCGAGTGTTGGAACTCTTGGTGGGGGAGGAGCCTGGTGTGAAGTAGATACTCCAGTTTGCTGCTCTAACCTGGCAATTGTCTCTGCCTGTTGGGCTATGACCACAGCCTGTTGCTTGGCAAATTCTGCTTGACGGACAGTATCTTGCTGCATGGCTTTCATACTATCCTAGAGTTGACGCACCATCTCTTCCAGACTCGACATATTGTTCCGATCTAACTGAGCAACCGGTATACCTTCCTGAGGTAAAAACAGATATCTCAACCCAACTGCGCACAGGTGAGATGGATAATGACTGCTGATCCGAAGACTAATGACCTGTGCCTGACTGGCCTTTTTACCCTGTCTCTGGCAAAGGAGCACTGATTGCCCTTGGACTGAATCTCTGACCTGACAAAGTCTATCAGCACAAGTTCGATGAACCTCGGGGGATATCGGAGCCTTCTGAAGCTATGGTTCTAGGACTACCTTGCAAAAGAGAAAACAGATAGCACCTCAGCCTGATTTCACCAAAACAGATATGAGCACTAGGATAACTGTGCCCTCTACTGAATTCTGTCCCAAAATTTTTCCTGTAAACTGATACCCTCAGGTAAAACTGATTCCCCAAATACTGATCGTGATGCCTACAGGCCTGATACTCAAACTTGCAAACTGATACATGCAATCCTGTAGAGACGCACTCTAAAGCACATAGCAGATAAGTGAGAGCCAAAACACCCCTATGTTGGGGTAGGGTTTCCCTATCCTATTTTGTCAGGAGCTAGGGTTTTACTACGCACGCAGCGGTTTCAAACAACCTATAATCGGGTAAGCAACCTGTCCTAGCTTGGAATGGTCACTAAGGATTCTGAATATGCACTAGGTCGAATGGTCGAAAAGGGTGCCCCGGTAAAACCGGGGTTTGTGTTCCCATACTGTCAGAGCCCACAACCGGTTAGCCTTATGGCATGCTTTGACAAAGTCAAGCCTCCGGCAAACCGTTCAGGAATGGCAGATGGCAAACACGGTGTCCAAGGCGAACCAATGCACATGCAATGCAAAGAAACACATAAGTGAAATCAAAACAGGATATCATAAGTTCGAGTCAAGCTCTCTAAATCCCCAGCAGAGTCGCCAGAAACTGTAGACGCGCCCGTGGGCCTCACTACAGTTCAGACTCGATTTCTCATGGTTCTTAATCTGAACCAAAGAGTCTAAATCCGGCAAATCGTTTTGAGAAAACAGAGTTTTAGAAAAGAAGTGCCAAACATGGACTGCTTTGCCAGATACAGAGTCGCCACCTAAATATTTTTTATGGGGGAATTTAGGAAACCCTGACTCGGTGCCAATGGCCACGTGTCCGTCATCACCAAAGTTGCCTCGGCTCGGGACCTTGGGTACGATTGGGGAAGGTCAGCTATGAGCACCCCCTCTCGCCCGATCCGAAGATCGGCCTCTACTAACCGTGATATCCGTTTTTGAAAACATTATGTGTTCTTATTCCGGTTATTAGCCTAGATTTACTATGTTATGCGCACAGCAAACAAGTATAGACCAAATCGCCTAAATTGGAACAAAACATTGCATGTTTGTTTTGAAAATGGTTTGCTACTCGCAAGTAGGCTAAAATGCAAGTTTTGCCACCCTCAAGTGGGCTTTAGAAAAGATGGTTTTGCCACTATCTAGTGGGCTTAAAACTCACAGTTTTAATACATTATTCCAATTTAGGTAATTCAACCTCCACCCACAGGCATTCAAGCAGTTATATCACGTAAGCAAGTAGCCTCATGGTAAGCATGCTGTCATGGCAACACTCACACGCATGCAAGGATGCTAAAACATAAATGCTCACCGAGTACTCCAAGCCAAAACAGAAACTAGTTAGTAATCATATGCATGATCCTAGTTCATGTTAAGATGGCTAATGCAACACATGCAAGATGCAGCTACAATAGGCTCGGCTAATCTATGGATGACATATGATGATGCAACAACTAACACATATTCAACTTGGAATTGAAATACAATGCAGTTAGTATGATGCACCGAGGCCAGTGCATGCAAGACAAATGTATGGATCCACGCATGCATAGCATAAGGTATGCTAATTTAAATATCACCTAATACTAACCATCAAAAGCAGGTAAGTAAAAGAGAGAAAGAAGTGGGGGTTGGAAGACATGCACACACGCACCCACACTTATTACATATTCACCCTCGCTCGGAGGGACCAAAAGAATAATACAAATTAATTAACCTACAAGCTAATTAATTATTACAGACCAATTAATTAATTAAAAAATTAACTAATCTAATGAAAGCAGTAAACGGGCTCGGGAAGAGGGTCCAACGCAATGCGCGCTCGGCTCCGCTCGGAAAGTCACTGCCATGCACAAGTTTGCCTCTGCTTTGACTGTTCTGCTTCTTCGAATATTGCACAACTCCCAAGGTTGCTTCTCTGAGTGTTGTGGGACACTACCGGCTGAGTGATATCATCACCGGCCATTTAGAATGGTCATCGGCTAAACATTATGCTCTCAGCCAAACCTGTTTTGCCGGTCCGCACCCAACACTGCCGGCCGACCAATTCTTCCTGCTAAAACCTGTTTGACAGGAGCAGAGGGCAGATAAGGCATGGCAATGTATTTCAAGCAAATGTATGCACCACCACATCCCTTATCATATTTAAGACTCAAAAAGGTATGGTGCTCGATTTTCGGACCACCAATCGCGCATTTCAATGCGTGATGGCCCAAAAGCCAAGTGTGCAATTTCAATATGGAATGCAATGCACAAAACAAACAATGGGCCCCAACCTCCATCATAATCAATTCAAGAGGCAAGAGATGTATGCTTAATGTTATGCGACCTAGGCATGGAAGCTAAGCATGCAATATGAGCATGTGAACAAGCAATGTAAACATACAAGCATGCAAGTTATGCAAACTAACGGGCATGCAAGATGGATGAGCATGCAACGACATATGGGAATGGTCTTAAACCAAAATGGGCAGCTCTCAAATAGGCCCAAATTAGTGGCCAAATGCCATGGAAATGAGGGCCAAAACACATACAAGCATGCATGCACACAAGGTCCAACACTTAGGCACCAAAGAGAAACTTTTAAGCACACTTAGGAGAAGATAAACATGGATAGATGGCATGCATAGAAAGCTCTGAAATCATATTATAGAAGGTGCAAAACCAAGTAAACAAGACAAGCTAAGCATGCAACAATGGTCTAAAACTCAAGGTAAGCCAAGGGGGGTTACATGGTAGCTATACAAAGCAAGCCATGGATGGCCTAAGCAACCAAAAACAGACCTTAAGCATGCTAAAACAAGCATAAAAGCTTCACAAAGCTAGGCCAAAAAAAGTAAGCATAGTGGTCTAAATGCTAGGCACATGTTAAGGCAATTCATGGCATTACAAGACAAGTATGCAAGGAAAGAATGGTGTGTCTAAACCAAGTAAAAACAGTGCTATATCATGGCAAAATAAGCACAAATAACACTTAAGACATGGCCAACATGAACTTAAAAATGGTGCTCACACATGAGGCTAAAATGGCACTTTTTGAAGACAACAAGGAGAGGGGATGGCCCTCTCCTTGTTAGGACCTTAAACCACCATCCTCACCACTAAAATCCCTCAAGATTTCAGTGGTGAGGAGGCCCAAACAAGGTGGTCCCGAAGCTCACCAAAAATAGCACAAAACGGGGGAAAACAAGGCCTAAGAGGGGGTACACGACCCCAAACACAAAAGTGACCTTAATTAAGTATCTTAAACACAAAAAAACAGAACTTTTTTATGTTATACACGAAGCCCAAATCAGCAAGAAAGACAGGCCAAAAGGGTGTGCAAAAACGGGGAATAAAGAGGAAAAGGGGATTACCTTTGAAGACCAGCAAGAACCAGCAGCCTTTAGACCCAAAAATGCAACCCTCAACCTCTGAAAACAAGCTCCAAGAACCTCCAAGTGATGATGGAGGTGTGTGGCTATGATGTGGGGTGCAACAGGCCAAGAACAAGACCCTTTTGGACCCTCTAACCCACCCAAATGTAGAGAGAGAGGGAGATATACAGAGAGAGTGATATATATATATATATCTTATATATCAGATTTCTTCAACCCTCTAAAGGGGAGGAGAGGCCCTCTTTTTATAGAAAAACCAAGGGGGCAAAGCTTCTCTTAGAAGCTTTGAGCAAAAAGGCCAAGCTTCTCTTAGAAGCTTGGATCAAAAGGGCCAAGCTTCTTAGAGAAGCTAGATAAAGGGGTCAAGAGGTTCAAGCTTCTTCAAGAAGATAAAAAAAAGGATCAAACTTCTTGGAGAAGCTAAAAAGGGTCAAAAGGTTCAAGCTTCTTGGAGAAGCTTGGAGAAGCTAAAAAAGGGACAAGCTTCTTGGAGAAGCTAAAAAGGGTTAAGCTTCTTGGAGAAGCTAAAAAAAAGGTCAAGCTTCTTGGAGAAGCTAAAAAGGGTCAAGCTTCTTGGAGAAGCTAAAAAACGGTCAAGCTTCTTGGAGAAGCTAAAAAAAAGGTCAAGCTTCTTGAAGAAGCTAAAAAGGGTCAAAAGTTTCAAGCTTCTTCAAGAAGCTAAAAAAAAGGTTCAAAAGGGTCAAGCTCCCTCAAGAAAAGGTCTCGGCCAGGAAAAGTGGTCGATTAATCAAAAACAGTGGCCGGCCGACCAAACACAATGCTGACCGACCATCAATAGTGCCGACCGGCCATCACCAATGGCCGGTGGCAAGGAATCAAGGCCGGTGGCCTCAAGCCATGGCTGGTGAGGTATGGGGATGGCCTACAAGCTATTTCCCACCCTCAGAAGCAAAACAATAAGTGTTTGATGTAAAACCAAACACAAAACAAACAAGTTAAGAGGTCTTGAGGCAAGGCGCGTAGCCGAGACCTCCGGGAACTCAAGACGAACACGAACAAGGATGATCACCGAGTGTTCAAACGATGACGTCCAAGTCTTGAGGACGGTCAAAAATGGGGTGTCTACAGTGTTCCAGGGTCTTGGCAACTCCTTGCCTTCACTGTCCTTAAGCCGATATGTCCCATTGCCGATGACTGAAATGATTCTATAAGGCCCCTCCCAATTTAGGCTGAGCTTTTTCTCCCTAGGATCCTTCTTGTTGCCGACTACTTTCCTTAGCACCAGGTCCCCAACTTTGAACTCTCTTAGGTTGACCTTTTTATTATAAGCCCTAGCAAGTTGTTGCTGGTATGCCCCTAGTCGAATTGCTGGTCTCTCCCTTTTCTCCTCAAGTAGGTCTAGACCCAGGCCAAGAATGCCTCGTTAGTTCCATTCTCTACTCCTTGGGTTCTGATCCCTGGGATGCTGACTTCCAGTGAGATAACTACTTCTGTGCCATAAGCCATGGCAAATGAGGATTCCCCAGTTAATCTTCTCGGCGTAGTCCGATATGCCCAGAGTACATTGGGCAACTCTTCCAACCATTTTTCCTTTGCTGCTTCCAGCCTCTTCTTGATCCCATCCAAGATAGTTTTGTTAGACGCTTCTACGTGACCATTACTCTGAGGGAAACTTGGAGTGGAGTAATAGTTCTTGATTTTGTACTTTAGACAGAAGCTTTTGATTAGCTTACTGTCAAATTGTGTACCATTGTCTATTATTATTGCCCTTGGGATCCCAAACCTGGTGATGATGTTCTTCCATATGAAGTTCTTCACATTAGTGTCCCGAATCCTCACAAGGAGTTCAGCTTCTACCCACTTTGTGAAATAGTCTGTTGCAGCAGCAGGAACTTCCTTTGTCCAGTTGCTTGGGGTAGTTGTCCAACAAGATCCATGCCCCACTAGAAAAATGGCCAAGGGCTGGACACTGGGTTCAAATCTGCTGCTAGTTGATGTATCAAAGGCACGAACCTTTGACACTTCTCACACTTTCTGACATAGGCTTCAGCATCCTTCTGCATGTAGGGCCACCAGTACTCCTGAGTAATGGCCCTATGAGCAAGTGATCTGCCCCCAGCATGGCTTCTACATACTCCTTCATGTATTTCATACATGAAGTCTTCGACTTGTAAAGGATGCACACATCTCAAAAAGGCACCAGTAAAAGACCTTCTGCAGAGATGTCCTTCTGTTGTTAGACTAAACCTAGCCGAAGTCAGTCTGGTCTTGTGTACCTTTTTGTGATCATTTGGCAACTTCCCATCTCTAAGGAACATTTCCATTGCTATTGCATCCATCCAACTTGGGTCCATCTCCACACACATTGCTTCATACTCTGTGATCAGTGGTTACACACTTGGACCTGACAAATAATCAACCATTATTGTCCTTGTCTCCCCTGATTTCATTGCACTAGCCAGGTTAGCCAAGGCATCGGCATGGTTATTGTCATCTCAGCTAACTTGTTGTAGTCGACAATCTTGAAACAAAGCTAGCAGTCTAACGACCTCTTTGACGTAAGCTATTATTCTTTCATCTCAGGCTGCATACTTGTGTATTGCCTGGTTCACAATAAGTTAGGAGTCGCAGAAGACCACCACTTCGTCAGCTTCCATTGCTGTTGCCAACTTCAATCCTGCGATCAGTGCTTCATACTCTGCTTCATTATTTGAGGCCTTAAACCCTAGTCAAATAGATGTTCTAGCATCCACCCATCTGGCGATACTAGCACTACTCCTACCCCCACTCCTTGACGGTTTGAACTCCCATCAACAAACAGACGGAAGAAGTCGCCTATGTAAATATCGCAGGGCTTGAGTTTCTCTTCTTTCTTCTGCTCTGCTGTGGGGTTTTTCATTCCCAACTGGGTCTCTTCTTATTCCCCTGGACATCCTAAGCCGCGGCTCATCGGAGCCCAACGTGGGATGGCACCTGGTGTGAGCTCGGCCACGAAGTCAGCCAGAACCTGGCCTTTGATTGTTGTTCTGGGTCTGAACTCTAAATCGTATTGGCCCAATACCACTGCCCATCTGGCCACCCTACCTGCTAGATCTCCTTGCTGTAGTAGGGACTTCAAGGGGTGCTCAGTCAATACCACAATCTTGTGGGCTGGGAAATAATGGTTCAACTTCTTGGAGGCCGTCATTAAGGCCAATGTTAATTTCTCCAGGGATAAATACCTGGTCTCTGTGCCTGCTAGGGTTTTACTCACATAGTATACTGTCTTTTGTTCTCCCTTCTCTTCTATAATTATCACTGCACTCACTGTATGCTCTGAAACCGCCAAGTACAAGAATTGCTTCCCTACAGGTACTGGATTTAAGAGAACTAGTGCTGTTGTCAAGTATCCTTTCAAGTCGGCCAAGACAACTTCACATTCCTCTGTCTATAAGAAGTCTGTGGCCTTTTTCAACAGACCGAAAAATGGTTTACACTTATCTGAACTTCTGCTTATGAATCTGTTCAGGGTTGCGGCCCTTCCAGTCAACATCTGTACTTGTTCTGCCGACTCTGGGCTTTTCAAATCTAGGATGGCCTTGATTTGATCTGGACTTGCTTCAATGCCCCTTTTAGTAACCAAGTATCCCAGGAACTTACCAGATCCAACTCCAAATGCACATTTCGAAGCATTGAGTCGGAGCCGATATGTTCTAAGGATATTGAAAAATACTTTCAAATCGGCCAGGTGGTTCTCAAGTTCTCTGATCTTTACGGCCATATCATCAATGTATACTTCCACTGTTTTGCCCATCAGATATCTAAACATCTTGGTCACTAACCTCTGGTATGTTGCTCCTGCATTTTTCAACCTAAAAGGTATCACTCTATAGCAATATAGCCCTTTTGAGGTGATAAATGCAGTTTGCTCTTCATCTGGAGGGTACATTGCTATCTGATGGTACCCCCTGTAAGCGTCCAAGAAGCTCATCCTTCCATGTCCTGAAGTGACATACACGAAATGATTGATCTTGAGGAGTGGGAAACTGTCTTTGGGACAAGCCTTATTCAGGCTAATAAAGTACACGTAGACCCTCCACTTCCCATTCTTTTTTTTCACAACCACAGTGTTCGACAGCCAAGTAGGGTAGTTTACCTCTCAGATGGCTATGGCCTCTAATAATTTGCCCACTTCCTCCTATACTGCCTCCACATGAACCAACGTCGGCCTCCTCGCTCGCTGAATGACGGGTTTTTCCGACCTGTCTACGTTCAGTCTATGGCATGTAACCTTGGGGTCAATGCCAGGCATCTTGTATGGCGTCCAGGAAAATACCTCTATGTTTGCTCGCAAGACTGCTTCCAACTCCCTTTCCTCTTTCTCGGCCAAGCCTGAGCCAATGAGGAAAAAGCGCTCTTCATCTCCTTGGTGGACCAGAATTTTCTTCAAGGCTTTCTCGCTTTTGTCGGCCGGCTCTTTGCTGACGTCATCCAAGACCCCTATGTCCTCGTCCTCAATTCCTACTGTCTCTGCCTCTCGCATGTTGCAGGTGGATTTCATTGCTATCATGGAGCAATTCTTTGCCTGTGCCTGATCCCCTTTGACCTCCTCAATTCCATGCTCTGTTGGGAACCGCAGTAGCTGGTGAAATGTTGAGGGAACAGTCCTCATTGTGTGCAACCATGGCCTTCCCAAGATAGCATTGTAAGGGGAGGGGGTGTTAATTACTGTGAACTTTGTTCTTACCTTCTTGGTGCCTACCTAGACCTCCAAACTTATTGCTCCCTGGGGCCATGTCAGTGTTCCATTGGACCCGACGATTGGACTGTTGGACTGTTCCAGATCATCTCGGTGAAGGCCGAGCTCCTTGTAACATCTGACATACATGATGTCACAAGAGCTGCTTTGGTCAATCAGAATGCGCCTTGCCTAGCATTCTCCAATCTTGAGAGATATCACCAGAGCATCGTTGTGTGGATGTTGCACCATGTCTAGGTCGGCTTCAGTAAAGGACACCATTGGTCCCTAGTACTCGTCTGCCCTTGGCCTCTTTTGCTAGACCTGATACACATGATGTAAGTGCTTTACCCTCTAAGTCTTTCCACGTACTTCATTTTCATTGACCTTCAAGTAAATCACATTGATCACTCGAGGTCCGTTTGCTTGTGGTTGCGATGCTGGTGGAGGTGGTGCTGCCGGTGCCTGGGGCAGCCTTGCTTGCTCTTCCCTTGTTCTGGCCTCATTACTAGGTCTCTTAAGTAACCTTGTCTTATCAGATCTTCTAGATGTGTCTTTAGGGCTCTGCACCCCTGAGTCAGATGCCCATCCTTATTGTGGTAGGCACAGTGCTTCCCAAGGCTTCTTCCCATAAATTCACCAGGAATCTTCTCTGGTGCTCTATAGTAAGGTCGGTTCCTGATCCTTTCCAAGACTTTGTAAACCAGGATCTGGAACACTGTGGTGACTGCCTGTGCAGCCCTCAGTCCCGTTTCTTGTCTATTAAAGTTTGTATTACCTCGATCTTGTTTCGATGAGCCGTTCATCTTTTCTTGCTTTGACGCCTTTGTTCCCGACGTGTCTTCCTCTACTCTTGCATATTTCTCGATTCTGGCCATAAGTTCCTCCATACTTTTTGACAGTGTCTTTGTCAGTGACTTTTGAAGCAAACAGTTATCGTTCAGGCCGTTCTTAAAAGATACGACCGCCACCTCTTGGTTGCACCCTGGTATTTGATTAAAAACCTCATAATACCTTTTGGCATAAGCCCTGAGGCTTTCATCCTCGCCAATTCTCAAAGCTATCAGGGAGTTTACCCTTAACGGTTGCAGTTTACTTGTAATGAACTTGGCCACAAACATCTCGGTCAAGCCTTCCCAACTTTTCATAGTTCCTTTCGGTAACTTGTGAAACCAATCTGATGCAATTTTGCCAAAGGATGAGGGGAACACCTTGCAGAACAATGGTTCGTTCCCGGTATACAGTGCCATTGAGTTCAAATATAAGCTGACATTAAAGTTGGGATCAGACTTACCGTCGTATATCTAGAATCTCGGTGTAGACACCCCATTTTTGACCGTCCTCAAGACTTGGACATCACCGCTTGAACACTCGGTGATCATCTATGTTTGTGTTCATCTTGAGTTCCCGGAGGCCTCGGCTACGCGCCTTGCCTCAGGATCTCTCGACTCGACCGTTTTGTGTTTGGTTTTGCACCAAACACTTGTGTTTTTGGTTTGGAGGGCAGGGAATGGCTTTTAGGACATCTCCACACTCCACCGGCCATGGCTTGAGGCCACCGGCTGTGTTATGTTGCCATCGGCCAAGTGTGATGGCCGGCCGGCCAGTTTGACTGTCGGTCGGCCACTTTTATGGCCGGCCGGCCAAGTATGGTTTTGAACAGATATCTCAGTAGACAGCTGGCAGCTGTCATTCTAGGCCATACCCCAGCCCATACCTGGACGTGGGTGTTCTGAGGAGCTGCAGATTGATACATATCTATATCAATCAAGCTCTCTCACATAGGGAACAAGGGGGAGGAAGAGATATACAACTTGGAGCAAAAAAATCTCTCTCTCTTTCTCTCTCTCTATATTTTCTGCCTCCCTCTCTAAGGTTTAGGGCTTGTTTGTGCTTAAAAGTGCATTTTCTTTGCACTTTTGCACACAAACACCTAGTTCTCTACTCCCTTTATTGAGATGAGGTCCTTGGAGGTGATTCTTGGGGTGATTTGAACCCCTTTTTGGTCCAAAAGTTGCTGATTTGTTGCTGTGCTTCAAGGGTAAGACTTTTGTCCCTTTTTACCCCTTTTTTGCAAAGCTTTTTAGCCTATCTTGCATTTGTTTTTGAGCTTAACATATAACATATAAAAGTCTTATTTTTGAGTGCTCTAAATAGTTTGTTAAGGGTGTTTTGAGCTTTGGGGTTGTTTGGCCCCTCTTAAGGCTTGTTTGGCCTTTGTTTTGTGCCATTTTGGTTGAGCTCCAGGACCATGGTGTTTGGGCCTCCTCACCACTGAAATCTTGAGGGATTTCAGGGGCGAGGATGGTTCTTTGAGGTCCTAAGAAGGAGAGGGCCACCCCCACTCCTTGTTGTCCTTGAAAAGGGTCATTTTTGCCTCTTTAGTGAGCATCATGTTTAGGTTCATGTTGGCCATGCCTTGACGGATATTTATGCTTATTATGTCATGGTATAGCTCTGGTTTTAGTTGGTTTTGGTACACCATGCTTGCTTAGCATACATGCCTTGTAATGCCATGTTTAGGTCTTAACATGCTTTAGGTTTTGGTCCTTGTTCTAGCATGATTTTGGCCAAGCTTTGTGAAGCTTTTGTGTTTTTTTTAGCATGCTTAAGCTCTATTTTTGGTTGTTTTGGTCGACCATCACATGCTTAGTATAGCCACCTTGCATTTTGGCTTGTTAGCCTTGGTTGTGTGAGTGTGTAGCATGCATTACTTGTAGCGTTTCAGTGGTTTGGAACCACTTTCCATGTTATTTCAGTCCTTATAACATACTTGTGTGCTTGCCTTTGATGCCTCTTTGATGCCTTATGAGGTTGTGCCTTATGCTCCATGTTTGGTCATTGTGCATGCCCTTGAATTTAAGTCATTTAGATGCCATCTAAGTGGTCTTTAGGCTTTGTTTTAATATGTTAAAACTTTGTTTTGATCATTTAATTCATGCCATGTTCGGTTTTGTTAAGGGTAGTTCAATACCTCCTTAGCTTGCCTTAAACACTTGGACCATTATTGCATGCTTTGCTTGCTTTGATTACTTGGTTTGGCACCTCTCTTTCATGCAATTTCAGAGCTTATGATACATGACATATGCCCATTTTTGTCTTCCTTTAAGTGTGCTTAAAGGTTGCTTGTTTGATGTTCAAGTGTTAGCCCATTTGCATGCACACGCGTGTGTGTATTGGTTATCATTTCCATAGTATTGGCCACTGTTTTAGGCTTGTTTAAGGGCTGCCTAATTTAGTTCAACTCCACCCTTTGGCCTGTTGTTGCATGCTTAGCTTATGACATGTTGTTGCATGTTGAAATGATGTTGTATTTGGCACGTATTCTCCTCCTTGATTTGGTTGCTTAGCATGCCATATGTTTTGTATGCTTGTGTGTTGACATTGTGCCTTGTATGCTCATTTAACTTCCATGCTTGTCATATGCCTTGCATGCTTCCCATATGCTCGTGTTGCATACCTAGTTAACATACTTAGGTTGCATTGCATTTGCATGCATCTTTCACCTCTTGATCAAGCCATGATAGAGGTTGAAAGCCCTTTGGTTTGTTTATGTGCATTGCATTTCATTTGAAATCAAAATGCACACTTGATTCTTTGGGCTATCACGCATGGAAATGCGCAATTGGTGATCCGAGAATCGAGAATCATATCCCTTTGAGTCATGAATATGATAAGGGGTGTGATTGGTGCATGTATTGCTTGAAATACATTGCCATGCCAAGTTCTGTCCTCTACTGCTATCAAAACAGATTCAGCAGGAAGATTTGGCCGACCGGCAGTGTTGAGTGCCGACCGGCAAAGAATGTTTGGCCGAGAGCTCAATGGATGGTCGATGACCACTTCAAAATGGCCGGTGATGATCCTACTCAGCCGGTGGTGTTGCACAACACTCAGAGAAGCAACCTTGGGAGTTGTGCAATTTTTAGAGAAGCAGAACAGTCAATGCAGAGGCAAACTTGTGCATGGCGTTGGATTTCCGAGCAAACCCGAGCACGCGCGCATTGGATCCTCTTCCCGAGGCCTTTACTGCTTTCTTAGCTTAGTTAATTTGCTTAATTAATTAGGTGGTCTGTAATAATTAATTAGCTTGTAGGTTAATTAATTTGTATTATTCTTTTGGTCCCTCCGAGCGAGGGTGAATTTGTAATAAGTGTGGGTGCGTGTGTGCATGTCTTCCAACCCCCACTTCTTTCTCCCTTTTACTTACCTGCTTTGATGGTCAGTATTAGGACATGTTTACTTTAGCATACCTTATGCTATGCATGCGTGCATCATTCATTAGTCTTGCATGCACCAGGCTCGACGCATCATACTAACTGCATAAGTATTTCAAATCTAACTTGAATACATGCTACTTGTGCATTTTCACATGTCATTTATAGACTAGCCGAGCCTGCTCTAGTGACATCCCGTATGCGTTGCATTAGACATTTAAGCATGGACTTGGATCATGCATGATTGTTAACATGTTCTTGTTTTGGCACGGAGTACTCGGTAAGCATTTATGCTTTAGCATACCGCATGCGTGTGAGTGTTGCCATAATAGCATGATTACCATGAGGCTAGATGCTTATGTGATATAACTGCTTGTGTGCCTGTGGGTGAAGGTCGAATTACCTAAATTGGAATAATGCATTAAAACTGTGAGTGTTAAGCCCACTAGATAGTGGCAAAACCATCTTTTCTAACGCCCACGTGAGGGTGGCAAAACCTACATTTCAGCTTGCTTGCGAGTAGTAAACCATTTTCAAAACGTGAAATGTTTTATTCCAATTTAGGTGATTTGGTCTATACTTGTTTGCTGTGCGCATAACATAAGTGAATCTGGCTAATAACCGGAATAAGAACACATAACGTTTTCAAAAAACGGATATCACGGTTAGTAGAGGCCGATCTTAGGATCGGGCGAGAGGGGGTGCTCATAGCTGACCTTCCCCAATCGTGCCCAAGCTCCCGAGCCGAGGCAACTTTGGTGATGACGGACACGTGGCTTTTGGCACCGAGTCAGGGTTTCCTAAATTTCCCAAAACAAAATATTTAGGTGGCGACTCTGTATCTGCCAAAACAGTCCATGTTTGGCACTTCTTTTTAAAATCTGTTTTCACAAAACGATTTGCCGGATTTGGACTCTTTGGTTCAGATTTAGAACTGTGACAATTTGAGAGTCCTGAACTGTAGTGAGCCCAATATGAACAGAACGAGGGGACTCGTCCTCCCGGGGCGTTCGGGGACGTCTACAGTTTCTGGCGACTCTGCTGGGGAGTTAGAGAGCTTGACTCGAACTCGTGATATCCTGTTTTGATTTCATTTATGTGTCTCTTTGCATTGCATGTGCATTGGTGCGCTTAGGACACCGTGTTTTCCATCTGCCATTCCTAAACGGTTTGCCGGAGGCTTGACTTTGTCAAAGCATGCCATAAGGCTGACCGGTTGTGGGCTCTGACAGTATGGGAACACAAACCCCGGTTTTACCAAGGCACCCTTTTCGACCATTCGACCTAGTGCGTATCGAAATCCATAATGGCTATTCCAAACTAGGACAGGTTGCTTACCCGATGTTAGGTTGTTTGAAAACTGCTACGTGCATAGTGAAACCCTAGCTCCTAACAAAAATAGGGCAGGGAAACCCTACCCCAACTTAGGGGTGTTTTGGCTCTCTTTTACTTGCTATGTGCTTTTAGAATGCATCTCTACAGGGAACATACATATCAGTTTGCAAGTTCAAGTATCAGACCTGAGGGTACCAGTATTAGTTTATGCGAATCAGTTATATCTGTGGGTATCCGATTCAGAATTTTGGGTGCAGTGATTTCGGGCAAAAGTGATCAGTAGTAGAGTACAGTTATTCAGCTATACTAGCGTCTGTTCTGATTGGTCTGAAATGCTACGTGTTTTCTCTTTCAAGGTTCAGAGAGTTGATACAGAATAGCTAGTGTTCCCCTTTGCTGAGGCAAGACAGATATCTGATCCGTCAGTCACCATTCAGTACAGCGGACTTATCATGACGCACAATTCAAAGGAGATTGTGGTTATGACGTCCGCATTAGATCAAGGAACCACTCTACAAAGCGAGACCAATGTCGATGTACCGCATCCACCCAGGTCACCTGTCGCGCACCCGATCTGGAGACCCCAGTTGTATCAGGCTCGTGGGCCCACCACATTCGAATTGATGGGAATGATAGGTGACCTCCAGAGATCCGTGGCCGATCTGGCCTATGGAATGTCGGCTTCGCCACCAGCTGCACCGTATGACGAGAATTTCATACCACAGGAGCCCCCGCTACAGGGGCTGATTGTGATCGAGCTCAGCCAACTAGAGGTTGCCTCCAGCTACAGCAACGACGTGTCAGCAACAACCGGGCTTCGCTCTGATGTAGTAACCCAAACCCCCGATCAGGCTAAGGCTAGAGGCAAGAACAAAATGAAGGCAGATGCCGATCCCATTGAACAACTGCTGTGGGCAGCCGAGGCTTTGAAAGCCAGAGGGATGAATAAGCAACAAGTATTTACAGTCATGACTAAAGCTGTGGATGATGCTTTCCCCACTCCAACCGAAGGCGGTTCAAGCCAGGCGAAAAATCGGGATGGGCCCCGTCATGCCAAGACAGTCCCTGTCATCCCTAACCCTGTACCAGGAAAAGATCAGAAAGCCAAGGCAGCACCTGCCGACCCTTTCGCTAGTGCGTCGAGCAAGAACCCTTAGACTTCAAAGTACCTGCCTCGAGGGTGCAAAGCCTTTCATGCCCTCTACATGCCTCTGTCTAGGGCATTTCAAATATTGGCTAAAAAGGGACATCTTAAACCCCTCGAACCTCGGCCCCTCCCGAAGAATCTCCTTCTCTCGCATGATGCTACCTTGTACTGCGCGTACCACCAACAGTCTGGTCACAGTACCGATGGTTATTTCCGCCTTCGTCATGAAGTGCAAGATTTGATCGACAATGAGGTCATCCTCCCGCCTACCTCAGCAAAGTCTGTTACCACTGAGCTGTTGGACTTCGAGGATACTGCAAATTTGTGATTAGGGGTTGGACCACCTGCGGGCGGCGCTCGGTGTATTTTGGATGTGGCGTCTGGCACGCATTTTTAGAGCATCTGCGAATGCTAGTTTTGTAAATCCTGGCTTGCATATCGAGTTAGTCTTTTGTTTTGTTTTGAGTCTGTCTCATTGTCTTGAGTCAGTCCGTTTGCTTATGGGTCTGTCTTGTTGTAGCGAGTCAGTCCCCTTTGAATAGAATGTCGGGTGATTCCGGAGCTATTGCCTCGAACGCCGTTTTGTTTTGTAATTATCCTTCTACTTTTCTTTTGAGTCTGTCTCTATCGTGGAGCCAGTTGCAACCAGGGAATCTGAATGAAACAGCTGCGGCTATCATGTTTCCATGCTTACTACTATTCTGAATTAGTTGTGCCAGGGGACTTGAATGGAACAGCAGTACATTCCACCTGTTCTCTCGTGCCCTGAAAATCATTGCATTGACCTAAGTTTTTCAAAACTTTTGAACACTGCGGTGAAAACAAAGAGGAAGGAATTCCTCAGGTTTTGCAAACTTTGATCAAATTGAGAGAAAGAGAGGCGTGCTAAGCCCTTAATGATTGAAATCATGCTTGTCAGCGTGAGTACTGAGAAGGACCCTGGCTTGATC
Organism: Camellia sinensis; assembly: GCF_055761805.1. NCBI lineage: Eukaryota > Viridiplantae > Streptophyta > Magnoliopsida > Ericales > Theaceae > Camellia > Camellia sinensis. Next base: position 171,940,930 of record NC_138962.1, on the reverse strand, counting down.
CAGACTGGTTCCACACTATCTTCAGCGCGAGCAATTTGTCGCTTCTTTAAAAACTTTCAAAAACAAAATGTTTTGCGCGGTCCTGCGATGACCTGTGTGGAATCACTCTTGAGATTGTGCAGCTTAGGATCACTCTCAGCCTCAAGACTCGAGCCCTTGTTTTAAAGCCTTGAACCACAATTCGGAGTGTTCAACGATCGACCATCAAGAGAGGCCTATGTGGCCAGATTGGAAGCAGCCCTCGAACAAGAGGCACCAAAGCCAGATCAAGAAGATCAGATCTCATCAGAAGAAGCCTGTAAAGCTAGAACAGAAGCACCCCTCCAAACTAGGGGCAAAAATGTCCGATTTGCTCGAAGAGCCGAAGATGGGTCCTTCAGTAAGTCAATGCAACAGCCACTCTCTTGGATACGGATGACTTCAAAACCCTAAAACCATTTGGCATGGACTTGTTACACTTTTACCCTTTGAGCGGCTCGCTGTGCCGAAAACCCGGAAGGGCGACCCAGGCAAAAGTTAGAACAAAAAAAAATATATACAAAAAAAAAAAGAAAAAAATATACAAAAGAGAGAAAAAAGAGAAAAAATATACAAAAGAGAGAAAAATACAAAAAAGAAAAAATAATAATATACAAAAGAGAGAAAAAAGAAAGGGAAGAAAGAAAAAGGAAAGAAAAGCTCGCAAGGTCGAAAACCCGCATCGGGCGCCTTGGCAAAAGTTAGAACCTAAAAAGGTGAAGGTTAAAATACCCGAGTGTACCTTAACCGGAACTACGTAAGGCTTGATTCCCATGTTTGGGATACGTAGGCAACTTCACCCTAAAGTCCAGCCCCCAACGCTTTCATAGCGCCTCAGTCCATGTAATGGTTTTGATTATTCTTGCCCTCCCCGAATCCGATAGTTCGGTTGTGACAACCGAATATCTAGGCAACTTCATCCCGAAGTCCAACCCCCAACACCTTCAAAGTGACTGTGTCCATATATCGATTTTGACCATCTTCGTCTTCTCCGTATCCGAGGAAGTTCGGTCGGGATCATCACTAGTGAAGACTATTTACAATATGCTGCGGCATCATCCAGACAAGGGGCAACTTTCCGTTGCCATGAGTCGCCGTTCAAACCAGGGGCAACTTTCCATTGCCATGCAGTGTCCTTCAAACAAGGGGCAATTTTCCATTGCCTCCGAACTGAGGTTGCGCATCTCGAGGGTAAGTTCTGTGCTTGTTTAGCATCGGCCGTTTGCGAAAATAGTTTTTGAAAATTTTTACTAAGGTTGACTATTTTCTCGAAAACTATTTCATTTCTCCAAAACTTAGACCATTTTGGACCCAAAAAAGGAAAATTTTCAGTGCTCATGGCCTGACTTGCATGGTTTTCAAATCAAAAATCGAACAAGTGTGTTAATCTAACTCTCATATTGGTCAAAATTGTTTTAGTAGAAAACCAAAAACAAAAATGGTCATAATGATGAACCAGGGGCACGGTTGAGTCAGGCTTCCTGTCTTTCCCCATCACCAACATACTTGCCAAGAAGGGCACAACTCAAGCTGTCATTAAAGGGCTGAAAGCTCTCTCAACCTCCGAGCAACGAGGTATCGAACCAAGTGCGAAGCACAAATCTGAAGGGATCAAGGTACTCCGTTCCCTTACCTGGGGCATCGACCGAGCGCCACCGGAAGAAACAGCCGTGAGCTAACCATGTTGGGTATAAACCCACAAATTCCTATTCATCCATTAAACACCCCGGGGAGAGATAAAAAAAATGAGAGAATAAAGAATAGAGAGGTGTAAGTTGAGAGAAAAAGCGAGCCGAAGGGTCTTGAGAGAAAAACTGAGCCTGAGGGCCGAGTGATGTGAGAACCACAAATAAGAAAGGGTGGGAAACAATACCCAAAGAAACTGGCTCCTCGTGATTCGAGGTCCCCCGTCTCCGTTAACGCGTCTGTATGTCGTGTCTTTTGTCTTGTTTACTTCAACCTTTGTTTTGAGTCTTTTCCGAGTGTGTCTCGTTGTGTTTAAGTTGTTTACCTTTTTTGTCTCCGCTATTGAGTCATTCTCGCTATGTCCAGTTGTAGGCTCACTACCCGGTTTAAAAAAAAAAAAAAAAAAAAAAAAACCTTCTTTAATTTCAAAAATTAATCGTTTTGTGCTCAAAATGCTGTGACATTCTCCACATTTATGCAAAAACACGATTTGGTTCTTTCATACAACTGCAGGGTCCACCCCCGATAAGTGTAAACAGGAAAACCTGGGCCTCTTTGAAGCTTCTGGGTTTCAGATCGCATCTGAGTGTGCTTCAACTTCAGTAGATTCAACCTTCATGGTCCGTCTTGTCAGATTTAGGCTGTTTGTTCAGGATTCGCTGTGTGCAAAATGAGCCAAGCGCTGCGTTATGAGCTGTACGCAGATTGATCCCCAGTAGAGTATGAGCCGAGTGTTCAGGATGTGCAGTGGTTGGTATGGGTTGTTTTGCTGTTGGCTGGTTCGTTATCTGATTATTACAATTCAAGTGTTCAATTTTCAGACAACAGATCAATTTCATTTACATTAAGGTGCAACATGATGCAATGCGATGCAATACATGAAATGTACAAATACAACACTTTTTCAGACAAAAAGTTTGTTTCATTTCATCATCTTTTTCAAGTACATGGTTTTGGAAATAAAAATCTGCCTGCGGCAGTACAAGGTACTCTAGCTACTAGCAAAAGGTACAAAAGAGAAAGAAAAAGAAAAACAGCAAAAATCTAGATCAATGACAAAGGATCTCAAGCCTGGGAGTCTGTCCTAGTCCTCTTCCTGGACGAAGGTCCAGGAGCATCATCAGCGCTGTCATCTGAGTCCGAGTCCGAGCCGTCTCCGGTCTCCTCCGACGACGACTCTGCCTCCACCTCCGACTCCGACTCCTCGTCATCGTCATCAGGGACTGGAGCCCGCGAGCTAATCCCGACATGAGTGCGCCCCGCCTTGGTGTGGGGGAATACTCTGCCCTCTCCATCTCCTCCGGCAGGAACAGAAGGCTTGGCTTGGGCACCTCCTACAGCAGGAATCTAGAAAGGAGGCTGAAAAGTATAAGAGGCAAATGCAACAGTATGCTGTGAGCAGTTTATCAGTGCAGAATGCAGTGTATGAGTACAGTGTGCGAATGCCGTGAGTAGTTTATCAGTGCAGAATGCAGTGTATGAGTAAAGTGTGCGAATGCCGTGAGCAGTTTATCAGTGCAAAATGCAGTGTATGAGTACAGTGTATGAACGCCGTAAGCAGCTTATCAAGTGTTGTGTTGTGCACCAGATTATGTAAAGCGGTTTATGTGTATGGTTTGAGACCGTGATCAGAAAAACATACCGGAATGCTATAGAGGGCCAGGAGGTCGAAAGTCCGCTGTAACATCCCCATCATGGAGGCATTCAGCTCCAAGGACTGCCGGGTATACTCAGAAGAAGCCTGCAAAAGTATCAAATGCATCAGTATTCTGTGGAATATCAAATAAACCAAAATGAAATGCCAATACATGATGCATAAAATGTAGTAATACATACCGGAGGTAAGTCATAGAAACCGACCAACTTGTGGTCAGCCGAAGGAGGAGCAAAGGAGATCTGGTAGGTCGCCCCACCCTGCCCTCGGTATGTCATCATCGTGGGTAGCGCTGGCCAGCTAACCCCCCAACCCCTCCGAGCTCCGCTCCTGCCACAGACACGAGCTGTCCTCAACGTCCCTGCCCTTGCTCTTGCTCCAGCTACTGGCGCCGCAGGTCAATCTCTCTCAGCTCGGCAGCCACCGCTCAGAGGCCGCATAATATAGGTCTGGACGTACCTCTATAGTCGCCCTCGCCCCTAAAGCCCTCCGCGTCCCAGCCGATCGTGTAATCGGCCATCTCCTCGGCGGTGAACCTCTCGGTGTCCCTCATGTGGGTAGGAGGCGGACCTGGAACTATCTGCTTTGGCAAGCCTAGGGTCTGGCATAGGAAACTCTCACCCAAGTACCAAGCCCGACAGATCGGGCCCTCCAGCAAAATCCAGAAAAGTGCAGTCTCCTCTGCACCGGCAAACCGATCCCGAGTCACGGCTGGCAGTGGAGCCCAAGGCTGCCAAGTGATCTGAAAATGAAATACTGATTGTTATCTACTATTATTGACAATACAATGTAAAGCGAAGCTTAAATGAACCGCAAGTAAAACATACCTCTGCGGGGGTAATAGTGTCGAAGTAGCGGCGCAAAAAGATGAATGTCTCCCGGGGCCTCCGCACGCACCTCACGTCAAAGCGACGCGGAAATGAGACGACGATAGGGGTCTCTACGTCTGGCACTGAGGCGAGTCTCGGGAAGTAGGCGTAGACCCACAACTACTGCGCCAATACCAGAAGGGTTATCAGATAAAGCAGAACACAAAATAAAGCAGAAATTACAGGATCGTGTATTGTGCAGTGTATTGAGTAGAGTGTACAGTGTGTGCAGTGTACAGTCAGTGTAAAGCAGAGTATATGTGTGCCGTGTGTGCAGTATACGATCAGTATGAAGTAGACTACAGTGTGTGCAGTGTACAATCAGTGTAAAACAGAGTATATGTGTGCCGTGTGTGCAGTATGTAGTTAGTGTAAAGCAGGGTATATGTGTGCCGTGTGTGCAGTATACGATCAGTATGAAGCAGACCACAGTGTATGCAGTGTACAGAGTACAGGAAATGTAAAGCAGAAATGAAAAGTAGAGGAGAAAACATACCTCCCATGCCTGCCAGTATCCCCCGAGCAGCTGTCCGCTGCAACGGGAGGCTGAGCTCATGTACCCGTACAGAGTGGCCAAGGCAGCGCCACCCTAGTCATAGCGCAAGATCCGGGTGACGTCCACGAGAGCGCTGAGCAGGCAGAGGGGCACAGTGTTCGCCCGGTCGGCAAAAATAGTCGGCCCCAGCAGGAACATCAGAAAGTTGCGCGCATATCGCTCCACTGCCTCCTGAGTCATCGGAGCCTCCTCGACTAAGGCCGGCTGGACTCTAAACTGGACCTCGAACCATGAATATCGAACGAAGCCGGGACGTGCGAGGGGCAACACCTCCCCAAGCAGGTAGATCTGAGCAACCTCCCACTCGTCCATGTCGGTGTCGAAGGGGATCGGATCACCCCCTACCCCGATGCCGGTGACCATCGAGAAATCATAGGGAGTCATCGTCATGTCTCCCGCGACGGAGAAGTGGAAAAAGTCGGTGGTGTCCCACCACCTCTCCACTAAAGCAGCAAGGAGAGGCCTGCTTGCAGTAAGGCGCGAGAGTCCCCTGCAGAATGCGCCAAATCTGGCCTGGTCAACAATACGACAGACTGTGTCCGGTAACTCCATGTACCAGTCCCTGGCGGCAACATTCCCATACCCGCGGACAGTATGGGAATCTCCCTGTTCAAAAGCAAATAGTTGCGAAGAATGTAAAATGTACAATTTTGAAGAGTATTCAGAATTGGTGGCAATATAGCGTGTGTGCACGTTTTCAGGTTCAAACAAACATCGGGTGCCGGTGTGCTAGCAGGGAACTACAACATGTGATGTGTCAGTGTGTTTAAGTGGTTCAGTACAGATATAGTGTGTGTGCTTGTTTTCAGATTAAAATAGGTGCCGAATGTCGGTGTGCTTGCCATGGAACACAGTGTGTACTGTGTCGGTGTGTCTGCACGTGTCAATTTCAAACAGATATCAGTTGCAAGTGTGTTCACAGTTAACTACAGTGTATCTGAGATAAGCAGTTAAAGAATATGCCAGTTAAGTGTTCTACATTGCGGAATATGAAACGGGAGAGAATATACCTCGGAAGCACCATGTGATAAATGTGACTCCGGCTCACGCAGAAGCAGCTCTGGTGGCACACCTCTCGCAAAATCCCAGAACTGACGAAGTCCGTCGAGAAGAAGCATGTGAATCGCCGGCCGGTAGGTCGCTGGGTCGAATGGGCGGACGCTCAAGGGGAGAAGCTCAGCCTTTGGATCCATCTCATGCTCTGGGGGAGTCCCGCCCCGTGGAATATCATCCGCCATGTCAAAAGTGGTGTGAAAATGGCCGGAAGAGAGAAAATCGGCCTAGAATGCGAAGAGTCAACAAAAAGTCAACCCCAAGAGGGCGAAAAATGGTCGGAAAAGCCGGGAAATGGAAGAGGCACGGAAATCGAGAGAAACTCAGGGGAAACAAACCCCAAGAGGTGGAAATAGCAAAGGAGACACTGAAACGAAGAAATGTTCGGTTCAAAGTGTTTGAAACGCGATGAACTTCACGAATCAAACGTCGAAAAGGGTGCAAAAATCAAGGAAAACGAGGAAATGAAGAGAAGAAAATACTCTAGAGAGAGGGAGGAGAGAATTTCAGCTAAGAGGAAGTAAGAAAAATAGGGTTTGGAACCCTATTTTAAAAGACCCGAGCCAAAAAGACAAAACTGCCCCGATTCAGGCATTTTTGGCCGGTCAGCTACATTTTTGGCCGGTCGGCCAAATATTTGGCCGGTGAGATGTTTAGATAGCCGGTGGACAGCCGGTGACTTCCCCTTTTGGCCGGTGAGCCTCCTACAGCCTTGTTTGGGTCAAATTAGTGGTTTCGGACCTTCATTGCTCAAGTCAGTGCAAGAACAGTGCATTTCCGAAGCTCGACCGGCCCCTGTTTTGACTTGGGATCGTGCCTTCTATGCGTGGCACTCGGATATGTGCAAGGTGTATCTTTTTTGTATCCTTTTGTCTCTTTTAAAATTCGAAAGTTGCCCCACGTGGGTTATGTTACAACGCTCTATTGTGAACGCGCGCTGATTTTGCGTCATTTCTGTCACGTCGTTGCACGCGCATCTTGCATCGTCATGCGCATGTCATAATCATGCATAATCATGCATTCAAAATAACAAAATTCATGTATTTGCTCGGTCTGGCGAGACCTTAAACCCGCTCGGTTGCATTGTCATGGATTTCAAACGACGCGCGTGGTTGCACATTCGGGTTTACATGCATTGATCATGCATATCAAAAGACGTGCGTGGTCACGCACTTACATCAACACGCATTGTCATGCATCTCAAAAGCCGCGCGTTGTCGGGCATTTCAAAATCAAGCATTTTCAAAAGAAAAATAAAAAAAAGAGAGCAACATGCATCGCTACGGTCTGGCGAGACCTTAAATACGCTCGGTCTAGGAGACCTTAAATCCTCTGAAGGTGCAAGTCCTTCAGTGTTTGTCGTACCCGAACAACTTTTGGCAAGTTCACATGCATTATCATGCATTTTAAGCGATGCGCATCGTCGCGCATTCGAGTTCATAAGCATTTCGAGCGACACGCGTGGTCGCACATTCAAGATCATTTGCATTGTCATGCATATCACAAGACATGCGTTGTCACACGTTTACATCAACATGCATCAACATGCACCATTTGCATTTCAAACAAAACAAAAACAAACAAAACAACATGCATCATTGTTAAATAGTGCATATGTCATGCATTCATTGTAAATAGTGCATATGTCATGCATACCACTGTAAATAATGCATATGTCATGCATCTTACTGCAAATATTACATTTACGCCCATCCATTGCATATTGTAGATATTGCATTGTAGCTTGCATGCATTCATTGCATCACTTCCATCTAGGGTCTGCACCTTTCCTTGTTGAGCTTGGTCTGGTATGTGCTCATACTTTTCACGTCCATACACTCAAAGTTCTGTATAACTGTTCTATATTAGACGTGACTTGTTCATGTCCATGCCTTTCCTAGGCAAGATACGGCTTGGCCGTAGGCCTTAATCCATTGTATCCATTCCATTGCATACTTGTAAATAGTGCATTATAGCTTGCATGCATCGACTGCATTCCCCCCTATCTATGGCTTGCGCCTTTCCATGTTGAGCTTGGTCTGGTATGTGCCCATACTTTTCATGTCTATACACTCATAGTTCTGTATGATCGTTCTATGTTAGACGTGGTTTGTGTGTGTCCATGCCTTTCCTAGGTAAGATTTGGTTTGGCTACTTGCCATATCCATTGTATGTATTTTACATTATAGTGTAATTTTCGCATCCAGCATTAGGATCATTGGTCTTTCGTTAGCGGGTCATTTCCCCACTTATGTCATTTCACCCAATTACTTGTTCTTGCGTCCGTCTACATCACTCATAGTTCTGCATGTGTACACGCCTATTCCACGTTGGTACGTTGGTTTGAGGGCTGCGGCACATTTTCTATGGTAGACGGACTTTGCATCTCCATCAATCTATTTGACATTTGTGTGGTTTTGAACCGCTCATGATTTGATTATGATTCAATTGCATTGCATTTTCATCTGCATTATTATACATAGTTTTGTATATATCGCTTATCATTTTGCATTCATTTTTGCATATTGCTAACGATATCTGTACCTGTTAAGTTTTCTTTCTTTCAGGCACGATATTGTATGTACGGTTCATTTGAAGCTGGTGCAACCAGACGAACCGCGCAGGTGTTGTATTCTCCGAGTGAGACATATCGAGAATTACATAATTCTCTTACATCCTTTCTGCATTGTAGTGTAGTTTGGTGTATGCTAGCTTAAAACTGTCGCATGTTATGCTTCGTTACAGCTTTTTTGCATGATCATAAGTTATGTTCGGCTTTGTGCATTGTCTGGCATTTTGCCCCTGCCTTTCGGGCGCATATCTAGTTTGTCTTACATGTTTGTCTAAGTCTTCGGCCTTGTCAAAAATGGGTCGTCTCTGGGCTTTGACATTAACTCTCTTCATTGTTATGACTTTCGAGTTCTGTCAAAGAGGGGCAACTGTAGACACCCCATTTTTAACCGTCCTCAAGACTTGGACGTCACCGCTTGAACACTCGGTGATCATCCATGTTTGTGTTCGTCTTGAGTTCCCGGAGGCCTCGGCTACGCGCCTTGCCTCAGGATCTCTCGACTCGACCGTTTTGTGTCTGGTTTTGCACCAAACACTTGTGTTTTTGGTTTGGAGGGCAGGGAATGGCTTTTGGGACATCTCCACACTCCACCGACCATGGCTTGAGGCCACCGGCTGTGTTATGTTGCCATCGGCCAAGTGTGATGCCCGGCCGGCCAGTTTGACTGCCGGTCGGCCACTTTTATGGCCGGCTGGCCAAGTATGGTTTTCAACAGATATCTCTGTAGACAGCTGGCAGCTGTCATTCTAGGCCATACCCCAGCCCATACCTGGGCGTGGGTGTTCTGAGGAGCTGCAGATTGATACATATCTATATCAATCAAGCTCTCTCACATAGGGAACAAGGGGAGAGGAAGAGATATACAACTTGGAGCAAAAAAATCTCTCTCTCTCTCTCTCTCTCTACTTTTTCTGCCTCTCTCTCTAAGGTTTAGGGCTTGTTTGTGCTTAAAAGTGCATTTTCTTTGCACTTTTGCACACAAACACCTAGTTCTCTACTCCCTTTATTGAGCTGAGGTCCTTGGAGGTGATTCTTGGGGTGATTTGAACCCCTTTTTGGTCCAAAAGTTGCTGATTTGCTGCTGTGCTTCAAGGGTAAGACTTTTGCCCCTTTTTACCCCTTTTTTGCAAAGCTTTTTAGCCTATCTTTCATTTGTTTTTGAGCTTAACATATAACATATAAAAGTCTTGTTTTTGAGTGCTCTAAATAGTTTGTTAAGGGTGTTTTGAGCTTTGGGGTTGTTTGGCCCCTCTTAAGGCTTGTTTGGCCTTTGTTTTGTGCCATTTTGGTTGAGCTCCAGGACCATGGTGTTTGGGCCTCCTCACCACTGAAATCTTGAGGGATTTCAAGGGTGAGGATGGTGTCTTGTGGTCCTAGGAAGGAGAGGGTCACCCCCTCTCCTTTTTGTCCTTGAAAAGGGCCATTTTTGCCTCTTTAGTGAGCATCATGTTTAGGTTCATGTTGGCCATGCCTTGACTGATATTTATGCTTATTATGTCATGGTATAGCTCTATTTTTAGTTGGTTTTGGTACACCATGCTTGCTTAGCATACATGCCTTGTAATGCCATGTTTAGGTCTTAACATGCTTTAGGTTTTGGTCCTTGTTCTAGCATGATTTTGGCCAAGCTTTGTGAAGCTTTTGTGTTTTTTTTAGCATGCTTAAGCTCTGCTTTCGGTTGTTTTGGTCGACCATCACATGCTTAGTATAGCCACCTTGCATTTTGGCTTGTTAGCCTTGGTTGTGTGAGTGTATGCATTACTTGTAGCGCTTCAGTGGTTTGGAACCACTTTCCATGTTATTTCAGTCCTTATAACATGCTTGTGTGCTTGCCTTTGATGCCTCTTTGATGCCTTATGAGGTTGTGCCTTATGCTCCATGTTTGGTCATTGTGCATGCCCTTGAATTTAAGTCATTTAGATGCCATCTAAGTGGTCTTTAGGCTTTGTTTTAATATGTTAAAACTTTGTTTTGATCATTTAATTCATGCCATGTTCGGTTTTGTTAAGGGTAGTTCAATACCTCCTTAGCTTGCCTTAAACACTTGGACCATTATTGCATGCTTTGCTTGCTTTGATTACTTGGTTTGGCACCTCTTTTTCATGCAATTTCAGAGCTTATGATACATGCCATATGCCCATGTTTGTCTTCCTTTAAGTGTGCTTAAAGGTTGCTTGTTTGATGTTCAAGTGTTAGCCCATTTGCATGCATGTACGTGTGTGTATTGGTTATCATTTCCATAGTATTGGCCACTGTTTTAGGCTTGTTTAAGGGCTGCCTAATTTAGTTCAACTCCACCCTTTGGCCTGTTGTTGCATGCTTAGCTTATGACATGTTGTTGCATGTTGAAATGATGTTGCATTTGGCACGTATTCTCCTCCTTGATTTGGTTGCTTAACATGCCATATGTTTTGTATGCTTGTGTGTTGACATTGTGCCTTGTATGCTCATTTAACTTGCATCTGTAGACACCCCATTTTTGACCGACCTTAAGACTCAGACGTCACCAATTGAGCGCTCGGTGATGGTGCATATTGTGCTCGTTCAGAAGTTTTAGAGTCTCGGCTGCGAGCCTTGCTTCCGGACTTCCGGGCTCTTTCGTGACTTTGCCTCGGTTTGCGAACCAGGCTCTGTTTTCTCTGTTTTCTCTTCCCAAAGGGAGGGAGAGGTCTCATAGATCATCTCTCAGTGGCCGTAGGCTACGTTTCGTAGTCGTAGGCCATTTTGCCCGTTTGGAGTCCGGTTTCTGGTTTTTCGAAGCCGTTGGCCATGTGCCTCGGTTCGGGACCGCTTAACCACCTCCGTTTCCTCCGGTTTTTGGCATGCATCTTATTTGCTCCCTTTTGAGGGACACTGCGCCTCGAGAGACCAACTTCGTGGTCAAACACCACTTCTGGTGCCTAACAGTCAGTTTTCGGGGCCTCGGGCTGCGCGTTTCGGCTCCCGAACCTTCATTTTGCATCGGTTTGAGTTCATTTTTGGCAGGGACCTCTGTTTCATTGTTAGGAAGGTCGTAGAAGGGTGGGAGGCCAGCAATTGTTCTGACAACCTATTTTATTCCTCCATCGCCCTCCGTCGCCCGTTTTCCCACTTGAAAGTCAATGTTGACCACCCTAAGGCCACTTTTTCTTGCCCCAAACCACATATTTGTGTTGTACACACCTGAGAGGCTGCCAATATCACATGGCCGGCCAGTAATTGTGTGTGACCCTTTTGAACCCCTCCTAAAAGTGGCCTTTTCTCTCTCCTGGTTCATTTTCTCCAGTTTTTGACCACATGGTTGTGTTGTGCACACATGGGAGGCCACCAATCTGCGGTGGCCGGCCACTAATACCTCTTGACCCTTTTGAACCTTGGCCGATCGGCCATGGGAAGGGCCAGCCGGCCACCTGCAACTTCAATAACCGGTCGGCCATGATCCCCTCCTCTGGTACATTACAAATATGTATTTTGTTTCCCCCCCCAGATTGTGTATCCGGGGGGCTGCACTTTTGGGGGGAAACTTGAATTCATTTCCCCCCCTTTTTCTCCCCCTCTTTTGCCTATATATCCAGGCCATTCCAGCAGCTTCAGGGGTTACAAAATTTTCTCTAAGCCTCCTATATTGTATCTCTCTCTCCCTACACTCCAACCCTCAAAAATCTTCCAAGTCCTACACCATTTCTACACCATCTCCAAGCCAACCAATCCACACTCCATTCCAGCAGCTTCAAGGCCATTTCCAGAGGTCAAGGGCTCCCAAACTTGGTCCAAGAGTTTTTGAAGCATTGGTCTTCAAGGGTAAGTCTTCTATCCCTCTCTTTGGCCCTATTTTTGCTCAATATATTAGATCCTCTTTCTTGCATATTTGGGCTCCGACCATAATTGAGAATAGCATTATTTTGAGCTCCTTTTTATGTTTTTTTAAGGGCCTCTCCCTGTTTGAGGCTTCCTTCTTACACTTGCTTCTTTACCTCTCTTGTATGTCTATTTCTTGCATAGTATTTTAGGCCTATTTTTAAACTGTTTTGAGCTTGATTATAAACTATAAAGTGGCTTATTTTGAGCCCTTATTCAACATTGTTGAAGGGATCTTCACTGTTTGAGGCTTCCTTTTGTCACTTGTCTCTTTATCCCTCTTTTGGCCTTATTTTCGCATGTTTTGTTAGCCCCTCGTGCTTGTATTTTTGGGCTCTGGTCCGAACTGTAAATAGCTTTATTTTGACCCCCTCTTCATGTTTGGTCAAGGGTCTTTTACTGTTTGAGGCTCCCTTTTTGCACTTTGTGTGTTTAAACCTTCTTTTAGGCCTATTTCTTGCATAGTATTTTAAGCTTACTTGTGCACTGTTTTGGGCTCGGCCATAAACTGTAAAATACCTTTTTTTGATCCGCTCTTCAACTTTGTTGAAGGGATCTTCATTTTTTGGGCCAGCAGCTGCTACTTGCTTCATTATCTCTCTTTTGGGGCCATTTTTACATATTAACTTAGCCCTATTTGTGTTCACTTTTTGGCCTTCATTAAAACTGTAAATATTCTTTTTTTGGGACTTTCTTGATTCTTTCTTCACACTTCGTGTTCAAATAATGCATGCTTTGCATGGCCATAGGTCATTCCATGTACCTAATTTCATGTTTCGGGGTTCGTCTCATGCATCGGGTGCCATATTGCCATGTTTCGGGGCTGTTTTGCATCATATTTTTCTACTGAAATTTGCATGCTAGTATGCCATATTCCATGGCTTGCCATGTCTTGTTAGAGTGGCATTTGGTGCCCTAGGGTTGGTCCTCGGTTTGTGTGCATACGTGCACGCATCTCGAGTGTCTCATTTTCATCTAATGGCCTCCTATGTGAGTGCAGCTGAGGTCCACTCACATTGGTGTAAGTCCATTGTGCATTTTGTATGCCATGCCATTTCATTTCATAGCATTGTGTATGCTAGGTTGTATGTTAGCGCATCGTGTATGCCATGTTGCCTCGTGCATCGTGTATGCCATTTCATAGCATTGTGCATGCTAGGTTGTATATTAGTTGCATTCATGCATGTCATGCATATCGCATTGTGTTTGGGATAGGAGTTAGCCCGAGCACGGGAAACGAGGTACGTTTCGTACTCCGAGTGACGGAACGTGTCTCAATTCCCAGTCACCGACACTCCGGATTATCCATGATGGAGTTTAGGTCTTGTTGTGTTTATATGTGCATTCATTTCATATTGAATCATGCATTTTGACTCCTCGGCCATCATGCATCAAGATGCGTGATTGGCGGCACGAGGATCGAGGCATGCATATATTTGTAAAAATACATTGCCATGCCCTTTTTCTGCTCTCTGTTGCAGCAAATCAAGAATCAGTAGCCTTTCAAAAGCTTTGCACAGCATTCCGGCATCAATCGCAAACAGAGGCTAATTGGGGCATCGCAGTGGATTTCCATGCCAAGCAACCCGAGCATGCATCATTCATCATCCGGAGCGGAGTCGAGGCAGTCCCTAGCTTGCATGCTAGTTTACAGCTTTCTTAGTTTAATTTGTAAATTAATTAGGATTTTGTATTTATTCGGGACTGTATTATTTATTCATTTGGGGCTGTATTATTCTTTCGGACGCTCTGCGCGAGGGCAATGTTGTAATAAGTGTGCGTGTGTGTGATGTATGTCTTCCAACCCCACGTCTTTCTTCCTTTTATTTACCCGCTTATGATGGTTAGATTAGGGCATATTTCAATTAGCATACAGTATGATAGCATGTTTGCATTCATTCATCTGTTTTGCATGTACCGGGCTCGGCGCATCATACTAACTGCATTGTATTTTCAATTTCAAGTTGAATACATGTTAGCTGTAGCATTTCATATGCCATGTTTAAAATAGCCGAGCCTATCTTAGTTGAATTTTGCATGTGTTGCATTAGGCATTTCTGTATAGTTAGGATCATGCATGGATTTCTAATAAGCTTCTGTTTTGGCTTGGAGTACTCGGTAAGTTTTATGCTTTAGCATCCTTGCATGTGTGTGAGTGACTGCCATGAATAGCATGCTTACCATGAGGCTATATGCTTATGTGATATAGCTGCTTGAATGCCTGTGGGTGAAGGTTGGCTTATTTGGATTGGAACAATTCATCAAATGTGTGTTTTAAGCCCACTAGATAGTGGCAAAATCATGTTTTCTAAGCCCACCCGAGGGTGGCAAATCCACGTATTAGCCTACTTGCGAGTAGCGCCATCAAACCATTTTCAAACAAACAAACATGAAATGTTTTGTTCCAATTCAAGTGATCCAGTCTATACTTGTATGTTGTGCGCATCACATAGTAAATCTAGGCTAATAACCGGAATAAGAACGCATAATGTTTTCAAAAATAGATATCATGGTTAGTAGAGGCCGATCTTTGATTGGGCGAGCAGGGGTGCTCACGAAGTGACCTTCCCCAATCGTACCCAAGTTCCCGAGCCGAGGCAACTTTGGTGATGACGGACACGTGGCCTTCGGCAAACGAGTCAGGGCTTCCTAAATTTCCCCAAAATAAAATATTTAGGTGGCAACTCTGTATCTGGCAAAGCAGTCCATGTTTGGCACTTCTTTCAAAATCTGTTTTCTCAAAACGATTTGTCGGATTTGGACTCTTTGGTTCAGATTTAGAACCGTGACAAATTTTAGAGTCCTGAACTGTAGTGAGCCCAATATCGAACGGAACGGGGGGACTCGTTCCTCCCGGGGGCGTTCGGAGACGTCTACAGCAAGTTATATGCCTTGCATGCTTCCCATATGCTCATGTTGCATGCCTAGTTAACATACTTAGGTTGCATTGCATTTGCATGCATCTTTCACCTCTTGATCAAGCCATGATAGAGGTTGAAAGCCCTTTGGTTTGTTTATGTGCATTGCATTTCATTTGAAATCAAAATGCACACTTGATTCTTTGGGCTATCACGCATGGAAATGCGCAATTGGTGATCCGAGAATCGAGAATCATATCCCTTTGAGTCATGAATATGATAAGGGGTGTGATTGGCGCATATATTGCTTGAAATACATTGCCATGCCAAGTTCTGTCCTCTGCTACTGTCAAAACAGATTCAGCAGGAAGATTTGGCCGGCCGGCAGTGTTGAGTGCTGACCGGCAAAGAATGTTTGGCCGAGAGTTCATGGATGGTTGGTGACCACTTCAAAATGGCCGGTGATGATCCCACTCAGCCGGTGGTGATCCCACTCAGCCGGTGGTGCTCCACAACACTCAGAGAAGCAACCTTGGGAGTTGTACAATTTTCAGAGAAGCAGAACAGTCAAAGCAGAGGCAAACTTGTGCATGGCGTTGGATTTCCAAGCAAACACGAGCACGCGCGCATTGGATCCTCTTCCCGAGGCCTTTACTGCTTTCTTAGCTTAGTTAATTTGCTTAATTAATTAGGTGGTCTGTAATAATTAATTAGCTTGTAGGTTAATTAATTTGTATTATTCTTTTGGTCCCTCCGAGCGAGGGTGAATTTGTAATAAGTGTGGGTGCGTGTGTGCATGTCTTCCAACCCCCACTTCTTTCTCCCTTTTACTTACCTGCTTTGATGGTCAGTATTAGGACATGTTTACTTTAACATACCTTATGCTATGCATGCGTGCATCATTCATTAGTCTTGCATGCACCAGGCTCGGCGCATTATACTAACTGCATAAGTATTTCAAATCTAACTTGAATACATGCTACTTGTGCATTTTCACATGTCATTTATAGACTAGCCGAGCCTGCTCTAGTGACATCCCGTATGCGTTGCATTAGACATTTAAGCATGGACTTGGATCATGCATGATTGTTAACATGTTCTTGTTTTGGCACGGAGTACTCAGTAAGCATTTATGCTTTAGCATACCGCATGCGTGTGAGTGTTGCCATAATAGCATGATTACCATGAGGCTAGATGCTTATGTGATATAACTGCTTGAGTGCCTGTGGGTGAAGGTCGAATTACCTAAATTGGAATAATGCATTAAAACTGTGAGTGTTAAGCCCACTAGATAGTGGCAAAACCATCTTTTCTAAAGCCCACGTGAGGGTGGCAAAACCTGCATTTCAGCTTGCTTGCGAGTAGTAAACCATTTTCAAAACGTGAAATGTTTTATTCCAATTTAGGCGATTTGGTCTATACTTGTTTGCTGTGCGCATAACATAAGTGAATCTGGGCTAATAACCGGAATAAGAACACATAACGTTTTCAAAAAACGGATATCACGGTTAGTAGAGGCCGATCTTAGGATCGGGCGAGAGGGGGTGCTCATAGCTGACCTTCCCCAATCGTGCCCAAGCTCCCGAGCCGAGGCAACTTTGGTGATGACAGACACGTGGCCTTTAGCACCGAGTCAGGGTTTCCTAAATTTCCCAAAATAAAATATTTAGGTGGCGACTCTGTATCTGGCAAAGCAATCCATGTTTGACACTTCTTTTCAAAATCTGTTTTCTCAAAACGATTTGCCGGATTTGGACTCTTTGGTTCAGATTTAGAACCGTGACAATTTGAGAGTCCTGAACTGTAGTGAGCCCAATATGAACAGAACGAGGGGGCCCGTCCTCCCGGGGCGTTCGGGGACGTCTACACTTGGCATGTGGAACTTTTTCGAGGCCTCAAACTTATCCAATTCTACTGAGAACGGCATTCTTGGCTTGACCGGAGACGTGACCTCGGCATCTTGTCACTTCCTTTAGAGGTAGTCCCTCAAATTCTCCTTAGTCCGTCC
This sequence comes from Camellia sinensis, assembly GCF_055761805.1. Lineage (NCBI taxonomy): Eukaryota > Viridiplantae > Streptophyta > Magnoliopsida > Ericales > Theaceae > Camellia > Camellia sinensis. The sequence continues at coordinate 171,923,819 of NC_138962.1, read as the reverse complement.
AGGAGCTCGGCTATCAAGGGATTTCAGCCTTTTTGGTGCACTGCTCCCGGTGTCGTTGTGAGTCATCTTGGACCTCCCTTCATTCATTATGTCGAAACAGAGCTCCTTCTCCTGAACATGTTGTTGTTCTTTAACGTAAGTCTCCTTGGCACGAGGTGTCTTCTGAGACTCTCCTCTCATTGATTCTCCTTGCCCGACCTCCTGTGAAGGCCGATGCGAATGTTCCCTTGCCCTACCATGCTGAGAGACTGTAGGAATTGCTTTCTGTCCCCCCTTTCTGGGTATCGTTTTTAGCCACTGGAAACGGCCTGTCCTCTAATGGAAACGATGGCTGCATGACGTTGTTCTGCATCATGAAGTTGACGATTGATTGTAGGTCTGCCAACTTGTTTTCCATTCACTTCATCTCGCCGTCCCTGCTCATGCATCTATCTTTCTGTACCTAGAGGTCGATTTCGTTGTAATACCTGCCTTGACATGCTTTCTTCGGTACGTCCCCCTGTTGGTCGACGTCTTTTTCTCCAGGATTCTTATCGCGAGGCTCTTCGTTACAGTTGCCCTCCTCTACGTTAGGATCGGCATTTTGACCACTCCTACTAGGGATGTCGCCCCTAATTTTTTCTTTCTGCCCGTCGTTGGCCATCTATTCTCCTTACGATTCCCATAGATGGCGCCAAATTGTGAGTGCTAATTTCCGACTACACTGCCAAATAGGAACTCAGTAGGAGAGCATAAGAAGAATAGATTTGTAGACACCCCATTTTTGACTGACCTTAAGACTCAGACGTCACTGATTGAGTGCTCGGTGATATTGCATATTGTGCTCGTTCAGAAGTTTTAGAGTCTCGGCTGCAAGCCTTGCCTCCGGACTTCCGAACTCTTTCGTGCCTTGCCTCGGTTTGCGAACCAGGCTCTGTTTTCTCTATTTTCTCTTCCCAAAGGGAGGGAGAGGTCTCGTAGACCATCTCTCAGTGGTCATAGGCTACGTTTCGTGGTCGTAGGCCATTTTTCCCGTTTGGAGCCCGGTTTCTGGTTTTTTCGGAGCCGACGGCCGTGTGCCTCGGTTCGGGACCACCTAACCACCTCTGTTTGCTCTGGTTTTTGGTATACACCCTTTTGGGGGACACTGGGGTCCGAGAGACCAACTTCGTGGTCAAACGCCACCTCCAGTGCTTAACAGCCCATTTTCGGGCCCCCGGACCGCGTGTTTTGGTCCCCGAACCTTCGTTTTACATTGGTTTTGGTTCATTTTTGGTGGAGACCTTATTTTCATGATTAGGAAGCTTGTAGAAGGGTGGGAGGCCAGCAATTGTTCCGAAAAGCCAGCTTTATTCCTTCATCGCCCTCCGACGCCCGTTTTCCTCACTTAAAAGCCAATGTTGACCACCCTAGAGCCACTTTCTTGAACCCTAAACCCCATATTTGTGATGTACACACCTGGGAGGCCACCAATATTTGGTGGCCGACCAGTAATTGTTCGTGACCCTTTTGAACCCCTCTAAAAAATGGTCTTTTCTCTCTCCTGGTTCACTTTTTTCTGGGTTTCAATCACATAGTTGTGTTGTGCACACATGGGAGACCACCAATATGAGGTGGCCGACCAGTAATTTTGCTTGACCCCTTTGACCCTTGGTCGGCCAGCCATGGGAGGTGGTCGGCCGACCACCTGAACCCCCAAAACCTGGCCGGCCATGACCCCCACACCCTGTTCCTTCCAGCTGTGACCACTTTTTTCCCCCAGATCCTGTATCCGGGGGGGTGCCCTTTTGGGGGGAAATTTGAATTGGTTTTCCCCTCCATTTTTCCCCCTCATTTTTCCCCCCTTTCCTCTACTCCTTTCCCTATAAAACCAGCACCCTCAGCTGCATTTTAGGGGTTACAAAATTTATTTTAAGCCTTGCATACAACTCTCCCTCTCCCTCTCTTCCAAACCCTTCAAACCCTAAGGTTCTTGCACCCTTTACACTACAACTCATAGCACCACACCTCCAACATCCATTCCAGCAACTTGAGGTTGTTTTTCAGAGGTTAAGAGCTCCCAAACCTGGTCCAAAAGCTATTGAAGCTTGGTTCTACAAGGGTGAGTCCCATTTTCCCTCTTTCTTGTCTTATTTTGCATGTCATTTTAGCCTTTGTTGCTTGCATTTTTGGGCTCCGATCCAAACTTTAAATAGTCATATTTTATGCTCATCTCCATGTTTGATTAAGGGTGTTTCCCTTTTTGAGGTCTCCTCCTCACCCTTTGTGTTTAAACTCTCCTTTAGGCCTTATTTTTGCATAGTATTTTAGGCCTATTTGTGAGCTGTTTTGGACTTTTCCATAAACTGTGAAATATCGTTTTTTGATCTCCTCTTCAACATTGTTGAAGGGCTCTCCTCTTTTTGAGGCCTCCTGCTATCACTTGCTTCTTTTTCTCTCTTTTAGGCCAATTTTTGCATAGTATTTTTGGCTTATTTGTGAGCTGTTTTGGATCTTTGAATAAACTGTAAAATATTTTTTTTTGAGCCCCTCTAAATATTGTTGAAGGTCTCTCCTCTGTTTGAGAACAGCAGCTGCCACTTGTCTCTTTACCCCTCTTTTAGGCCTTTTCTTGCATGATAGTTCGGCCTCATTTTTGATTATTTTCGTGGCTTGATGTAAACTGTAAAGTCCCTTGTTTTGAGCCCCTCTTCAACTTTGTTGAAGGTCTCTTTTCCATTTGGGGCCAGCTGCTGTCCCTTTGTGTTTAATCTCTATTTTAGGGCCATTTTTGCACGATAGATTAGCCCTATTTGCATTCATTTTTGGGACTTGTTATAAACTGTAAATATGCATGTTTTGGGACTTTATTGCATCTTTCTTCATGCTTCATGATCAAATAATGCATGATTTGTATAGCTATAGGTCATTGCGTATGCCTAGTTTCGAATTTCGGGGTTCATTCCATGCATCGGGTGCCATGTTTCCATGATTCGGGGCTGTTTTGTATCACATTTCAGTGCTGGAATTACATGCTTGTATGCCATATTTCATGCCTTGCCATGCCTCGTTAGAGTTGCATACTATGCCTTAGGTTTGGTCCTCGGTTTGCGTGCACGTGTGCACGCATTTCGATTGTCTCATTTTCATCTAATAGCTACTGATGTGAGTGTGGCTGAGGTCCACTCATGTTGGTGTAAGCCCATTGTGCATTGTGTATGCTATTTTATTTCATAACATTGTGTATGCTAGGTTGTATGTTAGCGCATTGTGTATGCCATGTTGCCTCGTGCATCGTGTATGCCATTTCATAGCATTGTGCATGCTAGGTTGTATATTAGTTGCATTCATGCATGTCATGCATATTGCATTGTGTTTGTTGTGTTTGGGATAGGAGTTAGCCTGAGCACGGGAAACGAGGGACGTTTCGTACTTCGAGTGACGGAGCGTGTCTCAATTCCCAGTCACCGACACTCCGGATAATCCATGATGGAGTTTAGGTCTTGTTGTGTTTATATGTGCATTCATTTCATATTGAGTCATGCAATTCGACTCCTCGGCCATCATGCATCGATATGCGTGATTGGTGGCACGAGGGTCGAGGACTACACTCCCCGAAGAGTAGTCATGCATACATATGTGAAAATACTTTGCCATGCCCCTTTGTTGCTCTCTGTTGCAGTAAATCAAAAATCAGCAGCCTTCCGGAGCTTGGCATGCATTCCAAGAACAATTGCAAACAGAGGCAAACCGAGGCATCGCTAGGGATTTTCCGACAAAGGCAACCGGAGCATGCATCATTCATCATCCGGAGCAGATTTGAGGCAGTCCCTGGCTTGCATGTCAATTTATTGCTTTCCTAATTTAAGTTGTTAATTAATTAGGGTTTTGTACATATTTGGACTGTAATTATTCATTTGGGACTGCATATTATTTATTCGGACCCTCTGAGCGAGGGCACAACTGTAATAAGTGTGCGTGTGTGTGATGTATGTCTTCCAACCCCACGTCTTTCTCCCTTTTATTTACCCGCTTATGATGGTTAGATTAGGGCATGTTTCAATTAGCATACAGTATGATAGCATGTTTGCATTCATTCATCTGTTTTGCACGCACCGGGCTCGGCGCATCATACTAACTGCATTGTATTTTCAATTTCAAGTTGAATACATGTTAGCTGTAGCATTTCATATGCCATGTTTAGAATAGCCGAGCCTGCTATAGTTGCATTTTTGCATGTGTTGCATTAGGCATTTCTGTATAGTTAGGATCATGCACGGATTTCTAACCTAGCTTCTGTTTTGGCTTGGAGTACTCGGTAAGTTTTATGCTTTAGTATCCTTGCATGCGTGTGAGTGACTGCCATGATAGCATGCTTACCATGAGGCTAATTGCTTATGTGATATAACTGCCTGAATGCCTGTGGGTGAAGGTTGGGTTATTTGGATTGGAACAATTCATTCACTGTGAGTTTTAAGCCCACTAGATAGTGGCAAAATCATGTTTTTCTAAGCCCACTCGAGGGTGGCAAATCCACGTCTTAGCCTACTTGCGGGTAGCACCATCAAACCACTTTAAAAAAAAAACATGAAATGTTTTGTTCCAATTCAGACGATCCAGTCTATACTTGTATGCTGTGCACATCACATAGTAAATCTAGGCTAATAATTGGAATAAGAACGCATAATCTTTTCAAAAATAGATATCATGGTTAGTAGAGGCCGATCTTTGATCGGGCGAGCGGGGGTGCTCACGAAGTGACCTTCCCCAATCGTACCCAAGTTCCCGAGCCGAGGCAACTTTGGTGATGACGGACACGTGGCCTTAGGCAAACGAGTCAGGGTTTCCTAAATTTCCCCAAAATAAAACATTTAGGTGGCGACTCTGTATCTGGCAAAGCAGTCCATGTTTGGCACTTCTTTCAAAATCTGTTTTCTCAAAACTATTTGCCGGATTTAGACTCTTTGGTTTAAATTTAGAACCGTGACAAATTGAGAGTCCGAACTGTAGTGACCCCAAACGAACAGAACAGGAGACTCGTCCTCCCGGGGCGTTCGGGGATGTCTACAAGATTACACTTAAACAACCTGTCACGGAAAGATAAGACTCCGGCGGTGGTTCGTCCACCCGGGGGCACTCTGACGATCAAGTCAACACTCAATTATCTCTCACAGACAGCAAATAATGCTTAACTCACTAGTCAGAATACAAAAGGCGTACCTTAGCCCCACGAGGGTGCCTTACTTTTATAGCTAGCACTAACCTAATCCCTGTAGAAGCCAAGCTTCAATGGACTCTGGCTCAATGCTTATCCTGGACTCCCAGCCAGATAGAGATAAACTCCTTAAGAGCTTTATCTTTATCCAGGCTGAGGTCCTACCCCATTCTAGGACTCTTGTCCCTTATCCGCTTATCTTTGATTCTGGTATCTCCGTAGCTAACCTTGGCCTAGCCGAGATCACCTCGGCGTCATAACTAAGACACGTGGCACCTCGGCTGACACTTCAGCGTTACCTTGGCCACGTATTGTCATTCACAAAAAAAAAAAAAAATGGGCGAATTACATTAATGGTCCCTATAGTTTGGGACTTGTGTCACTTTGGTCCCTGACTTTTCAATTGTGACACATTTGACCCTGAATTTTGAATTTTGTTCCAAATATGGACAGTTGAAGATATCATTGCTTAATTTCAAGGGCAAAATCGTCAATTTGATAAAATATAAACTATTTTCACAAAAATAAATGTCAAAAAAATATTTTTGAATTTGTAAAAATTATTTCTACCCATTAAAGATAAAATTATGTAAAATTGATAAATTTTTTGGACATTTAATTTTTTTTTATCAATTAAATTTTATTATGTGCTTGGATGATGATCATGTGATGGGTGGTTGTTTTTTATTTTCATTAAATTAGTTTCTATTTTTCAAAAAATCAAATATGACGATAATTTTGATATCATTATTAAACCAATTCATTAAATTAAAAAATCCAAAACTAAAAACATTTTTTATATTAAATATATCGATTACACATTAAAATCTTAACAACCAACCATTACATAGTTATCATCCAAATACATAATAAAAATTAATTTGGTAAAAATAAATAAATAAATAAATGTCCAAAAAATTTATCAATTTTACATAATTTTATCTTTGGTGTGTAGAAATAATTTTTTTAACATTTAAAAATATTTTTTTGACATTTATTTTTGTCAAATTAGTTTATATTTTATCAAATTGACGATTTTGTCCTTGAAATTAAGCAATGGTATCTTCAATTGTTCTTATTTGAAACAAGATTCAAAATGCAAGGTCACATATGTCACAATTGAAAAGTCAGGGACTAAAGTGACACAAATCCCAAACTATAGGGACTGTTAGTGTAATTTGCCCAAAAAAAATTTTCCACAATTTATTTTATAGACTATTATTCTCCATCTATATTTTAATTTTATGTGACCCTCGCCAACTGTTAATTATTTATTTAAATTCTCTAATTTTCATAATTAAGTCAATATAATCTAGGCATTATTAACACATATATGAAAAAATGTTTCAATTTTCACGTAAATTAAGAAAATGTTAATCTGAATGAGAGAGAGAGAGAGACCAACTGTTTCTAATGAAAAAAGATTCACTCGTTAGGATATATTATTGTTATGTCCTAAAACGATAATTAATTTCACGTGAAACTATTATTGATTTTCTTTTGTGCATCCTTGCGTCTATGTAGATTTTTTTTTTTTTTTTAAATTTAAAATCTAAACCTTAAAATTAACTCAATTAAGAATTACATAATATAACACAATAAATTTTTTTTATACGGCCTCATTTGGGGATTTAAGAATTTAGCCCCCAAAAAAAAATTAAAAAACACTATAAATTGTCATATTGTTCTTTATATTTTTTTGCGCATCTTAACTTAATTATAAATTTGAAGAACTCACTATGAAAATTTAGAACTTAAGGATCATATTAAAAAAGAGAACACATATGGGGAAATATTATCTAAATGGACCTGGCCATCTTTTAGGTATGCAATCCTAGACTTGGCCACCAACTTATGGCAGCAGTGAACATGGGGAGAGAGATTAATGGAGCGAGTCCACCCCACCATCATCCGATACTTGTAGAGTAATTTCAGATAGTATTCTAAATTAATAGTTATTGATTTAAATTATAAATAATGATAGAAATATTAATTAGTGTATTAACTAACACATCAAGTTGATACAATATGGCCATATTAAGTGATGAAACCCCTATGTATGCCTTATGTGTGGATGAAAATTTGACCACACTCCCCGTTTAGTGATCAGCTGGAGAGCACAAGCGGAATAGATGGCTTAAGCAACCTGAAACAGAAAGAAAAAGCTCCGGCGGTGGTTCTTCCACCCGGGGGCACTCCGACGATCAAGTCAGTATATCTCTCAAAGATAATCAAGTACTAAACTGAATACTCAAAGTATAAATTGCATACCTTAGACCCACGGGGGTGCCTCTCTTTTATAATATACTCAATCCAAGTCCCACTAGAAGTATGACTTCTATGAACTCCAATTTACTGTTTACTCTGGACTCTTCAAGAGATAAAGATAAAACTCCCTAAGAGCTTTATCCTTATCTTGGTTAAGTCCCCTCTTTGCCTTAGGACTCTTGCCCCTTATCTCGGATTCTGATATCTTCGGAGATGACCTCGGCTTCTCCGAGATTACCTCGGCTTAACTACCAGGGCACGTGGCACCTCGGCTGACACGTCGGCGTCACCATGCCACGTGTTGGTATTCAGAAAATATATCCCCACAACTGCCCCCTAGGTTCTATTACCTCGGCATTCTGAGGTGATGGAACCTATTCCGAAATTTTGTCACTTCTTTTCTGAGTAATGGCTCAAAAACTATTTAGCCAAGATTATCTACTTTCAGCCGGCGTGTTCTCTTCGGAGAACAAGGCTTCGGTCGTACTCTCCCACGCGCATGAGCTATCATGCATATCTAACTGTTTCTTTTACGTGTTTCGTCTTCATTGGAGCGTGTCAATGACGCGCCTGAAGCTGTCTGTTCGTTCGTCTGCGCCGTCTGACGCGTGCGTTACCCTAGGCGTAATGATTGCCCTAATTTTGCCGCCGTTTCACATTTTTGACAAAACTTTTCTTTTGCCTCTATCTTTTCTTCACTTTTTCACTCCGTCTTCTTGCTCTTTCTCTCTCTGAAAGTTCATTCTTCTTTGAATCTGCCATCGCTTCAATCTTTCTTCTGGAACTGCGCTTAATCCCTCATTCTTGCAAAGCCTTCTTTTGCTGTTGCAACCAATTTCTGGGTTCAGCGAGCATTGTCTTGGCTTCATTTGTCCTGGTAAGACCCTTTCCTTTAATTCTTTCATTCTCTTTATGTGCTTTTGTCTATCTGTTGCCATTACTGATCTTGTTCGAGGTCTTGGATTTATTCGTATCTTGAATTTGTGGCTATACCTTGGACTTCTATGCTTTTTCATTATTCTCTTTACCGCTGTTCTTGATTTGTTTCTGTATCTCTATTGTTTCTGAGAACTATACTTCTATTCTTGAATCTGAAACTTCGTCTTTGCTTTCTCTTTTTTGTGTCTGCCCCAGATTTGTGCCCTCGATTTTTATCTTCATACTTCATAGATTTGGGATTTGTCTGTAGAACCCTTAATCTTTAGGGAAACCTGAAAAACGCCCATTTCCTGAAACATATTCCTCTTAGTTTAAGCCGACATAATGGGTATGTGGAGGCATAGGGTAAATACCCCAACAAAACTTGAATACTTTAGGCAAGAATTCTCTATCCCAGCCGACGTTCATCTTAAGCTGGCTGGGGATAATGATACCATCGTGCCCACAGACCATACAATGCCTTTTCCAATAGTTGCTTTTACCGAATGTGGACTTCGGCTTCCACTTGATCCCCTTTTTCGTCAAGTTCTCCATTTCTATAAGCTGAACCCCATGCAACTTACTATCAATTCCTATAGGGTAATTAACGGTATTATAGCCTTAGCTAGGCAAGAAAACCTTAGAATCACCCTAGCCGACCTTCAATATTGTTATACCATGTGCCCTCTTGATCTGAAGGATAGGGGTTTTGTCTATTACCTTAAGCCGAGATCCACCCAGTACAAAATTATAGCCGACCTCCCAGACTCCAAGGGGGCTGGAGATGATTTTCTCATTGCTTCTGGAAATTGGAAATTTGGCCCAGATGAAGATGTCCACCTCTACCCTCTTCCTCGAACAATCACAGAGGGCAAGAGTAAGAGTCCTGAGTCAATACTTAGTTGTTTTTATTTAAGACTTTAATACTTTTTGTTTCTGACGTCTGTTTCTTTGCAGATCTTCATCAGCCACCGAAAAATTTTCGTCAATCCTTCTTCCCAGGAACAGATCTGAAAACACTTCTTGGCCTTCCAATCCATAAACGAAAAGCCCCAGTATTACTAAACTTCATCCCTACATACAAATCCACCTTACCCGACGTCCCAAGAAAAAGAAAGAAGAGTCTCTCTCCACCCACAGCCACAACCTTAACTGCTTCTACATCCCGAACAGATCAAGAGTCCACATCTGACCCAGCCGATCTTCCATCAACTTCGGCCCCCTACTTAATACCGATTTCTGAACGTAAACGTCGAAGAAAGCTTGTAAAGACTGCCGAAATGGTTCGTCCAAGGCCTGTTGTCCAAGACCTTCTTGCCGATCTCCCAACTGATGCCGAAGCCGCACCAACGCAATCAATGCTCCCACCCAAACCAAAGAGAGTTAAAAAGGCTCAGCCTAAGGCCAAGGCTACAGATGCCGAGGCTGAGGATGCTTTGTCGATTTCGAAGCTAGCTGAAAGCAAAAAATCAGCCTCTACTTCAACCAAGAGGTCTGCTGAGGGCCAACCCTCAGGGTCTACACAAACAAAGAGGCCAAGATCATCGTCTGCGACGACCTCGGCTTCGAAGAAGCCCGACGTCCCCTGGGCCCCTGATCTATCCCTGGAGGATAGGCCCATTATGGCTAGTGAAAGTGCTGACGACATTAATGTTGCTGTCGCCCTTAGCACTGCTCTTCTTCTACCAAATGACTTGGAGCGAAATGGCAAGCTTAGTGAATATGAAAATTACGCTCTTATGCTCCAACACTCCGCTCAAGTAAGTATTTCTGTTTGTATTTGTGTTTTTTCCTTCTGTTTCTTTCTGAGAAAATTTTCTGATACTTCTGTTTTCATTCAGGCTATCCAACACGCCCATTCATTTTCAATGCAATCCTTTGAAAATCGTCAAAGATTGGTTGATATGAAGAGGGAAGCATCTTCAATGAAGAGAGAGATAAGGGCCCTTGAAGCAAAAATGAAAAAACTGGAGGATCAAGCCGAGGTTGCAACGAAAGTTCAAACTTTAGCTCTTGAGAAGGCCGAGGCTGCTGAAGCCGTTAAAAAAGTAGCTGAAGCCGAGAAAAGAGAGGCTGAGGCTAGGAAGGCCCAAGCGGAGAAAGAACTCCAGCAGGCTCTGGCCACCAAAGAGGCCGAAGTCAAAGAGGCCGATGAAAAGGCCTATGCTCAAGGTATGGCCGATGTCGCAGAAGACTACAAGCTTCAAGTCAGGCAGGCATGCAACAGGGGATTTTCCCTTGGTTGGATGTCCTTGATAAAGAAGCTTGATCTTCCTGCTGACTCGCCATTGCGCCAGGCCGACGCTATTCCTTTACCATTTCCTCCACCTCCTCCTGAAGGTGAATCAGAGTCTGAGGCCGATGCTGTGGATGAAGATGAAGAAAAAGACGATGGTGACGCCTTGGTGAGAAAACCCAAGGATGCTGCCGAAGCCAAGTCCCCTCCTCCTGCTGAGCAGGTTATGGACTTAACTTTGGATGAGGAGGGTGATGAGGTTGAGGGGGCACCCAAGGGGACTGCCACTGGGCAGCTATCGTCCAATCTTCTATTGGTAGAAAGAAGTGTGGAGAATACAATCGCAGAGATCGATGCCGAGATACAGGCGGAAAAAGTAGCTGACGAGGTACCACCGGAGTCGTCCGAGATCCCAGTCCCTGCAGTGACTAATACTGAAGAATCTTGAAAAAAATTGTCCTTTGTACTTTTTTCCTTCTTTTTTTCTGTTTTTTGCGCTTTGTACTTTTTTACTTTCTGGATTAATGCAAAAACTCTTTCTTTTGGCCGACGTGGTTTCTTCAATATGTAACTGCAACAGTTCTTCCTCTGGATGTTTCAATCTTGTGATATTCTGTTGACTGCTTTTGCATAGTCTTGTACTTAGAAAATTTTTCCATGTTTCCTCATGTTGCTTCCTTTGTACAATCTCCTCGGGGTTTCATACCTCGGGTATAACCATAAAACTTTTACTTCGGCAAGATACTAACCTGCAAACTTTTCATAAATTTCAACAAGTATAGAACATATATTTCGGAATGTAAACTTTGCAAGCTTCTTCTCAATTCTTGACAAGTACTAAATGGTAATCTTAGTCTGACCTACTTGTAAATTGCTACAAATTTCAACAAGTAATGAACAATATACTTAGCCTTTATTTTAACCTGTAACTTTCTGTATACCTCGGCGGGTGGTCATATGTCGGCTTAACATAGACTTGTAAATTGCTACAAATTTCAACAAGTGTTAAGCATCTTCCCTAGGGCTTAAACAACCCACATATTGCTATGATAACTTTAAGCAATAACCTCGGCTTATCTTCGACTTGTAAATTGCTACAAATTTCAACAAGGGAAGATAAGGAATCAGCTTAATTCCAACTTGTAAATTGCTACAAATTTCAACAAGTGAATTAAGGAATAACATCGGCTTAACTTCAACTTGTAAATTGCTACAAATTTCAACAAGTGAAGATAAGGAATCAGCTTAATTCCAACTTGTAAATTGCTACAAATTTCAACAAGTGAATTAAGGAATAACATCGGCTTAACTTCAACTTGTAAATTGCTACAAATTTCAACAAGTGAAGATAAGGAATCAGCTTAATTTCAACTTGTAAATTGCTACAAATTTCAACAAGTGAATTAAGGAATAACATCGGCTTAACTTCAACTTGTAAATTGCTACAAATTTCAACAAGTGAAGATAAGGAATCAGCTTAATTCCAACTTGTAAATTGCTACAAATTTCAACAAGTGAATTAAGGAATAACATCGGCTTAACTTCAACTTGTAAATTGCTACAAATTTCAACAAGTGAAGATAAGGAATCAGCTTAATTCCAACTTGTAAATTGTTACAAATTTCAACAAGTGAAGATAAGGAATCAGCTTAATTCCAACTTGTAAATTGCTACAAATGTCAACAAGTGAATTAAGGAATAACATCGGCTTAACTTCAACTTGTAAATTGCTACAAATTTCAACAAGTGAAGATAAGGAATCAGCTTAATTCCAACTTGTAAATTGCTACAAATTTCAACAAGTGAATTAAGGAATAACATCGGCTTAACTTCAACTTGTAAATTGCTACAAATTTCAACAAGTGAAGATAAGGAATCAGCTTAATTCCAACTTGTAAATTGCTACAAATTTCAACAAGTGAATTAAGGAATAACATCGGCTTAACTTCAACTTGTAAATTGCTACAAATTTCAACAAGTGAAGATAAGGAATAAGCTTTGCCTGAGTTTGATATGTCTTCAATAAACATCCATGCATAACTTTATCAATCATATATGTTGAAAGGATTCTGAAAAGACTTTATTGATGATATCGGCTAAACAATGATGTTTATCTAATGGTAGAAAAATTTCAAATTACAAGTATTCCAAGGTCTGGGCAATGCTTTGCCCTCATTGTCCTCAAGCCGATATGCTCCATTGCCTAATACTGAAGTAACTCTGTAGGGTCCTTCCCAGTTTGGGCCAAGCTTGCGCTCCCTGGGATCCTTCTTGTTCCCGACGACTTTTCTTAGGACTAGGTCGCCAACTTGAAAATCTCTTGGATTAACCTTCTTGTTGTAAGCTCTGGCAAGCTGTTGCTGGTATACTGCGAGCTGAATCGCAGCTTTCTCTCTTCGTTCTTCCAATAAATCCAGGTCTCGGGCTAACAGTATGTCATTGGTGCCATTCTCTACTCCCTGGGTTCTGATCCCTGGGATGCCGATCTCCAATGGGATGACTGCTTCTGTGCCATAGGCCATGGCAAAGGGGGATTCTCCTGTTGATCTTCTTGGCGTAGTCCGATATGCCCAAAGTACGTTGGGCAATTCGTCCACCCACTTTCCTTTTGCTGCCTGGAGCCTCTTCTTTATTCCATCCAGGATTACTTTGTTGGACGCCTCTGCTTGTCCATTGCTTTGAGGAAAACTTGGTGTTGAGAAATAATTCTTGATTTTGAATTTTGCACAAAAGTTTTTGATAAGTTTGCTGTCGAACTGTGTTCCGTTGTCGGCAACAATTGCTCTTGGAATCCTGAATCTGGTGATAATGTTTCTCCATATAAAATTCTTGACGTCCACATCTCGGATTTTGGCAAGAGGTTCTGCCTCTATCCATTTTGTAAAGTAGTCTGTTGCTACCAGCAAGTATTTTCTCTGCCCAGTTGCCTGGGGAAGTTGTCCAACTAGATCCATGCCCCATTGGGCAAACGGCCAAGGGCTGGATACTGGGTTTAGGTCGGCGGCTGGCTGATGTATCAAAGGTGCAAACCTTTGACATTGTTCACACTTCTTTACATAGGCTTCGGCATCCTTTTGCATGTAGGGCCACCAATACCCTTGGGTAATGGCCCTATGGGCTAACGATCTGCCCCCAGCGTGGCTTCCACAAATTCCTTCATGAATCTCGTAAAGAAAATCTTCAACCTGCAAAGGGTGTACGCACCTTAAAAGTGGTCTAGTGAAGGACCTCCTGTAGAGATGGCCTTCCGCTGTTAGACTGAATCTGGCTGATTTCAGCCTAATTTTATGTGCTTCTTTATGGTCTTCTGGCAGCTTCCCTTCTTTTAGGAATGCAATGATTGCATCCATCCAGCTTGGTCCAAGGCCCACGCACATTGCTTCTTGTTCGGTGCTCTGTTTATCTATACTCGGGGCCGACATGTAGTCGATCATAATTGTTCTTGTTTTTCCAGTTTGAATTGAGCTGGCCAGGTTGGCTATCGCGTCGGCGTGGGTGTTGTCATCTCGGCTAACTTGGAGTAATCTGCAGTTCTGGAATAGGGCTGCCAGTCGGATGACTTCCTTTGCATATGCCGACATTCTTTCGTCTCTGGCTGCAAATTCTCCTGTTGACTGGTTAACAATCAGTTGTGAATCACAAAAAACAATTACCTCGTCTGCCTCTGCTGCTGCTGCTAGTTTTAGCCCTGTAATTAATGTTTCATATTCTGCTTCATTATTGGAGGCTTTGAACCCCAGACGGATGGACTGTTCTACGATTTCTCCATCTGGAGATATCAGTAGTACTCCTGCTCCTGCTCCCTAGCGGTTTGAACTTCCATCGACGAATAGTCCGAATGAATCGCCGATGTAGATGCTGCATGGTCTGAGCTTTTCTTTCTCTTGCTTTTTTGTCTTTGACTGGGATTCTTTTTGCTTGTCGGGGCAATGTTCCTCTTGGCTCGACAGAGCCCGAGGTGTGATGGCTTCAGGTGTGAGTTCTACGACGAAGTCGGCCAAAACTTGGCCCTTTATTGCTGTTCTTGGCCTAAATTCTAGGTCAAACTGGCCTAGTGTTACTGCCCATTTTGCTATTCTTCCTGTTAAGTCTCCTTGATGTAATAAGGACTTCAGTGGGTGCTCTGTTAGAACCACAATCTTGTGTGCCTGAAAGTAATGGCTCAATTTCTTTGAGGCCATTACCAAGGCTAGCATTAATTTTTCCAGTGGTAGGTACCTTGTTTCCGCGTTAGCCAGAGTCTTGCTTACATAATAGACAGCCTTCTGCTCCCCTTTCTCCTCTCGGATTAGCACTGCACTGACTGCGTGTTCAGAGACTGCTAAGTACAAAAACAATTCCTCCCCTGGGATTGGGTTAGAAAGGACCGGGGTTGTGGTCAAGTACTTTTTTAGGTCGGCTAAGGCAGCTTCACATTCTTCCGTCCATAGGAAGTCTGTGGCTTTTTTCACCAGGTTAAAGAAGGGTCTGCACTTGTCTGAGCTTCTGCTGATGAATCGGTTTAGGGCTGCGGCCCTTCCAGTGAGCACTTGAACTTGCTTTGCCGATGTTGGACTCTGTAGTTCCAGGATGGCCTTGATTTGGTCTGGGCTGGCTTCAATGCCCTTTCTTGTTACCAGATATCCTAGAAATTTACCTGACCCAACTCCGAAGGCGCACTTTGAGGCGTTGAGTCGGAGCCGATATCTTTTGAGTATGTCAAAGACCTCTTTTAGGTCGGCAAGATGACCTTTTGATTCCTTGGTCTTTACGACCATATCATCGATGTAAACTTCTACCGTTTTGCCAATCAGGTGTTTAAACATCTTTGTCACTAACCTCTGATAGGTTGCTCCTGCGTTTTTCAGCCCAAAAGGCATTACCCTGTAACAGTACAGGCCTTTCGGGGTGATGAACGCGGTCTTCTCCTCATCTGGAGGGTACATAGCAATCTGGTGGTACCCTCTGTATGCATCTAAAAAACTCATCCTTTCATGTCCCGAGGTGGCGTCTACCAGTTGGTCGATTTTGGGCAGAGGAAAGCTGTCTTTCGGGCAAGCTTTGTTGAGGCTGGTGAAGTCTACACAAACCCTCCACTTGCCATTCTTCTTTTTTACTACTACTGTGTTGGATAGCCACGTTGGGTACTGGACTTCTCGGATGGCCCTGGCTTCAAGGAGTCTGTCTACCTCTTCCTCTACTGCTTCGACGTGCATTAACGTCGGCCTTCTGGCTCGTTGAATCACAGGTTTTGCCGATCTGTCGACATTCAGACTGTGGCAAGTGACCTCGGGGTCAATGCCAGGCATTTCATAAGGTGTCCAGGCGAACGCCTCTATGTTTGCCCTTAAAAAATCTTCCAGTTCTTTTTCTTCTTCTCTAGCTAAGCCTGAGCCGAGAAGAAAAAATCGTTCTTCGTCGCCCTCCTGGACGAGGATTTTCTTTAGTGTCTCTTCGCTTTTCTCGGCTGGTTCTTTCCCGACGTCTTCTAGGACTTCCACGTCCTCATCTTCAACTTCTGCTTTCTTTGGCTCCCGTATACTACAGGTGGACTTTATTGCTGCCATGGAGCAATTTTTGGCTTGTAGTTGATCCCCTCTGACTTCTTCAATCCCATGCTCTGTTGGGAACCGGAGTAGTTGATGCAACGTCGAGGGAACTGCCCCCATTGCATGTAACCACGGTCTTCCCAGGATGATGTTGTATGGTGAGGGTGTGTCAATTACCAGGAATTCCGTCCTGATCTTCTTAGTGCCGGCTTGTACCTCCAAGCTTGTTGCACCTAGTGGCCATGTCGGCGTTCCATTAAAGCCGACCATCGGGCCGCTGGATTGTTCTAGGTCATCGGGGTGAAGGCCTAGCTCTTTGTAACATCTGACGTACATGATGTCACAGGAGCTGCCTTGGTCTATTAGGATGCGTTTTACTTGGCACTCCCCAACCTGGAGGGATACTACCAAGGCATCATTATGCGGATGTTGGACCAGTTCTAGGTCGACTTCAGTAAAGGCTATCATCGGCCCTTGGCATTCTTCTGGCCGATGTCTCTTTTCCCCGATTTGGTAGATATGCTGTAAATGTCTTACCCTCTGGGTTTCTCCTCTGACTTCGTTTTCGTTGACCCTTGAGTGGATTACATTGACCACCTTCGGTTCTCCTGCTTGTGGCAGCTGTGCTGGGGAAGGGGGTGCTGCTGGTGCTTGAGGCAGCCTTGCCTGCTCTTCCCTCGTTCTGGCATCATCGACCAAGTCCCTCAGAAGGCCTTGTCTTACTAGGTCCTCCAAGTGTGCTTTTAAGGCTCTGCAGCCTTGAGTTGGATGCCCTTCTTCATTGTGGTAGGCACATCGTCTACCAACATTCCTTCCCATGAATTCCCTCGGTGCTCTTGCCGGAGCCCTGAAATATGGTTGATTTCGAATCCGATCTAAGATTTTATGGATTGGGATTCGGAATACCGTTGTTACCGCATGTTTATTTCTTAATTCTATTTCTTGTTTGGTCGGCCCACTGTTGACTCGGGCTCGCTTTGGCGAGCCGTTTCCCTTTTCTTGTTTTACTTCTTTGTTTCCCGATGTATCTTCCTCGGCCCTTGCGTATTTCTCAATTCTTGCCATGAGTTCTTCCATGCTTTTTGGCAATGTTTTTGCCAAAGACTTCCGTAGAGGGCAGTCATCTTTCAGGCCGTTCTTAAAGGACACGACTGCTACTTCCTGGTTGCATTCGGGTATTCGGTTGAACACCTCGTAGTACCTCTTCGCATAGGCCCAGAGGCCTTCTTCTTTGGTGATTCGTAGAGCCATCAAAGCATCAACCCTCAGGGGTTGCAGCTTGTTGGTCACGAATCTGGCCACAAACATCTCGGCCAAGCCTTCCCATGTTTTTATGCTTCCTTTTGGTAACTTATGGAACCAATCAGATGCAATTTCCCCAAAGGATGAGGGGAATACTTTGCAGAGCAACGGCTCGTTCCCGCTATATAACGCCATTGAATTCAGGTATAGCCCAACGTGAAAGTTTGGATCTGACTTACCATCATAGATTTAAAACCTCGGCATACTGAATCTTTTGGGCGGTTCGAATTTGTCCAGTTCCACCGAGAAGGCTGTCTTCGGTTTTACTGGGGAGTTTACCTCGGCTTCTGCATTCTGCTGCCTCCTCTTGAGGTAGTCCCTTAAGTCTTCTTTGCTCCTCCCTGGAGCCCGGCTGTCTTTGGATTTTAGTCTTTTTGGTACACTGCTTTCGGCCTCGTGGTGGGGTCGTTTGGATCTTTCTTCATGGGTTGTATCAAAATGGAGTACTTGCCCCTGAACATGTCGATGTTCTTTGGGGTCTGGGTTCCTCATGTGGTGTGTCCTTCGGGACTCTTCTTGCCTCGGCTTTTCCCGTCCGACTTCCCTGGAAGGCCGGTGAGAATGCCTTTCGCTTCTGGTATGCTGAGGGACCTCAGGGATTGTTTTTCTTCCATCTTTCTGAGTGTTGTTCGCCGGCATCGGCGTATCTTGCAGCGGGTATGGTGGCTGCATAACATTATTTTGCATCATGAAGTTGACGACTGACTGGAGGTCAGCCAACTTGTTTGCTAGTTCTTTCACTTCTTCATCCCTCCGTAGGCACCTGTCCCTCCATACCTGGAGGTTATCTTCATTGTAGTACTTTCCTTGGTTTGCTCTTTTTGACATGTCGCCTTCTGGGATGACGTCGTTCTCTCTGTGACCCTGGTCACGGGCTTCTGCATTGTGGTTATCTCCTTTGATGTCAAGGTCAATTGGTCTGCCACTCCCAGTGGGAGCGTCATCCCCAATATTTTCCTGCTGTCCGTTACTGGCCATCTATTCTTCCTTCGTTCCCACAGACGGCGCCAAATTGTGTGGGTGAAAATCTGACCACACTGCCCGTTTAGTGATCAGCTGGAGAGCACAAGCGGAATAGATGGCTTAAGCAACCTGAAACAGAAAGAAAAAGCTCCGGCGGTGGTTCTTCCACCCAGGGGCACTCCGACGATCAAGTCAGTATATCTCTCAAAGATAATCAAGTACTAAACTGAATACTCAAAGTATAAATTGCATACCTTAGACCCACGGGGGTGCCTCTCTTTTATAATATACTCAATCCAAGTCCCACTAGAAGTATGACTTCTATGAACTCCAATTTACTGTTTACTCTGGACTCTTCAAGAGATAAAGATAAAACTCCCTAAGAGCTTTATCCTTATCTTGGTTAAGTCCCCTCTTTGCCTTAGGACTCTTGCCCCTTATCTCGGATTCCGATATCTTCGGAGATGACCTCAGCTTCTCCGAGATTACCTCGGCTTAACTACCAGGGCACGTGGCACCTCGGCTGACACGTCGGCGTCACCATGCCACGTGTTGGTATTCAGAAAATATATCCCCACACCTTATGTCTTAGTTAGTGTGTTAGTTGATATACTAATTAGTGTTTCTAATATTACTCTTAAATTATATATAACTCATTAATTTTGTATTAAAATTTTAAGAGAGAATGCGATGGGGAAATATTCTCTATGCGATGGATTACCAATTTTTTAACACAATTTTCCATCAATTTGTCAATATGTTGGATCAAAAAATTAACAGTAAGTTTTGATCGAAGGATGACGAAAGAAAAAGAATGATTTTAACCTCTCTTTTAGGTGTGAAAAGAAAAGAAATAATTGTACTCATTTACTCTCATATTTGGATAGGTAAGAAAACAAAACAAGTGAATAAGAATATGAGTGATATTTCTTTCCTTTTTTTTTTCTTTGTATTTTTAGGTACAATCTTGGTATTTTAAATAGGATAAATTTACTTTATCTTCTTGTGATTTTGTTTTGGCACGCTTTATCCCTTTATGATTCAAGCATATGTGGGGAATCATTTTATGATTTTAGACTAAAATGCTATCATTAGTTTTTCCACTAAAAGTAATGGAATGTGTGCTATACTCTCCCAAATTGATAGTGGGGCAATGCAACAATCCCAAATTAAAGTGAATAATTGAATCAAATGTCAAAAATTCCCCTATCAACATCTTTTCAAAATTAAGTCATATTTCTGACCAAATCTTAACCATAACTCTAATCATAAATGTTCTCTTCTATCAATAATTTAATTTAAAATGACATTAAATAAAAAATTAGTTTTTTTTATTACAAAATTTACAAAAGATCATATCAATCTGGCACGGCGATATCACATTATCTTAAAAAGAGACAAACAAACTTCATAGAATCAAGGATCCAAGTCTCTATAGAGGAGGAGAAAATGCCCCTCCATGGGAGAATACATCAATAAACGAAGAATTAAGAAAATCAAACATAAAAAAAATCCCAGATCCAAGTCACCATCGAACTCATTGAAAACTCTACTGCTCCGCAGCCTATAACTTGGAATATCACTACATGAAATCGCACATCCGCTAATCAAGATAGAACATTAAAATTAAGGTGGTCACTTAGCGTAAAACAAACACGTTATCTGGCATCAGCATTCGAACTGTGAGAAGATTTGAAAGTAGATCTTAAAGTTTTGGGCTTGATGGTGGAGAAAGTAAGGCAGTGATGGTCGGACTAGTAAAGTAAATATCAAATCTAGTCAGATGAGAATTGGAGAAAAAAGGAGGAAGATCAGAGAGGTATCAACCACCACAGTCTCCCTCTCTCTTAACAAAAAATTTCAGAGAGGAAAGCAAGAGGAATTTTTAGGATTTTCCATTATTTTATGATATATATATATATATATGTGGCAATAAATAGGGTGTTTAAATTAATTTATGATTTAATTTGTTAAACATATATTTGTGTGTGTATATGTACATGTTTAATTTAGAATGTTATTAAAAAATAAATTGGATTAAAATTAAAAATTAGATTAAGGTACTTTTATGATTTAATTTGTTATATATATATACACATATTTAATTTAAAATGTTATTAAATAAAATAATTTTATGTTAATAAATTAGTGTGTTTAGTTTAATTTATGATTTAGCTTGTTAAATGTATCTATATATGTACATGTTTATGTTAAAATGTTATTAAATAAAAATTGGGTTAGAAATTTAAATTAAAAAATAGATTAAAGTAATTTGATGATAATAAATTAAGGTGTTTAAATTAATTTATGGTTTCATTTATTATATATATATATATATAATATGTATGTTTAATTTAAAATGTTATTAAATAAGAAATTAGGTTAAAAACTGAAAAGTAAAAATTAGACGAAGATAATTCTATGGTGATAAATTAGGATTTTTAGGCTAATTTAATTTAATTTGTTAAATATGTGATTAAGATAGAAAATTGTATGTATTAGAGAAGAGAATATGGCATAAGAGTATTTTGGTAATTTTGTCACTATTTTTAACAAAATTTGCTTTGTGTTTTAGTCCAAAACCATAAAGGGTTCTATGCCTATATTTGAACTATAGGATGATAAAGTATTCTAAGACAAAATCAAAGGGGGTAAAGTGAATTTTACCCTTATAAATATTTTATAACCAATAGATTTGTTTCTCACCAAAACTCATTATTTTTAGTCAGAAATAAAATAGGTAAAAGAAGAAAGCTCTCTTTCTCACAATTTCTTATTATTTTTCACCATTACTTACATATTATGAAGTATGGGTATTTCAACAAACATATCGTACTCGTACCAAGTACTTACTGTGTGCTGGTATTTTAAATGGTACTTTTGTATACGTATCGATACAAGAAACATGTACCCAATTTTTTTTCTTAATTTTTGGTGTATTCAGTATATACCCAAACCTCGAAATAGTAATATAGAGGTAAAATTAATTTCATTAGACTTTTTATTTTTATTTTTATACTTAGGATGATTTAAAAATGAAACTATGGTTTTTAAGTTATTTAATCTAATGACATTTATTTTGATTTATACCTTTACTTTTGGTATTAAATATGAATTATAGGTTGAATCTTAACAAATTAAACCATTTCACTAATTTTTACATTATTCCAATTTAAAAATAAATATTTTTTTGCAAATGTATCTAGTTGTAACTGTAACGTATTTTTTTAAAAAAATTATCGTTTCAATGTACCCATATCATGCTAGTACTTGTAGTCGTACATAACTTACATTTATACCCTGAACATAAAAAAATAAAAATAAATAAATAAAATTAAAAAAAAAATTCTATCAATTAACACCATTCAAATTGTGTGTAAAAGGCTCACATTAATCCATTTGGAAGTCCACAGTTAAAGCTAAGTAATTATAGCCATGCAATTAGTCAATCAATATCATCTATTAACCGATTTTGAAGAAGTTAGGGAACCCTACTAGCCTCGTGCTGGTGAATAATGGGGCCATGTTATTGATGTTGGTTCTATTGGAGGGGCCCCTACTAGACTTAAAAATATATATATATATATATATAACCCACATTGACATTGCCATTGTATATGAAAAATATTAACCACTGTGCACAGGTTGGTGGTGAATAATTTCAATGATTTATGCTTCATACCCCCACTGGGGGTCGACCCCCAGTGAGGTGTCGGCCCCGGATTGGTGTAAAAAAAAAACTGTTTTTTTTTTTTTTTTTTTTAAGTTTTCAGCCAGTGGGGGCGCGCCACGTCACTGGGGGCGCGACCCCCACTGGGTGTATGTAGCGCTGTTGTAATTTCAATATATATGTGTGGGTACATATTTTTAGAGTGTCTATGTGGCCGAGGCGGGTAGTTGAGGTATCATGTGGACAAATCGTGATGCTGAGGTTATTGAGATATTTTTGAGATGTGGTGTGGTGATATTGGAATCTTGAATATTAAGTGGAGGCGCTTAGTTCGGATAGAAATGAGACTCTTAAAGGGATCATTCTTATTTAAGTAACAGTTCCAGATCAGTGTTATGCTTGAGTCTTATGAACTAATGGTTCCACGGACAAGAGCATTGTTTATTATAAAAATAAAGCGTCCCCATGGGTCCAAGGTATACTTTTACTTGGACATTGTTAATTGAGTTGTTATCTTTGAGAGATAAGTCAATCGACATGATTATCGGAGTACCCCGAATGGACGAACCAGCGTATTCTTATTTTTTTGTGTGCATGTACTTGATTTAATTTATTCTGTCGCGTGCTTTCCAGCTAAGTTTCATGTTTGGTTATAAAGTTGGAAATCAACACATACAATATGTATAAATTAAATAAATATATGAAATATATATATATATATATATATTAAAAGATGTAAAATATATATTTGAATTGTAATTATTTTAACATTAATTGCATCTTGACCAATGGCTATTTAACACTGCTTAGCAATATACTTCCTATATTATAGGACAATTTTAAAGGATTTGGTTACACTTTTCTAAAAATACTTTTCAGAAAATTATATTTTCTTGTTTTTCATATTTTCTTATTTTTACTGAATTTTTTTAATATTTTAAGCAATTTTTTTTTTTACTTTTTAGACATACCTAACATAAATATACTTAAAAAGTAAAAAATTTGTGAAAAACCCTTTTAAAAATTCACTAAATACCAAAAATACAAAAAAATAAAAAAACTAGAATTCAGTACACTTTTTTGTATTTTCATGTATTTATTAATTTTTTAAAATTATTTTTTCATAAATTTTTTACTTTTTAGATACATCTAAGTAAGGTACATCTAAAAAAGTAAAAAAAAAAATTTAAATTTTAAAAATATTCACTAAAAACAAAAAAAAAATACGAAAATCAAAAAACTCAGTTTTTAAAAAATTTAATCCAAAAAACTCAAACCAAACACACTTGTCTTTTCAATCAGGGATTGGACGAGTCCATCTTAATTGTCTTTTGGAACAGGAAAGCATAATTTTATTAAGGGAGTGGCTTTCCTCCAGTCCAATCACGGATTGAGGGTACTGTTGGACCCATGAGGTCCTACCAGCGGTCTCATTTTGATAATCCGAATCATTTAATATGTAAAACTTGTCGAGTATTATATTCTTGTAAAAACTCACTTTGATTGGATATCGATAGTTATGTAATCAAATCCGTTTTATATGAAAAAAATAGATGGCGAAAAATAAACGGCTTACAAAAATCGGATTTGATTGCATAGTTATCGATATCCGATCAACGTAATTTATTATAATCATATAGTACTCGACGAGTTCCACACATTAATGGTTTGAATTATTAAAACGGGATCTGTAATGGGCCCTTACGTGTCCAACAGTATCCCTTAATCCGACCACGAAAGGAAGCCATCCTCTTTTATTAAAATTCCAAGAAGTAAAAGTTACAACAAATCTCAAAAAAGGCCATTAACATCACGCTGACGAACGGTCAGAAAACCAAGAGGTGCTTCTTGATATAATCAGTAAGGAAGAAGTTCCCTTTGCCAAAAAACCCATCGCTTAGTTTGCCTTCATGTATACAAAACAGAACATAAGACTGTCAAAATTAGATAATAGTTATAAGTAATCATGCAGAAGTAGACAATTAAGCCGTTCGTTTGTTGTTTGACATTATGAATATTATGAATTAAAAAAATGGTTTCATCTTGACGAACTAGGTGATGCCTCTAAAAACCCTCTAGATTGGTGGTGCTAGATACACCCAAAAATTTTTGCAAATTGCCCTCTTCATGCACCTTATTGCTAAGAAAATTCATCCTGTTGCCAAGACAATATTTTGGGAATTGGATAAAATTATTCTTAATTAGATTACTAAAATATTATAGAAGGCCATTTTGATCAATTTAGTTTTAAAAAAAAAAATGTCCCACACAAAAAATTAGGCTAGTCCTAACAATAGGGCCGCTCTAAATTAAAAGTCAAAAGTTAAAAGTCAAATTTTAAAGGTTGATTAATAAGTTGTTTAGCTGTGTCCCCATTTCTTAAATAATAAAAAATAAAAAACATTTTATCGCAATTAATGTTATAGTTTGGTAGGATTCAACTCGAAAAATGTTTTCATTTAGGTATGTCTTTATTATTATAACTAGGGTCATGCAAAATATCGACCAATTTGTTAAAAATACTGTTTAATCTGTTAAAATCGTATCAATCCATACAAATCTATCCGCTAAATGCAGATTAAATTTTAAAATTTATAATCCGCCTTCAAAACCGCTCCGCTTCGCTATAATTAATACATATATATTTTTGACCTCTAATGAAATATTAAAGTAAAAATGAGTGAGAGAGATTTAAAATATAAAATTTGTTATAAATTAGTAATGATATATATGAAACATATTAAGTAAAATTAGTTTGTGTTATAAACGTGAAAAATATTATGCAGATTAATATTATATGTTATCCAAATGTTTTGCAATTGGGTAGAATATTTTTCAATTCGCCAATCTACCCAAAATCGTCTAAATCACGATTTGATAATCTGCCATTCGATTAGTAATTTTACTCTCAAAACTTTAAAATAACATCGCGCACAACTTGGAGCATTGTTCATCCCCATTCATAGAATGACACTTGTCAATATTTTTTACTAAAAAGTAAAAACTAACCAAAAGTATTGAATCCGTTAAAAACTATATAAATATGCTCCAAGACTAACAACTAATTTTCCATTGTATTCCTCATTGATATTTATAGAGGAATTCACGTGCGGGTACGAACTTATAGGATAAGCAGTAGCAAAGTCAGTGGTGAGAGAGAGTGTATTGTGTTCATCATCATGATCACTCATAGTGTTGTTGTGGTGGTGCGGCGGTGGTTATTGGTGCTTATAGTAGTGCTGTTGCCACTGTGTTATGGTGGCATAGTAAGCATTTCTGGTCAGAAACTTGATGATGTTGACAAGCAGTTGAAGCACTTGAACAAGCCTGCTCTTAAATCCATCAACGTCCTCTCTCCAACACCCTTTTGCTTCTCTCTCTCTCTCTCTCTCTCTCTCTCTCTATATATATATATATATATGTGTGTGTATATTTGCATGTTTTTGTATGTATGTATGTATGTATGTATGTATTGATTTTCTATTAATGCTTTGTTGTTAAAAAAAAAAAAAAAACAGAGTCCAGATGGAGATATAATTGACTGTGTCCATATTTCTCATCAGCCAGCTTTTGACCATCCTTTACTGAAGAACCACACCATTCAGGTCACTCTCTCTCCCTCTCTCTCCGTCTCTCCATGTGCGTGTCTTGTTTCTAATGGTGTATAAAAAAATATAAAAAAAAGTGTGAAATTCATTTTATATCTCTGTGTATGCTCCAGAGCACTTTACGCCTCTGTGTTTTAAAAATATGCAAATGCCTCCCTCCTACGTAATTTTGGACTAAAATATATAATTAACCCTGTTAAAAAAAAAAAAAAAAAAAAAAGCAGACTTCTTGACTAGTGGCGGAGGCATAGAGGGGCTCACGGGGTCACGTGTCTTAGGGTGATTATTCAGTATTCTCGAAATATAGACACGTGGTACTCCATTAGGTTTTGATTGGTAAAGAGACACAAGTGCCCACGATTTATTTTGAGGATGAGGGAATAACATGGGACTAACTAATTGGTGATTGGTTTATAGTATGGACAAGTGGTACTCCGAGAGTATTGAACAATTTCCCCGTGTCCCTTGAGTTTTGGAATTTTTTTTTTTTAAACATGAAGAAAATATTTTAGATAAAAAATTTATAAAAATATTATTTAGAGTGAAATGTCAATAACATTTTTAAAATTACGAGAACAATAATGACTATTTTGATTGAAAATAAAAAGATTGTGATAAGTCATATTATTATTTATGAAAATTTCAATATAATTGTGGTATCTATCATTATATAATGAATCTTAATGAAGATATGGAATTTAATGGATTGTTAATTGCATTTAACATGCGGAGTTCATTTTCCATGTATTTATTTACTATTGATTGGTGATATCATATGTCAATGATAACGCGATATTACTATTATATTGAATTTTTACTCAAATTTTGTATAAAAAATTGCTTTATCATTTGATAATTGTTTTTTTAAAATTATATCCATGATTTTTTTTTTATACTGTCCATAATACTCTAGTTACAAATAATAGTTTTATTATTATTATTATTATTATTATTATTATTATTATTATTATCTTTCTTGAAATCAATCGTAAAAATTTATGTAAAATTTTTTTGAAATTTTTTTCAATATTGATAAGTGCCTCATCTGATTTAATTTCTTGACTCTACCATTGTTCTATGTAATAGTGTATTTCCCCTTTCTTCTTCTATTAACCAAAATAAATAAATAAATAAATATAAATATAAATAAAATAAAATAAATAAAATTTACAATCACCATTTATGTATTTGACCCAAGCACCACCATCAATTTTAATGGAAATCTTATTGCATTTTTGTGTTTTATTGAATAAAAAATGTTTCCATATTGAATTTTTATGGAAGCAGCATCAAAATTTAAACTATAAATATATACATGCATACATATATATACCCAAAGTTATACATATAAATGTATACATACATATATATATATATATATATTTATGAAAAGTAATTGTGAAAGATTTATTGTTGGTAATGGTGAAGGTTTTAATTGTTATTAGGGTTTTGCAAATTAATGGGGCTGCAAATCAGTGGAGGGGAGGTCCTGTTCAATTGAATCTTTAAAACTATCTAATCTCTTTATAAAATACGTGCAACATTACTTCTTAGCTACCACCATTAACTCAACATTACAACTGCCCACGTCTTCATTCTATTGATGCAAATAAACAAAAAAATCAATATGAACAAATCATGGATTTGGGATAGGGAGAGTTGCAGCAATTAGTATGAGAGAAAATGGTTGGATGTTAGAGGGGGACGGGGTTGGGGAAGAGGGAAGTGGATGGGGGAGCTGTGTGTATTAGGGTTTGGATTTTGAAGTAAGAAGAAGATGAAGAAAATGAAGAAAGGGTAAATTTGACCTTTTACAATAGAATTTGACATTGCTTTTTGTATCCACTCTCAAAGTTGGCCCGTGTTTTGTAAATTTTATCAAGTTTGACGGAATAAATAATGATAATGAGATTAACTGTAAGATGATCAAAATCACATGAGATGTTTTTGACTATTTTTAAATGATGGAGGGTAAAGTATTTTAAGGTCAAACTACAAGAGAGTAAAATGAATTTTGCCTAAAAAAAAAAAAAAAGTCAGGTACAAGTAGTAATGCTACATGTATCCCTGTTAAGTACAAGTAGTAATGCTACATTTATCCCCCCCTTTTTTTATCAATAATATTCGGCATAATGTGCTAATAATATTAGCCATAATATGGCAATAATATTAGGCACGTGTATTCACGCACGCTTAAAACATGCTTGGCATGCCTAGGGTTTGGCACATGTTTTGCCCTTTTTTTTAATCAATAATATTGGGAATAATATTATCAATAATATTAATTTATCAATAATATTATCAATTTATTAGTAATATTAGGAATAATATTATCAATATTATTGATAATATGAGAGCGGATAATATTAGGGTTTGGCATGCTTAGGGTTTGGCACGTGTTTTTTTGTAATCAATAATATTAGGAATAATATTATCAATATTATTAATAATATGAGTGGATAATATTAGGGTTTGGCATGCTTAGGGTTTGGCACGTGTTTTTTTGTAACCAATAATATTATTAATTTATTAAAAATCTTATTTATCAATAATTTTAATTTATCCTGTTTTTTATCAATAATATTAGGAATTTTTTTTAAAAAATATTGGGTATAAAAGCACATCTATAAATCATAATCATTCAAATACGACATCTTACTAATTTTCAATTTATACCATCTATCTTATTTTTGAGATAAAATTCAGAACACAATTTCATGGTGCATAATATTTTGAGGAAATATCATTTTGTCCCTCAAACTATCACGTGTTTTTCAATTTGATCCTCATACTTTGATTTATTTCAATTTAGTACCTGAATTTTCAACAACTTGATCAATTTAACCTTTGCCGTCACATTCTGTCTACAATTAGACAGAATGTGTTAACGTTGCACCAAAATTCATTGAAATTTCATTTTACCCCCAAAACTATACCTTAAAAATCAATTTGCCTTGCAAACATAAAAAAATTAAATTTTCCATAATATATTCTTTGCAAAAAAATAATAAAACAATATAAAAATTCTCATTTTGAATTATTTTGAGACTATGAAGTATGGATAATTCGACAAACATACCATACTCGTACCGAGTACTTACCAATGTATGATATTTTTGTATACATACCGGATACACAAAATATGTACTCAAAATTTTCTTTCTTAATTTTTTACCGTACCTCAGTCGAAAATAATATTTTTCTTCTACTATTGGATAAAATTCTTTTTACTAAATTTCTTTTTCATTTTTAGTTTTGTGTTTAGTATGGTTTTAAAATTAAGTTATGGTTTATAAGTTATTTAATATAATAATATTTAATTTTATCTTATATCTATGCTTTTGGCATTAAATGTCAATTGTATGTTGGATTTAACAAATTAAACCATTTAATCAATTTTTGTATTATTTCAAATTGAAAAAAAAAATATATTGAGTAAATATCATTTTGCCTCCTAAACTATCACGCGCTTTTCACGTTGACTCCCATACTTCGATTTATTTCAATTTGGCACCTGAACTTTTCACAAATTGATCAACTAGACCCCTGTCGACACCTTCTGTCTACAATTGGACGGAATATGTTGACGTGGCATTTAAAATTTCATTTTATCCCCCAAACTATACCTTAAAAATCAATTTACCTCCCAAATTAAAATTCAATTTGCCCCAAAATTATACTTTAAAAATCAATATGCCCCCCACATCAGCACATTCCGTCCAATTGTGGATGGAAGATATTGGTAGCTGTCTAATTGATCAATTTGTGGAAAGTTCATGTACTAAATTGAAATAAATCGAAATATGGGAGTCAACGTGAAAAACGCGTGATAATTTGGGGGGAAAAATGATATTTACTCCAATATATTTTACAAACGTATTAAACCATACCCGTACTTGTACCCTTACTTTTTAAGGATTTTATCATGCCAATGTACTCATATCATACCAATACCAGTACTCATACCCATACCTGTGCTTCATAGGTCTCAAATTATCTCGAGTTGATCCTATAAAAACTTATTGAGTCAAAAAATTCTTAATTACTCTATGTGCGTGTGTGCATACAATTATACTAGTTTATTACCCAAATTAATT
Organism: Camellia sinensis; assembly: GCF_055761805.1. Taxonomy (NCBI): domain Eukaryota; kingdom Viridiplantae; phylum Streptophyta; class Magnoliopsida; order Ericales; family Theaceae; genus Camellia; species Camellia sinensis. The sequence continues at coordinate 171,894,056 of NC_138962.1, read as the reverse complement.
TTAATAAAATTGATCGACTAATAGTAATTTCAAAATTGAGTAGGAAATTTTTTTCAAAATTTAGTAAGTAACTGGTACGGATACGGCATATTTGTCGAAATATCCATGCTTCATAGTCTCAAGATAATTATAAATGAGGACTTTTATATTTTTTTGTTATTTTTTTTGCAAAGTATATATGATTTAAAATTTAATTTTTTCATTATTGGGATAAAAAATATTTATTAAATATTTAAATTTAATTTTTTTATATTTGGGCGGAAATTGATTTTTAAAGTGTAGTTTGGGGGGTAAAATGACTCTAAATGAATTTTAGTACCACGTCAGCACATTTCGTCCAATTGTAGACGGAATGTGATGGTAGGAGTTAAATTGGTCAATTTGCTAAAAATTCAAGTACTAAATTGAAATAAATCGAAATATGAAAATCAAATTAAAAAACGCGTGATAATTTAGAGAATAAAATGATATTTCCTCTAATATTTTCTCCTTTAATACCATGCTTAGCGTACCATATGATATGTGAACAGTATATTAAAGAAAAACATTAATGGTGGGACTCATTACATCAACAATATGCTGACATATGCAAGGGTAGAACTACACTCGACTTCCAAAAAGGTTTGGTAATGTATGTGTAGTTTTATTTAAAAGTTTTGGATTATAACAAATTGAATCCGAGAAAAAAAAAAAAAAAGTTTTGACGTTTATATTAGAGGTAATAATAGCAATCAAATTTATACAAATTGTTCAGTCTTTTAGAAAGAAAATATTATACAAACTAAATATTTTACTAATTCATATTGCATGCAATAATGCATTTTAAAAACTGAAACATAATCTATTTTAATTATATTAGAAGTTTCACATTAGTGAGTAAAAAAGAATATACGAGTTTTATTGACTATTTTATTGAAGCCATGGTATTGATGTCCCAATATTTTGTTTTTGGCTGCAATTTGATTATTTTGAATTAATTTTGTCAATATAATGGCAAATATATAAAATTTGGGAAATGTAACCATGTACACCTCTAAAAAAATGCACATCATTGGAAAGGTTGAATTTTTTGTGGTGAAAGTTGTAATGTGTGTTGGTATTTTTCCATAAAAGTACAAAAAAAAAAATACATAAAATGAATTAAATAGAAATGACAAAATATTTTTTTATATATATTAAAGAATGAAATATAGAATAAACTACACAACTAAAAATATATAAATGAATTAGATTATATTACTAATAGAACAAACTATTAACATGAATAAATAAATATTAGAACTCATCGAGTTAAACTAAATTCTGAAAAATTTAAGAACAAATGATAAGAAAAGAAACAAATCAAAGCATGTATGACATCACAGTTTCTTTAAAACAGATTCACCGCGGTATGCTTGCGTCCATCTCCCGGGATACCATGGTTAAAACCAGCTAATGCAGAAGTATCTTCTGAATAGTTTTGGCGAACTTGACAATGGATACACTTTCTCTAACAAGAACCAAAGAAGGGATTAGCAAAAAAAGATAGGAAACATTTCCTTTGACGTTAAAAAAAAATAAACAAAATATCTCCAACTTTTTATCTCAAAACACCATCTTCATTTTCCATCCAAAATCTCTCAAAAATTATTCTACCAAGTTGGAGGGGAAATGTCTCTATTTATACAAGTGGGGGAATCCCTAACCATGAAGGGTACACATCACTAGGACCATCAAATGCCATTAACCAAGGCCATCAATTCTAGCTATTGGGATTAGAGTTACAAATGTTGAAAATCTATGGCACTAATATGATCATCAACTCTATCATCAAATGACGAGAGTTACAAAAATTTACATTTCTCATGTACTTAATATATACAAATAAATATTTATATAATGATGTTTGAATAAACCAAATAGATGGGTTACAAAATGGATACTAATGTTAATGTTAGGTCACAACTCGATCCAAGCCTCAAACACATGCACAAGCTAGAACATAGCTTAGCCCAAGCTCAAGATTAAGTCCAAGTCCATGTCCAAGTCCACGTCCAAAACCAAGACCAAACCCAGCACATGCACAAACACAAGCCTAGCTCAGTCCAAATCAAGATTAATTCCAAATCTAAGCCCAACTTTATTGATGTTTACTTTATGAGACAATTCTCATTTACCACTCAATGGTTTCGGCTCGTTACTTTTGTATTGCAATCTTTTCACGTAAGATAATACAAAACTACTCAGACCCACCTCAACCAGCGGTTGGGTCCTACTTTACTTTCAAATTGAAATTGCCAAAAAAATCATTATCTAACGTATTTTCTAAGTAAGTGTTTATGAGATACTAAATTACTAATTAAGTGTTTACAATAAAAATTTTCTAACATATTTTTTCAATTTACTAAATAATTTTACAATCAACTTTAGAGGGAAGATGTTAGGTTTCTAACACATGACTATTTTTTGGGCCAGAATATAAATTTCTTTTATCTAGAATATTTAGTATATATGTCTTTTATATATTTAATTAAGTACAAATATGGAATGATTTGAGCATGTGAGACCTTGTTAACTTTATTTTTAAACTCCCAAAAAAAAAAAAAAAAAAAAAATGCACCCAACCTTTTGCTTAATAGCACCGTATATAATATTACTATTAAGGTCTTGTTTGGCATATATAAAAAAAGTTAAAAAGTTACTATTCAATTTAAGTCACATCATCTTATTTAAGTAACATCACCTCTCTATGACATCACTTCAAACACAATCCATACCTAACTCATATTTCATAAAAAGTTAAAAAGTACACTTCTTTATAACATCCCAAACCACCCCTAAGTGGCTTAAAAACTTGAGACCTTTTCAAATATGGGTCCTTAACCAGTTGTTTAACTGCCTAATGGACGTACCACCCCCCCAATTCAGACACTAACTACAAGTCTTACAATTAGGGTGAAAACTTACCCATTTTTAATGTTTTTGTTTCTCAAATCTGCTCCAACTATTAACTACAAGATCCTTACTGTTAGGGCTAAAGCTTACCCATTTCTAATGGAGTATTTTGTGCCAATAATAGATGAGGCCAAGTTACCACCCAGAAGGGCTATTTGAGGAGAACAAAGAATCCATTCCAAAGTCCAATGAAGGAATATCAAAGTCAATTACTCAGCTATGGCACTTAAATGGAAGGTGCCCAGAAGGAACTATTCCCATTAGAAGAACAAAAAGGAAAGAAATACTCAGAGCACGCTCTATCAAGAGTTTTGGAAAGAAGCAGCATGGAATCATCCCTGAACCAACAATGTCTACTCAACCCATCAATCTAAGTGCTCACGAGGTACAGCCACTGCCATATAAAATCTTTGTGCATGAATATATGTATGTATGTAGTTAAATATGATAAACAAATGAGAGAATGAGTGAATATATATTACATTAAATAATAAGCATATGAATATGAGGCCTTTTATATAGTGAAGGAGAAGCCTTAAGTGTGGTAATACAGATAACTTATCTACAGTAATAGAATGAAATCGAATCTAACTAGATCAAATCCTCTACAAATTGAATAATATATATAATATTAGATATATATGTATATATTATATTATACGATAATATCTGTAGACGTCCCCGAACATCCCCGAACGTCCCGGGAGAGAATCTCATTTTGTTCATTGGGCTCACTACAGTTCGGACTCGATGTCACAGTTCTTAATCTAATCTCGCATAGTGCAATGCAAGACCGATAAATCATCAAAGAGTCCAAATCCGGTAAGTCGTTTTGAAAAACTAATTTTTAGAAAGAAGTGCCAAACATGGACTGCTTTTCCAGATACAGAGTCGCCACATAAATATTTTATTTTAGGGGAATTTAGGAAACCCTGACTCATGCCTAAGGCCACGTGTCCGTCATCACCAAAGTTGCCTCTGTTCAGGAACTTGGGTACAATTGGGGAAGATCACTTCGTGAGCACCCCCGCTCGCCCGATCAAAGATCGGCCTCTACTAACCATGATATCGAGTTTTGAAAACATTATGTGCTCTTATTCCGGTTATTAGCCTAGAATTACTATGTGATACATACAACATACAAGTATAGATTGGATCGTTTGAGTTGGAACAAAACATTTCATGTTTGTTCATTTGAAAGATGGTTTGATGGTGTTACTCGCAAGTAGGCTAAGACGTGGATTTGCCACCCTCAAGTGGGCTTAAGAAAACATGATTTTGCCACTCTCAAGTGGGCTTAAAACACTCAGTTGGTGAATTGTTCCAATTCAAAAAACCCAACCTTCACCCACAGACATTCAGGCAGTTACATCACATAAGCAAATAGCCTCATGGTAAGCATGCTATCATAGCAGTCACTCACACGCATGCAAGGATGCTAAAGCATAAATACTTACCGAGTACTCCAAGCCAAAGAAAGAAGCTAATTAGAAATCATGCATGAATCCTAACTATGCTGAAATGCCTGATGCAACACATGCAAAAATGCAACTAAGATAGGCTCGGCTATTCTAAAATGGCATATGAAATGCAGCAACTGATACACATATTCAACTCAGAATTGAAATACAATGCAGTTAGTATGATGCGCCGAGCCCGGTGCATGCAAGACAGATAAATGGATGCAAACATGCGAGCATAAGTATGGTAATTGAAACGTGCCCTAAACTAACCATCATAAGTTGGTACATAAAAGGGAGAAAGATGTGGGATTGGAAGGCATGCATCACACACACACGCACACTTATAACAACATTGCCCTCCTCGGAGAGTCCGAATGAATAGTACAGAATAAACTAGCTAATCTAAGCTAATTAAACTAATTATTACACAACATTAATTAATTAACGAATTAACTAAGTAAGTAAGGAAACTAGCATGCAAATTAAACAAAATGGACTGCCTCAGCTTTGTTCCGAATGATAGGGATGCATGCATGCTAAAGGCGCCTTGTCGGGAAATCCATCGCGATGTCCCGATTTACCTCTGTTTGCAACTGGTCCCAGAACACTGTACAAAGCTCCAGAAGGCTGTTGACTAGTTTTTTGCTGCTGGTTTCCGGTTTGCTGCAACAGAGAGCGAAAAAGGGGCATGACAAAGTATTTTCAACATATGTGTGCATGACCACCCTCTCCATCATTGCACAAGCTCCAGGGAGTGTAGTCCTCGATCCTCGTGCCACTAATCACGCATCTCGATGCATGATGGCCGAGGAGTCGGATTGCACGACTCGATGTAAAATGAATGCACATATAAACACAACAAGGCCTAAACTCCATCATGGGTAATCCGGAGTGCCGGCGACTGAGAATTTAGGCACGCTTCGTCACTTGGAGTACGAAACGTCCCTCGTTTCCCGTGTTTGGACTAAACCCTATTCCAAACACAATGCAATATACATGGCATACACAATACGATTAGCATGCAACCCTAAACGCAATGCAACCTAATCATGCTAGCATGCGAGGGATGATATGCAAACATGGAACTAGCATACACAATGCTATGAACTAAGAATGACATACTCAATGCACATGAACTATATGGCTATAGATGTCCCCGAACGTCCCGCGAGGGAATCCCATTTTGTTCATTTGGGCTCACTATAGTTCGGACTCAAATTGTCACGGTTCTTAATCTGATCTCACAATGTGCGATGTGAGATTGATAAATCACCAAAGAGTCCAAATCCGGCAAATCGTTTTGAAAAACAGATTTTTAGAAAGAAGTGTCAAACATGGACTGCTTTTCCAGATACAGAGTCGCCACCTAAATGTTTTATTTTTGGAAAATTTAGGAAACCTTGACTCGTTGCCTAAGGTCATAGGTCCGTCATCACCAAAGTTACCTCGGCTCGAGAACTTGGGTACGATTGGGGAAGGTCATCTATGAGCACCCTAGCTCGCCCGATCAAAGATCGGCCACTACTAAACATGATATCTCATTTTTGAAAACACATGCGTTCTTATTCCGATTAATTAGCCAGAATTACTGTGTGATGCGCGCAACAAAACAAATATAGACTAGATCGCCTAATTTGGAACAAAGCATCGCATATCCGTTTGTTTGGAAAATGATTTGAAGTTTGCTACTCGTAACTAGGCTAAAACACGGATTTTAATGAATTATCCCAATTCAAGCAATCCAACCTTCACCCACAAACATTCAGGAAGTTATATCACCTAAGCAATTAGCCTCATGAAAAATATGTTGTCATGTTAACATTCACACTCATGCGAGATGCTAAAGCATAAACACTTACAGTGTACTCCGAGCCAAAACAAGAAACTAGTTAGTAATCTTGCATGATCCTAGTTCATGTTAAGATGGCTAATGCAACGCATGCAAAATGCAACTAAGATAGGCTCGGCTATCCTAAGAATGGCATATGAGGTGCGACAATCCAATACATGTATTCAACTTGGAACTGAAATACAACGCAGTTAGCATGATGCGCCGAGCCCAGTGCATGCAATACAGATGAGTGATGCAAACATGCTATCATAAGTATGCTAATTGAAATGTGCCCTAAAACTAACCATTGAAAGCAGGTAAGTAAAAGGGAGAAAGAAATGGGGGTTAGAAGACATGCACACACTCACGCACACTTATTACAACATTGCCCTCTCTCGGAGGGTCCGAATAAATAATACAAATTAATTAACTAACAAGCTAATTAAATATTACAGACCCTTAATTAATTAACAAATTAATTAAGCTATTAAAGTAGTAAAGCTGCCTCGGGAAGAGGGTCAAATGCATGCATGCTCGATTCGCCTCGCTCGGAAACCCGTTGCCATGCCTCTGTTGCCTCTGTTTGCACTGTTCTGCACCTCTGATAATTGTGGAAAATCCTAAGATTGCTTCTGAACCACTCCCTGAACACTTTGGGATGCCACCGACCGAGAGAAGACACCATCGGCCATGAAAATATGGTCATCGACCAAAAATGGGACCACCGGCTGGGTATTTATAGTCGACCGGCACTGAAAGTTGCCGACCGGCCATATATTCCTACAGAATATTGGTTTTGCTGCAGCAGAGGACAGACAGTGCATGACAAAGAATTTACAAGGCAATGTATGCACGACCACCCTCCCTATCATGCTATGAACTCAAGGGAGTATGGCTCTCGATCCTCGGGCCACCAATCACGCATTTCAATGCATGATGGCCAAAGAAGCAAAGTGTGCAACTCAATATGGAATGAAATGCACAAAACACATAAAGGGCCCCAACCTCTATCATGATTGATCAAGAGGCAAGGGATGCACACACAATGCAATGCAACCTAGGCAAGCAAGCAAACATGCAAATAACTCAAGTGTGCAACAAATCTAATGCAACATGAGCATGTTAACATGCAATATGCAATAGGTATACAACCTAAACATGTGGACATGTATAGCATGCAACAACATGCAAAATGAAACAAGCATGCAACAACATGGTGAGATGGACTTACACTAACATAGGTAGCTCTTAAGCATGCTAAAATCAGTGGCCAAATGAGATAAGAACAAGGCCCAAGATTCATGCAAACATGCACAATACAAGGGCCCCAAGCCTAAGGCACAAAATGCAACTCTCCAAGAGCAATGCAAGGATGAAACATGGCATACAATGGCATACATTCCAGCTCTGAAATGGCATACTAAATGCCCCCAAAATGACTCTGAAGCATGCAAACACTCATGTAATGCATTGTTAAAGACTCAAACACCGAAGCTAGTGAAATGCAATACACTATAGACATGCAAAGCGATGCTCAAATGACGAAACCAACCCCAAACAGACCTGATGCAGGCCAAAATCAGTGGCAAAATGTGTTGGGATGGTGGCTCAAAACGCACAAAGATGAAGCTCATGCAATGGTCCATAAATGAGGCATACAAGCACAACTCTTCAACATATTTAAAGAGTGATAAATGCATGTGCATGACCATGAAACATAGACTGAAATTACACTACAAATGATGTCACATCATTGAAATAGGCCAAGTAATGCATACTAAATGACTCAATACACAAAGCTTACAAGCAAGATTGAACCAAAGCTATGCAAAACAAGTCATAGGTGACCAAGACAACCAAAATCAGACCTCAAGCATACCAAAACATGGATAAAATCTTCTTGAAGTCAAGCCAAAAGCATGCTAAAAAGACATGTCACAACATGACGCATGTTAGGCTATTTTATGGGATTGCATGGCAAGTGTATGGAGCATGCAAGGGCTAACCAAACCTAAAAAAAGGTATGACATGATAAAATAAGCCCAAGAACATGCTGAAATGGACACAACATAGGCTAAAATGAGATGTTACTTCAAGGAGCATACAAAGCTAGTCTGTGTGATTTACACTACAAGTGTATGAGGCATGCAAGGGCCAACCAAACCAAGCAAAAACATATCTAAGGCATGTTACAACTACACCAAAAATCTACTGAGATGGCCCAAAAACAAGCTAGAAACACATGCTCAAACATGAGGCATACAAGACTAGTTTGCAAAATTTACACTACAAGTGTATAAACCATGCATGGAATGACCAAGATAGGCAAAAACAGTGGCATATGATAGAAAAATAACCACAAATACCAGCCAAGACATGTCCAACATGAACTTAACAAAGGTGCTCACATATGAGGCAAATATGACAAGTATTGAAGACAACAAGGAGATGGGATGACCCTCTCCTTCTTAGGACCTCAAAACACCACCTCCACCACTGGATTTCAGTGGTGAGAAGGCCAATACAAGGTGGTCCCGAAGCTCACAAAAAAGGCACAAAAAAGAGGCCAAACAAGGCCTAAGAGGAGGGAAACAACCCCAAACAAAAAAATGATCTTAAAAAAACTTCAAAAGCATGCAAAAACAAAACTTTTATCAGTTATAAGTTAAGCTCAAAATAGCATGCAAGATAGGCTAAAAGTGTGTGCAAAAATGAGGAATAAAGAGGGTACTTCTCACCCTTGATGCACAGCTGCAAAACCAGTCGATTCTTGGACCAAGAACCAACTCTTTGAGACCTCTCAAGACCCTCCAAGAACCTTAGGTCAATGGTGGAGGTGTATGGCTATGAGGTGTGGTGCTAAAGGCCAAGAACAAACACTTTCTAAGCCTAAATTATAGAGACAAAGAGAGATATATGCTTCTTGCCTTAAACAAATTTTTGGAACCTCTCTAAAGGAGAGGGAGGCCCTCTCTTCTAGAGAAACAAGAGGGTTCAAGCTTCTTGGTGAAGCTAAACAGGTTCAAGCTTCTTCAAGAATCTAAAAAGGTTCAAGCTTCTTGGAGAAGCTAAAGAGGTTCAAGCTTCTTCAAGAAGCTAAAAAGGTTCAAAAGGTTCAAGCTTCTTCAAGAAGCTAAAACAAGGGTTCAAAAGGTCCAAGCTTCCTCAAGAAGCTAAAACAAAGGTGCAAATCCTCCATACACGTGTATGGAGGATAGAGACTGTGCCACCTGGCACTAAATATCTGCATAAAACAGATGAACAGGGTTCGGCCCGCAGAAAAGGCCGATTGACCAACACAAAGGGTCGGCCGACTAAATACATTGCCGACCGGCCATCACTTTTGGCCGGTAGCAATAAAACAGGGCCGGTGGCCTCAGGCCATGGCCGGTGATGTGTGGGGATAGCCAACAAGCCATTTCCTGTGCTCAGGTGCAAAGACCACAAGTCCTTGGTCCAACCAAGCACAAAACAAATAAGTCGAGAGATATTGAGGCAAGGGGCGCGACCGAGACCTCCGAGAACTCAAGAGGAACACGAACATGGATGATCATCGAGTGTTCAAACGACGACGTCCAAATCTTGAGGGCGGTAAAAAATGGGGTGTCTACAATGGCATACGCAATGCACATACGAAGATGGACATGCACGAAGACATGAACAAGGCATACACAATGCGACGATCAAGCATGCGACAACATGGATATGGTATACATAATGCAAGATGGACTTAAACTAAAATGAATGGGCCTCAACCACACTCAAATCAGTGGCCATACATGATGAAAATGAAGCAACAACGCACATGCAAACATGCACAAATGCAAGGGACCAAACCTAAGGCAGAAAGTGCAACTCCACCAAAGCATGGTAAGCATGAAATATGGCATACAATCACATATTTTCCAGCTCTGAAATGACATGCAAGATGGTCCCGAATCATGCAAACACCTCACACAATGCATGCTAGATGGCCTAAATCCCGAAACTAGTGAAGTGGATTACACTATAGGCATGCAAAGCAATACTCAAATGGCCAAACCAGCCCCAAACAATCCCTATGTAGGCCAAAAACAGTAGCAAATATAGACTAAAATGATGGCTCGCAAAGCATGGAAATGAAGCTCATGTAATGGTCCAAAAATGAGGTATTCATGCATAACTCTCAAACACATTTAAAAAGTGGAAAACATGGGAATACGGCATACATATAAGCTCTGAAATATGATTCACGATGATGCCAAAACATGGAAACACCTCAAAATACGCATGCAATAGGCTTTAAAACTCAAAGCTAGGCAAGGGTATTGAATTACAACCGTGCATAGCAAACATTATTCGACCATGAGGCCCAAAAATAGAGCTAAGACAGTCCAAAACATGCACAAAATCAGTTTAAGGCATGGCCAAAAAGTGCTAGAATCAAAGGCCAAAATAGCACGCAATGTAAGCTAGTAAAGAGGATTTGCACTACAAGCATGTGAGGCAATCAAGAGGCCACTAAACCAACAAAAGTCAGAGGTATGACATGCCAAATAAAGCCCAAAAACCCACTGAAACATGGTTAATGCATGCAAGAATGAGATGCTCCTTTGATATGCTATGAAGAGGGTTATTCTACACATGCAAGATGGGCATCCAATATGGAAAAACAAGCTCTGGACAGAGCCTATGCAGGTTCTAAAACTCATCAAAAATGGCCTGAAACATGGCTTGGAAGCATGCAAATAAGGGCTCCTTTGTAAGGCCAAAAATGCTAGAAAACAAAACAAGGAGAGAGAGGGTCACCCCTCTCTGATTTTGGCACTCAAAACAGCATGCTAGCCACTAAAAATCTACTGGATTTCCGTGGCTAAAAGGCCAAACAAAGGCCAACACAAATGCTCTAAGGCATGGCTCAAAACAAGGTAAAATGAAGCATGCAAGGGGATAGATGACCCCCAACAACAAAGTGACCTTAAACAAACATGAAAAGGACCTCAAAACAAGAATTTTTTTTAGTTTACACCAAAGCTCAAATATGCTTGCAAGTATGGCTAAAAGATGGAGCAAAATAAAGCTTAAAAGAGGGAAGAGTATGTTACCCTTGTAGCTTCAGCAAAACCAGCAGCTTCTTGGACCAAAAACCAACTCTTTGAGACCTCTCAAGACCCTCCAAGAACCTTAGATCAATGGTGGAGGTGTGTGGCTATGAGGTGTGGTGTTAAAAGCCAAGAACAAACACCGTTTCTAAGCCTAGAATGTAGAGATATAGACAGATATATGTGCTTTTCCTTAGAGAAATTTTTTTCAACCTCTCTAAAGGAGAGGAAGGCCCTCTCTTATAGAGAAACAAGAGGGTTCAAGCTTCTTCGAGAAGCTAGAGAAAAGGTTCAAGCTTCTTGGAGAAGCTAGAGCAAAAGGTTCAAAAGGTTCAAGCTTCCTCAAGAAGTTAAAACAAAGGTTCAAAAGGTTCAAGCTTCCTCAAGAAGCTAAAACAAGGGTTCAAAAGGTTCAAGCTTCCTCAACAAGCTAAAACAAAGGTTCAAAATGTTCAAGCTCTCCAAAAACCGTACCAAACGGAGAAAGTTAAGCATTCTCGAACCGAGGCGCACAGCCGACGACTCCGAAAATCAGAAACTGGTCTCCAAACGGGAACAGTGGTCTAAGACCACGAAAAGTAGCCTACGGCCACTGAGAGATGGTCTACGACACCTCTCCCTCCCTTCGGGAAGAGAAAACAGAACCTGGTTCGCAAACCGAGGCAAAGCACAAAAGAGTCCCGAGGTCGGGAGGTAAGGCTCTCAGCCGAAACTCTGAAAACTCAAAACGAGCACAACATGCACCATCACCGAGCGCTCAATCGATGACGTTTGAATCTTAAGGTCGGTCAAAAATGGGGTGTCTACAGAGCTAAGAAACTGTAGACATCCCCGAACGTCCCTGGAGGGAATCCCGTTTTGTTCATTGGGCTCACTACAGTACGCACTCGATGTCACAGTTCTTTATCTAATCTCGCATAGTGCAATGCAAGACCGATGAATCATCAAAGAGTCCAAATCCGGCAAGTCGTTTTGAAAAACTGATTTTTAGAAAGAAGTGCCAAACATGAACTGCTTTGCCAGATACAGAGTCACCACCTAAATATTTTATTTTGGGGGAATTTAGGAAACCCTCACTCGTGCCTAAGGCCACGTGTCCGTCATCACCAAAGTTGCCTCTGTTCGGGAACTTGGGTACGATTGGGGAAGATCACTTCGTGAGCACTCCCGCTCGCCCGATCAAAGATCGGCCTCTACTAACTATGATATTGAGTTTTGAAAACATTATGTGCTCTTATTCCGGTTATTAGCCTAGAATTACTATGTCATGCACACAACATACAAGTATAGACTGGATCGTTTGAGTTGGAACAAAACATTTCATGTTTGTTCATTTGAAAGATGGTTTGATGGTACTACTCGCAAGTAGGCTAAGACGTGGATTTGCCACCCTCAAGCAGGCTTAAGAAAACATGATTTTGCCACTCTCAAGTGGGCTTAAAACTCTAAGTTGGTGAATTGTTCCAATTCAAAAAACACAGCCTTCACCCACAGGCATTCAGGCAGTTACATCACATAAGCAAATAGCCTCATGGTAAGCATGCTATCATGGCAGTCACTCACACGCATGCAAGGATGCTAAAGCATAAATACTTACCGAGTACTCCAAGCCAAAGAAAGAAGCTAATTAGAAATCATGCATGAATCCTAACTATGCTGAAATGCCTAATGCATCACATGCAAAAATGCAACTAAGATAGGCTCGGCTATTCTAAAATGGCATATGAAATGCAACAACTGATACACATATTCAACTCAGAATTGAAATACAATGCAGTTAGTATGATGCGCCGAGCCCGGTGCCTACAAGACAGATAAATGGATGCAAACATGCGATCATAAGCATGCTAATTGAAACGTGCCCTAAACTAACCATCATAACCTGGTAAATAAAAAGGAGAAAGACGTGGGGTTGGAAGGCATGCATCACACACACATGCACACTTATTATAACATTGCCCTCCTCGGAGAGTCCGAATGAATAGTACAGAATAAACTAGCTAATCTAAGCTAATTAAACTAATTATTATGCAACATTAATTAATTAACGAATTAACTAAGTAAGTAAGGAAATTAGCATGCAAATTAAACAAAATGGACTGCCTCAGCTCTGTTCCGAATGATAGGGATGCATGCATACTCAAGTCGCCTTGTCGGGAAATCCATTGCGATGCCCGATTTGTCTCTGTTTGCAACTGGTCCCAGAACACTGTACAAAGCTCCAGAAGGCTCCTGACCAGTTTTTGCTGATGGTTTCCAGTTTGCTGCAACAGAGAGTGAGAAAGGGGCATGGCAAAGTATTTTCAACATATATGTGCATGACCACCCTCCCCATCATTGCACAAGCTCCAGGGAGTGTAGTCCTCGATCCTCGTGCCACCAATCACGTATCTCGATGCATGATGGCCGAGGAGTCGGATTGCACGACTCGATATAAAATGAATGCATATATAAACACAACAAGGCCTAAACTCCATCATGGGTAATCCGGAGTGCCGGCGACCGAGAATCTAGGCACGTTTCGTCACTTGGAGTATGAAACGTCCCTCGTTTCCCGTGTTTGGACTAAACCCTATTCCAAACACAATGCAATATACATGGCATACACAATACGATTAGAATGCAACCCTAAACGCGATGCAACCTAATCATGCTAGCATGCGAGGGATGATATGCAAACATGCAACTAGCATACACAATGCTATGAACTAAGAATGGCATACTCAATACACATGAACTATATGGCATACGCAATGCACATACGAAGATGGACATGCACGAAGACATGAACAAGGCATACACAATGCGACGATCAAGCATGCGACAACATAGATATGGCATACATAATGCAAGATGGACTTAAACTAAAATGAATGGGCCTCAACCACGCTCAAATCAGTGGCCATACATGATGAAAATGAAGCAACAACGCACATGCAAACATACACAAATGCAAGGGACCAAACCTAAGGCAGAAAGTGCAACTCCACCAAAGCATGGTAAGCATGAAATATGGCATACAATCACATATTTTTCAGCTCTGAAATGACATGCAAGATGGTCCCGAATCATGCAAACACCTCACACAATGCATGCTAGATGGCCTAAATCCCGAAACTAGTGAAGTGGATTACACTATAGGCATGCAAAGCAATACTCAAATGGCCAAACCAGCCCCAAACAGTCCCTATGCAGGCCAAAATAGTAGCAAATATATACTAAAATGATGGCTCGCAAAGCATGGAAATGAAGCTCATGCAATGGTTCAAAAATGAGGTATTCATGCATAACTCTCAAACACATTTAAAGAGTGAAAAACATGAGAATACGGCATACATATAAGCTTTGAAATATGATTCACAATGATGCCAAAACATGGAAACACCTCAAAATACGCATGCAATAGGCTTCAAAACTCAAAGCTAGGCAAGGGTATTGAATTACAACCGTGCATAGCAAACATCATTCGACCATGAGGCCCAAAAATAGAGCTAAGGCAGTCCAAAACATGCACAAAATCAGTTTAAGGCATGGCCAAAAAGTGCTAGAATCAAAGGTCAAAATAGCATGCAATGTAAGCTAGTAAAGAGGATTTGCACTACAAGCATGTGAGACAATCAAGAGGCCACTAAACCAGCAAAAGTCAGAGGTATGACATGCCAAATAAAGCCCAAAAACCCACTGAAACATGGTTAATGCATGCAAGAATGAGATGCTCCTTTGATATGCTATGAAGAGGGTTATTCTACACATGCAAGATGGACATCCAATATGGCAAAACAAGCTCTGGACAGAGCCTATGCAGGTCCTAAAACTCATAAAAAATGGCCTGAAACATGGCTTGGAAGCATGCAAATAAGGGCTCCTTTGTAAGGCCAAAAATGCTAGAAAACAAAACAAGGAGAGAAAGGGTCACCCCTCTCTGATTTTGGCACACAAAACAGCATGCTAGCCACTAAAAATCCACTGGATTTTAGTGGCTAAAAGGCCAACACAAATGCTCTAAGGCATGGCTCAAAACAAGGTAAAATGAAGCATGCAAGGGGGTAGATGACCCCCAATAACAAAGTGACCTTAAACAAACATGAAAAGGACCTGAAAACAAGAATTTTTTTCAATTTACGCCAAAGCTCAAATATGCTTGCAAGTATGGCTAAAAGATGAAGCAAAATAAAGCTTAAAAGAGGGAATAGTGTGTTAGCCTTGTAGCTTCAGCAAAACCAGCAGCTTCTTGGACCAAAAACTAGTTCTTTGAGACCTCTCAAGACCCTTCAAGAACCTTAGATCAACGGTGGAGGTGTGTGGCTATGAGGTGTGGTGTTTAAAGCCAAGAACAAACACCGTTTCTAAGCCTAGAATGTAGAGATATAGAGAGATCTATGTGCTTTTCCTTAGACAAATTTTTTTCAACCTCTCTAAAGGAGAGGGAGGCCCTCTCTTATAGAGAAACAAGAGGATTCAAGCTTCTTGGAGAAGCTGGAGCAAAAGGTTCAAAAGGTTCAAGCTTCCTCAAGAAGCTAAAATAAGGGTTCAAAAGGTTCAAGCTTCCTCAAGAAGCTAAAACGAAGGGTTCAAAAGGTTCAAGCTTCCTCAAGAAGCTAAAACGAAGGTTCAAAATGTTCAAGCTCTCCAAAAACCGTGCCAAACGGAGAAAGTTAAGCGGTCCCGAACCGAAGCGCACGGCCGACGGCTCCGAAAATCAGAAACTGGTCTCCAAACGGGAACCGTGGTCTACGACCACGAAAAGTAGCCTACGGCCACTGAGAGATAGTCTACGAGACCTCTCCCTCCCTTCAGGAAGAGAAAATATAACTTGGTTTGCAAACCGAGGCAAAGCACAAAAGAGTCCTGAGGTCTGGTGGTAAGGCTCTTAGCCGAAACTCCGAAACCTCAGAACGAGCACAACATCACCGAGCGCTCAATCGACGATGTCTGAATCTTAAGGTCGGTCAAAATGGGGTGTCTACAATATCATAATATAATATATATATATATATATATAGAGAGAGAGAATATATTGTGTTGATATGGTTACTTTACTATTTTAGTTGGCTTTTTTGACTATTTTAACCTAGTTAAAAAAGTTGTGTTTGGAACAATAGTTGATATATATATATATATAGTTTTTTGATAGTTGATTTGATGGTTGTGAGAGAAAAAGTGAAATGATTATGGTTTGGATATGACATTTTATCTTATTAGCTATTTTAGCCTATTTTGTCTTTATTGGCTATTTTATCCACACAAAAAAACCTCCAACAACACCCGCATTCTAACTGCCCTTCTCATACTCAAGGTCATTGAGCAGACAACTTGAGTAAAGCATGAAAACGTCCAGGTGGATGTGCTTTGGTGAAGATATCAACAGTTTGATCGACAGAAGAAATAGAACGACGGCGAATAGTACCACGAACAACATAGTGACAATCGATTTCAATATGTTTGGTACAATCATGAAACAAATCATTTGAGCAATTTGAATTGCACTACGGTTGTCACAACAAAGGACAGTAACAGAGAAATGAGTAATCCCCAAATCTTTGAGTAACCAGTGAAACCATAATAATTCTTGCGCAGTGTTTGCAAAAGCACAATATTCTCCCTCTGCACTGGATATGGAAATAACAGTTTGCTTCTTGCTACACCAGGAAATGAAGGAATCATTGAGAAAGAAACAATAACCAATGGTAAAGTGGCGATCAGTAGGATTACCTTCCCAATCAGCATAGGAATATAAGCATACAGCTCAAAGATAGAATGAGGAGAATAATGAAGTCTAAGAAATAAAGTGCCTTTTACATATCAAAGGATATGAAGGACAACAACGTAATGAGTGGAGTGTGAAGATGCCAAAAATTAGTTGACAAGATGAACAACATAGGCGATATCCGATCGGGTAACACTGAAATAGACTAGATTGCCAAATAATTGTTAATAAAGCATGGCATCATAGAGAGAAATGTTGTCTAGAGGAGTGAGATGAACATTTGTCTTAACAGGTGTGGAGCCAGTCTTGCTATCAGTGTGACCAACATGGGTGAGTAAATCAAAGGCATACTTTGCTTGAGAGAGATAATAGCCACTAGAGTCGGAAGAGATTTCAAGACCCAAAAAATAGTTGAAAGGCCCTAGATCCTTTATCTCAAAATAACTACCGAGGGAGTGCTTCAACTTAACTATACAATTAACATCATCACCAATAATGATCATGACATCAACATAAAGAAGAAGATGAGTGGTGCCATGATTAGTCTTGTGAATGAAAAGAGCATAATCATATGGACTAGAAGCAAAGCCAAACTGTGCAATAGTGGTACTAAACTTGGAAAACCAAGCTCAAGGAGCTTGACCATAGAGAACACGTCGAAGTTTACTGACCTTTTGAAAAGGATGATCATAGCTAGAAGGAGATTGCATATATATAAATTTCTTCAATGAGATCCCCATTGACAAAGGAATTTTTTATATTCCTTTTATACATGCCCCACTTGCGGACAACATCAATGAAAATGAGACTACGAACGAAAGTGAGGCGAGGATTAAGAGCAAATTTCTCCTCATAGTCAATGCCATACTCTTGAGTGCAGCCTTGAACAACTGAGGGTTCTTTGTAGCGTTCAATAGTGTTATCAGAACAAGTTTTGATCTTGTAGACCCATTTACATATAATACCAGTCTTGCTGGAAGGAAGGTCCACGAAATCCCAGGTATGATTTTTGGCCAAAGCTTGCAATTCATTAGTCATTGTGTGCTGCCAAAGAGGATTAAAACTGACATTACAGTAAGAGCGAGGTTCATGCTAAGAAAGAATAGTATAATAACAATGATAATTATGCAGATGGAGAGGAAGTTATTTTACCTGAGCAGCATGACGAAGAGCTGAGTCAGGATTAGAAGATGATTCAATGGAAACAAGGGATAAAAGAGGCTGTGAAAGATAATGGAGGCAAGACTAGCAGGTGGAGCAAGATCCTTAGGAGGTTGAAGTGGGAAGGCACCATGGGGTTGACTGTAGGCAAGAGCATCTTTGTAAAGGCTGGAGAATCATTTGTATCAATCTCAGCAGAAAATGAATCTAAGGAAGGATTAGTGAAGAGTATAGAAGTAGTGGGATGAGATAAGTGAAATTTAGATAGAGATGAAAACATTTTGTGTTCCCAAAAGACGACATGGCGAGAAATGTGAAGACATTTAGAAATAGGGTCCCTATATCGATATCATTTGTGTTCAATGCCATTTCATAAAAAACAACATAGACAAGAATGAAGCTCTATTTTTGTATGTCCATGAGGTTGCAACAACACAAAACATGCAAAACCAAAAGACTCGGATAGTGGTGTAATCAGGACAAAAAAAACATGGTTGATTCTAAAAACAACAGTGAGGGTAGCTTCGCCCCAAAACTTTTTCTAATGAGAAAAGACTGTTCAATTTTTTTAAGACTATATAATCTATTCATGAGACTACAATTTTCTAATTAATATGATTTTCTACATTATTGATATGTTTGGAGGACCTTATAAGGTAAACAGTTTGGATTATTGAGATAGGTATGTGATTAGTTGGGAAACTCAACTAGAGAGAATCCTAACCCCTTTTGTTTTCTTTCTTTTTATTTTATGTTATTTATTTATTTTTTGTTTATGATTTTTATTTATGTTATTTTGGAGTTGTTTTAGTATGCAATGGTTGTTGTTCAAGGAGACAAGTATTATGGAACAAAGGCAACCATGAACGTTTGGAAACCCATAGTCCAGCAATCCAATGAATTTAGCTTGTCCCAGCTCTGGATCGTGGCAGGTTCTTATCCTTCGAATCTCAACACTATTGAAGCTGGTTGGCAGGTACACTTTAACATTAATTTGATTATATTGTAGATTTTCTTGTTATTCTTCCCTTTTGTTTCTATAATGAAAAATACTACATATAATCTAATTTATTACTGCATTTCCCCATTTGATCAGCATCCCTACTTTTAGCAAAATCTCATTTTGGTCTATTCACTTTTACTAAAATTCTACTTTTTATTTAGAGAAATTGTGCCAGTAATCTCTATATTTTAGTCTTTTTTTCATTTTGGTCTTTATAATTTCAATTAGTTTGATTTTGACCATAAAATTATGATTTTGTAAAAAAAATTTGTCTAATTAATTACAATTGTTAGTATTTTTTTTTTTATGAAAAATGTGTACATGAGTGGCATGTATCATGTTTTATAGGTAAAATTATAAACTTATTTAATTTTGTGAGTTAATCTTAACAAACTAACTGATTATTTTCTTTCAAAAAACGTAATTGACATTATCAATTAATCCAAATCGACACAATTTAAAATTAAGGGTTAAAATTGAGCTAATTGAAATGATAATGTCCTAAATGACACAAGATAAAATGTAGAGATTATCGATGTAATTTTTCATTTATTTATGCCCTTAAATAAATGTCATGTGTGACGCACATGCCAATTTTCATTCGATGTCATTTATATCAAATAGACAAAATGGTTTTTTATTATTTGACTGAAAGTATAAGGAATTAACTATTATAAATAATGATAAGAATGCTAGATTGACATGTTGATGAAAGTATAGAGGTGCAAAATATAATTCACCATTTATCATCTTTTCCACGAGTGATAATCCCTATACAGACACACAAAACCAAAAACCAAAAAAAAAAAAAAAAAAAAAAAAAATTAACATCACACTAAATTTAAAATATTAGTCATACACTTTACTTTTCTTTCCCATTTTTTGTGTTAGTATCTTTTCCCTTTGTGTTTCACTTCATTTCATTTATGTCTCCTCTCTATGATGAAAAAAAAAAAAAAAAACAGGTTTACCCATATTTGTATGGAGATGCCAACCCCAGACTTTTCAACTACTGGACTGTGAGTCGTTAATTATTTTAATTTTTTTCCAGTAATGTTTATTTTGAGTTTCTTTTTTCTCTAGGATAGTGTTAATATATATATATATACAGGTGTTTAATGGTGAAATTGGTTAATGTTAAATGACAGAGAGATGCATATAACACAACAGGATGCTACAACTTGTTCTGCTCAGGCTTTATTCAAACTAGCAATAAAATGGCACTGGGGGGCACCATCTCCTCTATTTCTGCTTATGGTTCTTCCCAATATGAATACAACTTTCTAGTTTGGAAGGTAACATTTCATACATTAAGAACAATGGACTTTTACATTACCCACTTCTTTTAATTGTTTAAATATTTAAAGTACTCTTATATAAAATAAAGTAAAAGCAAATATTCTAATGTTGCTCCCTTATAATGGTAGTTAAATTTCAAAATACTAGATTATAGAAACATTCGGAGAATCTTTGACATCACATATGCTCATACCTTCATGATTTTCTTTTTTCCTTTATTTATTTATTTTTTATTTTTTACTTTTACTTCTAGGAGAGGAGGTTTAAACTAGTATTACATGAAAATTAAATACACATGTTTACTTGTGTTCTATGAAGCACGAGTACAAATAAATGACCAGCCAGTAATCTTAGATTACCAAAGGTCTATCCTGACAAATCACAAAATATTTAATAATATAATGAGGCCTTAAACGGAAGTATTCTAACAAAAGTAATGCAGACCATTGAGTAGTGCGTAAAAGACATGGAAGTAACATACATATATCATTAGTTAACTTACATAATTACATTAAGTATAAAGGTACAACATTTATAAACTTAAATACAAAGTCATGATCTCCAAAAACTTTTTCAGAATGAGGTAAAAAAAAAAAAGCATCGACTCGGAAATGCCATCAACAGAAGTTTCACAAAAGGGTCGTCATAAGCAAAACTCTAGGCTTGATTCTCTTGCTGATCATCTACATATATATAGGGAAAAGGGGTGAGTTAAAACCTAATAAGTAACATCAGAGTAAAGTGGTTAATGGATAGGTTCTAAACATTCTTAAAACATTCTTAACATTTTCATAATACATTTCTGTAGAAAAAATAAGAAATAATACACAGTAAAAATAAACGGATTCAAGCATACATTTTATGCTCAGACTGAATCTATGGATTATGTGAGTGAATTACGTGCCTTCATCGATATCTTTGAACAAATCTCAACAGTGGGGTAGAACTACCAGAGAATTACCCACACTCTTCATAGTACAAAGGCATCCCATGGCAGAGAGCTAGAGAGACCAAAATATTTTTCCATATTTAATTAAAACCCATAATCCAATACGTAATATGTATAAGTGATTATAAAGAGACACATGTAACCACCCACAACTTTATCTCCCTAGGAGATGAGATTGTGGGTTACTCAGTCTTATCCCCAAGATAAAGTGGTTTGAAATTCAAACTGACAGGGTCACTTAATGGGTCATGGGTCATGCCATTATGGGCGCCCAAACTCAAGTCCAAAACTCGACCCAATTTCCAACATCTCCCACTTGCACATGGGTTGGCATAACAGTGCCGCGTCTCTGTCTCAATCTCAATCTCAATATGCCCAAATCTCAAACAAACTCATAATTGCCAATGGACTATGCGACTGTTGAAAACACCTGCATGTGAGAGCTCTACACTAGAAACTCAAAAGAGCCAGCATAGAGACATTAACCCAAAGATAATAATAGTGTCTCATATATCTCAGACCTATCCAACTACACCGGTCCAAACATCTCTAATCCCTCATAGAGCATGCTCGACCATCTCATATCATGCAATATATTCATACTCAATCCACCTCTCATGCAGAGAGATGTGAGTTGTCGGCAATGAATATACAACTGTAGTGTAATACTAGATGATATTCTCTTTGCCCTCAGGCCATTTAGTTTAGGATTGACTGCTTTTCCAATCATGTCCCATAAGGCCGAATCATACATGACTGCAAGCAACATACCAAAGTAACAGAACATCAACCTCTCAGCGTATGAGATAGTCAAAGGTCACAAAAGGATACAAAATGAAAGTCATATCAATACACATGATGAGGAAGTAGGGATCTATTCTCTCACCTCATTACGCGGTTGCCAAGCACATGTAGGGATGGCAATTTGAAACCGGCCCGACTGGGACCCGACCCCCCGACCCCGAATGGGACAGTTTTTCCCCGAAAAAAACTCCCTACGAACCGGGGATGGTATTAAAAAATAAACCCCCGATCATTTTCGGGCCGGGGACGGGGATAGATTTCCCAACCCCGGCCCCGCCCCGGCCCCAGCCCGAATACTCCCCGTATATATCCCCGAATATATATTTCGCATATATATTTAGGTTATTTTAAGACTCATTTCACTCCTCTCTTCCACTCACACTCTCTCTTCTCTACGCCTCTCTCTCCCTCTCTCTGCTGCGATGCTCACGGCGTTGGCATCGGCGTCGACCGCTCCTCCTCTCTCCCTCGCGGAGTCACTCCTTCCTTTCTTCTCTTGGCCTCTCTCCCTCTCTCTGCTGCAATCCTCATGGCGATGGTGTCGGCCGCTCCTCCTCTATCCCTCATGGTGTCACTCCTCGCTTACGGGATGTGTTGTTGATGATCCTCAGATCTGGGTGTGTTGTTGAATCTGGGTGTATTGTTGATGATCCTCAGATAGATCTATTGAGTTGTTGTTCATGAGTATTAAATCTGAAGCTTTTTTTTTTTTTGGCATTTGGTATTAAATCTGAGTGTTGTGTTGTTGAATCTGTTGTTGAATTTGTTGAATCTGTTATTAAATCTGAGTGTTGTGTTGTTAAATCCATTGTTGTTCTGTTGTGTTGTTGAATCTGTTATTGAATTTGTTAATGAAGCTCTTTTTTTTTTTTTTTGGCCGGGGACTCTCCGGGGTCGGGGGAACCCGATCCCCGTTAGGGGACGGGGGCGGGGGTGGTGACAGGTTCCCTGTCGGGGATCGGGGTCGGGAATGGGGGAAATTTCACCATCAGGGATTGGGGACGAGAAGGGCGATCCTTGGCCCCGCCCCGCCCCGCCCCGTTGCCATTCCTAATCACATGTAGTATAAATACATGTTACGGTGGAGTAACTCTTCCAAAGAGTGATGTCATACTCCATACACCGTACAGATCTTAGTCTACTCACTCTTAAGTGTACAAGTTTCTTTCTAGCACCTAACCCAGATTCTCTTTTTGCTCGCTTTCCAGGCACCAAATGAAATCTCGTATCAGGCTAATCATAACAGGCAAAACATGGAAAGTGGGTACTAACATCCATTTTTGGTCTTTAACATGATCTCATCCTGGTTGCAACCAAGGTGCCATACATAGTGGATAATTTTAAGCCTCTCTTGGCTCCAAATAAAATTAACCACTAGTCTTATCCTTGCTCGCTTTCAAGTGCCAATGGTGATTGCTCGTGTGAGTGAGCCAATCTTGCCTGCTAATATCACCATTTGCTAATCATTATGACACAAACTATAATACCATCAATATCCCATAATGTCACAAAAACAAGAGATCAATTGAAAAACACATCCACAGTTTGCGCAATTCTAGATTCCAAACATAGGCCTTATCAGCACCTCTTACGATAAGCATATAAAACGGAATCCACCATGTGCGCCTCACATGAAATGGTTCAAGATCACTATCTTTTGCACAACTACCTCTCTAAAGACATTCTAGTGACCAATTTGCATTCATTCAAGATGCGTCCAACTAGCACATTAAATCTTGTAAGGGGCAAATTTATACACTAACAATACAGTATCCTATCCACAATCTAATGAGCAAGGTCAATGTCTAAATTACTCAGTGGACTATTTACAAAAGATAACACCCATCATGTTGAATACGCCCACATAGCGTACTCCAAGCTCCCACAAGAAAAGATCAAGGAATATAGATCATTTGTTTCACTCTAAGACAATCTGAAGATTCACTCAATAGCTGAGGCTCTAGCTTATACTAATAGGTAAGTCAATTAGTTTGTAATTTTGCATCTAGAATCATTCTAGAGTGTTCCTTATGTAAGTCATCGAAGAAAAACAGAGAATTCTCCCAGAACAATCCTTAAGGATAATACATTTGAGCATATAAATTGTATCACTTATGTCTATCATGTCTAAAACAGAGGACTGCCAACCCTATGTGATGAGAACCCTATAAATTCCTGTCTCATAATGACTACGTAAGGAAAAAACTTCTTTTTGGACCATTAATCATGCCTCAATGGTCATCATCGATCATCGCTGGCCCATCATGGCTTGATGAAATATAAGAACCACTAATTGGATAACTACTTTATGTCGTAAAAGATTTATTGGAACTAGCAATCTTTTGCGCTCCTAACTTTTTTCCATAAAAGCAGAAGGTAAATCCATATGCATCTACTTATCCAATTCTCCAATGAGAAGTTGACTCACAATGTCCACAAAGTAAAGTTTTGAACTCATGTCAATCATAGCCTAAGTCGACATAACCTTACTCCCTAAGAGGAAGTCTTATCATAGTCTACATCTCCTCAACGGTGTGACTTTTCGGTATTTAGTGAGACTTATGCCCAAAAAAAAATGACTACCTAAATCGCACATGACTTTAGAATAGTTTCACGTCATAGCAGAATGTCAACCTAGAAATGGTTAATCCTCAAAGATTTCGTCTTAAACGCGCAACATTGATCTAGTTTCTAAAAACAAGAGACTAAAGAGCCTTTGACACTATTCTAGGCTCTTTATTATTTTGTAGAGCAATCATGAATGCTTGCCTCTCAATCACTTAGTGCTGACTTGGAAAAATTCCACATTTGCTAAAATTTTAGAGTATTCTTCTTTAATGGAGTAATCCACTAGTAGGCACATCGCTCCCACTGTCCCTAGGATATTGGAAATTTCTTTTCATTTTCAACTAGACTACATAAAGCGTCATACTTAGAATTCTCTATCTTATAGAGTTCCACAACTCTATTCGCGTCATCTCTGCTAAGAAAACTATATGTGAGCAAATGCGCCAATACAGATGCTCGTTTTCGGCTTTCTAACTTACTTGTGTGTAACCATTGTGAATAAAGTTACACATTCACATGGAAGCAAGATGCAGTAAGCGAGTGGGCCTAAGAGGGCTACTCAAATCATCTATGTCATCCTTTCGTCAATGTGATTAAGTACAATAAGCCACCGATTTATGACCAATGTCATAAAATAATTCCAATCATCCTAATGTGTGAGTTCTCGAAGACAAGTGCAAAGGCTTAGGTCCAACTAGGCAATAACCCATGACTAACTCATGCTCACTAGATCATAAAAGGATGTCATGGAGATATCAAATGTGCCTAAGTCACAAACTTAACTAGTAAGTGCTAATCCCCTGCACCTTTAAGTCAATTTTATTCTCCACACACTTTAATGCATCTAGTTGAAACATGACATTTGCCATCTCCATTTCTCGCTTCATAATTAGTTGTTCATAATTCTATTGTCCACTACAAGGAGAGAATAAGATACTAACCTATGATTGCTTCTGAAGTAACTTAAGCTCGAATTAGGCTAAAGAGTCTAATTCAACACGATACTCTTATGAGCAATACATCAAATTCTTAGAGTCATAACAACCAACTTGGCCTTGATATTTTAATTACTATGCTACAACTTTTTCACTTAGTGATAAATGCCATTCAAAGGCGTTAGAGTAGCTAAGGAATCATATAAAGAAGCACTTCCTCATGTCTCACAATCAAGTGTGGAAACAATAAGTGTCCAGACTTAGACAAGTTGGAAGTACTAATAGATTTTTGCACCCACTTGGTGCTAATCTTCTCACTTAATGTCAATAGATTTTTCAGCTTCTATGCGCTAATCTCTTAACTTTAAGTGACACTTCAACAGATACTATCATAATGCGTGAAATTTTACTCCAACCACTCCCATTAGTTGGGCAGAGAGCAAAACACTGCTCATACTAGCTACTTGTCTTACACTTAATGACTAACTTATTCAAGCTCACATTCCTTGGATGACGTGACTCTTGGATATTGCTTCATCCAATGATGCAACATTATTACAAGTCAAATTACAAAGTCAATCCGTGCAACTCAATAGTCATGATCACATCTAGATCTATTGAGGGCTTACTAATTTCACAATTTCAAACTTGCTAATCAAAACTACCTAGCATGCTGCGAATCACAGTGCACACATCAGTTTTTACTGCAACAATTAAGGTAACAAAATTACGACGACGTTGAGTCGTGTTTCTTTACTTTGGCTCAACTAAGATTTGATCTAAAGTCTCCTAGATTTTCTTCTCATTTAAAATAAGGATTGCATTGTTCACAATTGAACATCTCTGTTAAGTCTAGGTCAACCAATTAGAAGAAAAATGAGCATTGAGATTAATTTGATTAGCATATCACAAGTTAATTTTGCCACAAAAATCCAAATTAAATAGTGACAATATTACAAAAGTCGTAAAATCGAAAATCAGCTATGTTTGTAATAATCTCTTATGCCACAAGCGACAATTATCCATAATTTAATTTAATTTATGCGGAAAATATTAATTTTCAAGAGTAAATTTACAAAGATTTCTCTCAACCGAACAATCTCCCACCATCTATGGCATCTGTGAATCATGATAAAATATTAATTACATACAATAGCATCTTAATGTGAATTCATAAAAGAAAACATGTTAGATTAATTTAATCATGGAATTAAAACCAATATAAATAAATCATGCAATTTAAAATAACAACATATTGCAAGTTCTAAACATTTAAAAGAACTTAACTTGTTGTGTACAGTATTTAAATAATGCCATAATAGATTTCTATAATTTCTGCAATTTTTTGGAATTTTCTAGAAGTACAAGTAATTAATAACTATGCAAAAACTCATAAATAAATATTAACGAATTTGGAAAAATACAACAATACTACCAATAAATAAAAGATTATTGTAATAGTGTATTACAAAAAATTCAAGTTTAGAATCTAAGTCATGCTCTCCCATGAGCAATTTAACTTTAAAATATTGAATTATTCATTAGTGAAAAATATTTACTTTCCATAAAATTTTGAAACTTTAAAATATTGTATAAAAAGGAATTACGAGTCCAACGGTACAAGCCGTGTTTCAATTAGAGTTATAAAGAATATTATAGAAGCAACAAACAGAGCCTTAACAGTCACATCTCCTATGTTGACACTTACAGTAGTAGATGATGTTAGCAAATTGCATCACTACTACGTCAGCACACATCAGCACACGCGTCAGCGCACGTGCCGCACTTGGAAGCGCCTGAAAATAGTTTTATGCACGTGGGGCGCATGCGCCACCTCCCAAACTCTGTTTTGGCTCGATTTTGGCACTATCTGACTTGATTTTTTGAGAGAAATCCAATGGTGGTCTCGGTTTTTTATTTTGACAAGTCTAAAAAAGAGAATGTAATTCACTCCCTCTTTCTATTTTCTACAATTCATCTTCTATTATGAACTACCAATAACATAAAAACGAACCCAAATTAGGGTTTATGATTTCTCTTAATCCGTAAGTCGGAATCAGGTACATAATATACCGTTTCGAAGGTCTCGAAACAAAGATTTCGAATATATAATTTTCATAATATCAAAATGAAGCACGTAAAAACAACATGTAGTCAAAGTTACAAAAATTAAATATAAATTTCAATTTTTTCCAAAATTTGATAGTCCTATTTTTATAAAAATTTACAGATATGATCTAAATAATATAAACCAAAACATGTGTAAAATTTAGGATGGTTAGAGATGGTTCGAAAAATATCAATTCTTATGTATAAAACACATGTATACATATTTTTATGCACAAATAACATGAAAATACCCAATAATGGCTCTGATACCAATGTAAAACAAATAAGAAACAATACACAGCGAAAATAAATGGATTCGGGCATACCTTTTACACTCTAACTGAATCCATGGATCATGTGGGTGAATCACGTGTCTTCATTGATGTCTTCAAACAATTCCCAACAGTGGGGTAGAATTACAAGAGAATTACCCACACTCTTCATAGTACAAAGTCTTGCTTGTTCTCCCATGGCAGAGAGCTAGAGGGAGCAAAATCTTTTTCTATATTTAGTTAAAACCCATAATCTAATATGTAATACATATTAGTGATTATAAAGAGAGAGATGTAACCACTCATAACTATCTCCCCAATAGATGAGATTGTGGGTTATTCACCATTATCCCAAAAATATTGTTGTTTGAAATTCAAACTAACAGGGTCACATAATGGGTCATGGGTCATGCCATCATGGGCGCCCAAACCAAGGTCTGAAACCCGACTTGATTTCTAACATAGAGATAAAGAGCTTTATGAAAACATTCTTAAATTAAACTCAATATGTGGTACATCTAATAGAGCGTAACAGAACGACCACTTTAGGTCGTGAACAAAAAAAAAACAACCATGATAGGTTATGAACGAAATAGAGATCTCTATAAGTCAAGGTACATAAGAACGTCCCCCAGTGGCTACGACTCATTAAAGGATGCAACATTAGATTTAACAAAAAATGGAATACTCATTCATCCGGCAATAAAATACAAATTTCATAAAACAATTTATATCATAGCATTTTCTAAATTACTTATACAAAAATAACTTTACAAAGATATTACTCATAGTTGGTTTGAGTCCAGTATTACTCCTTGGTGGTCCGACCTACATGATACACACATATAAACATTGATAATGTACAACAACTAATTGAACTTAACTTTTCTTTTCTAATCCACTTAATTAAGTTGATTTCTAGTCTTGTTTAACTCTTGTTATGACTTAATACATGCAAAGGGTTGTCCGAAGGGTCAAAATGGTCGAAAAGGATTCAAAATATAAAAACCCTTCTTTCCGCACATGTAGGAAGGTCACACATGTGCGGTTATTTCAAAACCTAACACTCTGTTTTGGGGTACTGGCCACACGTGTAGGGCTCACTGATGCATGTGCAGTTTTGGGTAAAGCTGGGTAATTTGAAATTTCTTCAAAGTTCAACGCTTCTATAACACAAATTCTTGCTAAAACTAATGCAAAACTCATACCACATCATGTGAATTCAGTAATAAACAAGAGAATATGATAAATTTTCAAATCTTTTGCATCAAAAACTTCTTTTGATTTCAAGATTAACCTTAAAACTTCATGAATGTAGTAATTTTCAATACTTTTCTTCCTTACCTTCAAAACATAAAATTAAAGTGTCAAAACCCTTGGAAACCAATGGTGCCTGTGAAGATGAAGCTTAAATATATCAACGATATCACAAATCAAACTCTAATTGATGGAATTCTAAATTATTTTCCATATTTCTTTAACCTAACTCAATTTCTTCATTTTATTCTTTATTTCTTTCAAATTACATTAAATTGGTTTTAATTTCTCCTTGATTTCAAGTATTAGGAGGCTTGTCTACTTGAATTAAGTTAGTAATCTTACCTAAGGTTCTTCAATAGATGAATTCTTCAATCTCTCTTCTCATCTTCCCTTGGTTCTTCTTTGAGTTTTCCTTCAATATTCTCTAGCAAAACAAAATGAATCTTTACTCTATCTGTCACTCTCTAGAACTCTTTCAAATACACTCCATCATTTTATTAATTGAATAGGATTAGATTATCCACTAATTGCTTATTAACTTAATTTATTAATCCTAATCGATTATGTCTAGTTTAATCTAATTAATCTTAATTAAGTCTTAATTTAATCTTTCATAATTTTTACTAATCTCACTTAATTTTTAATAAAGTTCCGAAAAGGCTCTATTCATTAGACTAAAACTATTAAGCTCCTCACTTAGGGTTTCTAAGTCATCTAGATGTTCAATTTCTAATTCAAACAAAATTCACTAACAAATATATCACACATATTTAACACAAAGAAAATATGAATATCACTAAGATAAATGAATGCAAAAATGATATGCATGACTTGGTTATCACAATATGGGTACATCGATAAGATAAATTTCAAAAAAAAATAAGATATGGTACGACTTTATACGTTTATAAAAAAATATTTATTTTTAATTTTAAGTAATGCAAAAATTAATCAGATGATTTAATTTGTTAAGCTCCAACCTACAATTAACATTTAGTATCAAAAGTAAAGGTATTAACTAAAATTAAACGTCATTATATTAAATAACTTACAAATCATAACTTAATTTTAAAATCATACTAAGTATAAACTTTTTTTTTTAAAAAAAAAAATCTAGTAAAATGAATTTTATCTCTATATTAGCAAAAAAAATATTATTTCAACTGAGATACGATACAACTTGGATATATACGAGGTACATTTGGGTACACCAAAAATTATGAAGAAAAAATTTAAGTACGTGTTTCGTACACCCAATACTATACAAAAATACCATATGAAGTATCATAGGTCGGTAAGTACCCAGTATGTACACAACATATTTGTCGAAATATCTATACTTCATAGCTTTGATTGCCTCTAGCATCGAGTGTTAGTTAATTTAAAATACAATTAGGAGCTACATAAAAAAATAAAACCCATCTCCATGTTGTTGCATATGTTGGCCACCATATTTGTTCATTATTTGCTTCTTAGTAGTGTTTAATTTGGTTAAGCCTAACTTCTTTCGTGTCAAATATGCAATCAAGGATAATGTTGATGAGCCTATGGTGTGGATTATTGTTGTTATTTAGAAGGTCCACAATGAGACTAGCACTCACTTTTAATTCAATGCTGCTCAAGTTAACGTTGAGTGTCATGACAAGCCCATCTCGTAAGGCCCAAAATTCAAAATGTTTACTAATCGAAGGACCAATGCATCTGAAAACCTATCTACACCGAAATCGATTAGGCTGTTTTTGGTTGGAGGATTTGGGAAGGAATTTAGAAATGAAAAGGGAAAGGGAAAGCGAAAGGGAAAAGATATTTGAAATGTATATTTCACCTAATTTCATATATTTTTTTTCCTTTTCCTTTCTAAATCTCTTTCCAAATCCTCCAACCAACCAAAGCCTTATAGTTCTTGTTGACCAAGCACCACTAGCCCAACCCGAATTTCCCTTTGCAGCCTAATCAATGTTAAGTTTGAGTCAATGCTGGTGGTTCTCAACCTACAAGCATGGTTTCCCTATGGCTGGAGAAGAAAAGAGGCTTCACCATAAAAATAAATAAATAACACTCAAAAGGGTTTGGAAATAATGATAGAGGAGAGGAAATTTCAGTATTTAGGGGTTGTTTGGAATGAGAGTTTAGGGTCAAAATAACTAATAAAGACAAAGTTGACTCCTTTCGCCAATAAGACAAATTGTTAAATTCAAATCATAATTATTTTATTTTTTATCTCACAACCATAAAATCAATTGCAAAAAAAGTCCATCATCATCTGTAGACCGCCCGAACTTGCTCCGCGCGCAAGGGCGCGAATTCTGGTTCTAGCTACTACAGTTCGGACTTTTGTTACGGTTCTGAATCTAATCTCACAAAGTGCAATGTAAGACTAATAAATCACCAAATAGTCCAAATCCAGCAAATTTTTTTGAAAAATCAATTTTAATCAAGAAGTGCCAAACATGGACTGCTTTGCCAGATTTCAGAGTTGCTACCTAAATATTTTGTTTTGGGAAATTTAGGAAACCTTGACTCGTGCCTAAGGCCACATATCCGTCATCACCAAAGTTGCCTCGGCTCGGGAACTTGGGTACGAGAGGGGAAGGTCCTGAAATGAGTACCCTCGCTCGCCCGATCAAAGATCGTCCTCTACTAACATGATATGTTGTTTTTGGAAAATACATGTGTTCTTATTCCGGTTATTAATCTATCATACTACGTGATGCGCACAGCATACAAATATAGACTCAATCATGCGGATTGAAACAAAACAACTCATGTTTGTTTTTTAAAGTAGTTTGAAAGTGCTACTCACAAGTAAGCTAAAGCGTGGATTTGCCACCCTTAAGTGGGCTTAGAAAAACATGATTTTGCCATTTCAAGTGGGCTTAAAACGCACATTTTGATGAATTGTCCCAATTCAAACAATAAAGCCTTCATCCACAGACATTCATGCAGTTATAGCAATTAAGCAAATAGCCTCATGGCAAGCATGCTAACATGGCAACATACACATCTCATGCATTATGCTAAAGCGTAAACACTCACAGTGTACTCCGAGCCAAAGAAAGAAAACTAGTTAGAAATATGCGCGATCCTAACTATGTTAAGATGCCTAATGCAACACATGTAAAAATGCAACTAAAATAGGCTCGGCTATCTAGAATGGCATATGAATGCAACACTTTGATACATGTATTCAAATAGGAATTGAAATACAATGCAGTTTGAATGATGCGCCGAGCCCGGTGCATGCAAGACAAATGAATGAATGCACACATGCAAGTCATAAAGTATGCTAATTGAAACATGTCCTAAAACTAACCATCAAAAGTTGGTAAATAAAAGGAAGAAAGATGTGGGGTTGGAAGACATTCACACACACACGCACACTTATTACAACATTTTGCCCTCTCGACGAAGGGTCCGAATGAAAGCAAAGCTAAGCTAGCTAACTAATCTAATTAGACTAATTATTACACAACCAAATCGAATAATAAGCAATCTACTTACTAATTACTACAACACTTAATTAATTAACGAATTAACTAATCAAATTACAAATTGATGCTAACTAACAAGTAAGCATTAAACTAAGCTGCTCCAGCTCTGTTTGAAGAAGAAGAGGATGCATGCTTGGTTGCTGCCTCGAAAAGCTCTCCGGTTGCTCTCTTTGAGGCTCTGCCTGCAGGGTGTCCTTGAGAGCTTGCTGCTAAATCTTACCAAAACAGTTCTGGGGAGTGCACCAGTGGCCTGCCGGCCATGAGAGATGGCTGCCAGCCACCTGCTAGCCAAGAGTGGACACTGCCGGCCAACAAAGGAAGGGTGCCGGCCACCAATGTGGCACTGCCGGCCACTGGTGTGCTTTGACACCATTCTACAACAGAACACAAAAACAGAGGAAATGGAGGGTCTCCCAAGGGCATGTACGTACTACGCCACTCCATATCACCTCAAAACATCAATAGAGAAGAAGCATCATTGGATCGAAGACCATCAATCAAGCATCACAATGCATGATAGCCAAAGATCCAACTTGCACAATTTCGATGAATGCACAACAAACAAAACAAGCAAAACACTAAGACCACAGCCTTATCATGAGTGATCAAAGGCAACGGAGATAAAGGGGATTGACTCACCTTCATCACTTTGAGTATGAAGTGGGCCAATCCACCTTGTGTTCAACATAACGTCCGGTTGAACACGATGCAATGCAAAATGCAACATGCTCATCTACCAATGCTAAGGTGGCATGCACAAGACTCTATCATGGAAGTAATGCATGCAAGACATGTTATGGAGCTAAAACACTAAGGCTAGTGAAGAGCATCATATAAGAGGCATGCAATACATAACCTAAACAACCACACCAGCTCTGGACAGAGCTCAATCATACCAAAACAGTGGCCTAAACATGCTGGAAATGAAGCTCAAAAAACTAGACAAACATGCACACATGTTGGCCTGTAAGCAAGCCATAATACACAACCCTCAAAAGCTATGAAGAAATGAAGTATATGAGAGTGTGACTACACTATATGCACTGAAATTACATGCTAAATGGTGCCATACCATGCAAACATCACATGTATAACATGTTAAAGGCCCCAAAATTCAAAGCTAGTCAAGGCCCTTTACACTACAACCATATTAAGCAATGTTGAAATGACCTGAACCATTCAGAACAGACTTAAGGTAGGTTAAAACAGTAGCAAAAACATGCTAGACTCGCAGCATAGATGGCAAGAAAGATATGCTCATTTGATGGCTCACCAACAAGGCATAAGGGCACAACTCTTAAACACAATTAGAGAGTGATAAACATGAGAGTATGACAGAAGTTTATGCTCTGAAATTACATATCAAATGATGCCATATCACACAAACATCACAAATATAGTATGCTAAGGGCCTCAAAACTCAAGACTAGTGAAGCCAACTATGCCATAGCTATACAAAGCAAGCCATTTATGACCAACACCACTTAAAACAGACCTTAAGCATGTTAAATCATTGCAAAAATGTGCTGGAGCAAAGCTAACACATGCTAGAATGATGAACTAAAGCATGAAGCATGTTAGGCCAACAAGAAGGATTACACTACAAGTGTATAAAGCATGCAAGAGGTGATCAAATCAACCAAAAATAGAGTTATGGCAGGTCCAAAAAGTCACAAAAACATGCTCAAACTCAGCCTAAAGGAAGGAGAAATTCATGCTCATTTCGTGAGCCAACAAGAGAAGATGAGGGGGGGGGGACCACCCCCTCCTATTTAAGGCCTCAAAACAAGTTTTCTATCACTAAAATTCCTCTAGAATTCAATGGTTAAAAGGCCAAAACAAGATGGTTTCAAAATCTTTAAAGGAAGGCAAGAAGCTTAGCAAATAAGCCACCAAAGAGGGTGAAACACTGCTAACTCCAAAAACACTTTAAGCTACCATTTTTAAGCCTTAAAAACAAAGGTTTTTTTAGTTGACAACTAGGCCAAAATCAGCATAAAAAGGTGGCCAAGATTGTGTACAAAAATAAGCTTAAAAGAAGGAGAAGCTCACCCTTGAAGCACAGCAGCAAACAGCCACTTTTCTTGAACCAAAACCACCTTTAGCAGCCCAAAACAAGTTCCAAGGGACCTCAGCCCAATGGTGATCAAGTCTTCTTAAGGGTTGATAGGTTGAAGATGGTTGTATGCAAGCCTTCTAGCACAAAAGCTTTAGAGAAAGAGGAATATAGAGAGAAGTTTTTAGAGAGAGAGGCTCCTAAAGCTCTTCCTAAAAATGCTCTCCAATGTTCTCCCCCTTGAATATGAGATATAAGGCTCTCATATATAGAAAAATATCAAGCTTTGGTCGAAATATCTCCAAAAGGGACAGCTGTGCTAGCTGGAAGCAAAATATTTGCAGAAAACTGCACTGTTCCATCTATGGTCGGCACTGTACCACTGTTGGCCGACACTTGACCATTGTTAGCCGGCAGCACACTCCCTTGGACGGCAGGGGGCCGGAATTGGCCATTCATGGCCAGCACATGACCCAAAAATCCCATTCATGGTCATAAACTTCTACCTCTGGTTGGACAGAAAAATCTACTTTTTGGACTCGACTTCAACCAGACATAGCTCCTTCATCTGGACTCCTTTTTAGGTCATTCTTGAGCATAAATTGTAGCCCTAGAAGTCTTCTTTCTAGTGGTGTTATCTTCACTTCAAAATTTCAAGTGTGCAAAAAGTTATGCCCATTTGAGTGAAGACTACTCAGTTTTGATCCTACTGGGATTCATGCCCAACTGCTTCTCCAACTTGTGTTCTTCTCTCCTCTCCTCCATTCTTCAACTCCAAACCCCTAAACAAGGTCTTTTGAAAGATTTTCACAAGAGTTCATCTCTCCTTCATTCATTTCCACTTTGTCCTTGCTCGGTTTACCAAAAAGCGCAACATTTAACAAAATGCGAACGTCAGAGCATCGTAAAAATTTATTTTCAAAAATATTTTGAAAGAGAGGGTTTTAAGGCCTAAAAACCATTCAAAATAGTTTTGGTCCAAAAGGGGATTTAAAGTCGGGATTTGTCTTTCTCCTTGCCGAAGAAAACGAACCTTTGCCCTACACATCTTTCATCGCCAAGTAAACCATCAGTAGCGCCCAAGTCTTACGGGTGGTAAAAAATGGGTTGTCTACATCATCCAAAATATTACTTTTTTAGCTAGGCTAAATAATCAAATTGTCACGCCTCGAATTTTATTAACCGAATCCATTATAATAATTCCATTTATTTGAGAACATGCACAAGAATAAATAACAACATTCTCTCACGACAACAATGATGATATAAATGAGACATGGTATAATGTCCTTAGGCTTACATTGAATGACAATAAATAAAATAGAAGGGATTTAGCCTTATACAATACATGCACACCGCCAACAAGTAAAGGGCCCCGTGGCTAACAATTAAAACACTTCAAGTCATACATGATTCCTCCAACCTTGTGCCTGAAAAAGTTTATCAACACGTGGGATGAGCACTAAGCCCAGTAAAGATCCCAAATATCCTAACCAATCACAACATATAGATAAAAATGATGATGAATCATTAAGACATACCATATAAGTAGTGTGACATTTAATATCCAAAATATACGCATGTAACTGTGTTTTTCTCAAAACGTTCCTCTTGACACATTTCCATATGAAATCAATTCTTCTCTTTCACATTCCCATCATTACTTCCGAAAGAAAATATTTTAAAACCTCATTCTTTCTTTGATAAAACTTCCCACGTTAACAGAAAAGAATCTCACTTAAACAACCGTTCTAAAAATATAACCCCATATGTAAATCATAATCCCCATCCTACCTCTTAATACTCTATAACCATTTACATCCCAACATATATATCTACAACCTTCCCTGACCATAGGCCCAAGGATTTAAAAAAAGATCGGTATGAAACCGTTAACACATATATACATTCAAACAAGATAACCGAAGTAATACATACTATCAATCTCGCCTCCACAATACGAAAACTAATGACACGTATATATATATATATCCAAAATGGGATAACAGAAGTAATACATACCACCAATCTTATCTCCATTGGCCTACAACACGGATGGAAGATCCAACAATACCTATACCACATAACACTTTACCGGCCTCACCTGGAAGAAGGTGCTCCTCAGGTCATACTTTAACAGGCACAAACCGAAAGAGAAAGAAGAACCTATCACAATGCACTATGCTTTGTCGGCTAAGATACGGCGGGAAATGGACCCGGTTTTTACACTTTACCGGGCGCAAACCAGAAAGGACAAGGAAACCTCTATCAAGGCGCCATGCTTTTCCGGCTACAACACAGTAGGAAACGGACTGCAAACAATATCACATTAAAAGCATACGAGCTAATAAACAGAATACTACACGGGTGTAATACATAGGCCTAGTTCAATTATCACCATGAAACCAAACTTGCTTTCCAGTTTATTTCTCAACAACATCCGGTGAGTCTCAGCCATCACCCAATCACAACCATCACACCCATGATGATTTCACAATTCAATACAAACATTTATATCACAATAATGAATATAAATAAATACAATGCCAAGAGATGTAATACAACACAAATAACTTCCCAAATCCCAGAAGTTCCAAACCAACACCACACCAGTATTATAAATCAACATAATTCAATGGTGCAAAAGTGCTTGCAAAATTTACACATTAGCATGTTACCCCAACTCAAAAGGTTCTACACACCCATACCAACCAAAAAACACCCATAAGTGACGCTCCACTCCCCCAAGTACAACCAGAAATACCCCTCAACTCTACAACCATTAGCTCAAAACTGAAAATGATTTTCGAGGTGACTATGTGTCAAGCAACTTCAAATACAACCAAACCACCAATCCTCTATTCTCACGACTCAAAGTCCAAAACAACATCAAAACTCCTTTACATGTCCAACCTCACTACCGTCCTCGCTTAGATTATTGAAACTGGCTCTGCTCCCGCAGAGGGCAATGACGCCAAACATGGCCCGTCCAACCACATCTAGAACACTAAGGTGGTCCCCTATTCCAAGATTGACTTGAGGACGCCTGAGTCCGACTAGACCCTCCACAGGACGAGTCTGAATAAACAAAAGTAGTTTGTGGCGTCAACTGCGCCTGTGCTTGAGATCTTGCCCGCCTCTGATTCTTACTAGGTCTACTACCTCTCCGAACAGTCGAACTTGCCGGTATGGACCCTTCCTCCTCATCCTGACCAACACTGTCGATAATGGTTTCCACGTGAGTCGTTGCCTCTACCAAGGCATGATAATCTCTATGCCTTGCCTCGGCAACTTTTCTCCGAATAACATCACACAACTTTCTCTTGAACTCAAGACAACGCTGTTCCTCTGTTGCAACCAACTCTGGAGCAAATCTTGACAAACTAGAGAATCTCGCCTTAAATTGTGCCAATAGAGTATCCTTCTGGCGCAACTCAACAACCGGTTCCTCAATCTTTCCCGAACAGAAGGAGGAAGATACTTAGCCAAAAAGGCCTCAGTGAAAGCAACCTAAGTAGTGCCCACAAAAACTCGCGCAGACTTCCACTAATAACCGATGTCTCCCTTCAGTTAGAAACCAACCACCACAACCCTCAACTCCTCATCTTCGACTTTGAGCACATCAAGAGTCTTAGTAATTTGTTCTAACCAATCATCAGCCTCCAACGACTTAAGCTCCCCTAAGAACACAGGTGGATTAGAGCGAAGAAACTCCTTAGTCAACTTAAGGTTATGCCCATGGTCCTCCTCATTGTGAGCTAGAGCATCTCTTACTGCTCTCATAATCTTGCATGCAACTTCCTCACCCACATTCGACGTTGCAGGGGTAGGTACTAACGGAACAGCTGTGCCTCTACCGACACTCCTACTTTCCCCATGACCTCTACTCCCTTAAGAAGACATCCTATAAAACCAAAACCACAACAAACTTAGTAGACAACATGGCAGCCTTGCCCAAAGCACACACTGACCCCTGCTAAGTTACAAGACACACTTAGCCCCAAAACACATAATTCTATCACATAAGGACAATTAAACACTTAATCACATAATCGGATCAAATCCACGAGATAACCACTCACCTCGGAACTCTTAAGATATTCCTATCAGAAACCACGTTGGTTAGCCGTGTTTCTGATAGAACCTCAAAGTAAGTTCACCGGTGACAAGCATTATTTAGGAAACTTGACCCTGTACTCACATAAATGCAACATATAAGGTCGTAACACATGAATTATCTATATCTAACATCCTCACCAAGAATAGCAAACCCACTATGGTAAAACCACTTCCCACGAGCCGAAGGTACTTGACCCGACTCGCTCTGATACCAAGTTGTCACATCCCAACTTTTATTAACCGAATCCATTACCAAATCCATTATAATAATTCCATTTATTTGAGAACATGCACAAGAATAAATAACAACATTCTCTCACGAAAACAATGATGATATAAATAAGACATAGTATAATGCCCTTAGGATTACATTGAATGATAATAAATAAAATAGAAGGGATTTACCCTTATACAATACATGGCCCACGACCAACAAGTAAAGGGCCCCGTGGCCAACAATTAAAATACTTCAAGTGATACATGATTCCTCCAACCTTGTACCTCAAAAAGTTTTATCAACAAGTGGAATGAGCACTAAGCCCAGTAGAGATCCCAAAGATCCTAACCAATTACAACATATAGATAAAAATGATGATAAATGCATCAAGACATACCATATAAGTAGTGTGACATTTAATATCCAAAATATACACATATAACTGTGTTTTTCTCAAAACGTTCCTCTTGACACATTTCCGTATGAAATCAATTCTTCTCTTTTACATTCCCATCATTACTTTTGAAAGAAAATATTTTAAAACCTCATTATTTCTTTGATAAAACTTCCCAAATTAATAGAAAAGAATCTCATTTAAACGACCGTTCTGAAAATATAACCCCACATGCAAATCATAATCCCCATTCTACCTCTTAATACTCCATAACCATTTACATCCCAACATATATATCTACAACCTTCCCTGACCATAGGCCCAAGGACTTAAAAAAAGACCAATATGAAACTGTTAACACACACACACACACAAAGATATATATATATATATATATATATATTCAAACAAGATAACCGAAGTAATACATACCACCAATCTCGTCTCCCTAATACGAAAACCAACAACACGTATATATATATCAAAAACGGGATAACTGAAGTAATACATACAATCAATCTCATTTCCACTGGCCTACAGCACAGATGCAGATCCAACAATACTAATACCACATAACACTTTACCGGCCTCACTCGGAAGGAGCTGCTCCTCAGGTCATACTTTGACGAGCACAAACCGGAAGGGAACGAAGAACCTATCACAATGCGCCATGCCTTGCTGGCTAAAATACGGCGGGAAACGAACCCCCTTTTCACACTTTACCAGACACAAACTAAAAGGGACAAGGAAACCTCTGTCAAGGCGCCACACTTTGGCGGCTACAATACGGCACGAAACGGCCCCCAAACAATATCACATTAAAAGCATACAAGCTAATCAATAGAATACTACACGGGTGTAATACATACACCTAGTTCAATTATCACCATAATAGCCACAATCCATTAATTACATTAACTCATTTCCTTTAAAATATATACCGCAAACCACTATTCCACACGGGTTTTCCTTTATTTCAAACAACCCAAAACACATCATGGAGTACTAAACCTTAAAACCATAACTATTCAACAACAGTCTCACAATAGAAACAACATTTATAAATGTTCCAATTACCTCTTTAACAACATAATCCATAACTCAACACTGGAATTGTCTCTTTACAAAGTTCACTTACAACCAACATTATATCATCTCATATCACATTATCCATCCTACAACAGTACACATGGCATATATCTAACAACAATCAATTCCATCCTCTACCGATGGCCAAGGACAAAACTCTAGACACCGATTACATAATCCGAAATCATAAATACACCTTAACTAATTTCACACTTTTGTTTATTGCCAACTCTCAAGTTTTATAAAAAAGGGGTAATCAATTCCATTTTGTTTTGAAAGTAAAACCTTTGTACTCGAAATCCCAACACCATAGCGGCCACGTCCACCAACATTAAATCAAAACTCCAATTATTCATAAACAACCACATTATAACCCCATTTCTATTTAACATTAAACTTCTCTTTTATATTCCAAATCAATAAATGAAACACCCAATCTTTCCAATTTATATCCTAAACATGATTTATAATTCACAACCAATTACACACAACCCACGAACTCACCAATATAAACCCGATTTCAGCTATATGCTTTTTAACAAAACTCAACAATAAACTATGTTTTTAAATGCCATAAAAATTACCACAAGTCTATCCATAGTGAGGTATTGAAGAGAAGCTCAAGAATCCCCACCTCTTGCAGTGAAGGGGAGAGAAACCAAAAATCCACCGGCAATGAAAACAAGATCCTCTCAGATCAAAAGAAAGCCCTCACGACCCTCTACATTTTGATCTATAGGACTAGGGGTAGAAAATGGGTGTAACTAGACGAAACCCAAGCTTTTAGGTCCAAGAAACCCTAACAATGACGAAAATGAAGAGAGATAAGAGAGACAAAAGCAAAAAAATGACTTTTTTAGCACACTGCGACCTTATATAGACACAGTCCGCTCGAGCGCAAGAAGTGCCGTTCAAGCGTAAAATACAAACTCTCAGAAGTTTTACAGACAAGTGACCACCGCTCGAGCACAAGAAGTACTGCTCCAGCGAACGCCACTCGAGCGTGAGAATGGCCGCTTGAGCAATGAATGGAAACTCTCAATATCTCTACAGATTTGCAAAAGTGCTGGTTCAAAATGACCGCTCGAGCGCAGGAAGTGCAGCTCGAGCGCAGAAGCACAATTCTGGGCAAAAAAAGTTTGAAAAACAAGTTACCAACATGTTCCTAATGCAACCAAGACACTCTAATAACCAAATGCAATCAACAATTAGTAGAAGCAAGACATGAACAACCAAAAAGGGCAATGAAACCCAGATCCCAAAACATAAACGGGGTTGGATTCAAACCAGGGTCACTATACAAATAGCCAAAAAATCAGACTAAAAAAGTTCATCCCAAACGAAGGCTTAACGATGTCATTAGGGAGTGAGGTAAAAACAATCTTGTTTCCATGAAGCCAAATATACCAATTTGCCATAAGCAGTGAAATTATCCTTTTGTCGACTTAAATTTTAGTCGTATAAGGCTATTTTAATTGGCAAAAGCATTCTGCAACAAAAAATTTTGGTCGTCACTTTAGTCATTAATACATGGTGGGGGAAAGTAATATGGGGCTAAAACAATTATTAGTCGGCAAAATCAAGTATTTGGCAATTAAACTTTTGGTCGTTGAACATATAACTACTGTGACTAAGCCATTTGGTAGCTAAAAATGTTAGTCACCAAAAGTATTGTTTCCCCGACCAACAATAAGCGAACCAATACCTTTGGTTGCCAAATGTGAGTAGCAACTTTTGAAAATCGAATAGGATCGGCCAGTTCAAACTGAACAGTCGACCAATCTAGGATCCTCCATTTTGCCAGATGGCAATTATGTTTGTGATATTATATTGCTTGGTAAAGTTGAATATAGAATCACATGGAAGTGTAACAAAGTACTATGTCACATTCAACTTTTGTTTATATTTGCTATATATCTATATATATAGCAAATATAAACAAAAGTTGAATGTGACATAGTATTACATTTTCTTTCAAACATTACATATAATTAATAAATTTTACAAATAATAAATATAAGTATATTTATTGAATTTTAAATTTATCTTAAAATTTAAAAATAATTTAAATAAATGTATCTTAATTATTATGTTATTATTAAATATTTTTTAATAAATTTATAAAATAATTATGATGTCATGATTTGATTCCACTTTGGCCTGATGGTTAAACCGATGACTTGGTTATCCGATTCCTTTTCTAGTTTGCTTACCGATCCAATTTTTAAAAACAATGGTGAGTAGTGAAACAATGACTAGCAAATTTAGTCGCCATAAGTATTAGTTGATTTTCCCGACCAATCACTTGGTTGCCACATAATACAATATATATGCTAACCATAAAAAGGACATCATTTTGATATCTGGGACCAAAACTCATTAGTCGCTAAATTTTTTTTGGTTCTTGCTTTTTTTCCCTTTTTTTTTTTTTCACCTTCCCTCTTCTAGTTTTCATGACCAATATTTCAAATTAGTTGCAGAACACAATATTTCTGTGACTAAATCACATTAGTCGTGGAAAATAAAAACATTTGGCTACTATTTTTTTTTTTGAGTGGGCAAATATGTGTTTTTACATACCACTGGTGTCATTTATTTGTCCCAGCATGTGTCCAACAAGCAAAATGACGTCGTTTCGCTAACTACGAATAAATTTCATTAGTCACTAAAAGTTTAATGTCTCCCATCCATTTTTTCACACTCCTGTCTCTATTTTTGGCGACTAATATTTCAAATTAGTCGCAAAAAACAACATGTTTGCAAGTAAATCACGTTAGTCAACAAAAGCGTAAACTTTTGGCTACCAATTTTTTTTTAGTTCGCAAATGTGATATATTCACAACAAAGATTTATTCAGTCAAAAAAAATGGGTGGCGAAAATATAATTTCGTGTAAAAATCAATTAAAATAGTCTGTTTCCAAACATTCTCAAAATATTTGGTATTGGTATGTGGCTGTTTTAATTGTTTTTTTAATATTTTTTTATGAAAAGACATGAAAAAAAAAGTAAAAATAAAGATGTGATTTAATACTTTGACTTTTTAACTATTTTAACTAAAAAGCCAGCACTCCAAGGTGCCTTTCTTTTTATGTCTATATCTCTGTTTACTATCATATACACAAATATATGTTTAGTAGTAGTGGTGCACAAAATAACTGCAACAATCACATAAATGGTTGATTTTAAATGGTAGATTTTATTATTTTATTGTTCAAGTTCCGACAAATGATTTTTTTTAGACACTGAAAAAGTGATTTTTGTTGAAAATTTTTAAAAATTAAAAAGAATACATAATTTCAAAGAACAGTCAATGCCAAAGTGACTTATTCATTTTATAACTTTTCCACTCTTTGAAATATTTTATCGAACTCTTTATTTATTTATTTATTTCTCTCTTGAACATCTTTTTGATTTTGTTAATAATGGGTGTTGTAATTTGATAGGACACAACAACAAGTGCCTGGTGGTTGCAATTTGGGAATGAGGTAGTGGGTTACTGGCCAACCTCCTTGTTTTCATACCTTGCTGACAGTGCTTCAAAAATTGAGTGGGGAGGAGAGGTGCTGAACTATGCGTCAGGTGGGCAACACACCACCACCCAAATGGGGAGTGGTCATTTCCCCAAAGAAGGGTTTGGAAAAGCTAGTTACATCAAGAACATCCAGATAGTAGATGGTTCCAACAATCTAATAGCTCCTATAGGTGTTAGCACTTTTGCTCCGCAATCCAATTGCTACAATGTTCGAATGGGCAATAATAATGTCTGGGGCAACTACATTTACTATGGTGGTCCTGGTAGAAACCCTAATTGCCCATGACCAAAGTGGAAAAAATGGAGAATGAAACTAGAATATTATAAAGAATAATTATAATGACCAAATTTGAATATCATAATTATAATGACCAAATTTGGATATCATATTTGAGAAACATATGATTTGATGTTTTACATTACATTAACTACATATCACTTGATTTGATATGCTCCACTTATGTTTATTTAAAATTGCAACTGATATAATGCCATGTAAAATAGTTAGTCAGATGATATTTAAATATAGTATTCAAATGTGATCACACTAAAATTATTTTAAGGGTAAATTACACT
Organism: Camellia sinensis; assembly: GCF_055761805.1. NCBI lineage: Eukaryota > Viridiplantae > Streptophyta > Magnoliopsida > Ericales > Theaceae > Camellia > Camellia sinensis. The sequence continues at coordinate 171,849,205 of NC_138962.1, read as the reverse complement.
TTTAAATGTGGTAATTTGATCAAAATTTTATTTCGATCCCCGTTGTTTTAATTTTAATAATTCGGTCTTTACACTTTAAATACAATTTTAATTTGTCCTTCAATTCAAATCTGGCATTAAAATTAATGATTTTGTAACACGTTTCAAGCACCTGAGGTGTATAGATAGAAAATAGGACAAATTACATTGGTGGTCTCTACATTTTGCCTTTGATGTCATTTTGGTCCCTCCACTTTCATTTAGCTCAATTTTGACCCTTAATTTTAGATTTTGTGTCAATTTGGTCCAATTGATAAAATCGTTAGTGTTTTTGACAAAAAATAATCACTGAATTAATTGAGATTAACTCGCTAAGTTGAGCAAACTTATTACTTTGCCCATAAAATCATGACACATGCAACTTATAGATGCATTTTTATTAAAAAAAGATGTTAACGATTTTATTCAATTAGACTAAACTGAGACAATGTCATAAATTCATAGACAAAATCGAGTCAATTTAAATTACAGGGATCAATATGACATAAGGATCAAAATACAAGGGTTACAATATAATTTGCTATAGAAAATTTGGATAGTAAGTTGAATGGAATGATAAAATTGAAATTAAACTTATAGTGTAGGGATTAAAGTGAAATTTAAGTCAAACTATATGTCACGACCCAAATCCGCCCCTATAGGTTTAGCATCGTAACCAGCCAGTAATCCTAAGATTATCGAAGGCCTCTGAAACAGATTAACAAAATAAGGGGCTAGAGAAAGCAAATACATAAATATAATTATCCAATGAGCTGTGCTGACTTATATGAAACAGAAAATTCAAAACTTTATGTACATATCCAAAAGTCATTCTTACGTTATACCCACACACTTAACTATAGCATCTTAAGTACAACCAACAAAAACAAACAAAGTCTTATATATAGAAACAACTGGAGCTTATAACACGTGACATTTCAAGAACCTTCAAGTGAGGCACAATGATTGGCTGACAACAGAACACGAATCTAGAAAAAAGTCTTCAGGCCTGATCTCCAGAACGCTCACCTATATATATATACACACAGTGAGCTAAAGCCCAGTGAATAACATTAAAGTAAAGGGGTTAGTGAATGAATTATGAACATGTCATATTTGCAAAACAAATCATAACATAATCATTCTCATATCCGAACATCATAATGGTACATCCAATAGAACATATCACATCGTCATCCGACTAGAGTAATCGGTTTCGGATACCGATTAAACACATATCACCACAATGAAGTGGCTAACGAGATCTCGTAATCACATTTATGTCACGGACCCGCATTAACATGCCATCCCCCATGACTTGGGACTATCTATGGATGCCATAATAGATTTCAAACATAGGACATTCGTACACACAAACAATATTATTTCAAAAATCATAATTTATCGTATATCATTTCGAACATAATTCATAGGAACATATCTTTAGAATAATGTTACTCATAGTGGGCTCCCGTAAACGGTCAATCAATCTTCGAGCGTTGACCTACAAACACATAGCACAAAACATGTCTTATCATTATACATGTACTTGGCCATCACCGCTTAGCTCTCTTCACATAGGTTTCTTGTTCTTGCTTAACGCATTGCTCAAAACACACTCTTGTAATCTCTTAACATAGTACATTCCTTTCTTAGTGTGTTTTTAATTCATATCCTCATTACTATGTCTTAATTAAGGCTTAGGAATGCCTAAGATGCAATGAGGATGCCAAAATATGAGTTGAAACACTTGGTCAAAATTTTGAAAACAGGGTCACCGTTCGAGCATAGCTTTCCTCACTCGAGCGGACATGCAAAACGTGAGTGGTTGCTCGAGCGCAACTTCCTTCGCTCGAGCGGTCTGCAAAGGCACGAAACTTCTGGGAGCTTGCATTTCATGCTCGAGCAAACTTTTGGTTGCTCAAGCAGAAGTGCAAGGTCACAAAGTGGTCGCTCGAACGGAGAATCTGTCGCTCGAGCGAGGAAGCAGAATCTGGGATTTCCAGATTGCACTTCCAAGCTCAAAACTCGAATTCAACTCTTCAAAACTCAAATCTTGGGCCCCAAAACTTGAGATAACATTTGTAAACTTGCAAAATATGATGAATTAAGGATTATTTCATGCAATCATGGCCCAAGAGCTTGCCAATAGCTCAAAATTCATCTTGAAACTTAAGAAACAAAGCATGCATGTAAAACCTTTCAAATTCTTTTCTCCAAAACTCATGAAGTTAGCCAATTGAGCTTATAAGCTCCATGCATGTAAAAAATTCTTATTGAAACATGAAATCAAGGTTCAAAACATGATAATTCAAACATGCATGTACCAATTATCCATAATTTCTACATGAATGATCAAAATCAAACTTGACATGGAAAAACTCAACATGTTTATACATGTATGCAAAATCCTTCTCCCAATTCTCCTCTAAGACTATATAAACATGGAATTCACTCTCAAAACTTGGTAGAATATACATGCATGTACATCCCATGCTCCAAATTCAACACAAATGATGAAGCTCATGACCAAAATGATGATTTAACACTTATGCATGCTTGCATGTATGAATTACAACCCAATTCTTCATTCTCTTGACAACTTATGTGAAATACATGCAAATGATCAAAACAACACCATGAATTTATCTCTACCACACATAATCTTCATGAATTAGTAGTCAAAAGCTCACCTAGAGTCTTAAATTACTTTTGTTCTAGCTTAATTTTGATGGATTCAATCCAAGATCTTCAATTCCTTCAATCTCTTCCTTTCTCTCTCTAAAATAAGAGTTCTCTCTCTCTAAAATGCAAATCTCAGATTTTAGCACTTAAATGAAGCAAATTAAGCTCAAGAATGAGCTTAAGAGCTCATATATATAGTTATGATGCCATAATACATTAATTAGAACATAGACTTGCCAAACGCAACTTAATTAATCAAACAGAATCAACTTTTAATTAAATTTGCCAAGTGTTCTTAAAATTTCAAATAACATATTGATATAACCAATTTCAGTTTCAGATGCCGATAAGGCTTTTAATTTTCATATCAAAGCAAATTTCACAACAGATATTATTACGATTAACAGATAGAAAGTCAAACATCATACAAAATGCACAATAAACACATACTTTATTTTAATCACTTAATTAACATCTTGAATTATGGATTAGTACTTAGTTACGGATCGGGGGTGTTACACTATATGAGTGAAATTTGTAATTTGTCCTTATTATAATATAAAAACAAGTGAATATGAATCTTGTTGGAAGTTTTCACTTTCTTTAGCCTCCTAATATAAGAAGTTGGATGCTTGAGAAATGCTCAAAATTTCTTCAAACTAAAAGAAACAGTCACCTTTGAAGTAATGTATTGTGAATTAGAATAATTGTTAAGGAACAACGAGGCCTACAAATGCACAATAATACTGACTCAATCTATTAGAGAGACATTTTAGAGTTTACAGACGCCACGTCAAGGTTCAACATACATTGTTTGAAACTCATACCCACTTAAAAGTTGAAACCTATAAGTAGATAACACATTTAATATATATTAAGACCCATTTCTTTTAGTCTTTATCTGATGTGAAACTCTACCTTTACACATGCTCCAACAATTTTCGCTTCATTTGAACAAAACATCAGGCATCTCCTTACTCTTCCTTGAGTGTTGATTTTTATCCACAAGTTCATCATAGATAACACGCACTCCTCTATAATCCTTATCTATAACTCTCCAACATCAAGTCAAACCGAACCTTTCAACCCGCACAAACTCCATCGTGAGCCACCATACTCCATTGAGAGAGCCACCTTGCCACAGTCCAACCTCCACGTGCACTAGGAATTTTGCTCCATCAAGAGTCACTATAGATTTTTCTTCTTACTCCATCAAGAGTTTTCTGTGCAAACCAATTCCACTAACATCAAATGCTCTAGAAGAGTCCGACCATAGATTGCTTGTCATCAACTCTAATATTAGTTGTTAGGGAATAAAGGAGTCCACAAGTACACAACAATACCGATCCAAATCCAATTCATTAGGGAGAGATTCTAGAGTTCACGGATGCCACATCAATCAAGACCTAACATACATTATTTGAGACATATACTCATTTAAAACTTAAGCCTATAAATGGAGAGCAAATCTAATATATATTAAGACCTATCTCTTTTATATTCTTTATTTGAGGTGGAATTCTACCTTTATACATACTCCAACAATAATCTTATGTTGATCATAGCAACACAATGATATGTTCTTGTTTAGAAATTGCATTCTCTCTAACTTTTCAGTCAAGTTGATGGCCATAAATTTTTTGTTTAATGATTATAAATTCTAGTGAAATATATTACACATGAGTGGTGCTAAAATTTGATATTGATAATAAAAAAATTAAAAATCAAATGCGTATCACTTTTCTCCTTTATTAATCATTTTTTTAGTTATTTAAGTTATTTCTATTTAATAGTTTATAAATAAAACTTACACCAAACAATTTAGTATAAACTCTTGAAATAATTTTTTTCTTAAAAAAAAAGAAATTATAAACAACTCATGAATTTCCCTAAACAACACCCTTGTTATTGTTGGTATTTTTCTATGATAATAATAGAAAAATAAATAAAATTAAATTAAATAGGAATGGCAAAACAATCTTATTTTTTTAATTAAAGAATGAAATATAGAATAGACTATATGAAAAAATGAATAGATTACATAATGGATTCAAACCAACCAAAATTTGAAGAACAAATTAGTAACATGGTTAAATAACTATTCGGACTCATCAAAATAAGATTAATGTTCAAAAACAAAAGAATAAACGACAAGGGAGGCAAACCGAGTCTTGTATTTCACATAGTTTTCATAAAACAGATTCGCCGTCTCACCGGTAGTGCTGGAGGTCTATCGGCACCTGTTTTCCAAGATAAAACGGTTGAACGTGTGCAACAGTAACACTCACTGAAGCAGTTTCAGGGAACTTGAACATTGGTAGTACTCTCTCTCTAACAAAAACCAAATGAAAGGACTAGCAAAAGGGAGGTGAAATTTTCTAGAATTATTTTGACATGAACTCGTCTCTATCTTTTTATTTCAAAACACCATCTCCATTTTTCATCTCTAAAATTCTCCAAAAATTGGAGGGAAAGGCCTTTAATTATACTTGTAGGGAAGAACTTTAGCCATAAAGGCTATCATCATGAGAGTCAATAAATGTCATTAACAAATGCCATCAAATCTAGCCATTAGGGCTAGAGTTACAAAAGTGCAAGACTCTCACGGGCTTAATATATACAAATAAATATGTATATAATGATATTTGAATAATTCAAAAAGATTGGCAGCTGATCCAAGTCAAATCTTAAGCATATGTACCAGCTAAGCCCAGCAAAGCACAACTCAGCACATGCACATGCACATGCACATGCACATACATAAACCTAGGTCCAATCCAACCAAAACTAAAAATTCAAGCCCAACTTTTGTTGATACCCACTTTATGAAACAATTTTCATTTACAACAACTTAATAGTTTTGGCCCATTCTTTGTGTTGTAACCTTCTCACTTAAGATAATACAAAATCACTTAAATCCACATCAACAAACGATTAAATCCCACTTTAATTTAGAATTAAAATTGCTAAAAACTATATTTTCTAGTAGTTGTCGTCCTCTAACTCAACATCATCATGTTGAAGTGTTCACTGTCACTATAGTCATATCATGGACATGGCCAAAAGAAGATAATCTGCAAATGAAATTATTTTTTAATAACAAAATATTTTAGTTGTTACAGTTATTATTGTACTTTTAGTAATAAAATTAGATATTCAATAATAAATTATTGTCTTTTCGGAACCAAAATTGCCTAAATTTGGTACCAAATTATTTTGTCTCAAAAAGTGCATTTATTAGTAATATTTTCCATATTTGCCACTACAAGTTACTTTTTTTTTTATTTTTTCCTTTTTGAGAGGATCTTTTAGTGAAGACTATTCCGACAATAAAAATTGGTCTCTAAATATTTTTTACAATAAAACTTTTACTTTCAGCTTGTGCTTGAATTATAAATTTGTGTAGAGAAAGGGAAAGTGAAAGAAAAAAAAAACAATTCCTCTAATTCAACATCATCATGTTGAACTGTTCACTGTCATTATAGTCATATCATGGGCATGGCCAAAAGAAGATAATCTGCAGATGAAATTATTTTGTAATAATGAAATATTTTAGTTGTTACAGTTTTTATTTTATTTTTAGTAATAAAATTAGATATTTAATAATAAATTATTGTCTTTTCGGAACCAAAATTGCCTAAATTTGGTACCAAATTATTTTGTCTCAAAAAGTACATTTATTAGTAATATTTTCCATATTTTCCACTACAAGTTACTTTTTTATTTTTTCCTTTTCGAGAGGATCTTTTAGTGAAGACTATTGCAACGATAAAAATTGGTCTCTAAATATTTTTTACAATAAAACTTTTACTTTCAGTCTATGCTTGAATTATAAATTTCTGTAGAGAAAGGGAAAGTGAAAGAAAGAAAACAATTGTGTGAATTATTGGCTTTTAATAGAAATTTCTATTGATTAAAAAAAATAAAAACAAAAACAAAAAGACTAGATTTGTTTGATACAAAAAAGGCAAATTAGCAGGCAGCTCATAGCTAGCTTGTTGAAGATTGGCTCAGATTTTCAACGATGGCTGCTGATTGAAGAAAAAATTGAAGAAGCTAGACATTTTCAGCCAAGCTACTCATGGTGGGGTGACTGCCATAAATGTTTGGTGGTTGTCATAAATGTTGTCGGTGGCTTATTGAAGACTTTGGCCCTCCATTTCATCTATAAATGGTTAGTGAATGGGAGAGGGTCAGTGTGGTGAATTGAAAAGAGAATACCGTGCAGAGAGAGAGAATTATAAGAGTGTGTAATTCTTTGTTCCAAATATAGTGAAATCTACTACCCGTGGACGTAGGCGATTTGCTGAACCACGTAAATCTTTGTGTGTTCTTGCTTATGTGCTTGTGTGTGATTGTTTTCTACTTCCTAGGCACAACAAATTGGTATCAGAGCATCGTTGTACCAAAACAGAGCATCCGCAAATCTATTTTCTGTAAACTGAAAATTTCGAAGCTGTCAAAATCAACTTCTAAACATACCAGGAGGTGCGTCTCGGTGAGAAGAGTCCAGACCCAAAAAGAAGGGCCAAAACAGACTTCAAGGTGATCTACACGTGCTGATCAAAGTGTGGCGCGTAAATTCAACTCTTAACCAGAAGACCCACGTGCAGCAAGAGGTAGAAGATGACTTTGTGGAGCCAAAAAGTATACTTCAAATATTTATTTGTTGGAAATCCAACACCAAGGCTAGGCGTGTCCAAGTGGTCAAGGCTCATTTGTTTACTTTGCTCTACTGGAGTTCGAATCTTGATAGCAACAACTTGCAAATTATTTTTGCAAGAGTGTCACGTCACGCCACATCAGCGCCACGCATCAGCCCAATTACTGCTACGTCTGAACCACGTAGTTGCCAAGTCACTACCACGTGTCGAGACACGTCATTAACCAAGCTAGCACCACATCAGCACATCTACCACGTCATCAATCCTAGTCAACCAAACTTTCTAAAATTCCAGGGAGGCCCCTGAAAGTTTGGTAAATTGCATTTCAGCCCTTGATCTTGCTAAAATTTCAATTTAGCCCCTGGAACTTCTATTAATTGCAGTAAGGTCCCTAGAGTTTTGGGAAATTACAATTTGGCCTTTGGATTTGGAGAAATTTCGTTGAGGTCCCTGGAGAGGTGGAGAAAGTGCTTTTCTAGCTAAGTCAACCATTTCGGACACAATCGCGGATTCTGTTTTTTGAGATTCAGACTCGAATTTTTAGTGAAGTTTTCGAGAGCTTAGAATTTGCCGTGTTCTGGGCATTTCAAGCGTCCGTTATTGTTTGTGGTGGAGATTATTGAGCAGTCTCAATGGCAGAATCTACAGCAACGAGATCAGTCGAGTCTACAAGTATCCCATGCGGTTACAAGCAGCTCTGGGCGTTGGACCCTCGTGTCCCATGCTAAGTTCGAGGTAGAGAAGTTTGATGGTAGCAGTAACTTTGGCATGTAGAGATGCGAAGTTAAAGTTATGCTTGTCCAGATAAACCTACACTTCACTCTGAGAGACAAACCAAATGACTTGGACGAGATAGAATGGGAGAAAGTGAATCTCTTGGCCTGCAGTTCCATCTGACTTTGCCTTGCAAAAGAGGAGAAGTACACCTTCACTGAATATGATACTGCAAAGCAGCTTTAGAAGGCGCTGGAAGACAAGTTCATGACAAAGAGCATTGAGAACTGGCTCTACTTGAAGAAGAGGTTGTTTTGTTTCGACTACAAGAAAGGTATTTCGATGAACGAACACCTGAACAATTTCAACAAAATTATTACCGATTTGAAAAACTTGGATGTTCAAATTGATGATGAAGATAAAGCACTGTTATTGTTGAATTTCTTGCTTTACACATATGATCATCTCACCACCACGTTACTGTATGGTAAAGAAAAGATCAAGTATGTCGATGTTTCAAATGCCTTGGTAAATAATGAGTTCAGAAGGAAAGATAAGTCTGCAAACAGGGATTCAGCCTCAGAGGCATTAATAGTTAGAGGCAGGACGAATAACAGAAGATATACAGGGTGGGAAAAGTCTCACTTAAAATCCAGAAGGAGATCATCAGATAGAAGACGTCTTGCAAAAGACGAGTGTGCTGCTTGTCGCCAAAAGGGGCATTGGGCAAAAGATTGTCCCAATAAAGACAAGAAAGAGGAAAAGGTGAACGTTGCATGAGATAAAGATAATGGTGAAGGATCAGCCTTCACAGTTTCATCATATGGTCAATCTGATGAGTGGATTCTAGATTCCGGATGTTCCTACCACATGTGTCCTAACAAGCAGTGGTTCTCGAGCTTTCGAGAGTTCGATGGAGGAGTTGTGTTGATGGGCAACGACTAAGCTTGCAAAACAAAGGGGATTGGAACAATTCGACTGAAGATGCATGATGGAACAATCAGAATTCTGGAAGATATTCGATATGTACCAGATTTGACGAACAATCTCATCTCAATGGGAGTTTTAGATTCCAAAGGTTACAGAGAAACTGTGGAAGGTGGAGTCCTCAAAGTTGTTAGAGGAGCATTTGTTGCAATGAAGGGTACTCGGAAGGAAAATTTCGGCTCTACAGTCACAGAGAGAGTGGCTGTCTCCACCGGCTTAGAGGATGATACGTCAGACACTTCCAGACTTTGGCACATGCGTTTAGGGCATACTGGAGAAAAGGCTTTACAAGGATTGGTAAAGCAAGGCCTGTTGAAAGGCGCCAAAACAGATAAGCTTGAGTTCTGCGAGCATTGTGTACTAGGCAAGCAAACAAGAATCAAGTTTGGTACTGCTATTCATCGTACCAAAGGGAATCTAGACTACATTCACACCGATGTTTGGGGTCCTTCTAAGAATGCTTCTTTGGGAGGTAAACACTACTTTGTGTCATTCATTGATGATTTCTCAAGAAGAGTATGGGTTTACAGAATGAAACATAAAGGTGAAGTATTAGACATCTTTCTTACATGGAAGAAAATGATTGAGACTCAGACGGGCAAGAAGATCAAGAAGCTCAGATCTGACAATGGCGGCGAATACACATCAGATCCCTTCTTTGAGGTTTGCCGGAATGAAGGGATAGTGAGACATTTCACAGTTAGTGGAACGTCACAGCAAAATGGAGTTGCAGAATGCATGAACCGCACTTTGGTGGAGAAAGTCTGGTGTATGTTGTCACATTCAGGATTGGGCAAGGCATTTTGGGGAGAGGCACTGAACTATGCTCGTCATCTTGTCAATAGACTACCTGCTACAGCACTAGATGGCAAGACTCCCATGGAGGTATGGTCAGGAGCGCCAACTACTAATTATGATTAGCTACCTATCGTTGGATGTCCAGTCTATTTTCATATTACAGAATCTAAGTTGGATCCTAGAGCCAAGAAAGCTATCTTCTTGGGCTTCGGTGACGGTGTCAAGGGATATAGACTCTGGTGCCCTGAATCAAAGAAAGTTGTCACTAGAAGAGACGTTACCTTTGATGAGTCTACAATGTTCAAGCAACCAAATCCTCAAGAAAATGATGAAGCATTGAAGAAGTCAGTGCAGGTGGAGTTTGAGACTCCAGCGAAGACTGTTCAAACAGGAAACAATCCTAAAAACGTTTCTTTGAAGAAGATCCTGAGGAGAGTTCAAATGAGAATGAAGATCCAAAGGCCCCACAATAATCAGAACCCATTGCAATCAAAAAAGGAAAAAAAGTTACTAAGCAACCTGGTTGGATGACCGATATGGTAGCCTATGCACTTCCAATCATTGAGGACAATGTTCCTCGCACTTTCAAAGAAGCCGTGCAAAATGCAAAAAGTGTCAAATGGAAGGAGGCTATGGATGAAGAGATCAGGTCACTTCACAAGAACAAGACTTGGGAGTTGGTGCAACTTCCAAAAGGCAAGAAAGCAACTGGGTGAAAGTGGGTTTACACCAAGAAAGAAGGCATCCCAGGAAAAGACAACATCAGATTCAAAGCTAGATTGGTAGCTAAAGGCTATGCCCAGAAGGAAGGAATAGACTACAACAACGTATTCTTACCGGCAATGCACGCCTCATATTCTGCTTCATTGTTCGAGACTTTGAATAGGAGTTTGAAGGCTAGAGGGATACGGGAATTGTCGAGCGCTATTAGTAACACCCCTATCCCATACCCGTACTAGTTTGACGCTTCGTCAAAATACATCGTCCAAAACTCGTCGTCTATATGCAAAATGGCCTCATCTGGGAATAAGTACTCAACTGCTTCACCTCCTTCCACTGGATGATCAGCTAAGAACTCTACTACTGCTCTCCCCTTGATTGACTTGCACGTCACATATTTCAGATCGAATTCGGAAAGCAATAGCAACCAACGAGCTAGCCTACCTGTAAGCGCTGGTTTCTCGAAAAGATATTTGATGGGATCGAGTCGTGAAACAAACATTACGGAGTGAGCTAACAGGTAGTGCCGCAGCTTCCTAGTTGCCCATACCAAAGCTAAGCAAGCCTTTTCCAACGGTGTGTAGCAAGTCTCATACTCTAGCATCTTCTTGCTCAGGTAGTAGATGGACCTCTCCACTTTGTCCTCTGATTCCTGCGCGAGCATGCAGCCCATTGTAGTCTTAGTTACTGAAAGATACAATATCAACGGTCTCCCCGGCTCCGGCGGTGACAACACAGGTGGGTTCTGTAAATATTCCTTGATCTGTTCAAAAGCAGCTTGACATCGGCCGTCCTACTGGAATTTCTTTCCTTTCTTCAAGAGGCCAAAAAGTGGTTCACAAGTCAAGGTTAATTTTGAGATAAACCGTCTTATGAATTGCACTTTACCCAAAAAGCCTCGCACCTCCTTTTTAGTCCTTGGTGGTGGCATTTCTAAGATGGCCCTGATTTTGGAAGGGTCAACTTCGATACCTCTTTGTGTAATGAGAAATCCCAGCATTTTCCCTGCTGTAACACCAAGCGTACATTTCTGAGGATTCAACCGCAACCGGAATTCTCTGATCCTTTGAAAGAACTTTTGCAAGGCGGAATAGTGGCCCTCTCTTTCCTTGGACTTGACAATCATGTCGTCCACGTACACCTCAACCTCCTTGTGGATCATGTCATGCAATATTATGGTCGCGGCCCGTTGATATGTAGCTCCAGCATTCTTCAACCCAAACGGCATCACTCTGTAGCAGTATGTCCCCCACGGGGTGGTGAAGGCTGTCTTTTCCTGGTCTTCTGGTGCCATCACTATCTGATTGTAGCCTGAGAAGCCATCCATAAACGAAAGCAAAGCATGCCCCGCTGTGAAGTCCACTAACTCATCAATGTGCGGCAAGGGAAAGTCGTCCTTCGGACTAGCTCTGTTCAAATCCCTGAAATCCACACATACTCGGATCCTGTCATCCTTCTTTGGCACCAGAACGATGTTAGCCAACCAAGTTGGGTATTCGGATACCAGCAGGAAACCTGCGTCAATTTGCTTAGTGACTTCTTCCTTAATCTTGAGGGCCCAGTCCGGGCGGATCCTTCTGAGTTTTTGTTTAACGAGTCGGGCCTCGGGGTCAAGAGGGATCCGGTGCTGTACAATCTCAGGATCGATTCCAGGCATGTCATCGTAGGACCACGCGAAAACATCTTTGAAATCTTTTAATAAAGCAACTAAGCGCTCACGTTCCTCCGAAGACAACGTGGACCCGATCTGGACCAGCTGTGGGTCCTCCTCAGTACCGATGTTCACAGTAGTGATTTCCTCCATTCAGGGTTTAACAAATCTTTCCTGCACTTGTTCAATTAAGCGTTGCAAAATCGGAGGAATTTCTTCCTCGTCGTTTTCATCAAAATTTTGAAAGTCTGAGTTAATGCAATAAATCAAGGGCACAGAAAAGTACTCAGAAACCACAACCATATCATTCTCATTAAGCACATCCAAATCGTCTGATTCCTCGATTACAACAGACTCAAAAGAGAAAGAAAAAGACGACCTGTATAAGACTGTGGCATCCGGGTTATCATCCCCAAGAATACCGGACTCAGACTCAGTCGAGCTGGAACCTGATTCCGACTCACAAGATTCGGTAGAATCAGATTCCGGCTCACTACCTGACCCGGTGCTGCTGGACAAAAATCCCTCTTCATACTGCCAAATGAGAGAGGGTGCGATAGATGCATCAAAAATAGTTGCTGGTAGGCCCGCAGCCGTTCCATTCCCGATCATGCATACCGAGAAGTTATCCCCCAAGCAATTCTGTTCGATCGGAGGATCTGAAAGTAGACATGTCAGCGCTACCCCCATTTCATTTTAAGCGTCCTCAGACTGCACTTTCTTACTCTGCTCAGCCTCAGCCAATGGGTCCGTCTGCTCTTCGGCAACGTCATCCCCGGATAACTGCAGATCAAAGAAGATCTCAAACCCCGGCACGCGCTTCCTCTCCGCGTTCAGCCACAACTCTGGGAAGCCACAAAACGGAAAGTCCTCCCCCTCCCAGACGAAGCATCCGTTTAGGGTACCCTGAATGGGCCAGTGCATTAAGTCAAAAGGCTTCCCTGCCTTCTTCGCTCCGGCTCTCCCAGCCATCTCCTTACCCTTCCTTATCCAATCCTCTTTGGTGGGCAGATAACCCAAGCCAAAGGTATGCAGGTGGTGTGGCACCTCGGCCAATGTTGCGATGCCCTTCCAGCCGCTCTTTCCCAGTCCCATTCTGGGGATGTGTTGAAGCTTGTTCATGAGGTATACTGATTAAGCATTGACATACACCCCCTCATTAAATGCTAAGATGTTCTACACGACCTAGGCCTCAGCTACGGTAAAACCGGATAAGAACACATCCTCCATACCGTGCTCAATTTCCAAAACTGGCGTAGACACTTCCGGTGGTAGATGGATTGATGAATTCCCGAAGACAATGGCTACTCCCTTTCCGTGGGGGTATTTCACCATTTGATGCAAGGTGGATGACACTGCTTTCACCTGGTGCAGCCACGGCTGCCCCAAGAGCATATTGAAAGTCGCCGGAACTTCTAAGACATGGAAGTCTATCTCTTGTTGTCCTGGCCCAACCTTGGTCTAAATTTTCACTGTCCCCATGACTTCTCTACTTGTGTTGTCGTATGCCCGAATCACCTGGGCTGTTGGCACAACGTCCGCGGTTTTCAAACCGATTGCATAGGCAGTCCTTGCTGGACACACATTGATGGCAGACCCTGTATCGACAAGTACCACGGGTATCCATTTGTTTCTGCACTCCACGGAGATGTAGAGTGGCTTGTTATGGTTCGCACCCTCAGATGGTAGTTCTTTGTCAGAGAAAGTCAACATCGGGGTAGCTCCTCCCGGAAAAACTAAGCCCACCAGCTGTTCGGGCGTGGTGTCTATAGAGAGCTTGGCCTTGTCCATGGCCGATAAGACAGCCTGTCTGTGTACTCGTGATGCCATAAGCAGTTCCCAGATGGAGATGTCTACTTGTATCTTCTTTAACTGCCTCAGTACAACCTCTTCTTCGATTTGCTTCTCTTTCTGTTTCTCAGCTTCCTTATCCTTCCCAGATGCCTCTGGCTGGTCTAGGTGCGGGGGCTTGAAATACCACCCACTTCTCGTCATATGATCGACTTCGTCGATATACCAGGTATCATCTACCTAATTGCTCCCCCAATCCTCATCCGTGTGGGCAGGACATAAATCATCGTCCTCCCACCACATTCCGTCGACAGCTGACAAACACCTATCCGGCTTGGGTATGATTGTACTCGCAGTACCTTCAGCCCACATGCTCGCAGCCTCTTCTGTCCTTGTGCCCACAGCACTTTCGGTCCCCTCATGGGCTTTAGCTTTCCTGATTCTCTCAGAATCCCAAAACCTTTTTTGTTCCACCTGTGTTGGTGCAGTCAGTTGTTCAGCTTTCCCTGCATTCACAATGCTCAAATCTTGAGCGAAATTTTTAGTACCGGCACTCTCCGGCAATTCATTCTGATTTCTGGCCCTTCGGGCCACAATTGATATTCTTGCCCCTGTTGGGCCCTGTTCCAACTGAGATTCTTCAACGACGTCTGGTAGGTCATCAAGCCACCCAGTAGCCTCTGCCGATTCCTCATAATCAAACCAGTTGACTATCGCGTCTCCTGGATCTTGGTCGTCGAAAAACTGGAGGCTGGCCAAGTCCTCTGCCACAGTCGTCAAACCATCTGTCCCCTGCTCAAATCCATCCCCTTGGATCACACATAGCTCTGCCTTCTCTGGCGATTCAATATTAGGCTCAAACTGGCCTACTGGCAGAATATAATCACTCGGATCGTAGGCTTCCCCAGCGACACTCCTAGACTGCTCAAACCCTAATTGAACAATTCCATCCTCCTCTAAAATCTCCTCTGTTCTCTCTTTGCCAGTCACCACCATTGGCTCAGGTTGGGTTCTGGAGATGTCGAACATGCACAAAGAGTTAGTGCAGTCAGGAAGGAGCACCTCTGGCTTAGGTAGGTGGGAAGGAGTGATATAGATGCTAGGATCATAAGGCACGACCCCAGTCTGGATAAAGTTGACTCTTTTGGGAGGTGGAGCTTGGTTGTGTGTAAGGAGCGGGTTAGTTGTGACGTTGAGTTTTTCTGGAGGCAAGATCACCTGTATGTCAATGAGATCTTGAATCTCATGACGCAGTCGGAAACATTGGTCAGTGTCATGACCATGTTGTTGGTGATATGCGCAGTATTTGGCCGGGTTGTGAGAGAGGGGGAGTGGGTTTGGTAATGGCTTCGGCTCTAGGGGTTTTAGATGCCCTTTCCTGATTAACACCCCTAGAGCCTTGGACAGGGGCATATACAATGGGGTGAAGGTTCTTTGGCCTCTGGGTTGGTATTTGGTGGTCTGTGTATTGCTTCCGGATGCACCGGAGAAAGGTGTGGCTGCCATGGGTCTTGGAAGGGGAGGGGGAATGGTGGTGACCATGCTCACCCCGAAGCTCTTGCAGTTGCAGCGCCACTTGAGTCTGCATTGTTGTTGCGGTTAAAGATTCTTCTGGGCTGCTCTCTATCTTGGTCAATCAGACCCTGTTTCATTGCATCTTCGATTTGTACCCCCATTTCATGTAGATCTGAAAAGGTGGGGAAGGGGAGCACAATCATTTTTTGCATCAGTTTTGGCTGGAGATTGCGGACAGTCATCCTGATTTGGTCTTTGTCGGTAGGCCTCAGGGTCATCATTGAAGCCTTCGCCCTTCACCGAGTTACAAAATCCGAGAAGCTCTCCTTAGGCTCCAGCCTTGTTGTTTCGAGATCTCGGGTCGTAATCTCGATTTGGGTATTGTAAGAATATTGCGCGACAAAGGCCTCGGCCATTTCATCCCAACTCCGCTTGACATCATCCTCTAACTTCGCATACCAGATAGTGGCCACACCCGACAGGGTCCAGCCGAATAGTGAAAGCTTTTGTGGTCTGGTGAGGCCTATTGGCCGTAGTATATCTGAGAATAGCAGGAGATGCACCATGGGGTCCCCAGATCCGTCGAAGCGATCAATTTGTGGCATTTTATACCTATTCGGCAGCGTCACAGCCACGTCGGTATATCCGTCTTCGATATCCGGGATAGCCTTTACCCCTTGGGATTTCTTGAACAACTTCTCAAGCTTGCTCAATTTCAGTGTTGTATGGTCTACCTCGAACTCGAAGGGGAGAGTCCGGTTGATTGACAGGTGTAGGTGCCTTAGATAGCTGGGGCAGAATTGGGGGCGGAGCTGGCCCCGTTGGGATGTTTGTATCTGCCTGGACATTTGGTGCGTCCCCGGGTGCCGGGACTCCTAGTGGGGGAGGAACTGGGTGTGAAGCAAATGCCCCGCTTTATTGTTGCAATCTGGCAATTAACTCTGCCTGCTGGGCCATGATCTCGGCCTGTTGTTTGGCAAATTCATCTCGGCGAACAGCATCCAGCTGCATGGCTCTCATGGAGTCCTGCATCTGACGCATCATTTCCTCAACTCCTGTCGGTCCCGCCATACTGCCCTGATCTGTCTGAACTACTAGCAGGTCTATCTCTATAGCAACAATTGGGATCTCAGTCTGACTGTCCATTGATGGGGTAATCCACTGCTCTGGCAACCTCTGCTCGGATACACTGCGTCTTCTCGACCTCCGTCTGATAACCGGGGGTAGGGAATGATACACTGGTTGTCTGTCGACCAGATCCTCAGATCGATTGAGTCGGCGGCCTCTTGTCCAGAGTGCTTGGGGAATATCTGCTTGGTCTGAAGCAATTATGCTAAACTACCCTAGCAAAAAGATAAATAAAGCAATAATAAGGAAATAAACGAGCAGACAAACGGACAGCATAACAGCGTAAATAAACACAACACACAGTCGGGTATAATTAACACGCAATTGGTACACCGTTCTCAAAGACTGATCATTATTCCCAAATCACTGTCCCTGAAGCTGAATCTGATACCTGCAGATAACTGATTCCGAAAAATACTGAACTGGTGCCCACTGGCCTGATACCCAAAATACTGAACTGGCGCCCGCAGGCCTGATCCCCAAACTTGTAAACTGATACATGCATTCGTATAGAGACGCACTCTAAAAGCACATAACAAACAAGTGATAGCCAAAACACCCCTATGTTGGGGTAGGGTTTCCCTGTCCTATTTTGTCAGGAGTTAGGGTTTCACTACGCACGCAGCGGTTTCAAACAACCTACGATCGGGTAAGCAACCTGTCCTAGTTTGGAATGGTCACTATGGATTCCGAATATGTACTAGGTCGAATGGTCAAAAAGGGTGCCCCGGTAAAACCAGGGTTTGTGTTCCCATACTGGCAGAGCCCGTAACCGGTAAGCCTTATGACCGAAGCCTCTGGCAAACCGCTCAAGAATAGCAGATGGCAAACACGGTGTCCTAGGCGCACCAATGCAAATGCAATGCAAAGAAACACATAAGTGTTGTCAAAACAAGATATCATGAGTTCGAGTCAAGTTCTCTAACTCCCCAACAGAGTCGTCAGAAACTGTAGACGCGCCCTCGGGCCTCACTACAGTTCGGACTCGATTTGTGTCACGGTCTTGTATCTAATCTCGCAGAGTGCAATGCAAGACCGATGACTCATCAAAGAGCCCAAATCCAGCAAATCGTTTTGGAAAACAGATTTTTTTAGAAAGAAGTGTCAAACATGGACTGCTTTGCCAGATACAGAGTTGCCACCTAAATATTTATTTTGGGGGAATTTAGGAAACCTTGACTCGTTGATTAAGGCCACGTGTTCGTCATCACCAAAGTTGCCTTGGATCGGGAACTTGGGTACGATTGGGGAAGGTCACTTCATGAGCACCCCCGCTCGCCCGATCAAAGATCGGCCTCTACTAACTATGATATCTAGTTTTGAAAAGATTATGCGTTCTTATTCCGGTTATTAGCCTAGATTTACTATGTGATGCGCACAGCATACAAGTATAGACTGGATCGTCTGGATTGGAACGAAACATCTCACGTTTGTTTTGAAAACGGTTTTCTACTCGCAAGTAGGTTAAAATATGGATTTGCCACCCTCAGGTGGGCTTAGAAAAACATGATTTTGCCACTATCTAGTGGGCTTTAAAACTCACAATTAATGAATTGTTCCAATTCAAATAACCCAACCTTCACCCACAGGCATTCAGACAGTTATATCATATAAGGACATAGCCTCATGGTAAGCATGCTATCATGGCAGTCACTCACACACATGCAAGGATGCTAAAGCATAAACACTTACCGAGTACTCCAAGCCAAAACAGAAGCTATGTTAGAAATCCATGCATGATCCTAACTATACAGAAATGCCTAATGCAACACATGCAAAATGCAACTAAGATAGGCTCGGCTATTCTAAAGATGGCATGTGAAATACTACAGCTAACAAGTATTCAACTCGGAATTTGAAATACAAATGCAGTTAGTATGATGCGCCGAGCCCGGTGCATGCAATTCAGATAAATGAATGAAAACATGCGAGCATAAGTATGCTAATTGAAACATGCCCTAATCTAACCATCATAAGCTGGTAAATAAAAGGGAGAAAGACGTGGGGTTGGAAGACATACATCACACACACGCACACTTACTACAACATTGCCCTCACTCGGAGGGTCCGAATAAATAGTACAGTCCGAAGAAATACAAAGTCCTAATTAATTACCAAATTAATCTAGGAAAGCAGGTAAGTTAGCACGTAAATCCATGGACCGCTTCAGCTCTGTTCCGAATGATGAATGACGCATGCTTTAGTTACCTTGCGCGGAAATCCATTGCGATGCCCCGGTTTGCCTCTGTTTGTAATTTTTCTAAGAATATTGTGCAAAGCTCCAGAAGGCCGCTGATTTCTAATTTACTGCAACAGAGATAAACAAAGGGGCATGGCAAAGTATTTTCACAATGCTTGATGTAACATGACATACACAATGCTCTAACATGCAACTCAGCATACACAATGCTATGGACCGAAATGGCATACACAATGCACAATGGACTTACACCAACATGAGTGGACCTCAGCCACACTCACGTCAGTGGCCATGAGATGGAAAAGAGACAACCAAAATGAATGCAAACATGCACGAATGCCGAGGACCGATCCTAAGGCATAAAATGCCACTCTACCAAGGCATGGCAAGGGATGAAAGATGGCATACAAACATGCAATTTCCAGCACTGAAACATGATGCTAAATGATCCCGAAACATGGAAATATGGCACCCTATGCATGAAATAAGCCCCGAAACTCAAAGCTAGGCACATGTATTGAATTATAACTATGCAAAGCAAGCATTATTTGGCCATGAAATACAAAGATAGAGCCAAGGTAGTCCCAAAACATGCACATTTCTAGTTTAGAGCATGGCCAAAAGGTGCTAATATGATGGACAAAAATAGCATGCAAATTCGGCTAGCAAGTATGGTTTACATGGCATGTATATGAAGCGTATGAGAACTCATCAAACCAGCCAAAAACAGTGAATAAAACATGACAAAAGATGCCCAAATAACCACTGAAATGCAGCCAATACATGCAAAAATGATGAGCACCTTTAGAGGGCCATACAAGGGGTTATTAAGCACATACAAGATAGACATGTAACATGGAAAAACCACCTCTGGAAATGAGTTATGACAGCCCTAAGACTAACCAAAAATGCCCTGAAATTAACCTAGGAAGCATGCAAATGAAAGACCCTTTGAAAGGCCTTGAGTGGGATTGTTCTACACATGCATCATAGACATAAAATATGGAAAAATGGGCTCCGGACAGAGCTAATGCAGACCATAAAACTCACAAAATGAGACCTAAAACGTGACTTCAATGCATGCAAAATAGAGTCTCTTTGGAAGGCCAACAATGCTAGTAAAGAGAATGAGGGGTGAGAGGGTCACGCCTCTATGATTTTGGAGCTCAAAGACACATCAAGGCCCCTAAAAATCCACTGGATTTCAGTGGCTAAGAGGCCAAAACAAGGCCAATGCAAATGCTCACATGCATGGCTCAAAACATGGGGAAATGAAGCATGCAAGGAAGAAAATGGCTCCAAATAGAAGAGTGACCTCAATCAAACTTAAAGAGGAGGTCAAAAAAAAACTTTCTTCAGTTTAGGTAGAGGTCCAAAAATGCCCACAAATAAGGCTAATATATTATGCAAAATAAGCCCTAAAAGAGAGATAAAGCATTCAAGGCGGTAGAAGACCTCAAACAGAAAAGTACTCTTAAACAAATATGAAGAGGAGCTCAAAATAAGACTATTTTTAGTTTACACCAAGGCTCAAAAATGCTTACAAATAGAGCTAAGGTATAGAGCAAAATAATGCAAAAATTAGGGAAATGAGGACTTACCCTTGTAGCACAGCAATGCAGCCAACCTCGGACAAAGAAAGTGAGCTTTGAACCTCTAAAAATGAGTTCCAAGGTGCTGGAATGGATGGTGGAGGTGTTAGGCTTAGAGGTGTAGTGTAAATGGCCAAGAAAATTAGGGTTTGGAGCTTTGGAGAAGAAGACTATGGAGGGTGGAGTGCATGTGCCTTGGCCAAACTTTCTAACCCTTGCAAAATGAGGTGGGGGGTTGGTTATATAGAGGGAGAGAAGTAAGGCTTCTTGGAGAAGCCAAGAGGGGGGTCAAAGCTTCTCAAAGAAACTTAACCAAAAGGGGTCAAGCTTCTTGAGGAAGCTAGCCCAAAAAGGGTCAAGCTTCCTCAAAAAGCTTGACAAAGAGTTAATCATCTCTAAGAAGCTAAGCAAGAGGGACAAAACCAACTTAAAAAGGTCAACAAAAGGTTCAAAATCTCGGACAGTGGGTCAAATGCTTCACAGTTGGCACAGTTGTGAAGCACTTGAGAAGAGCAAAAAGCAGAAAGCTGGCCGACCAGCTAAGGTGGCCGACCGGCCACTCCCCATGGTTAGCCGACCAGGGGTCAAAAGGGTCAAGCAAAATTGCTGGTCGGCCTACCCAGAAAGGTGGCCTCCCAGATGAGTAGAACACAGCCCTGGGGTGAAAACCCAGAAAAAGTGACCTAGGAGAGAGAAAAACCAACTTTTTAGAGGGGTTCAAAAGGGTCAAGAGGAAATACTGGTCGGCCTACCTATATTGGTGACCTCCCAGATGAGCACAACACAATGATGGTGTGAAAAACCAGAAATTGTGGCTCAAAAGTGGGAAAAACCAACTTTCGGTTAGAAAAACTGGCTTTTGGAGAGAGAAAATGAGAAAAGTGGTTTTTCTAGGGAAAAGGTGCCCGGCCACCATACTACCCCCTCCCTAACAGTGAAAATAGGGTCCCTACCAAAAATGGACCAAGACGGATGCAAAACGAAGGTTCGGGGGCCAAAACGCGCAGTCTGAGGCCCCGAAAACAGGCTGTTAGGCACCGGAAGTGGCGTATGACCACGAAGGTGGTCTCCTGGGCCACAGCGTCCCTCTAAAGGGAGGAAATAAGGTGTGTGCCAAAAACTGGAGCAAACGGAGGTAGTTAAGCGGTCCCGAACCGAGGCACACGGCCAACGGCTCCGAAAATCGGAAACTGGGCTCCAAATTGGAAAAATGGCCTACGACCACGAAACGTAGCCTACGGCCACTGAGAGATGGTCTACGAGACCTCTCCCTCCCTTTGGGAAGAGAAAACAGAGAAAACAGGACCTGGTTCGCAAACCGAGGCAAAGCACAAAAGAGCCCCGAAGTCCGGAGGCAAGGCTCACAGTTGAGACTCTGAAACCTCAGAACGAGCACAATATGCAACATCACCGAGCGCTCAGCTAATGACGTCTGAGTCTTAAGGTCGGTCAAAATGGGGTGTCTACAGTTGCCCCTCTTTGACAGAACTCGGAAGTCATACGTGACGGGAGTGAATTTCAAAGCCCAGAGACGACCCATTTTTGACAAGGCCGAAGACTTAGACAAACAGGCAAGATAACACAGATGTGCCCGTAGGCATGCCCACAGGCAGGGGGCGAGATGCAAAATGATATGCACAAAGCCTGACGTAAATCATGATCATGCAAAGCAGCAAGCTGTAATGAAGAGCACACGCAACAGTTTTAAGCAAGAATGCAAAGCAACAACTACATTTCATGCAGTTAAGAATGCAGAGAATTATTCAACTCTCATCGCGTCACACACGGAGAAGATACAATACCTGTGCGGCTTGTCTGGTCGCACCAGCCTCGAATGAACCGTACATATAATATCATGCCTGCAAAAGAGAGAAACTCAACAAGCGCAATATAGTTAGCAACACATGTTCAACACTATATCGAACGTAGACAAACAGGGTGCCGATGGGAGAGTGCATTGCAATGCGAGAGACACGCGCGTGTCAATGCAAGCCTAGCGCGAGGGTATGACAATACCCTTGAAACGTGCACAACAATGCAAGTGGTATGCATGAGAATGCAAGTGACGTGCATAACAATGCAGGATAAGTGCAAATTCGAATGCATGTTTGACGTGAAACAACGAGCAAAAAAATGCAAGTTTCGATGAGTGCGACTCAACCGCGACCTCTGGTTTACCTTCCGGAAGGGTCACAACGTGCTCAAAAAGGATACATTTCGCTCTTGATGAGTGACGATGAGACACGCATCGAAAGTTGGAGTTGAAGTTCCCGCGGAGGGATTTCGCGACGAAAAGTGCACTTTCCTCGTACTTTCTCGGGTCCCAGGGACTCCAATCATCACCAAAATTTGCAAAGACCTTGGAGACCACCTTGGGAACACCACCGACTAGGTTTGGAGTCCACTGGAGGCCAACGACCAGGTTTGAGGGAGAGAGGTGGTCGGCCTACCAGAAAAGGTGGTCGGCCGACCACCTAGCCCAAATCCGGGGCAGTCTGGTCCTTTGCTCTCATTTCTTTAAATACACAAACCCAAACACCTTTTGCTCATAACATCAGGTCCGAAATCAGTCCCTCTCCCTTCCTAGAGCATTTTCCCTCTCAGATCTGCGCTCTATACGTGTTTTCCAACGCCCCACACAAAGTTGTTTCGCGAAATCTTTCGGTTTTCTTCACTTTGAACCGATTAGATTTTGATTTCGGTGCTTCTTTCTCCATTTTCACCACTTGAGGTAAGTTTATCTCAACATTTGGAAGATTTTCTCAGGAGTTGACTTTTGTCGACTTTTTTCCTTTCCCGAGAGTTGACTTTTGTTGACTTTTTCTAATTTTGGCTCATTTTGCTCATTTTTGCTCCTATTTGCAGATTTTTTCGAGATGGCGGGTCATTTCCCTCAGGGTGGAGGTTCTCCAGGTGCCGGAGGCGATCCAGATATCATGTCTCTGCCACCGAGGATTCGCCCATTTGTTCCCGAGAGGTACGACCCCCCGACGCACATCCTCCCACGGGCAGTTTTTTATCATTTTACGGACTTCGATGATCGAGCACCGGTGGATCTTTTATTGCGGAAGCCGGAGTCTCACCTCTCCCATCAGGCATAGGAGGTATGTACTTCACTTTTACACTTTCTGCCATGTGTAACATAGTCTGCATTTTCCGTGCATTCCCCGCTTTTGCCATGCTTATCTGCTCATTCTAGCACATAGCTTGTTCTGAACACTTTAGCCTATGACATAGCAGTCTGTTTGCATTTTGAACACACAGCTTAATCACTTGAATTTCTGAACACACAACCCATAAATTGATTGTGAACGCACAACACACACTTGTTGAGAGTAGAACACGCAGCCCAATGCTTTTGAAATCTGAACATACAGCCCAAGTACTTGACGTTGAACACACGGTTCAAACTTTGAGGTGAACACACAACCCACTGATTTTGAAATCTGAACACACAGCTCAAATACTTGATGTTGAACACACGGCTCAAACTTTGAGGTGAACACACAGCCCACTGATCTTGAAATCTGAACACACAGCTCAAACACTTCTATCCTGAACACACAGCTCGAACTTTGAGATGAACACACGGCCGACTGATTTTGAAACCTGAACACACAGCCCAAATACTTGATATTGAACACACGGCCCAAACTTTGAGGTAAACACATAGCCCACTGATTTTGAAACCTGAACACACAGCCCAAATACTTGATGTTGAACACACGGCCCAAACTTTGAGGTGAACACACAGCCCACTGATTTTGAAATCTGAACACACAGCCCAAATACTTGATGTTGAACACGCGGTTCAAACTTTGAGGTGAACACACAGCCCACTGATTTTGAAATCTGAACACACAACCCAAATACTTGATGTTGAACACACGGCCCCAAACTTTGAGGTGAACACACAGCCCACTGATTTTGAAATCTGAACACACAGCCCAAATACTTGATGTTGAACACATGCCCAAACTTTGAGGTGAACACACAGCCCACTGATCTTGAAATCTGATTTGGTTTGCACACAGCTTATACATGTCATTTGCATGCAGCTTATTCATTTCATTCTGAAACTGAATACATGTGTTCATTATGAATGCAGGTGTCTTCTCGTATCACGTAAGGGTATGGCTCCATTGTCGCAAGGGAGTGGTACGCAGAGCTCCCGGAGGCTGTCCGCGAGTGAGTTGACCAGGCAGGGTTTGGACCTTTCTGTACAGGGATATCCCGCTATCCTGCCAGTAGGATGCTGATGGGCGCCCTTGTGGAGAGGTGGTGGGACACCACCAATTCCTTTCACTTCTCAGCTGCCGGGGACATGACTATGACCCCATTCGACTTTGCTGTATTGACAGGCCTAAACGTAGGAGGTTGGGCGATCCCTTATGATGAGGACATGGGTGAGTGGGAGGCCGCCTGGATTTACCTATTGGGAGCTCGCCCACCGGTCGACCTATCCTCGGGCCGAGTTTGGTACACCTGGTTTTCTTCACATTTCAGGGGGACTGAGCCCGAGACTCCCGATGAGGTAGCGCAGTACACCCGAGGGTTTTTGATGTTCCTCTTTGGGACCACTCTGTTCGCCGATAGGGGGAACACCGTTGGGCTATATCAGCTGAGTGCCCTGGTAGACCTCTCGCAGGTTGGTCAGTATGACTGGGGTGGCGCCAGCTTGGCCACCGTCTATTGCTACATGAGCGCGACCTCCCGCAGACGGGGGAACATAATCGGCAGCTACTGGAGAGCCTGGGAGGTACCTTCTGCCCTTTTGACTTACATTTCTACTTTTCATTATCTGTACATTGCACGCACGACACACTTTACATTTTGTACTTACATTCTGCATTCAGCATTCGGTATTCAGATTCTGCACTCAGCATTCTGTATTCTGATGGCTTTTGCCCTGTTTTCCACAGTTGTGGGTTTTTGCGTACTTCCTGACGCTAGCCCCAAAGCTCGAGGTGGAGGCGCCCCTCATGACCCCCTACTCACTCGTTTTCGAGGGCCAGTACCGGCCGAGACCTCGGGAGACCCTCCCCTACCTGCGATAGTATTTTGACACGGTGCGACCAACAGAGGTAATTCAGAACTCTCAGTCCTCCATGTTTTCAACTTTGGTTTATTTTGCACATCTATGATTTCTAATCGGCTTATGCATTGGTTATCTACAGATCACCTAGCAGCCTTAGGTGCCTTTAGGCGGGGACCTCCGATTTCAGCTTGCCGGAGGATGGGCCGCCTCTCAGTATAGGGTCCTATTTGAGGGGCTCGTTGGGAGGGCCTGGTTCCTGGGGGAGCGCTTCATGCGCCAGATGATGGGTTACCCTTATCAGGATATCCCCTCAGCACCTCCGGTCGATATGCGGAGTACCGGGAGGCTCAGTCTCCAGGAGGTTATCAGTGCCATGCTAGGTACTGACGTATTGCTATATTTGGAGGAAGGGGAGTACACGACCTACCGTCACACATACTTGATGCCCCCATTGACAGGTGTCCGTACTCCCATGAGGAGGTCTACTGGCATGCCATCCTCAAGTCGTACCCGAGCCAGAGACATTTGTTCGAGCAGTAGGGCTGGTACATCTAGAGGCGGGGCTGGACTGGTCCCCCCAATTCCCCCGACTTATCCCCACGCTGGATGGCCAGATATCTCGACTGAGTTGACGAGATGGCGATACGGGACTTCTTTCCCGATTCCGATAGAGCCTCCTATGCCTGATCATCGATATGTCACTAATCCTGACTCACCACCAGTATGTTCCACTGCTTTCCATCTATCACTCAGATATTTAGACATTCATTTATTCATTGATGATTTGAGCTTGTATCTGCAGCCACCCAGAGAATACATGGAGGGGATGCTCGGATTGGTGGCCTCACTAGAGGGCATGGTATTGCGGAGAGAGGCGCAGTTGTCCATCATGGGTGTCTCAGTACTCTTTAGTTTTCTTGCATTTATCATACTTCTGATGACATGTTGAACTTGAACATCTTACTGCATTGATTGACTACATGTGTAGAGCACATCTGACACACACCACATTCATGTACTGTATCTGCGTGCACCCACTTCACGTAGTTTTCTTGCATCTGCACCTGATATACATACTTTGGCTGATGTATTCAAATTGCACTCTTTCTTTTCAGATGCCTCCGGTATATACCGGGCCACAAGCTGGGCCATCTGGGCCTTCTCGAGGAGCTGGGCCATGTAGGCCTTCTCAAGGAGCTGGGAGAGGGGAGTCGTCTCGCAGACGAGGTGGGTGCAGAGCACATATCATCGAGGAGGAGTCCACCGAGGAGGAAGAGTCCGCGCATCCTCAGTCAGAGACATCCGCCGGCAGAGAAGATGACTCTGAGTCAGGTTCCGAGGGCGGAGGTGATGCCGAGGAGGGTTTCGAGGACAGTCACTCTGATTCAGATAGTGGTGCTGATAGGGATGACGCAGGGGCTGTTCCGCAGAAGAGGATGAAGAGGGCCTCTTTTTCTCGTGCTTGAGAGCACAGACATTCCTGCTTTATTTGCCTTTTTTACTAGTAGTTGTAGCACATTGTACATTATTAGGCAGTTTTATTTTTTGAAAAACTTGTACCCTTGTTGTAAAATGTTATAACAAAGGAAGCATGATGGAA
The DNA here is from genome assembly GCF_055761805.1 of Camellia sinensis. Taxonomy (NCBI): domain Eukaryota; kingdom Viridiplantae; phylum Streptophyta; class Magnoliopsida; order Ericales; family Theaceae; genus Camellia; species Camellia sinensis. Next base: position 171,822,104 of record NC_138962.1, on the reverse strand, counting down.
TGAAACAACTTTTCTTCAAAAAGTGTTACATTTTATGTTCTTGCATCGCATCGCATTATTTTACGCAAAATGAGATTTGAATGAAAATTGAGCATTGAAAATTCGCCAAGTTAGGTAGTGAACCGACACAACAAACTAAACAACTCAACTTACTAAGAACCAACAAAACCTTAGCAAGTTTACAACTGGATAAACAAGACACAACAACGTTGATTAAACAGAGGGTAACAACTCAATTTACACAACTCGTCAACTCGACAAAACTTAACAACTCGATAAACTTGACAACTAGACAAACAAAACAACATCTCGATAAGCAAAACAACAACTTGATAAGTAAGACTAAACAATAACTCGATAAACAAATACATTTCGGACGATCTGGGTGACGGAACGCCTACGAAATAGAGGAAAACTCGTACTTTCAACACCCCCAATGCATGGAAATGCTAGGAACTTACTTCTAGAAACTAGAACAAGACCAAAGTCACCTTTCTCTCTATGGCCGACCACCTAAGGGAGCTGGCCGACCAATTTTTTGCATTGGAGGGAAGAGGGGTGGTCGGCCTACCAGAAAAGGTGGCCGGCTGACCACCTAGCTTGGCTACCACCAGATTCTTGACACGTGTCCCCCGAACAGTGCCTTATCCTCTTTAAAAGTCCTAGCTCTGTGGCTCATTCATTTCACCTCAGTTTTGTACCAAAATGGAGGCGTTTCTCGTCGAAAATCTCGTAGCTTGGATTGTTACTTTAGACGGCTCGAAAAAGTTGAACTTCCGGGGCTTCAGCTTGAATACACTATTTACTTCGCTGCACCTTCCTTTCCTCTATGCTGCGGCAAGGTTTTGGAACCCAGTAACACACGTCTTTAGCTTCGGTGGGCAAGAGATGTGTCCGACCTTCGAAGAGTTTCAAGTTTTGATGGAATCTGAACACCATGAAGAGATTTTGTCCCAGTTTTGCTTCGGTCACGCCCAGGCTTTAGGACAGATGTGTGGGCTCACCATGATGATGCTCGGTCTCTGATCTGCAATGGGGAACTGGATATCCTTGGCTTGATTCATCGCTTTTCTAATGCCGGTAACCGCGGCGACCATCATTGGAAAGGTTTTCGGCAACACGCCCTTTGCTTGTGCATGCTATCTCACTTTTTGCTTGCCCTGGGCATTAGCGGATCTAGCATTCGTCAGATTGAAGTTGCTCAAGGCTTGAAGGAGGGAAAGAGCTGCATTGCCATGACACTGGCCGAGACTCTGATGGGCTTGGATGCTTTCTATAGCCGAGAGACGACCAGATTCGTGGGGAGTCCACTACTGCTGCTGGTAATGTTTCCCACCCTTTCTCACATATATATTGCTCACATCACTCCCCCCTCAGGCTCGGTTTTTCTCACAAAACCCTTTTCTTACTTTTCTCTCATCGTACATCTCTCTATTCTTTATTCTCTCATTTTTTATCCCTCTCCAGGTATGGTTGATGGATAAATTGCAGGTTGTGGACTCTTGCCCAGCCTACTCAGCTCGCGGCTACTTCTTCCGACAACGACTAGTCGATGCCCTTGATGAGGGATGGTGGTTCGACTGGATGTGCAATTTGTCTACGGATCGCATTGCTTGGCGATGTCCTTGGCTCAATCTCCCGGCAATGAGCTATAGCATGTCCCGACAGACCGGGATCCAGTTGATTGGTCTGACTCACTGTGTGTTCTACTTTCCGTTCCGGTTCCAGCGCCAGTTCGGTCATGATCAGACTTGCCCGCCAGAGGGGATGGAGTATCCTGCCACATTCCCGGTTCGAGGAGCACAGCTTGCCCGGTATGCCACAGCATGGAGGACTAGAGAACTCCTGGCCCCCGCTCCCACTTTCAGTTGCACTTTGTCTGATGAGTGCTTGGATTGGCTCAATGAAGAGGCACAGATTGGGCCCAGCTTGGTATCTATGGCTTTGATCAGCTCTGGGAGGGGGCGCAAGAACACCTGACTTGACTATGCCCGAATTTATTGCTTTATTAGTACTTCCAAGTTTTCTTTATGAATGTAATAAAAAGAAACTTCAATTTGTATGCAAGAGCAGGAGAACTTTGTATTGAAATCAATGAAATTGAAGGTTGTGGGTACTGAAAATTTTCTGCTTTGGTCCAAACATGGTCTAAGTTGTAAAAAGATTAATTTTGAACAATGTTAACTTTTATTAAAAATTTTCAAAACCATTTTCGATATGGATCAGAACTGGGCATGCCTGAAATTTGTCACTGAGATGCACAACCCCGGATCCCTACAACTGGAAAGTTGCCCCTAGTCTGAAGAGTACCACGGCACCGCACAGCAACGGAAAGTTGCCCCTAGTCTGGATAGCACTGTACCGGAGATTATGATTGAAGCTCTTGAATGCTGAATAGACAGAGATGACCTAGATGATCAAATGGACAAAGTTGATCGGGGAAACGTTTATGGCTGAACTTCAGGATGAAGTTTCCTACGTATCCCAAAGATGGAAATCAAGCCTTACGTAGTTCAGGCTTAGGTTCACTCGAGTATTTTCACTCTCCTTTTACGCTCTAACTTTTGCCAAGGCCGCCCTTTGCGGGTTTTCAACCTTGCGAGCTCAGTTTTTATATTTTCCAATTTTTCAATGCTCTAACTTTTGCCTAGGTTGCCCTTTCAGGTTTTCGGCCTAGCGAGCCTCTCAGGGGTAATATTTCTTCAACTTGTCCATGTTGATCGGTTGGGAGAACTCTAGGCCATCTAGGTCCATTTGAACCACAGCTCCACCCGACTAGATAGACTTAATGATGTAGGGACCAATCCAATTGGGTCTGAACTTGCGCCTAGGGTCGTGGATGGGAGCTCAGTTGTCCTTGAGCACCAAATCTCCTTTTTTTAGATTCCTGGACTTAACTTTCTTGTTAAAAGCCTAGGCGATTCTGCGCTGATAGCCTTGAACATGGTATAGTGCTTTTAGTCTGCGCTCGTCAAAAAGCATGAGTTCTTCAAATCTGCTCTACTGCCAATCTGTTTCGGCTATCTGACACTCAGCCAGCACTCGCAAAGATGGAACCTCAATTTCAATAGGTAGAACGACCTTCATCCCATAAACTAATGAATACGGAGTCGCCCCAGTAGAAGTTCTAATTGAAGTCTGGTACCCCCACAAAGCAAACGGCAGCTTGTCTGGCCAATCCCGGTAGGTTTCCATGATTTTCTGCAGTATATGTTTGATATTCTTGTTGGCGGCCTCAACCGCTCCATTGGTTTGTGGCCGGTATGTGGATGACTTATGAAAAGCCACGTTATATTTTTCCAACAAGTCAATCACTTCCTTCTTGAAGTGGTAACCATTATCTGAAATGACCTCGTTCGGGACCCCGTAGCGGCAGATGATGTTGTTCCTGATGAACTTTGCAACGTGCGACGCCTTCAACACCGCATAAGACTGGCCTCAACCCACTTCGTGAAATAATCTATCGCGACCAGGATGAACTCATGCCCATTCGACCCTTTTGGAGTAACAGCCCCGATCACGTCGATTCCCCAAACTGAAAATGGCCATGGCGAAGTCATATTGTACAGCTTCGATCGCGGGATGTTCATGCGATTTGCATGAATTTGACACTTGTGGCATCGCCGAACAAAGCCGATACAATCCTCCTCCATGGTGGACCAGTAGTAACCCTGTCTGAGGATCTTCCGCGCTAGCATTACTCCGTTCATATGCGAACCGCATTCCCCTCCATGGATAGTCTCCATCAGGCGCTTCGATTCTTCGGCTTCAACGCACAGCTTGTGCATTCCCAGATGACCTCTCTTATATAATTTACCTCCGCAGATGATGAACTGAACGGCCATTCTTCTTATTGCCCTTTTATCCTTGGCATTCACCCCTGGCGGATATGCTTCCTTCTCCAAGAAATTCCAAACATCGTAATACCAGGGGTTTTCATCTTGAACCTCGTCTATAGCAGCAATCAACTCGTAGGCCGGCACAAATTTTTGGTCAATAATGACTGGACGCATCCGGACTCCGAACGGGATGTCTATCATGGAAGATAGAGTTGCTAAAGAGTCTGCGAACCTATTGTTCTCTCTTAGTAGATGAGCAAAGTTCAGCTTCTCAAACTGAGGAATCAACAAGTCCAAGGTCTGGTGATACATCATCATATTTTCTTCTTTGACTTTCGAGTCTCCTTTTGCTTGACACACAACAAGGTTCGAGTCCCCGATGACATCCAACCGTCTTGCCCCTAGTTCCAGGGCTGCTTCTAGACAGGCAATGCACGCCTCATATTCTGCTTCGTTGTTCGAGACTTTGAATCGCAGTTTGAAGGCTAGAGGGATACGAGAATTGTCGGGCACTATTAGTAACACCCCTATCCCATACCCGTACTGGTTTGACACTCCGTCAAAATACATCGTCCAAAACTCGTCGTCGATATGCAAAATGGCCTCATCTGGGAATAAGTACTAAACTGCTTCACCCCCTTCCACTGGATGATCGGCTAAGAACTCTGCTACTGCTCTCCCCTTGACTGACTTGCGCGTCACATATTTCAGATCGAATTCGGAAAGCAACAGCAACCAACGAGCTAGCCTACCTATAAGCGTTGGTTTCTCGAAAAGATATTTGATGGGATCGAGTTGTGAAACCAACATTACGGAGTGAGCTAACAGGTAGTGTCGCAGCTTCCTGGTAGCCCACACCAAAGCTAAGCAAGCCTTTTCCAATGGTGTGTAGCGAGTCTCATACTCTAGCATCTTCTTGCTCAGGTAGTAGATGGCCCTCTCCACTTTGTCCTCTGATTCCTACGCGAGCATGCAGCCCATTGTAGTCTCAGTTACTGAAAGATACAATATCAACGGTCTCCCTGGCTCCGGCGGTGACAACACGGGTGGGTTCTGTAAATATTCCTTGATCTGTTCAAAAGTAGCTTGGCATCGGCCGTCCCACTGGAATTTCTTTCCTTTCTTCTGGAGGCCAAAAAGTGGTTCACAAGTCAAGGTTAATTTTGAGATAAACCGTCTTATGAATTGCACTTTACCCAGAAAGCCTCGCACCTCCTTTTCAGTCCTTGGTGGTGGCATTTCTAAGATGGCCTTGATTTTGGAAGGGTCGACTTCGATACCTCTTTGTGTAATGAGAAATCCCAGTATTTTCCCTGCTGTAACACCAAACGTACATTTCTGAGGATTCAACCGCAACCGGAATTCTCTGATCCTTTGAAAGAACTTTTGCAAGGCGGTGTAGTGGCCCTCTCTTTCCTTGGACTTGACAATCATGTCGTCCACGTACACCTCAACCTCCTTGTGGATCATGTCATGCAATATTGTGGTCACGGCCCGTTGATATGTAGCTCCAGCATTCTTCAACCCAAACGGCATCACTCTGTAGCAGTATGTCCCCCACGGGGTGGTGAAGGCAGTCTTTTCCCGGTCTTCTGGTGCCATCACTATCTGATTGTAGCCTAAGAAGCCATCCATAAACGAAAGCAAAGCATGCCCCGCTAAGAAGTCCACTAACTCATCAATGTGCGGCAAGGGAAAGTCGTCATTCGGACTAGCTCTGTTCAAATCCCTGAAATCCACATATACTCGGATCCTGCCATCCTTCTTTGGCACCGGAACGATGTTAGCCAACCAAGTTGGGTATTCGGATACCAGCAGGAAACCTGCGTCAATTTGCTTGGTGACTTCTTCCTTAATGTTGAGGGCCCAGTCTGGGCGGATCCTTTTGAGTTTTTGTTTAACGGGTCGGGCCTCGAGGTCAAGAGGGATCCGGTGCTGTACAATCTCAGGATCAATTCCAGGCATGTCTTCGTAGGACCATACGAAAACATCTTTGAAATCTTTTAATAAAGCGACTAAGCGCTCGCGTTCCTCCGAAGACAACGTGGACCCGATCTGGACCAGTCGCGGGTCCTCCTCAGTACCGATGTTCACAATAGTGAGTTCCTCCATTAAGGGTTTAACAAATCTTTCCTGCTCTTGTTCAATTAAGCGTTGCAAAATCGGAGGAATTTTTTCCTCATCGTTTTCATCAAAATTTTGAAAGTCTGAGTTAATGCAATAAATCAAGGGCACAGAAAAGTACTTAGAAACCACAGCCATATCATTCTCATTAAGCACATCCAAATCGTCCGATTCCTCAGTTACAATAGACTCAAAAGAGAAAGAAAAAGACGACCTGGACAAGACTGTGGCATCCGGGTTGTCATCCCCAGGAATACCGGACTCAGACTCAGTCGAGCTGGAACTTGATTCTGACTCATAAAATTCAGTAGAATCAGATTTTGGCTCACTACCTGACCCGGTGCTGCTGGACAAAAATCCCTTTTCATACTACCAAATGAGAGAGGGTGCGATAAATGCGTCTAAAATAGTTGCTGGTAGGCCCGCAGCCGTTCCATTCCCGATCATGCATACCGAGAAGTTATCCCTCAAGCACTTCTGTTCGATCGGAGGATCTGAAAGTAGACATGCCAGCGCTACCCCCATTTCATTTTCAACGTCCTCAGACTGCACTTTCTTACTCTGCTCAGCCTCAGCCAATGGGTCCGTCTGCTCTTCGGCAACGTCATCCCCGAATAACTGCAGATCAAAGAAGATCTCAAACCCCGGCACGCGTTTCCTCTCCGCGTTCAGCCACAGCTCAGGGAAGCCACAAAACAGAAAGTCCTCCCCCTCCCTGACGAAGCGTCCGTTTAGGGTACCCTAAATGGGCCGGTGCATTAAGTCAAAAGGCTTCCCTGCCTTCTTCGCTCTGCCTCTCCCAGCCATCTCCTTACCCTTCCTTATCCAATCCTCTTCGGTGGGCAGATAACCTAAGCCAAAGGTATGTGGGTGGTGTGGCACCTCGGCCAATGCTGCGATGCCCTTTCAGCCGCTCTTTCCCAATCCCATTCCGGGGATGTGTTGAAGCTTGTTCATGAGGTATACTGATTGAGCACTAACATACACCCTCTCATTAACAGCTAAGATGTTCTGCACGACCCGGGCCTCATCTAGGGTAAAACCGGATAAGAACACATCCTCCATACCGTGCTCAATTTCCAAAACTGGCGTAGACACTTCCGGTGGTGGATGGATTGATGAATTCCTGAAGACAATGGCTACTCCCTTTCCGTGGGGGTATTTCACCATTTGATGCAAGGTGGATGACACTGCTTTCACCTGGTGCAGCCACTGCCGCCCCAAGAGCATATTGAAAGTTGCCAGAACTTCTAAGACGTGGAAGTCTATCTCCTGTTGTCCTGGCCCAACCTTGGTCTGAATTGTCACTGTCCCCATGACTTCTCTGCTTGTGTTGTCGTATGGCCGAATCACCTGGGCTGTTGGCACAAAGTCCGCGGTTTTCAAACCGATTGCATAGGCAGTCCTTGCTGGACACACATTGATGGCAGACCCTGTATCGACAAGCACCACAGGTATCCATTTGTTTCTTCACTCCACGGAGATTTAGAGTGGCTTGTTATGGTTCACACCCTCAGGTGGTAGTTCTTTGTCAGAGAAAGTCAACATCGGGGTAGCTCCTCCCGGAAAAACTAAGCCCACCAGCTGTTCGGGCGTGGTGTCTATAGAGAGCTTGGCCTTGTCCATGGCCGATAAGACAGCCTATCTGTGTACTCGTGATGCCATAAGCAGTCCCCAGATGGAGATGTCTGCTTGTATCTTCTTTAACTGCCTCAGTACAGCCTCTTCTTCGATTTGCTTCTCTTTCTGTTTCTCAGCTTCCTTATCCTTCCCAGATGCCTCTGGTTGGTCTAGGTGCGGGGGCTTGAAATACCTCCCGCTTCTCGTCATATGATCGACTTCGTCGATATACCAGGTATCATCTGGCTGATTGCTCCCCCAATCCTCATCCGTGTTGGCAAAACATAAATCATCGTCCTCCCACCTCATTCCGTTGGCAGCCGACAAACACCTGTCCGGCTCCAGTATGATTGTACTCGCAGTACCTTCTGCCCACATGCTCGCAGCCTCTTTTGTCCTTGTGCCCACAGCACTTTCGGTCCCCTCATGGGCTTTAGCTTTCCTGATTCTCTCAGAATCCCAAAACCTTTTTTGTTCCACCTGTGTCGGTGCAGTCTGTTGTTCAGCTTTCCCTGTATTTACAATGCTCAAATCTTGAGAGAAATTTTTAGTACCGGCGCTCTCCGGCAATTCATTCTGATTTCCGGCCCTTCCGGCCACAATTGATATTCTTGCCCCTGTCGGGCCTTGTTCCAACTGAGATTCTTCAATGACGTCTGGTAGGTCATCAAGCCACCCAGTAGCCTCTGCCGATTCCTCATAATTAAACCAAATGACTGCTGCGTCTCTTGGATCTTGGTCGTCGAAAAACTAGAGGTTGGCCAAGTCCTCTTGCACAGCCTTCAAACCATCTGTCCCCTGCTCAAATCCATCCCCTTGGATCACACACAGCACTGCCTTCTCTGGCAATTCAATATTAGGCTCAAACTGGCCTGCTGGCAGAATGTAATCACTCGGATCGTAGGCTTCCCCAGCGACACTCCCAGACTGCTCAAACCCTGATTGAACAATTCCATCCTCCTCTGAAATCTCCTCTGTTCTGTCTTTGCCAGTCACCACCATTGGCTCGGGTTGGGTTTTGGAGATGTCCAACATGCACAAAGAGTCAGTGCAGTCAGGAAGGAGCACCTCCGGCTTAGGTAGGTGGGAAGGAGTGATATAGATGCTAGGATCGTAAGGCACGACCCCAGTCTAGATAAAGTTGACTCTTTTGGGAGGTGGAGCTTGGTTGTGTGTAGGGAGCGGGTTAGTTGTGACGTTGGGTTTTTCTGGAGGCAGGATCACCTGTTTGTCAATGAGATCTTGAATCTCACGACGCAGTCGGAAACATTGGTCAGTGTCATGACCATGTTGTTGGTGATATGCGCAGTATTTGCCCAGGTTGTGAGAGGGGGGGAGTGGGTTTGGTAATGGCCTCGGCTCCATGGGTTTTAGATGCCCTTTCCTGATTAACACCCCTCAAGCCTTGGACAGGGGTATATACAATGGGGTGAAGGTTCTTTGGCCTCTGGGTTGGTATTTGGTGGTCTGTGTATTGCTTCCGGATGCACCGGAGAAAGGTGTGGCTGCCATGGGTCTTGGAAGGGGAGGGGGAATGGTGGTGACCATGCTCACCTCCGAAGCTCTTGCAGCTGCAGCGCCACTTGGGCCTGCATTGTTGTTGCGGTTAAATATTCTTCTGGGCTGCTCTCTATCTTGGTCAATCAGACCCTGTTTCATTGTATCTTCGATTTGTACCCCCATTTCATGTAGATCTGAAAAGGTGGGGAAGGGGAGCACAATCATTTTTTGCATCAGTTTTGGCTGGAGATTGCGCACAATCATCCTGATTTGGTCTTTGTCGGTAGGCCTCAGGGTCATCATTGAAGCCTTCGCCCTCCACCGAGTTACAAAATTCGAGAAGCTCTCCTTAGGCTCCTGCCTTGTTGTTTCGAGATCTCGGGTCGTAATCTCGATTTGGGTATTGTAAGAGTATTGCACGACAAAGGCCTCGGCCATTTCATCCCAACTCCGCTTGACGTCATCCTCTAACTTCGCATACCAGATTGCGGCCACACCCGACAGGGTTCGGCTGAATAGTGAAAGCTTTTATGGTCTGGTGAGGCCCATTGGTCGTAGTATATCTGAGAATAGCCGGAGATGCACCATGGGGTCCCCAGATCCGTCGAAGCGATCAATTTGCGACATTTTAAACCCATCCGGTAGCGTTACAGCCACGTCAGTATATCCGTCTTCGATATCCGGGATAGCCTTTACCCCTTGGGATTTCTTGAACAACTTCTCAAGCTTGCTCAATTTCAGTGCCGTATGGTCTACCTCAAACTCGAAGGTAGAGTCCGATTGATTGACAGGCGTAGGTGCCTTAGATAGCTGGGGCAGAATTGGGGGCGAAGCTGGCCCCGTTGGTATGTCTGTATCTGCCTGGACATTTGGTGCCTCCCCGGGTACCGGGACTCCTGGTGGGGGAGGAACTGGGTGTGAAGCAGATACCCCGCTTTGTTGTTGCAATCTAGCAATTAACTCTGCCTGCTGGGCCATGATATCGGCCTGTTGTTTGGCAAATTCATCTCAGCGAACAGCATCCTGCTGCATGGCTCTCATGGTGTCCTGCATCTGACACATCATTTCCTTAACTCCTGTCGGTCCCGCCATACTGCCCTGATCTGTCTAAACTACTGGCAGGTCTATCTCTATAGCAACAATTGGGATCTCAGTCCGACTGTCCACTGATCGGGTAATCCACTGCTCTGGCAACCTCTGCTCGGATACACTGCGTCTTCTCGACCTCCATCTGATAACCGGGGGTAGGGAATGATACACTGGTTGTCCGTCGACCAGATCCTCAGATCGATTGAGTCGGCGGCCTCTTGTCCAGAGTGCTTGGGGAATATCTGCTTGGTCTGAAGCAATTGTGCTAAACTACCCTAGCAAAAAGATAAATAAAGCAATAATAAGGAAATAAACGAGCAGACAAACGGACAGCATAACAGCGTAAATAAACACAACACACAGTCAAGTATAATTAACACACAATTGGTACACCGTTCCCAAAGACTGATCATTATTCCCAAATCACTATCCTTGAAGCTGAATCTGATACTCGCAGATAACTGATTCCGAAAAATACTGAACTGGTGCCTGCAGGCCTAATACCCAAACTACTGAACTGGCGCCCGCAGGCCTGATCCCCAAACTTGTAAACTGATACATGCATTTGTATAGAGACGCACTCTAAAAGCACATAACAAACAAGTGAGAGCCAAAACACCCCTACGTTGGGGTAGGGTTTCCCTGTCTTATTTTGTCAGGAGTTAGGGTTTCACTACGCACGCAGCGGTTTCAAACAACCTACGATCGGGTAAGCAACCTGTCCTAGTTTGGAATGGTCACTATGGATTCCGAATATGTACTAGGTCGAATGGTCAAAATGGGTGCCCCGGTAAAACCGGGGTTTGTGTTCCCATACTGGCAGAGCCCGTAACCGGTAAGCCTTATGGCCGCAGCCTCTGGCAAACCGCTCAGGAATAGCAGATGGCAAACACAGTGTCCTAGGCGCACCAATGCAAATGCAATGCAAAGAAACACATAAGTGTAGTGAAAACAAGATATCACGAGTTCGAGTCAAGTTCTCTAACTCCCCAGCAGAGTTGCCAGAAACTATAGACGCGCCCTCGGGCCTCACTACAGTTCGGACTCGATTTGTGTCATGGTCCTGTATCTAATCTTGCAGAGTGCAATGCAAGACCGATGACTCATCAAAGAGTCCAAATCCGGCAAATCGTTTTGGAAAATAGATTTTTTTAGAAAGAAGTGCCAAACGTGGACTGCTTTGCCAGATATAGAGTCGCTACCTAAATATTTATTTTGGGAGAATTTAGGAAACCATGACTCGTTGCCTAAGGCCACATGTCCGTCATCACCAAAGTTGCCTCGGCTCGGGAACTTGGGTACGATTGGGGAAGGTCACTTCGTGAGCACCCCCGCTCACCCGATCAAAGATCGGCCACTACTAACTATGATATCTAGTTTTGAAAACATTATGCGTTCTTATTCTGGTTATTAGCCTAGATTTACTATGTGATGCGCATAGCATACAAGTATAGACTGGATCGTCTGAATTAGAACGAAACATCTCATGTTTGTTTTGAAAACGGTTTTCTACTCGCAAGTAGGCTAAAATGTGGATTTGCCACCCTCAGGTGGGCTTAGAAAAACATGATTTTGCCACTATCTAGTGGGCTTTACAACTCACAATTAATGAATTGTTCCAATTCAAATAACCAAACCTTCACCCACAGGCATTCAGGTAGTTATATCATATAAGCACATAGCCTCATGGTAAGCATGTTATCATGGCAGTCACTCACACACATGCAAGGCTGCTAAAGCATAAACACTTACCGAGTACTCCAAGCCAAAACAGAAGCTATGTTAGAAATCCATGCATGATCCTAACTATACAGAAATGCCTAATGCAACACATGCAAAATGCAACTAAGATAGGCTCGGCTATTCTAAAGATGGCATGTGAAATGCTAAAACTAACAAGTATTCAACTCGGAATTTGAAATACAAATGCAGTTAGTATGATGCGCCGAGCCCGGTGCATGCAATTCAGATGAATGAATGCAAACATTCGAGCATAAGTATGCTAATTGAAACATGCCCTAATCTGACCATCATAAGCTGGTAAATAAAAGGGAGAAAGACGTGGGGTTGGAAGGCATACATCACACACACGCACGCTTATTACAACATTGCCCTCGCTCGGAGGGTCCGAATAAATAGTACAGTCCGAAGAAATACAAAATCCTAATTAATTAACAAATTAATCTAGGAAAGCAGGTAAGTTAGCACGCAAATCCATGGACCGCTTCAGCTCTATTCCGAATGATGAATGATGCACGCTTGAGTTGCCTTGCGCGGAAATCCATTGCGATGCCCCGGTTTGCCTTTGTTTGCAATTTTTCTCGGAATATTGTGCAAAGCTCCAGAAGGCCGGTGATTTCTGATTTACTGCAACAGAGAGCAACAAAGGGGCATGGCAAAGTATTTTCACATATGTATGCATGACTACTCTTTAGGAAGTGTAGTCCTCGATCCTCGTGCCACCTATCACACATATCGATGCATGATGGCCGAGAAGTCGAATTGCATGACTCAATATGAAATGAATGCACATGAAAACACAACAAGACCTAAACTCCATCATGGGTAATCCGAAGTGTCGGTGACAGGGAATTGAGACACGTTCTGTCACTCGGAGTACGAAACGTACCTCGTTTTTCGTGCTTGGGCTAACTCCTATCGCAAACACAATGCAAATGAGATGGCATACACAATGCGATTAACATACAATCTAGCATACGCAATGCTATGAAATGGCATACACAATAATCGATGTAACATGGCATACACAATGCTCTAACATGCAACTCAGTATACACAATGCTATAGACCGAAATGGCATACACAATGCACGATGGACTTACACCAACATGAGTGGACCTCAGCCACACTCACATCAATGGCCATGAGATGGAAAAGAGACAACCGAAATGCATGCAAACATGCACGAATGCCAAGGACCGATCCTAAGGCATAAAATGCCACTCTACCAAGGCATGGCAAGGGATGAAAGATGGCATACAAACATGCAATTTTTAGAACTAAAACATGATGCTAAATGATCCCGAAACATGAAAATATGGCACCCTATGCATGAAATAAGCCCCGAAACTCAAAGCTAAGCACATGTATTGAATTATAACTATGCAAAGCAAGCATTATTTGGCCATGAAATACAAAGACAGAGCCAAGGCAGTCCCAAAACATGCACATTTCTTATTTAGAGCATGGCCAAAAGGTGCTAATATGATGGACAAAAATAGCATGCAAATTCGGCTAGCAAGCACGGTTTACATGGCATGTATATGAAGCATATGAGAACTCATCAAACCAGCCAAAAACAGTGAATAAAACATGACAAAAGATGCCCAAATAACCACTGAAATGCAGCCAATACATGAAAATGATGAGCTCCTTTAGAGGGTCATACAAGGGGTTATTAAGCACATATAAGATAGACATGTAACATGGAAAAACCACCTCTGGAAATGAGTTATGACAGCCCTAAGACTCAACAAAAATGCCCTGAAATTAACCTAGGAAGCATGCAAATAAAAGACCCTTTGAAAGGCCTTGAGTGGGATTGTTCTACACATGCATCATAGACATAAAATGTGGGAAAATGGGCTCCAGACAGAGCTAATGCAGACCATAAAACTCACAAAATGAGGCCTGAAACATGACTTCAAGGCATGCAAAATAGAGTCCCTTTGGAAGGCCAACAATGCTAGTAAAGAGAATGAGGGGTGAGAGGATCACCCCTCTATGATTTTGGAGCTCAAAGACACATCAAGGCCACTGAAAATCCATTGGATTTCAGTGGCTAAGAGGCCAAAACAAGGCCAATGCAAATGCTCACATGCATGGCTCAAAACATGGGGAAATGAAGCATGCAAGGAAGAAAATGGCTCCAAACAGAAAAGTGACCTGAATCAAACTTAAAGAGGAGGTCAAAAAAAAACTTTCTTCAGTTTAGGTCGAGGTCCAAAAATTCTCCAAAATAAGTATAATATATTATGTAAAATAAGCCCTAAAAGAGAGATAAAGCATTCAGGGGGGTAGGAGACCTCAAACAGAAAAGTACTCTTAAAAAACATGAAGAGGAGCTCAAAATAAGACTATTTTCAGTTTACACCAAGGCTCAAAAATTCTTACAAATAGTGCTAAGGTATAGAGCAAAATAATGCAAAAATGGGGGAAATGAGGACTTACCCTTGTAGCACAGCAATGCAACCAACCTCGGACCAAGAAAGTGAGCTTTGAACCTCTAAAAATGAGTTCCATGGTGCTGGAATGGATGGTGGAGGTGTTTGGCTTAGAGGTGTAGTGTAAATGGCCAAGAAAATTAGGGTTTGGAGCTTTGGAGAAGAAGGCTATGGAGGGTGGAGTGCATGTGCCTTGGCCAAACTTTCTAACCCTTGAAAAATGAGGTGGGGGGTTGGTTATATAGAGGGAGAGAAGTAAGGCTTCTTGGAGAAGCCAAGAGAGGGGGTCAAAGCTTCTCAAAGAAGCTTAACCAAAATGGGTCAAGCTTCTTGAGGAAGCTAGACCAAAAAGGGTCAAGCTTCCTCAAGAAGCTTGACAAAGAGTCAAGCTTCTCTAAGAAACTAAGCAAGAGCGTCAAAACCAACTTATAAAGGTCAACAAAAGGCTCAAAATCTCGGACAGTAGGTCAAATGCTTCACAGCTAGCACAGTTGTGAAGCACTTGAGAAGAGCAAAAAGCAGAAAGCTAGCCGACCAACTAAGGTGGCCGGCCGGCCACTCCCCATGGTCGGCTGACCAGGGGTCAAAAGGGTCAAGCAAAATTGCTGGTTGGCCTACCCAGAAAGGTGGCCTCCCAGATAAGTAGAACACAGCCCTGGGGTGAAAACCCAGAAAAAGTGACCCAGGAGAGAGAAAAATTAGCTTTTTAGAGGGGTTCAAAAGGGTCAAGAGGAAATACTGGTCGGCCTACCCATATTGGTGGCCTCCCAGATGAGCACAACACAATGATGGTGTGAAAAACCAGAAATTGTGGCTCAAAAGTGGGAAAAACCAACTTTCGGTCAGAAAAATCGACTTTTGGAGAGAGAAAATGAGAAAACTAGTTTTTCAGGGAAAAAGGTGGCCAGCCACCATACTACCCCCTCCCTAATAGTTAAAATAGGGTCCCTACCAAAAATGGACCAAGACGGATGCAAAACAAAGGTTCGGGGGCCAAAACGCGCAGTCCGAGGCCCCGAAAATAGGCTGTTAGGCACCGGAAGTGGCGTATGACCACGAAGGTCATCTCTTGTGCCACAGTGTCCCTCTAAGGGGAGGAAATAAGGTGTGTGCCAAAAACCGGAGTAAACGGAGGTAGTTAAGCAGTCTCGAACCGAGGCACACGGCCGACGGCTCCGAAAACCGGAAACTGGGCTCCAAACAGGAAAAATGGCCTACGACTACGAAACGTAGCCTACGGCCACTGAGAGATGGTCTATGAGACCTCTCCCTCCCTTCGGGAAGAGAGAATAGAGGAAAAAGGACTTGGTTCGCAAACCGAGGTAAAGTACAAAAGAGCCCCGAAGTCCGGAGGCAAGGCTCGCAGCCGAGACTCTGAAACCTCAGAACGAGCACAATATGCAACATCACCGAGCGCTCAACTGGTGACGTCTGAGTCTTAAGGTCAGTCAAAAATGGGGTGTCTATAGTCAACATCTCTCAGAACTGAGCACCTTCGGGTGCATAGCAGTGTTGATCGATCACTATATTGGATAGAGAATCCTCGCCAAGGTGGAGATTTGTTGAAGATTGGCTCAGATTTTCACTGATGGCTGCTAATTGAAGAAAAAATTGAAGAAGCTAGACATTTTCAACCGAGCTACTCATGGTAGGGTGGCTGCCATAAATGTTTGGTGGTTGTCATAAATGTTTGGTGGTTGCCATAAATGTTGTCGGTGGCTTGTTGAAAACTTTGGCCCTCTATTTCATCTATAAATGGTGAGTGAATGGGAGAGGGTCAGTGTGGTGAGTTGAAGAGAGAATACAGAGTAGAGAGAGAATTATAAGAGTGTGTAATTCTTTGTTCCAAATATAGTGAAATCTGCTGCCCGTGGACGTAGGCGATTTGCCGAACCACGTAAATCTTTGTGTGTTCTTGCTTGTGTGCTTGTGTGTGGTTGTTTTATGCTTCCTAGGCACAACATAGCTAGCAAAGCATGACTTGCAGAGAGAAAAGATGTGCACAATTAGATCCAAGGCTCAATCAAATTCAACTGACCTTGCAAAGAAAAATGAGTGACAAAAAACAAAATGGTAGCCGCCAACCAAGAAAGCTCAAATATCATTACAGAGCCTTACTCGATAGTTTTCAATTATATTTTCTGTATGTATTATTGTGTAGACACCCCATTTTTTACCGTCCTCAAGACTTGGATGTCATCGTTTGAACACTCAATGATCATCCATGCTCATGTTCATTTTGAGTTCCCGAAGGTCTCGGCTGCGCGCCTTGCCTTAGGATATCTCAACTTGTCTGTTTTGTGTTTGGTTATGGACCAAGGACTTATGGTTTTGTTTCTGAGGGAAGAGGGTGGCTTGTTTTCCATCCCCTCAACCCACCGGCCAAGGCTTGAAGCCATTGGCCTTGTTTTCTTTCCATTGGCCAAAAGTGTTGGCCGGTCGGCACTTTTGTTGGTCGGTCGGCACTTATGTTAGTCGATCGGCCATATTTTCTGGCCGAGCCCTTTCCATCTACTTTTTATAGATATTTTGTGCCAGCTGTGACAGTTGGTATGCACAATTCTGATCCTCCATACACGTGTATGGAGGGATTTGCCCCAAGACTCGAGCTTGTTCAACAAGCTTGAGAATTGGATTTCTATAAGAAGGGAGTCCCCTCCCTTTCCAGAGGTTCAGCAAAGTAGATATAGAGTTCATATATCCTTTTATCTCTATATATTTGTGTGTGTGTTTGTGACCTAAAGTGTATTTTTGTTCATACTTTTGCACTAGAGCACCTAGTAGAGCACCTTCCTTTGGTTGCTGAGGCACTAGGAAGTTGGTTTCAGAGTTCTTAGGCTGGTTTTGATCCAAGGGGGTGGCTGGAGTTGTGTTTTTCAAGGTGTTCTTCAAGGGTGAGCAACTAACCTTTTGTTTCCCCATTTTGGCTTAAGCTTTTAGACCTATTTGCATATTGTTTTAAGCTTAACTATAAACTGAAAAAAGTTCTGATTTTGTATGCTTTAGATGATTGTTTAAGGTCACCTTTTGGTTGGGGGTTGTCTACCCCCTCTTAGGCCTTGTTTGGCCTTGTTTGGAGCCACCTCTTTTGGCCTTTGTTCTTGCTTTGGTTTGACCTTTCTACCACTGAAATACAGAGGATTTTTAGTGGTGGAAAGGTGGTTTTAGAGTTTTGAATAGGAGAGGGACACCCCTCTCTCCTCGTGTCTCATTTGCTTGCTTTGATGGCTCATGATAGTAACATGTTTGCTTAGCTTGTTTTGGCTCAATTTTAGCAAGTATTTGGTGTTATTTTGTCATGCTATACCTCTGTCTAAGGTTGGTTTAGTGGTCTCTTGCATGCACCATATACTTGCCTTGTAATCCTCTCTATTACCTTAACATGCTTTGTGCTTTAAGCTATGGTTTTAACATGATTTTGACTCTACTCAAAGGAGCTTTTGTTCATATTTCAACATGCTAAAGCTCTGTTTGGTGCTGTTTTGATCATATATGCATTGCTTTGTATAGCTGCCATACATTCTAGCTTGTTAGCTTTGAGGGTCCAAGTCATTAGCATGCACTACTTGGGCCTTTTTCATGATTTGGCATCATCTCATATATTATTTCAGTCCATGTTTCATGCTCATATACTTGCATTTGTCATCCTTTTAAAGCTTTGAAGGGTTGGTGTTTTGTGCCTTAAGGTTGGGTCATTGTGCATGCCTCCATGATTAGGTCTTCGGGATACCATCTTAGTGGGTTTTTTGGCCTATTTTGACATGCCATATCTCTGTTTTTCATTGGCTAAGTCATGCCATGCTCGGTTGTAGTATGTGTAGTGTAACACCCCTTTGTAGCCTTACATGCTTCATGTTTTATGCTCACATTTCTACCATGTTTTGGCCTCATTCCTTGCATGTTTTAGACTCACTTTGGCATGCTTTGGGACTGTTTTAGTTGCCCTTGGCCCTTTAGGGCTTGCCTTGCATAGCCATGGTGTAAGTCCCTTTTCCAATCGTGAGCTTTGAGCCTTTTCGTATGCTATTCTTGCTTTGTTTGAGTGGTTTGGAACCACTCCTTGCACGATTTCAGAGCTTACCTCATTGCCACATTGTCATATTTGTCACTTCTTGCTCATGTTTGAGAGTTGCGCCCTTATGCCTAAGTGATAGGTCAATTGGCATGCATGCTTATTTTGCATTTCATTCCATCATTCCTTAGCATTTTGGCCACTGTTTTTGGTGTGGCTGAGGCCTATCCATCTTCAGTGTAAGTCCATGGATCATGTGGTTTTTGTGTTGTTGCATGCTTATCGCATTGCATGTTGTTGCTTGCTTGTTGTTGGTATTGTTGCGGCATACCTATTACATTGCATGTTTGTATGTCTATGTTGCATTTTGCATGTTTTCAAGTTAGCACTTTGTCACATGCTTGTTTAGGTTGCATTGCAATTGGCATGCTTGTTACCTTAACCTTATGTGCATGCTTGAATTGCATTGCATTTGGCATGCTCATGCTGCATCGCATAGCTTTCTTTGGTTGCATGCATTGCGTTGCGTTTGGTTTGGGGTGTTAAACCAAACACGAGGAACGAGGAACGTTCGTATTTGAAGTGACGAAATGTGCTTCAATCCTCGGTCGCCGATGCTCTTCATTATGCATGATAGAGTTTTAGGCAATCATGTGTTTTTTGTGCATTCATTCCATATTGATTTACACATTTGGCTCCTTTGACCATCACGCATTAAAATGCACAATTGATGGTTTGAGGGTCGAGAACCATACTCCCTTGAATTCATGACATGATAGGAAGGATGGTTGTGCACACATTGCCTTGAAAATGCATTGCCATGCTCTGTTTGTCCTCTGCTGCAGCAAAACAGCATTCTGGAAGAAGATATGGCCGGCCGGCCATATTCAGTGCCGATCGACTAAACATTGTTGGCCGATATCCTCACAAATGGTTGGTGACCAATTCCACATGGCCGGTGTTCCTATACCTTGGCCGGTGACATCTCACAGTGCTTAGGGAGTGGTTCGGAAGCATCCTTGGGACTTGTGCAGTTTTCAGAGGTGCAAAACAGTGCAAACAGAGGCAATAAGTGGCATGGCAACGGGTTTCCGAGCGAGGCGATCCAGCATGCATCATTCAATCATTTCGAGGCAGAGCTGTGGCAGCCTCTTTAGCTTTCATACTTAGTCTATTTTGTAACTTAATTGATTTTCTTAATTAGCTAAGAATTATGTTATAATTAATTAGCTAGGGTAGTTAATTAATTAGTTGATTTGTATTATTTATTCGGACCCTCCGTCGAGAGGGCGAATTTTGTAATAAGTGTGCGTGATTGTGTGAATGTCTTCTAACCCCACGTCTTTCTCCCTTTTACTTACCTGCTTTTAGTGGTTAGTTTTAGGGCATATTTCAATTAGCATCCTTATGCTATGCATGTTTGCATTCATTCATCTATATTGCATGCACCCGGCTCGGTGCATTATACTAACTACATTGTATTTCAATTCCTACTTGAATACGTGTATCAAGTGTTGCATTTCACATGCCATCTTAGATAGTCGAGCCTATTTCCAGTTGCATTTTGCATGTGTTGCATTAGGCATCTTAACATAGCTAGGATCATGCATTGATTACTAACTAGCTATTGTTTTGGCTCGGTGTAATAGGTAAGCTTTTATGCTTTAGCATCTTGCATGAGTGTGAGTGTTAACATGACAGCATGCTTGCCATGAGGCTAACTGCTTAAGTGATATAACTACCTAAATGCCTGTGGGTGAAGGTGTAGACACCCCATTTTTGACCGTCCTCAAGACTTGGACGTCACCGTTTGAACACTCGGTGATTATCCATGTTTGTGTTCGTTTGGAGTTCCCGGAGGCCTCGGCTCGCGCGCCTTGCCTCAGGATCTCCGAACTCGACCGTTTAGTGTCTGGTTTTGCACCAAACACTTGCATCTTGCCTTTGAGAGGCAAGGTAGGGCTTGTAGACCATCCCTACCCACCACCGGCAATGGCTAGAGGCCACCGGTTGGTGTTTGCTGCCACCGGCAACGTAGTTTGCCGGCCGGCACTATTTGTTGCCGGTCAGCACTTTGTTGTGCCGGTCGGCACTATTTTTGGCCAAGATGGCATTTTTGGCTGGCCGATTGCTGTTCATCTGCTTTTGCAGATATTTTTAGACAGCTGTCTTGCTTTGGCTCCCCTCCATACACGTGTATGGAGGGATCTCCCTCTTGTAAAGCTTGTCTTGTAAGCTTTACAAGAGATATAGAGAGGTTCTCTCTTGAGACAAGGAGAGGAGGACTTAGGTTAGAGAGAGATATTTTGGGAGCAAAAAATAGCCATTGTTGAGCTCTTGTTCTAGGGTTTGAGTTAGATACATTTTCTATCTCTCTTTCCCTCTCATTTGTTCACTAGGTGCTTTGTGTCTTACTATTGCACACAAACACCTAGTGTTTCACCTTCCTCTTGGAGCTGAGGTTCTAAAGGGTTTGTTTTGAAATTTTGGTGTTGGATTCAAGCTAAAGGAGGCCTTTGGAACACCATTTGTAAAGGGGTCATCAAGGGTGAGAATCTAGTCCCATTTTCCTGCATTTTTGCATTGATTTTATACCTATCTTAGAGCTGTTTTTGTGTTTATTGTATAACATAAAAAAGTTCTATTTTTAGACCCTCTTTGTTGTTTATTAAGAGTGTTTTGTTGTTTGAGGGTTGTTGACCACCCTTAGGCCTTGAAAGGCCTCATTTTGGACCATTTTGTGCTAGCTCCGGGATTTTGGTGTTGGGGTCTCTTCACCACTGAAATCTTGAGGGATTTCAGTGGTGTAGATGATGCCTTGAAGTCCCAAGAAGGAGAGGGCCACCCCCTCTCCTTGTTGTCCTTGAAAAGGACATATTTTGGCCTCTTAAGGAAGCCTATGCTTGAGTGTGTGTTGAGCATGTTTAGGATGTTTTTCATGCTTATATATCCATAATATAACATGATTTCAAGTTGGTTTTGGTGCTCCATGCATGCTTAGCATAGTTGCCATGTAATGCCTTGTTTATGCCTTAATGTGCCTTAGGTTGTTAGCCTTTGTGGGAGCATGTTTTAGGCTTAGTCTTGTGAAGATTATGTGCTTATTTTGCCATGTTTTAGGTCTGTCCATAAGTGTTTGGGTTGATTTTGGCATGCTTGATATAGCTCCTTTGTATTTGGGCTTGTTAGCCTTGAGAGTGTGCATGTGTAGCATGCCATCTTTGCATTGTTTTGGTGATTTGGGATCATCCTATATGCCATTTCAGTCCCATTTCCATGCTTGTTTGATTGCCTTGCATGCCTCTTTAATGCTTTGGAAGCTTGTGTAGCAATGCTCCATGTTTTAACCATTATGCATGCCTTTGTTTTCGAGCCATTTAGATGCCATCTAAGTGGTCCTTAGGCTTTGTATTAATGCCATAAAACTCTGTTTTGGGTCAATAAGCTCATACCATGTTTAGTCTTGTAAGTGTATTTCAATGCTCCTTGGATTTGCTTTGAACACTTAGACTATTTGTTGCATGTTTAGCTTGATTTGTTGCTTGGTTTGGCACCATGTATTACCATGATTTTCAGAGCTTATTTTGCATGCTTTTAGTCCATGAATGTCTCTTTCATAGTGTGCTTGAATGTTGCTTGCTTTGTGCCTAAGTGTTGGGTCTTAACATGTGTGTGTGCATGTGTGCTTAGCATCCATTTTGGGCATTAATGGCCACTGTTTTAGGCCTTATTAGAGCTGCCTAATTCATGTATAAGACCATCTTAGCATTAGTTTGCATTGTCATACGTATGCTTGCATGCTTGCATAAGTTCATTGCTATGCCATGTCGCATCCTTAGCTTGTATGCCTAGGTTGCATTGCATCTTGCATGCATTCCTTGTCCCTTGACTTAGGTGATAGGGATTGGGAGTTTTGTTTGATTGGTTTGCATACATTTGAAATCAAAGTTGCATACTTGGTTCTTTGGGCCATCATGCATGGAAATGCGTGATTGGTGGTTCGAGAATCGAGGCACATGCCCCTTTGAGTCATTATCATGATAAGGGACATGATTATTGCATACATGCCTTGAATTGTGCTGCCATGCTTTGCCTTGCCCTCTGTTGCTGTGAGTTGCAGGTTCTGCAGGCCTTCTTTGCCGACCGGCAGTGTAAGGTGCCGGCCGGCAATCTTTTCTCTGCCGACAACTCCATTATGTGCCGATGGCCACACACCAGTGCCGGTGGTAATTCCACTCAGCCGGTGGCACTCCCCAGTGTCCAGGGATGCAGTCCTGAGGTTTTGACAGCCTCCAGAGGAGTGAAGGAAAGAAAACAGAGGCAGCCTATGCATGGCGGCACGTTTCCCGAGACGATTTTCCTGTTTTAATTAATTTATTTAATTTGTTAATTAAATTAATTAATTTGTAATATTAATTAGCTTGCGTAGTTAATTAATTTGTAATATTTATTTGGTCCTTCCGAGCGAGGGCAAATCTGTAATAACTGTGCGTGGGTGGTGTGTATGTCTTCCAATCCCCACTTCTTTCTTCCCTTTTACTTACCTGCCTTGATGGTTAGTATTAGGGCACGTTTAAATTAGCATACCTTATGCTACGCATGCGTGCATTCATGCATTTGTATTACATACATTAGGCTCGGTACATCATGCTAACTGCATTTGTACTTCAAATTCTAAACTGAATATGTGATAGTTGTGCATTTCTCACATGCCATGTTTAGGATAGCCGAGCCTATTCTAGCAACACTTTGTATGCGATGCATTAGGCACTTAACATGGACTTGGATCATGCATGTTTGTTAACGAGTTCTTTGTTTTGGCACGGAGTACGATGTAAGTATTTCCGCTTTAGCATATCGCATGAGTGTGAATGTTGCCATGACAGCATGCTTAACACGTGGCTAGACGCTTATGTGTTATAAACTGCTTGGATGCCTGTGGGTGGAGGTTGGATTGTTTGAGTTGGAAAAACTCATTGAAATCCGTGTTTTAGCCTACTTGCGAGTAGCAAATTCCAAAGCATTTTCAAAACAAATGGATATGCAATGTTTCCTTTCCAAATTAGGCAATCTAGTCTATACTTGTTTGCTGTGCGCATAACATAGTAATTCTAGGCTAATAAATGAAATAAGAACACATAAAGTTTTCAAATACGGATATCACGGTTAGTAGAGGCCGGTCTTCGGACCGGGCGAAAGGGGGTGCTCATAGTTGACCTTCCCCGATCGTACCCAAGCTCCCGAGCCGAGACAACTCCGGTAATGACGGACATGTGGCCTTCGGCACCGAGTCAGGGTTTCCTAAATTCTCCCATAAAAAATATTTAGGTGGCGACTCTGTATCTGGCAAAGCAGTCCATGTTTGGCACTACTTTTTCAAAAATCTGTTTCTCAAAACGATTTGCCAGATTTGGACTCTTTGGTTTAGATTAAGAACCGTGACACAAATCGAGTCCGAATTGTAGCATAAGGTCCCCCTCCCCCCCCCCCCCCGCGGGCATGTTACAGTTTCTGGCGACTCTGCTGGGGAGTTTAGAGAGCTTCACTCGAACTCGTGATATCCTGTTTTGATCTCATTTATGTGTTTCTTTGCATTGCATGTGCATTGGTGCGCCTAGGAACACAGTGTTTGCCATCTGCCATTCCTGAACGGTTTACCGGAGGCTTGTCTTGTCAAGGCATGTCCATAAGGCTGATCGGTTATGGGCTCTGACAGCATGGGAACATAAACCCCGGTTTTACCGGGGCACCCTTTTTGACCATTCGACCTAGTGCATATTCGGAATCCATAGTGACCATTCCCAGCTAGGACAGGTTTCTTACCCAATTATAGGTTGTTTGAAACCGCTGCGTGCGTAGTGAAACCCTAGCTCCTGACAAAATAGGACAGGGAAACCCTACCCCAATATAGGGGTGTTTTGGCTCTCCTTACTTGCTATGTGCTTTTAGAGTGTATCTCTACAGGAACGCATATGTCAGTTTGCAAGCTTAAGTATTGGGCCCGAGGGCACCAGAATCAGTATTGTTGAGAATCAGTTATCAGGAATCAGTTATCCGCGGGTATCAGATTCAGTATTTTGGGAATAGAAATCTGGGAACAGTGATCAGCAGTAGGGTACAGTTGTTTGGCTACGCCCGTATCCGATCAGTTTGAGGCTGAAATACTGTTTATTTCTCATTTCAGTTCAGAGAGTCGCAGAGTTGATACAGAATAGCCAGTGTCTCCCCCTTGCTGAGGCAGGATTTATGGCGGCACAAAATTCAGAAGAAGTTGTGGTTATGACGGCTGCATTGGAGCAGGGGACCGCTCCGCAGAGTGAGGCCAGCATCAGTATGTCATACCCGCCCAGGTCGCCCGTTGTGCACCCGGTTTGGGCTCCCCAGTTATATCAGGCTCGTGAGCCCACCACCTTCGAATTGATGGGAATGATAGGGGACCTCCAGAGGACCGTGGCCGATCTAGCTTATGGAATGTCGGCTTCACCGCCAGCGGCGCCGTATGCCGGGAATTTCGTACCACAGGAGCCCCCGCTACTGGGGCGGATTGTGATAGAGCTCAGACCGTATGCCGGCTATAGCCACGACATGCCAGCACCAACCCAGACCGTTGATCAGGCTGAGGCCAGAGGAAAGGATAAGGCAAAGGTAGATGCCGACCCCATTGAGCAACTGCTGTGGGCAGTCGAGGCTCTGAAAGCCAGAGGGATGAACAAGCAACAAACATCTGCAATCGTGATCAAAGCTATGGATGATGCTTTCCCCGCTCCAATCAAAGGCAGTTCAAGCCAGACAGAAAACCGGGATGGGCCCCGTCATGCCCAGACAATTCCTATAGTTCCCAACCCTGCACCGGGAAAGGTTCAAAAAGCCAAGGCAGCGCCAGCCGATCCTTTCGCCAGCGCATCTGGCAAGAATCCTCAAACTGCAAAGTACCTGCCCCGAGGGCGCAGGGTCTTTCACGACCTCCACATGCCTTTGTCTAGGGCATTGCTAATACTGGCGAATAATGGGCATCTTAAGCCTTTGGAGCCCCGGCCACTCCCGAAGAATCTCCCCGCCACTCATGATGCTACCTTGTACTGCGCGTACCATCAACAGTCCGGTCACAGTACCGATGGATGTTCCCGCCTTCGTCATGAAGTGCAGGATTTGATTGATAACAAGGTTATCCTTTCACCCACCCCGGCCAAGTCCGTCACCACCCAGTTGTTGGATTTCGAGGGCTCAGATACTGCGAGTATGTGAAGTGGACCGCCTGCGGGCAACATTTGGTGTATTTTTGAAGCGTCTGGCACGCATTTTTGAGCATCGGTGAAACCGAGTTTTGTAAATCCTGGCTTGGATGTCGAGTCAATCTTTTGTTTTGGGTCTGTCTCTTTGTCTTGAGTCAGTCTTTTTTGCTTAAGGGTCTGTCTGGTTGTATCGAGTCAGTCCCCGTTGTATATAATACCAGGTGATTCTGGGGTTGTTGTCCCGAACGCCATTTTATTATTATCTGTTTTTGTTTTGAGTCTGTTTCTGCCAAGGGGCCAGTTGCACCAACAGAGCCGATTGAAGCAGCTATTGCTATCTCAAACTTCATCCTTGCTTTCAGCATAAGTGCCAGAGAATTTGATTGGGCTGACAATACATCTCGCCTGCTCTCCTGCGCGCCAAACTCATTGCATTAACCTAAGTTTTCCAAAAACAAACTTTTTGAACACTGCGGTGATGAAAACGAAGAGGAAGGAATTCCTCGGGTTTTGCAAAATTTTGATCATTTTGAGAGAAAGAGAGGCGTGCTAAGCCTTTTAATGAATGAAATCATGCTTGTCGGCGTGAGTACTGAGAAGGATCCTGGCCTGATCCAGATTGGTTCCACACTATCTTCGGCGCGAGCGATTTGTCGCTTTCTTAAAAACTTTCAAAAACAAATGTTTTACGCGGCCCTGTGAAGACTTGTGTGGAATCCCTCTTGAGGTCGCGCAGCCTAGGATCTCTCTCAGCCTCAAGATTCAACCTATTTGTTTTCCGACTTTGAACCCGTTCAGAACGTTCAGAAAGTTCAACGGACAAACGCCGTGAAAGGCCCGTGTGGCCAGTTTTGAAGAAGCCCTCGAGCAAGAGGCACCAAAAAAAAAAAAAAAAAAATCAGAAGGAGTAGATCTCGCCGGAAGAAGCTCGTGGAGCAGCCATGACAGATTCTCCGCAAATCAGTGCAACAGCCGTTCTCCTAGACACAGAGGGGCTTTCAGTTCAGGAACCATTTGGCATGGACTTGCTACACTTTTACCCTTTAAGAGGCTCGCTGGGCCGAAAACCCGGAAGGGTGACCCAGGCAAAAGTTAGAGCAAGAGAAAAATACAAAAAGAAAGAAGAAAAATGCAAAGAAAAGAACAAAAAAAAAAAGGAAAGAAAAAAAAATGCAAAAAAGAAAAAAGAAATGAATAAAAGAAGAAATAGAAAATGGAAAGAAGCTCGCAAGGTCGAAAACCCGCATTGGGCGCCTTGGCAAAAATGAGAGCCAAACAAAGTGAAGGTTAAAATACCCGAGTGTACCTTAACCGGAACTACGTAAGGCTTGATTCCCATGTTTGGGATACGTAGGCAACTTCATCACGAAGTCCAGCCCCCAACGCTTTCATAGCATCTCAGTCCATGCAATGGTTTCGATTTCATTCCCAAAGTCCAGTGGCCAACACCCTTCAAGGTGATTGTGTCCATATATGTGTTGTGACCGTCTTCGTCATCGCTGTGTCCAAGAGCTCGCCACCGCCAATGAAGACTGTCTGCGGATTGCTGCGGCACCATCCCAAACAAGGGGCAACTTTCCGTTGCCACAAGCCGTCGTGAGACGCCATTCAAACTAGGGGCAACTTTCCGTTGCCTCCCACCCCCCTTCAAACCAGGGGCAATTTTCCATTGCCTCTGATCCGAGGTTGCGCGTCTCGAAGAGTAAGTTCCATGCTTGCTGAGCATCAGCTGTTTGAAAAATAGTTTTTGAAAATTTTTACTGAGGTTGACTATTTTCTCGAAAACTATTCCATTTTCCAAAACTGGACCGTTGTCTTGGACCCAAAAAAGGAAAACTTTCAGTGCTTGCTGCCTGACTTGCATGCTTTTCAAATCAAAAATCGAACAAGTACGTTAATCCGACTCTCATTTTGATCAAAACTGTTTTAGTAGAAAGCAAAAACAAAAAATGGTTAAAATGATAAACTAGGGGCACAGTTGAGTCAGGCGTTCTGTCTTTCCCCCGTCATCGACGTACTTGCCAGAAGGTCGCTCTGCCCGCCAGAAGAAATAGCTGTGAGCTAACGGCATCGGGCGTGAACCCGCAACTCCCTGTTCATTCATCCGTCACCCCGGGGAGGGATGGAAAATGAGAGAATGAAGAATAGAGAGGTGTAAGTTGAGAGAAAAGTGAGGAAAAGGGTTTCGAGAGAAAATCCGAGCTTGAGAGTTGAGTGATGTGAGAATCACAAATCAGAAAGGGTGGGAAACAATGCCTAGAGAAACTGGCCCCTCGTGATCTGAGGTCCCCCATCTTCATTCACGCGTCTATGTGTCGTGTTTCTTCGATTTGACGCTCTCGTCTTTTGTTTTTAGTCTTTTCTGAGCGTGTCTCGTTGTGTTTAGGTCGTGCACCTATATTTCAGTCCTCCCCGCTGTGTTCAGTTGTAGGCTCGATATCCCGGTTTGAAAAACCCTCATTCGATTTCAAAAATCATTTATGCTTAAGAATATTGTGCCATTCTCTACATTTGAGTGTGTTCCGACTCCAACTGGTTCCACCTTTGAGGTCCGTCCTGTTAGATTGGGCCGTTTGTTCAGAATTTGCCGTGTGCAGAATGAACCGAATGCTGTGTTATGGACTGTATGCAGATTAATCCCTAACAGAGTAAGGGCTGTGTGTCTAAGGATCAGGCAGCGGGTTGCTTGGGTTATTTTGGCTGTTGGCTGTTTAAGTTATCTGATTATTACAGTGCAAGTGTTTAATTTTCAGACAACCAATCAGTTCCATTTACATTGAGGTGTAACATGATGAGATGCAATGCAATACATGAGATATGTAAATGTAACACTTTTTAAGTAAAAAGTCCGTTTCATTTCATTATCTTTTCAAATGTACAAGTTTTGGAAACAAAAATCTGCCTGCGGCAGTACAAGGTAATCTATCTACCAACAAAAAGAAAAGTACAAGAAAGAAGAAGATAGCAAAAATCTGCATCCATGTCGAGCACTCCGGGGGGCCGTCAGTCCGTCCTAGTCCTCTTCCTGGACGAGGGTCCAGGAGCATCATCAGCGTCGTCGTCAGAGCCCGAGCTAGAACCGTCTCCGGTCTCCTCCTCCGATGACTCGGACTCCGCCTCTGCCTCCGCCTCTGACTCCTCGTCATCATCATCGTCCGGGACTAGAGCTCGCGAGCTACTCCCGACATGAGTACGCCCTCCCCTGGTACGGGGAAATATCCTGCCCCCCTCATCTCTCCCCCGGGCAGGGACAGAAGGTCCCGCTGGAGCACCTCCTGCCATGGGAATCTGGAAAGGAGGCTGAAAAAGTACATAAAAGGAAAATGCATCAGTATACTGTGAACAGTTTAAAGGTGCAGAATGCAATGCCGAGTATAGTGTATGAATGTCGTGAGCAGTTTAACAGTGCAGAATGCAGTATATGAGTACAGTGTATGAATGCCGTGAGCAGTTTAACAGTGCAGAATGCAGTATATGAGTACAGTGTGAATGCCGTGAGCAGTCTATCAGTGCAGAATGCAGCGTGTGAGTACAGTGTATGAATGCCGTGGGCAGTTTAACAGTGCAGAATGCAGTGTATGCAGTGTGTCAGATACTGTGAGATCAGTGTATCAGGTGTTGTGCCGTGCGTCAGATTATGTAAAGCAGTGTATGAATGGTTTGAGGCCAGTGTCAGAAGGACATACCGATATGCTGTAGAGGGCTAGGAGATCAAATGTCCGCTGGAGCATCCCCATCATCGAGGCATTCATCGCCAACGACTGACGGGTGTACCCAGAAGAAGCCTGCAAAAGTATCAGATGCATCAATATTCTGTGGAATATCAAATAACTGGAAATGAAATAACTGTACAAAATGCAGTAATACATACTGGAGGTAAGTCGGGGACATCGATGAACTCGTGACCAGTCGGTGGAGGGGCGAAGGGGATCTGATAGGTCGACCCATCCTGCCCCTGGAAAGTCAGTACAGTGGGCAGGGCAGGCCAGCCAGCTCCCCGTCCTCCCTGCACTCCGCCCCTACCATGGACTCGGGCCCTCCTCGCAGCCCCTACTCCAACTCCCGCTCCGGCCCCAGCCGCCGATGCCACAGGCCTGGCCCCCTCTGCTTGACGACCGCTCAAAGGTCGCATCAGGTACGTCCGCACGTACTCCTGATAGTCGCCGGTACCTCTAAAGTCGGTCTCCTCCCAGCCAATGGTGTAGTCGTCCATCTGCTCGCTGGTGAGCCCCTCGGTCTCCCTCATATCTGCGGGGGGGTGAACCGGGACTATCTGCTCAGGTAACCCCAGGGTCTGGTGTAGGAAACGCTCCCCCAGGTACCAAGCCTGACAGACCGGACCCTCAAGCAAGATCCGAAAACGTGAGGTCTCCTCCGCACCAGGGAACCGATCCCGCATCGCCGCCGGCAAGGGAGCCCACGGCCGCCATGTGATCTGAAAGTGACAGACAGTTTGTTATCTACTGTTTTGAAAATATACAGTGAAAAAAAAAACGAAGTTTAAATGAACTGTAAGTAAAACATACCTCGGCAGGGGTAATGGTATCGAAGTATCGGCGGAAGAAGCCGAATGTCTCCCGTGGTCGCCGGGTGCATCTCCCGTCGAAGCGACTCGAAAACGGGACGGCTAGAGGAGTCTCCGCAACTGGCACAGGAGCGAGCCTAGGGAAGTAGGCGTAAACCCACAACTGCAAGATAAATACCAGTGCATTTATCAGTTGAAGCAGAATGCAGAATAAAGCAGAAATGGCAGAGCCGTGTGTTGTGCAGTGTATTGTGTGCAGTGTACAGTGTGAGCAGTGTACAGTCAGTGTAAAGCAGAATGTATGTGTGTGCCGTGTGTACAGTATACAGCAAATGTAAAGCAGACTACAGTGTATGCAGTGTATAGAGTACAGAAAGTACGAGACAGAAATGAAAACGCAGAGAAGAAGTGTACCTCCCAAGCCCGCCAGTAGCCTTTGAGTAGCTGGCCGCTGCCGCGAGAAGCCGAGCTCATGTACCCGTAGAGAGTGGACAGAGCGGCGCCGCCCCAGTCATAGTGCAAAATGTCCCGGACGTCCACCAGTGCGCTGAGAAGACAGAGAGGCACGGTGTTCGCCCGGTCGGCGAAGATGGTAGTCCCGAACAGGAACATGAGGAAGCCGCGAGCATACCTCTCCTCGTCCTCCGGGGTCATCTGCGCCTCCTCCTCCAACACGGGCTGGACTCGAAATTGGACCTCGAACCAGCAGTATCGGACGAAACCTGGGCGAGCTAGGGGTGGCGCCTCCCCCAGTAGATGGACCTGAGCTGCGGTCCACTCATCCATGTCTGTGTCAAAAGGGATCGGATCCCCCCTACCCCGATGCCTGTGAGCATCGAGAAGTCATGAGGGGTCATCGTCATATCCCCTGCAGCAGAGAAATGAAAAGAATCGGTGGTGTCCCACCACCTCTCCTCCAGAGCGGCGAGGAGAGGTCTGCATATGGACAATCTGGAGAGCCCTCGGCAGAAGGTGCCGAAGCCCGCCCGGTCCACGATGCGTCGGACTGCGTCGGGGAGCTCATCATACCACTCCCGTGCACTAGTATTCCCATACCCGCGAATGGTATGGGAGCCCTCCTGTAAACAGAAAATAACGGTGGCAAGACAACATTCAAAATGCAGTTTTGAAAGGACAGATATAGCATGTATGCAGGTTTGTCAGATTTAAACAAATACCGGGTGCCAGTGTGCTTACAGTGAAATACGTGTGATGTGTCAGCGTGTTTGGGTGTTTCAGAACAGATATAGCATGCATGCAGGTTTGACAGATTCAGACAAATACTGGGTGCCAGTGTGTATGTAGTGAAAAACAGTGAGTGCAGTGTGTTTGAGTGATTCAGGGCTAGTGCAGTGTGTGTGCATGTGTCAGTCTCAAACAGATATCAGTTGTATGTATGTTTACAGTCAACTACGGTCTACGGTATATCAGATTCAAGCAGTTAAAGAGTACAACTAACTATAACAGTTTTGTATCCTACATTGCGAAAAGTAAAGCAGAAGAAAGAGAGTTACCTCGGAAGTGCCGAATGAAAGGTGGGAGGTAGGCTCGCGCAGTAGTAGCTCAGGTGCCACGTGCCTCTCGAAGCTCCGGAACTGACGCAGGCCGTCGGGGGGCAGAATATGGATCGCCGGTCGGTAGGTCGCCGGGTCCAACGGGCGCTCGCTCAGTGGTAGGAGCTCGACCCCGGGATCCATCTCGTGGTCCGGGGGAGTCCCGCCACATGGAATATCGTCCGCCATATCGAAAATGATGAGAAAATGGCCCAGAAAAGGAAAACCGGGTCGGCATACGAAGAGTCAACCAAAAAGTCAACTCCCGAGAGGGTCGGAAATGGCCGGGAAGGCCGGAATGTGAAAAGGCACGGAAATGAAGAGGAAAGTGAGGGGAACAAACCCCGAAAAGGCGAGAACGCCAAACGAGGCACCGAAACGAAAATGTGATCGGTGGAAAATGTCTGAAACGCGAAGAGAATCGCGAATCCGATGACGAAACGAGCGTAGAACGCGAAGAAACGGGCGAAAAACGAGAGAGAAACACTCTAGAGAGAGAGAGCAAGGGATTTCGGCGGTAGGAAAGTGAGGAATAGGGTTTTGAAACCCTATTTTATAACACCCAAGGTGAAAAGTCAAAACTGCCCCGCATCAGCAACTGTTTGCCGGTCGGCAATGTTTTGTGCCGGCCGGCACTTTTTTGTGCCGATAGAATTGTTTTTATGCCGGTGGCCTCCCCTTTCGGCCGGTGGGGTTCCCACAGCCTTGTTTAGGCCATTTGAGTTGTTTTTGGTCTTCATAGCTCAAGAAAGTGCAAGAAAGTGCATCTCCGACGCTCAACTGGCCTCCGTTCTGACCGCAAGCCGTGTCTCTAGTGCGTGGCACTCGAATTCGTGCAAGGTGTATCCTTTTTGTATCCTTTTAA
Source organism: Camellia sinensis (assembly GCF_055761805.1). NCBI lineage: Eukaryota > Viridiplantae > Streptophyta > Magnoliopsida > Ericales > Theaceae > Camellia > Camellia sinensis. Next base: position 171,789,561 of record NC_138962.1, on the reverse strand, counting down.
ATTCAAAAGTTGCCCCATGTGAGTTGCACAAGTTCATCACACTACTTCGGTGCATTACATCGCGCTGTCATGCGCCACACATTTGCATTGTTATGCACATGTTACATGCATTGCAACACGCACCCCTTTGCATTGTCGTGCACATTTCTCGTGCATCATCATTGCATTTCCATTCCATGCATTGTCATGCATTCTGGAATACGTGCGTTGTTGCGCATATAAGCCCATTTACATTCCGTGTGGCATGCGTGTCACACTTATTGCCGCACTGTTTTGTGCATTGTATTTCACTCGCGCTGTTCTGCGCATTGCACTGTTTTGTGCATTTCAAATTGTCGCACTGTTTTGTGCATTGTATTTCACTCGCGCTGTTCTGCGCATTGCACTGTTTTGTGCATTTCAAATTGTCGCACTGTTTTGTGCATTGTATTTCAATCGCGTTGTTTTGCGCATCGCACTGTTTTGTGCATTGTATTTCAATCGCGCTGTTTTACGCATCGCACTGTTTTGTGCACCACACTTACATTTTGCTCATGGTCTGGCGAGACCTTAAACACGTACGGTCTAGGAGACCTTAAATCCTTGGGAGGTGCGAAACCTCCGGTGCATTGATGTGCACTTTTTTTTTTTGGCAAATAAGTCCATTTGCATCAACTTACATTCCATACGGCATGCGTGCCTCATTCTTGCTTTGTCATGCATATTGCTAACAATATTGTACCTGTTAAGTTTGTTTTCTTTTCAGGAACGGTATCGTATGTACGGTTCATTTGAGGCTGGAGCGACCAGACGAACCGGACAGGTATTTAGCGGTCTGGCGAGACCTTAAACACGCACGGTCTAGGAGACCTTAAATCCTCTAAAGGTGCAATTCCTTTGGTGTTTGTCGTGCCCGAACGACTTTCGGTGGTCTGGTAAAGCCACCTGCCTGTGTTTGCGATAAGTTCCTAGAAGACCAACTGGGATGGTGGAAACTAGAGTTCGAACGGCTTATGCCTAGAACGCAAAGGTTCGGGAGTTCCGAGACTAAAGTCTGGTTTAAATACCCAGAGGTTTACCCTTGGCTTGAAATCTGTATGGAAGCCCCATAGGTTGAGGCGGCATGTCTACGCCTCAGTTCTGGATACTGAACCAACCTAGTATATCACCCTGTTGGTAAGATAGGGAAAGTTGCAATCATAGTCATTGCATCATAGTGCATTGTCATGCATTTCCATCGTAGCTTGCATGCATCCATTGCATTTTCCCCAGTAGGTCGCATTGCACTGCATTGTCATGCATATTTGTAAATATCCACTCCATTGCATATTTGTAGATATTGCATTGTAGATTGCATGCATCCATTACATCGCCTTCCACCTATGTCTTGCGCCTTTCCAGGTTGAGCTTGGTTTGGTATGTGTCCTTACTTTTCATGTTAAAACACAGTTCTGCATGTGTATCGCGCCGATTCCACGCTGATATGTTGGTTGAGGGTTGCGGCACCTTTTCTGTGTTACATATGGCTCGTACGTGTACATGCCTTTCCTAGGCAAAATTTGGTTTGGCTTGCGTGCCATATCCATTGTATCCATATCCACTCCATTGCATATTTGTAGATATTGCATTGTAGTTTGCATGCATTCGCTGCATCACCTTCCGCCTATGGCTTGCGCCTTTCCAGGTTGAGCTTGGTCCGGTATGTACCCTTACTGTTCATGTTAAAACACAGTTCTGCATGTGTATCGCGCCGATTCCACACTGATATGTTGGTTGAGGGTTGCGGCACCTTTTCTGTGTTACACATGGCTTGTATGCGTACATACCTTTCCTAGGCAAGATTTGGTTTGGCTTGCGTGCCATATCCATCGCCATCTTCCTAGCATATCCATATATATTACATTGTAGTGTAATTTTTGCATCCGGCATTAGGATTGTAGTCCTTTCTCCAGCGAGTCGTTTCCCCACTTATGTCAATTCCACCCAATACTTGTTCTTGCGTCTGTCTACAATGCTCATAGTTCAGTTGACCGTTCTATGGTAGACAGACTTATTATCTCCATCAATCTATTTGACATAGGTGTGGTTTCGAACCGCTCGTGATTGGATCGCGATTCAAATTCTTTGCATGTAGCTTGCATTGTTTCAATTACATTGCATCTTCATTTGCATTGTTTATACATTGTTTTGTATATATTGCATTTCGTTTTGCATCCACATTTGCATTGTCATGCATGTTGCTAACCATATTGTACCTGTTAAGTTTGTTTTCTTTGCAGGCACGATATTGTATGTACGGTTCATTTGAGGCTGGTGCAACCAGACGAGCCGCACAGGTATTGTATCTCCCGAGTGAGACATATTGAGAATTCCATAATTCTCTTACATCCTTTCTGCATTGTAGTGTAGTTTGGTGTATGCTAGCTTAAAACTGTCGCATGTTTGCTTCATTACAGCTTTCCATTGCATGATCATAAGTTATGTCCGGCTCTGTGCATTGTCTTGCATTCCGCCCCTGCCTTCGGGCGCATATCTTGTTTATCTTGCATGTTTGTCTAAGTCTTCGGCCTTGCCAAAAATGGGTCGTCTCTGGGCTTTGACATTCACTCCCGTCATTGTTATGACTTTCGAGTTCTGTCAAAGAGGGGCAACTGTAGACACCCCATTTTTGACCGTCCTCAAGACTTGGACGTCACCGTTTGAACACTCGGTGATTATCCATGTTTGTGTTCGTTTGGAGTTCCCGGAGGCCTCGGCTCGCGCGCCTTGCCTCAGGATCTCCGAACTCGACCGTTTAGTGTCTGGTTTTGCACCAAACACTTGCATCTTGCCTTTGAGAGGCAAGGTAGGGCTTGTAGACCATCCCTACCCACCACCGGCAATGGCTAGAGGCCACCGGTTGGTGTTTGCTGCCACCGGCAACGTAGTTTGCCGGCCGGCACTATTTGTTGCCAGTCAGCACTTTGTTGTGCCGGTCGGCACTATTTTTGGCCAAGATGGCATTTTTGGCCGGCCGATTGCTGTTCATCTGCTTTTGCAGATATTTTTAGACAGCTGTCTTGCTTTGGCTCCCCTCCATACACGTGTATGGAGGGATCTCCCTCTTGTAAAGCTTGTCTTGTAAGCTTTACAAGAGATATAGAGAGGTTCTCTCTTGAGACAAGGAGAGGAGGACTTAGGTTAGAGAGAGATATTTTGGGAGCAAAAAATAGCCATTGTTGAGCTCTTGTTCTAGGGTTTGAGTTAGATACATTTTCTATCTCTCTTTCCCTCTCATTTGTTCACTAGGTGCTTTGTGTCTTACTATTGCACACAAACACCTAGTGTTTCACCTTCCTCTTGGAGCTGAGGTTCTAAAGGGTTTGTTTTGAAATTTTGGTGTTGGATTCAAGCTAAAGGAGGCCTTTGGAACACCATTTGTAAAGGGGTCATCAAGGGTGAGAATCTAGTCCCATTTTCCCCCATTTTTGCATTGATTTTATACCTATCTTAGAGCTGTTTTTGTGCTTATTGTATAACATAAAAAAGTTCTGTTTTTAGACCCTCTTTGTTGTTTATTAAGAGTGTTTTGTTGTTTGAGGGTTGTTGACCACCCTTAGGCCTTGAAAGGCCTCATTTTGGACCATTTTGTGCTAGCTCCGGGATTTTGGTGTTGGGGTCTCTTCACCACTGAAATCTTGAGGGATTTCAGTGGTGAAGATGATGCCTTGAAGTCCCAAGAAGGAGAGGGCCACCCCCTCTCCTTGTTGTCCTTGAAAAGGACATATTTTGGCCTCTTAAGGAAGCCTATGCTTGAGTGTGTGTTGAGCATGTTTAGGATGTTTTTCATGCTTATATATCCATAATATAACATGATTTCAAGTTGGTTTTGGTGCTCCATGCATGCTTAGCATAGTTGCCATGTAATGCCTTGTTTATGCCTTAATGTGCCTTAGGTTGTTAGCCTTTGTGGGAGCATGTTTTAGGCTTAGTCTTGTGAAGATTATGTGCTTATTTTGCCATGTTTTAGGTCTGTCCATAAGTGTTTGGGTTGATTTTGGCATGCTTGATATAGCTCCTTTGTATTTGGGCTTGTTAGCCTTGAGAGTGTGCATGTGTAGCATGCCATCTTTGCATTGTTTTGGTGATTTGGGATCATCCTATATGCCATTTCAGTCCCATTTCCATGCTTGTTTGATTGCCTTGCATGCCTCTTTAATGCTTTGGAAGCTTGTGTAGCAATGCTCCATGTTTTAACCATTATGCATGCCTTTGTTTTCGAGCCATTTAGATGCCATCTAAGTGGTCCTTAGGCTTTGTATTAATGCCATAAAACTCTGTTTTGGGTCAATAAGCTCATACCATGTTTAGTCTTGTAAGTGTATTTCAATGCTCCTTGGATTTTCTTTGAACACTTAGACTATTTGTTGCATGTTTAGCTTGATTTGTTGCTTGGTTTGGCACCATGTATTACCATGATTTTCAGAGCTTATGTTGCATGCTTTTAGTCCATGAATGTCTCTTTCATAGTGTGCTTGAATGTTGCTTGCTTTGTGCCTAAGTGTTGGGTCTTGACATGTGTGTGTGCATGTGTGCTTAGCATCCATTTTGGGCATTAATGGCCACTGTTTTAGGCCTTATTAGAGCTGCCTAATTCATGTATAAGACCATCTTAGCATTAGTTTGCATTGTCATACGTATGCTTGCATGCTTGCATAAGTTCATTGCTATGCCATGTCGCATCCTTAGCTTGTATGCCTAGGTTGCATTGCATCTTGCATGCATTCCTTGTCCCTTGACTTAGGTGATAGGGATTGGGAGTTTTGTTTGATTGGTTTGCATACATTTGAAATCAAAGTTGCATACTTGGTTCTTTGGGCCATCATGCATGGAAATGCGTGATTGGTGGTTCGAGAATCGAGGCACATGCCCCTTTGAGTCATTATCATGATAAGGGACATGATTATTGCATACATGCCTTGAATTGTGCTGCCATGCTTTGCCTTGCCCTCTGTTGCTGTGAGTTGCAGGTTCTGCAGGCCTTCTTTGCCGACCGGCAGTGTAAGGTGCCGGCCGGCAATCTTTTCTCTGCCGACAACTCCATTATGTGCCGATGGCCACACACCAGTGCCGGTGGTAATTCCACTCAGCCGGTGGCACTCCCCAGTGTCCAGGGATGCAGTCCTGAGGTTTTGACAGCCTCCAGAGGAGTGAAGGAAAGAAAACAGAGGCAGCCTATGCATGGCGGCACGTTTCCCGAGACGATTTTCCTGTTTTAATTAATTTATTTAATTTGTTAATTAAATTAATTAATTTGTAATATTAATTAGCTTGCGTAGTTAATTAATTTGTAATATTTATTTGGTCCTTCCGAGCGAGGGCAAATCTGTAATAACTGTGCGTGGGTGGTGTGTATGTCTTCCAATCCCCACTTCTTTCTTCCCTTTTACTTACCTGCCTTGATGGTTAGTATTAGGGCACGTTTAAATTAGCATACCTTATGCTACGCATGCGTGCATTCATGCATTTGTATTACATACATTAGGCTCGGTACATCATGCTAACTGCATTTGTACTTCAAATTCTAAACTGAATATGTGATAGTTGTGCATTTCTCACATGCCATGTTTAGGATAGCCGAGCCTATTCTAGCAACACTTTGTATGCGATGCATTAGGCACTTAACATGGACTTGGATCATGCATGTTTGTTAACGAGTTCTTTGTTTTGGCACGGAGTACGATGTAAGTATTTCCGCTTTAGCATATCGCATGAGTGTGAATGTTGCCATGACAGCATGCTTAACACGTGGCTAGACGCTTATGTGTTATAAACTGCTTGGATGCCTGTGGGTGGAGGTTGGATTGTTTGAGTTGGAAAAACTCATTGAAATCCGTGTTTTAGCCTACTTGCGAGTAGCAAATTCCAAAGCATTTTCAAAACAAATGGATATGCAATGTTTCCTTTCCAAATTAGGCAATCTAGTCTATACTTGTTTGCTATGCGCATAACATAGTAATTCTAGGCTAATAAATGGAATAAGAACACATAAAGTTTTCAAATACGGATATCACGGTTAGTAGAGGCCGGTCTTCGGACCGGGTGAAAGGGGGTGCTCATAGCTGACCTTCCCCGATCGTACCCAAGCTCCCGAGCCGAGACAACTCCGGTAATGACGGACATGTGGCCTTCGGCACCGAGTCAGGGTTTCCTAAATTCTCCCATAAAAAATATTTAGGTGGCGACTCTTTATCTGGCAAAGCAGTCCATGTTTGGCACTACTTTTTCAAAAATCTGTTTCTCAAAACGATTTGCCAGATTTGGACTCTTTGGTTCAGATTAAGAACCGTGACACAAATCGAGTCCGAACTGTAGCATAAGGTCCCCCCCCCCCCCCCCCCCGCGGGCATGTTACAGAAGGATAGATTACTTGAATTGGAACAATTCATCGAAATGCCCACTTGAGGGTGGCAAAATCATGTTTTTCTAAGCCCACTTGAGGCAGGCAAACCCACGTCTTAGCTTACTTGCAAGTAGCACCTTCAAACCATTTTCAAACAAACATGAGATGTTTTTGTTCCAACTTAGGCGATCTAGTCTATACTTGTGTGTTGTGCACATCACATAATAATTATAGGCTAATAACCGGAATAAGAACACATGTGTTTTCAAAAATGAAATATCATGCTTAGTAAAGGCCGATCTTCAATCGGGCGAGCGGGGGTGCTCATTGCATGACCTTCCCGTCTCGTGCCCAAGTTCCCGAGCCGAGACAACTTTGGTGATGACGGACACGTGGCCTTAGGCATGAGTCAGGGTTTCCTAAATTCCCCAAAATGAAATATTTAGGTGGCGACTCTGAATCTGGAAAAGCAGTCCATGTTTGGCACTTCTTTACAAAAATCTGTTTTCCAAAACGATTTGCCAGATTTGAACTCTTTGGTGATTTATCAATCTCACATTGCACATTGTGAGATCAAATTAAGAACCGTGACATTTGAGTCCGAACTGTAGCACAGCATAAAGCCCCTCGGGGTGCGTCTATAGTTTCTGGCGACTCTGCTGGGGACTTAGAGAACTTGACCCGAACTCATGATATCTTGTTTTGATTACACGTATGTGTTTCTTTGCATTGCATATGCATTGGTGCGCCTAGGACATCGTGTTTGTCGTATGCTATTCCTGAACAGTTTGCCGGAGGCATGCTTTGAGAAGCGTACCATAAGGCTGACCGGTTGCGGGCTCTGCCACGACGGGAACACAAACCTCGATTTTCACCGAGGCACCCTTTTCTGACCATTCGACGTAGTGCATATCGGAAACCATAGTGACTATTCCAAGCTAGGACAGGTTGTTTACTCGATTGTAGGTTGTTTGAAAACTGCTGTGTGCATAGTGAAATCCTAGCTCCTGACAATAGGACAGGAAAACCCTACCCCAACATAGGGGTGTTTTGGCTCTCACTTGCTTGTTATGTGCTTTTAGAGTTACCCTCTACAGGTATGCACGTATCAGTCTGTTCAAGAAATCCCAAGGTGTGAAGTCCATTCCAGATATTGAGGACGGATACACCAACTCGGCCGTGGCGCTGCCGGACCAATTTAAAATGCCGCACATAGACCGTTTCGACGGGTCTGGAGATCCTATGGTTCATTTGTGGCTGTTCTCGGACATACTAAGGATGATGGGCCTCTCTAGATTGCAAAAACTTTCTCTGTTTGGCCGGACCCTGTCAGGTGTAGCAGCTATTTGGTATGCAAAACTGGAAGACTCTGTTAAGAGGAGCTAGGATGAGATGGCTGAGGCCTTTGTGGCTCAATACTTCTATAATACTCAGATCGAGGTCACAATTCGTGATCTTGAGACAACTAGATAAGAGCCGAAGGAGAGCTTCTCCGATTTTGTGACCCAGTGGAGGGCCAAGGCCTCGATGATGAGCATCAGGCCTGTTGACAAATATCAGATTCGGATGGTTGTGAACAACCTCCAGCCTAAGCTTATACAGAAGATGATCGTTCTCCCCCTCCCCACCTTTGCAGATTTACATGAGACAGGGGTGCAAATCGAGGACGCTATGAAGCAAGGTCTCATTGATCATGAGAGAGAACAGCCCCGGAGGGCATTCAACCGCAGTACGAATGCAGGCACAAGCAGTGCAGCAGCTGCCAGAGCTTCAGATGTGAGTATGGCTACCACCACCACCACCCTAAGAACCATTTTAGCTACACCATTCATCGGTGCGTCTGAAAGTAGCACACAAACAACCAAGTTTCCACCCAGAGGCCAAAGAACCTTTACCCCACTATACATGCCTTTGTCCAAGGCTCTGGGAGTTTTGATCAGGAAAGGGCACTTGAAGCCCCTAGAGCCGTGGCCATTGCCAGAAAAACTTCCCCCCTCCTACAACCCAGCTAAATACTGCACGTTTCACCAACAATATGGTCATGGCATCGACCAGTGCTATAGATTGCGTCACGAGATTCAGGATCTCGTTGACAATAGGGTGATCGTGCCTCCGGAGAAACCGAACCACACAACCAACCCTCTCCCACCACATAACCAAGCTCCACCTCCCAAACGCATCAATTTGATCCAAACAGGAGTTATGTCATATGACCCTAGTATATATATCACCCCTTCTCACCTACCCAAGCTGGAGGTGTTCATTCCTGACAACACTGACTTGTGAGTGTTGGACATCTCCCAAACCCAACCTGAAACGGTGGTGGTAGCTATCGAAGATAGAAGTGGGTCGACTGCGGAGGCAAATGACAATGCAAATACAGAGCCTGAGAGGTCTGCAAGCTTCATGTACAACCCGAACGGTTACATTACATCAGCAGGCCAGGCTAGGCCGAATGTGGAATTGCTAGTGGAGGCAGAGATTTGTGTAGTGCGGGAGGATGGACTTAATCAGCGGCTGGATGACCTGGTAGAACTAGAAGAGGACATTGCTAACCTTCAGTTTTTCAACGAGCAAGATCCGGGAGACATGAAAGTCAACTGGTTTGATTTGAATGGGGCAGCGGAGTCTACTGGGTGGTTTGACGACCAGCCGGATGTTATTGAACAACCTCAGCTAGAATAAGGTCCATCAGGGACGGGGACATCAACTGTGGCCGGAAGGGTCGGGAATCTGGATGCATCGGTAGAGAGCGCCGGTGCCAAGAATTTCGCTCGGGATCTGCGCAATTTGAATATAGGAGATGTTGAACAACAAGCTGCGCTGAAGCAGTCTGAGCGAGAAAGGATCGAGGATTCTGAGAGGGCCAGAAAGGCTAAGGCCCCTGTAGGGACAAAATGTGTTGTGTGCACAGGAACAGAGCGTGCTGCGGGCACAGGAACGGAAGGTGTTGTGGGCACAGGAATAGTTGTAACGGAGTCGGACAAGTGTCTGTCGGCTGCCGACGGCATGTGGTGGGAAGATGATGATCTATGTCTTGCCTACACCGATGAAGACTGGGTGAGTAACTAGCTGGATGGTACCTGGTACATTGGCAAAGTTGATCACATGACTAGGAGCGGGCGGTATTTCAAGCCCCCGCACTTAGATCAACCAGAAGCGTCCGGAAAGGACAAGGAGGCAGACAAGCAGAAGGAAAAATTGCTCAAAGAGGAGGCTGTGCTAAAACAGCTGAAGAAGATACAGGCAGACATCTCCATCTGGGGACTGCTTATGGCTTCAAGAGTACATATACAAGTTGTCCTTTCTGCTATGGACAAAGCCAAACTTTCAATAGATACCACACCTGAGCAGCTGGTAGGATTGGTTTTTCCTGGAGAAGCTTCCCCGACGTTGACCTTTTCTGACAAGGAACTGCCGCCTGAGGGCGCAAACCATAACAAACCGCTCTACATCTCTGTGGAGTGTAGAGACAAGTGGGTACCGGTAGTTCTTGTCGACACAGGATCCACCATTAACGTGTGCCCGTCGAGGACGGCATATGCAATCAGGTTGAAGCCTGCGGACTTTGTGCCAACTGCCCAGGTGATAAGGGCTTATGACAATACTAGCAGAGAAGTGATGGGGACTGTGCAGATTCAGACCAAGGTTGGTCCAGGACATCACAAGATTGACTTTCATGTCTTGGACGTTCCCGCGACCTTTAAACTACTCTTAGGGCGGTCGTGGCTGTACTAGGTAAAAGCAGTTTCTTCTACCCTGCATCAGATGTTGAAATACCCTCACGGGAAGGGCGTAGCTATAGCTTTTGGGAATTCGTCAATCCATCCGCCGCCAGAGGTGTCTACACCGGTTTTGGAAATCGAGCATGGCACGGAGGATGTGTTCCTATCGGGATTCAACCTAGCCGAGGCCCGGGTTGTTCAAAATATCTTGGCTGTTGATGAGGGGTTATATGTCAGCACACAGTCATTGTACCTTATGAACAGGCTCCAGCATATCCCTGGGATGGGATTAGGAAAGAGTAACCGGAAAGGCATGCCTACCAAGGAGGACTGGGTGAGGAAAGGCAAAGAAATGGCTGGAAGGGCCAGAGCTAAGCAGGCGAGGAAGCATTTTGAGTTGATGCACCGACCTATTCAGGGTACCCTGAAGAGAGGCTTTGTCTGGGAGAGGGAGGACTTTCCATTCCGCGGCTTCCCAGAGCCGTGGCTGAATGCTGAGAAGAGACACCTGCTGGGTTTTGAGATCTTCTTCGACTTACAGTTGTCTAGGGATGATATTGCCGAGGAGCAGACAGACCCATCAGCTGAGGTTGAGCAGTGTAAGGAAGTGGATTCCGAGAGCACCGAGATTGAAATGGGGGTAGCACTGGCTAGTCTACTTTCAGATCCTCCAATCATACATGAGTACTTGGGGGATGATCTCTCAGTGCCTAAGATTGGGAATTAAACAGCTGCAAGCCCATCTGCAAACATTTTGGATGCATCCATCGCACCCTCCCTCGTCTGGCAGTACGAGGAGGGATTCTTATCGAGCAGCACCGAGTTAGGTAGTGAGCCGGAATCTGATTCTACTAAGTCTGTAGGGTCGAAATCAGGTTCCAGCTCATCTGAGTCTGAGTCCGGTATTCCTGGGGGTGACAACCCGGATGCCACAATCCTGTCTAGGTCGTCTTTTTCTTTTTCCTTTGAGTCTATTGTAACAAAGGAATCAGGCGACGTGGAAGTGACTAATGAGAATGGAATGGCTGTGGCCTTTGAGTATTTTTCTATGCATTTAATTTATTGCATTAATTCAGACTTTCAAAACTTCGATGAAAACGACGGGGAAGAAATTCCTCTGGTTTTGAAATATTTGCTAGATTAGGAGCAGGAGAGGTTTGTAAAACCGCTGGTTGATGAAATCACCCAAATTAATGTTCGTGCTGAGAAGGACCCGCGGCTGGTCCAGATCGGGTCCATGTTGTCTTCGGAGGAGTGCGTGCGCTTAGTAACTTTATTAAAAGATTTTAAAGATGTTTTCGCATGGTCCTACGAAGACATGCCTGGAATCGATCCTGAGATTGTACAGCACCGGATCCCTCTTGACCCCGTGGCCCGACCTATTAAGCAGAAGCTCAGAAGGATCCGCCCAGACTGGGCTATGAAGATCAAAGAAGAGGTCACCAACCAAATCGATGCAGGGTTCCTGCAGTATCTGAATACCCAACCTGGTTAGCCAACATAGTTCCGGTGCCGAAGAAGGACGGTAGGATTCGGGTATGTGTGGATTTTAGGGATTTGAATAAAGCCAGTCCGAAAGACGACTTTCCTCTGCCGCATATTGACGAATTAGTGGACTTCACTGCTGGGCACGCATTGCTTTCGTTCATGGATGGCTTTTCAGGCTACAATCAGATTGTGATGGCACCCGAAGACCGGGAGAATACTACTTTTACCACCCTGTGGGGGACCTACTGTTACAGAGTGATGCCGTTTAGGCTGAAGAATGCTGGAGCTACGTATCAATGGGCTGCGACCATAATATTGAACGACATGATCCACAAAGAGGTTAAGGTGTACGTGGACGACATGATTGTCAAGTCCAAAGAAAGAAAGGGCCACTACATCGCCTTGGAAAAGTTCTTCCAAAGGATCAGAGAATTTCGGTTGCGACTGAATCCTCAGAAATGTACGTTTGGTGTTACAGCAGGGAAAATGTTGGGGTTCTTGATTACACAGAGAGGTATCGAAGTCGACCCTTCCAAAATCAAGGCCATCTTAGAAATGCCACCACCAAGGACTGAAAAGGAGGTGCGGGGCTTTCTGGGTAAAATGCAATTCACGGTTTATTACAAAATTAACCTTGACTTGTGAACCACTCTTTGGTCTCCTGAAGAAAGGAACGAAGTTCCAATGGGACGGCCGATGCCAAGCTACTTTTGAACAGATCAAGCAATATTTACAGAACCCACCCGTGTTGTCACCGCCCGAGCCAGAAAAACCGTTGATTTTGTACCTTTCAGTGACTGAAACTACAATGGGCTGCATGCTTGCACAGGAGTCTGAGGACAAGGTGGAGAGAGCTCTCTACTACCTGAGCAAGAAGATGCTGGATTATGAGACCCGTTACACTCCGCTGGAAAAGGCTTGTTTAGCCTTGGTATGGGCTACCAGGAAGCTACGGCACTACCTGTTAGCTCACTCTGTAATGTTAGTTTCAAGATTAGATCCCATCAAATATCTATTCGAGAAACCGGCACTTACAGGTAGGCTAGCTCGTTGGTTGCTTTTGCTTTCCGAATTTGATCTGAAGTATGTGACGTGCAAGTCAGTGAAGGGGAGAGCGGTAACGGAGTTCCTAGCCGATCACCTAGTTGAAGGGGATGAAGCAGTTGAGTACCCATTCCCAGACGAGGCCATTCTGCATGTCGAAGAAGAATTTTGGACCACGTACTTTGACGGGGTGTCAAACCAATACGGGCATGGGATAAGGATGTTGCTGATAGCACCCGATAATTCTCGTATTCCTCTAGCATTCAAACTCCGGTTCAAAGTCTCAAACAATGAGGCAGAGTATGAAGCGTGTATTGCTGGACAAGAAGCAGCTCTGGAATTAGGGGCAAAACGGTTGGACATCATCGAGGACTCGAACCTTGTTGTATCTCAAGCAAAAGGAGATTGGAAAGTCAAAGAAGAAAAGATGAGAATATACCACCAGACCTTGGACTTGCTGATTCCTCGGTTTGAGAAGCTAAACTTCGCTCATCTACTAAGAGAGAACAACAGGTTCGCAGATTCACTACAACTCTATCCTCTATGATAGACATCCCTTTTGGAGTCCGAATGTGTCCGATCATCATCGAACAAAAATTTGCCCCGGCCTATGAGTCGATTGCCGCCATAGATGAGGTACAAGATGAGAACCCCTGGTATTACGATGTCTGAAACTTCTTGGAAAAGGAGGTGTATCCACCAGAGGCAAATGCCAAGGATAAAAGGATAATTCGAAGAATGGCTGCTCAGTTCATCGTCTGCGGAGGGAAGCTAGACAAGAAAGGTCATCTCGAGATGCATAAGTTATGTGTTGATGCCGAAGAGTCCAAGCGCCTAATGGCGGCCATCCATGAAGGAGAGTGCGGAGCGCACATGAACGAGGTGATGCTAGCTCGAAAAATCCTTAGACAGGGTTACTACTGGTCCACTATGGAGGAGGATTGTATTGGCTTTGTCCAGCGATGCCACAAATGTCAGATCCATGCAAACCGCATGAACATTCCACCGTCGAAGCTATACAACATGACTTTGCCATTACCATTTTTAGTCTGGGGGATTGATGTGATCGGGGCTGTCACTTCGAAGGGGTCCAATGGGCATGAGTTCATTCTGGTCGGGATAGATTATTTCACAAAGTGGGTTGAGGCCCAATCTTATGTGGTGTTGAAAGCGTCGCACGTTGCAAAGTTCATCAGGAATAGCATCATCTGTCGCTACGGGGTCCCGAACGAGATCATTTCGGATAATGGTTCCCACTTCAAAAAGGAAGTGATCGACTTGTTGGAAAAATACAATGTGGCTTTTCACAAGTCATCTACATATTGGCCGCAGACCAACAGAGCAGTTGAGGCCGCCGCCAACAAGAATATCAAGCGTATTTTACAGAAGATGGTAGAAACCTACCGGGACTGGCCAGATAAGCTGTCATTTGCTCTGTGGGGCTACCGAACATCAATTCGAACTTCTACTGGGGTGACTCTATATTCCTTGGTCTATGGGATGGAGGCCGTTCTACCTATCGAAATTGAAGTTTCATCACTACGAGTACTGGCCGAGTGTCAAATAGCTGAGGCAAATTGGCAGCAGAGCAGGTTTGAGGAACTCATGCTCTTCAATGAGAGAAGGCTGAAAGCACTGTACCATGTTCAAGGTTATCAACGACGAATTGCCAGGGCTTTCAACAAGAAGGTTAAGTCCAGGAATTTGAAAGAAAGAGCTTTGTTGCTCAAAGACAACCGAGCTCCTATCCACGACCCTAGCGGCAAGTTTAGACCTAATTGGACTGGTCCTTACATCATCAAGTCTATCTGGTCGGGTGGAGCTATCGTTCTAATGGACCTAGATGGCCTAGAGTTCTCCCAACCGATCAACATGGACAATTTGAAGAAATATTTTCCCTGAGAGGCTCGCTAGGCCAAAAACCCGAAAGGGCGACCTAGGCAAAAGTTAAAGCATAGAAAATTTGAAATTATAAAAACTGAGCTCGCAAGATTGAAAACCCGCAAAGGGCGGCCTTGGCAAAAGTTAAGGCGTAAAAGGTGAGGGTCAATACACGAGTGAACCGGAGCTGAACTACGTAAGGCTTGATTCCCATGTTTGGGATACGTAGGCAACTTCATCCTGAAGTCCAGCCATAAACACTTCCTCGATCAACTTTGTCCATTTGATTATCTCGGTCATCTTTGTCTATTCAGCATTCAAGAGTTCGATTGTGATCTCCGGTGTGGTGCTATTCAGACTAGGGACAACTTTCCAGTTGCTGAGATCCGGGATTGTGCATCTCAGTGACAGATCTCAGGCGTGTCCAGTTCTGATCCATATCGAAAATGGTTTTGAAAAGTTCTAATAAAAGTTAATTTTGCTCAAATTAATCTTTTTACAACTTAGACCATTTTTTGACCAAACGAAAAATTTTCAGTACCCACAACCTTCAATTTTATTGATTTCAATACAGAGTCCTCCTGCTCTTGAATACAAAATTGAAGTTGCTTTTCATTACATTCATAAAGAAAAATTGAAAGTTCTGATTAAAAGAAAATAAATCTGGGGCATAGTCAGGTGTTCCTGGGTCCCCTCCCAGAGCCGGTCGAAGCCTCTGATGCCAAGCTAGGCCCGATCTATGCCTCTTCATTGAGCCAATCCAAGCACTCATCAGAGAGGGTGCAATTGAAAGTGGGAGCGGGGGCCAGAAGATCCCTCGTCCTCCATGCTGCAGCATACCGAGCTAGTTGCGCACCTCGGACCGGAAACGTAGCAGGGTACTCTATCCCCTCCTCCGGGCAAATCTGATCATGTCCGAACTGGCACCAGAACCGGAACAAAAAATAGAAGACACAGTGTGTCATGCCAATCAACTGAATCCCGGGCTGACGGGTCATGCTGTAACTCATTGCCTGTCGGTTAAGCCAAGGGTAGCACCAAGCAATGTGGTCCGCGGACAAATTGCACATCCAGCTGTACCGCCATCCTTCATCTGGAGCATCAACTAAACGTCATCGGGAGAAATAGCTGCGAGCTGAATATGCCAGACACGAGTCCACAACTCTCAACTTGTCCATCAACCACACCTGGGAAGGGATTGAAAAATGAGAGAATAAAGAATAGAGAGATGTACGTTGAGAGAAAAAGTGAGAAGAAGGTTTGGAGAGAGAAATTGAGCCTGAGGGTCGAGTGATGTGAGATACATATGTGAGATGGGGTAGGAAACATTACCTGCAATAGTAGTGGACTCCCTGCAACCATAGCCATCTCCCGGCAATGAAAAGCGTCTAAGCCCATCAATGTCTCGGCCAATGTCATGGCGATGCAGCTTTTGCCCCCTTTCAAGCCCTCGGCGACCTCAATCAAATGAGTGCTAAACCCACCAGAGCTTGGGACAAGTAAGAAATGGGACAACATGCACAAGCAAAGCGCATGTCGTCGATAACCCTGCCAATGATGGTCGTCGTGGTCACCAGCATCAGAAAACCGACAAACCAAGCTCGGTGTGTCCAACTCTCCATCATGAATCAATGACCGAGCATCATGCACAATAAGGCCGCACATCCGTCCTAAGGCTTGGACGTGGCCGAACCGGAGCTAAGGCAAGATTTCTTCAGTACGCTCGGTTTCCATTAAAGCTTGGAAATCCTCGTAAGTAGGACACATCTCTTGACCGCAAAAGCTTAAAGACATGTGTTACCGGGTTCCAAAATCTTTCCGCGGCATGAAGGAACAGAAAACGCAGCGGGGTGTGACCCAACGTGAATAGTGCATTTAGGCCGAAGCCCCGAACATTCAACCTTTCCGAGCCATCTAAGTTGGCAATCCAAGTTGTGAGATTTTGGGCAAGAAACTCTTCCATTTGGTGCAAATCAGTGTTGAAATGAGGAAAACTACGAAGCTGAGACTTTTGTAGAGGATAAGGTGTTGAGTGGAAGACAGGTGTCAACATTCTTGAGGTGCTTGCCATTTTTGGCCGATCGAATAGAAATAGTGCCGACCAACCATCATTTTTGGCCGATCGGCTAAAAATGTTGGCCGATGGCCATTTCTTGTGGCTGGTGACCTTTCCCTTTGGCCGATGGCCTTCCTTCTTGCTCCCTAAGCTGTTTATGTATTGAACATGCTGAAAATTCGTGATTTCCAATGCCTTCTGATGATGATTTTGCAAAGTCACGCCTGCATTGTTTCGATTTGTTTATCGAGTTGTTGTATATTTGCTTATCGAGTTGTATTTCACATTCCTTAAGTCTTTGCTTTGCTTATCGAGTTGTATTTACACTTGGTTAGCTTATCTAGTTCTTTGTTTTGATTATCGAGTTGTTTTTGTCGTTAGTCGGTCCACTACCTAGTTATTACAATGCAAATGCTTAATTTTCAAACAAAAGTTCATTCTCATTTACATTGTTATGTAATGCGGTGCGATGCGATGCATAGAATTTACAAATGCAACACTTTTTGAGCAAAATAGCTGTTTCATTTCTATCATGTCTTTTGCAAAAAGTACATAATTTTGAGGAAAGTAAAACCTGCCTGAGGCAATACAATGTGCTCAAACTACCAGTAAAAAGAAAAGTAAAGCAAAAAAGAGGAGAAAAACAACAAAATGTCTGAACAGAGAAAAGAAAAGAAAAAGAAGCAGAATGTCTGGATCAATATCGATGGCCTCAAGTGCGGGAGTCGGTCCTGGTCCTCTTCTTGGATGAGGGTCCAGGGTCACCACCGCCATCTCCATAGTCAGAATCTGAGCTGTCTCCGGCCTCATCGTGGGACGCTGCCGCCTCCTCATCAGAATCATCTGGGGAGGGCTCTCGCGAACTGCTCTCAACATGAGCGTGCCTATGTCTGCCCCGGCTATGGAATGTCAACCCCCGCCTGGCTCCCCCTCCTTCTCAAGCAGGAACAGATAGCCCAGCTGGAGCACCTCCCGTGGCCGGAATCTGGAATGGGGCCTGAAAAGGAGAAATGGCAAATGCATCAGCTATGCAATGCAAAACGGGGTATGAATACCAAATACAGTGTATGAATGTTGTGAGCAGTATATCAGTACAGAATGCAGTGTATGAGTATAGTGTATGAATGTCGTGAGCAATATTGTGAGCAGTGTGTGGGGTACAGTGTATCAGTGCCGTGAGTGTTATGTATCAAGTGCCATGTTGATAGTGTGATGCATCAGATTATGTATGAAACAGATTATGCAGAGTTTGAGACTGCGGTTGAAAGAACTTACCGGGATGCCATAGATGGTCAACCGATCGATGCTCCACTGCAACATCCCCATCATAGAGGCAGTCAGCTCTAGAGACTGGCGAGTGTACTCGACAGAAGCCTGCAAAAGGGTTAAGAGCATCAGTATTCTGCGGAATATCAAGAGAAAGGAAATGAAATGGCTATACAGAATGCAAAGTGTGGTAGTACAAACCGGGGTCGAACCATAGACTCCGACAAGCTCATGATCAGCCGGAGGAGGAGCAATGGGTATCTGGTAAGTCTCCCCACCCTGTCCTTGGCATGTCATCGTTGTAGGAAGCTCTGGCCATCCAGCTCCCTGCCCTCTCCGGGACCCACTCTTACCTCGGGCCAGAGGTGCCCTCGGCGCCCCTGCTCCTGCTGCTGGCGTCGCTGGCCTCTCTCTCTCGACTCGGCGAGCACCGGTCAGAAGCCGCATGAGATAAGCCTGAATGTACTCGGTGTAATCGCCCTCGTCTCCAAAGCACTCATAGCTCCAGCCAATCGTGTAGTCTCTCATCTCCTCTAAGGTGTACCTCTCAGTCTGCCTCGTGTGGGTAAGAGGAGGTGCTAGAACTGTCTGCTCGGGCACGCCCAAGGTCTGTCGCAGGAAGCGCTCCCCAAAGTACCAAGCACAGCAAACCGGTCCCTCTAACAAGACCCTGAACCGGGCAGTCTCTCGAGCACCGGCATACCGCTCCCGAACTGCGTCGGGCAACGGGGCCCAAGGCTGCCAAGTGATCTGCAAATCATACACAGTTTGTTATCTACTATTATTGAGAGTACAATATAAAGCGAAGCTTAAATAAACTGTAATATTTGACATACCTCGGTTGTGGTGATGGTGTCAAAGTAGCGGCGGAAGAACATGAAGGACTCTCGTGGCCTCCGCTCACACCTCACATTGAAGCGGTGGGAAAACGGAACCATGGGGGGCATCTCCTCATCCGGCACTGGAGCAAGCCTAAGAAAGTAGGCATACACCCACAACTGTAGAGTGTAACAAAGAAGATATGAGTATGCTTATTAGGTAAAGCAGTATACAGTGTGCAGAGTGTGCAGTGTGTGCATTGTACAGTCAGTGTAAAGCAGATTGCGTGCGCAGTGTGTGTGATCTACAGATAATGAAAAACATAATTAAAAAGACAGAAAAGGAAACATGTACCTCCTAGGCTCGCCAGTAACCTCCAAGCAACTGCCCGCTACGGCGGGAGGATGAGCTCATATATCCGTAAAGGGTGGCCAAGCCCGCGCCACCCCAGTCATAGCCGCGGATCCGCGTCACGTCCACAAGTGTGCTCAGTAGGTAAAAGGTGACAGTGTTCGTCCAGTCGGCGAAGAGCGTGGTCCCCAGCTGGAACATGATGAAGCCACGAGCATACTGCTCCTCCTTCTCCCGAGTAGTAGGCGCCTGGATCCGGAAGTGATCCTCGAACCATGAGTACCTCACAAACCCTGACCGGGCAAGAGGTGGCTGAGTGCCGAGCAAGCATAGCTGAGCGGCGTCCCACTCATCCATATCTGTATCAAAGGGGATCAGATCACCCCCTACTCTAATGCCTGTGAGCATGGAGAAGTCAAAGGGAGTCATCGTCATATCCCCGGTGGGAGAAAAGAGGAAGGAGTCGGTGGTGTCCCACCACCTCTCCACCAAAGCAGCAAGAAGGGGCCTGCTCGCAGTGAGGCGCGAGAGTCCCATGCAGAAGGTCCCAAAGCCGGCCTTGTCGACAATATGGTGAACCGCATCGGGTAGCTCCATATA
The DNA here is from genome assembly GCF_055761805.1 of Camellia sinensis. Classification (NCBI taxonomy): domain Eukaryota; kingdom Viridiplantae; phylum Streptophyta; class Magnoliopsida; order Ericales; family Theaceae; genus Camellia; species Camellia sinensis. The sequence continues at coordinate 171,769,970 of NC_138962.1, read as the reverse complement.
CCATCCTCGAGCGATGACATTCCCATACCCCCGGAAGGCATGGGAATCTCCCTGTGTTCAAAGACAAACAGATGCGAAGCAGTGTCAGATGTACAATGTTTGAATGCCTTCAGAATTGGAAAATGCAGTGTCTGTGCATGTGTTCAGATTTAAACAAATATTGGGTATAGGTGTGCTCGCAGTGAACTACAGCATGTGATGTATCAATGTGTCTGAGTTAAAGCAGTTAAAGAACAAAATCAACTATCGCAATTATATGTTCTACATTGTAGAAAATGAAACAGAGGAAGAATATACCTCAGCGGCGCCATAAGACAGAGGTGACTCTGGCTCGCGCAACAAAATCTCCAGTGGCGCGCCTCGCACATAGCTCCTGAAGTGGCGGATGCCGTTGGGAGGCAACACGTGTATTGCCGGCCTGTAAGTCGTCGGATCAAAAGGCCGGATGTGAAGAGGTAGGAGCTCGACCTCAGGGTCCACATCCATCTCCGGGGGAGTCCCACCATGTGGAATGTCATCTGCCATCTCAAAAGGAGTGTGAAAATGGCTGAGAATGTGAAAAAATGGGCAAGAATACGAAAGGTCAACCCAAAAGTCAACCCCGAGAGGATGAAAAATTGGAGAAAAGGTCAGAGTGTGGAAAAGGCACGAAAACCAAGTAAACTCGGGGGGAAATAAAACCCCAAGTCATTAGCATGCACTACTTGGGCCTTTTTCATGATTTGGCATCATCTCATATATTATTTCAGTCCATGTTTCATGCTCATATACTTGAATTTGTTATCCTTTCAAAACTTTGAAGGGTTTGTGTTTTGTGCCTTAAGGTTGTGTCATTGTGCATGCCTCTATGATTAGGTCTTCGGGATACCATCTAAGTAGGTTTTTGGGCCTATTTTGACATGCCATATCTCTGTTTTTCATTGGCTAAGTCATGCCATGCTCAGTGTTAGTAGGTGTAGTGTAACACCCCTTTGTAGCCTTACATGATTCATGTTTTGTGCTCACCTTTCTACCATGTTTTGGTCTCATTCCTTGCATGTTTTAAACTCACTTTGGCATGCTTTGGGATTGTTTTGGTTGCCCTTGGCCCTTTGGGGCTTGCCTTGCATAGCCATGGTGTAAGTCCCTTTGCCAATCTTGAGCTTTGAGCCTCTTCGTATGCTATTCTTGCTTTGTTTAAGTGGTTTGGCACCACTCCTTGCATGATTTCAGAGCTTACCTCATTGCCACATTGTCATGTTTGTCACTTCTTGCTCATGTTTGAGAGTTGCGCCCTTATGCCTAAGTGATAGGTCAATTGGCATGCATGCTTATTTTGCTTTTCATTCCATCATTCCTTAGCATTTTGGCCATTGTTTTTGGTGTGGCTGAGGCCTATCCATCTTCAGTGTAAGTCCATGGATCATGCGGTTTGTGTGTTGTTGCATGCTTATCGCATTGCATGTTGTTGCATGCTTGTTGTTGGTATTGTTGCGGCATACCTATTATATTGCATGTTTGTATGTCTAAGTTGCATTTTGCATGTTTGCTAGTTAGCACTTTGTCACATGCTTGTCTACGTTGCCTTGCATTTGGCATGCTCATGCTGCATCGCATAGCTTTCTTTGGTTGCATGCATTGCATTGTGTTTGGTTTGGGGTGTTAAACCAAACACGAGGAACGAGGAACGTTCGTACTTGAAGTGACGAAACGTGCTTCAATCCTCGGTCGCCGATGCTCTTGATTATGCATGATAGAGTTTTAGGCAATCATGTGTTTTTTGTGCATTCATTCCATATTGATTTGCACATTTGGCTCCTTTTACCATTACGCATTGAAATGCACAATTGATGGTTCGAGGGTCGAGAACCATACTCCCTTGAATTCATGACATGATAGGAAGGATGGTTGTGCACACATTGCCTTGAAAATGCATTGCCATGCTCTGTTTGTCCTCTGCTACAGCAAAACAGCATTCTACAGGAAGATATGGCCGACCGGCCATATTCAGTGCCGATCGACTAAACATTGTTGGCCGATATCCTCACAAATGGTCAGTGACCAATTCCACATGGCCAGTGTTCCTATATCTTTACCAGTGACATCTCACAGTGCTCAAGGAGTGGTTTGGAAGCATCCTTGGGACTTGTGCAGTTTTCAGAGGTGCAAAACAATGCAAACAGAGGCAACAAATGGCATGGCAATAGGTTTCCGAGCGAGGCGATCGAGCATGCATCATTCAATCATTCCGAGGCAGAGCTGTGGCAACCTCTTTCGCTTTCATACTTAGTCTATTTTGTAACTTTATTGATTTATTTAATTAGTTAAGAGTTAAGTAATAATTAATTAGCTAGGCTAATTAATTAATTAGTTGATTTGTATTATTTATTCGGACCCTCCGTCGAGAGGACGAATTTTGTAATAAGTGTGCGTGAGTGTGTGAATGTGTTCCAACCCCACGTCTTTCTCCCTTTTACTTACCTGCTTTTAGTGGTTAGTTTTAGGGCATATTTCAATTAGCATCCTTATGCTATGCATGTTTGCATTCATTCATCTATATTATATGCACCGGGCTCGGCGTATCATACTAACTACATTGTATTTCAATTCCTACTTGAATACGTGTATCAAGTGTTGCATTTCACATACCATCTTAGATAGCCGAGCCTATTTCCAGTTGCATTTTGCATGTGTTGCATTAGGCATCTTAACATACCTAGGATTATGCATTGATTACTAACTAGCTATTGTTTTGGCTCGGTGTAATAGGTAAGCTTTTATGCTTTAGCATCTTGCATGAGTGTGAGTGTTAACATGACAGCATGCTTGCCATGAGGCTAACTGCTTAAGTGATATAACTGCCTGAATGCCTGTGGGTGAAGGATAGATTACTTGAATTGGAACAATTCATCGAAATACGCGTTTTAAGCCCACTTGAGGGTGGCAAACCCACGTCTTAGCCTACTTGCGAGTAGCACCGTCAAACCATTTTCAAACAAACATGAGATGTTTTTGTTCCAACTTAGGCGATCTAGTCTATACTTGTGTGTTGTGCGCATCACATAATAATTATAGGCTAATAACCGGAATAAGAACACATGTGTTTTCAAAAATGAAATATCATGCTTAGTAAAGACCGATCTTCAATCGGGCGAGCGGGGGTGCTCATTGCATGACCTTCCCGTCTCGTGCCCAAGTTCCCGAGCCGAGACAACTTTGGTGATGACGGACACGTGGCCTTAGGCACGAGTCAGGGTTTACTAAATTCCCCAAAATGAAATATTTAGGTGGCAACTCTGCATCTGGCAAAGCAGTCCATGTTTGGCACTTCTTTACAAAAATCTATTTTCCAAAACGATTTGCCAGATTTGGACTCTTTGGTGATTTATCAATCTCACATTGCACATTGTGAGATCAAATTAAGAACCGTGACATTTGAGTCCGAACTGTAGCACAGCATAAAGCCCCTCGGGGCACGTCTACAGTTTCTGGCGACTCTGCTGGGGACTTAGAGAGCTTGACCCGAACTCATGATATCTTGTTTTGATTACACTTATGTGTTTTTTTGCATTGCATGTGCATTGGTGTGCCTAGGACATCGTGTTTGTCGTATGCTATTCCTGAACGGTTTGCCGAAGGCATGCTTTGAGAAGCGTGCCATAAGGTTGACCTGTTGCGGGATCTGCCACGATGGGAACACAAACCTCGATTTTCACCGAGGCACCCTTTTCTGACCATTGGACCTAGTGCATATCGGAAACCATAGTGACTATTCCAAGCTAGGACAGGTTGCTTACCCGATTGTAGGTTGTTTGAAAACCGTTGTGTGCATAGTGAAACCCTAGCTCCTGACAATAGGACAGGGAAACCCTACCCCAACATAGGGGTGTTTTGGCTCTCACTTGCTTGTTATGTACTTTTAGAGTTGGCCTCTACAGGTATGCACATATCAGTCTGCAAGTTTGGGTATCATGCCTGCGGGCATCAGCATCAGTACTTTGAGAATCAGTATATCTGCGAGTATCAGATTCAGATTTAGGGATAGTGATTTGGGAACAGTGATCAGTGGTTGAGAACAGTCCATTCAGCTTATGTTTGCCAACTGTGTGTTGTCTTTATTTAAGCTGTTATGCTGTCCGTTTTCCTGTTCATTATTTCCTTATTATTGCTTTATTTATCTTTTTGCAAGGTAGTTTAGCACCATTGATTCCGACCAGGAAGATATCTCCCAAACACTCTGGGTTAGAGGTCATAGACTTAATCGATCTAGGGATCTGACAGACGGACAAGCAGTGTTCCTTTCTTTACCCCTGGTTACCAGACAGAGGTCAAGAGGACGAAGTGCATCGGTACAGCGGTCGTCAGATCAGTGGTCAACCCCATCAGTGGACAGTCAGGCTGAGGTCTTAGTTTCTACTGTAGGGACAGATATACCGGTTGTGCAGATAGATCAGCGCGATATGGCAAGTATAGAGGAGATGATGCGTCAACTTTAGGAAAGTATGAGGACCATATAGCAGGACTCTGCCCGTCAAGCAGAATTTGCCAAACAACAGGCCGAGGTCATGGCCCAATAGGCAGAGTTAATTGCCCGGTTACAACAACAAACTGGAGCATATGCTTCACACCAAGTTCCTTCCCCACCAAGAGTTCTAATACCCGGGGGGACACCAAATGTCCAGGAAGATACGGACGTTTCGACAGGGCCGACTCCACCCCCAATCCTACCCCAGCTATCCAAAACACCTACCAACCTACCGGATTCTCCCTTTGTGTTCGAGGTGGACCCCACAGCGTTAAAAGTGAGCATGCTTAAAAAGCTGTTCAAGAAATCCCAAGGTGTGAAGTCCATTCCGGATATTGAGGACGGATACACTGACTCGGCCATGACGCTGCCGGACCGATTTAAAAAGCCGCACATAGACCGTTTCAATGGGTCTGGAGATCCTATGGTGCATTTGCCGCTGTTCTCAGACATACTAAGGCCGATGGGCCTCTCTAGATTGCAGAAACTTTCTCTGTTTGGCCGGACCCTGTCAGGTGTAGCGGCTATCTGGTATGCAAAACTGGAAGACTCTGTTAAGAGGAACCAGGATAAGATGGCTGAGGCCTTTTTGGCTCAACACTCCTATAATACTCAGATCGAGGTCACAACTCATGATCTTGAGACAACTAGGCAAGAGCCGAAGGAGAGCTTCTCCGATTTTGTGACCCGGTGGAGGGCTAAGGCCTCGATGATGAGCATCAGGCCTGTTGACAAAGATCAGATTCGGATGGTTGTGTGCAACCTCAAGCCTAAGCTTATGCAGAAGATGATCGTTCTCTCCCTCCCCACCTTTGCAGATTTACATGAGATAGGGGTGCAGATCGAGGACGCTATGAAGCAAGGCCTCATAAATCATGAGAGAGAACAGCCCAGGACGGCATTCAATCGCAGTACGAATGCAGGCACAAGCAGTGTTGCAGCTGGTAGAGCTTCAGATGTGAGTATGGTTACCATCACCACCACCCCAAGAACCCTTTCAGCTACACCATTCATCGGTGCATCCGGAAGTAGCTCACAAACAACCAAGTTTCCACCCAGAGGCCAAAGAACCTTTACCCCACGATACATGCCTTCGTCCAAGGCTCTGGGGGTTTTGATCAAGAAAGGGCACTTAAAGCCCCTAGAACCGCGGCCATTGCCAGAAAAACTTCCCCCCTCCCACAATCCAGCTAAATACTGCACGTTTTACCAACAAAAGGGTCATGACACCGACCAGTGCTATAGATTGCATCACGAGATTCAGGATCTCATTGACAATAGGGTGATCGTGCCTCCAGAGAAGCCGAACGTCACAACCAACCCTCTCCCACCACATAACCAAGATCCACCTCCCAAACGCATCAATTTGATCCAAATAGGGGTTGTGTCATACGACCCTAGTATATATATCACCCCTTCTCACCTACCAAAGCCGGAGGTGTTCATTCCTGACAGCACTGACTTGTGCGTGTTGGACATCTCCCAAACCCAACCTGAAACGGTGGTGGTAGCTATCGAAGATAGAAGTGGGTCGACTGCGGAGGTAGATGAGAATGCAAATACAGAGCCTGAGAGGTCTGCAAGCTTCATGTACAACCCAAACGGTTACATTACATCAGCAGGCCAGGCTAGGCCGAATGTGGAATTGCTAGTGGTGGTAGAGATTTGTGTAGTGCGGGAGGATGGACTTAATCAGGGGCTGGATGACCTAGCAGAACTAGAAGAGGACATTACTAACCTTCAGTTTTTCAACGAGCAAGATCCAAGAGACGTGACAGTCAACTGGTTTGATTTGAATGGGGCAGCGGAGTCTACTAGGTGGCTTGACAACCAGCCGAATGTTGTTGAACAACCTCAGCTAGAACAGGGTCCGTCAAGGACGGGGACATCAACTGTGGCCGAAACGGCCCGGAATCTGGATGCATCGCCGGAGAGCGCCGGTGCTAAGAATTTCGCTCGGGATCTGCACAATTTGAATATAGGAGATGTTGAACAGCAAGCTGCGCTGAAGCCGTCTGAGCGAGAAAGGATCGTGGATTCTGAGAGGGCCAGAAAGGCCAAGTCCCCTGCGAGGACAGAACGTGCTGTGTGCACAGGAACAGAGAGTGCTGCGGGCATAGGAATGGAAGGTGTTGTGGGCACAGGAATAGTTGTAACGGAGTCGGACAGGTGTCTGTCGGCTACCGATGGCATGTGGTGGGAAGATGATGATCTATGTCTTGCCCACACCGATGAAGACTGGGGGAGTAACCAGCCGGATGATACCTGGTACATTGGCGAAATTGATCACATGACTAGGAGCGGGCGGTATTTCAAGCCCCCGCACTTAGATCAACCAGAAGCATCCGGAAAGGACAATGAGGCAGACAAGCAGAAGGAAAAATTGCTTGAAGAGGAGGCTGTGCTGAAATAGCTGAAGAAGATACAGGCAGACATCTCCATCTGGGGACTACTTATGTCTTCAAGAGTACATAGACAAGCTATCCTTTCTGCTATGGATAAAGCCAAACTTTCAATAGATACCACGCCTGAGCAGTCGGTAGGATTGATTTTTCCGGGAGGAGCTTCCCCGACGTTGACCTTTTCTGACAAGGAACTGCCCGCCTGAGGGCGCAAACTATAACAAACTGTTTTACATCTCTGTGATGTGTAGAGACAAGTGGGTACCGATAGTTCTTGTCGATACCGGATCCGCCATTAACGTGTGCTCATCGAGGACGGCATATGCAATCGGGTTGAAGCCCACGGACTTTGTGCCCAGGTGATAAGGGCTTATGACAATACTAGCAGAGAAGTGATGGGGACTGTGCAGATTCAGACCAAGGTTGGTCCAGGACATCACGAGATTGACTTTCATGTCTTGGATGTCCCGCGACCTGTAATCTACTCTTAGGGCGGTCGTGGCTGCACCAGGTAAAGGCGGTTTCTTCCATCCTGCATCAGATGTTGAAATACCCCCACGGGAAGGGGGTGGCTATAGTTTTAGAAATTTGTCAATCCATCCACCGCCAGAGGTGTCTACACCAGTTTTGGAAATTGAGCATGGCACGGAGGATGTGTTCCTATCAAGATTCACCCTAGCCGAGGCCCAGGTTGTTCAAAATTTCTTGGTTGTTGCTGAGGGGTTATATATCAATGCACAGTTAGTGTACCTCATGAACAAGCGCTAGCATATCCCTGGGATGGGATTAGGAAAGAGTGGCCGGAAAGGCATTGCAGTATGGGCCAAAGTGCCGCACAACCCGCATACCTTTGGTCTAGGTTACCTTCCTACCAAGGAGGACTGGGTGAGGAAAGGCAAAGAAATGGCCAGAAGGGCCAGAGCTAAGTAGGCGGGCAAGCATTTTTAGTTGATACACCGACCTATTCAGGGTACCCTGAACGGACGCTTTGTCCAAGAGGGGGAGGACTTTCCATTCCGCGGCTTCCCGGAGCTGTGGTTGAATGCTGAGAAGAGATGCCTGCCAGGTTTTGAAATCTTCTTCGACTTACAGTTGTCCGGGGATGATGTTGCTGAGGAGCAGACAGACCCATCAGCTGAGATTGAGCAGTGTAAGGAAGTGGATTCCGAGAGCACCGAGATTGAAATAGGGATAGCACTGGCTAGTCTGCTTTCAGATCCTCCGATCGTACATGAGTGCTTGGGGGATGATCTCTCAGTGTCTATAATTAGGAATGAAGCAGCTGCAAGCCCATCTGCAAACATTTTGGATGCGTCCATCGCACCCTCCCTCGTCTGGCAGTACGAGGAGGGATTCTTATCGAGCAGCACCGGGTCAAGTAGTGAGCTGGAATCTGATTCTACCGAGTCTGTAGGGTCAGAATCAAGTTCCAGCTCGTTTGAGTCTGAGTCCCGTATTCCTGGGGGTGACAACCCGGATGCCATAGTCCTGTCTAGGTCGTCTTTTTCTTTTTCCTTTGAGTCTGTTGTAACAAAGGAATCAGGCGACTTGGAAGTGATTAATGAGAATGGAATGGCTGTGGCCTTTGAGTATTTTTCTGTGCCTTTGATTTATTGCATTAATTCAAACTTTCAAAACTTCGATGAAAACGACGGGGAAGAAATTCCTCCGGTTTTGAAATATTTGCTAGATCAGGAGCAGGAGAGGTTTGTAAAACCACTGGTTGACGAAATCACCCAAATTAATGTCAGTACTAAGAAGGACCTGTGGCTGGTCCAGATCGGGTCCACGTCTTCGGAGGAGCGTGAGCGCTTAGTCGCTTTATTAAAATATTTCAAAGATGTTTTCGCGTGGTCCTATGAAGACATGCCTGGAATCGATCCTGAGATTGTAAAGCACCAGATCCCTCTTGACCCCGTGGCCTGACCTGTTAAGCAAAAGCTCAGAAGGATCCGCCCAGATTGGGTTATCAAGATCAAAGAAGAGGTCACCAAGCAAATCGACGCAGGGTTCCTGTTGGTATCTGAATACCCAACTTGGTTAGCCAACATAGTTCCAGTGCCGAAGAAGGACGGTAGGATTCAGGTATGTGTGGATTTCCGGGATTTGAATAAAGCCAGTCCGAAAGACGACTTTCCTCTGCCGCATATTGACGAATTAGTGGACTTCACTGCTGGACACGCATTGCTTTCGTTCATGGATGGCTTTTCAGGCTACAATCAGATTGTGATGGCACCCGAAGACCGGGAGAAAACTACTTTTACCATCCCGTGGGGGACCTACTGTTACAGAGTGATGCCGTTTGGGCTGAAGAATGCTGGAGCTACGTATCAACGGGCTGCGACCACAATATTGCACGACATGATCCACAAAGAGGTTGAGGTGTACGTGGACGACATGATTGTCAAGTCCAAAGAAAGAGAGGGCCACTACACTGCCTTGCAAAAGTTCTTCCAAAGGATCAGAGAATTTCGTTTGCGGCTGAATCCTCAGAAATGTACGTTTGGTGTTACAGCAAGGAAAATGCTGGGGTTCTTGATTACATAGAGAGGTATCGAAGTCGACCCTTCCAAAATCAAGGCCATCTTAGAAATGCCACCACCAAGGACTGAAAAGGAGGTGCAAGGCTTTCTGGGTAAAATGCAATTCATAAGACGGTTTATTACAAAATTAACCTTGACTTGTGAACCACTCTTTGGTCTCCTGAAGTGAACCACTCTTTGGTCTCCTGAAGAAAGGAACGAAGTTCCAATGGGACGGCCGATGCTAAGCTACTTTTGAACAGATCAAGCAATATTTACAGAACCCACCCATGTTGTCACTGCCCGAGCCGGGAAAACCGTTGATTTGTACTTTTCAGTGACTGAAACTACAATGGGCTGCATGCTTGCACAGGAGTCTGAGGACAAGGTGGAGAGAGCTATCTACTACCTAAGCAAGAAGATGCTGGATTACGAAACCCGTTACACTCTGCTGGAAAAGACTTGTTTAGCCTTGGTATGGGCTACCAGGAAGCTGCGGCACTACCTGTTAGCTCACTCTATAATGTTGGTTTCAAGATTAGATCCCATCAAATATCTCTTCGAGAAACCGTCACTTACGGGTAGGCTAGCTCGTTGGTTGCTTCTGCTTTCCGAATTCGATCTGATGTATGTGACACGCAAGTCAGTGAAGGGGAGAGCGGTAGCGGAGTTCCTAGCCGATCACCCAGTTGAAGGGGATGAAGCAGTTGAGTACCTATTCCCAGACGAGGCCATTCTGCATATCGAAGAAGAATTTTGGATGATGTACTTTGACGGGGCGTCAAACCAATACGGGCATGGGATAGGGATGTTGCTGATAGCACCCGATAATTCTCGTATTCCTCTAGCATTCAAACTCCGGTTCAAAGTCTCAAACAGTGAGGCAGAGTATGAAGCGTTTATTGCTGGACTAGAAGCAGCTCTGGAATTAGGGGCAAAACGGTTGGACGTCATCGGGGACTCGAACCTTGTTGTATCTCAAGCAAAAGGAGATTGGAAAGTCAAAGAAGAAAAGATGAGAATATACCACCAGACCTTGGACTTGCTGATTCCTCAGTTTGAGAAGCTAAACTTCGCTCATCTACTAAGAGAGAACAACAGGTTTGCAAATTCACTAGCAACTCTATCCTCTATGATAGACATCCCTTTTGGAGTCCAAATGCGTCCGATCATCATCGAACAGAAATTTGCGTCGGCCTATGAGTCGATTGCCGCCATAGATGAGGTACAAGATGAGAACCCCTGGTATTACGATGTCTGGAACTTCTTGGAAAAGGAGGTGTATCCTCCAAGGGCAAATGCCAAGGATAAAAGGGCAATTCGAAGAATGGCTGCTCAGTTCAACGTCTGCGGAGGGAAGCTATACAACAGAGGTCATCTTGGGATGCATAAGTTGTGTGTTGATGCCTAAGAGTCCAAGCGCCTAATGGAGGCCATCCATGGAGGAGAGTGCGGAGCGCACATGAACGGGGTGATGCTAGCCCGGAAAATCCTTAGACAGGGTTACTACTGGTCCACCATGGAGGAGGATTGTATTGGCTTTGTCCGGCGATGCCTCAAATGTCAGATCCATGCAAACCGCATGAACATTCCACCGTCGAAGCTATACAACATGACTTTGCCATTACCATTTTTAGTCTGGGGGATTGATGTGATCGGGGCTGTCACTCCGAAGGGGTACAATGGGCATGAGTTCATTCTGGTCGCGATAGATTATTTCACAAAGTGGGTTGAGGCCCAATCTTATGCGGGGTTGAAAGCGTCGCACGTTGCAAAGTTCATCAGGAACAACATCATCTGTCGCTACGGGGTCCCGAACGAGATCATTTCGGATAATGGTTCCCACTTCAAAAAGGAAGTGATCGACTTGTTGGAAAAATACAATGTGGCTTTTCACAAGTCATCTACATATCGGCCGCAGACTAACGGAGCAGTTGAGGCCGCCAACAAGAACATCCAGCGTATTTTACAGAAGATGGTGGAAACCTACCGAGACTGGCCAGATAAGCTGCCATTTGCTTTGTGGGGTTACCGGACTTCAATTCGAACTTCTACTAGGGCGACTCCGTATTCCTTGGTCTATGGAATGGAGGCCGTTGTACCTATCGAAATTGAAGTTCCGTCACTACGTGTACTGGCTGAATGTCAGATAGCTGAGGCAGATTGGCAGCAGAGCAGGTTCGAGGAACTCAAGCTCTTCGATGAGAGAAAGCTGAAAGCACTGTACCACGTTCAAGGTTATCAACGACGAATTGCCAGGGCTTTTAACAAGAAAGTTAAGTCCAGGAATTTGAAAGAAGGAGCTTTGGTGCTCAAAGACAACCGAGCTCCCATCCACCACCCTAGGGGCAAGTTTAGACCTAATTGGACTGGTCCTTACATCATCAAGTCTATCTAGTCGAGTGAAGCTGTCGTTCTGATGGACCTAGATGGCCTAGAGTTCTCCCAACCGATCAACATGGACAAGTTGAAGAAATATTTTCCCTGAGAGGCTCGTGTAGACACCCCATTTTTGACCGTCCTCAAGACTTGGACGTCATCGTTTGAACACTCGGTGATTATCCATGTTTGTGTTCGTTTGGAGTTCCCGGAGGTCTCGGCTCGCGCGCCCCGCCTCAGGATCCCCGAACTCGACCGTTTAGTGTCTGGTTTTGCACCAAACACTTGCATCTTGCCTTTGAGAGGCAGGGTGGGGCTTGTAGACCATCCCCACCCATCACCGGCAGTGGCTAGATGCCACCGGCTGGTTTTTGCTGCCACCGGCAATTTAGTTTACCGGTCGGCACTATTTGTTGCCAGTCAGCACTTTTTTGTGCCGGTCGGCACTTTGTTTGGCCAAGATGGCATTTTTTGCCGGCCGATTGCTGTTCATCTGCTTTTGTAGATATTTTAGGACAGCTGTATAACTTTTGCTCCCCTCCATACACGTGTATGGAGGGATCTCCCTCTTGCAAAGCTTGTCTTGTAAGCTTTACAAGAGGCTTATAGAGAGGAACTCTCTCTAAGGCAAGAGAGAGGCTTTAGACATTTTTGAGGGAGGAAAATACAGAGGAGAGCTCTGGTTTTCTAGGGTTAGGGTTAGATACACTCACCTATCTCTCTTTCCCTCTCATTTTGCACACTAGGTGTTTTGTGTCTCACTATTGTACACAAACACCTAGTGTTTCACCTTCCTCTAGGAACTGAGGTTCTAAAGAGTGTGTTTTGAAGTTTTGGTCTTGGATTCAAGCTCAAGGAGGCCATTGGAGCATCTTTGTTGAAGAAGGCATCAAGGGTGAGAAACTAGTCCATTTTTCCCCCTTTTTTGCATCAATTTTATACCTATCTTAGAACTGTTTTTGTGATTATTGTATAACATAAAAAAGTTCTATTTTTAAGCCCTCTTTATTGTTTATTAAGAGTGTTTTGTTGTTTGAGGGGTGTTGACCACCCTTAGGCCTCAAAAGGCCTCATTTTGAGCCATTTTGTGCTAGCTCCGGGATTTTGGTGTTGAGGTCTCTTCACCACTGAAATCTTGAGGGATTTCAGTGGTGAAGATGATGCTTTGAAGTCCCAAGAAGGAGAGGGTCACCCCCTCTCCTTGTTGTCCTTGAAAAGGGCATATTTTGGCCTCTTAAGGAAGCCTATACTTGAGTGTGTGTTGAGCATATTTGGTTTGTTTTTCATGCTTATATATCCATGATTGGTGGTCCGAGAACCGAGGCACATGTCCCTTTGAGTCATCACAATGATAAGAGACATGGTTGATGCATACATGCCTTGAAATATGCTGCCATGCCTTGTTTTGCCCTTTGTTGCTGTGAGTTGCAGGTTCTGCAGGAATACTCTGCCGACCGGCAGTGTAATGTGCTGACCGGCACAATTTTCTCTGCCGACAGACCCTATTTTGTGCCGATGGCCATACTACACTGCCGGTGGAAGTTTCATTCAGCCGGTGATGATCCCCTCTGTCCAAGGATGCAGTCCTGAGGCTTTGACAGCCTCCAAAGGAGGAAATGAAGGAAAACAGAGGCAGCTTGCGCATGGTGGCACGCTTCCCGAGGCATTTTCCTGCTTTAATTAATTAGTTAATTTGTTAATTAATTAATTTGTAATATTTAATTAGCTTGCGTAGTTAATTAATTTGTAATATTTATTTGGTCCCTCCGAGCGATGGCAAATCTGTAATAAGTGTGTGTGGGTGGTGCGAATGTCTTCCAATCCCCACTTCTTTCTTTCCTTTTACTTACCTGCTTTGATGGTTAGTATTAGGGCACGTCTAATTTAGCATACCTTATGCTATGCATGTGTGCATCCATGCATTTGTATTGCATGCATTAGGCTCGGCACATCACGCTAATTGCATCAATGCTTCAATTCCAAACTGAATATGTGATAACTGTGCATTTTCACATGACATGTTTAGGATAGCCGAGCCTATTCTAGCAACATTTTGTATGCGATGCATTAGGCACTTCACATGGACTTGGATCATGCATGTGTGCTAACAAGTTATTTGTTTTGGCACGGAGTACTATGTAAGTATTTCCGTTTTAGCATATCGCATGAGTGTGAATGTTGCCATAACAGCATGCTTAACATGTGGCTAGATGCTTATGTGTTAAACTGTTTTGAATGCCTGTGGGTGAAGGCTGGATTGTTTGAGTTGGAAAAACTCATTGAAATCCGTGTTTTAGCCTACTTGCGAGTAGCAAAATTTAAAGCATTTTCAAAACAAACGGATATGCAATGTTTCTTTCCAAATTAGGCAATCTAGTCTATACTTGTTTGCTGTGCGCATAACATAGTAATTCTAGGCTAATAATTGGAATAAGAACACATAACGTTTTCAAAATTGGATATCACGGTTAGTAGAGGCCGGTCTTCGGACCGGGCGAAAGGGGGTGCTCATAGCTGACCTTCACCGATCGTACCCAAGCTCCCGAGCCGAGACAACTCCGGTGATGACGGACATGTGGCCTTCGGCACCGAGTCAGGGTTTCCTAAATTTTCCCATTTTAAAAATATTTAGGTGGTGACTCTGTATCTGGCAAAGCAGTCCATGTTTGGCACTACTTTTTCAAAAATCTGTTTCTCAAAACGATTTGCCAGATTTGGACTCTTTGGTTCAGATTATGAACCGTGACACAAATCGAGTCCGAACTGTAGCACGAGGTCCCACGCGGGCGCTGTTACAGCTCGCTAGGCCGAAAACCCGAAAGGGCGACCTAGGCAAAAGTTAGAGTATAAAAAATTTGAAATTATAAAAACTGAGCTCGCAAGGTTGAAAACCCGCAAAGGGCGGCCTTGGCAAATGTTAGAGCGTAAAAGGTGAGGGTTAATACACAAGTGAACCGGAGCCAAACTACGTATGGCTTGATTTCCATGTTTGGGATACGTAGGAAACTTCGTCCTGAAGTCTAGCCATAAACACTTCCCCGATCAACTTTGTCCATTTGATTATCTCGGTCATCTTTGTCTATTCAGCATTCAAGAGTTCAGTTGTGATCTCCGGTGTGGTACTATTCAGACTACGAGCAACTTTCCAGTTGCTGGGATCTGGGGTTGTGCATCTCAGTGACAGATCTCAGGCGTGTCCAGTTCTGATCCATATCGAAAATGGTTTTGAAAAGTTCTAATAAAAGTTGATTTTGCTCAAATTAATCTTTTTACAACTTAGACCATTTTTGGACCAAATGGAAAATTTTCAGTACCCACAACCTTCAATTTTATTGATTTCAATACAGAGTCCTCCTGCTCTTGAATACAAAATTGAAGTTGCTTTTCATTACATTCATAAAGAAAAATTGAAAGTTCTGATTAAAAGCAAATAAATCTGGGGCATAGTCCGGTGTTCCTGCGTCCCCTCCTAGAGCCAGTCGAAGCCTCTGATGCCAAGCTAGGCCTGATCTGTGCCTTTTCATTGAGCCAATCCAAGCACTCATCAGAGAGGATGCAATTGAAAGTGGGAGCGGGGGCCAGAAGCTCCCTCGTCCTCCATGCTGCGACATACTGAGATAGTTGCGCACCTTGGACCGGAAACGCAGCAGGGTACTCTATCCCCTCCTCCGGACAAATCTGATCATGTCCGAACTGGCGCCGAAACCGGAACAGAAAATAGAAGACACAGTGTGTCATGCCAATCAACTGAATCCCGGGCTGACGGGTCATGCTGTAACTCATTGCCGGCAAGTCAAGCCAAGGGTAACGCCAAGCAATGTGGTCCACGGACAAATTGCACATCCAGCTGTACTATCATCCTTCATCTGGAGCACCGACTAGACGTCATTGGGAGAAATAGCTGCGAGCTGAATATGCCGGACACGAGTCCACAACTCTCAACTTGTCCATCAACCACACCTGGGAGGGATTGAAAAATGAGAGAATAAAGAATAGAGAGTTGTACGTTGAGAGAAAAAGTGAGCAGAAGGTTTTGAGAGAAAAATCGAGCCTGAGGGTCAAGCAGTGTGAGATACATATGTGAGATGGGGTGGGAAACATTACCTGCAATAGTAGTGGACTCCCTGCAAACATAGCCGTCTCCTGGCGACGAAAAGCATCTAAGCCCATCAATGTCTCAGCCAATGTCATGGCAATGCAGCTTTTGCCCCCTTTCAAGCCCTCGGCGACCTCAGTCAAATGAGTGCTAAACCCACCAGAGCTTGGGACAAGTAAGAAATGGGACAGCATACACAAGCAAAGCGCATGTCGTCGATAACCCTGCCAATGATGGTCGCCGCGGTCACCAGCATCGGAAAACCGACAAACCAAGCTCGGAGTGTCCAACTCTCCATCATGAATCAATGACCGAGCGTCATGCACAATAAGGCCGCACATCCATTCTCAGGCTTGGATGTGGCCGAACCGGTGCCGAGGCAAGATTTCTTCAGTACGCTCGGATTCCATTAAAGCTTGGAAATTCTCGTAAGTAGGACACATCTCTTGACCGCAAAAGCTAAAGACATGTGTTACTGGGTTCCAAAATCTTTCCGCGGCATGGAGGAACGGAAAACGCATCAGGGTGCACCCAACGTGAATAGTACATTTATGCCAAAGCCCCGGAAATTCAGCCTTTCCGAGCCATCCAAGTTGGCAATCCAAGTTGTGATATTTTGGTTAAGAAACTCTTCCATTTGGTGCAAATCAGTGTTGAAATGAGGAAAACTACGAAGCTGAGGCTTTTGTAGAGGATAAGGTGTTGAGTGGAAGACAAGTGTCAACATTCTGGAGGTGCTTGCCATTTTTGGCCGATCGGCTAACAATAGTGCCGACCGACCATCCTTTTTGGCCGATCGGTTAAAAATGTTGGCCAATGGCCATTTCTTGTGGCCAGTGACCTTTTCCTTTGGCCGATGGCCTTCCTTCTTGTTCCCTGAGCTGTTTATGTATTGAACATGCTGAGAATTCGTGATTGGCACCACTTCCAAATGCCTTCTGATGATGATTTTGCAAAGTCACGCCTGCATTGTTTCGATTTTTTTATCGAGTTGTTGTATATTTGCTTATCGAGTTGTTGTATATTTGCTTATCGAGTTGTATTTCACATTCTTTAAGTCTTTGTTTTGCTTATCGAGTTATATTTACACTTGGTTAGCTTATCTAGTTCTTTGTTTTGATTATCGAGTTTTTGTCGTTAGTCGGTCCACTACCTGATTATTACGATGCAAATGCTTAATTTTCAAACAAAAGTTCAATCTCATTTACATTGTTATGTAATGTGATGCGATGCGATGCATAGAATTTACAAATGCAATACTTTTTTAGCAAAATAGCTATTTCATTTCTATCATGTCTTTTGCAAGAAGTACATAATTTTGAGGAAAGTAAAACCTATCTGAGGCAGTACAATGTGCTCAAACTATCAGTAAAAAGAAAAGTAAAGCAAAAAAGAGGAGAAAAACAACAAAATGTCTGGACAGAGCAAAGAAAAGAAAAAGCAGCGGAATGTCTGGATAAATATCGATGGCCTCAAGTACGGGAGTCGGTCCTGGTCCTCTTCCTGGATGAGGGTCCAGGGTCACCACCGCCATCTCCATAGTCAGAATCTGAGCTGTCTCCGACCTCGCCATGGGACGCCGCCGCCTCCTCGTCAGAATCATCGGGGGAGGGCTCTCGTGAACTGCTCTCAACATGAGCGTGCCTATGTGTGCCCTGGCTATGGAATGTCATCCCCCGCCTGGCTCCCCCTCCTCCTCGAGCAGGAACAGATGGCCCAGTTGGAGCACCTCCCGCAGTCGAAATCTGGGATGGGGCCTGAAAAGGACAAATGGAAAATGCATCAGCTATGCTGCGCAAAGCGGAGTATGAATACCAAATACAGTGTATGAATACTGTGAGTAGTATATCAGTACAGAATGCAGTGTATGAGTACAGTGCATGAATGCCATGAGCAACGCTGTGAGCAGTGTGTTGGGTACAATGTATCAGTGCTGTAAGTGCTGTGTATCAAGTGCCGTGTTGATAGTGTGATGCATCAGATTATGTATGAAAAACATTATGCAGAGTTTGAGACTGCGGTTGAAAGAACTTACCGGGATGCCATAGATGGCCAACAAGTCGATGCTCCGTTACAGCATCACCATCACAGAGGCAGTCAGCTCCAGAGACTGGCGAGTGTACTCGACAGAAGCCTACAAAAGGGTTAAGAGCATCAGTATTCTATGGAATATCAAGAGAAAGGAAATGAAATGGCTGTACACAATGTAAAGTGTGGTAGTACATACCGGGGTCGAGCCATAGACTCCGACAAGCTCATGATCAGTCGGAGGAGGAGCAATGGGTATCTAGTAAGTCTTCCTACCCTGTCCTCGGCATGTCATCGTCGTAGGCAGCTCTGGCCATCCAGCTCCCTGCCCTCTCCGAGACCCACTCCTGTCTCGGGCTGGAGGTGCCCTCGGCGCCCCTGCTCCTGCTGCCAGCAACGCTGGCCTCTCTCTCTCGACTCGGCGAGCACCGGTCAGAGGCCGCATGAGATAAGCCTGAATGTACTCGGTGTAATCGCCCTCGTCTCTAAAGCGCTCATAGCTCCAGCCAATCGTGTAGTCTCTCATCTCCTCTAAGGTGTACCTCTCAGTGTGCCTCGTGTAGGTAAGAGGAGGTGTTGGAACTGTCTGCTCGGGCACGCCCAAGGTCTGCCGCAGGAAGTGCTCCCCAAAGTACCAAGCGCGACAAATCGGTCCCTCTAACAAGACCCTGAACCGGGCAGTCTTTCGAGCACCGGCATACCGCTCCCGAACTGCGTCAGGCAACGGGGCCCAAGGCTGCCAGGTGATCTGCAAATCATACATAGTTTGTTATCTACTGTTATTGTGAGTACAATATAAAGCGAAGCTTAAATAAATTGTAATATTAGACATACCTCGGCTGCGGTGATGGTGTCAAAGTAGCGGCGGAAGAACATGAAGGACTCCCGTGGCCTCAGCTCGCACCTCACATCAAAGCGGTAGGAAAATGGAACCATGGGGGCATCTCCTCATCCGGCACTGGAGCAAGCCTAGGAAAGTAGGCATACACCCACAACTGTAGAGTGTAACCGAGCAGATATGAGTATGCTTATCAGATAAAGCAGTATACAGTGTGCAAGTGTGTGCAGTGTACAGTCAGTGTAAAGCAGATTGCGTGCGCGTAGTGTGTGTGATGTACAGATAATGAAAAACATAATTGAAAAGACAGAAAAAGGAACAAGTACCTCCCAGGCTCGCCAGTAGCCTCCAACCAACTGCCTACTACGGTGGGAGAATGAGCTCATATATCCGTAAAGGGTGGCCAAGCCCGCGCCACCCCAGTCGTAGCCGCGGATCCGCGTCACGTCCACACTCAGTAGGTAAAGGGCGACAGTGTTCGCCCGGTTGGCGAAGAGCGTGGTCCCCAGCAGGAACATGATGAAGCCACGAGCATACTGCTCCTCCTCCTCCCGAGTAGTAGGCGCCTGGATCCGGAAGTGATCCTTGAACCATGAGTACCTCACAAACCCGGACTGGGCAAGAAGTGGCTGAGTGCCGAGCAAGTATACCTGAGCGGCGTCCCACTCGTCCATATCTATATCAAAGAGGATCAGATCACCCCCTACTCCGATGCCTGTGAGCATGGAGAAGTCAAAAGGAGTCATCGTCATCTCCCCGGTGAGAGAAATGTGGAAGGAGTCGGTGGTGTCCCACCACCTCTCCACCAAAGCAGCAAGAAGGGGCCTGCTCGCAGTGAGGCGCAAGAGTCCCATGCAGAAGATCCCAAAGCTGGCCTGGTCGACAATATGGCGAACCGCATCAGGCAGCTCCATATACTATCCTCGAGCGACGACATTCCCATATCCCCGGAAGGCATGGGAATCTCCCTATGTTCAAAGACAAACAGATGCAAAGCAGTGTCAGATGTACAGTGTTTGAATGCCTTCAGAATTGGAAAATGCAGCGTGTGTGCATGTGTTCAGATTTAAACATATATCGGGTGTGGGTGTGCTCATAGTGAACTACAGCATGTAATGTATCAATGTGTCTGAGTTAAAGCAGTTAAAGAACAAAATCGACTATCGCAGTTATATGTTCTACATTGCAGAAAATGAAACAGAGGAAGAATATACCTCAGCGGCACAGTAAGACAAATGTGACTCTAGCTCGCGCAACAAAAGCTCCAGTTGCAAGCCCCGCGCATAGCTCCTGAAGTGGCGGATGCCGTCGGGAGGCAACACGTGTATCGCCGGCCTGTAAGTCGCCGAATCGAAAGGCCGGATGTGAAGAGGTAAGAGCTTGACCTTAGGGTCCATGTCCATCTCCGGGGGAGTCCCACTACGTGGAATGTCGTCTGCCATCTCAAAAGGAGCTTGAAAATGGCTGAGAATGTGAAAAACGGGCAAGAATGCGAAATGTCAACCCAAAAGTCAACCCCGAGAGGATGAAAAATGGGAGAAAAGGTCAAAGTGTGGAAAAGACACGAAAACCAAGTAAACTCGGGGGGAAACATACCCCAAGTGGTGAAAACCAAGAAAGAAACACCGAAAATTGAGTTTTGTTCGGTTTAAAATGTGCGAAACGGGAAGGGTTTCGCGAATCGAACAACGAAAAGGGTTCGAAAACACAAGAAAAGCAAGGATCTAAGGTTGGGAAATCGCCTAGAGAGAAAGATGAGTGATTTTCGACCAAGAGAAAGTGAGGATATAAGGAGTGGAACCCTATATTTAAAGACCCGTGGCCAAAAGACAAAGCTACCCCGAAACTGCCATTTTTGGCTGGTCGGCCAAATTGTTAGCCGATCTGCTAGATATTTGGCCGATAAGCTTATTTTGTGGCCGATGGACTCTCCTTGTGGTTGATGCACCTCCAACACCCTTGTTTGGGTCAATTATGTGGTTTGGGACCTTCATCTCTCAAGATAGTGCAAGAAAGTACATTTTTGAAGCTTAACCGGTCTTCGTGTTGACCTCGAACCGTGTCTACCGTGTCTTCGTATCCTTTTGTATATTGCAAAAAATTCAAGAATTGTTTTTGAGCATGTTATGTTACAATGTTTTGTCATAATTGTAATAAGCGCGCTTGTTACGCGTCTTTCCGCCCTTACGTCAAGCATGTTTCATCTTGCTTTCGAGTTGCATCTCAACATCACGAATAACATGTCTTTACCATGCTTCCGTTGAATTTTATGCACCCTTTTGCATTGTTACACACATTGCTTGCGTTGTTGCGCATGCTTTACTTACATGTGTTTGTGCACCCTTTTGCAATGTTACACACATTGCTTGCGTTGTTGCGCAGGCTTTACTTACATGTGTTTATGCACCCTTTTGCATTGTTACACACATTGCTTGTGTTGCTGCGCATGCTTTACTTACATGTGTTTATGCACCCTTTTGCATTGTTACACACATTGCTTGCGTTGTCGCGTGTGCTTTACTTACATGTGTTTATGCACCCTTTCGCATTGTTACACACATTGCTTGCGTTGTCGCGTGTGCTTTACTGACATGTGTTGTCATGCTTTTGCTCGCATCGTTATGCATACACTTAGGTTGCATTGTTATGCAACCCTTGTCTGCATTGTCGCGCATGTTCTACTTGCATTATCGTGCTTATTCCAGTCGCATTGTTATGCGTACACTTAGGTTGCATTGTTATGCACCCCTTGCCTGCGTTGTCGTGCATGTTTTACTTGCATTGTCGTGCTTGTTTCTGTTGCATTGCTATGCACCACCTTACTTGCGTTGTCGCGCGCACACTTGTTGCATTGTCATGCACCTTTTTACTTGCGTTGTCACGCACGTCTAGCTCGCATTGTTATGCATACACTTAGATTGCATTGTTATGTACCCCTTGCTTGCGTCGTCGCGCATGCCTCTACTTGCATTGTTATGCTCGTTCTACTGGCATTGTTATGACCTACTTGCATTATTATACTCGTGTTTATCTCATATTGAAATGATTTCTTAATCTAACGTTGAACGTAACTTTATACTATATTGTACCTGTTGAATTTCTTTCTTTTGCAGGCACGATATTGTATGTACGGTTCATTCAAGGGAAGTCCCGGTTCAGCTTGACTGCTACCCTTCTCCACTCGCGTTTGGCACGCGTTTGGGCATATCTTTCTCCTCTCGCGTTTAGCACGCGCTTGGATGACTGTGCTCTCTTTCCCCTTTTGCGTGTGCCACGCTGAGAGATGCTCTCTTTTCTCTCATGCATGTGCCACGCTGAAAGATGCTCCTTTTCCTCTCATGCATGTGCCACGCTGAGAGACGCTCTCTTTCCTCTTTTGCGTGTGCCACGCTGAGAGATGCTCTCTTTTCTTTCATGCGCATCTTCAGTGTAAGTCCATGGATCATGCGGTTTGTGTGTTGTTGCATGCTTATCGCATTGCATGTTGTTGCATGCTTGTTGTTGGTATTGTTGCGGCATACCTATTATATTGCATGTTTGTATGTCTAAGTTGCATTTTGCATGTTTGCTAGTTAGCACTTTGTCACATGCTTGTTTACGTTGCATTTCATTTGGCATGCTTGTTACCTTAACCTTATGTGCATGCTTGAATTGCATTGCATTTGGCATGCTCATACTGCATCGCATAGCTTTCTTTGGTTGCATGCATTGCATTGTGTTTGGTTTGGGGTGTCAAACCAAACACGAGGAACGAGGAACGTTCGTACTTAAAGTGATAAAACGTGCCTCAATCCTCGATCGCCGACGCTCTTGATTACGCATGATAGAGTTTTAGGCAATCATGTGTTTTTTGTGCATTTATTCCACATTGATTTGCACACTTGGCTCCTTTGACCATCACGCATTGAAATGCACAATTGATGGTCTGAGGGTCGAGAACCATACTCCCTTGAGTTCATGACATGATAGGAAGGAAGGTTGTGCACACATTGTCTTGAAAATGCATTGCCATGCTCTGTTTGTCCTCTACTGCAGCAAAACAGCATTCTGCAGGAAGAAATGGCCGGCCGGCCATCTTCAGTGCCGATCAACTAAACATTGTTGGCTGATATCCTCACAAATGGTCGGTGACCAATTCCACATGGCCGGTGACATCTCATAGTGCTCAAGGAGTGGTTCGGAAGCATCCTTGGGACTTGTGCAGTTTTCAGAGGTGCAAAACAGTGCAAACAGAGGCAACAAGTGGCATGGTGACGGGTTTCCGAACGAGGCGATCCAGCATGCATCATTCAATCATTCCGAGGCAGAGCTGTGGCAGCCTCTTTAGCTTTCATACTTAGTCTATTTTGTAACTTAATTGATTTTCTTAATTAGTTAAGAATTATGTAATAATTAATTAGCTAGGGTAGTTAATTAATTAGTTGATTTGTATTATTTATTCGGACCCTCCGTCGAGAGGGTGAATTTTGTAATAAGTGTGCATAAGTGTGTGAATGTCTTCCAACCCCACGTCTTTCTTCCTTTTACTTACCTACTTTCAGTGGTTAGTTTTAGGACATATTTCAATTAGCATCCTTATGCTATCCATGTTTGCATTATTTCATCTGTATTGCATGCACCGGGCTCGGCGCATCATACTAACTACATTGTATTTCAATTCCTACTTGAATACGTGTATCAAGTGTTGCATTTCACATGCCATCTTAGATAGCCGAGCCTATTTCCAGTTGCATTTTGCATTTGTTGCATTAGGCATCTTAACATAGTTACGATCATGCATTGATTACTAACTAGCTATTGTTTTGGCTCGAAATACTAGGTAAGTTTTTATGCTTTAGTATCTTGCATGAGTGTGAGTGTTAGCATGACAGCATGCTTGCCATGAGGCTAACGGCTTAAGTGATATAACTGCCTGAATGCTTATAGGTGAATGATAGATTACTTGAATTGGAACAATTCATCGAAATGCGTGTTTTAAGCCCACTTGAGGGTGGCAAAATCATGTTTTTCTAAGCCCACTTGAAGGTGGCAAACCCACGTCTTAGCCTACTTGCGAGTAGCACCTTCAAACCATTTTCAAACAAACATGAGATGTTTTTGTTCCAACTTAGGCGATCTAGTCTATACTTGTGTGTTGCGTGCATCACATAGTAATTATAGGCTAATAACCGGAATAAGAATACATGTGTTTTCAAAAACGAAATATCATGCTTAGTAAAGGCCGATCTTCGATCGGGCGAGCAAGGGTGCTCATTGCATGACCTTCCCCTCTCGTACCCAAGTTCCCGAGCCGAGGCAACTTTGGTGATGACGGACACGTGGCCTTAGGCACGAGTCAGGGTTTTCTAAATTCCCCAAAATGAAATATTTAGGTGGCGACTCTGTATTTGGCAAAACAGTCCATGTTTGGCACTTCTTTACAAAAATCAGTTTTCCAAAACGATTTGCCAGATTTGGACTCTTTGGTGATTTATCAATCTCACATTGCACATTGTGAGATCAGATTAAGAACTGTGACATTTGAGTCCAAACTGTAGCACAACATAAAGCCCCTCGGGGCACGTCTACATATTGTATTCCTAATTTTTATAGAGGAATTCATGATAAGCAGTAGCAGAGTCAGTGTTGAGAGAGTGTGTACTGTGTTCATCATCATGATCACGCATGGTGTTGTGGTGGCGCGACGGTGGTCATTGGTGCTTGTAGTACTAGTGCTGCCACTGTGTTATGGTGACAAAGTCAGCGTTTCTCCACACCCTTTTCCTCTCTCTCTTTCTCTCGTTCGCTCGCTCTATATATGTATATATATATATGTTTGTATGTTTTGTATATATGTATTGATTTTACATTAATGTTTTGTTGTAAAAAAATACAACCCAAATAGGGATATAATTTACTGTGTCCATATATCTCACCAGCCAGCGTTTGACCATCCGTTACTCAAGAACCACACCATTCAGGTTACCTCTCTCTCTCTACATGGGTCTTCGCTTCTAATAGTATTAAAAAAAAAAATTATTTTTTTTATAGTAAGTTTCTTCAAGAAAATCATGATGGAGAAATTGAGTTTAAAAAAAAAAAATTTGCTTAAAATATTAAAAACATTTACTATAAATAAAAAAAATACGAAAAATAAAAATTTTAACTTTTAGAAAATTGAATTTAGGAAATTGGAACCAAACAATTTTTTTTTTTTTTTAATTTTTTATAACATGACCCATCAAAAATTATAACAGTTTAAATTAATACTAAAGTAAAATGATATTTATGGATAAGTTGTTTATGTGACTCAAACTGGTGCCAACAGAAAAACAAACCACACGTCTTACAGTTGGGCTAAAGTTAACCCATTTCTAATCCATTTTTTTTGTGCTAATGAAAGATGAGGCCAAGTTACTACCCAAAAAGGCTATTTGAAGAGAACAATGTCTCCAATCCAAAGTCTAATGAAGGAATACTAAAGCCAATTACTCAGTTGTGGTACTTGAATGGAGATTGTCCAGAAGCAACTATTCCAATTAGAACAAAAAAGGAGGATGCGCTTAGAGCTAGCTCTATCAAGGTTTTGGAAAGAAGAAGCACAGAACAATCCCTAAGCCACCAAGGTCTGCTGAATCTGACCTTACATATTACATATTTCGAAAAGGAGGTAGATCTCTTTTGGTCTAAAATCTAGATTGGTTGACGCTGTTTGGGCTCCATCATGGGCTCCATTTCGATGATCCAAACCATTCATTTTGTTAGGTACTTGGTGCATTTTATCCATAAAAATAAATAAATAAATAAATAAATAAATTGGGTCGAGTCGATAACTATAATTTGTTCAATTTATCACGTTTTTCACTAAAAAAAATATGAAAATTGTGTTTTTTTTATGACAAACACAATTAATTGAATAAGTTATAGTTATTAAATCGACTTAATTTTTTGTGTGGATAAAATACAAAAAATGAACGGTTTGAATCATCGAAACAAGACTCGTGGTGGGCTCCACAGGGCAAACATTGCCATCCTCCTTCGAAAAATACTATGGTACACATCGTATGCAATATATGTCATTTGTAAGTTTAATTATCACACATGACATAACTCAATACTATAGGGGTCATAATTAAAAAAATATTTATTGAGTTATAACTAAACAATACATAAGGTATATAAACAACTTTTAAATCATAACTAAAATGTCATAACCAACATCACAGTATATCATAACTAATAGCACAGTAGGTCCTAATTATTGGCTTAAAGGTTGTAACTAAATATGTATACAGTACACACTCTAAATGGGTGTATATTATAGAATTTCCCTACATATTTTAGTTAGGGAGAGTTTCTGCTATTACAACAGAATCAGATATATATATTGCTATATGTGACGAGATGGATTATGTGATTTGACAATAGGATGCACAGTTACAGATTTATGCAAGAAATTGTCCATGAAAAGGCGAAAATAGGCTTTGTTAGAGGCAAAAAAGGACATATCATGAGTTAACCTGTAACGCAACAAACTTTTCTTGGCAACCTTATCTACGAAAGATATGCTTTTAGCTTCACAAAGATGCAACAGCTGCTGAAATTGGAGTTATGGACAGTATTGAATAAAATGCATTCACAAAATTACCATATAGCAAAATGGTACATATATTTTCAATTAGCTTAAGCCTCCAGCCAAATGTTTTTTGAAAATTCTGTCAATCACATAGACTTACAATTGATAGAATTTTAGACTTCAAACTAGAAACGGCTGCCACAACTTAGAATGACTCTTTAAACAATAGTGTGACTTCTAAGTTCAAAATAGCTCAAGCCAGCAACAAAACACCACCTTTTTCACACCGTTCCTGAAATAGTAATAAAAACAAACATTTCTTAAAAAAACAATAAAAAGAAGCTTTATTTGAGTAAATACCACAGATGAAAAAGTCTGGAAATGAGGCCAATGCGGTTGGTATTAAAACTAGACGACAAACAACATTGGAAATGATGATATTGATAGAATTGTAATGTTGATTAGATATATACATATGAATGCTGTTATTTTATTTACAAAATGTTATTGATAGTCATATAATTTGTTCCTGATACCTTTACTTTCCATGGATATTTTTTATTTTTTGTCCAATTTTACAATCAATTGATGTGCAAATATTTTCATAAAAAAATTAAATGACATTATTTCTCTTTTTCTTTGGTATAGATGGATGAATTTGTGCATGAAGCTAAATTGTACAGGACTAGTTGACCCTTGTTACTTTTTTTGAAGGATAATATATTTTTTGATAGATGTGTATGAAAAATATTTGGATAGGCTAGTAGTTATATTTTTTGATGGACGTGTATGGAAAATATTTAGGTAGACTAGCAGTTATATTTTTTGATATGTGCATGGATAAAAATCTAAAACATAATAGCAAATACTTGTTATGTTTTAAATTTTTATGCTAGACGGATGTGAATTGGATGATTATATAGATTACAATGGAATTTTTAATTGGAGGAATATGTAGTTTGGAATTGCTTGTGGATGACGACTTATAAAAGTTGATGATTTCAATTAAATAGGTTCATGATTAGATGTTTTATGTATTTTATTAGATGTTTATGATTCAATTGATTTTGTTGGTTTGAATGATTATTACAAATTACATATTATAGTGATAAAAAAAAGGAGGAATTGGGGATGCTGCTGCGTAGAATCTGTTGTGCGGCAAAATAGGTCCATTTCGGGACCCATTTTGACAATCTAAATCATTCACATTTTAAAATACATCAATTAGAACATGCTTGCAAAAAATCAAGTTAATCGGATATCGTTTGCCCATTCATCTACTCACATTTTTATCTATAAAAATAATAATTGTGATTTAAAGTATTAAAATGAATACAATGTGAGTGGATGAATGGGCAAACGATATCCGATTAACTTGAGTTTTTACAGGCATGTTCTACTTGATGTATTCTAAAATGTGAACGGTTTGGATTATCAAAATGAACTCCGAAATGGGCCCATTTTGCTGCATAACAGATGTTGCGCGGGCTGCACAGCAGCATCCCCAAATTGATGGATTATAATAAATTACAGGTTGATTTGTTGGATGTTGGCGACTAAATTTTGGTATTGTTTTTCCTCTTTTGACGACCAAGTATAAGTAAACAATTTGCTGACTAAATAAGGTAGTTAGTGTATCACCACTCACATTTGGCGACCAAAATGTTAGTAGGTGAGAGGGTACATTTGGCGACTAAATAATTAGTCGGTAAAATTATTAATTTTGGCAACCAAAAGATTTGGTCGCTAATAGGTCTATTACCAACTAAAGTTTTGGTTGTGCAAACATTACTTTTGGCGACTAACATGTTTGGTCATGACATGTGACTTTTGGTGACTAACATGTTTCGTTGTGAAATGTAACAATTGACAACAAACATGTTTCATTGTAGAATGTGACAATTGGCAACTAACATATTTAGTCAGGAAAATATCACTTTTGGCAACTAAACTGTTTTAGCTACAAATGGTTTAGCCGCGGTAAATACATATTCAATGACCAATAATTTAGTTGGCAAATAGAATCTTTTTTAGTCGGTAATTACTTTTCCCTACCCGCGATTGCCGACCAAAGTGGTGACTAAAAACTTTAGTCATGGAAAACTTTTGCCACTAAAAATGGACTTTTGCGAACTAAATTTTTAATCGGCAAAAGTGCAATTTTCTATAGTGAGAGTGTGCCTAACAGAATTTCCCTGGAAGAAGTATAACTTCAAATGCCAAGAAAATTTAGGGAAATTTAATAGCAAGCTACTTAAAAACATATAGGATTTTCACTGCTTTTCACCAAATGTGCGAAAATACATTTATTTGATACAAGCCTAAAGCAACTCATAGTAAGAAAACATAATTTACTGTGAGCAGGGAAAGATGAACTTCATAAGATGGATCCTACTAGTTTATTACAATACAAGACAGATAGATAGATCACAGGCTTCATCATGCAAACTGGAACCATTTCACATCCTCCACCCCTGGCTATATATATAGGCTGCTTCAAATTCAACTGATCCTGCAAACCAAAATGCAAGAGAGAAAAAAAAATGTTTTGTTTAATATAGAACCTCTTACAAGTATGTATATATATGCATTAGTATATGCATGTAAAGAACTACAAACACAAGATCTTCTGTTCTCATTTCGAAATTAGTCTTAGAAACAAAAATTTATGGACAAAATTACTTTTTAAGAATGAAATATCTTACTTATCAAAAATATTTTTGTTATATTTTTGGTGACGAAATTAAATATAGTAATAAATTACTATCTTTTTTGACCAAAATTTTCGTGTCAAAAAATAAACTTTTTTTCATGAAATTATTTTGTATTTAATTAAATGCATTTATTAGCCTCGTTTTTTTATTAAAAAAATCCATTTTTTTAATTTTCGGGATGGAATTTTAGTGACAACTCTCCTAACGAAAGGGATTGATCTCTAAATTTTTTCACAACAATTTTATTTATTACTTTTGGGGATAAAAAAAAGTTTGGGCAAATTACGCTGATAGTCTATGTATTTTAGTCTTTGTGTCATTTTGGTCCTTACAATTTGAATTTGCTCGATTTTGATCCTAAATTTATGATTTTGTTTTAATTTAATCTAATTACTAACAATTGTTAGCATTTTTTAATAAAAATATGCACATAAGTGACATATACCATGGTTTTCAAGGCAAAATTATAGATTTGTTCAACTTAATGAGTTAATTTCAACTAATTTAGTGATAATTTTTCATTAAAAAAAACTACTAACGGCGTTGTCAGTTAGACAAAGTTGACACAAATAATAAAATTAAGAGTCAAAATTGAGATAATTGAAAGTGTAGGGAGCAAAATGGCATAAGAGGCAAAATATAAAGGCTATCGGTGTAATTTGCCCAAAAAGTTTAGTTCCTAAAATTCTTATATCTTATCAAACACTCAATGTACAAATTTTCAACTAATCACCTTGTTTAGTTCGAATTTTCATAATTCAATTTTCTGAAAATTGAGTTTTTTTTTTTCGTTCATTTATTTATTTATTTTTCTAGTGAATTTTTTTAATATTTTAAGCAAATTTTTTACTTTTTTAGATGCACCTAACTTAGATATACTTTAAAAATAAAATATTTGTAAAAAAAATATTTTATAAAATCAATAAATACACAAGAATATGAAAATATATTGAATCTTCGTAATTTTTTGCATTTTTTATATTTAGTTATTTTTTAAAAAAAAATTCACAAAAAAATTCACAAATATTATACTTTTTAATTATATTTATATTAAATGTATCTAAAAAATTAAAAAAGAAATTCTTAAAATAGTAAAAAAAATCTTTAGAAACAAAAGTATATGAAAAATAAGAAACTCAGTTTTGAGATAATTGAATTCAAAAAATTGAAAGCAAACAAGGTGTTGCAAAAGTGAAAGAGTGAGAGAGTCTAAATAGTACTTGGAGCAATCGATATTGGGGTCGACAGAAAAGCCCAAGTTAATCCCACAGTTGCCAGGAAGAGCCTTGGCAAGTTTAGAATTGATTTTCATGTTCTTGGAAGTAGACTTGATGCAGTTACAAGCAGTCTTTTTGTCAGCAGTGCTGGTTGCAGCCGATGCAAGGGCTTTCGCACCAGCACAACAAGCAGCTGGCGGCGTTCCACTGCCGGTTTTCAGATAGCTGATGCAAGGACGTAAGTCCTTGATCACATCACTGCACGTAATTGCAGCGATGGAAGCCGGGGCTACTAAGAGAAGAAGAAGAATCAGCATGGCACTGAAGGGGAGTGCTTGGGTTGAAGACTTCATGGTGATGAAGAGAAAGGTACTGAGGCTTGTGTTTGGTTGGAGTGAGTTGGGACTTGATGATGGTGTGGATGTGGATTTATAGGAGTGTTTGGGAGGGAGGAAAAGGGTTGCTCACAAGTGCAAGAAAACGATGGGAAAAATTTAAAAATGTAGTCGTTGGATTATGTCATTGAGTACAAGAAAGAGAGCTAAGTGTATTTTCATGTCTGATTTTCTTGTGCTATACATGGTTGACAAAGTCAAAGTTTGGTAGATTTTGATGATTCGGAGGCTATATTGACTAGGCTAATACCTCTAGAAGTTATTGTTTGGTATTGTGCACGGCCAAGTATTTTAATGGTGTTATGATTACTGAGGAGGGTGAAATTCACAAATTTGTGTTAAGTGATTGAGAAATGTGAGAAGGGATGGTGAATTGTGATTAGTGTGGAGTATATATGGTCATGTGACATCTCAAAATCAATCAATAATTTTCCCTCTATATGAGAATGCAAATAAAAATAATCAATTTTATATTTGATAATGTTTTTGACTATGTACTTTCGGTATATAAGAGCGGTGAATTGAATTAATTTAATTAATTTAAGATAAATTATATTGATAGTGCTTATATTTTATTTATTGTGTTATTTTAGTTCTCATATTTTTAATTTGTTCAATTTTGACATTTAATTTTAGATTTTGTATCAATTTGAACCAATTAATGACGTTGTTAGTGTTTTTTATGAAAAAATATCACTGAATTGGTTAAAATTAACTTACAGAGTTAAACAAGTTTATAATTTTACTTTAAAAAGTATGACATATATCACTTATATGCATAATTTTCATTAAAAATGTTAATAATTGTAAGCAATTAAACTAAATTGAGACAAAATCATAAATTCATTATCAAAATCGAGCTAATTGAAATTATAGAGATCAAAATAACATAAAGATTAAAATACAAGGGCTATCTACATAATTTACCAATTAATTTATGATAACATTCATTTTACCACATGATGGTTTGAGATTACAGTACTCATAAAGCCCTATGACCCGGTTTGTTTTCAGAGATAGAATGGAGGGGATTGATAGTGAGGCGATTAATAGTGAGGCGATTGTTAGTGAGGGGATTGATAGTGAGGAAATTAATAGTGAGAAATTGTTAAATTATTTTTATATAAAATAATAAAAAAATATAAAAATTAAATATTAATATTTTAAAAAAATTCCCAATATATAAAAAATAAAAAATAAATAAAAAAATTTCTAATCCCTCACTATTTTTCTAATACCATCTCTACCTCCTCACTATGAATCCCCCTTAGAAGGGTATTAGTAGTCCCAAGGCCATCTCTCAAAACAAACAAAGTATTAGTAGTCTCAATCCCCTTCCTATAACCCCAAACAAACGGGGCCTATATGATTAGAGTACTTTATCTTTTTTTAATAATCGGTATCCGGATCAGTTTACGCACATCTCGACTTATTCTGGAAGACTAATCCTGCCACCAACTTGCGAAAGCCTCATTTAAAACTAAAGAAAACGCCCAGTATGAATTGGCCTCGAGGAGCTTATTATAATTAGTAAATATTGAACCTAAGACCTAAAAAAAGTGCATCCCCAAGTTCCAAATTGTACCCATTAGGCCAACCCCTTGAAATTGAGTACTTTATCCTTCTATGGTTCAAATATAGCCAGAAAGTCATATATGATTTAAGACTAATGTGTCAATGTTTGTTTTACTTTGGCTTAGTTTTTTAATAAATTAAAGTGAAATTAATACAATAAAAAGATAATTTTAACCCTGAAAAATCTAGAAATCCCCTAGATGTTGATTTGTGATTATGTATCAATTTTAAGTAGTAAACAGCAATCCCAATCAAACAATCAAGACAAATTGACACAACGATTTTACGTGAAAAAACCACAATCGGACACCTCCAATTGTGATAAAAAAAACCACGGGCAACAGCCACAAAACAATCCACTAAGAAGATATAAAGGAATTACACAGGTATACTCGCAATTACCTAGCGAATCCACGCCCGAATTGAACCAACCTCTATGTGCCTCTTCCAACCCCGTCTTCACCTCAGAATTGTCTTAACGATGAGCCACTCCAGAATCCACCAAAGCTTCAGGCTCGAATTCTTCAGAATCCACCGAAGAACAACTCTCTCTTTTGTGTAGAATAAACAAATAATCCTTTGATGTATACTCTTTAAACCATGAGTTGAATACTCAATCAAAACATCAACGAAAACTAGCAAAATATCCCCAGATATAAACCCCAGAATCCAAGAAGAAGATCTGGAGAAGTAATCCTAGATTTGGAGCAACCTGCGAATTTATAGAATCTGAAATCGCGAGGTCCGCTCGAGCGTGGGAATTGACGCTCGAGCGGGGACACTATATGAAATGCTCCAAACAGGATGTACGCTCGAGCGTGAAAACACGAATCACAGTATTTTTGCAGACTCACCCAACTTCTGGAACTCAGCATTCTCCACTCAAGCGGGGGAATGGACGCTCGAGCGGGGAGGCAACTTTGAATGCATTTTTGCATTTTGCTTCAGGGGCGCTGCCCCTCGACCCCCGTCATAATCAATGAAGTGGCAATCTTGAAAGCATTAACATTACAAACTTTTTTGCAAGGCACAATTCGGGTTGGATTCGCATCTAATAAACTCATAGCCTCACTGAAATAAAAGTGTGAAAACAAATACAACTGGAAGGAGTTTTGTCAAACGGGATTGCCAAGAATAAAAACCTAACAATCTCCCCCTTTGGCAATGCCGTGACAAAACACACCTAACAAATAAAATCTTAATCACCCCAACCCATTACAGCCAACAAACGCAAACTTCTTTATCAAAATCATGATCTGCAAAACAGTTATTAGTGTCACAATCTCCAAAACAACTATTAGTCCCACAAGAATATATGAAAAAGCAATAGACATATGACACGATTATCTTGAAACATGAGATGAAAAACATGAATAGATGAAAACTAAGACTCATGAAAAACAACTCTCAAACAACAAAAGCAAGGTCATAAACCATACAAACAATGATATGACGATGTAAATATCAAGGGCATGCAAAAAGGAAATAACAAGCAAACAATGCATAACAACATGTAAAACAACTAAAGCCAATCTCCCTTACCAAACAAATCAAAGTGTCCATACTAACAAACTCTTGCAAAGATAAACCAAACTCCCCTTCACTAAAAGCAACTACAAATACTGAAAACAGTGAGCAAGAAGAAAACAACAAAAAAAAAAAAAATATGGTGGAGCAAGCAAGAAATCTTAGATTTGTACCTTAGAACACACAAGATTATCCAAGAAACACAATTACTTGAAAACACAATGTGCACAGCCTCTAGAAAATTCCTCATAAAAGAAAGTGATGCATTATGTGAAAAGCATAGATCCCATGATAAAAGTGTGTGTGTGACTCTTGGAGTTCGACAAACACTAGATTCAATCCTAGTAGTGATCTGAAAGCTAGACCTCTGACAAGAGAATCTAAGCACAACTACGGAAAGTCAAATCACTAGGAATCAAGGGGTATTTGGTGAGTAAATGCAGAGGCTCCCCCTTAATCAATGAATCTTTTCTTTTCTTTTCTTTTTTTCTTTCTTTCTTTTGCGTATTTTTTCTTTCTTTTGCATATTTTTTCTTCTTATCTTTCTTTTTCTTTTTCTTTTTCTTTTTCTTTTGCACACTCATTGGCGGCTGACACACTCAAGAGTATGGAAACCGAACCAGAGAAGCATGGATATAATAAGGATGGCCTGGTTGGTGACTCTAAGGTAGCCTTTTCCTCATGGCTAGACTGCAAAGAAATGAGAGGAAAGCCGTGGAGGTGCAAAAAGATGGAAGGTGGTTAAGAGACTCAACATCACCCATGATATGCTAGTATATGTCAATTCCTCTAGAAAAGCAAAAGATACAATGCCAGAAGTCCAAAAAAAATAATCACTAAGGCGGAAGACTCCAAAATTTACTAATCCAAGAGTGTGTACAGAATGAGACATACTGATCAAAAAACACACACTCCAAAATGAGTAATGACTACATAAAGTACACATATATTAACATGTAATGGATATTCTCATCAATTCCAATATGCACCAAGGACCACTCAAAAATTTCAAGCTTGCAAAACCATACTAAGAAAATCTTTTTGGGATTTTTTTTTTTTCAAAAATAAAGTAAGACAAAAAATGAACAAGCACACATTTAATGAAAAAAAAAAAAACACAGAAACCCAAAAACTAAAACGACAAAACAAATTAACACAAGTCAAGTTTTCTCACCCAAACTGCTTTAGTACGAACAAAGTTGTGAGAATTGCGGTTCTTGGGTGGTGTCTTGACATTGTGTTTCCCTTCCCTTTCAATGGGAACCTATCTCGACATGGTTTCCAACTTCCTATTTCTAGGTCTAGGTAAATGCAAACTCGCTCCATGTTTGGTCTCAAGCACATCAAAATAATGAGGTCTAAATGACCCTTAACCTCATTACCACCAATGAAGTGTCTCCTACCCCACGAGATGTTGGAATTTCTTCCATCTCTATAAGACACTTTCCCATGCAACTTATAACAAGAAGGGCGAATATAACCATGCATACCACAATGATGACAAATAAAAACAGGGTGTACCTTCTTTTCTTTTATCTTACCAACTCTAGGAAGTTTGAGAAGTCCATCCTTATATTGAATTTTTCGTTCTCCCTTTCCTTGAGTTCTTGTATCATGAGATGTAGATGCACTCTGTTTTTGCTCTTTGTTATCACCAAAGCCAATGCCACTCTTGTCAGAACAAATTTGTTGAGAC
Source organism: Camellia sinensis (assembly GCF_055761805.1). Lineage (NCBI taxonomy): Eukaryota > Viridiplantae > Streptophyta > Magnoliopsida > Ericales > Theaceae > Camellia > Camellia sinensis. The sequence continues at coordinate 171,734,522 of NC_138962.1, read as the reverse complement.
CCAATGATATTGTCCAAAGTCTTTGATCCTCTGTTCCAAAGACCAATGGTAGCCATAGCACACTTGAGTTCTTCCTCTTTCTTGATCATTAATTCTTCCAAAGCAACTTGAGACATCTCAACAGTTTCAATTTTCACTTCATATGTTGCATAGATTTACTGTAGCTTATTCCTCTCTGTCTCACAAGTCAAGAGTTTTGCACAAAGAGCTTGTTAATCATTAGAAATCTTAAGGGCATCATTCCTAGCCTCGGAAATCTCTTTCTTTAATTTGACATTCTCACTTTCACATGCTTTGAGTTTCGTAGTGAGTTTGTCATTCAATTTGGATAACTTAAGAGATTCCTTATACAACTTTTCATAAACTTGCTCAAGCTCTTCATCATCACTTCCCAAGGATTCATCATCAGTGGCATTCTCAACTAGGCTCTTCGGATACTCTGTTCGTCCTTCAGTTTCGAAAGCCGCCATGAAAGCAAGGAATTGTTTATGTCCCTCTTCGCCTTGATTTTTGTTGTCACTTTCATCTTCATCAGATTCTAATTCATCATCCCAAGTGATGGCTAGGGCTTTCTTCTTCTTCAAATGAGTGGGGCATTCTGAAACAAAGTGGTCAAATCCTTGGCATTCATAGCATTAGACTCTTTCAGAGTTCCCTTGTATCTTTCCTTTCTCCTTCTTAGCTATAGAATTAATTTTGAGTTTATCTTTGCCTTTAGATTTATGAGTATGAGTAGATTCCAAAAATTTAGGATTCTTTTTCAGAAAAGATTTTTTAAATTGTTTAACAAAAGCAGTCGTAATCTTGGAAATCTATCTCACAATCCTCATCAGAATCCTCTTCAACTCTATGAGCACTACTATAAGCAATAGTATCTTTTTGTTTCTTTTTGAAATTCCTATGTGCTTCATAAGTTTGGAGATTTCGAACCAAGTGATCCAACTTGAGGTTGTCAACATCTTGAGCCTTCGCAATAGTCGTAACTTTTGGTTGGAACCGATCGGGTAAGGATCTCAAATTTTTTTCACAACTTTGGATTCTGGTATTTTTTTCACCTAAATTGAAGCTGAAATTTTCAATGTCAATCAATTTCGCATAAAATTCATCAAAGGTCTCACTATCTTTCATTGAAAGGTTTTCGAAATTAGACGTAAACCTTTGAAATTTTGAGCGTTTAACAGAAGGAGTGCCCTCATGAATAGTTTGTAAGATATCCCAAGCCTCTTTTGCGACTTCACAATTGCAAACTCGACTAAACTCTTCAGGTGTGACAACGCAAACGAGAGAATTGATAGCTTTACTATTCCAGCTACTATTTTGGTAATCAATTGTGTCCCACTTTTCAATTGGTTTGGGGAAAGTTACTTCATCAACGGTAATTGTTGGTTCAGTCCACCTACACATGACAGATTGCCAAACTTTTTCATCAATAGATTTTAAAAACGATCTCATCCGAACTTTTCAAAAACAATAATTGGATCCGTCAAGTAGGGGTGGTCGAACCATAGAATTTTCCTCACGAATTGTATCCATTATCACAAATCAAACAAGATCTCGCTCTAATAGATTTGTAAAACAAAAAAATAGAGCGACCTGCTCTGATACCAATTGAAAAATCTAGAAATCCCCTATATGTTGATTTTTGATTATGTATCAATTTTAAGTAGTAAACAACAATCTCAATCAAACAATCAAGACAAATCGACACAACGATTTTATGTGGAAAAACCACAATTGGACACCTCCAATTGTGATAAAAAAACCACGGGCAACAGCCACAAAACAATCCACTAAGAAGATATAAAGGAATTACACAGGTATACTCTCAATTACCTAGCGAATCCATGCCCGAATTAAACTAACCTCTATGTGCCTCTTCCAACCCCATCTTCACCTCGGAATTGTCTTAACGATAAGCCACTCCGGAATCCACCAAAGCTTCAGGCTCGAATTCTTCAGAATCCACCGAAGAACAACTCTCTCTTTTGTGTAGAACAAACAAATAATCCTTTGATGTATACTCTTTAAACCACGAGTTGAATACTCAATCAAAACATCAAAGAAAACTAGCAAAATATCCCCAGATATAAACCCTAGAACCCAAGAAGAAGATCTGGAGAAGTAATCCTAGATTTGGAGCAACTTGCGACTTTATAGAATCTGAAATCGCAAGGTCCGCTCGAGCGTGGGAATTGACGCTCGAGCAGGGACACTATAAGAAATGCTCCAAACAGGATGTACGCTCGAGCGGGGATTTCGACGCTCGAGCGTGAAAACACGGATCACAGTATTTTTGCAGACTCACCCAACGTCTGGAACTCAGCATTCTCTGCTCGAGCGGGGGAATAGACGCTCGAGCGGGGAGGCAACTTTAAATGCATTTTTGCATTTTGCTTCGGGGGCGCTGCCCCTCGACCCCCGTCATAATCAGCGAAGTGGCAATCTTGAAAACATTAACATCACAAACTTTTCTGCAAGGCACAATTCGGATTGGATTCGCATCTAATAAACTCATAGCCTCACTGAAATAAAAGTGCAAAAACAAATACAACTGAAAGGAGTTTTGTCAAACGGGATTGCCAAGAATAAAAACCTAACAAACCCCATCTTTTTCAAATCTAAAATTAGATTAAAATATTAATTAAAAAATTAAATTAAAATATAATTAAGGATTGATCTAAAATATAAAATATAATTAAAGAGTGATTTAAAATAAAAAATAAAAAATAATTAAAGATTGATCTAAAATATAATTAATTAAAATTAAATTAAAATGTTAAGAATTACAATAAATAATTAGGGATTTAATATTAACTGTGATATAAAATATAATAAATATTAAAATATATTCATTTTCATTTCTTTATTTCTCATTTTATATCTTTTAATCGTATTACTTATAAATTATTATTCATAATATATCACATCATCTTTCATTTTTACCAATATTGTTGTTCCTAAGATTACAAAACTAATTCATCCCCGCCACGACCTAATTACCTCCTCAATTTATTCCACCCCCAATATAACTAAGAGCGGAGATACAAGATTTGGGGTGACTGTTATGTAGGGGGCATAACAGCCATTGCTGTGTAGCGAAATAAATCCATTTCAAGGCTCATTTCGATAATCCGAACCGTTTATGTAAACGATATCAGATTAATTTGATTTTTTACAAGCATATTCTACTTGATATATTTTAAAATGTGAACGATTCAGATTATTGAAATGGGTCTCGAAATGGACCCATTTCGCTGCACAACAGTGGTTGTTGTGATGTGCCCTCGTACAACAGCCACTTCAAATCCCGGGAATGCAACGCTACAAATGCACCCCCACCCCCACCTCCACCCATCCTTAAGTGCCACATACACCATATACTCTTCCAGTCCCCTACAATGCAGAAGGTCAATTATCAAACAAATGACAAATTAAGAAAGTAATTGTAAATTAAGAAAATGTTATTAGGAGTCATTTAGTTTTGGCTTTTTTAGTTGGTTTTTTGAATTTTTTAGTCTGGGACTTTTTTAGTCGTTTGGTATTCTTGTTTGGCTTTTTTGACTTTTTGGCTTTAGAATGACAAAATTACCCTTAGTATAAAATGATACTTTTTTGACATTTTATTTGTATATGGGATAATTTTGTACTTTTATACTTTTTTTATCTTTTTATAATTTTATAACTTTATTTTTGTCTTTTATAATTATATAGTCTAGAAAGAAAACCAAACCAAGGCTTGGTAGCTTTGGTCTAGCTCGGTAGTTGCATGTCTATTTAATGATATAAACACAAAAGATCATCCTTTTACAAAAATTATTGATGTAGTGGCCATGTGGTTTTTTACTATTGGAATGGCACATCACATGCCGCGTAACTGTAACCATAACTACTAAGGCTCCGTTTGAAATGTCTATTTGGACTAAAATAGTTATATAAAATAAAATAGGCTATTTTAAATAAATAGGACAAAATATCACATCCAATCTATAATCATTTTATTTTTTCTCTCATAAAAATCAAAAAAGCCAAAAAGCCTATCTCAAACGAGGCTTTTTAGCCCTAAACTAAAATAACCAAAAAGCAAAAAAACCAACCTATATCCCAAACGAATCCTAAATAATTTTTGAGTAGATTACAGTGATGCTTCTTGGAGTTTAAAAAAATACAATAAATTTTATAATTTTGAGATAACTATATTGATCTCCTTTTTTTGTTAAGGTTAAAGAGATAAAAATTAGGGTAAATTATCAATAAGTTCAAATAGTTGGACTTAATTCCCATTAAATTCTATTGAAAATAAGTTTTAGTAAAATCAAACACTAAAAATAATTTTTTGTGATGATTTTTTTTGCATGTCATTAAAAATTAATAATTAGTAACTTTTTTTTGTCACGATTTTTATAAATTGCCATTAAAACTTACAATTAGTGACGTTTTTCTATACCGAATTTTTCAAACTATCACTAAACGTTGAAAATTAGTGACATTTTTTATGGAAAAAAATTTAAATTGTCACTGAAAATTAACAATTAGTGACGTTTTTTAATAGTGTTTGATGAAAAATGACTTAATTGTCATAAGACCTATTGGATAATAAGTCCACCTATTAAAACCTAGAATTAAATCCCCTTAAAAATTAATAGATAGTATAAAGAAACAAAAATACACAAAATAAAACACACATTTTAATATGAAGGAGATGTCAATATCATTTTTTTATGTATATGATTAATGAATTTTTGATGAAAAAGGAGCCAAGTATTACATAAAATAAACCTTACGAGACTCTAATACAATTATGTTTAACTTGTACAACTTACTGTTTTATTTTCAAATCTCAGGAAAAGTCAATGTAATTTGTTTATAAGTTTTTGTGAGTGAGACATGAGTCTAATGCAAGTAAAAACTATATGACTTACTTACACTCAACTAATTTGTAATTACTTTTCTCATTTTCTGTTTATATGATATTTCTCCTTGGTAAATTACATATCCCAACTCCCAATTAGGCCAATGTTCAATTATTTGGGCAACAAAGGGGAAGAAATTTCAAACTGACTCATGACATTTTGATGTTGAATCCACTTTAAAATATAAGAAAACTTGTGAACAACATATAGAAAAAAGAATGGTCCCCCTGGGGAACATAAAACCACTTGGCTCTTTCTGGTATGAGCTATTCGTTCCTTTGTGAAGAGGATCCAACTGGCTTATACCAACTACTGACCCCATTCCAAAATATGGACATCTCAACCCATCTAATTTATATATACGATTAATTATATTTTTAATATCTAAAGTATGTATTTTATATTATTTTAGCACCACTATATAAAAAATATTTAAATTTGATTTTCAACCTAACTCTAGACGAAGTTAAATTTAGAGATAAATGTATAAATCTGGAAATCAAAATGACACATAGTACACGTATGTATAAATTTGGAGACCAAAATAATACATATTATACGTTTGGGACTAAATTTGTAATTTTTTGAAGGAAAATTACACTTGTCACCCTTGTGATTTGATTCAAATCTCACTTCGATCATTCTTGTTTCAATTTGAATAATTTAGTCGTTATACTTTAAGTCTATTTCAATTTAATCTTTCTGTCTAAATTTTTTTTAAGTGTACACCTCAAGAGAGTGATAATTTATACGTGTCTAAAAATTATTAATTTTAACATTAAATTTGAACAAAATGACTAAATTAAAATTAGACTTAAAACATAGAAACCAAATTGTCAACTTGAATTATTAAGACTACAGTAAAATTTGAGACAAACAACGGGGCTTTAAAAATTATTCACTCAAAAAAAGGGGCTTAAAAATGTAATTTACCCTTTTAACTGAGTTTCCATGACTATAATGACTTGTACTAATAAAGTAAGGTTAGGGACTTTTTATATATTGATAATTAAACTAACACAATTTAAATATTGGGACCCACATGATGCAAAGAAAGTTGTCACCTTATAATCTTACCTGGCTATTCAGCATTTAAAGTTGGCCCAAGTTTGAGACAATGGTCATGGTAGGTGAAAACTTGTGAGACTTTGCGTTCTGTATGATTTTCGTTTCTGTTTTTTTGTTTTTGAAAACAGAAAAACAGAAATAGACGTACAAATTTGTTTTGACAGATTATTTTCCGAAATATCCTCTTTTTTTGGGGGGGGGGGGCATAAATAACTTCTCAGTTACATTTCTTCAAATTTTGGAAAATATAAAAAATGAAAAATACTGGATTTTTAAACTTTTCCTTGTTATTTTGCTTTTAAAAGGTATGAAATTAATATCAAATATCCCAAATTTTCTTTTTCAACAAATTTGATTAAAAAAATCATCTTAAATGTTTCATCTTTTAAATTTTCATCAAATTCAAATTTATTGAATAATTTCATGAGTTATCTGTTTGATAAAAAAGATGACTCCCTTGATTTAATGAACATTTCATGAAAAGATTGAAAATGATTTTCAAAGACTTTTTTCATCAAATAAAATTTGATGAAAGAAAACGTAAAGAATTAAAGATGCTCTAAGTAGGAGCTTTACATGATATCAGAGTCAGTGTAGTGACTAGGTGAGGATTTGTAAGACACTTCTATTCTATCATAGAGATGCGTTTGGATTTAAAGCCCAATTGACAAACTGATGAAGCTGATTATTGGGCCAGGGCATAGCGGATAGTACATCCAAATAATGGCTAGGTAGGATTTCTTAAAATTTTGAACTTGTGCTGCAAATAGAATGGCTTATAAGAAAATCTTTTGTGACATTGTGACGCATCAACTCCTTATGCTTCAAGCTCCAATTTCCAAATAAATGACTTTGATCCTCAATCAACAATGGTGTTATAGGGATGAAGGATATGTGGTTTTTTTTTTTTTTTTTGGGTGTAGAAATCAAATCAAAAAACAATCAATCTAGAGTGATTAAGATATAGGATTCATGAAATCATTTACTCTAGATTGAAAGTCTCATCAATGGATTCTTGGAGCACAAACTTAATGAAAAACTAGAGAGAGAGAGAGAGAAAGTATCGCAAGCTTGTATTCTCCAATCTCCCTTCAAAAGATAAGATCAAATTTGTTCAAAAAAATCAAAGGGGCAAAAGGGACAAAAATGGCTTCAAAATGTGCGTGCAAGGAGTCATAACGCTAGAGCGACTATCGACCGCCCTTTGCAAGATTTCCAGTGTGCAAGCCCCTGTAGAGCTCACAACAAGCACACTTTGCAGGAGTTCCAAAGCTCAAGCTGTTGTAAAGCCCACATCGAGCAGACCTTGCAGTATTGTCAGTGCTCAAGGGATTGTCAAGCTCGAAGCAAGCGAGCATTGCAGGAATTCGAGTGCTTGAGCAACTGTCAAGTGGATAGCAAGTGGGCTTTTTGAAACCATTTACATGACTCAACCAAGTTCAAAAGAATAAAGTGTGTGAGGGTGTGCTAGGTCAAATACCTCCCAGAACTCAGAAGCACAACTCACGAACTTGTAGCATAATGAATTGGAACATAGTAAGCTCAACTAGACAAAGACAATGGATCACATACAATGAGAAACAAATGGAGAGGGTAGAATGTATCAAAATCTATAATCCTAAACTGATTTATGAGCAGCAAGTATCAATATCATAATTATAATTCTACAGATATATCATAATTAATTTACCGAAATATATCTTACCTTTTGTGGTGGACTCTATACCAGTAGAAATGTGTGCATTTCCTTGTGCTTGAGGATGCATGTCTCAGGCCCGCCGCTAAAGCAACTAAAGAGGTTAGCGAGCACATTGCAAGATCTGCACATTCAGATCTCACATGTTATAACTTTTCTTCTAAAATACCCAAAAAGGAAAGAAATGGAAAGACAAAATTCCTATCAAACTAAGCAGAAGTAAAGGCAAGTAGTTATGTCAAGCAGAAAACAAAAATAAATAAATAAATATATTCAAAAAGAAGAGGCATAACCATGTGTCTTTTGCAATAGAACATCAAGTTCAGATGAATTTAAACCATCTATTTGTCCAGTTTACTGAGTCTGGGTTGACAGTTTTTTCTATCCACAAAATCAACCCAATGCAAAAAAAAAATAAAAAATAAATACAAACGCAGTTTAATTGATGGATCACAATCTGTGGTCATAAGCCAGAATAACCAATCATGTAATAGCTTACAATTGGGCTGCACATACAGTGGATCTATTCAGCGCATTAGGTAGCTAAATGCCAGGTACAATTACTTTCAAGCCCCAGGAGAGCCATTATAGGGGCGAGGTTGACCAAAGCAATGCAACATGTGCCCAGTTAGGTTACAACACACAACTGGCTAGAATTATTTTGAAGCTAAGAAGTACGGATACGTACGGATATGGACTTGGTGGGGATACGACAAATTTTTATTTTATTTTATTTATTTACCATGTAAAAGAATATAAATGTAGGATACATAGATATGAGAGGCGTCGATGTGATGTGGGTGTATTTTTAATTTTTATATTTTTCTTTTCTTTGTTTGACCCCAAATCAGCTTTCTAAAATTATTAATAAAAGAAAACTACAAAGGTGTCCTAAAAAAATTAATTTAAAAATTTGACAAACCAAGTAGCATACTTGTGCAAAAATGCCACAATAAAGTATATCCCATGTGAAATCATAGAACTCAATTTCAGTGTCCCATATTGTTTCCCAAACACCCAACATAAATGTAGTGGACCCTACTGTTAAAGCCAATCACAATAGTAGAAGGTACCACATGGCATATACCCTATCCACATACAAGGGTTTATAACTATAAATTTCAACAATTTATACATACACAAGGGAATAAAGCAAAATAAATAAATATGTAAAGAAAAAACAAAGAAAAGAAGAAGGCCATTACCTATTGTTCATACCATCTAAAGTGAGGAAGGCAAGTCAACCACCAAAGCCAGCAATGATTCAAATAAATCTGCAGTTGGTCTCATCTTTCTTCTTTATGGCATAGCTGTAAGTGCGCAAGAGGAGCTTCTAAAAATTGCTAGTATCTCTGACCTATTAGAAGAACCTTTGCAACATTATCTGTGCTAGGAGTCAGAGTAAGTATTGATCTTCCTCAAAGCCACTTGTAAGTGCCTGTTATGAGAAGATTACTACTTCCCTAACCATCAAGAGATGGAAAATCAGGGGAACCTTCTCTTCTAGTACCACTGAAGCAGTGGAATTAAAAATACAAAATAGAAACGGTAAAGCTGAGAAAAAAAGAGACCATGACCTTACTGATTGCCGATGTGGATTTCCTCAGTTAAAAGATGAATGTTGTCCTCACTATGTCAACACTGGCACAGATACAAGCATCCCTCAAAGTTGAAAGACGTGAAATTTCATCTCTTCACTAATTCTGAGCAGGCAACTGCAGTAACATATGAACGCAAATAAACATCAATGAGCAGTACCTGCTCCTTGAATTTTGTTGAGCCGTCTCTGCTGATCGTGCATTTTTGTTACTCAAAAATGGAAGTGCTCTTTGCTGACTGAAAGTTGTGAGGTAACTAGATATTTATAAGGTTCTATTTAGGGCATCTTGCCAAAGCACAGCCACTCAACAAAACAGTCAACTCAGCATTGGCCCATGATAAAAACATTCACCTTGAGTCTCAAAACTGAACTTTGCCACTGTCTCATCTTTATGTCATATGCTCAGACTGCTCGCAAGCATGCCTGCCAAGTGAGATTCATGTATATACTATAAAACTACTAAAACATGGAAAGGAAGCATGAAATGGCATGACCTAGAAGACATATGAAAGTGAAAGAAATATGGCAACCTTAACCAATATCCATGATTCCAATAATTGAAGAACGAAAGAACTAATTGCATTTTGCAGTATCACATTTCACAACAGTACGTCCACTGTTTATTAATTGAAACTTAAGTGCAGATTAAACATAATGCTCGCAGGTTTTTGTTAAGCAGGACAAAATAAGGCTACATTCGAAGTTAATAATGCTTAGGCTGATACGAATGCATATAACAATTCACCAGAAGGTCTTTTATCGGGAGAAGAAAACAAAACAAAGTCGAATTTTTAGGATAGTGCACTATGAACTGTTAAGGTGAGGCGTTAGAATGTGATCCAGCAACAATAAAAATAAGTGAAACGAAGCATCTAACTTCAAAAAGATTACGGATATTGGAAATTGAACCACAGTGCTGCCTTCTACAATGTGCACAGTGATTAGAGAACCACAATATAAAGTGTCGCTCAACTGCTATATCATCCTCAATACACTCCAGCAAATGGGTATTGTCTCTTAAGTATCATACGTATATATATATATATATATATATGTAAACAACCACATTGCTGTAGGTAACAACTTCAGCATGTCAGATTGAAATTCACCTTGTCTTCACACTTACCCAGTAAGGTTTCAAGAACTTTCTACGGATAACGCCATTATGAGAAATATATAGCTTTCATATATTATGAAAAAAGTAAATAATTTCATATCAGCATAATCCAAGAAACAGATTAATCTTTATGTTTCTCAAATTTCAATTCAAAACTCAGGAAATAAAAAAGGATCCCACACAACAAATAACTAAATCAGATTAACAGTATTACACATGCCAGGGTTCCTCAAGCACCAAAGTGGTTGAATGGGCTCAGCTCCAACTCCCCTATCAACCATTCTATGTCTCCATTCATTTAGCCGATCTGTAGCCTCGCCACACCTCTTCATGCCTGTTTCATCGCGGTTCCCTGACCACAATGTCTCTGCCATTGCTGATGCTCGTGGCCATATCCGTGGATCCAGTACTGTTGGATCAGCTTGCTCGGACCACAGTGCCACCTCTCCACCTATGACCAATTTTGTTTCTTCCTCACTTAACCCATATGTTATATCATAGTTATATATGGTCTGCCATGTCTTGAAAGGTCCACACCATGACCCGCCATTACCCTGGTCACTACCTGGTTTCTGATCATACAAACTGTCATTCCCAATAAAAGCTCCATGTCCACAATCCAAATAATAGAAGTCTGAAGATGAAACAATGGCACGGTACCCAGAGGAAACAATCTTTTTAGTGTTATTTGGGCCGTCGTTCCATGTTTGCAAAATGGTATTTTCTGGGGGAAGAATAGAAGGGTTCACCTTGGCATTGGCATCCAATATAACATCTTCCCAGTAGACCACTGTACGATTTAAGGAAACAATGTAAGGGAAGGTCGAGTTAACAAACATCTCAAGAAGTTGACTAAGGGTTCCATTATTTGCTAGGAAGGTTTGAATGGATGGATCGGCTTTCCAGCAACCTGGTACGATCTCATCAGCCCCTGCATGGTAGAATGGTTCCGGGAACATGGTGGCAGCATCTTGAATGACATTTTTGATGACTTCGTAGGTCTTGGGGTTTAAGGGGTTGAGATGACCAGTGCCTGGTTCAGATGCAAGCCGGTCAGCCCACGAGAATCCAGCAGGCCACCAAAACATGTTTGCACATGTCACAATCTCTGGGTAAGCTTCAGCCCATGAGCCTGTATGTGCTGCAAATTACAAAAACAATAAAAATAAATAAGAGTTTCAGCACTGTGATCATAGACATTGTTAAATAGCTTGATATACATTGTTAGACTCATTTCCTAACAATTTAAGCTTTTGGAATAATTGGTGATAGTAACATACATAAGAGAGGAAATCAAACACTGATGGAAGTTTCCTCAAAATCAGTTTTTTTTTTTTTTTGATCAGCAAAAGAGAAGCTTTATTGATGACAATCAAAGTTCAACACAAATGACATACATCAATAAAGAGGGTGAGTGCTTGATAATACTTGTGAAATGAAAAAGAAAAGGGGGAATGGGGTCTGGTAATTAAATTATGGCCAATGAGGGAATTATCACAACTAGTTGGATTGTTTATGTTTATGTTTCATTCATCTATATATTTATTTTTCCTCTCTTGATTATTTTTTTCTTCTCTTGACCTTTACAACTAATAAGTTGCATTTGGATTTTTAGAAGAATATAATATATTGTTGTGAAGCAAAAAAAACAGCTAATCAAAATGATTTTGAAAGGCACATGGGATTGAATTAGGACTTGATGAATAATTCTAATATTTAGTAAAGATATCATTGTTTAACAGATGAATTTAGGTTTCTATACCGTTCAGTTATGAAAACGGCAACTTGGGTGCAAATTTCATGAGTTTTGGAGTCTAGTTTTAGAATGTAGTTGAGTGATTTCTTGTGATTCTGTGGATCCTATAACAAATGGTCTGTTATCAACTTCATCACAATATGTTGTGATGACATTCATTTCATAAAACAAAGCAAATCACTCAATTTTTCAGAAGATGCTAACTACTAAAAACCAAAGATGCAATTTAAGAAATCACCAAAGTTGTTAAATCAACAAAAACTCTTAATAATTTTGAAACTAGAATCTTGGCCAAGCAGTGACTTGGGGCTACTATAGAATAGGATTTCAAAGTTCAAATCTCATTATCCTAAAGGAAAAAAATAAAAAATAAATAAATAAATAAATAAAACAAACAAATAATAATAATATAATTGGATCACAACAAACCACTAACAATAAAAAACATATACAAACAATCACGCAAAGTTGCAGAGGTAGACAAATACAATAAATTTATTTTAGAATCATAAACCCTTTTAGATAATCTAAGAATTGGATGAATTGACCCAAGTATAAGAAATTAGATCTCAGGGTTCCTTTATTTTCTATTACATTAGTTGAAGAATGAAAATGACGACAAAGGATAAACGTTCATACACAACGAATAGCTATCTCCTTCTCTTCCTCTATCTGTTCTTTTCTAACTTCAATAAAAGCTTTACAAGATTTGATCATTTTGAATAAATATCTCTCACCATCATCAAACTTATTTTTGAACCGTTTTTTTACTCTCAGTGAAACTTTTCTACCTCTTTTATATCTAAGATATAGCCCATCCTTTAAGAGTTTATATGGGTACCGGAAAAAATAAATAAATAAATAAATAATAAAAAATAAATAAAAAGGAAGAAGAAGAAGAAGAAAGAGGCAAAACAATTAAATTTTTTTCACTAGACCCCATACTCTATTAGACTTTTGGTTGGATCAATTGACCTTATAGGTGGCAATCTATGAAGCACAGGTACGGGTACGAATACTGGTACTGGTACGATACGGGTACGTCGATACGGTAAAATTTAAAAAAAATAGGGTACAGGTACGGCTTGGTACGCTTGTAAAAAAATATTTATTTTTAATTTACAGTAATGCAAAAAATAATTAAATGGTTTAATTTGTTAAGGTCCAGCCTATAATTAATATTTAATGCCAAAAGGAAAAGTATAAATCAAAATTAAATGTCAATATATTAAATAACTTACAAACCATAGTTTAATTTTAAAATCCTGCTAAGCATAAAACAAAAACTAAAAAAGAAATCTAGTGAAATGAGTTTTATCTCTGTAGTAGAAGGAAAATATTGTTTCAACTGAGGTACAGTACGGCTTGGATATACACTAGGTACGTCTGGGTACGTCAAAAATTAAGAAGAAAAAACTTGGGTACGTGTTTCGTGTACCCGGTACGTATGCAGAAGTACCATACGAGGTACGGTACGCCGGTAAGTACCCGGTACGGGTACGGCATGTTTTTCGGAGTACCCATGCTTCATAGGTGGCAATCTTATCCATAAATAAGTATATATGGAAAGCCATAGATTTAAATACTTTGTTTTAACTGACGTTCATCTTGTTATTATCTAATTCATCCTTCACCATCTTTCTTCTGTTATCCACAGATTGAACTTTTCCTTATTCCCTTTCCTCATTTACAGTTTTGCAGCTTCCTCATTTTTCATTTTTCAACTTTGAATTATTTGAAACTTCATTAATTGCCATTTCATTACATTTACAGTTTACAGTTTTTGTTCCCTTTCCTCATTGTTACAGTTTTGCTTTCTTCCTCCAACTCTTTTTTTTTTTTTTTTTTTTTTTTTCAACTTTAAATTTACAGTTTACTGTTTTTTTGTTTACAAAAAACTTTAAAATTTATATTTTTGTTAAAAACAAAAATAAAAATTATTATTAGTAAACACACATGTTTTCAAAACTTGTTTAAAAACAAATGAAAGCAACTATTTTTGTAAATTGTTTAACAACAAATTAAAGCAACTATTTATTTTTTTTTTATTTTAATGTTCATAGAATCTAGCAAACTATTGTAAATTGTTTACATTTTCTTGAAAATGAAAACAGACACTGCCGAACAAGTTCTTGTTTTCAATTTTTAGAATTTTTGTAAACATGAACAAAAAAAACTGTAACATTTTCAAAAGGAGAGCTTTTCACCAAAACATTGCTAGTTTTTTGAAAATTCCAAAACTAATGCTAGCAATAAACTACTCCCTCCATCCCAAAACATTAGTCCCTTTTCAGAAATCTAACTTTTTTTTATAGTACAATGATTACACTTCAAAAATGTTAACTTTCTTAAACTATCCTTTGATAGTAAAATTATTATACTTAAAAAATATTAATGTTAATGAATTTAAAAGAATGGCAAAATAAGAAATTCATATTATTAATCCTTGATTTTTGAAAATGGACTAATATTTTGGGACAATAAAAAATGGAGTAAGGGACTAATATTTTGGGACAAAAATATAAGGTTCATTTGCATGATGGAAAAACTAACTTTAGATTGGGAAATAGTTTTTAGACCAAACTAATTTAGCACTGTATGTTCACCTATAGCAATACTTTGGGCAAAAATACACAAATCCCATCTCAATTTGAGTAAACTCAAGGTGTATACATTAAATAGAAACGAATTAAGCCTAAGAAAACATGTCAAAGCAGACAAACTTTAGCCTGATCATGATTCATAATTCATAATTTATCAAATCAACACCAATCATTTCGTCAATTATTCATCAATCAAGGGAGAGTCATTTTCTTAATCAAATTGAGAACTCATAAAATTTAAATTTGATAAAAGTTTAAAAAGATGCAGCATTGGAGATGACTTTTTTTTTTTCATCGCAATTGATGAAAAGAAAAATTAGGGATAAGAGGGAAATTTTAAAAACAGAAAAAAAATGATTTTGAAGTATTTCATATCAAATCAAGTATTTTACTTAAATTAGAAATCAGATGAAAAATTTGGTCAACCGTTGAAGAAGCTCTAGAACCTAAATCTCGTTCCTATATTTGTTTGGAATTTCTCTCTCGGTTTCTTTGTATTCATTATGATTATATCTCAATTATCATTCATATATTAATTTTAATTAAAAAAAATTCAAAAAATTCTTAATAGTACAGTGATAAAATGAGAGTTCAAACTCACCAGGCATATCAATCTCCGGCATAACCCTAACTCCATGTTCCAATCCGAACTCCACAACCCTCTTCACATCCTCCGGCGAGTACTGCATTCCGGTCCCATACGAGCCCTTGCTAGCCAAATTAGGCTCCAATGGAAGCACCAGAGGGAACGATTGCGAGTCCGTGATGTGCCAATGGAACACATTCATCTTATTGGCACTCATAGCCCCAATCGTCCTCTCTATATCCTCTACTCCATAGTAATTTCTCGAAGTATCCAACATCAATCCTCTGTGCCCGAAAATAGGAAAGTCCGAAATGTACACCCCGGCCGCGACTAGGGTCGGGTCGCCCCACGCGAGCTGCGAGAAGCTCTCGAGACCTCTCATGGCCCCCCACACCGTCTCCGCCGTGAGAGTGGCGGCGCCGGAGGCGGGGATGGTGAGGAAGTAGGACTCGTTGACGCCGTGGTGGAGCGGCGGAGCGAGGTCGGCGACGGTGATTGTTAGGGTTTGGAGGGGCGGCGCTGCTGTGGCGTTGACGGTGGGGGGGACTAGAGGGTGGTGGTGCTCGGTGAGGGCTTGGCGGAGGTAACGGTTCACGGCGGGAGTTAGGTATTGGTGGTTAGGAGATGAAATTGTGAAGTTTGGGGAGAGGATGATTGACTGTGGTTGGGGCCACGAGAAGGTTCGTGGTTTGGGCCAGATGTTGATTGGGGATTGGGTCGTGGAAGACATAGGGGAGAGGGAGGTGAGAAGGAGAGAGAGAATGAGGAGAGAGAAAGGAGGGGGAGAAAACATGATGGTATTTTGGATATATTGAAGGGTTTGGTTAGGTGTGTAATGTGGTTGGTGTGGTATGGTTAATGTGGGGTACTTATATATGTGCGTGGTGAAGATGAGAGGTCAAATGTCAAGTTTCTATAGTTTGTTTGGTTGTGATTTGGAGCTTTATGTTTGATTTATCTGCCTCAATTATACCATATCAGGAGTATGCCATTTGGGCCTTGTTTGTTTATGTGGCCCTTCAAATATATATGTTTATTTTGGCTTTTCACTTTTCAAAAATAATAAAAGAGTGGTATTACATTCTTTGTTGGGTAATGTTTGGGGTTCAAATGGTTGAGGCTCAAATGCCTCGAATTCCTGTTTGTTTCTTTTTTTTTATTATTATTATTATTATTTATTTGTTGGGCTGTATTGATTTAGTTGTTTTTTTTCCTTTTCTTTTCTACTTGTTAGATTGTGTTGGTTGTTTTTATTATTATTATTATTATTATTATTATTATTTGTTGGACTATGTTGGTTTGGTTATTTTTTTTTTTTTTGAAGGGTGGTTATGTGTGAGGGTGTGTCAAAAAACTAGACATTCCGGACACACTCAACCTGTATGGTTCAATAAGGTGAGTGAGTTGGGTTGAACTGGTTTGATAATAAAATTGACTAATCAATTAGAAATAAAAATATAGCAAGGACTTGTACAAAATTATATGAAATTAATAAATTTTAACCAGCAGTTTAACTGATCAATCAATTTTATCACCCAACTAGTCCAACCTAGGCTGAGTTGGTGCAGGATGTCCACCATACCCTTCCAAAAAAAAAAAAACAACCAAACCAACACAGCCCAAAAAATAGAAAAAAAAGAAGAGAAAGGAATTATCGAGGCATTTGAACCTCGACAATTCGAGACGACTAGCACTGTCGTTCTTTAATTTAGTGTCTTTAAGTTTACCTTTAATAACGTGGCCCACTCCTATAAGAAGTAGTCTCAAACTTTTCCCTCTCTCATCTTTAACTTTCCTAATTCCACATCATTGAGGTGAAGTTAAGAGAGCAAAATTAGGGATGAATCATTATTTATAAGAGTGTAAAAATGGCCTGCGGCCCGTGGGCAGTCAGAAACCCATCCGCTGCCCGATGTGGGCCTGGCTCATTTAGGCCTGTTTAGGCCCAGGCCCCCTGATCCTGGGCCTGGGTTATCATTTTGAAGCCCGACCTGGCCCGACCCGTGGGCCCTACCCATCGACCCACTCAAGGCCCAACTCGCACCAAGGCCTAGTATCTTTTTTAGCGAAAAATAATAAAATTTTGGTAGAAAAAATTTAAAAAAAAATGTTCAGGCCTGCCCAAGCACGAGCCCAAGCCCAGGACCAGACCCACCGGGTCGCCCAAGGCCTTGGCCTAATTTATGGCTCGTGGGCTAGCCCGGCCTGGCCCGAATTTTGGGGGGAGCCGTGAGGCCCAACATCCGGGCAGGGCCAAATTCACATCCTAATTATTCATAATAAAATCATTGTCTATATAATAAGAATTTTTACTTAATTTTATAGATTTAATCCGAATTAATTAATGTAATAACCACATTAGTACACAAATAAATACAGTTTATTTTATATTTCTAACATAATATTACCGTAATAATAATTTTCTCATTCCATTCTACCGTACTGATAATGTCATCCAACTAATCCAACAAATAAATGAGGCCAAAAGAAACAGATTCCCTCCAATTCTAGATTTAGATTGGTAGGTGTTGTTTGGACTCGTAAGACTTATCACTATGAATCTCGCTTTAATGATCCAAACTGTTAAATTTGTAAGGTCCTTCGTGAACATCATCTTCATAAAAAATTAATTTAATCCGACAATCGTAATATATTTAATTTTATCACATTTGTATATTATAAATAAAATAAAATAAATAATTGATGACACGTGTATTGGTGACAAATATAATAAATTGAATATGTTACAATTATTGGATCGATTTAATTTTTTTAATGTGAATTATATACATAAAAAGTCTTACAAAATAAATAAATTGAATTATCGAAACGGAATACATAATGAATGTTCGGGCCTAAACAAACATCCTTCAACTCAAATTTGAACTAGAGGTAAGTTCAACCCTTTTAAATCATCTTGTTAAGTATAGTTTAGGTTCAAGGTGAAATGGTTTGACTCAACACAAATTTTTATTTCTTACGAGAATATTATTTTAATAGGCAGTGCAAAAAAATGAATGTTAAATAAATGATAAAGTTTGTGAATTTTCTTTCAATGTAGCAAACGTTTTCATTAATTTGATATTAGAATATTATGATTTGACATATTGAATGTGGGAGACGGTGGTGAAGTGCAAGAAGAGGTTTTTTTTTGGGTAGGTCAAGAAGGGGGTTTAGTGTGCTTAAAAATTGCCAAGAATACTGTTTCCATGAAATTGCCTAGAATACAACTTCCACAAATTTATTAGGAATATGGCATTGTGAAATTGTAAGAATATGTTGTTGGATCCCTCTCGAGTTTAAATTTTAAGTTCATCATTATGTTTGAATTTGTGAAGTTCATTATATGTGTTATTTTGATAATTCGAACAATTAATTATCTATGAAGAAAATTATATATTTTTATTAAAATATTACAAAAATAAAAAATATATATTACCACAAAAATTCGTAATTTTATTTATGAATTACAAATTATCGTAACTTTATTAAAAAAATTACGTAACATTTATTACAAAAATACATGACATACTAAGAAAATATGTAACATGGTACATATTAGGGGTGCAACTCGGACGGGTTCGGTAGGATTTGAGGTTTGCCCAAGCCCAACCCGAATTGTGTTTGGTAGTGCCCAAGCCTGCCCAAGTCCGACCATCAACCCGAGCATGGCTACCCAAGCCCGGACCAAGCTTCATAATTTGAACTCGAGTTAGCTCGAATTGACCGAATTTCACAAGACAACAAACAGCTTCTGAATTTTTTTCATACAACAAACAGTGATTCATTATATACATAAGTCCATTAGTCCATACAATAAACTTAAACATCATCCTAGCCACAAAAACTGCTACATACAAAAGTTAATTTCACAAGGCAACAAACAATGCTTCATTATTCCATGCAACAAATAGAGTAGTTCCTAGGCATTAGGCAAAAAGCATTTCTTTAATGCATTGTAAGACTAGGATTGATATCAGTATCAATATCTTCAATTTTCATCCCAGTAGGTAATTCCCAATCAAATGAGTAAAGAAGATTGGCAAGTGCAAGCTCTACTGTTGCAGCTCTCAGATTGATTTCACAATGCTCTTCGACCATATCCAAATGGAATTAGTCCAAAGTCCTCTAAAATCAATATCAGTTTTGAGTGGTAATCGAACGACGAGTGACCAAAAATAGACAAATTGAAGCACAAATACAAACACAGAGAGAGATCTACCAGTTTTGTGTGGCGTCAAAACTTATCAAATGGGCGGCGTTGTTTGTGGCGTCATCGTCGTCGTCCGCCGTTCTTCAACTCTCATGAAGAAGTGAAATGAGAGTTTGAGAGAGAGAGAAGAAAGAATAGATAAGGTAGGGTTTTGTTAATCTAATGGTCCAATAAAAGATGCTAATCCAAGGGCCAAAGACCACCCAAAAAAAATAAAAAATTAAGGGCCAGCTATTTAATTTATACATATATTACATAATTTATATAATATATTAAATGCAATTCGGGTTCAGGTTGCTCGGGTTAGCCACTGACTTTGCCCAGACTCGGTCCGAATTACAATTCGGGTATCAAAAATCTGCCCAAGCCAGTCCAGATTATAAGATATTGTTGCCCAAGCCCTAAAAAAACTCGGGCTGGGCACGGGTTACTCGAGTTGAGCCAGCCCGAGTTGCGCCCCTAGAACATATGGAGAGGTTGCCTTTTGTCTTTCACAAATTATATAGAATCTTCGAAATTTGATGCTCACCCACTGTCACAAAAATTATTAAGTGTGTAGGTATGTATTTTGTGAATTCTAGCCTGTGGCCAAGGTGACGCCAAAATGTCATCTGAGGTGCTGCGTGGCTTAGTCATGTGCCGAGATGATATCGGATAGACCGAGGTTATTTGCAAAGCTAACGAAATTTGGGATGAGCGGATAAGGGACAAGAGTTCTACAATAGGGGGGATCTTAGTCTGGATAAAGATAAGGCTCAAAAAGAGTTTATCTCTATCTAGATGAAGGCCCAGGATGAGCATTGAGCTTGAGTCCATTGAAGTGAGTCTTCTAATGAGATCAGGTCACTGCTGGTTATAAAAGCAAGGCACTCTCGTGGATCTGAGGTAAGTTATTTCTTATGAGTTTAAGCACAATTTGCTATCTTTGAGAGATATTGTTTACTGACTTGATCGTCGGAGTGCCCCCGGGTGGACGAACCACCATCGGATTCTCATCTTCTTGTGCAGGTTGTTGGGCTTAATATATTCTGCCAGTGATCTCCAATTGAGTTTCCCGTTTGGTTGTGTGGTCAAAAATCAACACCCATAATTTGGCGCCGTCTGTGGGAAACTTAAAGAGAATAGATGGCCAACAATGGGCAAGAAGACAAGATTAGGGACGACATGCTTAGTGGGAGTGGTAAACATGCAGACCCTAACGTCGGGAGGAAAACCGTAATGAAGAAACACAGAATCCAAATCATGTAGAGAAGGACGTCGACAAAGAAGGTAACACCCAAAAGAAATCTGGCCGAGATGAGTACTATAACGAAAGCGACTTCCAGGTATAGAATGATAGATGCTTAAGAAAGGACGGCGAGATGAAAGAAATGGAAAACAAGTTGGCAGCTCTACAATCGGTTGTCAACTTCATGATGCAGAGCAACGTGATGCAACCATCGTTCCCGTTGAAGGACACGCCGGTACCAACGGCCAAGAATGATGCCCAGAAAGGAGTGCAAAAAACAATCCCAATAGTCCTGCAGCATGACAACGAAAAAGAGCGCTCGCATCGGCCTTCACGGGATGTCGGGCAAGCAGAGTTAGTAAGGGGTGACTCGTATAAGACAGCATGAACCAAGGGAACCTATGCCAAAAAGCCTCGACATATCCAGGTGAAGGGCCTCTGTTTTGATACAGTGAATGACGAGAAGACCAAGAGGACACATAATGATGCCGGGAGCAGCGCGCCAAAAAGGTTAAAATCTGTCGATAATCGAGCTCTCGGCCGAACGAAGGAGGATTTGAGAAACTACCTTCAGAAGAAGCGACACAACATCGAGATCACATCTCCGATCAAGCCAAAGACACCATTCTCGGTTGAGTTGGATACGTTCAAGGCTCCAAAGAGGTTCCATATGCTGAGGTTCCAGATATATAACAGTAAGTCTAACCCGAATTTCCATATTGGTTTATATTTAAATTCAATGGCTTTGTATAGGGGAAACGAGCAGTTGCTGTGCAAGATGTTTCCCACATCCTTTAGCGAAATTGCATCAGATTGGTTCCGCAAGTTACCGAAAGGATCTGTGAAAAGTTGGGAAGGCCTGGCTGAGATGTTCGTGGCCAGGTTTGTTACAAACAAGTTACAGCCACTAAGGGTAAACTCCCTGCTGGCTTTGAACATTAGTGAAGGTGAAAGCCTCAGGACTTACGCTGAAAGATACTAGAAGTGTTCAACCGAATTTCTGCTTGCAACTCGAAGTTGGCGATCGTGTCTTTTAGGAATGGCCTGGAAGACGAATGCCCTCTTCGGAAATCACTGGCAAAAACTCTACCAAAAAGCATGGAGGAGCTCATGGCCAGATTGAGAAATATGTCCAGGCAGAGGAAGACACGCAAGGAGCAAAGACACCGAAGCAAGAAAAGAAGAATGGCCCGCCAAAGCGAGGCCGAGGTAATCCTAGTGTCAACAGACAAGAGACGGGGTCGAGGGTTGCACAGGCAGTCACCACTGTGTTTAAGATTCCGATCTACAAAGTTTTGGAAAGAATCAGGAGCCAGTCGTATTACAGAGCGCCAGAGAAAATCCCTGACGAGTTTATGGAAAGGAGCCTTGGGAAGCATTATGCTTACCATAATGAGGATGGGCACTTGACTCAGGGGTGCAGGGCCCTGAAGACACACTTGGAGGATTTGCTCAGACAGGGCCACCTCAGAGACCTAGTAAATAAAGCTAGGATAAGGGAAGAGCAAGAAAAGCTACCCTAGGCACCGGCAGCACCACCACTACCTCAGCAAGCAGATAGACCTCGGGTGATCAATGTGATTCACTCTAAAGTGAATGAGAATGATGTACGATGGGAGACTCAGAAATCGAGGCATTTACAGCATGTGTATCAAATCCAGCAGAAGAGGCCTAGGATGAATGAGTACCAGGCACCAATGGTCTCTTTTACCGAGACAGACTTGGATTTGGTGCAACATCCACACAATGATGCCTTAGTGATAACGTTAAAGATTAGGAAGTGCCAGGTAAGGCACATACTGGTTGATCAAGGCAGTTCTTGTGACATCATGTATGTTTGATGCTACAAGGAACTTGGCCTTCACCTAGATGATCTGGAACAGTCCAACAATCGATGGTTAGATTCAACGGAACACCGACGTGGCCTCTAGGAGCCACAACCTTGGATG
The DNA here is from genome assembly GCF_055761805.1 of Camellia sinensis. Classification (NCBI taxonomy): domain Eukaryota; kingdom Viridiplantae; phylum Streptophyta; class Magnoliopsida; order Ericales; family Theaceae; genus Camellia; species Camellia sinensis. The sequence goes on along the minus strand of NC_138962.1, from coordinate 171,711,796 downwards.
TGCAAGCAGGAACCAGGAAGGTAAGTACAGAATTTATAGTGATTGATACACCCTTCCCTTACAATGTTATTTGGAAAGATCGTGGTTGCACACAATGAGGGATGTTCCCTCAATGCTGCACTAGCTGTTGTGGTTTCCAACTGAACATGGGATTGAGGAGGTCAGAGGAGATTAGGTGCAGGCCAAAAATTGCTCCATGGCAGCAATAAAGCCCACCTACAATGTGTGAGAAGTAGAGACAACAGAAATTAAAGACGAGGGAGGTCCCAGATGATGTCGACAAAGAACCCGCCGACAAAAGTGAGGAAGTTTTGAAGAAAATTTTGGTTCAAGAAAGTGATGAGGAGCGTTTCTTTCTTCTCGGTTCATGTTTAGCCGAGGAGGAAGAAAAGGAGTTGGAAGTTTTCTTGTGAGCAAACATAGAAGTGTTTGCATGGGCACCCTACATGATGCCAAGCATCAACCCCGAGGTCACCTGCTGTAACGAGTCCGCGGGGGACCTCGCTACAGTTCGGACTCGATTCGTGTCACGGTTCTAAGTCTGAACCAAAGAGTCCAAATCCGGCAAATCGTTTTGAGAAAATAGATTTTTGAAAGAAGTGCCAAACATGGACTGCTTTGCCAGATACAGAGTCGCCACCTAAATATTTTGTTTTGGGAAATTTAGGAAACCCTGACTCGGTGCCAAAGGCCACGTGTCCGTCATCACCAAAGTTGCCTCGGCTCGGGAACTTGGGTACGATTGGGGAAGGTCACTTCGTGAGCACCCCCGCTCGCCCGATCAAAGATCGGCCTCTACTAACCATGATATCTATTTTTGAAAACTTTGTGTGTCCTTATTCCGGTTATTAGCCTAGGTTACTATGTGATACACACAGCATACAAGTATAGACCAGGTCGCCTGGATTGGAACAAAACATCTCATGTTTGTTTATTTGAAAGGTGGTTTGCTACTCGCAAGTAGGCTTAAAATACAGATTTTGCCACCCTCGGGTGGGCTTAGAAAAGATGGCTTTGCCACTATCTAGTGGGCTTAAAACAAATATTTGATGAATTATTCCAATTCAAATAACCCAACCTTCACCCACAGGCATTCAGGCAGTTATATCACATTAGCAATTAGCCTCATGGTAAGCATGCTATTCATGGCAGTCACTCACACGCATGCAAGGATGCTAAAGCATAAAACTCACCGAGTACTCCAAGCTAAAAAAGGAAGTTTATTAAAAATCATGCATGATCCTAAATATACAGAAATGCCTAATGCAACACGTGCAAAAATGCAACTATAGCAGACTCGGCTATTCTAAACATGGCATATGAAATGCTGCAACTAACATGTATTCAATTTGGAATTGAAAGTACGATGCAGTTAGTATGGTGCGCCGAGCCCGGTGCCTGCAATACAGATGAATGATGCAAGCATGCTGTTATACTGTATGCTAATTTAAACATGCCCTAATCTAACCATCAAAAGCGGATAAATAAAAGGGAGAAAGACGTGGGGTTGGAAGACATACAACACACACACGCACACTTATTACAGTTGTGCCCTCGCGCAGAGGGTCCGAATAAATATACAGTCCCGAATAAAAGAATAGTACAGTCCAAATATTACAGTCCGAGTAATGTACAAATTCCTAATTAATTAATCAAATTAACTAAGAAAACTGTAAAACTGGCGTGCAAGCCAGGGACTGCCTTGCTCCTGATGAATGATGCATGTCTGGGCTGCCTTGCGCGGAAATCCACCGGGATGCCCCAATTAGCCTCTGTTTAGCAGTTATTCTTGGAAAGCGTGCCAAACCCCGAAAAGTTGCTGATTCTTCATTTTGCTGCAACAGAGAGCAGGAAAGGGGCATTGCAATGTATTTTCACAGATATATGCATGCCTCGATCCTCGTGCCACCAATCACGCATATCGAGGCATGATGGCCGAGGAGTCGAATTGCACAATTCAATATGGGATGAATGCACATGAAAACACAACAAGACCTAACTCCATCATGGATGATCCGGAGTGTCGGTGACTGGGGAATTTAGATACATTCCGTCACTCGGAGTACGAAATGCACCTCGTTTCCCGTGCCCGGGCTAACTCCTACCCCGAACACGATGCAATATGCATGACATGCATGAAATGTGACTAAGATACAATCCTAACATACACAATGCTATGAAAATGAGATACCTCGAAATGCGTGCACACGGGCACGCAAACCGAGAAAATGACAGAATGCAATCTAAGATACAACCTAGTATGCATTATGCTATAAAAATGAGATGTCTCGAAATGCGTGCACACGGGCACGCAAACCGAGAAAATGATAGAATGGGATCTAAGATACAACCTAGTATGCATTATGCTGTAAAAATGAGATGCCTCGAAATGCGTGCACACGGGCACGCAAACCGAGAAAATGACATACGCAATGCAAATGACATGGAAATGTGATATGGACTTACACTAACATGAGAGAGCCTCAGCCACACTCACATAAGAGGCCGATGGATGAAAATGAAGTGCCTCGAAATGCGTGCACACAGGCACGCAAACCGAGGCAATGGCATACGCAATGCAATGGCATGGAAATGGCATATAGAATGCAACATGGACTTATACTAACATGGGAGAGCCTCAGCCACACTCACATAAGAGGCCGATGGATGAAAATGAAGTGCCTCGAAATGCGTGCACACAGGCACGCAAACCGAGGCAATGGCATACGCAATGCAATGGCATGGAAATGGCATATAGAATGCAACATGGACTTATACTAACATGAGAGAGCCTCAGCCACACTCACATAAGAGGCCGATGGATGAAAATGAAGTGCCTCGAAATGCGTGCACACGGGCACGCAAACCGAGGCAATGACATATGCAATGCAATAAGGCTAAAATGGCATGTAGAATGCAACATGGACTTATACTAACATGAGAGAGCCTCAGCCGCACTCACATAAGAGGCCGATGGATGAAAATGAAGTGCCTCGAAATGCGTGCACACGGGCACGCAAACCGAGGCAATGGCATACGCAATGCAATTGACATGGAAAATGATATGCAAACATGCTAATGGATTTTCAGCAATGAAATGTGGGGGAAAACAGCCCCGAAATGAGGCGAAAACACACCCGATGCATGGAATCTCTCCCGAAATGCAAATTAGGCGCATAGAATGAACTACAGCTATACAAAGCATGCATAATTGGTACATGAGATGAAAAGACAGAAGCAAGGAAGCCTCAAACTAAGCATTTTTACAGTAAAAATCATGGCCAAACAGCAAGCAAGGATAGGGCAAAAATGGCCCTAAACATGAGGTTATGAAGCAACTCACAGCTGCTAACTCCAAATAGGTTAGGGCCCTTCAACAACATTGAAGAGGGGCCAAAAATAAGCCACTTTTCAGAACCGTAAAAACCCTAAAAACAAACATAGATATGGCTAAGCTCTTATGCAAGAAAAAGGGCCAAAAGGTGGCCAAAGAGGCAAGTGATATATGCAAAGCCCAAACTGAAAAATTCCCTTCTACAACATTAAATAGGGATAAAAAATATGCATATTTATAGAACTGTAAAAACCCCAAAACAGTATACAAACATGCTAGAAATGCAATGCAAAATGAGGCTCAAAGGTGGCTATAACACAAAGTCTACAAAATATTCCACAAACGGACAAAGACCCTTAATGAAACATGGATAATGGGCCAAAATAAGACTATTTTTAGTACTGTAAAAAGGCCAAAAACCGAAGCATAATAGGCTGCCAAATAATGCAAAAATGGGGACCAAAAGAGAATATAAAGGCAAGTATAGCATGGAGGTCCCAAACAGTGTTGAACCCTTCTTCAATGTTGAAGAGGGGCTCAAAATAAGCCTATTTTTAGTTTTGTAAAACGCCCAAAAATGGAAGTGTAATGGGCTGCCAAAGCATGCGAGAAAATGGCATTCAAGGGAGATATTGAAGCAAGTGCAAGATGGGGGGCCCAAATAGGGTTGAGCCCTTAATGAAATAAGAAAATGAGCTCAAAATAAGGCCACTTTCAGTTAGTGCCGGAGCTCAAAACAATAAGCATGTATGGCTAAGAAATGTTGCAAAATTAAGCTCAAAAGAGGGGAAATAGGACTTACCTTTGAAGACAAGTCTTGGATGCTTCTTGGCTTGAGTTTGCAGCACCCTTAGGCCTTGGAGAACACCTTCAAACTTCTGGAATGGAGGATGGAAGGGTGGGGGTTGGTGGTGTAGAAGAAATGGTGGTGTTGGACTTGGAGGTTTTCAAGGAAATGAGAGAGATGGAGGAGGATTTGTGTATGCAACCTTGAAGGTGATTTTTTTTAACCCCTAAAACCAATGCTTGCAGCTGGTTATAAGGACCAAAAGGAGAGGGAGTATGGAAGGAAAGGGTGAGGGAAAAAGAACCAAGGCTTTCCCCCACAAAATATCCCCCGGATTGAGATATTTTCTAGGGGAAACAGCTATATAACTGTAAAGTCCCTTTTGAGAGGATCATGGCCGGCCACCTTTTGGGCTTGCAGGTGGCCGGCCGGCCACCCCCCCTAGCCGGCCGGCTAGGGGTCAAAAGGGTCAACTTGATTTAGTGGCCGGCCACCACAAAAAGGTGGCCTCCCAGGTCTCCTCTTCACAACCCTGTGGTTCGAATTTGGAAACTCTAAAACAGGAGAGAGAACAAGCCATTTTGAGGAGGGGTTCAAAAGGTTCAAATGGAATTAATGGCCGGCCATAAACTTTTAGGGTTCTCCCATGTGTGTACATCACAAATATGTGGTTTGGGGTTGAAAAAAATGGCTCCAAGGTGTTCAACATTGGCTCGGAAGTGAGAAAAAACGGGTGTCGGAGGGCGAAAATGGAATATAACTGGTTGCCAAGATAATTGCTGGCCTCCCACCCTCCAGTGACCTTCCTGGTGATGAAACAGAGGCACCTGCCAAAAATGAACGAAAACCGATGCAAAACGAATGCTCGGGGGCCGGAACACGCAGTTCGGGGTCCCAAAAATTGCCTGTTAAGCACCAAAAGTGGCGTTCGGCCACGAAGTGGGTTTCTCAGACCCCAGTGTCCCTTGAAAGGGAGAAAATAAGGTGTATGCCAAAATTTAGAACAAACGGAGATGGTTAGGCGGTCCCGAACCGAGGCACACGGCCAACGGTCCCGAAAAACCGAAAACCGGACTCTGAAACGGGCAAAATGGCCTATGACCATAAAACGTAGCCCACGGCCACTAAGAGATGGTCTACAGGACCTCTCCCTCCCCTCAGGAAAAGAAACAGAGAAAACAGAGCCTGATTCGCAAACCGAGGCAAAGCACAAAAGAGCCCGAAAGTCCGGAGGCAAGGCTCGCAGCCGAGACTCTGAAACTTCTGAACAAGCACAATATGCAATATCACCAAGTGCTCAACTGGTGACGTCTGAGTCTCAAGGTCGGTCAAAAATGGGGTGTCTACACCTGCCACAGGCTCAATGTAGATAGATTGGCAAAACCTGTCATCCAAAGGGCAAGAAGGCCGACATTGATTCATGTGGAGGCAGTAAAGGAGGAAGTAGACAAGCTATTGGAAGCCAAGGCCATTCAGGAGGTGAACTACCCAACCTGGCTGTCCAATGCAGTAGTTGTGAAAAAGAAGAACGACAAATTGAGGGTCTGCGTGGACTTCACCAACCTGAATAAAGCTTGCCCCAAGAACAGTTTCCCCTGTCCAAAATTGATCAGTTAGTATATGTCACTTCAAGGCATGGACGGATAAGTTTCCTGTATGCATATAGAGGCTACCACCAGATAGCTACGTATGCGCCGGATGAAGAGAATTCAGCATTCATCACCCCAAAAGGACTCTATTGTTACAGAGTGATGCCTTTCGGGTTGAAGAATGCTGGAGCAACCTACCAGCGGTTGGTGACTAAGATGTTCAATCACCTAATTAGAAAGACAGTAAAAGTATACATCGATGACATAGTCGTAAAGACCAAAGAGCCTAGGAACCATATAAATGACTTACATGTAGTTTTTGATATCCTGAAAGCATATCGATTTCGGCTCGATGCCTCTAAATATGCATTTGGAGTCGGATTCGGTAAGTTTTTAGGGTACTTAGTCACTAGAGGCAAGCCCAGATCAGATCAAGGCCATACTTGATTTAAAGAGCCCGACATCAGCCAAGTAGGTTCAAATTTTGACCGGCAGGGCAGCAGCCCTGAACCGATTTATCAGCCGAAGTTCTGATAAGTGTAAACCAATTTTTAGTTTGTTAAAGAAGGCCATAGATTTTTTGTGGACGAAAAAGTGCGAAGTCACCTTGGCCGACTTGAAAATGTACCTAACAACAACTCCAGTTCTGTCAAATCCAGTACCTAGAGAAGAATTGTTCATATACTTGGTAGTTTCAAACCACGCAGTAAGTGCAATGGTAGTCCAAGAAGATGAGGGAGAACACAAGGTGGTTTCTTATGTGAGTAAAACCATTGCAAGTGCAGAAATCAGGTACTTGACCCTGGAAAAAATGATGCTATCTTTGGTAATGGCTTCCAAAAAGCCAAATCACTATTTCCAAGCCCATAAGATTGTGGTGCTAATTGAGAATCCCATGAAGACCCTGTTGTAGCGTGGAGATCTGATAGGAAGGATAGCTAGATGGATAGTGGTGCTGGGCCAATACGACTTGGAATTCAGGCCTAGAACAGCAATCAAGGGCTAGGTTCTGGCTGACTTTGTGGCCGAGTTCACCCCTGGTGCCATCCCACGTCGAGCTCCAATGAGCTGCAGCTTAGGATGTCTAGAGGAGTAAGAAGAAACCAAGTTGGGACCAAAAGACCTTGCGCTAGCAGCGCTAAAGAAGGAAGATAAACCAAAACCCTACGACATTTACATCAACGACTCCTTCTACCTGTTTGTTGATGGGAGTTCAAACCATCAAGGGGCGGGGGCAAGAGTGGTACTGGTGTCACTAGATGGGCAAATGATTGAGTAGTCTATTCATTTGGGGTTCAAGGCCTCAAACAATGAAGCAGAGTACGAGACATTGATTACAGGGCTAAAACTGGCAGCACCCATGGAAGTCGAAGAGATGGTAGTCTTCTGTGACTCTCAGCTTATAGTGAATCAAGCAACAGACGAGTATACAGCCCGAGACTAAAAGATGATAGCTTATGTTAAATAGGTTGTCAAGCTGCTGGCACTGTTCCAAAAGCTATAACTGGTTAGTCGAGATGATAACAGTCATGTTGATGCCTTGGCTAACTTGGCCAGTGCAATAAAGTCAGGAGAGCTAAGGACAATCATGATTGATTATTTAACAGGACCAAGTGTGGAGCCCCTCATCACAGAGTACAAAGCAATGTGCATAGAAATGGGTCCAAGCTGGATGGATGCCACAGTGATGTTTCTCAAAGATGGCAGGCTGCCAGCGGACAAGAGAGAAACGCACAAGACCAGATTGAAGTCAGCCAAGTTCTACTTGTCAGCAAAAGGCCATCTCTACAGAAGATCCTTCACCGGGCCTCTTTTAAGATGTGTGCATCCATCCCAGGTTAAGGATTTCTTGTATGAAATACACGAAGGTGTATGTGGAAGTCATGCTTGGAGCACATCATTTGCCCATAGAGCCATTTTCCAAGGGTATTGGTGGCCCTAGATACAGAAGGATGCAGAAGCCTATGTTAGGAAGTATGAGAAGTGTCAAAGGTTTGAACCCTTGATACACCAGATAGCAGCAGATTTGAACCTAGTATCTAGTCCCAATGGGGCATGGACCTGGTGGGACCACTGTCCTAGGCAACTAGATAGAGAAAGTTTTTGCTAGTAGCCACAGACTACTTCACTAAGTGGGTAGAGGCTGAACCTCTCTCGAAGATTCAAGATACTAATGTGAAGAACTTCATCTGGAAGAACATAATCACTAGATTTGGGATTCCAAGAACCATTATAGCAGACAATGGCACTCAGTTTGACAGTAAGCTGATTAAGAGCTTCTGTGCAAAATACAAGATCAAAAGTTATTACTCTACTCCTAATTTCCCCTAAAGTAATGGTCAGACAGAAGCATCCAACAAGACCATTTTGGATGGGATTAAGAGGAGGCTGGAAGCAGCCAAGGGCAAGTGGGTGGAAGAATTACCCAATGTTCTATGGATATATGTACTACACTGAAAAGACCAACTAAGGAGTCTCCTTTTGCAATGGCTTATGGCACTGAAGCAATCATCCCACTAGAAGTCAGCATCCTTGGCATCATAACCCAGGGAGTGAAGAATGGAACTAACGAGGCATTCTTAGCCCGAGATTTGGACCTATTGGAAGAAAGAAGGGAAAGAGCAGCAATTCGGTTGGGGGCATACCAGCAATAGCTTGCTAGGGCTTACAACAAAAGGGTCAACCCAAGGGAGTTCAAGGTTGGGAACCTCATTCTTAGAAAAGTCGTCGGCAATAAAAAGGATCCTAGGGAGGGAAAACTTGGACCATACTGGGAAGGGCCTTACAGAATCATCTCGGTTGTCGGCAATGAAGCATATTGGCTAGAAGACAGCAATGACAAGGAGTTTCCACGACCCTAGAACACTTGTAATCTGAAGTTTTTCTATCATTAGTTTTTTTATTTTTTTTTAGATTTATTTACTGATTTTATTAGCCAAAATTTAATAAAACATTTGCTTGATTTTGTTTTTATTATTATTGATATTTGGCCCAATAGGACTGAAGCAGTCTTATGACGATGTTTCCGAATGAAACATGACGAATAACTTAGACTTGTCATATGGTAGAGTTGAATTATACTTGCCATATGATAGAGTTGAACTAAGTTGGCGATGTTTCCGTTTGAAACATGACGAGTAACTTAGACTTATCATATGGTACTTAAGTTTACTTAATGTGAACATAGATTAGCATTGGAGTTGCTTACTTAATTTGAACATAAGTGGTACTTAAGTTCACATTAGGGGGCAAGAAGCAGGAATATGCCTGACACTTGTTGAAATTTTTTAGAATTTACAAGTTGGAATTAGCCGAGGTAAATCGTTAAGGGGTTACCCAAAATATTTGTTACCTAGGGTAAGCAAACAGTTTGTCAATGCTTGGAAGGATTAAAAGAATGAAGTATAGATAAAAGACAGCAAGTACAAATAAAGGAAGAACACTTGTAAAAATGTTTGAATCAAATATTTTTAAGTGTTGTTTGGCAGAGATCACAATAAAAGGTGAACTCCGAGGTAATTTGGTCCAAGGTGATACATGTCAGAAATATTCTCACCTAACGTGATTACATAGTTAACGTATACTTGAGAGAAGTACAAAAATATTCCAAGTATGGAATCATACAAGATAATGAAGACAGAGACAAACATTCAACATTTAGTCAAAAAGGAGGACTTGCATTCAAAAAGAAAACTTGTTCAAGTACAGACAAAAAGACACTTCGGCTTGGCAAAGAAGAAACTCGTTCAAGTAACAAAGTAGTGGGCGCATCAGCCAAAACTAATCTAACATTGTTCAAAACACAAAAAGATTACAACTGTTCAGAATGAAAGAGACAAGTACAAATAAATAAATAATTCTAAGTGGGTTGTTCTACTTTGGCAATTGACGGAGTTTCGGCCTTGACATACAGTTAGGAAAGCTTCTTGGTAGCCTTCTTAGCCTCGATCTTGGCATCGATCTCTAGAAGGGTCTGGTCAAGACTTTTCTTGGCGGTTTGGATCTCGGCTTCAGAAGTGGTCTTCTAGGGGGAGGCACTCTTGGAGACCTCGTCCTCCTCGTCTTGGGTCAAGTCTAAGACTTGCTTATTCAGAGTAAGAGACTTGGCGCCAATGGCGGCCTCCTTCTCATCAGCGTCATCAGCCTCAGCGTCATCGTCCTCGAAGTCTTTTTGAGAGGAAAGGAAAGGCACTTGTAGCTGGTTTATGTCTCTAAGGGGGTATCCATGGGGATTGAGAGTTTGTTCAGAGCCAGTGTCCAGCCGAGATAAAAGCCTTGGTTGCAAGCTTAGTTGACCTGGACCTTATACGTGTCTCGAACAATGGCTTGCCTCTCTGAGAACGCCTTCTCATCGGCTGCCTTGATCTCGACTTCTTTTGTAGACAGGGCCTCCTGGAGCTCCATCTTGACCTCGACAATTTTGGCCTCGGCCTCTTTGCCTCGACTTTAAGCACCTCGGCCACAGCCTCCGCCGCATCCACTCTTTCTTCGGCTTTGTCTTGATCAGCTTTGGCAGCCTTAGCCTGATGTATCAAGGCCTTGATCTTGGCCTTGGCATTGTTGAGGAAAGAGAGGAAACCAACAGCTTCCTTAGTCCTTGGCTTTTATTGCAAAGGAGTGGGCATGCTAGATGGCCTAAAAAGACAGAAACAAACAAATTAGAATTGCATAAGGGCAGGAAACCAAAGTGAAACAATTACAAGTGTTGAAGACTTACCAAGACAGAATGTTGCATCATCAATGCAAAGTTTCCTTATTCATTGATTTCGACCATACGGTTCAGATCGGTTGGCAGAAGCACAATGGTAGAGAGGCTGCGCCGACCTCGATACTGTCGATGGCGTTGTCACCGGTCTTCATTAGCTTGTCACCAATCATGATTGCAGGGGCCCAGGGTTCATCGGCTTTGAAAGCACTTGGGCTTGCTGCGGCTTTGGACCTCGGCTTCTTTGACCGAGCGGTATCAGATGGCTTGGCCTCGGCAGGCCTCTTCTCAGCAGTAGAGGTGCTCTTCCCAACCTCTGCCAATCTTGAGATCGGCATGGTGTCTTTAGTGTCAATTTGGGTGACAGAGGCTTTTGCCTTAGCCCTCTTTACCTCTTTTAGTTTTGGACTGGGTTGGGATTGAAACGGAAAAGAAGATTGAACTGTAACAACTCTTGACAAATTGGCCAGGAGCTCTTCAACAATGGCTTTGCTGCGTCTCATGTCGTCGGCGGTTGCAGCGGCGGTGACTCTAGTGCCGAAGTGGATTGCAGAAAGGGCAATTGGGGAATTGGCTTGGTCGTAAGCCGACGCCTCAGAATCTCAGCGTTTGCCCCACAGTTGATCCCACCATCTTAGCGTCAAAGTGTCAAAGTGTCATCCGAGGTGCCGCGTGGCTTGGTCTTGCACCGAGGTGATCTCGGATAGGCCGAGGTTATCTGCAGAGATAATGGAATCCGGGATGAGCGAATAAGGGACAAGAGTCCTACAACAGGGGGGGGGGATCTTAGTCTGGATAAAGATAAGGCTCAAGAAAAGTTCATCTCTATCTAGATGAAGGTCCCGTATGAGCATTGAGCTTGAGTCCAATGAAGTGAGGCTTTTAATGGGATCAGGTCTCTGTTGCTTATAAAAGCAAGGTACCCTCGTAGGTTTGAGGTAAGTTCTTTCTTGTGAGTTTAAGTACAATTTGCTATCTCTGAGAGATATTATTTACTAACTTCATCGTCGGAGTGCCCCTGGGTGGACGAACCACCGTCAGATTTTCATCTTCTTGTGCAGGTTGTTGGGCTTAATCTATTCTGCCGGTGCTCTGCAACTAAGTTTCCTGTTTGGTTGTATGGTCAAAAATCAACACCTACAAAGTGGTTTAAGAGTATCACGCGTCCTTACTAAGGAATGAAACTAGGAGAAAATTTTAGGAGGTTATGGCCCTTATGGTTTTGTGAAAAATTCTATTTACGAGTAACACTTTTAAAATATATATGTATATATATGTATTACATTTTTCTATCATTTTACATTTTCTTTTTATTTTCTATTAAAAAATTTCTTTATCCTATTAGAGATTATCTATAATATTTGAATTTTTTAAACTTGCATATATATAATTTATATATCATATTGTACATAAATGTATATTTGTATATATGATAAAAAAAAATTATTTGTCTTTGACTCATCCGATGATAAAATCTTAATTTACTCCCTACCAATTACTATATATCAAATCCTTTATGTTTATTTAATATCTAACATAAAATCATAAATTCTACTCCTTTTTATCAATCACAACCCCGTAACATCGCCTAACGATGGCCTAGGACAGCTGAATAACTTGTCCGTTGTCATATATCACCAGCTGTGTGAGTGTTGACAAATGATGTAAAGGATGAAAGAAGTGGAAAAAGACAAAGGACCCCAGGGTTGGCAATGGCATTCCCTGATTTTGAAACCCTTGCACATAGGATTTACTCTCCTACATTATAGTCGATGAGCATTTTTCTTAGTCCCTTGATTTTGCAGAGACTTTTATCTGATACAACTGATTTTATATAAGAGCTTCTACATTATAATTAATGATATTTACTATTTATGATTCGATGCATATAGTGTTTAAGAAAAATCTATTGAATTCGTAAAATATTTTTTTTGATGAATTTTTCCTAATTGTATTCGACATTTTTATTTACTATTTATACTATTATAGGAGACTTTTAAAGAATTATTGTTCTTGTCCTCTCTTAAAATCAAATCCTTTGCCAATGAAGGATCTCATGGTTTTTTTGTCTTGCAATGAATTCACTTTCATTTGAAACTCCAATACTATATTATTTATTTTTGGGACAATAAGAATATCTATGTTTTTCATGCAAGATCCACCGCCAATGTCCATGTGTATATATATTTTAAATTAATTATAGTTTTCATCATTTTAATTTAATTTAAATTTCACTTCAATCTCTGCATAAACCTCAAGAAATTGGTCAAATGGTAAATATTTAAAAATAGGATTTAAGGTCTTAAATTTGAGTCACCTCAAGAGACTATATACTAGCTTATACACATATCAACCAGGCACACTTCCTGTAACCCTTTGTGGTGACTCAAACCGAAAATCTCAATTGGGCAAACTTCCAGTGGCCTCTTGTGGTTGTTAGGGAAAATCGATGATTCCTCACAAGTAAATCAATCAATGGGAATAAAAACTAATGCGGAAAAATTAAATCAAAAAGTAACACAATAATTTTTACGTGGTTTCCTCAATGTGAGGTACGTCCATGGGATCGAAATTCGATTCCACTATCAACCAAAGAGTTTCCAAACGATTACAAACGAGACACTAATGGTCTCACAAAACCACCCTTAGGTGAATTCCAAATAATCAAAAATAAACAAGAGGAAAGACCTCACCAAATAGATGAATAAAAATCTTTAGAACCAGAGTTGAAGAAAGACCCAAAATAACGAACCAACACCAACCGAAGATGCCCCAAAACTGAGCTTAAAAAAAAACCGAAATTGAACTAATATGTAGCAGCCCCGTATAGACCAAAACCCACCAAATTGATAGCCGCACCGTGCTTCAGAAAAGGTGAAGAACAAACAATATATATCAGCCGTCCGTACTTTTTGAAGAACAAACAATATATATATGAGTTATAATATATATGTTGTGAATCTTGGATTTTGTAATCAAACCCTAATTATATTCAAATTAAATTGGGTTTCCACAAATATAATATATAAAAATATATTATACCTAAACCAAGCCAAATTAAAATTCTTTAACAAACTAATTGCGTCCCACACTCCAATAAGGAGGTATACCCAACAATTCTCCCCCTACCGACTTAGGTGGAGACATCAACCATACCCGCCAAAGTTCGACACTTTAAATGTTTGTCCCTCGACAAAGTCCATATCCGAAATATTACCACCTATGTGAACCTTTTCGAGTTGCAATAATTTCGAATCTAACACATCACGAATCCAATAGTATCTCACATCAATGTGTTTCGATCTCGAATGAAAAGTAGAATTTTTACTCAAGTGAATAGCACTTTGACTATCACAATAAAGCACATACTTTTCTTGCTTTAAACCCAACTCTTGCAAAAATTTCTTCAACCATAACTCTTCTTTGCAAGTTTCTGTAATGGCAATAAATTCAGCTTCGGTAGTTAAGAGAGCAACACATTTTTGTAATTTAGATTGCCATGCCATAGCTGCTCCTGCAAAAGTCATCAAATACCCCGAAGTAGATTTCCTAGAATCAATATCACCGGCCATGTTAGAATTCGTGAACCCATCAAGCATCGGCTTACCATCCCCAAAACACAAACACACCTTCGAAGTCCCTCGAAGATATCTTAGAATCCATTTTACCGCTGCCCAATGTTCTTTACCCGGATTAGAGAGAAAACGACTCACCATACCAACGGCGTGAGCAATGTCCGGCCTTATACAAACCATAGCGTACATCAAAGAACCAACTGCTGAAGCATAAGGAATTTTCTGCATCTCTTCCTTGTCTTTCTCACTTGTAGGACATTGATTCGAACTAAGCTTGAAGTGACCCGCAAGTGGACAACCAACCGGCTTCGCTTTATACATATTGAACCTCTCAAGAACTTTCTCAATATAGCTTTCTTGAGACAACCAAATCAACCCCTCTTTGCGATCACGAACAATTTTCATACCAAATATTTGTTTTGCCGGTCCTAAATCTTTCATAGCAAAAGATTTACTCAACCCTATCTTCAAGTTGTTAATCATGATAGAATCTTGACCCACAATTAACATGTCATCAACATAAAGCAAAAGAATAATAAATTTACCATCCGGGAAATTTTTCACAAGCACACAATGGTCCGAAGTGGTTTTAGAAAAACCATTATTCATCATGAAAGAGTCAAATTTTTTGTACCATTGCCGCGGGGCTTACTTGAGGCCATACAAAATTTTCTTTAATTTGCAAATAAATTTCTCTTTCCCTTTTTCTACGAAACCTTCTAGTTGCTCCATGTAAATTTCTTCTTTAAGATCATCGTGAAGAAATGCGGTCTTCACATCAAGTTGCTCAACTTCAAGGTTCATACTTGCAGCCATGCCAAGTACAACCCGAATAGAAGACATCTTCACAACCGGCGAGAAAATTTCATCAAAGTCAATACCTTTCTTTTGCCCAAAGCCTTTCATAACAAGACGTGCCTTGTACCTCAGATTCTTGCCATCATTCTTGAATTTGAAAACCCACTTGTGGAGAAGTGGTTTGGAAATACTCTTCAGATCCTGGGAGACGCTAGTGATCCTCAGCTAGTCACCTGAAAAGATACAAACACTCTGGTCGGGGGTGCCGGAATTAGCACTCCGACAGATAAGTCAGTTCAGACACTCATGATAGCTTGTTTACTAAGTTAAGTGAAGTGATTCTTACATACCTTTCTCAATCCATTGTTCCTGTATTTATACATGTTCCTTTTGATCCTCGGGGCCCGGGCCTACTTTTTAATCATTGTCCTTTCTCTTATTCGGCTCTAAGGATCTACACTTATTCGGCACATATATTATATTCGGCTTCCCATTCTCGTAGGATACAACCAATTAATATCAGTCTTCTAAGGTACGCACCTTCTGATTTTGCCATTATTCGGCTTCCACAATTGCCCCCCGAACTCCCTATTGACGGTAGTTAATCGGCGTGTTTGGTCTTGAATTAGAAAAGTCAAAATAGGTCAGGCGGCTTCGCGTACCTTGATACAGATGTCAGAATGCGCACACCTTTTCGGTCATCATTACACTTTCCCGCCTTATTCGTGCGTCTCGCATTTATTGCGATTTGAAATTTCAGTCCTTTCAAGTGCACATTTCGTCGAGTATTCGAGACTCTTGGATTGCCAACGGGTATCCCTTCTCTGACTCGCATTTTCTGCAACTCTTCTCCGTCTACCCTCGTCCCCCTTGCTCCTCGTAAGTCTTCTTCTCTTTTCTTTGCAATCCTACTTTCTGTTTGTTATTTTAATTTTGGCGAACCCTTGATTCCCTGCGAAAATGGCTAAACACTTGAAAGACCTCCTTTCTGAGGGTTGTGTTTCCGGATTCCGACGACACTTTTCCATCCCTGACGATGTTCATCTATCTCTAGTGACGGACAATACTCTGGATATGGAGAGAGAGGATCGAAATTCAATCGTCTTTCCTCTCCTGTCCATTGTAGAGGACGGGGTCCGTTTTCCCCTACATCCATTCCTTAGGGCTGTCCTCCGCCATTGGGGTCTAATTCCTTCTCAGCCCAACGTGGACTTTTTTCGAATCGTAATGGGGGTCATAGAGTTGAACCGGCGCCTCAGGATCAATCTTGGCATTCTAGCCATTCGGCACTGCTATGCTTTAGCCAAATCTTCCGGTCGACTTGGGCGGTACTTTTTTAGGGCCAAGGATACTGACCATCATTTGGTAACCATCCTTGCCAGTTCTGGTAAGCGTGTGGATGACGTAATGGTCAATGTTCGAGGGAACTAGGAATTTAGCGAAGGCGAGGCCTAGACCCTATTCCCAGACGGAGGGGTGAACCAGGTTGCCGTGTGTCTCCCTGCGTTTATTGAACTTTTCTTTTACTCGGCCTTCTCTCCATGTTTAACCCTTTGTCTTTGCAGGCAGTAAATTGAAGAAGATTCTGGTTTCTACTGACGACGCAGTCCTTGCGCAGATTGTGACTACACTCGGATACGTCGGCCGTCTAAACGTACAGAAGCAAGGGAGAGCGGCCCACATACTTCTTCGATACGAGCCTACTTATACTACTTTTTCGGCCAGTGACAACATTCTGATTCCATCTGGCGATCAACACCTTGTGGCTCTTATCTTCCCTAGCTTCAGGAGCCTTAGGCAAGTTGGTCTCGAAGTTTCTGATTCGGGGCAAGACGTGGAGCCGGTGGTAGAGGTAGTCGCCGAACCAGCCAGAGAGTTCACTGAGGAGGCCGAAGAGGTTGACGAGGCCCTAAACTCGACGTTTGAGGCAGCCAGACTTAGTCAGCCTACCTCGTCGTCCACTTCGGGTCGGGCGGAGGTTTTTTCTAGAGATATTTTTGAAAGTTTAGGAGACCTACCTAGCGATTTTTTTAAAGGTATGGCTGGAGAAAACCTCACGCAAATGGCTCGAAAGAAAAATGCCAAGCGAATAGTCGGCCGGAAAAAGGCTGAGGCCCCCCGTTCTGGACCTGCCTTGATTAAGTCTTTCGAACCCGTTATTGAAGAACCGACTCAGATTGTTGCGGCCGAAACGGCGAAAGAGATTGAACAACCAGTCATTGAAGAACGGTTAATTCCGGAAGAGCGGGGCAAGAAGTGTAGCGCCGAGGGATGGGCCGGTTCGGAATATAGTCCTGCTGACAAAAGGCATCGCTTAGAAGAGTCGGACGTGGTTGTTCCTTTCATTGTTCAGCCAAAGATCAGAGACACGCCGATTTCCTTTGATGCATCTATCATTACCGACCCAGCGGTAGCTTTGAGCCTGGCGGCTTCAATCTCCCTACCAGCTGATAAGGCATCCTTTCATGCCGTGCCGGATTTGGTGGCCGTAGCCCTATCTGCGCAGTCGGCCTTTTTGGTAGGTGAACTTGACTTGTTTTGATTTTGGTTACCTATGGCATCTAACGATCCCAACTCGTTTTGCAGACGGTCGGCAGGATCCCCGACTTGGGCCGTCGCCTACACGATGCCCTTAAGAGGATTGACCGTTTGCAGTTAGAAGTGGGCGATCAAAAGAGCAGGGTTGAGTTTGAAATAATGAGAGCCGCAATGGAGACTGCGCGGGCCGAAGCCGAAGTAGAAAGGGCTCGGACTGCCGATCATCTCCGTTCTGATGCTGAAGATAGGGCGAACGCGAGCAAAGAATTGCTTAGGCTAGCCGATGAGGCACTTAACAAGGTAGAGACTGAGTTAGCAAAGTTGAAGGCGGCCAAGAAAAAGGCAGAATCTGAGGCTTCTGCCGCATTTGAAGCAGGAAAAGGCGCCGCCTTCGAGGAATATGTAGATGAAGTCCCCAAGTTTGAGAATCGGGGATTCAAACATGGGTGGCTTAAGGCCCTTGATGCCGCTGGGGTTACATTAGCCTTGCCAATTCCTTATGAGCAGGTGGACGTTGAGCCATTTGAGTCTGGCCCTGAGGATTGATCTGGGAGTCATTCGAATTTTATGAAATGCTTTCCCTTTTGATGTATGTTTTTGTTTTAAGGACTTTTGTTGGTTCTGAGTAGTTTTCATGTATAAATTGGTTACTATCTGCGCTCAATTTATTAATGAAAATTACCTTGTCATTTCACTATTACTTATGCGCAATTTGTGATATTATGTTGGTGAAGAATTTTTGTCTTTCACTACTTTAGATAAAATGATTACTCTGTTGAGCTTTTTACGATTGAATATCTTGGCAATATTGACATATCATTCGTATGCCGAATAGTTTGTGGGTATTATGCTGGTGAACCGATTCATGGGCCGGCTGGGGCACTTAATCCAAATAGATTGATTAATCTACCCTTGCCCCAGGCGGTGCATGATCATTCGGGGGCCAGATGAGGCCAACTCAGGAGTTTTGAAGTCGATTTATGGGCCGGCTGGATCACTTAAGCCGAATATATTCGATCACTTAAGCTGAATCTATTGATAAATCTATCTGCCCTTGCCCCAGGCGGTGCATGATCACTCAGGAGTTTTGAAGTTGATTCATGGGCCGGCTGGAGCACTTGAGCCGAATATATTTGATCACTTAAGCCAAATATATTTGATTAATCTATCTGCCCTTGCCTTAGGCGGTGCATGATCACTTAGGAGTTTTGAAGTCGATTCATGGGCCGGGTGGAGCACTTAAGCCAAATATATTGATAAATTTATCTGCCCTTGCCCCAGGCGGTGCATGATCACTCAGGAGTTTTAAAGTCGATTCATGGGCCGGCTAGAGCACTTGAGCCGAATATATTTGATCACTTAAGCCAAATATATTGATCACTTAAGTTGAATATATTGATAAATCTATTTGTCCTTGCCCCGGGCGGTGCATGATCATTCGAGAGTTTTGAAGTCGATTCATGGGCCGACGGAGCACTTGAGCCGAATATATTGATAAATCTATCTGCCCTTGCCCCAGGCGGGTCGATCCAGTCGGCGCAGGACGATTAAGGTTTTCACAATTAATGAGATTGCCTCGAGGGTGCTGCCTCTGTAAAGGATAAATGATTAAAGGTACAACTTTTATGAGCACAGTAAGCAACTGACTCCAACTTTTGAAGGTATCGTGTGAATGTCGAACAGACTCTTCTTTAACAGCAGAGGGGAAGCGAGGACGCTAGCTGAGCTGGGTGGAGACATGAATCGAGGTGGTGACCCTTCGCGCACAGGAAATAGGAGTTCCAGGGATCGAGAGAGGCGTTAGTCTCCTCGACATCGAAGCAGGTCGCCCAGGCGGGACAAGCAGTCGTAGGGCAGATCTCCTCAACCTCGAGTCGAGAGGGGATCTGACGCGAATCCGCGCCCATTAAGCTTTGCACTATTTATGGAGAATAGACCCATGACATAGGCGGACTTGATCGTTCGAGACCCAAATGTAGCGGTCGAGTTTGCTCGACAAATTTTTCCTCCTGAGGTTCAGCAATCGATGGTAGGTCGACAGGACTATGAAGTATTTCGTGAAGGCATTCACGGGGCAGTGAAGGGGCTTTATACTGCCTATGAAATCGGCATGCGGCTGCACGCTGCCCACCGAGAAATGGAGAAGAATAAGAAACGTATTCGAAGTTTGGAGGCTTGCACGGAGGCGGCTGAGCGCGAGTTAAGGAAGACCAAGGCGGCTCAGGCATAACCCGCCTGGCAGGGAAACCCAATCGTGGAAGAAAGGGTTACCAGTCGGCTCATCAATACCGCGCTCGCCGATCGTGAGACGGCGAGTATGTTCGCAATGCAGACCGCGAAATGGAGGGCCTATGAAATAGGTTTTCATGAAGGCCGAAAAGTTGGAATCGAAAAGACCAAGGAGAAACTTACTGAAGAAGTTTGCCGATGTGAAAATCGTGGATTTAGGCACGGTTGGATCAAGGCATCTCAAGCCACGGAAGCTCTTCGAGCGTCGGGCGTTGATTCGGCATCGCCACTCTACTACAGTAAACATTTTCTGTTTTTTGCTTTTGAAGTCGAGAAGAGTGAGGATGAGGGTGACGCCGTATAAATATACCTATTGTAAGGTTGAAATGAAAATCACGTTCGAAACTATGTAATTTATTGTTTGTTTGATTGAATAGAAACGTTCTATTATAAATATTTCGTTGCAGTTCGTATTCGGTATGTACGTGTTTCGTTTTATTGTATACATGTTTGAATGAATGTATAAACGTTGATCAGTCCGAGTATCTGTTAAGTGTCCAGTGATACGCCGGTTTATAGGCAGGGTCGACCCATACATGATAGCCGTTTATTCCTGAATGAGGCCATTGTAACTTGAGGAAGCCGAAAACCAGTAAGTAGAGTGGCTGCGGCAAATTTGACTCGGCTCGGGGCCTAGATTTTTGGCCAGTGCATGTGCTTCAAAAAGTCGTTTGGATAACTAGGCCGTGGCAAATGTCAACCAACGTTTGTCTCATGGAGTTTAGCGTTAATGAAATCGCCTCAGGATTGGGGCCTCGAGATCCCTGCCAGTATTGAAAATAAAAGGAGTGGGCGTTTCACGCAGATAAACAATCACTTATTATGTGAGGTGAGATAAGTGGGGATGTTAGTTAGAGAGGTTCGGAGTTCAGCCGAGCTTGGTATTGCAATGGAACGCGGCAGAGGACCCATCCGTATGGGAGGTAGGGCGTCCAAAAGTTAGCATGAGTCTTCAAGTCATCGAAGCAGATCACCCCGAAAGGAAAGGCAACGACCGTTGGGTTTATCTTTACTTGTCCTGGATCTTTGCCTTGACATTGTCAATGGTATCAGGGGAAGTTTGGCAATGCGCAAGTCATGGGCTTGGGCACAGTTGGCTCAAGGCATTGCAAACCGTGGAGAACTTCTGGGTGACGGGAGTTGATTTGGCGCTACCGCTTTAGCAATGCGTCTTTTCCTCTTTTTAGCTTTTGAGGTTGAAAATGGGTATTGTAATGTTCAAATGCGGGTTGCGTTTATGTAACAACTGTTTGACCAAATAAAAAGTTTTATTTCAAACATTTGCGTCTTATTCTGAATTTTTTCTATACTTAGTTAAGCACCTTATTTCGGATGTTGGCGTGTTTTGTTTTGGTTTGGTTTGTTCGTGCCGAAAGGTACTCCGAATACGGAGGTATGATCTGCCCTAAGGTGTCATGCACCAAAGGGGGCTCCGAATCGGGAGACTTAATCGGCCCTAAGGTGTCATGCACCAAAGGGGACTCCGAATCGGGAGACTTAATCGGCCCTAAGGTGTCATGCACCAAAGGGGCTCCAAATCCGAAGATTTAATCGGCCCTAAGCTGTCATGCACTAAAGGGGCTCTGAATCTGGAGACTTAATTGGCCCTAAGGTGTCATACACCAAAGGGGGCTCCAAATCAGGAGACTTAATCGGCCCTAAGGTGTCATGCACCAAAGGGGGCTCCCAATCTGGAGACTTAAGGTGGCCAATTGTGATATCCACGAAGGGCGCTCCGAATCCAGAGTCTTAATTGGCCCTAAGGTGTCATGCACCAAAGGGGCTCTGAATCCGGAGACTTAATCGACCCTATGGTGTCATGCACCAAAGGGGGCTCCGAATCCAGAGACCTAATCGGCCCTAAGGTGTCATGCACCAAAGGAGGCTCCAAATCGGGAGACTTAATCAGCCCTAAGGTGTCATGCACCAAAGGGAGCTCCGAATCCGGAGACTTAATATGACCAATCGTGATATCCACGAAGGGCGCTCTGAATCTAGAGTCTTAATCGGCCCTAAGGTGTCATGCACCAAAGGGGGCTCCGAATCTGGAGTCTTAATCGGCCCTAAGGTGTCATGCACCAAAGGGGGCTCCGAATCTGGAGACTTAATCGGCCCTAAGGTGTCATGCACCAAAGGGGGCTCTGAATCCAGAGACTTAATGTGGCCAATCGTGATATCCACGAAGGGCACTCCGAATCCGGAGTCTTAATCGGCCCTAAGGTGTCATGCACCAAAGGGGGCTCCGAATTCGGAGACTTAATCGGCCCTAAGGTGTCATGCACCAAAGGGGGCTCCAAATTGGGAGACTTAATCGGCCTTAAGGTGTCATGCACCAAAGGGGGCTCAGAATCCAGAGACTTAATCGGCCCTAAGGTGTCATGCACCAAAGGGGGCTCCAAATCAGGAGACTTAATCAGCCCTAAGGTGTCATGCACTAAAGGGAGCTCCGAATCCGGAGACTTAATGTGACCAATTGTGATATCCACGAAAGGCGCTCTGAATTCAGAGTCTTAATCGGCTCTAAGGTGTCATGCACCAAAGGGGGCTCCGAATCCGGAGTCTTAATCGGCCCTAAGGTGTCATACACCAAAAGGGGCTCCAAATCGGGAGACTTAATCGGCCTTAAGGTGTCATGCACCAAAGGGGTCTCCGATTCGAGAGACTTAATCGGCCCTAAGGTGTCATGCACCAAAGGGGGCTCCGAATTGGGAGACTTAATTGCCCCTAAGGTGTCATGCACCAAAGGGGGCTCTGAATCCGGAGACTTAATGTAGCCAATCGTGATATCCACAAAGGGCACTCTGAATCCGGAGTCTTAATCGGCCCTAAGGTGTCATGCACCAAAGGGGCTCCGAATCTGGAGACTTAATCGGCCCTAAGGTGTCATGCTCCAAAGGTGCTTCGAATCCGGAGACTTAATCGGCCCTAAGGTGTCATGCTCCAAAGGGGCTCCGAATCCGGAGACTTAATCAGCCCTAAGGTGTCATGCACCAAAGGGGGCTCTGAATCGGGAGACTTAATCGGCCTTATGGTGTCATGCACCAAAGGGGGCTCCAAATCTAGAGACTTAATCAGCCCTAAGGTGTCATGCTCCAAATCGGGAGACTTAATAGGCCCTAATGTGTCATACACCAAAGGGGGTTCCGAATCCGGAGACTTAAAGTGGCCAATCGTGATATCTAAAAAGGGCGCTCCGAATCTGGAGTCTTAATCGACCCTAAGGTGTCATGCACTAAAGAGGGCTCCGAATTCGGAGACTTAATCGGCCGTAAGGTGTCATGCACCAAAGGGAGCTCCGAATCCGGAGACTTAATGTGGCCAATCATGATATCCACGAAAGGCGCTCCGAATCCGGAGTCTTAATCGGCCTTAAAGTGTTATGCACCAAAGGAGGCTTTGAATCGTCGACATGACGAGCGCTACATTGGGGTTTGAGAAATGAATTGAGCGACGAAGAAAAAATGGTTTGCATTGCAGAAGTGATATATATACAAGTATCAAAGCCCACAAGTCGGGTCAGTGATAGGGTTTTCATAAAATCTCTGCTTGTGCCGATTGCGGGGAGCCACAGATTTCTTCAATGCCATGGGCTGCCGGGAAGCGCACAAGCTAATGATAAGTGCTTGGAACAGCCTTCATAATATGTAACCAGGTTCGCCCCATGATGACATTATACGGCGAAGGGAGCTTTACGACCAGGAATTCTACTTTGACCGTTCTGGAGCCTGCTCGAACAGGTAGTATGATCTTCTCTAACGGGTACTCAGGATTCGTATTAAAGTCGAACAATGGGTGAGGCGCCGGAGACAGATCTGACTCGTTGAAGCCGAGTTTGATGAAAGTTTTGTAATACATAACCTCTGAAGTACTCCCTGGGTCTATGAGAATGCGTTCAATGGCGAACCGATTTATGCGTAATTTGATGACCAACGGATCGATGTGGGAGGCTGTTGTGCCGCTAAGATCGGAGTCATTGAAAGTAATTATCGGAGCTTCTCTGGGCCATTCGGTCGGAATACGTTGCTTTTGGGGGATTGGATGCGATTGAATTATGTGCATGGTTGGGGATGCAGGTAGGCTATAGATTATATGGATCTCGCCAAGTGGAGGTGAGTCCTGCCTTAAGGCTAATGCCTTGATTGGCTTTCCCTTTTTCACGTACTGTTGCAGTCGGCCGTCTTGCACCAGTTCTTCCAGGTGATCCTTTAATACGTAACAACTCTCGGTTTCGTGGCCGTGATCTTTGTGATACTTGCACCGCCTATCCCTTCTTCGCGTGTCGGGTGGCCCCACCATCTTTGACGGCCATTTGAAGAATGGAAGGTGTTGGACTTTGGTCATTATTGTAGTGATTGGTTCTGACAACTCTGTGTACTTCTTGTCGGCACGCCTCGAGCGCCTGCTGTCGACTTGTAGTTGTTCATTCGTCTGGTGGGAGCATTGATCACTCGATCGGCGAGAGTCCTGCCTTTTGTCTCGTTTAGCGCGTTACCGTGGCTCAGGGCTCAGAGGTGGCACGGAACTTATTGGTTGAGCAATTTCAAGGGGGGCCATTTTGTTGGACATTTGTCTGGCTTTTATTCTCAAGGCATCATCTTCCACTTTGCAATACTCTTCAACTTTCTTCATCAACGCTTAGTTTGTTTTGGGGGGTCTTCTGGTCAGGGAACTGCAAGTCAGGATGTAGTCCCATGGCGGTGATGGCCATGGAGTCGTTGCAAGCGTCGTCGACGAGGTTGAAGCACTCCCAATAGCGCGCCAAATACGCTCTGAGCATTTCTCCTGACTAGATCTGCATAGCCCAGAAAGAGTCGACCTGTTTCGGCTGTACCTCATTGGTGATGAACCTGGTCTTGATGGATTTCTGTAATTGATGGAAGCTTTTGATCGAAGCCGGCTCCAGCTTCTAATACCACCTGACAGCTAATGGCCTCAGGCTACTAGGGAATATTCGGCACATGTAGGCTTCGTTGTCTACATGCAATGTCATGGCCTGCTTGGAGTAACGGACATGATCAGTGGGGTCTGATTTTTCGTCATAAAGAGTGAATGACGGAGCTTTGAACATCTTGGGCAGGGCCGCCCTTGCAATCCGTCGGACAAAAGGATCGTGCTGGTCCTCTTCGTCTGAACTGCTTCTTCTGCGCTTGTTCCTTGTATGTAGACTCTTTTCGAAGGAGCTGGAAGTTTCGGATCGTCCCTTCTTGTTGAGCTCCGTGGGTAATGAGTTGGAGTCGCTATCGGTATCCTTTGGTCGGGCTTGAGGTCGTTGTCCACCTGCCCTCGGAGGTCGTTCGGGATCTTGGCGCACGGCTTCTCTGGATTTTGCTACTTCCAGGGCCAAATCTTGACGGAGACGTTCATTTTCAGCGATCATGTTCTCCAGCCTTTGTTCATTCTGCTTTGCTTGTTCCATGATCGCTTGCATTGTCTCTTGCGCTGAAGTCGTTGGTGAGTCGAAGTTCAAGGCGCGTCTTGCAGCGATGGTTTCCTTTCCGAGCATATTTGCTGGAGTGAGG
The DNA here is from genome assembly GCF_055761805.1 of Camellia sinensis. NCBI lineage: Eukaryota > Viridiplantae > Streptophyta > Magnoliopsida > Ericales > Theaceae > Camellia > Camellia sinensis. The sequence goes on along the minus strand of NC_138962.1, from coordinate 171,686,662 downwards.
TCATCTCTCTGTGCGGTCTCGTCAGTGGCTATCGGAGGATCTTCAGTCACGCCTGCCATGGATGTATTTGAGTATTCCTATAGACGGCGCCAATTGTGGAGAAGTGGTTTGGAAATACTCTTAAGATCCTAGGAGACGCTAGTGATCCTCAGCTAGTCACCTGGAAAGATACAAACACTCCGGTCGGGGGTGCCGGAATTAGCACTCCGACGGACAAGTCAGTTCAGACACTCATGATAGCTTGTTTACTAAGTTAAGTGAAGTGATTCTTACATACCTTTCTCAATCCATTGTTCCTGTATTTATACCTGTTCCTTTTGATCCTCGGGGCCAGGGCCTACTTTTTAATCATTGTCCTTTCTCTTATTCGGCTCTAAAGATCTATACTTATTCAGCACATATATTATATTCGGCTTCCCATTCTCGTAGGATACAGCCGATTAATATCAGTCTTCTAAGGTACGCACCTTCTGATTTTGCCATTATTCAGCTCCCACACCACTTATTTTTCAGAATTTTCCTCCCCTTAGGCAACTTCGCTAAATCATAAGTGTGGTTTTCAAGTAAGGAGTTCATCTCCTCTTCCATGGCCTTTTTTCAATCACCTTTCTTTGCATGCTCAATTGCTTCTTGGTAGCTCTCGGGCTCCCCTTGATCGGAAATCAACACAAATTCATTGGGAGGATACTTTCTTGAAGGTTGTCGGTCCCTTATAGATTTCCTCAACTCAAGTTGTAGTGGCGGTTCTTGAGTTGGATGCTTTTCCTCAATTTCGGGCTCAACTTCATTTTGAATAGCATCATCATCTACATCTTCAAGAGGTGGTTGCATATCTCCCCCATTTTCATCATCAACTAAAGATGAAGGAGATAGATCCATGTCAATGAGATCACTAGTTTTTTGCTCCAGTTGATCACCTTTGCCAAAGTCTTCAATTGTTTGGTCTTCAAGAAACACAACATCACGGCTTCAAATAACTTTCTTATCGACCGGATCCCACAGTCTATACCCGAATTCATCACGCCCATAGCCAAGAAAAATACATTGTCTTGACTTACTATCAAGCTCGGACCTCTCATCCTTTGGAATGTGAACAAAAGCTCGGCAACCAAACACTCTCAAGTGCTCATAACACACATCTTTGCCGGTCCAAACTCTTTCAGGAACATCACCATTCAAAGGATAGTAAGGAGACAAATTGATCACGTCAACAATTGTCTTCATTGCTTCATCCCAAAAGGAGCTTGGCAATTTAGCTTGTGAAAGCAAACACCTTGTTCTTTCCACAATAGTACGGTTCATCCTCTCGGCAACGCCATTTTGTTGAGGAGTCTTCTTAACTGTCTTTTGGTGCCGAATACCTTGGCTGCGACAATACTCATCAAATGGCCCAATGTATTCACCACCATTGTCTGATCGGATGCACTTCAATTTCTACCCTGTTTCTCTTTCAACCATGGCCTGAAAATGCTTAAATACTTCTAGAACTTGATCTTTAGTTTTTAGTAAAAAAGCCCAAACTTTCCTTGAATAATCATCAATGAAAGTAACAAAATAAAGTGCATCACTATGTGTTCTAACTTTTAAAGGACCACAAACATCCGAATGAATCAACTCCAAAACATTTTCTTTTCTAGAGGCAACATTTTTATGAAAAGAAATTCTATGTTGTTTACCCGCCAAACAATGAACACAAGTTTTAAGATGTGTACCTTTCAAACTAGGTAGAATCTCTTTTTTTAACAAAACTTGTAGCCCCTTTTCACTCATATGGCCAAGCCGCTTGTGCCACAATTCGGTAGAAGTATCATCTTTAAGTGCATTGACAACACCTTTACAAATTTTTCCTTGCATCGAATAAAGTGTATGAGTCTTCTTGCACTTAGCCACCACCAAAGAACCCTTTGTGAGCTTCCATATTCCATCACCAAATTTGTTGTTGAAGCCTTCATCATCTAGCTTCCCAGTAGAGATCAAATTGAGGCGAATGTCGGGAACATGCCTCACATCTTTAAGAAATAACTTGCAACCCAAATTTGTTTCCAAGCAAACATCACCCATGCCAATAATCTTGGACAACATTACCCATTCAAACAGAACCGTAATCTCCTTTGGTGTAAGTAGTGAAGAAATCAACTCGAGAAGTCACATGAAAAGAAACACCAGAATCAATCACCCAATTGCTCTCTTGGCCCACAAAATTGATACAATCATCTTCACAAACGACCATGAGATCACCATTGGTACTAAATGCTGTTATGTCTTCTTGCTTCTTATCCACACTTTTGTTACGCCTTTTCTCTTTGTTCTTGAGCTTTCGGCATTCTCGTTTCATGTGCCCTTTTTCATGGCAATAATAGCACTCAATGTCTTTCTTTGAAAAAGAACCATCTCTTGATTTGTCACGGCTTTGATCACGACCATGAGGAGTCTTACTTCTCCCCCTTGTTTTGCTTCGGCCTCTCACAACAAATGCTTCCAAATGAGAGGAACCCGCTGATTTTCTTCTAGTTTCTTCATTCAACAGGCTACTAGTGACTTGGCCCATTGTGACAACTCCATCGGGCGTCGAATTACTAACGATCACAACCAAAGTCTCCCAACTTTCGGGCAAAGAACTAAGTAGCATCAAAGCCTGTAACTCATCATCAAAAACAATTTTCATAGAAGCAAGTTGGTTAATAATACTCTTTATTTCATTCAAATATTCTGGAATTGGGCTGCCATCTTTATATTTTAAATTAACCAACTTACGAAACAGAAAGGCTTTATTTGTGGCTGATTTTCCATCATAAAGGCTCTCTAATTTTTTCCATAAATCATGTGCCAAAGTTTCAGTAACAACATGATGAAACACATTGTCATCAATCCATTGACAGATAACACCAACGGCTTTTCGATTAAGCCTATTCCATTCATCATCTTTCATACCCTCAGGTTTGCCACTATCACCCTCAATGGGTCCATACAAATCTTTACAAAATAATAGGTCCTCCATTGTAGTTTTCCAAGTTACCCAATTACTTCCATTGAAACTAGACATGCGACTCAGATTCCCCTCCATTGATTTACACAAATAAATAAACCCAAATAAACCGTAATCTCTGATACCAGTTGTTAGGGAAAATCGATGATTCTCCACAAGTAAATCAATCAATAGGAATAAAAACTAATGCGGAAAAATTAAATCAAAAAGTAACACAAGAATTTTTACGTGGTTCCCTCAATGTGAGGTACGTCCACGGGATCGAAATCCGATTCCACTATCAACCAAAGAGTTTCCAAACGATTACAAACGAGACACTAATGGTCTCACAAAACCACCCTTAGGTGAATTCTAAATAATCACAAATAAATAAGAAGAAAGATCTCACCAAATAGATGAATAAAAATCTTTAGAACCAGAGTTGAAGAAAGACCCAAAATAACGAACCAACACCAACCGAAGATGCCCCAAAACTGAGCTTCAAAAAAAACCAAAATTGAACTAATATGTAGCAACCCGTATAGACCAAAACCCACCAAATTGATAGCCACACCGTGCTTCAGAAAAGGTGAAGAACAAACAATATATGTCAGCCGTCCGTACTTTTTTGAAGAACAAACAATATATATATTAGTTATAATATATATGTGGTGAATCTTGAGTTTTGTAATCAAACTCTAATTGTATTCAAATTAAATTGGGTTTTTACAAATATAATATATAAAAATATATTATACCTAAACCAAGTCAAATTAAAATTCTTTAACAAACTAATTGCGTCCCACACTCTAATAAGGAGGTATACCCAACAGTGGTGACTCGAATTCAAAATCTTGAATCTTATTATCAACTCTTTACCGCTTAATCAAACCTTTAGGGGTTTTCTATATATATATATAGAAATATAATAATATATTTTCATGAGTTAACGTAGGAGGGATAAAACTTAGAATTGAAAAAATGTAGAGCCAGCCGGCCGGCCAGTAAGTGTTCGATGCTTTCTGTCACTAAATGATAAGGTTGGGGACATTTGCATTGACTTGTTGCACTGTGGTACATATAATACATCTACTCTTCAAAATTATTAACCATATATAAAATGGAAGTTGGAGATTCTGAAAAAAATAAGACAGTGCCAATTGTGTATCTGTGCTTCAAAGTTGTCTTGTAGAGACTTGGATGTTATAATATGGTGAGTCCACATAGACATGGACATGGACATGGAATGGAATGGAATGTATTTATTGACTACTAAACTATCGTTTAGTTTTGCAGTTTCTTCACCTTTTTGCCCATTTTTTATTTTATTTTATTATTTTATTTTTTTCATTACCGCACAAAACAAGGATTTGGATCCATCTGTTGGAATGAATGTCGATCTCTCAGTCAGAAGACAACGTGTCTATATAAAATGCTAGGAAAAAAATTGCTCCTAAGCTTTAGTAGTTGCATTTCCTTTATTTTTATAATTTTTTTTGTCTAGTTTATTCTGGTCTTCTTCGCTTGGTTGACTCTGATAATCTTATTCGACACTTTTTTTTTTTGATCAGCAAAGAAAAATAAACTGATCATCATCGCCGTCACTCAACTGCCACCCCTCCACTTATGCCATCTTCTCTGTTATTAGCTCCACCACCACAACAAAGGATAAAAATGAATTTTGTCCGAGAGGGGCCAACGCATACATAAAATCTATCAAGTTAGTTTTGGTACAATACTAATTGAATATAATTTCTTATATAATCATTGCAAAAGAAATATTTCACAAAAAAAATAAATAAATAAATCTAACGAAGTTTTTAAAAGTTTTGAACTATTAAATCTCAATATATAATCAGTTAAACCACTGTTTTAAGCTATTTTATTGATTTATATAATCTAGTAAAAAAGAAGTGCAGAAATTCTTAAAATTCCTAAAATATGATCCTTAAATTTACACTTAATGACGTTGAATATTACATGCCACTTGATTTGTTTAGAAATCAAACACCTAAGATTCAACCCCTATCATATCATTGTGGATAACCAATTAGGCTTGGCTACCATGTCTTCCTTAGGGATTAGTCCTAAGGAGGTCATGGGTTCAATTTCTTGTAGGAGGGTTGAATTAAGGGTGTGTAAGCAGTTAAGTCTTTTGTCAAGGATGGAGAGGTTTTCTTACATAGGTACTAATCTAACAACTAACATTTACCGATCAAAAAAAATAAAAATCATTGTGGATAAATTTAGAAGTGAAGTTTTACGTTTTCTAAAATTATGCATAAAAATATATATATGTATATATATACATACTATTTTATTTTTAAAATTAAAAAAATAAGTACATGTCACTACAAGAAAACACACCTTTGGCGACTAAATTTTTAGTCGCCAAAAGTCCTTTTTTAGTCGCCAAAAGTCGAATTTTCACTTTCCCCGACTAAATATTTTAGTCGCCGATTTTGTCGTGAATAAACGGTCGCGAATACCTTTGGCGACTAAAAAAGTGTTAGTCGGCAATATACAGGTCTTCAGCGACTAAAGAATTTGTTGCCAATAGTCAATTCCATTTTTGGAAATTGTACATTTAGCGACTAAACTTAATAGTGAATTTTTTTTTATTTATACATTTGCCGACTATTTTTTTCGTCGCCAATAGTCAATCTTTTGGCGACCACAGAGTTTAGTCGCCAAAATCATATTTGAAAAAAAAAAATTACCCTCTATTAGTCACCAATAGTGAATTTTTTTTTTTATACATTTGCTGACTATTTTTTTCGTCGCCAATAGTCAATCTTTTGGCGACCACAGAGTTTAGTCGCCAAAAGCATATTTGAAAAAAAAAAAATTACCCTCTATTGTTCCCAGGTTTTAAACCTGAGACCTCCCAATTCCAAACATTTACTAGCACACTCTCCCCACTATGCCACTAAAACATCACATGAATATAAATGCAACATATATTATTTATATATTACTTTAATCGGAATTAATACAAAGCTATATATATAAATATATTATATATATTCAATATAATTTATGTAAAAAATAAATTATTTAGTAAAAAAAAATTCGATCACTTTTGGCAACTAAAAAAATTATTTAGTCACCAATTCTATAATTTTTGGCTACTAATTAATTTTTAGTCGCTAAAAAAATATGTTCCGCCTACAAACGTCCCCTTTTGGCGACTAAACCTGTTTTTGGTCGCCAAAAACGTCCCCTTTTGGCTACTAAAGTGAGTTTTAGTCGGCAATTGACTGTTTTTAGCTACTAATTTTTTTTTAGTAGCCAAAAAGCTTGACTTTCAGCGACCAAACTGTTTTTAGTCGCCAAAACACATAGAATCGGCGACCAAACTGTTTTTTGGTCGCCAAAATCTATATTTTTGGCTACTAAATGTTTTTAGTCGCCAAAAACCTTAACCTTTGGCTACTAAAATTTTTTTAGTCGCTAAAACCCCTATATTCGGCGACTAAACTGCCTTTTAGTCGCTAAAACTCTTATATTCGGCGACTAAACTCTTTTAGTCGGCAAAAGTGACCAATTTTGGCGACTAATTCCATTTTAGTCGCCAATTCTACTACTTTCAGCGACGAAAAATCCACTTTTTATCGCCAAATCTGCTTTTTGTTGTAGTGTGTATCTCTTAAAGATAAAATTGACTCTATAAAAATTGATGCTATTATTTAAAATGTGAAATTATTAAAAATCATTTTCATTATACATTATGAAATATTAAGGTGCCGTTTGGTAACACTTATGTTTTCAGTTTTCTGTTTATATTTACAAAAATTTAAAAAACTTAAATAAAAACTTGTTTGGTAAATTTTTGATTTATAAATCAGTGGTCTCAATTTATAAATTTGGCCAAAAAATGTAAACTCAAAAAATGTGTTTCCATTTTGAGTTTTGAGTTTTTTTTTTTTTTTTTACCACCCAACACTAGCCACCACCCGCCATTATTTTCCACCACCGCCTTCCGCCTTCCACCACCGTCACCACCACCCGCAACCACCACCCATCACTAACCCGCCACCACCCAGCATTCGCCACCCACCTGCCACCACCACCACCACCACCACCACCCATTCGCTACCACCCGCCACCGTCACCCACCCACCCACCACCGTCACAAGTATGTCGGTCGTAGCGGCTGCCGTAACGGTCGTAACGGTGTCGTAACAGCCATAACGACCTGTTACACACCGTTACGTAACGGTTCCAAATTGTTTCTTTCAAAAAAACAGACAAAAAAAAGCTAAAAATGGAGGAAGAGGGATAGAGAGAAGAGGGAAGATAAAGAGAGAAAATGGAGGAGCAAGAGATAGAGAGAGAGAAAAAGGAAGATGAAGAACATGTTATTGATTTGTTGAAACTGTAAGACCTATGCTATTCTATTCAGCTGCTATCACTAAACCATTTTGTTTGTGTATGTCTATCTATATATTGTTTGAAAATAATAATAATAATAATAATAAGTGTGAGCATTATCTATTTGGTTTGGTTAAAATATGTATGTATATATATATATATATATATTTAGGCTCTTATTTATTCTTACTTTTGTCATTGTTTATCTTATATATAATAGTTAGTGACTGACTTTTTTATATAATATAAAGTCATTAATTATTAAAATAAAATGTAAAAAACTCAGTTTATTGTGATTTAAAAATATAAAATATATTGAATCATACTTAAAATTTTACAAAAATTGATCAATATTTATTTTTAACCCAATAAATATGATCATGAAAAAAATATATGGGTATCGATAAGTTTTTTTCAAATTGTGCGAAAAATAAAAAAATTCACGGTTCCGATTACCGCAACCGTTACACTACAGCCTTTACACCCCGCAACCGCAACCACGTCACCGCCACCGTTACGGCGACCGCAACCGCTTTTGAGAACCTTGGCTCCACCCAAACTTTTTCTCAGATACATGTATTCTCTAATTTTATCTATATAAATAATTGCCACGGGATGAGCTAAAAGCATTGGAAAATAATTTGTTTAATCTTTGGAATATCTCTTTGGATTCAACACTTTAATTCCACATTAAGTCACATAAATATTTCTATAAACTCACAAGTTTTATTTCACATTAAAGTCTCTCAAATAAAGTGTACCTACATTTAAAAACGTAATAAAGCAATAGTACACACATTACACTGATGTCTTATTGTCACATTTTAAGAATGACATATCTAACAAAAGTTTAATAAGATAATTATGCACAAATGTCTCATTGTCACATTTTGAAATGAATGACATATTTAGAAAAAGTTTAGTAAGACAATAGTAGACACATTAGAATGATATTCTATTGTTACATTTTAAGAGTGGTGGTGCTACATGCATCAATTGGTATATCAATTAATATATTAACATATACTATAACATTATCACTAGACTCACCCATTATACAAATTACAAATACTCAAAATCTCTAAAATTATGTCACATCATCTGTTAGTACACTAAGTAGTATACCAATTGGTGTATATGGTATTATTCTTTTAAGAATGATACATTTGCAAATGTCAAATGTCCCATTATCACATTTTAAAAAGAATGACATATTGGATAAAAATTTAATAAGACAAGAGTGTATACATAGAATATTGTCACATTTTAAGAATTAAAGTTTTTCAGTAATTTATCATTTCCTAATAAAGTGTAAGGACTATTTTTTTTTCTTTCTAATTTCTGGATCTGTTTTTCTCATATTCTTCTCTTGCCTCTTTCTGTTCTATCTAAAAGTAAAATAAAATTCTGTCTTTTGTCAAATATGTGTTCTAAGAAATTTGTTCACATGATTTTCAAAATTGATTTGGGTCTACATTTCGAGGGGATTATACCCAAAATAAAAATATTTTACCTGGTCTGTCTGCAATTTTAAAGTTGTTTTGCTTTTTGTTGAGAAAATAAAAAAATAAAAATTGGTGGCAGCCTGAGGATTTCTCCAGATTTATATAACCACTTGAGGGATTGCACAAACTGCCTAATCAATAGTGCATTTATTTGAGCTGACTCTGCATAAGCAACAAAAAAATGAGCCTAGTGTTCTTGCGGTGACCCTTAATTCCGTCATACTTCTCAAAGTTTGGCCTTTGATAACTAATTGAGAATGGAATGGTGTCATAATCAACATGATATGGATTTCGATATCCAAGCACTAGAGTAGTCCTTGAAGCTTGGAGTTCTTCGATTCCCTCAGATATTAATGTTTGCAAAATCAGTTTGTGTCACTGGAGCTGCAAATGTTTGAGCTTGCTCAGTTGTGTGCACACGTTCACTTGCTGATGAACTTGCTTGGCTAGCTACTTCTAAAAGCAGCTATTTCAGCATCGTTTTCGGCCAATTTTTATTGTTTCTTGCAACTGTTCTTGTTCTTCTATACTGACATGTCCTCGTTTTGATAATTCTCACAATCTCCAGTCCATCCTGAAATTTTGTTACTAGTATACTTGGAAAATCATCATCTTTAAATAGAAATCCAGAATCCCCATAAAGAAAATTTTCACAACTTGCGACAAAACCAAATGATTTCCTTGAGCTGACTAACCCATTTAACGTTGATGAATCTTCAGACAATACTGGGCTGCACTTGACTAGCTGACTTCCTTCAAATAGATGGCAGAGGAACATCCCATGATGGAAGAGGAAAATCATGGGAAGACACATCAATTGCTAGGGATTTGGGGGAGGAATATAGAACGTAATAATCAAATTTTCCTGAAGGCTCCCCAAGAAGCCCAACCTCTGGATCTCTGGCTTCATATCTTTCCTTTAGGTTTTGTTGAGATGATTTCTTTTTCTTTTTCATAGCATCCCTTTTTTGGTATTCTCTATCCCGGGATTGATCACTTCTTTGATCATTAAAACTTGACTCCTCAGAAGGAGGCTTTGACATGATTTGTAGTTGAGACCGAATAATTGGACCAATATAGGGCATAACATTGTCAGTGAGCATACGAGGTTCCCACTGTTCATACTAGGCTTTGTTAGCAAGTAGATAATCGGATATGAATGTCCACTTCTTCATTTTTATTTTTGAATTTGCACTTCGTGAGTTTTCGACACTAAAAGTTAAGAAAGGATACATAGTTACCTTTGGAGTGTGTTGAACTCGAGGCCCTTTTAACCCTTTTTTGCTTTTTGACTTTCCGTTCTGACTATCATCAATAATCATAGGGACATGCCCCTTTGAAATTTGTTTCCCTTTGGTAAATGTCGAAACAAGTTCAACTTCATTGGGTTTTGTAGAGCTTGAGACAATTTCAGCTTGATTTTGGGTTTTTAACGTCTTTACCTTTTGAGCAAAGTTAGAGATGTTCCCCTCTTCTTTGAAAGATGTTTCCATAACTGAGACCCTTGTAGGCAACTCAATTGGGATTGACCCAACTAGAATTTGATTTGGATATATTTGAGAATTAGCCCTTGCAGTAGTCTTCTTGATAATTTTACCCTTGGTCATTTTGTTAGCAAAGGCCTTGCTTTCTTGTATGTGCTTTTGTGCCTATTGAAGGTGACCTTAGCACCACTGATGGGGTTAACTTGTTACACTCGTGCTTGATATCTTTTGTAGCGACCAAGATCAGAGTGAACATCAAAGCAACATGAGTGATGGAAAATGGTAAGCAATTAACCTTAAAAGTTGCATGGTAACCACATTTCTTTGTCGCTCCTTGCGCCGAGACTACAAGCTTGTGGCAGTAAATCATAACTTCTTGTGTCTTTGAAAACCTATTACAGGACACTCAAGTAAATTAATTTCAAAGTTGGAAATAAAATGGGGAATGGATTTTACTGAACATGCCAAAAATTCTATTGAGCAAAAATTTGATTCAGGATATAACACATCCATTAATTACAAAATATCTATTGATTTCGACTTCATTATACCACAAGTCGCATGACAAAGAGAAGATGAAATTATTATTTTAAGAAAATATCTTCTGAGTTCTGGTTTCATCCCTGCAAAATGTACACCCAAATCAATTTTGAAAATTATGTGCACGAATTTCTTAAACCACATATTTGAGGAAAAAAACCATAGAGAAAATTTTCTTTAAAAGGGAAACAGGCAAGAGGAAAGAAAAAGGGGAAGAAGAATCATACCATACGGATCTGGAAATTAGCAAAGAACTACTTTACTTTCTGTAAATTGATCCCCATTTTTTTTTTTTCTTTTTTTTTGTGTGTGTGTGTGTGTGTGTGTGTTTTCTTCCTCTCTAGATGCCTAGTCTCCCTGCTTTTCTCTAAATTCTCTCTACTTTCTGTATTTAGAATTGTTTTTTTAAACTCCTTTCCCCATAATGAACATGCTCTGATATCTATATATAGACGGTGGTTATCTTTCAACCGACTTGCATGGGCTAACTGGTGTTTGTCATCATGTTTTAGAGGTCAGATCCTAATTTGGAGGGGGACAAGTGTCCTTTTGTATGCATGTTTGTGATATTGTTATTGCCGATCAAAAAATGATTGTGTTGTTATTAAACCACATGGTAGGAAGCCCATGTTAGCCACCTTTTATGTTCTTGTTAAGAGAGCACCATGAGTTGCTCGAGCACTGCGAATTCATTGGTGGGTTCAAAATTTTCAGATTTTGAATGGTTTGTCAAGATCGAATAGATTTGGCAAAGATCAAGATTGAACAAAGGTCGAGTTTGATTGTGGGTGATCAAAGGTGATCAAGAGCAATCTAGTTCAAGGCGAAAGACTAGTCATCAACTAGTGCAGCTGGGGTTTTGATTGCAGGTGACTTAATCAGATGGCTTTTTCCGGATTGAATAGCTGATTGGCAACCTATAGAAGCTTGTGAGGAGTGTTGTAACAAGTGGACTTGCTGTCAAACATCAGACATATAGTTGAAAATGTCAGAGCCCAAAAAATTTGTTTGGCTATTGAAAAACTGTTTTGAGTCTAGATTTAATTGCCAAAGAATGAAGAAATTTTTCCATCATGCAAAAGAGACAACCCAATTTGATGTACGAGGAGGAGAGCTTAAAACCAAAGAAAACTGATTTGAAGCGTCAATTGATAATGATTTGTTAGTGGTGTTGTTAGGAAAGAGCAAGGGATTTTTTGATACGGGGGAAGCAGAGTATGTAAAAACCTGATATCCAAGTACAATCAAAACTTGATTGTGAATAACTATATTATTGCTCATGAATTACTACCGTTGTTGTTACAACTAGAAATGACTGATCATAGATTATGATGGATGGCAGCTGACCCACATGCCTGGACTCTTAGCGTTGACGGTTCTTCCAAAAAGGAGGGTGGCGGAGGTGGCTTAATCCTCACCACCCCAGAGGGTGAGTACTTCAAGTGTGCCCTCCGATTCTTATTCGCCGCAAGCAATAACAAGGCCGAGTACAAGGCTTTGATAGCAGGTCTCAGACTGGCCAAAGACATCGGGGTCGATCATCTTCAAGTGTCCAGTGATTCCTAATTGGTTGTCGGATAGATAACTGGAGAGTTCAATGCAAAGGAGGAAAAAATGCGATCATACAGGGACGTCGCTCTTCTCCTCAGCCGCCTTTTCAACAGTTTCCAAAACAAGCATATCCCCAGGTCAGAAAACTCCCAAGCAGATGAAATGGCCCAGTTAGCCTCGGCAGACCAATCAGATCTCAGCTGAGGCATCCAAATTGAATACTTGGCCTACCCAGTAGTTTCACCAGGTCAACAAGAGGTTCACTTGCTCCAGGACGAGCCTATCCCATGGGCCCAAGACATCATCCCGTTCTTAGAATAGGGAGTCCTACCAGAGAATAAGTAGGAGGCCGAAAAAATCAGGGCTTGGTCGTCTAATTATGTCATTATTAATGGCATCTTGTACAAGTGGGGATTCTCACGACCACACCTCAGATGCCTAAATGCTAATCAAGCTAGTTGCATGATGAGAGAAGTCCATGAAGGGGTTTATGGCAACCATTCTAGGGGACGATCTGTAACGCCCCAAAATAACCCAACATGTATAATACATCAAGCCACATTCATTAATTAAATATAAGCATCCTCTAACTTTTACCTCATAAATCTCCAAGGTTTTATACAAAAGTTTCGCATGCGGGTATACATTCAATGATGAGAAGAACACATGAATCTATAGTATGTGAAACATCTAGTCTCAAACAATTAAAATGCCCTTAAGGGCTTACATCTTCTAAGGCAATAGCCCGGTTACACAAAATGGTCTCTCGAACCCATACACATTTAGCCCTTGGCTTTCAAAAATTTACAACAAAAGTAAGAGAGAGTAATCTACTCTTCACAAAACAAATCCACGCCCTCAACTCGACGGCATCACCACATATTTACCTGCACCAAAGACCCATAGGGGTGAGCATAAAGCCCAGTAGAGAAATCCTTAACAAAGTATATACATTTATTTAAGATGTCCAATATTAAATGCAAGTGCAAATGCCATGCGATGCCATTTTAAAGAAGGATTTCATTTCATGCTCTTCTAAAAAACTACTATGTTTCAAATAACCTTTTACAATAACAACAATTTCAAACTTCCAATGCCTTTCTTTTAAAACAATAGGGGCGGTAAATACGACTCAGGTAATCCCTAGGTTGGTGTCTGCAAGTAGACTCAACAAGCACTACCAATGACCCCACTTTACCGGTTGCTAACCGAAAGGGAAGTGGTACCTCCTCCGCGTGTGTTTTCGGTCTTTCACCCCGGACACTCAGGCCAACTTATCAAATTCATCTACACCTCCTAACTGGACTTACCAACGTATTTACACCATAGCATTTAAACATTTCTCATTCAAAACAATCTTTCCCAAATGTAACGTCTCCAATTCAATTCAAGATACAAGAATGATAATGACAATAACAAATTGAATGAGTACATAATGCACTAGTGAATGCCTTAGCATTTCCCCATTTCCTCCTTCTAATCTTGTTTCATAAATAACCATGCACACAACCAAAGCCATTAACACAAAGCAATGTTCTCTTATTATGCACACTTTTAACAATTTAGTCCCCTCAAGACTTTATAACTTTTCGAACACAAATTCCAAAATTTTCATGTTCTCATAATCCATGGCATACCACAATTTGTCATTTCCACGACCATACATGTTCAAGCATTTAGAAATTGCTTTAAAACAAGTTCTCCCTTTTCATACATCAATAGGATTGCCATTTTGTTTTGAAACACATTATGAAACCTACGCCCATTCGTTCTTTTAACAAAAGTAAAGGAAGAAATCCATAGAGATTTCCATGCTTTCCCCAAAATCCCCAATTTCCTAGGGCTTTTCATCAAAAACCAAACATTTTCCATTTTCTTTGCAAAATTTCATTTTTACTCCTTAATCTCAACCCATGTTGCCCAAAATTTCAAGAAAATCTATAAAGGAAATACAAGATAAAGTTATTCTACAAATCACAATTTCTTGAGCCACACACACACACCATTTTCGAAATAGCAAGGAGGAGCTCACAAAACAAACCAAAACTTACATAAACATATATATAACTCAAAGAAAATCCTACCTCAAAGTTTGATGAAGAAATGGAGATGATGAGAGAAGAAAACCCTAGAAATCAAAGGTTGTAGAAGTTGATCTCCACCGCTCACAATGTAGCTCTTGAGAGGCTCTCCCACTTTGATGAAGGAAGTTGGTTTTGAATGCCCTAGATCCAAGGAAATCAAGAAACCTAGGTGTTTTGATGTATGAAATGTAAAGAGAATGGAGAGAATATGATTTTTATAGAGAGAGAGAGAGATGAGTTAAAAGTGATACACTTAGCCAATATAGGGAAATAAAAACAGAGTTTTCGAGCTACCAGTCGTCCTGCATGTGTGGAGCCTCTCTCCTGCACGTGCAGCCCTCAACCCTGCACGTGCGGCGGTCCCTCTTCACTCCAATCCGCACCTGTTTTTAAAGCAGTGTGCAGCTTACAAAATTCACCCCTCTCCGCACATGCGGCCTCAACCCCTGCACGTGCGGCCCCCACCCTACACATGCGGCCTAGGGCCCCGTACATGCGGCCATGGCCTAACAACCCAGAATTTTCTGGTTCAAACCCCCGGGCATCCTGGACTCAACTAAGCATCCTCTGGTGAAATTTAACATCGGACAAAACTAAAACAAGAATTCAATCAAGAAGACCCTCCGAAACAAAAGAAAAGCCAACTCAAAATAAACAAGTATGAGGATTTGAGAAGAGACGCCTGAACACAACAGTCTCAATAAAAGCGAAAGAAGAAGTAACATATAGCAAAACCGATCATCACACGATCTTTAGCTCATAAAATCCTTCGCACGGGTTACTTTTGGCCCACACTCAACCAAAAAGCCATCGAATTTGTACTCAAATGTGAAAAATGTCAACGCTTCGCCAACATCCCTCACGCTCCTCCAGTAGAGTTAATTAGGCTCAGTAGTCCTTGTCCTTTCGCCAAGTGGGGAATCCATCTCGTAGGCCCATTGCCGACCGACAGAGGCCAAGTAAAATTTTCCCGTGGTCGCCATCAATTACTTCACTAAGTGGGTGGAAGTAGAGCCCCTTTCCAAAATTACCGAGTGTAATACCACCCGGTTCATTTGGCAATCTATTGTGTGCGGCTTTAAGGTCCCTCAAGCCATCGTCTCCAACAATGGCAAGCAGTTCGACAACACCAAATTTAGAAAATTCTGTGAATAGCTCAATATCAAGACTTGTTTTTCTTCCCCTGGCCATCCCCAAGCTAACGGCCAAGTAGAGGTCACCAACCAGTCTCTATTAAAGATTATCAAGACCAAGTTGGAAGCCGCTAAAGGACTCTGGACAGATGAACTCCCAAATGTGCTCTAGGCCTATCGAACAACACCGAGAACTCCTACCAATGAAACCCCTTTCCGTCTAACATACGGCACCGAGGCGGTCATCCCTGTGGAAATTGGCCTTCCGACCCCTCGGATGATACACCCGAACATAGAACTACACAATGAGCTGCAACGGGCCGAACTGGACTTGCTTGAAGAACTACAAAAGTCAGCTGCTGTCAGACTAGCCTTATATCAACAGAGAATACAGAAACATTATAACCACAGGGTCAAACCCCGAGAATTCGCAGTAGGAGACTTAGTCTTACGAGAAGTCACTTTTGCTACCAAAAACCCGCCCGAGGGCAAGCTAACGGCTAAGTGGGAAGGACCTTACATTATCAAAACTAGGCCCCGCCCAGGCACTTACCATCTCCAAGATATGGAGGGCAGAGACCTCCCTCATCCATGAAATGCTGAGCACTTGAAGCGGTATTTCCAATAAAATGGTGTCTTCTGCTTTTGTATGGTTCAATTATTGTATGGTTCACTTTGATGTTCAGAACACTTGTTCATTTTTGCCCTTTCCAAACAATGTATAAACTAATGATTGCACGACTGCGCTTTAATGAAAAAAGTTTTCGATCCCTATTATTTGTGTTGTCTCATTTTTTCCTAAGCTTGAAGAGCTCGGCCAGATTGAGCTTGAAAAGCTCAGCCAAATTGAGTCAAGCAAGCCTCAACCAGACTGAGCATCACAAGTCTTATCCAGACTAAGCCTGAAGAGCTCAGCCTCAGGGCTTGGTTTAGTTCGATCAACTGGTTGATGCTGTTGGTGAGCTCTACGAAATATAGAGGTGGGTTATTGGGGTTGGAGGATTCGGTGTCAAGGTTGCCAGCATTGTGTTGTGAAGCCATAGACCTTGTCGTGACCATCCAACCTAACGTAGAAGATGGGTGATAATGGAGTTCCCTTCGGTGATAATGACCATAACTATCAACCAGAGATGAATTTCCATAGATGATGCCAACTGATGATGCTGTGGATATCAATGGTGGCTGGGTTAGACTGGCCCACGTCTTCTATGGATCTGCTGGTTATTGAATCCTTGATGTGTGCCTACAAAAAGGTCCAAAGGGGGAAGTAGTTCCCCTAACGAACACTCCGACGATTAAGTTAGATTAGGATAAATAGTAATCGGTTTCTTTTAAGAGAGAGAGAATAAGGGGATGAAAAACTTAACCTCTAACGTATCTCGAAGGTTTCCTTATATTTCTTGCTCATCATTTCCTTGTCCCTTCCAAGTTGTCTTATTGGCCGAAAGTCTATAGCCTAGTTAACATCGTTCATGGTGATTTTGCATCCTCCGGGGTGAAGGTTCTTGGTGCATTTAATGCTATGGTGGCCTCATTAAATGGCTAATGTGGATGCAATAACTTTGCAAGATCTTTGTCTGCTTACGTGGCCAATTTCCTGCCTGACAGGTATTTGAATGCTATTGGTCCTAGGTCAGCATTGGCTTCTCGAAACTGTTGGGCTTTAACCATGGCTACCTGGAAGGATTAGGACAGGGGTGGGTTGAGTTTGCCTCAGCCGTAAGCTGGACCACGGGACGTGGACTGAGCCCTCTTG
The DNA here is from genome assembly GCF_055761805.1 of Camellia sinensis. Classification (NCBI taxonomy): domain Eukaryota; kingdom Viridiplantae; phylum Streptophyta; class Magnoliopsida; order Ericales; family Theaceae; genus Camellia; species Camellia sinensis. The sequence goes on along the minus strand of NC_138962.1, from coordinate 171,669,270 downwards.
GGTCGTGCCCATCAGATTCATAGGCATCAAATTCATAACACACCACATAATTCACCATATAGGTTATGATATTGATAGTTGATTTCCACATATGGTGCTAATTGTAAAGGAAGAAAAATACCTTATCACTTGTTAATGAAGAGAATCCAACAAAAAAAATTATCAGAGCCCCTGCATGATTGAGATATATAAGAGAAAGCATTGTTAGTACCTGGCCGGGGGCAATTCAACGCCTAGGTGTACCCTGTAGGTTTATTTTATAATGGAAAACTGATTACCTAGTCAGTAAGTAATGTGATTCCTCTAGAAGTTTTTTTCCAGTAGAACCTCTAATTGTTTGAGATTTTCATAATAATAAAATTCTTATCTCTTTATGAGTTTTATTTCATGTACAATGTACAATATTGACTTATTGTTTGACTAGAATTCAACTCACGCCAATCTATAATTGTGTCACGTGTTTATGATAGGACCCAAATAATTTCATGCTAATTTTTACCTCTTTCAATTTCCTTATATTATTTGTTTAAAAATCAATTAGCATAAATTAACATAATCTGAAATAGCCATAATTGTGTAATCTATGTTCTTAATTGTTATAAATTTAAAAGTATTGCTCACCTCCACCCTACTACCATCGACACCACCACTACCCTACCACTATCATCCTACTATTACTGCCACCTCCACCTCCACCACCATTAACACTACCCTACTACCACAACCACTCTACCAAACATGAGAATAAGAATAGCATTCCATTCCTATATCATTCCTTGTTAGAAACCAAACTTTGGAATGAGAATAGGCATTCGATTTCACTCAATCTTGTATTCCATTCCCGCTTTCACATAGCATTCTCACTTCATTCCATTCTTGGAAACCAAACATACCCTAAATGATTTATATCAGCAAAATCCAAGAAATAAAATACTCTCTGTTTTCTGAAATTTCATTTCAAAACTTGGAAAATAAAAATGGTTGCCACATGAAAACAAATAAATAGCTAAAATATAAACGGATTCAATACACATTCCGGGGTGCCTCACACACCAAAGTGGTTGAATGGGTTCATCTCCAACTCCCCTGGCAACCATTCTATACCTCCACTCATTTAACCAACTTGTAGCTTCCGCAAACCACTTTGTGCATGTTTCATCGTGATTCCCTGACCACAATGACTCTACCAATGCTGAGGCTCTTGGCCATATACGTGAATCAAGAATCGTTAGGTCAACTTTCTCAGACCACAGTGCCACATTTCCACTTATGACGAATTTCGCTTCCTCCCTGCTCAACCCATATGCTATATCATAGTTATATATGGTCTACTATGTCTTGAAAGGTCCACACCATGACCCACCATTACCTTGGTTAGTACTTGGTGGCTGATCATACATACTCTCATTACCAGAGAACTCTCCATGTCCATAATCCAAATAACAGAAGTCCGATGAAGAAACAATGACACGGTACCCACAAGCAACAATCCTTTTAGTGTTATTTGGGCCGTTGTTCTAGGTTTGCAAAATGGTATTTTCAAGTGAAAGAGTAAAGGGGTTCACCTTGACATCAGCGTCCATTAAAACATTTGCCCAATAGACCATTGTTCAATTTAAGGAAACAATGTAAGGGAAGGTAGTGTTAATAAATATCTCAAGAAGTTGACTAAGGGTTCCATTATTTGCTAGGAAGGTTTGAATGAATGGATCAACTTTCCAGCAACCTGGAACAATCTCATTAGCCCCTATATGGTAGAATGATTCTGGGAACATGGTAGCAATGTCGTGAATGACATTTTCGATGACTTGGTAGGCCATGGGGTTTAAGGGATTGAGATGATCTGATCCTGGTTCAAATGCAATCCGACCACCCCACAAGGATCCAGTGAGCCACCAAAACATATTTGCACATGTCACAATCTCTGGGTGAGCTCCAGCCCATGATCTTATATGTCCTACATATACAAAAACATAATAGTTTTACCACTGCTACATGTTGATTGAAAATTAGCTTGCCGTTGCTTGGCAAACAAACAGGTCAGGCTCAATATTAGAAAGTATTGAGGTACCATCTCATAATTTATCATCAACGTCTTACACATAAACAAACAACTAAACAGATGTCAAAAAACTTTTACTTCCTATTTCTTGTTTTGTCTTCCTTAATTATATTCTCATGAAATGTTGAGATGAAAAAGTGAAGAGAGGGGAGGGAGTCTAGAAATTATGGAGATGGAGAGCATTATTGGTCTAACTGACATGGTTTAATCATATTTTATGATTCACTCATCTATTTATTTGTTTTACCTCTCTCAATTATTTTGCTTCCTTTGACCTACACATTTAATAAGCTTCAATCATAGAAGAATATAAAGTTGAGAAGCTTAAAATAGCTGATCAAAATGATTTTAAGGGGAAAATGGACACCTCGACGAAGAATTTAATTTTTAGTAAAGTTACTATATTAGCAGATGAATTTACATTTCTATACCGTAACTTTTTGGAAAATTGCAAATTGGGTGCAAATTTTGTAAGTTTTGGAGTCTAGTCTTAGAAAGGGTGTTGGGTGATTTATTGTGATTCTAGATCTTACACCAAATGGCTAGTAATCAACTTCATCGCAATTGAATTAAAAAAAAAAAAAAACCAAAAACCAAAAACTATCACAATATGTGTAACATCATGTATTTCTCATAAAATAGAGCAAATTAGTCAATTTTTTATAAGATACAATTTAAGAAGTCAAGGAAATTGTCAATCAACAAAAACTTTTAGACAGTGTTTAGTTTATGAATTTAGGAAGGGATTTGAAAGGCGAAAGGAAAAAGGTGTGTAAAATGTAATTATATTTTACTCACATTCACCTATTTTTTTCCTTTCCTTTTCCCTTTCGACATTCCTTTCTAAATCTATAAACCAAACACATCGTTAATAATTTTGTTATGAGCATCTTGGTCAAATGGTTACTTGGGGCAACTATAAAATAGGACTTTAAGTTCAAATCTTATTCTTCTCAAAAAATAACAACAACAACAACTATAATAATAATAATAATAATAATAATAATAATAATATATAGTTAAATCTCAACAAACCTAATAACAATAACAAACATAAAGAGTTAGATAAACTATTTTTAGAATCATACATAATCTTTTTACATGAATTGACTCAAATAAAAAATAAAGAGTTAAGAGTTTACAGTTCTTTCATTTTCATTTACATTAGTTGCAGAAGAAAATGGCCATAAAGAACAAACTTTGATTCACGATGAATAGTTATCTCCTTCTCTTCCTCTGTTAGTTTTTTTTTCCCCCCTAACAGACAATGATGATAGTGGTGGTGGTGGTATGGTCCATTGTTAAAACTTTGAAAGAAAACCAAAAAAAAATCATCGAGTTCTACCTGACCATGCATACCAATCTCAGGAAAAACCCTAACCCCGTGTTCCAACCCGAACTCCACAATGCTCTTCACATCCTTCGGTGAGTATTGCATTTCTGCCCCATATGATCCCTTCTCTGCCAAATCAGGCTCCGATGGAAGCACCAAAGGGAACGATTACGAGTTCGTGATGTGCCAATGGAAACACATTTAGCTTATTCACACTGATTGCCCCAATCGTTCTCTCTGTAACCTCTACTCCATACTAATTTCTCCAAGTATCCAACAACACCCCTTTTTCTGTAGTGAGAGAGCCTGGGAATGTGAGCATGTAGGACTCATCGACACTGCGCTGGTGTAGTGAAATGAGATCGATGACGATGACTGTTAGGGTTTGGAGAGGCGCTCTAGGATGAGATTGACAGCGGTGGTGCTCGGAGAGGACTTGGTGTAGGTAGCGGTTCATGGCGGGAGTTAGGTAGAGATGGATAGGGGATGAAAGGGTGAAGTTTGGGGAGAGAAGGATTGAGTGTGGTTGAGGCCATGAGAAGGTTCTGTAACGTCTTGGAAAGAACCATTCTAGACCATGTTCTCCCAAGCATTACCAACACACCATACAAAAACAAATAATAAACGTAGTAACAAGATCATAGCATTCTTTTCCATTTCTTTCCCTTTGAACTATCTCCTAAAACAATTTCAATGCCACTTTCTTACATATATAATACAACACACACACACACACAAAAGTTCAAAAAAGAAATGTCTACAATAATTACATCCCACTGAACCCCTTACAAAATGTACATCTTCAAAATATATCAACATATAACTACAACCCTTGTACCAAGTTCAACAAAATATCCTAAGACATGCTATCAAGCATCCAAAAAGGTTCATCTTTATCAAAACAATCACTTGATGGTGTTACAACCCAAACCTGCCCATGTAGGTTTAGCGTTGTAACCAGCCAGTAATCCATGGATTACCAAAGGCCTCTGAACAGATTATGAAATAGTAAGGGGCTACGGAAGCAATTAATTATAGGTCGGGGTTGTTACAGATGGGCACTTCATCATCATTCCTTGAAATTTGTTATCTTTGGGGTGAGCATAAGCCCAGTAGGTGATGAATTTAACAAGTTGTATAGTCAATTGAAAAACATATGATCATACAATGCAACCTTTGAATTATAGAAATGAAAACAAGTACAAGTGTCTATGTATGCAAAAGAAGAGATGCAATGCATGAACTTGCTCTATCTTTTCTACATTCGCTTTGGGTAGTAAACATACTATGACATCCCAAGTATGAGCTAAAAGTCAAAACATATATATATGCTTATAGTTTTGTATAATGAAAATAATCCCACATTTGCCGACTCCAAAAACAGCGAGGCGATGGGCACCCAAAAAACATTTTTCCCTTCCACATTCGTTGGCTCCATAAACGGCGGAGACGTGGACACCCAAAACTATGTTTTTCCATATTTGCCGGCTCCAGAAATGGCGGGCTCATGGACACCCAAAAACATTTTCCCATATTCGTCCGGCGATATGCGCAGACACGACAATTAAGCACCTTGACTCCCCGCACGGGTACCAATTACAATACACAACTCAACTCAATCCAACTCACTACCCGAACTCAAAGATTATTTACTTCCTTACAACCTTTTAACCTTTATTTCATTATGATGTTAAGAGAGAATGTAAGATGCATATGATGCATGAATTTTGAAACCTTAAGTTTCCCTAAGATAATTCCAAAACCTAACAATTTAACATTTCTCACATCAATAATGAGGAATACCTCATAAGCAATTCTCATTATCATCAAGGATTATATAGGGGAAAAGCTTCAATTCTTACATTTTGCCCTTAAAGTTAAGTAAATTCATTTAATTTCATATTTTTGAAACCAATTAAGCAAAACCCTTCTTTATTGAATAAGTCTCAAAGTTAGGGTTTAGAGAAATTGTGATTTTCTCTCTAATGTACAAATTGGAGATCAACTTTCATTATCACTTCTATAATCTTCAATAATAAATATGATTTCATCCATAATCATAGAATATCACCACATTTTTTCAAAATCACTTACTAGCAACACAATTAATACATATACATACATACATATATATATATATATATATACACAACATGAATAGCTAATGAAATTACCACATAAGTGTTTCAAATTGAAGATATAGCGAGTTAAAGACACCCCTACCTTGAAATGGGGAGCTAGGCTTCAGAACCACAGTTGAAATGTTGATGAGCTCGTGAAACAATCAGTAAAAATGTTGATCTAAGCCTCCTTCCAACTTTTCATGAAGGATTCTGGGTGGATCTTAGGTTGAAAGTAGAGAAATCAAGAGTGGATGGACTAGTGCTTTCGAAAAAATAGAGTTGGAGAAGGAGAGTATGTGAAAAGTGGAAAGAAAATGAGTATGGTTCGCTTTTAAAATATGATGTCCCGACTGACCGCTCGAGCGCAACTTCCTTCGCTCTAGCGAACAGCACAAATTCGGAAGGGTTGCTCCAGCAACACTTCCGACGCTCGAGCGAAGAATGAGAGGTCCTAGAAGTTTTGCAAAGCTACAGTGAAATTACTAGGAGCAAACATTCTATGCTTAAGTGATAACTTCTTCGCTCGAGCAATCCGCCTGCAAAAATGCTAACTACTAGAAGTTGAAGATCTATGCTCGAGCAACAAAAGCGTCGCTCGAGCTGTCCGAAAAACCCAAGTGTCACAGCCCACCCTCCTTAAAGAATTTCGCCCTCAAAATTTTGGTAATCCCTGTCAAAAACAACTCCAACAATTCCCAAGAAAACAAATACTACTCTTATACTATCTCTAATCATTATAACATCATAATTAAAACTCGGGAGTCTAGGATCTTTATGGGTTTTTCCTCATAGGAAACATTTTTATCTACCTCTAAGTTCTTCCAGTCTAGAACATGAAAAGGATCTAGCTCATATTTGAGGAGCATTGAGATGTGGAACACGTCATGTATCCTGGATAACTGTGGAGGTAAGGCAAGGCGATAAGTAACCTTTCCTACTCGTCTAATGAAATCAAAGGGACCGATAAATCTAGACGATAACTTTCCGCTTTGGCTAAATCTCATCAAACCTTTCCTAGGAGGTATCTTCAAAAATACATGGTCACCTACTTCAAAGGATAAGGACCGCCTCCTTCTATCTGAGTAGCTTTGTTTAGAGTCTAGTCTTAGAAAGGGTGTTGGGTGATTTATTGTGATTCTAGATCTTATACCAAATGGCCAGTTATCAACTTCATCATAATTGAATTCAAAAAAAAAAAAAAAAACCATCGCAATATGTGTAACAACTTGTATTTCCCATAAAATAGAGCAAATTAGTCAAATTTTTATACAATACAATTTAAGAAGTCAAGGAAATTGTCAAACAACAAAACCCCTTAGATTGTGTTTGGTTTATGGATTTGCGAAGGGGTTTGAAAGGAGAAAGGAAAAATATGTGTAAAATGTAATTATATTTTACTCACATTCAGCTGTCTTTTCCTTTTTCCTTTCGAAATCGCTTTCTAAATTCATAAACCAAACACATCGTTAATAATTTTGTTATTAGCATCTTGGTCAAATGGTTACATGGGGCAACTATAAAATAGGACTTTAAGTTCAAATCTTATTCTTCCCAAAAAATAACAATAACAACTATAATAATATAATAATCATAATAATATATAGTTAGATCACAACTATAGCATTCCTGGTTTAGACCCGACCCCGTTGATGTTTTGAATCCGGGTTTCATTTGTCTTGTTTACATATTCATACTGTGCTTCCCCTTATTTCTCATTGAGTTTGAGTATTGGAGTGTCTTGGTTATGTTTAGAACATATTGGTTGCTAGTTGGTTCAAACTGTTATTGCCCAAAATTTGGCCTCTTCACTCGAGCGAAGCTTCTTGTGCTCGAGTGAGCTTTGTGAGCTCCCAGTACTTTAGCAAGCCTGCAGAGATACTGGGGAGGTGGTGTTCTTTGCTCGAGCAAGACTTTTTGCGCTCGAGCAATGATCTTCTGTCTGTAAAACTTTTGGGAGTGTACATTTTGCGCTTGAGCGAAATTTCTTGTACTCGAGCGGAACAACTTATTGTGTCTAGTCGCTTGCACGACAATTCTTGCGCTCGAGCGAGCAACGCGCATTTTAGTTCGCAAAAACACCTTTTTACATCACTTTTTCATATCATTTTCTCTCAAAACCCTAGATCGACTTTTTTTTTTTTTTTTCTAAAACCCAACTTTTCTCTACAAATACACTTAGATCTAAGGATCTCTCTACCCTACTCTCTTTAATAAAAAAAGATAGAGCACTCCAAGGGCTCTTATTTGATCCGAATAGAGTTGAATTTTGGCATTTTTGAAGTCTCTCCATTTTTTCCTTTGGTCTTCTAAGCTTGAGGTAGGGATTTTCTACACTTTTCTATGGTATTTAACTTAGCTATTTGTTTTGTATAAACAATACGGTGATTTTGCGAGATTTTGAACAAACCTAGGATTTTTGGTTTAAAAGCAAAAGAGAGGTTTCCCTAATGTGTTCTTGAAAATGATTATGGAAGTAAATATGAGGTGGTGTTGTAATAAAATTGTTAACTTTGATACTTCGGCTGAATTTTGGAAAAAATGGGGGGTTTGCCCTAAAATGTCTCAAATATTTATTTTGTATAAATAAATGGAATTGGTATTAAAAATGTGAAATTTGATGGATGTTTATATAAATGGTGGAGTTAGATATGTATTACTACTCACACTTTAAAATATGGATAAATTATCTGTCTTAGAGGTTGTATATCTGTTTTGGGTTATCAATGGAGGATAGCCATGATTGTTGTAGAAATTACATGAGAATTAGGTGAATTAAAACTAATTTTTTCTTCCAATTACATTGAATGTTGTCACATCTTTAATACATTATAAATGTATGATGTTTAGGAGGAGAAAGGGGATGTACTCTATGTTTGAGAGAAGAAAGGGAATGTACTCCATTGAATTAAGTTGGCCGGAGTGTCCATGATGAAAGTCCCGGAAACCATGAGTATACATGAGTACCGATTCCCGTGGATGAAATATCCGTAAAATGGCATATAGAAGTGAATGTATGGTGGCTATATTGGTCAGAGACTCACTGAGTTATATCCTCAGTTTGGTTGTTTGAATGAAATGAAAGTGACTTATGAATTAAGATAAAATGGATCGAAATATAAGTTCGGCATAGCATGATTTTGCAAAAAAGCTATAAATGATTCTATCACACTGATATCTTTGTTAAGATTCATATATTGTATTAGATTATTTCTACTGGGCTTTGACTCATACTATTTGGGAAAACCATTTTCAAGTGCGAGTGATATGCCTCCACCAAAGACTTAGCTTAGAAGGACTATGAAGTTAAAGGCTCAATTTTATTATTTTGTTTTGAACTTTTGTACAGCCAACAGCTTTAAATGTATTGGACCTAAAGTTCACTTTTGTTGTAACCAAGAACCATCTTGGAAAGTTGTAAGCCTTTAAGGCATTTCTTATCTATCTAACTTCCATTTTCTTCTGTTACTTATAACATATGCAATATATTCAGGGCTTGGCATTATGAATGTATATTGCATATGTTTCCCTTTTGTAATCCCAATTAGATTTAATGGAAGATAGTTACTTTATTATTATTGTCGTTTATTAATGCTATAGAGGGATTGTGGTAATTATTTCTGGGTGTTACAACAACAAACCTATCACGCCCCAAAAATAAACACGACAAACCCATCTCATTTGTGAGAATAGGATTGAAACAACATAGTTTCATTCATCAGAGTTAATATGCAAATGGTAACACATGCGATATACATTCAAAAATGTCCTATCTTGAATCTACAACATGTGTTACTAGTAATCAAAATATGAAAATTGAACAGATATTTAAATGCCCTAACAGCTTACATCTTTCCAAGCCATTTCTTAATTACAACAAAATGAGTCTAGCTCAATGCAGTTAAAGCCCTTGGCTATACAAATTAAATACAACAAAAATAAGCCCTTGCTCCAAGTCCCTCCAAGCTACTGTCTTGGTGGAGGCATGTCACTAGTACCTGAAAATGATTTTTCTCAATAGGTAGAAACAATCTGACACAATATATGAATCTTAACAAATGTATAAGCATGAAATGTATGTCTAATGCCCATCATAAAATCAATCATATCTTACAGGATCATAATATGCCAAATTCTTTTATTCCAATCTATCTTATCTCAATTTCAATCATATCAATTCATTTCACCTCAATTCATGAGTCATGTTCCTCATTATCCAGACTATCCAACTGACATTATAACTCAGTGGTTCTCAAACCTACATAATCAAATACACAACACTTTAATTTGACATTTTATAGAAATTTTGTCTGCGGGAATCGGCACCCATGTATATGCGTGATTTTTGAGACTTACATCTGGGACACACAAGCCAACTTAATTCAATGGAATCCATCCCCTTTCTCCTTCCACATATGGAGTACATCCCTTTTCTACTCCCAAATATCATACATGTACAATGTATTATAACAAAGTCATATTCAATGACAACAATAAGAGATTAGATTCAATTCGCCTAATCCTCATTCAATTTCTACAACAATCATGACTATCATCCACCAATAGCCCAAAACAAATATTTCTAAACAGATGTACAATCTTTACAATAGATAAATTATCCAAATTTTCATAGGTGCGAGATAATACATATCTAGCTCCACCATTTATATATACAATCTCTCAATTTCACACTTTCACTACTAATTCCATTATTTATACAAAATAATCATTTGAGTCATTTTAGGACCAACCTCCCATTTTTCCCAAGTTCATCCCAAACACCAAAATCAACTATTTTAACAGAATACAAGTTCATATCTACTCTAATAACCGTTTCCATTACATTTATTTGAAAACCCCTCTTGAGATTTTAAATCAAAACCCCAGGTTTGTTTGAAATCCTCCAAATCCTAACCTTGTCCATACAATATCAAATAACTAAGTTAAAAACCATATAAAATTGTAGAAAATCCCTACCTCAAGCTTAGAAGACCAAAGGAAAAGATGGAGGAACTTCAAAGACGCTGAAACCAAGCTTTAATCGGATCAAAAGAGAGCTCCTAAGACGTACCACCTTTTTAACAAAGGCACATGGGTAGAGAACCCACTAGATCTAAGTGAAAATGTAGAGAGAGCGAGAGAGTCGATCTAGGGATTTTGAGAGAAAAGATGTCAAAAAGTGATGTAAAAAGGTGTTTCTGCGAACTGATATATGCACAGCTCACTCGAGCGCAAGAGTTGTCGCTCGAGAAACCAGACACAAATAAGTCACCTCGCTCGAGCGCAGAATGTACACTTCTAGAAGTTTTACAGACAGAAGATTGTTGCTCGAGCGCAAGAGTTCTCGCTCAAGCAAAGAACGCTACCCTTCTAGTATCTTTGCAGGCCTGCAAAAGTACTGGGAGCTCACAAAGCTCACTCGAGCATAAGAAGCTTCGCTCGAGCAAAGAGGCCAAAATCTGGGCAACAATAATTTTAACCAACTAGCAACCAACCGGTTTCAAACACAACCAAGGCACTCCAATACTCAATTTCAATGAGGAATAAGGGAGAAAGAGACAAGAACAACAATACAGAATCATGAAACTCGAGCCCGGGATACAACTAGGGTCGATCAAAACTGGAATCACTATAAAACCCAATAACAATAATAAACATAAAGAGTTGGATAAACTATTTTTAGTATCATGTATAATCTTTTTACATGAATTGACTCAAATAAAAAAAGTTAAGAGTTTATAGTTCTTTCATTTTCATTTACATTAGTTGCAGAAAGAAAATGGCCATAAAGAACAAACTTTGATTCACAATGAATAGATATCTCCTTCTCTTCCTCTCTTAGTTTTTTTTTTTTTCTTCTTCTTCTTGTTTTTGTTCTTCTTCTTCTAATAGACAATGATGATAGTGGTGGTGGTGTTATGGTCCATTGTTAAAACTTTGAAAGAAAATCAAAAAAAAATTCACGATCAAGTTCTAACTGACCTGGCATATCAATCTCTGGCAAAACCCTAGCCTCGTGTTCCAACTTGAACTCCAAAATGCTCTACACATCCTATGGTGAGGACTACATTTCTGCCCCATACGACCCCTTCTCTGCCAAATTAGGCTCTGATGTAAGCACCAGCGGGAATGATTGCGAGTCCGTGAGGTGCCAATGGAACACATTTAGTTTATTCGCACTCATTACCCTAATCGTCCTCTCTGTATCTTCTACTCCATACTAATTTCTCTAAGTATCCAACAACACCCCTCTCCGCAGTGAGAGAGATTGGGATTGTGAGCGTGTAAGACTCATCGACGCCATGGTGGAGTGGTGGAATGAGATTGGCAACAGTGATTATTAGGGTTTGGAGAGGTGGCGCTAGGGTGAGATTGACGGCGATGGTGCTCAATGAGGACTTCGCGGAGGTAACGGTTCACGGCGAGAGTTAGGTAGAGGTGGGTAGGGGATGAAAGGGTAAAGTTTAAGGAGAAAGGGATTGAGTATGGTTGAGGCCACGAGAAGGCTCGTGGTTTGGGCCACACGTTGATTGATGATTGGGCTGTGGAACAGGCAAAAACGCTTGGGGACCCAAAGTTGAGGACCCCATGACCCCAAAATGATGTGGACCAATCTTTTTCTCCTTCCTGGACCAATCACAAGTGAGTAGAGATTGTGAGAGTTGTATTTTTTAGAAATATGTAGCATTATTGGTAGAACAGGAGAAGGGTAGAGACATGATGAGAGAGAAAACATGAACTTGCCCGTTTTGGAGGTTTGGGTGTATGACATGGATAGAGCGCGTAGGTACTTAGACCCATTTGATTATTCGGATTGGATATAAGGGTTTTAGCAAAATATATAATATCTAAGGATAAAGATGAGATATAATATGTTATAAGACATACGATAAATTATATATACTATGGAGTCATTTACACTATGTTTGGTTAAGATGAAATATAGGATATGATAAGAGGACAGTGATTATTTTTTACCTTTGGATAAAAGATGAGTTATATCCAACGATGGGAGATATAAAATACCATAGGGGAGGTGATATTGCATATCTCCTTTTTGCATCATATAGTATCTGGACTTCCTATATCCGGAACAACCAAACATGGAATATAGGGAGACAAAAAAATTAAAAAAAACATATATACCCACCTCATATTATATTTGATCTCACACCCATATCCAGCCTTTATATCTGGTAAACAAACAAGGCCTTATATCATAATTTTTAGATAGGAAAACATCAAATAGGAAAGGTTATAGCACACACCCTCAAAGGACGTGCATTGGGGATGGATATCAACCCCGTTGACCTACTCAATCCATTCGACCCAATTTTATTTTTCTAGAGCTCTGAAAAGTTGTTTTAGCCTATAGGATTAGGTTGAGCAAACATTTTCAGCCCGAAATATTAATGGGTTAGATTTAGGATGTATACTTTCAACCCAAACAACCCAACCCATTAATGAATAAATAAATAAATTATTTATTTATAATACATTAAATATATATATTTTTGTTAGGATTCAGATTCTATCTTTATTAATTTTATTGAAACTCACATTTGTAGTGATGTGTGATTGAATTTATTTAAGAAATTCTTTAATTTATACATAAAATCTTTCAATTTATAATGATATCAATATATTTATTTAAAAAATATAATGTGTGTTTGAATTTAATTATGGATTTTTTTTTTAAACATATAGTCCGATAGGCAGGCTTTGAATTTATAATTATTTTTTGAACCGGGTTTGGGTAGATATAGAGACTCGATGTTAGGGTTGAGCCAGGCTTGGGTAGATACAAAACTCCTTATTATGTAGTGTCGGTCTAGCCTCTCACGCCCCGAAATAAATGCCACAAGCTGACTCCCAACAATATATAAACAACGACATAAACAAAATAGTAATATTTCATTAATTAGTTGATATACAAAATGTGACACATGCATTATACATTCATAAATGATTCATCTGGAATCTACAACATGTGTTACAAGCAGGGATAAGAAATGAAGGCTATGCAGATATTCATATGCCCTAGAGGCTTACATCTTTCCAAAACGGTGCTTGGTTATAATAAAATAAGTTAGAAGCTCAACACAAATAAAGCCCTAGGCTTGTATAAAAGTTATACACAAAATAAACAAAATTTTAGCCTTCAGCTCCACAATCCTACCAAGCTGAGTCCATAGTCAACGCCTTTATTTAAAAACCCTTCTCTTGATTTTAAACTCAAACCCTAGGGTTGTTCAAAATCTTTCGAAATCCCAACATCACGTACACAACAACAAATAGCTAAGTTAAAAATCATAGGAGAGTGTAGAAAATTCCTACTTCAAGCTTAGAAGACCAATGTAACAATGGACGAACTTCAAAGACGCCAAAACCAAATTTTATTTGGACCAAAACAGAGCTCTAGGAGCGCTCTATTTTCTTCTCAAAGGCACTAGGGTGGAGAACCTAATGGATCTAGGTGAAAATGTAGAGAGAAATGCAAGATCTAGGGTTTTGGGGTGTTTTAGAGAGAGGAAGAATAAGTTGTGACACTTGAGCATCAAACACAATAAGTTGTTCCGCTCGAGCTCAAGAAGTGATGCTCAAGCGCAGAATGCACACTTCCAGCAGTTTTGCAGACAACAGACCAACGCTCAAGTGCAAGAAGGGCTACTCGAGCTGAGCTTGCTCGAGCGCAGAAAGATCCGCTCGAGCGTAGAATACATTCTCCCAGTAGTTTTGCAAACCTGGAAAAATAATGAGAGTTCACAAAGCCCGCTCGAGCACAAGAAGTGCTGCTCAAGTGGAGGAGCAAAATCTTGGACAACAAGAGTTTGGAAACTAAGCAACCAACATGTCCCAAACGTAACCACTACAACCCAATAGCCAAAATTTTAAAGGAATACAAGGGAAACAAGATATGAACAACAATATGAAACCATGAAACCCGAGTCCAAAATACAACAAGCGTCGGGTCAAAACCAAAATCGCTATATGGCCCGATGTTCGTCCAACCCTAATGTGTACCATATGCAGCTTATAACTATAGAATAAAATAATGTGACTTTATACCTTCTGACTTATAACTAAAAAAATAAAATAAAAAAATAAAAAAAGACATTACCAAACACAAAGAAAACATAACTAAAATATCAAAATAATGTTATAACTAAAGAAAAAAATTAGCCATAACTAAAGAAGAAAATAATATAACTAATGAGACATATGGGATGGGAGGTGTATAATAGAATTCTCCAACATGAAAACACCTTCTGATGTTGGTCCAGTTTTGGTTTATATGATATAATTTGGAGCTTTATGTTTGATTTATGTCCCTCAATTATGCTACTATATGAGTATTTTATTTGAGAATTCTTCTTAGACATATTTTTTAAGGGAAATTTTAATATACACACATTTAAAAATGGTAGACTATATACACCTCTAATTATGTCATTTTTCTTTTTAGTTATGACATTATTTTAGTTATAACTCATGAGATCTTTAGTCATGTATGATGTTGTGTTTAGTTATGACATTTTTTTTTAGTTATGACTCAAAAAATATGAAATTATACCTTCTTTTTTTTAGTTATAAAGTGCATATAGTGTTTCTCATATTTTAAAACCATCTTGTTTAGAAAAATAAAATTAAAAGGAAACCACAAATTGAATATGAAAATGTAAGAGATTCATAATTTAAATTACACAATTCACTCTCAATAACATGACAATAGAGTTTGATTTCGTATGATTGAATTTGTGACAAATTAAAAATTAATACAGAATTTGTTATGTAATCATTAGTATAATTGTGAGGTTTAAATTTTAAGTTTTAATCTTTTTCCTAAATGAATATGGTGATAGTTTAGTACATAGTTGAAATGTCTCACTCAAAGTAAATTTTTATTTTTAAGATACTTCATATGAAATGAATAAAAGCAAAAATAAAATAGAATAAAAAAGAGTTTATTTTTCATTTGGGTTGTTATATCTTTAGTTGTGTTCTATTTGGTAAAAATTAAAAATCTCTCTTTTTTCCATGAAACTTTTCTGCTTTTAATAAAAAAAATTTGTATCAATTTGTTTTTTTTTTCTTTTCTTTTTCTTTTCAGGTCTTTTTATTTTAAAAGCATTTAAAATTTTAAAAATATATATATTTAAAAATATGAACAATAATTTTATATACAATTTAAACTTAATTAATCAAAATTATTAATATTATGTTTTTAAGAAAATCATAAATAACAATTGGATCGAAACAATCATAATGTAAAATGCATCGTTTTTTTGTTATTATTTGAAAAATATGAATTTTTTTAGTGTAAACAGCCTATAAGGCTAAATCTACTATTATTCTAAAAGTTTGAAGAGCATATATGTTTTCCACTTTTTCTATATCCCGAGAATATCCTCCCAAACTTATTAAACATCATACAATAACATACATCTACTGAACAACCAAACACATTTTGAAATTCAAACATCATAATATGATTATTTTTTTAAATAATTCTATTACTTTTTATTTTCTATTTCGAAAATACCCTCTTTATAATTGAATTTGAATGAAATGGCAAGCATGAAGCATTGCCACATTTGAATGAAAATGCATGTACAAATCGTTGCTTCCATCTATCTACTACTATAACAAGAGAGTGGCTTATCTATAGTTTACCAAAAAATTGGATTGTTCGGTCTTGTAAATTAGATGATACCACTTCATCATTTTGTCTATTTAACAATTCATTTTGCATTGGAAAAAAAATTAAAAAAAAAATAGTGGATAATGGTTTTGTCTCTCGTAAGCATCACGTTCGACGAAGTCCCACCCCGTCGTTGCCCTTTCTTCCCTCACTCATGGCCAGCGCAACATAGTTCATTACCAAATTAAAAAAAAAAATGTTGAATATAAAAAGAAAATAATTGAAAGTATGAATTGTTGCACCAGAGCGTGGGTTGCAAATTAATTGATGAGAGTTTGGTTAATACTTGATAAGATTAGCTAGAATATAGTGGTCATGACGTGCATCACAAGTTGCTGAAGGAAATTGCATCAACTGGCTTTCTCCGACAATTGTCATAGTTCATATCTCAAGTGAATGTGAGATGTCTTGATATGTTGTGATGGATGGAAATAACACAATTGTGAGTGAGCCGAGAGGAAATTGTGTAGGAGAGGAAGGTGATTTATCAACGGCGAGGGGCTGCCACAAGGTTCAAAGGTGATAGTATCGACATCGTCATTTGATTCAAGAGCCGTTACGGCAAGTATCACATTGCCATCGACGAGCAGTACCTCCTCGGTGTGACTATTTGGAGAATTTTCTCAAACGCTCCCGAAAAAGTTAGATTCAAGATGGACTCAAGTTCACCTGAAATCACGGTATGGTAACTACCTTCGTGGAAAACATTCATTTATTCAAAAAGTGAATAAGAAATTAGACTCTCAAATTTAATCATTTACAAATATATATAATTTATTGTATAATCATATTGAAATTCAAATTTTGAATTTATTTACAATTACGAAAAATATTCAAAATTTCTTTTTTATTTATTATATTTATTATTATTTTAATTTAGATTTCTTGTAAAAAAAAGTTAGTTTGCTGTTGGAGTTTGAAAGCAAATAGTGTTTGGTTAATACACTATTTTCAATTACATAGGTTTCTATTTATATCTTCTATCAAATTGACTCAAAAAGATTATGGTCACTATTTATATATATATAATCTAAAATGGGTTAAATTTAACCTCAAACCAGTGCATCGGTTACAACTTACAATCGGTATGCTTTTATTTATCAAAAAAAAAAAAAAAAAAAAACAACTACAGTTTGATATATAAATAGATTTTTCCTTCAAGACAAATTATTTTCATTCTCTCTCTGTGGTTCTATATGGTTGCATAAAAATTATTATTTTCTTTTTTTTTATTCGGATACACATATTACTCACAATAATAAAAGGAATAAGTCAAATGATAGTCAACATCATGATAACTTAATGGTGCAAAAGTATAGCGACTATGGTTTAGTCCCAACCCATCTTGCATTCTGGACTCAGGTTTTATGATTATGTATTGTTGTTCTGGCCTTTTTCCCCTTATTCCCCATTGAAATTGAGTATTTGAGTACCTTGGTTGTGTGTTTGGAACAGATTGGTTGTTGGTTGGTTCAAATTGTTATTGTTCAGATTTTAGCCTCTTCACTCGAGCGAAACTTCTTGCGCTCGAACGAGCTTTGTGAACTCCCAATACTTTTGCAGGTCTGTAGAGATACTAGAAGGGTAGTGTTCTTCGCTCGAGCGACGGTCTTCTATTTGTAAAACTTCTGGGAATGTGTATTCTGCGCTCGAGCGAAGCTTCTTGTGCTCGAGTGAAGGTGACTTATTTATGTCTAGTCGCTCGAGCGACAACTCTTGCGCTCGAGCAAGCTGTACGTATATCAGTTCGCAGAAACACCTTTTTACATCACTTTTTGACATCTTTTCTCTCAAAAGCCTTAGACCGACTCTCTCTCTCTCTCTCTCTCTAGAACACAATTTCTCTCTACAAATACACCTAGATCAAGGATCTCTATACCCTACTCTCTTTGATAAAAAGATTGAGCATTCCTAGAGCTCCGCTTTGATCCGCAAAAAGCTTGGTTTTGGAGCTTTTGAAGTTTCTCCCTTGCTTCCTTAGTCTTCTAAGTTTAAGGTAGGAACTTTCTACACTCTTCTATGAGTTTTAACTTAGTTATTTGTCGATGTGTAAGAGATATTGGAACGTATGGTGATTTTGAACAAACCTAGGGTTTTAGTTTAAAATCAAAAGAAGGGTTTTCGAATGAATGTAATGGAAATCGTTATGGAAGTAGATATGAACTTGCATTGTGTTAAAGTAGTTGATTTTGGTGATTGGGATGAACTTGGGAAAAATTGAAGTTTTTTCCTAAAATGACTCAAATGATTATTTTGTATAAATAATGGCTCAAATGATTATTTTGTATAAATAATGGAACTAGTATTCAAAGTGTGAAATTGAGAGGTTGTTTACATGAATGGCGTAGTTGGATTTGTTTAACCTCTCACCTATGGAAGTTTGGATAATTTATCTGTTGTGAAGATTGTATATCTGTTTAGAAATATCTGTCTTGGGCTATCGGTAGAAGATAGCTATGATTGTTGTAGAAATTGCATGAGGATTAAGTGAATTGAAATGAATCACTTATCGTTGTCGTTGAATATGATTATGAATTGTATACATTGTATATGTATGATATTTGGGAGAAGAAATGGGATATACTCCATGTTTGGAAGAAAAATGGAGATGGACTCTATTAAATTAAGTTAACCTATGTGCCTAGGGTGAAAGTCCCAAAAATCACGCGTATACATGGGTGCCGATTCCTGCAAACGAAATTTTCGTAAAATGGCAAGTAAATATAATTGTATGTTAATTATATTGGTTGGAGGCCTATGTGGTGTATCCTCTGTTTGGTTGATTAAATGAAGTGGGTATAACTAATGAACTGAGATAAAATGGATTGAGATGTAAGTTTGGCATAACTTGGTTTTAGAAAAGAGTTGTAAAAGATTTTGTCATTTGAGCATTGAACATGTGTATTACACTTATATCTTTGTTAAGATTTATATATTATACTAGATTGTCTCTACTGGTCCTTGGCTCACCCTACTTGGAAAAATCATTTTCAGATACTAGTGATATGCCTCCTCCTCCAAGGACTTAGTTTGGAAGGACTTGGGAGCTGAAGGCTCTGTTTTGTTATTTTGTATTTGATATGTTTGTACAAGCCTAGGGCTTTATATGTATGGAGTTTAAAACTCTCTCTTTTGTTGTAACCAAGCATGGTCTTGGAAACCTGTAACCCTGCAAGGCATTTGTTGGTTGATCATGAAGTTGGTTCACATGCTGTAAATTCAGAGTAAAGCTTATGAATGTATATTGCATGTATTTCATTTTTATAATTTAACTTTGATTAATAGAAGTCTATTATTTTGTTTAAGTCACCTTGTATGAGTCATTCGCAGTTGCAATATTTGTAATTATTTTTGGGACGTTACAAAAAGTAAGTCTATTACATTAATTCTTTGACTTTAACGTACTTTAACATATAACTTGTGATTCATATAAAAGATTTTGATAACGTAAATTAATAGTGAAGTTGAATACACTCATAACAATGGGTCTATAAATAATAAGAAATTGCTTATGTAATTTCTCTATAGATCAAAATATTAAGATAAAATTCATTTTCTTACAAAATAAATTTCACATTTTTTGCATGAACTATGAATAATTCGTATGAATAACGTTATCTTCCCCATTATGCATGATGTTCACCACACATGAAGCTAGTCCCGAAAACTCTTTATTTGGGGTTTTTTTTTTTTCCCCCTTATTTTTGGTAACATTGTGTATTTAAGAACTTATTTATTGTATTTTTAAAGTTTATATATGCTATATTTTATTGACAATTTTGCTAAATTATCTATACAATACACTTACAATTGGGTGCATTGTTTAGTATGTGCATTCTATTCTAAAATTTATTCTCTATATTACAAGGACAACTACAAATAACAAGAACTTTTAAAAATTAATTACATTACATATATTATATTAGATGAAAATCACATGTAACGACCGTGCACTCCACTAGTTCTATTAAAATTCCAAAGACAAATTTATATATTTCTCAATATATGATAAAGTTGATGAATTTTATATTTATACTTTTGTTTTTGAAAATTCATTTAATTTAAACAATTAAAAATATTCTTATTATAAACTTTTAAATAAATTAAAATTATTTATGAAAATTTTTGTTCATATTTTAATGAAAAAGATAAAAATAAAATAAAATATACTATTATGAATAATTGAACTTTTTATATAACAATTTGTAAAATAAAATAAAAAATAGGACTAAATTGCTCATATTAAAAGTTGGTATAACTCATTAGTAATTTTCGAAACTAAATAGAACTTACTGATAATTTTTTCATTATGGTTTATAAATTTTTTAAAAATAATATCATAATTTTTACAACTAAAAAAAAATATAATTTTACTTAGATTAAAAAAAAATTATGAAGTTATTGTTCATATTAACTAAGGAGTAAAATTAGGATAACATATACCATTATAAAAAAATGAACTTTTTGAAATAATAATTTTAAGAGTAAAATAAGACTTGATGATGATTTTTTTCTTTTATTTAAAAGTATTTTCTTAAATATCAAGCCTAACAGTCAATCACTGTCTAAATTCAACAATCATTACGGCTTGTTTTAGGTTAAAAGATGATTTTTAAATTTTTGTAGTTTTTTTCTTTTTTTCAATGTGTAAAAAATAGGGAGGAGGTGTGACTTGAAAAAATTCAACAAAAGTCAAAAAAAATTACTTTTAATCATATTTCCAAAACAAGCCTACTAGCCTACAGGCAAACCCAATAATGGAGAAGAAATAGGAGTGGGGTTTTCTCTAATCTATAATCGAACTGGGGAGGTGTAGTTTGACTCAATGGGCAGGGGCGGAGCCATGTAGGGGCAAGGGGGGTCACGTTTTTTTTCTTTTTTTTTCTTTTTTTTTTTCGTTTTGTGCTATGTGGAGTATGTTAAAGATTCAAAAATTTGTTACTCGGTGGCATAATCACCAGTTGCAGTGTGTGGAGTGTATGTTAAAAGATTCAGAAAATTTGCTACTTGGTGACAATCACCAATGCCTCTGCCATTTTGTTTTTAATGGATATATATATATATATATATATATATATAGAGAGAGAGAGAGAGAGAGAGAGAAATTAGTATTTAATAGGATTCTCCTCTTTGCAGGCTGATTACAACACAAATAGGTTAAAAATTAATTTTTAAATTTTTTATAAAAAAATAGAGAAATAATATGATTAAAAAAAATTAAAAAGTAAAAAAATTAACTTTTAATTAAATTTTCTAAAATAAACCTATGTAGTGGTATATGCACCCTCGATGGATCTGTTGTTAATTATGAAGATTATAAATTTTATTCCTTTCCATTTTAAAATATTAATTATTTTTTAAAAGTGGTATATGTACCCTCGATGGATCTGTTGTTAATTATGAAGATTATAAATTTTATTCCTTTCCATTTTAAAATATTAATTTTTTATTTTATTTTTTATTATCTTAAAATATTAATTATTTTTTAAAAAAATAAAAAATTAAACTAACATGAATTTTTCTTTATTTTGCTCTTATTTTAAATTTATTAATATTAATATACATAAAAGCATAAAATTGATGTTCTCCAAATGAATGATATGTTTGTAGTTCGAGGGAGAAAAAGGCACAATGCTCAAGAAATTACAAACCTACATCACTATCGTGCTGAATTATTTTATACTATTTTGGATATGCAAATTTAAGAACTAAATGCTAATTTCACTGAATCAAACACTGAGTTGTTATTGATTGGGAAAGAAAAATTTTGAAATTATAATTAATAGGTGTCTCCTATATCAAATTTCTAGCTCCACCATTGTCAATGGGCTCATTTTTGGATCTCGTTTTGATAATCTGAACCGTTCATATTTTAAGATTCATCAAGTATCTAATTTCTGCAAAAGATCAAGTCGATTGGATAACAGAAACCATATGTTCAGATCAATTTTTTATGAATCATTCATTTTCTCATCATTTATTTTTTTCATACAAAACTGATTCGAACATGCGGTTTCCGTTATCTGATCGACTTGATTTTTTGCATGAATTATGTACTTGATGAACTTTAAAATATGACAGTTCATATCATCAAAACGTGACTTAAATGTGGGTCAATTGGACCAAACAACACTTCTGTGAGAAAAGCCCAGTCCAAGAAATAAACCCTATAAAAGGAAGAATACACATGCAAGCTCCATAACGAAGAATAAATAAATAAACTGCGACAAATATGTCACGACCCGTACCCGCCCCCATGGGTTAAGGACGTAACCGGCCAGTAATCATGAGATTACCTACAGCCTCAAACCAAACCAAATGTATTTTAACAGAGTTAATGGGGGCCAAACGGAAGCAATTTAAAAATTTGTCCATAGAGCTGTGCTTACATGGCACATCAAAACAAACCATACCTATGTACGTTAATAACTCTCAACAGAAACATAGCGACATAGGTTCTGTACAGACAGGATCATCCAAACTAAGTCAACCCATGAAAACTATATACAGACGTATTCAAAACTTCGCCAACCTGACGAAATGTAAATATATAACAAAGGGCGAAGACGGGTCTCGTGCGTGAGACACCAAGGCTGACTCTCTCAAAACCTTAGTTGCTCCATACAGACTTCACTGAGGTTGGGTCTGGACTTCTCTTGGCTCACCTACAAACACATGAATGAGCGTGAGCGAAAGCCCAGTGAATAATATCAAATCAAATACAAAAGTTACATAACAATGTAGAACAACATGCTCCAAACGGCCTTGGGCCCAATTCATTTTCCTACTTAACAGATATATAGCTAAATATAAATCAAGTGACTGTAACCCCAAACATTCTGGCCTTTGGCCCATTCAGATCTCCATTCTTGTCAACGCGGCCTTCGGCCCATTCGATTATGTCAAAACGGCCTTCGGCCTATACATTCATGTCAAAACGGCCTTTGGCCCATTCATTTATGTCAGAACGGCCTTCGGCCCATACATTCATGTCAAAACGGCCTTTGGCCCATTCATTTATGTCAGAACGGCCTTCGGTCCATACATTCGTATCAAAACGGCCTTCGGCCCACTCATTCATTTCAAAACGGCCTTCGGCCCACTCATTCATTTCAAAACGGCCTTCGGCCCACTCGAGTATGACAAAACGGCTTTCAGCCCAATCATTTATGTCAAAACGGCCTTCGGCCCATACATTCATATCAAAATGGCCTTTGGCCCATTCATTTATGTCAGAACGGCCTTCGGCCCGTACATTCATGTCAAAACGGCCTTTGGTCCGTTTATGTTTATCAAAATGACCTTGGGTCCATTTATGTTTATTCATATCAGACTTACGTCCATAATCCCAATTAGCAATTCATAGAGCTTATAAGGGAATAGACAATTGGACATTCACAAGCATTCAAATATCGATATTACTCACAGTGATCGGCTTGTGGATTTGCCCTGGAGCTTGACCCTACACGTTTCATGAACACAAAAGGGTCATTAACAGTTCAATCCGTTCTTTAATTCACATATTCCTCTTTAGGCTTTATTATTATCTCATTAACTCATTTACAATGCTTAACATATGCCTAAGAGTGCTTGCAAGTGAAAGAGAACGGAAAACAGAACACAAAATGCAAAAACAGGATTTCAGAAAATAGGATCCCCGCTCGAGCGTAGACTTCCCCGCTCGAGCAGACCCTTAGGTCTGCAAAAGTACTGGTTACCTTCAATTCCAGCTCGAGCGTGAACTCGACCGCTCGAGCATAATGCCTGTCTACATAGCTCCCCCGCTCGAGCGTGAATTACCCAGCTCGAGCGGACATCAAGTCTGCAAAAGTACTGGGAGCACGCATTTCCCGCTCGAGCGTCATGTTCCCCGCTCGAGCGGACCTCAAAATTCTGGAAAACCCAGAACTGTGTTCTTGAGCTCCAATTCGATTTCCCAGCTACCATTCTCGCATGCAAGGGCTCAAATCTCAAATATAATCATACTAACATGGTTCCCTTGCAAGATCATAACATTATGAAGTTCAATTTCTTGATTTATCTACATGCATGTCCCAAAATATCTCAAACCCATCATCAACATGCTCAATTTCAAACATTCAAGACTTATACTCCCATGATTTGTACATGCATCTGGGAGTTGCTCATCATTCTCAATTTAGATGGTACAGATGGTGATCAAAACATGAGTTTCAACCAAAACTCTACATGAATCATGTGTTTCAAGCTCAAACATACAAATTCAAAGTAATTTCTTACATGCATGAGTCCTAAGACTCCAAACTCAACAAAAATCAACTTATTACATGCTCTTGATCACAACAACCCTTGAACTTACAAGATCACAATTTCAAACTTATGAATTCAAGACCAAATGCTTACCTAGAGGCTCAATCTTCCAAACTATAGTAATTTCTTGAGTTTAATCCTCCAATTCTTCACAAATTTGAGCCAAACACCAAACTCTCCTCTTTTCCTTCTCTCTAGCTGACTCCCCTCTCTCTTTCTTACGTTTAAGTCAGCCAAGAGGAATAACAAAGAGGGATTTGAGTGTATAGAGCCTCACTAAGTCACAATATAATAATAATATAGAGTAATTGGGCACTCATTTTACCAACTTAATCAATTTAATTTGCCCCAAATCAATTTTCAATTAAACTTCATCGTAGGCTCTAAAAATCATGCCAACCACAATGGCGTAATCAATTTCGGGTTCTGTGGCCGATAAGGCCCTCAATTTAATTTCCAAAGCAGGTTATTCAAACAGATATTCCTACGATGAACAGATACGAATTCAAAGTCACATAATGGCACACAAAATCATGCTAAACACATAACCATAAACAGACTTAGGACCAATTTAGCATAATACAGAACAGGGATGTCACAAATAAGTATCAAATTCTTTTTCATAAGGGTTGAACCCACAGTTTCGAACCACAAAGTGATGCTCCACAACCACTATACCAAATATCCTATTTAATAACCAAATACTTAAGACCTAACCTCTTGTCGTAAATTTATAAAAATCATATGTTTGAAGAATTTTTAAGCTTTCTTTTCGAAGTGTTCATTTTCATTAGATATTCTAAAATTGTTACTTGTTTTTGCCAAAATAAAATAAGGACATCCATGTTTTTCGAATCTGAATACTCCGTAGTGCTCCACACGATGTTATTTAAAATAAAATAAAAAAACCTTCTCCTTTCCCTCCCCTAAAACTAGGGGTGAGCATGGTCTAGATTGGATCGGATTGAGGTAAAACCATAACCAATTCGTTATCTATGGTTCTTGAAAAATTGGAACCAACCCAATCCGTTTCAATCATGGAACCAATCCGAACCAATCCATTTAAACACGGATTAGATCAGTTTAGGACCACGGATTCACATAATTAAATAACATATATATATAACAGTTTAATTTCATAAAAACATAAATATAGCGTTATATTAGTTCCACAATAGCAACATGTTTTTCTATAATAGCGGCATACTGTTCTAGAATTTAAACAATCATAAGAAAACTAGTTTCACCATAAGTATTTAGATCATTACAAATTAAAACTAAAAACTAACAAATAAAAGAAGATATTATACCGGTTTAGGTTTGAGTTTAGGTTTTATATAGAATAAGAGAAGATATTATGGGAGAGGATGTATAATAAAAATATAGATTATTTGTATACGGTCCGGATCGGTTCCAATCCGGAACCGTGGAGTTCAATCCGGAACCAATCCGTGAACTACGGATTTTTAATTCTTCAATCCGGAACCGAACCGCGGATTCAAAAAATCAATCCAAACCTATCGGATTGGACTGAACTGGACTGGACTTGATCGAATTACGAATTTAACGAATTCCTTGCTCAGCCCTACCTAAACCGATATTGTTTTAAGGTATCATAGAAAGTACTGCTGGTAATGTATTACGGAGGATTCAGATACACTCTCCAACATGTATCATGTGTGTATAATATTTACAAATATACTATGTTTCCAATCATACTGTGTTTAATTTATTGATTTGGATAGAAATTTTGAAGGAAAAAAAAAAACCTTATTCATTTGGTTTAGTTTTTAAAATGAGTTTTGAATTATATTTTGAAAGATAAGAGTATTTGAAATAAATTTTAAAAAGAGAAAAACTTGTTTGATTATTAGTTTTGAAAAGAATTTTGAAAACTTGTTTGGTTATAAGTTTTGAAAATAGTTTTAAAACAATTTTTTTTATTTAATTTATTTTTATTTTTGTAAAAAAATATTTATTTATTTATTTATTTTCAACAAAATAATATTTTTATTTTTAAAAATTTTTAAAATATTTTTAGACAAAATTTGTTTTAAAATTTTTTAAATATATATATTTTAATATTTTTAACATTTTTTAAGTATTGAAAATTTTATTTTTTATTTAAAATATATTTTTATTTTTTTTAAATATTTTATTTTATTTTATAAATATTTTAATTTTTTGAATATTATAAATATTTTTTTAATTTTTTTTCAAATTTTTTAAAAAAAATTGGATTGTTTATATATATTTAAATCATAACAAATTATTTGGCCAATACTTAATAACAATTTTTTTTTTGAAAAAATAAAAAGATAAAAAAAATATTGTTTTTTCAAAAATAAAAAATGTTTTTGAGAAATTTTTTGCTTGAAAAAAATTTTAAAAATAAAAAATATTTTAAAGAACATAGTTAAAAAATATTTTTTAAAATTTTTGAAAAAAAATTGAATTTTGAAAAAGTTTTGAAAATTTGTTTCGTTATGGGTTTTTTAAAATAAGTTTTTCAAAAGAGTTTTGAAAAAACTTTATTTAGTTATAAGTTTTGAAAAGAATTTTAAATTTTTTTGATTCAAACCATAATTTTAAAACAAAACCAAACACTACCTTATATTTTATTCATATTATTTATTTTATTTTTTTATAATTTAAATCCAAATTTATATTCTGAACAGAGAGTAATGCACGAGACTGAACCGTTTGTTTGCGATGCCTACCCATGACTATGACTAGTTGTGAACTAGCAGTCTTTTTCGTCTCTACCACAATTATGGAAGTTAAAAAAGATTCTCAAATAAGATGGTGCCAATTGTGGAATTCAAAAATTGGAGTGATTTATTGAGTTTTTAAAAACAATATATTATTATACACTTGCTGATATTTTAAAATTTATGTTTTAAATTCAAGTTATTTAATTAATTAGTGTTTTCGAAATATGACTGTAACAAGTGTTATAATAAATTAAGGAAAATTTGTAACCAAAAAAACAAAAAATTTGAAAAATGAGATGATGAAGTACAATTGAAATCGAGACTAAAAAAAAAAATTAATTACAAAAATCTATGGTGAACTTTAGAATATTGCGCCTTTAACTTTTGCCCTATTCCCTCGATCTCCTCCTCCTCTTCATTACCTCCACATTTTCTGGCAACCGGGTACCCCCTCCACCATTTCCAACTGTCGTTGGCTCCACCCTCACTTTCCCTAACCTCTCAACTACTCTCCCCGACCCTCCGAGCCACAACCCCTTTTCCTATGGCCACCCATCCTTCATCCACTCTTTGTTGCTTACCCCAGCCTTCTTCCTCGTCACACCATCACACATCCTAGCGACCCCTGTGACATCTAGCCACCATCGCAAGTAGATCGTGACCTCCCAACAACCAATCCGTTAATTTCATTAGATAGAATGTCTATTGGAATTTAATCCAAATAATAAAAATCATTACTAAATACTAGAATGTGAGCCTTATATATTAGTAATTTCAATCTTATGCTATAATCTGCTTAATCAAACAACTATCTAATTCATTTTCATCTACATAGTTACTCAAAACCCAACTTTTCTTTTTAAATAATCTTTGTTGGAACATAAGAAATTTTCAAACTAAGAAAATCATAAACTAAATAAAAATATTAAGCTAATTGTCTTAAATCCCAAAGCTGAAAAATGCATGAGAATGCTAAAAATAAATAAATAAATAATAAAATAAAATAATACTAATGGAACTATAAACGAAAGAAGGCTAAAAAATCAGCTCTACTACAGAGCCCGAAAGGGTTTCGAGCCAAATTTGGCTCGAATTTGAGAAGAAGGAGGAAGAAGAAGAAGAATAAGAAGAGAATGAGGAAGAAGAGAAGGAGAAGCAGAACTGGAGGGGGCCCTAAAAATAGGGCTGGAGGCAGAGGCGGAGGGAGGCGGAGGCGGAGGTGGAGGCGGGCGGAGGCAGAGGCAGAGGCAGAGGCAGAGGCAGAGGCGGAAGCGGGCGGAGGCAGAGGCGACGATCGGCCGACGACCGACGACGAGCTCCCACCTCTCCCCTCTGTTTCTCTCTCTCACCTCTGCTTCTCAGGTTCAAAACGAAGAAGAAGAAGAAGAAAAGAAAAGAAAGAAGAGGAAGGAAGAAAGGAAAAAAAAAAAAAAAAAATCAAACGACGTCGTTTTGGGTTTTGAGCCACATTCGAGCCACTAATTTCGGGCCCTCAAACATTATTCCTAAAAAATTAGCATAGTAGTGTCAAAGTCTAGCCCGACTTCATCTTCACTCACAAGGCTAGGGTCTATGAATGAGATATGGTTTTAGGTTTTAGAATAGGTTCGGCTCGGACTGGGCTGTTGATCGATCAAAGTCTAACATGTGGTCTACGTTAGGCCCTTGGGTAACAAATTTGTGAGTTAGACAAACCTAACCAATTGATGACCCTTATATATATGCATGCATGGTGTGTAAAATTTTTCTTGACTTTAATAGCCACCTTTCTATTTTGTTCCTTTTTATTCTTCACCTATTAAACACTATTCATTCATTTTTCTCCAAACATGTTTTCTTTAAACAGATGATAGTAGTTTTTAATTTGTTGTAGCAGAATGGATCCATAAAATTTTCATGAAAATTGACAACATTGCATACTTCTTGGAATGACACCCAAATTCCATCAAAGAATGTTTGGAGTTCATATTATGTAAGGAGACATTATTACTTTTGCTAATTCAAATTGAACAAAAGCTTGTGCTTGGAATAAATAGTGGAATAATAAGCACACATTCTAAAAAAAACAAATGCAGTATTTTATGAGCATGTTTGGTTGTCCGACAGAATAAGAGAAGGATATAACTGTTAAAATAATAAACATGATTTTAGTTCAATTAATTTGCACATTTTTTAGAAAATATCTATTTACATTTTATTCAGGTATTGTCAATGTTCATGTATTCCTAGGATGAATATATCTATGAAGATTCATGTACGGTACATTGGATGTAGAAGATGTATTGGTCTCTTGGCTTATTCATTAGAGACTATAAATAACTCATGTACCTGAGTGTTTTAAGTAAGTGGAATTAAAATATTTGAGAGTTAAGAATTCATCTTCCCTCTTTCAATCTCTCTAGCCTATGTGTGATCCATTTTATTTCCAACAAAGTGGTATCAAAACCCAGGTTGTGTGGTGAAGAAAATGGCAAATGGTGTGATGGGATTCCAGTTTCCCTGGCTTCAGAAAGATAATTACGACAATTGGTCAATTCAGATGAAGGTCGTGCTTGGATCACAAGATGTTTGGGAGATTGTTGAGGATGGCTATGTGAAGCCACAAGACAAGTCAAGTTTGACTACTAATCAGAAAGATGCCTTGCAAAAATCTAAGAAAAAAAAATAAGCAGACCCTTGCTCTCATCCATCAGTGCTTGGATGATCCTTTGTTTGAGAAAGTGGCAAATGTAACCACCGCAAAAGAAACATGGGAGCTTCTCCAAAATAGTTATAAAGGAGTTGACAAGTGGAGAAAGGTCGACTTCAAACACTTAGAGGTGAGTTTGAAAGTCTTCGAATAAAAGAATCCTAGTCTGTTTTAGATTATTTCTCAAGAGCATTAGCCATTGTGAATCAAACGAAGAGATGTGGAGAAGATTTACCTGATGTTTTCGCGTAGTAGAGAAAATTCTTTGCTCGTTGCAACCAAAATTTCAACATATTGTGGTGGTTATTGAAGAGTCAAAGGATTTGGAGTCCATGACTATTGATCAACTCTCGGGATCTCTACAAACTCATGAAGAAAGGCTAAAGAAAAATTCAAATGAGACTGTGAAACATGTTTTGCAAACAAAACACTCTTCTAGAGGTGGAGGAGGCCAAAGAGGTCGAAGACGATCACGTGGATGTAGTCACGGAAAAGGTGGAAGAGGTGGTCGTGGCTCATTTGTCAATGAGTCAAAAGGAAGAAACCAATCTTTAAAAGAAAGAAACCAATCCTCATCATTAAGAATGAATGGAAGAAGGAGAGCTAGAGTACAAGAAAACTTTTCAAGAAGGTATGATAAGTCTCAAGTTGAATGTTATAAATGCCACAAATATGGCCATTATGCTTCGGAATTCCAAGATGCTACTGACAATCTTGAAGGAAAAGCTCATCTTGTTGAACAAAAAGATGAAGTAAAAGCCTACTTTATTGCTAGCTGTCGAAGACAATGAAAAATTAGAAGCAAATCTATGGTATCTTGACAATGGTGCAAGAAATCACATATATGGTGACAGAAGCAAATTTGTGGAGCTTGATGAAACTTAGAGAGGTCAAGTTACTTTGGGAGACTCCTCAAAAGTTCCAATAATGGGCAAAGGTACAATTTTACTTCGTTTGAAAAATGGGAATCATAGAATTATGTCTGAAGTATATTTTGTGCCAAAAATGAAAAATAATATTTTGAGTTTGGGTCAACTTTTAGAAAAGGGTTATGAAATTCAAATGAAGGACTGTACCCTTTCTCTAAGAGATAAAATGAATATTTGGTTGCTAAAGTTTCAATGACCCGAAATAGAATGTTCTTGTTGAATCTTCAAACCGACATGGCCAAGTGTTTGAATGCAACTGTGAAAGATAAGTCTTGGTATTGGCACATGAGGCTTGGACACTTGAATTTTAGAGGACTAACATTGATGGCCAAAACAAAGATGGTGCATGGGTTTCCCTTTATCAACCATCTGGAACAACTATGTGAGGGGTGTCTATTTGGCACACAATTCCGGAAGTCCTTTCTAAATGAATCCACTACTAGAGCTACGGAGCCATTGGAGCTTGTGCATACGGATATTTGTTGTCCACTTAAGCCATCATCATTTGATAAGAACACTTATTTTCTGCTTTTCCTTGATGATTTTAGCAAAAAATAAAATAAAATAAATGGGTTTATTTTTTGAAAGAAAAATCCGAAGCTTTTGGAGTTTTTAAAAAATTCAAGGCATTGATTGAGAAGCAAAGTGGCTATGTCATTAAAGCCTTAAGATCTGATAGAGGCGACAAGTTCACATCAAATAAATTTAAAGATTTTTGTGAAGCTAATGGGATTCGTCGTCCTTTAACGGTTCCAAGGTCGCCATAACAAAACGGTGTTGCCGAAAGAAAGAATAGATCAATCCTTACCATGGCAAGAAGCATGTTGAAGAGTAAGAAAATGCCAAAAGAATTTTGGGCAGAGGCTGTGGACTGTGTAGTTTATTTGTCAAATCAATGTCCTACAAGAAGTGTACAGAACATGACACCACAAGAAGCTTGGAGTGAAATGAAGCTCAATGTCTTACATTTGCGTGTATTTGGAAGCATTGCACATGCTCATGTTCCATATCAACAAAGGTCCAAGTTGGATTCTAAAAGCAAGAAATACATTTTCATCGGGTATGATTCAAGTTCAAAAGGTTACAAGCTCTACAATTCTATTACGAGGAAGATCACCATCTATAGAGATGTGGAGTTTGATGAAGAAAGCACATGGGATTGGAATACACAAGAAGAAGAAAGTTATGTTTTCTTTCCCATTTTTGAAGAAGAGCAATCACTTTCTGAGGTGCCAGAAGAGCCTATTACACCTCCAGTATCTCCTCCTCATCATCATGAACCGTCATCGTCGAAAAGAAGCTCAAGTGAGAGAAGGCCCCGAATGCGGAGCCTCGATAAACTCTATGAGGTAACTAAACCTATTTTGTTTTTTTGTTGATGGTGAATCTTTGCAATTTGAAGACGCTAATGTGACAATCCCGCCACGTAAAATATTTTACATTTAATTAATCAAGATGATTTAAATTTTAATTAATTATTATTCCGATTTAATTGTGGAATTGATGAACAATATTAGGGTTGATTCGTGTATAATTTTATAAAATAGTTATTTTGGAATTAGAAATTAAAAGCTTAAGTGGCTCAAGAAGGTGAAATTGATGAATTGAAATATTTTAATTTCCAGTATCGGATCATATGAGAATTTAATTAAATATTCGATTCTATTTAGTAAAATTAAAATTTTATTAATTGGATTCGAATTGGAGTTCATTAAGTTATGAAGATTGGGAATTGTGATTACTATGAATTAAATTTATTTATGAGGTGTTCAATTGAATATGTAATTTATTGACGAAAATCTTGAGTTAATCTGAAATTGAAGGCCTTAATAATGTGAGAAGCCAAAATTGACAATGAAAATAAATTTAATTTGATATTTGGAGCCTTTTGAAAGTTTGATTAAAAATCTAATTCAGATTGATAGATTTGAATATAATTAATTGGGCTCTAATGGAACTAATTAAATTATGTGGAAGTTATGATTAGTTATGATTAATTTAATTATGTGTTAATCAAGCTTTATTAAAAAAAAAAGTGTTATTTAAATAAATTAATCTTAACCATAAATTAAATTGTAGAATAATTTAGAGTTTGAGGATATATGTGGGTGGGTGCGCTGAGAAATCTGGGTGTGTAGAGAAATTGTGTGTGTGTGTGTGTGCGCGCGCGCATCTGAGTGTTGTGCTAGAGGCTTCAATAAGTGTGCACATGTGCATTGTGAAGAGGGGAGTGTGTGTATATAAGGAGAGATAGAGTAGGCAACTCTATTTTTATTACTTGCTGGAAGTATTATTGTGATAGAAGGAGATTGAGAACAAAAAAGGAGTGTAGCTTCATGGCAAACCCGTGAGAGAGAGAGAGAGAGAGAGAGAGAGTGTTCAAATCTTAGAACTCGTGATGGAAATGGTGAAGAAAGGCTAACGAAAAGCTCGGAAAAAGTGAAGAATTGAAGAGAGACTCAAGAAATTGCATAGAAACTCATCAAATTGAAAATTTTGGGTAAGAAATTAAAGCTCAAATCTTTTGGATAAGTCATCTAGAAGTTGAAATTAAAAGGTAATTAGATTCAATTGCATGCAATGAAAAATAAATTAGCAAGAAAATGAGTTAGGTTCATGATTAGGAAAATTAACTTAGAAATTAATTATTTTGGGTATGATTTTGCATATCTTATATGAATTTGAGTCTTATTTTTATATGCATGTAATTTGGAGATATTAAAGAATTAATTCATGAACATGGTTAGGGCTAATCAATATGGAAATAATTGTAATTCTTCAATTGAGCTTGGATTTGGAAACCTTGATATAAATGAGATGTAAATTTACATGCACAATGAAGTTTTTAAGAATTGAGCCATGCAAGTTTATTATGCATTTGATTTTGAAAAAAAAGTTTTGAAAACATTGAGTTCATGAAAAGGGTTTAATCATGGAGTTAAATGAGGTTTTGATTTTGTTTTGAAACCTAAAAATTGGTTTGATTTTAATCTCTAATCCATGCATGTTGTACGGGGAGGAAATAATTCTCCTCGTATAATCCTGTTGACCAAGTCCACGCTCCTCCGTACGACGTCGCTTTGTCACCTGAAAACACAAACGTGAGCTAGCCGGCGGGTGTGTGCCGGAAACCTCTCCGATGCCTAAGTTAGAAAAACTTGACAAATAGACAAAGCTCTAAGTTCTCGGAAAGATTTATGTTCAATTACCTCCTCCAAGGTGATGCTTGTGAGCTTTTATAAGTTTCGTATGGCACAATCCTAGTAGGACTTGTATTTCTCCATGCAGAGTCCTCCTAGGATTCATACTCGTAAGGATAATGCTTATCCTTTTACACCCTCCCCCACTGCTTAAACCAAGTGGGATGGTTCTCTTTATGACCGAACTTCCCTTTGACCGAAGTAAAAATGGCTATGCCGAGCCACAAAGTAGGTCGTACTAACAGTTGTTCGGTTCTTCTTCATGTTACACCATATCTTGGTTCTCTCATACATGAACCGTGGTGTGTTTGGACCGATCTACTGAGTAACAACAGTACAGCCGACCTACCCCGAATAAAATCACGACCGGACTACCTTTCAGACCGGACTAACTCATGTTGTCAAAACCGAAGAAGCTTTGCCATTCCTTTAGCCGAAATAACTTCATTATTTGTGAGCCGAAGTAATTTATACCTCTCCTGGCCGGAGTAATTATACCTTCCTGAGCCGGAGTAACTACACTTCTCCTGGGCCGGAGTAGCGTTGCGGCCTTTTTTACTCAGTCCTTCGTGTTTTGGGCCTCAAAGCCCAACTCGCAGCTCGGCCCAATTTTTCCCAAAAATTACCCTCTCACATGTAATATAATTTAAGAGTTTTACTTAATTTAAACATGTTTTGGTATATATTACATTAGTTAGTTTTATTTGAATTACATATATGCAAATATTTCTTTTAAAGAGCTTTATAGCTCTAATTTTATGTTTTATAACACAAAAGAAGAAAATTGTTGAAATTATTATGATCAAAGAGAATTTTGTATTAGAAATTGGAAAATAAGTCAAGAGTTCATCTTTATTAATAAAATTACATGTTTAAATTGGTTCATGCAAGAGTCTAAGTTTGAAAATGTGTTCGGAAATTATTTGTTGGTTTTGAAAGCACAGAAAAATTGTTGACTGCTCGAGCGGTAAATCATCACTCAAGCAAACGTTGAGGCCATCCAGTTTTTTTTTTTTTTTTTTTTTAACAGAGCCTTGCAAACTGCTCAAGCGACCAAAGGTGCGCTCGAGCAAAGACCCTGTTTTCAACAATTTTTGACTAACTCTTCTAAGTGCCTAATTGCATCCTCATGGCATTCTAAGTATTCTTGGGCACCAATTGGACTCATATAGTCATAAAAGAAGGGTAGAAACACATAAAGAAAGTTGCATTAAAATGAAATAAATATTGAATGGTGCTTCTATTGTATCTTTGTTATGTAATTTGTAAGGTGGACATCTGAGGCCTTATATCAACTTAACCCACTGTGAGTAATAACTTTATAAAGATATGTTCAAGTTATGTTTACTTTAAAAATATTATTGTTATCGAAATTGATATATGAATGATTGGATGGTTTATTGAAGTACTACTTGTCCTTAATGAATGAAGTTCCATTTGAATTTGTAATCGTGGCATCCTTTAGTGAGGCCCTTGCTTGGGGGAAACAATACCATGGCCTATTGACCCTTGCCTGGGGGAGATTAATACCATGGCCCATTGACCCTTGCCTGGGGGAGAGTAATACGATGGCCCATTGACAAAGAGGCCCTTGCCTGGGGGAAATTAATACCATGGCCCATTGGCCCTCGCCCAGGAAAAACAATACTGTGGCCCATTGGATAATTGAAACACAAAGATCTCTGCTATTAGACCTTAATGGTCACATTGGATATGATATATTGATTGACCCATAGTGGTCCCATTGATTGACCCTTGAGGTCCCATTATTATTGATACATTGTTACTCTATTGGGATATATCACGTAAATTGCCATTGAATGAGTATTGTTATTGAGTTAACATGGATTATTGAGAATCGGATTGAAACAAGAATTGTATTGAAAATGCTGTCGAACAATTGTTTTTGTCACTGCAAAGGATTGATATGATGGCTAATCGAATTGTTTTGCCTATTGGAATGGATTGTTTCGGAAATTGAAATATATGATTTGATACGGAAAATGTTATGTTATAAATTTGATAAAATATGGAAAATGCCTTACTTTGAAAATGATTTAAGATTCGTTTCGAAATCATAAGGCAGATTTTTGTAATATCATCGAACTTCATTCATTTAATCTCTTTATTCTATTATTACTTGCTGGGCTTTAGCTCACTATTTATATGTATATGTAGGTGAGCAAACTGAGCAACAAGGATAGAGAAAGTCTTAGAGTCTACTCGTGTCAGCCTTTTGAAGAGCTTTCGGAATGGAGCAAGTTAGGCTCGAGTAAAGCCAAGAAAATCAGCCCCTTAGCCTTGTCAGAGCTTTGTATTTTGCTGAGTCTTAAATGTATATGTGTGTAAAATATATAAGATTTGTATATGTATATAAATTATTATTGTGTTTAAATGTTTTAATTATTTTAGTCATCATGTCTGCACAAGCTCAATGTATATCATTATTTTTGTTTTGCTTCCGCTTTAGGCCCCGATATGATTCATATATTTTGAAATTTTGTTTTTGAGGCCGAAGGTAATCTAAGATTACTGGCCGATTATGACACTAAACCTATGGGGTGGTTTTGGGTCATGACAGCTAGACGAGATGAGATTATGGATGAGGAAATGAATGCCATTAACAAAAACAACACATGGGAGCTCGCTACTCTTCCAAAAGGACAAAAAGCCATTGGCGTGAAGTGGGTATACAAGGCAAAGAAGCATGCAAAGGGAGAGGTAGAAAAATACAAAGCAAGATTAGTAGCAAAAGGTTATAATCAACGTCTTGGGATTGACAACGATGAGGTATTTGCCCTTATTGCCTGTTTAGAAACTGCAAGGTTGTTGATTTCTCTTACTGACAACAATAATTGGAAATTTTATCAAATAAATGTCAAGTCTGCTTTTTTGAATGGGTTTCTTGAGAAAGAAGTGTACATCAATCAACCTATGGGGTATGTGATCAAAGGCCAGGAAGATAAGGTTTTCAAGCTAAAGAAAGCATTATATGGGTTTAAACAAGCATGTTCTTTCCTCTAAAGTGCATGGAAATAGAGACGTCTTGGTTGTTTACTTGCATAAGGATGATCTTATTTTTACAGGAAACAATCCAAGCTTGTTTGAGGAATTCAAGAAAGCAATGATTCGAGAATTTGAGATGACTGATATTGGACTCATGGCGTACTACCTTGGCATTGAAGTCAAGCAGATGGAGAATGGCATATTTATTTCTCAAGAAGGATATTATAGACGCGCCCCGAGGGCTTCATGCTATAGTTCGGACTCAAATGTCACGGTTCTTAATCTAATCTCACAATGTGCGATATGAGATTGATAAATCACCAAAGAGTCCAAATCCGGCAAATCGTTTTAGAAAATTAATTTTTGAAAACACATGCGTTCTTATTCCGGTTATTAGCCTAGAATTACTATGTGATGCACACAACACACAAGTATAGACTAGATCGCCTAAGTTGGAACAAAACATCTCTTGTTTGTTTGTGAAAATGGTTTGAAGGTGCTACTCGCAAGTAGGCTAAGACGTAGATTTTCCACCCTCGAGTGGGCTTAGAAAAATAAGATTTTGCCACTCCGCAAAATGGGCTTAAAACACACATTTCGATGAATTATTCCAATTCGAGTAATCCAACCTTCACCCACAGGCATTCAGGCAGTTATATCACATAAGCAAATAGCCTCATGGCAAGCATGCTATCATGGCAACACTCACACTCATGCAAGATGCTAAAGCATAAAAGCTTACCTAGTACTCCGAGCCAAAACAATAGCTAATTAGTAATCAATGCATAATCCTTGCTATGTTAAGATGCCTAATGCAGCACATGCAAAATGCAACTAGAATAGGCTTGGCTATCTAAGAATGGCATGTGAAATGCGGTAATTCGATACACGTATTCAAGTTAGAATTGAAATACTATGCAATTAGTATGATGCGCCGAGCCTGGTGCGTGCAATACGAATGAATGTATGCAAACATGTTAACATAAGTGTGCTAATTGAAACATGACCTAAAACTAACCATCAAAAGCAGGCAAGTAAAAGGGAGAAAGACGTGAGGTTAGAAGACATTCACACACGCACGCACACTTGTTACAAATTCGCCCTCTCGACGGAGGGTCCGGATAAATAATACAAACCAAATGATTAATCAACTATCCTAGCTAATTAATTATTACAAACCCTTAATTAATTAACAAATTAATTACAAAAGAAGGCCGCTGCAGCTCCACCTCAGAATGATTGAATGATGCATGCTCGATCGCCTCGCTCAGAAACCCGTTGCCATGCCACATGTTGCCTCTGTTTACACTGCTCTGCACCTCTAAAAACTGTGCAAGTCTCAAGGATGCTTCTGAATCACTCCCCAAGCAATGTGGGATGTCACCGGCCAAAAGATAGGACCACCGGCCATTGGAAAATGGTTATCGACCATTTGTAAGGCTCTCGGCCAGATTTTGGTAGCCGGCCGGCACTAAAGGTGGCCGACCGGCCATATCATCCTGCAGAATTTTGTTTTTGCTGCAGCAGAGGACAGACAGTGCATGACAGGGCATTTACAAGATAATGTGTGCACAACCACCCTCCCTATCATGCTATAAACTCAAGGAAGTATGGCTCTCGACCCTTGGACCACCAATCACGTATTTCAATGCGGGATGGCCAAAGGAGCCAAGTGTGCGAATTAATGTGGAATGAATACAACAAAACGCATGAATGCCTAGAACTCTATCATGTTGGATCAAGAGTATCGGCGACCGAGGATTGAGGCGCGTTTCGTCACTTTGAGTATGAAACGTCCCTTGATCCTCGTGTTTTGTTTGACACCCCAAACCAAACACAATGCAATGCACGCAACCAAGTACAATGCAACATGGGAATATAAGGCAATGTAATATGAGCATGCCAAGTGCAATGTGATGCAACCTAACGTGCAAACAACATGGCAATTCAACAGGTATGCAATACTACAATGCGACCTAGATATGGAAATACACAAAGTGATAGGCATGCAACAATGACACCAACCATAAGGATGCAAGAACATGTAATGCGATAGGCATACAACAATACACAAATGCATGATCCAAGGACTTACACTAAAGATGGATAGACCTCAGCCGTACCAAAAACAATAGCCAAAACACCCAAATTAAGGTACCGAAAAAGGGAGACATGCAATCACATACATGGATCCTTAAGCTAGGCAATGATGCACAATCCTCAACCATGAGCAAAATGGAATAAACATGAGAACATGACAATGCAATGGGCTCTGAAATCATGTGAAGAATGATGCCAAATCATATACACAAGTGAAGCATAGCATGCTAATGGGCTCAATGCCCAAAGCTAGTCAAGGGGCTCTCACCATGGCCATATCAACCAAGCCTCAAACGGCCAAAGTGACCTAAGACAGTCCTAGGGCAGGCCAAAACAAGGCTAGAACATGCATGGAATAAGGCCAAAATATGCTAAACAGATGGGCACAAACAAGGGGCATGCAAGGCTACAAAGGGAGCATTATACTACGCCTATCACAACCAAACATGGCATGAATTATGCAATGAAAAACAGAGTTATAATATGTCAAAATAAGCCCCAAAACCCAATGAGATGGCATCCCAAAGACCTAATCATGGAGACATACACAATGACCCAATCTTAAGGCACAAATCAACAACTCTTCAAAGCATTGAAAAAATGGCAAACATAAGTGTGTGGCTACACTACATAGACTGAAATATGATTTCAACTGATGCCAAATCACGAGAATAGTCAAAACAATACATGCTAGCAACTTGGTGCACAAAGCTTAATAAGCTAGGATGAACTAAGGATATACAAAGCAATGCATATATGATCAAATCAACACTAAACAGAGCTTAAACATGGTGAAACATGACTAAAAGTTCCTTGGAGTTGAGCCGAAATATGCAAGCATGATAGTCCAAACGCAAGATACATGTTAAGGCAATAGAAGAGATTACAAGGTAAGTACATGGTGCATGCAAGAGATCAACAAACCAACTTAAAAAATAGGTATATCATGCCAAGATAACACCAAATACTTGCTGAAATGGGGCCAAAACATGCTAAGCAAACATGCTACTATGGTGAGCCAACAATGCAAGCAAATGAGACACAAAGGGAGGGGGTGTCCCTCCCCTATTCAAGACTTCAAAACCACTTCTCCACCACTGAAAATCCTCTGGATTTCAGTGGTGAGAAGGTCAAAACAAAAAGATTTCAAAGCTCAAAAAGAAGGTCACAAAATAATGCCAAACAAGGCCTAAGAGGGGGTAGACAACCCCCAACCCAAAAGTAACCTTCAACAAACATATTTAGCATACAAAAATAGAACTTTTTTCAGTTGAACACTAAGCTTAAAGTAGTATGCAAGTATTTCTAAAAGCTTAAGCAAAAATAGAGAATAAAAGAGTAGTTTCTCACCCTTGAAGAACACTTCAAGAATACCAACTCCAGCACCTCCTTCTGATCAAAACCAACTCAAAAACTCTGAAATCAACTCTTTAGCACCTCAGTAACTAAGGGATAGCGTACCACTAGGTGCTTGAGTGCAAAAATATGAACAAAAACACCCTTTAGAACACTATTACACACACAACTATAGAGAGAGAGTGATATATATCTTCTATATCAGTTGGTTGAACCCCTAGAAAGGGAGGGAAGGCTCTCCTCTTATAGGAAGTCCAATTCAAAGCTTCCAAGAGAAGTTAAGTGTTGGTTCAGATCCCTCCATAAACGTGTGTGGAGTGCAGAGTTTGTGCTCACCAGCTGGCATAACTGGCATACACAATGCCTGAAAAAGGAAAAGAAAATGCCTCGGCCAGAAAAAGTGGCCGATCGACCAAAACAATGGCCAGCCGACCAACTAAAGTGCCGATCGGCTAACACTCTTAGCCGATAGCAAGAAAACAAGGCCGGTGGCCTCAAGCCATGGCCGGTGGGTTAAGGGGATGGCTAACAAGCCACTTCCTACCCTCAGGTGCAAAAATCACAAGTCCTTGGTCCACAACCAAGCACAAAACAGTCAAGTTGAGAGATCCTAAGGCAAGGCGTGCAGTCGAGACCTTTGGGAACTCAAAACAAACACGAGCATGGATGATCATCGAGTGTTCAAACGATGACGTCCAAGTCTTAAAGATGGTCAAAAATGGGGTGTCTATAGATATGCGAAAGAAATACTCATGAAATTCAAGATGATTGATTGCAAGCCTGTTAACACCCCCGTGGAATGTGGAGTCAACCTAACAAAGCATGAAGATGAAGAAAAGATTGTTGCAACTTTTTTCAAGAGTCTAGTTGGAAGTTTACGGTACTTGACTTGCACAAGACCGAATATTCTTTTTGGAGTTGAGCTGGTAAGTCGCTTTATGGAAGCACCCACAATGACTCACTTTAAGGCTACAAAAA
This sequence comes from Camellia sinensis, assembly GCF_055761805.1. Lineage (NCBI taxonomy): Eukaryota > Viridiplantae > Streptophyta > Magnoliopsida > Ericales > Theaceae > Camellia > Camellia sinensis. The sequence continues at coordinate 171,627,792 of NC_138962.1, read as the reverse complement.
GAATTCTTCGTTACGTTAAAGAAACAATTGATTTTGGCTTATCTTATTCATCCTCAAATGAATACAAGCTTGTTGGCTATTGTGATAGTGATTGGGCTAGAAACTTGGATGATAGGAAAAGCACTAATGGCTTTGTGTTTTTCTTGGGAAACACAGCTTTTGGAGTTCAAAGAAACAACCGATAGTAGGACTTTCTACTTGTGAAGCTGAGTATGTTGCTACTACATCATGAACTTGTTATGCAATTTGGTTGAGGAATTTGATGAAGGATTTGGAATTTGCACAAGAGGAAGCGATGGAGATCTTGGTTGATAACTAGTCAACAATTGCCTTGGCCAAGAACCTAGTGTTTCGTGATCAAAGTAAAAACATTAATACGGGGTATCATTTTCTTAGAGAATGCATTGCGAAGAATGAGGTACAACTCAAGTTTGTGAAATGTCATGATCAATTTGCTGACATATTCACAAAGCCGCTCAAGTATGAAGACTTCACTAAGTTTCGGACCTTGCTCGGAGTTACTAAAAGTGAAGTTTAAAGGGGGGTGTTGAAATAATAAACATAATTTTAGTTCAATTAATTTACACATTTTCTAGAAGTATCTATTCATATTTTATTCATGTATTGTCAATATTCATGTATTCTTGAGATTCATGTATTCTTAGGATGAATATATCTAGGAAGATTCATATATGGTACATTGGATGTAGAAGTACTGGTCTCTTGGCTTGTTCATTGGAGATTATAAATAACTCATATACCTAAGTGTTTTAAGTAAGTGGAATCGAAATATTTGAGAGTTAAGAATTCATCTTCCCCTTTTTCAATCTCTTTAGCCTTTGTGTGATCCATTTTATTTCCAACAATAACTATTTTTAGAATAAGTAGTCGGATAATTGATCACACAAGATAGAGAATTTTTTTCAAAGATAATATATATTATCCTATCTCATGTTTGGGAAGAAAAGAATTGGATAACATTATTTTATTTTTTTTTGATAGGCAAAAAAAACTTTATTCATGAAGCACAGGCAAGGTATGAAAAATTACATCAATAAAGAGGAGCTTGGAGCTATAACAAGCACCAACCTCCCAGTTGGTGAGAGATCAACAAACAAAGCAAACAAAGCAAAGGCAGAGAAAAACCAGCACTTGAAACTGCATTGCCTTGAAACTACACAAACCAGAGAAAAACCAACACAAACCAGCAGCCTTGAAATTGCACTGCCTTGAAATTCCCTTCAAATTGGCCAAACAATTCAAAACAACCGTGAACCAGCAGCGCAAACAAAACCCAGTCATTCAGCCCTTCAGTCATTCTATGAGTAACTCAAGTGTTATGAAAATTCATATCAGTGCAACATCAGCAAGACAACCAGAAACCAGCAGCCCAAACAAAACTAAGTCATTCAGACATTCTACCATGAACTATACTGCTAGGAATGGCAACGGGGCGGGGCAGGGCTGGGGATCACACTCCCCGTCCCCGATCCCCGACAGAGACCCTAAACCCACCCTCAACCCTACCCCCAGCCCCTAACGGGGATCGGGCTTCCCTGACCCCGAAAATTCTCCGGACAAAAAAAAAAGTTAGATCCAACCCATTAACAGATCTGATGAGATGAGCTCCAAAAAAAAAAAAAAAAATTCAGATCTAACAAATCTGTTCTTCATCATCATCATCAACAACAACAATAACATTAACATAGAAAGAGAGGGATCTATTCATCATCAACAACAACATAGAGAGAGAGAGACAGAGATCTGAATCTAATGCTCAAATATACTATATATATTATATGTATAACAAATCGAAAGAGAGAGAGAGAGAGAGAGAGAGAGAGAGAGAGAATATTCCAGATCTAGAGTGAGGGTCACGGCGGAGATTCGCGAAGCTTGGCCTCATCGCCGGATGGTGTCACTGCCGGATCGGCGAAGCTTGGTAGATGATGGTGGCGATGATTCGGCAAGCTTGGCCTCACCGCCGTTGGAGAAGAAAAAGAGACGGTGAAGTTGTGGGATGATGGAGATCGGCTGTGGGAGGAGGGAGATCGGCGGTAGGAGATGGAGATCGGCGGAAGGTTTTAGAGAGAGGGAGACCGAGAGAGATGAGAGGCGTTGATGATGAGTAAGTGTGAGTATGAGGTAAGGCCTGCGTGAGTGAACTGTGAAAGGATTGATTTATATATATATATATATATATATATGAGAGGTAAAATGGTAATTTTGCTTCGGGGAAAATTCGGGGCCGAGGGCGGGGACGGGGACGAGGACGGGCCGGGGCTTGAACACTGATCACCGTCCCCGACCCGAAACTGATCGGGGTTTTAATTTTGAATACCATCCTCGTCCCCACGGGGGTATTTTTCGGGAAAAAACCATTCTCATCGAGGTTGGGGGATCGGGTCCCCGTCGGGCTAGGTTCAAATTGCCATCCCTATACACTGCAGCCCTTCAGACATTCTACACAACCGTGAACTACACTGCTTTGAACTCCAAATAGATCAAAGCAACAAGCAGCCCTTCAAGCATTCTACAAAATTGAGCAAATATCAGTGAACTGCTGCTTTGAACTCCAATCAGTAGCCCTGCTTCCAAACACCAAGCATTATTCATTAAAACAAAGGAGCAAATTGATGAGGCCAAAAAACACCAGACTTGAGCCATAACCTTCAACCTTCATTCCTGATACAATATTTCACGTGTGACAGATTAAAGACCAAATCATTTATAGAGAAATCCACCTGAATTTTCGATGCTTTGAATCACATAGCAACTCTAACCTTCACTAATTCACACAGAGCTTCCAAATTTGGACAAGAACCATTAAAGACACAGTCATTTCTGTGCTTCCATGTGGACCAGAGAGTGGCCAAAGGTATTACCATCCAGATTTTCTTCTCCAACTTCTGCATTCTACATCCAGACCACCATTTCAACAAACCATGCACAGATCCTGGAATTGGATAACATTATTATATGCTTATTATTTTTTATCATATCCTACTCCATCCCAGTCTCCCATGAAATTGATTTATCCCACTATTATTGGATATAGTGTTCACAAAAACAAAAACTAATCCAACCCTCTCTTTTAATCCGACAACCAAACGTATCATATGCATTGTTATGTATGGATAACATTATTATTATTTGTTGTAGAATAGGCTAACGAATATGTCTGAATTTGGATATAGGTCCAGTGGTTAAGATTAGAGCTCGTTTGGGAAATGTCTTAGTAATTTTTTTTTTTTAAATCTTTTTAGTGAAAGGTAAGTTCTATAGAACGGCTATTAGACCAGCTATGTTGTATGGGACGGAGTGTTGGGCAACCAAGAAACAACATGTAGATAAGATGAGTGTGGCTGAGATGAGAATGCTAAGGTGGATGTGTGGTAAGACTAGACAGGACAGGATTAGGAATGAATGTATTCGGGAATGGGTAGGAGTAGCACCGATAGAAGATAAGTTGAGAGAGAATCGTTTGAGATGGTTTGGTCATATTCAACGGAGACCAACAGAGGCAGTAGTGAAGAGATGCGATGCTGTAACGATAGATGGAAGTGTTAGGGGACGAGGTAGGCCTAGATTAACATTGACTAGCGTTATAAATAAAGATATGAATCTACTTAATTTGACTAATGAAATGGCCTTTGATAGGGCCACGTGGAGAAGAAGGATTCATGTAACCGACCCCATTTGATGAGACTTAAGGCTTGGTTTGGTTTGGTTTAGTTTAAATATTTTGAAAAAAAATTTAGCTTCTAAGTCTTAATAGACTAGTAGACCCTAAAATTTATTTTAATAATGGAAAAATTTTGAAGAAAAAAATATCCATATAACATAAAAGTGTAGTTGGCAATAACATTTTTCACATTCAAACTCTTCAACTACCATTACATCAACAGAACTCAATTATTCTTCACTTACTCTTCATCATCATATGTATCTTCATCTCCACTCCAATTACCTTTCATTTTAGGGCCCAAAGGCCCTTCCTCACCAAATACTTCATTAGGAATTTTCACCACATTCTGAATTGCACCTTTCAACTTCTCCGAAACACAGCTAATCTGAGGACCCCATTTCCTTTTATAATTCAACCATGGTGGCTCATCCACAACATGCCCCAAGTGCTTGGCTGCAACTATTCGATAGCTCTCTCCCGTGTCCGTTACCATCTCACTCTTCGACGTAGCATTACTCTCTCCTATTCCACATTTCCATTGCATTTCATCTCCGGGCTTATGGTAAAACGCATGCCCGTGCAGCGAAGCGTAAGTCACGAATTTGTTTTTGTCTTGGAACTCGAGCTCTGACACGTCGACCCATTTCCCTTTACTATGTTGTGAAAAATAGACACTTGTTAACTCCCCATTGAAATTGCTTACCCTTAGAGTCAAATGTTCCCAATCACCAACATGTCTACCAAGTTTCCTAAGCGGAATGCCAATAAGCCCACAAAGTTTAATCTTCACTGGCCCATTAAATGGGTAAAACAACCATATAGTTATGTCAGTGAATGTTGCACCAAACATGGGCTTAACATGCAAATAGGCCTCAGCTTCATCTAGGTCTCCCTTCTTAACACTCTTTTTGGCTGCTTTATCAACTGGGAGATCTAGCCAAAATGTCCCATCATCTGAACCACTTTGCGGAAGGTTTGAGCCGCCGGCCTCGACGCCAATGCTGTCAGAGTCGTCAGCCTTGACACTTCCAACGGAATCTTTCCTTTTGTGGTGCAGGCGGGCACCATTTTCAAAAAACCAATTGACAGAAGAGGGGAGGTATTTTTCACTAGGATGAAAGTAGATATATGGAGAGTAAGCTTGAACCAATGCCTTAATTTGGTTTAAATTAGGCATACAAGATAGAAAACAAGACTTGGCATTCTTCAAACAAGCCAGTGATATTGAATCAGCCTCCTCATTACCACTATTTTGGACCATAAACGTACCTGTTGACACCCCTAAAGCCTTGGTCCCTCTATTAACTGGTCTAACACTATAAATTCCAAACCCCCTTGGATTGTTCTTCCTTTTTGGTCCCCAAATCCAGGAATTGTTCTGGCATGTCTCTGTGAAATTGGACCGGACAACCCTAATTTTGTCAAGGGAAGGCTTCACGGGCAAATTCGTTACAATGAGGCCGATGGGTTCATACCCATCGGGTGGCATTGGCAGCCAGAAATAGCCTTTGCCATCTTGCTTAATTTTCAAGGACTCACTATTCCAAACAAGGGTATAGTCAATAGGCCTCTTTAGGGCCCCACCAGAGGAGTCATTGGAGACGTCTTTTCCAGCTAGAACCCAACCGCGCAGCGGTTTGTTGTTGGGCTGGGCATAGAAACCAAGCATGAAGAACCCTTGAGGTGTTTCAGATGGTTCAAAGAATGTTGCTCCTGAATTTCCCGGTCCACCGGCTCGAGTAGACCATACCTCGATGAAAGATGAAACTTGACAGACTTGTAATCCTCCTAGATCAATAGTTCCACTAGCAAAACCTTCACCTGCAATTGAATTTAAAAGCAAAAAAACAGATATAAGGAGGAGAATAAATGAAAGAAATATAACAAACATGTTGATGCATTGACGCGAAATAATTACCTGGTGGCCAAGTGGGTATTAGAGAAGGAAGCGTGAAAACAGTTTCAATAGGCAAAGGCTTCATGTGCATATCTTTTGGAGAAGATAAATTTAGGTTCAACACTGCTGGGTTTTTCAAATACAGCTCTGGAAACTGGTTTATAGAGGTAGTAGTGCATGGAATAACTAATTTATTTTGAAGCCAATTTATTTTTATCTTTTTTTATTTCTTTCTCTTCTTTTTTTTTTTTTTTCAATTTTTACTCTTTTTTTTAAATTGTTTTTTTTTCTTTCTTTTACTTTTTATTCTGTCTCTTGACTAGATAATTTTAAAAATTAAAAAATAAAATTAAGTCAAATTTGAAAAAAAGTTCATTAAGGATGAAAAAAGGTTAAATTTTATTTTTTTTTAAAAAACTTACATAAATGACTTGTTTTTGTCTTTTATAAATTTTTTAAAAAAAATTCTCTTTTTATTTTTTATTTTTGTCTAATTGAGACCAATCTAAAAAGTAAAAATTTGACATAATTTTTAAAAATAAGCTGAACTAAAAAAAGTCTAAAAAGTCAACTCTCAAAGTAAGTAGTGAAATGCCATAATTTAAAATCTGTGCATAAGAGTCACTATACATCTGAATTGTGATCCTTACCGCACCATGTTTAATTTCACGTCATAAATTTAAATTCAAAGTATTTCTCTTGATATTTCTTTTTCTAAATATATAATTTTAAATGGAATATTTTTCCAACAAAGAGAAGAGTAGAAGCAAAGCACGAATTATGCTTTTGCTAAAGGGTAGAAAATTGTAAAGACAATAAGAATAAAACTCATTTCCTGATTCTTTTCTTGCCTCGCCTATTGCTATGCTGAAAGTTGCCCGAATTGCCATAAAATACATTTATTTATTTATTTATTTCATGTGTGCGAGCGCTGAAATTGCCATTTTTGTCAAAGAAAAATGTCTCGTAACTCAAATTTTGTGGCTCAAAAGTGGCTCAAATGGCCAAAACGACGTCGTTTTAGCCATTTGAATGTTGTTCTGTACTCAAAACGACTTCGTTTTGGCCATTTGAGCCACTTTTGAGCCACAAAATTTGAGTTACATAGCATTGTCGTTTGCCAAAAGCATTATTCAACTTTCACAATCAAGAACAATGAAGAATATAACAAATCATACATTTTACCACGATTTCACAACAAATTTCAAAGAAATCAAAATCTGACCCAAAAAATGATGAAGCAAAGAATGGTACAAAAAATATAAAAATAAAAATTACACAACAAATTTAAAATAAGAAATTTAACCCCAAAAAAAAAAACCCAGAAATTAACACAAAAATCAATGCAAGAAAATTTTGTTAGGTTTTTGTAATTAACAATCCCATTTGAGAAAATGTCTCTCAGTTGTAATTTTATTTGCTCTTTTGTTTCAATGAAACTGTGAGTATTTAGAGGCGAATCCAACTAGAATTATGCTTGTATAAAGGAGTTCATGCTGACATTTCATATCTTGATTATTCCTTATTTACCACTTCGCTGACTATCTACAGAGATCGAGGTGCATTCAGAATTTATGAAAAACAAGTTTTACCACTCGAGCGATAGAAGTTGCGCTCTGGCGATTGGCATATATGTTTTGCATCGCCTTTTCTTACACTGCTCGAGCGATGAATTGTGTGCTCGAGGGGTCTTCGCGGCTTTATTTTTTATAAAGTGCGCCGTTTGCTGTTTTTAAGATTTAACCCCTCCAGATTCTCAGAAATGAGTAAAATACAAAGTGTTCTATATTGGATGATGTTTTTATATGAGTTTCCTTGATCTATAAAAGGTGGTTGATTGATCAACGAACTATAGAGTATAAAAACATCAAGAGTTGATTTTGTTCTTTTATTCACATAAAGAGATAGGTGTTCTTCAATTGATTCTAGGGAATTTGGACTTAAAGCTTTGATGGATTCCAGAATGGCTTATCGTCGTGAATTCGGCGTTATGGATTAAACGTTAGGCAAACAAATTCCGATGTGAAGACAGTGGTGGAAGAGACACATCAGGTTTAGGTCAATTCGAGCGTAGATTCGTTAGGTAATTGAGGATACTCTTGTGTAATTCATTTTTGTCTTCTTAATTGATTGTTTTGTGACTTTGGTTCATGATTTTTTTATTGCAATTGGAGTTGTTCCAATTGTGATTTTTTTCACTTTAAGTTTGGCATCCTCCAAAAAATCCAAAAAGTCAAAAAGTCACTATCCTATTTAAGTCTCATCATCTTATTTAAGTCACATCACCTCTCTAACACATCACTTCAAACCCAACCCAAATCCAACCCATATTTCATAAAAAGTCAAAAAGTGCACTTATTTAGTCTTCCCAAACTTGGCCTAAATCATTGTGCTGATTTGCCGTTGATTGTTTGATTGGGATTGACACTAAAACAAAAGCCCTTATAAAACACAGAACTTTTTGCAATGGCACGCATCCCGTCGCAAAAAATGATCTTTTGTGACGGAATTTTAAACCGTCGTAAATAAAGAGCTTTTGCGACGGTAGTTACCCCATCGCTAATAAACATGCAAGAAAAGGTGTGATAAATATGAAAGTATTCGCGACGCCTTGTGTACCGTCGCAAAAAGAAATTTTTTGAGTCGGGGAGAAATTTACTGTCGCAAATAGTGGACAATTTGTGACGGCAATTGTCCATCGCAAAAAAACCCTTATTAAAACGGCGTCGTTTTAACTATTGGATTTATCATTTGTGACGATTTAAATATACTGTCGCAAAAAGTAATGAAAATCTTTTGATATCCCGCTCCTTCTATTGGCGCTCGATCATTTTCCTCCAAAATCCCTAAAACTTTGAGGCAAGATTGTTTTCCCCCAAAATCCCCAAAACCCCTAAAGTCGTTTTCCCTCAAAATCCCTAAAACTAGTTTCTTGATAAGTGACGACGGTGAGTGTTCACCGACGATCTCTCTCTCAACGAGCGACGACGGCTAGTAGTCTCAATCGCTCTCGATGATGGCTACTCTCACACGAGCTCAGTCAATCTCAATCGCTCCTCTCTCACACACTCAGCGAGTGACGCCTGTATGCTCTCTATATATATATATATATTATATATGTCTCCTTAGAATGCACATTTCGTGTGTTCCTTAGAATGCTTTTTTTTGGGTTTCTGCTTCTGTTGATATTCATGGAAAATAGGCATTGTGCTATGTTTGGTTGAGTTTTCAAAATTTGTTTTTTAAAAAATTTCAAAAATTACAAGTTTGTTTGACAAAAGTAAAGACAAAAAAAAATTATTTTTGAAAATTTTAAAATTATTTTTTCCCAAAAACAGAGAAAACCATACGAAATTTGTAACGCCCTCAATTTAAGACATAAATCATTCGTTCACAAGTTCCATGAACATAAGGAAAAGAATACATCTTCATTCATCAGAGTCTTATTTACAAAAATATTACATGTTACCCAAAAAGTATATGCCCTACAGGCTTACAGCTTTCCAAGTTATCACTTAGTTATAACAAAAGGAGAGTTCTAACTCTATACATGAAAAGCCCTCGGCTTGAATATACATTTAATCATCAAAACAAAATATAAAAAGGGAGTCTTCAACTCCTAAACCTCCCAAGCTAGGGCCTTGGAGGTGGCATATCACCTGTACCTGAAAAATGGTATCCCAAGTAAGGTGAACCAATGCCCAGTAGAGATATGCTAAACAACATATGAGAATTAACTAAAACATTAGCATTTGATAACTATTTAACACTTATGAACCATCACAAACCTTTTCATTAATCAATCAACGTTGATACCCACATTTCAATTCACTTCCAGTTATTACCCAAGTCAATTCATTGACATAATTCATTATCACATAAACAATTCAAAATGAGACTACAACTCATTCATTAACACTTCGATCATATACATCATTCATACACTTCCAGAACTTGCCATTTTACGGAACTACGTCTGAGGGAACTGGCGCCCAAATGTAAATAAGATTTCGGGACTTTCACCCTAGACACTCCGGCCAACTTAATTATCCATGGAGTCCATCCCCTATCTCCTCCCAAACAATGGAGTACATCCCTTATCTCCTCCCAAACAAGATACATATACAATGTATTTAAACGCGTCGTCATATATTATGACCAATTTAATCACATATACAATGCTTACATCTAACCGTCATATTCAATGACATATTCCAATTAATTAGTTTTAATTTATCTAATCATCATGAATTTTCTATAACAATCATGGCTATCATCCACTGATAAACCAAAACAAATATATCTACACAAATAAATAAATTTCTCAACAGATAGTATATCACGTTTTTCATAGGTGAGTGATTCATCAATCCAACCACACCATTTAATCACAATTTCCCCCAATTTCATAATTTCTGAACCAATTTCATGTTTCCACAATGATCTCACTATTTAAACAAATAATTTGTATAACACAAAGTAGGGCATTCTCCCCATTTTCTCAAATATTGCACCCAAGGACAAATTTCACACAACATACCCAAATATTCTCATATTCAAGACCTCACATACATGTGGAACCCCAAAATAGGAAACCCCTCTTTCAAATAACAAAACCCTAACCTTGACTTTACCCAAATCTTCCACAAACCCACCATTTATACAAAATGACTAATACTTATGTTAAAACTCATGTAGGAGAGTAGAACATCCCTACCTCAAGTGTAGAAGCTCAAAGAAGAAGTGGAGAAACCTCAACGATGCCCAAACTTGATTTTACTCGAACCAAATGAAAGATCTTGAGAAGCTCCAACTTTTTAATGAAGACACAAGGGTTGGAAATCACTAGATCAAGGCCAAAATGTAGAGAGAGTGTGTATTTTAGAGAGAGAAGCTCTCAACTTAGGGTTTTGAAAAGTTTTAGAGAGAGAAAAGACAGAAAAAGTGATTTAAAATGGCACATTTGCGATCTGATATACCAGTCCTCTCGAGCGGAGAGTTTGACGCTCGAGCATCAGACACAAAAATTCAACCCACTCGAGCGCAACAAAGACCGCTCGAGCGCCAAGACACAACAGCAAGGGACTACTCGCTCAAGCGTAATGAGACCCGCTCGAGCGTAGAATACACTTGTCCAGTATTTTACAAACTTCAGATAGTCGCTCGAGCGCCATAGGGGCCGCTCGAGCTCAGACCCGCTCGAGCGTGAAAAACACTTCTGCAGTATTTTTGTAGACGCACCAAATACTGAAAGATTGCAAACCCCGCTCGAGCACAAGACCAAAATTCTGGGCAACAAGGTTCTAGACCAACTAGCAATCCACCTGTTCCAAACTCGCCCAACACATCCCAAAACTCAAATACAAGGAATTAAAGGATGGAAACAAGCTATAAACAATAACATTCAACCGCAAAACCCGAGTCCGAAACACCATAACAGTCGAGTTAGAAACCGGGATCGCTATAACGAAATTATTGAGTTCTTCATTTTTTTTTTCATCGAACTACTTTTTGAAAAAATTCAAAAACAGATTTTGAAAACTAAACCAAACTTTGGTTGTGTTTTCATTAAAAAAAAAAAATTTCCTTTGTTTTTTTTGAAACAGAAATAATGAAAAGTTCGAAACACTCTCGTCCTTTTCATTTTTGTACCAAAATCAAAAATTTGAAAACAATTTTTTGGTATTTCTTTAAAAGTGGGTGTTTTTAGATTATTTTTCAAAAAACAGTTTTTGAGAATGGTGGCCGAACAAGTTTTCTGTGGAATTTGGGCAGGGCTATTGCTATTCTGTTGATGTCAAAATAATTGATAACTAAATGCAGGTAGTACTTGGTTTCTCACTCTCTCCTTAACCTTAAATTTTATCCTCTTTCAATTTTGGATGTATTGGATCACAAATGGCACATTGTAAACTATGTGGTTTTTGAATGCATGCATGTGTATGCACAAGTTTTTCAATTTGCATTAGCCTTTACTCTGATTGATGTTACGAACGTCTCTCTCATTTCTTTGAGTTCAATTCATGCACTTACCATTCTGTTTAGACTTTATCGTTGGACCATTCCCCATAGTTTCACCATGCATAAACATGTTTTTGGCATTTTCATTGCAGTTTGAATTTAAGGTTGTTTAAACTATTTTGCCACAGTTGGGGGTCCTGGTATGTATTGTACCGTTCATGCCAATGAGCCGCTCACCCACAAATAATGTTTGTCACACCAACTTTTCTATGAGTTTGTTGTTGGTGTATTATTTTTGTATGCAATATGCTTTCCCTTTGTTAAACACGATGTTTATCAGTAAAATATTACATTGGTGTTGCTTGATTTATTAAATTGAACAATAGCTTGCATAACTTATGCATTGCACAAAAATTTTATAATAATAACATTTTTTATTGTATTTTATTTATTATCTTATATATAATTATTAAATTAGTTCAATGAATCTCATTAGTTATGGACGTTATCAATATAGTAGTAACACATTGCTGAATAAAAAATATAATACATAAACATATAGTTTTTGGCAATCGCTAATGCCATGAAAAAGAAATTAAGAAATTAATTAATTTCTCAAACTAAGTAAGAATATGATCTTCATATTCCCGTCTCACATTCTTAAAAGATTATTTATAACTAGTAACGTACTCAAAAGTTTTTTAAACGTGAGGAGTCTAAATGAACCCGATCAGTAACTAATTGACTTTGCATATAAACATCGTGAAATTTACCCGTGATGCTGGATCTGAACCCTATGGACCTTGATATTAGTAGTAAATATTCAAAAAAATAAAAAAATAAAATAAAGTTGACTATTTTTGTCACTTTATATACTTTTTAAAGTATAAATTTTTGGTTTCCTCTTTTTTGCCAAGATTAAAAAATAAAATAAACAATGGCAGCTTAACTCTTCATTCATTTATTATCACATTATCTCTCTCTGCTATTGTTATTTTTTCATGAATATTAAATATTATCTTTTGTCATCTACTTGTGGCATTGATGTTTATAAGCAGAGTTTATTGAAAGATTCAAACAAAGTTGTTTTACCGATATAGAATGGGTATAAATAATCAATTAATTACGAGAGACAAACCATTTCTTTCAAAGCAATTGCTCAATTAGGCATTGCTAACATTAAAAATTGAACATTTCAATTTGAGAAAACTTGGTTTTGTATTATATATGTTAATTTCATTTTTATGCTTTGAAGGCCCCAAAGAAAGGTGTGAAACCAGCTGCAACAACTAAGAAGAAACCGGTACAGAATCACAACTCTATTAATTTGCACAAATAAGTAGTCAGTCTTTTTCTGTAGTTAATATGTTGATATATGATGGTATATATATGGTATAGGAGAAGGTAGTGAACCTGTTGTTTGAGAAGCGTCCAAAGCAGTTTGGGATAAGAGGGGCATTGCCTCCGAAGAAAGATCTGCACTAGTTTGTGAAGTGGCCCAAGGTTGTTCAAATTTAGAGGAAGAGAAGGATCCTCAACTAGTGCTTGAAGGTCCCACCTCCCTTGAACCAATTCACCAAGACCCTTGACAAGAACCTTGGTGAGAGAACATCATATAATTCATTCATAAACTATAATTTGCATCGAACCCTCTACAAATATTGTCTTTTAGTCCAATGCAAAGTTGATTTACTCATGTGGATTGCTTGTTCATTGTTTTCAAAATTTTTAATTGTGCCTAATTATGAGGTTAGATTTTTCAAATTTATAACAAGGTTAGTTGTTAATAATTTTGAAGTGAAGGATTGAATAGTGTGTAAGAGATTGATTTTGCTATGATCCTTGTACATATAAAATACTTTGTAGGCAGATTTCCAATAATTGTATTCTCCATGTTATAATCCATTGATTACATTGAATTGAATATGCCTTAAATTAGTGATGTCAAATCAATTCATTTCAGATCCTTAAAATTTAATGGATAGCTAAATTCATTGCTATGGAATGAAAGTGTACTACTTATTTTGAGAAATGAAGGTGCAATTATTTTTGTCTACGTTTTTTTTTTCCTAGCTCTTAAAGGCTATGATATTCTGTGCACCTCTTGATGTTCTAGACATGTTGAATTAGTGATGGAACAGTGTATGGAAGGATCACAAGAATAAGATTAAGACAAAGTATTTCAAGCCTAGAAGTTCTGATTGTAATCTAAAGGATGATGTTCCTTTGCACATTGTGCCAAGCCAATAGGAAGAACTTGTGGAGTATTGGCGTACTTCTGATGCTGAGGTAAACAAATAAGTTATATATATGATATGCAAACATACAAATCATATTTATGAACTGCCATTTGTTGAATCTGTTACAGAAAATTGCAACTAGAAACGCTAAAAATCAGCGAGCTCACTTCATACCTCATACCACAGGGCGTACTACTTTCACTCAGATCCGGCATGAGGTTTATATTTTATTGTTTTTATTTTTTTATATAAATAAGCATTATATATTTGAAAATTATTTAGATTCTAATTTTCATATTTCTAAAAAAATCTAGATGACCAACAAGGAGGAGTCTACTGATAAGATGAATGTTTGACTTATGACACGTAAAGCAGATGACCCTGAGGTTATCCAAACCTTGGTAGTTTCCAAACAACTAACATTGAATTTAAATTTTATTTTTTATTTTTTGTGTCAACCATCTTAATTTGACATATACTTGTACGTCTTATTCAATACAAGATGAGTTTAATCATTAACTCTTCATGCTACCTGAGGATTGCCGGAATTTAGAGGCTAGGAATGCCATTTTCTATGAGTTGATAGGTCATGACGGACAGGGATATTGTAGCACTTATGGGAGAACTGTGCCTCGAAGCGCGGTGTATAAAGATGGTGATGGGCCATCGCGGTCAACCCCCCAGCCATTGACTATTATTCAGATCACCATGCAGGTTCATGCAGAGCTAAAAGATGAGTTAAGGGAGGAGTTAAGAGAGAAGATGCGAGCAGAGTTTTATACACATTTACAGTAGATGAGAGCTGAGATGATGGCCTTTATGTCACAGGGGGCGAGTATGGATTCCAACAGATAGGTTCGATATAAATTAAATTGTTTGATAGTCAAATTTTCACACAACATATATATATATATATATATAATAAAATTCGAATATGATTTACATATTATGTATAGACTGTCATAGGCTCCTGATGCATCGAGTGGCCACTAGGTATATAAGGAATCTACAGGAGATGAGAATCCATATACACCACCACCAGAAGATCAGGTAAAAAATGTATCTTTGCATTCTAAGCTAAGAATAATCATACATTAAATGTACACAGCCCAAAATTATAGAGGCTAATTCTATAAATAGAAAGAAAGACAAAGGATTTTCCATTGTTAGCATGAAACTTGACACATACGACCGCCTAGGCACAAGAGACTTGTGGGAGCAGACAAGACTCGAATCGGATTCCTGGCTTGTGAGTCAGAACTGGATTTCACTCTAGACAAATTACTTCCTTAAGAAACTTAAAATTCGAGATGTTGACGCCTCAAAATCAACAAACGGCATCGGAGTAGCATGAAATTTGGCATACACGACCACTTAGGCACAAAAGACTTGTAGGAGAAGACGGGGCCCGAATCGAATTCCCGGTTTGGGAGTTAGAGCCGAATTTCACTCTGACAAACTAGTTTCTTAAGAAACTTAGAATTTGTGGTGTTAATGCCCCAAAATCACCAAACGGCATCGGAGTAGCACGAAACTTGGCACACATGACCACCTAGGCACGAGAGACTTGTGGGAGAAGACGGGACTTGAAGCGGATTCTCGGTTTGGGTGTTAGAGTCAGATTTTACTCTAGACAAACTAGTTCCTTAAGAAACTTAGAATTAGAGGTGTTGACGCCCCAAAATCACCAAACGGCGCCGGAGTAGCAGGAAACTTGGCACACACAACCGCCTAAGCACGACAGACTTGTGGGAGAAAGACGGGACTCGAATCGGGTTCCCGATTTAGGAGTTAGAGCCGGATTTCACTCTGGACAAACTACTTTCTTAAGAAACTTAGAATTTGAGGTGTTAACGCCCCAAAATCACCAACGGCATTAGAGTAGCATGAAACTTGGCACACACGACTACCTAGGCACGAGAAACTTGTGGGAGAAGAAGGGACTCGAATCAGATTCCCAATTTGGGAGTTAGAGCTGGATTTCACTCTAGACAAACTAGTTCCTTAAGAAACTTAGAATTCGAGGTGTTGATGCCCCAAAATCACCAAACGACATCAAAGTAGCACGAAAACTTGGCACAAACAACTGCCTAAGCACGAAAGACTTATGGGAACTCAAATCGGGTTCCCAGTTTAGGAGTTAGAGCCGAATTTCACTCTAGACAAACTAGTTTCTTAAGAAACTTACAATTTGAGGTGTTAATGCCCCAAAATCACCAAATAGCGTCGGAGTAGCACGAAACTTGGCACACACGACCGCCTAGGCACGAGAGACTTATGGGAGAAGTGTCATGATCCAAACCCGCCCTTATAGGTTTAGCATCGTAACTGGCCAGTAATCCTGGGATTACCGAAGGCCTCTGAGACAGATTAACATAATATTAGGGACTAGTGGAAACAAATAACAAATATACAACGTCCATTGAGCTGTGCAAACTTATGTGAGACAGAAAAATTTTAAACTTTACATTCATACTTTTGCATATCATCATATATATATAGGCTAGACATAAAGGGACTTAGCCCTATTTACAAAATAAACAAAAACTTATTTAACCAATCAAGAAAATAAAACTTAAACTTTAATCACATAGCCATAACCATTTGACATGTCCGGAACCTCCAAGGGAGGCACATAAGTTGGCTGACAAAAACAGATTCCAAGCAGACGCCTTTAAGCCTGGTCACGCGCCTGATCACCTACATACATAAATATTACAGTGAGCTGGAGCCCAGTGAATAATAACAGAGTAAAGGGTTTCAATGAATGATGTCCATCACAAAGTTATAATCAAAGTTTATAGCAAAAACAGATTGTTATCAGAAATAGAGTCTTATGCATATTTAGATTTCAATCAAAAACAGATTCAAATTCATATTCTTCTTCAAATCATATACAAATTTCAGAGTTCATTCTTAATCGTACATAGTACATCTGTTAGCGCCAACAGATCTGTCACGAGCCCATTCCGCCCCTAGTAGAATGGTGCCGTGATGGCCAGTAATCCGAGATTACCGAAGGCCAACTTTCAAAATTCACACACAATCAGAGTATTACATACAGGGCTAACATGTGCGGAAGCAATATATACAAATCTAATTAGTCCATAAGAGCAGTGCATAAGTTAAATGGAATGGCATACATCTTTACATAGCTTTAATACAACAAAATGAAGTACAAAAATGCATCTTGACCAAAAGCTTCTCAGCCATCAAATACAAAATGCAATGAAATACAACTAAGAAGCATAATCTTTAAAATGCTGCAAAAGTACAAAATCCAAAACAAATGGCAAGTACATCTAGGCGTCACCGTCGTTCTGCTCATCACCTACATATATATAGAGAGGGGTGAGCTTGGATACTCAGTGAATGGTATAAATAATAAAGGGGTTTACATGAATGATTTCCGAAATCTTTATCAAATCAAGGCACGTCATATCTTGTAAAAAATCAAAGAGCAAATCAAGTTTATCTAACAAATCTTTCAAGTCTCAACAATCAAAGTCTTTCAAGGCTTTCAAGTTCCAAGGGATGACATTAACAAAGGTTGTGCTACAAATGCTTATAGTCCCCTAGCATGTACGGACTTTCAAGATTGTGCTACAAATGCTTATAGTCCCCTAGCACGTACGGACTTTCAAGATTGGTGCTACAAATGCTTATAGTCCCCTAGCACATACGGACTTTCAAAGATGGTGCTACAAATGCTTATAGTCCCCTAGCATGTACGAACTTTCAAGATTGTCAAAACCAAAGCTAATACTTGATACACAAAATAGGGATAGTCATTCATGCTTAACAAATACTTTTCCAAAACAAGCAAGGCAAAACTTTATCAAAACTTAATAACATAACTTTATTAAAAATACCACTCACATAGTTCTTCAAACGTCGGGGTCAAGGCAAGTCCAAGTCCTACAAACACATGGCAAAGTCTATTGAATGCACTTCTCAAAACAAGTCTTGCATGCATGCAAATGACCTCGGCATTCTTCAAAAACTAAGTCAAATAAAAAAAAAACACAGTTTCTTATCTCGGGAAAACATGCTGGGCAACCACCAGGTCTAGGCCGAGGTCCCACACCTACTTGCTGAGGTGTGGCCTCGATGGCCACATTCAAGGAAATGAAGTCGGGAAAAATCTGGGTTTCCCTCTCTTGAAGAACATGACGAACATGAGAAAGATAAATGCAAAGATCATAATTTGCTATTACAAAATCTAAGATTTCATGTTATGAATTCAAAAACATGGACCTGGGGTACCCATATTCAAGGATCTTGTGAGAACAAACACAAAAACATGAATCTTAATGCAAACTTTCAGATCAAACAATACTTTTTCTTCAAGAACACATGAACACTATTTTCTCTTTCTAAAACCAACTTTAAATCAATGCATGTCGTGTAGAACAGGTTCGATCGTGCAATGCAGCTGGATAAACATAAAGAACGACAAGAGTAAATCAAGAATCTAACCTCAATACACGAATCCAACGGTTTGATCTCTAGGAATCAAGCTCGAAAGCCCACTCTCTCACTCTAAAACTTCTTCTTCTTCCTAGAGCTTCTCTCTCTCTACAAGGCAAAGATATAATACAAAATGTATATTTTCTGGGTCTGTCGGCTGACTTAACCCTCTGCAGGGGTACGTGGCAATGGCTGGTTGGCTCTACTCAAAAAGGTGACTGAATGAAAAGACAAGACTATGACAAAGTGTACTCAACAAGCTAGGCGGCAAGAGCACTCCGACAAGTAACGACATCGGCTAACAACAAGACTTTGGCAAGCAAGGGGCAAGGACATCGGCTAGAAAGGACAATACTTGGCCTAGCTGTGCCACACCTTGGCCTAGATGTGCCACACCTTGGTCTAGGTCGTACCAATCCAGGAGTAAGGTCACTTGGGTTCAAGGGTAACATCTCGGCCTAGATAATACACATCTCGGCCTCGGCGATGAACACCTCGGCCTAGATAGTGACATCTCGGCCAACATGTCAAAGCGAAGGTAGAGTCAACCAAAGTAAATTCCAAGATGGTCTTAGAGGTAAGAGGTTCAAAACTGACCTAGGCTCAGGGTGACCTCGGCTAAACCCACACCGAGCAAGGTACAAAGCATGCTGTAACACTCAAGCGAACAAGGACAAGACTTGAAATGCAAGCTTAACAAGACAGAATCATATGAATGCATATGAGTATGGTTAGGACAGTGTGAGGGTTATTACAAGATCACATACAAAGCGCCAAGGGTCATACTTGTCAGTTCCATATAGGAACCTTCGGTCGGGTACGGATAACTTGCCAGTTCCATAAAGGAACCTCTGGACTGGATACGAATAACTTGTCAGTTCCATAAAGGAACCTCCATCTGGGTACAAATAACTTGCCAGTTCCATTAAGGAACCTCCGGACTGGGTACGGATAATTTGTCGGTTCCATAAAAGAACCTCCAGCCGGGTACAGATAACTTGCCAGTTCTATTAAGGAACCTCCGGTCCGGGTACAGATAGCATACTTGAATTATAGCATAAAGATCATAACATTCGTTAGAGTTGGACAATCATTCATAGTACATAACATAACATTTCGTGAAACAGATCTTACTTCATATACAGAAAATAATTTAACTTGAACATAGCGTTACTAAGTTATTACTCACAGATAACTACATAAGCAAATCAAACAGACTAGACATATCAGATAAATCATGCAGACAATAGCATGTGACTTACACAAGCACATAACATATACACATTGAAATACAATATCAATTCCTTGATCAAACTTGAATTTTCTTGTCTTTTTCTGTCTAAGTAATCTGAAGTTCTACTACGCGTATTCTTTCTTATTCAAATGAATCATGTTCTTATTTCACATATCCTTTCATTACTAAGTCCTTCTTTTCACAATAAATCAATTCCTTACTTGGCTTCTTAATCAAGTATTACTAAGTTAATGACTTATTCTTTAATCAACTAATTAATGTTGATTGTTAGTTTATTAATCTTTATTGTGTCATAAATCATGTCTAGAATGCATTGGAAAGAGATGAGAATAAAAATGTATATTATATGCAATTTTTCAAAATATGCTAAAAATAGGGTCCTCGCTCGAGCGGACCTTTGGTGGCTTGAGCGGTCTGCAAAGCTTATAAAAATATTAGTTGGCCTTAATGTTCACTCGAGTGGTTACTTTTCCGCTCGAGCGGCCAGCAAATTTCTTGTGCTTTCAAAATCAACAAAATAATTTTCAAACACATTTTCAAAACTTAAACTCTTGCATGAACCAATTTAAACATGTAATTTTATTAATAAAGGTGAACCCATGACTAATTTTCTAATTTTTAATACAAAAATTTCTTTGATCATTAAGATTAAAACCAATAATTTCACAAATATAATAATTCCAACATTCTTCTTCTTTGTTTTATAAAACATAAATTAAAGCTCTAAAATCCTTTCAAAATATTTACATGTAAGAAATTTAAATCAAAATCAATCTAATTTTTTATACTCAAATATAAATCACAATTTATTTCCAAACTTGTTCAAATTTAGATTTAATTTATTTTCTCCATATCAAACCCAATTTCAAACCCACAAATTTTAAAACATGAATTAAACTTTCAACACTCTTGAAAAATTCATAACACATGTACAATTGAAACTCAATTTCATGTTAAGACAACTAAATTCAAATCCAAAGTAATTAATTTCCATGAACATAGCTCCAATTTCTCATTTTCTTTTTAATTACATAAAATTGACTTCAAGCTCTTTCTTTTTCTTTTTTTTTTGAACCGGGGAAATAGAAACAGAGAACAACAAGCCAGCAACAAAGACACTCATGACTCTTGCAGCAGAAGAGCTAAGTGAGAGGATGGATTTGGAACCCAGTCAATCGGAAGAGAGCCACGAAGAGATGCTTGGGCCACCCAGTGAGCAGCACGGTTAGCAGATCTAGGTTTCCAACTAAAGTTAAAATTTCCTCGAGCAGCCAGGCGTTTGACGTCGCCAAAAATCACACTGCACTCCCACGGCAGAGCATTCTTAGAAACACACAAGCAAATGATAGTCTTGTTGTCCCCTTCAATCTCCATCCTACTCAGGTTACGGGCTTGTGCCAACTGACAGGCACACCTGTAGGCTAAGGCTTCGGCTTGAAGTGGAGATGAAACTGTCCACCTTTTGGTCAGACCATCAATCAGTCTACCCCCAGAATCCCGCAGCAGCACGGCAATAGAGGCAACCGACGTGCCATTTTTGATTGCCACATCACAGTTGATCTTGTAGGCTCCAGATTCAGGGGCCTGCCATGTTATATTTTCCTTTAAATCATGAAACTGGAGTCATGAAACTTTGCATATATGAAATTAAGATCAAAACTAAATAATTTTAATTAGAATAGCTCTAATTTGGATTATTATAAATTTTCTTCATATTAGACCCAAATTCAAATCCATAAACCTTTTAAACATGAATTAAAATCTCAAAACCTTGAAATTCTACAATGCATGTTTAATTGAAGTATTAATCTTGTAGAGTTTGCCCATGCATGTAACAATGAGGCTTAATTTATCCAAGACTACATCAAAAAACTCAAATAATTAATTTCTATAACCATGAACCTACCTTAATTTCTTCATCTTTATTTTCTAATTTCTTCCAAATTATATGAAATTGAACCCAAACTCATCTTTAATTCAAGTGTAATACAAGGATTCTACAAAATTCAAACTTGAAATCCTTAGCTTTGATCTTCAATTTGATAAACTTCTTGGTGATCTTCCATTTTTCCTTCTTGTTCTTCTTCCTTTCTTTAACCTTTCCCACGGTTTGCTCAAGCTAATTTGACCACAATGTATATATATATATATATAATGAAGCTCTCTCTCTCTCTCTCTTTTCTGTCCACCAACTCTTCTTCCTTTGGGATTTGATGTGATATTTTGTTTGAATTTATTTTCTTTTTAATTTTATAATCAATTTGTCTTTTAGTGAAAAAAAAAATAAAAAAAATCCTTCCCAAACACTCCCTTAACGCTCCAGCCACAAATAAATTGAGTACTTACTGTCGCTCTTCTCACATATACGTAAACATTACCCCAGCAAAGTGAATTCTTCATCCTTCTCACTTGTTCTCAACTATTCTTCTTTTTATATACTTAATTAGAATTAATTAAACTTACTAATTGCACATCAATCTAATTGAGTAGGATTAGTTTGGCACACCACTTACACATTAATTTAACTTAATCATCACTTAGTCCCAACCAATTATAATTAACACTTGAATAGCACATAATTTAATTAATCATAACTAATTACACATCTAAAATAATTTAATTAGTCTAATTGACTACAATTAAGGCCCAATTAATTATATTTAATCTTTATCATTTTGAATCAGATTTTTTTTAATCAAACTCTCAAAAACTCCAAATATTAAATTAAACTTATTGCCATCATCAATTTTGATTTTCCAATTCATTTAGGCTTTCAATTTCTATTCAGACTTCAAAATTCCGTCAATAAATTATATATTCAAATTGAAAACCCCCATAAATAAATTTACTTCGTAATAATCACAATTCTCAATCCTCATAATTTAATTAACCTAATTAACTCCAATTCGGACCTAATTAATCAAATCTCAATTTTACTAAATTGAATTGAATATTTAATTAAACTCCCAAATGGATCCGTAATTAAAATTAAATTGACTCAACTTCTGAATTTCATTTCCTTAAGCCATTTGGACCTTTAATTTCTAATTCCAAAATAAATCTTTAATAGAATCATGCCCGTGTTAGATTCTACAATTCTCATAAATCCCAAATTAAATTTGGATAGCGGCTAATTAAAATCCCAAATCTCCTTAATTAACCAAATACAAAATATTATACATGACGGGGTCGTCACAAGAAGACGGGACTTGAATCGGATTCCCGATTTGGGAGTTAAAGCTGGATTTCACTCTAGACAAACTAGTTCCTTAAGAAACTTAGAATTCGAGGTGTTGACGCCCCAAAATCACCAAACAGCGTCAGATTAACACGAAACTTGGCACACAAAACCGCCTAGGCACGAAAGACTTGTGGGAGAAGACGAGACTCGAATTGGGTTCCCGATTTGAGAGTTAGAACCGGATTTCACTCTAGACAAATTAGTTTCTTAAGAAATTTAGAATTCAAGGTGTTAACGCCACAAAATCACCAAACGACGTCAGAATAGCACGAAACTTGGCACACACGACCGTCTTGGCACGAGAGACTTGTGGGATAAGACAGGACTCGAATTGGGTTCCCGATTTAGGAGTTAGGGCCGGATTTCACGCTAAACAAACTAATTCCTTAAAAAATTTAAAATTCGAGGTGTTGACGCTCCAAAATCACCAAACGGCGTCAGATTAATACGAAACTTTGCATACACGATCGCCTAGGCACAAGAGACTTGTGGGAGAAGACAAGACTTGAATCGCAGTCTCAGTTTGGGAGTTAGAGTTGGATTTTGGTCTAAACAAAATTATTTACTTAATTATCTTTGTAATTGTATAGTAGTTAAATTTTTATATTTTATTGTAATTAACATATTAACACATAATTATATTGTCATTAATTATTTTTATTTTTTGTTTTTAGATATTTCCCGAGTAGGAGTTTACTTCTTGTGGAATGCGTGCCTGTGAAAAATGCGACTAACTTTTGTTTTTATTACCCACGAAGAATGATGAGGAAAACTTTTAATTTTGGTTTATATTATTTTGAATTATGAACAATATTATGTATTTAAACATTATATATGTATTATAGAACATTATGTAGTGTGGTAATTTTTTTGATGTGTAGTTATTGATGGAATAATATTTTTATTATGGAGAAAGTATTATTTCTATATAGGAATTTTTATATTATTATGCAATTATTGATTTCTTTTTCAATTATTTTTCATTTAATACAGGTAATTTTAATATTTTTAATAATTATATTCCAGTTTTTTTTTTTTTTTTTTTTTTTTTTTTTTTTTGCGACGGCACCACACTGTCACAAAAAATAAGCAATTTTAATATTTTTATTAATTTTATTGCAGGGTTTTTTTTTTTCTTTGCGATGGCACCACACCGTCGCAAAAAACATTAGAACCCTTAGCGACAATGGTCATGCTATTGCAAAAAAAAAAAACACAATTCGCAACAACATTTCTTGCGGTCTCAAATAAAACTTTTAGCAACGGTAAAACAGTGCCGTCGCAAAAAGCGACGGCAAACTTTTTTGCAACACCTTCTGTTGTGAACCCCCATTTGCCATTGCTAAATTTTTTTTGAGACGGCATTAGGAGTATTAACAATTGCATTTTGCTGTCGCAAAAAACTGAAATTTTTGTAGTGTGATATTTACTATTTTAAATTGAAACATAATCACGAATCAATATCCCGATAGTATTTAGATTTTTCAAATTTAACAAAAACCTATGTTTGTTTATCAATAAAGATACTAACCCAAAAAAATGTCAAGAATTATAACTAGAAAGAATAGGCGTGGCTGAAATTCAACTAATGTATTATCGGTCCATCCCATATAGTTTTAAAAAATGGCCAGTACATAGTGTACAAGCCGATACGTATCGAAAAATCAAGGTGGCAATACGAATACAGACTTATATTGTGGTGTAATTAAAAATCGCCGGCAAACCGGCCGGTTCCCTTTACCTAATGGGTAGTAACCGTTTTTCATATCGTTACATAAGGTGCGATGGGCTGATACTCCTGTAAAAATGGTTAAGAAATTTCACAACCACGAAACTCGATTCCTGATACATACCGACTAATACTACCAATATCGATACTCCGCAATTGATACCATTATGTTACCACAATTGATACCAGAATGAAAAATGATTACCACAATTGATACCATTACGTTACTTGATAACGCAATCGATACCGTTACATTACCTGATACCGCGATCGATACAGTTACCATTATGTTACCCCGATACCAATACAAATACTTCACAATCGAATTCATCCTCATAATGAATCCGGGCCATACATTTACTTTTTCAATAAAATTGTAAGTAAATTTTATGAGCAAATGGTATTATTGCTTATTGTTTATGGATCAAAAAAATGGTATTATTGTTTGTTTATTAAAACAGAGATTACATCCAAAATTTATTGTAATTAAACTAAACAAAAATTTAGTCACTCTGTTTTGAATCCTTTGAAGTTTGAAGTTTGAAGAGAGAGAGAGAGAGTGTGTGTGAGGTGTTTAGAGTTTAATAATGAATTGATCAGATCAATCAAGTGTACCGATGAGATTACATGCAACGGTTCCTAGTTTATTCCATACTTCAATATTTTTAGGGTTAGTTATATTAATAGTTCCCAAAGTATACCTTCGGTTTACACTTTAGTTTTAAATTTTTTAATTATTTTACTTTGCTTCTTAAAATACGTGATCTGCTGTTACACTCTAACTCCTAACATTAGTTCCATTCTAAATCAGTGATGAAATGAAGGTTTTTTTTTTTTTTTTTTTTGGTTAGAATTTTTCATGAAACCTCAACAAAATCAAAATAACATAATATACACAGTCTAAAAGTAAGTATTTTTGTAGCATTTTTGTTCTTAAAATTTGCATTTTATTTATTTTTGTGCCCAAAAATTCTGCACTTTCTTACATTTTTCACCCCTATTAGGGATCTAGTTGATTTTTTTAGGGATAATTTAGGGGCAAAATGATGTTTTAAATGAAATTTAGTATCACATCAATAAATGTCGGCTACTTATAGACAACAGCTGAACGGTAGGTGGGAAATTGATCCAAAATTGAATAATTTAGGTATAAAATTAATATAACTGCAATATATAGGAGTTGAATTGATTTTCAAGTAAAAGTTTAGAGGGTGAAATGATAAGCCTTATAATTCAAGTTTCCAATGAAAGTAACTTGAGCGGAGAGTTCTCTTATTAGGGTGAGTTTGGGGGGTGCACACTATATGTATCCTACCATAAAATGTATAATTTGATAACAAAATTTTATAATATCAATAACAAAATGTGTAACATCGCCACAAATTGGCGTAATAAAAAATATCGTAACCAAATCATAATTTTTTGCAATATCAACCACAAATTCTCTTATTCGAGCTTCCAACAAAAGCAACTTGAGCAAAGAGTTCTCTTATTAGGGTGAGTTTGGAGCGGCGATGCACACTATATGCATCTTACCACAAAATATGTAACTTTACAATAAAATTTTATAACATCAATCACAAAATGTGTAGCCTCATCATAAATTTGCATGATAAGAAATATTGTAACCAAGTTACAAACTTTTGCAATATCAACCATAAAATTTTAGATATTTTGTTATGTCAATTTATGGCGAGATTATGTATTTTGTGATTTTTTTTTTTTTTTTTTTTGAACGGCGAAATAGAAGATCTTTATTGATGAAACCAACAAGACAAGGATACATCAATAAAGAGGAGCTCGAAGCTAACACAAGCTAGGAGCTCCAGTTGGCAAGGAGCCAACAAGAAATAGAGAAAAGAAGGAGAACCAAAAACACATGGCCAATTACACCTGGTGGTGCTGGTATACAGATTACACAAACTAGGTAGCAGGTTTATGCAGACAGCAGGCAGCAAGAAGGAGAACCAAACAGACAGCAAAATCTGGCGTGCCATCCCAGCAAACAGACAGCAAACCAGATAGAATTACCCAGCAAACAGACAGCAAACCAGAGACACAGCACTACCCAGCTGCAATGGCCAAACAGATACACAGCACTACCCAGAAATAGATGACCAAACAGATAGAATTACACAGCAGCAAGAGCGAATGCAGTGCCTAGAAAACCTGAACAGATCAGATAGCAGCTCAAGAGCGTATGCAGTGCCTAACACCTGAAGCGTTGAAGAGAAAATCATTGATGGAGAATGGAAAGTGATTGGAAGAGGACTTTAACCATGTCGCTAACCTGACGATGATGAGATCCTGCAACTGCTGGGTGTTAAGTTGGGAGGCTTGAAAGAGACACTCATTTCTGATCTTCCAAATGGACCAGAGGGTGACCAAAGGGATGGCACGCCAGATTTTCCTCTCATTTTTCTTGCAATTGAACCCTGCCCACCACTGTAGCAGATTTTCAACAGAGGCAGGAACCACCCAAAGAATACCCCACCAATGTAATAACCCAGTCCAAACTTTCCACACTTTAGGGCAGTGAATTAGAACATGCTGGACAGTTTCAGGCTGCGATTTACAGAAGAGACATGAGGTGGAAGCCGACCTATCCAAGACACCAATCCGTTGCAAGAAGACAGAAGTTTTAACCTTGTGTTTCCAAGCGAGCCAACCGAAGAATTGTATTTTGGGAGGCAGATAGTTGAGCCAAACCAAACCACTAGAGTGAACAATGTTACCCAAGGCTAGATTAGAATGATTGTAAAGAGTGGAAACGAAAGACTTGCTAGGGTGAAGGGCTGCCCACTCAGCACTGTCAGCAACTTCAAGATTCAAGGTAGGGGGAGCAGCTATGGTGGTAATAAGCCTGTGGAGTTCATCCTTTTCCCATTCGAAGAGGGCTCTCCGGAAAGTAAATAGCCAAATGGAAGAGGAGTGTGACACAAAGTCCTTGAGAGAACCTTCCTTACTATCGGACAGTTGAAAAAGTCTGGGGAATGCATCTTTGAGGCAGATTCCTCTACACCATTGATCGTGCCAAAATGTAATACGACGGCCATTCCCCACTTTTAGATGAAGATTAGTAATATAGAACAGTAGGAGAGGCTCATGCTTATCTGCTGCTGCCACTATGCCACCCCAGATATTAGAATGATGAATGCTGGAACAAAGGTTTGGAAGCCAAGACCCACCTAGGAACTTATATTTACTGCATAAGACCCTCTTCCATAGTGAGTCATGATCTGAGGCAAATCTCCACCACCATTTGAGTAGTAAACATACATTCATATCCCTTATTCTTTTGATGCCCAATCCTCCTTGCTTTGTGCTTCTTGTTACCTCCGACCACTTAACAAGATGTATTCTCCTCTTTAGATCTGGGCCTCCCCAAAGAAATGAAGCTTGAATTTTATCTAACTCCTTGGCTACACCTTCAGGTAACTTAAACAGAGATAAGAAAAATACAGGCAAGCTTGACAACACTGCCTTCACCAGAGTCAACCTCCCAGCATAGGAGAGAAACCTCCTTTTCCACCCGGCAAGCCTCAATTTGAATTTATCTACTATTGGTTTCCACATCCTTTTTCTTTTGGGATTAGCTCCCAGCGGCAATCCAAGATACTTGAGTGGTAAACTTTGAGTCTTGCAATTCAACAGAGATGCAAACTCCTCTAGAGTATTGTCAGGGATGCCAACCCCGCAAAGCACGCTCTTATGATAGTTGATTTTGAGCCCTGACACTACTTCAAAGCACCTTAAAATCCTTTTCAAAGTGAGAACTTCCAATAACTCTGCTTCACAGAACAGAAGAGAATCATCTGCAAATTGGAGGTGAGATAGCTGAACTTGGTTATTTCCAATGACGACCCCT
This sequence comes from Camellia sinensis, assembly GCF_055761805.1. Lineage (NCBI taxonomy): Eukaryota > Viridiplantae > Streptophyta > Magnoliopsida > Ericales > Theaceae > Camellia > Camellia sinensis. The sequence goes on along the minus strand of NC_138962.1, from coordinate 171,599,443 downwards.
TTGAGCAAATTCAACTCCCGAGCTCGAAGTAGAAGGATGTTAAGGGCTTCAACAACCATATTAAAGAGGAAGGGGGATAAAGGATCTCCTTGTCTAAGACCTTTCTGAGGATTGAATTCCTTAGTTGGAGAGCCGTTTACGAGGATTGAAATTCTAGGAGTAGAAACACATTCCTTGATCCAGGAATTCCATTTGGGGCCAAACCCAAAGTTTGATAACATTGAGAAAAGGAAATCCCAATTGACCGAGTCGAAGGCCTTTTCGAAATCCAGCTTAAGCAACAGCCCAGATTTCCTGGATTTGAGCCAACTGTCTACAACTTCATTAGCAACCAAAACTCCATCCAAAATGTTCCTGCCTCCCAGAAAAGCTGATTGTGAGTCACCAATGATCCCAGGCATAACCTTTTTGAGCCTGGAAGCAAGAACTTTAGAGAGAATTTTGTACACAGAACCGACAAGGCTTATGGGCCTAAACTCATTTAAGGTGACAGCTTTATCTTTTTTCGGAATCAGTGTGATGAATGTACTGTTGAAGCAATTTGGTAATCTACCGCTGGTGTGGAAATCCTTCATAAAGTTAAGCACCTCCCCCTTAAGCATCTTCCAAAACTTTTGTGATTGATATTACATATTTTTGTGGTAAAATTACAAACTTTTGTAATATGGTGCATGTGACACCATATGCTTTCCCAAGTTGGGAAGTAATATTTTTAGTGGTTTTTTAGTTGAAATATAAGATAAAAAGAATTAAAGTGTTTGGGAAAGACTTTTTTTTTGTTTTTCTTTTTTTTTAAAAAAAAATTATGCAAAAAGTAAAGAAAATGAGAGTATTTTTCAAAAACTATTTTTTGATGAGTTTTCATTTATTTTTAGTAAAATATATTTTAATCAATTTTTATATATATACTTTTTAGATGCACGTAATCAACATGCATCTAAAAATTCATATAAAAATCTGTGTACATTTTTGTTTAAGTATTCATTTATTTTTAGTGATTTTTTTTTTCATATTTTAGTTAAACTCTTTTACTTTTTAAATGTATCTAATCTTGATATATCTAAAAAGTATATAAAAAAAATGTGTAAAATAAAAAATAAAATAAAAAATAGTAAAGACAAATGAAAACCCATTGAAAAATAATTTTTGAAAACTCAAAACTGAACGAAGTCTTTTCTATGAATTTATGGTTTTTTCATTTTTTTTAATGATTTTTTCACTTTTTAACTAAAATATGTCATTGCCAAATGACCCCTTAGTTAGGGCATCTCTAATAGCCCAAATTAAAATGATGTTAAAGTTATTTTTTGACCTTTCATAGTTTTAAATATATATATATATATATATATATATATATATCTTCCTTTTTTTGTTATATCATCTCTCAATGGTGACTTATCATTTTGACACAATCAAATATTAAATTCAACTAACTTTTAAAATTTTCAACCATTAGAGTGGCACATTACAATGAATTAAAATTAATTATTCAAAGGAGATCGAGTGAATATTGCTTATAAAATTGTAGGTCTTAAGATGATAAATTATGTGGCAACGATCAAAGAATCTCTGGCCTGTTCAAGCCGTATATCCATCACAGCAAAGTGCTTTTGAATACCTCCTAGCTCCCAATTTTATCTTTAAGGACAACTCCATGTCTTGCTTGCTCTGGATCTCCCATCCATGTTGAGTTTTTCTTCCTAAAGGGAAACGCCATCTAATTACTTAGGGATTTTTTTGATCAAGTAGGAGAGGAAATTGGCAAAGCCTCTTGAAAACTTTTGATAAGTCTGAAACTTTCATGAGTGCGTTGGGAGCAAGGTTTTAAAAAGCGGTATTATATAACGGTTGTGGTCGTTACATAACGGTTGTAATGGTAAGCGTTATCCGTTACACCCGCTTTTGTTTACATGTGTAATGGCCGTTTCGGTGTTACGTAACAGCTGTAGCGGTACCATAACGACCATAACGTCCCATTACACACTGTTACAATATTCTGAATAGTTTCATTTCCAAAGAAAAATAATCTTACAAAAAACAAACAAATACTCAAATGATCCAAACCCAAAGGAAAAACATTGTATGAATTGTTTTCTTTATAATTTTATTTTTAATTTTTATTTCATTACATTAGCATGTAAAATAAAAATATATATAAATAGTGATTGTATTTATTTTATAATCATTTCATTTAATATTTAATTGTAAATATCTTTTATTTTGTTACTATAATGTGCTGTTTAAAAAATGTTTTAAAAAAATAATCAGTAGCTCAAAACTAATTTTTGTTTATCGCACAATTTTTATTTTTATAATCATTTATTTATTACTTAATAGTAAATAATTTTATTTAGTTAGCTGAAGTGTTGTCTGAAAAAATGTCTTTTAAAAAAAAATCATTAACTCAAAAATAATTTTTGTTTATGACACAATTTTTTTTATAATCATATCATTTAATAATTGTAAATATCTTTTATTTAGTTAGTTCAGGTATTGGTCAAAAATAATTTTATAAACATTTAAAATCAATTATTCTTAAAGTCATTAACTACTAAAAAAATATAAAAAGCTCATTTTATAGTGATTTAAAAATATGGAATATATTGGATCATATTTAAAAATTAACAAAAATTAATCAAAATCTATTTAAACCCTTATAAATGTGATTTTGAAAGAAAGAAAAAAATATACGTATCGGTAAAAAAAATTCAAATTGTGCGAAAAGAAAATTTACAGTTTCGATTACCGCAACCGTTATACTACAGTCTTTACATTCTGCAACTGTAACAACACTACTATAACCATTATGATGACGGCAACCACTTTTGGAAACCTTGGTGCAGAGTGATTTTGAGAAACCTCATCGTTCCTATTCTTCCAAATTTGGCAAATAGTTGCAAGAATTTTCACCAAGTTTCTCCTGATGTTGAAGCTTTCTCATCACTTGATAATTACTTTATAAAGTCGTCTCGGTCTCGTTGGCTTTGAAACAGCCCCTGATTAGGTAAATGAAACTTTTCAATTTCCAAAGGGCCTTAATGTTCCATATTCAAGCCCAATTAGAGCATCCACACAATAGATGTGTTAAAAATATGTGTTAAAATGTGTTATAGGACAAAAAGTGATAAAAATGAGACCAAAAAATGTGTGTTAAGAGTTTATTAATTTAGTAAGTGAATAGTGAGTGTTTGATGATATAATGGATATGTTAAGGTATGTGTTAAGAATATATGTATTGTAAAACATAAAAACATTATAAATTAGCGCAGCGGATAAAAATAATTCGGATCATACCTTAATGACACAACCTCACGGGTAAATCACGTGCTTCCAAAATCTGAACAACGAACCCAGCAGTGGAGTGATACTACAAAATGAGTATCACCCACACAAGTCACAATGCAAAATGGCTTGATCGTTGTTTTCTGGGAGAGAGTCAGAGAGAGAGTCTGGGAAAAAAGATTATGGGTAAAAACCACATAACGTATATCTGATATACGTATATGTTTAGATTAACCATATAATCTTATATATAACCAATATCTATCTATCCATCTATCCATATCTATTGATATGATAGATATAGATATCCTAAATGATTATCCAAATAAGTTTTGAATTCAAATTCAAACTTACATGGATAAGGTTCAAAAGGTTCAGGTTCAAAAGGTCCTAAGGGTCATGCCACATGGGCGCCCAATTTCTAACATCTCTCACTCGGACATGAGTTGGCATGACACTGCCACATCTCTATCTCAATCTCCCCAAAAAATAAACAATCTCATACTAGCCACTACACCGTGCGACTGTTGAGAACACCTGCATGTGGGAGCTCTATACTAAAAACTCAAAATGAGCCAGCATAGAGATATCAACCCAAAAAGAACAGAAATAGTGTCTTATATACCCTAGACCCATCTAATTACACCGGTCCAAAAAAACATCTTTAATCCCTTAAAAAGAGCATGTTTGACCCTCTCAATTCTTGCAATATATTCACACTCAATTCGCCTCTCATACAGAGCGATGCGAGTTGCCGGCAGTGAATATACAACAGTGGTGCAATACTAGATGATCTTCCCTTTGCCCTCATGCCATTTAGTTTAGGATTGACCGCTTTCCCAGTAATGTCCCTTAAGGCCGAATCATGCATGACCGCAGGCAACATACCAAAGTAGCAGAACATCAACCCCTTACCTTATGACATAGTCAAAAGTCACAAAATGGTACATAAATAAAAGTCATATCAATAATGACACGTAAGACTCACACGGTGAGGAAACAGAGATCCATTCTCTCACCTCATTACTCGGTCGCCAAGCACATATAGTATGAATACATGCTACGGTGGAGTAACTCTTCCATAAAGAGTGACGTCATACTCGATACACCGTACAGATATTAGTCTAGTCGCTTTCTAGTGCCTAACCCGAATTCTTTATTTGCTCGCCTTCCAGGCGCCAAATGAGATCTCGCATCTGGCTAATCATAACAGGCATAACATGAAAAGTGGGTACTAACATCCATGTTTGGTCCTTAACACGACCTTATCTTGGTTGTAACCAAGGCGACATGCATAGTGGATTATTTAAGCCTCTCTTGGCTCCAAATAAAAATAAACCACTAGTCTCATCCTTGCTCGCTCCCAAGCGCCAAGGGCGATTGCTCGTGTGAGTGAGCCAATCTTGTCTGCTGATATCATCATCTGCTAATCATTATGACACAAACCATAATAGTGTCAACATCCCATCATCTCAAAATAAGTGATCGATTTAAAAAAAATTGACCACAGCTTGCGCAATTATAGATTCCAAACAAAAGCCTTATCAGCACCTCTTGCAATAAGTATATACAACGGAATCCACCATGTGCGCCTCACATGAAGTGATTCAAGATCACTATTCTAGATTCCAAACATAAGCCTTATCAGCACCTCTTGCGATAAATATATACAACGGAATCCACCATGTGCGCCTCACATGAAGTAATTTAAGATCACTACCTCTTCCGCAATAACCACTCTAAAGATATTTTGGTGACCAATTTGCATTCATTCTTAATGCGCCCAACTAGCGCATTGAATCTTACAAGGAGCAAATTAATATGCTACTAGTAAAGCATTTTATCCACAGTCTAATGAGCAAGGTCAATGTCTAAACAACTCTGTTGACCATTTACTAAAGATAACACTTATCATGCCGAATACGCTCATATAGCGTACTTTAGGCTCCCACAACAAAGAAAAAATCAAGGAATATAGGTCATCTGTTTCTCCCAAAGGCAATCCGAGGATTCACTCAATAGTTAAGGCTCTGGCTTTTACCGATAAGTAAATCAATGGGTTTGCAATTTTGTATCTAGAATCATTTTAGGATATTCCTTATGTAAGTTATCGAAGACAAAATAGGAATTCTCTCAAAACAATCCCTAAGGATCGTACATCCGAGCATATAAATTACATCACCCATGTCCATCATATCTAAAACAGAGGACTGCCCACCCTAGGTGGCGACAACCCTATAAATTCCTGGCTCATAATGTCTAAATGAGGAAAAACTTCTTTTGGACCATTGATCATGCCTGAGTGGTCTTCATCGATCATCGTTGGCCTATCATGGCTTGACGAAATCTAAGAACCACTATTTGGATAACTGTTTTAGGTTGTAAAAGATTTATTGGAACTAGCAACCTTTTTGCACTCCTAACTTTTCACCATAAAAGCAAAAGGTAAATCCCTACGGATCTACTTATCCAATTCTCTAACGAGAAAGTTGGGTCACAATGTCTAAGTCAAAATAACCTCACTCCCTAGGAGGAAGTCTTCTCATGGTCTATACTTTCCTTAATAGTGCGACTTTTCGGTATCTAGCGAGCCTTATGCCTCAACAATGACTATCCAAATTACGCATAACTTTAGAACAGTTTCGCTTCATAATGGAAAGTCAACCAAATTATAGAAATGGTTAATCCTCAAAGACTTTGTCTTAAACTGCGTAACATTAATCCACTTTCTAAAAACAGGGGACTAGAGCCTTTGGCATTATCCCAGGCTCTTTATCTTCTTACGGAGCAATCATGAATGTTTCCCTCTCAATCACCCAGTGATGACGTGGAAAATTTTCACATTCCCTACCACGTAACTAAGAATGTAGAGTATTCTTCTCTAATGGAGTAATCCATTAGTAGGCACATCGCTCCCACTGTCCCTAGGATATTGGAAATTTCTTTCCATTCTCAACTAGGCTACATAAAACGCTATGCTTAGAATTCTCTATCTTATAGAGTTCCAAAACTCTATTCTCGTCACCTTTACTAAGAAAACTTTATGTGACTTAGTTACACTACCACAAAGCTGCTTACCTATATGCACATGACCCGGAGGGTTTGCATGACCTCATACAATAATGCGCCACACGACCCTATGTGTTTACAAAACAGCATACAATAATGCGCTATAGAACCCTAGGTCTTAACTTCGCAATCTTATGAGAAGTAGAATAAAGATAAGCTGCTTAACGGTTACAGATCGCCCATAGATGGCTCTCTGCTAACCCATTACTCAAAAAGGAGTGTAAAATCTGATATGGAGGGCACTTAGTTAGGGATATAGGCAACAAACTAGTGCAATTCCTAATTGGAAAACATTTTGCGCTATTATCCACCTAACATTAACAATACTTAATTCATTATCTCTACTACACCATTGTGTTATTGAGTATTAGGAATAATCAATTTTCTAAGCATCCATTTCTCTTCACAGAGCTTTCTAAAAAATAACTCAAATAGATACTCGCCACCTTGGTCAAAACTAAAAGCACAAAAGCTCTTATCTAATTGATCTCGACCTCATATGTGCAATGTCAAAAATCATCTCAAAACTTTTGACTTATGGGAGATCAAATAGTCTTGACTCAGATGCGTATCGTAATCTATAAATGTATCGAGATTGAGGCTTAACTATCATACCCTCACACATATCTAGTCACAAATATCATAGTGGACTAAATGCGCCAATACAAATGACTTTCCACGGCTTTCCTACTTACTTATGCGCAACCATTGCGAACAAAGTTATACATTCACATGAGAGCAGGATGTCATAAGCAAGTGGGCCCGAGAAGGCCTACTCAAACCATCGTGTCATCGTCTCATTAATGTGATTAAGTATAATAAGCCACCGGTTCATGACCAATGTCATAAACTAATTCATATCATCTTAATGTGTGAGTTCTCGAAGACAAGTTTAAAGGTTTAGGCCCAACTAGGTAATGACTCATGACTAATTCATGTTCACTAGATCATAAAAGGATGTCATGGAGATACCAAGTGTGCTTAAGTCGCAAATTTAACTAGTAAGTGCTAATCCCCTGCACTTTCAAATTAATTTTATTCTCCATACACTTTACTACATCTAATTGAAAGATGACGATACTCCTCTTGCCATCTTTGTTTCTCGCTTCATAGTTACTTGCAATTAATTCTACTATCCACAAGAAGGAGAAAATAAGCTATCAATTTATGACAGCTACTGAAGTAACTTAAGCGCGAATTAGGCAAAAGAGTCTAATTCAACACAATGCTCTCACAAGCGATGCGTCAAATTTTTAGAGTCATAACAACCTTATCGGCCTTGACCTTTTCATTACTATGCTGCAACGTTTGCGCTTAGTGGTAAACGTTATTAAAAAAACGTTAGCCTAGCTAAGGAATCATACAAAGGAGCCCCTCCTCATGTCTCACACTCAAGTGTGGAAACAGTAAGTGTCCAGACTTAGACAAGTTGGCAATGCTAATAGATTTTGCAACTTCTAAGCGCTAATATTTTCACTTAGTGTTAATAGATTTTGCAGTTTCTAAGCGCTAATCTTTTAACTTCACGTGATATTTCAACGCACACTATTATAGTGCATGAAATTTTGCTCCATCAACTCCTAATAATTGGGTAGAGAGTAAAACACTACTCATACTAGCTACTCGTCTTACACTTAATGACTAATTTATTTAAGCTCGCATTTCTTAGATGACATGACTCTTGAATGTTACTTCATCCAATGATGTAACATTATTTACAAGTCAAATTACAAAGTCAATCCGCGCAGCTCAATAGTCAAGATCATATACAGATCTATTGAGGGCTTACTAATTTCATAACTCCAAAACTCGTCAACCAAAACTACGTAGCATGCCGCTAACCATAGCGCACACATTAGTTTTTATTATGCCAAACAAGGCAACAAAACCACGGCGACTTTGAGTCATGTTTCCTTACTTTGGCTCAATTAAGGTCTGACCTCAAGTCTCCAAGACTTTTGCTCATCTAAAGAATAGGATTACATTGTTCACATTTGAACATCTCTACTAAGTCTAAGTCAACCAAATAACTTTCATAAGCTAAGTCAATTTAGAGAGAAATTCGTATTGGGATTAATTTTGATTAGCATAATATAATTTTGCCGCAAAAATCTAAATTAAATAGTGACAATATTACACAAGTCGCAAGATCGAAAATCCGCTATGCTCATAATCATCTCTTGCGCCACTGGTGACAATTATCCAAAATTTAATTTAATTTATGCGCAAAATATTGGTTTTCGGGAGTTAATCTACAAAGATTTCTCTCAACCGAATAACCTCCCACTGACTATGGCATATCTAAAAAAACATGATAAAATATTCTAATTCCATACAATAGCATCATAATGTAGATTCACAATCAATATGTCACGACCCCAAACCGCCCCTAGTAGTTTAGTGTCGTGATGGCCAGTAACCCGAGATTACCGAAGGCCAACTTTCAAACAGAGTATAAATATATATGGGGCTCACAAGTGCGGAAGCAAAATTTTAAAGTACAAGTGGTCCATAAGAGCAGTGCGTAAGTTACATGGAATAACATACAACTTTACATAATATTACCACTTGGATACAAATACAATAAAGTACAAAATACATTTTACATCTTGATCAAAAGGCTTCTTCAGCCGACATGTGTAAATTACAAGCATTATAAGCCGAGAAGCATAATTTTCAAGACTGCCGACGTGTATGCAAGTTAAGCCGACATAACAAAACCCAAAACAGATTGCGAGTCACACTTAGGCGCCACCGCCTTCCTGCTCATCACCTACATATATATAGAGAGGGTGAGCTTGGATACTCAGTGAATGGTATAAGAAATAAAGGGGTTTGCATGACTGGTATTCAAAATCTTTATCAAACAATACATAACATATTGGTACAAGTCAAGGGATGAACCAAGTCCATCTTTCAAATCTGTCAAGTTTCAAAGGATGCTTACTAACATCGTTATAATACAAGTGATGACATCTCGGCAAACAAGACCCACGCGGTAAACCGTCCGTGGCAAACAAGACAAGACAAGGCAAGACAAGGGAGATATCTCAATTCAATGGTGTCGTTGCATTATAGTCTCCGGACACTAAGGACTTGTGCTACTAATGCTTAGAGTCCCCTAGCACGTACGGACTTCCAAACTTTGTGCTACAAACGCTTATAGTCCCTTAGCACGTACGGACTTCCAAGAATGTCATCAAAACAAGAATATATATATGTATTTTCCAATTAGGAATAACCATTCATGCTTACAAATACTTTCTCAGAACGGAGCAAAACGAGACTTTATCAAAACATTATAACATAGCTTTATTAAAAATACCACTCACTTAGTTCTTGAGACGTCGGGGTCAAGGCAAGTCCAAACCCTACAAACACATGGCAAAGTCGGTTGAATGCACTTTCAAACAAGTTTCACATACATGCAGATGATCTCGGCATTTCCCCAAGACTAAGTCAAATCAGAACAAACACAATTCTTTATCTCAGGAAAACATGCTGGGCGACTACCAGGTCTAGGCCGAGGTCCCACACCTCCTTGCCAAGGTGTTGCCTCGATGGCCACATTCAGCGGAATGAAGTCGGGAAAAATCTGGGTTTCCCTTCCTTGAAGAACATGATGAACACGAAGAACATGAACATGAGGGAGATGAATGCAAGGATCGTGATTTGTTATTACAAAATCTGGGATTTCATGCTATGAGTTCAAAAACATGGACCTGGGTACCCATATTCAAGGATCTAGTGAGAACGAACACAAAAACATGAAGCTTAAATGCAACCTTCCAGATCAAACAAGACCTTTCTTTCAAGAATACGTGAACACCATTTTTTCTTTCCAAAACCAACTTTAAATCGATGCATGACATGCAAAACAGGTTCGATCATGCAATGCAGCTAGATGATTAGTAAGAATGACAAGAGTAGATCAAGAATCTAACCTCAATACGCGAATCTAATGGTTTGATCTTTAGGAATCAAGCTCGAAACCCACTCTCTCACTCTAAACTTCTTCTTCTTCTTCTAGAGCTTCTCTCTCCTCACAACCAAAGACATATAGCAAAAATGATTCATTTCTAAGTCTGTTGGCTGACTTAACCCTCTACAGAGGCACGTGGCAGCGGCTAGTTGGTGCTAAACAAAAAGGTGACTGAGTGACAAGACAAAACTATGACAAAGTGTGTTCAACAAGCAAGACGGCATGGGCACTCTAGCGAGTAAGGACCTCGGCAAATATCAAGACATCGACAAGTAGGGAATGATGACCTCGGCTAGGAAGGACAACACTTGATTAAGCTGTGCCACACCTTGGCCTAGATGTGCCACACCTCGGTCTAGGTCATACCACTCCGGGACAAGATCACTTGGGTGCAAAGGTAACATCTCGGCCTAGATGATTCACACCCCGGTCTAGGTGATGAACACCTCGGCCTAGATAATGACATCTCGGCCAATATGTCAGGGCGAGGGTGGAGGTCAAACAAAGTGGTTCCAAGATAACTGAAAATGACCTCGGCTAAACTCACACCAAGCAAGATACAAAACATGCTGTAACATTTAAACGAACAGGGACAAGACTCGAAATGCAAGCTTACAAGACGGAATCACATGAATGCATATGAGTATGGTTAGGATAGCATGAGGGTTATTACACAATACATGCTATGTTACATTTAATAACGGAATTAAAATAAAAAATAATTAATCATGTTATTCTAATCACAACATATTACAAACCCAAAAAAAATAATATGTTGTATTCAATATTCAAATTATGCCATAACAGAAACTATATCACTTCTAAAATTTTCTGAAATTTTTTTGAAATTTTCTGGAATTTTCTGAAATTTTAAATAACTAATAAACACACATAAAATTAAAAATAAAAAAATTCAGAAACTGATAAACTGAAACAATAATACTAGTAAATAGTAGAACTTTTCAGAAGTCTACAATAAAAAAAAAAAAGCCCCAGAAACTTAATCATGCAACACCAAATGCATTTTAAAGCAGAAATAATGAATTATTATTTCAGGAAAAATATTTTTTATTTTCATAAAATTTTAAAAATTTTACAAAAGATAGAAAATATAATTCTGAGTCTAACGGTACTAACCACGCTTAAAATAAAGCTATAACGAATTAATTATGACCATTTAACGCGATTTAGAATTTAAAAACAAAACAAACAGACCCTTAACATCAGCAGCCAACCCGGCGGAGGAAAAACGGCGTGGCTCAGCGCGCGTGTGTGGTGCGGAGGGCGCGCGCGTGGAAAGCGCCGAACAGCGTGGGCGTGGAGGCGCGTGGAAGCCTCCCACGGCGTCAGGTGGCGCGTGAGGCCCACGCTCCGCCTTCCAAGGGTGTTTTCTGGTTCGATTTTTGTACTGCCGGACTCCATTTTTCACAATAAAAATATTTATGGCATTAAAAATAACATTTAATGAACATAAAAATGAAGTGTATCACATTCTCAATCAATGAGAGTTAAAGTGCAATAAACCGTGCGCTTCATCTTCCTCCTCCATTAATTTTCATGTATATAATGTGTATATATTTATATAAAAAAAATACACATATTTTAATGCATAAAAAATAAGCACAAAAAAACCCATATAGGCTCTGATACCAATGTAAAACATAAAAACATTATAAATTAACGCAGCGGATAAAAATAATTCAGATTATACCTTAATGACACAACCTCGCGGGTAAATCACGTGCTTCCAAAATCTGAACAACGAACCCAGCAGTGGAGTGATACTACAAAATGAGTATCACCCACACAAGTCACAGTGCAAAATGGCTTGATCGTTGTTTTCTGGAAGAGAGTCAGAGAGAGAGTCTGGGAAAAAAGATTATGGGTAAAAACCACATAACGTATATCTGATATACGTATATGTTTAGATTAACCATATAATCTTATATATAACCAATATCTATCTATCCATCTATCCATATCTATTGATATGATAGATATAGATATCCTAAATGGTTATCCAAATAAGTTTTGAATTCAAATTCAAACTTACATGGATAAGGTTCAAAAGGTTCAGGTTCAAAAGGTTCTAAGGGTCATACCACATGGGCGTCCAATTTCTAACATGTATATATATAAATGTGGGACCCATCCTTCTACCAACTCTCCTTTCCTCTCTCTCCACTGCCAACGGCTATATTTCACATTATACCGGTGCTCCACTGCCAGAAGCAATATTTTACTTCAACAACGGCTATAATTTATAACAAACGGATGTATATTGTATTGTCACCAACTAATAAACAAACAAGTTTTATATATTCAAATCAAGTGCATTTTTTTTTCATCTAACAACCAGATTATTTGTTCTTTTATCTTCTCTTTCATTTTTTCCCATAAAAACATCAATGGCATCATCGTCTCAATTTATTCCTACCATGGAGTCTAGTTCTTCTAAACATTTTAGTTTTTCAACTGACGACGATAGCTCATCCGAAGGAGATCAAGAGACGGTTTCACAACATTACAATAAACGTATTCGAAAGATGACGAATTTGCTTCTTCCACCGCAAATGCTAACACTAATCTCAAAACCAATTGAGAGGCAATATATAAAGCGTGATCGTGGGGAAGCGATCAACAAATATGGAGAGATTTTTTTGCTGAGTATTGTACTTATCCACCTAACTATCTTCGTAGACGATTCTGAATGCGCCGAGAGTTGTTTCTTCACATTTTGAATGATGTTAAAGAGTATGATAAATACTTTGTACAAAAAAAGGATTGTACAAGAGTTTTGTTGCTAATTGAACTAATTATTGAAATGGAGGACGAGGATCCATTTTTCGGAAGTTTTGGTTGATATACAATTGAATTCCTTTTTAATGGAAGGATTGAGAATAGGAAATGGCCAAGAATAGATACTGGTTTGCATTTTATTGAAGAAGACAAACTGTGCACAACGGTAAAAAATTTGAATCAACGGATGCCTATTAGCAACAATAATATTGCTTCTGGATTGTTATTTGAAAAATATTATTATATTCAAGTAGGTCCCACAATGATTAGCTATATTGCTGGCAGTAGTTGACAAGCACTTTAGCATCTGACACTAATGTGTTGCACATGCCAGCCCATTAACATTTCCATTACAGTGCTAAACAATATTTTTGACTAACCAAAAATTAACCTCTGACACTAACTTGTCTGTTAGTGAGTCCGTTGTGGATGCTGTTAGGACCATTATTATCTTGACCCACAATAAGATTGTAAGCACTATAAGTAGTTGTAAATTACCTTTGGGGAGTCCCTTCAATGTGGAGTGTTGACAAACTGAAGTAGTTGAGTTTTAAGAATATTTTATATAACAATGCCTATATACTTAGAAAAATTATTTAAATTAATGTATCTATGAGTTAAAATTATTTTAAATATAACACGTATCTTATTAATTTTGTATCTTCATCATTTATTTTATTTTAAAAATAACTTTCGAGATAAACTTTGATCATCTGTAATAATTTCTTTATTCTCTATGTTTTGATTGTTAGAACATCCACATCAACCTCAACAAATGTAGATTTTGATTAAATATAGTTAATAAATCATAAAATTCTTACTCTATCAACCTTAACAAATTATTTTTAAACTAATTTTCTATTCATAAATTTTATAATATTTTATCATTTATTCTTAAGATTGATCAGACATCCTGCCAAATAACTAATTGCCGTACAATTTTATTTTTTTTAAGAATATGAAAACTTTGGATGTCCTATACTTCTCACATACTTTGGATGTCAATGTCATATACTCAGCGGTAGTTCGGCCAGCCAACCGCTGATGGGAACATATATTCAAATTTGAGACTACTCACCATTTAGCCCAGTGGAATAATCTTCACACTACATTTTTTACTCATGATGAGAATGAGATTCTCTTAAAACCCATCACCAACGCTGAAGTCTGGAGTGCTGTTAAAAGCATTGGGCCTTTTAAAACTCCAGGTAAGGATGGTTTTCCAGCCCTGTTTTATCATAAATATTGGCATATTGTGGGCCCTTCTGTGTGTGATCTTGTTAAAAATTGCTTCCATAACAAGAGGATCCCTAATGAAGTGAATGAAACTCTTATCGTTCTGATCCCCAAAATGGAAAATGCTGAAAACATCAAACAATTCAGACCCATCAGCCTTTGTAATGTATCCTACAAGATCATTACTAAAATCATTGTGGTGCGTATTAGACCATTTCTTGACACACTTATTAGCCCTAATCAAAGCAGTTTTATACCTGGAAGGAAAACTACAGATAATATCATCATCACCCAGGAGATTCTGCACACCCTTAGACACTTGAGAGGGAAAAGAGGGGGTATGGTGTTCAAGATTGACCTGGATAAGGCCTATGACAGGCTATCTTGGGATTTCATTAGGGACACCCTTCGGGAATTCCAACTTAATGAAAATTGGATTGATTTGATTATGAATTGTGTCACTAACAACCAATCTTCCATTTTTTGGCATGGGGAAATTCTTGAAAGTATCCAGAATGAGAGGGGTCTTAGGTAAGGAGACCCCCTCTCCCCTTATCTGTTTGTACTCTGTATGGAGAGACTCTCTAATATGATCCGATCTAAAGTTGATGTAGGGGCTTGGAAGGGCATCCAAGTCTCTAGAACTAGTCCTGCTCTAACTCACTTATTTTTTGCTGATGACCTTATCCTCTTTGCCAAAGCTGATCAGTGCAACTGCAACACCATCATGGAAGTTCTTAATGATTTTTGCAAAATGTCTGGACAAAAACTTAGTCTCCAGAAATCCAAAATGTTTGTCTCCAAAAATGTCTCCTCTAACTACGCAAGATCTTTAAGCTATCAATGTGGCATTCCTCTCACTCAAGACTTAATGGTTCTTAATGATTTTACATACAAGGATTACTAAGAGCTTATTTAATGACATTCTTGAGAAATTGAAAACTAGACTTTCAGGGTGGAAGACCAAACATTTATCCCTTGCAGGTAGAACCACTCTTATACAATCAGTTACATCTACCATCCCCAGTTATAACATGCAAATCATGGAGCTGCCTAGACGATTTTGTGATGAAGTTGATAAAATTAACAGGAACTTCCTTTGGGGGGACACGGATAACCATAAGAAAGTCCATTTGCTTAACTGGGATAAGGTCTGTAGGACTAAGGAGGCAGGGGGCCTCGGGCTTAGAAAAGCCAGGGACAATAATGCTGCCCTCTTGACCAAATTAGGCTGGAAAATCCTTACTGATCATAACAAACTTTGGTGCAGAGTGTTGCAGGATAAATATCTTAGAAGTCATAGCATTTACAACTGGCCTATGGAGAGGAGGGCTTCTCATGTGTGGAAAAGCATCTGCCGATACAGGGACATTCTGAGACAAGGGGTTAAATGGAATGTAGGAAATGGGGAACATATCTCATTATGGCATGACTGGTGGTGTGGCTTACAGCCTTTAGCCCACAACTACTCTGTCACACAGGTGAATAATTCAGATAAGGTGAGCTCACTTCTTGATGAGGAAGGCAAGTGGAACACTGAGAGTATTGCCAATATTGTTACCCCACAGGACCTTCAAGAGATCACCAAGATCCACAGACCCCGATTTGTGACATACACTGATGCGCCTACTTGGATTGGAACCGCTGTGGGCACTTTCTCCACAGCTTCGTCTTACAGGATTATATCTAACCAAGAAGCTGATGGAAGGACCTGGAAATGGTTATGGAAAGCTAAAATCCCTCAAAAGCTCAAATGCTTCCTATGGCTCATCCTCCATGATCGACTGCTAACCAATCAATTAAGATTCAGGAGGAATATGACAACCACAGCAGTGTGCCCCAGATGTGGCCTATATAGTGAAGATTCAAGCCATCTCCTGCGCGAGTGCCCCTGTGTTAAAGCTATTTGGACTGAAATTAAAGGCCTTAGATGGTGGGAGGAAGGTTGTAGCCTACCTCTAGCAGAATGGGTGGCGATTAATTTGAAAAATAAAAATGTGTTTCTTGATGTTAAGTGGTACAGATTCTTCTCTGCCACTCTGTGGCAGATTTGGAAAGTTCGCAATCTCATGGTTTTTGAAAATGTTAGCCAACCCATTCAAGCTAGCCTCAAGAATATTTGGACCTATGCTCATGAGATTGAAGAGGCTTTCTCTTCTCCTCTCCATCCCAATTCAACAACTCCTACATCTATTAATTGGTGTTTTCCTATTGCAGGTACTCTCAAGCTCAACACTGATGGTTGCTCCAAGGGTGACCCTGGACAAGCTGGTTATGGAGGACTCCTACAGGACGAAGCTGGTACATGGGTTTGGGGTTACTACGGATATTTAGGCCACTGTTCTGCTGTGGAAGCTGAGCTATGGGCTATATATCGCGGACTGACCATCTTTTTCCAGAAAAACACATTGAATGTGGCTATTGAGACTAATGCAGCACATGCTATTGATTTAATTCACAGTGATCCGAGCCATAATTCCCCTTTACGAGCTCTCATTGAGGATACCAAGTTCCTACTGAAGCGTTGCAATTGTTCCCTTCGACACACACTGAGGGAAGGCAACAGAGTTGCTGATCGGCTGGCTAACCTTGGAGTAGTGCAGACTGACCATGTGGTCATGCTGGAAGACCCCCCCTGAAGCTGTTAGAGCTCTTATTATTGAGGATATGACTGGAGTTGGTGCCATGAGGGCTTAGCCCTTGTTGCCCTGTTTTTTTCTTTTCTGTTTGTTTGCTTTCATCTGTATCAAAAAAATATGTATATATTAGTGGGTGTCACACACAATGTGTGTGCAATTTAAATAAGTAGGAATAAAAAAAAATAATAATGAAATTAATATTATAATGTATACTTAGCTTAAGTGGTATGAGTCCTCGTACTTAAACCTATGGTCATGGGTTCAAGCCTTGCCCATCTCTTTGTTTAACTTTTTTTTTAAAAATAAAAAATACTACCACATGGCATGAGGAGAGTAAAGTTTCAGGACACCATAAAAGGTGTTCACTTTATAATAGTACTAGTGGGTGGCACACACGATGTGTGTGCAATTTAAATAAGTATGAATAAAAAATAATAATAATGAAATTAATATTATAATGTGTACTTAGCTTAAGTGGTATGAGTCCTCGTACTTAAACCCATGGTCATGGGTTCAAGCCTTGCCTATCTCTTTGTTTAAACTTTTTTTTAAAAATAAAAAATAATGCCACATGGCATGAGGAGAGTAAAGCTTCAGAACACCATAAGAGGTATTCACTTTATAATAGTATAGATAGATAGATATATATATTTAATATGAAACTACATATATATAATAATATAAAATTAATTTTTCGTATATTATTTTAACTACTTTTTAACAATATAAAATAAATATTTTATAAAATTTAATTTTAAAATAGAGAGTCTAATCAAGTGTATACATACAAAAAATATTAGTTATAATAAAAAGTATAAATAAATAAATAAATTTTTAATTATAATTTGATCCAAAATTTTTTGAGACTGATGTAGGTGCCTTTACTGTGAGATTGAGATCCACTTACCTTTCTCTATAATGATGCTACTGACCATATCTTTAGGACATCTGCAACTGTACATCTTTTTTCATCACCAAATTTGGGTAAAATTTGAATAGAAATTTTCATTGATATCAAGTGTTCTAATTGAGGTTTTTAAAATTTCATCTAGCCATCGATTGATCGACGGACAATCGGTCAGTGTAATTATTTTATAAATTTTTACCTTGAGGTGGTCATCAGGGGACATCCAGGGGTAAAAATTCAACGGTTATTAATAGTAATTTGATGAAAAATATATCCATCCTTAATTTGATGAAAACTTTGTAAAATTCTAAATTTAATGATAGATTTAATGAATCATTAAACATTATCTTATACTGTATCATTTATGTGTGGATCACTGTAGTAGTTGGCTATACCACCAAACATTTCAGGCTCAGACTTTAGCCCATCATCACCCACATGCTCCACCTAGTGTGTGAGGCCTTTTTATTTGCCTAGTATATTGAATATAGACCTTGATTGGAAATTGATTATTTTAATAAGTTATTTTAGTGGGTTAAAACTTTTATATTTAAAAAGATAATTAGATTTTTTTATAATTAGATGTGATATTGTAAGAGAACAAATAAAATGATTATAAGTTTGATATGACATTTTATTTTATTAACTATTTTAGTTTATTTTGTCTTTTTTGTGAATTTTAACTTTAAAAAAATAATAATAATAATAAAAAAGCCTAAAATCTACTCCCCAAAACCTAAAGTATTTGGCTGGGAGAACATTATGGTAGAGTCTATTACATCATGATAAATTTATGATATACGTTCTTACAAGTTATGATTTTAAAAATTAATTTATAAACAAAAAAATTCATATAAAAAGTCTTGCAAAATAATTAGATTGTAACATTTTAGAAATTGCAAAGTCATTTTAATAAGCTTTTTTATTTAAAATAAATGTACACACTTGTGTCACTTCATTCTGTATTTTGTACAAGTTTTGTTTGTAAAATCATCACTTTACCATTTTTTATGATAAAAGTTTCGAATGTTTGTGGCATGCGATATATTAATTTGCGATAAAAGTTATATATAATGAATTTATGATAAGCATCTTAAAATAAAAGTTATAATTTTTATGGTGAGCAAACAAATAGAAAAATTTCACTTTGTCCTTTTTATATTTTATTATTTTTTATTTTGACTTTTAAAATTTATTTTGTTTACTTTGACCCTTCACGTTTTAAATTTTCCTCAATTTACTCATAAAGTCAACTTTTGGCCAAATTTAGATTAAAAAAAAATGTCACATTACTAACCACATGGCATAAAATATATCATTATATTTAACTTACACCTCTAACCCAAATTTAAACTCTAATATAATAATAAGGGAGATATTACAATGTGCATCCTTAAAAAGGTGCATGTAGTATGCCAAAATGTCTCCTCATAATAAAACTTTAACATATTAAGGATAAGCATAAAAAAAATTCTTTGAAAAGTCAAACACATATTACTATTATCAAAATATTAAATTTTAAAATAATATAACTTTTAATCTAAATGTCGATTTTTAATAAAATTTGTATTTTTAAAATTCTCTCATCAAGGTCTATCAAATAAGATCTATGTTGACTATGAAATTCTTATTAAAAAAAACTATTACCGTCGAAATTGATATAAATAGTAACAGTAACATGTTATTCTGTCTCACATACATGTTATTCTGTCTCACTAGCAATATTGTCAAAAAAAAAAAAAAAAAAGATATTTTACTTTGTCATTGTTGAATTATGTGTTTTTCTCCTTAGGGGTTTATGAATTAAAATAAATTGTATTTTTATTTTCACCAAATAAGGGTCTAATAGAGACATTTTGGTTAAATTTCTTTAAAAAAAAATTAAGAACTAAAATGAAAAAATAGTAAAACTTTAATGATGTAAAGTGTAATTTATCTAAAAAAAAAATTATATTTTTGTAATAAAAAAAGTTATGTCATTCATGATTTATGTTTATAAATTTTTATAGTACTATTATAAAGGACATATCACGTGATTTGAGTAAATGGTAAAGTGAAATTTGAGTGAATTATACTTTATTTCTTTTATGTTTAGTTATTTTTTCATTTTGGACTTTAAAGGTTTTTTTTTTTTTTTCTTCTTCCACTTTAGGCTTTTATGTTTCAAGTTTTTCTCAATTTACATCAAAAGTTAACTTATGTCTAAAATTATATTAGAAAATAACATATTGACAACCATGCGGCATAAAAAAATATTATTATACATATTTCATACCTTTAATACAAACCTAAATTCTAATATAATAATATATTTTTATATCTTATTGTAGCTAACGTAATTTTTTTTTTAATCTAATTTTAAATAACAATTAACTTTTAAATAAATTTAAAAAAAAAACTTAAAATATAAAGGATGAGCCTCACATCATAAAGTGAGGCTACATACACAAGGAATAGGCCAAAGACCCTAAACAAGATAAGAAAATATATAAATATTGAAAAGTGCATAGAAGTGTATGCCGTAAGGTTAAGAAAAATACAAGCCATCATGAAAAATGTTTTTTTGAAAATCGTCAAGAAAAAAACTTTATCTTTATATTATACGTTATAACTTATTACATATGTAATTTAAAAATAAAATTTTTTTCATAATCATTTTTATGAAATATTTTTCATGGTAACTAGAAATATGATATACATATTGTTTGTTGAAATTTAAATAGATTACTTTTGATTTTTGATTTTTTTATTTTTGAAAAGTTTTATGTCATATAATTTATTTTTTTAACATTTGCTAACAATTTATACGGCAAAAACAACTTCAAAGGCCTTATCATTTTGTTTTTGTTTTTGTTTTTTTTTTATTTTTTGTCAAACGATAAGAAATTAATTATAAATACAATTTTCATAACAAGAAAGAAATAATAAGAATTAATTATAACTAAAAATAACTTTAAAGGTCTTACCATTTTATTTTTTAGTCAAAGGATAAGAAATTAATTATAAATATAAGAATTATTACATCAAACTGTACAATCCAACAACTAATCCAAAGAAATTTTCTAATCCAACCCAACAATTGCCTCAAAGAAAGCCCAACAATCACATATAGGAAGAAATAATGAGTATCAAGCTGTTATCCATAAGAATTGAACTCATAATTTCACGTTACAAAGTAGTGTTAGGTAATTATTAGCCAGAAGCTTGGTTAGCGAAGTAATCATATATTTGTTTTTTTTTTGTTTGGAGGGATATCATAGTGCCTTTCAAATTTTTACGCATTTTTTAATTTGACCTTCAGATTTTGTATAATGTTAATTTGCCCCGCAAACTTTTAAAATTTTAATCAATTTAGTTCATACTGTCACATTCTGTCCATAATCAAATGGAACTTCCTGACATGGTACCAAACTTAATTTGAAATTTCATTTTACCCTCTAAACTATACCTTAAAAATCAATTAACTCTCTAAATATAAAAAAAAAAAATTGAATTTAAATATTTAATACATAATTTTTTATCTCAACAATGAAAAAAATTAAATTTTAAATAATATATATTTTGCAAATAATAAAAAATATAAAAATCTTCATTTGGAATTGTCAGCATGGATATTTCGACAAACATGTCGTATTCGCACTGGGTATTTATCGACATATGTTATTTCTACAAACGTACCGGATATACAAAAAAACGTACTCAATTTTTTTCTTTTTAATTTTTCATGTAGCCAAACATGCCTGGCATATATCCCAAGTTATACCGCACCTTAGTCAAAACAATATTTTCTTCTACTACAGAGATAAAATTCATTTTATTAGACTTCTTTTTTATTTTTAGTTTTATACTTAGTGTAATGCCCCGAAAATATAACAATAATGCATCCCATGACAATTATTAAATAACAACACAATTCTGAACATAGTATCCTTCCATGCATATGTTTCCATTGTACAAAAGATAACACATGCAGTTATACATTCATAAGTTTTAACCCTAAATCTATAGCATGTGTCACAAGTAAACAATATGAAATAAAAGTTAAACAAATAAAGTAATGCCCTATTGGTTACAACTTTCCAAGACGATACTTGGTTATAACAAAAGTGAGTTTGAAACTCAATACAAATAAAACCCTAGGCTTGAACAAAAATAATTACAACAATAACAAAAGAAGCTCTTGGCTCTAAGTCCTCCCAAGCTACGACCTTGGCAGAGGCATATCATCAGCACCTGAAAATGATTTTTCACATAGGGTGAGCCAAAACATAGTAGAGATACTTTATCACAGTGTATATCTTTTCCAAAATCATGCAATGTCGGATTTATAACACAATTCATGAAATCAATTCTTTTACAATAGAAAGTAGTGTAGTGGATACAACATTGGGAATCTCTAAGAACGTGTTTGCAAGTAAGCTATACAAGCACTACCAATTACCATTTTTATCGGTACTAATAGGAAAGCTCAGCACCTAACCACGCGGGTTTCTGAATTTTTACCAAGGACACACTAGCCAACAATAATACCACAACCACACCCCCTACCCAGATTTATCAAGGTATTCACCATTTTTTCACAAAAACAATATACATTTTCAATGTGTTAAGTATGCCCGATGCTCAATGCAAATGGATGAAAAATTAGTTTCAATTCTCCTAATTCTCATGTAATTTCTACAACAATCATAGCTGTCTTTTACCGATAGTCCAAAACAGATATCTCTAAACAGATGGATAATTTTCAATAAAGATAACATTTCCAAAATTTCAAAATGGGAGTGATAATGCATATCTAACTCCACCATCAACATCATCATCATTCCAATCCTATAAAATCCAACATCATTTCCATTTCCTCTTTACAAAATCAATTATTCACATTTTAGGACAAAATCCTCTTTTCTTTATAAATCAATTCCAATGATAAAATCTACCATTTTATCATAACTCAACCACATTTTCAATTCCACAACTATTTTCAAGAATCCATTTGAAAACCCCTCTTTTGATTTCAAAACCAAAACCCTATATTTTTATCCAAAAATCCCCAATATCAACATTTCTTTAAAAAGACAAATAACTAAGTTAAAAACCATACTAAAGTGCGAAGAAATCTTGATCTTGAAGATAAGAATCAAGAAAAACAAGGGTTGAAACTCGACGAAACTAAAAACGAATTTTGTTTCAATCAAATGAAAGCTCTTTGTGTGCTCTACTTTTTTCTCCAAAGGACAAGGGTTGAGAAACCACTAGACCAAGGTGTATTTGAGTTTTAAAGATGTTTTCTAGAGAGAAATGGAGAAAATCTGAGATTTTAGAATGTTTAAAGAAAAAGTGATGAGAAAATGACTAAAAAAGTGACTTTTTGAAACTGATATATGCACAGACCGCTCGAGCGTAGAAATGGTCGCTCGAGTGACCAAACACAACAAGTGAGACCGCTCGAGCGAACAAAGTGACCGCTCAAGCAAAGAATACCACCTCCGAATACTTTTGCAAGCCTGTAAAAATACTGAGAGTTCCAAAACACCGCTCAAGAGCAAGAATGACCGCTTGAGCCAAAATTGCTCGAGCGCAAGAAACATTACTCTAGCGAGGAATGCTATACTTCCAGTAGTTTTGCAGACCTACAAAAGTAATGGATGTTCTCAAAGTTCGCTTGAGCGCAAGAAAGTTTGCTCAAGTGAACAAGCCAAAAATTACGCAGTAACAATTTTGAAAAACTAACTCTCCAATCTGTTTCAAACCTAACCAGGACACTACAATAACCAAACTCAACAAGAATGAGACGAAAAAAAACATGAACAACCATCAAGACAAGGAATCCCGGATCCAAAATAATGAATGGGTCGGGTCTAAACCAGAATCATTATGACCTCCCCCCTCTAAGGAATTTTGTTCCCGAAATTTTAAAATCAACACAATAAGTACTTTATTTAAATCAACATAACAATGATCTAACCATCCTCATAACCATGACGCATTCACCGGTCATTCATTCTCATAACAATAATAAACAAAATTTTCAACATTGAATATACAATTCACTTTTTTCAAAACATATGCAATGTTTTACATTAAATCAACATAACAAGATTTTTATTACAAGTTTCAAACATTAACAAAAAGGTCCGGATATTTCTCACGAACTTCTGCCTCACGCTCTCAAGTCGCCTTCTCAACACGTGGTGTCACCACAACACCTTTACTAATGGAATTGTCTTTCCTCGCAAGACTGTCTTGTGTATCTAGGACTCTAACCGGTCTCTCCTCGTATGAGGCATCCTTATCTACCTTTAACTCGGTCCAGTCCAATACATGTGAAGGATCTGACTCATACTAAAGTATACATATATGAAACACGTCATGAGTCCCGAAAAACTGTGGCAGCAAGGCCAAACAATAAGCCACCTCCCCAATGCACTCTAGGATCTCAAAAGGCCCAATAAATCTAGGAGACAACTTCCTGCTCTTCCCAAACCTCATCAAACCCCGTCTTAATAATATCTTCAAGAAAGACATGATCTCCTACATGAAATGATAACGGTCTCCTCCTACAGTCGGCATAGCTCTTCTAACAACTCTGAGTCGAAACCAACCTCTTACAGATAAGTGCAACCTTCTCCATCGTTTCGCGGACTAACTCAAGACGTAACATAGGTGTGTCACCCACCTCGACCCAAAAAATTGGAGATCTACACGGTCGGTCATATAAGGTCTCAAATGGTGCCATGCCAATACTCACCTAAAAGTTGTTACAAGAAAACTCCACTAAAGGGTAAATGCCTCTCCCACGACCCCTTAAAGTCAAGAATATAACCCCAAAACATATCCTCTAGGATTTGAATGCCATGCTCTAACTGCCTGTTAGTCTAAAGATGAAAGGCGATACTAAATGTCAACCTAGTGCCCAAGGCATTCTATAGACTCTGCCACAACCGAGTTGTGAAGCACAGAGATCTCTATCCAAAATAATGGTCACAGAGACCTCGTGAAGTCAGACTATGTCCCTAACATAAAGGTCGGTAAGGTAATCTACCAAATCACTCATGTACACAGGTACAAAATGTGATAACTTAGTTAACCGATCGACTATCACCCATACGACATCATTACCCTGTTGATTCCTCGAAAGACCCACAACAAAATCCATTGTGATATGTTCTTACTTCCACTCGGCTATAGGCAAAGGTTGTAACAAATTCGCTGGCCTCTAATGTTTAACCTTCATTTGCTGACAAGTAAGACATCTTGATACAAACAAGGCTATATCTCTCTTTATCCCCATCCACCAAAACTGGCGGTTAAGGTCGTGATACATCTTTGTGTCTCTTGGGTGTACCACAAGACTAGAATGGTAGAACTCTCGAAGTACCTCTTCCCTACAAGACTCCAGCACGAAAGATGGTCAGGATATCTAATACTTGAGTCAGAATACATGTTTAAACCCTTCTCTACTTTCCCACTAGATATCTTCTCCCAGCTGGTTTCTACTTCATGATCACCCTGTTGTATTTTTATAACTTGGCTCACAAGTGTAGGTTGTGCAACTATAGTAAACAAAGTTGCAGACTCAACGGGCTCGCCAAGATGCAAGTCAAACTCGCCAATAGTGCCCAACATCTCTCATTCTCGGATGACAATACCAGCTACACTGCTAATGGACTTCCTACTCAAGGCATCGACCACTACATTGGCATTCCCCAAATAATAGTGCAACTCAAAGTCGTAATCTTCCATAAATTCCATCCACCTTCTCTACCTCAAATTCAAATCTTTCTGTGAAAATAAATACTTCAGACTCTTGTAATCAGAAAAGACCTCAAATTTCTCACTATACAAATAATACCTCTAGATCTTCAAAGCAAAAATCACTACTGCTAGTTGTAAGTCATGGATAGGATCGTTTCTCTCATGTGTTTTCAACTGCCGGGAGCTATAAGCTACTACTTTCCCTACTTGCATCAAGACACAACCCAAATCTTTCCGAAACACATCACAATACAAAGAATAACCCAAACCCCTCTCCAGAATAATCAACACTAGAGCAGTGGTAAGTCTAACCTTAAGCTCTTTCAACGACTTCTCATAAGTCTCACTTCACACAAACTTGATTCCTTTCCTCGTCAGTCTAACAGTGAGGCTAATTTAGAGAAATTCTTCACAAAACGTCAGTAATATCCAGCCCACTCCAAGAAACTCCGAATCTCAAAGGCATTCTGTAGTTATTTCCAATCTTACACTGCATCTATCTTAGAAGAGTCTATAGTCACCCTTTCCTCATATACCGCATAGCCTAAGAATTTCACCTCCTTCAACGAGAACTCACACTTTCCAAACTTAGCATACAATTTGTAGGCTCTAAGCAACTCAAGTACTATCCGCAAGTGTTCTTCGTGTTTCTCCTCAAAGGGTAAGTAGATCAAGATGTCATCAATAAAGACAACCACAAAACAGTCTAAGAACTCACAGAAGATTTGGTTTATCAAATCCATAAACAAGGCCAGTGCATTGGTTAGCCCAAAAGGCATCACTAGGAACTCATAATGGCCGTATCACGTACGTAATGCTATCTTCTGGATATCCACCTCGTTCACTCTTAACTGGTGATAACCCGATCTCAAGTCTATCTTAAAAAAGTAACAAGACCCTGTAGACACCCCATTTTTGACTGACCTTAAGACTTAGAAGCCACCAGTTGAGCGCTCGGTAATGTTGCATTTTGTACTCGATCTGAGATTTCAGAGTCTCAACTGAGAGCCTTGCCTCCGGACTTCAAGGCTCTTTTATGCTTTGCCTTGGTTTGCGAACCAGGTCCTGTTTTTTTCTGTTTTCTCTTCCCGAAGGGAGGGAGAGGTCTCGTAGACCATCTCTTAGTGGACGTAGGCTACGTTTCGTGGTTGTAGGCCATTTTTCCCGTTTGAAGCCCAGTTTCCGGTTTTCAGAGCCGTCGGCCGTGTGCCTTGGTTCGGGACCGCTTAACTACTTCCGTTTGCTCCGGTTTTTGGAACACACCTTATTTCCTCCCTTTAGAGGGACACTGTGGCTCGGGAGACCACCTTCATGGTCATACGCCACTTCCGGTGCCTAACAGCCTTTTTCGGGGCCCTAAACCGCGCGTTTTGGCCCCCGAACCTTCGTTTTGCATCCGTTTTGGCCTATTTTTGGTGGGAACCCTATTTTCACTATTAGGGAGGGGGTAGTGTGGTGGCCAGCCACCTTTTCCCCTGAAAAACCAGTTTTCTCATTTTCTCTCCCCAAAAGCCGATTTTTCTGACCGAAAGTTGGTTTTTCCCACTTTTGAGCCACATTTTTTGGCTTTTCATACCACCATTGTGTTGTGCTCATCTGGGAGGCCACCAATATGGGTAGGCCGGCCAGAAATTCATCTTGACCCTTTTGAACCTTGCTTAAAAACTAGCTTTTCTCTCTCCTGATTCACATTTTCTAGTTTTTCACTACACAGTTGTGTTGCACTCATCTGGGAGGCCACCTTTTTGGGGTGGCCGGCCAGAAATTGTTGTTGACCTTTTTGACCCATGGTCGGCTGACCAGGGGGAGTGGCCGGCCGGCCACTTGAACTGGCCGGCCTGCTTCTTGCTTTTGCTCTCTCTGAGTGTAATCCAGTTGTGCCAGCTGGAAGCCATTTGGTGCATCCTCCATATATGGAGGATACTTGGGGTCTCTTGGAGATATTTTGAAGCCTCTCCTCTATAAAGGAGAGGCTTGGCTTCATATCTGTGGGTTGAGCAATTTTTGTGAAGGCATATATCCTCCATCCTCCATAGTCACTATTCCAAGCTCCAAAATCCTAGTTTTCTTGGCCCTTTTGAACTACAACCCCTAGCACCACACCCCCATCATCCATTCCAGCACTTTGGAACTGATTTTCAAGGGTTGAAGGTTCACCAACTTGGTCCAAAAGCTCCAGCTTTGCTACTCTTCAAGGATAAGTGCCTATTTCCCTTAAACTTGCATTTTTTTGCTCCATTGGTTAGTCTTACTTGCAAGCATTTCTAGGCTTCAACCCAAACTGTAAAGTGTCTTATTTTGACCCCCTCTTCAACTTTGTTTAAGGAAACTTTACTGTTTGAAGTCATTTACTTCCTTGTTTGTTCAATCTCTCTTTTAGGATTATTTTTGCATCCTATTTTAGCCTTACTTGTGAGTATTTTCGAGATTTTCTATAAACTAGAAAAAGTCTTGTTTTGACATCCTCTTCAAGTTTGGTTAAGGTCCCATTTATTTTTGGGGTCATCTTCCCCCTATGCATGTTTCATCTCTTCATGATTAAGGCTATGCATTAGAGCACTTGCATTGGCCATGGTTTGGCCTCTTAGCCACTGAAATCCAGTAGATTTTAAGTGGCTTAAATGTATTTTTGAGGGCCAAAATTAGAGGGGGGTGACCCCCTCTCTCCTTGTCATGTTTGGTGGTCTTTTGGGCCTTCCAAAGGGACCCTATTTTTCATGCATTGAAGTCTTGTTTCAGGCCTTATTCTGTGAGTTTTAAGGTCTGCCTTGGCGCTGTCCAAGGCCCTTTTGGCCATATTTTATGTCTACAATGCATGTGTAGAGCAATCCCATCCAAGGCTTTTCAAAGGGGCCCTTCTTTGCATGTTTCCTAGACCCATTTCAGGGCCAATTTGGTGAGTTTTAGGGCTTTCATAGTCCATTTCCAGAGTTGGTTCTTCCATGCTAAGTGTCTATCTTGTATGTGCTTAACAACTCCTTACAAGGCCCTCCAAAGAAGCCCCTCATTTTTGCATGCATTGGCTGCATTTTAGTGATTATTTGGGCATATTTGGGCATATTTTATTCACTGTTTTTGGCTGGTTTGATGAGTTCTCATACGCATTATATACATGCCATGTAAACCATGCTTGCTAGCCAATGTTGCATGCTATGTTAGTCCACCATGTTAACATCTTTTGCCCATGCTTTAAACCAGAAATGTGCATGTTTTGGGACTGCCTTGGCTCTGTCTTTTGACTTCATGATCAAATAATGTTTGCTTTGTATACTTGTGGTTCAATACATGTGCCTAGTTTTGAGTTTCGGGGCTTATTCCATGCATTGGGTGCCATATTTCCATGTTTCAGGACCATTTAGAATCATGTTTCAGTGTTGAAATTTACATGTTTTAATGCCATCTTGCATCCCTTGTCATGCCTTGGTAGAGCGGTATTTTATGCCTTAGGTTCGGTCCTCGGTTTGCGTACATGTATGCACGCATTTCGATTGTCTCATTTTCATCTAATGGCCACTGATGTGAGTGTGGCTAAGGTCCACTCATGTTCGTGTAAGTCCATCGTGCATTGTGTATGCCATTTCAATCCATAGCATTGCGTATGCTACGTTGCATTTTAGAGCATTGTGTATGCCATGTTACATCACGCGCATTGTGTATACCATTTTAGTACAGAGCATTGCGTATGCTAGGTTGCATGTTAGTCGCATTGGGCATGCCATTATATTTGCATGGTGCTTGGAATAGGGTTTAGTCCAAGCACGGAAAACGAGGGGCGTTTCGTACTCCAAGTGACGAAATGTGCCTCGATTCCCGGTCCCCGACGTTATTGATTATCTATGATAGAATTGTTGGCTTCATATGTTCATACCTGAATTCATGTCATATTAAAACGTGCAATTCGGTCTCTCGGCCATCATGCATCGAGATGCGTAATTGGTGGCTCGAGAACCGAGCGCCACACTCCCTAGAGCATGTGCAAGGATGGGGATGAGTGGTCGCGCACACATATGTTAAAAATACATTGCTTTCTCTCTTTCTTGCCTTTGTTGTAGAAAAACCAGAGTCCAGGGGCAGAAAGTGGTCGGCCGACCAGGTTTTCTAGTAGGCCGACCACCTTTTTTGGTTTCACCATGAGGGGTGGTCGGCAGGTATTTCCCAAGTCAAGAGCTGGTCGGCAGCCTTCCCTAGGTGGAGTTTCAACCTCCTGGAGCTTTGTGTAAGTTTCTGAAATTAGCTACCAACAATGGCGAGACAAGGCATCGCGATGGAATTTACCGACAAAGCGCATCGAGCATGCATGCATTCATTGTCATCCAAAACAGAGCCAGGGCAGTCCATTTGCATGCCAGTTTATAGCTTACTTAGCTAATTTGTTAGTTAGTTAGTGGTTGTGTAATAATTAGCTGTAATTCGTTATTCATTTCGGACTGTATTATTTATTCGGACCCCCCGAGCGAGGGCACAAACTGTAATAAATGTGCATGTGTGTGATGTATGTCTTCCAATCCCACGTCGTTCTTCCTTTTATTTACCAGCGTATGATGGTTAGATTAGGGCATGTTTCAATTAGCATACAGTATGATAGCATGTTTGCATTCATTTATCTGTCTTGCATGCACCGGGCTCGACGCATCATACTAACTGCATTTGTATTTCAATTCCAAGTTGAATACATGTTAGCTATGGCATCATCATATGCCATCTTAAAATAGCCGAGCCTATTGTAGTAGCATTTTGCATGTGTTGCATTAGGCATTCCAGCATAGTTAGGATCATGCATGGATCTCTAACATAGTTTTTTGTTTTGGCTTGGAGTACTCGGTAAGTGTTTATGCTTTAGCATCCTTGCATGCGTGTGAGTGACTGCCATGATAGCATGCTTACCATGAGGCTATGTGCTTATATGATATAACTGCCTAAATGCCTGTGGGTGAAGGTTGGGTTATTTGAATTGGAACAATTCCTTAATTGTGAGTTTTAAGCTCACTAGATAGTGGCAAAATCATGTTTTGTAAGCCCATCCGAGGGTGGCAGATCCACGTCTTAGCCTACTTACGGGTAGCACCATCAAACCATTTTCAAAACAAACATGAGATGCTTTGTTCCAATTCAGGCGACCCAGTCTATACTTGTATGATGTGCGCATCACATAGTAAATCTAGGCTAATAACCTGAATAAGAACGCATAGTGTTTTCAAAACCCGATATCATGGTTAGTAGAGGCCGATCTTTGATCGGGCGAGTGGGGGTGCTCACGAAGTGACCTTCCCCAATCGTACCCAAGTTCCCGAGCCGAGACAACTTTGGTGATGACGGACACGTGGCCTTAGGCAACGAGTCAGGATTTCCTAAATTTTCCAAAATAAAAATATTTAGGTGGCGACTCTGTATCTGGCAAAGCAGTCCATGTTTGGCACTTCTTTCAAAAAATCTGTTTTCAAAAATGATTTTCCGGATTTGGACTCTTTGATGATTTCATCGGTCTTGCATTGCACTCTGCGAGATTAGATACAGGACCGTGACATTGAGTCCTGAACTGTAGTGAGCCCAATGAGCAAAACAAAGAGGATTTCCTCCCGAGACGTTCGGGGATGTCTACAGACCCCTTCAACTGGTCAAACAAATCATCTATACGAGGTAGTGGTACTTGTTCTTAACAATTACCCGGTTCAACATTCGGTAATTAATACAAATTCGCAACATGCCATCCTTCTTCTTGGCAAAGAGAGTCGGTGCTCCCCAAGGCGAAGTGCTAGGGCTGATGAATCCCTTATCTAGCAATTATTGGAGTTGAATCTTCAACTCGGTGAGTGCAAATCTATACGGTGCCATTGAAATTAGTGTCGTACCAGGCACTAAATCAATAGAGAATTCAATCTCACAGTGAGGTGGCAAACTAGTGATGTGAGAACCTGCATTTAATTATTCTTATATATATATATATATATATCAGTATATAAGTTAGTTTTAAATTAATCCATAACAAAAACATTGTTAAGAATAATAATTTTGTGGGTTTTCAATATTTATTATTTATAATTTATTTTAATAAGGATTTAACATAATAATTATCCTTACTAAATACCTTAGTTAAAAACCTTAGTTAATTAATTTTAAGAAACCTACACAAATACACACACACACACACACACAAATCAGATTTTCGGTGGCAATGTTAGGTGACACTTGTATGCATGCATGTTATTGTAGGATATAGGCTCTCGTTATATCTCTTGGGATTAGAAAATTTGATGGGACTAAATAGAATGATTAGAAAAGAGAGAGAGAGAGTCGCAGGTAAGGGATCCATATTTATACATACATACAGTTTACATTTCCTTATCGAACTAATTGGAGGGAATTCTGTGAGTAAGCTAAGCCAAGTAAGGAAAAGAAGAAGAGTAGAAGATTAAAGAAGATATAATTTTTCCTACCATTTCATCAACCCATTTCAATCCTATTACGAAGTAAAAAATCCTCTCAACCCTTTCATTCTTTTTAATTGTTAAACTTTCAGATTTGTGTTCATAGCTAAGATTTTAGATAAATTCTTGTTTATAGTTGTATGCAAATTTGTTATTTGTATATTAAATATTTGAATGTTATTTTTATATTAGTAGCCTTAAAATCATGATATAATTGTGGAAGTAGACTTGCATATGTAGTTTATGCCATTAAAGAGATGATTGAATAATTTATTTGGTCTGATTATATGATTCTTAAATATGCCAGAAAGTTATACTAATTTTTAGACAATTTTATATACAAAATTTTGAGATTATTTCTTCTACAAACTTGTTTAAGAATAATGTCTAGTTCATTTAGGAATTTTTGTAACAATTATTCTAGCTTTGTAGGAATTTATACAAAATTTTAATTAAATCAGGAAATATAGACAGATTTTACTGTATGTTTGAAAAATCATTAAAAATCCTATATTAAACCAAATCTGGTAATTTCTAAATAAAAAATAAATTTTGAGAAGTCTAATTTCATAATAAATTTTTATATTATGGAATTTATTTATAAATTTAAGTATGGAATTAATTTAAGAAAATGTAATAAATCTATATCATAAACTTTCTTGGAATTTTACAAAATTATTTATAACTCATTTTTAGGAAATGCTTTCTCAAAAATGACCATAACATGTTTATTGAATATTCTATAGATGTTCACGAATTTTAGAATTGTAGAAATAATTTATTTATAATTTTAATTACAACAAGTATATTCTGAAAATTTCTGAGCAGATTGAGAAGGAACCAAAATTATTATTTTAATTATTTATTTGGACTAAAATTATATATTGTGCTGGCTTAATTAGTTATATCTGTTAAATTAGTAGTTCATGTATGTGTGTGATTGTTGTTCATTTTTAAGTATTTAAAAATTATCATTCATACTGTGGTTTTATTTAACTATTTATTATAATTTTGTACATTGGTTGATTATTGTAGAACATATGTGTAATATTTCTGTTAGAAATTTTAATGAAATAGTATAACACTTATGGTGAGTGAAATTTTTTAATTATTTGTGATTAATACAAAAAATAAAAAAGATGATTAACGGCATGTATAAAATTAATGATTGAGGGTTAATACCAGTAATTCAGGGTGAGCCTTGGTTTTTGATAATTTTTACATAATTGTGTTGTGAAATCCCTAAGATGACACGGGAGTTACCATTTTTCGGTATTCGGCTTTGGAATAAAGATGGATGTACGGATGGCATGCAGGGAGGCTACATACCCTTGGCAGACCGTTCCCTTGGGACAAACCACGAATGCCACGGTTTCGGTAATTAACTCTGGATGTGGGCATCATTGGTAGTTTTTGAATATTTGACCAATGTGAGTTTTCAAATAAAAAATATATGTTTGGGATAACTTTTTAAATTTTTACGAAAAGATGTGTAATAAAATATTGTAGTAAAATTAAAATGACCATTTTACCCTTTTGACTTTTTGACTTTTTAAGTAGTTGGATTCAGCTTGCTTGTTTTTATTTTTCAGAAAACACTTTTCAGAAAATTTTACTTTCTTATTTTTCGTATTTTTTTTACTGAATTTTTTTAATATTTTAAGCAATTTTTTTACTTTTTAGACACACCTAACATACATACACCTAAAAAGTAAAAAAATTGTAAAAAAATTCTTTTAAAAATTCACTAAATACCAAAAATATAAAAAAAATACAAGAATTCAGTACATTTTTTTATATTTTTATGTATTTATTATTTTTTAAAAATATTTTTTCACAAATTTTTTACTTTTTAGATACATCTAACTAAGGTGCATCTAAAAAAGTAAAAAAAATGTTTAAAATTTAAAAAATATTCACTAAAAACAAAAGAATAAGAAAACCAAAAAAACTCAATTTTCAAAAAACTTAATATAGAAAACTCAAACCAAACACACTGAACAATTTTCCCTTATGACTTCCCCCACAAGCTACCCTTGAACAGTATAGACTTTTTAACTTTTTTAGTAACTTTTTAACTTTTTTAATTTACCCCAAATAAGGCCTAATCGTGGCCATAGCTTAGTGGTTGGTAAGAAAATCTTTTTAGTTAGATTTTGAGTGTTACTTAAAATATTAAAATTATTGAAATTATTTTAATGACTGTTATATTATCATACTATTAATTCCATCATTTTTTCTTAATTGTCATGATTA
Organism: Camellia sinensis; assembly: GCF_055761805.1. Classification (NCBI taxonomy): domain Eukaryota; kingdom Viridiplantae; phylum Streptophyta; class Magnoliopsida; order Ericales; family Theaceae; genus Camellia; species Camellia sinensis. Next base: position 171,565,093 of record NC_138962.1, on the reverse strand, counting down.
TTAATCTGATTATTTTCTTTTAAAAAGAATGTTAGGTCGATTATGTTTTCTTACTGTGTTGCAAAACTCATGGCATATATTTTTGTCGCCCTTGGCATTTTATGCCAGATTTTGATGAGGAAGGAATGGAAGCTGAAATTGGAGCTGCTACTAACATAGAACCGTGGCTAACTTGAAATCATGACTTTAGCAACATAAAATTTTACTATCTTATGTATTAGTGATTAAGGATATTATAATGTTGTTTAATGTTGGATATGAACTTTTAAATGTGTGTGTGTGTGTGTGTGTGTGTGTGTGTGTGTGTGTGTGTTGTTGTTGTTGTTGTTAAACTTACATTTGTGTGAGAATTTAAATTTTCCTATTAAGATGTTAAATTTTTAATTTAATAAGTTATTTTGTTTTTTAAATTCTCTTGATGTCCTAAAAATTTTGGGGTGTCACAAGTGAGGACCTCAGGAAAGACATCCGGGTATTCACATACTAACCTTAGCAACTCTACTCAGACCACGCCACTTTTAACACCCAAGAATGTAGCAAGAAGGAGATTATGCTCGCTCCGACCACGCAGATCACACATTGCCAACAAAGCTCTATCAACTCCGTCCCCCAGGAAATAAAAATAATCACCACTCAAGGTGCACGTTGTGACTCTCTGACGGTAATTGTCTATAATGGCCCAATAATATGACAACCAATCCATGCCAAAAATAACATGAAAACTCAACATGTCAATCAACACAAAGGCAAAAAAAAGTCGACGACCGGCAACCTCTATCTCACAACCCCGACATCTTTGGTCTAAGACAACCTCACCACTAACAGGTGACTCTACCCTAAGTGGAGATACTAACTGAGCCACTTCTAACCCCAATGCTGATACGAATGCAGATGAAATGAAAGAAGGGGATGCACCAATATCAATCAACACATTAACAATAGAGTTACACAATAAGAAGTTACCTTTCACTACCGAAGGTGCTGACAACAAATCTGGCGTAGTAACAGCATACACAAGCCCCATAGGTTTTTACTTTACCTACTCACCCCTCGGAGCATAAGTCTGATACATTGATGGAGCCGAAGAGGCTCCCTAATTGGCCCTCGAGGCCTATGCAAATGGTGTAAGCTGATGGCCTTGTGTCTACCTTGAACCAGACGCACTAGATATGCCACTCGACTGAAGGCAAAATCTTCTCACATGCCCTGATTGCCCACACTGATAACAGGTAGGCGACTGCCCTCTCCTCTGATTCTGGCTCTGAGAACGAGCCGCAGACAGTGCAAACTGTTGCCCTCCTTCTCTCTACGAGCAAACTAAGGACTTGTAGCCCAGCTGACCACACTTAAAGCAAGTGATCCCTCTCTGACCACCTCTTCCTGACCCATAACTCGGTATAGGAAAATTAGATCTAGACTGTGCTCCCTAGGACTACTGTAGGGTGGAACCCTTCTGCCTCTTGTTACCCGAGTCTCCCCCTGAACCTCTTGACTCCTCTGTCTAAAGCCCCTTATCCACTCTTCCTCCGACTAAATCACAGTCTCAAGATAAGCCGCCACCTCCACAAGACGTCCATAGTTCCGAATTATAGACCCAACCACTTTTAAAGGAGCTCGGTCCTCAATCTCTTCTCGAACTCAATGTAATAACGTTCCTCTGTCATTACAAGTTTCAATGCATACCTCGACAAACTGGTAAAGGCAGCATCAAACTCGACCACTGATGTGTTAAGCTGCTTGAGATTCATAAATTGATCTCTCAACTTCTCCCTAGTAGTAGGAGGTAAGAACTTGTCCTAGAAGGCGTTGACAAAGGCCTCCCAAGTCACCCCAATGCGCCCACGCTCGTACTTCCACCACTGACCCGCATCTTCCTTCAGTTGGAAGGATGCCAAGGTCACTCTCAACACGTCGTCCTTGATGCCAAGCATCTCGAACATCTTTACCATCTACTCTAGCCATTCATCCGCCTTTAGTGGCTCCTTTGGATCCCCCAAAAGTTCATCCGGATTAGACCGGAAGAACTCTTCTTAAAAAATGACGGCCCTGTCTCAACAACATGGTCCTGGACTTGATTCTTAGCTCTGAGAATGTCCATAAATTCCCGCAAAGCTCTGGCCATTTATCGAGCTAAAGCATCCATGGCCTGCTAACCAACTGATTTGGCCACGTTGGCCCGACCAACCCCTTCCTCCAATGCCAAAATATCATTCGGTAATGGCACTTCTTGTCGTCTAGGCCTACCATGCCTACCACCACTATGTCCACGTCCTAACATCCTAATTAAGGTAACACAAGATATTAGCACATTTATAAGTGTATCGAAACTCACTCACTCATGTCCTAATGCGGTGGACAACAATTAATTCATTCTACATAAGCACGTAGTCATATAAACATATATGAATTACCTTTCTAGATAATGATCGTCCCGCGACGTCACTAGAGTTCCAGTTAGAAATAACAGTGATCAACTGCTCTTCTAATAGGACTTCTAGACACTTGTAGACCCAAGCAATATCTTAGAAATTAAATTTCATACCCACTTGGTCACATAAGCATGTTATCACATAGAATACCAGGTTATTTCTAATTTTAACTAGTGAGATAACCCATTGTGGTAAAAATCACATTCCACGATCGCAAAGTATTCAAACCCGATAGTTCTGATACCAAGTTATAATGTCCTGAAAATATAACAATAATTCATCCAATGACAATTATTAAATAACACCACAATTCTGAACATAGTATCCTTCCATTTACATGTTTCCGTTGTACAAAAGGTAACATATGCAGTTATACATTCATAAGTTTTAACCCTGAATTTATAGCATTTGCCATAAGTAAACAATATGAAATAAAAGTTAAACAAATAAAGTAATGCCCTATTGGCTACAACTTTCCAAGACGATACTTGGTTACAACAAAAGTGAGTTTGAAACTCAATACAAATAAAACTCTAGGCTTGAACAAAAATAATTACAACTATAACAAAAAAAGCTCTTGGCTCTAAGTCCTCCCAAGCTACGGCCTTGGCGGAAGCATATCATCAGCACCTAAAAATGGTTTTCCACATAGGGTGAGCCAAAACTTAGTAGAGATACTCTATCACAGTGTATGAATCTTAACAACGCTATAAGGTGAATGTATATGCAATGCTTATGTCAAAAGATTTTATATCTCTTTCAAAAACCATGCAATGCCGAATTTATAACACAATTCATGAAATCAATTCCTTTACAATAGAAAACAGGATAGTGGATACAGCATTGGGAATCTCTAGGTACGTGTCTGCAAGTAGACTATACAAGCATTACCAATTGTCATTTTTACCGGTAATAACCGAAAGGCTCGGCACTTAACCACACGGGTTTCTAGACTTTCACCAAGGATACACAGGCCAGCAATAATACTACAACCACGCCCCTTACACAGATTCACCAAGGTATTCACCCATTTTTTTTCAAAATAATATACATTTTCAATGTGTTAAGTATGCTCGATGCTCAATGCAAATGGATGATAAATTAGTTTCAATTCTCCTAATTCTCATGCAATTTCTACAACAATCATAGCTATCCTCCACCGATAGCCCAAAACAGATATCTCTAAACAGATAGATAATTTCCAATAAAGATAACCTTTCCAAAATTTCAAGATGGGAGTGATAATGCATATCCAACTCCACCACCACCACCACCACCATCATCATCATCATCATCATCATCATCATCATTCCAATCTCATAAAATCCAACATTATTTCCATTTCCTCTTTACAAAATCAATTATTCATATTTTAGGGCAAAATCCCTTTTTCTTTATAAATCAACTCTAAGGATAAAATCTACCATTTTATCACAACTCAACCATATTCTCAATTCCACAACCATTTTTAAGAATTCATTTAAAAACCCTTCTTTTGATTTCAAAATCAAAACCCTAAATTTTTATCTAAAAATTCTCAATATCAAGATTTCTTTAAAAAAACAAATAGCCGAGTTAAAAACCGTATTAAAGTGCGGAGAAATCCCTACCTCAAAGACAAAAATCAAGAAGAACAAAGGTTGAAACTCGACGAAGCCGAAAATGAATTTTGTTCCGATCAAATTTTGGCGTGCTCTACCTTGTTCTCCAAAGGACAAGGGTTGAAAAACCACTAGATCAAGGTTTATTTGAGGTTTAAAAATGTTTTCTAGAGAGAGAGGGAGGAAATATGAGATTTTAGAATGTTTAGAGAGAGAGAGAGAGAGAGAGAGAGAGAATGACTCAAAAAGTGACTTTTCAGAACTTACATACGCGCAGATCGCTCGAGCGCAGGAATGGTCGCTCGAGCGACCAGACACAACAAGTGAGACCACTTGAGCGAACAAAGTGACCGCTCGAGCGAAGAATACCACCTCCCAGTACTTTGTAGGCCTACAAAAGTACTGAGAGTTCCAAAACACCGCTTAAGTGCAAGAAAAACCACTTGAGCCAAGACCGCTCAAGCGCAAGAAACACTGCTCGAGCGAGGAATGCTATACTTTTAATAGTTTTGCAAACCTGCAAAAGTAATGAAAGTTCTCAAAGTTTACTTGAGCGAGCAAGCCAAAAATTGGGTAGCAACTGTTTTGAAAAACTAACTCCCCAATCTGTTTCAAACGTAACCAAGACACTCCAATAACCCAACTCAACAAGGAATGAGACGAAAGAAGACATGAGCAACCATCAAGACAAAGAATCTCAGATCCAAAACAATGAACGGCTCGGGTGTATATTAGAATTGTTATACTTAGCATGATTTTAAAATTAAAGCCTTGTTTGGCATCTACTATATAATCCATCTTTTTATCTTTTTATCTTTTTTCCATCACATCACCTCTCTACTTTTCTGCACATCTTTTCGTAAAAAGACAAAAAGTGCACTTTTTTAGTACACTCCAAACCAACAAGTTATTTAATATAATGACATTTAATTTTAATTTATCTTATAGCCATTCTTTTGGCCTTAAATGTTAGCTGTATGTTGGATCTTAACAAATTAAACCATTTAATCTATTTTTATATTACTCCAAATTAAAAATAAATATTTTTTTACAAACATATTAAACGGTACCCGTAACTTACTTTTTTAGATTTTACCGTATCGACGTACCTATATCGTACAACTACCAATACTCATACTGGTACATGTGTTTCATAGGTCTCAAATTATCTCGAGTCAATTATGAAGAAACATATTGAGCCGAAAATTTCTTAACTACTTACTTTATGTGTATGCGTTTGCACAATTGTAACTAATTTATTTTCCAAATTAATTTCAAAAGAATTGATTGAGTAATAGTAATTTCAAAATTGAGTGGGAAAAAAAATTTAAAATTTAATTATTGTCTAAAGTATACTCAACAGGATTAATACTCAATTTTTTGTATTTAAAATTTAATTTTTTATAAAAAATTTAGAGATAAGAAATTATTAATTAAATATTAAATATAGATATATTTTTTTAATATTTGGGGGTGGGCTAATTGATTTTCAAAGTATAGTTTAAGAGGTAAGATGGAATTCTAAATAAAGTTTGGTGTTACGGCAACAAGTTCTGTTTTATTATAAAAAGAATGTGATAGTATGAGTTAAATTGATCAAATAACAAAAATTTAAGAAATGAATTGATATTATACAAAATCTAAAAACCAAATTAAAAAATTTGTGAAGATTTAAGGAGTAAAATTATATTTCCACTCGTTTCGGAGTGACTTGATGAGAAAAGGTTTTCTAGACACATTCTTTTTGCATCTTATCATTTGTGGGTCTGTTGAAGCAGAGTAAATAATTAAGGGAAGTGAGAGAGAATTTTAGTGTTAGAGTTTTAATATGAGTTCTAGTGAAGTGTCAAATAAAAAAAGTATAAAAAAAATAAAAATATGTTAAAACAACACATCAGCATATGGGATTCACTATTAGAGCTCTCAAATAACAGTTCCCAAATATTATTGAATAATTAAATACAGAAAAAGGTGTGGAGCTTTTTCTTTTTCTTTTTCTGCATTGTTTTCCCTATTTTTCGGATTGTTAGTTAAAGACACAACAGAACAATATATACTTCTTGAAGCTTCATTTTCATTATTAAATTGTTCTGTGAACACCAAAGGCATTTGGAATTTTCTGAATCTTGCAATACTTGTTCTGTGAAGGGTTGATTTGGATGTGAGTTGGCTGTTAATTATTTTAATTTGAGGTGATGGATTTTTGAGTTTTTTTTTTTTTTATTTTTGTGAGAGAAAAAATGTAATGATTATGAGTTGAATGTGATATTTTGTCTTATTAGACTAAAAAATTTATTTTATTTTTTTTAACTATTTAATCAAAAAAACCTAAGATTTTTTCTTCCCAAACAAGCTCTAATTCACTGTGAGCACATTATTGGGTTGCAAAATTTTTGACTTTTGAACACATTACGGCCTAGTCTGGCAAGTGTTTGTTATAACTTAAAAGTTAAAAAGTTATTAAAAAATTAATAAATTAAAAATTTATACTAAAAAGTCAAAAAAAAAATTTCTTGCTACTTTTTGTATATCTTTTCGTAAAATATTAAAAAGTTATTCTAAACATACTAATTTTTTTATATCTTATTTTAGCCTAAAAAAACTAAAAAGTTACTAAAATAGTCTATTCCCAAACGAGGCCGTTACATCAAGAGTCTATTATTGTCATATGTGCATTTCTCACTTAGGATTCGTTTGGAAAGTGGGTTAACTTTTTGACTTTTTGACTTTTTGATTATTTTAGCCTAGGACTAAAAAGTCTCGTTTGGGAAGGACTTTTTGCTTTTTTGATTTTTTGTGAGATAGAATATAATGATTATGAGTTGAATGTGATGTTTTGTCTCATTGAGCTAAAAAATTTATTTTATTTTTTATTTTTTTATGATTATTTTAGTCAAAAAAATTCCAAATCCTCCCTTCCCAAACGAACCCTTAAAATAGTGCTTGATTTAAGAATTTAAAAAAAGATTTTAACAACAAATGACAGTGTAATATAAATAATATATATATATATATATATATCACTTAATTTTATATATTTTTCAAATTCTTTCTTAAATTCCTGAATAAATGACAGTCCAAATTGGTCTACAGTGCAATATTTTGGTCCTATCATTTCTTATCTCCAACAACCCCCTTCTTTTTTGCTTTTGAAAACCTACCCCTAGCCAATTAAAGTGAACCCTTTTTTCTTTTGTTGTGATTGCTATAATGCAAAGGAATTTTAATTGCATTTCGTAGAATTTTCAAAATATAATTTGAGAATAGGCGTTATATTTTGAGTTTGTAAGTTTTAAAATTATGATTTGAATGTGAAAAATTTGTTTAGTGAATAAGTTTTAAAAAGAATTTTGGATTGAGTGAGAATTTTTTGATGTAACATATGATATTTGATACAAAAACTTACAACTCATAACCAAACACACAACCCAAAATTCTATTCAAAACTCATAAAAAAATTTAAAAATACAGGAATTTTTTTTATTTGAAATATAAAAAATTACAAGTGCCAATTGTAAATATATATATATATATATATATTGCACTGTATTGATCAACTGACCGGACATCCGGAAGGACGACCAATTATCCCAAAATTTTCCGCCTTCAATAGAATTTTTAAAAGTGAATGTGAAATTAATTTTTAAAAACAGTAACCAAACATGACACAAAAATTAAAAAGTAAAAATACATTTTCAAAACTCTTTCAAACAGAGCATTTGCTATTCATAGATACCCAATTAATAAATGAATTTATTTATTTATTTAGTGATTGCTAGAATCCAAAGGAAAATTTTATCAATCTCTCCATCAATTTTTATAGGTATCATTTTAGACCCACAATAATAATTTAAATTATTATTCTCATAAATTTTGTAATGAAAATTATATGTATAAAAAATCAGCCATATTGGTTATTAATGAATAAATGAATGTATTGCATTCTATTTTATAAAATAAAAAGTTTTTTGGTTGTCCATTTATATATATATATATATATATATAAATTGTTCATTTGTTAATAATATTTGATAAAATTGAATTTTTGCACAATTTATTTTTACTGTTAGACCTACAATATGAATAATTCGAATCATTATTGTGAACTCAAGATAAGGCTCACAAAATAAAATATAAAACAAATATAAATAATTTTGATATTTAAGATAACCATTTCACTTTAGGAGTGTTTTGAAAAAATGATTAACAATTATTTTTTGATTTTTTTTAATTTTTTATGAAAAAAAATGAGTTAAAATTTAAAAAGTGACTTTTAACCTCTTTCAAAATTTAAGGTTTATTGAGTATCTCATGTATATAAAACATCATATTAATCGGACATTAATAATTATCTGATCGAATTACATTTATAATAAAAAAAATAAACAATAAATTTTTTTTTTTTTGAGAAATAACATAAAAAATATACAATCCGATCACATAATTATTGACACGCGATAAATATAATTTTGATAGATATGAAATAATTAATAAACCTTACAAAATGAATAATTTAAATTATAAAAATAAGTCCATAAAATCTAAAATTGAACGCACAGTAATAACCTCCTGTCCTTTATCGATCTATTTCTCAACCTATTTGTCAATCTATGTATTTATATCATTACTATCGATCCTCGCTGGCCTCTAATGTCGGCGACTTTTCAATGGACTCTTCCATAAATTTTACGAGATTTTGATGATGCTTCAGTGAGTAGTTGATGAGGGTCAGCGACTGACAATAATATGTGAGAGTAACAATACAAAGGAAAAAATAAAAATCCTTCAAAATGATTTTTTCTTCTTACTAATATATTTTATTACGAAAATGAGTTGGACCTCAGTGGAGGTGTTAGGGGTCTCCTTCCATTGGTCAAAAACTGTTTTTTTTTCTTTTTTTTTCATTGCCAGCCCCCCGTGGAGGTGGGAATACTGGGGTGCCTTCGTACTGGGAGTCCGAATCATGGCTCATTTTATTAATCACATCCTTATAAATAATACAAAACAATCACTGAACTTAATGGATATATACCCATAACAACTTATAACCTATTTTTTCAAATAAATATGAACCATAACTTTTATTTTCTATTCAGATTTTTTAATACATTTTTTTTTTGTCCGTATCCGTAGGATTGTTAGTTAAAGACAGAACAGAACATACGTTTCTTTTTTGATTCCCATTTGAGGAGCTAATCAACCATTCACAGGTGTCACTCCACCAGTCTCCCAAATTCCTATTTAAACCGTCTCTTTCATCACTTCATTTTCTTTATTTATTAAAGTGGACCAATACAAAAGTTGATTTCTACTGTGGCCTAAAGTACTAAACAAAAACAAAAAGAACATCAAATTATTGATATTGAGCATAGCAATATGGTATAGAAACATTTGAAGCATTGAGTTTGCTGAAATGGTGATTATAAGCCCTTTTCATACTACCATGTTGTTTGTTTTCCAACTTCTCTACTCCCTTTTCATCATCTCTTATTCAATGACTAATTCTATGAATCTGTCTTCTTCTCCAATCATCATCACTAAGAAAACTGAAGATAACCCTTTGCCTATCCAAACCCTCTTCAAGCTTCCTTCTCCAATTCCCAATTGGCCACCAGGTACCACTATAATCATCTTCTTTATCTTTGTATGATTTTCTATACATATATTGTGTTGATTTTTATTTTTATTTTTAATTTTGTTTCAAATTTTCAATTATAGGTGAAGGTTTTGCAAGTGGAACCATAGATCTAGGAGGACTAGAACTATGTCAAATAACATCTTTCACTCAAATTTGGGCAACCCATGAAGGCGGACCGGAGGGTCTCGGCGCAACGTTTTTCGAGCCATCTTCAATCCCTGAAGGGTTCTTTACGCTTGGATTCTATGGCCAACCCAACAATTCACCTCTATTTGGATCTGTTGTGGCCGCAAAAGATGTCATAGGTGAAGCCCTAAGGCCTCCAATTAACTACACTCTTGTTTGGAGCAGTGAGTCCTCAAAAATCAACCAAGATGGAAATGCCTATATCTGGCTGCCAATACCACCTGACGGTTATAAAGCGGTCGGTCATGTCATCACGAGTTCGCCTGACAAGCCTTCGCCCGATAAAATCAGGTGTGTTCGCTCAGATTTCACCGATGTCTGCGAAACCGACGCATTCATTTGGGGAGAGGATGCGAATGGGTTGAGTTTTTACGGTTTAAGACCAACAAATAGAGGAATTGGAGCTCTAGGCTTGTCTGCAGGTACTTTTGTAGCTCATAATGGTGTGAATAACACAATGCCCATAACCTGTTTGAAGAATGTCAATGGTAATTTGACTTCAATGCCTAACTTGAGTCAAATTCAAGCATTGGTTCAAGCTTACTCTCCAGTGATTTACTTTCACCCTGATGAGCAATACCTTCCCTCTTCAGTGAGTTGGTTTTTCCAAAATGGGGCATTGCTATACACAAAAGGGGATGAATCCAATCCTGTTGCAATTGAACCCACCGGCTCAAACCTCCCCCAAGGTGGTTCGAATGACGGTGCCTACTGGATCGACCTCCCGGTCGATCAAGCAGCCAAAGAACAGGTCAAGAAAGGGGATTTACAAGATGCAGGGGTTTATTTACATGTCAAACCGGTGCTTGGCACGACATTCACCGACATTGCTATGTGGGTTTTTTGCCCATTCAATGGGCCATCAAAGGCTAAAGTTGGGATAATCAATGTCTCATTAGGTAAGATTGGCGAGCATGTTGGTGATTGGGAACATGTGACACTAAGAATAAGCAATTTCAATGGTGAGCTCAAAAGTGTATACTTTTCACAGCATGGTGCAGGGGTATGGGTTGATGCACCAAATCTTGAGTTCCAAAGTGGGAACAAACTAGTGGCCTATGCAGCATTGCACAGTCATGCTATGAGCCCAAAGGCAGGAGTTGTGTTGCAAGGGAATGGGGGAATAGGTATAAAAATGGAGACAGGCAAGGGTAAAATGGTCTTTGACACTGGGTCAAAGTACTTGGTTGTTGGAGCTGAGTACTTGGGTTCAGAGGTGGTTGAACTGCCATGGTTGAACTATGCCAGGGAATGGGGTCCTAAACTTGACTATAGCATTGATGGTGAACTCAAGAAGGTTGAAAAATTGATACCAGGGTTTCTGAAAGCCAAGTTTGAAAAGATCGTTAGAGGGCTTCCTAGAGAGGTGTTAGGTGAGGAAGGGCCAACTGGTCCCGAGATGAAAAATAATTGGAATGGAGATGAAAATGTTTGATTCCATTTGTGAAAAAGAGACCAGATTCTCTTCAGTTGTATGAACTCGATATATAATCAATCTAATCAGGTGAGCTCGTTACATGACCCATTTTGATAGAATTGCTCATCTTCTATTTCTATGTCAGTAGATTTTTTATTAAAAAATTATGTTGATCTGATAACTACAACCATATAATTTGATCATATTTATTTTGTAATTTCCTTAGGTTGTGTTTAAATTTGGTTTAACATTTATAGAGGGAAAAAAAATTAAAGAAAAAAGATAAGTTAGGTAAAAGCTATTTTGTTAGAGCATCTCTAATGGTGAGATATAACAGCTGCCAAAGCTGTAATATAGCAACTTTGAGGAGAAAGGGTTCTCCAATGGTGAGATATAGCAGCTGTTAAAAATGGCAAATGCCAAACCTATTGCCAAGTATGACAACAACTTTGGCAAATGGCAAATTTGCCAGCTCACCCCAAACCAACTGATTTTCTTTATTTCCTCCCTCCTTTTCTCATCCGTTTGTAGAAAAACTCAAACAAAAACAGAACAATTTTTCATTTGCGAAATTCACAATTTTTTTTACGACAATTTTTTTTAAACAGAAATTCACAAAATTTTTTTACAACAAATTTTTTTTTAAACAGAAATTCACTAAATCAACAACATTCCACTAAATCAACAACATTCAATAAAATCAAAATTATTCTCAGAATAACATCTAAAAATCGATTCTCAGATATCTTCATTAGGATCTGAAAGATTTGATTTTTACTCTAATAGATTGATATTAAAAAAAATAAAAAATAAATATATCATACCTTGATCGGTGACTGAAACCAAGAGTCTTGATCAGTGACTGAAACCTTGAGTTGATCGATGATCGGTGACTGAAACCGAGAGGTCATCGGTGATCTGTGACTGAAAGAGAGATATATATATATAGAGAGAGAGACGGAAAGAGATATAGAGAAAGATGGTTGAATCGATGGAGACTGACAGAGAGAGATGGAAAGAGATATAGATCGGTGACCGAAACCAAGCTTCAGCTTCATCGATGGAGATCGAGAGAGGTACAGAGAGAGACGGAAAGAGATATATCTATATATATAGAGAGAGAGACGGTTTAATCGATCAAGAGATATAGAGAGATCGGTGACTAAAACCAGACGGTGGAGAGAGATCAGTGACTGAAACTAGATCAATGGAGATAGATCGATGATTCAAACCAGACGGGGGAGAGAGATCGGTGAACGAAACTAGATTGGTGAGAGAAAGAAGGTGAGAGTGAGGAAGACAGACTTTACAATGAAGAGATAGAAAGACAGATAGAGATGCATGAGAGATAGATAGGAAGACAAACTTTGCAATGGTATGTGTGAGAGAGAGGAAGAGGACTCTAGATTTTGATATCAACCGTTGGATATAAAGATCCAACGGTGAGAGTAGTATCTTGGAATGTGTGACATGAGCCCAACGGCTTTATGTAAATATGGAAGTAAAAAAAGGGCTAGTTTTCCAAACAATTCAAGACACCAACGACTATAAATTAAACGGCTAGAAAAAAAAAAAAAAAAAAATCATTTTTTTGTAGTGTATAAATACGGTTACCTTATTTTACCAATTTCAATTCATAACAAAATATTTTGTGTCAATTATATTTTTATTTTTTGTTTTTTATACAATCAGTATGGAAGGTTCATTAAAAATAAAAAGAGGAAAATCATTCACTACTTAAGAAAATGTGGCTATTTGTAGAGCTTGGTGTCACATTATTGAAGATCCAATTGTTGGAAATTCGCAATCGCATGTTTATTTTTGGGAAGGAATTTTTGAAAATTTTTGCTCGCTGCAGAATGATCACTCAAGAACACAAGTGTCTATCTCATCTCGAAGGGGTGTAATCATGAAATGTTGCAACAAATTTCGTGGGTGTCTAGCGCAAGTCGAAAATCTACATCCAAGTGGGGCATCACAAGTTGATATAGTAAGATTTCATTTTTATTTATTATGTTAGTTTTTTCATTTTGTCTTCTATAAAAATTAACTAATTAATTAATTTAATATTATATTGATATAGATGTTTCAAGCAAAACTGTTATACCATCAAGATAAAAACAAACATTTTGCTTTTGAACATTGTTGGCCAATCTTGCAAAGTAATATTAGGTGACAAGATGTAACATCTACGAACACAGTGAAGTCAATGATACATACACCGTTTTCTCCTAATTCAGCCCACGATTCCCCTATAGATAACTGCATTTCTCTTGAAGATAACACCAGTCTAAGTGTTGGTAACAATCCAACTGTTGGTGAGGGCAGTGTCTCTGCAAAAGCTAAAAGGCCTATGGGTAGGAAAGCTGCAAAACAATTATTTTGGAAAAATCAAGTCGTTCAAGCTGAAGTTCAAAAAATGAGCACACAATTGGACACATTTAACCAATACCTTGCTGAGAAGGAAAAGAAAAAAGATGAAAGAGAAGAAAAAAGGATTCAAGCATTGCAGGAGATGAAAGAACTTGAGATGAAAAAACATGACTTTGAGATCAGAAGACAAGAACATGAGATGAAAAAGAAAGAATATATGATAATGATTACGGACATTTCTTATTTGAACCCTCAGACGAAAACGTATTACACAATGCGAAAAAATGATATTTTCGCCTAGTGGTCCTCAAATGTTAGCAGCCCAAATTACTATTTCCTCGTGCCTCCTGATGAATAATTACGAGATAATGTAATGAAATTTTCGTCAAGTGATCCTCATATTTTTATTTTGTAATGAAATTTCATATTTGTTTTTGTATTTTTGAGTATTTTTTACAAAAGAATGTAATATTATTTTTGCAATGTATAATGTAGCAAAATAGTTTAGTATAATTTAATTTTTTCAATAAAGTATAATGAGAAAATAAATATATTTTTTCAAATGAAGGCAATAAAAAGATAAAATTTATTTATTTATTTATTTTTCCAATTTTTCAATTTTTTTTCATTTTTTATATTTGTCTAGTCGAGAATAATATAAATATATAATTTTTTTTACAAACAGTTAAAAAAGTCACAAAAAAAAATCACAAAAAAACCTTTATCCAAACAACACCTACAAATTTAGAGGCAAAGTTGGTTAGAATTTGTCAAAATAGCAAATGACCATTGGAGCACCATTGCTATAATTTGACAAAATAATACTATTCATTGCCAAATTATAACAATAACAATGACAATATAGCAACAACCATTGAAAATGCTCTTACTCTTTTAGTTCATTTGCACATTGTTTTTTCAGAACTAATGGATGAGAAAATAATTGGCACCTCTTGTTTTAACAATTGGCACCTCTTATTTTTTATATTTTAAATTAAAAAAAAATTTGAAACTTTTTTAAAAAATTTATGAGTTTTGAATAAATTTTGAGTTGTGTGTTCGGTTATGAATTGTAAGTTTTCATATCAAATATCATATATTACATCAAAAATTCCCCCATTAAATTCAAAACTCATTTACAAAACAAAATTTTCATACTCAAATTATAATTCTAAAACTTGTAAACTCAAAATACAACTCTATTCTTAAATCATATTTATAAAACTCTATCAAACGTTACCTAAATTTTTATTTATTTATTTATTTTTATAGAGATGATGAGAAAATAATTGAGAGATGTAAAAACAAAAACAAAGAAAAATGGAAGAGGAAGTGAAGAATGAAAAAAGAAATGAAAGCGAAAAAAAAATAAAAATAAATAAATAAAGTTAAACTCACCTAGCAAACAAAAAGGAAAAAAAGAAAAAATGGGAATACGGCAAAGCAATGCAAGCTTTCACTTATTTACTTTTTAACTTTTTTTTTTTTTTTTTTTGCTTGCGATGTTGTGTTTAAATCATTAATTTAAGAAGAGATTTAAAAAAAATAAAAAAAAAGGTAAAATGTAAATAAAATTTAATTACATTTTATCTATTTTTTTATTTATAAATTTCTATCTAAATTTATGATATAAACACAACCTAAATTGTACCTTTTGAGTCAATCATATATGATTATTATCCCAATTAAAACCTGATTGAATAAATAATGATGTGGAAGGAATCTTGAGATTTATTTGGATGGGGGAATTTTAAATTAAGAGACTTGAGGCTATTGAATAGCAATCCTGCTGCATACCCCCAGTGGGGGTCGCACCCCCAGTGAGGTGTCGCGCCCCCACTGGCCGAAATTCAAAAAAAAAAAAAAAAAAAAAAAAAAAAAAAACAGTTTTTTTTTGGTCCAATTATGGACTGCCACCTCACTGGGGGTCGACCCCCAGTGGGTGTATGAGCCATTTTCCATTGAATAGAGGTACATTTTATGTATTTTGTTAAGATATTTGTACAAATAAAACATTTTACAAAAGAATATCAAATAACTATTTTACGAAATTATTGAAAATTCATTATTATAAAGCTCTGAAATGCATTTTTTGATATTTAAATTTAAAATATTATATTGACTTAAAATTTATTTGAAAAATTGAAAGGGAGAATCATTTTGAAAGGATAAATAACTGTACGATTGTATAATAAAAAAATTATAAAATTATGAAAAATATAATATTTTAATTATTTAAATGTATAAAATAAACTTTACATTTATATATATATATATATACCGACTGTGAGCTTTGTGGGGTTTGTCTAAAACTTGTTCACCCTTCATTTGGGTAACTTAATTGAATTGAAAAAACACAAAAAAATAAAAGGGTAAATTACAAATATATTTTTTGAAATTTATTTAAAATACGAATTATTCTTATGATTTAAAAAATTATAAATATTTTTTTATTAGAATTTTTTATTTAACAAAATTAATTGAAAAAATAAAATTTCTAACTGTTCACCTATACAATAATAAAATTATCTGAATTATTAATTGAAATAAAATTTTAACATTATTAAAAATCGTTAATTAACTTAATGATTTATTAATAAAATGACCTATTTGTTATGAAATTAAAAACTTTAGGGAGCATAATGCAATTTCTAAAACCACAAAGGATAATTTGTAATTTAAGGCAAAGTTTGGAATGTGCCCAAAAAGCCAAAAAGTTAAAAAGTTACTTAAAAAGTTAAAAAGTTATCATTATTCACCAAAAGTCAAAAAGTACAGCTGCACAACTCTCAATCCTAATTTTTCCCTACACACCAACTTATACAATTTTTTAATACACATTTTTCCGTAAAAATTTAAAAAGTTAACCCAAACAACCATATTTTTTTTCTCAACGTTTTAGTCCAAAAAGTTAAAAAATGCACTTATTTAGGACATTCCAAACAACCCCTAAGTAAACTTCAGGGGGTGTGTTTATAATTTACCCAAAATAAAATAGGTTAAATAAATTGGCACACTTACATTAGCCTCTAATGACGTTACATTTAGGTTGTAATGTTAACCCACATCTGTAATGTTATCATGTTTTATGCGTGTTACGTTCGGTTGTATTTTTTCTTTAAATTTGTGTTGTGACGTTGTATTCAGTGTTTACGTACGTGTCATGTTACGTTTCGCAAACTTACTAGGTTTTTGATTTTTTAAATAGAATGTGAAAATATTGTTTGTTCGTGTATTTTGAAATTCAAATTCACATTCATATAGATATGATTAATTGTAACATTCAATTTTCTATATGTGGTTTTGTCATTATAGGGTACTAGCATATCACCCGTGCTATGCACGGATTGGGTTTACAATTATTTATATATGTAAATTGTGATTTTTAAATGTTTTTATTTTTATTTTTTAAATGTCTTATTTTTTCCCTTTTTTATATTATATTAAAATTTAATATTTTGATAATAATCATACGTATTGGACTTTTTAAGAAATTAAATGTCTTTTTTTATTATTATATTATATTAAAGTTTAATATTTTGATAATAATCATATGTGTTAGACTTTTCAAGAATTTTTTTTTTTTTTATGTTTGTTCTTAATGCATTAAAGTGTTATTATGAGGGATAATAATCATATGTGTTAGGACTTTTTAAGGAATTCATATGTGTTGGATTTCAAAGAATTTTTTTTATACTTATTCTTAATGCATTAACGTGTTATTATGAGGGTAAGATTTTGGAGTTGGGAGAAGTTAATAAATGCTAAGATTTTTTTAAATCAAAAAATCAAGAAATTTAGATTGAGAGATTGGAGCTCTCACAAGCCTTGGGGTTAAAAATCCCCTTTTGCTTAATATATAGTATAGATATTAATTGTAATAGTATATTAATACCATTTATTCACAACTCATAGAACCTTGTGAAATACATTCATATCTAAATAGGACTTGAAACTCTATAACAAATTACATAAAACTTCACATTAAATAAGTTCTCTTAATAAGACTTATAAATAATTTTTCCTAAAATTAAAGAAAAAAGATAAGATAAGTAAAAGCTATTTTGTTACTCTTTTAGTTAATTTGCACATTGTTTTTTTCAGAACTAATGGATGAGAAAATAATTGGCACCTCTTGTTTTAACAATTGGTACCTCTTCTTTTTTATATTTTTAATAAAAAAAATTTAAAATTTGGTTATAAATTGTAAGTTTTTATATCAAATATCATATGACACATCAAAAATTTTCTCACTCAATTCAAAACTCATTCACCAAACAAAATTTTCACACTCAAATCATAATTCTAAAACTCACAAACTCAAAATACAACTCTATTCTCAAATTATATTTAGAAAACTCTACCAAACATTACCTAATTTTTTTTTTTTTTTAATAGAGAGGATGAGAATAATTAAGAGATGTAAAAACAAAAACAAAGAAAAATGGGAGAGGAAGTGAAGAAGAAAAAAAGAAATGAAAGCGTGAACGGAAAATAACTTTCTCGTGTAGATTTTAAAGGGAGAAAAAAATAAAAAAAATATAAATAAATAAAGTTAACTCACCTAGCCAAAAGAAAAAAAGAAAAAGAAAAGTATTGCAAAGGAATGCAAGCTTTCACTTATTTTCTTTTTAACTTTTTCTTTTTTGGGCTGCGATGTTTTGTATAATTCATTAATTTAAGCAGAGATTTAAAAAAAAATAAAAAAAATAAAAAAGTGAAATATAAATAAAATTTAATTACATTTCATCTATTTTTTTATTTATAAATTTCTATCTAGATTTATGATATAAATGTAAACATAAATTTCAGAACATAAACCTTACACTTTGGATCATTTACCATGTGTATTATCAAGAAATCAAGACAAAATGGCATACCTGAATCCATTGATGAATGGTTATACGGAAGCGTCTGGTTGTCAATAAAACCTTAATATTGACTTTGTTAGAGCCTTCTAATCCTTTCCCTTTGGTGCCTTATGTTTCTCCTTGAGAGGATTTAGAAAAACAAAACAGTATTCTTATTTTTTCACCTTGGGAAGGAATAGGGACCATAACCTTTTAAAGGTTGTAATTGGTTTTCATAACTGAAAGGTAATGAAAACCAATAAATTAACAATTATTGGTTTTAAAACTGAAAGGTAATGAAAACCAACTTTAACCAATATGTTTTAATTTCTATTTCTGCCCCTCATAGAAATAGAAATTATACAACTAGTATCTACACATTAGGTCCATAACACATATACCCTTAAGCCTATTAACTAAATTGAATCACTGGAATTGTAGACTTCTTATAAATGATAACACCACATTTAATTATGTGGTCCCATTGAGACATTATCTAACAATTTCCCACTGGACCACATATGTATCCTGAAAAATGTGCTTAACTTTAGTGAGCTCAGAAATTTGTTATCATAACTTGAGGGTATCCAAACAATCTTGTCCATTAACTATATTAATATAGGATCAAAGCGGTTTTCGTTACATCAATCGTAACTCGACCCACCAATGGTCACGTATACTAATACAGCTAAATGACATAGATCAATCATGGATGCGTAGCATGGAAATTACATGTGATGTGATCCATACATGCCTATTTCCAACTGGTCCTACTTAATTTTATTGAGATCAATACTTCACAATACGTAACAGAGCGTAATAAACTGAATATTTCATTTCTGCAGAAATTAATCTAATTACATAGATAAAACTCAAGGCTGACATAAAGCAGTAATATAAATACAAACTCCCACTAAACCAGACTGTTCTCAAATAGAACAACACCCATCTGAGCAGTGTGCTCATGAAAGACCTTAGGTGGTAGTCCCTTCGTAAGTGGATCCGCTATCATAGAGTTTGTCCCAATGTGCTCTATGGAAATCTGTCCACTCTGCACTACCTCTCCACTTTACCATTTGAATCCCTTTTGGTTTTAAATATCCATTTACAACCTACGGGCTTCGCACCAACTGGTAATGAGACAAGTTCCCAAACTTTATTGTCTTGCATAGACTTATATTCTTCATCCATGGCTTCTATCCACTTATGAGAGTTGGAACTTTCCATGGCTTGACAAAAGTTGATTGGATCATCTTTCGACATTCCATTTTCTACCTCATGTTCCTGGAGATATACAATATAATCATCTGAAAATGCAAATCTCCTTTCTCTGGTGGATCGCCTTAATAGCACAGAGTCTTGAGGTTGAGATTGTAGAGTTTGTTCCTCAGGAACAATTACCTCATCTTGAATGGGGGTTTGAACTATATTATCTTGAACAACATTGTCTGGTTGAGGATCCAAAATTACTTCTCGAGCAATGACAGGTATAGAAACCTGTGATTGGTCAAAAGTAGTAGTAGGAAGTGGGATTACTCCTGCTTCCTCATCAAAGACAATGTCTCTAACTGGATTTCTCCCCCCAAACTCAACATCCTCAAAAAATGTTGCAATTCCCATTAAGTTACCAAACAGATAATCTCTAAATAAATTAATTTAATGACAACATTTCAAGATACCTAGCACAACATTAATACCAAGCCTTTGGGTAATGATATTAACTGTAAGTGGTATTCTTGTTGTAATGATCAAACATTGACAATAAGTTATGTCAAATAACAAATCTATCTTTTGATGGATTTATTATTCACATTAGGTTTCCTTGACAATTGGCACATGTTTATCACCACAAAATGTGTGTGTAATTCTGCCAAGTCTTAATCATGTCTTTGGACCGATAAATACCCGCATGAGATACACAGACATGAACTTCAAAACATTCCATATAAAACAATCTAGACAAGAGAGATCACTTTTGTGACATCTTGTTTGAATTGACTTATATTGAGAATGTTAGAAAATTAAATTTCTGTAGACGTTGTATGAAATTACATTAAATTTAAAGATTTCTAAATTTGTGACCCCGTATATGTTATATAATCTGCAGCAATTCCAATTATATATATACATATATAAATAGAATTGACGGGTCCAAAAAAAAACAAAACTGTCCACCGAATCATTTTACAATTCCAGAAAACAGATTGCCATTTTCACAGAACAAAACAGGAAAAAACAGAATTTACATCCATAAGAAAATTCAGAATCTGATTCCAGGAAACTAAATAAAATGAATAAAGCATATCAATTCTGATAAGACACATGATATGCATGCTCTGATACCACTTGTAAACATAAATTTCAAAACATAAACCTTACACTTTGGATCATTTACCATGTGCATTATCAAGAAATCAAGACAAAATGACATACCTGAATCCATTGATGAATGGTTAAACGGAAGCGTCTGGTTGTCAATAAAACCTTAATATTGACTTTGTTAGAGCCTTCTAATCCTTTCCCTTTGGTGCCTTATGTTTCTCATTGAGAGGATTTAGAAAAACAAAACAGTATTCTTATTTTTTCACCTTGGGAAGGAATATGGACCATAACCTTTTAAAGGTTGTAATTGGTTTTCATAACTGAAAGGTAATGAAAACCAATAAATTAACCATTATTGGTTTTAAAACTGAAAGGTAATGAAAACCAACTTTAACCAATATGTTTTAATTTCTATTTCTGCCCCTCATAGAAATAGAAATTATACAACTAGTATCTACACATTAGGTCCATAACACATATACCCTTAAGCCTATTAATTAAATTGAATCACTGGAATTGTAGGCTTCTTATAAATGATAACACCACATTTAATTATGTGGTCCCATTGAGACATTATTTAACAATAAACACAACCTAAATTGTAGCTTTTGAGTCAATCATATATGATTATTATCCCAATTAAAACCTGATTGAATAAATAATGATGTGGAAGGAATCTTGGGATTTATTTGGATGAGGGAATTTTAAATGAAGAGATTTGATACTAAATTTTATAAAATTAAAAGAAGATTATTACTCTATGTGAAGGATTGAATAGTGGTACATTTTATGTATTTTGTTAAGATATTTGTACAAATAAAACATTTTACAAAAGAATATCAAATAAGTATTTTTACGAAATTATTGAAAATCCATTATTATAAAGCTCTGAAATGTATTTTTTAATATTTAAATTTAAAATATTATATTGACTTAAAATTTATTTTAAAAATTGAACGGGTTGAGTTGAATGACTAAAGGAGAAATAATTGTACAATTGCATAATAAAAAAATTATAAAATAAACTTTACATTTATAAAAAAAAAAAATTCTATCACCACCAGTTTTTTTTTTTATTTTTTTTTATTTTTAAAACTCGGCTAACTAACGTAGTTGACCATATGTTGGCAAGCTAGTAATAATTTGTTCATTGGAAAGTCCTACATGCAATCATGCTGTTGATAATGATGAGTAATTGTCATAGCAGGATTAGGGTTCCAGCACCGACCGTGAGCTTTATGGGGTTTATCTAAAACTTTTTCACCCTCCATTTGGCTAACTTAATTGAATTTAACCCTAGGTGAGTGACATTGTGGTTAAGTTATGGGGTTTAATTTCTCATGTCACAAGTTTAATTATTTTTTTTAGGCCAATTTTTTGAACGAAGCGCAGTTGGTTAGGAAGTTGAATTTTAAATTATCTAATCAGCATTTTGTGTAGGTTCAATGTTCACCCGTTGTACGAGTCCTGACTTAAGCGAATCTTGTCTTGGGAGGTTAGGGCAAGTTCTTTATAGTCTCCTCGCTCAGAACGGCTAACAGGATATCCTAATGACCTCTGCAAGGGGCGCTGCCTTGGACCTGCAGGTAGGAATGGCAACAGGCGGGGTCGGGGCTAAGGTCAAGGATCACACTCTCCATCCCCAATCCCCGAAGAAACAAATTTTTCTGTCCCGGCCCCCGATCCCCGACGGGGAACCCATCACCGCCCCCGCCCCTGCCCCCTAACGGGGATCAGGTTTCCCCAACCCTTTTTTTTTTTTTTTTGAAAACTGTTTTGAAACTAGAGGATCAAAAAAAAAAAAGATCAACATAGAGAAATAAAGAGATCAACACCAACAGATCATCATCATCATATATCATCATCAACAACAAATAAAAAAAAAAAAACAGAACAACAGATCAAAAAAAACAGAACAACAGATCATCATCATCATATATCATCATCATCAACAGATTAAAAAAAAAATAGATCAACAACAGATTATCATCATCATAGATCTCATAGATTCGAGCTTCAATCCATAATATATATATATATATATATACACATATGTGTGTGTGTGTGCGCGCGCGCGCGTGTGCGTGTATAACACAGAGAATAATAAAGATCGGTGCTATGAAGAGGAAATCGGCAAAGGAATAGGCGGAGGGCGGCAGAAGAGATCGACAAAGGAGTCGGTAGAGGAGATCGGCGCTGTGAAAAGGGCGGCCCTTTTCTCTCGGCGGAGGATTGGCTCTTTCTTTCTTCTCTCTCTCCCTCTCTCTTCATTTTTCTCACGCCAACTGCAACAAGTGTGTGTGTGTCAACCAAATAAAGACACGTATATATATATACACACACAAGGGTAAAGTAGTAATTTTATTTCGGGGAGAAACGGGGTAGGGATAGGGGTAGTGGTAGGGGTTGGGGCCGGGGCTGGGAAATGTATCACCGTCCCTGGCCAGAAAGTCATCGGGGAATCATTTTCGAATACCATCCTCGGCCCGTCGGGGGTATTTTTCAAGGAAAAACCACTCTAATCGAGATCGGAGAGGCGGGTCCTTGCCGAGCTGGGTTGAAATTGCCATCCCTACCTATGGGAGAGTAGGGAGGATTTTTCTATAACAAAAAAAAAAAAAACTTAATTGAATTAAAAAAAAACACAAAAAAATAAAAGGGTATATTATAAATACATTTTCTAAAATTTGTTTAAAATACGAATTATCCTTTATAGATTAGAAAATTATAAATACCTCCCTGTCAGAATTTTTTATTTAACAGAATTAATTGAAAAAGTAAAATTTCTAACTATTCACTTATACAATAATAAAATTATTTGAATTATTAAGTGAAATAAAATTTTAACATTATTAAAAACTATTAATTAATTTGATGATTTATTAATAAAATGACCTATTTGTTATAATTAAAAATCTTAGGGGGCATAATATAATTTCTAAAATCACAAGAGGTAATTTATAATTTAAGTAAACCTTAGGAGTGTGTTTGTAATTTACTCAAAATAAAATAAGTTAAGTAAATTAATAAGACAAAATGCCACATTCAAATTATAATCATTTTACTTTTTCTCTCAAAAAAATAAAAAAAATCAAACCAAACTATCCTAAGTTAAAAAAGTCCTCAATAATTTGAATTGCGTCAAACTTCTCACAAATCTATTATTAGACTAGAGTGTATTATTGGACTCATAGAAATTTATTTCTTATCCCGTTTTGATAATTTAAATTATTTAATGTGTAAAATTCATCAATTACTATATTCTTGTAAAAAATCACATTGATCGAATATCGATAACTACTTGATTGGTTTAGATTTCTATCAATGATAAATATAATTTTTAAAATAAATTATTGACAAAAAATTTGATCCGATCAAGTAATTATCAATATTCAATTAACGTGATTTTTTGTAAAAATAAAGTATTCGACAAGCTTTACACATCTAATAATTCGGATTATCGAAACAGGAACCCGTAGTGGATTCCACGAGCCCAACAACACCGTCCAGACAAGCTGCCCCCATTTGAATTATTTATAGAAAAATGTTTTGTAACTCGAATTTATGCGGCTCGAATATATCAAAATGACATTATTTTATCTTCAAAATGATATTATTTTAAGACATTCGAGTCATAAAAATTCTAATTACCAAGCATTATTGTTATTTATATTGTGTGATCCCTTGAGTAGATTCCTCTTACCCAAAAATAAATAAATAAATTGATTGAATATTTATAGTTTCGTAGCAAAAATAAATGATTAATATGATTTTGATAATTTTTTTAAAATAATTAAAACTTAATCATGGTACTATAGATATCCAATTAATATAATTTTTTTTACATGAATGATTTACTTGCTAATTTTATAATATAATCAATTTGAATTATTGAAAATGACTAATTCAAGTTCCAGAGAAAATTAAGCCCCCAGGTGTAGGCCTGTTTTTGTTTTGTTTTGTTTTTTTTTTTTTGGTGAGTAAGTGTAGGCCCGTTAAAAATCGGGTTTTTTTTTAAATTTTTTTATTTACTTGATTTATATTATAATAAAGTTTAATATTTATAATCATAATAACAAAAATTTAAATATAATTATTAATTAAAAAATCTTAGAACCAAATAACACTTATAATTAATTAAAAAAATCTTAGAACCAAATAACACTTATAATTAATACAATTATAATAACGGAAGTGCAATTCAACTAACATTTCTTTGTTCAAACAAAAAGAAATTCAACTAACATTTAGGCCTGGTTTGAAAATAAATTATTTTAATAATTTTTTAATTTTTTACGAGAAGATGTGCATAAAAATAGAGAGAGTGATGTGATAAGTTATAGTGAATTTTTAACTTTTTTGTTAAAATAGTTACTCCCCAAACGAGGCTTTAGACCTCTTTTAGTACTTGCTTAAAAGTTATTTTTTGACTTTTAATTGATTTTTGAATTGCAATACATCTCTATTTTTTATACGTGTTTTTTTTCAAAAAGAGCTAAAAAAAATCAAAAAATTAACTTTTAACCTACTTTCTAAAATAACCATTAAATAATTTTCTTCTTCTTATTATTATTAGGGATTATTACACTTACTTTTAAACTATCATTAAATTGTTTACTTAAATCCTAAATTATCGATTGAATTTACTAAATTTCTAAAACATATAAATTAAAATCTATTCCTTAAACTATCGATTGAATCTATTAAGCCTTTGTTGGCTAAATTAGCTCTGTTTAAAATAAATTTGTTATATTTTTTCTTTGGATGTGATGATTGTGAGAGAAAAAGTAATATGACTATGATTTAGATGTGACATTTTATCTTATTTTAACTTTTTAGCATATTTTGTCTTTTTGTGCACTAAATTAGCCAAACTCTCTTCCCAAACAAAAAATTAGTTCTTAAAATATTTAATTTAAGCATATTTAGCCTCTAAAATTATTATAAAAATAAAATATAAATACATAAGTATTATAAATTAGTAAAAGATCTTATCCAGTAAAAATTTTATTTCCAAAAAATCTTAAATTTTATTTTGTCTTTGAAAAGTGGGCTTCAATTCTTTTGGTGAATTTTCTTTATAAGGACTTAGGATAATTGTCTAAAATATTTTCTTACTTATCTTTTGCAATGGCTACTCATTTACTTTTATCTAATATTATATGTCGAATTTCATCCATAATTTCTAATTGATTGTCTTTGAATTTTTAGCTAAGGCTTCTTTTAGAAAGTGGATTGGCTTTTTAGTTATTTTAGCGTGGGCTAAAAGCCTCATTTGGGTTAGCATTTTTGGTTTTATTGACTTTTGTGAGAGAAAAAAATAAAATGATTATAATTTAAATGTGATATTTTGTCTTTAACTTTTTAGCTTATTTTGTCCTTTTGTGACTATTTTAGCCTTTTAGCCCCCTAAAACCAACATGCCAAATGAAAGCTAAGTTCTTTTTATAACTTAATTAATGTATTATTTTGTTCTATTATTATTTGTAGCGAAGTATTATTATTTAAATTATCTAATTATATTTCTTCAGTATATCTAATACTCTTATAATTTTATTGGTAAGACTAAAAAACCAGACTCTGATATTAATTTAAACACAGAGTGAAATAAAAGGAATTTTTTTTAAGGTATCTAATATTAAGATTTTAGAGGATAAAAGACGCTCAAAAAGTTCGTAAGTGGTGTTTGGTGTGGCTTACTTTAGCCAACTTATAGATTCTAGCTTTAGAAAAGCTATTTTGAATTGTTTGGTTAAATTTGTTTTAAATAGCTTTTGATTCTAGCAAGTTATTTTAACTTAAAAAAACTAATTCTGAGAAATTGTCCAACCCATACTTCTGATTATCAGTTTTTGCTGTGATTATGTTAATTTATGATTATAACTTTAGAAGTTTTTTTTCCCTCCAAATGAACTTTGGATTAAAAAAACTTATGGGAAATGTGGAGTAGTAGTGAATAATAAAAAATAAAAGTTAATTCAATTTATAACTAATAAAGGTTAATTTAATTTACAATTAACAAGGGTAAAAAAGATATTTACACATCAAAAAGTTATTTCATAGTTTATTTAACAAATACTACTCAACAACTTAAATCTATAATCCAATAGTTGCACCAAATAAATTAACAACTTTTAATTAAAATTATAATATATAATCCGTTAAGTTATAATCTATAATTTGTTTTAACAATTGCACCAAACCCCACCATAGTATCTTAGGCACCTCAAAAAAAGGCACACCCAAAATACCTCACACCATTCTCTCTACACGACTGATAGAGAAAAACCTGGGCTAAATTTCTGTGTGATGTCCAAAGATATTTGTAAAATTGAAATTTCTCTACTATTTTAGAAAAATTTGTGAAAGCATCAGCCTTTGTTCAATTGATTTTCTCTGGCAAAAAATATGAGCTAAATTTTTGTCGTTATAGTGAAATTTCTAACACAATTACCCATTGTTCAATTGATTTTCTTTGCCTAAAACCCCATACTAAATTTCTCTAGCTAGAGAAATTTGTATTCAGCTGATTTTATCTAGCTAAAAACTTGGGCTAAATTTCTCTACCATGTTCATTTTTTCTGGCCATCACATACTTAGTACTCTTTTGTGTATTTGAATTTCGCTGGCCACATTACAACTCCCTTGCGATATGAAATTTAGTTGAGTTTGTGTTTGTTCATGAGTATGTGAAATTTCCCTAGCCACTTTCCCTTGAGATATGGAATTTCTCTGATCATCACACACTTATTTAGTACTCTCCTGTGTGTATGTGGAATTTAGAAAAATTTAGAAATCACATAAAAACACATAAAAAACATAGAGAACTTCCAAATCAAAATTATCCATCTCACAAAATAACGTGTCAAGAAAAAATTACACAACAAAAAAATTTACAAACTTAACAAATAAAACATCTAACGGAGAGATTTCTCTCTGTTAAAATAACTACAACTAAATAACTTGTTTAATTCACAATATATAATATATAATTCAGAGAAATTTACAAATAATACACATATTACAAATTGACTTTATAAACTTAAATTAACTTTGAAAATCACAAAAACAAAAGCAAAAACATATTCAAAAAAAAAAGGGGGGGGGGAAATCTTATTTCCTAACTATTTCATAAATTGCAATTAATTTTTCCAATCCATAAATCTAATCTAGAGAAATTTACAAATCATAAATATATCCAAAGAAAATTACATCACTGCTCCAATTCACAAATAATATGTCCAAAGAAAATTAAAAAGGATAGAAAACGAGATGAATTATCAGAGAGAAATTTCAAAGAATGAAGAATAAACAATCTATCAACAAAATTCATAAACTACCAAACCCACCACCTTTTCGTCGTCTTCGTCTTCTTCTTCTTCTTCTTCTTCTTCTTCTTCTTCTTGTTACTCTTCCTTTCTTTCTCTAAAAACTACCAAACTCACCCTTTAAACATTTAACTCTCTAAAAACTACCAATCCACCACCAATCTCCACTCTCCAGAGACCCTTACCAACAACCTCCGCCGCCGTCGTCACCTCACCTCGTCTTGCCACCGCCGCTTCTTTGTCTCTCTAAATAGAAAAGAAAAAGAAGAGAGAGAAATAGGTGTGGGTGTTGTTGTGGGTGAATTGAGTGAGTTTTGTAATGAGGGACTTAAACTAATAAAAAAAATTATACTGGACCTTTCTTACTGCTAAAAGTTGAAAAGGGATCTTTCACCAATTTTTCCGAAATAAAATACTTTTTAAAAACAAAAAGAAATTTAAGATTTTTTTAGAATAAAATCTTAACTAGGATCTTTTACTAATTTGTAATATTTATGAGCATATATTTTATTTTTATAATTCTTTCAAGAACTAAATATGTTTGAATTAAATAATTTAGGGATTGAACCAAACTTTTGATTTGTTTTTGTCACGACCCAAACCTGCCCCTATGGGTTTAGCACCGTAACTAGCCAGTAATCCGTGATTACCGAAGGCTTGCTTAACAGTAATAACAGTAATACAGAGTACAGGGGCTGGCGAAAGCCAAAATAGTAATAAAAGATGTCCAATGAGTTGTGACAATCTGTATGCAAAAAAAGACTTATCATACATATTCACATTCAAAACCAAAACAGTATATACATACATATACAATCATCTAGGACAGGGACCTAATCCCTATTAGAACAGTACAGTACAGGTACAGTCAGTCTATACAAAAACAGAGACAGAAGGGATGAATCTAAAACACTCCAAAAAGTCCTAGCTTGAAGGACTTGGAACCTCTCAGTGAGACACAGTGGTTGGCTTGACAAAAAGGGAGTTAAAACCAACGCTCCTAGCTTCGATCCGGTGCCTGAACACCTACATATATACATAAACAGTGAACTAAAGCCCAGTGAATAACATATGCGTAAAGAGGTTAAGAATGAATGTCCTTTCAGTATTTAAAATAGTTAGTTATAACAGTATATCAGTCATTCAGTCATAGCAGTCATATGTGGTACATCCCATAGCAAAACAGTACAGTAGGTCTTAACAGACCGAACAGTCAGTTGATGGCCATCATATCAATAAACAGTAGTGGTTCCAACATGGGAACCGACAGAGATCTCTATAACAGTAGCAATAACAGTACAGTAACAGTAAATTGCTATGGATGCCACGAATACAGTTCGCAAACAGGACAAACAATCATTTAGTAAGAAATATCATTTCAGAAAGCAGTATAGTTGGTTATTCAGAAAATATTCATGATTGAATATATCTTTACAACATTGTTATTCACAGAGTTCTGGGCTATAGATAGGCTAGTGAGCGTCCTCGGATGCCAACCTTACACAGTTACAGGATGAACACACACTAAGTTGCACATTTGGGAAATAATAACTAAGTCCCTATCTTGACTCGGTGTGGTTCTATAGCATTATCCTCATTAAGATGCCTTAAACTAGGCCTAGAAATGCCTAGGATGGAATAAGGATGTAAAGATGCACTTTAAAACACTTTTCAAATTTTTGCTGAAATAGGGGTCCCACTCAAGCGTGGCTTTCTTCGCTCGAGCGGACATGTAGACAAAAGAGCTACGCTCGAGCGTGACTTTCCTCGCTCGAGCGGACTGCAAAAGTACTGGATGCATGAAATTCACGCTCGACGGGTGCTCGACCCCCGCTCGAGCGTGAGACACAAGTCCTCGCTCGAGAGTGCATTTCCTCGCTCAAGCGGACTGTAAACACATGCAAAGTACTGGATACACGCATTTCACGCTCGAGCGTTACTTTCCCCGCTCGAGCGGACTGCATGAACTCAGAGTATACGCTCGAGCGTGGATCCAAAATCTGAAATTTCCAGATTTGTCTCCAAGCATGAAACTCAACATTTAAAGCATCAAATTCAATCCTTTTGGGCTAATTTTCTGGAAAACACTTTAAAACTCATAATATGACATGTTTCAAAGATCAATTTGCAAAATCAAAGCCCAAAGGTAGTTCAATTGAACCCATTTCCAAACAAAACTTCAAGAACATGATGTACATGCAACATGCATGAATTAAATCAACTTCAAAGCTTCTAATACAAGAACAAATGAGTCAATCCTTCCAAAAACATGTTGAATTCATGGACCAAAGCTAGAATATGGACATGCATGTGAGGATTTCCATGAAATCAACCTCAAAACTCAATAACGTATACATGCATGCATGAATTCCTACTCAAATCAACATATTAAGCTAATTCATGCCTTAAATCACTAACCTTACCATGAATCATGCAAGAACAACTCAAACTCACAATTAAAAGGGTGAGTCTCCTACCTCAAGTCTCCAATTCAAGGTATAGAAGCTCAAATTTTGCAAGTTCCTTCAAATCTTCCAATTCTCCAAGTAATCTCCTAGTTGAAACCAATTCTCCCTATTCTCACACTCTCTCTCGAAATGGCCTCAATATGGCTGAAGAGTGATGTGTGATCAAGTATAATAAAGCTTCAACATTGTCTTAGGTAGTGGCCCACTAAGTGGCAAAATGGTAGATAAGTCCAACTAATGTAATCTAGCTTATTTAATCCAATTTAATCATACCAAATCAAATTTCAACTAAATTTACCATAAAATTACATTAATTCTAATTAACAAAAAACACTAATCAGTTCTGGATTCGGCCGCCGATAAGGCCTTCCATTTGCAGTTTAAAACATAAAACATGAACAGATCATTAGCAGTCAAATAGATAGACATGCATTCAAACTAATACACTCAATCAATCAGTCAGAATTTCAGTCAATCAGTCACTTAACATGCTTAATCATAGATTAGCACTAATCAGTGGTGAGGGTTGTCACAATCTCCCCTCCTTACAAAGAGTTTGGTCCTTCAAACTCGAATTACCTTCATTTTGGAAGAACACTGGATCTAGAGGGAACAGTTTAGGATATCTCTTGATCATATCGTCTTCCCTTTCCCAAGTGGCATATACGCCACCATGGTTTGGCAATCAACTTTCACTAACGGAATCTCTTTGTTCCTCAACTTCTTGATCCGTCTGTTTACAATCTGAATAGGCCGTTCTTCATAAGTGTAGTCATCACTTAGCACTACACGGGTAGGCTCACAACATGAAAGGGATCTTGAAGATAATCCCTCAACATTGAAATATGGAAGACATTATGCATATGCTCCATTTCAGGAGGAAGCGCTACTTGATACGCCACTGGATTGATTTTCTCAATAATCTCATACGGTCCGACATATCTCGGCACTAGCTTGCCCTTGACTCCAAAACGAGTCTGGCCTTTCATCGGTGTCACTTTAACAAAATCATGATCACCTACTTCATATTCTCTGTCTCGCCTTCGAATATCCGCATAACTTTTCTGCCGACTCTGTGCGGTTTTCAATCTCTGTTGAATCAGTTTCACTTTTTCAATAGTTTCATGTACAATCTCGGGCCCAAGCAAAGGCCCATCTCCAACTTCTGCCCAACAAATTGGAGATCGACATTTCCTGCCATACAAAGCCTCAAAAGGCGCCATACCAATGCTTGAATGAAAACTGTTGTTGTTGGCAAATTCAACCAACGGTGAGTGACTTTCCTAATTTCCCTGAAAATCAAGGACACACATTCTCAGTAAATCCTCCAGAGTCTGGATGGTTCTTTCTAACTGGCCATCTTTTTGAGGATGGTATGCACTACTCAGTCTCAGTTCAGTACCCAATGCTGTCTGTAGGCTTTGCCAGAATCTCGATGTAAACTTCGAGTCCCTATCAGAAACAATGGACACAGGCACTCCATGCAATCTAACAATCCTATCGATATAGAGTATAGCCAATTTGTCCGCATTATAAATTGTTTTGACAGGTAAGAAGTGAGCAGATTTAGTCAGTCTATCAACAATAACCCAAATTGAGTCCATACCTTTACTGGAGCGAGGTAAACCAACAATAAAATCCATAGTGATATATTCCCATTTCCACTTCGGTATCGGTAAGGGTTGTAGTAAGCCTGCGGGTCGTTGATGCTCGGCTTTAACTTGTTGGCAATGAAGACATTTCGACACAAAGTCAGCAATCTCTTTTTTCATTCCTGGCCAGCATAAATTCAGTTTCAAGTCTTGGTACATTTTCGTATTTCCTGGATGGATAGAAAATTTTGAATTATGGCCCTTTTGCAGAATTATTCTTTTCAGTTCAGAATCACTTGGTATACATAACCTTCCCTGAAATTTCAGTACATTGTTTTCAAATTCGAAACCCAGCCTCGGTCTAGATTCCCGTTCCTCGATGACCTTTTTCAAAAAGTCATCATGTTGCTGTTTCTCTTTAATCTCTTCGATAAGTGCCGGTTGAGCAGAAATAGCAGCTAAGATTCCACCTTGTTCACGCAAAACAATCTCAACTTCAAGTCTTTCAAGGTCACATAGCAAATCTTTCTACTCGGTGAGTAAACAGGCTAAATTTCCGTTCGATTTTCGACTCAATGCATCGACAACGGTGTTAGCTTTTCCCGGATGGTACAAAATTTGCAAATCATAATCCTTTATCAGTTTTAACCATCTCCACTGCCTCATGTTCAGTTCTTTCTGTATGAAGAAGTACTTCAAACTCTTATGGTCTGTATACACCTCACTGTAGACGTCCCCGAACGTCCCGGGAGGAAATCCCATTTTGTTCATTGGGCTCACTACAGTTCAGGACTCAAATGTCACGGTCCTGTATCTAATCTCGCAGAGTGCAATGCAAAACCGATGAATCATCAAAGAGTCCAAATCCGGCAAATCATTTTTAAAAACAGATTTTTTTGAAAGAAGTGCCAAACATGGACTGCTTTGCCAGATACAGAGTCGCCACCTAAATATTTTACTTTGGGGAATTTAGGAAACCCTGACTCGTTTGCCAAAGGCCACGTGTCCGTCATCATCAAAGTTGCCTCGGCTCGGGAACTTGGGTACGATTGGGAAAGGTCACTTCGTGAGCACCCCCGCTCGCTCGATCAAAGATCGGCCTCTACTAACCATGATATCTAGTTTTGAAAACATATGTGCTCTTATTCTGGTTTATTAGCCTAGAATTACTATGTGATGCGCATAACATACAAGTATAGACTGGGTTGCCTGAATTGGAACAAAACATCTCATGTTTGTTTTTGAAAGTGATTTGCTACCCGCAAGTAGGCTAAAATGCAAATTTTGCCACCCTCAAGTGGGCTTAGAAAACATGATTTTGCCACTCTCAAGTGGGCTTAAAACTCACAGTCAATGCATTATTCCAATTTAGATAATCCAACCTTCACCCACAGGCATTCAGGCAGGTATATCACGTAAGATCATAACCTTATGGTAAGCATGCTATCATGGCAGTCACTCACACACATGCAAGGATGCTAAAGCATAAACACTTACTGAGTACTCCAAGCCAAAACAGAAACTATGTTAGAAATCTATGTATGATCCTAACTATGCTGAAATGCCTAATGCAACACATGCAGGAATGCGACTACAATAGGCTTGGCTATTCTAAAGATGGCATGTGAAATGCTACAACTAACAAGTATTCAACTCGAAATTGAAATACAATGCAGTTAGTATGATGCGCCGAGCCCGGTGCATGCAATACAGATGAATGATGCAAACATGCAAGCATAAGTATGCTAATTAAAACATGCCCTAATCTAACCATCATAAGTTGGTAAATAAAAGGGAGAAAGACGTGGGGTTGGAAGACATACATCACACACACGCACACTTATTACAATTGTGCCCTCGCTCGAAGGGTCTGAATAAATAATACATTCCGAATAAATAACTACTCTAGCTAATCAAATATTACAAAACCCTAATTAATTAACAAATTAACTAGGAAAACAAAATAAACTAATATGCAAATCCATGGATCGCCTCAGCTCTATTCCGAATGATGAAAGATGCATGCATGCTCGCGTCCCCTCGTTGGGAAATTCCATCGCGACGCCTTGCATTGCCTTTGTTTGCAATTGATCTCAAAAACTTGCATAAAGCTCTAGAAGGCTGAAACTCCACCTTGGGAAAGCCACCGACCATTTATTAGCATGGGAGACCACCTGCCGACCACTCTTTGTAGTGGAGGCCAGAGAGGGTGGTCGGCTGACCAGTTTCCACCTCTAGTTTCTGGTTTTTCTGCAACAAAGGCAAGAGAGAGAAAAGGCAATGTATTTTCAACAAATGTGTGCATGACCACCCTCCCCGTCCTTGCACAAGCTCAAGGGAGTGTAGTCCTCGATTCTCGTCCCACCAATCACGCATCTCAATGCATGATGGCCGAGGAGTTGAATTGCATGACTCAATGTGAATTGAATGCACATATAAACATAACAAGGCCTAGACTCTGTCATGGGTAATCCGGAGTGTCGGTGACCGAGAATCGAGGCACGATTCGTCACTTGGAGTACGAAACGTCCCTCGTTTCCCTGTGTTTGGACTAAACCCTACTCCAAACACAATGCAATATGCATGACATGCATGAATGCAACTCTAACATGCAACCTGGATGCAATGCCACTGAATGATTCAAACATGCAAGGGATGGCATGCAAACATGCTACTAGCATACACAATGCTATGAAATAATCAATGGCATACTCAATGCAAGATAATTCTATATGGCATATGCAATGCATATGAAGACTAACAAACACAATGAAACGAACAAGGCATACCCAATGCAATAAGATGGCATACACAATACGACTAACGTGCAACCCTAAATGCAATGCAACCTAATCATGCTGGCATGCGAGGGATAATATGCACACATGCAACCTAGCATACGCAATGCTATGGACTAAAATGGCATACACAATGCACATGAGCTATATGGCATACACAATGCACACATACAAAGATGGACATACACAAAAGCATAATCAAAGCATACACAATGCGATGGTCAGACATGCAACAACATGAACCAAATGGTATACACAATGCAAGATGGACTTAAACCAATATGGGTGGACCTCAGCCACACTCAAATTAGTGGCCATATGATGGAAATGAGACAACCGAAATACATGTAAACATGCACGAATGCAATGGACCGATCCTAAGGCACAACATGCAACTCTAACTAAGCATGGCAAAGGATGAAATATGGCATACAAGCATACATTTTCCAGCTCTGAAACATGATGTACAATGGTCCCGAATCATGCAAATATGTTACCCAATGCATGCTAGATGGCCCGAATGCCGAAACTAGTGAAGTGCGTTACACTAGAGGTACACAAAGCAATGCACGAATGGAAAAACCAACCCCAAACAGACCCTAGGCAGGTCTGAAACAGTGGGAAAATGGCCCAAAATGGTGGTTCAAAGTGCATGGAAATGAAGCTCATTCAATGGTCCGAAAACAAGGCATTCATGCACAACTCTCAAGCACACTTAAAGAGAAGAAAACATGAGGATATGGCATTCACATAGGCTCTGAAATATGATGCCAAATGACCCCAAAGCATGAAAACACCTCAGTATATGCATGTAATAGACCTCAAATCTCAAAGCTAGGCAAGTGTATTGAACTACAAGCATGCAAAACAAGCATCATTCGACCATGAGACCCAAAAACAGAGCTAGGGCAGTCCAAAATATGCACAAAATCAGTTTAAGGCAAGGCCAAAAAGTGCTAAAATCAAGGGTCAACAAAGCATGCAAAATAAGCTAGTGAACCATGATTTGTACTACAACTATATGAAGCACGTGAGAGCTCACCAAACCAGCCAAAAACAGAAGTATTCCATGCCAAATAATGCCCAAAAACCCACTGAAACTCAGTCAATGCATGCAAGAATGATGTGCTCCTTTGGAAGGCCATGCGAGAGGTTGTTCTACACATGCATGATGGACATACGAAATGGCAAAACCACCTCTGGGAAGAGGTTATGAGAGTCCTAAAACTCACCAAAAATGGCCTGAAATGAGGCTAGGAAGCATGCAAGTGAAAGCCCCTTTGAATGGCCTTGAAGAGGGTTACTCTACACATGCATAATGGACACTTAATATGGAAAAACTACCTCTGGAAAGAGGTCATGTAGGTCACAAAACTCATCAAAAATGCCCTGGAGCATGGCTTTGAAACATGCAAATAGGGGCTCCTTTGTAAGGCCAACAAAGCTAGTAAAGAGAACAAGGGGTGAGGGTCACCCCTCTCTAATTTTGAGGCTCAAAGACACATGTTAGCCACTGAAAATCCATTGGATTTCAGTGGCTAAAAAGCCAAACCAAGGCCGACACAAATGCTTTAAAGCATAGCTCAAAACATGAGGAAATGAAGCATGCAAGGGGGTAGATGACCCCCAACAGAAAAATGGTCTTAAACAAACATGTTTAGAAGATCAAAAAAAGAATTTTTTTCAGTTTATGACAAAGCCTAAATATGCTTGAAAATAGAGCTAAACTATGAAGCAAAATAATGTTAAAAAGAGGGAAATAGAGTGTTACCCTTGTAGCCAAAGGAACCAGCAACTTCTGGACCAAGATAGCAAGTCTTCAACCTCTAAAAATGAGCTCCAAGGTGCTTAGATGGATGATGGAGAGGTTAGGCTAAGAGGTGTAGTGTAAATGGCCAAGAACAAGGGTCGTTTGAACACTAGAGAGAGAGATATAGAGAGGTGTATATATGTATGCCTCAGCAATTTTTCTGAACCCTAGCAATGGAAGAGGGCCCTTCCCTTTATAGAGGAGAAGGTCTAAAGCTTCTCAAAGAAGCTTAAAAGCTAGCTTAAACATCCTTCATACACGTGTATGGAGGATGCATTCTGAGGCTTCCAGCTGGCACAGCTCGCTTCAACTCATTGAGATAAAAAAACAGAAGGCTGGCCGACCAGTTCAGGTGGTCGGCCGACCACTCCCCCTGGTCGCCCGATGTAGACGTCCCCGAACGCCCCGGGAGGGTGAGTCCCGTTCTGTTCATTTGTGGGGTCACTACAGCTCGGACTCTCAAATTGTCACGGTTCTTAATCTGAACCAAAGAGTCCAAATCCGGCAAATCGTTTTGAGAAACAAATTTTTGAAAAGAAGTGCCAAACATGGACTGCTTTGCCAGATACAGAGTCGCCACCTAAATATTTTTTTATGGGGGAATTTAGGAAACCCTGACTCGGTGCCGAAGGCCACATGTCCGTCATCACCGGAGTTGTCTCGGCTCGGGAGCTAGGGTACGATTGGGGAAGGTCAGCTATGAGCACCCCCTTTCGCCCGGTCCGAAGACCGGCCTCTACTAACCATGATATCCGTTTTTGAAAACTTTATATGTTCTTATTCCATTTATTAGCCTAGAATCACTATGTCATGCGCACAGCAACAAGTATAGACTAGATTGCCTAATTTGGAAAGAAGCATTGCATATCCGTTTGTTTTGGAAAAATACTTTGGAATTTGCTACTCGCAAGTAGGCTAAAATACGGATTTCAACGAGTTTTTCCAACTCAAACAATCCAACCTTCATCCACAAGCATTCAAATAGTTTAACACATAAGCATCTAGCCACATGGTAAGCATGCTATCATGTTAACATTCACACGCATGTGAGATGCTAAAGCATAAATACTTACATCGTACTCCGTGCCAAAACAATAAACTAATTAGCAAACATGCGTGATCCTAGTTCATATTAAGTGCCTAATGCATCACATACAGAATGCAATTAGAGTAGGCTCGGCTAGTCTATAAATGACATGTGAAAATGCACAAGTAGCATGTATTCAAGTTAGATTTGAAATACTTATGCAGTTAGTATGATGTGTCGAGCCTGGTGCATGCAATACTGATGAATAATGCACGCATGCATAGCATAAGGTATGCTAAAGTAAACATGTCCTAATACTAACCATCAAAAGCAGGTAAGTAAAAGGGAGCAAGAAGTGGGGGTTGGAAGACATGCACACACGCACCCACACTTATTACAAATACGCCCTCACTCGGAGGGGCCGAATAAACATTACAGTCCGAATAAATAACTAACTACTTAATTAATTATTACAGAATTCCTATTTAATTAACAAATTAAAGGCAAAGGGAAGGTGGCCACGGCCCCCGCCTTGGGATGCGCGAATGATGCATGCTTGACCCATATCGCCCGGAAACTCGCTGCCATAGCACTACTGCCTCTGTTTTCACTGCATTTTCTTCTCTGAAAACTTGTCAAAGTCCCAGAGAACCTTCTATGAGCATTGCAGAACATCATCGGCTGGGAGGGATGGCCACCGGCCGTGTACAATATCCATCGGCTGGAGATAAAGCTATCGGCACTGAATAAATGGCCGGTCGGCACTGAATGTTGCCGGTCGGCAGAAACTTCCTGCAGAAGACAGTTTTGACAGCAACAAAGGACAGACAGTGTATGGCATGAAATTCCAAGCAAATGTGTGCACCAACACATCCCTTATCATGCTTTTGACTCAAAGGGGGATGTTCCTTGATTCTCGGACCACCAATTGCGCATTTCGATGCGTGATGGTCCAAGAAACCAAGTATGCGCTTTGATTTCAAATGTCATGCAAACCAAACAAACACATAAAGCCCAACCTCTATCACATGATCAAGAGGCAAGGCATGCATGCCAATGCAATGCAACCTAGGTATGCAAACAAGAATACAAGCATGCTATGCAACTACATGGCATACACAATGCTAACAACATAACATGCGCAACGCTTTGAAACATGGCATACACAATGCAAGATGGGCTTACACAAATACAAGTGGACCTCAGCCACACTCACATAGGTGGCCATAAGATGAAAATGAGACGCCTTGAAATGCGTGCGCACATGCACGTAAACCGAGGACCGACCCTAAGGCATGGAATGCCACTCTAACAAGACATGGCAAAACATGGAATATGATATGCAGACAATGCAAATTTCAGTAGCTAAATGAGGGGGAAAACATCCCCGAAACAAGGCGAAATGACACTCGATGCATGGAATCACTCCCGAAATGCAAAACTAGGTACATGAAATGGCTTACAGCTATACAAAGCATGCACAATATGGACATGAAGCATGAAGACAGAAGTATGGAACCCCCAAAACAAGCATTTTTATAGTTCAAAGCATGGCCAAACAGTAGGTAAACATAGGGCTAAATAAGCATGCAAAAATTGGGCTAACACATGGATTTCAAAGCAAGTAGCACATGGAGTATCCAAACAGTGTTGAGCCCTTCTTCAATGTTGAAGAAGGGCTCAAAAGAAGCAACTTCACAGTTTATAACATGCCTCAAAACAGATCACACGCAAGCCAAAAATATTATGCAAAATTATGGCATAAAGAGGGCTAGTGAAGGAAGTGCTAGCTACTGTCCTCAAACAGCAAGAGGTCCTCAATCAAACATGAAGAGGACCTCAAAATATGATGATTTACAGTTTGGGTCGGAGCCCAAAAATGCAAGCAACTATGGCTTAGATATGAAGCAAGAAAAGACTAGAAAAGGGAAGAGGAGGACTCACCCTTGAAGACCAGCAAACCAACACCTCTTGGACCAAGTTTAGGTGCTCCTAAGCTCTGAAGAACAGCCTCAAGTTGCTGCAATGGAGTAAGGATGCCTTGTGCTATGAGTTGATGAAGAAATGGCCCAAGAACAAGGGTGTTTGATGGTTGAATGGGAGAGATATAGTGAGAGATGAAGGGATATATGTATGTATATATCAGATATATCTATATATCTCTGGTTTTTTGTTCAAAACATCCAACCCCCCTAATGGAGGAGGAGAGGCCCCTTATATAGGCAAGACTAAGCTTCTAAGACAAGCTACAAAGGGTCAAAGGGGGCTAAGGGGAGGTCAAGGCTTATTGGAGAAGCTAGGACAGCTGGTAAGCTTCTTGGGGAAGCCAAGACAAGGGGTCAAGGCTTCCTCAAGAAGCCTTGAGCAAAGGGTGCAAGAAAAGGGTCAAAAGGGGTGCAAAGGGTGCAAAACAGTCACACACGTGCATGGGGAGCGGAGTTTGTGCATTCCAGCTGGCACAGCTGGCATCCATTCAATCTGTAGAATACTCCGGAAGGTCATCGGCTAGCAAAATTGGTCGTTCAGCCATCTTTTCTGGCCGGTCGGCAATCTATTTGGCCGGTCGGCCATCTATTTGGTCGGTCGGCCATTTGTTTTGGCCGGTCAGCAGTAAAAATCTGCTCTGCAGGTCCAACTTCAAACGGGCATAACTTCTTCATATGAACTCCTTTTCGGGTCATTCTTGTTTCAAAATTGAAGCCCCGGAAGTAAGCTTTCCAATGGCACCAGCCTTGCATCAAAATGCCAACTGAGTAAAAAGTTATGCTTGTTTTAGTGAAGGCTACTCAGTTTCGGTCCAACCGAGATGATTCCCAACTTCAACCAATCATATCTCCGCCCTCCGGTCTCGGATTTAAGAGATTCTTGAATGAAAAATGAAGCCCCGGAAGTCTTCTTTCCAACGGTGGTGGCCTCATAGCTTAACTCAAAGTGTATAGACAAATAATTTTGATTTATCGAGGACTGCTCGTCCCTCTCTTAGCAATTCTTGCCTATCTTCTTCTCCAACTTGGCTTCTCCCCTCTTATCCTCTTTTCTTCAACTTCAAACCCCTAAGCAAGGTGTCTTGAAAGATTTTTCAAAGATTTCATCTCTCTTTCATTCATTTCCACTTTGTCCTTGCTCGGTTTATCGAAAAACACATATTTTGACAAAATGTGAGCTTCGGAACATCGTAGAAACTTTATTTCAAAAATGTTTTGAAAGAGTGGGTTTTAAGGTCTAAAAACCATTCAAAATAGCTTTGGTCCAAAATGGGGTGTGAAGTTGGGATTTGGCCCTCTCATTGCCGAAGAAATTGAACCTTTACCCTGCACACCTTTCATCATCGAGCAAACCATCAGTAGCGCCCAAGTCTTAAGGGCGGTCAAAAATGGGGTGTCTACAGTTGCCCCTCTTTGACAGAACTCGAAAGTCATAACAATGACGGGAGTGAATGTCAAAGCCCCGAGACGACCCATTTTTGACAAGGCCGAAGACTTGGACAAACAAACAAAATACCGATAAATAAATGGTTGTGCCCACAGGCCGCCTATGCATCCCTTTGCAAGGAACCAAACCAGCGTAGTTCAGGGGCAGGATACAAATGATATGAAAGAAGACTTTGATAATTGGACTTATACGTTACGCGAAGCCGATTTGTATTCAAAACAATGTAATGTACTAACAAGTACAAGTGAGGTGCGCAAGATAGCGCGATAGGCTGCATGCAAAATGCAAGTAAGGTGCACAAAACAGTGCGATGCGCAAAATAGCGCGAGTGATTTGAAATGCACAAGAAAGTGCGATGCGCAAAATAGAACGAATGATAAACTGCACAAAACAGTGCGATGCGCAAAATAGCGCGAATGTAAACTGCACAAAACAGTGCAATGCGCAAAATAGCGCGAATGATAAACTGCACAAAACAGTGCGATGCGCAAAATAGCACGAATGTAAACTGCACAAAACAGTGCAATGCGCAAAATAGTGCGAATGATAAACTGCACAAAACAGTGCGATGCGCAAAATAGCGCGAATGATAAACTACACAAAACAGTGCGATGCGCAAAATAGCGCGAATGTAAACTGCACAAAACAGTGCAATGCGCAAAATAGCGCGAATGATAAACTGCACAAAACAGTGCGATTGAGGTGCGCAAAATAGCGCGAATGTAAACTGCACAAAACAGTGCGATACGCAAAATAGCGCGAATGATAAACTGCACAAAACAGTGCGATTGAGGTGCGCAAAATAGCGCGAATGTAAACTGCACAAAACAGTGCGATGCGCAAAATAGCGCGAATAATAAACTGCACAAAACAGTGCGATGCGCAAAATAGCGCGATTGATATGCAATGCACAAAATAGTGCGATACGCTAAACAGCGCGATTGATTTTGAAATGCACAAGACAGTGCGATACGCTAAACAGCATGATACGCTAAACAGCGTGAGTGTTTTGAAATGCACAAAACAGTGCGATACGCTAAACAGCGCGATTGATTTTGAAATGCACAAGACAGTGCGATACGCTAAACAGCATGATACGCTAAACAGCGTGAGTGTTTTGAAATGCACAAAACAGTGCGATACGCTAAACAGCGCGATTGATATGCAATGCACAAAATAATGCGAGCGAGATACAACCACAAGATGCACAAGACAGTGCTAGTGAGATACAAAGTGTAAGTGCACAAGACAGTGCGAGTGAATGCGTGTTCTATGCAAATGAGGTGCATTTTCTATGCAAGTATGGAAGAGTGCATTTTCTATGCAAAAGATACAAGCATTTGCTATGCAAGAAACAGGAGCATATTCTATGCAATATTGAAAGCAAATTCTATACAGAATCGAAAGCAAGCATATTCTATGCATGAATCATAACGATGTGCGGCACGCATGTCACAGAAGTGTAAATGAAAGTGCACATTCTATGCAATGGAAGGGTATCAAACACATACTCTGGTGCCTCCGATTTACCTTTCGGAGGACTCGACAATACGCTCAGCTCAAAAGGGGACACCCTGTTTATATTGACGAGAGATAACATCTGCTGCTGCTTTAATTGCCATTCTGTCTTGAAGCAGGCTTACACTTGGGGTCGAGATACACTCATACTCCAGAGAAATGGCGAGGTCTGGGAAGGTGCACCTGAAATACAGTCTCGGATCTTGCCAAAGCTGGAACACCCTAAGATGCTCCAAATTTTCCTTTTTTCTTTTTGCTTTGCAATCCGGAACCTATATAGCTTCAGATAGGTCCTTGTTCTACTGTTCACACTTATCGGGGGTGGACCCTGCAGTTTTATGAAAGAACAAATACTGTTTTGCACAAATGTGGAGAATGGCACAGCACTCTGAGCA
Source organism: Camellia sinensis (assembly GCF_055761805.1). Taxonomy (NCBI): domain Eukaryota; kingdom Viridiplantae; phylum Streptophyta; class Magnoliopsida; order Ericales; family Theaceae; genus Camellia; species Camellia sinensis. The sequence continues at coordinate 171,521,909 of NC_138962.1, read as the reverse complement.
CAAGATGATTTTTTTGGAAATTGAGAAATGAGTTCTTAACCGGGTATTGAGCCGACGACTGGCCACAGCCAAAACGACTCGACAAGGGAAAAACAAAGGTAAACAACCTAAACACATCGGTTAACACTCGAAGCGACTCAAAACAAGAATTGAGACAGACAAAATAAAACACAAGGCTCAAATGTGCACACGGAGCCTATTTCCCCGGGTATTGTTTCCCACCATTTCTCATTTGTGATTCTCACATCGCTCGGCCCTCAGGCTCTGTTTTTCTGAAAAAGCCCTTTTCTCACTTTTTTTCTCAACGCACATCTCTTTATTCTTTAATCTCTCATTTTTCATCCCTCCCCAGGGTGGTTGATGAATAAACAGGAAGTTGCGGGTTCTTGCCCCAAGCATTCTACTAGATTCTCTTCTTCTGCTCACAATAGTGAACTTTCTCCCACAGAGGGGTTGCGATGCGGCTGGATGTGCAGCAGATCTGCAATTGACATTGGTTGACGATGCTCTTACTGGGGAGTTTGGACGTGATTAGATCTGTCCAAACAAAGGAGTGGAATATCTTGATCCGTTCCCGTTCGTGCTTCGCACTTGGCTTGATACCTCGTTGCGTGGAGGATGTGAGAGCCTTCTGCCCTTTTGCGGTCAGCTTCAGTGGTGCCCTTTTCTGGCAGGTAAAGTGCCCTTTCTGGCAGATGCATTGACAACGGGAGAAAGACAGGAAGCCTGACTCAACTGTGCCCCTAGTTCATTATTTTGACCATTTTTTGTTTTTGCTTTCTATTGAAACAATTTTGACCAATATGAGAGTCAGATTAACATACTTGTTCAATTTTTGATTTGAAAATCATGCAAGTTAGGTTATGAGCACTGAAAATTTTCCCTTTTTGGGTCCAAGAAATGGTCTAGTTTTGGAAAAGATGGAATAATTTTCGAGAGAATAGTCAACCTCAGTAAAAATTCTCAAAAACTATTTTTGCAAACGACCAATGCTCAACAAGCACGGAACCTACTCTTGAGATGCACAACTTCAGATCCGAAGGAAAATTGCCCCTTGCTTGAAAAGAGCTACACGGCAACAGAAAGTTGCCCCTTGTTTGAATGGCACCGCGGCACACCGTATGGCAACGGAAAGTTGCCCCTTGTTTGGATAACATTGCAGCGCATTGCAATCACTCTTCAGAGTAACGATGACAACCGAACTCTCGGATACAGAGAAGGCAAAGATGATCAAAACCATTACATGGACACAATTGATTTTGAAGTGTTTTACGGCTGAACTTCGGAATGAAGTTGCCTACGTATCCCAAAGATGAGAATCAAGCCTTACGTAGTTCGGGGTTAAGGTACACTCGGGTATTTAACCTCTCCTTTTGTGCTCTAACTTTTGCCAAGGCCGCCCTTCCGGGTTTTCAACCTTGCGAGCTCTGTTTTTCTTTTCTTTTCAATTCTTTTCATTCATTTTTTTTCTTTTTTTATTTCTGTTTTGTTCTTCTTCTCTTCATTTCTTTTTTGTTCTTTGCATTTTTGTTGTTCTTCTTTTTTGTTCTTTTCCTTTTTTCCTTGCTCTAACTTTTGCCTGGGTCGCCCTTCTGGGTTTTCGACCCAGCGAGCCTCTCAAGGGTAAAAGTGTAGCTTTGTCCATGTCAAATGGTTCTGAGATCTCGAATCCGTCTGAATCCAGGAGAGTGACTATTGTTCGCTGACAATGCCGGAGTCCATCCCATGGGGGCTGGATTTGCCCCTAGTGTTGTGGATAGGAACTCAGTAGTTCTTCAGCAATACTTTCTCTTTCCTCTCTCTGGGATTTGGCGTTCTTGCCGATCTTCATTGATTTGTGGAATGATCCATCTTCGGCTCTTCGAGCACAATCTGGCATCTTTTGCCCCTAGTTCGAGGGGTGCTTCTGATCTAGCTTTACAAGCTTCCTTTGATATGATCTTCTTGATCTGACTTTGGTGCCTCTTGTTCGAGGGCTGCTTCAAAATGGCCACACAGGCCTCACGTTGTGGTTGACCGTTGAACGTTCTGAACTCAGGTTCAAGGTTTGAAAGTGAGGGGTCGAATCTCGAGGCTAAGAGCGATCCTAAGCTGCACAATCTCAAGAGCGATCCCACACAAGTCTTCGCAGAACCGCGCAAAATATTTTTTGAAATTTTTTTAGAAAGCGACAAATCGCTCGCACCGAAGACAGTGTAGAACCAATCTGGATCAAGCCAGGGTCCTTCTCAGCACTCACATTAACAAGCATGATCTCAATCATTAAGGGCTTAGCATGCCTCTCTTTTTCTCAATTGATCAAGTTTTGCAAAACCTGAGGAATTCCTTCCTCTTCGTTTTTATCACAATGTTTCAAAAAAAGTTTTGAAAAACTTAGGTCATTACAATGACTTCAAGGCACAAAAAAGACACAGCTTCTAGTCAAATACTGCCATCTTATTTAGAATTTCTGGCATAACTGGCACATGGCAGAAGCAAACACAAGAGTGCGAAAATCACTGCTGTTTCATTCAGATCTGTTGGTGTAACTGGCTCCTCGGCCGAAACAGACTCCAAAGAAAGCAAAAAAAAGACAAACACAAAACAAGCAAGTGATGTCCGAGGTAATACCCCCGAAATCACCCGACTCTAACAAAACAGAACTGACTCGACACAACAAGACAGACCCGACTGACTCAGTATGAAAAGACTGACTCAATACAAAACAACAAAACTGACCCAATACCCAAGTCAGAAAGTACCAAAACTAGTGTTCGCACATTGCTCAAAACTGTGCGTGTCAAACGCCACATCTGGAGTAAATTGAGCGCCGCCCGCAGGTGGTTCATCCCCCGATCGCACCACATTATCCCCCAGGTTCACTGATCCCATGACGATAGACTTTGTTGAGTTGGTGCAACGATGACCTTATTGTCAATCAGATCTTGTATTTCGTGGCGAAGACGGAAACAACCATCAGTGACATGGCCGACTTGCTGATGAAAGGCACAGTACTTGGTCGGATCATGGGAGTGAGGAAGTCTATCTGCCAGTGGTCGCGGCTCCAAGGGTTTCAAATCCCCCTCTCTAATCAAGATCCTAAAGGCCGCTGATAGAGACATGTACAGTGGTGCGAACACCCTCTAGCCTCGAGGTGGGTATTTTGAGGTTTGTGGAGTTTTGCTGGATGCACCAGCAAAGGGATTGGTAGGCGCTGACTGGGTTTGCTGATCTCTTCCGAGCAAGGGTTTAGAGCTGGAAGGAACATTCCTGGTACAGCGGCCCTTCTCCCGGCTTGCCTCTTGATTCAGACTGCTCTCATTCTGAGTGGCGAAAGTGTCATTTACAATTTTTGTAACAACTGGGAGGACTTGCTCTTTGTTCAGTCCCTCAGCTTTCAAAGCCTCAATATCCCACCGAAGGTGTTCATGGGGACCAATGCCTGCCCCTACCTTGTTCTTACCACTTGCCTCCATTTTGTCAAGGGAGTGGCCTTCTTCCAATGCAACTCGTCCCGAGGTTGGGGAGCCTTTAGACATGAACTCCCTGGTATGTGATGTGGTCGATGATGGGGCCAAAACCCCAAAGGCCAGATCTGCCACAGTTCTCTGAAGGTCTTCAATCATTTTCATCAGTTCGGAAGTAATGGGTTCGTGGGTTTGAGATGATTGGGGTTCAGATGCGCCCATCATGCATAAGTCCAGGCTCTCTGGGATAAACACATTAGGCCTGGGTAGATGGGCTGGGGTGATGTACATGCTGGGGTCGTAAGGGACGGCCAGTATGTGGATCAGATTGAGATGTGGATGATGTACTTGGTCATTAGGGCCTGAAGGTGGAGCTATCGTCTGGTTGTCGATGAGATTTTGGACCTCATGACGAAGGCGGTAGCAACGGTCGGTGCCATGACCGCGCTGCTGATGGTACATACAGTACTTCGAGGGATTATGTCTGGCTGGAAGTGGGTCAGGCAGAGGTTGAGGATCGAGGGGTTTGAGATGCCCTCTTTCCATCAAGGCTTTTAGTGCGCTAGTCAAGCTCATATAGAGGGGAGTGAAAGTTCTGCCCTGAGCTCGGGCTGGGCCGGCTGTTTGTAGGCTTGGATTGGCAAAAGGGTCGGCTGTGGCGACTGTATTGATTTCGGTGGGTTTGGGAATAGTGCTACTACCAGTATTGGTACTCCCTGAAATCACCCTCTTTGTCGATTCCCTTGTTCTGGAAATGATCCCACTGTTGAACGCATTCTCGATCTGAACCCCCAGATCATGCAAACCTTTGAAAGTGAATAGCGGAGCAACTATCAACTTTTGTAACATATCATGCTCGAGGTTTCGCACCATCATCTGTACTTGATCCCTCTCAGAAGGGCGGCGATCTATCATCTGTGCTGCCTTTGCTCTCCACCTCGCAACAAATTCTACAAAAGGCTCTGTTGGGTTCTGGCGGGTTGCTTCAAGCTCTTGCATGGTTATTTCAACTTGGGTATTGTAGGAATACTGATCAACAAAGGCCTCAGCCAATTCTTCCAGTCTTGCTTCACTTTATCTTCCAACTTAGCGTACCAAGTGGCTGCTACACCCGACAGGGTTCTTCCATACAGAGAGAGTTTCTGTGGCTTAGTCAGTCCCATTGGCTTTAAGACATCCAAAAAAAGTCGGATATGTACCATTGGATCTCCAGACCCGTCGAAACGGTCAATATATGGCATTTTGAATTTGTCTAGGAGCCGTACGGCAGCCTCGGTGTGCCCATCCTCAATGTCGGGAATGGAGTTAAGGCCCTGCGCCTTTTTGAATTACTTCTCAAGGTTCGCAATCTTCACTGCAGTCGGATTGAGCTCATTAACATCAAGGGAATAAAGCCTCTCATTAGGCTGCACCAGGGGTCTGAGCACCTGAGCTTTAGTCAACCTTTCTCGAGGATTCGGACACTGCAAATCTTCAACTGGCGGGAGTGGGTCAAAGTTTGGCTGGGGTCCCAAAGCTGGATGTGAGGCAGATGCCCTAGATGGATGCTGCATTTCAATATTGGTCTCAGCCTGCATGGCAGTTCCCTGATTTAACGCTGCTATCACGGCCACAAATTCTTCCGAACCCTGGGCCATCATGGTCTGCTGAGTCTGCACAAAGGTGATGTGACTGGCGACTAACGGATCAAATGAACCAGTGAGCCCTGACTGGCCTTTCTTTGCCTTGCCTCAGCGAAAGAACACTGGTTGCCCTTGAATTGAATTTCTAACCTAACAAAGTCTATCAACACTAGTCCAATGTACCCCGGGGATATCGGAGCCTTCTGAAGCTATAGTTCCAGGACTACCTAGCAAAAGAGAAAACAGACAGCATCTCAGCACAATTTCACTGGAATGGATTTGAGCATACTAGGATGACTGTACTCAATACTGATCACTGTTTCCCAAATATCTGCCTGTAGACTGATACCCTCGGGTAAAACTGATTCCCCAAATACTGATGCTGATGCCCACAGGCCTGATGCCTAGACTTGCAAACTGGTATATGCGTTCCTGTAGAGATACACTCTAAAAGCACATAGCAAGTAAAAGAGAGCCAAAACACCCCTATGTTGGGGTAATGTTTCCCTGTCCTATTTTGTCAGGAGCTAGGGTCTCACTACGCACGCAGCGGTTTCAAACAACCTATAAACGGGTAAGCAACCTGTCCTAGCTTGGAATGGTCACTATGGATCCGAATATGCACTAGGTCGAATGGTTGAAAAGGGTGCCCCGGTAAAAACCGGGGTTTGTGTTCCCATACTGTCAGAGCCCATAACCGGTCAGCCTTATGGTCATGCCTTGACAAGACAAGCCTCTGGCAAACCGTTCAGGAATGGCAGATGGCAAACACGGTGTCTTAGGCGCACCAATGCACATGCAATGCAAAGAAGCACATAAATGAAATCAAAACAGGATATCACGAGTTCGAGTCAAGCTCTCTAAATTCCCCAGCAGAGTCGCCAGAAACTGTAGACGTCCCCGAACGCCCCGGGAGGGTGAGTCCCGTTCTGTTCATTTGTGGGGTCACTACAGCTCGGACTCTCAAATTGTCACGGTTCTTAATCTGAACCAAAGAGTCCAAATCCGGCAAATCGTTTTGAGAAACAGTTTTTTGAAAAGAAGTGCCAAACATGGACTGCTTTGCCAGATACAGAGTCCCCACCTAAATATTTTTTTATGGGGGAATTTAGGAAACCCTGACTCGGTGCCGAAGGCCATATGTCCGTCATCACCGGAGTTGTCTCGGCTCGAGAGCTAGGGTACGATTGGGGAAGGTCAGCTATGAGCACCCCCTTTCACCCGGTCCGAAGACCGGCCTCTACTAACCATGATATCCGTTTTTGAAAACTTTATATGTTTTTATTCCATTTATTAGCCTAGAATCACTATGTCATGCGCACAGCAACAAGTATAGACTAGATTGCCTAATTTGGAAAGAAGCATTGCATATCCGTTTGTTTTGGAAAAATACTTTGGAATTTGCTACTCGCAAGTAGGCTAAAATACGGATTTCAACGAGTTTTTCCAACTCAAACAATCCAACCTTCATCCACAGGCATTCAAATAGTTTAACACATAAGCATCTAGCCACATGGTAAGCATGCTATCATGTTAACATTCACACGCATGTGAGATGCTAAAGTATAAATACTTACATCGTACTCCGTGCCAAAACAATAAACTAGTTAGCAAGCATGCGTGATCCTAGTTCATGTTAAGTGCCTAATGCATCACATACAGAATGCAATTAGAGTAGGCTCGGCTAGTCTATAAATGACATGTGAAAATGCACAAGTAGCATGTATTCAAGTTAGATTTGAAATACTTATGCAGTTAGTATGATGCGCCGAGCCTGGTGCATGCAATACTGATGAATGATGCACGCATGCATAGCATAAGGTATGCTAAAGTAAACATGTCCTAATACTAACTATCAAAAGCAGGTAAGTAAAAGGGAGAAAGAAGTGGGGGTTGGAAGACATGCACACACGCACCCACACTTATTACAAATACGCCCTCACTCGGAGGGGCCGAATAAACATTACAGTCCGAATAAATAACTAACTACTTAATTAATTATTACAGAATTCCTATTTAATTAACAAATTAAAGGCAAAGGGAAGGTGGCCACGGCCCCCGTCTTGGGATGCGCGAATGATGCATGCTTGACCCATATCGCCCGGAAACTCGCTGCCATAGCACTACTGCCTCTGTTTTCACGGCCTTTTCTTCTCTAAAAACTTGTCAAAGTCCCAGAGAACCTTCTATGAGCATTGCAGAACATCATCGGCTGGGAGGGATGGCCACCGGCCGTGTACAATATCCATCGGTTGGAGATAAAGCTATCGGCACTGAATAAATGGCCGGTCGGCACTGAATGTTGCCGGTCGGCAGAAACTTCCTGCAGAAGACAGTTTTGACAGCAACAAAGGACAGACAGTGTATGGCATGAAATTCCAAGCAAATGTGTGCACCAACACATCCCTTATCATGCTTTTGACTCAAAGGGGGATGTTCCTTGATTCTCGGACCACCAATTGCGCATTTCGATGCGTGATGGTCCAAGAAACCAAGTATGCGCTTTGATTTCAAATGTCATGCAAACCAAACAAACACATAAAGCCCAACCTCTATCACATGATCAAGAGGCAAGGCATGCATGCCAATGCAATGCAACCTAGGTATGCAAACAAGAATACAAGCATGCTATGCAACTACATGGCATACACAATGCTAACAACATAACATGCTCAACGCTTTGAAACATGGCATACACAATGCAAGATGGGCTTACACCAATACAAGTGGACCTCAGCCACACTCACATAGGAGGCCATAAGATGAAAATGAGACGCCTCGAAATGCGTGCGCACATGCACGTAAACCGAGGACCGACCCTAAGGCATGGAATGCCACTCTAACAAGACATGGCAAAACATGGAATATGATATGCAGACAATGCAAATTTCAGTAGCTAAATGAGGGGGAAAACATCCCCGAAACAAGGCGAAATGACACTCGATGCATGGAATCACTCCCGAAATGCAAAACTAGGTACATGAAATGGCTTACAGCTATACAAAGGATGCACAATATGGACATGAAGCATGAAGACAGAAGTATGGCACCCCCAAAACAAGCATTTTTATAGTTCAAAGCATGGCCAAACAGTAGGTAAACATAGGGCTAAATAAGCATGCAAAAATGGGGCTAACACATAGATTTCAAAGCAAGTAGCACATGGAGTATCCAAACAGTGTTGAGCCCTTCTTCAATGTTGAAGAAGGGCTCAAAAGAAGCAACTTCACAGTTTATAACATGCCTCAAAACAGATCACACGTAAGCCAAAAATATTATGCAAAATTATGGCATAAAGAGGGCTAGTGAAGGAAGTGCTAGCTATTGTCCTCAAACAGCAAGAGGTCCTCAATCAAACATGAAGAGGACCTCAAAATATGATGATTTACAGTTTGGGTTGGAGCCCAAAAATGCAAGCAACTATGGCTTAGATATGAAGTAAGAAAAGACTAGAAAAGGGAAGAGGAGGACTCACCCTTGAAGACCAGCAAACCAGCACCTCTTGGACCACGTTTAGGTGCTCCTAAGCTCTGAAGAACAGCCTCAAGTTGCTGCAATGGAGTAAGGATGCCTTGTGCTATGAGTTGATGAAGAAATGGCCCAAGAACAAGGGTGTTTGATGGTTGAATGGGAGAGATATAGTGAGAGATGAAGGGATATATGTATGTATATATCAGATATATCTATATATCTCTGGTTTTCTGTTCAAAACATCCAACCCCCCTAATGGAGGAGGAGAGGCCCCTTATATAGGCAAGACTAAGCTTCTAAGACAAGCTACAAAGGGTCAAAGGGGGCTAAGGGGAGGTCAAGGCTTATTGGAGAAGCTAGGACAGCTGGTAAGCTTCTTGGGGAAGCCAAGACAAGGGGTCAAGGCTTCCTCAAGAAGCCTTGAGCAAAGGGTGCAAGAAAAGGGTCAAAAGGGGTGCAAAGGGTGCAAAACAGTCACACACGTGCATGGGGAGCGGAGTCTGTGCATTCTAGCTGGCACAGTTGGCATCCATTCAATCTGTAGAATACTCCGGAAGGTCATCGGCTAGCAAACTTGGTCGGTCAGCCATCTTTTCTGGCCAGTCGGCAATCTATTTGGCCGGTCGGCCATCTATTTGGTCGGTCGGCCATTTGTTTTGGCCGGTCAGCAGTAAAATTCTGCTCTGCAGGTCCAACTTCAAACGGGCATAACTTCTTCATATGAACTCCTTTTCGGGTCATTCTTGTGTCAACATTGAAGCCCCGGAAGTAAGATTTCCAATGGCACCAGCCTTGCATCAAAATTCCAACTGAGTAAAAAGTTATGCTTGTTTTAGTGAAGGCTGCTCAGTTTCGGTCCAACCAGGATGATGCCCAACTTCAACCTATCATATCGCCGCCCTCCGGTCTCGGATTTAAGAGATTCTTGAATGAAAAATGAAGCCCCGGAAGTCTTCTTTCCAACGGTGGTGGCCTCATAGCTTAACTCAAAGTGTATAGACAAATAAGTTTGATTTAGCGAGGACTGCTCGTCCCTCTCTTAGCAATTCTTGCCTATCTTCTTCTCCAACTTGGCTTCTCCCCTCTTCTCCTCTTTTCTTCAACTTCAAACCCCTAAGCAAGGTGTCTTGAAAGATTTTTCAAAGATTTCATCTCTCTTTCATTCATTTCCACTTTGTCCTTGCTCGGTTTATCGAAAAACGCATTTTTTGACAAAATGTGAGCTTCGGAACATCGTAGAAACTTTATTTCAAAAATGTTTTGAAAGAGAGGGTTTTAAGGTCTAAAAACCATTCAAAATAGCTTTGGTCCAAAATGGGGTGTGAAGTTGGGATTTGGCCCTCTCATTGCCGAAGAAATTGAACCTTTACCCTGCACACCTTTCATCATCGAGCAAACCATGAGTAGCGCCCAAGTCTTAAGGGCGGTCAAAAATGGGGTGTCTACACCCGACCAGGGGTCAAAAGGTTCAAGCTAAAAAGGTGGTCGGCCTACCATATTGGTGGTCTCCCAGGTGAATGCAGCTCAGTGGTGGTATGGGAGACCAGAAATTATGGCTCAAAAGTGAGGGAGACTGTAACAACCCTCATCACTGATCACTGATTGACCATTGTTTACTGATACTGTCACTGATTACTGCTAAACTGAGACTGACTGAATTCCGAAACTGATCGATCGACGGTATCTGTTTAAATGCATGTCTATCTGTTTGACTGTTGAACTATTTGTTCATGTTTTAATGTTTAAATTGCGAATTGAAGGCCTTATCGGCGGCCGAACCGGAAACCGATTAGTGTTTCATGATCATCATAATTTATGTGATTTTATAGTGTAATTATCTGAAAATTGATTAGGTATGATTAAAGTAGATTAATCGAGCCAATTACAGAGTTGGACTTATTTACTATTCTACCACTTAGTGGCCCACTATATGGACCATCTTTGAATCATATTACACTTCATTCAAAACATTTCCTCAGCTCATTTTGAGAGCATAACCGAACTAGAGAGAGAGAGAGGAGATAACTTGATTTCATTGTGAATTGGCTTAGAGAACTTGAAGATTTGAAGTGTAGATTGCCCATTTGAGCTTCATTTCTTGAACTACAAGACCTAAGGTAGTGTAATTACCCTCTTGTTATGAATTGAGCTCGTTCTTGCATGATTCATGTCAAAAGTAGTGATTTGAGTATAGAACTAGCTTAAGTTGTTGAAATGAAGCTTAATTGTTGCATGCATGTTTATATCGCTAAGTTTTGAGGTTGTAGTTCATAATTCCTCACATGCATGTTCATGTCTTGAGAGTAGATCATGAATTCATCATGTTTTTGGAAGTTTAGACTCATTTGAACTTACTTTGGAGCTTTGAAGTTGATTAAAGCCATGCATGTCACATTTGAGTTGTTGTTCTTGAAACTTGGTTTGAAATCATGTTTAATTGAACTACCTTTGGGCTTTGATTTCTCAAATTGATCTTTGAAACATGCTATACTATGAGTTTTGAAGTGTTTTCCAGAAAATTAGCCCAAAAGGATCGAATTTGATGCATTGGAACTTGATTTGAGCATTGGAGTTCAAATTTGGATTTTCCAGATTTTGGTCTCTCGCTCGAGCAGGGAAAGTGGCGCTCGAGCGGGGAATTTGAGCTCCCAGCATCTTGCACTGTTTTACAGTCCGCTCGAGCGGAGTAATGTACGCTCGAGCGGAGACCTTTGTCAGCATGTCCGCTCGAGCGGGGAACCCACGCTCGAGCGGGACCTCTGATTTTCTAAAAATGTTTTCTGAGTGCATCTTTGCATCCTCTTCCCATTCTAGGCATTCTTAGGCCTAGTTTAAGACATCTTAATGAGGACATAGATGTAGAACACACCAAGGCAAATTAGGGGTTAAGTTCTTATCTTTCCCAACTGTGTAGCTTAGTGTGTGTTCGATCTGTTGACTGTGTAGGGTTGACTTCCGAGGAGACGCTCTAGCTTCCTATAGCCCAGAACTCTGTGAGTAACGAATGTGTAAAGATATGTTCACAAATGATTATTTTCTGAACAACTGAACTGTACTGTTTTCTGAACTGATTACTGTTAACTGAATGAATGTATGTCCTATATTCTGAACTGTATTGTGGCATCCTTGGCACCTACTGCTTACTGTTACTGTGACAGAATTCTCTGTCGGTTCCCATGTTGGAACCACTACTGTTTACTGATATGATGGCCATCATTCACTGTTTGGTCTATTAAGACCCGGTCTATTAAGACCTACTGTACTGTTTAGCTACTAGATGTACCACATATGACTGTTATAATCTGTGAAACTTGGAGCAAAGTGCTGCACGGAACTAAGTACTACAGAGTGAGCCACCTCTAGAATCTGTGTGAGACACCTCTTGAGTCCATAAGAACTGTACTGTTATTGTTACTGTTACTGTACTGCTACTGTACTGTTACTGTTACTGTTACTGTTACTGCTACTGTACTGTTACTGTACTGCTACTGTTACTGTTACTGCTACTGTACTGCCACTGTACTGTTATTGTTACCATTACTGCTACTGTACTGACACTGCTACTAGTACTGCTAACGGATGTGCCACGTACGATTACTATGATTTCTAAATGACTGTTACGGCATCAAATATGAGCCACAAACTGACTGACTGATATACTGAATCAATGGACTGTTTTAAATATTGAAAAGACATTCATCCTAAACCTCTTTACGTATTATGTTATTCACTGGGCTTTAGCTCACTGCTCATATATATATATGTAGGTGTTCAGGCACCGGACCGCTGCTAGGAGCGTCAGGCAAGCTTTTGTTTTGTCAGCCAACCACTGTGCCTCACTGTGAGGTTCCAAGCCGTTCAAGCTTCGGCCTTGGGGTGTTTTAATATTCCCCGTCTGTCTCTGTAACTGTTTTGTTTACTGTATAGACTGTTACTGTACGGTTTAATAGGGATTAGATCCCTGTTCTGAATGATTGTACATGTATATATAGACTGTCACAGCTCACTGGACATTGTTTATTTACTGTATTGGCTTCCGCCAGGCCCTGTACTCTGTTTTACTGGATTACTGTTAGGCAGGCCTTCGGTAATCTCAGATTACTGGCCGGTTACGGGGCTAAACCCATAAGGCCGGGTTTGGGTCGTGACAGAGTGGTATCAGAGCGATACTTAACCACGAGTTATACTGCACACACGTGTCCAAGTGAGCTATAAGATGTCCTAGGAAAGTAATTAGGGCATTGCATGAACATGAGAAGTATGTGTGGCCATGATTTGAATAAATGTGTCAATGTGTTTAAGTATGCAACTGTCTATGCTTATGATTACCGTACTGTCTATGGTGAAATGAACGCAACCTAGATGCATACTTAAAGAAGTTAAGTGGTATAACATGTAATGTGAATGTTAATACCGAATATGGAATCTATGTGATTATGGACGTGTGGTAGTAAAGGGTCATGTGACCGTACCTGAGTTGAATTGAAAGCATACACACGTCTGATATGAAATAAAACGTGAAGTCAGTAAGAACCTCTCCTGGATTGATAATCACCCTGTTGTGTGTAAACAAGGGAAAGGGCGAGGATTGTGAACGAAACTGAATCTTCTGATCTGAGGATTAATAGGCTAGAATGAATGATTGAAGCCTTAATCGAAAATCTGAGATAATAAAGGCAGACATATGTGCCTGAACCAACTGAATATGAACTGATGACACTGATAGAGAAACCCAACAAACTGAAACCACCAAAATTTCTGGGAAGTACCGAACCACTGAAACTGAGGCTTGGGTTCAGAAACTGAGAAAATAGGTGAAGTGTTCTTCGAAAAATACTTTCCCCCAATGCATCCAAGATAAGGAAGTATCCGAGTTTGAACAACTTGAGTAAGGTGATAAGACTGTGGTCGAATACGAGGTAAAATTTACCCAGCTAATTCGATAGGCACCCCACATGTTAGATACTGTCTACAAAAGAATAGAAAAGAATTGAAGGTGGGCGTGACCTAGATGTGTTTGACTGAATTGACGTGCTAAAACCCAACAAAGCACGTAGATGTCCTGGATAGAGTATTAATGCCTGAGACAACGTAGCAGCATTGAAATATCCAAATCAACATCGTCAACCGAATCAGAAAGAATAAAACGGAAGTAACAGAAAGTGAAAATGACCACTGTGAATGGAAAACCTCGGGCAATAGCCTTGACCAATGATATACCTATCTGTACCGATTGTGGGAAATAACATTGGGGCGTTGCCACCGCCTGTCGGGAAACTTGCTTTAGACGTGAACAGGAATGACACTTGCCTAAATCTTGCCCACAAACTCAACCAAACGATATTGAGCCTAAATCTAGACCCTAGTTCCAGAGAATGCTCGGAACACTAAAATGACTGACGCAGGTATTACCTTAATTAGGTGTAATTGCCTATACGAACATTTGTGTGGGAATCGTACATTCCTTAATCTGATAAAGATTGTGAACATACTGACTGAACCAACTGAATTACTGAAATTATGAACCCTATACTATGAGAATTGTTAGGACTTGTGAACAGCGAGAACTTGCCGAGTTAGGTCCTTGTATCGTATTGCAACAACTGAATGTGAACTATTAAGCATGACCTTTTGAACTGTGCTAGAACTGTTAAACGTGGGACCACCTTATGCCTAACTGTAATTCGAGAAATCTGTACAGCTATGATTCGGACTGAACTGTTATATATATTGACGGACATCATTGAATGATCGGACCCTTGAACTCGAATTATATACGTGAACTGTTTGTGTGTGGGACTTCTGAAATTAAGAACCCATATTAGCTTGTAAAGATGAACTACGGCATATGAATTTGCGAACGAATGCTCACATGCTAATTGATTTTAGACTCACACCTGTACATATGTTCCCATGCTTGTAATACTATTAGGACTGTCAGGTATGGACTGTGGTTAATGAATCTTTCGAGATTTACTATTTGATGCGGACTATGTACAACACCGTAATGCCTTATGTTAACAATTACCTATGCTATGAAAACTGTTTGGACTCATGTACATGTTCGTATACCTTTACTTAAGGATATTACTAGACTGGGTAGACTTATGACTTGCTACCTTAACTATCGTATCTGGGGAAAACTATTTTGTATTGTACATTGAACTTATGCATCCGTATTGGGAATATTAGTGGACTCTGAGAGTGCACATATATGACTGTACCTTTGCTCGGACTGATTGGTATATAATTTGTTGATAACTTAACCGTTGGGACTATGACTCCAGAATTGTGTGACTGAATAAAGACCCCGACAAATAAACTCTTGACTGTGAATCGTGATCGTGGAAAATTGACATGACTGTTTGAATAGACCTGCGAGCCTATGCTCTAGTGACTGTATGACTGATTCGGAACCCTCGTAGGGCAACTCCCTATTATGTGTCTGAGAATCTCGCGTAATGTATTACTGTATGCCATATGCCTATATGAAAGATTTATTTGGAAGTTGCTATACTGATTGTGATGTTTACCTCTCGATGTGAATAATTGCATTACCTGTAAACTTAATGGGAGGAACACGTTGTATATGATCTGTACTGCTTCGATATGAATTATAATGATACCAGACCCTGATGTAAGTTTGACAATAAATGGACTCCGACTAATTGCGAAACTACTGACTATGTACTGAAATGACTGGAGTATGAACTTCTGTACCTCATCTGGAAATGATAAGAATGAAACTGCTACCCGATCTGATCTGATAGAACCGTGGGTTGATGAAACCCTTTGTGTAACTAATAGAACTTCTATTTGATGCTTGTGCTTCGAACTCTTACTTATTACGATTGGACAGAACTTGCATCTGAAATGACCTAGTCGAACTTTCATCGACTTGAGAAAACTCTTATTGAGAGCTATTACCTGATTTGCTTCCAATATGGGGAAAACTGGGTACATGCCATGTGATTAATCACCCGGTATTACCATATAACTATGAACTTGTTTGATTAGGGAATGATTGTTTTGGCGATTACCGTACTTCAGAACTGATGGGATTTGTTGACAGCAAACTAGTCTTGATTATAAACCCTCACTATCTGGAAGTATATGAAATCAGTATGACTGCTTCCGTATTGATACGTAGTATGATCGAATCTGTGAGAACTGAAACTGATGAATAGTATGTGAATGATTACTTCAGAACCCTGCCTACTGTAATGGGAGTAATGTACAAATTCGCCTTATGTTTCCAATAACTCCTGAATGAACTGGACTGACTGTGATGGATTACCGAATTGGGGACAAATTGAACAAAGACCAGATTAATGACTCAGAAGTGAATGAATTGAATCTCTGTAACTTAACGGGGGAAATTACTTATGAAATGAGGCCAGTGCAATCTATAACCCCAATAAGTACTTGGTATAAGTAGTGTGATTACTACTACAGTAAAGTTGTGTGCAACTGTATTCATGTTCTGTGTCACGAAATAAGTTTTGTCTCGGAAATGCTATATGTTGTTTACTGAATGATTGTTGGATTCCTGATATCTATTCGTGACTCTTAATATTATGTGGTACATGTTAGCTGCCCGGTATTGGAGGTTCCTTATGGAACTTATATCTGTCTGCACTCTGTTACCCATACCGGAGGCCTTGTCATGGGGGCTCAGCATCTGTTCTGTTCTGTTACCCGGATTCGGGATTCCTTTATGGAACTGGTCATTCATGGCCATCATGTATCTGTTCTGTATCTGCCACATCTGTATATGTACTATGTCTGCTATATCTGTAACTATCTGTATCTGTACTATATCTACCATGTCAGTATCTGTTCCGTAATTGCTTTGGTAGTGCTAATGAATGTGCCATGTATGCTTAGGTAAGGATTGTAGCATCTATGTATGATCTAGACAAGAATATAAAAATGAACATGTATCTGAATCTGTTCCTGACTCTAAAACCTAACTAGGTATAAGACTCCATTATAATTCGGACCCTAATCTCTGTATGCGATTTATGATTCTGTTTCTGTGCACTGCTAAGATTGAGATTGGGTCATGAAACTGTTACGAATATGATTATGCTCCTGTTATAGAGTGAAAGCTACTGTTATGTTAGGCATTATCTCTGTTGCCGTATGTTAATTCGAGTTTGGAGGACCGAACTCTTTTTAAGGAGGGGAGAGTGTAACAACCCTCATCACTGATCACTGATTGACCATTGATTACTGATACTGTCACTGATTACTGCTAAACTGAGACTGACTGAATTCCGAAACTGATCGATCGACGGTATCTGTTTAAATGCATGTCTATCTGTTTGACTGTTGAACTATTTGTTCATGTTTTAATGTTTAAATTGCGAATTGAAGGCCTTATCGGCGGCCGAACCGGAAACCGATTAGTGTTTCATGATCATCATAATTTATGTGATTTTATAGTGTAATTATCTGAAAATTGATTAGGTATGATTAAAGTAGATTAATCGAGCCAATTACAGAGTTGGACTTATTTACTATTCTACCACTTAGTGGCCCACTATATGGACCATCTTTGAATCATATTACACTTCATTCAAAACATTTCCTCAGCTCATTTTGAGAGCATAACCGAACTAGAGAGAGAGAGAGGAGATAACTTGATTTCATTGTGAATTGGCTTAGAGAACTTGAAGATTTGAAGTGTAGATTGCCCATTTGAGCTTCATTTCTTGAACTACAAGACCTAAGGTAGTGTAATTACCCTCTTGTTATGAATTGAGCTCGTTCTTGCATGATTCATGTCAAAAGTAGTGATTTGAGTATAGAACTAGCTTAAGTTGTTGAAATGAAGCTTAATTGTTGCATGCATGTTTATATCGCTAAGTTTTGAGGTTGTAGTTCATAATTCCTCACATGCATGTTCATGTCTTGAGAGTAGATCATGAATTCATCATGTTTTTGGAAGTTTAGACTCATTTGAACTTACTTTGGAGCTTTGAAGTTGATTAAAGCCATGCATGTCACATTTGAGTTGTTGTTCTTGAAACTTGGTTTGAAATCATGTTTAATTGAACTACCTTTGGGCTTTGATTTCTCAAATTGATCTTTGAAACATGCTATACTATGAGTTTTGAAGTGTTTTCCAGAAAATTAGCCCAAAAGGATCGAATTTGATGTATTGGAACTTGATTTGAGCATTGGAGTTCAAATCTGGATTTTCCAGATTTTGGTCTCTCGCTCGAGCAGGGAAAGTGGCGCTCGAGCGGGGAATTCGAGCTCCCAGCATCTTGCACTGTTTTACAGTCCGCTCGAGCGGAGTAATGTACGCTCGAGCGGAGACCTTTGTCAGCATGTCCGCTCGAGCGGGGAAACCCACGCTCGAGCGGGACCTCTGATTTTCTGAAAATGTTTTCTGAGTGCATCTTTGCATCCTCTTCCCATTCTAGGCATTCTTAGGCCTAGTTTAAGACATCTTAATGAGGACATAGATGTAGAACACACCAAGGCAAATTAGGGGTTAAGTTCTTATCTTTCCCAACTGTGTAGCTTAGTGTGTGTTCGATCTGTTGGCTGTGTAGGGTTGACTTCCGAGGAGACGCTCTAGCTTCCTATAGCCCAGAACTCTGTGAGTAACGAATGTGTAAAGATATGTTCACAAATGATTATTTTCTGAACAACTGAACTGTACTGTTTTCTGAACTGATTACTGTTAACTGAATGAATGTATGTCCTATATTCTGAACTGTATTGTGGCATCCTTGACACCTACTGCTTACTGTTACTGTGACAGAATTCTCTGTCGGTTCCCATGTTGGAACCATTACTGTTTACTGATATGATGGCCATCATTCACTGTTTGGTCTATTAAGACCCGGTCTATTAAGACCTACTGTACTGTTTAGCTACTGGATGTACCACATATGACTGTTATAATCTGTGAAACTTGGAGCAAAGTGTTGCACAGAACTACGTGCTACAGAGTGAGCCACCTCTAGAATCTGTGCGAGACACCTCTTGAGTCCATAAGAACTGTACTGTTACTGTTACTGTTACTGTACTGCTACTGTTACTGCTACTGTTACTGTTACTGTACTGCTACTGTTACTGTTACTGCTACTGTACTGCCATTGTACTGTTATTGTTACCATTACTGCTACTGTACTGACACTGCTACTAGTACTGCTAACGGATGTGCCACGTACGATTACTATGATTTCTAAATGACTGTTACGGCATCAAATATGAGCCACAAACTGACTGACCGATATACTGAATCAATGGACTGTTTTAAATATTGAAAAGACATTCATCCTAAACCTCTTTACGTATTATGTTATTCACTGGGCTTTAGCTCACTGCTCATATATATATGTAGGTGTTCAGGCACCGGACCACTGCTAGGAGCGTCAGGCAAGCTTTTGTTTTGTCAGCCAACCACTGTGCCTCACTGTGAGGTTCCAAGCCGTTCAAGCTTCGGCCTTGGGGTGTTTTAATATTCCCCGTCTGTCTCTGTAACTGTTTTGTTTACTGTATAGACTGTTACTGTACGGTTTAATAGGGATTAGATCCCTGTTCTGAATGATTGTACATGTATATATAGACTGTCACAGCTCACTGGACATTGTTTATTTACTGTATTGGCTTCCGCCAGGCCCTGTACTCTGTTTTACTGGATTACTGTTAGGCAGGCCTTCGGTAATCTCGGATTACTGGCCGGTTACGGGGCTAAACCCATAGGGCCGGGTTTGGGTCGTGACAGAGACAAAGGGGTCAAAATGGTCAAGAAAAAAAGGTGGTTGGCCTACCAAGATTGGTGGTCTCCCAGGTGAATGCAACTCAGTGGTGGTATGGGAGACCAGAAATTGTGGCCCAAAAGTGAGGAAGACCAACTCTCTAACAAGAAAATCGAGCGGCGAAGAGAAAGGTGGACTCCAACAAAAAAAGGTGGTCTCCCACCATAGTACCACCTTCCTAACAAAGAAACCAGGGTCCATGCCAAAAATGCACCCACACCGATGCAAAACGAAGGTTTGGAGGCCAAAACGCGAGCCGGGTGCCCTAAAAATAGGCAGTTAGGCACCGGAGGTGGCGTGCGACCACAAAGGTAGTCTCCCGGGCCACAATGTCCCTCTAAGGAGAGAAAACAAGGTGTGTGCCAAAAACCGGAGCAAACGGAGGTAGTTAAGCGGTCCCGAACCGAGGCACACGGCCGACGGCTCCGAAAACCAGAAATTGGTCTCCAAACGGGAAAAATGGCCTACGACCACGAAACGTAGCCTACGGCCACTGAGAGATGGTCTAAGAGACCTCTCCCTCCCTTCAGAAAGAGAAAAAAAGAAAAAGAAAATGGGACCTGGTTCGTATATCGAGGTAAGGCACGAAAAGGTTCCGAAGCTCGGAAGCAAGGCTCTCAGCCGAGACTTTGTAACCTCAGAACGAGCACAATATGCAACATCACTGAGCGCTCAGTTGGTGACGTCTGAGTCTTAAGGTCGGTCAAAAATGGGGTGTCTACATTCACACGTTGCCCCATAAAGGTAGTGACGCCAGATTTTCAATGCAAACACTACTGCAGCAAGTTCCAAATCATGGGTCGAGTAGTTCTTTTCATGTGGTCTCAGTTGTCGGGAGGCATACGCAATAACTTTACCATTCTGCATTAAAACACATCCCAAACCCTTATAACAAGCATCACTAAATATAGTATAACCATTCGTACCTAAGGGTAGGGTAAGAATCGGTGCAGTCACAAGTCGAGTCTTTAACTCTTGAAAGGCTTATTCTCTCTTATCGGTCTAGTCAAATGATATCCCTTTTTGAGTCAATTGAGTCAGTGGTAGGGCAATTTTGGATTGGAGAAGTCTTTGAAAAACCTTCTGTAATACCCGGCTAAGTCTAGAAAACTTTGGACTTCGATAACATTTGTCGGTCTAGGCCAATTTACTGCTGCTTCAATTTTCTGCTGATCAACTGAAATTCCATCCTTACTGATTACATGTCCCAAAGACATAACATTGTCAAGCTAAAATTCACATTTTATCAGTTTAGCATACAGTTTTTGTTCTCTTAGGGTCTGTAGGGCAGTTCTCAAATGATGTTCATGTTCTTTCGTGCTTTTGGAATAAATTAAAATGTCATCTATGAAAACAACTACAAATTCATCAAGGTATGGTTTGAAAATTCTGTTCATAAAGTCCATAAATGCAGCAGGTGCATTGGTAACTCCGAAAGGCATAACAAGAAATTCGTAATGTCCATATCTCGTTCGAAAAGCAGTCTTTTCAGTGTCCCCTGTCTTGACTTTCAATTGGTGATAGCCGGATCTCAGGTCAAATTTAGAAAACAGTTGAGCACCCTGTAACTGGTCAAATAAATCATCAATACGGGGCAGTGGGTATTTATTTTTCACTATTACCTTGTTCAATTCATGGTAGTCAATGCAAAGTCTCAGTGTGTCGTCTTTCTTCTTTACAAATAAGACTGGTGCGCCCCACGGTGAAGTACTGGGCCTGATAAACTTCTTATCTAACAGTTCTTGTAGCTGAACTTTCAACTTCTTCAATTCAGTCAGTGCTATTCTGTATGGAGCTTTGGAAACTGGCTGTGTAACCCGAATCATATCAATGGTGAACTCTATCTCCCTGTCAATCAAATCTCCTGGCAAATCATCTGGAAAAACATCTGGGAATTCTCTGACTATAGGAATACTGTTCACATTAGCTTTAGTATCAATAGGTACAGTCAATATACAACATAGATACCCTTTACATCCCTTCTTTATCAGTTTAAATGCTTTCATGGATGAAATCAGGTATGGGGGAGGTACTACACCAATTCCACTAAACACAAATTCCGGCAGTCCAGGTGGACGGAAAACAACTTGTTTTGTTACACAGTCTATGGTAGCATGATATTTTGTTAACCAGTCCATTCCCAATATTACATCGAAATTATCGATATTCAGAGGCAGTAAATCAATATACAAATGCACATCCCTAACAATAATTTCACATGTAGGGTACATATAAGCACAAGTCATGGATCCTCCAACAGGTGAAGATATAGTTAACAAATAGTTCATAGGTTCCAGTGGTCTATTTAATTTTCGCGAAAAAGCATGCGATACATATGAATCTGTAGACCCCGAATCAATCAGAATATAAGCATTTTGAGCACAAATTGAGAGTATACCTGGCACAACGGTCTCAGTATTCTGTACATCTCCCGGTACGAGTGCGAACACTCGGCCTTGCCTCATAGGCTCTTTTCCAGTAGCTTTGGAATTAGGTTTTGGTGCAATAGTTGATGCTGCAGCGCTGGCTGCAGCTTTACTATTGCCCTGATATAGCCCACCTTGCCACACCTGTAACAAGCACCAGATATTTTATAGCAAACCCCTTTATGTTTCTTACCACATTCAGAACAAGGCGGTTTGGAACCACTTCCCTAGCTGGAACTGGTTGCTGACCTTGTATTTTCCTTTTTATTCAATGAACTGTTCCGGGCTTTCTTAAACTTGAAGCCTTGTCTCTTACCACGCCACTCGGTCACTGGTGTTTCAGTCTGTTTCAGTGCCTCGATGTTCGACTCAGCCATTATTGCTCGGTTAAGAACATCTATATATTTCAGCAGTTTCAGAACATTGATTCTGTCAAGGATTTCAACATTAAGGCCGCCTTCAAACTTCTTGGCCTTTTTGTAATCGGTATCCAACATGTGTGGTACATATCTGGCGAGTTTAGTGAATTTCGATTCGTACTCAGCTACGGACATAGTGCCTTGTTTCAGTTGTTCAAATTCAGTCACTTTTCGGTCCCTAACACACCGTGGAAAGTATTTCTCAAAGAAGGCTCCCTTAAACTGAGCCCAAGTCATAGCAGTATTGGTGTCACGGACAAGCATCCACCACTTTCTGGCCTCTTCTTGTAAGGTGAAGGTAGCCAGTAGCACTTTGTGTGCTTCAGAACACGGAAAGACTTCAAACAATTTCTCGGTCTCTAGGACCCATGCTTCGGCCTTTAGCGGTTCGAGGCCTCCTTGGAATGACAATTTTACTGAACTTCTGCGTTAGAACAATTATATCATCATTCATATTCGGTTCCGGCTGTATCGAAGGAGGTGGGGGCTGTTGGTTCTGTTGTTACCTTAAGGCCTCAGTTAGCAGTTCAACTGTTCTTTCTAGCCTTGCCATTCTGGCCTCAGATGATTCAGATTCATCAACATTTCTTGCGTTATCCATTTCACTATAGACAATTATGGCAATTATAAACATAGACAGTTGCATACTTAACATATTAACACATTAGCAACATATATTCATGTCATGGCCACACACACTTTCTTATGCTCATGTAATGCCCTATCCACTTTTCTAGGACATCCTATAGCTTATTTGGACACGTGTGTGCGGTATAACTCGTGGTTTAGTATTGCTCTGATACCACTTTGTCACGACCCAAACCCGCCCCTATGGGTTTAACACTGTAACCGGCCAGTAATCCGTGATTACTGAAGGCCTACTTAACAGTAATAACAGTAATACAGAGGCGGAAGCCAAAACAGTAATAAAAAATGTCCAATGAGCTGTGACAGTCTGTATGCAAAAAAAGACTTTTCATACATATTCACATTCAGAACCGAAACATTATATACATACATATACAATCATCCAGGACAGGGACCTAATTCCTATTAGAACAGTACAGTACAGGTACAGTCAGTCTATACAAAACCAGAGACAAAAATGATGAATCTAAAACACCCCAAAAAGCCCTAGCTTGAAGGACTTGGAACCTTTCAGTAAGGCACAGTGGTTGGCTTGACAAAAGAGGAGTTAAAACCAACGCTCTTAGCTTCGATCCGGTGCCTGGACACCTACATATATATATATATATATATAAACAGTGAGCTAAAGCCCAGTGAATAACATATGCATAAAGAGGTTAAGAATGAATGTTTTTTCAGTATTTAAAACAGTCAGTTATAACAACATATCAGTCATTCAGTCATATGTGGTACATCCCATAGCAAAACAGTACAGTAGGTCTTAACAGACCGAACCATCAGTTGATGGCCATCATATCAGTAAACAGTAGTGGTTCCAACATGGGAACCGACAGAGATCTCTATAACAGTAGTAGTAACAGTACAGTAACAGTAAATTGCTATGGATGCCACGAATACAGTTCGTAAATAGGACAAACATTCATTTAGTAAGAAATATCATTTTAGAAAGCAGTACAATTGGTCATTCAGAAAATATTCATGATTGAATATATCTTTACAACATTGTTATTCACAGAGTTTTGGGCTACAGATAGGCTAGTGAGCGTCCTCGGATGCCAACCCTACATGGTTACAGGATGAACACACACTAAGTTGCACGTTTGGGAAATAATAACTTAATCCCTATCTTGACTCGATGTGGTTCTATAGCATTATTCTCATTAAGATGCCTTAAACTAGGCCTAGGAATGCCTAGGATGGAATGAGGATGCAAAGATGCACTTTAAAACACTTTTCAAATTTTTGCTAAAACAGGGGTCTCGCTCGAGCGTGGCTTTCTCCGCTCGAGCGGACATGCAGACAAAAGAGCTAAGCTCGAGCGTGACTTTCCTCGCTCGAGCGGACTGCAAAAGTACTGGATGTATGAAATTCACGCTCAACGGGCGCTCGACCCCCGCTCGAGCGTGAGACACAAGTCCTCGCTCGAGCATGCATTCCCTCGCTCGAGCGGATTATAAACACATGCAAAGTACTGGATACACGCATTTTACGTTCACGCGTTACTTTCTCCGCTCGAGCGGACTGCATGAACTCAGAGTGTACGCCCAAGCGTGGAGTTCCCCGCTCGAGCGTGGATCCAAAATCTGGAATTTCCAGATTTGTTTCCAAGCATGAAACTCAACATTTAAAGCATCAAATTCGATCATTTTAGGCTAATTTTCTGGAATACACTTTAAAACTCATAATATGACATGTTTCAAAGATCAATTTGGAAAATCAAAGCCCAACGGTAGTTCAATTGTACCCATTTCCAAACAAAACTTCTAGAACATGATGTACATGCAACATGCATGAATTTAATCAACTTCAAAGCTTCTAATACAAGAACAAATGAGTCAATCCTTCCGAAAAAATGCTGAATTCATGGACCAAAGCTAGAATATGGACATGCATGTGAGGATTTCCATGAAATCAACCTCAAAACTCAACAATGTATACATGCATGCATGAATTCCTACTCAAATCAACATATTAAGCTAATTCATGCCTTAAATCACTAACCTTACCATGAATCATGCAAGAACAACTCAAATTCACAATTAAAAGGGTGAGTCTCCTACCTCAAGTCTCCAATTCAAGGTATAGAAGCTCAAATTTTGCAAGTTCCTTCAAATATTTCAATTCTCTAAGTAATCTCCTAGTTGAAACCAATTCTCCCTATTCTTACTCTCTCTCTCGAAATGGCCTCAATATGGCTAAAGAGTGATGTGTGATCAAGTGTAATAAAGCTTCAACATTGTCTTAGGTAGTGGCCTACTAAGTGGCAAAATGGTAGATAAGTCCAACTAATGTAATTTAGCTTATTTAATTCAATTTAATCATACCAAATCAAATTTCAACTAAATTTACCATAAAATCACATTAATTCGAATTTACACAAAACACTAATCAGTTCCGGATTCAGCCGCCGATAAGGCCTTCAATTTGCAGTTTAAAACATAAAACATGAACAGATCATTAGCAGTCAAACAGATAGACATGCATTCAAAGTAATACGCTCAATCAATCAGTCAGAATTTCAGTCAATCAGTCACTTAACATACTTAATCATAGATTAGCACTAATCAGTGGTGAGGGTTGTCACAGTTTTCCTGCTAAACCATTTACCTATTTTTGTTTGTAAAATTGACAAAAAAATAATGAGCATTTTAGTCAATAAACTCAATGAAAATGGTTATTTTAGACATTTTATGTATACACTTAATGACTAAAATACTATTTTTTTTTCAACAGTTTTAGTTAACGAAAATAGATAAACGGTTTAGATTAAAAACAAATCAAAATTTTAAAGTTTCAATTGATAAAATTGAATATTCAGAATTTATTTTTTTTATAAGGGTTAAACCTTAGGGTTTTTGTTTTGTAGTTGTCCCTAAATTATTCTACATAAGAATTTAAAATTTAAAATTAAAATTTGTTATTATTAATTTGTTAAATTCATATATGTTGGTGGTGACATTGTGGCAGTGGTGTGGCAGTGCCAGCAAAAGGTAAACAGTAGATTGGTTGAGGTATGGGGATGATGGTAGGGTGTGGTGGAGGAGTTGGAGAGGTGGTGGTGGTAGAGGAGGAGGGATGGTAGTGCTTTAGCAATGGGATGGTGGAAGTAGTATTGTGATGGTGGGGGGAGGGGTAATTGTGGTAGTAGCAATGGTAAAAAGGTGGTGATAGTGGTTCGGTGGTGGCGGTGGTGATAATCGGGAATGGAAGAGGTGGTGGTCGTGTTGGGTGCAAATGGTGGGATAGAGGTAAAAATGGCGGCGGTGATGCTTTGGCAATAGACGGGTGATGGTGGTGTAAATGGAGGCAATGGCAGTGGTAAGGAAGTGATAGTAATGGTGGCAATAGTAATGTTTTTGGTGGTAGTGGTGGTGCTTTGGTGGAGGATAGGTCATTGTTACATGGGGGTTGTAGTTATGGTGGTGGTGGAGGGATGGTGATTATATGATGGTTGTAGTTGTGATGGTGAAGATTTTTCGTGATAATGTTTTATGACAAAAAAATTATATAAAAAAAGTGATAAATTATATTTTGTCCTTTTTATATTTGGCAATTTTTTCATTTTAGCTCTTGAATTTTTTTTATTTTTTATTTTCACTTTGATATATTTCAAAGTTTCCCAATTACTCCAAGAGTTATCATATGTCCAAAATTAGATAGAAAATCACATATTACCAGCTATATGACAGAAAAATATTTTATTATATATAACTCACACCGGTTACACAAAATCAAAGCTTAATGTAATAATATATTTTTTTATATCATGTGTCAGTTATCGTGGCATTTTCTATCTAATTTTGAACATAAGTTAAGTTTAAGAATAAATTGAAAAAGTTTAGGTCTCGTTTGGAAATATGCTATTTTAGTAACTTTTTAATTTTTTTTTATAAAAAAATGTGCAAAAAAGTACAGAGAGTGATGTGACAACTTATAGTGACTTTTTTGGCTAAAGCAGAAGGTTGCCAAACGAGACCTTAAAATATGAAAGGAAAAAACTTTAAGGGGCAAAGTGAAAAAAATAACCAAATATAAAAGGGTAAAGTATAAATTACCTAAAAAATAAGAAAAATTTACCTATAAATCTCATCTTGAGGAATGGTGATCTGTTTAGTTCTAAGGATTTTCTTACACACTAATTAGTCCTATTGATTTTGAAAAGATAGATTTAATATATTATTTAGAAATTGAATTCACGGTTATACCCTTATTTCTATTTTTTTTTATTTTTTTTTTATTTTTGGTGTGTGTTAGAAAGGTAAGATACACAACCTATGAGAATTAAATTTGAAATGAATTTTTATATGGGAATCTTTTTTATTTAAAATGACTTAAAATGTGAGATTTTTTTAATATTTCAAAATGAGTAAAAAAATGACTTGAAATATGATATTTTTCATACATTTCAAAAGGATGTGAGATTTTTCAAATATTTCAAAAGGAGTACAAAAATTTCTTAGTAAGTTTCGGGCAAATGAATAATTTCAAACTGTAATATTCTAAAAAAACTCTTTAGTATACTTTTTTCAAACATAATATTTCAATATAATACTAAAAAAAAAAACTTCTTTGCATAATACTTCAATGTAACACACAAAAAAATTTTGTAGTGTACTTTTCCAAAACATAACACTCCAAAACAATTTCTTAGTGTAACACTAAAAAAAAATTCTTTGTGTAATTTTTTCAAACGTAACACTCCAATATAACATTCCAAACAAACTCCTTAGTGTAACACTCTAATGTAACAAACAAAAAAAACTTTCCTAGTGTACTTTTCTCAAACGTAACACTCCAATATAACACTCTAAAAAAGAGACGTGAGATTCTTCAAATCATTCCAAAAGAATATAGGGTTCTTCAAACTATTTCAAAATGAGTACAAAAATTTCATAGTAAGCTTTGGGTAAATATATAATTTCAAACTGTGAGTATTACATTTAGAAAAAGTACACTAAAGAGGTTTTTAATATTTTTGTGTGTGTTATATTGGAGTGTTACATTTAAGATTACATTTATTGAGGTGTTACGTTTAGAAAAAGTATACTAAAGAATTTTTTTGTGTGTTATATTGGAGTATTACGTTTGGTAAAAGTGCACTATGAAATTTTTTAGAGTGTTACGTTGTTAAACTTGGAAAAAAGTATACTGAGGAGTTTTTTAGTGTGTTACATTAGAGTGTTACGTTCTTGTTCATAACGTGAGACATGTTTCAAAATAAGGGAAAATCTAAAACCTCTACAGTGTGGATTGTCCAAATATCTAATTTCACATTTGGAGAAACTCACTTATATTCCTAAAAAATTAAGCCCAAATAGGTAAGTGATTATCTTTTTGTATAATTTCTAGTTTAATAGAACTTTTTGATTCATAAGAAGCAAAAAAAAAAAAAAGACTAAATAATTCACAAAATTACATTTTAAAATTTATTAGTATTTCACCCAAAATAATAATAATAAAATATCATATATTCAGCAAAATAAGTAAGGTAGTGGCTACGGGTTCGGACCCCCGCACAGTAGCCACTATTGTGTATCCAAATGGGCCCATTTCGGGACCTATTTGAATAATCCGAACCGTTCATATTTTAGAATACATCAAGTAGAACATTTTTGCAAAACATAGTGTTAATCGGATATCGTTTATTCTTTCATCCATACACATTTGTATTCATTTTAATACTTTAAATCACAATTGTTATTTATTTTTGTAGATACAAATGTGAGTGGATGAATGGGTAAACAATATCCGATTAACTTGATTTTTTACAGGTATGTTTTAATTGATGTATTCTAAAATGTGGACAATTCGGATTATAGAAATAGGCCTCAAAATGGATCCATTTAGATGCACAACAATGACTTCTGTATACTCTTGCACAGTAGCCATCCCAAATCCAGTAGCTACTTAGTTTTTCTTCGTTAGTTTTAAGAAAACTTATATGGTTGAAGTGGCACGAGTTTTGATTATCAAACTAACTTATTTTATTTTTATTTCATTGATTCAGTTTTAAGGGTTGAAATGGATTACTAAATGAATTTTTTTTTTGGTGTGCATGCAACCCTATCATAAAACTATATAAGTTTTCACAAATTTATATAAGTAATCTCACAAAAATATATAAATTGAACACAAATTTACATAAATTCACAAAATTACGTGTTTTTTATGAACTTACGCAATTTGTATTCAATTTATTCATTTTTATGAGATCAGTTATGTGAATTTGTAAAAAATTACGAAAGTTTCCATCAATTTCTATCCCAAAAAATCAAGATTTATCATATTTAAGCACTGAAAATTTAAACTGTCTAGTAGTTCTTGATATTTGTAAAACAAAAACTAAAAAGGAGTTAAGTTTAGGATTGAGCTTCTCTCCAGGCTTTAATCGGATTGGAGAGGTGTTGCTTGATTCATTGGATTCACTTTTGGACTTCATAACTGTTTATATTTTAAGGTTCATCGAATATATCATTCCTTCAAAAAAACCATGTCGATCAGATAATGAAAATCACGTGTTCGAATCAGTTTTGTATGAATAAAAAATGAATGATGAAAAAATAAACGATTTATACAAAACTAATCCAAACACGTGATTACTGTTATCCGATCGACTTGATTTTTTATAAGGTTGACATACTCGACGAATCTTAAAATATGAATAATTCAGATTATCGAAACGAGACTCAAAGTGGGTCCAATAGGTAAAAACACCTCTCCAATCTAATTAAGAACCAGAGAGAAATCCAATCGTAAATTTATTATATTTTTATTTTTAAAATTAGATAAAGAAAGATGAAGAAAACGAATAGGTGTATGTCCCAAAAAAAAAAAAAAAAAAAAAGCTCAATTTTGGTTTGGTTAACCCATGAAAATAATATATAGAAGGGCAAATAACTATCCAGTGAAATCAGAAAATTTTAGGATAAATTACAAATACGCCCATTGAGATTTATTTAAATTATAAATTATCTCATGTGGTTTTAAAAATTATATTAAGCCCTTTAAGGTTTCTAATTTCATAACAAATAGGTCTTTTTATAAATAGATCATCAAGTTAATTAACAATTTTTTATAATGTTAAAATTTATTTCAATTAATAATTTATATAATTTTATTATTGTATAGGTGAATAGTTAGAAATTTCATTTTTTTAATTAATTTTGTTAAATAAAAAATTCTAACGGGTAGGTTTTATATTTTCCAAACCACAAGGGGCAATTCGTATTTTAAAGAAACCTCAGGAGTACATTTATAATTTACCCAAAATTTTAATTATAAAAAAGTGATAAATTTTAATAATTAAAATTATAAAAAATTTCATTAATAAATAATTAATTTTGTTTGACACAACTTCAATGTAACTGTCCCAAGAAGTTATTTATTTATTTTTTGACATATTCAAAATTCAATTAAATATATATGGATAATGGATAATGCTATGGTACACACCGTTGTATACCATATGTAAATTATGTCATTAGTGAGTTTTATTATCACAAATGACATAACTAAATACTATGAGTCAGATCAAAAAAAATTAAGTTATAACTAAATATTATATAAAATATAATCAAATAATTCTTATATCATAATTAAAATAATATCATAATCAATATCATAATATGTTATAATTAATAATAATATAATATGTCATAAACAACCACACAAAAATCGTAATCAAATAGTAAACACCCCTAAAACACAAGAATTGACTCATTGACCTAGCATTTTAATACCTTCCCGGTGGTTGGTGTGTTAAGGGCCGGTTCTTCAAGTCTTGTTTGACAGTCATTCGATTTCCGACAATCTTTTTTTCATTGTCTCTTTCTATTGTGAGATAGAGAAAGACTTTGAAAATAAAATAAAAAGGAAATAAATAAACAAAACAAAACAAAATTAATGGAATGAAATTAAAAAAAAATATATATTTATAAATTCATTACTGACAAGAGTTGTTGTCTCTTGTAAACTGGTTGGGAATTTCTCTCCTAACAAAAGGCCCTTATCTCCATAACAGTCGCATAATTTTATATAGTTAATTAAAATTTAATTTTAAAAAAATCAAATCATATAGCAATAATTGCAAAATTTTATATAGTTAATTAGAATTTAATTTTTAAAAAATCAAATCATATAGATACAATGGTAGAAGACAAGAACCAATTTTTATATTTTTATTTTTTCAACAAAAGTTGATTATATTCTAAAGGTCCGTGTTTGGTCATCTAGTCACATGTCCCATCTTTTATATATTATATATTTAAGTATATGGAGAAATGGGCATAATTGTCATATTATTTTTGTTTATATATCAATTGCTAAAAGATTAATAATTATGGAGAATTAAATTTAATTGGTGAATTATAATTCAACAATACATATTTAAAAACTCAATAAACTAGAGAAGAAAAAGTCTCATATAGTGAAAAAGAAATAAACAAATCAATGAAGGAAGAAAAAATAAGTAAAAATTTCAAAAATGTGGTGATTAAGAAATATAATTGCAAAGTGATGGCGGTATAAGTTTTATTTGCATAATACAATGCATGAATCATTTGTACATTCATTACTTTGCAAATTGCTTTTCCTACTCTCTATTTTTTTGATATTCTCCCAAAAATAATCAAGATTTTTACTAAAAAAATTAACATTCTTTAAGAGAATATTGGGATTTTCAATTGAACTAATTTTCATATTGTTCATTTTATGTAATTTTTTTCAATAATTATTTTATTAAACATATGATTTTGTATATTTCAAGGTATACACCTCTATGCTCTTGAAACTGAGAGGAAGCTTAACTGTAATGCAATGGTTCACCACATTTTACTCCTTATATATATATATATATATATTAAATATATGTGATTGAGAAAGCTTGTTTGATTGTGTTTTTCTAATCAATCACAAGCCAAATGATGTCTAAGTCCAAAAATATTTATTTATTCATTTGATTTGATTACTCATTTTCGTTAAAAGTTTAAAATAAAAAATATAACTAATTTGACACCAACCTCTCGGAGTTGCCATCCTAAGGAATGATATCAACACCCAAATTAATAGTTAAAAACAAGATATTATATAATAATAAAAAATGGATTGCTCATTTTATTTTCAGCAATTATATTCACAGGAGTGTTGGGCTATCTCTTTCCAAAACTTGTATCCAAGTGTTTCATGTGTGTTCTAATAAAAGTTTTGTTTGAGTTCCATTTTAAACATCTTACAATTTTTTGGGGATAAATTACACTGCTCTATCTTAAAATTTAGAAAAGATACTATTTATACTAACCTCTCTTTTATTAAAGATAAATGGATCGAACTAACGCAAATGATTTGAATAAACAAAAATAAATAAAATAAAGTATATGTTTCAGTTTAAAAAAGATGATAATATCAATTTTTTATTTATATAACTAATGACATTATGATTTAAAAAAATGAGGCTAATGTTATTTAAATTAAAACTTTAAAGGAGTTTAATGTAATTATGACAAACTTATAAAAACTTATTGTATTTTATCCAAGTCTCATAAAAAAATCAATATAATTTACCTTTTATTTTTTGTCTGACTTTCACAAAGTGTGAGAGGTGAAAAATTGTTTAAATATCGTTACTCTTGATTTTTTGTTCTCCTTGTGCAATCGGTTTAAGGTTGTTGTGATCTGGCCTAACATATTGGATTTGTGGATCACAAGCTTATTTTAGAAAACTATGTCATTTCGAAGAATATGTTGCAAAAAATAAAAACACATTTTGGTTCTCTTTGATTATGTTTAGATTTTAGATTTATGGAAGAATATGAAGAAGGACAAAAATAAAAAAAGAATAAAAAAAACATATATATAGTAGAAGCTATTTTTTTCTTTCTTTTGTTTTCTTTCTAGTTGGATTAGTAAAATGAAAAGAAATTGAATAAATATGTGTTAAACAAAGGGACAAATTGTTTAATTACCTAAAAAAATGAGTATGTATAAATAATTTAAAAGAAGGAAATGAGTATGAATAAATATAATTGAATGTGCATCTTTATGTTTTTGGTGAAAAATATGAATAAGGAAATATCCAAGGAGTTACCTATACTTTTCTCTCATTTATTGATTTTGGTAGTTACCAAATCAAATGCATAGGAGGCACTTCAAAGAAAATGAAAATAACAAATGTTGTATTGAATGGTTGTTTTTGTTCTTCTTATAATAGTATTTACTATCTGATGACCAAATATGTTTGGTTCTCAGGTATAAAACCTCAATGAACAATAAATGTTGCATACAACAATTCAATCTTGAAATTTTGGTTATATTGGCTTTGAACAGTTTGTCATGAAGCATTGAAATTTCTTTAGTGCTAATGAAAATAACATTTGATTTAACATTAACGTCATATCATCATATCGCATTTGTCTTCACTACAACAAATTACACTTTTGGCGACTAAATTTTTAGTCGCCAAAAGTCATTTTTTTGGTCGCCAAATATTTTTCCCGACTAAAATTTTTTGTCGCCCGTTTGGTCGTTGATTGACTGTCGGCAAAAGAATTGGCGACTAAATTTTTTTTTAGTCGCCGAAAGTCACCAATTAGCGACTAAAAATTTAGTCGTCCAAAAAAATATATTTAGTCGCAAAAAAAAAATAAATTTCATCATCAACTTTTTAGCTACCAATTTTTTAGTAGCCAAAAACGTGGCACTCTTGTTTGGCTATCAATTTTTTAGTCACTAAAATCATGATACTCCCTTTTAGCTGCTAATTTTTTAGTAGCCAAAAACTTCTTTATTTTTTTGGCTACTAACTGTTTAGTCGCCAATAAGTTCCCTTTTATTTTTTGGCTACTAAATATTTAGTCGCCAAAAGCTCTATTTATTAATTCTTTTTAAATGCACAAATTGAATATTTTTCATTAATTTCTAAATTATATGCATTCCATTATCAATGCAACCTGTACATGTACAGAATAATATATCTATCAATTATAATCTAAATCTATTATCAATAATACCCATTTCATTATCAACTATCCAAAAACTTTAACTTATAACATCTTATTCCAAGTATCATATAAATTCATTCTAACCAAGTATAATTCATCTAAATTAAATATTACATTAAAAAACACTGTATTTCCAAAACAAAGCTTGGGAAAAAACAAAAGTGTTACATTCTCAAAATCATGTCATCCAATTTTTTTAAAACAAATAAAATCCGATCATATGTTACCGATTTTTAATCAATTATCTAATTTTTTTTTTTTTTTTTTTTGTTTTTTTATATTTTGCATCAATGCTTCCTTCAGTTTGTTTACCAAAATAAACTGTTAGGATCATCCATATTTGGATCCAAAATAAGCGCCATGGAAGTTCAAGGCACAACAAGCACCCCAAATCCTTTCAAATTGTGGTCTTGCGTTAATCTCCAACTGTAATACTTCTATTTTTAGTCTCTATCCAAAAACAAAAACAAAAACAAAAACATAAATTAAATGCAACATATAATTATATTTCGTATTGTATTTTCTCATTTCTATACATAAGTAAATAAATCTCATATATATTTATTAATATGAATCTTATTATCTTATGTCTGTGATTGATAATTTTCATTAAGAAATATCAATATTATAAGTTAGTGGGTGAAGACTTAAACCTAACTTTTTGGTGTTATATTAAATAAATACCAAACCTTTACTAGATGAATATTTGGCTGTCGCATTCTTCACCAAGCCATTCAATATGAGACACCATCCAAAGAAACTAGAGTGTGAGAGTTGAGACTAAACATAATTGAAAACACACAAAAATAATAAATAAATCAAGCACAAATATACAGCAAGATTTATTTAATTTTCTCACATCACTTAAAATATAAGCAAGATTTACACCAAAATTAGTCTAGTTAATGGGGTCTGGAAGGAGTAAACTATAGTCTCAGAGGGGTGTGTTTTCCTGTTCAAAATTTTTAAAATATTTTTTAACTCAAGGTTTTGAAATACACTTGCCGTTCATTTTTCTAAAATATTCTTCTTTGTTTTTATCACTCGGTAGAAAGCTCAAACTGTCACAAAACCCAAATTAGGAAAGAATGTTTGAGGTTGATTTTTTACTAATTTTTGTTGGGGTTTTTTTCATTTTTACTGAATTTTTTTTTAAAAAAAAAATTCCATTTTTGAGTTCAACTCGACTAGACTCGGATAAAAAAAATTGAGAAAAGGACACCAATAAAAGAGTTGAAAATAGTAAAAAAAAAATTCAGTGAACTTTTTTTTTGAGTTTTTCAATTTTTGTAAATTTTTAGATTCGTCAACACAATACAGACTTGAAAAGTAAAAATTTAACATAATTTTGAAAATTTGTCATTTTTTTTTTTATAAAAAATGTGACTTTTTAGTAGTTTGCTAAACATCAACTGGGCTAGACAGGGTTCAAGTCGAGCTAACACCACCTAATAAGAAATTTCGTGTATACTCGAGCTTGACCCAACCCAAACGTCAAGCCAATATTATTAAGATTTTTTACCAGCCGGTCCCAATAATTGAATCTATTACCTATTAGGTCCTAAGTTTCTATCTCATGCACCAGAAAGTCTTGTTATATTTTTTTTATCCCAAATTTTCCTTTGTTGTTATACTGTCTGAGCCATTAATGAATTAGTGGTGTTGGTGAAGATGAGAACTGCCAGAGCCATTGATGACTTCGTTGGTGTTGGTGAACATGAGAACTGCCTCTGTGGCTCTTGAATTTGAGAGAGATAGTGTTAGATCTGAGAGAGATCAAGAAAATCGACATAAATGGGGATAGGGTGTGTCGACATTGACGAGTTCGAAAGCCATTCATGAATTCGTTGGTGTTGGTGAACATGAGAACTATCTCTGTGGCCCTTGGATTTGAGAGAGATGATGTTAGATCTGAGAGAGATCAAGAAAATCGACATGAATGGAAATGGGTGTGTCGACATTGACGAGTTCAGAGCTCTATATTGTTTACACCAGTGATAAATTTTTTTAAATCAGTGATAAATTTGTTTAAACTAGTGATAAATTTATCACTGATGAATTTGTTAAAAAATTTACAAATAGCAGACTTGATTTGAGAGAGAGAGAGGGAGGGCATCACAACAAATTTATCACTGAATTAAGTAACAAATTTATCACTAAATTAAGTAACAAATTTATTAGATCAGTTACACGCCTGTAAAAAAATCAACAACACCGTTCAATACACTAATTGGACACTTTGCATCCCAAACCAGTGATGAAGAAAGATGGTGGCAACAATGATGTCGAAGATGGTAGATTGGTGATGGAGGAAGATGGTGGCAACGACGATGTCGAAGATGGTAGATCGATGACGGAGGGTTACGGTGTTGAAGCTAGCAAATGAATGATGGAGGAGGAGCAACGGTGATGGCAACGAAAGAGAAAGAGATGATGGTTAGTAATGGAGGAGGAGGAGGAAATGGTGTGCCAATGACAGAAATAAAAGGGAGAGAGAGAGAGAGAGAGAGAGAGGGGGTGATGTGTTTGGGTTTAGGATAAAATCACTCAACTGAATGTAAGGAGTAAAAATAGAATATGGGCTAAATTATTTTGGGTCAGGACTTCCTAGGAATTAAGTCTGGTCTAAAGGACCGGCACATAACTCCCCTATATTATTGTCCCAAGCCTGGCTTAACCCAAATTTTGGCCAAATATTATCATAGGACACTTATAGACCGGTCATATTCACCGAACTTATTTCCCTATAAGTTCTATTCATTTTTTTACCTATCAATATCCCCAAATTGCCCTTTTTCATCCATAAGATCACTGCCGTGGCACCCTACCACTGACAACTATTGACAATCTCCGACGACCACTGACGACCACTTCCAACTGCCGGCGGCCACCACCAACCTCCGGCGACCCCTTTGGCCGCTATCTTTGACTGCCCGTGACCATTACTAGCCTCCAACAACTACCTCCGACAATATATTTCTAGCCAATTTCGATCTCCAATACATCACTACCACTACCATCTTCTCAGATTTAGAGGCGACTAGAGAAAATGAGAAGAAGAATGATGAAGAAAATGAAGGAGAGGGATGGGGAGTCCTTAGTAGAAGTTGTAGCGACCCTAATTTTTCTTAAGTCATTATTTATTATTATTACTTTATTTTATTTTTGGCCTTATTAATTGCGTGGTCACACGAGAATTTAATGTGTTGTTTAATTAATTTAATGTGATAGTTAATTATATAAAATTAATCCGAATATTTATATATTTATATATTTGATGTATAAAAAATAGTTTTTTTTTTTATATATTGATAAAATATATATCATATTTATGTATGTTGTATTTATGTTGTACTTGTATTATATAATATAATAGCTATTAGGTTATACTCATAGCAGCTGCCTTTAGGAGGAAAAAGAAAAACGAAGAAAAAACAAAACAAAAAGAGAGGGAGCAACAGCAAAAGCCGAGAGAGAGAGAGAGAGAAAGAGAAAAGAGAGATAGCGGAGAGAAAGAGGGAAGGGAAGAAAGAAAGGGTTAGAGTTTTATTTTGGTGGCTTCATAAATTCTTCAAGTATTTTCTTGATCTTCAAAAAAATAATTATGAGTGCAAAACTCACTTCCCTTGATTTATGTTTATTTCGTTTTTATTTATTTGATGTTGGTTTGATATTATATTTGCATGAAGATGGTGGATTAGTTTTAATTGTTTTGTTTAGTTGTGTATGTAAGGTTTAGGATTTTTATATGTATTTATTTTATGGTTGTAATCACACTCATGGATATATAAAATTAAAATAAATTAGGAACCCATAGATAATTCCGAATACTCCACCATGACTCTATGGATTGTTGTTTTAATTGAGTGCTATTGAGAAAGAGTGTATAAAAAAAAGTGAGGATTTTGAGATTTATTTGAATGCCTTAGAGCATCTCCAACGGTAATAGGCATTTTATGTATCTAAATATTACTATAAAGTATATATTTTATTTTGCCTATCAACTATTTCATATTTCTACTCCAACCATGCTCTTTATTTTAGCTATTTATCTAAATACTATTAATTTTAGAAAATGCCACATCAGCAACAAAGATGGAGGGAAATGATCCTAATGATTAAATTCATTTGGCCTAGCCTTGAAGGCTAGTTACATGTAGCTAGTGAATGTGAATTGAGCTAAAATGCCTAATCATATGCCTAGAGCATTGGAGTAAAAAAAAATGAGTTATACTAGGCATTTTAACTAACAAGTATTATATACCTAGTGGGTTGGAGATACTCTTAGGCTCGGCATTTTTATGTTTGTTCTCATAAGTAAATGAGGTATTATGTATATATATATATATATTGTTGCCTTATTTTCAGGAGTAGACGAGTGCTTTGATTTATGCGCGTGCGTACATGCTAACCATTCGAGGAGTGTAGGTCAAAATTGGTACGATATCCCTATGCAAGTTTGGCTTCGAAGCGATATTAGGTATACGGGAGGCACATGAGATATATGTGTAGGCCGAAAGTGAAGGGCCGAAGTGGTGGAGTTAAGGTATAAAAAATTAAATATGAACTTATTGATATAGTTTGAATTGTTTTGATTGGTACATTTAAAAAAAATAGAAAATGACCTCATTAAATTACGAAATTTGGGTAGAGGCATGTATACGTAATTCTAGACAACTGTTATATTTTAACTTTGTACTAAAAAGATCGATTAGAACTTGTAATCGGATGATCTTGGTTACAATAGTTTTTATTCATTTTAGCAATGCAGATTTTAGATATTGTTTTAATCCACGAAAAGAGCTCATTTTTATTGATTTCGCATACATTGAAGTAAAACATTATTCAGAACAATTGTCGTGTTTTGAACTTTTTCGAAAAAAAATCATCTTTGGACAGTTTCTTTTCATTTTCAATTCCAGATTTTTTGATCGAATTTCGTTTAGGTTCTTCTATTAATTTTTTCTCTCAACCTGTTCAGTTTTTACTAAATTCATTCACGCTTCCTTTTAGAAAATTTGATTATGTACAACTTTTGTTCTTTGAGTTTTGGTCAATTCGAATAATTTAAGCATAAAACAATGTGTTTTTATATTTCTTTAGCAATTTACTTATGATTATACCATACTAACTTTATTTTTTTGTAGAATGGTGAGTCTTACTAACTTTTTATGCAGGGCTGACCCACCATATTTTTTTATGTTTATTTTGTTATTTTATACTCAATTTATATTTAGTTGTGTGATGCCCCGATTCTACACTATTGGTTGCAGTCAAGCGAGAGTCACTAATGAGTCCTATGGTCAATAACCAAGTAAGATCCTAGATCGTCGGAGGAGTAAATTAGCCTCCCTTCTAAGTCCAGCTTTCTTAGGCAGCGCACTGCCCCTTTAACAGATCTTAAAAGGTATTGACACAAGGTCTCATAAACAACGATAATGTTCATACATAGAATATAATTACATAACAACCACAAATATACTTAATCCAAAAGATGGTTCCATTACATTACATCCCAAAAGAAAGCTTAAATCTTCACATGGGTCTTACAAATATCCAAAAAAGAAACTTCTAATTTTTCTAGGATAGCCAAAAGTCTTCGAAGGTTTCAGGCTCGTCATCCCCGACTATGAGTTCTTCTTCGTCACCTGGCATGATACGCCGTGAGCTTTGAATGTCCAATAAACACACACACCCCGTCCCTTTTTCCCAGTCCAATACACAATCACAATTATAACATCAAGTAGTAAAGCATGATACTCAAATAAATAAATGGTTAAGTTAGATGTCAGTAAACTAGAAATCCCCCAAAGAGATTTCGTTCTCCCAACCACAAGAATCGGACGCGGATTATTCAGTATGCCCCCTCTTTTGCTGCTTTGTTGCAGAACTAACCTCGGATGCCTACCAACGATTATGTACCGCGTAGCGTCAACCGCTGGGCCTCAAAAGAGATGGTAAAATAGGGCCTTGCCCGAATCCCTCCTTACACCAAACCACCTAGGGTCCGAATACAACCGCTCCGTTCAAGGGTCCCGAAAACCACTTGCGCAAGACTTTAACTTCCAAATAGGGAACGCATCCCAACAAACCATATATCACATATTCTCATCCTTTCATTACTCAAGTGTTCGAAAACCCAATACCCTCCCTATTAGGTTTCCCGTTGAATTAAATGTTTTAAATCAAGGTTAGTCCAACTTATAAGACAATAATATTCATATAAGCATGCATTCTTAAGATGAGAAAGGTAAATAAGATAACCACAACACATATAATATCATGCCAAGATATGATCATAAGCTAATAAGCAATCTCATGAACTCAAGGGTATAAAAGATCCACACATAACAAAATTTCTAGATTTAGTATCGCATAAAGATTAAAATGAAAGGTCTATTTTAGATCCTTCACCAGACTTGGTCTTCCTATGGTTCGTAGGGAATTTGATCTAGTTTCTAGAACATTTTTTGGAAACGGGATTGCTTTTCCAGATTCTAAGTTATTCAGAAAATATTTCAGCGCTGTCCAGATTCTGTCCAGACCCGTCGACCGTTACGAAAATTTGATTTTCTTGAAAACCGCTTAATGGTTTTTGATGAAACAAATTTTAGTTGAAATATAACACCATAAGGAAGGTTTTGACATAAAATAGAGGTCCAGAATAATTTTATACATTTTTCTAGGATTTCTGAAAGTGGGCTGCAAAAACAGATTCTAAGGTACTATGCCCAAACAAGAAGTTTTATGAGAAAAGGGTTCCACCAAGGGAAAGTTTTCATTTCTTTTGTGAAGAAAACATGCTAACTAACATATATTTAACTCAGAAAATTTGCTTGAAAGAGTGCCCTTGGAAAGTTGAGAGATTGGTATAAAAAAAAAAGATGGTTTTGTGCCAAAATGGGGAAAATACAAGAGAGATAGAATCAATACTCAACCCTTAGCATTTTTAACATAAGAACTCATTAATAACAGATCTGAAAACATTATTTAGAACCCTTAGAAACATGTATTGAAAAAAAGGAAAATGAAAGAGAAGGTTGTGTTTGTGACTTACTTGGTACTTTGCACAAGAAGGCTCTCTTCTTCCTCCTTCTTCTCCTCTAGACTTCTCTTTCTTGCTCTCCTCCCTCTCTCTAGCCGAATGTGCGTGTGTGGGTGTGGTGTTTGTGCTTTGCCAAGCTAGGGAAGGTTGGTATATATAGGCAATTTTGATGTAAAATGTCCTAAAAGCCCATTAGTTGGAAATGGATGGAAAGTTTAGGATTTGTTTGAAATTTAAAGGAATAGAAGTGATTTTTTTTTTTTTGGGGGGGGGGGGGGGGGCTTACTCAAGGATTAGGCAACACTTAGTTAAAATGGAACTAGTTTTGGAATTTGCATCCTAGGTCTAGGGCACTAGGTTGTGTTTTTTTTCTAGAATTTCATGATGATATATTTTGAAAATGGTCTCCTTACTTTCTCCTAGAAGGGCCGGCCATAGGGAAGGGTGGAAGAGCCATTTTTTTATTATTAATTTTGGTCCTAGGGCACACTCCTCAAGGTGTATATATATATATATATATATCTTACATGATTGATGGTACTTCAAGGTACAAGGTACAAATACTAGTTTTTGGGGTAAGAGTG
The DNA here is from genome assembly GCF_055761805.1 of Camellia sinensis. Lineage (NCBI taxonomy): Eukaryota > Viridiplantae > Streptophyta > Magnoliopsida > Ericales > Theaceae > Camellia > Camellia sinensis. Next base: position 171,480,473 of record NC_138962.1, on the reverse strand, counting down.
AGGGCTTGGAGTTAAATACATGTAACTTATGTAGAATTAAATTAGGTTAGGGAACCTAATCCGGCTAGGAAAATTCCTGTTTTGATAAAAATAGAAATAATAATGCTAACTGACAAAATTCGAATTAATTCAAGTAACCGAGGGGCTTTAAGAAAATAATTCAAACATTAGGGTTCTTTATAATGAATACATATTTTAGAGGCTTCACAACCTATCCCCCTTAAAACAATTTTGTCCCCAAAATTCAACTATATACTGCCTTCGAAAAGCTCGGGGTAGTTTGCCTTCACCCAATCTTGGCGTTCCCAAGTAGATTCCTCAACTCCCCGATGACGCCATAGCATTTTCACCAAGTGAACCGTCTTGCCTCTAAGGTTCTTTTCTCGGCGATCTTGTATTGCTACCGGTCCTTCTTTAAACGTAACATCTTTGTCAAGACTGATCTCTTCCCATTTGAGGACGTGTGTCTGTAGACACCCCATTTTGACCGACCTTAAGACTCAAACGTCACCAATTGAGCACTCAGTGATGATGCATATTGTGCTCGTTCTGAGGTTTCAGAGTCTCGGTTGCGAGCCTTGCCTCCAGACTTCGAGGCTCTTTTATGCTTTGCCTCGGCTTGCGAACTAGGTCCTGTTTTCTCTGTTTTCTCTTCCTGAAAGGAGGGAGAGGTCTCATAGTCCATCTCTCAGCGGCCGTAGGCTACGTTTCGTGGTCATAGGCCATTTTTCCCGTTTGGAGACCAATTTTCAATTTTCGGAGCCGTCAGCCGTGTGCCTCGGTTCGAGACCGCTTAACTACCTCGGTTTGCTCCGGGTTTTGGCACACACCTTGTTTCCTCTCTTTTGAGGGACACTGTGGCCTGAGAGACCACCTTCGTGGTCGCACGCCACTTCCGGTACCTAACAGCCTGTTTTCGGGGCCCTAGGCCGCGTGTTTTGGCCCCCGAACCCTCATTTTGCATCGGTTAGGGTTTATTTTTGGTATGGACCCTATTTTCATTGTTTGGGAGGTGGTACTATAGTGGGAGACCAGCAATTCTTTTGGAAATCATTTTCTCTCTCCTCCAGGCAGTTTTCTTGACAGAAATCTGGTTTTCCTCACTTTTGGGCCATAATTTCTAGTCTCCCATACCACCATTGTGTTGTACTCATCTGGGAGGCCACCAATATGGGTAGGCCGACCAGCTTTTCTTCCTGACCCTTTTGAACCTTGCTAGAAAGCTAGTTTTCCTTTCCCCTGGGCCACAATTTCTGGTCTCCCACCATACAGCTGTATTCTACTCATCTGGGAGGCCACCTTTCTGGTATGGCTGACCAGCATTTCACCTTGACCCTTTTGACCCCTGGTCGGCCGACCACCTTGGTTGGTCGGCCAGCCTTCTGCTTTTTGGCCTTCCTGAGTGCAACACAGCTGTGCCAGCTGTAAAGCACTTGACCCTTCCTCCGGGATTTTGAGTCTTTTGTTTGTCTTCTTAAGGAAGATATGATCCTTTTGCTTAGCTTCAAGGAGAAGCTTGACCCTTTTGGTTAAGCTTCTTTGAGAAGCTTTGACCCTTTCTTGAGGCTTCTCCAAGAAGCCTTGGCTCTCTTCCTCTATAAAACAAACCTTCCCTCTCCATTTGAAAGGGTTAGAAACATTTGGCTGAGATAGATACACCCCACCCTCCATAGCTCTCTTTTTCAAGCTCCAAACCCTAATATTCTTGGCCATTTACACTACACCTCATAGCCTACCACCTCCACCATCCATTTAATCACCCCGAAGCTGTTTTTTAGAGGTTGAAGGCTCATCTTCTTGGTCCAGAACTTGCTGCATTGCTGTGCTACAAGGGTAAGTCATCATTTCTCCTATTTTTGTATTATTTTGCTTCATAACTTAGCCCTATTTTCAAGAATTTCTGGGTTTTGTCTTAAACTAAAAAGTGTCTTATTTTGGGCTCCTCTTGAAGTTTGATTAAGGACACTTTTCTATTTGAGGTCATCTACCTCCTTGTATGCTCCATCCCTCTTTGTAGGCTTATTTTGCTTCCTATCTTAGCCTTGCTTGCAAGCATTTTCGAGATTTGTCATAAACTGAAAAAGAGTCTTTTTTTTAGCCCCTCTTGAAGTTTGGTTAAGGGCATTTTTCTGTTGGGGGTCATCTACCCCCTTGTATGCTTGTTTGCCTCTTGTTTTGAGCCTTGCACCTAGACCTTTGTTTCATGCTTTGTTTGGCCTCCTAGCCACTGAAATCCAGTGGATTTTCAGTGGCTATCACACTGTTTTGAGAGCTAAAATTAGAGAGGGGTGACCCTCTCACCCCTTGATTTGTTTACTAGCTTTGTTGGCCTTCCAGAGGGGCTCCTACTTTCATGTTTCAAAGTCACATTTCAGGCCCTATTTGGTGAGTTTTAAGGTCTGTCTTAGCTCTGTCCGGAGCCCTTTTGGCCATATTTTGTGTCCCTCATGCATGTGTAGAGCAATCCTCCTCAAGGCCTTTCAAAGGGACCTTTCATTGCATGCTTCATTGACCCATTTCAGGCCCCTTTTAGTGAGTTTTAGGGCTGTCATAACCTCTTTCCAAAGGTAGTTTTGCCACTTTGTATGTACATCATGTATGTGTAGAGTAATCCACCTCATGGCCTTCCAAAGGAACACTTCATTTTTGCATGCATTGACTGAGTTTCAGTGGTTATTTAGGCATATTTTGGCATGGCATGCTTCTGTTTTTGGCTGGTTCGGTGAGCCCTCATGTGCTTCACATACTTGTAGTGTAAATCATGGTTCACTAGTTTATTTCGCGTGCTTTGTTGACCCTTGATTTTAGCTCTTTTTGGCCATGCCTTAAACTGATGTTGTGCATATTTTGGACTTCCTTAGCTCTGTTTTTGGGTCTCGTGGTCGAATGATGTTTGTTTTGCATGCTTGTAGTTCAATACCCATGCTTAACTTTGAGTTTTGAGGCTCATTTCATGCATATACTGAGGTGTGTTCATGTTTTGGGTCCATTATACATCATATTTCAGAGCTTTTTTGAATGCCATATTGTCATCTTTTGTACTCTTTAAATGCGTTTGAGAGTCGGGCTTGTATGCCTCATTTACCGACCATTGAATGAGCTCCATTTCTTTGCATTCTGAGCCATCATTTTAGGCCATTTTTCCACTGTTTCAGACCTGCCTAGGGTCTGTTTGGGGTTGATTTTGCCATTAGTGCATTGTTTTGGGTACCTCTAGAGTAACGCGCTTCACTAGTTTTGGTACCCAGGCCCCCTAGCTTGCATTGTGTGCCATGTTTGCATGTTTCGGGACCATTTTGTATCATGTTTCAGAGCTGGAGTTTGTGTGCTTGTATGCCATATTGCATTCTTTTCCATGCTTTGGTAGAGTGGCATTTGACGCCTTAGGATCGATCCCTTGCATCGTGCATGTTTGTATGTGTTTCGGTTGTCTCATTTCCATCATATGGCCACTGATGTGAGTGTGGCTGAGGTCCACTCATGTTGGTGTAAGTCCATCGTGCATTGTGTATGCCATTTCAGTCCATAGCATTGCGTATGTTAGGTTGTATGTTAGAGCATTGTGTATGCCATGTTACATCACGTGCATTGTGTATGCCATCTTAGTCCATAGCATTGCGTATGCTAGGTTACATGTTAGTCGCATTGTGTATGCCATCTCATTTGCATTGTGTTTGGGATAGGAGTTAGCCCAAGCACGGGAAACGAGGGACGTTCCGTACTCCAAGTGACGAAACGCGTCTCAATTCCCGGTCGCCGACACTCCGGATTAACCATGATGGAGTCTAGGCCTTGTTATGTTTATATGTGCATTCATTTCACATCGAGTCGTGCAATTTGACTCCTCGGCCATCGTGCATCGAGATGCGTGATTGGTGACACGAGGATCGAGGTGTGCATACATATGTGAAAATACTTTGCCATGCCCCTTTCTTGCTCTCTGTTGCAGCAAATCAGAAATCAGCAACTTTCTAAAGCCTTGCACAGTATTCTGGGGTTAATTGCAAACAGAGGCGAATCGGGGCATCGCAATGGATTTCTGCGCAAGGCAACTCGAGCATGCATCTTTCATCATTCGGAACAGAGCTGAGGCGGTCCATAAAATTGCATGCTAGTTTATTTACTTTCCTAGTTAATTTGTTAATTAAATAGGGTTTTGTAATATTTAATCATTCATTCGGATTGTAATTATGTATTTGGACTGTATTATTTATTCGGATTATTCGGACCCTCCGAGTGAGGGCATAATTGTAATAAGTGTGCGTGTGTGTGATGTATGTCTTCTAACCCCCACTTCTTTCTCCCTTTTATTTACCAGCTTATGATGGTTAGATTAGGGCATGTTTCAATTAGCGTACTTATGCTCGCATGTTTGCATCCATTCATCTGTCTTGTATGCACCGGGCTCGGCGCATCATACTAACTGCATCGTATTTCAATTCTGAGTTGAATACTTGTTAGTTATAGCATTTCACATGCCATCTTTAGAATAGCCGAGCCTATTGTAGTTGCATTCCTGCATGTGTTGCATTAGGCATTTCAGCATAGTTAGGATCATTCATGAATCTCTAACATAGCTTCTGTTTTGGCTTGGAGTACTCAGTAAGTATTTATGCTTTAGCATCCTTGCATGTGTGTGAGTGACTGCCATGATAGCATGCTTACCATGAGGCTATGTGCTTATGTGATATACCTGTCTGAATGCCTGTGGGTGAAGGTTGGGTTGCTTGAGTTGGGATAATTCGTCGAAACCCGTGTTTTAGCCTACTTGCGAGTAGCAAACTTCAATCCATTTTTAAAATAAACGGATGTGCGATGCTTTGTTCCAACTTAGGCAAATCCAGTCTATACTTATATGCTGTGCGCATCACATAGTAATTATAGGCTAATAAACTAGAATAAGAGCACATAATGTTTTCAAAACTCGATATCATGGTTAGTAGAGGCCGATCTTTGATCGGGTGAGCGGGGGTGCTCACGAAGTGACCTTCCCCAATCATACCCAAGTTCCCGAGCCGAGGCAACTTTGGTGATGACGGACACGTGGCCTTAGGCAAACGAATCAGGGTTTCCTAAATTCCCCAAAATAAAATATTTAAGTGGCGACTCTGTATCTGGCAAAGTAGTCCATGTTTGACACTTCTTTAAAAAAAATCTATTTTCAAAAACGATTTGCCCGATTTGGACTCTTTAATGATTCATCGGTCTTGCGTTGCACTTTGCGAGATTAGATACAGGACCGTAACGTTTGAGTCCTGAACTGTAGTGAGCCCAAATGAACAAAATGGGATTCATCCTCCCGGGACGTTCGGGGACATCTATAGTGTCGGGTCAGCGATGTATTTTCTCAACGTAGATACATGGAAGACGTTGTGTATCCCTGCTAACTGCGGGGGTAGAGCTAATCTATATGCTACTTCGTCTACTCTTTCCAATACCTCAAAAGGCCCAATATATCGTGGTGATAGCTTCCATTTTCTCTCAAAATGTACGACTCCACGCCTAGGTTGCACCTTTAGGAACACGTGGCTGCCTACTTCAAACATCAGTGGTCTTCTCCTCCTGTCTGCATAACTCTTTTGACGGTCTTGGGCAGTCTTTAACCGTTGTCAGATCAATTTGACCTTCTTAGTAGTCTCTAGAACAAGTTCGGGTCCTATCAGATTTGCATCACCCACTTCCGTCCAACAAATCGGCGATCTACAAGGTCGTCCATATAATGCTTCAAAAGGCGCCATACCGATGATAGCTTGAAAGTTGTTGTTGTAGGTGAATTCAATTAGGGGTAGGTGTCGTTCCCAACTTCCTTGAAAATCCATTGCGTAAGCTCTCAGCATATCTTCGAGTGTCTGGATAGTGCGCTCAGATTGTCCATCTGTCTGTGGGTGAAAGGTGGTGCTAAAACATAACTCAGTACCAAGAGCTTCCTGCAAGCTTCCCCAAAATCGAGAGGTGAATCGTGGATCACGATCTGACACAATAGATACTGGAATTCCATGTAGTCGAATAATCTCCCCAATGTAGAGTCTGCATATAGACTCTAAAGTGTCGGTCATCTTATAGGGTAAGAAATGTGCTAACTTGGTGAGACGGTCCACTATTACCCATATAGCATCGCGCCCTCTAGGTGACTTAGGCAACCCTGTCACAAAATCCATCGTCACGTACTCCCATTTCCATTCGGCTATTGGTAGAGGTTGTAACATTCCCCCTGGTTTCTGATGTTCCGCCTTCACTTGTTGGCATGTCAGACATTTTGCTACAAATTTAGGCACTTCCTTCTTCATTTCATTCCACCAATACTGCCTCTTCAAATCTTGGTACATTTTAGTCCCTCCTGGATGTACCGCAAATGTAGAATGATGACATTCCTTCAGTACCTTCTCTCTAAGTAGCTCGTCACTTGGTACAAACAATCTAACTTGGTATCTTAAACTCCCATCGGGGTGAATCACCCAATCGGGCATGGGTTCTCCTAATTCCAGACGTCCCTTGATATAGGCTACCTCTTGATTGTGCTTCTGAGCCTCCATGACCTCATTCATCAACTTAGGCATCATCTTCTGCGCACTAAGATATGCTTTCGTATCTTGAGATTCTACTTGGATCCTGAACTCATTGAGTGTCTTAACCATATCTCATTTCTTGACGGAGATCTTAGCCATCATCCCTCTGCTTTTACGACTTAGAGCATCTGCTACTACATTGGCTTTACCGGGGTGATATGAGAGAGTGAACTGGAAATCCTCAAGATACTCCATCCATCGTCTCTGTCTCAAGCTAAGGTCCTTCTGTGTGAATAGATACTTCAAACTCTTGTGATCTGTGAAAAACTCAAATTGTTCCCCATACAGGTAATGTCGCCACTGCTTTAGGGAAAAAACTACGGCTGCTAACCCCAGGTCATGTGTTGGGTAGTTATGCTCATGAGGTTTCAACTGCCTGGATCCATACGCGCCTACTTTTTTATTTTGCATGAGCACGCAACCTAGCCATTCTTTAGACGCATCGCAATACACAGTGTACCCCTCTTCTCGTTCTGGGATGGTCAAAATTGGCGCACTAGTTAACCTCTTCTTTAGCTCTTTGAAGGATTTTTCGCAAGCTTCGGCCCACTCATACTTTACTCCCTTTTGCGTCAAACGAGTCATTGGTTTAGCTAGTTTGGAGAAATCTTGGATGAACCTCTGGTAATAACCAGCCAATCCTAAGAAGTTGTGGATTTCTGACACGGTTTTTGGTTGTCTCCAATCTAATACCGCCTTTACCTTGGTTGGATCCATCACAATGCCATTCTCTGATACCACGTGCCATAAGAATTTCACTTCATTCAACCAGAACTCACATTTACTCGCTTTGGCATATAACCGGTTATCCCTAAGAACTTGAAGGACAGTCCGTAAATGTTGCTCATGCTCTTCTTCAGACCTTGAATATACTAAGATGTCATCAATGAATACTACTACAAACTGGTCAAGGTATGGTCTAAAAATCTTATTCATTAGGCTCATGAACACTGCCGGTGCATTGGTTAATCCGAAAGGCATTACTACAAACTCATAATGGCCATATCTAGTACGAAAGCCAGTTTTTGGTATATCCTCCTCCTTGACTCATAGTTGATGGTAACCTGACCTGAGATCGATCTTTGAATAGCACCTTGAGCCTTTAAGTTGGTCAAAAAGGTCATCAATCATTGGGAGTGGTTATCGGTTCTTAATCGTGACTCGATTGAGTTGACGATAATCGATGCATAGCCTCAACGATCCATCATTCTTTTTAGCAAACAACACGGGTGCTCCCCATGGTGAAGTACTTGGCCTAATGAATCCTCTCTCGAGCAATTCCTGTAGTTGTGTCTTCAGTTCTTGTAGTTCTGCTGGTGCCATGCGATACGGAGCCATGGATATTGGGGTAGTTCCAAGTTGTAGCTCGATGCTAAAGTCTACTTCCCGAGTTGGCGGCAATCCTGGTAATTCCGTAGGAAATACATCTGCATAATTGCGTACTATGTGTGGAAGTTCTATTTCTCTTTGGCCTTCCTCATTTAGAATTAGACTTGCTATCTACCCGCAAGTTGTTCACGCCACTGCGTCCGATGTTTTGTTGAAACCATGGGGTCTTGTCTATCCCCCTTAAACTGGAAACGTGTTCCATCTTGCGTGTGAGCTGCCACCTTCTTCTAACGACAATTGATCACCGCTCGGTGGGCGGACAACCAGTCCATGCCCAAGATGATATCGAAGTCCGACATTTTCATGACACGAAGGTCGCAAGTTAAGCGTAGGTTCGACATCCCTGTCTTACAGTCCTTACAGATCGATCCTACCCGAACGCATCCTCCCATAGGTGACATTACACTTAAGGCAATTTCTAAAGGTTCACACACAAGTTCTAATGACTTAGCACAAGCAGAGGATATAAAAGAATGTGATGCACCGGTATCAAATAAAACATGCACCCAAGAATTGTATAGTACTAAATTACCCTCAATTACAGACGGGTCCGCTTCTTCCTCTTGCAGGGCAAAGATTCTGCCGGTTGCCTTCTGGTTGCCACCGGCCTTGGCATTCTGAGTTCCTCCACTCTTCTGGTGCTACTGCCCGGTAGATCCTGTCTTATTTGTCCAAGGCTTCTGCCCACCTAATGCCTGGGCATTTGCTCCGGAACCTCCTCCTTGGTATCTAGATAGAGGGAGTTGGGGGCTTTTGCTCTTTTTGTGCCATAATTGTTGGCAATGAAAGCACTGGATTTGTCCCATCAGCTTTTGTTGATAGCCTCCTCTCTGGATTTGTTGCTGCGGTTGCTGTCGTTGCTGTTGTGGTTGTGGTCTGGAGTAGGGCTTTGAGGTCATGCTACCTTTCTGGTTCTTCTGAGGTCCAATAGACACCTGACTCCCTTTTCTCTTGTTCCAAGCTTTCCTGGCGTCATTTACTTCCCTTTCAGATTCTAATGTCGTCTTTAGCACCTCAGCATATGAGGGGAGTCGTTGTGGAAGAACTCTTCCCCTAATTGTAAGGTCCAGTCCCCACTCGAACATCCTTGCTTTCTCTTCATCATTTGCTACGTATCTAGTTGCGTAACGGGCTAGCTCTTTAAATTTTGCAGCATACTGAGTTACGGTCATATTTCCTTGTTCCAGGTTTTGAAATTCCTTGACTCGTTCTCGGTGGATAGTACTTGGGAAATATTTATTTAGGAATAGTTCCCCGAACTGGTTCCATGATAGGCTTGCTACGTCACGAGTATTCTTGATTAACTCCCACCAATGGTCAGCCTCATCATCAAGCTCGAATACTGCCAAAACTATTCTATTAACGGCCTCGGTTATGCCCATGGTGTCTAGCATTTTCTCTATCTACCGAAGCCAATTTTCAAGTATCTTCGGGTCCGGTACGCTTGTAAACTTTGGGGGCCTCTGCTTCCGAAACTCAGAAAAGAGTCGAGTCCTCTCATTCTGTCGATTGTTCCATATTTGCCCTAGTTCCTCCAAATTTTGATGACCTAGGTTATTGGGGATGTCAGCCCCTGCGGGGATGGGTTCGTGTTGATTTCTGGGACGGTTTCGTACATTATTGCTGGTTTCAGTATAGCCATTAGCTCGCGTGTCCACCATTCTGTTCATGACACGTGATGAGTTGATTTCCAGTCTTAGAAAATCTTACTACTTAGATTTGAAATAAGGGTTCAGTTTCCTTAGGGTGCACTAAAGCAAGTAACAGTCAATAACATAGATCAATACATCACTCATATATTATAATAGGCATCATTACAAAAGGGCTCCTATGTCGGAGTTACATTCAAAGAGCATCTACGCATTACAAAGTTCAGGCTATCTTATTCTAAGGATCCCCATCAGCGGGTCTTACAAAAGTCTAGTTTCACTACTCCTCGAACTAGTTCTCGTTTCCCAACCAATCAAAGTCTTCTTCTGGGTCTTCGTCAGCGGAGTCAGTGGCTTTTTCCGGAGAGCGGAGGGTGTACATTGGTGAGGGGGGATTGTGTTTAGATGACACCTCGATAGGGTAGGCTGGGTTTGCTCTTTACTGTTCTGGAGACTGCTCCATATTCATTGGTTGATGGTTGCCTGGCTCCTGATAAGAAGATGTGTGACTTTCAGTCGGAGTTGGTGGTTGGCGGTATGCTTTGGTGGTCAAAGCTTGGTGCATCAAGAAGTCCATCCTCTGATCATCTTGCTCCATTCGGATCGCCTTCTTCACTGCCCGGCTTAAGAATTGTAGGCGGCGCCGCACCAGGGACCTCTTCTGCTCCCTCATATAGCGGGAGTACTCCGTCTCCACCTTACGTATCTCTGATCATTTCCTCGGTGGCCCTTATACAGCGTCGGCGGCTAAAGCAAGGGCTAACAGACATGGCCCTCCTTCCTTGCATGCGGAAAGCACCCCACGAGTCAAGACTGACGGCGCGTCCTAGATAGTCTCCCGATGACATCCTAAGGTGGAAAAAGACTTTCATTAGTTAATCTTCTTAGAATAGCGTGATAGAATAAAATAAGATAAGGGGTAAGGGCTTCTAGAGTCGCGTATAGGGTTGCGAGGGTTAAGGGTTGAACCTATGCTCTGATACCAAGTTGTGACGTCCCGATTCTACACTATTGGTTGCAGTCAAGAGAGAGTCACTAATGAATCCTATGGTCAATAACAAAGTAAGATCTCAGATCGCTGGAGGAGTCAAATTAGCCTCCCTTCTAAGTCCAGCTTTCTTAGGCAGTGCACTGCCCCTTTGACAGATCTTAAAAGGTATTGGCACAAGGTCTCATAAGCAACGATAAGGTTCATACATAGAATATAATTACATAACAACCACAAATATACTTAATCCAAAAGATGGTTCCATTACATTATATCCCAAAAGAAAGCTTAAATCTTCACATGGGTCTTACAAATATCCAAAAAAGAAACTTCTAATTTTTCTAGGATAGCCAAAAGTCTTCGAAGGTTTCAAGCTCATCATCTCCGGCTATGAGTTCCTCTTCGTCACCTGGCATGATACGCCGTGAGCTTTGAATGCCCAGTAAACACACACACACCCCGTCCATTTTTCCCAGTCCAATACACAATCACAATTATAACATCAAGTAGTAAAGCATGTGTAGACGTTCCCGAACGCCCCGGGAGGACGAGTCCCGTTCTGTTCGTTTTGGGCTCGCTACAGTTCAGGACTCTCAAATTGTCACGGTTCTTAATCTGAACCAAATAGTCCAAATCCGGCAAATCATTTTGGAAAACAGATTTGTAGAAAAGAAGTGCCAAACATGGACTGCTTTTCCAGATACAGAGTTGCCACCTAAATATTTTATTTTGAAAAATTTAGGAAACCCTGACTCGGTGCCAAAGGCCACGTGTTCGTCATCACCAAAGTTGCCTCGGCTCAGGAACTTGGGTACGATTGGGGAAGGTCAGCTATGAGCACCCCCTCTCGCCCGATCAAAGATCGGCATCTACTAACCGTGATATCTTGTTTTGAAAGCATTATGAGTTCTTATTCCGATTATTAGCTTAGAATTACTATGTTATGCGCACAGCAAATAAGTATAGACCAAATCGCCTAAATTGGAATAAAACATTGCATGTTTGTTTTGAAAATGGTTTGCTACTCGCAAGTAGGCTAAAATGCAAGTTTTGCCACCCTCAAGTGGGCTTTAGAAAAGATGGTTTTGCCACTATCTAGTGGGCTTAAAACTCACAGTTTTAATACATTATTCCAATTTAGGTAATTCAACCTCCACCCACAGGCATTCGAGCAGTTATATCACATAAGCAAGTAGCCTCATGGTAAGCATGCTGTCATGGCAACACTCACACGCATGCAAGGATGCTAAAACATAAATGCTCACCGAGTACTCCAAGCCAAAATAGAAACTAGTTAGTAATCATATGCATGATCCTAGTTCATGTTTAAGATGGCTAATGCAACACATGCAAGATGCAGCTACAATAGGCTCAGCTAATCTATGGATGACATATGACGATGCTACAACTAACACGTATTCAACTTGGAATTGAAATACAATGCAGTTAGTATGATGCGCTGAGCCCGGTGCATGCAAGACAAATGTATGGATGCACGCATGCATAGCATAAGGTATGCTAATTTAAATATGCCCTAATACTAACCATCAAAAGTAGGTAAGTAAAAGGGAGAAAGAAGTGGGGGATTGGAAGACATGCACACACGCACCCACACTTATTACAAGTTAGCCCTCACTCGGAGGGACCGAAAGAATAATACAATTTAACTAACTAACAAGCTAATTAAATATTACAGACCACCTAATTAATTAAGCAAATTAATTAATCTAATTTAAGCAATAAACAGCCTCGGGAAGAGGGTCCAATGCGATGCGTGCTCGATTCCACTGGGATGTCACTGCCATGCACAAGTTGCCTCTGCTTTGACTGTTATCCTTCTCTGAAGACTGCACAAATCTCAAGGTTGCTTCCCTGAATGCTGTGGAACACCACCGGCTGACGGAATTGGTCACCGGCCATGGAGAATGGTCACCGGCCACAAATTAATCCATCAGCCACTTATGGATGGCCGGTCGGCACTGCAGATGGCCGGCCGGCCAAATCTTCCTGCAAAATCTGTTTTTGACAGCAGCAGAGGGCAAAACATAGCATGGCAATGCATTTCAAGCAATGTATGCACCAATCACACCCCTTATCATATTCATGACTCAAAGGGATATGATTCTCGATTCTCGGACCACCAATCGCGCATTTTCATGCATGATGGCCCAAGGAACCAAGTATGCATTTTGATATGGAATGCAATGCACATAATCAAGCAAAACGGGCTCAACCTCTATCATACTCAACTTAAGAGGTGAAGCATGCATGCCAATGCAATGCATCCTAGGTATGGAGGCTAGTATGCAACACGGCAATGCAATGTGTAATGTAGGTTAGGCACACAACCTAAGTAAAGAAGCATGTAAGGCATGAAGCAATGCAACCTACAAGCATGCAAGACACAATATGGATGTTCAAGCATGCAAGCAAGCATGTGACTTCATTCAATCATGCAACAACACACTAGTATGCAACAACACACAAGGTGAGCATGCAACAACATGCAAAGGGGTGGACTTAAACTAATTTAGGCAGCCCCCAAACGAGCCTAAAACAGTGGCCAATGCTATGGAAATGAGGGCCTACACACACACACATGTACATGTTGATGGGCCAACACTTAAGCTTCAAACAAGCAATCTTTAAGCACACTTAAAAAAGCTTAAACATGAACAATTAGCATGCAATGTAAACTCAGGAAATCATGTTAATAATGGCGTCAAACCAATTTAAACAAGACAAACATGGCATGCAATTGGTTCAAGTACTTGAGGCAAGCCAAGGAGACCTAAACCATGGCTAAGTCAACCTAGCCTCTCAAGGCCAAGAGGACTTAAAACAGGTTCAAGGCAGACCTAGACAATGCTAAGGGAACACCTAGATGGCATCTAAGTGGCTTAAACATGCAAGCATACAAAGGAGTACATTCATGGAGCATGAGGCAACAACTTTTTAAAACAACAAAGGAGTATCAAATGCAAGTATGCAAGCATGTTATAAGGACTGAAATAACATGGTAAGTGGTTCCAAACCACTGAAATAGTGCAAGTAATGCATGCTACACACTCACACACCTAAGGCTAACAAGCCAAAATGCAAGGTGGCTATACTAAGCATGCTATGGTCGACCAAAACAACCAAGAACAGAACTTAAGCATGCTAAAACAAACACAAAAGCTTCACAAAGCTTGGCCAAAATCATGCTAGAACAAGGATCAAAACCTAAAGCATGTTAAGGCCAAAACATGGCATTACAAGACATATAGGCAAAGCATGCAAGGTATGTCTAAACCAACTTAACACAATGCTATATCATGGCAATATAAGCACAAAAATCAGTTAAGGCATGATCAACATGAACCTAAACTGGATGCTCCCTCAAGAGGCAAAAATGGCCCTTTTCAAGGACAACAAGGAGAGGGGGTGGCCCTCTCCTTCTTAGGACCTCAAGGTACCATCCTCATCACTGAAATCCCTCAAGATTTCAGTGGTGAGGAGGCCCAAACACAATGGCCCCGGAGCTCAACCGAAATGGCACAAAACAAGGGCCAAACAAGCCTTAAGAGGGGTCAAACGACCCCAAAACTTAAAACACCCTTAAGAAACTATTTAGGGCAGATAAAAACAAGACTTTTCTATGTTATATGTTAAGCTCAAAAATAGTTTCAAGATAGGCAAAAAGACTATGCAAGAATGGGGAATAAAGGGTGAAGTTCTTACCCTTGATGACCCTCTTCATAAACAATGGTCCAGCAGCTTCTCTAAGCTCAAAACCAGCCAAAAACTTCAAGAATAGCCTCTTAGTACCTCAGTAGTTAAAAGAAGGTGTGATGGTGGATGTTTATGCACAAAAGTAAGACAAAACACACACAAAACACAAAAGAGATGGAGATATAGATATAGGATAAATACACAACTCAAACCCTAAAACTAGAACCCTCTGAAAATATTGTCTAACCTAAAAGAGGGAGAAGAGGCCCCTCTTTATAGAACTTCCCTCTTGTAAAGCTTCTCAAGTAAGCCATCCAAGAGGGAAATCCCTCCATACACGTGTATGGAAGGGAGCAAAGTGTATAGCTGGCACAAAAAATATCTGCAAAAGCAGATGAACAGTGGTCGGCCAGCCAAAAATGCAATTTGGCCAAAATAGATGGCCGGTCGACCATCTATAGTGCTAGCCGGCCAAACATTTGGCCGGTGGAAGCAAAACACAGCCGGTGGCCTCAAGCCAGGGCCGGTGATGTGTGGGGATGGCTCACAAGCCATTCCCTGCCCCTCCAAGGCAAAACACAAGTGTTTGGTGCAAAACCAGACACAAAACAGTCGAGTCGAGAGGTCCTGAGGCAAGACGCGTAGCCGAGACCTCTGAGAACTCAAGATGAACAAAAACAAGGATGATCACCGGGTGTTCAAGCGGTGACGTCCAAGTCTTGAGGACGGTCAAAAATGGGGTGTCTACAGCATGATACTCAAATAAATAAATGGTTAAGTTAGATGTCAGTAAACTACAAATCCCCCAAAGAGATTTCGTTCTCCCAACCACAAGAATCGGACGCGGATTATTCGGTATGCCCCCTCTTTTGCTGCTTTGTTGCAGAACTAACCTCAGATGCCAACCAACGGTTATGACCGCGTAGCGCCAACCGCAGGGCCTCAAAAGAGACGGTAAAATAGGGCATCGCTCGAATCCCTTCTTACCCCAAACCACCTAGGGTCCGAATACAACCGCTCCGTTCAAGGATCCCGAAAACCACTTGCGCAAGACTTTAACTTCCAAATAGGGAACGCATCCCAACAAACCATATATCACATATTCTCATCCTTTCATTTCTCAAGTGTTCGAAAACCCAATACCCTCCCTATTAGGTTTCCCGTTGAATTAAATGTTTTAAATCAAGGTTAGTCCAACTTATAAGACAATAATATTCATATAAGCATGCATTCTTAAGATGAGAAAGGTAAATAACATAACCACAACATATATAATATCATGCCAAGATATGATCATAAGCTAATAAAAAATCTCATGAACTCAAGGGTATAAAACATCCACACATAACAAAATTTCCTGATTTAGTATCGCATAAAGATTAAAATGAAAGGTCTATTTTAGATCCTTCACCGGACTTGGTCTTCCTATGGTTCGTAGAGAATTTGATCTAGTTTCTAGAACATTTTTCAGAAACGGGATTGCTTTTCCAGATTCTAAGTTATTCAGAAAATATTTCAGCGCTGTCCAGATTCTGTCCAGACCCGTCGACCGTTACAAAAATTTGATTTTATTGAAAACCGCTTAATGTTTTTTGATGAAACAAATTTTAGTTGAAAGATAACACCTTAAGGAAGGTTTTGACATAAAATAGAGATCCAGAATAATTTTATACATTTTTCTATAATTTCTGGAAGTGGGCTGCAAAAACATATTCTAAGGTACTATGCCCAAAACAAGAAGTTTTATGAGAAAAGGGTTCCACCAAGGGAAATTTTTCGTTTCTTTTGTGAAGAAAACATGCTAACTAACATATATTTAACTCAGAAAATTTTCTTGAAAGAGTGCCCTTGGAAAGTTGAGAGATTGGTATAAAAAAAAATATGATTTTGTGCCAAAATGGAGAAAATACAAGAGAGATGGAATCAATACTCAACCCTTAGCATTTTTAACATAAGAACTCATTAATAACAGATCTGAAAACATTATTTAGAACCCTTAGAAACATGTATTGAAAAAAAGGAAAATGAAAGAGAAGGTTGTGTTTGTGGCTTACTTGCTACTTTGCACAAGAAGGCTCTCTTCTTCCTCCTTCTTCTCCTCTAGACTTCTCTTTCTTGATCTTCTCCCTCTCTCTAGCCGAATGTGTGTGTGTCGGTGTAGTGTTTGTGCTTTGCCAAGCTAGGGAAGGTTGGTATATATAGGCAATTTTGATGTAAAATGTCCTAAAAGCCCATTAGTTGGAAATGGATGGAAAGTTTAGGATTTGTTTGAAGTTTAAAGGAATAGAAGTGATTTTTTATTTTTATTTTTTTTTTTGGGGGGGGGGGGGTTACTCAAGGATTAGACAACACTTAGTTAAAATGGAACTAGTTTTGGAATTTGCATCCTAGGTCTAGGGCACTAGGTTGTGTTTTTTTTCTAGAATTTCATGATGATATATTTTGAAAATGGTCTCCTCACTTTCTCCTAGAAGGGCCGGCCATAGGGAAGGGTGGAAGGGCCATTTTTTTTTATTAATTTTGGTCCTAGAGCACACTTCTCAAGGTGTATATATATATATATATATATCTTACATGATTGATGGTTACTTCAAGGTACAAGGTACAAGTACTAGTTTTTGGGGTAAGTTTTGAATTTAAATAAAAAGTGAGGGATTAGAGTTAAATACATGTAACTTATGTAGAATTAAATTAGGTTAGGGAACCTAATTCGGCTAGGGAAATTCCTGTTTTGATAAAAATAGAAATAGTAATGCTAACTGACAAGATTCGAATTAATTCAAATAACCGAGGGGCTTTAAGAAAATAATTCAAACATTAGGTTTTTTATAGTGAATACATATTTCAGGGGCTTCACAAGTTGTGTACAGTCAAGAAACTAAATTCCATCGTATCTCGGGAAACTATCTCCTTTGTCTCGGTGCGGGTGGAACTACTTGTCTTATCCCATAAGAAGAATTAAATGGATTTTTATTTGTATTTGGTGGACACGTGGGTGTCAAATATTTGTACTCATAATAGTAGACTTGTATATTGACCCGTTTTGTCTCTTGGCATCTTGGGTGCGTCCTATTTGAGCACAATCGAGCTTCCTTTGCCGGATTAGTTGGGGCTACGGTGGTGACAAGAAATAACTATAGTTGTTAGACATGTCTTTCGGACTTTTTTTTTTTTTTTATGGAGTTTAGAGTTGATATTAGTTTATTTATTCACTTATTTATTTATTTTTATGACCTTAGTATTTTGATAATTTGGCATTGTGGGTTATTTTTCAACTTTACATTATTTAAGTTGTTTTGACTAGTTGTTTCTACTTTAATGTTAGTGGTATTGAATAGTTATGAATTTATGATAGATAGTTTGGCTGGCATTTGTTAATTTTTTTTATCCCTTGTATTTTTTTATTTTTTTTTAGCATTGATATTTACTTAAACCATATGGAGACGATAACATTTAGATTTTGTTTCACTCCTAGGATTTGGATGATGGAATATTGATTGAGATTTAGTCCTAATTTAATATTTAACTGTCCAAATTTTGGGGCATGATAGAAGCTCTCATCACTCTTCACATTCGTAGATCAACACAAAGAATCAAAGACAAATTCAACGATAAATTTATCATTGACACATTCAGTGATAAATTTATCACTGATTATTTGTAAAAAAAAAAATTATAAAAGGCAAATCTAGTCATCATTGTCGCAAATCAATACAAGAAACAAAGACATGTTCAGTGATAAATTTATCACTAATATACTAAATCTTGGTTTACAGCAAATTCAGTTTGAGATAAATAAAGAGGGAATGAAGTAGATAGAGAGGCGAGATTTGGACAATCACCGTTGCTTGGAGTCATTTGAAGTTGATTTCACCATGGAAACAATTATATTGATATAGATCTAGAACATTTGAGGTTACCAGAAAAATGATAGATAGTAAGGATAATAGGGATGGAGGATAATGGCAGCAACGATGATGCATCTACGACAGTGGAGTGTAAATCGAAGATGGTGAAGTGTAGATCGACGACGGTAGAGTATCGATCAGCGACGTCAAAGTGTAGATCGATGACGGCTTAGGTGGTCAGAGATGGAGGAGTGTAGATCGGTGATGATGGAGATAGTTGGTGAACGATAATGGTGGTAGCGGTAGCCGGCGAACACAGCGATATCCGATGATGGGTGACAGTGGCAGTGGGGGTAACAAGTGGACGACCATAGCGACGGTGGTGATATGGCAATAGTGGCAGTTTGAAACTCTTTAAAGAAATGGTGTTGAGAGAAAGTGGATGAAGAATAAGAGTTTCCTAGAAAAAATAGTATGTTAGGTTTTTGTTCTTGGCAATCCCATTTAACAAAACTTCTTTCAGTTAAATTTTATTCGTTCTTTTATTTAAGTGAAGCTATGTGTATTTAGATGCGAATCCAACCTGAATTGTGCCTATGCAGAGGAGTTTGTGATCTCAATCCTATCATGTTTGCCACTTCGCTGACTATGTCAGGGATCGAAGTTGTTTTTCCACTCGAGCGGCCATTCTTGCGCTCGAGCGAAGATCGCGACATTTTAGAAGTTTCACTCGCCTACAAAAGTACTAAGAGTTGTTTTTTTCCGCTCGAGCAGAGATCGCGGCCCTGTTTTCTGTAAATATGTGTTTTAGTCCGATTTTAGGTTTACGGCTTCCAGATCTTCTTCATGGATATTAGGGTTTTCTTCTGGAGCTTATTTGCTTGTTTCCCTTACTATTCGTAAGAGTTTCAATCATGAATTGAGTGGATTATATCAAAGGGTTTGTTTGTTTTATTTATTCAATACAAAAGAGAGAGTTGTTCTTTAGTGTATTCTGGGGAATTTGGGCTTGAAGGTTTGGTGGATTCTGGAGTGGCTCATTGTGGATTCGATATCGGCGTTATAGATTCAATGTTGTATAAAACAATTTCGAGGTGAAGACGGGGTTAGAAGAGACACATAGGGGTCGGTTCGATTCTAGCGTGGATTCACTAGAAAATGGAGAGTAGACTTATGTAATTTCTTTATGTCTGCTTAATGGATTGTTTTGTGACTTTTACCCGTGGTTTTTTATCACAACTAGAGGTGCTCCAATTGTGATTTTTTCACGTAAAATCATTGTGTCGATTTATCTTGATTGTTTGATTGGGATTGTTATTTACTACTTAAAATTGATATATACTCATAAATCAATATCTAGGGGATTTTTAGATTTTTCATAGTAGACAGAGAGAAGATAACAAAAAAATTAATGAGAATTAATAAATTCAATAAAGGCAATATAAGCATTTTAGGACTTAATCATATATTTAAAAACTCAGCTTGTTTGGTTTTGGTTTTTAAAAAACAATTTTTAGAAAATTTTATTTTTTTATTTTTTGTATTTTAATGTTTTTAATGAATTTTTTTAATATTTTAAGCAATTTTTTTAATTTTTGGACACACTTAACATAAATACACTTAAAAAGCATAATATTTGTGAAATTTTTTTAAAAAAAAATCACTAAATACAAAAAATACAAAAAAAAAAAGTTTAAAAATTCAGTACATTTTTCGTATTTTTGTATATTTATTAATTTTTAAAAATATTTTTCACAAATATTTTACTATTTAGATACATCTATAAGTAAGGTGCATCTCAAAAAGTTTTTTAAAAAAAAATGCTTAAAATTTTACAAATATTTATTAAAAATAAAAAAATACAAAAAAATAAAAATAAAAAACTCAATTTTGAGAAAACTGAAACTAAATATACTGATAATATTGAAGTGTACTTAATGAGACTGACATGCAATTAACCATATTATGGTCGTTATAATGAAAACATTTTGCCTCCAGTCTAAGACTTAAACCAAATGTTCTAGTTCGGGCTCAACATATGCCCCAATTAGATGATCTGCAATGTTGATTTTTAAGTCTGAAATATATATATATACATATATATATGTATCTAAAAGTTAAAAAAAAACTAAAAATTAAAAAAATATATATGAAAAAAATCGCATCAATTTCTTAATCGTTGCATTACATTTATTTTTATAATAATTCTTGAAATCATACATCTCCCCTACACAAATAAACTTAAAGCATAAATGGGATGGATCGTTCAAATAAAATATAGAGTGCCCACAAATCCAGGTTACTATCCAGTCCAATTCTTCAACTGCAACACATTCAACTCTTTTACAATGGGACTCAGACTTATCTATTCAGATTTTTTTTGGGTGGGTGGTTGTGTAGTGTGAGGTTTATATATAAAATAAATTTGAACTACAAGATGATAATTTTAAATAATTTACCGACTCTTTTATAATTGATTATCTTCAGTCAACTGAAGAGGTCTTGCTGGGCTTTATGGCCTCATTTTGAGGCATACATAGTTATTTCGAATCATTTTTTTGATAAAAAAATTATTTAAAAAGATTATTTATGCAAAAAATTGAGTTAATTAAATATCAATAATTATATGATCAAATCATATTTGTATTGAAAAAAAATAGATGAAAAATATGATTTTGAAAATATATATTTCATTTTTCATGATAAATGTAATCCAATCATGTTATTAATTATGCCTAATCATCTTACTTTCGTGTACAATGTAACGCCCAGAAGAAATAACACTATAGACTCAATAACTTCCAATTACATTATCTTCTTTCCAAATCAATAACTTCCATAGCTTAACATATACAGAAAATAAAGCCTCAATGTTGACATCGTCATCAAATCTCCAACATTTGTATTCATTAAACTCAAGAGATTTACAAAAAACTATTTCACAAGCGGTTATACATTCAACATTCCTAGAATATGAATTTATAGTGTGGCACAATATGTCAAGTACAATTCAATACCCTCAATGGCTACAATTTCCAAGGCTTATGCCTAGGGATGGCAATTTAAACCCGGCCCGACGGGGACCCGACCCCCCGTCCCCGATAAGAGTGGTTTTTCCCCGAAAAATACCCCCGACGGGCCGGGGATGGTATTCAAAAATAAATCCCTGGTGACATTCGGGCCGGGGACGGTGATACATATTTTATCCCCGGCCCCGACCCCGCCCCCGCCCCCCACCCCAGTTTAGCCCCGATTTATATTATATATATATATATGTTTAGGGTTTGGTTTTGAACAGCAGCTCCACTTTCTTTAAATACTATATATATATATATATATATATATTATATATGTTCAAGATGGTCTTACACAGTGTAATGGTTTTGAACAGCAGCTCCACTCTCTCTCTCACTTCTCTTCTCTCACTCTCTCTCCTCTCCACACAGACGCAGTCGGAGTCCAGGCCACCACCGCCTCCTCCTCCGTCGCCTCTTCCTCCTCTTCCGTATCCGAAGTCGTCGACTCGATCCTCCGACACCGTTGCCTCTTCCGACGCCACTACCTCCTTCGATCGAGCATGGTGGAGTCAGATGCTCTCAGATCTTTCTGTCAAAAAAATTTTGTGATCTTTGTGCAAATGGATTTTCGCCTATTGTGTGAGTTTGTTTTGTTTTGTGTTTTTTAGGTGAATCTTTTGTTTAACTGGCATGTGGGTTTGTTTTTATTCTCAATCTAAGACTCAATTCTGTGTCTTAGATGCTTGGATCCTATGAATCTTAGATAAGATTTGAAGTTGTAGTTGATTTCTAAGAGTGAATATGTTTGATTTTGATGCACTTTGTTTCTGGTTTTGATGTGATGATGAGGGTTTAGTTGATCTTTATGTTGTTGTTGTTGATCTTTCTGTGTATGTTGTTGAAAATGTATGTGTGATGTTGTTGAAAAAAATTTAGACCGGGGAATTTTCGGGGTTGGGGAAACCCGATCCCCGATCGGGGGCGGAGGCGGGGAGAGTGATAGGTTCCCCATCGGGGATCGGGGCCGGGGACGGGGCCATGTTCACCATCGGGGATCGGGGACGGGGAGTGTGATCCCCGGCCCTACCCTGCCCCGTTGCCATTCCTACTTATGCCCAGTTACACAAAATAATGGTTTTCAAACCCATACATGTAAAGCCCTTGGCTTGTCAAAATAGTTACCACAAAAGGAAAAGAGTCTTGTGCTCTTAAAATACATTCCACGCCTTTAACTCGGCGGGATCACCTCATCCTTTCCTACACACAATCTCATAAGGGTGAACACAAAGTCAGTAGGAAGATCTTAATAAAGTATATACATTTTATACTGTCTCTTGAGATGAATGCATATGTCATGTCATGTTCAAAAATATATATCCCTATCTTTTTGAAACCTTTGTGCACAATGCAATTTGAAGATACAACAATTCAATAACTTCAATGTAGTTCAATGGGATGACAAATACAACTCAGGTAATACCTAGGTTGGTGTCTACAAGTAGACATAACAAGCATTACCAATCCCCACTTTACCGGCTGCTAACCGGAAGGCACGTGGTACCTCCTCCGCGCGTGTTTTTGGTCTTTTACCATGAACACTCAGGCCAACTTAATGAATACCAACTACACCCCTTATCTGGACTTACCAACGTATTTACCCCAAAACAAATCAAAATGATCTTATTTTACAAAACAATTCATTTCTCAAAGCAATAATTTTTCAATACAGGATTCAAAATCAATTGCAACAATGATTAAATGGAATGGCAATGCAAGACTTAACAATGCATTAATATAGTTCCATTTCCAATTTCTACCACACAATCTCCCATTGTGATCAACTTCCACATCCTTTATCAATGTAACATCATAATACATTTTTTTCCAAGAGATAATATAACAATAACATCATTCATGCTATAGCGACCCCGGTTTTGACCCGACCCATTTGATATTCTGGACTCGGGTTTTATGGTTTCCGAATGTTGTCCGTCATCGTTTGCCCTTATTCTTACTTGAATTTGGCTTTTGGGTTGTTGTGGTTGTGTTTGGGACTAGTTGGTCGCCTGATTTTCAAACCTTATATTGCCCAGATTTTTGGTCTTTCGCTCGAGCAGCCCTTCTTGCGCTCGAGCAAGCTTTGCAAACTTTCAGTGCTTTTGTAGGTCTACAAAACTACCGGGACAGTGTTTTCTACACTCGAGCGATGTTTCCTACGCTCGAGCAGATGGGCGCTCGAGCGGCCCTTATTGCGCTCGAGCGTTGGTTTGTTGTCTGCAAAACTACTGGAAATGTGCATTCTGCGCTCGAGCATCATTTCTTGCACTCGAGCAGAACAACTTATTACATTGGACGCTCGAGCGTCACTTCTTGCGCTCGAGCGGACTGTGCGTTTATCAGTTCGCAGTAGCACCTTTTTACATCACTTTTTCACATCCATTCCTCTCAAAACCTTAGATCTAAGAGCCCCTCTCTCTCTAAAACTCTCGCTCTCTCTATATTTTCACCTAGATTTAGTGGTTTCTCTACCCTACTCATTTTGTTAAAGAGGTAGGGCATCTCAAGGGCTACATTTCTATCCGAATAGAGTTGT
The DNA here is from genome assembly GCF_055761805.1 of Camellia sinensis. NCBI lineage: Eukaryota > Viridiplantae > Streptophyta > Magnoliopsida > Ericales > Theaceae > Camellia > Camellia sinensis. The sequence goes on along the minus strand of NC_138962.1, from coordinate 171,456,709 downwards.
GTTTGAGCATCTTTGAAGTTTCCTCCTTGCTTGCTCGCTCGACTTCTAACTACGAGGTAGGGACTTTCTACGCTCTTCTATGAGTTTTAATTTAGCTATTTGTTGATGTGCGAGAAATATTGGGATTTGAGGTGATTTGAACAAACCTAGGGTTTTGATTTAAAATCAAAAAAAGGGTTTTGAATGGTTGTATTGGAAATGGTTATGGGAGCAAATATGAGCTTGTGCTATATTTAGATAATTGATTTTGGTACTTGGAGCAGATGTTGGAAAAAAAAGGGAAGTGTGCCCTAAAATTATCTCAATTAATTATTTTGTATAAATAAATGAAATTGGCATCGGAAATATGAAATTAGATGGACGTTTATATAAATGGTGACGTTGGGTATGTATTACCTCTCAACTATGGAAATTTGAATAATTTATCTGTCTTTGAGATTTTACATCTGTTTAGAAATATCTGCTTTGTGCTATTAGTGGAGGATAGCTTTGATTGTTGTAGAAATTGCACGACGAATAAGTGAATTGAAACTAATCTCTTGTTGGTTGTTATTGAATATGATTATGTTTTAAATATGTTGTATATGTATGATGTTTGGGAGGAGAAAGGTGATGTATTCCATGTTTGGGAGAAGAAGGGGGATAAACTTCATTAAATTAAGTTGGCCTGTGTGTTCAAGGTGAAAGTCCCAAAAATCACGCGTATACATGGGTGCCGATTCCTGTGGACGAAATTTTCGTAAAATGGCAAATAGAAGTATTTTTATGATAGTTATGTTGATTTGAGACCTACTGAGATGTGTCCTCAGTTTGGTTGTCTGAAATGAATGGAATTGACTCATGAGTTGAAGTAAAATGAATTGAGACAAAACGAATGGAGATAATATGAGTTGTGATATAAAGCTTGGCATGACTTGGTTTTGTAAAAGAGTCATAAATGATTTTATCATGGGCATTGGACATCCATATCATGTTTATATATTTGTTAAGACTTATATAGTGTGTTAGATTGTTTCTGCTGGGCTTTGGCTCACCCTACTTGAGAAAAACCATTTTCAGGTACTGGTGACATGCCTCCGCCAAGACAGCAGCTTGGAGAGACTTGGAGTAAGGGCTCGTTTTTGTTGTATTTAATTTGTATAGCCAAGAGTTTTAACTATATTGAGCTAGACTCATTTTGTTGTAACCAAGGAATGACTTAGAAAGATGTAAGCCGTTAGAGTATTTAAATATATGTTCAACTTTCTTCCTTTGATTATTAGTAACACATGTTATAGATTTAGGATAGGATATTTATGAATGTATATTGCATCTGATGAATGAAAGTATGTTGTTTCAATTCTATTTCCGCAAATGAGATGGGTTTGTCATATTTATTTTGGGGCGTTACACATGCATTTTCCATATATTAATCATCATTCTTAAAATTTGGTCTTTCCAAGCCAAACAACAATAAAGCTATTCCTTAAGCTTCCCAAATCAATAATTCTCATTTTTCTCAAGAAATATTCTCATTGGATACAACTATAGAAATTTCCTTCATCATTTACTCACATAACAATTTATCAAGCATAAATTTCACAATGTCCTAACTTTTTTTTTTTTAAATCCCTAAATTCTAGGGTTTCCACCAAAACTAGGTTTTTGCTCCATTTTTGTAAAGATTTTTTTAAAACAACACCCATACCTTAGAACACAACTCATACTTTCAAAAACTATGAAAAATAATAGAGAAAATCCACTTTTAATATCATCTAGGATTCATCAACCCAAAATCATAATCAAAACATGTATAAAATACTCCAAACAAGCATAAACTTGCGAAAATATATATATAACTTAAAGATTATCCCTACCTCAAGTTTGGAAGAGGAAGGAGATAAAAACCCTAAAGTTCAACATTGATGAAAACTTGATTCAATCGGTGTAAACTTCGCCTTCTTCACCCTCTTCGATTTGGTGTAAAAAACCGTCTCAAATTCTTGAAGATTTTTAGAGAGAAGTTTGGATTTGGATGTGCTTGTAAAGAGAAGGAAGAGAAAAAATGAGTATAGAGAGAGAGAGAGAGAGGCAAAAAAGTGTTCAAAATACATTTTTGGCATCAATTTTGAGGAAAAGAGCTCGAAATTCGAGACAGGCACACCGAAATCCCCACGAATAGTATAAATTTCACACAAGCGGAATCCCAATTTGCACGAGCAGATTCTGATGCCTCTACAAGCGGATTGCTCCAGAGAAATCCCAAAATTTTCACAAAAAACCCGCTCAAGCAGAACCCAAATCTGCATGATCAATTTTGCCCAGAAATTTTCCAACACACTCTATGTGATTCCGCTCGAGCAGTTGCCCAATCCGCACTAGTAGTTTTGCCTAGAAAATCTAGAATTTGATTTCACATCCCAAAACAAGTTGTAATGCTCAAAACTCAAAATTTTTATCTTGAAAATGTTAAGGGATGTTAAGTAAGAGTAGAAAATAAATCTCAACGACCCAAAATGATAAACAAAACGCCGAAAGTAATGCAAACTATCTTACTACGCAATACCGCTCAAGTTCAAGACTCGGGACATCACATACAAGATGATTGATTCATATTATCAAAATAGGCCCAAAATAAACCTATCGAGGCTCAACAACACCTCTCCAGTTAGTTGCTTTTGGAGAAAATCCATTCACATTTATCTAGACTATTATATTAAGTGAATCATGGACTTGGCATCCAAACCTTTCCATACTTCTCTTTATACCACGTGTCCATCATTTTTCTATTTAAAACAAATAAAAAAGTTAGACAAATGGCAGGAGTGAGACTTGAATCTTGAGTTTATTGAAAGAAAAAAAAATTATCACTAGAGTGACACACAATATATAATAAATATTTTGTTTATTTAAACTGCACATACATCGCATGCGCTAATCTCTAATAATATATAAAATATAGAATTAAAATAAAATAAAATAAAATAAATAACTCCTCGAAAGCACTATATAATATGGGGAGGAGTGATTGAGACCCCTCAATAACCAACCCCCACCACCCCCCACACACACGTGGGGGTTGGTGATTGGAAGAGGAGGAGGAGAAGAAAAAACAAAAAAAAATTTGGCCAATCAAAGCCGGAGGGGGTCGTGGGGGTCACTCCTAGAGGGGGTCTGGATCATTTTTCATAATATGGGTGGGCATAGAGGGATTAGGTTGGATTTGACCAGTGTTTGCACTACGTAGTGAGAGTCTATTTCATCTTAAGCCCGACTCGATATTAGGTCTGATCTAATTATTAAATAAAATTCATATCTTTAAAAAAATTAAATCTCATATTTATCTACTTAATCCAATATATATGGATCCTTTTTTTTTTTTTAAATCTTGGAGGATTATTAATTTAATTAGGCTTCTTTTTTTTTTAATAATTATTTGAATTTAGTTCATAACAAAATCTAATAGAAAAATGAATTTAGATTTTTAACAAATATTTGAATTATATAGATGTTCTTTTGTTTGCAGAGAATTTAAGATTTTTAGAAATCAAATTTTTACATCTTTAAAAGTAAAAATTTTGTTGCAAAAGACATTTAGGAATCAATTTTTATCGCCGTAAGGATAGTCGCCAAAAGGTAATTCTGAAAAGTCAAAAATAAGGCTTTTAGTGACAAGATTTTGAAAATATCACTAATAAATAGACTTTTAGGAACAAAATAATTTGGTTTCAAAATGTTTTATTTTTTGAGACAAAAAATTTGATCCCAAAAGAGTAATAATTCATTACTAATGTCCAAATAACACCACTGCTAGATCATCTTTTTGGGCGGGTATCCTCAAGCTTAAGGACCACTTTCCTGCTCCTTGGTGCATGGGTGACGACTTCAATGAAATTAGGCATATAGGAGAGAGGGTTGGCTACTCCATGAGAGACATGGGGATGAAACATTTTAATGATTTTATTGAGAAATATGAGCTCCATGACTTACCCCTTCATGGAAGGAAATACACTTGGTGCAGTGCCCAGGAATATGTGAAATGGAGCCGCATAGATAGAGTACTTCTCAGCCCAGAATGGTTGATTACCTTCAGAATGAAGTTATGGGGGCTGCCTAGATTAGTTTCTGATCACTGCCCTCTGTTGCTGATGGAAGATGAAAGAGACTAGGGTCCCAAGCCTTTTAGGTTTCTCAATGCTTGGACTCTCTATCCAAGTTTCTCTAAGTTCTTTGTTAACATTCAGAGCAACACTACTGTTGCAGGGTGGGCCGGATTCAAAATTGTTCAAAAATTAAAGCAGCTAAAGCTAGAATTAAAAAATGGAACATTGAGGTGTTTGGAAATGTCTCATCCAAACTCAAGGCTTTAGAGGAGGAATTGCATGCATTAGACATCTTAGCAGAGGAAAGACTTTTGGCTGATTCTGAGAGGACAAGAAGAAGAGTGGTCAGAGGTGAAATGTGGCATTTGCTCAGAATGGTGGAGTGGATCTGGCACCAAAAATCCAGATTGAACTGGACTCTAAACGGGGATAAGAATACTAGATTTTTCCATGTCTTTGCTAATACCAGACAGAGTAGAAACATGATCAGCTCTATTGTAGTTAATGGGGTGTCTTATGAGGATCCTAGCAGGGTTAAATTAGAGGTCTATCAACACTTCAAGAAGTTGTTTGCTGAGGACTGGTCAAAAGACCTGTCTTGGGAGGGTCATTCAACAGCATTGAGGCAGACTATGTTTCTCATCATCTTGTTGCAGAATTCAGTGAAGCTGAGGTGTTGGCTGCAATTAAGGATTGTAATAATAACAAGCTCCAGGCCCCGATGGTTTCAATCTGTTGTGTTCTTAGAAATTTTGGAAGATTATGAAGCCTAAGATCATGCAATTTTTTGCAGACTTCCACTCAAATAGCAAACTGACATATGGCATTAATAATACTTTCATTAGTTTAATTCCTAAGTTGGAAAATCCCTCCAGCCTATCTGATTACAGACCCATTAGTCTTGTAAGCCCCCTTTACAAAATTTTGGCAAAAATGTTAACACATAGACTGAAGCCAGCTCTATCCTCAATTATTGGTGAAACTCAAACTGCTTTCGTAGGTGGAAGGAACATCCTTGATGGGGTGTTCATTGCCAATGAAGTGGTGGATGGATGGAAGAAGACCAACAAGAATGGTTTGATCTTAAAGCTCGATTTTGAAAAAGCTTTTGATTCGGTTAACTGGGAATTCTTGTTCTCTCTGCTGTCCAGTTTTGGGTTTGGGAACAAATGGATTTCTTGGATGAAAACTTGTGTGTCTATAGTCAGGATTTCCATTCTTGTGAATGGAGCTCCAACTAAGGAATTCTCATCACAAAGAGGGCTTAGGCAGGGTGATCCACTATCACCTTTCTTATTCAATATTGTGGCTGAGGGGTTAAACATTCTTTTGGTCAGAGCAATTAATCTTGGCATTCTTAGAGGTGTTCATGTTGGATCTAAAGATGTCCTTTTGTCTCATCTACAATTTGCAGATGACTCAATTCTCTTTTCTGAGGCAGATTGGGATCAAATGGTACTTATCAAAAGAATTCTTAGATGCTTCGAAGTTCTATCTGGTCTAAGAATTAATTATCACAAAAGCATGGTGTGTGGTGTTGGTGTGTCTGATGCTTTATTGCTCTCCTTTGCACATCTTCTTAACTGTAAAGTTCACAGCTTTCCTTTGAAATTTCTGGGACTGCCTCTAGGTGCCAATCCTGGTAAAAAATCTAGCCGGAAGCCTGTGCTTGACAAGATCAGATCTAAACTTTCAGGGTGGAAGAGGAAACTGTTATCTTTTGCAGGTAGATTAACTCTAATCAAGTCTACCCTATCTAGTTTACCAGTTTACTTTCTTTCTTTATTTAAGATGCCAGAAGGTGTGACAAGAGAATTTGAAAAGATTGAGGCAGCTTTTTTATGGGGTAGTCATGATCTTAAAAAGAAGGTTCATTTAGTGAAATGGGGGGAGGTAACTAAAAGCTTTGACCAAGGGGGCCTGGGTATCAGAAGAATAAGAGATGTTAATGCTTGTCTATTGCTCAAATGGTGGTGGAAATTTGCAACTCAAGTCAACTCTCTTTGGAGGAGAGCTATATGCAGCAAATACAATATTGATAAGGCTAGTTGGCATCCACCTTTAAAGCTCTCTTACAAACATTCTAGAGTTTGGAAGGACATTTTATCTATTGGGAATCATAGCACAACTATTTACAATTTCTATATAAATAACTGCCAAATCCAAGTGGGGGATGGAAGCAGAATTAAATTTTGGCATGACAGATGGTGTGGCAGCTCTAGTCTCAAGTCTATCTTTCCCCTCCTCTTTAATCTTTCAATAGATAAAGAAGGCTCTCTACAACAATTCATGGCAAGAAAAACCAGCCCAAACAATTGGAATTTTCCTCTTAGGAGAGTGTTTTTCACTTGGGAAGCGGATGAAGAAGCTAACTTACTTGGACTACTATCAACAGCTCCCTCTCTATCACTTGGCAGGTCTGATCATTTTATCTGGGCTACTGCATCTGCAAGTCCTGGTGTATTTTTTGTGTCCTCTCTCTACTCTGCTACTAGCTCTATTCTAGGGCCTCACTTTAAAATTTGTAAGCATATTTGGAATGGGGTTGTCCCCTTTAAGGTTTCATTCTTTAGTTGGCTGGCCTGGAAAAACAGAATCAAGACAGCAGTATTTATGCACAGAATTGGAATTTTAGATGCTTCTGCTTCCTTCATTTGCCCATTTTGTCGTTCTGAACCTAAATCTGCTGTCTACATCTTGTTTCATTGCCCATTCTCTTGGTTGATTTGGTCGTCTATAATTAATGAGTGGGGGTTCTCTTAGTGCATTCAAGGTTCAGTGGATGATCTCCTCCAAAGGTGGATGGCTGTCAATTTCAAGAATATTGATAGGTTAATTTGGAGAGACATCCCCCTTATTGTTCTTTAGTCGCTTTGGAAACTTAGGAATGAATGTGTTTTTGTAGAGGCTTAACCTAATCTCTCTGGCTTGAGTGAAAATATCAAAATCAGAGCAGCACTTTGGCTGAAAGCATGTATTAAGGACCTTCCCTCTTCAGTTGATGATTTAACTTTCAATTGGCGTCAAATCAGAGGATGTTCTTAACTATTCTGAGCTGGTCTGTGTTGGTTTTTGCTTGTAATTGATCTGAGGATGTTCTTATCTGATCTCGGGGTTTGTATTGATGTCCTGATGTATTCAGCTAGTAGGCAGAGGAGTTTGTTATATTATTAGTGTTATATGCTTGTAAATGATTCAGCTGGTGGATAAAGGAGATAAGGGTAGTATGTAGTATGTAGTCTGTTGGAGCTGTTTAGCTTTAAGTGTTGAGCTCTGTTGCATCTTCTCTGCAGTTCTGGATGACACTCAGTTGAAGCTGGTTTGGTTGTGTGTATGAATTTATTGGTATTATTGTTAGTATCACTTTGGGGTGTTGTGTGTATGAATTTATTGGTCTGTTGGTATGCTATAGTGTGCTTGCGGTGTGTGCTCCGATCGGTTGGGGGGGTCTTGTCTTGCTGGACTAATCTGATTTGTTCTGCTAGGCAGCTTCAGCTATGAAATTCATAGTGACTTCTAATATGTTAAGGTGAGCATGGTTGCTGAGATAGTTGTGGGCTGAGCCATTGCTGGTATGATCTCTGCTGTGTGTGGGTGGGCTGGTGCCTTGCCTTTGGTATGCTGTTGGTCTACTTGGACTTCTGCTTTGTTGTCCTGGTTCTCCATCTCCAGATCTGGTAGGGTTTATGGTTGTTGTCCTGGTCTGCTGTTGGTTTGTCGTTAGTCTGTTGGTGGTTTGCTATGTTGGACTGTCATGGTGTGCTTCTGCTGGTATATGGGCTGCTGTTTGTGGTAGATTGTGTGTGTTTCTGGGCTGATGGCAAAGGTTTAAGTATGCATTATAATTTGGCTTTGGACAAGTGTAGACACCACATTTTTGACCGCCCGTAGAGACTTGGGCACTATTGATGGCCTACCCAGTAGTGCAGGCTATGCTATGCAAAGGTTCAATTTCTGCGGCAAAGGGAGAGTCAAGTCCCAACCACACACCTTATTTTGGACCAAAGCTATTTTGGATAGATTTTAGACCTCAAAATCCTCTCTTTCAAAACATTTTTGAAATAAAGTTTTTACGATGTTCCTAGGCTCGCATTTTGTCAAATGTTGCGCTTTTCGATAAATCGAACAAGGACAAAGTAGAAATGAATGAAAGAGAGATGAAATCTTTGAAAAATCTTTCAAAACACCTTGTTCGGGGGTTTAGAGTTGAAGAAAAGAGGAGAAGAGAGAAGAAAACTAGTTTGAAAGAAGTTTGGCATGAATACGGGTAGGACCGAAACTGCGCGACTCCACTGAAACGGGCATAACTCTTTGCACAGGGGGAATTTTGATGCAAGGTTGTTGCATTGGAAAGTTAACTTATGGGGCTTCAATGTGGCCACATGGCCGACAAGAAAATATGATGGCATACCAGAAAAATCAGGTGGTCAAAAGTGGTTCGGCATGAATCCGAGAGGACCAAAACTGCGCGGCTTCAACGAAACGGGCATAACTCTTTGTACAGGAGGTATTTAGATGTGAGGGCATTTCCATTGGAAAGGAGACTTCTGGGGCTTCATTTTTCACTCAAAAATCTCCTAAATCCAAGTCTGGGTGGGGGAGATATGGTTGGTTGAAGTCTGGTTGGACCGAATCTGCGCGGCTTCACCAAAACAGGCATAACTTTTTGCACAGGAGTAATTTTAATGCAAGGTTTGCGGCATTGGAAAGCTAACTTCAAGGGTTTCATGGATGACCAACTTTGGGGCTTGAACCTTTTGACCCCTGGTCGGCCGACCAAGCCAAGTGGTCGGCCGACCACCTTGGACCTTTTGAACTGGTCAGCCAGCTTTGTCTCAGTGAGTGTATTCCAGCTGTGCCAGCTGTTTGCCATTTGCTGCATCCTCCATATGTTTAACCTAGTTTTAAAGCTTCTTTGAGAATCTTTAGCCCCTCTCTTCTATAAATGGAGGCCTCTTCTTCCATTGCAAGGGTTCAACATTTTTGGTTAAGAGATATACATACATCCCTCTCTATCTCTCTCTTTTGTGCTCAAAAGTCCATATTCTTGGCCATTTTACGCTACACCTCTTAGCCTACCACCTCCCTCATTCATTCCAACACCTTGGAGGTCATTTACAGAGGTTGAAAGCTCACCAACTTGGTCCAGAAGCTGCTGGAGGTCGGCTCTACAATGGTAAGTCTTCATTTCCCCTTTTCTAGCCTTATTTTTCTTCATTACTTAGCCCAATTTGAAAGAATTTATGGGCCTCGACCTAAACTGTAAGGTGTCTTATTTTGAGCTCTTCTTCAACTTTGTTTAAGGGCACTTTGCTGTTTGAGGTCATCTACTTCCCCTTACCCTCTATCTCTCTTTTAAGGCTTATTTTGCATCATATCTTAGCCTCACTTGCAAACTTTTTTGGACTTTGACATAAACTAGAAAAAGTCTTTTTTTGACCTCCTCTTTAAGTTTGATTAGGTCACTTTTCTGTTTGGAGTCATCTTCCCCCTTGCATGCTTCATTCACTCATGTTTTGAGCCATGCATTTGAGCATTTGCATTGGCCTTGTTTTGGCCTCTTAGCCACTGAAAACCAGTGGATTTTCAGTGGCTTTGATGTGTCTTTGAGCTCCAAAATCAGAGAGGGGTGACCCTCTCACCCCTTGTTCTCTTCACTAGCATTGTTGGCCTTCCAAAGGGACTCTATTTTGCATGCATTGAAGTCATGTTTCAGGCCTCATTTTGTGAGTTTTAAGGTTTGCCTTAGCTCTGTCGAGAGCCCATTTTGCCATATTTTATGTCTATGATGCATGTGTAGAGCAATCCCATTCAAGGCCTTTCAAAGGGACCTTTCTTTGCATGTTTCCTAGACTGATTCCAGGGCCTATTTGGTGAGTTTTAAGGTTTTCATAACTCATTTCTAGAGGTGGTTTTTCCATCTTTGATGTCCATCATGTATGTGTAAAGTAACCCTCTTGTTGGCCTTTCAAAGGAGCCCATCATTTTTGCATGCATTGACTGAGTTTCAGTGGTTATTTGGGCATATTTTTACATGGCATACATCTGTTTTCAGCTGGTTTGGTGAGCCCTCATATTCTTCATATAGTTGTAGAACAACTCATGGTTCACTAGCTTTCTTTGCATGCTTTGTTGGACCTTGATTTTAGCACATTTTGGCTATGCCTTAAACTGATAATGTGCTTATTTTGGACTGCCCTAGCTCAGTTTTAGGGTCTTGTGGTTGAATGATGTTAGTTTTGCATGCTTGTAGTTCAAGGTCCATGCTTAGCTTTGAGTTTTGAGATCCATTCCATGCATATACTGAGGTATTTTCAAGCCTTGGGGTCATTTTTCATCAAATTTCAGAGCTTATACGAATGCCATGTTGCCATGTTTTCATCTCTTTAAATGCGTTTGAGAGTCGGGCTTGTATGCCTCATTTACCGACCATTGAATGAGCTCCATTCCGTTGCATTCCGAGCCATCATTTTAGGCCAATTTCCCACTGTTTCAGACCTGCCTAGGGTCTGTTTGGGGTTGGTTTTTCCTTTGGTGCATTACTTTGGGTACCTCTAGTGTAACGCACTTCACTAGTTTCGGTACCCGGGCCCCCTAGCTTGCATTGTGTGCCATATTTGCATGTTTCGGGACCATATTTCATGCTGTTTTAGAGCTGTAATTTAGGCTATTCCATGTCATGTTGCATCATTTTCCATGCTTTGGTAGAGTGGCATTTGATGCCTTAGGATCGATCCCTTGCATCGTGCATGTTTGTATGTGTTTCAGTTGTCTCATTTCCATCATATGGCCACTGATGTGAGTGTGGCTGAGGTCCACTCATGTTGGTGTAAGTCCATCATGCATTGTGTATACCATTTCGGTCCATAGCATTGCGTATGCTAGGTCGCATGTTAGAGCATTGTGTATGCCATTTCATAGCATTGCGTATGCTAGGTTGTATGTTAGTCGCATTGTGTATGCCATCTCATTTGCATTGTGTTTGGGATACGAGTTAGCCCAAGCACGGGAAACGAGGGACGTTTCGTACTCCGAGTGACGGAACGTGTCTCAATTCCCGGTCGCCGACACTCCAGATTACCCATGATGGAGTTTAGGTCTTGTTGCGTTTTCATGTGCATTCATTTCACATCGAGTCGTGCAATTCGACTCCTCGGCCATCATGCATCGAGATGCGTGATTGGTGGCACGAGGATCGAGGACTACACTCCCTGAAGAGTAGTCATGCATACATATGTGAAAATACTTTTCCATGCCCCTTTCTTGCTCTCTGTTGCAACAAATCAGAAATCAACATCCTTCTGGAGCTTCACACAACATTCCGGGATTAAGAGCAAACAGAGGCGAATCGGGGCATCGCAATGGATTTTCGCGCCAGGCAACTCAAACATGCATCTTTCATCATTCGGAACCGAGCTGAGGCGGTCCATAAGCTTGCATGCTAATTTACTTGCTTTCCTAGTTAAATTGTTAATTAATTAGGGTTTTGTACTTATTCGGACTGTAATTATTATTCGGACCATATTATTTATTCGGACCCTCCGAGCGAGGGCACAATTGTAATAAGTGTGAGTGCGTGTGATGTATGTCTTCCAACCCCATGTCTTTCTCTCTTTTATTTACCAGCTTATGATTGTTAGATTAGGGCATGTTTCAATTAGCATACTTATGCTTACATGTTTGCATCATTCATCTGTATTGCATGCACCGGGCTCGGCGCATCATACTAACTGCATTGTATTTCAATTCCGAGTTGGATACTTGTTAGTTGTAGCATTTCGCATGCCATCCTTAGAATAGCCGAGCCTACTATAGTTGCATTTTGCATGTGTTGCATTAGGCATTTCAGCATAGTTAGGATTCATGCATGGATTTCTAACATCGCTTTTGTTTTGGCTTGGAGTACTCGGTAAGTTTTATGCTTTAGCATCCTTGCATATGTGTGAGTGACTGCCATGATAGCATGCTTACCATGAGGCTATGTGCTTATGTGATATACCTGCCTGAATGCCTGTGGGTGAAGGTTGGGTTATTTGGATTGGAACAACTCATCGACTGTGAGTTTTAAGCCCACTAGATAGTGGCAAAACCATGTTTTCTAAGCCCACGTGAGGGTGGAAAATCCACATTTTAGCCTACTTGTGAGTAGCAAACCGTTTTCAAAACAAATATGAGATGTTTCGTTCCAATTCATGTGATCCAATCTATACTTGTATGCTGTGCGCATCATATAGTAAATCTAGGCTAAAAATCGGAATAAGAACGCATAATGTTTTCAAAATTAGATATCATGGTTGGTAGAGGCCAATCTTTGATCGGGCGAGCGGGGGTGCTCACGAAGTGACCTTCCCCAATCGTACCCAAGTTCCCGAGCCGAGGCAACTTTGGTGATGACGGATACATGGCCTTAGGCAAACGAGTCAGGGTTTTCTAAATTTCCCAAAATAAAATATTTAGGTAGTGACTCTGTATCTGGCAAAGCAATCCATGTTTGGCACTTCTTTCAAAAAAATCTGTTTTCAAAAACGATTTGCCAGATTTGGACTCTTTGATGATTTCATCGGTCTTGCATTGAACTCTGCGAGATTAGATACAGGACCATGACATTGAGTCCTAAACTGTAGTGAGCCCAATGAACAAAACGGGGGATTTCCTCCTGGGACGTTCGGGGACGTCTACAGTTTCTGGCGACTCTGCTAGGGATTTAGAGAATTTGACTCGAACTCATGATATCTTGTTTTGATTACACTTATGTTTTCTTTGCATTGCATTTGCATTGGTGCGCCTAGGACACCGTGTTTGTTGTATGCTATTCCTGGACAGTTTGTCGGAGGCTGGCTTTGTGAAGCGTGCCATAAGGCTGACCGGTTGCGGGCTCTGCCACGACGGGAACACAAACCCCGGTTTTACCGAGGCACCCTTTTTAACCATTCGACCTAGTGCATATTCGGAATCCATAGTGACCATTCCAAGCTAGGACAGGTTGCTCATCCGATTATAGGTTGTTTGAAACCGCTGCGTGCGTAGTGAAACCCTAGCTCCTGACAAAATAGGACAGGGAAACCCTACCCCAACATAGGGGTGTTTTGCCTCTCACTTGCTTGTTATGTGCTTTTAGAGTGCGTCTCTACAGGAATGCATGTATCAGTTTGCAAGTTTGGGCATCAGGCCTGCGGGCACCAGTTCATTATTTTGGGATTCAGTTTACCTGAGGGTATCAGTTTACGGGCAGAATTTTGGGCCGAATTCTGTAGGGGGCACAGTCATTCAGCTCTGCTCATATGGGTTATCGTGAAATCAGGCTGAGATGCTCTCTGTTTTCCCTTTTGCTAGGGTAGTTTTGGAACCATAGCTCCAGAAGGCTCTGAGATCCCCCAGATTCATTGGACTTGTGTTGATAGACTTTGTTAGGTCAGAGATTCAGTTCAAGGGCAATCAGTATTCCTTTACCAGAGACCAGGTGAAAAGGTCAGTCAGGCACAGACCACCAGTACAGCAGCTACCAGCTCAGTGGTCTTTGAACAGCCAGGTTAAGATTTTCGAGTCTACTGTAGAGATAGATATACTGGTGGTTCAATCAGATCAGGACAGTATGTCAAGCTTAGAAGAGATGGTGCGCCAGCTCCAAGATAGTATGAAAGCCATGCAACAAGACGCTGTCCGTCAAGCGGAATTCACCAAGCAACAGGCCGTGATCATAGCCCAACAGGCAGAGACAATTGCCAGGTTAGAGCAGCAAACTGGAGTATCTACTTCACACCAGGCTTCTCCCCCACCAAGAGTCCCCATACTCGGGGAGGCAACCCACGTCCAGGATGATACGGACATTCCAGGCGGGCCAACTCCGCCCCCGGTTCTACCCCAGCTATCTAAAACACCCACCAACCTACCAGACTCCCCCTTTGAGTTCGAGACGGACCCCACAGTATTGAAAGTGAGCAAGCTTAAGAAATTGTTCAAAAAGTCTCAGGGGGCCCACTCTATTCCTGATATAAATGATGGTTATACCGACTCAGTGGTGAAATTACCGGATCGGTTCAAGATGCCACATATCGATCGATTCGATGGCTCTGAAGACCCAATGGTGCACCACCAACTATTTTCTGATATCTTGAGGCCAATGGGTTTGACCACAGCCCAGAAATTGTCACTATTCGGCCGAACCCTGTCTGGGATAGCCGCAATCTGGTATGCAAAATTAGAGAACTCTGTGAAATAGAACTAGGAAGAGCTGGCTGAGGCCTTCATTGTTCAATACTCCTACAACACGCAGATTGAGGTCACAACTCGTGATCTTGAAGTCACTCGCCAAGAGCCAAAGGAGGGTTTCTCAGAGTTCGTGACGAGATGGAGAGCGAAGGCCTCAATGATGACTACAAAACCTTCCGACAAAGATTAGATTAGGATGATTGTTCAGAATCTGCATGGCAAGTTACTCCAAAAGATGGTCATTCTACCTCTGTTTACCTTTCCAGCCCTTCATGAAATGGAGGTTCAAATCGAGGATGCCATCAGACAAGGGATCTTTGCAGAAGATAATAAGCCTTTGAAGAGGAATGTTGCTCGCAGTTCCAATGCTACTACTGATGGTAGCACAACTGCGAAATGCTCAGAAGTAGACACTATCACCACTTCCCTCAATGGCCAAAAACCAACCACTTCAACTCGGCCCCAAGCCCGAAAATTCCATCCTCTTTACATGAGTCTCTCTCAAGCTTTGAAAAAGCTGCGAGAAGAAGGGCACCTAGAACTTCTAGAACCCCAACCCTTTCCAAACCCTCTTCCACCAAGATATGACCCAGTTAAATACTGTGCCTATCATCAACAGCACGGTCATGATACAAACCGTTGCATCCGCCTCCGTCATAAGATTCAAGATCTTATTGACGAAGAGACCCTAGCTCCACCAAAAGGACCTCAGGTTAGTACTGACCCGTCACCTCTACATCTCAACCTCATCCATATACTGCCGTCCACCTACGACCCCAGCGTATACATCACCCTGGCCCATCTACCCAAGCCTGAGGTGTTTACCTCGGAAAGCATGGACTTATGCATGATAGGTGCATCTGAACCCCAATCACCCCAATCATCCCAAACCCATGAACCCACTACTTCTGAGCTGATAAGGATGATCGAAGATCTTCAGAGAACTGTGACAGATCTGGCCTCCGGGACATTGGCTCCGTCATCAACCACATCACATACCAGGGAGTTCATGTCAAAAGGCTCCCCAATCTTGGAACGGGCTACATTTGAGGAATGCTAATCCCTTGGCAAAGTGAAGGCGAGTGGAAAGAACAAGATAGGGGGGACATGGATCCCCATGAACATCTTCTGTTGGCTGTTGAGGCTTTGAAAGCCGAGGGACTGAACAAAAAGCAAGTGCTCGCAGTTGTTGCGAAAACTGTAGACGACATTTTCGCCACTCAAGTTGGGGGCAGTTTGAATCAAGGGGCAAGCCGGGAGAAGGGCCGTTGTACCAAGAATGTTCCTTTCAGCTCTAATCCCGTGCTCGGAAGAAATCAGCAAACCCAGTCAGCACCTGCCAATCCCTTTACTGGTGCATCCAGCAAAAATCCACAAACCTCGAAGTATCTACCCCGAGGACAGAGGGTCTTCCATGCCCTCTATATGCCTTTTTCCAAAGCTCTCCAAATCCTTGTTGAACAAGGCCATCTCAAACCCCTTGAGCCTCGGCCTCTCCTGAACCCTCTTCCGATTACGCATGATGCTACCCAGTACTGCGCATACCATCAGCAAACTGGCTATACTACCGATAACTGCTTCCATCTTCGCCATGAAGTACAGGATCTATTTGACAACGGGGTCATCCTCCCGCCGAGCTCAGCAAAGTCTATCAGCACTGGAACGGTGAACTTGGGGGATAATGTGATGTGATCGGGGGATGAACCAGCTGCGGGTGGCGCTCAATTAACTCCAGACGTGGGAATGGCACGCACTGTTCTGAGCAATATGCAAACACCAATTTTTGTGCTTTCTAACTTGGGTATTGAGTCAGTCTTGTTGTTTTGTATAGAGTCAGTCTTTTCTTACTGAGTCAGTTGGGTCTGTCTTGTTGTACCGAGTCAGTCCTGTTTTGTTGGAGTCTAGTGATTTTGGGGGTGTTACCTCGGACATCACTTGCTTGTTTTGTGTTTGTCTTTTTATTTTCTTTTGAGTCTGTTTCTGTCGAGGGGCCATTTGTGCCAACAGATCTGAATGAAACAATAGTGATTTTCACACTTTTGTGTTTGCTTCTGTCGTGTGCTAGTTATGCCGGGATTTAAATGAAACGACAGTGCATTCCACCTGCTCTCTTGTGCCCTGAAATTATTGCATTGGCCTAAGTTTTTCAAAACTTTTTGAACACTGCGGTGAAAACAAAGAAGGAAGAATTCCTCGGGTTTTGCAAAATTTGATCAACTGAGAGGAAGAGAGACATGCTAAGCCCTTAATGAATGAAATCATGTTTGTTAATGTGAGTACTGAGAAGGATCCTAGCTTGATCCAGATTGGTTCTACATTGTCTTCCGCGCGAGCGATTAGTCGCGTTCTTAAAAGATTTCAAAAAAAAAATTGTTTTGCGCAGTCCTGCGAAGACTTTTGTGGAATCGCTCTTGAGATTGTGTAGCTTAGGATCGCTCTCAGCCTTGAGACTCGACCCCCTCTTTGCTTTCCGACCTTGAGCCTTAACTCAGAATGTTCAACGGTCAACCGCAATGTGAGGCCTGTGTGGCCAGATTCGAAGCATCCCTCGACCTAGAGGCAGAAAAATGTCCGATTGTGCTCGAAGAGCCGAAGATGGATCATTCCGAAAATCAATGAAGATCGGAAAGAATGCCAAATCCCAGAAGGGAGGAAAGAAAAAAATACTGTTGAAGGACAACTGAGTTCCTATCCACAACACTAGGGGCAAATTCAGCCCCCATTGGATGGACTCCTGCATTGTCAGGGAACGACAGTCATTCCCCTGGATTCAGATGATTTCAGGATCTCAAAACCATTTGACATGGACAAAGCTACACTTTTACCCTTGAGAGGCTCGCTGGGCCGAAAACCCGGAAGGGCGACCCAGGCAAAAGTTAGAACAAGAAAAAAAGAAGAAAAATAACAAAAAAAAAAGAAAAATGCAAAAAAAAAAAGAAGAAGAAAAGAAGAAAAATGAAGAAAATGAAAGGAAAAGATGAAAAAAAAAAGAAAAAAAAAGAAATGAAAAGAATTGAAAAGAAAAGAAGAACATAGCTCGCAAGGTTGAAAACCCGGAAGGGCAGCCTTGGCAAAAGTTAGAGCGCAAAAGGAGAGGTTAAATACACGAGTGTACCTTAACCCCGAACTACGTAAGGCTTGATTCTCATCTTTAGAATACATAGGCAACTTCATTCTGAAGTCCAGCCATAAAACACTTCAAATCTGACTGTGTCTATGTGATGGTTCTGGTCATTTTTGTCTTCTCTGCATCCGAGAATTCGGTTGTGATCATCACCCTGAGGATCGATTGCAATGCGCTGCAGTGCTATTAAGACAAGGGGCAACTTTTCGTTGCCATACAACGCGCTGTGGCGTTATTCAAACAAGGGGCAACTTTCCGTTGCCATGTAACTTTCCTCGAGCGAGGGGTAATTTTCCTTCATATCTGAGGTTGTGCATCTCAAGAGTAGGTTCTGTGCTCGTTGAGCAGTGACCATTTGCAAAAATAGTTTTTGAGAATTTTTTAATGACGTTGACTAATTCTCTCGAAAATTATTCCATTCTTCTAAAACTGGACCACTTCTTGGACCCAAAAAAGGAAAATTTTCAGTGCTCATAACCTGACTTGCATGATTTTAAATTAAAAAATTGAACAAGCATGTTAATCTAACTCTCATTTTGGTCAAAATTGTTTTAGCAGAAAGCCAAAAACAGAAAATGGTCAAAATGATAAACTAGGGGCACAGTTGAGTCAGGTGATCTGTCTTTTCCCCATTGTCAACACACTTGCTAGAAAGGGCACTCTATCTGCCAAAAAAGGCATTCTACCTGCCAGAAAGGGGCACCACTGAAGCTGACCACAAAAGGGCAGAAAGCTCTCACATCCTCCAAGCAACGAGGTATCAAGCCAAGTGCGGAGCATGAGCTGGAATGGGGCAAGATATTACACTCCCTCATCTGGACAGATCTGATCACGTCCAAACTCCCCAGCAGAGCATCGTCAACCGATGTCAGCTGCAGATTTGCTACACACCCAGTTGTAGCACAATTCTTCTATGGGAGGAATTCACTAGCTGTGCGTAGAAGAAAAAGAATCTAGCAGAATGCTAGGGGCAAGAGCCCGCAACTTCTTGTTTATCCATCAACCATCCAGGGGAGGGATAAAAAATGAGAGATTAAAGAATAGAGAGATGTGCGCTGAGAGAAAAAGTGAGGAAAAGGGTTTTATGAGAAAAGTCGAGCCTGAGGGCCGAGTGATGTGAGAATCACAAATGAGAAAGGGTGAGAAACAATACCCCGAAAAACTGGCTCCTCGTGCACCAAGAGGTATCTTGCCTTTGTAACACAACTGAGTGTTGTGTCTGTGTGTTTTGTTTGTCTCGATTCTTGTTTTGAGTCGTTTGAGTGTCGATAAATGTGTTTAGGTTGTTTTACCTTGTTTTTCCTTTGTTGAGTTGTGTTTAGGTTGTTCTACCTTTGTTTTCCGTTGTTGAGTCATTTTGGCTGTGGTCAGTTGTAGGCTCAATACCCGATTAAGAATTCATTTCTCAATTTCCAAATAAATCGTTTTGTGCTTAGGAGAGCCGTGTCGTTCTCCACATTTGTGCAAAACAAGATTTTGTTCTTTCAAAAAAAAATCGCAGGGTTCGACCCAGGTCATGTGAGAACAGTAAAACCAGGACCTATCTGAAGCTATATGGGTTCCAGACTGCAAAGCAAAAGAAAAAAGGGAAAATTTGGAGCATCCGAGTTTGTTTCAACTTCTACAGGTTCTGTTTTTGCATCCCGTCTTTTCAGATCGGACTGTCTGTTCAGACTGAGCTGTGTGCCGAGTAAACCGAATATTGTGTTATGAGCTGCGTGTTCAGAATAAGCAGTGTGCTAATACAAGCTGTGTGTTCAAAGTGAACAGAATACTGTGTTGACTGTTTCATTGTTTCAAGCCAAAATGGTGATTAGAAGTACTCTCCTTGAATGCCATTCCCCGTCAAAGTAAAGCGGTTTACCGCCACTCACTCCATGAGGTGCTTTCTTGCATTCCCTAAATGTCATGCTCTACATCGCTTGTAACATGTACTGTATTATCACACTTATTGCATTCATTTGTATCTTGTATTATCTCTTATTGTTTATCCTTTTACGTCGGGCAGCGTTTAGGATCGTGGTCCCCCGGGACTTAACTTAGGATGCGTGGAACGCGCTCCTGAATCACCTGACCTCTTCTTACGATTTCAGCGTGGTTAGAGTGTTCCGTTCCTTACACGATTTCAGCGTGTTTGGAATTTATCTCAGCACGCCTAATGTGCGGGCCTGGGCGGGTTTTATCCCAAGTTGCGTTGTAGACGCGCTGGGCGGTTGTTTTCGGACCTCTTCTCACAATTTCATCATAGTTAGAGTGTTTCTTTCCTTACACGATTTCAGCGTGTTTGGAATTTATCTCAGGTTGCGTTGTGCGCACACCTAGGCGGTTATTTTCAGGCTTCCTCTCACGATTTCAGCGTGGTTTGAGTGCCCGTTTCCTCACACGATTTCAGCGTATTTGGAATTTATCTCAGGTTGCGTTGTGCGCGCACCTAGGTAGTTGTTTTCAGGCCTCCTCTCACGATTTCAGCGTGGTTTAAGTGCCCGTTTCCTCACACGATTTCAGCGTGTTTGGAATTTCTCTCAAGTTGCATTGTGTACGCACCTGGGAGGTTGTTTTCGGACCTCTTTTCACGATTTCAGTGTGGTTAGAGTGTTTCTTTTCTTACACGATTTCAGCGTGTTTGAAATTTATCTCAGGTTGCGTTGTGCGCGCACCTAGGTGGTTGTTTTCGGACCTCTTCTCACGATTTCAGCATAGTTAGAGTGTTTCTTTCCTTACACGATTTCAGCGTGTTTGGAATTTATCTCAGGTTGCGTTGTGCGTGCACCTAGGCAGTTGTTTTCAGGCCTCCTCTCACGATTTCAGCGTGGTTTGAGTGCTCGTTTCCTCACACGATTTTAGCGTGTTTGGAATTTATCTCAGGTTGCGTTGTGTACGCACCTGGGCGGTTGTTTTCGGACATCTTCTCACGATTTCAACGTGGTTAGAGTGTTTCTTTCCTTACACGATTTCAGCGTGTTTGGAATTTATCTCAGGTTGCGTTGTGCGCGCACCTGGGCGGTTGTTTCCGGACCTCTTCCCACAATTTCAGCATGGTTAGAGTGTCCCTTTCCTTACACGATTTCAGCGTGTTTGGAATTTATCCCAGGTTGCGTTATAGACGCACTGGGCGGGTTATTTTTGGACCTCCTCTCACGACTTCAGCGTGGTTTAAGTGTGCCGTTCCTCACACGATTTCAGCTTGTTTGGATTTTGTTTACCTCTTCTCACGATTTCAGCGTGATTGGTGTCTTCCCTTCCTCACACGATTTCAGCGTGTTTGGAATTTATCTTAGGTTGCGTGGAACGCGCTCCTGATTGTTTTCTTTGTTCTTCCTCCACTCACGAGTCCAGCGTGGTTGGCGTATGTCACCATTTTGCATCTACTGTACTATCTGTTACATCGCATCTATTATCTATTGCATCATATCTGTTTTATCGCTTGGTTTAGGAGACCTTAAATCCTCTAAATGTGTAATTCCTTTGGTGTTTGTCATGCCCGAACGACTTCTGATGGTCTGTTATAGCCACCTACCTGTGTTTGCGGTGAGTTCCTAGGAGACCAATTGAGACGGTGGAAACTAGAGTTTGAATGGCTCATGCCTAGAACGCAAAGGTTCGGGATTTCCGAAACTAAAGTCTGGTTTAAATACCCAGGGGTATATCCTCGGCTTGAAATCTGTATGGCAGCCCCATAGATTGAGATAGCATATGTATGCGCCTCAATTCTGGATACTGAACCAACCTAGTCTGTCACCCTGTTGGAGAATAGGGAAAGCTACGACCATAGTCAGGGAGAAAAGTAGTACCTATGGTTCAACCAAGAAGAAGCGGAAGATTCCCACATCAGCATGAGGTAGGACATTGCCGAGGTAAGTCATTGCCAATTGCCCCTAGAAGGTACCTTCCCTTCCTAGCTATTACATTGCATTTTAGCTACTACATTGCATTGCATATAGTATCTATTGCATGCATCTACTGCATATCCGTTGTATCGCCTGCATCCTTCCCATGTTGAGCTTGGTCTGGTATGTGCTCATACTTTTCATGTCAAAGCATGGTTATGAGATTTTGTGTACGCACCTATTCCACTAATGGGATTGTGGTTTGAAGGTGACGGCACCATTTCCGTGTTAGACATGGTTTGTTTGTGTCCATGCCTTTCCTAGGCAAAATTTGGTTTGGCCGCACGCCTCATCTGTTGTATCCATTGCATTGTAGTGTAGTATGTTGCATCTAGTATTTAGGATCACGATCTTTCCTAAGCAGATCGTGCCTCACTTATATCATGCCACCCAATTACTTGTATTTGCGTTCCATGTACGCACACATAATTCTGCATGTGTACGAGCCTATTTCACTGATGGGATTGTGGTTTGAGGGTGTCGGCACCTTTTCTATGGTAGACGGAGTTTGATTTTGCATCTCTATCCCTTTATGATATTTGTGTGGTTTTGCACTACTTATGGTTTGATTATTTCGATACATTGCATATCATTGGCACAGTTTCATTCCATTGCATTACATAAACCCTGAATTTCAAACCGGCTTCGCTTAGCGTAAAAGTCTAATCTTCAAACCGGCTTCACTTAGCGTATAAGTCCAATCTTCAAACTGGCTTCGCTTAGCGTATAAGTCTAATTTTCAAACCGGCTTCGTTTAGCGTATAAGTCCAATTTTCAGACTGGCTTCGCTTAGCATATAATTCCAATTATCAAACCGGCTTCGCGTAGCGTATAAGTCCAATTTTCAAACCGACTTCGCGTAGCATATAAGTCCAATTATCAAAATCTCTCTGCATATCATTTTGCATCCTGCCCATGAACTACGCTGGTTTGATTCCTTACAAAGGGATACATAGGCAGCCTGCGAGCGCAACCATTTATTTGTCTGTACTTTGTTTGTTTGTCCAAGTCTTCGGCCTTGTCAAAAATGGGTCGTCTCTGGGCTTTGACATTCACTCCCATCACTTCTTGACTTCCGAGTTCTGTCAAAGAGGGGCAACTGTAGACACCCCATTTTTGACCGTCCGTAGAGACTTGGGCACTATTGATGGCCTACTCAGTGGTGCAGGCTATGCTATGCAAAGGTTCAATTTCTGCGGCAAAGGGAGAGTCAAGTCCCAACCTCACACCCCATTTTGGACAAAAGCTATTTTGGATAGATTTTAGACTTTAAAATCCTCTCTTTCAAAACATTTTTGAAATAAAGTTTTTACGATGGTCTGAGGCTCGCATTTTGTCAAATGTTGCGCTTTTCGGTAAATCGAGCAAGGACAAAGTGGAAATGAGTGAAAGAGAGATGAAATCTTTGAAAAATCTTTCAAAACACCTTATTCAGGGGTTTAGAGTTGAAGAAAAGAGGAGAAGAGAGAAGAAAACTAGTTTGGGAGAAGTTCGGCATGAATCCGGGTAGGACCGAAACTGCGCGACTCCACCGAAACGGGCATAACTCGTTGCACAGGGGGAATTTTGATGCAAGGTTGGTGCCATTGGAAAGCTAACTTCTGGGGCTTCAATGTGGCCACATGGCCGACCAGAAAATCTGATGTCATACCAGAAAAATCAGGTGGTCAAAAGTGGTTCGGCATGAATCCGGGAGGACCAAAACTACGCGGCTTCACCGAAATAAGCATAACTCTTTGTACAAGAGGAATTTAGATGTGAAGCCATTTCCATTGGAAAGGAGACTTCCGGGGCTTCATTTTTCACTCAAAAATCTCCTAAAGCCAAGTCCGGGTGGGGGAGATATGGTCGGTTGAAGTCCGGTTGGACCGAATCTGCGCGGCTTCACCAAAACAGGCATAACTTTTTGCACAGGAGGAATTTTAATGCAAGGTTTGCAGCATTGGAAAGCTAACTTCAAGGGCTTCATGGACGACCAGATTTGGGGCTTGAACCTTTTGACCCCTGGTCGACCGACCACGTTGGACCTTTTGAACTGGTCGGCCAGCTTTGTCTCAGTGAATGTATTCCAGCTGTGCCAGCCGTTTGCCATTTGTTGCATCCTCCATACACGTGTATGGATGATGTTTAACCTAGTTTTAAAGCTTCTTTGAGAAGCTTTAGCCCCTCTCTTCTATAAATGGAGGCCTCTTCTTCCATTGCAAGGGTTCAACATTTTTGGTTAAGAGATATACATATATCCCTCTCTATCTCTCTCTTTTGTGCTCAAAAGTCCATATTCTTAGCCATTTTACCCTACACCTCTTAGCCTACCACCTCCCTCATTCATTCCAGCACCTTGAAGGTCATTTACAGAGGTTGAAAGCTCACCAACTTGGTCCAGAAGCTGCTGGAGGTCGGCTCTACAAGGGTAAGTCTTCATTTTCCCTTTTCTAGCCTTGTTTTGCTTCATTATTTAGCCCCATTTGCAAGCATTTCTGGGCCTCAACCTAAACTGTAAAGTGTCTTATTTTGAGCTCCTCTTCAACTTTGTTTAAGAGCATTTTGCTGTTTGAGGTTATCTACTTCCCCTTACCCTCTATCTCTCTTTTAAGGCTTATTTTGCATCATATCTTAGCCTCACTTGAAAACTTTTTTGGACTTCGACATAAACTAGAAAAAGTCTTTTTTTGACCTCCTCTTTAAGTTTGATTGAGGTCACTTTTCTGTTTGGAGTCATATTCCCCCTTGCATGCTTCATTCCCTCATGTTTTGAGCCATGCATTTGAGCATTTGCATTGGCCTTTTTTTGGCCTCTTATCCACTAAAATCCAGTGGATTTTCAGTGGCTTTAATGTTTCTTTGAGCTCCAAAATCAGAGAGGGGTGACCCTCTCACCCCTTGTTCTCTTCACTAGCATTGTTGGCCTTCCAAAGGGACTCTATTTTGCATGCATTGAAGTCATGTTTCAGGCCTCATTTTGTGAGTTTTAAGGTCTGCCTTAGCTCTGTCGAGAGTCCATTTTGCCATATTTTATGTCTATGATGCATGTGTAGAGCAATCCCATTTAAGGCCTTTCAAAGGGACCTTTCTTTGCATGTTTCCTAGACTGATTCTAGGGCCTATTTGGTGAGTTTTAAGGTTGTCATAACTCATTTCCAGAGGTGGTTTTTCCATCTTTGATGTCCGTCATGTATGTGCAGAGTAACCCTCTTGTTGGCCTTTCAAAGGAGCCCATCATTTTTGCATGCATTGATTGAGTTTCAGTGGTTATATGGGCATATTTTTACATGGCATACATCTGTTTTTGGCTGGTTTGGTGAGCCCTCATATTCTTTATATAGTTGTAAAACAACTCATGGTTCACTAGCTTTCTTTGCATGCTTTGTTGGACCTTGATTTTAGCACATTTTGGCTATGCCTTAAACTGATAATGTGCTTATTTTGGACTGTCCTAGCTCTGTTTTTGGGCCTTGTGGTTGAATGATGTTAGTTTTGCATGCTTGTAGTTCAAGGTCCATGCTTAGCTTTGAGTTTTGAGATCCATTCCATGCATATACTGAGGTATTTTCATGCCTTGGGGTCATTTTTCATCAAATTTTAGAGCTTATACGAATTCCATGTTGCCATGTTTTCATCTCTTTAAATGCGTTTGAGAGTCGGGCTTGTATGCCTCATTTACCGACCATTGAATGAGCTTCATTCCGTTGCATTCCGAGCCATCATTTTAGGCCAATTTCCCACTGTTTCAGACCTGCCTAGGGTTTATTTGGGGTTGGTTTTGCCTTTGGTGCATTACTTTGGGTACCTCTAGTGTAACGCACTTCACTAGTTTCGGTACCCGGGCCCCCTAGCTTGCATTGTGTGATATATTTGCATGTTTTGGGACCATATTTCATGCTGTTTTAGAGCTATAATTTAGTCTATTCCATGTCATGTTGCATCATTTTCCATGCTTTGGCAGAGTGGCATTTGATACCTTAGGATTGATCCCTTGCATTGTGCATGTTTGTATGTGTTTCGGTTGTCTCATTTCCATCATATGGCCACTGATGTGAGTGTGGCTGAGGTCCACTCATGTTGGTGTAAGTCCATCCTGCATTGTGTATGCCATTTCGGTCCATAGCATTGCGTATGCTAGGTCGCATGTTAGAGCATTGTGTATGCCATTTCATAGCATTGCGTATGCTAGGTTGTATGTTAGTCGCATTGTGTATGCCATCTCATTTGCATTGTGTTTGGGATAGGAGTTAGCCCAAGCACAGGAAACGAGGGACGTTTCGTACTCCGAGTGACGGAACGTGTTTCAATTCTCGGTCGCCGACATTCCGGATTACCCATGATGGAGTTTAGGTCTTATTGCGTTTTTATGTGCATTCATTTCACATCGAGTCGTGCAATTCGACTCCTCGGCCATCATGCATCGAGATGCGTGATTGGTGGCACAAGGATCGAGGACTACACTCCCTGAAGAGTAGTCATGCATACATATGTGAAAATACTTTTCCATGCCCCTTTCTTGCTCTCTGTTGCAGCAAATCAGAAATCAACAGCCTTCTAGAGCTTCGCACAGCATTCCGGGATTAAGTGCAAACAGAGGCGAATCGGGGCATCGCAATGGATTTCCGCGCTAGGCAACTCAAACATGCTTCTTTCATCATTCGGAACAGAGTTGAGGCGGTCCATAAGCTTGCATGCTAATTTACTTGATTTCCTAGTTAAATTGTTAATTAATTAGGGTTTTGTACTTGTTCGGACTGTAATTATTATTCGGACTATATTATTTATCCGGACCCTCCGAGCGAGGGCACAATTGTAATAAGTGTGTGTGCGTGTGATGTATGT
Source organism: Camellia sinensis (assembly GCF_055761805.1). NCBI lineage: Eukaryota > Viridiplantae > Streptophyta > Magnoliopsida > Ericales > Theaceae > Camellia > Camellia sinensis. Next base: position 171,430,583 of record NC_138962.1, on the reverse strand, counting down.
CTTCCAATCCCACATCTTTCTCCCTTTTATTTACCAGCTTATGATGGTTAGATTAGGACATGTTTCAATTAGCATACTTATGCTTGCATGTTTGCATCATTCATCTGTATTGCATGCACCGGGCTCGGCGCAGCATACTAATTGCATTGTATTTCAATTCCGAGTTGGATACTTGTTAGTTGTAGCATTTTGCATGCCATCCTTAGAATAGCCGAGCCTACTATAGTTGCATTTTGCATGTGTTGCATTAGGCATTTCAGCATAGTTAGGATTCATGCATGGATTTCTAACATAACTTTTGTTTTGGCTTGGAGTACTCGGTAAGTTTTATGCTTTAGCATCCTTGCATGTGTGTGAGTGACTGCCATGATAGCATGCTTACCATGAGGCTATGTGCTTATGTGATATACCTGCCTGAATGCCTGTGGGTGAAGGTTGGGTTATTTGGATTGGAACAACTCATCGACTGCGAGTTTTAAGCCCACTAGATAGTGGCAAAACCATGTTTTCTAAGCCCACCTGAGGGTGGCAAATCTACATTTTAGCCTACTTGCGAGTAGCAAACCGTTTTCAAAACAAACATGAGATGTTTCGTTCCAATTCAGGCGATCCAATCTATACTTGTTTGTTGTGTGCATCACATAGTAAATCTAGGCTAAAAACCGGAATAAAAACGCATAATATTTTCAAAACTAGATATCATGGTTAGTAGAGGACGATCTTTGATCGGGCGAGTGGGGGTGCTCACAAAGTGACCTTCCCCAATCGTACCCAAGTTCCCGAGCCGAGGCAACTTTGGTGATGACAGACACGTGGCCTTAGGCAAAAGAGTTAGGGTTTCCTAAATTTCCCAAAATAAAATATTTAGGTGGCGACTCTGTATCTGGCAAAGCAGTCCATGTTTGGCACTTCTTTCAAAAAAATCTGTTTTCAAAAATGATTTGCCGGATTTGGACTCTTTGATGATTTCATCGGTCTTGCATTGCACTCTGCGAGATTAAATACAGGACCGTGACATTGAGTCCTGAACTGTAGTGAGCCCAATGAACAAAACGGGGGATTTCCTCCCGGGACGTTCAGGACGTCTACAACAAGGTCCTAGTATGTTATGGTCAGCTACTGGTTCAAGTATGCAATAGGATTCTGGGTTGTCGTTGTGTGGTGCTCCTGCTGGAGTCTCAATGTCTGCTGTTTGAGGTTGAATGGACTCACAAGCCTATCTGTTTTGTGTTATGGTCTCATAGGCTTGTCTGTTTGTTTGCTGCTTTGTGGTTGACTCTGTCTTGTGCTTTGGGCTGATATGGACTCATAGGCTTATCTGTGGTATGGTTGAATGGTGTTCTGTCTTTTGCTCCAGCAGAGGAGTTTTTTTTATTGCTTTTTTGTTTTTATTTTGTTTTGTTCCGCTCTGAATGTTGGTTTCTCACCAACTTGGAGCTTCGAGTGTGTGCTAACAGATGATTTGATGTGCGTCTAGGTGCCAACCTAGTTGGGATCTAAATGTTTCACTGTGATACTTTTTGCACCCTCTTCTTTATTGATGTAAGTTATCATACTCGTTATGTTTTTCCATCAATAAAGCTTCTCTTTTGCCGATCAAAAAAAAAAAAAAAAAACGAAGCACCGCATCAAGTATACATAAAACAATTTTGAATCATAATAAAAGATAATATCATAATTAGTATCACAATAAGTCACAACTAACACTCCAATAGATCATAACCAATAACCACAAATGTTGTAACTAAAGGTACATATAAAAGTGTGTACCATAGAATTTTTTATAAACAAATTTGTACTCATTTCAAGAGTTTTTTTTTTTTTTTTTTTAAGAGAGCCAAATACACAATGAAAAAACAGTAACCATGGCCTTAATATTCCATTCTTCCATAAAAAAAAAACAAAACAAAAATTCTCCCGTGTGCAATGGATATCTTATATAACTCGATCATAAAATTACATAAATTTTTCTAAATTTACATAAGTAATTTCCTAAAAATACATAATTTAAATATAAATTTGCATAATATTATACATATATCATAGTGAACATGGTTATACACTATGCAAAGCACCTAAATCGTCCCCTGTTTTGTTTTTTTTTTTTTTTTTTTTGATCAGCAAAGAAAAATTTCATTTAAACAGCATGAAATTAAAAGTACTGGAAGATGACATGCATCGAGAGAGATTGAGAAAGTATAAAAATACCCCTACTACTGCTACTCGTAACCATACAACCAACCCCTTAGCCTTTCGATTTTTTAAACAAAAAAAGTTAAGAAGAACTTAACTAGAAAATAAAATACAAGAATCCCCACATAATCAACCCACCAAAACACCCAAAACAAACCAAATTAACTAAACCAACACCCAAGCTGCCCGAACCACCCACCTAAATCGTCCCCTGTGGCACACAACTCAAGCCGCCCTCTATGGAGCACCACCCAAGTCGTCCCTTAGTGCACCACCTAAGCCACCTCCTTTTGGTGCACCCTCTAAGCCGTCTTATTGGCACACCATATATACATTAACACGTAAATTCGTAAAAATTTAAGAGTTACACAAATTTGTAATTAATTTACTTATTTTTATGACTTTACTTATATAATTTATAAAAATTGTATAATTTTATGATAATTTATATCTGGTGTGCATTGGACACTAGAATATTTCCCCCCATAAAATAGTGGGGTATTGAAACAATATAATAGATTTGCATATCAACTCTGAAATAATGGTTCACCCTCCTCAAGTCCTTGGTCTCCTCTCTCTCTTCTGTTACGGCGTTGTTGTCATAAAATTCTTTCCTAATAACATCAAGGCCTAAAAACCAAAAAACACCCCCTCTTTAATAAAATAAAAGAGTTAGACGAAACAAACCTCAACTTAAAAGGCTTGTCATCATCTTCCTCACATCTACATCACTCAGTGCGACGTCGTTTTCGATCGAGCCAGAAACAGAAAACTAAACAACATGGACATGGAAATGGCATGGTTAATTGCCTCTACCTATGAAAGTTTATTATTGATTCACCTCTCGAATGTTTTGGTAAAAACACAATAAATTTCATAATTTTAATATAATTATATTAATTTTTCTCTAGTAGTGTATTAAAAGTGGTCGAAATTAATACAGATAGTGTGAAGACACAAAAATAAATAAAATAAAATATATATTTTAGTGTAGAAAATATGACAGTATTATTTTTCATTCATATATGCCTAATGAATTATTGATTAAAATAGACTACGTATTATATTAATTAAAATTTTAAGAAAACGCAATGTAATAATGTGAAACTTATGAGGTTGTTTGTATTTTTTTTTCTTCTTAAATGTAGTTTATCCATTATTATCAGATAGATAGTATTAAAATATTATGTGACACGATTTATATAATATTTTGACAAATGAATAGATGAATCGCTCTTTATTTTCCAACTATTTAAAAAAAATGGATCACCATTATCCCGCCTGTAGAGGCGAAACTACGAATTTTATTTAGGAGGGTCACGGTATATGAATAGAATAAAATAAAAATAATTAATTTCTTATATAACAGTTGTGGGAAAAAAAAATCGAGCAAGGATCCTCTAGAGTAATTTTTCCCTAAAGTTTCCTAAAGTGTTACATTGTGTAGTTGAGATTTACTGGCAAGTCACATCAATTTTTCTGATGTGACTTGCCAGTAAATCTCAACCACACAATGGAGCACTCTAGGAAACTTTAGGGAAATTTCACTCTAGAGGATCCTTGGTGAAAAAAATCATGAGGAAGAAAATATATCAATCATGTTTTTCTCCCCCTAAATTTTGAACTATTAATTACATCTTAATACATAATTGATTAGATCACTATTTTAAACTACTTTGTTAGTTGATATAATTTAGTATATAAAAATATACATACTTCTTTGACTTTTAAAATTATAAAAATAAAAATAAAAGGGGGTGATATGTAACTCTTGTATAAATAAAATCAACTCTGTGAAATTGATGTTATTCACTAAAATGTGAATTAGTTAGAGATCATATTATTATATATTATAAAATACTAATGAAATAGAGAATTAATAAATTATTTTTTATAAAATTATAGGGTCATTGTATTATGCATTATACAAAAACTCACAAAATATAGAGATAATAATAAAATCTTCAAAAACTTCTGCCCCCTCAATTTTTTATTATGTGATTAATTTAGAACCAATAAAGTTTTTCACTAGGTCACTAATTTAGAGCATCACATGAATAATAGCACCTGATACTTTAATATTACTTAATAATTAGAATAAATTATATTAATCTCATTCAAGAGTTGGACAAAATACAATAACTCACATAAGCTTGACATAATTATTTTGAATTTTCTTAAATTTTTAATTTACATAATGTTTAGACCATTTTTAATTAGTATTCACTAATCATATAGATAGAAAAATAATATTGTCAATCTCTTTTATAATAAAACATATATTTAATTTATATTGTTTATTTTTGTATTTTCACACTATTTGCATTAGTTATGATTCTTTTAATCATCTTCTTCTTCTTCTTCTTCTTCTTCTTCTTATTATTATTATTATTATTATTATTATTATTATTATTATTATTATTATTATTTTGATCGGCAAATGTTAATTATTAATTGTTAGATTATTAGTACATATAGGAGAAAACCTCCCCATATACCCTTGGCAAAGCATATAAATACTTGCACTCCATTAATTCAAATCCCCTAAGGGAAATTGAACTCATAGACCTCCCAATGAATTAAATCTTAAGGAAAACATGATGGCCAACTAGGCTAGGCCTAGTTGGTTTCTTTTAATCTTATTAAAATGAAAATCACTATAAATTTTCTAAAATTGTACTACTTATTGAATTTTTTTAAAATCCCAAGGAGTTCAATATAATTTAATAATTACCTAAAGGGTAAATTACGCTAATCTCTCTTGATATTTGAAAAAAAAATTTATAAATCTCAAAATTTTAATATAATTACATTAAGCTCCTTTTAAATTTAATTCACATAACACTTAATCCCAATTTTACCAATAATTTTGTAGTCATGTAGATTAAAAAATGTTATATACCAAAATATATATCTTTTCTTATTTATTTTTGTATTTTCATACTATCTGTATTAATTTTGATCTTTTTAAAATTACTAGGGTTAATTACACTTTTCACAATTTTAGTTTGACCTAAATTTCACTTTAATCCTTATAGTTTTAATTGAAACAATTTGGTCCCTACACTTTAAGTTTGGTTTCAATTTGGTTGTTCCATCTAAATTTTTGTTACTTTTGTCTATGCGCACATCTTAGAAAATTAACAAGTATTCCAAAATTATTAATTTTAACTTTTAATTTAGATAGAAGAATCAAATTGAAGCTTTAGAAAATTAACAAATGTCTCAAAATTATTAATTTTAACCTTCAATTTAAAGGGAATGACTAAATTAAAACTAAACTTAAAGTATAGAAACTAAATTATTCAAAACTATAGTAACTAAAGTGAAATTTAAGCTAAATTACAGGAGTAAAAAGTGTAATTAACCCAAATTACTAAAAAGAAAGTCACTCTAATTTTATCAAAAATGTAAAATTTAGTGTATTTTCTTGGAAAAATTGCTATTCATGTGTATTTTTCAAAAATAATTAACATATAGATGAAAAGGTTTATGAATTTAATAATTGAAATTTATAAAATTTACCATTAATTTGAAGGGAAAAAAAAATCAACATTTACTCTAACATGTTATTTCCCTATTTTCTTTCAATTTCAAGAGAGGTAAGAGAAATTTACTCTTAGGCTCAGTTTGGTTAGATAATACCGAAAAGTGAATGGAAAAAAAAATATTTTTTTATGTATTTCTTTAGATGGAGAGGCTTATGAAAACTAGAGTTTTCTATACAACTCAAATTAGCTTATTTCTTAAACTAATAATTTTTTTTTTACAAATATACAAGAATCTTTCATTTTTTTCCACAAATCTTCATTTTTGTCTATATTTCTCTCCACAACTCACTATTATGCAGTGATTATATCATTTTCTTACTAAAATTTTCATCTATTTAAACGCATACAAGAAAATAAACTTTTATTTCTTCCTTTTTTTTCTTTCTTTCTTTCACTTCACTTTCTGCCATTTACATTTCTTATCCTACTATCCTTCTAAACAAAGAAGCATATTGGTTTAGTCTAGCAAGAGAATGTGTTGGAATCAGCTGAAGCGGCACGCACGCACTATATGTTGGAAAGTAGTGCATAGATTTCAACATCAAATAACTCCTCTTAGCTACCTCAACAACGACCTCTCATCCTCCTTCTTCCTTCTACAATCTACATATATATTGTACATACACATGATATATATTGTACGAGGAAGGTATTGAGTTTCTATTGGGAATAATTGGATGTTTCTGACCTACAGAGAAGTTTGGGTTTCAGACAATTGGATATATATCATTGAAAGAAAATGTAAGATAGTTCATCACTCTTTTTTCTATCATAATTTTCCTGGAAAGTTACTACTCTCCATGTTTCTCACGATTAAATTTTTCTAGCTTTCTTCATGATTTAGTTCTTGTTCGGTGACAGTTTCAGGGTACTTTCTGTTTTTTGTTTATGAACACAGAAAAAGTGGCAAACCATTTCTGAAAATTGTTTTCGAGAAAACACTTCTAATTTTATTATTTATTTATTTTTAAAATTTTTGAGGATTGTTTTTGCAAAAACAGCGAGTGTTTCCAAACTTTTCATTGTGAAATGGAAAGACAAAAGTTTAAAAACATTTATACTTGTCACAATGCTTTTGTTTTGTTCTGAAATTGATTATGCAGAAGTGGCAGAAGAGTCGGAGGAAGAGAAAGGAACAGAGGAGAAATCCGAGTTGAAAAGTGTTGGGTTGTTGTTTGTTAGTTAAAACATGGAATTTAGTGAGGAGTTTGAGCTTATGAAGAAGCGAATGGCTAAAAGGTTAGATATACTTTCCTTTATTATTAATTCATTATTATGATGTTGTATAATATGTATCGATTTTAATTTGTTATACCTTGAATGATACAAGGCTCAATTTTCTTTTCACATCATTATGAATGAACTTTTAATCGGTGACTTTGGATTAGAACAAGTGTTTTACTAAGTCTAGACTATGACTTAGAAGCCACACGTACATAATTTAACTTGTCATTTATAATAATATAAAATATGCCGACTTAGCCTTCCAAATTCTGCTTTTGATGGAAAATGTATTGTTTCTTATCTATGTATAACAATTTTACACGTGGGATATAGTTACAGTGTGGATTATAAACTAATGAAGAATCCTAATATAACTTACAGTTGCGGCTGCCTCTTACATATGTATAGACTGAAAACACTTTATTTTCCTTCCAAAGAAGTGTTTGGAATCAGCAGATTCCATCTTATTATAGATGGTAGAGGATGGCATGGATCAAATTGATCACAATTCAAATAGTGAATGTGTAAAATTGATATAATTAAAAGGACAATTATCTAATTAATTTTTAAAGAATAATGTCGAGGAATAAAATAAAATTTTCTCTTTTATTTTAAACTTCGCACCACAAAACAATGGCATTTTGTTTCAACTTCAAACTAAGACCCGTGAATGATCACAAGAAGATCATAGTAGGCCCCCAATTAATAAAAAAAAAAAAATTTAAATTTGTGGGGAATCCTAATCCTCTACACTAGACATGTGGAATAATGTATTCGAATCTAGTATTAACTTGGTGGAAAAAAATTTATTTATATTTTTTTTATATCATTGTTGGTTATGGAGATTAAATGATTAGAGTAGGTACCTAACCAACTTATATGTTATCTTTAAAAGTTTATTTCATTCACGGAGTTCATATAATGGCTCTTGTCACAATCCTACATCCTCAATTAGCTTACATTTCGGCTACGGTGTAGCCATCAAATGAAATCACCGATGCATTTTTATTTGATCAAATCCAATAAGTTTTTTTTTTTTTTTTTTTAAATAAAAACAATTGGCATATAACCAGGCAACAATATGATCCATTTCTTCTTTAATTAAGCACTGTATATGAACATGGAAGAACAATGAGAGCATAAATGCAAGGTGGGGAATAGAACAACCAATCCATTTATCATACTATTCAAGAAGAAAGTGAATTGGTCACCCAACCTCCATGTCCTATATAGTGAAATTCATTGAAGTAGATTGAAATTGGTTTGATGTTAGTTGCCCCTTCAAGTAATAAGTGAAATTAGTATAAGATGCTTATTCTATGGGACAGATTATACAAAGTATCCATCTTTTAAAATTAAGGGAGACTTGGATGAAGCATACTTATTGTATTAAAAAAACGATAAGAACAAAAGGTTGTTGCTAACAACATTCCATCTTTTTCTTTGGACTTTCATTCCTTTATATTTTTTGTATAACAATTTTATCTCATTATAAAATTCCAATTTTTCCATCATACCTAAACTCCCAATTCCTAACCCCAACTCTAACCTTATTGCCACTCACCCCAGCTCCTCATCAGCCCTTTCCACACTCACTCGTCCCTCTCTAACCCATCACCACTTCATTCCTTTCCAACCCATCTTCGCCACCTTCATTCCTCTCTAGCCCACCTTCACCTCCAAGTCTCCTGCTACCTTTCCCTGCCACTACTCAACCACTCCCCAACTACCCAGCTAAACCTATTCTCAAATCTTTCTCTCTCTTTCATTTTCTTATTTTTTTTTCTATCAGGGTTTCATAGCCGAGGCATATGCAGTGGCGTAGGAAAAGGGGCGTTGAAAACGAAACCAACTACCCAGCTAACCCTATTCTCAAATTGGTATTTTTGAAATCCTCTAAACAAGATCTAGTCTAGCAAACGAAGCCAATGATGAGTATGAAATTATAGAAAACGAATTGAAAATTTTCATTGCATCACTGTCTTCAAAACAGTGAAATTTCACTGTCAATTTTTTAGGAAAGTGAACTTTCATTTCACTATCCTCAGATCTGAAGGAACAAAAGTTGCAGAGGAAACCTTTGGAGTCCTACACTCTCTCACCTGTGTAATTTTTGTACACGGATAAGATATATAATAGTATTAGGGATGATTAAAAAAATATCATAAAATGTATCATGAAGATTTTTTATCATTTGATTAGAGTGTATTGTTTTATTGTATGTATAATCTGAAAGTAAAAAATTTTTCATGATCATCTTCATGATATTTTCTTCATGATGTACCTTCTATTATTGTAATTAGATTTTACAGTATAATCACTACATTTATGTTTGGTGTTGGGAGAATAATAAATAACATATACATTTGATACCCTATTCGTATTCAAAACATTTTCCTCTCACCTACATTCCCATTGAAATAACAAACATGATGTTGTTGTTAGTAGCTCAAGTTCCTCTTCGGCGTTTGTCTTTCATCCTTGTGTAATCACATCAAAATTTCAAGAACAAATAGAGCAAACATTCACTTCGTTTAGTTTTGGAGTTCTCAAATACAATTTTTGAATTTTTAATCAGTATTTTTCTTTATTTTCAGTGAATTTTTTTAATATTTTAGTCAATATTTTTTATTTTCTAGATCCACTGAATCTAAATATACTTAAAAAGTATAAAATTTATATATTTTTTTAATTAAAATTCACTAAATACTAACAAATACAAAAAAAAAATATATATATATATATATAAATTCAATATATTATTTTTTTTTTGAATTTTTTGAATTATTTAAAAAAAAATCCATCACAGATGTTTTTATTTTTTAAATACATCTAGATTAGATATATCTAAAAAATTATCAAAATATTTTAAAAAATCACTAAAAAAATTATGGACTAAAAACTCAAAATCTACATTTTAAAAACTCATATAGGGGAAATTTCCTACGTGTTTTATTTTGCCTTTAATACTCGAGTTTGGGAAGACTGTTTCCCAAATTGATGTTTGCAAGTTTGCTTTCTCACCAGTCTGATGTTGGGCCACTAGGCTCGTTTCCAGTTTCTTAATAATATTCACTTTGTTTGTTTTTAGAAAATTTTATTTTTTTATTTTTAGTATTTTAATGTTTTTAATGAATTTTTTTAATATTTTAAGTAATTTTTTGGGCAAATTACATATACCCCTCTGAGGTTTAGCAAAATTACAGATACCCCCTGAAAGTTATATTTTTATAACAAATTAAGGAACAATTTGTTATGAAAATATAAACCTCAAGGGGCAATTTATTATGAAAATATAAACCTCAGGGGGGTATTTGTAATTTCTGAAGCCTCAGGGGTATCTGTAATTTAGCTAAATCTCGAGGGAGGTATATGTAATTTGCCCTAATTTTTTTGAGTGTTAGACACACCTAACATAAATACACTTAAAAAATATAATATTTATGAAAAAAACTTCAAAAAATACACTAAATACCAAAAAATACAAAAACAAATATGAAAATTCAGTGTACATCTTTTGTATTTTTGTGTATTTGTTAATTTTTTTAAATATATTTTTCACAAATATTTTACTATTTAGATACATCTAAAAGTAAAAAACTTACTTAAAATTTAAAAAATATTTACTAAAAACAAAAAAATATGAAAAACATAAAAACTTAATTTTCAGAAAACTGAAACCAAACACACTAATTATTTCTCTTCCTTTGAAAAAAAAAAAAAAAAAAGGACCTCAACCAGGGCCAAGGTAAAGAGGGTCTAGGGGTCACGAGCCCCCTCCTGAATTTTGGGATTTTTTTTTTTTTTTTTTTTTGTGAACATAAAGAAAATATTTTAAATAAAAAAATTTATAAAAATATTATTTAGAGTGAAATGTCAATAACATTTTTAATGATTGTTTTGATTGAAAATAAATAGATTACGATATTATTATTTATAAAAATTCCAATATAATGGTAATAGTTATCATTATTGACATGCAAATATAATCAATCTTAATGAAAATATGAAATTTATTGAATTATTGGTTACATTTGACATATAAGGTTCATCCTCTATGTATTCTTTACTATTAGTTGGTGATATCACATGACAATGATGGTGTGGTATGACTATTATATTGAATTTTTACGCATATTTTGTATAAAAATTACTTTATCATTATATAATTTATTTTAAAACTACATATCTATGACTTTTATAATATTATCTATGATACACTAATTACAAATAACATTATTTTTTTTAATCTTTTTTGAAGTCAATCGAAAAATTTATGTGAAATATTTTTGTAAAAAAATTTAATGTTGTAATTAACAAATGCCTCTTTTAATTTAATTTCTTGACTCCGCCACTAACAAAACTAGATAATTTTTGTGTCCTGGTTGTTGAGCGCTTAGATATGTGTTGCTAGATTATAATTATTTAGTTTACTATAATTATTTTTATATTTATAATTAATCCCTGGTTAAAAAAAAGAACACTTCTTTACATGGTATGCCAAAATTTTGTCAACTATATTAAGGATGGTCTTAGAGATTCTTCTGTGTTTGATGAATTGATATGATAGGGTTGTCTTTCAGTTGAATGGTGTTTGAATACAAGATCACATTATTTGTAATAATTTTTTAAAATTATGTCAAGTTTTTTATTTTTTCGATCCGTCTTGTGTAGAAAAGTAGTAAAAAAAATTCAAAAAAATCTAAAAGTTCAATTGTTCTTGGCTTTCTTTTTCTGGACTATTTCCAAATTTTTTTAAAAACTTTTACGCCTCGTCCAGTAGAATCCCAAAGTTTAAAGTTTTTTTAAAAAATTAAAAAGAAAAAAGTTCAGCATAACAAATAAAAAAATAAAAAATTTACTAATGAAAAAAATACAAAATAAATAAATAAATCAAAAAGAAAATCCTAAACATATATTTGGGTGAGCTCAGCTTTGTTTTGGTTTTCTTTAGTTTTGGTTTGGATCCGCATATTATTGTTTTGGGTTCATGTGCCAATTTAATTGGGATGTATTTCTAAAATAATGATGTTTTTTGCTCAGACATCTTTTATTGATTTTTTTTCTTTTTTGAATTTATGGGAAAATGGCTGTAACTTGGATGAGTCCAATCCTAATGGAATTTCCAAAATTCTAGGAATTTGACACTATAATTTTAAATTTGGTTACGGAATAAGGCCTAAACCAAAATTTGCTAAATTCAGACAAAGCTTATGAACTCTTGCAGTCCTAGTAACTTAAATTCTATTATTATAAAGAAAATTGGTGAAAAGTCCGTAGCAAAGGGTATAAGGCATTCGAACCAAGATAAAATTTTATTTGGTGATTCTGAAAAATTAGCTAGAAAAGCCACTAACGACAGTGACAGTAGGAGGTAGTGGTGGTGAAGTAAAGAAATGTGTGATATCTAACAGATAACCTATTGAATGAGTGACATGTGTAATATTTCAATAAATAATTAATTTAGTAAATTTCAACAGATAGACAACTAGGCTAATTTCAACATGTTGTTATCCTTTTGGATAAATTGTAAATCCAAAGAAATTGGAGCTTGGGCCAAATAGCCCAAAAGATTCAAAAATAGATATTATTAATATATATATATATATTATATAATAAATATGAAATATATATTAAAAAGTACTAGGTATTTCCTTACCATTAGATTGAATTATACCATAAAGTAACATATTCTACCACAAACACCTCAAAAACCAATTTTTGTATCATGTTTAATATTTGTAAAATTTTAGATTTTTTTATCTATTTTTCAAAAGGTATAATTTATTGGTTTCAGACAACTGGAGATAATTTTTTTGGGTAATTATCAACAAATCCTATGGACTGCATGCATTTTTACTCATAAGTTTTGAGTGAATTTTTCTACCTATTTTTCTGTTATTTTTATAATAAAAAAAATTGAGAGGTTTTAGATGTATCTTCGGTGCTTGTGGAATGATCATTTGGTATTGATAATCATACTAAGAAATTTATAAAAATAATAAATAATTGAGACATTTTAGATTTTGTTTGTGAGTTTTGATTTATTTTTGTTAGTTTGTATTGAAATATGATATGAAAAGTATAATTAGTGTTCAATTATACTTTTTAAAGTAATAAATTTATCTTCTTTTTTTTCTTCTTTTTTTTTTTTTTTTTTGACATCCATAAGACTGGTAGTAACTTCTCCCTTTTTTTTCTTGGAGTAAATTATGGATCAATCTGATGCGATTGACTTAAATATCTATGGGTCTTGTATGCTTTTTTAATCTACTTAATAAGTTTTAAAATACTTATTTTATTCTAATACTTTTTGAATGATATTGATTAGTGAAAAAATGAGTAAAATTTATAAATAAATAAGTTTAGTTAATAGAATCGACCTATAAATTTTGTTTTGGTATTAAATTTAGGCGACTTAGGCCCAATCCAAATTCTTTTAGATAAATTTGGACTTGGGCTCATGCTGGTGTTTGCTCAGTCCAACCAAACCCATTGCAGAATCAAATCTAACCGTACTGTTTGACCTATTGTAAAACCGGGTAACCCGACCCGGATGGATCATCTCTTGGAATTAAGAATAAAAGGACATGGTCAAAAGTTTCCTAAGTGCATAACAATGTAGTTAAGCATATCGCGGGAAATCAGTAAAAAAATCTTGGGCTGCCAAGTTTCCCCTATTAGCTTATCTACAAATCTACTCTTCAATTCTCCTTTTTAAGTACCATTCTCTATCTCTCTCTCTCTGCTAGAAAGTAAGTATTTAGCTTATCTCGAAATCCAATTATACTCTTTTCATACAAACTTTTATCATTTCTTCACATATTTTATGTGTGTGTATATTCTATATGTATGTTAGGCCTGCAAAAGTGTTTTTATTTTTTAATAGATTTTGGCTTTTCCTAGAGCAGGCCGGCATAGACAAATATTTCTCTTGTTTTTAATGTTCTTTTTTAATTGTTTGTTTTTAAAATTTTAATTTATTTGGGATTTGTCTAAAAAGAAGAGAAACTGTACTGATGTTTCTTAGTCGTTGGTGGTGCGTGGCATTTTATGTTAAGTAGAAGAATGGAAGCTGCTCAAGCCGGTAGTGGTGGTGGTGGTGGAGGTGAAGTAAGAAGAATTCACATCATTTATTTTCTCAGTCGTCGAGGTCGGATTGAGCATCCCCATCTCATCCGAGTCCGCCATCTCTCCCGAAATGGCGTTCGTTTGCGAGGTATGTAAATAAGTCTAAGAATACAAAAATAGATCACAGAATAAAGATATAAAATTGCTTTCTTGTTTTACCATGTTGTCTATATATATGAACTTATGCATGGTAACGTTTCTGTTTCTTGTTCTGTGTTTTTGTTTTCAAAATTTTTGAGAATTGGAAACAAAAACATGTATGCTAATGGATTTTGGTTTGTACTTCTTAAAAAAAGATGTTAAGAGATGGCTTTCAGAATTGCGAGGAAAGGACATGCCTGAATCATTTGCTTGGTCTTACAAGAGGTTAGCAAATGTATTACCTTTCAAATTTTGCTTATGTTTTCAAAATCATTCATTTCATATGGAGGTTTATTATTCTTTACATAAATATGTAAATTTTAATATGAATTGCCATATAAGTATAAATATGTGCATATATATGTGAAGCATTGATATGGAAATTTTTGGGTGTAGGAAGTACAAGACAGGTTATCTATGGCAAGACTTACTGGATGAGGATCTCATAACTCCAATCTCGGACAATGAATATGTCCTCAAAGGATCCGAAATTCCCTCTTCCAATCTTGGTAATGATTGTGTCTATCAATCTCAATTTTTATTTTTATTTTTTCTGGTCAATTACCCATTTTGATAGGATTTTCCGTTTTCAATTTCGAAGAAATTATCTAGTAAATGTTTCCATATGTACGCCTAATAGTAAGGGCACACTTACCATTCCATCTCGACATTAGAGATAAAATAGGAATATTTAATTTATCCAAAATAAGAATGTCATTTATACAACTTTTTGCGTAATATACAAATATATTGTGGGGTAATGAAAAATTTACTATTTGTAAATAAAACTTCTCATAAAATGGTGATGTTCTCTTTTATTTTATTAAAGTGGTGCACCAGCTTCTTACAAACCTGACCAATTGAAGTTTTTTTTTTACATTCCTTTCGCTTTTTCTCTAGATATATTTTCGATTGTACAATTATTTGTATCTCGAGATTTTTACATTTTGAAATTTCTATTATACCATGTGACTAAAAATACATTAGAAGGATGCAAAAAAAGATTTGAGAACTAAATCATCTTACCTTGACTTCTTGCTTTAAGCCAATCCATATTTAATAGAAGGAAAGTAGTATCAAAAAGTAATTATTTTCCATTTTCAAAACTTTATTTCAAAGAATATAGATCTCAACTTCAATTCCTTTACA
The DNA here is from genome assembly GCF_055761805.1 of Camellia sinensis. Taxonomy (NCBI): domain Eukaryota; kingdom Viridiplantae; phylum Streptophyta; class Magnoliopsida; order Ericales; family Theaceae; genus Camellia; species Camellia sinensis. The sequence goes on along the minus strand of NC_138962.1, from coordinate 171,415,194 downwards.
CAACAGATCTTCTTCGATCACATGGAGAGAAGAAAGATTCCATCCAAAAAGAGTATTCTTCAACCTACAAAACCGATGCAAGAGACACCAAATCCACATCCAAACAACAAAATGAACATCAACAACAACACCCACAACAAACAACAACAATTGATGTGTCCACAAAAACAACATCCTCAGAAATAGAAGAAGAATCGCCACCATTTGGGTCCGAGACCTCCACGTTGACCGATGATTCACTAAAGCTCGAAGAAGAGAAGCATTCAGATTCTAGCAAACAAGAAACAACAAAACTAGACAAGTTTGAAAATTCCTCTCCTCTTTATTCGATTCTCTTGAATAAAAAGTACGATCAGAACAAGAACAAGAACAATAAGAATAAGAACGAGAAGGTTGTGAACCCTAGTACACCGGCTTCATCAACATCAGCATCAACATCATCGTCATCATTCTCTAAGAATAAGAGCTACTCTGGTGGAGCGACTAACATGTTTCGAAGCTTCATCACATGTGGTGCAGTGGACACGAATGATTCGGCTTTGGTGATGATCAACAGGAGAGATAAGAAGAGCTCTTCTTGCTATGAACCCATAAGTAAGATGCATGAGAATAGTAGTATTAGTACTGATAATAATACTGCAGAGATTTGCAAAGAAGACAAGTTGGGAGGGTCTGAGAGGGTTTTTGGGACTCCTTGGATTAAACAACAACAGCCACATCCCAATGCTAGGTAATTTCAAATTCATTGATCATATCATATGCTTATTACTTACATTTTGGTATTCTTTTTAGAGAGACATGCATGCGCATGATACCAAAAAATAAAATAAAATAAATTATACACATTTTGTAACATAAAAGAAAGTACAAGGGAACATGGAAAAAATTTCACAAAATTTTAAAATTTTAAGTTTACATTTAAACTTACTGCGGAGTGACCTTAAATTAATCGTATTCATAAATTATAAATAGTTTTCTAAGTATGTAGTATTGTTGGGTGCAAAAATATTATTGTCAGATTTTTTTAATAATGATATACATACAAAAATATATGTACCTAGAACCTATACAAAAATAATTTGCAGAATTTGTTTCCATTAATTTCAAATCAAATAATAATTTTTTTTTTTTTTTTATCAAAATGGCTTATCATTTCAAACATGTTATAGGCTATTGCTACATCATTTTGATGGGTTTTTCTATATAAGATTTAGGCCAAGTTTGACGTAACCTAAATAATACAAAAAGTCAAAAAGTCACTATCCTATTTAAGTCACATCATCTTATTTAAATCACATCACCTCTCTAACACATCAAACCCAACCCAAACCCAAACCCAACCCATATAAGCCAATAAGTCAAAAAGTGCAATTTTTTTAGAACATTCCAAACTAACCCTTATATTCGTAACTTACTTTCCTTTTTTTTTTATAATTAGGATATCTGACATTTTGCCTCAACTAGTCTTCCAGATGCATATACTCTACCATTCCACTCATACTAGGTAATTACGTGCTAAAAATCATGAATTCAATTAAAGAGATAAGCGTTTCAAGAAATTTAAACTGACCTACAATTTTTTTGAAACACTAACCTTTTGGGTTTGTCACATTAGTCTTGGTTATGTAAGATTAGAACTCTCTTTGCATGCTATGTTTGGTTGATTGTTAGTATATAAACTTGATTGATATCAGGAAAAGCTTTGATGGAGTAAAGAGTTCAAACCGTAATAAGAGCCAATTCAATAATCAGCAAAAGTCAATTCCTGCTGCTTACAAGCCAATCAATGGGCCTAATTGCTCGTAAGTTTATCTAACTAATATCCAATTTGGTTTTTCTTTGCTGTAAATTAGACAAATTATTGGTAGTTCTTTTATTTTAGCCCTTGTGTCATTTTTGTCCTTGTATTTCAATTAGTTTGATTTTGATTTTTAATTTTAGTTTTTTTTCTCAATTTGATCCAATTGATAATATCAATTAAGGCTTTCGAAGGAACATGATCACTAAATTTGTTTAGGTTAACTTAATTAATTGAATAAGTTTATAATTTTACATATAAAAATATATACCTAAGACATCAAAGTTATTATGGTTAGAAAATATGTACATTACATGTGTGTATATATATAAATGATGAAAGAGTAATGTTGGGGTGACCAAGAGTTGGGTACCACACATGGATACTATAAGTGGCTAAGCCACTATTTTGAATGAGGGGGCTAATATTTAGGGAAATTATAGGGTTAGGTTGGTTTGAAATTCAAAGTTTGGTTTGGTAAAAAATTAACTAACTAGACTTTAAAACTATTTTAATATTGTACATATCACTATAATAGAATTATCTTAACATTTAAATCTATAGAATTCTCAAGAAATATGAAATGAAATTAAAAATGAAAAAATGTCAAACAACAGAGAGTAAAAGAAAATATTTTTAAAGATTTATTTGAAAACTAAATAGGCAGTCATATGTCCATCTTTAGTTAATGATGTTTCAAGTTTGTTATTAAAAATTTTTTAAAAAAAAATGAGAAAATTTTGAATGGCATATACATAATTTAGAGGGAGAAAATAGAAAAAAAATTGAAAATATTTTCAGAATTTTAGACTATAAAATATTTTTTTTTAAGTTGAGGAGGAACACATGTTACTATTGGTCTCTTAATGACTGTGTCACTAAGTAACCATTTGATAAGGCATTAAAATGGTATTGATCATTTTTAATGTGAGGGGTTTCATAAAGTATTAGCATAAATATTTTTTAGATAAAATATGAAATTTATCAAATAATGAAATTAGTGTCATATCAAGTGCTATATCAAATGGTATACCTAAATATAGGTTTTTCTTTTCTTTTTTTATTTTTATTTTTTTTTTTGTCATATAGGGTGGGACATAGGGGAAGTGAATGCCAGGGCTCCAACTTGGATGCTAAGCTTAAATAACTCGTAAAAATCTGATTTTTTTACCATATGAATTATTTAATATTTTTTGCCTGATATGATTTAAATCAAGATCATATCAATTTTCCACGTGAGTAAATGCCAATTTTATATTTATTTTTTCTCATAACTAACACCCAATTTTTATATTTCTAGGCTTAGCAGGCTGAACTCTAGGGGACTATGGTCAATCCAAATGGTACAAATTGGGCAAAAGAGAATCTTTAGGTTAAAGATTCATTACAATTTACAAATCAACATGAATCTAAAGCATATAAAACCTGCTATTTGGTGTTTATATTTTACTACTAGTAGTTCAAACCCTGAGCAAAGCAAAGGTTTTACTTGTTCTAAAGCTGGCATTTGATTTGTTGACAATGATGTAAGCTTGAGAGCATTATTAGCATTGAAGGTACTTAGTCACCCTACATTCGGCTCAAGAATTGGACTCACTTGCCTTATCATTTGGCTCTCCTCAGTATACAATTACACATTTTACTTGTCTTCATTGCTACAATTATTAATTGTGTCAATCAATATGATTTAACAATAATACTAAACTAAATATGAAAGGAGATCATTTGTCTCACTCTCTCTTTATCTCCTCATCTCAATTCCCCTATCTATTATAAGTTCAGACTCAGTGAGATAACTCATAAAATAGAAAGTGTATTTGAGATAAGAGAATAAAAGATCCTTAATCTAGTATAAATTCAAGTCACACAATTCACTTTTTTGTAAACTTTTTGTCTCTGTAACTTTACTGATAATTCAAAATTGGAATTATAAGCTCCATTGATCCATGACTCTTCTATGGTTTGCTTGCCCCTCTTATTGAAATTGTTCACTTCCAAGACTAGTGACACAAATTGGCATAGTTCGTTTCATGTCTCTGTACAAAATGCAAAAGACTAGACAAATGCAGACCCTATTGACAATAGTACTTCAGGACAATCAACTATAGTTTTATGTCTGATTTGGGCACTTAAATTCGAGGTGGAAAGTGTGATTTTATGCTTAATCAACCATCAACCTGGTATTATGTCTTCTCTATGATCTCATTATTTTGAGTTTTCTAAAGCCAAGGAGTGACCAAAACATGCATATTATATGGGTGCAGGCAGTGCGGGAAGATGTTCAAGCCAGAGAAAATGCACGCGCACATGAAGTCGTGTAGAGGTATGAAATCCTTGGCGAAGGGTACCGGTTCTGCTGCTTCTGCTTTCGAGCCAAGGAAATCAATGGATTGTTCCTATGAAGAATCAGTTTCTGGCTATTACTTGGCTCATGGAAGCTAGTAAATTTTTGAGTACAAACAGTTTATTTTCTGAGATATTTTGTGAAAAAAGAAAAAGATATAGAATTAACCCTCTTTGTTCTTTTTTCAACCGTCTTTCCAATATTTTCTCAATGTGAAGTGGGAGATAGGGAGCATATGGAGTTGGTCATCTATGGAAATACAAAAATTTTAAGTTTATTCCTTTCTTGATCTCTTGTTATGAAGTTCTGTTGCCTCTTCAAAAAAATTAAAAAAAATAAAATGTGGCCACGCATATATATATATATATATATATATGTAGATATGGTACTAAAAAAGAGAGAATTAACCTTTTTCAAAAATAATTTAAGAAAAGATAACTTTGAAAACCATTTCTTTAGTCTAACATTCTCAACTGATCCCAAATACTGCAAAAACTTCTCATCCAGCTACAAGCTGAATGCAACAAGCAAAACACTAAGGAAAAAAGCAGCTAAGAAGAGTCATCAAAGGAACCGAATGAACTTCTGAGTTCCTCTATACACTTGAATAATGTAAGGTTTTACAACAAAGTCTTCTGTGACTGATTTTTTTTTTCTTAATCAGTGGAAGTTACAAATACAGTTGGAAAAAACAAAATCAGAAAGTTTCAGAAGCTTTTGCGCTATTCTAAGCTCTTCTAACTGTATAGCAATCATATCTCAATTTGAACTTGGTCAGTAATTTATTAACTATATCCCAATGAAGGTCAGTCTGTACCTTAACTAACTAGTTGCAACAAAAGCAGAATCAACATGCTCCAATAGGAATCCATATAACTTTTTCCGTAAGCCTTCTATTCTCCCATCGGTCCCAATTCCATCTGTAACCGAGTCATCCAACCATTGATTAACCCTTTTAAGCTGCCTAAGGAGACTTGCAATTTCAGAGTCCGCTTCCCCGATCTTCAATCCAAATCCCTTGTTTAAGGAATCCTCTAAATAGTCCAAGAACCATGTCCGAGATACTAAAAGCAGTTTTTCTGCTAAACTAGCTGCCTCGTTCAACCCACTCCCTTTAGACCACTCCTTTTCCGTTTCTACTTTTTTCATGGTCGAGAGACGCTTCCATGTAGGTGGTGTCGCTTTTGCGCGTGACTCTGATAAGGAGCTTCCATGATTACCAGGGCTGCGCTTATTTTGAGGTGAATGGTTCTTGTCTTGAGCTTTTTTAGACTTGTTGTCCAAGACAACAAAATGAGATTTCTCATCTTTTGAATTTTCACTCTCGTCTTCCTTTCTGAACAAACAGAAGTTAGAAAGATCAGTCTCCACAGCAGCTAGAACCCACGACGCGGCATTCTTATTGGGGAAATTTTCACAGATTTCTGGGAGTGGGCGCTTTGAGTAAGCACTGGTTTTTGGTTCCTGAAAACTTGTGCCGAGTAAGGTATTGACAATGGCTGCTGCTTTCTTCATACCCTTGTGAAGGTTTAAAAATTGCTCTACTAGTTGACCTGCAGAACCTTTCTGAGAAGACTGGCACAGTTCTTCAAACATGCTGGATACAGAAAATAAACTGCTAGTAAAAAGAAAATTTTCATTCTCATTTGCATTGGTTTCAAACTAAGAAGTATGAACATTTCTACGAAGGTAACGTGTCGTGTCCGACAATGTGTCAGACACCAACACGACACTCATCGCACACTTCCCGACACTTCAACACACATAAAACACATTATAAGTTTGAATGAAATAACTTGAAATCCAATTTTAAAACAACAACAATGTAAATTTATACATATTCTCCCCCTTTAGGCTACAAAATTATCATCTTTGACATAAATATTCATATATATGAAATATTAATTATTTATCCTTATACATGACATTTAATAAAAATATAAAATATTTTGCATGTGTCATGTATGGGTCGTGTACTATAATTTTTGAAAACTTACATGTCAACATGTCTGTGTTGTGTCACGTGTCCATACTACTTAGATTTCAAAGAGAACAACCTTTTAAACTAAGAAAAGGATAAAAAAAAAAAAAGGAAAGAGTATAATCTAGACTTCCTGAGAAAACGAGGGTGAAAACATGAGAGGAAAGAGAAAATGAATATAAGATATTTATGATGTTTCGCCAAAGTGGAAAGAAGACCAACAAATGCAAATGGTACAGCTGAGTGAATGATTGCAAGTAGAAGTCTACAAGGATTAGAAAATTGATGAAATGGAAGTAAAGATGGTGACAAAAGATATGATCAACTAAATGATATGGCCATAGACATAGCTAAATGAATAAAATAGTGCATGTAGCTAATTGATTCAAGGCTCTCTTGAGTTGAGACCATATCATGCAACACTTGTTATGCAGAAGAGTAAGTCACATCCCTGAATTGCAGTGCACATAAATTAACATTACTGAGCCTGCTTATGTACATGATCTCATAACATTTCTTGAACTCTATGATTGTTAATGTGTCATGATATCCACAAAGTTTTGGCATATAATTATTTTTTTTATATTTATTATTGGGTACCATCCCATTCATTAGCATACTCCTAATGAAAAATTATTCTTTAGTCATCAACAATGAGTGATCAAAATACCGGATAGCATATTGACAGAAGACAAGATGAGATACAACTTAACCAACTATATAACCTACTACTGCTGCATAGCATAAAACCAAACTGTGTCAGTAAAATATCCAAACTTCACATTCACAATTTTATGCTATGCATAATAATCAAAATAAGATGACAAAACTAAAGACAAGAAAACTTGTGCATGTACAAATTGTGTACCTCATGCATCGGACGACACACTCTGCAGCTGATGCTTCTTCCAGTGCATGCACAGCAGCCAAAAATGCAAGATTCCTATGACCCATAGCTTCCTAAACATATCATCGGTTATATGAATATGCTGCATACTACCAAGATTTAGATATGTATCTAATTGCATACCTTCCCGATATCATGAATACTATGCGGAAGCAAATCCCACGAAATCTTCCGATCTGACCAAGTTCTGAAACTGAGGGGCACCTTAGTGAGATGGCTTGGTATAGGACCATTAGATGATGATTTCAAATCTTTTTCTACAAGTTTGCTTATTGACTTCTGTGAAATGTTCTGATTTTTGTTTTTAAGTGGTGAAATGCTCAAATTGAGACACGTCATGGCTGAATCTTTTTCAGAAGAAGCCTTCCTACTGGACTGGACATCCTGAAAATGATTGATATGGAACACAAAATTAAGTTGTCAATTTTAATCATCGCAGAAAATGCATACAAATGAGGAGCATGTGTACTAGGCATTTGTAACAATCAGCTATACAATTGTCCTATAGAGCGTCAACCATCCCTATGCCAAACCAAAGGTTGCCAATCCTAGATGGCTTTATTATGCCCATCAAAATGCACTAGGAATAGGGTCTATGCCAGTTAAAAAGAGGATTTCTCTTTCTTTACATAGTGTTTATTCTTCCTATTACTGTAAAAAAGGTCCAACCAAGTGGAACATGAATGAAGGAGTCAAATGCTTTTTCTATTCTTTTTATCCAACGCAGCTGGGCCATTCTGGACTTGAAACAGAGACCTCACGCATGTAAGTAAAGTTAGTATGCCGAGTTCAAGTCAATCTCATAGTCAGGCAGGCTTATACTCATACTTGTGAGCGGAATCTTAACTTAACCTACCTTCATGTAAAGTTATTACTTATTTTTAGGGTTCTGTATCCATAAGTACTTGAAAAAATAAATAAATAGAAGATAACAAAGCAGCCCTATTGCCACGAAAAATTCAAGTGAAATAACAAAACTACCCCTTGATCAAGATCATTTGATGAATCTTTAAATGAAAATTTTATCAAATTCACATAAAAGTTACCCTGTCAATAAAAAACCACCAGAAGAAAGAAGCATAAACAGTTGGTCGCATACCCGAAAGCTCCATATACTTGTTTAGTATATCATACAGCAGCAGTGCTTGATTCTTATTGACAAACAATGTAATGTAAAAATCTCATTGTGAAACAGAGGCTGGACCATTTAAACAATCAAAGTTTCCTCCAAAACATACATTTTAAAGCAGAGAAGCATATATATATTTTTGTCAATGTCATTATTAGCATCAAACAAAAAATAAAAATATTATTGATTATATACACAGAGAAGAGTTATGTCAATAAATTGGATATATAGAGTGCAACCCAACTTCATCCCCATATAAACACAAAACAGAAATAGCCAAACACATCCTGAAAAAATACAAAAGAAAAATATCTATATAACAAGGAAGGGTAGTTTTTGAATTTTGATGGGACTTTTGTCCCTTTGTCAAAATGTGAACCCTTAGATTAATTCAATCCAACAGCTCAAAAATGTCCAAGAGACAAATTATCTTTCAATGGTTGAGATTGTTTGTTGACATACATCCTACGGTGATATACATTTCTCCTTATATTTCTTCTTCCCTTCCATCCCTTTCTCTTCAGCTCTCTCTCTCTCTCTCTCTCTCTTCAGCTCTCTCTCTCTCTCTCTCTCTCTCTCCCTCATTCAAAATTCAAAATTCAAAATTGAGTTGTCTCCTTCATCTCTCACTCGTAGAGCTCACTTTTCATCTTCAATCTCACTGGCAACAGTCACGGCCTCAATCTCATTAGCAGATCGGCTACTAATGGTGGGTTTGTTGGGTGCTCTGTTCTGCAAAGGTAATTCTCTCATCTCTTTCTTAAGTAATTTTTCAAAGTAAAAGTAATACTCTCATCTCTTTCTTAATAGATTATTGATTGTATATATATTGATTACAGATTTTTTTTTTTTTTTGTTTTTTTCTTTGAAGCCACAGAGATCATCAATTGATCATTAGTGAAATCAAACTGTGAGTATTGTTTTTCTTTAATTTTCTAGATGCATGTAGGATTTTGGGTATACTATTATGGGTTTTGTTGATTTTTCTTATTTATATATATTATCTATGTATATATACACACATATATATATATGAAGAGTTGGTTGGGTTCCACGAAACCCATTTACTTTGATTTAGTAGGAATTAGTGGGACTATTGTATTGAGTTACACTATTGAATGGTTGTTGTGCCATTACTATTGTTTGGTTGTTACAAAAATGTTTGATAACCATTCTATCTTCCTTGCTTATTAAGTGTTTGATAAAATGTTTCAATGGAATTTACACACACACAAATTGACTTTAACACACACTACACACATTGATAATTTTCATCATAAAAATTCATAACTATTTTATGATGTGCATCCTTTTTTTCTTTTCTTTTTTGACAAATAAACAAACTATATTAATATGATGTGCATCTTTTTAGGAGTGGACATTATTAATTTTCCCTAATATATGAGAAATCAATACATGATAAATCAATATTTAGCCAAGAGAATGCATTAAAAAAATATATATATTCAAAGAACAAGATTGAAACCTTAAACGAATAAATTATGGGTTTGTTGGGTGTTCTGTTCTGCAAAATAAAGGTAATACTCTCATCTCTTTCTTAATAGATTATTGTGTGTATATATATTGATTACGGATTTTTTTCTTTGAAGCCATAGAGACCATCAATTGATCATTAGTGGAATAGAGAAAGAACGATTCCCAAAATCAAACTGTGAGTATTGTTTTTCTTTAATTTTCTATATGCATGTAACATTTTGTGTATACTTTTATGGATTTTGTGTTTTTTCTTATACATATATATTATCTATGTATATATACACATATATATAAAGAGTTGGTTGGGTTCCACGAAACCCATTTACTTTGATTTAGTAGGAATTAGTGGGATTGTTGTATTGAGTTACTCTATTGAATGGTTGTTGTGCCATTACTATCGTTTGGTTGTTACTAAAATGTTCGATAACCATTCTATCTTCCTTACTTATTAAGTGTTTGATAAAATGTTTCAATGGAATTTACACACACACAAATTGACTTTAACACACACCACACACATTGGTAATTTTCATCATAAAAATTCATAACTATCTTAGGGTTGGTTTGGGAAGTGGGTTAGCTTTTTGGCTATTTTAGCCTGGGCTAAAAATTGGTTTGGGAATGACTTTTTGGCTTTTTTAACTTTTTTTGTGAGAGAAGAGTGTAATGATTATGGGTTGGATGTGATATTTTGTTTTTTGTGGCTAAAATAGCCTATTTTGTCTTTTGTGGCTAAAATAGCCAAAAAAAACCTAGCTTAGTTCTTCCCAAACGGTGCCTTATGATGTGCATCCTCTTTTTTTTTTTTTTTGGATAAATAAACAAACTTTATTAATATGATGTGCATCCTTTTAAGAGTGGACATTATTAATTTCTCCTAAAATATGAGAAATCAACATTTAGCCAAGAGAATGCATTTAAAAAAAAAAAAAAAATTCAAAGTACAAGATTGAAACCTTAAACAAATAAATTATGGGTCAGAATTAAAAAAAATAAATTATACAAAAACAAATCAAACCTGAACTTAGGCTTTTTGTACAAGAAAAGCAATTGTCAAAATTGACTTGACCTACTTTGGTCAATTTGATAAAGATAAAGTCATTCTCATTCATTTTTTATTTTTTCAATCTCATTGATCAGAAGTACCATATGTATATACTTTTATGGCATTCGAAGAATATTCAATAATTTTTCAAGTATGATTTAATTATTTAATGTTACAAGTCTATTGGACAAATTAATTTTTTTGTACAAATTTCTTTTCCTTTTCCTTATTGTGATTTAAAATTTCTTTTCCAATTGTCAGTGCTGAATTTATCTGTGAATAGAATCAGTAATAAACTGATCTTTTCCCTACAAATTTGGATACTCTGTTTTTTGTCATCCCATCATCCCCACCATCACCAACAAAGCTCTCGCTCTCTTGCAAATCAAATTGGGGGTTAAAGGAAGAAATTGGTTTCATGTTAATACCTATTTTTATTTCATGTTAGTCAAATGAGTTGAAGATTGTTAACATTAAATGGGTTAATGTGAACATTACGATTAACCTGACTGTTAACATTAAGCCAAAAATAATATAGATGGTCATATTTTTTATTCATAATTAGACAAAATATTTTTGGTATTTATTGAATACTTTTGTATTTACTTAAGCTTTATCTAGAACATTATTTAGTAGTGATTTGCAGAATGATGATGAGTTGTGGTGCACAACGGATGTAAGCAGTGGTTTTGTTTTTGGATAATGTTCTTAATACTTTTTTTTTAATTATTATTATTATTTTGAGAAGTGCTCTTCCTGATTTTGGATTTGGTACTCCTTCATTTCTAAAAGATATATTTTGTTTATGGTGATTCTTTTGGATATATTTATTTATTTATTGTTACTTTTTTCAATTGTTTTTGGTATTGGTATATATCTAAGAATGTTTCAGTTGCAGTAAGAGTGCTTCAAAGTTGAAAATCACTTCCAATTTAATTGCTTTATTTACATTTATGGTAATTTGTATATGAAGCATTGTGTTTGTGTTTCTATATATCTGAATCATTTCTTTAAATTTGCTCAATAGGTTCACATTAGAGAGCTTGAGGAAGAAGTGAAACTTCTTAACAACCTTTCGCATCTGAACATTCTGGTAAGTATCTGATTTGCATTCTTACTAAAACGTTTTAATGTTTCCTTTTGTTGGTCATCCCTTAGAAAACAATTCAAATATCTTTCTGCGCCTATCCATAAATTCTTCAAAAGGTAAGGTATAACTTCCAATTTCTGGTTGTAATAATAACATTCTAATGATTTGAGCACATGCAAGTTCGTTCAAATATAAGTGATGATCCTCGCCACCATACATAGAACTTTAAACCCAAATGAAAGTCTACTTTTTCAAGGCAATTAAAATCCATTGGGGTTTCTATTTTATAATTTGTTGTGGTATTGCTTTGTTTTCATTTAAAATTCATTGGCTTTAGTTTGGTTTCTTTTGCTTATATAGAGTTATGAGCTATTATATTGGTTTTCATTTTTCTGGATAATTAATTATTTTCTTTTATCCACCAATGGCGATAGCTATTATGGGCAGTTTGGAAGTTGATTTCAATAATTTTCCATGATTCTTTGATTTTGAAGACCAACACATGCTCTACATAGTTGATTTGTGGTGACTCTCTCTCTCTCTCTCTCTCTCTCTCTCTCTCTCTCAAAATTTATATTTAATGGGTTCAATAACTTTTTCGTGGTGAGCACCCAAACTTAGATTTTTAGATATATTTTTCATGTGAATGGGTTGTTATTTCGTGCTTTTATTGGTATATTAGTACAGGATTTTGGGGTTTTTAGCATGTTGTTATTGCATTATTGTACAAAAAGGTTTTCATTTGAACCTTTCTCACCTTCATTTCCCCCCCCCCCCAAATATTTAATGTACATTTGTAATCTCATCATACACCATCAGTTGAGCCCACGTGTGTTTGGATTTTGTTTTAGGCTGAAGATTCATAATGGAATGATTTCCACTCACTCACACCCCCTATCTTAGTTATATCTAAATACAATTTTGATTTTTTTAATTGGTACAAATGTATTCAATTTCCATGGAATTCGAAACTTTACCAATGGAAGCAATTTCAAGTTAAGGAATGAGTTATAGATATAAAGGTAAATTCATGACTTAATTTGTTTTATACTTATAGAAGTTAAGTTGGAGTTTTTATTTACTAAGATTTCAAATTCATGATTAATAATTAATTTCAAGTTTTTATTCAAATTCAAATTCATGACTTAATTTCAAGTTTTTATTTACTTATAAAAATTGTGTTAATGATTAATATTTGAAAAAAAAAAATTCCAATTAATTGGTTTTGAATTTCATAACTTAATTATTTGGATTTGTAATATCATCCAGTTAACAAAAGTATTCTTATTTACATAGAATCCTCTAATTGGTTGTTTAGAATTTCATTATTATTAGTTGGTTTAACAGAGAAGCCTTCTATTTGTTAGCCTGCTTTCAATTTGATTTCCAAATTCTATTTTTTTCATAGTGTAATGATTTAACTATGTTCATTGTGGAATTTAATCTTTATTTGTTCTTGGTATTATTAATTGGTAGGTTATTGATATTGACATAAAACAGTGCATCTTTAGCTTAAATTTTATATTATTAGTTTGGCATCTGCATATGTGTGTGGTTTTGATTGATTGCTTGAATTAGATGGTTTGATTCTTGGTCTAAAGAAATTAACAAAATGCATAAGAAAACAAAGTGCAATAGCTCATATCTTTGTCAGATTGATTCAATTCAGTTAAATTAATAGTATTGGGTAATAATAAAATGAATATATACTGTCTTTTGAGTATAAATAGGACAGTTTCATGATTTCATTGTAAATTTTATCATTTTTACTTAAATAATCAAATGAAATTGGGAAGTTTGAACTAAAAAGTTTTGTGGATGGGGCTGTTTTGTTGAGTATTGCTCATTTGGGACTTTTAATTTTGTTTTTGCATGTAACCTTTGTTATTAAGTGATTTTGAATAAAGCTTCAATAGAGTTGTTAATAGTTGATTCACTTCCTCCCTCTCTCAACTAAATCTCAATTTGCTTTTTAATTTTTAATTTTTATACTGGTTTGGTTTTGGATTCAGTTTGTGTGGAATTCAAAATAGAAAATTGTTATTTTTTTAAGTTGAATTGAAAGTGTGAGACGTTGTGGTGATGACTGAAATTTGGTTTTGGAGTACTTGCCACCATTGACTGAATTTCATCATAACTTTTCTAGCATTTTCTACTACTGATTTGGTTTCATTTGTGGGTTTTTGATTAGATCACGTTTTTTATACAAGCATGATTATGCTAATTACATTTTTTTTTACTTAAACACAGAATCATATTTGAACTATTATTTTTTCCCAAGTGGATTTGGCATAACTGGTAGTTTTGCCCTCTTTCCTAAATTGTGGAATTTAAGTTTTTATCATTAAGTTGATCGTTAAATTGTAATTTGTGAACTTTATCATTTCTTCTTCCAAAATTTTCTTTGTTAACATCTAGGCGATGACACTGGATGTTCAGTTCAAATATCAGTTCAGTTTTTAATTTGTAGTTCCTAATGTGCTATTATGGAGTAACAATAAGATTTCAGAAAAATTATGGAGTAACAACCATTTGGGTGCTTTTTGAATGGCTATGTTCTCTCTCTCTCTCTCTCTCTCTCTCTCATGTAGCATCAGTCACTGAAATCGAAGTTGGGTTGATGTTTATCAGTTTGATACAGAGGAATTAACGATGTTGACATGCCCAATAACCACTGCACCCACTCAGTCTTTCCTCTTTGCCGGTATATAAGCACTACTTCCTCAAATGACTCTTCTTAAAATACCACTCTCCACTTCTCTTTAAAATTTTCTCTAATTTTTTTCCCACCCCTTCTATTGTTCATTTTGATCACTTGAATTACAGGCTGTTAGGTGATGGAATATACAAGTGGGTAACATGGATTGCACAACTGGGAAACAACGCGTATCTAACGTAAAAAGCCTTTTCTTTTTACTGTCATTCCTTTAAATACTATAAATGCATACACATATGTATGCATATAATGTAATGAATAGAATGAATATATTTAACGTGAAAAGATCAAATGGTTCCATTTGAAAGATATTTGTTTGTGAGACTGTAATTCCCTTTGAAAGATCAACTGGATTTGCAAATGAATCTTTTGATCTTTTTCAAGCATCATGCATTTATGGTGGTGTGCTACTGGCAATAAGAAATAATCATATCTAAAATGCATATAGAGATGTTGAACCAAGTTTAACGTGGGACTACACTTGAGGCATATAGAATGCATGATTATTTATTTTTTGGTTTCAAAGTAATTTATGAACTATATGTATTAAGTAAATCTGGTTTCAAATTAATTCATAAACTATATGTATGAAGTAAATCTATCCTGATTTCATATTTTAATTACAAGTAAAAGGACAAGAGAATTAAAAATGATTGTAATTGTCTATATGTGTATAATGAACTATATGTAAGGAGTTTAACCTTAAATATGAAGAATTATTAATGGATTGAATAGATGATAACTACAATGTGGCAAATTTTTAAAAATATGGAAGCGCTACATTAGTTTGTCTTAATTTTTATTTTTCATTGGTCAGAAGTTTATTAACTTGAATGTGATTTTTTTTTTTTTTTTTTTTTTTTTTTAAACTTGAAGTGCCGTAGGCACGGATCATCCACTAGTGTATATACAAATTGATGCATGTATGAGTATGAAACAAGAAGACTTACAGAAGGAGAATTAGAAGAATTGGTAGTTTCTTTCGATTTCACACGCGATACAAGTTGTGGATTCCTCGTAGTACTCGGAATTCGATCCCATCCCCTCCGCACCGAATCCAACCTCGACCTCTTCGACTCCCCATTCTCGATCGAAAGCCGATTCGGCTTCGAATCTTCACACACCGACCTCCGAATCTTCGTGTTCGCCTCCGCTCTCTTCACGATCTTCGACCCCTTCTTCTTCTTCTTCTCAGAGAAATCAACTTTCGTCCGAATCGGCAGCGAATCGCTCGAAATCAAATCCTTGGGTTCTCCGACGCAAGCTCGCCGCCTCGGGAGCGGCTTCACGCCGCGGAGCACCGGGACAGGAGAAGCCGAGTCGAGCCGAGCCACGTGAATGAACTGGCCGAGCTGGATCTTGTCGCTGAGTATCAAATCAACATCGTCATCGGAGATGGAAACATAGGCAGAGTGCATGGAATCGGAGACTCTCAAGAAGAAACCGTTGGTTTTCCAAGGATCGGCATCGAGGAGAGAGGGGAGGATTCCGATGACCTGTAAGAGGGGGGAACGGTGGTCTCCGGCGACAGTGTTGCCGAGATTTTGGAGGAGTTTGGAGAGGACGCCAGGAGTGAGAGACGCCATTGTTGTGGTTGAAGTTGAGAAGTGTGGATTGATACTGGGTCTGGCAATGGCAGCACAGCACCAAAAACACCATTGGTGGTGGTGGTGATGGTGGTGGGAAATGGAGGTGGGTGAAGGTGGAGAGGCGGCAGTGGATGTGGATGGAGAGAGGAGAAGAGGTAAACGACGAGGAAGGAAAGTATCCAATCTCAAGACGTCATTGGAGAGATGCCGCGGGGGGGGGGGGGGGGGGGATGGACAGGTGGCGAGTTGTCATGTGATGTGGGGGGGTTGTGTTTGGGGAGTTTTTTTAAATATTCTTTAAAAAAAAACAATTTAGATAATTGACTAACTTTTTCAAATTATTTGAAAAATTAATTTGTTTTTTAAAGTCGTATTTTAAAAATATAATTTTAAATTGAAATTATATTTTCAATATATAATTTTACCTTAAAATTATATTTTAAAAATGTAATTTATGATGATATAAATTTTACTAAGATATATTGCATGTTCAACATACAATTTCAAAATAAAATTACATGTTGAAAATACAATTTTAAATTCAAAATCCCATTTTCAAACTGTGATTTGAAAAAGAATATTAATTTTTTAAATAGTTTAAAAAGTGAGTCAATTCTTTAAATAATTTTTTTTGAGAATATTAAAAAAAAAACTTAGGGTTTTGATTGTGGAAATAGAGAAAAAATTATTGAAAAATACTATGAAGTCAAATATTTTATTAATATTTTTATTAAATATTTTATTACTCGTAAAATATTTGAAATTTTTAGACTTTATTTACCAATTATAATTTTAATTAAAAAATTATTATAAATTATCATATCACTTTTTTTATTTTTTTATATATTTTTATAAAAAAAATTAAAAATTAATAAAATAAATTATTTTCAAACGAGGTCTTAATATTACTTAAAATTAGGTCAAGTTTGGGATACTTAAAAAAAGTCAAAAAGTTAAAAAGTTACTCAAAAAGTTAAAAAGTTAATTCTATTCACCAAAAGTCAACAATTACGGCTGCACAACTCCCAATCCTAATTTTTCTCTACAAATCAATTTTTACGATTTTTTATTACACATTTTTTTATAAAAAGTCAAAAAATTAATCTAAATATCCATATTTTTTCTTTCAATTTTTTAATCTAAAAAAACAATAAATATATTTATTTAAGACACCTCAAATAATCCCATTTTAGTAGATTTTAAGAGGTCATGGGATCATACTTAAATTAATTACAATTTATTATATTTTTTATATTTTTTAATTACTCAATATATAAATTAGTATATTTTACCACTTTTACCCGTCACAATAATACCAGGTAAGATATCTGACGACCGACCAATAACTCCTCGGGAGACAGAGAGAGCTAGGTGCAGATGGCAGGTGACTAGGTTTATTATCCCTATCAGGACAAATGCTTGTTGACAAACTAATGTGGACGGTTCCATTTTATATCTATGAATAAAGGGTTGTGGGAAAGAAGGAGTTTGAGATAATTTAAATAAGTATATTTTTTTATTTTTTTTTATGAAATATGAGTTAAGTATTGGTTAGATTTAAAGTGATGTAGTAAAGAGGTGATGTAATTTAAATAAGATGATGTGACTTAAATAAAATAATAACTATTTTATTTTTTTAGATTATGATAAATAAAGTCATAATTAGAGTTTATTTTGAGCAATGATTTTTTTTAATTTATTAGATTTTTTAAAATATATATATAAAAAAATAAATAGATAATATGATTTAAATAAGTGATGGAATGTATATGATTAGATATCGTTTTAATAGATGAAAGAGACTCTTGAATCCATGAGAAAAATAGAACCTTAAATCCACAAGAAAAAGAAAACATATGCTTGTAGGCTTATTTATAATAAACTAAACCAAATACTTATAAAAAAAAATAATTCTCAAATAAATTAGAAAACTTAAATCAATACAAACGAAGAAACCTAAGACAATAGGAAACTAAAATTTTAAATTACTTAAGCCTCTGTTTGGCAAGTTGATTCTTGGGCTTTTTTGGCTATTTTAGCCACAAAAGACAAAATAGGCTATTTTAGCCATAACAAACAAAACATCACATCCAACCCATAATCATTACATTCTTCTCTCACAAAAAAACTCAAAAAAGCCAAAAAGCCAAAAAATTCTTCCCAAACCAAGCTTTTAAGCCCAGACTAAAATAGCCAAAAAAGCCAAAAAGCCAAAAAGCCAACCCACTTCCCAAACGGAGGCTTAAAATCCTAGTTAAAATTTAGTTCCAAAATAATAAAATTAAGAAATAATATATCAAAAATAATAAAATCTTGTCTTACATCAATAAGTTAATAAGCCTCCGTTTGGGAAGTGGGTTGGCTTTTTAGTTTTTTGGCTTTTTTGGTTATTTTAGCCTGGGCTAAAAAGCTTGGTTTGGGAAGGGCTTTTTGGATTTTTGACTTTTTTTACTTTTTTTGTAAGAGAAGCGTGTAATGATTATGGGTTGGATGTGATGTTTTGTTTTTTATGGCTAAAATAGTCTATTTTGTCATTTGTGACTAAAATAGCCAAAAAAAACCCCAAACTCTTCTTGCCAAACGAACCCTTAGTCAATAAATTAACTTATTTTTTAGTTATCAAAATAAGTTTAAGTATATTTTTTAATTTTTTACGAAAAGATATATAATGTGATAGAAATGAAATGATGTGACCCAAATAAAATAAAAAAAATAAAAAGATGTGTTAAAGTAACACATGCCAAACAACCTCTAAAATTACAAATATACCACTTCAGAAAATTTTATAGACTTATTGGATTATTTAAATCTACTTAAATAAGATTTATAAAAGGTTGTTTGTGATGACCTAAATAAGTATACTTTTTGTCTTTTTACGAAAAGATGTGCAGAAAAGTAGAGAAGTGATATGATGAAAAAAAGATAAAAAGATATATTATTTTTAGGCTGCCAAACTTGACCTAAATAAATCTCCCATATAAAAATAAATAAATAATCGCCTTTGAAACATATTTTATTTTTTTGAAGTTTTCAACTAAATATCGATCAATTGTTAAGCCAAATTAACACAGTGCATATGACGTTAGTAATAAAAACAAAAAAAAAATTAAAATATTTATATTAACATTTATGAAGTTCCTTGTTTTCACTTTTTAAAAAATACTTGTCAGAAAATTCTACTTTCTTATTTTTCGTGTTTTTTTTTTGTTTTTATTAAATTTTTTTAATATTTTAAGCAATTTTTTTACTTTTTAGACACACCTAACATAAATACACCTAAAAAGTAAAAAATTTTAAAAAAAAATTTTAAAAATTCACTAAATACCAAAAATACAAGAATTCAGTACATTTTTTATATTTTTATGTATTTATTAATTTTTAAAATATTTTTTCACAAATTTTTTATTTTTTAGATACATCTAAGTAAGGTGCATCTAAAAAAGTAAAAAAATATTTAAAATTTTAAAAATATTCACTAAAAACAAAAAAATACGAAAACAAAAAAAGTCAATTTTCAAAAAATTTAATCCAGAAAACTCAAACCAAATACACTAATTTTTTTTCTTATCTCACCTTTCTTATTTTCTATTTTCTCTCCGCTAAAAATAGGATTTGGAGGTGCTGTTGTGCAAGAGACACAACAGTCACTATTGTACAGCTAAATGGACTCATTTCGAGCCTCATTTGGATGATCTGAACCGTTTACATTTTAGAATACATCGAATAGAATACACTTGTAAAAAATCAAATTAATCGAATATCGTTAACCCTTTCATCCACTCACATTTGTATATACAAAAATAAATAACAATTGTGATCTAAAATATTAAAATGAATACAAATATGAGTGGATGAAAGTGTTAACAATATCCGATTAACTTGATTTTTTACAGATATATTCTACTCAATATATTTTAAAATGTAAACGGTTTAAATTATCAAAATAGACCAAAAATAAACTTATTTAATTACACAGCAATAGCTGTTGTGCTAAGAGCACAGCTGCCACCCCCAAGTCCCTAATAACACTTTATCCAATCATCGTCCCACTCTTTCTCACTCTTGATCAACACTATTATCGTTTTTGTCTACAAGTATTAGGTGTCACCCATTCGCTGACGAAGGTTAGAGAATATTATAATGGTGTAGAGGGAGGGATTTGGTGGATGGATGAAAATAGAGGTAGTATGATAATTTTAATTTGGTATCAGTGGGCATTTGAGAAATTTTAACTTTTAGTTTTTATTTTTTTATTTTTTATTTATTATTTATTATTATTTATTTTTATTTTTTTGTTAGGTTAGTTTCAAGAAAAAATTTGTCAATGAAAGATTTGTAATTTTCAAAATATGAGGGAAGACTTCATATTTGGAGTGAATGCAATTTATCAAAAATTATTTAGGATTGTGGGGAAGAAGGAGGTGCAATTTGGTAATATTTAATTGTTTATTGTTTTTTATTCTCACACACGCGCACAAAGAAAAAAAATAAAAAGATTGAATACGTTTATATTTATGTATTTTAAAAGGTTCTCTTGAAAACAAATGAGAGGGGCAGTTAGCAAAAAGATGGAGGCCGAAAGTAGTTGTCAACAGTTAGAGATAGAGTTGAAGATGGTTTCTACCAAAGGTGATTATTGCTGGTGAGAAGCAGTTGGCAGTGGCCCAAAGTGGTTGCTAACAGTTAAAAATAGTAGTGAAAGATGATTTTCAACAAAAGGTATTGTCGTTGGTAAAAAATTGTGGTTAAAGGTGGTTGTTACTGATGATAAGGCGATTGAAGGTGGTTGCTGAAAGCAGTCACCGACAACAATGGCTAAAAGTAGGTATGGCCAATGTGATAACCAGAAGTGGTGATGAGTTATGGGTGGTAGTCACAAAATGTGAGAAAATGATGAAAAAAATTTAAACAAATGAAATCAACTTTTCTTAATGACAAAAATTTAGTAACTTTTTTAATAATTTACAAGCTTTTGACAACAAAAATTGATTACCAAACAAATTTTTATTTACAATTTTTATGATTTTGTAAATGTAAACATTACCAAAGAGACTTTTAATGTTTTAATTCAATTTTTATTAATTTAAATACTGATATTAATTCATTATTTTTATGTCTTCTTTTAATAGACAAGAGAAAGTTTGACAAATTAAATGGTACATATAGTATTAGTCCATGATCCCAACAACCCCTTGTTATCCATTGTTCCGTATATACGGCAAATCGTGCTATTTTAATCATATAAGTATTATACTTTAATGCATTGCTCTTGTTTGAAAAATTGACTATTTTATTAATTTTTTTTATTTTTTTAATTATTTTAATCTGACTCAAATAATTGTGTTTGAAAAAAGAAACTTTTGGGGTTTTTTTATAGACGATTTGATGGTTATGAGAAAAAAAAAAAGTGAAATGATTATTAATTTAATGTAATATTTTATCTTATTAATTATTTTAACTTATCTTATCTTTTGGTGAATTATTTTAATCTAACCATCTTTTCAAACACTTTTAATATTTAAATTGAAAATATAACATTTAAATTGAAAAAAATTCATTATTATCACCATCACATCATTACTATGCTATTGTCACCACTATTGTTAACATACCAATCATTGTCACTAATGTTTTATTATTACTACCATCTTCATCATCGCTGTAGTCACCGTCAATTTCGCCAAGCCCACTCCATCTCACACAAACACCACCACAATTGCCATGTAATCACTCCCACGGTCTTGTAACTACAGAACCACCATGGCCATAGTCAATACAAACACTCCACCACACCACCAACCACCACCATATATGGCTATCATACCACTATTACAAATACAAATGATGTAAGAAAAAAATTAATAAATTTGAAATTTAAAAAAAAAAAATTATATTGAATAGTTTGATTAATTTCAGCACTAGATTTTAGTAAATATTAAACAACTTTTCATATTAAAAGGTTTTAACATTTAATTTTGATACTTAAATTTTAATTTTATTTAACAACATTTTGACAATGTTTGAAAACCAAGTTAAAAGGGGTTAGAGCAACCCTAACAGATTACCCATTGAGTTTTTATTGCCAAAAGTTAACTTGTCCTAAAAAATTTCCCTCTTCAATGGTCTGTTATATCCCTGTCAAATTTTAGTCATAGCAAATATTGTGTCATTTATAAAGTTTCAAATTTGCTAAAATTTAATTACTGACATGTGCCTTTTTTTGGATGTTATTTGATACAATAATGCTTGAAGCCTCGAACCCGAGGACTTAAATTTGCCTCGAATTTTAATTTTTCTATTTTGGTCGTGTTAGTTTGATTTTTTATTTTTTTTATTTTTTTTCTCTCTTTTCTTCTCTTTTCTTTTCTTTTCTTTTTGCAAGGGTAGTTATGTGCAGGAGTGTGCTAAAAAACTAGACATCTCACACCAACTCAGCCTGTATGGTTTGATAAGGTGAGTAAGTTAGGTTGGACTGGTTGGGTGATAAAATTGACTGATCAGTTAGGCTGGTAGTTAAAATTTGTTAATTTCATATAATTTTGTACAAGTCTATATTTTTATTTCAAATCTGGAAGATTCCGAAGAAATTGAAATGAGTGATTTCAATTTCTTCGGAATCTTCCTAATTTGAAATAAAAATATAATAGGGACTCATAAAAACTGTATGAAATTAACAAATTTTAACCAACAGCCTAACTGATCACTCAATTTTATCACCCAATCAATCCACATAAGCTCAGTTGTTGTTTTTTTTCTTCTATTTGTTAGACTGTGTTGGTTTTTTTTTTTTAATTTTATTTTATTTTATTTGTTGGGCTGTGTTGTTTTTTTTTTTTTAAAGGTGGTTATGTGTAGGGGTGTGTTAAAAAACTAGACATTTTGCACCAACTCATCGTACAAAATTATATGGAATTAAGAAATTTTAACTAGCAACTTAATTGATCAGTCAATTAGGTTGGACTGGTTGAATGATAAAATTAACTGATCAGTTAGACTGTTGGTTAAATTTTATTAATTTCATATAATTTTGTACAATGAGTTGGTGTGGGATGTCTAATTTTTTGGCACACATAACCACCCTTAAAAAAAAACAAAAAAGAATTCAAGGCCTCTAGCACTGCCGTTATTTGATATAACTTATACGAGTTGTTTATAATTTATTTTATTTTGAGAGTACGTGTCAAATTGTTTGATACAATTTTTACTTACAGCTAAATATGCAAAAGGGCAAACTTTACTTTACCTTCCTATGGTTTGGGCCATGTGCAATTTACCCTATCAACTTTTAGAAATTACCACATAACCCCCACATAGTTTATGGACCAAAACGCACACTAACTTCTATTAATAGAACATAGAAATTGACCTTTATGCCCTTATTTTCTCTCTCTCTCTCTCTCTTCTGAATTAAACCTCTCTCTCTCTCTCTCTATATATATATATATTCTTTCTTCTTCCTTCCATAGCTGCCAATTATAGCAAATTCCATTCTAAATTTTGCAAGCAAAAATTGTTATAACCACTAATAAGAATACAATCCTTAACAGTTTTCACACGTCTCCTTTTCACTACCCCAACCCCTGCAACCCTTGTGTAGATTCTAGAGAGATAATAGATAAATTTAGAGAGAGAAAAAGAAGATTAGCAGAGAGCTCTAGAGAAAGAGTGGAGATGAGAGACATTGGTGGTTCAAAAATGAAAGGGCCATCAAGCATAACTTTTTGTTGAGACCTATGGTAAAGTGGTTTCGAAATACTCTTGGATCCAGTTAGACGCTTTTGATCCTCTGATTACTACCTGAAAAAGGGATGAACACTTCGGTCAGGGGTGCCAAGCACTCCGACAAACAAGTCAGTATCCTCTCTACTTTACTTCTATTTCAAGTTATCTTGTGTATTCTCACATACCCCTCTTCAGCTAACGCTTCTCACTTTTATATTGTTCTCCAAGGACCCACTTTGTCATCATCACTTTTTATCATCATGTCTGGGACCCCCAGGTACGTTAAAAGCTTTTTCGGCATCCTCAGCCCGTGGACTGGATTCTACTCGGCCTTGTTCTTGTTCAGATGGGTTTGGCCATGCGGAGTTAGCCTCACCAGCATTCTCGGCGTCCTGTTTGAACCTCTTCTGAGCACACATTTATTCGGCCCCCACAATTGCCCCCTAAACATCCGAATAAAACATTTACTCAGCGTGTTTGGTTTCTCGGCCAATCAAAACAAAAACCCTCGAAAGACAGATACGGCGATTGCATTCCTTTTCGTATTGATTCGTCAGAGCCGTCAGAGCAGACGCGCTACTTGAATCATTATAGCTTCCTACCCCTTCGTATTTGACATTCATTTAATGCGTTTTGAAATCTGTACCTCCATATACTTTTGAATCAAAAAGCTATTGACATTCTTTAAGCTCGTATACTCTTGAATTGAAAAGTTATTAACATCCTTTTAGCATCCTTCATATCAACCTTCTTCCAGATCTCTACAACCCCGTCTCTTACTGTTTGTCTCCTTCCTCATCCTGTAAGTCCCCTCCCTCTTCTCATTCTATTCTTTATTCCAGTTTCCCTAGGCATTTTGCTTTTTTTTTTTTTTTTTTTTTTTTGTACACGCGGTTTTCATTTCATCTCGAATGGCGAGGCATTTGAAAGCTCTCATTTCTGAGGATCGAGTTGCAGCCTTCCATCGTCACTTTTCCATCCCAGACAATGTTCACCTATCCCTCGTTTCAAACAACGTAGTGGACATAGAGAAGGCTGACACAAGCACCATTAACTTTTCCCTTTTGACAATTGCAGAGAGTGGAGTTCGATTCCCCCCTCCATCCTCTTCTTAGCACAGTTTTGCACTACTGGGGATTAATTCCCCCCAGCCAAACATGAACTTTTACCATATTATCATGGGTATAGTGGAATTGAATCGCCGATTGGGTCTTAACCTAGGAATTTTAACTATTCGGCATTGCTACGTCATGGCAAAATCAACCAATCGGCAAGGCTGTTACTTTTTAAGAGCCAAGGACGTTGACTATCATTTGGTAACCATGCTCGCCAGCTTTGGCAAAAAGGTTGATGACGTCATGGTCACCGTTCGAGGTAATTAGGAATTCGATGATGGAGAAGATCACCAAGACCCAATACCAAGGCAAAAAGGCAAACCAAGTGGCCAGTTAGAATTGCTAACATGTCTTAAAATAATCAATTTATTCGGCTTAAATACTATGCTGATTATTTGTGTTTCTTGCAGGCAGCAACGATTTGAAACGAGCATTACCATCCGCAGATGAAGCCGTTTTAGAGCAGGTTAAAACGGTCCTCAATTACAAAGGCCATGCAAACCTTCAAGGACAAGGGCGTGCAACCCATGTTTTGTTGAGATACAACCCAACTTACTCCACTTTTTCAGCCGCAGATAATATCCCTGTGCCGACACACGAACGGCAGCGTATTGCGCTTATCTTCCCTAGCTACAAAAGTCTAAGGAACATTGGCATCGAAGGTTCTGACGCCAGTAAGGAGATCGGTGAAGATGCACAGTCGAAGGACCGTGTAGAGGATCAGGAGTTGAATAGAGAAATCGACTTGGCGTTTGAGTATTTTGACACAGATTATCTCACCGATCTCCCTTCTACTTCTGGTCGAGTAGATGTATCTGCTCTAAAGGACGATATCTTTACCAACTTAGAAAATCTGCCTGGGGCCGAATCCAAAGCTGAAAAGATAAACGGGGAATCACTTGCCCAGTTTGCCAAGTGACAAAATGAGGAGAAATAGCGGCCAACAGGCAAGTCGGCAGATCTGAGGGGAGCCAAATAGCGCTAACTCGCGAGGTGTGTCAAGAAGAAACGGCCCGCGAAACAACTTTAGCCGAGTTTATTCTTGAACAAAATCAGGCTAAAGTTCAGGAAACCGATCTCACAGGGCAGAAGCAACCTGCCGAGACTGTGATAGATTTACTAGAGGCGCCGATCGAAAAACGGCCAAAGATGGATACGCCGCCTGAAAAAGATTTGACCGAGGCATTCGTCATCTAACCAAGGATGAAGAATGCGCCGGTGCTCACCAGTGGGTCGGCGATCAAAGATCCTGCCATGATCCTGAATGTAGCTTCAACCCTCTCTTTGCCTTCAGACCGAGTGACTTTTCCGTGCTAAATCGGATGTAAGCTCAATCTCTTTGGCGGCACAGTCAGCCATTTTAGTAAGTTAAAACCTCAAATTTCTAAATAGTTTAAATACGTGTTCCTATTCAGACTAATTTCATTACTTTTCCAGATGACAAGAAGGATCGCAGAGATCAGACGTCGTCACTACGACGTCATAGAGCGATTCGGCGTCCTTGAGCGTCAACTGGAAGAAGAGAAGGGCAAGGCCACTGTGGCAATCGCCAATCTGTCTGCAATAACCACAAAAGCCAAAGAAGAGCGGCGAAGACAATTGCTGCTCAACAGAAAGCTGAACACGCCGATTTGCTCCCCAGGGCCGCCGAAGAGAGAGCAAACTTGATGGACGACTCTCTGAAGTTAGCTCAAGAAGAAGTTTCCTAGCTGAAGGCCGATCTTGAAACTGAAAAAAAAAAAAAGCGAGGGAGCTCACTGAGACGGACTCTACCAAAGCCTTTGATGCCGGCCTGCTGAAGGCCAAGGAGCTGTATGCTGATGAAGCCTTGAAGTTCGAGAATCGAGGTTTCAAGCATGGATGGCTGAAGGTTTTGGTGGCCGCTAAGGTGACTCTCAATCAACCGATTCCTTACGAACAATTGGAAGTTAAACCGCTAGAATCAGATCCAGAGGATTCGGACCTTTAATCGGCAGCTTTTGTAATGGATATTCAGCTATTATTTATTTTTGTTAGCTTTTATTAGTTTTTGTTAGCATTTTATTTTAGATGTAGGCCATTTTCATGTATAAAGTGGATGTACACATACAATTTATTAATGAAAATGTCCGTTTTGTTATTGAATGTTATCATTAAGTATTGAAAAAAAATATATATGCCATATCAATTGAGATCATGACCTTTACATCTTAATTCGGAAAAATGCTTGAAGATAAGTCGAAAAATGCTTGAAGATAAGCCGAATATGTTAGTAAATCAATTGAGATCATGACCTTTACATCTTAATTCGATAAAATACTTGAAGATAAGGCGAATATATTAATAAATTTGCCCTTGCCCCAGCTGATCACTGAACATAACCGTCGAATGTATGAGTGAAAAGTTCATAGGATCAGGTGGGACATTATCTTTATTTAGCAAAATACTTGAAGAAAAGCCGAATATATTAAAAAATCTACACTTGGCCCAATTGATCACTGAGCATAACCGCCGAATGAATGGGCGAAAAGTTCATGGGATCAGGTGGGGTATTGTCTTTATTCGACAAAATGCTTGAAGATAAGCCGAATAGATTAGTAAATCTGCCCTTGCCTCAATTGATCACTGAGCATAACAGTCGAATGTATGGACGAAAAGTTCATGGGATCAGGTGGGCATTGTCTTTATTCGACAAAATGCTTAAAGATAAGCTGAATAGATTAATAAATATGCCCTTGCCCCAGCTGATCACTAAGCATAATCGCCGAATGTATGGGCGAAAAGTTCATGGGATCAGGTGGGGCATTGTCTTTATTCGGAAAAATGCTTGAAGATAAGCCGAATAGATTAATAAATCTTCCCTTACCCTAGTTGGTCACTGAGCATAACCGCCGAATGTATGGGTGAAAAGTTCATGGGATCAAGTGGGGCATTGTCTTTATTCGGAAAAATACTTAAAGCGGTTGCTTCGTAAACGCTGCATCCATAATTAATAAGCGGCCGGGGAGGGGAGGCAAGCGTGCATGGGGCCTGTGTTGTCGTTAAATATATTCTGCTCAAATTCAGTAGAGTGCGAGAGGGAAAAGAGCATTATGTCAACCTGAGGAGATTTGTATGTCAAGAAAAGTATTCTTTAACAGCAGAGGAAAGGGCAGGACGCTAGCTCAACTAGATTTAAAAATGAACCAAGGGGCTGGTAGCGAACCCCCACAAACGGGTAACAGGACGTTGGAGGAGCGTGAGAGACGTCGCTCCCCCCATCGTGGAAGCATGGGGGTAGAAAGGTCACGAAGAAGGGAGAAGCTACAACGAGGGAGCTCCAGGACTAGGAGTGCACATGTCTCACCACAAAACGAAACTAGCAGGCCACCACGCCTGTTGAGTTTTTTGATTTTCCTTTGGAATAAACCGATGACCGAAGCAGACTCAATTATCCGCGATCTGAATGTGGCAGTAGAGTTCACTCAACAAATTTTTTCGCTCGAAGTCCAACAATCAATGGTCGGTCGGCCTGATTACGAAATTTTTCGAGAGGGCATCCATAGAGTGGTTAGAAAACTATACAACTCTAATGAGATCGGCATGCGCCTTCGTGCCGCGTGAAGAGAGATAGAACAGAAAGACGACCGCATTCAGAGATTGAAACACCGTGCCGAGAAGGCCGGGAACGAGCTGAGAAAGGCTAAGGCTTCCAAGACGCAGTCGGCGAGTCAAAGGAACTCGATTGTGGCGTACAGAGTAAACCACTGCCTACTTGATCATGCCATAGCTGATCGAGATACGGCAAGCATGTTCGCACGAGAGGCGATAAGAACGAGGGCCTACGAACATGGCTTTTTTGATTGCCGAAAGATTGGTATTAAGAAGACTAAGGAGAAGCTAGTTGATGATGTTTGTCGATGCGAAAATCGTAGATTTAAGCATGGATGGATTAAGGCTCTGCAAGCCGCGGGTGTCGATTCGGCATCATCATTATACCAAAGTTACAAGGTACCCTTCGAGGCTCATGAAGCCAAGAAGACTAATGACGAAGAAGATAGTGCCGAACAGGAAAATGTCTAGATAATCAGACATTATATTTCTTAGTCTTTAAGAAGCCATGTATTTGTATAAATTGTAACGAATAAATATCTTATGTGATTGTTTGTTTGATATTTTAGTTGTCCCTGCTGGAAATATGTATTGTGGTTCCATTATCTTAATTATTTTTCTACTGACCATCGTAGTTTAATTACTAACTTTTACCGACTCAGGCAATGGTGATCTAATAACCCTTCGTTGAGCATCCCGAATTTGGTGTCGATTGTGAGCATGAACGAAGAGCACTCCGAATCCGGAGTCTTTGTATTGGCCAATTGTGATTTCCATGAAGGGCGCTTCGAATTCAAAGGCTTATTCGGCCCAAACGTGAGCATGCACGAAGGGTGCTCCAAATTCGGAGTCTTTGTATTAGCCAATCGTGATATCCACGAAGGGCGCTCCGAATTCGGAGACCTATTCGGCCTAAACGTGAACAGGCGCTTCGAATTTGGAATCTTTGTATTGGCCAATCGTGATATCCACAAAGGGCGCTCCAAATTCAGAGGCTTATTCGGCCCAAACGTGAACATGCACGAAGGGCGCTCCGAATTCGGAGGCTTATTCGGCCCAAACGTGAACATGCATGAAGGGCACTCCAAATTCAGAGTCTTTGTATTGGCCAATCGTGATATCCATGAAATGCGCTTCGAATTCGGAGGCTTTTTCATTATTCAACCATTTTTAACGAGACGACAATAAAAAAGGCACTACATTACAGAATTTGTAGATGTGTACATGTTAGTATAACAGCAAAAATAAAAAATGAACTAACATGCTGTACAAGTTGGCTTAATGATAAAATTTACACAAATTGGTCGAATTCCAAGAGCGTGGCAAACTTCGGCCAGCCATGTCTAAAAGCCGATACGCCCCCATTCCAGCAATCGAATCAATCTAATAAGAACAGTCCCAGTTAGGGCCTAATTTATCGTCTGCCGGATTCTTAGTAGCAGGAAGCACTTTCTTGAGGACCAATTCTCCAAGTGTATAACGACGCAATTGCACGCCCTGGTTATATGACTTGGTGAGCTGTTGCTGATACCGCGTCATACACGCAAGAACACGATCTCAGCGCTCTTCAATCAAAGTCAAATCTAAAGCCAACATCATGTCATTACGCCCCATGTCAAAAACCTTGGATTATAGTGGGGGCAGGCCGATTTCAAGAGGGATAATAGCTTGTGTCCCAAAGCACAAAGCGAACGGCGTTTCTCCAGTAGACTGCATCGGAGTGGTGTGATGAGCCCACAACACACTAGGCAACTCTTCAACCCACCTGCCTTTGGCCTTTTCCAATCGTTTCTTGATGTCGTCCAGGATCACTTTATTGGAGGCCTTAGCCTGACCGTTGCTTTGTGGATATGCCGACGAGGAAAAGTATAGCCAATTACCATATGTATTGTATAACTCTCGATAGACCACAATCGAATTGGGTGTCGTTGTCGGATACAAGTGCTCTTGGTATGTCGAATTGAGTTATAATGTTTTTCCATACAAAACATTTAACATCGACATCTCGAATATGTGTTAATGCCTCTGCTTTGATCCACTTTGTAAAATAATATGTTGCCATGATCAGGAATTGCTTGTTCCCTGGAGCCCGCGGTAATGGTCTGACAATATCAAGTCCCCATTACGCGAATAGCTAAGGACTAGTGATGGAATTTAATTCTTCAGCAGGCAGATAAGTTAATAGGAAAAACTTTTGGCATTGTTCGCACTTCTTTACGTAGTTCTCGGTATCTGTTCGCATAGTCAGCCAATAATACCCCTGCGTTACGGCTCGGTGGGCCAATGAACATCCTCCAGAGTGGGCACCATAGCTACCTTCATGTATTTCGGCCAAGAATTCCTCAACTTTGTCTGGGTGAACACATTTTAGATACGGCCTAGTGAGAGATTTTTTGTAAAGTTTTCCTTGTGGATCCAGATAATATCGAAGGGCTTTATTTCGCAGCTTGTGGGCTTCTTTCTTATCCATTGGAAGCTATTTTGAGAAAAGAAATGCAGTGATTGGGTCCATCCAACTTGGTCTTGGTTCAATGATGTTAATCCGAGCTGGTTCAAAAAAGGTAATGCTCGGCTCTAGGATGAACCCTACTTTGATTGTTCGTTTGACTTCTGAGTTAATAGCGGAGGCTAGGCAAGCAAAGGCATCCGCATGCGTGTTCTGATCCCGGGTTATCTGATTCAACTCGTGGTGGTCGAATTTTGTGAGTAAGGAATTTTCCATTTTCATGTAGGCTGTCATGCGGTCATTTTTAGCTGCATATTTCCCTTTCAATTGGTTGATGACTAAATTCGAGTCACAGAAAACATGTAACCATCGTGCACCAAGATAAAGTGCGTTACGAAGGCCGATTAGCATTGCTTCGTATTCGGCCTCGTTATTTGACGCTTCGAAACTCAATTTGACTGCCTGCTCGATTATTGCCCCTTCGGGGGTCATGATTACTACGCCTGCCCCACTGCCACGTTGGTTGGATGATCCGTCACAGTACATTTCCCAAATGTCTCCAACATATATTCGCCAGTCAGGTTTAGGTTGAAGGTGGACTTGATCGGTCTTGAAGTCGGCATGGCATCCCGTGAATTCAGCTACAAAGTCGGCGAGCACCTGCCCCTTGATGGTCATTCTGGGCAAAAACTGGATATCATACTAGCCGAGTTTCAAAGCCCATTTAGAGACTCACCCTGATGCTTCGGCGCTACATAGCGCTGACCAGAAAGGGTAGTTCGTTAATACCCCTATGGTATAGGCCTGAAAATAATGCATTAACTTTCTTGCAGCCACTACGAAAGAAAAGATGAGCTTTTCTAGTGGTAGGTATCGTGTTTCAGCGTCGACCATTGCCTTGCTTACATAGTTAATTGGTCACAGCTCCCCGAGTTTTTCCTTTAGTAACACGGCGCTGACCGCCCAGTCGGATATCGCCAGATACAAGATGAGCGAATCACCTGACGGTGGCGTTACTAAGAGTGGTACTGAACGAAAATAAGTTTTCAAGCCATCCAGCATGGCCTGATACTCGAGGGTCCATTCAAATGCTTTGCCTTGATGAAATGTGTGAAAAAATTGTCGGCAGCGATTTGAGAAACGATTGATAAACCTATTGAAGGCGGCGACCATTCCCCTCAACTTCTGAACTTCTTTGATCGACCGAGGGGAGCACAGTTCTAGAATTACTGTGATCTGCCTCAGGTTGGCCTCTATTCCGCGATGATTGACAATATAGCTGAGAAACTTGCCAGATCCAATGTCGAATGCAAATTTCGAGGCGTTCAGTTTCATCTTGTACTTTTGTAGAATAAAAAAGGTCTCTGCTAAATCGGCTAAATGGGCGTGATTTTCCTTGGATTTCATCACCATGTCATCGATATATACTTCCATGGTGTGGCTGAGTTGTTCCTTGAACATAGTGGTAACCAGCCTCTGGTAAGTTGCCCCTGCATTCTTCAGTCCGAATGGCATGATCTTATAGCAATGGCATCCCCTTGGGGTAAGGAATGCGGTCTTTTCTTGATCATCCAGATGCATGACAATTTTGTGATAACCCCTGTAGGAATCCAAAAAGCTCATGCGTTGATGATGTGCCGTTCCGTCCAGAAGTTGGTCGATTCTGGAGAGAGAAAAATAATCCTTTGGACAGGCCCTGTTCAAATCCGTGAAATCGACACAAACGTGCCAAGATCCATTTTTCTTCTTTATAACCACAATATTAGACAACCACATGGGATAAGTTACTTCACAAACTGCCCCGACATCAGGCAATCTATCAACTTCATCAACAACGGCCGATAAATGCTCCACGGCTAACCGCTGACTTTTCTGAATAATTGGTTTGACTTTTGGATCGATGTTTAAACAGTGCTAGGCCATGACTGGATCCACCCTCGGCATCTCGTATGGTGTCCAGGAAAATACATCAAGATTGCCGAGTAAGAAGGACACCAGCTCGCGTCTATCCACTTCATTTAGCAAAGTGCTGTAGACACCCCATTTTTGACCGTCCTCAAGACTTGGACCTCACCATTTGAACACCCGGTGATCATCCATGTTTGTGTTCGTCTTGAGTTCCCGAAGGTCTCGGCTTGCGCCCCTTGCCTCAGGATCTCTCGACTCGACTGTTTAGTGTCTGGTTTCACACCAAACACTTGTGTTTTTCCTTGGAGGGGTAGGGAATGCCTTGTGAGGTATCCCCACACACCACCGGCCATGGCCAGAGGCCACCGGCTGGTGTTTTGTTTCCATCGGCAATGCATATTGCCGGTCGGCATTATTTGTTGCCGGTCGGCAGTCCATTTTGTCAAAATGAAAATTTTGAGCAGCCGACTACTGTTCATCTACTTTTAGTAGATATTTTGTGCCAGTTGTGATAGCTGGCACCCGCTCTGTTCCCCTCCATACACGTGTATGGAGGGATTTCCCTCTAAGCAAGCTTGTGTAATAAGCTTTGCAAGGGGGACTTCTATAAGAGGAAAGCTCTCCTCCTTCTTCTTGGTTGGAAATTTTGAGAGAAAAACCAAAGCTTATACATATACATACACACTCTCTCTCTATATTTCCCTCTCTCTCCTCCCTTGTGTGTGTTTTGTGGCCTAAAAGTGCTTTTTTACCTTACTTTTGCACTAATACACACACCATTACACCTTGCTCCGAGATTGAGAGGCTTTGAGGGTTGATTCTTGGGTTTTTGGACTGATTTTGATCAAAAGAAGAGGGCTGCATTGGCTGTTCTTGAGGTGTTCTTCAAGGGTAATCACTTTGCTTTAGTTTTTCCAAACTTGCACTAGTTTTTTACCTATCTTGCTTGCTGATTTAGGCCTTGTGCATAACATAAAAAAATCTTATATTTTCATGCTTAAGAACTTTCATTAAGGGTGTTTTGTGGTTTGAGTTCAAACTCACCCTCTTAGGCCTTATTGGGCCTTTTTGGTGCTTCCTTTGTGAGGCTTTGTTTGCTTGAGTGTCTTAGTCTTCTCACCACTGAAAACCAGTGGATTTTCAGTGGTGAGGAAGGTGGTTTGAAGTCTTGTATAGGGAAGGGACACCCCTCTCCCTTCATTGCCTCATTTCCTTGCCTTTTGGCTTAAAGGGAAACATGCATGCTTGACTGATTTTGGCCCTATTTCAGAGGTTTTTGGGTGTCTCTAGGTCACATGTTATCTCTGTTTTTGGTCAGATTTGTGCCCTTTTGCACGCTTAACATACTTGCTTTACATTTCACTATTTGGCCTAGAAATGCATCTTGTGTTTAGGTCATGATTCTTGCATGTGTTAGCCTAATTTCATGAAGGTATTGACATTACTTTACCATGTTTAAGGCCTGTTGGCCATCTGTTTCAGTCAGGCTTGCCATGTTTGGTGTCATCTTTTTGTGTTTTGGCTTGTAAGCCTTGAGTATATTGGCCTCTAGCATGCGTAGCTTAGACCATCCTCATGATTTGGCATCATTTAGGATCGTATTTCAGTCCATAAATCATGTTTGTATGTTTGCATGTGTGACCTCTTTCATGCTTTGAGGATGTGCCCTTTTATGCCTAGAAATGAGTTTTGGTGCATGCATCTCATTGGAGCCACTTAAGTTGCCATATCAGTGGGTTTTAGAGTCCATTTTTGCATGCTAGGATTTTGTTTTTGCTTGTCTAATTCATGCCATGAATGGTCATGTTAGTGGAAGTAAAGTGCCCCCTTTTTGTGCCTTAGCCTTAGGTCCATTGGCTTGCGTGTTGGCATGAGTGTTTGTCCACCATTTTGGGCACTTTTGGCCACTGTTTTGGGGTGGATTGAGGTCTGCCCCTTTATGGTTTAAGTCCACTATTGCATGCTTGTCTCATGTTTGTTGCATGATTGCTTCATTAGGTGTTGTAGCATGATGATCCTATTGCTTAAATCGTCCATGTTTGCATTGCATTTGCATCTTGCATGCCTAGCATTGCATACTTGCCATGGTAGTTGCATGGCATTTGGCATGCCTTGCATCTTAATCTCATGTTGTATCTTTGAGTCATGTTTGCATAACATGCATTGCATTACTTGGTTTGGGGTGTCAAACCAAGTGTGAGGGTTAAGGAGCGTTCATACTATAAGTGATGTAACGCGTCTTAACTCTCGGTCACCGGGGCCCTTGACTTCGACATGACAGGGTCTTGGTCCTCATTTGTGTGTTGCATGCATTTTTACATCAAATGGCAAGCTTGATCTCTTAGGCTATCATGCACAATTGATGGCTCGAGGATCGAGGGCCATGCTTCCCTGAGTTCAATACATAATGGGGAACATGACCATGCTCACATGTGCCTGAAATCCCATGCCATATACTGTCTGTCCTCTGTTGCTGTCAAAACTGTTTTCTGCAGGAAGTTTCTACCGACCGGCAGCATTCAGTGCAGACCGGCCATTGGTGAATGGCCGATAACTCCATCAGCAGTCGATGGTATTCTACAGTGTGCAAGGAACCTGTCCCGGAACTTTGGCATTTTTCAGAGAAGCAAGGCAGTGAAAACAGGGGCAGCAATGGTATGGTACGGGCTTTCCAGACGAGACGGGTTCGAGCATGCATCACTCGCGCATCCCGAGGCGGGGGTTGTGGTCACCTTTCCTCTTTTGGCATTCTTTCTATTAATTAATTAGAAATTCTGTAATAATTAATGTGTTTATTATTCGGACTGTAATTTTTATTTGGACCCTCCGAGTGAGGGCAATTGTGTAATAAGTGTGCGTGAGTGTGTGTATGTCTTCCAACCCCACGTCTTTCTTCCCTTTTATTTACCCGCTTATGATGGTAGACTAGGGCATATTTAAATTAGCATACCTTATGCTATGCATGCGTGCATCCATACATTTATCTTGCATGCACCGGGCTTGGCGCATCATTCTAACTGCATCTGTATTTCAATTCCAAATTGAATACGTATTAATTGCAGCATTTCACATGCCATGTTTAGGATAGCCGAGCCTGTTTGGATTGCATATTTGCATGTGTTGCATTAGCCACTTCAAATATGAACTAGGATCATGCATATGATTATTAACTAGTTTTTGTTTTGGCTCGGAGTACTCGGTAAGCATTTATGCTTTAGCATACCGCATGCGTGTGAGTGTTGCCATAACAGCATGATTACCATGAGGCTAGCTGCTTATGTGATATAACTGCTTGAATGCTTGTGGATGGAGGTCGAATTGCTTAAATTGGGATAACGCATTAAAACTGTGAATTTTAAGCCTACTAGATAGTGGCAAAACCATCTTTTCTAAAAGCCCACTCGAGGGTGGCAAAACTTGCATTTTAGCCTACTTGCGAGTAGCAAACCATCTTCAAAACGAACATGCAATGTTTTGTTCCAATTTAGGCGATTTGGTCTATACTCGTTTGCTGCGCGCATAACATAGTAATTCTAGGCTAATAAATGGAATAAGAACACATAACGTTTTCAAAACTGGATATCACGGTTAGTAGAGGCCGGTCTTCGGACCGGGCAAAAGGGGGTGCTCATAGCTGACCTTCCCCGATCGTACCCAAGTTCCCGAGCCGAGGCAACTTTGGTGATGACGGACACGTGGCCTTTGGCTCCGAGTCAGGGTTTCCTAAATTCCCCCATTTTAAAATATTTAGGTGGCAACTCTGTATTTGGCAAAGCAGTCCATGTTTGGCACTTCTTTTCAAAAAATCTGTTTCTCAAAACGATTTGCCGGATTTGGACTCTTTGGTTCAGATTAAGAACCATGACACAAATCGAGTCCGAACTGTAGTGAGGGCCCCCCACGCGGGCGCGTCTACAAGTGCCGATCATGAAGAATTTGTCAGGGTTCCCATTGATTTCGATCTGATCAAGGTCTTCAGTTGTCTTTTCGCTGGGGATTTTCCCAATGTCCTCGAGGCTCTCTCGATCTGGTACTTCAATCGAATTCACTTCCAACTCCTTCGGCCTCTTTGCAGCAGCAATAAAATAACATACTTATGTTGATTTCTGTGAGCCTCAAATTTTCTCAATGCCATATTCAATTGGAAAGCGAAGAAGTTGATGGTAGGTTCTCGGCACTGTAAGAACCTGAATTTTTAGACAACTAATTAGTTGGATAATAACAATATTAAGTCATTAAATTATTAAATTATAATAACATCATAACTAATACCAATATTGAACTTCTTTAAATAAATGTATTTATCTTTATGTGATTAAATTTCTGTATCTAAATACAGTTGTGGAAATTAAATGATTTAAATAAATAATAACTAAGTTACTTAGAGGATAGTAGGAAGCAAAACATCTAGTGACTGTGTTATATATATACATTGATTCTTATAATGTAAAAAAAAAAATGTAATCAGATTTTTGGGCAGAGGGATCCGACCACCTTTCTTTCCCAAGGAATGCTAAACAAGAATTCCAATGCATGCTACAACATGCTTACTGCCACACTCCCAAGGTCTTTCCTTGGGCTTTGTTGCGTATGTTATGTACAGAATGAATATGTTCCTCCAACAGCACACAACCTCATTAGGGGGAACAAGCATGCCTATAGGATACAAATTCAAGCCAATAGAAAACTCTAGTAAAGATAAAATAAAGTAAAATAATAGAATAAACAAATACAATTTAAATACCAATCTCCCTTTCACAATGCCTACATAAGAACTCCATTTTCAGCCACCTTTAGGAGATACACGACTGAGTAAGGGAAGAAAGGAAAGAGAAGAAAAGAAAAGAAAAGAAAAAGAGAGGAAGGAGGGTACTTGGTGATCACCATTTCAAAACTAGTTTTGAGAATTGTTGGTAAAAGCTCTTGAGGTAAAAATACTCGACCCCTATCATTCCTTAGATATTTTTCTTAACTAAATCTATATATTAAAAATATGCAAAAGTGTGCATTGATAATACACAAATGCCCAATGCATGTTATATTTGGATAGAATGATATTGTTATGATTATGTGATTTCTGTCCTTCATGCAAGTATGGATTAAATGGTTAGCTACTGATTTTGCTCCTTATGTGTTCAAATATTCTCCATTGTTTGAATTAATCTTGCATGCTTATGAATTTGTGTTTACCCTTCATAAATATTATTTTCATCTATTCCCTGTTACCACTAATGGGAATAATAGTAACAATTTTTTTTTTAGTCTTGCATGTGATTCATGGTGAATACAAAGCGTATTTTTCGCAAACTAACGAACTTCCAGCAAAATAGATTTTTAATCCGTTTTGAATAAACCCTAAACAAACTCATGAGAACACTTTCATAAAATCTAAAACTATGGAGTTAGTCTAACATGTTTTCATTGTGCTAGAATATTGAATAAAATTTTTTGACAACGTTTCATGGCCTGAATATATTTTTAACTTCATTGCTGTTTGGAGGTAACAGCAATGCTGAATTTATCAGGTCACCGTTTATTCCACAGAATTAATTTTCAAGTGATTCAAATCGGAATGGTTATATTTTTAAGTTACCTTTCAAATGCCACTATTTTCATAATATTTTATTGAGTATTGAGAGAGAAACACCAATTTTTCCAAAATGTAACAGAATCTGTCCAGTTTTCTTGTAAAAATTATTTACCATCTTCCACTGGTTTTCAACCTTCAAACGCTTCTGGAAATATGTTCTAAACTCAAATATTTAGCAATCCATTCTGACCATGCCTCTTTTCGACACCGTTTGAGGCCCCTTTTTATTTTTCAAACATGGATCACCTGTGTTGGAGGTTAGTGTAACCCACTGTCCTAGAAAACCAGTTTTCTTTCAAAATTTATTTCTCTATTTTAAAATCGTTTCTAGCCCTGTTATTCTTCTTGAAATATTTTCCTAACTCGATGAACTAGCACCAGTTAAAACATTATGATGGTTGAACTTCGTTTGGTACGGGTTTCATATTTTTTTGTCTAACCATACAGTGCTGAAAGAAGAAGTATGTGAATTCTTAAGAAATTTTGTGATGATTCCTAAGACATTCTATCACATTTATTTCGGTTGCCATATATGATTGTGTTGTTCTATATAAATATTATGTCACTGTGGTTCTCAAACGAAAACTTGCACATGCATAAAAATGTGAATTCGACGAAGTAAGGAAATACGAAATTGAACCGATGATACATTAAAAATTTAAAAGTGATGGGGTGAGCCCGGTTTAGAAGCTGGCGCCAGTGAGTTGTGAACCCTAACATGGCGCAGGAAGGTATTTCGGCTCTTATCGATGTAGGCAATATAAGGTTAGTGATGCGGGTGTCACAACATAGACCGTTCCCTTTGGGCAGGCCATGATTGTTAGGGAAAATCAATGATTCCCCACAAGTAAATCAATCAATGGGAATAAAAACTAAAGCGAAAAAATTAAATCAACAGCAACACAAGAATTTTTACGTGGTTCCCTCAATGTGAGGTACGTCCACAGGATCGAAATCCGATTCCACTATCAATTAAAAAGTTTCCAAACGATTACAAACGAGACACAAATAGTCTCACAAACCACCCTTAGGTGAATTTCAAATAATCACAAATAAACAAAAGAGGAAAGACCTCACCAAATAGATGAACCAAAATCTTCAGAATCAGAGTTGAAGAAGACCCAAAATAATGCACCCAAAACAGCCGAATCCAAAGCAACAAATTAATCACCAATATTCAACCCACCAATTAGACTTCTCTAAGAAGCTTGTTAACCAAGAACAAACCCACCAAAATGAGCACTATCTCACGGAAAAACCATGAATCAATGTTGGCTGCCGTTCTTTTCCACTACTTCGGAGCAAAAACATAAACAATATATATATTGTTAAATCTAGGACTTATTTTATCAAAACCCTAGTTGTATCTAAATTGAATTTGGTTTTCACAAATTAGATATAATATATAAAAATATATTATAACTAATACCAAACCAAATTAAACTCTTTTAATAAATCAATTGGGTCCCACACTCCAGTAAGGAGGTATACCCAACAATTCTCCCCCTACTGACTTAGGTGGAGACATCAACCATACCCGCCAAAGTTTGACACTTTAAATGTTTGTCCATCGACAAAGTCTTAGTCAACATATCTGAAATATTATCATCTATGTGAATCTTTTCGAGTTGCAACAATTTCGAATATAACATATCACGAATCCAGTGGTATCTCACATCAATGTGTTTCGATCTCAAATGAAAAGTAGAATTTTTACTCAAGTGAATAGCGTTTTGACTATCACAATAAAGCACATACTTTTCTTGCTTCAAACCCAACTCTTGCAAAAATTTCTTCAACCATAACTCTTTTTTGCAAGCTTCCGTAATGGCAATAAATTCAGCTTCGGTAGTTGAGAGAGCAACACGTTTTTGTAATTTAGATTGCCATGCCACAGCTCCCCCTGCAAAAGTCATCAAATACCCCAAAGTAGATTTCCTAGAATCAATATCACTGGCCATGTCAGAATCTGTGAACCCATCAAGCATCAGCTTACCATCCCCAAAACACAAACACACCTTCGAAGTCCCTCGAAGATACCTTAGAATCCATTTTACCACTATCCAATGTTCTTTACCCGGATTAGAGAGAAACCGACTCACCACACCAACGGCGTGAGCAATATCCGACCTTGTACAAACCATGGCATACATCAAAGAACCAACTGCTGAAGCATAAGGAATTTTCTGCATCTCTTCCTTGTCTTTCTCACTTGTAGGACATTGATTCGAACTAAGCTTGAAGTGACCTGCAAGTGGACAACCAACCGGCTTTGCTTTATTCATGTTGAACCTTTCAAGAACTTTCTCAATGTAGCTTTCTTGAGACAACCAAATCAGCCCCTCTTTGCGATCACGAACAATTTTCATACCAAGAATTTGCTTTGCCGGTCCCAAATCTTTCATAGCAAAAGATTTACTCAATTCTAACTTCAACTTGTTAATTATGGTAGAATCTTGACCCACAATTAACATGTCATCAACATAAAGCAAAAGAATAATAAATTTACCATCCGAGAAATTTTTCACAAACACACAATGGTCCGAAGTGGTTTTAGAAAAACCATTATTCATCATGAAAGAGTCAAATTTTTTGTACCATTGCCGTGGGACTTGCTTGAGGCCATACAAACTTTTCTTCAATTTGCAAACAAATTTCTCTTTTCCTTTCTCCACAAAACCTTCTGATTGCTCCATGTAAATTTCTTCTTCAAGATCACCGTGAAGAAATACGGTCTTCACATCAAGTTGTTCAACTTCAAGGTTCATACTTGCAGTCATGCCAAGTATAACCCAAATAGAAGACATCTTCACAACCGGCGAGAAAATCTCATCAAAGTTAATACCTTTCTTTTGCCCAAAGCCTTTCACAACAAGACGTGCCTTGTACCTCAGATTCTTGCCATCATTCTTCAATTTGAAGACCCACTTATTTTTCAAAATTTTCCTCCCCTTAGGCAACTTCACTAAATCATAGGTGTGATTTTCAAGTAAGGAGTTCATCTCCTCTTCCATGGCCTTTTTCCAATCACCTTTCTTTGCATGTTCAATTGCTTCTTGGTAGCTCTCAGGCTCCCCTTGATCAGAAATCAACACAAATTTATTGGAAGGATACTTTCTTGAAGGTTTTCGGTCCCTTGTAGATTTCCTCAACTCAAGTTGTGGTGACGGTACTTGAGTTGGATGCTCTTCCTTAATTTCTGGCTCAACTTCATTAGGATTAGCATCATCCTCCACATCTTCAATAGGTGACTGCACATCTCCCCCATTTTCATCATCAACTGAAGATGAAGGAGATGGATCCATGTCAATGAGATCACTAGTTTTTTGCTCCGGTTGATCACCTTTGCCAAAGTCTTCAATTGTTTGGCCTTCAAGAAACACAACATCACGGCTTCGAATGACTTTCTTGTCGACCGGATCCCACAATCTATAACCAAACTCGTCATGCCCAAAGCCAAGAAAAATGCATTGTCTTGACTTGCTATCAAGCTTGGACCTCTCATCCTTTGGAATGTGAACAAAAACTCGGCAACCAAACACTCTCAAGTGCTCATAAGATACATCTTTACCGGTCCAAACTCTTTCTGGAACATCACCATTCAAAGGAT
This sequence comes from Camellia sinensis, assembly GCF_055761805.1. NCBI lineage: Eukaryota > Viridiplantae > Streptophyta > Magnoliopsida > Ericales > Theaceae > Camellia > Camellia sinensis. The sequence goes on along the minus strand of NC_138962.1, from coordinate 171,373,137 downwards.
AGGAATGAGACAAATTGATCACGTCAACCGCTGTCCTCATTGCCTCACCCCCAAAGGATCTTGGCAATTTAGCTTATGAAAGCAAACACCTTGTTATTTCCACAATGGTGCGGTTCATCCTCTCGACAACGCCATTTTGTTGAGGAGTCTTCTTAACTATCTTTTGATGCCGAATACCTTGGCTGCAACAATACTCATCAAATGACCCAATGTATTCACCACCATTGTCTGATCAGATGCACTTCAATTTCTGCCCTGTTTCTCTTTCAACCATGGCCTGAAAATGCTTAAATACTTCTAGAACTTGATCTTTAGTTTTTAGTAGAAAAGCCCTAACTTTCCTTGAATAATCATCAATGAAAGTAACAAAATAAAGTGCACCACTATGTGTTCTAACTTTTAAAGGACCACAAACATCTGAATAAATCAACTCCAACACATTTTCTTTTCTAGAAGCAACATTTTTCTGAAAAGAAACTCTATGTTGTTTACCAGCCGAACAATTAACACAAGTTTTAAGATGTGTACCTTTCAAACCGGGTAGAAGCTCTTTCTTGAACAAAACTTGTAGCCCCTTTTCACTCATATGGCCAAGCCGCTTGTGCCACAATTCGGTAGAAATATCATCTTGAAGTGCATTGGCAACACCTTTACAAATTTTTCCTTGCATTGAACAAAGTGTATGAGTCTTCTTGCACTTAGCCACCACCAAAGAACCCTTTGTGAGCTTCCATATTCCATCACCAAATTTGTTGTTGAAGCCTTCATCATCTAGCTTCCCAGTAGAGATCAAATTGAGGCGAATGTTGGGAACATGCCTCACATCTTTAAACAACAACTTGCAGCCCAAATTTGTTTCCAAGCAAACATCACCCATGCCGATAATCTTGGACAAACCTTCATTACCCATTCGAACAGAACCATAATCTCCTTCGGTGTAGGTAATGAAGAAATCAACTTGAGAAGTCACATGAAAAGAAGCACCAGAATCAATTACCCAATTGCTCTCTTGGCCCACAAAATTGATATAATCATCTTCACAAACGACCATGAGATCATCGGTAGTAACTGCCGTTGTGTCTTCTTGTTTCTTATCCACACTTTTGTCATGCCTTTTCTCCTTGTTCTTGAGCTTTCGGCATTCTCGCTTCATGTGCCCTTTCTCATGGCAATAATAGCACTCAATGTCTTTCTTTGAAAAAGAACCATCTTTTGATTTGTCATGGCTTTGATCACGACCATGAGGAGTCTTACTTCTCCATCTTGTTTTACTTCGGCCTCTCACGACAAATGCTTCCGAATAAGAGGAACCCGTTGATTTTCTTCTAGTTTCTTCATTCAATAAGCTACTAGTGACTTGGCCCATTGTGACAACTGCATCAGGCGCCGAATTACTAACTGTCACAACCAAAGTCTCCTAACTTTCGGGCAAAGAACTAAGTAGCATCAAAGCCTGCAACTCATCATCAAAAACAATTTTCATAGAAGCAAGTTGGTTAACAATACTCTTTATTTCATTCAAATGTTCCGGTATAGGGCTGCCCTCTTTATATTTTAAATTAACCAACATACAAAATAGAAAGGCTTTATTTGTGGCTGATTTTCTATCATAAAGACTCTCTAATTTTTTCCATAAATCATGTGCCGAAGTTTCAGTAGCAACATGATGAAACACACTGTCATCAATCCATTGACGGATAACACCAACGACTTTTCGATTAAGCCTATTTCATTCATCATCTTTCATACCCTCGGGTTTGCCACTATCACCCTCAATGGGTCCATACAAATCTTTACAAAATAATAGGTCCTCCATTTTAGTTTTTCAAGTTACCCAATTACTTCCATTGAAGCTAGATATGCGACCCACATTCCCCTCCATTGATTTACACAAATAAATAAACCCAAATAAACCGTAAGCTCTGATACCAGTTGTTAGGGAAATCAATGATTCCCCACAAGTAAATCAATCAATGGGAATAAAAACTAATACGGAAAAATTAAATCAACAGCAACACAAGAATTTTTACTTGGTTCCCTCAATGTGAGATACTTCCACGAGATCGAAATCCGATTCCACTATCAACCAAAAAGTTTCCAAATGATTACAAATGAGACACAAATAGTCTCACAAACCACCCTTAGGTGAATTTTAAATAATCACAAATAAATAAAAGAGGAAAGACCTCACCAAATAGATGAACCAAAATCTTCAGAACCAGAGTTGAAGAAGACCCAAAATAATGCACCCAAAACAGCCGAATCCAAAGCAACAAATTAATCACCAATATTCAACCTACCAATTAGACTTCTCTAAGAAGCTTGTTAACCAAGAACAAACCCACCAAAAGGAGCATTATCTCACGGAAAAACCATGACTTAACGTTGGCTGCCGTTCTTTTCCACTACTTCGGAGCAAAAACATAAACAATATATATATTGTTAAATCTAGGACTTGTTTTATCAAAACCCTAGTTGTATCCAAATTGAATTGGGTTTTTACAAATTAGATAAAAATTTATTATAACTAATACCAAACCAAATTAAACTCTTTTAATAAATCAATTGGGTCCCACACTCCAATAAGGAGGAATACCCAACAATGATTTCATGACTCGGGTACGTAACCCTGATGCGTGGGCATCATTGGTAGTTACAGCAAGTAACATTTGAATAATTGACCAAGGGGAAGTCAGAATTGCCCGTGGCCATTGCTTAGCGGTTAAGTGGAAATACTGCTCCGCGGTAAGTTACTTAAACTTATCTGATAAACTAAATCTATAAGAATTTAAAAAGAAAAGTGGCCATTTTCCTTATGATGAAACACTGTTTCCATTTGCCATTTTTTTTTATTATCTATTGTTATTATTTCAACTGATGGCATTCCTGTTATGATTATTAAATGCTACTTGTTATTCTGTTACTACGCATTATTCATTAATTGTGAGTATTGTTATCGGGGTAGGTATTTTCGGGTTGTAGTATATTATTGAGCTCGTCGCTCATTGGCATTCTCGTTGCCCTGACATTTTATGCTAGGTAGCGAAGAAAATAAAGGAAACACCGAGGCCTTGCAAGGCGACATTCAGCCTTGGTTAGCTTAAAGAGTCCCCAAGTTCCATAAATCATTTTCTAAGTTTTTTAGTTTTTCTCTAGTTTTCTTTTATATTTGTGTAATTGTTTTTATGTACTGAGACTAAGTTTTAAGTTTTATTAGAATTGTAATTTGAAAACTTTCAATTTCTGGGTTGTTAATTAATGGATGTTAGTGATATTGGTGGCAGCATTGATTATAAGTTCTAAATCTTATTATGATGTCCTTAAAATTTGCAGTGTCACAACATAATATCAGAGCTTAGGTCTAGACACCCTTGAGACCTTGGTTAGACTTAAGCACACGTCTCTTAATACGCTTCAATTAAAAACATTTATGATCTAAAGCCTTACCAAAAGTATAATAGTATCGTATTTCCTCTGTAGGATGTCGAGCCCACCACACAACGGTGACTGGCTCTCGGACCTAGAAACTGACCTAGAAGAGGAGCCATTACCAAGCAATCCAGAAATATGGGCGGAGATTTCCGAGTCTGAACTAGAGGAGGAGGAGCTGGAAGAAGAAATGATGGAAGAGGTGAATGAGAAGGATGATGAGGAAATAAATTTTGTGGAACCCTTAGCCGTCCTTCTCCCTGAAGAGTCCGAAGGAGAAGAGAGCGAGATGGAGTCGGACCCCATCTCCTCCATAGAATATGCCTTCGAAGAAGGCGAGGCGGACTCAGGAAATGTGGCGCAGGAGATGGCATTTCCAGTTGGACTTAGGGTGTATGTGAGGCTAGAACCAATCATACCTTGCGAGTGGAAGCATCGAAGGGAGGATGACAAATACATAGGACCTGTAAGAGTTGTTCGGGAAATTGTTGGGGCCTTGTACGAGGTCGACCCTTTACCACCAATCTTGACCGACAATTACACCAACCATTTCCACCAGCGGGACATTTTCTTAGTAGCCCCACCGGCCGGAAAAATCATCCCTACGAATGGGACAATAGACTTCCACGACCCACTCACATACAAAGAGCTGTGAGGATTCTGAGCCAGTACGTGGGATTGGAAGGACCTAGGTTGTTAGTTCGTTGGAGGTGCTACGGACTTTACGATGAGAGCTGGGAGTATGCCTGGCAGGTACATCAACACTATCCATGGCTCTTCAATTAAAAGGGACGGAAGAGGGGTAGGCTAGGTTTCTTAGGGTCTGTTTGGTAACCATTCCGTTTTCAGTTTTCAGTTAATATTTACAAAAATTTTAAAAAACTGTCATAAAAACTTGCTTGATAATTTTTTTGGTTTATAAATGATTCTCTCAGTTTATAAATTTGATGAAAAAAAGTAAACTCAAAAAATGAGTTTACGTTTTCAATTTTCAATTTTTTTTCAAATAATTATTTTTTCAATTTTTTTTTTAATTAATTTTTTTCAATTAATTTTTTTTTCAATTAATTTTTTTCCAATTAATTTTTTTTTTCAATTAATTTTTTTTTCAATTAACTTTTTCATTTTTTTTTCAATTAATTTTTTTTTCAATTATTTTTTTTCCAATTAAATTTTTTTTCAATTATTTTTTTAATTAATTTTTTTTCAATTATAATGTGTGTAATCCCATTGTCATAAATAATAAAAATAAATATAAATATTTTAGACCTGAACAAACATATTTTTTAGTTTATGTTTTTAAAATTTTTTAAACATTTTGTTCAAATCAAACGCGTTTGTAATTTATGTTTTTCTAAAAATAAACAAAAACCAGTTTATAAAATTTTTGTAAACATAAACCAATAACATAAACGTTACCAAATGCTACCTTAACAATTTTGTTGCAATTTCATTGTAAAGACATAGTCTTACAAATATTAGTAATGGAGTAAGAGAGTCTCCACGATTATGTAGCAGAATGAAGATTTTTTTTTTCCTTTCTTTCTTTCCTTATGGATGTACTGATCTTTTATTTTCCCTAATGAAATCCTTGTATTTAAAAGTGTGTGTGTTGGACTATTTTACTTGCATTTTATCTTTAAATATATATATATATATATATATATATATATATATATGTATAATAATAAATAAATAAAGGGTGTAACAACAACATCCTTCGTACAGAAAATAACAGGAAGAGCTAAGACAAATGGATCCAACGACAACAATAACAACGACAACAACAACAATAGTGACATCATGAATTTCATTCAGGCGATTACTAATGAATTAAGAAACCTAATGTAGACACCCCATTTTTGACTGCCCATAAGACTTGGGCGCCACTGATTGCTTACTTGATGGTGCAGGCTATCTTGTGCAAAGGTTCAATTTCTTCGACAAGGAAAGCATCAAATCCCAACCAACTACCACTTTTTGGACCAAAACCATTTGGACCAAACCGATTTTAGACTTTAAAAGTTGCCCCTCTTTGACAGAACTCGAAAGTCATAACAATGACGGGAGAGAATGTCAAAGCCCAGAGATGATCCATTTTTGACAAGGCCGAAGACTTAGACAAGCATACAAGCTACAGATAAGATATGCGCCCGAAGGCAGGGGCAAAATGCAACTGACAACGCAAGAAGCCGAACATAACTTATGATCATGCAAAGAAAGCTGTAACGAAGCATAACATGCGACAGTTTTAAGCTAGCAAACACCAAACTACACTACAATGCAGAAAGGATGTAAGAGAATTATGCAATTCTCGATACGTCTCACTCGGAGAATACAGTACCTGTCTGGTTCATCTGGTTGCACCAGCCTCAAATGAACCATACATACAATATCGTGCCTGCAAAGAAAGCAAACTTAACAGGTACAATATTGTTAGCAACATGTCTAATAATGCAATCGAAAGTGCGTGACAACGCAAGTCGAGTGGGGCGCATAACAATGCTGTGAAGGCACAAACACATGTAAGTAAAGAACACGTGACAACGTGCACAATGTGTATAAAGAAATTTGAACACATGTAAGTAAAGCATGCGTGTCTACGCAAGCAATGTGTATAGAAACTTGAAATTGAACACATGTAAGTAAAGCATGCGTGTCTATGCAAGCAATGTGTATAAAAACTTGAAATTGAACACATGTAAGTAAAGCAATGCACGCATGCACGCAATGTGTATAGAAACTTGAAATTGAACACAAGTAAAGCAATGCATGCATGCACGCAATGTGTATAGAAACTTAAAATTGAACACATGTAAGTAAAACAATGCACGTGTGCACGCAATGTGTATAGGAACTTGCAATTGAACACATGTAAGTAAAGCAATGCACATATGCATGCAATGTGTATAGGATCTTGAAATTGAACACATGTAAGTAAAGCAATGCACGTATGCACGCAATGTGTATAGAAACTTGAAATTGAACACATGTAAGTAAAGCAATGCACGTATGCACGCAATGTGTATAGGAACTTGAAATTGAACACATGTAAGTAAAGCAATGCACGTATGCACGTAATGTGTATAGAAACCTGAAATTGAACACATGTAAGTAAAGCAATGCACGTATGCATGCAATGTGTATAGGAACTTGAAATTGAACACATGTAAGTAAAGCAATGCACGTATGCACGCAATGTGTATAGAAACCTGAAATTGAACACATGTAAGTAAAGCAATGCACGTATGCACGCAATGTGTATAGGAACTTGAAATTGAACACATGTAAGTAAAGCAATGCACGTATGCACGCAATGTGTATAGAAACTTGAAATTGAACAAAGACGAGCTATTCATGATGCTGAAATGCAAAGTACTGCAACACAGTATGATTGAAAGGATTCGTGAAGTTCACAAGATACATAAAGGATACGGGAAGGGATGTTTCTCGTATGTACAGAGCATCGTTCATAGAAAACACAACTTGAGGTCAACTCAGAGATCTATGAATGTTTCGAAGGCGTACTTCCTTGCACTGCCTCGAGAAATGAAGGTGTCGAACCATACAATTGATCCAAACAAGGACGCGAGAGATGTATTAACCACAAGGGAGGGGTTACCGGCATCAATCCTGATACTTCGCTGCCTTGCTCCTTCTTTTTGCTTTACTCTCCTTTTTACTGGTAGTCTAAGCACATTGCACTGCCTCGGGCAAGTTTTACTTTTTCTCAAAACTGCATATTTTTGCAAAGCATGTGATGGGAATGAAACTGTTATTTTGTTCAAAAAGGTGTTGCATTTGTACATTCTATGCATTGCATCGCATGGCATCACATAACAATGTGAATGAGATTCGTTTTGAAAATAGAGCATTCGCGTCATAATAATCAGGTAGTGAGCCAATTTACAACTCGATAAGCAAATTAAAGACTTAAAGAGAGTGACATACAACTCAATAAGCAAATGTACAACAACTCGACAAGCAAATAGGCGTGACTCCGCAAGAATCGATCACCGGAGGGCATTGGAGGTGGTGGAATTCCCCAATCCTCAGCATAAACAGCTCAGAGAACAAGGAGGAAAACCACCGGCCAGAGATAAAGGCCATCGGCTGTGAGAAATGGCCATCGGCCAGAAACTTTGATCAATTGGCCAAAAGTGGTGGCCGGTCGGCACTATATTTGGCCGGCCAGCCATGAATTGTCAGAATCAGCAGAATGCTGACATCTGTCCTTCACTCAACCTTATCTTCTACAAAAAGCCCTCAGCTTCGTGGTTCTTCCCAATTCAACACTGATTTGCCCCAAATGGAAGTGCTTCTTGCCCAAAATCTCACAACTTGGATTAATAACTTGGATGGCTCGGAAAAGCTGAATTTCCGGGGTTTCGGCATAAACGCACTATTCACTCTGGGTCGTACCCTGTTACACCTCCTGTTTCTCCATGCGGCGGCAAGGTTTTGGAATCCGGTGACACATGTCTTTAGCTTTAGCGGGCAAGAAGTGTATCCTACCTTTGAAGATTTCCGAGTTTTACTGGAATCTGAGCGTAACGAGGAGATCCTACCCCATCTTAATTTTGGCCATGCCCAAACCTTAGGGCGAATGTGTGGACTCACTATGCGTGACGCTCAGTCTCTGATTTATGACGGAATGCTGGACATTCCCAGTTTGATCTATCGGTTTTCTGATGCCGGCGATCGCAACAACCATCATTGGCAAGGCTTCCGGCGACACGCCCTCTGTTTGTGCATGCGATCTCATTTTCTGTTTGTCTCAAGCTCCGTTCGATTGATCGAGGTTACCCAGGGCTTGAAAGAGGGCAAGAGTTGCGTTGTCATGACTCTGGCCGAGACGTTGATGGGGTTAGACGCCTTTTATCGTCGAGAGACGATTAGATTTGCGGGGAGTCCATTATTGCTGCAGGTAAAGTTTCCCGCCCAATCTCACATGTGTACTACTCACGCCGCTCGACCCTCAAACTCGTTTTCTCACAAAACCCTTTTCTCAATTTTTCTCTCATCGTACATCTCTCTATTCTTTATTCTCTCATTTTTCATCCCTTCCCAGGTGTGGTTGATGGACAAGTTGCAGGTTGTGGACTCTTGCCCAGCATACTCAGCCCGCGGCTACTTCTTCAGGCAACGTCTGGTCAACGCCCTTGATGAGGGTTGGTGGTTCGACTGGATGTGCAATTTATCTGCCGACGTCATTGCTTGGCGGTGCTCTTGGCTCAATCTACCGACAATGGGCTACAGCATGTCCCGACAGATTGGGATTCAGTTGATTGGCTTTACTCACTGTGTGTTCTATTTCCCATTCCGGTTCCGACGCCAGTTCGGCCATGACCAGATTTGCCCCGCAGAGGGGATAGAATATCCTGCTGCCTTTCCGTTTCGAGGTGCGCAGGTTGTTCGGCAAGCCACAGCGTGGAGGACCAGAAAACTCCTGGTCCCCGCTCCTACTTTCAGTTGTACTTTGTCTGATGAGTGCATAGATTGGCCTAATGAGGAGGCACAGATCGGGCCCAGCTTGGCACCGGGGGCTTCGACCAGCTCTGGGAGGGGGCGCAGGAACACCTGACGTGACTATGCCCTGGATTTATTGCTTTATTAGTACTTTCAAGTTTTCCTTATGAATGTAATAAAAAGCAACTTCAATTTGTATGCAAGAGCAGGAGGACTCTGTACTGAAATCAATGAACTTGAAGGTTATGGTACTAAAAATTTCCCATTTTGGTCCAGAGATGGTCTTAGTTGTAGAAAGATTAATTTGAACAAAGTCAACTTTTATGAAAACTTTTCAAAACTATTTTCGATATGGATCAGAACTGGACACACCTGAGATCTGTCACTGAGATGCACAAACCCCGGATCCTAGCAACTAGAAAGTTGCCCCTAGTCTGCCAAGCATTGCACCAGAGATCATAACTGAGCTCTTGGATGCTGAATAGACAAAGATGGCCCAAGACGATCAAATGGATAAAGTTGATCGGGGAAGTGTTTATGGCTAAACTTCAGGATGAAGCTGCCTACGTATCCCAAAGATGGGAATCAAGCCTTACGTAGTTCAGGCTTGGGTTCACTCGAGTATTTTCACTCTCCTTTTGCGCTCTAACTTTTTGCCAAAGCCGCCCTTTGCGGGTTTTCAACCTTGCGAGCTCAGTTTTTATATTTTCTAATTTTCCGTGCTCTAACTTTTGCCTAGGTCACCCTCTCGGGTTTTCGGCCTAGCAGCCTCTCAGGGGTAATATTTCTTCAATTTGTCCATGTTGATCGGTTGGGAGAACTCTAGGCCATCTAGGTCCATCAGAACGACAGCTCCATCCGACCAAATAGACTTAATGATGTAGGGACCAATCCAATTGGGTCTGAACTTGCCCCTTGGGTCATGGATGGGAGCTCGGTTATCCTTGAGTACCAAATCTCCTTCTTTCAAATTCCTGGACTTAACTTTCTTGTTGAAAGCCCGGGCAATTCTGCGCATTGAACATGGTACAATGCTTTCAATCTTCTCTCATCAAAGAGCATGAGTTCCTCGAATCTGCTCTGCTACCAATCTGCTTCGGCTATTTGACACTCAGCCAATACTCGCAATGACGGAACCTCAATTTCGATAGGTAGAACGGCCTTCATCCCATAGACTAATAAATACGGAGTCGCCCCAGTAGAAGTTCTAATTGAAGTCTGCTAGCCCCACAGAGCAAACGGCAACTTATCTGGCCAGTCCCGGTAGGTTTCCACCATCTTCTGCATTATGTGCTTGATATTCTTGTTGGCGGCCTCAACTGCTCCGTTGGTCTGCGGCCGGTATGTGGACGACTTATGAAAAGCCACATTGTATTTCTTTAACAAATCAATCACCTCCTTTTTGAAATGGAACCATTGTCTGAAATAATCTCGTTTGGGACCCCATAGCGGCAGATGATGTTGTTTCTGATGAATTTCGCAACATGTGAAGCCTTCAACACCGCATAAGATTGGGCCTCGACCCACTTCGTAAAGTAATCTATCGCGACCAGGATGAACTCATGCCCATTCGACCCCTTCGGAGTAACAGCCCCGATCACATCGATTCCCCAAACTGAAAATGGCCATGGTGAAGTCATATTGTACAGTTTCAACGGCGGAATGTTCATGCGATTTGCATGGATCTGGCATTTGTGGCATCGCCGAACAAAGCCGATACAATCCTCCTCCATGGTGGACCAGTAGTAACCCTATCTGAGGATCTTCCGCGCTAGCATTACCCCATTCACATGTGCCCCACATTCTCCTCCGTGGATAGCCTCCATCAGGCGCTTTGATTCCTCAGCTTCTACACATAGCTTATCATTCCCAGATGACCTCTCTTATACAGCTTACCCCCGCAGATGATGAACTAAACGGCCATTCTTCTGATTGCCCTTTTATCCTTGGCGTTTGCCTCCGGTGGATACATTTCCTTCTCCAAGAAGTTCCAGATGTCGTAATACCAGGGGTTTTCGTCCTGAACCTCATCTATGGTGGCGATCGACTCGTAGGCTGGCGTAAATTTCTGGTCAATGATGACTGGACGCATCCAGACTCCAGACGGGATGTCTATCATGGAAGATAGAGTTGCTAAAAAATCTGTGAACCTGTTGTTCTCTCTTAGTAGATGAGAAAAATTTAGCTTCTCAAACCGAGGAATTAACAAGTCCAAGGTCCGATGATACATCATCATCTTTTCTTCTTTGACTTTCCAGTCTCCTTTTGCTTGAGACACAACAAGGTTCGAGTCCCCGATGACGTCCAACCGTCTTGCCCCTAGTTCCAGGGCTGCTTCTAGACCGGCAATGCATGCCTCATATTCTGCTTCGTTGTTCGAGACTTTGAACCGGAGTTTGAAGGCTAGAGGAATACGGGAGTTGTCGGGCGCTATCAACAACACTCATATCCCATACCCGTACTGGTTTGATGCTCCGTCAAAATACATCATCCAAGTTTCATCTTCGATGTGCAAAATGGCCTCGTCTGGGAATAAGTACTCAACTGCTTCACCCCCTCCCACTGGATGATCGGCTAAGAACTCTGCCACTGCTCTTCCCTTGACTGACTTGCGTGTCACATATTTTAGATCAAATTCAGAAAGTAACAACAACCAACGAGCTAGCCTACCCATAGGTGCCGGTTTCTCGAAAAGATATTTGATGGGATCGAGTCGTGAAACCAACATTACAGAGTGAGCTAACAGGTAGTGCCGCAACTTCCTGGTAGCCCATACCAAAGCCAAACAAGCCTTCTCCAGCAGAGTGTAACGGGTCTCGTAATCCAGCATCTTTTTGCTCATATAGTAGATGGCCTTCTCCACCTTATCCTCCGATTCTTGTGCGAGCATGCAGCCCATTGTAGTCTCAGTTACTGAAAGGTACAATATCAACGGCCTTCCCAGTTCTGGTGGTGACAACACGGGTGGGTTCTGTAAGTATTTCTTGACTTGTTCAAAAGCAGCTTGGCATCGACCGTCCCATTGGAATTTCTTTCCTTTCTTCAGGAGACCAAAAAGTGGTTCACAAGTCAGGGTTAGTTTTGAGATAAGCCGTCTTATGAATTGCACTTTACCCAGAAAGCCTCGCACCTCCTTTTCAGTCCTTGGTGGTGGCATTTCTAGGATGGCCTTGATTTTGGAAGGGTCGACTTCGATACCTCTCTGTGTAATAAGAAATCCCAGCATTTTCCCTGCTGTAACACCAAACGTACACTTCTGAGGATTCAAACGCAACCGAAATTCTCTGATCCTTTGAAAGAACTTTTGTAAGGCAGTGTAGTGGCCCTCTCTTTCTTTAGACTTGACAATCATGTCATCCACGTACACCTCAACCTCTTTGTGGACCATGTCATGCAATATTGTGGTCGCGGCCCGTTGATATGTAGCTCCAGCATTCTTCAACCCAAACGGCATCACTCTGTAGCAGTATGTCCCCCACGGGGTGGTGAAAGCAGTCTTTTCCCGATCTTCAGGTGCCATCACTATCTGATTGTAACCTGAGAAGCCATCCATAAACGAAAGCAAAGCATGTCCTGCCGTGAAATCCACCAACTCATCAATATGTGACAAGGGGAAGTCGTCCTTTGGACTAGCTCTGTTCAAATCCCTGAAATCCACGCATACTCGGATTCTGCCATCTTTCTTCGGCACTGGAACAATGTTGGCCAACCAAGTCGGGTATTCGGATACCAGCAAGAAGCCTGCATCGATTTGCTTGGTGACCTCTTCCTTAATCTTGATGGCCCAGTCTGGACGAATCCTTCTGAGTTTCTATTTGACAGGTCGGGCCTCGGGGTCAAGAGGGATCCGGTGTTGTACAATCTCAGGATCGATTCCAGGCATGTCTTCGTAGGACCACGCGAAAACATCTTTGAAATCTTTTAATATAGCGACTAAGCGCTCGCATTCCTCCGAAGACAACGTGGACCCGATCTGGACCAGCCGCGGGTCCTTCTCAGTACCAATATTCACAGTAGTGATTTCATCAACTAAAGGTTTAACAAATCTTTCCTGCTCTTGATCAATTAATCGTTGCAAAACCGGAGGAATTTCTCCCTCGTTGTTTTCGTCAAAATTTTGAAAGTCCTGATTTAAGAAATATATCAAAGGCACAGAAAAGTACTCGGAAACCACATCCACATTATTCTCATTAAGTACTTCCAAACCGTCCGATTCTTCTGTTACAACAGACTCAAAGAAGAAAGAAAAAGACGACCTGGACAGGACTGTGGCATCCGGGTTATCACCCCCAGGAATACCGGACTCAGACTCAGTTGAGCTGGAACCTGATTCCGACTCACAAGACTCGGTGGAATCAGATTCTGGCTCACTACCTGACCCGGCGCTGTTCGACAAAAATCCCTTTTCGTATTGCCAAACGAGAGAGGGTGCGATGAATGCATCCAAAATGGTTGATGGTAGGCCCGCAACCGTTTCATTCCCGATCATGGACACCGAGAAGTCATCCCCCAAGCACTTCCGTTCGATCGAAGGATCTGAAAGTAGACATGCCAGTGCTACCCCCATTTCAAGTTCGATGTCCTCAGACTCCATTTCCCCACTATGCTCAACCTCGACTGTTGGGTCTGTCTGCTCTTCGGCAACATCGTTCCCAGATAATTGTAGGTCAAAGAAAATCTCGAACCCCGGTACGCGCTTCCTCTCCGCGTTCAGCCACGGCTCCGGAAAACCACAAAATGGAAAATCTTCCCCCTCCCGGACGAAGCGTCCGTTTAGGGTACCCTGGATGGGCCGGTGCATCAACTCAAAAGGCTTCCCCATCTGTTTCGCTCTGGCTCTTCCAGCCATTTCCTTTCCTTTCCTTACCCAATCCTCCTTGGTGGGCAGATAATCCAAGCCAAAGGTATGAGGGTTATGTGGCACTTCGGCCAATGCTGCGACGCCCTTCCAGCCGCTCCTTCCTAATCCCATCCCGAGGATGTGTTGGAGTTTGTTCATGAGGTATACCGCTTGAGCACTGACATATATCCCCTCGTTAGCAGCCATGATGTTTGTTACAACCCGAGCCTCAGCAAGGGTGAAACCTGATATAAACACGTCCTCCATGCCGTGCTCAATTTCTAAGACTGGTGTAGATACCTCTGGAGGTGGGTGGATCGATGAATTTCTGAAAAAAATGGCTACTCCCTTTTCATAGGGGTATTTCACCATCTGATGCAGAGTGGACAAGACGGCCTTCACTCGATGCAGCCACGGCCTCCCCAAAAGCAGGTTGAAAGTTGCCGGCACTTCTAAGACATGGAAATCTATCTCATGCTGTCCTGGCCCAACTTTAGTCTGAATTTTCACCGTCCCCATGACCTCTCTACTTGTGTTATCGTATGCCCGAATTACTTGGGTTGTTGGTAAAAAGTCTACGGTTTTCAAGCCAATCGCATACGTTGTCCTTGCTGGGCAGACGTTGATGGCGGATCCGGTATCAACAAGAACCACCGGTATCCATTTATTCTTACACTCCACAGAGATGTAGAGCGGTTTGTTATGGTTTGCCCCCTCAGGTGGCAGTTCTTTGTCGGAGAAAGTCAGCGTCGGGGTAGCCCCTCCCAAAAAAACTAATCCTACTAGCTGTTTTGGCGTGGTTTCTATCGAAAGCTTTGCCTTGTCCATGGCTGATAAGACAGCCTGTCTGTGCACTCGTGATGCCATAAGCAATACCCAGATAGAGATGTCTGCTTGTATCTTTTTTAACTGTTTGAGCACAGCCTCCTCTTCGAGTTGTTTTTCTTTCTGCTTTTCTGCCTCCTTATCTTTCCCAGACGCCTCTGGCTGATCTAGATGTGGGGGCTTGAAATACCGGCCACTCCTAGTCATATGATCGACTTCGCCGATGTACCAGGTGTCATTTGGTTGGTTATTCCCCCAATCCTCATCCGTGTGGGCAAGACATAAATCCTCATCTTCCCACCACATTCCATCAGTAGTTGACAGACACCTGTCCGGCTCTGGTATGACTGTTCTCGTACTCGCGGTACCTTCCATCCCTATGCTCGCAGCATTCTCTGTTCCTGTGCACATAGCAGTTTCAGTCCCCACATAGGCCTTTGCCTTTCTGATTCTCACAGGATCTTCAAATCTTTCATGTTCCGACCGTATCAACACAGCTAGCTGCTCAATAATTCCTGCATTCAGAATGCTCCAATCCCGAGCGAAATTCTTGACACTGGCATTCTCCGGCGATGTATTCTGTTTTCCGACTCTCTCAACTGTCACCGACATTCGTGCCCCTGCCGAACCCTGTCCTGGTTGGAACTCTTCCACCACATCTGGTTGATCATCCAACCACCCAGTAGCCTCTGCTGATTCCTCATAATCAAACCAGTTGACTGTTGCGCCCCCTGGATCTTGGTCATTGTAAAACTGGAGATTGGCGAGGTCCTCTTCCACAGCCCTTAAATCATTTGTTCCCTGTCCCAGACTATCCCCTTGGATCACACACAGTTCTCCCCCTGTTGGCAATTCCACATCTGGCCCATCCTGGTCTATTGATGAAATGTAGTTACCCGGACTATATGTCTTCTCAACACAACTCCCAGATTCTGCAGACTCTGACTCAACAACCTTCTTCTCCTTTGGGATCTCCTCTCTCCTGCTCTCGATAGTCACCACCGTTGGCTTAGGTCGGGTCATGGAGATGTCCATCATGCACAAGTTGGTGCAATCGGGAAGGAATACCTCCGGCTTAGGCAGGTGGGAAGGAGTGATATAGATGCTAGGATCGTAAGGCACAACCCCAATTTGGATGAAGTTGATCCTTTTAGGTGATGGAGCTTGGTTATGTGTGGGGAGAGGGTTTGTTGTAACATTGGGTTTCTCGGGAGGCAGAATCACCCCGGTATCGATGAGATCTTGAATCTCATGACGTAATCGGAAGCACAGATCGGTGTCATGACCGTGCTGTTGGTGAAATGCGCAATATTTGGCTGGGTTGTGGGTAGGGGGAAGTCTTTCTGGTAAGGGCCGTGGTTCTAGGGGCTTCAAATGCCCTTTTCTGATTAAAACCCCCAGAGCTTTGGATAGGGGCATATACAGTGGAGCAAAGATTCTTGTGTTTTTGGGTGGGTATTTGGCTGTTTGGGTATGGCTTTCGGACGCGCCGAAGAATGGCGCAGCTGCCATGGTTCTTGGAGGGGGGGTGATGGTGACCATGCTCACTTCGGAGGCTCTTGTAGTTGTAGTACCGCTCGGGCCTGCATTAGTGTTGCGGTTGAAAGTTCTTCGGGGTTGCTTCCGGTCATTATCAATTAAGCCTTGCTTTAAGGCATCCTCAATCTGCACCCCCATTTCATGTAGATCAGAAAAGGTAGGGAAGGGGAGTACAATCATCTTTTGCATCAACTTCGGCTGAAGATTGCGCACAATCATCCGAATCTGGTCTTTGTCTGTAGGCCTTAAGGTCATCATCGAAGCCTTGGCCCTCTATCTGGTCACGAATTCTGAGAAACTCTCTTTAGGCTCTTGCCTTGTTGTCTCGAGATCACAGGTTGTAATCTCGATTTATGTATTGTATGAGTATTGCATAATGAAGGCCTCGGCCATCTCGTCCCAGTTTCTCTTGACATCATCTTCTAATTTGGCATACCATATGGCCGCCACACCCGACAGGGTTCGGTCGAACAGAGACAGCTTCTGAAGTCTGCTGAGGCCCATTGGCCTTAAGATGTCTGAAAACAGTCTCAGGTGCACCATAGGGTCCCCGGACCCATCAAATCGATCAATGTACGGCATTTTGAATCTGTCAGGCAGCGTCACAGCTGCGTTGGTATATCCATCTTCGATGTCAGGGATGGTCTTGACTCCTTGGGATCTCTTGAACAGCTTTTCGAGCTTGCTCAACTTCAATGCTGTGGGGTCTATCTCGAACTCAAAGGAAGAGTCCGGTAGGTTGGTGGGTGTTTTGGATAACTGGGGTTTGATTTGGGGTAGGATCGGGGGTAGAGGTGGTCCCGTGGGAATGTTTGTATCATTCTGAACATTAGCTATCTCCCCGGGGGTTGGAATTCCTGGCGGGAGAGGAGCTTGCTGCGAAACAGATGCTCCGGTTTGCTGCTGTAACCTCACGATTAACTCTACTTGTTCATTCATAACCGTGGTCTGCTGCTTGGCGAACTCTGCCTGTCGGACAGCATCCTGCTGCATCATTTTCATACTCTCTTGGAGCTGGCGTACCATCTCCTCTAAATTGGCCATACTGCTCTACTCTGACTGAATTATCGGTATATGTTCCCTTTCTATGGGAGAAGCAGAATCCTGATCCATACTGTACACAGGTGGGGTAGACAAAGCCCTCTGTACTGACTGTTGAACTAATGCCCTCTGCCTAACTGTCCTCCGTCTAGTAACCGGGGGTAGAGAGTGGTACACTGGTTGTCCGTCTACCAGATCCTCAGATCGATGGAGTCGACGACCTCTAATCCATAGTGCTTGGGGAATATCTACTGGGTCAGAAGCAATTGTGCTCGACTACCTAGTAAAAAGATAAATAAAGCGTATAAATAAACAGACAATTGGACAGCGTAACAACGTAAAATAAACACAACACACAGCTGGGTATCACAACAAATTGCCAACAAGCTGAATGTACTGTTCCTTAATCACTGATCACTGTTTCCAAATCGTTGCCCCTAAGTCTGAATCTGATACCCGTAGATGACTGATTCCCAAAAACACCGATGCCCGCAGGCCTGACACTCAGACTTGCGAACTGATATGTGTGTTCCCTGCATAGATACACTCTAAAACACATAGCAAGTAAAAAAGAGCCAAAACACCCCTAAGTTGGGGTAGGGTTTCCCTGTCCTATTTTGTCAGGAGCTAGGGTTTCACTATGCATGCAGCAGTTTTCAAACAACCTAACATCGGGTAAGCAACCTGTCCTAGTTTGGAATAGTCACTATGGATTTCGATATGCACTAGGTCGAATGGTTGAAAAGGGTGCCCCGGTAAAATCGGGGTTTGTGTTCCCATACTGTCAGAGCCCACAACCGGTCAGCCTTATGGCATGCTTTGACAAAGTCAAGCCTCCGGCAAACCGTTCAGGAATGGCAGATGGCAAACACGGTGTCCTAGGCGCACCAATGCACATGCAATGCAAAGAGACACATAAATGAAATCAAAACAGGATATCACGAGTTCGAGTCAAGCTCTCTAAATCCCCAGCAGAGTTGCCAGAAACTGTGGACGCGCCCCGCGTGAGGGCCTCACCCCACAGTTCGTACTCGATTTGTGTCACGGTCTTTAATCTTGAACCAAAGAGTCCAAATCTGGCAAATCGTTTTGAGAAACAGATTTTTGAAAAGAAGTGCCAAACATGGACTGCTTTACCAGATACAGAGTCGCCACCTAAATATTTTTTATGGGAGAATTTAGGAAACCCTGACTCGGTGCCAAAGGCCACGTGTCCGTCATCACCAAAGTTGCCTCGGCTCGGGAGCTTGGGTACGATTGGGGAAGGTCAGCTATGAGCACCCCCTCTCGCCCGATCCGAAGATCGGCCTCTACTAACCATGATATCCGTTTTTGAAAACGTTACGTGTTCTTATTCTGGTTATTAGCCTAGAATTACTATGTTATGTGCACAACAAACAAGTATAGACCAAATCGCCTAAATTGGAACAAAACATTTCATGCTTGTTTTGAAAATGGTTTGCTACTCGCAAGTAGGCTAAAAATGTAGATTTCGCTACCCTCAAGTGGACTTTAGAAAAGATGATTTTGCCACTATCTAGTGGGCTTAAAATTCGCATCCAATGCATTGTTCCAATTTAAGTAACCCAACCTTCACCCACAGGCATTTAGGCAGTTATAACACGTAAATACGTAGCCTCATGGTAAGCATGCTGTCATGGCAAACACTCACACTCATGCAAGATACTAAAGCATAAAAGCTTACCTAGTACTCTGAGCCAAAACAAAAGCTAGTTAGTAATCAATGCATGATCCTAGCTCATGTTAAGATGGCTAATGCAACACATACATGATGCAACTATAATAGGCTCGGCTATTCTAAGATGGCATGTGATGATGCTACAACTAACATGTAATCAACTTTGGAATTGAAATACAAATGCAGTTAGTATGATGCACTGAGCCCGGTGCATGTAAGACAAATGTATGGATGCACGCATGCTATCATACTGTATGCTAATTGAAACATGCCCTAGGCTAACCATCGAAAACTAGTAAATAAAAGGGAAGAAAGACGTGGGGTTGGGAGACATACACACACTCACGCACGCTTATTATACAATTGCCCTCGCTCGGAGGGTCCGAATAAATATTACAAACCACCTAATTAATTAACTCTCAAGCTAAATAATTAATTACAAAATTTCTAATTAATTAACAATTAAATGCAGAAGAAAGGTGGTCGCAGCCCCGCCTTGAGGTGCATGAATGATGCGTGATTGACTCGTCTCACCCGGAAACTCACTGTCATAGCACTGTTGCCTCTGTTTACACTGCCCTGATCCTCTGAAGACTGTGAAAATTCTTGGGGCACCTCTGAACTGATTCCTGATCACCCTGGAATGTCACCGGCCAATTCAAAGTACCACCGGCCATGGGGATGGGCTTATCGGCTAAATGTTGTACCACCGGCCAGCCACCGATGGTCGGTCGGCACTGTAGGTGGCCGGCCGGCCATTGCTTTCTGCAGAATCCTGCAGTTGACAGCAGCAGAGGGCAAGCAGTGTATGGCATGGAATTTTCAAGCAAATGTGAGCATGGCCACTCTTCCAATCATGTTATGGACTCAAGAGAGTGTGACCCTCGACCCTCGGGTCATCAATTGCGCATTTCGATGCGTGATGGCCTAAGAGGCCAAGTTTGCCAATCAATGTAAATGCTTGCAACAAAACAAATGAGTACCAATGCCCTATCATGTTGAGGTCAAGGGTATTGGCGACCGAGGGTTGAGGCGTGTTTCATCACTTTGAGTATGAACACTCCTCAACTTTCATGCTTAGTTTGACACCCCAAACCAAGCGATATGCTATGCATGTATACAATGTACCTCACGTATGTAACATGGGTCAAATATGCAATCATGAAACTAAGTAAGCAAGGCATGCCAAATGCCATGCAAACTAAACATGCCAATGTGCAATGTACTAAAGTATGCAACATGCAATGTAGCAAACATGGACAAATATGCAATGAGACTAGCATGTGACAACACGAAATGAGTCAAATATACAATAAACATGTGACAAGCATGTAATGGTGGATTTAAACCATAAAGGACAGACCTCAGCCTTGCCATAGACAGTGGCCAAATCATACTAAGGAATGGATGCAAAACAAAGGTGAATTCAAGACCAACAAGAGGGCATTGTACCACAACCACCTCAACCACTCATGGCATGGGCTACACAACTAAAAATAGAGTTTACATGCATCAAAATATGCCCCAAAACCCACTGATATGGCAGCCCAAATGACTTAATCATGCATTATGACATTTTCCAAGGCACAAAAGAACAACCTTTCAAGGCAAGAAAGTGATGATGAATGTAAGCATACAAGCATGGATTAGGGACTGAAATGGCATGTGAAATGACTCCAAATCATTGAAACAACCCAACTAAAGCATGCTAGAGACTCACACACTCAAGGCTCACAAGCCAAAATACAAAGGGGCTATACCAAACATGGCAAATATGATCAAAACAGCACCCAACAGACCCTAAGCATGGTAAGACATGGCTAAGAACTTCACAAAGTTAGGCCAAAACATAAGAGCATGGTAGGCTAAATGCATGATGCACTTCTTGACAAAATGGGGGAATACAAAGCAAGTATATTATGCATGCAAGGGACCTTTAATCTGACCAAAAATAGAGGTAAGATATGCCCAAATAACGCCCAAAAATCTCTGAAATGGAGCTAAGAACAACTGATCATGCATGCTATCCTTATGAGCCAAAGATGCAAACAAAAGAGAGACCAAGGGATAGGGGTGTCCCTCCCCTATGCAAGACCTCAAAGCCCCTTCTTCACCACTGAAAATCCACTGGATTTCAGTGGTGAGAAGGCCAATACACAAGAGGTTCCAAAGCTTAACAAAGAGAGTACAAAAAGGGCCAAATAAGGCCTAAGAGGGGGAGATCGGCCCCAAACAACCAAATGACCTTAATGAAAGATCTCAAGCATGAAAATACAAGACTTTTTTCAGTTATACACAAAGTCTAAAACAGCAAGCAAGGTAGGAAAAAATCTAGTGCAAGATTGGGGAATCTAAAGTAAGAATGTTACCCTTGAAGAACCCTTGAGGAACAGCAAGATCAGCCACCTTCCTATGATCAAAACTAGTCCAAAAACTCAAGAACAAACCCTCTAAGCCTCTCAAGGTCGAAGTGTGGTGTAATGGTGTGTGTCTTAGTGCAAAACTAAGGTCAAAACACACTTTTAGGCCACAAAACAAACACAAAAGAGGAGAGAGGGAAATATATAGAGAGAGAGTGATGTATATTAGAATATATGTATAAGCTCTGGTTTTTTTTGTTCAACCCCCAACAATGGAGGAGGGAGGCTCTATATATAGACAAAATAAAGGTTTGAAGCTTCTCAAAGAAGCTAAACAAAAAATGGGTCAAAGGGGGCAAAGGTGGCAAGGCTTCCTGAGGAAGCTAGGACAGCTGGCAAGCTTCTTGAGGAAGCTTTGACAAAGGGTCAAGCTTCCTCAAGCTTTGACCAAAAGGGTGCAAAAAGGGCAAAACAGCCACATGTATGCCCCGGGGCAGGTTTGGTGCATTCCAGCTGGCACAACTGGCATGCACCATGCCTGAAAAAGGTAAAAAGGTGCTACCAGCCAGAAAAGGAGGTCACCGGCCAAACAGATGGCCGGCCGGCCATACTGAGTGCCGACCGGCCAATGGTATAAATCACCAATGGCCGGTAGCCTCAAAACGTGGCCGGTGGCCTCAAACCAAGGCCGGTGGGTGTCAAGGTTAGCTAACAAGCTACTTTCTACCCTCAGAAGCAAAAACACAAGTGTTTGGTGCAAAACCAAACACGGAACAGTCGAGTTGAGAGATCTTGAGGCAAGGCGCGTGGCCGAAGCCTCAGGGAACTCAAAACGAAACACAAACATGAGTAATCACCGAGTGTTCGAGCGGTGACGTCCAAGTTTTGAGGACGGTCAAAAATGGGGTGTGTACACCTCTCTTTCAAAATATTTTTGAAACAAGGTTCCTACGATGTTTTGAGGGTCGCATTTTGTTAAATGTTGCGCTTTTCGATAAACCGAGCAAGGACAAAGTGAAAATGAATGAAAGAGAGGTGGAATCTTTGAAAAAATCTTTAAAACATCTTGTTTAGAGGTTTGGAGTTGAAGAAAATAAGAAGAGAGGAAAGAAACCCAGTTAAGAAAAAAGTTGGGCATGAACTGTTAAGAGAGAGAGTCAAGCAGCCCTCGCTAAATCAGGCCTAGCCTTTTGTACACTTGGATTTCAAATATGAGGCCACCACCTTTGGAAAGTGGGCTTCTGGGGCTTCATTTTTCACTCAAGAATCTCCTAAAGCCGAGTCCGAATGGGGGAGCTATGGCTGGTTAAAGTTGGGCATCAATCCAGTTAGGACAAAAACTGAGCAATCTTCACTAAAAGAATGATATCTTTTTTCACACTTGATATTTTGAGGTGAGGCTGCCACCATTGGAAAGAAGACTTCCAGGGATACAATTTAGACTCAAGAATGACCTGCAAAGGAGTCCAGATAAAGGATATATGCCTAATTGAAGTTGGGACCAAAAACCAGTCTTTGCTTTCCAGCCACTAGTGAAGCCATGTGTCAGCCATATGTCATCCAAAAGGATTTCTTGTCATCTACAAAAAGTGGCCGTCGGCCACTGCTGTCCAAAACTCAAATATTTTGCAGATATTTTCCTCTAGTTGTTTCCAGATTGCTCCAGCTGTCCATTTGATGATATTTTCAACGAAGGGTCTCTTTTTTCTATGCATAAAGACCATATCTCTCATATTGCAAGGTTAGAAAATTTTGGGAGCCTCTCTCTCTAAAATCTCTCTCTCTCTCTCTACAGTCCTCTCTTTGTAGATTTCTCTCTCTCTTGAGCTTTTGTGCTTAGAAGCTTGCATACTTCCAACTTTAACCTATCAACCCTTAACCAAAGTGGTTCATCCTTGGGCTGAGGTTGCTTGAAGCTCTCTTGGAGCCTCCTTTGAGCTCTTGAAGGTGGTTTAAGCTCAGATTTGTGCCTATTTTGTGTTTTGGCTCCAAGAGGTATATTACTTGTTTTGCTAGCTTGCTTTCATACTTGTTTTTGCTATCTTTTTGTACTATTTTTGGCCTAGTTTTCAACTACAAAAACCTTTATTTTTTAGGCTTAAAAATGGTGGATTAAGGCCTTTTTGAGTTAGGGGGTTGTCTCTCCCTTTTGTTCTTTAGCTTGTGAAGCTTTTTGTGCCATCTTTCATCACCTTTAAATCAAAATGTTTGGGCCTTTTAACCACTGAAAATCAAAGTTATTTCAATGGTAAAAATCAACTTTTGGAGTCCAAAATAGGAGGGGTTAGCCTCCCCTCCTCCCCTCCTTGTGTCTTGCTTCCATGCCTAGGTTGCTTCACATGTTAGCTTGATTTTCTAGCTTAACTTAGCTTTATTCAAGCATGTTTCAGGCTCTGTTTTGACATATTTTAGCTCTGTTTTGGGCTGATTTGGTCACTTGAGGCTTGCTTTGTATGCTTGTAGTGCAATTGTGCCTGATAGTGTAGTTTGCGCTATGTTTTGGCCATCTATTCTAGTTATTTTTAGCTTACTTCAAGTATGTTTTAGGACTCCTTTTAGGCTGTTTTAGAACTATTTTGAAGTGTTTGTACCTTATGAGATTTGTATTGCATGCCTATAGTGTATTGGTCTTCACTAGTTTGGTGTTTCCGGCATTTAAACATGATTTGCATGAGTTGCTTACGTGTTGTAGTGCCATTTTGCATGCAATTTCAGCACATATAATATCTGCAACCTCCCTCATTTCATCACTTTTTCATTTGCTTTGAAGGGTGGTTGACCTTAGGGTTGTGTTTAAGCTTGAGATTGAGATTTGTGCTTAATGGTTTTAATCCTCTTTGGAGGGTTTCTACTAACCAACTGCATGATCTCTCTCATGTCTTAAATCATCCCTTAGTTAACACCTCTCTCATTAGAGGACACTCACCTTGGACTAAATCAACTAAAGAATGAGTTGGTAATTTAAAATGAGTAAACAAAATTTGACAAGTAAAACTTGAACAAGATAAGCATGTTGTGTTGCATTGCATGCGTTCGAATCAGACGTTAATCCGAACACGAGAAGAATGGGACGTTTCATACTCAAAGTGATAAAACGTGCCACTTTTCTTAGTCACTATCACCCTTGATCATGCATGATAGGGTGGTGGTCCGTCGAGTCTTATTTGTGCACTCATTAACCTTGTACAAACTTGGCTCTCTAGCCATCATGCATTGAAAATGCTTGATTGATGGTTTGAAGGCCAAGAGCTACACTCCTTTGAGAGATGATAAGGAGTGTAGCAGTACACACATTTCTTGAAAATGCATTACTTTGCCTCTATTTGCTCTCTGTTGCAGCAAAAGAAGAAGTCTAGAAAAGTGGGTGGCCGACTGGCCACTTGAAGTAGTCGACCAGCCACTTGAGGTGGCTGACAGCCACTTTTTGTAGCCAACCGGCCAACAATGAATTTTTGCACAAATGTGTTCCTGTGTTAGAGCGAGGCAATCTAGAAGTTGGTACAATTTTCGGTGATCAAATGAGTGTAAACAGAGGCATCCGACGGCAAGGCAAAGGCATTTTCAGGTGGAACAACCGAGCATGCATGCATCCCTCGTCCCTCGAGGCTATTTAATTGCTTTATTAGTTAGTTTTAGCTAATTTTTTCATGCAAGTGTTGTAATTATTTAATTAATTAATTTGTATTGTAATTAATTAGTTAGGTTTGTAATATTTAGCTAGCTTAGAATAGTTAGTTAATTTATTTCAATTGTTGTAATAATTAGCTAGAATAGTTAATTAGTTTTGTTTTGTAATAATTAGCTTAGCTTAGTGTAGCTTAGCTTAGTGTAGCCTATCTTATTTATTCGGACCCTCCTTTGAGAATGCATGATGTTGTAATAAGCGTGCATATGTGTGTGCATGTCTTCCAACCCCGCGTCTTTCTCCCTTTTACTTAACCGCTTTCGATGGTTAGTTTAGGGTCATATTTCAATTAGCATACCTTATGCTTACATGTTTGCATCATTCATTTGTCTTGCATGCACCGAGGCTCGACGCATCATTCAAACTGCATTGTATTTCAACACTTATTTGAATACATGTTTCAAAGCATGTTATCAAATTGTATCATATGCCATATTAGTAGCCGAGCCTATTAATTGCATTATTGCATATGTTGCATTAGGCATCTTAACATAGTTAAGATCATGCATTTTTTCTATCTAACCTTTGTTTTGGCTTGGAGTACTCGGTGAGTTTTATGCTTTAGCATACTTGCATGAGTGTGATTGCCATATTATCATGTTTAGCATACTTGCCATGAGACTATGTGCTTATTTGCTAAACTGCATGAATGCATGTGGATGAAGACTTTGTTGCTTGAATTGGAACAATTCAACGAGTGTATGTTTTAAGCCCACTTTGCGAAGTGGAAAATCATGTTTTAAGCTCATCATGTTTGATGGCAAATCCGCGATTTAGCCCACTTGAGGGTCGCAACTTCAAATCATTTTCAAAAACAAACATGAGCTGAATTTGTTCCAATTCTTGCGACGTAGTCTATACTTGCTTGTGTGTGTCACATAGTAAAGTTAGCTAATAACCGGAATAAGAACACACGAGGTTTAAAAAATAACATATCATAATTAGTAGAGGCCGATCTTTGATCAGGCGAGCAAGGGTGCTCATTTCAGGACCTTTCCCTTCATACCCAAGTTCCTGAGCCTAGGCAACTTTGGTGATAACGGACACGTAGCCTTCGGCACGAGTCAGGGTTTCCTAAATTTTTCAAAAACAAAATATTTAGGTGGAGACTCTGTAACCTGGCAAAGTAATCCAGTTTTAGCATTATTTGATCTCAAATCAATTTTTCAAAATGATTTGTCGGATTGGACTCTTTAGTGTTTATCAGTTTCACATTGCACTTTGTGGGATTAGATTCAGAACCGTGACAGGAGTTCGAACTGTAGGACCAATTCGAGCTCTCCAAAAGGGGACACGAAAAAGTCGAGCTACACCTACCCAGGCGTAAAAACAACAAAGCAGAATTAATAGTGAAATTTCAAAAACTCAGGCCCCAAAATTTTTTCGGAGAACCCAATCCCTACACGACTGAGGCATGGATAAGGCAAGTGAAGAAAATACTGGAGACGCTAGAGATTCAGAACGAGCAGGACCAAGTGTCCCTCGCTTTATTTCTCTTTGATGGGGAGGCTGATTCCTGGTGGACAATGATTAAGGAAAGTCGTCAAGTGGCAGAACTATCTTGGCGACAGTTCGAGGAGTTGTTTATGGAAAAGTACTTCCCAAACTCAGTAAGGCAGGAAATGATCCAAGAATTTCTCCAACTGAAACAAAGGGGCATGATTGTGACACAGTATGCCAATCAGTTTGAGGCCCTTTCTCGCCATGCCACAGCTATAGTGGCAAACGAAACAGACAAAGTAAGGCGCTTTGAGTGGGGACTTGATTCGGGAATCCGAGACAAGTTGGTTGCAATGCAACTACCTACTTATGCATAAGTAGTAGATAGGGCTCTTACTCTAGAAAGAGAAAAGATGGACACTGCAAAGACCCAAGGTCAGCAATCTAGAGCCAACCAGCAAAGAAGCGGAGGACCCTCAAGGAACAATAGGACCCATGCTGCTTCGGTACCTTATGCTAGGGGGCCACAACAACAACAAGGATACAATCCTGAACAACATGGTAAGGAAGGGGCTAGAAGGTGTTATGAATGTGGCCAAGAAGGGCACCTTAGGAACAATTGCCCTCAAAGGTCAAGCTACTACATCAATCAAGGAGAAGCCACTCAATGAAACAAATGTGCGCCAACTCAAGGAACACGAGTTGTGCAAAATTCCCAATCCGGCAGAGGTCAGCCACTAGCTAATCGAAATGTGGGACAATCAAGGACTCAACAACCAGGAGATGCCAATGCAAGGAAACCTTGGGTGCCAAATCATGGTGCCATCGGGAGAGTTTTTACACTCCAAGAAGGAGAAGACAATGGAAATTTTTAGTGATTCAAGGTATACTCATCCTTATGAACTCTTGTGTACAAGTCTTGCTTGATTCTAGAGCATCACACTCTTTCATATCTGCTTCATGTGTTGCAACTTTGGGATTAGAGCCTGAACTTTGGTTCGGGCTTGTGGGTTGCAGCTTTGTGTGTATGTATGTGTTGTTTAACTAGTTTTGTGGTGTTTTTTTGTATCTTTGCCCATATATCCACCCCAAGTCACCATCTATTATCTCTGATGGTAGGGGTTACTTGGGGACAAAAAGGATATATGGGCAAAGTTGAGTTATGTTGTTTTCTGTTGTTCTTCCGCTTTGCGGGATTGGGCTATATTTTCCCTCCTTTCCTTAGGGGGGTTGCAGTGTTAGTTTTACGTAGATTCTGTAATTGTCAATTTATCTGTCGTTGGGATGCCTGGGGTATGCCCCTTGTAAACTTGTACACTTCATTGTCTTTATTTTATGACTTACTCACCCAAAAAAAAGATTAGAGCCTGAACGATTAGAAACACCTATGAGTGCAGCCTCACCGCTAGGAGGTCAAGCTCGGGTAGACCTCGTATGCAAATCATGTAAGCTAGAAGTCTCTAGTTTACGTTTAACTTGCGACCTACGAGTCATGGAAATGTCAGACTTTGACGTTATCCTAGGAATGAACTGGTTATCAGCCCATAGAGCCACCATTGATTACTATTGAAAGACGGTGACTGATTACTCTTTGGACGGAACGCGATTCCTATTTAAGGGGGATAGACAAAATTCCTTATCATCAACACTTCGAAAATCAAAGTGGCATGATCACCTGGCTAGGTGGCTAGCCAGCTTAGTTCTGGAAAATAAAGATCGTATGGAACTAGGGCTACCTTGTGTGGTGTGCGAGTATGTCGATGTATTCCCAGAGGAATTACCAGGATTACCCCTAAAACGAGAAATCGAATTTACCATTAAGCTACAACCTAATAGATCGCCAATCTCAATGGCACCACATCGTATGGCACCAGCTGAATTGAGAGAGTTTAAGACACAGTTGCAAGAACTATTGGACAAGGAATTTATAAGGCCAAGCACGTCCCCGTGGGGAGCACCAGCCCTATTTGCTAAAAAGAAATATAGGACACTTAGGTTGTGCATTGATTACCGACAACTCAATAGAGTCACCATTAAGAATCGGTATCCACTACCTAGGATTGATGACCTTTTCGATTAACTTAGAGGGGCAAAGTATTTCTCAAAGATAGACCTCAGGTCTGGGTATCACCAGTTGTATGTTCGGGAAGAAGACATTCTTAAGACTACGTTTCGAACCCGTTATGGCCACTATGAATTCGTAGTGATACCATTCGGCCTAACCAATGCACTAAACGTATTCATGAGCTTAATGAATAAAATATTCACACCTTACTTAGATCAATTTGTGGTAGTTTTTATAGATGATATTTTGGTGTATTCCAAGTCTGAAGGAGACCACGAACAACACTTGAGAATAGTACTTCAAACTTTGAGAGAAAACCAACTGTATGCTAAGGCTAGTAAATGTGAGTTCTGGATGAAGGAAGTAAAGTTTTTGGGTCATGTGGTGTTTGAAAAGGGAATATTAGTAGACCTAACTACAGTAGAAGCAGTGAAAGAATGGAAGCAACCTAAGAATACTTTTGAGATTCATAGTTTCTTAGGATTGACCGGTTACTATCGAAGATTCATTCAAGACTTCTCAAAATTGGCCAAACCAATGACACGATTAACTCAAAATGGGGTAAAGTTTGAATGGAACGAGTCTTGTGAAAATTCATTCCAAGAACTCAAGAAAAGATTGACGAGTGCCCCTATTCTCATAGTACCAGAACGTGACGTTGGGTACAATGTGTATTGTCATGCTTCCAAAGAAGGTTTGGGGTGCGTATTGATGCAAAATGGCAAGGTGGTGGCATATGGATCAAGGCAATTAAAGAACCATGAGAAGAATTATCCCACTCATGACTTGGAGTTAGCAGCTATAGTTCACGCACTCAAAATTTGGAGACACTACTTGTATGGTGAAAAGTTTGAGATATTCACCGATCACAAAAGCTTGAAGTATTTGTTCACCCAAAGGGACCTGAACATGCGTCAGAGATGTTGGATGAAGTATCTAGAGGATAATGAATTTACCCTTTCCTATCATCCCGGCAAGGCTATCGTGGTGGCGAATGTGCTAAGTCGCAAGAATAGAGGGATTGTCGCTAGTTTAGCACTTAGGGAATGGAGTATGGTTGGAACGCTTAATGAATTTGGGGTAAAATGGAGATTCGAGATGAAAAGGCTTACCTTGGTGCTCAGATTGCTATGCCTAAAATCTTGAGTAAGATATTGGAATCACAAAAGTATGATCAGGAGGTAGCATTCATTGTAACGCCCCAAAATTGATGACCAAAAAAAAAAAAAACAGAGTACATAATACAACTCAAACAGGATAGATAACCAAATATCTTAATATACACATATAAGCAAAGTTAATACCATAGTTAATTCATTTGTGTTCCGCAATAGGATTACAAACACTGACATGCCAAAAGTCAAAGTAAAAAAAAACTACTAGTCTAAGTCTTCAAGTGAACCACAGCTCCAATATTTCATCTTGGTTGCCTTCGGGATAACTTTCACCATCGTAAAGTGCTTCCTCACCTGGCATGACACGCCATGAGCTTGGAATGCCCAGTAAAAACACACACACTCCCATATCTTCTATCAATTAATCAACCATACACAGAACAAATCAGGTAACATAACATGCAATCTTCCAACAAGGACCTATGAGTTAGTAGTTAGACTAGACATTTAGAATCCCCCCAAAGAGATCCTTCTACCCAACCACAAGAATTGAACACCGGACTATTTAAAACTCCCCCTTTTGCTACTTTGCAAACCTTACCACCTATGCCCACCTTCCGATTATTTACCTGTCAGTGGCATTGATGGACCTCAAAAGGGATGGCCAAACAAGTGGGCTCGCTTACACCCAAATCGTGCCTAGGGCTCACTTACACCCTGCACATACCATACCAAAGGGCTAGCTTACACCCTGAAACCACCACATAGAGTCTAAATACATCCGTGTCAACCTAGGGGTTCCCTTAGACTACTTGCGCAAGACTTAACTCATTTGGTTTTAATCTCATTGACATGTATATTACATAAATCATTCTGAAGCACAAGGGTGAACGTCACCCATTACCAACCCCTTTCCATTTCTCATTTATTAGATCTTTTGCCAAGCAAGTTAGTCACATTCGGTAATTCGGTAATATAAAAGAGCATGAGACAAACATAAGAAAGGAAATATAGCCCATGATAGTCATACATAGGTATGGTAAGGCAAGAAAATAACATTAGGCATGCTTTGAAATACTTAGAGACAAACAACATAATAAAACACCATTTCCAGCACTGTTCGGTTCTGCAAGGCTAACAAGAGTGCTTTGGGAAAAATACTTCTAGGTCAAATTAGGGGCTGAAATTTCACATAAATAATAATTAACCTGTCTAGTTTCAATTCCAATTCTCATAATTTGCACAGCACCTCCAAAAATTCATCTACAAGCTATATTCGAAAACCTGTCCAGATTTGTCACCCTTTGAGAAAACTAGCTTTCCTCTCAATCTACCCAATGATTTTCACCCAAATAAATTCCATTGAAAAGAGGACTCAAAATCCTAAATTTTTATAGAAGAAAAAACCTGAGATGATTTTTTTGGAATTTTATAAAATTTCAAGAAGTGGACTATTTTTCAGAGACTCAGGACCAAATTTTTAAACAAAATATCCAAGCCCTAAAAACAAACAATTAGGGGATAATAAAATTATCGCAAGCTCTAAACATACCAAATAGCCGACACTAAATTCATATTTGAGAAATAAATAAATTTTATATTTCTTTTAAATTTGAGAAGTTACAGCAGTGCCTAATTTGACAGATTTGCAAGACAATGTCACTAACTCAAACCCACACTTTTAGACACACCAAATGCTCTATTTCCCATTAATATGAAACACAAGAGGGCATCTAAACAATAGGATGGGATGGTGAAAGAATTGGAGAAGACAAGAGGAAGAGGTGTTCTTACCTTCGTGAATCACTTTTCCTTCTTTTTCTTTTTCTTTTTTTCCTTCTTCTCTACTTCCCTTGATCACACTCTCCCTCTCTCACCCTCTCCCTGAGCTACTAAAAAAGTGAGAGAGAAATTGAGACAATGCTTCTCAATTTTATCGGCCATGAATTGGGTTAAAAGGACCATTCTACCCTTCTAACTTTGACGAAAAGCCTGTAAAGATTTTGGATCGACGAGAAAAGAACTTAAGAGGCAAAGTCATCCACTTGGTGCAAGTGTTGTGGCAGCATCGAGGAATGGAGGAGTCTACTTGGGAAAGAGAGGATGCAATACGTGCCAACTACCCTCAGTTGATTGAAGATAAAGGTACACACTAAAATTTCAAGGACGAAATTATTTAAGGGGGATAGATTGTAAGAACCTGAATTTTTAGACAGCTAATTAGTTCGATAATAACAATATTAAGTCATTAAATTATTAAATTATAATAACATCATAACTAATATCAATATTGAACTTCTTTAAATAAATGTATTTATCTTTATGTGATTAAATTTCTGTATCTAAACACAGTTGTGGAAATTAAATGATTTAAACAAATAATAACTAAGTTAGTCAGAGGATAGTAGGAAGCAAAACATATAGTGACGATGTTATATATGTACATTGATTTTATATACATTGATTCTTATAATGTAAAAAAAAAAAAACTGTAATCAGATTTTTGGGCAGAGGGATCTGACTACTCTTCTTTCCCAAGATCTGACTACTCGTCTAACAGCACACAACCTCATTAGGGGGAACAAGCATGCCTATAGGATAGAAATTCAAGCCAATAGGAAACTCTGGTAAGGATAAAATAAAGTAAAATAATAGAACAAACAAATACAATTTAAACACCAATTTCCCTTTCACAATGCCTACATAAGAACTCCATTTTCAGCCACCTTTAGGAGATACATGGCTGAGTAAGGGAAGAAAGGAAAGAGTGGAAAAGAAAAGAAAAAGAGAGGAAGAGGAGGGTATTTGGTGATCACCATTTCAAAACTAGTTTTGAGAATTGTTGGTAAAAGCTCTTGAGGTAAAAATACTCAACCCTATCCTTCTTTAGATATTTTTCTTAACTAAATCTATATATTAAAAATATGCAAGAGTGTGCATTGATAATACACAAAAGCCCAATGCATGTTACATTTGGATAGAATGATAACCTTATAATTATGTGATTTCTGTCCTTCTTCCAAGTACGGGTTAAATGGTTAGCTACTGATTTTGCTCCTTATGTGTTCAAATATTCTCCATTGTTTGAATTAATCTTGCATGCTTATGAATTTGTGTTTACTCTTCATAAATATCATTTTCATCTATTCCCTGTTACCACTAATGAAAGTAAATATGAAGGATTAGAGTTTCACATGGGAATAATAGTAACAAATTTTTTTTTAGTCTTGCATGTGATTCATGGTGAATACAAAGCGTGTTTTTCGCAAACTAATAAACTTCTAGCAAAACAGATTTTTAATTAGTTTTGAATAAACCCTAAACAAACTCATGAGAACACTTTCATAAAATCTGAAACTATTGGAGTTAGTCTAACATGTTTTCATGGTGCTAGAATATTGAAGAAATTTTTTTGACAACTTTCATGGCCTGAATATATTTTTAACTTCTTTGCTGTTTGGAGGCAACAGCAATACTGACTTTATCAGGTCACCGTTTATTCCACAGAATGAATTTTCAAGTGATTCAAATCAAGAAAATTAGATTTTTAAGTTACCTTTCAAATGCCGCTGGTTTTATAATTTTTTATTAAGTATTGAGAGAGAACGCCAATTTTTCCAAAATGTAACAGAATCTGTCCAGTTTTCTTGTAAAAATTATTTGACCATCTTCCACTGGTTTTCATCCTTCAAACTCTTCTGGAAATATGTTCTAAACTCAAAAATTTAGCAATCTGTTCTGACCATGCCTCTTTTCGACACCGTTTGAGACCCATTTTTATTTTTCAAACATGGATCACCTGTGCTGGAGGTTAATGTAACCCCCTATCCTAGAAAACCAGTTTTCTTCCAAAATTTATTTCTCTATTTTAAAATCATTTTTAGTCCTGGTATTCTTCTTGAAATATTTTCCTAACTCGATGAACTAGGACCAGTTAAAATATTATAGTGGCTGAACTTCGTTTGGTACGGGTTTCATATTTTTTTTTTCTGACCATACAGTGCTGAAAGAAGAAGTGTGTGAATTCTTAAGAAATTTTGTGATGATTTCTAAGACATTCTATCACATTTATTTTGGTTGCCATATATGATTGTGTTGTGCTATATAAACATTATGTCACTGTGGTTCTCAAACGAAAACTCGCACATGCATAAAAATGTGAATTCGACGAAGTAAGGAAATACAAAATTGAACCGATGATACATTAAAAATTGAAAAGTGATGGGGTGAGCTTGGTTTAGAAGCTTGCACCAATGAGTTGCAAACCCTAACACGGCATGGGAAGGTATTTCGGCTCTTATCGGTGTAGGCAATATAAGGTTGGTGGTGCGAGTGTCACAACATAGACTGTTCCCTTAGGGCAGGCCACGATATCACGACTCGGGTATGTAACCCTGGTGCGTGGGCATCATTGGTAGTTACAGCAAGTAACATTTGAATAATTGACCAATGGGGAGTCAAAATTGCCCGTGGCCATTGCTTAGCGGTTGAGTGGAAATAGTGCCCCGTGGGGAGTTACTTAAACTTATCTGATAAACTAAATCTACAAGAATTTAAAAAGAAAAGTGGCCATTTTTCTTATGATGAAATACTGCTTCCGTTTGCCATTTTTTTTATTATCTATTGTTATTATTTCAACTAATGGCATTCATGTTATGATTATTAAATGCTACTTGTTATTCTGTTACTACGCATTATTCATTAATTATGAGTATTATTATCGGGGTGGGTATTTTCGAGTTGTAATATATTATTGAGCTCGTCGCTCGTTGGCATTCTCGTTGCCTGGCGTTTTATGCCAGGTACCGAAGAAAATAAAGGAAACACCGAGGCCTTGCAAGGCGACATTCAGCCTTTGTTAGCTTGAAGAGTCCCCAAGTTCCATGAACCATTTTCTAAGTTTCTTAGTTTTTCTCTAGTTTTCTTTTATATTTGTGTAATTGTTTTTATGTACTGAGACTAAGTTTTAAGTTTTATTAGAATTGTAATTTGAAAACTTTTAATTTCTGGTTTGTTAATTAATGGATGTTGGTGATATTGGTGGCAACGTTGATTATAAGTTCTAAATCTTATTATGATATCCATAAAATTTGGGGTGTCACAGGCACAGCCGGCATAGTGTGCAACCAAGTCCTTCCCATGATAAGATTGTATGGTGACGGGAGTTTGACGACCAGAAATTCCACGTCTACTGATTTGGTAGCCGCCCATACTAGTAGTGTGATCTTGCCCAAAGGATACTCGGGGTTAGCGTTGAAGCCGAATAGTGGATAATCGGCCGGTAACAGATCTGAATCAGTGAAGCCAAGTTTAACAAACATCTTGTAATACATTATTTCTAAGGTGCTTCCCTGATCGATGAGAACACGTTCGACTGTGAATCTGTTCAAGCGTAGCTCGACGATGAGGGGATCAGTGTGGGGGAGAGTTACTCCATCTAGGTCGGTGTCATCGAAGCTAATCTTGCCAGTTTCATAAGGCCGTCGTTTGGCTGGTGTGATTGGCTTGGGCATGCTAGGTTGCAATTGAATTGTATGTATCGGCTGACGACGGTAGGCTGTATATCATGTGAATTACACCAACTAGAGGTGAACCTTGTTGTAAAGTTTCCATGTTCGATGGATTGTTCTTTCGAACATGTTACACCAGCCAACCGTCTTGCACTAACTCCTTCAGGTGGTTTTTCAGTGCATAACAGTTGTCCGTATCGTGGCCATGGTCCTTGTGATATTCGCACTGCTTATTCTTTCTCCTTGTATCAGGGGTCCCATCATATTGGACGGCCACTTAAAGAACGGAAGATGCTGGACTTTGGATAGGATCTTACTAATCGGCTCTACCAATTCCGTAAACTTCTTGTCCAAACGTCTTGGGCGCCTGCTAGCCACTTGATATTGTTAGTTTGAACGATACGAACACTGCCCACTTGATTGGCATGAATCACGCCGATTGTCTCGTTTAGCCTGAGTCTGAGGTTCGGGGCTCCTTAACAGCACGGCGCTTATTGGCTGAATCAGACCAGATGGAGCTGATTTAACGACTTTATGTCCGGCCTTAACGCGCAGGGCATCGTCTTCCACCTTGCAGTACTCCTCAACTTTCTTCATTAGTACCCAAACTGTTTTGGGAGGTCGTCTGGTCAACAAACTGCGAAGAGGACTATCAGGGTGTAATCCATCTTAAAGGCGGTAATAGCCATGGAATCATTGCAGGCATCATCTACCAAGTTGAAACATTCCCAATAGCGCGTCGAATACTCACAGAGGGTCTCTTCTTGTTTGATTTGCATTTCCCAAAGAGAGTTGGCTTGCTTTGGCTGAACTTCGTTGGTGATGAATCTTGCCCTGAAGGATTTTTGGAGCTGATGAAAGCTTCTTATTGACGCCGGCTCCAGTTTATAGTACCATCTGACGACCAACGGTCCTAGACTACTTGGAAACATTCCACACATGAGGGCTTCATCATCAGCATGCAACGTCATCGCTTGTTTGTAATGACGAATGTGGTTTGTGGGACTTGATTTTCCATCGTATAGGGTAAATGTCGATGTTTCGAACTTTTTAGGCAGCACAGCCCTTGCAATGCGTCGTACGAAAGGGTCGTGCCTTTCTTCTTCATCCGAACCATCACTTTCTTTACCTCGCTTGTGCCGCACATATGGACTTCCTTCGGATGAGTTGGATACATCAACTCGCCCCTTCTTTCTGAGTTCTTAAGATGGCGAGTCAAAATCACTGCCACTATCATGTTTCCAAAGTCGACGTCGTCAATCATCCTTCTTCTTTTTTGGGGATCGACCCCAATCATGACATACGG
Organism: Camellia sinensis; assembly: GCF_055761805.1. Taxonomy (NCBI): domain Eukaryota; kingdom Viridiplantae; phylum Streptophyta; class Magnoliopsida; order Ericales; family Theaceae; genus Camellia; species Camellia sinensis. The sequence continues at coordinate 171,336,814 of NC_138962.1, read as the reverse complement.
CCTGTTGGGATTTGGCTAACTCTAGGGCCAATTCCTTACATAAGCGTTCGTTCTTATCCATCATATCTTCCAAATGCTACTCGTTTCGTTTTGCTTGATCCATGATCGTTTGCACAGTCTCCTGCAAAGAAGTTAAGGGTGAGGTTTGAGCTACTGGGGCGAAGTTTAGGGCCCGTCGCGCGGTGATATTCTCTGGTCCAAGCATGTTTCTTGGAGTAATGTCATCCCTTGGTGTAACATCATCAGCAAGTATTGAAAGATCATCCATTACGCCTGCCATGGACGCATTTGAGTATTTCCACAAACGGCGCCAATTGTGGTAAAGTGGTTTGGAAATACTCTTGGATCCAGTTAGACGTTCTTGATCCTCTGATTGCTACCTAAAAAAGGGATGAACACTCCGGTCGGGGGTGCCAGAATTAGCATTCCGACGGACAAGTCAGTATCCTCTCTACTTTACTTCTATTTCAAGTTATCTTGTGTATTCTCATATACCCCTCTTCAGCTGATGCTTCTCACTTTTATATTGTTCTCCAAGGGCCCACCTTCTCAACATCACTTTTCATCATCATGTCTGGGACCCCCAGGTACGTCAGAAGCTTTTTCGGCATACTCAGCCACAGGCTGGATTCTACTTGGCCTTGTTCTTGTTCAAATGGGTTTGGCCACGCCGAGTTAGCCTCACCAGCATTCTAGGTGTCCTGCTTGAACCTCTTCTGAGCACACATTTATTCGGCCCCCATAAGACCCATGTGAGATTTGTGTGTTATTAAAGATTCAATTCATCCATGACTTCCCTTACTAGTGGGTTGCACAGTCATGAACACTTCACTAGTTCGCTTGCAAATACGTAACTTCGTATATTAATAGTATATTTGTATATATTTACATGTATGTGTATGTGTGTAATTTCTATTTTTTTTTAATAAGATTACCTTGTGTATAGAAATGGTGGTGGTGTGCTTTTCATTAAGATTGAATTCAGAAATTGTGGAAACTAAATACAAAATGGTGGTGATACATTATATTAATTAATACATAAATGCTTTTCATTAAAAATTACATACAAAAAATGCAATAATTAAAATTAGTGGTGGTGTTAGGTTATATATATATATATATATATATGCATGCATATATACATACACCATGTATAACAGAACAAAAAAAAAATCACAAATTCAAAGTTCATTCACAAGATAAAATGTAAGTATATAGATGTCGGAGAGAGAACTAGAAGGGGAAAGGGGAAAAGAGATAGTATACAGTAGAGAGGAAGATCTGTGTAAAAAAAATAGAGAGAAAGAACAGAAAGAGAAAGATTTGTATCAAAATCAAAATTGAGAGAAAGAACAATAGCATTCTTTTGTAAATTTGAATATATGAAAAGAGTATTTATGTCTTAAACAATGGCTTACTCACCAAATCAGCGCATCAATGTCACTGGCAGTTAACTTAAATGAAAAGGCTAACGGTGTGTTTTGGTTCACAAATCACGTGGGGATTATATGATTATTTTTAAACGTTAGGAGGTAAACCGCACATAACCCAAACCACAAGTAGTAAAGTGAAATTTGCCCAATACAAAAATAACTTAAATAAGTTAAGGGAAAAAAAATTGATTATTTAGAAAACTAGTTAAAAGGTGTTTTGGCTTATACTTTTTTATTATCAATTTTTACCTTATAATAAATTACAAGACATTCTTTCTATCTCTTATGATAGGACATATAAATGAGCATATTGATTTGGCATTGTGTGAGATTTTATTTTATTTTATTATTTTGATTAAAAATGGACATTTGCACTTGTAAATCATGATTATTAAATTATAACATTTTTAGAAAGATCTCTAATGATGGCCTATCCTCTATGACCTTATTCAAACTTCGGGAACTAATGATATGTAACTGCCATGTTTATAAGAATTAAGGTTAAGAATGGTTGTCTTATTTAAGTGGGTACGTACATCTAATTTGGAATCAAATATGTAACTGTTCATTAGGCAAGTGAAAGAATGTTTGATTCATGAAACTCATCATTACTAATGACCATAATTGATATATTCGTGGATTTTTAATTGACTTTAATGATCATATTAAAGTGATTCATGGAACCTATGTGACTTTGTGAATCTTAAATGCATTCCCACTATCACATTAAAATGCTTATAAAATCTAAAGAACAAATCATGAATGTTCATGGAATATTTTTTTTCTTTTTTAATTGGTAGAAAAATATGAAAAGAATTATATTTAGAATTATAGTCCAATAGTTATAAAAACTCTAAAAACCAATCTAATAACTAACCAAGTTAAGAAAGATATAGTAAACAATACAACAAAGACTATCATAATTATTAAATTTAACATCAAATATTGCATAATTAAATATGATACGATGAGATATAATACCATAAAAATAACGACGGGAAATGGATTGTCTACTCATAACAGATAAATATAAGCTTTTTAATTCCAAATTAAAGAATTCAAAATGAATCAGATCTTCCACCGTAATTCAAAATAAATCAAATCTTCCCCAAGATAGATACATTTGATCTTCATTTAGAAAAAAATAAAATTAGTAGTCTTATTATTAAGTGTAAAGCTTTTCCCACACTCTATTTATATGCAACATATACAATTTTTTCCTACAAACTTTTCATCTAATCACCAAGAGAAAACTAGTATTAAAAAAATGACCAAGGAGAGAGAAAATTTGTAATCTGCTCAATATTTGTCGGTGTGAAGGTTAAATTAGCTTTTGGAGTGGAGACTAAGGCCAAGTTTGGGAAGTCTCAAAAAAGTTAAAAAGTCAAAAAGTTACTCAAAAAGTTAAAAAGTTATTACTATTCACCAAAAGTCAGCAATTACGGCTGCACAACTTCCAATTCTAATTTTCTCCTACAAACCAATTTTTACAATTTTTTATTACACATTTTTCCATAAAAAGTCAAAAAGTTAACCCAAACATTCATATTTTCAACCTCAACTTTTTAGTCTAAAAAGACAAAAAGTACACTTATTTAGGACACCCCAAACAACCCCTAAAGCAACAATAAAATGTGGTGTTCTATTCAACATAACTACATGGCTCAAGGTATATAAGACTATGTTTTATTATTATTATTATTATGATTATTATTGATTAGTTTATTATCGCATAGAAAAATGTTAGAGACTCATAATTTATTTATAATTTTAAATTTACTAACAATGATGTGATAAAGTAGTAGAACCCTATATGTTGAGTATGTGATAAATAAAAAATTGACATCTATTATATCACGTCATTGTCGGTTAAATTATGAAAGTTTATTTTATGGATATGTAACGTTTTCGTCTAAGTATAAAGCTTGAATTCTCGACGAACTTGTGGTATTAGAGCCCTATATCCCTGTGAAAGGAAACAATGGTGGTTCTTTTGGGGAGGGATTGTTAGGTTATGAGGCCAAGAAGTCCATCTTCTACAGGCTAATCGCTGATAATAGGTCTAAAACTAATTGATTTTAGGTTAATTGGTAAAAGTTCAGACCAAAAAAGATATAATAAAGTTGATTGTGTAGAGACTGGGGCTACATTAGATCATCTGATGAGGAGGGTAGGACCAAAAGGGTTAAGTATTATTATCAAGCTTGTGTATTTAATTAAAAAATAAGAATTTACTTAATTTACGCCATGTGGAATGCCTAAAGGCATTTGAAAAGTTTATTGAGTCAAGGCATGTGTAAGAAAATAAGTCATTTGTAGTTAAAATTGGAAATTTTAGCATCTCTGCTGCAAATTGGATCAAATGGCTTTCTAGGCTTCAATTTAATCACCGTATATATATTGATAAATCATATGATTCAAACCTACACTTGACAAAGTGAATGATAGGGTTACCATCTACTTTTTCAAATCTCAACCACAAAGTCTCACCCGCCCCAAAAAAAAAAGGGAAAAACAATGAGTTAGCCTTTCACTTTCTTTTAAAAAAATACAACAAGAAACGAGTTGGCCTCACTCTACAGAAACAATTAGATGAGGCGTCAATCATTCAATTATAAGGGCAAAAATGTAACAAGTCACTTTTGTTTAGGAAATTCTAATTACACCACAATTTATCTCTTTATACCTATTTCTTCATTACATTTTTTAAAATAATTGAAATTTTCATTACACTCTTTATAATATCAAAACTAATCCTAAATTAAACCCTTATAAATTTTTTTTTTTTATTACACATATTCTTTTTGAATTACTCTAATGTTATGTTACCGAACAACTATATTTGTCCAGTCATTTCACTTTCCTTGAAACATAATTTTTTCTTCTAAATTTATAATGGGCCTAAGCTATACATTGCCAAACAATTTGGATTTTTTCGGTATCATATTGCCAAACAAATTAGATTTGTATAGCCATCTGTTGCTGCACGTTTACAAATTCACTTTTATTAAACTATCAAGCATCCATAAAGACTTGAAGTGTACGAACGTCTATAAAAACATAAAAAATAAAAATCAATACAAATATCGTCAAATATGTCAATACAAATATCTATAAAAACACACTGAGATGTTGCCACAATCCATCTATGTTGATAGTTTCGATAGTCACTACATCAAGGCTGACAAGTGCATGAAATTGATCAATACGGCTAGTATATGATTTCTCTCATCTATTCATACACAGAGTGATGAAAACGAATCTAATTACTTGCTTTAGGAAGTACTGGATGACCAGAAAGTAGATAAATGTAACAAATGTTATCTCTAATGAATTCATGACTATAGTTTATTAACAATTCACTACTAGCCTTACTATAATGAATAGTAGCATAATCCTTCAAAGCAAAAAAATAAAAAAATAAAAATAAAAATGTTAGGCTAGTGAAACTGAAAATGTTTAACAGTTAGTTACTGGACATGTATTTTTTGTTTAGTAGTAGGTTACTGAGCAAGTATTTTTTGTTTGGCAATGAATTACTAGATAAGTATTTTTTGTTCGACAGTGTAGTTTCGAGTCATTTGATTTTGTTCAGTTCTGATGCACCAAACAAAAATCGAATAGCCCTCTTAAAAAACGAAACGAAAACATAAAATATAATTTAAAAAAAAACTTACTATTTTACTTTTTTGTTGGTCCTTCATCACGATTTATTTGTATATTACGTTCTTTTATGATCAAAACATTATAATTTTCACTTTTTGAAAGTAGATATATAGTAAAGAAGAAAAAATGAGAAAAGACTAAAAGTATGGATTGAAGTGCAATAGGTGTAAAGAAATAACCAAATTTATTTAATTTTTATCTTTTGTCCTTAAAAGTAATTTCACACATGAATAAAATTGAGGGAAAAATTTTATCTCAAGTGGAAAGTGTAAAGAGGTAAATATGTGTTGTGTAAATAGAAATTCCCTTTTCTTTAACAACATCCAATCAACAACACTAAAAAGAGAGGTTAGTGTCATTTCAAAATCTTAAAAGTGGTCTCTCTAATTATCATAAATTTCAAAGGGGTCAATGTAATTTATCCACCCAAAAAAAAAAAAAAATACCCACACATTTTCATTTTTATTGTGTGAAGTCAATCATTCTTAAAATAACAATTTCAAAACTAGTTTTCAGCTACCTACAGTGCCAAACTGGTGTTTTCAGTAATATTGCTCCTATAGTGTAGGAGAAATATAGAGAAAAAGTTTAGTTAGAGCTATTTTTGTGGGCTCCAAATGCAACCAAAAAAAAATAAAAAAATTGACTTGAAACAAATCTTGAATCATATTTGACACAAAATATGACCTATTGGAGTTGAATTTTTGAGATCCAGCCAAATTATAGTTCTATTGGAGTTGAATTTTTGAAGTCTAATCAAATTATAGCTTTAGCAAATGAATATAATCACTTCGAGCTAATCGAGTTAGACAAAATTCTTGCAATCCCTTACAAGGTCAAAAATTCAAGTCTTGTCATAAAAAGATACACCTCCCCATGCTACGGCCTCGGTTGCTCTAAAAACACACACACACACACACACACACACACACACACACACACAAAAAATGATGAAATTTACATTTCCTTGTTTAAATTATAGCTCTATTGTTTAAAAGCACCCACACACAATTCCATCACTTTACTTTTTATAAATTGGTTAAAAAATGATACGAATAAAGACAACAAAGAAAGCTCTTGAAAACTATACGGGTGTGTTTGGTAACGTTTATGTTTTCAGTTTATATTTACAAAAATTTTATAAACTGGTTTTAGTTTATTTTTTGTTTATTTTTAGAAAAACATAAACTACAAACGCGTTTGGTAATTGACAAAATGTTTAAAAAGAATTTAAAATATAAAAAAGAGTGAGAAATTGCGAGTGGTAGCAAGTGGCGGCGGAAGACGGTGGTGCAAAGTGGTGACAATGGGTGGTGGGTGGTGGGTGGTGGTGGCGGCGAGTGGTGGTGGTGGTGGTGGGTGGGTGGGTGATGGTGGCGGGTGGTAGCGAGTTGGTGGTGGTGGTGGCGGGTGGTAGCGAGTTGGTGGTGGCGGGTAGGTGGCGGGTGGTGCTAGGTGGTGGCGGGTGGTAATGGTGGATGGGTGGGTGACGGTGGCGGGTGGTGGGTGGTAACGAGTGGGTGGTAGTGGCGGGTGGTGGCGGATGGCGGGTGGTGATGGCGGGTGGGGGTGGTAGGTGAGTGGCGGATGGCGGGTTGTGACGGGTAGGTGGCGGATGGTGGGTGGGTGGGTGGGTGACGGTGGCGGGTGATAGGTGGTAACGAGTGGGTGGTGGTGGCGGGTGGCGGGTGGTGGTGGCAGGTGGGTGGGTAACGGTGGTGGTGGTGGTAGTGGTGGGTGGTGGGTGGTGGCGGCGGGTGAGTGGCAGGTGACTGGTGGTGATGGGTGGTTGGTGGTGGCAAGTGGTGGATAGTGGTGGTGGCAGGTAGTGAGTGGTGGTGACAAGTAGGTGGTGGTGGCGGGCGGTGGATGGTAGTGGTGAGTGGTGGGTGGTGGCGGGTGGATGGCAGGTGAGTGGTGGGTGGTGGTGGTGGTGGTGGTGGCAGAAGACGGTGGTGGAAAATGGTGGCGGGTGGTGGCTAGTGTTGGGTGGTAAAAAAAAAAAATTGAAAACTCAAAATGGAAACACATTTTTTGTGTTTTCATTTTTTGGCCAAATTTATAAACTGAGACCACTGATTTATAAATCAAAAATTTTACCAAACAAGTTTTTATTTGAGTTTTTAAAATTTTTGTAAATATAAACAGAAAACTGAAAACGTAAGTGTTACCAAACAGCACCTACATGTTTCTTATGTTTTCAATATGTTTCGGAATTTGAAGGCAACCACTTAATTAACTGTGATGATTCCAATTTTTTCATTTCAGCTTTAACTTTCGTTTTATTCCCACTTCTTTTTTCCTACGTTGGTGTCAAATTATATATAAAGAATATACCCTTTATTAGGTGTTATGTCTTTGTTGGAGGTTATAATAGTAAAGTGATGATATTGTTTTAAGTTGTGTGTAATGTTGGTTATCTCACCAAACAAATTAATGTTCAGTGTCTACAGTATTAAGGGAAAAATATGGTGAAGGGTCATGCTATGCATTTATTTTATATATAGGGCGAATTGCCTCTAGTTTAGATCTGAATTGGAGGATGTTATCTAGGCTTGTGAAATTTATTACGGGTTCTGTTTGATAATTCTAACGCTTATTTTGTAGGATCCTTTATTTATATATTCTATTAAAAAAAATTAAATTGATTCAATAAACGTAATTTGCTCAATTTATCTTATTTGTCACAAAACAAAATAAAAAAAGGACGGCTTATTTTTAAAAATAGACATACTGTCCATTTATTTAGAAACAAATATGATAAATTGAATAGATTACAATTATCGGTTCAACTTGATTTTTTGTATGGATAATATACCTAAAGAGCTCTACAAAATAAGCCGTTTAGATTATCGAAACGAGACCTATGCTGGGTCCCACAATTCTGGACAACAACCTCCAGATCTTATAGACTAAAGAGAAGCCCGACCTATATATGTATATATATACTAGTGGGTGGCACACGCAATGCGTGTGCAATTCAGATAAGTAAGTATAAAAACAAATAATAAATAAATTAATATCATAATATGGGCTCATTTGGGAATCTAACATATTTTGGGTCACATCACCTCTCACATTTTTTACCTACTTAAAAGACAAAAAAGTCAAAAAATCAGTTTTTAACCAACTTGTCAAAACACCCCTATGTATGTTGTTTAAATGGTAAGAGCGTTCTTAATAAAACCTAAGATCTTGGATTCAAATCTTACTAATGCCTTTGAATAATATTTTTTTATTTTAGGATAGAAAAATTTACCACGTAACAGAAGAAGAAATCACCACACTATTAAATATCAAGTCATGTACTCACATATATAATAGTATAGATAGATAGATCAACAGATGGAAATTCCATTTCATATGGCTAATTGAATTGGAAGCAATATCTATATTATAGAATTTCCCTCTATACTATTATATCATGTCTATATGAACTTGGTATGAAAATAAAATGCCATAATTTTTTGTTTTCTATAAATGCCCTTCAGTGCAACTGCCAAATTCAAATACCTATAAATGTGTAATTCTCGATTTCAGTATATATGAGTGTGCACGCCTTTTCTCTATGTTTGGGAACATGGATTGGGAGATTTTTTTTTGCTAAAATGATCAATAAAGATAAAATAAACTTATATAGTTAATAAGATAAAATATCATATTTAAATTATAATCATTTTACTTTTTCATTCACAATCTAAAAATATATATATATTTTTCAGAAAATTCTACTTTCTTATTTTCCGTATTTTTTTGTTTTTACTGAATTTTTTTAATATTTTAAGCAATTTTTTTACTTTTTAGACACACTTAACATAAATACACCTAAAAAATAAAAAAAAATTGTAAAAAAAATCTTTTAAAAATTCACTAAATACCAAAAATACAAAAAAAAATACAAAAATTCAGTACATTTTTTGTGTTTTATGTATTTATTAATTTTTTAAAATATTTTTTCACAATTTTTTTACTTTTTAAATACATCTAAGTAGGGTGCATCCAAAAAAGTAAAAAAAATGTTTAAAATTTTAAAAATATTCACTAAAAATAAAAAAAATACAAAAACCAAAAAACTCAATTTTTAAAAAACTTAATCCAAAAAACTCAAACCAAACACACTGACTATCATCCCCAACATGACTTTTTTAACCAACTTAAAATAATGAAAAAAATTAATTAAAATAGTCAAATTTCTAAACCCCAAAGTATATATATATATATATATATAATTGATATTTGTATATCCTTTTGAGGAAAACAGCTAGCAGTCTTTTCAAAATCACCAAATCGATATAATGTGAAATTTTCTTGCCCCTCCCATTATGCATGACTTTTCACTTGAATGCTAAAACAAAAAGCAATGAAAAAGAAATAGCCTTAGTTTCAATGGTAACTACTTGAAGGCACCAACATCACCTACCTAAAACAAAGTGGCTACTTAGAATAAGGAACATGATATATAAATGTTACATATTACCAGATGAATTCAATAGTTGTTTCAATTTTTATGTGAATCAACACAACAAATGATGTGTGCACATATATATAGAACTTAATAATTCAATATTTTCTCAATTGTGCTAATTATATAGAAATAAAACATAAAAAATAAAAAAAAATAAAAATAAAAATTGTGAAAGAAAGACAAAAGGTGGGTCCATCCCCTTATATTTATTTATTTTTTTCTTTTGTAAAACTTTATGTATTCTATTTATGCACTAGTAGACTACAAAGTTCTAGATATACCCGTGCTATTTATTGTGTTGATCCACGCAAGTGTTGAATTTGATTGAAGGTTACATTGTTAATTTTTGCACCATCTAATGGTGCATTAGGACAACCAATAGGGCTAGCTTATTTTGTGTGTATTTGTTTGGAGTTTCTCTCTCTTATTTTGAGAAATTATTTATATTATTTGTCTGTTATATTTTATATTTATTATGATTGTAATTGATTGGAGACATTACTATAATATCATATATCAATAATTTAAATAAAATAAAAAAAACTGTGATACAGGGCAACTCTCTCGTTTGGCGTACAGCTTGAAGGTTACATTGTTAATTTTTCACCATCCAATGGTGCATTAGGACAACCAATAGGGCTAGCTCATTGGATAGGACCTATGCACTTCACTATGAGATTAATGACTTGAATTTGCTTATTAGCATATGAATCTTATTTTGTGTGTATTTGTTTGAAGTTTCTCTCTCTCTCGTTTTGAGAAATTATTTATATTATTTATCTATTATATTTTTTATTTATTATGATTGTAATACATTGGAGACATTACTGTAATGTCATATACCAATAATTTAAATAAATAAATAAAAAATGGTGCATTAGGACACAATGAAATTTGTCATTGTTTGTTTTACCTACAATTATAGGAGAATTAATCAATCAGTAGAAGTGATAGGTAAACCATCAGTAAATAGACATTCCACCTTTTCAATGGCCCAAAAAATACACTCTTAAATTGGTCACAATGCAAACCTCTCAATAAACTCACATTCATTGATTCATTCATAGTAGTTGATTTCATTCTTTTCCATTTCTTTTCTACTTGTGATTAAAACAGGAGTTTTATTTTTGCACTAAATCAGAAGCTGCTAAGCAAATGGGAAGTGAGTACAATCCAAGCAAACCACCCCACTATGATATTAACTTGTCAAAGAGAACCAGAAAACCATTGAATCTCCATATGGAAGCTGATCAGAGCCCCGAGAAGACGAGCTCTTTCTCTCCAGAGAAAGAAAACCCTAAAAAAAGTGACGGTGTCAACGAAGAAGAAGGAGAAGGAGAAGAAAAAGAAGAAGAAGAAGAAGAAGAAGAGAAGTCCATTAAAGATCAGAATGATCATCACAAAAGCTTGAAACAGCTGATCAAAGGGAGGAGTCCACTGGGGCAGCATTTCACAGAAGAGAAGCAGCAGCAGCAGCAGCTTCAGATGGTGGTGAAGCAGCAGCATGATGAGGACTTGGATGGATCATCAATGAAGTGCAAAAGACTGGTGAGTCACTATGCAAGAGTTTTGAGCCGTTTGATCAAGGTTAAGAGAGATCCGCGATCTGGGTCCCGGAAAAAACCGGTCCTAAGATTGACCATGTAGGGTTTCAATCAAACGGATGAGTATTTTTGTCATCTTTTGATGCATATATAATGTAATGTGGCTTATATTTAGTCTCTTGCTACATGCTTCATTACATGTGTGCCCCTATATTTGGGAGCTAGAACCTCTACATTGTGTTAATATATATATATATATATATATATATGTGAATTTTTGCTGTGATGAAATATATATATAGGAATGGCATTGCGAATATGAATGCAGGGATTTTCCAGTTATTAATTTCCTTTACATTGTTGCATACAATTTTTTTTTCACAAGTTTCTAGTATTTTTTAAATGTTTTGTTGGGAGTTCTTATACACATCTGACCAATACAAATATTAACTGTCTGGTAGATAAACATATAATACATGACAGATATGGATGCAAACAAATTGAAACTTTGGTTCCACATCATTCTTTATTTTGTCATCAATCTAATCGAGTCAAGCCGGACGAGTCAAGTCAAAGTTAAATAATAGAGTGTTTGAGCTCGTTGTAAATTAGTCAAGCATAATCTTTAGCTTAAGCACAGTAAGAATCAACTCGATTACATAAAAAGAGTTTAGACCGGACTCAAAAACAAAAAATAAGCATTAGATTTTTCAGTGCATTCGAGAGAAGAATGGTTAATGCAAGTACTAGCCGACATGGTTGTGAATACTAAAATATCTATCATGTCGCTTCATTCACTCTATTATGGCAGGATGAGTTAGGCCCACCTCAAGAGAGCCCAAACCCAACGATCAAGGGGCACTTTGTAATTGTTTTATCGAGGCAAAGGAAAGAGATCGACAAGAGTCAAGCCAGAGTCAGTTATGGGAAGAGCAAACCCATTGCCAATTATGCTATCCCTCTCTCCGGAGTTTATATATGCCTATTATCCTCAATAATTATGGTCTAGAGACAATGGTAATAGTTGTTGCCTTTTCATAGAGGATTGAACATAGTGTTGATTGCCAAGGGATTTGTATTTATTGTTTTAGTCCTTAATATTTCAGTTGTTGATTTGTTCAATTTATGTTTAAATAGTTTCGAATATATGTCCACATTTTATAATGAAAGCAAGGGTATTTTTTGAATAAATTTAAATAATTTTTTGATGAAAATTTAGCCAAAAAATTGTGTTATGAACTAAACATACTGGACTTACATTTTTAGCCAAAAAATCAAAAAGTTATCATTTTAGCCAAAAAGTCAACAACTCATACCAAAAAGTCAAAGATTCTCTTTTCTCTCTACTTTTTGCACATCTTTTCGTAATTAGTCAAAAAGTTATCCCAAACGTATAAGTTTTTTTACCTACTTTTTTAGCCAAATAGCCAAAAAGTTACTAAATTAGCCTATTCCCAAATGAGGCCTAAGGCCTCGTTTAGGAACAGGTTATTTTAGTAATTTTTTGATTTTTTACGAAAAGTTGTGCAGAAAAATGAAGAGAATGATGTGACAATTTATAGTGACTTTTTGACTTTTTAGCTAAAAGTGAAAGTTATCAAACGAAGCCACTAAAGATAAAATTATTTCTACCCACTTAAATTCAAAAAAATTCAAAAAAAATGTTTTTTGAATTTTTAAAAATTATTTCTACCTACTAAAGACAAAATTATGTAAAATTGATAAGTCTTTTACACATTTATTTATTTATTTATTTTTACAAAATTAATTTTTATTATGTGTTTAGATGATAATCATGTCTGGTTATTTTTATTTTCATTAAATTAGTTTCTATTTTTCCAAAAGTCAAATGTGGCGATAACTTTAATATCATTATTAAACCAATCTATTAAATCAAAAAATCCGAAACTAAAAACATTTCATATATTAAATATATCGATTACACATTAGAAGCCTAACAACCACCCATTACATGATCATATCCAAACACATAATAATAATTAATTTGGTAAAATAAATAAATAAATGCGTAAATTTATCAATTTTATATAATTTTATCTTTGGTGGGTAAAAATAATTTTTAAAAAATCAAAAATATTTTTTTGACATTTATTTTTGTCAAATTAGTTTATGTTATATCAAATTAACGATTTTACCCTTGAAATTAAGCAATGGTTTTCAATTGTCCTTATTTGAAATAAAATTCAAAATTCAAAATTCAAAGTCAAATATATCACAATTAAAAAATCATAGACCAAAATAACATGAACCTCAAATTATAAAAACTGTTAGTGTAATTCACCCTACTTTTTAGTGGTTTTCATACTGGTTAATTGCTTTGGTAATTCACCCTTAGTATTGGGGCTCATACTTCGGGAATCAAGGGTATTTCAGGACAGGAAAAAAAAAAGGAGAAAAATTGCAAATCGGTCTAATTCAGGTCAAATTGCACAATCTGGTTTGGTTTGGACAATGCACAATTTAGTCCTAGTTCTTAAAATAAGCTAACTACATTTCATGATTCAGGTCGTGGTTTCATAATTACGGAACCGAGTTGAAATTGAAACGTTTATATATATACATGCACATAATTTGTTACTTATCATAAACACTAAAATATTTTATTAGTATCCAATTATATATAGGAGTGATTATGATATTATGATTTTTTTGAGAGTCCAAAGCAAATTAGGAGTGATTTAAAAAGTTGGTTAAAAGTCTTTTTATAAGTAAAAATTGTGAGAAGTGATGTGAACTAAAATGAATTAAAAGCTAAAAGTTAGCTTGTCAAAAGACCTCTCTAAGTATAGAGACTCGACTCTCAGAATATAGAGTATAAAATATATATTGGTAAAATAATAATAGTCTTTAATTTACTTTTATTTTTGAGTAAATTACAAATATATTTTTGAGATTTGTTTAAAATACAAATTGTCTTCTGTGGTTTGAAAAATTACAAATACCTCCCTATCAGAATTTTTTATTTAACAGAATTAATTGAAAAAATAAAATTTCTAACTATTCACCTGTACAATAATAAAATTATATGAATTATTAATTGAAATAAAATTTTAACATTATTAAAAACTGTTAATTAACTTGATGATTTATTAATAAAATGACCTATTTGTTATGAAATTAAAAATCTTAGGAGGTATAATGTAATTTTTAAAATTACAAAATATAATTTATAATTTAAATAAATTTCAAGAGATGTGTTTGTAATTTATCCTTTATTTTTATTTTTTTTTTTTTTTTTTTTTTTTTGAAGAAAGTGAATCTATATTGATTGAATCTCAAGTACATATGATTGTCATCTTATATATACAATCATATTAGCTCAACTGCTATTTATATTTAACTAAACTATAACTAATATATCTAACTCTAGTTACAACTAATTCCTAACTAATGCCGGTTGTGCAACCGTTGGCTGAGGCTTGACTGATCTTCATTCATAACTACCTAGTGGAGCTCTTCAATAATAATCAACTTTTTTAGTTTTGATTTTCAGAAAAAACTTTTTAAAAAATTTTACTTTTTTATTTTTCATATTTTTTTTTTATTTTCAATGAATTTTTTTAATATTTTAACCAATTTTTTTTAATAGTTAAACATACCTAATATAAATACACTTAAAATATATAATATTTGTGAAAAAAATATTTTAAAAATTCACTAAATACCAAAAATGGAAAAATTCAATACATTTTTCTTATTTTTGTATATTTATTAATTTTTTTAAAAAAAAAATTTCAAATATTTTACTATTTAGATACATCTAAGTAACGTGCATCTAAAAAAATAAAAATAAAAAAATTACTTAAAATTTTAAAACTATTCAAAAATAAAAATATATAAAAAATAAAAAATTCAATTTTCAAAAAATTAAAACCAAATATACTGAATAACGTTCCAAAACACAGCTCAACCACTTGTTTCTTTCACCTTCCAAACTGTTTGGGTTTAACTTGTCTTTAGCATCCAATCTTGGCCGACTATAACTACTTTGAAAGTTATCAATACCCTTGTCACCATGTTGATTGGATGGATCACAATTTCCTATCGATCCTCCCGTAGCACAATCCTCTCCTTCTTATTGTACCCACACAAATTTGTTGTATATATAAATATTAAAATTACTATTTTTTACCCATAAAACCACTTAAAATATTAAATGAGAAATCTAATTTTAAATTTTTATATTAGTAAGTAAATTAATTAATATAATTTGTTTTTCCTAATAATTATAATATGATATTTCTTGAGCAATTTCATATAATTTTTATAATTGACATAAATCAGTCATCCAAATTGACATAAATCATAAATATGGAGATAAATTCTGAACATTTCAATTGTTAATATTATTGATTTATTTACCATTTTTTTCCTAACGTAGTATATTAAATTGTAAAATTAAGGCCAAGTTTGGGAAGACTAAATAAGTGCACTTTTTGTCTTTTTAGACTAAAAAGTTGAGGTTGAAAATATGAATGTTTGGGTTAACTTTTTGACTTTTTATGGAAAAATGTGTAATAAAAAATTGTAAAAATTAGTTTGTAGGGGAAAATTAGAATTGGAAATTGTGCAGCCGTAATTGTTGACTTTTGGTGAATAGTAATGACTTTTTAACTTTTTGAGTAACTTTTTGACTTTTTGGCTTTTTTTATACTACCCAAACTAATATATTATAAATAATTTGACAAATTTCACTTTACTCTCTTCTAATTTAGGTCATGTGCAGTTTATTCCCATAACGTTTGAAAATGACCACATAACCCCTACGTGATTTGTGGACTGAAGTACACCGCTAGGCCCGTTAATGATTTAATAAAAAATGTTAAAATATCTCTGTATATAAGTAACTTAAGTGTGTGAATTACAAATATTTTCGTCATTTGTTTATAAAGCAAAGTGCACTTTAACCCCCCTCTACTATATTCCATCTACAATTTAACCCCTTAAAGTTTGAAAATGAGCATACAATCCCTTATATTTGTCACATTTCATACTTGGTGTTAAGTTGAATAAAATGTTTAACAGTACACTTCAATTCACAAACCATATGAAGATTATGTAATCATTTCCAAATATTAGAAAGATAAACCGCACACGGTCCAAACCACATGAGACAAAATGAAATTTGCCCTAAATAATTCATGCATTTAACAAGCAATCATTCATTACTTTTAAATAATTCACCAATTTAATTTTTTTTTTTTATATGTAAACCTTTATTTTTAAACTAGTAAAACTGTAATGTAATATTTAATTCACTGAAATGAAATTATTTTAAATAGAATGATCATTTCTTAATCTTTTTATTAAAAAAAAAAAAAATGAATATTCTCTCACAATGCTAAATGATGATTTCGTTTGTAATATTTTTCAGTAAATCAAGCATTAGGATAGACATTATAATGGAATAATTATTCTATTCAACTTCATTTCAATAAACCAAACATAATTTAAAAGCGAAATAATCAATGAAACATAACTTAAAACCAAAATTACTTTGAGACCCTATTTTTAAGACAAAATTCAAAAGCCCAAGGCCGCGAGCTTGCCCACCTTACCTCAAGGCCTGCCTAATTATTTCTCTTGCAAATTTGTCCTCTAATAGTAAAACTAATTCTAAACAATTTGATCAACAATTCTTAAATTGTGAACAATATTTTATAATAATGCTGTAAATAAGGGCAATATTTCTCAAATTCATAATTCCAACGGTTTGCTTCAGTCTATAAGATTTTCATTGTTTGATTTGGTTTGATTTTTAAGAATTTTTATGATTTAATTTAGTTCTAGATTTCGCATAACCATATATAATGGTTTGGTCTTGGCTTATTCCTAAACCAAACCATGCTCACTGTATTTAACCCAATTTTAGAAACCATATGACGCGTAGTGAATGGAAAAAGCTGCGAGCATTTATCTTGTCTTTTTAGGGGTAAAATTACACTAATCTCACCTAAAGTATAGAAACAAAAATTGTACATCTCACAATTTTTATATAATTACACTGACACTTTCACCAAAAAACAAAATTAACACCCTAGTTAGCCATCATGACTTCTCTAAGGACTTTGTACCAAGGAAAGGCCCTGAGTTCAACTCTCACTAAGAGGAAGTTGAATTAACAAACAAACACTTGGTGCTTTGCAAAGATTAGGAGGCCAACTCCCATAAGTTCTAATCTAACAACAAAACTAATTTTTGCCAACGAAAAACCAATAAATAAATAAAAACATAGAGTATAAATTAACGCCAACATAAAAACCTCTAGCAACCCTCTCAAGATCCAAAAGAACAATCCAGTTGGGAAGGATCAATTTTTGGACCACCCGCAAATTCTGCAAAGGTGCACTCCTTTTGTGTATAGACTTTACTATCTACTCAATTTGATCAAAAATGTAAATATATATATATATATATATATCTAGGCTAAAAAGTAGGGAGAACCATCTTAGACATCAAAATTTAACAGAAAAATACAGTGTTCTACAAAATGACCCAAGATAACCTCCAAATTCAATTCCCAACAAAAGACAGCCTAGATCTCATTCACCCGACGCACAGCTCAACACATTCAACATGAATTGTATCACATCAGTGATCCCAGCAAGATTGATCATTGATATTCTCCACAATACCTAGTTCTATGCAGTTAACACTGGCAATGCAAATTCAGAACCAAAAAAAAATCAGCAGCTATCAGAATAAATTCAGTCCAGTCAAAAAACACATGAACAAAAAACTTAGGAGCAACACACTTAAAAAGTTAAATTTGTATCTTACCTCTACACAACCCCATCATCATCACCCTCAAACCCCCTTAAACAAAGAAAATAGAACCAAAAATTGTTTTTTTAAAAATAAAAATTAAAAATAAAATAAAAACACAAAGGAATATAAGAAGTCCTGCATGAAATACTACATTACAGCATATCACCAACCCCACTGCCCCAGTCCTAGGAAATCTAACGCAGGTTAGAACATAATTTAAAGCTAAATGGGGCCCCTAGCTCTGCCCATTTTACATGCCATTGGGCCTCCCACCATTACCAATAACAAGCTTTCAGTTTAGTAATCGTGAATCCAATCATCAACTGTACCTCTGTGCCACTACCACCTTACCTCTCATCCAGCATATGCAGATGCCACTGAGATCAGCAACAAAAGCAGATGCATTATAAGAAATAATCAGGCGTTCTTCGGGTTACATCAGGTTCTCCTCTCCTCGGAGCTGGCTCAAACTGCAACAACAAAGACATTAAGAACATTAAACTACTTTTCCAATCTATTATCCAACAAACTGAAGCTAAGTATATCATGTCCTCCAGTAGGCATCTAATTATTCACCATGGCATGACTAATTTTGGAAGCGACCCCATAGTTAAGGATAAACTTTGTAAGAACTGCAGAATAATTTTGGGATAGAATGCTCTAGAAAAATAATAGATGTTGGATGGGGGAAAGCTTAATACAATGAACAATTTAGCTTATTATGTAATTTTAGTGTCACTCAGAACAACTTGGGAGTATTTACATCATTTGCAACTGATTTTAGGTTATAGAATCAGGCAATATCATAGATATACTCAATTGTCATGAGATAGGGGGAGTGATAGAGACCTGGATAAATGTGTGTCCTTTGCAGTCATCAACTTCCAAAATAGATGCCATGTTTCCACACCGATAACAATAATTGGGTGCACTAAAGATAGTGACCACCTTTTGATCCTGTTGCAGACATGACGGTCAATTAAGCAAAAACCAACTTCCCAAAAGACACCATAAATAAAGGAGACAACTCAATAGACTGAAGTATAAATAATTACATGTCCCCAGTTAAATCCCTCCATAACCAGCTGATGAGCTCTAGCAATCAGTTTTAGGTTGTTGGTATGGTTGAATTGCTCAGATATGTCCTGTGAAGAACATATTAAGGCAAATGAGATACATAATTTGATTTGAAGAGTATAGCATAGAAAAGGAAGCTGAAGAACAATATCAAAAGGTACTTGGCCAAAAGTGTATCCAGCACCACGTGGAGAGATTCCCCAACCACAGCGATCATCAGGGTCGGACCATAACAGATCACACATAGGACCTTCATGTGGAACTTCTTGAACACGATCAAAATTCCGTATATTATCAAGGGTGTCAATGGATGGGGACAATCCACCATGCAGACAAAATATTTCAGATTCAACCTACAACATTAATAACCCAACAGTCAATTTTACATGAACAGTAAAATATAATCTACCATACAAGTCTGAAACAGAAGGATCACATATCCAACAAGCTTCGGCTTATAAACAGAACCAGATCCTTAATATGGAAAGTCAAAAAAAAATATGTTTAAATAACATTCAATTTAACAAGAATACTGTATACAAAATTTGTTTGCGTGTTGGATGTACTGAACTACATGGCATCACAGAACCGTTTCATACGCTACCCATGCACAGTTCATGCTGTTCTTGGGTAGCTGTGTAAACCACATTATCCTCAAATAAATTAGAATCAATAAAAGGATTGCCGTATTATAAGGAGCCAATACCTTATTTCTGCTTATAAAATAGATAAATAAAAAAAGTAGACAATATGGGAAAACAAGAAGATATTAAACTGCAAAATAAACATAAGACAATGGTACAATAATACATCAATGAAATGGGATAATCCTACTAACCAGGGCAGTAAGTGGGAAATAATCAAAAAGATCTGTAAATATCTTCCAAACATTAGCATTACCATACCTGTAAAAAAATTGGATACATTTAGAATCGGCAAAGAAAGTCACAAAAACAAAACAAAAACAAAAAAAGAAGAGAGAAATTCTCTGCACAATCCCACATAAATTGTCAATGAAAGATTGAGATCGCAGATTGTGACACTACACTTTTAGAATGCTTGTGAAAGAAGGAATGTTTGAGCAAATTATGGTTATAAAATAGATCAGAACCTTGTCCATCGGCGTTTCTAATTGAATTTAACATTGCCTAACTATTTGAAATCAGCTAGGTAAATGATTTTTCAGCATTATGTTGGATATTCATTACACATTTTAATTTGCCCAGTCATTCCGAAATACATTGGAACGAAATAAATTGATATTCAAACACCAGGACGGTACTAAGGCCTCGTTTGGCAAGTGACTTTTTTAGCAAAAAAGTCAAAAAATCACTAAAAAAACCAAAAAGCCAACAACCCATACCAAAAAGTCAAAAATTTCCTTCTCTCTAATATTTGCACATCTTTTCGTAAAAAGTCAAAAAGTCATCCCAAACATACTAGTTTTTTTTACATCACATTTTAGCCAAAAAGCCAAAAAGTTACTAAAAAAGCCTATTCCCAAACGAGGCCTAACTATTGACAGCTACAAAACATCAGAATGTCAAGTCAAAACTCCACTTCTTGATGTGTTCTTCGTTTCTACCTTATTATAGATGTGATGTGATATTAAACTAACTGTTAACACTAGGCATATACCTTGTGTTTACTAAAAATGGAAACATTGTGCAAGATTTTTTCTATCTTATGGAATTGTAATATAAATTTACTAACCGTTAACACTAGACGTTTTTTTTTTCTTGCCTTTGTTTCGATATATATTTTATCATGCATGCACTAATATGTCGTCTTACTGTCACACACACACATACATAGATATTCAGCAAGATTAGGCAGTAAATAGAGGTACATATTAATTCAACTGCCACCTCAAATAACAAATAGATATAAGAGACTCACTTCCGTAGGCATTCATCATAAAACCCATAAACTTGAGTAATCTGCACAAGATAGCATTTATTCAGCCAATGGTATGTGCGATAAGATTTAGTTATGTATGGAACAATAATATGTCAAAATAAGAACATTCTAGGCTAAAAGGGAGAAAGTAACTTGTTGGACGAAACTGGTCCTGAAACAATAGTGAGGCCGCCACATGTTCCCTCATACACAATTCTATCCGGAAGAAAGAGTGAGTTCTGTATCAAAAAAATCCTAACAAAGATATTCTGAATATTGTCAAGCCAAATCACCAGGCTTTGTATAGATGCAGCAAACAAGAAAAATGCAATTTTGTAAAGTCAAACCTTCAATCCCTTGGAATCCAACTCTAGGACAAAAACTGTCCACCCGTTCAATGATTTGAGCAATCCAATGCAGGCATCCCTATCTCCCCCCTGGACCAAACCACAATCTATACTACCATCTATGAGTAAATTCAACCAACAATTTTGAAATCTGGTCAGAGTTCCAGGTGTATCAAACAAAAGCCAAACACCCATTCATCCAACCAGTCCTTTACCTCTGGCTATTAAACCCAAATATTAGGCTCAGGTTGCTTTGTTCCAGGTGTACCCATTTATCTAACCAATCCCTTGGTTCAAGAAATTCTTTTCACGTGGACACCTCTGCCTTCATATTTTGTGCAACTCTTGCTATGGTTAGTTTTTAGTTTTTATTGTTGCAAAACCCACATCAACCCCATTTAAACACATTAAGAATAACAGCAAATGTTTTAACCAACACCAAGCAGTGATGTTCATCGTGTCAATGTTAATAGACAACATGCAAACACATGTATACATGTGTAGCAATGAGAGAAAGAGAGAGAACTCGATGGTCAAACAACACAACTAGGTACACACAGCAGAAGGGGAATTAAAAGCCTTAAAAACAAAAGGATTACTTTGTCCACTTAGCCTCTATAATGGAGTTGATGCAAAGGTTAATGTTTGGGGTATCCAACATGAAGAATTTATTGTTTAAAATTTAAAATTTAGTTTTTTTTTTTTTTTTTTTTTTGGGGGGGGGGGGGGTGGATAAATATATTGTTTGGAATTTTGCTACAAAACTTCTTCGTCTTTCATGAATGCAATTTTTTTCCTCAATCCTTAAAGGGCTCTTTAGTAACTTTGCCCAAACAAATAGTACCTTATGGTCATGTTTGATTTGAGGAAAGGATTAAGAAGGATAAGTTATCACGAGGAGGGCATTTTTGGAATTTTGCAACAAAAGTGTTATCCAGGCAGGGGTAATTTGTCCCATCCCTCCCCTTGGGACAAAAAGAATCCTGCATATGCAGGACAAAAGGCCCCATCAGGATTTAGTTATTCCGGGTCAGAAAATCTGAACCAAACGAAAGATTATTTAATCCAATCCGCACCTTTACCCGCGAATCAAACTTGGCCTATGTATACTATACATCCCATATTTCCCAAATTCACTCAGTTTAAAAAACTCCCCAACAGCAAGATTATTGGATCCCAATCACAAATAAGACAACACAATCATCATAGCCACATAAACACCAATTCAAAAGCCCAGCGGTATGCAAAGTAACAGGCACAAAAGAGACATGGGCCAGAAGAGAAACCAATAGCTTCCATCATTGGCGACTAAACGTATAATGGAGAATCATACATGGAAGTAAAAAAACAACCACCCCAGATCAAATTAGATATGCAAGTGTACTCTCACATCATGTCTCCAGAAACTTTAGTCCCTAACAGTAAGGTTCATAATATTAAAATGTAAACAACATGATCATTGAACCCTTATTCAACTTTCACAGGAGAAAAAATGGCACTGAAGTAACAGAATACCTGTCGACTTTCATGGTTTCCTCTAAGAATAGTGATTCGTTGAGAATAACGCACTTTCAAAGCCACCAGAAGCTGAATAAAATGAGAAAATTAGGAACAGCCAAAAGTCATAACGTATCAGGCTGAACAAATAACATGGTGAAAAACATATACCAATAATAAGCTCTTTAGTCCAAGTAGAAGGAGACATCATCCACCAAGTACTTACCGTGACAGTTTCAACTGAATAATACCCACGGTCAACATAATCTCCCATGAACAAGTAATTTGTATCTGGGCACTGCGAACAAGAAATTACATATGGTAATAATACGGTAATAATCATAGGAATGACCTGAATAATAATACTAGCAAATGCATGAAGTAACTAGGATTAACAAATGCAAGGCAGCAATACGGTAAAATCTGGGAAGTTTTCATGTTCCACTAATTAGCCTACATGAGCCCTCAAGAACTGTATACTTGGGCAAAGACACATTCATAATGGTGCATACCCATAACTAGAAGGTCATGAGACAGTTTAATTGGTACAGATGACAAGCATTTTGAATATAGATTTTAAACTACCTTATGAATACCATACATTAGATTGAGTAGAATCGTCCAATAATCATGATAACTCTTATTTGATTTAATCAGGTTAGCAATGTGCTTTTAGGGATGACAACATAATACGTATTACCCATACCACAGCCAGCTCTAATCCTTATAGTCTGCTCTTTTTTCTTCCCTCATTAGTGAAGTTCAAGAATTTGGTTTCTAAAGCTCTCTCATAAGTAATACAACTATGCAATATAAATGGGCATAATACACGTGTTTTGCTATGTTGGTGTTCAAAGTGAAATAAAGAACCAAACTACTATTTGCCTTATATTTTGTAGATAAGCAATTACTTCTGTTTTTACTGTCAATGAATTAAAATTTATTGCACTGGATTTTGTACAAAGCATAAGATAAATCAACCTGCCTAAGGCCTCGTTTGGCAAGTAACAATTTTAGCTTAAAAGTTAAAAAGTTACTAAAAAAATCAAAAAGCCAATAACATATACTAAAAAGTCCAAGATTCCATTTTCTCTTTACTTTTTGCAGATCTTTTCGTAAAAAACTAAAAAAGTCATTCCAAACATACTAGTTTTTTTTACCTCATATTTTAGTTAAAAAGCCAAAAAGTTACTAAAATAACCTGTTCTCAAAATGGACTTCTCGTAGCTAAACACAAAATACAAGAATAGATATGCCATGGCCAAAAAAAATACCTTCCCTCCAATGCGAAAAAGTTCTGCAAGATCATGAAACTGACCGTGAATGTCACCACAAATAGTCACAGGACTTTTTACAGGCTGCATGGCAAGAAAAAGGAAAAAAAGAACATAAAACATTCAGATGCGACAAAATGTGAAGATTGGAGAACACAAAACGCAAAAAAAAATGTCCAAAAACAATTGGAATCCAAGATTATGTGAAGTGAACGTGAAGAAACTGCAATCAATTATTTGATGTACTCAATGAGTTAGGGCATGTTGATCTACTACACAGACCATAATTCCAATAAATGAAAAATTCTACAACTTTTTGGCAAAATCTAAAGAGCTTGCCTATATATACAGTTTGCTCATAGCATGCTATAAATGAACTAATGATACAGGCCTCCTTTGACTTGTTAGTTATGCAAATACATGGGATGCAACTATGTAATTTGAGTCTATATAATTCTTCCTTTGTAGTATGCCAAAAAAAATTCATCATTAAAAGATGAATACTCAAGCTAAAACTCTTTTTATTTCTAGATAAGTAAAACCCACTATAAGACTTGATCAGATAAAGCTTTAAGCCTGCAGCAAAGTTTACACGGGCTCATTCGGGGTCGAAAATTGAGCTTTAAATTACACCTTTCTACCTTAATTGAAACCAGATTTTCATAAATTCAAACCCCCACCCCCCAAGTGAGCACCAACCCAAGAAAATAATACCCAAAACCCCCATAACAAATGACAGGCTTTATTCAACTTCGTTCAATACAGGATCAAGCCTACAACTCAAAAGACTAATCATTTCCACATAATAAGATAACAAACATATCAAGGTCCTTGAAATCTGGGCTTTACTATCATGATGTAAAATAATCTAGTATATAGGGGAAAAAAAGATCCTTAAGAATACACAAATTTCCAACTAAAATTCTGATATAAACAAAAAAGGATGTTCAATAAGTTTCCATGTTTCATTGCTAGTCAGTCTGCGGTATAGCGGGATTGGCTAGTAATATACTCCCTCCATCCCAATTTGTTAGTCCCTTCTAGGAATTCCAAATTTTTTAGGGGGCATGTAATCAATACACTTAAATTCAAAATTTAAAGCATTTTTCCAATAATGCCCTTGTCTTTTCAATGATAGTTTTGGAAAATCAAAAAAATTTTACTTCGACTATTCAAATGGGACTAACATTTTGGGACATCTCAAAATAGAATAGTGGACCAACAAAATGGGACAGAGGGAGTAATACCCATGGAACCCAAGTAATGAAAGTTGATAAGCTGAAAATTTTAAAAGCAGCCAGCTTCTAGATATTCACATTACATAATTTATGCAAATCCAAAGATCATGATCATATCTAAATTAACTCTTAACCAATTTCCTGTTCCATAACATCTTCCAGACACATGATCCACCACATCTATCAACACCAAGCCAACAATTTTCATGCCAAGAATGCCGACCTCCGTAAGCCATGATGAAACATGAAGTGATGAAGGCACCACTAGCAAAGTTTATTGAGCCACAAACAAAGCCAGTGGGTTGCATAATTGATCAACATCAAAGCCAATTAGAAAATTCTGAAAAGCCTGAAATCCTAGCAACTTCCATTTTAAAACGAACTTTTCCAGAACATGGAACGGTCACATTGCACATCACTAATTTAATGATCTTAGATACAGTTTAATATTCTTTTATCACTTTTTTTTCCTTTGTAAGAAGAAGCATCTAAAACAATGAACTGAAACTCTGATTTGATACACATTTTTAAAGGAGCATTGGAGACAGGTTTGGTACATAAAAAATTCAACATGGCAAGTACCAAGACACCAAACTTCCAAAAGCAAATGGAAACCTTGAGAAAATATGGCACAGCAAGCTCCCATTCCCTTCCCATTGCATATAATGAAATGATCAGCAATTCAAGTAACATCGATCACAAAACACAAAAACTCAGATATGGTATTCCATATACCATCTCCATGCCGATAAGAGGACCCAAAACACAATTTATTGCCTTGTGCTGGTGCTCTCGTAGCAAAATCATGATTGCATCTTACATTGCTTGAAACTTGTAGAACTGAAGGCTTAGTACAGCCTAAACTTCCATCACCCTACTTGCATCAAGAAACACAAAACATATAGCTATGGGAACAGTGGAAATCACTTGTCTTTACACCCTTTCATCAAAAAACAAAAAACAAAAAACAAAAAAAAAGAAAAAAGAAAGGCATCTGACAAGAGTACATAAAAAACTTATATAAGAAGAACCATCATGGTTAGCTTCCACTACCTATGAGCACAACACCATGTATCACAGAAAGAAAATAATTGAAGAAACACGTAGAAGCGTAGGATTAAAAATTTAGTTCAACAAGTATACACGTCCGTGTATTTGCTTGTGCATGCATGTCCACATGAGCGCAAGTTGAGAGAGAAAGATAGACAGAGAAAGAATATTACATGAATATTACATATGACACAAAAGCAAAGCAATATTGGAGAAGATATTTCACATTCCATTCTATTACAAGGTAAATGTATAATAGATAGTAATTTCAGAAATATCAGAACAGCAAGAACAAAGATTTATACCTGAACATTACTTTCTTCCATTAGTATCTCTTTAGCCTTCTCACATAATGCCCTAACCTATATCAACCAAAGAAATAATGCCCTTAAATCAATTCTACAACATTAAGTAAGCAAATAGAAATACCTGTTAAAAGGAATAAGACATCTAACGGAGAGAATGCATAAATTTACATACATATATATAATGTATAATTATTTATATATATCGGTCTGCGTCCGAAACACCATAACATCACGTGACCCAAAAACAATGACAGCATTAGGGGTCCTCTTTGGCAACTTTTTGTCAAGGAAAAGCCAGCCATTGTAGTGCTGTCATGCTGGAGGAAAGAGTGGTATCCTATCTGGCATCTTTCAATGCCAACCATTGAGGTTCCATCACATGGCAACATCAAGTGCAAGAGGGATAACTTATCATTTGTCTAGAAAGGGTAGGGTAGTGATGATCAGAATAAATTGCCATCCTACGTCTTTTGAATTGTTATTAATACCATAACCTACTCATCTGAATATTGATCAAAACACTGCATAATCATGACTACGATGATGATTTCCTCCTTTTCGACTAAAAGAAAATCCAACAAAGAATGCAAATCATGTAACAAAACCCTTACTATGAGTAAAATGAATTGTTAAATATCTCGAAATGTTACATACACCGGTTAGTTTAGTTGTTGCTAGAAAAAAAGCATGCCTCTTCTATTGTTTGTTACATTGAGAGGCATACCCCACGAGATGACACCTCCAAAGCTTTTAAATTAAATAATCAGTCACCAGATGGAATGCCCTCTTTCAATCTTGATTTTGTTTAGATTACTTGCGATGCAACTTACCACAAAATTTATTTATTGATACGTAACTCCAAAATCTTACCAACAAAAAAAAAGAATTAAGAAATAACATAATTAGAGCTTCTTCAACAATTAAATTAGAAATTAAACCATTTAAATCCATCATCGTGCCCTAAAACACGATCTCAGCTACAAACTGCAGACCACACATCAAAATCATCCAAGATTCCCCTGATATACACATGTCTACAGATGAATATCTATCATATTTATTATGTGTGTATAAAGCATTTATATTGAGAACACAAACACCTAAACAAAATCAACACAGATCCGTCAAAAAAAGTTAAAAAACAAAAACAACCCAATTGAAGAGCCTCAAATGCAAGTACCCATACCGAACAAAAATCAATAATTCAAAAGAAATCGCAAATGAGACCAAGAACAGAGGCAAAAGATGAAAGAGAGAGAGAGAGAGGTACCTCAGGCTCGGACAAGGGTTTGCACTGCATGAGCTGTGCAATCTGCTCGTCGAGATTCCCATGGGTGTTGGAAGCGACCAGATCTACACTCATCTTTCTTGATTATATACAGGAAACGATTTCAATGAAGAAAAACAGTGATGGTTCTATCGATCAGTACCCAGAAAAATGGCGTAGAAGAAGACCTAATCACCAACCCTAGATTTTGGGTCAGTATGCTAACTGCAGAGAGAGAGAGAGAGAGCTCGCAATCGCAAGAACGCGAGCGAGTAATTTGGTGTAACCAAGGAGAGAGAGAAACCCTCGTGACGCTCCGATCTACGTTTTATCGACGGTGTTTAAAAATAAAATAAAGGGCAAATTACAAACGCCCGGTCGAGATTTGGTGAAAATATATATTTTCCCTTTAAGTTTGAGAAATTATATTTTTTCTTTTGAAATTTATATTTTTATAATAAATTATTTTTTGAGATTTTTATTTTTATATAGATTCTCTCTAATTTTTCTTAATTTATTATGAAAATTTGACCCTCAGAGATAATTTATAATTTCTTAAATCTCAAGAAAATCTGTATTTTTACCAAATCTCGAGAGGAGTTTGTAATTTACCCTTTATAAAATGTTTGCTTGGTTGGCAGTTAAAAATAGTTATTTTATTTTATAAATCAATCCAAATTTAAATCAAATTATAGAAATGCACCTGGAATTCATGTCTACGTGACTTGTCTTTTTTGTTTAGAGCTAAAACAAATTATTATAAAAATTCATTTATTTAAATTTAAGAAAATTATAAGAAAAAAAATATGGGATTTGAGGAATGTAACAAAATAAATCTTATATTTTTAATTTTATCAATTTAAATTTATGATTTATTTTTAATTTAAACTATTTATCTATTTTTATTAAATAAATTTAACGAAAAAATGATATTTTAGTTATTAAACTTAATAAAAATGGTATTTTAGACATAAACTATACGCCTACATTAATATAATGATTAAAATATTATTTTCTGTTAATTTTACTTAATGAAAATAGGTAAATAATTTAGTTTGAAAACAAATTAAAAAATTCTAATTAAGTAAAATTATAAACTATGATAAGGAGATATTTATAATTTTTTAAATCACAAAGGGTAATCTGTATTTTAAATAAATCTTAAAATGTATATTTATAATTTATCCTTTTACTTAGGAACAGAAATTAGAGATGTGTATTAGGGTTCCATTAATTATTACACCAATTAAATAGGTTTACAAATTAATTTTATCCCTTTACACCTAATATTCCAAACTTATTCTCAACCTTACCTCATGTATCTCTTTACACTTACCATCTTTTTTCTTTTTGTCTCAAGATCTAAGGCTCGATGGTGTTGGCAAATGTGGTGACGAGGCTGGGTGGCTAGAGGACGATTGATAAGATGAGGAAATGTGGCAAATGTGGTAACAAGTAGTAAAGGGAGGGTAGAGGTATTGGACCGATATGGAAGGGGTGTTGAAATTAGAAATATGTTTAATATTTTTATGTTTTGTGTCTTTAATGGTACTTTCAAAGATAAATTTATATTAAGAAAATGAAAAATAAAAGTGTAATGAAATGATTTTGTGATTCAAGCAAAGCATCCTATGACTCAACCAAATGAAATTACAACTTAACCCTTGCAGAATATTGAGAATATGTTTTGATAATATTATCGGAAAAAAATTGATATTTGACATAAATCTCTTACGTGTTAAGGATTGGAATTCATAACAATAATCAATCAACATCAAACATGTCTATCTATCATGCTCAAATATCTAGGGAAAATATCAGCCTATAGCTAACAAATTATTTTTAAATTAATGATATTCATTATAAATATTGATATATAGAATTATAAAAAATTTCATAATTTTGTAAATAACTTTTTAACACACCACTAGCAAGCATGGAAAATGTTTTAGACCACTAATCTAAGAGCTATAATAGCTCTAGTATTGGTGTGGGTCTCACATGATGAGATGTTTTGGCCTTATATCTTTTTATTATTATTATTATTATTATTTTTCAGCTTATCAAACCTATTAGTACTCTAAAAGAGCAAGGATCCTCTAGAGTGATTTTTCCCTAAAGTTTCCTAAAGTGCTACAGTGTATGGTTGAGATTTACTGGCAAGTCACATCAATTTTTCTGATATGACTTGCCAGTAAATCTCAACCGCACAATATAGCATTTTAGGAAACTTTAGAGAAATTTCACTCTAGAGGATCCTTGGTGACTCTAAAATTAGTGGTACCAATCACTGCTCAACAAGTAATTCCCCCAAATATTTAATAGGTTTGGCTTATTAGGCAATTTTTTTTTTTTTTTTTTTTGAGACCATAGAAAACATTTATATTAAAAATAACATCATACAGAAATAAGACCCCTAAGGGCCATACAAATCATACAACAATATGATAAATAAATAAATAAACAAAAAACAATAAATCCATCCAAAAAACCAACTATGAGCTAAGGAAAATACCTTATCTTCCTAAAGATGTAGTCTGGAAAGTAAGATCTGCATCAAACCAAGCAAGATCTGCTTGAAAGCCCGTCATCCTCATCAACATCGTCCCCGTTGTTGCTACCCAATTCTGTCACTACCGTCATACTTTGGATACTGCCAAAAATTAGAGTTGAGGAGGAAATATACCCACAATGGTATAAGGGAAGGTTTGAGAGAGGAGAAAACCATTGTGGGTGTTGAAAATTTAAAAATTTATATGAAAATTAGGAAAAAAAACTCTCAAACCCCTATTTCAGGTAGGGGTGTTCATGGGTCTGTTTGGTTTGGTTTGATAATAAATTTGGAACCAACCCATTTATGATCGGTTCCAAGTTTTTAGACCCAGAACCAAACCAATCATGCACTAGAACCAACCCAACCCAACCCAATATAGCTCAGGTTGGTTCAGATTGGAACCACGGTTCCACTATATGAAAAAAGAAGCAAATCAATCAATAATAAATAATTAAAATAGACAAGTCTTTAACATCTAAACATAAACACAAACAAAAAGTAAAATATTATTTAATGCAAGCTAAAACAAATTAAATCGAACTCAAGTTTAAATATAATAAATATAAATCAAATCCATTATTACAAAAATACAAATTAAATTAGCTGCAAAATTTGACTCAAGCTTCTAATATTTCATTCGTTTACCTAATAATCTTTATATATGAAAATTATTAAGTGTAATCAAGTCCATTGTAATAGAGTAATAAGGTGAAGACATGTTAATACAAAAAAAATCTTAAAATATATATAAATAGGTTTGGTTCTCAGATTAGTTCGGTTTTAGTAAAGCCTAAACTAAGAACGAACCCAGTCCTATTATTTTGATGATTTGAAAATCCAAAACCAAACTAATGCACTTAAAAAACAAACTGACCCAAAGAGGTCGTTTGGTTCAATTCTTAGGTTCATTAGGTAATTTGAACATTCCTAATTTCAGACATAAAAAGTTCAAATTTGCACTTTAAAATAGCAGATTTATACTCTAGAAGTGTAGATCTACACTTTAGAAGTGTAAAGGAAGTTGTTGAAGTATCGCCAGAGAACTGTCTGTAATCTCTTAAAGAGAGAAGCTCTACTCTCTCTCTCTCTCTGTGGAACTTATTATTTTTGTACCTATTACGTGTTAGGTAATTATGTGGCCCCAATATAATAAGATATAATAAGGGGATACAAAATTATTTTGTCTAAAATATGGGAGAAGATTTAAAAAAAAAAAAAAACCAATTACATAACCCGATACATTTGGAAAGACATTTATCATATAGAAATAAAAGATTCTATAGGATAATTTATGCATTTTAGAGCAAGGGGCACCTATCAAAAGGAAAAATTGACTATAATTTAACTTCTGAGAAATTACAATTCAGTATAAGTTTTCAAAAATAAATTGCAAATTAATGATAAGATTTATCAACTTTAATAATTAAAATGATGAAATTTCTTTAAGATTTTGCAAATTTTTTTAGTTACCATTAATTTGCAATTTCCCGTTGAACTTTCACATCATCAGGGCAAAAGAAACACAAAGAACATTATAAAAATAAGGGGAAAAATTAGGGGATTTTTTTTAAGGTCCCTGGTATTAAGATTTTATAGTATAAAGGACATCAAATATTTTTATAATGTCTAAGATTCCTCAACATCAATCCAGAAAAAATTCGGTCCACAGAATTTCTCTCCAAAGAAAATTCAATCCAGAGAAAATTCGGCCCAAAGAATTTCTCTCTAGAGAAAAATTGATCTAAAGAAATTCTCTAGATTCCAGTCTAGAGATTTTCTCTGGATTTTCAGAGAATTTTTCTAGTTTTCGCAAGAATTTCTCTGGATTTAAAAAAGTGATATAAAAGATGATATATTAAATAAATAAATAAATAAAGGGGCCAAACCTGCTGAGAGGTGGTTGTAATTCCAAAAAAAGAAGAGAATTTGAGAGAGAGCACAGAGAAAATTCACACAGTGATCACAACTAGAAAAATTTCATACAACCAGAGAAAATTCATACAACCAGAGAAAATTCACAAAGTGATCATAGGTAAGGAAAATTTATACAACCAGAGAAAATTCAGAAAATTACAAACAATGATCACAACCAGAGAAAATTCACATAGTTCCCACATTCAGAGAAAATTCACACAGTGCAGAGAAAATTTAATTTGATTTGCTCACAATATATCTATATTTGTATATATGAACATATCTCAATCTCTCCTCCATTTCTTTTCAATTCCACATTTTCTTTTCTTCTAGAAAATTTCCCTACAGAGATGTGTGGTTTGATTGATCTCAATGCTGTCAATGACGACGACAACTCTCTTCCTCATCTTCCTCCGCTGCCACATCCAGAGAAAATTAACAAAATTACATATAGAGAATTTCTCTAGGTTCAAACCAGAGAAAATTGAAATTTCTTTGAGATTGAAGACAATCAACAGAATCATAAATTGAATCATAATATATAGTGAAAAGAATTAATTGGCATATCCACTATGGGAAAGTTATATGATTATGTTATAGCATATGTAGCTAGGCTTTCATGGATTGTATGAAATGGAGCTAATGTTTTTCTTGAACTGAAGAAGGTCCAATGATGGGTTTTCAAGAACAACAATAAATAAATAAAAAAATTTTAACCAGAAACAATGATAGATTATCAAAATTGACTGTCAAGTCTGCACAAATCTAGTCCTATTTAGTAACAATTAATCTAATTTGCTTTAAATTCAAACCTCACCAGATTTGATTATTTTTAAAATTAAACTTGATTCATGCATCCTACATGGAAGTTAAAGAGTGGAAGATGAATATGCATGTTTCTATACACGTTTCAAGTTACATTTCTAGAACAATTGTAGAGTTCTCCATTCATGTATGAATTAAATATCTAGTATTGGAGATGTGTAAGCATTATAAAATCAGACACAAAGTTCTTTGAGAGAGCACATAGAAATCCAGAGAAAATTAAAATTTCTCTGGTTTTGGACTAATTTTCTTTGATTTATTCACAAATTTCTCAGTGTTTTGACTAAACCAAAGAAAATTGTGTTTTGACTCAACCAGAGAAAATTGATCAAAAAGCCAACACAAAGCATCACAACAAGAATTCACAACGTAAACAGCACAATGAGGGTGAAAAATAGAAGGGGAAGAAAAAAAACCTCTCTCTCACAGTTGTTCATCATTGTTTATTTGTATTACCAACTAATTATTTGTGTTATAGGTGCAAACAGAAAGTACCATAGATTGAAAATTCATAACAATTGAACAGTTGGGCTACACAGTAGCTTCAGTGAACTTCTTGAGAAGCTCTTTATGTCTCTTAAACTTTTTCTCAAACACTTAGGCTGGTTGTGATGCGCCAACCTCACCGGAGCTGGATTTGATCCCGAAGGAAGGCGCCTGGGTGAACATGTCGTTCACATCGTTGTTATTGATGCAAGATCCATATGTTCTCCACAGAGTTCTAGAAACTTCTTTGTAACAGCTTCAATGAGAACAGAGATGGAATCGATCGCAACAACAGTGAGAAGATCTTTAGCAGAAGTGTTGGTGATCGTCGCCATCGAGCCAAACCCCTAATTTCTCTGCCATGAATGTAACGAAGAAAGAAGAGAGACAAAGGTTTTGACGAGAGAGAGACAGAGAGAGAGAGAGAGTGAATGAGAGACTGAGCG
The DNA here is from genome assembly GCF_055761805.1 of Camellia sinensis. Classification (NCBI taxonomy): domain Eukaryota; kingdom Viridiplantae; phylum Streptophyta; class Magnoliopsida; order Ericales; family Theaceae; genus Camellia; species Camellia sinensis. The sequence goes on along the minus strand of NC_138962.1, from coordinate 171,302,735 downwards.
TGATATATGAAGGGACCTTAGACTATAAAAAAAATATATCGTGGACCTCTCCCATTACTAAAAATGGAAGAGGGACCTTAGACTAATTTTTCCAAAAAATTATGACAGCAGTTTTGTAGGTAAGTAATTTGGTTTGAGGACTTTATAAAAAAGTCAAAAAGCAAAAAAATCTTAGCTTGTTTGATTTGAATTTTTAAGATTCATTTTTTAGAAAATTAAATTTTTTATTTTTTGTATTTTTTGTATTGATTTTTTTAAATATTTTAAGCAATTTTTAAAATTTTTAAATACACTTAAAAAGTATAATATTTGTGAAAAAAATATTTAAAAAATTTACTAAATACCAAAAATACAAAAACAAATACAAAAATTTATTTTTATGTATTTATTGATTTTTTAAAATATTTTACTTTTTAGATACATCTAAGTAATGTACATCTAAAAAAATATAAAAAAAAAATTTAATTTTAAAAATATTCACCAAAAATAAAAAAAATACGAAAAATAAAAAACTCAATTTTTAAAAAATTAAATTCAGAAAATAGAAATCAAACACAGTAATTACTAGTTGTCCCATCATTTTTCTATTTTTTATAAATATTTTTGTGAAAAGTCAAAAAGTAAGGGAAAAAAAACCCCAAACACTCAAATTTGGAAATATAAAATTATCAAAAAAATCAGAAGTCACTATCAAAAAGTTAACTCTTCTTTCTACTTTTCTGTACGTATTTTTTGTAAAAAGTCAAAAAGTCAACTAAAATAACTAATTTTCAAAATTTGTGATCTTAGTTATGAGATATTATGGTGTTAGTTATGACTCATTGTCATGTTGATTATAGACATATTGTGATTATTATTTTGATTATAATAGAAAAAGTATTCAGTTATACCTCATATAGTGTTTGATTATAACTCATTATTTTGTATATGATACACACCTCAAAATGAATGTATATAACATAACCCTCAAAAATTTCATATATATAGCATTATATATAAATCGAAAAAAATTATTTTGTTTTTGCAAATTATTATACTTGTGTCACTTTATACATTTGAACTATTAATTTTAACAATTGATATCTTAAATTATCAAAACTATTTTATGTTATCCCGAATAGTTTAATAATATTACCATTGCTTGACATAAAATTTTATTTTGTCTCTCAAAGTATTAAGATGTGTTATTTTTGTTTTCTTAACTATTAATTTTAACAATTAACACCTTAAACTATTAAAATTGATTTACTTTGCCCCAAAATTGTTTACAACATTATAACTTTTGAACATAAACTAGTCATTGGTGATAATGTAAGGGACACTGCAGAAAAGGATTAGGGCATCCATAATGGGATAGTCAAAATTGTTTGTTAAAGTGTGTGTTATATGACAAAAAGTAATAAAAGTGGGGCCCAAAAATGTTTGTTAAGATGTGTTAAGAGTTTATTAATTTTAGAAAGTGAGTGGTGGTGCAATGGATGTGTTAAGGTGTGCGTTAAATATATATATATATATATATATGTGTATATAATAAATAAAATAAATAAATAATTTAGTTTAATCAAAAATTTCAAGGCCAAAATTAAATTTCAAGTAAAAAAAAAATCCTAACATGTAAAAAAAAAATAATAATAAAAAATAAATAAATTCCGTTGACCGGTCAACCGGCCGGTCAACCCGTAACACAAAAAAAACGCTTCACTGCACTAGCTAAATCACTAGCCGCAATTAACAAATAATTTAGCAACTGATGCTAACAAAACCCACTAACACACTACTTAATGCATCCATTGTGGCATCCAAATGTCACTGTAGCTATCTAAAATTTGGCCACTGACACTAACAAGACTGCTAATGCGTCCATTGTGGATGCTCTTAGCTTTTCTCTAGCCAAATCTATACTAGGCTATAAGGAAAAAGCAATACTGCTACATTTGATTAGGTGAAAATGTAAGGGAAAAAAGATTAGGAGTTCCAGTTAAGAGCTTTAATAATTTTAATTAGTATATGGGTCTTATGTGATGTGATATTTTAATCTTAATTTTTTTTCTTTTTCACATTATTAATACTTTTTTAGAATTCTCAAATTAAAGGAATGTATCATCTTCGAAAGGAAAGGGACACTGGAGAAAAAGATTAGCTTTTCTCTAGCCAAATCTATACAATAGTTATAAGGGAAAAGCAGTACTGCTACATTTGATTAGGTGAAGTTGAATTATTTCATTTCAAACTTTCAAATAATTCTGTCATTTTCCATTTTTATCTTTATTTTCTCCTTTGTTTTCTTTTTTTTTTTCTTTCAAGTTTTTACTGTCCCGTCTTACTTTTCTTTCTGCTTAATTTTTTTGTCTCAAGACTATTTGCCATTAAACCACTAAAAGACGTAGAAGGTGGAATTCATTTGCACATGCACAAAAGAATAACATGTCAAAACGACGTCGTTTTGGCAGTTTTGAGTCATTTGAGCCACAAAAATTGTGGCCCTCTACCATTGCCAAATTGGTGGGATAATGGGACTGGTTGTTACAGTTTTTAGAGGGTAATTACAACTTATTTTGATTTGAGAGTATAAGGGGGCTCGATGTGAGCAATGATTAAGAGAATAATTAGAGAGACAAAACTATGTCAATGGTTCAATAATAGTGGAAGGACTGAATGATGAGCAGTTAGGTCAGAGTAAAGCAAGTGACTCAAGAAAAAAGGAATGGCAGTGCACAAATGGACAGTATCTCCCCCAAATTTCCAGAAATCCTCCCTTGGACCTTAAGAAATAGGTCCTATTTATAGGGTTTCTTTGGCACCACAAGGATACCAAGTGGCAAAATAAAGTGAGGACATGTATCCCTAAGAATCACATGAAATATTCTACCTTAAGTCACTAGGTTAAAGGTGTCACACTTCCCTCTGCATGTATTATGTACTATCTGTTTGGCACATATGTCTCAGCAAGTGCACTGCAGCGGGAGTGTTTACTACTGTAAATTTTAATCTTTTGATTTATTTTTAATTTAAATTATTTATCTATTTTTATTAAATAAATTTAACAAAAAAATGATATATTAGTTATTAAACTTAATAAAAATGGTATTTTAGACATAAACTATACACCTACATTAATATAATGATTAAAATATCATTTTTTGTTAATTTTACTTAATGAAAATAGGTAAATAATTTAGTTTGAAAACAAATTAAAAAATTCTAATTAACTAAAATAACAAATTCTGATGAGTGGATATTTATAATTTGTCAAATCACTGATGGTAATCTATATTTTAAATAAATCTTAAGATGTGTATTTATAATTTATCTTTTTACTTAAGAAGAGAAATTAAAGATGCGTATTAGGGTTCCATTAATTATTACACCAATTAAATAGGTTTACAAATTAATTTTATCCCCTTACACCTAATATTCCAAACTTATTCTCTACCTTATCCTCACATATCTCTTTACACTTGCCATCTTTTCTTTTCTCTTTTTGTCTCAAGATCTAAGGCTCCATGGTGTTGGCAAATGTGGCGACAAGGCTAGAGTTTCTAGGGATGGAGGTCTCGATATGAGACATCTTTTTTTTTTTTATATTTTTTTAGTAAAATCGAGATAATAGCATATATATATATTATACAGCAGCAATGATACATTCCACTAAAAGTGGTGCTCTAAAGCATCACTAATGAGTTGGCATCCACTTTTAACAAAAAAAAAAAAAAAAAACAAGGCATAAAAACATTGTGACAGTGGGTGGGACCCACTGCCACATCATTAGTGGTAGTATTAATTAGTGCACCCACTCATTTTCCTATTATACAGACTACACACTTTTCAGCCTTCTGCTAAGGCTGCTTTAGCCAATACATGAGTCATCTTTACATTTTGTTTAAGGACCTTGATAATACAAACATAAAATAACATAAGTTTTGCAAAAGGTTTGTCAAGTCTGATTCCTTCCTACTACTATTTTGCAACCACTGAATTAACAATAAAAGATTTGTGAGAATAGTAACTGCTTTCACATTGTTATGCACACACTACTTTACTACTTCTAGACAAGCTCTAATTTTAGCTACCAATGGAGATGGTGCAATGATGCCAACTAAAGTGGTGGGTAAGAGAAGAGGAAAAAGCTTGCAACGATTGATAAGACGAGGAAATGTGGCAAATGTGGTAACAAGGAGTAAAGGGAGGGGAGAGGTATTAGACCGAAATGGAAGGGGTGGTGAAATTAGAAATATGATTTAATATTTTTGAAGTTTTGTGTCTTTAATGGTACTTTCAAAGATAAGATTTATATTAATAAAATGAAAAATAAAAGTGTAATAAAATGATTTTGTGATTCAAGCAAAGCATCCTATGTTTAGACTCAACCAAATGAAATTAAAACTTAACCCTTACAGAATACTGAGAATATGTTTTGATAATAAGGCAAATTACCAACAGCCCCTCAAGGTTTAACTATAATACAGATTCTCTCCTGGAGTTTGAGAAATTACATCCCGTCCCCTGAGGTTTATATTTGTATAACAAATTGTCCCCTGAGGTTTATATTTGCATAACGAATAACCTCCTTATTTGTTATTCAAGTATAAACATTAAAGGATAATTTATAATTTCTCAAACCTCAATTAGAATCCGTATTTTAGTCAAATTAGGAGGGGTGTTGATAATTTACCCATGATAATATTATCGGGGAAAAAAATTGATATTTGATATTAAGGATTGGGATCCACAACAATAATCAATCAACATCAAACATGTCTATCTATCGTGTTCAAATATCTAGGAAAATGTCAGCCTATATCTAAAAAATTATTTTTATATTAATGATATTCATTATAAATATTAATATATAAAATTATAATTTTTTTCATAATTTTGTAAATAACTTTTTAACACACCACTAACAAGTAATTCCCCCAAATAATTAATAGGTCTGGCTTATTGGGCAATTTTTTTTTTTTTTTTGAGACCATAGAAAACATTTATATTAAAAATAACATCATACAGAAATAAGACCCCCAAGGGCCATACAACAAAATGATAAAAAAATAAAAAAACAAACAACAAAAAACAATAAATCCGTCAAAAAAATCAGTTATGAGCTAAGGAAAATCACTGATCTTCTTATTAAAGATGTAGTCTGGAAAGTAAGATTAGCATCAAACCAAGCAAGATTTGCTTGAAAGCCCGCCATCCTTATCAACGTCGTCCCCGTCATTGCTGTCCAATTCCTCTACTGCCACCATACTTTGGACAACATTAGAAATTAAAGTTGATGAGGAAGTATACCCACAATGGTATGGGGGAAGTTTTGAGAGAGGAGAAAACCATTAAAGGTGTTGAAAATCAAAAAAATCTATATAAAAATCAGGAAAGAAACTCTCAAATCCCTATTTCAGATAGGGGTGTTCATAGGTCCATTTGGTTTGGTTTGACACTAAATTTGGAACCAATCCAATTATGATCGGTTCCAAGTTTTTAGACCCAAAATCAAACCAATCATGCACTAGAACCAACCCAACCCAATATAGCTCAAGTTGGTTTGGATTGGAACCACCATTCCACTATATGAAAAAAAGAAGCAAATCAATCAATAATAAATAATTAAAATAAATAAGTCTTTAACATTTAAACATAAACACAAACAAAAAATAAAATATTATTTAATGCAAGCTAATACAAATTAAATCAAACTCAAGTTTAAATATAATAAATATAAATCAAATCCATTAATACAAAAATACAAATTAAATTAACCGCGAAATTTGACTCAAGCTTCTAATATTTCATTCGTATACCTAATAATCTTTATATATGAAAATTATTAAGTGTAATCAAGTCCATTGTAATAGAGTAATAAGGTGAAGACATGTTAATACAAATAAAATCTTAAAATATATATAAATAGATTCGGTTCTCGGATTGGTCCGGTTTCAGTAAAGCCTAAACTAAGAACAAACCCAATCCTATCATTTTGATGATTTGAAAATCCAAAACCAAACTAATGCACTTAAAAAACAAACTAACCCAACCCAAAGAGGTTGTTTGGTTCAATTCTTAGGTTCACTAGGTAATTTGAACATCCCTAATTTCAGACATAAAAAGTTCAGATTTACGTTTTAAAATAGCAGATCTATACTCTAGGAATGTAGATCTACACTTTAGAAGTGTAAAGGAAGTTGTTGAAGTATCGCCGAAGAACTGTTGAAAATCTCCTAAAGAGAGAAGCTCGACTCTCTCTCTCTCTGTGGAACTTATTATTTTTGAACCTATTACTTGTTAGGTAAATATGTGTCCCTAATATAATAAGTTATGATAAGGGGATACAAAATTATTTTGTCTAAAATATGGGAGAAGATTCAAATTAAAAAAAAAAAAAAAACTAATTACATAACCCAATACATTTGGAAAGACATCACATAAAAATATAAGATTCTATAGAATAATTTATGCACTTTAGAGCAAGGGGGGCTCCCATCAAAAGGGAAAATTGACTATAATTTAACTTTGGAGAAATTACAATTCAGTATAAGTTTTTAAAAATAAATTACAGATTAATGATAAAAGTTATCGACTTTAATAATTGAAATGATAAATGTTTTTTAAGATTTTGCAATTTTTTTTTAGTCTTACCATTAATTTGCAATTTCCCCCTGAACTTTCACGTCATCAGGGCAAAGGAAACACAAAGAAGATTATAAAAATAAGGGGAAAAAATTATGACAGCGGTTTTGTAGGTAAGTAATTCGGTTTGATGGCTTTATAAAAAAGTTAAAAAGTAAAAAAATCTTAGCTTGTTTGATTTGAATTTTTAGGATTTATTTTTCAAAAAATTAAAATTTTTTATTTTTCGTATTTTTTTTTGTTTTTATTAAATTTTTTAAATATTTTAAGTAATTTTTAAAATTTTTAAATACACTTAACATAAATACACTTAAAAAGTATAATATTTGTGAAAAAAATCTTTAAAAAATTTACTAAATACCGAAAATACAAAAACAAATACGAAAATTTAGTACATTTTTGTATTCTTATATATTTATTGATTTTTTAAAATATTTTACTTTTTAGATACATCTAAGTAACGTACATCTAAAAAAGTTTAAAAAAATTAAAATTTAAAAATATTCACTAAAAACAAAAAAAAAACAAGAAAAACAAAAAATTCAATTTTTAAAAAATTAAATTCAGAAAATTAAAACCAATATTATTACTAGTTGTCCCATCATTTTTCTATTTTTTATGAATATTTTTGTGAAAAGCCAAAAAGTAAGGGAAAAAAAAAAACCAAACACTCAAGTTTGGAAACATAAAATTATCAAAAAAAAAAAATCAAAAGTCACTATCAAAAAGTTAACTCTTCTCTCCATTTTTTGGTTTTTTTTTTTTTTTTTTTTTTTTTTTTTTTTTTGTAAAAAGTCAAAAAAATCAACTAAAACAACTAATTCTTAAAATTTGTGATCTTAATTATGACCTATTATGGTGTTAGTTATGACAGATTGTCATCTTGATTATGGACATACTGTGATTATTATTTTGATTATAATAGAAAAAGTATTTAGTTATACCTTATATAGTATTTGATTATGATTCATTATTTTGTATATGGTACACATCTCAAAATGAATGTGTATAACATAACCCTCAAAAATTTCATATATATAGCATTATATATAAATCGAAAAAATTTATTTTGCTTTTGCAAATTATTATACTTGTGTCACTTTATACATTTGAACTAGGGGAAAGCACCAATAAATCTCAAATTTGAAAATGTTAATCTACTTAGTCCCAAATGTTTTTTGTTGGACTAATAGGTCCTATTTCTTTAAAAGCTTACTATAAGCCTTTTTATGTCAAACATTATTCAGCAAACATCAAACATTAGTAACATCAGAAGTATTTATCAAACATCAAACATTACCAACGACAGAATTATTCGTATAATTTCGGTGAAAACGTTATCAACGTTAGAATTATTCATCCAACATCAAACATTATAATCAAACATCAAACACAACTATTAAACATTAAGATTATTCATCAAGCATCAAACATTATTCATCAAACATTAAAACATCAAATTTATTTTTTTAAAAATTGAAACTAAACATCACAACATTATCATCAAAACAACATCAAAAATAATGATTAAACAATTTTTTTAACAACGATTAAACATCAAAATAACGATTAAAATAACCCTAATGTTTAACGGTGTTCATCCGATGTTTGTGGGTGTTCATCCGGTTATCATCAACATCAGACATTATAATCATCAAACAAACATCAGATTATATACTTTTTTTATGATGTTTCAAACACCCACAAACACATATGCTAAAACATCGAACACCAAAACAAAAAATTTAATCATCAAACATTTTTGATGATGTTAGGACCTATTGGGTGTTCTTGATTTGATGATGTTTTGATAATCTGATCATCGTGAAACACCCACAAACATCATCAAAATATCAGCATTAACATCATCAAACAAACACTAAAAATCATCCGTCAAACTAAACAATTTTTCCCGATCAAACATCACTGTTCTATAAAGAAGAACAAGTCAAGTCACAACATTGTTATCCATTTCCCCTGTCACCCACTACGAACCAAACACCAAATAAGAAAATAGCTTGAAAAAAAAATATGATTTTGGAATGAAAAATATAAACAAAAGAGACGTTTCTGTGAAGTTTCACTATGCCGTAATGCCTCACGCTTCTATCGGGAAAATGACATTCAAAAAACAGAGACTACTCTGCAACTTCAAAAACCCATGAACCCCACAAAAAAGTACGGCTTCACCAATAAACCCAACAGAGTTTCATAGCCAGCAAGAAACATTATGGACTCTGCAAACGATTCGGACAACAGGGCAACAACAATGTCGATTTCGCGAAACCCTAGGCGGCGATCCATTGTAATATACAAAACCATCACCATCATCCCGATTTGGCAAATCGCTTCACATAACCGTAGGATCGTTTGAGGATTTTGTGAATCCATATTGTTCGATTTCGTTTAGTATATATATATATATATACATAGGTTCGCTTACTTTTTACGATCCTAAAATATAAAATAATAGGGATTGATTATATATATACATAATGTTGATGGATGGATAAAACAGAGGCGATGGTGTCGATGTTCGATTGATGAATCTGATCGATCTAATGTTGTAATGAATTTGATGATGGATCTCGAGCAATAGTTTCAATTTTTTTTTTAAAACTAAATCTGATGTTTGATGAATAATGTTTGATGTTTGATGAATCATTCTAACGTTTAATGATTGTGTTTGATGTTTGATGAATAATGTTTGATGTTTTATGAATAATCCTAATGTTTAATGGTTGATGTTTGATGAATAATCCTGACGTTAATAATGTTTGATGTTTGATGAATAATTCTAACGTTGTTAATGTTTTCACCCACATTATACGAATAATCCTCGCGTTGCTAATGTTTGATGTTTGATAAATAATTTTGACGTTGCTAATGTTTGATGTTTGATGAATAATGTTTGACATAAAAAGGCCTATAGTAAGCTTTTAGAGAAATAGGACCTATTAGTCCAACAAAAAACCTTCAGGACTAAATGGTTTAACATTCTCAAATTTAGGATTTATTGGTAATTTCTCCTTTGAACTATTAATTTTGACAATTGATATCTTAAATTATCAAAACTATTTCATGTTATCCCGAGTAGTTTAATAATATTACAATTGCTTGACATAAAATTTTATTTTGTCTCTCAAAGTATTAACATGTGTTATTTTTATTTTATTAACTATTAATTTTAACAATTAATACCTTAAACTATTAAAATTGATTTTCTTTGCCCCAAAATTGTTTACAACATATAACTTTTGAACGTAAACTAGTAATAGGTGATAATGTACCTGTTTGGTAACACTTAAAAGCAGTTTAAATCAATTTTTAGCTTAAATTGAGTTATTTTGGTGTGTTTAGTAAAATTTAAAGGGATAGATTATAGCTTTGATTAAGCCATTTTTAACTTCAATTTGTAAGCAGCTCTGGGATTGCTTCTTGATTTGAGCTTATGCGCGCAGCTGAAATGGGAGGCGTAAAATGACTTAAATGCCCTTCATAATTTCCAGTTATTACAAGTGTGCCATATATATAAAACCAAGAACACTCATTCTTTCTCTCTCACACAAACAAGAGAGGCGATTTCCGGCAAACTAGGGCGATTTTCAGCGACCAAAGCTCTGTCTACTCTCTTTCTCTCTCTCTCTCTCTTCAGTGTTCTCCGATCGCTCACAGTGAGTGATCTGAACCAAGACCCTAACCCTAACCATCGCTATCTTTTCATTGTGATCTAAACTAGAGACCCTGACGGTGACGATCACGTGACAAAACCCTAGCTCTCTCTCTCTCTTCCCGATCGACAGCGTGACAAACCCTAGCTCTCTCTCATTCTTCGCGATCGACGCCGGCAGTGAGATGAGAAGGAGGAGGTGGAGAAAAAGAAAGGGCTGCCAATGTGATAAAACCTTAGCTCTCTCTCTTCGCGATTTGCGTTGTTGTTCTCTCTCTAGGCCTTATCACGATCGGCCGTGCAAGGCGATCTCAAACCTTAGCGTCGCCACGTCGCCGGAGCTAGAGTTTTCAGTGTGTTTTTTTTTGTGTGTGGAGGTTTTCAGTGTTTTTTTAATAAAATAATAATAATAACAATTAAAAATAAAAAAATGAAATAATAATAATAATAAATTTATAATGAAAAAATGAAACAATTTTATACTAATTGACACTATTAATAATTTTAGTATTAATTGATGCTAATTAAGCCATTAATGAAAAAAGAATAATGATATATGTATCAATTAATGTACTAACTAATATATCAATTGATGATGTGGCATAATTTAAAATGTTTTTGAGATTTGTAATGTGATTAATGAATGTGGTCAATAATAATGTTATAATTAGTATTGGTACACTAGTTAGTACACTAATTGGTGCATGTAGTACCACTGAAAAAATGAAATAATTTTATACTAATTGATACTATTAATAATTTGAAAAAAGATTGACGCCTCGAATGTGGCTCGAATTGGTTTTTTTTTTTTTTTTGAAACTGTGTTGGTTTGCTTGTTTTTATTTTTTATTTATTTGTTGGGTTGTGCTAGTTTGGTTGTTTTTATTTATTTATTTATTTATTTGTTGGGCTGTTGTTACTTTATTTATTTATTTTTTTTTTTTAAGGATGGTTATTGTAGGGGTGAGTTTAGAGTTTAAGATTTAGGGTTTAGAGTTTAGGTTTTTATTTCTTCCAAGTCCTCCTGATTTAAAATAAAAATATAGTAAGGACTCGTACAAAACTATATGGAATTAAAAAAATTTAATCAGCAGTCTAATTGATCAGTCAATTTTATCACGCAATCAGCCCAACCCAACTCACTCATCTTATCAAACCACATAAACTAAATTTTTGTTGTTGTTGTTTGTTTGTTTGTTTGTTTTTTTTTTTTTTTCTATTTGTTAGGCTGTGTTGGTTTGTTTTTTTATTTTATTTTATTTGTTATGCTGTGTTGGTTTAATTTTTTATTTTTTTTAGAGTTTAGGTTTTAGGGTACACATAAAAACCCTTCCAAAAAAAAAAACCTATTCGAGGCAAATTCGCGCCTCTCTTTTCGAGGCCTTTAGCACGGCTGTAATAATTTTAGTATTAATTGATGCCAATTAAGTTATTAATTGACACTAATTAATTTATAATGAAAAAATAAAATAATTTTATACTAATTGATACTGTTAATGAAATGATAATTTTTGTAATACTAATTATATTAACTTTTATTAATGAAATAAATTTTTTAAATTAAAACTGAAAAAAATGACAAAATAATCATTTTTATATCATATAAGAACAAAAAGGATAATTACACAATAAAAATTTATTTTACAACTTATTAACCAAACACTATTCTACTCTTTAAATCCATAATCTCATAACTGCACCAAACAAATTAATAACTTACATTCAAAAGTATAAACCATAATTAATAATTATCTTTCTACAATTCTATCAAACGGACCAATGCAAGGGACACTGGAGAAAAAGGTTAGCTTTTCTCTAGCCAAATCTATGCTAGAGCTATAAGGGAAAAGGAGTACTGCTACATTTGATTCGGTGAAAATGTAAGGGACACTGGGGAAAAAGATTAGCTTTTCTCTAGTCAAATCTATACTATAGCTATAAGGGAAAAGCAGTAGTGCTGCATTTGATTAGGTGAAGTAGAATCATTTCATTTCAAACCTTCAAATAATTCCGTCATTTTCCCTTTTTTATCCTTATTTTCTCTTCATCTTTTTTTTCTTCAAGTTTTTGCAGTCCCATCTTACTTTTCTTTCTGCTTAATTTTTTGTCCCAAGACTATTTGCCATTAAACCACTGAAAGACGAAGAAGGTGGAGTTCATTTGCATATGCACAAAATTGGTAACGATACAGCGGGATAGTGTGGGACTGTTTGTTATAATTTTTAAAGAGTAATTATAATTTATTTTAATTTGAGAATATATGGAAGTTTGATGTGAGCAGTGATTAAGAGAATAATTAGAGAGACAAAGCTATGTCAATGGTCCAATAATAGTGGGATGACTGGAAGATGAGCAGTTAGGTGAGGATGAAGCAAGTGACTCAAGAAGAAAGGATGACAGTGCACAAATGGGCAGTATCTCCCCCAAATTTCCAAAAATCCTCCATTGGATCTTAGGAAATGGGTCCTATTTATAGGCTTTCTTTGGCACCTGGCCAAATAAAGTGAGGACATGTGTCCCTAAGAATCACATGAAATATTTTGCCTTGAGTCACTAGGCTGAAGGTGCCTCGCGTCCCTCTGCATGTACTATGTACTATCTGTTTGGCACAAATACCTCAGCAAGTGCACTTGTAGCTGGAGTGTTTACTGCTGCAACCTGCCTCCTCGGCTTGAATCTCACTAAGTGCAATTACGACGGTAATGTTTGTCGCTGCACTTGCCTTCTCAATTCAGTTTAGTCGAGACATGCATTCTCAAGATTTCATAGCCTGCTATCAGCCATATTTTTGTGTTCACCTCAGCAAAACTTCTACTCTTAGCCACCTAACAACGAACTCCCCAGCTTCCTAGGGCGAGGGTCACAACCAATCCTGTTATTAGTCATGTTGTGCCTTAATACCAAATCCAAGGTAGCTTCCTTGATCCTGCTTGTACGACCAAGGCAAGTCTATGACCTAGGTGAATGCAAAGGGAGTCCTTTATACTCGGGCTGCCCTGCTCTCATTTTCGTAGGGTCACCGCAGTATACTGGTATCTCTAGGTCTGCTATCAGCTCCAACCGATAAGCTTTGGGGTTTGCTATCAGCGCTAGGCTAGTAATGCTTTGGGACCTGCTATCAATTCCAAGCATTAGCCTCTATTTGTGGAGGGAAGCTCTTCCCAAAGGTTGCTATCACCTTTGTGGGGTTTTCCTTCTGCAAGTTAGTTGCGATGGTCACAGTTGCTGCGGTAGCCATTTCTCGTGGCGAGCTCAAATGGCGATGCCAACCATATTAGAGATGGTAGCGCTGGCAAAGTACCTCCGCAACTTAGCCACTGCAAGTGTTGCCTTTACAACTCAGTTGTTCTAGTTTTTTCTTTCCCTCAGCAACTTCAGATGGATGCAGCACCGACAATATTTGGAATGACGGCGCTGAGACAAAGTGCCTCAGCAACTTGACTGTCGCAAGTAATCTCTTTGCAACTTGACTTAGACATTTCCTCCTCATGTAGTCTATTCGGACCATTGACGGGTCGGACCTGCTTCGGCTCACTATTGACCTACCTCCCTTGGACTTTAGCCCATACTCCTTTGGTCATTCCTGGTTTCCTAATAAGGACGACCTCCGCACTTAGGTCCGTACTTAATTTGGACTTAAGTTTCTGACCCTCTACAGGGAGTTTGTGTCATACTATTTTGTGTAATTTTTACTTATAGCTTATTAGGCAAAAATAACTTAAATAAGCTGAAAAAAAAAATTGATTGACCTTGTTTGTTGGAGCTTTTTTTAAGTAATTTGATAATCAGAAAGTAGAAACTAAAAGCACTCTTACCTCAGCTTCCAAATAATCAGCTTTTTTTTTCAGTTTATTTAAACTATTTCTGCCTGATAAACTATAAACAGAAGTTATACCAAATAGTCTGACATAGACTCCTAAATCAAAACAAGTTATAATCATTCCTAAAGCTATAACAAACAGTTCCATTATTTAAAAGTTGGGATAAGAATACTTTTAATTTCTAATTTCTAATTATCAACTTTTAAGTTAAAAAAAGGTCTCTTTTCTTTTCATAATTCTCTTTACACTATGACATTTGGTCAACTCACACCTTTTTTTTTTAAAAGAAATATAACCCTAATAATATTTGAGACTAATGAATTAATTTCAATCGTTTAAGCTGTAGCTTATTAAAATTAATAATTAAGGGATTAAATTGACATAATAATTAAGGGATTAAATTGACATAAGTATGATAGTTTGAGAAAATGTGAAATTATCTGTCAAATAATTGTAATACCATTAACCATTTGGAGCAAAATGAAATAATTCAAAAAATTTAAGTTATTAATTGTAAAAGTTAAGGTAGCGTTTACTAAAAAATTTCATAACTCATTTTAAAATTTATAATTAAACAATATTTTCAAAACTCTTTTAAAAAGCTTATCTAAAAAAACTCATAACTAAATAAGTTTTCAAAACTCTATTTTTTTTAAAAAAAATTCAAAAATATTATTTTATTATTTTGTTCTTTAAAATTATTTTTATTTTTAAAAAATATTTTATTTTTTAATATTTTTTGAAAAAAAAAAATTTTGTTATTTTTTTAAGTATTGACTAAATAATTTGTTATGATTTAGATATATATATATATAGGCGATTCAAATTCATTAAATATTTTTTAAAAAATAAATATTTTAAAAAATAATTTTTTTCTAAAATATTCAAAAAAAATTAAAATATTTTAAAAATAAAATAAAATATTAAAAAATTAAAAAATATTTAAAATTAAAAAAATAAAATTTTTAAATATTTAAAAATTTTAAAATTTTTTTAAAATGACTTTAGTCTAAATTTTTTTAAATAATTAAAAAAATATAAAAAAAATTATTTTGTTCGAAAAATAAGAATAAATGAATAGTTTTTACACAAATAAAAAATAAAAAATAATTCAAAAAAATAAATTAAATAAAAAAATTAGTTTCAAAACTTACAACCAAACAAGTTTTCAAAATATACAATTCAAAAACTAGTTACAACACTCTTTTCAAAACTAATGACCAAACAAGTTTTCTCTTTTTAAAACTCATTTCAAAAATTTATCTTTCAAAATATAATTCAAAATTCATTTCAAAAACTAAACCAAATTGAGCCTAATAATGTAAAGAAGGGGAAATTGCACATCAATGAAGGAGACAAAAGAAAATTACAAAAAAAAAAATAGAATTTTTATGATTTTAATTATTAATATTTATAAATATTTTTTGAAAAAAATTATTGAAACATCTCTCTCAAACTTTGAGTAATAAAAGAGGTCCAATATATATTTTTTATTAGTTAAGGTCTCTCTATGAAATTTCTCTATATCGGGATAAAATTTCTCTGTGTCGAATTTTCTTTGTAAAAATGTTGAGAAACTTCAATTATTATGAAAATATTATATATCATTTATTTTATAAAATCTTGAAAAAGTTCCTCTATTTTTTGTTTTCCTTTGATATGTAATTCCTTCTTTAAAGAACTAGTATTATCGTTTAAAGTGACAAAGAGATGTTTTTCATAAATCTCAAAGGAAAGAAAAGAAAGGAGCTATAACTTGCTCCAAATCAATTGAGAACTTCTAAATACATCCACTAAATAAATTTTTTACATTTATATGTAGAAGAATTTTTGGTAAAGTAAATTACATTCAACTCTCTTAGATTGAGGAGAAAAAAAATCATAAATTTGACATTATTATATTGGAATGTTTTTTACATTTATATGTAGAAGAATTTTTGGTAACGTACAAAAGTCATAAAGCACGTGATATATATATATATATATATATATATATAAAGTTAATTACATTCAACTCTCTTAGATTTAGAGAAAAAATAAAAATGAAAAAAATTCATGAATTTGACATTATTATATTGGAATGTTTCCACATTTGATCTCATGTTCATTAGTAATTCATTAGTTATAATGATAATAAAATAATATTATTATATTTTTCACATTAAAATATATATTATATTTTATTTTATTTTATTTACTTTTATGTTTTTATACTATCGGCATTAATTCTGATCATGTTATTTGTATTAAAAGAAGAATGATGTAATTATATAAAAATTATAAAACTAATTGTATTTTTTTCAAAAATCATGGATAAAGATGATCATGGGTGAGTTTGTAGTCGAAGGGGTTGGGACGGATTAATTTTACAGCTTTAAAAAAGAAAATATTAATAAAAATTATAAATAATATATTATATTATAGATAAGAATTTATAATTAATAAAAATTAAAAGATATAGTAATTATTTGTTTAGAAGCTATCAAATTGTAGAAATTATCACATTGGGAAAAAGGAGATAGTTGGCAAAAGTAATTATCTCACTGAGGCCTTGTTTGGAAATATGTTATTTTAATAATTTTTTAATTTTTTACAAAAAGATGTATAGAAAAGTAGAGAGAGTGATGTGACAATTTATAATGATTTTTTAATTTTTTGGTTAAAACTGAAGGTTGCCAAACGAGACTTAAACTAGAAGGCAAAAATATTCCTCCATCCAATTTGAATTCGTTTGAATCCTTTAAATTTGGACATGTCAATTATTCGTTTAGATTTGGAAGTATAGAGGGTCATAAATTAAAGTCAAAATTAAGTATGGACCTAAGTGCGGAGGTCGCCTTTGTTAGGTGACTAGATTAAAGGAGCATGGGCTAAAGCCGAAGGGAAGTGGGTCAACAATGGGCCGGAGCATGTCTAACTCGCCAAAGGTCTGAACAAACTCCATAAAGAAAAATGTCTAAGTTAAGTTGCGAAGGCAACATTTGCAGTGGTCAAGTTGCTGAGGCATTTTGCCTCAGCGCCACCATTCCTAGTATTACTGATGCTGCAACTTGAAGTTGTTGAGGTAAAGAGAAAATCGGAGCAACTAAGTTGCAAAAACAACACTTTCAGCGGCCAAGTTGTGGAGGTACTTTGTTTGGCCGCCATCTCTAGTATTGTCGGCGCCGCCATTTGAACTTGCCACGGGAAATAACCACCGCAACTAACTTGTGGAGGGAACACCCCGCCAAGGTAATAGCAGCCTTTAGGAGAAGCTTCCTCTCCACAAGTAGAGGCTAATGCTTGGCGTTGATAGCAGGCCCTAAGGCCTTACTAGCTTAGGGCTGATAGTAGGTCCCCAAAGTCATTTTTAGCTCGACGCTAATAGTAGGCCTCGAAGCTCACTAGCTTGACGTTGATAGCAGGCCCCAAGGCTTACTGGTTGGAGATGATAACAGCCCCAGAGATACTAGCATACCATGGCAACCCCGCGAAGATGGGGGCAGTGTAGCCCTAACGTAAAGGACTTCCTTTCCATTTACCCAGGTTATAGACCTGCCTTGGTTGCATATGCAGGACCAAGGAAGCCCCTTTAGGCTTAATACTAAGGTACAACATGATTGATAATAGGCTTGGTTGTGGCCTTTGTCCTGGGAAACTAGGGAGTTTGTGGTTTGATGGCTAAGGGTAGAGGCTTCGCTGAAGTGAACACGAACATAGCCAATAGTAGGCTATGAAGTCTTGAGAATGCATGTCTTGGCTAAACTGAACTGAGAAGGCAAGTGCAGCGGCAAACATTATCGCTGCAAGCGCACTTGTTGATGTTCAAGCTGAGGAGGCAAGTTGCAACAGCAAACACTCCCATCGCAAGTGCACTTGCCGAGGCATCTATGCCAAACAGATAGTATATAGTAGATGTAGAGGGATATGTGGCACCTTTAGCCTGGTGGCCCAATACAAAATATTCCATGCGAGTCTTAGGAATACATGTCCTTACTTTATTTGGCCACTTAATATCTTTTGGTACCAAGGAAAAACCTATAACTATGACCCATTTCCCAAGGTCGAAGAAGAGGATTTTTGGGAAACTTGGGGAGATGCTGCCCATTTTGTGCACTGCCATTCTCTTCTTCTTGAGCCACTTGCTTCATCTTCACGTAGCTGTTCATTCTTTAACTTCTCTAGAGTTTTGTTGATTCATTCTCCAGCCATCCCATAACTATTAGACCATTGACATAGTTTTGTCTCTTTATTATTCTCTTAATCACTACTCACATCGAACCGTCCTACATTTTTGGCAACTTCACTATGGAGGCTACTTTACTTTGTTAATGGTTCATACTCGCAATGGCTTTCAAACTTCACCGGAAAAAAATGACGAAAGATGCAGTTCAATAGCAACTATGGCAGCAAGGTTTTTCTAATGGTAGAGCAGCACACGCTGAAGACCATGACCACAGTGTTGTACTCGAAGCAGTCCAGCCACTTCAGGATACGTAGAGAAAAATCTTGACAACTTTATATGCTCTCACCAAAGCTATTATGGCCATGGTGTCCAGGCCAATTCTAGCATAGGTGCCTCCACTTGTAGCAGCCTCAAATCTAGTGCCTAACCCACTCCCTGAGGATCGGGCTCCAATCTAGGTGCGTCTGGTGGTACCTCAGGTGAACGGTACGGTAGTTGGTTCAACTACCCAAGGGCAGATTGACCCTTACCAATCCACTCACTTCATTACTATAGCCGATGTCCAGGCTATGCTCGAGTAAGAGCGTAGCAAGAAGTAACTGCCATCTCCCCCAGACCTAGATGTGAAACCCCCTATATCCTCAGGAGATACTGGCCATGCCATATCCTGTTAGGTATACGGTACCCAAGTTTGTGAAGTTTGAGGGGAAGCAAGGCAATGCCAGAGAACATATGGTGAGGTTCATTGAAACCCTTGGTGTTTATGGTAGTGACCACCCTCTACGCCGTCGGGAGTTTTCCAAATCATTCACTAAAGGGGCTTACAGTTGGTATGTGAACTTGGCCCCCAATTCAATCAAGAGTTGGGAGGAGATAGTGAGCAAGTTTCATAGGAAGTTCTTTTAAGTCTAAGAAAAAGTCACTACCCTCCCACTTGGGTCAGATGTCCAGAAAGAAGGCAAAGATATACTAGATTATGTCTAACAGTTCCAGGTCAAAGTGTCACGACCCAAACATGCCCCTATGGGTTTAGCACCGTAACCGGCTAGTAATCCGTGATTACCGAAGGCCTGCTTAACAGTAATGACAGTAATACAGAGTAAAGGGGCTGGCGGAAGCCAAAACAGTAAATAAAAGGTATCCAATGAGCTGTGACAGTCTAAATGCAAAAAGACTTTTATGAACAAGTCACATTCGTAACCAAAACACATTTACATATCGGATATACATACATACAAGTTAGGGATTCAATCCCTATGCCATAACTGTACAGTAGGAGTCTATAACGTCTATTACAAAACAGAGACAAAAGGGTGAATCCGAACACCCCAAAACAACCATAGCTTGAACGGACTACGAACCTCGAGGTGAGGCATAGTGGTTGGCTTGACAAAACAAGAGCTAATCTGACGCTCCTAGCTCCGATCCGGTGCCTGGACACCTACATATATATATAAACAGTGAGCTAAAGCCCAGTGAATAACAGTTGTGTAAAGAGGTTAAGAATGAATATTCTTTCAATAATTAAACAGTCATGTCAGTCACTTAGAAACCATAATAGTCATATGTGGTGCATTTCATAACAAAACAGTGCAGTAGGTCTTAACAGACCGAACAGTCAGTCGATGGCCATCATAACAGTAACAGTAGTGGTTCCAAACATGGGAACTGACAGAGATCTCTGTTACAGTAGCAGTAACAGTACAGTAACAGTAAATTGATATGGATGTCACAGATACAGTTTACAAATAGGACAAACATTCATTCATTAAACAATAACGTTTCAGTAAGCAGAACAATTGATCATTCAGAAAATAATCATAATTGAACATATCTTTACAACATTGTTGCTCACAGAGCACTGGTCTATAGACAAGCTAATGAGTGTCCTCGGATGCTAACCCTACAGTTGCAGAACGAACACACACTCGGGATTAATAATTTAGCCCCTAATTATACTTGGTGTAGTTCTATAACATTATCGTCATTAAGATGCCTTAAACTAGGCCTAGGAATGTTTAGGATGGAAAGAGGATGCAAGGATGCACTTTAAAACACTTTTCAAAATTTGCTGAAACGGGGGTCCACGCTTGAGCGTGGCTTTCTACGCTCGACGGACATGTAGACAAAGGAGCTCCGCTCGAGCGTGACTTCCTACGCTCGAGCGGACTGCAAACTTCATGAAAAGTACTAGATGCATGCAATTCACGCTCGACGGAAGCTCAACCCCCGCTCGAGTGTGAGATTCAGGTCCTCGCTCGAGCATGAACTTTCTCGCTCGAGCGGACTGTAAAACACACGAACTTCTGGGCATATGCATTTCACGCTCGAGCGTGACTTCCTACGCTCGAACGGAAGTGCATATACTCAGAGTGCACGCTCGAGCGTGAGGTCCTACGCTCGAGCGTGAGTCCAAAATCTGGAATTTTCAAATTGAACCTCAAGCATGAAATTCAACTTTTAAAGCTTCAAATTCGATCCCCTTGGGCTAATTTTCTGGAAAACTCTTGGAAACTCATAGTATAACATGTTTTTGAAGATCATTTGTAAAATCAAGCCTAAAGGTAAGCCAATTGAACACAATTCCAAAGAAACTTTCATGAATTATGTAAAAACATAACATGCAAGAACTCTTATGAACTCTAGAGCTCTAAAACTTGATCAAATGCAAGATCTAGCTCAAAACTATGGTGAATTCATGGACTACAACCAAAATATGGACATGCATATGGAAATTCATGAAGAACAACCTCAAAATTCAAGGATATGAACATGCATGCATGGATTAACTCTCAATTCAACATTTTAAACCAATTCTTGACTTAGATCACTAAATTTACATGAATCATGCAAGAAACAATTTAAACACATGAATAAGAGGATGAACTCCCTACCTTAGGTCTTGAATTCAAGTATGGAAGCTCAATTATGCAAATTCCTTTCAATTCTCCTAACTCTCCAAGCCAATTCTTGTTGAAATCAAATTCCTACCAAGTCTCTCTCTCTATCTCCCATGGTTTTGTCTAGGGGAAAGGAAGAGAAGTGGTGCATCAACATATGTAAGGTGTAAGGAGTGTTGGTCTAGAATTAGGCCACTTAGTGGCAAAAGTGGTAATAAATCCAACTAATACATCATTTTAATCTAATTTAATCATACCAAATCGTAATTCAATTAAATCTACCATAAAATCACATAAATTCTAATTAGCATAAAATACCAATCAATTTCAGATTCGGCAGCCGATAAGGCTTTCAATTTACAGTTCAAAACTTAAAACATGAACAAATCGATCAAATGACAAACATATAGAAATGCAAGTAAAGCAATATACTCTTGCAATCAATTCAGAATTTCAGTCAAATCAGTTACTTATCATTCTTAGTTACAGTTTAGCATTAATCAGAGGTGAGGGTTGTCACACAAAGCCATTGATTGCCACAAACCAGTGGATGAGGCTCATTTAGTCAGCATATGTGTGGAGGGTGTTATACGCGACTACAAACTTTTCTTGGTGAACCATAATCCACCCACATTTTCAACCTTGATTGAAGCGGTTAAAAACCTTAGTACTATCAGTTCATAGCCCGCGCCTACAATTAGTCTATCCGGCACAGGAAGTTTAAAGAGGGGGACTTAGTGTGGAAGACAGTGGATGCGATTATGCGGAGGCAACTAATCCCCAAGTTCTCACCAAGATGGGAAGACCCTTACAAAATTGTTGAGGCAAGTAGCAGTGGGTACTACAAGTTGGTAAGGGTAGATGATGGATTCAGAACTGGTCCTGTAAATGCCAAGTATGTAAAGGAATATTTTCCTTAGTTTTGATAGCAAATAGTTTCAAGTCTTTGTTAATATTTCCCAGCACTTAGTGTGAAGAAAGTTTTCCTTACTTACTGAAATTTTGTCCATGTAAAGACTTGGTCATGATGAGTTTTGTTCATTGCAAGAGTTTTGTTTATCTTTAGAAGCTATGTAAAAGCAATGTAAAGAAAGCGATGAAATGAAACTAAAAAGTACTACCAAACATCCATACTTTTCATAAAAGTCAAACTTCCAGAACATGATTACAACGTTCGAAAAGAAGTTGTGCTAAAGAAAAGAATATTGAAATTTGCTATTAAAACTAGTGATATTTGACATGAATCTCTTACGTGTTAAGGATTGGGATCCACAACAATAATCAATCAACATCAAACATGTCTATCTATCATGTTCAAATATCTAGGGAAAATATCAGTCTATATCTAAAAAATTATTTTTAAATTAATGATATTCATTATAAATATTAATATATAAAATTATAATTTTTTTCATAATTTTGTGAATAACTTTTTAACACACCACTAACAAGTAATTCTCCCAAATATTTAATAGGTCTGGCTTATTAGGCAATTTTTTTTTTTTTGGAGACCATAGAAAACATTTATATTAAAAGTAACATCATACAGAAATAAGACCACCAAGGGCCATACAACAAAATGATAAATAAATAAAAAAACAAACAACAAAAAACAATAAATCTGTAAAAAAAAAAAACTAGTTATGAGCTAAGGAAAATCACTTATCTTCTTAAAGGTGTAGTCTGAAAAGTAAGATCTGCATCAAACCAAGCAAGATCTGCTTGGAAGCTCACCATCCTCATCAACGTCGTCCCCGTCGTTGTGCCCAATTCCGCCACTGCCGCCATACTATGGACACCACCAGAAATTAGAGTTGAGGAGGAAGTATACCCACAATGGTGTGGGGTAAGGTTTGAGAGAGGATAAAACCATTGTAGATGTTGAAAATCAAAAAATCTATATGAAAATCAGGAAAGAAACTCTCAAACCCCTATTTTAGATAGGGGTGTTCATGGGTCCGTTTGGTTTGGTTTGACACTAAATTTGAAACCAATCCAATTATGATCGGTTCCAAGTTTTTAGACCCAAAAACCAAACCAATCATGCACTAGAACCAACCCAACCCAACCCAACCCAATATAGCTCAGGTTGGTCTGAATTGGAACCACGGTTCCACTATATGAAAAAAGAAGCAAATCAATCAATAATAAATAATTAAAATAAACGAGTCTTTAACATTTAAACATAATAAAAACAAAAAGTAAAATATTATTTAATGCAAGTTAATACAAATTAAATCGAACTCAAGTTTAAATATAATAAATATAAATCAAATCCGTTAATACAAAAATACAAATTAAATTAACTGCGAAATTTGACTCAAGCTTCTAATATTTCATTCGTATACCTAATAATCTTTATATATGAAAATTATTAAGTGTAATCAAGCCCATTGTAATAGAGTAATAAGGTGAAGACATGTTAATACAAATAAAATCTTAAAATATATATAAATAGGTTTGGTTCTCGGATTGGTTCGGTTTTAGTAAAGCCTAAACTAAGAACGAACCCAATCCTATTATTTTGATGATTTGAAAATCGAAAACCAAACTAATGCACTCAAAAAACAAACTAACCCAACCCAAAGAGGTCGTTTGGTTCAATTCTTAGGTTCACTGGGTAATTTGAACATCCCTAATTTCAGACATAAAAGTTCAGATTTATCCTTTAAAATAGCAAATGTATATTCTAGGAGTGTAGATCTACACTTAAGAAGTGTAAAGAAAGTTGTTGAAGTATTGCCAGAGAACTGTCGAAAATCTCCTAAAGAGAGAAGCTCTACTCTCTCTCTCTCTATGGAACTTATTTTTTTACCTATTACTTGTTAGGCAATTATGTGTCCCTAATCTAATAAGATATGATAAGGGGATACAAAATTATTTTGTCTAAAATATGGAAGAAGATTTAAAAAAAAAAAAAAACTAATTATATAACCCAATACATTTGGAAAGACATCACATAGAAATATAAGATTCTATAGAATAATTTATGCATTTTAGAGCAAGGGGGCTCCTATCAAAAGGGAAAATTGACTATAATTTAACTTCGGAGGAATTACAATTCAGTATAAGTTTTCAAAAATAAATTGCAAATTAATGATAAAATTTATCAACTTTAATAATTGAAATGATAATTTTTTTTTAAAGATTTTGCAAATTTTTTTTAGTCTCCCCATTAATTTGCAATATCCCCTTGGACTTTCACGCCATCAGGGCAAAGGTAACACAGAGAAGATTATTTTGGTTTGCGGATTTTATAAAAAAGTCAAAAAATAAAAAAATCTTAACTTGTTTGATTTGAATTTGTAGGATTTATTTTTTAGAAAATTAAATTTTTAGTTTTTCATTTTTTTTTATTTTTATTGAATTTTTTAATAGTTTAAGCAATTTTTAAAATTTTTAAATATATTTAACGTAAATACACTTAAAAAATATAATATTTATAAAAAAATCTTTAAAAATTTTATTAAATACCAAAAATATAAAAAAAATACGAAAATTTAGTACATTTTTGTATTCTTATGTATTTATTGATTTTTTTTAAATATTATTTTTACAAATATTTTACTTTTTAGATAAATCTAAGTAACGTACATCTAAAAAAGTTAAAAAAAATAAAAAATAAAAAATATTCACTAAAAACAAAAAAATACGAAAAACAAAAAACTCAATTTTGAAAAAATTGAATTCAGAAAATTGAAACCAAACACAGTAATTACTAATTGTCCCATCATTTTTCTATTTTTCTATAAATATTTTTGTGAAAAGTCAAAAAGTAAGGGAAAAAAAAAACCTCCCAAACACTCCAGTTTGGAAACATAAAATTATCAAAAAAAAATCAAAAGTCACTATCAAAAAGTTAACTCTTCTCTCTACTTTTCTGTACGTTTTTTTTTGTAAAAAGTCAAAAAATTAACTAAAATAACTAGTTCTCAAAATTTGTGATCTTGATTATGACTTATTATGGTGTTAGTTATGACTCATTGTCATGTTGATTATAGACATATTGTGATTATTATTTTGATTATAATAGAAAAAGTATTTAGTTATACCTTATATAGTGTTTGATTATGACTCATTATTTTGTATATGGGACACATCTCAAAATGGATGTGTATAGCATAACCCTCAAAAATTTCATATATATAGCATTATATATAAATCAAAAAAATTATTTTGTTTTTGCAAATTATTCTTGTGTCACTTTATACATTTGAACTATTAATTTTAACAATTGATATCTTAAATTATCAAAACTATTTCATGTTATCCCGAATAGTTTAATAATATTACAATTGCTTGACATAAAATTTTATTTTGTCTCTCAAAGTATTAACATGTGCTATTTTTATTTTCTTAACTATTAATTTTAACAATTAACACCTTAAACTATTAAAATTGATTTACTTTGCCCCAATATTGTTTACAACATTGTAACTTTTGAACATAAACTAGTCATTGGTGATAATGTAAGGGACACTGGAGAAAAGGATTAGCTTTTCTCTAGCCAAACTATACTAGGCTATAAGGGAAAAACAGTACTGCTACATTTGATTAGGTGAAAATGTAAGGGAAAAAAGATTGGGAGTTTTAGTTAAGAGCTTTAATAATTTTAATTGGTGTGTGAATTTTATGTGATATAACTTTTTTTTTTTTTTTTTAAAGTACTCTTTTAAAGTTTCCAAATTAAAAGATGTATCATCTCTGAAAGGTAAGGGACACTGGAGAAAAAAATTAGCTTTTCTCTAGCCAAATCTACACTATAGCTATAAGGGAAAAGTAGTACTGCTGCATTTGATTAGGTGAAGTTGAATTATTTGATTTCAAACCTTCAAATAATTTCGTCATTTTCCCTTTTTATCTTTATTTTCTCCTCCCTTTTTTTTCCTCAAGTTTTTGCAGTCCTGTCTTACTTTTCTATCTGCTTAATTTTTTGTCCCAAGACTATTTGCCATTAAACCACTAAAAGGTGAAGAAGGTGGAGTTCATTTGCACATGCACAAAATTGGTAACGATACAGCAGGATAGTAGAACTGTTTGTTGCAGTTTTTAGAAGATAATTATAACTTATTTTGATTTTGGAGTATAAGGAGGTTTGATGTGAGCAGTGAATAAGAGAATAATTAGAGAGACAAAACCATGTCAATGGTCCAATAATAGTGGGATGACTGGAGGATGAGCAGCTAAGTGAGAGTAAAGTAAGTGACTCAAGAAGAAAGGAATAGCAGTGCACAAATGGACAGTATCTCCTCCAAATTTTTAGAAATCCTCTCTTAGACATTAGGAAATGGGTCCTATTTATAGGGTTTCTTTGGCACCAAAAGGACACCAAATGGCCAAATAAAGTGAGGACATGTGTCTCTAAGAATCACATAAAATATTTTGCCTTGAGCCACTAGGCTAAAGGTGTCACACATCCCTCTGTCTGCATGTACTATGTACTATCTGTTTGGCACAAATGCCTCAACAAGTGCACTTGTAGCAGGAGTGTTTACCGCTACAACTTGTCGCATCGGCTTGAACCTCAACAAGTGCACTTGCGGTGGTAATGTTTGCCGCTGCACTTGCTTTCTCAGTTCAGTTTAGCCAAGACATGCATTCTCAAGACTTCATAGCCTACTATCAGCCATATTTTCGTGTTCACCTCAGTGAAACCTCCACTCTTAATTAGCTACTTAACCACGAACTCCCTAGCTTCCCAGGGCGAAGGTCATAACCAAGCCTGCTATCAGCCATACTATGCCTTAATAGCAAGCTCAATGGGGCTTCCTTGAGCCTGAATGTGCGACTAAGGCAGGCCTATGACCTGGGTGGATGGAAAGGGAGTCCTTCGTACTGGGGCTGCCTTACTCTCATCTTTGCAGGGTCACCGCAGTATACTAATATCTCTGGGCCTGCTATCAGCTTCAACTAGTAAGCTTTGGGGTCTGTTATCAGCGCTAGGCTAGTAATGCTTTGGGACCTGCTATTAGTGCCAAGCATTAGACTATGGAGGGAAGCTCTTCCCAAAGGTTGCTATCACCTTGGTGGGGTTTTCCCTCCGCAAGTTAGTTGCGATGGTCGCAGTTGCTGTGGCGGCTATAATTATTGCGGTAGCCATTTCCCATGGCGACGCTGACCATACTAGAGATGACGACGCTGACAAAGTACTTCCGCAACTTGGTCGCTGCAAGTGTTCCCTCAACAACTCAGTTGTTCTGGTTTTCTCTTTCCCTCAGCAACTTCAGATGGCGGCGACACCGGCAATACTTGAAATGACGGCGTTGAGACAAAGTGTCCTAGCAACTTGACCATTACAAGTAATCCCTCTACAACTTGACTTAGACATTTCCTCTTCATAGAGTCTGTTCGAATCCTTGTTGGGTCGGACCTGCTTCGGCCCACTGTTGACCTACTTCTCTTGGACTTTAGCCTTTGCTCCTTTGGTCATTCCTGGTCTCCTAATAAGGACGACCTCTGCACTTAGGTCCATACTTAATTTAGACTTAAGTTTCTGAGCCACTACAGGAAGTTTGTGTCAAACTATTTTATACAATTTTTACTTATAACTTATTAGGCAGAAATAGTTTAATTAAGTTGAAAAAAACTGATTGACCTTGTTTGTTGGAGCTTTTTTTTAAGTTAAAAACTAATAATTAGAAAATAGAAACTAAAAATACTCCTACCTCAGCTTCTAAATAATCAGTTTTTTTCAATTTATTTAAACTATTTCTACTTAATAAACTATAAGCAGAAGTTATACCAAACAATCTGGCATAGATTCCTAAATCAAAATAAGTTATAATCATCCTCCAAAACAAACAATCTCATTATTTGAAAGTTGGGATAAGAATACTTTTAGTTTCTACTTTCTAATTACAAACATTTAATTTAAAAAAAGCTGCCACTTTTCTCTTCATTATTCTCTTTACACTATGACATTTGGTCAACTCATGCCCATTTTTTTTTATAAAAAAAAAAAACCCAATTAATATTTGAGACTAATGAATTAATTTCAATAGTTTAAGGTGTAGCTTATTAAAATTAATAGTTAAGGGATTAAATTGGATTAAATTGACATAAGTATGATAGTTTGAGAAAATGTGAAATTATCTGTCAAATAATTGTAATACCATTAACCATTTGGAGCAAAATGAAATAATTCAAAAAGTTTAAGTTATTAATTGTAAAAGTTAAGGTAGCATTTGTTAAAAAATTTCCAAACTCTTTTTAAAATTTATAACTAAACAAAATTTTCAAAACGCTTTTAAAAAACTTATCTAAAAAAATTCATAACCAAATAAGTTTTCAAAACTCTATTTTTTTAAAAAAAATAAAATTCAAAAATTTTATTTTATTAGTTTGTTGTTTAAAATTATTTTTATTTAAAAAAATATTTTGTTTTTTAATATTTTTTGAAAAAAGTATTTTTTTATTTTTTTAAGTATTGACCAAATAATTTGTTATGATTTAGATATATATATATATATATATATATATAGGTGATCCAAATTTATTAAATTTTTTTAAAAAAATAATTTTTTTCTAAAATATTCAAAAAATTAAATTAAAATATTAAAAAATATATAAAATTAAAAAAATAAAATTTTTAAATATTTAAAAAAAATTAAAAAATTTTAAAAATAACTTTAGTCGAAATTTTTTTAAATAATTAAAAAAATAAAATAAATTATTTTGTTCGAAAATAAGAATAAATGAATATTTTTACAAAAATAAAAAATAAAAAATATTTCAAAAAAATAAATTAAATAAAAAATTAGTTTCAAAACTTATAAGCAAACAAGTTTTCAAAATATACAACTCAAAAACTAGTTTCAAAACTCTTTTCAAAACTAATGACCAAACAAATTTTCTCTTTTCAAAACTCATTTCAAAAATTTATCTTTCAAAATATAACTCAAAATTCATTTCAAAAACTAAACCAAACTGAGCCTAATAATTTAAAGAAGGGGAAATTGCACATCAATGAAGGAGACAAAAGAAAATTACAAAAAAATAGAATTTTTATGATTAATATTTATAAATATATATTTTTAAAAAATTATTGAAACATCCCTCTCCAACTTTAAGTAGTAGAAGAGGTCCAATATATTTTTTTTATTAGCTAAGGTCTCTTGATGAAATTTCTCTATATCGGGATGAAATTTTTTTGTGTCTAATTTTTTTTAATAAAAATGTTGAGAAATTCCAATTACCATGAAAATATTATATATATCATTTATTTTATAAAATCTTAAAAAAATTCCTCTATTTTTTGTTTTCCTTTGATATGTAATTCCTTCTTTAAAGAACTGGTATAAGTGACAGAGTGATGTTTTTCATAAATCTCAAATGAAAGAAAAGAAAGGAGCCATAACTTGTTCCAAATCAATTGAGAACTTCTAAATACATCCACTAAATAAATTTTTTACATTTATTTGTAGAAGAATTTTTGGTAGAGTACAAAAGTCATAAAGCACGTGATATATATATACATATATAAATAAAGTAAATTACATTCACTTCTCTTAGATTTAGAAGAAAAAAAAAAAATCATAAATTTGACATTATTATATTGGAATGTTTTTTACATTTATATGTAGAAGAATTTTTGGTAACGTACAAAAGTCATGAAGCACGTGATATATATATATATATATATATATATATATAAAAAGTAAATTACATTCAACTCTCTTAGATTTAAAAAAAAAAAAGAAAAACCATCAATTTGACATTATTATATTGGAATGTTTTAACATTTGATCTCATTTTCATTAGTAATTCATTAGTTATAATGATAGAAAAATAATGTTATTATATTTTTCACATTAAAATATATATTATATTTTATCTTATTTACTTTTATATTTTTATACCATTTGCATTAATTCTAATCATGTTATTCGTATTAAAAGAAAGCTGATGTAATTATATAAAAATTATAAGACTTGTTGTATTTTTTTCAAAAATTATAGATAAAGTTAATCATGGGTGAGTTTGTAGTTGAAGGGGTTGGGACAGATTAATTTTATAGCTTTAAAAAAAAAATATTAATAAAAATTATAAATAATATAATATATTATAGATAATAATTTATAATTAATAAAAATTAAAAGATGTAGTAATTGTTTGTTTAAAAGCTATCACATCGTAGAAATTATCACATTGGGAAAAATGAGCGACAATTGGCAAAACTAATTATCTCACTGAGGCTTTGTTTAGGAATATGTTATTTTAGTATTTTTTTAACTTTTTATGAAAATATGTGTAAAAAAAATAGAGAGAGGGATGTAACAATTTATAGTGACTTTTTAATTTTTTGAGGAAAACTGAAGGTTGCCAAACGAGACCTAAACTAGAAGGCAAAAATATTCCTCTATCCAGTTTGAATTTGTTTGAATCCTTTAAATTTGGACATGTCAATTATTCGTTTAGATTTGGATGTGTAAAGGGTCAAAAATTAAAGTTAAAATTAAGTATGGACCTAAGTGCGGAGGTCGCTTCTGTTAGGCGACTAGATTAAAGAATCATGGGCCAAAGCCCAAGGAAAGTAGGCCAATAGTGGGCCGGAGCAGGTTTAACCCGCCAAAGGTCTCAACAAACTTCATGAAGAAAAATGTCTAAGTCAAGTTGCAAAGGCAACACTTGCAGTGATCAAGTTGCTGAGGTATTTTGCCTCAGTGCCGCCATTCCTAGTATTGTTGATGCCGCCACTTGAAGTTGTTGAGGTAAAGAGAAAACCAGAGCAACTAAGCTACAAAGACAACACTTGAAATGGCCAAGTTGTGGAGGTACTTTGTCGGCGCTGCCATCTCTAGTATTGTCTGCGTCGCCATTTAAACTTGCCACGGGAAATAGCCACAGCAACAACTATAGCCACCGCGACTAACTTGTGAAGGGAACACCCGACCAAGGTGATAGCAGCGTTTGGGAAAAGCTTCACCTCCACAAGTAAAGGCTTATGCTTGGTGTTGATAGCAGGCCCCAAGACATTACTAGCCTAGGGCTGATAACAGGCCCCCAAAGTCATTTTTACTACCCCAAAGCTCACTAGCTTGGCGCTGATAACAAGCCCAAAGGCTTACTGGTTGGAGATTATAGCAGGCCCAAAGATACCAATATACTGCGGCAACCTCGCGAAGATGGAAGTAGGGTAGCTCGAGCGCAAAGGACTCCTTTTCTATTTACCCAAGTCATGGACCTGCCTTGGTTGCACATGCAAGACCAAGGAAGCCCTCTTAGGCTTGGCACTAAGGCACAGCATGGTTGATAGTAGGTTTGGTTGTGGCTTTTGGCCTGGGAAGCTGGGGAGTTTGTGGTTAGGTGGCTAAGAGTGGTAGGGCTGAGCAAGGAATCCGTGAAATCCATAATCCGATCCAGTCCAGTCCAATCCGATAGGTTTGGATTGGTTTTTTGAATCCGTGGTTCGGTTCCGGATTGAAGAATTAAAAATCCGCAGTCCACGGATTGGTTCCGGATTAAACCCCACGGTTCCAGATTGGAACCGATCCGGACCGTATACAAATAGTCTATATTTTTATTATACATCCTCTCCCATAGTATCTTCTCTTATTTCATATAAAACTAAAACTCAAACCTAAACCTGCATAATATCTTCTTTTATTATTTTTGTTTGTTAGTTTTTAATTTTAATTTGTAATGGTCTAAATACTTATGGTAAAACCAATTTTCTTATGGTTGTTTAAATTCTAGGACAGTATGTCGCTATTATAGAAAGACATGTTACTATTGTGGAACTAATATAGCGCTATGTTTATGTTTTTATGAAATTAAAGTGTTATATATATATATATATATTTTGTTATTTAATTATGTGAATCCGTGGTCCTAAACCGATCCAATCCGTATTTAAATGGATTGGTTCGGATTGATTCCATGATTTAAACGGATTGGATTGGTTCCAATTTTTAGGAACCCTAAATAACGGATTGGTCCTGGTTTTACCCCAATCCGGTCCAATCTAGACCATGCTCACCCCTAAAGAGTGGAGGCTTCACTGAGGTGAACATGAACATAGCCGATAGTAGGCTATGAAATCTTGAGAATGCATGTCTTGGCTAAACTGAACTGAAAAGGCAAGTGCAACGGCAAACATTACCGCTGCAAGTGCACTTGTTGATGTTCAAGCTGAGGAGGCAAGTTGCAGTGGCAAACACTCCCACCGCAAGTGCACTTGCTGAGGCATTTGTGCCAAACAGATAGTACACAGTACATGTAGAGGGATACGTGGCACCTTCAGCCTGGTGACCCAAGATAGAATATTCCATGTGATTCTTATAGATACATGTCCTTACTTTATTTGACCACTTAATATCTTTTGGTACTAAGAAAAAACCTATAAATATGGCCCATTTCCCAAGGTCGAAGAAGAGGATTTTTGGGAAACTTGGGGAGATGCAGCCTATTTTGTGCACTGCCATTCTCTTCTTCTTGAGCCACTTGCTCCATCTTCACCTAGCTGCTCATTCTCTGACTTCCCTAGAGTTTTGTTAACTTATTCTTCAACTATCTCACCACTATTGGACCATTGACATAGTTTTGTCTCTCTAATTATTTCCTTAATCACTACTCACATCGAACTGCCTTACATTTCTGGCGACTCCACTAGGGAGGCTACTTTACTTTGTTGATGGTTCATACTCGCAATGGCTTTCAAACTTCACTAGAAAAAATAGCGAAAGATAAAGTTCAACAGCAACCACGGCAGTAAGGTTCTTCCAATAGCAAAGTAACACATGCTAAAGACCATGACCACAGTGTTGTAGTCGAAGCAGTCCAATCACTTCAAGATACGCAGAGGGAAATCTCGACAGCTTTACAAACTCTCACCGAAGCTATTATGGTCATGGTGTCCAGGCCAGTTCCAGCATAGGTGCCTCCACCTATAGTAGTCCCAAATCCAGTGCCTAACTCACTCTCTAAGGATTGGGCTCCGATCCAGGTACCTCCGGCGGTACCTCAAGTAAACAGTATGGCTGTTGGTTCAACTACCCAAGGGCAAATTGACCCTTACCAATCCACTCACTTCGTTACTATAGCCGCTGTCTAGGCTATGCTCGAGCAAGAGTGTAGCAAGAAGCAATTGCCATCTCTTCCAGACCAAAATGTGAAGCCCCCTATATCTTCATGAGATACTGGTCATGCCATATCCAGTTGGGTATACAGTATCCAAGTTTGTGAAGTTTGACGGGAAGCAAGACAACGCTAGAGAACATGTGGTGAAGTTCATTGAAACTCTTGGTATCTATGGTAGTGACCACCCTCTACGCCTTCAGGAGTTTTCCAAATCACTCACTAAAAAAGCTTACAGCTGGTATGTGAACTTGGCCCCTAACTCAATCAAGAGTTGAAATGAGATGGTGGACAAGTTTCATACGAAGTTCTTCCAAGTCCAAGAAAAAGTCACTACCCTCACACTTGGGTGAGATGTCCAGAAAGAAAGTGAAGATATACTGGATTATGTCAAACGGTTCCAGGACAAAGTCATTGACTGCCATGAACCAGTGGATGAGGCTCATTTAGTCAGTACATGTGTGAAGGGTGTCATACGTGACTACAAACTTTTCTTGGTGAACCATACTCCACCCACTTTTTCAACCTTGATTGAAGCGGCTAGAAACCTTAGTACCATCAGTCCATAGCCCGCGCCTACAATAAGTCTGTCCAGCATAGGGAGTTTAAAGAGGGGGACTTAGTGTGGAAGCCAATGGATGCGATTATGCGGAGGCAACTACTCCCCAAGTTCTCACCAAGATGGGAAGACCCTTACAAAGTTGTTGAGGCAAGTAGCAGTGGGTACTACAAGTTGGTAAGTGTAGATGACGGATTTAGAATTGGTCCTTGTAGACACCCCATTATTGACCGTCCTCAAGACTTGGACGCCACCATTGGAACACTTGGTGATTACCCTTGTTTGTGTTCGTCTTGAGTTCCCGGCGGTTTCGGTTGCGCGCCTTGCCTCAGGATCTCTCGACTCGACCGTGTTGTGTCTGGTTTTGCACCAAACACTTGTGTTTTGCCTTAGAGGGGCAGGGAATGCCTTGTGAGGCATCTCCACACATCACCGGCCATGGCTTGAGGCCACCGGCCAGTGATTTTATGCCATCGGCAATGTATATTGCCGGTCGGCACTCTTTGTTGCCGGTCGGCCATTTATTTTGCCAAAATGACAATTTTGAATGGCCGATCACTGTTCATCTACTTTTAGTAGATATTTTATGCCAGCTGTGATAGCTGGCACCCACTCTGTTCCCCTCCATACACGTGTATGGAGGGATTTCCCTCTTGGATGGCTTGTTTTGGAAGCCTTATAAGAGGGAGTTGCCTATAAGAAGAGGCTTCCTCCCTTGGCATTAGGGTTACAAAAATTTCAGAGGGAGTTCTGGATTAGGGTTAGGGTTGATACATATTTCCTATCTCTATATCTCTCTTGTGTGTGTCTAGTGTGTGTTTGTCCATACTATTGCACACAAACACATGGTGTTACACCTTCTCTTGGTTGTTGAGGGACCAGAGGGTTGTTCTTGGTGTTCTTGACTGTATTTGAGCTCAAGGAGGCAACAAGATCATCATTTGTGAAGGAGGACTTCAAGGGTAAGAAACTAGTCCCTTTTTACCCCATTTTTGCACACTACTTTTACCTATCTTGCAACTATTTTTTGGCTTTGCATATAATACATAAAACTTCTGTTTTTAAGGCCTCTAAATAGTTTGTTAAGAGTGTTTTAAGCTTTGGAATTGTTTGACCCCTCTTAAGCCTTGTTTGGCCCTTGTTTTGTGCTATTTTGTGTGAGCTCTGGGACTTTGGTGTTTGGGCCTCCTCACCACTGAAATCTTGAGGGATTTCAGTGGTAAGGATGGTGCCTTGAGGTCCCAAGAAGGAGAGGGCCACCCTCTCTCCTTATTGTCCTTGAAAAGGACCATTTTTGCCTCTTGAGGGAGCACCTAGCTTAGGCTCTTGTTGACCATGCCTTAGCTATTATTTATGCTTATTTTGGCATGAAATAGCATTGCTTTAAGTTGGTTTTGGTACACCATGCTTGCTTAGCATACATGCCTTGTAATGCCATTTTGTTGCCTTAACATGCCTTAGGTTGTAAACCATTGTTCTAGCATGTTTTAGGCTTGGCTTTGTGAAGCTTTCATGTTTATTTTGCCATGATTAAGGTCTGTCCTTAGTTGTTTGGGTCGACTTTGGCATGCATTGTATAGCCCCTTTGCATTTTGGCTTGTTGGCCGTAAGGGTGTGAGTGTATAGCATGCATTACTTGCTTTGATTTAGTGGGTTGGGACCATTTTCCATGTCATTTCAGTCCACTTAGTATACTTGTATGCTTGCATTTCATGGTCCCTTTGATGTGTCAAAGGCTTGTGTTGCATGCTCCATGTTTTGGTCATTGTGCATGCTTTTGAATTCAAGTCATTTAGATGCCATCTAAGTAATCTTTTGGGCTTTGTTTTATGTGCTAAAACTCTGTTTTGGGTCATTGAATTCATGCCATGTTTGGTCTTGTTAAGTGTGGTTCAATACCCCTTTAGCTTGCTTTGACTTTGCTTGCATACCTTGATTGTATTGTTTGGGTTGGTTTGGCACCATGTTCTTGCATGATTTTCAAAGCTTAATTTACATGCTAATTGTCCATGTTATGCCTCTTTCAAGTGTGCTTGAGAGTTGCCCTTGTGTGCTTAAGTATTAGCCCTTTAACATGTGCATGTGTGTGCGTGTGTTGGCCTCCATGTTTGAGCACTTTGGCCACTGATTTAGGCTTGTTTGAGAATTGCCTAATCATGTTTAAGTCCATCTCTTTGCTTGTTTGCATGCTCACCTCACATGGTTGCTTGCATACTTGCATGTACACATTGCATTGCCATGTTGCATCCTTAGCTTGCATGCCTAGGTTGCATTGCATTGTGCATGCATTGCCTCACCTCTTGAAGTGAGTCATGATAGAGGTAGAAGCCCCTTGGTTTGACTATGTGCATTGCATTACATTTGAAATGAAAAATGCACAACTTGGTCTCTTGGGCTATCACGCATTGAAATGCGCGCTTGATGGTCCGAGAACCAAGGACCATGTCCCTTTGAGTCATAAACATGATAAGGGATATGGTCAGTGCATACATTGCTTGAAATGCATTGCCATGCTGTGCCTTGCCCTCTGCTACTGTCAATTGCAGGTTCTGCAGACATTCTTGGCCGACCGGCGGTGTTCAGTGCCGACCGACCATAAATCCGTGGCCGATAGCTTCATCAACAGCCGATGATCACATCTTACTGCTGGTGGCCATTCTCCTCAGCCGGTGATGTCTCCCAATGTCCAGGGAAGCAATTCTGAGACTTTGGCAGTTTTCAGAGGGGCAGAGCAGGGAAAACAGAGGCAGCCTACGCATAGCAGTGGACTTCCGAGCAAGACCCGAGCACGCGTGCATTGAGCCCTCTTCCCGAGGCCCTTTTTCTTGCTTTCTTAAATTAATTACTTCGTTTAATTAATTTAGTTGGTCTGTAATAATTAATTAGCTAGGATAGTTAATTCATTATTCGAATTGTATTATTCTTTTGGTCCATCCGAGCGAGGGCGAATTTGTAATAAGTGTGGGTGAGTGTGTGCATGTCTTCCAACCCCCACTTCTTTCTCCCTTTTACTTACCTGCTTTGATGGTTAGTAATAGGTCATGTTTAATTTAGCATACCTTATGCTATGCATGCGTGCATCATTCATCAGTATTGCATGCACCGGGCTCGACGCATCATGCTAACTGCATTAGTATTTCAAATCTAACTTGAATACATGCTACTTGTGCATTTTCACATATCATTCATAGACTAGCCGAGCCTACTCTAGTGACATTCCGTATGCGTTGCATTAGACATTTAAACATGGACTTGGATCATG
This sequence comes from Camellia sinensis, assembly GCF_055761805.1. Taxonomy (NCBI): domain Eukaryota; kingdom Viridiplantae; phylum Streptophyta; class Magnoliopsida; order Ericales; family Theaceae; genus Camellia; species Camellia sinensis. The sequence continues at coordinate 171,265,659 of NC_138962.1, read as the reverse complement.
CATTGATTGCTAACGAGTTCTTTGTTTTGGCATCGAGTACGATGTAAGTATTTATGCTTTAGCATCCTTGCATGCGTGTGACTGTTGCCATGATAGCATGATTACCATGAGGCTAGCTGCTTATGTGATATAACTGCTTGAATGCCTGTGAGTGAAGGTTGGATTGTCTGAGTTGGAATAGCTCATTGAAATCCGTGTTTTAGCCTACTTGCGAGTAGCAAATTCCAAAACATTTTTCCAAAACAAACGGATATGCAATGCTTATTCCCAAATTAGGCAATCTAGTCTATACTTTTGTGCTGTGCGCATAACATAGTAATTTTAGGCTAATAATCGGGATAAGAACACATAACGTTTTCAAAATTGGATATCATGGTTAGTAGAGGCCGATCTTCGGATTGGGCGAGAGGGGGTGCTCATAGCTGACCTTCCCCAATCGTACCCAAGCTCCCAAGCCGAGGCAACTTTGGTGATGACGGACACGTGGCCTTTGGCACCGAGTCAGGGTTTCCTAAATTCTCCCATGAAAAATATTTAGGTGGCGACTCTGTGTTTGGCAAAGCAGTCCATGTTTGGCACTTCTTTTCTAAAAATCTGTTTTCTCAAAACGATTTGCCGGATTTGGACTCTTTGGTTCAGATTAAGAACCGTGACAAAAAATCGAGTCCGAACTGTAGCACGAGGGCCTCACGCGGGCGCGTCTACAGTCCTATAAATGCCAAGTATGTAAAAGAATATTTTCTTTGGTTTTGATAGCAAACAGTTTCAAGTTTTTGTTAATATTTCCCAACACTTAGTGTGAAGAAAGTTTTCCATACTTACTGAAATTTTATCCATGTAAAGACTTAGTCATGATGAGTTTTGTTCATCGCAAGAGTTTTGCTTATCTTTAGAAGCCATGTAAAAGCAATATAAAGAAAGCGATGAAATAAAACTAAAGAGTACTACTAAACATCCATACTTTTCATAAAATTCAAACTTCTAGAACATGATTACAATGTTTGAAAAGAAGTTGTGACAAAGAAAAGAAAAGGCGAAAAGAGAACTGCGTCATATTAGACTCTTCATTAAGGAGTTTGTCAAACCAACATCCTGAGGCAGCTGAGCAATAAGAGCAGAATCCTTCTCCCTGGATCGAGCCAGGTTTTGGCGATGTTGCTCCAAGGCGTCCTCGCAATCTCTGATGGTCTCCTTTAAAGAAGCATTCATGGTTAGCATGCTCAAGGAACCTATCAACCACCTGGAGCCTTGCCTTTATCCAGGACAAGTTCAGGCCATTTCTCTCAAGCCCGCTGAGGTTTGCCTCAGTACCTGCCATAAACTTGCCTAAAGTTGTTAGAACTCTTTTGGTGACAAGATCACGAACAAAACCAGCGAACGACTCTAGCGATGTCGTTTGCACCATTGAGCCTGGAACATTAAAAACAATAAAAGTCTCCAAGTGTAGCGCTTGAATATGGATAAGTATGAGGGCAACCTCAGCAAATACTCACTAGTTCAAGAAATGGATCCTCATAGAATGCACAGAAGATTCTGCCACAGTACCACCAATCTGAGTCAGAGGGAGTAGACTAGCAAATTGCCCAACTATCTGAGACTAACTATCATGTCTTCAGCCCTTAGCAACTCCAGTCTGTGCGACCAATGGAGATTCAACAGAAAAAGATGAACACCAACAGACAACCTCCATTTAAGAGGGAGGTTCTCAAGTCCAAGTGATACATTCACCCTATAGCCATCTTTAGGAGTCTCAGGAACGAAGTCATCATCACCAACAGAGGAGCGGTCAGAGTGTATAGAAAGATCTGGAATAAGGACAGAGCTAATAGGGTCCAGAACCTCTGGGTTTGGAACACCCTCAGCAGCTCTCTTATCATCCACAACTTAGGTGTCAATTGTAACTTGGCGCTGCTCATTACCATCACCCTCAAAAGAGAAGTTGCCACGGTCTCTCTCCATGACTTGGACCTAATCAACTAGTATGTCCTTAATGTCTAAAAGTATCAGCCTGCAAGTCTTTGGCCGAGGGATTAGTGAGGTGTAGACGTCTCCGAACGTCTCGGGAGGGAATCCCGTTTTGTTCATTGGGCTCACTACAGTTCAGGACTCAATGTCACGGTCCTGTATCTAATCTCGTAGAGTGCAATGTAAGACCGATGAATCATCAAAGAGTCCAAATTCGGCAAATCATTTTTGAAAACAGATTTTTTGAAAGAAGTGCCAAACATGGACTGCTTTGCCAGATATAGAGTCGCTGCCTAAATATTTTATTTTGGGGGAATTTAGGAAACCCTGACTCGTTGCCTAAGGCCACGTGTCCGTCATCACCAAAGTTGCCTCGGCTCGGGAACTTGGGTACGATTAAGGAAGGTCACTTCGTGAGCACCCCCGCTCGTCCGATCAAAGATCGGCCTCTACTAACCATGATATCGAGTTTTGAAAACAATATGAGCTCTTATTCCGGTTATTAGCCTAGAATTACTATGTGATGTGCACATCATACAAGTACAGACTGGATTGCCTAAGTTGGAACAAGGCATCGCATATCCGTTTGTTTTGAAAATGGATTGAAGTTTGTTACTCGCAAGTAGGCTAAAACACGGGTTTCGACGAATTATTCCAATTCAAGAAACCCAACCTTCACCCACAGGCATTCAGGCAGTTATATCACATAAGCACATAGCCTTATGGTAAGCATGCTATCATGGCAGTCACTCACACGTATGCAAGGATACTAAAACATAAATACTTACTGAGTACTCCAAGCCAAAGAAAGAAGCTAATTAGAAATCATGCATGAATCGTAACTATGCCAAGAATGCCTAATGTAACACATGCAAAAATGAAACTAAGATAGGCTCGGCTATTCTAAGATGACATATGAAATGCAACAACTGATACATGTATTCAACTCGAAATTGAAATACAATGCAGTTAGTATGATGCGCCGAGCCCGGTGCATGCAAGACAGATGAATGGATGCAAACATGTGAGCATAAGTATGCTAATCGAAACATGCCCTAAAACTAACCATCATAAGCTGGTAAATAAAAGGAAGAAAGACGTGGGGTTGGAAGACATGCATCACACACACGCACACTTATTACACCATTGCCCTCTCGCAGAGGGTCCGAATAAATAATACATAACTGAATAATACACAACCGAATAAATAATTAATTATTACACAACATTAGCTAATTAACAAATTAACTAAGAAAGCGAGTAAACTAGCATGCAATGCTACATGAAGTAGACTGCCTCATCTCTGTTCGGAATGATGAAAGATGCATGCATGCTCGAGTCACTTTGTCGGGAAATCCATCGCGATGCCCCGATTTGCCTCTGTTTACAATTGACCCTGGAACACTGTACACAAGACCATGGGAACTTGTAGGGATACTGCTGACCAGTTTTTTGCTGCTGGCTTCCGGTTTGCTGCAACAGAGAGCAAGAAAGGGGCATGGCAAAGTATTTTCAACATATGTATGCACAACCACTCTCCCCGTCATTGCATGAGCTTTAGGGAGTGTAGTCCTCGATTCTCGTGCCACCAATCATGCATCTCGATGCATGATGGCCGAGGAGTCGAATTGCACGACTCAATGTGAAATGAATGCACAAATGGACACCTAAAGCCAATAACTCTATCATGGATAGTCAAGAGTGTCGGCGACCGAGAATTGAAGCACGTTTCGTCACTTTGAGTACGAAACGTCCCTTGTTTCCCGTGTTTGGACTAAACCATACTCCAAACACTATGCAACAACTAGAATGGCATGGCATGCAAACACAATGCAACAACTAGCATGCAATCCTAAACGAAATGCAACTAAGACACGCAAACATACGAGGAGTGATACGCAAAGGTGCAACTAGCATGCGCAATGCTATGAACTATCAATGGCATACTCAATGCACATGACATAATATAGCATACACAATGCAAGATGGACTTAAACCAATATGAGTGGACCTCAGCCACACTCAAATCAGTGGCCAAACATGATGAAATTAGGCAACAACACACATTCAAACATGCACAAATGCAACGAACCAAACCTAAGGCACCAGATGTAACTCTACCAAAGCATGGCAAGGGATGAAATCTGGCATACAATCACATATTTTCCAGCTCTGAAATGACATGCAAGATGGTCTCGAATCATGCAAACACCCCACCCAATGCATACTAGATGGCCCGAATACTGAAACTAGTGAAGTGCATTACACTGGAGGTACACAAAGCAATGCTCAAATGACCCAACCAGCCCCAAACAGTCCTTATGCAGGTCTAAGACAATGGGAAAATGGTCTAAAATGATGGCTCGAAATGCATAGAAATGAAACTCATGCAATGGTCCAAAAACAAGACATATAAGCATGACTCTCAAACGCATTTAAAGAGTGGAAAACATGAGAATATAGCATACATGTAAGCTCTGAAATGTGATGCATAATGGCCCCAAAACATGAAAACACCTCAACATAAGCATGCAATAAGTTCCAAAACTCAAAGCTAGGCAAGGGTATTGAACTACAACCATGCATAGCAAGCATCATTCGACCATGTGGCATAAAAATAGAGCTAAGGCAGTCCAAAACATACACAAAATCAGTTTAAAGCATGGCAAAAAAGTGCTAGAATCAAGGGCCAAAACAACATGCAATACAAGCTAGTGAAGAGGGTTTACACTACAAGTATATTAAGCATTCAAGAGGCCACTAAACCAGCAAAATTCAGAGGTATGACATTCTAAATAAAGCCCAAAAACTCACTGAAACATGGTCTATGCATGCAAGAATGAGATGCTCCTTTGATAGGCCAAGAAGAGGGTTGTTCTACACATGCAAGATGGACACCCAATATGACAAAACCACCTCTAGAAAGAGGTTATGCAGGCCCTAAAACTCACTGAAAAGGGCCTGAAATGAGGCTAGGAAGCATGCAAGTATAGGCTCCTTTGATATGCTATGAAGAGGATTATTCTACACATGCAAGAGGGACACCTAATATGGCAAAAACAGCTCTAGACAGAGCTCATGCAGGTCCTAATACTCACCAAAAATGGCCTGAAACATGGCTTGGAAGCATGCACGCATGGGCTCCCTTGTTAGGCCAAATATGTTAGAAAACAAAACAAGGGGTGAGAGGGTCACCCCTCTCTGATTTTGGCTCTCAAAATAGTATGCTAGCCACTGAAAATCCACTAGATTTCAGTGGCTAGAAGGCCAAACAAAGCTCAATGCAAAGGTCTAAGTGCATGGCTCAAAACAAGGTGAAAACAAGCATGCAAAGGGGGTAGATGACCCCCAACAGAAAAATGACCTTAAACAAACATGTAAAGGACCTCAAAATAAGACTTTTTTCAGTTTACAACAAAGCTCAAATATGCTTGCAAGTACGGCTAAAAGATAGAGCAAAATAAAGCTTAAAAAAGGAGAATGAGTGTTACCCTTGAAGCTCAAGAAGACCAGCAACCTCTGGACCAAAACTCAACCTTTAACCTCTGAAAATGACCTCAAGAAGCTTAGACCAATGGTGGAAGGGTTAGGCTATGGAGTTGTATGCAAAAGGGTCAAGAACTTCACACTTTAGGGCTCAAAGGGAGAGATACAAAGAGAGCTATATAATTTTCTTTCCAACAAAATCTCAACCCTCTACAAGGAAGGGGAGGCATCCCTTTATAGACAAACAAGTCTAAAGCTTCTCAAAAAAGCTTCAAACCAAGGGCAAACATGTATGGAGGATCCAGTCTGTGCCCTCCAGCTGGCACAACTGGAATCAACTCACAGAGACAAAACTGAGGGAGGCAGGCCGACCAATTCAGGGGGTCGGCTAACCACTTGTCTTGGTCGGCCAACCAGGTCAAAAGGGTCAGGTGGTCGGCCAGCTACTTTTTGTGGTCGGTCGGAAAGAAAGGTGGTCGAAGGATGGTCTCCAATTCCAAAAAGTGGTCGGCTAGTCCAAAATGAAGCCCCAGAAGTTAGCTTTCCAATGGCACCAACCTTGCATCAAAATTCCAACTGTGCAAAAAGTTATGCATGTTTTGGTGAAGTCGCGCAGATTCGGTCCAACCGGATTGATGCCCTACTTCAACCAATCATATCTCCCCCGTTCGGACTTGGCTTTAAGAGATTCTTGAGTGCAAAATGAAGCCCCAGAATTAAGATTTCCAACGGTGGTGGCCTCATAGCTAAAATCCAAGTGTATAGACAGACAGGCGTGATTTAGCGAGGATCGCTCGGCTCTCTCTCTCTTAGCGATTCAAACCCACCTTCTTCTTCAACTTGGTTTCTTCCCTCTTCTCCAATTTTCCTCAACTCCAAACCCCTAAACAAGGCGTTTTGAAAGATTTTTCAAAGATTTCAACTCTCTTTCATTCATTTCCACTTCGTCCTTGCTTGGTTTACCAAAAAGCGCAACATTTAACGAAATGCGAGCGTCGGAACATCGTAGGAACTTTATTTTCAAAACATTTTGAAAGAGAGGGTTTCAAGGTCTAAAATCTTTCGATCAAGATTTTTTTGGTCCAAAAGGGGTATGAAGTTGAGATTTGACTCTCTCCTTGCCGAAGAAACTGAACCTTTGCCCTGCACATCTTCATCACCGAGTAAACCATCAGTAGCGCCCAAGTTTTAAGGGTGGTCAAAAATGGGGTATCTACATGAGGCAATAAGGTCCTTATAATCCTTGCAATTTGAAAAAGCCCAACAATTATCGATGGGCCATTTGAGCTTTAAAAAGGAATGACAAAGACATTGCCCCATTCTGAAGTAAAGAAGCCCATCACCAAGCTCTTCCTAGTGCAAGGCAAGATCATCCACATTCAGACCAACAAAAAGGTCTGGAGACACAAGTTAAGAGGACAACTTAGGGAAGTGAGTAAAGCACAAGTCAACAACTTGTTCATAAGTTACAGAGGCAATAGGGTCAGAAGTTTTATTGATAGTAGTGACAACCTCTAAGTTCATGGCCAACTCTGCCAGGCGAGCCAAGCCTAGATTGGCAATACTAAACTTAGCCGCGATGTTTTCAACTTCCTCAACAATTTGGGTTCCAACAACCTTAGCATGTGGAACTAGTGGAGACTGGGCAGGATAAGAACCCTATAAGCAACCTCTACATTGAGCGGTTCTAGCCCAAGAGATATATTTATCCTATGATCAACTCTAAGGGTCACAAGGATGAAGTCTCCACCACCACATTCTACTACCTCTGCATCTTAATTAGGGAAACTCCTTATGACTACTATTATTACCCCTTTCGTTGCTAGAAGTCATTATGCTTTGAGTTTTGGACCGATGAAGCAGCAAGCCAATGGGTACATCATCACCATCATCGAAGTCTGAAGAAAGACCCAAAATACTGAATGCACTATGTGAGCGTAAAGGAGTAATAATAGAGACATTGTCCCTCTCTGACATGAACAAACCCTAGACAAAGAAAGACACATTTATGCAAACAAAGTTAAAGGAGTACTAAGTGAAGAAACATTACTGGTGAGGTTCACTTGAAGCCTAACATTATGCATGTGTAGAAAAACACATGTTCTCCAAGCGTAGGGGCGAATATAGAGGTTTAGAAATTAAATTCAATATTAAGTATAAACCTAAGTGCGGAGGTCGCCCATATTAGGCGACTAAGAATGATAAAAAGAGCATGGGCCAAAGCACAAGAGAAGTGGGTTAAGAGTGGGCTGGAGCAAGGCTAACCCGCCAAAGGTCTGAACAAACTCCATGAAGAAAAATGTCTAAGTCAAGTTGCGGAGGTAACACTTGTAGCGGTTAAGTTGTCGAGGCACTTTGCTTCAGCACTGCTATTCTTAGTATTGCCTATGCTGCCACTTGAAGTTGCTGAGGTAAAGAGAAAATCGGAGCAACTAAGTTACAGAGGCAACACTTGCAGCGACCAAGTTGCAGAGGTACTTTATCAGTGCCGCCATCTCTAGTATTGTCTGCGCCACCATTTGAACTTGCCACGGGAAATAGCCACCGTAGCAACTACAGCCGCTGCGACTAACTTGCGGAGGAAACACCTCGCCAAGGTGATAGCAGCCTTTGGGAGAAGCCTCCTGTAGACACCCCATTTTTGACCATCCTCAAGACTTGGACGTCACCGTTTGAAGACTCGGTGATCATCCATGTTCGTGTTCGTCTTGAGTACTCGGAGGTTTCGGTCGCGTGCCTTGCCTCAAGACCTCTCGACTTGTTTGTTTTGTGCTTGGTTGTGCACCAAACACTTGTGTTTTGCTTCTGAGGGCAGGGAATGGCTTGTTGGCCATCCCCACACCTCACCGGCCTTGGCTTGAGGCCGCCGGCCTTGTTTTCTTGCTACCGGCCAAAGATTTTGGTCGGTCGGTAATGTTTTTGGTCGGCCGGCCATTTTTGTTGGTCAATCAGCCATATTTTCCAGCCAGTCCCTTTCCATCTGCTTTTGGCAGATATTTTATTCCAGAGTTGGCATCCACATTACACCCCCTCCATACACGTGTATGGAGGGATTTGCCTCTTGTTTAGCTTCACTTGGAAGCTTGAGGATTTGAGCCTCTATAAAGAGGGAGCTCCTCCTCCCTCCTCCAAGGTTCAGAAAAATTAGGGTTAGAGAGTGAGATATAGTTTTGTACCTATACTCCCTTGTTTGATCCTATTTTGTGCCTTAAAGTGAGTTTTTGTCTTACTTTTGCACTAAAGCACCTAGCATTACACCATCATTGGGTTGTTGAGGCCTTAGAAGGTTGTTGTTAGGGTTCTTGGGCTGGTTTTGATCCAAGGAAAGTGCTGGAGTGGTGTTCTTGAAGAGGTTCTTCCAGGGTGAGAACCTACCTTCTTTATTCCCTATTTTTGCACAAGCTTTTAACCTATCTTGCTTATTGTTTTAAGCTTCGACTATAACTGATAAAAGTTCTAATTTTGTGTGTTTTAAAACTTTGTTTAAGGTCACTTTGAGGTTTGGGGTTGTCTCCCCCCTCCAAGGCCTTGTTAGGCCTTGTTTTAGGCCATACATTTTGGCCATTGTTTTGGTCTTTGTATGACCTCTCTACCACTGAAATCCAGAGGATTTTCAGTGGTGGAGAGGTGGTTTTGAGGTCCTAAAAAGGAGAGGGTCATCCCCTCTCCTTGTTGTCTTTAATGCTTGCATAAATGGCTTATGTGGTAGCATGTGTGTTTAGTTTGTTTTAGCTCCATTTCAGCATGTATTAGGCTTTGTTTTGCCATGATACACCTCTGTTTTGAGTTGGTTTAGACATGCCATATACGCCTCATACACTTGTCTTGTAATCCCATGATTTGGCCTTAACATGCATCATGTTGTAACATGTGTTTTTAGCATGATTTTGGCTCAACTCTATGAAGCTTTTAGACTTGTTGTAGCGTGCTTGAGCTCTGATTTTGGTCTTCTTGGTCATGCTTGCATTGTTTTGTATAGCCACCATGCAATCTAGCTTGTTAGCTTTGAGTGTCCAAGTTGCTAGCATGCTCTATGTGGATCATTTCAGTGGTTTGGCATCACCTAGAATGTTATTTCAGTCCATATTTCATGCTTATAAACTTACACTTATCACACCTTTAATGTCTTAAGAGTTTGTGTTTTATGCCTCATGAATGTGTCATTGTGTATGTCATCATGCTTAGGTCATTGGGATGCCATCTAAGTGGGTTTTTGGGCTCATTTTGACATGTCATAACTTTGTTTTGGGTTGCTTAAATCATGCCATGTTTGGTTGTATTAGGTGTAGTGTAACACCTCTTTGATGGCCTTGCATGCCTCATGATTTTGCTCCTTCGTTTTACCTTGTTTTGGCTTTGGTCATTGCATGTTTTAGGCTCACTTTAGCATGCTTTAGGACTGTTTTGGGTCATACTTGCCATATGCTCTTTGTTTTGTGTAGTTTTGGTTCAAGTCCCTCGACTAGTCTTAGGCTTCAGTCTTGAGCATGCCATGCTTGACTTGTTTATGTGATTTGGCATCACTCCTAGCTTCATTTCAGAGCATGTAATGTTGTCACATTTGCATGATTTTCATTCCTTTTGAGTGTGCTAAAAGGTTGCCCTTTTGTGCTTAAAGTGATGGGCCATTAGCATACATGTTTGTATGTGGTTTTATCCCTTATCCCTTAGCATTTTGGCCACTGATTTGGGCCTGTTTGAGAGATGCCCATATTGGTTTAAGTCCATCGTTTTCCTGTTGTTGCATGCTTGCCTTGCATGTTATTACATACTTGGCTTATTAATATGTTGTTGCATGTTTAAGTGGTATTGCATTTGGCATGCATCTCTTGTTAAGTTGCCTAACATGTTGTTACATGCTTGCCTATCCTCACATGTTGTCACATGTTCGCCTTGCATGCTTGAACGTCCATGTTGCATCTTGCATACTTGTCTAGGTTGCATTGCATTTGGCATGCTTGTTACCCTCGCCATGATCATGTTGCATTAGTTTTTCTTGCATGTTTGCATCCATTGCCTCTTGATCAACCATGATGCAAGTTAGGACCCCATTTTGTGTTTGTGTGCATTTCATTTGATATCAAATTGCACACTTGACACCTTTGGCCATCATGCATTGAAATGCGTAATTGATGGCCCGAGGGTCGAGAACCATGCTCCTCTAAGTCTCAAACATGCTGAGGAGGGTGGTGGTGCATAAATTGCTTTGAAAATGCATCGCCATGTTCTGTCTGTCCTCTGCTGCAACAAAATAGGATTCTGCAGGAAGAGATGGCCGGTCGACCATCTTCAGTGCCGGCCGGCCATTAATTGTTAGCCGATATTACCACAAATGGTCAATGACCAGATCCCCATGGCCGATGGCCTCACCTCTTGGTCGGTGACATCCCACAGTGCTCAATGAGTGATTTTGAAGCTTCTTTGAGACTTGTGAAGTTTTCAGAAGTACAGATCAGTGTAAATAGAGGTAGCATGAGTATGACGATGGATTTCCAAGCGGAGTTGAGCGTGCACGCATTCATCCCTCTTCCCGAGGCCTCTTTACTGGTTTCTTAGCTTACTTAATTCATTTAATTAATTAAAAGTATTGTGTAATATTTAATTAGCTTGTTAGTTAATTAATCTGTATTATTCTTTCGGTCCCTCCCTCGAGAGGGCGCAATTATGTAATAAGCGTGCGTGTGTGTGATGCATGTCTTCAAACCCCCACTTCATTTGTATTGCATGCATTGGGCTCGACGCATCATACTAACTGCATAGTATTTCAATTCCAACTTGAATACGTGTATCAAATTGTCGCATATCATATGCCATCTTAGATTAGCCGAGTCTATTCTAATTGCATTCCGTATATGTTGCATTAGCCATCTTAATATGGACTTGGATCATACATTTGATTACTAACATGTTCTTGTTTTGGCTCAGAGTACACTGTGAGTGTTTATACTTTAGCATCTTGCATGTATGTAAGTGCTAACATGACAACATGCTTGCCATGAGGCTAATTGCTTATGTGATATAACTTCCTGACTGCCTGTAGGTGAAGGTTGGATTACTTGAATTAGGACAATTCATTGAAATCCGCATTTTAGCCTACTTGCGAGTAGCAAACTTCAAACCATTTTCCAAAACAAAACGAATATGCGATGCTTTGTTCCAAATTAGGTAATCTAGTCTATACTTGTGTGTCGTGCGCATCACATAGTAATTCTAACTAATTGACCGGAATAAGAACACATATTTTTCAAAACTCGATATCATGCTTAGTACAGGCCGATCTTCGGATCGGGCAAGCGGGGGTGCTCATAGCTGACCTTCCCTAATCGTACCCAAGTTCCCGAGCCGAGGCAACTTTGGTGATGACGGACACGTGGCCTTAGGCACGAGTCAGGGTTTCCTAAATTCCCCTCAAAACAAAATATTTAGGTGGCGACTCTGTATCTGGCAAAACAGTCCATGTTTGGCACTTCTTTCTAAAAATCAATTTTTCCAAACGATTTGCCGGATTTGGACTCTTTGATGATTCATCGGTCTTGCATTGCACTCCGCGAGATTAGATACAGGACCGTGACATTGAGTCCAAACTGTAGTATGTTAGAAAACAAAACGAGATTTTCTCGGAAGTCCTCCGGGCGGTCTACAGTTTCTGGCGACTCCGCTGGGGAGTTAGAGAACTTGACTCGAACTTATGATATCTTGTTTTGACTACACTTATGTGTTTCTTTGCATTGCATGTGCATTGGTACACCTAGGACACCATGTTTGCCATCTGCTATTCTTGAACGGTTTGCCGGAGGCTTGCTTTGAGAAGCATGCCATAAGGCTGACCGGTTGCAGGCTCTGCCACGATGGGAATACAAACCCCGATTTTTACCGGGGCACCCTTTTGACCATTCGACCTAGTGCATATTCGGAATCCATAGTGACCATTCCAAACTAGGACAGGTTGCTTACCCAATCGTAGGTTGTTTGAAACCGCTGTGTGCATAGTGAAACCCTATCTCCTGACAAAATAGGATAGGGAAGCCCTACCCCTCCATAGGGGTGTTTTTGCTCTCACTTGTTTGTTATGTGCTTTAGAGTTGACCTCTACAGGGAATACACATATCAGTCTGCAAGTTTGGGCATCAAGCCTGCGAGTATCAGTGTTTTGAGCATCAGTTATATCTGCGGGTATCAGATTCAGATTTGGGGCAGTAATTTTGGGGAACAGTGATCAGTGGTCGAATGCAGTTATTCAACTAAACTTATGTCTGTTCTAGTAAAATTGGGCTGAGATGTTGCCTACTTTCTCTTTCAGTTCAGAGATTCAGTTTAGAGCAGCCAATGTTCTCCTTTGTTGAGGAAAGACCAGTCAAGGCTTACCGGTTCACCTCCTTCGTCAGTCACCGGTTACATCATCTCCGTTCAGTTCAGCAGACTTATGATGACACAAAATTCAGAGGAAATTGTGGTTATGGCAGCCGCATTGGACCAAGGAATTATCTTGCAGGATGAGACCAATGTTGAAATACCACATCCGCCTAGGTCACTTGTCGCGCACCCGATCTGGACACCCCAGTTGTTTCAAACTCGTGAGCCCACCACGTTTGAGTTGATAGGAATGATTGGCGACCTCCAAAGGTCTGTGGCTGACCTCGCCTATGAAATGTCGGCTTCGCCACCAACCACATCATATGCCGAGAACTTCATGCCGCAGGAGCCCCTGCTACTGGGGCGAATTGTAATTGAGCTCAGCCAACCTGAAGTTGTCTCAAACTCCAGCAATGACGTATTAACGACAACGGGGCTTCGCACTGAAGTAACAACCCAAACCTCCCACCAAGCTGAGGCTAGTGGAAAGAACAAGATGAAGGTGGACGCTGATCCCTACGAACAACTTCAGCAAGCTGTTGAGGCTCTAAAAGCCGAGGGGTTGAATAAGAAACAAGTACTCGCGATTTTAGCTAAGACTGTGGATGACATCTTCCCCACTCAGACTGAGATCAGTTCAAGCCAAAGGGAAAATTGAGATAGGGACCGTTGTACCAGAACCATTCCTCCCGACCCTAATCCTGCACCTGGAAAATATCCGAGAGCCAAGACAGCACTTGCTGATCCTTTTGCTAGTGCGTCCAGCAAAGGTCCACAGACTTCGAAGTATCTGCCCCGAGGGCGCAGGGTTTTTCATTCCCTCTACATGCCTTTGTCCAAGGCTCTTCGAATCCTCACTAAAAAAGGTCACCTCAAACCTCTTGAGCCTCGGCCTCTCCCGAGTAATCTCCCTCTCTCACACGATGCTACCCAGTACTGTGCGTACCATCAACAGGCTAGTCACACCACCGACAATTGCTTTCGTCTTCGCCACGAAGTGCAAGACTTGATCGATGACGAGGTCATCCTCCCACCTAGCTCAACAAAGTCCGTCACTACTGAGTTTGTGAACTTCGAAGATAATACAAGTATGTGATCAGGGGTTGGCCCACCTGCGGGCGGCGCTCGGTTTATTTCAGATGTGGCATATGGCATGCACTGTTTTGAGCATTTGCGAATGCTAGCTTTTGTAGTTTCTAACTCGGGTGTTGAGTCAGTTCTGTGGTTTTATTTTGAGTCTGTCTCGTTGTTTTGAGTCAGTCTTTTTGATTAAGGTTTGTCTTGTTGTATCGAGTCAGTCCTATTTTGTTAGAGTCGGGTGATTTCAGGAGTGTTACCTCGGACACCACTTGCTTGTTTTGGTATTTGTCTTTTACACTCTTTTGACTCTGTTTCTGCCAAGGAGCCAGTTACACCAGAAGATCTGAATGAAACAGCAGTGGTTTTCGTGTTTTGTGTTTATTTCTGCCTTGAATAAGTTGAATCAGTTGTGCTAGAAGATTTGAGTGAAACGGCAGTGCTTTTCATCTGCTCTTCTGTACCTTGAAGTCATTGCATTGACCTAAGTTTTTCAAAACTTTCTTTTTTAACACTGTGGTGAAAACAAAGAGGAAGGAATTCCTTGGGATTTGTAAAAATTTGATCAATTGAGAGAAAGAAAGGCATACTAAGCCCTTGATGAATGAGATCATGTTTGTTAACGTGAGTACTGAGAAAGACCCTGGCTTGATCCAGATTGGTTCTACATTGTCTTCAGCGTGAGTGATTTGTTGCTTTCTTAAAAAATTTCAAAAAATATTTTGCGCGGTCCTGCGAAGACCTGTGTGGAATCGCTCTTGAGATTGTGCAGCCTAGGATCGCTCTCAGCCTCGAGACTCAACCCCCTCTTGCTTTCAAACAGTTGAACTTGCGTTTAGAATGTTCAACGGTCAACCGCAATGTGAGGCTTGTATGGCCAGATCAGAAGCACCTCTCGAATAAGGGGTAAAAGACGTTAGAAAATGCACTCAAAAAGTTCAAGACGAAGATCGGCAAGAATGCCAAATCCCAGAAGGGAGGAAATAAGAAAGCACCGTCGGAGAACAACCGAATTCCTATCCACAACACTAGGGGCAAATTCAGCCCCCATTGCATGGACTCCCACATCATCAGTAAACAACAGTCATTCTTCTGGATTCAGATGGCTTCGAGATCTCAAAACCATTTGACATGGACAAAGCTACACTTTTACCTTTGAGAGGCTCGCTGGGCTGAAAACCCGGAAGGGTGACCCAGGCAAAAGTTAGAGCAAGAAAAAGAAAAAAAAGAAAAAAAAGAGAAAAATGCAAAGAATGAAAAAAAAAGAAAAAGAAGAAAAAAGTAGAAGAGAAATGAAAAGAATTGAAAAGAAGAGAAGAACAAGGCTCGCAAGGTTGAAAACCTAGAAAGGGCGGCCTTGGCAAAAGTTAGAGCGCAAAAGGAGAGGTTAATACCTGAGTGTCCCTTAACAGGAACTACGTAAGACTTGATTCCCATGTTTGGGATACGTAGGCAACTTCATTCTGAAATCCAACCACAAACACTTCCAAATCGATTGTGTCCATGCATTGGTTTTGATCATCTTTGTTTTCTCTATATCCGAGAGTTCGGTTGTGATCGTCACTCTGAAGGCTGATTACAATGCGCTGCGGTGCTCTCCAAACAAGGGGCAACTTTCCGTTGCCATACAGTGTGCTGGGGTACTATTTAAACAATGGGCAATTTGCCGTTGCCGTGTAGTGTCCTTTAGACAAGGGGCAATTTTCCACTGCTTCCGATTCGAGGTTGCGCATCTTGAGAGTAGGTTCCGTGCTCGTTGAGCAGTGGCCGTTTGCAAAAATAATTTTTGAGAATTTTTACTAAGGCTGGCTAATTCTCTCGAAAATTATTCTATTTTTGCAAAACCAGACCATTTTCTTGGACCCAAAAAGAAAAATTTTCAGTGCTCATAATCTGACTTGCATGATTTCAAATCAGAAAATTGAACAAACATGTTAATCAAACTTTTATATTGATCAAAATTGTTTTAGTAGAAAAGCCAAAACAAAAAATGGTCAAACTAATGAATTAGGGGCACAGTTGAGTCAGGCTTTCTGTCTTTTCCCCGTTATCCATGCATTTGCCAGAAAGGGCACCATACTTGCCGGAAAAGGCACCGTATTCGCTAGAAAAGCGCACAGTTGAAGCTAACAACAAAGGGCCGAAAGCTCTCAACATCCTCTAAGCAACAAGGTATCAAGCCAAGTGCGAAGTGCGAATTCGAGTGGATCAAGTTACTCCACTCCCTCATCCGAGGTTCGACTAAATGTCACCGGAGGAGATAGCCGCGAGCTAATAGTGTTGGGCATGAACCCACAACTTTTTGTTTATCCGTCAAACCACCCAGGAGAGGGATATAAAAAATGAGAGATTGAAGAATAGAGAGATGTGCGTTGAGAAAAAGCGAGAAAAGGGCTTTTTCAGAAAAACAGAGATTGAGTGCCAGAGTGATGTGAGAATCACAAATGAGAAAAGGTGGGAACCAATACCCGGAGAAACTGGCTCCTCACAAATTGAGAGGCCTCTTGCCTTCGTAACACGTCTGAGTGTCGTGTCTTTTGTTTTTGTTTGTCTCGATTCTTGTCTTGAGTCGTTTCAAGTGTCTGTGTTTGTCTTTAGGTTGTATACCTTTTGTTTTCTGTTGTTGAGTCTTTTTTCGTTGTGTTCAGTCATAGGCTCAATACCCGATTGAGAATTCATTCTCGATTTTCAAAATGAATCATTTTGTGTTCAGAGTGTTGTGCCATTCTCTACGTTTGTTCTTCCACATTTGGAGCATCTGAGTATGTTTCAACTTCTGTCAATCCTATCTTCGCATCTCGTTTGTTTGGATTGAACTGTTTGTTCAGAATTAGCTATGTGCCAAATAAACCAAGCGTTGTGTTATGGGCTGTATGTTCAGAATGAGCAGTGCGTTGTATGAGCTGTGTGTATGAGTTGTGTAACGAATGAACTCAGAGCTGTGTTATGGGCTGTATGTTCAGAATGAGCAGTGCGTTGTATGAGCTGTGTGCCGAATGAACTCAGCGCAGTGTTATGAGTTGTGTGTTCAGAATGAGCAGTATGTTGTATGAGTTGCTTTGTTGTTAGTCGGTTCACCACCCGGTTATTACGATACAAGTGTTTAATTTTCAAACAAAAGTTCAATCTCATTTACATTGTTGTGTAAAGTGATGCGATGTGATGAATAAAATGTGCAAATATAACTCTTTTTCAAAACAAAAAGCTTGTTTCATTCCATTATCTTTTCAAGTACATAGTTTTGAGGAAAATAAAAGCTGCCTGAGGCAGTACAAAGTGCTCAAACTACTAGCTAAAAGGAAAATAAAGAAAAAAGAAAGAAAAGCAGCAAAAGTCTAGATCAACGTCAACTGGTCTCAAGCATGAGAGTCTGTCCTTGTCCTCTTCCTAGACGAAGGTCCAGAAGCATTATCGCCGGCCCCACCATCTGAGCCCGAGCCCGAGTCATCTTCAGTCTCATCCTCAGACGACTCTGCCTCTGTCTCGGACTCATCATCATCTGGAATCGGTGCCCGCGAGCTACTTACAACATGAGTGCGCCCCGCTTTGGTGCGGGGGGGTACTGTGGTCCCTCGCCCTGCTCTCCCTCATCCTCGGGCAGACACGGATGGTCCTACTGAAGCACCCCCTGCAGCTGGTATCTGAAATGGGGGCTGAAAAGGACAAATGGTAAATACATCAGTTATGTTACACAAAGCAGAGTATGAATACAGAATGCAGTGTACGAGTACAGTGTATGAATGCTATGAGCAGTGTATCAGAACAGAATGCAATGTATGAGTACAGGGTATGAATGCTGTGAGCAGTGTGTCAGTACAGAATACAGTGACTGAGTGCAGTGTATCAATGCCGCGAGCAATACTATGAACAATCCGTGGGTTACAATGTATCAATGACCATGAAGGTCATGTATCAAGTGCCATGTTGACAATGCGATGCATCAGATTATGTGTGAAACTGATTATGCACAGTTTGAGATTGTGGTTGAAAGAGCTTATCGGGATACTGTAAATAGCCAACAAGTCGAGGCTCCTCTGTAGCATCCCCATCACGGAAACAGTCAACTCCAAAGACTGGCGAGTGTACTCGGCGGAAGTCTGCAAGAGTGTTAGAAACATCAGTATTCTGCGGAACATCAAGAGAAATGAAATGAAATGACTGTACAAGATGCAAAATACAGTAGTGCATACCGGAGGCAAGCCGTAGAATCCGACTAGCTCGTGATCAGGCGAAGGGGGAGCAGTGAGGATCTGGTAAGTCTCCCCACCCTGCCTTCGGCATGTCATCATAATAGGCAGCTCAGCCACCCAGCTCCCTGCCCTCTCCGGGGCCCACTCCTACCTCAGGCCCGAGGTGCCCGCGATGCTCCCGCTCTCACAGCTGGCGTCGCTGGTCTCTCTCTCTCAACTCGGCCGGCACCAGTCAGAGGCCGCATGATATAGGTCTGGACGAACTCCGCATAATCGCCCTCGTCTACAAAGCGCTCATGGCTCCAGCCGATGGTGTAACTCATCATCTCCGCTAAGGTATATCTTTCAGTGTCCCTCACATGGGTAGAAGGAGGTGCTGGAATCGGCTGGTCTGGCATGCCCAAGGTCTGTCGCAAGAAGTGCTCCCCAAAGTACCAGGCACGGCAAACCGGGCCCTCTAACAAGACTCTAAATCAGGCAGTCTCCTGAGTGCCGGCATACCGCTCCCGAACTGCAATAGGCAACGAGACCCACGGCTACCAGGTGATCTGCAAATAGCAGTAAATACAGTTTGTTATCTGTTATTTAAGGTATATTGCAAAGGAAAGCTAATAAGCTGAAATGTTTGACATACCTCGACTGCGGTGATGGTGTCAAAGTAGTGGCGGAAGAACATGAAGGGCTCCCGTGGCCTTCGCTCGCATCTCACGTCAAAGCGGTGGGAAAATGGAACCATGGGGGCCATCTCCTCGTCTGGTACTGGGGCAAGCCTCGGAAAGTAGGCATACACCCACAACTACAGAACGAAATAGAGCAGACATGAGTAGGCTTATCAGATAAAGCAGTATACAGGTAAAAACGAAAATAAGAAAACAGTGGGCAGTGTATTGTGCAATGTGTGTGGTGTATTGTGCAGTGTGTGCAATATACAGTCAGTGTAAAACAGATTACGTGTGCGCAGTGTGTATAGAGTGCAGATAATGTAAAACAGAACTGAAAAGACAGAAAAGGGAACATGTACTTCCCAGGCTCGCTAGTAGCCTCCAAGTAACTGCTCGTTGAGGCGGGAAGATGAGCTCATGTACCCGTAAAGAGTGGCCAAGCCCGTACCACCCCAGTCGTAGCGGCGGATCTGTGTCACATCCATAAGCGCGTTCAGCAGGTAGAGGGCGACGGTGTTCGCCCAGTCGGCGAAGAGCGTGGTCCCCAACAAGAACATAATAAAGCCACGAGCGTACTGCTCCTCCTCCTCCTGGGTAGTAGGCGCCTGGATCCGAAAATGATCCTCGAACCATGAGTATCGCACGAACCCTGCCCAAGCAAGAGGTGGTTGATCGCCGAGCAGATATATCTGAGCGGCGTCCCACTCGTCCATGTCTGTATCAAAGGGGATCAGATCACCCCCCACTCTGATGCCTATGAGCATGGAGAAGTCGAAGGGAGTCATCATCATCTCCCTGGTAGCAGAAAGGTAGAGGGAGTTGGTGGTGTCCTACCACCTCTCCACCAGAGCAGCAAGGAAGGGCCTACTCGCGGTGAGACGCGAGAGTCCCATGCAAAAAGTCCCAAAGCCGGCCCGGTCAACAATACGACGAACCACGTCGGGCAGCTCCATGTACCAACCTCTGGCGGCAGTATTCCCATACCCCCGGAAGGTATGGGAATCTCCCTATGGTCAAAACAAACAGTTGCGAAGCAGTGTTACAAATATAGGATCGAATGCACTCAGAATTGATGAAAATGCAACGTGTGTGCGCGTGTTCAGATTCAAACAGATATCGGGTGCGGGTGTGCTCGCAGTGAACTACAGCATGTGATGTATCAGTGTGTTTGAGTGGTTCAGTCAAGGACGCAGCGTGTGTGCGCGTGTTCAGATTCAAACAGATATCGCGTGCGGGTGTGCTCACAGTGAACTACAGCATGTGATGTATCAATGTGTTTGAGTGGTTCAGTCGAGGGCGCAGTGTGTGTGTATGTGTTCAAATTCAAACAGATATCGGGTACGGGTGTGCTCGCAGTGAACTACAGCATGCGATGTATCAGTGTGTTTGAGTGGTTCAGTAGAAAATACAGCGTGTGTACACGTGTTCAGATTCAAACAGGCATCGGGTGTAGATGTGCTCACAGTGAACTACAGCATGTGGTATATCGGTGTATCCGGGCCAAACAGTTAAAGAACAGAATCGACTATTGCAGTTATGTATTTTACTTTGTGGAAAATGAAACAGAGAAGAGTGTACCTCAAAAGTGCCATAGGACAGATGTGACTCTGGCTCACGCAGCAGAAGCTCCAGTGGCACGCGTCGCTCATAGCTCCCAAAGTGACGGAGGCTGTCAGGAGGAAGCACGTGTATCGCCGGCCTGTAGGCCGCCGGATCGAACGGCCGGATGTGAAGAGGCAGGAGCTCGGCCTCAGGGTCCATGTCCAACTCAGGGGGAGCCCCACCGCCTAGAATGTCGTCTGCCATCTCAAGAATAGTGTGAAAATGGCCGAAAGTGTGAAAACCAGGCAAGAATGTGAAAAGTCAACCCAAAAGTCAACCTCGAGAGGGTAAAAAATGGGCAGAAAGGTCGGAGTCCGAAAAAGGCACAAAGATTGAGGTAAACTCGGGAAAAACAAACCCCAAGTGGTGGAAATCGAGAAAAGTACACCGAAACTAAGATTTGTTCGGTTCAAAATGTGCAAAACGAGGAGGTTTTCGCGAATCGGACGACGAAAAGGGCGCTAAAACACTGTAAAAACTCCGACCGAGGGTTGGAAAATCACCTAGAGAGAGAGGGGAGAGGTTTTCGAGCTTGTGAGAAGTGAAAATATGGGGTTTGGAACCCCATATTTAAAGACCCGTGGCCAAAGGACAAAACTGCCCCAATACAGCAATTTTTGGCCAGTCGGCCAAATTGTTAGCCGGCCGGCCAAATATTTGGCCGGTGACCTTATTTCATGGCCAATGGATGGCCGGTGGTCTTCCCTGGTGGCCGGTGCATCTCCTACACCCTTGGTTGGGCCATTTATGTGGTTATGGACCTTCATTACTCAAGACAATGCAAGAAAGTGCATTTTCAAAGCTTAACCAGTCTCCGTGTTGACCTCGAGCCGTGTCTTCTGTGTGTGGCACTTGATACGTATGAGGTGTATCCTTTTTTTTTTGTATCCTTTTGTCTCTGGAGAAATTCGGAAATTGCTTTACATGCGTTGCATTACAATGTTTTGTTGTGAGCGCGCGTTGGTTATACATCATTTCACTCGCGTTGTTATGTACACATTTTGTGCGTTGTCGCGCACGCCATACTTACATTATTATGCACATTCTTTAGGACGCATTGTCATGCGCACCTCACATGCATTGTCATGCATTTTCCTTATCTCGCATTGTCATGCGCACCTCACATGCATTGTCATGCATTTTCCTTATCTCGCATTGTCATGCGCACCTCATTTGCATTGTCATGCATGTTTTTTGTCACGCATTGTCATACGCACCTCATTTGCATTGTCATGCATGTTTCTTGTCACGCATTGTCATGCGCACCTCATTTGCATTATCATGCATTTCCTTATCATGCGTTGTCATGTGTTTCCTTATCATGCATTGTCATGCATACCTCTCATGCATTGTCATGCGTATCTCTCTTGCATTATCATGCATTGCAAAAAAGAAACGTGCGATGTCACGCATTTGAGTTCATTTGCATTGTCATGCATTTCAAAAAAAGACGTGCGTCGTCACGCATTTGAGTTTATTCGCATTGTCATGTATCTGTCATCTACATTTCAGTTCATGCATTGTCACACATTTCCTTATCATGCATTGTCATGCATGTCGTTTCTGTATTATCATGCAATTCAGTATATGCATTGTTATGCATTTCAAATAACGTTCATTGTCATGCATTCCTTGTTTGCATTGTCATGCATTTTGAACAACTCGCATTGTCATGCATCTTCCATTTGCATTATCATGCATGTCAATCTCTCGCATTGTTGCATATTTCATGTGCATTGTCTTGCACTCCTCTAACTTGCATCGTTTTGCACGTTCCTTCTCCGAAACACCGGGATACGTCCCCATGCCCCCTCCCCTTCTTATTTTTGGGAACACCGGGATATGTCCCTTTGTTTCCTTTTCTTTGGATAGAGCATTCGAAACATGTTCCGATGTCTAACCTTTTCTCCACTCGTGTGCCGCGTGTGGACGTAACTCTAACTTTTCTCCACTCACGTCCGCGTGTGGACGTAACTCTAACTTTTCTCCACTCGCGTGCCGTGTGTGGACGTATCTAACTTTTCTCCACTCGCATACCGCGTGCGGACGTATCTAACTTTTCTCCACTCGCGTGCCGCATGTGGACGTAACTAACCCTTACTAACCCCTTTCTCCCCTTTTCGCATTGTTACACACATTGAGTACGTTTTCGCGTATGCTTTACTTACATGTGTTTATGCACTCTTTTCGCATTGTTACACACATTGCATGCGTTTTCGCATATGCTTTACTTACATGTGTTTATACACCATTCTCGCATTGTTACACACATTACATGCGTTTTCGCGTATGCTTTACTTACATGTGTTTATGCACCCTTCTCGTATTGTTACACACATTGCATGCGTTTTCGCGTATGCTTTACTTACATGTGTTTATGCACCCTTCTCGCATTATTACACACATTGCATGCGTTTTCGCGTATGCTTTACTTACATGTGTTTATGCACCCTTCTCGTATTGTTATACACATTGCTTGCGTTTGCGCGCATGCTTTACTTACATGTGTTCATTCCTACTATACACATTGCATGCGTTTCTGCGCGTGCTTTACTTATATGTGTATACTTATCACTTGCTGTACACATTGCATACGTTTCTGCGTATGCTTTACTTACATGTGTTCATGCATATTTTCAAGAGGTTACACATTGCCTGCATTTCGGCGCATGCTTTACTTACATGTGTTCATTCCTACTATACACATTGCTTGCGTTAGCGCGCATGCTTTACTTACATGTGTACATTTTATTCCTTACCTTACATATTGTACATATCGTCGCATGTGCTTTACTCGCATGTGCTTTACTTACATGTGTACATTTTATTCTTTGCTTTACACATTGTACATGTTGTCGCATGTGCTTTACTTACATGTGTATATTTTATTCTTTGCTTTACACATTGCATGCATTTTCGCGCGTGCTTTACTTACATGTGTATACTTTTCCTCACCTTCACACATTGTATACGTTGTCACGTATGTTTTACTTACATGTGTTTGTGCCATCATAGCATTGTTATGCTTGTTTCAAATCGCATTATTATGTACACACTCGGGTTGCGTTGTTATGCATCCCTTCCACCCGCATTGTCATGCACCCTTTCACTTGCGTTGTTACGCACTTCTCACTTGCATTGCTATGCACTTCTCACTTGCATTGCTATGCACGTTTCTAACAATATTATACCTGCTAAGTTTTCTTTCTTTTTTAGGCACGATATTGTATGTACGGTTCATTTGAAGCTAGCACGACCAGACAAACCGCACAAGTATTGTATTCTCTGCGTGAGATGTAGCAAGAATTGAATAATTCTCTTACATCCTTTCTGCATGTAATGTGGTTAGATTTGTATCCGCCTGCTTAAACTGTTGTATTTATTGTATGTATTAGCTTCGTTACAGCTCTCTTTGCATGATCATAAGTTATGTTTGGCATCAAGCATGTTCTTTGCATCTTGCCCCTGCCTACGGGCACATATCTTGCTAGCTTGTATGCTTTGTCTAAGTCTTTGGCCTTGTCAAAAATGGGTCGTCTCTGGGCTTTGACATTCACTCCCGTCATTGCTATGACTTTCGAGTTCTGTCAAAAAGAGGCAACTGTAGACACCCCATTTTTGACCGTCCTCAAGACTTAAGCGTCACCGTTTGAACACTCGGTGATCATCCATGTTCGTGTTCGTCTTGAGTTCTCGGAGGTTTCGGTCGCGCGTCTTGCTTCAAGACCTCTCGACTTGTTTGTTTTGTGCTTGGTTGTGCACCAAACACTTATGTTTTGCTTCTGAGGGTAGGGAATGGCTTGTTGGCCATCCCCACACCTCACCGGCCCTGGCTTGAGGCCACCGGCCTTGTTTTCTTGCTACCGGTCAAAGATTTTGGTCGGTCAGCAATGTTTTTGGTCGGCCGGCCATTTTTGTTGGTCAATTGGCCATATTTTCCAGCTGGCCCCTTTCCATCTGCTTTTGGCAGATATTTTATGCCAGCTGGCATCCACATTACACCCCCTTCATACACGTGTATGGAGGGATTTGCCTCTTGTTTAGCTTCACTTGGAAGCTTGAGGATTTGAGCCTCTATAAAGAGGGAGCTCCTCCTCCCTCCTCCAAGGTTCAGAAAAATTAGGGTTAGAGAGTGAGATATAGTTTTGTATCTATACTCCCTTGTTTGATCCTATTTTGTGCCTTAAAGTAAGTTTTTGTCTTACTTTTGCACTAAAGCACCTAGCATTACTCCATCATTGGGTTGTTGAGGCCTTAGAAGGTTGTTGTTAGGGTTCTTGGGTTGGTTTTGATCCAAGGAAAGTGCTGGAGTGGTGTTCTTGAAGAGGTTCTTCAAGGGTGAGAACCTACCTTCTTTATTCTCTATTTTTGCACAAGCTTTTAGCCTATCTTTCTTATTGTTTTAAGCTTCGACTATAACTGATAAAAGTTTTGATTTTGTGTGTTTTAGAACTTTGTTTAAGGTCACTTTGAGGTTTGGGGTTGTCTTCCCCCTCCAAGGCATTGTTAAGCCTTGTTTTAGGCCATACATTTTGGCCATTGTTTTGGTCTTTGTATGACCTCTCTACCACTGAAATTCAGAGGATTTTCAGTGGTGGAGAGGTGGTTTTGAGGTCCTAAAAAGGAGAGGGTCATCCCCTCTCCTTCTTGTCTTTAATGCTTGCATAAATGGCTTATGTGATAGTATGTGTGTTTAGTTTGTTTTAGCTCCATTTCAGCATGTATTAGGCTTTGTTTTGCCATGATACACGCTTTGTTTTGCCATGATACACCTCTGTTTTGAGTTAGTTTAGACATGCCATATACGCTTCATACACTTGTCTTGTAATCCCATGATTTGGCCTTAACATGCATCATGTTGTAACATGTGTTTTTAGCATGATTTTGGCTCAACTCTATGAAGCTTTTAGCCTTGTTGTGGCATGCTTGAGCTCTGATTTTGGTCTTCTTGGACATGCTTGCATTGTTTTGTATAGCCACCATGCAATCTAGCTTGTTAGTTTTGAGTGTCCAAGTTGCTAGCATGCTCTATGTGGATCATTTCCGTGGTTTGACATCACTTAGAATGTTATTTTAGTCCATATTTCATGCTTATAAACTTACACTTATCACACCTTTAATGTCTTAAGAGTTTGTGGTTTATGCCTCATGAATGTGTCATTGTGTATGCCATCATGCTTAGGTCATTGGGATGCCATCTAAGTGGATTTTTGGGCTCATTTTGACATGTCATAACTCTGTTTTGGGTTGCTTAAATCATGCCATGTTTGGTTGTATTAGGTGTAGTGTAACACCTCTTTGATGGCCTTGCATGCCTCATGATTTTGCCCCTTCGTTTTACCTTGTTTTGGCTTTGGTCATTGCATGTTTTAGGCTCACTTTAGCATGCTTTAGGACTGTTTTGGGTCATACTTGCCATATGCTCTTTGTTTTGTGTAGTTTTGGTTCAAGTCCCTCGACTAGTCTTAGGCTTCAGTCTTGAGCATGCCATGCTTGACTTGTTTATGTGATTTGGCATCACTCCTAGCTTCATTTCAGAGCATGTAATGTTGTCACATTTGCATGCTTTTCATTCCTTTTAAGTGTGCTTAAAGGTTACCCTTTTGTGCTTAAAGTGATAGGCCATTAGCATGCATGTTTGTATGTGGTTTTGTCCCTTATCCCTTAGCATTTTGGCCACTGATTTGGGCCTGTTTGAGAACTGCTCATATTGGTTTAAGTCCATCGTTTGCATGTTGTTGCAATCTTGCCTTGCATGTTGTTACATACTTGGCTTATTAATATGTTGTTGCATGTTTAAGTGGTATTGCATTTGGCATGCATCTCTCATTAAGTTGCCTAACATGTTGTTACATGCTTGTCTATCCTCACATGTTGTCACATGTTCGCCTTGCATGCTTGAACGTCCATGTTGCATCTTGCATGCTTGTCTAGGTTGCATTGTATTTGACATGCTTGTTACCCTCGCCATGATCATGTTGCATTAGTTTTGCTTGCATGTTTGCATCCCTTACCTCTTGATCAACCATGATGCAAGTTAGGACCCCCTTTTGTGTTTGTGTGCATTTCATTTGATATCAAATTGCACACTCGACACCTTTGGCCATCATGCATTGAAATGCGTGATTGATGGCCTGAGGGTCGAGAACCATGCTTCTCTAAGTCTCAAACATGCTGAGGAGGGTGGTGGTGCATAAATTGCTTTGAAAATGCATCGCCATGTTCTGTCTGTCCTCTGCTGCAGCAAAATAGGATTCTACAGGAAGAGATGGCCGGTCGACCATTAATTGTTAGCCGATATTACCACAAATGGTCGGTGACCAGTTCCCCATGGCCGATGGCCTCACCTCTTGGTCGGTGACATCCCACAGTGCTCAGGGAGTGATTCTGAAGCTTCTTTGAGACTTGTGAAGTTTTCAAAAGTACAAATCAATGTAAAGAGAGGCAGCATGAGTATGGCGATGGATTTTCGAGCGGAGCCAAGCGTGCACGCATTCATCCCTCTTCCCGAGGCCTCTATACTGCTTTCTTAGCTTACTTAATTCATTTAATTAATTAAGTATTGTGTAATATTTAATTAGCTTGTGAGTTAATTAATCTGTATTATTCTTTCGGTCCCTCCCCCAAGAGGGCGCAATTGTGTAATAAGCATGCGTGTGTGTGATGCATGTCTTCCAACCCCCACTTCTTTCTCCTTTTTATTTAACCGCTTATGATGGTTAGTTTTAGGGCATATTTGATTTAGCATACCTTATGCTATGCATGTTTGCATTCATTCATTTGTATTGCATGCACTGGGCTCGGCGCATCATACTAACTACATAGTATTTCAATTCCAACTTGAATACGTGTATCAAATTGTCGCATATCATATGCCATCTTAGATTAGCCGAGCCTATTCTAATTGCATTATGTATGTGTTGCATTAGCCATCTTAACATAGACTTGGATCATACATTTGATTACTAACATGTTTTTGTTTTGGCTCGAAGTACACTATGAGTGTTTATGCTTTAGCATCTTGCATGTATGTGAGTGCTAACATGACAGCATGCTTGCCATGAGACTAATTGCTCATGTGATATAACTGTCTGAATGCCTGTAGGTGAAGGTTGGATTACTTGAATTTGGACAATTCATTGAAATTCACATTTTAGCCTACTTGCGAGTAGCAAACTTCAAACCATTTTCCAAAACAAAACGGATATGCGATATTTTGTTCCAAATTAGGTAATCTAGTCTATACTTGTGTGTCATACGCATCACATAGTAATTCTAGATAATTGACCGAAATAAGAACACATATGTTTTCAAAACTCGATATCATGTTTAGTACAAGCTGATCTTCGGATCGAGAGAGCGGGGGTGCTCATAGCTAACCTTCCCTAATCGTACCCAAGTTCCCGAGCCGAGGCAACTTTGGTGATGACGGACACATGGCCTTAGGCACGAGTCAGGGTTTCCTAAATTCCCCCCAAAACAAAATATTTAGGTGGCGACTCTGTATCTGGCAAAGCAGTCCATGTTTGGCACTTCTTTCTAAAAATTAGTTTTTCAAAATGATTTGCCGAATTTAGACTCTTTGATGATTCATCGGTCTTGCATTGCACTCCGCGAGATTAGATACAGGACCGTGACATTGAGTCCAAACTGTAGTATGCTAGAGAACAAAATGAGATTTTCTCGGGAGTCCTCCGAGCGGTCTACACCTCCCCTCCACAAGTAGAGGATAATGCTTGGTGCTGATAGCAGGCCCCAATGCATTACTAGCCTAGGGTTGATAGCAGGCCCCCAAAGTCATTTTTACCTCGGCGTTGATAGCAGGCCTCGAAGCTCACTAGCTTGGCGTTGATAGTAGGCCCAAGGCTTACTAGTTAGAGCTGATAGTAGGCCCAGAGATACCAGTATACCGTGGCAACCCCACGAAGATGAGAGCAAGGTAACCAAAACGCAAGGGACTCCATTTCCATTTGCCTATGTTATGGACTTACCTTGGTTGCACAAGCAGGACCAAGAAAGCCCCATTGGGCTTGGTACTAAGGCACAACATGGCTGATAGTAGGTTTGGTTGTGGCTTTCACCCTAGAAAGCTGAGGAGTTTGTGGATAGGTGGCTAAGAATAGAGGCTTTGCTGAACATGAACATAGCCGATGGTAGGCTATGAAGTATTGAGAATATATGTCTTGGTTAAACTAAACTGAGAAGGCAAGTGCAGCGGCAAACAATACCGCCTCAAGTGCATTTGCTGAGGTTCAAGCTGAAGAGGCAAGTTACAACGGCAATTACTCTCGCCACAATTGCACTTGCTAAGGTATCTGTGCCAAACAGAAGTATATAGTACATGCGGAGGGATACGTGACACCTTCAGCCTGGTGGCCTAAGATAGAATATTTCATGTGATTCTTAGAGACACATGTCCTTACTTTATTTGGCTAGTTGGTATCCTTTTGTACCAAGGAAAAGCCTATAACTAGAATCCATTTCCCAAGGTCTAAGAAGAGGATTTTTGGGAAACTTGGAGAGATACCGCCCATTTTGTGCACTGTCATTCTCTTCTTCTTGAGTCACTTACTCCACCTTCACCTAGCTGCACATTCTCCAACTTCCCTAGAGTTTTGTTGACTCATTCTCCAGCCATCCCACCACTATTAGACCATCGACATAGTTTTGTCTCTCTAATTATTTTCTTAATCATTGTTTACATCGAACCTCCCTACGGGATGACTAGTACAATTCTTATTAATCACAGTTGCTATTCTTATTAATTACATCTGTCACCTTTCTTATCGAACGACTGACATATATAAATTTAAACAATAAAATTTGATAGGTATAACATTGCTCAATGTATAATTGACAAAACCATATGAGATTACTTATTATTATAATAATAATAATAATAATAATAATAATAGAAGATGACAAGATTGATAAGTACTTTTTGTTTGTTTGTTTTTTTTTTTTTTTTTTTTTTTTGGATCAGATTGATACGTGCCTCACTACATTTGATTTGGTAAAAGTTAAGACATGACACATAAACAAAGAAAATGAAAAAGCATTCAAAAAAAAGATTCAAACTACATGCAAACAAAGGCCGATGTATATTAATTTAACTGAAGTGGAAGGCACTAAAATCATATAACGACACCAAACTGAATCAAACGAGACAAGGGACAATTGCGTGAAAGATTATGAAGATTGTGGTTGTTACGTGAGAGCATAAAATGTTGGAAAACTCTATTTAAAAAATAATTCCTTTGTTGATTTTTTATTTTTTATTATATTTAATAAATTTTATTATATTTTAATCAAATATATATATTTTTTAATTTTTGAGATGTATTTAAGTTAGAAATAAAATATTTATAAAAAAATATAATTTTTTAATAAATACATAAAGAAGAATCATTTGAAAATATACTAATTTTTTGTGTTTAGTGAATTTTTAAGGATTTTTTCACAAATATTTTGTAGTTTTTAGGTTCATTTAGGTTAGGTGCAACTAAAAAATAAATAAATTTGATTAAAGTATTAGAAAAATTCACAAAAGACACAAGAATATAAAAAATAAAAAACTAAAAATTGCATTTGAAAATTTAAAACCTGACCGAATGAATGGACTTTTTAATTTAGTTATTATGCAAATTACACTAATCTCTCGCTTGAAATTTGAAGAAAATACATCAAATCTCATATATTTGACATAATTCACATAATACTTATGTTTTCATCAATAATTTGTCAGTCATAGATAATAAAAAAAATTAATTGTCATCTATTTCACATTTAAATGTATATATTACCCCTTTTTATCTGTGTCTAAAAGCATATTAAGAGAAGTTAGTGTAATTAGACTAAAAATATGGGGTGTATCATATTTTTTTAAAAGCACAGAATGATCAGTGTAATTTATCCTAATTTATTTTAAGAGGTGTTAGTATAACTTATGTTTACAAACTTATCGCGGCTAGATATTGTAGCAAGATTGAACATTATGGCGGTGTTGGGTGTGGTTTTTTTTTGGCGAACTTATAAATTTTAATTTTGAAAAAGTTATTTTAGATTATTTGGTTAAACCTATTTTAAACAAGTTTTAATTCTAACAATTTATTTTAATATAAAAAATTAATTTTAAGTTGCTTACCTCCTGTTTCTAATTATCAACTTCTACTGTGGGTATATTAATTGACAATTATACCTTTAGAATTTTTTATTTTTTATTTTTTTGGAGGGAGTTCACAAAATTATGAAAAAAAATTATAATTTTTTGGAGGGACTTGTGAAAATAGAAAAGGATCAAAATGGAATGTGGATTTTTCTTTCTTTTAATTTTTTTATATGAGAAATTGTGGATTAGTAATGAATAACAAAAAAAATAAAAATTAATTCAATTTACAACTAACAAAGGTTAATTCAATTTACAATTAACAGAGATAAAAATGATATTTATACATCAGAAAATTATTTCACGATTTATTTATCAAATAGTACTCAGTAATTTAAATTTATAATTCAGTAATTATACTAAATAGATTAACTATTTAGGATTAAAGGTATAATCTATCTATTAACTTATAATTATAATTTATTTTAACGGCTGCACAAATCACCCCTATGTACCCTACAAATGTATATCATTGATTGGAATAAAGAGTGCGGTAAAATAAAAATTTTGTTGAGTAAATTACTAAAGATGCAATAATACCACCCAATCGGTACCTCCCAAAACATAGACTGGGTTAATATTTAAAAAGTATATTTACCAATAAATCTCATATTATAAATAAATACTTTAATTAGTCTCAAGTTTTTTTTATTGATCTGCTAAATTTTATTAGTGAAGTGTTTTTTTTCTGTGTGTTTTGATTTTGGTAATGTTTTGGTAGACATATTATTTTATTAACGTGACAGGTATGATGTGATATTTCAATGTGACAGTTGTTAATATCACACTCCAACAATAATATGACACTCTAAAAAAATTAAAAACTCTTAATGTACTTTTTTTTAAATATGACAACGTGACAGGTATGATGTGACACTTCAAAACTTTTACTCTAAAAAAAATAATTCTTCCTTAGTGTACTTTTTCAAATGTGACAGTGGTAGGTATGATGTGACATTTCAAAAAAATAAAAACTCCGTGTATTTTTTTCAAACATGACAACTTGACAGGTATGATGTGACACTTCAAAAAATAAAAATTCTTTAGTTTACTTTTTTCAAACGTGACAACGTGACGGTATGATATGACACTTCAAAAAAAAAAATCCTTAGTATATTTTTCTTAAACGGGACAACGTGACAGATATGATATGACACTCTAAAAAAATTAAAAACTTTAGTGTACTTTTTCCAAACATGCCAAGTATGATGTGACACTTTAAAAAGAAACCTTTCCCAAACGTGACATGTGACATTCTAATGTGATGGGTATGATATGATACTTTAAAAAAATTAAAAACTCTTTCGTGTACTTTTTTCAAATGTGACACTCTAACTTGATGGGTATGATGTGATACTAAAACCCTTTAATATATTTTTTCTAAATGTAACATTTCAATGTGACGGACAAATGTGTCATTACACATTTAAAAGAACTAAATAAATTTAAAAAAAAAACATAAAACTATATAAATTACAAATTCAAAATATGAAACTTATTCATCGATCCATATTTACCATCCTTCTTATCCCTTGAGATACATAATCCCCTCGTTATCTCACGATTATTCATGCCTCCACTTATTCTGTCCAAAATGTGACCTTAGAGCATATCGAATGCTATACATGGATTGCGAAAATCAAATTTTAATAGTACTTTCGTGTGAAAATGTTAAATTTAGCAAAATTGTTCCAATAGTGCAGTACCCATTTTTTCTTTTTTTGGTTCACAAAACATTTAAAAACCTGAAAAAAAAGAAAAAAAAAGAAATAGGAGTCGCAGGACAAATTTTAAATTTTGCTTAAACCTTTTTAGCATGCCATTGAAGTTTACTTTTAAATGAGTTTGTTATAATAATTTAATAATAGCAACCACAATGGTAAGATCTTGAAGTATAAATCTTACGGTGACATTTGTTTGGCCGATTAAGATAAAGGGGATTAAGAATACGGTGTGATTGAGTGAAGAGATTATTAGTGTTGTGGTGTTAAATTAGAAATATAAAATAAAGACTATATGTTTGTATACCACCGAATTAGTAATAATATTGATAATATTAATATTTTTTAATTTTTAATATTATAATCTTGGTGCAACAGCCAAAGTAGTTTTACATTCCAAATATATATATATATATATATATATAATATTGTTGCAGCAGCCAGCTGTCCTCCCAGTCTCGGCATTGATTTTTCAATCCTATCTTTGGGGAGAGAAAGCTAATCCAGTGGGAGTGTAGGATTAGCAATGAGGCGGAAGTAACAATCCCGTCCAATAATGAAGCCACCAAACAAGCTGTTGTGGAACCCACATCATTAGCAATCCAATCCTACCTCCCAGTCAGCCAAACAAACATGCCTTGAGATTCCAGATTCGACTTTCCTCAAGGTCAGTTATCCGAGTGACAACATATATAGTTAGTAGGACGGATTTTTCAGACCTGGATGAACTATACTGTCAGGAGTGAGTTCGAATCCTTGCCTATGAGCAAGTCCACAACTTACAACTACATGATTAAGTAGCTCTACTGTGTAACGCCATCACCTAAGGTTGACCTTTGAAATTTCAACTCCTTACGATCTAATCACAAAGCTCACCTTATGCCTTTTTTTTAAATACAATAGCAACTTTTAGTACAAAAAAAAAAAAAAATCAATAGCAACTTCATTAAGTTGTATTTGAAATTTATATTTGTGGAGGAAAAGGAAGTGAATAGATTTATAAAATAAATAAATAAATAATCTTACATTTTATTAACAAATCTTGACCCTTTTTCTCCCCATAAATCTCTAGACTAACATAATTTAAGGGCATGTTTGATTGGGTGGATTGGAGCATGAGATTGAGATTATTAATCCGTGGGCCTAATTATCCTATGTTTGTTTTAATATTTTGATTTAGGATTAATAATCCAATGGATAATTAATCCAACAAATTTGTAGGATTATTAGTAATGGGGTAGGGATGGGATTATTAATCCAATGGATATTAATCCAATTGGATAATGAATACCACACTAATTTAATAAGATTATTAATACTTCACTATTAGTGTTGTGAATCAAACATGACCTAAGAGTACACAATTATCTTTGTGTTGACTAGGAGACTAGGGAGTGGTAGTCACAATCAGGGCAATGACTGAGAGAGACAATTGCACTTGGTGTTTTGTGAAGTTTAAAAATTGACTTTTTTAATTTTTTTTTAAAAAAAAAATGTGTAAAAAATATAATAGATGATATGATTCAAAATACATTAAAAGTTGAAAGATAATTTTTAACCCACTTTCCAAAAATAAATAGTGCTCTCAAATGTCTTTCTAATTTGACACTGCCATCCACTGCAAGAAGGCTTCCACGAAAATCATTTGTGTTTCCCCTCATCATCACGGACTTCCTGTTCTAAAGAACAAGAATTTCTAGTTTTATTGACCCCAAAAATGTTTCAAAGATTCTCAGCTAAACTTATCATGCTGTTTCTCTTTCTTTTCTTTTCAATCTTCCCCTTGTTTCTTTGGGGTCCCAGGGGTGCAGCTTTATAATCGGAAAAAAAAATTACATGTCATAATTGTAGCTAAAAATTGATAATCTAAAAGTAGAACCTAAAAACACAAATCTCCATCTTGAAGATAATCAGTTTAAACTATGTTTACCACATAAGTTATAAACCGAAATTGTAACAAACAGTGTGACACAAAATCTCGGAAAAAAAAAGAAAAAAGAAGCACAAGTAGCCCATATAAATTGCAGCATATAAACCCTCTAGATGTAAAGCTTAGCTATTTCAAGCATCCACAGACAGTTGTACTAACAAGGCATAATAGATCAAGTCTTGCAAAGAGTATCAATATCAGCAAAAAATAATTCATTACAAACAAAATCAAACTGAGTTGGCTGAGCCACAATAAAACCTTCTATATTTTCGATCTTGTAATGTGAATTATAATTTCCTAAATTACATGTGTAAGTTGTATCTGCTAAATATCAGCACAATTAAATGAGCATTTTCTAAATGAAACTACAAAATGCAAATTGTACATTACAAGTATAAAAAATTTGGGGAAAAAGAGGGAATGAAGGAAAGAAACTATACAGAAAAAAAGAGGTATAAATAAGAGGTATGTAGTAGTCAACCTCGATTGCACTCCAACAATTTATCCTCTCATGAAAGTTGAGGCTTTAATTCTTTTTTTTATTCTTGAAGGAAAAATGCTAGACTCCAAGATTTTTACCAAACACTCACAATGGATGTAGAGACCCACATGAGTGTGAACCCCACACCGATGTGACTGTTTAGTAAAAATTTTGGAATTCCTAGCATTGCTCTAAAGGAAGTGCAACCGTTGTTGCAACATGTTAATGCTGATTGAAAGGAAATTTGTTCCTTTTTATGTTATGCCAATAGAGACTCCATTAAGGGCTTTGGAGTGGTGGTCTGAAGGTCCATGGTGTATGTAACTACGACTCCAACGAGTGCACAAATTGCCGGTATGAGACCCAAGCCAGTTCTTGTAACTGAAAAACACGAAACTATTGAACTGCACCCCTGAAGGTTTGGAGAAGAATCTACACAAAAGCAAACCGTGTCAAGTCCAAAACTTCTACTATCAACAAACCACCATCAAGTTATAAGAAGAAAACTCTCAAGCTTTGTGTAAAAATAAATTTAAAATGAACTCACTTGCACACTCATGAATTAAGAATAAATCACCTTGCTTGTTTCCACTTTTCAAAAAATATTTTTCAGAAAATTCTACTTTCTTATTTTTCATGTTTTTTTATTTTTACTGAATTTTTTTAATATTTTAAGCAATTTTTTTACTTTAGACACCCCTAACATAAATACACCTAAAACGTAAAAAAATTGTAAGAAAAATCTTTTAAAAATTCACTAAATACCAAAAATACAAAAAAAAAATACAAAAATTCAGTACATTTTTTGTATTTTTATGTATTTATTAATTTTTTAAAATATTTTTTCACAAAATTTTTACTTTTTAGATACATCTAAGTAAGGTGCATCTAAAAAAGTAAAAAAAAATGTTTAAAATTTAAAAAATATTCACTAAAAACAAAAAAACACGAAAACCAAAAAAGTCAGTTTCAAAAAACTTAATCCAGAAAACTCAAACCAAACACACCGAATAGCTTTCCATTATTAATTGAGTTAAAGAAAGAAAAAAAAAATAATGGATTCACCAAAGAAGGTAACAAATCTATGGGCACAGATTGTTGAAGCTAAAAAAAATAATTTCCAGATAAATGCAATCCATACTACACAGTTGCATGCTCTTGTAAAATATATATATATATATATGGGTAAATTACACTCACCTCCCCTAAGGTTAGGAGAAAATATAATTAGTCCAATACTTTTGACATGATTACACTGGTTTCCTTTGATGTTTTAATTCGCACAACAGTTAGGCCTTTGTTCATTAGTAATTCTTCAGTTGTATGTATGAAAAAACAATGGTCATATCTTTTATCCTAAAATGTATATTTATCATTGTTTATTTCAATATCTACCCGCCAACTGCATTAGTTTCGGTCGCTTTAGCCTTACTAAAAGGAAGGTCACGGTAATTATGTCAAAAGTGTTTTGCTAACTGTATTTTCCTCAAATCTCAGGGGAGGTGAATGTAATTTACCCTATATATTTTGTATACGCAATATTAAATGGCATGTGACTTACTCTGATATGATTCAAGAATGTATAAGGCAACCCCACATGAGATTTTGTCCATGAAGCTCAATGATCCATACACAAAAGCACATCCATTGAGATCTTCACCAACTAGGACACCTTGCATGCTTATTGCAGTCACCTGTCACTCAAATAAGAAGGAAAAAAATTCAGCAACTGTAAGCTCATGATAAACTGATGATGAAATTCAAACATTCTATAAAGGAAAATATGCAAAGATAAACTATTCTTTCGTATGTCAAATGCTGGTTTAACAGTCTCATTTATTTATTTTTGGTTTAACAGTCTCGTGATTATTAAATGTTTATCCCCACAAGTGTAATTCTAAAACAACAGATAAAGCTCTCCTTTTCCTCACCTCACTTGACCTAAGATTCTAATATTCAATTTCTCTCTTTCAATTTTGCTTCAGTGTACTAAAATGAAATCACAATTATCCATAATTTATTAATATACTTTTTACTTTTTCATAAGATCTAATCTAATTAACTATTATCAAAAAATTGAGATACTGAACCTTTTGAATGGATAAAATTGAAATGGTGCTTGGAATATCAAACTTTAAGCAAAATATAACTTCATGTGATAGAGTTCTACTAAGATGTCATTGAGTTAGAGTTTACTGGAATTATGAACAGATTTGGTCCTCTTTAAAAATCAAACTGGAAGCTATAATTGACTTAAAAGTTAAATACCATAATGTCTTCTGCTCAAAATGTTACTAAAGCAAACTTAATACCTCAGATAGAATTAATCTGAGATACACTAAAGCATGGACTGTAGCATAAAATGAAAGCATGAAAATTTCTATCATACCAACATTAGAGCATTTCCTATGCCGATTACTACTGACAAAAGGTACATAATAGCATTCATGCTCCTCGGTAAAAGGAGGATCCCAGCACCACAAAACATCCAAAGAATGCCTCCAATAGAAAAAAACAACTTCAAGCGTTGGCCAGTCCACGTGAACCCCTATTGTGTGCACATATAATGGTGAAATATCAGTGAAACAAATAAACTAGAAGCATATCATAAAACATATTTTCAAAACATAACTTGATCTCAAAAGGGGACCTGTAGAAGGACAGAGACGATGAAGCTGCAAATGAAGATGATTGCTGGAACCTGAAACATTGGTCAGACATGAGTACTGGCAATGCAAATCATCTTTTCTACTGAAATATATGTTAGAAATTTGATGTTTGCAAGGTTAGTGCAAGTACCAAAGCTTTAGATGATTGCGCCATTTGCAGATCATTAATGACATAGAATGCAAGAAATGACTGAAAAATAAACAAATAAATATATCAGCCAGTTTGATTTAAAAGATGAGGTTCAAACCATTTTTTGGATATCATATTCTTCAGGAAGCCAATATTTCAAATTTTTCAAAAAAGAAATCTGCTTTTGAACTTTCAGATACTTGGAAAATTGAAACAGTACAATCCTTTATTTATAAAAACAAAAATGGACCTCAACGCTGTTACTAATGCATACAGACCTGTGAAACATTGGTTACTAATCTAGTGAGCACATAAACAAGTGCAACTTGGTAGTATAGAACTTTCTTAAACCAGTAGGACCAAGATATCCTTGAACAATTTTTTCCTTGAACACCTTGCTTCAATCTACGCAAAAGAAACGTAAATGATTAGTGTTGCACAAAAGGATAATTAACCCAAGAATAGAACCAAAACTGACCATCCCTATTTGATTTGGTCCATTGGGTCTCGGTTGGTTGGGTTACTCAAACCAACCCAAGAACCGAGCCTACTACAATATTAAAAGCAATATGTTTTCTATTTAATTGATCCCACACATAATAAAAATAAAGCAAACTGCCATAGGTTGTGGCAACTTTCTACTCCTGAGCTGCCTTGCCGTATCTAAAATGGCTTCGAGCATTTGGCTTCACCACTGAGCTCCTACTATTGTGAAGTTTTGTTATTTTATTTGATGTGGGAAAGAGAATAAAAGGAATGAGAACACATCATTTACAAGTGAGCAGCTCATCCCACATTGAACAATGACGAAGGCCTTCTCCTTCTCCCTTCTACATGAAGTCTTAGACCCAACAGTAATTACTCTAACCACTTGTCCCAGGTCGGTAGAGGACAACAATTTACTATGCTGGGTCTTACATAAATACTAAAATTGTCCCATGATTACCTGTATTGCTAGCAGGCTGGTATACAAAGTGGGGCAGCCATTGTGATCTTGCTAGCACAAGGAAATTAGGACGTGTGATCATACAAAAATTAAAGTCTTAGAATATGATTCAGACCCAAAAAAAACCATGTTTATTTAGTTTGGTCTGGTTTAGTTTCTCAAGGGTCAGGACTCAGGACGGTTTGGTACTGGGTTGAAAATTGGGGAAAACCGACTTAGGTCCGTTCAGTTGTCGCCTCTGGATTCAACTTTGACCCGAGCCAACCTATGTGCACCCCTGTAAATGGTTGTTTAACCAACTATCTGTATTTCTTTTCTTTTATTTTTTTAAATACAAAAACCAAGTACCAGTATGCATCATGCAAACTGGCCTCAAAAGTGATCAAAATTCAAAAGAAGACGTAGGAACTAATTTACGCATGCTAATTTTGTTTAAGATATTGCATGAATTCTTGTTCTACCATATCTCAAATGGATTAATGTATGGCTATACTTTTCTAGCTGTGAGAACCCTGAGTACCCAAAGGAAAAAAAAGTACTTTTGATATGCTCGACTTTACCATTCTCTTCATCAATCAAACAATTATTCTCAAATTACATGAGCAAAGAACACATCTAAACACACTAATGTTTCAAAAGAAACAACATACCAGCATCTGTTAAGATCCTGGTAGGCGCAACCTATGGACCTATGGTATGAGACATGAGTTGAACTATCCTGGTATGGGACGGAATATAGGAATTGATCGCACACATTTCATCAAATCCAGGTCTTTTGGTTTGACCACTATGCCAAAAGACTTTGGTCTAATGGAATGCGTGAGATCAATTTTTATATTTCATCCCATACTAGAATAGCCCAACCCATGTCCCATACCACAGGTTGGGTTATGATCTCCCACAGATCGTAGCATACTACCACGATTCAAACCCCAACATCCACGATGGCCCACTCTATCGACACTAACTCGATGGTAGCCCTTTTGTATTTGGCGACTCTACTAAGCTATTAGTATTCAACAACTAGCAAATATTTTAATCCAGCCCATAGGCCATCCCTTTTGCAGCTTGAACTTGTGACCCAGTGCTATCTCTGATACCAAATGTTAGAAACTTGACGAATATGCCAAAAGAACCAAGTTTGATGGAACGCATGAGATCAATTCCTATATTCCATCCCATAAAGGAGTAGCCTAACTCATTTTCATACCATAGAAAGGCCCACAAGGTCCTCAGTGTCTTGAACTTGTGAGGCCACGCTAGCTCTGATACCAAATGTTAGGAACTTGACCAACAACCAAAAGACCTAGGTCTCATGGAATGCGCGAGATCAATTCCTATATTCTGTAGCATGCCGGAATAGCCCAACCTATGTTCCTATTTTCACCTATCTTGAAAATGGTTGAGCACAATAAAAGATTTTAAGGAAACCATAGATGAGATCAAAATGCTGATCAACGAAGCGAATTTCGAAGAGAGAGAGTTTGATTCTCATGATGTTGGTGTTGTCCTTGAAGGATGCATGATTTTTATGGAGATGATAATTTATCTTCTCAAAAAGCTTTCTTGAAACTCTATTGAAGTGATTTATCAACTGTATTGTTTTTAAGTCACTTGAAGAACAAGAATACAATAATTTTCTGCCCGTAAAGATTGTATATTGCAATGTATTCACAAGTGTATGAAATCTGAGTGAATCTTGTAATGTTTATGTATTCCAACCTTGAGGACAAGGTTGATCTTGAGGTGCTTGGAATGACAAGTTCCATATTTTTGTAAAATTATTATTATTTTTATTTAGTTAATTGTTAAGATTATGTAGTAGCAAAGTGCGAGTATGTGGATTAGGTTGGTTTCCTAAGGCCATCTCCAACGTTTACTTATATCTTTAATCAAATTTAAATTTAATGAAAATTTGGTGAAAACGGTGCTCCAATCCTGTCATCAAAGTGATCAAATGAAGGAAGCAGCAGATTTTTCATCAAATCGAGAGAACCTTTCATCAAATTTCAAAATTGACCGTTGGTGAATGATTGGATGGATGATCAGGGGGACAATCGGGTGGACGACCGGATTTTGATCAAAATTTACTCAACGCTGGACAGCTGGCCGGACAACTGACAGAATTGATGAAAACGATTGGAGTGCATCATATCAGATCAAACTTTTCATCAAATTTTTACTCAAATTTGATGAACGATTGGAGATGCTCTAAGTAGTTATTATTTAGTATGAGTCATGGGTTGTCAATTACCAATGTATTTGTAACCTCTTGTATGTAAGCATGTGTATTATCAATGAAATGACGATGTTTAATTTGGTTGCAACTTCTTTTTGAAGTGTCGGAGGCCTGAACCAGATGGAGGTCTACTCCCTTCAAAATGGGTCTTTCCTTCCCTTGTATTTTTACTTTCGTTTTACAAGAGGGTAATCAACTAGAACTAGTGACATGGTGCTAGCTCTGATACCAAATATTAGGAATTTGACCAACATGCCAAAAGACTTAGGTCTGATAGAACATGTGAGATCAATTCCTATATTCTGTCCCATATCAGAATGGTCCAACCCATGTTTCATAGCATAGGTTGGGCCCACGAAGATCGTAAACACCCATCTGAGTCCCCTCCTCAGGGAAAAGGGGAGAGAGAGAGAGAGAGTTAAGAACATGTGTCAAACCTTGGCTCTTTGGTTCGAAGATAGAATATACCCACGAAGCAGCATCCGATAAAAATTGACACATATGCTATCCAGCGGTACTGCTCAATTGTGAACAAGGTAAGATTTAAAAAAGAAAAGAAAAAAAAGAGAGTTGTCCCTGACAAAATAAAAAGTCCAAATAAACACACCTGGATTTCAACATCTACAGGTGTAGTCGATGTACTGACATGGAAGACCACAAATGCAACTACATAAAGGCTGAGGTTGGCAACCTTGAAAAGATTTCAACCAGTCAAATAAGGGGATAAAAATAACACTACCTTCAATGATGTTGAATAGTTACGACAATGACAATAATGCATAAAAATCAATTTCAAAGATGTGCTAACCATTGTAAAAGCATTGCGGCAGCTAGCCAACACCACTCTACTGGTTGAATTGAGTGTGATGCAATTCACCATAGACCTACAATAAATTCAAGGTAAACAAGGTAGAGTTATTCCATGGCAAAGAGTATACAAAAAAGAAACATGACTGCATAATGAGGTCATTCAGACATAAGTAATTAACCAACTTCAATTCCAAATCATAGAAAGACAAGAAAATATTGAAAATACAAATAACACAATTCAATATAAACTAATAAATGACAAACTGGAATCACAACCAATCCTATGCAGATTTTAACTGGTCAGAGAAAGTCTTTACATGTGTGAAACTTGAGTAGCAGCCCAGCCCACATTGAAGATTGCTGCAAATGTGGCATACCCTATAGTTTGCACAGTATATGAATTGGTACCAAGGATTTGGCAAGGAAGGCAACCCCCAAAAACGGAAGAAAATGAAACAGCAACCAAAGCAGATCCCGCACCATGCCATATTTTGAAATGTCCAAACCTGTCTATCTATCAATTAAACAAATAACACAATATTATCACTAGTGTACAAGAGGTCCGATCAGTCACTAAAAAGAAAGCATAAATTCTTGAAAAACTAAAAGATAACTCAGACAACTAACGTGATGCCACTGATTGAGAGAAGTATTATTAACATTCCTAAAAGTAGATGGTTACAGGAAGTTTCTCCAAATTGTGAGGTTTATAACTGTCTCCCCCACTAATCATTAACCAAATTTCCTACTCTGAATTTGCAACAAAATAGGAGTCTTACATCATTACTAATTCCTGTAATGCCCCTTACAGAAGAAACAATCCAATATAATTTGCTTACAACAATTGGTTCTTTTGGAGAAATAAGAAATTGACAGAGCTTCAAAACAGGGAACATGAAACCTGTGTTCTCCCTTTATATATTAGAGTAAACACAAGGGCATCTGCTTCTGAAAAGCCCCATCACCTCAATGCTTCTGGATGGAAGTTTGGGAAAACTAATATACCTATTTTGCTGGATAACCAGGAATTCAATTTGTCTCGTCAAAAAGATTTTGAATGATGAAAGAAAAGGGATGAGTTTCGAGTATTAAATGAAATTCCCATAGATTAAACAGTCAGAAAAAAATGAAAGTTTAAATAAGTTTAGCATCTGTGAATTGACCAACAAACAAATCGCACCCTTGCTGTCTGAAAAATAAAAGTGCACCCGAACGAATCACGTCTTGCTCTTGCATATAAACAATATATATGCATATTTATTTATCAACCAGGTCAACTGATGCCAGCATTATCACTATGCAAACGGAATTTCCTTAGTCCAGCAATTATCGAAAAAGAAACAGAATATATGACTTAAGTCTTTTAACATAGGCACCTGAGTAAGTAAACTCTAGTTGATCAGGCCTACTACAACAATAATGGCACAACTGAGTAGAGTTTTCCTTCTTAAAAGATCAGAAAAACAGAAAAAATAAGATTTGAAGTTTTAAATTTCTATTGATTCCTCTAGTTTCTGAATAACAAAATAAAATCATTAGGGGTGGGAGGGCATTTCGAACAATTCAACAGTTTCCTCACCATATAGAGTTATGAACATGCTCAAATTTGGTGCTATCAGTAAAACCTATTAGCAGAGACCCTTATAGATTATAGATGGTTTCTGCTTGACTAACTCAAAAGTGTGAAACCCAAATAAAGAATCATAAAGTTTCCATTCACACACATACGCAAAATTTGTATGTCAAAACTCTAGGTGGAACCGAATTGGATTATTTGTTTTTCTATTCTCTCCAGTTTTCTCA
Organism: Camellia sinensis; assembly: GCF_055761805.1. Lineage (NCBI taxonomy): Eukaryota > Viridiplantae > Streptophyta > Magnoliopsida > Ericales > Theaceae > Camellia > Camellia sinensis. Next base: position 171,222,430 of record NC_138962.1, on the reverse strand, counting down.
GAACAATTCAAAAATCTAATCAATATTATATTAACACAAGGAGTTTGTGGTCATTTCTTAACATTTCGTAGTAACAGTCTTTTATCATGTTGTCATGCAGAATAGAATATATACCATAGTTTGTTCAACCAAAGTTATTGCATTAGTTGGAAGCTTTATGAATTACTATACAAATTTGTTATGGTTTTGAAACATATTGACAAATTAGCAAATTGAAGAATGGATAACAAATGCAAAAATTAAAAAGAAAAATCATATATAAAAAAGCATGCAAAAATGAAAAGAAAAAAAATGGAGAAAATATGTACAAACAAGCTCGTAAGTTGGTTCCAATGCTGTGAGGTTCAGTTTAAAGACTTGTACTGGAATTCTACATTGTACCAAAATAACTAGGACATGTCAATACTCTATAAAATAATGGTTATGTCTAGTTTAGGGGATACCAGTTCACCAGCAAATATGGTTGTGAATCCATCAGCTATCTGACCAGAAAGCATGACAGCAGCAGCATCCCTGTGAAATAGAATGAGTAATAAATGAAGCTCACAGGTCTCAAAAAGCAAACATAAAACTGAAAACCCCTTATATTTTTAAGGAGAAAAGAAAGGGGTGGGAGGGAAACTTCAAATATCCAACCAAACAACTCTTTTCCACAAGAGTTAATCCATAAATAACCACTAAAACTGTGATGAGAATAAATTGGCAAGTGTGCATGCAAGAGGTCATACTATCTTAAACCATGATCTGAAAAACAGCCACCTGAAGTGGATTTGCATGGCTAATTTGAAAATTAATCTGAGAGAGTATTACAACTAAATAAAAAACAAGTCCCAAAAAGCACCAAGGACATATTTTCCTACGTTACATGGACTATGGTTTTGTGTCTATGGTTCACCTGATTCTCAAGTCCTAGGATACCAGACACAGCTAAAATTCACAATTATTTTTTATTTCCAATGATAAAAATGATGTTTTCAAGTAACGTAGAGAATTAAGCATGTGCACTTCACTCAAAAGTGCTGTTCTCTAAAACATATTCCCTTTTCTCCACCACACTATCAAAATGAACACTACTGATAAACCTGAAATCTACCCTCTGTCCTCCTGACAGCTCTAAACCCCCAGGAAATCAGTCTCCAAGCTTTTCTAATCCAACACCAGAGGAATCAAAGAATTCATGAGCTCAAAACTCGATTAAATTAACCAAATACTAGCTGAGCAACAAATCAGGGTCAAATCTAGCAACAATTTTAGATGAAAAACCCTTTCGTCCCTTTAAATTATGCATACCTTTTGCGCAGCTAGTAGTACTCTATCAGAATCTGCCTAACCTAAAAAGGTAATAGGATAATTTCTCCCCATAAAAATAAACGGGAATGAAAACAGAAGAAACAAGAAGCATAATACATCAAGGAAAGAAACATATTGATGACTGTAAAAAGGTAAAGAAATATAGACCACAAAACTTCAACTACCTTGGAAGTGATAATTCATTGGCTCCCAATTGACATGTAGGAAAAGAGAAAGAGGAAACAGACAGGAGAAATTAAGTAACAAAAGAAGGAAGTGGATGGCAATCCAGTTTAAAAGGAAACAGAATTTGTTGGATTGGAACTAGAATGTGCTCCCAATGGGGTCTAAGTTCAGTTGATGCCAGTCGGTGGTGTAACCAAGGCCTTAGATTAGTTCAGCGATCTCTCATAAAAAATAGGCCAATGGTCGTAACCAATAATGCAATGAGATGCAATGAAAGTTAAAAGCATATGTATTAAAAGATTAAATTAAACATTTTAAATGATTTGAAAAAAAATTAATTGTGTTGCAACCAAATTAATTCCTATCCAGGAGAGCGAAAGTGTACCTTGGGGTCAGCCCAATATCTGTCAAGAACACTAAGAGATAAGTGAACCAACAGGCAGATGTTATGTCATTGAGCATGTGTCCCACGCCATAAAAAAGGACAGACCACCTTCCAAGGGGCTTGGTGCATGATTCTTCATCTTCCATACCATTAATCATCACGTTGCAAAGATCTGACTATCTAATTTCCCCTATCAACAGAAAACCTGCAAAGTCTGAATTGAAGCTTTATATTTAGAAAGATTTTAAAACAAAATGTTTTCAATTAATCACAATAATTAAAAAAAATTCAAATTCATATATTAATACTACATGTCTACTATATCTAGTTATATGATAAGAAAATGTTGGAGATAAGATTATATTGTCAAAGATATCATAATATATGGAAGATATTGGAACATATGGAGATCCCATGAATCATGCTTATTATGATTTTTTGTATCTTTGATTTATTTCAATTTCTTAATTGAAGGGATTTGATTGTGTCTCCTACTCTATATACTCTATATATATTGTGTATCATGTAAACAAGAGTATCAAGTTGAGTGAATAAAAGATGTATCCCTTTAGGGCTTTGTGTGTGTGGATGTAGGCCAATATTAGCTGAACTATATTGAACCTTTGTGTTCTTACTTTTCTCTTTTCTGTCTCTATTATCTCTCTATATTCAACTTTATTGCCTTATTACAAAATTCAACTCGGTATCGAAGCCTACTGAACCCTAGGCATGTTTCGCTATGGAGAACTCTCTCCTCAACATTTTTTGTTATTGAGGTGTTTTCCCCTCTTCCTTGAGTTGATTACTAGTTTGCTGATGTGGTAAGTAAACTTCATGATTTTTACTTATTTCGGGGTTGGCTACTGGTTTGTTCAGTAGCATTCTTCATGAGATGCCGTTCATAGGCCTTTTTGTTTATGGTGATTTGCTGTTGCTTTGGCCTTGTTGCTTTCTCTCTCCAAACTAGTTTCTCTTACTGCCATCATGATTGATTCAATGCACGTTTCTCTGTTGCAATATTTGATTCCTTGGTATGTTCATTGAAGTTGTCATTGAAGGGAGTTATTACGGGTCCGTTTGGTTTAGTTTTACATTTAAGATTTGAGTGTAGAGTTGTGTTTTGAGTTTTGAATTTTTGAATCATGTTTTGAAAAGAGAAAATTTGCTTGATTATGAGTTTTGAAAATAGTTTTGGAGTGATTTGTAATTTTTTTTATTTTTTTTTTTGATTGATTGATGTATAGAATGTGAGAGAATGTGAGAGAAGAGAAAAGAGATGATAGAGAAAAAGTGATTGATTGATTGATTAATAATAATAATAAAAAAGAGAAGAGAGGAGTTTTGAAATAATTTTAAGTTGCATTTTAAAATATGTTTGGTAAACATGTTCCATCTAAATCATGATTTAAAAATAGAGTTGAGTTTTGAAAAGTAAACCAAACGCTACCTACAATTGTTGTCTTTTGGTAACTTCATTGTAGTTGTTTATAATGATCATACTATTTTCGACTTCAAGTTGGATACTTCACTTCAACCGTTCCGTGTTCCAACTTGAGGGCGAGTGTTGGAGATAAGATTATATTGTCAAAGATATCAAAAGACATGGAAGATATTAGAATATATGGAGATCCTATGATTTATGCTTCTTATGATTTTTTCTATCTTTGATTTATTTTAATTCCTTAACTGAAGGGATTTGATTGCATCTCCCACTCTATATATATGGTGTATCCTGTAAACAAGAGTATCAAGTTGAGTGAATGAAAGATGTAGCCCTTTAGGGCTTTGTGTGTGTATAGGCCAATATTGGCCGAACCACGTTACACCTTTGTGTTCTTACTTTTCATTGCATTATTGGTTACGACCAAGGTTTTAAAAAGCGGCCACAACCGTTACGTAACACCGTTACATAACGGTTGTGGTGGTTGCCGCCACCCGTTACGGCCGCTTTTGCAGTGTGATTGAGATTCACAGGTGTATCGGCCGTAGCGACTGCTATAGCGGTCGTAACGGTGCCGTAATGGCCGTAACGGCCTGTTACGCACTGTTACGTAACGGTTCCGAATTGCTTCTTTTGAAAAAACACGCCAAAAAAAAAAAATGAAAATGGGGAAAGAGAGATAGAGAGAGAGAAAAGAGAAGATAGAAGAGCAAGAGATAGAGAGAGAGAAGAGGGAAGATGAAGAACATGTTATTGATTTGTTGAAGCTATAAAACCTATGCTATTGTATTCAGCTGCTATCACTCAACCATTTTGTTTGTGTGTGCCTATCTATATATTGTTTGAAAATAATAATAATAAGTGTGGTCATTATCTATTTGATTTGATTAAAATATATATATATATTTATGCTTTTATTTATTCTCTTACTTTTGTCATTGTTTATCTTATATATAATAGTTAGTGATTGATTTTTTGTATAATATAAAGTTATTAATTATTAAAATAAAATGTAAAAAACTCAGTTTATAGTGCTTTAAAAATACGAAATATATTGGATCAAACTTTAAAATTTACAAAAATTGATCAATATTTATTTTAAAACCTAATAAATATGATCATGAAAAAAAAAATGTGCGTATCGGTAAGTTTTTTTCAAATTGTGCGGAAAATAAAAAAATTCACGGTTCCGGTTACCGCAACCGTTACGCTACGGCCTTTACACCCCGCAACCGCGTCACCGCCACCGTTACGGCGACCGCAACCGCTTTTCAGAACCTTGCTCTATATTCAATCTTATTGCCTTATTACAAAATTTAACTGAAAACAAGGTTCAATAAACCAAAATGCTGTGAAAATTTTGTCAAGTCCTTGCGACTAACAACTGAAACAGAGTGTCTTAAGTAGGGCAACAACAAGCAATTACACTCTTTTTTAGTAGATTCTTAATTTTATCACTTTGGAAACTGTTAGACTAAACTAACATAAAAGAAAGCATCAAAAGTGTCCATGGACAAGTGGGAATGCGTTTATAGAAAACTGCTTCTCAACGAAATCATTAATGAAAATAATAAACTGACCCTTTCTTCAGAAATCATATCCAGATCAGGAAAATGGACTTCAACAATCAATCATATACAAAACACCATATGGATAAGTTCATAATTCATCCCTGATTCTGCAAGCCTGCAACATAAGAATGTGTTAATCTATAATATCTTTCGCAAGAACGTGCATAAATCACGTAGGGGGTCAACTGTTACCATTAAGAACAAACAAGTAAAATAACTTCACTCACATCACCAGAAAAGTTTAACAATTCATTACACCTTAATTTGACGATTCAAAGAAAAACAATTTATCCCAATTCTGGGCCCTGTCTGCAAAGGAATCTTGCATTTGGGATCTGCACATCCCTCTATGGTGTCAAGATTAACTCTGTTGACCTTGGCAAACAAAAAACTTCACCAACCCATCAAATTTTCACCAAACAATTTATTAATTTTTTTAGGGCACAAAATTGATAACCCAGAAAATATATCATTGGTACCATCCACAAATCAATCCCAGTTAACCCCATACTCGTGTCCTCCACTTATACCCAAAAGAAAAAACAAGAAAACAAAATAAAATAAGTGTAACAAATTGGGGTAACAGAAATGTACACTTCTTTCTTACCCAGAAAGATCACAAAACAACAACAACTAGTTATATAAACAATAGCAGAACAACAACTGACAGAATACACATCCACATATATATGTGTGTTTAAGACTTTTGATTAGAAATGAGAATTCATACCTCTCTGAAGCTATGCACAAAGGCAAAACCTTTGCTTCAACTCAGAAGAAACTGAGAAGTCAAGTCCTGAGGAGAGAGAGAGAGAGAGAGAGAGTCTGGGAATGGCTTGCTGGTTGTTACTTCTTCATTCGTTCCTCTGTCTCTCTAAAAAAGATTGTATGTATCTATCTACTAGCATCGACGGTTCATTTTAGAAGATGTAATTATTGCCAGAACAATACTGGCTTTTCGCAGAGTGAGGTACAACTGTTTGATGCATTAGAAGGCCGCTTGTTATTCTGTCAAAAGTAATTTAGGAGATTTTTTTCCTCTTCCTTTTCAGACGGTGCGAATTTTTAATTAGAAAATATTTGGTGTCCACAAATTATGTGACTCAAATGGTTTAAAAATATCAAAATAATGTCATTTTGATATTTTCGGAGTTGTTTTGTATCCAAAACGAAAACGACGTCGTTTTGACATTTTTGGACTATTTGAACAACAGAATTTATGGCCACCAATCAATGCCATTTTTAATTATGGAGTTGTTTGACGTATATATATTTAAAAAAACTGTTGTTGCGTTTGGTAGAGTTTTGTAAATGTGATTTGAGAGTATAAGCTATATTTTGAGTTTATGAGTTGTGGAATTATGATTTGAATGTAGAAAATTTGTTTGATTATGGTTTTTGAATATAGTGTTGAATTGAGTTTTGAATTGAGTGTGAAATTGAGTTTTGAAAGTTTGATTTGACATGTGAAGTAAGAAAATTTGTTTAATTATGAGTTTTGGAAAGAATTTTCAAAACTTAATTTAAATTATTATAACTCATAACAAAATATACTATTTTTATACTATTGAAAATTCTGATCAACACTCATAACCAAACTCTTTTTAAAATTTAATTTTAAAAAATTATTATTAACAGAAAATAACATTAATCAATTTTTTAATTGAAAATACTACAAAGGAAATAAATTTTTTTCAAAATAAATTTTCAAAAAATTTAAATCATAAATATTTAAATAATCTAAAAAATTTAATAAGTAAAAAATTAAAATAAATATTCAAAAAAATTTAATTGTAAAAATTCAAAAAATTTAAATATTCAAAAAATTTAAATAATTTAAAATGTTAATATTTTAAATTTAAAAACAACTCTACACTCAAATTGTAACCAAACACATAAAACAAAACTCAATTAAAAAATTATTTTTAAAACTCATAACCAATCACAAAACTCGAAACTCCATATTACTTTCACAACCCTACACTCAAATCGTAACCAAATACATAACAAAAAAAATTAAAATATTTAAAAATATTTTTATAAAATAGAGTTTGAATTTATTTTTATAAAATATTTTAAAATTAAAAAAATTAAAATCGCAATATTTTGAAATTAAAATATTTAAAAATATTCAAAAATTAAAAAAATCGTAACATATTTAAATATTAAAATATTTAAAATATTAACAAAATTAAAATATTTTTAAAATATTTAAATATTTAAAATATTTTAAAAAGTTAAAATATTGATTTGAATTGAGTTTTGAAAAGAGTTTTGAATTATGTGTTTAGTTATGAGTTTTGAAAAGTAATGATTATGTTTTGAATTAAGTTTTGAGAAATAGGTGTAGAATTATGATTTGAAAGCTCCAAACAAACAATACACTCAAATCAATGGGTCGAACTATATTTTCAGATGCTTACCAAACGGAGCCTGTACCTTTTTGTGTACCTTTTTGTTTTTTTTGTTTTTTTTTAATTTTTTTTAATGTCAGATCACTTATTTATTTTTATATTTTTTTTTATAAAAAAATTAAAAAATATAATTATTTCCTCTATTTATACAAAATTTGAAATTAGGGATAATAGCGAGTCGATTGCGGCCATGGAACCTCTAATCCGTCATCCGTTTATTAGATTGACGGATTGAAAAAAATCAATCTACTTCTGTCTATCAGTCCAGCAGATATGGATTAAATAGATTGACAGATTGACAGATGTATACGGATCGATTTGACGATTTAAAATTTTTAATATAATTCAACACGTACACTTCATTAAAAAAAATAAATAAATAAATGTTTACTTCCTTCCTCAACCACTACTCGTGTGCAATACATATATAAACACGGTGCAGTGGTCAAATTTTCAACATGTAAGTTCTGTTTGGCCATGCAACTCACTTTTTTCACCTTGTATTGAACCCCATCCACAAAATCTAATACAATTATCTCATATAAACATATGAGAGCATTATGATATCCATAAATTTTGTATGATACAATCATTCAAAATAAAGTATTATAATTATTCAAAAAATTTAAAACGCCTTAATACAATCATCCAAAATAAAGTATTACAGTCATCTAAAAAAAGTTTTCAAGCAATAGTCATATTTTGAAAATAACTTTAAAAAATAACTTACAAAGAAGTAATAAATCTATTCATTTTCTTGAGCCAAATCATGAGCCATCTAAACTTACATAACAAAAAAAAAATGAAAATTTAATAAGAAAAACACTAAAAAGTCTTAAATTTCAAACAAGTAACATCAACAACATTTAATAAAGGGAAAGTATTTTACGATTGATATTGAACTTTAATAAAATTACTCTCCGAATTTGGATTTGAATATGAACTTGATTCTGAAGCAACTACACATAAAATATAACACAACAAAAACATGATAATGAATTTTGAATAAAACAAAATAAATAAAAAAAAATTTAAAAAAAATCATTGATATTATTATTTGAATGATACCTTTGGCTTTCCACACCACACTCATTTAAAAATTAATTTTGAATCAAAAAATTAAAAAACATATTTGATATTGTTTTTTCTCTCTCCTCTCCCTTCCCTTTTTATTAATAAATTAATCAATCATTTTTTTCTCTCTCCTTTCTCATGCTTTCACATTCTATAAATCAATCAATCAAATTTTCTCTTACATATTCAACCAAAAAAAAAAAAAAAATACAAATCATCCCAAAATTATCTTCAAAACTCATAATTAAATAATTTTCCAATTTTTAATTTTTTTAATAATTTATTTTTTAAAATATAACTCAAAACTTAAAATGGAGTAAAATTTATCCCTGTGAGACTTTTTTTTATGATTTTAACAAAAAGTGGGGTATGGGCCTTTGCCTATTTTGTCTGTATACAAAGGAGTGTAAATTTGACACGACTCAATCTACGTCGGGTCTCACGGGCTCCTGTCAAAATTCATACTTGACAGGGCTAGGCTATGGGCCAAAAAATTAGACCCAAGCCCGGGGGGGATATTTGGGCCTTGGGCAGGCCGGTGGGCTGCGGCTAGAGCTTAGGCTTGCCTAAACATTTTTTTATTTTATTTTATTTTATTTTTTCTACCAAAATTTTATTGTTTTTTACTAAAAAAAACACTGGATCTCGAGCAGTTCAAGCCTTGAGTGGGCCTTAAGTGGGTCGATGGGCCAAGCTAGGCGGGCTAGGCTAGGCTTGGCTTCAAAATGATGTTCCAAGCCTAGGCCCAGGGTCTTGAGTTAGGCTCGGGCCAGAGCCCAAACGAGCCAGGCCCACCCAGGCCGCGGACCATTTTTACACTCCTATATATACTCCTACATTCTGACGTATTTAATGGAATTGGAAATTTTAGACCTAAAATAAATAAAGGATAAATTATAAATACACCCCTAAAGTTTGATTAAAATATTAATCGTTCTCTATAGTTTTGGAAATTACATTCCATCCTCTGAGGTTTCTAATTATATAACAAATCGTCAATTTTATTAATAAATTATTGACACGAGTAAGCCCACAAAGGATACAGCCCACCGTTTAGGGCTCAATACATAACTCAAATATTAAGGCCCAACGCTGCTGGAGCTCAACATGGCATTAAGAACCAATAGCACCTAAATACGTGGCAAGAGAATGACAAGCCGCATAAGCAGACAAAGATCCTGCAAAGTTATTGCATTACACATCAGCCATTAATGAAGGCCCTTACAGCATTTATTGCGATAAGCCCTCCCGTCGAGACAGAACGGCCTCACCATGAACAAGGCAAGCTAGAGCATAGACTTTCGGCCATGACAACAGGTCGGAAGGGATAATGAAATGATTACCAGAGGATATAAGCAGAGGTCGAAGACAAGAAGAATGTTAAGCTTTCTATCTCTAATCTAACTCTACATTCCACCTCTTTTTCTAACTTGCACGTCGGAGGGTTCGCTAGGGGACTCCCCGTTCCCCGTTGAACTCTTGTGCAGGTCTTCTGGTGGGCTTGGTCATTCGGACATAGGTTTGAGGAGCGTGGATCAATTCGACCCGTTCCATCTGGAACGAATTGCATCATCAATTATCAAGCCAATAAATAATTTTTAATGATATTAGAAATATGTTTCAATTAATACTTTAAATAATTTTATTATTATATAGGAGAATAATTATGAAATTTATTTTTTTAGTTAATTTTGTTAAATAAAAAATTCTAACAAAAGAATATTTATAATTTTTCAAATCACAGAGAACAATTTGTACTTTAAGTAAATTTCAAGGAGTGTATTTATAATTTATCCATAAATAAAATAGCATTGTGCTTGGGAGTTTAACTATTGGTCATCTAATTTGAAAAATCAGTTGAATTTAATGTTGTATTTTAGGACCGACTTTAATGCTTTAAATTGTTTATTTTTTAAAAAAATTAATAAGTAAAATATTTACATAAAAATGTAAAAATTGGATATTTTTAAATTACATTTTAAAAAATAAATAAATATAATTTAAATAATAATTATTTATTTTTTATAATATAAATATGATTAAAATATATAACTATCAATATCTAATTATCTTAAGTTATTATATAAATATTCCATTCAATAATAAATTTTAAAAATTAAACGGTTCATATTATCAAAGTCAACTCCAAAATGAGCTCACTATCTAACTTGAGAGAATAATTTAGATTTTTATGTTAAGTTTTGATTATAAATTTAGATAGAAATTTAAAAAGAGAAAGAGAATTTAACTTATATTTCTCTTTTTTATTATTATTATTAAATTTCTATCAAAATCTATGATCTAAATATTGTCTTAATTTCAACCACAATGACGTAGTAAGGTAATCATGTTCTATATAATTGAATGTATGATAAATTAAAAATTATCATGCTACAACATTGTAAATCAAATTATAAGAATAAATATAAAAAATAATAAAGATTGAGAGTTTTAATTTTGAAGCTCTAAAAAGAGCTCTAGTAATGTGGCAACGAGTGAGACCCACATATAAAAAAAATGTTTAGGAGCTCTAAATTGGGAAGACTAAAGGAGCTTTAGAGAGTGGGTCCCACTGACTGATGTGATGTTTTAGCCTTAAGTTTTTTTTTTTTTTTTTTTTTGAATTTCCACCTCATTAGTGGTCCATTAGTGCTCCCAAATTAGTGGGATGTATCATTGTTGCACATATAATGTGATATATGTGACTATGTTTTTTTTTTTTTTTTTTGTTACATCACTGAAACTCTCTTTAGAGATCTAAAATTATGACTCTTTATTATTGGAAAAATTTAAATTTAAAAATATTTCATACCAAAAAAGAATAAAAATCTTTGTGCTTTTGAATCATGGGTTAAGGTTTGTGGGTCCAATTTGTCTAACCGACCATAACTACCAGTCTTATGTGGGATTTGTGTTGTATACCGACCAACAGGCAAATGTTTTCTACTTGTATTCCATCTTAAAAAATGCAAACAAAATTTAGCCCCGGTTTAGTTTTTTTTGTTGGGACTAAATAAGTATATATGGACCCAAAAAAAAAATATAAAATTAAAAAATGGCAAAACACTTGACTTTAGATGTAAAGTTATCAAATTGACCCATATATAAATAAAAAGTCAAAAAAAGCATCATTTTCAAGTGAAGGATAATTTTGTTATTCGAATGCAAAAAAGTCAAAAAGACCAAACAAAAAAAACCAAATAAATAAAAAAGTCTCAGGCTAAAAAAAGTCAATAAAACCAAAAAGTTAACATTACCAAACAACCCTGGAAGATGGGTTGGTTAATAATCCTATTTGGCAAGTAAAAATTGTATAAAAACAAAAATGTTAGTATTGATAAATTAATAATAAAATAACATATACAAAGGTTGAATATAGAGAAATTATTCTTAGAGCAAATTTGTATGAGACTCTAAATCAATAGTTATTGGTTTAAATCATGGGACATACTACTTTTTTTTTTTTACAGATGAGACCTACTATTTTTGTGTTAGAGTTTTAAGAGACAAAATATTAAGTGTCAATCTGTAAATTAAATAGAACAATACTCTTGAAGTAGTGAATAATTTATCGTCAAATATAACTAATAATTTAATAACTTTCAAATCTATATACTATTTAAGGGTTGTTTGGAATGTCCTAAATAAGTGTACTTTTTGACTTTTTGGACTAAAAAGTAGAGGAAAAAAAGATGGTGTTTCAGATAATTTTTTGATTTTTTAAGAAAAAATGTGTATTAAAATATTGTATAAAATTGTAAAATTATGAAATTACCCTCGCTGACCCAAGCAGCAATACTGCACTGCACAGTTTCTGTCTCTTTTCAAATTTTTTTTATTTTTTTTATGGGAATGTGTGGCTACAAGTGTGCCATGTTTTCAATTGACTTGGGATGTGTGGCTGCACAGTTTTGTGCAACACTGTTTTGCTTTTTTTTGTTTTTTTTTTGTTTTTGTTTTTTTTTTCAATTGACAGATTTCCCACAAAAAAAGAGGTAAATAGCATAATTTTTTTTTATTTTTTTAGTGACTTTTTGACTTTATAATTTTTTTTTTTGTGATGCCAAGACAGCCCTTAATTATGTTTTCATAACATTTTATTATTAAAGAGTGAAAATATGTATTAATAATGACATGAAATCACGCAATGAATAGAGATTGTGCAACTTCATAGGAAAATGCTGAAAATTAAAAAATAATTATTCTTAAATTTGTCTTTAATGACAAGGATTGTTTACATTATTAATTTATTTAATACCGTAATCAATTAAGACCCTAATTCATACGCACATCTCAAAGAATGTGTACCGTATTTACATTATAATTAAAGAAAAAAATAATATAATTTATATTTTTTGAGTCATATTTAAAATAAAATATAAAGTCATAATCAAATAACATATGAGACATAACTATAGATTTTATGAGTTATAATTAAAAAAAAATAATAATTAAAGAAAAAAATTAATCATAGTTATAAAAAAAAACAACATAACTTAAAAATATATATGACAGAAAATGCGTAAAGTTGAATTTCCCAACATATCATGTCAATCTGGATAACTTTATGTTTGATTGTTTATGTTTGATTATTTGAGATCAGCATCACTCCAACCTCATAGACTACCATTTATAAACTGCCATATTCATTTTGGGGGTCCATAGATAGAATATCTACCCATTGCACTTGTTAAAGATGAGGGGGTTACTTTAATAGTATGAATTTTATTGATTAAAATAATAAACATCACCATTTTTTATTTTGGTTAGGTTTTAAGAGCGATAAAACGAATGTCATGAAACGAATAACGGAGGGTTTTAATCAATACATTTTTTGAGATTTGATTAAAATATGAATCGTCCTTTATAGTTTTAAAAATTACATTCCACTTCTTGAGATTTATAATTTCATAATAAATTATTCATTTTATTAATAAACGATCAAGTCAATTAACAGTTTTTAATAATATTAAAAATATATTTCAATTAATAATTTAAGTAATTTTATTATTACATAGGAGAGCAATTATGAATTTCGTTTTTTTCATTAATTTTGTTAAATAAAAAATTCTAATAGGGGGTATTTATAATTTTTCAAACCACAGAGGACAATCTGTATTTTAAGCAAGCCTCAAGGGGTATATTTGTAATTTGCCCTTGTTTTTTGGAAGACAAATAGTTTGGAAAGCAAATTTATTTATTTTTTTAAAATTTTTTAAACTATAATATAAGGTAAAAATTTTGTTTGGTTTAATTTTAAAATTATGATTTGAGAGTAGTGTTATGTTTTGAGTTTTGAGTTTTTGAATCATGATTTAAAAAGAGAAAATTTATTCAGTTATGAGTTTTGAAAATAATTTTAGAATGATTTGTAATTTTTCTAATTTTTTTAATTGATTAATGTATAAAATGTGAGAGGAGAGATGAGAGAGAAAAATTAATTGATTGATTGATTAATAATAATAATAATAATAATAAAAATAAGAGATGAGTTTTGAAAGTAATTTAAGTTGTATTTTAAAAATATGTTTGGTTAATATATTTTATTGAAATCATGATTTAAGAACATAGTTAAATTTTGAAAAATAAACCAAACGCTACCAAAAATGTGTGAGAATAGTTTTTAAACTTAAAAAAAAAAAAATGAAATGTACAAAAAACAAAAGGAATGAAGAGGATTTTTTTGACAGTTTTATATTACTTTTTAACTTTTTAAACCCCCCAAATGCACCCTGACCTTTACTCTAAAATCCCCAATTACCACTTTAATTCCTTAGAATTTTACATATCAGATGTGTTGAGACTTTTTTTTTTTTGTTTTTTAATCCTCCAAAGTTAGGGAATTAGTTATTTTAATTAAATTATTTATTTATTTATTATAGAGAGACATGTAAAGAAGTGGAGATAAAGAATTATTTATTAATAATATATTTTTAACTTTTTAATTATTTTAATAGGTATCAAAACTTTTGTAATTTTTTAATTTTTTTAGTATTTTTTCTTAAAAAATAATCAGCTTGTTTAGTTTGGATTTTCATATTCATTTTTCAGAAAATTGAAATATTTTATTTTTTGTATTTTTTTTTATTTTCACTGAATTTTTTTAATATTCTAAGCAGTTTTAAAAAATTTTAGATACACCTAATATAAATACATTTAAAAAGTATAATATTTGTGAAATATTTTTTAGAAAATTCACTAAATACCAAAAATACAAAAAATATAAAAATTCAATACAATTTTTTGTATTATTATGTATTTATTAATTTTTAAAAATATTTTTTTAGAAATATTTTACTTTTTAGATATATCTAAATAAGATATATCTAAATAAGTAAAAAATTATTTAATTTTTTTAAAATATTCACTAAAAAAAAATATGAAAAATAAAAAATTTAATTTCTAAAAAATTAAAACTAAATACACTGAATATGATTAAAAAAATAAAAAAATAATAAATATATTAATTAAATAAGTTACAACCCCATTGGTGGAGACGTCATCATCGAGATATCAATTCACAATTCAACAATTGCGGCCAACTCATTTCTTGGAGCTTTAAACGCACGCCGCTAATATCAATGGCGATCTCGCTACGTTGTTCGAAAGAATTTGGCTTGAATTTGGCTCGACACTAAAATGATATTATTTTGGTATTTTTTTTTTCTGTGTTTTTGTTGCAAAAGGAAGAAGAAGAAGAAGGGTGGAGAAGAAGAGAAGGAAGGAGGAGAAGGAGGAGGATGAGGAGGAGGAAGGAGGAGGAAGGAGGAGGACTGGAGGGGGCATAATCACAGGGGAGGAAGAGGTGGAGGCGGGGCCGGAGGCGACGGCGGTGGTGCTGCGACGATCTCCTCTCCTCCTCTCTCTTTCTCCCTCTCTCCTCCTCTTTCTCTTCTCCTCTCTTTTTCCTCTCTTCTCTCCCTCTTTCTCCTCAGTCTCTGTCTTCGAATTCGAATTCAAGCCAAAATCGGGCCACTTTTTTCGAGCTACCAGTCATTTTCGTATCAACGGCAACCGTCTCGTGTTGTGTGTACATCGTGTCCAGATTCTCTCCTTGACTTCTCGTCGTAGCTCTCTACTGGAGACGGCCGAGATTAGTTTCTTCACTCATTAATTTATTTAAGTTATATTATTTTTTTTTATATTTTTATATTTTTTAAAATAAAATAAAAATATCAACAAAGTAAATTTTTTTTTCTTCTATTTCTCAAAACAAGCTTAAAAAAGATAGCTTCAAGATTTGCTTCCTCTTTCTCTCTCTCACGAATCTCCTTCAGTCTAGAGACAACAAATCAACAAACGATTTTAAGTCCTCAAATTTATCGGTTGGAATACAATATTTCAGATCATTAATTCCAGTAATTGCCAAACCGTTTGAAGAAATTGACAAACAAAATTTTCATGTATTCTTATCCAGTCACACTTTCTGCATATAACTCAAAATCAACCAACTTCAACAATCAAATTCATAAATTTTTGATATCCAAAATTGTAAATGAGATCTGTTGATTAAGAAAAAGAATAAAAAACATACCAAAACAGAGAGGAGAACATTAGAGAAGAACAAGAGAACCCCAACCAAACCCACTTCCAAGAAAATGAAGAAGAATGGGAAAAATAAATATTTATATTAAAAAGGAAAATGACACAATTAAAGTATGTAAGTGTGTGGTACATTTTCTTTTTAAAAAAAAGTGTATATTAGAATTTTTCAATATTTATATAGCAAAAAAAATGGATACATATATACATATGGATATGTATATGCAGAAGAGATGAGCAATTTCATGTGGGTGGTAAAGTGGGTTTCTTCAATTTGTTGCATTCAACATGTGTTTTTGGGATTGTGGGTCTCTGTTTGCTGACTGGATGCCCTTAGCCTTTGATTTTTAGGGTAAAGGGGTACTAGATTCTTCTTCTTCACTATCTTCAATTTCTCATAAAAAATTTAGGTCATATCTCAAAATATTTAAAAAATTAAAAAATTATTAAAAAAAGTTTAAAATTTATCATTATTTATCAAAAAAAATAAAAAATATAATTTTACACAAAAATTATTACAACTCAGTTTGACGTCCCACAGACTTTTGCTTATTCTTTGGAAAAATTGCACAGACAGGGAGCACAAATAACACGATACTATTCGGCCCATGGGGGCCATCACGGGTCTTTTTTTGATAATTTGAACCGTTCAATATATAGAACTCACCGAGTACTATTTGTCTGTAAAAAATCACGTTGATCGGATATCGCTAACTATATGATCAAATTAGTTTTGTATAAAAAATGGATGGTGTTATAGTTAACCGTTGAAAAAAACTAATTCAATCAGATAGCTATCGATATTCAATCAACGTGATTTTTACAAGTATATAGTTGTACGGGGAGCAAATATTTCGCGGAGCCTATACTCCTTTCGTTCAAGCTCCTTGTCTATTCGATCGACCTGAGAGCACAACGGCGGTGAGCTACCCGGCTGTGTGTGGCCGGAAAACTCCTCCGATGGTCAAGTTAGCACACACACTCAGAGATAGAGAGAGAGAGAGGAAAAGAGTTTCTCTCACCAGATGAAGTTCCATCCTCGGCATGGGGGGCGCAGTCATGCTTATATACTTTCTGTGCTCAACTCTGTACCCATTAGTCTCTTTACACGTGGAGCTGCTCTTCCATCTGTCAGCACAAATCCAGCGAACACCACCTAACCAAACCGCTAGACAACATTAGCGGGAACTCGGCAGCCCGGCGGCATCACCCCGGCCTCCTTCGACCGAGCTACTTAACGAGTCCAACAGTGCCACTCGTCGAGCTCCATCACAACCGAGCTCCATAGCATTCCAGTACGGCTGAGCTCCAGACAGGTTAGGCTAGTCCGTGAGAGACCTTTCTGCCAAGCTACATGCGCGAACAATAAGCCTGGGTTGACAGACGATCATCTCGGCCGAATGGTTCCTGCACCTCAACCGAGCAATCCACTCTAGTTCAGCCAACGTTAGCTCAGCCCAAACACGCTCGGACCTCTTTTTAGCCCAGTCATTACCACGGCCCAAAGCCAGATTAAGAAATCTCCCTTACAATAGTAATTGACGAGTTCTACACATTGACGGTTCTGATTAACAAAACGGGACCCTTGGTGGGCCCTCACAGGCCGAATAATACTGTCTAATGCAATATCCGAAAAAGAGACAACTATTTCGTATATCAAATCACTCCGCCCGTCTAAACCCTCATCTTCATTCAACCCACCACAACAATGTCAACAACAATCACTTAAATGCAAAACTCTGAAGCCCTAGATTTTCATTCCACCATTGTTAATCAATCACCACCAAGCGTGGACGGTGGTCGCGGGTGGAGAACGACGATGGTAGCTATGGACTAGTTCGTCGACTGTGTCTCCCTCTCCCCCTCTCTCATCTGATGCTTCTGCAAATTTGGTTTAATTTTTTATTTTATTTTAAATCAAGTAATCTGAGCCACCCGTCACCCTAAGGGTGATGTGACCCAATTGGGGCCACGGTGACTCTACGGTGGCGAGGAGCTTGAAATGTTGTTGGTTGAGATCCCTCATGCAACATCACTCAATCCTCATCACTCACAAAGCAATGTTCATCATGTTCATAGTTTTGTAAAACCTCTAATGAATTGTATGATCTATGGTAAATATGATGATGACCCATCAAGTCAATGTAAGTATTTATGTCCCTCTCCTGTTAGTCAGCTCTCTTTTCAATATGATGGTTCATCCTCAGTGGTTCTAGGAACCCAGAATATAAAATTAGAAATCATCCAATTCCAAAGAAAAGGACCAGATTTATTTATGAGGTGATTCAACAAAAAAGAGTTTAAACACACACATATAGAAATCTGGGCAATTTCATGGTCCCAAATTCTGGGACCATAGACTTTTCTGGTTCATCCTCAAGCTTTTAAGGATTGCAATGTGGTGGATTTCAAACCCATAAAACCCAAGAAATCAAAACCACTTAAATCAAACCCATTTACGGCAACAAGAAATCAAACCTCGTCTCGTATCGCCTCTACTCCTTTAGCTTCATCTCTCTCATTTCCTCTCTTTCAGTTCAGTCCGGTTAAGGTGGATAAAAGAGAGAGAAAAAGAAAGAAAAAAAATTTAACATAAAACGACGTCGTTTTGGCAACCATCGCAGGGAGCATTGCAAGTTATCATTACAGAGGATTCGGACTCGAATGCATCACCATGTGGTTGGTTTTTGGGTTTTGATTCCCCGTCGTAAGAATTCGTTTAATACTTGTGGAGCAAGTTAAATTGATATTTCAAAATGAGAAGTAATTAATTTAAGTGAATAAATCAATTAGAGATATTGTTGGGCTTCCGTGGGTCAATTATGAAGTTGATTTTAATAATCCAAACCGTTTATATTGAAAGATTTATCGAGAAAATCATTCTTGTAAAAAAATAGATTAATCGAAATACTATAGGTAAGTTATTAGATGACATTTGTTTTCAAAATAATAAATGGTATACAATCAAAATTATAATTGCCGTTCAAATTTTTTTTTTTATGACAAATGTGATCTAAGCATGTTGTTTCGATTGTCCAAACAATCTAAAATTTTTACAAGAATGATCTTCTCGATAAATCTTTCAACATAAAAAGTTTGGATCATTGAGGTATGTCCCATGATGGCTCTACAGAGGCCCAACAACACATCTAGTTGGTTTCCCAATTGAAGGAATGTCAATCCCTTGATTTAAATATGCCTTAACAAGTACATGTTAACAAAATCTTATACTTTAAATTTTGTTAATGCGTACCTTTAAAACACAAGTTAAATTGATAGAAAATATTATACATCATCATGAAAATGATTGCTTAAAAAAATGTATAATGCCTTTTAAGTTTTTTTAACATATATTCCAAAGGAAATACGTTGACAAGATTCTTCCTCCATTCTATCCCTCATATTTCAATGAGTAATGATATATCAAAAAAAAAAAAAAAAAAGGAAAAGATTATACAGAATGAGGTGGCATAAATGTGACTACTTATTTCAAATCAAAATAATCATTAAAGTGGCTTGTAATTTTTAAAATACCACTACCAAATTATTTTTACTTGACTTTTTGTATAAATTTTTGTTCACAAATCATTTTCCAATTTCAATACGATAAAGTATCTCTCCTTTGTTTTGAGATTGTGAGTTTTTTTATTTTCATTATTTTTCTGTTTAGAGTTTGTTTTTTTTTTTGTTTTTTTGTATTTTTATATCTTTAGTAAACTTTTTAATAAATTTAATATATATATATATATATATATTTAAATTTTTAGATACACCTAATCTAAATGCATTTAAATATAAAGAAAAACAAAAAATTCAGTACATTTTTATATTTATTGAATCTTTTTTAGTCTATTTTTGTATTTATTGAATCTTTTTTAGATTTCTCCACACATATTTTACTTTTTTAAATGTATCTAGGTTAATTGTATCTAAAAAATAAAGAAAATTTGACTAAGATATAAAAAATTCACTAAAAAGATAAATATATAAAAAAATTAAAAATTAAGATATTACATTTAAAAACTCAAAACCAAACAGTGTGTATATTTTTACACAAATGGTATTCCAAAAATATATTCAGAATAATAAATGGCTATCATTTTTAAAATTAAGAGTCATCCTTGAAAATATTTTGCTCTTGATGTTTCTGCTATCTATTTTACTATCTATGGAAAAAAAATAATAATAATAACATGGTGCAGTTGGAAATATTAAAAGAGTGATGACATACAAATAAAAAAAATGTATTAAATACATTAATTATTAAGTTTCAAAGTATGTGTTTTATGTTATTTTAATTTATGATATTTTAATTGTATTAATTTGATTACAACATATTCAATTTGTAATTAAATGGTCTCTGATGTTGCTTCTAGCCAAATTTTATGATGATTTTTGTCCAAATTTGAACAAAATTTAGATGGAAACAACGTTTATGACCATTTAAAAATAAATTGTATAAGTTGTAGATTAAATTGATATAATTGAAAGATCATAAATCAAAATAAAATAGAAGATGATTGACAATAACTTGTTTTGGCAAGTGGGTAAAAAGTCATTTTTTGTCTTTTAACGTATTTTGAGTCATATCACTTCTTTATTTTTTTACATGTTTTTTAAAAAAAAAATCAAAAAAAGTTAAAAAATTAACTTTTAACACACTTCTTAAAACAACCCAATGTATTTAATCCCAAAAAAATTATAGAGAAAATCTATCCAGAATGATGGGTACATCAGGTTCAAATCATTTCAGGCCAAATGACTTCTCAAAATGACATCTCTAAAAAAGGTTAATACATGGTTGGTTCTCAAAAAATGTGTTATGTGGTAGTTAGGTCTCCCTTTATTTCAATTTTGTCAATTTAATTTCAACTTATCAGCATTTTTCATCCAATTTTTCCAGTAGGAGTATTTTTGTCTAAATTTGAATAAAAATCAAAACGGCACTAGGATTATTTTATTACAAATTAAATACAACTAAAATATGGAGAATTAAAATAAAAACAGATCACATACTTTGAGGATAATAGTGTATTTGTTTTAAATAATATTGTCAAATCATTCAAGTCGATCAATACACAAATGTTCTCCAAAAGTACGTGTTCCGTATCATTTTGGTTCCTAATGTTTCAAATATGTCAATTCGATTCCTAATTTATTATTTTTGTCACTAAATAGTCTCTATCTCCGTTCCATCTATAATTGATAACAGGAATAGGGGCATTTTCGTCAAATTACATTTACACATTAACAAAATGAGAGAAAAAAGATTCTCCAAAGTATGTGATTTGTTTCATTTTGATCCCCAATATGTCAATTGTCTCAATTTAGTCCCCAGTTGAATCAATGCCCCGATTTCGTTATTAACTATAGATCGAAATTGAGTTAGGTATTATTTAGTATCAAAATTAATAAATTAGGGGATCAAATTGATATATTTAAAACATCAGAAATCAAAATAACACAAAGCGGATGTAATTTAGAAACCATTTATGTAATTAACCTTTTTGTACATTCGGCATAAAGAAAGGCTCTCAATTTGGCATTGTGGACTCGAAAATGGTAAGTAGATTTGTGACAAAAACACATCCGATTGAATCCAAAGAAAGAATATAGTGTTAGGCCACAGGAAGAGGAATAACATGATACCCAAAACTATATCTATAGAGTGAGTGATAGGGACTCTCACATGTTCAAAGTGGACAAAAAAAGAAGAAATCTTTATACCATTTTAAGCTGGAAGCGACTGATAACTTTCAATTTCAATCACAATATCTCCAAACCAATCTATTGTTCCAGACACATATTCAAGCACTGGTCACTTTGCCCATAAATTCCCTATCCAGAAATTATTGCATAGGTAAGAGACAAAAGCCTTCACATTCAGTCCACATTGGAGTACTCAATAATGCATATATCCCATATATATATATATATATATTACTTTGTATAACTTTCTTGCTAGCTATCTCAAAATAAATAAATATTGAGTGTAAGGTTAATTCTATCTTATGTGGTATCACTTGATCAAAAGGAATGGAGTGAGATTGTCTTTGTTTTTCAATATTATTTAAAGCTATTCATTAGTCAGTGATATTATGTGACAATTATTCATTAGTTGATGATACTATGTGACAATATTTTGTGATATTATCATTACACTTAATTTTTATTCGAGAGAGAAACAATTCTGCCAGCTATCTCTTTTTTAATTTTTTTTAAAGACAATTTATATCTAGGGAGTTTTTGTTTGTTTGGAAAAGGATATGGTTTCTCTTTAGTTAGGGAAAAGTATAGTCCAATTCAATTGAGTCAAAGAAGCCTATATTGTTTTCTTTAACTTACTTCCTAGCTATCTCAAAAAAGAAAGGAATAAGCATTGGGTGCAATAGTAACCCTAACTTATGTGGTGTCATTCATCAAAAGAGTGGAGTGAGGTTGACTTTATTCTTATTTAACCAACCAAGGGATTCTCATTTGACTTTTAAAGTTATTTATTAATGGTGATATTATATGACAATGTCATATGATATCGAGAGAAATAATTACACTCCGCTATCATTTTATTATTATTTTTAGACAATTAATTAAAAGAATAGAGTAGGATTGGCTTTGTTCCTATATAACCAACCAAGTGGTCCTTATTTGACCTTACTTAATTTTATTCATTAATGATGATACAATGTGAAATGATCATCACATCTAATATTTAGGTCAAGTTTGGCATACTTCAAATAATTTATTTTTTTATCTTTTTATCTTTTTTTCATCACATCACCTCTCTACTTTTCTGTACATCTTTTCATAAAAAGACAAAAAAGTACACTTATTTAGGTCATCCCAAACAACCCCTTACTCTAAAGAGAGAAATCACTACACTCCACTATAATTTTATTATTATTTTTAGACAATTGATAGTTAGTGGAGTTTTTGCTTATTTACTTATTTGGAAACAATAGCACTATAAATTTAGACTTATAAACTCAGAATTTATCTAGAAAAAAGAATAATGGTTTAAATTCATTTTATTCATGAATCTCACATTTTATCAATTTAATCTCCACCACACAAATACATTCGGGATAAATTATGAGTTGATTTAAAAAAATGATATGGCTTCTATTGAGTTAGAGAGAAGTCAAGTCTAGTCCAATTGAGTTAAGTGCAGCCATACTAGTGATTTGAGTAATTTATCTTGGAGGCCCTTATATGTGGATCATCTATGAGAATATTATATTGATTTGATAATTATAGTTATATGATTTTTCATTATATTTATCTTAAAAAAATCAACAACGAATATAATTTTAAAATAGACTATTAATTTTTTTAAAGATAAATCTAATAAAATTATGTGATACAACTATTGAATTAATCAAGTCCTTTTTTTATGAAGGGTCTTACTAACAAGAGCCCTTAGGACACAAGAAAATGACAAAAGATATGTCAATCTCGAGACGTTATTAAATTGAATACATTTTTTATGAATTTTAAAATACATTATAATTTTTTTACACTTTTACAATACACTTTTTCTCGCATTCCCAATATTAATAAGGACACTTGTTAGCATTTACCTTTACGTTTTATGAATAATCTACACGTAAATACTTACAAATGAACTATTCGAATCACTAAAATAAGATCTGAAATGAGACAAACAGGCCCAACTGGATCAAATTAAACTTCTCTCTCGATGAATGTCAATGTGTTGGCAACAAACTAAAGAGCAAAGTGTCGAGAATAACAAATAGCAATAACACTGTTGTGTTTGGGCCTTTTAGCCCGCATGGCTTCACAGAGAGAGAGAGAGAGAGAGAGAGAGAGAGAGGAACATCAAGTGAATACGATGTGAGTCATACAATATTAAAGCCAGGTCGCATATATACAATGAAATAACACTAGGTTCATTCATATAACTGAGAATGAGAGTGATAATCAATCACGGATTTATTTTTAACACACTCATATAATAAATAAGTGTGAAATGAAAAACCATAGAAAGAGGACACCAACAATGACTTCTTCCAACCCCAACCCTCTCTTCCCAATGTAATGACCATCACTGCTGCTGGCACTTGTGGCATTGGCTTTAATGTTTCCCCCCCACACAGACAAATATAAAACACATTTGAGAGTTTTGCAAGCAAAACTTATTTAATATCACTATCACAAAATCATCTCAACTATGATCTAATTAATAATTCCATTCCACCAAATCAAAAGACAAAAATATGAGGAAATTTCAAATAAATGGAACCAATTTAGTTTTCAGAATTAAAAAAAAAAAATTCGGTGAATTTTTTTTTTTATTATTTTCATATGGAGGAAATAATTTTTGAAAATCCAAAAATATATTTTTTGATATTTATTTTTGTCAAACTTAGTTTTAAGTAATTTTTTTTATAATTTTTTTCTTTTGAAAACTCAACCAAAAAGATCCAAAGAGACACAAGTGGATTTGTAAACTAGTATAAGTAAAAACTGTGTTGCCGTTCAAAAAAAGAAAGAAAGTATAAACCGTGTTCTTACTTGCACAAAAATATAAAACCCATTTATATGTTCATATTTTATATCGTGTTTGTTTTCCAAAAAATGGATAGAAAATATATTTTAAACATAAACTATCCATTTTTTTCGGAGATAAACACAAAAAAATAAAAATGTTATGATTATCAAATCTTTTTTTTTTTTTTTTATGAATGATAAAAATGAAAAATTTTATAAAATAAATAATTCGTATCATCAAAACTAGACTTGTGGTGTATTTTATGGCTTGTCAATTTTTTTTTGAAGTTAAGATTTAAAAATTGAGAGAAATCACACTTATTTTTATTTGTTCCCAAAATATTGATGGGATTGTAAGCAAAACTTATTTAAAATCACTATCACAGAGTCATCCTAATTAATTAAAACTTATTTAAAATCAATAATATATAAGCAAAACTTATTGATGGGATTGTAAGCAAAACTTATTTAAAATCACTAATATTTAATACTTCCACCGAATGAAAAGATAAAGAAATATTAGGTCAAAAGATGTTTTAATTACCAAATACTAAAATTGAAAGGAAAATAGAAAGTCAAAAGTTATTGTAATTACCACCAGAAATACTTTAAAGAAGAAGTAAATCAAAAGTAGTGATTGATTACCAGTGGCAACAGCAGGAGTGGTGGTGGGACTAGTAGTAGCATTGGAGGAGGAATGACCATATTGATAGAAAATCTGTGCATCAGTTGAATTTGGAGCCAAGTGGAGAAGAGCTGCATCCATCACATTACAATTTACAACCATCAACATCAACATGAGTCTCTCCCATCAAAAAAAAAAAAATCAATATTGAGTCTGCAAGATGTCATTATAAACTTCATGAAAAACCCAAAAATAAAAGACTAGTACATTAAAATTTTAGCAATAACAATACAGACACATAAATTTTTTTAAAAAATGCAGTTCCCTAGATTATGTGCATTATTTTTTTTATGAAAAATTTGTTTAGAGAATTATTGAAGTTTTGGCAATTTTGTCAGTAATATAAGTAAATGCATATGTTCAAGTCTTATTAAGAGTCGTGAGGACTTGTAATTTAATGGCACTTCCCCAACACTCTTGTATGAACGGTTGAGGGTTTAAATTTTGCCAGCAGTGTAGTGAGGAGGAAGAGTCAATGAGAAAAATATAGCTACAAAATTACATCTATTGTGAATATGTGATTAAATTGTATATATCTTAATCTTATGAAAATATAGTTACTAATTTCACAGTTGGCCTGTTTCTCAATAGTTTTTTTTTCTTTCAGTTTTAATCTTGTTGTTTTATTAAAATGCATATATGGGCTTAATTTGGACCTTTAGGATGGGCCTATGGTCAAGCTTCTAAATGCTCATTGGGCCAGACATAAGGTCAATCCAGGGGCCCTACACTTCGGCCCAATGCCATGGGCTCTGAATTTTTTGATGAGGCTTACACAATGGTAGATATAATCGTATAAATATATAAAATTATTAAATATGCATATAAATTATTAGTAATTAGACAATATTAAAACTTTTAGATCATATTCATTATGTATATCATGTACACAAATAATAAAATACAAAAACTCTCATTTCTCTTTCTGACTCAGAAATGGCAAAGATCACTATAGTAGTGTGGTGGTTACTCAATAATCTTTCTCATATCTCTATTTCTCTCCTTAGATAAACTATTATGCTCATCCAAAAAAAAAAAAAAAAAAAAACACAGAAGATAAACTACTGTGTTTTTAATGATTAAAAAAAATTAAATATGTGGGCATAACAACCCTTAAAAAAAATTTAAATGCTAATGACCTCGATGAATAGTCATTAGTCTTGATGCACATGTAAAAAAATGTATAATCTTTTTTAAAAATATTTTTAGTAATATGAGAAAAGTTTATTGAGAAGGTAACTACTTTGATAAATTTTCTACTTTAACAATAATTTATTAAACTGTCATTAGCATGAACTAAAAAAAATAAATAAATAAAAAAGTCACGCAAGCTAATGAACCAAGATTAAGGAAAGCAAGTTTACATTGAGTCTTGCATAGTTATGGAAGTCTTAAGTTTTAACAATACTACAAACTTAAAAAAATTAATTAGAAAATATTCAAAAAAGTACATTTATATAGATCAAAACAATTCACCAACTTTAAATTTACATCACACATCTCACTTTCATAATAACATTCGAGATAACAATTCATGGTAAATGGTATTTTTCTTTTGACATTCTATATAGTTATAGAGTAGACAATACATACCAGGGCACTGAGAAATATTGGCAGGGGAATTGCAAACAGTAGGAAGGCCTAAAGCAAGTGTGGCATTGATGTTAAGCCCTAGTTCTGGATTATTTCTGTCCTTTACAATCACACAGAGGCACTTTGGGCTTGTCTTGAGGGCTTGTTTGAGACCACTGCAACAGTCTGGTGTCGGAGCTTTGGAGTTTCCTCCAACATAAGGCAGACAGGTTGCAAGTCCAGCCAACTGCTGTGTACACTCCTCTCTGTCCTTAGCATCATCTGAGTTTGCACATGAAAACATCATTAATGCTAATAACATCAATGGAATTCCCATTCTGATCATGTAGTGGATATCCATTGTGAATATGTGATGTTGTAAAGATAGAGAAGGTAGTGTATACTTGAGGGGCTTTGTGGGTGGGGTTTATGTCCAATCACTTTCTTGGCTATTTATATGAACAAAGTGATATTTCAAAATAGAAGGGGTTAATTATTCAATGTGTTTCTGACTAATGATATGGTTAAAATTTTTATAAAGTGAGACAATATTGATTCATCTTTGTTAAGTAAGAAGCAGCTCAAGGTTCTTTGAGATCTTAGGCTAATCAATAAAACGAGACTTTATTTTAATTAGTGTTGGAAAAAATGAGGCATTTGATAATAAGATTTTTTAAATTTTTTTGGGGAGCTTTAGACAATTGGCAAGGTAGCTTAAGAATCGAACCACCGGTGTAGTTGAGAGACAATAGATGACTTACTTAATGTGTTTTAAAATTTCTCATATGTCAAGAATACTACGTAAGTAAAGGCACATGGTATTTCAGAATTATCTGTAATAATCTTAAAAAAGAAGAGGATTGTTACACGTTACTGGTTTTTTTTTTTTTTTTTTTTGCACCATTTTTTAAAATATGTGATAAGATGTTATTTATTTTTATTATATTTTTATAAATATTCACATACACTGTGATACGAAACAATAATAAAAAACAAATGATATATTATGTTCCTCCAAAAATAAAAAATAAAAAATAAATATTAAAGTGTACCAAGAAATGCAACTCATATTTCATTTAAAAATAGATTTGGAGCACATATCAATTTTTTTTTAAGTACATTTTTTTGTTTTGTTTTATTTTGTTTTTGTTTTTCCTATTCACATGGTTTGACTTAAAAGAAGGGGGTGGGGGTGAACCATATGATGGCACATTTGCTTAGAAACTTAGATGGTGGACCCTATACTTGAGTGGGCAAACACATATATTCATTTCAGTGACAAATGTTAAGATGTGATTGGGTTTTCTTAAATCTCAAGGTGATTGATCATGTTCTAACAAATACAAGAGTCTATTCTATTCTACTGTATATGGGGTTTGTGAATGTAGCGGGATTAAGTGGATCAAAAAGGTGTCACTTCACCTACCCACTGAAGGGTGTGGAAGCAAACACAAAATGAGATATGTGTAGATAGATGCTTCGCATTAATGTGCTTATGTACACGTGTCATCTGGACATGACATCATTTGGCATCACGATGACATCATCACAAACTTCTTCATTGATTGTATGTATTGAGTGCATGAATTGAATCCATTCACATGTTTTTGAAAGAAGAGATATGAACAAGTTCTTTCATTAGATAACTTCCATTAAAATTTATCTTAAAAAAAGGAATAATTACACTATCTATGGTTTCACGTGTTTTGACATTATCCCTTTACGCTGGTAAATATAATCATAAACACCTTGTGATTTTGACTAAAGTGCAAGAGTAACGGGATCCGGTAGACTTAACAGCGTATGTGGAACACGCGCCAGAGAAGTGTGTCTACGCTGACTTTAAGTGTTTTGGCGCCAAAATGGAAGGGTTAAATGGCCAATTTGCCCCCAATTTGTCCATCCACTTGCCTATATAAACACGAAGCAAATAAACCCACTTTTCTAGTAAAAAAAATTCAAAACCTACTTTTTCCAACCCAAAAATTTCTAGGACGACTTCCATTTTTGAAGATGTCATCCTCCTAAGGTTCCCATTATAGTGGACAAAGTTTAGCTCGTATATGCTACTGTGGCCACAAATCTCCAGTGAGAACAACTTGGACAAATGCAAATATGGGAAGAAAATTTATATGATGTGTAAATTATGGGGTAATCACTTTCAATATTTAATAATTAAGTAATTAATTTTTTTTATTTGTTATGTTATATAACATTGAAATAAAAATCTAAATTTATTTATTAAAATTTTCAGATTCATGCCACTTGCGAATATTTTGATTGGATTGACCCATCATTGTGCTGCCGTTCGCGTGATCTACTACCAAGACTTGTGCAACGATGAAATCATATGAAGTTAGAAGTGGAAAAAGCTCAAAAAAAAAAAAAAAAAAAGTTCTATCGAAGAATGTTGCTAGGAAGTTGGATACTATTTTTATGCTATATTGCATGTACTCTCAAATGAAAGCAAAAAAAAAAAAAAAGTGTTATGTAACCTGATATAATGAAGGAAGATTTGTAATATTGAAGACTATTTTTGCTATAAATGAAATATATTTTTGAAGCATTACAAAACCTATTTAATTCCAACACTTGAAGCAGCTTCATTAAGTATCAATATATCAACACTGCACTCACAAAACTTGCTCCCTAAGACCAACATTTCAACTATTGAATTACAAAACCTATTTTAATGTCAACAACATTCCTACATTTCAATTACAAAAACTTGTGCATTGCCAAAAAACAAGCCTTACAACATTCCAACATATAAGATAACATTCCAAAAAAAAGACAAAAAACTTCTAACATTTCAACATTTCAACAAAAGATAACATTCCAACATTACAAAAAGCTTCTTCTGTTTGAATCATAAGATAGGCCACCTAAACCTAATCCCTTAAACCCTTTGCCCTGTCCTTTGCATTCATTCCAGGCATTGTTGGTTGTGATTGAGTATTGGCAGTTGGTTGGGATGAAGATGGGTGAGTACTGGCAGCTTGTTGGGATAAAACACGATGTGTGGCAACTGGTTGGGATAAAGATGTGTGTGTTGCAGCTTGTTAAGATGAAGCATTTGAGAACTGCAATAAGAATTCAATTCAAATTGAAATGCATAAAATGAAATTACTGAAAGTGAAATGAATTTAGTTTGTATACAATTGAAATTACTCCCTTTTTGTCCCAGCCTTTACAGCTTTCTACATCAATTCCTTCAACTTTTTTCCCTTGAACTTCTATTTGAAGTTAGTGTAAAAGTGCCTCAAGCAATACCTATGCTTAGGCAAAATCTGTGTAAAGGTGTGCACCAATCCTTTTTGTCTGTCTGAAATGAATGTCCAACCAATGTCACTGCCAGATCCTATGTCCTCTACTAATTGGGTCAGAAATCATACCCATGAATCCTTGCATTCAGCCTCCACTATAGCAATGGCAATGAGAAACATGTTGTCATTCCCATCAAGACCAATGGCTGCTAAAAGTAGGCCCCCATATATGCCTTTCAAAAAACAACCATCTAACTGTAGACGTCCCCGAACGCCTTGGGAGGGAATCCCCCCCGGTTCTGTTCGTTTTGGGTTCACTACAGTTCAGGACTCTCAAATTGTCACGGTTCTTAATCTGAACCAAAGAGTCCAAATCTGGCAAATCGTTTTGAGAAACAGATTTTTGAAAAGAAATGCCAAACATGGACTGCTTTGCCAGATACAGAGTCGCCACCTAAATATTTTTTATGGGGGAATTTAGGAAACCCTGACTCGGTGCCAAAGGCCACGTGTCCGTCATCACCAAAGTTGCCTTGGCTCGGGAGCTTGGGTACGATTGGGGAAGGTTAGCTATGAGCACCCCCTCTCGCCCGATCCGAAGATCGGCCTCTACTAACCGTGATATCCTATTTTGAAAACGTTATGTGTTCTTATTCCGGTTATTAGCCTAGAATTACTACGTTATGCGCACAGCAAACAAGTATAGACCAAATCGCCTGAATTGGAACGAAGCATTGCATATCTGTTTGTTTGAAAAACAGTTTGAAATTTGCTACTCGCAAGTAGGCTAAAGCACGGATTTCAACGAGTTGTTCCAACTCAAACAATCCAACCTTCACCCATAGGCATTCAAGCAGTTTATATCACATAAGCATCTAGCCTCATGGTAATCATGCTATCATGTTAACGTTCACACTCATGTGAGATGCTAAAATGTAAAGAGCTCACCTAGTACTCCGTGCCGAAACAAGAACATGTTAGCAATCATGCATGATCCAAGTCCATGTTAAGTGGCTAATGCAACGCATACAGAATGTCACTAGAGTAGGCTCGGCTAGTCTATAAATGACATGTGAAAATGCACAAGTAGCATGTATTCAAGTTAGATTTGAAATACTAATGCAGTTAGTATGATGTATCGAGCCTGGTGCATGCAAGACTAATGAATGATGTGCGCATGCATAGCATAAGGTATGCTAAAGTAAACATGTCTTAATACTAACCATCAAAAGTAGGTAAGTAAAAGAGAGAAAGAAGTGGGGGTTGGAAGACATGCACACACGTACCCACACTTATTACAGATTTGCCCTCGCTCGGAGGGACTGAAAGAATAATACAAGTTAATTAACCTACAAGCTAATTAAATATTACAGACCAATTAATTGATTAACAAATTAACTAATCTAATGAAAGCAGTAAACAGCCTCGAGAAGAGGGCCCAATGCAATGCGCGCTCGGCTCTGCTCGGAAAGTCACTGCCATGCACAAGTTGCCTCTGCTTTGACTGTTCTGCTTCTCTGAAGACTGCACAAGTCCCAAGGTTGCTTCTCTGAGTGCTGTGGAGAACCACCGGTTGAAAGAATATACTACCGGCCATGGAGAATGGTCACCGGCTAAATATTGTGCTCTTGGCCAAACATTCTTTGCCGGTCGGCACTAAACACTATCGGCCGGCCAAATATTCCTACTGAAACCTGCAGTTGACAGCAGCAGAGGGCAAAACTTGGCATGGCAATGTATTTCAAGCAATGTATGCACCAACCACACTCCTTATCATATGTACGACTCAAAGGAGGATGGGCCTCGATTCTCGGACCACCAATCACGCATTTCGATGCATGATGGCCCAAGAGACCAAGTATGCATTTTGATTTCAAATGCAATGCACACACACAAACAAAGGCCCAATCCCTATCACTAGATCAAGGGGTGAAGCATGCATGCCAATGCAATGCAATCCTAAGCATGTGAGCCTAAGTGTGCAATATGGACATGCAAGCAAGTAATGCAAAGATGCAACTAACCAAGCATGCAAAGTGTAACAACAACATGCACACATGCAAGGTGCAATATGGACAACATGTTAGATACAAAGCATGCCAAATGCAACAACACAAAAGTGTGTAACAATGTGTCATGAGCCAAGTATCTACATATATAAGCATGCATGCAAACATGGCTTAAAACTTTAAACATCAAAAGGTAACTCTTAAGCACACTTAAGAGGATGCAATCATGGACAAATGGCATGCACCTTAAGCTTTGAAAATCATGTTAAGAATGGTGCTAAACCAAGTAAACAAGGTAAGCATGGCATGCGACAATGGTCCAAGATTCAAGGCAAGCCCAAGGGGGATTGAACTACACTTAATGTAACCACACATGGCATGAATTAAATGACCAAAACCAGAGTTTTAGCATGCTAAAACAAAGCCAAAAGACCACTTAGATGGCATCTAAATGACTTACGCATGGAAGCATACACAAAGACCAAACATGGAGCATTGGACACAACCTCTTGAAGCATCAAAGGGGCCATGAAATGCAAGCATACAAGCATGCTAAGAGGACTGAAATGATGCTATAAGTGGTGCCAAACCACTAAAATAAATCAAACAATGCATGCTCAACACTTCACATACTTAAAGCCTACAAGCTAACAATGCAAAGGAGCTATGCAATACATGTTATGGTTGACCAAAATAACCAAAAACAGACCTTAAACATGGCAAAACAAGTACGAAAGCTTCACAAAGCTAGGCCAAAAGCATGCTTGAACAAGGGTTAAAACCTAGATGCATGTTAAGGCTACAACATGGCATTACAAGGCATGTATGCTAAGCAAGCATGGTGTACCAAAACCAACTAAAAACAGAGGCATATTATGACATAATAAGCATGAAAATCAGCTAAGGCATGGCCAACACACACTTAGACTAGATGCTCACTAAAGAGGCAAAAATGGCCCTTTTCAAGGACAACAAGGAGAGAGGGTGGCCCTCTCATTCCTAGGACCTCAAGGCACCGTCCTCACCTCTAAAACCCCTCAAGATTTCAGTGGTGAGGAGGCCCAAACACAATGGTCCCGGAGCTCAACCGAAATGGCACAAAACAAGGGCCAAACAAGCCTTAAGAGGGGTCAAACAACCCCAAAGCTTAAAACAACCTTAACAAACTATTTAGAGCACTAAAAATCAGAACTTTTATATGTTATACACAAAGCTCAAAAACAAATGCAAGGTAGGCAAAAATGCAATGCAAAAATGGGGAATAAAGGGACAAGTTTCTTACCCTTGTAGACCCTCTTCACCAATGGTGAACCAGCTGGTTTTTCAAGCTCAAACCAGCTCCACAACTCCAAAAACAACCCTCAAGGGCCTCAACTCCAAGAAAAGGTGTGATGGTGGGTGTTTGTGTGCAAAACTAAGACAAAACACACACAATACACAAGAGAGAGAGAGAGAGAGAGAGATATAGAGATGGAGGATATATGAACCCTAACCCTAAAACTCAAAGCCCTCTGAAAATGCTGTCTAAATTGTCTAACCCTTGAACAAGAGAGAGGAGCCTCTCTTTTGTAGACAAATGGTCTTGTAAAGCTTCCAAAGGAAGCTAATAAGAGGGCAATCCCTCCATACACGTGTATGGAGGGGGTGAAAGTGTATGCCAGCTGCACAAAAATATTTGCAAAAGTAGATGCACAGTAGTCGGCCGGCCAAAAATGCAATTGACCAAAAAAAGATAGCCGGCCGGCCATCTATAGTGCCGGCCGGCCAAACATTTGGCCGGTGGAAACAAAACACAGCCGGTGGCCTCAAGCCATGGCCGGTGGAGTGTAGGGATGGCTCACAAGCCATTCCCTGCCCCTCCAAGGCAAAGCACAAGTGTTTGGTGCAAAACCAGACACAAAACAGTCGAGTCGAGAGATCCTGAGGCAAGGCGCGTAGCCGAGACCTCCGGGAACTCAAGATGAACACAAACATGGATGATCACCGAGTGTTCAAGCGGTGACGTCCAAGTCTTGAGAACGGTCAAAAATGGGGTGTCTACACTACCCCAACAACAGGTCTGCAACCTTGTACAAAACCTTGCTTCTGTGCATCTATTCTGATATACAATCTCTTAAAAACAGGTGTAAGTTGTTTGTTAGGCCTTTCTGCTTCATCATCATCTTCTTCAACTATAGGTTTGTCCAATTTAATCACTAAACAACTATAGGTTGTCTGTTAGGCCCATTTATCCCTTTTTCATCCAATTATATTTGTGCTTCTATTTGTGAAATTCGTGGCCCTTTTATGACTTCCCCATTTGGACCTAAGACCTGAAGTGCCTCATGACCTTTCTCTACATATAAGGCAACCACATTCAGACCCATATAATGGAATAACATATCAATTACATCTCTATCTGAATTCATCTCCTTAAGACCAATGTCCAGTATTTCCCTAGGAATTTTGTAATATAGTTGGCTATTAGAGGGATAATCTAGGCTTAAGTACAACTTTTGAAAATCAAAAAACCCAACCTTATCTGGTTCAAAGTACTGAAAGTAATTAACTTTCCCTCTCTTATACACTATCTTTGGAGGCTTAGTAAAGTAACCTTTATGATGTAACTCAACACTAAACTTTGTTGCCATCACCTCATCCTAATTAATCATTCAAGACACAAAAGACAAAAATAATATATAAACAAATCAATGCCTCAACATTAGAAGACACAAAAGAAAAAAAAGGAAAAAGAAAAAAAGAATGCATAAACAAATAAAAAACCTAACACTAAACAGACATATTATCTCCCAATACACAACAAACAGTTAGGGGACCACTATCAACCCCACCTCTATGCACAAAAATCATAGTCATGCATCAAAATCAACAAAACCCCAAATCTGTAGCCATTTTTGCATAAAAAATAAAAAAACTCCAATTTATTATTCCAGATATACACAACAAACAGTTAGGCGACCACCATCAACCCCACCTCCATGCACAAAAATAATAGTCATCCATCAAAATACAAACTCTACCAAAAAAAGCTAACAATCAGACAACAACCTTAACAAAAAGGTAACAACAAGCCAACACACATACATTGTAAAGCAAAAACCCTACCAATAAAGCCTCTTTTTTTATTTTTATTTTTTTTATTTAAATTTTCGAAAACATCAACCATCAAACAACTCATTTTCCAAACATATTCTATAATAAATTTACAAAATCTCAATCAATCCAGCAAATAGTCATACAAAATAGATTTTTTTGTAGGGTTCGTCGATTGTTACCTGGAGTGAAATTTTGAAAAACAGATTCTTTGTAGTCTCAATTGATTGTTATTGATTCGATTTGAAAATCCTTTGAAACCCTAACCCATGTGTATCTCTCTCTCTGAAAATCGTAATCAAACAACTGAAGGGACCGTAGCATGTAATCAATATAAATATCTAGGGGTATTCTAGTCTTTTCCATAATTCCGTCACGTCCCGTCACTTTTGCACTTTAGTCAAAACCACAGGCTATTTATGAGTATATTTACCAACGTTAGAGGGGTAATGTGAAAATGCATGAAACCACAGGGGTAAAATGTAATTATACCTAAAAAAAAGGTACAAAGAAAAAAAAGCATAAAAAAGGCAACTGCTCTGCTCAGCTTATCTTTTTTCTTTACCGTTTTGTAGTTTCTTTTGGATTTTCCAATAGTTCTTTTCTTCGTTTTGCTCTTTTTGCCCTGTGTCTCCTTCTTTAATTGGGTCTACGGTTTTTTGGAATGGTGAAGTAGAGGGTTGCTTTTCTACTACTGCAACTTTCTTCCTCTCTTTGAGGGTTTATAGGGTTTGAATCTCTTATACTCTGCTTCTACAAGCGGCCTCTCGTTCTTTCCATGGAGAATACTCCCATTAATTTGGAGGGTTTGGAGCGGGTGGATCTGACTGAAGGTTCAAGTGAAAATAAGGACATCTCTAGCCTCTGTTTGATTGGGAAAATCCTCATCTCCAAAACATTGAATAGGAATGCTGTGTCCAACATTGTTCAGAGTGCTTGGCGGTCTAGGGCGAAATTGTCGATATCTCCTTGGTCAGAAAATATCTGTTTGTTTTGATTTGAGGATGAAGAGGATTGTAGACGAGTCCTATCGGAAGCCCCATGGTCGATAATGGGTAATTTGTTGGTTCTGCAACTTGTTTATGTTGGTAGGTTGGCCTCTGAAATGGACTTTCAATGGTGCCCTTTTTGGGTTCAAGCCCATGGGATCCTAGTCACTAAGATGACCAAACGAAATGCAGAGATTATTGGACAATGGATTAGGAATCTTATTGGTGTTGAAACAATGCATGATTGTTTTTACTTGATCATAGTTTTCTACGCTTCAGGGTTGAAGTGGACGTCTCTAAACCACTCCCTCTGGGTTTTGTTCTTATAAACAATCCCAGTTAGAATGGGAAGGGGACTTGGGTCCAGTATATGTTTGACAAACTGGGAGATTTTTGCTATGATTGTGGGAGGATTGGTCACGATAATTCTTCATGTAAATTTGTTACTCATGAATAGGGAAAGAAATTGAGCTATGGTTCAGATCTTGGAACATGTAGGGCACCAAAGTTGAACATATCAATTGCTCAGGTTCAATATTGGGTGGATGAAGTGGAGGCTCACCTAAAAGGTTTTGCCGAAAAGCGAGCAACACCAAAGCATGGAAATGAGGTATGCATAGGTGCAAATAGCCCTAGTCCTGATACAGAAAGGACAAAGATGGTTGTACCAACTATAAGCAGTGTAAAAATACCTATTGTTAGGGGTGATCGTGTGAGTCGTCCAAGGACAGGGGAGGTACATCCTCTGAGGAAAATGAGAATATGTGGTATAGCGATTCCAATTTTGACCCGACCTTTTGTTGTATTTCGGACTCGGGTTTCATGGTTTATTATTGTCGTTCATCTCTTTTTCCCTTGTTGTCCCTTGAGTTTGTCTTTTGGGTTGTCATGGTTGTGTTTGGGACGGGTTGGTTGCTTAGTTTCCAAACATTTGTTGCCTAGATTTTTGCTCTTCCGCTCGAGCGACACTTCTTGCGCTCGAGCGGGCTTTGCAAACTCTCAGTACTTTTATAGGTCTGCAAAACTATTGAGAGAGTGTATTCTACGCTCAAGCGGGTGCGCGCTCGAGGGCCATTCTTGCGCTCAAGCGATGTTTTTCTATTTGTAAAACTACTAGATGTGTGTATTCTGCGCTCGAGCGTTACCTTTTGGCTGGAACGAAACAATTTATTGTGTTTGATACTTGAACGTCAAGTCTTGCGCTCGAGCTGACTGTGCGTATATCAGTTCGTACCAGCCGTATTTTTTTATCACGTTTTCATCTCTCTCTCTCTAAAACATTTCAAAACCTAAGATCTTGAGCTTCTCTCTCTAGAACTCACATTCTCTCTACATTTTCACATAGATCCGTTGGTTTCTCTACCCTAGTGTCTTTAGGAAAAAGGTAGAGTATCTCAAGAGCTCCATTTTGATCTGAACAAAATTCGGTTTCGGCGTACTCCAAGTTTCTTCTTTGGTTTGCTCGTTTTCAAACTTGAGGTAGGGATTTTCTACACTTTCATATAGTATTTAACTTAGTTATGAGTTGTTGTGTAAAAATGGTGGAATTTGGGTGTACTAAGAGCAAACTTAGGGTTTGGGTGTTAAATCAAAAGAGGGGTTTCTAAGTAAATGAGTTATAATTGGTTATGAGGTTGAATATGAGATTGTATTATAACAAAATAGTTGATTTTGGCATTTGGGTTGATATGTGGGAAATGGGAGTTTGCCCTAAAATGCTTCAAATATTTATTTTGGTATAAATAAATGAAATTGGGATTGAAAATGTGAAATTGAATGGATGTTGATATAAACGGTGGAGAAGAATATGTATTATCACTCACCTATGAAATTTTGAATAAATTATCTGTCTTGAGATTGAATATTTGTTTAGAAATATCTGTATTGGGCTATCAATGGAGGATATCTATGATTGTTGTAGAAATTGCATGAGGATTAGGTGAATTGAAACTAATCTCTTCTTGGTTGTCATTGAATATGACTATGTTTTAAATACATTGTCTATGTATAATGTTTAGGAGGAGAAAGATGATGTACTCCATGTTTGGGAGGAGAAAGGGGATGGACTCCATTGAATTAAGTTGGCTTGTGTATCCAGGGTGAAAGTTCTAAAACCGTGCGTATACATGGGTGCTGATTCCGCGGATGAAATTTTCGTAAAATAGCAAATTAAAATGTTTGTGTGATTAATGTGTTAAATTGAGAACCACTGAGTTGTAGTCTTAGTTGGGCTGTCTGGAAAATAATGAAATTGGCTCATAAATTGAGATAAAATGAATTGACGTGGATGAAATTAAGATAACAAGGATTGGGATATAAAACTCAGCGTATTATGATTTTGTAAATGTGCTAGAAATCTTATTAGAAGAGCACTTGATCACTGTTTTTCTAATTGGAATATTGGCAATGCTACGGAATGGTCATTATCTGGGAACGATATCCGTATGTATTTATGTGACTACGTGCTTATGTGGAATGAGTTACTGTTGTCCACAATTTTAGGATGCGAGTGAGTTAGTTTCGACACATTTGTAAATGTGCTAACCTCATTTGTTACCTTCATTAGGATGTCAGGACGTGGTCATGGTGGTAGGTGTGGTAGGCTTAAACGGTAGGAGATGCCGATACTGAATGATATTCCAGCACAAGAAGAGGGAGTTGGTCAGGCCAATGTGGCTGAACCCATGGGTCAACAAGCCATGGGCACCTTAGCTCGCGAAATGGCCGGAGCATTGCGGGAATCCATGGACATTCTCAGGGCTGAGAATCAAGTCCAGGCCTAAGTAGCTGAGGCAAGGCCACCTTTTTGGAAGCGGGAGTTTTTCCGTTCAAATCTAGACGAGTTTTTGGGTGATCCCAAAGAGCCACTGAAGGCAGATCAGTGGCTAGAGCAGATAGTAAAGACATTCGAGATGCTTGGCATCGAGGACGATCAGTTGATGGTGACCTTGGCATCTTTCCAACTGAAGGGAGATGTAGGTCAGTGGTGGAAGTATGAGCGTGGGCGCATTGAGGTGACTTGGGAGGCATTCGTCAACGCCTTCCAGGACAAGTTTTTGTCTCCTACAATTGGGGCGAAGTTGAGAGACCAGTTCTCTAAGTTGGTGTAGCTGAACATCCCAATGACCGAGTTTGAGGCCACATTCACTAGCTTGTTTAGGTTTGCACCTGAACTTATGGCGACTGAGGAGCGCCGTTGCTTGGAGTTTGAGAAAAGATTGAGGACTAGGCTTATGTTCAGAGTGGCCAGATCCATGATTAGAGATTATAGGTGCCTTGTGGAGGTGATAGCCTATCTTGAGACCATTATGCAGATGGAGAATGAAAGAATTATGGGCTCCAAGAGGAGTCAGGACAATCAGGGGGACAGTAAGAGATAGAGGGGTTCTAACCCCCAATCGTTCCAGAGAACCTAGTCGAGGTCCACTTTTCCAGCACCGAGTTCAGGTTCTGGGAGGGGTGGGAGATGTTACTTGTTACAAGTGTGGTCAACTGGGCCACAATTCTCCAGCTTGCCCATAGAGAGGAGAAGGGCAATGGTCTACATCGTCTTCGACTTGTTCACAGGGCTAGAGTCAGGAGAGAGGGCAGCCACTCACTTATTATTAGTGTGTGCAGGCAGGGCATTTGAAGAGATTTTGCCCATAGTTGGGTGACACACCCGGTGCGTCTGGTTCGAGGCAGACACAGAGCCACCAGCTTACACAGTCAGCACAGGCCTTGAGGGCCAATTAGGGAGCCTCTTCGGCTCAGTTAGTACATTAGGCTTATGTTTCGAGGAGTGAGCAAGTTGAGAAGAGACCTATGGAGCGTGTGTATGCTGTTACCGCGCCGGACCTAGTACCAACGCCTTCGGTAGTGAAAGGTACTTTCTTGTTTTGCAATTCAGTTGCTAATGTGTTGTGTGATACGGCGCATCCCATTCATTTATTTTGTCTGCATTTGTATCATTTTTGGGATTGGAGTTGGCACAGCTAGCATCTCCTATTTGTGTAGAGTCACCTATGGGTAGTGAGGTTATTTTGAGGCAGGGGTGTCGGGATTGTGACATAGACGTTGTCGGTCGCCGACTTTTTTTTGCGTTTGTGTTGATAGATATGTTTAGTTTTGATGTTATTTTGGGTATGGACTGGTTGTCGTCTTTTCTGACTGTTATAGATTGCTACCATCAGAGGGTTACTGTATGTACCCTGAGTGGAAAATGTTTCTATTTCTTGGGGGACTGGGTGGATAGATTCTTATCACCGGAATATGATCTGCGTGGGCGGAGTGAACTTAGTTACCTTTTGGCAAACTTCTTGAGTGGTGAGTGTAATGAAGTCCAGGTTGAGTTGCTAAGGGTGGTTTGTGAATACCCGATGTTTTTCCCGATGATCCTACTAGTTTACCACCCCACCGGGAGATCGAGTTCTCTATTGATATAGTGTCTGGCACGACACCAATTTCTATGGCACCGTATAGATTTGCACCTGCTGAATTGAGTGAGTTGAAGATTCAACTCCAGGAACTGTTTAGATAAGGGTTTTAGCCGTCCTAGTACTTCACTTTGGGGAGCACCGACCCTTTTTGCTAAAGAGAAAGATGGAGTGTTGTGACTTTGTATCAATTACCGGAAGTTGAACGGGGTAACTGTTAAGAACAAGTACCCAATGCCTCGTATAGATGATTTTTTTGATGAGTTGAAGGGGTCTTGTTGCTTCTCTAAGATAGACCTAAGATCAAGTTATCACCAGTTGAGAGTAAGGGAGGAGGATATTTTGAAGACGACATTCCTTATGAGGTATGGCTATTACGAGTTTCTAGTGATGCCTTTTGGGCTAACCAATGCCCCAGCTGTGTTTGTGGAGGATTTCTTTAGATTAACCTCACCGTTAACTAGACTGACGAGAAAGGGAGTTAAATTTGTATAGAGTGAGACTTGTGAGAAGTCATTTCAAGAGCTTAAAGTTAGACTTACCATTGCTCTAGTCTTGATTATTCCAGAGTGGGGTTTGGGTTATTCAATGTATTGTGATGCCTTACGAGAAGGCTTGGGTTGTGTTTTGATGCAAGAGGGGAAGGTAGTAGTCTATGGCTTGCGGCAGTTGAAAACACATGAGAGGAACTATCTTACCCATGATCTAGAGTTAGTAGTGGTGATATTTGCTTTGAAAATTTGGAGGCACTATCTATATGACGAGAAATTTGAGGTGTTTTCTGACCACAAGAGTCTGAAGTATCTGTTTACACAGAAAGACTTAAATTTGAGGCAGATGAAGTAGATGGAGTTCATAGAGAATTATGACTTTGAATTGCATTATCACCCGGGGAAGGCCAACATTGTGGTTGACGCCTTGAGTAGGAAGTCAATTAATAGTGTAACTTGTATTGCCATTCGGGAATGGGGGATGTTGGGTACTCTTGGTGAGTTCGACTTGCATCTTGGCGAGTCCGTGGTGTTTGCAGCTTTGTTTACGATAGTTGCACAACCTACACTTGTGGATCCAGTATTAGAAACGCAAAAGAGTGATCTTGAGGTAGAAACCCTCCGGGAGAAGATTTTCAGTGGGAAAGTAGAAAATGGATTGAACGTGTATTTTGACTCGAGTGTTAGATACCTTGACCGTCTCTTTGTGCTGGAGTCTTGCCGAGAGGAAGTACTCCAAGAGTTTCACCATTCACGCCTTGCGGTGTATCCAGGAGGCACAAAGATGTATCACAACTTGAGTCGCCAGTTTTGGTGGCGAGGTATGGAGAAAGTTGTGGTCGCGTTTGTGTCAAGGTGCCTTACTTGTCAACAAGTGAAGGCCGAGCATCAGAGGCTGGCGGGTTTGTTGCAACCCTTGCCTATAGTTGAATGGAAGTAGGAGCATGTCATGATAGATTTTGTTATAGGCCTTTCGAGGATTCAACTGGGCCGTGATGTCATTTGGGTGGTAGTTGACTGGTTAACCAAGTCAGTGCACTGTATAACTATACGCGTGAGTGATTCGATAGATTATTTTGCTGACCTTTACATTAGGGACATAGTAAGGTTGTAAGGGGTCACTGTGACAATTGTTTAGGATAGAGATCCACATTTTATAGCTCGGCTATGGCAGAGCTTGTAGAGTGCCTTGGGCACTAAATTGACTTTTAGCACCGCGTACCATCCTCAGACTAACAGGCAGTTCGAGTGTACTATTTAGATCCTTGAGGTTGACTTAAAGGGTCGTAGGAGAGGCACTTGCCCTTAGTGGAGTTTGTCTATAGCAATAGTTTCCAATCGAGCATTGGCATGGCACCATTTGAAGCCTTGTATAGCCAACTGTGTACATCTCCAGTATGTTGGACCGAGGTAGGTAATGCACTTTTGTTGGGTCCAAAGTTGGTTCGGGAAATGATGGAGAAAGTGGCATTTATCCGTAAGAGATTGGTTACGGTCCAGAGTCGCCAAAAAAGTTACGCCAACCGTAGGAGGAGACCATTGTCTTTTGAGGTGAGAGATCATGTCTTTTTGAAGATATCACCTAGGCAGGGTTTGATGAGGTTTGGAAAGAGTGGGAAGTTGTCCCCTCGATTTATTGGGCCTTTTTAGATCCTTGAGTGGGTCGGAGAGGTTACTTACCGTTTAGCGTTGCCACCATAGTTTTCTGGGGTTCATGATGTATTTCATATTAGCATGCTTTGGAAGTATAAGCCGGATCCATCGCATGTGTCGGATTGGACGGACTTAGAAATGGATGAGGATGCCTCATATGAGAAGAGATCGGTGAGAGTCTTGGATGCACGGGACCAAGTCTTGCGAGGTAAGACGATTCCCTTGATTAAGGTATTGTGGAAACATCATGGGATTGAGAAAGAAACTTAGGAGCGTGAATTGAAAGTCCGAGAGAAATATCCAGATTTATTTGTTGATGTTTGAGCATATATTGGGATTTTGATTATGTTAATGAAATGTAAAATTATTGTATATATTTTTAAAATACGAGAACATTGTATATGTTATGAATGTTTTGGAAATATTGATTCAATATAAGCATTGTATATGTTTTGAGAATATGAAATATTGTGTGTGTCATATCACTTTTGGAAACATTGTATATGTTTTATAAATTTTGAGAATTTGGGTTTACCATGAACATTATGAATGTTTTGGGAATATATGAATGGTACTCCAGTGTCGGAACTTGTGTATTGGATTAATGAGAATGAATGACCGGAGGCTACGTCCTGATGTTGAACTTGATAGATTATCAGGGTTGAGAATACTTTAAAATGGCTTTGAACTTGATTTGAAATTTCAGGAATGAAATTCCTTAAGGGGGGGAGATTATAGCGATTCTAGTTTTGACCCGACCTTTTGTTGTATTTTGGACTCGTGTTTCATGATTTATTGTTGTTGTTCATCTCTTTTTTCCTTGTTGTCCCTTGAGTTTGTCTTTTAGGGTGTCGCGGTTGTGTTTGGGATGGGTTGATTGCTTAGTTTCCAAACATTTGTTGCCCAGATTTTTGCTCCTCCGCTCGAGCGGCACTTCTTGCGCTCGAGCGGGCTTTGCAAACTCTCAGTACTTTTATAGGTCTGCAAAACTATTGGGAGAGTGTATTCTACGCTCGAGCTGCATTTCCTACGCTCAAGTGGGTGTGTGCTCGAGGGCCATTCTTGCGCTCGAGCGATGTTCTTCTGTCTGCAAAACTACTGGATATGTGTATTTTGCGCTCGAGCGTCATCTTTTGGCTCGAGTGGAACAACTTATTGTGTCTGACGCTTGGGCGTCAACTCTTGCGCTCGAGCGGACTGTGCATATATCAGTTCGTAACAGCCGCATTTTTTATTACTTTTTCATCTTTCTCTCTCTAAAACATTTCAAAACCCAAGATCTTGAGCTTCTCTCTCTAGAACTCACATTGTTTCTACATTTTCACATAGATTCGTTGGTTTTTCTACCCTAGTGTTTTTGGGAAAAAAAGGTAGAGTATCTCAAGAGCTCCATGTTGATCCGAACAAAAGTTGGTTTCGGCATACTCCAAGTGTAACAACCTCGACCTCTGATTTACGTTAATTTGTGGTTAAATAAGCTTAATCAGTAATTAAGAGAAATTCTGAATTAAATTGAACGTGTGTGTTGCAATATTGTGCTGATATCTGTTTAGCGTAGAAAGATCTGTTTGTGTTTTCGTTTCGGTTTGTGAATTGAAGGCCTCATCGGCATCTGATTCAGAAATTGACTTGATTTATGTGTTAATTAGAATTTTTAGAATTTTAAGGTAGGTTCAATTGAAATTCGATTCGGAACAATTAAATTAGATTAATTAATACCATTTTGCTTAGCTTAAGCCAAATTAATTAAATACCACTAAGTGGGCCTATATAAGGCCAATTCTATCTCTCCTACACATTTTTGACACCCTTATTTCCTCATCTTTGAGCTCAACGTGAGAGAGAGAGAGAGAGAGAGAGAGAAGGAAGTTGGATCTCAACTAGAGGATAGAAGAATTGAGTAAGAATTTACTAGAATTAAAGGATTTGGACTTTAAAACTCAAAATTAAGCTTCTAGCTCTCATTTTGACAAGCCTAGGTAAGGAATCTAACCCTTAGTTGTGTAATTGAGTTAGTTTTTGTAAGAATTCAAGTTAAAGAGGTGGACTAAAATGAGAATGAGCTAGGATTAAAGAATTGTAATTCAAATCATACATGCATGTCCATATTATGAAGTTTTGAAGTTGTTTTTAGAAGAATTCTCACATGCATGTTCATA
The DNA here is from genome assembly GCF_055761805.1 of Camellia sinensis. NCBI lineage: Eukaryota > Viridiplantae > Streptophyta > Magnoliopsida > Ericales > Theaceae > Camellia > Camellia sinensis. Next base: position 171,177,687 of record NC_138962.1, on the reverse strand, counting down.
TTTTGGTTGTAGTCTAAGAATTCACCATGTTTTTGAGTTGAATATTTCATTTGATCATGTTTTGGGAAGCTATGAAATCAAATTATAAATGCATGACATGTTCATATCATGTTTTTAGAATTCAAGTTGAATGTTGCACAATTGACATACTTTTGGGCCTTGATTTCATGAAATGATCTTTACACCTTCACATTTTACATGTTTACACATGTTATCTTAAGTTTTGGGCCCAAAAGGATATGAATTCTAGCTTTGGATTTGAATTTGGAGCTTCGGAGTAAAATCTGGAAATTCCAGATTCTGCACTTTGGCTTAAGCGTGAGATTCTACGCTCGAGCGGCAACCTTTGTTTTGCATTTTCGCTCGAGCGACCAAAAGTTTGCTCGAGCTTGAAATACATACTCGCAGAAGTTTCATGTTTTTGCAGATCTCTCAAGCGGCAAAAGTTGTGCTCGAGCAGGGATATAAGCCTCACGCTCGAGCGACCATTGAGCGTCCGTCGGGCGAGAAAATCACATAACCAGTATTTTTTTCAAAATTTGCAGAGTGCTCGAGCATGGAAAGTTGCGCTCGAGCGTCCCTCAGATAATGCATGTCCGCTCGAGTGGGGGAAGATACGCTCAAGCTGGCACTACAAGAAAAAGCACTATTAGCGACTAAAAAATCACATTTCGTCGCTGAAAGTATAGCATTTGGCGACTAAAAATGCATTAGTAGCCAAAAGTATAGGTTTTTGCGACTAAAAATCTGTTTGGTTGCCGATATATGGCTTTTAGCGACTAAAAAAAATTTAGTAGCCAAAAGTAAAGGATTTTGGCGTCTAAAAAAAATTTAGTAGCCAAAAGTGAGGCATTCGGCGACTAAAAATCTGTTTCGTCGCCAAAAGCAAGGCTTTCTACCGACTAAAAAAATTTTAGTAGCCAAATTTAATTTGGCGATTAAAAAAAAAAATAGTAGCCAAAAGTGAAGCATTCGGCAACTAAAAACATGTTTAGTAGCCGAAAGTGAGGCTTTTTGGTGACTAAAAAGAAGTTTAGTCACCAAAAGTGGTATTTTTAGTGCGGGAAATTTTTTTTAACGACTAAAAAATAATTAGTAGCCAAAAGTATAGAATTGACGACTAAAATTATGTTTAGTCGCCAAAAGCGGTCGCTTTTTTTTTTCTACTAAATAATTTATTTTTACATAAATTATGTTCAATAAAAAATAATTATGTTTATATATATACTTATATATTAATACGAGTCTAAGTACTATATAAATAATATATGTTGCATATAAAATCATATGATGTTATGGAGGTGTAGTGGAAGGAGTGTGTTGTATAAGATTTATGGTGTGGGAGGTTGATGGTTCGAATCTCTACAAGGGCAAGGTGTAATTTTTTTTTTTCGAACTGAGCTTTTGGCGACTAAATCTGTTTGGTCGCCGATTCCTTGAGTATTGGCGACTATATTTTAAGTCGGTAAATGTAAAATTTAAAAAAATATAATTGACTATTGGCGACTAAAAATTTAGTCGCCAAATGTATAATTTAAAAAATATAATTGACTATTGGCGACCAAAGTTTTAGTTGCTATAGACTTGTTTTTTGGCGACTAAAAGTTTTTTACTCGCCAATACCTTTCCCGACCGTTTAGCAGCGACCAAACCGGTGACTAAAAAATTTAGTCGGGGAAACTTAAAAATCGACTTTTGACGGCTAAAAATTGACTTTTGGCGACTAAAAATTTAGTCGCCAAATGTGTTTTTTCTTGTAGTGTGGGACCCTGTTTCAAAAAATTTGACCAAGTGTTTTCAAATGCATTTTTTTGCATCCTTATTCTATCCTAGGCCATGATTAAGACTTAAGAGGTTAAGATCTAGAAACACACTAGAATGAAATAAAAGAAATTAAGCGCCAACTAAGGGTGTGTTTCATTATGTGTTTCTGCTATGTACGTGTAGGTCACGCACCACAAGACGTCTGATTTGCCCATTTTGTCTATTTGCCTTGAAGCCATCTGTTAATTGTAAGTAATATCCTTGTAAAGCTATGTTTACTTATAAGTATTTTTTGACTGAAATGATATGAACTGTTCTCTGAAATGCTATTTATGAATCATGAATGAATATCCATTTTTCTGAAATGTATTTGTGGTATCCATAGTTCACGTGGTCCTCGCCTGGGGGTAACAATACTGTGGCTGATATACACGTGGCCCTCGCCCAGGGGTAACAATACTGTGGCTTATGTTCACGTGGCCCTAGCTCGGAGGTAACAATACCGAGGCCTATATTCACGTGGCCCTCGCCTGGGGGTAGCAATACCATAGCTACTTGTGCACAAGATATGGACCTTTGTGGTCGTCAGTGCCAACTGTACATACGAGTCTTAGGACTAAGTTGATGGATAGTTAATAGATGTACCACTTATAATTATTATGATTTCTGGATAATCATGTGAATCTGAATTTGTTCTGATTTGAAATTTGAATATACATAAGAATCTGTTTCAGATATAAACTCTATTTTCTAACTCTAAGATGAGTATCATTCATTAAACTCTTTACCTTGTTATTATTCACTGGGCTTCCGCTCACTCTAGTATTTATGTATGTAGGTGACCGGGCGCCTGACCAGGCTCAAGGTTGATGGCTTGGAGTTCTATTTTGTTAGCCACCTTTTGCGCCTCTCGAGGAGGTTCTGGATGAAGTCAAGCCATGTGGCCTTGTCTTTTTGAACGTTCAACACTTGGTTTTTCTCTTATTTAATGAACAGTTTGTTTTTGGTTATTTGTATATGGGGTGACGTACAATTACTGTATCTGTGTGATGTCATATGTATGCTTATAAAGTTTAAAATTATTTTGTCCCATGTATGTCTGCACAGCTCAATGGACGTCGTATTTTGTATATTTACTTCCACAGCCCCTTGATTATATGCTATTCTGTTCAAAGGCCTCTGATAATCCAAGGATTACTGGTCGGTTACGATGCTAAACCTATAGGGACGGGTTTGGATCGTAACAGAGTGGTATCAAAGCACGTGTTTTACCGCAAACACGAGTCCATATGAGCTTAGGATGTCCTAGCAAGAAGTTAGGGCATGCCATTTGCATGTGTGAGTGTGTGGTAATCTCCTAAATGCGCGAAAACTGAATTTGAATTTGGACAAATAAAAATTGAAAGAAATGAATAAGATTATTCCTATGTTTATTATTACTTGGTGTCGCTATAGCAACATGGAGAATGCAAGGAGAAGTGATACAAGTGAATCTTCTGAGGCCCGAATGAACAGAATGGAACAGTGCTTGCGGCTTTGACTGAAACCATTACGCGGCAATTGAGACAATAACCGTTGCCTTCTCCGTCTCCGCCAGTGTTATTTGAACTGGGCAATAATGACATCATCAGTTTGACTCAGAAATTTATGAAAATGAAACCGCCGACCTTCTTAGGTGGCCTTGAACCATTGAAGGTAGAAACCTGGTTGCTAGAAATGGAAAAATTATTCAAAGTATTCCCTTGTTCTGCAACTCAAAAAGTACTTTTGGCTACCTATACCCTAAAGGATGAAGCCTGAAAATGGTGGTTGTTGGTTCAAAGTAACAACGGGGACATGTCGTGGGCACAATTCAATGAGATATTCTATAACAAGTACTTTCCCCAATGCTTCAGGGACTGAAAAGTTTCTGAATTTCAAGAACTTCAGCAAGGGAAGATGTCCGTAGCTAAGTACGAGGCTAAGTTCACCGAGTTGGCCAGATTTGCTCCTCACATGGTGGATACAACTTATAAGAAAGAACGAAAGTTTGAGGGAGGATTAGACTTGGAAATATTTGATCAAGTAGGCGTTCTGAAATTGCCTACTTATGTGGAGGTGCTTGACAGGGCATTGATGGCAGAAGCCATAATAGCAACCAAGAAACAAGCTACAACTCCAATGACAAAATAGAGAAATAAGAGATCCGGATCCCATTTTAAGAAGGGTCGATCATTTTCAAATAAGCAAAATACAAGATCTTCCAGTAGCTTTAGTTAAAGTAGTGAAACTACTCCAAACTGCCCTGACTGTGGAAGGAAGCATAAAGGTGCATCTTATCGTGCATCAGGTGCGTGTTTTCGATGTGGCAAGACTGGCCACATGGTTAGGGATTTCCCGATGAGATCCAATGAGGTTAGCCGTCCTGTGGCAAGTTCAGCCAGGTCTGTTCTACAGCAAGATCAAATGCAAGAACTAATGCTAGGGGTAACATTGACAATGAAACGTTGAGGCAAGGGAGAGTGTTCGCACTAGTACCCGGAGATGTATAGAACACCGAGTCTGTGGTGTCAGGTATAATTTCCATTTGTGCCCAGAATGCATATGTCTCGATAGATTCTGGTTTTACACACTCATTTGTGTCGCATGCCTTTTCTTGAAAACTAACTAGACCTTTAGAATCCATGAATTATTTATTGTCTGTATCTACGCCATCTGGGGGTTCTATGGTATGTGCATATGTATATCCGGCATGTGATGTTTTGATTGGTGATATGACGTTATACGTTGGTTTGCTACCTTTGAGCATTGATCACTTTGATTACATCTTGGGTATAGATTGGTTAACAAAGTATTGTGCATCTATTGACTGTGTGAATAAATTTGTTGTATTTCGTCCACCTGGTATGCCTGAGTTTGTTTTCACTGGGAACGGAGTAGTCCCTCCCCTATACTTGATTTCGGTTGTGAAAGTTGTTAAATTGCTTAGGAAGGGATGTGGAGGCTACTTGTGTTGTGTATTGACTGCATCATCTGATGATACTAATTTAGAAACTATTCTTGTTGTTTGTGAATTTCCCGATGGGTTTCCGAATGACTTGCTCGGAGACTTAGTTGATATGGAAATTGAGTTCACTATTGAAGTGACACCGAGAACGCAACCAATTTCTAAGACCCTTTACAAAATGTCAACCTCAGAACTAAAAGAATTGAAAACCCAACTTCAAGGACTGTTAGACAAGAAATTCATCCGATCGAGCACTTTACCTTGGGGTGCTCCAGTTTTGTTTGTTAAGAAGAAGGATGGGTCCTTGAGACTATGTATAGATTACCAGGAACTGAATAGAGTAACTATCAAGAATAAATATCTATTGCCCCGAATAGATGATCTATTTGACCAACTTCAGGGAGCACAAGTGTTCTCCAAGATAGATCCGAGATTCGGGTATCACCAGTTAAAAGTTAATGCGGAAGATATAGAGAAAACTATATTCAGAACTAGATACGGACACTATAAATTTTTAGTAATGCCGTTTGGGGTAACTAATGCACCTACTACCTTCATGGGCCTTATGAACAGGGTGTCTGAATCATACCTGGATGAATTTGTTATTGTGTTCATTGAAGATATTTTGATTTACTCCAAAAGTAGGGAAAGTCATGAGGATCACTTGAGAACCGTGTTACAAACTCTGGGAGAAAAGAAGCTTTATGAAAAAATTTCCAAATGTGAATTTTGGCTTGACAGTTGGACATTTCTGGGACATGTGACCAACAAGGATGGTATCTCTATTGACCTACACAAAATCGAAGCCATTGTGGATTGACCAAGACCAACGTGTCAGAAGTTAGAAGTTTTCTGGGGCTTGCAGGCTATTATCGTCGATTTGTGAAAGACTTTTCAAAACTTGCTATGCCATTGACATAGTTGACACAGAAAAATACACCATTTGATTGGAATGATCAACGAGAGTCAACCTTCTAGGAATTGAAAACTAGACTGGTAACTGCACGAATTTTAACCTTACCTACGGAATTGATGGGTTTCAGATTTACAATGATGCTTCCTACAAAGGTTTGGGTTGTGTGCTAATGCAGAATGGGAATGTAATTGCTTATGTCTCTCGGCAGCTCTGTTCTCATGAAAAGAACTACTCGACTCTTGATCTTGAACTGGCAGCCGTGGTGTTTGCTTTGAAAATTTGGCGCCATTATCTATACGGAGTAACTTGTGAAGTGTATACTGATCATAAAAGCTTAAAATACTTCTTTACCCAAAAAGAATTGAACATGAGACAGAGAAGTAGCTAGACTTGATCAAAGATTGTGATTTACAAATTCTGTATCATCCAGGGAAGGCAAATACTATTGCAGATGCATTAAGTCGAAAATCCATTGAGAATTTGTGATGTTTGCTCACCAGCCGAAAGGAATTGTTGTGTGACCTGGAAAAGAATGAGATTGAGATTATGATGCGTGAACATGGCGGAATCTTAGCTGTCATTTCTGCTCAGCTTGCAATCATTGAAGAGATTAAAGAGAAACAATGCAAAGATGAGTCTTTGAGGAAAATTGTTGATGAGATTGATTCAAAACCGAAACTGGGATTTGCGCTTGACAATGATGTGTTGAAATTCCAGAACCATCTATATGTGCCGGACTGTTTTAACTTGAGAAAATGCATCATGATTGATGCTCACAATTTGAAATTTTCTATGCATCCAGGAAATACAAAGATGTGTCATGACTTAAAACAAAATTTCTGGTGGCCAGGAATGAAAAAGTGTATTGCAAACTTTGTGGCTAGATGTCTATATTGCCAACAAGTTAAAGCCGAACATCAACGACCCGCTGGGTTACTACAACCGCTTCCAATACCGGAATGGACGTGGGAACATATTACTATGGACTTCATTATGGGATTGCCTCGTTCTTCTCGAGGTATAGATTTTATTTTGGTTATTGTTGATCATCTAACAAAATCTACTCACTTTTTACTTATCAAATCTTTGTATAATGCAGATAAATTGGCTAATTTGTATGTCAATGAGATTGTGAAATTACATGGAGTTCCAGTATCCGTAGTATCTGACAGAGATTTTGGCAGAGTATGTGAGAAGGAAAAATATGGTCTGGATTGGGCCATGGTAATACCAGGCAAATTGTGGGCCGAACACATTTGGGCCGTGGTATCCCAGGTCCACCCAGAAGTGATTTTTGTTCGGCAATGGCAAGGGCATGTGGAACCGAGCTACTTCACCTTGTCGGCACGGAGGCCGGTCAAGTAAGGGTTCCACGGTTTATGCATTGCGCGGTTGGAAAGCACGCATCCATAGCTCGGCGTGAAGGCTCATGCCTGAAGCTCGGCAGGAAGGACTTTGGTTGACCAATATGACTAATCTCAAGCTTGGCTTCGCCGGAACGCAGTTGAGCATGGCTGGAAATGAGCTCGGTTGTTGGGGGAACCTGGGCATGAATCGCAGCATGGCCGTTGACTGCCGAGATGCTGCAGCCCGGCTGCTGAGCTCCCAGAAGATTGGGCTGGCAGTCGGGTTAGGTGAGGTTCAGCAAGATTTGTGCTGACAGATGGGGTAGCAGAACCACGTGTCGAGAGATCACTGGGAGTAGATTTGGGGCGCAGAAGGTATATAAGCATATCTGCGCCCCCCATGCTGGGCATAAACATTTGGTAAGAGAAACACTTACACTCAACTCTCTCCTCACTCTCTTTATCCTCAGGTGTGTGCTAACTTGGTCGTCGGAGGGGTTTTTCGGCCACACACCGCCGGGTAGCTCACTGCTGTTGTGTACGCAGGTGATCAGACAGACTGCACACACCGCCGGCCCTAAGACTTGGGCACTTTCTTTTGACCACCCCCTGATAAAAATTAGAATATGTCATTTTATGAATTTCTCAGCCGAAAAATCAAATTGAAGCTTTAATCCCAAACCTCACCTATTTTGGTCAAATTATTTTATATCACTAATATTCTATCAATTTGTAGTATTTTATAATTTGTTTTTATAATTTTTTTATCTAATTTTATGTGTGTGTACACATTTTTAGTTGTTTTTTATATAAAATAATAAAAAAAAAACAAAAAAATAAAAAATGAAAAAGAAAATAAAGAAAAGAAAAAGAGAGGGTCAGATGAGGATAATGGGTTTTGGGATGGAAAAGGATTTTGTTTTTGCTGGATTCAAAGGGGAACAGAGTGGACATTGTGATGATAAGTTTTGCGTGGAAAATAATTCGGTGAAGTGAGTTTGAAAAGTGGTGGAGGAAATTGAAAAAAGAGGAGGGCAGGTGAGAGTGGGTGGAGAGGAGACACCTAACAAACACACTATCTCTCCCTCTTCAGAATAATTGAGGTCTGTGGGCACCAGGGGTGTGGATTTTTTATGATTGTTGGCATAGTAGGTGATAAACAATTAAAAAATCTCTCTCTTTATATTTTCCAACTTGTTTGAAGCAGCCACGGGGAAGGGAGGACAACACATGCAAAAAGGCTCTCAGTCTCATCTCTCTCTAGCTGGGTCTCTCTCTCCACACATACACACTGCACACACACTCACGGCAGCAGCACACCACACACATGCACAACATACACTCTCACCACACCACCACTGCCATCCCAACACACATGCACAACATCACTCAACACACCCATTCACCACTGAACACACACACATGGGTTTAGAGAGAGAGGCCACGCACTCATCACCCACACACTTCATACACCACACCACACTACCCATGCACACACACCATTCACACTACACATGCACACACGGCAAACCCAGCCACTGCTACACACACAGACAGACAACACGCAGCTCTCTCTCACACTTAAAACACACATGCATACATATTGATACACATTCACACAACCAAGAGGGACATCCAGCAGATGCATACACGCTGAACACATACACACACAAGCTCACCTCTCTCTTTGGGGGCTGCTATCACACTACACACACCCATGGAGATCACACGGCACACAGGATAGACACACAGACACACGGTTTTGAGAGGGGAAGATCCATACACATGCGGTCTCTCGCCATTTTTCAGCTCACTCTCTCTTTCTCTGAACTTGATCTCTCTCAGGCTGGTTCTTCACCCACACATAACACACACGAGGCACACACACACACAGTCAATATACATTCACACACATGCATACACATTGATAGATTTTCACACACCCAGCACACATGGATACGGGGACTCACACACACACATGACAACTCTCTCTCTCTCTCTCTCTCTCTCTCCATGCAAAACTAACTTCTATCTCTCTCTCCGGGTTTCGAGCAGCAAGACCGAACAGACCACCAATCTCTTCCTCTCTCTGGTTCTATCTATCTCTAACACACACACACACACACACGGAAAGGAAGGGCTCTCATCTTCTCCCTCTCGGCACCTCTCTCTCTTTCTCATGCACACGTAGTCGGTTTTATTACCCAGGAAACTTTGTGATGGTGTTAGACATACATACTTGAATCAAGTTGATATAATTGTTGCTTCTTAGTGTTGCTGCAGGTGTTGGTTTTGCCCAGTTTCTAGTGATACCATGTGCATTATTGTTCCGAAGTGCGGCTGTTGCTTCGAATAATAACTCATGTGGATGTCATTCACGTTAGGTTGGTGCATTTTTTATTGGCCGGTGGGCCGGCTTGACAGTGGGCCGGTTTTGTTTAAGTGTTGATGGGGCCTCCATTGACGATGAATACATGGGCCGAGGCATGAGGACCGATGGTTATTTGCAAGTTGATGAATGGCCGGGGATTTCAAACTTTTATTTTTTTTTATTTTGATTTTGAGTGTTTTGTGAGGTTTTATTTTGTTTTATTATTTCTTCCTCCTTTTTTATTTGGATCTGTAATATTTAAAGTGTTGTAATAATCTCCTCACCTCGTTTCTTTCTATCCCATTCTTTAATCGCTTTATCTAACTGTACATATGTATATATCTGACATGCCATGCATGTCTATACTTTTACATTCATGTCTCATGCATTAAGATTCGGCTACATTTACATATGTGGATTTAATCAATTCTTCTGTGATTCTATGCGCTACCTCATGTTATTGAGATTATTCACATGCCATATTTTAGAAGTCGAATCTTTAGTGCATCTCATGAGTGAATTGCATTAGGATTCTGTATATAAGATCATGCATATTTTTACTAACTTTGTTTTGTAGTTGTTCGAGGGACGTCGGTCAATCTGTGAGTTTTTATGCTTTAGCATCCCATTTGTGTGTGTTTTTCTTACTATGTGTTAGTATTCTACCATGAGGCTACTTGCTTATTTGATATAACTGTATGAATGCCTGTGAATGAAGGCTTGTTGTTTGAATTGGAATAATTCAATAAATGCACGTTTTAAGCCCACTTTGCAGTGGCAAATTCACAAACTTTAAGCCCACTTTGTCAAGTGGCAAATTCAAACCCTTTTCGAAAAACAAACATGAAGTTGAATTGTGACAATTTGAGCAAACTAGTCTATACTTGTATGCTTCACATAGTAAATTTTAGGATTTATTCAATAATCAGAACATGAACATATAAAGAAAATAAAAAATCATATCATAGTTTAGTAGAGGCCGATCTTTTGATCGGGTGAGCGGGGGTGCTCATTATTGACCTTCCCCTCTCATACCTAAGGTTTCGAGCCAAGCATCCTTGGTTACGATGAACAGTGACCTTGGCACCGAGTCATGGGTTTCCTAATTTCCCAAAATATTAGGTGACGACTCTGAGATCTGATGACGCAGTTCATTTTTGACAAAATTGAAATAAAATGGATTTTCAATAAAAGTTGCCAAATCTGGACTCTCATCTACGTTTCACATTGCACTCGTGAAACTTGAGATCAAAGAGATCTCGGGAGTCTGAACTGTTTAACGCACGCGGGTACCCCCTGGGCATGTTACACTTCCCTTTGCCTAGAATAGACCAGCTTGTGGACTTAACGGCTGGACATAACAGGCTCAATTTCTTGGACGCCTACCGCGGCTACCATCAGATCGCCATGCATGGGCCCGACCAAGAGATCACCTCGTTTACTACACCAAGGGGACTCTTCTGCTACCGAGTCATGCCTTTTGGTTTGAAGAACACCGGGGGAACTTTTCAAAGGATGGTAACCAAGATGTTCGCACCTCTGCTAGGTCGGACAATGGAGGCTTATATTGATGATATGGTGGTTAAGAGCCGGCATCAAGCAGACCATTTGTCCGATTTGGCCGAAATGTTCGCCATTCTCAAAAAGCACAAGCTACGCCTAAATGCGTCTAAGTGTGCCTTCGACGTGGGATCCGAAAATTTTTTGGGTTTCCTAGTCACGAACCGAGGTATCGAAGCAGACCCTACACAAATCCGAGCCGTGCAAGAGTTGAAGCAGCCTAGCTCGGCTAAGGATGTGCAGCATCTGACCGGAATGGCCGCCGCGCTTAACCGATTTATAAGCCGGTCATCCGCCCTTTTCTTCAAGCCTTGAAATCAAAGTTCTCATGGGATGAAGAGTGTGACCGGGCTTTGGCCGAGCTCAAGGAATATTTGTCTTCAGCGCTGTTGTTGGTCACACCGGAGCCCGGAGAAGAACTTTACCTTTATCTGGCCGTATCGCAGCATGCAGTCAGTGCAGTGCTTGTCCGGTCGGAAGGAATCAAGCATCTACCCATCTTCTACGTCAGCAAAACCTTGCTACCGGCAGAGTAGAGGTACTTGCCGCTGGAAAAACTTGCGTTAGCTTTGATGATGGCTTCAAGGAAGTTGGCACACTATTTCCATGCCCATACCATCATCGTCTTGACCAAGTTCCCTCTCAAAGCTTTGTTCGAACGGGCAGACTTCTCCGGTCGGATTCTTAAGTGGGCGGTCAAATTGGGACAATTTGATGTGAAGTTCCAGCTACGCACAGCCATAAAAGCCCAGACTCTGGCTGACTTCGTTGCTGAATTCTCACCTAGAACTCATCCGGTATGCCCGGTCGATATTCTCATGGCAGATGAAGAGGCGAATGCAAGCTTGACTGAAATACCACAGCTTGGCAGCATTGGCAACGCGGAACTTGCGCGCCCCGCCGAAGCCCCTTCAGTTAATACGATACTACAACTCGGTGATGCGATGACAGAGTTGGCTATCACTGACCAACCTGCTTTGTCCAACACCACATCACCGAGGAGGGAAGAAATGGAACCGCTCAGCACAGAGCCTGCGGCCGGCATAATACCGCAACCTGGCGATTCGCCTACGGACTTAGGCATTATGGATCAACTTGCTGAGTCCGGTGCCGAATCACCAAGGGGGGCTGAAGTGGAACCGCTCAGCACGGGACCGGTAGCCGAACAACCGAGCAACCGTGATCCCATCAACCTTCAAGCTTCTCAGGACCCCTCAGAGTGTTGGAAGCTCTTTGTCGGCGAAATGTGGAAACCTTTTGTTGATGGAGCCTCGAACCGTCACGGTGCTGGGCTGGGTATAGTTTTGATTTTGCCAGACGGACTGACTATTGAACATTCTATCACCCTTGGCTTCCCAGCATCCAACAATGAGGCTGAGTACGAGGCGTTATTGGCCGGTCTCAAGAGCGCGCTTCGGATGCAAGCAACCGAGCTAATGGTTTACAGTGATTCCCAGCTTGTGCTTAACCAAGTTTCTAGGGTTTACGAGGCAAAGGATAACAGAATGATGAAGTACCAAGCTCTGGTCAGAGACCACATCAAGCGATTTCAGGCGATCAGGGTCCAGCAGATTGGCTGAGAAGAAAACTGCCGAGCAGATGAGTTGGCCAGCCTTGCTTCTATGGTCGACAGCACATCTCCCAACCCTCTTTTGATTGAATTCCTTTCGCGGCCTAGCATTGAGGAAACCGGGCAGACAGAAGTACTCTGCGCTGAGCTAGGTCCTTCTTGGATGGACCCTATAATCCTTTTTCTCAGAGAATGGACCCTTACAGCCGATAAGAAGGAAGCGCATAAAGTGCGGGTGAAGTCTGAGCGGTTTTGGCTCTCTCCATCAGGCGCTTTATACAAGAAGTCTTTCACCGGCCCCTACCTGAAGTGTGTGCACCCTAGCAGCGTGGAAGCCTTCCTTTGCGAAATTCACGAAGGCATTTGTGGCAGTCATATAGGGGGCAGGTCCTTGGCCTACCGAGCTATTTCGCAAGGCTACTGGTGGCCGTGCATGCAAGTCGACGCCTAGAAATATGTTCGCAAGTGTGAGAAATGCCAGAAGTTTGCCCACCAAATCCACCAGCCGGCCAGGGAACTTCTTCCCCTCACTAGCCCTTGGCCCTTTACGATGTGGGGGCTAGATATAGTGGGGCCGCTCCCAACAGCACTAGGCAACCAGAAGTTCTTCATCGCGGCTACAGACTACTTCACCAAATGGGTTGAAGCGGAGCCTTTGGCAACAATCAAAGAGAAAGACGTGAAGCGGTTTGTTTGGCAGAATGTGGTCACGTGGTTTGGCGTCGCCAAAATTTTGATCTCTGATAACGGCACCCAATTTGACGGCCGCCTATTCAGGGGGTTCTGTGAAGATTTGAAGATCGAATTCCACAACTCTACTCCGGCTTACCCGCAGTCCAACGGTCAAGCCGAGGCTTCGAACAAGACCATTCTTGATGGACTGAAGAAGAGGCTTGAGAAAGCCAAAGGAAAGTGGGCTGAGGAACTCCCTAGTGTCCTTTGGGCATACCGAACAACCCCGCGACGATCTACCAGGGAAACTCCTTTTGCTTTGGCATATTGCATGGAGGCGGTCATCCATTTGGAAGTTGGTATGCCCACCCTCAGAAGTGAAAGTTTTGAGCCCGAGCTGAACGCCGAAACCATTGCCTTGGAATTGGACCTAATGGAAGAACGCTGGGAAAAGGCTCTTATCCATGTGGCCGCCTACCAACAAGAGCTTTCAAGGAAATACAACAAAACCGTGCACCCCAGATCGTTCAAAGTAGGTGATTGGGTCTTGCGGAAGGTCATGGGCAATACCCTGGTGCCAGGCGAAGGCAAACTAGAGGCAAATTGGGAAGGACCCTACAAGATAACCGGTCTGGCGGGCAAGGGGGCATATCACTTGGAGGACTTGGATGGTAGAGGAATACCCCGGCCATGGAATGCAGCCAACCTCAAGTTGTATTATTTCTAGTTTTTGCTCTCTTTTTTGTGCAAATGAATTTTTTGCCTTACACTTCATGTAATATTCATTTTTGTCAATATATAGAAGTGACACATCTTTGCCTTAGCATTTTTTGTTGCTTTGAGTTTTGCGTATTCACAACCGAGATGTTTACTCCGGTTAAAAGAGTTGATGTTTTGCTCAACTTAGGCACTTTCAACCTAGATGTTTACTCCGGTTGAAAGAGTTGATGTTTTGCTCAACTTAGGCACTTTCAACCTAGATGTTTACTCCGGTTGAAAGAGTTGATGTCTTGCTCAACTTAGGCACTCTCAACCGAGATGTTTACTCCGGTTGAAAGAGTTGATGTTTTGTTCAACTAAGGTACTCTCAACCGAGATGTTTATTCCGGTTGAAGGAGTTGATGTTTTGTTTAACTTAGGTACTCTCAACCGAGATGTTTACTCCGGTTGAAAGAGTTGATCTTTTGTTCAGCTAAGGTATTCTCGACCGAGATGTTTACTCCGGTTGAAGGAGTTGATGTTTTGTTCAACTTAGGTATTCTCGACCGAGATGTTTACTCCGGCTGAAGGAGTTGATGTTTTGTTCAACTTAGGTATTCTCAACCGAGATGTTTACTCCGGTTGAAAGAATTGATGTTTTGTTCAAATTAGTCAATCTCAACCAAGATGTTTATTCTAGTTGAAAAGTTGATGTTTTGTTCAAATTAGTTCGCCTCAACCAAGATGATTATTCCGGTTGAAAAGTTGATGTTTTGCTCAACTTAGGTATTCTCAACGGAGATGTTTATTCCGATTGAAAGACTTGATGTTTTGGTCAACTCTGGGTGTACTACCGAGATGATTTATTCTGGTTATATGAGTTAATTAATGAAATTTGTCTTGCCGAGATATTTTGTTCGGTTGAAGTTACTCAGCTCTAGGACCGTGCAAGCACTTGGTGAAACTAGATCTTTTTCATTAATGAAAAAAGAAGTACAAAAGGAGGGGCAGAGAGCCCAGTTACATGTGCAAAGGAAAAAACAAAGAAAAAAGAAAGCTAAGCTAAGGGGGAAAGGTTGGTGAATTCATCCTCGGTTGCCTCCAAGTTGACCGTTAGAGGTTGGTCTTGGGCACCGGGCTCACATAGGCCGGGCTGCTCCTGCTCTTGGTGGTCCTCTCCCTCAGCATCTGCCTCGGCCTCTTCTTCAAGACCTTCCTCGGCCTCAGCCTGCAATGCGCTGAAGACGTCATTGGCATATGAAACGAGATAGGTCAGTAGAAAGGCAGGTGGCGGAGTGGCAAACACGTTGGTATCAGGACCTTGACCGAGATGTTCCCAGGCAGACTTCCAGCCCGCTTTGAAATAAATGTCTTGAGTTGCGAAGACCTGCTTCTTGTAGTTGTCCTCGGCTTCCTTGAAGCCGGCGTTGTTGGCATCTTCTCACTCCTTCTCCCTTGACTTCTTGAGTGTATCCAGCTCGGCCTGGAGCTCATCACTCTTCTTTTCGGCTTCGTCAAGCTAGCCGAGCAACCTGTTGTTGTCAGCATTGGCAATTTGCAGTGAAGATTTTGCTCGGCCGAGCTCGGTTTGAAGACTCTGGATTTGGTCGGCAGTGTCATTCGCCTTCTGGCGCAGTCGATGGATTCACTCCATGACCAAGAGTTGCTTCTGGATGGTCTGCAAGAAGAAAGTTTGATCAGAGAAGAAACCGTGCAAACACTTGTAAAAATTTCAATAGAAGATTGAGATTCTTACCCTGGTCATGGACTTCACGGCGGATTTCACCAACCGGATGTCAGGGACGTGGTCGCTGCCAACCACGTCGCTCGGCAGCAGAAGGGCTTTTGAAAGGTCGAAGGCGAGCAAGTGCTCCTTATCGCCCTTGACAAAAGCGTTAGCCGGGATGTCTTTACCCCGGTGTTTTAGCTGCGGTCTCCATGATGGTGTGGGGTCGACGGCGACGGCGGGTTGCTCGGTGGTTAGCTCGGCAGATGGGTCTACGCGAGGTCTTTTGCTAGCCCGGCGAGTCTCTTGTCTGGCCTGCCCGGCGGCTGGAGATGCCAAGGCAACCACGGGGCCGCTGGATTGACCGACAGCTGGAGGGTGGGTAATGATGCTCGGTATCTTGGTTGAAGTGGCTGTGAGGAGGTTCTTGATGCGGCTTCGTTTGGCCATATCTTGTTCTTCAGTCAACCGGATTAGCGGCACGTCCTGTAGAGTTGCGTCTGGAGGAGGTGTTGGAGCACGGAGAAAGTCTGTAACTTTGCTCTGGCGTGGAGTTGAGTATCTGTAGGTTGGAGTGTAGCCGAGCAACTCGTTACAATCCCGGTGGCTGTAGCGGAGCACGGTCCGGATGGCTTCTATATTGGGATATTGGTAGTTGGCTTACAAGGTTTGAATCGCTGCAAAGGAAACATAAAAAATGGTTAAGTACAGAATATTGGAAAAATGCAACTGACCGAGCAAATTAGCGCGACTTACATGTGGAACCGAAATTCTTGCTGATGAACCAGCCCAGTACGTCGGCTGTTTCATAGTTGCTAGACACCCAGAAAAAGTCATCGTCGTGTAAGTCTTTATCTGGGGTGTCGGTCACTAGTTTTTCTTTGCCCGGTCGGATTTTTAAATAATAAGCGAGGCCATCGCCGGTGTGCCCAAGTGTGTATTGCCTCAGTATCTCGGCTAAACCTAAGTTGGTGCCTAGCCGGTTGTTTAGCTCGTGGACGCCGTTGATAATTTGGTAAGTGTTTGTTGATACTTGGGTGGGTGCTAGCCCGGTGCTGCGCAGAAATTCGGTCATCAAAGGGTTGACCGGGAAGCAGAGGCCTCCTTCAATTACTGACGGCACGGTGAAGGGGCATTGGTCAAGCCTTCCCCAAGGGGTTGTTTCCATCTCGGCGAGCTCTATATGGACATCTGTCGGGATACCGTATTCTTCCCTGAAGGCGGCTAAGGCAGCAAGTGTGTCCACAAGGAAGCGAAATTTCCCCATGTGTGACCGACTAATTTAGCTCGGCTGAGGTGGTTTGGCACAGGCTGGGAATTAATGGCTGCTCGGTCCTTGAGAGCCTCAGAATTGGTCTTTGGTCCCCTTGAACTCTGCAGGAAAACGGAGGGTAATTATAAGTGGGAACGCGGTCGCGCAAAACGAGCTAGACTTGAGCTCGGTCATGGATTGTGCCAAACCACCTCGGTCGTAAAGGCTTGCCAAGGAGCTCGGTCGCTCAAGCGAACCAGAGATTAGCCCGGTCGAGCGGCCAAGTCCTTTTTGCTACCCCGGTTTCTACTAAGGTTGGGACAAACTAAAGATTTGCTCGGTCTGAATGATTTCTGGGATCGGATGAAGATCTGGAGCCCAATCTGCCCCAGATCTTCATTGTTCATCAGGGAAATTGAAGAACATCGAAGAAACTAAAGGGCATTAAAGGTTTTGGGTGGGGGAGGCCCTAAAACCTACGGATTTGGTGCTATAAAGAAAAAAATATGAAATGAAAATAGTAATAACAAGGGCTGGGGGACTTACCAATGAAAGGCAGAGGCTTCTTCTTCGAACGCGAGTTCAGGGATGGCGAGAGAGAAAGGGCAAGAGCTCAGAGACGCTTGAAACGGAGGAATGTCAGTGAGAATGAATCAAAGAGGAAGGGGGCATGTTTATTGAGGAAGAAAAACCGCCCAAATTTGAATTTCAGGGGACGGCTGGGTTGGCTGCTCGAAGACCAATGAGAGATTGACACGTGACCCCATTAATGGCAGTGTCAGAGTTGAAGAGACAAGAAGGTCAGACGAAGCGTCGACCGAGCAAAACAAGGAACCGAGCGCGGAAATTAGCCCGATTTACCTCTTGCAAATTATCAACCAAGGAAGAGTTTATCCCGGTCAGAACAGGTAATCCCAGTCACGCTGGCGCGGACAGAATTAAGGGGCAATTGAGAGGGAAAAATATAGTCTGGATTGGGCCATGGTAATACCAGGCAAATTGTGGGCCGAACACATTTGGGCCGTGGTATCCCAGGTCCACCCAGAAGTGATTTTTGCTCGGCAATGGCAAGGGCATGTGGAACCGAGCTACTTCACCTTGTCGGCACGGAGGCCGGTCAAGTAAGGGTTCTACGGTTTATGCGTTGCGCGGTTGGAAAGCACGCATCCATAGCTCGGCGTGAAGGCTCATGCCTGAAGCTCGGCGAGAAGGACTTTGGTTGACCGGTATGACTAATCTCAAGCTTGGCTTCGCCGGAACGCAGTCGAGCATGGCTGAAAAGGAGCTCGGTTGTTGGGGGCAACTGGGCATAAATCGCCGCATGGCCGTTGACAGCTGAGATGCTGCAGCCCGGCTGCCGAGCTCCCAAAAGAGTGGGCTGGCAGTCGGGTTAGGTGATGTTCAGCAAGATTTGTGCTGACAGATGGGGTAGCAGAACCACGTGTCGAGAGATCACTGGGAGTAGATTTGGGGCGCAAAAGGTATAAAAGCATGTCTGCGCCCCCCATGCTGGGCATGAACATTTGGTAAGAGAAACACTTACACTCAACTCTCTCCTCACTCTCTTTATCCTCAGGTGTGTGCTAACTTGGTCGTCGGAGGGGTTTTCCGGCCATACACCGCCGGGTAGCTCACTGTTGTTGTGCATGCAGGTGATCAGACAGAAACGGAGCTTGGAAGAAAGGAATATGGGCTTGCCTGAATATTTGCTCCCCGTACAGTATGTAACAGGCTTTGGGAACTGAGCTGAGATTAAACAGTGCTTATCATCCACAAACAGATGGCTAATCTGAACGGACCATTCAAACATTGAAGGACATGTTACAAATGTATGTGTTATACTTTCAAGGCAATTGGGAGACTTACCTTCCTCTGGCCAAATTTGTGTATAACAACAGCTATCATTCAAGCATTGGGATGGCTCCTTACGAAGATTGTATGGTAGAAAATGCCGATCTCCGATATGTTGGGCCGAGGTAGGTGATAGACCTTTGCTGGGATCAGAACTGGTATAAGAAACAACTAAAAATGTAAAATTGATTCAACAAAAATTAAAAACTACACAAAGCCGCCAAAAAAGTTATGCTGATGTCCGAAGAAGAGACAGAGAATATAAGGTCGGGGATCACGTATTTATCAAAGTAACTCCGATGAAAGGCCAAACGCGATTTGGGGTGAAAGGCAAGTTGGCACCAAGATATGTTGGGCCATATGAAATTCTCGAGAAGATTAATTCAGCAACATGTCGAATAGCCTTACCTCTGGTGATGGAAAACATGCACAATATTTTTCATGTCTCTATGCTTCGGGATTACTTGAGAGATCCACTACACGTGATTAAATCGTCTCATGTGCTTCTAAAAGATGATTATACATATGAGGAGAGGCCAATGCAAATTGTTAATCGCCAAATCAAAAGATTAAGAAACAAGGAAATTCCGTTAGTGAAGGTTGATTGGCAGAATCACGGAGGAACCTATGCAACTTGAGAGACAGAAGAAGACATGATGAGAAGATATCCTGAGTTTTTTCCTTTGAATTCAGTATTCTTCTAGAATGAAGGTAATTCGAGTTTGGAGAATCAAACTCTTTAAGGGGGGGAATGCTGTAACAACCTCGACCTCTGATTTACATAAATTCGTGGTTAAATAAGCTTAATCAGTAATTAAGAGAAATTCTGAATTAAATTGCATGTGTATGTTGCAATATTGTGCTTATATCTGTTTAGCGTAGAAAGATTTGTTTGTGTTTTCGCTTTGGTTTGTAAATTGAAGGTCTCATCGACATCCGATTTAGAAATTGACTTGATTTATATGTTGATTAGAATTTTTAGAATTTATGGTAGGTTCAATTGAAATTCAATTCGGAACAATTAAATTAGATTAATTAATACCACTTTGCTTAGCTTAAGCCAAATTAATTCCACTAAGTGGGCCTATATAAGGCAAATTCTATCTCTCCTACACATTTTTGACACCCTCATTTCCTCATCTTTGAGCTCAATGTGAGAGAGAGAGAGAGAGAGAGAGAGAGAGAGAGGGAGAGAGAGAGAGAGAGAGGCGTTGGATCTTAACTAGAGGATAGAAGAATTGAGCAAGAATTTACTAGAATTGAAGGATTTGGACTTTAAAACTCAAAATTAAGTTTCTAGCTTTCATCTTAACAAGCCTAGGTAAGCAATCTAACCCATAGTTGTGTAATTGAGTTAGTTTTTGTAAGAATTCAAGTTAAAGAGGTGGACTAAAATGAGAATGAGCTAGGATTAAAGAATTGTAATTCAAATCATACATGCATGTCCATATCATGAAGTTTTGAAGTTGTTTTCAGAAGAATTCTCTCATGCATGTTCATATTTTGGTTATAGTCTAAGAATTCACCATGTTTTTGAGTTGAATATTTCATTTGATCATGTTTTGGGAAGCTATGAACTCAAATTATACATGTATGACATGTTCACATCATGTTCTTACAATTCAAGTTGAATGTTGCACAATTGACATACTTTTAGGCCTTGATTTCATGAAATGATCTTTACACCTTCATATTTTACAAGTTTACACATGTTATCTTAAATTTTGGGCCCAAAAGGATATGAATTCTAGCTTTGGATTTGAATTTGGAGCTTCGGAGTACAATCTGAAAATTCCAGATTCTGCACTTTGGCTCAAGGGTGACATTCTACGCTCAAGCAACAACCTTTGTTTGCATTTCCACTCGAGCGACCAGAAGTTCGCTCGAGGGTGAAATACATACTCCCAGAAGTTTCATGTTTTTGTAGACTGTTTGAGCAGCAAGAGTTGCGCTCGAGCGAGAATATGAGCCTCACACTCGAGCGACCATCGAGCGTTCGTCGAGTATGAAAATCACATAACCAATACTTTTTCAAAATTTACAGAGCACTCGAGCGTGGAAAGTTGCACTTGAGCGTCCCCTCATACGATGCATGTCCGCTCGAGCGGGGGAAGATACGCTCTAGCCGGGACCCTGTTTCAGAAAATTTGACCAAGTGTTTACAAATGCATTTTTTTGCATACTCATTCTATCCTAGGCATTCCTAAGCCATGATTAAGACTCAATAAGAGGTTAAGACCTAGAAACACACTAGAATGAAATGAAAGAAGTTAAGTGCCAACCGAAGGTGTGTTTCATTATGTGTTTCTGCTATGTACGTGTAGGTCACACGCCACAAGACGTCTAATTTGCCTATTCTGTCTATTTGCCTTGAAGGCTCTATTAATTTTGAGTAATAACTTTGTAAAGCTATGTTCACTTATAAGTATTTTTCTGACTGATATGGTATGAATTGTTCTCAGAAATGTTATTTCTAAATCATGAATGAATATCCATTTTTCTGAAATATATTTGTGGCATCCATAGTTCACGTGGCCCTCGCTCGGGGGTAACAATACCGTGGCTGATATACACATGGCCCTCGCCCAGGGGTAACAATACTATGGCTTATGTTCATGTGGCCCTAGCCCAGGGGTAACAATACCGAGGCTTATATTCACGTGGCCCTCACCTGGGGGTACCAATACCATGGCTACTTGTGCAAAGATGTGGACCTTTGTGGTCATCTGTACCGATTGTACATGTGAGTCTCAGGACTAAGTTGATGTGATAGTAAATAGATGTACCAGTTATAACTATTATGATTTCCGGATAAGCATGTGAATCTGAATCTGTTTTGATTTGAAATTTGAATATACATAAGAATCTATTTCAGATATAAACTTTGTTTTCTAACTTTAAGATGGATGGCATTCATTAAACTCTTTACCTTGATATTATTCACTGGGCTTCCGTTTACTCTAGTATTTATGTATGTAGGTGACCGGGCGCGTAACCAAGCTCAAGGTTGATGGCCTGGAGTTCTATTTTGTTAGCCACCCTGTGTGCCTCCCGAGGAGGTTCCGGATCAAGTCAAGCCATGTGGCCATGTCTTTTTGAATGTTCAACACTTGGTTTTCTCTTATTTAATGAACAATTTGTTTTTAGTTATCTGTACATGGAGTGACATACAATAACTGTATCTGTGTGATGTCATGTGTACGCTTATAAAGTTGAAAATTATTTTTTCCCATGTACGTCTGCATAGCTCAATGGACGTTGTATTTTGTATATTTGCTTCCGCAGTCCCTTGATTATATGTTATTCTGTTCAGATACCTCTGGTAATCCAAGGATTACTGACCGGTTACGATGCTAAACCTATGGGGCAGGTTTGGGTCGTGATACCAAGTTTCTTCTTTGCTTTGCTCGTCTTCAAACTTGAGGTAGGGATTTTCTACACTTGCATATGATATTTAACTTAGTTATGAGTTGTGTAAAAATGGTGGAATTTGGGTATACTAGGAGCAAACCTAGGGTTTGGGTGTCAAATCAAAAGCGGGGTTTCTAAGTAAATGAGTTATAATTGGTTATGGGGTTAAATATGAGATTGTATTATGACAAAATAGTTGATTTTGGCATTTGGGTTGATATGTGGAAAATGGGGAGTTTGCCCTAAAATGTTTCAAATATTTATTTTGGTATAAATAAATGAAATTGGGATTGAAAATGTGAAATTGAATGGATGTTGATATAAATGGTGGAGAAGAATATGTATTATCACTCACCTATGAAATTTTGAATAAATTAACTGTCTTGAGATTGAATATCTGTTTAGAAATATCTGTATTGGGCTATCGGTGGAGAATAGCTATGATTGTTGTAGAAATTGCATGAGGATTAGGTGAATTGAAACTAATCTCTTGTTGGTTGTCATTGAATATGACTGTGTTTTAAATACATTATATATGTATGATGTTTGGCAGGAGAAAGATGATAGACTCCATTAAATTAAGTTGGCCGGTGTGTCAAGGGTAAAAGTTCCGAAACCGCGCGTATACATGGGTGCTGATTCCGCAGATGAAATTTCCGTAAAATGGAAAATTGAAATGTTTGTGTGATTAATGTGGTAAATTGAGAACCATTGAGTTGTAGTCTCAGTTGAGTTGTCTGGAAAATAATGAAATTGGCTCATGAATTGAGATGAAATGAATTGACGTGGATGAAATTGAGATAACAAGGATTGGGATATAAAACTCGGCGTATTGTGATTTTGTAAAACATGAATGATTTGACTACGAACACTGTATATGCACACTTTACTTATATCTTTGTTAAGACTCATATAAAATGTTAGATTATTTCTACTAAATTTTGGCTCACCCTATTTGAGAAAACTATTTTCAAGTGTTGGTGATATACCTCCACCAAGGCAGTAGCTTGGAGGGATTTGGAGTATGAGCTTCTATTTTGTTGTATCTGTTTTGTATAGCCAAGGGTTTTAAGTTGTAATTGAGCTAGGTTCACTTTTGTTGTAACCAAGAAATATCTTGGAAAGATGTAACCTTTTAGAGTATTTAAATATCTGTTCAACTTTTATCTTTTGTTTACTTATAACACATACTGTAGATTCATGATAGACTATATATGAATGTATATCACATATGTCACATTTTATATATCAAACTCTGATGAATGAAAGGATGTAATTCAATTATGCTTCCGCTTATTAAATGAGCTTGCGTATTTACTTTGGGAGCTTTACATGTTACAAGGTTGATGCGCCTAGTGGAGCCTTAATGGGACATTAATGTGAATAAACCAATTTGGAAAATGAGATTTTTCGTGGGCCACCTTTCAATGGGTCTAGTCCTGGGGTTGGGCCTGGGCATAGCTACTTTGTGATAGAGCCGACGGAATCCATCTCTTCATTCGTTGAAGCCCAGTCTGTTTTGAACTCCTGTGGACCTAGCCTAGAGATTGGGATAGAAGAGATAAGTCCTAGTTCTAGCCCACCTAATCTAGTTTTTGTGGACAATTCTGTGGAGCAGTGCATGTCTAGAATTTTTCAAGATTTATTGATTAAACCTAAAGCTCAGGAGATCACTAGAGGAGACCCGTGCCCTCTGAAGCTCCTAAAAGGCACTGAACTGGCTGACATTGTGAGAATATGTGTTCTCCTAGGATTAGGAATAAGTGTCCTATATCTATTAGACTTCTATATATCTCAGTAATGTGTTCATGTAGGATTAGGAATTAGTGGTACTTTATATAAATGATGTATGTATTTTTTGTTCAATAGAATTCAAGACTAATGTACAGTTTTATTTAGAAAACTTACATGGTATCAGAGCAGGTTGAGAAACCCTAGCACCGTAGGTCTCTCTCCTTCTCTCAAACCTGATTGTTGATCGAAGCCCTTTGCTTCATCAATCGTCAGTCGTGAATCTTCTCCTTGGCACAGTCTAGAGCCCTTTGCATCATCAATCGTCAGTCGTGAATCTTCTCCTTGGCACAGTCTGGTTCGCGATTCCTCTCTCTCTCTTTGCCCTGGTTGTCGGACGAAGCTTCTTGCTTCGTCGATCATCTGGTTGGGTCTGATTCATCTGATTCCTTGCAACTGTTCAACTCAACTGGTCGACTCATCTATTCGACTCGCCGTCTTCTCTCTCTCATTCTGGTTCGCATGTGTCGGCTTCAGGTTCTCACTCCTCTAGTTTGGTTCTCTTGCTCCGTCTTTTAACTGAGTTATTGACACATCTCAGTTTGGTTCTTCGGTGTTTCCTTTATTATACTTTGACCTAACTATTCTACAACTTTGCTTTATAATGGACCCTAAAATTCAAGCCATTAAATGTAAACTCACTGGTGGCAATTATGCCTATTGGGCCAGTGTTATGAAGAATTTTCTTCTTGGTCAAAAAAAATGGGGCTATGTTTCTGGTTCTGCTCCTCGTCCATCGGACCCGAAAGTAGAAGGGTATCTGTCTTCCTGTGACACTTAGGATTGTGATAATGCCCAAGTTCTTACCTGGTTTCATAACTCTGTGGGTGACCGTATTGGAATGATGTTTTCCAAGTACAGTACTGCCAAGGAAGTGTGGGATTATTTACTCGGTGTTTATCAGCAGTCCAACTTTGCCAAGCGGTATGAGTTGGAAACAACTATTCAGAGTGCTCGTCAGCGGGATCAAACTATTCAGGACTTTTATATTGAGATGACAAGTCTCTGGGATCAGTTGGCTCTTATGGAACCACCTAGTCTCAAGATACTAGACGCTTATATTGAGTTTCGGGAACAGGGTCGTTTAGTCCAGTTCTTAACAGCTCTCTCCCCTCAGTATGAGGCTATTCGAGGTGGAATCCTTCACCGATCTCCTCTTCCCTCTGTGGATGCCATTGTTCGTGAACTCCTCTCCGAGGAAACCCGTCTTAAGACAGCCAGTCAGACTTTGCCTCCTTCTGTGTTCTTGGCTTCTGCCAAGCCACCCTTGTTATCGACCCCTCCTCCTCATCAACTGCAGGCCACTGCGAAACCCAAGAGACGACCATTAGGGCCAGATGAGTGTGCTTTCTGCCATCAGAGGGGTCATTGAAAGAACAATTGTCCCAAAAAGGGACGTCAGCCTGCTCCGTCTTCTCAGACACAGTTCCGCGGTCCTACTTCGAGTGCTTTCCGACCTCCTACTGCTTACACTGCATCTACTCCGGCTCCCGATCCTGACTTGGCTTCCCTGAGTGCTCAGGTTGCACAACTTCAGCATATCCTATCCACCTCTCAGTCATCCCCATCTGCCTCCGCTCGTACCTCTCTTTATTCAGGTTTGCTTGGGTCCTCTTCAGGTATCCCTTCTTCTGTCTGGATTTTTGATTCTGGTGCCTCTCATCATATGACTCTTCACCTTTCCTTACTTCAAAATTGTATTCCCCCACCCGTTCCTATTACTATTAATACTGCTAATGGATCTAGTATGTCTGTTTTATCTGTTGGGTCTGTCTTACCCTTTGCCATGTCTGTTGTTACTATTCCTTCTGTTTTTTATGTTCCTCAGTTATCTGTCAGTTTGTTATCTATCAGTCAACTTGATGCGTTTGGTTTTGATGTTATCTTTTCCTCTTCTGTCTGTTGTGTGCAGGATCGGGTGTCCAAGAAGCAAATTGGGACCGGCCGTAGAATTGGAGATCTCTATGTGGTTGAAAGCTTGCATCTCCCCTTATCCACCTCTCCAACTGCACTTTCCTCGTTTCAATTAGATTCTCAGTCGAGTCAGTTTTACTTATGGCATTCTCGTCTCGGTCATTTGTCTGTTGACCGCTTACGGTCTTTAGCTCAGTCAGGATTGTTGGGTAAAGTTTCTCCTAGTCAAATTGATGAATGTCGGGGGTGTAAACTTGCCAAAATGTCAGCTTTACCTTTTAATAAAAGTACATCTATTTCTGTTTCTCCTTTCTCTCTTGTGCATACTGATGTCTGGGGACCCTCTCCTGTTCTTACTAAAGGGGGTTCAGTATACTATGTGTCTTTTGTTGATGATTGCACCCGCTACACGTGGGTTTATCTTATGACTCATAAGTCTGACTTCTACCAGATATATCGTACTTTCCAGTCCATGGTCACTACACAGTTTGGATCTACTATTAAAATGTTGCGGTCTGACTTGGGTGGGGAATACTTTAAAACTGAATTCTGTGAATATTTGGCCAACTTGGGTACCATTCACCAAACTTCTTGTACTGATACACCTGCCCAAAATGGCCGAGCTGAGCGTAAACACCATCATCTTCTTGAGACAGCTAGGTCTCTTCTTCTCTCTGCCTCCGTTCCCGCTCCGTTTTGGGGTGAGGCAGTTCTTACTGCTGCTTTTCTTCTCAACCGTATGCCTACCCCCTTTCTTTCTGGTCGGTCTCCTTATGAGGCTCTCTTTTCTCAACTTCCTAATTACTCCCTCCTTCGTGTGTTTGGGTCTGCGTGTTTTGTCCTTTTACCCCGTAAAGATAGGACTAAACTTAGTGCCCGGTCTGTCCTATGTGTTTTTTTGGGATATAGTCTCACTCAGAAAGGTTATCGCTATTATGACCCTGTTTCTCGTCGCCTTTATGTCTCCCGCCATGTTGCCTTTCTCGAACGTCTATCTTACTTTCAGCTTCCTCCTCTCACTACCCCAGTTTCCAAAGAGGATTTGGTTCATATTGATCCATTTCCTTCTAAGGTCCCATCTGATGAGTACATCTCCACAGTTCCTCCTGAGCTTATTCCATCTTCTCCTCCTGCTTCACCTTTGACTACTTCTCCTTCTTCGCATTCTCCTCCTTCTTCTCCTTTGTTGTTAGTTTATTCTCGTCGCAAGGTTCCTCCTCTACCAGTTGTCTCTACCCCTGCTGTTGATCCTCCTGCTTCTGACAACTCTGATCCTGCTGCACACCGATATCCTCCTCGAGTGCGTCATCCTCAAAAAAGGTTGGGTTGGTCTAATACTTGTTTTTCTGCTTCCTATCGTACCTTTTTGTCTGCTATTCACTCTTTTGCAGAACCTCAGTCTTACAAGGAGGCCTGTCAGGATCCTCATTGGGTTCAAGCTATGGAGGATGAGTTGTTTGCTCTACAGAAAACTAGTACTTGGGAGCTGGTTCCTTTACCTGCTGGTAAGAATCTGGTTGGTTGCAAATGGGTCTACAAAGTCAAGACTCATTCTGATGGTTCTCTTGAGCGCTACAAAGCTCGTCTGGTGGCCAAAGGTTTCTCCCAAGAGTATGGTATTGATTATGAGGAGACATTTGCTCCTGTTGCCAAGATGACTACTGTTCGTACTTTGATTTCTGTCGCTGCTGTTCGTTCTTGGCCTCTTTATCAGATGGATGTTAAGAATGCTTTTCTTAATGGCCATCTCACTGAGGAGGTTTACATGCGTCCTCCCCCTGGTCTTCACCATTCCTCTGGCCAAGTCTGTCGTCTTCGGCGTGCTCTATATGGTCTGAAGCAGTCTCCTCGTGCTTGGTATGATCGCTTTCAGACTGCTGTTACCAAGATTGGGTTTCATCCTTCTACTTCTAACTCTGCTTTATTTCTAAGACATACCTCAGCTAGTTTTGTTGCTCTCTTACTATATGTAGATGATATGATCATCACTGGCTCTGACTCTTCTGCTATCTCTGAGGTCAAGCAGCATCTATTCCGCACCTTCGAAATGAAGGATCTGGGACCATTGCGGTATTTTCTTGGCATTGAGGTGGCTTCTTCTCCCAAGGGTTACTTTCTGTCCCAGGTTAAGTATGCTAACGAGGTTATCCATCGTGCCAGACTTACTGACACTAAGCTGTCTGATACCCCCATTGAGCTTAATGTAAAGCTTAACACTGCTGATGGGATTCCTCTAGATGATCTTATGTTATATCGCGAGCTTGTGGGTTGTTTAGTCTATCTGACAGTTACTCGCCCTGATCTTGCCTATGCTGTCCATGTGATTAGTCAGTTTGTTTCTGTCCCTCGCTCTACACATTGGGCTGCTTTGCTTCGGATTCTTCGCTATCTTCGCAGTATTATCTTTCAGGGCTTGCTGTTCTCTTCTACTTCTTCCTTAGACTTGGTGGCTTATGCTGATGCTGATTGGGCTGGTGATGTTAATGATCGTAAATCTACTTCTGGTTTCTGTATGTTTCTTGGTGATTCCCTTATTTCTTGGAAAAGCAAGAAACAGACTGTTGTTGCCCGTTCTACTGCCGAAGCTGAGTATCGTGCTCTGGCTCATGCTACTGCTGAAATTGTCTGGCTTCGTAATCTCTTATCTAAGTTGGGCGTCCCTCAATCTTCCCCAACCTCTCTCTATTGTGACAACCGAAGTGCTATTCAAATTGCTCATAACACTGTCTTCCATGAACGGACAAAGCATATTGAGATTGATTGTCACTTCGTCCGTCAGCATCTGCAGTCTGGCTTTATCTCGCTTCCTTTTATCTCTTCTGCTCTACAACTTGCTGACTTCTTCACTAAGATGCACACCACTGCTCGGTTTCGGTTCTTTCTTGACAAACTTTCAATGTTTTCAGCTAAAACACCTTGAGTTTGAGCGGGGGTGCGAAAATATGTGTTCTCCTAGGATTAGGAATAAGTGTCCTATATCTATTAGACTTCTATATATCTCAGTAATGTGTTCATGTAGGATTAGGAATTAGTGGTACTCTATATAAATGATGTATGTATTTTTTGTTCAATAGAATTCAAGACTAATATACAGTTTTATTTAGAAAACTTACAGACATTACAGCCCATAATCTGTCTCCCTCTCGAAGTAAAGGGACCAGAATTCATCGTGATAATGCTGTCAAAGCTGCTTGAAGGGGAGGGTCGCATGGTCTTGCCATCTCATCCATCCGAAAAGAGAATGCCATGAGCTCTGAGCAACCTGAGGAAGATGGTGCCCTGGTTTCGATTCCTATTTTGTAGACGTCAACTGATGTTGATGATTGCTGTTCGTAAGTCCCCTCTACTTACCCACCAAAAGATGATAACGCGGAAGAATGGGCTTTGATGGCTGGCCCTAATCAGCTATGAGCTCCATATTAATGTTGAGCAGGAACTGTCAGGGAATGGGGTGACCCCTGACAATCCGGACCCTCCAAGGGTTAGTTACAACCCATCGTTCCTCATTAGTATTTTTGATGGAAACAAAAAATAAACCTCCCAAGTTTGAGAGGATTATCAAGTGACTTCACTTCACCAACGATTGCTATGTTGACCAGAGGGCACTTTGGGAGGCCTTGCTCTGTGGTGGATGGATGATATTTCAGTAGACATTAGAATTAAATCGAAGCACTCTATTTGTTATGTGATCGATAGCCCTGGTGTCTCTACGAAATGGGTCTTCTGAAGCAGGCATAATCGTCTTGTTTCAGGACTGTCAAGGGAAATTGTTGGATGGGGATGCTCTTTAAGTTTATGTTCGCTCGGTTTTACAAGGGAAGGCCTTGGCCGTTAGGTGGGCATGCCTGATGGCTTATGCTCCAAAATCTCTCTTCAGTGGAGATTTCGAGTGACAACCAGAGCATGATTTTGCTATGTGTTTTTGAGAATGCTCCACCTTGGCATTGTGCTACAATTATTGAGGATATTCGAAGTCTAGCTAGGGGAAGAAATTCTTCTTTCCAATGGAGCCCGAGGGTAGTTAACAGAGTGGCGGATTGAGTTGTGAATGCGTCTCTCTTTGTGTTTGCCTTGCCATTGGGTGTCTAACCCTCCGATGGCTTTGTGGGATGCTTTATTCCCAATTTTGTAGTTCTCTTTTCGGTGTTCAAAAAAAAAACAAAGAAAGTTTTTCATTAGAGGAACCATATTTAAACTTTTTTTTTTTTCCGTAAAAAAGAAGAAGAAGAGGAGTGTAGTGTTTTTATATTGGCATGTGTCAACCATTGTTATTAGGGCCTAACATGCAATGTTTATAATCAATCATGTTTCTATCCTAGACTTTCTTTTAAATTTTTTTGTAATCTCGTTATACAAACTTTATTCCATCCCCCCCGGCAAAAAAAAAAAAAAAAAAAAAGAAAGAAAGAAAAGAAAAGAAAAAAGCAATGAGCATGCTTTGGTTAATCCAAGAGTACACATTTTCTTTATACTACAATTTTACTTAAACTTAACTAATACTGGAGATGACGGGTTGGCATGGTTGATAAAATTCAAATTCATGCAAAGAGTAGTGCAATGATATTCAAAATTCAAGTCTTATCAACAATAGATTCATGCAAAGAGTAGTGCAATGATATTCAAAATTCAAGTCTTATCAACAATAGGTGGTTTGAACAACCAATTGTAAAAAAGGTAAATTACAAACACACTCTCTGAGATTTATTTAAATTATAAATTACCTTTATAATTTTAAAAATTACATTATGTCCCTTATAATGTTTTTAATTTCATAACAAATAGGTCATTTTATTAATAAATTATCAAGTTAATTAATAGTTTTTAATAATGTTAAAATTTTATTTCAATTAATAATTCAAATAATTTTATTATTGTATAGGTGAACAGTTAAAAATTTTACTTTTTCAATTAATTCTGTTAAATAAAAAATTCTGACATGGAGATATTAGTAAATTTCTAAACCACATGGAGTAATTTGTATTTTAATCAAACCTCAGGGTGTATTTGTAATTTACCCTTGTTAAAAGGGTAGTGTTATTAAAACTTAAAACTTAAACTCACTCTTCAAACTTAGTGATGTGAAAATGTATTAAAATATCTAAAGTAATAAATCTTTCTCTCATATCTTATCTAGTCATCTATTAATCATCTCATTTATATATTATTAAATCTAAAAAATGAGTACACAAAGTAAACTTATATATAATTCTCCATGTTAAAAAGGGCACCAATGTGTGGGCCAGATGAACCTGCAATTAAACTCTCTATGCATTTGTGCAAGATATATCATATTAGATTGGGTATCTAATATGGGCCAACTTTGTAGCATAGCATGAAACAATTTTGATATGAATATGGGTCAAACTTAGTTGAAATTTTATTTGTCAATCTTGATTTGGATATGATGAGCAACATTCTATAAAACAAATCACTTTTTGATTGTAGATTTGAGTAAAAATTCAAAAAGAAAAAAAAGAAAGACGAGAGATATAGAAAAAAAAATGAAATTAACTTATATTTTATTCACATTTCAAACATACAATACGAAGAAAAAAAATGTTTAGATCATGAATTAGTAGATTACAATAAAAAGTGAAGAGAAAAGTGACAAAAATTGAAACTAAAATTTTGATACTTTTGCTTGTTAATTTTTTCCTTCTACAAATTAGTACTCAAATTCAAGATGTAAACACAACATAACTGTCATCTAACCAGGAATGAGCAATCACTACTCTTAAATTAATGTGGCTCGTTATCTTCTACTGATATGCAACCTCTAGTAGATTAACAACTGACTATCCTATTATTTTACAAATCATACAAAAGAAAAAATAAAAAAAGAAATTAAAAAGGAGGAATTAAACAACACAGGGTAAAACAATATACAAGGCTCCCACTTGCAGTAGTAGGTATGTAGTCTTTCTCGGGGTCTTTTTTGTGGAGAGCCAAATTGCATCCGTGGAAGCTAGCTTTTCGACAGGGAGAATGATTTGTAAACAAAATAATAAACCAGTTTATGAGTAGTATTTTTAGTTTGAAACGAATGAATATAAATTTAACACATTACTTTTTATAAATTTTATGTGTAACTTTTTTCTTTCTATATCATTATTCTTTTGAAATTCAAATGCAAGCCACAATGTTGAAGAATCAAGCCCACATCCATTGATTCTGTTTAAGAAATCTGAATAGAAAATAGGGGTTTTTTACCAGTCGATCCCAATAATTGAATCTATTACCCATTAGGTCCTAAGTTTCTATCTCATTTACCAGGAAATTTTGTTATATTTTTTTTTATCCTGATTTTGCCCCTGCTATTATACTGCCAGAGCCATTGATAAATTAGTGGTGTTGGTGAATATGAGAACTACCAGAGCCATTGATGAATTTGTTGGTGTTGGTAAACATGAGAATTGCCTTTGTTGCCCTTGGATTTGAGAGAGATGGTGTTAGATCTGAGCGAGATTAAGAAAATCGACATGAATGGAAATGGGGTGTGTCGATATTGACGAGTTCCAGAGCCATTGATGAATTCGTTGGTGTTGGTGAATATGAGAACTGTTTCTGTGGCCCTTGGATTTGAGAGAGATGATGTTAATGGAGATGGGTGTGTCGACATTGACAAGTTCAGAGCTCTATATTATTTAAACTAGTGATAAATTTGTTTAAACTAGTGATAAATTTATCACTAATGAATTTGTTAAAAAATTTACAAATAACAGACTTGATTTGAGAGAGAGAGAGAGGGCATCACAACAAATTTATCACTAAATTAAGTAACAAATTTATCATTGAATTAAGTAACAAATTTATCAGATCCGTTATATGTTTGTAGAATATCAACAACATCTTTCAGTGCACTGATTGGACACTTTGCATCCCAAACAAGCGATGGCGGAAGATGGTGGCAACGATGATATTGAAGATGGTAGATTGGTGATGGAGGAAGATGGTGGCAACGACAATGTTGGAGATGGTAGATCGATGATGGAGGATTACGATGTTGGAGCTAACAGATGAACGATGGGGGAGAAGCAACGGTGATGGCAACGAAGGAGAAGGAGATAATGGTTGGTGATGGATGAGGAGGAGGAAATGGTGTGCCAGCGACAGAAATAGGAGAGGGAGAGAGAGAGAGAGAGAGGGGATGCGTTTGGGTTTAGGGTAAAATCATTCAACTGAATGTAAGAGGTAAAAATGGAAGATGGACTAAATTATTTTAGATCAGGACTTTCTAGGAATTAAGTTTGGTCCAAAAGACCAGTCCGTAACTCTCCCTAGAAAATATTGTGTTTGGGAAGCTGGAAAATATGGATATGGGCTAACCCAACCTAAGTGGACACATTAAAAACCGTGGTTCACTATTGGGCAATCTTTTGCCTAGCCTTCAGCCTAGCCACAAATATGGGCCTTTTAAGGCCTGTAAATGAGAATCCACAAGCTTGGCCCAATAATTAAGGTGGTGAACATGAAAGTTCTACCATGGAATAATATATGGAAGTCTTATATTTGACTCTCCTGGTGCCCAATAATAATATTTAAACTTAATTGATACGCTTACTTTTTTTAAATTATACGTGTACGTAATTTATTCATAAAACGTCATACAAAATAACATAGTGCGTTGATTCATGTACCCAAATTGACACTACACTATTTTAAACTTAGCGATGTTGGTTTTCACGGAATCTCCAAAGAGGAGACAAATTTGTAATGGTTACTTCCAAGTTTCATCTTATAAAATTGTTGGTAGAATAGTTCCTCTAACTACTACCAAGTGTGAACAGAGTCAACTATACATAGGTATTATTTGGTATAATTTATAGTAAATAAAATATTGATAATTAAAAAGTAGAAGCGAAAATCACCTCTTATCAATTTTAGAAATTAATTTTTTCTAACTTAATATTGTCTAATAAATTATTAACAAAAACTTCACTAAATACTTTGATACAAACTCTCAGAATAAAAATTTCTAAACAATTCATAGTTTGCTTGATTAGAAGCCAATTCGGTCACTAGGACCAAATTTAATCGTAGCATGTCCATACACCTAATCGTCATAACTGTCGCCAAATTTGTGTGTATGCATGTACTGTGTATATTTTTTATTTAAATAAAAATTGTTGATTAGATATATATGTGAGAATTATTTCCAACTTTAATAGTTGTATTCAAGTAGGAAGCCCTTGTTAATTTACACATAATAGGAAATTAAAAAACAAAAAATATCGACCTATTTCATCATAATACAAAAAGTAATAATAATAATAATAAATAAATAAAAACATTAGGTGGTGTACATGATTTCTGCAATCATGCAAGCTGATTCTGATAAATATTGAAGCGCAATTGGGAATCACTAATAGAGATTGTCATATGATTCTCTATCATCAGGAGCTTTCACTAGTGAATGCCTAGATTATTAGGATATTTTATGGGATATTCCTATTTTGCTTCATTGATGATGTAAAATGATATCGTTTTGATAGATTTAAATCATTTGAGATATAAAATTTTGAGTTATTAAACATTTTCCAAAGCCTAAATGATAAGAAAAATTATTGTTTGTTCATGGGTAAGCTGATGTAGTACTTTAATTTGATTATTATTGGTTAAATTAGTAAGACTCGCTATTTTTCTGTCTCTTTTTAATAGATCGATAATGAAACACTTATCCCTCAATAAATGAAATTGAGTAATATTCTAAAATCAACCAATAACTTCTCAAATAATTAGGGAACAAATCTAAAATAGTGAGACATAGAGCTATCCTAATTTATATTTTATTCTGTGCTTTGAAGTTGTGTAATTAGACTTTTCCAAAGCATAACGTCGGCAACAACATTTGAATTTGTGATTAGACTTTTTCAAAGCATAACGTCGGCAACAAAATCTTAGTCAATTAGGGACGACGACACAAGGCAAGTGACATGTCCCTTCCACCCATCAGCATGTCAAAAACCTTTGAATTTTAATTTTAATTTTTGTTTTTTATGATAAAAGTTTTAGTTGATAATCAATTGATCCCCAAAAAAAAAAAAAAAAAACAAAACAAAACAAAAGGACTCACTCATAAAGAATTTTATGGAAAATTATAGAATGAGTTTGGAGTTTTATGTATTCGTCCTTTTTATTCAATTATCATTTAATAGGTCTTATCATATTTCTCAATCACTCAACATAATAGCTCACATACCCACCTTCTTCACTAATCACAATATTATGAAATACTACGTGTCTATATTTTAAAATTACTGAATAATTATCCGAATTTTATATACCCATTGATATGTTTGTTTATGAAATTATTCACTATGCTTGGTTATCATTTTTCAAAAACACTTTTCAAAAAATTCTACTTTTTTGTTTTTCGTATTTTTTTGTTTTTACTGAATTTTTTAAATATTTTGAGCAATTTTTTTAATTTTTAGACAAACCTAACATAAATATACCTAAAAAGTAAAAAAAAAATTGAAAAAAAACCTTTTAAAAATTCACTAAATACCAAAAATATAAAAAAAATACGAGAATTTAGTATATTTTTTGTATTTTTATGTATTTATTAATTTTTAAAAATATTTTTTCACAAATTTTTGGGGTTTTT
Organism: Camellia sinensis; assembly: GCF_055761805.1. Lineage (NCBI taxonomy): Eukaryota > Viridiplantae > Streptophyta > Magnoliopsida > Ericales > Theaceae > Camellia > Camellia sinensis. The sequence continues at coordinate 171,142,251 of NC_138962.1, read as the reverse complement.
TTTTTAAGGTCCTTGATATTATGATTTTATAACATAAAGGACATCAAATATTTTTATGATGTCTAAGGTCCATCAACAATATTTTCATAATGTCTAAGGTCCCTCAACCTTGATCTAGAGAAATTTCAGTCCAGAGAAAATTGGTCCAGAGAAATTTCAGTCCAGAGAAAATTGGTGCAGAGAAATTTCAGTCCAGAGAAAATTGGTCCAGAGAAATTTCAGACATAAGGTCCCTCAACCTTGATCTAGAGAAATTTCAGTCCAGAGAAAATTGGTCCAGAGAAATTTCAGTCCAGAGAAATTTCAGTCCAGAGAAAATTGGTCCAGAGAAATTTCAGACATAAGGTCCCTCAACCTTGATCTAGAGAAATTTCAGTCCAGACAAAATTGGTCCAGAGAAATTTCAGTCCAGAGAAAATTGGTGCAGAGAAATTTCAGTTCAGAGAAAATTGGTCCAGAGAAATTTCAGACCAAATTTCTCTGGAAAAAAAATTAATCCAGAGAAATTCAATTCTGTCTAAAATCTAGAGAAATTTTTTGCTGACTTCAAAGTGTTTTGATATCTATGTTTTCAATTCACTACATAAATATAATATCCTCCCTGGGGGGGGGGGGAAGAATAGAAAATCATAAAGGGACACAAATGTGAGTGAACACAGTGCAATTGGATGGACATCTCTTGCGTTGACTATCACGAACCCATTAAAGTTGCAATTACCTAGCTGTTTTAGTTGTTTGCTAAAGCTGCATATTATGATAAGTTCCATTTATATATTCTCTCTGGGTTTTGTTCTTTTAAATCAAAATGTTCTCTATGCTCAAATAGACACTTACGGCCAAGAAAACACCAAGTAGTCATGGTCTTTTTATTCTTTTTCACCTTCCGGTTTTCAAATTTTGGCAAGACAACAAGCACAAAGGGAGGAAGAGCTGTCGCAATCTCAACGGCACATTCTTGCACTTCAGGTAAACTACTTCCCTTTTTTAGTTTTTTAATTTAATTTCAAGAGTACAGATTTTGATGTACTTCAATTCAGGAGGAAATTGAGGAGCGTGAACGAGAAAATCGTCTCCACAGCCAACAGGTATCTACAAATCTAAGTTTCTTTACATTTTTGCCTGTTTATTTTACGTGAAGCACACGTCCATGGTCGGAGGGGACGTCCATGGTGGCCTCTACGTTTTCACGGAGGTGGTCGTCGACACGGGTCAGATGAAAGGACTGGAATTTCTCTGTTATATGTGTAGGACCTTAGACATCAAAAAATAATTTTGTGGATCTCTTCCATTACGAAAAGTGGGAGAGGGATCTTAGACCGATTTCCCCCAAATTTTTTACTTTTTAGATATATCTAAGTATGATGCATCTAAAAACGTAGAAAAAAATTTAAAATTTTAAAAATATTCACTAAAAATAAAAAAATACAAAAATAAAAAAATTCAATTTAAAAAAAAATTAATTCAAAAAATTCAAACCAAACACACTGATTATTGCTTTTACTGGTTGCAGTCACTGCAATAGAAAAAGTTTTCTTAACAATGAAATATGCAAAGAATTGATTGCGTAACTGAAGGAATGAGAAATTAATAGTTGAATAATGATTGTTTAATCACATATATAGGAAAAAAAAATGTATTTAATACTATTAATAATGAGGTTATCATGATTCCAACAAATGACACCTCCCCAGTGCAATTTTAAGAGTTTATAATAATGTATTTAATATTATTAATAATGAGGTTACCAGGATTCCAAAAAATGACACCTCCCCCAGTGCAATTTTAAGAGTTTATGTATTTTTTGGGTAAATTATAACACCCCTTAAGATTTGACTAAAATACGGATTCTCCTTGAGATTTGAGAAATTACATCTCGCCCCTTAAGATTTATATTTTCATAACAAATTATTCTCGGAGGTTTATATTTGCATAGGAAATTTCTCCCTCATTTGTTATGCAAATATAAATCTCAATGGACAATTTATAATTTTTCAAATCTCAGGAGAGAATCTGTGTATTAGTCAAGCCTCGAGGAGGTGTTGATAATTTGTCCTATTTTTTTATATTATTTTGTTAAGAAAATAATATTTTATTAAAAATTTATTCCGTTTAAAGTTAGAAAAGATCAAATGTCAATTAGTTTAATTTTTTTTTTCCCTTCATATTGGAGAATTGAAATTTTTGGCGTGACCCATCCCTATAAATTCTTGGAGTCGCAACGGTAGACAATGCACAGTCAAAATAATTTTGTTTGCTCATCGCTATGATCGATTCTTTTATTGGAATTTATAATTTTAAGTGGGACTCAAAGCAATAAAAGAATCAACCACTTTATTTGGTTTGAAATTTTTAAAAATAATTTTTTGAGTTCTCAATTATATATATATTATTTTTAGTGATTTTTTTAATATTTTAATTTTTTTTCTTAGATCTGCTAAATTTAGATACACTTAAAAATTACAATAGCACAATTACCAAAAAAAAAATCACTAAATACAATAAAAAAATAATAACATAGTATATTTTTTGTAATTTTTTTTGAATTCATTAATTTTTTTAGAGATTTATTCATAACTATTTTTTTTTAAGTACATCTAAATTAGGTGCGATTAAAAAATTACTAAAATATTAAAAATGATTACCAAAGATAACAAATCATGAAAAATAAAAAATTTAAAAACTCTAAAATTATTTTTGAAAATTCAAAGTCAAACAAAATGAGTAATATTCACCAAAGATAACAAGTTATATTTTTATTTTTATTTTTACTTTTAACGGTATATTCATACATATAATAAATGAGGCTGCTATATATCGCTGAAACAATTCATCAATAAGTAATGTTACGCATTATTATGAAATAATACCATAAAAAGTTTGATGAAACAAAGGGTTGGTTTGGCAACTTACAAAAAAGTTAAAAAGTTATTAAAAAATTAAAATGTTATCACTATTCATAAAAAAAATATATAAAAAAATTATTTTTTAACAAATTGTGAGACAACTCACTCTGACGGAAGGCGGCTGTGCTTTGACTTTGGTGAGGATAAATTACACGGAAGCAAGCTTAAGGACTATGCTGTTCGGCCCGTTGGGGCCATCATGGGTTCTATTTTGATAATCCGAACCGTTCAATGTGTAGAACTCATTAGTAGTATATGCCTACAAAAAATCACGTTGGTCGGATATCGCTGACTATATGATCAAATCAGTTTTGTATAAAAAAATATATGATATTATAGTTAACGATTGAAAAAAAACTAATTCGATCAAATAGCTATCGATATCTGATCAACGTGATTTTTTACAAGAAAATAGTACTCGACGAGTTTACACATTGAACGGTTCCGATTAGTAAAAAGGGACTCGTGGTGGGCTCCCATAGGCCAAACAACATCGTCCGCAAATGAGAGAATCATCTCTTCCCTTACACTCTGCCATGCTGTCCCTTACGCTGCCGACCTTATGGCCTATTCCATCACTAACTTCTACTATATACTTATTTATACAATTTTTTAATACACATTTTTTCATAAAGAGTCAAAAAGTTAACCTAAACATTCATATTTTTTTTCTCAACTTTTTAATTTAAAAAGACAAAAAGTACACTTATTTACGACACCCCAAATAACCCCCAACATATATAATAAAATATTACAACTAATCCAAAAATAAAAAATTATCATATAAATTTTTCATGATACCTGAGATTATTATTCGCCAATACTCTTCACTTCACAAGTGGTTTGTTTTTTATGTAACATGCTAAGTCTCACTATTTATTAAATACTACGAATCCTACATGTACATGACTTTTATTGTACCAATGCATCTAGGTGACGAAACAAAATGGTAAAATAAAACCGATGATAAATATATAAACTATATGTTTTTGTGTGTCCCCCATCCATTGAATCTTTTTTTTTTTTGAAATTTGTAGTCTGGGGTGTCAATATCTGTGTTTTTTAAAAAGTAAGTGAATAAAGTCAAAATCATGTAATCTTTGTGTGCACGAGAGAAAGAGAGTTGTAAAGTGAGGTGCAACTTATTAAAAAAGATTGCAAATTAAGATTAGCATTGTTTGGAAAGTGTTAAATGGACTATTTTAGTCATAAAAGATAAAATAAATTATTTTACTCATAAAAAATAAAATATTACATTCAATTCATAATCATTACATTTTTTTCTTACAAAAAAAAGTTAAAAAAGTCAAAAAGTCCTTCTCAAACCAAGTTTTTTAACTCAGGTTAAATTAACTAAAAAAAATCAAAAAATCAAAAAATCAAAAAGTCAATCCACTTTCCAAAGGGAGGCTTTAGAAGGTTGGTACTGCAATTGAGAGGCACAAACTAAGGTGAATAATACGAATTAAAGTGAGATGAAAAATATATAAGACACCTGGTTCAATAAGCTATTAAACTTAGTTAACAAGATGAGAGACAAGAAAAAGAGATGAACAAGTGAAGTGAAATATTATAGTATTTTAATATTATTTTATTAAAAAATAAAATTATATATAGATAAAAAGTATTAATTTATGGATAAAGCGAAATGTGTACGCAAATCTCATTCTTGCCTCTAAATAAAATAACTTGTAGAGAGTGAGGCGAGATTGTAAGAATAAGATAAATTGTTATTCTTAATTTATATAAAGAGTTAAGATAGTCTTCAATTTGGCCAGTCCTTTAGATTGTTCATCTTTAGATTGTGGATTCACCATAGGGCTTATATTATTGATTTATTTAATTAATTTTCTGAGTATTTGTATGTAGATTATTCATCAAAAATAAATAAATAAATAAATAAATTGATTGAATAATTTTAACAAAATGACATAGCTCCCCCTATCTAAATGTGGAGACATATTTTTTTTGTTGTCCACGTGGTCGAGATTATTAGTCTAGATGCCATGTGGATGGACCAAGTTGTCGAGATATGATGTGATCATATTTGAATACAAGATATTTGAGCCTCCGTTTGGGAAGTGAGTTGGCTTTTTGGCTTTTTGGCTTTTTTGGCTATTTTAGCCTGGGCTAAAAAGCTTGGTTTGGGAAGGACTTTTTGACTTTTTTGACTTTTTTTGTGAAAGAAGAATGTAATGATTATAGGTTGAATGTGATGTTTTGTTTGTTATGGCTAAAATAGCCTATTTTGTTTTTTGTGGCTAAAATAGCCAAAAAAGCCTGAAAAAGCCCTTGCCAAACACAGGCTGAATAGAGGACAAGAATCTTAAATGACATCAAGTTACATATTTGGATAGAGATGAGACTCTTGAAAAAGTTCATCTTATTCTGAATAGTGTGAGTTGTGATAGGATCCTATGAAGTAAGACTTTTAGGGGAAGTTTGACACTGATCACTATAAAAGTGAGGCATCCTCGTGGGTCTAAGGTATGTTTTTATTTGAGATGTTTTGATTTGTGCATTGAATACTTATTTGATACTTGATTGTCAGAGTGCCCCGGGTGGACGAACCACTGCGGAATTCTCGTCTTCTTGTTACAAGTTGTTGGGCTTAATTTATTCTGCCAGTGCTCTCTAGGTGAGTTCCCCGTTTAGTTGTGTGGTACAAAATCAACATCCACACTAAACTTTGAATAATGCTTCGCCTTCTTGTTTGTAAATTTGAATAATGCTTCCCCTTCTTATTAGTAAAATTTAATATAGAGTTGTATTTTTGTTAAGTTTAAATCTAATTTTGAAAGAATTTGAGAGGTCCGGGAGGCTTACCATTGGTTTTGCTTTGATAATTCCGAGTTGTTCATTTTGTAGGACCATCTGTGTATATTATTAAGAAAAAAATTAATTAAATTATCTGATAATCGTAATATTTTCATTTTATCGATTTTGCTTTTGAAAAAAAAAAAAACTGACAAACATGTTTATGAAAATAGATTATTCATTTTATGAAGACAAACGCGATAAAATGAAAATATTTTGATTGTTGGATCAACTTAATTTTTTTTTATGGATATGGAGACCCTATAAAATAAATGGTTCAAATTATTAACCCTACAAATTCTCTCAAATTCAAATTAGATGAAACCCAAGCCATAATTGCATGTCAACCTTGACAACCAAAGCCACACCGTTACCGTTGATACTGTTATTGCAAAGCAAAGATAAGAATATGCTTCTGTTTGTCCTAAAAAATAAAAAAAACAAAGATAAGAAATATTGAAAAAGAAAAAAAAAAAAAAAATCAAAAAACACAAGCAAACATTTTGGGTGAATCTAAAATAATCTTACATTTTTAAATTTATTTTTTTACTATGAAGGTAGAGATTATAATAAATCAATTCTATCTCAAGCCTTAGAGACACTGTGGCCATTTGGGAAGAGAATAAGAAGCTGCGTTTTGCAGCATTTCAAAAAAGTTACTAGTAGCATGAAAACGTAAGTAGGCCGATTTGGGAAGTGACAAAAATGCAGGTGGTGAAATTACATAACTGTCCTCCATGAAATTATATAATTCAAACAATTACATGGGTCAAAAAGTAATTTTCTTAAGTTTGGTAGGAATATTTTGATTATTTTAATGTGATATGACACCATATACAAATATTATACCAAAAAAAAACAAAAAAAATAACTTTTTATTAATTTCTCAAATCACTTTTCAAAAAAATTAAAAAACTTGATAAAAAGTCAAAAATTAACTTTTTATCATCTTCTCAAAACACTCCATCATATTGTTTCAAAAACTTCAAAACAATCTATTATTTACAAGTACTAAAACTAATAAATCAGACAAAAATAAACTCAAATGCAAATAGTGGGTCCCCATTTGCCCCCATTAATAAAGTTGGATGATATCATCCGGATGGAAATCAAGACACTCCCATTAATTACTAATTAAACCAACAATCAAACTAAAGAGGCAAAAATAAAATTGAACTGTGATGATTTTGGATAGAACATAGGACTATACATTGCACCTAAAAATAAAAGAATATTCATTTTAAACAAACAATCAAACTAAAGAGGCAACCACAAAATTGAACTGTGATGATTTTGGATAGAACATAGGACTTTACATTGCACCCAAAAATAAAAGAACATTCCCTTTAGCATACTTTCAACTTTATAACCAAACAATTCGTTTATAAGTGCAACAAATTTTATTTTTATTATAATTTTTTTGGGTTCAATGAGCACTGAACCTTTTGGACTCTTCGAAAATGTTGAAACCTCCTCTTATCTCTCTTCGGGGATTTTGGACTACGAATTTCTTCCAGGTCATGTTCTCTTTCTCTCTCTCACTTTTTTTTTTTTAATATTTATTTTTCTTTTCTTATTTTTTATTTTTTCAAGCTCAATGGCAAATCACTAATGTGATGCCATTAATAATTGCAGACAAACAGAGTATTGGTTTAGGCTCCAAACTTGGGGACCTTAGCAGTAGAGATTTGAGCAAGGAAGTGCTCTGCAACAAAGCGGCGTTGGATTTTCCTAGTAGCAGTCTTTGGGAGGGAATCAATGATGAACACCTTCTTAAGAACCTTATGTTGTGTTTAGTTGAGGGATTTGAAAAGGAATTTGGAAAGACAAAGGAAAAAGTTAATTATATTGAGCTGGTTTGAAAAGTTAGCAAATATAATTGATTTTTTAATTTTTTTGACTATTTTAGTATGACTAAAAAATTTTGTTGAGATGATGTATAGTTTGATATTTTATTTTTTATAATTGATTTGATGATTGTGTAAAAAAAAATAACATAATTATAATTTAAATATGATATTTCATGTTATAGATTATTTTAACTTATTTTATTTTATTAGTTAATTTGAACCTAAATCTACCTATCTGAAAAATCTATCTATATCTTATATATTATATTATAACATAAAAAATAAAAAAAATAAATAAAAACTAAAAAAAAAATCTTTAAAGCTTTTTGGTGACTGCTACACGATTTTGGCACCCCGATGGCCTATTTTCAAGCTTAAGTGTGAGAAAAGTGCATTTTTGAACTTAGTTTTCAAACTGGCAGTGGAGGGGGTGCTGGGGTCACCCCCACTAGGAGTCCCCAGCAATGTTGTGTGTATATATATATATATATATATTGGCCTATTTTGAGAAGATGGTAAAAAGTAATTTTTTGACTTTTAACCAAGTTTTTGGAAAATTGAAATTTCTCTGAAGAAAATTGTTAATTTCTGAAACTAGACTTTACAAATACAAAGCAATTCATTGTTCTCCATTTGAAATACCTGCATACTCACATAAAGTATCAAGACATAAAATCAAATATTCATTTAAAAAATAAATTTTTGTGCATCACATGGGTCACCTATTAATTAAGATTATATTTCATTAAGTTTCACACACCTTTGCTCTTTCCCTTTCTAAATCTCTCCCTAAATCCTTTAACCAGACACAACATTGCTGTGTTTGGTTGGAGATTTAGAAAGAGATTTGGAAAAGAAAATGAAAAATGTGTGTGAAATTAGTTGAAATATAAGTATACTTTATTCACATTTCACCTACTTTTTTCATTTTCTTTTCTAAGTCCCTACTCAAATCCTCCAATCAAACCCAGCATAAAAGCGACAAGATTTGTCTTGCAGACCCTCAACACCTCTGCCTCCTCAATGTTTGATCCTTCTCTAGATATGATGGCACAGTTTATCTGTGAAGAAAGAGAGGTAAAAAATGGGGTCTCAACAATTGTATAAATGCATAACATGAGAGAGAGAGAGAGAGGACCATTAAGGCCCTTGGAATAATAAAACTCAAACCTATACATCAAGCATGGTAAATTTGCTTTGATGAAGTGATTAGATGAAGAGTCTCCTAAAGATTAAAAAAAGAAAAAGGAGGCTGGACTTTCTTCCCAATTCATGAATAGTGTCCATTACAAGAAGCCATCGGTTATGTAAAGCACAGCAGATATAATAGGTGTACATATTCAAAATACAGAATAGGATACACCCGTTTATGCTTCCATTTTTGTAATTGTACGTTGTTGCATAGTTTATCCTCCAATAATTTCATTGTCTGCCAATTTTAGTAAAATTAACAAGTTGCACACACATGTCAAATGAAAAAGAAAAGAAAAGAAAACAGCTACATATGTCTACACCCTTTTGAGGCATTTCATCAAGAGTGTTGCTATTAGCACTCCATCAATTATTTTGAATCTCTCATATTTTAGTTTTTTATTTTATTTTATTACAAGAATAACCTCAAATGAAATTACTAAAAATAATATTAATAATTTTAGAACATCCCATCTCACAATTAAGCCCACACACCCACTACTTAAGTTAGGGTTTATAAGAGCATGCACCTCTATCATTATCCATCCATCTTCTCCAAATCCTATATTCAAAACCTACCCACTCTTAAAATCGTGAAAACCCTTTGGTAACAATATTCCGGCAATAGATTTGACAACCATATGATTAACTACACTTCTCCGGCAATGACAATGAGCGAAAACTTTTTTGACAACCATAATTCCATGAGACGAGAGAAGTCACTACAACAAAATGCACATTTAGTGATCAAAATTGACAACTAAAACAAATTTAGTCTCCAAAAGTTGTAGAATTGGCGACTAAAAATTTTTTTAGTCAGTAAAAGTAAAATATTTAGCTACTAATTTTTTTTAGTCAGGGTATATTAGTTATTGGGGACTAAAAAAAAATTTAGTCGCTAAAAATGTCAGAATTGGAGACAAAAAAGAATTTTAGTAGTCGTATATTGAGTTTTGACTACTAAAATTATTTAGTTGCTGAATAGAAAATAAAAATTTATTTTTTTATCTTTGGTGACCAAAATTTTGGTCACAAAAAGTTTATTTTCAGCGACAAAAAAGAATTTTAGTCGTCATATATTGAATTTTGCTATTAAAACCATTGAGTCACCGATTGTTTTTCCCGACAAACTATTGATGACCAAACTGACGATCAAATATATTAGTCGCCAAAAGTCATTGAAGACTAAAATAAGGCTTTTGGCGACTAAAATTTTAATTTCCAAAAGTGAATTTTTTTTGGTGTTTATAACAATAAAAGCTCAGATGAGGTTCATAACTTTGATGATGTTCTTAGCTCAGAGGAGATTAGCTTTGTAAGGGTAAGTTTCTTGAAAAAAATGAGGAAAATAATAAAAACTGTTCGTCATTTTTTTGGGACTGAACTCCGGAATATATGATTGAAATTCGGGAACACAGGCCTAAACATTATTCATTTATTCGGGAACAAATTGTAAGTTTACAGGATCTTTATACTAGAAATCAAAACACTATGAATATAATTAATTACTAAAATAAGAACGTAAATACATACCATTTAATTCTGCCATTGTCTTGAGTGTTGCTTTCTTAAGAACAATACGGTATTCACAAGTGGAAAACCTTAGTACCAGCTCTTCCTCTCCTTCTCGTATATTTTTCACGTTGTTTTTCAATGGGGCTAACAACCCTTAGATTTACATATATATAAATATAGGTAAACCCTAATAGGATAGGAGAGGGGACTGGGCCTAAACAATAATTATTGGGCCCTCCCATTAAGGAACCCAAATTACTCAAACAAGCCTTACACCTCCATACCACATACTTATAATAAAACCACTAAGATGAACCATGGCCCAAAACTTTATGAATCACAAAATTAATTTGGGCTCATACCAGTCAGTTTGTCTGAATCACTTTCAACCTGTTTTTCACAAATCAAAATAAAACATAGTTAATGGTAGCCCAATTAAGAATAAATTCTTACACAAATAACCAAATATTTCTTATTTGTTCGGGAACAGATAATCGAAACTCATGGAGATCGCTGAACCCACAAAAATAAAATTTTGAATCAACAACAAAAAGCCCTACATTTATTTTCTCAGGTCATAAACAAATATGTGGAGATGAAATAATAATCACCTTCATGGGTTTTGTTAGGATTTTTGGGAGAGAGGCTTTTTGGGGTTGTGGAGGTGTACATTCAATTGAATGAGTGTAATATTTTTGCAAAGATAATTTTGGTATTATTTGGTGAGAGAAAATAAATTTTATGAGTTTTAAAATTTATAAATAAGGGTTCAAAAAAATAAAGGATTCAAAATAATTGATAAGGTGCTAATAGCAATACTTTTTCATCAAACATATAAAAGGTTAATTGAAAAATACCCAAACTACGTAAAATGGGATACATTTACATATTGTCTTTTAAGTTTCTTTCATAAAAAATAATCAAGAAGAGAGGGGAGAGAGATTACCTGTAATGATGCCTCATGAAGTGATTCTGAAGTGTTTTTTAGATAGAAAGATAAAAAATAAAAAAATAAAAAGAAGAAGAAGGATTTAAACATTTAATTCACTTATCAATTTCATAATTTTAACACATGTAAACAAGATTCAGGCAAAAATAGTTAGGTATTTTAGATGAACAACACCTTTCATTCCATAATAATAAGAGATGTTGAACTTTTGCTTCAAATGATCTTATTTTCCAGCAACCGAAGTAGAAATCTAAGTACCTCATTCAAATCTGACGATAGAACGAGTGATTGTGGAAGGGGAGAGTAAGAGTAATGAGATTGGGAGATATCCATTCAATCTAAAATTTGGTTCAAATCTGACAACGGAACGAAATAGATTTCAAAATAAAAAAGGTGTATAAATAAATAACTTTTTTCTAAATTTTTTTTGCATATATTAGATATAGAAAATCTAATATTGGTGCACATAATATTTTTATGGCACTTCATTGAAAAAATGACGCTAGATTAATGCCACTTAACCATAACATGTCATTGTTATGATGATGACACGTTGGGGCCGTTTTTCTCCATATGTTGGGAAATATGGTCCTCTCGAAACCAAGCGTCCGATCTGTGGAGACTACAGTTAACTTGATTTGTGACTTCTTGTCCGATTTTCGAGTGGCCCAGGCCAATGTTGATGGGCTGAATGTCATTATAACATGTTATTAGATAATATTTTCATGGTACTTTTTTTATAATAAAAAAGACATGATTAGTGTCATTATATAATATTTTAATGACACTTTTTAAGAAAATGACACTGGACTAATATCACTAAATAATATATTTTTGTAGTATTTGTTTTTTCTTTTTACTTTCATCTTTCATATTTCAAGTTTTTTCAGTTTATTTTTAAAGTTAATTTTTGTTTAAAATTAGACCAAAAAAAATGTCATGATAACTGTCACATAAAATAAAAATATATTATTATATTAAAATTTGAGTTTCTATCAAAAGTACAAGTTATATATAATAAATTATTTTTATACCACGTAACTGTTAATGTGTCATTTTCTGTTTAATTTTGAACAGAAGTTAGCTTTAAGAATAAAATGAGAAAAACTTGAAATATGAAGGGTTAAAGTGAAAAAAAATAAATTTTAAGAGCTAAAATGAAAATGTAGCCGAACATAAAAAAGGCAAATTGTAATTTACCCTAGATTAAAAAGAAAAGATGAGAGATGTGAAAAGAGATGAAGAATAAAAGAAGTGCAATATTTTAATATTTTCATTTTAAAAAATTGAATAATATGGAGATAAACGGTATTTAATTTGTGGATAAAACAAAATGTGTACACAAATCTTACCCTGCCTTTTTATTTTATTTTATTTTTATTATTATTTTTAATGAGGAAAACAAAAGACTCACAAAGTGAGTGAGATTGTAAGATGGAGATAAAATTGTTATTTCTAATTTATATAAAGACTTAAGGTTGTCTCCAATTTAATCTGTCCGGTAGATTGCTCAGTTTTACATGCAAATCATAATTGCATGTCGACCTTGACATCCAAAGCCACCACTGTTACCACGGTTAACATGGCTAGTGTTATTGCAAAGCAAATATGAGAAATATTGAAAAAACAAACACAAAACGCATGCACGCATTTTCTGTGATTCAACAATAATCTCACATCTCCAAAGAAATTTTGCTATGAAGGTAGAGATTACAATGAATCGATTCTATCTCAAATCTTGGAGATGCCATCAATAGGAGTGGGCTTGGGTCAGTTGCGGTCACGAAACTTTCAATCCACCATCCGTTTGTCAGAATGACGGATTGAAAAAAATCAATCCGCATCCGTCAGCCAATCTAACGGATGTAAATAGAGCAGATTGATAGATTGACGGATGGATGCGAATCGATTTGGCGATTTAAAATTTTATAAATTTTCAACATAATTTAACTTGCATCCTTCCTTCAAAAAAAAAAAAAAAAAAAGTATTATAATCAATGACTTAAAAAAGTATTACAATCACTGCACGGCCCATTCAAAGAAACAAAGTTTGAAATTTTAGAATATTACAATCATTGCATGCCTCATCCACATATTCCAATCATAGCATTTTTCATCCACATAAAGTATTACAATATATGGTTCTTAAAATATAAAAATAATTCAAGCCACCAAAATCATGAACAAAGCAGTAGTAGTGATTGTATGCCTCTATATTGTTACATCTATATCTATTTTTTAAAATAAAAACTAACAAGCATATATCATCTTTTTTATTTATTATTTTTAGAGTTAGATTTAACCATCAAAAAATATAGAAAAATAATACATTTATTTTTTTAATTCAAAATATATATTCAAATATTAAACTCTTTTTCAATTGAAAACATAAACAAAATATCTAAATAAATTGAAAACACAAAATCTTATAAATTACTAGGGGTGCTCGTGATTTGACGGTTCGGTTGCGGCCAAATGAACTTCAAATCCGTCATCCGTCCAAAATTAGGTGGATTGAAAAAAATCAATTCGCAATCGTCTGCTCGTCATTATGCATCTGTCCAAAATGCGATAGATTGATTTGGTCGATTTGGACAAATCGATATATCCACTGCTCACCCCTAACTATCATATTGTCTCTAAAACTCGAAAATAACCTAATATTTACAAGGATCAAAACTAATCAATCAAAAATAAACTCAATAACAAATATTTGCCCATAAATCAAGTTGGATGATTATCGTGATAGATTCTAATAAGTGGATTTATTATCTAATAGATCTTACGATAATTAATAGTATTTTTTATCAAACACTACTAAAAAAGTTACTAATTGTTAATTTTCAACGACAATTTAAAAATTATCACAAAAAAAGTCGCTAATTATAAATTTTAGTAACAATTTATAAAAATCATAATAAAAAAAGTCACTAATTGTCAATTTTTAATGGCGTATACAAAAAATGACACAAAAAAATTATTTTAACGACGGTTTTATTAGAACTCATTTTCAATAAATCAATATTTGAATTAAATCCAATTATTAGGACCAATTAGTAATTTATCCCAAATTAAACAAACAATCAAACTAGTGAGGCAAAAATAAAATTGAACTTGTGATGATTTTGGATAGTACATATGACGTACATTGCACCTAAAAATAAAAGAACATTCACTCTACCATCCTTTCAACTTTATAACCAAACAATTTGTTTGTGTGTAACAAAATGTTTTTATTTTTATTTTATTTTTTTGGATTCAATGACACTGAACCTTCTGGACTTCTGAAAATGTTGAAATCTCCTCTATCCCTCTTCGGAGACTTTGAATTTCTTCCAAGCCACGTTCTTTTTTCTTTTCTTTTCTTTTGGGTTCAATGGTAGATCACTAATACGACACGATTTATAATTGCAGACAAGCACAAAGTGTTGGTTTAGGCTCCAAACTTGGGGACCTTAGCAGTAGAGATTTGAGCAAGGAAGTGCTCTGCAACAAAGCGGCGTTGGATTTTCCCAGTAGCGGTCTTTGGGAGAGAATCGGTGATGAACACCATCTTAGGGACCTTAAAAGCGGCGAGATTCGTCTTGCAGAACCTCAACACCTCTGCCTCATCAATGTTTGATCCTTCTCTAGGTATGACAGCACAATTTATCTGTTAAGAAAGAGATGTTTTAAATGTGGTCTTAACAATTGTATAAATGCATAACATGTGAGAGAGAGATTGAGAGAGTGAGAGAGGACCTTGACGCTGTGTTTGGTTGGACGATTTGAGGAGGAATTTGGAAAATGAAAGAGAAAAGTTAAGTGAAATGTTAATAAAATATATCTACATTTCATCTAGTTTCATACATCTTTTCTCTTTCTCTTTCCAAATTCCTCCCCAAATCCTCAAACTAAACACAGCATAAAGCTTAAGGCCCTACATACAAAAATTATTGGAAGGATGATGACAACAAAAAAAAAAATGTTTTGGCTGACCAAAGCATTGGCATGGACTAATGTGGGATTATGATCCGGACACGAAACGGTCTGGTCTGCTTAGGTTTGGATGAATCCGAGTCCCTTCCAAACAGAACATAATTGTTCTTATAATGAATATTGTTTTTTTTAAGTAGTTGATCCAATCATAGTAGGGGACATAGAATCATGAAATCATGTAACGTGTACACGATGCAACCACTTCCCAAATGGAAACAAACATTTCAATGAGACAGTTTAAAAATAACAACATTACAAGTAAGGCTGCAAACAAATTGAGCCGAGTCAAGTTTTACTGAGTTCGAACTCGGCTCGTTTATTGAGTTCAACCTCAGCTCGATAAGGAATTGGACTCGAACTCGCTAATATTAATGAAACTGGAACTTGTCTTGGCTTGATAATTTTTTTTTAATATTATTTATATTATTTAAATAAAGATAAACGGGCTGAACTTATGTAAGTTCAAGCTCAGCTCGTTTACTAAACGAATCGAGCCGAATTTGTTCATGATCGTTTACTAAACGAATCGAGCCGAATTTGTTCATGAACAGTTCGATTCATTTGCAACTCTAGTTACAGGTACAATATTTTCTTCATGCGACATACAAAAAAGACTTGCACGTCCTATAAAAATGAAATTAATTTTTTACTACCGAATTGAAATGCAATTTCTCAAAATGGAATATCAACGGACAATTATGTATGTCCTCAAGGTGGTTTTAAGTAACTGTATGACTCATATACTGTTGAAGCATTGCCTTATGATGATATGAAATTATTGGACTTTATTTTTTACCTCTTCGCCATATTTGTCATCAGGAACTCCAAATGCAACCGCTTGAGCAATGTCTGGATGAGATAGAAGGACCGCATCCACTTCAATTGGTGAGATCTTCTCTCCTGAAAATAAGTGTAGGGATAACAAAATGTTAAAATTGATGACATCTTCTCTTCTAAATGAAAATATAACTTTATCCCAAAAATTTTGCAACCTTTTCTCTTGATGCAATTTTTTTCTTCCTTTTTTTATCCCTCTAATATTATTACCATCACAATTTGATCTAAACATGGGCTCATGACACTAATTGGGTAATTGGTACAACAATTGACAAAGTTTACAACAAAATACTTGTGATTGTGAGATAAATAAGTAAAGACAAATATATGTGGTGTACTACCTTGTTTTTTTTAAAGCTTAGTAGTTTAAAAAGTAAAACACAATGCATAAATATGTGAATGGTGTGGTGTGAAGCTACCAAATATTTTGTCATAGAATACAATTTAAGCAATAATTAAGGTATTCGCTTAAAAGATTTGGGAGACTTGGAAAATATGGCAAAGTCATTTTCAATAACTTTTTTTTTTGCCTGGTAGCCTAAAAAAGTGGTCAGTTTCAAGGAACAAGTGGGAGGCAAAAAACCTGACGATATAACCAACGCCACATTTGGCCAAGTGCTAGCCAATGAGACACAAACCCAAAAAACCAAAATACTTCCTATCAAACAAACTTACCAAGCTGACCTAACCAAAGCAAATCAAACCAACAATACAGTCCACAAAAAAAAAAAAAAAAAAAAAAAGAAAAAAAAGAAAAAAGAAAAAGAGGAGAGGAGAGAATTATATATATATATATATATATATGAGGTGGAATTGGGTTTGTACTAGGAGTCTCGTTTTAATTATTTAAAATATTAATTTTATCAGGTGAATTGTATATATTATTTATAAGAAAATCGTTACAATTATTTAAAATATTAATTTTATTAGATAAATTATATATATCATTTATAAAAAAAATTAAATTAATCTGATAATAATATATGATAAATTGAAAAGATTATAAGTAATTTATTTATTTATTTATTTTTTGTGAATGATGTTCACAAAATAGTCAACAAAATAGAAGATATTGAAACGAAACTCATGAAGCTACGAACCCAAACAGCATTTGAGCTAGAGACAATTCATCTCCTTTTAAAAATCTACATATATCTATATATATTACCTCCACGGTTGATAAGCTCCTTAATCCGCCCAACAAGATGCAAATATCCGTCCGAGTCCAAAAACCCGAGATCACCGGTGTGAAACCACCCGAACCGAAAAGCCGATTTATTGGCCTCGGGGTTGTTCTTGTACCCTTTAGTCACATTTGGTCCCCTAATACACACCTCCCCACTTTTCCCAGCCTCTTGTTGTACACCATTTTCATCTAATATAGCCATTTCCTGACCCACGGGTTTCCCAACCGACCCGGCTTTGTGCGGACCATCTTCGGGTAACGGGTTTGATGACATAAGATGGGTCGCCTCCGTCATAGCATAAGCCTCCAATACCGGCGCCCCAAAAGCCTCCTCAAGCCGGCTCAATATGGCTGGCGCAAGCGACGCGCTGCAGCTTCGAATAAACCGAAGCTTCGGGTACGCTGGTTCGGGTTTGCTGAAGTGGCGATCTAGAACGATCTGGTGGATAGTGGGAACAGCAGTGTACCACGTGGCTTTGTAGTTGTTCATGTCTGACCAGAATGTTGAAGCCGAGAACCTTCCGGCGGCTGGGAGAGTGACTGCGGCTCCGGCGCCGAGTGAACTCAGTAACCCAGCGATTAACCCATGGACGTGGAAGAGCGGGAGGACGATGACGGTTGAGTCTGACTCAGTGAGTTTGTATACCGATTTGATGTTTTGCACGGAGGAAGCTAAGTTGATCTGAGTCAATGGCACGCCTTTGGGTCGACTCGTGGTGCCGGATGTGTGAAGGAAGAGTGCGGTGTCTGAGGGTTGGTTGATGATTTTGGAGACCGAGTCAAGGTTTAACTCGGAATGAGTCGATGATGAGAGAGAGACTTCCGAGTCGGCTTGAGGTAGTGCGGCTGTGACGTGTGTGATTTTGAGCTTTGACGCCGCGGCTTGAGCCCGCTCGTTTCCTTCTTTTGATGTTATGAGGAGTTTGGACTCCGAGTCGGAAAGGTAGAACTCGAACTCGTCCGAGGTGTAAGCCGAGTTCAGTGGCGCAGCCGTGGCACGAACCCGAATTACGGCCAAAAACATGATTATGAACTGTAAATTCATTAAAAAAAAAATCACTAATTAAACGAGTGAAAAGAAAAAAAAAACTGTTTGGCTACTAAGAAAATGAAGGAAAACAAAAATAAATTAAAACCTCAAACCTTGATTAATTAATTCATTATTTAATAGAAATGAATGATCCAAACTAATGCAATTTATTAGAATCTATTATTTTATTTATAATTGTGAATAAAAGATTGAAACCTCGACGGTGTTGGGGAAAGTGAGAGCGACGACATCACCGGGCATAACGCCGGCGGAGAGGAGGCGAGAAGCAGCATGTTCGATGAGTTGATGAAGGCGATCGTATGTCAGATCGAACTTTCCGGAAACTGAGATCGCTCGCCGGGAGGGAAATTCTCCGGCGACCTTCTTTAACAATCCGGTGAGAGTTAAACTTTCCATATCTTTTTCTTTTATGTTAGAGAGAGTAAGAGAGAGAACCAGTTAAAATTAAGATGGAGAGAACAACACATAGGGGCGAGAATAAATAACCGAAGATGAGAAGGAATGGCGAAGAAGCGTTTGGGTTTCGCTTCTCGCACGCGTTTCGAGATCAATTTTGATTATTCGATTCATTATTTTTTAATAATTATATAAAAAATTAAAATTATTAAATATTAATAATTATATATTTAAATTAATTTATATTACAAAAAATAATAAACTTACATATATAACTATTTTATCGCGACCTAACACTTGAGATTACGGAAATGCCCCTATTTATCTATTACTACGGTCTCATTTGGTATGTAATACTTTTACTTTAAAAGTTACTTAAAAAAATTAAAAAATTTATAACTTATATTAAAAAATCAAAAAAAAAAATTCTCTATATTTTTTTGTATATATTTTCGTAAAATGTTAAAAAATTATGAAAAAATTAGTTTAGAGTCCCTCTCTCATTTTTAGTAATAGAAGAGATTCACAATTTTATTTTGTAATGTCTAAAGTCCCTTAACACTACACCCATATATCACAGAGAAATTTGACTCTACCAAATCAAAACTCATTTCTCTCTCTCTCTCTTTCTTTCTTTCTCTCTTTCTCAACTTTTCCATTCTGAGACCTCTCCAATTCTGTCAAGAAATCCAATCAAAAATTGAATCAAAGTCCTCTACATGAATGGCTCGTCGATTCACATCCATCCTCAACACAACTCCACACTCGATCACCATCACGATCCGTAACGTACATGCCCTGACCCAGAGATGGCGCTCCGAAAGCCATCATTCTGATTTCTGGCAACGGAATCAGACCTCTGGTCACCAATGCCGTCATGCAGGTTATGGGGGCAATGCATGCGTCGGTGTACTTCGATCGCTACCAAGTTCGAGGTGATATGAAGAACGCGTCTCCGGAGGTGATTAAATCGATCCGCAAAAACAAGGTGTTCTTGAAAGAAGGTTTAGGGTTTTTGAATCTAACGGATCAATCACTAGCTTTTGGTTCTTCTTCCTCCCACCTTGATTACTTGATCGGATCTACAACCACGCCGGCCAAAAAGGCTCCTTCTCCGCCGTTGGCGATGCCTTTGGTGTACCAGTAGCCATCGCTAGGGCTGGTGGTCTAGCTGGTGGTGTTTCTTTAAAAACAGCTGTCTTCGGTGGTGGATGATTCATATTTTATAGGGAATTGAAAAAGTAGAGGTAGATGACTGAATTGGAGAAGTAGGTGATGCAATTCGCTAAAGATTTGGAGGCTAAGAGGATGCAATTGTTTAAGGATACTCAGGTTCAGCTTGAGAATATCACGCAAGCTAAGTGGTCAGATTCGAATGGTGACAGAAAATTAAATTTTTGAGTTGTGAATTTCTCTGGGTTGAGTGATTTGGAGATGGGGAATTTCTCTGATTTGAGTGAATTTCTCTAGGTTGGTGAGGGAAATTTCTCTGATTTTGAGAAAAAATTTCTAGGTTGAAGTGAGTCTAGAGAAATTCTTCCTTGGTCTAGAGAAATTCTCCTCTTAGATAAATTTTAAAAGAATCGAATTTTGTTTTTTGGTTGTACTCAGTGCAATAATTTTGTGTATAATCTGTCTGGTGTGCACATTTCTTGAAGTGAGTCTAGAGAAGTTCTTCTATGATAAGAATTTTTCTGTGAAGTTTAGAGAAATTCTCTAGATTTCTTTAGTTTAAACTCAGAGAAATTTCAAAAGAATCGAATTTTGTTTCTTGGTTGCACTGAATGCAATAATTTTGTGTATAATCTGTCTGGTGTGCACATTTCTCTTTGCATCAGTGCTGGTGGTGTTTGGTCCTCTTTTTTTTGAGTTAAAAACCATAGCTATTAGTTCTTTACATAATTTGAAAATTTCGCTGGAGAGAAACAAAGAATTTCTCTGAGTTAGAGAGAATTTCTCTAATCCAGAATTTCTCTAGGCAAAATTTTTTTGGATGAAATTTCTCTCGATCAAATTGAGGAACCTTAGACATTATTAAAACATTAGATATCCTTTATGTTATAAAATTTAATATCAGGACCCTAAAAATAAACCTCTAAAAATATTCTAAATATACTAATTTTTTATTTTTTATTTTAATTAAAAAATTATTAAAATAATTGGTTTACAAACGAAGCCGGTGTCTTCTAAGCGTGTTCCCACATGTTTTGATAGCGTAGCTCTCGAGCGAAGCGGTGGACAGTAGCCAAGCCGGAATGCAGAACCAACCAAAAATTACCATGTGTTTTTACAACACACGATTTCCTCTTTTTTTAGAAAAACCAATTAATCGTCAGTTTTATTTGGGTTTTTGATGGAGATTATTTTAAATTAAAAATTAAAAATTAAAAAATTAAAATTAAAAGTATGCTTCACTTAATTTTTAAAAAAATTAAATTTTTTAATTTATTAAAATTATTTTTATCTAATAAACTATAAATAAAACTTAAATAAAATAATTTAACACAAACTTTTCTATTAAAATAAATTATAAGCTATTTTCATAATCCGGTGATTGGTAACACTAATTTGGTATTACTAAACTACTATTAATGAGATAAAAAAATAAAAAAATAAAAAATAAAATCAAGACACAACAACACTATGATAATAGATAAAATCTATTGTCATATCATTAGTGCCACCTTTAATTACTGGTCGCAAGTATTTTTGTTTCATAATCTCCACTAAACGCGTCCAACGTTTGACCCACAATTCTCACCTGCGCATTTTGTTGCCTTTACTGACAAATCTTCCTACGGTTGGCCCTCTCCCAACTCTGGCCTACCCCGAATCTCACCTTCGCATGCTGATGCACCCTCCTTTCCTTTATCATAATCTTGATTCGGGTCCTAGAGTCAAACGGTTTGAATTACACTTAAATTTTAAATTTAATAATTTTTTAAAATATTATGAAATCGTATATAATTGCATAGCATTTACTAAGTTTCAAAAAGTTGAGTTTATTTTTCGAAAAATTAAGTATATTTTTTTTAATATTTTATGTAAATTTTATATTCTTTAGATACACCTAATTTAAATGGGAATTTTTTTTGAAGATCCTTAATATTAAGATTTTATAGCATAAAGAACACTCAATATTTTCATAATATCTAAGGTCTCTCAATATTGATCCAGAGAAAATTCGATTAAGAGAATTTCTCCTGACAAATTACAGAGAAATTTTCAAATTTTTTTGGACATATCACAGAGAAAATTCTAAATTTTTCTGGACACATGATAAAGAAAAATCCAAATTTCTCTGGACAACAATGAGGACTAGTGGTCTACTTCAGAGAAAATTGGGTTAGTCCAGAAAAATTCTCTAGTTTGGATTAAATTTTCTTTGGGTTGAACTAAATTTTATCTGGGTTGGTCCAAAGAAATTTTTTGGTTTGCACTGAATTTTCTCTGATTTGGTCCAGAGAAATTCTCTAGATTGATTTGAGAGACCTTACACATTCTTTCATTGGCATTTCATCAAACACTTTCTTTGCTAAATCCATGTCTCCAGCTCTGTGCATATTTTGCATATCTTCAAAAAAAGCTTGTGCAGAATCAGAATCAAGTATTTTCTTTGATGAAATATGATCATTTGTCCAAATTTGAAAAAAAAATATAGCAAAAGTATTTTGAGGGTAAGAAAATCCATGAATTAAAAGCAACATTTACAATCTGGAAAGATGCGAATTGTGTGTAACTCATTCATAGCATATTTATTATATTGAAGATATATAAAATTTAATTGAAGACACTTTATCATTTTTCTTTCTGAAACTCCAAAAACTATAGTTGTCCTTAATGTAGCTAGGGAAGCTTACAAAACTACTGCGTGGAAGCCACCCATATAACAATGGTGCATGTTTTGAATTTTTGTCTACCATGGCACATCTTTTTTGTTACCATGACCCTCATTTCGAAGCTCTGTCCACCACAACTGGAGTTTGGAGTAACCTCGAACTGACTCATTGGTGGAGTAGTAAAAAGTGTAATATTCACGAACCTTCGCAGCTCAGATCGCGGTGGTTCAACTTAGATCGCAACATTCCGGTGACGACATGGTAGAGATAGAGGCGAAGGCGAAGATCAGAATGTGCACAAAAAGAGGGGGTTTGGTTTGAATAGAATGAAGATCGGAAAGAGAGAGGGAGAGAGAAAGAGAGAGAGAGAGTCAAATTTCTCTGATATGATGGTGGTGTTTGGTGTAGCTGTTAAAACAGATTATAGATTATAGCTTAACAGATTATAGATTATGACTTTAATCAGAAGCGGTTAATCTGTTTGGTATAGCTGTTGGATTATAGATTTAAGTTGCTGAGTAGTGTTTGTTAAATAAGCTGTGAAGTAGCTTTTTCAATTAATTTTTATTTTTTATTATTCACTATTTGTCTACATTTTTCATAAAAAATAATAATAATATTTAATAGTCCATTTGAGTCTTTTTCTATTTTTAAAAAAATAAAAAATAAAAAAATCTAAGAGTATAACCGTGAATTAACATGTTCACAGCAGAAGCTGATAATCAGAAGCAAGGGGTGAGCAGCTTCTCAGAATCAGCTTTTTTGACTTAAAATAAGTTGTTAGAATCAGAAGCTGTTTGAAATAAGTTTAACCAAACAGTCCAAAATAACTTTTTAAAAGCCAGAAGCCATAAGTTGGCTTAAAAAAGCTGCACCAAACACCCCCGATATATGGTGTGGGTTTAGGGACCTTAGATATCAAAAAATAATATTGTAGATCTCTTCCATTACTAAAAATAGGAGAAGGACCTTAAACTAATTTTTTCAATTTAAATAGGTTTAAAAAATATAATATATACATAATTTTTTTTAAAAAAAAATTCACTAAATACAAAAAATATAAAAAAAAATGAAAATTCAATACTCAATCCATTCCAAAATATTAGTCCCTTATTTCATTTTTCATTATCTCAAAATACTAGTCCATTTTCAAAAATCAAGAAATAAAATAATATGAATTTACCATTTTACCCTTCCTTTAAATTCATTAATAACACAAAAAATACAACTATGATTATTGATATTTCAAAAAAAATGTATTATCAAAGGATAATTTTAGAAAATTAATTTTTTTAAAATGTAATAATTATACTATCAAAAAAAATTAGATTTCTCAAAAGGAACAATTATTTTGAGACGGAGGAAGTACATTTTTTGTGTTTTGTTGTATTCAATGAATATTTTAAAGATTCTTGTACAATTTTTTTACTTTTTAATTTAATATATTAAAATTAAGTGAATTTAAAAAAATATATAAAATATTTATTGAAAATTTAGAAAATTATTTTTGAAGACTGAAAACAAACAAGGTGATTCTGATCCTACAATTTTTTTTTTGCTATTATATATTTCTTATATATATATGTATGTATGTATGTATGCATGTATGTATATTATGTATAGGTATATAAATTTTTTTTGACTATTGACTACTTTATCAAACATCTCTTCTAATTTATATTGACGTAGAAAACACATTTTATCATATTAATCATTTTTTTAGTCTTTTAAAATTATACAACATACATTATCATTAACAATAAATTTTCATTTTATTTTGAATTGAAAGGAGGTGGATCGCGATTTTAACAACTTTGTATGGAGCTATCCTCTTACAACATTTGACAGGTAATAACTTTAAATCCAAACATTTAACTTTTGTTTGAAAGCTTATATGCGAAACACATTTTTGGTGTGTATTGAGAGTTTGTATAGTGTGCAAATATAACTTCTCTTATAATTTATCCTTGTTTTAATCATGTAATTTTTGTACCAATAATAAAATTATCGGTTTGACATCTCCAATCCTTTAACTAAAAACTTTTATCAAATTTTAATTTAGATAAAAAATCACTCAAAACACCCGTCCTTTGTTCATTGACCTAAACGTATATCAAATAAATTTCGGTTTATTCAGATTTTTAATCAAAGCAAGGGAGGCTGAAATGTTTAGTCTCAAATTAACCACTTGGTCAAACTTATACCGGAAATTTATGCTTAAAATCTCATTTTGTCCATTGCGGTTGATATCAAATAAAAGTCTTTTTTTTTTTTTCAAAGGTTTTTAGTTTATAGTGTTGGTCTCATATATATATATATATATATATATATATATAAAAGTTTTGGCAACTATAATTTTGACTTGTTTCAAAAAGTTGGTTAAAAATTAATTTTTTAATTTTTTTTTTTAAAAAATATGTAAAAAAGTGGTGTTTTAAAATAGATTAAAAACTAAAATTAATTTTTAATCAAATTCTCAAAATAGTCAACATCAATTGAATGTGGTCTTTTATTTGGAGAATGGATGGCAACCCAGCTCTCTTGTGGTGGAGGGATATCTAATGGTTTTCCAGTCAATTTTCGTAAACAGAGCGGGAAAATGTTTTTTTAAGGAAAGCAGAGTGGATAAATTAGATCAAGTACCTTAGAGAGAGAGAGAGAGAGAGAGAGAGAGAGAGAGAGAGAGAACCAGTCAAAATTAAGATAGAGAGAGAGAAACAAAGGCGTTTGGATTTGAGAATTGGGATGGCAAAGAGGAGTTTGGGTTTTGCTTCTCTCGTGCGTCCGAATATGGTAGACTTATTTTGAGGGAAAATATTATGTATTATATGTGCTTTACAATTAAATGCGTTTGATTTCAGTTTTTATAATTTAGTTTTTTTGAAAGAAAAAATTAGTCTAAAGTTCCTCTCTCATTTTTAGTAATGAAAAATATTTACAATATTATTTTTTGATTTCTAAGATCCCTCAACTCACACCCATCTATTTTCTGATGTTCCTCGGCATTGTCGTCTTCGACCCAAACTAGACGAGTTCTTCTTTTTTTTTTTTTTTTTTTTTTGTTACAGGAAAATTCTCCCACTTTTTCGCAAGTCCAAAGCAGCGCTCTTTAAGGAGATCATCAGAATATCTTGTTGTCCGTTCTGAATAAGAGACTATAACCTGGATGAGTTCTTGCTTCAAGCAGCTGGCATAGTTTTCGTGGTGGATGCTTTGGAATTCTTGCCAAACTGTTGAGCAGCGTCGGAGTATGTGTATCATGCAATATGTGATATGTATCCAAACATGCATATGAACACGTTGTATGATGAGTCCAACATCTGATGTTTTATGTGGAATAGGTACCTTTATGATATTTTGACCAAGGCAAGTGTTGTCAGGAAAAAATTCCAGTACTTATCCTCAGCAGCAAAGTAGATAAAGTGATTGCACATACCAAGGAGTTCATACAAAAACAACTCGAAAAAGAAATGTATGAACTCGAGGTTAATGTAGGCATATGATTATTTGATTACTACTGCTTCTGTGCTGTTATAATTAGATCATCTTTCTTAAATAGTTATGGACTTGGTCCTCAGTGATATATATATATGTTGAAAAACAGAGTTTGTTATTATAATTTAAAAAAAAATATAATTATTATAAATTTCTCTGCATTTTTATGTTGTACTTTTTATGTGTTTTTTTTATTGAACATGTTATTTTTTGTCTACTTTTCTTAGTAACCAAACAAACTTTATGCTTTATGGTTCACTTGAAATGTAGAGAAAATTCAGAAAACATCTCTAAATTGGAATCCAAAGAATTTCTCCGGCCTTCCCTAAAAAGTCCAAAGAATTCTCTAGATATATGTATATTGCTTGGATTGATGTTCATGGTAAGTTAAAAAATTTGAGGGTTTGTTAGTAAAGATTGTATTGTTGGCTTACATATTACACAAAGTCAGAGAAATTCTTTGTGAATAAAGCTAGAGAAATTTGTGAAGTCAGAGAAATTTCCTGGATCAATGTACAATCACCAAGTTCTGTTCATAAAAATACAACTCTGTTGCAAATAGAGAGAATTTCTCTGGTTTCAATCCAAAGAATTTTCTATGATCTGTGTGGTTTGGAGAGAATTTCTCTGGTTTTGGACTAGAAAAAATTGTGGGTTTGTTAGTAAAGATGGTATTGTTGGCTTATATATTACACAAAGGCAGAGAAATTATTTGTGAATAGAGCCAGAGAAATTTGTGAAGTCAAAGAAATTTCCTGGATCAATGTACAATCACCAAGATTTGTTCACAAAAATACAACTCAGCTGCAAATAGAGAGAATTTCTCTAGTTTCAATCTAGAGAATTTCTCTGATCTATCTGGTTTGGAGAGAATTTCTCTGGTTTTGGACCAAAGAAATTTGTGAGTTTGTTAGTAAAGATTGTATTGTTGGCTTACATATTACACAAAGTCAGAGAAATTCTTTGTGAATAAAGCCAGAGAAATTTGTGAAGTCAGAGAAATTTCCTGGATAGCCATCGAAATTTTCTCTCCACAATTTTCTCTGGATTTCTTTGGTATTCAGAGAAATTTCAATTTTCTTTGGTATGCACCCAGAGAATTTCTTTGGAGAAAATTTCAATTTTCTCTGAAGAGAATTTCTTTGGGACTGAAATTTCTCTGGCACGATATTGAGGGACCTCGACATCATGAAAATATTTGATATCATTTATGCTATAAAATTTTAATATCAGGGACCTTAAAAAAAATCTCCCCTTTTGAAAATCATGTTTTTTTTTTTTCGTTTTTTGTTTTTTTTTTTGTTTTTAGTGAATATTTTTTAGATTTTAAGTAATTTTTTTTACTTTTTTAGATACACCTTACTTAGATGTATTTAAATAGTAAAATATTTATGAAAAAATATTTTAAAAAATTAGTAAATATACAAAAATGCAAAAGACGTATTGAATTTTTTTATTTTTTTAAATATTTTTTGGTATTTAATGTATTTTTTAAAGATTTTTTTTCACAAATATTATACTTTTTAAGTGTATTTATGTTAGGTGTGTCTAAAAATTTTAAAAAATTATTAAAATATAAAAAAAATTATTTGAAATATTAAAATATAAAAAATAAAAAGTAGAATTTTCTGAAAACCAAAACCAAACAAGCTGATACATAATTTTATTTTTTTGAGTTGTAATTAAATATATATATATATATATATCATAACTAAATGAGTCATAACTAAAATAATGTCATAATTAAATTTTTTTTTTTGTTGTTATAACTAAAGAACAAAATGACATAACTAGGGGTACATATGGTACATCATTTTTAAATGGGTATATATTAGAATTTTCTTATTTTAAGATCTATTTTGGTGATTCGAACTGTTTTATTTTTTAGTATTTATTGAGTAGAATATTCATATAAAAAATTAAGGCTGTGTTTAGCAGAGTTTTTTAAAATTAATTCTACCTTTACATTCTAATGCTATGTTTGGTTTGAGTTTTCAAATCATGGTTTCAAATCAATTTCAAAATACATTTTGAAAACATATTTGGTAAAGTAGATAATTTTTGAATTTTTTGTCTACCCAGTCATTTGCCCGGGCATCTTCCCTAATGTTCAACCAGTTGATCGGAACAATACTCTTTTTTTTTTTTTTTTTTTTTTTTTTTTTTTGCAATTGCCTATGGCCACCTCTTATTTGAAATTTTTTTTATTTGTTTTTGATATTTTTTAAATATATAATTTTTTTTTAGACCAAAATGATAAAAAAAAATTTTAAATTGAATTTTAAAAAAATTTTGGTTATAAGTTTTAAATAGAATTTTCGATAGAGTTTTAAATTGTATATTTGGTTATGAGCTATAAGTTTATCAATTAAGTTTTAAAAACTCTTGTGAAATTCTCCGTAGCTCGAATTAACCGAGGCTCGAGTGGCTCGAAAACTTTCTCTCTCCTCTCCATTACTTTCCTTTCCGTTCCTCTCTATTGTTCAAATTTTGAAATTAAATAAATAGATTTATGAAGAAATCAAATTATATATATACTAAGAACACATGCTAATAATTACAACTAAATTTCAACAGAAATACACAAAACAATAAAAGGGTAAAGAGACGAAACCGAAGCCTGCACGGAAGCAGTTTCCTTAAAACAGATTTCGCCGCCTCACTGGTCGAGTGCTTGAGGAATCCCGGCGTCTGTCTCCCAGGATATGACAGTCAAAACCAGCTACGGCAGAAGCACTCTCTGTCTAGCTTAGCGAACAAAACAGTGGCAGCACTCTCTCACTGTAGAAACTTTCAGGCAAACTGACTTGTGAAATGGAAGTAAAAATTTCTGTGTTTGAGACTTGACAGAAGGGTCTCAATTTATACATGTATAGGGGAGAGAGGAAGAGCCTCCAGCCTTTATGGCTGTTTATAATGCACCATTAAGCTCTGCAATAAAGGCAGGAGTTACAAACCCCATTAATGCAAGAGTTACAAACTTCATTACCTTTTTTCCATGAAGCTAACTTCATGAGGTAATTTCTCATTCAAATCTCAATGGTTTTTGGCCATTCTATCTGTGGTGTAAAGATCTCAATGCAAAGTATCTAGGCTCACTTGGACCCAACATAATAGATGGTTGGGACCCATTTTAATATTTAACCAAAAAACCATTTTTTCCAACAATCCCCCACATGAATAAAAATTGACCGAATGACTCAACAAACGAACACCGTTCAACAATAATGACTCGGAGAGAGAGTACAACGGACTAACCCCGACATCAAAGAAGGTAGCTTTTGGCTTTGAACCTCTCCCAGTGAAAACCTATCGAGTTTACTGGCTGATCAGTGAATAAGAACTGCTCTGCCGTTTATGTAAACTGAGACAATAGATCTCACACGGGAATTACTCCTACCACCATTCTGTTCTCACTGGTGTGCCCTGTGTGGCCCTGGACACTAGCCTGGTTCAGCGAGTGGTTTCAAGGAATCTTGGCCTGCCCAATTCTTCTAGAAGCGGCCCCACTTCACACTCACATAGGTGACTCTACTTGAGTATCCTGTTATACTCAGCTCAATAGCTTAACACACTAGAGTCATTAAAAGCTCAGCTTAACCTCTACACTTGCAGGTATCACTGATAGAAGGAATGGCTGGAGGTTTAACCTCCTCAGTGACATACCACCGTTACACGCAATTAGGTTGTCCCATTGAACCTAGATCTTGGGATCTCCAGTCAACTAGGTTGGGTTTCCATTCCGGTAACTTCCAAAGGCCTCAACCCCATTCCTTTTGACGACGTTTCGACTAACACTCGATTTAACCCTTTGGTTAGCGGATCCACAATGTTATCCTTAGACTTTACATAGTCTATAGAGACAACTCCATTCGAGAGTAGTTGTCGTATGAAATTATGTCTACGACGGATATGTCTAGACTTTCCATTATACATAGTACTCTGTGCCCTACCAATTGCAGATTGACTATCACAATGAATACAAATAGCAGGCACAGGTTTGGACCAACTTGGAATATCTTCAAGGAAATGGCAAAGCCATTCAACTTCTTCCATTGCTTTATCCAAAGCAATAAACTCTGATTCCATCGTTGATCTAGATATACACGTTTGTTTGGAAGATTTCCAAGACACCGTTGCTCCACCAAGAGTGAACACATATCCACTAGTGGACTTTGAGTCCTTTATATCTGATATCCAATTTGCGTCACTATAGCCTTCAAGCACCGCTGGATATCGAGTATAATGCAGCCCATAATCCCGAGTGTAACGTAAATACCTTAACACCCGCACAATACCCTTTCAATGAGAAGCATCGGGATTACTTGTGTATCTACTAAGCCTGCTAACTGAATAGGCTATATCCGGCCTAGTACAACTCATCAGATACATTAAACTTCCAATTACCCGAGAATATTCTAACTGCGAGACACTTTCATTATTATTCTTGGTAAAATGTAGACTTAAGTCTACAGGTGTCGATGACACACTCGTATCTGATCCACTAAACTTCTCAAGTATCTTATCAACATAATGAGACTGAGATAGTACAATTCCGTCAGAGATTCTGGTAATCTTAATTCCCAAAATAACATCTGCAATGCCCATATCCTTCATGTCAAACTTAGAGTTTAACAACTTCTTGGTAGTTTTGATCATTTCATCGTTACTACCTATAATGAGCATATCATCAACATATAGACACAAAATGACATAACCTCTGTCAGTGTCTTTAGGAATGGCAACGGGGCGGGGCGGGGCCGGGGATCACCCTCCCCGTCCCCGATCCCCGAAACTACAAAAATCCCCGTCCCCGGCCCCGATCCCCGACGGGGAACACACCACTCCCCCTACCCCCGCCCCCAACGGGGATCGGGTTTCCCCGACCCCGGAAAATCCCCGTAATCATCATCAACATCATCCAAAAAAAAATTTTCATCAACAAAGACATTAACAGCAACAGCATCATAAAAAAAAAAAAAAAATTTCATCAACAATATCAACTTATCAAGGCATGTACAAACAGTTTTGCATCAAACACAAATTATTTGAAAGCCAAGTCTAGTATCAATATGTTTGGGTCAAAGGGGGTTTTGGCAGCAACATCATCAACGAAAAAAAAATTAAAAATAAATAAATAATAGATAGAAACAGATCTGGTGGAGAAGCATAGAATCGACGGTGGCAGAGTGATCTTCTCAGATCTGCCATGGCAGAGAGGGGGAGGCGAGAGGCGACGGAGGAGGAGGCCGGCCTGCGAGAGGCGACGGGGGAGGATGCCGTGATGAGTAGCAGCAGCGGAGGAGGGAGATCGGCCGAAAATAATGGAGGAGGAGGGAGATCGGCCGAAGATAATGGAGGAGGAGGGAG
The DNA here is from genome assembly GCF_055761805.1 of Camellia sinensis. Classification (NCBI taxonomy): domain Eukaryota; kingdom Viridiplantae; phylum Streptophyta; class Magnoliopsida; order Ericales; family Theaceae; genus Camellia; species Camellia sinensis. The sequence continues at coordinate 171,110,874 of NC_138962.1, read as the reverse complement.
ATCGGCTGAAGATAATGGAGGAGGAGGAAGATCGGCCGGAGGAGAAGGGAGATTGGACGACGCCGTTAGTCTGCGCAGAGGGAGGGAGTGAGGGAGGGAGAGAGAGAGAGAGAGAGAGAGAGAGGGGCTGAAATAATATTAAAATGTGAATGAGTAAGAGCAGAGTCAAAATCAAAACATATATATCTCTTAGGTACATTCGGGGCAATTGTCGGGGATAACTCGGGGCGGGGTCGGGGCGGGGCCGGGGCTGGGAAATCTATCCCCGTCCCCGGCCCGAAAATTATCGGGGATTCAAATTTTAATACCATCCCCGACCCCATGGGGATAATTTTCGGGGAAAACCCGCTCTAATCGGGGTCGGGGGATCGGGTCCCTGTCGGGCCGGTTTTAAATTGCCATCTCTAAGTGTCTTTGACATAAACACACTTGTCACATTCGTTGATTCTAAACCCATTTGACAACATTGCGTTGTCAAACTTCTCATGCCATTGTTTAGCCGCTTGCTTCAAACCATATAAAGATTTGACAAGTTTACAAACTTTCCTGCTTTGCCCTGGAGCTGAAAATCCTTCAGGTTGCTCCATGTAGATTTCTTCATTCAAATCTCCATTTAAGAAAGCTGTCTTTATATCCATCTAGTGAATTTCTAGATTGCACAAAGCAGCAATCGCAATCACCATCCGAATGGATGTTATCCTAGTAATAGGTGAGTACGTATCAAAGTAATCCAGGCCTTCTCGTTGCCTGTATCCTTTGGTAACGAGCCTCGCTTTATACTTGTCAATTGACCCATCGGCCTTCATCTTTCTTTTAAAAATCCATTTGCAGCCTAAAGGCTTACAACCTGGAGGTAAATCTACCAACTCCCAGGTGTGGTTCTGTAAGATGGAGTCAATCTCACTTTTGATCGCTTCTTTCCATAATGGACTCTCAGGAGAAGTCACAGCTTCGTGGAAAGTTTGAGGTTCGTTCTCAACCATATAAGTTAAGAAGTCTGGACCAAAAGATTTGGATATCCTAGCCCTTTTACTCCTTCTGGGCTCATCTAAAACCTCAATTTGATCATCACCTGAATCATCAATATGATCATCCTCACTAGCAAGCTCATCAAATTTCTCCAAAGACCTTGGAACCCTTTCATGGGTTCGGCAAGGAAAAATGTCTTCAAAGAAACATGCATTCCTTGACTCCATAATGGTATTCCTGTGTATGTCTGGAATTTCAGACTTATGTACAAGAAACCGATATGCACTACTATTATGTGCATAACCAATGAATATACAATCCACGGATTTCGGGCCTATCCTAACCCGTTTGGGTGTAGGAATTGCCACTTTTGCAAGACACCCCCACATTCGTAAGAATTTATACGAAGGCTTAACGCCTTTCCATAACTCATATGGCGTCTTGTCCACCTTCTTCCGGGGTACTTTATTCAGAATGTAATTTGCAGAGAGAATTGCTTCCCCCCACATGTTCTGTGGCAATCCAGAACTTATCAACATTGCATTCATCATTTCCTTTAGCGTCCTATTCTTCCGTTCAGCAACCCCATTTGATTGAGGAGAAGAAGGCACCGTGGTTTGGTGGATAATCCCGGATTGAGCACAAATCTCAATAAACGGTGATTTATACTCACCACCACGATCACTTCTGAAAGCCTTAATCTTGCGGCCTACTTGATTCTCAACTTCATTCTTATAAAGAACAGACTTGTCAATCGCCTCATCTTTGCTTTTGAGCAAATAGACATAACAATACTTAGTGCAATCATCAACAAAAGTGATGAAGTACTTATTGCCACCACGTGATTGTATAAATTTTAAGTTACACACATCACTATGCACTAAATCCAACGGTTTTGAACTTCTTTCAATAGAATGAAACGAAGATCTTGTCAACTTTGCTTCAACACAAGTTTCACACTTGTGTTTCGGATTAATCTTAAAAGATGGTATGTGATCTAACTTGATTAATCTATGTAAAGATTCAAAGTTCACATGTCCTAGTCTACCATGCCACAAATTGGAAGACTCAAGCATGTAAACAGAAGAAGATGCATCTTTATTCATCTTTGGGATAATAGTCATTACATTGAGTTTAAACATACCCCCCAACATATAACCCTTACCTACATACATTCCGCTCTTGGTCAAAACGACCTTGTCGGACTCAAGAACAATGCGAAAACCATGTTTACTAAGAAGAGACCCTGAGACAAGATTTTTACGAATGTCCGGAACATACAGGACTTCGTTCAAGGTTAGCTCCTTTCCTGACGTCAACTTCAGGACCACCTTTCCTTTCCCCTCAACAATCGAGGTAGTAGAGTTTCCCATAAACAACTTCTCACCGTTTGTAACCGGTTCGAAAGTTGTAAACAGCTTTTTTTCGGAGCAGATGTGGCGTGTAGCCCCAGTATCAATCCACCATTCTCTTGGGTTTGAACCTACCAGATTCACCTCAGAGACAACGGCAGACAAGTGAATATCATCCTCCTCATGGGAGTGCTCTTGTAAATCTGCCATATGAGCACGAGGTTTAGTCTTGTATGACTTCTTCTGCTTGTGGCAGTCACTAGCCCGATGCCCATTGCTACCACAGTTATAGCACTTCCCAAAGAACCGATTACTTGGTTCCGGTGACTTGTAAGTCGGCTTCTTTGCAACACCATCTCTAGGCCCCAACTTAGAGGGCTTCTTTCTTATTCCAGAAGATTTGCCATGTTCAATGACATTGGCTTTTACTGAGGAGGTACTCCCTCCTTTCTTTCTATTATCCTCCTCAATTCGGAGTCGGACAACCAGCTCTTCAACTGACATTTCCTTGCACTTGTGCTTCAAGTAGTTCTTGAAATCCTTCCAACCAGTGGGAAGTTTCTCAATGATCACAGCAACTTGGAATGACTCGTTCAAAGGCATTCCTTCAGCATGAATTTCATGCAAGATCACTTGAAACTCCTGGACTTGGCTTATCACAGTTTGAGAGTCTACCATTTTAAAATCAAGGAACCGGCCAACCACAAATTTCTTTGCCCCGGCATCCTCAGTCTTATACTTTTTGTCCAGAGATTCCCATAACTCTTTTGCTGAGCTCTTGGAACAAAACACACTATAGAGTGAGTCTGCCAAGTTGTTGAACACATAGTTCCGGCAAAGATAGTCTGTCTGCTTCCATGCGTCAAGCGCCATGACTTTCTATCTATCAGGCTCATTCTCTGCCACGGCTGGAGGATCCTCGCTCAGAACCTTTGCAAGGTTTAGCATGGTCAAGTAGAATAGCATATTTTGCTGCCATCTCTTGAAGTTCACCCCAGCAAATTTCTCTGGGCGCTCATGATGACTGAGCGGTCCTCCCGGAACAGCCGGAGTAATGCCATGGTTGACCACAGAGGTCACAACAGTAGGGGTTGGCAACCCAGTTGCCCCGGGATTCAGATCCCCACCAACATTAGTAGTAGCAGCAGCATCAGTGATAGTTGCCATTTCGAACAAATAAAACCTCCTTTTTAGCCAAGGCTAAACACTTTGGTTTCTATTTCAGAAAACCAAACCAAAATCCAAACTTACAAGCAATTTAAATTTTGCAAACAATTTAAAATTGCTACAGCCAAATACATGCATATAAAATGCGTCTAATAAGCAAATAAAACTTGCTACTACAAATTGGTAAACAAACCAACTAAATCTCAAAAAAAATTTCTTCAAACATAAAGAAAAATCCCCAATCCAATTGAGGATTATAAGTAGTCCAAACAATTCCTTTCTATGCTTAGGTATGCCTACAAAGAGAGTTAGTAGAAAATGACAACATAATATAAAGCAATTGTACATACAATCAAATATTATTTAACCTTCTAGCAAATCATAGAATAGCAAAATAACTAAGGAATTAAGATACTATATAAGTTACAAAACCTTATAACTTCTACATTAAATTAAAAAATTAATTGCCATAAATTATATAAGAATTTAATTCACAATAACCACGTAAATAAATATAGGCAAATTACACAAATTTTATAACTCCAAAGAATTACATTTAATTCAAACTTTAATTCATCCAATTAAATCACATACTATTCATGGAAATAACTTATGTGTATAACTCTAGAAAACTAGAAGCAATTTCACATGCAAATTAGATAGTAAAGCTAGAAGCATGCAAAATCAAAATATACATATGCAACATTAGACAAATAGGATGAAACCAAATAAGTAGCATGCGGTTTATGTAAATAATTTGAATTGTTTATATGTAATAAACTAATAACCAAGCACTTCAAGTATATAACCATTCAACCATTAATATGCAAAAATTCTAAAGATTAAATCATGTAATCTAGTCTAGAAAATAATAAGCATGTAACAAATTAAAACATAGAATAGAATAGAATTAGCATGTCAAAATTGCAACATCAATAAATTATATTTTATAACCTTAAAATTCATGCAAATCATAGAAGGGGAATGATGAACCATACTCATAAAATAAGATCAGAGTAATACAATTAAGTATACAAATTATGATAGAGCATTCTAATTAAACTAAACAATTAGAGAATCACATTGCATAATTTACAATAATTGAAATAGGGAGCAATTCCGCAACAGTTCCTAATAACATTATACAAATGTCTATATAAATCTATTCGATCAATTTCATAGGAAAAACATATATGAGAAATCTGTTTTAAGCTTGTTGTTCAAATTTTGAAATTAAATAAATAGATTTATGAAGAAATCAAATTATATATATACTAAGAACACATGCTAATAATTACAACTAAATTTTAACAGAAATACACAAAACAATAAAAGGGTAAAGAGACGAAACCGAAGCCTGCACGGAAGCAGTTTCCTTAAAACAGATTTCGCCGCCTCACTGGTCGAGTGCTTGAGGAATCCCGGCGTCTGTCTCCCAGGATACGACGGTCAAAACCAGCTACGGCAGAAGCACTCTCTGTCTAGCTTAGCGAACAAAACAGTGGCAGCACTCTCTCACTGTAGGAACTTTCAGGCAAACTAACTTGTGAAATGGAAGTAAAAATTTATGTGTTTGAGACTTGACAGGAGGGTCTCAATTTATACATGTATAGGGGAGAGAGGAAGAGCCTCCGCCTTTATGGCTGTTCATAATGCACCATTAACCTCTGCAATAAAGGCAGGGGTTACAAACCCCATTAATGTAGGAGTTACAAACCCTATTAATGCAGGAGTTACAAACTTCATTACCTTTTTTCCATAAAGCTAACTTCATGAGGTAATTTCTCATTCAAATCTCAATGGTTTTTGGCCATTCTATCTGTGGTGTAAAGATCTCAATGCAAAGTATCTAGACCCACTTGGACCCAACACAATAAATGATTGAGACCCACTTTAATATTTAATTAAAGTCACCAAAAAATCATTTTTTCCAACACTCTCCTCTCCTGTCCTCTCTATCTCTATTCTTGAAAACAAAAAAGCATTCAACACCCTCATCACTCTTACTTCTCATCCCTTTCTCTGATTGCTCTTCTCATCTTTCCCTGTTTTTCCTCCTCATTTTCTCACTATGTTTCTCTCTCTACAAACAGCGAACAATGACAACTGGCAAAGGACGAACGGAGACAACCTGAATACGGTTTGATTTTGAACTGATTTGTTTCTCTCTCTATTTCCTTTCCTTTCTTTTCCAGATTTGTTTTCTCTCCTCTCTATCTCTATTCTTGGAAACAAAAAAGTATTCAAACACTCTTATTCAACAGATTTGGGTTTAATTTTGAACTAATTTTTGTTTGATTTTGTTTGATTTGAGTTTCGATTTTGCTTTTGATTTTGATTTGTGGTTGTGGGTTTGGTTTTGGTTTTGGTTTTTGATTTTTGGGTTTGGTTTTGGGTTTGGGTGATTCTTCTTCTTCTTTTTAGAATGAATTTTGAATTTTTTTCATTTATTTACTTACAATTTTTGCTTGATCTTGCATGGTGTAAAATTCCCATATCTGTGTGTGTGTGTTGTTTTTTGTTTGGTCTCATTTAACAGTTTAGAAGAAAGAACAAGAAGAAAGAAGGAAGAGAGGAAAGAAAAGAAAAGAAAAGAAAAAAAAAAAAACTCGTTTTGGCACCTCAAGCCATTCGAGCTACCTGGCAGGGTTCAATTTTTTTTTTTTTTCAAAACTCATACCCAAATAACTTTTCTCATTTCACATGTCATATCAAAAATTCAAAACTCAATTCAAAATTATTTTCAAAATCATAACCAAACAAATTTTCTCTTTTCAAATCATGATTCCAAAATTTATAAATTCAAAATAGAACTTTATTCTCAAATCATTATTCTAAAATTTTCCCAAACACTACTTAAGATTATCAAATATCAATAACTCTATATTTAAATAAAATTTATATTATAAAAATGGACCAAACTTACATATACATATATATATATATATATATTTTGATTCAATATATATATAGAGAATTCTATTATGCACACCTCATACCATATATACTTTTAGTTACGACATTTTTTTTTTAATTATGACTAATTTTTTCTTTAGTTACGACATTATTTTGAGATTTTGGTCATAATGTTTTTTGTAATGCACTAGGCATATAATACTTGTTAGTTAAAATGTCTAGTGTGATTCACTTTTTTCAATTCCAATGCACTAGGCATATGATTAGGCATTTTGGCTTAATTCATATTCACTAGCTGCATGTAGCTAGCCTTCAGCGCTAGGCAAAATGTATTCAATCATTAGGATCATTTCCCTCCATCTTTGTTGTTGACGTGTCATCCTATAAAATTAATAGCATTTGGATAAATAGCTAAAATAAAGAGCATGGTTGGAGTAAAAACATAAAATAGTTGATAGGCAAAATAAAATATATACTTTATAGGAATATTTAGATAGGTAAAATGCCTACTACCGTTGGAGATGCTCTTAGTTATAACTTTTTTTATTTTTTTAATTATAACTCAAAAATATGATATTATGTCTCTTTTTTTTTTTGTGTAATTATAAAATGCACAATCTTTTCCTATATATCTATTCTATTGCGACCTAACACTTGGGAAATGCCCGGGTTTATCTATTACTACATGTCAATCTCAACTCTATGGCTGTGTCTTCTTTTTTTTTTTGATTCAAAGGAAAGAGGAAGAAAACACCATAACAGCAAACACATAAAGGAGAATGTTAATGTATCAATACAGAGAATTAATCCCTCATAGCAGGGACTCCAAGCATATCATCTAGAAGAAGAGCAGTAGCTTCATTTGGGGGGTCTTCAAGGATCAGAACATGTTCAGATTGGGCAACACCTAGATTAGCTAACAGATCAACTACTTTGTTTCCCTCTCTGAATGTGTGGATAAGGGAGCAGTTACACCTCTGCAGAAGGAACTTAGCATCCTCAATGAGGGCCTTAAAGGGACTATGGCCGTGTCTTCAAAGCGTGTTCCCACCTGCTTTGATAGCACAGCCCTCGTGCGAGGCAATGGATAACCGAAAACCAAACTCACCACAAACCAAAAAAAAAAAAAAATCAAAAAACAAAGACCCCAATGCAGAACCAACCAAAAATCACCATGTTTTTGCACCACAATTAATCGTCGGTCACATCGTTTCACTTGCGAGTTTTGTTCCCTGCCAACTCTGACCTATTCACAATCTCACATTCGAATGCTGATGCAGCCATGCTTACCATAATCTCAATCCGAGGATATTGAGTAAAGTTTAAATTTAATAAGATTTGAAAATAATTACATTTGTATTCATAAAATTATATAAATTATAGAATGGCATACCATTTTGATCTTACAATTTATATATATATATATATATATATATATCTATATTTATATAAAAAATCTGATTATAAACTACTTTATCAAACATCTTTTCTAATTTATGTTGACATAAAAAATTGATTATATTAAATTTGGACTAGATTTCTCTCTAGCCGTTAATCGGAGTGGAGAGGTGATGTTCGGCTCATTAGATTCACTTTTGGGTCTCATTTTGATGATTCGAACCGTTTATATTTTAGAGTTCTTACATCATCCCTGCAAAAAAATCAAGCCAATTAAATAACGATAATCACGTGTTCGGATCATTTTTTTATGAAAAAAAAATTAATAGTGAAAAAATAAAGGGAAAATTGGTCTAGGGTCCTTCTCCCACTTTTCGTAAGGGAAGAGATCCACAAAATTATTTTTTGATGTCTAAGGTCCTCCCATCTATCACAGAGAAATTCAGCCCCCTTCCTTTTGTCTACTCTCACTCGTCACCACGATCAAACACGCATAGAGAGAGAGAGAGAGAGAGAGAGAGAGAGAGAGCCATGTCGCCGGAAGATGTGTCGGTGGAGAGGTTTAGGGAGGTTCTCGCGGAGCTTGATCGACGGAGAGAAGCTCCACGGCACAATCACAGTCACCGACAGACAAAGTTCTCAATCCATCTACAATCGAGATTGGGAAAATTTGTAAGGAATTGAATGTTCAGCTACACACAGATGCTACGCAGGCTTTGGGGAAGATTGCAATCTCTCTCTCTCTCTTTCTATATATATATATATATCTTCATCCTCATTCTCCATCTTCCTCTATTAACTGGTTCATTCCATATCTTGTATAGTTCTTCATCAAGCTCAATTACTATATTTCCCATTTTGAAGAACTTTACCAGCAAATGCTTGCAAAGGCTTTATATTCATGATGTTTATCTGAAATATATATTCATGAATTAAAAAGGTTTACTGAAATATATATTCATGATTAGGAAATTTCAGATAAAAGGCAACAAAAATGATTTTGACAAAATCTAGGACTATTTTAAATCCAGACAGAAATTAATAATAAGAGTTTTAACTTATATACGAGTAATTAATATTCCACTATCTTATTGTGTACTGTAGTATGGGACGTCAGTCAAATTTATTACTAGAAACATCATGAATATATATTTTTTTGTGGTCTTAACCTTTTTATTTGAAATATATATTCATAATCCACAAAAAGGCTTTATATTCATGAATATATATTTTTTTGTGGTCTCAATCTTTTTGTGGTCTCCCATTTTGAAGCCAAGTTGCTGTTGTTGGACGTAACTGACTTTTTACTAAAGGTGGGTGCTAGGACACAAATATCAATCGCCCTCTTTGTGATGTGATATATAATGAACAATGCCAAAACCCTCACCTTGGTGTTCTTTCCTACCATGAGGATCCAAGAAGTGGTCTGTATCTGCTGCTAGGGAGGGTGACTTGGAATAGCTCTCCAATATATCTGAATGGAAAGCAAAAAAAAGCATGAAAAAAAAAATACCAAGAACATTTCTGAGGTTCATAAGTTCATTGACTCAAGTCAGTTGCAATAAAACCAATAACCTGTTGGCAGAATGGTATGAAGTTGGCCTAAATATACTTAAGTTCATAAAACAACGAGTTTAAGTAGTGGAAAAGGATTCAAAGGATTAGAGATTCTTCCCCGAAGAAGAACAATAGGGCAAATGTGTATAAAAGTGCAGTGTATTGAATCAACTCCTACATCTACTCAATCTATTACATAGAACTTGGCCTGAACAATCTCTCATTAAATCATGAGAGAGAGAGAGAGAGAGAGAGCCAACCCATTTTCTTTGTAGAGAATTTCTGTCCAGAGAAATTCTCTGAGATTTTGGCCACTGTGTAAATTTTCTCTGAGAAATTCTCTGGGAGGTTCTAGAGAAATTTTCAGAAATTCTCAGAATTTCTCTAGACAAAATTTCTCTGGACAGAAAATTCTCTTGTCATATTTGCCACTTACCAAAGTGCTCTGGTGGTATGAAGCTTTTAAAAAATTACATAATTTAAAACACTTTTTGTCTATTGAATTGGTGGCTTGCTGTTGTTTTTTCTGGTTTTCTATGTACTAATGTCATGTATATTTGCTATAGGCAAGGGTGAGTCCTAGTGTTGTGGTCTATGCTCAACTTTCAAAGCTTGATAGGGTTCTGGGAAGGTTCCATGCCTTACACTGCTTGGAAATGTTTAGGGTGGCAAAATGGTTTTTCCAATGGTATGTATTAATGTGTTTCATGAAATTTCATATTGAATGTTCTGAGCTATGATATTGTTGTAGAAAATGTGTCGGTGGAAGCATATGGAAGGGAGAGAAATTTGAAATTTTTCTGGAGAGTCCATGAAAGGCCAAGGAGGCCAGAGAAATTTTAAATTTCTCTGGAGAGGTAATTTTGTGGGAAGGCCAGTGAAGTCAGAGAAATTTTCAAATTTCTCTGGAGTGTTGAGTCCAGGAGGGCAGAGAAATTTACAGTGGGAGGTTTAGGGAAGGTCAACTGAGGCTTGAAAACGTTTCTGGAAAGTACTTGGCAGACTGCAACGAAGCTTCAACATCCAAATTGGGATCCAACTGTACCGAAGCTGCAAGGTTGTGGTCTATCTTGGAGCTCATGCCCCAAGAATTTCTCAAATTTCTCTGGATTCAACCCAGAGAAATTTGAATTTTCTTTGGATTCAACCCAGAGAAAATTCAAATTTCTCTGGGTTCATTTTCACCGGTTTCTTTCGAGGCGAGCAAGGGGGTCCAACTCTAAATTGCCTCTTGTTGATCCAACTCTACCGAAGCTGCAAGGTTGTTGTCTATTATACATATAAAAATTAGGCTAGAGTGGCAATTTTTCTGATTACTCTCTCTCTCATGCTATTGCTTGGTATATCTAACATGAAATTTTTGGTTTTTCAGGTGATGTTGAAGCTTCTTTGAGTTGGTATCCCAGTGTTTTTTGAATTCATTGATCTTCTTTTCAATTGTTTGGGCTTGATTTTCTTGGCTGGTTTTGTTTTTTAATTTCTTCTTCATTCATCCGTGAATTAATAGTTGTAAATGCTACCGACACCGCCAATCTATAAATATAACTATCCTTTCTTGTTGCAGTACACAAAACATAAAGGTCAGAACGTTGAGTTCACAGGTTTCATTGAGTTTTCACAGGTTTGATCGTGTCTAAGATGAAAATATTGCACTGAAAAGAGGAAGAGAATTTCTCTGGATTGAATTTTCTCTGGTTGAATTTTCTCTGGATTGAATTTTCTCTGGACTGAAATTTCTCTGGATTGATGTTGAAGGACCTTAGACATCATGAAAATAGTTGATGTCCTTTATACTATAAAATCATAATATCAAGGACCTTAAAAAAAAATACCCCAAAAATAAATGGTTCATACAAAACTAATCCGAGCATGCGGTTGCCGTTAACCGATTGACTTGATTTTTTGTATGGATGATATATTTGACGAATTCTAAAATATAAATTATTCGAATTATTGAAACATAACCTAAAAATGAGCCCAATAAACAGAATAACACTTCTCCATCCCGACTAAGGACGGGAGAAAACCCACTCCATTAAATTTATTATTTTTCTCTAATCTTTTAAAATTATATAATATATATTATTAATGGTAAATTTTTATTTGATTTTGTATTGAAAGTAGGTGGATCCCAATTTTAACGATCTTGGGTACAGCTGCTGTCTCACAACATATGATACGTTATTTATCCCTCTGTCTTCGCTTTTCAGTGTTGATTAAAGAAAATGTTTGAGACTCATTTTGGAATGATCTCATATCTCTAAAGTGATTCTGAACTTTTATATATGTGTGAAATTTTTTTATGTATGTGTGAGGTTTACATCATGAATGGTTTAGATTTGTGGAGATCTTATGAGAGTGGGAGTCTCAATCATTGTTCATTGATTAAATCATAGAATGATTGAGGGTTTTTAGAAATGTTTGCCTTCTCTCAAATTAATCATTTCAATTTGAAAGAGTGTTTGGTCTTAGCCCATTTTGGGATCGATTTTAGTAATTTAAACTGTTTACTTTTTAGGATTCGTTGAGTAAAATTTTCATAAAAAAATAAGACAATTAGATATCGATAACTATATGTTTGAATCAAATTTATATTACAAAAAATGGATGGCTATTTTTAAAATTATATTTGTCATCTATTTTTTTTTTTAAAACAAATGATTCAAACATATAGCTACCGATATTCAATCATCTTGATTTTTTACATGTATTCTACACAACGAGTCTTAAAACCTGAACGGTTTGGATTACCAAAACTGGTCTCAGAATAGTTCTACCAAGTCCAAACGCTCTCTTAAGTTGAGATGACAACTTGAAATAGAAGTTTCATTTTTCTCTATGGGAGTGTTTTTGTATGAAAAATTCTTACCTTATTTTCTTAATTTAATACACAAATGAGTGAGTTTCATTGTTTTGTATTTAAAGAAGAGAAAAGGAGATAAAAAGATGTATTATGTATTGCTCTTTTGGTATTGAATAATTTTCCTAAGAGAGTGTGTTATGGTATTTATCAAATAGGCAAATATATTATATATTTTATTTAATTTGGTTAGATAGATAATACAGAAAAATGAAAGAATTTATTTATTTATTTTTAATTTGTTTGTTTGTTTGTTTTTTTTTTTTATTTTTATTTTTATGTATTTGTTTAGACAAAGAGTTTGAAAAAGTAATGGAAACTAAAGTTTATTGTACAACTCAAATTAACTTGTTAGTGAGGCTAACAGTTTCTTGCAAAATATACAAGAAGAATTATTTTTTCCACAAATCTTGACAATGATTGTTTTGTTTTTTTTTTGCCAATGTTTCTCTCCACAACTCACTGTTATGTAGTGATTATATTTTTTTCTTATCATTTTCTTACAAAATTTTTCATCTATTCAAATGTATGCAAGAAAATAAACTTTCCTTTCTTTTTTCTTTCTTTCACTTTACTTTCTATTATTTTTATTTTCTATCATCCGTTTCTTTCTAAACAAACGGAATCTTATGGGTAAATTACAAATATCCTTTGTCAAAATTTATACATTTAACAGAGTTGATTAGAAAAATAAAATTTCTAACTATCCTCCTATATAATAATAAAATTATAAGATCTGTTAATATACTATCCTCTCCAAGTGATCCTAAAAAGGACACTTAGGTGTCAAGGTGCATGAGATTTTAAATTCGAATTTATGAAGAGATGTTAGCCTGTATTTGCTCTCAAATTTACCACTTTGTCAAACGTCTAGTGGAAATTTATGCTTAAAATCACAATTTTTCCATTGAAGCAGTTGTTGGAAAAAAATGGTTTTATATAGGCATATTTTTTAACCCAATTTGGGTGGACCCCAAACGTCTTTTGGGGTGGGTCCGAAGAGGTGAAGTGGTGAAGACGGAACGTCAAAACCATTTATGAGTGAATGGAAAGATGACGTCGTTTTCGGGTTTAACATTAATTTTTTAGATAAAAATTATTTTGAATTTTTTCAATAAAAATTATTGTGGGAATTTAATTTAATTTTAAATTCAAATTTTGAGTTACTAAGTGGTTTCTTAAAAGGGAGATTTTTTTTAAGGTTCCTGATATTAAGAATTTATAGTATAAAGGACACTCAATATTTTCATAATGTCTAAGGTCCTTCAACATCAATCCAGAGAAAATCCGATCCAGAGAAAATTCGGTCCAGAGAATTTCTCTGGACTTTCCAGAGAAATTCTCTCCAGACATCCAGAGAAATTCTCTTTATCCAGAGAAAATTCAGATAGTCCAGAGAAAATTTAGACATCCAGAGAAAATTCAGATAGTTCAGAGAAAATTCACACAATCCAGGAAACTCTGCATCATTGTGCATTTTATATGTTCTCTTACAAATATCTTTTCATGAAGGGTTACTATCAAAATTCTGTTTGCTAATCCTAGTGCTCTTTGTAGATCAAGTTCAACAAGATGAGGTGGTTGACAGTAAGATTTTGCCATACCTTAGCATAGATAAGAAAGAGAAGAAGTCATTCCCTAGACTTCCAGAGAAAATTCAACTTCAAAAAGAAAATTGGTCCAGAGAAATTCTGGGAAGAATTTCTCTGGACTTTCCAATTTCTCTAACATTCCCTAGAATTCCCACTGTAAATTTCTCTGGCCTTCCATTCTCTCCAGAGAAATTTCCATTCTCTCTAGAGAAATTGTAATGTGCTTCATCTTGTTTGAATATGCTATATTGTTGATATTGATTCAGAATTTCTACAATTTGTTTGGGAAATTCCTATCATTTTCTTTGAATGAATTCAATAAATTTTTGTTGTACTTATCTACAAATTTTTCAGGGTATATCTATCCTTACCTAATTCTAATGGAGAGTGGGAAATATACAGAAGGCCAGAGAAAAAAATTTCTCTGGAGAGAAGGGAAGACCAGAGAAATTTGCAATGGAAAGTCTAGGGAAGGTAAGTCCCTGCACCAATTTTCTCTGTGAAGTCGAATTTAGCAAAATCAACAATTATTACCAACTCTACAACCTGAATTCTGTAGAATCAAATATCAAATTTCACAGAGAATTCTCTGTGAACTTCATAGAGAATTCTGGTTCACAGAGAATTTCTCTGGTGACTTCACAGAGAAATTTCCAAATTTCTCTGACTAAATCACATACTCATCTCTGTGATTTTCTCTGGCCATCTAGAGAAAATTTCTCTGGCCTTCCCTTCTCTCCAGAGAAATTTCTCTTCTCCAAACCCAAAGAAATTCACTTAAACCAAATAAATTTCCCAAACCCAGAGAAATTCGCAAAGAGATGGAAAAGTCAGTGTATACGCAAAGTGCTTTCAATTTTCAGAGCTTTCAGGATTTTTAAAGTAAGAACTCCTCAGATTCACACTCTCAATTTGTCCCTTTCTTGTTTATAGGAAATGAGTTTGCTAAAAATGAGGCCAAGGGTCTAAAATTGGCATGGGTTTGTATATAGAGACTCTGTCTTGTTCTCGGTTTGTCTCTAAAATGTTTTTCAATCTCGTTTATAGTGGTGGAGGAGTGAGAGATTCGTAGATTCGAAGAATGAGGTTCGGTGGATGATGGACTTATGGGACGCCATACTGGAGTTGGACAGAGTCGATACATGTGGGGGAGAATATGTCTGATAACAATAGAAGATTTCTTCGATGATCTGATCCGAGAGGCTGCCAAGAAGACAGAAGGCTTCTCAGGTCGAGAGATAGCGAAACTAATGGCCAGTGTTCAAGCAATCGTGTATGGACGCCTGGCAGCGGCAGTAGGTTCATTGATGATACGCATTACATTGAGTCCAGCAATAACACCATCATCCTTTGTTGCCTGACGTTGAGAATCATTGAAGTAAGCAGCCTCCATGTCTGTTCAACAGCTCTGCAATGCAACTATGGCGCTCTCTCTCTCTAGATTCTCTCTCTAAAATGAGGTTCGGTGGATGATGGACTTCTGGGACGCCATACTGGAGTTGGGTAAAGTAAATACATGTGGGGGTGAATATGTCTGATAACAATCGAAGATTTCTTCGATAATCTGATCCGAGAGGCTGCCAAGAAGGAGCGGTAGTGGGTTCATTGATGATACGCATTACATTGAGTCCAGCAATTACACCATCATCGTTTGCTGCCTCACGTTGAGAATCATTGAAGTAGGCAGCCTCCATGTCTGTTCAACAGATCTGCAATGCAACTATGGCGCTCTCTCTCTCTAGATTCTCTCTCTAGAATGGAGAGACAAATCATCGAATTGGTTTATGGAGGTTTGAAGGGTGAGGGATATGAAATTTCTCTGTAGGGACCTTAGACATCATAATATAATTTTGTGGACCTCTTCCATTACGAAAAGTGGGAGAGGGACCCTAGACCGATTTTCCCTTCTTAAAATGTGTAAATTTAGAATTTAATTTAATTCTAAATTTAAATTTTAGGTTCTTTAAATGTTTCCTAAAGTTTATACCTTTTCATTTATTTATTAAATTATTCAAATAGTTTATTATATACATTCAATTAGTTTAATATATATATATATATATATATATTCTAATTGTTTACTATATATTTATTTCAATGGTTTAATTAATATAGTCCCAACCTCAAACAGGTTCTTGTAGGCCTTAACAGATTCGGGTTTTTGGGCTGTTTGAGAACAGGTAATTAACTGCTACGGTTGCCAGCAGTTAATCTGTTCAATAAAACAAAACCTGTTCATTTCCTTTTTGCACCTTTTCGGGTCTTTGTAATTGCCCATAAATACATGGTTTTTCCAACAGTTTTGGGTATGAAAAAAAAAAACCAGTCTTATATTTTGTCTTTTTGCCCAAATTACTTTTAGTGCATTATTCTTCATTTTAGGTTTTAGAATAAATTAAAGAGAGTATAGATCACAGGTTTGGTTCGCCGAACAAATTTATTTGAAGTGCTTCTATAAATTTGTGAAGATCATTGTATCCTGGGAGATAGACGCCACTCAACCGTAAGCATCGTAGCGGGGCGAATCTGTCTTAAGGACAGAGTGTCACACACTCGACTTGGTCTTAATTTTAATTCGATTCAATAAATAAATCTGGTATATTATTTATTTATTTTGTTTGAATTTATTTCTAGTTATTTTATTTTACACAGAAGATTGGTCCAACAATCTTAAGACAGATTCGAATTATTCTGTTTACAGAATTTTTCGTTTGTTTTCCTTTTTCATTCTTCGTAAATAATTTCGAAAGAAAATTATTTTCTGTGGATTTACAAAATAATATTCTGGTTGGAAAAACAAATAGTGATTATATGCTATTTGACAGATAGTAGTAATATACTGTCTCTTTTCTTTGACAACAACTAGTAGTACGATACTGGTGTCATTAACAATTCAGAATATATTTTTGTGAAATTTTTTCAGAAATTAATTTTGGGTTTTAGAAATTATTTTCTGAGTTTTCATTAATTAAAATTCTGTTTCAGTATTTTAATTATTGAAGTGTTACTGAAATTAATTTTCTTATGTGGAATTAATTTGGTTAAATAAAATTTTATTTTATTTCCAAATTAATTGAGAAATAAAAATTATAGTTTTTTATTTCTTTTATTTTACAGAATTTAATTTTCTGTGTGGAATTAATTTGTTTAAATAAAATTTTATTTTATTTTCAAATTAATTGGGAAATAAAAGTTACATTCTTGATTCTTTTATTTTTACAGAATTTAATTCTGTGAATTTGGTTTAATTTTCTGTGTAGTATAAATTCTAATTATAATTTTGTTTTATATATTAGAATTGATGGCTACTGAAACGAATGCCCAAACAAGTACTACTGTGGTGGCTGCAATGACGCCAACCCCCTTTCCTGTTGTAACAGTACCGGTAAATCGCGGTGAAAAGCCAGAGAAGTTCTTAGGAACTGATTTTAAAAGATGGCAACAGAAAATGTTGTTTTATCTTACAACTCTGAACCTGGCTCGTTTTCTCCGTGAAGATGCTCTTATCCTGAAAGAGGATGAAACCGACCGGCAAGTGGTTGCTGCGGTTGATGCTTGGAAACATGCCGATTTCCTTTGCCGGAATTACGTCTTGAACGGACTTGACAATACATTATACAACGTCTACAGTCCAATCAAGACAGCAAATGAACTTTGGGAATCGTTGGAGAAAAAGTACAAAACAGAAGATGCTGGTTCAAAGAAATTTGTGGTTGGCAGATTCTTGGATTTTGTAATGGTTGATTCAAAAACTGTGATCAGCCAAGCTCAAGATTTCCAACTCATTCTGCATGACATTCACGCAGAAGGTATGTCTCTCAGTGAATCCTTTCAAGTTGCAGCCTTAATTGAAAAATTACCCAAAGGCTGGAAGGAATCAAGAACTACCTTAAACACAAGCGCAAAGAAATTTCTATGGATGAGTTAATTGTGCGTTTAAGGATTGAGGAGGACAACCGCAATTCTGAAAAGCGGGCTGGTAAGCTTCCTTTGGAGTCTAAGGCAAATGTGGTGGAACATGCTTCAAAAACCAAGAAACGAAAGTCTTCTGGAGAAAGTTCATCACAAGGGGGGGGGGAAATAAAAAGTACAAGTTTAATGGCAAATGTTACATCTGTGATAAAGAGGGACATCGGGCCAAAGATTGCCGTAGCAAAGGCAAAAACAAAAGAAGAACAAGCAAGAAGCCTGCTCAAGCCCACATGACCGAAGTGGATAATATTTCCAATGGTGCGATGACATCAATCTTTTTGCAGTTGTTTCCGAGGCAAATCTTGTCGGAAATCCTAAAGAATGGTGGGTGGACACTGGTGCTACTCGCCATATCTGTGCCGACAAAAAGATGTTCACATCTTATTCTACAGTGGATAATAATGAACAACTCTTTATGGGCAACTCCTCAACTTCCAAAGTTGAAGGACAAGGAAAGATTGTACTCAAGATGACATCTAGAAAGGAACTCACTCTCAACAATGTGCTGCATGTACCGGACATTCGCAAGAATCTTGTTTCCGGATCTTTGTTGAGTAAGAATGGGTTTAGGCTAGTATTTGAGAGTGATAAATTTGTACTTACTAAGAATGGGATGTATGTAGGAAAATGTTACATGTCTGATGGCCTTTTCAAGTTAAATGTAATGACCGTTGTACCCTCAGTTATTAATAATACTACATCTTCTTCTTACTTGCTTGAGTCTTCAAATTTATGGCATGGTAGACTAGGACATGTTAATTATGGATCTTTGCGTAGATTAATTAATATGGAATGTTTACCTAAATTTAACATTGATTTAAATCATAAATGTGAAATTTGCGTTGAGGCAAAATTATCTAAAACTCCTTTTCATTCAATTGAAAGAAGTACGGAACCACTTGAATTAATTCATAGTGACATTTATAATTTTAAATCAATTCAAACCAGAGGTGGGAAAAAGTATGTAATCACTTTTATAGATGACTACACTAGATATAGTTATATTTATTTAATTCGAACCAAGGATGAAGCTTTGGAAACTTTCATTCAATATAAGAATGAAGTTGAAAATCAACTTGGTAAGAAAATCAAGAAACTTAGAAGTGATAGAGGTGATGAATATGAATCACCTTTTGGTGAGTTTTGTAAAGAACATGGAATAATTCATCAAACCACCGCTCCTTACTCACATCAGCAAAATGGAATTGCTGAAAGGAAAAATAGGATTTTAAAAGAAATGATGAATGCCATGTTAATTAGTTCTGGATTACCTCAGAACTTGTGGGGAGAAGCAATACTTTCTGCTAATTATATTTTAAATAAAGTACCCCGAAAGAAAATAAATCAAACACCTTATGAATTGTGACATGGAAGAGTACCATCCTGCAAATACTTAAAAATGTAGGGTTGTTTGGCTAAAGTGGCTATTCCTAGTCCTAAAAAGACTAAGATATGTCCTAAGACCATTGGTTGCATTTTCATTGGTTATGCCAAGAATAGTAGTGCATATCGGTTTTTGATTCATAAATCAAAACATTCCGAAATGCATGTAAATACTGTTATTGAATCTCGGAATGCATCTTTCTTTGAACATGTATTTCCAAAGAAGACTGGACAAGAGACTAGTACTCATAAAAAATCTTTTGATGCTATTACTAGTCAGGATCAAGAACATGATCAAGAACAAGAGTTAGATCAAAATGAGGAAGAGGAATTTAGGCGTAGTAAACGTGCTAGAACCTCAAAATCTTTTGGTCCAGATTTTCTAACATATTTGTTAGAAAATGAGCCTTTAACTTTTAAAGAGGCTATGTCCAGTCCTGAAGCTCCTTTATGGAAAGAAGCTGTCAACAGTGAAGTTGAATCCATCTTGCAAAATCACACTTGGGAATTAGTGGACTTGCCACCAGGTTGTAAACCTCTTGGGTACAAGTGGATTTTCAAAAAAAAATTGAAAGCGGATGGATCAATAGACAAATACAAGGCAAGACTTGTAGTCAAAGGTTTTAGACAGAAAGAAGGTCTTGATTACTTTGACACATACTCATCGGTTACTAGAATAACATCCATTAGAATGCTAGTTGCCATTGCATCTCTATACAATATAGAAATTCATCAAATGGATGTTAAAACCGCTTTTTTAAATGGTGAGTTAAATGAAGAAATTTACATGGAACAACCAGAAGGGTTTTCTGTTCCAGGGAAAGAAAAGAAAGTGTGTAAATTGGTTAAATCATTATATGGTTTAAAACAAGCGCCAAAGCAATGGCATGAGAAATTTGACAAGGCAATGATGTCAAATGGATTTAAAATTAATGAGTGTGACAAATGTGTTTATATTAAAAACACAGATAAAGGTTATGTCATTGTATGTCTTTATGTAGATGATATGCTCATCATTGGTAGTAATAATGACATGATTAAAACTACAAAGAAAATGTTGAATAAACATTTTGACATGAAGGACATGGGCATTGCTGATGTAATACTTGGTATGAAAATTACCAAAACATCAGAAGGATATGCTTTGTTACAATCTCATTACATTGAGAAAATACTTGACAAATTCAGCAAAGATGATGATCATCTTGCTAGAACTCCTGTAGATGTTAATTTGTATCTTTCTAAGAATATACAGGAAAGTATTTCTCAATTAGAGTATGCCCAAATTATTGGAAGCTTAATGTACTTGATGAACTGCACTCGCCCAGACATAGCTTATGCAGTAAGTAAATTAAGTAGATATACGAGTAACCCGGGAGTAGAACACTGGAAAGCAATTATAAGGGTTCTAAGATATCTCCGATTTACTCGTAACATTGGGCTTAACTATACTCGATATCCAGCAGTACTTGAAGGATACTGTGATGCAAATTGGATATCGGATACAAGAGACTCGAAATCCACCAGTGGGTATGTCTTTACTCTTGGTGGGGCGGCTGTATCTTGGAAATCTTCCAAACAGACTTGTATTGTTAGGTCTACTATGGAATCTGAATTCATAGCTTTAGACAAAGCAGGAGAAGAGGCAGGATGGCTTCGCCACTTCCTTGAAGATATTCCAATATGGCCAAAACCGGTGCCTGCTATATACATACATTGTGATAGTCAATCAGCAATTGGTAGAGCATAGAGTCATATGTATAACGGTAAGTCACGACACATTCGTCGTCGACATAACACCGTACGACAACTACTCTCTAATGGAATTATTTCCATAAAATATGTTAAGTCTAAAGACAACATAGCGGATCCACTAACCAAAGGGTTAGCAAGAGAGTTAGTTGAGAATTCATCGAGGGGAATGGGACTAAAGCCTATTAAATAAGAGTTACCACAATGGTAACCCAACCTAGTTGACTGGAGATCCCAAGATCTAGGTTCAAAGGGACAACCGAGTTGTGATTGACTCAGAAGGATCACTGTGGAGTCCAACTCCTACCCATTTCTATGATAAAATAATTGATGTCTGCAGCGATTTAGGTTAAGTAATACTTTTAATGATTCTTATATCTAGGTAAACCTAGTAGAGTATGGCAGAATACTTTTCATAAGAATCACCTATATGAGTTTGAACTGGGCCGGTTCTATGAGATTTGTGAAGGGCTACAATTCTCTAAAGCACTCATGAAGACCAGGTTGTTCAGGGCCAAAATGAACACAATAGTGAGAACTAAACTGTGTCTGGAGATATACTGTGTGAGTTCTATTGTCTTGGTTTACACAAACGGCTGAACAGTTCAAGACATCATGTTCACTGGTTAGCTAGTAAATCCGATAGTGTCTCACAAGGGAAGGTTCAAAGCCAAAAGCTACCTATCCTTTGCAGAATATTTTCAATTTCTGTACTCTCTGATTAGATCATGTTGTTGCATTTTCTCTCCGTCAACTTCCATTCATGTGGGGAATTGTTGGAAAAAAATGGTTTTATATAGGCATATTTTTTAACCCAATTTGGGTGGACCCCAAACGTCTTTTGAGGTGGGTCCGGAGAGGTGAAGTGGTGAAGACGGAACGTCAAAACCATTTATGAGTGAATGGAAAGATGACGTCGTTTTCGGGTTTAACATTAATTTTTTAGATAAAAATTCTTTTGAATTTTTTCAATAAAAATTATTGTGGGAATTTAATTTAATTTTAAATTCAAATTTTGAGTTACTAAGTGGTTTCTTAAAATGTGTAAATTTAGAATTTAATTTAATTCTAACTTTAAATTTTAGGTTCCTTAAATGTTTCGTAAAGTTTGTACCTTTTCATTTATTTATTAAATTATTCAAATAGTGTATTATATACATTCAATTAGTTTAATATATATATATATATATATATATTCTAATTGTTTACTATATATTTATTTCAATGGTTTAATTAATATAGTCCCAACCTCAAACAGGTTCTTGTAGGCCTTAACAGATTCGGGTTTTTGGGCTGTTTGAGAACAGGTAATTAACTGCTACGGTTGCCAGCAGTTAATCTGTTCAATAAAACAAAACCTGTTCATTTCCTTTTTGCACCTTTTCGGGTCTTTGTAATTGCCTATAAATACATGGTTTTTCCAACAGTTTTGGGTATGAAAAAAAAAAACCAGTCTTATATTTTGTCTTTTTGCCCAAATTACTTTTAGTGCATTATTCTTCATTTTAGATTTTAGAATAAATTAAAGAGAGTATAGATCACAGGTTTGGTTCGCCGAACAAATTTATTTGAAGTGCTTCTATAAATTTGTGAAGATCATTATATCCTGGGAGATAGACGCCACTCAACCGTAAGCACCGTAGCGGGGCGAATCTGTCTTAAGGACAGAGTGTCACACACTCGACTTGGTCTTAATTTTAATTCGGTTCAATAAATAAATCTGGTATGTTATTTATTTATTTTGTTTGAATTTATTTCTAATTATTTTATTTTACGCAGAAGATTGGTCCAACAGCAGTTGATATCAAATAAAAGTTTTATGTTTCAAAGGTTTTTAGTTTCATATATATATATATATACTAGCGGTCGGGCACACGCGATGCGTGTGCAACTCATTTAAAGTTATAATATGAGATTCAAATTTTTTTTTAATAATACACATATAAATCATATGTATAACTATGTGCAACATAACATTTAATATTAATTTATTTGATAAATAAAATATATGTAGATTAAAATCTGTACAAATCTATAAAAAAAAAATACAATATTTACTAATTTTAACTAAAAAATTGTACAATAGAAAATTCATATAAAACCTCAATTTGGCAACATGAGATCTGCAAATCTTGCATAAAATCTATAAAATACATATAAAAATTAGTTTGCTAACAATGTACATTGATTAAATTAAAATTTTAAGTTGTTATAATACATATTATTTTAAGTATTAATCTCATTTTGTGGAGAATTAAATAAAATTGTAAGTGAAAGAGATTACCTAGTAATGATGAGCCAAAGCATGTGCAAGTGAGATAAAATTTAAAATCAAACTAAATATAAAATTTTCAAACATTTAATTAAATATAAAAAAATAATAACTAAAAATACTTACAGTCAAAAGAGAAGCAGAAAATAAGGACTAATTTTAAAAACAATCAAACTAAATTTTTAAAAACTAAATTTATACACAAAAGTTTTAAAAAGTTTAACCGGGAAAAATCCTAAACTTTTTAAGTCTAAGTCTAAGTCTAAATCTAAAAAAATTGTACACATTTTCTGTTTCGCAATTCAAAAAAAATAAAAATAAATTGAATAAAAAAATACATAAGCACACAAAATTTTTAAAAAATACAAATCTAAAACACATAAAACATTAAATTTGAAACATACAAACTGAAGTAAACAAACAAACCAATTTTTTTTTTCAAAAACAAACAAAAGTTTTAAAAAGTAAAATAGGAAAAATCCCAATCTATTTAAGTCAAGTCTAAGTATAAACAATTGCACACATTTTATGCTTCACAATTTTTTTTTTTTAAAAAAACATTGAATATATAAAAATATAGAAACACACAAAATAGAAAAGTATAAATCCGTGATACTTTGCACACTCATAGTCAAAGAGATTTTATTGAAAACATACCAAAAAAAAAAAATAAAAAAAAAATTAAACATACCCATACAAAATTAATCAACCAAACAAACCAATTAAGAACACTACACACACAAAATTAAACAAACAAACAAACCAACTTTTTAAAAATTGAAGTCTACAAAATTGCAAACAGTTGTGATAGTGCGAAACTGTTCAAAGAAGTCTGCACAAATACGAAAGTAAAACAATTTTGTTTCAAAATTTAAAAAAGAAAAAAGAAAAAAAAAATCGAGAACATGAAATTAAACAAACAAACAAACCAATTTTATTGAAAACATAATTATTATTTTTTTTTAACACACACAATATTAATCAGCCAAACCAACCATTTTTTTTGAAAACATAAATTATAAACACATAAACATAAAAATAAGAACATTGTTTTTTTTTTTAAAACACACACACACACACACACACAAATTAAGTAAACAAACCAACCAAATTTTTAAAAACTGAATTTGTACACAAAAACAAACAAAAGCTGAAAAAAGTTAAACAGGGAAAAATCCAAACTTTTTAAGTCTAAGTCCAAGTCTAAGTCTAAAAAGTTGCACACATTTTTTGTTTTGCAATTTTTTTTTTAAACAAATCGAATATAAAAATACAGAAGCACACAAAATTTTAAAAAAAATACAAATCCAAAACACATAAAACATTGAATTTGAAACACACACACTGAAGTAAACAAACAAACCAAAATTTTTTCAAAAACAAACAAAAGCTTAAAAAGGTGAAATAGAAAAAATCTCAATCTATTTAAGTCAAGTCTAATAATTGCACACATTTTCTGCTTCACAATTTTAAAAAAAAAAAATTGTAAAAATATAAAAACACACAAAATAGAAAAGTATAAACCCATGACACTTTGCACACTCATAGTCAAAGAGATTTTATTGAAAACATTCCAAAAAAATAAATAAATTAAACACACCCATACAAAATTAATCAACCAAACAAATCAATTATGAACACTGATATTTTTTTTATTTTAAAAAAATACACACACAAAATTAAACAAACAAACAAACCAACTTTGAAAAAAAATTGAATTCATACACAAAAACAAAGAAAAGTTTAATGAAGAGAATAAAAATTATAATGAACCGTATAAAACAAAACACTTAGAGATAAAGATATTTGATATACACTTATAGTTAAAAAAAAAAAATTAAGACAACAAACAAATAAATCAAAACAAATTTTACGAATACTAATTACTTTTTATAGTGTGTTTTTTTTCCCCCAAAAAAATTGATTACATAATTGAACTTTGTAATAAAGAAAATAAAAATTTAAATTAACAATATTATACTTACAATGTAAGATGAGCAATGCATGTACTTTGGATAATCACTCTACCAACTTGCAATAGAATCGTATGATCACAATGTACTTGATTAGTGTTTCTCCTCCAAATGAAAAAAGAAAAAGGTTCTTTGAATAAGTTCCAAATGAAACTAATAAAAGTTTGAAACAGAAAACGGAAAAACTCTTGGCAAAAACTAAAACCACCAAGTTATAAATGTTTGTGAAAGGTGGGAAGTTATTCAACGTGGGAAGTTATTCAACATGGGAAGTTATGCAATTGTTATATTTTGTGAGTTAGTAATTTATGATTTTACCCTTAATTATAAATTGTTATAATTTTAAAAATAGTATAATTATTGAAGAAGTTAAGGTTATTTTAGAAAAATTAGTAAAAAAGTTATGAGAGCATAGCTTCAAGACACCAAAGTTGCTGTTGGCTTTTAATAATAGTATAGATATATATATATATATAAAGTTTTGGCTACTGTGATTTTGTGCACATAAATTGAACGTGGTGTTCTATTATGATGGCAACCCAGCTTTTTGTTGAAACATTTTTGTTGAAACATTTTCTTAATATATTTATATATATCTAAATGAATTATTAAAGAGATGTAATTTTTGAATTTAAATTAAAGGGTGTGATCATTGGATTTAAACAAAAGGGTGTCATTTTTTAATCTTAGGGATACAACTATTGATTCAAAGGACATGAACCCATGCCTTGGTATTTGGATATACAATTTTTATGGAATTTCTCTGAATGATTCATATTATTATTTTCTTCTTTACTTGATAGATTAGAAAATTTTAAAGGTATTTAGGATCTGATTTTGTTTGTGCATAATACAGTCAGATATCAATTTTTAAGCTGTGTTTCATTGTATCTTGGAGGCGAATCTGTGAGTAACTTGGTGTAAACCATATTCAACAAAATTAGTAGGGGCTAACATCGTCTTAAGAAAAGCAACATTGTAATTCCTTGAAGCAATCCTAATTATTTTTGTTTTATGTCTTTCCATCACATTTACCAAATTTGCACCAACAACTCTCTTGTGGTAAAGGGATATCTAATGGTTTCCAAGCCAATTTTCGTAAACAGAGTGGATAAATTAGGTCCAGTAGCCTGGCAGATTTTCATTGTGGAAGATGATGTAGTTGCACTAATTTAGGCAGCATCATGATTGGAATTGGAATGTAACTTCCATTAGCTGGAAGCATTTATTTTTATGTGGTAAAATAGATGTGACTCTGAAGATTAAGCTACCTTTGTCCTTAACTGAATGCAAGTTCTACTTGATGTGGCATGATCTATTTGGTCAATTGACCAATTACATTTGGTCTTTCACATATTTTGGGTCTTTTGCAAGTGTTATATGCTTTAATGTGAACTTGGTGTATATACCATAAGATGGCTTAACAAATTATTTGTTCATCAAATTTGTTATTGTTTATATATATATATATATATATATATGTATTGTGTGTGTCAATTTTCGACCACACTGCCAACTTAGTACTCAACTGGAGAACACCGATAGAATAGGTTAAGCCCAAACAACCTGCAACAGAAAGAAGAGATTCCGGCGGTGGCTCGTCCACCTGGGGACACTCCAACGATCAAGTCAGTAAAATATCTCTCAAAGATAACCAATAGTGCTTAACTCACTAGACAGAGCATAAAAGACATACCTTAGACCTATGAGGGTGCCTCTCTTTTATAGCCTACACAAATTTAATCCCAATAGAAGCCTAACTTCAATGGATTTAGGATTACTGCTAATCTTGGACTCCCAGTAGGATTGGGATAAACTCTCTAAGAGTCTTATCTTTAACCAAACTGAAGTCCTCTCTCATTCTAGGACTCTTTTCCCTTATCCTCTTATCTCGGATTTTGGTTTCTTCGTAGATAACCTCGGCCTATCTGAGATCATCTCGGTGTCATGACCAAGACACGTGACACCTCGGCTGACACTTCGGTGTCACCTCAGCTACGTGTTGTCATTCAAAAATTATGTCTCCACAACTGCCCCCTAGGTTCTATTTCCTCGGCATCCTGAGGTGGTGGAACCTATATCATTCATTCCTTTAATCATGACCCCGATTTAACTTCAGCTTGTAAATTTTTCTTAAAATTTCAATAAGTGTTAAACATGATCTCAGTTTAACTTCAACTTGAAAATTTTTCTTAAAATTTCAACAAGTATTAAACATGACCTCGGTTTAACTTCAACTTGTAAATTTTTAAAATTTTAACAAGTGTTAAACATGACCTCGGTTTAACTTCAACTTGTAATTTTTTCTTAAAATTTCAACAAGTGTTAAACATGTCCTCGGTTTAACTTCTACTTGTAAATTTTTAAAATTTCAACAAATGTTAAACATGACCTTGGTTTAACTTCAACTTGTAAATTTTTCTTAAAATTTCAACAAGTGTTAAACATGTCCTCTATTTAACTTCAACTTGTAAATTTTTCTTAAAATTTCAACAAGTGTTAAACATGTCCTCTGTTTAATTTCAACTCGTAAATTTTCCTTAAAATTTCAACAATTGTTAAACCAACCTTAGCTTGTAAATTCCAACTCCCAAACATCATTCTCCAGTCCTCTTTGATTCTCCATGTCCGACCTCCCGTGAAGGCCAATGAGAATGCCCCTTTGCCCTGTCGTGTTGAGGGACTGCAGGAACTGTGTTCTGCCCCTCTTTCTGGGCACCTTTCTTGGCCGCTGGAATCGGCATATCTTGTAACGGGGGAACGGTGGCTGCATGAAGTTGTTCTGCATCATGAAATTGACAACCATTTGCAGGTCCGCCAATTTGTTTACTATTTTCTTCATCTCGTCGTCCCATCGCAGGCATCTATCGTTCCATACCTGGAGGTCGTCTTCGTTATAATACCCGCCTCGGTCCGATTTCTTTGGCACGTCGCCCTCCTGGCCGATGTCTTTTTCTCCGTGACTCTTATCACGAGTCTTTTCGTTGCAGTTGTCTTCTTCGACGTCAAGGTCTATATGTTTCCTACTTCTAGTAGGGATGTCGTTCCTAACCTTCTCTTTCTGTCCGTTGCTGACTATCTATTCTCCTTTCTTTCTCACAGACGGCGCCAAATTGTGTGTCAATTTTCGACCACACTGTCAACTTAGTACTCAACTAGAGAACACCGGCAGAATAGGTTAAGCCCGAACAACCTGCAACTAGGGGCGAGCAGCGGATATATCGATTTGTCAAAACAGACCGAACCAAACCGATCTGTCGCATTTTAGACGGATGTGTGTGCCGAGTGGATGGTTGCGGATTGATTTTCTCCAATCCGCCAATTTGGCGGACGGATGGCGGATTTGAGATTCCTTTGGCGGCAACCGAACCGCCAAACCGCGAGCACCCCTAATAATTTATAAGACTTTGTGTTTTCAGTTTGTTTAAATATTCTGTTTGTGTTTTCAATTAAAAAATAGTTTAAATATTCTGTTGAAAAAAAGTTTTCAATTTAAATATCTTTTTTGAATTGAAAAAAATAAACGTATTATTTATCAATATTTTTTGGTTTTTAAATCTATCTCTAAAAATAATAAATAAAAAATATGATATACACTGATTGGTATTTGTTTTCAAAAACAGATATAGATGTAACAATACAGAGACATATAATCTCTATTACTGCTCTGTTCATGGTTTTGATGGTTTGAATTGTTTTTATATTTTAAGAACTACAGATTGTAATACTTTATGTGAATGAGACATGCTGTGATTGTAGTACGTGGATGAGGCATGCAGTGATTGTAATATTCTAAAGTTTCAAACTTTCTTGCTTTGGATGAGGCATGCAGTGATTGTAATATTTTTTTTAAGTCATTGATTGTAATACTTTTTTCTTTTTTTAAGGAAGTGCACAAGTTGAATTATGTTGAAAATTTTTTAAATTTTAAACTGCCAAATCGATTCGCATCCATCCACCAAACCGCCAATCCGCTCAATCCCCATCCGCCGGATTGGCGGACGGATGCGGATTGATTTTCTCCAATCTGCCAATCTGGCGGACAGATGGCGGATTGAAGGTTCTGTGGCCGCAACCAACCTGCGCCCACCCCTACTTGCAATAGAAAGAAGAGATTCCAGCGATGGCTCGTCCACCCGGGGGAACTCCGACGATCAAGTCAGTAAAATATCTCTCAAAGATAATCAATAGTGCTCAACTCACTAGACAGAGCATAAAAGACATACCTTAGACCCATGAGGGTGCCTCTTTTTTATAGCCAACACAAATGTAATCCCAATAGAAGCCTAGCTTCAATGGATTTAGGATTATTGCTAATCTTGGACTCCTAGTAGGATTGGGATAAACTCTCTAAGAGTTTTATCTTTACCCAAACTGAAGTCTTCTCTCATTCTAGGACTCTTGTCCCTTATCCGCTTATCTCGGATTTTGGTTTCTTCGCAGATAACCTCGGCCTATCCGAGATCATCTCGGTGTCATGACCAAGACACGTGACACCTCGGCTGACACTTCGGTGTCACCTTGGCCACGTGTTGTCATTCAAAAATTATGTCTCCACATATATATTTATATTTAACAAAATCATATATGTTTTAGGATGCTGATGATTGAACTTGTGCTATGGCCTTTTGTGATTTCAATTTAACTATTAGTCATTCAAAGTGTGTAAAATCCATTGTAGTACAATTTTTTTTTCTTTTTTCATCTCACTTCGATTTGGTTTTTCTCTTTCTCATTGGATATCGGTTTAGTGTTAAACTATTTTTTTCTTCTTCTGCAGATCAAAGTGATACTTTAATTGGTTCTAGTAAAGGGGAACCCATTTTGCTGTTTATATACTTGGGATTGCAATTCTCGGCTGTTTCTTTATTCACCATGTAGAAAACATTGAATTTACAGGATGTAGATTGGAGCGAAAGTGGGCTCTGCAACATGTTAAATCTCTGTTCTTAAAGAGGCAAGTTAGGTTTGATGATGTAGTTAGAGGTTTATCTTGTTATTGTGCTCCAAATTTCTCAGTTTTGTGGTGGTAATTATCCACATTACAGCCAAGACAAATGATTTGGGACCTCTGATTCTCCATTTTTTGAGAAAAAACAATGTGTCTGCTTCTTGGAAAGTTGTTGGGCTAGAAATTTCGATTGAGAATAATGCTGCTCCTTTTGGATGGGGTGATTTGGTGAGAAATGATGAGCAAAAGAAATTTTTTTTTCTCATGTTTGGCTTATAAGTTGAGAGAGAAAAAGTGAGAAAGGATAAGAAATTGTAAGAAAGAAGACTATTACTAAGCCTAATTCATTTTTCACTAAAAGTAGGGAGATTTGTTGAGAAACAAGTTGATTGGTTGTAAAATATTTATAATGCCAAGTGTGGGTGTTGATTTCCGACCACACAATCAAACGGGAAACTCAGCTAGAGAGCACCGGCAGAATAGATTAAGCTCGAACACCTGCTAACAAGAATATGAGAATATCGCGGTGGTTTGTCCAGCCGGGAGTACTCTGACGATCAAGTCAGTAATCTTATTTTTCTCAGATATCAATACAAGTACTTAAACTTCAACAACGAAAGCATAAAAGCATCTCAAATAAAGCATACTTTTGACCTACGATGGTGCCTTACTTTTTTGATGATCAGTGTCCAACTTCTCTTAGAAGTCTTACTTCATGGGACTTTATCTTTTACAAGGATAACATTTATCACAATTCACACTATTCAAATTAAGATGAACTCCCTCAAGAGTCACATCTTTATCCAAATAGGTAGCTTGATGTCATCTAGAATTCTAGTCCTCCATCCAAATATTTCGAATTCCGGTATTATCGCACCATATTTCGGCACCATGATCCGTCCACGTGGCACCTCGGCTAACAATCTCGGCCACGTAAACTACCTAAAAATATGTCCGCAAACCAAGATTGCCCCTTCAAATACAAAGAAAGAAACAAAAATCTCACTCATATCGCTTTCTCACGTACTTTGCTTTGTGGTTTTCATTTTATTTTGACTAATACTGTGTTTGGTTAAGGGATTTAAGGAGGGATTTAAGGAGGGATTTGGAAAAGAAAAAGGAAAAGTTAGGTAAAATGTAAATAAAATATACTTATATTTCACCTAATTTCACACACCTTTTCTCTTTCCATTTTCAAATTTCTCTCCAAATCTCCCAACTAAACACAACATAAGAAAATCAAATTTATGGGCCAAGTGCTCTCAAAAGCTAGAGAGCAACTGTATGATTAAAAACTGGTCACGGGAAATCTAAGAGAAATGCTTCAATCAGCAGATGAGAAAGTTGGAGCTTGAAAAAGCAGAGCACATTCCTGAGCCGCGGCCAAGACTATTCCTAATGGAATACACTGCTTATCCATGCGCACCAGAGAAAAGAAAGTTCCATAGAATAAGTGGGAATTTGGAAAATTCAGCTGTGTTTGGAACGCTTTTCAAACTATAATGCTACCCCTTTCCTGTGACAGTGTTTTGGCTGCATCAGGTGTCATCAACTCTACCATCATTAATGCTAAGGTAGTAGACTCTGTACCACATTGGTTTTCAGTGCTTGATTATAAATAGCAGCAGTGACATCTTTTGAAAGAAGGGCAATGTTAGAGACCTCTAATTTAGAGGCTCTAAACACACCTCTAATGAGGTGGAAAAGGCAAAAAAAAAAAAAAAAAAAAAACCAAGACACAGCACTGATGTGGCAGTGAGTGGGACCCACTGCCACATCACTAGTGGTACCTCTACTTAGAGATCCCAAGCATTTTTCTTTGAAAGAATAGTTTACATGTTAAATTATTTTGTACGAAGGAATTTGCCCTTTGAGCAGCATTGCCTGTTAAATTATTTTATATAGAACTCTTTTTGATAATTTGGTCTTGCACAAAAATGAATGGTTGGTTGAATAGAGTTATCAAAAAAATGCAAATACCCTAGTGATTTAAGGTTTTGGAGCATACATTTTGAATTATGGTATACTAGCATATTACTCGTGCTATGCACAAGTATAAATAAATAATTAAAAATTAGTTTTTAAATTAAAATAATAATATAAAATTTATTTGAAATATGTTGTAAAAGTGATTTATAATCAATTAAATTTTACTAATTTTTATTAGAGTTACACTAAGAGAAGATTTTTATTCTAATGTCATTAATTGTATTTCCTAAGTTCTTAGTAAAAATCTGCATGTCATAATTTAATTGGAAAAATTTAAATTATAAATTACAAAAAATTTATTTACAATAAAATATAAATATATTTCATTCTATAAGTTTTGTAATTTTAATTTTAGGAATAAATTATATTTTTTAATATACTATTTTTTTTTTATTTTGTAAAACCTGAAAATTTGTTTACTTAAAATTGTTGTTGTAACTCTTATGTGAAAATAGATTACAATTGATTTGTGGTGTTGGACTAAATATTAGAAGTGACCTGAAAGCTAGTTGACCGAATATTTATACCAATGTGACATTCACCTAGTCATTAAAAATTGTCTTGATTGTTTAAAATAATCTTTATTGGTTTGTAACTGAGATAAGTTAGTTTAAGGGTTCCAATATTAGATTAAATATTAAAAATGAGTCTAGAAAATTTAGTTTGAGTCAATTTTTTTTCCCAACAATTCTTGGTTTAAGCATATAATACATCTTATTTTAATAACTCAATATAATAAAATAAAATAAAAACAATAATCTTAATGTTTATAGTGCTTTCTGTCAATCAATTAAAAATATTTATAAATATTAAGAGAATTACATTTGAACAAATTCTAACATAAATTTTTTACTTCAAAACTCTAAGACCTACACATTTTGTTTGATTCTATCTACATCACTAATCTTTGGAGGTTTAATGATTTTTTTTTTTTTTTTAATGGAATGTCAGTTTGCTATAATGTAGATATATAGATTGGAATATCAATGCATATAAAATTATTAAACATTAAGAAAAAAAATCTATGAAAGATGTAGATTAATTCCTATATTTTAGTAGTATTAAAATTAAAATTAAAATTAAAATTTATGTTTTAGTTAACTTTCCTTCTCGATTTCTAAATTTAAATTTTTAAATAAATTAATTAACTTTCTTTTTGAAATGTGTAAATCAAGACATAAAAGTTATTTAAAATTTTAAATAGATTAACTAACTTTCTTTTTAAATTTAAATTTGTAAATAAATTAATTAACTTTCCTTTTAAAATGTGTAAATCAAGGCATAGAAGCTATTTAAATTTTGAAATAGATTGATTAACTTTTCTTTCAAATTTAAATTTTTAAATGAATTAATTAACTTTCCTTTTGAAATATGTAAATCAAGGCATAAAGCTATTTAAATATTTAAATAGATTAATTAACTTTCCTTTTAAATGGATTAATTACTATTTTTTTAGATTTTTTATATAAAGAATTTAATAATTCCATCAGTAACCTTATTGTTTGGGAGAAGTTAAAAAGGGTGTTACAGTAACTATGAGAGAAGTCAAAAAGGGTTATGGATTGAGAGAAGTCAATAAATGGTGATTTTTTTTTAAATAAAAAAATTAAAATTAGAATATTAGAACTCCCACAAAATTTGTGAGTTAAAAACTCCATTTTCTTTATATAATATATAGATTTTCATTCCAAGACTCCACTCTTCTCAGATTTTTAGTGATCTTGGTGTTTTGGGAAGTTGGTAAAAAGCTGGCTTTTGATTTTTTATTAAATTTTTTAGCTTTTTTGAAAAGTGATTTGAGAAGTTGGTAAAAAGCTGACTTTTGACTTTTTGATTTAATATTTGTTTATAGCGTCAAATCAAATTAAAATGACCAAAATACCCTTACCCAAGATAAGAAATTTATTTTTTACTTTTTTGTCATAGGCCCCAATTTATAATTTTAACACTTGCATTTTTCTCACTCCCCAAATGAATTTTTGTTGCGTTTTTGGCTACCAATTGTTTTTCCCTTAGATAAAAAACGTGACTTTTTACAAAAACTTCTCAAAACGGCAGAGTTCCCAAAACTCCAATCCAAAAGTTTTCTTGGAGGAATAAAAAATTATTTATAATGAATTAAAATTTAGGAAAAGTGAAGTTTTGGTAGGACAACATTTATAAGAACGCACCACAACGCTCTTGGAGATGTGTTTTTACATGATTAATTTGATTATTATATTTTATTAAGGGTAATGTCAGGGACACTAAATTTTTTACTAAACAAATGACCAAATGTCTCACATGGGTGTGGGGTCCGCAATTTTGTGAGCCCCACACCCATGTGAAGTGCCTTCTTTTAATGTTGTCCAGCTCCATCCATCCATATTTATATATGTTACTATGTTACTTATTTTATTTGGTAGTTATGATATGATTTTTTTACTAATTTAATTCTCATTCAAAACTTATAAGGCTAGCCAGCCAACCTGTCCAACTTGCTAGTTCAAAACCGCTATAAAGTTCATTCAATTCGCTAGTTTTAATGATAGGTGGGTGAAAAAAAGATATCTACCTATCAAGGATGATTTAGTTTGAAAAAATTTCCTAACCTGACCCAACCCGACCGTGCACCCCTCTAATTTGGATACCATGAGCAACATTCTATGAAACAAACCTCCAATGCTATGCTTGGTTAATTTGAATGAAAGTGGAACGAAATGTTAATTTTTTTTACCCTCTCTATGAATTGATTATTCATTTACAGTAATGATTTTTTTTTCTTCTTCTTTTGGGTCGATAAACCAAATGTGAGAATCAACATTCTAATAACATGATTATTTAATTTAATTTTCATTTCAATGAATCAAACACTATTATCTTCTGATGGTATATAGTCTCAGTCAGTGTAAGCTTGTTGCGACTAATCTTATTCTTCGTTGTTAATCGGTAAGAGGAAAATATAAGAGGAAAATATAAAAGGAAAATTGCGCACCACAATAATAAAATTTGAACTTAGCCTAGTAAAGAAACATCTCGTCAACTAGACTATTACTTGATTTGTCTGTCCTATTATTTTTCAAATCATACAAAATGAAAAGAAAGAGAAATTAAAGAGAGATGAAACAACAAAATCAACTGGTAATCCTCTCACATGTCCACTATTATATTTTCGTTTATGTATTCCTAGATTTCTGAACTGAAAATACTGTGTGTTTGGGGAGCTGGAAAATATGGATATGGGCCAAACCAATTACCTAAGCGGTCAAATCAAAAACCATTGTCCACTATTGGGCAATCCTATGACTAGGTGAAGCCCAGCCATACATTGACAAATTTAGAGGCCTTCAAGGCCTGTAAATGAGAATCCACATGGGTGGCCCAATGATTAAAGGATTTCCACATCAAAATTTTATTATGAAATAATTTTGGGAAAATTATAAAAATAAAAATAAAAATAAAAATAACCAGAGTTCGAGTCTTATAATAAAATAAATATTAAATTTTTTATTTTTTCAATTTAAATTATAAACTTATGATTTTTTTTCAATATAAACTACTTGTCTATTTCCGTTAAGTAAAAAATAGGTGAAAAAGTGAATATTTTAGTATATAAGTTCAATGAAAATGGTATTTTAAACATTTTAAATATACCTATATTTAGTTTAATGACTAAAATATTTGTTTTCTATCGATTTTACTTAATGAAAATAGAGGAATGATTTAAATTGAAAATAAATCAAAAGATTAGGATTTAAATTGTCAAAATTAAAAATTTAGGATGTTTTTGTTTGTTTGTTTGTTTTTTTTTTTTTTTTGGTGTGTTTGTGTGTTTGTTATTTATTTATTTTTGTAATCCCTTATTCCTGAACATCTCATGTTTGATTCTCACAAAATATAAAAATATTTGATCTTTGCTAAAATTAAGGACATGATTAGGCAATATCCTTAATTATGTAATTCCTTATCAATTCCTTAGTTATAGGATATTTCTATAATCTTTTATTCTTTCCTTGTTAATATTTGTACTATATATATTGTACAACTATGATGAATGAAGAGACTCATAAAATTATTTCACAATTGTGTTTGTTGATATGGTATTAGAGCCTCTTTCAATATCCTTTTCTTAACCCTAGGAATTGAAGTAGGTTCTGTATTCACAATTGTTCTTGTTTCTGTTCATATCATTCTGCTAAAAAAAATTTCTTTTAGTGCCATCATGACTGAAGTAGGTGGTGCTAAATCACTAACGAAGACCGAATCTGGTCTACATTTGTTGGAAACTTCCTCTCTCATCATTCCATAACGGCTTGACGGTACCAATTATGTGGAGTGGTCTTTTGTCACGACCCAAACCCGGCCCTATGGGTTTAGCACCGTAACCGGCCAGTAATCCGAGATTACCGAAGGCCTGCAGAACAGTAATACAGTAATACAGAGTACAGGGCCTGGCGGAAGCCAGTACAGTAAATAAATAATGTCCATTGAGCTGTGACAGTCTGTATGCCAAAAAGATTTTTCATGCATTCACATATACAAGCAGTACAGTCTATACAAAATTTACAGTCACACAGTACAGGGACCTAATCCCTTGGTAACAGTACAGTTAGCAGCTGACAGTCTATACAGTAGTCCAACAGTGTGGGGACAGACGGGGGAAAACAAAACACCCCAAAGCCATAGGATGGCAACTCGGAACCTCGCAGTGAGGCACAAAGGCTGGCTTGACAAAACTGGAGTCTAACCCGCGCTCCTAGCTCCGATCTGGTGGCTGAGCACCTACATATATATATATAAACAGTGAGCTAAAGCCCAGTGAATAACATAATGCGTAAAGAGGTTAAGAATGAAATGTCCTCATAGTAATGAAAGTAGTTCATTAAACAATACTTCAGTCTTTCAGTCAGAACAGTTATTCAGTCATATGTGGTACATCCATTAGCATAGCAGTAAACAGTAGGTCTTAAAGATCGAACAGTAATGATGGCCATCAGTCAGTAAACAGTAGTGGTTCCGCGAGGGAATCGACAGAGATCTCTGTAACAGTAGCAGTAACAGTATACAACAGTTGCTAAGGATGCCACAATACATTTCAGAATATAGGACATACATTCAACAATTAACAATAAGTACTTCAGAAAGCAGTTTCGTTAAACAGTCAGAAAACATTCTCAGTTGAACATATCTTTACACAATTGTTACTCACAGTGTTCGGGCTACAGTGTGCTAGAGCGTGTCTCCCCAGTCGCCAACCCTACACAGTTCACAGGTTGAACACACACTAAGCTACACAGTTGGGAAATATCATAATTTAATCCCTAATGCCTCGGTGTGTTCTACATCTATCTCCTCAACAATATGCCTTAAACTAGGCCTAAGAATGCCTAGAATGGAATGAGGATGCAAAGATGTACTTTTAAAAGCATTTTCGAATTTTTCAGAAAACAGGGGTCACACTCGAGCGTAGGTCACTCCGCTCGAGCGGACATGCAGACAAAGGTACCCGCTCGAGCGTAGAATTACCCGCACGAGCGTTCTGCAAAAACAGTCAAAAGTGCTGGATGGGTGGAATCTCCGTTCGACGGACGCTCGACGCCTGCTCGAGCTTGAGACACATGATTCCGCTCGAGCGCCCAATCCTCCGCTCGAGCGGACTGTAAAACAGTGTAGAGATACTGGATGCTCGGATTCCACGCTTGAGCGTCACTTCCCCCGCTCGAGCGGAAGTGCAGAATCTGGAAATTCCAGATTGCATCTCCAAGCTCAAAACCAAGTTCAAATGCATCAAAACCAATCCTCTTGGGCCCATTTTTCTGGAAAACCTTTATAAACACATAGAATAACATGGTTCAAAGCTCAATTTAAGGAATCAAAGCCCAAGGGTGTTTAGTTCAAACTCAATTTCAAATCAATTTCAAGAACAAGATGAACATGCAAACAAGCATGAGTTCAAACCAATTTAAAGCTTCAATTTGATGCTCTAAAGAGCCAATTATTTCCAAAACATGATGAAATCATGGCCTACACTCAAAACATGGACATGCATGCAACAATTTGCCATGAACTCAACTCAAAATCCAACAATTCAAACATGCATGCATGAATTATGCTCTATGTCAACATGTATGAACCAAAACATGGCTTAGCTCTACAATTTATCATGGACCATGCAAGACTTAGCTCAAACACAAGAATGAGAAGATGAAATCCTTACCTAGGTTCCTTGAATGCAAGTCTAGAGGTTCAATTTAGCAATCTACACTCCAATTACCAAGCAATTCTTCAAGTTTCCAAGCAATTCAAGGTGAAAAACCAATTTCTCTCCCTCTCTACTCTCTAGGTCGGCAAGGCTCAAGAAAAGGGTTGAGGGAATTATGTTATGATCAAGTGTAAGGCTCAATGTGTGAGATAGTGGCCCACTTAGTGGCAAGTTTGGTAAATAAGTCAAAGTTTGCAATTGGTCAATGTTTAATCTAATTTAATCATACATAATCAGTTTTTAGATAATTACACCATAAAATCACACAAATTATGATGATCATAAAACTTCAATCAATTCCGGATTCGGCCGCTGATAAGGCCTTCAATTAGCAGTTTAAACATAAAACACAAACAGAGCAAATAATCAATCAAACAGATAGAATACAATTTAATATACACACTCAGTCAATTCAGTTCCAGTTTTCAGTCAGTCAGTTCAGTACTTTAACCGGTCCAATTATCAGTCATAATCAGTTCAGTTTAACGGTAATCAATGTTTATCGGTAATCAGTCAGTCATTAATCGGTAAACAGTATGAGGGTTGTTACATCTTTGAATGCCCGAAATAAAATCCGTGGGAGAAAACGTTGGGGTTATGTTTTGGTTACCAAGGCTGTTCCATTAAATAAAAAGTCGAAAGAGTATGAAGAATGGGAGGATGAAAATTGCTTGGTCAAATCTTGGCTTCTTGATGCGATGACAAAGGATATTTGGTCTCTCTTTCTTTGATTGTCTACGGAAAAGGAGATGCATCAAAAGCTTATCAGCTTCATTGCGAGGTATTTTCTGTCTGCCAGAATGAAGGCTCTGTTATTTCTTATTTTGAAAAATTACAGAAAATATGGCAGGAGCTTGATGATATTGATGCCTGTATTATGGAGTGCGCCAATGATATTGTTATTTACACCATGAAGGTTAATTTCGAACGCGTGTACAAGTTTTTGGCTGGTTTTGATCCTCACTTAGATGGGGTTTGAGGTTGTGTACTGTCGACAAAACCACTTCCTGATATATAGGCGGCTTATGCTATGGTTTGCTTGGAAGCTAACCGCCAAGATGCTATGCTTGGAGGAAATATTGGAGAAGGGGGGAGCTGTAGTGGCTTCTCGGAAGACGACCATCTCAAAGAAAATAAAAAATGTACCCACTGTCATGGTACTGGTTATACGGTTGACATGTGCTTCCGACGTCATAGGTATCTAGAACGGCATCCAAACGGTAAGAAGGCATCTCATAAGGAGGTGGACTCTAATCCAAAAGAAAATCTAGCCACAACTCTTGCATTCACTGCTAAGTCTGGTATGTCTTTTTCTAGAAATAGTGATTGGATAATTGACTCTGGCGCAATAGACCATATGACTTGTTATCGTTATAGGTTTAGTCATTTATTTTCAAAATGTTCCAAAGTTACTATTACCACTGCTAATGGTGTATCGTCTCCGGTTATTGGAGTTGGTATAGTTCCATTATCTTCCACGTTAGAAATCGAGGATGTCTTATTTGTGCCATCATTAAATTGTAATATTCGTTCTAAGAGTCTCAACTTACCCAAACTAAAGTCCTCTCTCATTCTAGGACTCTTGTCCCTTATCCGCTTATCTCGGATTCCGGTTTCTTCGCAGATAACCTCGGCCTATCCGAGATCATCTCGGTGTCATGACCAAGACACATGACACCTCGGCTGATATTTCGGTGTCACCTTAGCCACGTGTTGTCATTCAAAAATTATGTCTCCACAACTGCCCCCTAAGTTCTATTTCCTTGGCATCTTGAGGTGGTGGAACCTATATCATTCATTCCTTTAATCATGACCCCAGTTTAACTTCAGCTTGTAAATTTTTCTTAAAATTTTAACAAGTATTAAACATGATCTCGGTTTAACTTCAACTTGTAAATTTTTCTTAAAATTTCAACAAGTGTTAAACATGACCTTGGTTTAATTTTAACTTGTAAATTTTTAAAATTTCAACAAGTGTTAAACATGACCTTGGTTTAACTTCAACTTGCAAATTTTTTTTTTAAAATTTCAACAAGTGTTAAACATGTCCTCGGTTTAACTTCAACTTGTAAATTTTTAAAATTTTAACAAGTGTTAAACATGACTTTGATTTAACTTCAACTTGTAAATTTTTCTTAAAATTTCAACAAGTGTTAAACATGTCCTCGGTTTAACTTCAACTTGTAAATTTTTTAAAATTTCAACAAGTGTTAAACATGTCCTTGGTTTAACTTCAACTTGTAAATTTTTCTTAAAATTTCAATGAGTGTTAAACCAACCTTAGCTTGTAAATTCCAACTCCCAAACATTATTTTCCAACCCTCTTTGATTCTCCATGCCCGACCTCCCGTGAAGGCCAGTGAGAACGCCCCTTTGCCCTGTCGTGCTGAAGGACTGCAGGAACTGTGTTCTGCCCCTTTTTCTGGGCATCTTCCTTGGCCGTTGGAATCGGCGTATCTTGTAACGGGAATGGTGGCTGCATGACGTTGTTCTGCATCATGAAATTGACAACAGTTTACAGGTCCGCCAATTTGTTTGCTATTCCTTTCATCTCGTCGTCCCTCTGCAGGCATCTATCCTTTCATACCTGGAGGTCGTCTTCGTTATAGTACCCACCTCGGTTCGATTTCTTTGGCACGTCGCCCTCCTGGCCAATGTCCTTTTCTCCGTGACTTTTATCACGAGTCTTTTCGTTGTAGTTGTCTTTTTCGACGTCAAGGTCTACATGTTTCCTACTTCCAGTAGGGATGTCGTTTCCAACCTTCTCTTTCTGTCCATTGCTGGCTATCTATTCTCCTTTCTTTCCCACAGACGGCGCCAAATTGTGTGTCTCAATTTTCGACCATACTGCCAACTTAGTACTCAACTGGAGAACACCGATAGAATAGGTTAAGCCCGAACAACCTACAACAGAAACAAGAGATTCCGGCGGTGGCTCGTCCACCCGGGGGCACTCCGACGATCAAGTCAGTAAAATATCTCTCAAAGATAACCAATAGTTCTTAACTCACTAGACAGAGCATAAAAGACATACCTTAGACCCATAAGGGTGCCTTTCTTTTATAGCCAACACAAACCTAATCCCAATAGAAACCTAGCTTCAATGGATTTAGGATTACTGCTAATCTTGGACTCCCAGTAGGATTAGGATAAACTATCTAAGAGTCTTATCTTTACCCAAACTGAAGTCCTCTCTCATTCTAAGACTTTTGTCCCTTATCCGCTTATCTCGGATTCCGGTTTGGCCTATCTGAGATCATCTCGGTGTCATGACCAAGACACGTGACACCTCGGTTGACACTTCGGTGTCATCTCGGCCACGCGTTGTCATTCAAAAATTATGTCTCCACATATATATTTATATTTAACAAAATCATATATGTTTTAGGATGCTGATGATTGAACTTGTGCTATGGTCTTTTGTGATTTCAATTTAACTATTAGTTATTCAAAGTGTGTAAAATCCATTCTAGTACAATTTTTCTTTTCTTTTTTCATCTTACTTCGATTTGGTTTTTCTCTTTCTCATTGGATATCGGTTTAGTGTTAAACTATTTTTTTCTTCTTTTGCAGATCAAAGTGATACTTTAATTGGTTCTAGTAAAGGGGAACCCATTTTGCTGCTTATATACTTGGGATTGCAATTCCCGGCTGTTTCTTTATTCACCATGTGGAAAACATTGAATTTGCAGGATGTAGATTGGAGGGAAAGCGGGCTCTGCAACATGTTAAATCTCTGTTCTCAAAGAGGCAAGTTAGGTTTGATGATGTAGTTAGAGGTTTATCTTGTTATTGTGCTCCAAATTTCTCAGTTTTGTGGTGGTAATTATGCACATATTTTAGATGTTTGATGTCATTACAACCAAGACAAATGATTTGGGACCTCTGATTCTTCATTTTTTGAGAAAAAAAACAATGTGTCTGCTTCTTGGAAAGTTGTTGGGCTAGAAATTTCGGTTGAGAATAATGCCGCTCCTTTTGGATGGGGTGATTTGGTGAGAAATGATAAGAAATGATGAGCAAAAGAAATTTTTTTTTTCTCATGTTTGGCTTATAAGTTGAGAGAGAAAAAGTGAGAAAGGATAAGAAATTGTGAGAAAGAAGACTATTACTAAGCCTAATTCATTTCTCACTAAAAGTAGGGAGATTTGTTGAGAAACAAGTTGATTGGTTGTAAAATATTTATAATGCCAAGTGTGGGTGTTGATTTTCGACCACACAACCAAACGGAAAACTCAGCAAGAGGGCACCGGCAGATTAAGCCCGAACACCTGCTAACAAGAATATGAGAATATTGCGGTGGTTTGTCCACCCGGGAGTACTCCGACGATCAAGTCAGTAATCTTATTTCTCTCAGATATCAATACAAGTACTTAAACTTCAACAATGAAAGCATAAAAGCATCTCAAATAAAGCATACTTTTGACCCACGAGGGTGCCTTACTTTTATAATGATCAGTGTCCAACTTCTCCTAAAAGTCTTACTTCATGGGACTTTATCATTTACAAGGACAACATTTATCACAATTCACACTATTCAAATTAAGATGAACTCCCTCAAGAGTCTCATTTTTATCCAAATAGGTAGCTTGATGTCATCTAGAATTCTTGTCCTCTATCCAAATATCTCGAATTCCGGTATTATCGCACCATATTTCGGCACCATGATCCACCCGCATGGCACCTCGGCTAACAATCTCGGCCACTTAAACTACCTAAAAATATGTCCGCACACCAAGATTGCCCCTTCAAATACAAAGAAAGAAACAAAAATTTCACTCATATCGCTTTCTCACGTACTTTGCTTTGTGGTTTTCATTTTATTTTGACTAATACTGTGTTTGGTTAGGGGATTTAAGGAGGGATTTGAAAAAGAAAAAGGAAAAGTTAGGTAAAATGCAAATAAAATATACTTGCATTTCACCTAGTTTCACACACATTTTCTCTTCTATTTTCAAATTCCTCCCCAAATCCCCCAACTAAACACGACATAAGAAAATCAAATTTATGGGCCAAGTGCTCTCAAAAGCTAGAGAGCAACTGTATGATTAAAAACTGGTCACGGGAAATCTGAGAGAAATGCTTCAATCAGCCGATGAGAAAGCAGCAGTGACATCTTTTGAAAAATAGTTTACATGTTAAATTATTTTGTATGAAGGAATTTGCTCTTTGAGCAGCATTGCCTGTTAAATTATTTTATATAGAACTCGTTTTGATAATTTGGTCTTGCACAAAAATGAATGGTTGGTTCAATAGAGTTATCAAAAAAATGCAAATACCCTAGTGATTTAAGGTTTTGGAACATACATTTTGAATTATGGTGTGCTAGCATATTTCTTGTGCTAGGCATAAGTATAAATAAATAATTAAAAATTAGTTTTTAAATTAAAATAATAATATAAAATTTATTTGAAATATGTTGTAAAAGTGATTTATAATAAATTAAATTTTACTAATTTTTATTAGAGTTACACTAAGAGAAGATTTTTATTCTAATGTCATTAATTGTATTTCCTAAGTTCTTAGTAAAAATCTGCATGTCATAATTTAATTGGTAAAATTTAAATTATAAATTACAAAAAATTTATTTACAATAAAATATAAATATATTTCATTTTATAAGTTTTGTAATTTTAATTTTAGTAATAAATTTTATTTTTTAATATACTAATTTTTTCTTATTTTATAAAACCTAAAATTTTGTTTACTTAAAATTATTGTTATAACTCTTATGTGAAAATGGATTAAAATTAACTTGTGGTGTTGTACTAAATATTAGAAGTGACCTAAAAGCTAGTTGACTGAATATTTATGCCAATGTGAGATTCACCTAGTCATTAAAAATTGTCTTGATTGTTTAAAATTATCTTTATCGGTTTGTAACCGAGATAAGTTAGTTTGAGGGTTCCAATATTAGATTAAATATTAAAAATGAGTCTAGAAAATTTAGTTTGAGTCGATTTTTCCCCCCCAACAATTCTTGGTTTAAGCATATAATACATCTTATTTTAATAACTCAATATAATAATATAAAAAAAACAATGATCTTAATGTTTATGGTGTTTTTTGTCAATCAATAAAAAATATTTATAAATATTAAGAGAATTACATTTGAACAAATTCTAACATAAATTTTTTACTTTAAAACTCTAAGATCTATACATTTTGTTTGATTCTATTTACATCACTAATCTTTGGAGGTTTAATGATTTTTTTTTTTTAAATGGAATGTCAGTTTGCTATAATATAGATATATTGATTGGAATATCAATGCATATAAAATTATTAAACATTAAGAAAAAAAAATCTATGAAAGATATAGATAAATTCCTATATTTTAGTAGTATCAAAATTCAAATTCAAATTTATATTTTAGTTAACTTTCCTTCTCAATTTCTAAATTTAAATTTTTAAATAAATTAATTAACTTTCTTTTTGAAATGTGTAAATCAAGGCATAAAAGTTATTTAAAATTTTAAATAGATTAACTAACTTTCTTTTTAAATTTAAATTTG
Source organism: Camellia sinensis (assembly GCF_055761805.1). Classification (NCBI taxonomy): domain Eukaryota; kingdom Viridiplantae; phylum Streptophyta; class Magnoliopsida; order Ericales; family Theaceae; genus Camellia; species Camellia sinensis. The sequence continues at coordinate 171,066,015 of NC_138962.1, read as the reverse complement.
TAAATGAATTAATTAACTTTCCTTTTAAAATGTGTAAATCAAGGCATAGAAGCTATTTAAATTTTTAAATAGATTAATTAACTTTCATTTCAAATTTTAATTTTTAAATGAATTAATTAACTTTCCTTTTAAATATGTAAATCAAGGCATAAAAACTATTTAAATATTTAAATAGATTAATTAACTTTCCTTTTAAATGGATTAATTACTATTTTTTTAGATTTTTTATAAAAATAATTTAACAATCGCATCAGTAACCATAGTATATGGGAGAAGTTGAAAAGGGTGTTGCAATAACTATGAGAAAAGTCAAAAAGACTTGTGGATTGGAGAAGTCAATAAATACTAAAGTTTTTTTTTTTTTAAATCAAAAAATTAAAAAATTTAAATTAAGATATTAAAACTTCCACGAGACTGTGGGTTAAAAACCTTATTTTTCTTATATAATATATAGATTTTCATTCCAAGACTCCACTCTCCCCAGATTTTTAGTGATCTTTAAGTGTTCCCAAAACTCCATTCCAAAGGTTTTCTTGGTGGAATAAAAAATTATTTATAATGAACTAAAATTTAGGAAAAGTGGAGTTTTGGTAGGACAACATTTATAAGAACGAACCATAATGCTCTTGGAGATGTGTTTTTACATGATTAATTTGATTATTATATTTTATTAATCGCCTAATTGTTAAAAGAAAGAAGTGCCTTCTTTTAATGTTGCCAAGCTCCATCTATCCATATTTATATATGTTACTATGTTACTTATTTTATTTGGTAGTTATGATATGATTTTTTTACTAATTTAATTCTCATTCAAAACTTATAAGGCTAGCCAGCCAATCTGTCTAACCTGTTAGTTTAAAACCGTCATAAAGTTGATTCAATTCGCTAGTTTTAATGATAGGTGGGTAAAAAAAATCTGTACCTACCAAGGATGATTTGGTTTGAAAAATATTCCTAAGCTGACCCAACCCAACCGTGCACACCTCTAATTTTGATATGATGAGAAACATTCTATAAAACAAACCTCCAATGCTATGCTTGGTTAATTTCAATGAAAGTGGAATGAAATGTTAATTTTTTTTACCCTCTCTATGAATTGATCATTCATTTACAGTGGTGATTTTTTTTTTTCTTCTTTTGGATCGATAAACCAAATCTGAGAATCAACATTCTAATAACATGATTATTCAATTTAATTTTCATTTCAATGAATCAAACACTATTAATTGTAATTTAACTAAAACTGAGCAGTCACCACTGTAAAATGTGGCTCATTATCTTCTGATGGTATATAGTCAGCTTGTTGCGACCACTAATCTTATTCTTTGTTGTTAATGGGTAATAGGAAAATATAAAAGGAAAATTGCGTAGCACAATAATAAAATTTGAACTCATACATGTAGCCTAGTAAAGAAACATCTCGTCAACTAGACTAATTACTTGATTTGCCTGTCTTATTATTTTTCAAATCATACAAAATGAAAAGAAAGAGAAATTAAAGAGAGATGAAACAACAAAATCAACTGGTAATCCTCTCACATGTCCACTATTATATTTTCGTTTATGTATTCCTAGATTTCTGAACTGAAAATACTGTGTGTTTGGGAAGCTGGAAAATATGGATATGGGCCAAACCATTACCTAAGTGGTCAAATCAAAAACCATTGTCCACTATTGGGCAATCCTATGACTAGGTGAAGCCCAGCCATACATTGACAAATTTAGAGGCCTTCAAGGCCTGTAAATGAGAATCCACATGGGTGGCCCAATGATTAAAGGATTTCCACATCAAAATTTTATTATAAAATAATTTTGAGAAAATTATAAAAATAAAAATAACCAGAGTTCGAGTCTTATAAGAAAATAAATATTAAAATTTTTATTTTGTCAATTTAAATTATAAACTTTTGATTTTTTTTCAATATAAACTACTTGTCTATTTCCGTTAAGTAAAAAATAGGTGAAAAAGTGAATATTTTAGTATATAAGTTCAATGAAAAGGGTATTTTAAACATTTTAAATATACCTATATTGAGTTTAATGACTAAAATATTTGTTTTCTATCGATTTTACTTAATGAAAATAGAGGAATGATTTAAATTGAAAATAAATCAAAGATTAGGATTTAAATTGTCAAAATTAAAAATTTAGGATGTTTTTGTTTGTTTGTTTGTTTTTTTTTTTTGTTTTTGTTTTTGTTTTTTTTTTTTTGGTGTGTTTGTGTGTTTGTTATTTATTTATTTTTGTAATCCCTTATTCCTGAACATCTCTGTTTGATTCTCACAAAATATAAAAATATTTGATCTTTGCTAAAATTAAGGACATGATTAGGCAATATCCTTAATTATGTAATTCCTTATCAATTCCTTAGTTATAGGATATTTCTATAATCTTTTATTCTTTCCTTGTTAATATTTGTACTATATATATTGTACAACTATGATGAATGAAGAGACTCATAAAATTATTCCACAATTGTGTTTGTTAATATGGTATCAGAGCCTTCTTCAATATCCTTTTCTTAACCCTAGGTATTGAAGTAGGTTCTGTATTCACAATTGTTCTTGTTTCTGTTCATATCATTCTGCTAAAAAAAATTTCTTTTAGTGCCATCATGACTGAAGTAGGTGGTGCTAAATCACTAACGAAGACCGAGTCTGGTCTACATTTGCTGGAAACTTCTTCTCTCATCACTCCATAACGGCTTGACGGTACCAATTATGTGGAGTGGTCCTTGAATGCTCGAAATAAAATCCGTGGGAGAAAACGTTGGGGTTATATTTCGGTTACCAAGGCTGTTCCATTAAATAAAAAGTCGAAAGAGTATGAAGAATGTGAGGATGAAAACTGCTTGGTCAAATCTTGGCTTCTTGATGCGATGACAAAGGATATTTGGTCTCTCTTTCTTCGATTGTCTACGGAAAAGGAGATATGAGAGGTGGTTAAAAATACGTATTCGGTTGATCAAGATGCATCAAAAGCTTATCAGCTTCATTGCGAGGTATTTTCTGTCTGCCAGAATGAAGGTTCTGTTATTTCTTATTTTGAAAAATTACAGAAAATATGGCAGGAGCTTGATGATATTGATGCCTGTATTATGGAGTGCACTAATGATATTGTTATTTACACCATGAAGGTTAATTCCGAACGCGTGTATAAGTTTTTGGCTGGTTTTGATCCTCACTTAGATGGGGTTTGAGGTCGTGTACTGTCGACAAAACCACTTCTTGATATATAGGCGGCTTATGCAATGGTTTGCTTGGAAGCTAACCGCCAAGATGCTATGCTTGGAGGAAATATTAGAGAGGGGGGGGGGGGGTTGTAATGGCTTCTCGGAAGACGACCATCTCAAAGAAAAATAAAAAATGTACTCACTGTCATGGTGCTGGTTATACAGTTGACATGTGCTTCCGACTTCATAGGTATCTAGAACGGCATCCAAACAGTAAGAAGGCATCTCATAAGGAGGTGGACTATAATCCAAAAGAAAATCTAGCCACAACTCTTGCATTCACTGCTAAGTCTGGTATGTCTTTTTCTAGAAATAGTGATTGGATAATTGACTCTGGCGCAATAGACCATATGACTTGTGATCGTTATAGGTTTAGTCATTTATTTTCAAAATGTTCCAAAGTTACTATTACCACTGCTAATAGTGTATCATCTCCGGTTATTTGAGTTGGTATAGTTCCATTATCTTTCACGTTAGAAATCGAGGATGTCCTATTTGTGCCATCATTAAATTGTAATATTCTTTCTGTGAATCAATTAGCAAAGTCTCATAATTGTATTGCTCTATTTTTCCCTACTCATTGTGTCTTTCAGAACATCCATACTCGGGAGAAGATTGGCAGTGTTAGACAAATGAGAGGGGTTGTACTATCTTGAAGACGGATTCTATAATTCCAATAAAAAAGGGCACGCTTTTATGGTAAATGGAGATTTGGTGAATAAAAGAAAAAGAAGGAAATTTGGCTATGGCATAGGAGACTGGGGCACCCTTCCTTTGGCTATCTTTCCCATCATTGTTTCATGACTATAATCTTTCAGATTTTGTTTGCGAAACTTGTGTAAAGGCAAAAAGTCATTGTACTACTTTTCATTTGAGTGATCATAAAACAGATTTACCTTTTTCATTAGTTCATTCAGATGTTTGGGGACCGGCTCCAATTTCTACTCTTAATGGGATGGAGTGGTTTATAACTTTTGTTGATGATTGCACTCGCATGACTTGGGTTTATCAAATGAAACACAAGAGTGATGTTTGTTCAATTTTTCGCCTATTCCATCAAATGATAACTACTCAATTTGGTGTTCCAATAAAAGTCTTTCATTCTGATAATGGTGGTGAATATGAAAAGAAAGAATTGATGGAATTTATGCACTATGAAGGGATTATTCACCAAACATCTTGCACAGATTCTCCTTAACAAAATGGTATTGCCAAGCGAAAAACCAACATTTATTGGCAGTTACTCGATCTTTTTTAATTGGGGGTCATGTTCCCATTTACTTGTGGGGTGAAGTTTTGAATTCGCCGATCTATTTAATAAATCGTACGCCATCCAGTGTTCTTAATTTTTGAAGACCATTGGATGCCCTTTCTGATCATTGCACTCTTCCACTAGTGGTGTTTTTTGCTCCACGAATTTTGGGTGTGTAGTTTATGTTCATTTGCATCCCCGCCAACGGGCTAAGCTTGAGTCTCGGGCTTTGAAGTGTGTTTTTGTGGGCTATGGGAACACTAAAAAAGGCTACAAGTGTTATGATTCTACCACTCGGAGGCTTTATGTTTCCATGGATATCACCTTCCATGAGAACGAACTTTTTTATCGGGTGCCGACTCCCAGTTTACCATTTCATGGGAAAAATTCAGAAGGAGTGATAAATTATGAAGAATTGGAGACATTTTTTACCAACAATTCGGACAATATTTCTTCGTCCGGAGCTTCTTCAGGACATGGTGAATTTTCAGATGAAAGGAAAGAGTTATCAATTGTTGAACCAAAGACTTCTCATACTACAGATAATGTTGAACCAGAGACTTCTCAATTGAAGATCCTGCTCTTCATAACAGTACAATGCCTTCCAACAATTCAACACAACCACTAAGCCAGTCTTCTTCTGAGATTTCTCTAGCGATATGCACTAATCCTAATTCCACTTATAGTGATGATCTTTTTTCTAAATCTCACGTGTCTCAACATTGTCTTCCACCTCGTTCTAATCGTGGTATACCACCTGTTAAATATGAGCCTGATCCTAAATCCAAAGTTAGATATCCCATTAGTAATCATGTGTCTTGTCACAAACTATCCAAGTCATATGTGTCTTATGTGCTACAGTTATCATCTGTCCCTATTCCTAGTAAAATGCAGGAAGCTCTAGCAGATGATAGATAGACTCAAGCCATGGCAGAATAAATGACAGCGCTTGAGAAAAATGATAATTGAGAGCTTATGACTTTACCGAAAGGAAAAAAAAATCGTGGGATGTAGATGGGTCTTTACAGTCAAGCATAGAGCGGGTGGGTAGATTGAGAAATATAAAGCTTGATTGGTTACGAAAGGATATACGCAATCGTATAGGGTTGACTACCAAGACACTTTTGCACCTATTGCCAAACTTAATACAATTCGAGTGCTCTTGTCTTTGGCGGTGAATCGAGATTGGCCACTTTTTTAGTTTGATGTAAAAAATACTTTTTTACATGGAGATCTTACAGAGGAAGTGTATATGCATCCCTCTTTAGGTGTGGAAAAATATGAAGATGTTACAATGGTGTGCAAACTCAAAAAGGTGTTATATGGGTTAAAACAATCTCCAAGAGCTTGGTTCGGGAGATTTACCAAGTCTATGAAGAGCTTCGGATATAAACAAAGCAACTCCGACTATACTTTATTTTTAAAGCACAAAATGGGTAAGGTTACTGCTTTGATTATATACATTGATGATATGGTGGTGACAAGAGATGATCAAGAAGAAATTGAGAACTTACAACGACACTTGGCCCTAGAATTTGAAATGAAACAACTTGGAGATTTAAAATACCTTCTCGGAATCGAGGTAGCCCACTTAAAGAATGGTATTTTCTTATCTCAACGAAAATACATTCTTGATTTGTTAACTGAAACATGTATGCTTGGCTGTAAGCCTGCGAATACCCCTATTGAACAAAATCACAAGTTGTTTAATTGTTTGCATGCAACTTCTATTGATAAAGCCAGGTACTAGAGACTTGTGGGAAAGTTAATTTATTTGTCCTATACTAGGCTAGATATTGCTTATTCAATATGCATAGTGAGCCAATTTATGCATGATCCTCGTAAACCTCACATGGATGCTATGGAATGCATTTTGCGATATTTGAAGTTTGCTCCGAGTAAAAGGTAGTTGTTCATCAAGAATAATCACTTGAATGTGGAAGGTTACACTGATGCAGATTGGGCTGGTTCATCTGATGACAGAAAATCTACATCAGGATACTTTACTTTTGTAGGGGGAAATCTTGTGACTTAGAGGAGTAAAAAACAACCGGTGGTAGCCAGGTCCAGTGCAGAAACTGAATATAGGGGCATGGCTTTTGGTTGAAAAACTTGTTTAAGGATTTGGGTGTTCGCTTGCAGGAGACAATGGAGTTGTATTGTGATAACACTTTTGCTATAGAAATTGCTCATAATCCAGTTCAACATGATCAGACGAAGCATGTGGAAATTGATAGATATTTTATTAAGGAAAAACTTGAAGCCGGAATCATTGTTTTTCCGTTTGTGAAGTCTGAAAACCAACTAGCTGATGTCCTTACCAAAGCTGTCGCTAGCAGTGTTTTTGGTTACACTTTAGACAAGTTAGGCATGTGCGATATACATACTCTAACTTGAGGGGGAGTGCTAAAATTAAGGATATGATTTAGGCAATATCCTTAATTATGTAATTCCTTATCAATTCCTTAGCTATAGGGTATTTCTATAATTTTTTATTCTTTCCTTGTTAATATTTGTACTATATATATTGTACAACTATGATAAATGAATAGACTCAGAAAATTATTCCACAATTGTGTTTGTTGATAGTCGATATTGTGATTTTCTTAAATCACACATACACTTAGTTTATTCATAAAATTTTGTACAAAATAACACTATTAATAAATTAGAATTTTGCAATATAAAGATATACGTTATATAAATACACAATTTATTATAAATTTTGTCACGTCTTTTTGTTTATTTAAAATTAAAATACCTTTAAAATTGGTAGTTGCCAAAATTTCACGATTAATAATTGCTAAATAATTTTTTTAAATTTAATCCTTATTAATTAAATCATTTAAAAATTTGAACATATAATTATCACTGCTGGAAATTAGACTTTTAGTGGTGTTTAAAAAAAGCCGCTATATCTATAAAAAACGCCACTAATTCCTTTTGCGACGTTTAGTACCGAACGTCGAAGACGTCGCTGTAGCTTTACGATGTTTTAAAAACGTCGTGATATTAGTATAGGTGGCGTTTTTAGAAACATCGCGAAATGTCCCTACCATGACGTCACTATGATTTTAGTGACGTTTTCAAAATGCCGTCATTTCTTTTTTGTAAAAAAAACTGACCGTTAGCTTATTAGAGTTTAGGTGGCGTTTTAAAAACGCCGTGACATCTTTTTTTTTAAAAAAAAAATTGTGCTAATTTTATGTGATTGAACTAAAAAAATATTTGTAATAAAACTGAATAACGTTAATATGAAATAATAACTCTCATTTAAATAGTAAATGCAACATTAATTCACTTTCCCATTTAATTAAATATCCAATCATCATTACCCACAAAATAACATATCCAAAAATTAAATTCACAATTCTCAACCAAAAAATCAGCCTTGTTCTTATCAACACCAGCCAAAAGTCACACACAGCCTTGTTCTTATCAACTAGACTAACTTGTATTACAAAAGCTTTTGTAAGATAATTTGCTCACAACTCAAAAGCAATAGTTGCATAAAAATGTAACTTAGAAGCATAAAAATGTAACTCAGAAGCACAGATGGCAGCTGCAAACACAAAAAGCATTTAAACATGTGTATTCTATAAGCAATGTTCTAAAAGTAGTAATTCATTTTCAATACAACACCACAAAATAAAGCCTCCCAAAAGAAATTGTTTAGGTCTCAAATAAGCAAGAGAAGACATCTAGTAGAATGTAATAAACTGTGAGGCGTCAACAATAACTGTGAGGCATCTAGTAGAATGAGCAAGAACTTATAATAAACTGTGAGGCATCAGCAAAAATCCAAAACCCGAATATCATGCACTAACAAGCCCTACAAGCAAGGAAAAAAGAGGAACAATCAAAATCTATAAAATAAAGCCAACAAACAAAGCAGTGATGCCCTAAATGTAATATTACATCAGAGAGCTTGAATTCAAAAACACAGATGACCAGAGTAATATAGCTATTGCATAAACATAATTTTTAGGAGAAATCAAGGGAGGAAATCTTGAAAATAAAGTAAGTAATCTGACAAACAAAAAATAGACTTTCTCTTTGCGACCACTTCTTGAACTTAGTATAATATAGCTAGTTGCCATTAAAACTAAAAGAAGCCATTCCACTAAACTAGAAACCCGGGTTGGCAAAATGTAATTTTATTTATGGGTCATAATTACTCAATCTACAAACATTATCAACTGAATTCTAACAAGAACATACTTCTTCACAGAATAAAAATCCAACGTACATGTATTTCAAGGTAAGGGAGATAGACTTTCATTATGCATGCTAAAAATTAATGCATAGATTGTATCAAACCTTACAGGAATGAAGTTAAATAATTAAAAATTCTTTATGGAAATATTTGACTAATAATTACCAGAAAGAAAAGATCTTAGAATCTACAAGAATACCACGCATCAATTAATATTCATTTTATTTCCCATCATTTTCTAATATCACTTTTTGAGGATGTAACACACATGCCTAGACGTACTGGTTGTTTTAAACCTCCTAGACAAGCTTCTATATAAGTGACAGACTAATACATAATATACATTGGCAAAGCCTTTCCACATCTTCTCAGTTGAATTTAGACATTCCAGATTCATAATGAATTGACTTATAAGGAGAATAATCCAACTATGCATCAAACCAAGTATTTCATTAGCTTACCAGTTTGTAAGTCCAAATTACCTAATAAATGTTGTGTGGTGACACAATTTTTGCAGCTCAAACTTAGAGCAGATTCCCATCTTCAAAAAAAAAAAAAAAAAAAAAAAACAGAGGCAGTTGCCAACAAAATGTGTTTGTGCATATTTGTGTCTATGTGAGGGAGAGAGAGCTCTTGCAATAGAATAGTAACCAGAAAGTGACCTTTGCAATAGAACTCTTCTAATTTAGAACTACATTCAAGTTGGGATGAAAAAAAAAAAAAAAAGAGAAAAAAAACAACCAAAGACGTAGACCAGAAAATGTAATTATTATAGTATACTTGATACAACTAAAGTGATTCAACCAACTAAAATGTAATTATTACAGTATACTTGGAAAAGTGATGCAAATAAATGGTTTCATCCAACTAAAGTGATTCAGCCACAACAACCCATCATTATTTAATGTAGAGTGTTTGAATTCTGACCACTACAAATAAATAGCCATGTGTCACTCTTATAAATTGGTATTGGACTCCAAATAAACAAAAAGTTGATATGCTCGCTCGTACATGAATTTATACCATATTTAAAAGCTTAATATATAAAACTATGTGGCTAATTTGGATTATTCACTAATTTCCAACACCAAATCACATCATGTCTTAATAGAATTAGAAAAGTGAGAAATTAAAAACTAGTGATGTTAGTACTTTTACCTTGTTAGTTCTTCTTCTTCTTCTTCTTTTTCTCCTTCTCTTTCTTTGAAAGGTGAACCTATATTTAATAAGAATACGTATTTTAATTAATAAGATATTGTATTGTCAAAAAAGCTTTGATTAAATGATTGCTCACTTCTTGGGATGAAAATGTATGAGATTGTTGTTGATGTGACATTGGCTGAACAGTGGGTTGACTACTAAGTGAATCAGCAGCCTATTATTCAATAAGAGGCTTAAGTTGTATAGTAGCTCTGGGAAATTAAAAGTAATAACTAGTAAAAATAGTGAAAATACCTGCTGTCTATGTAATGGGTTCGATGGTGCAACAGTTGGTGCAACGGGCACGCCCGCAGCTTGCAATTGAGATTCCAAAATCTCAATTCGTGATTGAAAATCTACGCGTATAGCCTGAATTTGTTTCTCCATTACGTCATTCATCTTCAACTCTAACTGCATTTGATACCGTTGAAGTTGCTCTTCGACTTGTTCTTGAACTTGAGTTTGGAAGATATGATTTTGCTCTTGTGATTGCCTATATCTACCTCCAAAAACATCAGTGGGGGATGGTCCCAATCCAAACGTCTGAACACGATCAGGTCACTCCGGCCCCATAACTTGTGTGAAAATTTGTTCATTTAATGCAGCAGGGTCCGAAGAAGATCCCTCAATGTGCTCCATTAGCTCATTCATTTGAGTCTGCAATTTTGAATTCAATAATTAGAATCCAATATAAATCATATTAAAAGTCCAATAAAGTAGTATCACATACCATAACTTCATTAATTGAATCACTATTGGAAGTACTATCTTTCATGTATGCGGTCATCCACACCTGTGGCCGACTAGCAGGAACCCTATTGTTCTTTTTTGTCTCCTGTAAATAAAAGATAGATAAAAAAAAACATTAGAGTATCGTATTTCCAACTTCCCATTTGAAACACAACTACCTGAAGAAATTGCATAACTCAATTAATGGTTCAACCACTTTCTTTGGTAACAAATTTCTCACTGCTATTGGAAGTATTTGTTGCATGAGTATGTGGTTATCATGACTTTTCAGTCCAGATATGCTACGTTGTTTGAGGTTAAACCGACGAGAGATATTCGATGCGTAGCCATCTGGAACTTTGATATTCTTTAGAAGTGTGCAGAATGGACTTTTCTCTCCATTGTTCATGGAAAAACATGCAAGGGGCAAATAATACTTGTTCCCAACCCTTTTCTGAGGATGTAGTGCCTTATGAATTCCTATATCTTGCAAATCTTGACGAGTATTTAAATTGTTCTTCCCTTTCCCATAAACATTTAATATCGTGCACAATACATTATCACACACGTTCTTTTCAATGTGCATCACATCAAGATTGTGGCGAATTAAATTATGCTCCCAATATGACAGCTCAAAGAAAATACTCTTCTTCTTTCAATTATGACCCGAGTCCTCATTTTCTTCTTTTTCTTTCCACTTTCTATTCCGTTTGCTAGATTGTTGATGCTTAGAATTCAATTTGACCTTAGGGCCTAGTTGTTGTAGCACATTAGCCCCTGATAACCAAGTTGGACATGGTTCGAATTCACGAGTGCCATCAAAATCCGCACTAGCTTTTTGAAATTTGTGACGCCATTCAACCAGCAACGATGCCCCATGTAACATAATTTTCTTCCGTTCTTCAAATATCGAGAATGAGTATGTATGTTACAACAAGGACAAGCTAAAGCGCCTTTCGTGCTCCATCCAGACAAAATTGCATAGACAGGAAAATCATTTATAGTCCACAATAACACAGAATGCATTCGGAACATCTGATTAGTTTCCGCATCATACTTGTCAACACCGTTTTCCCACAATTCTTTCAATTCATCCACTACAAGGCATAAGTAGACGTCAATGTTATTTCCAGGTGAAGAAGGACCATCGATGAGCAATGTCATCATCCTATGAGGCTACTTCATGCACAACCATAGTGGCAAATTGTATGGCATCATAATAACTGGCCAACTGCTATGAGAGACATTCATTACCTTGAATGGATTGAATCCATCTGCTGCTAAACCCAGTTTGACATTGCGAGGCTCACTTGCAAACTTGGGATACAAATTATCAATTTTTTTCCAAACTGGAGAGTCAGCGGGATGTCTCATTTTGCCTTCATCAATTCGGCCCTCTGCATGCCATCTCATTAAACAAGATGTTTTGGATGACATAAATAATCTTTAAAGCCTTATAATCTTTGAAGCCTTGGAATCAATGAAAAGTATCTAACAATCTTCTGTGGAATTCTTTGTTGTTTCTTCTTAACATCATTCTTCTCTCCCTCAAACTGTTTGTATCTAGGCATATGACACACTATTCAATCATCCATACTAGCTGTTTCCCTTCAATATAGTGAACAATCCCTTGGGCATGCATGTACCTTATGATAATCGAGGCCTAAGTCCTTAAGGAGTTTCCTAGTTGCATAAAAAGACTTTGGTAAAGTTTCACCCTTTGGGAACGAATCCTCCAAAAGCTCGAGCAACATCGTGAAAGACTTGTCACTCCATCCACTAAGGCACTTGATGTGCAATAACCAAACAATAAATAAGAGCGTTGAAAACTTTTGACACTCAGGATACAACTCTCTTTCGGCCTCTTTTAATAAAGTGAAGAATTTTTCGATTCTCATCTGGACCTTGTTTAATACCAGAACTTGCTGCCTCGTGAATAAAGCTTGGTAGAGGAAGGCCAAATCCTTCGTATAGCATTTCATAAGTTTCATCACCATCGTTCGAATCAGTTTGCTCGACATTCACATTGTGTGGCACATGCGATGACAAATTCTCCCTATGAAAAATCTAACTGGTGTAACTTGGAAGAAACCCGTTGATCATTAAATGTTCCCTTAACAGGCCTTTCTCCACCAATTTGACATTACGACACTGTTTACATGGGCATGTGACTTCATTCAACAACGACTTATTTTCGTATATAAATTTAATAAATTCCTTAACCCGAACCTATGCTGATTTATCCAACTTTTAATAAATTTAATAAATTCCATCTTACACTACAAATGTCACTGCCAAATCAACAATATTCAAAATTACCGTTCCATTCTAATTAATCTTAACCTCAATTAAGTACCTTATAATGCATGCGATATGACATCATTCACCTCTAACTGGTCTCTAATATGTTGGTTCATTCTACTTTCCCATTCAGGAATGCACGGTCTATATTGTAAAAAGCAGCTCATACCACTCTGTTCATCTCTAATGAAATTTCGGCAGCATCTCCCTATGGTTCTCCAAATACATGACATAGACTAGGTGTACTACTACACCTTGTCTAGTATGCACTTGGAGAACACGAGGAGTTACTACACGAAATCTCTACGAGATGGACTATAAGTAGTAGAACTACTAATTATAATACAGACTTATGCTCCTGAACTGTCCAAACTGGACAATCCAAGAAGAGCTTCATCAAAGATGACTAGGTATCTCTAATGAAGATTCTTGGATGGGTCTAAGGCTATTTATGCATGCATGCACCATTAATGATTGCATCCCGGTGGTGCAATCTGAATTAGTACTATCAAGCATACTAGAAGCATATCTAGTATGAAGCATATTAAGGAAGAAACCAAAAGTTTCTACAATGCTCTTGATAGATTATGATAGATTCAAGAAATACATTGCTCTCTCAAATCAATCAATAAAGACTAAACTATTATGCCTTCAAATGAAAACAAGCACAAACAAAGTCAAATATTAATTGATATGCATTTCCATATAGAATACATAAATATCTATTTATGGTGTTTTGATACATTTTAGCATGCATCAGTTGCCATGGTTAATAAGAGTTTGCCATAATATTACTGGTGAAATCGAATGGTAAAGATTGTCCCGTAAGAAGAATAATCAGCATACCATGACACATATATAAGCACACTGAATCCAATATTCCAATGGTTGAAATCATAGCACAATCCTCATATTGTCACTCAAAATATTGCAAGAAACACAACACATCAACTATCCCACAAAGCACAACACAAGTCTCTGATTCGTTTTAACAACATATTATGCACAAGCGGCACGAGTGCTAGGCAAATAAGACTTCCACCTAAGGTCATAACACTAACTGGTTTTCTTGTTAGACTAACTGGTTTTCTTCATCGAAAACATTGTTAAACAACCTTACTTTGGAACATCATTGTCCAAAATTTCATAATATAGAGTTCATTATCGGTACCCTAGTTAATGTGTTTGCCACTGGAATTTTTGTTTCCTGTTTTGAGAATGTATATTATTTCTTTTCAAGTTTCCCAATCTTACTTTGTTCCAGCCATTAGTGCTCAAGTTTAATTTTCTTGTGATAATGATAATGCTGTTTCATCAGTTGTCTTTCTTCTATTTTTGAGGGCTTACTATTGTTATTTGGTTAGTTAATTAAGATTTTTTTGTCCTCTACTTGATAAATTCTTGTTTTGTTATCTATTTTGGAGACATGTTTGCACTTACCTTTACAAAGGAAGGTTCTTTAAAAATCACTAAAAATAAAAAATGGTTAGTTTCTTTGAAATGCTTGATAGTTTTTACAAACAACAATTTTTGAGCAGATTCATGGATACTTGGTACCATCAGAGTTGATATATGTACAATATGGAATCAAAAGAAGTGAGATAAGCATCATTATTCAGGTATGATTGTTCCCAGGTGAGAAAAAAAAAAAAAAACACGAAAAAAAGAAAGTCAGCTGGATCCAATATTAAAAAAATTAAAAAAAAAATCCAAGACATCTCTAGTGCTTTCGCACTTGAATATCAAATATGAATTTTCTTCAGTTAAGGTCACTTAAAATTGGTTTTAGTTGTTTGGTCTAGCAATGCTTTCAATCTATACACAGAGGTATGTAGTCAAATGTTGGCTTTTTTGCTTTCTACTTCTTCAACTTTAGTTGCATGGTCTCTATGATTACCTATCTCAATTGCAACTGTAAAATAATGTATAACTCAGCGGATGAAAAGTTTTCATATTCATACATTTTCAGTAGAGTCTGAAGTGAAGGATCTCGTGGGTAAATCACGTGCTTCCAGAATCTGAACAACGAACCCAACAATGGAGTGATACTACAAAATGAGTATCACCCACACAAGTCACAGTGCAAAATGGCTTGATCGTTGTTTAATGGGAGAGAGTCAGAGAGAGAGTCTAGGAAAAAAGGTTATGGGTAAAAACCACATAACGTATCTGGTATCAATGTATTAGATAACCATATAATATAATATATAACCAATATCTATCTATACATCTATCCATATCTATTGATATGATAGATATAGATATCCTGAATGGTTATCCAAATAAGTTTTGAATTCAAATTCAAACTTACATGGATAAGGTTCAAAAGGTTCAGGTTCAAAAGGTTCAAAGGGTCATGCTTCATGGGCGCCCAATTTTTAACATCTCCCACTCGCACATGAGTTGGCATGACACTGCCACATCTCTATCTCAATCTTTCCAAAATGAACAATCTCATACTAGCCAATGCACCGTGCGACTGCTGAGAACACCTGCAAGTGGGAGCTCTATACTAGAAACTCAAAAATGAGCCAGCATAGAGACATCAACCCAAAAAAAAAAGAGAACAGAAATAGTGTCTCATATACCCCAGACCCATCTATTTACACCGGTTCAAAAAACATCTCTTAGCCCTCAAAAAGAGCATGTTTGACCCTCTCAATTCTTACAATATATTCACACTCAATCCACCTCTCATACAGAGCGATGTGAGTTGCCAGCAGTGAATATACAACAGTGGTGTAATACTAGATGATCTTCCCTTGGCGCTCATGCCATTTAGTTTAGGATTGACCGCTTTCCCAATGATGTCCCTTAAGGCCGAATCATACATGACCGCAGACAACATACCAAAGTAGCAGAACATCAACCCATTACCTTATGACATAGTCAAAAGTCACAAAAGGGTACATAAATGAAAGTCATATCGATAATGACACGTAAGACTCACACGGTGAAGAAACAGGGATCCATTCTCTCACCTCATTACTCAGTCGCCAAGCACATATAGTATGAATACATGTTACGGTGGAGTAACTCTTCCAAAAGAGTGATGTCATCCTCGATACACTGTACAGATATTAGTCTAGTCGCTTTCTAGAACCTAACCCGAATTCTCTATTTGCTCGCCTTCTAGGCGCCAAATGAGATCTCGCATCTGGCTAATCATAACAGGCACAACACGGAAAGTGGGTACTAACATCCATGTTTGGTCCTTAATACGACCTCATCTTGGTTGTAACCAAGGCGACATACATAGTGGATTATTTAAGCCTCTCTTGGCTCCAAATAAAAATAAACCACTAGTCTCATCCTTGCTCGCTCCCAAGCACCAAGGGCAATTGCTCGTGTGAGTGAGCCAATCTTGTCTGCTGACATCATCATCTGCTAATCATTATGACACAAACCATAATGGTGTCAACATCCCATCATCTCCCAACAAATAAGTGATCGATCTAAAAAAAATATGACCACAACTTGTGCAATTCTGGATTCCAAACATAAGCCTTATCAGCACTTCTTACGATAAGTAAATACAACGGAATCCACCATATGCACAACATGACTACAGCTTGCGCAATTCTGGATTCCAAACATAAGCCTTATCAGCACCTCTTGCGATAAGTATATACAACGGAATCCAACATGTGCGCCTCACATGAAATGATTCAAGATCACTACCTCTTATGCAATAACCTCTCTAAAGATATTTTGGTGACCAATTTGCGTTCATTCTGGATGTGCCCAACTAGCGCATTGAATCATACAAGGAGCAAATTAATATACTACTTATTAAAGCATTCTATCCACAATCTAATGAGCAAGGTCAATGTCTAAACAACTCAGCTGACCATTTACCAAAGACAACACTTATCATGCCGAATACGCCCACATAGCATACTTTAGGCTCCCACAACAAAGAAAAGATCAAGGAATATAGGTCATCTGTTTCTCCCAAAGACAATCCGAGGATTCACTTAATAGAAAAGGCTCTGGTTTTTACCGATAGGTAAGTTAATGGGTTTGTAATTTTGTATCTAGAATCATTCTAGGATATTCTTTATGTAAGTCATCGAAGACAAACCGAGAATTTTCCTAAAATAATCCCTAAGGATCGTACATCTGAGCATATAAATTATATCACCCATGTCCATCATATCTAAAATAGAGGACTGTCCACCCTAAGGTGGCGACAACCTTATAAATTCCTGGTTCATAATGACTAAGTAAGGAAAAAGTTCTTTTTGGACCATTGATCATACCTCAGTGGTCTTCATCGATCATCGTCAGCTTACCATGGCTTGACGAAATTTAAGAACCACTATTTGGATAACTGTTTTAGGTTGTAAAAGATTTATTGGAACTAGCAACCTTTTTGCGCTCCTAACTTTTCACCATAAAAGCAGAAGGTAAATCCATACGGATCTACTTATCCAATTCTCCAACGAGAAGTTGGGTCACAATGTCCACAAATCAATGTTCTGAACTTATGTCAATCATAACCTAAGTCGAAATAAGCTCACTCCCCGGGGGAAAGTCTTCTCATAGTCTACACTTTTCTCAATGGTGCGACTTTTCAGTATCTAGCGAGCCTTATGCCTCAACAATGACTATCCGAATTGTGCATAACCTCAGAGCAGTTTCTCGTCATAATGGAAAGTCAACCAAATTATAGAAATTGTTAATCTTTAAAGACTTTGTCTTAAACTGCACAACATTGATCCACTTCCTAAAAACAGGGGACTAGAGCCTTTGGCATTATCCTAGGCTCTTTATCATCTTGCGGAGCAATCATGAATGTTTCCCTCTCAATCACCTAGTAATGACGTGGAAAATTTTCACATTCGCTACCACGCAACTAAGGACGTAGAGTATTCTTCTCTAATGGATTAATCCATTAGGCATATTGCTCCCACTGTCCCTAGGATATTGGAAATTTCTTTCCATTCTCAACTAGGCTATATAAAGCGCTATGCTTAGAATTCTCTATCTTATAGAGTTCCAAAACTCTATTCACGTCACCTTTACTAAGAAAACTTTATGTGACTTAGTTACACTACCGCAAAGTTGTTTACCTATATACACATGACCCGGAGGGTTTACATGACAGTATACAGTAATGTACCACATAACCCTATGTGTTTACAAGACAACATACAATAATGCGCTATAGAACCCTAGGTCTTAACTTCGCAACCTTATGAGAAGTAAAATAAGGATAAGCTGCTTTGATGGTTACAGTTCGCCCACAAATGGCTCTCTACTAACCCATTACTTAAATGGAGTGTAAAATCTGATATGAAGGGCACTTAGTTAGGGATATAGGCAACAAACCAAAGTGCAATTCCCATTGCGCCATCATCCACCTAACATTAACAATATTTAATTCCTTATCTCTACTACACCATTATGTTGTTAAGTACTAGGAATAATCAATTTTCTAAGCTTCCATTTCTCTTCACAGAGCTTTTTAAAATAACTCAAATAGATACTCGCCACCTTAGTCAAAACTAAAAGCACGAAAGCTATTATTTAATTGATCTCAACCTCATATGTGCAATGTCAAAAATCATCTCAAAACTTTTGATTTATGGGAGATCAAATAGTCTTGACTCAGATGCGTATCATAATCTATAAATGTGTTGAGATTGAGGCTTAGCTTTCATACCCTTACACATATCTAGTCACAAATATCATAGTGGACTAAATGCGCCAAAACAAATGACCTTCTATGGCTTTCCTACTTACTTGTTACACATTCACATGAGAGCAGGATGTCACAAGCGAGTGGGCCCGATTTGAACATCTCTACTAAGTCTAGGTCAGCCAATTAACTTCCATAAGCTAAGTCAATTTAGAGAGAAATTCGTATTGGAATTAATTTTGATTAGCATAATATAATTTTGCCGCAAAAATCTAAATTAAATAGTGACAATATTACACAAGTCACAAGATCGAAAATCCGCTATGCTCGTAATTATCTCTTGTGCCACAGGTGATAATTATCCAAAATTTAATTTAATTTATGCGCAAAATAATGATTTTCAGGAGTAAATCTACAAAGATTTCTCTCAACCGAACAACCTCCCACTGACTATGGCATGTCAAAGCATGATAAATTCCATACAATAGCATCTTAATGTAAATTTACAAATAACTCATGCTATATTCATTTAATAATGGAATTCAAATAAATAAATAAAAAACTAATCATGCTTCTTTAATTGCAACATATTACAAACCCAAAAAATATGTTGTATTCAATATTCAGATTATGCCATAATAAAAAGTACATCATTCTGAAATTTCTGGAATTTTTTTGAAATTTTCTGGAATTCTAAATAACTAATAAACACACATAAAATTAGAAATAAAAAATTTCAGAATCTGATAAACTGAAAAAAAATATACCAGTAAACTGTAAAACATTTTAGAAGTCTACAATAAAAATTTCAACCCCAGAAAATTATTCATGCAATACCAGAAGCATTTTAAAGCATAAATAATGAATTATTCTCACAGAAAAAATACTTTTTATTTTCATAAAAATTTCAAAATTTTACAGAACATGAAAAATTTAATTCTGAGTCTAATGGTACCAACCACGCATAAAACAAATCTATAACGAATTAATTATGACCATTTAACGCGATTCAGAATTTAAAACAGAACAAACAGCGCTTTAGTACCAGCAGCCAAGCTAGCCAAGCCGCAGAGGAAAACGGCGCGGCTCAGCGCACGGCGCACGTACGTGGCGCGGACGGCGCGCACGTGGACGGCGCGCACGTGGACAGCACCGCTGATGCGCGCGTGTAAGCACGTCGGAAGCGCGTCTGGCGCGTGGAAGCGCGTGTAGGCGTGTGTAAGCCGTTTACGGCGTTAGGTGGCGTGTGCGGACCATGCATCGCCTTCCAGGGTGTTTTTGGTTCAATTTCGGTACTACCAGACTCTTTTTTCCAAAATAAAATCATTTATGGTCTTAAAAATAACATTTAATGAACATAAAAATGAGGTATTTTTTACACTCTCAATCTAATGAGAGTGGAAGTGCAGAAACCATGCACTTCATTTTCCTCCTTCATTAATTTTCATGTATCTAATGTGTATATATATATATATAATTAGACACCTATTTTAATCCATAAAAAAAGCACGAAAATACCCATATTCGCTTTGATACCAATGTAAAACAAAGTATAATGCAGCGGATGAAAAGTTTTCATAGTCATGCTGTTTTCATAGTCATACCTTTTCAGCAGAGTCTGAAGTGAAGGATCTCGTGGGTAAATCACGTGCTTCTAGAATCTGAACAACGAACCCAGTAGTGGAGTAATACTACAAAATGAGTATCACCCACATAAGTCACAATGCAAATTGGCTTGATTGTTGTTTAATGGGAGAGAGTCAGAGAGAGAGTTTGAAAAAAAAGATTATGAGTAAAAACCACATAACGTATCTGGTATCGATATATTAGATAACCATATAATCTGATATATAACCAATATCTATCTATACATCTATCCATATCTATTGATATGATAGATATAGATATCCTGAATGGTTATCCAAATAAGTTTTGAATTCAAATTCAAACTTACATGGATGAGGTTCAAAAGGTTCAAAGGGTCATGCCTCATGGGTGTCCAATTTCAAACTGCAACAAATAAATGTATTCTACTTTTGCCACCATGTACAAGCCTAAATAAATGTATTCTAATTTCAGCTTTCAATTTTTACGCAATATGTTTGTTTAAAATCAAATTCCTTCCTTTTAATTATGCTGCTCTTACCTCAAATCAAACCTACCAAATATTAAACTAAACTCATTACTTATCAAAATCCAAGCCCTTTGCTGTCAATCTAAATGCACTTTTTCTATTGTTTTATTCAATACTTCAACTCTTTGATAGTATAAAAGTTTCAGTTTATCATCTTTTAGACACGCACAATATCAAGCTATCAACACCACATTAATCTTCGGAGCAAAATATGAACCAACAAACAATTAACATGTTCAGTGAGAACAAACAACAGGACATCCACATTTAAATATCAGTTCAGATTGATTCAAATATAAGTTCAGCTTGATTCAAATATTAGTTCAGCTTGATTCAACAGGACATGTAACATGATTCAAATATCAGTTCAGCTTGAGAGAGAGAGAGAGAGATAGAAACAGAGACAATGGAGCTCACCGATCTGAATCGCTGTGATGAAATTCGATTGCGATTTCGAGAGAGAACTTTGAAATGGCTCTGATAAATCATCATTCTGTTTCACTGAGACCGAGCTGAATCTCTGAATCACAGAGCTGAACTGACAGAGATAATTAGGGTTTAGATAGCACACACACAGAGAGAGAGAGAGAGAGAGAGAGTAGCTCACCGATCTGAATCGATTTTGAGAGAGAACTTCGAAATGGCTCTGATAAATCGCTGATGTAAGATCTTCAAAATGGCTCTGACTTAGATTTTGAAAGATCTTAGACAACGCAGAGAGGGCGAGCAAGAGAGAGAGAGAGCGAGAGTGAGAGCGCAAGAGTTTCATTTTTGTTTATACTTGCTTATCAGATTCAAAATAAAGATGAAACAGGAGAGAAGGAGCGTGTTGGACAAAACCCATTCCAAGGCGTTTAAAAACGTCTTCTATTCTTGAAACAGTGCTGTTTTGATTAGAGAAAAATGCGATGTTTATAAAACGCCGTTAAATATTACGAACAATGGCGTTTTAAAAAATGCTGTTAAATATACGCCTCCAAAATAGATATTTCATGCAGTGTATAAACACATCACGTTTTCACTCTAATATATAAAAACAATTATTTCTAACTTTAGCGGATGTTACTCAAGTAAGAAAAGCCATACTAATTAACACATCATGAGAAGAAAAAAAACAAAAAATCGAAATATTTCATATCATAAAACAAAAGGAATAAAAATACTAGGTGGTATCTGTAGACACCCCATTTTTGACTGACCTTAAGACTCAGACGTCACCGATTGAGCGCTTGGTGATGTTGCATATTGTGCTCGTTCGGAAGTCGCGGAGTCTTGGCTGCAAGCCTTGCCTTCGGACTTTCGGACTCTTTCACGCCTTATCTCGGTTTGCGAACCAGGCTCGGTTTTCTCTGTTTCTCTTTCCGAAGGGAGGGAGAGGTCTCGTAGATCATCTCTCAGTGGCCGTAGGCTACGTTTCGTGGTCATAGGCCATTTTGCCCGTTTGGAGTCCGGTTTCTGGTTTTTTGGAGCCGTTGGCCGCGTGCCTCGGTTCGGGACCGCTTAACAATCTCCGTTTGCTCCAGTTTTTGGCATACATCTTATTTGCTCCCTTTTGAGGGACACTGTGGCTCGAGAAACCGACTTCGTGGTCGAACACCACTCCCGGCGCCTAACAGCCAGTTTTCGGGGCCTCGGGCTGCGCGTTTCGGCCCCCGAACCCTCATTTTGCATCGGTTTTGGTTCGTTTTTGGCAGGGACCTCTGTTTCATTGGTAAGAAGGCCGTAGAAGGGTGGGAGGCCAGTAATTGTTCTGTCAGCCAACTTTATCCCTTCATCGCCCTCCGTCGCCCGTTTTTCCTCACTTCAAAGCCAATGTTGACCACCCTTGGGCCATTTTCTTGCACCCTAAACCCCATATTTGTGATGTACACATCTGGGAGGCCACCAATATTTGGTGGCCGGCCAGTAATTGCTTTTGAACCTTTTGAACCCCTTTGAAAAGTGGGTTGTTCTCTCTCCTGGTTCATTGTCTCCAGTTTTTAACCACTTGGTTGTGTTGTGCACACATCAGAGGCTACCTTTTTGGTATGGCCGGCCACTAATTCTCATTGAACCTTTTGATCCTTGGCTGGCCGGCCATGGGAGGTAGCCGGCCGGCCACCTGCAACCTCAATAACTGGCCGGCCATGCTCCTTGCTGCAGGCACATTCCAAGTATGCATCTCTTTTCCCCCCAGATTGTGTATTCGGGGGGTGCATTTTTTGAGGGAAACTTGGATTGTTTTCCCTCCATTTTCCCCCCTTTTCCCCCCTCTTTTGTCTATATAACAGCAGCTCCAGCTCTGTTATTAGGGTTACAAAAATTTCCCCCAAGCCTCTTGTTGTATCTCTCTCTCTCTATACTTCCAAGCATTAAACCTCTCAAGTCCTACACTCATTTCTTCATCAACCCATAGCACCATACCTCCAACCTCCATTGCAGACACTTGAAGCTATTTTCCAGAGCTAAGGAGCCACCAAACTCAAGCCAAGAGGCTGTCAAGGCATAGTCTTCAAGGGTGAGCACCATTTTCTCTCATTTTAGCTTGTTTTTGTATCCTTTCTAAGTCATACTTTCTCGCTGTTTTGGGCTCTGACCCTAACTTGGAATAGCATTATTTTGAGGTGTTTTTCATGTTTGTTTAAGGTCCTCTCATTGTTTGAGACCTCCTTGTTGCACTTGCTTCATTAGCTCCCTTGTATGCAATTTTCTTGTGTAGTATTTTTGGCCTATGTATAAATTGTTTTGAGGCATGTCATAAACTGTAAAGTTGCTTATTTTGAGCCCTTCTTCAACATTGTTGAAAGACTCATTACTTTTTGAGGCTTCCATTTACCACTTGCCTTTATATCTCTCTTTTGGCTCCATTTTTGCATGATTTGTTAGCCTCTTATGCTTCTGTTTTTGGGTTCTGGTCCGAACTACAAATGACCTTATTTTGACCCCCTATTCATGTTTCATTAAGGGTATTTCACTGTTTGAGGCATCCTTTCTATACTTTGTGTTATAACTCTCTTTTTGGCCTTATTTTGCATAGCATTTTGAGCATTCTTGTACACTGTTTTGGGTCTGGCCACCAACTGGAAAATATCATGTTTTGGGCTCCTATTCAACTTTGTTGAAGGGCCCTCTCTTGTTTGGGGTCAGAAGCTGTGACTTGCTTCTTTATCTTACATTTAGGGCCATTTTTGCATATTGGTTTAGCCCTATTTGTGTTCATTGTTTGGCCTTCCTTAAAACTGTAAACATGATTTTTTTTGGGCTGTCTTGACTCTTTCTTCATATTCCATGTTCAAATAGTGCATGTTTTGTATAGCTATAGGCCAATGCATAGGCCTAGTTTTGTATTTCGGTTTCATTTCATGCATCGGGAGCCATGTTTCCATGATTCGGGACTGTTTTGGGTCATATTTTAGCGATCAAATTTGCATGCTTGTATGCCATATTCCATGCCTTGCCATGCCTTGCTAGAGTGGCATTCGTGCCTTAAGATCGGTCCTCGGTTTGCGTGCATGTGTGCACGCATTTCGAGTGTCTCATTTTTCATCTCATGGCCTCCTATGTGAGTGTGGCTGAGGTCCACTCATGTTGGTGTAAGCCCATATTGCATTGTGTATGCCATTTCATTTCATAACATTGTGTATGCTAGGTTGTATGTTAGCGCATTGTGTATGCCATGTTACCTCGTGCATCGTGTATGCCATTTCATAGCATTGTGCATGCTAGGTTGTATATTAGTTGCATTCATGCATGTCATGCATATTGCATTGTGCTTGGGATAGGAGTTAGCCCGAGCACGGGAAACGAGGTACGTTTCGTACTCCGAGTGACGGAACGTGTCTCAATTCCCAGTAGCCGACACTCCGGATTATCCATGATGGGGTCTAGGTTTTGTTTTGTCCATATGTGCATTCATTTCATATTGAGTTGTGCAATTCGACCCCTCGGCCATCATGCATCGAGATGCGTGATTGGTGGCACGGAGATCGAGACATGCATACATATGTGAAAATACATTGCTATGCCTCTTTCCTGCTCTCTGTTGCAGCAAATTGAGAATTAGCAACCTTCCGGAGCTTGGCGTGCTTTTCAAAGAATAATTGTAAAACAGAGGCTAATTGGGGCATCCCAATGGATTTCCGCGCAAGGCAGCCCAGACATGCATCATCCATCATCTGAAGAAGAGTCAAGGCAGTCCCTAGCTTACATGCCAGTTTATTATTTTTCTTAGTTAATTTGTAAATTAATTAGGAATTTGTATATATTTGGACTGTACTATTTGGACTGTATTATTTGGACTGTACTATTTATTCGGACCTTCTGCGCGAGGGCATAATTGTAATAAGTGTGCATGTGTGTGATGTGTGTCTTCTAACCCCACGTCTTTCTCCCTTTTATTTACCTGCTTATGGTGGTTAGATTAGGGCATATTTCAATTAGCATACAGTATGACAGCATGTTTGCATCATTCATCTGTTTTGCATGCACCGGGCTCGGCGCATCATACTAACTGCATTATATTTTCAATTCCAAATTGAATACATGTTAGCTGTAGCATTTCATATGCCATGTTTAGAATAGCCGAGCCTGCTATAGTTGTATTTTTGCATGTGTTGCATTAGGCATTTCTGTATTATTAGGATCATGCATGGATTTCTAATGAGCTTCTGTTTTGGCTTGGAGTACTCGGTAAGTTTTATGCTTTAGCATCCTTGCATGCGTGTGAGTGACTGCCATGAATAGCATGCTTACCATGAGGCTATGTGCTTATATGATATAACTGCCTGAATGCCTGTGGGTGAAGGTTGGGTTATTTGGATTGGAACAAATCATTGACTGTAAGTTTTAAGCCCACTAGATAGTGGCAAAATCATGTTTTCCAAGCCCACCCGAGAGTGGCAAATTCACGTCTTAGCCTACTTGCGGGTAGCACCATCAAACCATTTTCAAACAAACAAACATGAAATGTTTTGTTCCAATTCAGGCGATCCAGTCTATACTTGTATGCTATGCGCATCACATAGTAAATCTAGGCTAAAAATCGGAATAAGAACACATAATGTTTTTAAAAATAGATATCATGGTTAGTAGAGGCCGATCTTTGATCGGGCGAGCGGGGGTGCTCCCGAAGTGACCTTCCCCAATCGTACCCAAGTTCCCGAGCCGAGACAACTTTGGTGATGACGGACACGTGGCCTTAGGCAACGAGTCAGGGTTTCCTAAATTTCCCAAAATAAAATATTTAGGTGGTGACTCTGTATCTGGCAAAGCAGTCCATGTTTGACACTTCTTTCAAAAATCTGTTTTCTCAAAACGATTTGCCGGATTTGGACTCTTTGGTTCAGACTTAGAACTGTGACAAATTTGAGAGTCCTGAGCTGTAGTGACCCCAATATCGAACGGAACACGGGGGAGCTCGTTCCTCTCCCCGGGGCGTTCAGGAACATCTACAGTTTCTGGCGACTCCACTGGGGATGTTAGAGAACTTGACTCAAACTCATGATATCTGTTTTTGACTACACTTGTGTGTTTCTTTGCATTGCATTTGCATTGGTGCGCCTAGGACACCGTGTTTGCCATCTGCTATTCCTGAACGGTTTGCCGGAGGCTTGTCTTGTCCAGACATGACCATAAGGATGACCGGTTGTGGGCTTTGCCAGTATGGGAACACAAACCCCGGTTTTACCGGGGCACCCTTTTGACCATTCGACCTAGTGCATATTCGGATCCATAGTGACCATTCCAAACTAGGACAGGTTGCTTACCCGTTTATAGGTTGTTTGAAACCGCTGCGTACGTAGTGAAGCCCTAGCTCCTGACAAAATAGGACAGGGAAACCCTACCCCAAAATAGGGGTGTTTTGGCTCTCATTTATCTGCTATGTTCTTTAGAGTGCGTCTCTACAGGGAATGCATGTATCAGTGTATGAGTTTGGGCATCAGGCCTGCGGGCATCAGTCAGTATTAGAGAATCAGTTATCTGCGGGTATCCGATTCAATCTTTGGGGAACAGTGATTCAGGGATAATGATCAGTGTTGGAGGACAGTGTGTATTCAGCTTGTCGACCGTGTGTTGTTATGCCTGGCTGTGTGTCATGCATTTACTTTAAGCTGTTACGCTGTCCGTTTATCTGTTTATTTCATTCCTTATTTGCTTTATTTATCTTTTTTCTAGGGCAGTTCTAGCACAATTGCTTCCAACCCAGTAGATATTCCCCAAGCACTTTGGACACGAGGTCGTCGACTCAATCGATCCGAGGATCTAATTGACGGACAGCCAGTGTTCCATTCTCTACCTCCCGTTGTCAGAAGAAGGCCAAGAAAGTGTAGTGTGTCAGAACAGAGGTTGCCAGAACAATGGGTTAGTCCATCAGAGGACAATAGGACTGAGGTCTCAATTGTTGCTATAGAAATAGACATACCAGTTAGTCGGATGGATCAGCAAAATACATCAGGGATGGAAGCCCTGATGCGCCAGATGTAGGAGAGCATGAGACAAATGCAGGAGGATGCCGCCCGTCAAGTGGAATTCTCCAAACAGCAGGCCGCGATCATGGCCCAGTAGACCGAATTAATCACTAGACTGCAACAGCAGAATGCGGCATCTGCTTCACATCAAGTTCCTCCTCCGCCAGGGGCCCCATTACCCGAGCAGGCACCTACTGTCCAGAACGCTCTGCCAAACACCCAGAACACCGTGCCAAATATCCAGAACATACAAGAGGACACGAACCTTCCAACGGGGCCAGCTCCGTCCTCGCTTCCGCCTCAACTGTCCAAGACCCATACACCCAACCACCCGGACTCTCCCTTCGAGTTCGAAATAGACCATACAGCTCTGAAACTGAGCAAGCTTGAGAAGCTCTTCAAGAAATCGCAAGGGGTAAAGGTTATTCCGGATATCGAGGACGGATATACCGATGTGGCCGTGACATTGCCCGATAGATTCAAGATGCTGCAAATTGACCGCTTCGACGGGTCCGGGGACCCCATGGTCCATCTTCGGCTATTCTCAGATATACTGCGGCCAATGGGCCTAACTCGACCACAAAAGCTTTCGCTGTTTGGCCGAACCCTGTCGGGTGTGGCCGCCATCTGGTACGCGAAGCTAGAGGATGAGGTAAAAAGAAGCTGGGATGAAATGGCTGAGGCCTTTGTCGCACAGTACTCGTACAACACCCCAATCGAGATTACAACTCGTGATCTCGAAACGACAAGGCAGGAGCCCAAGGAAACTTTTTCAGATTTTGTAACTCGGTGGAGGGCAAAGGCGTCGATGATGACTTTGAGGCCCACTGATAAGGACCAAATCAGGATGATTGTGCGCAATCTCCAACCAAAATTAATGCAGAAAATGATTGTACTCCCCTTTCCTACTTTTTCGGATCTACATGAGATGGGGGTACAAATCGAAGACGCGATGAAGCAATGTCTGATTGACCAGGACAGGGAGCAACCCCGGAGGACATTCAACCGTAACAACAATGCAGGCTCGAGTGGCGCTGTAACCGCAAGAGCTTCGGAGGTCAGCATGGTCACCACCATTCCCCCTCCCCTTCCAAGGCCCATGGCAGCCACACCCTTCTCCGGTGCATCCGGAAGCAATACTCAAACTTCTAAATACCAGCCCAGAGGCCAAAGAACCTTCACCCCACTATACATGCCTTTGTCTAAGGCTCTGGGGGTCTTGATCAGAAAGGGGCATCTAAAACCCCTGGAGCCGAGGCCATTGCCGAATCCACTCCCTCCCTCTCACAACCCAGCCAAGTACTGTGCATATCACCAGCAGCACGGTCATGATACTGACCAATGTTTCAGGCTGCGTCACGAGATTAAAGACCTCGTTGACAAAAATGTGATTTTGCCACCAGAAAAACCTAACGTCACAACCAACCCCCTCCCTACACACAACCAAACTCCACCTCCCAAAAGAGTCAATCTTATCCAGACTGGGGTCGTGTCTTACGATCCTAGCATCTATATTACTCTTACCCATCTACCTAAGCTGGAGGTGCTCCTTCCCGACTGCACTGACTTCTTGTGCATGTTGGACATCTCCACAACCCAACCAGAGCCGACGGTGGTGACCATCGAAGATGGGGCAGGGCAGACTTCAGGAAATAATGGGATTGTTGAGTCTGGGATTGAACAGAGTTTTGCTGGGAAAGTCTATGATCCAAGTGAGTACATTCTGTCAACAGGCCAGATTGGGCTGGGTATAGAATTGCCAGAAAATAAAGAACTGTGTGTGATCCGAGGGGATGGATTTGGGCAAGGGGCAGATGATCTGACAGCTGTAGAGGAGGACTTTGCCAACCTACAATTTTTCGATGACCAAGAATCAGGGGACGCGGCAGTCAACTGGTTTGACTATGAGGAATCGGCAGAGGCTACTGGATGGCTCGATGATCAACCAGATGTGGTGAGAGAATCTCAACCAGACTAGGGCCCGGTAGAGGCGAGAGTATCAGCTGTGGCCGGAAGGGCCGGAAGTCAGGTTACATTGCCGGAGAGCGCCGGTACGAAGAATTTCGCTCAAGACGGAAGCATTGTGAATGTAGGGAAAGTTGAACAACAAACTGCACTGACGCAGGTAGAACAACAGGGTTCTGAGAGAACCGGGAAAGCCAAAATCCATGAGGGGATCGAAAGTGCCGCGCGCACAAGAACAGAGGATGCTGTGGGCATGCAGACTGAAAGTGCTGTGAGTACAAACATACCCGAACCAGACAGGTGCCTTTTGAATGCCAACGGAATGTGGTGGGAAGACGATGACTTATGTCTTGCCCACACAGACGAAGACTGGGGAAGCAATCAACCGGATGACACCTGGTACCTCGACGAGGTTGATCACATGACAAGAAGCGGGCGGTACTTTAAGCCCCCGCACCTAGACCAACCCGAGGCATCTGGGAAGGATAAAGAAGCTGAGAAACAGAAGGAGAGGCAGATCGAAGAGGAAGTTGTGCTGAAACAGCTAAAGAAGATACAAGCAGACATCTTCATCTGGGGACTGCTTATGGCGTCGCGAGTACATAGGCAAGCTGTCTTATCTCCTATGGACAAGTCCAAACTCTCCATAGATACTACACCAGAACAGCTGGTTGGGCTGGTTTTTCCGGGAGGAGGTTCCCCGGCATTAACCTTTTCAGACAAAGAACTACCGCCTGAGGGCACAAATCACAACAAACCCCTCTACATTTCTGTGGAATGTAGAGACAAGTGGATACCGGTGGTACTTGTTGATACCGGGTCCGCCATTAATGTCTGCCCAACCAGAACAGCATATGCAATCGGGTTGAAGCCCGCAGACTTCGTGCCGACTACTCAAGTGATCAGAGCATACGATAATACTAGCAGGGAAGTGATGGGGACTGTCAAAATTCAGACCCAGGTTGGTCCTGGACAACACAACATTGAATTCCATGTCTTGGACGTTCCCGCAACCTTCAACCTACTTTTGGGGCGACCGTGGTTGCACCAGGTCAGGGCAGTCTCTTCCACTTTACATCAGATGTTGAAGTACCCTCACGGGAAGGGGGTGGCTATTGTCTTCGGGAATTCATCAATCCATCCGCCGCCGGAAGTGTCCACACCAGTCTTGGAAATCGAGCATGGCACTGAAGATGTGTTCTTATCAGGGTTCACTTTGGCTGAGGCTCGAGTGGTACAGAATGTTATGGCTGTGAATGAGGGAGTGTACGTCAGTGCTCAATCCATCTACTTCATGAACAAGTTACAACACATCCCCGGAATGGGATTGGGAAAAAGCGGCCGGAAAGGCGTCGCAGCATTGGCCGAAGTGCCACACAACCCTCACACCTTTGGCCTGGGTTATCTGCCCACCAAAGAGGACTGGGTGAGGAAGGGTAAAGAGATGGCCGGAAGAGCCAGAGCAAAGAAGGCAGGGAAGCCTTTTGAGTTAATGCATCGGCCCATTCAGGGTACCCTAAACGGACGCTTCGTCCGGGAGGGGGAAGACTTTCCATTTTACGGCTTCCCAGAGCCATGGCTGAACGCAGAGAGGAAGCGCGTGCCTGGTTTCGAGATCTTCTTCGACCTGCAACTACCCGGGGATGACGTTGCTGAAGAGCAGACAGACCCATCAGCTGAGGTTGGGTAGTGTAAGGCAGTGGATTCCGAGAGCACCGAACTTGAGATGGGGGTAGCGCTGGCATGTCTACTTTCAGATCCTTCGATCGACCAAAAGTGCTTGGGGGATAACTCCTCGGTTTCCATGATTGGGATTGAAACAGCTGCGGGCCTTCCAGTGACTATTTTGGATGCATCTATCGCACCCTCTCTCACTTGGCAGTACGTGGAGGGATTTTTGTCTAGCAACACCGGGTCAGGTAGTGAGCCGGAATCTGATTCTACCGAGTCCTGTGAGTCGGAATCAGGTTCCAGCTCGACTGAGTCTAAGTCTGGTAATCCTGGGGATGATAACCCGGATGCCACAGTTATGTCCAGGTCGTCTTTTTCTTTCTCATTTGAGTCTGTTGTAACCGAGAATTCGGACGATTTGGATGTGCTTAATGAGAATCAAGTAACTGTGGTTTTTGAGTACTTTTCTGTGCCCTTAATTTATTGCATAAACTCAGACTTTTAAAATTTTGATAAAAACGACGAGGACGAAATTCCTCCGGTTTTGCAACGTTTAATTGAGCAGGAGCAAGAGAGGTTTGTCAAACCCTTAACGGATGAAATCATTACCGTGAATATTGGTACTGAGGAGGACCCGCGGCTGGTCCAGATCGGGTCCACGTTGTCTTCGGAGGAACGCGAGTGCTTAGTCGCTTTACTAAAAGATTTCAAAGATATTTTCGCGTGGTCCTACGAAGACATGCCTGGGATCGATCCTGAGATTGTACAGCACCGGATCCCCCTTGACCCCGAAGCCCGACCTGTTAAGCAGAAACTCAGAAGGATCCGCCCGGACTGGGCTCTCAAGATTAAGGAAGAGGTCACTAAGCAAATCAATGCAGGCTTCCTGCTGGTATCCGAATACCCGACTTGGTTGGCTAACATCGTTCCAGTGTCGAAGAAAGATGGCAGGATCCAAGTGTGTGTGGTTTTCAGGGATTTGAACAGAGCTAGTCCGAAGCACGACTTTCCCTTACCGCATATTGATGAGTTGGTAGATTTCACAGCAGGGCATGCTTTGCTCTCATTCATGGATGGCGTCTCAGGGTACAATCAGATAGTAATGGCACCAGAAGACAGAGAAAAGACTGCATTCATCACCCCGTGGGGAACATACTGCTACAGAGTAATGCCGTTTGGGTTGAAGAATGCCAGAGCTACTTATCAACGAGCCGCGACCACAATATTGCACGACATGATCCACAAAGAGGTTGAGGTGTACGTGGACGACATGATTGTCAAGTCCAAGCAAAGAAAGGGCCACTACACCGCCTTGCAAAAGTTCTTTCAAAGGATCAGGGAATTCCGGTGGCGGCTAAATCCTCAGAAGTGTACGTTCGGTGTTATAGCGGGGAAAATGCTGGGGTTTCTGATTACACAAAGGGGCATCGAGGTCGACCCTTCAAAGATCAAGGCCATCTTGGAAATGCCACCACCAAGGACTGAAAAGGAGGTGCGAGGCTTTCTGGGTAAAGTGCAATTCATAAGACGGTTTATCTCAAAATTAACCTTGACTTGTGAACCACTTTTTGGTCTCCTGAAGAAAGGCAAGAAATTCCAATGGGACGGCCGATGCCAAGCTGCTTTTGAACAGATCAAGAAATATTTACAGAACCCGCCCGTGTTGTCGCCACCAGAGCCGGGGAAACTGTTGATATTGTACCTTTCAGTGACTGAGACTACAATGGGCTACATGCTCGCACAAGAATCGGAGGATAAGGTGGAGAGGGCCATCTACTATCTGAGCAAGAAGATGTTGGACTACGAGACCCGCTACACTCCGCTCGAGAAGGCTTGCTTAGCTTTGGTATGGGCTACCAGGAAGTTGTGGCACTACTTGTTAGCTCACTCCGTAATGTTGGTTTCACGACTGGATCCCATCAAATACCTTTTCGAGAAACCGGCACTTACGGGTAGGCTAGCTCGTTGGCTGCTGTTGCTCTCCGAATTCGATCTGAAATATGTGACACGCAAGTCAGTCAAAGGAAGAGCAGTGGCAGAGTTCTTGGCCGATCATCCAGTCGAAGGAGGTGAAGCAGTTGAGTACTTATTCCCAGATGAAGCCATTTTGCACATCGATGACGAATATTGGACGATGTACTTTGACGGAGCATCAAATTAGTACGGGTATGGGATAGGGGTGTTGCTAATAGCACTCGACAATTTCCGTATCCCTCTAGCCTTCAAACTCCGGTTCAAAGTCTCGAACAATGAAGCAGAATATGAAGCGTGCATTGCCGGCCTAGAAGCGGCCTTGGAACTAGGGGCAAGACGTTTGAACGTCATCGGGGATTCAAACCTTGTTGTATCTCAGGCAAACGGAGACTGGAAAGTCAAAGAAGAAAAGATGATGATGTACCACCAGACCTTGGACTTGCTAATCCCTCGGTTTGAAAAGCTAAACTTTGCTCATCTTCCAAGAGAGAACAACAGGTTCGCAGATTCTTTAGCAACTCTATCTTCCATGATAGACATCCCGTTTGGAATCCAGATGCGTCCAGTCGTCATTGACTAGAAATTTGCGCCAGCCTACGAGTCGATCGCTGCTATAGATGAGGTTCAGGACGAAAACCCCTGGTATTACGACATTTGGAATTTCTTGGAAAAGGAAGCATACCCGCCAGGGGTAAATGCCAAGGATAAAAGGGCAATCAGAAGAATGGCCGTCCAGTTCATCATCTGTGGGGGTAAGCTGTATAAGAGAGGCCATCTGGGAATACACAAGCTGTGTGTTGAAGCCGAGGAATCAAAGCGCCTGATGGAGGCCATCCATGGAGGAGAATGCAGTGCGCATATGAACGGAGTAATGCTAGCACGGAAGATCCTCAGACAGGGTTACTACTGGTCCACCATGGAGGAGGATTGTATTAGTTTTGTTCGGCGATGCCACAAGTGTCAGATTCATGCAAACCGCATGAACATCCCGCCGTCGAAGCTGTACAACATGACTTCACCATGGCCGTTTTCAGTTTGGGGAATCGATGTGATCAGGGCTGTCACTCCGAAAGGGTCGAATGGGCATGAGTTCATCTTGGTTGCGATAGATTATTTCACTAAGTGGGTCGAGGCCCAATCGTATGCGGTGTTGAAGGCGTCACACGTTACGAAGTTTATCAGAAACATCATTTGTCGCTATGGGGTCCCGAACGAGATCGTTTCAGATAATGGTTCCCACTTCAAGAAGGAAGTGATTGACTTGTTGGAGAAATACAACATGGCTTTCTATAAGTCATCTACATACCGACCGCAAACCAACGGGGCGGTCGAGGCCGCCAACAAGAATATCAAACACATACTGCAGAAGATGGTGGAAACCTACTGGGATTGGCCAGATAAGCTGCCATTTGCTCTATGGGGCTACAGGACTTC
The DNA here is from genome assembly GCF_055761805.1 of Camellia sinensis. Taxonomy (NCBI): domain Eukaryota; kingdom Viridiplantae; phylum Streptophyta; class Magnoliopsida; order Ericales; family Theaceae; genus Camellia; species Camellia sinensis. The sequence goes on along the minus strand of NC_138962.1, from coordinate 171,031,817 downwards.
AATCAGAACTTCTACCGGAGCGACTCCGTATTCATTGGTTTATGGGATGAAGGCTGTTCTACCTATCGAGATTGAGGTTCCGTCATTACGAGTATTGGCTGAGTGTCAAATAGCCGAAGTAGATTGGCAGCAGAGCAGATTTGAGGAACTCATGCTTTTTGACGAGAGAAGACTGAAAGCGCTGTACCACGTTCAAGGCTATCAGCGTAGAATTGCCCGAGCTTTCAACAAGAAAGTTAAGTCTAGGAATCTAAAAGAAGGAGATTTGGTGCTCAAGGACAACCGAGCTCCCATCCACGACCCAAGGGGCAAGTTCAAACCCAATTGGACTGGTCCCTACATCATCAAAGCTATCTGGTTAGGTGGAGTTGTGGTTCAGATGGATCTAGATGGCCTAGAGTTCTCCCAACCGATCAACATGGACAAGTTGAAGAAATATTACCCCTGAGAGGCTCGCTAGGCCGAAAACCCGAAAGGGCGACCTAGGCAAAAGTTAGAGCACAAAAAATTGGAAAATATAAAAACTGAGCTCGCAAGGTTGAAAACCCGCAAAGGGCGACCTTGGCAAAAGTTAGAGCGTAAAAAGAGAGTGAAAATACCCGAGTGAACTTAAGCCTGAACTACGTAAGGCTTGATTCCCATCTTTGGGATACGTAGGCAACTTCACCTTGAAGTTCAGCCATAAACTTTTTCCCGATCAACTTTGTCCATTTTGACCATCTCAGTCATCTTTGTCCATCAGCTTTTATCGCGATCTCTGGTACAGTGCTATTCAGACTAGGGGCAACTTTCCGTTGCCACGACGGTGCAGCGCTATTCAGACTAGGGGCAACTTTTCGTTGCCATGCAGTGTCGCGGTACTCTTCAAACTAGGGGCAACTTTCCAGTTGCAGGAATCTGGGGTTGTGCATCTCAGTGACAGATCTTAGGCGTGTCCAGTTCTGATCCATATCGAAAATAGTTTTGAAAAGTTTTAATAAAAGTTGACTTTGTTCAAATTAATCTCTTTACAACTAAGACCATTTTTGGACCAAAGTGGAAAATTTTCAGTACCACAACCTTCAATTTCGTTGATTTCAAAACAGAGTTCTCCTGCTCTTGCATACAATCGAAGTTGCTTTTTATTACATTCATAAAAAAAACTTAATAAATCCGGGGCATAGTCAAGTCAAGTATCCCTGCGCCCCCTCCCAGAGCTGGTCGAAGCCTTTGACGCCAAGCTAGGCCCAACCTATGCCTCCTCGTTGAGCCAATCCAAGCATTCGTCAGACAAAGTGCAATTGAAAGTGGGAGCAGGAGCCAGGAGCTCTCTAGTCCTCCATGCTGTGGCATATCGGGCAAGCTGTGCACCTCGGACCGGGAAAGCAGCCGGGTACTCAATCCCCTCTGGTGGGCAAATCTGATCATGACCGAACTGGCGTAGGAACCGGAACGGAAAGTAGAACACACAGTGGGTTAGACCAATCAACTGGATTCCGATCAGCCGGGACATGCTATAGCTCATTGTCGGGAGATTGAGCCAAGGACAACGCCAAGCAATGCGATCTGCGGACAAATTGCACATCCAGTCAAACCACCACCTTTCATCAGGGGCATCGACTAGGTGCTGTCGAAAGAAATAGCCTCGAGCTGAGTAGGCCGGGCAAGAGTCCACAACCTGCAATTTGTCCATTAACCATACCTGGGGAGGGATGCAAAATGAGAGAATAAAGAATAGAGAGATGTACGGTGAGAGAAAAGTGAGAAAAGGGTTTTTGTGAGAAAAACCGAGCCTGAGGGCCGAGTGATGTGAGCAAATACATATGTAAGATTGGGTGGGAAACATTACCTGCAGCAGCAGTGGACTCCCAGCAAATCTAGTCGTCTCCCGGCAATGGATAGCATCCAAGCCCATCAGAGTCTCGGCCAAGGTCATGGCAATGCAGCTCTTTCCTTCTTTCAAGCCTTGAGCAACTTCAATCAGACGAATGCTAAACCCGCCAAAGCTCGGGGAAAGCAGAAAGTGAGACAGTAGGCACAAGCAAAGGGTGTGTTGCCGGAAACCTTGCCAATAATGGTTGCTGCGGTCACCGTCGTCAGAAAAGCGATGAATCAAACCAAAGATATCCAGTTCCCCACTGCAGATCAGAGATCGAGCATCATGCGCGGTGAGTCCACACATCCGCCCTAAAGCTTGGGCGTGGCCAAAGCGGAACTGGGGCAAGATCTCTTCATGACATTCAGACTCCATCAAAACTTGAAAATCTTCAAAAGTTGGACATACTTCTTGCCCGCCAAAGCTAAAGACATGCGTCACTGGGTTCCAAAACCTCGCCGCGGCATGGAGGAAAGGGAGATGTAGCGGGGTGCGGCTCAGCGTGAATAGTGCATTCAAGCCGAAACCCCGGAAGTTCAACTTTTCCGAGCCATCTAGAGAAGCGATCCAAGCTGTGAGATTTTCAACGAGAAACGCCTCTATTTTTGTGCAAAACTAAGATGAATTGAATCAAAACACGGAGCTAAGGCTTTTAAAGAGGAAAAAACACTATTCAGGGGGACAAGTGTCAGAAATTGGGCGGTTGCTGAGCTAAGTGGCCGGCCGGCCATCTTTTCTGGCAGGCCGGCCATTTCTTGTTTCAAAACTGGCCGGTGGCCCCCTCTCGGCAATAAATCTGGCCGGCCGGCTCCCAAAAGTGGCCGGCCATGCTCCAATATGTGTCTTCAGCACTGTTTTACCCTCCGAGAGAAAGTTTCAAGCATTTCCATGCAACAGATGTGTCGAAGGCCTCTATTTCCCTCTGTTTCGGATGCGTTCCGTTGCCCAGATCGTCCGAAGAACACTTCATTTTGCTAAGTTTTGTTTATCGAGTTGTCGTTTTGCTTATCGAGTTGTTTGTCGAGCTGTCGTGTTTTGTGTTTTTGAGTTGTTACTCTTTGTTTAAGCCTTTTTGGTTGAGTCTTGTTTATCAAGTTGTCAACATTATTGTGTTTTGCTTATCGAGTTGTAAACTTGCTAAGGTTTTGTTATATCTTAGAAAGTTAAATTGTTGCGTCGGTTCACTACCTGACTGTGCAAAATGCACAATGCACATTTCCATTCAATCTCATTACGATGCAAAATGATGCGATATGATGCTAAAAGTTTAAAATACAATACTTTTTTCAAAAAACTGTTTCATCCCATCATGCCTCGCTTGTTACAACATTTTACAGACTAAGGCACAAGTTTTACAGAGAATAAAACTGCCCGATAATGTACAATGTGCTACAACTACTAGCAAAAAGATAAATAAAACAGGAAACAACCGCATCTATGCTCTCAAGAGCAGTAATAAGAGGCCCTCTTCGTCCTCTTCTGCGGAATAGACTCTCCGCCACCATCGCCATCGCCATCATCTGAATTGGAGCCGTCATCCTCGGGATCCCCCTCAGCCTCGCCTCCACTCCCGGAACCAAGGCCGGAGCCGTCCTCTCCATCAGCAGATGTCTCCGACTGACGGTCTGCAACCTCCTCCTCCTCCTCATCCTCACCAAGCTCCTCCTCCACAATATGTGCTCTGCGTCTGCGAGATGACCCTTCCCCTCGAAAAGGCCTGGATGGCCCAGCTCCTCGGAAAGGCCTGGATGGCCCAGCTCCGTGAAAAGGCCTGGAGGGCCCAGCTCCGTGAAAAGGCCTGGATGGCCCAGCTCCTCGAGAAGGCCCAGGTGGCCCGGCCTGCGGCTGAGCATATACTGGAGGCATCTGAGAACAAAGAGTTCAAATTAAATACATCAGTCCAAATATGTACATCAGATGCAGATACAAGCAAAAACTACATGAAGTGGGTGCATGTAAATACAGTGTATAAGTAGGGTGTGTGTCAGATGTGCTCTACACAAGTAGTCTATCAATGCAGTAGAAATCAGCATGTCATCAGAGGTATGATAAATGCCAGAAAAAACTAAAGGGTACCTGGAAGCCCATGATAGACAATTGTGCCTCCCTCCGCAGGACCATCCCCTCAAGTGAGGCTACCATCTCGAGCACCTGATCCATATACTCAACAGGGGGCTGCAGATGCAAAAGCAAGGGTGTCATTAAAGGAATGAACGTCCAAATATCTGAGTGATGAATCAAAGCTGTAAAACATACCGGTGGCGAGTCGGGGTCTCTGACATATCGATGACCGGGCATCGTAGGCTCTATCGGGATCGGAATCGGAGAGGTAGTCCCATACTGCCACCCCATCAGCTCAGTCGGCATGTCCGGCCATCCAGGATGAGGAAAAGTCGGAGGAATCAGGGGAACCGATCCACCCCCACCTCTAGATGTACCAGCCCTGCTGGTGGAAGGGGCATCTGCAGCCCAAGCCCGGGCCTGACTCGAAGATGGCAGACCAACAGGCCTCATCATCGGAGTGCGAACTCCCGTCGATGGAGGCATCAAGTATGTGTGACGGTAAGTGGCGTAATCCCCCTCCTCAAGATATAGCAAAGCATCAGTACCCAGCATAGCATTAACAATATCTCGGGAAATGAGCATATCAGCAATCCGCATATCGACTGGGGGTGCTGAGGGAGGGTCTTGAGAAGTGTACCCCCAGACCTGACGCAAGAAACGCTTCCCCAGAAAAAAGGCCCTACCAACCGGCCCTTCGAACAGGAGCCTTTACCGGGAGGCACCCCACCCTCCGGCAAACTGGAATCGTAGACCCTCACCTAAGGGCGCCCAAGGCTGCCATGTAATCTGCAGATAACAGGTGCATAAACCAAGCAGAAATCGAAGATGTACAGGACAAATCAAAGATGAAAACAGAAAGAACTGAGAGTTCTGAAGTACCTCCGATGAGCGCACCGTGTCAAAATACTGTCGCAGGTAAAGGAGAGACTCCCGAGGTCTTGGCCGGTGCTGGCCTTCAAACACAAGTGAGTACGGGGTCATGAGAGGTCCCGCTACCATCAACTCCGGGGCCAATGTCGGGAAATATACATAGACCCACAACTGTAGAAAACAAAGCAGAATATGAAATGCTGAGGGCAAAATGCACGATATAGAGTATAAAGTGCGCTGTGTGTGCGATATGCAGGTAATAAGGGGCAGAAATGTAAATCAAAAGGGCAGAAAGTACCTCCCAGGCTCTCCAATAGACGCCAAGTAAGTCCCCCCGTCCGCGTGAGGTCGCGCTCATGTAGCAATAAAGGGTGGCCAAGCCGGCACCACTCCAGTCATACCGCCTGACCTGTGACAGGTCCACCAAGGCACTCAGCAGATAAAGCCCAACAGTGTTCCCTCTATCAGCAAACAGAGTGGTCCTGAAGAGGAACATCAAAAAGCCGCGGGCATACTGTGCTGTCTCCTCAGGAGTCCCGGGCTCCATCTCCACCCGCCGGAAATAGGAAGAGAACCAGGTATATCGGACTCTCCCCGAAGCTCTGTCAACAGGCGGGCGAGCCCCCAGCAGATATATCCAAGCGGCCTCCCACTCGCCCATGTCCTCATCATATGGGATCGCCCAGCCTCCCACATCAAGGCCGGTCAATACAACGAAGTCAAAAGGGGTCATAGTCATGTCCCCAGTGGTAGAGAAATGGAAAGAGTTGGTGGTGTCCCACCATCTCTCCACCAGGGCGGCCATCAGCGTCCTCCTAGCAGGACAACGAGATAGCCCAGCACAGAAGGGCCCAAACCCCGTCAAGTCAACCAAATCCCGAACGGCCTCCGGGAGCTCAGCATACCAGTCTCTCGCCGCGGTAGAGCCATACCCTCGCACAGTGCGAGAAGTCACCTGCATTCAGAATGAACACATGTTTCAGCATGAAATGAATAAAGCTGCGTGCGAATAAAATGAATAGGTTGCGTGCAAAGTAAAGTAAGTGTGTGCCGTGTGTTCACCTTCAATTTGGGCTGTGTGTTCAAAAGATCAATGTTTTGGGCTGCGTGTTCAACTCTCAATCAGTCTAGGCTGTGTGTTCAGAATATCAATTTGGGCTGTGTCTCCAGAAAATCAATGTTTTGGACTGCGTGTTCAACTCTCAATTAGTGTATGCCGTGTGTTCACCTTCAATTTGGGCTGTGTGTTCAAAAAATCAGTGTTTGGGCTGCGTGTTCAAATCTCAATTAGTGTGTGCTGCGTGTTCACCATCAATTTGGGCTGTGTGTTTAGAAAATCAGTGTTTAGCCTGCGTGTTCAAACCTCAATTAGTGTGTGCTGCGTGTTCACCATCAATTTGGGCTGTGTGTTCAGAAAATCAGTGTTTGGGTTGCGTGTTCAAACCTCAATTAGTGTGTGCTGCGTGTTCACCTTCAATTTGGACTGTGTGCTCTGAAAATCAGTGTTTGGGCTGCGTGTTCAACTCTCAATCAATGTGGGCTGCGTGTTCACCTTCAATTTGGGCTGTGTGCTCTAAAAATCAGTGTTTGGGCTGCGTGTTCAACTCTCAATCAATGTGGGCTGCGTGTTCACCTTCAATTTGGGCTGTGTGCTCTGAAAATCAGTGTTTGGACTGCGTGTTCAACTCTCAATCAATGTGGGCTGCGTGTTCACCTGCAATTTGGGCTGTGTGCTCTAAAAATCAGTGTGTGGGCTGCGTGTTCACCTTCAATTTGGGCTGTGTGCTCTAAAAATCAGTGTTTGGGCTGCGTGTTCAACTCTCAATCAATGTGGGCTGCGTGTTCACCTTCAATTTGGGCTGTGTGCTCTGAAAATCAGTGTTTGGGCTGCGTGTTCAACTCTCAATCAATGTGGGCTGCGTGTTCACCTTCAATTTGGGCTGTGTGCTTTGAAAATCAGTGTTTGGGCTGCGTGTTCAAAATCTCAATCAGTGTGTGCTACGTGTTCATCATCAATTTGGGTTGTGTGTTCAAAAAATCAGTGTGTTGGGTTGCGTGTTCAACCCTCAACCGATGTGTGCCGTGTGTTCACAATCAATTTATGGGCTGAGTGTTCAGGAATTCAAGTGATTGGACCGTGTGTTCAGAGCGCAAACAGAATGCAAGAAAAATTCGTAATACGTTACAGAAAAGGTAGGAATGAAGTAAATACCTCTCGTGCCTCATAGGAGAGATGATACTCAGGCTCCCGCAGGAGGAGATCCCCGGGTGCTCGCTCGTCGAACTCGGTGAAATGATGAAAAATAGCCCGCGGAAGAACGTGTATTGGTGGGTCATACCTCTCGGGTATGAAGGGGCGAACTCTCGGAGGCAAAGACATGATGTCAGGCTTGTCTCCGGCACCTGTAGAACCTCCGCCGTGGGGAAATTGACCCGCCATTTCAAGAAATCTGCAAAAGGGGCAAAAATGAGCCAAAATTGGAAAAAGTCAACAAAAGTCAACTCTCGAGAAGTGAAAAAGTCAACAAAAGTCAACTCCCGAGAAAATCTTCCAAATATTGAGACAAACTCACCTCAAGTGGCGAAAATGAGAAAAGAAGCCCCGAAACCAAAATTTAATCGGTTCAAAGTTCTTAAAACTGAAAGATTTCGCGAAAATAACTTGCGTGGGACGTTGGAAAACACGTATAGGGCACAGATCTGAGGGAGAAAATGGTTTGGGAAGCTAGAGAGGAAGATTTCGGAGCTGCACTTGTGAGCCCGAAATGTTTGGATGGATGTATTTAAAGAAAAGAGGCCGAAAAGAAAAAACTGCCCCCGAATTTGGCAAAGTGGCCGGCCGGCCATTTCCTTTTCAAAAAACGACCGGTGGCCTCCCTCTCCCAATAAAACTGGCCGGTGATGTTCCCCACATGCCCTCCAAGGTCCCTGCAAATTTTGAGGAGGATTGGAGTCCCCGAGACCTGAAAAAGTACGAGAGAAGTGCACTTTCTGTCGCGAAATTGCTCCGCCGGAACTTCGGCTTCAACTTCCAATGCTTGTCTCATCGTTTACTCATCGAAAGTGAGGTTTATCCTTCTGAACATGTTGTAACCTCTCCGGGAGGCGGACCGGGGGCCGCAATCGAGTCACCCTCACCGAAACGCGTGTTTCTTCCCGCATTGCGATGCACTTTTCTATCAACACCATGATTGTCTGCATTCGATATCACATTGAACGTATGCAGTTAGATATGTTGTGCTTGTTGAGTTTCTTTATTTTGCAGGCACGATATTGTAGGTACGGTTCATTTGAGGCTGGTGCGACCAGACGAATCGCGCAGGTATCGTATCTTCTCCGTGTGAGACGTGGCGAGGATTGAATAATTCTCCGCATTCTTAACTGCATGAAATATAGTTGTTGCTTTGCATTCTCGCTTAAAACTGTTGCATCTATTTGCGAATACTTGCTTCATTACAGCTTGCTGCATTTACACGATCATTGAGTTACCTTCGGCTTCTTGCATTATCAGTTGCATTTTGCCCATGCCTGCGGGCATGCCTGTGGGCGCATCTCTGTTTATTTTGGCTGTTTGTCTAAGTCTTCGGCCTTGTCAAAAATGAGTCGTCTCTGGGCTTTGACATTCACTCCCGTCACTTATGACTTTCAAGTTCTGTCAAAGAGGGGCAACTGTAGACACCCCATTTTTGACCGACCTTAAGACTCAGACGTCACCGATTGAGCGCTTGGTGATGTTACATATTGTGCTCGTTCGGAAGTCGCGGAGTCTTGGCTGCGAGCCTTGCCTTCAGACTTTCGGACTCTTTCACGCCTTACCTCGGTTTGCGAACCAGGCTCGGTTTTCTCTGTTTCTCTTCCCGAAGGGAGGGAGAGGTCTCGTAGATCATCTCTCAGTGGCCGTAGGCTACGTTTCGTGGTCATAGGCCATTTTGCCCATTTGGAGTCTGGTTTTTGGTTTTTCGGAGCCGTTGGCCGCGTGCCTCGGTTCAGGACCACTTAACCATCTCCGTTTGCTCCAGTTTTTGGCATACATCTTATTTGCTCCCTTTTAAGGGACACTGTGGCTCGAGAAACCAACTTCGTGGTCGAACACCACTCCCGGCGCCTAATAGCCAATTTTCGAGGCCTCGGGCTGCGCGTTTCGGCCCCCGAACCCTCATTTTGCATCGGTTTTGGTTCGTTTTTGGCAGGGACCTCTGTTTCATTGGTAAGAAGGCCGTAGAAGGGTGGGAGGCCAGTAATTGTTCTGTCAGCCAACTTTATCCCTTCATCGCCCTCCGTCGCCCGTTTTTCCTCACTTCAAAGCCAATGTTGACCACCCTTGGGCCATTTTCTTGCACCCTAAACCCCATATTTGTGATGTACACATCTGGGAGGCCACCAATATTTGGTGGCCGGCTAGTAATTGCTTTTGAACCTTTTGAACCCCTTTGAAAAGTGGGTTGTTCTCTCTCCTGGTTCATTGTCTCTAGTTTTTAACCACTTGGTTGTGTTGTGCACACATCAGAGGCTACCTTTTTGGTATGGCCGGCCACTAATTCTCATTGAACCTTTTGACCCTTGGCCGGCCGGCCATGGGAGGTAGCCGGCCGGCCACCTGCAACCTCAATAACCGGCCGGCCATGCTCCTTGCTGCAGGCACATTCCAAGTATGCATCTCTTTTCCCTCCAGATTGTGTATTCGGGGGGTGCATTTTTTGAGGGAAACTTGGATTGTTTTCCCTCCATGTTCCCCCCCTTTTTTCCCCCTCTTTTGTCTATATAACAGCAGCTCCAGCTCTGTTATTAGGGTTACAAAAATTCCCCCAAGCCTCTTGTTGTATCTCTCTCTCTCTATACTTCCAAGCACTAAACCTCTCAAGTCCTACACTCATTTCTTCATCAACCCATAGCACCATACCTCCAACCTCCATTGCAGCCACTTGAAGCTATTTTCCAGAGCTAAGGAGCCACCAAACTCAAGCCAAGAGGCTGTCAAGGAATAGTCTTCAAGGGTGAGCACCATTTTCTCTCATTTTAGCTTGTTTTTGTATCCTTTCTAAGTCATACTTTCTTGCTGTTTTGGGCTCCGACCCTAACTTGGAATAGCATTATTTTGAGGTGTTTTTCATGTTTGTTTAAGGGCCTCTCACTGTTTGAGGCCTCCTTGTTGCACTTGCTTCATTAGCTCCCTTGTATGCAATTTTCTTGTGTAGTATTTTTGGCCTATTTATAAATTGTTTTGAGGTATGTCATAAATTGTAAAGTTGCTTATTTTGAGCCATTCTTCAATATTGTTGAAGGGCTAATTACTGTTTGAGGCTTCCATTTACCACTTGCCTTTATATCTCTCTTTTGGCTCCATTTTTGCATGATTTGTTAGCCTCTTATGCTTCTATTTTTGGGTTCTGGTCCGAACTACAAATGACCTTATTTTGACCCCCTATTCATGTTTCATTAAGGGTCTTTCACTGTTTGAGGCATCCTTTCTATACTTTGTGTTATAACTCTCTTTTTGGCCTTATTTTGCATAGCATTTTGAGCATTCTTGTACATTGTTTTGGGTCTGTCCACCAACTGGAAAATATCATGTTTTGGGCCCCTATTCAACTTTGTTGAAGGGCCCTCTCTTGTTTGGGGTCAGCAGCTGTGACTTGCTTCTTTATCTTACATTTAGGGCCATTTTTGCATATTGGTTTAGCCCTATTTGTGTTTATTGTTTGGCCTTCCTTAAAACTGTAAACCTGCTTTGTTTTGGGATGTCTTGACTCTTTCTTTATATTCCATGTTCAAATAGTGCATGTTTTGTATAGCTATAGGCCAATGCATAGGCCTAGTTTTGTATTTCGGTTTCATTTCATGCATCGGGAGCCATGTTTCCATGATTCGGGACTGTTTTGGGTCATATTTTAGCGTTGAAATTTGCATTCTTGTATGCCATATTCCATGCCTTGCCATGCCTTGCTAGAGTGGCATTCGTGCCTTAAGATCGGTCCTCGGTTTGCGTGCATGTGTGCACGCATTTCGAGTGTCTCATTTTTCATCTCATGGCCTCCTATGTGAGTGTGGCTGAGGTCCACTCATGTTGGTGTAAGCCCATATTGCATTGTGTATGCCATTTCATTTCATAGCATTGTGTATGCTAGGTTGTATATTAGCGCATTGTGTATGCCATGTTACCTCGTGCATCGTGTATGCCATTTCATAGCATTGTGCATGCTAGGTTGTATATTAGTTGCATTCATGCATGTCATGCATATTGCATTGTGCTTGGGATAGGAGTTAACCCGAGCACGGGAAACGAGGTACGTTTCGTACTCCGAGTGACGGAACGTGTCTCAATTCCCAGTAGCCGACACTCCGGATTATCCATGATGGGGTCTAGGTTTTGTTTTGTCCATATGTGCATTCATTTCGTATTGAGTTGTGCAATTTGACCCCTCGGCCATCATGCATCGAGATGCGTGATTGGTGGCACGAAGATCGAGACATGCATACATATGTGAAAATACATTGCTATGCCCCTTTCCTGCTCTCTGTTGCAGCAAATCGAGAATTAGCAACCTTCTGGAGCTTGGCGCGCTTTTCAAAGAATAATTGTAAAACAGAGGCTAATTGGGGCATCCCAGTGGATTTCCGCGCAAGGCAGCCCAGACATGTATCATCCATCATCTGAAGAAGAGTCAAGGTAGTCCCTGACTTGCATGCCAGTTTATTATTTTTCTTAGTTAATTTATAAATTAATTAGGAATTTGTATATATTTGGACTGTACTATTTGGACTGTATTATTTGGACTGTACTATTTATTCGGACCCTCTACGCGAGGGCATAACTGTGATAAGTGTGCGTGTGTGTGATGTATGTCTTCCAACCCTACGTCTTTCTCCCTTTTATTTACCTGCTTATGGTGGTTAGATTAGGACATATTTCAATTAGCATACAGTATGACAACATGTTTGCATCATTCATCTGTTTTGCATGCACCGGGCTCGGAGCATCATACTAACTGCATTGTATTTTCAATTCCAAATTGAATACATGTTAGTTGTAGCATTTCATATGCCATGTTTAGAATAACCGAGCCTGCTATAGTTGCATTTTTGCATGTGTTGCATTAGGCATTTCTGTATAATTAAGATCATGCATGGATTTCTAATGAGCTTCTGCTTTGGCTTGGAGTACTCGGTAAGTTTTATGCTTTAGCATCCTTGCATGCGTGTGAGTGACTGCCATGAATAGCATGCTTACCATGAGGCTATGTGCTTATATGATATAACTGCCTGAATGCCTGTGGGTGAAGGTTGGGTTATTTGGATTGGAACAAATCATTGACTGTAAGTTTTAAGCCCACTAGATAGTGGTAAAATCATGTTTTCCAAGCCCACCCGAGGGTGGCAAATTCACGTCTTAGTCTACTTGCGGGTAGCACCATCAAACCATTTTCAAACAAACAAACATGAAATGTTTTGTTCCAATTCAGGCGATCCAGTTTATACTTGTATGCTGTGCGCATCACATAGTAAATCTAGGCTAAAAACCGGAATAAGAACACATAATGTTTTCAAAAATAGATATCATGGTTAGTAGAGGCCGATCTTTGATCGGGCGAGCGGGGGTGCTCACGAAGTGACCTTCCCCAATCGTACCCAAGTTCCCGCGCCGAGACAACTTTGGTGATGACGGACACGTGGCCTTAGGCAACGAGTCAGGGTTTCCTAAATTTCCCAAAATAAAATATTTAGGTGGCGACTCTGTATCTGGCAAAGCAGTCCATATTTGGCACTTCTTTCAAAAATCTGTTTTCTCAAAACGATTTGCCGGATTTGAACTCTTTGGTTCAGACTTAGAACCGTGACAAATTTGAGAGTCCTGAGCGGTAGTGACCCCAATATCGAACGAAACACGGGGGAACTCATTCCTCTCCCCGAGACGTTCGGGACGTCTACAGTATCATATTATGATTTCATCAATCAAACAAGCTGATTCTAATATATATTGAAGGGCACTTGGCAATCACTAATAGATATCATCATATATGATTCTCAATCATGATGATCTTTCACTAGTGAATGCCTAGATTGTTAGGATCTAGTGGGACATCTATTTTGCTTCGTTGATGAAATGATTAAAGATGAATAGTCTCTCATCACCACCACCAAAAGATTAAAAAACAGGAAAAAAGTAGGGTGGTGGGTCTCAATCTCTCGATGTAGAAGTCTCCAAAACTTGTTGGATTTAAATCATCCAAACGGATAGTTAGTAGTGGGATCATCTTTACAATTTTATGCTTTATGCCGACATGATTCCATTGATGAGTAATACTCCATTACAATATGCCATCAGTTATGTAATGCATGACAACAATAATGTTGAGTATATAAAATCAGAATGAGCACAAATTTATTTATTTTTTTATATAAAAAGTGAATACATAATTTAAACTTTTCCAAAAATATAGGGCAAGTGACAATATCATAGACAATGTACCATCAAAATAATTTTCTTCACTTACTTATATAATTGATTCTTTTATTAAAGTTCACAATTTTATAGTGAGATCCAAAACAGTAAATAGAGTCAATAACATTTACCCATTGTCAAGCTAGGCTAAGAAGTATATATATGGGAAATTACGAATATGTCCTACTTTTGAGACTTATTACGCATTAAGTTTTATAGTCTCTTATTTTTATGAATAAATTTATAGTGATAAATTTGATAAATTTATCAGTCTTTTTGTTTTTATGAATAAATTTATATTGATAAATTTATCAGTTGGGACTTGTAGGTAAATAAGTCTAGCTAATAGAACTGGTTGGTAAGTGCCCCTATATATATTTCTAAGCAGATAGTGCTCTGTTGGACACTCGTTCAAATGAGCAATAATATTTTTTTAAATTATTTAGATTTGAACACTAGGGACACGTATGTTCATCGCTTATATACATGAAATTAACTATACATTTGAGCAAAATAACTTGAAATACATACATAAAAGAAAAAATAATATAGATTTATAAGAATTAATATTATGTTATATTATATTATTATTATTTTTTTAATGATATATTCATACATGAAGGATGCTATATACCATCGAAACAATTTAGCAAAACTCTTGAGTTTCTGTGATTGATTATGTAGTATGTCAAATCTCACTATTTATCAAATAGTATGAGTTTTATATATACACACGACCTTTATTATATTCATACATTTAGGAGGTGAAATAAAATAATAAAATAAAATTGGTAAGAAATATGTAAACTATATTTTTTATGTATCGACCATGAAATTTATAGTGTCGGCGTGTTAATATCTGTTTTTCTTAAAAAGTAAGTGAACATTCTGTCTTGCTTAAGAAGTAAGTGAACATTCAATCTAATAAAAAGAAAAGAGAAATAAGTGAACAAGATCAAAATTATGTGCAATTTGTGTGCAAAAGAGAGAGAGAGGGTATAAAAGTGGGGTGCAGCTTATTGAAAGGTTGCAAATTAAGATTAATGTAGATCTATGTACAAGGTTGGTACAGCACAAAGCCAGTGGAGCCCCATTTTCTATGTTCTTCATAGGCACCTTGACTAAAATAGTAAAAAGTTAGAATCAAATTAGGTATAAAGTTTCATTCCTGCATGGTGTAAATTAACCTGCTTTCTTTTCCTATATATTTTAAGAACAACAATATTCTCATCCAATGTACATGTGAATTAGGCATTAGTTTAGGGTGATTTGGGAAGTGACATTTTTAGTGATTTTTTAGATTTTTATTAAATTATGAGGTGAATTTTTTTTGAAGTGTTTAGGATTGACTTTTTAACTTTTTATAAAAAAAAAAAAGGATGTAAAAAATAAAGAGAATAAGAAAAAATCTGTAATTCTTCCCAAATGCATCCTAAGATAGACCCTTATAAAAATAAGGGAAATTACAAGAAGAATTTTTTTTTTAAGATTTGATTCTCATAACAAAATAAATATTAGATTTTTAATGAAACCATTTATCTATTTTCGTTTAGTAAAATTGATGAAAAAAATAGGATTTTAGTCATTATATTCAATATAATGTATGAAAAATATCTAACATATCGTTTTTTTTTTCCCCAACAAAAAGAGGACCTTTATTAATGAAAAATAAATGTACAAAATACATAGAAGTTACATCAATAAAGCAAACGACGAGTGCTCATAATTGCATGAAGTTACATCAAGAGGACTTTTTTCATTAAGTTTAATGACTAAAATATTATTTTAGGGTCAATTTTACTTAACAAAAATAGGCAAATGATTTAACAAAAAAGATCAAAATTTAAATTAACAAAATTAAAAATTCAAGAATTATTTTGTTACAAAACACAAATTTTGTTTGTTTTTGTTTCTTTTTTTTGGGTTATTTTCCCATGAAAATATCTCTTTAACTTGAATCATAAACAAACCATCTCAAATGGACCACTATTTGAAAGGCACTAAGCCATGCACAGCCGTCTGATTCATCAATGAATCACCACTGGCATATCAAAGGACAAACAATGAAACTCATGGAAAAAAGCAGACTGCTTTATAGCTAGAAAGACATTCCTTTAATAAGTGAGTGGTAGCTTATATTAGAATGACAACGGAGTGAGTCAGGATAGTACAGTACGGGCTTGTGGTGTCCTAATGTAAGATGATAAGCGTATGAGAGGTATGTATCAATAAGCTATAATGATACACTACAAAAAAAAAATTGGTTTTTTTGCGACGGCAAAACGCCGTCGCAAATACTCCAAACGCCGTCTTAAAAAGTTTTTTGCGACGGTCAGTGATTTTTTGCGACGGCAAGTGGGGGGTCGCAACAAAGGGGGTTGCACAAGGGTTTTAGCATTATGTCGTCGCCTTTTTTTTGCGACGGCAAAATGTCCTTTTTGCGACGGAAAAATTCTGTCGCAAATAACACGTAAAAATCTGAGTTTTTTTGAGACGGCACTGTGTTGCCGTCGCTAAAAATGTCTTTTGCGACGGCAAAAAATACCGTCGCTAAAGGTTTATTTGAGACAGCCCCTGAACTGTCGTTAAAAGACTATTGGCGACGGCAATAAAACCGTCGCTAAAGGCATTACATTTCAACCAATTCCCTATCTTTTGCGACAGTAAAGGTGCCGTCGTAAAAAATCCTGATTCAATTTTTTTTTTGAGACGATGTGTGTTACCGTCTCCAAAAAAAAAAAAAAAAAAAATGTAATAAAATTATTAAAATTATGAAAATGACCTGTATTAAATAAAAAATAACTTTAAAAAAAATCGATAATTACATAATAATATAAAAAGTCCAGTATATAAATAAAAATTCATCCATAATTAAAAATATGAAAATGATCTTCCATTTTTTTTCTTTTTGCTGTCATACATTGTACAAGAAAAACTAACTAAGCAGTAATATAAAGCTAATAGAAGAAAGGGCATCACTAGCATCATCTCACTAAAGTTTAGCAATAAGAACATATATCTTATTCACATCTTCATGTCTGCCATGGCACAGATGATTTCAAATGAACAGAATGGAAAAACAAGGGAAAATTACAGCTCTCAACACCGCCTTCTCCACTATTTTCACACTATGCACATATTCTTCCTTCAAGTCATCCGATAGCCAATTACAAACCCTGAAAAATAAGGATTATATTAAAACTAGACTAAAACAAAAAAAATTAAAATTAAAATGTGCATCCTTTAAAACCATCATTAGTCTAAATTATCAAGACACACCGACAGTTCTCCAAGTCACAAAATATACACCTAAACACCAATCCCGCAACAGGTGACAAACATCAAATGTCTGAAATAAAAGCCACTACATTAATATGGCTATGATATCACAACAATTCAAACTAACTGGCCACTAGTACATGAAATTAAATCCTACAAAACTAACCCAATTAAACATGCTTCCTGGAATACAAGATAACTACATTTGATTACCATCCATGCCGTGATGAACTCAATTAAAAATCCCACAAACCTGATTCAGCTCAACTCAACAAAGTCTGGAATTTCAAATTAAATTCCACTAAAATCATATTTTAACAAATTGGATAGCTTTAATTTCCATGGAACATATTAGCACCACAAAAACCCATTTGAACTTGGGTTACAACATTACTACCATTGTACTATATTAATTTTAAACATGAGATAGAACTTAATACCCTTCAACCCTTACTTGGAAAAACTGTAATCACGGTATAATGTAGTTATTGCTGTCTTCAAAATTCTGATTGAACACTCACTAAACTTCCGGACTCTCGCAATGGACAACAATACTGCAACAGTAAAATGGTTAAATGCTCGAAGATCTGATTTCACCAACCCCATAAATTCAAATATGATTTGAAAATCTACAAGTCTGTAAGGTTTTAAGACAAGCTTACAAAAAAATTCAACATGATCAACATGAAGAACATATAAATATACATATGGTAATATGTGAAAAATTGAAATGTAGAACAATAAATTCAGAGTTTGATACCTGAAAAGATATTCCTTCCTTCCACTCCTCTGAGGAGAAGTTGTACGTTGCAGTGATGGAAATCGATAAAGAATATTTCCCTGTATTAATTGCAAGTGAAAAGTAAAAAAAATAATATAAAAAAAAGGTGGTTTCATCAATGAAAGGCAAAGAAGGATGTGAAAATGAAAACTGAGATCATATGGACTACATAAAAAATAACATTTTGGTCATTTATGCAAACTTGTCAAACAATGCTTAGAAATTAACACAGAATAGGAAATATAAGACTGTGGAAAGTAACATTGAGGAGGGACAACAGGGCCTTAAATGAGAGCTACATGTTTATAAACAACTTAAGAAAAATAGCAAACTACTCTAGCATTTTTCACAAACTCTTTGAAACTTTTAAGTATGCCTCATTGCAAGACTAGAGCGTCCCGAAACAATTTAAAACAAAACTATCTAAAAACATAAACCCTTAATTAAGTTCTTATCAAATGTTTTCTGACTACCTAACATGATATCAAATAGAATAACCTGTCATGTAGATAAATTAAATAAAAAAAAGACCTAACTAAAAGGGTGTTTCGTATAGATGCTATATCTATATGGCCAGTATCTATTCACTGTCATTACGAATAATCAACCCATACATCGAAAACAATCATTATAATTTAGCTATGTTGGTTGATTGTCTTATTTGATATTCATTATGAATATTAAATATGCTATTACGATTTTTTGAGTAAACATATCTCCAAAGAGATGAAAAATATGAAATGGAAACTCTAACCAGAAAATTGAAGCAATAATAGTATCATCGATGAGAGGGTAATTTTTGGGAAAAATTGGGCCGAGCTGCGAGTTGGGCATTGAGGCCCAAAACGCGAAGGACTAAGTAAGAAGGCCGCAATAGATACTCCGGCCCAGAAGGGCAAAGTTACTCCGGCCTTGGGAAGACAAAGTTACTTCGGCCCAAGGAGGTGAAATTACTCCGGCTCAAGAAGAGATAGTTACTTCGGCCCAAGGAAGAGTAAAATTACTCCGGTCTGGAGGCAACTCACAGTTAGGCCGGTCTCAGTGTTAGTCCGGTCACAGTATGTTCTGAGAAGGCCGGTTTCGGAGTTAGTCCGGTCGTGACTTACAATGGTTAGGTCGGTCAGAACTTGTTACTTGGAAGTTTGATCTAAGTACGTCAAGGTTGAACAGAACAGCCGAAGTACGGAGTTAGAGGAGAAGACCGAGCTAAGGATAGTTCGGCCCTCTGTGGCTCGGTATAGCCAATTTTACTTCGGTCAAATGGAAGTTCGGCCATAAAGAAAACCATCCCACTTGGTTTAAGCAGTGGGGGAGGGTGTAAAAGGATAAGCATTATCCTTAGGAGAATGAATCCTAGGAGGACTCTGCATGGAGAAATACAAGTCCTACTAGGATTGTGCCATATGAAACTTATAAAAGCTCACAAGCATCACGTTGGAGGAGGTAATCGAACACAATCTTTCTGAGAACTTAGAGCTTTGTCTATTTGTCAAGTTTTCTGACTTAGGCATCGGAGAGGTTTCCGGCACACACCCGCCGGCTAGCTCACGTTTGTGTTTTCAGGTGACAAAGCGACGTCGTACGGAGGAGCGTGGACTTGGTCAACAGGATTATACGAGGAGAATTATTTCCTCCCCGTACAATTGGCGCCGTCTGTGGGAACAACAGACAGAGAACAAAAAACCTCTTGACTAAGCTTCTCCTTTTTTCATTCAATGGCACACATTGAAGACTTGCCGCAGTCCGCCGTCGACGGACTAACTCCAGAAGGGGGCGCAAGGCGTGAAGGACTACCCTCTGTCCCTCCTATGGTAGACTTGGAGCCCCAACAACATAATTCCAGGAGGAGTGGCAGGGGAAGGCGAAATAGCAGCCCTCGTCACTCTCAAAGTCTTGACAGGCAAAGGAGGAGGATTGATCCTCAAGCCCTAGAAGATCGCGTAAAGGAACAAGATGAACTAATTCGGAAGATGGCGGCGGACATGGAGGCCTTGAAACGCCAGATGAAGACCAAAGATGTGGCGACAGGAGAGGGGCGCAAGCACAAGACGCCCCCTCGCCACTCAGAGAGTCGTAGTAGGAATACTACACCCTCCCAAGGAGAGAGCAGAAGCCTCAGGACAGGCGACACTCACTCCTTATCTTCAAGGACTCGTCACTCCAGGTCTGAGAGGACGAGATCCGAAAAATCATACACTGAAGGAAGCACGTATTGGCCTTCACATTCACACCAAACCAGATCCAGACAAACCGAGCTACCCAGGTCATCCGACTTACGAACCGTGCTAGAAGAAAAAGCACGATGCAAGGAGGATGCCAGGGCAAGGGATCCACATCGAATTTCGGCCTTACAACGGTTGGCTCCTCGGACGCACGGAAGCGTCGAGGTTGGAATGCCAATACCGCGACCGGCCTACGAACCAACGGACAAGGCATTGGCAAGACTACAGACCTCGCCGTTTGTCCCAGCGATCGAAAACGCGCCCCTACCATCAGGCTTCCTTCAGCCGAAGTTCAATACATATGAAGGGAAGACGGACCCGTATTCACACCTGAGCCACTTTCGCCAAGTCATGGCTGTGTACAGACGAAACGAGGCCTTAATGTGCATACTCTTCCCGTCAAGTCTGGGCGACCTAGGCTTGACTTGGTTCTAAAAGCTCCCAGAGGGCAGCATAGCCTCCTGGGCCCAATTGGCAGAAGCGTTCGTAACAAGGTTTCGGACAAATACTAAGACACCGGTGGAGATAGACCAGTTACTCTCCATCGACATGGGTGAAAAAGAGACCCTCAGATCCTACAACAGTCGCTACTGGGAGACATTCAACCAGATTGGAGACTGCCCCACCAATCTAGCCATTGCGCAGTATAAAAGAGGCCTACCAGTAGGGAATCGACTAAGGGACTCGATCACCATGACGCCACCCCTCACCATGGTGGCCCTGATGGAAAGTGCATCAGCACATCAGGGTAGAAGAGGATGGCGCGCGTACTAAAGCAAAATCAAGTACGACCGCAGCACCAGAAAAGAAAACCCCTGCCAAGGTCAACACGATTGACCGAAATAACAAGAACGGACATGGCAGACGAGATAACGGAGAAGACCCAGACAAAAGATGGTTGAGAATCCGCACTGCCATAACAACAGTGTTCAAAAAACCAATATATCGGATTCTGAGCGAAATAAAGGACGAACCATTTGTGAAGTGGCCAGCCAAGCTTGGGGAAGCTCAGAAGAATTACGATGATAGATCACGGTGCACTTTCCACAAAGAAAAGGGGCACCGAACTAAGAATTGCACGCCACTAAGACAGCACTTGGAAGAATTGGTGGCAGCAGGCCACTTGGACGAATACATTGAAGGAGGAGTGCAGCCGGCCCCCCAAGATCATAATGACCATCCCAATAGAATGCCAAACGATGCACCACCTCAAGGCATTATCAATGTAATCCATGGAGTTTTTGAACCTGAGCGCGTATGCGAGCTCAGAGGTTCAATCAAAAAGGCTGAGCACTTTAGAGAAGTGTTAAGTACCCAACCTGCCGCCAAGAAGGGGAAGACAGAGGCAACAAATGTCATGTCCTTTTCGGATAAGGACTTAGAACGAATTTACTGCCCCCATAATGATGCCCTGGTCGTCACTCTCCGAGTCAAGGATTTTGACGTCAAGCGGATTCTGATTGACCAGGGTAGTTCATGTGAGATCATGTATTACGACACATTCAAACAACTAAAGCTGCAAGATAAAGACTTGGCACCTGCAGTTTCTCCCCTGATTGGATTCAACTCCATGCCAGAGTGGCCTGTCGGCAAAATAATCCTTCCAGTCAGAGCAGGAAGTGTAACAAAACAAGTGGAGTTCTGGGTATTGAAGGTCCCCTCCACCTACAACATCATCCTGGGCAGAACATGGCTGCATGCCATGCGTTCGGTAGCGTCATCATACCATCAGGTAATGCGGTTCCCCAATGACGCCGGTATAATTGAAGAAGTCTATGGCGATCAGATCATGTCAAAACAGTGCTTCGCCACAGCGAATGGAAGCCGAGCTGCCAAAGGATACGTTCATTCGGTGGAAGAGCCAGAAAGTAATGAACTATTCGCTGACGTCGGCAAAGAGGCTGATCAGAAAGCGGTGGAAGACTTGGTGGAAGTAAAAATAGATGAGAAGAACCCGGATAAGTTCTTCTTGCTTGGCTCATCATTGTCCAGCGCTGAGAGATTAGAGGTCTTGGAATTCTTGACCTCTAATATCGAAGTGTTTGCCTGGACACCTTACGACATGCCAGGCATTGATCCAAACTTCATCAGTCACCAACTCAATGTCCACCCATCCGCCAGACCAGTCATTCAACGCACACGCAGATCGGCACTCCACCACGCCGAAATAGTGGCAGAAGAGGTAGGTAACCTGCTGGAGGCAGGAGCGATAAGGGAAGTGCACTACCCAAGATGGATCTCCAACACCGTCGTAGTGCCAAAAAAGAATGGTAAATGGCGTGTCTGCGTCGACTACAAAACGGTCAAGAAGGCGTGCCCAAAAGATAGCTTCCCTCTACCAAGGATAGATCAACTGGTGGACCTAACGGCAGGGCATAACCGTCTCAGCTTCCTGGATGCATACAGAGGCTACCACCAGATCGCCATGCATGAACCAGACCAGGAGGTCACATCCTTCACAACACCAAGGGGGTTATATTGCTACAAGGTCATGCCCTTTGGCCTAAAGAACGCAGGGGCGACATTCCAAAGGATGGTCACCAAGATGTTTGAACCATTGTTAGGCAGAACAATGGAGGCTTACATCGACGACATGGTGGTCAAAAGCAAGGATAAGAATGACCATCTGAAAGATTTGGGCGAGATGTTCCAGATCCTGAAGAAACACAAGCTGCGCCTCAACGCATCCAAATGCGCATTCGGAGTTGGATCTGGCAAATTCTTGGGCTTCCTGGTGACCAACCGAGGTATAGAAGCAGACCCCTCTCAGATCAAAGCAATCCAGGAGTTGGAGAGACCAAACTCAGTCAAAGAAGTGCAGCACCTCACTGGTATGGCGGCTGCACTCAACCGGTTCATAAGCAGATCGTCAGACAGACTACGACCATTCTTCCAAGCTTTAAAGGCCAAGTTTGAGTGGGATAAAGAATGCGACCGAGCTCTGGAAAGCTTGAAGGAGTACATGTCTTCCCCACCACTACTTGTTACTCCAGTACCTGGTGAAGAACTCTTTTTATACCTGGCAGTCTCTCAGCACGCAGTCAGCGCAGTGTTGGTTCGTGCAGAAGGAATACAACACTTGCCCATCTTTTATGTCAGCAAGACATTGTTGGGAGCCGAAACAAGGTACTTGCCCTTGGAAAAACTAGCATTAGCATTAATGATGGCGTCCAGAAAATTGGCGCACTACTTTCATGCCCACACTATAGTCGTTCTCACGGCCTTTCCACTGAAAGCTCTGTTTGAAAGGGCGAACTTTAGTGGGCGAATTTTGAAGTGGGCAGTGGAGTTGGGACAATTCGACATTAAGTTCCAACCCAAGACAGCAATAAAAGCCCAATCTCTGGCAGACTTCGTCGCAGAATTTACTCCTGGAAGTCATCATATCTGCCCAGTCGACCTAACTGACACAACCGAACTAGGGACGGAAGTTGACGCCGGAATAGCGCAACCCCTAGTAGAAGGTAGTCAATCAAGCACTAAGGCAGACCATACTAAGGACAACAAGGAAGAGACAAACAAAGGCCCACCAGCAGTTCAAACAAAGGACGAAGGGCAGACAGCCAACATGGACTTTGAAGAAAACACCATCCTTGACCCCACGGCATCGTCCGATCCTTCCACTTGCTGGAAACTATTCGTTGGAGAGATGTGGAAACTCTTTGTGGATGGAGCATCCAACCGACATGGTGCAGGGCTTGGCATAGTCCTCATCTCTCCAGACGGCCTGGTTATAGAGCAAGCAATCAACCTAGGCTTCCCAGCATCCAACAATGAAGCGGAGTATGAGGCGCTTCTCGCAGGACTCAAATCAGCACACTTCATGAAAGCAACCGAACTAATGGTGTACAGTGACTCTCTGCTGGTGGTAAACCAAATTTCTGGCGAATACGAAGCAAAGGACGACAGAATGGCCAAGTACCAAGAGCTAGTCAGAACGGAGATCAAAAAGTTTGATGTGGTAAGAATAGAACAAATTGGCAGGGAGGAAAACAGCCGAGCGGACGAGCTAGCAGGCCTTGCCTCAATGGCAGATACATCAATCCCTCATCCATTACTCGTCGACTTCTTACCAAAACCAAGCATAGAAGACCCCGAAGCAGAAGAAGTGTATTGCGCAGAATTAGGCCCTTCTTGGATGGATCCCATCATCCTGTTCCTAAAAGACGGCATCCTACCAGAAGAGAAAAAAGAAGCCAACAGAATAAGGGCAAAGTCGCAGCGGTTTTGGCTATCTCCATCCTTGGCATTATATAAGAAGTCGTTCTCTGGGCCTTACCTCAAGTGCGTTCATCCCAGCAAAGTAGAAGCATTCCTGTTCGAAATACATGAAGGGGTATGTGGAAGTCATCAAGGGGGAAGGTCGCTCGCTTACAGGGCTATTTCACAAGGATATTGGTGGCCATATATGCAAGCAGACTCAGAGAAATATGTGAAGAAGTGTGAAAAATGCCAGAAATTCGTGCACCAAATACATCAACCAGCAAGAGAACTCCTACCCTTAACTAGCCCATGGCCTTTCGCAATGTGGGGCTTGGACATAGTAGGACCTCTTCCAACAGCGCCCGGCGGCAGAAAATTCTTTCTCGCAGCAACAGACTACTTCACAAAGTGGGTAGAAGCAGAAGCATTGGCGTCAATCAAAGAAAAAGATGTGAAGAAGTTTGTTTGGCAAAATATTATCACTCGGTTTGGCATACCAAAAGCACTGATCTCAGACAATGGAACTCAGTTCGACGGCAGAATCTTCAGAAGCTTTTGTGAAGAATACAAGATAGAGTTCTACAATTCCACACCGGCTTATCCTCAAGCAAATGGGCAGGCTGAAGCATCAAATAAAGTCGTCTTGGATGGACTAAAGAAAAGGCTAGAGAAAACAAAAGGCAAGTGGGCGGATGAACTTCCTCACGTCTTATGGGCTTACCGCACCACACCTCGGCGATCAACTGGAGAAACACCATTTTCCTTAGCCTATGGCATGGAAGCAGTGATCCCACTAGAAGTTGGCCTCCCCACAATTCGAAGCGAAAATTTTGATCCAGACTTAAATGGAGAAGCCATAGCCTTAGAACTCAACCTTGCAGAAGAAAGAAGAGAAAGAGCGTTGGTCCACATCGCCTCATACCAACGAGAGTTAATCAGAAAATACAGCAAAAAGGTTCATCCAAGACAATTCAAAATTGGCGATTGGGTACTGCGCAAAGTAATGGGAAACACCTTGGTCCCAGGAGACGGCAAGTTAGGCCCAAATTGGGAAGGTCCTTATAAGGTGGTTGGGTTAGCCGGCAAAGGGGCATACCACCTAGAAGACAAGAATGGCAAGGCAATCCCTAGGCCATGGAATACGGCCAATCTCAAGATATTTTACTCTTAGCTTTTCTTTTTCAAACATTATGTAATTTTCTCTTCCTTCAATAAAATGAGATTCTTTTTAGCACAGATTACTCTTTGTAAAAGTTAGCTTTCAAGACTTAAGTATATTGCAAGCATTCCATTCTAAGTTAACCGGAAAAACTAACTTAGAGGTTGGCTGGATTAAACCAACACCCTTCCTAAGCCCAGGATAAGGATCCAGGCTGCAGGACATTTGGTCGGAATAACCAAATACTAGAAGTTAGCTGGAAAAACTAACTTCAATAGTTGGCTGGAATAAACCAACACTTTGTACTCCTTAGCCGAAGTAAGTGCATGACTAAGGAGTGGTTGGCTGGAATAAACCAACTCTAGTTACTCTTCAGCCGAAGTAAGTGCAAGGCTGAAGGTTGGCTGGAATAAACCAACTCTTGTTACTCTTCAGCCGAAGTAAGTGTATGGCTGAAGAGTGGTTGGCTGGAATAAACCAACACTTTGTACTCCATAGCCGAAGTAAGTGCATGACTAAGGAGTGGTTGGCTGGAATAACCAACTCTTGTTACTCTTCAGCCGAAGTAAGTGCATGGCTGAAGAGTGGTTGGCTGGAATAAACCAACTCTTGTTACTCTTCAGCCGAAGTAAGTGCAAGGCTGAAGAGTGGTTGGCTGGAATAAACCAACACTTTGTACTCCTTAGCCGAAGTAAGTGCATGACTAAGGAGTGGTTGGCTGGAATAACCAACTCTTGTTACTCTTCAGCCGAAGTAAGTGCATGGCTGAAGAGTGGTTGGCTGGAATAAACCAACTCTTGTTACTCTTCAGCCGAAGTAAGTGCAAGGCTGAAGAGTGGTTGGCTGGAATAAACCAACACTTGTTACTCTTCAGCCGAAGTAAGTGTATGGCTGAAGAGTGGTTGGCTGGAATAACCAACTCTTGTTACTCTTCAGCCGAAGTAAGTACATGGCTGAAGAGTGGTTGGCTGGAATAAACCTACACTTTGTACTCCTTAGCCGAAGTAAGTATATCGGCTAAGGAGTGGTTGGCTGGTAAGTATAGTCTAAAAAGCCAAAACCGAAATACAAGTTGGAGTAATTAAAGGCATTACAAATGCAAGCATACACACAACAACCGGAATGAAAGTTGCGTAAAATTTTCATTCAAAGAAAAAGTCATTACAAACAAGTGTAGTTCGGTTACAAAGAACAGAGTGCAAAATTAAGAAAAAAGTTCATCTATCTCGGCGTCAAAGGCAGCGTCACCATCAACTCGCAGACCGGTTTCCGGAGGGAGCTCATGCACAATCGGGAGAACCACTTCGGTTGGAATCACGGTTTCCCTAGGAAGATCAACTGTCAAGTCCTCCACAGCGGGCTCCGACCGAACTGGCTAGTCCACATTATCAACCGGAATGTCTTCGGGAGCGGAGGAGTCATCAGTGTTTGAGTCCTCCAGGAACTCCTGCTGCAAGGCGTCTGCATACGCCGCCAGGGACTTCGGTATGAAGTATTCTGGAGGGTTGTAGACCTCGGCCTGTTGGTCATGACCGAGCTGCTCTACAGCCGCCCTCCAGCCACATTTGAAGAACAACTCCTTGGCAGCATCACATTGTTTCACATAGGCTTCCTCCGCCTCTTTGTAACCCCGCTTGTGCCCCTCCTCTTCGGCCGCCTCCATGTTCTTTTTTAGTTCGCTTATTTCGGCGTCCTTTCTCTTCTCGAGCTTCAACAACTCCCGCAGATACTTGTCCTTCATAACGATGGCTGCTTTCTGCTTCTCCGCTTCCGCCGAACTAACTAGATCGGCAAGACGACCGTTCTCCGCCTCTAGCTCGGCCATTCTCTTTTCGGCATCTAGTAGTTCGGCCGCCTTTGCTTCGGCTTCCGCCATCGCTTGCCTTGTGGTCTTGCGGAGTTCTTGGACTTTCCTATAAGTGATATTGTTCTTTTGCAAGGCCTGGCAAAACAAAGATTTCTTCTCAACCGAAGTAAAAGTTGGAAAAATTTAGACAGAAAAAACAGATAGAGCTACTTACCAAGATCATAGACTTGGAAGCAGACCGAATTGATTTCATTTCGGTGTTCAGTTGCTTCAAGTGGTGCTCCATGTCCTTAGGGAGGCACACACCTTTGGCCAGGTTAAAAGCCAGTTGGTGGTCTTTTTCAGCCACGACCGAGTCAGTGGCTTTGATGTTTCGGTCGTTGAAGATCAGCGGCGGAGCCCACTTCGGAGAACGAGCTCGGTCAGTCTGCTCTGGTTGGGGGGCAGGAGGAGGACTTTGGGGGACGGATTCGACCTCATCAACAAGTTGCTGTTCGGCTGACGTAGATCGGGCGCGTTTGGGAGGGCGAGATGAAGAAGGCCGTTGTGAAGGAAGGGCCACGACGGCGGGCTGCACCTCAGTAGTTGGTGTTACTTCGGCCCTAGTTGTTGCGGTCAGGAGGGCCCTAACTCTGCTTTTCTTTGCCATTTCTTCCTCAGCTGTTAGTGGGACAAGTCTTATCTCGGGCAAAGTTGGGTCCGGTTCTGGGTCTTCCTCAAGAAGAAAATCGGTTACCTTTGCTTTACGGCGACCGCTATACCGGTAGGTCGGCTCAAAATTCAGTAGCTTAGCCCAACTCCTCTCTTGGCACCGTAGTGCGGCTCGCAAAATTGCAAGGTTGGGATAACTATATAGAGAACGGAGGTGGGCAAAATCTGCAAAAAAGATAAGTGTTAGTTCGGTTAATGGACTGGAGAACCGAAATAAAATGCAAGGAAGAAGACCGAAGTTAAAATTACCAGGCTCTCCCATTTTCCAATTTATAGGTCGGCCAGGAATTTGAGCTTGAAAATCCTCAAAGTTCCCAGAGACCCAAAAGAAATCATCATCATTAAGATCTTTGTCCGGAGTGTGCTTAATTATCTTCTCTCGGCGGCGGCGGATTCTAAGGTAATAGACCCACCCAGCATTCTTTGAGGCAATAGAGTATTGATGAAAGATCTCGGCCATACCAAGATTTAGTCCGGTCTGGTGGTTTAATGCGACTATTCCCATTATAATACGATATGTATTGGTGGACAGTTGGGTGGGGCACAACCTAGTCTGTCTAAGAAATTCGCAGATTAGTGGTTGGACAGGAAACCGTAGTCCGGTTTCTATTATGGATTGAAGGGTAAAAGGGACGAAGCCTTCATTGTCCCAGGGAGTAGCATCTTTCTTGGCCAACACTAGTTGGACATCATCAGGAATCTGGTAATCTTGCCTAAATTCGGCCATACCACCAGGGGTTTCGACTAAATATCTATACTTACCCATTTGTTGTATAATTTATGAATAAATTATTTCGGTACAAAAATTAGGCTCAGTAGCTCGGTTGAGCACACGCAGGAATGCCTGGGCAACCTAAGTCTGCAAGGTAGAAAACAAAGGGGTTAAGCACAGATCGTTGGACCGCGCTACAAATTATAAGCAAGACATGCAAATCCTACTTCGCCTTAGTGGGCTGGTTCTACTCGGTTTATCAAAAGGTTTGTTAGCTCGGTCTTGAGCAGATTAGACCGGTTTATCGTCTAGGGGCAGCTTTCTGAGTTCGGTCTAAAAAACTAAGAAAGCTGGTCTAGCCCCAAGGCCTTAATCAGTTGTGGAATGAATAAAGTTACTTCGGTTAAGCTTCTAGGGGCGGCTTTCTGAGTTCGGTTTAGAAACCAAGAAGACCGGCTTGGCCCCAAAAGCTTAGTTCGGTAGACAACCAAAGTTCCTAGTTTCCTATATTCAAAATGTGGTGGTCTTATTTCGGCTAAAGTGAGTCAGGCTCTGGTAACCCATTGAAGCATTTAAGTTCTAGTTCGGTTCTTGACTACAGAAGATCTACCTATGGGGGCAAACAGGATCCTAGTTCTGTTACTATGTGATTTTGGATCTAGGGCTGGTTTTCTACAAAATAGTTCATACATACATGGAGTTTTACTTGTTTCTTCGTAAAAGTACAAAAGCAAAGCAGACAAATGGAGAAAAATGTTTGCAAAAAGCATAAAAAACAAAAACAGATGAAAAAACAGGCAAAACAAAAAGGATAGGCGTGTTTACCCGTATAAGAGAGAAGCTAGAGATGGAGACAACAGCAGCAATGGAGACACGAGCACAGCAAGAACACAGAAAGGAAATGAAGAATGGAAGGTGAAGTGATTCAAGGAAAGGAGAAGTTGTTTTGTGAAAGAAGAGAGAGAAAAAGGCGGAAAGAAAAGGCGGGAGCTGTTTCAAAATCACGAAACACGAAGACGGCGTGACAGCCGTCCTTAACCAATCAAAACCTGCCACGTGTCATAAGAATGGGAAGCGTTACAGACACTATGATTGAAGAGACGTTTTTTGACCGAACAAAACAGGGCCCGGAGTAAAATTAGCTCGGCTGAAAAATTCGAGGGTTTTTAGCTCGGCTGGGATAGCTTAAAACGACGTCAGCTCGGCTGATGGACTGGTAATCCCAATCATGCTATGCAGATGGAATTAAGGGGCAATTGAGAGGGTAATTTTTGGGAAAAATTGGGCCGAGCTGCGAGTTGGGCATTGAGGCCCAAAACGCGAAGGACTAAGTAAGAAGGCCGCAATAGATACTCCGGCCCAGAAGGGCAAAGTTACTCCGGCCTTGGGAAGACAAAGTTACTTCGGCCCAAGGAGGTGAAATTACTCCGGCTCAAGAAGAGATAGTTACTTCGGCCCAAGGAAGAGTAAAATTACTCCGGTCTGGAGGCAACTCACAGTTAGGCCGGTCTCAGTGTTAGTCCGGTCACAGTATGTTCTGAGAAGGCCGGTTTCGGAGTTAGTCCGGTCGTGACTTACAATGGTTAGGTCGGTCAGAACTTGTTACTTGGAAGTTTGATCTAAGTACGTCAAGGTTGAACAGAACAGCCGAAGTACGGAGTTAGAGGAGAAGACCGAGCTAAGGATAGTTCGGCCCTCTGTGGCTCGGTATAGCCAATTTTACTTCGGTCAAATGGAAGTTCGGCCATAAAGAAAACCATCCCACTTGGTTTAAGCAGTGGGGGAGGGTGTAAAAGGATAAGCATTATCCTTAGGAGAATGAATCCTAGGAGGACTCTGCATGGAGAAATACAAGTCCTACTAGGATTGTGCCATATGAAACTTATAAAAGCTCACAAGCATCACGTTGGAGGAGGTAATCGAACACAATCTTTCTGAGAACTTAGAGCTTTGTCTATTTGTCAAGTTTTCTGACTTAGGCATCGGAGAGGTTTCCGGCACACACCCGCCGGCTAGCTCACGTTTGTGTTTTCAGGTGACAAAGCGACGTCGTACGGAGGAGCGTGGACTTGGTCAACAGGATTATACGAGGAGAATTATTTCCTCCCCGTACAATCGAAAAATTATATGCTAGCTCTCCTGAGATAAGAATGCAAATTTCATATAAAATGCTTGTGTTCCACACTAAAAGTATAATGAAATGTGGTTGTCAAGGAGAGTTAACTTCAAAGCAAAAAAAAAAAAGATTGCTATTTATAATTTCCATGCACATAGTGATCACACATTAAAATTAATTACTGTGCTGTGAGTATATTTATTATGTTTATAAAGTATGACCACCACAAGCATTCTTACCTTCTTTTCTGCAGCCATCTTTAATTTCGCCCAAAATGAATCTGTTAGGACACATCCCATGTAAACATGTTTATTTTGATTTCAACATCAACTATGCTTATATAAGAAACGTATGCAAGCAACATGGAATTGTGAAATATAATAGGTTGGGTGGTGCCACAGCTATTGAATGGATAAACAAATATAATAGTCTTTGGAAGAGTATAATAGGTCCAATAATTATGAAGAATCCGTTAAGGTCCAACACAAGGTCCAACACCGTTGCATGGTATATGCGTCCAACCTTTGTACTCAAATTTAGACACTTGGATCCTCTAATAATTAACAATGTTCAGAACAGAAGCTCACATTTGATAGTAAAGAAAAAATTTTAGCCTTACATGAATGGGGGATAGGTATCTCCTTTTTCCCCTAAATCACATTTTATTTCGACTATATTTCCAAATAATAACATCATCTTATGTCATAATATCATACAATAGACAATATATTTAAATGTTCAGGGAGTGTCCACAACTCCACGTATCCATACCCAATTTCTAGATACATAAGCCTATATCACAAGATTAAAGGTTTAGGGAGGTCTGACACCCCAATTTACGAACTAACCACGATCAAAAAACAGTCTCTGCATAAATAGAGACAAAATGTTTCTTAATCCATTCCCATACCAATTGTCATCTACTTCAATTCTACAAACCAAAAGAAGAGCTACTGTCAAAGAATTCCAGCTATGTTTTCTCTGAAGTCTAGCAACCTGATAGTTTCAAAGTCAAGCCAATTTCAATCATATTTGATCTACATACCTACTACCCTTTTCTTACAATTTATTAGAACCTTAAATCTTGAAACTATAATTACTAAATATAATTACAATTTACAGTTTCAAAGTCAAGCCAATTTTTTCAAACTATAATTACTAAATATAACTCTATATATTTATATACATTTAAAAATATATATAAACCATGAATGTAATATAATTACTAAATATAACTCTATATATTCATATACATCTCATCAGTCTCACATTTAAAAATATATATTTAATCACTCATTTTTTGATTCAAGAGAACAATTCAAACCGTATTTTGTTGAAACTCGTATCAAATTATATGAATCAAATCGGATGATTCTAACAACCATGAATGTAACAGTTAGCACTGAAATGAGACCCCTCAAAAAAAAAAGTAGTAAAGAAAGTTGTGAAGAAGATACCTCATTCTGTGGAGGTTGAGCAGTCGATTGTCGTGTTGATGATACTGAATCAGCCTAAAATTGTAGTAAAAGAGAAGTTGGTCCAAAACAAACACACAGATTCCAAAACAAAACAAACACACAGATTCCAAAACAAACAGAACAGATCTGTTGGTCCAAAACAAACAAATAGAACAGATCTGTTCGATCGGTGCAGAGATGAGAGATCAGGGAGAGAGAGAGAGAGAGAGAGAGGCTTACCTGTGAGTCGATCGGTACAGAGATGCAAAACCAGAAAGTGAGACTGATGAGATGAGAGAGTGAGGGAGACAGAGAGTGAGGGAGACAGATCAGATCAGAGAGATATCTGATATATATATATAACAAAAAAAAACAACGATCGGGGCGAGAGAGAGAGAGACAGAGATTGAGAGAGAGAGTTTACCTGTGAGTAGATCGGCGGTGCGATGATCGGTGTGATGAGATGAACAACGAGAGAGTCAGAGAGTGATCGGTGCAGATATGAAGAACAACGAAACGAGAGAGTGAGAGAGAGAGAGACAGTGATGAGTTGAACTTGAGATGAGACTAGGAGAGTGAGGAGACGATTAGGGTTTTTTCATTTTGGTAGAAATTAGGGAACTTGGTGCTAAGAGATTGGGGATTTTGAGGGGCGCGGGAATGGGAAAAAATGGGGGAACCGAGCCGCGGGATTGGGGAAAATAATAATAATAATAATAATTTTCAACATAAATGAATATTTAAATAATAAAAAAATAATAATAATTTTCATTTTTATTATAAATGAATATTTAATGAATGAAAAATTATTATTATTATTTTTTATTTGGTAGAAGTAAGGATAATATTTTAATGAAAAATATTTTCTATTAACAATGATGAGTGAGTAAGAGAGAGAGACAGAGAGAGAGAGAGAAACAAACAGACAAAGAGAGAAATAGATAGAAAGAGAGAGACAGAAAAAAAAGATAGAAGCAAGAGATGAGCGATACAAAAAGAGAGAGAAAGAGAGAGAAAAAAGATAAACGAAAGAGAGAATAGAAAAATAGAGAGATAGAGAGAAGAGAGATGAGCGAGAGAGAGAGAAAAAAGAGAGATGAGCGAGAGAGACAGAGAAAGAAAAGAGATAAGAGAGATAGAGAGAAGAGAGATGAGCGAGAAAGATAGAGAGAGAAGACAAATGAGAGAGATAGAGAGAAAAAGATGAACGAAAGACACACAGACAGATAGACAAAGAGAGAGAAAAAAAAGAGATGAGCGAGAGAGACAGAGAAAGAAAAGAGATAAGAGAGATAGAGAGAAGAGAGATGAGCGAGAAAGACAGAGAGAGAAGACAAATGAGAGAGATAGAGAGAAAAAAGATGAACGAAAGACACAGACAGATAGACAAACAGACAGAGAAAAAAGAGTAATGAGTGAAAGAGAGAAAGAGAGAAAGAGAAGAATGGTGGTAGTTGAATGGCATTTGCAGTAGTGGTAAATGTGGTAGAGAAGATGGGTGGTGAGAGAGAGATGAGTGAGAGACGAATAGAGAAAAGAGATAGAGAGACAGAGAAAGAGACAGAGTGATGAGCGATAAAGAGACAAAGTGGTCGCTAAAAGTGCATTTTCTTGTAGTGGATCGATAAATCGAAAGGGAGCTCAATAAATAAAGAAGAGATGATGAGGAGAGTGAGCAAGGCGAGCACAGTGGGGGAGAGAGACAAACAGACAGACACACAAGAAGACAGAGAGAGAGAAAAGTGATGAGTGAGAAAAAGAGAAAGACGGAGAGAGAGAGATAGAGAGAGAGAGATAGATAGATAGAAAAAGAGAGAGAAACAAGAGATGAGCAAGAGATAAACTAAAAGATAGAGAAAGAAAATGAAAAGAGATTAACGAGAGAGACATAGAAAAAAAAAAGACAGAGAGAGTGGTAATGGTAGTGGTCATAGTTCCACCCATTGATTTAAGTATGGTGTTTGTTTTGAGCTTTCAAATCATAATTCTACATCAATTTTTCAAAAATCAATTCAAAATATAATCATTACTTTTCGAAACTCATAACCAAACACATAATTCAAAACTCTTTTCAAAGCTTAATTCAAATCAATTTTTTAAATATTTTAAAAATATTTTAATTTTGTGAGAGACAGATAAAGAAGAGAGATAAAAAGAGAGACAAAGATAGAGTGATGAGCGTGAGAGAGAGAGACAAAGTGGTTGCTAAAAGTGTATTTTTTTATAGTAGATCGATAAATCGAGAAAGAGCTCGATAAATAGAGAAGATGGGAGTAAGAGAGTGAGCAAGGCGAACATAGTGAGGGATAAATAGACAAATAGACAGATAGAGAGAGAGAAAAGAGTGATGAGTGAGAGAGAAACAGGGAAAGAGAGAGATAGACAGAAAAAGAGATAGAGAGAGAAAGAGAGAGAGAGAGAGAGAGAGATAGAGGGAGAGATAGAAAAAGAGAGAGAAACAAGAGGTAAGCGAGAGATAAACAAAAAAAGAGAGAAATAGAGCGAAAAGAGATGAGCAAGAGAGAGACACAGAAAAAGAGAGAGACAAGAAAGAAGAGAAATGGGCGAGAGAGATAGAGAGAAGTAGAAAGATAAGAGAGAGAGAGAAAAAAAATAAATGAAAAAGATAGAGAGAAGAGAGATGAGCGAGAGAGACAGAGAGAGAAAACAGATGAGAGAGATAGAGAGAAGAGAGATAGGCAAGAGACATAGAGAGAAAATGAGAGAGAGAGAGAGAAACAGACAGGCAGAGAAAGAAGAGTGATGAGTGAAAGAGATAAAGAGAAGATAGAGAGATAGAGATAGAGAGATAGGAAGATGAAAAAATGAATGAAAAGAGAAATGTTATATCAAAAGAGTAAGATGACATTGTTTTTTTAAATTTGTTTTGCTACAGAAAAATACCGTTGAATTTATTCAAACCATTTTGTGACTGTATATATATATATATATATATGAAGCTATCTCAAAACCACAATCACTATGCTAGGTTAGAGTTTTCAAAAAACTCTTTTTGAAAAAATTATACTTTCTTATTTTCCGTGTTATATTGTTTTTACTGAATTTTTTTAATAGTTTAAGTATTTTTTTTTAATTTTTAGACACATCTAACATAAATACATCTAAAAATTAAAAAAAGTTGTAAAAAAAAATCTTTTAAAAATTCACTAAATACCAAAAATACAAAAAAAAATAATAATTCAATACATTTTTTTTTTTGTATTTTTACGTATTTATTAATTTTTAAAAATATTTTTTCATAATTTTTTTATTTTTTAGATACATCTAAGTAAGGTGCATTTTAAAAAAATATTTAAAATTTTAAAAATATTCACTAAAAACAAAAAAAAAAAACACAAAAGTCACTTTTTGCGACGGCAGGAAATGCGTCGCAAATACTCTCATTTTTTGAGACGGCAAATAGTGCCATCGCAAATGCTCTTCTTTTTTGAGACGGCAAATGGTGCCGTCGCAAATACTCTGCTTTTTTGAGACGGCATTTCCTGCCGTCGCAAAAAGTGACTTTTTGAGACGGCAAGTGTGCCGTCGCAAATAGTTCCGTCTCATAAACCCACTTTTCTTGTAGTGATAAGAAATAGAGAAGAATAATGAGAGATATATATGTAACATCTAAAATTCAATATAGTTGTATTGAAAAAAATAAACTATATCTATACTATACTATACTATCTATCTATCTATCTATACTATTATAAAGTGAACACATAACTCTTATGGTGTCCTGAAGCTTTACTCTTCTCATGCCATGTGGCAGTATTTTTTATTTTTTAAAAAAAAGTTAAACAAAGAGATGGACAAGGCTTGAACCCATGACCATGGGTTTAAGTACAAAGACTCATACTACTTAAGCTTCTTATGGTGTCATGAAGCTTTACTCTCCTCATGCCATGTGGCAGTATTTTTTATTTTTTTAAAAAAAGTTAAACAAAGAGATGGGCAAGGCTTGAACCCATGACCATGGGTTTAAGTACAAAGACTCATACCACTTAAGCTAAATACACATTATAATATTAATTTCATTATTATTTTTTTTATTCCTACTTATTTAAATTGCACACACATCGTGTGTGCCACCCACTAGTTATATAGAAAGTGAACAACTCACTTGGTGTCCACGCTTTCTTTACTTCTCCTTATGCCATGTATCTGTAATTTTTCTATTTAAAACAAATTAGATAAATGGGAAAAGTACGAATCAAACCTTTTTTTTTTTTTTTGAACTGGAAATCAAACCTTAGACATTGGGTTTATTGAAGAAAATTTTTACCACTTGAGTGACACACAATATATAACAAATGTTTTAATTTTAATTTTTTTAATTTAAATTATCCACGTATCGCATGTACCAACCGCTAATATAAATAAAAATTACTTAATTAGCGGATAAAACAAAATGGGATAAGCAAATCTCATCCCTATCTCTTTTTTCCTTTGAGGGCAGAAAAAATCCACACAGAACAAAGTGTGGCGAGATTGCAAGCTCGATCACAAATTGCCATCTGTATTTTATGAGAAGGTTTTTTGATGGCCTTTGAGTAATGTTTCATATACCATTTAATTTGTGACAATTGTCATGTTATTTTTTAAAAATGAGACATAAACGCAAGGGTGTAGGGCCATTTGTAAGGGTGACATAAACGTAAGGTTGACACATGGGTAGTATTTTTAGGCCCATTTGTAATATTAACCTGGCCCCCCACCCACAAACTATATTGTAAAATACTCTTTTTATAAATATACATATTTATATGTATGTTTGACTAGTTATATAAAGAATTAGTTATAAAATTTAAATTACTAATTTTGAATAGATTAAAGAGGCACACAAATGATTAAATTAAATATAATTTTTTATTTTAAAATATAAATATAAGGAGAAAATTAGGGAGACATCTCTCTACGAGTTTGTATAAGATTTTAAGGACAATAACAATTTATTTGCTAATTAAAATCCTTAAGATTTTAAATTGTATAAGTATAAGGAATTTTTTTTACATAAATGGATCAAACTATCCCTACAAATATTAAAAAAAAAAAAACTCTAGATATCTTTTTATCATATCTCTCTGTTTATCTCTCTATCATTTTCTCTTTCTCACTCTTTCTTACATCAACGATCACTATATACACTGGAGTTCGCTGCTTCTGCCACCATCATCTCAACAACCACCGCCATCATTTTCTATGTCGTTTTCATATCTCTACATCTCTCTTACTCTTTTCATATACATTGTTATCTTCTCTCTATATCTATATCTCTGTAATGCTTTCACCTGTGAGAACCAACAAAATGATTTATCATTTAATCTAATCATATCCTTGGAGTGAATAATGACGTAAAAGATACCAACACTTCGATCAAGAACAATCAGTGTTTGGAAAGAGTAAATAGTGACTCAGGCGAGTTGAAACTAATTTTTTGTGAAAAACGTATCAAAAAATCTATTTTATTACTTTTATTACATAAAATATGTGAAATTGCCGAAATCAGTGGTTAGAAAAACTTCACTAGCCTTGGCATAGACTATAGTCAGTGAAATTTCACTGACCTCTTTGACCTCGTGCAATTTTATTGGATTCATACTAAAAATCTCAATAAATTTTCACTCACTAAGAGATTAAAATTCTAATTGACCTTCAATTTTATAACTTTTAACCATTAGGTGAAAATTTTCTTGTGTTGAAAGTTGTGAAATTTCTGTTATATAGCTGTGTTAACCCAAAAAGAAAAAGTTCACTATAGTTTTAGCTATTAATTAAAAAATTCCTATTTTAAAAATTAGTGAAATTTCACTTCGCCATGGAGTCACCAGAAAAATGTCATCAAAAACTAACGGTGGTCACTAGCGATCGGAGGTGGTGGTCGGAAATGGCAATGGCAATGGTAGTAGCAGTGACATTGACAGTGACAGTGACAGTGATAGTGGGTAGTAGAAGGAGGTGGAATAATGAAATTAAAGTTAAGGGCAATTTCATCCAAAAAAAAGTTAGTATCCTGAAACTAACAAGCAGATTTTAATTGGCCTTAATCAAAATATTTTTTAAGGAGCTAAATACTTTAGAAACCCCTTATTTAAACTAATAAAAGGCCAAGTTTGGAAACTTGTAGAAAAGTCAAAAAATCAAAAAGTTACTCAAAAAGTTAAAAAGTTAACACTATTCACCAAAAGTCAACAATTACAGCTGCACAACTCCTAATTCGAATTTTTCCCTATAAATTAATTTTTACAATTTTTTATTACACATTTTTCCATAAAAAAGTCAAAAAGTTAGTCCAAACATCCATATTTTCAATCTCAATTTTTTAGTTCAAAAAGACAAAAAGTACACTTATTTAGGACACTCCAAATAACCCCTAAGTTAGGGCATACACTAGCAACACTAAGGAGTGACTTGGAGTTTGCTTATCTAATATTTTTTTAATATTTTACAAAAAAAATATAAAAAAATACAAAAAAAATAAAAAGATGATATAACAACTTATTGTCAAACCACCCCTAAATTGGTTTTCCTAGTTAAACAAAATTGTTAGACAAAAACTGCAAGAATCTTAAAGAAATGACATGGATACCATACCTAAACTTTGGAAAATGCATCCCCTAGGTACTAGTAAAATCTAAACTTCATATATAAAAAATGAGTGTTGGTATTCAGATTTAAAAATTTAATTTATTTTTTAAATTTAATGACATGACACTTCATTAAAATATGTAAGTCAATTTTAATTTTTATTTATGTTTTAATTATAAACTAATCATTTTATATACACATCACTAAATTTATAAAATAAACTAGTACATACTTTTCATAAAGAATATTTTTTTTTTGCTAAAAACATCTATATCTATACTATATATATAACCAAATGTAGTTGTTAAGTCAAAAGATTCTAAAACTTGAATCCTAAATTCTCATAATTTTGAAGAAAAAAAAAATATTACGTGGCACTTCTCTTTATTTCTCTTCCCACTCTTCAAGCCTTCTCACTCATTCTCCCTATATAAAATATAAAATTAAAAAATAATAAAATATTCATCTATATCCATCACCCATAATAATACTTATCCCAAAATAATAAAATATTCATCTATATCCATCACTTACAATAATATCTATCTCACTCTCAATCTCAATTTTTTTTTTAAAAAAAAAGAAAAGAAACCGACAACTCCTACAACTTCCACACACACATTTCTCTATTCAGTTTATTCCAGTCATCTTTTATTTTCTCATAATAACTCATCTTCTCCATTGTTACATTTTGCAAGTTTGATTATTTGCAAAAAATCATTACAAGGTCAGTATAATATTATTTTTTACTTTATATGCATTTTTTCAGTGTTTGTTACTTTGTGTGTATGTATATTTTTAAATATTTTTAGTTCATCTACATATCTTTTCATTTTCTTCATTTTTAAGCTCATAATATTATTTCTTACTTTATATGTATTTTTTCAGTGTTTATTACTTTTGTGTATATATATATATATTTCTTTTTTCCATTATTTTTCAGTTTATCTACATATTTTTTCATGTTCTTCATTATTACATTTCGCACGATTTGGGCTTGCTTACTTTTTAATTTATAATTTGCTTTTGTTTTTCAATTTAATCAGATTTGAAACTCATCAAATCTTGAATTTAATTTAATTTGCTTTATCTCATGTCTATCACACCATCACACCTGTTAATGGTTTTGCGTAAACTCTCGAAATTAAGAAGATCAGCTCTGCATAAAGTTAATCTCACTTTTGCTCCTTCAAGCTCTCTCAAATGAGAGTTCTTCGGATCATCTACAACCAATATGCACCCACTTAACAACACAAGCACACACAACAGCTTCAAACCTTAAACACATTTTCTCAATTTTAAATTTTTGAAAAAAAAATTATATTTGTCTTAAAGTGATTGGTACATCTAACAATATTTAATTTTAAAATTTTAAAATCTTTAAATTTTATCTAAATATATCTAATTTAAATTTTGAATTTTTTTTTTTACAATATTAGAAAAAAATGACTCAAATCTATTAGTGTATTATCTAAATTTTGAATTATTACACATGGCATAATATTACTGGATTTAACATTTAAATTTTAAAATATTTAACTATATGATTTGTGGAATTCCAATACTTTTTTTTTCTGAATTTTCCAATTTTTTTTTTAAATTTTTACAAAATGTAAGTTGCGAAGTGTTGATTTTTTATTGGCTATCCATGATTTTATCCAAAATTATTGGCTAATGATTGACCACTATTAAATTCTTTTTGGCTATAATGATAACAATTGACTACCATCAATTTTAAAATTTTCTATCAATATATTTTAAAAAAAAAATTATCATCAAGCATGCAATTTAAAAATTAAATATATTTTATTCTATTACAACTTTATTAAAAAAGTAAATTTATTTTGCTACTATTCAAGAAAATATATATGCCTTTATTTCGATATAACAAAAATTAAATTATCTTCTACTCATACATAATCTCTCATAAATATCTTATCTTTTTAAAAATTTTGATTATCAACAACTGAATTCTCACATTTCTCTCTCTCTTTTTTTTTTTTTTTTTTAAGGATATTTATTTTACTTTTATCTTTTTTCAAATTAGATTTGATATTTATCTTTTTACCTATATATTTATATCTATCTATCTATCTATACTATCTATAAAAGCAAATGTAGTGGAAGCTCATAGATTATCAATTATTTAATCCTAATTTCTCATAATTTTGAGAGATTAAAAAAATGAGGTGGCACTTCTTCCTCTCTCACCCTGTTTTTTCTAGCCAAGATAGAGACAAAAATCCACATGAAATATATAAGAAAAAATATATATTTATCACTTTAGATAAATTAAAAATTTTAAAACTCTCTTATGGCCTTTTTCCTTTATCTCAATTAAAGTAACTTTCTTTCACATGACTTCCTCTCTCACATGTTTCTCTTCCCTCCTTATATATAATTACATTTTTGTTTTAATCTCACACTGCTTCTTATAAAAAAATAAAAATATGACTATATCTCTCTCCCAAAGAACTTGCCCTTATTTGTCACCATCACCTCCATAGTCATTTCATAAGAAAGTTAGATTGGTACTACCTAGATGGCCATTCCGTAAGAAAGTTAGAGATTGGTATATATGATACAACAGAGGTTGCCATTGCTTTATTTTTATTTATTTTTTAAGCCCCTTTCCAAGTTTTTGAGTTATATGTTTCATTTATTATATAGACAAAACAATTGCTTTACATAGAATTTTTGTGTGTTTGTATTCCATATCAATAAAGCAATCTGTCAATTTTTTTTTTCTTTTTTTGTATATGTTTTTCTTTTTCTTATTTTTGAGAAAATTTAGTATTTTACAAGTTACAATAGTGCTGAAGTTCAAACAATACTCCTAAGTCGCAAGGAGAACAAACAACAATAAATGAGAATGATAATCGAGAATTACTAGAACGATCAAATAGATGGCTTTTATAGAGGAATTAGAAAGTTTTACCATGAGGAAGAAATTTTAGTTTGGAAGCACATATGGCCAACTAGTCTTAAAACAATATGTTAATAAGAAACTTATCAAAGACTACTATGTAAAGAGGACACTTCTGTTTTTGTTTCCCTTTTCTTTCTTTCCATCTTTTTTTTTTGTTTTTGTTTTTGTTTTTTTTTTTTTTTTTTTGTGTGTGTATAACTAGAATCTTGAATCATAAAAATGGTGTATATGAGATGGAGAGAGTTTTTCTATTTGAGTGTTCACTGTTGTTAATTGTATTTCAATTTTTTTTGGCACAATTTTTTCTTAGTCCAATAGATATGAGCACACCATTGTTTTTTCTTTCTTGCAAAAGTTTTAGCTTGAGGTCATGTGTGACAAATGGTTAAAACATTAATCTTAGATAATAATAATAATAATAATAATAATAATAAAACTAAGGACCAAATAAGAAAGGCAAAATTACTTATATTAATGTGTGATTTTGGTACATATGAAAAAATAAAAATAAAATATTTATAAGATGTCCAGTCCCTTCCTTTTCTTTTATCTTCTTATATACTATAAGAATGTAGTATAAAACATGAAAGGCCTCCAAACCCTTAATACTAACTCTTAATTACTTTCTTTCATACTGGTATTCTCTCAAGTCCCCTTTACTAATTTTCCTAACTTCTATTTTGTTTTTTAAATAAACGTAAAAAAATGTTTTTGATATACAAATAGATAAAGTTAACAAATTTGTTCTATCTCGTTTCTGTTAAACTCTTTCGTAATTAACAATTTTGATCCTATATGTTCAATTAAAATCTTTATTTTATCTCTCAATATCTAATTTTAAATTTTATTTTTTTTAAAGTCTATCTAAACAAATCTAATTTAAAATTTTGATTTTTTTTATTTGAATTTTGATTTTTTTACAAGAGCTTCAAGCATTAAATAGAAATTTTCAATTTTAAAATTTTTAAAAATAAAAAAAATATTTGGCATAAAGTGATTAAAAAATTACAAACCCACAAATATTTATAACCATATATATATATATATTAAAAATACATATAAACCCATAACAAATATAGATAGATAGATTTATGGCATTCAGTTTATTAGTAATTCTTTTTAGTATATATATGTTTTAGACATTAGAGTTATTGAGAAACATCTTATTTATTGTTAGTATTATTTCATTAGTTAGAAATCAAGTTTATTATTTCAAGAAAAATAGATCAGTTGAATTATAATAACATTTTGTGCATATCTGCTTTTTAAATTATTGTCTTTACTTATAAAATTTGAGAAGACGATCTTTATTCATTATGATTATAATTTTATGACAGAATTTAGAACTTGATGCATTATTAAAAGTAGCAGTGATTTAGACCCCTTCAAACTTCAACCCC
The DNA here is from genome assembly GCF_055761805.1 of Camellia sinensis. Classification (NCBI taxonomy): domain Eukaryota; kingdom Viridiplantae; phylum Streptophyta; class Magnoliopsida; order Ericales; family Theaceae; genus Camellia; species Camellia sinensis. The sequence continues at coordinate 170,989,221 of NC_138962.1, read as the reverse complement.
CACCACCCCCACACACACACGTGGCGGGTAGTGATTGGAGAAGAAGAAAAAAAAAAGTGACCAATCAAAAAAGAAAAGGGGTCAAAGGGGGATGAGGGAGAAGGAGGTCTCAATCTTTATTCTATTAAAAAATTTATATACTATAAATTAGACTTGTGCATAGCACGGGTTTACCACTAGTGTATATATATATATATATGGGGAAGTGATTGAGACCCCTTCCAATCACCACCACTCCACCCCCCACACATACGTGGTGGATGGTGATTGGAGGAGAAGGAAAAAAAGAAAAATAAAAATAAAAATAAAAAATTGACCAATTAAAAAGAGAAGGGATCAAAAAGAGTGACTCCTTGAGAGGACCAACTCATTTTCCATATATATATATATATATATATATAGATTGATAGACACATATGCTTGGGTGAGCTCAGTATGAGTCTGTGGTCCATGGACGGTGGCATGTGTCGGTTGTTCACTTGCCCACTTTTTGATAACATGAATCTGAAACCAGCAATGCTACAGACCCCCAGTTGGGGTGACCTCCAGTGACCCCCAGTGCCACGTGTCGGCCTGGGGTTGGTTGAAAACTCAAAAAAAAAAAAAAAAAAAAAAACTGTTTTTTTGGACCAATGGGAGAGGACCCCCAGTACCCCCACTGGGGTCCAAAGCTTTATTCATCTGAAACCCATAATATTAATATAATATAATATAATTCTCACCGGCCTTTGGATTGGATGTAGTTTTGATGAGTCATCAAAGAAAAAAAGAGAATCCAATAATCAGCAGTTTAGGTAAAAGTCTTCTCTTTCCAATTCATTGATTTTTCTTCACAACCAAGGAAAACATCCAATCACACGCGCATCATACAAGTTAATTAGTTCTTTTTTTTTTTTTTCTTTGATAAATTACACTTTTTTGATTTAAAAAATATATAATTAGTTTCATACTCTTAACATAAATTTTGATATAATTACAATAATTTTTCTTTTGATATGGTTAATGTGACCAAAGTTAATGTAAATAATAAGTAGACATTAAAATAATCAAATATAAATATATATTTTAGTAAAAAACAAATAATGACATTACTTTTTTTTTATTCATACTACTAACAAATTAGTGATAAGAAATGATTTAACTATTATATAGATTAAAATATTAAGAGAAATCAAGATAATTATACCAAAAAGTGTAAAAATTAACTATATATATATATATATATTTTAAAAATTTTAAGAGAGATGAGTGTAATTATTTTTTTTTTTTTTCAAGCGAAAGTCATGATTAATTGTTATATTAACAATTGGGGGGAATTGAACTCCCAATCCCTCTTTGAGTAAAATTCACGATTTTTTCTTAGGATAGACTTGGTGACTAAAAAGTTAGTCACTTAAACTACAACATTTGATTTTGCATAGAATTAATTTGAAGTTTGTAATTGGAAAGATCAAAATTTTGGATAAAAATGAAAAACTCAATAAGGTTATGATCGTGGTGGCAAAAGAAGTAACCACGACTCTAATTTCATTACATAAATGATTATAAATATATATATATATATATATGTATGCATTTGTTATTGTTTGATCATATAAGATTATCTTTAAGATTTTCTTGAACTATTTAGGTTTTTTATGTATAGTACACCTCTTTTCTCTCTTATCTTTTTATTTTGCAAAATTACACTACATATCAGCACCAATTAACCTTTAAACTTGTAAAATTTGACACTTTGTAAATCATTTGTCATCCTAAGTAGAGCGTAATTTGGGTGGGCTTAACTTAAATTTTTTTAGGATTTGGATAAAATATTTTTTGAATTTAATATGAGTTTGAGCAAAAATTTAGAAGTTTGAATTAAATTTGGATGAGTTTGGGCAAATATATCAAACAACCCCAGCTATCTGAAGCTCGAATAATATATATAGATATACAAAAATTATTAGCTATTACGTGATATTAAAATAATTTAAATTATCAAATCATATTGAATATATTATATACACAAGTAACACAAAATCTTACCTTTTTTTATTTTTATTTTATTCTCACTCATAAATTGTAAAGATTACCATAACGACATCTCTTTTACATTATATATATTATTTATTTTGATGTTATTAATAATTTTCTAAAGAAAATGTAAAAAGAGTTTAATTTTAATAAATTAATAATTTAGCTGCACACATGCACACAAAAATGAAACTCATGTACAAGTCGGGCAATTTGGATTTAACTCGGATCAGGTTTGGACAGATAATCTCGAGTTGAAATTCGGGTTTGGATGAACATGGACAAGTCTTAGCATAACTTAGATTAGATTTGAACAACCTTCCAATCTGACTTGAACCCGCCTGAGTTGAATCTCCTAATCCTAAGTTATAAAATTATATTTTTATAATTCAACGTTGAAAATGCAAATAGTAAAAGTAAAAAGGTGAGGTAGAGTAGGGATGGCAATTAGGGATTGTTTGGAATGATCTAAATAAGTACACTTTTTAACTTTTTATGAAATATGGGTTGGATTTGGGTTGAGTTGAAATGATTTGTTAGAGAAGTGATGTGACTTAAATAAGATGATATGATTTAAATAAGATAATAACTTTTTGACTCTTTAAATTTTTTAAGAGTTGCCAAACTTCCTCACCACAGTTCGTGCAAGTTTTTCTAGCCCTGATAAGAAAACTGAGAGGGGATGGTATTTATTTCCTCTGCTTTGTTTTCCTTGTCCACACCCCGATTACATTAAATACATAACTTATATATATAATTTGTTAAATATAATAATTGTAAAGCACCAAAACATTCATATATATCTTATTTTTTTATTTCTCTATCTCCCATTTTAATCATTTTAACTGTTATTATTTATTAATATTTATTCTCTCATATATTATATCATCTTTTTTCTCATTAGTACCGCCTTTCCTTAAAAATTACAAATTATTCTGAAACTTCCCCACTCCCGCTACGTCTCTATTTTCTCCGCTCTCACTCTGTCCTATTGCCATTCCTAAAGCGTAGTTACATTAAGCCAGCGCAAGTTAATAGGTCTAGCTGCCAGATCAAGAATGTTCACTGTGGGGATATATTTTCTGAGTACCAACACGTGGCAAGGTGACGCCGACGTGTCAGCCGAGGTGCCACGTGTTCTGGTCGTGACGCCGAGGTGATCTCAGCAAGGCCGAAGATATCGGAATCCGAGATAAGTGGATAAGGGACAAGAGTCCTAGAATGAAAAGGAAACTCAACTTGGATGAGGGACAAGAGTCCTAGAATGGGAGAAGACTTCAGTTTGGGTAAATATGAGACTCTTAGAGAGTTTATCCTAATCCCACTGAGAGTCCCAGATTAGCAGTAATCCTAAGTCCATTAGGGCCAAGCTCCTATTGGGACTAGGATTGTATTGGCTATAAAAGAGAGGCACCCCCATGGGTCTAAGGTATGTTTTTAATACTCAAGCTTGTGAGTTAGTACTTGATTATCTTTGAGAGATATACTGACTTGATCGTCGGAGTGTCCCCGGGTGGTCGAAACCACCGCGGGATTCTTATATTTCTGTTACAGGTCAGTCAGGGGCCATCTATTCTGCCAGTGCTCTCCAGCTGGTTACTAAGCGGGCAGTGTGGTCGGAAAATCACCCACACAATTTGGCGCCGTCTGTGGGAAAGAAAGAAGAATAGATGGCCAATGACGGACAGAATGATCAGATTAGAGACAATACTCCTACTGGAGTGGGAGACCTATCGATCTCGACATTGAAGGGGACGATCGCAACACAGAAACTCGTGACCAGAGTCACGGAGTGAAAGACGCCAGCCAGGAAGGTGACGCACCAAAGACAACAGATCGAAGCGGATACTACAACGAAGATGGCCTCCAGGTATGGAAGGATAGATACCTGCGGAGGAACGAAGACCCTTCCAGAAGGGATGCAAAGACAGGGGGCATGAGCGCTCCCAAGAAGATAACATTCAAGTATAGAAGAGCTCAACCTGAGTGAACAAATCCCGGATCCCGGCCAGAAGACATGATCTCGGCCTAGATGAGTAAGTCCGAGAAAAGAAAAGCTCAACCTGAGTGAGCAGATCCAAGATTCCAGAAGATAAGATCTCGACACCTGAGTCCGAGAAGAGAAGAGCACAATGAGCAGATCTCAGATCCCAGAAGATAAAAAGGAAACACACAAGATCAAACTAAAGTTGGCCAGAAGTATGCTAAGGTCGAGGAAGACATGCCGGGAACAAAGGCGTCGGAACAAGAAAAACGGCTCGCCGATGCGAGGCCAAGAATCAAACTCAAGTTGGAGCCAAGTAAGATCAATAGAGAAACCAGGGCCGACAACCTCGGCTTGAATTCAACCTCGGCGACAAGGTCGAAGCTACATGTATGATGAGAACCCAAGTGGATTTTTAAGTTCACACTGGGGGGGCAGAGAGAAGAAGAATGCGTTTATCACTTGTTGAAATTTGTAGCAATTTACAAGTTGGTTAAACCAATATGATGCTTAATCGAAGTTAAGCCGAGATGATGTTTAACCGAAGTTAAACCGAGATGATGCTTAACCGAAGTTAAGCCCAGATAATGCTTAACTGAAGTTAAGCCGAGATGATGCTTAACCGAAGTTAAGCCGAGACGATGCTTAACCGAAGTTAAGCCGAGATGATGTTTAACTGAAGTTAAACCGAGATGATGCTTAACCGAAGTTAAGCCCAGATAATTCTTAACTGATGTTAAGCCGAGATGATGCTTAACCGAAGTTAAGCCGAGACGATGCTTAACCGAAGTTAAGCCGAAGATGATGTTTAACCGAAGTTAAACCAAGATGATGCTTAACCGAAGTTAAGCCCAGATGATGCTTAACTGAAGTTAAGCCGAGATGATGCTTAATCGAAGTTAAGCCGAGACGATGCTTAACCGAAGCTAAGCCGAGATGATGTTTAACCGAAGTTAAACCGAGATGATGCTTAACCGAAGTTAAGCCCAGATAATGCTTAACCGAAGTTAAGCCGAGACGATGCTTAACCGAAGTTAAGCCGAAGATGATGTTTAACCGAAGTTAAACCGAGATGATGCTTAATCGAAATTAAGCCGAAGATGATGTGTAATCGAAGTTAAGCCGAGATGATGCTTAACTGAAATTAAGCCAAGATGGTTCCTTATCTTCACTTGTTAAAATTTGTAGCAATTTACAAGTTGAAGTTAAGCCGAGATTATTCCTTAATTCACTTGCTGAAATTTGTAGCAATTTACAAGTTGGAGTTAAGCTGATTCCTTATCTTCACTTGTTGAAATTTGTAGCAATTTACAAGTCGAAGTTAAGCCGAGATTATTCCTTAATTCACTTGTTGAAATTTGTAGCAATTTACAAGTTGGAGTTAAGCTGATTCCTTATCTTCACTTGTTGAAATTTGTAGCAATTTACAAGTCGAAGTTAAGCCGAGATTATTCCTTAATTCACTTGTTGAAATTTGTAGCAATTTACAAGTTGGAATTAAGCTGATTCCTTATCTTCACTTGTTAAAATTTGTAGCAATTTACAAGTTGGAGTTAAGTTGATTCCTTATCTTCACTTGTTGAAATTTGTAGCAATTTACAAGTTGAAGTTAAGCCGAGATTACTGTTTCTCTTCACTTGTTGAAATTTGTAGCAATTTGCAAGTCGAAGTGAAGCCGATGTTATAGTTTGCACACTTGTAGCAATCTACAGGTTGGTCCAACCAAAGAAGATGCTTAACACTTGTTGAAATTTGTAGCAATTTACAAGATAATGTTAAGCCGACATATGATCATCTGTTGAAATTTGCAGCAATTTACAGGTTGAGGTAAAAGCTAAGTATATTGTTTAAACACTTGTTGAAATTTGTAGCAATTTACAAGTAGGTCATTGTTATAACTTGAGAAAAATTTACAGTATATGTTAACACTTGTTGAAATTTGTAGCAATTTACAAGTAGGCCAGATCGAGATCACCGTTTAAACACTTGTTGAAACTTGAGAAAAAGTTTGCAAAGTTAACATTGAGTAGTATATGTTTCACACTTGTTAGAATTTATGAAAAGTTTGCAGGTCAGTATCTTGCCGAAGTAAAAGTTTTGTAGCTATTATACCCGAGGTATGTAACCCAGAGAAGATTGCACAAAGGAGGCAAAGTATGAAAGGCATACAAAATATTCTAAGTATAGAATCATGCAAGAACAGTTAGAAGAAGATCAAAAACAGAATTCATCGTGATTGACACGCCCTCGCCATGCAATATCATCTTGGGAAGGCCATGGCTGCATACAATGGGGGCAGTTCCCTCAACGTTGCATCAACTATTGCGGTACCCCACAGAACATGGGATTAAAGAAATCAGAGGAGACCAACTGCAGGCAAAGAATTGCTCCATGGCAGCAATGAAAACTACCTGCAACATTCGGGAACCAGGGAAGGCAGAGATTGAAGACGGGGACATGGAGGTCCTAGATGATGTCGGCAAGGAGTCAGCCAAAAAGAGTGAAGAGACACTGAAGAAAATCCTCGTCCAGGAGGGCGACGAAGAGCGCTTCATTCAGAGAAGGAAAGTTGAATTAGACATTCAAGAACAAGGAGGCACATCGGCCATATGCAAAGCTTACATTATCTAAAGAACAAAAAGGTACAAGAGTACAAGTGACAAAAAAAAGGAAAAACTTCAAAAACTGAGGTGATGCTTAACCGAAGTTAAGCCGAGATGATGTTTAACCGAAGTTAAACCGAGATGATGTTTAACCGAAGTTAAACTGAAGTGATGCTTAACCGAAGTTAAACTGAAGTGATGCTTAACCGAAGTTAAGCCGAGATGATGTTTAACCAAAGTTAAACGGAGATGATGCTTAAACCGAAGTTAAAACGAAATGATGAAATTCTGAGAGTGCACAAAGTTAAATGTCGACAAAAGATTCGCCAGAGTCAAACGACGTTTTGATTAGAACCACTAAGTGCACGCCAGAAGTGGTGACCAGAATTGTGAAAGGAATAAATGCTTCAAGAGACAGCGATTATAATTTGCAAAGGCCAAAGAGAAAGAGGGTCTAAAGGGGGTGAATTAAATACCAGAAGTTGTAATACATTGGCGAAAGAAGAACACATCAGGTCTACAGCACGAGGCCCACTTCCCTAATGTGATCCTAAGTACAACTTGCGTTCACATTAGGGGGCAGGGAGAAGGTGTAGGGGGGAAGGAATGATAATTAAGGAGCAAGGAATGTTAACACTTGTTGAAATTTTTTGAGCAAATTACAAGATGAGTTAACCGAAGATTATGAAGTCTACCACTTGTTGAAATTTGTAGCAATTTACAAGTTTGGTATAGCCGAGATAACACTGAAAGACGTTTTCCGAGATATGATCAACCGAGATGACCAACTAGCTTGTTAAGAGCTGAGAAGGTTAGCAAGTACAAAAATAAAGACCTTAAAGAACTAGGGACTGAAAGCAAGAACGTCGGACTAATCTGCTTCAACGGACGACAATGGCTCAGCCTCGGCAGTCAGTTGGAGGAGCTTCTCTGTCATTACCTCGGCATCAATTTCAAGAAGGAAGCAAAACTACTCGGCATCAGCGGTAGGTTGTGTCTCACCCCCAGAAGACAGTTGGAAAGAACTTCTCAACAGCCTTCTCAGCCACAAGCTCAGCATCAACCTCTTGAAGAGTTTGATCAAAAGCTCTTCTCGGCGATTGGCATCTCGGAGTTTTAAAAGTAAGGATTGAAAACAAGAATCTGAAAAAAGACACAGAAAACAGAAACAAGAATGTAATCAAGAATGGTGATGAAGCTATCAAGAAAGCAAGACAAAAAAACTGTACAAGTGAGTCAAGCCAAGAACAGTGGTAGAAATCAACAGATGTGTGTGAACAGTGTGTATTCAAGAAAGATGATTTGGAAATAATGGGTAAAACAAGCAATGGTAATTAACAATGAAGCAGAGCTTCTTGGAAAGCAACAAGAAATAAAAACAGGAGGAACGGTGACTTACCAGAAAGAGGGAGGCCGGGATGAGAATTGCCGAAGTCTGACGACATTGACAGAATGATGTAAAGCTTCACTGGATGAGAGAAACAAAGACAGTTGCAGAAGCTTGAAAGCTTGGAACAAGCGACGGATTTAAGCAAAAGAGCTAGAAAGAGAAAAAGCCAGAAGATTAAATGAAAAAAGAGAAAAATAGTCAAGAAGATGACAAAGTTCAAAGAATAAAGCCAAGTACACAGGCACTAAGTAAGTATGTGAAGAACAAGAAAGCAACGAACCAAACATGATGCTAGCAACAGAAAACGGATATGACAAAGAACAATTCCAGGCATCTTAGCAATAAGAAATCAAAAACTTGAAGACAGACGAAAATAGAAGGCAACAGATGGCAAGTGAACAGATTTAGAAGAGTTATGAAAGATTGAGCCTAATAGTAAGTAAAGAATTTATGAATCTACAAAGTGAAATGAACGCCGATATGAAAATCGCCGGAGTCAAATAGATGACTGGAAATCGGGAACTCACTAGAGAGTGTGAGTAGAGCAGTTGCAAAGCTCTTGGAGTTTACGAATTAATGGAACTGGAACCTCGGTTAGAAGGTGTGATCTCGAGCAGCTTGGAAAGCATGAAGCTTGATACTTAACAGAAGTGGACAGTAAAGTCCAGGGAACTTTGAGGTCGGCGAGTTTGATCTCGGACAGAGGGGCACAGATGAACGAACAGTGTAGGTTCCATCACCTCAGAATGCCGAGGTAATAGAACCTAGGGGGTAGTTGTGGGGATATATTTTCTGAGTACCAACACGTGGCAAGGTGACGCCGACGTGTCAGCCGAGGTGCCACGTGTCCTGGTCGTGACGCCGAGGTGATCTCAGCAAGGCCGAAGATATCGGAATCCGAGATAAGTGGATAAGGGACAAGAGTCCTAGAATGAAAAGGAAACTCAACTTGGATGAGGGACAAGAGTCCTAGAATGGGAGAAGACTTCAGTTTGGGTAAATATGAGACTCTTAGAGAGTTTATCCTAATCCCACTGAGAGTCCCAGATTAGCAGTAATCCTAAGTCCATTAGGGCCAGGCTCCTATTGGGACTAGGATTGTATTGGCTATAAAAGAGAGGCACCCCCATGGGTCTAAGGTATGTTTTTAATACTCAAGCTTGTGAGTTAGTACTTGATTATCTTTGAGAGATATACTGACTTGATCGTCGGAGTGTCCCCGGGTGGTCGAAACCACCGCGGGATTCTTATATTTCTGTTACAGGTCAGTCAGGGGCCATCTATTCTGCCAGTGCTCTCCAGCTGGTTACTAAGCGGGCAGTGTGGTCGGAAAATCACCCACACATTCACTAAGCAGTGGTGGATGAGATGTGTCCTCAACTCATACCCATCCCAATGTCATTCCTATTTATCATATGATGAATTTTCCTACTTTCGATGATATTTTATTAGGAAAATTATACTTATGATTTTTGTAATTTACTTCTTTTGTTAATTTAATCATTGTTATTTTAATTATATCAATTTTTTTTTTGTGTGTGTGTGTGTAATAATCAAGACACAATTCCTTTTAAGTTAGATTAGACATCTAAATTTGAGGGGTGAAGAGATGCACCGCTCTTCATTACCACCATGTGAAAAGCAAGAGTCATTATAACGCCCAAGTCTTACCAATTCAACTATACCCTTGGATGCGCATGTCAATTAGACAATAAGCAATGATAGAATAATTCATTCAAAATGGAATTAACTATTTTAAATTACACGAATCTTTATTCACTTTGAGAAGGGCGAAATATTTTTTTCGTTGATTTCATTCCAATTTTTGAAGGACATTATCAATTAGAATAAATTCATATGAGTAAATCAATAAAATTTATGCAAATAGAACTAAAAGGAACAGATTGGTAGAAGAGGCAAATTAAGAGAACTACCATTGCAATTCACCCTTTATTATATGATGAAATTTTCTGTTTTTGCATATCTTATTTGAATTTTCCAAAGAAACACCATGTGTAAATTTAGAACTCCACAAATGCTATAGTCCAAGATTATTGGTCCCATAATTTTCTCGGTAAAATATTCATTTGGTAAAAATTGAATTGTTATAGTGTGAGTCCAATGGTTCATTTGTTTAGGTAAAAAATATTTTATATATTTTTTAGTGTTTAATACAATAGAAAACGAAAGTCAACGAAAAACATTTTTCATGATCAATAGAAAACTAGTCTATACAGGTAGAAAATGTTTTTCACTTTTAAGAGGTGGAAAACGTTTTCAAGATAAAAATCTTATCAATGTCATCACATTACTACCGCCACTTTCACCTCCTCCACCACACCGCAATCACCGTCGCTATCACTACCGTTGCCACCCCACCATCATGTCACTACTTTCACTTCCACCTTCGTTTCACCATTAGAACCAGTACTAAACATGGAAAAAAAAAATCATAAAAAATATTTTCTAATTGAAAATATTTTTTTGTCAAAACAAACAGAGCGCTGAATCATAAATTAAAACTTTTGAATAAAATTTATAGAATTATAGATGATGTTGATTGTGTTGATTAAAGTGAGAAAAATGGGGTATATAAGCTCTGATTTTCGGCGCGTGTTAATCATTGTCCGTTACAAGCGCGTGGATATTGTGCTTCAAAACAAATATTGAAAATAAGAAAAACAATTTGAAGAAAAGAAAAACAAAACCACTATATAAACCATTGTTCACCACAAGAGCTTGTCTCACAACAAAGCAACCAAATAATAGTCTCTACTCACAATTTCACTTCCTCATCTCTCTCTACTCTCTACCAAATCAAAACAAACCTTCATAGCAACCTTTGAGAACCAACCCAACCAAAGCTTTGTTAGAGATGTCAAATGACTACTCTTCTTCTCAGTCTTCTTTGCCCATTCACTTGTGCTTCTTCCTCCTAACACTATTCATGTTCATAAGCTTCTCATGGTACATGAACTATGAGTCCATCTTCGAAGGCTTTTTCGGCCAAATCAAACTCGCTCTCATTGTGTCCCCCTTGATTCTCCTTCTAGCTCTGCATTTGTTCTCCAACTTCAATACCCGCGGCCGGTCTCCCTCTTCCTTTTTCTTGCCGTTGCCGGAGAGAGAGTCTTTTCACAGGGCTGGTGGAACTCCATGGGGTGTTGGTCTCCTCCTTGTGCTGCTCTTTTTCATGATCTCCCACCAGTCTTCCTTTCAAGAGCGCTGGTTTCCTCTCCTCAGCAGATGATCATGATCAATAATTTATATATATACTATATAGTGATCAAATTACTGTGTTTGAAGGGTGGGCTTGTGATTAACTTCAATCTGTGCAGGGTTACTTGATTTCTTTTTTCTTCTTTAGTTGGTAAGGAAGCTGTAGTAGTTGGGTTGTGTTTGATTTTTCGATTTGAGAAGAGATTTGCAAAGAAAATAACAGAAAATATGAAAGGTATTTAGTTTATATTTTATTTTATTTTTCTTTTTTTGCGTCTTACTTTCGACAAATTTATCACTAGATGCGAAATTCAAACACAACTTACAAAGTTGCGGATTTTGAGTTGTTAATTATTATGAGTAAATGTATAATATATGTCAACTGTAATAAAATAAAATTGGTAAGAAATATGTAAACTATATTTTTTATGTATCGACCATGAAATTTATAGTGTCGGCGTGTTAATATCTGTTTTTCTTAAAAAGTAAGTGAACATTCTGTCTTGCTTAAGAAGTAAGTGAACATTCAATCTAATAAAAAGAAAAGAGAAATAAGTGAACAATATCAAAATTATGTGCAATTTGTGTACAAAAGAGAGAGAGGGGGTATAAAAGTGGGGTGCAGCTTATTGAAAGGTTGCAAATTAAGATTAATGTAGATCTATGTACAAGGTTGGTACAGCACAAAGCCAGTGGAGCCCCATTTTCTATGTTCTTCATAGGCACCTTGACTAAAATAGTAAAACGTTAGAATCAAATTAGGTATAAAGTTTCATTCCTGCATGGTGTAAATTAACCTGCTTTCTTTTCCTATATATTTTAAGAACAACAATATTCTCATCCCAATGTAAATGTGAATTACGCATTAGTTTAGGGTGATTTGGGAAGTGACATTTTTAGTGATTTTTTAGATTTTTATTAAATTATGAGGTAAAATTTTTTTGAAGTGTTTAGGATTGACTTTTTAACTTTTTATATAAAAAAAAAAGGATGAAAAAATAAAAAGAATAAGAAAAAATCTGTAATTCTTCCCAAATGCATCCTAAGATAGACCCTTATAAAAATAAGGGAAATTACAAGAAGAATTTTTTTTTAAGGTTTGATTCTCATAACAAAATAAATATTACATTTTTAATGAAACCATTTATCTATTTTCGTTTAGTAAAATTGATAAAAAAAAAATAGTATTTTAGTCATTATATTCAATATAATGTATGAAAAATGTGTAACATATCGTTTTTTTTTCCCCAACAAAAAGAGGACCTTTATTAATGAAAAATAAATGTACAAAATACATAGAAGTTACATCAATAAAGCAAACGACGAGTGCTCATCATTACATGAAGTTACATCAAGAGGATTTTTTTTATTAAGTTTAATGACTAAAATATTATTTTCGGATCAATTTTACTTAACAAAAATAGGCAAATGATTTAACAAAAAAGATCATAATTTAAATTAACAAAATTAAAAATTCAAGAATTATTTTGTTACAAAACACAATTTTTGTTTGTTTTTGTTTCTTTGTTTTGGGTTATTTTCCCATGAAAATATCTCTTTAACTTGAATCATAAACAAACCATCTCAAATGGACCGCTATTTGAAAGGCACTAAGCCATGCACAGCCGTCTGATTCATCAATGAATCACCACTGGCATATCAAAGGACAAACAATGAAACTAATGGAAAAAAGCAGACTGCTTTATAGCTAGAAAGACATTCCTTTAATAAGTGAGTGGTAGCTTATATTAGAATGACAATGGAGTGAGTCAGGAGAGTACAGGACAATACTTAAAAAAATGAGAGATGATAAGCTTATGAGAGGCATTTATCAATAAGCTATAAAGATAAGAAATAGAGAAGAATAACGAGAGATATATATGTAATATCTAAATTTCAATATAATTGTATTGAAAAAAATAAACTATATCTATACTATACTACTATAGAAAGTGAACAACTCACCTGGTGTCCATGCTTTCTTTACCTCTCCTTATGCCATGTATCTGTAATTTTTCTATTTAAAACAAATTAGATAAATGGGAGAAGTAGGAATCAAACCTTAGACATTGGGTTTATTGAAGAAAATTTTTATCACTTGAGTGACACACAATATATAATAAATGCTTTAATTTTAATTTTTTTAATTTAATTTATTCATGCATCGCATGTACTAACCGCTAATATAAATAAAAATTACTTAATTAGTGGATAAAACAAAATGGGATAAGCAAATCTCATCCCTATCTCTTTTTTCTTTTGAGGGCAGAAAAAATCCACACTGAACAAAGTGTGGCGAGATTGCAACCTCGATCACAAATTGCCATCTGTATTTTATGAGAAGGTTATTTGATGGCCTTTGAATAAGGTTTCATATACCATTTAATTTGTGACACTTGTCATGTTATTTTTTAAAAATGAGACATAAACGTAAGGGTGTAGGGCCATTTGTAAGGGTGACATAAATGTAAGGTTGACACATGGGTAATTTTTTTAGGCCCATTTGTAATATTAACCTGTCCCCACCCACAAACTATATTGTAAAATACTCTTTTTATAAATATACATATTTATATGTATGTTTGACTAGTTATATAAAGAATTAGTTATAAAATTTAAACTATTAATTTTGAATAGATTAAAGAGGCACACAAATGATTAAATTAAATATAATTTTTTATTTTAAAATATAAATATAAGGAGAAAATTAGGGAGACATCTCTCTACGAGTTTGTATAAGATTTTAAGGACAATAAAAATTTATTTGCTAATTAAAATCCTTAAGATTTTAAATTGTATAAGTATAAGGAAATTTTTTTACATAAATCGATCAAACTATCCCTACAAATATTAAAAAAAAAAACACTAGATATCTTTTTATCATATCTCTCTGTTTATCTCTCTATCATTTTCTCTTTCTCACTCTTTCTTACATCAACGATCACTATATACACTAGAGTTCGCTGCTTCAGCCACCATCATCTCAACAGTCACCGCCATCATTTTCTATGTCGTTTTCATATCTCTACATCTCTCTTACTCTTTTCATATACATTGTTATCTTCTCTCTATATCTATATCTCTGTAACGCTTTCACCTGTGAGAACCAACAAAATGGTTTATCATTTGATCTAAACATATCCTTGGAGTGAATAATGACGTATAAGATACCAACACTTCAACCAAGAACAATCAGTGTTTGGAAAGAGTAAATAGTGACTCAGGCGAGTTGAAACTAATTTTTTGTGAAAAACGTATCAAAAAATCTATTTTATTACTTTTATTACATAAAATATGTGAAATTGCCGAAATCAGTGGTTAGAAAAACTTCACTAGCCTTGGCATAGACTATAGTCAGTGAAATTTCACTGACCTCTTTGACCTCGTGCAATTTTATTGGATTCATACTAAAAAACTCAATAAATTTTCACTCACTAAGAGATTAAAATTCTAATTGACCTTCAATTTTATAACTTTTAACCATTAGGTGAAAATTTTCTTGTGTTGAAAGTTGTGAAATTTCTGTTATATAACTGTGTTAACCCAAAAAGAAAAAGTTCACTATATTTTTAGCTATTAATTAAAAAATTTCTATTTTAAAAATTAGTGAAATTTCACTTCGCCATGGAGTCACCAAAAAAATGTCATCAAAAACTGACGGTGGTCACTAGCAATCGGAGGTGGTGGCTAGAAATGGCAATGGCAATGGCAGTAGCAGTGACATTGACGGTGACAGTGACAGTGGGTAGTAGAAGGAGGTGGAATAATGAAATTAGGTTATGGGCAATTTCATCCAAAAAAAAGTTAGTGTCCTTAAACTAACAAGTAGATTTTAATTGTCCTTAATCAAAATATTTTTTAAGGAGCTAAATACTTTAGAAACCACTTATTTAAACTAATAAAAATTAAGTTAGGGCATCACGTATGTCCTTACACTAGCAACACTAAGGAGTGACTTGGAGTTTGCTTATCTAATAATTTTTTAATATTTTTAAAAAAAATACAAAAAAATACAAAAAATAAAAAGATGATATAACTTCTTGTCAAACCACCCCTAAATTAGTTTTCCTAGTTAAACAAAACAACAATGATTTATCCCACTAATTTGGGAGTACTAATTGACCACTAATGAGGTGGAAATTCAAAAGAAAAAAAGAAAAAAAAAAAACACAAGAGCAAAACATCCCATCATATGGGACCCACACCACTTTAGAGCTATTAGTGCTCCTCTTTTTAGTGGTCTCACTCATTTTTGTTAACAAAATTATTAGACAAAAACTGCAAGAATCTTAAAGAAATGACATGGATACCATACCTAAACTTTGAAAAATGCATCCCCTACTTACTAGTAAAATCTAAACTTCATATATAAAAAATGAGTATTGATATTCAGATTTAAAAATTTGATTTATTTTTTAAATTTAATGACATGACACTTCATTAAAATATGTAAGTCAATTTTAATTTTTATTTATTTTTTAATTATAAACTAATCATTTTATATACACATCACTAAATTTAAAAAATAAACTAGTATATACTTTTCATAAAGAATATTTTTTTTTTCTAAATATATATATATATATATATAGGGAAGTGATTGAGACCCCCACCACCCCACACACACGTGACGGGTGGTGATTGGAGGAGAAGGAAAAAAAGAAAAAAAAACGAAAAGCTGACCAATCAGAGAGAGAGAGGGGGGTCAAAAGGGGTGCCTCATTGTTGGAAATGGTAGAAAAATTCTGGGTAAAACCAGAATTTTTTTTCAAGTTTGGTCTATTTTTTAGGTGGGCCCCGAGTGTCGTTTTACTCGGGTCAAAGTGGTAACGCGTTCTATGCCGCGTTGTGATTCACGTGGTATATTTGGTTGCTCAAAATCATTACCGAGTGAATGGAAAATTGAAGCCAAAGTGTGCGCCATGGAAATAGAGTTTTGGTGGAAATTCGTTAAGGTTGTAAATTGGCTTGTCCCACATTGATTTGGTGGGAAGTTTTGAAAGGGTTTATAAGGCATGGGTTTGATACTTGGGGTGTGCCCCAAGGGGTACCCAAGTGTTTTAGAGGGAGAGGTTATGGGCAAAATAGGCTAGACCCATTGGACCCAAAAATCACCACACGCGCGCGCCGCCGTCCGTCCAGTCGGGCGGGCTGGGTTGGGCTTGTTCGGCCAAATACTAATCTTTTTGGGCCAAAAACATTTGAATTTAATTTTATTTTTTGGTAAAATAAAATCCAAAATTCAAATTAAACTGATTTAGATTTTCTGTACATCCAAACATGGCCCTTCCCATTTTCAAACAAAAATAAACTAGTTTGGAATTAGTGCACACCCAAACAGGGCCCTTCCTTTTTTTGCCATCTGTTTGAATTCAAAACCAACGGTTTCATACCTGTTCAATTTAAAACCAAGAGCCACCTTTACATCTATAAATATGATCACTCTCATTTGATGTTATTATTATTCAGAAATTTCGTATTTCACCTCTGCTTATTCTATTCTTCATTTTGTTGCATTTTATTTCTGAAAGAAAGAGTGTAAACACTTAGTGTGTTCGTAAGGCAAACAATTTGTAGTGCTGCTATTGTTTGTGGTAGATCATTTCATCCTGAGAGATAGACGTCCAAATTCTGAAAGCACCGTAGAAAGGACGAATCTGTCTTAAGGACACAGTGTCAAAAACTGGACTTGATCAGAAAATAATTCGGAGAAATTAAATCAAGTAAGTTATTTAATTTATTTTCATTGTTTTTTTTTTAAATCAGATTTAAATTTTGTTTTTTTGTAACAAAATAAAATCTGTTATTTATTTATGTATTTTTTATTTCGAGTTTGATTTTTGTAATCAAACAAATTTCTCTCATTTTCTTTATTTCTTTAAATTCTAATTGTTGTTGTGTACACAATAGAATTAAATCTTTTAAATACAGTGAAGATTGTCCAACAATCTTAAGACAGATTCCTTTTTGATATCTTCATTGTATTTAATTTTCTGTGTTTTCAAACTAATATTCTGGTTGGAAAAACAAATAGTGATTTATGCTATTTCACAGATAGTAGTAATATACTGTCTCTTTTCTTTGACAACTAGTAGTAATATACTGGTGTCATTAACAATTGCAGAATATTATTTGGTGTTACAGAAAATTATTTTGGTATTTTATTTTTCTAGTTTTAGTAACAAGGAAAATAAAATTATATTATTTTCTAGTTTTAATAACAAAGAAAATAAAATTATTTTGTGTTTTAATTTATTTTCTGGTTTTAGTAACTAGAAAATTATTTTGTGTTTGTTCTGATTTTTGTAATCAGATAGTTTTGTGGTATTTTATTTTCTAGTTTTAGTAACAAGGAAAATAAAATTATAGTATTTTCTAGTTTTAGTAACAAGAAAAATAAAATGATTTTGCGTTATAATTTATTTTCTGGTTTAAGTAACTAGAAAATTAATTTGTGGTTTGGTTTTCTGATTTTTGTAATTAGATATTATTTCGGTATTTTATTTTACTAGTTTTAGTAACAAGGAAAATAAAATTATTTTGTATTGTAATTTATTTTCTGGTTTTAGTAACTAGAAAATTAATTTTGTTAATCAATCATGTAACTTTGTGACTCGGTCACAATCTGTTAATTTTGTAAGTAACTTATGGTTTCATTTGGTAGACCACTTATTTTTGAACCCTTTGTGAAAAGGTGTTAATTATTTTGACTTTATCATAGTTCATCGTGAGTGTACATGGAAGAATTTGTTTCTAGAGTAAAATATTAGTTTTACAAACTAATTTTATTTTTATTACAATGTGGATTCATAATCTTGAATTATTTCTGCACTTGAGTCGGAATATATATATATATATATATTCACAAGAACATTTTTAATGCATATTTAATTTGTTTATTTATGTACAAATCAAACTTATTAAATGAAGGTATGTTTTGTCATTTTGAAGTTTAAAGTTTAAATGCGTTGGATTTTATTTATGAGTTGAGAATCCTTTTATTTCATGATGCAAGTGATGGGATCATGCATGATTAATTTATTTTGTTAATTCATTATTGTTAGTTGATGCGTTTGATATGCATGTATGATATCAACTCAAGTTATTTATTAACAATAAATTCAAGTGATTTGGAATGATAAATTGTTATGTCGACTTTGGACATAAGCAGGTTAATTTGAATATTTCTAATCAATTTTGAATGGGTGTTTAAACACCAGAGAAATTTAAACATGAAGATGTATGTAATTATATCGGTCCGTTTAATTGGGAAGTAATTTAAGAAATCTTTTATGTTGATTATTGAATTATGTGACATGAGATGTCATTAATAATTATTTTACTTGCGTAGTAGAATTTGTTAAACCATGAACCATTTTATTAATATGGGGGTGTATCTCTTGCATTAGTTGAGATAATTTAATTTCCTTCTGTCACAAATATTTTTATGACAGTGACATTTATTTGTTATTGAGTTGCAAGAAAATATACAATCAAATGGGTTTTTGAATTGTTTGATTCTTAGGCAAAAATTTTTATGAGGATATGATTTTGTCAAAACATTAATTCTGACTTGAGTAGTCATAATTATTTTGGTTTTTTCTTGAATTTGTTTTAAAATTCATTGATTTATATTAGAAGTGATAAGGGTGGTGAATATGATGCACCATTAAATGAATTTTGTGCACAACATGGCATTATTCACCAAACTACAGCACCCATGTTACTAAGTTCAGGCTTACCACAGAACTTGTGGGGGGAAGCAATTTTTATCTGCTAATTATGTTCTTAATAGAATACCCCACAAGAAAACTAACAGCACTCCTTATGAATTGTGGAAAGGTCGACCACCTTCCTACAAATACTTAAAAGTGTGGGGGCGTTTGGCAAAAGTTGAAGTTTCTGTTCTTAAAAAGACTAAGATTGGACCAAAAACAGTAGACTGTGTGTTTATTAGTTATGCTCAGAATAATAGTGCATATCGGTTTCTGACTTATAAATCAGAAATACCTGATATAAATGTGAACACTATTATAGAGTCAATGAATGCTGTGGTTTTTGAACATGTCTTTCCTTACAAGAAATGACAGGAAATAAGTTCACAGAAAAGAACTTATGATTGTACACAAAGTCAAGAGACTAATGACAATCAAACACAAGAAACTAGTAATAGTCTTGACCAACAGGATTTAACTAATGATGAACCAAGACGAAGTAAGAGAGCTAAAACATCAAAATCCTTTGATCCAGATTTTCTGACATACTTGTTAGAAAATGAACCTCAAAGCTTTAAGGCAGCAATGACAGGTCCTGAAACACCTTTGTGGAAAGAGGCTGTTAATAATGAAATTGAATCCATTATGCAAAATCATACTTGGGAATTGGTGGATCTTCCACCAGGTTCTAAACCTCTTGGATATAATTGGATATTCAAGAGAAAAATGAAAGCAGATGATTCAATTGACAAGTATAGAGCAAGACTTGTAGTTAAAGGTTACAGACAAAAAGAAGGCCTGGATTATTTTGACACATATTCCCTTGTGACAAGAATAACATCCATCCGCATGCTTATTGCTATAGCAGCGTTGTTTAATTTAGAAATACATTAAATGGATGTTAAGACAACTTTCTTAAACGGTGATCTAAATGAAGAGATCTATATGGAATAACCCGAAGGATTTGTAGTATCAGGGCAAGAAAAGAAAGTTTGTCGACTTGTAAAATCCTTTTATGGATTAAAACAAGCACCTAAGCAATGGCACGAAAAATTTGATCATGCAATGCTTACTAATGGGTTTAAGATAAACGAATGTGACGACTGCGTCTATGTTAAAAACACTGACCAAGGATATGCCATAGTTTGTCTTTATGTGGATGACATGCTTATCATTGGAAGCAGTCAAAACATGATCAAATCAACTAAGCAGATGCTTAACAAAAAATTTGATATGAAAGATATGGGGGTCGCAGATGTTATATTAGGAATGAAAATTACTAAAACATCTGACGGATATGCATTATCTCAATCTCATTATATTGAGAAAATTCTTGATAAATTTATCAAGGATGATTTGAATTTAGCTAGAACACCTGTAGACATCAGTCTTTATTTATCGAAAAATAAAGGTGATGCAGTGTCTCAATTAAAATACTCCCAAATCATTGGAAGCCTAATGTACCTAATGAATTGTACTCGTCCTGATATAACTTATGCTATCAGTAAATTGAGTAGGTACACTAGTAACCTTAGAGAAGACCATTGTAAAGTGATCATTCGAGTTCTTAGATATCTAAGATTCACCCGTGATCATGGTTTGAACTTTACTCGATATCCAGCAGTACTTGAAGGTTATTGTGATGCAAATTGGATATCGGATACTAAAGATTCAAAAATCCACAAGTGGATATGTCTTTACTCTAGGAGGCGCTGCTGTTTCTTAGAAATCCACAAAACAAACATGCATCGCACGATCCACAATGGAATCTGAGTTCATTTCTTTAGACAAAGCAGGTGAAGAAGCAGAATGGCTTCGTCACTTCTTAGAAGACATTTCAATGTGGCCAAAACCTGTGCTAGCTATTAGCATTCATTGTGATAGTCAATCTGCAATAGGCAGGGCACAGAATCACATGTATAACGGTAAGTCACGACATATTCGTCGTCGACATAATACCGTAAGGCAATTGTTGTCAAACAGAATAATCTCAATAGATTATACAAAATCTAAAGAGAATATTGCGGATCCGTTAACAAAAGGTTTGACAAAAGAGCTAGTGTATAGTTCATCAAAGGGGATGGGATTAAAGCCTATTACATAAGAGTCGTCATAATGGTAACCCTACTTATATGACTGGAGATCCCAAGAACTAAGTTCAAAGGGACAACTAAGTTATGTATGGCTCACCAGAAATCACCAAGGGATTAAAAATTTTCTTACCCATTCTTATGGTGAGAGTGATATCTGCAACATATGTTATATGCAGGGGTATAAGGATAAGCTTTACTTTTAATGATTACTTATATCTTGATTAAGGCATAAAATCAAGACGAGTATAAGGAGATACTCACAATAAGAATCACCTATATGAGTGTTGAACTGGAGCCGGTTCTATGAGAATGAAAAAGGCTAAATTCTCTAGAAACACTTATGAAAACCAGGCGTGTTCAAGGCCAAAATGAACACAACAGTGAGAACCACGATGTGTCAGAAGATATTTTGTGTGAAATCTATTGTCTTGGCTTACACAAACGGCTGAACAATTCAAGGCATCGCGTCCATTGGTTAGCCAGTAAGTCTGATAGGTTATCACTAGGAAATGTTCAAGGCCGAAAACTATCTATCCTGATGCAAGATATTTTCGACTTATACTCTTTCGTTAAATCTGCATATTGTTGCATTTCCGTTGTCATCAAATTCCATTTATGTGGGGGATTTTTGGAAATGGTAGAACAATTCTGGGTAAAACCAGAATTTTTTCTCAAGTTTGGTCTATTTTTTAGGTGGGCCCCGAGTGTCGTTTTACTCGGGTCAAAGTGGTAACGCATTCTATGCCGCGTTGTGATTCACGTGGTATATTTGGTTGCTCAAAACCATTAACGAGTGAATGGGAAATTGAAGCCAAAGTGTGCTCTATGGAAATGGAGTTTTGGTGGAAATTCTTTAAGGTTGTAAATTGGCTTGTCCCACATTGATTTGGTGGGAAGTTTTGAAAGGGTTTATAAGGCATGGGTTTGATACTTGGGGTGTGCCCCAAGGGGTACCTAAGTGTTTAGAGGGTTATGGGCAAAATGGGCTAGACCCATTGGACCCAAAAATCACCACACGCGCACGTGCGCCGCCGCCGCCGCCGTCGTTCATCCGGTCGGGCGAGCTGGGTTGGGCCTGGGCTTGGGCGCGAGTGCGTGGTGTGTGGTTGGGTTGGGCTTGTTCGGCCCAATACTAATCTTTTTGAGCCAAAAACATTTGAATTTAATTTTATTTTTTGGTAAAATAAAATCCAGAATTCAAATTAAACTGATTTGGATTTTCTGTACATCCAAACATGGCTCTTCCCGTTTTCAAACAGAAATAAACTAGTTTGGAATTAGTGCACACCCAAATAGGGCCCTTCCTTTTTTTGCCATCTGTTTGAATTATTAACAGATTCAAATCTGTTTGAATTCAAAACCAACAGGTTTCATACCTGTTCAATTTAAAACCAAGAGCTACCTTTACATCTATAAATAGGATCACCCTCATTTGATGTTATTGTTATTCAGAAATTTCGTATTTTACCTCTACTTATTCTATTCTTCATTTTGTTGCATTTTATTTCTGAAAGAAAGAGTGTAAACACTTAGTGTGTTCGTAAGGCAAACAATTTGTAGTGCTGCTATTGTTTGTGGTAGATTATTTCATCCTGAGAGATAGACGTACAAATTCTGAAAGTACCGTAGAGAGGACGAATCTGTCTTAAGGACACAGTGTCAAACACTGGACTTGATCAGAAAATAATTCGGAGAAATTAAATCAAGTAAGTTATTTAATTTATTTTCAGTATTTTTTTTTAAAATCAAATTAAATTTTTTTTTTTGTAACAAAATAAAATCTGTTATTTATTTATGTATTTTTTATTTCGAGTTTGATTTTTGTAATCAAACAAATTCTCTCATTTTTTTTTATTTTTTTAAATTCTAATTATTGTTGTGTACACAATAGAATTAAATCTTTTAAATACAATGAAAATTATTCAACACTCGTAAGGGCCCAACTCATTTTCCATATATATATATATATATATATATTGATAGACACATATGCTTGGGTGAGCTCAGTATGAGTATGTGGTCCATGGACGGTGGCATGTGTCGGTTGTTCACTTGCCCACTTTTTGATAACATGACTCTGAACCCCATAATATTAATATAATATAATATAATTCTCACCGGCCTTTGGATTGGATGTAGTTTTGATGAGTCATCAAAGAAAAAGAGAGAATCCAATAATCAGCAGTTTAGGCAAAAGACTTCTTTTTCCAATTCATTGATTTTTCTTCACAACCAAGGAAAACATCTAATCACACGCGCATCATACAAGTTAAGTTGGGTAGCTTGAGCAAGGATCCTCTAGAGTGATTTTTTTCTAAAGTTTCTTAGAGTGTTACATTGTGTGGTTGAGATTTACTGGCAAGTCACATCAATTTTTCTGATGTAACTTGCCAATAAATCTCAACCACACAATGTAGTACTCTAGGAAACTTTAGGAAAATTTCACTTTAGAGGATCGTTGGTGGGGTAGGTTAGTTCTTTTTTTTTTCTTTGATAAATTACACTTTTTTGATTTAAAAAATATATAATTAATTTCATACTCTTAACATAAATTTTGATATAATTACAATAATTTTTCTCTTGATATGGTTAATGTGACCAAAGTTAATGTAAATAATAAGTAGACATTAAAATAATCAAATATAAATATATATTTTAGTAAAAAACAAATAATGACATTATTTTTTTTTTATTCATACTACTAACAAATTAGTGATAAGAAATGATTTAACTATTATATAGATTAAAATATTAAGAGAAATCAAGATAATTATACCAAAAAAGTGTAAAAATTAACTATATATATATATATATATATATATTGTACGGGAAAGAAATACGCCTCCTCGTATAATCCTGTTGACCAAGTCCACGCTCCTCCGTACGACGTCGCTTTGTCACCTGAAAATACAAACGTGAGCTAGCCGGCAGGTGTGTGCCGGAAACCTCTCCGATGCCTAAGTCAGTAAACTTGGCAAATAGACAAAGCTCTATGTTTTCAGAAAGCAAAATTGTGTGTTGTGTTCTGTTACCTCCTCCAAGGTGATGTTTGTGAGCTTTTATAGGTTTCGAGTGGCACAATCCTAGTAGGACTTGTACTCCTCCATGCAAAGTCCTCCTAGGATTCATACTCCTAAAGATAATGCTTATCCTTTTACACCCCCCACTGCTTTAACCAAGTGGGATGGTTTTCATCATGGCCGAACTGCCATACGACCGAGATAAGCCTGGCTATACTAAGCCACAGAGTAGGCCGTACTAACAGTAGTTCGGTTCTTCTTGCTACACCATATCTCGGTTCTCTCATACACGAACCATGGTGTGTTTGGACCGTTCTACCGAGTAGCAACATTCCAACCGATCTACCCGGAATACCTTATGACTGGACTATCTCTGAGACCGGCCTAACTAGAAAGGCTGCACGGACCGAAGTAACTCAACATCTCTCCTGGGCCGGAGTAACTTTATCACTCTGACCGGAGTAACTTTCATATTTCCATTGGGCCTTTTTATCCAGTCCTTCGTACTTTGGGCCATAAAGTCCATCTCGCAGCTCGGCCCAACTTTTACCAAAAATTACCCTCTCAATTTCAAGAGAGATGAGTGTAATTATTTTTTTTTTCAAGCGAAAGTCATGATTAATTGTTATATTAACAATTGGGGGGAATTGAACTTCCAATCTCTCTTTGAGTAAAATTCACGATTTTTTCTTAGGATAGACTTGGTGACTAAAAAGTTAGTCACTTAAACTACAACCTTTGATTTTGCATAGAATTAATTTGAAGTTTCTAATTGGAAAGATCAAAATTTTGGATAAAAATGAAAAACTCAATAAGGTTATGATCGTGGTGGGAAAAAGTAACCACGACTCTAATTTCATTACATAAATGATTATAAATAAATATATATATATATATATGTATATATTTGTTATTGTTTGATCATATAAGATTGTCTTTAAGATTTTCTTGAACTATTTAGGTTTTTTATGTATAGTACACCTCTTTTCTCTCTTATCTTTTTATTTTGCAAAATTACACTACATATCAGCACCAATTAACCTTTAAACTTGTATAATTTGACACTTTGTAAATCATTTGTCATCCTAAGTAGAGCGTAATTTGGGTGGGCTTAACTTGAACTTTTTTAGGGTTTGAATAAAATATTTTTGAATTCAATATGGGTTTGAGCAAAAATTTAGAAGTTTGAATTAAATTTGGATGAGTTTGGGCAAATATATCGAACAACCCCAGCTATCTGAAGCTCGAATAATATATATAGATATATAAAAATCATTAGCCATTACATGATAGTAAAGTAATTTAAATTATCAAATCATGTTGAATATATTATATACACAAGTAACACAAAATCTTACCTTATTTTATTTTTATTTTATTCTCACTCATAAATTGTAAAGATTACCATAGCGACATCTCTTTTACATTATATAAATTATTTATTTTGATGTCATTAATAATTTTCTAAAGAAAATGTAAATAGAGTTTAATTTTAATAAATTAATAATTTAGCTGCACACATGCATACAAAAATGAAATTCATGTACAAGTCGGGCAATTTGGATTTAACTCGGATAGAGTTTGAGCAGACAATCTCGAGTTGAAATTCGGGTTTGGACGAATATGGACAAGTCTCAGCATAACTTGGATTAGATTTGAACAACCTTCCAATCTAACTGAACCCGCCCGAGTTGAAACTCCTAATCCTAAGTTATAAAATTATATTTTTATAATTCAACGTCACTGTTCGTGCAAGTTTTTCTAGTCGTGATAAGAAAACTGAGAGCGGATGGTATTTATTTCCCCTGCTTTGTTTTCCTTGTCCACACCCCGATTACATTAAATAAATAACTTATATATATAATTTGTTAAATATAATAATTGTAAAGCACCAAAACATTCATATATATCATATTTTTTATTTCTCTATCTCCCATTTTAATCATTTTAACTGTTATTATTTATTAATATTTATTCTCTCATATATTACATCATCTTTTTCTCATTAGTACCGTCTTTCCTTAAAAATTACAAATTATTCTGAAACTTCCCCACTCCCGCCACATCTCTATTTTCTCCGCACTCACCCTGTCCTATTGCCATTCCTATAGCGTAGTTACACTAAGCCAGCGCAAGTTAATAGGTCTAGCTGCCAGATCAAAGAATGTTCACTAAGCAGTGGTGGGTGAGATGTGTCCTCAACTCATACCCATCCCAATGTCATTTCTATTTATCATATGATGAATTTTCCTACTTTCAATGATATTTTATTAGGAAAATTATACTTATGATTTTTGTAATTTACTTCTTGTGTTAATTTAATCATTGTTATTTTAATTATATCAATTTTTTTTTTGTTTTTTGTGTGTGTAATAATCAAGACACGATTACTTTTAAGTTAGATTAGACATCCAAATTTGGGGGTGAAGAGATGCACCACTCTTCATTACCACCATGTGAAAAGCAAGAGTCATTATAACGCCCAAGTCTTACCAATTCAACTATACCCTTGGATGAAAAAAGGAAATTAAATAATTATAACTTAAAGGACCACGATTTTCCTCTCTAGCGATGCTCTCTCTAGGGCATCTCCAGTAGGGGTTAGGTCTTGCCCATCGGTGCAAGGTTTTTTCTCACCATCTAGGGTGAATATTGGGTCCGCTGTGACTGGCGTTATGGTCGACACTATTGCCGATCTTGCTAGTCAGTTAACTCTTACGACGGATGAACAAGATACTATGGTCGTGGATGAGTCGTTAACCACGTCCGTTGCTGAGAGGGCTGGGTTAGGTTTAGTGGGGAAGGTGCTAACCACTCGAACTTTCAATACGGAGGCTATGAAGTCTATGCTCCTGCAGATTTGGAGACCAGTGCAAGGGATGGACTTCCACGTCATTGGGGATAATTTGTTCCTGTTTCAATTTCACCATATAGCGGATAAACGCCGGGTGATGCTTAATGGCCCATGGAGTTTTGATAAACACCTTCTTCTCTTGAATGAGGTGGATGTGCACCTTCAACCATCCGAGATCCGACTATCTGAGATTGCCTTTTGGATCCAAGTTCATAATCTGCCTATCCTCAGTATGACTAAGGAGGTGGGCTATCTGATTGGGAATAAGCTTGGCTCTACTCTGGATGTTGAATATGGAGCCGGTGGCCTGGCAGTTGGCCGATATATGCGTATAAGAGTCACACTTAATGTGGCTAAGCCGTTGCGCCGGGGCATGAAGCTTGCGATCCATAACCGAGAGTCTGTTTGGGTGAATTTTAAATATGAAAGATTACCAAACTTCTGTTATTTTTGTGGTCTTTTGGGGCATAGTGAGAAGGAATGCAATACGCTGCTGTCACACCCAGAGATTGGCCCTGGTAAAGCAATGCAATATGGACCATGGCTGCGTGCAAATGTTCAAAAGACGAGACCTCGCCCTCCGTCTCCTGCTGCGAGCTGTAGTCAGAGCAGAGGTAAGGATGGTGCTGTTGGGCTGTTGGTGCCGGAGACGGAACTCCACCGTGAGATGGGACCAGGGGTGGTTGCGTCCCCTCCTGTTTTGGAAGAGGCCTCTCCTTTTGGAAAGGGTGATCAATCAGCATCCTCACATGAGTAGATTCTGGCGCTGACTGGGGGCGTTGGAGAATTATTGCCTTCCCAGAAGGAGAGTGAGCGGGCACGAGTGCGGCATGCTGTTTGTTTGAAATCTGGGCCTCCTCAAGGTGGGCTCGTTAAGGAAAATGTGGCCTCTGGTCCGCACAAGCCCATTCAGGAAGCTGATTCACTTCATGATGTAACTCATGAAACTTATGTTTTGGGGCCCACCTTGGCTCTGCCTACAGGGGACAGTGGGAGTTTGGACTTGGCTGCGAAGGCTCATTGTGTAGGCCCATTTTTGCCCTCTCATTCGATGGAAATAGACCCAGGGTTTGTGACACAACCTTCCGAGTTGGTGACCAGAGAGGAGCCTCTTATTTCATTAGCACCAGCTGGTAGGGTGGGGAAGAAATGAAAGAAAATAGCTCGTCCTCAAAACGGGGATTTTGGGCTTGATGCTATACACGTAGGTAACAAACGGAGCTTGATTGAAACGAAGGTTCTGGCCGATGAAGGTGATTCCAAGGAGAAACGAGCTCGGCTTGATGATCTTGTGTTCGGTCTGGATTCAACGGTGGTGGCTGGGTCCCAGCCCCGCCGACAGCCATGAAAATCATCTGTTGGAACTGCCGTGGGCTTGGGAACCCACGGACAGTTCGTTTTCTTCAGCTTTTGTTGAAGAAGGAAGTGCCTACTATGGTTTTCTTGGTGGAAACCAAACTTGATGCTAGAGCTATGGAGAGGATTCGTTGTAAACTTGGGTTACAGGGGTGTTTTACGGTTGATCGTGTGGGGCTCTCGGGGGGTTTAGCATTGTTATGGGTTGGTGAATTTCAGCTACAGATTAAGAGCTTCTCAAGAGGCCATGTTGATTCAGTTATCCTTTCTGAGTCTGGGGTTGCATCATGGCATTTTACTGGGTTCTATGGAAACCCGATAGCTTCTCTACGGAGTGATTCGTAGGAATTGTTGCGACGCCTTCAGGATCAGATGCATCCACCGTGGTTGTGTGCGGGAGATTTCAACGAAATTTTGTATGCCCATGAAAAATTTGGAATGGCGGCAAGAAGTCAAAGGCAGATGGATGGCTTTCGCCAGGTCCTTTCTGACTGTGACTTAGCTGATCTGGGCTTTAAAGGGGCGGCTTTCACTTGGTGTAATGGTCGGGCGAGGGACGGAATGATCCGGGAACGGTTGGATCGATGTGTGGCCAATGAGAGGTGGTTAAATTCTTTTCCGATAGCTCGGGTCTACCATTTGGGAGGTACATCGTCTGACCATCTTCCTATATTGTTAGATCTGGAAGGAGTTAAAGCTCAGATGGCCCACAGGCCGAAATACCGAAAGTTGTATCGTTTTGAAGCAATGTGGTTGCGCGAGGAGGACTGTGCAGGCATCATTAAAAGGGAATGGCACCAAGACAGTAATCTCTCTGGAGTTGAGCTTGTGTCAGGTAAATTGCGAGCAGTGGCTTCTCAATTGCAAGCTTAGAATTGGCAAGTTCTGGGTAATGTGCAACGTAAGCTGCATATAAAGTTGGCAGACATCCAACGGTTACAAGCTCTGCCGATTCTTAGTGCTGTTGATTTGGAGGCGTTGCGTCATGCCCAATTAGAGGTGGATGAGCTCCTTGAAAAAGAATCGGTGATGTGGGCTCAAAGGGCTCGTGCAAATTGGTTGAAGGATGGGGATCGAAACACTGCCTTCTTCCATGCGAAGGCTTCCCAACGGCAGAAGAAGAAGGCAATTTCAGGCCTGGAAAATGAGAGGGGTGAGTGGTGCTTGCGGCCAGCTATTTGGAAGATATTGTGTTAGGCTATTTTCAAGACTTGTTTACCACCAATAATTCTCAAAATGTGGATGAGGTTGTTGACTGTATCAATCCCTCTATACTTGCAGGCATGGGTCAGCATTTGGATCGGCTTTTTGTGGCAGACGAGGTTCGTATAGCTTTGTTCCAGATGCACCCTACAAAGGCCCCTGGGCCTGATGGTACTCCAGCTCTTTTCTTTCAAAAATTCTGGGATTTGGTAAGCGGCGATGTGTGTCGGGCCGTTTTGGGAATTCTGAATGAGGGGCATGATGTTTCTGTAATCAATGATACATACATTGTTCTTATTCCAAAATTGAAACACCCACAATTGCCGAGTCAATTTCGTCCTATAAGCCTGTGCAATGTAGTGTATAAACTAGTTTCGAAAGTCTTAGCTAATAGGCTTAAGGAGGTGTTGGCTACGGTTGTGTCAGTCAATCAGAGTGCTTTTGTCCCCGGACGGGCTATTACCGACAATGTATTGACGGCGTTTGAAGTGTTCCATTACCTTAAGAATAAAAGATTGGGAATCGGGTTTTTTGCTTTAAAGCTTGATATGAGCAAGGCTTACGACCGGGTGGAGTGGAGTTTTTTGGAGGCGGTTATGATTAAGATGGGTTTCCCATTAAAATTTGTTGGATTGGTGATGCATTGTGTCTCGAGTGTCTCTTATTCAGTGCTTCTAAATGGTGAACCCACACGTTGTTTTCGACCTTCGCGGGGCCTTCGGCAGGGTGATCCCATTTCCCCGTATCTGTTCTTGCTGTGTGCTGAAGCTTTATCGGCTCTGATACGGCGGGCTGAAGTAGAGGGTCGCCTTTCGGGTATCTCTATTTGTCGAGGAGGACCGCAAATTTCCCATCTTTTTTTCGCCGATGATAGTTTGTTGTTTGCTAAAGTGAACGACCAGTCGTTTCATACCGTTCAAGCTCTGTTACGGAAATATGAATTGGCCTCTGGACAACAGGTGAATTTTGACAAATCCGGGATATGCTTTAGTCCGAAATGTACGGCTGGAGGAGCAGGATCGCCTTTCAACTCTAGTGGGTGTGGGCCAATTGGTGACTAGCGGGAAATACTTGGGGATGCCGTCTGTTGTGGGTCGGTCAAAAAAGGCAGTGTTTGGTTATATCAAGGATAAAGTGTGGCAACGTCTTAATGGTTGGAAGGAAAAGTGCTTATCGGCAGCGGGCCGAGAAATTCTTATTAAGGCAGTTGTTCAAGCTATCCCCACTTATATAATGTCCTGCTTTGAATTGCCAGATGGACTGTGCCATGAGATTAGTGGCATGATTGCACGTTTCTGGTGGGGTCAACGTGAGGAAAGGCGCAAGATTCACTGGTGCAGTTGGCCAACCCTTTGTAAGGTGAAACCTGAAGGCGGGATGGGATTTCGATCTATTGTGGCTTTCAATAAAGCTTTGTTGGCTAAGCAATCTTGGAGACTCCTTTAATTTCCGAATAGTTTGGTGGCCCAGGTTCTGAAAGCCAAATATTACCCACAGTGCTCGATTCTTGATGCACCTTTGGGGGCCAGCCCGTCTTTTTCGTGGATGAGTATTTGGAATGCGCGTTCTCTCTTGTTGGAAGGTTTACATTGGCGTGTGGGCATTGGGGCTCAAATCCGTATTTGGCAGGACAAATGGGTTCCGCGACCTTTTTCTTTCAAAATCTGCACCCCTCCTTCTCACCTGGACGTCAATGCTAAAGTAAGTGCTTTGATTGATCATGATGTGGGGAATTGGGATGAAGGAGTGCTTGGTGCTTGCTTTCCCCCCTCAGAGATTGAGATTATTAAATTGGTCCCTATATGTCCGTTGTTGGCAGAGGATATATTAGTATGGCATTATACCAAACAGGGTCAGTTTTCGGTTAAATCGGCATACCATCTTGAGATGAGTATCCATAGAAGATCTGAGCAAGCTTCGTCGTCGAATGGTGGGCTGACTCGGGCTAGTTTTTGGAAGAGTTTCTGGAATATGCGGATCCCTGGTAAGATTAAAGTTTTCGGCTGGAAACTGTGTTTGGAAATTTTGCCTGTGCGCTTAAACTTACGAACTCGGAAGGTTTTAACTATGGCAGATTGTGGCCTCTGTCATCAGGCTCCTGAATCCACTCACCACTGTTTTTTCGACTGCCCTTTTGCCAAAAAGGTGTGGGCCTGCAGTAGTCTCGTGCTGGTTGCTCACCGGAAACGGGTTGGGACCTTGTTCGACTGGATTTCCGAGTTCATTTCATCTGTCGATTTAGTAACGGGGGAGTTGTTTTGGGTAATATGCTGGTGCATCTGGACACACCGCAACCAAGTGGTTTTCAATAACACGGTCCACACTGAGGTGGAGCTTGCTCGGTATGCATCTGACTATTATCAAGAGTTTTGCGCTGTCCAGACTCGTATTCAAGTGCCGCAGCACGTTCTCCTGCCAATTCGTTGGAATCTTCCTGCAGAAGGGATGGTTAAAGTGAATTTTGGTGGGGCTTGCTCTGCTACTGATGGCTTTATTGGTGTTGGGATTGTGGCTCGGGACCATACGGGTGCTGTCATTGCTGCCATGTCAGCCAAACGGATGTCAACGATGGAGGTGGATTGCATCGAGGCCTTTGCAGCGCTTGCTGCTATTCAATTCGCGTTGGACCTGGGGCTCCACCACATCGTTATTGAAGGTGACTCGCTGATAATAGTTCGTGCTTTTCACTCCGATTCGAAATCCTTGGCTTCATTTGGGCATTTTGTGGAGCAGGCAAAATCTCTGCTACCCAGATTCCAATCCTGGGCTGTTCAGCACGTGAAGAGGGAAGGAAATTCAGTAGCCCACTGTCTCGCTCGGATGGCTTTTGCTATGGACAATTTTACCATCTGGCTGGAGGATGTTCCGCTTTCTTTGCATTCCCTCGTTAGGAGGGAGATGCCTCTTTGATTTGTTTCTTTGTTCCTATATTTGGCAATCTAAAAAAAAACTATACCCTTGGATGCGTATGTCAATTAGACAATAAACAATGATAGAATAATTCATTCAAAATGGAATTAACTATTTTAAATTACACAAATCTTTAATCACTTTGAGAAGGGCGAAATATTTTTTTCGTTGATTTCATTCCAATTTTTGAAGGACATTATCAATTGGAATAAATTCATATGAGTAAATCAATAAAATTTATGCAAATAGAACTCAAAGGAACAAATTGGTAGAAGAGGCAAACTAAGAGAACTACCATTGCAATTCACCCTTTATTATATGATGAAATTTTCTGTTTTTGCATATCTTATTTGAATTTTCCAAAGAAACACCATGTGTAAATTTAGAACTCCACAAATGCTATAGTCCAAGATTATTGGTCCCATAATTTTCTTGGTAAAATATTCGTTTGGTAAAAATTGAATTGTTATAGTGTGAGTCCAATGGTTCATTTGTTTAGGTAAAAAATATTTTCTATATTTTTTGATGTTTGGTACAATAGAAAATGAAAGTCTGCGAAAAACATTTTTCATGATCAATGGAAAATATTTTCATAATCAATAGAAAACTAGCCTATACAAGTAGAAAATATTTTCCACTTTTAAAAGGTGGAAAACGTTTTCAGGATAAAAATCTTATCAATGTCATCACATTACTACCGCCACTTTCACCTCCTCCACCACACCGCAATCACCGTCGCTATCACTGCCGTTGCCACCCCACCATCATGTCACCACTTTCACTTCCACCTTCGTTTCATCACTAGAACCAATACTAAACATGGGAAAAAAAAAAAAATTCATAAAAAAATATTTTCTAGTCGAAACAAACGGAGCGGTAAGTGTAAAACGAATCTGAATCATAAATTAAAACTTTTGAATAAAATTTATAGAATTATAGATGATGTTGATTGTGTTGATTAAAGTGAGAAAAATGGGGTATATAAGCTCTGATTTTCGGCGCGTGTTAATCATTGTCCATTTCAAGCGCGTGGATATTGTGCTTCAAAACAAATATTGAAAATAAGAAAAACAATTTGAAGAAAAGAAAAACAAAACCACTATATAAACCATTGTTCACCACAAGAGCTTGTCTCACAACAAACCAACCAAATAATAGTCTCTACTCACAATTTCACTTCCTCATCTCTCTCTACTCTCTACCAAATCAAAACAAACCTTCATAGCAACCTTTGAGAACCAACCCAACCAACGCTTTGTTAGAGATGTCAAATGACTACTCTTCTTCTCAGTCTTCTTTGCCCATTCACTTGTGCTTCTTCCTCCTAACACTATTCATGTTCATAAGCTTCTCATGGTACATGAACTATGAGTCCATCTTCGAAGGCTTTTTCGGCCAAATCAAACTCGCTCTCATTGTGTCCCCCTTGATTCTCCTTCTAGCTCTGCATTTGTTCTCCAACTTCAATACCCGCGGCCGGTCTCGCTCTCCCTTTTTCTTGCCGTTGCCGGAGAAAGAGTCTCTTCACAGGGCTGGTGGAACTCCATGGGGTGTTGGTCTCTTCCTTGTGCTTCTCTTTTTCATGATCTCCCACCAGTCTTCCTTTCAAGAGCGCTGGTTTCCTCTCCTCAGCAGATGATCATGATCAATAATTTATATATATACTATATAGTGATCAAATTACTGTGTTTGAAGGGTGGGCTTGTGATTAACTTCAATCTGTGCAGGGTTACTGGATTTCTTTTTTCTTCTTTAGTTGGTAAGGAAGCTGTAGTAGTTGGGTTGTGTTTGATTTTTCGATTTGAGAAGAGATTTGCAAAGAAAATAGCAGAAAATATGGAAGGAATTTAGTTTATATTTTATTTTATTTTTTCTTTTTTTGCGTCTTACTTTCGACAAATTTATCACTAGATGCGAAATTCAAACACAACTTACAAATTTGCGGATTTTGAGTTGTTAATTATTATGAGTAAATGTATAATATATGTCAACTGTAATAAAATTATCAACTTTTTTTTGTCCCAGATTTTTGGTCAAGATTTGCCATTGTTGTGTCTATTTGATACTTGTTTAATTTGAGCTGGAAAGTGCTCGTCATGATTAATTTATGGTCTAAAATTTTTATGTTTTTGGTTTATTTTCTTGATCAACAACAAAGAACCCTTTATTGACGATGGAAAACCTTACAGAAAGGAAGAAAACATCAACAAAAAAGAGAGGGATGATGCAAGCCATCACAAGGCAGCACCAATCCAAGACCCTGTTGATGAGAAACCAACAGAGACAACAACCTGGACAATACAGCAACCACCAGATGCAGCAAGTACAGCATAAACAAATCAAAATAGAGACATGCATCCTAATTCGAATACAAACAGATCAAAAAGAGGCATGCAAAGCCCAAAACAGCAGCAGAAACACAGCTACAGCAGCATTAGATACACAGCTACAGCAGATACCATCCCCACAGCAGCAAAAAAACAGGTCCAGAATCCACCCAACAGATTTTCACTCAACAGACCCAGCAGATTTTCACCCCTCAGTCCCACAAACAACCCTCAGATTATATCAGACCATACCCCCAAAAAACCAGTCCAGAAACCACCTCAGCAGGCTAAAAATTGATCAAAACCCTGGCACTCCTCAACTGCAATCCTTAATCTGAGCCAAATTGATGATTATATCCAAGACAGAGCACAAGTTCCTTTTCACAGAAGCTTTAACCCATAAAGCAAATCTAATCTTAATCAGCTCATCACCTAGCTCAGATGCACAAGGTTGCACTCCATAAAACAAACATTCATTCCTTAACTTCCAAATGGACCAAAGTATAATACATGGCAAGGCTCTCCACAATCTCCTAGCTAATTTCTTGTGCAGATTTTCACCCAACAGACCCAAGTTTTTGGTTTATTTTCAATAGGATCGGGCTATATTTTAGTTGAGTAGAGTTACGGCTCCTCTCACAACTGATCTATATAGTTAACTAAAGAGAAGCTATATACATGTTTTTTAATAATTGAGTACTCGTAGTTAATTGAAGAGAACTCACATGCTTTTCAATAATTGGATCCTGATGATTTATAAACTTAGAGAGTTTGCTTGATGTAGTAGCACCACCACTTAAAGTTGCCTCTAACAACATTTGCCTAGTTAAAGTAAGTTTTTTTAAGGGTACAAATAGCAAATGTCTCTGATCTCTCTCTCCGGTATATGGCAAACAACAATTATTAAATGATCTGATTCACCACTCATTAATGCATGATATTCTAATTAAAATTCAAAAAGCTTATAATTATACATAATGCTATGACAATGATAAATTTTGTAATTTTCCATGAGCAAATATAAGGTGTCGTTTGGCAAACTTTATTTTTTGGTTTTTTTGACTTTTTAGTCTGAGACTTTTTTGTTTGTTTGGTTTTTTTGTTTGGTTTTTTTGACTTTTTTTGCATTGGAATTACAAAATTACCCTCCACTTGAAATGATGCTTTTTTGACTTTTTGTTTGTATATGGGTCAATTTGGTAATTTTGCATCGAAAGTTAAGTGTTTTGTCATTTTGTGATTTTATGACTTTTTTTGGTCCTAATGTGCTTATGTTGTCCCAACTCAAAAACCAAACCAAGGCTAAGTAACGCCAATTTGTACGAAAATTTTACATATAAGTTTTGATTGTATAACAATACCCTTAAAATTCATAGTTGCCTCTAGCATTTAGCCGAATAGGTAGTGATGGAAGCTTGTCCAGTGCCGGTGGGGTTTCAATGCTTCAACCCCTAAACCAAGTCAAGCTCCATCAGGGGTAGGCGTGGGCATTCATCCGCTGAAACAGGTTTGGGTTAGGCCGATATTATATAATGAGAGATTTTATATCTGTTCAAACTCGGTCCAGTCCTAATATTAGGCTTCTATATCTGCGCAAGTCCAATTTAAAAAATAATCATAAATCTTAAGTCCACCAATCGGATTATATATTAATTTTTTTAAAAAAACATTTCATAATTAAATTCAATCACAAATTATATTTCTTAAATAAGTATACTGACATTATTATAAATTAAATAATTTTATGTATAAATTGAAGGATTTCGTAAATAAATTCAATCAAACATTACCACAAATGTAAGTTTCAATAAAATCAATAAAAATAAAGTTTAGATACCAACAAAAAATATTAGTTTAATGTATAAGTATATTGACATTATTGTAAATTAAATGATTTTATGTATAAATTGAAAGATTTCTTAAATAAATTCAATCAAACATTATCACTAATGCGAGTTTCAATAAAATCAATAAAAATAAAATTTAGATCCCAACAAAAAAATTTATAGTTTAATATATTATAATTAATTAATTTACTAGTGGGCCAGACTAGGTTGAAAGTATAAATCCTAAGTCAAGCCCATTAATATATCGAGCTAAAAAAGTTGGCTCAGCCTGATTTTATGGGCTAAAACAATCTTCTCAAACCCCTAAAAAATAGATTTGAACTAGGTAGGCCAACGGACCAACGCCTACCCCTAATCACCCCCCGCGCGCGGGGGGGGGGGGGAAGATTAATGAAGGAAACAATATATAGTCCATTGGATTGCCCCATTCATATTTCACTTAATTGATGAATTGTAATGAAAAAGCAAATTGTTTTGTCGATTTTAATCTAATAATACTATAAGCTTCTCCAAATGTGTGTTTATAGTGTTACACATAGGTAGATAAACAACTTATCAAGCTCAAATACTCTTTCAAAGTTGAGATATCACAACTTGAGAGAAGTTCAACCCTTCTAAATGTGTATGTTCATGGTTTACCGCTAATTGAGCCTAACTTAATGCCTTTTAGGCTTCTATAGTTATTCTTGCATAGCTACTTTAGGCTATGTTTAGAAATTACAATGATTTAAAAAATAAAAATAAAATGTATAAGGAAGTAAAATGAAAAGAAAATAAACTTTTTCTACATGTATTTAGTTGTGTAAAAGTTATGTTTAAAAAACTTGCAAGAAAATAAAAATTTATTACTTTATTTGCATAAAAGTGAAACAATTTCTTTTATTTTCTCCAAAGAAAGTAAAAATAAATAGCATGTAAAAAAAATTAAAAATAAGGACAAATTACAATAGTAGTCTCTAAATTTGTTTTCCTGTGTCATTTTGCTCCATACACTTTGGGGTTCATTATACTCATTTCACTTGTATGTCCACACTTATATTTCATAAATTATGATTTGAAGTCCATGTTGTGGGCGAACCATGAAAATCTGAATCGGGGAATGGACATAAGCTGAGGATAAGGTAAACATGTATCGTTGCAGAATCATGGAGAGTGTTATCTTTGCTTCAATGACTGCAAAATTCAAGCCCACACAAGTTCGAGGTCCAAAACCAAAGGGCAAAAATGCTGCCGATGTATTGTTGGTAGCTTTAGCCACCCCTCCTGCAAATCTTTCTGGTTTGAACAAATGAACATCTTCTCCCCATATCAAAGGGTCATGGTGAAGCGCTAAGGGAGAAATATATAACTCCATTTGTCGAGGAAGAATAAGCTTCCCTAATTGAACTTCCTTGTCCACTTTCCTCTTTATAAAAGGTACCGGAGGGTACAATCTTAAAGATTCTTCAATAATCATATTCATCTGTATCATAGGAAAAAGTTGGATTGGAATGAACATGCTAAACTTTAAGATTGCATTGAATTTTTTTGTTAAATTTAAAATAAATGCTAGAAAAAAAGAAAAGAAAAAAAGGTGATGATATACTTCTTAAACAATTAATAATGATGAATAACCTAACTTCTACAAATTCTAGAACTAATTAAAAAATAATATGAAACATGCAACATAAAAATATGGAGAGAAGAGAAAGTGCAAAAAAAATAGACATGTTTTTTTTTTTTTTTTTTTTTTTTTGTAGGGTATTCTGGGTCAGTTTACACACACCAGAAAAATTTGACATGTAAAGAGATGCTCAATGTCCTAAAATTATTATTCCAAGATACAACTTTTATATTCTATATATAATTTAAGTGTTCAATGAGTACAATGGTTACATATGAAATGATAATAGCTACATTAAAATTTACAAATTAATTTGTAACGCAAGAATAGTATTATAACATCTATAATTGTCAAATAATTAATTAAGAAATATTTTATATTGATTAAAAAAAACTGCAACAATTAAAATAGTTAGACTTACAATTTTGAGTCTTGCAATGCCATCTGAATTTGGATTGTTTTGGCCAAACAAATCAAGCACCTCCCTTCTAGCTTTGTCTTGCCAATCAGTATGAATAGCTAGAAGAAGAACAGTCCAACTGAGTAAGGCTGTAGTTGTTTCATGCCCAGCAAAATAAAATGTCTTGCACTCATCAACCATATCTTCTATTGAAATCCACTTGTTCTTATCTTTATCATGGTTTGCCTCCAAAAGTTTTCCTAGAAAATCGCTTTCACACCTTTCTATTTCTCCAATTTTCAATTTCTCCCTTTTCTTTATGATCTCTACAATGCAATCTCGAATCCCTTTCTCAATAGTTTCCGATTCTTTATCATCGGCACTTCTGAAAATTTGACTGGAAAATAATTTAAATTTTAATGCATGATGAAAAAGACAATTAGTACTTGGAATTGTTTTGGTGCTTAAGATAGTCACAAAGCTGTAATACGAGGCCATGTGTAAGAGGGGCTAATTTGAGCCCACTAAATTATTTAGGCCCAATAGCCCAAGATTAGTGGGCCCGAATTTATCGCAAGTCCAAGAATCGGTGGGCCCAGATTTATCGCCATCAAACGGATTGAATCGCTGTAAGCCTCGAAAGGGTTCGGGTCCACGAACCTAGAGACTTACTCGGGCCCGGACTCGAAAGGGTATTAAGCAAGCCTAGAGATCTGAGGCACTCGGACTCGAAAGGATTCGGACCCACGAATCTAGAGATCCGAAGTACTTGGCTTCGAACGGATTCAAACGCAATCTAGAAGTCGCTCCGTTAATGAGTCCCAGAAC
The DNA here is from genome assembly GCF_055761805.1 of Camellia sinensis. Taxonomy (NCBI): domain Eukaryota; kingdom Viridiplantae; phylum Streptophyta; class Magnoliopsida; order Ericales; family Theaceae; genus Camellia; species Camellia sinensis. Next base: position 170,949,853 of record NC_138962.1, on the reverse strand, counting down.
ACTTGCGGGCTCGGAGCTTTCCGGGATCTACGCACCAGAACCATGGGCGTAATGGAGTTCGAACAAAGGACCCGATCCCGAGGACGGTGAGTGGAGATAAATTCACTCTTCGGTTAAACTAGCCTATACCCGGGTCGAGGTGGCACGACCTCGGGGGGTCCATGAGACTCGGCAATATTTTGCGGCAGGACGTCCTCTGGGACTACCCCTGACCCTTTGGGATGATTGGGGATCATTGGTTAGGTGTGGCTAAGAAGAAGGGTTCGTCGAGGGACTGATCTCCTCTTCGGGGTTTTCTCATCCTCGGAGAAGTCACCTCCTCGGAGAGGTCACTTCCTCGGACAAGGTGGTTAGAGAGAATATCCCCCATGTGCCTTGCACATGGGCTCCATCCTACATCATGAGGTGCCTATAAATAGCACCCACCCATAGCTTTACAAGGGATGGATTTTGGAGATTTTTAACTCTTGGGAAAGAACTAATTTCCCTTCTCCATTATCAACCTTGAGAGTGAAAGTGGGAGATCCCTGGGAGAACCTTGCCATTATTCTATTCTCTAGCCATTTTGCCTTCTTCTTCACCCAATCTCTTATCTCCATCATCTCCTTTGTTGTTGTGTTCCTAAGTTGAGATTATTGAAGAATCTAAGCCTCTCATTATATTCTAGAGAATTCGAAGTTATTCTTCAAGGATGAGAAAACCCCGAAGAGGAGATCAATCCCTCGGCGAACCCTTCTTCTTAGCCACACCTAACCAATGATCCCCAATCATCCCAAAGGGTCAGGGGTAGTCCCAGAGGACGTCCTGCCGCAAAATATTGCCGAGTCTCATGGACCCCCCGAGGTCGTGCCACCTCGACCCGGGTATAGGCTAGTTTAACCGAAGAGTGAATTTATCTCCACTCACCGTCCTCGGGATCGGGTCCTTTTTTTAGGCTCACACGTGCCTTTGTTGTTTGGCACACACGGATAATGCTCTTTTTTTTTTTATTTAAGGAAAGTGCCAAAACCCTAAGCCTCACCAAAATCTTTTACACAGCCGCCACACCTACTCTCTTTCTTTCTTTAACCCAGCTTTTCTTCTTCTTTAAGAAAAACTTGTTTCTACAATACCAGAGCCCATTTCGGCACACTTTCTCTGCTGCGATTTCACCACTTCTCAGCCTCTACTGTCCAGCTCCGATTACGCACGTCGCCCTACTCAACGCGACGTGTGTGGCCACCGTTCAGCTTGTCGCCAACACAACAACTCGGCAGCGCACACTCACTCACGGCAGTCAGTACACTGCGTTGCTGTCCTGCTCCAGCCGCTGCTGCGCTACGGTTCGGCTCGCACCTGTGACCTCACTGCGCTACGGTTCGGCTCGCACCTGTGACCCAAGCCGCTGCTCACTGTCGGTGCTTCATTTCGGCCCAGCAACGCCACTTCAGAACTCCGAACAGAGCTCAGTCTTGCTCTGCCGAAGACCACCACTGTTTGTGTGTTACTTGTTACAGCAGCCTTAGGTGCCGCAGCAGCCGCCTCAACCTGCGCTACTGTTCTTTGCTGCGCTGTTGTTCACTGATTATATCTGCTCCGAATACGCCAACACCGCGATCCTAGCCATCGCCCGTTCAGCTCGCCAACTTCAATGTTTGCTCACTCCGGCGCCACTTCATCACGATCTCGGTTTGTATTGTTCTTGGCCACTCTCTCTCATGGGCGTGGCCTTCAGATCTGTAAGTATTTTATCGAAACCCACTCTCGATCCTCTTGCTTTGATGAAATCTGAATTTCTTTTGATTTGGGCGTTTAAGATTTGTGGGCATTGTTTTATATTAATTTTGAATTTGAGATAACTGAAGCTTCCATTGAATCTTGACTTGCATATGAAATGTAATCCTGAAATTCATATTCTGGAGCTTCATTTTTGGTGGGCCTTGGTCTTCCTCTCAACTAATTTCATTTTTTTTTTTTTTTTAAAAAACTTTCTTCTCTTGATTTCGGGTTTCAAAAAAATCTGGGTAAATTTTGGCCCTTGAACAACTTGATTTAATACTCCGAGAATTTGCAATTTTTCACCTGAGATAGGTAATACTCTGTTGAATTTCATGACATTGCACTCCTGCTAATATTTAAAACTTGAGCCCGTGCTTTGATGATTTTGATACAAATAGAGCTATTGAAAAATATTGATCACTCGTTGGTTGTTTCAGTTTTTTTTTTTTTACTTTGCTGTTTGACAAACTTTGGGCAAATATATATATATATATTGATTATCATATATATATATTTTTGTTTAGAGCTCAGATTACCCACATTAGCCTTGGCTTGTGCACAATCAATTGCTGCTTCCGGCTTCAGCTTATCCGACGTCGACCACGCACGTTCGCCCTCTCAACGCAACGTGTGTGGTCTTGCCCAACCTAGCTCCACATCGCTGCTTCCGGCTTCAGCTTATCCGACGTTGACCACGCACGTTCGCCCTCTCAACGCAACGTGTGTGGTCTTGCCCAAGCCTAGCCCAGTCTTGTTGATTACAGTCTGTAAAGCCTCTCTGATTTCAGCTTATATTTCCAGTATCGGCTTCGGACTTCACCTCTCTAACTGCCCAAATTTGTAAGTATGACATTCGACCCCCTCTTCCGAATATAAATATATTTAAATATATATAAATATATTTTGTGGCAATGTAGAGGGCTCAAGCAATCTGATGAAAATAAAAATAAAATACATAAATAAAAACTGAATCTGAATATGGACTCAATTTTTTTGTGGCAATCCCAATGATATATTTTTTTTTTTTTAGCTCAAACACCGTGATTTTGGCCATATGAAAACATGCACTAGCACTTGAAACCTTATTGAGGTGCTTGGCTTGAACATAATTTGTTGAACCTTATCACCGAGGAAAGGCCGAATATAACTTGTTGACTAGTATTTGAGCTCCATTTTTGACATGGAGAGGGAAAACCCTGGACTTATGAATATGGACTTTGGAAAGGACATTCTTGTAATTTGCATAATGATCCATTGAATCTTGCTACTGATAAGCAATGTAATATACTTCGGATCTCGGGCCTGAAATTTACTATTGAACTTCACTCTGTCCAAATTTTGAACCCCGTATAAATTGGACCTTTAATATAGAACATAGTGACTTTAAGAAATTGACCCAATTGAACTTCATCATGAAGCGACCTATGACATTGCACCTCTTATTGATGATAGAAGACGAAAATCTATATGTTGATGATGCACCCATTGGTATTAAAATTTGTTGAGCTTGAAGAATATCCAAGAAAATGAATTGTTGATGACGTCCGAAGTTGAATTTGTTGATAAACCCATCATGTTGCATGTAACAATATTCTGAATTTTAATACGGTCAACTCTTTAATATTTATACAGGTTATTTCAGCCATATGTCTTCTCGAAAGAAACCCGTTGTCCCGGGGTCATCGGAACCGGCTCTCATGAAAGAGAGGGATGTACCTCCGGTATCTGAGTGGAGGAAATCTCCTTATTTTGGTCGGAAGGACCCCTTCTGGCGGGCGGCTACCTCTACCACTTCTCTTCTATCTCCGAAGGGGGCTCCATTATGTCTCACTGAGGACACTGACTCTGGCCAGGAGGCCCTCATTTCTCCTTCCTCGGTGCTACGCTTTCGGATTGAGCGGGGGGACTTTCCATACTGTTATCCTCAGTTCAAGGCCTTCTCAAACCCTCCTTTCGGTTGGCAAGAGTGGGTCGATGATGTCCTCTCGGACAAGAGCCTCTGTCAACGGCTTCAGGAGGCTCGGCTATTGATCCCGGTGAAAATATCTAGATCTCTATCCATCCGTCGCAACAATGCTAGCCTGGAAGCCATGGCTCTTCGGTGGAGCACCGAGACACACACCTTTATACTTGGCCAGCACGAGATGGGGCCCACCCTTGAGGATGTGTTCATGTTGCTGCGTCTGGAAGTGACCGGCCCTGATGCCTTCGACCCTGAGCAGACACCCCCCGAAGATGATTCTTTGATCCAATCTCTGAAGCTAAATCTTCAAACTTGTGGTCGGTGGAGTTCTGTTTTTGATGGTTCAGCGAGGAGGACTAGTCGAGTAAGGACGGACCGTGCCTCCTATACTGCATGGATCCGTCACTTCTTCAAGGATCTTCAGCCCTTGGCCAGAGATGCTGACCCTGACTCTCGGGAGTATGAAGCCGGTCCGATGTATGGCTCCAGGCTCTATTTCTTGGGATTTCTGGCTTGCTTCCTTTCATTCTTCATTCTTCCGAGCACACCTCCGGATTCCCTCAATCCTTTCGTCTTCCCCTTGGCAGTCAGGCTCTTTAGAGGAGATCGGATCCCTTTGGCTCCCCTATTTCTTGGGAATCTCTACTATCGGCTGGATCTACTACATCGAGATATGGTTCGCTTCGTGGGTCGATATGAGCCTGTCTCCTTTATTCACAGCCAGTTCCTGCTATGTTTCTTCTTCGAGAGGTTCCCAAAATTTGCCCCTGCTCCGACTGTATTTGAGGCGGAAGTTCTTCGGGAGATAGTGGATAAAGATGGCATCCCCGTGGTCAATACTGATGGGTCTCGGACATTTGAGAAAGCGAAGTCTTGCCAGCCGTTGATTACACGGTGGTCACGTACCATTTCCACCTTATCCTTGAATACTCTGGTGGATGATCCCCGACGCTTTGTGGCACAGCCGTATGTATGCCCACCTGTGGGTGTGGCCACACCGCTTATCTATCATGGTTCCTCCCGCTCGGTGTCCTTTCCTTTGCCGAAGAACATCCCTGCACCCTTTGTTGATATGCTGATTATGATCCGTCCGAGTTCATTACCGGTGTGGCATGAGGAAGGCGTTGATAGTGCCGTTTATAGGCCCGACCGCGTAGCATGTCAATTCGGGTTTGATCAATGTGCCCCGGGGCCAGCACCTCCTTTATTATCATTTTCAACGAGCTACGGGAGCTTCAGTCGCGGGCTTGTACACACCGTGCTTCCCATATCCGGCTCTTTGACGATGCCAGGCTTGAGCCGAGTAGGGGGTTTCACCCCCTCTTTCAGGCGGTATTGGCAGAAGAATATCGATGCGTTTATTGCATTTGTCCAGAGCAGACCGACCGTATGTTTGCCTCCGCCGATTTATAAGAAGGATTCTTCTCTTCGGCTACCCGAGAGCCGAAAATCTGACCACATGTACGAGAGTTTCTTCACCTCATCTGCTCCAACTGACCCTTCTGCTCGGGCATCTGCTTCTAGCTTGGCAATTACTTCTCCGGAGCCAGTCCCTTTGAATAAGGCCTCTGGTCCTCGGACGACCCGCCTTAAGAAGATGGCTCACAAGAGGACTTCTGATGCCAGTCCTTCCGCTCCTCGCCTTTCCAAAAGGCTTCATGAGGTACCCGAAATTTTTGATTTGAAGCTACTTTCCTTTTTGCGACTATACCTTCTAAAAATGAAAACTTTTATTTGCCCATGTTGTGCAGGATCCTGCGGTTGTTGACGTTCTCAGTATCGTGGCTCCTGGCCATGCTGCCTCCCCCAGGCCGGACTCAGACTTGGACGACACCCTCCCTTTGTCTGCAAGACTTGTGAAGATGTGCACCCCTCGTATAGCAGTTATAGATGACGATGATGATGAGGTTGAGTCCTCCGATCATTTTTGTGACCTTATTCCACGCACGCGTCGTCATCGCCCTACCGTAGCTGAGGAGGAGCACTACCTTGGTGACGAGTTTATTGGGGCTCACCGTTCTGATGTTGAGATTGCTGGAGGGACTGATGCCACAGAAATTGATGTCGCGGGCCATGCTTCTAGAAGCGATGTAGAGATGAGGTGCGCCTCTGGGAATGGTGTGGAGGTGGATGTGCTAGAGATCTCTGAGACTCGCTCTGGCACTTATGGTGATTCTCATCCTCCGGCCCTCCTTCCTTCTTCAGGGATGACTGCTACTGTTCAGGCTTCATCAGACATTGAGATCGATCAGGTGGTCTCTACACGACCAAGTGACTTTGTTGATGCTAGGAGTCCTTCAGTTGCCCCTGCTTTGCATATTGATTCTCCTTCTGGTAATCTTTCTTTCCGAAGTTTGTCATTTACTTATATCTGTGAGAAATCTTTACTTAAATGACTTTCCTGTTCCCTACCTCTAATAAGGCCTTCTTATCTTTTCTTCAGTGTTAGCTGCTAACGGGGTCTTGCCTTCACCTACCTCAGACTCTGCTCCAGTGTTAGCTGCTACCGGGGTCCTGCCTTCACCTGCCTCGGACTCTGCTCCAATGTTAGCTGCTACCGGGGTCCTGCCTTCACCTGCCTCGGACTCTGCTCCAGTGTTAGCTGCTACCGGGGTCCTGCCTTCACCTGCCTCGGACTCTGCTCCGACTCTCTTTGTAACTCCTCACGGTTCTCCTTCTCAAGGGGGGACACCTGCCTTTGAGACGACTGCCAGAGGTTCTTCATCGCCAGTGCCTTCGAATATTTTGGATCTGAATCTTAGTGATTTCCACATTGATAGTGATGCTTTTGGTCTTTCCCCTTATCGTTCGGCATTCTCAGGCTCGGGACCTCTGCCGGGAGTTACCCCTCCGGGTGGTTCATCTAACCCGATAGACATTGGGGAGATTCCTGAGACTAGCAGCTTTCCGGCCCCAATTCCTCCTTCAGCTTCTGGCAAAGTATCATTTCTCCATTATTGGGTAGCTCCTGAGTTTGCTTCAGTTCTACAGCTTGTGCATTCAAGTTACCCGGAGACCTTTGCTTCATTTGCTTGCCAGTGTCCACTCATTCAGACTGCTCTTCTCGAGTCTTTTGCCACTATCTTATATAGCTTGGACAGGCAACGGTTGTGTGACCTTAATGGGAAAGTAGTCGAGACGGCGTATCAGGGGATCTCTGACATGGAGCGTCACCAAGTGGACTTATCATGGCTTCGGAAGCGCCTGGATATAGCTTCGAACGCCAGTCATCAGCTGGAACTTATGTCTGTGCTTGCCTCTTATCGCACCTCTATAGATGAGATAAAGGCAACTCTTCGTGAACTTGAGTCGGGTTATGCTCGGGCCTTGGAGACTTTAGAGGCACACTCTACTGTTTGTCCTCCAGATGTAGATATGACGGGCAGCTTCTTCGAGGGTGTCTTTAGGAAAGATTGAGTTTTTTTTTTATCATTACTTTCTTGCCCCTTTCGATAAAAATGTTTTATCTAGGACAATGCAATGAAATGACAAAATTTTTGTTGTTTGGATATTTTCGCATTGTTTTCTCATTCTACTTGATAAAATATTTATTTCGAATGATAGAACAATCATATGCACATGTTTACAAAAGCTGAAATATTCTCATTAGTTCTTCAACTTTCTTGACAAAAGCATAATAGATTCACTGTAAGTGATGGGATAAAACACACACCATAGAGAAAACCAGCTTCTTCATAACGCAAGGGAAATACAACCTTTAGACAAAGTAAGAAAGTGAAAATGAATTTCAACATAGATGAGTCCAACTATGGGTAGTAATGCTTGATAAACTTTGCATTGAGCGGGCCAGTTCGGAAGCCGTCTTCAACCCTTACAAGTTTGTAGTACCCGCTTGAGCTTGCCTGAACCACCTTGTAGGGCCCTTCCCATTTTGGAGAAAACTTAGGTAAAGGCTGTCCTCGCATGATTGGGTCTACAATCTTCCATACTAGATCACCTTCTTCAAACTTCCTTGGTACCACAGTCTGGTTATAGGCTCGGGCGATGGACTCATGATACCTTTCCATGACTTTTGCAGCTCTGTCATGCTTTTCCTCTAATGCTTCCAATCTGGTGGTTCGAGGCTCCAATACCATCCCCGAGGCGAGAGCCATTCGAGCAGATGGCGTTTCCAACTCTATAGGTAACACTGCCTCGGACCCATACACAAGGGAGTAAGGAGTTGCTTGAGTTGGCTTTCTCTTCGAAGTGCGATACGCCCATAGGGCTACTATCAACTGTTCGGACCAAGTCCCCCCAAACTCATCCATCATCTTGCTCAGAATCCTTATCAGTGTCTTGTTTGTGGCTTCCGCCTGCCCGTTCCCTTTTGGATAGTAGGGTGTGGATTTGTGATGCTTCACTTGGTAAGTCTCTAGGAGGCTCTTCACATATTTGTTTATGAAGGGAGTGCCGTTATCCGAGAGGATGGTGTTTGGTACTCCAAATCGGCAAATGATATTCTCTTTGATGAAGTTCGCAACTGCAGGCCCCGTAGCGTTCTTCAGAGGAATTGCTTCGACCCACTTTGTACTCAATTCTGTGGCTGCGAGAATCCACTTGTACCCCTTAGAAGATGTGGAGATGGGCCCTATCAGATCAAAATCCCAGGTATGGAACGGCCATGGCGTTCGGATACTATGCAGGTCTACAGCTGGAGCATGGATCAAATTTCCGTGTTTCTGACAAGTCTGGCACCTCTTCACGTGATGGGATGTATCTGACTCCATGGTCGGCCAGTAATACCCAAGGTGTATAAGTTGCTCGAACAGCCGAGCCCCTCCTTGATGTTCAATCTCGTGGGCTCTTCCGAGGACTAGATCTGACTCCTCCTTGGAGAGACATCTCAGGGGAGTGCCCTCAATACTTCTTCTATACAGCTTGTCCTGATCAAGAAAGTACCGCCTCGCTCTCCTCTTGAGGTGTGCAATGTCCCTCGGGCTCTCAGGTAGTGTTCCCTCTTTGAGATAGTCAATGTAGACTTGCCTCCAGTCAGGGGTATCAATTTCAAAGCAACTCTCATCCTCCCGGATGTATGACTGACACTTGGGGCATTCCCTCTGTAATTGATTTGAGTCCTTCTCCATCTCGGGCCAATAATAACCTTGTCTTTGGATTCTTCTATACAGACTGATATCCCCATCCCCGCAAGACTTTTCATGGATCTGTTGTAATCGGAAGCTTGCTTCTTGTTGGCCAATACACCGGGCTAGGAATCCGGTACCTCCTCGGAAGTAAAGTTCACCTTGAATAATTGTGAATTGGGCAAGCTTGGCCATAGTCAGTTTTCCAACTTTGCTTCTGAGTTGCTCGAGGACTTCTCCTCTCCAGTCCTCCGGAAGGCCTTTGTCTTCGGGTATTATTGAAGGTTCTGTTCTCTTCTTGATAACAATTGTTGCCTCTTCCTCTGGAATGTCAACTCTTGCCCCTAATGTTGCGAGGGCATCTGAAAACTTGTTGTCGGAGCGAGGCACATGCTCTATTTCGACCTTCTGAAATTTGTCAAGAAGCCTTTGGACTGTTGTTCGATATGTGGCCAAGGCAGGCTCCTTTAAGACGAACTGTCCTGAAACTTGCTTCACTATCAGCTTTGAGTCCCCCCGGATCCGAATCTTCTTGATACTGTGCTTCTCAGCTGCTATCAAGCCTAAAATAAGAGCCTCATACTCGGCTTCATTATTCGAACAATGGAAATCCAATTTATAAGACAAATATAACTTTTCCCCACTTTTGCTTGTAAGGACTATCCCGGTTCCTCCTTTCCCTCCGGCTGCTGCTCCGTCAAAGCTCAATGTCCAGAAGCTTTCCTCGGAAGCCATAGCTGCGTGCACCTCTCCTCTTAATTCTTCATTCACTGGTTCATAGTCACCACTTGGAAATTGGGCAAGGAGATCAGCTAAGGCTTGACTTTTGATCGCCTTGGGGGCTACACATGTGATCTCGAATTCACCCAATGCTAACAACCATCTTGCCACCTTCCCGGTTAGAGCAGGCTTGCTGAGGAGGTATCGGATTGGATCGCTTCTAGTAACAATCTGAATCTGATGTGCTAGGAAGTAATGTCTGAGCTTTTGGGCAGTGAATACCAAAGCTAAACAATGTCTCTCTACTGGAGTATATCGGACTTCTGCTCCTCGAATCTTCCGACTGATGTAATACACCGGGCGTTCTACTCCATCTACATCTTGGACCAATAATGCCCCTATGGACTTGGGGGTTGAAGTTAGGTACAACATTAGAGGCACCCCGGGCTGCGGGGCTATCATGGTCTGAGGCGAGGTCAAGGCCGCCTTGATTCTCTCAAAGGCCTTTTGGTGCTCTTGGTTCCACTCGAACTTGGCATCTCCTTTTAACAAAGAGCCGAAAGGTGCAGAGATCTCTGCCAGTGCTGGGATAAACCTCCGAATATAAGACACCTTCCCGAGGAACTTCTTTAACTCCTTCTGAGAATGCGGGGGAGGCATTGCTCTAATAGATTTGACCTTGTCTTCATCTGCCTCGATACCATGCCTATGTACAAGAAACCCGAGGAACTTCCCGGCCGTCACCCCGAAAGCACATTTGAGAGGATTCATCCTCATTTTGAATTTCTGGCACCTCTTGAATACCTTCTCAAGGTCTCGGAGATGGTCTTCTTCTTTCTTGGATTTCACCACTAGATCATCAACATAATCTTCCATCTCATGATGGATCATGTCATGAAAGATTGCAGTCATAGCCCTTTGGTAAGTTGCACCGGCATTCTTGAGTCCGAAAGGCATGACTGTATAGAAGAAGTTTCCGAGAGGTGTTCTAAAAGCGGTCTTTTCCGCGTCCTCTTCAGCCATCTTAATCTGATTGTATCCACTGAATCCATCCATGAATGAGAACATCTGGTGTCCCGAGGTAGTATCCACGAGGGTGTCGATGTGAGGAAGAGGGAATTCATCCTTTGGGCAAGATTTGTTCAAATCTCGAAAGTCTACACATACTCTGATTTGGCCATTCTTCTTCTTTACTGGCACGATGTTTGCTAACCACGTGGGGTACTGTATTGGCCGGATGAAACCAGCCTGTTGAAGTTTTTCAATCTCCTCCTTAATCTTCTCTTTGAGATCTGGATGATATTTTCGAGCAGCTTGCTTAATTGGCTTGGAGTTTGGGAACACATCAAGATAGTGGGAGACTAGGTCAGGATCTAGTCCGGGCATTTCCTTATATGACCAAGCAAACACATCTGAGTATCGGCTTATCAACTTTAACAACTGTTCCCGCTTTTCTGGGCAAAGGCTCGAACTTACGAATACCGGCCTCGGTGCATCTTGTCCATCACTCAGATCTATTTCGATAAGTTGTTCGGGCTGAGGCTTCGGCCTATCTTGCATACATTCTGGAGCCACTTCAGGCTTTATTACTATATCATTGTCAGGAGGCTCTTCTTTTGACTCGGAGTCGGTGACTGAAGAAACCGACTCCCCGCACCTTCATAAATAGTACACCATCTTGCCTCATTCTCGAACTTTCATCACCTTCCGAGGAATAGGCGGACTTTCTGTTCTAGACATTGCCCGCTTACTTGACTCTACCATCGGCTCCTTGTCATCTTTGATATCCTCCCAACGAGGAATTTTGACCCCTCGAGGCTTAGAGGTGGTGGGAACTTCTTCGACAGCCAGTTCGGTGAAGTAGATGGCATCAGAATAATGAGCTTCATGGATCTCGAAAGGCCTTTCTGTAGCCTGAATTGTCACCGTCTTCTTTCCCCATTTAGCCTTAACACACTGATGATAACTCGATGGTACAGCCCCATATCTATGCATCCAGGTCCTCCCTAGAATGATGTGATAATTTGCCTCAGAATCGATAATATGGAACTTGGTGGCTGAGCGAATCTCTCCAACGGCTAAATCAACTGTTACGCATCCGATAGTAACTCTCCTTTCTCCACCAAAGCCAGTGATGACTATCGGCTGCTTCACAATGCGTTCTTCAGAGATTCCGGCCTTTTCTAGAGTAGCGCGAGTCATAATGTTGATAGAGGCTCCACTATCTAGAAAGGCCCTTTTGAACTCAACCCCGTTAATAAAAGCAGTCACATAAAGCGGGCGATTGTGAGAAAAAGGATACTTCCGATCAACCTCGGAGAAAGTAATGGCACTAGATTGCTCTTTTGCCTTCCTCGGGATAGATCCCTCAGTCGTCATGCATTCCTCATGGTGTGCCTCAGCTATATTAATGATAGACTTGGTGATTTCTGTTCTTGCCACCTTGGAAAGTCCAAGCTGGTCAAAGAACTGCTTGAACTTTACACAGTCTTGCAAGGTTTTGGCATAGTGATCCGGATCTTTTTCCACTCTTGGAGGCTCGTAGTTAACCATCTCCTCGGTCTCCTCAAAATAAGATGCCACATAAACATGGTGTCCTCCTCTTCCATAGTATTCTTCTCCTCCTTCTGGATCAAAGGGATCTTCGCCATGAGTCATAAATGTTCTGCCCTCTGGATCGAGAGCACTTCCATAGTAAACTTGCTCACCCTCTGGCTCGAGGATGTCGTCCAGATAACAGTCATCGTCATCGAGATTAGCGATAGCCTCGATCATTGGGCCTTCATAAGCTATCATAGCAACATTCTTGCCCTTGTCTCGGTGTTGAGGATATGGTTGTTCTCGGATGTCTTGAGTCCCTCGCTTTTTGAACCTCAATTCGTCTGCTTCGACTTTATCTCTGAAGATTTTCCTGAGAGTCCAACACTTCTCTGTCGGATGTTTCAATGTACGATGGTAGACACAAAATTCAGGGCTCTCACGGTCCTTTTTTGAAGGCATTTCTTCGACATAAGGCAATTTTAGCTCTCCGTCAGCCACCCATTCCTTAACTAGAGCTTTTACTTCCTCGATTCCACATGGATAAGAAACATTCCCCTTTTCACCATTATATTGCTTCCTCTTCTGGCCTCTATGACCTCCTCCTTGTGAATTTCGGGTATCCGGGGTAGAGGCAGCAGCAACGATAGGTCCACGAGATGACTTAAAACTAGTCTTGTAACTGGCTTTAAATCCGGACTCTTGAGCCTGAGGAATGCTAATGTTCCGAGCTGCTTCTATTAATGCCGAGAAGGTGGGTAGCTTGTGGTTAACTAGAAACATTTTGTACCTGCTCAATGCCCCTTCTAGACAAATTTGAACCAGATAACTCTCCTCAACTGCTTCATGACAATCCACGGCCTTGTCCTGAAACCTTTTGACGTAGTCAAGGATGTCTTCACTTTCTTGTTGCTTTTCTTTACACAATGTAAGTGTGGTCACCTTCTCCGCCACTTGAAAGAACTTGGAGTGGAATTTGTTAACCATTTCCTCCCAACTTCGGACAGAGTTTGGGGCCAAATTAACATACCAACTATATGCTCGGTCGGTGAGGGACTTAGAGAATTCTCTCAGTCGGAGGACGTGGTTTGAACCATGAATACCTAGAGTCTCGATGAATCGCACAACATGTTCTCGGGCATTTCCTTGTTTGCCGTCGAACTTGATGAACTTCGGCACTGTATACCCCTCAGGGTATGGATAGCTCAGCATCTCAATGGGGTAAGGCGGCTTGACGTCCGGATCAGGCAAAGAGGGTAAGGTCCTCTTGCCCCGTTCGAGATCGAACATGGCCTGCACATCGGCGAGAGTGAGAAACTGTTGAGGGAGAGAGTTTGATGGTGGTATTCCCGGAACTTGGCTTATGTACCCGAAGACTGAGCTAGGGGCGTCTTGGCCATTCTGGTGTTGCGAATTCATCATTGGTGAGGACATTTGACGATACTGGCCATCAGCGCCTATAGACAAGCCAGTTGGTGATGGGATATTGAATTGAGGCCCATAGAGTCCACCGCACGGCGCCGCTATACCGGGTTGTGCTTGCAGATTTGTTGTTGGCACCAAAGGAGGCCCGCTTGGTGCTTGGGTAACATTCACTGGTGGCGTAACAAGATTAGGTGCGGGCATAGCTCCCTTTTGCGCCATCATGCTCCTTATGTTTTCCTGGACACCAGCAGTCGTTGGAGTGCCGTTCATTACACCAGAAACTCCCCTAGTCACCATTGGATCTTGGCTCGGAACGCCATGGAGCCCGGGCATGGGCAAACTGCTGCTGCCTACTGTGGTTTGAGCATGTGTTACTATGGCTGTGTTGCCATGAGCCACAGGCTGATTGGGGCCTGCTTCTCCTTGGATTTGATTTTACGCTCCGGCGGGAATAACTCCACCACCCGTTTGATTTCCGTTTGGCGCCGATGCAAAATTAGAACTCATCACTAACATGGTGTGAGTGAGATTCTGAAGAGTGGTAAGAATCTCTTGCTGAGTATTTTGAAGTCCTTCAATGGCTTCAAGCAAAAGTGGTTGATCTGGAGCCATGGTTCTGTCATCACCACCATTAGAGGATCCTTGTTGGTGAACTTCATCTTCTCCCGCCAACCTTGTTGGAGTTGTGTGGATTCCAGATCTCGTTGAGACCATTAACCAATCCGCCTCCCCAGCAGAGTCGCCAAAATGTAGGAGAGGGTTCAAGAAAGGAGTTGAAAAATTCGAAGATCTTCGAAGATCCTTGAAGAATAACTTCGAATTCTCTAGAATATAATGAGAGGCTTAGATTCTTCAATAATCTCAACTTAGGAACACAACAACAAAGGAGATGATGGAGATAAGAGATTGGGTGAAGAAGAAGGCAAAATGGCTAGAGAATAGAATAATGGCAAGGCTCTCCCAGGGATCTCCCACTTTCACTCTCAAGGTTGATAATGGAGAAGGGAAATTAGTTCTTTCCCAAGAGTTAAAAATCTCCAAAATCCATCCCTTGTAAAGCTATGGGTGGGTGCTATTTATAGGCACCTCATGATGTAGGATGGAGCCCATGTGCAAGGCACATGGGGGATATTCTCTCTAACCACCTTGTCCGAGGAAGTGACCTCTCCGAGGAGGTGACTTCTCCGAGGATGAGAAAACCCCGAAGAGGAGATCAATCCCTCGGCGAACCCTTCTTCTTAGCCACACCTAACCAATGATCCCCAATCATCCCAAAGGGTCAGGGGTAGTCCCAGAGGACGTCCTGCCGCAAAATATTGCCGAGTCTCATGGACCCCCCGAGGTCGTGCCACCTCGACCCGGGTATAGGCTAGTTTAACCGAAGAGTGAATTTATCTCCACTCACCGTCCTCGGGATCGGGTCCTTTGTTCGAACTCCATTACGCCCATGGTTCTGGTGCGTAGATCCCGGAAAGCTCCGAGCCCGCAAGTGTTCTGGGACTCATTAACGGAGCGACTTCTAGATTGCGTTTGAATCCGTTCGAAGCCAAGTACTTCGGATCTCTAGATTCGTGGGTCCGAATCCTTTCGAGTCCGAGTGCCTCGGATCTCTAGGCTTGCTTAATACCCTTTCGAGTCCGGGCCCGAGTAAGTCTCTAGGTTCGTGGACCCGAACCCTTTCGAGGCTTACAGCGATTCAATCCGTTTGATGGCGATAAATCTGGGCCCACCGATTCTTGGACTTGCGATAAATTCGGGCCCACTAATCTTGGGCTATTGGGCCTAAATAATTTAGTGGGCTCAAATTAGCCCCTCTTACACCATGAAATTTAAATTTTGTACAGTATCTATTCTAATAGTAAAGACATGGCAGTATGAACTCTATTTTTTATTTTACACTCACCTCCCTGGAGGTTTCTGACAATTACATTGGCATCCCTTTCCTTTTTTTTGAAATTACACTGGCCTCTTTTGAGGTTTATTTTAATTTGTAGATTCCTTCTTTCCGTTAGTTGGCCGTTAGTTTGACTAACAATTTTATTTTCTTTTATTTTTAATATTTTTTTTGGCAAAAGTTAGTGATTAGTTGTTAGATTAACACATAGCTATAACATTTGAAGTGATTATCTATAAATTGTAAAAAAAAATTACTTAACCAGAAAAAAAAAAATGTATCTGTAAATTAAAAATAAAAGAAATCAATTAATCATTTTGTAGGTAAACAAATTAATATGAATTATTGAAGCCAAATGACAAATGCGGTGTCCCAATTTGATTTTTGTTAATTTAGATAATGAGACTCATCAATTTTATTTTATTTATTTTTATGACAACTGAACCGTATGATATCAAATATTAATTAAAAATTACCAAATAACTTCTTTTATATTTATGTAATTAATTTTTTAATTTGTTTGATCATCACTTTTGTCACAATAATAGGTTGTTCTAGAATACACACCATTTTGTGTGTACCATATTTGGTTATAAAACACACACCATTTTATGTATACCGTATACAAGTTATAATATTTGTGGTGTTGATTACCACAAATATTATAAGTAATTTTTTTCCATCATAACTAAAAAAAAATTGAGTCATAACCAAATACCACATAAAATATAACTAAAATAATAATCGCACATTTAATAGTTATCAACAAAAATATTTCTAATGTTAAAATTACTAAACTAACCCTCCTACTAACGCCGTTAGTCACATGGGAGGTCAATGTAATTTCAGAAAAATGAGAGGAGACCAGTGTAATTGTTAGGAACCTCAAGGGGAGGTGACTGTAATTTACCCTTTATTTTATCTTTTATCCCAATCAGAGCTCAAAATAATAAAGAAAGTGACTAGTTATATGGTCTATAAAGTGTGTAAAATTTCATGGTTTATTTGATCAACAGCCATCCTCGTAGTTTATATGTAATATGGTCTATAAAGTATGTAAAATTACATTGACCATTACATGTGAATTTGATCAACAGTCATATCCTTTTGATTTTGTTGAAATAACATGTAAATTTTCAAAAATTACTTATATCACATTTTGAATGATGTGAGCACATTAATCATTTTGTAATGGGGAGACTAAAATTGACAAGATGAGTGTCACATTTTGCAACAAAACACATTTTTTTTAGGACAATTGCTGTATTAGTCATTTATTTGAGCCATTTATAAAATTGTAGTATTTGTAAGGAGTGAAGGTGTACCTGATGCCAGGAAATCTAATTTTATGAGCATTCCTGGAAACTATCAAAGTCAACTTCATCAACATCTCAAAAATATTTTTCCCTTCTTGATAACTGCTTCCAAAAGCTGTCTTAGAAATGACTTCTGATGTTAATAATCTGAACTCTTGAAACACCTCCATCTCTTTTCCTTCATATTGTTTCCACCTTTCTAGCATCACCTCAACACTTGTGACCATTGCTGGAAACATACTCTGCACACACACACACACACATATATAGCAAAATTATTTGACACAACACAACACAATAATATTAGTACTAATAATCATAGATATCATCTTGATCATTGAATATTAACAAGTGGGGTGTATCTATCTTACTTTCAAGTTCTCTGCGTGGAAAGCATGGTTGGCTAGTTTTCGCAACTTTGCCCATTTTTCGCCTTTTGAGGATGAGAGTCCATCCCCTAATAGCTTCTTGGCATGGCCTTCAACATCTATTTTTGGATAAGTGTCATCTTTGTTGTTCAATATGTCTTTGATGAGCTCTGCTTCTGTAACAACCAACTGAGCTTGATGGCCATACCAATTAAGGAAATTCTTACCTAGTTTAACAGCAATCAAAAACAAAATGTTGTTCAAATTTTAGAAATGGACTACAATTAGTAACAACCAGTGTAGAAAATTACAAAATGTTACCATATATGTTAACCCATTGAAAGACATGAGGCAGAATTCTAGGAAGTATGTTGTGTGATAAATTATTCATGGGTTTTGACATGGATTCTTTTCTCATATTGAATATCTCTTTGGTGTTTCCATGGAGAAATTTGTATGAAGGGCCTTTGATACCCTGTGACTTCATTTTGTGTTGTATTTGAATTGGAGTCCACCATACTTTGTGAAGGAACCTGGTGAGAGCCAAGAGCAGACATACAAACAAAGAGGCTGCAAGGAGGATTATGAGATTTCCTACCACACCCATAATATCTTCTTAACTATTAAAACCAAAATGACTTAAAAAAACTAATGGGAACCAAACCCATGTATTCATTTTTATATGTACTTCTTTTTGTGCACAATAATGGTGGAAAGAATCTCTGTGTTGAAGGTAGAAGACATATGCTCAGCGACGAGATTTTATTTTATATTTTAAAGATTGGTTAAAATACAATTTTTACTTTCATCCCTCATCTTCTAATTGCAATAATTAAATATCGAAGTTCAATTTGTTTCAATGTCCTGTCACTAGTTATTAAAAAAATTAACAGAAGGGAGTATGATTAAAGGTATTAAAGAAAAAAAAAATCTTAAAAAAAATTACATATATCCTTCACTTTCACTCAAATTTCACTTTAGTTTTTCAAGTTTTAACTTTCATCTAAATTTGAAATAGAATGTGATTGGGGGACTACACTGAAACTCAGGTTAAAGTCTTACGTGAGTTGAATCGTTCCAATTATGATGACCATCTAAATCGTATGCATAAAAATTACAAAATTCATGTGTGATCCTTCTAGTGTGTTTTGTATCAGTTTGATCTCTGAAAGTTTTAAATTTTCACTTTCGTCCTTCATATTGCAAGACTATGTTTTCATCTTCTTCAAAAAGTGTTTAAGCTATATTTTGTCCTTTTTAACAATATTTTAAGAACCAAAGTGACACAAAATAATTGTTTTAAAAATTATATATCTATTTTTATCATACTTCACACATTCAATTATTCAAATTTAAAAGAGAATGATTTTAGTGAGGGGTGCTCTTCAATCCAAGGATCTTTTGTACTTAAATCTATATTATTATTCTTTTATCCCAATCCAATCCTTGTTATACAATTGTGTTAATTTTGAGATTCTCATGCTTTAAAATTTTTACATTATTAACAGTGACGACTTTAGAAATTTATACAGATGGGGCCATTTCATAAGCTTAAGTTCTACAAATTTTGAAAATATTTTTTTTTAAACTAAACATTTATACTGTTTGGTTTTGAATTTTTAAAAATAGTTTCTGAATTTTTTTTATTTGTTGTGTTTTGTTGCCTTTAGTGAATTTGTTTTTCTATTTAGCCATTTTTTTAGATGTTCCTAAAAAATAAAATATTTGTGAAAAATTAGTAATTAAAAAAAAAATTCACAAATATTTTTCTTTTTAAGTGTATCTAAATTAAGTGAATCTAAAAAATAAATAAATAAATTTGCTTAAAATATTTAAAAAATTCATCAAAGATAATTAACACAACATACGAAAAACTCAAAAACTATTTTTGATAATGTTTACCAAATAATGGCAAAAATTCAGTATCACGGTGATACCATGGCACTATTGATATGCGGTATTACCTACTAATAATAAACCTATTTGTGGAGTGTGAATTTTACTCTCAAAATATAACTAGATTGCCACATATACATGAGAAGGTAAATGACAAGATGTTATTAGATGATGATACCAATAAAATAGTATTATTATTGTATTGAATATTTTTTTTTTATTTGATGGGATCTGTGATTTTTTAAAATAACCAAACTATATATAATAAAATATTAATAATAAAAATAAATTTTTTTTAAGAGCTTTTGTTTGCTTGATGGGGGGATGAGTTATAGCGATCCTGGTTCTTCCTTCTTTGATTGTTGTATCCGGACTTAGGTTCCGTGGAGTTGGTTGTTGTATATGTCTTGTTGTCATCCTTTAATTCCATATATTTGAGTTTTAGGATGTATTGAGCGTGTTTCGAACAGGTCAGTTGAACTTTAGTCCTATTCCTTGTTGCCCAGATTTTTGGTGGTCCGCTCGAGCGGGTCCCTTTGCGTTCAAGCGGAGTTTACACACTTTCAGCTTTTTGTGTCTCTGCAAAACTACTGTAGGTGTGTTTTTCACGCTCGAGCGGATTTCTTTACGCTCGAGCGGGTTGCGCTCGAGCAGGCCTCTTGACGCTCGAGCGGGTGTTTAATGTCTGTAAAAATATTAAAAGAGGGTAATCTACGTTCGAGCGGATTTCCCTTTGTGCTCGAGCGGGTGCTTTTTGATTTTGTGTCTTGGCGCTGGAGCAGGTCTTTTTGCGCTCGAGCGGGTCCAGTTTTTGTGTTTGACGCTCGAGCGTCCTATTCTTCGCTCGAGCGGGATAGTTGTATATCAGATGGCAGCTGGGTGATTTTGAATCACTTTTCACATTTCTTTTCTCTCTCTTACTTTTCTAAACCCTCTTTTGAGAGCTCCTCTCTCTAGAATATACCTTCTCTCTAGGGATTGATCTAGCTTGAGTGATCTACTCCTTTAGTGTCTTTGCAAAGAGTGTAGAGCTTGGCTTGGGTTTCTTATCCATCTGAAAATCTTGGATTTTGGAGCATTTCGAGATTTCTTTATCACCTCCTTTGAGTTTCATCTTTTGAGGTAGGGATAACTACTCATTTTTATGAGCTTTGACCTAAATGTTGAGTTTTTGTATAAATAGTTTGATTTGGGAAGTTAGGGTTTGAGATGTGTTATATTGGAAAGAGGGGTTTTGTTCTTTTGATTCAAACATATGTATTTTGGGTCTGAAAATGAGGTTATTGATGTTGTTGATAATATTTGGATCTTTGGGTTAATGTTGAGAAAAAGGAGAAAAATGTCATGTTTGGGTATATTTGGGTCATTAGTATAATTAATGACATTTATTATGGAGATATGAAATTGGCTCATTATGAGGTAGAATGGTGGAATTGGACTTATTAATCGCTCACTTATGAAATTGTTGTCAAATTACCTGTTGATGCATTTATTATCTGTTTAAAAATAAATTACTTTGGGCTATCGGTGGAGGATAGTCTTGATTGTTGTAGACAATGCATAATGATTAGGCAAATTAAAACTAATCAATGGAATATGTCATTAAATATGATGGTTAGAATAATACATTAAATTTATGTATTGATTGATTATGTATATGATATGTATTTATATACATTGTGTTGTGTGGGAGGACATAGGAGATGTACTCCACAGTTTAGGAGGAGATAGGGGATGAACTCCTAAACCGGATATTATTTGGGAGGAGATATGGAATGTACTCCATTGATACAGCAAATATGTGTATCTATTGAAGTGTTGATACAGCGAATATGTGTATCTATTGTGAAGTATGGAAGTGTTTAAATGTATTATTGATATAACGAATATGTATATCTATTGTGAATTATGGAAGTATTGTTGATATGAGCTGTGGTCTCATGAGAATTGTTTGGTCAGGTTCTGAGTCATATCTATGAATTGAAAATCGATTAAGTAAAGAAAAGAGAAATGAAACATGGACATATTTGTCATGTAATTGAAAGGAATTATAAATTGATTTATGTGAGTTAAACATTTATCAAATGGTCATGTTTTAGTTATTGCTCATATTATGTTTAGCATATTTCTACTGGGAGTTGGCTCACCCTATATAGGACGTCATTTTCAGGTGCAGGTGCTATGCCACCTCCAAGGACGTAGCTTGGGAGGCTTGAGGCTGTTGGACTCTTTTTGTTATTTTTGTTGTATTACATGTACATCAAGCCAAGGGCTTATTTTGTGTAGAGTTAGTACTCCATTTTTGTAACCAAGTGTTGACTTGGAAAGTTGTAAGCCTTTAGGGCATTTACTTTTGTTGTCAACATGTAATACCTTTTGTAAGAATACTCTGATGATTGTAATATGAAATCTCTTTTCTTTATCGTGAATATATGATATTATGGTTTTATTTTGAGGGCGTTACATGAGATCCCATCAGCTATGTGCTAGAGTCGCAATGATTATTGATTGAAAGTGCATTAAAATAGATCAAAAACATTAATTAATTAATATAGAAGATCCCAAGCCCAATTTGATATCATTTCAGTCTCTCGTAGTTCATTTGAGTCATAAAGAATTAGTGATCCATGAAAAACTTAGAAGCCATGACAATAAGTTGATTAGGATAATTATTTCCTTATAGTTTGTTTTGCATCAGTTTTGTCTTTAAAAGTTTTATTTCATTTTGTCCTTAACATTGTAAGACTATGTTTTCGTCTTCTTCAAACAGTTTTTAAGCTATATTTCGTCTTTTTAACAGTGTTTTTAAAAAAATATATATATATAAAGTAAGAAGCTTTATTGATAATAGGAAAAGTATAAAGTACACAAACATCAATAAAGCAAGAAAGAGCAAAATCATCATACCTAAATTAGACGATCCCAACTAGATTGATACCAAGAAAAAAGTTCAATCATATACTAGTTCTAACCCAGGTTGGTGAGAAACCGACCATGCCAACAAGAAAGGAAGCACCAGCCGCCAAGTAACATGCCACTCTCAAATGCAGACCCTCATATGACTGAGATTGGATAATAAATCACCGGGTAATGGAAGTCCTTTAACAGTGTTTTAAGAATCAAAGTGACACAAAATGAATGTTTTAAAAATTATATATCAATTTTTATCATACTTCAAACATTCAATTATTCAAATTTAAATGAGAATAACTTTAGTGAGGGGTGTTTCTCAATTTGGTAGTCAAGGATATTTTGTGCTCAAATCTTATTATTATTATTTTATCATAATCTAATCTTTGTTATACAATTGTGTTTCGAGATTCTCCTATTTTAAAATTTTCACATTACTAATTGAAAGTGCATTAACATAAATAATAAAATAAATAAATAAATAATTTAATATAGAAGATCCCAGGCCCAATTTGATATCATTTCAGTCGCTCATGCCTCATTTGATTTATAAGGAATTAGTGGTCCATGAAAAACTTAGAAGCCATGACAATTAGTTGATTAGGATAATTATTTATATAAAAACTGTACAACAAAATCTCTCCTTATCTGTGATATACTGGGTTGAAAGGGAATAAAGGATAGTTTAATAAACAAAATGGAGGACCATCTTTCTCATAAATCCAATTTCATATAAGATATGCTTGCATAATCGTTTCATATTAAATACCAATAATATGACTATATTATACTATACTAATATTGTTAATTCAAAACAATTTCATTTCATTTCATGTCGTTGTACGTAATGAATTGCAAACAATATTTAATAGAATTATTTTACAAATATAGATCTATCACAAGAAAATATACACTAAATTATTCTTAGTGAAACGATTGGGGTTTGAGATATGCATATTATTTGTATGTAGTTATTAGGTAGGTTTAGAGGTGACACAAACAACCCGAATCTATCATTTTATCTAATTACACCCATTTAACACACATTGAAGAAGGTCCAAATTTATAAACGGGTCGAAACAAGTTTCTCTTTGTGAGCAAATTAAAATTGAGTTTATTTGGATTGGACATAATCCGTTTAAATGTGCCACTTCTTCCACCACTATTCCTTCACCATCACCAACACATCACCACCATTACCATCCCACTACAACAAATTAAAGCTTTACTGAGAAACTTTAAGAATAAAATCACCTTTTAAGATAAAATAATTTAGTTGTCAAAGTGTCATTATTGTGTTTTTAGTGACAAAATTGGACATTTAGGGGTCTTCTGAGAACATATTTTTTTTTTTTTTTTTAGTTTTTTTGGCTAAAATATGAAATATATTTGGAATGACTTTTTGATTTTATACAAAAGGATGTGCAAAAGATACAATGAAAGAAAAGAAATTTTTGTCTTTTGGGTATTTGTTGCTTTTTGGCCTTTTTAGCGACTTTTTGGCTTTTAGTGATAAATTACTATCCTCTCATCCATGGCTCATAGTAAAGGCATCAAAGCCACACATCTTTGTTTTCATCATTAGGAAGTGACATGGGTAAGCTCATAAAGGATACAACCCATCACTCAGGACCCAATACATAATTCAAATACTAAAGCCCAACATTGTTGGAGCTCAATATGGCATTAAGAACTAATGACATCTAGACACGTGGCAAGAGAAGGACAAGCCACATAGGCAGACAAAGATCCTGCAAAGTTATTGCACTGCACATCAGCCATTAATGGAGTTCCTTACAGCATTTATTGTGATAACCCCTCCTCGTCGAGACAGAACGGCTTTACCATGAATAAGGTAAGCTAGAGCATAGACTTTCGGCCAAAGTGACAGGTCGGAAGGGACAATGAAATGATTACAAGAGGATATAAGCAGACGTTGAAGACAAGAAGAAGGTTAAGCTTTTCTATCACTAATCTATTCCTATATTCCATATCTCTTTCTAACTTGCTCGTCGGAGGGTTCGCTGGGGGATTGCCCGTTCCCCGTTGGACTCTTGTGGAGGTCTCTCTGTGGGCTTGTACATCGGGCACCGGTTTGGGAAGCATGGATCAGTCCAACCCGTTCCATCTGGAACACGCTGTATCATCAGTTAGCGCTGTCCGTGGGAATCCTTTTGATCCGCACGCCAGTTATGCTTATTGTCGCCGGAGACCCTTTCCCAATAACCCCTTCCTGCCACCCACCAAGGTGGATGGTCACAACTAGATCTATGGCTTCTCACCACAATGTTGCCGACCACCAAGTCGACCCTCCCAATCCAAATAACCCGCTACAGTATTTCACCGAGCTCATCAACAGCATTAACCGCCTGGCCGAGCAAAACCAAGCCCTGATTAATGCTCTACTCCAAAGAAACCTTCATATGCCTCCTCCATCACCTCAGATATCCCACCCAACTAAGAACGAGCCTCGAGCCATACTATCCAGCAGCCCCATCCACCCAACTTGGAAGGCCTGCGACCCCCTCCCCTAGATATGAACCCGCCACACCGGGTCCCACCACCATCGGTCCAGGCACCCACACCCGAGGGAGAGGCCAATAGTGTCTAGCCCCCGTTGCATTCCGGTGGTGACAATGTTCCTCTCTGGGACGCAGAACTTCGAGCCATGAAACTGCAGCTCCAAGGAGTCATGCAGAATATACAGGATAAACCATCAACTACAACCAACTCACCATTTGTTGCCTCCATCAGGGACAAACCTTTACCTCCTAAGTTTAAAATGCCCTCGATTGACTCTTTCGACAGTGCAATGGACCCAGTCGATCACTTGAAGACCTACAGGACCCTCATGATCCTCCATGCGTTCCCTAATGAAATCATGTGTCAGGCTTTCCCTGTAACACTTAAGGGGTCGGCCTGACTGTGGTTTAGTCAGCTACCGACGGGCTCTGTCTCTACATTTCAGTACCTGAGTGACTCCTTCCTCAGCCACTTCATTGGTGCCCAGCGCCAAAGGCGTCCGGCAACTCAACTCCTAAACATCCGTCAAACGGAGAGAGAGTCGTTGCGCAGCTTCATCACCCGCTTTAACACCGAGGCCTTGTAGGTGGCAGAAAATGATGATAAGGTCATTCTCACGACTTTCATGGCCGGTCTACGATCATCTAATTTCCTTTTTTCCCTCTCTAAAAACCCCTCGACCTCCATAGCCACCCTACTTTCCAAAGCCCAAAAATACATGAACGCCGAAGATTCCCTAGTCGCCTGACAAGATCCTACAGCCAAAAACCTGACCCCCAGAGAGAAGGGAAAGGACTCAGAAACCAGAAACACCCAGTACACTCACCACACACCTTAGTATACCGACCGACCACCCCGAGCCGACCAGTCGGTATCAACCCGACCGCCCGACCGGTTCGAGCGATACACCCCCCTCAACTCCCCCATGGAACAAGTCTTGAACCAGATTCAACAAGATAATCTGCTAAAATGGCCCCAACCGTCACGGTCTCCTTCCAACCGGTGAGACCAGTCCAAATACTGTCGCTTTCATCAGGACCACGGCCATAACACGGAGGAGTGTGTTAATCTTAAAGACCAGGTCGAGGGCTTGATACGTCAGGGTCGTCTTAGACGGTTCACAAAAGCCCGCCCTTAGCAAAGGCAAAGGACTGAACCTATCAGAAACGATCACCGGCGCAATTTGCACAACCTAACCAAGGTCATGATCGCCCTCCACAGCAACCCCGAGAACAAGGTAACCTTGCCCCCCTGTTGGAGAGATCAGAGTTATTGTTGGCGGGCTTGCTTATGGAGGACCATCCTGCTCGGCTCAGTAGGCAGAACTCAGAAAAATAAGGCAGGGCTCAGACAAAGAAGTTGCCACATTGGACCGCCCTTTCAAACAGCCCAAGCAGTGGATGGAGACCATCACCTTTACGGAGGCCAACTGCACAGGCATCCGTTACCTCCATGACGACCCCCTCGTCATCTCTTCCCTCCTCTCCAATTACAAAGTCAGATGGGTTCTCGTTGACAACGGCAGTTCTTCAGACATCATCTTTCTAAATGCCTTTCGCCAGCTCAAGGTCGGAGAAGAAAGTTTGTCCCCTCTTCAAACCCCACTGGTAGGCTTTACTAGAGATCAGGTGACCTCCATAGGCTCCACCGATCTTCCCATCACAATCGGTGAATACCCGCGGTAGACCACAAAGTTCCTCACCTTCTTCATTGTTGACTGTCCCTCTACTTACAACATTATCCTCAGCCGCACCGCCCTGAATGCCTTCCGAGCTGTGACATCCACTTTCTATCTTGCCGTCAAATTCCCCACTGACCTTGGGGTCGGCACGTTGAGGGGAGAGCAGACCGTGGCCAAAGAATGTTACATCGCTTCACTTAAAGAGGTCAAGCTAAGGGAGGCTATGATCATTGAAGGACTTGACGTCAGTGACGAAGACGAGCTGGTCAGAGAGGAACCGGTGGAAGAGCTTGTCGAGGTCCCCATCGATCCCACCAACCCAACAAAAACAGCCAAGATCGGCAGCGAACTATCCCCACAAGCCAAGGTCGACCTTATAACCCTCCTGACTGAACACAATGATGTGTTTGCTTGTACCCACTCCGACATGCCGGGCATTGATCCCTCCTTCATCACTTATCATCTCAGCGTTGAGCCCCATTTCCGACCCTTTCGCCAAAAGCAGCGCATCTTTCACCCAGAACGCAATACCCTAATTGCTTCTGAAGTAGATAAGCTCTTTGAGGCACAGTTTATCAAAAACGTGGACTACCCCAGATGGCTGTCAAATGTGGTCCTAGTCCGTAAAAACAATAGTAAGTGGCGACTCTATGTCGACTACTCCAATCTCAACTGACCTTGCCCCAAAGAGAGCTATCCCCTTCCTCGCATAGATCTACTTGTCGATGCCACGGCCGGACATCAAATGCTTAGCTTCATGGATGCCTTCTCTGGATACAACCAAATTTTGATACACCCATCTGACCAGGAACACACCTCCTTCATCACCGACCGGGGAACCTACCATTATCGTGTCTTGCCATTCGGGTTGAAAAATGCCGGAGCCATTTACCAACGGCTGCTCAACACCGTCTTTCATCATCAGATAGGCAGGAACATGGAGGTATACGTTGATGACATGCTAGTCAAGAGCAAACTCGTCACTGATCATCTGGCCGACTTGCGAGAGACATTCGGCACCCTACGAATGTATCAAATGAAGCTCAATCCGGAGAAATGCGCCTTCGGCGTAGGATCTGGGAAGTTCTTGGGTTTCATGGTCAGTTAGCGGGGCATCGAAGCTAACTCCAAAAAGATCAAAGCCTTAACAGAAATGCAGTCACCCAGAACGGTTAAGGAGGTTCAGAGGTTTACTGGCAGAGTCGCCGCCTTCAATCGCTTCATTTCCCACACAACGGACAAGTGCCTCCCTTTCTTTAAAGTTCTTCAGCAGACTTTCGAGTGGACGACCGAATCTGAAGAGGCTTTCCAACAGTTGAAGCAGTGCATGGCCAACCCTCCCTTACTCCCAGGCGCTCACGGGTGAGCCCCTTTTTCTCTATTTAGCTGTCTCGAGCACCGCAGTCAGTGTGGCCCTCGTTAGGGAGGATGGTTTAGTACAACGCTCGGTTTATTACATTAGCCGGGCTCTCAGAGGCACCGAACAGAACTACCCGTTGCTAGAAAAAATGTCATTGGCCTTGGTCACCGCCTCAAGACGACTCTGTCCTTACTTCCAAGCCCACTCCATAGTGGTCTTCACTGATCAACCTTTGAAGAAGATAATGCAACAACTAGAGTTGTTCGGCAGACTTATGCAATGGTCGATCGAGCTCAGCCAATTTGACATCTCCTACCGACCTCGAACGGCGATCAAAGGGCAGGCTGTTACCGATTTCATCCTGGAATTCATTAATCCCACTCCAACCGCGGCCTTAGCGCCCCCGCAATCCCACACTGAGGCAGAAGACCCCCATTCTTGGACCCTCAACGTCGATGGATCATCCCGCAAAGAAGGCAGTGGGGCTAGTCTCACCCTCACCGTCCCCGAGGGTGGTTATTTCAAGCGTGCTCCCTGCTTCTTATTCGACGCAAGAAATAATGAGGCTGAATATAAGCATTGATAGCAGATCTCCGCCTAGCCAGAGACATTGGTGTCAGCCATATCCAGGTATTCAGCGATTCCTAGCTCATTGTCGAGCAAATCACGGGAGAATTCGATGCCAAGGAAGACACGATGCAGGCTTACAGGGATATTGCACTCCCCCTTGCTCGCCTCTTCAACACTTTCCACATCAAGCACATCCCTAGAACGAAAAACTCCAAGGCAGATGAAATGGCTCAATTAGCTTCTGCCGACCAGTCAAACCTCAGCCATGGTGTCCGCCTTGAATACCTAGCCCACCCTGCCATTTTCCCACAACAACGGCAAGTCCACTTCTTTCAAAATGAACCTATTCCATGGGTGGCAGATATCATGCTATTTTTGACAAATGGGGAATTGCCGGCCGACAAACACCAGGCCGCCAAGGTCAGGGCCCGGTCGTCCAATTACATCCTTATCAGCGGCCTCTTGTACAAACGTGGCTTTTCATGCCCATACCTGAGATGCCTCAATCCTACTCAAGCGACCTACGTGATGAGGGAAGTCCACGAGGGTGTATGTGGTAATCATTCGGGCGCCAGGTCACTAGCCCACAAAATTCTTTGCACTGGTTACTTCTGGCCTACTCTCAATCAAGATGTGACTGAATTCGTGCTTGAATGTGATAAATGCCAACGCTTTGCCAACATCCTTCATGCTCCTCCTACAGAACTGATCACACTCTGCAGTCCTTACCCATTCGCCAAATGGGGGATTGACTTAGTTGGCCCATTGCCCACCGGCCAAGGTCAAACCAAATTTGCAATCATCGCCATTGACTACTTCACTAAATGGGTGGAGGCGGAACCCCTTGCCACAATTATCGAGCGGAACACAACCAGATTCATCTAGCAGTCGATCGTGTGCTAATTTGGCATCCCTCAAGCCATCATCTCCGACAACGGCAAACAATTCGACAATGCCAAGTTCAAGAAATTCTGTGCAGAACTTCAAATCCAGCCATGTTTCTCTTCCCCAAGTCATCCCCAAGCAAATGATCAAGTTGAAGTCACCAACCGTTTTCTTCTGAAGATCATTAAAACTAAGTTGGAAGCTGCTAAGGGACTCTGGACTGAGGAATTACCAAACGTACTCTGGGCTTACGGCACTACTGCCCGAACCCCCACGGGGGAGACTCCCTTTCACTTAACATACGGCGCTGAGGCGGTCATCCTAGTGGCAATCGGTCTACCTACCTCGAGGGTTCTGCATCCGAGTCCAGAACTAACTGAAGAACTACATCGGGCAGACTTAGACCTAATTGAAGAACTCCGAGAGACCACTGCTATCAGGCAGGCCTCATATCAACAGAAAATGAGAACACACTACAACCACAAAGTCCGACCGAGGGAGTTCGCCATAGGGGACCTTGTTTTGCGCGAAGCAACTCTTGCCATCAAAAATCCGGCTGAAGGCAAGCTGGCAGCCAAGTGGGAGGGACCTTACGTTGTTAAGGCCAGACCTCGTCCGGGCACTTACCGACTTCAGGACATGGAAGGTCGAGATCTCCCCCATCCATGGAATGCCGAGCACTTGAAGCGATATTTTTAATAAAGCCCTATTTTATGTATTGATCCATTGCTGTATGTTCTTATTGACAATCTACACATTTAGATGTTTTTGTCCTTTTCTCACATGGTGTAAATTTGTGATCAATGGGCTATGCTTTAAATGACAGCACTCTTATATCTCAGTTATCTGCATAGTATCTTAGTTATTTGCAGCCTCAGCCAAACTGAGTACGAAGGGCTCAGCCAGACTGAGTTACTTAAAGCCTCAGCCAGACTGAGCACGAAGGGCTCAACTAGACTGAGTTATTTAAAGTCTCAGCCAGAATGAGCACGAAGGGCTCATCCAGATTGAGTTACTTAAAGCCTCAGCCAGATTGAGTTAATTATAGCTCAAGCATTCTTGAAACTTCATGTTTGTAGCATACTTGCCATACCTAGTTACAGTCCAGGTCCATGCTTTTATGTCTCTCAACATTCTTTACATCTTTAACTTTTGTTTTTTCCATTTCTCAACACTTTTACGACATGACTTAAAACTTTACACTTTAATACATTTACATTTCAACGTTTTTTACTGTTAACATTCTTAACGGCCTGGTTTTCTCACAAGTTAGATTGGCTCCCTACTTCTCAACTTTTACTACGATTTATAAACAAGCCTTATTTAAATGCTCATTTTCATTCTTTTCAGTTCTACAAGAAATACAGGCAACAGCATGAAAAACACAACTCATAATTTTATTTATTCACAAACTTACACATAAATTCACTACAGGCATTACATGACCAAAAACAAAAAAACAAACAACAACAAAAATTCTATTTACAAATTTTAGTTACATCAATCATTCATCCTCGCTCGAGGCAAGGTCTTCTTCTTCAATCCCCTCATCCAGAGGGGTCAGGGCAACATCATCCTCATCTATATTCACACTACTGAAGTCCAAGTCTGGGAACAGCTCTCCCACTTTACGTTTGAAGGTCTTCCAGCCGCTGTCCCAAAACTCAGCCATCTTGTGCTTATAAAAATCCGACCACTGGAAGCTTTAGATCGCTTCTTCTTCACTCCTGTTTCCAGCAGCCGCCCTCGATGGCCCGGCCCCCCCCATCACCCTCTCTCTCCAAGCTCCTGGCAACTGCGGCATCGATGGCTATCTGAAAGTCAGCAGACTCCTTGAATTGTTCCACTGCCGCCTTGCACAGGTCGGGATACCCCGCCCTCTCAGCCGCCAGTCTAGCCTGCTTGTCTGCCAGAGCTTTCTCCAACGCAGCGATTTTCTGATCTCCTTCTTCTTTTTCCTTGATCGATTACGCGCGCAGGTCTTCATTGCAGACCATGGCCTCATCTCACCTTTCGTTGGCGACAGTGCAAGCTTTCTGGGCCTCTTCTAGCTTCTTCTGCTCGCCAGCCAACTAGAACTCGAGCAACACCACCTTGCGGCGTTCCGTCTCCAGCTCCAACTTGGTCACGAGCAGCTCAGCATTAGCACGGTCTGCTGAATAGCCCTGCACCATCGCCAACACCTCCATCTTCTTGGCTTACTGGGCCTCTTCCAACCCCCTAACACACGCACTCCGCGCGGTCTTCCTCCAGCCTGTGGTCTCCCTTCTCAAACTTTCAAGTTGGGCCTCCACCTCCTCCAACCTTGCCTTCAGTGGCCTAACTTTGCCTTTTGTAGTCGCTGCCTTGTTCAGTAGGGCTCCTGCTATGGCAGTCGCCTCCATCTGGGCAGAGCACAACCCCTTTAGCAGTTCAGCCTCAGTGAAACTGGCCATCGATCGCACGACCGCGTCCTCTACTACTCCCAAGAGGCGATCTGCAGCAGTCCTGGCTTCACCACCTTCTCCTTCCAACCGGTCGGACACTACTAGAGCGTGGTAAATGGCGGTCTTCAACCTGGCCCTCTCTCCTTCTCCTTAGGGCGCAAGACCCTCCTTGGGCTGTGGCTCTGCCCCCTCCTCAAGACCAGTCGCCCCACCTTCCACTTGTTTTTCAGGGCCAGTCGCTCCACTCTCCATCCCCTTCGCAACTTCCTCCAATCCCACTTCAAGGGTCTCCTCTGCCATCACCTCCTTCATTCTCTTCTAGACTGGCCCCTCATCCCTCTCCCTTACTCTTTTTTTCTTCTTCAACACAACCTTCACCTCTTTTTTGTTCTTCTTCTTCAAAGGATCCACTGGAGGTGGTCGTGGCTTAAAACCGCTCAGATCCTTCTCCCCCAGCGGCTTGGGGCGCGGTCAAATTCGTTCCCTCGCGATCGGTTTCGGCAGACAGCCTAATTGTGCCTCTTTGAATTTATCAGCCTTGGCAAAAGTCGTCTTATCCTCCGCCTCCTGCGCCCTCCTCCTCGCCTCCAACTCTGTTTGCGCAAGGTCCCCACTGGTCGGCTGCGGTCCTAGCCCTGAGGCAAATAAGGCTGAGGGTTAAACGAGGTCGTCCCACTTGGCGCCCTCCTTCTCCCTCCACGCCATCACTTTCTTCACTCTCTCCTCTGCCGCTGCCTCCAACCTCGGCTCCACTGACTTGGTTGGTACCCTACATACTGTGTGCACTCCCACTCCGCCGTTGGCTGACACGTAAAACCACCGTGGCCTCCACCCCTTCACTGACGACGGCAACCCCGCCACCAGACCCTTCCCTGCCGCTGCTTGTAAAGTGACCCAAGTCTCTTGCTGGCCCGAAGCCTTGTAACACGTAAAAAACTCGTCCACCGTCATGGCAGCCCCTTCGTTCGCCCGCGGCCACGCGTTTGCACAGGCCAATACAATCTTCCACGCGTTGGGCATCAATTGGCCCGAAGCCACCTCCAGCTGGTTCAAAACGTCAACCACTATCCGGGGAAGCGGCAACCTCAACCCCCCCTTCAATGCCTCTTCGTAGAGGGCAAACTCCCCCGGTCAAGCATCGGACGGCCTCTCCTTTGATGTCGGCAGTTTTAACTCTATTTCCGAGGGAATCTGATACTTCCCGTGCACCTCCTCTAATTCCTTCGTTGTGAAGGTCGATTTGTCGGTCTTTTTGTGCCAGTGGTCTGGCTCTACTTGACTGATTCGCTTCGCCATCACTATTAGTGTAGACGAGCGGGGTCGCCTCGCCATCTCCCCCTCGCTTCCTACCCACCTCTCCGTCCTGTATTGCTCCGCCAGGTCCACCGCGTCGTCATCACCCAGCGCATCTAGTCTCACGATGGGCGCATCCTCTCGAGCCATCTCTCTGGTATCCATGCGTATAGCGTCAGACGCTGGTGCAAGATAGTTCACAAAATGTTGCAAAGGCGTATCACTCGACACAAAAGAGTTTATTTCTAGAACGTTTTGATTTTTTGTGAAAAGATAGGTAAAGTGGATAACACCAAAAGCCCAAGGTTTGCCTGTATTCCAAGAGTCACAATTAAATTTCGCCAGTTTGAAAATTTTCAAAAATCCGCCAAAATTGTCTTTTCAACACCCTAAATTGACCTATCACTTCATTTCTTGCTTAATGCCTAACCTTTCTCATTACGGGATTTCGCCACGTGTACGACCACAATCCACTGCCCCTTTCCGCTTCCCTGTCTATTCCACTTCACCTCACTACGTGCCCGCCATCCCTCGAGCCCCACGCACCACCATTGACCCTTCGCGGTCGGCCCTCCTCACAGTGGTCCCTCTCCTCGGTCACCCTTCGCGGTCGGCCCTCCTTTCGGTCGGTACCTCCCCTCGATCACCCTTCGCGGTCAGCCCTCCTCACGGTCGGTCCCTCCCCTCGGTCACCCTTCGCAGTCAGCCTTCATTCCGATCGGTCCCTTCCCTCGGTCACCCTCCGTGGTCGGCCATTCTCACGGTCGGTCCCTCCTCTCGATCACCTTCCCAGTCAACCCTCCTTACGGTCGGTCCCTCCCCTCGGTCACCCTTCGCGGTCGGCCCTCCTCACGGTCGGTCTTCGCCCACCTTCCGGTCAGTCTTCACCCCGTCGATCTTTCACAACTACTGTTTTCTTCATTATTGCCTTCGTTGGACTAAAGCTGCACTTGAAAATGGGGGACTACTGACATGGGTAAGTCCATAAAGGATATAGCCCATCACTCAGAGCCCAATACATAATTTAAATACTAAAGCCTAACGTTGCTAGAGCTCAACATGGCATTAAGAACCAATGACATCTAGACACGTGGCAAGAGAATGACAAGCCACATAGGTAGACAAAGATCCTGCAAAATTATTGCAATGCACATCAACCATTAATGGAGTTTCTTACAGCATTTATTGTGATAACCCCTCCTCGTCGAGACAGAACGGCTTCACCATGAACAAGGTAAGCTAGAGCATAGACTTTCGGCCAAGGTGACAAGTCGGAAGGGACAATGAAATGATTACCAGAGGATATAAGCAGACGTTAAAGACAAGAAGAAGGTTAAGCTTTTCTATCACTAATCTATCCCTATATTCTACTCTCTTTCTAACTTGCTCGTCGGAGGGTTCGCTGGGGGACTCCCCGTTCCCCATTGGACTCTTGTGTAGGTCTTACTGTGGGCTTGGTACATCGGGCACCGGTTTGGGAAACGTGGATCAGTCCGAACTGTTCCATCTAGAACACGCTGTATCATCAGGAAGCTTCAAGAAGGTGTCAAAGTTTTAGAAACGGTTAAAATATGGTGCCTACAGGCATAAGTTGCCCTTTTGTACAATTTAAACATCATGGTTTTAAATTGACTAGTAAGGTGAATCCTGATAATGTATAGAGAATGAGATAACTTGGCTCAATAGTCCATGATGAAAAACCAAAAACATATGTGGTGTATGTGCCAAGTTCCTTCCGGTTAGAAATTGGTAAATTTGGTGGTGATTAAGTAGTGCTTAGCAATGACCATTGGAAGAGTAGCGCTCTTGGAAGGTTATTGGTTGATTAGGTGGTACTCAACGATAATCACTAGCATAGTGCTCATGGTAGCTTACTAGTTGATAAGATGGCAGTTATCGATTGTCATTGGTAGATACATGTACCTTGGGAGGATTCTTTGCAATAAAATGATGGTTCAAGATTATAAAACGATATTTTGTCAAACTTGTGATTTGAGAAAATGAAGACTTGCATTGATTTTGAGAATGATTTGAGAAATCATAAAGCATCCTATACCTATATAGTATCACGATCATATGCTTATGTAGATGCATATTAATGAGTAGAAAGATTATCTTACTGGACTATATCACTACAAGAAAACACATTTTTGTCGACTATTTTTGGCTACCAAAACAAATTTAGTCGCCATAAGTGTGGGAATTGGCTACCAAAATTAATTTTAGTCGGCAAAAGTCAACCTTTTAGCTACTAATTTTTTTTAGTAGGGAAATGTTGATTATTGGCGACTAAAAAAAATTTAGTAGCTAAAAAAAATACAATTGGCGACTAAAAAAATTTTTAGTAGCTAAACATATCACAATTGGCGACTAAAAGAATTTTTAGTCGCCAAAGACTTACTTTTGGCTACTAAATAGTTTGGTAGCCGAATGAAAATAAAAAAATTATAAAATACCTTTGGCGACCAAAATTTTGGTCGCCAAAAACAGGGGATTCACCGACTAAATTACTTTTTAGTCGCCAATGACCTACTTTTGGCTACTAAATAGTTTGGTAGCCAATTGTTTAATAAAAAAATTATAAAATACCTTTGGCGACCAAAATTTTGGTCGCCAAAAACAGGGGATTCACCGACTAAATTACTTTTTAGTCGCCAATGACCTACTTTTGGCTACTAAATAGTTTGGTAGCCGATTGTTTAATAATGGTAAAGTGTTCCTTTAGGTAATGGTAGTTTCTGTAGGGTTGTAATGAAAAATTAATATTATTAAAATGTAATATTATTAAAATGTAATGAATATTTTTAAAATGTAATAATTTATCATTTAAATAAATTTTTCAATTTTTCAATATCATTATCAAAACGAGGGCTAAGTGTGTAAAAAAAATTCAATCATCATGACTTATGAGTAAATAATACATATTTGTAAGACTTATTGATATTATTTCAGATTTTAAAATTTTTCTTAATTTTTTAATAATTAATTTTTTCAACTTTTTTAAATATTTAAAGCAAATTTGTTTATTTTTTAGATTCACTTAATTTAGATATATTTAAAAAAGAAAATATTTGTGATTTTTTTAAAATACAAAATAAGTACTCACTTAATTTAGATATATTTTTTAAAAAAAATTTGAGGGATTTATAAAAGTAATTGGCGATTTAATGCTAATTGAACTAAAGGCCTAAGCTGGGGCTGTGCGTATATATTTTTTAGTTGTGTGTTAATGATTTTGACTGCTAAGATATGCTTGAGAAAATGATTTTGACTGCTAGTTACAACTGAATAATAAATTAATTAAATCCACTTGACACATGATTTCTTCATCTGTCTTTATCTATGAGAAAATATACATATTGCATGTTCTAAAATTCTAAAAAATTGATTAGTGCCTAGTTAGTCATGCAGGAGTCCCAAAAAAAAAAAAAAAACACGGGTTGAGTTGGCTCATAATTTTTTTTTAAAAAAAATTTCCTTCTTTTTTTTTTTAATTTTCTTTCTTTCTTTTCTTTCTTATTATTATTATATATATATATATATATATATAAAATATAAGAATATAAGAAAATATAAGAATATAAAATTTTAAAATATATTATTATATTTTTCAGTACATAAAATATTAGGACAAATATTTAAGATAATTTAATTTTTGCCTTTTTTTAATTTGTAATTTTATTACTTATATTTTTATTTAAATATAATTTTAATATATTTGTTACTTTTATTTTAATTTTTTAGACGTTGTTATTTTACTTTTACCGATTAAATATTAGTCGGCGATTATAATTACAAAATTTAAAAATTGTGCTTCATATCTGAGGGAAACTTCGGAGGGAAACTTTATTACTTCTTTATTTTCTCTCTCTCTTTCTCACTCTCTCACGCCTCTGCCCTCCTCCAGCTCTCTCTCTCGCCTTTGTCTCCATCGTCGTCGGGTACGGGAGCATCACTGCCATCGCACACGAGCACCACCGTCACTGCGTATGCAATTCCACTTTGATCGACTCAGCCCTTCCTCTTTGATCTCTCTGAAATTATCTCTAGATCGACCAAGGATCTCCAGGCCACCATTATCACAAGTAAGAAAACTTCCATTTCTCTCTCTATTTTTCTGAAATATGGTTCTTCTCTAATCTGATGAGTAAATTAGTTTTGAATTCAGTTCTGAAATGGTTTGATCTTTATTTGCTGATTTTGGATTGTTTTTTCTCTCATATGTATAGTTTCTCTGTGTATAGCAAAGATGAATCATGCTATATACTTTTTGTGTCTGCAAGGTGTTCGACAAAATGTCACAATGGCAACTGAAATTTGCATTTTGTTTAGGTAAGTCTTTTGACTGAAAA
This sequence comes from Camellia sinensis, assembly GCF_055761805.1. NCBI lineage: Eukaryota > Viridiplantae > Streptophyta > Magnoliopsida > Ericales > Theaceae > Camellia > Camellia sinensis. The sequence goes on along the minus strand of NC_138962.1, from coordinate 170,912,891 downwards.
TGGAAACACCAAGGATGATTTGAGGCTCCCCACTGATGATGCTCTGCTCACCCAGGTATATGGTTCAACTTTTTTAGTACCTTGTGTTTTTGATTGTTTGATTCTTTATGTATTCCCTTTTTGATAAGTTTTATGAACAGAACTTGAAAAATAAGAAAAAAGTTTTATTGTTATGTAGAAAAGTTAAAATCACAAGTGGGTGTGGCTTGCAGAACTTGACTAACAAGTTTCTGTATTCAAATTTTAGCTCGACAAGTTTCTGTAGAAAAGTTATAAGGCTTCAATTTAGCTTCCATCTTTTTCATTATTTTTGTTTTTTAAGACCCACTTACAGGAATCAGATTTTGTGAAATGGGGTTTTTTTGACCAGCAAATAAGAAATTAGGATGGTTTTTGTTTTTTTTCCAGGTCTGTTGGCAAGACACAAATGAATGAGCACTCATCCAGAAGTCACTTTGTTTTTACCTTGTGAATATCTGGAGTAAATGTGGTACACTTCTGAATTTTGTTTGTTTCCATAGAAAATCTCATCTCCCTCTAATATGCACATTCCACATGCTGATTTACTTCACTTGTTAGAACACCGAGCAACAAGTACAGGGTGTGTTGAACCTCATTGATCTGGCTGGCAGTGAAAGACTCTCAAGGAGTAACTGGGGACCGACTGAAAGAGACTCAGGTCTCTGTCTCTGCCTCGCTCTTGCTCTCTATAATAACTAAAAAAGAGAGTATTTCTTTACAAATTATTTTTATTCTTTTGATTTGGTTAGATGTGTTTATTGTTTTGTTTTGTGTATTTTATTTATTTATTTAAGGAGCAACAGGATTGGATAATTATGAAATTTGATTCATCTTTTATTTTTTTTATTTTTTTTCAATCACAAAGTTATTGTAATGATAATGATTGATAAATGACAATGATGTCCTTGTTTTGCATATCACATCCTCAGTTCTTGTAATGAATGATAATGGATAATGATTTACATGGAATAAATTCATGCCAGAATTGCTAATTTGCTATGTAATAGAAATTCGTTTTCTTTTGTTAGATGTCCTGTATTTTAATGCATTATCTTGCATCTCCCACATGCAATCAACTCCTCTCTTAAAGAAAATTTAAGCAACATTGTAGGTAATTATGTTATGAGTTTTGTTAATTTAAGAAAATTTAAGCAACATTGTTGCTAATTTTGTTATGAATTTTGTTAATTTGTAGAATTTGAATTATTTGAAATTATTGACACCCTTCTTTTTCAATTGACAACAATTCACACAACTATTTTAGTAATCCACAACAATGTTTCTCTTTATATGTACTATTCATCAGGCAAACCTTTCTTTGGTCTCTGATGCACAAGTTAGTAGAAATATTCCTTCGTCAATGCTCGTGCTCATACAATCCCTGTCCGTTTCAGTCTAGTAAAAAGTGATGGTTTTTGCAAACTAGTTATTCCTAGTATCTTCAATCACAAAGCTACTTTCTCCTATGTTGAATGAACCCCTAAACACCACTTCATTTTTGTGCTTCAGATGAACCAAAAATTAGCAAGTGGCAGAATTTTTAAAATTTTCTATTCAAACTTATTCCTAGAAAAGCTAGCCCACCAGAGTAACACCCCTTCCACTATTTTCGACATTACCTATTGTGTACCCCACCATGGTATAATATCAGCCCAAACCTTCCAAATAAAAGGACACCACATCATAACATGATTAACCAACTCTGCATCTGTTTTACAAAACATTCATAGGTTGTTAGCATTGCCTTGAATCACACCAATCTTTTGTAAAAAAGTGACAGTTTTGAGCTTCTGCTTCCAAGCTAACCACAAAATGGATTTAGCTCTAGGAGGGGATACATTATGCCACATCATGTTGGCAATAACTCCAAAATCATTTGGTTGTATATTGTTTTCACACCATCTGTACATTGAGAATACACTGAAGCACCCAGAATTTTCTGCCATCCACCTTAAATCGTCATCCTTATCATCTTTAAGAGCATAGGCATTGGTTATCAGATTAACAAGTCTAGCAACCTCTTCTTTTTCCCAATCTCTCAGCTCTCTTGTAAACCCCCTCATCCCACTCTAACAGACCCTTTTGAGTTCAAGGACTTCCTTAACAGATCTCTACCTATCAAGTCAAATTCTAAAAAGTCTAGGGAACACTTCCTTTAAACAACTAGCCCTAATCCACCTATCCTCCCAGAACACAGTCCTAGCCCCATTCCCAATCAATATGTGAGTATAGCTAACATAGAAATTATGAAGATCAGGTTTAGAAACTACCACTGCTAGTATATCCTTCTAGATTGTAGATTGAACATAGGATACTATTTATTTATTTATTTATTTTTATTTTTATTTTTTTAAGAAAATTGTTGTCCATTATTTTATTATGATAAGATAAAAGCCATTCCATTCATTGCTTCTAGCATGTCCAAAACTTCTCTACTTTGAAAGGTTCATGAAACACTTGAATGATTTTAATTTGAGAAAAAAAATACTTGAATATAGAATGATTAGCATGTTCTATTCTGATTATGATATTCATATTTTAACCAATATAGTCATTGAAGTGAATGAATTGTTGTTGATGCTACACACATTTATGAATAGCAATGAGAAATCATTATGCGTCTTGTATATGTTTGATAAAATGCCACAACAAGCTTTTTCTTTATTGTAATCTTTTGTTCTGTTATTTTTTTTTATATATATATATTTTTTTATTATTTTTTGTGAGAAAATTGTTGTCCATTATTTTAATGCTTGTATACTTGTAATGTTTTCTTGGCCTAATAATGTGATTAGAGAAAATACAACATTGAATTTTGCCCCTTTTTTTTGTTGAATCCAAATACACAACTAAAGAAGAACTTTGAAACATCCCACCCTTTTTACTAGTTTAGCAACCATCATGCAAACCCAAATTCATATCTTCAGAATGTGTTAGGCATATGTAACCCATAGAATCACTGTTGTTTATGGTCTTAGGAGTCTTGACAAGTACCCATTTCCGCACCATACTTCACAAAACATGTAGAAAAATGAATAGCAAAACATGTAATTTTCGCTTTAAAGTTGTAAAAGAACTTACAGCTTGTCTTAGTGTTCTTATCTAGCGAATATTTATTTTCGTATTAGTTGTAAAACAAGTTATTGCTTCCTTTTTTTTCTTTTTTTTTTTTGTTCTATGTTTTGTGTTTCTTAGGATACGCATCTTATGGATCATCATTGCCTTTTTCTTGCACGAATTTGATTTGAAACTAAATATGGTATAAAATAGCAAGTCTAGAAGTTATCAAAGCAGGTTTAGGTAGTGCCTTTTTATGTTACTATATATAACTCTATACAATATATTTAACTTTTTATTTTATTTTATGGTACTTTAGTTTATTTAATTATCAATCAATGGATAAGAGTTGGATGAAAAAGAGTAGATTGTCAAGAGATGATGTGCAAGGGGTTAAAGAATTTTGGAGTTTGCTTCTCACAATGTATCTAATGATGGACAATTTCCATGTCCATGTATGAGATGTGTGAATTCATACATGTTGACCCTAGAAGCTGTACATGATCACATGGTATCCTATGGAATTAGTCCGAGTTATAATTGTTGGTATCATCACGGGGAAACTATCCAAATGATGTATTTATCATATATTATCATTTTCTAAATTTATGCAAACTCATGTGAATTTTATTGTATAAATAAGGCGACAAATGGATCTAGTGGCATTTCGGACCAAGCTTCTCCACAAACACATTAGAGATCCTCTTTTAGGAGTCATGAAATGCAACCTTTTAATCGGGCTAAATATTTCACTTATCAAAATAGTTCATGGGATAGGGAAAGCAATATTTTCCTCTTTTTTAGTGTTATTTTCATGTTTCGAGTAAGTTGTCATTGTCAATTTTAGTATCAATAGCGTATCAAACTCTAATATGCAATCAAAAAATAGACCATTGGATGCTGCTGTTGGTTGCTTGATTAGTGGCTATTGCTGGTTTGTTGCTGTTGATGAGTGTGTGGTATGCTTTTGTTTTGTTGCCTCTCTTTTTTATTTTTTGTTGTTTTTTTCTATTGTAGTTGGTTGCTGTTGTCAAGTGATAAGAGATATGGAGTAATGCTCCAATACCACCAAATAATCACTTGTTTATGTTGTAACATGCTCCAATACCACCAAAAAATTTTGATATCACTGTTGTCCTTGATATCACTTGATATAATTACAAATTTTTAAAATTTAAGGATGATTAGTTATTATAAAATTTAATCCACAAATTATATCATCAAAATAAATTATCACTGTATTTTAATCTTAATATTATTTACATCGTGCCTTTAGGCACGGGCATACGCTAGTATATATATATATATATATTATCATTTTTAACTATACAAAACAAGAGGTGAGGTTGGGTTGGTGTCCATATTGCCAATGAAGTCAAAAAGGAGACAAAACTACAAGCATGAGAGTTAGCTATCATTTACATCATTATCAGTCCCAATGTGACGTAAATCCAAATACACTTGGTTTCAATTACAAAATTTCTTGAAGCTTGTTCAATGCTTTTAATGTGATTCTGCTTTTAATGTGATTTTGTCTTACCTTAGGAAGCAAACTGCAAATGCTAAATTGTTTGCCTTCTGAATAGAATATTTCTGGCCTTTACTATGTTCATCATTACCAGCTTGAATATTATGGGAGTGCAAATGTCGCTTGTTTCTCATATGTTAGTTATTTTTTTCCTCTTCACCCACCTATATATAAATCTCCATTTTTATTTATGATTTTTGTGGGTTGTTGTTGTTGTAATGCTCTTCATTCATTAAACCCCTCAAACTGGGGTAAGTTGACTTTATCAGACTAATTTAGTAGATGTTGAACCTGTTTACTATTTTTATGCATAGAGATAGGCTAATTTAGTGGATGTCAAACTGGGGAGTGCAAATTTCCATTTTTATTTAGTGGAACTAGCTTCACTTGGTATTAATCTTATTAGTTTTTCATTTTATTTATATTATGCAGGATGTTTACATGTACTTCCGTGGCAGTGGCAAAGCAGCAGAGATGAAGCGTGAGGCTGCAAAACGAACAATGATGGCTGCGCTGCCATGATTCAGAAAGATTCTTTGGTTTGATAATGCTGAGAGAAATCGAAACATTCACTATTTTTTTGCACTTGTGCCTAGTCTAGTATTTATAAGCCTTCATATAATCTGCTTAAAATATGTATGCAAAAGACAGATTCTGACAAACAAGTTTAAGTTAGGACATGTTGTGGTACATATGTCCTTTTTGGAAATTAATTTGGTTAGTCTTGTATTATGTATGAAATGAAATTATTGACATTGGATTAGACTTTGTTTGTATGGAATTTGTATTATATATAGAATTGGACGTTTATTTTTAATGTTTTGGATGGTTGGAACTAGAATGTGTGCACGTTGTTGAATGCTTGATAATATATTTAGCGTTGATGGGTTATATTGAATCTTGGGTTATGTACGTACAGGTTGTATTAAACATGGATGTAGGTTGTTTAGAATTTTTTTGGAAAAAAAAAAAAAAAACAGAAAATATTTGGCCACCAAATATTTTGGTAGCCAAATACATAGTTGGAATTTTTTGGCTACTAATAATTTAGTAGCAAAAACATTTGGTGACTAAAACATTTGGTAGCAAAAAGTAAGGAATAGTTGGTTAAAATTTTTATGTAGAACTTTTAGTGACTAAAAAATTAGTAGCCAAAATGTCACTATTGCCGACTAAGTATGGATTCGTAGCCAAATGTTAACTTTCAGTGACTAATTCTTTCGTAGCAAAAAGTAACACATTCGCCGACCAAACGAATGTTAGTACCCAAAAGTCATATTCGGCGACTAATACTTTAGTGGCGGAAACATACCTTTTGCCGACTAAACAAAGATTAGTAGCCAAATGTGTACACTTTCGGCGACCAAACAAATTTTAGTCGCCAATACTATCGCCGACAGGGTAAAGGCGACGAGCTTAGCGACAAAAAATTTTGGTCGCTAAATGGTTTCGGCGACCAAATTTTGGACTTTTGGCGACCAATATTTTGGTAGCCAAAAGCGACATTTCTTGTAGTGTATGTTCACTCTACGTTGCTGAATTCTTTTTCAAGTCTTGATGACTTGCTATGCCAGTGAATGGCCCTAGACTTGTACAATGGCTAGACAGCGCTCACATGGAATGTTGACCAAGGGCCTTTTTATTTCATAGGTCGGGTGCCTTTATATTTTGTAAAGGTTATCACTTTGTAATTGATGTAAGCCTAAGGTCAATTTGTTTATCCTTAGATGTCTTATTTTGTATAACATGTTGTATATTCACTCTGATGTATGTAATGAGCCAATTGCATGTATTTGATGATATTCATGTGTATATAGAAGAGGGACCCTTGAGTATATTCATTACTGCTCTTTATTTATTTTTTGAGTTTATTTTGTTGAGATTTGGGTCTTGGGAATCTAGGGCGTGGCAAAGCCAATAAGGGTTATGAGATGGAGTTTCCCAAAGACGGTGGTGTGCAACCTTGGTTCACTTAGAACCCGAGATAGCATATCCCTTATGATTTCCTTTGTTTCATCCTCTTTTTCTCTATAAATTTTTGGCTGCTTTTGAGGATGTTTGTAATATTAAAGCAAGGTAGGATGTAACCTTGAACTTAAGACTGGACTATAATTTGAGGGTGATTAATGAATGAACTCTTCTAACTTTTAATTATATGGGATTTAGTGTTTATTATTGTGGATGATTTATATATAATTAAGGAAGATGATTTAAGGACACCATGTGATACATGGGTCTCGGTTGTCGATTTTTTTTCAATTTCAATTTCAATTTCTAGGTTTTGTATACTATTCTTATTTCTATTTCCTTCTCCATTTTTCTCAATTAAATCTAATTCTGACATTTGGATAACAGTAATATGAGGGACACTTGATGCAAAGTATTGATGATTGAGAGATAATAAATATAAGTTTAATGTAGATCCTAATCTGATCATATCTTCCATGATGCTAAACAGAATGTTAAACAATCCAAAAACCAAGGATCACTGAGCATACTATGCTTGTAATAGCATAGCGTGGTCCATAATGTCGAGGTCTAGTTGGAGGACCACCAAGTTCATTGCATCTCACTTTCTTTGCATTTTCTTGCTTCTGTTGATAATTTTTTTTTTTTTTTTTTTTTTTTTTTTTTTTTTTTTTTTTTTTGTATATTTGCCTAAAGAACATTAACAAAGCTCAACAAAAATTAAAGTGGACCCTAAAATGACATCCCAGACACTCTGTCATCACCATCTTTACCACTACTGTCAATAGAAGTGTTCTATCTAAATTGTAAGGACTTTGTTTGATTCCTTCATTTATATTGAACTTTTCTAAAGAACTGATGAGAATCAGAACTGCCATATTTAAAAAGGCCTTAGCAGAGGAGCAATTTTTATAATTGATTGCATCATATAAATTCATTTGTAATGTAATTAATCATATAATTTATTTGGGTTGCTAGTAATGATATTTTTTAGTGTCCATGAATGCTACCTTTATTGATATAGTTAGATTGATCAGCTTACAAGGCATACAGTTTTGACTTCACACAAGTTCTGATCATTTAAAAGATAGCAATGACAATTTGTACATTTAATAACGTACAACCTATTACGGTTGATATCACTTGAAGCAATAGAGTGGCAGAGGTGATGGTAGTGAGATGGTGGTAGGGTTGTAAATAAATAGACCTATTTGTGAATAAGCTCGAGCTCGGCTTGGTTAGAGCTCGTTTGAATTCGGTTCGTTAATTTTTTTTTTTTTTTTTGCATTGGAGCTCGAGTTTGAGCTCGTTAAATTTTTAATAAATAAGCCCAAACGTTCTAATGTTCGACTCGTAAGCTCGGCTCGTTAGTTGACTCGTTTAATATTTATTATTTATATATATTAAATAAGACAAAAATATGTATAAAAAAAATAAGATAAATATGTTATTTATATATTTAAAAAATATAAATATAAATAATAATTAATTATAGATAGTACATTTATATAATAGTGGTAGTAGCTATTATTATTTTAGTAAAATATTGACTTTTTTTTGTAGTATGTTCATATATATTGTATATATAATTGTATAATCAAAATTTTAATCGTAACTTTAGTCTCATAAGAAAGTATGAATTTATAAATTTTTTGGCTCGTTAAGGCTCATGAACATACTCAGACTCGAGCTCGAGTCAAGTCTAAACCAACTTGGCTCGAGCTCAATTCGTTAAATTTTTATTCAGTTCGAGTTCGTTAAAATCTTAATAAATAAGCCCAAACATGCTAAAGTTTGATTTGTTTGCAGCCCTAAATGGTAGTAGTGAAGTGATGGTTGTGACAGTGGCGATGGTGATGATTGTAGTAGTGAAGTGATGGTTGTGACAGTGGCGACGGTGATGATTATGGAGTGGTGGCGTAGTGGAGGGTTGGGGGGAACCTTTATTTGCATATCACCAATTCTCTCATTCCATACCATTAATTCACACCATACACAATTTTACTTTTGTTTTTTTAATCCTTTTCTCAATTCTCATTATTAAATTCCTAAAATACCCTCATCTTTATCATTCTTCCACTAACCCTAACCATAACGCTAATTCTAAATCATAGTCCACTACCGCCATTTCCATTGTCAGGAATGGATCCTTAACCCTAACCATAGTCGACCTACTCTTCCCGTCATTTCCCCATCCCAATGTCGTATCTTCATTCTAGTCTCTTTTCCATTTACATCGCAACCCTTTCCATCACAATCTCCCTTCCCTTTGTGTCGTAGTTCATTCCCATTGTTGCTTCCTCCCATCACAAACTCCCTCACTGTCGTCGTTACCGTCACTTTCTCATTCTGTCGTCGCCCCCTTCCCAAACCCCTCATCTACTGTCACCCATACTCTTTAGCCCCTCTTCTCCCATCATTGCTTCCATCGTTCCCTTCTCAAAACCCTAGTGTAACCGCGACCCAATTACCATCGCAATCCTTTTTCTAACTTCAGATCTAGGGTGTCATAGGAGAAGGGAAGAAGAAGAAAAAAAAAGAAGAAGAAAATCTAGGATTTCACAAGGAAAGAAGAAGAATTGGTAGAAAGAGGAAGGCAACAATGGTTTTTGGAAACGGGAAAGGTGGCGGGAAGAAGGAGCTAGAAAGGCAATATGAAGGGATAGAGAAAGTCTTGTGAGGGTGGGGAGAGGGTTGGTGGTGAAAGAGGCACTAAAACATGGAAGGATTTTAGGAATCAAATTATTTTGTGTATCAAAAGTGAATTTTGTTGCAAAAAAATATTAGGAGAGTAATTCTTAGTTTTGCTAAAAGGTCATCCAATAAATTAAAAAAAAAAAAAAAAACACTTTTAGGGAAATGTGGCACTCAGAAGATTGGTTGAGATTCACTGAATTGAGCAAATTTATAATTTTGTCCTTAAAAATATGACACATACCACTTATATGTGTTTTTTTTTCATATAAAAAAAAATAATAAATACTAAGAGTTATAACCAATTGGACCAAATTGCGACAAAATTACAAATTTAGGATCTAAATTGAGCCAATTAAAATTACAAAGACAAAAATGACATAAAGATCAAAATATAGGGACTACTATCGTAATTTATCTAAGAATTACCATTAAGGTGAGTAATAGTTTTTAGGGTAAATTACACAGACACCCCCTGAGCTTTATGTTTATTATAGTTGGTCTTACATTTTGGAAATTACATCTTCCTCCCTGATGTTTAAAGTGTCATTACAGATTCTCCCCCTCGGCAATTTAATTTTTTTAAATACCAATTTTGCCCTCACTAGGTAAATTACATTGACACCCCTCACATTTTAGAAAATACAATCCCCCCCCTAAGGTTTAAAGTAGTATTACCAATTGCCCCCTCGGTTAGTATTAGTTAGAAAAAAAATTAATTGAAAAAAAAAATTAATTGAAAAAAAAAATTGTTAGTAAAACCAAAGTAAACTCATTTTTTGAATTTACATTTTTTCCTCAAATTTACAAACTGAGACAACAATTTATAAGCTAAAAAAATTATCAAATAAGTTTTTTATGACAGTTTTTTCAATTTTTGTAAATATAAATTGAAAACTTAAAACGAAATGGTTACCAAACAGGCCTTAGATGGTAAAACGTTGTAAAATTAACAAATAATTAAATAAGTTATCAATGTAAGAAATGACTTATCAAAAGATTTTTAGGCTATGTATGGTTTGATTTTTAGAAATTTTTTATAAAAATTAAAAGTTAATTTGGTTAAGAAATAAAATAAATAAATAATTATCATTTTAATTTTTGGGCATGTTATATACATACATATGGCTGTTTCAATTTAATTTGTAAAAAATTATTTCTAACCACTCAAAAGATAAAAATTTTATAAAAATGATAATTATTTTTTATTTTTTATTTCTTAACCAAATTAATTTTTAATTTTTTTAAAAAAAAAATTAAAAATCAAACCATACATAGTTTAAGAATCTTTTGATAAGTCATTTTTTACGTTGCTAACTTATTTAATTATTTATTAATTTTATGACATTTTTATCATCTGAAGCCTGTTTGATAACTATTTCGTTTTCAATTTTCAATTTATATTTACAAAAATTTTAAAAACTGTCATAAAAACTTGTTTGATAATTTTTTTGGTTTATAAATGGTTGTCTCAGTTTGTAAATTTGAGAAAAAAACGTAAATTCAAAAAATGAGTTTACGTTGGTTTTTGAATAGAAATTTTAAAATGTTACTAACAAAAAATTTTTTCAATTAATTTTTGGAAAAATTACCAAGAAGTCTTTTTTGAAAAACGTGTAGTCTATTTAGTCCCATAACTTTTGTTGATACCCGAAAGTCCTATAACGTTATTCTTCTTCTCTGCCTCTCTTCTTCTCTACGTCTTTTGCTCTTTGTGATTTCCGGTGATTGTTGATGGGTAATCATATCTTGCTTCTTCTCTTTCTCTTTCCGATATATAGTCAACGGCGACTAACAACTATCATTGATTGAGATTCACTGGCACCCACCGACCGTCGACTCTTTATTTCACCCTTACCGACGATAAAGAAGATATGTTTCTGACGAAGAAGATGAGTAGATCTACTTAGATCTGATGTAGATTTACATCAGATTTGGCTAGATCTAAACAAAAAAATAGTTGCCGGAATACAATCCTCTCTCTATATCCACCTTTCTCCTTCGATCTCTTATTTTTTTTCTACATTTTCTCTGCTATACACTTCTCTTTTTCTGTTATAATGGAGAAAATTTTCAAGTTCTGAACAAGTAGTTTTCGAGTTTTAGTTACAGGTGGTGAAAACTGTAAAATTTTACAGTTTCAAATATTTTTGGTGTTGGAATGAATCATGGTATAAAACTGTAAATTTTTACAGTTTCATAACATTCTTTAGAACTGTAAAATTTTACAGTTTCATAACATGTTTTTCAGTTTGATTAATAAGGATCAATGCTTGAAACTGTAACATTTTACAGTTTCAAAACTTACTTTTCAGTTTGATCAATATTGAAAATTATTTGCTTAAACCTTACAAAAATTAAAAAATAGCATATGTTTTTCTCATTGTTGCTGCTTTTGTCGTTTCATTTTTTTTTCTTTTAGTTTATCAATATTTAGCACATTTTGCTATGTTTTTTCGCTCTAATTTCTCCATTTATTCTTTTTTTTTTCCCGGGCAATATTCTAGACATTCCGGTGAGTCTACAGTGATGTTCTTAACGTCCAGTGAACGTTCTGAACATTCCGACGACTTCCATTAACATTCTTAACACTCCGGTAAACTTCTGGCGATACTCCGGCGACTACCAGATGATGTTGAACATTCCGATGAGTCTTCGGCGACCATTTGACGGAAGTCCGACAGTAGTAAGATGTAACAGTGTCTGTAAATTAAAAAAAAAGGATTTTTTAGTAACAATTAAAAATGTATAGGAGTAATTGGTGCAAGTGTTTTGTTTGAGGATTAAATGGATCTTGAACATTGTATATGAGACTTATTGGTAAGTTTCCCTTAATTTTTTTTCAATTAATTTTTTTTTATGAATTTTTTTTCCAACTAATACTTACCGATGAGGCAATTGGTAATGCTACTTTAAACCTTAGGGAGAGGATTGTAATTTCTAAAATGTGAGGGGTGCCAATGTAAGTTACCCAGTGAGGAGCAAAATTGATATTTAAAAAAATTGAATTGCTGATGGGGAGAATCTGTAATGAAACTTTAAACTTTAGGGATGGAGATGTAATTTTCAAAAGGTGAGCAGAAAACTGTAATAAACATAAACCTTAGGGGGTGTCAGTGTAATGTATCCTAGTTTTTAATTTAGCGAAAGTATTTTATCTACCATTCAAGAATGAATTTGAGAGTTTTAAATCGAGGAATCTAAAATAACTTGGTAAACATAGTTATGTGGAATCGTTTCATAAATGATTTTACATCTCATGTTTCTATTTAATTCTACACTTTAGAATTGTCAATCTACCACGAATAATTAATGCTTCTATAATTTTATTAGTTGGACATGTTAGATAATGTCTCAATGGGACCACATAATTAAATGTGGTGTTATCATTTATAAGAAGCCTACAATTTAAGTGATTCAATTTAGTTAATAGGCTTAAGGGTATATGTGTTATGGACATAATGTGTAGATACTAGTTGTATAATTTCTATTTCTATGAGGGGCAGAAATAGAAATTAAAACATATTGGTTAAAGTTGGTTTTCATTACCTTTCAGTTTTAAAACCAATAATGGTTAATTTATTGGTTTTCATTACCTTTCAGTTATGAAAACCAATTACAACATTTAAAAGGTTATGGTCCCTATTCCTTCCCAAGGTGAAAAAATAAGAATACTGTTTTGTTTTTCTAAATCCTCTCAAGGAGAAATATAAGGCACCAAAGGGAAAGGATTAGAAGGCTCTAACAAAGTCAATATTAAGGTTTTATTGATAATCAGACGCTTCCGTTTAACCATTCATCAATGGATTCAAGTATGTCATTTTGTCTTGATTTCTTGATAATACACATGGTAAATGATCAAAAGTGTAAGGTTTATGTTCTGAAATTTATGTTTACAAGTGGTATCAGAGCGGTTATATCATGTGTATTATCAGAATAGATATGCTTTTATTCATCCTATTTAGTTTCCTGGAATCAGATTCTGTTTTTTGTATTTCTGTTTTTTCCTCTGCTGCAAATTTTGTTTTGTTTTCTGGAAATGGAACATAATTCGGATGGGCGGTTCATTTCTCAAATGGATGAACATCATATATTTATATATATATATATATATAGATATATCTTGCGATTTGATCGGTTTCATTTTGAACATCATAAAAAAAATATATATTTGTTTTTGGAACCGTCAATTATATATATATATATATATATGTATATAATTGGAATTGCTGCAGATTATATAACATATACGGGGTCACAAATTTAGAAATCTTTAAATTTAATGTAATTTCATACAACGTCTACAGAAATTTAATTTTCTAACATTCTCAGTATAAGTCAATTCAAACAAGATGTCACAAAAGTGATCTCTCTTGTCTAGATTGTTTTATATGGAATGTTTTGAAGTTCATGTCTGTGTATCTCATGCGGGTATTTATCGGTCCAAAGACATGATTAAGACTTGGCAGAATTACACACACATTTTGTGGTGATAAACATGTGCCAATTGTCAAGAAAACCTAATGTGAATAATAAATCCATTAAAAGATAGATTTGTTATTTGACATAACTTATTGTCAATGTTTGATCATTACAACAAGAATACCACTTACAGTTAATATCACTACCCAAAGGCTTGGTATTAATGTTGTGCTAGGTATCTTGAGATGTTGTCATTAAATTAATTATTTAGAGATTATCTGTTTGGTAACTCATTCAAGATGAGGTAATTGTTCCGGAGGAACAAACTCTACAACCTCAACCTCAAGAATCTGTGCCATTAAGGCGATCCACCAGAGAAAGGAGATTTGCATTTTCAGATGATTATATTGTATATCTCCAGGAACATGAGGTAGAAAATGAAATGTCGAAAGATGATTCAATCAACTTTCGTCAAGCCATGGAAAGTTCCAACTCTCATAAGTGGATAGAAGCCATGAATGAAGAATATAAGTCTATGCAAGACAATAAAGTTTGGGAACTTGTCTCATTACCAGTTGGTGCGAAGCCCGTAGGTTGTAAATGGATATTTAAAACCAAAAGGGATTCAAATGGTAATGTGGAGAGGTAGTGCAGAGTGGATAGTTTTCCATAGAGCACATTGGGATAAACTCCATGATAGCGGATCCACTTACGAAGGGACTATCACCCAAGGTCTTTCATGAGCACACTGCTCAGATGGGTGTTGTTCTATTTGAGAACATTCTGGTTTAGTGGGAGTTTGTATTTATATTACTGCTTTATGTCAGCCTTGAGTTTTATCTATGTAATTAGATTAATTTCTGCAGAAATGAAATATTCAGTTTATTACGCTCTGTTACGTATTGTGAAGTATTGATCTCAATAAAGTTAAGTAGGACCAGTTGGAAATAGGCATGTATGGATCACATCACATGTAATTTCCATGCTACGCATCCATGATTGATCTATGTCATTTAACTGTATTAGTATACGTGACCATTGGTGGGTCGAGTTACGATTGATGTAACGAAGACCGCTTTGATCCTATATTAATATAGTTAGTGGACAAGATTGTTTGGATACCCTCAAGTTATGATAACAAATTTCTGAGCTCAATAAAGTTAAGCACATTTTTCAGGATACATATGTGGTCTAGTGGGAGATTGTTAGATAATGTCTCAATGGGACCACATAATTAAATGTGGTGTTATCATTTATAAGAAGCCTACAATTTAAGTGATTCAATTTAGTTAATAGGCTTAAGGGTATATGTGTTATGGACCTAATGTGTAGATACTAATTGTATAATTTCTATTTCTATGAGGGGCAGAAATAGAAATTAAAACATATTGGTTAAAGTTGGTTTTCATTACCTTTCAGTTTTAAAACCAATAATGGTTAATTTATTGGTTTTCATTACCTTTCAGTTATGAAAACCAATTACAACCTTTAAAAGGTTATGGTCCCTATTCCTCCCCAAGGTGAAAAAATAAGAATACTGTTTTGTTTTTCTAAATCCTCTCAAGGAGAAATATAAGGCACCAAAGGGAAAGGATTAGAAGGCTCTAACAAAGTCAATATTAAGGTTTTATTGATAATCAGACGCTTCCGTTTAACCATTCATCAATGGATTCAGGTATGTCATTTTGTCTTGATTTCTTGATAATACACATGGTAAATGATCCAAAGTGTAAGGTTTATGTTCTGAAATTTATGTTTACAGGACAAATTATGAAGATAGTCCTTATATTTTGATTATTGTGCCATTTTAATTTTTATAATTTTAATTGACTCGATTGTGATCATAAATTTATGGTTATGTCTCAATTTGGTCTAATTGATTATAACTCTTAACATCTTTTTATGAAAAATATATACATAAGTGTCATGTATCATATTTTTAAGAGTAAAATTATAAACTTGTAAAACTCACTGAGTTAACCTCAATTAATTTAGTGATATTTTTTTTAATAGAAAACACTAATATTATTAGTTGGACCAAATTGAAATAAAATTTAAAATTAAGTATCAAAATTGAGTCAATTGAAAGTATAAGGATCAAAGTAACATAAGGATTAAAATGTAGGGACCATCAATGTAATTTTTCCTTATTAGTTTAACCACAAATTCCTTTATTTAAAAAGGATATTTACTAATAAATTACAAAGTTAATTACCTAAAATTCCTATTTATAAATATTATGATAACTCAAGTCTTATATAAGATTTTTTAAACTAATAAGTCCTATTTAGTAAAACTGATAATAGTATTAGTTCTTTCCAATTTTTAAAACTAAGAACATTTTCAATTTTGCATAGTAATGTTCTAGATAACTGTTTTACTAATTGATGAAAAAACAAAGTATGAGATTAAACGTTTTTGTCCTTCTACTTATTGGTTTAATTCAACTATCCTATAAAACCAAGAACATTATCAATTTTTTCATTTTTAAAGTTTTTTTTTTTTTTTTGCACATCAATATTTTATCATCATGCTTCTTTATAGACACAAAATTTTCAGTTTTGCATAAAAAAAATAATTTAGTTTTTTCAATTTTTTCAAAAAAAATAAAATAAAATTGCACATAAATTTTTTTTTTTTTTTAGTTTTTTCAATTTGAAAGTTGATATTTTAAAATTTTGAAAATCAAAATAAATGTCAAATCATCATATTCCTTTATAGATAATTATAAATGATAAACAATCATTGTTTAAAGGGCAATTCCGACTAATAAAAATTTAAGGGCAAAGCACTAATAAATCCCAAAATTCAATTTGTTGAACCATTTAATCTTACCTTTGAAGACTGATAAGTCCCTGTTGAATGTTAATTACGTAAAAACTCATGTAAGTAATACATGGCTTGTCTTTAGTAGAGGGTAAATGTGAGTTTTTGCTGATGTTGTAGTTACCAAAATGCCCAAAAGCATACTATAGCATTTTTATGTTTTCCCTCCATCCCAAACAAAATGGTCGAGATGTAATGGAAACTTCTGGGTTTCCATCCCAATGTTAGTGATTGGGATCCTCATCTTGTGTGATTAAATATTCACATTTGACAACATTGATCAGGGGTGATTTGGGAAGGGAAAAAAAAAGTAGCTCTTAACTTTTTACCTATTTTAGGTCAAATCACCTCTCACATTTTTTACCCACAAAAAGACAAAATAGACTAAAAAAGCCAAAAAGTCAATTTTTTACCAACTTCCCAAAACACCACTCAATATACGATCCCAATGTTGTAACCCAACCTGCAAAAATCCTAGAAAATCAAAAAACCCCTCGTTCAGCGTTAACATTTGCAGAGGCAATTCGCCGTTCTTGACCTATGATTGCCATCAATCCCATAACATCGGTGAGTTAACATCATTAGTGAGTCGGCGTTGGCATAGGTTATGTTGTGCGATGACAATAGGTATGTGAATTACTTTGATGTTGATTTGAATGTTTGTGGGTTAGAACATCACGGGGTTAATGTTCGACACTAATGATATTTTGGGTTTCAAAGTCGTATTGTGGGTTGGAAGGTCAAATTGTTCTAATTTTTGAAGATGTTATTTTGTTCCGAAATCGACTATAATGATCGAATCACCCAAGACATGAACATCATGAGAAGACGATGTTGCGAACCCCTATTCATCTGACAATCGTAAATATGTTCCAAACATAACATCATACACACATTGATCCAATAAACACCACAAAATCGCGATTTGCCGTGAGAAATGAGGGTTCTTGACCTGTGATTGTCATCAATCCCATAACATCGGCAAGCTAACATCATTTGTGGTCATGTTGTTTTGTGATGTTCCAGTATTGTGTTTGTTGCTAATGTTGCTGATGTTGTTGATGATGATGTCGCTGATGTTGATGATGTTGTTTTGTGATGTTCTCGTACTGTGGCCATGTTGTTTTGTGATACCCTAAAATATAACATTATAAACCAAACACCAAACTAAGAATGGTGAAACAACTTCCAAAAGAGTCCACGAAATTCCCTCCTACAAAATAGTAATGTTACAGCATCTCTTAAACACGCATACCATGACAAAATCAAAATGAAATCACAATATGGGCAAAAATGCAAACTCTATACACAATATATCAAAAACATATATCATACCAAAAATAAAAAGGACTAAATGGTTTAAGAAAAAATACTTAGGACTAACTAGAGCAACATTTATCAAAATGGGATTTATGAGTAATTTTTTTAAAATTTAATGGGATTTGAAGGTCCAAAAAATCTTAATTAGGACTTAATAAAGTATAAGTTCATAAATTAGGACTTGTGTGTAAATGCCCCTAAATTATATATATATATATATATATTCTTATAAATCCATAAGTCCTATCTCACATTAAAATCTCTCAAATGAAGCATATCCACATTTGAAAACATTGTAACACAATAGTGTACATATTAGAATAACGTCTCATTGTTACATTTTAAAAATGACATATTTTGCAAAAATTTAATAAGACAATAATGCACAAATGTCCTATTGTTACATTTTAAGAAGAATGATGTGTTTGTCAAAAGTCTAATAAGACAATAGTATATACATTACAATGATGTCCTATTATCACATTTAAAGAATGACAAATTTGACAAAAGTTTAATAAGATAATAGTGCACAAATGTTCTATTGTCATATTTTAAGAAAAATGACAATTTTAACAAAAAATTTAATAAAATAATAGTACAAACATTAAAATGATGTCACATTTGTTTTGGTCGACAATATATAATTACATTATCATTACTACCTTTTCTGTCTAAAACAAAAATTAAAAACCTCAAAAATCCTTGGTCTTAATCTCTATTTACTAAGCTAGCTCATCTCGTGGCCAACCATATACATATATATATTTCCGTGAATTCATTATTAAATGAATACTATGACCTCCTACTCGTCCAAATTTTGGTTTTTAGACTTCTTTTTTTCTTTTTTAAATCCATGATTTAACTAGATTTATAATTGAATTTTCGTTCATATCACATGAAGCTATGCTTTGCCAAATGTTTAATAATTATATCAAGTAAGCTATGTCATGCATAAAAAAAAAAAAAAATTAAATCCATTTAAACTTAATATATAATTCCATAGTTGTAGAAATAATAATTCATATTATTCTTATTCTTGTAAATGAATTTATAGTAGCGAAAGTAGAGAATGTAACAATTTGGTTGGCTATATATGATCATATTGATTAACTTTTAATAATTATTCCTCATCCATGAATTATTCGGGAATTATTTGAAAAAAAATCAGTGATAGTTCAAAAAGTTCTAGGAAAATTCGTACACATACATTGTGATTCATTTGGATTTATCGATATTGGGCCATTAATGAAATCTGTGATATAGATTGGTCTTGGGCCAGAATTTGATTGGGTCAACATTTTTTTGTTATGCTTCAATTGAACCAATATGGGCCGTGGGCCGTGGGTACTTGAACCCAGAAATGAGCCCAATTATATTTACAAACTTCAAAGTGAAACTTAAAAAATAAAATACAGTAAATGCAAATCAGTGGATCGAAGTATAATTAAGGGTAAATTACACCGGTGATCCTTATATTTTATTTTTTATGTTATTTTAGTCTTTATACTTTCATTTGACTTAATTTTGACTCTTAATTTTAGATTTTGTGTCAATTTGGTCTAATTGATAATATCCTTAGTGTTTTTTAAATAAAATCATCACTAAATTAGTTGAACTTAACTCATTGAGTTGAGTGAATTTATAATTTTAACTTTAAAAATATGAAATTTGACACTTATATACGTATTTTTTGGAAAAAAAAAAATGTTAAGAGTTATAATCAATTGTACCAAATTGAAATAAAGTCATAAATTTAAAGTTAAAATCGTGCCAGTTGCAATTATAAGGACTAAAATAACATAAGGACCAAAGTATAGAAAGTACCATTATAATTTATCCTAAAATTAATTACAAAAACATAGAAGTATATGTGGGTATGTATTCTTGTATAAGGTCACAATAAAACATTTCCGTCTCTATGTTTTTGTATTTACTGTCAATTTTTCAATTAATTTGCAATTCCTCATCCATAATAATAATAATAAACAAAGAGAATGGTTATATATCACTTTTTTTCCCTATCATTTTGTATTAGTGGGGTACATGACACTATTATTTTGTCTTCATTATTTTTTAATAATTGTTTCCAAATAAGGAACCCATCATAAGTATCCACCTAAGTAGTGACGCTAAAGGGTGACAAAAAAAAACAAGTGATGCATAGCATTTTTCATTTAAAAAAAATAAATTAAAACCATAATTTTAGCCACAATGATATAAGAGTTTATATATCAACTTTTTATCTGTTACAAATTTAATTAAGTAAAGCCCAATGGCTTTAGCATATCATTATTGATGAATTGTGAGATTTAATTTGTGAGCCTATAACATTTTTACAAATAAATAAATAATCAAAACATTAAATATTGAATTTAGGGAGAACTAATTTTAAGTTTTTGGATGGTTTTTAATTGAATAAAGCTTTGGACCCCAGTGGGGGTACTGGGGTCCTCCCCATTGGTCCAAAAAAACAGTTTTCCTTTTTTTTTTTTTTTTGAGTTTTCAGCCAACTCCAGGCTAACACGTGGCACTGGGATCACTGGGGTCTGTAGCATTGTTGGTTTTTAATTTTAGCTTGATTTATAAAGTTCTGTCTCTCCCAACCAACAAAGGTATTGAGCATACACACTAGTGGACAGGAGTCCCCTAAAGAGTATCCAAAGCTAAATTTTTATGGCCTTTGCTCAACCCTTTTTTTATTGTGAAAGCATGTTTTTTTCTTTTTTTCTCCATTAATACACAAAGCTCAAGTAAATGGAATTTATTCCATCACTTTATCCATACATACCCCACTTGTAACACCCTACCCATCACAACCACAACTTGGTGAAGAAGACTCTGCTCCTTTTGACTGGTAGCTTTGCCAGTCCTAATTTCATGTGATGGATCAACTTGAATGAAACCAACCAAGGTGATGTTAAAGATTTGGGTAAATTACACTCACCTCCCCTGAGGTTAGACAATATTCCACATGATGTCCTCTTTTCTTGGCTTTTATTATTGATTCTTCTGAAGCTGAGTTTTTCTGATCTACCGTTAGGCTGTTAGGCTCTCCACCCACCTCCATTTATGCATGCTTGTATCTTTTGATGCCAACAAAAACTTCTATTCTTTTTTTTCTCTTTTTCTCTTTCTTTTACTTTTTTCAAATTTCAACCATTTATGAAAATTGAAAAACTAAAAATGAAACTTTTATAAAAGCAACAGAACTGTAAATGTGGGGGAAAACAATTACAAAGTGGGAAAAGAAAAAGCCTATTCTCATATTGCATTCAGCCCTAACTCCAAGACTCCAAAGTTTATACCTTTATCAGAGTGCAAAATTGTATTTATAACTAAAGAGAATACCTTTGGCTCTAAAGATTAATATACTTTGGAACAATTCATATTGTTCTTTTGGGGGGTTAAGTAACAATTTATGGATTGCAATTAAAAGCTAAAACTTATAACAAACCTGCTAAGATCTTTGATCTAGCCAAATCTCCAACTTAATTGAGTTTTGGGTTGAAAGTGAGATAGCTAATTCAGGGTGTTTTCGTTCAAAAAAAAAAAAAATTCAGGTTGTTTGGTTTCACATGCATGACAGACAAGCACAAGTTTAAGGACAATAGTTCACATGTTGAATGGATCTATTGCACTTTTTTTGTCTTCTAATTCAGGTTGTTTGGTTTCACATGCATGACAGACAAGCACAAGTTTAAGGACAATAGTTCACATGTTGAATGGATCTATTGCACTTTTTTTTGTCTTCTTCCAGCTACCTACCACTTCAAGGACAATAGTTCACGGATTGCTATTTGAGTTATTTTACTTCCAGCTATATAATTCACAGGTTGTTCATTACACGTTGCCCATTGCAAAGCTTGGCATTGTGGAATATTTCACAAAGTTATTCACAGGTTGTTCGTTATACTTCTTCAATTCACTTCACATATGGTGGAAGATTAAAGTTGTGTTGTGTTGTGTTGTGCTCTGTATTATTTAGTTGTGGGCACTTATTTTCTGTTGTTTGTCTTTTCACGTTTTCTGATGGTTACAAAAAAAAAAAAAAAAGGTATACTTCTTGCCCATTTCAAAGCATGTGCAAAGCTTGTCAATTGTTGTCAATTACTTTCAAATGTTATGCTAGAAAAAGATGTGTTCATTTGGGTAATAACAACCGTCATCTTGGCAAGAAAAAAAAAAAAAAAAAAATTCACAGGTTATCCTACTATAAATTCAACCTTCTTATTTTTTATACTTTTTTTTTTTTTTGTCTTACTTTTATTCTTTTAATTTTCGGTGCTCAGTTCAATAAAATCAACTTATTTTTTCTAACTTGTTTTTTTTCCTTTTTTGGTGCCTTCTTTTGGTGTCTTCCTTTGGAGTAAATGCCTAGGATTGTTGGTAACCTGGTTTTTTTTTTTTTTGTGTGTGTGTGTGTGTGTGTGTGTGTTTAGTTATGGAATAAAGTGCGTAGCAAATTTTTTTATTTTTTATTTGGTTTGCATTTCTAGTAGCTGCATG
Source organism: Camellia sinensis (assembly GCF_055761805.1). NCBI lineage: Eukaryota > Viridiplantae > Streptophyta > Magnoliopsida > Ericales > Theaceae > Camellia > Camellia sinensis. Next base: position 170,890,549 of record NC_138962.1, on the reverse strand, counting down.
CAACAGATTGTTATTTTTAGTGTCTACTGGATGTTGATGTTTACCAGTTGTGTGCTTGGAGTTGCTTATGTGGTGGTCTTTTCTGTTTTGTTCTGTCTGTTAGTTTCTCACCAACTTAGAGTTTGGAGTTTTGTGCTAGCAGATGATCGGGATTCGGGTGTACATCTTGGTGTCAACATAGTTGGGATTTTGGTGTTGCACAGTGATGCTCTTTGCACTCTCCGTTTTATTGATGTACTTTTTCATACATTATATGTTTCTTCATCAATAAAACTTTCTTTTGCTGATCAAAACAAAAAAAAAAAGTGTTGTTCGCAATGGCTAAACTAATGCATAGATCTGCCAGACGATCGGAGAGATGGAAACCACTACATCAATGATATGGCTTGAAATTGCATGAGTGGGCTATGAATGTACATGTATGATAAAAGGAATCATTTTCACACATTTTCATTGATCAAAAGAATATGGATGAATGAGATGCTTAATGGTCGTTTAGCGTAATTTTCGCATGCCACAGGAATTGTTCCTTATGTTGTGTGAGATGTTAGTATTTGATTTTGGCCTCCCACTTCCACAACATCCACATGGTTTACAAGTAATTGAGACTGTCGGAATGTTTATCTACATGTTGAGAGGCTTCCTGAGCTGGGATATTGAAGACCGATTCCAACACTCATCCAAAATAATTTGGCGCCATTTTAATCGTGTTCTTCAAGCTATGAAAAAATTTACAAGAGTCTATTGTCGACCGACAAGGCCACAAAACGACCGACATCCATCCTTGGACTCACAAGAAAAGTATTTCCCCTTCAAGGTGAGATTAATTAAATGAAATTTCAAATTTAATTGTATTTTTTGAAATAATTTTATAAATGACGAAATTTGGTTTTCGTCGTCACTGATGTAATTTCGTTGTGTGTTCAACAAGGACTGTATTAACGTGCTTGATAGATTTATAGTCCTTGCCAAATGGTTATGTGGAAAAGCCAAAAAAGTCGAAAAAAAAACAAAAAAACAAAAAACTGTGTTTTTCCAAGTTTCCAAAATAGCCCCAAGTATGGATGTCCATTTTTCGGCCTTGTCGGAAATTGTGGGAACATATAACATGATTTCATATTGAGATCAAGCGCAGTTCTTGTCAAACACACAACCAAATTACATCAGTAACGAAAAAAATAGAATTTCGTCATATGTAAAATAATTCTAAAAAATAAAAATAAATTCAAAATTTCATTTAATTGACCTCACCTTGAAGGGGAAATGTTTTCTTGTGAGTCCAAGTATGGATGTTGGTCGTTTTTGTGGCCTTGTCGGTTGACAATGGACTCTTGTAATTTTTTTCATGGCTTGAAGAACATGATTAAAATGGCCCGAAACTATTTTGGATGAGTGTTGGAATCGGTCTTCAATATCTCAACTCAGGAAGCCTCTCAACAGATAGATAAACATTCCAACACTCTCAATTACTTGTACACCATGTGGATGTTGTGGAAGGGGAGGCCAAAATCTAATACTAACATCTCACGCAACATAAGGAACACTTCCCGTGGAATGCAAAAATTATGCTAAAATGGTTTGGGACGGCCGTTAAGCATCTCATTCATCCATGTTCTTCTGGTCAATGAAAATGTGTGAAAATGATTCCTGTCAACATACATGTATTCATAGCCCACTCATACAATTTCAAGCCATATCATTGATGTAGTGGTTTCCATCTCTCCGATCGTCTCGCGAATCCATGCATTAATTTGGCCGTTGCGAACAACACTTGAGTTGGTACTCACTTGTGGATCCATGAAAGCTGAGACCAAAAATAACAATCTGTTGCATGCAGATGCTAGAAATGCAAAATTCATTCTATAACTAATTACAATAAAATATTGTAACCACAAAAAAAAAAAAAAATGCTACGCATTTTATTCCATAACTAATCACATTAATATATATATATATATAATAAAAAAAAATGTTACCAACAATACTAGCCATTTACTCCAAAGGAAGACACCAAAAAAAAAAAAAAATAAGTTAGAAAAAATAAGTTGATTTTATTAAAAAAAAAAAAAAAAAAAGAAGAAGAAAATAGTATCAAAAATAAGAAGGTTGAATTTATAATAGAACTTGTGAACTTTTTTCTTTGTCAAAAAAAAAAAAAAAACCTGTGAATTTTTTTTTTCCCTTGCCAAGATGACGGTTGCTATTACCCAACACATCTTTTTCTCGCAAAACATTTGAAATAAATAGGCAAAAAGTTTACTTGATTTTTTATAAACATCAGAAAACATGAAAGATAAACAACAACAAAAACAATACAGAGCACAACACATCACAACTTCTTTAATCTACCATCATATGTGAAGTGAATTAAAAAAGTGTAGTGAACAATAATCTGTGAAATATTCCACAATGCCAAGCATTGCAATGAGCAATGTGTAATGAACAACCTGTGAATTATATAGCTGGAAGTAAAATAACTCAAATAGCAATCCGTGAACTATTGTCCTTAAAGTGGTAGGTAGCGGGAAGAAGACAAAAAAGTGCAATAGATCCATTCAACATGTGAACTATTGTCCTTAAACTAGTACTTGTCTGTCATGCATGTGAAACCAAACACCCTGATCTGATTAATCTCATTGGTTTTATTACAATTTTGGATACGTGTCAAATTTGTTACCGTTTATTCACATGTTTGTAGGTCTCACACTGACTTATAAGGGTGTAACTGGTTAATAAAGTTTTGTAAATAATTTTTAGTGGGTGGAGATTTATTGAAGAAATTAATATAATCATACAAGAAAGAATTAATGTAGCTTGGCAATGCCTACATCTAGAAAAGAAAGAAAGAAATTCACTCATGAATTTTCTCAAATAAATCAATCACCAATAAAAAAACACATTAATAAAGGAAAATTTCCAATTAAAATTGACACAAAATAATATCTCATAATTTTAGATAATATATATGATTTACAAAGTCTCATCCTTCCCTCTCCATCACTTACCCCTTTTTAAAATGTCAATTTTATTTTGAAAGAGCTAATACCTTAATAACTATTTAAAAGGCAAAAGATAGAACTAGTCAGTTGGTTGTCAAGCCCAAAGAAAATTAAAATAAAAAAAATAATCAAAAGCAACACTTTTGCCCCAAGAACAAAAGAAAAAGTTTGCATTCAAGCGCAAATCTCTCAGCATAAATTTATAAATGCAACCACATAATTAATAGCCTTAAAAGATTCAAATCGTGCTCTACTTTCTTGCCCAATATCCATTCATGTAAATCATATTTCTAGAGGAACAAAGTATCTTTGTTTTCTTCAAAATTTCCCAGGATTTTTCATGCTCAAGGAATATAAAAGAAAAAAAGAGAAAAGCAAAAAAGAAAGAGAGAGGGAGAGAGCATAGATGATGTAGGGGCATATCGGAAAGACAAGTAAATAATGAAATCGAACCACGAATAAATCTAAATTAGAGATACTCACTTTAAGAACAAACAATTTTGAGAAAACTCAGAATTTTTATTAATCAAATATAAAATTCAACTTCTAATGCCCTAAGGCTTACCTATTTATTTCTACTAAAATAATTCTTGCTAGTCGAGAAAATCTATAACGCTGTGTTTGGTTGGAGGATTTGAAGAAAGATTTGGAAAGGGAAAGGGAAAAGTTTGGTGAAATATGAATAAAATATACCTACATTTCACTTAGTTTCACACACCTTTTTCCTTTCCCTTTCCAAATCCCTCATCAAATCCTTCAACCAAACACAGCATAAAGGAAAATATATATTCATGCAAGTCAAGAATATTTTAAAAAGAAAATATTAATTCTTGTCAACCAAGAAAATAAACTAAATAGACAACCTAAACAGAAAATTAAAATTTTAGCCTTAAATAATAATTATAATTAAATACTAAAATATTAAAAGAAATATATAATTTATAAATTCTGATCTGCATCATTCTCCTCTGCTCGAAAAAACTCATCCTCGAGTTTCCATGGGTTGAAACAATTTGACTTACCTGCACTTGTCTGCATATGTTATTTAGGATTGATTTTCTCAAACCTAAATTTCAAAAAATGGTTTTTCTAAATTAAAGAAATAACTTTTTTTAAATGAATTTCTTCCATCTTCATATAAGCACAAATTGCTCTTTAATGGAACAATTACTAACTCTTTATCGAGTTTTATCTTTTCATCAAAATTTTCCGAGTCTTGATCTTGGTTAATCTGCCTTGCGAGTTGAAGTATGTTGAACAAGCCATCAATTCACAATGACTCAACCAATATTAAGCTCTGGTTTGCTATGTGTAGCATCGAATATTTTTTCTCAAACTTGTACCTCGTTGATTTTTCTTCTTCTTTTTTTTTTAACAGCAAAAACAACATTTTATTGATGAAAATTGCCAAACAGGAATTACATCAAAAAAAGGAAGAGGAAGTGCAAAAGACATCAAAGCAAACTGCATAATCCTAACTAGGTTGGCACCACGAGGAAAGCCCTGTCATTTTCCAGCACACCTCAAGGTTGAAGGTACCTCGTTGATTTTAATGGTCTTGACTTCGTGAACTTCAATTTCTTCTTCCTCCTCTAAATACTCATCGTACTTCAGAAGCAAATCACAATCAATATGTGACTGCAATGACGAAGAATTTGTGTCCAAAAATATTTCATCGGATTCTTCTACTACAACAACACAATCCATAAATTCTATAGGCTGCAAACAACCCTTAAATTCTAGTATATCAAGTTTGAAGCCCGACTCCAATTGATTGGATTCACTATTCGCCGTCAGACGCCTTCTATGTGGTTTGTATGCACCAAACGGGTTCTCATCTTCATCGTTGACATCATGTACATCTCCTTCTCCACAAACCGTGGATTTGGTTGATGGTTGTGAGATCGGTTTCTAACATTCATTGCTTCAAAATGATCCAACAAGGTTGTAAACTTCATTTCAAAGCTCTCTAAACGTCGAAGCCTCCCCTCTATTTGGGAATCTTGTGTTGCGTGATCTCACTTATACACCTTCTCAACAGCGGCATATCAACAAGACTCTGGGTCCAAGAAGGCCTGTTCTCCACACCAAAAGCTTCACGAGTTAAGCGATGGTCAAGCCAAGTGATGGAGAATGGCAGCCGGTGGTTCGAAGACACGGCGGTAGGGGAGTTCGGAATAGATGGATGAATGGGTCTATCCATTCTATTTTCGTGGATAATCTACCCGAAACCATGAGAGCTAAAGGGTTGTTCTCATTGTTCTGCAACTATGGGGTTGTGGTGGATACCTTTATTCCAAACAAGAGGAGGAAAACGACGAATTCCCGATTTGGCTTTGTCAGATACAGATGTCCTGTTGCAGCAGATATGGCTATTCAAAAAGCCAATGGGCTTTGGTGCGATGATAAAGCTATAAAGGTAAAAAAGGCAGATTACAGTAAGGATTATGGTACGAAACAGCAAGCTGGTCCATCAAAGCAGCCTGGAAAGTTTGCAGAGAAACGCAACAGCTCGCATGTGGGATACCAAGGTAAGAGATCTTTTGCGGAGGTGGTGAGTGGCAAGGCATTAGCAACTAACTCCTCCTGCATTATCAAAGTATATGAGGAAGGTAATGGTTGGTTATACGAGAGTGTCATAGCTAGGTTGAAACCAATCTACGCTGCGGAAGAATTCAAGGCAGAAATAGTAAGAAGAGATTTGGGGGAAGTTCAAGTAACAGCAGGCGGAAGAAGAGACTTGGTTCTAACATTTCAATCTCAGGAAATCATGAAGGAAAAACTTGTGTTAATGAAGAGCTGGCTAAATGACTGGTGCGATTCCGTTCTTGAATGGAAACAGGGGATGTCAATTATCCAAGAACGGAAGGTTTGGCTCAGTTGTTATGGAGTTCCACTACACCTTTGGAGTTGCAATACCTTCATCAACATTGGTAAGATGTGGGGTTTGGTGACTGCTCTGGATGAGGATACTCGAAATTTAAATCATTTCCAATGTGGAAAAGTGCAGATTGCAACAAACTTCATGGATCCCATTAATCAATCCCTCAATTTAGAATGCAAGGGCGTCACATACCCAGTTAGGGTGTGCGAGGAACAAATTATTATCATTCAAGATATGAAGATAGCCGGTCTCAGCCATTCCTCCGAAGAGCACTTTGGTGGCATCAGAAATAATACTCTTGCAACAGTTGGCAATCAGATCGCAGATAAGGGGAGCAAGCATGAAGAAGGGGTTGAGCATGAAATAGTGCAAGCACATGATAGCAGCAACACCATGGTAGATGATGATCAGCTCAGAGACACTTCGATGGTGGCCGAATCAGATTTACAGAAAGGCATGTCAGAAGAAATCGGCTACGTACGTCAGAAGAGCCCTGCAAGACTGCTGAGAGCCGTTGATGATGGGAGGTCTGAACTTGAATTTCAAAGTTCTGGATTGATTAGAACTTTGTCTGGGCCTGACAATTTGATTCGTGGGATTAATTTAATTGTGGACTTGCAAAAACCCCCGGCCCATGAATGTTATGGATTGGTTGAAGCTCCAGTTTCAGACCATCTGGCTGCCGGCCCAAATAGCCTAGACCCTCCAACTGCTGGGCTCATTCCTTTTGATATAGGAACACAATCACTACTCTCAGCCCCAATAACCCATGGTGTGGGGGCTCCGAATCATCCTCAACCTAAGCACACATGGAGGTTGAATGCCACTAGCTCACCCCCAAATAGCTCCAGATTTCAGCAGAGAGCACCAGGGAGGAAATTTCGGAGGATGAAAGGCCTTCGGATTGGAACTTCTAGCTTTGCGTTAGCGACACTAAACTTACGGAAGGGGGTTGTTTTCAGATCAGCAGCAGCTACCATTTCACTCTCAATGGCAAGCAAATCCAGTAGAGGGAGGCACGCTTTGTCTGAACCGGAAGCTACCTTGGCTCTGGGTAAAACTCTGGGCATCGATTTTGAAGGTAAGGATGAAGAGGTTATTAGCAAATTGCTGCAGATGGATGCTGAAGATATGGAGAAGGTTCGAGCTCGGGTTGGGGATGCCAACTAGGCTACGGCTGGCTGGGGTTCAAGAGTATAACTTTGTCCATATGAAGATACAATCATGGAATACTAGAGGGATTGGCAGACCCGAAAAAAGGAGAAAGATCAAGAAAGGTGTTGTTGAAAGGAAAGTGGATATTATCTTACTCCAAGAGACTAAAAAGTCTGAGATAAGTATTAGTCTCATAAGATCCATGTGGCCCGGTGATCAATTTGAATTTCTGGCAGTCGATGCTGTTGGGCGAGCTGGGGGTCTATTGTGCATTTGGAATCCGGACGTCTTCCAACTTATGGACTCCTGTTGTAATCATAGTTTCCTGCTACTTTCAGGTACATTATTTTCTAGTTTCCCTTGTGTAATTGTTAATGTATATGCTCCTAATGATGTGGCAAAAAGGCAAGAGCTCTGGGCTAGTTTAGTGAACCTCAAACCCAACTTCCCAGGGCCTTGGTGTTTGGGAGGGGATTTCAATGAAATTAGGAATTTATCTGAGAGGGTTGGATGCTCCAACAGAGATAGAGGTATGAGGGATTTCAACACCATGATAGAGCAAATAGATCTATTGGACATACCCATGCTTGGGAGGAAATTTACTTGGTGTAATTCTCAGGATAGGGCTAATTGGAGTAGAATTGACAGATTTCTAGTTCATCATGAATGGATTCAAAACTTTTCTCTTAAACTCTGGGGGCTGCCTAGACAGTTGTCAGACCACTGCCCAATTATCTTGATGGAGGATGATAGAGACTGGGGCCCGCGACCATTCAGATTTCTCAATGCTTGGCTATTGCATCCTAAGTTCATTCCTTTTGTGAAGCAAAGCTGGTCTGAAATGCAAGTAGTAGGGTGGGCAGGATATAAATGTCTTATGAAACTCAAAGTTCTGAAACAGGCATTAAAACAATGGAATCTGCAGGTGTTTGGAAGGGTTGAATCCAGGTTAAAAAGTCTCGAGGAGGAAGCACATGCTTTAGATCTGCTAGCGGAGGTAAGGCCACTCCTCTCCGCAGAATCGTGCAGAAGAAAGGAAATAAGGGGCGAAGCTTGGAAATTGAACAAAAGGCTAGAGTGGATTTGGCTCCAGAAGTCTAGACAAAACTGGGCTCTGAAAGGGGACAGAAATACAAGATTCTTTCACATCATGGCCTGCAGTAGAAATAGTAGGAACACCTTGGGCTCTTTGCTTGTGAATGGCTCTCGGATGGAGGAGCCTAGAGAGGTTCGAGTTGCAGTTTTTGATCACTTCTTCAGGTTTTTTTCTGAACCTTGGGGCTCCAAACCCAAATTATCTGGCCCTTTTAAGAACATTGGTGGTGCACAAGCTATAGCCCACTTAGAGGGTGAATTCACTGAAGAGGAAATCAGCTATGTTATCAGGACTTGTGAGGGTAATAAAGCCCCTGGGCCTGACGGCTTTAATTTGGCATTCTTTAAGAAATGTTGGAACATTGTGAAATCCGATGTGGTCAATTTCATGTATGAGTTTCATCACAATGCATGTTTTGTTGGAGGAATTAATAGCTCATTCATTGCCTTGATTCCAAAAACAAATAGCCCCTCTTCTCTGAATGAGTATAGGCCTATTAGTTTGATTGGCTCCCTATACAAAATTCTTGCCAAGGTGTTATCTAATAGATTGAAATTGGTTATGCCTAGGATCATTGGTGAGGTTCAGTCATCTTTTGTGGGTGGCCGGAATATACTTGATGGGGTTCTGATTGCAAATGAGATTGTTGATGGGTGGAGGAAATCGAAAAGCAAAGGCCTTATTCTCAAGTTAGACTTTGAAAAAGCGTTTGATTCCGTTAATTGGGCCTTCTTATTTTCCATGCTATCCAACTTTGGGTTCGGCAACAAGTGGATCAAATGGATCAAAGCTTGTGTATCTTCTGCTAAGATTTCAGTCCTGGTCAATGGTTCACCAACCCCTGAATTCCATCCCCAAAGGGGTCTAAGACAGGGTGATCCCTTGTCACCTTTCCTCTTCAACATAGTAGCTGAGGCCCTGAATATTTTGTTGTCTAAAGCAAAAGTGCTAGGACTTTTAAAAGGAGCTCAAGTGGGAACATCTGGATTCTCTATATCCCATCTATAATTTGCGGATGATACTATCTTGTTTTGTGAAGCTAACTGGGAGGAAGTGGTGAATATCAAAAGAATTTTACGATGCTTTGAGCTGCTCTCGGGTCTAAAAATTAATTATCATAAGAGTGTAATCAGTGGTGTTGGGGTTGAAGAGGGATTGTTACATAACTTTGCTAGTCGACTTAATTGTCTGTATCATAAACTTCCTCTTAAGTACTTAGGGCTGCCCTTGGGAGCAAATCCAGGCCGAAAAAGCACCTGGAAACCTGTTCTTGAGAAGCTCAAGTTGAAACTAGCCTCATAGAAGAGGAGACTGCTCTCATTTGCTGGAAGGTTGACCTTAATCAAATCTGTCATGTCCAGCTTACCAACATATTATCTCTCCCTGTTTAGAGCACCTATTGGAGTGGCTAAGGAGATAGAGAAATTGCAATCCTCTTTCCTTTGGGGTGGATCCGATTTAAGAAGGAAGGTGCATTTGGTCAAGTGGGATGTGGTCACGCGAAACAAAAGCTTTGGGGGCTTAGGGGTGAGAAGAATCAATATTATGAACGATTGTCTTCTTCTGAAATGGTGGTGGCGATTTGGGACTGAGAATCTCTCTCTTTGGAAAGCTGTAATATGTAACAAGTATAGCTTGAGGGATGGCAACTGGACTCCTAGTTCGGGTGGCAACGATTCCAAAATCTGGACTGATATCTTATCTCCTGCCCTACCAAACGCAGTGCTTCATAACTTTTATATCAATAACTTCATCATTGTGTTGGGGGATGGTAGGAGGGCTCTATTCTGGTGGGATAAATGGGCAGGAAATGTCTGCCTCAAGGAGGCATTTCCCAGGCTATTTTCCTTATCCATTGATAAGATGGGTGTGGTTGAAGCCTATTATCAGAGAAGAGTTAGTCCTATAGATTGGAATCTTGGTTTTAGAAGAGCCTTACTGGCTTGGGAGGAAGAAGAGGTGTCTAGGTTGTATGACTTTCTTACAATTGCACCTGATACATGCAATTCCCAGCCTGACACCTTATCCTGGAATGCTGGCCCTTCAAACTCTTTCACTGTGTCCTCAGCGTATAATTGGTGGGAATCTTCTCTTGGTCATGCTCTGAGCTGCCCTAATATACTTTGGAATAACTGCGTCCCTCCCAAAGCCCAATTCTTTGGTTGGTTAGCTTGGCATGGCAAGGTAAAGACTGCAAGCTTTCTCTGCAGAATTGGGGTCTTGGGTTCAAATGTCAACCAAGCCTGTCCTTTCTGCAACAATGAAGCTGACCTGCGATGTGTACTGCTGGTCTAGCCAGGCCGGTTGCTCTGTCTTAGCTGCTCTGATTTTTCTGTGTTTTGTCTCATTTCTGCTCTGTCTTAACTGGCATGAAAGGTTTGGTGAGGTTGATGGAAGTATTGCTGTTGCATTACTGCTGTGAGGAATGGTCCATTACGAGCATGAAAGGTTCTATTTTTGGTATGGTCTGTCTGCGGTGGTCTATCTGCTGGTGAAATATTGTATATAAGGTGGAGTGCTGATGGGTTGTTAATAGCTTGCTGATCTCTTGGAGTCTTTGTGTTGGTGTTTGTGATGTGAGAAGGATCATCAGTGTCAGTAGCTAACCTGAAGTATAGGCGGAATTGCTGTCATGTGGAGTGCACAACTGCTGGTGGTCTGTAATGTGGTTGCAAAAGTACAGACTGAACTGATATAAGGTGGAGTGCTGGTGGGTTGTTAATTTGGGTAGATGGTGCTCTGCTATGTGGGCTGTTAATCTGTTTTGTGCTGGAATTTGTGGGCTGATGGTCTGTTTGTTTCATTGGTTGCTTCTGTTGGTCTGCTATGCCAGCTTGTGTGCTTGCCTTGTTTAGTTTTTGTTCTGTTTTTGGTTCTTTGTCTGTGTTTTTGTTCTTCTGTTTTTTCCTTTCGGGTTTGGTTCCTCACCAAATTCCTTCCCTTTATTTGATGTAATCTCATATCTTGTATGATTTTTCATCTATAAAGGTTCCTTTTTTTGCCGATCAAAAAAAAAAACAGCGACATATCAACCACATGGTGCTCCTCTTAGTGCCATGATCAGGTGTAGGGAAGCATATCGAAAGGACAAGTAAATAACGAAATCGAATCACGAACAAATCCAAATTAGAGATTCTCTCTAAGATCAAACAATTTTGATAAAACTCTTGATTTTTATTAATGAAATATAAACTTCAACTCCTATTGCCTAAGCCTTACATCTTTATTTATACTAAAATAATTCTTGCTAGTCGAGAAAATCTAAAATATATATATATATATATATATATTCTTGCAAGTCAAGAATATTTAAAAAGGAAAATATTAATTATTGTTAAACAAGAAAATTAATTAAATAGACAATCTAAATAAATAGAAAAATAAATATTTTAACCTTAAATAATAATTATAATTAAATATTAAAATAAATATATAATTTATAAATTTTGATCAATAGAGAAAAGAAAAACAACGAAAAGGGGGGGGGGGGGTGTTGTGAAATAAAATAAAAACCTAGCAGCATGATTGGTGCTTCAAACTTTCACCCCACTTGATGATGAGTGAGTGAATCATCTAGTTAAACCATGTTAGCATCTTGGATATGAATGGTGTCAAAAGTTAAAGCCATTCATTCATGAATACTATAGGGTGTGTACTTGCTTAATGTGAAACTGACACTAATCAATTTATAACTTCAAGCATATTTATTGAGGAATGTACCTGATATGCACTAAAAAAAAAAAAAAAAGACAGTACACATTATTGAATTGTCATTACATCAATTTATTACTTCAAGCATATCATATTGTAATTGAGGAATGCACGTGATAGGCACTCAAAAGAATGTGAGTATTACAGAATTGTCATTATATATATAGACGTAGAAAACATGAGTAGGTATTGTTCAGTACTTAAAAATTGATTATTTAAAATAGGAGTTAAAAATATCTTTTATACAGTTTTTAGAAATTAATTTTTTTAATTTAATTAATAAATTATAAGTAAAAATTATACCAAACAAATTAACATGAGAAAAGTTAGGGATCATGAAAAAAATTTCATGAAAATAATCACGAAAGATTTATGATTCTTGAATTACCTTTATTAGTGTGTGATGTTTTGTTCTAAATATAATTCAAGAGTTACAAAACTTTCATTATTATTTTCATGAAATGTTTTTCATGATAAGTTTTTCATGATTCCTAACATTGCTGAATTAACATATTCTTAAAATAAATAAAAAATTATAAACAATTTATATAAGTTGTGCCAAATAATCCATTAGGAGGAGAATCATGTAATCATCTCGTGATGGGTTTATGATGGATAGATTATTCGAAGAGCATTCTCTTACACCTAAAAAGACCCAACCCAATATCACAACCAACAGCATAAAAAAAAAAAAGTTAAAGCTGCATATGAAACAAAAGAAGAAGCAAACAAAGGCAATTACCAAAAGCAAAAGCCAATCTTGTGTGTCTGATGATCATATGAACGTATAATATGTCCAAATCAAGACATATCAACACATCTCTCTCTTTTACCAGCCTCCATGGGCTTGAAATTCCATTTCATGCAACAAAACACATCAGTCAGCTTTAACTTTATCAAACAGTGACTTTATTAGCTCTCTTTATTATTCTCAACTCAAAATTATATTCATCATCTCCAAATTCCAAAAACAACCCTCACCACCACTCACCACCTTCTCTCTTTCTTTGTCTTCTTTGTCTTCTCTCTCTTGTATATAAAAATCCTCAATCACATAGACAGAGACAAAATCACAATTTAGCAACAACAAAAATGGAGATACTGTCACAAATGTGGTCTCTCTTAGGCCTTCTCACACTCCTCCAAAACATCTTACCCTCCCAACTCCTCTCCCTATTAAACTCCTTCTATGAATCTCTCCAAGACTTCCTCACCCCTTACTCCTACTTTGAAATCCCTGAATTCAACGACCACTCCACCCTCGACCCCAACGACCTCTACCGCCACGTCAACCTCTACCTCAACTCCATCATTACTGCCACCACCACCACCACCACCACTTGTCGCCGCCTCGCCCTCTCCCTCTCCAAATCCTCTCCCTGCATTTCCTTCACCATCCCCCCCAACCACACCCTCCCCGACTCCTTCCTCGGCCACCAACTCTCCTGGACCCACCACGTCGACACCGTCCAAGACTCCCTCGACGAAAAGCGAAACTTCACCCTAAAAATCCCAAAGCGCCACCACCTCTCCCTCCTCCTCCCCTACCTCCGGCACGTGTCCTCACGTGCCGAGGAGTTCGAGCGTGGGTCCCGCGAACGGCGACTCTTCACCAACAATGGTCACCAGTGGGTCTCCGTCCCTTTCCGCCACCCTTCCAATTTTAACACGCTCGCGCTCGAGCCTGACTTAAAAACACAAATCACAGAGGACCTAAAAGTATTTTCCCAAGGAAAAGAATTCTATCACAGAATCGGACGTGCATGGAAGCGTGGGTATTTGTTGCATGGCGCACCCGGAACCGGTAAATCGAGCCTCATTGCTGCCATGGCTAACTTTCTATGCTACGACGTGTATGACCTTGAGCTCACCAAAGTTTCAGACAACTCAGAGCTCAGATCTTTGCTTATTCAGACTACAAATCGATCAATCATTGTGATTGAAGACATTGATTGTTCTCTGGACTTGACTGGTGATAGGCTGTTGAACAGGACTCGGTGTGTCGACGGTGACTGTGATGATAACCCACGGGTGACATTATCGGGGCTTTTGAACTTCACTGATGGACTGTGGTCTTGTTGTGGAGAAGAGAGAATCATAGTTTTCACTACCAACCATAGAGACAATGTCGACCCGGCGCTCATTAGATGTGGGCGCATGGACGTGCACGTTTGCCTCGGCACGTGTGGAGTGCATGCGTTCAAGGCCTTAGTGATGAACTACCTGGGTGTGGAGTCCCATGCGATGTTTGACGTGGCGGAGAGTTGTATAAGGTCGGGCGGGGCCCTCACGCCAGCTCAGATCGGAGAGATCTTGTTGCGGAACAGACGGGATGCTGACGTGGCAATCAAGGCGGTGATATCAGCAATGCAAGCCAAGATTTTGGGTTCTGATGTGGACTTCAACAACAGTAGACACGAGTATGATGATGTGGCGGGGAATACGGTGGAGAGTGGTGATCGGAAGGTGATGGTTTTATCGCCAGAGAATTGGGAGGATTCGGAGTGGACGCTTGGAGGGAAGAAGAAGAAGAATGAGGGGTCAACTTGGGAGAGGAAGGTCAAGTTTCTAGTGAGACTCAAATCGTTGACCAAGTCTGACTCTGGAAGGAGAGGTGTGTGAATTCTAATGTTAGCTTTTGCTAGTCCTAACCTTGGGACCATGTATACACCAAATTGTGATATCAATGTGTGATATGGTTAGTTGGTGGACCCTTTTTTCTTAAAATTAATAACATTTAAAGTAGTGATTTTCCTATGTATATATATTTTATTTCTTTGATCAGTAAAAAGAAAGTTTTATTGATGAAAAAAATATATAGAGTGTGATAAAATACATCAATAAAAAGGAGAGTGTAAAAAGTATCACAATAAAATATCAAGATCCCAATTTGATTAGTACCAAAATGCACACACACAAAATCATTTACAAGCACAAGCTCTAAGCTCCAAGCTCCAAGTTGGTGAGTAACCAACATAAAGAGCAAAATAAAAACAAGCAAAACACAAGCAACAAACAAATGCAATCACCAACAATTACAACCAAGCATTCCTGAGGCCCAACCAATGACAAAAAAACAAGCCCATGTAACTATGAACTCCATCTAGCAAACACCCCAAAAAATAGCATCCAATGCAACTGCATTAGCAGCAACAAACACATCAAAAGCAGTAGCATCTCAACCTAAACAGCAGTAACATCACGTCAAGTCATAAAGCAAAGCTTCTGATCTGCTGCAAATTGTTAACAAGTTCATGAATTGTGTACTCACACCTGGGATAGTGAGGTTTCGACCACAAGATAATCCTAACTTTGATTAAATCGCATAACTCATCCAGATGAGGCTGAACCCCATTAAATACACAGTCATTTCTTGCTTTCCATAAGGACCACATAAGGGTACTAGGAATAGATTTCCACAACATCCAATAAAAGTTCTTAAACTTAAACCCAGCCCACCAACACAGCAACCCCTCAATTGATCCAAGCATTACCCACTAAAAACCCCACCAATTTAAAATATTTGACCATAATCTCTACACCACTAGGCACCACAGCATCACATGATTCAAAGATTCACCTTTAGAGTTACAAAACACACATAGAGTACTAATATCCCCACCAATTACACCAATCCTCTGTAAAAAAATCTGATAACTTGATTCTACCCTTCCATGCTAGCCATCCAAGAAATTATGATCTGTGAGAACTAATCAAAGTCAGGTTAGCTTTTTGGCTCAAGGTCTCTATCAAGGACTTCCCATTTTCAGTCAGTGATGTAGTTTTCAATTGGAGGAATATTAAGGGTTAATTGAGTCTGTATGTTCCATTTTACTAGTCTGTTGGTCTGCTTTACTCTGTAAGATAGTGGGTTGATCTATTCTGTGGCTAAACAATCATTGTTTTGCTGGTCTATAAATTTGTTTGATCTGGAGCTGGTCTGTTTATGGCCCTGAGTTTGCATGGGATTGGTTTGTTTATAGAGTCGGTCTAATAGCTGGAGGATTTTTGTTGTTTAGTCTCAAGGCTTAATGTTGCTTAAATGTGTATTGTTCTGGCTTAACTGAGTCTGCTCTGTCTCTGGTTGCTAACTTGGAGAGTTTGCTGCCCTTTTTTGGAGTTTGGCTGCTTGATGCTTGACTGCTATGCATAGGTGCTAGCTAATGAGATGTTGTGTTGGTTGCTCAAATGGGCCTTGTTTTATTGTTCAAGCTTAATTGAGTCTATGATGTTTGATTGGCTAAGGGATCATTGGTTGTGAGATGAGTGGCTGATTTGGTTGGTCTGTCTTCTCGTTGGTCTCTCGCCAACTCTGGGGTGCTAGCAAATGATAGAATGAGCATTTTGGTGCCAACCTAGTTGGGATGATTTAGCTCATTGTGATGCTTTTGCACTTTTCTTTTATTTATTGATGTAATTTGCTTGGTACCTTGTACTTGTTTATTCCATTAATAAAGTCTTTTTTTTTGCCGATCAAAAAAAAAATGTTACGTATCATGATATTAATATTATGAAAAGTTTTATAAAACTAATCTAATGGTGATTGCATAACATATAGGGGTGGTTTGGAATGATCTAAATTAGTATATTTTTTGACTTTTTATAAAATATGAATTATGTATAAGTTGGGTTTGAAGTAATGTGATAAAGAAGTGATGTGCCTTAAATAAGATTATGTGACTTAAATAGGATAGTGACTTTTTGTCTTTTTGACTTTTTTATATTATGACAAATAAGGCCATAATAAAATATTACAAACTAATATAAGGGTGAATAATTTTCATGAAAACTTTTCATAATATTTCTTTCATAATTTCTAACATTATTGATAAGAGAAAAGAGAAGTGAGCTCCTATAATAAAGCTTGTATAATAAAATAGAAAATTATTAACATTATTACTAATAATTTTGCTAGCTTTTTGTGTGAAATTCATACTAAGATCTCGTTTCGCAACTCAATCTTTTGGTTTAAAAATCAAAAAAATTACTAAAAAAAATTAAAAGACCAACAACCTATACTAAAAAGTCAAAAATTTTATTTCTTTACTTTTTGCACATTTTTTCATATAATGCTAAAAAATTACTCCAAGCATCTCATATTTTAATTAAAAAGTCAAAAAATTACTAAAATAACATGTTTCTACACTAAGCCAAAATGATTGTGAACCCAACCTTAGTAAAATTTTATTCACCCAAAGCCTTAGTAAAATTTTTAATAAACGTGGTAGCATTACCAACATTGTTCAATAAAATAGGAGCACAGTGAAGTTGGGCTAGATTGATTATTAATAGTTTTTTTAGGCAAGGGTAAGCAGCAGCTAAT
The DNA here is from genome assembly GCF_055761805.1 of Camellia sinensis. NCBI lineage: Eukaryota > Viridiplantae > Streptophyta > Magnoliopsida > Ericales > Theaceae > Camellia > Camellia sinensis. Next base: position 170,873,381 of record NC_138962.1, on the reverse strand, counting down.
TGTTCTTTGTTTTTCTTTGTTTGTTATTTTCTTTAGTCCATTGATTGGATCCTCACCAATCTTGGGTGTAGTGTTGGTATATGATTGTTCTACCTTCTTGGTGCCAACCTAGTTGGGATTGTGAAGTGTAGTTATGATGCTTGTTGCATCTCCCTTCTTTATTGTTATAAGTTTTTTCGTTTGTAAATCTTCTTCCATCAATAAAGTTTATCTTTTGCTAATAAAAAAAAAAAGGGTACATATGGGTCACTTTCTTGATATGATTTTTCTCAAACTATATCAAATGCAATGTAATCATATGTGTTGGTAATGTTTTCAAAAATTAGTTAAATCCTTAAACCAAAACAAAACATAATTCATACTCACTCCGTTCCATTTTATTTATCCTTTTTTTGTTTTAATCCATCACTACAGGAAATTACACTTTTGCCGACTAAAAAAGTTTTGGTCGCAAAAAAATCACATTTGTCTACTAGGAAAAAAAAAAAAAAGGCAAAAGTTCATACTTTTACCAACTAAAGTAATTTAGTTGCAGAAAAGTGATTTTTTTAGACCAATTTGAAATATTAGTTGCCAAAAATATAAGCGGAAGGATGAAAAACTGGGCAAGACACTAAAATCTTTTAGTGACTAATGCAATTTGGTCACAGATATCAAAACGACGTCATTTTTCTTTTTAAATGCATAGAGTGACAAATAGCCGACCAACACTGTTGTAGGGGAAAACATATTCAAACCCTTATAATATTTCACAAAAACGCACCTAATCAATCACACCCTCTCAATCGTGCCACTCACCTCGCCTCATCACCATCAACGCTGTCGTCCATTGTCATCGCCTCTCCACTGTCAAAGCCACCGTCCATCTTCACCTCACCACCGTTCATCTTCGCCTCGCCACCGTCATCGTAGTATATTTTTTCAAGCCTCTGTCCGTCTCTATCTATCTCTCTCTTTCTCACTTTTTCTCTTTGATTTTCCTTACTCTTCTTTCTCATACTCTTCTTATTCTACAATATCTCACCCACTAGGGCGCTCACCATCCCCTTTTTCCAGAGCATCTTCAACTCTCCCTAAAAACAATTTGAGGTATAAATCCTCTCTCTCTCTCTCTCTCTCTCTCTCTCTCTCTCAATGTTTCTGTTCATGTTCTTTTTTTTTTCTTTTTTGTTCTCTTTATTTTCCCTAATTTTTTGAAACCCTATCAATCATTAATTTTTCAAAACCCTTCTCATAGTCAGATTTTACAAAAGAAATTCATGATTTATTTGTGGTGTGGCGTATTTTGCATGAATACTTAAATTTAGTGACAAAGTTTTGAATTGGTCTAATCGCTCTGATCTTCTTGATAGCCTAAAATAGGGAAAGAAAAGTGAATCTTAGGTGGCACAGGAATGTAACCTTGAGTTTGTTTGAGTTTGTGGGATGACTTTGTTTACATTGGGATATATATATATATATATATATATATGTATTATTTTTTAATCAGCAAAGAAAATTTTATTAAAGATAGAAAGGGTACAAGATCTGGTAAAAAACGCATCATAGCTAAAAGATATATCCCAACTAGGTTGGCACATATTTTAGAGCCCAATTATATGCATACCGAGATCAAAGACAAACCAAAAGTTGGTGAGAGCCCAACTTGAACAAAAAAAAAAAATAACACAAAAGAAAAAGAGGAAATATCAAAGCTTTGAGGGGTGAACTCTAGCAGATTTCAAGCCTTGGAAAGAGAAGATGAAATCATTGATTGTATAATTTGTGATGTTGGAAGCTTCTTTCACCCAAATTGTAGCTCGAATCTTTATGAGTTCCACAAGCTCAATCCAGACATGAACTTTATGATTGAATATCTTTTAGTTACGTACAAGCCAGAGGGACCAAAGGACTGCTAATGGGAGTGCATCCCAGATGATTCTGCCAAGATGATTGGGCTTAAAACTATACCACCATGTAAGAAGATCAGGTATCAAACCAAGGGAGATCCAAGTTAATCCGCACCAATTCAGAATGTCAGACCAAACCTTCCATGAATGGACAAAGCAGAAGAAGATGATTAGGGGTTTCAGCCTCAAGTTCACAAAAGGCACATGGATAAGAAGTAAGGATAATGCTTCTAGAGAAAAGATAATCAGACGTGGCAATTCAGTTCAGTTCCACCAGGTCAACTAACCAAATGCTTTAATTTTGGGAGGAACGACAGATTTCCACATTCTCATTGCTGGAAATGATGGAAGATTCAAAGAAGACTCGAAAATATAATAGAGGGATTTAATGGAAAATTCGCCAGAATTAGAAGCTGCCCAGACTATTGAATCCTTGCAACCTGGTCTGAGAACTGCAAAATGAGTTATACGGGTGATCATCTCGTGATGTAACTCCTCCTCCCATGCTCTTAGACCTATTCTATAATCCAAGGCTTAAGTAGATGAAATAGCAAGTAGCCCATTTCTTAATAAATGATTGACATTTGAATCTTTTGAGAGAGCCAAGTTGAAAAGCTTGGGATAGAGGATTGAGAGTGGTTCATCTGTGGCCCACTCATCTTTCCAAAATTTGAGCCTAAAACCGTCCCCTAACTTGAAACTGGAATTGGAAAATAAGAGATTGAGCATTTGAGAGTTACCCCGTTCCAATGACATGATAGCTTTCCAAGTGGAGGAGCATCTAGTAAAAGAAGAAGAGATTAGGAACCAAGAGGATTGATCAATATTATTTTTTGCACATAGAACTTTACGCCAAAGAGAACAATTTTTAGAAACGAATCTCCACCACCAATTAGAAAAAAAAGACTCATTACATTCAATAGTCTTTCTAAATCTGAGCCCACCAAGCTGTTTACTAATAGAGCATACATCCCGATTTAGAAGGTGAAATTTTTTCTTCAAGTCACCATCACCCCAAAGAAAGGTTATTTGGATCTTGTCAATCTCACTAGCAACCTTGAACTGGAATCTTGAACATAGACGTGTAGTAAAGGGGAAGTGATACAAGAACCAATTTGATTAAGGTAATTCTTCCACCAAGAGATAAATACCTCCTTTTCCATGAAGAGAGTCTTTTCTTTATCTTATCAATGACCGGATCCCAAGTTTTTATCCTCCTAGGATTGGTGCGAAGTGGTAGCCCAAGATTATGAATTGGAATTGTTCCCACCTTACATTTGAAGAAAATGGCAATCTGTGAAGTATGATCATTATTAACACCAACGACACAAAGTGTTGATTTTTGGAAATTTATCTTTAAGCTCGAGACAAGCTCAAAACATCGAAGTATTCTCTTAAGATTGATGATCTCACTCCAATCAAGATTACAGAAAATAAGGGTATCATCTGCAAACTAAAGATGTGAGATGATAAGATTTGAGGATCCAATACTCACTCCTTGAATCAGATTGGGACACTTGGCCCTATTAAGCAAGCTATTGAGTCCTTCAATAGCCAAATTGAACAGAAAAGGGGAAAGAGCATCCCCTTGTCTGAGACCCCTTGATGGTGTGAATTCCTTTGTAGGAAAGCCAATCACCAGGACGGAGATGCTGGAGGATGAGATACATTCAAAAATCCAGGAAATCCATTTGTCCCCAAAGCCAAATTCATGCAACATATGAAGGATGAAATTCCAATTAACACAGTCAAAGGCCTTTTGGAAGTGCAATTTGAGTAGAAATCCTCCATTTGAACTATTCTTCCATAAGTCAATGACTTCATTTGCGATAAGGACCCCATCCAAAATCTTTCTGCCTTTTACGAAAGCCGATTGAGTCTCAGCAATTAATTTTGGCAATAAAGGTTTCAATCTATTTGACAAAAGATTAGAAATTAATTTATATGAGCAATTAATCAAATTGATAGGCTTGTAGTCCGAAAAAGATGATGGATTGGGGATCTTTGGGATTAAAGTTAGGAATGAGGAGTTGATTCCTTCAGCAAGTTTGCCATTTTTGTGGAATTCATTGATGAAGGCACATAAATCATCCTTGATGATAGACCAACATTTCTTGATGAATGACATATTGAATCCGTTTGGGCCCAAGGCTTTATTTCCATCACAATCCTTTAAAGCTTCCTAAATTTTAGCTTGAGAAAATTCCACCACCAAATTTGCAGCATCAGAAGAAAAGAGTTTTGAGTGAAAGGGGCCGAGAATTTTTGGTCTTGATTTCCACCTTTCCTTGAAAAATGAAGAGAAATGGTTACAAACCTCCTCCTTATGTAGACTTTCATTCAGATTGCCAGAGGTTTCTGAATTCCATGATTTTAGTGCAGATTTTACTCCTTTAAGTTTTATGAAAATTCTGAAAGCAGCCCAACCTAAGATTGAACAATTATTTCAAGCTTCCTTGACTACTTTCATGAAGCCATGATGAGATGCCCATGCATTGAGGAACCGAAATGGTTTTGGACCCTAGTCTCTTTTATCACCCATAATCAAAACTGGGCAATAATCTAATAGAAGCCTCTATAATCCCCACTGCATGAGGTTGAACTTTTCAACCCATTCAGGGTGACAAATAAACCTATCAATTCTACTCCATCTATCGGCATCTTGATTATTAGACCAGGTAAAGTTTCTACCCAGTAGAGGAAGATTGCATAATTCCAGATTACTGATGAAGTCATTAAATTGTCTCATCCCCTAGCTAATTCTGAGACAGTTTTTCTTTTCACTAATTTTGCAAACTTCATTGAAGTCACTACCTACACACCAAGGGAGTGTGAGTCGAGACCTGAGATTGCTAATTTCATCCCATAAGATCTTTCTATCTCCATGATCATTAGGCGCATAAACATTTATTAAAATGCATTCAAACTCAGGAACAATTTTGCATTTTAGAAGAATAAAATTCTTGTTTTGAATGACTTCATCCAATGAAAAGACATCTAGATCCCATGCACATAAAATGCCTCCCGCTAGACCAGAGGCATCAACTGAAGCAAAATCAAAGTTTGTAAAAGGCCAGAAAGAGTTTACCATATTACAATTAATTGAATCCTTCTTAGTTTCCTGAAAAAAAAAAAAAAAAAAAAAAAAAAAAAAAAAAAAAAAAGAATATCTACTTTCCTTTGAGATAAGAGTCTCCCAATCCCTCTTCTCCTTTCCATCCTACCCAAGTCTCTGTCTGTTCCAAGAAATAATCTTCATTAAAATGTTGATATAATCCTTCAAAGTGGCTCATATAGTAAGGATTAGTTTCCTTGAGTTTTATCCCCTTGTTCATGAATTGTGCCATCATTATCGAGCTCATGGAGTTTGCTAACCACTTCATCATCTGGTTCGTTACTTCTAATCCCCATCCATTTCCCGATTTCCCAACAAGCTTGTGCTTCATTCAGAATAATGCGATTACGATTAACAATTGCATCATCTAAAATTGAAAGCGAAATAGAAGCAATCGCTGATATGAAGGTAGCTGACTTGCCACCTTTTTTCCTTCCACCTCTTTGATTTTTTGATTCAGCTCTAAAGTTGCCCAAAATGTCAGCAATGACTCTCCTCTTGCTCTTTCTTTTGGAGATGGCTTCAATCGGTTTGGAACACATATCCCGGAGCTCCATGATTGGAATATGAGAAATAGATGGAGTAGAGTTAGGGATTTCTAATTGGGAAGATAGGATGGTGTTAGGAACAAAAGAGATGTTGGGGGATGATGGAGGGTTTGGGGTTATGGTGTGAGATGAAGAGAAGGTGTCTGGAATAATGGAGAGATAGGAACTTTGAATTGGATCTGATATGGAGGGTAGAGAACAGAGACGTTGTTGTGGGGGTGAGAAATGATTGTCAAGATGTGTGGAGAAAATGGGGTGAGGATGAGAGTGGGTCTGAAGATGAGCTAGAGGATGTGTTTGATAATGGAGGTGTGAATGAGAATGGGTTTGGGATTGAAGGTAGGACCGGGCTTGGGAATGGGTTTAGATAGAAATGGGCTTGAATGATGGAGATGGACCCACAATATATGCTGGGTAATTGGCTTGGGTTAGGCCAGAAGCAAAAGGATTGTTGGGCTTGCAAATGGTGGACTGATAAATTAGTGGGTCCAATGGCTTATTTAAAAATAGTTAAGACGATTCAGATGCGTGAGGATCCTCTAGAGTTTCTTGTCTAGAGTGATCTCCTAAAGTGATCCATCTCCCTCACCAAAACGACATCGTTTTGGTGTGTAATTTGAAAAAAAAAAAAAAAATCAAATTTCAAAACAGAGAGAAGGGCGGAGAGAAGAGAGAGAGAGAGAGAGAGAGAGAGAGAGAAGGGCTGAGAGAATGAGAAAAGAGGAGGACGTCGCCGGTATATCTCCGCCGCTGCCGTGGAGATCTGGAAGACTTTCTGTCCCTGCTTTCGTCTTCGATCTCTTCCGCTGCCGCTACTCCAACACACCGCAAATCCGTTGGCAAGTTGAACCTTAGTCGTACCGTTGTTTTTGATCTCCTTCGCCGATCTCCATCGTCTTTGATTCTGTCTTGAAGAAACTAAATGATGCTTGTGTTGATTTAATCTTCTTTTTTATTTATTTATATCTCACAGATCAAAATCCATTTTCATTTGATTCAATAGGTAAATATACATATAGATATACATATATACATAGGGTCTGTAAATTTACATATATGCATATAGAGATACATATTCATATCGGTTTGTGTTGATTGTGCAGAGAATGCAAGAGCACTTGAAGAAATTGACGGATGTTTGTGTTGATTTAATCTTCTTTTTTATTTAGATCTCACAGATTAAAATTCATTTTCATTTGATTCAAAATTTAATATAAAAAAAAAAATCAAAACAGAAGTGGGTTTGCCTTGTGGGATTGCTTTGTAGTTTTTGGTCCTCCTTCTCGTTTCATACATAAACCTCCTGGTGAGTATATCTTCTAGGATCTAATTGTTCGGGGGGAAAAAAAAAAAGAAAAGAATAGAGACAAATGTATGGTTTGTTGTTGTTGTTTTTTTTTTTAATATTAAAACGACGTTGTTTTCTATCCCTTAATATCAACCATTGGATCTAACTGTAGAGAGATCACTCTAGAGAAGAAACTCTAGAGGATCCTCACGCGATTCAGATGGATTAATGGAAGTGGGGAGCATGTCAGGCGTGGGATTGGTGCCCTTCTCCCTAGGAGCCGAAGAAGATTGCCCAACTGTAGGAATTCCACCAAAAGGCCAAACGTTAGCCTCAAAAGTGAAGCTGTGTGAAGGAGTGACACGTTTTCCTTTACTATTTGCCACCTCAAGAGCTGCAACAATTGCTTCCATTGCACTCTCCTCAGAGCTTTCATCTAATCTTTTTGTAATTGGAACGGAACTTACCACCTGATCTTCCTTAACCCTTACAAGAAAAACTTTTCCCTTGATTGAATAACTTGATTGATAACATCAAAATGATTAGTTACAACCATAATTTTTTCACATTCGTAAGAATCTCCATTAAGAGTTGAATCAACTAAAATGACTTCCCCCCATTTAGACTGAAGAACAATTGAATCTTTTATTATTATATTTATGATCAGATACATTGTATATTTATACAGATACCATGTAACAAACTTCTAACAAACTATAACAAACTCTAACTAACTTTGAGTTAACAAACTCTAATTACTAACTAACCTGGGTTCAACAAACTAACTGCTTAACTAACTATCTTGAGTTCTTGAGCTTGCTGCTGCAGAGCCATCTGGTGCAGAGAGAGTCTTATGGGACTGCTGCAGAGAGACTGCTGCAGAGAGAGTCTTATCATCCCCCTGCAAGCGGATGGGAGGAGAAGTGACTAGCAGCTTGGACTGAAGGTACTGAAACCGAGCAACAGACAGTGGTTTGGTGAAGATATCGGCAATTTGCTCAGCAGAGGGTATGTAGTAAAGAAGAAGCTTCTTGGAAGCAATTTTGTCACGAATAAAGTGACAATCAACTTCGATATGTTTGGACCTTGTGTGAAACACAGGATTGGAGGCTAAGGCAATGGCAGATAAGTTGTCACACCAAAGAATGGGAGTGGTTACAATAGGGAGAGAAAGATCATGAAGAAGCATTTGTAACTAACTAAGTTCAGCCGTAGCATGAGCAAGAGAACGATACTCTGCCTCGGTGCTGGATCGGGACACAGTAGGCTGCTTTTTAGCAGACCAAGAGATGATGTTAGAACCGAGGAAAACACAGTAGCCTGAGGTAGATTTGCGATCAACAGTGTCACCAGCCCAATTTGAATCAGAAAAGGCCTGAAGCTCAAACGAACTAGGATGAAAAGTCAAGCCATGAGAAAGGGAACTCTGAACAAACCGAAGAATGCTTTTAAGCAGAGTAAAGTGAGCATTAGTAGGTGCATGCATGTATTGACAAGCTTGATTGACAGCGAAAGACAGATCTGGACGAGTAAGAGTTAGATACTGTAAAGCACCTACCAAACTTCTGTATAACTGAGGCTGATGAAAAGGAAAATTAGCAGCAGGAGTATCAACAAGTTTCATTGACATAGGAGTAGGACATGGTTTACAAGAGGTCATTCCAGCTTTAAGAAAAATGTCAGAGGCATATTTAGATTGAGACAGAAAATAAGAGTCACCCACTGCTTGAATAGAAATACCCAAGAAATAAGAAAGATCACCCAATTCTTTCATGGCAAAAGCAGAGTACATCTGGTGAATAAGAGCTTGAAGATGAGAGGGACTATTACCAGTAAGTAAAATGTCGTCGACGTACACCAGAAGAACTGTTATGGTAGTGGAAGTCTTGTGAATAAAGAGAGAGTTATCACAATGACTATTGACAAACCCGTGAGATAATAAAAACTTGGAGAAAGTAGAATACCAAGCGCGAGGAACCTGTTTGAGGCCATAAAGAGCTTTCTGAAGCTTGCATACATGATGAGGAGAGGAAGAGCTAACAAAACCTGGTGGTTGAGTCATATATACTTCCTCATCCAAAGTGCCATGAAGAAATGCATTGCTGATGTCAAGTTGCTTTAATGGCCAATGATAATGTAAAGCCATACAAAGCAAAACCCGGATAGTGGGATGTTTAGCCACAGGGCTAAAAGTTTCAGTATAATCAAGGCCCTCTTGCTGTAAAAATCCCTTAGCAACCAACTGAGCTTTATATCGGGCAATAGAACCATCACTATTGCGTTTGATTCGAAAAACCCACTTACAACCAATAGCCTTCTTAGTAGAAGGAAGAGGGACAAGAGACCAAGTACCTTGAGCAAGTAAGGCATTATATTCTTCAAGCATAGCTGAATGCCACAGAGGGGAAGCAAGAGCTTGTTGATGAGAAGAAGGTTCAATATCTGAAAAGGAAGGAGTAGTACAAGCGACAAGACCCTTAGTTTTAGATCTGGTAAGCATGGGATGAGAATTAGTAGAAGAAGGTAAAGAAGGTAAATGAATAAAAAGAGAATCAATTGGAATAGGGTGAGAAGATGCAATAGGGTGTGAGGAAGGCTCAGATAAAGGTGGAGCAGAAAGTTGGACAGCAAAATAGGGCTGAGAAACTGGAGAAATAACAGCAGCAGTGCTGGGAGGAGAACAAACCAGAGGAGCGGGAGAGGATGCAGGCAGAGGGGCTGGTGAGGAACATGGTTGAGGAACTGAGGAAGGAACAGCAAGAGGTCTGTGAGAAGAACAGAAAGGAGGAGCTCCAGAGGAAGAAGGCAAAGGGGCTGCTGGTGAACAAGGCAGAAGAGTAGCAACAGCAGATCGAGAGGAAGGTGGAGCAGGAGTAGATGGAGGCCAAAAGAAAGAATGAAGATGAGATAAAGATTGAGTAGGAGCAGATGAATAGGTAGAAAAAGGAAAAACATTTTCATGAAAGTCAACATGTCGAGTAATATAAACTTGACCCGTGGTCATGTCCATACAACGATAGCCTTTATAGGAGGAGTGATAGCCAAGAAAAACACATAAAGAGGATCGAGGTTGCAACTTAGAATGAGTGTAAGGTCTTAACCAAGGAAAGCATTGGCAGCCAAAGACCTTCAAAAAAGAATAATCAGGTAAGACATGATAAAGGAGCTCAAAAGGAGATTTGTTAGACAATTTTACACTGGGCATTCTATTAATGAGATGAATGGCAGTAGCAACTGCATCAAACCAGAATGTAGTGGGAACAGAAGAATGGTGAAGCAACGCAATAGTAGTCTCAACAATGTGTCGATGTTTACGTTCAGAGACACCATTTTGTGGGGGAGTATAAGGACAAGATAGTTGATGGACTATTCCTTGAGCTTTTAAGAATTTAGTCATGGAAGAGTTCACAAATTCAGTGCCACCATCAGTCCTTAAGACTTGAAGTTTAGTAGAAAATTGAGTCTCAACATAGGCTTTAAATTCTAAAAATTTGGAGAAAACTTCACTTTTGTAACATAGAGGATAAAGCCAAGTAAAGCGACTACAATCATCAATGAAAAGCACATAATACTTGTATTCAGATGAAGTAGAATGAAAAAGTCCCCATACATCACTATGAATGAGAGAAAATGGATTATTCACAGTAGAATTTGACAGTTTAAAGGGAAATCTATGACTCTTAGCCATACTACAATGTGTACAAGAACTAAGATCAGACTTTGTTTTATTAAAAGAAAAAGGCAAATGCTTCTTTAAAACAGTAAACTTCAATGAAGATGGATGGCCCAATCGTTTGTGCCAAGTATCTGCAGAAGCACAGGCAGAGGTCTTTGTTAAGAAGGCAGTAGATGAGGCTGAAGAAGGATACATAGCAGTAAGATGATGAGAAGAAGACAACAGAGATGGAAAGTGATACAGGCCATTAGCATTATATCCTTTGTGCAAAATGGCCTTGGTGGTCTTGTCCTGAACCACAAAGGAAGAAGCATCAAAAGTAATAGTGCAGTTATTATCTTTGGTGAGTTGATGAACAGAGAGAAGATTGGAAGAGATGGGAGCATGAAGAAGTTTATTTAGTTTGAAAGAAAAATGAGGAGTAGGAAGGAGTCCTTTACCTGTGTGATGAATAGGAATAGAAGTGCCATTTCCAACCATAATCTGATCAGAACCAGTGTAGGCTTGTGATATGTTGAGATTGGAGAGATCATTAGTAATATGATCAGAGGCAGCCGAATCAAGGTACCATGGAGCAGTCTCAGATAGAGAAGGAGGAGGAACAGAAGTAACATAGGCTCTTGGTGAAGGATAAACAGAAGAGAGTTCAGAAACAGACTGTGATGAAGAAGTCGGAGTAGAAGCATGTGGAGGAACAGTCTAATGAAAGTTCATATCCAGTCTGTGCCAACAATCAATAGCCGTATGATTACCTTTGCCACAGATTTGACAAAGTTTAGCAGATGAATAGAATCGACCTCTACCTCGAGAATTATGTCGTCCAGTACCACGAAAAGAGCCTCGATAGCCTCCTCTCTGATTTCGAAAAGAAGATCGTCCTCCTCTTGAAGAAAAAGATCCACTGGTGGACACATAGGCAACTGTGTTTTCATGAGATTGTAATTTTTTTTGTTTGAAGTCTATATGAAGAGACTCAGAACACAAAAGAGAAGATAAGTCCACCATGGAAATAGGCTCAATTCGAGCACGGACAACAGTTTTAAGAGCATCAAACTCATCCGGCAAGCCATTCAGAGTGATCAGTACCAAATCTTCATCATCCATAGGTGATGAAGCAAGAGCTAATTTATCAGCACGTTCTTTGATTTGAAGCAAATATTCTTCAATTGATTTGGAGCCTTTGGTTAACTGAGTCAATTGATTCTTGATTTGATGGATGTGAGAACGAGACACCATGGTGAACCGGTTGCAAAGAGCAGTCCAGACCTCGAAACTGTGTTGCAGATGAGCATCAGTCTTGTTCCAAATGACTCGATCTGGGTTCAAAACTTCAACACCATTAGAGTTGGTGATCATCAATGAAGGACATGGAACTGATCCAATTGCAAAGTCTAACAGCTCTGTAGCTCGTAGAACATTCTGAAATTGACTTCGCCATATAAGAAAATTGGTAGAATCGAGTTTAACAGTGATAAAAGAATTCAGATTGGAAATCAAGAGATTAAGATTTGCAGGTAAAGAAGAAGAAGATGAAGAAGATGATGAAGCAGCCATATATGGATATATGGATTGAAACTATGCTCGTAGGAGCTCTATGGAAGCTCTGATACCATGAAGAACAATTGAATCTTTTATTATTATATTTATGATCAGATACATTGTATATTTATACAGATACCATGTAACAAACTTCTAACAAACTATAACAAACTCTAACTAACTTTGAGTTAACAAACTCTAATTACTAACTAACCTGGGTTCAACAAACTAACTGCTTAACTAACTATCTTGAGTTCTTGAGCTTGCTGCTGCAGAGCCATCTGGTGCAGAGAGAGTCTTATGGGACTGCTGCAGAGAGACTGCTGCAGAGAGAGTCTTATCATAGACCTAATGTTGTTGAAATTTTTAAAATTCCATAAATGAAGAGGAACACCATAACAACAAATCCAAATTGTTCCAAATCTATACTTTGAAAAATCTGAATCAGACCATTCTTTATAATATTCAAACCGAGAAGTGAACCAATCATTTCCTACTGCTGAATAGCTAAAGATGATTCAATGGGAGGCTTTCTTTTGACTACATCAACAAAGGTTACAATGAAGATTCCATGTCTCGGTTGATTGTTGGAGACGTTAAGAGGTTGGGATCTTGAAGTAGGGGTGAGTGGCATGCCTGAAAAAGGAAATGGTTTATCAAACCGAGTTGGTTTGACTATGAGTATATTCTCTCCATACCAAGCCCCGTTGAATTTCCTTGTTGCTTCCTCAGCTGTGTCTAGTTTGTCGTAACGGATGAAACCAAACCTTGAGTATTATCTCTTGGTTCTTTTGTCAGGGATAGATGCATTTAGAACCTTACCATACCTCTGAAAGATACCTTTGAGTGAGTCCACAGACATGGATTCTGGAATGTTGGCAATGAAGACAGTGAAGAATCTGCCTGGCCTTATTTGTGATCTCAAAACTCTAGTCCATCCTTCTTTACCCGCAAGCTCTCCATTCTCGAAACTCTTCTCTATTTTAATGTTTGATATTAGCACATATATATATATATATGAATGTGCCCTTTGCTTGATATAAAAATTTGTATTAGTAAGGCTTCAAATTTATGACAGTTTCCTTAGTTTTTGGTGTTTGAATGTGGGTTTTGTTGACTTAAATCGACACAAGAAACCAGAGTGTCCAGTGAAGAGGATTATTTGTGCATGAGGCAGGCTTGGGGATTATTTGTGCATCAGTGATACAGCAGCCCAGTCCCAGAGGCAGAATCTGGGGCTGCTGAAGAAGAACCAAGGCGTGGGTGTCCGGCAATGGTGGAGGATGAAGTCGAGAGCCAGCGTGGGTGTCCGGCAATGGTGGTTCTCGACGGCAATGGATTATGGAGGTTGAGTGCCCAAGAGAGTCAAGCGTGGGGCAGTCCGACAATGGTGCAGGGTGTAAGAGCGTGGGGCTCAAGAGTGTATCAAGTGTTTGAGTCTGTCGTGGCATGTATTTCTGTGTGTTAGGTGGGGGCTCAAGAGAGTGTGTTGTATTTTATTTTATTTTATTTTTTTGTTTTTTTTAATTTTCTAGTTGCTTTTCAAAATTTAAAATTGTGAGGCTAAGAGGTTGGTTGTAAGATCGCGAGTAGCAGTAGTAGGAGAGTGAGTTTTTACTCTTCGAATCTCTCTCAATACGTTTTATCTCCTTGTACCTTTAAATTTCATATTTTTAATGGAATTTTTCTTTGCCGATCAAAAAAAAAAAATCGACACAAGAAGTTCTTTGTCAAAACTATTGCCGTTGGTATCCAAATCCTTTTTTTAATTGTGTTCTTCCCAAAACTATTGTGGAATCTTACATCAAATATAATGCATAAAATATTGGTTACGTCATGAAAGTTTTCTCATGAGTTGTTTGATTCTTGACACATACATTGCAAAAGTGGTTCTTCCAATATGTCTGGATGATATATATTATTTTCGTTACAAATAAAATATTTAGATCCTAGGTTTTTGGCTTACTTGCCAAAGATAATTATGTCATGTCTTGTAGCCTTTTGTCTTGTTTATGTAACTTTTGAATTTTAAGTCAATATCTCACCGTCAGTTGGCCTTGAACTTGAGAAATAGTTGGTTGAAAAGTTTAAGTTAATGAGTTGGCTTGGCATGAATAGAAATTGACCTCAAATTGCTAGTAAAGTAGGAAATTAACTGTCATGTGGACCTTGAATAAAGGCTTAATGGGTTCTCACATGCTTGATTTAAGAATTTGTATTTAAACATCTTCCCTGCTTGCCAATTTCGAGAAGGGGGGGGGGGAGGGGAAAGGTTGTTTGAGCCTAACTTGAGTAGAAAAATACTTAGCTTGGTTGTTTGCAACCCATAAATAAGAAAGGAAACAAGGGTTGTCATTTAAATCTTGGAAAAATGAGTGGCGGGCAAAGGTTTGGAACCAAACTTCTGAAAGAGTTACAATTTGCATGATGCAACCTACTTCTGTTATATTCTTCTTCTTCTTTATGGCCAAGTGAAATGTAGGTGGTGAAAAGAGAAGTTAATAAAAATGAGTATTTAGTCATGGGAATCTAAATTTGGATTACAACCAAACCAATTATTACTTTAGAAGATAGTTTGACAATTCCACAAGTGATTTAAGTTTGAAACTTTTAATTGTATTATTGATTAATTGAGTTTAAAAATTCATAGCCAACTATGCTTGAAATTGGAAATATTGGTTTAAACTTTGACAAAGAGAGAGTTGGTGTGTCATTAAATGGTGAACACGCTTTGTGGAAGGTGATTTTGAATATAAATCTTCAAAGACAAACATATGTTCAAAAAAAATTTAAAAATTTATTATTCACCCAAAAAAAAATGTTCAAAATTTAGATTGAAATATGAGTAAAAAAAACCTTTAATACTACTTATTAGCAACAAGATATTTAGGTTTATTTTATATTTTATTAATCAGTAATACCTTTACTTAGGATGTAAAACTAAACACCTTTTGGAGTAAAATTAAGGTTCTTTTCAGTTGAACACTATTTTTGAAGGTACATCATGTTCACTTATTAAGAATGATAATCGATTTCAAGCTGTAAACTAGTTATGTAGTCATTTTGAAGCCTATAAAGATATTCCCAAGGTCACTGAGCTCAGGGAGAAATTCAAGAACATAAAACACATTATAAAGTCTCATGTTTTCATTTAAGAAAGTGGCAACCATCTCACAATGGTGTTTGCCATTTCTAGAACACATAAAAATGTCAGTGGCCACTAAATAGGATTACCTCCTTAGTTTTGTAATAACTCTATTTGAAGTAACAAATCTTCACTTTGAATACCACAAATAGTGAAATGGGAGCATTCACACTGGTATTGAGGCATCCAAACACATCCTAGTAGCTCACAAAAATTAAGTAAACATATTAAAAATAACCTACATATAATTATTGTTCGATCATTTTTTACTAGGACTCTTCATTCCTTGTGTTGTGAATTTGGTGTTGTGAATTTTAAAGCGAAAGCCCCCTTCCAAATGAAATCTTTTTCTTGCCCTTTATGTAGGGCCATAACACCACCAAAATAGCCTATGCTTTTTTCACCTACAAAATAAAGGTTAAGAATGTTTAGGGTAGTTCATTACAAATTAGAAGTTTATATTTTTGGAAAACTTAGGATTATAAACACATCTCCTATTGCTTCTTAATAATTTTCAAGTTTGGATGAATTTTTTAACATTCTACTCCTAACATACAACTCACCGATATTCATAGATTATAGTCTTCCCTATAATCCCAACCTTATATTTTATAGTTTCTAACACTACCTCTAATATTTTGTAGACTAATTAATGTTATGGTTGTCTTTAACCGTATATATTTGTTAATTATCACTCATGATGTATATCTGTACACATGTATAATTTGTGTTTCTCCATATGCTCATTATGTTGTTTGCCTTCGATTATTTTAGAATTTAACAGAATGGCTCCTATAAAAAAGTTGTGTCGTCTAGCACCACCAAAGAGGGCATTAATTGAACCTTACTTATCCCCGATTGAGACACCTACAACTTGTCCTAAAGGTGTTGCAACAGTTGGATCTAAGACTATTGCACCATCTCCGTCTCAAACTAATGTGTTGTCAGGATCTAAGACTAATCAACTGTCTAGATCTGAGATTAATCTTCGTCTAAAACGAATGCACCATCTCCTCAAAGTCAAATGAGCGACGCAAGTAAAAAAAAAAAATTGTTTCATCCAATTGAAATATATCTATTTATTTGTATTTGTAAATTTGTAAATATACTAATAATATTATCAATTAGCAAGTGCATCTTCATCAAGGCGTGTGCAGGCAACAACTGGAAAAGCAACAGAAAAGAAGAATTGTCAACAATAATGGAAACAATCTCTACATTCCAATCACTGGAACATTCAATGCATTGGAATGTGTGCTAGCGACCCCAGGTTCTAATGAGATCGGCAATCAGGTTAGGAGAATGTCCCCATTCAAGGCGTTAGTAGTTGGATGGCTACTAATCCAACGACAAAAGGGGTTGTTGTACAAGCTGTTCGGGTAAGATTTAATTTCAGTCATGGTCTGTGTGTATATAGGATGGATGGTTAGGAACTTTGTTTTCTTTTTAAGTGCTTTTTATGCAGTATGAAAGCTTCGAATTTCAAAATAAATTATCTATTCCCACTACTAACTAATTTTAAAATGTTTTTAGCCCCTTTTAAGGTTTTCTTGATGTACTTAAATATGTTCAGCTTTCACATGTGCAATGATGTTACTTATGTGGTTTGTATTGATTATAGGATAAATTTGAAATTTGTGATGATTATGAAAACAATCCACTATCTCAAGAAGTTGTGGAAATGAAGTGTTATTTGTTACATAAAGATTGGAAATGCAGAATGATAAAGAAATGGAAAAAACTTGTGAATGCTGGTACTAACCCTTATGCTCATCCATATAAAGGAGTGAGCCTAGATTATTGGAAGTATTTTATTGACAATATATGGTCGGATTCCAATAACAAGGTATGTTATGACTTAGTTATAAAATAATAATGTATTATTAACAACTAATTGAAATCTTATTGAATGAATGATCAATTTATATACCTATAAACAACTGTAATCCACTCGTATGTCTAACCACCTTCACTATTACAGCTGTACCTACACATGGTTGAATCTAACAAGTATTCTAGTGGTTGTGTGTAACATACTCACATGTGCACATGCTTGTGTTGTGGCTGGTGCTTGCGCTGAGTTGAATTGCATTGGTTGTGGTTGCTACTATTGCTACAGCTACGGCTGTGTTGAACCCCTATGGCATTTTTACTGAGTACTCTTATCAATAATAACTACATATGTAACAATTATTTTAATTTGTCCATATAGAGTCGCTATGACGCCAGCAAACTTAATAAGAGCAAACCTACAATCACACTAGTGGCTCTCGACCTTTTCGAGTGGCAATGAGCATTACAGTGAGATGTATTTCATTGATTTTATTAACTTTATCCAGACTTATTTGATATGTTATCATAGTAATGAAGGAGTATTGATCTTGATGTTTGGCATTTCACAGGCGAATGAAAATGGTAAAGTGTTGTCAAATATCTGTGATTTCTACAAGGACACTCCTCAGACCAAGAAGACAAAATAATGGATTAATCATATATGATGTGATTCACATGCAAATATTAAACATTAGTAACTATTGTGTTTGACTTATATTAATAATATTTATATTTTACAATTACAAGAAGAGATGATGACAGTGTGGGATGAGTCTATCGAGTCTGAAACACCGATGATGCAAGAGGATATATCAAATTATGTTCTTACGAAGAAGAAGGGATACTTAAAAGGATTTGGAGTCGGACCAAAGCCTTATTCATGTGATTTTGGGTTGAATGCTACATCACAAGTACGTGAGGTGCAATTGAAAAGGCTTACATCCGAGTCAGAGATACTCTGTGAAGAGCAGTATAAACACCAGGAGGAACAATAGAAAAAGAAAACGGAGCAACAAATAAAAGAGGTCGAACATGCAAGACAATGTGAGGAGAAGCAGAGATAGATTTTTGGACTTCAGAGCATGTTGGCACAAGTTTTAGAAAATGGTGGCCACTAGATTCCCCAATGTAACTAGTCATGGTATTGGGTAAGTGTGTTAAACCAGATTTCAAAAAAATTATGTTCAAAGTAAAGGCCGCGATGAACTTGAGGGCGTTTGGGGGTGAAAATTGGAAATAGCCCCCAGATAGCCCTGAGATCATCACAGTCACCTTGGACTAGATTAAACAAACTTGTGAGAATAAACGGCGCGTCAATAGGGCGCACAATTAGAGATTTAGACTAAAAAATATAAGAAAAAAAAGGCAAAAATGGGCTTTTTGGGGGCAAAAAAAATGGAAACAACCCCTAAACAACCCTGAGATCATAATGGTTGCCTTGAACTAGATTAAACAAACTTGTGAGAGCAAGAGATGTATCGATAGAACGCACGGTTAGAGATTTAAACTAAAAATGTGAGAAAAAAAGGAAAAAATTGGAAACAGTTCTCAAACAGCCCCGAGATCATCATAATCACATCGGACTCGATTAAACAAACTTGTAAGAGCAAGCGGCACGTCGGTAAGACTCACAGTTAGAGATTTGGACTAACAATGTGAGGAAAATTGGTCGTTTGGTGGCGAAAATCGGCCATTTGGCAACGAAAATCGGAAATAGCCCCCAAGTAGCCCTGAGATTATAACGATCACCTCGGACTAGATTAAAAAAAACTTGTAAGAGAAAGCGGCGCGTTGATAGGATGCACAGTTAGAGATTTAGACTAAAAATGTGAGAAAAAAAGGCAAAAATTGACCGTCTGGCAACGAAAATTGGAAATAGACCCCAAATAGCCCTGAGATCATCACGATCACCTCGAACTAGATTAAACGAACTTGTGAGAGCAAGCGGCGCGTCGATAGGGCACACAGTTAGAGATTTGGACCAAAAAAATTAAGGGGAAAAAAAAGGGGAAAACAGACCATTTGGGGGCAAAAATTGGAAACAGCCCCAAGATCATCACGATCATCTCAGACTAGGTTAAAAAAACTTGTGAGAACAAGTGGCACGTCAATAGGACATACGATTAGAGATTTGAACTAAAAAATGTGAGAGAAAAAGGCAAAAATGGGCCGTTTGGCGGCAAAAATTGGAAACAACCTTGAGATCATCACGATTACCTCGGCCTAGATTAAACAAACTTGTAAGAGCAAGCAGTGCATAATAAATGCTTAACTTCACTATAGATGCTTGTCCCAATGTTGCCCATTTTGAGGTGGAAGCCTATTAAGTCAGTTACCAAGACTCACACCCACTAAAGTTGATGTCGCTTAGATATGACTTAATGCCTCCATCAATAAGGACTGAGCCTTAGGAATTTTCAAGAGATTTGTGCTTATCCATAGGTATGATTGCTTGTTGCCAGAACTACTCTGGTTATATCATCCACTTGCAGTTACTTCATCGATGTTGTTTTAATGGCATTTCAAGCTTCAAAGTATCTCTTATACATCTATTTTATATATATATATATATATATATATGTATATGTATATTGTATTTAAACATCATGTAACCTGCAAATCATAGTAGCTAACTTGGTAGATCAAATATTCATTTATATTGTCCAGTTATTGCCATATGAGATATAAAAGTCAGATGCAAGCATTGATTGAGAAACTAAATGTATGCTCTGACTATAGGGGCTTTCTCTTGGCTGGCTTTGTGTAATTAGACACAACCATGTTATTTTAGTGAACATCTTCATGTGTTTGGACTCATGTATCTGGAAAGATCAAGGATCATTTCACTATGCATATAATGCACTTTGAATATATGTATAAATATTATGAGATATTGCTTTAGCGAATATTTCACACAGAGGATGACTATGGAAGACTCTGCCTTGTAAACCTTTAGATAATTAATGAAATTTTTTATTTGTGTATGTTTATTGGACAAGCTTTGTGATAGAGATGATGTTTCAATTGTTAGAATTATGATACCCACTATGGAAAGTATTATTTTAAAGGAAAATGAGTGAGAGTATTAATTAGTGTTACCACTAATGATGTGGTAGTGGGCCCCACCATGAATGATTTGATGTTTTGACCTTGGTGTTTTTTTTTTTTTTCTTTTTTTATTGAGTGCCATATCATTAGTGATCTTTTTAGAGTTCCAAAATTAGTGGTCTCTATCATTGTTGTATTTTAAATATGGAGAATCTTTTATTGATTGAAGGAGAATCTTTTATTGGTCGTAGCAAATGTATAGATAAAACTTTTTAGAAGCTTGTGAATACTTGATCAATGTGGAGTTTATTTTCTATTTTTTATACCATTTAATCTACAGGTCATACATCTATTAGTAGTGTAATTTTTGTGGTGCATTGATATTGATAGAATTATAATGTTGATTGGATATATACATATGAATGATGTTGTTTTATTTATAAAATGGTATTGATAATCCTTTAATTTGTTTATGTTACATTTACTTTCCATGGACCTTTTTCATTTTTTTGTTCAATTTTACAATCATTTGATATGCACAAATTTTCATTAAAAAAATTACCAAACATTATTTTTCTTTTTCTTTTGTGCAGATGGATGAACTTATGCATGAAGTTGAATTGTACAGACTAGTTAGCACTTGTTACATTTTTTGAATGATTATATATTTTTGGATAGATGTGTATGAAAAACATTTGAGTAACTACTAGTTACATTTTTAGATAGATACGTATGGATAAAAATTTTAAATATAATAATAAGTACTTGTTATGTTTTAAATTTTTATTCTAGATGGGTGTGAATTGGATGATTATATATATTATATGACATTTTGGATAATTAGGTAGTTTGGAATTACTTCTGAATGAAAAGTTAAAATATTTGACAACTTTAATTAAACATGTTAAGGATTAGATGATTTATATATTTTGTTAGATGTTCATGATTTATATATTTTGATGGTTTGAATGATTGTTGCGAATTACAGGTCATATTGAATGGATCAAATGGATTATTATTATACCATATAAATCAAATGGTATCAAAATAATATTTTATTTGTATTTTGATAAACAAAAAGAATTGAATTAGCGATCAAAATTTGGTTCGGTTTTTCCTCTTTTGGCGACCAAGCGATTGATCGGAAAAAATAGGCGACCAAGCAATTGATCGGAAAAAATAGCTAATACTTTTGCTGACTAAAATTGTTAGTCGGTATTTCACCATTCACATTTGGTGACCAAAATGTTAGTAGGTGAAAAGGTACATTTTAGAACTAAATAATTAGTCGGTAAAATTATTAATTTTGGCAAACTAAATTTTTGGTCAGCGAATAGGTGTATTGCTGACTAAATATTTAGTCACACAAATATTGTTTGGTGACTAACATTTTTTGTCGAGGAATGGTACAATTAGCAACTAATATATTTAGTCAGAAAAATAATACTTTTGGCGACTAATATTTTTCAGTTACAATACGATTTAGCGGCAGTAGTTATATGTTCAACGATCAAAAATTTAATCAGCAAATATGCTGTTTTTTCTCGATTAAAAAATTTTTTAGTTACAAATCACTTTTGCCAAACATGTATTTGTGATCAAAGTAGCTGACTAAAAAATTTGATCGCATAAGACTTTTACCGGTTAAAAATACACTTGCTGTGACTAAATTTTTAATGGATAAAAATGTAATTTCTTGGAAAATATCTTAAAATATTGGGGGATGCACCAATAAATCCAAATTAATAACTTATACACTATTTAGTCCTAAAAGTTTTCTTATAGACTGAAAGGTCCCATTACAATGTTTCAAACATCAAATTAATGTTTCGAACATTAGATTTCGAACATCAGATTAATGTTTCAAACATTAGATTGATGTACAAATGGGACTAAATGGAGCATAAGAAAACTTTTAGAACTAAATGATTCAACTTTTCAGAAACTAGGACTTATGGATAAATTTTCCTAATTTGTCCATTTTCTATTTTGAAATATTAAATTTTGTTAAATTTTTAAAATTTCCACTTATAAATCATTATAAACACATTTTATTTTATAATTCAAAAAAATAATGATAAAAAATTATTTTAAAATTTAAATTTAAATATAATGATTGTATACTACCTTAAGTTGATTTTTTTACAATGGAGAAATAAATTGGGCCGAATAGTCTTTTCAATTATTCAATGTCACAAACATAATGAAAAATTATTATGGGTCTCAAAAAAAATCAAGTCAACTTGATCCATTTTTTTGTGCATACATGGTTTGCAAATTGCAAGTGATGTTTTGGTTAATTTATATATATATATATAGAGAGAGAGAGAGAGAGGGCAATACACCAAGAAGATTACAAGCCATCTTATTTTTACCAAAAACGAAAATAAAAACAGAAGAAAATCTATAGGTACGTACAGAAAGAAAGCAAATCAGAGCCCTTTGGATGATTCAGTCATCACTGATGAATCTTAGAGGCCTCGAGATCGGCGGCTTTCTTGAGGAGGTTCTTATCATCGTCCTCGAGAGCCATCTGGATGGGAGAGGAGCCGAGTCCATCGGCAATGGCAAGCATGATCTTCTTCATCTCAGATCGGAACTCCTCCAGATCGATCGTACCGCTCTTGTCGCAGTCGAACTTGTCGAAGATGGAGTCGTAGAGCTTCGTCAGCTCCTCCGGCGGCGTAACCACGTCCACGCCGAAGTGAGTCTCTATAAGCCGGAACGACTCGAACGCCTTACGAAGCTCCAATCGAGACAAAACGCCGTCGCTGTTCAGATCTACGGCTGCGAAACGCTCGTCCACGCTCTTCTTGAACTGTTCTTCGTCTTCCACGAAGGATCGGACCGTCAAGCCGTCTATTATCACCACTCCCATCTCTCTTTCTCCTTCTCTGTCTCTCTCTCTCTCAGTTGAGATTGACAAATATATACAAAATAGATAAGAGTGAGATTGTTAATTCTCAACCATACAATTGGGGAGAGTTCTTTATTTACAGCATCTATAACAGTCTTCTTAAATTTTTAGTGAGTTTAAAAACTTATTTTACTATTTTAACTAGCTATCTATTCTATTATATCAAATTTTTTAAAATTTTAATTCCATCTTATTAAAATATTATTTTATTATTATATTTTTTATTTTCTTATTAAATTAATGAACAACCAACTAAACAATTTCTTAAAAATAAATTATCGTTGACCAATTGACAGACGTCCGGCCAAACTTCAAACACACAACCAGCGTGCTGTAGCTTCATCTGAGAAGGTGCTGTAACGCTAACAAAATGAATGAAGGATATAGCGACACTTACAACAGCGTCAAAGCGATTGCAGAGACGCTGATGTTGATGAATTTAAGAGTTCATCTATTCCTTTTTTATATAATTTAAAAACTTAAAATAATATTTGTTAACAGTTTAAAAAAATGTGTAGATAACCCTTACTAAGATAAGGATTTCAATTTTATTAATTTGGAGTCGGTAAACTTATTTTTGAGGTTGAAGACATCAACAATTCAAATTATTTATTTCATTTCATAAAACCAAACATTCTATTAGATCTAACAAGTGGCAAAAGACAAAATTAAAAGGGAAAAAAAAAAATACGTAAGCCTTATTAAACATTAAAATCATAAGTTCTAACTGTATATGAAAATTGAATGATCTAAAAGCAATCAAAACAATGTTATATTTATGGAGTAAAATTCACTGTACTCTCTTATTATCATTCAAACATAATTTTACACTAAAATACATCCATTGTGACTTTGTTTGGCAACTTGGGCTGAGTTAAATTTGGAATTTAAAATTATTTTAATCACAAAAAGAAAAAACAAATTTTATAACTTAATAAAATAAAATATCACATCAAATTTATAATCATTATATTCTCTCTCTCACAAAAAATTAAAAAAATCAAAACACCTATTTCAAAAGTTAAAAAAAACCAAAAAACCTATTCCAAAACAAACCTTTTTAACCTCAGGTTAAAATAACCAAAATATTAAAAATCCAAAAATCAATCCACTTTCCAAACACATAAATTGTTGCCTAAATTGACAGAAATGGTAAGACAGTAGTGTAAGGGGCGTGCTTGTTCAAAGAGCCGCAAGAAAAAAGAGAACCCAAAAGTCATAATAATAAAATGAAAATTTACATTATTGCCTTTTGGCTTCATATTCTTCTCCAAACCCGTCAAAACCATAACCCTAAACAATCACTCCTCATAACAGCCTCGCCCAACAACCTCACCCATGATTGTCACCTCTTACGCCAGGCAAAAATGTCAATTTCAACTTGGAAAGCAAAGTAGATAATTCTGCAAGACTACATCAAGACCTTGAACTTGGACGGCAAGGTAGACAATTTCAAACCATGAATTCAACATCCTATATATACAAAAATATTTGCATATTGTATTGATGTTTATGTTAAAATGCACTATATATAATGGGTGTTCGAAAAATTACTATTTTAGTAAACTATTTTAATTTTTAACTATTTTAGGAAGCTAAAAATTGTATTTGAAAAAATAATTAAATTTTTTTATAATTAGAAATAATATTTGTGAGAAAAAAAATAAAATAATTATAAATTTAATGTGACATTTTGTCTTATATATTTTATTCTATTTTGTCTTTTAATATTATTTTAATCAAAAAAACTAAAAAAACTCCTTCCCAAACACCCCCTAAACACAAAAACGATGTACCTTAACACGCATAAAAAGCCTATAGCTTAGACAATTATGCAGGACCAAACGTCTCTGCCTCATCCTCGTTTGCGCATGTACCCAGTTTGGAACCAAAAAAATTTGCACAAAATATTAGGCAATTTTACATTGAAAATTGCAACAATTTGCCGTGTGAATTCAATTGAGTCAACATTAAATTCATTAAATTGCTAACTTAAGCACGGCTAAAACACCCCTCTAAAAAAAACTTAAGGCTAAAACATGTGTTGAATTGCTGACTCGAGTACAAGTCAACATTAAATTTATGAAGTAACCTATTATAGTGTATCCTTTTTTCATTAAAAAGGCATAGAGGCACTGAACAACACAAAAGTACAAAATGAGTAACAATCATTCTAATACAATTCTACTGCATTTGAAAAGATCTTTAATAACTAGCAAAAAAATTAAAACTATAATCATAGAAGGCAAGTCAGAATATCAATAAGCATTAAATATTGGAGGCTCACAAAAGATTTTCTCCTCTCACATCTATATAGATTCATCATTCTTGCCAACTCTTGGACTTCAATTTGATTGAACTAAAATGAAAGGAACATATCACACTAACGCAAAGGGAAAGTTTCCAACATACCCCCGGCTTTTCCAAAAGTATTTTCCAAAACTCAACTATAACAAATTTATTAATAACTCATTAAAATCACATAAAAAAATAAAAATAAAAATAAAAATAAATCCTAACACTGGTAAAGCCACAATAGGGAAAAAAAAGTTGAGACCTCATTTTTCCTTGACTCCCACCACCCCAATCTATTGAAATTGGCCAACTTTTCATTTTCTGTTTTTCATTTCTTTTTTCGTTCTATCACTCAATGACCTGTATATGTGGGTATTGTGTCTTTGACCCCCACAACCCCCACAGACACATGTCTGTGACTGATACGAAGAAAAAAAAACAAAAAATAAAAAATTGACCAATCTCAATAGATTGGGGTGCTGGAGATCAAGAGAAAAAAAGGTCTCAACTTTTCTCCCATTTATGAAACCCACAACAGATAAGTTCCAAAACTCTGAAATCTAGGAAATCAAAGAAGGAATTGAGTGTCCCCCCACCTAGAAGTCAAGACATTTCACAATGAATTTTTGGAGTTAAAAATCCCAATAATTGAGACACTCAGAGATAAAAATAGCACAAAAACTATGTACCTCAGAGTCAACAAATAGGCAGATTCAGCTCCAAAAGTGTTTGAAATGCCTCAAAAGAAGTATAGATGGGGGCAAGAGGGAACTCAAAAGGAAAACCCTGAAGAGAAACCCCAACATATGCATACACATACATGTAAGTGCACGTGTATACATACAGTTGATATAGCACAGCTATGACTCAAAACGCTTCCATGTGTTGAAAGAGGAAGACGATCTTAAGGGCTGCGCATAAATATAACAAAACAACAAGAACAATTACTACACCCTAAGATTCAGAATAGCCAAAACATATAAATATGAGTGTTTCGTGTGTGCATAAGGGAATATACATCAGAAGAATTTTAGATGAGACAAAACATAAATCTTCAACCATGCCTTTGAATATGAAACCCTACCCAGTTCTGCTGACCACTGGTGCACAACCACCACATAATACTGCCACTCCCCACAATATTTTCATGTCCACAGCAACCCCAACCTCCTCTTTCCATTGAACACCACAACCACTGCTGATGAAGATAGGGAGATAGGGAGAGGAATGGAGCAAAGGACGTATATATATGTGTGTGACAGATATAATGTAATGTAAAATAATCAATCTTATTTATTTTAAATACAAACAATAATTTTAACATTTTAAAAATTCTGTGAATTAACAAAAATTACTAGTAGTTTTTAACAGTGTGGATTAATTTGGTACAAATTTCACACAGGGAAGTAATTGTAATTATACTAAGAATGGGGATAATTGTAGTTTTGTAAAACCACAAGGTCATAGTAACTTAACACAAAAAATACACTTGCTTGCTCACAATAATGGTTTGATAGACAATGTATTAATTTGCTCCTAGGGGTTCAGGCAGTGCTCATCTATAATGACAAATCATTGTAGCACTTGCCTTCAAAATGATTGCGGAATACATGCTATGGGATCAAGTTGTTCTGTTTTGTTACTCTAATTCCATTCACATCCAAATGAAGGAACAAGAGCCACAAAAGTAGGGGAAAAAACACCAAGGAAAAATGGAATACAAAGCCAGATTTTGTGAAGCCAATTAATTTGTTTCATTTTTATATTTTTCAGATTCCTATGCTAAACAAATTGTTATGCCAACCATATAAATATGGCAAATAGTAATTAAGAAGACATGGCAAAGTTACCCCGTTTTGATTTTCATAAACCTACCACTCCCTCTTCAAAGAAAACCATCAGTGGTGTTGAACATTACATCAATGCTAACAATAAGCACGTCAGATGACCGTCGTAAGAGATTTAATCAAAACTCATCATTTGGCTTCCTTGTTTCTAGTAGTTACAACCCCTTTCCCTCAACCCCAACTCAAAATAGAATTAGGAAGATGCATCTAGCAATATTCTGAAGTTCAAATCACTCAAACCAAACAAAGTGTAAATGTTGTTTCAAAGATAATAGTGTCCTAATAAAACATCAAAATTGGTCCATGTCTTTCTCAAATTCAATACTATTAAATCACAAGTGGAGTAAATACTCTAAAGTTTAAATCACTCAAACCAAAAAAAGTGTAAATGTTGTTTCAAGGATAATAGTGTCCTAATAAAATATCAAACTTGGTGCATGTCTTTCTCAAATTCAATACTATTAATCACAAGTTGAGTAAATACTCTAAACTTTAAATCACTCAAACCAAACAAAGTGTAAATGTTGTTTCAAAGATAATAGTGCCCTAATAAAACATCAAACTTCGTGCATGTCTATCTTAAATTCAATATTATTAATAACAAGTGGAGTTCAATTGCCTACATGAAATTCAGTATCAATAAAAAAACTGAAGTGCTAAATATTGAAACATATGAGTGCATTAGCCTGGTGAAAACAAATACTTGGCAAATGCCAGCATCTCAGGTTCACGTTGTTATTGGCAACATACAGCGCTGGATACGCTATGGAGAAAGAGCGCATCAGAGACTCTAGTTTGTTGCCCCTAAAAGCACCATTCATTGTCCTACAGCAAGATTTTACATTCAATAACTATAATATGATAACAATAACAAATTGGAAAATTCTACCTATTCTAACTAGTTTGCAATCTAATCTCAAAGTAAAGTTCCATCGTAGAAATCAAATGAAAAATTTCTCTCTATTCTAACCAATTTGTAAACCAAATCCCAATAGCTGCAAGGAAGAACATTATTTTAGCGTAAATCTAATCACAAAGTTCCAATGCAGAAATCAAATTCACTATCAATATGAAGACAAAAAAAAAAAAAAAAGATTATGAAATGCTAAATATTGAAACATCTGAATGCACAAGCCAAGTGAAAGAAAAAGCCAATGCCAGAATTCCGTTTCATTTTGTTATCGGCAACGTACAGCGCTAAAAACACCATGGTGAGGGTGCATCAGAGACTCTAATTTGTTGCCCTAAGGCTGCATTTGGTTCAAGAATTTGGAAATTTTTTCAAAAAGAAAAATGAAAAAGGTGCATAAAATTAGATAAAATATATTCCCCGTTCCCTTTTCAAATCCGTCTCCAAATTCTTAAATCAAACACAGCCTAAATGCATCATCCATTATCCTATAGCAAGAATTTCCATAAAATAAATATAATAACAAAGACAAATAGAAAACACCTGACAAATTCGTAAACCAAATCGCAATAACTACAAGAAACACAATATTACTTATTTTAAACGTAATCAGAAATGAAGATCCATTGCAGAAATCAAATTCCTCATCAAATATCGAAACATCTGAAGGCAGAGCCAAGAAAAAGGCAATGCCAGATTCAGATTCAGCTTCATTTTGATATCGGCAACGTAAAGCACAGAAAACGCTATAGAGAGAACGCATCAGTGACTCTATTTTGTTGCCCTAAATGCATCAAAGTCTTATTATCATCCATTTGCACCAAATAAAACAAAAATCCAAACAAAAACAATAAATTATTCATAAAAATTTCAAAAAAAGGCTCAGAGAATAATGATTTGTTCACATCAACAAGCTTTATAGCTTTCATAGTTTGATGGTATAATTTTCATCGTCACTGCCTCCAGAACCATTTTTCACAGTGAAATTGAACACACAAACATCGAAAATATGCCTCAAAATTACAACTAATCATTGGAATACAGATAGATACATCTGACCTTGCAGAATGGTCATGAGATCTCCAGCCTCCGTGACCGCTGAGAATGAAGAGAAGTGATTGATGTCATGGCTGTAGTTGGAGCATAGGGGGGATTATATAGGGAGGCGAGGATGACAACCAAACCCTAATTTTTCACGCGATTTGATATTACTAGGATGCCCTCGAAAGCTTCAGTAACTGCGTCTCCAATCCAACTATTATTATTTTCTTTTATCAAATTTAAATTTAATAAAAAAAAATTAATTTTAATATTAGCATTAAATCAATATCAAATAAAGAATATCTTATATTTTTTATTAAATTGAGAATATCTAGAGTTTTTCATCAAATTATTAGAGGTAGCTGTTTGTTTTGTAGTTATACAAAAGCACTAAATGAATTGATCGGTTGATTGTATCTCGAACACCCACCTCCTTGCAATTTACTATAAATAGTTTGTTTTCAGAATTTAGACAATTTGCACTGGTCAGTTGATTGATCGAACATCTCCCGATCATCCTCCTAAGCGACTAATACTTTGATAAAAATTCAAAATTTTTCATTGAAACGGTTGATATTAAGTAAAACTTTTACTCAAATTTAATAAAAAAATATAATACCCGGCAACCCACCAAGCAAAATGGCCTAAAAATTAAAATGTCAACAAAAACTATTTGTACATTATTTTTATTTTCATTCACTTCATTTTTTATACGTTATTTTTAGGAAAATTCAAACATAAATTCTATATAAGGAATGTTGATCCATTTAGCTTTAAGAGTTTTTTTAAAAATTAATTAGTCATTTTTGTTTTGAAAAGTTGTATTTATTTAATTTGGTATCATTTGAGTTTAAGTGAATGCGATTTTGTAATTCATTTTTCTAATTTTCTAATTTGTTTTTGGGATGGAAATGAAAAGGTGAGGTGAGGAAATTTCTTTTTTTAGAATATTACGTTGTTAAGTTTAAGAAAAGTATGGAGGTTGAGTGTCCGTCAATGGTGTAGGGTGTTCGGGTCAGGCGTGGGGCTCAAAAGTGTATCGGTGTTTGAGTCAAACGTGGGGTGTTTCAAGAGTGTATCAGTGTAGCAGTGTGTAGCTGCGTTTTAGGTGGGGGCTCAAGTGTGTGGTTTATTTTATTTATTTTTTTGTTGTATTTTAAAATTTAAAATCGTGAGGCTTAGGGGTTGGTTGTAAGAACGCGAGTAGCAGTAGTGGGAGAGTGAGTATTTACTCTTCGAATCTCTCTCATTGCGTTTTATTTCCTTGTACCTGTAAATTTCATGTTTTTAATGTAATTTGTCTTTGCCGATCAAAAAAAAAAAGTTTGAGAAAAGTACACTAAGAAATTTTTTAGCGTATTACATTGGAGTGTTACACTTGAGAAAAATATATTAAGGAGTTTTTTTTTTTTTGAAATGTTACGTTTAGTAATTTCAATATTATGAGAAAACTCACATTTATCCCTCAACATGTAACATGCGCACATTTATACTTGGCGTTTTATGTAATTCAC
Organism: Camellia sinensis; assembly: GCF_055761805.1. Classification (NCBI taxonomy): domain Eukaryota; kingdom Viridiplantae; phylum Streptophyta; class Magnoliopsida; order Ericales; family Theaceae; genus Camellia; species Camellia sinensis. The sequence continues at coordinate 170,842,776 of NC_138962.1, read as the reverse complement.
ATTAGAATGAGACATATGGATCCATAAGAAAAAAAATAGTGAACCAAACAGTTTATAAGATTGCTATTTATTATTTCTTGATGTTTCACCCTTATTTTTATTAAAAAAAATGTTATTCTAAATATATTAATTTTTTTATCTCATATTTTAGTCAAAAAAAATTATTAAAAAAAACTTGTTCTTCACTGATCCCTAATTTATTTTTCGTTCTACTATTTAAAAATAAATAATAAGTCATTCAAGAGTAATTAATAATATTTTATTACATTTGACTTCAAATGTTTTGAATTATTATTTTGTGTATAAAAATATAAAATAGATTTATAAAGTAATTATATACAAATTTAAAAATCATTGAAACATTTAGTAATAAAAAATAGGAGAAATTACCTATAAATCTCAAATTAGGAAATGATAATCCATTTAGTCCCGTGTTTTTTCTTTTGAACCATTTGGTCCTATTTAATTGATAAAGAATATTTTCTTTTGATTTGGCATGGGTGGAGTTTACACTTTTACCCTTGTTATGATTTTAGTGGATTCTTTTTTACTCATTTGTGTGTAATGATTGAGATGGTAACATTTTACATTTCCATTTTTGTGTGTTTGATTTTTGTAGAGTGATATGCAGTGGATGGGTTTCAATTGCTGATATTATTTTCTTCATTGACATCAATACAGTTAATATTACATTTTTACTACCACAAATGTTATTAGCATTCCATATCACCACCAACATCCATACACTCAAAAAATAGGGGAATGGGTGGTAGATTACAACACAACAAATCAAAAAAATAATACTGACACTACACTTTATTAACATTGATACAGTTAACTTTACATTTTTTATTACCACAAATGTTATTAACATTCTATATCACCACCAATATCCATACACTCAAAAATAGGGGAATGGGTAGTACATTACAACACAACAACAAACCCAACACAACAAATGGCATTAACATTACACTGTTGCCAATCCCACAGGAACCCCAAACTGCAAAGGCACACTAACACACCATCATGTTACATTTATCCGACGCTCGAGTAGCGCCAATGTCAGTGTTTGCTGTGTCTACCTCTGTGTCTATTTCGACATGCTCTCTAGACGGTGAATCCAGTTTCCAGCAATCAAAACTAGCCTCGATCCCTACACCGTCAACACCCTCAACGGTATTCCCATCAAACATCGAAACCGACTCCACATCTAGCATATTCTTTTTTGATTTAGTATGCTTCTCCTCTGCCACCAACATATTTAGTTTGTAATGTTCCATTATCGTCCCCGATAGTTTTCTATTTTTAACCTGCCAATAAACAAAACAAATTCCATTTCATTTACAAAAAAACCTGCAGAAATTAATAACAATACAATTACGTAACATCATACCATGATCAAACTTCGGTCTGCCAAATCTAAGCCTTTCTTATTCGCAATGAGTGTCGTAATGTTTCACCTACAGAACCTTAGGAACACATTTCGTCGCTCCAGGTCTATGATGTTGGTATGTTCACACACAAAAAACTGTAAAAAAAAATAAAAATTAAAAAACCAAACGAATATTTACAAAATCGCACAAACGCCAAACGAAAAGCATTACGTTTGCTAACACATGTACATAACATATTACAATCTTAAACGTCTCACGAGGCATGACAATGCAACTTACTAGCGTAGTCATTCACATTTTATTCAAACAACATCAACACCTTCACCTAACAAGGGGGGCCCAAATGTTCTAAAACATAATGACCAGACAGACATATTACACACTATCAACATTGCACCTCACAGGCATACCAACGGTGTCACACTGTATGTTACATCGGTATCTTTATCACTCCACATTACGCCTACAATGCAAACACATCATTTCAAAAGTTACACAACCCAATATGGAAAACGTCGTTGATAACATCCATTGGTATCAACACCATGAACAAACTCAAAAAACCAAAGACATGACCATCAAACCAATGCAATAAACAACAAGGACATCTAACCAGAAAGGGTCTCATCCCCATCTTTTAATTACACAACACACCCAATACCATGTATGCAATCGCACAAAATTGACATACACAACATGTGGATAAAACTCCTATAGACGTGAACATCAGGACTCCAACATACCAACATAATGCTTTTAAAAAAAAAAAAAAAAACCAAGAGACACTACACGATATCAAACAGAAAAAAATTACAAACCCACAAAACAATTTTCACAGACCAACATGCCAGACAGAGCATTTGACATTACATTAATACCAGTATTCAGCACAATCATCTAATGTTACCCACCTACACCTACACAGCACACCACATTGCAAACCACCATCACAAACAAATACCTGGCATCAGTGTTTAACACCACAGCTGTCGACTAATGTGGAAAGCAGGATATGAACAAGTCTTTATTACGTCGTCGATGTCGAATACAACGTCAATCGATTAAACATAGCACCGAAACAACAGTAGCGACACACTTGAAGGAAAGGGGTTTTGTATTTCTAGGGTTTTTGATGAACCATAATGTTAAATTGGTTCAATCAAACATCATTATCCAACGTTACTAAAATCATATGGGGAACAAATTGGCAAAATTCCCTCGTCCCAACATTACAAACAAAGAACCTTCCATCTTCATCACACTGGTTTTGCGAATATGTTGCTTTCTAAATCAACCAAAACCCATACTTAACAGCATCGTAGAACAAATCCAATGTTGCCTTTGATACACCGACGAACTACACACACTGGAAACCAGTTGTCAAAGTATACCAAATCGATTACAGCAAACGTTGATTCGTAATTCCAGGGTTTCAATGACCCAAATAACAAATCGGAAACTCAGAATGACGATTAAACATTACCAAACCCAGCAACGTGATTGAATGCCATTCTCACTAGATTAACATTGCAAATCTACTATTTTTCCATGTCAATCTCTTCCGTGAGTATCACAACGGAGGGAAAACAAAAACAACCTATAGTAAGCTTTATTGGGTAGGAATGTAATTTTAACATTGTTCAATCCCTAGAATACCCACAAAATCTAAACGGCACACGCTAACATCACGTGCAAATAGGCCATTTTATCTCCAATGGGACTTATCAGTCCATAAGATTAAACACAAGACTAAATGGTTCACAAGGTCTTATTTTGGGATTTATTGGTGCATTGCCCTAAAAAACATTTAATTTAATAAGTAGTAAAAATAGAAATTTATCAATTTAATGTATAGTTAAAATTAAAAAATTAATCAAAATCAATACAAATTAATATATTATTAACTAGGGCACATAAATGAATTATGCCAACAAATTTTATAAAATTATATTTATTCATATATTTTTTTGACAACTTTACGTGTTGATTTACATGTTTCCAACATTGTTGTTCTGGATTATACTTTAAGAGTTCCATTATTTTGATTTCAAAGCCTTCATTTGGGTTTAGACCTTGTCTGGATTAGCCTCTTTTTACTCTTTATTTTTTTCTTGCTTGTTTGATTTTTGGATTCTCTTCTTATTTTAAAATTTTATTTTCTAAATAAATTAAAATAAACTAAAATCACATGAAAAATAAGCAATAGAGTCAATTTTAAAATATCACTGAATAATTAAAAACTGATCAGAAATTATTTTTGTTTGATTAACAATTACTTTTTGAATCATATATCTAGAAAGATATACCAGAGAAGGCCTAAATTTGGTATAGGTCCTTCTACAAGACACCCTCTACCATATGCAAATAATGATAATGTGTAATGTTGATTTAACAAATGTCATAATTAAATCAGTAGTTATAACCAAATATAACTTGAGCCATACACCTCGTCAAACAAGAACAATCTAGAATAATGGTTCATCACACAAGTCTTCTTATTTGTACAAGTTGAACATAGTATAAATACTAGTATTTAAAATATATTAAAAGTGTATTTTATTAATTGTATAGTAATATGAAAAATGCATTACTATTAACCCCCACATTTCTTCTTACAACCCCCACCTCTTCTATTTTTTTTATTTTTTTTAAAATTTCAATTTTGTTTCAACCTAAAATTTCATTTTTACCCTCATTCCTAATCTTTTAACCCGAATTTTCCAAACCCTAATCAATTCCGACAGTCACTACCATCTCTGACCACCCTTTAGACACCGTATTTTTGACCGTCCTTAAGGCTTGGGTGCCATTGATTGATCACTCGATGATGAAAGTTATGTTGTGCAAATGTTTGATTTCTTCAGCAAGAAGAGCTTCTAAATCCCACCCTTACTATTTTGGACCAAAACTATTTTGACCAAAATTATTTTAGACCTCAAAACCCTCTTTTTAAAAATATTTTTTCCAAAAGTTTCGACGATGTTCTGAGGCTCACATTTCGTTAAAAATTGCATTTTTTGGTAAACTGAGTAAGGAAAAAGTGGAAATAAATGGAAGAGAGATGAACTCTTTGAAAAAATATTTAAAAAATCTTATTTAAAGGTTTGGAGTTGAAGAAAATAAGAGAGGGAGGGAAGAAACCTAGTTGGAGGAGAAGTTAGGCATCAATCCGTTAGGACAAAACTAAGCAACATTCACTAAAATAGGCATATCTCTTTGCACACACTTAGAATTTAGATGTGAGGCTACCACCATTGGAAATTATATTTTTAGGGCTTCAATTTAGACTCAAGAATGACCTGAAACGGAGTCCGGATGAAGGAGATATGCCCGTTTGAAATGGGGCCTAAAAATAGATTTTTATGGCCAGCCACAAATAGTGGCCTGCCGGCCCTTGCTAGTGGCCTGCCGGCTAGTAGTGAAACTTTTACCCCTTTTGTGTCTTGCTGTCCACCATTAGTGCCCTGCTGGCCACAAGTGTTAAAAAACCAGATTTTTGCAAATATTTGTGCCAGCTATTCCCACATTGCTCCACCTGTCTTTATATAGATATTTTCGACCGAGGCTCATATTTTTCTATATATAGAGGACCTTCTCTCTTGGTTTTAAGGTTAGAAAAAATTTTGGGAGCAAAAATATCCTCTCTACAATTCTCTCTCTCTTTTGCAACTTATATAGCCTTTGCCCAAACACTCTAAACCAAACCTAGAAAGCTTCTTGATGAGGTGATTTGAGCTTAAATTTGAGCTCTTGAAGCACTTGAGAATATGAAATTGTTGGTTTATGACTTAAGGGTTCATTCCTCTTCAAGAGGTATACCTTCTCTTGCCTTTGTACCATCTTTACACCACTTGTTTTCCATCTTTTCTAATATTTTTTGGACTGTTTAAAAGCTTGTATTTTTGGGCTAAAACTTGTGGTTTAAGGCCATTAAAAGTAGAAGGGTTGATAGCCCTTCTTTATACCTTGCTTCTTAGGCCTTTGCCCTTGTGTTTCCACCTCTTTGTCAACTTTTTTTTGAGATTTTAAACACTGAGGCCTTGTTTGGTTTGGCTTTGGGAAAAAAATTTTGGAGAAAATTTTTGAAAATTTTGTTTTGTTTGTAATTTTTCTCAAAAATTTTCAAAATCACTTTCTCTCTCCTACACATCAATCAATCATTTTTTCTCTATCCTCTCTCTTTTTCAATCGCTTTTTCTCTCACATACATCTACTCAATTATAACAAAATATCAAATCATCCCAAACTCCAAAACTATTTTCAAAATATACAATCAAACAAACTACAAAAATTTCTAAACTCTCTTCCCAAAATATTTTTTGAAAACTTATCTCCCAAAGTCAAACCAAATAAGGCCTAAATTTCAGAGTTATTTTAGTGGCTAAAAACATGTTTTGAAGTTCAAAATTAGAGGGGTTAGTCTCCCCTCCTTGTGTCTTGTTCACTAACTTGCATAGCTCCATGTTGTAGTTTACTATTTTAGCCATTTTTGTCTTAATTCTAGCACTTCTTTTGCATGTTTTAAGACTATTTTGGGACTACTTTTAGTTGTTTATTGCATTTGAGCCTTGTATTGCATGCATGTAGTGTAATAGTCCTCATAGGATTGGTGGTTTAGGCCTTAGCCACCATCCTATTTGAGTTGATAGCATTTATTTATGGCTTTTCATACTTGTTTTCATCTCTAATCATCTCTGTAACCTCCCTCGTTTCTTGGCTTTTTCTTTGTTTTGAAAGTTGTTTCAAACTAGTTGTTTGTTTAAAGCATGAGATTGAGGCTTTGTGCTTAATGGTTTAATCCCTTTGGGGGTTCATTACCAATGGCATGACGTCTCTCTCATGCCTAAAACAACTCTTGGTTTGATGCTTTTTTCCATTAGAGGACTTAAAGCCCACCTTTAGACTTAATGAATCAAAGAATGGAAAGGTAATTAAAATGGAATGTTAAAACTTAGGCTAAAATAATGCAAGAGAATAACTTGGTTTGGGTTCAATCGGAAGTTTTTGAACCCTTGAGTCTTGAGTCATTTCATACTCATTAGTGATGAAACAGTTCAAGAGTCATTACCAACTACTTCCCTTAATCATTCATGATAGGGAGGTGGTTTTGAGAGTCTTATTTTGTTGCATTCATTGGTTAGTTCATAAGCCATCATGCAATGAAATTGCATCCATTGGTGGTTTGTAAATCAAACTTGCTACTCCTTTGAGCTGTTCAAATGATAAGGAGGGGTAAATTATGCAAACAAACCCTTGAGAATACCCTGTCCCTGCTCTATTTACTCTGTGTTGCAGTAGGACAATCCAGCCATCAGTGGCCAGCAGGGCACCATCAGTGGACGGCAGGCCATTTGTCGACCACCTGTGCAAAATCTAGCAGTGTACTTTTGAAGCAGAACATAATTGGTCTTGAGGTGGAAAACAGTGCAAGTGTTCTACTATGCAACAGAGGCACTTAGCAACAGAAACAGTGGCTTTTTCGGGTGGAAAGTCCGCTCATGCATGAGCATTCCTCGTTTCCCGAGGAGGAGTAATTAGAGTAGTTAATTTGGTTACTTCATGTTGTAATTAATTAGTTAGCTAAACTAGTTATTTAATTTTGTCTTGTAATAATTAGTTAGCTAGAATAGTTAATTAATTTGTTGTAATAATTAGTTAAGTAGCTTAGCTAATGTATTCATTTCGTTTTGTAATAGTTAGTTAATTCATAGTAATTAGCTTAGCTAGTTAGTTCATTCGGACCCTCCTGTGTGAGGGCGCAATGTTGTAATAATGTGTATGTCTTTCAACTCCACGTTTTTCTCCCTTTTATTTAACTGTTTACAATGGTTAGTTTTAGAACATCATGTTTCTTTTAGCATACTTCATGTTTGCATCCACTTATATTGTATGCATTAGGTTCAGTTCATCATTCTAACTTGCATTGTTAGTTTAAATACTTCTTTGAATACGTGTTTAGACCGCACGTTATCAAATTGATTCATATGCTATATTAGAAGCCGAGCCTAGTAATTGCATATCGCATGTGTTGCATTAGTCATATTGCATAGTTAGGAGTCATGCATTTTTTTAACTAGTTTCTCTGTTGGCTTGGAGTACTAAATGAGCCTGTACTCACCTTAACATATCACATGCATGTGATTGTTGCCATGTCTAGCATGCTTGTCATGAGGCTAAGGCCCCGTTTGTTTGGGGTGATAGGGAGAGGATTGGGATTACTAATTCCTTGGTATTACTAATGGAGTGTTTGTTTTGAGAGATGGGGAGGGGACTATTAATCCCTTGGTATTAGTAGTCCCCTTGGAAGGGGGATTAGTAAGGAGGAGATAGAGATGGTATTAGAAAAATAGTGAGGGGATTAGAAATTTTTTTTTTTTTTATATTGGGAATTTTTTTTTAAATATTAATGTTTAATTTTTTATCTTTTTTATTTGTTTTATTATTTTATATAAAAATAATTTAACAATTCCTCACTATTAATCCCCTCACTATTAATCCCCTCACTATGAATCTCCTCCATTCTATCTCTGAAAACAAACGGGGCTTAAGTGCTTAGATGATAAACTGTTTGAATACCTGTGGATGAAGGCTAGTTGCTTGAATTGGGGTAGTTTGATTAACGTACATGTAAGCCTATTTTTGCTAGTGGCACATTCACAAAATCTTTTTCAAAACAGAACATGAAATCAAATGTTCCAATTCTTGCAAGTTAGTCTATACTTGTGTGTGTGCACATCACATAGTAATGCTAGCCTAATAATTAGAACAAGAGCATATAATATAGATAAGACTTATGTCATGATTAGTAGAGATCGATCTTTGATCGGGCAAACGGGGGTGCTCAATTCATGACCTTACCCCCTCGTACCTAAGTTCCCGAGCCGAAACAATCTTGGTGATGATGGACACATGGCCTTTGGCACGAGTCATAGGTTTCCTAAATTTTCCAAAAATATTTAGGTGGCGACTCTGTATCTGGCAAAGTAGTCCATTTTTGACAATTTGATTCAAAATCAATTTTCTAAAAGATTTGCCAGATTTGGACTCTTTGGTGATTATCTATTTCACATTGCACATGTGGAATTAGATTTAGAACCGCGGAAGTCTGAAACTATAGGGCTTATTTGTCTTCTGAGATGGGACATGAAAAGTTGAGCTACACACCCCATTACCACCACAACCACAACCATCTTCAACTACCCCTCACCGCCTCAACCACCACCACCTCCGACCACTCCTTACCCCTTAGAGAAAGAGATCAAGCGAGAGAAAGAGATAGCAAAATTGAGCGAGAAAAAGAGATCGAGTGAAAGAGATAGATCAAGCGAGAGAGAGAGAAAGAGAGAGAGAGATAGAGAGAGAGAAATAAAGAAAAAAAAAGAAAGAGGGAGATCAAAACCCTAACCCTAGCCCTAGGGTTTTCAGAAATGGCAACGACAGTGAGTTGTGATCAAAGTTGTAATATGGGTCGCGATGGGGACAAGAAGATGAGGAAGAGAAAACAGTGAAAACTCTGGCGGTAGATCGCGACAAGGAGAAGAAGAAGAAGAAGAAAAAGAATATAAGAAGAGAAAGCAGTTAGGTCCGATGGTGGTTTGGAGAGGGCGGTGGAAGTGCGACGTGATTGGGGAGGAGGCAGCGAAGGGGAAGGTGTAACGGTGGTGGTTGCTTTGGGAGTTGCTGTGAAATCCTGTATTTTTGAGGTATTAGTAGTTTAGTGAAAAATATTGGTGGTAGTTTGGTGCCGAGATTTTTAGATGAGAACCTAACTTATTTTCTCTATTTATTTTATCTCTTTTTATCTCCACCTTATTATTATTCATCTCCTTTGTTTTCTAATAATTTTTTATTATTCTTGGACACCAAGTAAAGGTTCTTTTCTTTCCCTCTAAGCAAAGGTTCTTTTATTTCCATCCAAGCAACCTTTCTTTGCCTACAAGTCAATTATCTTTCTTTTTCTCCAAGTTTACTAGGAGGCTACTCTTTACTTTGCCTATAAATTTGAGCTCACCTCTCAACTATTTCTATCATTCTTCCTCTTTTTTCATCCTTTTGTTTTTGCTTCATCTCCCTTTCTTTCTCCATTTGTTTTATAGATTTAGAGTTTAGATTAAGAGTATTTAGACTGAGAGTTAGCATTTTGTTCAAGAAGAGAATTATAGATTTTGTTAAACTTTATACACCTTTTCGACCCATAACCTTTGGAAATTTATGGTGATATAGCAGATGATTAAAAACATTGGTGTTAGAGGGATTTTGCATCAAGCGATCATGGAATTGTTTTGAGGTAATTCAGGTAGTAAACAATATGCTTCCTCTAAATCTCTTCGCAAAAAGTGTTTATTTTAATTACTTCTCATTTGTACTTCTCTTGATTATCCTGGTCATATGTTAAATTTTGTGAAATCATTCTCGTTGATACGTTTGATTATTCTAGTCATTTGATAAATTCTGTGAAGTTGTTCTATGTAGTTAGTGTTGATTTGTCTAGCTAAATGATGTGAAAATGCTCTGTACATAGATCGAGTGGACCTTGCTAATAGCTTGAACCAACAACCCAAATAAGCGGTTGTGCTTGAGTGAGGTGGATGAGGCCTGTCACTGGTCATGTACCGAGTAGGACCAGGTATTTGGTCCTGGATAAATTATCATATGTCGAGTTGACTTGTTTGTACTATTTGGTAAATTGTTTGATTATCGAATCTATTCAGTTGTGTAATTGTTGGATCCTTATTGATTTATTCTTTGTCCGAGCCTTGTTATTCCTATTATATTGTATACTTTCCGAATTAATTTATTTTTCAGATGCGGAGGAATTTAGTGGAGATCAAATTTGAAATTCTAAAGAGATTATTTGAGTTAGAATTTTTTTGGCCCACAACTATATATTATTTTTGGAGATTTGTATAATTTATATTTTGGAAACATTTGTATTAACTATTTATGAAGACGATTTGTATATTTCGAATTATGAGTTATCTGCAATTATAAATTTGAGGTTGATTTGTTTGATTAACGACCCAGAAGTTGGGGCATTACAGTTGCCAAAGGGAGAAGGGAAAAATAAGAATAATAAAAAGAAGAGGACTGCCGGAGGAAATGGCTTGTAACAACCCAGACCTATGATTAGTTTATAATCCTTGATTAAGAATGCTTAACAGGTAATTAAGATGATATCCCAAGTAAATTGCATGTACCATGTGTTATTTGTGTTAATATCTGTTTGCTGTGGAAATATCTGTCAGTAATTCTGCTTGAATCTGTGAATTGAAGACCTTATTGGCCACCAAACATGAAATTGACTACGTCAATGTGTTATTTAGAATTTTTAAAATTTTCTAGTAAGTTTAAGTAGAATTCAATTCAGAATCAAACAATTGGAATAAAATAATACCAATTGATTAGTCTGAAGCCAAGCTTAATTAAACCCCACTAATCAAGCCTATATAAGGCCAACAACAATTCTAGACTTCATTCTGAGATAAAAAAAAATAGGAGAGAGAGTGGAGAGAGAGAGAGAGAGTGTGTGTGTGTGTGTGTGTGTGTGTGTGTGTGTGTGAGTGAAGCTCAAGATTGGAGATAGGGAGTATTACTAGGGAATTGAGAGGAAATTGGCTTGGTAGCTCAAGGACAAGTGATCTAAAGCTCAATTGAAGGATTAAGTAAGAAAACCAACTCTTAAATTTTGCATTTGAGTCACTTAGTGCAAGAATTCAAAAGAATTAGATGAGTTAGCATAAGAATTAAGAGAAAGAAACTAGAATGGAATGTGATTCATGCATGCATGCATAATTCATAAAGCTTTGAGTTTCTATTTTCAAAGATTCTTACATGTAAGAGTTTATTTTCCTTGAGACTTGAGAATTCAACAATTTACCACTTATCACTTCATTTATTCATGTTTTGAACCAAAGATTTCAAGTTATTATTCAAGTCATTGCATGTATGTTATATACATTTACCTTGACTATTTGCCTTTCAAGTTTGGTTTTGAATAATTGACTCATTTTTGGGCCGTGAGATTGCGAAATGGCTTTCAATTCATGAAGTTCTATGAGTTTTCAAGTGTTTTCTTAAGTTTTGGCCCAAAAGAATGCATTTTGAAGCTTTGACACTGAGTTTTGAACTAGGAGAACAAATTGAGCGACCAAACCATCACTCGAGCATAAAATTCAAGCTCCCAGTAGTTTTGCAGACAATTGCACGGTGGCGCGAGTGACCGATTGGGCGCTCAATCGAACACCCTTTTTCTCAACACTTGGCTTGAGCGACTATCGATCGACCGTCAAGCATGAAAATCGAGCATCCAATACTTTTACAGACTTTGCAAACCGCTTGAGTGACCAAAGTTGCGCTTGAGCGAACTGCCTTATTTTTCAAAATTTGGCTAAGTGTTCCAAAGTGCATTTTTGTATCCTCATTGCATCTAAGCTATTTCTAAGCCATGATTAATTTACAATAATGAGAACAAGAGTTAGCAACACACATTAAGAAAGAAGAATGGTAAGTTAAGCACTTTGGGGCCTGTGTTTATATGTATTTGTCATGTGTTTGTGTGTAGGTCACGCCCCTTTATTCGACTTATCTGTCTAAGTTATCTGTTCAGCTTCTGGAGCTATTTGTGAGTAACAACTCTATAATGCTATGTTTGATTATAAGTATTTTCAAAATGATAAAATATGATTTGTTTTATGAAATGCTATTTTGTGAATCATGAATGATTGCCCAGTGTTTCTGAAATGTATTCGTGGCATCCTTAGCATCAAATGTTCAAGTGATATCTGTGACTTGGTACTAGGGTTTTCATGTGGGTTCCATTCATAGAACTAGTTATGCATAACTGCTTATATGATCTAAAAGTGGGTCTTTATGACCATCTCAAGTAAAAGTAGGTCTTTATGACCATCTCAAGTGAATATGGGTCTTTATGACCCAATGATTTGTTAGCTAATGGATGTATCGCGTATGACTGCTTAAGAAAATCTGTATAAGTATGTGAATCTGAATATGTTCCCTGATTTTGAATCTATTTAGGTTATTATTCATAAACCCTTTACTCTGTTGTTATTCACTAGGATCTAACGCACCGTATTGTTTATGTATGTAGGTGATCAAGCGTGTAATCAGGTCTGAGTTGTTGCCTGGATCCGTTTTGTGTAGGCCAACCTGTGCGCCTCCTGAGGAGGTTCCCAGAATGCTACAAGTGATCGAAATTGGTGAACTAAGTTTGGGACTTTTGTTTCTTTTGTTTAAGTTTGAACAAGTTTTTGTGCATTCTGTAGATTGGGCTAAGTCCCATTTTGGTTTATCTGTATATAAGATGACGTAAGGCTGATGTGAGGATGACATCATATATGTAAATAGAAATTTCAAATTCTTTGTCCCATATACGTCTGCACAGCTCTATAGACATTATATGATTGTATTTGCTTCCGCTAGCTCCTAATTATTTGATTATCGTTAAGAGGCCTTCGATAATCTACGAATTACTCGTCGGCTACGATGCTGAACCTATAGGGCGGGTTTGGGTCATGACACGGCCGAAGGTGGTCGTAACTATTGGAGGTGGTGAGGATGGAATTAGGGTTAGGGTTTGGGTTTGAATTTGGGGTTAGGAGTATAGTTGGTATTGAGATAGGGGATCAAAGAGAAAATGAAGGGTTTCATTTTGCTAGGTGACGGTTCAAATAAGTGAGAGGCCAAACTAAAAAGGCGGAGGCAAATAGCGGCCCTCTGTCTATAAAACTTGATATACATGAATGATCTCTAAACATGTAAATTTAAGGTTCAAATAGGCCACTACAAACGCATATAAATCAAACCAAAAATAAAATAAAATAAAATAAAAAATAAGAAATAAAAATAAGGAAACCCCTTGGATAGAAAGTTGGATCAGAGATATAATTAAGGATATATTTTCATATTTTCAAGTTATTTGGCACTTTTGAAATGTTTTTTTCAAACGTACATTTACATAGTAAAAACTTTTTTCGATCTAAAAGAACTTCCAAAATAATAATTCACCAAAATTATCTTCTATTGTAGTATTTCCCACAAAATATCCTCTCTACAAAGTGCTTCTTTAGGAAGGATCCGGCCTCGTTTAGGGACCAAGGTCCCATTTGGAATATGAGGTAAAAAAAACTAGTATGTTTGGAATGAGTTTTTGTTTTTTTACGAAAAGATGTGCGAAAAGTAGAGAGAAAAGAAAATTTTTGACTTTTTGATATAGGTTATAGGCTTTTTGGTTTTTTTTTAGTAACTTTTTGGCTTCTAAGCTAAAACTGTTACATGTTGTAGACACCCTATTTTTGACGGCCCTTACGACTTGGACGTCATCACTTGCACACCCAATGATGAATGTGTATATGCTTGTCAAGTGCTCGAAGTCCTCAGCGGAATGCCACAACTTTGAGCCCTCAAAACCTTGCACCCTTCTTGCCTTGTTTTTGGACCAAAACCTTGGATCAAGCCTGCAACCTCTGGTGGCCTACCGGCCACTTCTATGGGCTGCTGGCCACCAATGTGTTTTGCAGATATTTTGTGACAGTTGTGCTAGCTATTTGCACAGATGCTTGCATCTGCTCCCATGTGTATGGTTGGATGTTTCTGAGGGAGGTTCATGTTTCTCTATATATAGAGGACCTCCCCTCTTGCTTTAGGGTGAGAAAAATTTTGGAGCAAAATTTTTCCACTTTTTATAATTCTCTCTCTCTTGTGAAAATTTCTTCACCTTTACCTATACACTCTTTACCTTTGCCTATATACTCTTAACCAAACCTCTCTATCTTTGAGCTGAGGTATCTTTGAGCCTTGTTTGAGCTCTTGAGGGTGTGTTTACCTTATTTTATTTCTTGAAAGTGGTCTCCTCTTCAAAAGGTATAAAGCTTTGCCTCTTTACTTCTTGTATTTATGCTTTTTCTTATTATTTTTCAACTATTTTTAGGCTGTAAAAACTCTGTATTTTTGGGCTGAAACTTGGATTTTTAAGGCCAATAAAGGTTGAGGGGTGGCTCACTCTTCTTTACACCTTGCTTTCAAGGCCTTTACTGTGATAACCCTGTTCCGTATTATGCTAATGGGTCCTTATTATGAATTTGATTATGTGTCTGATATGATTTTGTGTGCCAATTATGTGAATATATGTGGTTTTGAATTTCTATCTGTTCACCGTAAGAATATCTGTTTGATTATTCGCTTTGGAAATTAAATTGAAGGCCTTATCGGCCGTAGAAACCGAAATCGACTGCGCCATTGTGATTGGCGTAATTTTTAAAGCATACGGTGAAATTTGATTGAAAATTGATTTGGGCCAAATTAAATGGATTAAATTAATGTTATGGTGCCCAATTATTTTTATATTTAAAAATGTATTTGAGAGAGCTTTTAAAAAGGGCCATTATACACACTCAATTCCTCTTTTTGTCCATTTTGGCTGATTTAACTCTCTAGAGAGAGAGAGACCCGAAATTAGAGAGAGAAAAGGGAGATCATCTAAGTTTTGCTCTTGAATCTTGGAAGTCTTGAAGATTATTCAAGAATTTGCTATAGATTGTGAGAATTAAAGCTCCTAGGTGAGTATTTCATGGATTCTAGTTTGTAATTTTGTAAAATTAAAGTTGATTAATGATCAAGAGCAAGAATTGTGCCATAAGTGAAGGAATTGTGTAGTATTTGATGAATTTGAAGTCCATTGATGCATGCATGTAGGAAATTGCTATGAATTTCCATAATTGAGCACAATGTGTGTAATCCATGTAGGATTTTGGTTAAAGCTCATGTTTGTAATCACCATTTGCACCATGTAAGTTGAAATGGGAGTTATATTCCACATGCATGTACAATTTATGGGAATATGAGTTGAAATACATGGAATTGTTACGTTGAAAATGAGTTTGGTGTTGATTGGGACATGCATGTGATTATATCGTGAAATTGAGCTTCAAAATGTTGTAATTGGGTATTTATACCATATTAGTATATGTATATGTGAAGATTGAGCAAAAAACATGCATTTTAAACCTTTGAATATCAAGTTGAAGCCCAAGAACACATTCTGGAAAACCCAGAAAATTTGGTGCCCGCTCGAGCGGGGAAACTGCCGCTCGAGTGTGAAAAACAGGCTCCCAGCATTTTCTGCAGACATGGTGTCCGCTCGAGCGGGGGAAGTTGACGCTCGAGCAGGGAGCCATGTAGAGAGCCCTTCCGCTCGAGCGTCGGAGTGGACGATCGAGCGTAAATTTGACCTAACCAGAACTTTTGCAAACCTATTGGGTCCGCTCGAGCGGGGAAGTTGACGCTCAAGCGGGGACCCTATTTTCTGAAATTTTGAAAAGACATTTTGTGTTTCATTTTCTATTCTCTTTCACTTCCAAGTACTCTTAGGCATGCATTGAGAATTGTAATTGAATTAAAGAGATAAGAATGAAGCCTAAAGAGGAAAATGTGAATTTAGAATGAATTCAATTGTTTGTGACCCTTTTGTGTTCATGGAATGTGTAGGGTCGAGCTCTAGGGCAAACCAACCAACCGATCACTGTGAGTAATATCTTAACAAAGATATCTGAAATATGTTGTTGTCCAAATTGCTTACTTCTATGTAAGTTTTATAAGTTCATTAATTCGATTGGTGGACACGGGTTGTTATACTAAATGATTGAGCCAGAAGCCGTTTTGATAAGAATGAATGAATGGGCCAGAGGCCGTTTTGATAAGAATGAATGAATGGGCCAAAGGCCGTTTTGACAAGAACGAATGGATGGGCCGAAGGCCGTTTTGACATGAATGAATGGGCCGAAGGCCGTTTTGACAGGAATGGATGGGCCAAAGGCTGTTTTGATATGAATGAATAGGTCGAAGGCCATTTTGACATAAATGAATCGGCCGAAGGCCATTTTGACATGGATGAATGGGCCAGAGGCTGTTTTGACATAGATAAATGGGCTAGAGGCCGTTTTGACATGAATGAATGGGCCAGAGGCCCGTTTGACATAAATGAATGGGCCAGAGGCCAGTTTGACACGAACGATAGTTCGACACGAATAACAGTTTGACACGAATGATAGTCTGTCATGAATAACTGTTTGACATGAATGATAGTTTGACATGAGTAACAGTTTGACCTGAAAGTATTAATGGGCCAAAGGCCAATTTGACAAGAATGATATGAATGGATTAGGCCCGAGGCCGTATGATGTGTTTGGAACCGCAGTTACTTAACTTACATATATCTATGTATGTATGTATTAGTTAGAAATATAAACTGGGCGCAAGGCCGTTTGATGTATATTGTTCCAATGTATATTCTTCATTTGATATTATTCACTGGGCTATCGCTCACGCTCATTCATGTATTTGTAGGTGAGCTAGGAGAAGTCCAAACCCAGCCCCAGTGAAGTCTGTATGGAACAACTAAGGTTTTGAAGAGTCAGCCCTTGCGTCTCACGCACGAGACACGTCTTCGCCCTTCTGCCATTCTATGTTATTTTGCCATGTTGGCGAGGACTTTGGTGTACGTCTGTATATAGCTTTGTTTTGGCTGACTTAGATTTGAATGATCCTATCTGTATAGAACTTTATGTTACTATACTTTCTATTGTGAGATATTAACATATGTATATATGGAATGTTATGATGTGCATATAAGCACAGCTCTATGGACAAAGTTTTAAAATTGCTTCCGTTTGGCCCCCGTTAACTCTGTTAAAATACGTCTGGTTTGGTTTGAGGTCGTAGGTAATCTCATGATTACTGGCCGGTTATGTCCTTAACCCACGGGGGCAGGTTCGGGTCGTGACATTTACCTTTGTGTTTCCCACCTTTACACTATCTTTTTTTGGGCTTTTAACACTAATTTTCAGAGTTATTTTAGTGGTTTGAAGTCCAAAATTGGAGGGGTTAGCCTCCCTTCCTTGTGTTTTGCTTACTAGCTAAGCATGATCCATGTTTTAGCTTATTATTCTAGCTATTTTTGTCTTAATTCAAGCATGTTTTAGGACTTATTTAGGACTATTTTAGGACTATTTTTAAGTGTTTGTTGCATTTGAGCATTGTTTTGCATGTTTGTAGTGTAATTGTCTAAAGCTTGGTATTTTAGGCATTAGACACCATTTTATTTGAGTTAATAGTGTTTATTTATGGCTTTCCATACTTGTGATCACTTTTAATCACCTTTGTAACCTCCCTCATTTCTTGGCTTTTTGTTTGCTTTGAAAGTGGTTTCAAATTATTCATTTGTTTAAACATGAGATTGAGATGTCATGCTTAATGGTTTAATCCCTTTGGGGGTTCATTACCAATTGTATGATGTCTCTTTCATGCCCAAAGCAACACTTGGTTTGAGCTCTATTTCCATTAGAGGACTTAAATTCACCTTTGGACTTAATTGATAAAGGAATGGTTGGTAAATTAAAATGAAGCAATAAAATTGGTGAATAATATAAAAAAAATGCAAGATAATAATTTGGTTTAGGTTCAATCGAACGTTAATTGAACCCTTGAGTCTTGAGTCATTTCATACTCATTAGTGATGAAAACGGTTCGAGATTCATTGTCAACTATTTCTCTTGATCTTTCATGAGAGGGAGGTGGTTTTAAGAGTCTTATTTTGTTGCATTCAATGAACTTGCACACTTTGGTTTATAGGCCATCATGTAATGAAATTGCAAAGATTTATGGTTTGTGAATCAAGTTTTTACTACTCTTTTGAGTTTTTCAAATGATAAGGAGGGGTAAATTATGCAAATAAACCCTTGAGAATACCTTATACCTGCTGTATTTGCTCTCTGTTGTAGCAAGACAATCCAGTCAGCAGTGGCCGGCAGGCCACCTTCAGTGGACGACAGGCCCTCTACCAGCCACCAATGCAAAATCCAGCAGTGTACTTTTGAAGCAGAACGAAATTGGTCTTGAGGTGGACAACAGTGTTTCTACTGTGCAACAGAGGCATCAAGCAGCAGAAACAGTGGCTTTGTCGGATGGAAAGTCCGCGCATGTATGAGCATTCCCCGTTTCCCGAGGAGGAGTAATTCGAAGTAATTAATTTAGTTACTTCATGTTGTAATTAATTAGTTAGCTAATTAGAATTTTGTAATTAATTAATTAGTGTAATTAATTAGTTAGATTGTGATGTTGTAATAACTAGCTAGAATAGTTAGCTTCATTTGGGTTTGTAATAGTTAATTAATTAGTTTAGCTTTAATTAGTTAGCTAGCTAGTTCATTTGGACCCTCCTATGTGAGGGCACAAAACTTGTAATAATGTGTATGTCTTTCAACCCTATGTCTTTCTCCCTTTTATTTAACTATTTATGATGGTTAGTTTAGGGCATCATGTTTTGTTTAACATCTCTCATGCCTTGCATCCACTTGTATTGCATGTATTAGGCTTGGCACATCATTCTAACTTGCATTGTCGTTTAAATACTTCTTTGAAAAAGGTGCTTAAACTGCATGCTATCAAATTGATTCATATGTCATATTAGTAGCCGAGCCTAGTAATTGCATATTACATGTGTTGCATTAGGCATCTTGCATTAGTTAGAGCATGCATTTTTTTTAACTCTTTTCTTTTGGCTTGCCTTGACGTACTAGGTGAGCCTTTACTCGCTTTAGCATATGGCATGCGTGTGATTGTTTCCATGTCTAGTATGCTTACCATGAGGCTATTTGCTTAAATGATAAACTGCTTGAATGCCTGTGGATGAAGGCTAGTTGCTTGAATTGAAATAATTTGAGTAAATGTTCATTATGCGATAACTTTTTCAAGTGATACATATTCGAAACAATTTTTAAAACAAAACACAAGATCAAGTGTCCTAATTCTTACAAAGTTAGTATATACTTGTGTGCGCATCACATAGTAACAAGAGCCTAATAATCAGAACAAAAGCATATAATGTAAATAAAAATCATGTCATAATTAGTAGAGGCCGATATTTAATTGGACAAGTGAGATGCTCAATTTATGACATTCCCCTCTCATACCTAAGTTCTCAAGCTAAGACAATCTTGGTGATGACGGACACGTGGCCTTTGGCACGATTCATGAGTTTCCAAAATTTCCCAAAAATATTTAGCTAACGACTCTGTATTTGGCAAAGCGGTCCATTTTTGACAATTTGATTCAAAATCGATTTTCCAAAAGATTTATCGGATTTGGACTTTTTGGTGTTTATCTATTTCACATTGCACTTGTGAGATCAGATTCAGAACCGCAGGAGTCCGATACTATAGGGCTCCTCGTCTTCCCAAAGGAGCGCGAAAAGTCGGGCTATACATGCCAAACGAGATATTTTAGTTAAAAGGTTAAAAAAATCATTATAAATTGTCATATCATTCTTTTTTTTTTAATCTTTTTATAGAAAATTTAAAAAATTATTAAAATAATCTGATCACCAAAACAAACCAATTCATAAACATTAAATATGATTGGGTTCTCGTTCTTACAATCACATGGAATTAGAGATGCTGCTGCGCAGTCCGTACAACGGCAACTGCTATGTGGAAAAATAGGCCAATTTCGGGACCCATTTTGGTAATCTGAACCGTTCACATTTTAGAATATATCAAGTAGAACATGCCTGCAAAAAATCAAATTAATAGGATATCGTTTACCTGTTTATTCACTCACATTTGTATCTAAAAAAATAAATAATAATTGTGATTTAAAGTATTAAAAATGAATACAAATGTGAGTAGATGAATAGGTAAACGATATCTGATTAAGTTGATTTTTTGCAGTTTTGTTCTACTTGATATATTCTAAAATATGAACGGTTTGAATTATCAAAATGGACCCATTTCGCCGTACAGCAGTTGCTGCTGCGCAGCAGTATCCCCAAATTGCAATCACATACACACCATTTGAATTCAAGACCCAAAACATTGAAGATTTGGATTCGATTTGGTTATAGTTTTGTACGGTCATATACATCCCTTAACCTCAAAGCTAGTCATAACAGTAAGTGTACTAGCACAGTGAGATTTCACAAATTTAGCCACAGAGAATTACATGGCTTTTGTCATAGTTCTTATGGGTCCCACTTTCTACATTCTTAGCAAAAAAAAATTTTAAAAAAAGGAAAATAATAATCCTGTGGGTCCCACTTTCTACTTATTCTCATCAATTAAAAAAAATAAAATATAAAACACTAAACCAAATAAAAAAATATATGCAGCAAAGGTATTATTTAGTAAACTGCATATAGGGGATTTCGTATAATAGGTATTTTGGGATTTCTTTGCTGACAACGAGTCGTCGCTAGATAGTTTGAAAATCAGACAAGCAAACTTGAACTAAAATGTAGAGAAGTAGTGAGTCGATCTGGTCATAGGCAATTTGAGAATCTCAACTCGGCAACAAAGGGAGATGCGAGGGAATCAAGCATGCAAAGTAGATCACTCATACCAGTTAAAAAGGTTTGCAAAAATTTATAATTTCATTGTTTTTTTTCCCTTAAATTAGGCTTTTGATGATGTAAATTATGTTATGGTATAAAACCCTAAAATATTGAATTTGAATTTGGGAATTTTGTTATCTCCCCAACTAATTTAGGGATTTTCAAAAAAAAAAATAGATAGGAAGGGATTTGTTATTTTTTAGAGATTATTTTTTGTAAAAATCATAACTAAATTAAAGCTTATGACTGTTTTTTTTTTTCCTCCCTATACGTGGATTTCCCTTCAACCCTAATTGATTTAGAGGGTGCTATAATCTATTCCCCAATATGTCAAATACCCATCAGAGAGGTTGTTTTGTTACTGGAAATGCTTGAAAAGCAACTGCATTGCTCACCTTGTTTCATATTACCATTATTACTTGAGTATTTAGTTTGCTTCAATATTTACTTGTTTCTTCTTCTTTTTGCAGAATCAACATCATCATCATCTAATAACATGTGCTACAATGGGGGCAAAGATGATGGTGAGAAGTATGAGCTGAGATTTGTGAGCAAAAATTGCAACGGTGGTAATGTCCTCCGAGATGACGAGCAAAGACAAATTGTATTTGTTTATGAGAAGAAAGAATGCTTAATCCTCATACAATGGCAAGCAACTTTTGTACTTTGAATCAAAATAAAAGCTATTCCAAAATTGATTATTAGTTGGATTAGCAACTTTTGTATTTTGAATTGTAATGACTATTGAATTTGGAATGGAAATAAATGGATTATAGTTTGGTGACTCATTTGAGATGTTACATTTTTGTAGCTTTGAAGTGGAGTGGTTCATTCTCTCTATTTGCATGAAGACCATAATTTGATGTCGGCACAATCTTCCTCTAAACTTAAACAATTGACAATTACATGTCACCTCGCTTATGCCTTCATTAAAATAAAACAGTGAAAGTTGCACGTTGGAGGGTTGATCCAAATGATATATCTTCACCTATTTTATATACTGAAAAGCCAACATCTTCCTTACATGAAAACAAATGACAATAAAGCTTTCCTAACAACTCATTTGGAAACTCTTTGAATTTTGCAATTCTGTAAGCCTTTTAAAACTAATTTTCCATCTCATATTGACTAAAACAGGGGATGTATGAATTGAAACAACGGAAATCTTCACTATTTTTATTTTTAACCTTTTTTTCCAAAATGTCACACCTCGAAAATTTACACAATATAGATTCATCAACTTCCATTAATTAATGTAACGGAATTAAAGTCTCAATATTGACATCATCCTCAAATCTCCAACATTTGTATTCATTAACCATTAAGAGATTTACAAAAGGTATTCCACATGAATATACATTCAACATCCCTAGTATATAAATCTATAGCATGTGGCATAACAAGTCAAGTACAAATAAATGCCCTCAAGGGCTACAAATTCCAAGGTTTAAGCCCAGTTATACAAAAATAGTTTTTCGAACCCATACATGTAAAGTCCTTGGCTTGTCAAAAATAATTACAAGAAAGAAAAGAGCCTTGTGCTCTCAAAACATATTCCACACCTCTAACTCGGTGGGATCACCACATCCTTTCTTGCACAAAATCCCATAGAGTGAGCACAAAGACTAATAAGAAAATCTGAACAAAGTATATACATTTTATACAATTTCATGGGATGAATGCATATGCCATGCCGTGTTTAAAAACATATATCTATATCTTTTGAAACTTTTGTGCACAATGCAATCTCAAGAATTTAACAATTCAATAATTTCAATATAGTTTAAAAGGGATGGTAAATACAATTCAGGTAATTCTTAGGTTGGTATCTGTAACTAGGCATAACAAGCACTATTAATCCCCACTTTACCGATTGCTAATCGAAAGGCAGGTGGTAACTCCTCTGCCCATATTTTCGATCTTTCACCCTAGACACGCAAGCCAACTTAACAATACCATCTACACCCCCTTTTCGAACTTACCAACGTATTTACCCCAAAAGAAATCAATATGATCTTGTTTCACAACACAATTTCCTTTCTCAAAGCGATACTTTTTTCAATGCAATATTCAAAATCAATTGCATCAATGATAAAATGAATAACAATGCAAATGACCAATACAATAATAAAGTTCCATTTAAATATCTCAACAACGTTAATTCAAAAGGTGATGATAATAAAATCAAGTGCCAATGCAACATATTTTTATATCAATGCCTTGAAATTTCTCAATTTCTCAATTCATCCACACAATCCTCCATTGTGATCAAATTCCACATCTCTTGTCATTATAACCTCATGATATACTTACGAGAGAATAAATAATACAATATCAACCTTCATGCATTTTTTTATAAATTCGTCATCATTTTTAGCATTTGGTCTTTCCAAAATAACAACAACAAGCCATTGCTTAAGCTTTCTAATTCTACAATATCTTATTTTCTCATGAAATCTTGTCAAATGATACAACTATAAAATTTTCTCCATCATTTACTCACGTAGCAAATTAGCAAGTATCAATTTCATAATATCACAACTTTTTTCCAAAATTTCCGAATTCTAGGGTTTTCACCAAAACAAGGTTTTTGTTCTATTTTTGAAAAGATTTTTCCAAAACAGCACCACACCTTAGAACATAACTCATATTCTCAAAAGTTTTGAAAAAAATAGATGAAATCAACTTCTAACATCATCTAGGGTTCAACAATCCAAAATCATAACTCAAAACATGATGAAATACTCAAAACATGTATAAACTTGCAAATATATATATTTATAACTCAAAGATTATCCCTACCTCAAGCTTGGGAGATGAAGAGGAAGAAAACCCAAGAAATCAACGTTGGCGAAAACATTATCCAATCGGTTATAAACATAGCCCTTGTTGCCCTCTTCGATTTGGTGTAAGAAGCGCTATCAAACTCTTAAAGATTGGAGCTAAATCTTAGAGAGAAGTTAAATTTGGGTGTGCTTTTAGAGAGAAGGGAGAGAATAGATGAATATATATATATATATATATATAGAGAGAGAGAGAGAGAGAATAGAAAATCTATGAAAAACACTTTTTGGCATCAATTTTGAGAAAAAGAGCACAAATCTCAAGACAGACGTACCAAAATCTACCCGAGCGATTTCAATTTTGCATGAGTGGAATTCCCAATCCACACGAGCAGAAATTTTCCCTACCTCAAGCTTGGGAGATAAAGAGAAAGAAAACCCTAAAAATCAACGTTGGCGAAAACACGATCCAATCGGTTATAAACATAGCTCTCATCGCCCTCTTCGATTTGGTGTAAGAAGTCCCCTCAAACTCTTAAAGATTAGAGCTAAATCTTAGAGAGAAGTTAAATTGGGATGTGTTTTTAGAGATAAGAGAGAGAATAGATGAATATATATATATATATATAGAGAGAGAGAGAGAGAATAGAAAATCTATGCAAAAACACTTTTTGGCATCAATTTTGAGAAAAAGAGCACAAATTTTGAGATAGACGTGCCGAAATCAGCCCAAGCGATTTCAATTTCGCACGAGTGAAATTTGTAATCTGCATGAACAAAAATTTTCCGCTCACGAGCGGATTGCTCCAGAGAGATACCCAGAAAAATCACCTAAGATCCGCTTGAGCGGGACCCAAAATCCGCTCAAGTGATTTTCTGCCCAGAAAACTATGAAAATTTTGGAAAACCCTGTGAGGATCTCCTCGAGCAGTTTTCAATTCCGCACAAACAGTTTTGCCTAGAACTCAAAAAGTGATTTTACAAACCAAGGCAAGTTCCAATGCCCAAAACTTCAACCCGAAAATGTTAAGAGAGGTTAAGTAGGAGTAGAAAAGGAATCTTAATGACCCGATATAATAAACAAAACACCGAAAGAAATGCACTATCCTCTACTTCACAATACTAATAAAGTCCAAGAGCCGGGACATCACACAAAGAATTCTCTTATTTGCTCCACAAATTGCTTCAAAGTGGTCTTCAAGTTGATATACCCATCAAAGAATGCATGCATATTTTCACTTCATTGTATGATTGACATTCTTGCCCAGAAACAATCTTTAACAAATGCAGGCACCCATCAATACCTCTCATCAAACAACCCATGTAACCATTTGTTGTTTTCAAGTTGATATTTATCAATGAACATGCCCCAGCTTTCTTGAAATTCTTGTTTTGTTAAAGAATCATAGACTACATTTTGCATATGGAACTTGATTGATTCATATTCTTTGTTCCCCCTCAAATTTTCAGGCAATTTCTTCATGATGTGCCACAAGTACCAACGATGTCGTGCACTAGGAAAGACAATGTTTATAGCTTTTTTCATGGCTTTGTCTTGATATGTAATGATTGCATTTGGAGGATAACTTGACGTGCATGTAAGCCAAGATTGAAAAAATCATGTTAATGTCTCTATGTCTTCTTTTGATATGAGGCCACATCTAACAATGTGGATTGTCCATGATGATTAACCCCCAACAAATGGAGCACAAGGCATGTCATATTTATCGACCAAGTATGTTGTGTCAAATGTGACGACATCACCGAATTCTTTGAATGTCGCCCTACTCCTTGCATCGGCCTAAATACATTCACTAGTCGACCTTCTTTGTCCAAATCCATTGTATAGAAAAATTCAAAATTGTTAGCTTGCATTTTCAAGAAATAATTCCACATTGCAGTGCCATCTCTTTCCCCAAGCTGTAAGCGCTTGAATTTTTCAATGTGATTTCAACAATCCTTCTCTACAAATGAAAGTTTATCACGCCCCCTCTGCCTTTGATATTAGCTCTATCATTTAATTCAAGCTTTCTTTTCATGTGTGGTTGAAGAACCCTGTTGCTTTTGTAAAATCAAGATTTCCCAGGACTCATTTCATGGTTATGGTCAAAGGAGACTGAACTCAATATCCACTTTCCATCAACCTGTAGTATTGCATTAAGCCCAGCCATACAATCTGTCTTTGAATGTGGTCAAGGTCTAACCGGGTTGCTTCATTTCATTCTTGGCTTTCCCACACGACCACAAGCAACAGTTATCCACTTTATCTCTCCATCACAGCCCTTTTTAGACGTTCTTTTAGCCACCGCAAAGCCATTTTCCCTTGCATATCTTGCTTAATATACAACAATTTCATCAATAGAATTAAAAGTCATTTCAACCTTAGGCTCCTCAACTTTGTCCTCAACATTTCTTGATTCTGTTTCATTATCAATTTTATTTTCATTCAAAACCATATTCATTTCATCCATTTCATGCTCAAAATTCTCTCTATTAAGCTCCGCAATTGAAGAATCGCTTGATGTTTCATCTTCCATGTTGCTCTATTTTACCATATAACACTGTTAACATAAATAACATTAGTTTTAAAATTTTAAAAAAACATAATGTCCTAAAAAATTGAATTCAAAAATTATAAAGAAACACATAGAGTAAAAAAATTGCAAACAAAATTAAATTGATTAACATTATATATTTTTTGGGGTTTTATACAACATCTCCCAAATTGAATTTCGAGCTTTGTACAAAATTCGTGAGTTGAAATATTAATTTTTTAGTGTTTTAAAATAAAAATAAATTCGGTCCAAAAACCTAATCTATGTGAAATAGAATGTAATAAAAAAGACCTAATTTGGGGGGAGAACATAATAATAATAATAATACTAATAAAAACAAAACAAAACAAAACCTTTAAATGAGATCCATGAAAAAAAATCCCAGACATCATCAGAACATGTAGTCTATGAATAAGATGGAAACTAACAATAAACATGAAAGATGAAGCAATAGATGAAAATACCCTATTTGATTGAGCCGATGGGGGACGATATGCAATATGTGCGAGGTACTCTATGAGATGGTGTCTTCAAACTCAAATCGACGGACTCTTCGACTAATGGTAGCGACGTCGCCTTTAAACAACAATTTCATTACGAGTAATGTTAGATATTTGAAAAGTTCTATTAAAATTTTTACTAAGGCCTCGTTTGGCAAGAGGCTATTTTAGCCAATTAGCCAAAAAGTTACTAAATTAGCTAAAAAGCTAAAAACCCATACCAAAAAGTCAAAGATTCTCCTTTCTCTCTCCTTTTTGCACATCTTTTCGTAATTAGCCAAAAAGTCATCCCAAACATACAAGTTTTTTTTACCTACCTTTTTAGCCAAATAGCCAAAAAGTTACTAAATTAGCCTGTTCCCAAACGAGGCCTAAATGTGTATGAGATTCACACCATATGAGTTTCATGTGGATCCTATATCTATGTGAGACATTTAATAAAAATTTTAAGATATTTAGCATTTTTTTTTCATTATCTCAATGTTGATTCTCTCGTGGTCCCTCCATTTGGTTCAAGAGCAACTAAAGAAGTTCCTTTGTTTTGTATTGAAAAATGTTTGGGAGCTTTAAATTGGGAGCACTAAAGGAGCTCATTAATAGTCCATTAGTGCTCCCAAATTAGTGGAATGTATCATTGTTGTTTTGCATTATAGTGAAAAGTGGGACTCACAAGTATTATTATTTATTATATTTTTTTAAATTGCTGAGAATGGGAAAGGTCGGACTCGCAAGAGCTATGACATGGGCAGCCACGTAATCCACTGTGGCCGAATCTGTGAAATCTAGTAGACTTACTGTGTCCATAATATCCGTATCAATAATGTTTGAGACCACTAAAAGTGGTATTCTAAAAGTATCACTAGTGATGTGACAGTGGACGGAGTCCATTGCTTGTGTCTTTTTTATTTATTTATTTAAAATATTTGCCAACTCATTAGTGGTGCTTTAGAGCACCACTTTTAGTGTGATGTATCATTACCGTATCCATATAACATTTACTTTTAAAGTGTTAATATTAAGGGTAAATTCCATTGATATATCTAGGTTTGAAAAAAATATCATAAATTTTATAATTTTAATATAATTATATTAAATTTTTTTTAAATCTTAATTCACATTATATTTATTTCTATATTCATCAATAATTTATTAATTATAGGGCAAATTTCTAACCCCTCAAGATTTGATTAAAATATAAATTCCTTCTTCAGATTTGAGAAATTACATCTCATCCCTGAAGTTTATATTTACATAACAAATTATAATTTATAATTTTTCAAATCTCAAAAAGTATAATTTGCCCTTAATTATATATATGGAAGGGAGGTAGGTGCTCTCATAGTAGCCTGCTCTGACAGCCAAATGACACTATTTTATTTATTAAAAAAATAAAATTAGCACAGGCCTTAAGCCATCGTCTTGCTGTGGCGTATGCGTGGAACGACACTTATGTTTGGGTTAACTTTAGGAAAATAAGAAGCTATAAAAAAAATAAAAATAAGTGTGTTTGGTTTGAATTTTTTGAATTAAATTTTTTAAAAATTCATTTTTTCAGTTTTCGTATTTTTTTATTTATAGTGAATATTTTTAAAATTTTAAACATTTTTTTTATTTTTTTAGATGCACCTTACTTAGATGTATCTAAAAAGTAAAAAATTTGTGAAAAAATACTTTAAAAATTAATAAATACATAAAAATATAAAAAATATATTGAATTCTTGTATTTTTGTGTATTTTTGGTATTTAGTGAATTTTTAAAAGATTTTTTTTACAATTTTTTTACTTTTTAGGTGTATTTATGTTAGGTGTGTCTAAAAAATAAAAAAATTGCTTAAAATATTAAAAAAAATTCAGTAAAAACAAAAAAATACGGAAAATAAGAAAGTATAATTTTTTGAAAAGTGTTTTTTCAAAAGTGGAAACAAGCAAAATTAATAATTTTTTTTTTTTTTTTGAAACAATAGGTTTGGTTAGTTGAAAAAAATGTAAAATATTGTACAAAAATTGAATTTTATAATATTTTTATTTGTCTCAAAATTATTTTTTTGTAAAAATAAATTTCAAGATAAATTGCATCGATAATTCTTATATTTAGTTTTTGTGTCATTTCAATTCATGTGATTTTAATTGACTCAATTTAGATTATATATTTTTTACTTTGCCCCAATTTGATTCAATTCATTATAATTATTAATTTTTTTTATGAAAAATACGAATATGAGCTATATGTATTACATAAGGACAAATTTATAAACTTTATCAATTTACTGAGTTAGCATCAACCAACGTAATAATTATTTTTCATCAAAAACTCTAACATTATTGTCAATTAGATCAAATTGACACAAAAATCTAAAAAATTAAAAGTCAAAATTAAGTCAATTGAAAGTGTAGGAATCAATATAACACAAAAGACAAGATTTAGAGACCACCGATGTAATTTATTCTAAATTTTAAAAGAAAACTAATGTTGAAATATAAGTACTTGAAACAAATGGTACCTCATTTATACAACATGTAACAACTATATAATATAAGAAATACATGTAGCTACCATATATATATAAATGTAACAACTAAATTAAATCAAAAATAAAAAAATAAAATAAAACTGAATTCAAACTGTGAACCAACCAATCAATTCAATGTTTAATATCATTCTAAATCCAATTCCTTCCCATACTAAATCATCCAAAATTCAAATTATTTTTCAAAAACATGCTCACAGGCTTGTGCTTTATTTTTATTTTTTTTCTTGTGGTTAATTTTTAGTTTCTCGTTATTTTACAAAACTCAACTCGTAAAAGTGTTGTTTTACGCTCAGCAAGGCGACAAGCGTTTCAAACTCTTTTTTTTTTTTTAATAACCAAAACGGCACTGTTTGGTCACGGTCACCGACTCCCACTTTCTTAACGTACTCTATATTCAATATATTAAGTAAACAATTTCGATTGGTAGCTCGAAAAAGGCGTGGTTCGAATGGTCCGACACTAAAACAATGTCGTTTTGATATTTTTTTTTTTTTTTCATTGTTTTTCTGAAGACGACGAAGAAGAAGGGAGAAGAAGAAGAAGGGTCTGCTGCACTGAGTCTACAGATCTTGTTCATCATCTTCATCAACATCAACATCAACATCAACATCAACAAATTGCAACAACATCATCATCATCTTCAACATCTTCATCAACAAAAAAAAAAAAATTCCCTAGCTCTGCAGATCCGGATCAACATTATCATCATCAATAATTTTATTTTTTTTTCAGATCCAGATCTACTTAGAAAAAAAAAAAAGTTTGAAAGAGGAGATCGGGCCGTCGATCGCCACCACCATCACCGTCGATCGCCTCTTCTCTTCTCTGCTCTCTTTTCTCTCTCTCTCTCTCTCTCCTCTTCTCTTCCCTCTCTGTCTATGTTCGAAAGAATAAAAAGGAAAGAATAAAAAGGAAAGAAAGAAAGAAGAAAAAAAAAAAAAACACGAACGACGTCGTTTTGGATAGTTCGGGCCATTCGAGCCGGACGAAATTCGAGCTACGAATCATTTTTCTTAAGTAAAATACAAATTTTAATGAGAAAGCTTCTAAAACCTCCAACACCTCATCCTAAAATGACTATTAATTACTTAAAATTAATTATTATACCATAATTTGTGAAATTTGAAAAGGAATATAAACTTTCTATTTCATACTCTTTCTTACCTAATTTTTTCTCATTCCATAGTTCGGTCAATTTCAACACCCGTACAACATTACAATTTAAACACATCCATCTTAACCCTAAAATATTATAATTCATCCATAGACTATTTACTAGTATCTTATCTCTCACATCATACCTATACGGTAAGAACAGATCATGGCTATGTTGGGATATACCTCCTTATTGAAGTGTGGGACCCAATTAGTTTATTAAAAGAGTTTTAATTTGGCTTGGTTTAGTATAATATATTTTTATATATTATATTTGAGGAGACCCAATCTAATTTGGTAACAATTAAGATTTGATTACAAAATCCTAAATTCACAATATATATATATATATATATATATATATATATTGTTTTATGTGTGCCGCAGTGTGAAGTAGAGCAGTAGCCTAATTAATTTGTTTGCCCAGAGGTGAAGTGTGTACAGATTGCTTCCGTGCCGACGATTTACATATTGGTTCAATTTTGGTTTTTTGAAGCTTGGTTTGGATTAATTATTTTGGGTCTTCTTCAACTCTGATTCTGAAGATTTTGGTTCATCTATTTGGTGAGGTCTTTCCTCTTTGTTTATTTGTGATTATTTGGAATTCACCTAAGGGTGGTTTTGTGAGACCATTAGTGTCTCGTTTGTAATCGTTTGGAACTTATTTAGTTGATAGTGGAATCGGAATTCGATCCCGTGGACGTACCTCACATTGAGGGAACCACGTAAAATTCTTATGTTGCCTTTGATTTAATTTTTCCGCATTAGTTTTTATTCCCATTGATTGATTTACTTGTGGGGAATCACGGATTTTCCCTAACAACTGGTATCAGAGCTTACGGTTTATTTGAATTTATTTATTTGTATAAATCAATGGATGGGAATGTGGGTCGCATGTCTAGCTTCAATGGAAGTAATTGGGTAACTTGGAAAACTAAAATGGAGGACCTATTATTTTGTAAAGATTTGTATGGACCCATTGAGGGTGATAATGGCAAACCCGAGGGTATGAAAGATGATGACTGGAATAGGCTTAATCGAAAAGTCGTTGGTGTTATCCGTCAATGGATTGATGACAGTGTGTTTCATCATGTTGCTACTGAAACTTCAGCACATGATTTATGGAAAAAATTAGAGGGCCTTTATGATAGGAAATCAGCCACAAATAAAGCCTTTCTGTTTCGTAAGTTGGTTAATTTAAAATATAAAGAGGGCAGCCCTATTCCGGAACATCTGAATGAAATAAAGAGTATTGTTAACCAACTTGCTTCTATGAAAATTGTTTTTGATGATGAGTTGCAGGCTTTGATGCTACTAAGTTCTTTGCCCGAAAGTTGGGAGACTTTGGTTGTGACCGTTAGTAATTCAGCGCCCGATGGAGTTGTCACAATGGGCCAAGTCACTAGTAGCCTGTTGAATGAAGAAACTAGAAGAAAATCAGCGGGTTCCTCTCATTCGGAAGCATTCGTTGTGAGAGGTCGAAGCAAAACAAGGGGGAGGAGTAAGACTCCTCATGGTCGTGATCAAAGCCGTGACAAATCGAAAGATGGTTCTTTTTCAAAGAAAGACATTGAGTGCTATTATTGCCATGAGAAAGGGCACATGAAGCGGGAATGCCGAAAGCTCAAGAACAAGGAGAAAAGGCATGACAAAAGTGTGGACAAGAAGCAAGAAGACACAACGGCAGTTACTACCAATGCTGATCTCATGGTCGTTTGTGAAGATGATTGTATCAATTTTGTGGGCCAAGAGAGCAATTGGGTGATTGATTCCGGTGCTTCTTTTCATGTGACTTCTCGAGTTGATTTCTTCACTACCTACACCGAAGGAGATTATGGTTTTGTTCGAATGGGTAATGAAGGTTTGTCCAAGATTATAGGTATGGGTGATGTTTGCTTGGAAACAAATTTGGGCTACAAGTTATTGCTTAAAGACGTGAGGCATGTTCCCGACATTCGCCTTAATTTGATCTCTACTGGGAAGCTAGATGATGAAGGCTTCAACAACAAATTTGGTGATGGAATATGGAAGCTCACAAAGGATTCCTTGGTGGTGGCTAAGTGTAAGAAGACTCATACACTTTATTCGATGCAAGGAAAAATTTGTAAAGGTGTTGTCAATACACTTGAAGAAGATACTTCTACTGAATTATGGCACAAGCGACTTGGCCATATGAGTGAAAAGGGGCTGCAAGTATTGTTCAAGAAAGAGCTTCTACCCGGTTTGAAAGGTACACATCTTAAAACTTGTGTTCATTGTTTGGCGGGTAAACAACATAGAGTTTCTTTTCATAAAAATGTTGCTTCTAGAAAAGAAAATGTTTTGGAGTTGATTCATTCGGATGTTTGTGGTCCTTTAAAAGTTAGAACACATAGTGGTGCACTTTATTTTGTTACTTTCATTGATGATTATTCAAGGAAAGTTTGGGCTTTTCTACTAAAAACTAAAGATCAAGTTCTAGAAGTATTTAAGCATTTTCAGGCCATGGTTGAAAGAGAAACAGGGCAGAAATTGAAGTGCATCCGATCAGACAATGGTGGTGAATACATTGGGCCATTTGATGAGTATTGTCGTAACCAAGGTATTCGGCATCAAAAGACAGTTAAGAAGACTCCTCAACAAAATGGAGTTGCCGAGAGGATGAACCGCACCATTGTGGAAAGAACAAGGTGTTTGCTTTCACAAGCTAAATTGCCAAGATCCTTTTGGGGTGAGGCATTGAAGACAGCGGTTGACGTGATCAATTTGTCACCCTCCTATCCTTTGAATGGTGATGTTCCAGAAAGAGTTTGGACCGGTAAAGATGTATCTTATGAACACTTGAGAGTGTTTGGTTGCCGAGCCTTTGTTCACATTCCAAAAGACGAGAGGTCCAAGCTTGATAGCAAGTCAAGACAATGTATTTTTCTTGGCTATGGACGTGATGAGTTTGGGTATAGATTGTGGGATCCGGTCGACAAGAAAGTCATTCGAAGCCGTGATGTTGTGTTTCTTGAAGACCAAACAATTGAAGACTTTGGCAAAGGTGATCAACCGGAGCCAAAAACTAGTGATCTCATTGATATGGATCTATCTCCTTCATTTTCAGTTGATGATGAAAATGGGGGAGATGTGCATCCACCTATTGAAGAGTTAGAGGATGATGCTAATCCTAATGAACTTGAGCCAGAAATTGAGGAAGAGCATCCAACTCAAGAATCGCCACCACAACTTGAGTTAAGAAAATCTACAAGGGACCGACAACCTTCAAGAAAGTATCCTCCCAATGAATTTGTGTTGATTTCTGATCAAGGGGAGCCTGAGAGCTACCAAGAAGCAATTGAGCATGCAAAGAAAGGTGATTGGAAAAAGGCCATGGAAGAGGAGATGAATTCCTTGCGTGAAAACCAGACTTATGATTTAGTGAAGTTTCCTAAAGGGAGAAAAATTCTGAGAAATAAGTGGGTCTTCAAATTGAAGAATGATGGCAAGAATCTGAGGTACAAAGCACGTCTTGTTGTGAAAGGTTTTGGGCAAAAGAAAGGTATTGATTTTGATGAGATTTTCTCACCGGTTGTGAAGATGTCTTCTATTCGGGTTGTACTTGGCATGGCTGCAAGTATGAACCTTGAAGTTGAGCAACTTGATGTGAAGACCGCATTTCTTCATGGTGACCTTGAAGAAGAAATTTACATGGAGCAACCGGAAGGTTTTGTAGAGAAAGGGAAAGAGAAATTTGTTTGCAAATTGAAGAAAAGTTTGTATGGCCTCAAGCAAGCCCCGCGGCAATGGTACAAAAAATTTGACTCTTTCATGATGAATAATGGTTTTTCTAAAACCACTTCGGACCATTGTGTGTTTGTGAAAAATTTCCTGGATGGTAAATTTATTATTCTTTTGCTTTATGTTGATGACATGTTAATTGTGGGTCAAGATTCTACCATGATAAACAGGTTGAAATTGGAGTTGAGCAAGTCTTTTGCTATGAAAGATTTGGGACCGGCAGAGCAAATTCTTGGTATGAAAATTGTTCGTGATCGCAAAGAGGGGCTGATTTGGTTGTCTCAAGAAAGCTACATTGAGAAAGTTCTTGAGAGGTTCAATATGGATAAAGCAAAGTCAGTTGGTTGTCCACTTGCGGGTCACTTCAAGCTTAGTTCGAATCAATGTCCTACAAGTGAGAAACACAAGGAAGAGATGTTGAAAGTTCCTTATGCTTCAGCAGTTGGTTCTTTGATGTACGCCATGGTTTGTACAAGGCCGGATATTGCTCACGCCGTTGGTGTGGTGAGTCGTTTTCTCTCTAATCCGGGTAAAGAACATTGGGCAGCGGTAAAATGGATTCTAAGGTATCTTCGAGGGACTTCGAAGGTGTGTTTGTGTTTTGGGGATGGTAAGCCGATGCTTGATGGGTTCACAGATTCTGACATGGCTGGTGATGTTGATTCTCGGAAGTCTACTTCGGGGTATTTGATGACTTTTGCAGGGGGAGCTGTGGCATGACAGTCTAAATTACAAAAATGTGTTGCTCTCTCAACTACCGAAGCTGAATTTATTGCAATTACAGAAGCTTGCAAAGAAGAGTTATGGTTGAAGAAATTTTTGCAAGAGTTGGGTTTGAAGCAAGAAAAGTATGTGCTTTATTGTGATAGTCAAAGTGCTATTCACTTGAGTAAAAATTCTACTTTTCATTCGAGATCGAAACACATTGATGTGAGATACCATTGGATTCGTGATGTGTTAGATTCGAAATTGTTACAACTCGAAAAGGTTCACACAGATGATAATATTTCAGATATGTTGACAAAGACTTTGTCGAGGGACAAACATTTAAAGTGTCGAACTTTGGCGGGTATGGTTGATGTCTCCACCTAAGTCGGTAGGGGGAGAATTGTTGGGATATACCTCCTGAGAGGGTGATTTATGCTCCGGCGTTGGGCCGAGGTATAAACCGAACAGGTTGGGGGCCCAGCAGAGCAGTGGGCCGAGGTGATCGACTGTTCACCCGGAGATGGGCTACCAGAACTTGGGCCGGGCAGAGTTTGGACTATGTGCTGCCCCGAACCGTGCAGACCAGGATGCTCGGTCCGAGGATTGACGAGATCGGACAGACCGAGAGGCCGGCGCTCGGAAAGGCGCGGTCAGCCGAGGTAGTTGACTGACCGGCGAGAAGACCGACCAAAGGAGGATCCCGGGCTAAGCTTTGCCGAGATGCCGCCTAGCCCGGTCCTTCATTCGGTTATCCGGTCGGGCGCTTAAGGTATGAAGCATGGTATGACCGAGGTAGGGCAGCTCGGCTGCCGAGCTCCAGCTATGCTGGCAGGCAGTTGAGAGCAGGTGATGAACGGCATGGTTTAAGCTGACAGATGGGATAGCAGAGCCACGTGTCAGAAGATGACAGGGAGTGGATATGGGGCACAGAAGGTATATAAGCCTGTCTGCGCCCCCCATACGCGACAGACGAACACTGTGTAAGAAAATCCTTACACTCAAACACTTTCTCCCTTCTCTCTATTCCCTCTAAGGTGTGTGCTAACTTGACCGTCAGAGGGTTTTTCCGGCCACACACCGCCGGGTAGCTCATCCTTATTGACTCGCAGGTGATCGGACATCGACGGAGCTCGGAAGAAAGGAATACGGGCACGCCGGAATATTTGCTCCCCGTACAATTGGCGCCGTCTGTGGGAATCTTGACAGACAAAACCTTGTCTTCCAGGTTCATCTGATCGCCGTCCATGGCGAACAACGACGAGTTCCCGTTGTCCGCCATCGATGGAGCCACCCCGGAGTATACCCGAAGGAGAGAGGGACCACCTGCCGTCCATCCAATGGCTGAGTTGGGGACGCCCACTGGAGGACAGTCAGGAGACGCGCGGGATAAGCGCGGAAGGAGTCATGGGCATTCACGGAGTCCAGACGGTCACCGGCGGAGAGACTCACACGCCAGGCGACTGGAAAGCAAGTTAAGGGACCAAGACGCTGTCATCAGGCGGATGGCGGCGGAGATGGAGGATCTTAAACGGCATGTCAAAGGGAAAGGTGTAGCTGGAGTGGGAGACCACAGTGAGCGCACCCTATCCCGCCGTTCAGGCGGACAGAGCCAACGACATACTCAGTCCATATCTATTACCAGAAGTTACCAGGTTGGTGATTCCGACGTGCGTGCAGAAAAGTCCAGCGCGCAAGACAGCACCTACAAACCCTCACGTCCGGCGACGACGTCGAGGTATTCTTATTCAGCTCAGTCAGAGGACTTACGGGCAGTATTAAGGGAGCGGGCTCGCCGGCGCGAAGCTCAGAGAATACCTGCTTTCCAGCGGCTCTCCTACGGGGTTCATGCCAGTGAGGAGGTCGGAATGCCTCCACCCCGCCAGGCAGTGCCGATATTCGAAGATACAGACTTGGCAAGGTTGAATGCCACTCCTTTCTCCCTGGAAATAGAAACAACGCCGCTTCCAGCGGGCTTCCATCAGCCTAAGTTCACACTTTACGACGGGAAGACCGATCCGTACATGCATGTGAGCCACTTCCGACAGGTTATGGCCGGACATCGGCGCAATGACGGACTTATGTGCCTAATCTTCCCGTCAAGTTTAGGCGAGCTGGGCTTAAAGTGGTTCGAGAGGTTGCCGGAAGGGAGTATACAAAGGTGGCATCAGTTGGCCGAGGCGTTTGTTACGCGCTTCAAAACCAACACAAAAACACCAAAGGAAGTTGATCACTTGCTGAGTGTCAAGATGGAACCGTGCGACACACTGAAGGCGTACAATTCAAGGTATTGGGAAACCTTCAACGAGATCTTAGACTGCCCGGTCAACCTTGCTATCACGCAGTACAAGCGCGGTCTCCCGGTCGGACATAGACTGCGGGACTCGCTTACCATGCACCAACCGACTTCCATGGGCCAGCTCATGCAGCGCATCAACGAGCACATCCGAGTAGAGGATGATGCATCGGCTTCCACCGTGAAGGCCACTCCGGTCGGAATAGACAAGAAGACAGCAGGCAAGGTGCACGCAGTTGGGCAAGAGTCCAGCCGCTCAAATGACCGGGCAGAGGAATCAGACCGAGGTTCAAATCGAAAAAACCGGGGTAAAGGACGTCGGAATGACCGGGATGACTACCCCCGTGATGACGTTGAGGACGCAAACAGGAGAATGAAGGCAAGGACTGGCATAACCACGGTCTTTAAGATTCCAATCTATCGCATACTTAGCGAAATCCGAGACGAGGAGTATGTTCGGTTTCCTGCTAAGTTGGGCGATGGACAAAAGGGGTACAACCCGCGGTATCGTTGTACGTTTCACCGGGAGAGGGGCCACCGGACTGAGGATTGTTTGCCTTTGCGACAACATTTGGAAGAATTGGTTGCGGCCGGGCATCTGGACCTTTACATTGATGGCGGAGTGAAACCAAATCAGGCTCCGGTTGATCCCAGGGGACAGGACGACCGAGATGCACCACCACAAGGAGTCATTAATGTCATCCACGGCATCGTGGAACCGGAGCGTGTCTGCGAACTCCGGGGCATGATCAAGAAGGCAGAGCACATGAGGGAAGTTTTGTCAGTACAGCCTGCCATCAAAAGGGGGAAGACAGAGGAGAAAGACGTGATCAGTTTCACCTCAAGGGATTTAGAGCGTATCCAGACGCCGCACAACGATGCTCTTGTCGTAACACTACGCGTCAAAGAATTTGATGTTAGACGGATCTTGATCGATCAGGGAAGCTCGGTCGAGATCATGTATTATGATGCGTTCAAACAGCTCAAACTTCGTGAGACAGACTTGGCACCGGCCACTTCGCCACTGGTTGGATTTAACTCGCAGCCGGAGTGGCCATTGGGAAAGATTATCCTGCCGGTCAAAGCGGGATCCGTGGTCCAGCAAGTGGAGTTTTGGGTGCTACAAGTGCCTTCAACGTACAACCTTATCCTTGGAAGAGGATGGCTTCACGCCATGCAAGCTGTAGCATCGACCTACCACCAGGTGATGAGATTCCCCTCGGCTATGGGGGCAATCGAGGAGGTTTGGGGTGATCAGGTCATGTCCAAGCAGTGCTTCGTGGCGGTCAACGGGAGCCGGGCTGCCAAAGGATTTGTTCAAATGATCGAGGGACCGGAGGACCAGAGTGTCTTGGATGATGTTGGCACCAAAGTAGAAGACAAGGCAGTTGAAGAATTAGTTGAGGTGCGGATTGATGCCGATCAGCCGGACAGGTTCTTCTTGCTCGGTTCGAGTCTCTCGGCCATGGAGAGAACCGAGATGATCGAGTTTTTAATGGCGAACATCGAAGTCTTTGCATGGTCGCCCTATGACATGCCTGGTCTTGACCCAAGCTTTATCTGCCATCACCTCAATGTCTTCCCTGGAGCAAAGCCAGTCATCCAGCGAACAAGGCGATCGGCGCTGCATCACGCCGAGGTAGTAGCCGAGGAGGTAAAGAACTTGCTTGAGGCACGAGCAATACAGGAAGTGCACTACCCTCGGTGGATTTCCAACACGGTAGTGGTGCCCAAGAAAAATGGAAAGTGGCGAGTTTGTGTCGACTATAAAACAGTCAACCGAGCTTGTCCAAAAGACAGCTTCCCTTTGCCGCGCATTGACCAGCTAGTGGATTTGACGGCTGGACACAGTCGGCTCAGTTTCTTGGATGCATACCGCGGCTATCACCAGATTGCCATGCATGGGCCTGACCAAGAAATCACCTCTTTTACGACTCCAAGGGGACTCTTCTGCTATCGAGTTATGCCCTTTGGTTTGAAAAACGCTGGGGCAACCTTTCAGAGGATGGTGACCAAAATGTTCGCTCCTTTGCTCGGCCGGACAATGGAGGCTTACATCGATGATATGGTGGTAAAGAGCCGACATGAGGCACACCATCTGTCCGACTTAGCCGAGATGTTCGCCATTCTTAAGAAGCACAAGCTGCGCTTGAACGCCTCGAAGTGTACCTTTGGCGTGGGATCCGGGAAATTTTTGGGATTCTTAGTCACGAACCGAGGCATCGAAGCAGACCCTACTCAGATCAAAGCCGTGCAAGAATTGAAACAACCTAGCTCGGCTAAGGACGTACAGCATCTGGCCGGTATGGCCGCCGCGCTTAATCGATTTATAAGCCGGTCATCAGATCGCTGCCGCCCTTTCTTTCAAGCATTGAAGTCAAAATTCTCATGGGATGACGAGTGTGACCGAGCTTTGGCTGAGCTCAAGGATTATTTGTCTTCCCCGCCGCTGTTGGTTACACCAGAGCCCGGTGAGGAACTCTACCTTTACCTTGCCGTCTCCCAGCACGCAGTAAGTGCGGTGTTAGTCCGGGCTGAAGGAATTAAGCACCTCCCAATTTTTTACGTAAGTAAGACCCTTCTGCCGGCTGAGACGCGGTACTTGCCGCTGGAAAAACTAGCGTTGGCACTGATGATGGCTTCGAGGAAATTGGCACATTATTTTCACGCCCATACCATCGTCGTACTGACCGAGTTCCCTCTCAAGGCCTTGTTTGAGCGCGCAGACTTTTCCAGCCGAATATTAAAATGGGCGGTCGAGTTGGGACAGTTTGATGTGAAGTTCCAGCCGCGCACCGCCATCAAAGCCCAAACCTTGGCCGATTTTGTTGCCGAGTTCTCACCTGGCACTCATCCGGTATGCCCGGTCGTCATTGCCGGGGCAGATGATGAGACGCCCACAATGCCAACCGAGGAACTACTATCTGCCGAAGGTCGCGCCGCGGAGTTAGCGCGCACCATCGAAATTCCCTCAGTTTGCACGGTAGTATCTCCCGGTGTTGCGATGACGGAGTTGTGTATCACCAACCCATCCACCCTGTCCGGTACCGCATCACCAAGGGGGGAAGGAATGGTTCCACACAGCTCAGAACTTGATGATTCGCCTACGGACTTGGGCATTCTGAACCAACTTGCTGAGTCCGGTGCCGAATCCTCAAGGGGGGAAGGAATGGTTCCAGGCAGCTCAGAACCTGCGGCCGGCTTCACACCGCAACCTGGTGTTTCGCCTACGGACTTGGGCATTACGGACCAACTTGCTGAGTCCGGTGTCGAATCACCAAGGGGCACTGACTTTGAACCGGTCAACACCAAACTTGACACCGCACAGCCGAGCAGTTGTGATCCCATTGCCCTTCGCAACTCTCAGGACCCATCTGACTGCTGGAAGCTTTTCGTGGGGGACATGTGGAAGCTTTTTGTTGATGGAGCGTCCAACCGCCATGGTGCCGGCCTAGGTATTGTTCTTATATCCCCGGACGGCCTAACCATAGAGCATTCTATCACACTCGGCTTCCCGGCATCTAACAACGAGGCTGAGTACGAGGCGCTTCTTGCTGGGCTCAAGAGCGCAATCCAAATGAAGGCTGCCGAGCTTCTGGTATATAGTGATTCCCAGCTTGTGGTTAATCAAGTTTCCGGGATTTATGAAGCGAAGGACGACAGGATGGCGAAGTACCAAGCTCTGGTCAGGGACCATATCAAGCAGTTTGAGGCAATCAGAGTCCAGCAGATTGGCCGGGAAGAAAACAGCCGGGCTGATGAACTCGCCGGCCTCGCTTCCATGGTAGATAGCACATCTCCAAACCCCCTGTTGATTGACTTTCTTCCGCGGCCAAGCATTGAAAACGCCGGGCAGACGGATGTACTCTGCGCCGAGCTAGGTCCTTCATGGATGGACCCATTGATCTCGTTCCTCAGAGACCGGACTCTTCCAGCGGACAAGAAAGAAGCACACAAAATCCGGGTGAAGTCCGAGCGGTTTTGGCTCTCTCCATCAGGCGCGTTGTATAAGAAGTCCTTCACCGGTCCTTATCTCAAGTGCGTGCACCCGAACAGTGTGGAGGCCTTCTTGTTTGAAATTCATGAAGGCAGTTGTGGCAGCCACGTCGGGGGACGGTCCTTGGCTTACCGAGCTATTTCGCAGGGATACTGGTGGCCGTGCATGCAGGCCGACGCCCAAAAATATGTCCGCAAGTGCGAGAAATGCCAAAAATTCGCTCATCAGATCCACCAGCCTGCCAGGGAACTTCTTCCCCTCACCAGTCCTTGGCCTTTCGCCATGTGGGGGCTAGATATAGTGGGACCGTTGCCAACAGCACCGGGCAACCGGAAATTCTTCATCGCGGCCACAGATTACTTCACAAAGTGGGTTGAAGCTGAGCCCTTGGCAACCATCAAAGAAAAAGACGTGAAGCGATTTGTCTGGCAGAACATTGTCACGCGGTTTGGCGTCCCCAAGATTTTGATCTCTGACAACGGTACCCAGTTTGACGGTCGCCTATTCAGAGGATTCTGTGAAGATCTAAAGATAGAATTCTACAACTCCACCCCGGTCTACCCGCAGTCCAATGGTCAAGCCGAAGCATCAAACAAGACTATACTGGATGGGTTGAAGAAACGGTTGGAAAAGGCTAAGGGCAAGTGGGCTGAAGAATTACCGAGCGTCCTTTGGGCATATCGAACAACCCCGCGACGTTCGACCGG
Organism: Camellia sinensis; assembly: GCF_055761805.1. NCBI lineage: Eukaryota > Viridiplantae > Streptophyta > Magnoliopsida > Ericales > Theaceae > Camellia > Camellia sinensis. Next base: position 170,800,989 of record NC_138962.1, on the reverse strand, counting down.
GGAAACTCCATTTGCTTTGGCTTATGGCATGGAGGCGGTCATACCCTTGGAAGTTGAAATGCCCACCCTCAGAACTGAGAGTTTTGAGCCCGAGCTAAATGCCGAGGCTATTGCCTTGGAGTTGGACTTAGCGGAAGAGCGCCGGGAGAAAGCCCTCATCCATGTTGCCGCTTACCAACAAGAGCTCTCCAAGAAGTATAACAAGACAGTGCACCCCAGACCGTTCAAAGTTGGGGATTGGGTTTTGAGGAAAATTATGGGCAACACCCTGGTGCCAGGAGAAGGCAAACTAGGGGCAAATTGGGAAGGACCTTACAAGATCACTGGTCTGGCGGGCAAGGGGGCTTACCACTTGGAGGATCTAGAGGGAAGAGCCATACCCCGGCCATGGAATGCGGCCAACTTGAAATTGTATTATTTTTAAGCTTTTTACTTTCCTCTTTTTTTGTAAAGCAATTTTTTGGCTTGCAAAGCAGAATGTAATTCTTTTTGTCAAATTATAGAAGTCATTTTGCATTAGCACTCGGATTGTTCTTTTAATGTTTAAAACCGAGATGATTTGCTCCGGTTGGAAGAGTTGGTGTTTTGTCCAACTTAGGATTCCCAACCGAGATGATTTGCTCCGGTTGGAAGAGTTGGTGTTTTGTCCAACTTAGGATCCCCAACCGAGATGATTTGCTCCGGTTGGAAGAGTTGGTGTTTTGTCCAACTTAGGATCCCCAACCGAGATGATTTGCTCCGGTTGGAAGAGTTGGTGTTTTGTCCAACTTAGGATCCCCAACCGAGATGATTTGCTCCGGTTGGAAGAGTTGGTGTTTTGTCCAACTTAGGATCCCCAACCGAGATGATTTGCTCCGGTTGGAAGAGTTGGTGTTTTATCCAACTTTGGATTCCCAACCGAGATGAAGTACTCCGGTTGGAAGAGTTGGTGTTCTGTCCAACTTGGGATTCCCAACCGTGATGAAGTACTCCGGTTGGAAGAGTTGGCGTCTTGTCCAACATGGTATCTTGTCCAAACTTAGCAACAGCCGAGATGGATATTTCGGTGCGAGAATTTGTTTTGTTATGCTCAAGTGCGTCGACCATGTTATGGACTCCGGTCGACCAAGTGTTCAAATGATAAGTCATACCGAGATAGTTTGCTGAAGACGGAATTAATTACTACCCGGCAAACACTTAGCGAAAATTCAAAATTTTTCATTGATAAAGAAATTCATTACAAAAGGTGGGGACAAAGCCCGGTTACATCAAGTGTATTGAAAGCAAAAATACAAAGAAAAGAAACCTAAACTAAGGGGGAAAGATTGGTGAACTCATCCTCGGCAGCATCAGCATCAAGGTCAACAGCTTGGCTTGCTTCTTGGGCGCCGGGCTCATCGTTGCCGGGCTGTTCAGGCACCTCGGCCTCTTCTTCCTCAGAATCTGTGTCATCCTCTCCATCTTCAAGTCCTTCCTCGGCCTCCGCTTGAAGCGCAGTAAATACATCATTTGCGTATGGCACGAGGTAGACCGGTAGTGAAGCTTTGGGAGGATTGGCAAAAACGTCGGTGTCAGAGCCCTGGCCGAGGTGTTCACAGGCAGACTTCCAACCGGCCTTGAAGTAGATGTCTTGTGTTGCAAACACCTGCTTCTTATAGCTCTCCTCGGCCTCGTTGAACCCGGCCTTGTTGGCAGCCCGGCAAGCCTTCTTCTTCGCCTTCTTCAAAGCGTCAACCTCGGCCTGAAGCTCACCTTGTTTTTTCTCGGCTGCGCCCAGCTGACCGAGCAGTCTATTATTGTCATGGTTGGCCATTTCGAGAGAAGCTTTAGCCCGGCCGAGCTCGGCTTGGAGGCTTTCAACATGGCTCGCAGTGTCGTTGGCTTTCTGCCTAAGCCGGTGGATGCGCTCTAGGACCAAATGTTGTTTTTGAATGGCCTGCACAAAGAAGCATAGTACATCAGAAAGGGGACCGAGCAAGAAGAACCGAGCAAACACTTGTGAAATGTTAAAAAGAACGCCGACTTACCCTAGCCATCGACTTCACAGAAGATTTTACCAGCCGGGTGTCAGGGACGTGGTCACTGCCTACCACGTCGCCCGGAAGGAGAAATGCTTTGGAGAGATCGAAGGCAAGCAAATGTTCTTTGTCTGCCTTGATCGATGCAGTCGCCGGGATGTCCTGTCCCCGGTGCTTCAGCTGAGGACGCCAAGCGGGCACGGGAGCAGGAGTTTCAGCAGGATGCTCGGTTGTCAGCTCGGTGACGAGCTCGGCGGAGGGATCTGCCCTTGGTCTTTTTCCAGCCCGGCGCGCTTCTCTGGCAGATTGCACGGCAGCTGGAGCTGGAGAAGCAAGGGCTATAACGGCAGCACTCGATTGACCGGCAGCCGGGGAACGGGTGGTGACACTCGGAATCTCGGCTGAGGTCGCGGTTAGGAGGTTTTTGATCCGAGATCTTTTGGCCATTTCTTGCTCGTCGGTTAACCGGATTAATGGGACGTCTGGTAGGGTTGGATCTGGAGGTGGCGAAGGAGCTCTGAGGAAGTCAGTTACTCTACTCCGGCGCGGTGCAGAATATCTGTAGGTGGGTGTGTAGCCGAGCAATTCGTTGCAGTCTCGGTGACGGTACCTAAGCACGGCCCGAATTGCCTCGACGTTGGGGAATTGGTAGTTGGCTTGCAAGGCTTGGATGGCTGCAAAAGAAACAGGGAAACCGGTTAATAAAACTAAAAGAATAAAGTTAACCGTGCAAATTTGAGTGGCTTACATGAAGAACCGAAGTCCTTGCTTATGAACCAGCCCGGCACCTCGGCTGTTTCGTAGTTGCCGGACACCCAGAAGAAATCATCATCGTGCATATCTTTGTCCGGGGTGCCGGTTACGATTTTTTCCTTGCCCGGTCTTATTTTTAAATAGTAAGCTAGGCCGTCACCGGTGTGGCCCATTGTGTACTGCCTCAATATCTCGGCTAGGCCTAAGTTGGTGCCTAGCCGTTGGTTCAATTCATGTACGCCGTTGATTATTCTATAAGTGTTGGTGGACACTTGGGTTGGCGCTAGCCCGGTACGGCGTAAGAACTCGGTAATCAGTGGGTTGAGAGGGAAACGAAGGCCCCCTTCGACAATGGACAGCACGGTGAAGGGGCATTCCTCCCTACCCCAAGGCGTGGTCTCTTCTTCGGCCAGCTCGAGATGGACATCGGCCGGGACGCCGTAGTCCTCTCTGAAAGCGGCTAGCGCGGCCGGAGTATCCACAAGGAAGCGGAACTTCCCCATTTGTGGCCGACTTACTATAGCCCGGTTGATGGGTTGGGCACGGTGATAAATTGCTGCAGCTCGGTCCTGAGAGGTTCAGGAATGACAGGGGTCCCCTTGGACTCTGCAGGAAAAGGATGGCAAGTGTAAGTGTGTGGTTTCGTAAAGGGAGCTAGACTTCAGCTCGGTCGGTAAGGGGGCCAAACTACCTCGGTTGTTTGATTAAGGAGCTCGGTCGCCCAAGCAGACCTGATGTTAGCCCGGTTGAGCGACCAAGTCCTTTGATTATCTCGGTTTCTGCCCCGGTTAGAACAAACACGTTGTTTGCCCGGTTTGGCTGGCTTCTTGGATCAAAAAAAAGGTCCAGAGCCCGGTTCACCCCAGTTCTTCGACGTTCTTCAGGAAGACGAAGAACACCAAGAACATTGGGAGGTTTAGAATGTTTTCTATGGTCTAAGCCCTAAAAGCTATGTTTTCGGGTCCTAATGTGTGCAAAATAAGAGTAAATAGCAACATAAGAGAGATTGACATCTTACCTGTGAAGGGCCGAAGGTGTTCTTCCCAAACACGAAGAACGGCGGGATGGCAGTCGAGCTTGGGTCTGAGAATCGACAGAGATGGATGCAGCAGTAGAGGAAAAATGGAACTGGGGGGGGGCAAGTTTGTATAGGCGTTAGAGACCGCCCAAATTCAAATTCTGGCAAAAACGGCGGGTTGGCTGCCCGATGACCAATGGCAGACCGCCACGTGTCACCATTTATGGCTTTGGCAGGACTGAAGCGACGGGTTGAAAAGACGAAGAGCCAACCGAGCTACTTTCAACGAGAAAAGGTCAGCCGAGGAATATAACCGGTCAGATCTGCGGACAATTGCGTCAACTAGCTCGGTCGAAGCTTGGCATCTTGACGACCAGATAAACGTTATCTCGGACGAGGTGAATAATCCCAGTCACGCTTCCGCGGACGGAATTAAGGGGCAATTGAGAGGGTGATTTATGCTCCGGCGTTGGGCCGAGGTATAAACCGAACAGGTTGGGGGCCCAGCAGAGCAGTGGGCCGAGGTGATCGACTGTTCACCCGGAGATGGGCTACCAGAACTTGGGCCGGGCAGAGTTTGGACTATGTGCTGCCCCGAACCGTGCAGACCAGGATGCTCGGTCCGAGGATTGACGAGATCGGACAGACCGAGAGGCCGGCGCTCGGAAAGGCGCGGTCAGCCGAGGTAGTTGACTGACCGGCGAGAAGACCGACCAAAGGAGGATCCCGGGCTAAGCTTTGCCGAGATGCCGCCTAGCCCGGTCCTTCATTCGGTTATCCGGTCGGGCGCTTAAGGTATGAAGCATGGTATGACCGAGGTAGGGCAGCTCGGCTGCCGAGCTCCAGCTATGCTGGCAGGCAGTTGAGAGCAGGTGATGAACGGCATGGTTTAAGCTGACAGATGGGATAGCAGAGCCACGTGTCAGGAGATGACAGAGAGTGGATATGGGGCACAGAAGGTATATAAGCCTGTCTGCGCCCCCCATACGCGACAGACGAACACTGTGTAAGAAAATCCTTACACTCAAACACTCTCTACCTTCTCTCTATTCCCTCTAAGGTGTGTGCTAACTTGACCGTCGGAGGGTTTTTCCGGCCACACACCGCCGGGTAGCTCATCCTTATTGACTCGCAGGTGATCGGACATCGACGGAGCTCGGAAGAAAGGAATACGGGCACGCCGGAATATTTGCTCCCCGTACACCTCCTTATTGAAGTGTGGGACCCAATTAGTTTATTAAAAGAGTTTTAATTTGGCTTGGTTTAGTATAATATATTTTTATATATTATATTTGAGGAGACCCAATCTAATTTGGTAACAATTAAGATTTGATTACAAAATCCTAAATTCACAATATATATATATATATATATATATTGTTTTATGTGTGCCGCAGTGTGAAGTAGAGCAGTAGCCTAATTAATTTGTTTGCCCAGAGGTGAAGTGTGTGCAGATTGCTTCCGTGCCGACGATTTACATATTGGTTCAATTTTGGTTTTTTGAAGCTTGGTTTGGATTAATTATTTTGGGTCTTCTTCAACTCTGATTCTGAAGATTTTGGTTCATCTATTTGGTGAGGTCTTTCCTCTTTGTTTATTTGTGATTATTTGGAATTCACCTAAGGGTGGTTTTGTGAGACCATTAGTGTCTCGTTTGTAATCGTTTGGAACTTATTTGGTTGATAGTGGAATCGGATTTCGATCCCGTGGACGTACCTCACATTGAGGGAACCACGTAAAATTCTTGTGTTGCCTTTGATTTAATTTTTCCGCATTAGTTTTTATTCCCATTGATTGATTTACTTGTGGGGAATCACGGATTTTCCCTAACAGGCTAGAGAGAAAAAAAATCATAAAAAGAAAAATCATCTCCTTCTATTCTAGAGTTTCTCTTGGTATAACTTAGGGCGGTGATTGAGGGCCCGAAAGCCGTGCCCCGAATTGCCCGAAATTTCCATTTCAGGTAAAAAAAAAAAAAAAAAAAAGGAAAAAAGAAAGAAAAAAAGAGAACAGTTTCCAAAACTGGAAATTAGGGGTATTAGGGCCAATTTTTTTAGGGCCACCAATCATTTTCCTATAACTTAACACCCTCTCAATCTCTCACCACCTTATAAAGTGTATTTTACCTTTTTTTTTAGAAATGATGATATGTAAAGTTGCTAAACAATTAATATGTAAGTAGTAAATGGAGATAGAGCTCTTCAAAAATCCGTTTAAATCGGTAATTTGGACCGAATTAGATCGAATTGTATGGTTTAATTCGGTTCGGTTCTGTTAAGAATTGGTTCAGGTTCAGTTTAAGAAATATAAGAACCGTAAAAACGGTTCGGTTAATGAATTTTATGAAAAATCACGGTTCAAACCGAACTGAACCGAATTTTAAAAGATATATGTATACTATCAAGTTTTATTTTTATTAATTGGTTTTTTGTAATTTTAATGATATTAGGATGATATAGATATGTAATGTTGAGTAATACTTTAATATTATTAGTTTTTATCATGAATTAAATGTAATCAGTTTGAGTAATTATTTTGTTAATATTAACAATTTATTTTTGTAAATAGAAATTTCGAAATCGTAAACCAAACCGAAATCAAACCGTTATGTCGGTTTGGTTCTGGTCCAGTTTTACAAGTGTAATGGTCTGATTTGGTTCTCAAAATCACATAACCGTTAGAATCAGTTCGGTTCTTGGATTTTCTCAAAACCGAATCAATCCGGACCGTGTACACCCCTAAATGGTGGTATGCAATTAACCGTTCAACTTTTAAACTTTTTATTTATTTGTTTTGACTTTCTATTCTTTTTTTTTTTTTTGTATACTTTTATTTTGATGTAAGGGTTGTATGAATTGTAATATGAGAACATTATATGTGATTAAGCATTCAATTTTTAAACTCTTTTGATTTATTTGTTTTGGTTTTCTGTCTAATTTGTTTTTGTTTTTTTTTTATACTTTTATTTTGTTGTATTGTATGAATTGTAATATGCTATATGGTTTGTGCTCAATCTGGCTTCCTAGGTTGTTCACCCAATAACTTTAGCATGAAAAATATTTTCTTTAACAATTTTTCTTAAATTTACTTTGTATTTTTTTAATTTTTTTTATCACGTATTCATATTTGATTTTTTTTTTTTGTGTGTAGGGTCATTGGAAACTTTATCCTTTGTTGGTGCTTATAGAATCTGAGAGGGAAATTTTGTGCCGAGTAAAAAGGGCCGAGCTGTCCATGTGATGGGCCAAGCTAAGCCCACTGCTTTATGGTTAGTTGGGCCAAACTAAAGATGGATTTGAGTCTATACCTAACAGAGCTGACCGAGCTCTCTCATGTCAGTCGAGATACTCTTTGTATGGACCGAGCTAAGCCCATCATTATGTGATGGACCGATCAGAATGATGCCTTTGCCAGAGGTTAAGGCCGGTGGGAGCTTGCATGTTTCTAATCGAGTTGTTGGATCAGCTAGGCTATGAGTAGCGATACGACGCTGTACCCATAGGTAAGGGTCATGAGCTTAACCGAGCTGCAGCTAGCTCGCCCAAAAGTGGCTCGGTTGGGTACTCCTCATGCCCCAATGGTATATGGGGGACAAACTATGACTTGTCCAAGTTAGTGTTGTTCGTCAGATTGTCTATTTATGACAAATGCATGCGTGTAAAGGAATAAGAGAACAGAATATTCTCGCCCCAAGACAAATGAGAATAATGCCCATCATATGGATAAATGTTCGTTTAGCAATGACTTTTTTTAGTTGATTTTTTTTACTTTTTTAACTTTTTTAGCTTGGGACTTTTTTAGTCATATGGTATTCTTGATTGACTTTTTTTGGCTTTTTAGCTTTGGAACAATAGATTTTTTTTTTGTCTTTTTATGATTTTTTAACTTTTTTTTGTCTTTTTGTGATTTTTTAGCCCAATGAGTTTACCAAACGACCCCTAAGTGGGATAAGTTGTCTAAATAAGACCTACGAATTCATTCTTAAAGAAAAAGGATTATGGAGCTAGAAAACTCTCTCGTTCTCCTATATTTTTCGAGGGTACTAACTAGACCATCAAAGGGGTTTTCGATGAGACACCCGCCGAGTACCTCACATTCATTGTGTTTGCAAGAGAGATGATGTCGTTTGGAGTGAAACGAACATGAATGCAAGGAGTACGAAAGTGAACAATATTTACTCTCCATACAAAATCATACCAGCAAAAAAATTATTTATTTATTTTTTTTTTGTGATACTTAGGGGTCGTTTGACAATGACTTTTTTAGTTGTTTTTTAGTTTTTTTGACTTTTTTAGCCTAGGACTTTTTTGTTTGTTTGGTTTTCTTGTTAGTTTTTTTTTTCCTTTTTAGCATTAAAATGACAAAATTGCCCTTCACTTGGAAATGATGCTTTTTTAACTTTTTGTTTGTATATGGGTCAGTTTGGTAATTTTGTAGCATTTTTGTCTTTTTGTTGTTTTTTAGTTTTTTTTTTTCTTTTTTTTTTGTCTTTTTGTAATTATTTAGCCCAAATGATTTGTCAAACCAGGGCTTAGAAATTTATGACATCATATTGTGTTGTAAGTTAATATTATTTTAGAAATTTTGACATTTATTTATGGAAAAAAATGTTATGAATTGTTGAATTTAATAATTAATTCATTTTATTCTGAAAAAAAAAAGGTGTTCTCTAGCTTTCTCATTCTTTCCAACCTCGTATCCTATTGTTGTATTGTTGATTTTTTTTAATAGATTTTTTTATGAAAAGGCTATTAGTTCCATTACATTTTTGTATAATTTGTGTATATTTATGGAGTATGGATTATGTAACATGCATACTTTTAGATTTATGCTTATCCATAAATATATATTTTTCTTCATTCTCTATATTAATATAGATCTCATTTAATTGTTATTTTAAAATTTTAAAATAAATTTCTTACACAAAAAAAAATTTAAAAAAATCTAATTTTGCCTTGATTTACGAATTTTAAAAGAAATGTGTGGGGATATATTTTCTGAGTACCAACACGTGGCAAGGTGACGCCGACGTGTCAGCCGACGTGCCACGTGTCTTGGTCGTTGTGCCGAGGTCATCTCGGCTAGGCCGAGGTTACCTCCGAAGATATCGGAATTCGAGATAAGCAGATAAGGGATGAGAGTCCTAGAATGAAGAGGGAACTCAACCTGGATATGGACAAGAGTCCTAGATTGGGAGAAGACTCTAGTTTGGGTAAAGATAAGACTCTTAGAGAGTTTTGTCCTAACTCCACTGGGAGTCCCAGATAAGCAGTAATCCTGAGTCCATAGAAGTCAGGCTTCTATTGGGACTAGGATTGAGTTGGCTATAAATAAGAGGCACCCCCATGGGTCTAAGGTATGCTTTTTGATACTCAAGCTTGTGAGTTTAGCACTTGATTTATCTTTGAGAGATATACTGACTTGATCGTCGGAGTGCCCCCGGGTGGTCGAAACCACCGCGGGATGCTTATATTTCTGTTGCAGGTCAGTCAGGTGCCATCTATTCTGCCAGTGCTCTCCAGCTGGTTACTAAGCGGGCAGTGTGGTCGGAAAATCACCCACACAAAATGTAAATCATTAAAATATGGGAATCAATTCACCTTCCATAGATGTTTTTCCTTGCTATTTAATGGCTTCAAGTGCATCAACATTCCAATTGCAAAATATTTCAATTAACGAATTCTTTACTGTAGGTTTATACTTCAAGAATATCCCTGTCTTTTTTTTTCCCCATTAATTGACTAAAGTTAGATGTTAAGACACTTTTTGACAACAAGAATTGTGACAGCTTTAATTTCTTAAACATTTTTTTTAAATTTATAAAAAAATTAAAAAAAAAAAATCTAATTGGCTAGCCCATCAATGAATAAAAATTTAAAACAATGAATACTATCCCATAATTTATGAAATTTAAAAGAGAGTATCACTCATATATGGAATAAGAAAATCTAAAATCACGCATTTTCCTAGATTTTTTATTCTACTTGTTAGCATTTAATCCAATATTAAAACCCCCAAACAAGTTGATACCAGTTATGAACAAATAAAATATGATATAATTTAAACATAAAGTTTAAATTTATTATTATTAATTTTTTTAGATTAAATGTAAGATTTAATCTAGAATTTGACTTATAATTTAGAGCGGCTCTATCTTAAATATTTTTTCATGGGTAACTACTCATTTAATAGTTTTAAAAATAAATATATAAATTTTTTTGTAGCTAAGTTCAAAATTTTTAATAAGTATGCATAAAATATGTTCATATTACTTATTTTTATTATAAAAAATATTTACAAATATTTATTTACCAATTCAATAGATAAATAGGTCAAATGATTCATAAGTTGGGTATAGGTCGAGACAATATTTAATGATTATGTGAAGGTCAAATTAGCATAAATATTGAGTTGATTGGCTTTTAAATCACCTCTAATGTTTAGCCCAACTCTATACTATAAGTTAATTTTAATTTATTTTACGAAAAATTTATGACATAAGACAAATTATAATTGAATAATGCTATATGCACCAATTAGTATATCAAGTATGAGTAGACAATTTTTTAAGTTTTACAAAACATGAAAAAATTAGTATATTGACAAATGTTAAGATTACGAAACTCATCAGATAAAATGTACTTATATATTTTACCATAGATATACATATTTTTAATTTTTGCTTTAACTTTTACCAATTAAATTATGGCATGTATTTATTAAGAAGTTAAAACACACAATTAATGACACACGAATAACAAAAAAAACTTATTTTGTGTTTAACTCTAACAAAAATTAATAAAATTCAATTGATTCTAAATCATTTTTATTACATATTTTAGACAAATTTTACATTACTATTTAATTTAATTTTAAAAATTGATTTTTAATTATTTAGTTATACCAATGCTATCCTGTGCATAGCACGGATATTATGTTAGTTTTTCTAATATTAAACATATAATTTATGCCTAATTAAAAAGGTAACTCAGAACCTTATTTATTTACAAACGGTATCTTCATCCAAAAAAAAAAAAAAAAAAAAAGACCAACATATTGAATGAAAAAAAATTAAAATTAAAATAAAAAAAAAGGCAATACGTCGCCTGAGAGATTCGAACTCTCGCGGGGAAACCCCATGTACTTAGCAGGCACACGCCTTAACCACTCGGCCAAAGCGACTTCCGTTTATTCAGCCTGATGTGATTCATATTTAAACAAATAATAGGTCCTAGAAAATAAACTGGATTATCCTCCCGTCCTATTAAAAATAAATCTTATTAAAATTGTTACTAAAAATAATTTTTTATATGTGACTAAAAATTGATAATTAGTTATTTTTTAATCATGGTTTTTTATAAATTGTCACTAAAATTTATAATTAGTAATATTTTTCTGTGACAATTTTTTAATTATCATTAAAACTTATAATTGGTGACATTTTTTATGATAAATTTTTTAAATTATCATTAAAAATTAATAATTAATAATTTTTTTTAATAGTATTTGATATAAAATATTATTAATTATCATATGACTGTTAAGCATCTACAATTGATGTGTTAGTGTATCTGTTAGCGTCAGCTGCCAATTTTTAGCTAGCAAACACTGTTTTGTGCTGCAATAGAGCTGTTAACTTGTGTGTTAGTGTCAGCCATTAGTTTTGTGTGTTAACTTGTGTGTTCTGTGGCTAGCCTTTTAGCAGCAAGAGAAAGAGAGAGAGAGTGGGGTCGTCCAACCGGATGTACGTACCTTGCTCAGCCTTTGAATGCATTTGTGAAGCCTCTAAATGCATTTGTGGAGAGAGAGAGAGAGAGAGAAGAGAAAGAAGAGATAAAGAGAGAGATGCTAATGAGTGCAGTGGGTTGAGGGCCCACTGCATTTTTTTATTATTTTATATTTTATTTAGGATAAATTACACTAACCTCCCTTGAGGTTTATCTTAATTACAAGGACCTCTTCTATAGTTTAAAAAATAACACTGCCCTCCGCTACTTTTAAAAATAATATGCAGATTCCCCCTGTTGTTAACTTGACATTAATAAAGTAACAAAATCAGTGACATCAGCCAAAATACCATTATCATCCTTTATAAAATAGTACACTCCCTTACTAACTATTTCCCTCTAATTCCTAGAGCACCTGTCAACTTTCTCTCCAAAGTATCTCTCTTTCTGCAACATTACTTAATATGGATGGAGATTTCATGTGAGCTCTCACTTTCTCTTATCTAGTTCTGTGGAAGTTATTTATGGGTGAACTATGTAAGTTTTTTTTTTTTTTTTTGTATGCATGCACAAGTACAGTGATATGACATCATCAAACAATAGAAGCAACATACTGAAATATGTAAACCCTGTTCAAGACATGATTAACCAAAAATATATAATAACAAAATAATTTGAAGACAAAAAGTAAGATGCAAGTTCCAAACTCTTCAGTCACAATGGCTAACAAAAATATCATTATTCACTAATATGACAGGATCTATTGGCCATAACATGGAGTCATAAATTATAAATAAACATTACAAAATTACAAATTCACAAATTATAAATAAACAACACAAAAAATTTACAAATTTAAAGCAGCTCACAATTTCTATAAGCAAATTACAATCAAGCACTTCCAAGTTTTTATTTTATTTTATTTTAAAACATGACTTTTGCCAGACCTGGACCACCTCAAAAGATCTGTATCTTACAACTTAGAACAAAGATTCAAGATGACTATTCTTGGTGGGCCCATAATTTAGATTCATGTATCTTTCTTTGAAGTCCCATTTGGATCTATTGTGACAACCCTCACCTCTGATTAGTGCTAAACTGTGTTTAAGCATGATAAGTAACTGATAAGAATGATATCCTGAATCGATTGTATGAGTGTATTGTTTTGAATGCATTTCTATCTGTTTGATTTCTGAATGAATCTGCTCATGTTTTAATTTCAAACTGCGAATTGAAGGTCTTATCGGCAACCGAATCAGAAATCGATTAGTGCTATATGCTAATTAGGATTTATGTGATTTTATGGTAGCTTTAATTAAAATTCGATTTGGAATGATTAGATTAGATTAAATAATGTTAAATTACAATAGTTTGGATTTATTACAAGATCGCCATTGAGTGGCTAATTCTAGACCATTGTTTAGTCTTGATTCATATTTGTTTGGCACTATCACTTTCCATCCTCTAGAGACCAAACGTGAGGGAGAGAGAGAGAGACTTGGAAGAAAATTGATTTTAACAAGAATTAGCTTGGAGACTTAGAAGAATTTAAAAGGAATTGGCAAATTGAGCTTTCCTATCTAGAATTCAAGACCTAAGGTAGGAATTCACTTTCTTCATTATGAAATTAAGTTGTTTCTTGCATGGTTCATGCAGATTTGGAGTTTAAAGTCAAGAATTAATTTGAAAGAGTTGAATTGTGAGCTAATTCATGCATGCATGTACATGTTCTAGCATTTTGAGGTTGTTTTCATGAAAATTCTTACATGCATGTCCACATTTTAGTTATGGTCCATGAATCCATCATGTATTTTGTAGGGATTGACTCATTTGATCATGTGTTAGAAGCTTTGAATTCAATGAACACATGCATGGTATATTTACATCATGTTCTTGAAGTTTTAATTGAAATTGTGTTCAATTGTCTCACCTTTGGGCTTGATTTTACAAAATTGATCTTCAAAATATGTTGTAGTATGAGTTTGCAAGTGTTTTCCAGAAAATTGGCCCAAAAGGTTGAGTTTTGATGTGTTGAATGCTTGGTTTGAGCTTTGAAGGCAAATCTGGAAATTCCAGATTTGGCTTTCACGCTCGAGCGAAGGATTCCACGCTCGAGTGACCATCGTTTTGTTCAGAGCTCTGCTCGAGCGACAGAATGCTGGCTCGAGCGTAGATTGCAAGCTCTCAGGTTTTTGGTGCACGCAGACACACGCTCTAGTGACGAGACCTACGCTCGAGCGAAGAACTGTGTCTTACGCTCGAGCGAGCATCAAGCGGAGATTTTCAACATCCAATACTTTTGCATTTTTACAGACCGCTCGAGCGAGGAAGTCCACGCTCGAGCGACCCCTCTGTTTTGGAAAGCTTGCTCGAGCGTAGAAAGCCACACTCGAGCAAGAGCCCCATTTTCAGCAAATTTTGAAAAGTGTTTTAAAGTGCGTTTTTGCATCCTCATTCCATCCTAGGCATTCCTAGGCCAAGTTTAAGGCATCTTAATGAGGATAATGTTATAGAACCACACCATGTATAATTAGGGGCTAAGTTATTAATCCCGAGTGTGTGTTCGTTCTGCAGTTGTAGGGTTGGCATTCGAGGACACTCGTTAGCTTGTCTATAGCCCGGTACTCTGTGAGTAACAATGTTGTAAAAATATGTTCAATTATGATTATTTTTTGAATGATCAACTGTACTGCTTACTGAAATGCTATTGTTCAATGAATGAATGTTTGTCCTATTTGTAAACTGTACTCGTGGCATCCATAGCAACCTACTGTTACTGTTTCTGCTACTGTTACAGAGATATTTGTCGGTTCCAATGTTGGGACCACTATTGTTTACTATTATGATGGCCATCAACTAACTGTTCGGTCTGTTAAGACCTACTGTACTGTTTTGCTATTGGACGTACCACGTATAACTGTTATGAATTCTAAATGACTGTTTTAATTAGTGAAAGGACATTCATTCTTAACCCCTTTACGCATTTGTTATTCACTGGGCTTTAGCTCACTGTTTATATTTATATGTAGGTGTCCAGGCACCGGACCGATGCTAGGAGAGTCAGGTTAAGCTCTTGTTTTGTCAAGCCAACCACCGCGCCTCACTTCGAGGTTCCAAGTTTGTTCAAGCTAAGGCTGTTTTGGGGTGTCTCAGTTTCACCCTCCTGTCTTTGTTTTGTAATAAATGTTTAAGACTTGACTATACAGTTATAGTTAGGGATTTGGTCCCTGACATGGATGTTTGTGTATATGTCGCATGTACATATGTTTTGGTTATCAATGTGGCATGTTTATAAAAAGTCTTTTTGCATTTAGACTGTTATAGCTCATTGGACATCTTTTATTTACTGTTTTGGCTTCCTCCAGCCCCTTTACTCTGTATTACTGTCATTACTATTAAGTAGGCCTTCGGTAATCACGGATTACTGGCCGGTTGCGATGCTAAACCCATAGGGGCGGGTTTGGGTCGTGACATCTATCTCAAGTGTCTTTTTTACATCAACATTGAACTTCAAAGAACCAAAACAATTCACATTAATTTGAACTTAACCAACAACACCCTTAAAAATTGTACCCAAAAACTAATTCAAACATACAAAAACACAGAGAGGGAAAGAAAGAGAGACAGAGAGAGGGTGAGAGAGAGAGAGTGTGTAGAATGGAGCTAATTAACCTCTCACAGTCAACAATGAAGGAATGGCATTGAGGTTTGGAGTGGTAGTTTTGTTGGAAATCTCTCTCTTTCTTGAAAATGAAGGCTTGAAAGCTCTAATTGGACTTGCAAATACCTAACCCCAACTCTCACTTCTTCCATACGCCACCGCCGCTGCTGCTGTCGACTTCCCATTTTCTTCAATTAAAGATGAAACCCAGTAAAAAGTTGAAGAGAATGAGGAAGTGATCATGAACCCACTTAAAATCCGATCACATTTGACTCTTTCCTTGATGCATTCTCATCTTCTGCCACTGCTGCAGTGGCCTTCTCTCTGAGACTCGACTCGTCGGAGAGTGTAGTTTCCAAACCCAGTAGAGATTCGTTTGAAAATGTCTCCAGAAAAGCTCTTGCTTCCGCACCCGGCAGATCTAGATCTAGAAACTCTCCAACCAAATGCCACCGAGTTTGGACTCTTACTCTCATCCACCACCATCATCGTTGCCGCAAACCCCTCCATCTTTTTCAATCTCCGCGACAACGAACCCATTGATGAATAATCACTTCTCCGAGCACTAGATTGCTATGAAAGGTAAAGAAATGACCAAAACCCTTTCTTCTAGGAACTATGCCTTTTCACAATATGGTTCAAGGATATTATGGTCAATTCGACTCTCAAGTTAACGTCGTTCATTCTCTTTTAACCAGAAGGGAGAATCTGTATATTATTTTCAAAAGTAAGGGAGGTTAGTTTTCTTTTTGAAACTACATGGGAGGTCCTTATAATTAAGGTAAACCTCAGGGGAGGTTAGTGTAATTTACCCTTTTATTTATTATATATATATATATATATATATTCTTAACATACACCTTAATACATTTATTGCACTACCATTTATTCTTTAAAATTAATAAATTCTTAAAACACCTTAATATCTATTTTTGAGTATCATTTTTATCACTTTTTATTATATAACACACGCTTTAATATATTTTTTCAGCAATATTAGGTATCATGAAAAACCTTTTCATGAAAAAAATCATGAAAGTTTTGTGACCCTTGGATTACACTTAGAATAAAGCACCACACACTAATCAAGGTAATTTAAGAATCATAAATCTTTCATGATCATTTTCATGAAATTTTTTTTATGATCCCTAACTTTTCTCATATTTTGTTAGAATAATGTTAGGAGAAAAGTTAAGAATCATGAAAATTTTTCATGAAAACGATCATGAAAGATTTATAATCCTTGAATTACCTTGATTAGTGTGTGGTGTTTTATTTTAAGTGTAATCCAAGGGTCACAAAACTTTCATGATTATGAATTTTTTTTTATGATACTTAGCATTGCTGTAATGTTATATGCACCAATTATTACACTAATTAATGTATCAATTGATGATATTACATAATTTAAGAAATTTTTAATATTTATAATTTATATAATGAATAGAATCAATAATAATATCATAATTAATATTAATATACTAATTAATATATTAATTAATGTATATAATACGAACAATATTTTTAACTATCGCATTGAATGCTCGAATAAACCCACTTTTTAACACCGACACTATCACACTCCCTATCGCGCGGCTTTGTTTCACCTGACTCGTCCTAACCAACCACAAGAAGCCAACTGATCAACCAACCCAACAAAATAATAGACTCTCTCTCTCTCCTCTCTCCTCTCTCCTCTCTCCTTTCCAAACAAACCCAAATTCCCTTATCCCAAAAGCAAACTAGTGGCGACCTCAAGTATGTCTTCCACCACCACGACCGCCGCCGCCGCCGCCGCCGCCGCCGTGGAGAGGCAGACATACTGGTGCCACGAGTGTGACATGAGCGTCTCTCTTATTTCCTCCTCCTCCTCCTCCGCCACCGCCACCGCCTCCTCCTCACTCCTCTGCCCTCACTGCCACAGTGACTTCCTTGAAGAAATGGACTCCCCTCATCTCTTCAACCCTAACCCTAACCCTAACCCTAACCCCTCTCTCTCCTCCTTCCTCGACCCCCCCTTCCCCAATCTCTCTCCTCACCAATCCCCTCCCACCACCACCGCCACCATCACCACCGCCCCCGACGACAACTACCTCCTCGACAGCCCTTACCTCCACCGCCTAATCCAACACCTCACCAATTCCGAATCCGACAACCCCTCCCCCACCACCACAACCACCGCCGCCACTCGCTACCACTCTCCGGCCTCAAAATCCGCCGTCGAATCAATCCCTACGATCAAAATCACTGCCGCGTTTCTCGATCTCGATCCGATCAATCTCTGCGCCGTGTGTAAAGATCAATTCGTGATCGATGTCGAAGCCAAGCAGTTGCCTTGTAAGCATATGTACCATTCGGATTGCATCCTTCCGTGGCTCGCGCAGCACAATTCGTGTCCCGTGTGCCGGTTTCAGCTTCCGACGGAGAACGATGAGTCCAAGGATAGGCGGAGATCGCGGTTCGCTGCGGTGAGGTTTAGGGAGTTTATGATGGAGGATGAGGATTTGTTTGGGTTTGAGAGTACTTTGAGGCATATTGCTAGGAGGCATAGGGTTGTGTTTCCTCATTGGAGGGAGAGTATTATGGAGGAGTCTCTGTTGTCCCCGACACAGGTTGGAGAAGCTGAGCCGGGTGTGGAGCGTTCGAATAGTGTGGAGACCGTGTCGAGCTGGCCGAGCTGGCCAGTGGAAGGAGGGATCAATGTGGGTGGCGACGATGGTGATATCGGTGTGAGTGCCAGGATGAATGAGGATGGAGATATTATAATGTCTTAAACTTGGGGAGTTGGTGTTTGTTTCGGCCAATATAAGGTTTGTTTAATTGTTCTCACCAATCAAATGTGAATTCTTGCTTTGCTTTAGTTGTTCACTGGGGAAGTTTATTTACTCTGTTTTTTGATAGTGATAAGGATTACTAGAATTGGTTTGAGTGCTAGGGTGAACAATGATGGGGATATACTATAATGTCTTGAACTTGGGGAGTTGGGTCTTTGTTTTAGCCAGTCTAAATTTTTTTTTGATAGTTCTCATCTCTTAAATTTGAATTCTTGCTGTGCTTTAGTTTTTATGTGGGGATTTTTTATTCTTTGAAAGTGATAACTAGGATTTTTTTAAACTGCCATACGGTAACTTATCTAGCACTATCATGGTATTAGAGAGCTATAGAGAATTAGATTATTTTCAGAGACTCAGTCTTATGGGATAAAAAATGTCAACATTGTGAGAGAGTTAGTAGACTTTTGCATCAGTTGTGATTGGTTTGCAGTTGTAGGCCGAGCTAAACTCGGCTTTAAGTTGACCTTTCCTGGTGTTGTCAGGAGAATTTTTGGTTGTTGAACGAGTCCTTTTGGCTCCTGAAATTGACAGGCAATATAAGAACTTACATGGCCAAACTTTACTTTTATGCCTCCAATAGTGTCTAAATTGCCAATGAGGCTGGCCTTTCTGAAATTCTATACCTTGGTCAGGTACTGATCATCTTGGTAGGGCCACTATTTTTTTTGAGTGCCACTATTGGTGTCGTATTATGGAGCCACTTTGAGCAATCTAGTGTCACTATTGGTGTGGTATTCCCCTTCCCTGATATACTGGTTAGAAGGTTCATAAAGAAACACAAAAACAAAAACTTTTTATGAGTCGCAAAGAGAATTAGTTGAGTTTTAATTTGATTGAATGGGTAATAATATACATGGCAGAAAACCAGTGTGGTACTAGCCAAAGAACTATTTGAACTTTCACTTGATTGGATGGGTGATGATCTACATGGGATGAAAACAATGGTGCTTTGTTTGTTTAATCTAGTTCCGTGTGATGGGTATATTTGATCCATTTGAGAGAAACAATGTAAGCTGTGGGGAGCAATCATAGCAACCGGTTGTGGAAGGAGATATGCTTTCATGAGTGCAATGTGTAAACAACGTTATAAAAAATTGGGAAGAGCATATGTAATGCAATCCATAAAATTACAATGCACTATTTTCTCCGCCGAAATATATTGGGCAAAGCGGAGTACATTGCTTAAGAAATGCAATTGTTTAAGCTTTCTTTATCTGCACTTTATGGACATATTGTGGTAGCAAAAACATGACTTTGGCTTAGATTATTAGTGGTGACTTAAGCAAGAGAGACAGGATTTTAGTGAACATGTGATTTGGATTGTACTAAATTAGAAAGAATCTCCCTCGTTGATTTTGGCTTTCATTTTTTAAGGCATTTCTCATCTTTATCCTTTTATCTAGGACTGTTTCTTCATTACTTATTAAATAAAATAGAGAAACTTACGGAGTGCTTCATTCTAAGGAAGAGGGCATTGTTGCTTGCTACTTTCACTTACTCGTGCATTTTCTGCCCATGTCAAAATTGATGATTGTCTTGCAAAGAGATGACCCTCCATAACTCCATCCCAAGCTTCTGTCTTGTGCAAGACTCTTACTTGTGCAACCATTTGTTACATCATCACCAATCTTGTATCAATGTGCTGCACCCTTACTAGGCATTTTCAGTTTTTGATACCTCATGCTAGTTTCATTTACCTTTTCTCTGGGAGGGTGGGTGGTTGTAGAGGCAGGGAAACTCTGGTTCAATGATGTTTGGGTATTCTTTAGGCCATTTGGAAAGAGCAAAGAAAGAGTATTCAACTGAATAATTATAACTATAATTTTCTTTTGAAAAAGACACATTGATTGTGCTTGTATGGCTTCATTGTAAATGACACAGTCCTATTTCTCCCTGGATGTTGTTCAGGATCAGAAAGAGTTGGATTTTATTTCTTAGTAAATTCAGAACTTCTTAGTTTTGGGATCTCCCTGCACATAATGTTGGCTTGCTCAAACTAAATGTTGATAGTTGCTCTCTTGCAAATTATGGGAGATTTGGAAGTAGAGCCCTATGTAAACATCTCAAAGGCGTATTGTGTATGCTGTTTCAACGCACCAATGGGAGAAGTTGAATTGTCCATGGCAGAATTTCTTACCATTCGTTGGGCTTGGAGATTATAAAGCTAATGGTCTTTAACATGTTGTGTCAGTGCTGTTGACCAAGTGGTTAAGAGAAATGTTGGTGCTTGGAAGCAAAGCTTTTGGTGTTGGGAGGCCTGTAGCCTGGCCCTTGATAGGGTGGAGTTATTCTAATGAGTTCTTAGTTCAGGAAACACAGCACAGCAACATTTAGCCAAAAGGCATGCTAGGACTGTTGTTCCGTATCTGCTATTGTTCTTGTGATTCTCTTTTATTTATGGATTTATTACACTTTCTACTCCTAACTATTACCAAATTGTCAACTGAACTATTAATTGAGTCTACTTAGTCCCTAAAGTATATAAATTAAAATCTATTTTGTCTCTAAACTATCGATTGAATCTATTAAGTCCCTAAAGTATTTAATTAAAATTTATTTAGTCTCTAAATTATCGATCCTATTTAGTCCCTGAAAAGATTACAGAAAAAAAAAAAAGCTCGTAAGTATTATAAATTAGTAAAAGATTCTATCAAGTTTATATTTTATTTCAGAAAAATCTTAAATTTCTATTTTGTCTTTAAAAAGTATTTTTTTTCGTTGTGCGTTTAAATTAGTATTAGAGTCTAGTTCTCAGTCTTGTCAATAAAATTATATGAACTAGATAATTTGAATAATAACACTTCGTTACGAATTATAATAGAACAAAATAATAAATTAATTAAGCTATAAAAAGAATTTAGCAAAAAATTTAAAAACAATTAGTAAGAAATTATAATGAAATCCCGTATATAATACTAGATAAAAGGCTTATATTTTAATTAGATAAGGTTTTTCACTAATTATAATATTTATAGGTTTATATTTTATTTTTGTAATCTTTTCAGGGACTAAATAGATTTGATTTAAATATTTTAGGGACATGATAGATTCAATCGATAGTTTAAGAATTAAATAAATTTTAATTTATATACTTTAGGGACTAAGTAGACTCAACTGATATCAGATACTAAGTAGACAATTTGGTGATAGTGTTGTAAGATTTTCGGAATAATCTGTATATTCAACTTATTCGAATTCAAGAGATACATCAGTTTAAATAAGAAGAGACTAAACCCTAAAATCTAACTATGGAAATACAACTCATTAGCTAACTATGGAAATACAACTAATTAGCCTAAAATATATACAATCATATATGTGTTTTAGCAGAAAACACAGAGAGTTTGTCAAGTAGAAATTGAAAGCGAGCAAAAGTGTGAGTCTTGGTAAAGAAATCAACAAGTTGCAGGGCAGAAGGAACAAATGGAAGTGAGATAGAACCAGATTGCAGATGATGACGGACAAAGTGACAATCAATCTCAATGTGCTTTGTCCGCTCATGGAAGACAGTGTTATGGACGATCTGAATAGCACTACGGTTGTCACAGTAGAGAGAGGTGGGAGAGGATTGAGGGACATCCAAATCAGACAAGAGACAACGAAGCCAGATAATCTCAGCAGTGGCATGGGCCATAGCACGATATTCAGCTTCGGCAGTAGAACGAGCAACAACAGTCTGTTTCTTGCTCTTCTAAGAAATCAAGGAATCACCAAGAAACATACAGAAACCAGAAGTGAACTTGCGATCATTGACATTACCAGCCCAATCAGAATCAACATAGGCCACCAGGTCCAAGGAAGTGGACGAAAGCAGTAAGCCCTGAAAGATAGTACCGCAAAGATAATGGAGAATCCGAACCAAAGCGGCCCAATGCGTGGAGCGAGGAGCAAAAACAAACTGACTGACCACATGAACAATATAAGCAAGATCAGGCCGAGTGACAGTCAGATAAACTAAACAACCCACAAGCTCGCGATATAAAGTGGAATCAGCCAGAGGGACACCATCAGTAGAATTGAGTTTCACATTAAGCTCAATAGGTGTATCAGAAACCTTAGTATCAGTAAGACCGGCACAGTAAATAACCTCATTAGTAAACTTAGCCTGAGATAGAAAA
Organism: Camellia sinensis; assembly: GCF_055761805.1. Classification (NCBI taxonomy): domain Eukaryota; kingdom Viridiplantae; phylum Streptophyta; class Magnoliopsida; order Ericales; family Theaceae; genus Camellia; species Camellia sinensis. Next base: position 170,778,881 of record NC_138962.1, on the reverse strand, counting down.
TAGCTTTTTGGAGAAGAGGCAACCTCAATACCAAGAAAATACCGCAATAGACCCAGATCCTTCATTTCGAAGGTACGGAAGAGATGTTGCTTGACCTCAGAGATAACAAAATAGTCAGAACCAGTGATGATCATATCCTCCACATAAAGTAGGAGAGCAACAAAACCAGCCGAGGTATATCTGAGAAACAAAGCAGAGTCGGAAGCAGAAGGATGAAACCCAAGCTCGGTAACGGCAATCTAAAAGCGATCATACCAAGCACAAGGAGACTGCTTCGAACCATACAAAGCACGCCGAAAACGACAAACCTTCCCAGAAGAGTGGAGAAGACCAGGGGGAGGACGAATGTAGACCTCCTCAGTGAGATACCTGTTAAGAAAATCATTCTTAACGTCCATCTGATAGAGAGGCCAATGTCGAACAGCAGCAACAAAAATTAAGGTACGGACAATAGTCATCTTGGCAACAGGGGCAAAGGTCTTCTCATAATCAATACCATACTCCTATGAGAAACCTTTGGCAACCAAGCGAGTTTTGTAGCGCTCGAGAGAACCATCAGAATGAGTCTTGACTTTATAGACCCATTTGCAACCAATCAGATTCTTGTCAGCAGGCAAACGAACCAACTCCCAAGTGTTAGTCTTCTGTAAGGCAAACAACTCATCTTCCATAGCTTGAATCCAATTAGGATCCTGACAGGCCTCAGCATAAGACTGTGGTTCTGAAAAAGAATGAATAACAGACAAAAAAGTACGATAGGAAGCAGAAAAACATGTATTAGACCAACCTAACTTGTTTGGAGGACGACGCTCACGAGTAGGATATCGGTGTGTAGCACGATCAGAGTCGTCAGAAGCAGAAGGAACAATAACAAAAGTAGAGACAACTGGTGGTGGGGGAGTCTGACGACGAGAATAGACCAACAATGGAGGGGAAGAAGAAGCTGAAGGAGGAGAAGGAGCCATAGGTGACGCAGACGGAGAATGAAGAATAGACTTAAGAGGAATAGTGGGGATGTATTCATCAGACGGGACCTCAGAAGGAAAGGGGTTAATGTGAACCAAATCCTCTTTAGAAACTGGAGCAGTGAGAGGGGGAAGCTGGAAGACAGATAGACGTTCGAGAAAGGCAACATGACGGGAGACATAAAGGCGACGAGAGACAGGATCATAACAGCGATAGCCTTTCTGAGTAAGACTGTAACCCAAAAAGACACAAAGGACAAATCGAGCACTAAGTTTGGTCCTATCTTTGCGGGGAAGAAGGACAAAACAAGCAGACCCAAACGCACGAAGAAGGGAGTAGTTAGGAATTTGGGAGAACAAAGCCTCATTAGGAGATCGACCAGAAAGAAGGGAAGTAGGCATGCGGTTGAGAAGAAAAATAGCAGTAAGGATTGCCTCTCCCCAGAATGGAGCCGGAACTGAGGCAGAGAGCAAAAGAGACCTAGCTGTCTCAAGGAGATGACGGTGTTTACGCTCGGCTCGACCATTTTGGGCAGGTGTATCTGTACAGGAAGTTTGATGAATGGTACTCAAATTGGCCAAAATACTCACAAAACTCATTTTTAAAATATTCCTCACCCAAGTCAGACCGTAACACTTTAATAGTAGACCCAAACTGAGTAGTAATCATAGATTGAAAGGTACGATAGATCTGATAGAAATCGGATTTATGAGTCATAAGATAAACCCAAGTGTAACGGGTGCAATCATCAACAAATGACACATAGCATGCAGAACCCCCCTTAGTGAGAACAAGAGAAGGGCCCCAAATATAGAAGTACTGTTACGAAAAGGTAAGGCTGTCATTTTGGCAAGTTTACATCCCCGACATTCGGTAAGTTGACTAGGAGAAACTTTACCCAATATACCTGACTGAGCTAAAGACCGTAAGCGGTCAGCAGACAAATGCCCTAATCTGGAATGCCACAAATAGAAAGTACTGGATAGAGAATCTAACTGAAAAGAAAAAAAGGCAGTCGGAGAGGTAGTCATAGGAATGGCAACGGGGCGGGGTCGGGCGGGGCGGGGTGGGGCCGGGGATCACCCTCCCCGTCCCCGATCCCCAATGGTCAAATTTCCCCTGACCCCGATCCCCGACGAGGAACGTATCACCGCCCCACCCCGGACCACCGACGGGGATCGGGTTTCCCCGACCCCGAACATTCCCCGGCTAAAAAAAATAAAAAAATGAGAACAGCGTCTAGACCAGCGGTGGAAACAGATCTATAATTATACAACAGATCTATAATCAAGTAAACAGATTCAAACAACAGATCTATAATCATCATCATCCATTAAACAGATTCATAATCATCATCATCCATTAAACAGATTCAAACAACAGATCTATAATCATCATTCAGTAAACAGATTCAAACAACAGATTTGTAGATCGGAGTCTGGACCAGCAGTGGTAGTGGTGTAGATCGGAGTTTGGAACAGCGGTGGTAGTGGTGTAGATCGGAGTCTGGACCAGCGATCAGCGGCTGAAGACGAGAGCTGAGAGAGCAAACGAGGTGTGAGAGAGAGTAGTGGTGGTGTCGCCGTGTCGGTGATTGAGAGTGAGAGAGAGGAGTCGGTGACTGTGTCGCCGTGTCGATGAGAGTGACGCCGTGTCGGTGAGAGTGAGAGAGAGAAGAACGAGAGAGACGAGACACTGAGAGAGACGAGAGAGAGAGAGAGAATGAGAGTTGAGAGAGTGAGTCAGTGAGAGTGTTTCAAAAGTACAACTAATATTTATATAATACAAAATATAATACACCTAATAATATTCATATAATACAATGAGATACAGAGGCGTGGATGAATCGGGGAAATTCCGGGGCGGGGCGGGGCGGGGCGGGGCCGGGGCCGGGGCCGACGAGCCTATCCCCGTCCCCGGCTCGAAATTGATCGGGGAGTGATTTTTTAATATCATCCCCGTCCCCGCGGGGATATTTTTCGGGAAAAAACCACTTATTTCGGGGTCGGGGGATCGGGTCCCCGTCGGGCCGGGTTTAAATTGCCATCCCTAGGCAGTCATAGGCAAATGCAGGCTCTCCACCACATAGAGGTCTTCAACTCTACGGCCAGTCCCAATCTACTGTTTGGACATTCGATCCTGCACAGAACAAATAGAAGAAGAAAAGATAACATCAAAATCAGAGGCATCAAGTTGACTAATAGATAATAAACTGACAGATAACTGAGGAACATAGTAGACAGATGGAATAGAGACTGCAGACATAGCAGATGGTAGACAGCCCCAACAGATATAACTGACATATTAGACTCATTAGCAGCATTAACAGTAATAGAAAAGGGAGGGGGAGTACAATTTTGAAGTAAAGAGAGATGATGAGTCATATGATGAGAGGCACCAGAGTCAAAAAGCTAGACAGACGAAGAGATACCTGAAGAAGACCCAAGCAAACCTGAATGAAGGAAGGAAACAACGGAGGCAGATGGAGATGGCTGGGAGGTAGACAATATATGCTGAAGCTGACTAATCTGAACAGTCAAGGAAGCCAAATCAGGATCAGGAGCCGGAGTAGATCCATTATACTCAGCAGGAGGAGCCTGGAATTGGTTTTGAGATCGCTGAAAAGAGGAGGCAGGCAGACGTCCCTTCTCGGGACAGTGGTACTTCCAATGGCCCCGCTGATGGCAGTAGGCACACTCATCAAAAGCCAGAGACATCGTAATAACCAGAAAATTGAGGGGTTTCAGTGCAATCAAACAAAGTAGCCAAACTAAGGGTTCAAGTGTAATAATCAAAAGCTGAGGATCAGACTATTATAATAACTAACAAGTGGGCCAAACAGGAAATCAGATTTTTTTTTTTTTTTTTTTTTTTTTTAAGAACAAACAAATAAGAGAACTGAACCAAATAAGATCATTGAACCAAACACAGAGAGAGAAAGACCTAGAGTCAACGATGAACCACACGAAGCCGACAAGAGTTGCGATGAACTGAGATGAACAGAGAGAGTCGCGATTCGCGATGACCAGAGGTAGCTGACAAGTCGCGATGACGCCGACGAGAACGAGGGAGACGCAGCAGATAGGGTGCGACAGGGAGTCACGATCGAATCGAAACTGAGAGGCAGAGGGCTCTGGGTTGGGGATGAACCAGATGAAGCAAACCCACTACGGCTAGGGTTTTGAATCTGAAGGCTAAGGTTTGAAACCAAGCTCTAATACCATGTAAGATTTTCGGAATAATCTGTATATTCAGCTTATTCGAATTCAAGAGTTACATCAGTTTAAATAAGAAGAGACTAAACCCTAAAATCTAACTATGGAATACAACTATCTAACTATGGAAATGCAACTCATTAGCTAACTATGGAAATACAACTAATTAACCTAAAATATATACAATCATATATGCACAATATTCACAAGTGTAGGGGTAGAAAGTGTAATAAACCCTTATTTATTTATTTTTAATTTTTACAACTTATGCTGCTATGGAAATTATTCATGTGTAGTCAATATTTTTAGCCTGTCTCTCTTTCTCTTTAGTAGAATTCGCTTTATCATTGTTACATAGCTAAAGCGTGAGTGTCTGTATGTGCAGAGCCATGTGCGTGCTTTGTAAATGTGCACGCATGTGTGTGCATGGGCACATCGTGCACAGTTCTAATGCTTTCTATTGTTCAAGTGGTCTTAGAATTTTAGGTTAAAAAATAAATCAACAAAAATTTCACATAATTCAGCCAATTATCGAAGGATAAGATTGCCGCAGAAAGAGCTGAGGGGATGGAAATGCCACCAATGTTGGGTATAATACTTTTCTTGAGGTGGTCTGTTGTGATCTGATAAAATACCTTTTTGGGCAAGAACATTCTTTCATCAAATTCTTGCAAATTATTTTGCTTTGGCATAATATTGTTCTAGTCAATTAATCATTGTTTCTTGTTCATGATGACCATTGAGTTGCCCAAACAATTGCCAGCTGTGATCAAGTGTGTATAAAGTTGTAAAATTGATATCTGTCAGGATTATGGAAATGCATAGTATTTGCAAGCTAATAGCTAAAGCATGATGTAAGTAATCCAGGCCTCAGGTATAAATGAGATCAGTTAGGTATAAATGAGATTTTAGAGCTGCTGAATGTTCCTGGAAAACGAAAAAAAATTTAAACTAGATTTTAGTTTAATTGTTGTCTGCTTTTTGTGTAGTTTAAGTCTCTGTGTTTAAATTTAAATAAGCACACTATTGTTTTCATATATGCAATTTGCTTGAATAAAATGTCATACAATGAGGATGAAAGCCTCATATGGAGCACACACTTATCCATCAAACTACAAAGTCATAGGAAAAGTTGAAAAGAAAAAAAAAAAGAATTTGTCTGATCTATGAGGAGTTGATGTGTTTGGTCTGTTATTCTTCGCATCTTGATTTTTTAATATGCTTTTCTGTTGGTACTGGATTTTCACTTCTTTGTCCCTTGGTTTATGCAATTGCAGGTATGTATAGTTACTGTAGGGTTATTGATTGTACTTCATCTCCATAAATCGTCGAATGAAGTGTACATCTGCTGTGGAGGACACTACCCAATAATCTGATGTTGTATGTGATTTTTTGTGCAATATCTCTCTGCCTCCCTTTTCACCCCTCTTGAGCATCCAATATGAATGAGGTTGTTGGCTTGTAATGATTTTCTGTAAACTAATTGGCCTTTTTATTTTTGGTTAATAAGGATAAAATCAAGCTGTTTCTTTGTTTTCGCTTTATTTTTAAGCCACCTGTAATAATGCCATGGCAATGCTTTTATCAGTTCTCATTCTTATGGCAAAAGTAAACCTTTTTAGCAGTTGGTTGTGAATTCATGGAAAAAGGAGATTGCTATTAACATCAAAGAAGTTTTTTGGATGGTCATAAATATTTATTAATCTAATTGGAAACAAGGGGAAGAAACGGATCTTTTTTGGGCGTGACATAACTATATTGATGAAATTATCTTCAAGATTTGCATATTTTGATTCACTGATATTTGAGGTTAGGTTGTTATCTTTTTACACTACATTCTATTATTTGATTGATTATTTTTTGTCAATGCGCGTATTTTTGTTTTTTAATATTTAACAATCTTATTTATGAATCAAGCTTGTTGCTAAATTGATCTAATACTAGCATGGATATGCAGAATGAGGGATGGCAACGGCAGGACCCGGGATTACACTCATTGTCACCGATCCCTGAAAGTATAAAGTTTATAGTCCTCACTCTCGTTCTCCGGTGGGGAACCCATCACCCCTTCGCCCCCGCCCCCTAATAGGGATCGGGTTTCCCCGACCTTGAATTCTTGACCTTTTTTTTTATAAAAATTTTGCATATCCCATTTTTTTTTGTTGAGGTAAATAAAAATAATATATATAAAAGTATAATCCAGCAATGTCCAAACATAATATTAGCTAATTTCACTTCAAATCAGTAGGCATCTCTCGAAGATATTCATGGGTCCATCCTCTCAAAATAATTCATACGACATAATATCTCAAATGTTTAATCAAAAAAGAAAAAAAAAAAATCAAAAAAAAAAAAACAAATTGTACCATTAGTCTACTACAACAAGGAACGATAGTTGTTCAAATAAAATATATAACATCAATATCACAATAATAAAACAACATTGTTTTTCCAAAGATCTGATATAATTACAACTTTCATTGCCTCTTTTAACGTGAATTCTTAAATAACAAAAGGAAAAAAAAATAAAAACAAAAACAATCAATACTAATAATAATATGTAAAAAATATTAACAATTAAAACAAAAAAGATGGCAACTAACACAAAAGTGCCACATGACTCATCCAAGTTGATCTCATCATCATCATATATAGTTACATAACCCACCGATTCCAATGTTGAATTTTCTAAAAAGTAAAGAATATAAATTAAGTACTGAAATTATTCAATGGTAATATAAAATTGAAATAATAATATGCAAATTTACTTGAGTACCTTTCATCTCTGCAACCCACAACTAACTTTGTGCACACATTAATGCTTCTAATGTGTTTGGATGAAGTCTACTACGATATGGACTCATCAACCTTCCACAAGTGCTAAATGACGACTCAGAAGCAACGGTGGATACATGAATAGCTAAAATATCCCTAGCAATTGCCTGTAAGGTCGGATACTTTGGTCCATTGGCTTTTCACCAATTCAAAACATCAAAACCTGAAGTTCTTGGCAAAACATCATCTTCTAGATAATGATCCAACTCTGATCTTACATTTTTTATTTTTTACTTTTCTTTCTACTAATAAACAAATCATACTTTGAAAAAGGTCTTTGTAACAATTTCTATATGGATAGAAGATTCACCAACAACATCGGTCTCCATACTAATTCGGTTTTGATACTCTCGTAACAAATCATAACGAATCTGACGAACCCTATCAATTTTGTCTTCAGCTTTGTCTCCATAAAGTTTTTAAAATAAACTCCAATACACTCATCTTGTACCTAGAATCAAGTACAATAGCAAATCCAATAACACCATGTATCACTAACCAATATTTATCAAAATTTTCCACCATTTTTGATGCCATTGTTCTAACCACTTCAATTTCACAAGACAGCTATTGAGACAATGTCATCCTAATCTCGTATAAAGCTGGAAAACAAACATTGGTTGTGGGATACTTTAGTACCAGAAAATAACTCTATGATATATAGAAAAAAAATATCTTAAACCTCCCACTTATCTCTCTAGCAAACTCCCATTCTTCCTTACTTGTCATGGTCTTATATTGGGCTCTTATTTTTCAATCGAGAAAAGACATTCTTATACAATAAGGCAGTTTGAAGCATCAAGTATGTTGAATTTCACCTAGTTGCACAATCAAGTCCTAATTTCTTAGTATGTGGATTACACAATTAATTGACTGTTTCTTCAAATTTTTCTTGTCTTTTAGGTATTGCTGTCTAATAAGTTACACTCTCCCGAATTTTCTCTATACCCACTCGTATGACATCCAGCCCATCTTTGACAATCAAATTCAAAAAATGCGTACAACAACGCATATGAAACAAAGTACTACCCAACAAAAGCGATATATTACTCAACTTATCCATCAACATAGTAATCATGACATCATTTGTGGAGCAATTATCAACAGTAACAATAGAGATCTTTTTGTCAATATTCCAGTTCATCATACACTCAAGCAAAGTATCACAAAGAACTTTTGTGCATGGACGTGGAACATAAATAAACCTAAAATACAATATTCATGAACAATTATTAATAACATGCAAATTGAACTGAATAAGATAGAACTTTTAAATGATTTGCAAATTTACAAATATATACCTCAAAATGCGACTTTGCAATCTCCATGAATCATTAATAAAGTGTGCTATGACAGCCATGAATCATTTCTTTTGATTACTAGCAGTCTACATATTAGTTGTGATTGCCACCCTACTTTTATTATTCTCCACCAAACTCAATGTCTTTACCCTCCCAACATCATAAATCTTTAAAATATCACTCTTTATTGTATTTCGAGAAGGTGCTTTAAATAATGGTTGAAGTATCGCTGAATATCATTTAAAACCAACATGATCTACGATAGAGAGGGAATATTCATGCAATATTATGGCATGTGACAACTCTTTCCTAGCAAAATCTTAATAAAAAATATAAGAATTCATTTTTGGACTCTCTTTATTAAAGTTGTTAGTTAAAACTTTTTGCCTCATGTTCATCACTTTTTTCCTAGTACAACTCTTATAGTGGTCATGCAAATGCCTAGTTCCATTTTTTGAATCACCTCCAAGATGCTTATTACAATAAGGTGATGCTTATTACAATAATTACATATTACCTTTCATATCCCATTGACTTGTTATTTCTTAAAGTGTTTCCACACAACACTAGGTTTTCTTCTAGTTCCTCCACAAGTATTAGACTTTTTTTCTAAATCAATAACATTTTGATTAGAGAGGGGAGACGATGAGTTGGTAGGTGAGTTGGTAGCTGGAGATGATTGTTGTGAGGCCTCGCTCTCAACTGGTTCTTGAGAGTTAACATCTGGCATTTTTTACCTTTATAAAAATAACATGAAATGAATAAACAAAGGCAGCTAACAACTTAAATAATGATGCAGCAACAGAAGAACTGGTAATATTGCTAACAACTTAAATAATGATGCTCCAAGATTTTTGTTAAATTTTAGTAAATTTATCATCTTCTCAAAACCCAAAACAACCAAAACAATAAATTCAAATACTACAAGAATCAACATTTAAAAAAGCAATTAATGCTCCATGGAGATAAAGAGGAAAATCTATATTTTGATAATCACTACTATACCTACTCGATACAACATTTTTTTTTATTTAAAAATTTTAGTAAATTTATCATCTTCTCAAAACCCAAAACAACCAGAATACATAGATCAGTACATTTTTTTTGCTCCATGGACTGCTCAAAATACATAGATCAGTACTTTTTTTGCATAGGCATCAATACATAGATCATGGACTACTCAAATGTACATAGATCAATACATAGATCATGAAGAGCTTAAAATACATAGATCAATACATAGATCATGGATTGCTCAAACAACGAGTACATTTTTTATTTTATTTTTAAATTTAGTAAATTTATTATCTTCTCTCAAAATACATAGATCCAAGAGAGAAGCAGAGAGAGAGAGAGAGAGAGAGGCACATACCGTTGGGAGAAGGGAGAGTCGGTGAGAGAGAAGGGAGAAGCCGATGAGAGAGAGGCGAGCCACCGTAACCGTAAGAAAGAGGGAGAGTCGGTGCAGGAGAAGGAAGATGCCGATAAGGGAGAAGGAAGACGCCGACGAGGGAAAAGGGAGACACCGATGAGGAAGGAGCGAGCGACGGAGGTGACCAAACATAAAGGAGAGAAGAGAGACAATGCGATGTGAACCTGTGAACCTAAATTCCTCAAATGAGTCAATAAGCCCTAGAGAAACACACACACACACACACACACACATATATATATATATATATAGAGGGATATAATAATAATTTCAATTCGAGGCAAAACGAGGACGGGAATGAGCCAGGGCCAGGGACAGGGCGGAGGCACCTATCACCGTTCTTGACCCGAAAATTGTCAGGGATTCATTTTCGAATACCATCCCCGGCCCGTTTGAGGTATTTTTCAGGAATAACCCATTCTAATCAGGGTCGAGGAGTCGAGTCCCCGTTGAGTCGAGTTCAAATTGCCATCCCTAAGAATGACGTGGCATTACGGGATAAGCCATAGAAAGAAGCAACACAGATATAGAAGAATTTGTGGTTTTGTTGCATTCATGAATTTAGGGGTGTAAAAATGGCCCAAGACCTATCCGTAGCTTGAGGTGGGCCTAGCCCGTTTTGGCTCGGGCCTGAACCCAGCTCAAGACCTTGGGTCTAGGCCAGGGCCTTCCATTTGAAGTCCAACCCAGCTCGTTGGCCTGGTTTGGCCCAAATTTTTTTTGGCCCTGTCTAGCTCGGCTCAGCTCAGCCCACTCGGCCTTTCTTCTATCAACGGTCAAATTTTAAAAAATAAAAAAATAAAAAAAATAAAAGGCAAGTTACAACGGTTAAATAATTAAAAAAAAATAATAATAATAAAATAAAGGCTTGATCTTGCAACAACGGTAAAAAAAAGAAAAAGAAAAGGGCCAATCATTTCCTTGCAGGGAGGCAGAGCTGATGCCTGCCCCTTGCTAATGCCGCCCTGCCCCCCTTGTCTATGTAGCATCACTCACATCATTGCAATTTGCAATGAATGAAAAAAAAAAAAAAATTTAAATGTCTGCACCTCTGCAGACTAAAATAATAATAATAATAATAATAATAATAATAATAATAATAATAATAATAATAATAATTTAACGATCATATTACTGTTTAACACAACGGTCATTTTTTTTTAATAATAAATTTACTTCAATCTTCCAAACTTATATAAATATCTCCCTTCTCCATTTTCAAAAATAAAGCTCACAAACAATTCTCTCTTTTAAACTCTCAATCTCTCTCAACACTCAATTAATTTTGAATTGTCATCCCTAAGTGATACTTTTATCAGAAGAAGTTAATTTTTGTATTGCATTTGCCAATCGGTAATATTAATTAGTTTAATTAAACTTATTAGCTACTCATTTTTTTCATTCATTATTTCTGAATATATATTAATTACTATTTTTTACTCATTATTTAAATTAATTGTTAGTTCTTATATATTTTTTTATTTACATTACTATGGATCATAATATTCCTAATGTTTATGTCGATATTGATACATATACTACACAACATAAATCTGTTGATTCTCCCTTTAATATCTATCTTCTAACAGTTGGATCATCATCTAAGGGCACAACTAGTAGTGTTTGGAAATATTTTGAAAAAATATCTATAAATAATCCTGATGGTACAATTACATTTAAAACAAAATGTAAATATTGTGCACATTTACTGTGAGAATCCGAATATACAAATCAAATAAATAATTAAATAATAATTAATTTACAATCTCAAATATTTTGCTTGTGAATCTTTAAGTGCAAATTAAATATTATTGAAGGGTCTTTTAATTAATTTTAAAATATAAAATAAATTTATGGTGAAAGTCTTTAATTTAGAGGCAAGATTTATTATTTAAAAAAAAAAATATGGGGCAAATTAGTAAGTATATTTTGATATAATAATATTGATATTTTATTTAAATTAATGTAGAGAGAAAATAAAATAATATAAAGAGATAATAATTTAAAACCTTTTGTTTAGATATATAAAAAACAACCCTAGTTTCCTTAACAAAAGCCCTAACCCTTATAATAATTGTTTTCTACAACACTTTCAACATACAACAGTAGAGAGAGAGAGAGAGAGAGTTGCAATCAAAGAAGAACTTTTGGGTGTGTTACCGGTTTCTAGCTTTCTTCTTTATTTTATTTTTGTTCTTTATCCTTATTCTATTTTATGATTTAATTCATCGATGGAGAGGTTGTCGGTGTATGTATTTTGTGTATATATATATACTGTTAAGAAATCTGAGGAGTTAAATTCATTTATAAAAAATGGGTGTAATTCTTAGTTTAAAAATTCTGCACAGAATCACAAACTTTAAAAATCGAGGAATCATATCAAACGGATGGATTTTGAACTGAAATTTTTACAGTAGATTAATTACATATTGAATTGCATATCGGAATTTTCACATAATTTTTGGGAGTCGAAATCTATATTAACTAGTGTGTTTAAACCTGTCCAGAAAACTAGTTTAAAACAGTAACTTCAGAAGTGTCGTTCTCTTTGGGTATAAATCAAAAAATTATCAAATAAGCGTCAATAGAACCGGTTACCAGTCTAGTTTCTTAAATTTTTGGCCTTGCATTGATTGAAAGTGTGTACTAAGAGAACCATTAATTTCTTTAAAGTGCTGCAGAAAACAACATGTTTGGATATAATTAGTTGTAAATAATTATTTTGACAAGCAAATCAAGTAAAACCAATTGGGTTTGAAACTTAGGATATATTAGTTGATATCTGGAGGGTTTTGGAATTTTTCGAACAACGTGGAGTGGGTTTTGTAATTTTCAAAGTTAGCGATTAGATTGAGAAAGTTTGTTTAAAATTCTGTTTTATCTTAAAGTTACTTTTAATTAAGTTTTGATTTGAACCCATGTCTTGGGTGATTTTAGACTTTGAAGAACATGAGCTTAGGTAATATTTAAGGGTAACGGTGAGTTGGGTTGAGCTGTGTTAGTGCGCTTTAGTGTGGGGTACTTAGTTTATTATTCTCTTTAATATTTTTAAATTAGTAGTGACGTGTAGTCTTTATACTTGGTTTAGGGCACTAGTTGGACTTTCATAATCTATTCGAGGATTATATTATTTTGTTTTGAAGGTTAAGAGTTGGCACCTAGATATCTACATAGATTGTCTTTTCCTTGTGAGTCTTTGGATGTTTGTATTACCGTGTCTACTCCATTAGGAGAGATAGTAGTATTGGAAGATGTATGTAGATCTTGTGAGGTAGACTTGGATGGTAGGATTTTTTCCAGTGGATTTGATTTCTTTAGAGATGAAGGATTTTGACGTGATTTTGGAGATGGATTGGTAGACGAAGCATCATGCTTCTATTGATTATTTTAGAATGGGGGTAGTTTTTGCTATATCGAGACAACTTGAGTTTTTCTTTCAGTGAGAAAGAAAAGGGTCTTCTATTTGTTTTGTTTCTTCCCTTCAGGCTAATCGAATGTTGAGAAAAGGGTGTCATGGCTATTTAACTTGTGTGGTGAGTACCGAACAACTAGAGCAGAAGTTCGAGGAGTTGCCTGTAGTGAGAGAATTTGTTGATGTTTTTCCAGAGGATCTAACTGGTCTTCCTCTAGACCGTGAGGTAGAATTTTTCATTGACATGGTCCCCAGTACAACACCTATCTCTAAAGCACCTTATAGAATGGCGCCATTGGAGTTGAGGGAGTTACAAACTCAGTTACTGGAGTTGTAAGGCAAAGGTTTTATCAGACCTAGTGTTTTACCTTGGGGAGCACCTGTGTTGTTTGTGAAGAAGAATGATGGGTCTATGAGATTGTGTATTGATTATAGAGAAACAACAACCTTTACAACCCTTAACTATACCAAAGTGGAAGTAGGATCATGTTACCATAGACTTCATGTGCGTATTACCTCGTACTAGTAGTAATCACGATGCAGTTTGGGTAGTTGTTGATAGATTAACCAAGTCAGCACATTTTATTGCAGTACGGATAAACTATTCTCTAGCTCGATTTGCACAGTTGTATGTGAAGGAGATTGTTAGATTGCATAGTGCACCTGTGTCAATAGTGTAAGATCGGGACCCTCGTTTTGTGTCTAAGTTTTGGGGTGCGTTACAGTCAGCTATGGGTACTCAGTTAGATTTTAGTTCAGTTTATCACCCTCAGACAGATGGGCAATCAGAGAGGACTATTCAAACCCTTGAGGATATGTTGAGGGCTTGCGCTTTGGTGTGGAGAGGTAATTGGGATGATTATTTGCCGCTCATGGAGTTTGCGTATAATAATAGTTATCATTCTAGTTTGGGAGTAGCTCCTTATGAGGCTTTGTATGGGAGGAAGTGTTGGTCACTTTTGTGTTGGTATGAGGTTGGTGAGAGGCAAGTGTTGGGACCTGATTTGGTGAAGGATGCTACATAGAAAATTATCACCATCACAGAGAGATTATTGACTGCTTAGAGTAGACAAAAAAGTTATGCTGATCATCGTAGGAGAGATTTAGAGTTCCATGTAAGGGATATGGTATTCTTGAAAGTATCACCATGAAAAGGAGTTATCAGGTTTGGAAAGAAAGGAAAGTTGAGTCCTAGATACATTGGTCCATTTGAGGTATTGGAGAAGGTTGGTGAGGTTGTGTACCGTGTTGCTCTACCCCCTAGGTTGGCAGGAGTGCATAATGTGTTTCACGTATCTATGTTGAGGAAATATGTGCACAATTCGTCGCATGTGATAGATTATGAGCCGCTTCAGATTAGAGAGGATTTTCGTATGAGAAGATACCTGTTTAGATTTTGGATTCAAAAGAGATAATGTTGCGTTCAAAGGCCATTAAATTGGTTAAGGTACTATAGCGTAATCATCTAGTTGAAGAGGCGACTTGGGAACGCGAGGACGAGCTGCGCGAGAAGTACCCACATCTATTCTCATGATTTACTCAAGCTAGTTTCGAGGACGAAACTTTTTTTTTTTTTGGGGGGGAGGGAGAATGTGAGAATCCGAATATACAAATCAAATAAATAATTAAGTAATAATTATTTTACAATCTCAAATATTTTGCTTGTGAATCTTTAAGTGCAAATTAAATATTATTGGAGGGTCTTTTAATTAATTTTAAAACCTAAAATAAATTTATGGTGAAAGTCTTTAAGTTAGAGGCAAGATTTATTATTTAAAAAAGGGGGGGGGGGGGGGGAAATTAGTAAGCATATTTTGATCTAATAATATTGGTATTTTATTTAAATTAATGGAGAGAGAAAATAAAATAATGTAAAGAGATAATAATTTAAAATCTTTTGTTTAGATATATAAAAAATAACCTTAGTTTTCCTAACAAAAGCCCTAGCCCTTATTATAATTATTTTCCACAACACTTTCAACATATAGCTGCCATGGGAGAGAGAGAGAGAGAGAGAGAGAGAGAGAGAGAAGGTGCAATCAAAGAAGAACTTTTAGGTGTGTTACCGGTTTCTAGCTTTCTTCTTTCTTTTATTTTTTTTTTCTTTATCCTTATTCTATTTTATGATTTAATTCATTGATGGAGAGGTTGTCGGTGTATGTATTTTGTGTATATATATATACTGTTAAGAAATCTTAAGAGTTAAATTCATTTATAAAAAATGGGTGTAATTCTTAGTTAAAAAATTCTGCACAGAATCACAAATTTTAAAAATCGAGGAATCATATCAAACGGATGAATTTTGAACTGAAATTTTTACAGTAGATTAATTACATATTGAATTGCATATCAAAATTTTCTCATAATTTTTGAAAGTCGAAATCTATATTAACTGGTGTGTTCAAATCTGTCCAGAAAATTGGTTTAAAACAGTAAATTCGGAAGTGTCGTTCTCTGTGGGTATAAATTCAAAAATTATCAAATAAGTGTCACTAGAACCAGTTATGAGTCTAGTTTCTTACATTTTTGTCCTTGCATTGATTGCTCGTGTGTACTAAGAGAACCATTAATTTCTTTAAAGTGCTGCAGAGAACAACCTGTTTGGATATAATTAGTTGTAAATAATTATTTTTACAAGCAAATCAAGTAAAACCAATTGGGTTTGAAACTTAGGATATATTATTTGATATTTGGAGGGTTTTGGAATTTTTCTAACAACGTGGAGTGGGTTTTGAAATTTTTAAATTTAGCGATTATATTGGGAAAGTTTGTTTAAAATTCTGTTTTATCTTAAAGTTACTTTTAATTAAGTTTTGATTTGAACCCATGTCTTGGGTGATTTTAGACCTTGAAGAACATGAGCTTAGGTAATATTTAAGGGTAACAGTGAGTTGGGTTAAGCTGTGTTAGTGCGCTTTAGTGTGGGGTACTTTGTTTATTATTCTCTTTAATATTTTTAAATTAGTAGTGACGTGTAGTCTTCATACTTGGTTCAGGGCACTAGTTGGACTTTCATACTCTATTCGAGAATTATATTATTTCGTTTTCAGGTGAGTAGTTGCATGCTACATATTTTTATAAATGTTTACCTACCATGAACTGTTGGAAAAATTAAATTGTTGTTTCAGGACTAAACTGTTTTGATAATCTATTATCTTATCAATGGAATTAAATTATTTCTGAAACATGTGTAAACTTGGTATACTGTAAACTATTTGTTTTTGGTCTCATATTTACAATGGTGAACTACTATGTTTTGCGAAACTGATGTGTATTGATTACAGGGACCATTTGTGTATTTTAGTCTAGGGAAATTATTCCACTGGGTGTGGTGACTCTGGCCACTAGGGAACAGATCCGGGTTGGGTCGTGATGACTCTAGTGCTCAACGATTGTAAGGAAAAGACCTAGGTTAGGCTAGGTGACCTTCAATTGGATCATCTTAGAGAAAAGGCCTGGGTTGCCACCTTGATGATGACTCTTAGTTCGGTATTGGATCCAACGGGCTTATAGCCTTGAGAACTATGTGGCATGTTACTTATTATTCTTGGTACCCAGAAAATTATTGGTGTTCATGTTGTAATCTGTTTTAAGTGAAAAATGTCATTTATCATGTTCTTGAGAGACATGAGTATTTTAACTGTTGAACTGTGGAACCTTCTTTTTGAAACAGATTGTCTTTACCAAATTGTATGTCAATCTAGTTTCTGTGGTGTATATCTTATTTTGGAATTGATCCCTGTTTTCAAAACTGTATATACTATCCATGTTGCTACTCATTGAGCCATCAACTGACTTAGTTGTTTATCATTTCCAGGTGTTAAGGACTTAGAGTGGACTCATGGCGTAGTGGGGACTCAATTACATAGACCTCTAGGACATTCATTTATTTTGTTTTAGATTGTTATGTCAAGTTTGTGCATATTTATTTTTATTTTCATTGGGGTTCATTTAGGATTATTTTGATATGTGGGCTGTTTATATCCCATAAATTTGGATGGTATTGATTATGGTTGGTTTTGCTGTTTATAATTGTGGCATGTCACTGATTGAGTTTTGGTTATTTATTATTGGACTATTGTGTAGTTGTTCAATGTATTTATGGATTCGTGTTTAGGTTTACGCGTGCCTTGGATTAAGGCCCTATGGGCCACGATCGGTCATACCCAGGTTTGGGGTGTGACATTTACTTAGTGTTGCATCTGCAGGGGGTACTAGTCATCTAAAAAGACATGCTAACAAACATTTACAAAGTCAACAACCTAATATTAGAAGTCAAATGCAATTAGGGGCTTCATCAACTAGTAATTTGCAAATATTTTCATATGATCCTATACGTACACAAAATTCTGTAATTGATTATATTATTAAAAAAGAACAACCCTTTACTACTAGTGAATGTCCCGATTTTACCGAAATAACGCATGAAAGTTTTGCACCGTAATATCAAAGCTTTTCAAGAAATACTACTAGGATTTTAAAGAAATTTGAGGATGCTAAAAGTGAATTATTTGACATCTTTAAGAAAGTGAATGAAAGAGTTTGTTTAACATCTGATTTGTGGTCAAATAATGATTTAGAATATCAATGTATCACTGCTCATTTTATTGATAATGATTGAAAATTAAATAAAAGAATTATTTCATTTAAATTAGTTGAACTTCCATACACTGGTCATTCGCTTGGTATAGAAATAAGAAATGTATTATATGAGTGAGCTTTGCAAATAAAATATTACAATTAGTTTCGATAAAGTAACATGTTATAATCAAACTATAGCCCGTTTAAAACCAATTTTATAATTACTTGTTGATGGTAATTTATTTCATGTTCGTTGTTGTACCCATATTTTAAACTTGATTGTTAAAGAAGCTACGTATGTATATGAGACTTCTATACTTGTAATAAAAAATGCAGTTGTTACTATTATGTCTTCTACTAATTGAATTTCAAAATATAGAAAAATTTATCAACGAGAATGTATATCATTTAAAAAATTAATTTTAGAAATAGATAGTAGGTGGAATTCAACAGATAATATGTTAAAAAAAGTTTGTAAACAAAGAAGAGTAATAGATTTATTGTTTGCAAAAACATAAATAGGAGGAGTACTGACTCTCACATAACTTAATTGGTGCCAAGTAGCCTTGTATAAAGATTTTTTAAAAAGTTTTTGATACTTTAACAAAATTATTTTCTTATATATGTATTCCTATTTCATCATTTGTTTTACATATGATAGTAGAAATAATTAAATTTTTCGTAAAATATATAGATAATGAATACTGTGTACCCACTATTACTTCAATGAAAGCAACATTTGATAAATATTTTGATCCGTTGTCTCATCTTTTAGGTTTAACCATAATAATTGATCCTAGGTGTAAAGAAACTAGTTTATAAAAATTTTTAAAATGTATTTTCGTTGATCAAACACAGTTTGCCCCTATTATGCAAACATGCATCAAATTATTTGAAGAATATAAGGCAGCTGCATCTGTAAATACACTTACACACACTACATTAGCAGTCTCATCTCGATGAGAGAGATTAAGTGTTTTTTCAACAATAAAAAGTAAAAGATTATTTCAACATACAAACGTAAGTAATTCTAAACTATAACGTTATTTAGAAAACCCGTCAGTGGATGATTTCGATGATTTTAACATTTTGGATGGTGGAAACAAAATGAAATTATGTGGCCTGTGCACTACAACAAAAAAAGCCTTTGGTGACAGACTGATTTTGTCTTCAAACATCAAATTTTCGTCAAAAAAGTTATTTGTGACGAAAAAATTTTGTCACCACGGTTGTCGCCTATATGTTGTTGCAGAAAGTACCTGGTGATGAAAAATAGTTTCGTCGTCTATTTTTCTTTTTTGGCGACAAAATTTTTCATCTCTAAATGTTGCATTTTTCGTCCTCTATAACATCAATTTCATCACTAGAATTAGATAATATTTTATTTTAGTCGTTTTGGCGACAAAATATTTTGTCACTAAATAGGTTTTAGTGACGAAATTTATCCTCACCAATGATATAGATTAAGGTGACAAAAAAATTCATCACCAAAAAGAGCACAAAAGAAAATTCTTCAATGACAAAAAAACATTTTGTCGCCAAATATTTCAATTTAGCGACGAAATATTCAGCAAATATGACGAAATTATTTGTTTGGTACTATATCATTAGTGACAAAATTATTCGTTACGTTGTTTGAAAACTAATAGCGACATTTTTTTTTCGTCGCTAATAATAATTCAAAATTTTTAAAATGGGGATAATATTTTCAATTTCAAAATTTTCTTTTTACTAAAAATTCCCTATGCATTTTAATAACCTGTTCAATAAAATATCTATTACAAATCAATACAAAAATTTGTTCATTTTCATAAACACCACAGTCGAATTTCAGCACAATGTCCACAAAAATACAATATCAATTGCATGCGAATTACCAAACACGTCTCCTAATATCCACAAAAACATGTCTACTAATATCCACACAAATATAATATCAAGTGCAGATTACAAAACATGTCCTGTAATCAGTCCCGCTACAGAGCTCGAATTCCCCATGGCTCGACTGCCCCGAATTTCAAAACGACGCCGTTTTGATTTTTTTTCTTCTTTTCTTCTTCCTCCCCCTGCCTTTTTCTTTCCCTTCTCTTCTTCTGACTCAACACAACATCATCACATAAGAGAAGAAAGAAGAAAGAAGAAAGAAGAAGAAAAAGAAATCATCAACACAGCACCATCAACACAGCAAACCCAACACCATCAACAGAAGAGAGAAGAGAAAAAATCAAACCCAGCACCATCAACATAGCATCAACATCACCAATAACCAACAAATCATTATCAACATCATCAATAACCAACAAATCATCATCATCAACACAATTTTTATTTCTTTTCCCCTTCATCTTCAGATTTAGATCCAGTAGGAAAAAAAAAAAAAATTTCAACATCTTTATCAACAACATCTTCATCATTAACATCTTTATCAACACAGCCAACAACTAACAAATTTTTTTCCCCCCTTCATTTTCAGCTCTTGTAACACCCTATCCCACATCGGAAGTTTGCATGGGTGATCTTGGGCATATATAGTACCACTACCTTGCTACTAAATAACTTGGACTTAAGCTTTTGGGTGTTGTTGGTCGACCCACAAGTTATTTGGGCCAGCAAGTAGTGGGGCGTTACAAATGGTATCAGAGCCGACCCATGCACACAACCATGTGGGCCACTTATTCTGGGCTGGCCACGAGCTTGTCGTGGCATTCTGATTGATTATAGACCCTCGTGAGGACGCGAGGATTTATAAGTGGGGGAGTTTGTAACACCCTATCCCTCATCGGAAGTTTGCATGGGTGATCTTGGGCATATATAGTACCACTACCTTGCTACTAAATAACTTGGACTTAAGCTTTTGGGTATTGTTGGTCGACCCACAAGTTATTTGGGCCAGCAAGTAGTGGGGCGTTACAGCTCCAGATCCAGAAAAAAAAAAATAGAGTGGCGAGTGGCGATCGGTGATACCCATCGGCGATCACCACCATCACCGTCGAAGCCATCACTGTCTTTTCCCCTTCTTCTCTCTTCCTTTTCTCTCCTCTTTCTCTCTCTATCTCTCTCTTTCTCTCGCCACTCTTCCTCTGTATTCAAAAACAACAACAAAAGAAAGAAAAAGAAAGAAAAGAAAAAAAAATGAAACCCAAAACGACGCCAACGAGATTTTAGGCCCTAAAACATTTTTGGTCCTGTAATACCCACAAAAATACAAAATTTACGAAGTAACCAAAATACATGTAAGGTAATATGTACAAAAACACAAAATGAGCTAGCTTCTGCTCTCCAGATTGCCAAACATGTCCATATCTAATCTCGAATCTACAACAAAACAAAACACAAAAAAAGAAAAAGAAAAAGAAAAAAAGAATATAAGTCAGACAATGATTATCTTATCAATCAAATACACAATTTAACATGAATTTTTCGACTTAGTTTTCAAACCGGGAGTCCCGTGCTAGTTCCGTAAGTTTCCACAACTTACATTGGTCCCTCCCGAGGTGTTTGAGGTGTTCCATGGGCCTTCCCATGCCTGTTACACGATTTTGGCCCCCAATGGCCTATTTACAAAATTAAGTGTTGGAAAAATGCATTTTTTGACTTAGTTTGCAAACCGGGAATCCCGTGCTAGTTCCGTAAGTTTACACAAGTGTACGAGCACGAAATAATTCTTCTCGTATGATCCTGTTGATCAAGTTTGCAATCGTCCAAACAATGTTGCTTTGCCACCTGAAAACACAAGTGTGAGCTAACCGGCGGGTGTGTGTCGGAAACCCTTCCGATGCCTAAGTCACCAACTAGACAATAAACAATAAGCTCTGTGTATTCTAGAATAAGAATTGGGATACCTGTACAAAGGTCTGGTCATGAGCTTTTATAGACTTTACTTTGGCACAATCCTAGTAGGATTCCAACTCTCCCTATGAGAGTCCTCCTAGGAATCACACACCCTACTCACTACCAACCAAGTGAGATGGTTTTGCACAATCCTAGTAGGACTCTACTCTCCTTAGCAGAGTCCTCCTAGGAGTCATACTCCTACTCACTACCAACCAAGTGAGATGGTTTGCACAATCCCAGTAGGACTCTAACTCTCCTTAGCAGAGTCCTATTAGGAGTCTCATCACTGCAAGCCAAGTGAGATGGCTGAACCCTTTATTGCGGTTATATATTTCTGACCGAACTGCCTTATCTCGGTCCCCTGCCATTCAGACCGTGTGATCGAAAGCCAATCGATCGAATGCCACCCGGCCTTGTTCTTTTTTTTTTCTTTTTCTTTTGTACTTTTTTGCTGGTAGTTAGAGTACCTTGTACTGCCGCAGGCAGATTGTTATTTCCAAAACTATGTACTTGAAAGAGATGATGAAATGAAACAAACCTTTTGTCTGAAAAAAAAGTGTTGTATTTGTACATTTTGTATATTGCAACGCATTGCATCATGTTGCACCTCAATGTAAATGAATTGATCTGTTGTCTGAAAATTTGAACACTTGCATTGTAATAATCAGATAACGAACCAGTCAACAGCAAAACAACCCATACCAACTACTACACATTCTGAACATTCGGCTCATACTCTACTGGGGATTAATCTGCATACAACCCATAACACAGCGCTTGATTCATTTTGCACACAGCGGATCCTGAACAAACAGCCCAAATCTGACAAGACGAGCCATGAAGGTTGAATCCACTGAAGTTGAAACACACTCAGATGCGATCTGAAAACCCAGAAGCTTTGAAGAGGCCCGTGTTTTCCTGTTCACACTTATCGGGGGTGGACCCTGCAGTTTGTATGAAAGAACCAAATCATGTTTTTGCACAAATGTGGAGAATGACACAGTACTCTGAGCACAAAACGATTAATCTTTGAAAATGAGAAAAGGGTTCTCAACCGGGTATTGAGCCTACAACTGAACACAGCATACTATGACTCAACAAAAGGTACACGACCTAAACACATCGAGTAACACTTGAAAAAGACTCAAAACAAGAGTTGAGGTAAACAAAACAAAAGACACGACACACAGAGGTGTTACAAAGACAAGAGACCTCTCAGTTCGCGAGGAGCCAGTTTCTCCGGGTAGTGTTTCCCACCCTTTCTTATTTGTGATCCTCACATCCCTCTGGCACTCAAGCTCGGTTTTTTTTTTTCACAAAATCCCTTTGGCTCGCTTTTGCTCTCAACTTACACCTCTCTATTCTTTATTCTCTCATTTTTTATCCCTCCCCGGGGTGTTTAATGAATGAATAGGAAGTTGGGGGTTCATGCCCAACGCCGTTAGTTCATAGCCATTTCTTCTGGAGGGTAAAGTGCCCTCCTGGCAAGTATGTTAACGACGGGGGAAAGACAGAACGCCTGACTTAACTGGGCCCCTAGTTCATCAGTTTGACCATTTTTTTTGTTTTGGTTTCTACGAAAACAATTTTGACCAATATGAGAGTTAGATTAACATGCTTATGTGATTTTTGGTTTGAAAATCATGCAAGTCAGGCTATGAGCACTGAAAATTTTCCTTTTTGGGTCCAAGAAAAATAGTCCAGTTTTGGAAAATGAAATAATTTTCGAGAAAATGGTCAACCTCAGTAAAAATTCTCAAAAACTATTATTTTTTTTGACAAATGGCCGCCGCCCAACGAGCGCGGAACTCATTCTCGAGATGCACAACCTCGGATCGGAGGCAATGGAAAATTGCCCCTTGTTTGAAGGACGCTGCATGGCAACGGAAAGTTGCCCCTGGTTTGAAGGGCGACTCATGGCAACGGAAAGTTGCCCCTTGTCTGGATGATGCCGCAGCATATTGTAAACAGTCCTTACCAGTGATGATCACGACCGAACTTTCTCGGATACAGAGAAGACGAAGATGGTCAAAACCAATATATGGACACAGTCACTTTGAAGGTGTTGAGGGCTGGACTTCAGGACGAAGTTGCCTATGTGTCCGGTTGTCACAACCGAACTATCGGATGCGGGGAGGGCAAGAATGATCAAAACCATTACATGGACTGAGGCGCTATGAAAGCGTTGAGGGCTGGACTTCAGGATGAAGTTGCCTACATATTCCAAACATGGGAATCAAGCCTTACGTAGTTCCGGTTAAGGTACACTCGGGTATTTTAACCTTCACCTTTTAGGCTCTAACTTTTGCCAAGGCGCCCGATGCGGGTTTTCGACATTACGAGCTTTTCTTTCCTTTTTCTTTCTTTCCTTTCTTTTTTTTCTCTCTTTTGTATATTATTTTTTCTATTTTTTTCTTTTGTATTTTTTTTTGTATATATTTTCTTTTTGCTCTAACTTTTGCCTGGGTCGCCCTTCTGGGTTTTCGGCCCAGCGAGCCGCTCAAAGGGTAAAAGTGTAACAAGTCCATGCCAAATGGTTTTGAGATCCCGAAATCATCTGAATCCAGGAGAATGGCTGTTGCGTTGATTTGCAGAAGGATCCGTCACGGTTGCTTCACACACTTCTTCCGGTGAGATCTGATCTTCTTGATATGATTTTGGTGCCTCTTGTTCGAGGGCTGCTTCTAATCTGGACACACAGACCTTACATGGCGGTTGACCGTTGAACTTTCTGAACGGGTTCAAGGTTTGAAAACGAACGGGTTGAATCTTAAGGCTGAGAGCGATCCTAGGCTGCACAGTCTCAAGAGCGATTCCACACAGGTCTTCACAGGGCCGCGCAAAACATTTGTTTTTGAAATTTTTTAAGAAAGCGACAAATCGCTCGCGCCGAAGATAGTATGGAACCAATCTGGATCAAGCCAGGGTCCTTCTCAGTACTCAGGCTAACAAGCATGGTTTCATTCATTAAAGGCTTAGCATGCCTCTCCTTTTCTCAAATTGATCAAAGTTTTGCAAAACTCGAGGAATTCCTTCCTCTTTGTTTTCACCGCAGTGTTAAAGAGGTTTTGAAAAACATAGGTCAATGCAATGATTTTCAGGGCACAAGAGAACAGGTGGAATGCACGGCCGTTCGATTCAAATCCTTTGGCATAACTAGCTCAAAATTAGCAATAAGCATGGAAACATGATAGCCGCAGCTGCTCCATTCAAATTCCCTGATTATAACTGGCTCCACAACAGAGACAGACTCAAAACAAAAGGGTATTCACAAAACCAAAACGGTGTTCAAGGCAACAACCCTAGAATCACCTGGCATCCTATACAACGGGACTGACTCGGTACCACAAGACAGACCCAAAAACAAAAAGACTGACTCAAAGCAAAGAGGCAGACTAAAAAACAAAACAGAGAACTGACTCAAAACCTAAACCAGAAGCTACAAAAATGCATTTACAAATGCTCAAAAAGTGTGTGCCAGACGCCACGTCTGAAATACACCGAGCGCCGCCTGTAGGTGGTCCAACCCCTGATCACATACTCGCAGTATCCTCAAAGTCCAACAGCTTGGTGGTAACAGACTTCGCTGAGGTAGGTGGAAGAATGACCGCATTATCGATCAGATCCTGCACTTCATGGCGAAGGCGGAAACAGTTGTCGGTGGCGTGACCAGTCTGTTGATGGTACGCGTAGTACAAAGTAGCATCATGTGTGAGAGGGAGATTCTTCGGGAGAGGCCGAGGTTCAAGGGGTTTGAGGTGCCCCCTTTCGGCAAGAATCTGAAGTGCCTTAGACAGAGGCATGTAGAGAGCATGAAAGATCCTGCGCCCTCGGGGCAGGTACTTTGAAGTCTGAGTATTCTTACTAGACGCACTAGCAAAAGGGTCGGCAGGCACTGCCTTGGTTTTCTGATCTTTCCCAGGTGCAGGGTTGGGAATAGGAGGAACTGCTCTGGCATGACGGGGCCTATCCCGATTTTCTGACTGACTTGAACTACCCTCAGGTGGAGTGGGGAAAGCATCCTTCACAGTTTTTGCCACAACTGCGGATATTTGTTGCTTGTTCATCCCCCCGGCTTTCAAAGCCTCGACTGCCCGCAACAGTTGTTCAATTGGATCGGCATCTGCCTTCATTTTGTTCTTGCCTCTGGCCTCGGCCTGATTGGGGGTTTGGCTTACTACATCAGAGCGAAGCCCGGTTGTTGCTGACACGTCGTTGCCGTAGCTGGAGGCAACCTCTGGTTGGCTGAGCTCTATCACAATCCGCTCCAGTAGCGGGGGCTCCTGTGGTATGAAATTCCCGGCATACGGTGCCGCTGGCGGCGAAGCCGACATTCCATAGGCCAGATCGGCCACGGATCTCTGGAGGTCGCCTATCATTCCCATCAACTCGAATGCAGTGGGCTCGCGAGCCTGATACAACTGGGGGGTCCAGACCGAGTACGCGACAGGCGACCTAGGCGGATGCGATACATCAACATCGGTTTCATCCCGCAGGGTGATCCCTTGATCTAGCGTAGCTGTCATAACCACAATCTCTTCTGAATTCTGCATCATCATAAGTCCTGCCTCAGCAAGGGGGAACACTAGCTATTCTGTATCAATTCTCTGGACACTCTGAACTGAAAGGAAAAACAAACAGCATTTCAGCCCAAACAGATCAAACACAGGTGTAGCCGAACAACTGCACTCTACTACTGATCACTGTTCCCCAGAATCACTGTTCCCAAAACTGAACTTGATACCCGCAGATAACTGATTTCTCAACAACACTGATACTGGTGCCCTCGGGCCTGATACTCAAACTTGCAAACTGATATGTACGTTCCTATAGAGATGCACTCTAAAAGCACATAGCAAATAAAGAGAGCCAAAACACCCCTATAGAGAGGTAGGGTTTCCCTGTCCTATTTTGTCAGGAGCTAGGGTTTCACTATGCACGCAGCAGTTTTCAAACAACCTAACATCGGGTAAGCAACCTGTCCTAATTTGGAATGGTCACTATGGATTTCGATATGCACTAGGTCGAATGGTCGAAAAGAGTGCCCCGGTAAAACCAGGGTTTGTGTTCCCATACTGTCAGAGCCCACAACCGGTCAGCCTTATGGCATGCTTTGACAAAGTCAAGCCTCCGGCAAACCGTTCAGGAATGGCAGATGGCAAACACGGTGTCTTAGGCGCACCAATGCACATGCAATGCAAAGAGAAACATAAATGAAATCAAAGAAGGATATCATGAGTTCGAGTCAAGCTCTCTAAATTCCCCAGCAAAGTCGCCAGAAACTGTAGACGCGCCCGCGTGAGGCCCTCGTGCTACAGTTCGGACTCAATTTGTGTCACGGTTCTTAATCTGAACCAAAGAGTCCAAATCCGGAAAATCATTTTGAGAAAATAGATTTTTAGAAAAGAAGTGCCAAACATGGACTGCTTTACCAAATACAGAGTTGCCACCTAAATATTTTTTTTAAGGAGGAATTTAGGAAACCCTGACTCGGTGCCAAAGGCCATGTGTTCGTCATCACCAAAGTTGCCTCGGCTCGGGAGCTAGGGTACGATTGGGGAAGGTCAGCTATGAGCACCCCCTCTCGCCCGATCCGAAGATCGGCCTCTACTAACCATGATATCCGATTTTGAAAACGTTATGTGTTCTTATTCCGGTTATTAGCCTAGAATTACTATGTTATGCGCGCAGCAAACAAGTATAGACCAAATCGCCTAAATTGGAACAAAACATAGCATGTTTGTTTTGAAAATGGTTTGCTACTCGCAAGTAGGCTAAAATGCAGGTTTTGCCACCCTTAAGTGGACTTTTAGAAAAAAAGATGGTTTTGTCACTATCGAGTGGGCTTAAAACTCACAGTTTTAATGCATTATCCCAATTTAGGTGATTCCACCTCCATCCACAGGCATTCAAGCAGTTATATCACATAAGCAGCTAGCCTCATGGTAATCATGCTATCATGGTAACACTCACACGCATGCAAGGATGCTAAAGCAAAAGAACTTGCAGAGTACTCCAAGCCAAAACAGAAACTAGTTAGTAATCATATGCATGATCCTAGTTCATGTTAAGATGGCTAATGTAACACATGCAAAATGCAACTAAGATAGGCTCGGCTAATCTACAATGACATGTGAAATGCTACAACTAACACGTATTCAATTTGAAATTAAAATACAAATACAGTTAGAGTGATGCGCCGAGCCCGATGCATGTAAGACAAATGTGTGGATGCAGGCATGCATAGCATAAGGTATGCTAATTTAAATATGTCCTAGTCTACCATCATAAGCGGGTAAATAAAAGGGAGAAAGAAGTGGGGGTTGGAAGACATGCACACACGCACCCACACTTATTACACAATTTCCCTCACTCGGAGGGTCCAAATAAATATTACAGTCCGAATAAATAATACTAAATTAATTATTACAAAATTTTTAATCTAATTAACAAATCAAATGCAAAGAGAAGATGGCCGCAGCCCCCGCCTCGGGATGCGTGAATGATGCATGCTCGGATTTATCTTGCCCCGAAAGCCCGTACCATACCACTGCTGCCTCTGTTTACACTGCCCTGCTTCTCTGAAAATTGCCAAAATCCTAGGATAGGTTCCCTGAATGTTGGGGAATGCCACCGGCTGGAGGGAATCATCATCGGCTGTGATTTGGTGTCGATCGGCCAAAAATGAATCCATCGGCCATAGATGGATTGCCGGTCGGCACTCTGTGCAGTCGATTGGCAAAAAGTTCCTGCAGAATCTGTTTGACAGCAGCAGAGGACAGAGCTTTGCATGGCAATGCAATTCAAGCAATGTATGCACCAACCATATCCTTTATCATGTTTATGACTCAAAGGGACATGGTCCTTAGTTCTCGGACCATCAATCGCGCATTTCAATGCGTGATGGCCCAAGAGACCAAGTTATGCATGTTGATTTCAAATGCAATGCAAACCAACAAACAAAGGCCCAACTCCCGACACTAAATCAAGGAACAAGGCATGCATGCTAGATGGAGTGCAACCTAGGCATGTGAACTAGCATGCAACATGGGCATACAATGCATTTATGCAAGTATGCAAGCAAACATGCAAGGTAAGCATGCAAACAAGCAAAGGATGGACTTAAGCTCGTTTGGGCAGCCCTTAAGGAAGCCCAAAATAGTGGCCATCAACCAAGGAAATAAGGCCAAATGCACATGCAAGCATACATGACAACATGGACCAACATTTAAGCACATAAAGGCAACTTTTAAGCGCACTTTAAAAGAGGCATAGCATGGACAATTAACATGCAAATGAAGCTCTGAAAATCATGCTATAGGAGGTGCCAAACCAACTAAACAAAGCAAGCAGAACATGCCACAATGGCCCAAGTGCTTAAGACAAGCCAAGGAGGCTTAAACCAAGGTCAAGTCCACCAAACCTCACAAGGCTAAGGGGACTTAAAACAAGTCAAATGCAGACTTAAACAAAGCCAAGGGGGCACTTAGATGGCATCTAAGTGGTCTAAAAGTGCAAGCATACTCCGAGGCCTAAACAAGGGGCATAAGGTAACAACCTTTAAACACATTGAAGGAGGATTAAATGCAAGCATATAAGCATGTCATAAGGACTGAGATAACATGTTAAGTGGTTCCAAACCATTGAAATGATACAAACAAGGCATGCTACACACTTATATACTTAAGGCCAACAAGCCCAAAATGCAAAGAGGGCATGCAATGCAAGCTATGGTCGACCAAAACAGCCAAGGACAGACCTTAAACATGGCAAAATAAACATGAAAGCTTCACAAAGCTAGGCCTAAAGCATGCTTGAACAAGGGTTAAAACCTCGATGCATGTTAAGGCAACAAAATGGCATTACAAGGCATGTATTCTAAGCAAGCATGGTGTACCAAAACCAACTTAAAACAATGCTATATCATGGCATAATAAGCATAAAAAACAGCCAAGGCATGGTCAACATGAGCCTAAGCTAGGTGCTCCCTCAAGAGGCAAAAAATGATCCTTTTCAAGGACAACAAGGAGAGGGGGTGGCCCTCTCCTTCTTAGGACCTCAAGGCACCATCCTCACCTCTGAAATCCCTCAAGATTTCAGTGGTGAGGAGGCCCAAACACTATGGTCCCGGAGCTCACACAAAATAGCACAAAACAAGGGCCAAACAAGGCTTAAGAGGGGTCAAACAATCCCAAAGCTTAAAACACTCTTAACAAACTATTTAGAGGCCTTAAAAACAGAACTTTTACGTATTATATGCAAAGCCAAAAAATAGTTGCAAGATAGGTAAAAGTAGTGTGCAAAAATGGGGGGATAAAAGGGAAAAGTGATTACCCTTGTAGACCTTCTTCAACAATGGAGCTCCAGCAGCTTCTTGAGGTTGAAATCAACTTCAAAACTCTAAAAAAAACCCTCAAGGGCCTCAGCTCCAAGGAAAGGTGTGGTAGTGTGTGTTTGTGTACAAAACTAAGGCTTAAACACACACAATACAAGAGAAGGAGAGATATAGATATAGGATAGATATAAAACCCTAAACCTAGAACCAAAGCTCCTCTAACAATTTTTTCTAACCCTAATGCCAAGAGAGGAAGCCTCTTCTTATAGGCAACTCCCTCTTGTAAGGCTTCCAAAATAAGCCATCCAAGAGGGAAATCCCTCCATACACGTGTATGGAGGGGAACAGAGTGGGTGCCAGCTATCACAGCTGGCACAAAATATCTACTAAAAGTATATGAACAGTGATCGGCCATCCAAAATTGCCACTTTGACAAAATAAATGGCCGATCGGCAACAAAGAATGCCGACCGGCAATATATATTGCCGATGGCATAAAATCACTGGCCGGTGGCCTCGAGCCATGGCCGGTGATGTGTGGGGATGCCTCACAAGGCATTCCCCCCCCCTCCAAGGCAAAACACAAGTGTTTGGCGCAAAACCAGACATAAAATAGTGGAGTCGAGAGATCCTGAGGCAAGGCGCGCAACCGAGACCTCCGGGAACTCAAGACAAACACAATCATGGATGATCGCCGAGTGTTCCAACGGTGACGTCCAAGTCTTGAGGACGGTCAAAAATGGGGTGTCTACAAATTCTTCGAGTTTTTAATCGTACGACGAGTCGTTCTTTCTGTGTCTCGTCGAGTAGACTAACTCGGTTTATACTAACCCTGCCAACCTGCTTTGGCCGAGATAACCATCTCGGTCCAGGAAAAAATTTGTTGGTCAAACCTGCCAACCTGCTTTGGCTGAGATAACCATCTCGGTCCAGGAAAAAATTTGTTGGTCAAAGAGTTCAAAAATTTGTTGATCAACCCTGCCAACCTGTTTTGCCCGAGGTAACCATCATTCCGGTCAAAGAGTGCGAAAGTTTGTTAGTCAAACCTGCCAACCTGCCTTGGCCGAGGTAACCATCATCCCGACCAAAGAGTTCCAAAAATTTTGTTGGTCATACCTGCTAACCTGCTTTGGCTGAGGTAACCATCATCCCGGCCAAAGAGTTTAAAATTTTTTTGTTGGTTGTACCTGCCAACCTGCTTTGGCCGAGGTAACCATCATCCCAGCCAAAGAGTTCAAAAATTTGTTGGTCAAACTTGCCAACTTCCTGCAGCCTTGATCCTCATCTCGGCTTAGGAGAGCTACATGTTAGTTATTCCTGCCAACCTTCTTCAGCGCGGATCCTTATCTCGGCTTGAAGAAGAGCTAAATGCTTGGCCATTCTTGCCAAACTTCTTGATTGCCCCCCAGTAGGGCAAAGACTTGTTGGTCAAACCTGCCAACTTCCTGCAGCCTAGATCCTTATCTCAGCTTAGGCGAAGTGTTGGTTTTTCCAGCCAACCTCTTCAGCCCAGATCCTAATCCTAGCTGAAGAGAGCTCAAAGTTAGTTATTCCGGACAACTCTAAGCGAAGTGTTTGGTTTTTCCAGCCAAACGTCCTGGAGCCTGGATCCTTATCCTCGGCTTAGGAGAAGTGTTGGTTTTTCCAGCCAACCTCTTCAGCCCAAATCCTAATCCTAGCTGAAGAGAGCTCAAAGTTGGTTATTCCGGCTAACTCTGAGCGAAGTGTTTGGTTTTTCCAGCTAAACGTCCTGCAGCCTGGATCCTTAATCTCGGCTTAGGAGAAGTGTTGGTTTTTCCAGCCAACCTCTTCAGCCCAGATTCTAATCCTAGTTGAAGAGAGCTCAAAGTTGGTTATTCCGGCCAACTCTGAGCGAAGTGTTTAGTTTTTTCAGCTAAACGTCCTGCAGTCTGGATCCTTATCCTCGGCTTAGGAGAAGTGTTGGTTTTTCCAACTAACCTCTTTAGCCCAGATCCTAATCCTAGCTGAAGAGAGCTCAAAGTTGGTTATTCCGGCCAACTCTGAGTGAAGTGTTTGGTTTTTCCAGCCAAACGTCCTGCAGCCTGGATCCTTATCCTCGGCTTAGGAGAAGTGTTGGCTTTTCCAGCCAACCTCTTCAGCCCAGATCCTAATCCTAGCTGAAGAGAGCTCATAGTTGGTTATTTCGGCCAACTCTGATTTTATTTAGAAAGAGTTGGTTAATCCTGCCAACCCACTTTGCCCCTAGTTGTGCAAAGATTTTTTACTTGGTTAGTCATTTTTGTCAACCGTGCTAACTTTTGTCGAAGGTATTCTGTTCTATATCGCTGTTTGTGCCGAACTCCGCCTTGGTGTTCGTTCTGAATCTGGTCACAAATGCCTCTACTAGTTGCGGCCACGAAGCTATGCTACCTTCTGGAAACCTCTCAAACCACGTTAAACCTAGGTCACCAAGGCTGAGGGTAATGGTGCGTTCTCTATTGTCGGAACGAACGGTGAGCTCTACAACCTTGCTAACGCTTTGTCTGTTGGTTCATAGGCAAGGCGTGGCTCTGGAATTCCAACCTCGACACTCCCATGTGTTCTAGGAACCAATCGTTGTAGTGCAGAGACTCTGCGGGGGTCGCGAGCCTGAGTGTCTTTTCTCCTTCGAGCCCTTTCAGTCTTCATTCTCTCAGGCCAGGAGTAGCGTGTCCTGGAAGTCTTTGATTGTGTATCGCTCAACCTGAGGCTTCTACTTTCTGTTTGTGATAGTGTGACTTGTCTGTCACGATTTTCTGAGTGGCAAGAGTGTGTGTTGCCTTTCATCTGGTGCTTCATCGCCTTTATGTCAGCCGCCATTCTTCTTATTACTTCGTCTTGCTCCCCGAGAACTTGAGGATCCATCTTCTGCCTCTGTTTATCAGGGCTTTGAGAGCGGTGTGGACTTGAGCCCTGTCTTTCTCTTGTTTCTCTCCGCAGATTCCTTTGCTGGGGATCTAATTCTGCCATGGGTGGGATAGAAGGTAAACCTTCGCGCCTCCCACCTCCTTCCGGTGTTTGCCCATCAATAGCAGATTGCGGCAAGTCTTCATTGTGCGCCATTGCCTTCAACTAGAGAGGAAAACTTGATCAAGAGGTTTTTCTCTTTATGAAGTTCCCACAGACGGCGCCAATTGTACGAGCACGAAATAATTCTTCTCGTATGATCCTGTTGATCAAGTTTGCAATCGTCCAAACAATGTTGCTTTGCCACCTGAAAACACAAGCGTGAGCTAACCGCCGGGTGTGTGCCGGAAACCCCTCCGATGCCTAAGTCACCAACTAGACAATAAAAAATAAGCTCTGTGTATTCTAGAGTAAGAATTGGGATACCTGTACAAAGGTCTGGTCATGAGCTTTTATAGACTTTACTGTGGCACAATCCTAGTAGGATTCCAACTCTCCCTATGAGAGTCCTCCTAGGAATCACACACCCTACTCACTACCAACCAAGTGAGATGGTTTTGCACAATCCTAGTAGGACTCTACTCTCCTTAGCAGAGTCCTCCTAGGAGTCATACTCCTACTCACTACCAACCAAGTGAGATGGTTTGCACAATCCCAGTAGGACTCTAACTCTCCTTAGCAGAGTCCTATTAGGAGTCTCATCACTGCAAGCCAAGTGAGATGGCTGAACCCTTTACCTCGGTTATACATTTCTGACTGAACTGCCTTATCTCGGTCCCCTGCCATTCGGACCGTGTGATCGAAAGCCAATCGATCGAATGCCACCCTGCCTTGTTCTTTTTTTTTTCTTTTTCTTTTGTACTTTTTTGCTGGTAGTTAGAGTACCTTGTACTGCCGCAGGCAGATTTTTATTTCCAAAACTATGTACTTGAAAGAGATGATGAAATGAAACAAACCTTTTGTCTGAAAAAAAAGTGTTGTATTTGTACATTTTGTATATTGCAACGCATTGCATCATGTTGCACCTTAATGTAAATGAAATTGATCTGTTGTCTGAAAATTTGAACACTTGCATTGTAATAATCAGATAGCGAACCAGTCAACAGCAAAACAACCCATACCAACCACTACATATTCTGAACATTCAGCTCATACTCTATTGGGGATTAATCTGCATACAACCCATAACACAGTGCTTGATTCATTTTGCACACAGCGGATCCTGAACAAATAGCCCAAATCTGACAAGACGGACCATGAAGGTTGAATCCACTGAAGTTGAAACACACTCTGATGCGATCTGAAAACCCAGAAGCTTCGAAGAGGCCCGTGTTTTCCTGTTCACACTTATCGGGGGTGGACCCTGCAGTTTGTATGAAAGAACCAAATCATGTTTTTGCACAAATGTGAAGAATGGCACAGTACTCTGAGCACAAAATGATTAATCTTTGAAAATGAGAAAAGGGTTCTCAACCGGGTATTGAGCCTACAACTGAACACAGCATACTATGACTCAACAAAAGGTACACGACCTAAACACATCGAGTAACACTTGAAAAAGACTCAAAACAAGAGTTGAGGTAAACAAAACAAAAGACACGACACACAGAGATGTTACAAAGACAAGAGACCTCTCAGTTCGCGAGGAGCTAGTTTCTCCGGGTAGTGTTTCCCACCCTTTCTTATTTGTGATCCTCACATCCCTCTGGCACTCAAGCTCAGTTTTTTTTTTTTTTTTCAAAAATCCCTTTGGCTCGCTTTTGCTCTCAACTTACACCTCTCTATTCTTTATTCTCTCATTTTTTATCCCTCCCCAGGGTGTTTAATGAATGAATAGGAAGTTGCGGGTTCATGCCCAACGCCGTTAGCTCACAGCCATTTCTTCTGGCGGGTAGAGTGCCCTCCTGGCAAGTATGTTGACGACGGGGGAAAGACAGAACGCCTGACTTAACTGTGCACCTAGTTCATCAGTTTGACCATTTTTTTTGTTTTGGTTTCTACGAAAACAATTTTGACCAATATGAGAGTTAGATTAACATGTTTATGTGATTTTTGGTTTGAAAATCATGCAAGTCAGGCTATGAGCACTAAAAATTTTCCTTTTTGGGTCCAAGAAAAATGGTCCAGTTTTGGAAAATGAAATAATTTTCGAGAAAATGGTCAACCTCAGTAAAAATTCTCAAAAACTATTATTTTTTTTGACAAACGGCCGCCGCCCAACGAGCGCGGAACTCATTCTCGAGATGCACAACCTCGGATCGGAGGCAATGGAAAATTGCCCCTTGTTTGAAGGACGCTGCACGGCAACGGAAAGTTGCCCCTGGTTTGAAGGGCGACTCATGGCAACGGAAAGTTGCCCCTTGTCTAGATGATGCCGCAGCATATTGTAAATAGTCCTTACCAGTGATGATCACGACCGAACTTTCTCGGATACAGAGAAGACGAAGATGGTCAAAACCAATTTATGGACATAGTCACTTTGAAGGTGTTGAGGGCTGGACTTCAGGACGAAGTTGCCTATGTATCCGGTTGTCACAACCGAACTATCGGATGCGGGGTGGGCAAGAATAATCAAAACCATTACATGGACTGAGGCGCTATGAAAGCGTTGAGGGCTGGACTTCAGGATGAAGTTGCCTACGTATCCCAAACATGGGAATCAAGCCTTACGTAGTTCCGGTTAAGGTACACTCGGGTATTTTAACCTTCACCTTTTAGGCTCTAACTTTTGCTAAGGCGCCCGATGCGGGTTTTCGACCTTAGATAGCCCGTGATATACTAACCATTCCTATTTCTATAGTTGCTTCAGTAATAGCTTTTAGTGCAGGTGGACGGGTGCTGAGCGATTACCGTAGCATGCTTTCACCCAAAGTGGTTGAGGTACTGATGCGAGAAGACAAAATTATAGTAAAAATGATAGAATTCAAAATGACTTGGATGACATATGATTCGGCAATGCGACTGAAATGTCTATCCCCTCCGATGATTGATCAACAATTTATTTTTTACTAATTTATTTCGTTATTTTTTTGTATTAGATTATTGAGGTAGAGTATAATGTAAATGATTGGTAGACTAGTTGGTGCCAATCTAGTTGGGATGTACTTGACCTATAGTGATATAATTGTGCTACCATCATCAATAATCTATATCTATTTTATTTAATGATATAAATTTTTGTAATATTTTATTTCATTTTGAAATAAAAATTATTCATGCAATAAATGTTAACTAAAATACTCTAATATAATTTTTATTTTATTTTTTATCCCTAATAAATAATCTACATAGATAATGTATTTATCATTTATTTTTTCAAAAAAAAAAAAAAAAGAGGCTCGCCCAGGCCCGGCCCTAGGCCCTATTCTTAGTGGGCCTATGTAACGCCCTCAAAATAATACATATAAACCCAACATTCATAACATCCATAGACATAAGAGAATAAAACATATTTCCATTTATCAGAGTATTAAGTACAAAAGTATTACATGTTGACAACAAAATTAAATGCCCTATGGGCTTACAACTTTCCAAGTCAACACTTAGGTTCAATAAAAGAGAGTTCTAACTCTAAACATATTAAGCCCTTGGCCTGATTTACATGTAATACAAAATGATAACAACAAGAAGATCTTTCAGCCTCTAAGCCTCCCAAGCTACGTCTGTGGAGGTGGCATATCACCTGTACCTGAAAATGATGTCCCATATAGGGTGAGCCAAAGCCCAGTAGAGATATACTAAACCAAATATGAGAAATGACTAAAACATTAGCATTTGATAAATGGTTCACACTTGTAAACCAACTCACAACATTTCCCAATTCATCGGCAATTACATTCGTAGTTCATTCCACCTCCCTTTATTTATCCAATTCAATTCTTAGACATGGCTCACTATTTAGCCAAACAATTTCAATGAGACTACAACTCATATTAAATACACTTTCAATATCAACAATTCAAATGAGACTACAACTCGTATTAAAAACATTTCAATACTTCAATTCATCTACGTTATACAAACGCAATTGGGATTTCGGGACTTTCATCCTGGACACTCCGGCCAACTTAGTTATCAATGGAGTCCATCCCCTATCTCTTCCCAAATAGGTT
This sequence comes from Camellia sinensis, assembly GCF_055761805.1. NCBI lineage: Eukaryota > Viridiplantae > Streptophyta > Magnoliopsida > Ericales > Theaceae > Camellia > Camellia sinensis. Next base: position 170,741,952 of record NC_138962.1, on the reverse strand, counting down.
TGAGAGTACATCCCCTATCTCCTCTCAAACCATGGAGTACATTCTCTATCTTCTCCCAAACAAGAGACATATGCAATGTACTTAAATGCTTTATCATATTCAATGATGAATCCAGGCACATATTCAATGTGTTAATTCAACCGTCATATTCAATGACTTAACCATTTGATTAGTTTTAGTTTTCCCTAATCAACATACAGTGTCTACAACAAACAAGACTATCCTCCACCGATAGCCCAAAGCAGTTATTTCTAAACGGATAATATATTCATCAAACAGACACATTATCAACATTTGCGTAGGTGAGTGATTAACTAATCCAACTACACCATTCAATTTCATAACTTCCCAATTTCATATTTCCATAACATTCCCCAAATTAATTATTTAATCCCATTTAGGGCTTTTCCCCCTTTTCTCAAATATTGATCCTAAGACCAAATTTCATAAATCTAACAACAATAATTTCATTTTCCAAGGTCTCATATACACATGGAGTTTAACAATTGAAAACCCCCCTTTTTATAACTTCAAAACAAACCTTAACTTTCTCAAAATTCCCATAATCTACCATTTACACAAAATAACTAAAATCTATGTCAAAACTCATAAGAAAGAGTAGGATATCCCTACCTCAAATGAAGAGACTCAATGGAGAAGATGAAGAAAACTCAAGATGCTCCAAACCCAATGATTTTCGGATCAAAACATAGCCCACACCAAGCTCTATCTTTCTTACAAAGAGATTAGGGTAGGATACCACTAGAACTAGGTGTATTTGTAAAGAGAGAGTGTGTATAGAGAGAGAAACAGCCGGGGCTAGGGTTTGAGTAAAGGAGATGATGAAAAAGTGAAGAAGAAGCTGCTGCTGCGAATTGATATAATCGACTCTTGCTCGAGCGAAGGAGTGGTCGCTCGAGCGACCAGACACAAAGAAACCTCGCTCGAGCACACAAAGCCTCGCTCGAGCGAACAACATGAAGCTTCAGGTCTGCAACCTAGAAGCACGCTCGAGCGAAGAAAAGCTCGCTCGAGCGATGAAACCCAAAACATATAGCTCGCTCGCTCGAGCGAAGGAAAGCTCGCTTGAGCCAAGAAACACAACCTTCAGGTCCAAACTAGATGCAGACGCTCGCTCGAGCGAAGAAAAGCTCGTTCGAGCCAAAGTTGCGTCTGAAAAGAAAACCTGAAGACCCACAAAACTCGCTCGAGCGTACAGACCCTTGCTCGAGCGAAGAAGCAAAACACACAGCTCGCTCGAGCGAAAAGACCAAAAACTGGACAGCAACCATTTGTTTCAAAACACACCCAACCTGTTACAAATCTGCCCAGCACATCCTAAAACTCAAATACAAAGAATTAAAGGACGGAAATGCAACATATACTACAACAGACATCCACTGAGTCGAGTCTGGGATACAATAAACAATGGAGGGAAAATCGGGATCGCTATAGCCTGGGCCTCACTTTTCAGCCCATGGGCTACCCTGCTCCGCCTAGCCAAAAAAGCGAAAGCCCGCGAAGCCCGCTTGGGCCGGGCCCGGATGGATCGGGTCATTATTACATCCCTGCATGAATTATGCAGTTTTATTTTTATTTTTTATTATTTTTTTAAAAACGGTCCATTCATGTGAGCTTAATTTTTTTAGTTATATATCCTTGTACTATTTTGAGAAAATATGAAATTACTAATTTATAAGTGGTATGTAGAAATTGTATCTACAAAAAACACCAATTTTATTTAACAAATTTACCCATATGGCTTTGTACAAAAAAATAAAATAAAATAAATAAAAATAAAAAATAAAAAAGAGGGAAAATTACCTGTAGGTTCTGTTTGAAACATGTGTACACTATTTAATCCAATAACTTTTTGAGTAGATCCAAAAGTCCTTCACTTTTCCTCTCTCTCTCTCTGAGTTTTCTCTCATTCTTTACGTTTCTCTCTCTCTCTCTCTCTCTCTCTCTCTCTCTCTCTCTCTCTCTCTTTTACGTTTTCCTCTACTTCTGTTTGTCATGTCCAACAACCAGTGATCACACATTCCTTATTCTCTTTCTCTTTCTAATATATAGTCACCGGTGACCGACGACTACCATTGATTGGGGGTTTATCGGCAACCACCAACCACCGACATCAACTCGTTACTTCATCATAATCGATGACGAAAAAGATAAATAGATCTACTCAGATCTGATGTAGATCGAGTAGATTTATATCAGATCTGAGTAGATCTACATGAGATCTGACTAGATCTAAACCAAAAATAGTTGCCGGCGTATAATATTCTTTCTATATCTATTCTTTCCTTCGATTTCTCAATTTTTCTACTTTTTCTCTGTTACACACGTCTATTTTCCTGTTTTAATGGAGAAAAATTTCAATTTCTGAATAAGTTGTTTTTAAGTTTTAGTTACAGACAGTGAAAACTGTAAAATTTTACAGTTTCGGCTTTTTTTGGTGCTGAAATGAATCATGCTTTAAAACTGCAAAATTTTATAGTTTCATAACATTCTTTAGAACTGTAAAATTTTACAATTTCATAACATGTTTTTTAGCTTAATAGAATAATGCTTTGAAACTGTAACATTTTATAATTTCAAAGCTTACTTTTCAGTTTGATCAATATTACAGATTATTTGCTTAGATGTTTGTTGTTGTTATGTTTTTTAACTACAATTTCTCCATTTGTTCTCTTCTTTTTTTTTTTCCAACAAAGTTCTGAATATTCCGGTGAGTTTCCGATGATATTCTTGACATTTTTCAGTGACGTTTAGAAAACTCCGACGAACTTCTGGCAATGCTCAAAACACTTCGGCGAACTTTTAGTGATGCTCCGGCAACTTTTCGGTGATGTTGAATATTCTGACGAGTCTTCAGTGAGTCTGACGGAAGTCGTTGGATGTAGCAGCATTTTTAAAGTGATAACAAAAAAAGAGTTTTTGGTAACAATTAAAAATATGTAAGACTAATTGGTGCAAGTAATTTTTTTTGGGATTAAATGAATTTTGAACTTTGTGTATGAGACTTATTGGTAAGTGCCTCAAAAAAATATTATTTAGATGATCAGAATACTTTTCCAAAATATTGTATAAAAAATTTGTTTGAAGAATCAAATGGTTGAAGTTTCCTTACATCAACTTGAATTTTTTAGTATTACATAAAGGAAGGTCATGATTTTGGAAGCAAATAAAAAATATGATAAATTATAAATTATTCTTTGTAATTCTGGAAATTATAAATATCTCTTTATCAGAATTTGACATTCAACAGAATTGACAAAAAAATGAAATTATTAACTGTTTTCTTATATAATAATAGAATTACCAGAACTCTTAATTGAAATATATTGTAGACATTATTTAAAATTGTTAATTGACTTAATGATTGATTAATGAAAGGGTTTATTTGTTATGCGATTAAAAATTTTAAAAGGTGAGATGTGATTTTCATAATTACAAAGGACAATTACTATTTTAAGCAAACTTTAAGAAACGTATTTGTAATTTACAATAAAAAATAAAATAAATGAAGTGACAATTTATTTTTATTTAGGATGTTTGGCCTATAAATTACATTATTATCAATTTGTTCTTATTATTGAAAAAATAAAATGATTATGTATTCCCTTACGTCACGTGGTCGGAAAATTAATAACTTCTCATTAAATTACTATGGCTCGGAGGCTTTGGTGTTGTTTAATTAATCACCTCAAAATTATTATCTCACACGCTGCTGAATTAATAACTTCTCATTAAATTATTATAATGTTCAGAGGCTCAGGTGTTGTTGATTTAATCTCCTAATTTTTGTCACGAAGAGGATGGATTGGATGGATGACCCATTCAAATTATTTTCTTAATCAAAAGAACAGTCAACAAGCTTCATTCTCCTACTATATAAAGCATAGGAATTGGGATGTTTTAAAACCATTCCCATTCACTTCAACACACATCTCTCTCTCTCTCTCTCTCTCCTTGGCTTCTCTTTAAGGTATCGGAAATGCCGATTGAAATCAACTTAGGAGACGTGTTAGTGAAGGTGGTGGTCTTTATGGTAGTCCAAGCTCTAGTTTATTTAATTCTTTCCAGGTCTTTCAACATCTTCTCCAAGAGTGAGATGGGATCTCCACGATTCAAGAGGGCTTGCCCAGTTAGCTTCCGAAGATTGCTTGCTGCCCTTGCTGACATGCCTCCCGGTGGTGAGCCGTCTCCTTCTTCCAAGGACAGGAATTCACCGATGGCCCTAGAATACACAAACAGTCCAAGATCATGATCAAACATCTTTGGCTTTGTTAGTAAGCTTAATATAGAATTGATACTTTTTTTTTGTGGTTTTGGGTATTCCTTTTGTTCTTTGATTGAATGTTAGGTGTAAATATTATGTGTTAATATGGATTCCATGTACCTTTGTAGGATCAATAGTTTGCTGTGAATGTCAATTTTGAGATATGTTCTTATGTTATTGTTGTAACATGTAAAAACCTACAAAAAGTCGCTTTTAAATTTTTTGTCACATATATGTTTTGGTCACAAACACGATGTGTAGATGGCTCGGAAAAGCACAATCACATTAAGATTGCTGATGGATATAATTATGGAAAATAAATTACAAATATATTTAAGTGAAAAATATTTATGAAAAAGAAAAAAAGAAAAAAGAAACAATCATAAGCATACGAGACCAAAATATACATAATTCTTTACGGACAATTACACAAGAAGTTTCCACTGTGAACCAAGAACAAATGTTCAAAGAACTATACTGGTATCTCACAAAGCATCTCTTACCAATGCCTAATTGTCTTCCAATACAAACCTATATATAAAGATGGTAAATTACATTTTGCCCTTTTTAAATTTCATGATTTTTCACTTCGGCGTTTAACATATTATTTTTCCCATTATAGTCTTAACGTTTGTCAACATTCGATTATTTGATTGATTTTTTTTGGTCAACAGCCGTATTTTTGTTTTTTTTTTTTTAATTTATTATTTAACAATCTTACTTATGAGCAAGCTTGTTACTAAATTGATCTAATACTAGTATTTTAATTGCTATTAGTTGTCCTTGGAATACGCAGAATGACGTTGCACCACGGGGTAAGCCATAGAAGGAAGCAACACAGATATTTTAAGAACATGTGGTTTTGCTGCATTCATAAATTTAGGGTGTAAAAACGACCCGTGTCCCATTCGCAGCTTGAGGTGGGCTTGGTCTGTTTCGGTCTGGGTCTACCATTTGAAAAATTTTTTTTTGGCCTTGTCTGGCCTACCCACCTGACCCTTCCTCTGTCAACGATCAAATAAAAAAAATATAAAAAATAAAAGACAAGTTGTCACGGTTAAATAATTAAAAAACCAAAAAACAAAATAAAGGCTTGATCTTGCAACAACGGTAAAAAAAAGAAAAAGAAAAAAAGGGGCCTGTCATTTCCTTACAGGGAGGTAGAGTTGATGCCTGCTACCTGCTAGTGCCGCCCTACCCCCTTTGCCATGTCATGTAGCATCACTCACATCATTGCAATTTGCAATGAATAAAAAAAATAAAAATAAATGTCTGCACCTCTACAGACTAAAAAAAATAAAAAATAATAATAATAGAAATAATTTAACGATCATATTACCGTTTAATACAATGGTCATTTTTTTTGTTACTTATTTATAAATTTGTTTCAATCTTCCAAACTTCTATGAATATCTTCCATTTTTCAAAATAAATCTCATAAACAATTTTCTCTTAAACTCTCAATCTCTCTTAAACTCCCAATCTCTCTCAACTCTCAATTAATTTTGAAGTGTCATCTCTAAGTGACAATTGTAATTGTGCAACAAGAAATTTTTATCAGAAGAAGCTAATTTTTGTATTGTATTTGTCAGTCAGTAACATTAATTAATTTAATTAAATTTATTAGCTACTCATTTTTTAATTAATTATTTCTGAACATATATTAATTATTATTTTTTACTCATTATTGTTACTCATTATTTAAATTAATTGTTAGTTCTTATATATTATTTTACTTATATTACTATGGATTTTAATATATCTAATGTTTATGTCGATGTTGATACATATGCTACACAACATAAATATGTTGATTCTCCTTCTAATATTCCTCTTCCAACAGTTGGATCATCATCTAGGGGCATAACCAGTAGTATTTTGGGAACATTTTAAAAAAATATTTATAAATAATCATGATGGTACAATTACATTTAAAGCAAAATGTAAATATTATGCACATTTACTTAAGGGTCTGGCTTTGGTCCAGTCCACCATCGGACTGGATTGTGTTGTTGGGTCCGTGGAGGTCCACCACGGGTCCCGTTTTAAAAATCTGAACCGTTCAATGTGTAGAACTCTTTGAGTACTATATGCCTGTAAAAAATTACGTTGATCGAATATCGATAGCTATGTGATCAAATCAGTTTTGTATAAAAAAAATGGACGGTGAATAAATTAACAGTTGACAAAAAACTAATTTGATCACATAGTTATCGATATCCGATCAACGTGATTTTTTACAAGCATATAATACTCGAAGAGTTCTACACATTGAACGGTTCAGATTTTTAAAATGGGACCCATAGTGGGCCATCCGGGCCCAACAGCTCGGTCCAGTCCGATGGTGGACTGGACCAAAGCCAGACCCTTTACTTAATGTTGCATCTGCAAATGGTACTAGTCATCTAAAAAAGCATGCTAACAAATAGTTATAAAAGTCAACAATATAATATTAGAAGTCAAATGAAATTAGGGGTTTCATCAATTGGTAATTTGCAAACATTTTCACATGATACTATACGTGCACAAAATTCTGTAGTTGATTCTATTATTAAAAAAAAAATAATCTTTTACTATTAGTGAATGTCCCGATTTTATTGAAATAATGCACGAAAGTTTTGCACCGTAATATCAAAGCTTTTCAAGAAAAACTACTAGAAATAGGATTTTAAAGAAATTTGAGGATACTAAAAGTGAATTATTTGACATCTTTAAAAATTTGAATTGAAGAGTTTGTTTAATATCTGATCTATGGTCAAATAATGGTTTAGAATATCAATGTATTACTGTATATTTTATTGATAATGATTGAAAATTAAATAAAAGAATTATTTCATTTAAATTAGTTGAACTTCCATATACTGTCATTCGCTTTGTGTAAAAATAAGAAATGTATTATATAAGTAGACTTTACAAAATAAAATATTTACAATTAGTTTAGATAATGTAACATATTATAATCAAACTGTAATTCGTTTAAAATCAATTTTACAATTACTTGTTGATGGTGATTTATTTTATGTTCGTTGTTGTGTCCATATTTTAAATTTAATTGTTAAAGAAGCTATACATATATACGAGACTTCTGTACTTGTAATAAAAAATACAGTTGTTACAATTATGTCTCCTGCTAATCGAATTTCAAAATATAGAAAAAATTGTCAACGAGAAGGTATGCCATTTAAAAAATTAATTTTAGGTATAGATAGTAGGTGGAATTCAATGTATAATATGTTAAAAAGAGCTTGTAAACAAAGAAGAGTAATAGATTTATTTTTTGCAACAACATCAATAAGAGGAGTATTGGCTCCTATAGAACTTAATTGGCGTCTAGTAACCTTGTATAAAGATTTTTTAAAAGTTTTTAATATTTCAACAAAATTATTTTCTTATATATATATATATATATTTTCCCACTTCATCATTTGTTTTACATATAATTGATCGTAGGTGTAAAGAAATTAGTTTACAAGAATTTTTAAAATGTATTTTCGTTGATCATGAAGAAGATGTGTAATTTCTATTTCTTATTTCAATGAATCAATCATATACAACAACTTTGTTTATATACATAAGAAAAATATTATAACTGCCTATATCTATCCTATATCTAACATACTCTAACAGACTCAACTACTATAACAAGATAGGGTTTTTGCGAATGGTGAACAAGATACAGTTATGTAAATTCATGCTATGCTACTCTTCAGCCTCATAAGTCCTACTGCTCCACTTTGTCAGATACACCTGAGGACAGCTCCATAACCTTATCAGGCCCCCCTTAAGCGAAGAGACTGATTAGTGGACAAGGGCTTAGTAAGAATGTCAGCAATTTGATCCACAAAAGAAACATGCTTAACAATGACTTGTTTAGCAGCAACTTGCTCCCAAATGTAATGATAATCCATAACAATACGCTTGGACCTGGCATGAAATACTAGGTTAGAAGCAAGAGAGATAGCAGATAGGTTGTCACACTAGAGTGTAGGAGTAGAGGAAGGAAGATGTAATTCATGGAGAAGCATATGAAGCCATGCTAATTCAGCGGCAGCATGAGCAAGAGCTCGATATTCTGCTTCAGTGGATGAATGTAAGACTGTGCATTGTTTCTTTGCAGTCCAAGAAACAAGATTTGAACCAAGAAAAACACAATAACTAGTGGTTGATTTCTGATCTATGACACTCTTACGCCAATCCGAATCTAAGTAAGCATGAAGTTCTAAAGAACTAGGAGCAAAATGTAAACCATAATCCAAAGTCCCTTGAAGATATCGCAAAAGCCGCTTAACAACATTGAAATGAGCCACAGTAGGGGCATGCATGAATTGGCAAGCATGATTAATAGCAAATGAGAGATCAGGTCGAGTAATAATAAGATACTGTAAAGCCCCAACAATACTTCGGTATAGATTAGGTTCGGAAAAAGAAAGGAGAGTATCACTGGGAAGAGAAGACTTAATGGCCATAGGAGAAGCATAGGACTTGTAGTTGGTCATGCCTGCCTTAGCAAGAATCTTAAGAGCATACTTTTGTTGAGATAAAATAGGCCATCAGGAGTGGAGTGAACAGAAATACCAAGAAAGTAAGAAAGATTGCCTAATTCCTTTATAGAAAAGGCTGAGTGCATATGTTGGACTAAAGAGGCAATTTCCTTAGAATCATTACTAGCAATAAGAATGTTATCCACATATACCAGCAACAACATAACAAAGTAAGAAGAAGAATGAATGAAAAGAGAGAAAACAGATTTTCTATGGACAAAAGAAAGAAAAAAATAGGAAAATGTGGAATACCAAGTTCTTGGAGCTTGTTTTAAGCCATACATGGCCTTACTCAATTTGCACACATGAGAATGAAATTTAGAATCTTCAAACCCTGGTTGCTGAACCATATATACTCTCTCTTCAAGTACACCATGCAAAAAGGCATTAGAAATATCCAACTGTTTGATTTGCCAATTAAAATGAAGAGTTAGACAGAGGAACACTCAAATGGTAGGGTGCTTAGCCACAGGGCTAAATGTGTCATGATAATCAATGCCTTTATCTTGCGAATAGCCTTTAGCAACAAGTCTAGCTTTATGTCGAGCAATTATGCTATCAGAATTTTTCTTAAGACGAAAAACCCATTTATATCCAATAGCTTGTTTGTGAGATGGCAGAGGAACTAAAGTCCAAGTCTATTGTTTGTACAAGACTTGAAATTTATCATTCATAGCTGTAGACATCCCCGAACGTCCCAGGAGGGAATCCCGTTTTGTTCATTGGGCTCACTACAGTTCGGACTCAAATGTCATGGTTCTTAATTTGATCTCGCAAAGTGCAATGCGAGATTGATAAATCACCAAAGAGTCCAAATCCGACAAATCGTTTTGAAAAACTAATTTTTAGAAAGAAGTGCCAAACATGGACTGCTTTGCCAGATACAGAGTCGCCACCTAAATATTTTATTTTGGGGGAATTTAGGAAACCCTGACTCGTGCCTAAGGCCACGTGTCCGTTATTACCAAAGTTGCCTCGGCTCGGGAACTTGGGTACGATTGAGGAAGGTCATTTCATGAGCACCCCTGCTCGCCAGATCGAAGATCGATCACTACTAAGCATGATATCAAGTTTTTGAAAACACATGTGCTCTTATTCCGGTTTATTAGCCTAGAATTACTATGTGATGCGCACAACATACAGATATATTGGATCATTTGAGTTGGAACAAAACATTTCATGTTTGTTTATTTGAAAGATGGTTTGATGGTGCTACTCGCAAGTAGGCTAAGACGTGGATTTGCCACCCTCAAGTGGGCTTAAAAAAAATGATTTTGCCACTCTTAAGTGGGCTTAAAACTCTCAATTTGTGAATTGTTCCAATTCAGATAACCCAACCTTCACCCACAGGCATTCATGCAGTTATATCACATAAGCAAATAGCCTTATGGTAAGCATGCTATCATGGCAGTCACTCACACGCATGCAAGGATGCTAAAGCATAAATACTTACCGAGTACTCCAAGCTAAAGAAATAAGCTAATTAGAAATCATGCACGAACCCTAACTATGCTGAAATGCTTAATGCAACACATGCAAAAATGCAACTAAGATAGGCTCGGCTATTCTAAAATGGCATATGAAATGCAACAATTGATACACGTATTCAACTCAGAATTGAAATACAATGCAGTTAGTATGATGCGCCGAGCTCGGTGCATGCGAGATAGATAAATGGATGCAAACATGCGAGCATAAGTATGCTAATTGAAACGTGCCCTAAACTAACCATCATATGCTGGTAAATAAAAGGGAGAAAGACGTGGGGTTGGAAGACATGCATCACACACACATGCATACTTATTACAACATTGCCCTCCTCGGAGGGTTCGAATGAATAATACAGAATAAACTAGCTAATCAAAGATAATTAAACTAATTATTACACAACATTAATTAATTAACGAATTAACTAAGTAAGTAAGGAAACTAGCATGCAAATTAAACAAAATGGACTGCCTCAGCTCTGTTCCGAATGATAGGGATGCATGCATGCTCAAGTTGCCTTGTTGGGAAATCCATCGCGATGCCCTGATTTGCCTCTATTTGCAACTGGTCCCAGAACACTGTACAAAGCTCCAGAAGGCTGCTGACCAGTTTTTACTGCTGGTTTCCGATGATTTGCTGCAACAGAGAGCGAGAAAGGGGCATGGCAAAGTATTTTCAACATATATGTGCATGACCACTCTCCCCATCATTGCACAAGCTCCAGGGAGTGTAGTTCTCGATCCTCGTGTCACCAATTATGCATCTCGATGCATGATGGTTGAGGAGTCGGATTGCACGACTCGATGTAAAATGAATGCATATATAAACACAACAAGGCCTAAGCTCCATCATGGGTAATCCGGAGTGTCAGAGACCGAGAATCGAGGCACGTTTCGTCACTTGGAGTACGAAACGTCCCTCGTTTCCCGTGTTTGGACTAAACCCTATTCCAAACACAATGCAATATACATGGCATACACAATATGACTAGCATACAACCCTAAACGCAATGCAACCTAATCATGCTAGCTTGCGAGGGATGATATGCAAACATGTAACTAACATACACAATGCTATGAACTAAGAATGGCATACTCAATGCATATACGAAGATGGACATGCACGAAGACATGAACAAGGCATACACAATGCGACGATCAAGCATGCGACAACATGGATATGGCATACATAATGCAAGATGGACTTAAACTAAAATGAATAGGCCTCAGCCACACTCAAATCAGTGGCCATACATGATGAAAACGAAGCAACAACACACATGCAAACATGCACAAATGCAAGGGACCAAACCTAAGGCACAAAGTGCAACTCCACCAAAGCATGGTAAGCATGAAATATGACATACAATCACATATTTTTCAGCTCTGAAATGACATGCAAGATGGTCCCGAATCATGCAAACACCTCACACAATGCATGCTAGATGGCCCAAATACCGAAACTAGTGAAGTGGATTACACTATAGGCATGCAGAGCAATACTCAAATGCCAAACCAGCCCCAAACAGTCCCTATGCAGGTCAAAATAGTAGCAAATATGGACTAAAATGATGGCTCGCAAAGCATGGAAACGAAGCTCATGCAATGGTCCAAAAATGAGGTATTTATGCATAACTCTCAAACACATTTAAAGAGTGGAAAACCTGGGAATATGGCATACATGTAAGCTCTGAAATATGATGCACAATGGTCCTAAAACATGGAAACACCTCAACATAAGCATGCAATAGGCTCCAAAACTCAAAGCTAGGCAAGGGTATTGAACTACAACCATGTATAGCAAGCATCATTCGACCATGAGGCATAAAAATAGAGCTAAGGTAGTCCAAAATATGCACAAAATCAGTTTAAAGCATGGCCAAAAAGTGCTAGAATCAAAGGCCAAAATAGCATGCAATGTAAACTAGTAAAGAGGATTTGCACTACAAGCATGTGAGGCAATCAAGAGGTCACCAAACCAGCAAAATCCAGAGGTATGACATGCCAAATAAAACCCAAAAAACAACTGAAACATGGTCTACACATGCAAGAATGATAGGCTCCTTTGAGAGGCTATAAAGAGGGTTGTTCTACACATGCAAGATGGACACCCAAAATGGAAAAATGGGCTCTGGAAAGAGCCTATGTAGGTCCTAAAACCTACCAAAAATGGCCTGAAACATGGCTTGGAAGCATGCAAACAAGGGCTCCTTTGTTAGGCCAAATATGCTAGTAAACAAGACAAGGGGTGAGAGGGTCACCCCTCTCTGATTTTGGTGCTCAAAACAACATGTTAGCCACTGAAAATCCACTGGATTTCAGTGGCTAAGAGACCAAACAAAGGTCAATGCAAAGGCCCTAAGGCATGGCTCAAAATAAGATGAAATGAAGCATGCAAAGGGGGTAGATGACCCCCAACAGAAAAATGGTCTTAAACAAACATGTTAAGGACCTCAAAATAAGAATTGTTTCAGTTTATGACAAAGCCCAAATATGTTTGCAAGTATAGCTAAAAGATGAAGCAAAATAAAGACCAAAAGAGGGAATAGGGTGTTACCCTTGAAGCTCAAGCACTCCAGCAGCTTCTGGACCAAAACAACAACTCCTTAGCCTCTGAAAACAAGCTCCAACATGCTTAGGTTGATAGTGGAGGTGTTGTGCTAGGAGATGGTATGCAAAGTGGTCAAGAACTTCAACCTTTCAAGGCCTAAAGGGAGAGATATAGAGGGATATGTATGTATGAGCCTCAGCCAACTATTGAACCCTTGCAAAGGAAGAGGAGCCATTCTTTTATAGAGCCAAGGGTCCAAAGCTTCTCCTAGAAGCTTAAAACCAAGAGTGAAGATCCTCCATACATGTGTATGGAGGATCCAGTCTGTGCCCTCCAGCTGGCACAGCTGGAATCAACTCAGTGAGACAAAAAATGAGGAAGTTGGCTGACCACTTCCCCTGGTCGGCCGACCAGTTCAAAAGGGTCAAGTGAGTGAATGGTGGTCGGCCATCTCCTAGGGTGGCCTCCTCACTCAATACAAGCTAGTGGTGTGGTGGGAGACCAGCAATTGTGGCTCAAAAGTCAGGGAGACTAGCTACCTGACAAGAAAAATCAGTCGGCAGGGAAAGGTGGTCTCCAAGAAGGAAAGGTGGTCTCCCACCCTTGTACCACCTTCCAAACAATGAAAATAGGGTCCAAGCCAAAAATGAACCAAGACGGATGCAAAATAAGGGTTCGAGGGCCAAAACGCGTAGCCGAGTGCCCCGAAAATTGACTGTTAAGCATCGAAAGTGGCATGCGACCATGGAGGTGGTCTCCCGGGCCACAGTGTCCCTCTAGAGAGAGGAAATAAGGTGTGTTCCAAAATCAGAGCAAACGGAGAAAGTTAAGCAGTCCCGAACAGAGGCGCATAGCCGACGGCTCCGAAAATTGGAAACTGGTCTCCAAACGGGAACAGTGGCCTACGACCACTGAGAGATGGTCTACGAGACCTCTCCCTCCCTTTGGGAAGAGAAAATAGTACCTGGTTCGTAAACCGAGGCAAAGCACAAAAAGGGTCCGAGGTTCAGGGACAAGGCTCTCAGCCGAGACTCTGTAACCTTAGAACGAGCACAACATGCGCAATCACCGAGCGCTCAATCTATGATGTCTGAGTCTTAAGGTCGGTCAAAAATGGGGTGTCTACAGTTGTCCCTCTTTGACAGAACTCGAAAGTCATAAGTGACGGGAGTGAATGTCAAAGTTCAGAGACGACCCATTTTTGACAAGGCCGAAGACTTAGACAAACAGGCAAGATAAACAAAGAGATGTGCCCACAGGCCGGTGCAAAATGCAAAGGGGTATGCACAAAGCCGAACATAACTTATGATCATGCAAAGCATGCTGTAATGAAGCAAATATACACAATAAATGCAATAGTTTAAGCGAATGCTATGGAAAGCAAGTAAACACGAGCCAAACCATATCTCATGCAGAAAGGATGTAAGAAAATTATACAATTCTTAGCAAACATGTGTGATAGATGCACAAAAGATGAACGAAGTGTGCAATAGATACACAAGGTAAGTAAGCATATGCGATAGATGCACAAAAGTGAAGAGAGTGTGATGGATACACTATACGAATAAAGTGTGATAGATACACTAAGTGAAGCAAAGTATGATAGATACACAAGGCGAAAAGAGTGTGATGGATACACTAAGCAAATATGTGATAGATACACTAAGCGAATGTGTGTGATAGATACACAAAGTGAACGTGTGATAGACACACGAAGTGAGCATAGTGTGATAGATACACAAAGTGAAGCGAGTGTGATGGATACACTATATGAAGCAAAGTGTGACGAATACACTAGGTGAGCGTGTGATGGATACACAAAGTGAGCGTGTGATAGATACACATAGTGAGTGTGTGATAGATACACAAAATGTGTACATAATGTGTGATAGATGCACTAAATGAACAAAGTATGATAGATACACTAAAGGTGAACACTAAGTGTGATAGATGCACTAAGTGAACAAGTGTGATGGATACACTGAAGGTGAACACGAAGTGTGATAGATGCACTAAGTAAACAAGTATGTGTGATAGATACACATAGTGAAGAGAGTGTAATGGATACGCTTATATGAATAAAGTGTGATTGATACACTAAGTGAAGCAAAGTACGATAGATACACTAAAGGTGGACACAAAGTGTGATAGATGCACTAAGTGAACAAAGTATGATAGATATACTAAAGGTGAACACAAAGTGTGATAGATGCATTGAGTGAACAAGTATGATAGATACACTAAAGGAGGACACAAAGTGTGATAGATGCACTAAGTGAACAAAGTATGATAGATACATTAAAGGTGAACACAAAGTGTGATAGATGCACTAAGTGAACAAGTGTGATGGATACACAAAAGGTGAACACAAAGCGTGATAGATGCACTTAGTGAACAAAGTATGATAGATACACTAAAGGTAAACACGAAGTGTGATAGATGCACTAAGTGAACAAGGTGTGATGGATACACAAAAGGTGAACACGAAGTGTGATAGATACACTAAGTGAACAAGGTGTGATGGATACACAAAAGGTGAACACAAAGTGTGATAGATGCACTAAGTGAACAAGTATGATAGATATACTAAAGGTGAACACAAAGTGTGATAGATGCACTAAGTGAACAAGTGTGATGGATACACTAAAGGTGAACACGACGTGTGATAGATGCACTTAGTGAACAAGTGTGATGGATACACAAAAGGTGAACACGAAGTGTGATAGATGCACTAAGTGAACAAGGTGTGATGGATACACAAAAGATGAACACAAAGTGTGATAGATGCACTTAGTGAACAAGTGTGATGGATACACAAAAGGTGAACACGAAGTGTGATAGATGCACTAAGTGAACAAGTATGATAGATACACTAAAAGTGAACACGAAGTGTGATAGATACACTAAGTGAACAAGTATGATAGATACACTAAAGGTGAACACAAAGTGTGATAGATGCACTAAGTGAACAAGTTGTGATGGATAGACAAAAGGTGAACACAAAGTGTGATAGATGCACTAAGTGAACAAAGTATGATAGATACACTAAAGTAAATGAAGTGTGATGGACACATTAAGGTAAATGACCTTAAACGGAACTTCTTTGAATGAACCGCACATATAATATCGCCTGGTTACGCCAGTTTCAAATGAACCATACATACAATATCGTGCATGAAAGAGAAAGAAACTTGATAGGTATAATGCAATACAATGCACGATGTTTAATGAATGCAATAAACAAACCTAGCGGCGCTTTAAAAAGCACTTTATGGGGTGAGTGGCGATGAACCGCTTTACTCTCAATGGGGATCTCCCCATGTGTTCTTCGAACACTTACCTTCAACTCACAGTACAAAGGCTTTGAAATGCTGACAAGGGTTCTTCACGTAGAACACTTTGGATGCTGCCTTTCGTCCTGATCATATTCACAACTTTCCCTATTCTCTAACGGGGTGACAGACTAGGTTGGTTCAGTATCTAGAATTGAGGTGCATACACGCTATCTCAACCTATGGGGCTTCCATACAGATTTCAAGTCGAGGACACGCCTCTGGGTATTTAAACCAGACTTTAGTCTCGGAAATCCCGAACATTTGCGTTCTAGGCAACAACCATTCGAACTCTAGTTTCCACCGTCGCAGTTGGTCTCCTAGAAACTCATTGCGAACACAGCCAAGATACCTTTGATAGGTAATGGTACTCAGGGAGAGCACTTTTGATCGCCATTCTGGCTTGAAGCAGACTTGATCTTGAGCTTGAGGTAAAGGCACACTCATACTTCGGAGCATTGGCAAGACCTGAAGAGGTACACACGGAATGTAATCTCAGAACTTACTGAAGTTGAAACAAACTCAAATACCTGACATTTTCCCTCTTTTCTTTTGCTTTGCAGTCTGGAACCTATATAGCTTCAGATAGGTCCTGGTTTTACTGTTCCCGCATGACCTGGGTTGAACCCTGTGGTTTTATGAAAGAACGAATCTTGTTTTGCACAGATATGGAGAACGTCATGGCCCTCGGAGCGCAAAACGATTTTATTTTTGAAATTGAGAGATGAGCTCTTGACCGGGGTATTGAGCCTACGACTAAACATAGCACACTACGACTCAACAACGGAAAACAAAAGGTAAACAACCTAAACACATCGAGTAACACTCGAAACGACTCAAAACAAGAATCGAGATAAAACAAAAAGACACGACACTCTGATGTGCACAGGGAGCCTGTTTTTCTGGGTACTGTTTTCCACCCTTTCTCATTTGTGATTATCACATCACTCGGCCCTCAGGCTCTGTTTTTTTTTTTTTTTTTCTGAAAAAGACCTTTTCCTCACTTTTTCTCTCAGCGCGCATCTCTCTATTCTTCAATCTCTCATTTTTTATCCCTCCCCTGGGTGGTTGATGGATAAATAAGAAGTTGCGGGCTATTGCCCCTAGCATTCTGCTGGATTCTCTTTCTTCTACTCACAACAGTGAACTTCCCTCACAGAGGGGTTGTGATGCGGCTGGATGTGCAACAGATCTGCAATTGACATTGGTTGACGATGCTCTACTGGGGAGTTTGGATGTGATTAGATCTGTCTAGATGAGGGAAGGGAATATCCTGCTCCATTGCAGTTCGTGCTTCACACTTAGCTTGATATTGTAGACACCCCATTTTTGACCGACCTTGAGACTCAGACGTCACCAGTTGAGCGCTTGGTGATATTGCATAATGTGCTCGTTCAGAAGTTTCAGAGTCTTGGCCGTGAGCCCTGCCTCCGGACTTCCGAACCCTCTTCTATGCCTTGCCTCGGTTTGCAAACCAGGCTCAATTTTCTCTGTTTCTTTTCCTGAGAGGAGGGAGAGGTCCCGTAGACCATCTCTTAGTGGCCGTGGGCTATATTTTGTGGCTGTAGGCCATTTTGCCCATTTCAGAGCCCGGTTCCCGGTTTTCGGAGCCGTTAGGCCGTGTGCCTCGGTTCGGGACCGCTTAACCATCTCCTATTGCTTCGGTTTTTGGCATACTTCTTATCTACTCCCTTTTGAGGGACACTGAGGTCTGAGAGACCCACTTCGTGGTCGAATACCACTTTCGGTGCTTAACAGGCAGTTTTCGGGACCCCAAACTGCGTGTTTTGGCCCCCGAGCATTCGTTTTGCATCGGTTTTCGTTCATTTTTGGCAGGTACCTCTGTTTTATCACCAGGAAGGTCACTAGAGGGTGGGAGGCCAGTAATTATCTTGGCAACCAGTTATATTCTATTTTCGCCCTCCGGCACCTGTTTTTCTCACTTCCGAGCCAATGTTGAATACCTTGGGGCCACTTTCTTCAACCCCAAACCACATATTTGTGTTGTACACACATGGGAGGATCCTAATATCATATGGTCGGCCAGAAACTCCAATTGAACCTTTTGAATCCCTCTTAAAAATGGTTTGTTCTCTCTCCTGTTTTAGAGTTGCCAATTTTGAACCACATGATTGTGATGAGGAGACATGAGAGGACACCAATATGTGGTGCTCGGCCAGAAAATCACATTGACCCTTTTGACCTCTAGCCGGCCGGCCATGGGAGGTAGCCGGCCGGCCACCTACAGCCAAAATGCCAGGCCGGCCTGCTTCTTCAGGTTGAGTACATTCCAGCTGTGCCTTGGTTTTCCCCCGAAAATATCTACATCCGGGGGACCCTTTTGGAGGGAAAAGGGGTCTCATTTTCCCTCCACTTTGGGTAGACTCTTCTCTCCATCTCTTATCCATATAGAGAGCCTCCCAACTCTAGAGAAAGGGTGACAAGAATTGGCTTGAGCATATACATACATATCACTCAATTTCCTTCAAGTTTTGGCTCCATTTCTTCGTCATCTTCAAGCTCTACCATCACCACTCCATTCCAGCAGCAAAGGAAAGGATTCCAGTAGCTTAGAGTCATCAAATCTGGTCCAAGAAGCAACAAAAGTGTTGGTCTTCAAGGGTAAGTAGACTTTCCCCCTTTTGTAGCTCATTTTTGCGCCAATTTCTTAGCCAATTTGCTTATTGTTTTGGGCTCAGACCTTAACTGAAACTAGGTCTATTTTGAGCTATTCTACATGTTTGTTGAAGGGCTCAACCCTCTTTGAGAACCCTATCTCACACTTGTTTCAATATCTCTTTGTATGTCAATATTCTTGCATGCTTCACTAGCCTATCATTTTTCTATTTTTGGACCATGATCAGAACTGAAAGTGGCCTTATTTTGACCTTCTTAACATGTTTTATTAAGGGTCTTTGCTCGTTTGGTGAATGCTTTGTATACCTCATGTTATAGCCACTTTTGAGCCTCATTTTTGCATTGCATTTCTAGCATGTTTGTGTACTGATTTTGGGGCTTCCATAAACTGTAAATGTGCATATTTTCGGTCCCTCTTCAGTGTTATAGAAGAGTCTTTTTCTTTTTGGGCTTTGCATCTACCACTTGCTTCTTTGTCCATTTTTCGGTCCAATTCTTGCATAAGAGCTTAGCCATACCTATGTTTGTTTTTGGGGTCTTTACAGTTCTGTAAAATGTAATATTTTGGGCCCCTCTTCAATGTTGTTGAAGGGCCCTAACCTGTTTGGGGTCAGCAGCTGTGAGTTGCTTCATAACCTCATATTTAGGGCCATTTTTGCATACTAGTTTTGCCCCATTTATGTTTGCTGTTTGGCCATACTTTGAACTGGAAAAATGCTTATTTTGGGGCTTCCTTGCTACTTTCTATTCATTGCATGTCCATATTGTGCATGTTTGGTATAGCTATAGGCCATTTTGGGTGCCAAAATTCATGTTTCGGGACTATTCCATGCATCGGGTGTACTTTCGCCTCATTTCGGGGCTGTTTTCCACACATTTCAGTGCTGAAATTCCATTAGCATGTTTGCATATCATTTTCCATGCCATTGCATTGCATATGCCATTACCTCGGTTTGCGTGCCCGTGTGCACGCATTTCGAGGCGCTTCATTTTCATCCATTGGCCTCCTATGTGAGTGTTGCTGAGGCTCTCTTATGTTGGTGTAAGCCCATTATTGCATCGCGTATTCCATTTCATCCATAGCATTGTGTATGCCCGGGTGTGTATTACCTCGTGCAGCGTGTATGCCATTCTATAACATTGTGTATGTTAGGATTGTATCTTAGTTGCATTTCATGCATGTCATGCATATTGCATCATGTTTGGGATAGGAGTTAGCCCGGGCACGGGAAACGAGGTGCATTTCGTACTCCGAGTGACGGAATGTGTCTCAATTCCCCAGTCACCGACACTCCAGATTATCCATGATGGAGTTAGGTTTCAGTTTTACTTTCACGTGCATTCATTCTATATTGAGTTGCACATTTCGATTCCTCGGCCATCATGCATCGATATGCGTGATTGGTGGCACGAGGATCGAGGCATGCATATATCTGTGAAAATACATTGCTATGTCCCTTTCCTGCTCTCTGTTGCAGCAAATGAAGAATCAGAAAACTTCCGGAGTTTGGCGCGCTTTCCAAGAAAAATCACAAAACAGAGGCTAATCGGGGCATCCCAGTGGATTTACCCGCAAGGCAGCCCAGACATGCATCATTCATCAGAGTCAAGGCAGTCCCTGGCTTGCACGCCAGTTTTACAGCTTTCTTAGCTAATTTGATTAATTAATTAGGAATTTGTATATTATTTGGACTGTATTATTCTTTTATTCGGGACTGTATTATTTATTCGGACCCTCTGTGCGGGGGCACAATTGTAATAAGTGTGCGTGAGTGTGATGTATGTCTTCCAATCCCACGTCTTTCTTCCCTTTTATTTACCTGCTTATGATGGTTAGATTAGGGCATATTTCAATTAGCATACAGTATGATAGCATGTTTGCATTCATTCATCTGTTTTGCATGCACCGGGCTCGGCGCATCATACTAACTGCATAGTATTTCAATTTCAAAGTTGAATACGTGTTAGGATTAGCATTCCATATGCCATGTTTAGAATGGCCGAGCCTGCTATAGTTGCATTTTTGCCTGTGTTGCATTAGGAATCTCTGTATACTTAAGGATCATGCATGATTTCTAATGTAGTTTATGTTTTGGCTTGGAGTACTCGGTAAGTTTTATGCTTTAGTATCCTTGCATGCGTGTGAGTGACTGCCATGAATAGCATGCTTACCATGAGGCTATTTGCTTATGTGATATATCTGCCTGAATGCCTGTGGGTGAAGGTTGGGTTACTTAAATTGGAATAAATCATCAACTGTTTGTTTTAAGCCCACCAGATAGTGGCAAAACCATCTTTTCTAAGCCCACCTGCGGGTGGCAAAATCTGCATTTTAAGCCTACTTGCGAGTAGCAAACTATCTTTCAAATAAACAAGCACGAAATGTTTTGTTCCAATTCGGGCGACCCAGTCTATACTTATATGCTGTGTGCATCACATAGTAACCTAGGCTAATAATCGGAATAAGGACATACAAAGTTTTCAAAAATAGATATCATGGTTAGTAGAGGCCGATCTTTGATCGGGCGAGCGGGGGTGCTCACGAAGTGACCTTCCCCAATCGTACCCAAGTTCCCGAGCCGAGGCAACTTTGGTGATGACGGACACGTGGCCTTTGGCACCGAGTCGGGGTTTCCTAAATTTCCCATTTAAAAAACATTTAGGTGGCGACTCTGTATCTGGAAAAGCAGTCCATGTTTGGCACTTCTTTTCAAAAATCTGTTTCTCAAAAACGATTTGCCGGGTTTGGACTCTTTGGTTCAGATTTAGAACCGTGACAAATTTTAGAGTCCTGAGCTGTAGTGACCCCAAATGAACG
The DNA here is from genome assembly GCF_055761805.1 of Camellia sinensis. Lineage (NCBI taxonomy): Eukaryota > Viridiplantae > Streptophyta > Magnoliopsida > Ericales > Theaceae > Camellia > Camellia sinensis. Next base: position 170,720,301 of record NC_138962.1, on the reverse strand, counting down.
GAACAGGAGCTCGTTCCTCCCGCGGCATTCGGGGACGTCTACAGTTTCTGGCGACTCTGCTGAGGATTTAGAGAACTTGACTCGGACTCATGATATCTGTTTTTGACTACACTTGTGTGTTTCTTTGCATTGCATTTGCATTGGTGCGCCTAGGACACCGTGTTTGTCATCTGCTATTCCTGAACGGTTTGCCGGAGGCTTGTCTTGTCAAGGCATGACCATAAGGCTGACCGGTTGTGGGCTTTGCCAGTATGGGAACACAAACCCCGGTTTTACCGGGGCACCCTTTTGACCATTCGACCTAGTGCATATTCGGATCCATAGTGACCATCCCAAACTAGGACAGGTTGCTTACCCATTTATAGGTTGTTTGAAACCGCTGTGTGCGTAGTGAAACCCTAGTTCCTGACAAAATAGGACAGGGAAACCCTACCCCAACATAGGGGTGTTTTGGCTCTCACTTATCTGCTATGTGCTTTAGAGTGCGTCTCTACAGGAATGCATGTATCAGTTTGCAAGTTTGGGCATCAGGCCTGCGGGCGCCAGTTCAGTATTTTGGGTATTAGGCTTACGGGCACCAGTTCAGTATTTTGGAAAATCAGTTATATCTGCGGGTATCAGGTTCAGTTTTGGGGACAGTAATTTTGGGAACAGTGATTAGTGGTCAAATGCAGTTATTCAGTTATATTCATGCCTGTATTGGTGGGATTGGGCTGAGATGCTGCATGTTTTCTCTTTCAGTTCAAAGACTCGGTTCAGAGCAACTAGTGTTCCCCTTTGCTGAGGCAAGACAGGAAAAGGCTCACCGGTTCTTCAGATTCATTAGTCACCAACCTGGTCCATCTGATCCGTCAGTCACCAGTCACATCACCTCTGTTCAGTTCAGCAAAACTTGTGATGGCGCAAAATTCAGAAGAAATTGTGGTTATGGCAGCCACATTGGACCAAGGAATCACATTGCAAGGTTATACCGATGGTGACGTGCCACACCCACCCAGGTCACCTGTCGCACATCCGATCTGGGAACCCCAGTTATTTCCAACCCGTGAGCCCACCACATTCGAGTTGATGGGAATGATTGGTGACCTTCAAAGATCCGTGGCGGATCTAGCCTGCGGAATGTCGGTTCCGCCGCCAAATGCATCATATGCCGGAAATTTCATACCGCCGGAGCCCCCGCTATTGGGACGAATTGTAATCGAACTTAGCCAACCTGAAGCCATCCCAAGTTCCGGCAATGGCATGTCGACAACAACGGGGCTCCGCTCTGATGTAGCAACTCAAACCTTCTACCAAGCCGAGGCGAGTGGTAAGAACAAGATGAAGGTGGACACCGATCCCTACGAACAATTCTTGTGGGCTGTTGAGGCTTTGAAAGCCGGAGGATTGAATAAACAGCAGGTGTTCGCTGTTGCTGTAAAAACTGTAGATGACATCTTCCCCACTCAGGCCGAGAGCAGTTTAAGCCAGAGGGAAAATCAAGATGGGGACCGTCGTGCCAGAACAGTTCCTTCCAACCCTAACCCTGCACCTAGAAAAGATCAGAGAGCCAAGGCAGCACCTGCCGACCCTTTTTCGAGTGTGTCCAGCAAAAGTCAGCAAGCCTCGAATTATCCGCCTCGAGGTCGCAGAGTCTTCCATGCCCTCTACATGCCTTTGTCTAAGGCCCTTCAAATCCTCGTCAAAAAAGGGCATCTCAAACCCCTCGAGCCTCGGCCTCTCCCGTGTCCTCTTCCAGCTAAGCATGATGGTACCCAGTACTGTGCATACCATCAGCAAACCGGTCACAGCACCGACAATTGCTTCCGTCTTCGCCACGAAGTGCAAGATTTGATTGACAATGAAGTTATCCTCCCTCCAAGCTCGGCAAAGTCTGTCACCACCAGGTTGGTGGATTTTGAGGATAATGCAAGTATGTGATCAGGGGTTGGACCACCTGCGGGCGGCGCGCGGTTTACCTCGGATGTGGCGTATAGCACGCATTATTTTGAGCATTTGCGAATTCTAGTTTTGTAGTTTCTGACTTGGGTGTTGAGTCAGTTTTGTAGTTTTGTTTTAAGTCTGTCTCATTGTCTCGAGTCAGTCTTCTTGATTAACGGTTTGTCTTGTTGCATCGAGTCAGTCCTGTTGTACAAAGGTCGGGTGATTCTGGGGGTGTTATCTCGGGCATCACCATTTTGTTTTGTGTTTGTCTTTTCGTTTTGCTTTGAGTCTGTTCTTGCTTGGAGCCAGTTACACCAACAAATTTGAATGGAACAGCGGTAATTTTCATGCTTTTGTGCTTGCTTCTGCCATGTGCCAGTTGTACCAGAAATTCCAAAAGAAATGGCAGTATCTGACTAGAAGCTGTGTCTTTTCTGTGCCTTGAATTCATTGCATCGACCTAAGTTTTCCAAAACTTTTTTCAAAACATTGTAAGAAAAACAAAGAGGAAGGAATTCCTTGGGTTTTGCAAAACTTGATCAATTGAGAGAAAGAGAGGCATGTTAAGCCCTTAATGATCGAGATCATGCTTGTTAGTATGAGTACTGAGAAGAATCCTGGCATGATCTAGATTGGTCCTACACTATCTTCAGCGCGAGCGATTTGTCTCTTTCTTAAAAGATTTCGAAAACTGTTTTGCGCGGTCCTGTGAAGACTTGTGTGGAATCACTCTTGAGATTGTGCAGCCAAGGATCACTCTCAGCCTTAAGATTCAATCCATTTGTTTTTGAACCTTGAACCCATTCAGAACGTTCAACGGTCAATCGCCATGTGAGGCCTGTGTGGTCAGATTCAAAGCAGCCCTCGAACAAGAGGCAAGAAAGTCAGATCAAGAAGATCAGATTTCATCAGAAGACGCTTGCGAAGCTAGAACAAAAGCACCCCTCAAACTAGGGGCAAAGATGTCGGATGTGCTCGAAGAGCCAAAGATGAATCCTCTTGCAAAACAACAGCCACTCTCTTGGATACGGATGGCTTCGAGATCCTAAAACCATTTGGCATGGATTTGTTACACTTTTACCCTTTGAGAGGCTCGCTGGGCCGAAAACCCGGAAAGGGCGACCCAAGCAAAAGTTAGAGCAAGAAAAGATATATACAAAAAGCAAAAAGAAAAAAAAGAGAAGAGAAGAAAAGAGAAAAAAGAAAAAAAGAAAAAAAGAAAGAAAGAAAAAAAGAGAAAAAAAAAGAAAAAAAAAGAGAAGAAAAGAAATGAAAAAGAAAGAAAAACAAGCTCGCAAGGTCGAAAACCCGCAACGGGCGTCTTGGCCAAAGTTAGAGCCTAAAAAAGAGAGGTTAATACCCGAGTGTACCTTAACCCCGAACTACGTGAGGCTTGATTCCCATCTTTGGGATACGTAGGCAACTTCATTCTGAAGTCCAGCCGTAAAACACTTCAAATTCGATTGTGTCCATGCGATGGTTTTGGTCATCTTTGTCTTCTCTGTATCTGAGAGTCTGGTTGCGTTCGTCGCTCTGAGGACTGCCCACAAAGCGCTGCGGTGCCATCCAAACAAGGGGAAACTTTCCGTTGCCACTCGATGCGCTGCAAGGCCATTCAGACAAGGGGCAGCTTCCCGTTGCCATTCAATGCGCCGTGGCGCCGTTCAAACAAGGGGCAACTTTCCGTTGCCATTCAATGCGCCGCGGTGCCGTTCAAACAAGGGGCAATTTTCCTTCGAATCCGAGGTTGTGCATCTCGAGAGTAGGTTCCGTACTCGTTGAGCAGTGGTCATTTGCAAAAATAGTTTTTGAGAATTTTTACTAAGGTTGACTAATCTTCTCGAAAAGTATTCCATTTTTAAAACTGGACCATTTCTTGGACCCAAAAAAAGGAAAATTTTCAGTGCTCATAGCCTGACTTGCATGATTTCAAATCAAAAATCGAGCAAGTGTGTTAATCTAACTCTCATGTTGGCAAAATTGTTTTAGTAGAAAACCAAAACAAAAAATGGTCAAAATAATGAACTAGGGGCACAGTTGAGTCAGGCTTTCTGTCTTTTCCCCATTGTCAACATACTTGCCAGAAAAGGCACTCTACTTGCCAGAAAGGACACTCTACCCGCCAGAAAAGGGAATAACTGAAGTTAACAACAAAGGGTTGAAAGCTCTCTCATCCTCCAAGCAGCGAGGTATCAAGCCGAGTGCGAAGCACGAATTGGAATGGATCGAGATGCCCCATTCCCTCATCCGGCGCATCGACAGATGTCACCGAAGGAAATAGCCGCGAGTTGATTATGTTGGGTGTGAGCCCGCAACTTCCTGTTCATCCATCAACCACCCAGGGGAGGGATAAAAAAAAATGAGAGATTAAAGAATAGAGAGATGTGCGCTGAGAGAAAAAGTGAGGAAAAGGGCTTTTTCAACAAAAACAGAGATTGAGGGCCGAGTGATGTGAGAATCACAACTGAGAAAGGGTGGGAAACAATACCCGAAGAAACTGGCTCCTCGCGTACTGAGAGGTCTCTCATCTTTGTAACACGTCTGTGTGTCGTGTCTTTTGTTTTGTTTGTCTCGATTCTGGCTTTGAGTCATTCCGAGTGTGTCTCGATGCGTTTAGGTTGTTTACCTTTTCTTTTCCATTGTTCAATCTTTTTCGCTGTGTTCAGTCGTAGGCTCAATGCCCAGTTAAGAACACATTTCTTAATTTCAAAAAATTGTCTTGTGCTCAGAGTGCCGTGTCGTTCTTCACATTTGTGCAAAACAAGATTTTGTTCTTTCAAAAAAAAAAAAAAAAAACCGCAGGGTTCAACCCGACCCGTGTGGGAACAGTAAGGCCAGAACCCATCTGAAGCTATATAGGCTCCAAACTTCAAAGCAAAAGGAAAAGAGAAAGATGTCAAACATCTGAGTTTGTTTCAACTTCTGCAAGTTTCCTCATCGCATCATGTAGGGTCAAAATGAGCTGTGTGTTCAAAATTAAAAGACTACTGAGTTATGGGCCGTGTGTTCAGAAAATCAGTGTTTGGACTGTGTGTTCAACTCTCAATCAGTGTGGGCTGTGTGTTCACCTTCAATTCGGACTGTGTGTTCAGAAAATTAGTGTTTGGGCTGCGTGTTCAACTCTCAATCAGTTTGGGCTGCGTGTTAAACTTTTAATCAGGGTGTGCTGCGTGTTCACCTTCAATATGGACTGTGTGTTCAGAAAATTAGTGTTTGGACTGCGTGTTCAACTCTCAATCAGTATGGGCTGCGTGTTCACCTTCAATTCGGACTGTGTGTTCAAAAAATTAGTGTTTGGACTGCGTGTTCAACTCTTAATCAGGGTGTGCTGTGTGTTCACCTTCAATATGGACTGCGTGTTCAGAAAATCAAAGTTTGGGCTGCGTGTTCAACTTTCAATCAGGGTGTGCTGGGTGTTCACCTTCAATATGGACTGCGTGTTCAGAAAATCAAAGTTTGGGCTGCGTGTTCAACTTTCAATCAGGGTGTGTTGCGTGTTCACCTTCAATTCGAGCTGCGTGTTCGGAAAATCAGAGTTTGGGCTGCGTGTTCTACTCTCAATCAGTGTGGGCTGTGTGTTCACCATCAATTCGAGCTGCGTGTTCGGAAAATCAGTGTTTGGGCTGCGTGTTCAACTCTCGATCAGTGTGGGCTGCGTGTTCACCTTCAATATGGACTGCGTGTTCCGAAAATCAATGTTTGGGCTGCGTGTTTAACTCTCAATCAGTGTGGGCTGCGTGTTCACCTTCAATTCGGACTGTGTGTTCAGAAAATCAGTGTTTGGATTGCGTGTTCAACTCTCAATCAGTGTGGGTTGCGTGTTCACCCTCAATTTGGACTGTGTGTTCAGAGAATCAGTGTATGAGCTGCGTGTTCAACTCTCGATCAGTGTGGGCTGCGCGTTCACCTTCAATTTGGACTGTGTGTTCAAAAAATCAGTGTTTGGACTGCGTGTTCAACTCTCAATCAGTGTGGGCTGCGTGTTCACCTTCAATTCGGACTGTCTGTTCAGAAAATTAGTGTTTGGGCTGCGTGTTCAACTCTCAATCAGTTTGGGCTGCGTGTTAAACTTTTAATCAGGGTGTGCTGCGTGTTCACCTTCAATTCGAGCTGCGTGTTCGGAAAATCAAAGTTTGGGCTTTGTGTTCAACTTTCAATCAGGGTGTGCTGCGTGTTCACCTTCAATTCGAGCTGCGTGTTCGGAAAATCAGAGTTTGGGCTGCGTGTTCTACTCTCAATCAGTGTGGGCTGCGTGTTCACCTTCAATTTGGACTGTGTGTTCAGAAAATTAGTGTTTGGACTGCGTGTTCAACTCTCAATCAGTGTGGGCTGCGTGTTCACCTTCAATTCGGACTGTGTGTTCAGAAAATTAGTGTTTGGGCTGCGTGTTCAACTCTCAATCAGTGTGGGCTGCGTGTTCACCTTCAATTTGGACTGTGTGTTCAGAAAATTAGTGTTTGGGCTACGTGTTCAACTCTCAATTAGTGTGGGCTGCGTGTTCACCTTCAATTTGGACTGCGTGTTCAGAAAATCAGTGTTTGGACTGCGTGTTCAACTCTTAATTAGTGTGGGCTGCATGTTCACCCTCAATTTGGACTGTGTGTTCAGAGAATCAGTGTTTGGGCTGCGTGTTCAACTCTCGATCAGTGTGGGCTGCGTGTTCACCTTCAATTCGGACTGTTTGTTTAGAAAATTAGTGTTTGGACTGCGTGTTCAACTCTCAATCAGTGTGGGCTGTGTGTTCACCTTCAATTCGGACTGTGTGTTCAGAAAATTAGTGTTTAGGCTGCGTGTTCAACTCTCAATCAGTGTGGGTTGCGTGTTCAGAAAATCAGTGTTTGGACTGTGTGTTCAACTCTCAATCAGTGTGGGCTGCGTGTTCACCCTCAATTTGGACTGTGTGTTCAGAGAATCAGTGTTTGGGCTGCGTGTTCAACTCTCGATCAGTGTGGGCTGCGTGATCACGACAAAGAGTATGAGCTGCGTGTTCAGAAATTCAAGTGCTTGAGCTGTGTGTTCAAAAATGCAAACCGAAATGAGCTGTGTGCCCGAAATGAGCTGTGTGCCCAAAATAAGCTGCGTGCTCGAAATGAGCTGTGTGCCCGAAAGAGCTGTGTGCCCAGATCGAACAAAGTGTTGTGTTGTGAGCTGTGTGCCAATTGAATGGAATGCTATGTTGTAAGCTGTGTGCTAAGCCTTGCATTGTGCATGCATCTCCTCGCGTTATTTCGCGCACCTCCATCGCACTGTCCTGTGTACTCACCTCGTCTAGGAAACCTCAAATCCTCCGGTCTAAGGAGACCTTAAATCCCGCATCATCATTCGCGCCTTTTCGCGCATCGCACTTGCATTTCATCGCACTTTCTTATGCGCTCCCGGTCTAGAAGACCTTAAATCCTCTAAAGGTGCAATTCCTTTGGTGTTTGTCGTGCCTAAACGACTTCCGGTGGTCTGGTATGGCAACCTGCCTATGTTCACGGTGAGTTCCTAGGAGACCAACTGAGATGGTGGAAACTAGAGTTCGAATGGCTTATGTCTAGAACGCAAAGGTTCGGGATTTCCAAGACTAAAGTCTGGTTTAAATACCCAGGGGTATATCCTCGGCTTGAAATCTGTATGGCAACCCCATAGATTGAGATAGCATCTGTACGCACCTCAATTATGGATACTGATCCAACCTAGTCTGTCACCCTGTTGGAGAATAGGGAAAGCTGCGACCATAGTTAGGGAGAAAAGTAGTACCTGTGGTTCAACCAAGAAGAAGCAAGAGATCCCCGGCACCATCAGTCACGATATTGTATATACGGTTCATTTGAGGCTGGTGCGACCAGACGAATCGCGCAGGTATCGTATCTTCTCCGTGTGAGACGCGACGAGAATTGAATAATTCTCCGCATTCTTAACTGCATGAAATATAGTTGTTGCTTTGCATTCTTGCTTAAAACTGTTACATCTATTTGCGAATACTTGCTTCATTACAGCTGCTGCATTTGCATGATCATTGAGTTACCTCTGGCTCTGTGCATACCATTTGCATTTTGCCCCCTTTGCCTGCGGGCACATCTCTGTTTATCTTGTACGTTTGTCTAAGTCTTCGGCCTTGTCAAAAATGGGTCGTCTCTGGGTTTTGACATTCACTCCCGTCACTTGTGACTTCCGAGTTCTGTCAAAGAGGGGCAACTGTAGACACCCCATTTTTGACCGACCTTGAGACTCAGACGTCACCAGTTGAGCGCTTGGTGATATTGCATAATGTGCTCGTTCAGAAGTTTCAGAGTCTTGGCCGTGAGCCCTGCCTCCAAACTTCCGAACCCTCTTTTGTGCCTTGCCTCGGTTTGCGAACCAGGCTCGATTTTCTCTGTTTCTTTTCCTGAGAGGAGGGAGAGGTCCCGTAGACCATCTCTCAGTGGCCGTGGGCTACATTTTGTGGCTGTAGGCCATTTTGCCCATTTCAGAGCCCGGTTCCCGGTTTTCGGAGCCGTTAGGCCGTGTGCCTCGGTTCGGGACCGCTTAACCATCTCCTATTGCTCCGGTTTTTGGCATACTTCTTATCTACTCCCTTTTGAGGGACACTGAGGTCTGAGAGACCCACTTCGTGGTCGAATACCACTTTCGGTGCTTAACAGGCAGTTTTCGGGACCCCGAACTGCGTGTTTTGGCCCCCGAGCATTCGTTTTGCATCGGTTTTCGTTCATTTTTGGCAGGTACCTCTGTTTTATCACTAGGAAGGTCACTAGAGGGTGGGAGGCCAGTAATTATCTTGGCAACCAGTTATATTCCATTTTCGCCCTCCGGCACCCGTTTTTCTCACTTCCGAGCCAATGTTGAATACCTTGGGGCCACTTTCTTCAACCCCAAACCACATATTTGTGTTGTACACACATGGGAGGATCCTAATATCATATGGTCGGCCAGAAAATCCAATTGAACCTTTTGAACCCCTCTTAAAAATGGCTTGTTCTCTCTCCTGTTTTAGAGTTGCCAATTTTGAACCACATGATTGTGATGAGGAGACATGAGAGGACACCAATATGTGGTGCTCGGCCAGAAAATCACATTGACCCTTTTGACCTCTAGCCGGCCGGCCATGGGAGGTAGCCGGCCGGCCACCTACAGCCAAAATGCCAGGCCGGCCTGCTTCTTCAGGTTGAGTACATTCCAGCTGTGCCTTGGTTTTCCCCCAAAAATATCTACATCCGGGAGACCCTTTTGGAGGGAAAAGGGGTCTCATTTTCCCTCCACTTTGGGTAGACTCTTCTCTCCATCTCTTATCCATATAGAGAGCCTCCCAACTCTAGAGAAAGGGTGACAAGAATTGGCTTGAGCATATACATACATATCACTCCATTTCCTTCAAGTTTTGGCTCCATTTCTTCATCATCTTCAAGCTCTACCATCACCACTCCATTCCAGCAGCAAAGGAAAGGATTCTAGCAGCTTAGAGTCATCAAATCTAGTCTAAGAAGCAACAAAAGTGTTGGTCTTCAAGGGTAAGTAGACTTTCCCCCTTTTGTAGCTCATTTTTGCGCCAATTTCTTAGCCAATTTGCTTATTGTTTTGGGCTCCAACCTTAACTGAAACTAGGTCTATTTTGAGCTATTCTACATGTTTGTTGAAGGGCTCAACCGTATTTGAGAACCCTATCTCACACTTGTTTCAATATCTCTTTGTATGTCAATATTCTTGCATGCTTCACTAGCCTATCATTTTTATATTTTTGGACCATGATCAGAACTGAAAGTGGCCTTATTTTGACCTTCTTAACATGTTTTATTAAGGGTCTTTGCTCGTTTGATGAATGCTTTGTATACCTCATGTTACAGCCACTTTTGAGCCTCATTTTTGCATTGCATTTCTAGCATGTTTGTGTACTGATTTTGGGGCTGCCATAAACTGTAAATGTGCATATTTTCGGTCCCTCTTCAGTGTTATAGAAGATTCTTTTTATTTTTGGGCTTTACATCTACCACTTGCTTCTTTGTCCATTTTTCGGTCCAATTCTTGCATAAGAGCTTAGCCATACCTATGTTTGTTTTTGGGGTTTTTACAGTTCTGTAAAATGTAATATTTTGGGCTCCTCTTCAATGTTGTTAAAGGGCCCTAACCTGTTTGGGGTCAGCAGCTGTGAGTTGCTTCATAACCTCATATTTAGGGCCATTTTTGCATACTAGTTTTGCCCCATTTATGTTTGCTGTTTAGCCATACTTTGAACTGGAAAAATGCTTATTTTGGGGCTTCCTTGCTACTTTCTATTCATTTCATGTCCATATTGTGCATGTTTGGTATAGCTATAGGCCATTTTGGGTGCCAAAATTCATGTTTCGGGACTATTCCATGCATCGGGTGTACTTTCGCCTCATTTCGGGGCTGTTTTCCACACATTTCAGTGCTGAAATTCCATTAGCATGTTTGCATATCATTTTCCATGCCATTGCATTGCATATGCCATTACCTCGGTTTGCGTGCCCATGTGCACGCATTTCGAGGCGCTTCATTTTCATCCATTGGCCTCCTATGTGAGTGTTGCTGAGACTCTCTTATGTTGGTGTAAGCCCATTATTGCATCGCGTATGCCATTTCATCCATAGCATTGTGTATGCCCGGGTGTGTATTACCTCGTGCAGCGTGTATGCCATTCTATAACATTGTGTATGTTAGGATTGTATCTTAGTTGCATTTCATGCATGTCATGCACATTGCATCATGTTCGAGATAGGAGTTAGCCTGGGCACGGGAAACGAGGTGCATTTCGTACTCCGAGTGACGGAATGTGTCTCAATTCCCCAGTCACCGACACTCCGGATTATCCATGATGGAGTTAGGTTTCAGTTTTACTTTCACGTGCATTCATTCTATATTGAGTTGCACATTTCGATTCCTCGGCCATCATGCATCGATATGCGTGATTGGTGGCACGAGGATCGAGGCATGCATATATCTGTGAAAATACATTGCTATGCCCCTTTCCTGCTCTCTGTTGCAGCAAATGAAGAATCAGCAAACTTCCGGAGTTTGGCTCGCTTTCCAAGAAAAATCACAAAACAGAGGCTAATCGGGGCATCCCAGTGGATTTCCGCGCAAGACAGCCCAGACATGCATCATTCATCAGAGTCAAGGCAGTCCCTGGCTTGCACGCCAGTTTTACAGCTTTCTTAGCTAATTTGATTAATTAATTAGGAATTTGTATATTATTTGGACTGTATTATTCTTTTATTCGGGACTGTATTATTTATTCGGACCCTCTGCGCGGGGGCACAATTGTAATAAGTGTGTGTGAGTGTGATGTATGTCTTCCAACCCCACGTCTTTCTTCCCTTTTATTTACCTGCTTATGATGGTTAGATTAGGGCATATTTCAATTAGCATACAGTATGATAGCATGTTTGCATTCATTCATCTGTTTTGCATGCACCGGGCTCGGCGCATCATATTAACTGCATAGTATTTCAATTTCAAAGTTGAATACGTGTTAGCTGTAGCATTCCATATGCCATGTTTAGAATGGCCGAGCCTGCTATAGTTGCATTTTTGCCTGTGTTGCATTAGGCATCTCTGTATACTTAAGGATCATGCATGATTTCTAATGTAGTTTATGTTTTGGCTTGGAGTAATCGGTAAGTTTTATGCTTTAGCATCCTTGCATGCGTGTGAGTGACTACCATGAATAACATGCTTACCATGAGGCTATTTGCTTATGTGATATATCTGCCTGAATGCTTGTGGGTGAAGGTTGGGTTACTTAAATTGGAATAAATCATCAATTGTTTGTTTTAAGCCCACCAGATAGTGGCAAAACCATCTTTTCTAAGCCCACCTGCAGGTGGCAAAATCTGCATTTTAAGCCTACTTGCGAGTAGCAAACCATCTTTCAAATAAACAAGCACGAAATGTTTTGTTCCAATTCGGGCGACCCAGTCTATACTTATATGCTGTGTGCATCACATAGTAACCTAGGCTAATAATCGGAATAAGGACATACAAAGTTTTCAAAAATAGATATCATGGTTAGTAGAGGCCGATCTTTGATCGGGCGAGCGGGGGTGCTCACGAAGTGACCTTCCCCAATCGTACCCAAGTTCCCGAGTCGAGACAACTTTGGTGATGACGGACACGTGGCCTTTGGCACCGAGTCAGGGTTTCCTAAATTTCCCATTTAAAAAACATTTAGGTGGCGACTCTGTATCTGGCAAAGCAGTCCATGTTTGGCACTTCTTTTCAAAAATCTGTTTCTCAAAAACGATTTGCCGGGTTTGGACTCTTTGGTTCAGATTTAGAACCGTGACAAATTTTAGAGTCCTGAGCTGTAGTGACCCCAAATGAACGGAACGGGAGCTCGTTCCTCCCGAGGCTTTCGGGGACGTCTACAGATACCTCGTTGCTTGGAGGATGAGAGAACTTTTGGCATTTTGCTGTTAGTTTCTATTGTGCCCTTTTCTGGCAGATACGGTGTCCTTTCTGGCAAGTATGTTGACAATGGGGAAAAGACAGAACGCCTGACTTAACTTTGCCCTTAGTTCATTATTTTGACCATTTTTTGCTTTTGACATTCTGCTAAAACAATTTTGACCAACATGAGAGTTAGATTAACATGCTTGTTCGATTTTTTGATTTAAAATCATGCAAGTTAGGTTATGAGCACTGAAAATTTTCCTTTTTTGGGTCCAAGAAATGGTCCAGTTTTGGAAAAGATGGGATAATTTTTGAGAGAATTAGTTAACTTATTAAAAATTCTCAAAAACTGTTTTTACAAACGGCCACTGATCAACGAGCATGGAATCCACTCTTGAGATGCACGACTTTGGACCCAAAACATTGGAAAACTGCCCCTTATCTAAACGACACTGCACGGCAATGGAAAGTTGCCCGTTGTTTGAATAGCATCGCAGCGCACTGAACGGCAATGGAAAGTTGCCCCTTGTTTGAATAGTACCGCAGCACACTGTAACCAGTTCTCATAGTGAAGATCACAACCAAACTCTCGGATATAGAGAAGACAAAGATGGTCAAAACCATTACATGGACACAATCAAATTTGAAGTGTTTTACGGCTGGACTTCAGAATGAAGTTGCCTACGTATCCCAAAGATGGGAATCAAGCCTTACATAGTTCGGGGTTAAGGTACACTCGGGTATTAACCTCTCCTTTTGTGCTCTAACTTTTGCCAAGGCCGCCCTTTCTGGGTTTTCAACCTTGCGAGCTTTGTTCTTCTCTTCTTTTCAATTCTTTTCTTTTTCATCTTTCCTTTTCCTTTTCTTCATTTTTCTTCTTTTCTTTTTTTTTATTCTTTGCATTTTTCTTTTGTTTTTGTTTTTTTTGTTTTTTTTCTTGCTCTAACTTTTGCCTGGGTCGTCCTTCTTGGTTTTCGGCCCAGCGAGCCTCTCAAGGGTAAAAGTGTAGCTTTGTCTATGTTGAATGGTTTGAGATCTCGGAGCCATCTGAATCCAAGAGAATGGCTGCTATTCGCCGATGATGTAGAAGTTCATCCAATGGAGGGTGAATTTGCCCCTAGTGTTGTGGATAGGAACTTGGTTGTCCTTCAACAATACTTCCTTCCTTTTCCCTTCTGGGATTTGGCATTCTTACCAGTCTTCCCTGGTTTGCAGAAAAGACTCATCTTTGACTCTTCGAGGGCATCTGACATTTTTGCCCCTAGTTCAAGGGCTGCTTTTGATCTAGCTTCGCAAGCTTTCTTTGATCACATCTGATATTCTCGCCCCTAGTTCATGGGCTGCTTCTGATTCGGCCACGCGGGCCTTACATTGTGGTTGACCGTTGAACATTCTGAATTAAGGTTCAAGGTTTGGAAGCAAAGGGGTTGAGTCTCGAGGCTGAGAGCAATCCTAAGCTGCACAATCTCAAGAGCGATTCCACACAGGTCTTCGTAGAACCACGCAAAACAATTTTTGAAATTTTTTAAGAAAGCGACTAATCGCTCACGTCGAAGACAATGCGGAACCAATTTGGATCAAGCTAGGATTCTTCTCAGTACTCACACTAACAAGCATGATTTCATTCATTAATGGGCTTAGCATGTCTCTCTTTCTCTCAATTGATCAAGTTTTTGTAAATCCCAAGGAATTCCTTCCTCTTCGTTTTCATCACAGCGTTCAAAAAGTTTTGGAAAAGCTTGGGTCGATGCAATGATTTAAAAGGCACAGAAGAGCAGGTGAAATGCACTGACGTTTCATTCTAAACTTGCTGGCACAACAGGCTCAAAGCAGAAATAAGCACAAAAACATGAAAACCATAGCTGTTTCAATTAGATTTTCTGGTGTAACTGGCTCCCCGGCAGAAACAGACTCAAAAGAAAGCGAAAAGACAAACACGAAACAAAATAGTGATATCCGAGGTAACGCCCCCGGGATCACCCGACTCTAACAAAACAGGACTGACTCGATACAACAAAACAAACCCAACTGACTCAGTATGAAAAGACTGACTCTATACAACGGGACAGACTCTAAACGACATAAAAAACTGACTCAGTACCCGAGTTAGAAAGTACAAAAATCAGCATTCACAAATGCTCAAAACAGTGCGTGCCATACGCCACATCTGGAGTAAACTGAGTGCTGCCCACAGGTGGTTCAACCGCTGATCACATATTCATACTATACCCCAAGTTCACTGATCCAGTGGCGATAGACTTTGCTGAGCTGGTGCAGCGATGACCTTGTTGTCAAACAGATCTTGTACATCATGGCGAAGACGAAAGCAACTCTCAGTGTCATGACCGGTTTATTGATGGTAGGCACAATATTTAGTCTGGTCATGCTTTGGAGGGATAAGATTAGGTAGAGGCTGTTGTTCCAACGGTTTCAGATATCCTTTTCGGAGTAAGACCTCTAGAGCCTTTGACAAAGGCATATAAAGTGGGGTAAAAACCCTCTTGACTCGAGGTGGATATTTGGTTTTTTGTGAGCTACTTCCAGATGCACCGGTGAATGGGGTAGCTGTTTTTGATGTGGTGGTGGTGACCATGCCCATTTCAGAAGATCTTGTAGCTGCATCACCACTGGTGGTCGCATTCGAACTGCGGGAAAACGCCCTCCTGGGCTGCTCCTTCTCCTGGTCAATGAGGCCCTGCTTCATAGCGTCCTCAATTTGCACCCCAATCTCATGTAAATTTGTAAAGGTGGGTAGGGGGAGAACGATCATCTTTTGCATGAGCTTGGGCTAGAGGTTGCGCACAACCATCCGAATCTGATCTTTGTCAACGGGCCTGATGGTCATCATCGAGGCTTTAGCCCTCCAGCGGGTCACAAAATCAGAGAAACTCTCCTTTGGCTCTTGCCTGGTGGTCTCGAGATCACGAGTTGTGACCTCGATCTGTGTATTGTAGGAGTATTGAGCTATGAAGGCCTCAGCCATCTCCTCCCAACTTCTTTTGACGGAATCTTCCAGTTTTGCGTACTAGATGGTCGCTACACCCGACAGGGTTCGGCTGAATGAAGAAAGCTTCTGTAATCTAGTGAGGCCCATCGGCCTTAGTATGTCCGAAAACAACCGCAGATGTACCATAGGATCACCGGATCCATCAAAACGGTCAATGTGTGGCATCTTAAACCGGTCTGGCAGCATCACGGCCGCGTCGGTGTACCCATCTTCGATATCTGGAATGGATTTGACACCCTGAGATTTCTTGAACAGCTTTTCAAGCTTGCTCACTTTTAATGCTGTGAGGTCCACCTCGAACTCAAAGGGAGAATCTGGTAGGTTGGTGGGTGTTTTGGATAGCTAGAGTAGGATTGGAGGCGGAGCCGGCCCTGTCGGAATGCCCGTATCTTCCTGGGCATTTGGTGTCTCCTTGGGTATTGGAACCCTTGGCGGGAGAGGAGCTTGGTGTAAAGGGGATGCCCCGGCTTGTTGTTGTAGTCTGGTGATTAGTTCTGCCTGTTGGGCCATGATCTCAGCCTACTGTTTGGCAAATTCTGCTTGACGAGCAGCGCCTTGCTGCATGGTTTTCATATTTTCCTGGAGCTGACGTATCATCTCTTCCATACTAACTGAAAACTGCTGATCTAACTGAATAAGTGTGTATCCCTTTTCTGAGGTGGAAACAAATATCTCAGCCCAACTGTGCACAGGTGAGGTGGATAATGACTGCTGAATTGGGTACTGTTGAACAGGTGATCTGTGCCTGATTGGCCTTTTCTTGCCTTACCACTAGCGAAGGAAACACTGGTTGCTTTGAACTGAATCTCTGACCTGACAAAGTCTATCAGTAAGAACCCAATGTACCCGGGGGATATTGGAGCCCTCTGAAGCTATAGTTCCACGACTACCTTACAAAAGAGAAAACAGACAGCATCTCAGCTTGATTTCACCAGAACAGGTATAAGCATAGCTGAACGAATGTGCTCTCTACTGAATTCTGCCCAAAACCCTACTAGTAAACTGATACCCTCAGGTAAAATTGATTCATCACATACTGATGCCCGCAGGCCTGATACCCTGACTTGCAAACTGATACATGCATTCTTGTAGAGACGCACTCTAACAGCACATAGCAGGCAAATGGGAGCCAAAAACACCCCTATGTTGGGGTAGGGTTTCCCTGTCCTATTTTGTCACGAGCTAGGGTTTCACTACGCATGCAATGGTTTTCAAACAACCTACAATCGAGTAAGCAACCTGTCCTAGTTTGGGATAGTCACTATGAATTCCGATATGCACTAGGTCGAATAGTCAAAAGGGGTGCCCCGGTAAAAACTGGGGTTTGTGTTCCCATCGTGGCAGAGCCCGTAACCGGTTAGCCTCATGGCACGCTTCTCAAAACGAGCCTCTGACAAATCGTTTAGGAATAACAGATGGCAAACACGGTGTCCTAGGCGCACCAATGCAAATGCAATGCAAGGAAAGACAGAAGTGTAATCAAAACAAGATATCATGAGTTCGAGTCAAGTTCTTAAATCCCCAGCAGAGTCGCCAAAAACTATAGACGTCCCCGAACGTCCCGGGAGGGAATCCCGTTTTGTTCATTGGGCTCACTACAGTTCGGACTCAAATGTCACGGTTCTTAATCTGATCTTGCAAAGTGCAATGCGAGATTGATAAATCACCAAAGAGTCCAAATCCGGCAAATCGTTTTGAAAAACTAATTTTTAGAAAGAAGTGCCAAACATGGACTTTGCCAGATACAGAGTCGCCACCTAAATATTTTGTTTTGGGAGAATTTAAAAAACCCTGACTCGTGCCTAAGGCCACGTGTCCGTCATCACTAAAGTTGCCTCGGCTCAGGAACTTGGGTACGATTGGGGAAGGTCATTTCATGAGCACCCTTGCTCGCCCGATCGAAGATCGACCACTACTAAGCATGATATCAAGTTTTTGAAAACACATGTGCTCTTATTCCGGTTTATTAGCCTAGAATTACTATGTGATGAGCACAGCATACAGATATATTGGATCATTTGAGTTGGAACAAAACATTTCATGTTTATTTATTTGAAAGATGGTTTGATGGTGCTACTCGCAAGTAGGCTAAGACGTGGATTTGCCACCCTCAAGTGGGCTTAAAAAAACATGATTTTGCCACTCTCAAGTGGGCTTAAAACTCTCAATTTTGAATTGTTTCAATTCAAATAACCCAACCTTCACCCACAGGCATTCATGCAGTTATATCACATAAGCAAATAGCCTTATGGTAAGCATGCTATCATGGCAGTCACTCACACGCATGCAAGGATGCTAAAGCATAAATACTTACCGAGTACTCCAAGCTAAAGAAAGAAGCTAACTAGAAATCATGCATGAACCCTAACTATGCTGAAATGCTTAATGCAACACATGCAAAAATGCAACTAAGATAGGCTCGGCTATTCTAAAATGGCATATGAAATGCAATAATTGATACACGTATTCAACTCAGAATTGAAATACAATGCAGTTAGTATGATGCGCCGAGCTCGATGCATGCGAGATAGATAAATGGATGCAAACATGCGAGCATAAGTATGCTAATTGAAACGTGCCCTAAACTAACCATCATATGCTGGTAAATAAAAGGGAGAAAGACGTGGGGTTGGAAGACATGCATCACACACACACGCAAACTTATTACAACATTGCCCTCCTCGGAGGGTCCGAATGAATAGTACAGATTAAACTAACTAATCTAAGATAATTAAACTAATTATTACACAATATTAATTAATTAACGAATTAACTAAGTAAGTAAGGAAACTAGCATGCAAATTAAACAAAATGGACTGCCTCAGCTCTGTTTCGAATGATAGGGATGCATGCATGCTCAAGTCGCCTTGTCAGGAAATCCATTGCGATGCCCCGATTTGCCTCTGTTTGCAACTGGTCCTAGAACACTGTACAAAGCTCCAGAAGGCTGATGACCAGTTTTTGCTGCTAGTTTCCGGTTTGCTGCAACAAAGAGTGAGAAAGGGGCATGGCAAAGTATTTTCAACATATGTGTGCATGACCACTCTCCCTATCATTGCACAAGCTCCAGGGAGTGTAGTCCTCAATCCTCGTGCCACCAATCACGCATCTCGATGCATGATGGCCGAGGAGTCGGATTGCACGACTCGATGTAAAATGAATGCACATATAAACACAACAAGGCCTAAACTCCATTATGGGTAATCCGGAGTGTCGGTGACCGAGAATCGAGGCACGTTTCGTCACTTGGAGTACGAAACGTCCCTCGTTTCCCGTGTTTGGACTAAACCCTATTCCAAACACAATGCAATATACATGGCATACACAATACGACTAGCATGGAACCCTAAACGCAATGCAACCTAATCATCTAGCATGCGAGAGATGATATGCAAACATGCAACTAGCATACACAATGTTATGAACTAAGAATGGCATACTCAATGCACATGAACTATATGGCATACGCAATGCACATACGAAGATGGACATGCACGAAGACATGAACAAGGCATACACAATGCGACGATCAAACATGCGACAACATGGATATGGCATACATAATGCAAGATGGACTTAAACTAAAATGAATGGGCCTTAGCCACACTCAAATCAGTGGCCATACATGATGAAAACGAAGCAACAACACACATGCAAAAATGCACAAATGTAAGGGACCAAACCTAAGGCACAAAGTGCAACTCCACCAAAGCATGGTAAGCATGAAATATGGCATACAATCACATATTTTTCAGCTCTGAAATGACATGCAAGATGGTCCCGATTCATGCAAACACCTCACACAATGCATGCTAGATGGCCCAAATACTGAAACTAGTGAAGTAGATTACACTATAGGCATGCAAAGCAATATTCAAATGCCAAACCAGCCCCAAACAGTCCCTATGCAGGCCAAAACAGTGGCAAATATGGACTAAAATGATGGCTCGCAAAGCATGAAAACGAAGCTCATGCAATGGTCCAAAAATGAGGTATTCATGCATAACTCTCAAACAAATTTAAAGAGTGGAAAACCTGGGAATATGGCATATATGTAAGCTCTGAAATATGATGTACAATGGTCCCAAAACATGGAAACACCTCAACATAAGCATCCAATAGGATCCAAAACTCAAAGCTAGGTAAGGGTATTGAACTACAACCATGTATAGCAAGCATCATTCGACCATGAGGCATAAAAATAGAGCTAAGGCAGTCCAAAACATGCACAAAATCAGTTTAAAGCATGGCCAAAAAGTGCTAGAATCAAAGGTCAAAATAGCATGCAATGTAAACTAGTAAAGAGGATTTGCACTACAAGCATGTGAGGCAATCAAGAGGTCACCAAACTAGAAAAATCCGGAGGTATGACATGCCAAATAAAGTCCAAAAAACAACTGAAACATGGTCTACACATGCAAGAATGATAGGCTCCTTTGAGAGGCTATAAAGAGGGTTGTTCTACACATGTAAGATGGACACCCAAAATGGAAAAATGGGCTCTGGAAAGAGCCTATGCAGCTCCTAAAACCCACCAAAAATGGCCTAAAACATGGCTTGGAAGCATGCAAATAAGGGCTCCTTTGTTAGGCCAAATATGCTAGTAAACAAGACAAGGCGTGAGAGGGTCACCCCTCTCTGATTTTGATGCTCAAAACAGCATGTTAGCCACTGAAAATCCACTAGATTTCTGTGACTAAGAGACCAAACAAAGGTCAATGCAAAGGCCCTAAGGCATGGCTCAAAATAAGATGAAATGAAGCATGCAAAGGGGGTAGATGACCCCCAACAGAAAAATGGTCTTAAACAAACATGTTAAGGACCTCAAAATAAGAATTTTCTCAGTTTATGACAAAGCCCAAATATGCTTGCAAGTATAGCTAAAAGATGAAGCAAAATAAAGACCAAAAGAGGGAATAGGGTGTTATCCTTGAAGCTCAAGCACTCCAGCAGCTTCTGGACCAAAATAGCAACTCCTTAGCCTCTGAAAACAAGCTCCAACATGCTTAGGTTGATAGTGGAGGTGTTGTGCTAGGAGATGGTATGCAAAGGGGTCAAGAACTTCAACCTTTCAAGGCCTAAAGGGAGAGATATAGAAGGATATGTATGTATGAGCCTCAGCCAACTCTTGAACCCTTACAAAGGAAGAGGAGCCCTTCCTTTATAGATCCAAGGGTCCAAAGCTTCTCCTAGAAGCTTAAAACCAAGAGTGAAGATCCTCCATACACGTGTATGGAGGATCCAGTCTGTGTCCTCTAGCTGGCACAGCTGGAATCAACCCAGTGAGACAGAAAAGAGAGAAGCTGGCCGACCAGTTCAAGTGGTCGGCCGACCACTTCCCCTGGTCAGCCGACCAGTTCAAAAGGGTCAAGTGAGTGAAAGGTGGTCGGCCATCTCCTAGGGTGGCCTCCTCACTCAATACAAGCTAGTGGTGTGGTTGGAGACCAGCAATTGTGGCTCAAAAGTTAAAGAGACCAGCTACCTGACAAGAAAATCCAGCCAGCAGGAAAAGGTGGTCTCCAAGAAGAAAAGGTGGTCTCCCACCCTTGTACCACTTTTCAAACAATGAAAATAGGGTCCAAGCCAAAAATGAACCAAGACGGATGCAAAACGAGGGTTCGGGGGCCAAAACGCGTAGCCGAGTGCCCCGAAAACTGACTGTTAAGCATCGAAAGTGGCGTGCGACCACGAATGTGGTCTCCCGGGCCACAGTGCCCCTCTAGAGAGAGGAAATAAGGTGTGTGCCAAAAATCAGAGCAAACGGAGAAAGTTAAGCGGTCCCGAACCGAGGCGCACGGCCGACGGCTCTGAAAATCAAAAATTGGTCTCCAAATGGGAACAGTGGCCTACGACCACGAAACGTAGCCTACGACCACTGAGAGATGGTCTACGAGACCTCTCCCTCCCTTTCGGAAGAGAAAACAGAACCTGGTTCGCAAACCGAGGCAAAGCACAAAAATGGTCCCGAGGTCCGGGGGCAAGGCTCTCAGCCGAGACTCTGTAACCTCAGAACGAGCACAACATACGCAATCACCGAGCGCTCAATTGATGATGTTTGAGTCTTAAGGTCGGTCAAAAATGAGGTGTCTACAATAGCTTGAGTCCAAGCTGGAGTTTGAAGGGCTTCAGTATGAGAATGAGGTTCAACAAGAGATAGATCAGAAGAAGAAAAAGTAGAAGCAAGCATAGAGAAATAAGAAGCCTTAGAGCGAGTAACCATAGGATGATGGTTAATAGGAGGAACTGGTGATGGAACTGAACAAGAAAAGGGTCGGAGATCAACAATGAGAGAACCAATAGGAAGAGTGGAAGGTATAACAAAAGGCAGGGTTGTAGGAGAGATAGGACATGAGACAAGTGATGTAGCAATAACAGCAGGAGCTCTATTAGAAGCTATGAGTGAGACAGAGACAACTCTATTGAAAACTAGATTTGTAGAAGGAGCACAAGACAAGACAGGTGCATCAGTTTTTTCTGAACCAGCAGCAGCTGCAGAGGAAACAACAACAGGAGCATGGGAAATAACAGTATTTGGTTGAGTTGGAACAGAAGATAGACTAGACCAAAAGAAAGAATGAAGCTGAGGAAAAGTATGAATAAGATTAGAGGAAAGAGAAGATGGAACATGAGTGACTAAAGGAAACAAAGTTTCATAAAAAACAACATGTCTTGACAAATAGACCTTTCATATAAAGGGATCCAAGCATCTATAGCCTTTGATGGAAGGATGATAGCAAATAAAAATACAAGGCAAGGAACTAGGTTGAAGTTTGTGAGAATTATAAGGGTTAAGCCAAGGAAAACATCTACAACCAAAGCTCCTAAGAAAGACAAAATCAGGGACTTGATGAAACAAGACTTCAAAAGGAGTTTTATGATGCAACTTGGAACTAGGTAGCCGATTAATAAGAAATGCAGTTGTTGCCAAAGGATCAAACCAATAAGACAATAGAAGAGCAGATTGATGAAGAAGAGAAATTGTGGTATACTAATAAGATGTCTATGCTTTCTCTTCGCAACTCCATTTTAAGGAGAAGTACGAGGACAAGAACTCTGATGCAAAATACCATGGTTTGTAAGAAATAATTCAAATTGATTGCTAGTGAACTCACTACCACCATTAGTTCAAAAAAATTTAAGACTAGTCTTAAATTGATTTTCAACAAACATTTTGAATTCTTGAAATTTAGAGAACACTTCACTTTTGTAACACATGGGATAAATCCAAGTAAATTTACTGAATTCATCTATGAAGAGAACATAGTATGTAACACTAAACTTGAAAGATGAAAAAGGGCCCCAAACATCACTATGGATAAGGGACAAAGGCTTATTCATAGTAGAATTAGACAAAGTGAAAGGCAATCTATGACTCTTGGCCACAACACAATGAGTACACAAATGTGGTTTATTTCAATAAGATGAAACAGGTAAACTGAAATTTTTCAGCAGAACTTGCATCTTTTAAGAAAATGGATGACCAAGCCTGGTATGCCATGTAAGAGGAGATACAGAACTAGCAACAAAAAAAGCATGGAAAGAGGATGGTGCATGTGGTATAGATAGAGGCAAACTAGAAGGCAACTGATAGAGACCATGACAATGAACACCCGTATAGAGAGGTTTCTTGGTGGTCTTGTTCTGAATCATAAAGGATTGATCATCAAATGTGATAGTGCAATGATTATCAGAAGTTAATTGATGCACTGAAAGTATATTAGAAGAGATGGAGCGAACATGAAGAATATTGTTGAGTTTGAAAGGAAATGAAGGAGTAGGAAGGATACCTTAATCAATGTGTTGAATAGGAATGGATTGACCATTGCCAATAGTAACCTGATCTGAACCATAATATGGTTAATATTGTTGACAATGACTCAGATCGCGAGTCACATGAGAGGTTGCAGCTAAATCAATATACCAATTAAAAGATGAAGAAGATGAAGAAGAAGCCACAAAAGCTGTCTGGGATGAAGCAGATGAAGGTCGAAAAGAGGTATCCATTCTATACCAACAGTTGAGAGCAGTATGATTAGGCTTGCCACAAATTTGATATATCAAAGAAGAAGCTTGAGATTGAGAAAAATGCTGAGAATGTCTATTGCCGCTACCTCTACGAGGTTGAGAACCATGATAAGATCTACCACCTCTATGACCTCCTCCTCTCGAATAAGAAGGTATGTTGCCTCGAAAACCAGAAGACTGAGAGGACTGAGATTTGTAAGTAACTTGCTCCTTCATTGTGGCAAAGACAACTGTAAGCTCTGAGGATGAAGAAGTCTGAGTATGAACTTCCACATGTAAAGCCTCTGAACACAACATAGATGAGAGATTCTTCATAGAAATTGTTTCAACTCTAGCTCGAATGGTAGTCTTCAAGGCATTATATTCAGCAGGAAGACCATTCAGAGCAATAAGAACCAGATCCTCATCCTGTATAGGTGAAGAGGTAAGAACCAATTGATCTAAAATAGCTTTGAGTTGAAGAAGATATGCTTTAATTGAAGATGATTTCTTTGAGATATTATTCAACTGATTCTTGAGTTGATGTATATGAGAATGAGAGAGAGAAGTGAATTTCTTAGCAAGAAGAGACCAGACTTCTCTGCAAGTTGGTCACTCAAAAATTGATGTAAACATAGAAGGAGTAAGAGTTGCTGTAATGCAACTAAGCAAATAAGAGTCTATCTATTTCCATTTGTGGAAATCTGAGTTGCTCACTATTGTTCCACTCGAATCAGGCACCAAGTCAGAAGGACATGCAATAGATCCATTAACAAAACTCAATAGATTTGTAGCACGAATTATATTTTGGAATTGATTCTTCCATACAATGTAATTAGATGAATTTAACTTGACAGTAACAAAAGATTTCAGATTAGAAATCAAGAGTGTGAGATTAGGAGGAAGAGTATTTGATGAATCCTCTATGAACACCATGAAAGGACCTCAAAAGAAGCTTAGCTCGTTAGACTAGTAACTCTGATACCATGAAGAAGATGTATGATTTATATTTCTTATTTCAATGAATCAATCATATATAGCAACTCTGTTTATATACATAAGAAGAATATCATAACTGCCTATATCTATTCTATATCTAACATACTCTAACAGACTCAACTACTATAACAAGATACGGTTCTGTGAATGGTGAACAAGATACAACTATGTAAACTAATGCTATGCTACTCCTCAGCCTCATAAGTCTTGTTGCTCCACTTTATCAGATACATCTGAGGACAGCTCCATAACCTTATCAGATCAAACACAGTTTGCCCTAATTATGCAAACATGCAACAAATTATTTGACGAATACAAGGTAGCTGTATTTGTAAATACACCTACACACACTATACTAACAGTCTCATCTTGAGGCGAGAGATTAAGTGTTTTTTAAGCAATAAAAAGTTAAAAATTATTTCAACATACAAGCGTAAATAGTTCTAAATTACAATGTTATTTGGAAAGCCCGTCAGTGGATGATTTCGATGATTTTGACATTTTGGGTTACTGAAAACAAAATAAAACTATGTGACCTGTGGTTTCACAGATGGCCTGTGATATATTAACCGTTTCTATTTCTACAGTTACTTCAAAAATAGCTTTTAGTGCAGGTGTACCGCAGCATGCTTTCACTCCAAATTGTTGAAGCACTAATAATATCCAAAGCTCATATGTATGAGCTTATGAAAAGACAAAATTATAGTGAAAATGATAGAATTCAAAATGATTTGAATGACATATTCTCGGGCAACTTGACTAAAATGTCTGTCTCCAGCAATGATTGATCAATAATTTATTTTTTACTATTTTATTTCGTTATTTTTTTGTATTAGATTGAGGTGGAATATAATGTAAATGATTGGTAGGCTAGTAGGTGACAATCTAGTTAGGATGTACTTGACCTATAGTAATGGAATTGCTCTACCATCATTAATAATCTACACCTATTTTATTTAATGATATAAATTTTTGTATTATTTTATTTCATTTTGAAATAAAAATTATTCATTCAATAAATGTTAACTAAAATACTCTGTTATAATTTTTCTTTTATTTTTTTGTCTCTAATAAATAATCTACATAGATAATATATTTATCGTTTATTTTTTCAAAAAAAAAAAAAGGCCCACCCAAGCTCGGCTCGCAGCCCATGGCCTGAGCCTAAACATTAGGCCCGGCTCTACACCCTAGGCCCCGCCAAAAAAGCAGGAGCCCGCGAAGCTCGCTTGGGCCGGCCCGAGTCCAGGCCCAAATGGGCTGGGCCATTATTACATCCCTACATGAATTGTGCAGTTTTATTATTATTATTTTTTTTAAAAAAGGGTCTATTCATGTGAGCTTAATTTTTTTAGTTATATATCCTTGTAGTATTTTGTGAAAATATGAAATTACTAATTTATAAGTGGTATGTAGAAATTGTATGTACAAAAAAAAAAAAAAACCAATTTTATTTAACAAATTTACCCATATGGCTTTGTACAAAAAAGTATAATTTAGATGATCAGAATACTTTTCCAAAATATTGTAAAAAAAAATGTTTGAAGAACCAAATGGTTGAAGTTTCCTTATTACAACTTGAATTTTTTAGTATTACATAATGGAAGGTCATGATTCTGGAAACAAATAAAAAATAGGATAAATTATAAATATATTTCTTGAAATTTATTTAAAATATAAATTATTTTTTTGTAGTTTTGAAAATTACAAATATCCCTTTATCAGAATTTGACATTCAATAGAATCGACAAAAAAAAAAAATGAAATTATTAACTATTTACTTATGTAATAATAAAATTATTAAAATTGTTAATTGAAATATATTATAAACATCATTTGAAATTATTAATTGACTTAATAATTGATTAATGAAAGATGTTATTTGTTATGCGATTAGAAATTTTAAAAAGTGAGATGTGATTTTCATAATTACAAAGGGCAATTAGTATCTTAAGCAAGCTATAAGAAGTGTATTTGTAATTTACACTAAAAAATAAAATAAATGAAGTGACAATTTGTTTTATTTAGGATGTTTGGCCTATAAATTACATTATCGATTTGTTCTTATTATTGAAAAATAAAATGATTATGTATTCCCTTACAACGCGTGGTAGGAGAATTAATTACTTCTCATTAAATTACTATGGCTCAGAGGCTCGGGTGTTGTTGAATTAATCACCTAAAAATTATTATCTCACATGCTGAATTAATAACTTCTCATTAAATTATTATGGCTCAGAGGCTCAAGTGTTGTTGAATTAATCACCTAATTTTTGTCACAAAGAGGATGGATTGGATGGATGACCCATTCAAATTATTTTCTTAATCAAAGAACAGTCAAGCTTCATTCTCCTACTATATAAAGCATAGGAATTGGGATGTTTTAAAACCATTCCCATTCACTTCAACAAACATCTCTTTCTTGGGATGTTTTAAAACCATTCCCATTCACTTCAACACACCTCTCTCTCTCTCTCTCTCTCCCCTTGGCTTCCCTTTAGGTCATGTTTGTTTGGACGGACTGGATTAGCATTCCCATGACTAATAATCCTAGGATTACGAATCCGTTGGATTATGTATCCTATCTTAACTAATAGTCAAGTTTAAAATAATTAGTCCGTACCTCAATTGTTTAACCAAATATCGAATTAATAATTTTATTGGACTATTAGTCCAATCCCAAGCTCATGTTCACCCAAACAAACATGGCCTTAAGGTATTGGAAATGGCGATTGAAATCAGCTTAGGAGACATGTTAGCGAAGGTGGTGGTGTTTTTGGTAGTCCAAGCTCTACTTTATATAATTCTTTCTAGGTCTTCCAACATCTTCTCCAAGAGTGAGATGGGATCTCCACGTTTCAAGAGGGCTCGCTCGGTTAGCTTCCGAAGATTGCTTGCTGCCCTTGCTGACATGCCTCCCGGTGGTGAGCCGTCTCTCCTTCTTCCAACGACAGGAATTCACCGATCGCCCTAGAATACGCAAACAGTCCAAGATCATGATAAAACATCTTAGGCTTTGTTAGTAAGCTCCATATAGAAGCAGAGTGCATGTCAATTGATACTTTTTTTTTTTTTTTTTTTTTTTGTGGTTTTGGGTATTCCTTTTGTGCTTTGATTGAATGTTAGGTCTAAATATGATGTGTCAATATGGATTCCATGTACCTATGTAGGATCAATAGTTTGCTGTGAATGTCAATTTTGAGATATGTTCTTATGTTATTGTTGTAACATGTAAAAACCTAGAAAAAGTCACTTTTAAATTTTTTGTCACAGATATATTTGGGTCACAAACACGTTGTGTAGATAGCTCGGAAAAGCACAATCAGATTAAGATTGTTGATGGATATAAATATGGTAAATAAATTACAAATATATTTAAGTGAAAAATATTTATGAAAAAGAAAAAAAGAAAAAAGAAACAATCATAAACATACGAGACCAACATAGACATAATTCTTTACGGACAATTACACAAGAAGAGGTTTCCACTGTAAACCAAGAACAAATGTTCAAAGAACTATACTGGTATGGTATCTTACAAAGCCTCTCTTACCGATGTCTAATTATTTTACAATACAGACCTATATACAAAGAAGGTAAATTACAGTTTGCCTTTTTTAAATTTCTTGATTTTTTTCACTTTGGCCCTTAACATATTATTTTTCCCATTATAGTCTTAACATTTGTAATTTTTTTCAATTTATTCTTAAAACTAACTTTCGTCCAATTTAAACGAAAAATGCCATGTGGGCAACGTGACACTACATGGAAAAATGGGTAAATTACATTGTGCATTCTTAAGTTTCGCAATTTTTTACTTCGATCCTTAAAGTAATTTTCTCACTTTGATTTAAATTTTTTTTTTCTCACTTAGACCTTAATGTTCGTAGTCTTTCTCAGTTACTCAAAAAATCAACTTCTGTCCAATATTAAGATCTGAAACCCAAAATTCAAAACTCAAAATTCGAACCCCAAAATCCAAATCTGAATTCTGACCCCCCTCTATTTCATCTTTTCAAATTCACCGCCAAACTTCCACTTCTCCTTCAGCCTCTCCTCTGCCCCAACCTCCATTACCTTTCTACCTTCATCGCTCCCGATGTCCCTTTCCTTAATCGTCCCACCCTATACCAGGACCATCGGTCATACATAGCCAAACACCTCCTTTTCCATTTTTCCGAGGAATGCCAAACACCTCTTTAATTAGCCAAGTTTTTATAATTTATTTTCTGGAAAAAAAAAAAATTCAGAAGTAGTTTAGTAAAAAAAATAAAAAACACTAATCTGTTTGGTAACGTTTACGTTTTCAGTTTATATTTATAAAAATTTTATAAAATGATTTTTATTTAATTTTTGTTTATTTTTAAAAAAACATAAACTACAAACGTGTTTAGTAATTGACAAAATGTTTAAAAAAATTTAAAAATATAAAAAAGAGTGAGAAATGGCAAGCGGTGGCAAGTGGCGGCGGAAGACGGTGGTGGAAAGTGGTGATGGTGGGTGGTGGTGGTAGGTGGGTGGGTGACGGTGGTAGGTGGGTGGGTGACGGTGGTGGGTGGTGGGTGGTAGCAAGTGGGTGGTGGTGATGGCAGGTGGATGGCGGATGACGGGTATGGTGGGTGGTGGCGGGTGGTGGTGGTGGTGGGTGGGTGGGTGGGTGGGTGACGGTGACGGTAGCGGGTGGTGGGTGGTAGCGAGTGGTGGTGGTGGTGGGTGACGGTGGCGGGTGGTGGGTGGTAGCGAGTGGTGGTGGTGGTGGTGGGTGGCGGTGGCAGATGGTGGGTGATAGCGAGTGGGTGGTGGTGGTGGTGGTGGTGGTGGCGGCGGGTAGTGGGTGGTGGTGGCAGGTGAGTGGCGGATGACTGGTGGTGGTAGGTGGTGACGGGTAGTTGGCAGGTGGTGGTGGTGGTGGGTGGGTAGGTGATGGTAGCAGGTGATGGGTGGTGGGTGGTAGCGAGTGAGCGGTGGTGGTGGGTGGCAGGTGGCTGGTGGCTGGTGGTGGGAGGTGGTGGATGGTTGTGGTGGCGGGTGGTGGTGGCGAGCGGTGGATGGTAGTGGCGGGTGGCAGGTGGATGGCAAGTGGGTGGTGGTGGTGGTGGTGGTGGTAGCGGCAACGGCGGCGGCGAGGGGTGCGTGGTGGTGGCGAGTGGGTGGCAGGTGGGTGGTGGGTGGTAGATGGGTGGTGGTGGCAGGTAGGTAGTAAGTGGTGGTGGCAGGTGGCGGCGGAAGACGGTGGTGGAAAATGGTAGCGGGTGGTGGCTAGTGTTAGGTGGTAAAAAAAAAAAAAACCTGTAAACTCAAAACAGAAACACATTTTTTGAGTTTACATTTTTTGACCAAATTTATAAACTGAGACAACTGATTTATAAATCAAAAATTTACCAAACAAGTTTTTATTTAAGTTTTTAAAATTTTTATAAATATAAAGAAAACTGAAAACGTAGACCAAACGGGACCTAAAAGTTTTCATATGATTTTCTATTTTTGGGCAACATTTTTTGAAAATTCAAAAATATATTTTTTGTATTTATTTTTGTCAAACTTGTTCCTAATTGTTCAAAAATAACAACAATTTTGAAAACTCAACCAAATTTTAATATGATATTTTTTTATGCAACATGACTATTAAAGTGCCATTTTTTCATCCGATTTGAACGGTATTTTGTTTATTTATTTTTTATTTTTATTTATTTATTTAAATTAGATTTTGATTTTATTTTTGTAACAAAATAAAAATCTATTTTTATTTATTTTATATTTCTGGTTTGATTTTTGTAATCAAACAAATTCTCTCATTTCTTTTATTTCTTCTGTATTATGTTTATTGTTAAGTACACAACAAAATTTATTCTTCAAATACAGTGAAGATTATCCAACAATCTTAAGACAAATTATTTTTTTTGGTGTCTTCATTGCATTTAATTTTTTGTGTCTTCACAAAGTGATATTCTGGTTGGAAAACAAATAGTAGTAATATACTGTTTGACAGATAGTAATAATATACTGTCTATTTTCTTTGAAAATTAGTAGTAATATACTAGTACCATTAACAATTATAGAATATTAATTGGTGTTACAGAAAATTATTGTGGTATTTTATTTTTTTAGTTTTATTAACAAGGGAAATAAAATTATTTTGTGTTATAATTTATTTTCTGGTTTTAGTAACTAGAAAATTAATTTGTGTTTTGATTTTTTTCTGATTTTTGTAATCAGATATAATGGCTGCTGAAAGTAGTACTCCAAATCCGATCGTTACAACGACTCTGGTCCCTATCCAGAACCATGTTCAAGTTCTGATAAATCATGGAGAAAAACCGAAAAAAATTCAATGGCACAAAGTTTAAGAGATGGCAGTAGAAAATGCTGTTTTATCTTATAACTCTAAATTTGACCCGGTTTCTCTGTGAAGAGGTTCCAGTACTTAAAGAGGGTGAAAGTGATCGGCAAGTTGTTGCCGCTGTAGATGCTTGGAAGCATTCTGATTTCTTGTGCAGAAACTACATCCTAAATGGCCTTGATAACGTGTTGTATAATGTTTACAGCCCTCTGAAAATAACAAAAGAATTATGGGATTCTTTAGAGAAAAAAATACAAGACAGAGGATGTCGGCATAAAGAAATTTGTTGTCGGTAAATTTCTGAACTTCATTATGGTAGACTCGCAAACAGTAATTTCTCAAGTTCAAAGTTTTCAATTAATTTTACATGATATTCATTCTGAGGGTATGTTTTTGAGCGAGTCTTTCCAAGTCGTTACTTTAGTGGAAAAGTTACCACCGGCTTGGAAAGATTTCAAAAATTATTTAAAACATAAACGCAAAAAGATGGCCATGGATGAACTTATTGTAAGACTGAGAATAGAGGAAGATAACGTAAGACTGAAAAGAGGAATGAGAAAAATTCCATTGAGTTCAAGGCTAATGTGGTTGAACAAGTTCACAAACCACATAACAAAAATAGGAAGTTTACTGGAGATGGTCCTAAACAAGGCGACAACAATGTCAACAAGAAGTTCATAGGAAAATGCTATAACTGTGGCAAGACTGGACATCGAGCTTCTAACTGCCGTTGCCCTAAGAAGGATCGCGGAAGTACAAGTAAGAAAACTACCAATCAAGCCAATGTGACAAAATTAGATTACATGTCTGACGGGGTAAATGACATCAACCTCTCTACTGTGGTGTCTGAGGCTAATTTGGTTAGAAATCCCAAGGAATGGTGGGTTGACACTAGAGCAACTCGTCATATTTGTACTGACAAGAAGATGTTCACAATTTACAAGGAGGCTGCAAATGGTGAACAACTTTTCATGGGAAATTCTTCTACTTCTACTATGGCTGGACAAGGAAAGGTGATCTTGAAGATGACATCAGGGAAGGAGCTGACCCTCAACAACGTACTGCATGTACCAGACATCCGGAAGAATTTAGTTTCTGGTTCTTTGTTAAGTAAAAATGGCTTTAGGTTTGTCTTTGAGTCTGATACATTTCTATTAACAAGGAGTGGTATTTAAGTTGGTAAAGGATACATGAGTGATAGTCTTTTCAAATTAAATGTAATGACGGTCGTACCAAAAGTTGCTATTAATAAGAATACCACATCTTTTGCTTATATTCTTGAGTCGAATTTATAGCATGGTAGATTAGGACATGTGAATTTTGATGCTTTGCGTAGATTAATTGGTTTGGATTATATACTAAAGTTTGAAATTGATCCTAATCACAAATGTGAAATTTGTGTAGAAGTGAAACTAATTAAGGCTCCATTTAAATCGGTTGAAAGAAAAATCGAACCACTAGAATTAATTCATATTGATGTATGTGATCTTAAATTTGTTCAAAGTAGAGGAGGCAAAAAGTATTTCATAACATTTATCGATGATTGCACAAGATATTGTTATGTATACTTACTTAGAAGTAAAAATGAAGCCTTAGAAATGTTTAAACTCTACAAAACAGAAGTTGAAAATCAACTTGGAAAAACCATTAAACTGGTTAGAAGTGATAGGGGTGGTGAATATGATGCACGTTTAAATGAATTTTGTGCACAACATGGCATTATTCACCAAACTACAGCACCCTACTTTACACAGCAAAATGGAATTGCTGAAAGGAAGAATAGAACCCTTAAAGAAATGATGAATGCCATGTTACTAAGTTCGGGCTTACCACAGAACTTGTGGGAGGAAGCAATATTGTTTGCTAATTATGTTTTTAACAGAATACCCCACAAGAAAACCAACAACACTCTTTATGAATTATGGAAAAGTCGATCACCTTCCTACAAATACTTAAAAGTATGGGGTGTTTGGCAAAAGTTGAAGTTCCTGTTCCTAAAAAGACTAAGATTGGACCAAAAACAGTGGATTGTGTGTTTATTGGTTATGTTCAGAATAGTAGTGCATATCGGTTTCTAACTTATAAATCAGAAATATCTGATTTAAATGTGAACACTATTATAGAGTCAAGGAATACTGTGTTTTTTGAACATGTCTTTCCTTACAAAAAAAGACAGGAATTAAGTTCACAGAAAAGAACTTATGATTGTACACAAAGTCAAGAAACTAATGACAATTAAACACAAGAGACTAGTAATGGTCTCAACCAACAGGATTTAACTGATGATGAACCAAGACGAAGTAAGAGAATATGAACATCAAAATCCTTTGATCCAGATTTTCTGACATACCTGTTAGAAAATGAACCTCAAAGCTTTAAGGAAGCAATGACAGGTCTTGAAACACCTTTGTGGAAAGAGGCTGTTAATAATGAAATTGAATCCATTATGCAAAATCACACTTAGAAATTGGTGGATCTTCCACCTGGTTCTAAATCTCTTGGATATAAGTGGATATTCAAGAGAAAAATGAAAGCAAATGGTTCAATAAACAAGTATAAAGTAAGACTTGTAGTAAAAGGTTACAAACAAAAGGAAGTCTGGACTATTTTGACACATATTCTCCTGTGACAAGAATAACATCCATCCGCATGCTTACTGCCATAACAGCGTTTTATAATTTAGAGATACATCAAATGGATGTTAAGACAGCTTTCTTAAACGGTGATCTAAATGAAGAGATCCATACGGAGCAACCTGAAAGGTTTGTAGTGTCGGGGCAAGAAAAGAAAGTTTGTCGGCTTGTAAAATCTCTTTATGGATTAAAACAAGCACCTAAGCAATGTCATGAAAAATTTGATCATGCAATGCTTACTAATGGGTTTAAGATAAACGAATGTGACAAGTGTGTTTATGTTAAAAACACTGACCAAGGATATGTCATAATTTGTCTTTATATGGATGACATACTTATCATTGGAAGCAGTCAAAATATGATCAAATCAACTAAG
The DNA here is from genome assembly GCF_055761805.1 of Camellia sinensis. NCBI lineage: Eukaryota > Viridiplantae > Streptophyta > Magnoliopsida > Ericales > Theaceae > Camellia > Camellia sinensis. Next base: position 170,686,630 of record NC_138962.1, on the reverse strand, counting down.
CAAATGTTGAACAAAAGATTTGATATGAAAGATATGGGGGTCATAAATGTAATATTGGGAATGAAAATTTCTAAAACACTTGATGGATATGCATTATCTCAATCACATTATATTGAGAAAATTCTTGGTAAATTTATCAAGAATGATATGAATGTAGTTAGAACACCTGTAGATATCAATCTTTATTTATCAAAGAATAAAGGTGAGTTAAAATACTCCCAAATCATTGGAAGCCTAATGTACCTAATGAATGGTACTCGTCCTGACATAGCTTATGCAGTCAGTAAATTGAGTAAGTACACTAGTAACCCCGGAGAAGACCATTGGAAAGCGATCATCCAGGTTCTTAGATATCTAAGATTTACCCGTGATCATGGTTTGAACTTTACTCGATATCCAGCAGTAAAGGTTATTGTGATGCCAATTGGATATCGGATACTAAAGATTCAAAATCCAATAATGGATATGTCTTTACTCTGGGAGGCGTTGCTGTTTCTTGGAAATCCACGAAACAAACATGCATTGCACGATCCACAATGGAATCTGAGTTCATTGCTTTAGACAAAGCAGGAGAAGAAGCAGAATGGCTTCGTCACTTCTTAGAAGACATTCCAATGTGGCCAAAACCTGTGCCAGCTATCTGCATTCATTGTGACAGTCAATCTGAAATAGGCTGGGCACAAAATCATATGTATAATAGTAAGTCACGACATATTCGTCGTCGACATAATACCGTAAGGTAATTGCTCTCAAATGGAATAATCTCAATAGATTATATAAAATCTAAAGAGAATATTGCAGATCCATTAACAACAGGTTTGTATTGTTCATCAAAGGGGATGGGATTAAAGCCTATTACATAAGAGTCATCATAATGGTAACCCTACTTATATGGCTGGAGATCCCAATAATTAAGTTCAAAGGGACAACTAAGTTATGTATGGCTCGCCAGAAATCACTAAAGGATTAAAATTCCCTACCCATTCCTATGGTGAGAGTGATAGCTGCAACATGTGTTGTATGCAGGGGTTTTAAGGATAAGCTTTGCTTTTAATGATTACTTATATCTTGATTTAGGTATAAAAATCAAGACGAGTATAAGAAGATACTCACAATAAGAATCGCCTATATGATTGTCGAATTGGGACCGAATGAAGATGCTATATTCTCTAGAAGCACTCATGAAAACCAGGAGCGTTCAAGGCCAAAATGAACACAATAGTGAGAACCCCAATGTGTTAGAAGATATTTTGTGTGAAATCTATTGTCTTGACTTATACAAACGGCTGAACAATTCAAGGCATCACATCCATTGGTTAGTTAGTAAGTCCGATAAGTTATCATTAGGGAAGGTTCAAGGCCGAAAGCTATCTATCCTGATGCAAGATATTTTTGATTTATACTCTTTCGACAAATTCTGCATATTGTTGCATTTCTGTTGTCATCAAATTCCATTCATGTGGGGGATTGTTAGAAACTGGTTTTGGAAATTCTAGAAAATAGAATTTTTTTCAAACTTTGGTCTATTTTTTAGGTAGGACCTGTACGCCAAAGTGGTAATGCGTTCTATGCCGCGTTGTGATTCACGTGGTATATTTGGTTGCTCAAAACCATTATCGGGTAAATAGGAAATTGAAACCAAATTGAGCTCCATAGAAATGGAGTTTTGGTGGAAATTTTTTAAGGTTTGTATAATAGCTTATCCAACATTGATTTGGTGGGAAGTTTTGAGCAGGTTTATAAGGCATGGGATTGGAACTTGGGGTAGGCCTCAAGGGGTACCCAAGTTTTGTAGAGAGAGAGGTTATGGGCAAAATGGGCTAGACCCATTGGACTTAAAAATCACCACACGCGCACGCGCCGCCGCCCGTCCGGTCGGGCTGGGCTGGGCTGGGCCTGGGCTTGGGCGCGAGTGCGTGATGTAAGGTTGGGTTGGGCTTGTCCGACCCAATACTTATCTTTTTGGGCAAAAACCATTTGAATTTAATTTTGTTTTTTTAGTAAAATAAAATCTGTCCGAAATTTTAATTTCAAATTCAAATTCAAACTGTTGCACCTCTTCAGATTTTTGTATAGGTTCGGACATATTCAAATCTGTCCCACCCGAACAGATTTCAAATCTTTTTAAATTACAAATCCAAATAGTTTATCTGTTGAAACAGTGTTGCACCTGTTCAAACAGGTTTGGTACCTGTTTAATTCAAATTGAAAAGCCACCACAACATCTATAAATAGGCAGTCCTCATTTGATGTTTTCATTCACAATTTTCATCCAAATAATTCTACAACTATTCTCTACATATTGCTGCATTATTTTCTTGTGAGAAAGAGTATAAACACTTAGTGTATTCGTTGTACGAAAAATTTGTAGTGCTGTTATTTTTCGTTGATTGATCATTTTATCCTGAGAGATAGACGTCCATATTCTGAAAGTACCGTGGAGAGGACGAATCTGTCTTTAGAACACAGTATCGAACACTGGACTTAATCAGAATATTATTCAAGAATTAATCAAGTAAGTTGTTTATTTATTTTTTGTTTTTATTTATTTAAATCAGATTTTGATTTTGATTTTGTTTTTGTAACAAAATAAAAATCTGTTTTTATTTATTTTATTTTATATTTCTAGTTTGATTTTTGCAATCAAACAAATTCTCTCATTTCTTTTATTTCTTCTGTATTCAGTTTGTTGTTAAGTACACAACAAAATTTGTTCTTCAAATACAGTGAAGATTATCCCATAGAGGTTTGATCTCGACTAGAAGGTGACTCTATCACCAGAGACACTACTCAGGCAAAAACTCACCACCACCCAGGCAATAATGAACAGATCCTATGAGCCTCCATCGAACAACCTTGCTTGAGTGGTGAAGAGTAAATCCTTTGAGCCAAGATCAACAAAACAAATCTCTACCCTGGTTAGATCTTCATTTGCTGCATAAGAAATCAAATTGCAAAATTGAGACAAACAAAATTGAACAAAACTCTACCTATGCGAGATACTTAACTAACCAAGCAAATAATTAGCAGGCCAAACAGGTGCTTCGAAGCAAATATGAACGAAGGAAATATCCGAGACACATCCAACCAATCCAAGCGTATTGCAAGACAGAAGAGCTTTACCAAATTGATAATGTGTTACAACCTTATGCATTAAAATTGAAAGCATTCAAATCTCAACAATATTGTCTAGCATTTCCATAACTAGATAAGCAAAGTACCAGACTAAAGATAACCATCATATTAGTTATAATCAAATTCTCGACATATTTGTAAGATCAATATGCACAACTCGTTTTATGTTCATTGATTAATTCAAAACTAGGAGACAGTTCGTTGATGTAGAAAGCTTGTGTCTTTGAAATCTCAAGCAGTTTGTCACAATCCAATCCAACATGTTAAGGTCTTGTTTGATACAACTATGGGTCTGTTTATATATTTTTTTTTCAATTTTAAAAATTTGTTTCAAAGTATTTAGTGCAACTTCTTTATTGCTCGTAAGATACAAATAGCTTACACAAGTTTTTTTTTAAAAAATGATTATTAAAAAGTTGGTGATGCAGTGCTTTTACCTTATGTTTTTTATTATTCATTTTCTGCTTGCAAGAAACTACTACCCCAAACAATCCCTATGAAAGGAAGAGTGCCAAATCTAGATTTGATGGCAATCTAGCTTCCAAAAAATCCTCCAACTAGCAATTATTGCTGCCAAACTGAATTTTGAATTTCAATTTTGTATCATGAAAAAAAAAAAGAAAAAATGAATGATTTTCATTTCTTAAATAAAAAGAGATAGGTAGGTAATAATTTGACTATAAGTATAGGATATATATGAATATAAAGATCATTCATATATATTCTATGGTTATTCTCTCTCTCTCTCTCTCTCACACACACACACACGCACTAATTTGACTATAAGCAACTTCTTGGCAAGAGTTAAAAATGTCAACCATTTAACTATAAGCAGCTTGTTGGCTAGAGCAAATTCCTAGAGCCAAATGAAAGTGAAAGCATACAAGATGGCCAACTTGTTGCCATCAAAAGACTGACTCAATAAAAGAAAAGAGATATTAAGCACCAAGTGGGTGAGGAGCTCCTCAGCAAGTCAACACATATATCATTATCACAGACCATTTAAGCTCAACTGCCATATCAACATGCCATATACTTAATTAACACCTTTATCATATTATATATCCATCTAACAAATTTAAGTTTTTTATATTTCAACTAACAAATTTGTATACAAAACTTAAATAAAGCTATTTGCCTAAGCCTGGTTTTGGGAAAGAAAAATAACAAAAAACAGTTTGCCAGAATTGAAAACCAGATGATGGCGAAATAGAAAAATAAAAAATTATTCAAATCATCTAAATGTATTATGATAAAATTGCTTCTGAAATGTAACGACCCAATCTTGGCAAGGCAAAACCCTGCCAAGAGGGTGCACCTCAAACGCTATAGCACCTTTACACCACAATTCCTGTATAATTCATACATCACATCACCACATCACCAAAAGTGTATACGACCTTTCAATTGCCTAACATATATGAGATGATCTATTCAAAGACAAAAAAGTATTATCATGCTACAAGATAGTTCCCAAGCATTTCCTCCCAAAAAAAAAAAAAATATAATACATACTAATCACGAATCCATCAATACATCCAACTTCATAAGCAATATTTACAATCAACCTCCTTCATAAAAAAAAGGTAAGCTTACATCCTAGAATGACCCTAAGCAAAACCTCAACCACAAGATGCCCACCTGTGATCCTTCAAAAAAATTATAGTCTTCCAAGTTGAGGCGAGCCACACAAAAGTCTATGAATCTAAAAAAAAATTATTTAAAAGAATGAGCTAAAGCCCAATGAGTATACCAATACCATGGAGTTATAAAACTTGCTCCTACCAATAAGGTTCAAAATAAAGATACTAAACATAAGAGCTTAATTGGACTTAAATTTATACAAAATAAAAATAAAAAATGATGAAATACAATTTTCATAAAACGTTATCAAGATTTTTTCAAGGAATCTCATAAGGCAGAAAAAAAAATACATTTGGATAATGAAAGTAAACAAAAATATAACTTTTCAATACATTAAGATTTCCTGTCCATCATACAATCCACTACATAGCCTTAGGGTCGCGTTACCTCGCGACTTAGGTGGTGACGGTACCGTTACCCAAAACATAACCATAGGAACATAGCTCATGTCATCGTAGCACTTCAATTCTTGTTTCAATGTTTCGGTCCCCAGGACCCCTTATACATACAACGACCCTTATGGTCCTTAAAACATTTCGGTCCCCAGGACCCCAAAGCATTTTGGCCCTTGTGGCCCCAAAGGCTATATTCGGTTATATGATCAATAAAATAAATACCCTCACATAACATTTCACTGTCATTCAATCATCATCATCATAAAATTTGAAAGACTCAACTTAAATAAATTCTCATAAAAAAAACATAATGCTTCATTATACAAATGAAATCATATCTTTATTAAAACTCAACCCTTGGCCTCAATAAATTTATAGATTTTCTTTTTATACATATGTCATGATGAAATGTATCATTCACTTCCTTTAATTCAAAAATTATTTTCAAACTTTGCAATAAAGATAGAGGTAAGATAATTTCCATGGTAAGTATACTCACCTCCAAAAATAGCAAAAGTGTAGATTTGAAACTCTACAAATTAATTTCCAAGAGGTGTAGAGATGCCTTCCTCCAATCCTAACAATTAGTAAATAGGATTTCAAATTAGGAAAAGCTTTCAATAAAAATTACAACATCTACAAAAATGATCCTAAATAAAATTATGCTAAGGAATGACAAGCTAAAGAACTCCTCCAACTTTAAGTCACCCAAACAAATAACTTATCCAATCTCCATAATACCCATCCTTTGAACATCTTTGAGTTAGTAACTTTTTAAATATCCAATCAATTTATATGCACAATACCACCATCAATTTACTACAAAAGTCAAAAATCAACATTTTTGTATAAACTCAACAACTTAAGTAAAATCTCTTCAATCACTTATAAAATTCCTCCATAGAACATAGAGATACCCAATCCACCATTTATCAAATCAATTTCAACAAATAAATTCCCTAACACCAAAATCCCCAATTTTTACATCACATTCAAACCCTAGATTAACCCAAAATCTTAATCTCCAAATCAACCATCAAATTGACCATTTTTTTTTAACATCTAAAACATTCATGGAAACTAATTGAGAGTATAAAATTCAACAATCAAACCCCAAATCATAATAGATCTAAAACACAAAAAATTCATCATCTCTAACTCAAAATATGTAAAACCTTAAACTAAACTTTTAGAGAAAAATTCTTACCAATTACAAGCCTCTAATCCATCAAGAAAATAAACCCCATGCTTTGATTCTTCAAAAGATTAAGAAAAATCTAGAGTTGGTGCTTCTATTGTGTTATTTCGGATGGATTTAAGGAGTGGCCGACCGGACCCTTTTTCCGGTGAGATAAGGTGGCCGGAGGTGGTAGAGATGGTGGGTTAAGGTGGTGGTGTAAGGGTGGAGCAAAGGTGTGGTGTTTGGCCTCCAAGAAAGTAAAGGAAAATGAGAGAGAAAGTAGAGAGAAGTTAGAGAATGAAGAATGAAGACAATGAAGAAAAAAAAATCTGCACTTCTATTTTTTTTTTTGTGTTGAAATGGGGTGTTTGGTTACACCTACCATCAAGTTTAGAGTTGGGTTTAGATATCCTAAATGGAGTTTAACATAAGAGTGTGTTTGGCTCTAGATAAAAAGTTGGGAATATTACATGAAAATATTCAGTAGATTGAACTAAAGCAAGTGGTTTCCATAGTTCTAAATCGCGGTATCGGATAACGTAACGGTATCGATCGCGAAGTATCGGTATCGGTAGTATCGACTGGTACGTATCGGGTATCAGGCGTCGCGACTGTAAAATTTCAAAAATCATTAGCAATCCCTCTAAAACTCAATTTTATGCATTTTTTGACTCTTTTAGCCTTATCACATTTTAATCGAAGTTTTGATATGTAAAGGCACTTTTGACTCATTTTCAACTAAATGATATGTATTTATTTTAGTCTCAAGCTTTTATTTGGTACTAATACAATACTAACCTCCACCTCTCATCATAATGTTAGATAATTTTTCAAACAAAATGATTAAATGGGAAAAGTATGATTCAGAATTCGGTGCACATAATGTTGGACTCTGCAAAGAAACTAATCAACACATGAGAGACTAAAATAGAAAAAACAAAGTGGGTCAGCAAATATAAAGGTTGATGGGGGATCTGCAAAGTTTTGCTTCAATATATATAAATGCTCCTAATATATATATATATATATATATATATATATATAAATATTTAAACAATCATAAATACATATTAAAATATATCCCATGCCCATCCCATACCATAATATATAAAAAAAAAATAACCACAGAACAAACAGGAAAAAAAAAAAATTTTATAAACCGAACACAACAACTTAACAAGCAAAAGCATCACTTATTCAGCCAAAAGAAAAAACAGAGCATGACAAATACAAACAGAGTGTGAGAGAAGTTCTCAGAAAACAAACCTTTGCTCAATTACAAATAGACTTAATCAACGTAAATTCACCATATAGAGTCTTGTAGTTACAAATAGAACTTCTCTGACAAACCTTTGCTCAATAGGTGATCATATAAATTCACCTTTGATCATACAAACCTTCGTAATTGAGTCTATAGGTGATCATATAAATTCACCCACAGAACAAACCTTTTCTCAGAGAAGTTCTCCAAAGTCCATACAAACAGTCTCAAAACAGAGCAGTGTAGCTCTCAGAGAACAAACCTTCAATGAAGAAGTTTGAAATCGATGAGAGAACAAACCTTTGCTCAATTATTTTTGCAGGTGCTTCGCTCCATTTTCAGCCATACCGGACTGTATCGGAACTGTATCGCTCACGTATCGAATTCAGGCCGATACGTAACGAGAATCGGTCGCTACGGATGCGAAATTCATTCTTACTAGTATACCGGTGAGTATTTGACTAGGGACTCCAATTTTTCGGTAAGAACCGGCCGGTTCGGCATGTATCGACCGATATTTAGAACCTTGGTGGTTTCTTATTAAATATGAATGTATGATAGATAAATAGAGAATAAAAGATACAAGTCAAGTTCAGATATATTTTATTATGTAGTCAGAACAGTTAAACATGGATAAGTACGGTCATCCACAGAGTTGTGCAAACTACAATGAGATAAGCAATTAAGTGTTACATGGAATGTGTTTGGAATGTGTCCTGCATTGTCTGGAGTTGCTCCATCTGTGCTAATTATAAGGCTTTAATTTTTCTCTCCTTAATATTTAGATTTTAAGAAAAATGATGGACTGGGCTTTTCAATTTGGTATCAGAGCTTGGTTGTTGGTGTGCCGTTTGTTCGACTACTGTATATTGTGGTCTAGGAGGGTGTGTTGGAATATGTGTCTGGAGTGACCTTATTTGTGCTGATTATAAGGCTCCAGTAATGTGTCCCGCATTGTCTGGAATTCAGGAGGGTGTGTTGGAGTATGTGTCTGGAGTTGGCCCATCTATGTTGATTATAAAACTCCAGTAATGTGTCTCGCATCGTCTGGAATTGCTCTATCTATGCTGATTATGAGGCTCCAGTTTCCCAATAATGTGTCCCATATCGTCTGGAGTTACCCTATCTGTATTAATTATAAGACTCCGGTTTCCCTCTTCTTAATACTTGGATTTTAAGGAGAAGTGTGGGCTGAGCTTGGCTTTTCAATTTGGTATGTTTATAAAGCTCTAGTAATGTGTCCCGCATCATCTGGAATCCAAGAGGGTGTGTTGGAATGTGTGTTTAGAGTTGCTCCATCTATGCTGATTATAAGGCTCCAGTAATGTGTCCCGCATCGTCTAGAATTGTCCTATTTATGCTGATTATAAGGCTCCAGTTTCTCAATAATGTGTCCCGCATCGTCTGGAGTTGCCCTATCTATGCTAATTATAAGACCTCCGTTTCCCTCTCCTTAATACTTGGATTTTAAGGAGAATTGTGGGCTTGACTTTTCAATTTGGTATGTTGGAATGTATCCTCCATCGCTTATTGTCCTATCTATGCTAGTTATAACGTTCCAATTTCCCTCTCCTTAATACCTAGGTTTTAAGAAGAAGTATGAGTTGAACTTTTCAATTTGGTATAAAAGCTTGGTTGAAGCTATAATTGGTGTGCCGTTTGTATGGTTACTTTATGTTGTAGTCTAGTTGGTGTGTTGGAATGTATCCCACATCGCTTAGAGTTATCCCATCTTTACTAGTTATAATGTTCCAGTTTTTCTTTTCTTAACACCTGAGTTTTAAAAAGAAATGCAAACTACACTACTAAAAAAAACACTTTTTGCGACCGCTATAAACCGTCGCAAATAATAAAAAACAGTCGCAAAAGACTTTTTGCGACGGCCCATGCGACGGCAAATGGGGGTCGCGAATATGGGGGTGGCAAATACTTTTTGCGACGGCAAAACAACAGTCGCAAATTATTTGCGACCACCTAAACTACTTATGGCGACCGCTATTTTGCCGTCGCAAAAAACAAAGAAAAACATTAACATGATCTTTGGCGACCATCTTGTTACCGTCGCAAAAAATTAAAAATATAAATATAAATAAATAAATAAATAAAAGTGTAGCGTTAAGCACTCTAGGAATAATAATGACAAGAATTCAGACAGTATAGCATTATAGTTTTATTGAACATTCTATTTGAGTCTCAAAATTTGAGCCATATGTAAAAGTTATTACAACTAAAAACTTGAAAAAAGCTATTTGAGTCTCAAAACTCTATCAATGAACTGGAAAAAAGCTCCTTCATTTACATGCATTTGTTCTCCATTCCATGGTAAAAAAGAAATACTTAAATCTTGATATGTCTCTCATATTCACTTATTCTTTACAGTGACTAGAAAAGGCATCGAAGAGTTTTTCAATCTTGAGCTGATTGATAGAAAGGGACCACCGACATATTATCAGTAGAAGACATAAGAAACTAATTGATGCACCTTCACTTTCTCATCTCGAATATGCTCAGGTGTAAGAGAAATAGGCTTCTCCATAGCAATTAGGCAAAGAATCTGCAGTTGGCAAGAATATATGTCTGTTACATCTTAAAGAAAAATGATAAACAAATTGGAGGGACTGTTGTGAATAAATTTATATATCTATCATTTTAATATTATCTACTCTAACTTGATTTCATGGCCTCACCTGCAATAGATGATTTTGAATAATATCACGAATGATTCTGCAAAAAGAAATGATAAACAGATTTAATAATGCCAGGCTAGTTACCAATTCTCAGAAATATGAAGAACGGGGAAAATTTTTTGCATAAGCTTTTCCAAGTAAAATTACATCTACTTGTTTACACATTGCAAATTGGAAAATGAAAACAAAACAGTGCAGAATACAGTTTGAAGGTCTAAGATTTTTATATTAAAACAAAGAAGAAAACTGTTAACAGATGGTAAAACCATGACTTTTATAAACTAAGTCCTAATCCGTGAACAAATCTTGCAACAAATGAATTATGACCTTCTATGGGATTCTTAAAGAAGAAAACTGTTAACAGATGGTAAAGCCATGACTTTTAGAAACTAAGTCTTAATCCGTGAACAAATCTTGCAACAAAAGAATTATGACCTTCCACAGGATTCTCAATTTCTAGGTCCTAATCAATAGACAAATCTTACAGAAAAAGATGTGAGGTTCCACTTGAGATACCCATATTCATCAATGAATAAAAAGATCAATGGCAAGGAACAAACACACAAAGATTTAGATTTCCAGAGAAGTTATTGTAACCGTTACAATGGTTAGTTCAATCCCCAGCCCCAGTTTTTCTCTGGAACCAAACAGATCTTTGAGCCAATAGGCTGCAAACAATGCAAGAAGAGAGAGGGAGAGAAAGAAGAGTTTGCAAGCTTTGAAGTTTTGGTGATTAGAATTTATCCATTTATAAATAGGAAAATGAATACATTTTAATGAGTAGTCATAAACAGAGAAATAAGCAAGCCTTGACATATACAAACCTGTACTCAGATAATTATAACTACTCATTAAAATGTATGGATCAAGACAATGATTGTCTGGACTCATTCCACAGCAAATGATATACCCTTTATGCATATGCATGTTACTTGCTTTCTAGGTAAATGATGAATCATATCTTAGCTTGAGTGGTATCTCCTGTCACCTCCAAAGCAGGATGGACATGCAGAATACATAAATACATGCAGAAATATATACAAATACCAATAAAAAAATATATATAAATACCACTAAAAATATATACAAATACCACAAAAACAAAACAAAAAAAATCAAAAATGCCTTACCAAACAGAAGACAGTCATATTTTGGCCTCTAAGCCTGTCTGTACTGGTCTTTGTATCCCATTTTGTTCTAAACAAACTTCAGAAAAGAATGAATGGATTGTGAGAAACTGGGATAATTTAAAACCATCCAAGCTTTTGTGAAACTCGAATTCAATTCTGATTTTGTAAATTTTCATGGCTTAAAAGTTTATTATTGTGGTCTACTGACTCAGATTACCATTATATGAACACAAAGGCATGGAATATCTATAACCATTCCAATTACTTGGGATATGACATATTGGTTTTGTGAATGGAAAATCCACAACCACCATTTCATATTTATCGAAACCATGAAACGTGGACAATTGGCTTTAAGGTTCAAAACTTGCGTCATAAAATATATACAAATACCACTAAAAAAAAGTTTCTATTTATTTAGACAGTAACAAAGATGAAGAGTAAATATAGCAGGTTTAACTGAACAAAATACAGTAACAAAGATGGAAGGGCACCAATGTAAATAAGAACCAGTTGTACCATATTTCACAAAATAATGAAAGGAGGAATATGATCCACAAACATAAAGTTACACCAATTAAGATAGAAAGTTTAACTAGAGAGATGAGGAGTAAATAAGCAGCAATTGTATCATATTCCACCAGGAAAATTATTAGTAGGTCTAAAGTAGCACATAGTGCATCTCATGTACATGTAACATGCTTATATAGTCTTGGAATACATGTGCTTGATCCTTGTGAACTAACAAGAAAAATAGCCTTTCAAATTACCTAATTCAGAGAATTCTTGATTCCATCCTATTTACTATTTTTTATTTTTGACAAGTAACTCAAATTACCAGACCAATTTTCTTCAATGCACAATTAAGTCAAGACTTAAGAGTTCAATCACAAAGACAATTCACATTGTAGTCGAAGAATTTACAAAACATGATGATTGAATCGTGGAAGAATGGACGATAACAAGTAAAATCACAAAATTAATGTTAATCACGTGATTCAAAAAATTCACAATCATCGAGATTGCTTAGTCAAGCATACAAAGAGAGATTTCTCATAGTTAAAAAAAGCTTGCTCGATACCGATTGTACAGTAGATAATACTGTACTCGTCGTCTTAGAGTAATCTGATTCGTTTGATGGACATAGAAATGGAATGTATGTATGTATATAGTTATACATTACATGGATATATATATATAGAGAGAGAGAGAGAGTACCGAAGAGCAGAGAAGAGAGCTGGATTACAGAGACATCAGATGGATTATAGATATCATTAAACACATATAATAGATATAATAGAGAGAGAAAGTTGGATTCATTCATAGAAATTAGGCTTACCGATTATGAATCAAGCGAAATCTTCAAATCTTCATCAACAATCGATCAAAACCTTCAAATCTTCATCAACAATTGATCAAAATCTTCAAATGAACAATAAAATTGTGATGGAGAGTCCAAAGAGAGAGTCGAACAAGAGAGAATGAAGAGTGAAGAGTGGAGAGAGAGAGAGAGTTCATACCGTTAGAGGTCGGTCTTCAATGAAGAGAGTGAAATCGATTTGCGAAATAAGGGATAGATAGGGCTGAAAGAGATAAGGGATCGATTTGGGAAATCGATTTGGGAAATACGGGATAGATACCGTTGGAGGTCGGTCCTTAGGTCAATCGTTTGTTGGGAAATAAGGGATCGATTTGGGAAATTGAAAGAGAACCGAAATCGATTTTTTCCTTCCTTTTTTTTTTTGTTTAAGTTAAGAACACGATTTGGGGGTTTAAATAAAATGACAGTTTGGTGTAAAAAGTGATTTTTTGCGACGGTTAAATAATCAGTCGCAAAAAAATAGACGCAAAAAGTCTAATTTCTCGTAGTGTAGACTTTTCAATTTAGTGTATAACACCCCCTCTCGCCCCCCCCCCCCCCCCACACACACAATATATATATATATATATATATGCATGATCTTTGCACTATCTATAGATCTTTGCAAAGAATCTCTCTCTCTCTCATTTTTTTCCTAACTTTTTTTGCCTTTAGTAATTTTTTTATAAAAAAAATTGTGTCAAAAGTCTTACTTTCCACATCTGTCTAGTTTAGGAAAAAAAATTGTGTCAAAAGTCTTACTTTTCACATCTGTCTAGTTTAGAAGTATGTAAAAGGTAAAATAAAATTTTAAAATCCAAAAAATGTCACTTAAAAAAAAAAGACAAAAAAATTGAACTTTTATTTTTTCTGGACTTTTTTCAAAATATTTTAATTTTTTCAACTTTTAAGTCTGTCTAGTCTGAGTGAACAATTTTTTGATTTTTTTTTTTAAATCACTAAAAACGAAAAAAATGTTACAAAAAAAATTGCTAAAAAAGGAATTGCAAAACTCAAGACTATAAGCAACTTCTTGGCAAGAGCTAAAAAAGTCGATCATTTAACCATAAGCAACTTGTTGGCTGCAGCAAATTCCTAGACAAATCAAAGTGAAAGCAGAGAAGATTGCTGCTAACTTGTTGCTATCACAAAGGTCGACTTCATGAAAGAGATGATTAATAATAACAATAAGACAACACATGTTATTTAACACCTTTATGATTATGATAATAATTTTTATACATCCAACTAGCAAATTTATCTTTAAACAACTCTATCTGTAATGTTTGTGTTTACCAGACCGCCAATGTCGATATGAGCGGGGGAATCATCTAAGACATGTTTGATTGACAAGATTAGAGTATGTGATTGAAATTGTTTTGAAAATTTGTTTCAGGATTATTAATTCAATAGATAATTAATTCAACAAATTTGTAGGATTCTTAGTAATGGCGGTAGGGGTGAAATTTTATATCCTAAGTTGAAAAATAAAATAAAAAGACTCTTTTACCTACTAATCCAATGCATATCAAGCAATGGATAAGGGAATAATTTATCTTATTAATCTAATTGGATAGTGAATACCACACTAATTTGATGAGATTATTAATTCCTTCACTATTAGTCTTGTGAATCAAACATGGCCCAAATGTACAATGGCAAAATTGTTTCTGAATAAAATCAAGGGGGTTGTTGAACGAAAACAACTGGTTTCTTGTTAAATATGAATATATGATCCATAAATAGAGAAGAAAATATACAAGTTGTAAGGCAAGGAGGTATTGTTGTCAATTTTTTAATAATACAAATAAACAGTTGAATTGTAAGCTTCCATCTATTTAAGTCTTCTCCTAGCAAACAACCAATCAACCTCTCTTTCTATCTCTCTCTCTTGCCTTAAAATAGAACATGAAACCACACTTAGCAGCATCTAAACTGGCTGTGAACACGGATTCACATGTGATATCGAAATTCAAGCCAAAGATACGGATAATCCACGTATTTGCACCAGAAATCATCAAGACAGATGTGGCAAATTTCAGAGAGCTAGTTCAGAGACTCACCGGAAAACATGTTGACACCAAGAGCCACAAAAAGAAAACAAGCAGTGCTTCGACTATAGGACCGAGGACTTTCTGCGCTGAACCTGCAACCAAGAACACTGAATCAGAAATTGGTGTGCACATTTTGCAGAATGAAGAGAGAATGAAGAAGGAAAGAGAAGAAATATGGGGAGATGAGAATTCAAATCATTTCATAGGTGGGTTTGGAGAAATGGATGGTTTAATTCAAGACCTGATTGAATTTCCTTTTCTTCCTCTAAAGTCTTCTCACTTGAACATATATGGAGGGATGCCACTTTGCCAGTGAAGACCTTCTTTTTACTTTTTCTTTCTCCTTTTCGTCAGACAGATACAAGATTTTCTCTCTTGACTATTGTATTGATTTCTTCCACCTCTGAAAAACATTGGAGAAATATATACTGCTGCTTGTATATCTTTCCTTTTGGATTTCTATTATAAAGCTCCTTGTTTTTCTGTTTAGTTCCAAGTTTTTTTTTTCTTTTTTTTTTTTTCAGCCATTTGATCAACTCTACAAGTAGGAAATTGTTTTTCGTAAATTGTCAGAAACTGCACAAATCTAAGGCATTGATTGTTGGAACAAAATTTGAGACCTTCTATTATTTTAATTGGCACAAATGTGATGCAATTTAGAATTGTACAAATTAATCTAGAGGTTATTAAGTGAAAGAATTTTCATTCAAAATTACTCTTCAACATATAAAATGCGCATAAGAATCATCTGTCGCCAAATCCGCTTGTCCCTCTGTCCCAAAATAATCACTGGATCACGTAAGAATCTTGAGCTGTGGAAATCTCAAGACATGATTCAACAGCTGTAAATGTTTTGGGATAGGAGACAAAGATTTGGGGTAGAGGATCCCAAGCCTATAAATGAGCCAAATACCCATAAATCACAGTATCATACAGATGCAAGATATATAAGAAAATTAAGCTAAACTCCATGTAATTACCATAAAGCACATGGATTTAAAATTTATAAAAGATCACAGATCTTTCAACATAGTCTTTTAATCAGATCAGATTTGAGAGCATAAATTAACATTGACTTCTATACGCCTTAAAGTCATTTCCTACTTGACTTTTTTATTCACAAAATGCAAGATGTGAAATTTAGAAGCCTAAGAATTAGTAGCTATTGTCACAGCAGTAAATTCCTATGACAATTTATATACATGATTTGTGAATTTAACTAACTGTAAGAAGCGATAAGATCTAACTGACATACTCATTGCAAATAGCAAAGTATAATAGGGGAACTACAGTCCAGAATACTCATTTGGGAGCATTATATCAGGGACAGCAGTAACTGATATATCAATGATATGCTCATGGTCATATTTAAGTGGAAGCGAGATGCACCAAATTTTTGTTTAGAGCCCAACAACCTAAAAGAAGGTTTGTTTGAACCTTTTCTGCTTTCTCCAAATGCATACTTTAACGAGTTGTAATTTTCAAGTTGAAATCCAACCCAAAGCAAACTGACGTTATCAACTTTGAATTAGATAGTGTGGTGTACCTACAATAGCACTGCCCAATCCAAGCCAAACACGTCGGTTGATGTTAGCTTGGATTTCAACTTACCTAACATTTTTATAGGCTATAATGCTCAACAAAATATGATGTTTGGATCATCATAAAGGTTGACTTTATAATGTTGCAGTCAATCGTATAAGGAAAAGAATATCCTTTAGAAATATCTCCAAAATCGTAAGGCTGTCTAAACACAGATGAATACTAAATCTTACTGAGTTCCAGTCATGGCTGTTAGAAATTCACGATTTGATACGAGTTTCAACCAAAACGATTCGATTCATGCTGCTATTGAATCTTAAATTGAGTGAATCATAAGATTCAATTACAATTCATTGAGAATTATAGCAATTTAGTTTTGTTTACATGCACGAAACTACATCATTTTCACCCAAAAAAAAAAAAAAAAAAAAAAAAAAAATTCAACTAATTATATTGGTATATGTGGTTTTATACGTGTGTGTGTATATATATATATACATATGTAAAATTTAATTATATTCATAATTAATTTATTGTAAATACTATGCATGTATTTTCATGTGTATATACATATACAAATTTAGATATTATGCTAAATAAAGTGAATCTTAGCACAATATATAAATTTACTATTAAGAGATTCACTTTATTTGACAACGACGGTTCGAATCATCTTTTCTTATTAAGATAGTTGCTTCTATAATATTCTAACTTCTGAGTTACAATGGGTACACCAAATATTACCTCTAGCATGGCTTTTTCCATCAATTTGCTCAGCCAATTTTCTAGAAGAAATCTGTTAGGTTTTATTTTTGGCAATCCCGTTTGATAAAACTCCTTTCAGTTGTATTTGTTTTTGCACCTTTTATTTCAGTGAGTCTATGAGTTTATTAGATGCGAATCCAACCCAAATCATGCCTTGGTCAATTTCCATGGATCAAAACCGAGGTTGTAACATGATCTAGTTTTCCAGATTTTCCAATTTTGGTTGTCTCGTTCGAGCGTGGAAAGGGACGCCCGAGCGGGGATTGCAAGCTCACAGCATCTCTGTTTCGCCTGAAAAAGTACTGGATGGTGTGATTCGATGCTCGAGCGTGGAAACTTTAGCTCGAGCGTGAAGCCTATATGAATCACACAATTTTGAAGTCTCCGCTCGAGCGGGAAATACCACGCTCGAGCGGACGGCGCGAACACAGATTCTTGGATTTCTATAAGGAATTGATTTTCTTCCAAAATTAGGATTACTTTGGATTTTCATAAGTAGTTGGTTTTCTCCCAAAACTGGGACAAGTCCTCTAGATCTTCTTTTTGGATTCTAACGTTTATATCTGGGAATATTTTTGCTAGTTTTCTTTGATGTTTTAATTGAGTATTCAACTAATGGTTTAAAGAGTATACATCAAAAGATTATTTGTTTGTTTTACACAAAAGAAAGAGTTGTTCTTCGGTGGATTCTGAAGAATTCGAGCCTGAAGTTTTGGTGGATTCCGGAGTGGCTCATCGTCAAGACAATTCCGAGGTGAAGACGGGGTTGAAAGAGACACATAGAGGTTGGTTCAATTCGGGCATGGAATCGCTAGGTAATTGAGAGTATACCTGTGTAATTCCTTTATATCTTCTTAGTGGATTGTTTTGTAGCTGTTGCCTGTGGTTTTTTTATCACAATTGGAGGTGTCCTATTGTGGTTTTTTCACATAAAATCGTTGTGTCGATTTGTCTTGATTATTTGATTGGGATTGTTATATACTGCTTAAAATTAATACATAATCACAAATCAACATCTAGGGGATTTCTAGATTTTTTCAATTGGCATCAGAGCAGGCCGCTCTATTTTTTTTTGTTTTACAAATCTATTAGAGCGAGATCTTGTTTGATTTGTGATAATGGACTCAATTCGTGAGGGAAATTCTATGGTTCGACCACCCTTACTTGACAGATCCAATTATTCTTTTTGGAAAGCTCAGATGAGATCATTTTTGAAATCAATAGATGAAAAAGTTTGGCAATCTGTCATGAATGGGTGGACCGAACCAACAATTACCGTTGATGGAGTAACTTTTCCCAAACCAATTGAAAAGTGGAACACAATTGATTACCAAAATAGTAGCTGGAATAGTAAAGCTATCAATTTTCTCTTTTGCGCTGTCACACCTGAAGAGTTTAGTCGAATTTGCAATTTTGAAGTCGCAAAAGAGGCTTGGGATATCTTACAAACTATTCATGAGGGCACTCATTCGGTGAAACGCTTAAAACTTCAAAGGCTCACATCTAGTTTCGAAAACCTTTCAATGAAAGATAGTGAGACCTTTGATAAATTTTATGCGAAATTGAGTGACATTGTAAATTTCAGCTTCAATTTAGGTGAAAAAAATACCAGAATCCAAAGTTGTGGGAAAAATTTTGAGATCCTTGCCCGATCGGTTCCAACCAAAAGTTACGGCTATTGAGGAGGCTCAAGATGTTGACAATCTCAAGCTGGATCAGTTGGTTGGAAATCTCCAAACTTATGAGGCACATAGGAATTTCAAAAAGAAACAAAAAGATATTGCTTTTAGTAATGCTCATAGAATTGGAGAGGATTCTGATGAGGATTGTGAGATAGATTCCAAGATTATGGCTGCTTTTGTTAAACAATTTAAAAAAATCTTTTTTGAAAAAGAATCCTAATCTTTTGGAATCTACTCATACTCATAAATCTAAAGGCAAAGATAAACTCAAAATTAATTCTATAGCCAAAAAGGAGAAAGGAAAGATACAAGGGAACTCTGAAAGACTTCAATGCTATGAATGCCAAGGATTTAGCCACTTTGCTTCAGAATGCCCTACTCGTTTGAGGAAGAAGAAAGCCCTCGCCATCACTTGGGGTGATGAATCAGAATCTAATGAAGATGAAAGTGACAACAAAGATCAAGGCGAAGAGGGACATAAACAATTCCTTGCTTTCATGGCGGCTTCCGAAGCTGAAGCACAAACAGAGTATTCGAAGAGCCTGGTTGAGAATGCCACTGATGATGAATCCTCGAGAAGTGATGATGAAGAGCTTGAGTAAGCTTATGAAAAGTTGTATAAGGAATCTCTTAAGTTATCCAAATTGAATGACAAACTCACCATGAAACTCACAGCATGTGAAAGTGAGAATGTCAAACTAAATGAGGAGATTTCCGAGGCTAGGCTTGATGCCATCAAGATAGCTAATGATCGACAAGCTCTTTGTGTAAAACTCTTGACCTGTGAGACAGAGAGGAACGAGCTACACCAAATCTATGCAACATATGAAGAAAAAATTGGAACTCTCGAGATGTCTCAAGTTGCTTTAGAAGAACTAATGATCAAGAAAGAGGAAGAACTGAAGTGTGCCATGGTTACCATTGGTCTTTGGAACAAAGGATCAAAGACTTTGGACAATATCATTGGGTCTCAACAAATCTGTTCTGACAAGAGTGGCATTGGCTTTGGTGGTAAGAAAGAGCAAAAACAGAGTGCATCAACATCTCATGATACAAGAACTCAAGGAAAGGGAGAACAAAAAATTCAACATAAGGATGGATTTCTCAAACTTCCTAGAGTTGGTAAGGTAAAAGAAAAGAAGGTACACCCTGTTTTTATTTGTCATCATTGTGGTATGCATGGTCATATTCGCCCTTATTGTTATAAGTTGCATGGGAGAGTGTATTTGCCTAGACCTAAAAATTGGAAGTTGGAAGCCAAGTCGAGACAGGTTCTCATTGAAAGGGAAGGGAACCACAATGTCAAGACACCACCCAAGAACCACAATTCTCACAACTTTATTCGTACTAAAGCGGTTTGGGTGAGAAAACTTAACTTTTGTTAATTTGTTTATTTGTTTTAGTTTTGGGGTTTTTGTGTGTTGTTTTTAATAAAAAAAAAATGTGTGTTTGTTCGTTTTTTGTCTTGCTTTGGTTAAAAAATAAAAAATAAAAAAAAATAAAAAAACCCAAAAAGATTTTTTTAGTATGGTTTTGCAAGCTTGAAATTTTTGAGTGGTCCTTGGTGCATATTGGAATTGATGAGAATATCCATTACATGTTAATATATGTAAACTTTCTGTGGTCATTACTCGTTTTGGAGTGTGCGTTTTTTGACTAGTATGTCTCATTCTGTACACACTCTTGGATTAGCAAATTTTGGAGTCTTCCGCCTTAGTGATTATTTTTCCTCTATGGACTTCTGTCATTGATCTTTTGCGTTTCTAGAGGAATTGACCTATACTAGCATATCATGGGTGATGTTGAGTTTCTTAACCACCTTCCACCTTTTTGTACCTCCACGGCTTTTTCCTCTATTCTTTGCAGTCTAGCCATGAGGAAAAGGCTACCTCAGAGTCACCAACTAGGCCATCCTTATTATAGCCATGCTTCTTTGGTTCGATTTTCATACTCTTGAGCGTGTCAGCCGCCAATGAGTGTACAAAAGAAAAAGAAAAAGAAAAAGAAAAAGAAAAAGAAAGAGAAGAAGAAAAAATGTGCAAAAGAAAGAAAGAGAAAAAAGAAGAAAAGATTCATTGATTGAGGGGAAGGCTCCGCCTTTACTCACCAAATACCCCTTGATTCCTAGTGGTTTGACTTTCCTTTGTTGTGCTTAGATTCTCTTGACGGAGGTCCCACTTTCAGATCACTACTAGGATTGAATCTAGTGTTTGTCAAACTTCAAGAGTCACATACACACTTTTCTCATAGGATCTATACTTTTCACATAATGCATCACTTTCTTTCATGAGGAATTTTCTACAGACTGTGCACATTGTGTTTACTAGTAATTGTGCTTCTTGGATAATCTTGCGTGTTTTAAGGTACAAATTTGAAATTCCTTGCTTGCTCCACCTTATTATTTTTGTCGTTTTATTCTTGTTCACTGCTTTTAGTGTTTGTGGTTGGTTTTAGTGAGGGGAAGTTTGGTTCTTTTTGATATGTTTGGTAAGAGAGATTGCCTATATGTTTTGCAAGTTTCTATGCACTGTTTGCTAATTATTTCCTTATTGCATGTTCCTGGTATTTACATCGTCATATCTGTGCTTGAGTTGGTTTATGATCTTGCTTTTGTTGATTGAGAGTTGTTTTTCATGAGTCTTAGTTTTCATCTATTCATGTTTTTCATCTGTCTATTTAAGATAATCGTGTCATATGTCTATTGCTTTTTCATAAACTCTTATGGGACTAATAGTTGTTTTGGAGATTATGGCACTAATAACTGTTTTGCAGATCAAGACCTTGACAAAGAAGTTGGGTTTTGTTGGCTGTAATGGGTTGGGGTGTTTAGGATTTTATTTGTTAGGTGTATTTTGTCACGGCATTGCCAAAGGGAGAGATTGTTAGGTTTTATTCTTGGCAACCCCATTTGACAAAACTCCTTTCAATTGTATTTGTTTTCGCACCTTTTATTTCAGTGAGGCTATGAGTTTATTAGATGCAAATCCAACCCGAATCATGCCTTTGTCAATTTCCATGGATCAAAACCGAGGTTGTAACAGGATCTAGTTTTTCAGATTTTCCAATTTTGGTTATCCCGCTCGAGCGTGGAAAGGGATGCTCGAGCGGGGATTGCAAGCTCACAGCATCTCTGTTTCGCCTGAAAAAGTACTAGATGGTGTGATTCGACGCTCGAGCGTGTAAACTTCAGCTCGAGCGTGAAGCCTATATGAATCACACAATTTTGAAGCCTCCGTTCGAGCGGGAATTACCACGCTCGAGCGGACCACGCGAACACAGATTCTTGGATTTTTATAAGGAATTGGTTTTCTTTCAAAACTAGAATTACTTTGGATTTCCATAAGTAGTTGGTTTTCTCCCAAAACTGGGACAAGTTCTCCAGATCTTCTTTTTGGATTCTAAGGTTTATATCTGGGGATATTTTTGCTAGTTTTCTTTGATGTTTTAATTGAGTATTCAACTCATGGTTTACAGAGTATACATCAAAGGATTATTTGTTTGTTCTACACAAAAGAGAGAGCTGTTCTTCAGTGGATTTTGAAGAATTCGAGCCTGAAGCTTTAGTGGATTCCGGAGTGGCTCATCGTCAAGACAATTTCGAGGTGAAGACGGGGTTGGAAGAGACACATAGAGGTTGGTTCAATTCAGGCGTGGGTTCGCTAGGTAATTGAGAGTATACCTATGTAATTCCTTTATATCTTCTTAGTGGATTGTTTTGTGGCTGTTGCCCGTGGTTTTTTTTATCACAATTGGAGGTGTCCAATTGTAGTTTTTTCAAGTAAAATCGTTGTGTTGATTTGTCTTGATTGTTTGATTGGGATTGTTATATACTGCTTAAAATTGATACATAATCACAAATCAACATCTAGGGGATTTCTAGATTTTTTCAATCAATTTTTCAAGCTGAATTTACTATTGTTTTTCCTTGTATCTACTATGTTGTTCGAAAGTAAACGAAAAGTAAAAACAAAAAAAATAATATCAAGACATCGAGATTCTCCAAATGTTTGAAGCAACTAAACATAGAAGAGTATTTTTAAATTTTTTCTCTTTATTTTATTTTATTTATTACTTGTTATTTTTTCTTTTGGCACAAACAATTAAGACAAGGTTCAAAATGAGAAGGAAATCTGACATTCATACATGTGAATTGATTAAAATTTGACAATTTCTTGGTCAATTATGTTTACACCAAACTCCATGCATACTTCAAGTCTTGATATTGAGAACTTCTCACTTTCTCTTCATTTTTGTCAATTACTCTATACGAATTGAAGGCCTAGATATGAGAATTTGAAAAAAAAAAAAACACCAAGAATTAAAGTCATTTTATACTGAGTACTACGTTCCTACCATTTAAGTTTTGATTTGATCAAGTTTGGGAATTGAGGTTTGTCACACTTCGCTTGAGGTATGGGATTCACTAGCTAAAACTAATCATTGATGTGTTTTCTTGTATTAAAGGAAATGCTCAAGATACTAAAGGAAGACATAATTAAAGTACTAGACATCTCTTCAGCTATTTGAGAGCTCTACAAAATCAAAAGAGCAACCCAAATCCATTATGAGTCAATGCAAGAAATGGGCATCTACACTCCTGAAAAATAAGTAAGAATCTTGCAAGAATTCACATGACGAAACAAGCCAAAAAAAGGTCACATGAAGGAAAAGCCAAAGATAGCTGATATGATAGATAAAACCAAAAGAGGCTCACATGATGGATACAGCCAAAGGTACCACATTGAGGTTGCCCAAGTTACATTTATAGGCTCTAAAATATGGTTACTTGGCAGATATGATGCATTTCGTGTGTGTGCAGGTTTGGTAGACAATTCTCAATTTAATGGCTAAAAGTGGTACATGAGCAGCAGGGCCTCTGCTCGAGCGATAGACGTTCACTGCCCTACTAAGCCACCGTACATGCGGCCAACCTCCACTACACGTAGAGTTGCAAACGAACCAAGTTGCTCTCGAACAAGCTCGAGCTCAGCTCGATTAGACTTGGCTCGAGCTCGGTTTGATTGCTTAATAAACAAGTCTGAGTTCGAATTTTAGGCTCGTTTTCTTAACGAGCCGAGCCCGAGCTTGGCAAGGCTCGGCTAGGTTGGGCTTGCAAGCCTGCATATACATATATGTTATGAAATTAGGGTTTTACTCCTAAAGTTCCCTTTCTCTAGAAGCTACTGGAGGTTTTCTTTCACTCTTAAAAAAAAAAAAACGTTATCTCTACTCAAGATTTTCCTGATTCGAATAACAGAGAGAAATTGTTCTACAACTATAACCCTCGTCTACTACTCCTTCCTTGTTTTCTTATTTTTCATCTCTATTTCAAAAGATTTGGTCTCATCTCATCTTATCTCTCTATAGACAGATTTTGGGGCTAGGGTTACAACATTGAATCAAACGAAGCACTGTGGTGACTATCAACACTTCTTTGTTTTGGTAAAGATTTGGGACCAGAAGATAAAATCTTCTCTTCAATCCTTTATGGTAAGTTTTCTATTCCTTACTTTTCTTCTTCAATCTTACGGTCACTTTTCTTTTTCTTGATAAAATATTTTATTTGCTCTTGCTTGTGAGACTGTCTTTCTTCATATGTTTCATTTATTTGTTAAATTTCTATCTCTGATGTCCTTCTTCATATGTCTCTCTGTAATTTTTTTTTTTAATTTTTGTGGTTAATCTAGTGGTTTTTTTTCCCTGGTAACATAAATTGGTTGAGGTAGAGTTCATATATTTTTAAAAATACACCATTATTTTTAGGAATGCAGTCTACAGAGGTGTATCTTGATGTAGTAATCATTAGCTCTTGTATAAACTACAAATATTTCTGGTTCATGCATATAATCAAACAATTGATGCAAGAATCAAAAGGTGGAAGATTAAACAGTGCTACAAACAAAATACAGTCTGCAGATATGCTTTGCTCTTTTTTTTATTTTTTAACTTTGATGCAATGTTGCTGCTTGTTTTTGCTTACTTTGATGCAATGTTGATGGGGGTATGGCAAACAAAATACAATGGTTAGAGTAGTGTTGCTCCTTGGTTGATTGTTGGTTAAAGTAGTGCTCTATTCTTAGTGTCTTTGTTTGCCTTTATTGCTATTTTTTTTTTATAAAAAATTTATTTTTATCAAGCTTTATTGCTGTAGTTGATCATAACTTTTTGGAAAATTGACTAATTTTGGAACTATCTCAGAAAATTGATTAATTTTGGAATTATCTCATTATTTTGATTTCAATTTACTCTTTCTTTCCTTTTGTGGCACTATTGATTACATTTTTTAACCCTCATTTTTTGAATTTTTTTTCCCTTTCTAGATATGTCAAATAGACAACTTCATCTCACTTCTCCAAAACAAGATTCATGTATACCATTTTCTTCATTCGAATAGTCATCTATTAGTCCACTCATGGATAATTCTACCAATGATGTGAATAATGTTGATGCTAATGTTGATGATATGATTGAAATAGAGGACAATGAAAAAGACAATGAAGGAGTCGTAAATGACAAAAGCCCATTCGAAAAGAAGTCTAGAAAAAGAATTTACTGAAGTAGTCCTTCCAGATGGTACAAAGAAGCTCAATGTAAATGGTGTAAAACAAATTTTGCAATTCACGCAACCGGTGCTACAACTCAACTTATGAGGCATTTCAAGAAAAATTGTGTGGCACATAAACTTGCAAAAAAGAAGCAAAAAGTTCTATCATTTTCTACAGTTGAATCCGATAGTGTAACCAATGCTTCTACCTTTACGAATGGTGCAACGGTAAGGGAAGCAACTTCTCACAAGATACTTTATCATGAGTATCCATTTATGAAAAGGAAGCATGTTTTGTTTAACAAGTTTATGAGAACCGCTACCCCATATTGGCAAAAGATTAGTCATACAATGACAAAAAATGACTGTGTATCAACCTATAAAGAAAAAGTCAAAAAAATTGATGAAGAATGTTAACAGAATCAGTATCATAATAGACTTGTGGAATTCGGTGCAAAAAATCCAATATATGGTCATTATGGCTCATTTTGTAGATGATGATTGGCAATTACAAAAGCGTCTCCTCAACTTTTGTAATGTACCACCTCCATACACTAGAGTTATCATTCCTAATGCCCTTCACAAATGTTTAGTTGAATGGGGAATTGAAAACAAGGTGGCTACTATTATAGTTGACAATACTTCATACAATGACGTTGCTTTGAGGGCCTTGAAAGAAAACTTTGCCATGAAGAAGAAACAACCATTAGGCAGAAAAAATTTTCACATTCATTGTTGTGCACATATCCTCAATATCATGGTGCAATATGGCCTTAGTGAAATTGGAGATATTGTTGATGGTGTTCGAGAAGGTGTGAAGTATTTGGTTACATCAGAAGCTTGTCTTCTTCAATTTAATGAAATTGTTAAGTAGTTGCAATTGCCATCGAAGCAATTGATTTTGGATTGTCTTACACGATGGAATGGAGAATATATGATGATGGCTACTGCATTGAAGTTTAAAGATGTCTTCCCTAGGTATCAAAAGAGGGATTTGGGTTTTATTTATGTGCCTAGCCTTGAAGATTGGATAAAAGTAGAGAATGTGTGTCAATTTTTGGTAATTTTCAATGCAGTCACAAATATCATTTCTAGAAGTGACTAGCTAACTTCTAATTTGTTCCTTACAAAGGTCTGGAGAATAAAAGAGATATTGAATGTGAAATCAGTGGATTACAATGAATACATTCAAGCAATGACTTTGAAGATGAAGATCAAATTTGACAAGTATTGGGGTGAATGCAATTTACTGATGGCTATGGCTATTGTTTTAGATCACAGATACAAAATGATGCTTATTGACTTTTGTTTTCCAGAGATCTACCTAGAAGCTGAAGCTACTAGAAACATCTCTATGGTTTTAGACATCTATCTAGTCTCATAAGTGCAATGTGAAACTGATAATCACCAAAGAGTCCAATTCGGCAAATCATTTTGAAAAATCGATTTTGAATCAAATAATGCCAAAATTGGACTGCTTTGCCAGATTACAGAGTCGCTACCTAAATATTTTGTTTTGGGAAAATTTAGGAAACCCTGACTCGTGCCAAAGGCCACGTGTCCGTCATCACCAAAGTTGCCCCGGCTTGGGAACTTGGGTACGAGAGGGGAAGGTCTTGAAATGAGCACCCCGCTCGCCCGATCAAAGATCAGCCTCTACTAATTATGATATGTTGTTTTATAAACCTCATGTGTTCTTATTCTGGTTATTAACTAACTTTACTATGTGACGCACACAAGCAAGTATAGACTAAAATCGTGAGAATTGGAATATTTCAACTCATGTTTGTTTTTGAAAATGGTTTGAAGTTGCCACCCTCAACTGGGCTAAAGCGTGGATTTACCACCTCAAGTGGACTTAAAACATGATTTGCCACTTCGTAAAGTGTGCTTAAAACATGCAATCATTGAATTGTTCCAATTCAAACAATAAGCCTTCATCCACAGGCATTCATACAGTTAATTATTTAAACAAATAGCCTCATGGCAAGTATGCTATCATGGAAACACTCACACTCACGCAAGTATGCTAAAGCGTAAAAGCTTACCGAGTACTCCAAGCCAAAACAAAAGCTAGTTAGAAAAAATGCAAGATCCTAACTATGCTAAGATGCCTAATGCAACACATGCAATATGAAATTAATAGGCTTGGCTACTAATATGGCATATGATACAATTTTGATAACATGTTGTTAAACACGTATTCAAATAAGTGCATTGAAATACGATGTAGTTTGAATGATGCGTCGAGCCTCGGTGCATGCAATACAAATGAATGATGCAAATATGCGAGCATAAGATATGCTAATTGAAAATGTCCCTAATCTAACCATCAAAAGCGGTTAAGTAAAAGGGAGAAAGATGCGGGGTTGGAAGACATGCACACACGCATGCACAAATAATTAACTGTATGAAAAAAGAAATAGCTAAGCTAAGCTACTTAATTATTACAACGATTAATGCAAATTAACTAGCTAATTAACATATTAAACTATGCTGCTACTACTCTGCTTCGGGAAGTAGAAGCTGCATGCACGCAGTTTTTGCCTCGAAAAGTCCTCCAGTTTGCTCTTAAGAGGCTCTATTTGCAGGGTTGAGTACACTTCAAAACCTTTATGCTCCAACGTATCAAATCAATGCTGAGGATCACACCAGTAACCTGCTGGCCATGGTAGGTTGCTGCCGGCCCCCTGCCGGCCAAAAATGTTCCTTGCTGGCCAAGAGTGAACCACTGTCGGCCACCAATGAGCCACTGCCGGCCACTGGTGTTCTGAATCACCACACTACAACAGAGCACAAACAGAGCAAAATGAAGGTTTTTCCAGAGGTATGTTTGTACTGTACCCCTTCTTATCATCTCAAAACCTCAAAGGAATGGCACTCTTGGATCCAAAACCGCCAATCAAGCAATTTCATTACATGATGGCCAAAGATCCAAGTTGTACAATTTCAATAAATGTACAAAACAAGACTCAAGACCATTACCTTATCATGTGTGATCAAAGGCAATGGAGACCAAGGAGATTGACTCATTTCATGACTTTGAGTATGAAATGCTCCAATCTTCCTTGTGTTCAATATAACGTTCGATTGAACACATGCAACGCAAACACAACATGTTTATCTTGTTCAAGTTTTACTTGTCCAATTTTATTTACACATTTTAAGTTACCAAACCATTCTTTAGTCAATTTGTCCAAGGTGAGAGTCCTCTAGAGAGAAAGAAGTTTCAACCAAGTGATAATGTAAGGCAAGAGAGAGTTCATGCCGTTGGTTAGTAGAAACCCTCAAAAGAGGATTAAAACCATTAAGCACAAACTCTATCTCAAGCTTAAAAGATCCCAAACTTGAAACAACTCTCAAAAGAAATTTAAAGAGTGAAACAGATGAGAATATGACAGAGCTATATATGCTGAAATGACATGCAAAATGACACTACAACATGCAACCAACTCAAACAACTCATGTTTCAAGACCTAAAACAATGAGCTAGTGAAGGAATTTACATTATAACTATGCAATACAAAGCTCAAAAGCAACAACCAGCCCAAAACAGATGCAAAATAACCCAAAATATAGCTTAAAACATTTTGAAATTAAGCTAACAGAAGCTAGAATAATAGGCTAAAACATGAAGCATGTTAGACTAGTAAGCAAGACACAAGGAAGGGAGGCTAACCCCTCTAATTTTGAACTTCAAAACATGATTTTAGCCACTGAAATAGCTTTGAAAATCAGTGTTTAAAAGCTTTGTAAAAGATGATGCAAGGGTGGGAAACACAAGGGCAAAGACCTCCAAAATATGGTACAAAGAAAGGTTATCAACCCCACAACTTTTAATGGCCTTAGGACCCAAGCTTCAGCCCAAAAAGATAGAGTTTTTATAACCCAAAATTAGTTGAAAGACATGCTAGAATGAAGACAAAACTAGCTAAGACAATAAGCTAAAACATGGGGTTACACTACAACCATGCAAAAGACTATTCATACAACACAAACAGCTCAAAATAGAGCTAAAGAAGCCCAAATCAGAGGCAAAAACATGCTGAAAATAAGCTAAATTAAGCTATAAAAACATGCTAACATATGAAGCTAACTAAGCATGAAAGCTAGACACAAGGAGGGGAGGCTAACCCCTCTAATTTTGAACCTCAAAACAAATTTTTTGTCACTAAAAATCCTCTGAATTTCAGTGGTTAAAAGGCCAAAAAAGGTGGTTTGAAAGTGATGAAAAGATGGCACAAAAGCTTAACAAGCAAAGAGGCAAGAAGGGTGGACCACCCCAGAACTCAAAATACCCTCAAACCACCATTTTTAAGCCTAAAAAACAGAGGTTTTTGTAGTTGAAAACTAGACCAAAAATAGTTTACAAAGGTGCCAAAACAAGTGTGCAAAATAAGCTTAAATGGGGTAAGTTCTATACCTTTGAAGCAAAGCACACAATAGGCACAAATCTGAGCTTAAACCACCTTCTAGAGCTCAAAGGAGGCTCCAAGTGAGCTTCAAGCAACCTCAGCCCGAGGATGAACCACTTTGGTTAAGGGTTGATAGGTTAAAGTTTGAAGTATGCAAGCTTCTAAACATAAAAGCTCAAAAGAGAGAAAAATGTAGAGAGAGAGAGAATTATAGAGAGATGAGAGACCCCCAAAATTTGTCACTCCTAAAATGTTCTAACCTTGAAAACCATAGAGAAGGCTCTCTATATATAGAAGAATGAGGCTTCAGGTCGAAAATATCCCAAAATGGACAGTTGGAACAACTGGAACACAAATATCTGCAAAAATATGACTTTTTGCATCAATGGCCGGCAAGGGATCATTGATGGCCGGCACAAGTGCATTCTTGGCCGGAAAGAATCACTCTTGGATGGCACATGGCCAAAAAATCCCATCCATGGCCAGAAACCTCCATCTCTGGTTGGCCAGAAAAATCTGCTTTTTGGGACTAACTTCAAATGGAAATATCTCCTTTATCTAGACTCCTTTGCTGGTCATTCTTGAGCCTAAATTTAAGCTCTTGAAGTTTTCTTTCCAATGGTAGAAGCCTCACATCACAATTCCAAGTATTCAAGAAGATATGTCTATTTGAGTGAAGACTGCTCACTTTCGGTTTAATTGGATTCGTGCCTAACTTCTTCTCCAACTTGTTTTCTTCCCTCCTCTCCTCTTTTGTTTAAACCCAAACCCCTAAACAAGATTTTTTGAAAGTTTTTTCAAAGATTTCACCTCTCTTCCATTCATTTCCACTTTGTCCTTTCTCGGTTCACCAAAAAGCCCAACATTTAACGAAATACGAGCCTCGAAACATCATAGAAACTTTTTTTCAAAAATGTTTTGAAAGAGAGGTTTTTAAGGTCTAAAAAAATATTTTAGTCAAAATGGTTTTGGCCCAAAGTGGGGTGTAAGGTTGGGATTTCGAGCTCCTCTTGTCGAAGAAATCGAACATTTGCACTGTACAACTTTCATCACCAAGTATGCAATCAGTGGCGCCCAACTCTTAGGGGCTGTCAAAAATGAGGTGTCTGCAGTTGCCCCTCTTTGACAGAACTCGGAAGTCATGAAATGACATGAGTGAATGTCAAAGCCCAAAGACGACCCATTTTTGACAAGGCCAAAGACTTGGACAAACAAACAAAATGCAAATACAATTGGTTAAACGTGAAGGTTGCCTACGTATCCCTTTGCAAGGAATCAAACTAAGGTAATTCAGGGGCAGAATGCAAACTGATACACAACGTAACAAAACAATGTAAATGATATACAATGCAACGAAACAATGCAAATGATATGCAATGTAATTGAATCATCAAACCACAAGCAGTGCAAAACCACACAAATACCATAAAGGGATAGAGATGCAGCATCAAACTACGTTTAACATAGAAAAGGTGCCGGAACCCTTAGACGACAATTCTCTTAGTGGGATAGGCATGTGCACATGCAGAACTATGTGTTTCACAGCAAGAATACAAGTAATTCGGTGGCATGATATAAGTGAGGAATGATCTGCTAAGGAAAGATCGTGATCCTAAATGCTGAATGCAACAAAACAAAGTATAATGCAATGGATGCAATGAATGCAGTGAGTAAGGCGCAAGCCAAACCACATCTTGCTTAGAAAAGACATGGACACAAGTCAGACCACGTCTAACACAGAAAAGGTGCCAACACTCTCAGACCATAATTCTCTTAGTGGAATAGACGCGTACACATTATCATAGAACCATGCTTCAACGAAAGAAATGTACGAGCCCATGCCATACTAAGTTTAACATGGAAAGGATGCAAGCGTTAAAATGGATAATGTAGTAGATGCATGCAATAAATGCGATGATGATGTAGTAGCTAGGAAGTGAAAGTACCTTACAGAGGCAATTGGTGATGACTCAGCTTATGCCGTTGGAGATCTTCCTCCTTTTCTCGGTTGTGCTTCCAAACCGTAGGTACTACTTTTCTCCCTGACTATGTTCACAACTTTCCCTATTCTCCAACAAGGTGACAGACTAGTTGGTTCAATATCCAGAATTGAGACGCATACACGCTACCTTAACCTATGGGGTTGCCATACAGATTTCAAGCAGAGGATACACCCATAGGTATTTAAACCAGACTTTAGTCTCAAAAATCCCAAACCTTTGCGCTGTAGGCATCGGCCATTCGAACTCTAGTTTCCACCGTCTCAGTTGATCTCTTAGGAACTCACTACAAACATAGGCAAGTGGCTATACCAGACCACTAGAAGTCGTTCGGGCACGACAAACACCAAAAGAATTGCACCTTTAGAGGATTTAAGGTCTCCTAGACTTGATGAATGCACAAGGCAGTGCGATGCAAAGTGAATGCACAAAACAGTGCTATACAGGTGCACAAGACAGTGTGATGCGCAACATAGCGCGATTGAAGTGCAATGCACAAGACAGTGCGAATGATACAAAAAAAACAATGTACACAAGACAGTGCGATGTAAGTGAATGCATGAAATAGATATGAATGCACAAGACAATGTAATATGCAAGGTGCACAAAACAGTGCGATGCGCAAGAAAGTGCGAGTGTAATGCACAAAAAAGTGCTAATACGTCCAAACACGCCTCACGCGAGTGGAGAAAGAGTGAATAAATGCACAAGAAGTACGAGTGTAAATTGCACAAGAAAGTTCAATGCACAAGAAAACAAGAGTGTAATGCACAAAAAAAGTGCGAATACGTCTAAACATGCCTCACGCGAGTGGAGAAAGAGGGAATAAGTGCGCAAGAAAGCGCGAATGTAAATTGCACAAGGAAGTGCGAATGCGTCCACACGCGCCTCACACGAGTGAAGAAAGAGTGAATAAATGTACAAGAAAGTGCAAGTGTAAATTGCACAAGAAAGTGCGATGCGCAAGAAAGCGCGAGTGCAAACTGCACAAAAAGTGCGATGCGCAGGAAAGCGTGAGTGTAAACTGCACAAAAAGTTGCGATGCGCATAAAAGCGCGAGTGTAAACTGCACAAAAAAGTGCGATGCGCAAGAAAGGGCGAGTGTAAATATAGGATTTTAAGGTCTCCTTGACCAAAGAATGCACAAGACAATGCCAGTGAGACACAACCACAAGGCGCACAAGATAGTGCGAGTGATACACAACCCCAAGGTACACAAGACAGTGAGCGTGATATATAACCACAAAGTGCACAAGACAGTGCAAGTGATATGAAATTGTGAAATAGATGCACTGAGTGAGATTATTGTACTATAGATGCATGATGTTAATTGAAGGCATGTTTGTAACAAGTCCGCGGGGGACCTCGCTACAGCTCGGACTCGATTTGTAGTCATGGTTCTAAGTCTGAACCAAAGAGTCCAAATCCGGCAAATCGTTTTGAGAAAAACAGATTTTTTTGAAAGAAGTGCCAAACATGGACTGATTTGCCAGATACAGAGTCGCCACCTAAATGTTTTTTAATGGGAAATTTAGGAAACCCTGACTCGGTGCCAAAGGCCACGTGTCCGTCATCACCAAAGTTGCCTCGGCTCGGGAACTTGGGTACGATTGGGGAAGGTCACTTCGTGAGCACCCCCGCTCGCCCGATCAAAGATCGGCCTCTACTAACCATGATATCTATTTTTGAAAACATTGTGTGTTCTTATTCCGGTTATTAGCCTAGGTTACTATGTGATGCGCACAGCATACAAGTATAGACTGGGTCGCCTGAATTGGAACAAAACATTTCATGTTTATTTTTTTGAAAGATGGTTTGCTACTCGCAAGTAGGCTTAAAATGCAGATTTTGCCACCCTCAGGTGGGCTTAGAAAAGATGGTTTTGCCACTATCTAGTGGGCTTAAAACAAATAGCTGATGATTTATTCCAATTCAAGTAACCCAACCTTCACCCACAGGCATTCAGGCAGTTATATCATATAAGCACATAGCCTCATGGTAAGCATGCTATTCATGGCAGTCACTCACACGCATGCAAGGATGTTAAAGCATAAAGCTTACCGAGTACTCCAAGCCAAAACAGAAACTCATTAGAAATCATGCATGAATCCTAAGTATACAGAAATGCCTAATGCAACACATGCAAAATGTAACTATAGTAGGCTCGGCTATTCTAAGATGGCATATGGAATGTTACAACTAACATGTATTCAATTTGGAATTGAAAGTACAATGCAATTAGTATGATGCGCCGAGCCCGGTGCATGCAAAACAGATGAATGATGCAAACATGCCGTCATACTGTATGCTAATTGAAATATGCCCTAATCTAACCATCATAAGCGGATAAATAAAAAGGAGAAAGACGTGGGGTTGGAAGACATACATCACACTCACGCACACTTATTACAATTGTGCCCTCGCGCAGAGGGTCCGAATAAATAATACAGTCCAAATATTACAGTCCCGAATAAAAGAATATTACAGTCCAAAATATTACAAAATTCTAATTAATTAATGAATTAACTAAGAAAGTAAATGAAACTGGCGTGCAAGCCAGGGACTGCCTTGCTTCTGATGGATGATGCATGTCCGAATTGTCTTGCGCGAAAATCCATCGGAATGCCCCGATTAGCCTCTGTTTACATCTGTTCTTGAAATGCGTGCCAAGCCCCAAAAGTTGCTGATTCCTGATTTTGCTGCAACAGAGAGCGGGAAAGGGGCATAGCAATGTATTTGCACAGATATATGCATGTTTCGATCCTCGCGCCACCAATCACGCATACCGAGGCATGATGGCCGAGGAGTCGAAATGCACAACTCAATATAGGATGAATGCACATGAAACTATAGCTAAGACCTAACTCCATTATGGATAATCCAGAGTGTCGTGACTGGGGAATTGAGACACATTCCGTCACTCGGAGTACGAAATGTACCTCGTTTCCCGTGCTCGGGCTAACTCTTATTCCGGACATAATGTAATATGCATGATATGCATGAAATGCAACTAAGATACAATCCTAACATATACAATGCTATGGAAATGAAATGCCTCGAAATGCATGCACACGGGCACGCAAACCGAGAAAATACAGAACGCGATCTAAAATACAACCTAGTATGCACTATGATGTGAAAATGAGATGCCTCGAAATGCGTGCACACAGGCACGCAAACTGAGAAAACGACATAATGCACTGAAAATGAGATGCCTTGAAATACGTGCGCACGGGCACGCAAACCGAGGCGATGGCGGAATGCAATGAAAATGAGACGCCTTGAAATGCATGCGCACAGGCACGCAAACCGAGGCGATGACAGAATGCAATAAAAATGAGATGCCTTGAAATGCGTGCGCACGGGCATGCAAACCGAGGCGATGGCGGAATGCAATGAAAATGAGATGCCTCGAAATGCATGCACACGGGCACACAAACCGAGGCGATGGCGGAATGCAATGAAAATGAGATGCCTCGAAATGCGTGCGCACGGGAACGCAAACCGAGGCGATGGCGGAATGCAATGAAATGACATGAAAACATGATATGGGCTTATACCAACATGAATGAGCCTCAGCCACACTCACATAGGATGCCGGCGGATAAAAATGGGGTGCCTCGAAATGCGTGCACACGGGCACGCAAACCGAGGCGGTGATAGAATGCGATGCAAATGACATGAAATGGATAGCAATCATTCTAATGGAATTTCAGCACTAAAATATGGGGGAAAACAGTCCCGAAATGAGGCGAAATGACATGAAATGCATGGAATTGTCCCGAGATGCGAATTTAGGCGCCCGAAATGGCCTATAGCTATGCCAAACATGCACAACATGGACATGCAATGCAAATACAGAAGATAGACAGTCCCAAAAAAGGCACTTTCACAGTTATAAACATGGCCAAACAGCAAGCATAGGTATGGCAAAAATGGCATGCAAGAATAGGGGCCAAAAGAGGGGTAATGAAGCAAGTGATATAAGAAAAATCCAAACTGAAAAATTTCCTTCTACAAAATTGAAGAGGGACCAAAAATATGAATATTTACAGTTTATGGCAGCCTCAAAATCAGTATACAAACATGCTAAAAAATGCAATGCAAAATGAGGCTAAAAAATGGCTATAACATGAAGTATGAAAAATAATCACCAAACAGCCAAAGACCCTTAATAAAACATGTATAATGGACCAAAATAAGAACTTTTTCAGAACTGTAAAATGGCCAAAAACAAAAGCATGATAGGCTAACTAAACATGCAAGAATGGGGAATAAAAGAGAGATATAACATGAAGTGACCTATGGAGGTCCCAAACCATGAAAGGACATAAATAAAACATGAAGAATGGACCAAAATAAGCACCTTTTCAGAACTGTAAAATGGCCAAAAACAAAAGCATGGTAGGCTGCCATTGCATGCAAGAATGGGAAAGAAAAGAGGAGTATAAAGGTAGGTACAACATGGAAGTCCCAAATAGTGTTGAGCCCTTCTTCAATGTTGAAGAGGGGCTCAAAATAAGCCTAATATCAGTTTACAACATGCTCAAAAACAGATTACTCATGGGTCGAAAATAGCATGCAAGATTATGACATATAAGATGATCAATGAAGCAAGTGCATCATGGAGGGCTCAAACAGGGTTGAGCCCTTAATGAAAAGTGAAGATGAGCTCAAAAGAGGGTCCTTTTCAGTTAGGGCCGGAGCTTGAAAAAAAAAGAAAGTGAGGCTTACAAATGGATCAAGAAAAAGGGTCAAAGAGGAGAAATGTTACTTACCCTTGAAGACTAAGACTTTTGTTGCTTCTTGGATCAATTTGCAGCTCCTTTTTCCTTTGAGAAGCCTTCCTTGTTGCTGAAAATGAGGTGGTGGTGGTAGAGCTTGGTGGTGTAGAAGAAATGGTGCTTAGGGACTTAAGGTTTTTTTAAGAAAATGAGAGGGATAAAGATGGCTTTGTGTATGGATGCTTGAAGGTGAAGTTTTCTAACCCCAACAAAGGATATATCTTGCTTGCTATATAGGCCAACAAGGGGGTGTAAAGGTGGGGGAAAAGGAGACAAACTTTCCCCCACAAAATATCCCCCGGATAAAGATCTTTTCTGGGGGATAAAGCCACACAGCTGTAAAGTGCACAGTGCCAAGATTTCGGCCGGCCAGTTACTTTTGCTGCAGGTGGCCGGCCGGCCACACCCCCTAGCCGGCCGGCTAGGGGTCAAAAGGGTCAATCAGATTTTCTGGCCGGCCACCAACTGATGGTGTCCTCCTATCTGTGTACAACACAACCCTGTGGTTAAAAGTCCAAGAAAGTGGGTCTAAGGGGTTCAACATTAGCTCGGAAAGAGGGGTTCAAAAGGGTCAGGTGGAATTACTGGCCGGCCACCAACTTTTAGGGTCCTCTCATGTGTGTACATCACAAATATGTGGTTCAAAGTTCAAGAAAGTGGCCCAAGGGTGTTCAACATTGGCTCGGAAGGAGGGGTTCAAACGGGTCAAGAAGCATTAGTGGCCG
The DNA here is from genome assembly GCF_055761805.1 of Camellia sinensis. Lineage (NCBI taxonomy): Eukaryota > Viridiplantae > Streptophyta > Magnoliopsida > Ericales > Theaceae > Camellia > Camellia sinensis. Next base: position 170,649,327 of record NC_138962.1, on the reverse strand, counting down.
GCCATGAACTTTTAGGGTCCTCCCATGTGTGTACATCACAAATATGTGGTTTGGGTTTGAAGAAAATGGCTCCAAGGTGTTCAACATTGGCCCGGAAGTGCGAAAAACGGGTGTCGGAGGGCGCCGGAGGAGTAAAGAACTGGTTGTTGAAACAATTGCTGGCCTCCCACCCTTCCATGACCTTCCTAGTGATGAAACAGAGGTACCTGCCAAAAACGAATGAAAACCGATGCAAAACGAATGTTCGGGGGCCAAAACACGCAGTTCGGGGCCCCAGAAACTGCCCGTTAAACACCAAAAGTGGCGTTCGGCCACGAAGTGGGTTTCTCAGGCCCCAGTGTCCCTTGAAAGGGAGAAAATAAGATGTATGCCAAAAATCAGAGCAAACGGAGATGGTTAGGCGGTCCCGAACCGAGGCACATGGCCAACGGTCTCGAAAAACCGGAAACCGGACTCCAAAATGGGAGAAAAAAAAAATGGCCTACGGCCACAAAATGTAGCCCACGGCCACTGAGAGATGGTCTACAGGACCTCTCTCTCCCCTCAGGAAAAGAAACAAAGAAAACCGAGCCTGGTTCGCAAACCGAGGCAAAGCACAAAAGAGGGTTCGGAAGTCCGGAGGCAGGGCTCACGGCCGCAACTCGGAAACTTCTGAACGAGCACATTATGCAACATCACCAAACGCTCAATCGGTGACGTCTGAGTCTTAAGGTCGGTCAAAAATGGGGTGTCTACAATGTTCTATGTATGAAACAAGCATATTCTATGCAAGAGACAAAAGCATATTCTATACAACACTGAAAGCATATTCTATGCAAAAGACAGGCATATTCTATGCAACATTGAAAGCATATTCTATGCAAGAATCATAAACGATGTGCGGCACGCATGCAACAGAAGTATATATGAAAGTGCACATTCTATGCAAGAAGGGAGGCAAATATGTACTTTGATGCCTCCAATTTACCTCTTAGAGGACTTTGTAACATGCTTAACTCAAAGAGGACACACCTTGTCCATATTGTCAAGGGGTAATATCTGCTTGTAAAAATCACGGGTGCTGCTTGGATTGCTATTCTGACATGAAGCAGGCTTGAACTCAGGGTCAAGATACGCTCATACTCCAGTGAAAGGCAAGGCCTAAGAAGGTGCACTTGGAATGCAGTCTCGGAATTTGCTGAAGTCGAAACACACTTAGATGCTTGAAATTTTCCCTCTTTTCTTTTGCTTTGTAGTCCAGAACCTATGTAGCTTCAGACAGGTCCTGGTTTTATTGTTCTCACATAACCTAGGTTGAACCCTGCAGTTTTATGAAAGAACAAATCCTGTTTTGTACAAATGTGGAGAATAGCACAACACTCCGGGCACAAAATGAATTTTTTTGAAATTGAAAGTGAGAATGAGTTCTTAACCAGGTATTGTGCCTACGACTGACCACAGTCAAAATGACTCAACAAAGGTAAAACAACCTAAACACATCTATTAACACTCGAAACAACTCAAAACAAGAATCGAGACAAACAAAAACAACAAACACAACACTCAAATGTGTTCCAATGGTGAGAGACCTCTCAGTTCACGGGAGCCTGTTTCTTCGGGTATTGTTTTCCACCCTTTCTTATTTGTGATTCTCACATCACTTTGGCACTCAATCTCTTTTTCTCTGAAAAGCCCTTTTCTCAGTTTTTCTCTTAGTGCACATCTCTCTATTCTTCAATCTTTCTTATTTTTTATCCCTCCCCTGGGTGGTTGATGGATAAGCAGGAAGTCGTGGGCTTTTGCCCCTAGTATTCTACTAGATTCTCATTCTTCCACTGACAACTAGTGAACTTTTCCACAAAGGGTTTATGGTGCAATTGGAGCAAATCTGCAACTCACATCAGTTGACAATGCCTCTAGCTTAGCTCGATCAAGGTGAGTTACAGCATGTCCCACTAGCCAGGCATACAATTGATTGGTCTCACACATTACATTTTCTACGTCCCCATTCCGAGTTAGATGCCAATTTGGGTGTGATCGTTTGGATGAAGGAACCGAACATCCCACTCCACTTCATGCTTCTCACTTAGCTTGATACCTTATCACTTAGATGATGAGAGAGCTTTTGGCCCTTTACTGTTAGCTTTAGTTGTGCCCTTTTCTGGTGAATATGGTGCCCTTTCCTACAAATATGGTGCCCTTTGTGGCAAGTATGTCGACAACAGGAAAAAGACAGAAAACCTGATTCAACTGTGCCCCTAGTTCATCATTTTGACCATTTTTGTGTTTTGGCTTTCTACTAAAACAATTTAATGAGAGTTAGATTAATATGCTTGTTCGACATTCTGCTTTGAAATCATGAAAGTCAGGCTATGAGCACTGAAAAGTTTCCTCTTTTGGGTCCAAGATATGGTCCAATTTTGGAAAAATAGAATAATGTTTGAGGGAATTAGTCAGCCTCATTAAAAATTTTCAAAACTAATTTTGTAAATGGCCATTGCTCAACCAACGTGGAATCTACTCTCGAGATGCATAACCTCAAATCTTAATTGATTTGCCTTGCAGCTGAATCTTGTAACGGAACAGGATAACCGAATTTGAACAAAGATAAGCCAATTTGCACATGGATAGGATAGCCGAGTTTGAACAAGGATAAACCAATCAACATGGATGAGCCAAGCAGGCTGAAAATGATTGGGGCCAAAATTCAGGATGAAGTTGCCTACGTATCCCAAACATGGGAATCAGGCCGTACGTAGTTCCGGGTTGAGGTTCACTCGGGTGTTGACACTCTCCTTTTGCGCTCTAACTTTTGCCAAGGCTGCCCTTTCAGGTTTTCAACCTTGCGAGCTCTATTTTTCTTTTCTTTTCATTTTTCTCTTTTTTCTTTTCTTCTTTTCTTTTTCTTTTTGTTCTTTTTTTTTTTGTTCTTTTACTTTTTTTTCTTTGTTCTTTTTCGTTTCTTTCTTGCTCTAACTTTTGTTTGAGTCGCCCTTCCAGGTTTTTGGCCCAGCGAGCCTCTCAAGGATAGAAAAGTTTAACTTGTCCATGTTGATTAGCTATAAGATCTCGAAGCCATCTGAATCCAGGAGAATGGCTGTTGTTCGCTGACGATATAGGAGTCCATCCCATCGGGTCTAAATTTGCCCCTAGTGTTGTGGATGGGAACTCGATTGTCCTTTAGCAAAACTTTTCTTCTTTCAGATTTTGAAATTTGGCTTTCTTGCCAGTCTTCATTAGTTTGCGGAATGACCCATCCTTTGAATCTTTGAGCACATCTGACATTTTTTCCCTAGTTCAAGGGCTACTTCTGATCTAGCTTTGAAAGCTTCCTTTGACGACATCTGAACTTATTACCCCTAGTTCAAGGGTTACTTCTAATCCGGCCATACAAACCTTATGTTGTGATTGATCGTTTGAACATTCTGAGTCAAGGTTCAAGGTTTAAAAGCAAAAGAGGTCGAGTCTCGAGGCCGAGAGTGATCCTATGCTACACAATCTCAAAATCAATTCCACGCATGTCTTCACAGGACCACACAAAACAAGTCGCTCGTGCTGCAGACAATGTAGAACCAATCTGGATCAAGCCGGGATCCTTCTCAGTACTTACATTAACAAACATGATCTCATTTATTAAGGGCTTAGCACGTCTCTTTCTCTCAGTTGATCAAATTTTTACAAATCCCGACGAATTCCTTCCTCTTTGTTTTTAACATAGTGTTAGAAAAGTTTTGAAAAAATTAGGTCAATGCAATGATTTCAAGGCACAGAAAAGTAAGTGAAAATGTACTGCCATTTTATTCAGATCTTCTGGCGCAACTGGCTCACAGCAAAAACAAACGCAAAAGAAAGAGTGTAAAAGACAAACACAAAACAAGATAGTGATGTCCGAGGTAACACCCCCGAAATCACCTGACTCTAACATAATAGGACTGACTCGATATGTAACGAACCCAAAATCTATATCCGAATTATTTTTATGCCCTTGTGGGTTAATGCATTTTAATTTAATGATATCTGTTCAATTGAGGAATTATCCGTTGAGTCACGACTTTAGAATTTAAATTACCGACCTTTACGGGTTCAGAAATCAAAATTGAGTACTTGAGTATGTTATTGGGAATTTTTAGAACTATTTGGAAAAATTAATTGGAAATCTAATTTGTCTGATTCGTTAATGCACGTTTGGGTGATTAACTTTGTACTGCAAATTGAAGGCCTTAGAGGCTTCAGAAACCAGAACATAGGACATATTTATGATCAACACAATTTTTAGAGTCACATGGGAAGTTTAATTGAAATTTGATTTTGTGCGATTCGTAAGGCCGCATTTGGCTCTCTCTATTGTGTTAAGCCTATGCATGTGTATATTTATGTATATATATATAAATGTGCCTTTGAGTTGTTGAACTCATCTCTTGGAACCTAAAAATATCCAAAGGAGAGAGAGGGGAAACCGTGAAAAGGAGAAAGAGAAGAGAGACAAGCTTCTAAACATCCATGGTGGTTTTGAAGATGATTGAAGGGAATTGAAGAAAGAGAAAGAAGATCACCCATGGAAACTTGGAGGAAATTGAAAAGAGCTAAGGGATAGACAAATATTGAGTTAGGTACGATAATCTATCTTGAAACCTTGTGTTTAAAGTATCAATTTTGTGGAATCATGAAGATCTTGGAAGATTTAAAGCCATTTGGGGTTAATGTTTTATGTATGTATTTGCTTGAGCTAATTTGAGGAATTAGAAATTGAGTTCTATAATTTTGTTTATGAGTGGAGCTCAAGCTCATGGATATCATGAAATGAACTTTAGATTATGCAAGAATCGAGTGAATTTGTGGGTTTATGGGTTGCGTTTTAAGAACCTTGAAGATCATGAAAGATTAAGCATTAATCTTGAACTTTGAGGCAAAGATTGATTTGTTTGAGATGAAATTACACTTGGTTGATATTAGTTTATCATGTTATGGGGCAATTTTACATGTTTTTGAATGATTTATGTTTGAAACCAAGCTTAAAAATGGAAAGACCAAGTGTTGGAGCAAAAACCATTTTCGGACTGCAAAAATTGCCCAGAGCCGCACGTGCGGTGGGTCTTCTCGCACGTGCGGCAGTCCATGCCCAAAACCAAATTTGAATCTGCTAAAAAGGCACATAGTCTCGCACGTGAGGCCCCATTCCTGCACGTGCGGCCCTGTTTCCCGCACGTGCGGGGACAGCTCTGCTCATTCAACTTTGAATAAGCATATCTTTTGCATCCGAACTTCGTTTTGAGTGATTCTTGAGCCTAAAATCAAGCACCGGAAGTCTAGTTTCCAATGGTGGTAGTCTCACTCCAAAATTCTAAGTACAAAATTAGATATGTCCAAATTAGTGAGAGTTTCTCACTTTTTGTCTACCGATTTTGTACCATTTCTTCGTCTGACCCATTTTTCTTTCAATTCCTCTTATTTTCTGAGACATAGATTGTGACTTATTGAAGACTAATGAGTTTAGAACCGATATGACTAATTGATTAAAGAGGAAAGTAAGAAATCGGGTATATTCTTATAATGCTATATGCATTGTGTTTGTAGGTCCAGATGAGGACATCATCCCACTACTGTTAGAAACTTATCACTATGAGTAATAGTAGTGCGACGATATGTTTCACTCACTTCCTATCATTATGATTTATGTATTGTTACTTGTGAATGGCCTATTCCATTGATATTGTGCTTTAATTAAATTAATGGATATGATTGAATAATGGCATTGAGATGGACCTAAGGTCATTCTGTCCCTTCTGTCCCTATTAATAGTACTGTAGTGATACATTTGCCTTTTGTTAGTAGTTATTACTAATGTTCTGTTATCCGCAAGACAACTATGTCGACTTGTAATAAACCATGGGGAAATCTATGTGCACTATTGTGTAATGGTATGCTTATGAATCTGGGACCATTCTGTATAATCTGTTAGGCTTAAGGCTGTTTTGTTCTGCATGGGCCTGAGGCCGATCTGTATTACATATGGGTCTGAGGCTATTCTAAAATATGACTATGGATAAGACCTGAGTATGGTTTGATATATGCCTATTTGTATTTTCCAAGGTTTTTCTTATTCAACTAACCTCCTTACATTGCTATTATTCACTGAGCTTTGCTCACTCCGTTTTTATATATATTTATGTAGGTGAGCCATCGGGGATCGACGCTAGAGTTGTCTTAAGGTCCACCTGTCTGCCAAACCGCCTGGGATATGCCTCCGTGTTGAGGCCTTAATTTGTGTTGTGAGTTATATAAATTCTATGATTGTATATGTAACTATGGGAGTGTATTTAAAAGCTTAAATCTAATTAAGCCATCATGTATGCACAAGTTCAATGGATGTTGTCTTTTATTAATATTGCTTCTGCTTAAGGCCCTGTATGTGGTTAAATATTATTCTAAAATTTTGTTTTGAGGCCTATGTATGGGCCAGTCATGGACCAAACTTTTAGGGGCGGGTTTGGGTCGTGACACGATACAACAAGATTGACTCGACTGACTCAGTACAAGAAGACTGACTCAATACAACACAACAAGACTGACCCAATACCCAAGTCAGAAACTAAAATAAACAGCATTTGCAAATTGCGCAAAACTGTGTGTGCCATCCACCATATCTGGAGTAAAATGAGCGCCATCATCAGGTGGTTCATCCCCTCCGATCACATAATCACATTATCCCCCAAGTTCATCGATCCAGTACTGATAGACTTTGTAGGATCTGGTGCGACGACGACCTCTTGTATTTCGTCGCGAAAATGAAAATAACAGTCAGTGTCATGACCGGTTTATTGATGGAAGGCACAGTACTTGGCAACATCATGCTTAGCTGGAAGGGGAACTGGGAGAGGCTGAGGTTTGAGTGGTTTGAGATACCCTTTCTTCATTAGTACCTTCAATGCACAAGTTAGGCTCATATGAAGTTGGGTAAAGGTTCATTTGGAGGAAGAGGAAACACTAGGTTTAGAAACATCGGCAAATGGAGTAACGGGTGTTGGTCGGGTATCCATAGGCTTGGGACTGGAATCGGGATGGGTATTTCTGGTAAAGCATTAATTTCCGTTGTTTGCCCCTTGATTCAAAATGCTCTCATCCCGAGTGGAAAAAGTGTCATCCACAGTCTTTGCAACAACTGCGAGCACTTGTTGTTTGTTCAGTCCTTCAGCCTTCAAAGCCTCAACAGCCCACTGAAGGTGTTCATAGGGACCAATGCCTGCCCCTACCTTGTTCTTGCCTCTTGCCTCCACTTTGCCAAGGGATTGGGTCACTATATCAGAGCGGAGCCAAGTTGTTATCGACACGTCATTGCCCAGACCTGAGATAGCTTTAGGTTGGCCATTTTCAGTTACAGCTTGCCCCAAGAATGGGGAGCCTTTTGGCATGAAATTTCTGGCATGTGATGTGGTCGATGATGGAGCCAATATTTCAAAGGCTAGATCTGCCATAGTTCTCTGAAGATCTTCAATCATTCTCATCAGCTCAGAAGTAGTAGGTTCATGGGTTTGAGATGATTAGGGTTCAAGTACATCCATCATGCATAAGTCCATGCTGATTGGGATGAACACCTTAGGCTTGGGTAAATGGACTAGGGTGATTTATATGTTGGGGTTGTAAGCAGATGAAAATGTATGGATTAGATTGAGGTATAGATGAGGTACTTGGTCATTGGGGTCTTGAGGTGGAGCTATCGTCTGGTTGTCGATGAGATTCTGAACCTCATGACGAAGGCGGTAGCAACGATCAGTGCCATGACCGCGCTGCTGATGATACACGCAATATTTGGTAGGGTTATGTCTGGCAGGGAGTGGATCAGGCAGAGGTTGAGGATCAAGGGATTTGAGATACCCTTTTTCCATCAAGACTTTTAGTGCACTAGTAAGGCTCATATAGAGGGGGTTGAAAGTCTTGCCTTGAGCTCGGATTGGGTTGGATGTTTGTAGGCTGGTATTGGCAAAAGGGTCAGCAGTGGCGACTGTATTGATTTCAGTGGGTTTGGGAATAGTGCTACTGCCAACATTGGTACTCCCGGCAAAAACCCTTCTCATTGGTTCACTTGTTCTAGGAATAATCCCTCTGTTGAACGCACTCTCGATCTGAACCCCTAATTCATGCAAACTTTTGAAAGTGAATAGTGGAACAACTATTAACTTTTGCAGCATATCAGGCTCAAGGTTCTGCACCACTATCCGTACTTGATCCCTCTCAAAAGGGCGATCTGTTATCTGTGCTGCCTTTGCTCTCCACCTTGCAACAAATTCCATAAAAGGTTTTGTAGGATTCTAATGGATTGCTTCAAGCTCTTGAGTGGTCATTTCAACTTGGGTATTGTAAGAATACTGATCAACAAAGGCCTCAGTCAATTCTTCCCAGTTCTGCTTCACTGCATCCTCCAACTTGGCGTACTAAGTGGCTGCTATGCCCGACAGGGTTCTTCCATACAAAGAGAGTTATTGAGGCTTAGTCAGACCCATCAGTTTCAGAACATCCAAGAAAAGCCGAATATGCACTATAGGATCTCCAGACCCATCGAAACGGTCAATGTGTGGCATTTTGAATCTATTTGGGAGTCTTATAGTAGCCTCGGTGTACCTATCCTCAATGTCGGGAATGGAGTTAAGGCCTTATGCCTTTTTGAATTGCTTTTCAAGGTTTGTAATTTTCACCGCGGTCGGATCAAGATCATTAGCATCAAAGGGAAAAAGCCTCTCATTAGGCTACACCGGGGGTCCGAAAACTCAAGCTTGAGACAACCCTTCTCAAGGATCTGGGCTCTACAAACCTTCAGCTAGCGGAGGTGGGTCAAAGTTCAGTTGAGGACCCAGAACTGGATGTGTAGCAGATGCCCCAGATGGGTGTTGCATTTCAGCATTGCTCTCATCCTACATGGCGATTCCCTAGTTTAACGCTACTATCATGGCCATAACTTCTTCCTGACTCTGTGTCATCACGGGTCTGTTGAGTTGAACAAATGTGATCTAACAGGTAACTGTCGGATCAGTTGAACCAATGAGCCCTATCTAGACTTTCTTTGCCCTACCATCGGCGAAGGAAACACTGGTTGTCTCTGAACTAAATCTCCGACCTGACAAAGTCTATCAACACAAGTCCAATGTACCCGGGGGATATCGGAGCCTTCTGAAGCTATGGTTCCAGGACTACCTTGCAAAAAAGAAAAAAGACAGCACCTCAGCCTGATTTCACCAGAACAAATATGAACATAGTTGAATAACTGTACTCTTTACTGAATTCTACCCCAAAATCAAATACCAACTTGGCAACTGATATGCACATCCCTGTACAATTTCACTGTAAAGCATATACCAGTTAAGTGAGAGCCCAAAATACACCTATGATGGGATAGGGTTACCCTATCCTAGTTTCGTCAGGAGCTAGGGTTCACTACGCAAACATGCGGTTTCAAACAATCCTGCATTCGGGCGAACAACCTGTCCTAGTTTGGAACAATCTCTATGGCTTCGGGTATGCAACTAGGTCAATTGGTCAAAAAGGGTACCTTAGCAAGACTACCTAATATACCACTCGCACCTAACACCAAGAAGTAAAATGTGGATCAAACGATATAGCGGTAGTTCAGATCCAAGGGTTGTGTTCCCATCGTGGTAGAGCTCGCAACCGGTCAGCCTTTTGGCAAGCTTTTTCAAGCAAGCCTCCGAAAAACCGCTCAAGAATAGCGGATGACAAATACTGTGACTTAGGCGCACCGATGCAAATGACATGCAAAGAAACACATAAGTGTAAATAAAACAACATATCATGAGTTCAAGTCAAGTTTTCTAAATCCCCAGAAGAGTCGCCAGAAACTGTAGCTCGACTTTCTTCGCGCCCCCTTTCGGAGAGCTCAAATTGGTCCTACAGTTTGGATTCCTATCACAATTTTGAATCTAGTCTCACAAGTGTAATGTGAAACTGATAATCACCAAAGAGTCCAATCTGGCAAATCATTTTGGAAAATCGATTTTGAATCAAATAATGCCAAAATTGGACTGCTTTTCCAGATTATAAAGTCGCCACCTAAATATTTTGTTTTGGAAAAATTTAGGAAACCCTGACTCGTGCCAATGGCCACGTGTTCGTCATCACCAAAGTAGCCTCGGCTCGGAAACTTGGGTACGAGAGGGGAAGGTCTTGAAATGAGCACCCCTACTCACCCGATCAAAGATCGGCCTCTACTAATCATGATATGTTGTTTTATAAACCTCATGTGTTCTTATTCCGGTTATTAACTAACTTTACTATGTGACGCACACAAGCAAGTATAGACTAAAATCGCGAGAATTGGAATATTTCAACTCATGTTTATTTTTGAAAATGGTTTGAAGTTGCCACCCTCAACTGGGCTAAAGCGTGGATTTGCCACCTTAAGTGGACTTAAAACATGATTTGTCACTTCGCAAAGTAGGCTTAAAACATGCAATCATTGAATTGTTCCAATTCAAACAATAAGCCTTCATCCACAAGCATTCATACAGTTAATCATTTAAGCAAATAGCCTCATGGAAAGCATGCTATCATGGCAACACTCACACATGCAATTATTCTAAATTGTAAAAACTTACCGAATACTCTAAGCCAAAACAAAAGCTAGTTAGAAAGAATGCATAATCCTAACTATGTTAAGATGCCTAATGCAACACATGCAATATGAAATTAATAGGCTCGACTACTAATATGGCATATGATACAATTTTGATAACATGCTGTTAAACACGTATTCAAATAAGTGTATTGAAATTCGATACAGCTTGAATGATGCGCCGAGCCTCAGTGCATGCAATATAAATGAATGATGCAAACATGCGAGCATAAGGTATGCTAATTGAAAATGTCCCTAATCTAACCATCAAAAGCAGTTAAGTAAAAGGGAGAAAGACGCGGGGTTGGAAAACATGCACAAACGCACGCACACTTATTATAACATTGTGCCCTTACGAAGAAGGGTCCGAATCAATAAGAGCTAAGATAAGTTAAGCTAATCAAACTAATCTAATTAAACTAATTAGACTAATTATTACAAATCAAATGAATAAATAAATAGCTAAGCTAAGCAACTTAATTATTACAACGATCAATGCAAATTAACTAGGTAATTAACATATTAAACTATGTTGTTACTACTCTGCTTCGGGAAGTAGAAGCTGCATGCACGTGGTTTTCGCCCCGAAAAGTCCTCCGATTTGCTCTTGAGAGGCTCTATTTGCAGGGTTGAGTACACTTCAAAACCTTTTTGCTCCAACTTACCAAATCAATGCTGAGGATCACACCAGTGACCTGCCGGCCATGGTAGGTTGCTGCCGACCCCCTACCGGCCAAAAATGTTCCTTGCTGGCCAAGAGTGAACCACTACCAGCCACTAATGAGCCACTCCCGGCCACTGGTGTTCTGAATCACCACACTACAACAGAGCACAAACAGAGCAAAATGAAGGTTTTTCTAGAGGTATGTTTGTACTGTACCCCTCCTTATCATCTCAAAACCTCAAAGGAGTGGCACTCTTAGATCCAAAACCACCAATCAAGCAATTTCATTGCATGATGGCCAAAAGATCCAAGTTGTACAATTTCAATAAATGCACAAAAAAAGACTCAAGACCATTACCTTATCATGTGTGATCAAAGGCAATGGAGACCAAGGAGATTGGCTCATTTCATCACTTTGAGTATGAAATGCTCCAATCTTCCTTGTGTTCAATATAACATTCGATTGAACACATGCAATGCAAACACAACATGTTTATCTTGTTCAAGTTTTACTTGTCTAATTTCATTTACACATTTTAAGTTACCAAACCATTCTTTAGTCAATTTGTCCAAGGTGAGAGTCCTCTAGAGAGAAAGAAGTTTCAACCAAGGGATAATGTAAGGCAAGAGAGAGTTCATGTCGTTGGTTAGTAGAAACCTTCAAAAGAGGATTAAAACCGTTAAGCACAAACTCCATCTCAAGCTTAAAGGATCCCAAACTTGAAACAACTCTCAAAAGCAATTTAAAGAGTGAAACAAATGAAAATATGACAGAGCTATATATGCTGAAATTACATGTAAAAAGACACTACAACATGCAACCAACTCAAACAACTCATGTTTCAAGGCCTAAAACAATGAGCTAGTGATGGAATTTACATTATAGCTATGCAATACAAAGCTCAAAAGCAACAACCAGCCCAAAACAGATGCAAAACAGCCTAAAATATAGCTTAAAACATTCTGAAATTAAGCTAACACAAACTAGAATAATAGGCTAAAACATGAAGCATGCTAGACTAGTAAGCAAGACACAAGAAGGGGAGGCTAACCCCTCCAATTTTGTACTTCAAAACATGATTTTAGCCACTAAAATAGCTCTAAAAATCAGTGTTTAAAAGCTCTGAAAAAGATGATGCAAGGGTAGGAAACACAAGGGCAAAGACCTCCAAAATAAGGTACAAAGAAAGGTTATCAATCCCTCAACCTTTAATTGCCTTAGGACCCAAGCGTCAGCCCAAAAAGATAGAGTTTTTATAGCCCAAAATCAATTGAAAGACATGCTAGAAATAAGCTAAATTAAGCTACAAAAATTTGCTAACATAGGAAGCTAACTAGGCATGAAAGCTAGACACAAGGAGGGGAGGCTAATCCCTCCAATTTTGGACCTCAAAACAAAGTTTTTACCACTAAAAAACCTCTAAATTTTAGTGGTTAAAAGGCCAAAAGAGGTGGTTTGAAAGTGATGAAAAGATGGCACAAAAGCTTAACAAGCAAAGAGACAAGAAGGGTGGACCACCCCTAAACTCAAAATAGCCTCAAACCACCATTTTTAAGCCTCAAAAATAGAAGTTTTTGTAGTTGAAAACTAGGCCAGAAATAATTCGCAAAGGTGGCAAAACAAGTGTGCAAAATAAGCTTAAATGAGGTAAGTTCTATACCTTTGAAGCAAAGCACACAATAGGCACAAATCTGAGCTTAAACCACCTTCTAGAGCTCAAATGAGGCTCCAAGAGAGCTTCAAGCAACCTCAGCCCAAGGATGAACCACTTTGGTTAAGAGTTGAGACGTTAAAGTTTGAAGTATGCAAGCTTCTAAGCACAAAAGCTCAAGAGAGAGAGAGAAATTTAGAGAGAGAGAGAGAGAATTCTAGAGAGATGAGAGACCCCAAAAATTTTTCACTCCTAAAATGTTCTAACCTTGAATACCATAGAGAAGTCTCTCTATATATAGAAAAATGAGGCTTCAGGTCGAAAATATCCCGAAATGGACAGGTGGAACAGCTAGAACACAAATATTTGCAAAAATCTGACTTTTTGCATTAATGGCCGGCAAGGGATCATTGATAGCCAGCACAGGTCCATTCTTGGCCAGAAAAGATCAATCTTGGATGGCACATGGCCGGAAAAGGCCATTCATGGCTGGCACATGGCCAGAAAAGCCCATCCATGGCCAAAAACCTCCACCTCTGGTTGGACAAAAAAATCTACTTTTTGGGACCAACTTCAAATGGAAATATCTCCTTCATCTAGACTCTTTTGAAGGTCATTCTTGAGCCTAAATTTAAGCTCTTGAAGTCTTATTTCCAATGGTGGAATCCTCACATCAAAATTCCAAGTATTCAAAAAGATATGCCAATTTGAGTGAAGACTGCTCACTTTCGGTTTAATCAGATTCATGCCTAACTTCTTCTCCAACTTTTTTTCTTCCCTCCTCTCATTTTTTCTTCAACCCCATACCCCTAAACAAGATTTTTTGAAAGATTTTTCAAAGATTTCACATCTCTTCCATTCATTTCCACTTTGTCCTTGCTCGGTTCACCGAAAAACGCAACATTTAACGAAATGCGAGTCTCGGAACATCGTAGAAACGTTTTTTCAAAAGTGTTTTGAAATAGAGGGTTTTAAGGTCTAAAAAAACATTTTAGTAAAAATGGTTTTGGCCCAAAGTGGGGTGTAAGGTTGGGATTTTGAGCTCCTCTTGCCGAAGAAATCTAACATTTGCACTGCACAACTTTCATCACCAAGTATGCAATCAGTGGCGCCCAAGTCTTATGGGCGGTCACAAAAATGGGGTGTCTACATGTGGCTATACCAAACCGTCAAATGTCATTCGGGTACGATAAACACCAAAGGAATTGTAACTTTAGAGGATGTAAAGTCTCCTAGTCATCAAACAATCACTAAGGGAGATACACCAGGTCCGTTAATTAGATGGTCTCAATCATCTCCCTCCTCAATACTATCCACGTAATGTTTCAATCTTTGGCCATTGACCTTGAAGGTCATGCCATCTTGTGGATTCTTTATTTAAACAGCTCAATGTGGAAATACTTTGACGACCTCAAATGGTCCATCCCACCTAGACTTGAGTTTACTTAGAAACAAACGCAATCCGGCATTGAAGAGCCACACTTTTTGGTGGGGCTCAAAGGACATTCGAGAAATGTGTTTTATCATGAAATTCTTTAGTCCTAGCCTTCTAAATCTTGGCGCTCTCATACCCATCATTGTGTAATTCTTCCAGCTCATTGAGTTGGAGTTTTCAGTGGTCACTGGCCTTTGCCCGATCAAAGTTGAACTTTTTGACGGCCCACAAGGCATAGTGTTCTAAGTCAACAGGGAGATGACAAGCTTTCCTAAACACAATCCTATATGAAGACATCTCGATAGGTGTCTTATATGTAGTGTGATAGGCCCAGAGTGCATCAATTAACCTAATTGACTAATCTTTCCTATTCGGCCTAATTGTTTTCTCAAGAATGTGCTTGACCTCCGTATTAGAAACTTCCACTTGATCACTAGTCTGTAGGTAATAGGGAGTGCCAAATTTGTGAGTGATCATGTATTTGCACACTAAAGCCTTGAAAAATAGGTTGCAAAAATGCTTGCCACCATCACTAATTATGGCGCATGGGAACCCAAAATGACAAAAAAATAGTTTTGTGGAGAAATTTGACTACTACTTTATGGCCATTCGTTTTGGTTGCCACCGCCTCAACCCATTTTGAGACATAGTCGACTACCACTAAAATGTATTCAACCCAAAAGATGGTGGAAATGGACCTATAAAGTCAATGCCCCAAACATAAAAAATTTCAACAATCAAAATAGGGGTCATCGGCATCATGTCTCTACGGGACATAGAGCCCATTTGCTGACATGACAAACAAGCTTTACAGAAATTGTGGGCATCATTAAAGATAGAGGCCCAGTAGAACCTACTGAAATGGATGCCACATGCATGAAAGTAACAAAAGGTGAGGATGCTATGTGGCTCACTCTCAGGTACACATCGCCAAATCACTTGATCTAGACAATACATGAACAATTCTGGGTCTTCCCAGAAAAATTGCGTAACTTGTGAGAAAAATCGGTCTTTGTCTTGCTTAGACCAATTTCTAGGAATTTTCCTAACCGCCAAATAATTCACAATGCGAACAAACCACATGAGGGTTTACTTGCGACCCCACAAAAAGTTGCTCATCCGGAAATGAGTCATGCGAAACTAAGGGGTCACTAGTGCTTACAAGGATTCGGGGAAAGATGATTTGTAACGACATTCTCGGACCCCTTCTTATCCCAAATTTCTAAGTCAAACTCCTAAAGGAATAGAATCCATCTAATCAACCTAGGTTTGATCTCCTTTTTGGATAATAAGAACTGCAAAGCGGCATGATCAGTAAACAATAACGTTGGAACCTAGGAGATACGACCAAAATTTGTCCAATGCAAACATTATGACTAACAACTCTTTCTCGGTAGTAGTTTAATTCAATTGTGCATCTGAAAGAGTGCGGCTAGCATAGTAAATAACATAGGGTGCTTAATTCACTCTTTGGGGGACTTACGTGTAGGTCCTGAAAACTGGACTTCTTGTCCAATAGGTCCTATGATAATTAATGATATTTTTCATCAAACACTATTAAAAAATGCCACTAATTGTTAATTTTCTGTGGCAGTTTGAGAATTGTCACAAAAAATGTCATTAATTATCAGTTTTAGCGACAGTTTAAAAAAATTCATCACAAAAAGGTAACTAATTTTCAACTTTTAGCTACAGTTTGAAAATTCGTTACAAAAAAAATCACTAATTGTAAGTTTTAGCGACAATTTATAAAAATTGTCCAAAAAAAAAATCACTAATTGTCAATTTTTAGTGACATACACAACAAAATCATTTTTAGCGACGATTTTACTAGGACTTATTCTCAATAAGACTTGAGGAAAATTAAGTCCAACTATTAGGACCTATTGGTAGTTTACCCTCACTCTTTTGCCTAACACAACCCCGACAACATAGTCTGAGGCATTACGCATGATCTCAAATAGAAGAGAGCAATCCACTAATTACATGATTAGGGCAGAAGAGCCGCCTGAAGTGTTTCAAAAGCCCCCAAACATGCATCATCAAAAACAAAAGGTGTGTCCTTGGCAATTAAACTACACAAGGGACATGACATTTTGCTAAAGTCTTTGATAAACCGATAGTAAAAGCCTGCGTGCCCTAGGAAAGATCGCACTTGGCGCACAGAAGTGGGTGGAGAAAGGCCTAAAATGAGGTCAACTTTAGCTTTGTCAACCTCTATACCACATGGGGACACAATGTGTCCCAACATAATACCCTTATGAACCATAAAATGCCTCTTCTCCTAACTAAAGATCAAGTTCGCCTCAGTGCAACATTCCAAAACTTTAGTCAAATTTTGGAGGCATTCTTGAAAAAGATGGCCCAAACACTGAAATCATCCATGAAGACCTCTAAGAATTTCTCCACCATATCGGAGAAAATAGCCATCATGCACCGTTGAAAAGTTGCTCTTGCATTACATAGCCCGATGGGCAAGCGCCTATAAGCAGAAGTGTCAAAAGGACAAGTGAATGTGATCTTTTCTTGGTTAGTGAGGTACATTGGAACTTGATTATAGCCTAGGTTATTAAAATCAAGATCCTAGGTAGGATCCTTGGAAAGGAATTGTGAATCGGATCGTAGAATTGGATCGAGGATCGTAAGATTCTATTTTTAATATAAAATAAAATAATAAATTATCTATAATGATAATGTTTGTCAAATAATTATAAAATCAATAAAAAAATGTTTAATTTGATATAATGCATCTTTTATGTTATCATAAATTAGAAGAGAGGTTTTTCTAAAGAATTTATAGTCAAATTTCTTATATAAATATACACATATGCATACATATATATAGATGAATAATTCTTCTTACTATTAATTGAGGGAAAGCATACAAAATATACAGAGTACATAGGATACTAATTTAGGGAACTAATTTTACATAAAATCAGGAAACAATCGCCAAAAATTAGGGCCTAACTAATGATAGTTATAATAGAAAACAAATATAAAATATACAGATTGTACAATCTTAATTTTAAAGGGATGTAAATTCCTTGTTCACCAAGTCAACCAAATCTATAAGGATTCGCCAACACACCCCCTTAAGCAGGTGAATAAATGTTGTCCATTCCTAGCATGCTCATAACACATTGAAATGAGTGACTCGGTAGTCCTTTGGTGAAAATGTCCGCCCCATTAATTGAGACATAGGGAGTACAAATTAAGCCACTATCTAGTTTTTCCTTGATGAAGTGTCGATCTACTTCCACGTTTTTTGTGCAATCATGTTGTACTAGATTATGATCTATATTGATTGCAAACTTGTTGTCGCAATACAACTTTATGCTTCCTTCCCACTTGACTCCCAAGCCTTCCAAGATAATCTTTAGCCACAAGAGTTCACAAATTCTATGTGCCATAGCTCTGAATTCTGCTTTAGCACTTGATCTAGCCACCACAACTTGTTTTTTGCTTCTCCAAGTCACCAAATTTCCTCCTAAAAAGGTACAATAACTAGATGTTGACTTGTTGTCCACTACTGATCCAGCCTAAAAAGCATGGACACAAACACACAACACGACACGGACACGGACATGCTGACACGCTAATTTTACGCTAAATTTCAAAAAAAAAAAAGGACACGACACGTAGGGGACACACATGAAATGTATAATTTTATATATTTATTATATGTTATATATATATGAATATATCATTCAAAGATAATAAAAAGATGCAATATGACACTAATTCCTATAAATTTATAAGGTTTTTGTTTTATTATTGTATCTCAAGTTGTTTTGTTTAAACTTATAATTAGTTTCACATGTGTCAAATCGATAGACACGTGTGTTTAAGAGATACAGACGTGTGTCCTTCAAGTGTCCAAAGAGTGTCCAAGTCTTTAAAAAATAGGACAAGTTTTGAAGAGTGTTGGACACATATCGGGGAAGTGTCCAAAGAGTGTCAGTGTCCGACATGGACACAACACGGATACGCCACCTTCTTAGAAATGTCTGTGCTTCTTAGGATTCAGCCTGATCTGCATCCATGTAGGCTTCTAGACTTAGTTCCTCATTATTCTTGAAAATGACGCCTTTCCCAAGGGTAGATTTCAAGTATTGTAGGATTCGGTGAACAGCTTCCAAGTGGGAATCCTTCGAAGAGTGCATGAACTAGATAACCACACTCATGACATAGGCAATGTCAGGTCATGTGTGGGACAAGTAAATGAGTTTCCCAACTAACCTTTGATATCTCCCTATGTCTACTATCTCGCCTACAATTTCTCCTAGTTTGTGATTTTGCTCAACAGGAGTATCTGAGGGCTTGCAGTCGAGCATACATGTCTCCTTAAGGAGATTAAGTGCATATTTATGTTAGGAAATAAAGATGTCATTTCTAGAGTATGCTACTTCAATTCCCAAGAAATATTTCAATTTTCCTAATTCTTTTATTTCAAAGTGTTTGGCCAACTGGTTCCTAAGTTTCTCAATTTCTTCAAGGCCATCTCTAGTTACAATAATGTCATCAATTTAAACAATCAAGATTGTAACTTTTCCAATTTTTGATCATTTGATGAAGAGTGTATGGTCACCTTGGCTTTGCTTGGAACCCATTGTAGATGTGCCCCGAGGGCTTCATGCTACAGTTCGGACTCAAATGTCACAGTTTTGAATCTAATCCCGCAAAGTGCAATGCGAGACCGATAAATCACCAAAGAGTCCAAATCCGGAAAATTGTTTTGGAAAACTAATTTTTAAGAAAAAAGTGCCAAACATGGACCGCTTTTCCAGATACAGAGTCGCCACCTAAATATTTTATTTTGGGGGGGAATTTAGGAAACCCTGACTCGTGCATAAGGCCATGTGTCCGTCATCACCAAAGTTGCCTCAGCTTGAGAACTTGGGTACGATAGGGGAAGGTCATCTATGAGCACCCCCGCTCGCCTGATCAAAGATCGGCCTGTACTAAACATGATATTTTGTTTTTGAAAACATATGCGTTCTTTTTTTCGGTTTATTAGCTAGAATTTACTATGTGATGCGCACAACACACTAGTATAGACTAGATCGCCTAAATTGGAACAAAACATTTCATGTTGGTTTATTTGAAAAATGGTTTGAAAATGCTACTCGCAAGTAGACTAAGACGTGGATTTTCACCCTCAAGTGGGCTTAGAAAACATGATTTTGCCACAATCAAGTGGGCTTAAAAACTCACATTTCAATGAATTGTTCCAATTCAAGTAATCTATCCTTCACCCACAGGCATTCAAACAGTTATATCATATAAGCAGTTAGCCTCATGGCAACACTTACACTCATGCAAGATGCTAAAGTATAAAAGCTTACCTAGTACTCCATGCCAAAATAATAGCTAGTTAGTAATCAATGCATGATCCTAGCTATGTTAAGATAGCTAATGCAAAACATGCAAAATGCAACTAGAGATAGGCTCGGCTATTCTAAAATGGCATATGAAATGCAACTTGATACATGTATTCAAGTAGGAATTGAAATGCAATGCAGTTAGCATGATGCGCCGAGCCAGGTGCATGTAATACAGATGAATGAATGCAAACATGCTATCATAAGTATGCTAATCAAAATATGACATGGAACTAATCATTGTAAGCGGTTAAGTAAAAGGGAGAAAGACGTGTGGTTGGAAGACATTCACACACTCACGCACACTTATTACAAAATTCGTCCTCTCGACGGAGGGTCCAAATAAATAATATAAATTAACTAATTAATTAACTACCCTAGCTAATTAATTATTACATAACTCTTAACTAATTTAAACAAATTAACTAAGCTATGAAACTAAAGAGGCCGCCGTAGCTCCGCCTCGGAATGATTGAATGATGCATACTCGATCGCCTCGCTTGGAAATCTATCGCCATGCTCATGCTGCCTCTGTTTACACTGCTCTGCACCTCTGAAAATTGTGCAAATCTCAAGGATGCTTCTAAATCACCTTCTAGGTGCTTTGAGAGGCCATCAGCCAAAGGGAACTAGTCATCGACCAATGATGGAGCCCTCAGCCATAAATTGGTAGCCGGCCGGCACTGAAGATGGCCGACCGGCCATCTCTCCCTGCAGAATGCCGTTTGCTGTAGTAGAGGACAAACAGAGCATGGCAAAGCATTTTCAAGGCAATGTGTGCATAAACACCCCCTATCATGTCATGAACTCAAGGGAGTATGGTTCTCGACCCTCGGGCCATCAATCATGCATTTCAATGCATGATGACCAAATGAGCCAAGTGTGCAAATCAATGTGGAATGAATGCGACAAAAAAAAAAAACATATGAATGCCTAGAACTCTATCATGCTTGATCAAGGGCATCGACGACCGAGGATTAAGGCACGTTTCATCACTTCAAGTGTGAACGTTCCTTGTTTCCCATATTTGGTTTGACACCCCAAACCAAACACAATGCAATGCATGCAACCAAGTACAATGCAACATGGAAATGCAAGGCAATGTAACATGAGCATGGCAAATGCAATGCAATGCAACCTAGTCAAGCATGCAAAATGCGACCTAAACGTACAATCATACAATGTAATAGGCATGTGACAACAATACAAACAACAAGGATGCGACAACATGCAATGCGATAAGCATGCAACGACACACAAACCGCATGATCCATGGACTTACACTAAAAAATGGATAGGCCTCAGCCGCATCAAAACAGTGGCCAAAATGATGAAGTGATAGAATGAAATGCACAATGAGCATGTACATGCAATGGTCCAAGAGTTAAGGCATAAGGTCACAACACCCAAACATGAGCGAGGGGTGACAATCATGGTAGTATGGTGACATCATAAGCTCTGAAATTATGTTAAGAGTGATGCCAAATCAAACACATAACACAAGCAAGGCATGCTACTGGACTTCAAGTTCAAAACTGGCCAAGGTACTTGAACCATGGCCATATCAACCAAGCCACAAAGGACCAAGGTGACCCAAAATAGTCCCAAGGTAGTCCAAAACAAGGCTAGAACATGCATGGGATGAGGCCAAAACATGCAAGAAAGGTGAGCACAAAACAAGACGCATACAAGGCCAAAAAGGGCAATTGCACTACACCTATTACAACCAAACATGGCATGACTTAGGCCAATAAAATCGGAGTTATGGCATGTTAGAATGAGCCCAACAACCCACTTAGATGGCATCCAAAAGGCCTAAGTATGATGGCATGCACAATGACCTATTCTTAAGGCATGAAACATAAACTATCCAAAGCATGGAATAGGTGATACATGCAACTGTGTGACCATGAAACATGGACTGAAATTACATTTCACATGATGCCAAATCATGAAAATGCTTCAAGTAACACATGCTAATAAACTCAAGGCACAAAGCTTACAAGATAGAATGAACCAAGGCTATGCAAAACAATGCATGCATGACCAAGACAACACCGAACTGAGTTTAATCATGGTAAAACATGAGGGAAAGATCCTTGGAGTTGAGCCAAAACATGCAAGAATAGTGGTCCAAACACAAGATGCATGTTATGCAAACATGCAAGATTACTCTACAAGTATGTGAAGCATGCAAGATGCCATCAAACCAACATGGAATAGAGTTAAGGCAGGTCCTAAAAGCCACTAAAAAGTGCTGAAATAGAACCAAGACATGCTAAGTAAACATGCTACTCTTATAAGCCAACAACACAAGCATATCAGACATAAGGAGAGAGGGGTGTCCCCCTCCTATATAAGGCTCCAAAACCACTTCTCGACCACTGAAAATCCTTTGGATTTCAGTGGTGGGAAGGTCAAAATACGATGATCCCAAAGCTCAAAAGTAAAGGCACAAAACAAGGCCAAACAAGGCCTAAGAGGGGGTAGACAACCCCCAACCAAAAAGTGACCTTAAGAAACCATAACAAGCATACAAAATCAAAACTTTTTGTAGTTTAGAGTCAAGCTTGAAACAATATAGATGTATGTGTAAAAGCTTAAGCAAGAATGGGGTATCTAAAGTTTAGAATCTCACATTTGAAGAACAACTTCAAGAACACAAGACCAGCAACTCTCTCTGATCAAAACCAGCTCAAGAACCTTAAAACCAACATGCTAGTACCTCAGCACACATGGATGGTGTAACTCTAGGTGTTCTAGTGCAAAAGTATAGACAAAATGCACTTTAGAACACAAATGCACACACAAATGTAGAGAGAGGGAGATATAGAGATAGATAGATATATAACTTCTCCTCAGATTTTTCTAACCCTTAAGAAGGGAGGAGGAGCTCCCTTCTTATAGGAATCCAATTCCAAGGCTTCTTGAAGAAGCTAACACAAGGTGCAAATCCCTTCGTACACATGTATGGAGGGAATGAAATGTGCATGCTGGCATAAAATATCTGCCAAAAGCAGATGGAAAGGGGTCGACCGGAAAATATGGCCGATTGACCAACAAAGGTGGCCAGTTGACCAAAAACAGTGCCGATCGGCTAGCACCTTTGGCCGATGGCAAGAAAAGGGGCCGATGGCTTCATGCCTTAGCCGATGGGTTTAGGAAATGGCCAACAAGCCACCCTCTTCCCTTAAAAGCAAAAACACAAGTGCTTGGTCCACAACCAAGCACAAAACAATCAAGTTGAGAGATCTTGAGGCAAGGCGCGTGGCCGAGACCTCCGGGAACTCAAAACGAACACAAGCATAGATGATCATCGAGTGTTCGAACGATGACGTCCAAGTCTTAAGGACGGTCAAAAATGGGGTGTCTACACCCATGTTCTTCATTGCATTGGTAAATCTCCTAAACCATGCTCTAGGGTTCATTTGGCATGAAGGTTTGGATTGGGTTGGGGCTATTTCAACCACAAAAAGACAAAATAGGCTTTTTAGCTTAATAAGACAAAACGTTACATCCAAACCATAATCATTTCATTTTTTCTCTCACAAAAGTCAAAAAAGCCAAAAAGCCCATCCCAAACGAGGCTTTTTAGCCCCAGGCTAAAATAGTCAAAAAACCAAAAAGCCAACCCACATCCTAAATGAAGACATAGTGCTTTTTTCAACCTGCACGCACTACTGTCTCTAAAGTTTTCGGTGAAACCTGAAGGTACTCTATGTAGACTTCTTCCTCTAAATCACCATGCAAAAGTGCATTCTTAACATCAATTTGCTGCAAGGACCATCCAAGATTAGCTGCTAAAGAAAATAGTACTCTAATAGTGTTTATTTTTGCAACTAAGGAAAATGCCTCCTGATAGTCTACTCCATATGTCTAACTGTAGCCTTTGGCCACAACCCTAGTTTTATATCTCTCCAAGATTCCATCAGGTCTATACTTCATAGTAAACACCCATTTATACCCTACCAATTTTTTCCCTTTTGGCAACTTAACTATTTCCCACGTATCATTTTTTTCTAGTGCTCTTATTTCCTTGCTCATAGCTTTTTTCTATTTCTCATCCCTAAATGCCTCTTGTGTGCAAATTTGTGAGAAATGCTCTATACAGTGGAGAGAGTCTATCAAAGGAGATAAAGTTTGCTATAGGGTGTTGAGTGCATTTTCGTGTTTCTTTCCTAAGGGCAATTAATATATCAAGGTCTGTAAACTTAGGTTGTGAAGTAAGAGGATTTTCAATACCTGTTACATGTTCGGATTATTAGGCTTGCATCGGTTCAAGTTTAGACTTTTTTTTCTTGAATAAACTTGTAATGGCAAGGTAGTACCATCATTAACTGATTTCCCATAAGGAGTTTTTTGGAGATGGTGTTTCTACTGGAGAAAGAGAACCAGCAAGAGGAGAACTTGCAGGAGAAATGAGTGTTGTAGGAGCTAAAATATCGAGATTATCAAAATCGAGGCTGAAATTTAACTAATATTCCTATAAATGCTCTCCCTGAAGATAAGTTTCACCCAAAAAGGACTTGTTCTTAGCAAAGGTAACATCTTTAGAGATAAAGAATTTTTTTGAACTGGGATGATAGCATTTATAACCCCTTTTAGTGTAGGAATAACCAAAGAAGACACACTTAAGGGCTCTAGAATCCAATTTACCTCGATTGTGAAGGAAACACAACCAAATATTCTTGGTGGTAATTGGGTAGACTTATTGAATTCAGGATAGAATTGTGAAAGGGCACTGATTGGAGTTTTATTGCCCAATACTCTTAAAGGTAGTCGGTTTATGAGATGAGTTGCACTCAACACGGCTTTTGCCCAATAGGATTTAGGCATTTGTTTCTCAAATAAAAGGGCTAGGGTTGTTTTATGAAGATGCCTATTTTTTTTCATTCTGCAACCACATTCTGTTGTGGAGTATTTGCACATGAAGATTGGTATATTATCACTTCCCATTGGAAAAATGGTGAAAGAATATGGCTAAAGTATTCTTTCCCATTTTCTGGTCTAATATTTTCGTTGAAGTACAAAAGTATGAAAAACTTAGATTAGGGTTAAAGGGCAAGAGAGAGAATAAGAAGAAGCAGTAACTTTTTATTCAACAGTTGTTTTTAGTCTCATATATATATATATATATATATATAAACCTAAGCCATCAAAAATATTTATATGAGATACAATCTAACCATATGACCATAATACCTTTACTCAACATAGAAAGTAACATAAACACATTCTAACACTTCTCCTCAAGCTGGAGCATAGAGAAAACATACCCAGCTTGGCAAAGAGGCGCTAAAACAAAGAATGAGAAAAGGGCTTGGTGAGTATATCACCTAATTGATCATCAGAGCAAACATAGGGCATCTCAAGCTGCTTACACAACAACAAATCCCAAATAAAATGTCAATCAACCTCAATATACTTCGTACGCTCATGAAACACGTGATTGTTAGTAATGAAAATAACGACTTGATTATCACAGTGCATGCTCATAGGAGTAGTAATATGAATACCAAAACCCTACAAAAGCGAATAAACCTATAACATCTCGGATGCTGTATGAGCCATGGAACAATACTCGGCCTCAACACTTTTGTTTGGCAGAAATAAGACTTCAATTAAAATATAAAATAGTAAGAACTTGAACGAGCAACAATTGGTTGTTTCATGCTATGCCAAGTAACAAGATTACCCCCAACAAAAGTGCGACATCCAGATGCAAAACAACAACCATTCCGACTACAAGCCTAATTAGCATCACTAAAACCAGTGACAGACAAGGAAGGAGAAGGACGATAAAGTAAACCTCGACCCAAAGTACGTTTGAGACTCTACAAGATACGACACAACATCAAAATAGGGTTGATGATGAACATGCATAAACTGACTAACAACACTCATAGCATAAGTAATATTTGGATGGGTCACAAATAAATCAACTTTCAACTAAACGACGATACTAACCAATATCAGGAAACAACTTGCCAGTCTCACTATCAAGCTTAACCAAGGAGTCCATAGGAGTATCACTAGGACAAGTGCTAAGGAGACCAATCTCAAAAAGGAGATCAAGAACATACATGCGTTGAGAAAGATCTAAACCTTGAGAGGAGCGAGCATCTCAGTCCCAAGAAAGTACCACAGATGGCTTAAATCTTTGGTGTGAAATTGCAAACCAAAATAAATCTTCAGGTCAGCAATACCAGTGGAGTCACTGCTAGGGATGACGATGTCATCCACATAGACAATGAGAACACTAACCCCGGTAGATGAGTGGCAAACAAAAATAGGGTGATCTGAAGTGGAACGATAGAACCTATATGCAAGCACCACTATACTGAAGCGATCAAACCAAGAACAAAGAGATTACTTGAGATCATAGCCTTTCGTAACCAACAAACCAGATGCTCACTACCAGGAATAATATAGCCAGGGGGCTAATCCATATAGATCTCCTCGGTGAGATCACCATGAAGAAAAGCATTCTTTATATCAAGATGATATAAAGGCCAAGATTGACTGACAGTAACAAAAAGTAGAATCTAAACAGAATTAAAGCGAGCCACAGGGGAGAAGGTCTCCAAATAATCAACGCCATAGGTTTGAGTATAACCTTTGGTCACTAAACGGGTTTTAAGCTACTCAACAATACCATCAGGAAGGTACTTGCATTATAAATCCAACAACAACCAACAGTAGGTTTCCCAGAAGGTAGAGGTGTAAGTTCCCAAGTTTGATTCTGATGAAGAACACTCATCTCTTCGTTCGTAGCATGTTTCCAACCCGACATAGATATGTTTCCAACACAACATAGACATAGCTTGTTGATAAAAAGAAGAAATAGAAAGACAAGACAAGCTATAGGCATAGGAGTAAAAACTAGGAGAAAGCCAAGCATAAGAAACAAAACGAGAGATAGGATGCTAAGTACAAGTACGTTTACCTCGACGCAATGCAATAGGTAAATCATCATCCAGTGGCACAGATAAAAGAGGAGCAAGAACCTCTGACAAAGAAAATGTAGTAGTTGGGCCATAAGAAACCACGCAATGAGCTTGGGATCACTGATAAACCTGTAAAGGAGAGGAATGCGAAGAATCTAATCCAATAGAAGAGGATGGGGGGGGACAAACGACACTGGAAGATTAGGAGTAGGGAAAGATGGCTCACCCTCACGACAAGAGATAAGATCATCTGACAACTACTGACCAGACGATAAAAAAAAAGGAGGTAGACTCAAAAAAAGTAATATCGGAACTGACAAGGAACCGACGAGACTCAGGATGATAACAACAATAACCTTTCTGGGTATGGGAATAACCTAAAAAAACACATTTGCAAGAACAGGGAGCTAACTTATGCAGCCCCGGATCAAGAACGTAGACAAAGGCCACACAACCAAAAACACGAGGAAGAGGAAATGGGAAACAATTGGGGTATAACTGAGAGAAGGGAGACTGATTTTGTAAAATAACGAATGGCATCTGATTAATAAGTGAACATGTAGTAAGCACAACATCTCCCCAAAATTGTTTGGGAATATGCATGTCTAACCAATGACAGTGTTTTCCGCTCAACAACACCTTTTTGTTGGGATGTATAAGCACAACTTGTTTGATGTATAATGCCATGATCATCACAAAAGGTATTCACAATAGATTGCACATATTCTAAGGCATTATCAGACCAAAATATCTTAATACGTTTGCCAAGTTGAGTAAAAATTTCATTATAAAACTTAGAAATTATTTAGGGCAATTCAAACCGCTGCTGTAATAAAACAACCAAGTCATCTGAGAATAATCATCCACAAAAATAAGAAAGAAAAAACAATCATTAACAGTGGGAGTACAAGAAGGTCCCCATATATTTGTATGGACTACATCAAAAGACACAAGCATACGACTAATACTACGACTAGGAAATGAACTACAGTGATGCTTGCCAAGCTGACACACCTCACATTCAAGCGAAGACACATGACTTAAAGTAGGAATAGCTAACCTAAGCTTGGGCAATGATGGATGCCCCAGATGGAAATGCCATTGTAAGGGAGACACAGTAGCACTTAAAACAGTAGAACTGGGAATAGAAGAGCCAGTAGTGTCCAAGAAATATAAGCCATCCTTCTCATGCCCCGAACCAATCATCTTCTTGGTCTGGAGGTCTTGTAAAACACATGAAGAAAGAGAAAAGGTTATAGAGCAATTTAGAGCTTTAGTTAATTAACTTATAGAAAGCAAATTAAAGGAAAAAGAGGTAACATAGTGTAGACACCCCATTTTGAACCGTCCTCAAAACTTGGATGTGTTTGCAGGTACATCTGGTGACAAGCTTGATTGCTCGTCGAGTGCTCGACTTTCGTGACGAAATGCTCCAGGTTTGATCCTTCCAGACCCTATTTCCATTCTGTCTCATTTTTAGACCATGCTTTGATCCCTCTATATTGATGTTCATGATGGCCTGCTAGCCATGATCAAGGGCTGCCAGCCATGGATTTTTCCATGCCGGCCACCCCGGCCGACCACCCTTATTTTAACAGATATTTTTGAGCCAGCTGTTTGCAGGATAGACCATCTACACCCACGTGGATGGCTGGATCTCTTCAAGGCTCCTTTGTATCTTCTATATATAGAAGCTATCTATATGCATTTAAGGGGTTAGAAATTTTGGCTAAGATATTTCTTCCTCTCTCTTTCTCTAGAATCCTCTCTCTCTCTACATTTTAGCCTTGAAAGTGTGTTTTCTTCACATATTTGCACTAAAACACCTAGCCAAACACCTTCACCTTAGTGTTCAGGATCTTGGAGGCCTTGATTGAGCTCCTTGGAGTGGTTTTGGCTTAGAAGATTGGTTGTTTACTTGCTGTTTTGCTGCTGTCTTCAAGGGTAAGAATCTCACCCTTTTAAACTTTGTTTTTGTACATTGGTTTGGCCAATCTTGCATGCTATTTTTGGCCTAGTTGTCAACTACAAAAACCTCTATTTTTGAGTGTTGAAAATAGTTGTTTGAGGCCCTTTTGGGGTTAAGGGTGTTCTCTTCTCTTTTGTGGCTTATTTGCTAAGTTTTGTGCCATGTTTAAAAGCCTTTAAAACAATCTCTTTTTGGCCTTTTAACCACTAAAATCCAAGGGATTTTCAGTGGCAAAAACTTGGTTTTGAGAACCAAAATAGGAAGGGGTGCTCCCCTCTCCTTGTTTCTTCTTTGCATGTGTTGATGGCTTAGTAGATGAGCATGTTTTTCTACCATCTCTTGACCTGATCTAAGCATGTTTTTTTGAATTTTTTAACATGTTTTAGCTCTATTTTTGGCTGGCTCGGTCACCTCTTGTTTGCATCATGCACTTGTAGTGAAAATCTTGCTCACTAGCCTTGTATACTTGATGAGTTAGCTTACTATTCTAGCATGTGTTGGCTCTATTCTAGCAGGTTCTTGGTCTTGTTTTGACATGCTTAAACTCTGTTTCAAGTGGTCTTGGTCACATATACTTTGCTTTGTATAGCCATAATGTAGTTTGCCTTTGCTAGCTTTGAGTTTTGAGGTCTCTACCATGCTTTGCTTGTGATGTTTGCATGCCATAGCATCATTTCATACGTGATTCCAGTGCATATAGTCATGTCACACTCTCACATATTCTACACTTTCATTATGTTTGAGAGTTGTGCCTTATGCCTTGTTTATGAGCCAATACATGAAGCATGTTTTTCTTGCTTTGCATGCAACCATCTCAGCATATTTTGGCCACTATTTTGGCATGTTTGAGGTCTGTCCATGATTGGTTTGGCCATTTGAGCATTGTATTGCTTAGTCCTAGTGTTGTGTCCTTTACTAGTTTTAATGCTTAAGTCTCCTAACATGTTGTACATGAGTTGTTTGCATGTCAAAGTCTCATGTTTCATGCTCAGCACTGAAATATCTATCATCTCCCTCATTTCTTCACTTTTGATTTGTTTTGAGGATTGGTTAGTCTTGAGGTTCTGTTTAATGCTTGGGATTGAGGCTTATGCTTAAATGGCTTTAACCCTCTTTTGAGGGTTCTTCCTAGTCAAAGGCATAAGTTTCTCTCATGCCTTAACTCATCTTTTGATTCACCTTCCTCTCATTAGAGGACTTTTACATTTGGACAAATCAATTAAGGGATGGTTTGGTAACTTAAGATGTGTAAACAAGAATTGAATCAAGTAAAACATGTCAAGATAAGCATGTTGCATTTGCATTGAATTGTGTTCAATCGGACGTTATATTGAACACAAGGTGAATTGGTCCATTTTATACTCAAAGTGATGAAAATGAGCCAATTTCCTTGGTCTCCATTGCCTTTGATCATCCATGATAAGGTTGTGGTCTTAGTGTCTTGTTTGTTGTGCATTTATTGAATTTGTACAAGTTAGATCCTTGGCCATCATGCATTGAGATGCTTGATTGATGGTTTTGGATCCAATAGTGCCTCTCCCTTGATGTTTTGAAATGATAAGGAGTGGCACAGTACATACATGCCCTAGGGAGACCCTCCATTTCCTCTGTTTTGTGCTCTGTTGCAATTTGGTGTCACAGCACACCAGTGGCCGGCAGTGCCACACTGATGGCCGGCACCCTTTCATTGTTGGCCAGCAGAGGCTCATCTTTGGCCGACAGATGGCCGGTAGGAACTCCTTATGGCCGGCAGGCCACTGGTGCACTCCCCAACATTGGTTTGGTAATTTTCAGTAGCAAGTTCTTGAAGATACCCTGCAAACAGAGCCTCTAAAGAGCAAATCGGAAGGCTTTTCGGGGCGAGAAACCGAAGCATGCACCTTCTAACTTCAAACAGAGCTGGGGCAGCATAGTTTTAAAGCTTTACTTGTTAGTTAGCTTAAATTTATAAATTAATTAATTTGTTAATTAATTAAAGTGCTGTAATAATTAGTAACTAGTTTGCTAGTTATTCAATTGGGTTGTGTAATAATTAGTCTAATTAGTTTAATTAGATTAGTTAGTTAGCTTACCTTAGAGTAGCTTAGCTCATTCATTCAGACCCTCCTTCGAGAGGGCACAATGTTGTAATAAGGGTGCGTGTGTGTGTGCATGTCTTCCAACCCCACTTCTTTCTCCCTTTTACTTAACCGCTTTTAATGGTTAGTTTTAGGGCATTTTTCAATTAGCATACCTTATGCTTTGCATGCGTGCATCATTCATTCGTATTGCATGCACCGGGCTCGGCGCATTATTCAAACTGCATTGTATTTCAATACACTTTCTTGAATACGTGTTTCAAAGCATGTTATCAAGTGTTTCATTCGTATGCCATCTTAGATAGCCGAGCCTACTTAGTTGCATTATTACATGTGTTGCATTAGGCATCTTGTATAGTTAGGATCATGTATATTTCTAACTAGTTTTCTGTTTTGGCTCAGAGTACACTGTAAGTGTTTATGCTTTAGCATCCTTGCACGAGTATGAGTGTTGCCATGATAGCATGCTTGCCATGGGGCTATTTGCTTAATTGATAAATTGTATGAATGTCTGTGGATGAAAGCTTGATTACTTGAATTGGGACAATTCATCAAATGTGAGTTTTAAGCCCACTTGAGGTGGCAAAATCATGTTTTAAGCCCACTTGAGGGTGGCAAATCTGCATTTTAGCCTACTTGCGAGTAGCACTTTCAAACCATTTTTCGAAAACAAACATGAATTGTTTTGTTCCAATTCTCATGAGTGAGTCTATATTTGTATGTTGTGCGCATCACATAGTAAGTTAGATTAATAATCGGAATAAGAACGCATCTGTCTATAAAACAACATATCCTGGTAGTAGATGCCGATCCTTTGATCGGGCGAGCAGGGGTGCTTATTGCATGACCTTCTCCTCTCGTTCCCAAGTTCCCGAGCCGAGGCAACTTTGGTGATGACGGACATGTGGCCTTTGGCACGAGTTAGAGTTTCCTAAATTTCTCAAAACAAAATATTTAGGTGGCGACTCTGTAATCTGGCAAAACGGTCCAGTTTGGCATTTTTTATTCAAAATCTAATTTTCCAAAATGATTTGTCGAATTGGACTCTTTGGTGATTTATCGGTCTCACATTGCACTTTGTGAGATTAGATTCAGAACCGTGACAGGAGTCTGAACTGTAGTAGCCAGGACGACTAATCCGTGCCTTCTTCAAAAGGGGGGCGCGCGGAGGAAGTTTGGGCGGTCTACACATAGAGACTCGAGGGAAAAGACAAAAATAAAGTGGGCTAAAGAGTACCTTGGCCATTAACAGGTCGAGAGGAGCCATCAACAAGTATAATGTTACGGGTAACCAGATGAAGAGAATAAAAAAGAGAAAAATTACCAGAAATACGAGAACTAGCGCTAGAATCTAGAAGCCATACATGCAATATTACCTAAGCTAACTAATGTAGCAGTAAAGGATGGAGGAAGAGTAGTACAGAGAGAATTGACTATCTCGATAAGCTCGCTAATCTGAGTGGTAAGTGCATCATGAGAATCAGTTAGAGAAGCACATAGACTAGAGAAAGAGAGAGTCGACTGAAAGGATGGAGTATCCATAAACTGATCCACATGATCAGGTTTACTATACTTCTGCCAACACCAAGGTTCAGAATGACCCAAAGAACCACAATGAGTACACTTCCGATCACCACGGGCCATAGAACTAGTACCATATCCACCACCACCACGGCATCCACAAGAACTATGAGAACTAGTATGAGATCCATGATGAGTAGAGCTGCCATGAAAACTACCCGCTCATGATCACAACTGCTAAATATTAAGGTAGAAGAGGACAAGGTGTAGACACCCCATTTTTGACAGCCCTTAAGACTTGGGCGCTTTATTCCAAACACCCCATGATGAAAGTTACACTATACAATCTTTTGAATTCTTGGCAAAGAAATTACGATTCAAGCTCTAATCCCAAACCTTGGACCCTATTTTGGCCAAACTTTTTTAAACCTTAAAATCCTCTTTTTCAAAATATTTTTCCAAATGCTTCTACGATGTTCCAAGGCTCGCATTTTGTTTAAAACATTGCACTTTTTGGTAAAACCGAGTAGGGACAAAGTGGAAATGAATGGAAGAAATGTGAACTCTTTAAAAAAAATCTTTAAAACCTCTTATTTATAGGTTTTGAGTTGAAGAAAATTGGAGGAGAGGGAAGAAAACTAGTTGGGGAAATGGTTGAGCGTGAAACCGTTGAGAGAGAAACTGAACAGCCTTCACTAAACCAGGCCTATCTCTTTAAAAACTTAAACTTTAGTTGTGAGGCCACCTCCATTGGAAATTAGACTTCTGGAGCTTCACTTTGGACTCAAGAATCATCTAAAACCAAGTTCAGATGGTAGAGATAT
Organism: Camellia sinensis; assembly: GCF_055761805.1. NCBI lineage: Eukaryota > Viridiplantae > Streptophyta > Magnoliopsida > Ericales > Theaceae > Camellia > Camellia sinensis. The sequence goes on along the minus strand of NC_138962.1, from coordinate 170,616,253 downwards.
GGCTGTTGGAAATTAGGCATCAATCCGGTTAAGATAGAAATGAGCAATCTTCACTAAAATAGGCATATCTCTTTGCATTCTTATAATTTAGATGTGAAGCCACCTCCATTGGAAATTAGACTTTCGGGGCTTCAATTTAGAGTCAATAATCACCTAAACCGAGTCCGGATGAGGGAGATATGCCCGTTTGAAGTTGGGCCTGAATACAGATTTTGAGGGCCAGCCGTGGATCCGTGAGAGTCGGCCATGGATTAGTGAAGGCCGGCTGGGTCTCGGTGGCGCTAGACAGACAGCTGGTAGGATTTGAACAAATATCTTTGTTTGAAGATATTTATGATATTTTTTGCTTAAATTCTATAAATAGAGCCTCTTCCTTCAGAATTAGAGGTTAGAAAATTTTCCAAAAGACTTTGAAGAGCAAAAAGGACCTCCTCTCTTTTCCTTCCTCCTTTCACCTTCAAACCTCTTTTAGCTATACATATACAATACATACACCATTAGAGCTTCTACTTTAAGCGTTTTGCTAGAGTTTCAAACTAAGTTTCATAAACTTGAGGGTGTTTGGAATCAAGTTTGATCAATAACCAAAGCTTGCTCTCTTCAAGAGGTATAAGCTTGTCACTTTTTTCCTTGCTTTCATTTCAACCTCTTTCTGTATTTTTCTTGTGTTTTCCCACTATTTTGAGTTCATTTCAAGTTTTTAAACTTGAGTTTGGATAGCTGCCAAAGGTGGTGAGGGTTGACCCCCTTACTTGCACCTTACCTCATAGCTCATACCCTTGTTTTTGCACTTTTTTCTTTGCTGTTAAAATTGATTTTCAGAGTTCAAAAGAGGCTAAAAAACATGCTTTGAGGTTTCAAAAGTGGAGGGGGTAGCCACCCCTCCTTGTTCTTGCTCACTAGTCTTATTTTCCTTACTTATTTTGTTTAACTTTTTAAGCCTTTTTTTTTTCCCTCTGGTTTTAGCCACTATTTTGAGGCTATTTTTGGACTGTTTTTGGACTATTTTCAGAGGCCAAAATATGTTTTAGAAGTCCCAAAAGTGGAGGGGTTAGCCACCCCTCCTTATCTTTGTTTACTAGCTTTGCACCTCATTGCTTTCAGCTTTGCTTTGTGCTCTTTTAACATCATTTTAGCTACTGTTTTTTGCATGTTTAGGGGCTGTTTTAGGGCTGTCCTAGCCTTTAAAATTGTTTCATGCTTTGATTAGTTTGTTTGTTTGTTGTCTCATTAGTTTGCATACATAGCTTATATTGTGTTGTTTACTTCTGTCTCACTCTAACTAATCAACCAACCAATCATATCTTTCATTCTTGAGAATGGTTTCGACCAATTGAGTTTGTTCAATACATGTAAGGGAGACCTACACTTAATGGCTTAATCTCTTCGGAGGTTCATCGTCAACGGTGTAGTCTCTCTCTCATGTCTTAGAAGAACCTCTTGTTTGATATTATTTCTTGTTTAGAGGACTTTAATATCACCATGGACAAATGCACTAAAGAATGACAAGGCCTAATAAAATTGGTTTAAAACTTGGATCAACACACATAAAGAAAATGGCTTAAATTGCTTCAACTTGGCCGGACGTTATCCCAAGTTACTTGTGTCAGATTCGTCACGTGCTAATTCATAGCATTTTGATGATTCTTGAAGCGTCGTAACCTTCCTTTTTGAGTTCATACTATGACAAGAGGGAGGGGTGGTCCTATTCTTTGCATTTTTATCAATTTTTGTCCAAAATTGAATCTGAGATCATCAAGCAATCATATTGCTCATTGATGATTTTTGGAATCAATTCCAACCCACTCTCCAGGATTTCCCATGACAGAGAAGGAAGGAAGGACAAACAGATCTTGAAAATGCTCTATCTGCACTGATTTCATCTCAGAGCACAGAAATAGAGCTTTGCACCAAATTAATGCACGGTCGGCCATCTGTATACCCAGCCGGCCATCAGTGATGCACGACCGACCCCCGGTGTGTGGCCAGCAGTGCGATTTCGCAAAAATAGAGGCAGTGGCTGAAGGTGAAACAGAGATCACGTGGGCAAACAGAGTAGCTTTCAAGCAATGCGCATGCCACCTTCATCCATCTTCCATTATGTTCTTATCAAATGCAATTAATCATTTCATTAGTATTATTGTCATTGTTGCGAATAAATTGTGTTGTAATATTTAATTAGCCTAATTAGTTGTAGCTAATTAGTTGGTGTTGTAATAGTTGATTAGCTTAGCCTAGTTTTCTTAATTAATTAGCTTAGATAGTTATTTAATTATTCTTTCAAGTGTTGTAATAATTAGTAAATCAGTTTAGCTATTTATTCAAGTTTTGTAATAATTAGCTTAATTAGCTTAGCTTAGTTTAGCTTAGCTAGTTTTTTTTCATTCGGACTCTCCTTCGTGAGAGCATAATGTAATAATGTGTATGTCTTCCAACCTCACGTCTTTCTCCATTTTTTTAATCTGTTTTTGATGGTTAGATTAGGAACATGATTCAATTAGCATACTGTAGACACCCCATTTTTGACCGTCGTCAAGGTTTGGACGTCACCACTTGAACACTCGGTGATCATCCATGTTTGTGTTCGTCTTGAGTTCCCGGAGGCCTCGGCTACGCGCCTTGCCTCAGGATCTCTCGACTCGACCGTTTTGTGTCTAGTTTTGCACCAAACACTTGTGTTTTTGCTTTGGAGGGCAGGGAATGGCTTTTGGGACATCCCTACACTCCACCGGCCATGGCTTGAGGCCACTGGCTGTGTTATGTTGCCATCGGCCAAATGTGATGGTCGGCCGGCCAATTTGACTGCCGGTCGGCCACTTTGATGGCCGGTCGGCCACTTTGATGGCCGGCCGGCCAAATGTGGTTTTCAACAGATATTTCTGTAGATAGCTGGCAGCTGTCATTCTAGGCCATACCCCAGCCCATACCTGGACGTGGCTATTCTGAGGAGCTGCAGATTGATACATATCTATATCAATCAAGCTCTCTAAAAGAAAAAAGAAGAAGGAGGAAGAGATATAGAACTTGGAGCAAAAAATCTCTTTCTCTCTCTACATTTTTCTCCCTCTCTTTAAGGTTTAGGGCTTGTTTGTGCTCAAAAGTGCATTTTTCTTTGCACTTTTGCATACAAACACCTAGTTCTTTACTCCCTTTATTGAGCTGAGGTCCTTGAAGGTGATTTTTGGGGTGATTTGAAGCCTTTTCTTGGTCCAAAAGTTGCTGATTTGCTGCTATGCTTCAAGAGTGAGCCTTTATCTCTTTTAAGCCTTGTTTTCATAGCTTGTTTTTCCTTATTTGAAACTGCTTTTGAGCTTAACATATAACATAGAAAAGTCTTGTTTTTGAGTGCTCTAAATAGTTTGTTAAGGGTGTTTTAAGCTTTGGGGTTGTTTGACCCCTCTTAAGGCTTGTTTGGCCTTTGTTTTGTGCCATTTCGGTTGAGTTCCGGGACCATTGTGTTTGGACCTCCTCACCACTGAAATCTTGAGGGATTTTAGTGATGAGGATGGTTCCTTGAGGTCCTAGGAAGGAGAGGGCCACCCCATCTCCTTGTTGTCCTTGAAAAGGGCCATTTTTAGCCTCTTGAGGGAGCATATAGTTTGAGTGTGTATTGACCATGCCTTGACTGATTTTCATGCTTATTATGTCATAATGTAGCATTGTTGTATGTTGGTTTTGGTACACCATGCTTGCTTAGCATACATGCCTTGTAATGCCTTGTTTTAGCCTTAACATGTCCTATGCTTTGAGCCCTTATTCAAGCATGTTTAGGCCTAGCTTTATGAAGTTTTTATATTTGTTTTGCCATGCTTAAGGTCTACCTTTAGTTGTTTTGGTTGACCATGGCATGCATTGCATAGCCCCTTTACATTGTTTAGCTTGTAAGCTTTAAATGTGTGAAGTGTTGAGCATGCATTGTTTGATTTATTTCGGTGGTTTGACACCACTTATAGCATCATTTTAGTCCTCTTAGCATGCTTGTATGCCTGCATTTCATGGCCCCTTTAATGCTTCAAGAGGTTGTGTCCTATGCTCCATGTTTGGTCATTGTGTATGCTTCCATGTGTAAGTCATTTAGTTGCCATCTAAGTGGTCTTTTGGCTTTGTTTTAGCATGCTAAAACTCTGGTTTTGGTCATTTAATTCATGCCGTGTGCGGTTGCATTAAGTGTAGTTCAATCCCCCTTGGGCTTGCCTTGAATCTTGGACCATTGTTGCATGCCATGCTTACCTTGTTTACTTGGTTTAGCACCATTCTTAACATGATTTTCAAAGCTTATAATGCATGCCATTAGCCCATGTTTGCATCCTCTTCAGTGTGCTTGAGAGTTGTTCTTATATGCCTAGGTGTTAGTCCTTGTGTGCATGAATGCTTGCATGTCATTCGTCCTTCCATTCTTGAGCATGTTAGCCATTGTTTTGGGCCTAGTTGAGAGCTACCTAATTCAGTTCAAATCCACCTTTTGCATGCTATTCAAATGTTGTTGCATTAATCCATGTTTGCATGTTTTGGTTGCATGAGTTGCATGCTTGAAATCACTTGCATTTGGCATGCATTCCCTTGGTCAAGTTGCTAGCATGTTTGCATGTCTTGCACACTTGCATGATTATATCACATCTCGCATGCTTCATTAGCTTGCATAGTTGTGACATGCTTGTTTGCCTTGTTTGCTTAGGTTGCGTACCTAGTGTACATCGCATGTTTGCATGCTCCCCTCCATACCATATAGCATACTAGTTTGCATGCCAAGGTTGCATTCCATCTAGCATGCATGCCTTGTCCCTTAATCCAGTGATAGGGATTGGGCCTTTGTTTGTGTGTGTGTGCATTGCATTTGAAATCAAAATGCATACTTGGTCTCCTAGGCCATCATGCATCGAAATGCGTGATTGATGGTCCGAGAACCAAGGAGCACACCCCTTTGAGTCATAAATATGATAAGAGGTGTGATTGGTGCATACATTGCTTGAAATGCATTGCCATGCCATGTTTTGTCCTCTGCTGCTGTCAAACCAGTTTTTGCAAGAAAATTTGGCCGGTCGGCAGTGTTGAGTGCCGACCGGCAAAGAGTGTTTGGCCGTGAGCATAATGTTTAGCCGATGACCATTCTAAATGGTCGGTGATGATCCCACTCAGCCAGTGGTGTTCCAAAACACTCAGAAAAGCAACCTTGGGAGTTATGCAATTTCCAGAGAAGCAGAACAGTAAAAGCAGAGGCAACTTGTGCATGACAGTGACTTTCCGAGCGGAGCTGAGCGCGCATTGCATTGGGCCCTCTTCCCGAGGCCGTTTACTGCTTTCATTAGATTAGTTAATTTGTTAATTAATTAATTGGTATGTAATATTTAATTAGCTTGTAGGTTAATTAACTTGTATTATTCTTTCGGTCCCTCCGAGCGAGGGCAAATCTGTAATAAGTGTGGGTGCGTGTGTGCATGTTTTCCAACCCCCACTTCTTTCTCCCTTTTACTTACCTGCTTTTGATGGTTAGTATTAGGACATGTTTACTTTAGCATACCTTATGTTATGCATGCGTGCATCATTCATCAGTATTGCATGCACCAGGCTTGGCACATCATACTAACTGCATAAGTATTTCAAATCTAACTTGAATACATGTTACTTGTGCATTTTCATATGTCATTTATAGACTAGCCGAGCCTACTCTAGTGACATTCCGTATGCGTTGCATTAGGCATTTAAACATGGACTTGGATCATGCATGATTGCTAACATGTTCTTGTTTTGGCTTGGAGTACTTGGTAAACATTTATGCTTTAGCATACAGCATGCATGTGAGTGTTGCCATAACAGCATGATTACCATGAGGCTAGCTGCTTATGTGATATAACTGGTCGAATGCTTGTGGATGGAGGTTGAATTACCTAAATTGGAATAATGCATTAAAACTGTGAGTTTTAAGCCCACTAGATAATGGCAAAATCATCTTTTCTAAAAGCCCACTCGAGGGTGGCAAAACCTGCATTTTAGCTTACTTGCGAGTAACAAACCATCTTCAAAACGAACATGCAATGTTTTGTTCCAATTTAGGCGATTTGGTCTATACTTGTTTGCTGTGCGCATAACATAGTAATTCTAGGCTGATAAATGGAATAAGAACATATAACGTTTTCAAAAACGGATATCACGGTTAGTAGAGGCCGATCTTCGGATCGGGCAAGAGGGGGTGCTCATAGCTGACCTTCCCCGATCTAACCCAAGCTCCCGAGCCAAGGCAACTTTGGTGATGACGGGCATGTGGCCTTTGGCACCGAGTCAGGGTTTCCTAAATTTCCCAAAACAAAATATTTAGGTGGCGACTCTGTATTTGACAAAGCAGTCCATGTTTGGCACTTCTTTTCAAAAATCTATTTCTCAAAACGATTTGCTGGATTTGGACTCTTTGGTTCAGATTAAGGACCGTGACACAAATTGAATCCGAACTGTAGTGAGGCCCACGGGCGCGTCTACACATACCTTATGCTTTATGTTTGCTTCCATTCATTCGTATTGCATGCACCGAGGCTCGGCGCATCGTTCTAATTGCATTGTTATTTCAATACTTCTTTGAATACATGTTTAACCACATGTTATCAAGTCAATTCATATGCCATATTAGTAGTCGAACCTATTAATTTCAAATTGCATGAGTTGCATTAGACATTTGGCATAGTTAGGAATCATGCATATTTTTCTAACTCATATCTTCTTAGCTTGGAGTACTAGGTGAGTTTTTAGTGCTTTAGCATACTTGCATGAGTGTGAGTGATTGCCATGATTAGCATGCTTTCTATGAGGCTAAATGCTTACTTGTTAAACTGCTTGAATGTCTGTGGATGGATGCTTGTTGCTTGAATTGGAATGATTCAACGAATGTATGTTTTTTTTAAGCCCACTATGTTGAGGGGCAAATTCGCAAACTTTAAGCCCACTTGAGGTGGCAAATTCAAACCCCTTTCGCAAAACAAACATGAAATTGAATTGTTCCGATTCTTGCAAACTAGTCTATACCTTGTGCACGCATCACATAGTAATGCTAGCCTAATAAACTAGAACAAGAGCATATAGCGTACATAAAAATCATATCATGACTAGTAGAGGTCGATCTTTGATCAGGCGAGCGGGGCTGCTTAATGCATGACCTTCCCCTCTCGTACATAAGTTCCCGAGTCGAGGCAACTTTGGTGATGATGGACACGTGGCCTTTGGCACAAGTCATGGGTTTCCTAAATTTTCTTGAAAACAAAATATTTAGCTGGCGACTCTATATCTGGAAAAGCAGCCCAATTTTGACATTTTTAATTCAAAATTGATTTTCCAAAAGATTTTTCGGATTTGGACTCTTTGGTGTTTATCAATTTCACATTGCACTTGTGAGATTAGATTCAGAATCGCGGGAGTCCAAACTATAGGGCTATATTTAAACTTCCGAAAAGGGGCACAAAAAAAGTCGAGCTACACAAGGGCTGAGAGGAACCAATTGTGGAAGAACCCTATCCTAGAGAAGAATGCAACAATCGAGAATAGGCATTAGCAACAGGAGGTAAAAGTCTCACTAGCAAGAATCTGATCTTTGAAACCCTGTAGATCAGAATCCAATCACATAAGTAAGGATACCATCATAAACTCCTTCCAATATTTCTTCTGTTGAGCCAAATCAGTAGTAAAAGGTCGGTGTTGCAATAATTGATCCCACAAGGTCTTAAAGCCACTGTAATATTTAATAAGTGGACAACCAAACTGCAGGGTAGCAAAGATCTGCTCATACAACTCATAAACTCGAGAGGCATCACTCTGATTGGAAACAACTCAGCAAGAGAGTCCCAGATGGCCTTAGAGGTGTCACAAAATTCCACTAGAGTAGCAACATTAGGCTCTAAACTATGCCAAAGCCACCCCATAATAGCAAGAGAGTCCCAGTAGGCTCCATAGTAGTAAGAGAGTCCTAGTAGACATGAATCCTTACTCAACCCCAATCACCATAGCCTTTATTATCTTCAGCTGGTGGAAGTTCAGTAAGAAAACATGACTTCTTTTTGCCACGCAATAAAATCTTAACGGCATGGGCCCAATCAAGATAATTCAAACCATTTAATTTCTTAGTGGTAATGGACTTGGGTAACTCATCATTCTTAATTATAGAGGATGGGATTGCAAGTTTTATTTCAGCTATAAAACCAAAATGAGCAGTAATCATCCAAAGAAAGACCAAGGATGGCAACAAAATATCCAAAGGAACACCATGAAATCCAACAACCAGCAATAAAGAAGAAAAACAACAACAGAGAAGAAAAACAACCTCTGCTTAACAAGGAGTGACCCGAAATCCACCAAAACTCCAAGCAAACACCACCAAATCACAAAACAACACCCAAGTATAATCAAAATAGCTATTTTCACACCTTAAGCAAGGCAACCCACTAGGTCAAAATGGAAAATAAGCAGCAGATTGCAAATTTTCACCCGAAAAACTTGAAAAACATTCAAAATTTTGAAACTTACATCCAATGGCCTCAAAAAATTCCACAAAAATCACCATTGAACTCAGAAAGGAAAAACGATCCTAGAGAGCCCAACTTGTCCATACGGATGATGACGTCAACACGTCGTTGTCATCTCAGAAAAAATTCCCAAGTCTGATGAACACTTGGCAAGGTAGAATCAATACTCTGATACCAACTTGTAGTGCAAAAGTATGAAAAACTTAGATTAGGGTTAAAGAGAATAAGAAGAAGAAGCAGCAACAACTTTTTATTCAACGTATGTTTTTAGGCTCATATATATATAAACCTAAACCATCAGAAATATTTATATGAGATACAAACTAACCATATGACCATAATACGCTTGCTCAACATAGTAAATAACATAAAAACATTCTAATAATTTATAATCTGAACACCAAACTGATTTTGAATCATTTTAAGAAACATAGGGAAACAGAACTAACCTCAGATTTGTTTTTCACGAGAAACAACCAAATAACACAAGTACAATCATTAATGAAGGAAATAAACCAGCGAGTGCCAGTAATATTTGGAATCCTAGATGGCCCTCACATGTCAGTATGAATCAAAGAGAAAGGATATAAAGATTTATTATCACTCAATGGAAATATGATTTTTAGCAAATTGACATACTTCACAATGAAAAAAATTTATCATCCAAATTATGAAATAAATCTAGAAACATAGTCTTTAATAGAGAAAAATAAGGGTACCCTGGACGCAAGTGATGAAGCCAAATTCATGCGTTATTTGGTGAGAATTTTTCTAAGAAATGACATAACGGTAGATGGCCATTGTCCTTGCCATTACAGGTATCCAGACAGTAGAGTCCTTCCTTCTCTTTAGCAATCCCAATCATCCTGCCCATAATCGGTTCTTGAAAGACACATTGATTAGGAAAAACATGTCACTTTACAGTTTAGATCTTTTGTAGATGTATAGATAAAAGATTTACAGAAAGTTTAGGCACATGAATAACAGATTTCAAAGCGAGAGAAGGTGTAAGATTTATGGGTCCTTTTCCTGCCACAGATGCAAGGGTTCTATCAGCAACTCGGATTTTTTGGTTTCCAGGGCTAGCGGTGTATGTTGTGAAACAGTGTGAAGAGTTGGTCATGTGGTCTGTGGCACCTGAGTCTATTACCCAGGTTCCATGCAAATTATAGTCCATTGAAACACTAAGGGCTTGAGATGAAGAATACTTACCTCAGTATGCCAATGAACATGAGCCAACCGGTTTGTCAAGTGAAGTAAGAAAGCTCCGAAGTTTATCAAATTCCTCATTCTGTAATATATCGATTTTAAAGCTGCTGCTAGTTGAGTCTTGGCCAGGTTTATCATCAACAAGGGTAATATTTGCTTGGCTGCCTCCTACAACATACCGTTGTTGAGTGTTGTTGTTTCTACCAAAAAGTGTTTTTCCCTGTAATTTCCAGCACATCTCCCTATTATGCCTTGGTTTCTTGCAATGGCCGCACCAAAGATCCTCTTTATTGATTAATGGCCTGTACATCTCTCATTTGTTTGAGTTCAGGACGTTGAATTTGTTTGGAGATGGTGGTTTAACCATGGCTAGGTGTAGACACCCTAATTTTGACTGCCCGCAAGACTCAAATGCTTGATTCAGTGCACTCAATGATGAAAGTTGAATTACGAATTCACAGCGATTTGAAAGCAATTGGGCTTCCAAAATAGAGTCAAATCTTTAACATTTACCTTGTTTGAACCCTTGGGTCTCATTTCTGGGCCATTTCTCACCCTGAGCTGAGTTTGAACCAAAAAAATAGGGGAGGCCATCAAGGCCCGACCATGCATTGGTGATGGCCGGCCGTGGCTATGAATGGCCGGCCAGCTTTGATGGCAATAAACACTGTTCTGGACGGGAGGCTGCCAGCTATTCATTTTTGAAGATATTTGTCACCTTTTCAGCTCGAATTCTATAAAACCGAAGCTCTGGGATTGTTTTGAGGGTTGAAAAAATATCTAGAAGAGAGATATACACCCTTGAGAGCCTTGACTCCTCCTTCTTCCATTGCAAGGCATCATTTGAGCTAACCTAGTTTGCTTACACCACCTATAAACACCTTATACAACCTTGTTTGATCATCCTAAAGCCTTGGTTGATCTTGAGGAAGTGTATTTCAAGCTTGAGAGTGCATTGAAATTGAGTTTGAAACTCTAAAAGCAGGCTAACTTCTTGAAAGGCATAAGCTTGCTTCCTCTTCCCTTGCTTTCATTTCAGTTCTTTACTCTATTGTTCTTGCTGTTTTAGTTGTTTTTGAGCTTATTTGAAGTGTTGGAGTTGAGTTTGGAGGGTTACCAAAAGGGTGCTCTTTCTACACCTTTACTTCATGACTCAAATTCTTCCCCTTTTTACTCTTTTTCTTTAGTATTCAAACTAATTTTTAGAGGTTTTAAGAGGGTTGAAAATCATGCTTTGAAGCTCCAAAATGGAGGGATTAGCCACCCCTCCTTATTCTTGTTATTTAGCTTCAATTCTTATCTTTGTTTCCTAGCCTTTTGCCCTCTTTTCATGCATGTTTTATCTCTGATTTGCATGTATTTGGGTCTGTTTTGAGGTTATCTAAGCCTTTCCAATTGGTTCACACCTTGTTAGACACCCTTGAGGTTGCGTAGTTAACATGCCTTTGCTTAAACATGCTTTCTTAGTTCATTTCGCATGCTTTGAGGCTGATTTTCACTAATCAATAAATGGATCCATATGTTTCATTCATGAGAATGGTTTCAACCAATTGAGGTTACTCAAGGCATGTAAAGGAGATCTACACATAATGGCTTAATCTCTTCGGAGATTCATCATCAACGGTGTAGTCTCCTTCTCATGTTTTGGAAAGACCTTTTGTTTTACATCACTTCTCGGATTAGAGGGCTTTAAACATCATATTTGGACAAATGGACTAATGAATGGCAAGGCAAAAAATAATTGGTTTAAAACTTGAATCAACACACTTAAAGAGAATGACTAGAAAAGCTTGAACTTGGTCAGACGTTATGCCAAGTTCCTTGTGTCAAGGGTCACCAAGCATCAATTCATGGTGTTTTTGGTGTCCTTGAAGCATCCCAACTTCCTTTTTTTGAGTTCATTCCATGACAAAAAGGGAAGGGTGGTCTTACTCTTTGCATTTTATTAAATTTTGTCCAAAATTGCATTCGAGACCATCAAGCAATCAACTTGCTCATTGATGGCTTTTAAAATCAATTCCAACCTACTCTCAAGGATTTCCCATGACAGAGAAGGAATGACGGACAAACAGAGCTTGAAAATGCTCTATCTGCACTGATTTCACCTCAAAGCACAAAAACAGAGTTTGCACCAAATCAATGCAGGGTCGGCCCTCTGTAAGCCCGGCCGGCCATCAGTAATGCACGACCAGCCCTTGGTGTGTGACCAACAGTGCAGTTTTGCAGAAACAGAGGCAGTGGCTGAAGGTGAAACAGAGGCAATCTTGGGCAGACATAGTAGCTTTCAAGTGATGTGCATGCAACCTCCATCTATTTCCTTTGGTGCTTGCATTAAATGTGTTTGATCGTTTAATTGTTTAATTAGCATAATGAATTGTGTTGTAATATTTAATTAGTCTAATTAGTTGGTATTGTAATATTTAATTAGCTTAGCCTAGTTAACTTCTTAATTAATTAGCTAAGATAGTTAGTTAATTACTCATTTCAAGTGTTGTAATAATTAGTTAATTAGTTTAGCTATTTATTCGGGCTTTGTAATAATTAGTCTAATTAGCTTAGTTAGATTAGTTTTAAATTAGCTCAACTTGGCTAATTAGTTTTCACTTTATTCATTCGGACTTTCCTTCGCGAGAGCATGTTATAATAAGTGTGGGTGTGTATGTGTATGTTTTCTAACCCCATGTCTTTCTCCTTTTTATTTACCCGCTTTTGATGGTTAGATTAGGGACATATTTCAATTAGCATATCGCATGTTTGCATCCATTCATTTGTCTTGCATGCACCGAGGCTCGGCGCATCATTCAAACTACATTGTCATTTCATATCTTCTTTGAACACGTGTTTAATCGCATGTTGTTCAAATTGCGTTATATGCCATATTAGTAGTTGAGCCTATTAATTGCGTCATTACATGTGTTGCATTAGGCATCTTGTATAGTTAGGATCTCGCATCTTTCTAACTGGTTTTTGTTTTGACTTGGAGTACTCGCTGATTTTTATGCTTTAGCATACTTGCATGAGTGTGATTGCTATATTGCCATGATTAGCATGCTTACCATGAGGCTATGTGCTTAAATGCTAAACTGCATGAATGCCTGTGGATGAAGGCTCGTTGTTTGAATTGGAACGATTCGACGAATGTGCATTTTTAGCCCACTTTGTTGTGGCAAAATCATATTTTAAGCCCACTTGAGGTGGCAAATCCGTATCTTTAAGCCCACTTGAGGGTGGCAAATTCAAACCATTTTTGAAAACAAACATGAGTTGAATTGTTCCAAATTGAGCGAAGTAGTCTATACTTGCTTGTGCGCCTTATATAGTAAAGCTAGTTTAATAATCGAAACAAGAGCACATAATGTTTATAAAATATCATATCATGATTAGTAGAGGCCAATCTTTGATTGGGCGAGAAAGGGTGCTCAATCCATGACCTTCCCCCTTCGTACCTAAGTTCCCGAGCCGAGGCAACTTTGGTGATGACAGACACGTGGCCTTCAACACGAGTCAGGGTTTCCTAAATTTCTTCAAAAACAAAATATTTAGGTGGCGACTCTATATCTGGTAAAGCAGTCCAATTTTGGCATTATTTGATTGAAAATTGATTTTTCAAAATGATTTGCCGGATTTCGACTCTTTGGTGTTTATCAGTTTCACATTGCACTTGTGAGACTAGATCCAGAACTACGGGAGTCCGAACTCTGAGGCCTTTCTTTCAAACCTTCTGAAAGGGGGCGCGAAAAAGTCGAGTCCACAGTTTCTGGAAACTCTATTGGGGAGTTAGAGAACTTGACTCGAACTCATGATATGTCATTTTATTTACACTTATGTGTTTATTTGCATTTGCATTGGTGCGCTTAAGTCACAGTGTTTGCCATATGCTATTCTTGAGCGGTTTACCGGAGGCTTGCTTCGAAAAGCTTACCAAAAGGCTGACCGATTACGGTCTCTGCCACGATGGGAACACAACCCTTGGATCTAAACTACCGATGTACCGTTTGATCCTCCTTTCACTTCTCGGTGTTAGGTGTGAGAGGTATATTAGGTGGCCTTGCTAAGGTACCATTTTTTGACCAATCAACCTAGTTGCATATCAAAAACCATAGAGACCATTCCAAACTAGGACAAGTTGCTTGCCCGAATGCAGGAATTGCATGAAACTGCTTGTTTTGCATAGTTATCCCTAGTTCCTGACGAAATTAGGACAGGGTAACCCTACCCCACTATAGGGGTGTTTTTGCTCTCATTTGCTTGATATGTGCTTTTAAAGTGAAACTCTGCAGGAATATATATATCAGTTGCAAGTCTAGGTATCAGTTTGAGGATATCAGTTTTTAGGAGGCAGAAATTCAGTGTTGAGTACAGTTCTCCAGCTTACGTTTGCAACTGCGTATTGTTTGAATCTGAGCCGAGGTGCTGTGTGGTTTCTGATTTTTGTTTCTTTTTGCTTTATTTTCTTTTTGCAAGGTAATTTACACCATTGCTTCAGACGAGTCTGTTACCCCCCAAGCACTCTGGACCCGAGTAAGGCAACTTTACCGATTCGGGGATCTTGTGAGAGGACAGCCAGTGTTTGCTTCACTACTGCCAGTTACAAGACAAAGGAGAGTCAGGCATAATTCACCAGGTCGGCAACTACCTTCATTTAGTGAAGTTCAATCATCTATTTCTACTCCAGACATCGAGTATTCATCAGTTCCAATGGCTCAAAATCCTTCATTCACTATGGAAGATATGCTCTACCAACTCCAACAAACCATTGAAAACATGCAGCTGGATGCTAAGCTAAGACCACAGCCCACCAGGCCGAGGTTGTAGCCCACCAAACGGAGGTAATAGAAAGGCTTCAACAACAGCAGTCGTAACCTGTAGTAGTATTAGCATCTCATGCACCCCCAGTAGGAATTCCGCTACCCGAGGTCACAATTAATGTCCAGGAAAATGAGGGCATCCAGGCTGATCCCATCTCACCTCAGACCTCTAAGGCACCGGTTTACTCGACAAAGGCGCCATTTGAATTCGAGGTTGACCCTACTGCACTGAAAGTGAGCAAGTTGGAAAAGCTCTTTAAATGGGCACATGGCGTGAATTCGATCCCTGATATTGAGGATGGCTATACTAATTCAGCAGTGACATTGTCAGACAGATTTAAGATGCCACATATAGACCGATTTGACGGTTCCGAGGATCCTATGGTTCACTTACGGCTATTCTCTGACATCCTACGACTTATGGGTCTCACCAGATTACAGAAGTTGTCTCTCTTTGGCCGAACCTTTTCGGGTATAGCGGCCATTTGGTATGCCAAGCTTGAAGACTCTGTAAAGAGAAATTATGAGGAAATGGTTGAGGCCTTCATAGCACAGTACTCCTATAATACTTAGATCAAGGTCACTACTCGTGATCTCGAAGCAACTCACTAGGAGTCAAAGGAGGGTTTCTCCGATTTTGTGACTCGGTAGAAGGCCGAGGCCTCCATGATGACCAGCCGACCAGCTAAAAAGGACAAGATCAGAATGGTGGTCCATAACCTACAACCAAGACTGTTACGGAAGATAATAGTCTTACCTCTGTCTACATTTGCTGACCTCCATGAGATAGGGGTGCAAATAGAGGATACAATGAAGCAACGTCTAATAGACCACGAGAAGGAGCAACCCAATAGGGCTTTCACGCATAGTTCCAATGCTACTACTAGCAGTAGTGCAACTACAAGGCTTTCTGATGTGGGCATGGTCACCACCAAACCTAAAACTGCCAACCCATTTGCCGATACATCCAATACAACCTCACAAACCTCGAGCCACCAACCCCGAGGCCAAAGGGTCTTCACTCCATTATACAAGTCCTTATCCAAAGCCTTAGGGGTCCTCATCAAAAAGGGGCAACTTAAGCCACTAGAGCCTCGCCTCCTGCCCGATCCTCTTTCCTCGAAACACAACCCAGCCAAATACTGCACTTTTCACCAACAGCATGGCCACAACACTAACCTATGGTTCAGATTGCGTCATAAGATTCAAGATCTCATTGACAATAAGGTGATAGTGTCCTCTCAAAAGCCGAATGTCACTACAAATCCTCTCTCACCACATAACCAAGCCCCTCTACCCTGGCAAATAAACCTCATCCATACACTGGCCGTCCCTTATGACCCCAGCATATACATCACCCCTTCCCACCTACCTAAGCTGGGGCTGTTCATCCCGGAAAGCCCAGATTTGTGCATGATGAATGCATCCACATCCCAACCCAAGCTTGTGGTGGTGACTGTGGTAGATGAAGGCATGGTAGCCTTGATAGAGAATGGGAATGTCAGTTCAGTGCCCAAGGCTCCGTGGACTTATTTGAGGAGGAATACAACCCATGCCGTTATATTGTGCCAACCAATCAGGCCAAACCAGAGGTGGAGTTTCCAACAGGAATAGAGGTCAGTGTGGTCCGGGATGATGGCCCAAGCCAGGGATTAGATGAGCTAGCTGACCTAGAGAAGGACATCAACAATCTGTAGTTCTTCGATGAGCAAGATTCGAAAGACGTGCACATTAACTGGTTCGATCTGAATGGGTCGACGAACAATTCAGGGTGGCTCAGTGATGAACCTGATATAGATGAGAAACTTGAACTGAAGCTGGAAAAGCAGGAAGCGGGGATCGCTGGAAAGACTTAAACAGCCGATGGAAATGGTGAGCTGCCGGAAGACATCGGTCTGAAATAAGTGGCTCAGGAGTTGAGCATTGTTAGTACTGCTGATACAAAGCAAGAAGCTGCACTGAAACGGTTTGAACAGGAAAGGGATGAGAATGGTCAGGAAGTTGGAAAAGCCAAACACCCTGTGGAGGATGATTGCGATGTAAAAGTAAGTACAACGGAACTGGATAATTACCTGTCGGTTGCCGGAGGAGTATGGTGGGAAGATGATGATCTGTGTCTTGCCCACACCGACGGGGATTGGGGCCGAGACCTGCTAGACGACACTTGGTATTCTGAGGAAGTAGATCATATGACTAGAAGCGGGCAATACTTTAAGCCCCCACACTTAGACCAACCAGAAGCATCCGAAAATGATAAGGAGGCTGAAAAACAGAAGGACAAGAAATTGGAAGAAGAAGCTGTACTAAAACAGCTAGAGAAGATCCAAGCAGACATATCCATCTGGGGGTTTCTCATGGCCTCGCGGGTACACAGGCAAGCGGTATTGTCGGCAATGGATAAGGCCAAACTGTCTATCAACACAACTCCAGAGCAACTAGTGGGACTTGTTTTCCCGGGAGGTGCTTCACCTACTTTGACCTTCTCAGATAAGGAATTGCTGCCCGAGGACTCTGTGCATAATAAACCCTTATACATCTCTGTTGAATGTAGTGCGAAGTGGGTGCCAGTTGTATTGGTTAACACTGGGTCTGCAATCAATGTTTGTCTATCTCGCACAGCCTATGTTATTGGCTTGAAGCCAGCGGATTTTGCACCAACGGCCCAGGTGATCCAGGCTTATGACAACACAAGCAAAGAAGTGATGGGAACAGTGCAAGTTAGAGTGCAAGTTAGTCCGGCTCAACAAGATATTGAGTTTCACGTCCTGGACGTTCCAGCTATTTTTAACTTGTTACTTGGACGGCCGTGGCTGCACCAAGTGAAAGTTGGTTCTTCTACTCTTCATCAGATGCTAAAGTACCCTCTTAGAAAAGGGGTAGCCATCGTGTTCGAGAATTCATCTATACATCCTCCACCTGAGGTCACTACACTAGTACTGGAGATTGAACATAGCGACGAGGATGTTTTCTTGTCTGGTTTTACCTTGGCTAAGGCCCAGGTGGTGCAGAATATTCTAGCTATTGATGAGGGGTTGTATGTCAGTGCTCAATCAGTCTATCTCATGAACAAGCTACAATATGTACCTGGGATGAAATTAGGAAAGAGCAGCCGGAAAGGCGTTATTGCACTGGCCGAAGTGCCACATAACCCTCATGCCTTTGGCTTGGGCTATACGCCCACTAAAGAAGACTGGGTGAGGAAATGGAAGGAAACGGCAGGAAGAGCCAGAGCTAAACAAACTGGGAAGCACTATGAACTCGTGCATAGGCCAATTCAAGGAACTTTGAACAGCTGCTTTGTCTGGGAAGGGGAAGACTTACCATTTTGCGGCTTTCTTGAGCCATGGTTGAACTCGGAGAAGCGGCGCCTACCCAACTTTGAGATCTTCTTCGACTTATGGCTACAAGAGAGCGACACAGAGGAACAGACTGAATTAACTGTTGAGGCTGAACAGAGCATAGAGGGTGAGTCCAACAGCAGTGAACTTGAGATAGGAGCAGCACTGGCATGTCTCCTTCAGATCCTCCCATCGATCTAGAGAGCTTTGGGAATGACCTCACCGTTTCCATGATCGGAGACCAATCAGGTGTGGACCCTTCCGGTGGTATTCTGGATGCTTCTGACGCACCATGCCTCACTTGGCAGCTGGAGAAGGGTTTTCTGTCTAGTAGTTTTGAAAATCCTATAGTGAGCTGGAATCTGATTCCACAAAGTCTGTGGAGTCGGGATCAGATTCTAGTTCTTCTAAGTCGGAGTCTAGTATTCCTGAGGTTGATAACCCGAATGTCGTAGTTTTGTTCAGGTCATCTTTTTCCTTTTCTTTTGAGTCGGTTGCAACCGAGGAATTGGATGAGCTAGATCTTTTGAATGAGAATGTTGCGGCAGATTCTGAGTACTTTTCCGTGCCTCTTGTTTATTGCATTGATGGTGACTTTCAAGATTTTGATAAAAAAACATGAGGAAAGAATTCCTCTGGTTTTGAAACATTTGATTGATCGAGAGGAGGAGAGGTTTGTAAAACCCCATGTTGATGAAATCATTTCAATTAATGTGGGTACTGAGAAGGATCTGCATTTGGTCCAGATCGGGTTCATGTTGTCTTCGGAGTAACGCGAGCGCTTAGTCGCTTTATTAAAAGATTTCAAAAATGTTTTCGCGTGGTCTTACGAAGATATGCTTGGAATCGATCCTAAGATTGTACAGCATCAGATCCCTCTTGACCACGAGACCCAACCCGTCAAGCAAAAGCTACGGTGAATACGCCCGGATTGGGCTTTGAAAATTAAGGAAGAGGTCACCAAGCAGATAGATGTAGGGTTTTTGCTAGTATCTGAGTATCTGACTTGGTTGGCCAACATTGTTCCGGTGCCGAAGAAAGATCGCAGAATTCGAGTGTGTGTAGATTTCAGGGATCTGAACAAAGCCAGTCCGAAGGACAACATTCCTCTACCACACATTGACGAGTTGGTGGACTTTACTGCAGGTCATACGTTGCTCTCCGTTATGGATGGATTTTCCGGGTATAACCAGATTTTGATGGCACTCGAGGATAAAGAGAAGACTACCTTCACCATGCCATGGGAAACCTATTGCTATAGGGTGATGTCGTTCGATCTGAAAAATGTTGGGGCCACCTATCAACAGGTTGCAACCACAATTCTACATGATATGATCCACAAAGAGGTCAAGGTGTATGTGGACGACACGATTGTCAAGTCCAAGGAAAGAGAGGGCCATTACACCACCTTGAAGAAATTTTTCCAACGGATCAGAGAATATCAGTTGAGGCTGAATCCATAGAAATGCACTTTTGGTGTCATAGCAGGGAAAATATCAGGGTTCTTGATTACACAGAGGAGCATCGAGGTTGATCCTTCCAAAATCAAGGCCATCTTAGAAATGCCACCACCAAGGACTGAAAAGGAGGTGCGAGGCTTTATGGGTAAAATGCAATTCATAAGACGATTTATTGCAAAATTAACCTTTACTTGTGAACCACTATTTGGTCTCCTGAAAAAAGGAAAGAAATTTCAATGGAATAACCAATGTCAATTTGCTTTTGAGTAGATCAAGCAGTACCTTCAGAACCCACCCGTATTGTCACCGCCAGAGTTGGGAAAGCCTTTGATTCTATATCTGTCAGTAACCAACACAACAATGGGATGCATGCTTGCTCAGGAATCTGAGGATAGAGTAGAGAGGGACATCTATTACGTGAGTAAGAAGATGCTGGATTATGAGACCCGTTACACCCCGCTGGAGAAGGCTTGCATGGCCTTGGTATGGGCTACCAGGAAATTGAGGCACTACCTATTAGCTCACTCTATAATTCTAGTTTCGAGATTAGATCTCATCAAATATCTCTTCGAGAAACTAGCGCTTACGGGTAGGCTAGCCCGTTGGTTGCTTCTTCTCTCCAAATTTGATTTGAAGTATATGACTCGTAAGTCTGTCAAGGGGAGAGCGGTAGCTGAGTTCCTGGCAAATCACCCAGTGGAAGGGGGCGAAGCGGTAGAATACCTATTCCCAAATGAAGTTATTCTACAGGTCGAAGAAGAAACCTGGACAATGTACTTTGACTGAGCGTCTAACCAGTATGGCTATGGGATAGGGGTGTTGCTAATAGCACCTGACAATTTCCATATACCTTTAGCTTTCAAACTCTGGTTCAAAGTATCCAACAATGAGGTAGAATACGAAGCGTGTATCGCTGGTTTGGAAGCCGCCCTAGAACTAGAGGCAAAAAGGTTTGACGTCATCAGGGACTCGAACCTGGTTGTGTCTCAAGCAAAAGGAGACTGAAAGGTTAAAGAAGAAATGATAAAAACCTATCACCAAACCCTGGACGTTCTAATTCCTAGGATTGAGAAGTTGACCTTCACTCATCTGTTAAGAGAGAACAACAGGTTCGCTGACACCTTATCAACTCTATCTTCCATGATAGACATCCCATTGGGAGTCCGGATGTGTCCGATCATTATTGAACAGAGATACACGCTGGCCTACGAGTTGATCGATGCAATAGATGAGGTACAGGATCAGAACACATGGTATTATGATATCTGGAACTTTTTGGAAAAGAAGGCTTATCTACTAGGGGCAAATGCCAAAGATAATAGGGCAATACGGTGAATGGTTGCTTAGTTTATCATCTACATGGGTAAGATGTACCAACGTGGTCATCTGGGAATGCACAAGCTGTGTGTTGACGTAGAAAAGTCGAACTGCCTAATGGAGGCCATCCATGGAGGGGAGTATGGAGCACACATGAGCGGAGTAATGCTAGCCTGGAAGATCCTCATGCAGGGTTATTACTAGTCAACCACGGAGAAGGATTATATCGGTTTTGTTCGACGATGCCACAAATGCCAAATTCATGCCCATCGCATAAATAACCCGCTGTCGAAGCTGTACAACATGACTTCACCATGGCCGTTTTTAGCCTGGGGAATTGATGTTATTAGGGCAGTTATGCCAAAAGGGTCAAATGGGCACGAGTATATCTTGGTGGCGATAGACTATTTTACAAAGTGGGTCGAAGCCCAATCCTATGCCGTGCTGAAAGCGCTGCATGTAGCCAAGTTCATCAGGAATAACATCATTTGTCGTTATGGGGTCCCGAACGAGATCATTTCAGGCAATGGCTCCCATTTCAAGAGAGAAGTGATCGACTTGTTGGAGAAGTACAACGTGACTTTTCATAAACGAAGCTGTTGATGCCGCCAACATGAATGTCAAGAACATTTTGCAGAAAATGGTTGAGACTTACAGGAACTGGCCAGACAAATTGCCATTTGCCCTTTGGGGCTATAGGACTTCAATTCGGACATCTACTGGGGCAACTCCGTATTCTCTGGTTTATGGGATAGAAGTCGTTCGATCGATTGAAATAGAGGTTCCGTTACTATGGGTTATGGCTGAGTACCAAATAGTAGAAGCTGATTGGCATCAGAGCAGGTTCGAGGGACTAATGCTATTCGACGAGAGGAGGCTGAAAACACTATACAACGTCCAAGGATATCAACGTAGGATCACCAGGGCTTTTAAGAAGAAAGTTAAGTCTAGAAATCTGGAGTAAGGGGATTTCGTGCTCAAAGAAAACCGAGCTCCCATCCATGACCCTAGGGGCAAGTTCAGACCCAATTAGACTGGTCCTTACATCATCAAATCAATCTGGTCGGGTGGGGCTGTTATTCTTATGGACTTAGATGGCCTAGAATTTTCCTAACCAATCAACACAAACAAGTTGAAGAAATACTATCCCCGAGAGGCTCACTAGGCCAAAAACTCGGAAGGGCAACCTAGGCAAAAGTTAGAGCACAAAAAATTAGAAAAAGAAAAATTGAGCTCGCAAGGTTGAAAACCCAGAAAAAGCGGCATTGGCAAAAGTTAGAGCGCAAAAGGACAGTGTTAATACACGAGTGAACCCGAACTAAACTACGTAAGGCTTGATTCCCATCTTTGGGATACATAGGTAACTTCTTTCTAAAGCTCAGCCGTAAAAACTTCCAACTCAACTATCCTATCCATGAGATTGTTCAAGTCATCTTTGTTTTTTTTACGTCCTAAGAGTTCGGTTGTGATCTTCACTATGGGAGCTGGTTCCAGTGCAATGCAGTGCTATTCAGACAAGGGGCAATTTTCCATTTTCTGGATTCGGGGTTGTACATCGTGAGGATAGATTCCATGTGTGTCAAATTATGATCCTTATCGAAAATGGTTTTGAAAAGTTTTAATAAAAGTTGATTTTGTTCAAATTATTCTTTTTACAACTTAGACCATTTTTGGACCAAAAGGAAAATTTTCAGTGCCCGCAACTTCAATTTCATTGATTTCAATACATAGTTCTCTAACTCTTGATACAAATCAAAGTTGCTTTTTATTACATTCAAAAGGAAAACTTGAAAGTACAGAACAAAGTAATAAACTTGGGGCATGGGTAAATCAGGTGTTCCTGCGTCCCCTCCCAGAGCTTGTGGAAGCTTTAGATGCTAAAGTAAGCCCGATTTGCACCTCATCTTCAAGCCAAGCTATGCATTCGCCAGATAACGCACAACTAAAATTGGGAACAGGGGCTAGAAGTTCTCTTTTCCTCCAAGCAGCAAAGTATCTCACCAATTGAGAGCCTCAGATGAAGAATGAAACTGGGTACTCTACCCCTTCTTTCGGGAAAATCTGGTCGTGTCCAAACTGACGCCTGAACTGGAACGGAAAAAAGACTACATAATGTGTCAGGCCAATCAGTTGAATGCCGGGTTGCCGAGCCATGCTGTAGCTCATCTCAGGCAGATCAAACCAGGGGCAATGCCAAGCAATGTCAACAGCAAACTTGTTGCACATCCAATGGCACCACCATCCTTCGTTCGAGAAATCAACTAGCCATTGGCAAAAGAAATAGCCTCGTGCTGAATATGCAGGGCAAGGGTCCACTACCTTCAACCTATCCATGAGCCATATCTGGGGAGGGATGAAAAATAAGAGAGATTAAAGAATAGAGAGATGTGCATTGAGAGGAAAAAGCGAGAAAAGGTTTTGAGAAAAAAACAGAGCTTGAGTGTCGAGAGATGTGAGAAATGCATAGGAGATAGGTTGGAAAACATTACCTGCAAAAAGAGTGGACTTCCTGCAAATTTGTTTGTCTCTTGTCGATGGAAGGCGTTGTAGACACCCCATTTTTGACCGTCCTCAAGACTTGGACGTCACCGTTTGAACACTCGGTGATCATCCTTGTTTGTGTTCGTCTTGAGTTCCCGGAGGTCTCGGCTACGCGCCTTGCCTCAGGATCTCTCGACTCGAGTGTTTTGTGTTTGGTTTTGCACCAAACACTTGTGTTTTTGCTTTGGAGGGCAAGGAATGGCTTGTTGGCCATCCCCACACTCCACCAGCCATGGCTTGAGGCCACCGGCTGTGTTTTGTTGCCATCGGCCATATGTTTGGCCGACCAGCACTGTAGATGGTCGACCGGCCATCTATTTTGGTCAAATTGCATTTTTGGCTGGCCGACCACTGTTCATCTGCTTTTGTAGATATTTTTATGCCAACTGTGCTAGCTGGCATACACTTTGCTCCCCTCCATACACGTGTATGGAGGGATCTCCCTCTTGGCTAGCTTGTACGGAAAGCTTTACAAGAGGGATTGTCTATAAGAGGGAGCCTCTTCTTCCTCCATTAGGGTTAGAAAATTTTTTAGAGCTTTGAGTTTTAGGGTTAGGGTTTGTTCATACTCTACCTCTATATCTCTCTCTCTTGAGTGTTGTATGTGTGTTTAGTCTTAGTTTTGCACATAAACACCTACCATTACACCTTCCCTTATTTGCTGAGGCTTTAGAGGGTTGATCTTGGACTTTTTGAGCTGGTTTTGATCCAAGAAGAGGTCTGACCTTGCGATCTTGGAAGTGTTCTTCAAGGGTGAGTGTTCTTGCCTTTTATTCCCCATTTTTGCATTACTTTTGTGCCTATCTTGCAACCATTTTTAGACTTTGCATATAACTAATAAAAGTCTTGTTTTTACTTGCTTAAAATAGTTGTTTAAGGGTGTTTTATTGTTTGGGGTTGTTTGACCCCTCTTAGGGCTTGTTTGGCCCCATTTTTGTGCTATTTTGGTGAGCTCCAGGACCACCTTGTTTGGACCTCCCCACCACTGAAATCTTGAGAGATTTCAATGGTGAGGATGGTGGTTTAAGGTCCTAAGAAGGAGAGGGTCACCCCCTCTCCTTGTTGTCTTCAAAATGTGCCATTTAAGACTCATGTGTGAGCACCATTTTTGAACTCATGTTGGCCATGTTTAAGTAGGTATTTGGTAGTATTTTGCCATGCTTTACTTATGTTTTTACTCGGTTTAGACACACCATGCTTTCCTTGCATGCATGTCTTGTAATGCCATATTTTTTGCCTTAACATGCTTTGGGTTTTAACCCTTGTTCTAGCATGATTTCGGCCTAGCTTTGTGAAGCTTTTATGCTTGTTTTAGTGTGCTTGAGGTCTATTTTTGGTCATTTGGGTCATCCATGCTTCGCTTTGTATAGCTACCATGTAATCCCTCTTGTAGGCCTTAAGTATCGGACCCTCTAACATGCTATTCTTGCATCATTTCAGTGGCTTAGAACCACTTATAGCATCATTTCAGTCCTCATGGCATACTTGTATGCTTGCATTTGATGTCCCTTTGATGCTTTATGAGGTTGTTATCTTATGCTCCATGTTTGGCCTCTTTTGTATGCTTGCATGTTTAAACCATTTAGACGCTATCTAGGTGTGTCTTCGGTCTTGTTTAGACCTGCATTGGGGCTGTTTGGAGTCCCCTTGGCCCTTTGAGGCTTGGTTGGCATGGCCATGGTTTGAGCCCTTTGGTTGACCTCAAGCTTTGGGCTTGTTAGCATGCTTAGATTGCTTGGTTTAGGTTGGTTTGGCACCATCCTCATGCGATTTTCAGAGCTTATAATGCATGCCATTTGCCCATGTTTAGCCTCTTTTAAGTGTACTTAGAAGTTGCTCTTTGATGCCTAAGTGATGGACCATGTTTACATGCATGCTTGTATGTGCATTTCGCCCCCATTTCCTTAGTATTGGCCACTGTTTTGGGCCTAGTTGAGGGCTGTCCAAATTAGTTTGAGTCCATAGTTCACATGTTGTTGCATGCTCACCTTGTGTGTTGTTGCATACTTGTGTGTTGTCACATGTTTAGGTTGTCTAACATGTTTGCTCCATGTGTTGTGGCATGATTGAATGAAGTCACATGCTTGCTTGCATGCTTGAACATCCCCATTGTATTTGGCATACTTATTGGTTAGCATGATCGTCACATGCCTTGTATGCTTGTTCGCATTGCTCATGTTGCATACTAGCTCATACGTCTAGGTTGCATTGCATTGACATGCATGCTTAGCCTCTTGAATTAAGTATGACAGAGGTTGAGCTCCTTGCTTATTTATGTTGATTTCATTCGAAATCAAAGTGCATAACTTGGTTTCTTAGGCTATCACACATCGAAATGCGCGATTGGTGGTCTGAGAACGATGTCCCTTTGAGTCATAAACATGATAAGGGATGTGTTGGTGCACACATTTGCTTGGAATGCATTGCCATGCCTTGTTTTGCCCTCTGCTGCTGCCAAAATAGGATTCTGCAGGAAGATTTGGCCGGCCGGCCATCTTTAGTGTCGACCGACCAACAATTGGTGGCCGATAGCTTAACCAGTGGCCGGTAATCATTTCCTTTGGCCGGTGACCATTTACCTTGGCCAGTGGTATCCCACAGGGTTCATAGAGTGCACCTTGGGAATTTTGCAATGATTAGAGAAGGAAAATAGTGTGGACAGAGGCAACTTGTGCATGGCAGTGAACTTCTGAGCGGAGCCGAGCACGCATTGCATTGGGCCCTCTTCCTGAGGCTGTTTATTGTTTTATTAGATTAATTAATTTGCTTAACTAGTTTAATTATTATGTAATATTTAATTAGCTTGTAGGTCAGTTAAATCTGTATTATTCTTTCGGTCCCTCCGAGCGAGGGCAAATTTGTAATAAGTGTGGGTGCGTGTGTGCATGTCTTCCAACCCCCACTTCTTTCTCCCTTTTACTTACCTGCTTTGATGGTTAGTACTAGGACATATTTAATTTAGCATCCTTATGCTATGCATGTGTGCATCATTCATCAGTATTGCATGCATCGGGCTCGGCGCATCATACTAACTGCATAGTATTTCAAATCTAACTTGAATATGTGCATCAAATGGTTGCATTTCACATGCCATCCTAGGATTAGACGAGCTTATCCTAATTGCATTCTATATGCGTTGCATTAGGCACTTAACATGGACTTCGATCATACATTGATTGCTAACGAGTTTTTTGTTTTGGCTTGGAGTACACTGTAAGTATTTTGTGCTTTAGCATCTCGCACGAGTGTGAATGTTAACATAACAGCATGCTTACCATGTGGCTAGATGCTTATGTGATATGAAATGCCTGAATGCTTATGGGTGAAGGTTGGATTACTTGAGTTGAAATAACTCATCGAAATCCGTGTTTTAGCCTACTCGCGAGTAGCAAATTTCAAAACATTTTCCAAACAAACGGATATGCGATGCTTTATTCCAAATTAGGCGATCTAGTTTATACTTGTTTTGTTGTGCGCATCACATAGTAATTTGAGCCAAATAAACTGGAATAAGAACACATAACGTTTTCAAAATTGGATATCATGGTTAGTAGAGGCCGATCTTCGGATCGGACGAGAGGGGGTGCTCATAGCTGACCTTCCCCAATCGTACCCAAGTTCCCGAGCCGAGGAAAATTTGGTAATGACGGACACGTGGCCTTAGGTAAACGAGTCAGGGTTTCCTAAATTCCCCCAAAATAAAATATTTAGGTGGCGACTCTATATCTGGCAAACCAGTCCATGTTTGGCACTTCTTTTCTAAAAATCTGTTTTCTCAAAACGATTTGCCGGATTTGGACTCTTTGGTTCAGATTAAGAACCGTGACACAAAAGGGAGTCCGAACTGTAGTGGCATAAAGCCCGAGGGCGCGTCCACAGGCGTCTAAGCCTATCAAAGTCTCGGCCAATGCTAAGCCAATGCAGCTTTTCCCCTCTTTCAAGCCTTAGGCCACTTCAATCAAGCGAAGACTGGACCCTCCGAAACCCGAGGCAAGTAGAAAATGTGCCAACATACACAAACAAAGAGCGTGTTGCCGAAAACCCCACCAAAGAAGATCCTCTCAGTCACCAGCATCAGAAAATTGATGAATCAAACTGGGGATGTCTAGTTCCCCATTGTAAACTAAAGATCGAGCCTCATGCTGGGTAAGCCCGCACATCCGTCCTAAAGCTTGGGCGTGACCGAAATGGAGCTGAGGCAAGATTTTTTCATCGCGCTGGGACTCCATTAGTGCTTGAAATTCTTCGATTGTTGGGCATAGCTCTTGTCCCCCGAAGCTAAAGACGTGTGTAATTGGATTCCAAAATCTAGCCACGGCATGTAGGAACGGGAAACACAATGGAGAACGACTTAGCAGGGATAGTGCATTTATCCCGAAACCCTAGAAATTCACTTTTTCCGAGCCATCTAAAGAAGCTATCCATTCTCGAAGTCTGTTGACAAATAATATCTCCATTTTGAGAGCAAACTATCAAGAACTTGTGTTTTTTCTAGAAAAGCAACATGAGAGTCTTATTTATAGAGTTTGGGAAGCAGCTGAACATACCACCTGGACAGCACAAACTGACATCACACCCATGGCCGGCCGTGCATCAGTGAGGCCCAGCCGGGTCTTAGTGCTGGCCCAATGCAAGTCTGTTGCAATGAAGCCTGGCCTTTGTATGGATGGATTGCAATTGTACTTCTGGATATTGTTTTGCTTATGTTAAGTGGTTGTCATCTTTTTCGAGTTGTTTTCATTTTATTTTCCGTTATCAAGTTGTATTTTATGTTTTGATTGATTGTAAGTTATTATCCGGTTCATGAATCAATCTGAGAGTAAGGCATTTACTATTCCAAGATTGCAAGAGCAAAGATAATGTAAAGATCATGATGTACAAAGAAGCCATTCAAACAAAACTTACTTTTCATAACTATTGGGCCCAACTCCGATCATTGTTTTATACAACCAAAATAAAGAAGCTTTTGAAAATAAAAGTATAATCTGAAGCTAGTTTTATAAACTACCTAATAAAAAGAATACAAAAGCGAAGTAAAACAAAATCAGCATCGCCGTCAATAGCCCATCCTCGCTTTCTTCCTCCGCGGCTGTAGAGGAGGCGTATCGTTGTCATTACAGGGACTACTCGACTGCAGGTCCATCTCCTTTCCCTCATCCTCTGGGGTCCTAAACAATCAAAAGACTCCTCGAAAGGTGAACGCTGCCGCACTCGGCCTCTCACTGGGCCCCGTCTCCGCCAACTAGCTGCGGAAAGTCCTACAGGCACTACTGGCACCGGCTCAAACTGAAAAGAATATCATATATCAAATAGAGTGACCTGGACTATACAGCATGGTAATGATAGTAAGCCATATATAGAATGTACCTCAATCTTGTGGGTGACTAAGACAGTCTGCCTCCTCTGTACCATGATGAGTAATTGATCAATAGTTCAAAGAATCTTATCACCATATGCTCGAGGAATCTACAAAACAAAGGAAATTGAGAAAGGCAAATAGAAGTAACTGAACAATAAATAGTAATGGCTGAGAATAAGCTAAAATGCAACATGGACTAGCATAAAAGGAAAGCGTACCTGCTCGACGCCAGGGAAAAATACAAGTCTGCGGTCCCTCTCCTCGATGGGCTCGAGTAGGATCTGCTCAATCACTCCATCTGGGAGCATGTACATAATCTCAATAGGAAGCACAGGCAATCCGGGAATGGGAGTAGTGGCAGGCGCACCTCCAATGGGTGCATCACCAGCTCCAATGGCAGGAGCAGCAGCAACCTATGGTATAGCACGAGTCACGCCTGGGGTAAGAGGGGCCATCACCCGAGAACATAAGAAAGTCATGAAGTCGCCAGGCTCATGGTGGCGATCGTCGTCATCACCTATCATCAGAAAGTGCAAGTCAGGACAGTCTCGTAAATCATCTATGACCCTCATGCTGGCAGGTGGAGGATGTAGAACATCAGGGTCAGCCACACCCCAAGTTTGGCAGACGAATCTCTCCCCTAGGTAGTATTCTCGACCAAAAGGGCCCTCAAACAGGATCCTTAGCATGGAAACATGCTAGGTAGCGGTATAGGCCACCGTCGACTCGTGGGGAATGCATGCCCAAGGGTGCCATTCAAACTAAGGAAATCAATGTAGTGTCAGAATTAGTGTAGTGTCAGAATGGCAGTACAATGTCAGAACCAATGTAGTGTTAGAATAGGTAGTGTGGTGAGAAAATCAGTGTAGTGTCAGAAGTCAGTGCAATGTAAGAATGGTAATGTGGTACAGCGTAATAGTATAACAGCATAAGAATGATCATATAATGTGGGAAATAGTGCAATACCTGATCCACTGTGATAGTGTCAAAGAAACGGCAAAAATATGAAAAGTTGCGATCCACAAGGCGACACCGCTCGAATCGTGAGTTGTAGTACCGAGAGCGTGGTACGGACAACTCGATCAGCCTCACTAGAACTGGGGCCAATGAAGTAAAGTACGTATAGACCCAAATCTGCAAATCAGAGACAAATAGATGGCATGAGAAAACAGATCAAATGAATGAAAAATGCAATAGTGAATAAAATATAAAGTGCATCAGGAAGGTGAGTGTAAGATGTACCTCCCAAACCCTCTAGTAGTCGCTAAGTGAATCTGCCTTACAGCGGGAAACGAAGCTCATATAGCAGTATAGGGTGGCTAAACCTGCATTGCCCCAGTCGTAATCCGCTATCCGAGGAAGATGTACCAGCACCTTGAGGATGTATAATCCTACGGTATTCTCCCTATTTGCAAATAGGGTAGTACCTAGAAGATATGTCAGAAAGCCGCGAGTGTACTGAGCAACCTTGTCTGCAGTAACCGGCTGTGTACCAAAGAAATGGTCATAAAACCAGCTGTAGCACACCATCCCATGGCTGGTGATGTCTGGGATCGCCCCAAAAAGCTAGAGCTATGAATCCCTCTACTAGGTCATGTTTGGATCAAAGGGGATTGGGCCACCGACCCTAACTCGTAGACCGGTCAGCATCGAGAAGTCATACGGGGTTAGTGTTATCTCCTTGGTAGAAAAGAAGTGAAATGAGCTGGTGGTGTCCTACCATCTCTCTACCAGGGCCTATAAAACAAAGACTCAGCCCTTATCTCTATGAGTCCGAAACAAAAGGGGCCGAACCTAGCAGCATCCACCAAAGTGCAGACCTCCGTAGGAAGCCGCTCGTACCAGCGCCGAGGGCCAGAAATAGAGCCGTAGCCGCCTACCCTCCTAGCAATCACCTATCAAATGAAATTTTTATCAGTGTATGTGCAGCATGGGTAAGTGATTTGTTCCTCAAGTTCAACGTTTCAACATGTGTGTAAAGTAAAATGAAAAGCAAAATGGGGGAGGAGTTGTGTACCATGGAAGCATTGGCAGAGATATGCTCCATGGGTTCTTGCAGTAAGGTATCATCGTCCAGCCTGGGAATGAAACCCTCGAATCTCAAGATACTACCAGGAGGTGGCACGTGTGTGCGTGGTCGGTATGTGGCTGCGTCAAAAGGCCTCTCTGTAAGAGGGAGTAATGCAGTGGCTTCCTCCACCTCCATGTCTGTGCCGAGGATGGCACCAACATCCTTGGCAGGCTCTGGAATGGGGACCTCGTCATTAGCCATGGGAAATTGAAGAAAAGTGAAGGGGGTGGGTGAAAATGGATGAATTCCCCAATCCTAAGAGAGTGAGAAAATGAAGAAAAAATCAAAGGGGAACAAGAGAAGCTTGGGAAAAGGGATGAAAAAGGGATGAAAAAGTGAATGAAACAAAAGGAAACTCAAATTTCAACCAAAACAATTTTTAATCGGTTCAAAAGTTAGACGATCAAGAGGGTTTTCAAGAAAATTTTCGCAAGAATTGTTGGGTAATTCAATGGAGGTGAAAATCTACAGAGAGAGGAGCTTGAGAGTGGGGATGGGTTGCTTTTTTGACCTAGGTCGTGGTCCAAATAGGGCTTATTTTGGGTAATAAGTAGCCACGGGTTCGGGTTTTACCGAATTTCCCTTTTGCCGCTATCGAAGGCCGGCCAGTTATATCTAAGCCCGGTTGTGCATCACCGAGGTGCAGCCGGCCTTCAGTGATTTTAATTCTGCTTCTGTTGCTTTGCTTTTGTTTTGTTACTAGTTTTCATTATTTTAAATTCTGAGTTATAGTTCTAGTTTTATTTGGAATTTTAATTTACAGTTTATTTTGAGTTTTTGAGTGGGGTAACAAAAATGGGAGAGAAAGAAAAGAATTAGAATAGCAAAAGAAAAGAGGGAAATTTGGAGCATCTTAATGTGTTTCAAACTTCAACAAATACTGAGTCTACATTCCAGGTGTACCTTCCTGAGCCCCACCATTTCTCTGAAGTGTGAGTGCGTTTCAATCCCAAGATCGTCAGAATGGCAATTAAAATAGCATGCAAGTTTTCCCCTTTTGCCAGTATGAGCAAGATGTGTCCTTTTGAGTTGAGCATGTAGTATATATTGGATTCTCAAGGTATATATTTGATTCTCTTTCATTGCATAGAAAACGCTCTTATTCATAGGATATGCTTTCAAGCTTGCATAGAATATGCATGTGGTATTTAACATAGGACATGCATTTTTGTCTTGCCATAGAATATGTGCATCTCCATTGTAGCACAGAATGTGCACTTCTCCTTTGTTGCATAGAATGTGCTCCTACATTCAATTTTGCATAGAAGATGCTCATATCTCACGCATAGAACATGCTTTTCATTTCGTATAGAATATGCCATCGTCATTATATCTCGGTTGTTTATCCTGCATGGAACATACGCTCTTACTGTATCATACTTGTTAAAGTTTCTTTCTTTGCAGGCATGATATTGTATGTACGGTTTATTCAGAGGAGTTCTAGGTGAGATCATTCCTGTACTTCGAACTCCTTGTTTTGGTTACAAACATTCGGACATGTTCTGATGTTTACCACCACTCCCTGTTTTGGTTAGAAACATTTGGATGTGCTCCGATGTTTATCACCACTCCTTGTTTTGGTTACAAACATTCGGACATGTTCCGATGTTTACCACCACTCTCTGTTTTGGTTAGAAACATTTGGATGTGTTTCGATGTTTATCACCACTCCTTGTTTTGGTTACAAACATTCGGGCGTGTTTCAATGTTTATCACCACTCCCTGTTTTGGTTAAAAACATTTAGATGTGTTCCGATGTTTATCACCACTCCTTGTTTTGGTTACAAACATTTGGATGCGTTCCGATGTTTATCACCGCTCCCTTTGGTTTAGAGCAGTCGGGTGCATCCCAGTGTTCACACCATCCCTTCTCTCCTTCTGCATGCAACACGTTAGGATCCTGTTTGACACCTCGGGTGCGTCCGACGGTTGTGTTATTCTTTGCCTTTCCTGCGTGATGCGTAGTTAAGTTTTCATAATTTTCTTACATCCTTTCCGCATGAAATGTGGTTTGGCTCATGATTCTCACACGTGGCATGTTTGATTATTTCTTTTCATGTTAAAGGTTGTTATACCTTACTTCGGTTTGTTATGTTGCATTTCTTTGCATAACATTTGCATCTAGATGTTTCATTACGGCCTCATTGTGTGATCATAAATTATGTTTTTCCATCATGCATATTACTTGCATCTTGCCCCAGAACTACGCTGGTTTGATTCCTTGCAAAGGGATACGTAGGCAGCCTACGAGCGCAACCTTTTTAGTTTATGTCTTGCTTTCTTGTCCAAGTCTTGCGGCCTTGTCAAAAATGGGTCGTCTTTGGGCTTTGACATTCACTTCCATCATTTCATAACTTCCGAGTTCTGTCAAAGAGGGGCAACTGTAGACACCCCACTTTTGACTGTCCGCAAGACTCAGATGCTTCATTCAGTGCACTCAATGATGAAAGTTGAATTACGAATTCGTAGTGACTCAGAATCAATCAGGCTCCCAAAATATCTTCACATCTTCAACATTTATCTTGTTTGAACCCTTGGGTCTCATTTCTGGACCATTTCTCACCCTAAGCTGAGTTTGAACCAAAAAAACAAGGGAGGCCATCAAGGCCCGGCTGTGCATTGGTGATGGCCGGCCGTGGCTATGAATGGCCGGCCGGCCTTCGATGGTTATAAACACTGTTCTAGGTAGAAGGCAACCAACTGTCCATTTTTTAAGATATTTGTCACATTTTCAACTCGAATTCTATAAAACCGAAGCTCTGGGATTGTTTTGAGGGTTGAAAAAATATTTAAAAGAGAGATATACACCCTTGAGAGCCTTGACTCCTCCTTCTTCCATTGTAAGGCATCATTTAAGCTAACCTAGTTTGCTTACACCACCTATACACACCTTATACAACCTTGTTTGATCATCCTAAAGCCTTGGTTGATCTTGAGGAAGTGTATTTCAAGCTTGAGAGTGCATTGAAATTGAACTTGAAACTCTAAAAGCAAGCTAACTTCTTGAAAGGTATAAGCTTGCTTCCTCTTCCCTTGCTTGGATTTCAGTTCTTTACTCTATTGTTCTTGCTGTTTTAGTTGTTTTTGAGCTTATTTGAAGTGTTGGAGTTGAGTTTGGAGGGTTACCAAAAGGGTGCTCTTTCTACACCTTTACTCCATAACTCAAATTCTTCTCCTTTTTACTCTTTTCCTTTAGTATTCAAACTAATTTTTAGAGGTTTTAAGAGGGCTGAAAATCATGCTTTGAAGCTCCAAAATGGAAGGATTAGCCACCCCTCCTTATTCTTGTTATTTAGCTTCAATTCTTATCTTTGTTTCCTAGCCTTTTGCCCTCTTTTCATGCATGTTTTTTCTCTGATTTGCATGTATTTGGGTCTATTTTGAGGTTATCTAAGCCTTTCTAATTGGTTCACACCTTGTTAGACACCCTTGAGGTTGTGTAGTTAACATGCCTTTGCTTAAACATGCTTTCGTAGTTCATTTCGCATGCTTTGAGGCTGATTTTCACTAATCAATAAATGGATCCATATCTTTCATTCATGAGAATGGTTTCAACCAATTGAGGTTACTCAAGGCATGTAAAGGAGATCTACACATAATGGCTTAATCTCTTCGGAGATTCATCGTCAACGGTGTAGTCTCCTTCTCATGTTTTGGAAGGACCTTTTGTTTTACATCACTTCTCGGATTAGAGGACTTTAAACATCATATTTGGACAAATGGACTAATGAACGGCAAGGCCTAAAACAATTGGTTTAAAACTTGAATCAACACACTTAAAGAAAATGGCTAGAAAAGCTTGAACTTGGTCGGACGTTATGCCAAGTTCCTTGTGTCAAGGGTCACCAAGCATCAATTCATGGTGTTTTTGGTGTCCTTGAAGCATCCCAACTTCCTTTTTTTGAGTTCATTCCATGACAAAAAGGGAAGGGTGGTCTTACTCTTTGCATTTTATTAAATTTTGTCCAAAATTGCATTCGAGACCATCAAGCAATCAACTTGCTCATTGATGGCTTTTGGAATCAATTCCAACCTACTCTCAAGGATTTCCCATGACAGAGAAGGAATGAAGGACAAACAAAGCTTGAAAATGCTCTATCTGCACTGATTTCACCTCAGAGCACAAAAACAGAGTTTGCACCAAATCAATGCATGGTCGGTCCTCTGTAAGCCCGGCCGACCATCAGTAATACACAGCCGGCCCTTGGTGTGTAGCCAACAGTGCAGTTTTGCAGAAACAGAGGTAGTGGCTGAAGGTGAAACAGAGGCAATCTTGGGCAGACAGAGTAGCTTTCAAGTGATGTGCATGCAACCTCTATCCATTTCCTTTGGTGCTTGCATTAAATGTGTTTGATCGTTTAATTGTTTAATTAGCATAATGAATTGTGTTGTAATATTTAATTAGTCTAATTAGTTGTAGCTAATTAGTTGGTATTATAATATTTAATTAGCTTAGCCTAGTTAAATTCTTAATTAATTAGCTTAGATAGTTAGTTAATTATTCATTTCAAGTGTTGTAATAATTAGTTAATTAGTTTAGCTATTTATTCGGGTTTTGTAATAATTAGTCTAATTAGCTTAGTTAGATTAGTTTTAAATTAGCTCAGCTTGGCTAATTAGTTTTCGCTTTATTCATTCGGACTCTCCTTCACGAGAGCGTGTTGTAATAAGTGTACGTGTGCATGTGTGTGTCTTCCAACCCCACGTCTGTAGACATCCCATTTTTGACCATCCTCAAGACTTGGATGTTCTTGAAGGTACATCCGATGATGAGCTTGGTTGCTCGTCGAACGCTCGAAGTCCGCGGAGGAACGCCATAGGTTTGAGATTTCTAAACCCTACATCTATTCTACTTCATCTTCGGACCATGTGTAGGCCCTTTTAGCATGTTGTTGTTCATGGCCTGCCAGCCATCCTTGGGCACTGCCGGCTATGTCTCTTGGCCTGCCGGCCATTGATGTGCCCTACCGGCCATCAGTGAGCCCCTGTCGGCCATCACTGATAGCCAGCCGGACACTAGTGTATCAGTAGATATTTTCTAATATTTTGTGCCAGTTGTTTGCACAGATTGAGCCATCTGCTTGCACGTGTATGGATGGATCTCTTTGAGGGGATTTTGCATTCTCTGTGTTTGCCATCTGCTATTCCTGAACGGTTTGCCGGAGGCTTGCTTGGAAAAGCTCGCCAAAAGGTTGACCAGTTGCGGGCTCTGTCACGATGGGAACACAACTCTTGGATCTGGACTACCGCTGTACCATTTGATCCTGCTTTCACTTCTCGATGTTAGGTGTGAGAGGTATATTAGGTGGTCCTGTTGAGATACCCTTCTTGACTAATCGGCCTAGTTGTATATCGGAAGCCATAGAGACTGTTCCAAACTAGGACAGGTTGCTCACCTGAATGCAAGATTGTATGAAACCGCTTGCTTGCATATTGAACCCCTAGCTCCTGACGAGATTAGGACAGGGTAACCCTACCCCATCATAGGGGTGTTTTGGCTCTTACTTGTTTGATATGTGCTTTTAGAGTGTAACTCTGCAGGAATGTATGTATCAGTCACAAGTCTATGTATCAGTTTGAGGGTATCAATTTTGAGGCAGAAAATTTAGGACAGAAATCAGTGTTTGAGTACAGTCATCCAGCTTATAATTTCAACTGTGTGTTGTCTCTGTCTAAGCCGAGGTGCTGTGCATTTTCTGATTTTTGTTTCTTTTGTTTTTTTTTTTTCTTTTTGCAAGGTAGTATTTCACAATTGCTTCAGACGAAGCAGTTACCCCCCGAGCACTCTGGACTCGAGTAAGGTGGATTTACCGATCTGAGGATCTTATTGGAGGACAACCAGTGTTTGTTTCACTACCCCCGGTTACCAAATGGAGGAGAGTTAGGCATAGCTCACCGGTTCAGCAGTCGCCAATGCAACAGTTACTGACTACTTTACCTGTGCTCAGTCAAACCCAGTTATCTGCTTCTACTTCAGAAAGGGAAAGCACACCACTTTTGACAGATCAGCACCCCTCAGACAACATGGAAGATATGATGCGTCAACTTCAACAGACTATCGAGAATATACAATTGGATGTTGCCCGTTAAGCGGGAATTGCAGCCCAGCAGGCTGACTTGATTGCTAGGCTACAGCAACAACAACCGCAACAAGTAACAGCTTCTGCATCCCATCCACCTCCTGCAAACATTCCAGTACCCAGAGCTCCTACTCTCATAGCCAATGTCCAGGAAAATATGGACATCCCAGTGGATCCGATTCTATCCCAGACTTCCAAAGCACCAGTTTACCCAACGGAGGCACCGTTTGAGTTTGAGGTCCACCCTACTACTCTAAAAGTGAGTAAGCTAGAGAAGCTTTTTAAAGGAGCTTAGGGTGTCAATTCGATCCCAGATATAGAGGATGGTTATACCGATGCAACGGTGACCTTGCCAGATAGGTTTAAAATGCCACATATAGACCGCTTTGATGGTTCGGCTGATCCTACGGTCCACTTGCGGCTATTTTTAGATATTCTGCAGTCGATGGGCCTAACTAGACTGCAGAAGTTATCCCTCTTCGGCCGAACCTTGTCGGGTATTGAGGCCATTTGGTATGCTAAGTTAGAAAATTATGTAAAGAGGAGCTGGGAAAAGATGGCTGAGGCCTTTATTGCCCAATATTCCTCTAACACTCAAATTGAGGTCACAACTCGTGATCTCGAGGCAACTCGTCAAGAACCGAATGAGGGTTTCTCCAATTTTGTCACTCAGTGGAGGGCCAAGGCCTCCATGCTGACCACCCGGCCAGCTGAAAAGGACCAGATAAGAATGGTCGTCTGTAATCTGCAACCAAGGCTGCTACAAAAGATGATAGTTTTACCTCTACCTACATTTGCCGACCTCCATGAAATATGGGTGCAGATAGAGGATGAGATGAAACAAGGTCTGATAGACCATGAGAAAGAGCAGCCCAAGAGGGCTTTTACACACAGTTCAAATGCGGCTACGAGTAGTAACGCAGCTGCAAGGACCTCTGATGTTGGTATGGTCACCACCACATCGAAAATAGCCACCCCCTATGCTGGTACATCTGAAACCACCTCACAACCTGTAAAGCACCAACCCCGAGGTCTGAGGGTTTTCACCCCACTCTACATGTATTTATCTACGGCCTTGAGGATCCTAATCAAAAAGGGGCATCTGAAGCCCCTGGAGCCGCGCCCATTGCCTAATCCCCTCCCTCCTACACACAACTCGGCCAAGTACTGCGCCTTCCACCAGCAGCATGGTCATGATACCGACCTATGCTTTAGACTCCGTCATGAGATTCAGGATCTCATTGACAACAAAGTGATAGCACCTCCTCAAAAGCCTAACGTCACTACAAATCCTCTCCCACCACATAATCAAACCCCTTTACCCCGGCAAATAAACCTTATCCAAACACTGGCTGTCCCATACGACCCCAGTATATACATCACCCCCTCTCACCTACCCAGGCCGGCACTGTTCATCCCAGAAAGCATAGACCTGTGCATGATGAGCGTGTCCATGTCCCAACCCGAACCTATGGTGGTGGCTGTGGTAGAAGAAGGCATGCCTGAGGGCTTTGTGAGCTTAACTGAAGAGGAGTACAACCCTTGCCATTACATTGTGCTAACTAGTCAGGCCAGACCAATGGTGGAATTGACGACAGGGATAGAGGTTAATGTAGTCCGGGAGGAAGAGCCAAGCTAGGGACTGGATGACTTAGCTGACCTCAAGGAGAACATCAGTAATCTACAGTTCTTCGATAAACAAGATCTGGAGAATGTACAAATTGGCTGGTTTGATATAAATGGATCAACGGATAATACGGGGTGGCTCAGTGATGAACCAGATGTTGATGAGGGGTCTCAACCAAAGCAGGAACAGTTGGAAACAGGAATGTCTGCAACGGCCGGAATGGTTGACGGCAAGGGAGAATTGCTGGAGAGCACTGGTACTAAGAATTTTGCTTAAGAACTGTGTAGCATTTGTACAACTGATACAGAATAGGAGGCCACATTGAAGCGGTTCGAGCATGAAAAAACTGAGAATGATCAGAAGGCTAGAAAAGCCAAAGGCCCTGCAGGGACTGACTGTGTTGTGGATGTGGGAATACTCACAACGGAACCGAACAATTACTTGTCGGTTGCCGGAGAAATGTGGTGGGAAGATGATGATTTGCATCTTGCCCACACGGACGAAGATTGGGGACAGAATCTGCCAGATGATACATGATATTTCGAGGAAGTCGATCACATAACTCGGAGCGGGCGGTATTTTAAGCCCCCACAACTGGATCAACCAGAAGCATTTGGGAAGGATAAGGAAGCTAAGAAACAAAAATAGAAACTTCTAGAAGAAGAAGCTATACTGAAGTAGCTGAAGAAAATTCAGGCAGATATATCCATTTGGGGATTGCTCATGGCTTCGCAGGTACATAGACAAGCCGTTCTATCAGCAATGGATAAGGCTAAGCTCTCTATCGACACAACCCCTGAGCAGTTAGTGGGACTGATCTTCCAAAGAAGGGCTTCGCCCACTTTGACCTTTACAGATAAGGAATTGTCGCCTGAGGGCTCTGGGCACAACAAGCCACTATACATCTCTTTTGAATGTAAAGAGAAGTGGATACCAGTCATCTTGGTTGATACTGGGTCTGTAATTAATGTGTGCCCATCACGCATGGCCTATGCTATCGGTTTGAAGCCAATAGACTTTGTACCAACGGCCCAGGTGATTCGGGCTTATGACAATACAAGCCGGGAGGTGATGAGGACAGTTCGGATCAGAACCCAGGTTGGCCCGGCATAACAGAACATTAAGTTCCATGTCCTAGACATTTTGGCCACTTTTAACTTACTCCTTGGACGACCGTAGCTGCACCAAGTGAGAGTTGTCTCTTCCACTCTGCACTAGATGCTGAAGTACCCCCATGGGAAGGGGGTAGCTATTGTTTTTGGGAATTCTTCTATACATCCTCCGCCGGAAGTCACTACACCGGTATTAGAAATTGTACACGGCAATGAGGATG
Source organism: Camellia sinensis (assembly GCF_055761805.1). Lineage (NCBI taxonomy): Eukaryota > Viridiplantae > Streptophyta > Magnoliopsida > Ericales > Theaceae > Camellia > Camellia sinensis. Next base: position 170,576,609 of record NC_138962.1, on the reverse strand, counting down.
TCTTTTTGTTTGGATTCACCTTGGCTGAGGCTCGGGTAATGCAAGTTATTCTGGCTATTGATGAGGGGTTATACGCCAGTGCTCAACTGTCTACCTTATGAATAAGCTACAACATGTATCCGGAATAGGATTGGGAATGAGCGGGCGGAAGGGCGTTGCTACGTTGGCTGATGTGCCACATAACCCTTATACCTTTGGTCTAGGTTACACGACTACCAAAGAGGATTGGGTAAGAAAGAGAAAGGAAATGGCAGGAAGGGCCAAAGCTAAGTAAACTAGAAAGCACTATGAGCTGGTGCATAGACCCATTCAAGGAACCCTGAATGGCCGCTTTGTCCGGGAGGGAGAAGATTTCCCATTTTGTGGCTTTCCTGAGCCATGGTTGAACTCTGAGAAGCGGTGTTTGCCCAGCTTTGAGATCTTCTTTGACCTACAACTGCAAGGGGATAAAGTTGTAGAGGAACAGACTGACCTACCAGCTGAGGCTGAACAATGTATAGAGGATGAGTCTGATGGCATAGAACTTGAGATAGGAGCAGCACTGTCTTGTCTTCTTTCAGATCCTTAGATCAAACCAGAGAGCTTGGGGGATGACTTCACCGTCTCCATGATTGGAGATTAATTGGCTGTGGACCCTTCTGGTGGCATTCTGGATGTATCTATTGCACCCTCCCTTGTTTAGTAGTTCGAGGAGGGTTTTTTATCCAGCAGTTCTGAATCAGGTAGTGAACCGGAATCTAATTCCACAGAGTCTGTGTAGTCAAAATCAGATTCTAGTTCTTCTGAGTCGGAGCCTGGTATTCTTGGGGTTGATAACCCAAATGTCGTTGTTTTGTCCAGGTCATCTTTTTCCTTTTCTTTTGAGTCGATTGTAACCGAGGATTTAGACGAGCTGGAAGTTGTGAATGAGAATGGTACCACTACTGTTTCTGAGTACTTTTCTGTGCCACTTGTGTATTGCATTGATTATGACTTTCAAAATTTTGATAAAAACGACGAGGAAGGAATTTCTCTAGTTTTGAAACATTTGATTGATCGAGAGGTTGAGAGGTTTGTAAAACCCCTGGTTGATAAAATCACTACAATTAACATAGGTACTGAGAACGATCCGCGTTTGGTCCAGATCAGGTCCACGTTGTCTTCGGAGGAACGCGAGCGCTTAGTCGCTTTATTAAAATATTTCAAAGATGTTTTCGCGTGGTTCCATGAAGACATGCCTGGAATCGATCCTGAGATTGTATAGCATCGGATCCCTCTTGACCTTGAGGCCCGAACCCTCAAGCAAAAGCTTCGGAGAACACGCCCGGATTGAGCTTTGAAAATCAAGGAAGAGGTCACCAAACAGATAGATGCAGGATTTTTTCTAGTATCTGAGTATCCTACTTGGTTGGCTAACATTGTTCCGGTGCCGAAGAAAGATGCAGAATTCGGGTGTGTGTGGATTTCAGAGATCTGAACAAAGCTAGTCCGAAGGACGACTTTCCTCTACCGCACATCGACAAATTGGTGGACTTCACCGCAGGCCATGCGTGGCTATCCTTTATGGATGGTTTTTTGGGTATAACCAAATCTTGATGGCACCTGAAGATAGGGAGAAGACTGTCTTCACCAGGCCGTAAGGAACATACTGCTACAGGGTAATGCCGTTCGGTCTGAAAAATGCTGGGGCTACTTATCAACGGGCTGCAACCACGATCTTGCATGATATGATCCACAAAGAGGTTGAGGCATACGTGGACGACATGATTTTCAAGTCCAAGGAAAGAGAGGGCCACTATATCGCCTTGAAGAAATTTTTCCAACGGATCAGAGAATATCGGTTGCGACTGAATCCACAGAAATGCACTTTTGTTGTCATAGCAGGGAAGATACTGGGGTTCTTGATCACACAAAGGGGTATTGAGGTTGATCCTTCCAAAATCAAGGCCATACTAGAAATGCTACCACCAAGGACTGAAAAGGAGGTGCGAGGCTTTCTAGGTAAAGTGCAATTCATAAGACAGTTTATTGCAAAATTAACCTTGACTTGTGAACCACTATTTGGTCTCCTGAAGAAAGGAAAGAAATTCTAATGGGATGACCGATGCCAGATTGCTTTTGAGCAAATCAAGCAATATCTACAGAACCCACTAGTGTTGTCACCGTCAGAGCCGGGGAAGCCGTTGATTTTGTATCTGTTAGTAACCGACATGACAATAGGCTGCATGCTTGCGCAGGAATCTTAGGATAGAGTGGAGAGGGCCATCTATTACCTGAGCAAGAAGATGCTGGAATATGAGACCCGTTACACCTCGCTGGAGAAGGCTTGCTTGGCTTTGGTATGGGCTACCAGGAAATTAAGGCACTACCTGTTAGCTCACTCCATAATTCTGGTTCTGAGATTAGATCCCATCAAATATCTCTTCCAGAAACCAGCACTTACGGGCAGGCTAGCCCGTTGGTTGCTTCTTCTCTCCGAATTTAATTTGAAGTATATGACTCGCAAGTTTATGAAAGGGAGAGCGGTAGCGGAGTTCCTAGCCGATCACCCAGTGACGGGCGATGAAGCAGTAGAGCATCTATTCCCAGATGAGGCTATTCTGCAAGTCGAAGAAGAGATTTGGACTATGTACTTTGACGGAGCGGGTCCTAGTGGCAATAAATTATTTTACGAAGTGGGTCGAGGCTCAATCCTATGCAGTGCTGAAAGTGTCACGTGTAGCCAAGTTCATCAAGAATAATATCATCTGTCGTTATGGAGTCCCAAATGAGATCATCTCGGACATTGGTTCCCACTTCAAGAAAGAAGTGATCGACTTGTTGGAGAAATACAATGTGGCTTTTCATAAGTCATCCACATATCAGCCACAAACCAACGGAGCTGTTGAGGCCACCAATAAGAACATCAAACACATTCTATAGAAGATGGTGGAAACCTATAGGGACTGGCCAGACAAGTTGCCATTTGCTCTTTGGGGCTACAGGACATCAATTCGAACATCTACTAGGGCAACTCCGTATTCTCTAGTTTATGGAATGGAGGTTGTTCTGCCGATTGAAGTTGAAGTTCCATCGCTGCGGGTTATGGCTAAGTGCCAGATAGCAGAAACAAATTGGCAGCAGAGCAGGTTTGAAGAACTTATGTTGTTTGACGAGAGGAGACTGAAAGCACTGTACCATGTCCAAGGTTATCAACGCAGGATTGCCAAGGCTTTCAATAAGAAAGTTAAGTCTAGGAACCTGAAAGAAGGGGATTTGGTGCTCAATGACAACCAAGCTCCCATCCATGACCCTAGGGGCAAGTTCAGACCCAATTGAACTGGTCCTTACATCATCAAGTCAATTTGGTCGGGTGGAGCTGTCATTCTTATGGACCTAGATGGCCTTGAATTCTCCCAACTAATCGACATGGACAAGTTAAAGAAATACTATCCTTGAGTGGCTCGCTAGGCCGAAAACCAGAAAGGGCGACCTAGGCAAAAGTTAGAGCACAAAAAAATTGAAAAAAGAAACACTGAGCTCGCAAGGTTGAAAACCCGAAAAGAGCGGCCTTGGCAAAAGTTAGAGCGCAAAAGGAGAGAGTTAATACCCGAGTGGACCTGAACCGAACTACGTAAGGCTTGATTCCCATCTTCGGGATACGTAGGCAACTTCATTCTAAAGTCTAGCCATATACACTTCCAAATCAACTGTGTCCATCAGATTGTTTTGGTCATCTTTGTCTTTTCTGCGTCCAAGAGTTCGGTTGTGATCTTTGCTATGAGAGCTGGTTACAGTGCAATGCAGTGCAGTGCTATTCAGACAAGTGGCAACTTTCCATTTGCTGGATTTGGGGTTGTACATCTCAAGGATAGATTCCGGGTGTGTCCAGTTGTGATCCTTATTGAAAATGGTTTTGAAAAGTTTTAGTAAAAGTTGATTTTGTTCAAATTAATCTTTTTACAATTTAGATCATTTTTGGACCAAAAAAAAAATTACAGCGCCCATAACCTTTAATTTCATTGATTTCAATACAGAGTTCTCTACCTCTTGGTACAAATCGAAGTTGCTTTTATTACATTCAAAAGGAAAACTTGAAATTACAGATTAAAGCAATAAACTTGGGGCACAGTAGAGTCAAGTGTTCCTGCGTCCCCTCCCAGAGCTTGTGGAAGCTTCGGATGCTAAAGTAGGCCCGGTTTGCGCTTCATCTTCAAACCAGGCTATGCATTTGCCAAAAATGGTGCAACTAAAATTGGGAGTGGGAGCCAGAAGTTCTCTTGTCCTCCATGCAGTGAGATATCAAGCTAGTTGTGAACCTCAGATTGGAAATGAAGTCGGGTACTCTACCCCCTTTTGTAGGAAAATCTGGTTGTGTCCGAACTGACACCTGAACTGAAAGGGAAAATAGAAGACACGGTGTGTCAAGCCAATCAACTGGATGCCAGGTTGTCGAGACATGTTGTAGCTCATATCGGGAAGATCAAACCGGTGGCAACGCGAAACAATGTCAACAGCGGACCTGTTACACATCCAGTGCCACCACCACGCCTTATTCGGGAAATCAACTAGCCGTTGGTGAAAGAAATAGCTGCGCGCTGAATATGCAGGGCAAGAGTCCACTACTTTCAACCTACCCATGAGCCATACCTGGGGAGGGATGAAGAATAAGAGAGATTAAAGAATAGAAAGGTATATGTGGAGAGAAAAAGTGAGAAAGGGTTTTAGAGAGAAAAATAGAGCTTGAGGGCCGAGTGATGTGAGAAAAACATGTGAGAATGGCGGGAAACAGTACCTGCAAGAGTAGTGGACTTCCTGTGAATTTGCTTGTCTCTTATCGATGGAAGGCGTCCAAGCCCATCAAAGTCTCGGCCAATGCTAAGCCAATGCAGCTCTTGCCCTCTTTCAAGCCTTGGGAAACTTCGATCAAGCAAATGCTAGACCCTCCGAAGCCAGGGGCAACTAGAAAATAAGCCAACATACACAAGCAAAGGGTATGCTGTCGAAAATTTTGCCAGAGACAATTGCTGCGGTCGCCGGCGTCAGAAAATCGATGAATCAGCCTGGGGATATCCAGCTCTCCGTTGTGAACCAAAGAACGAGCCTCATGTAAAGTGAACCCACACATCCTTCCTAAAGCTTGGATGTGGCCAAAATGAGACTGTGGCAAGATTTCCTCATCACGCCGGGATTCCATCATGACTTGGAATTCTTCGATTGTGGGGCATATCTCTTCTCCTCCAAAGCTGAAAACATGTGTAACCGAGTTCCAACATCTAGCTGCGGCGTGGAGGAACGGAAAACACAGCGGAGTACGACTTAGCAGGAATAGTGCATTTATCTCGAAACCTCGGAAATTCAACTTGTCTGAGCCATCTAAAGCTACAATCCAATTTAAGAGTTTTTCAGCAAAGAATGGCTTCATTTGGGGCAAAAATAGAGCTGGAATGAAGAAACCACGAAGTTAGAGCTTTTGTAGAAGAGAAAGCAGTGAGTGGAGGCCAGGTGTTAACGTTTTGGAGGTTCTGATCATCGATGGCCAGCAGAGGCTCATCAATGGCTAGCAGGGGCACATTGATGGCCGGCAGAGGAAAATGATGGCCGGCAGGCCATCCTTCATAACTAGAAGCCTCCCTTTCAGGCTCACTGTTCTTCTTTGTGAAGATTCAGTTGCTTGCATCAGTTGTATTCTGTTATTCGCATCTTTTGAGGTCTTGTTTTCAGTCCTTTTGGGCTTGAGCATGTTTATTTAAGTTGTAATTGTCTGGTTTTGCTTATTGAGTTGTATTTATGTTGTTTATCAAGCCTTTGTTTTGTTTATCGAGTTGTATTTGTATTGATTAGCCTGTCAAGGCCAAACTTATTTCTTTTTATGGTATGCGATAATGCTCATAATGCAAAATATAACCCTTTTTAATCAAAAGTTGATTTCATTTCGATTATGGTCACTTTTTGCAAAAGAGTACAAGTTTTTAAAGAAATAAAACTCGTTTGAACTGTACAAAGTGCCACTACTACTAGCAAAAAGAAACTAAGTCAAAAGCATAGATAGATCAGCGCTGGCTATCTCAAGCTCGAGAGGTCCTCATCATCCTCTTTCTCAGCGGAGTGGACTCTGAAGCACTGTCTCCATCAACGCCACCGTCCAAATCTGAATCAGAGTTTGAATCGAAGCCCTCCTCAGCCTCCGCAGCCTCACCACTTGTGAAATTTGAACCAGCGTCATCGTCTCTGTCCTCAAATGACTCTAACTGAAGACTCGCCACCTCCTCATCCTCGCTCATCTCATCATCATCATCATCGCCTAGGATGGGCTCTGAAGGGCCACTCTCGTCAACGACGCCCCTAGCTCTACCTCGACTGCGTATTGGAGCCTGTCTTTTTCTCCTCTCTACTGCTAGAAGAGGTACTGAAGGTCCTGCCGCGGCTGCCGCGGCTGCTGTAGGTAAAGGTGGAACCTGAAAAGGCAGTTGGCATATGTCAACCACAGTATGTGTATCAGAGAGTGGTGTGCAGAATAGGTACATGCAGAGTAAGAATACAATGCGAGAATGCAGTGTGTCAGATGTGATCAATACGTGCAGTGTATCAGTGCAGGGTAAAGAATTGTTTAGTTGAAATGCCAGTTTCAATATATCAACATAGATTTGATGACCGAAATGTAAAAAGACTGAAATCTTTTACCTCAATGCCATGGAAGCTGAGTATTGACTCCCTCCTCAAGATCATGCCCTCGAATGAGGCCAATATCTCGAGTTACCCATCCACGTACTCTGTGAAGGACTGCAAATGCAATTTGAAACGATCAGTATCTGGAATGAATAAATGTCTGAGTATCTAAGCAAGAAATGTAAAATGAAATGAAAACTAAAGTGCATACTGGAGGCGCATCAGGCGCCCTAACGTATCTATGGCCAGACAACGGAGGCTCGATCGGAATCTGGTAAGCCACTCCGGAGTGCCGCCAACCTGTCAGCTCGGTCGGAAGCTCTGGCCAACCAGCCCTCCGCTCTGCCTGAGGAATCCCTCTGCCACAGGCTGTGCTCGCCTGACTCACTCTGCGTGTCACCCTCATGGCAGGAGCTTTCACTCCTTCACCTCTGCGAACGTCGGTCAAAGGCAACATCAGGTGTGTCTGGATGAAGGTCGCATAATCGCCCTCTACACGGAAGTAATCCGCCTCCAGCCCTACATGAACTGGATCACCTTTTCGACAGATAGTCCGTGTATCGCTCTCATGGACATTGAAGGCGCCATCGGTATGAATGGGGCAGGCAGACCCAAAGTCTGGCGCGCAAAATGCTCGCCCAAGAACCAGGCGCGGCAAATCGGGCCCTCGAGAAGAATGCGATGGCGGGTGATGACACGAGCTGTATCATATTGGGCTTAAAGCCGTGACGATATCACAGCCCAGGGCTGCCATGTGATCTGAAATGGAAATGAACAGATGATTAGTCGCTGTTACTCGTTAATGTATGGATTCAAATGGTTGAGTTATTGTGTTACCTCATGCGCTGCAACCACATCAAAATACTGGCGGAAAACATGAAGTTTTCCCGGGTCCTACAGCGGAACAGGCCGTCATATACCCCGAGAAAATGGGACTGTCACTAGAACCTCCTCTATAAGATCTGGAGCAAGAGCCGAGAAGTATGCATACACCCATAGTTGCAGGGAAAGTACGATGATGTGCAATCAATATAGCATGAGTAGGTATAGAAAATGCAAAGCAGAAAGCATATAGTGCATGAGCAGGTACAGAAAATGCAGAGCAGAAGTACATGTGTTGAACAAGTGTAAAGCAAAAAATACTGAGCAGAAAATGTAAAGTGAAAAGGGGAAACTAAGTTGTGTACCTCCCAAGCCCACCAGTAGCCTCCAATCAGGCTCCCACTCCTGAGGGCAGTTGAGCTCATATATTCGTATAATGTGGTGAGGCCAGCCCCGCCCTAATCATAGAACTAAACTCAATGGAGCACTACCAAGGCACTCAGCAAATACAGGCCCACGATATTCCACCTATTCGAAAACAAGGTGGTACTGAAAATGAACATAAGAAAGCCTCTGGCGTACTGCTTTGTCGCCTCGACTGTCTCAGGCTCAGTCCCCCTGAATTGCTCCTCAAACCAGCTATACCGAACCATGCCTGACTAGTGTGTCAATTGATGTGCCCTAAGCAATGTGATCCATGCTGCCTCTCACTCCCCCATATCAGGGTCGAGAAGGATCGGATCGCCCCTACGCCCAAGCCAGTGATCATGGCAAAGTTGTAAGGGGTCATCGTCATCTCCCTCGTGGTGGAAAAGTAGAAGAAGTTGATGGTGTTCCACCACCTCTCCGCCAAAGCCCCTAAGAGAGGACGGCTCCCTACGACCCGAGTCAGGTTGGAGCAGAAGATACCGAAGCCTGTATCATCAATAATGTCGTGAACCCCAGCTGGGAGCTCACCGTACCAATCTCGAGCGGTCGTCATACCACTGTGATATCCCTATTCCGTAATATGTTAATTGGTCCTTAACATCAATGTGATTATGTGTTTAATATGATTTTGTGTGCCATTATGTGAAAATATGTGGTTTTGAATTTCTATCTGTTCACCGTAGGAATATCTGTTTGATTATCTGCTTTGGAAATTAATTGAAGGCCTTATCAGCCACAAAACCCGAAATCGATTACGACATTGTGATTAGCGTAATTTTTAGAGCCTACGGTGAAATTTAATTGAAAATTGATTCGAATCAAAATAATTAGATTCAGAACAATTAATTAAGTGCTCAATTATTTAAAATTGACAAATTGACTTAGTGGGGCTATATAAGAGGCCATATACACTCAACCTCTCTCTTTTTTATTCATTTTGGCTGATTTTGGGCTCTTGAGTGTGAGAGAGCCGAATTAGAGAGAGAGAGTATAGGAGATTGGGGTTTTGGTCTTGAGGCTTGGAGATTTTGGAAGATTACTCAAGAAATTGCTTTAGATTGAAAAGTTTGAGCCTCTAGGTAAGTAAATTCATGAGTGTAAGTTGTAATGTTGTGAATTCAAGTGATATGGTAGCTCATGGCAAAGAATTACGTTGATTTTGTTGACTTGAAAGTCCATATGTGCATACATGTGTGTAATTGCCATGAATTTGTATAGTTGAGTATGAAAAATATGATCCGTGTAGAAATTTGGTTAGAACTCATGCTTGTGATCACCATTTGCACCATTTAAGTTTAAATGGGAGTTATATTCCACATGCATGTACAAATTATGAGGAAATGAGTTTGAGATACATGGAATTGTTATCATGAAAGCAAGTTTGGTGTAATTTGGGACATGCATGTGTTTGATTCATGAAATTGAGCTTCATTGTGTTGTGATTTGGTGTTTATACCATGTTAGTACATGATTATGTGAAGTTTGAGCCAAAAGCATGCATCTAGAACCATTGAATGTCAAATTGGAGCTCAAGAACATGTTATGGAAAACCCATAAAATTTGATGTCTGCTCGAGTGGGAAAACCGCCGCTCGAGCGTGAATTTCGTGCTCCCAGTATTTTCTACAGACATGGTGTCCGCTCGAGCGGGGAGCCATGTAGAGAGGCCTTCCGCTCGAGCGCTAGAGTTCGCGATTGAGCATAAATTTGACGTATCTAGTACTTTTGTAGGCCTCAAGGGTCCACTCGAGCGGGGAAGTCCACGCTCGAGCGAGGACCCTATTTTCTAAAATTTTGAAAAGACATTCTGTGTTTCATTTTCTGTTCTCTTTCACTTCCAAGTACTCTTAGGCATGCATTGAGCATTGTAATTGAGTTAAATAGATAAGAATGAAGCCTAAAGAGGAAAATATGAATTTAGAACGAATCGAATTATTTGTGACCCTTTTGTGTTCATAGAATGTGTAGGGTCGAGCTCCAGGGCAAACCAACCAACCGATCACTGTGAGTAATATCTTAACAGAGATATTTGAAATATGTTGTTGTCCAATTGCTTACTTTTATGTAATTTTTATAAGTTCATTGATTCGATTGGTGGACAATGTTTGCTATACCAAAAGAGTGAGCCAGAGGCCAGTCTGATCTGAATAATAGAATGAATGGGCCAGAGGCCGTTTTGACATAAATGAATGGGCAAGAGGCCGTTTTGACATGAATGAATGGGCCAGAGGCCATTTTGACATAAATGAATAGGCCGGAGGCCGTTTTGACATGAATGAATGGGCTAGAGGCCATTTCGACATGAACGAGTGAATGGGCCAAAGGCCATTTTGTCATCTGAATGGGCCAAAGGCCGTTTTGACACAAATGAAAGTTTGAATGGGCCAAAGGCCAGTTTGTTTGGAACCGCAGGCCCTTGACCTAAATTTTGTATACATGTTAAATAGAAATATGAATTGGGCCTAAGGCCGTTTGTAGCATGTTGTTCTACATATCATCTGTATAGCTTCTTTAATTGATATTATTCACTAGGCTTTTGCTCACACTCATTCATGTGTTTGTAGGTGAGCCAAGGGAAGTCCAAACCCAGCCCCAGTGAAGTCTATGTGGAGCAACAAAGGTTTTGGGAGAGTCAGCCCTTGCGTCTCACGTACGAGACCCGTCTTCGCCCTTTTGTTATGTATTTATATTTTGTCATGTTGGCGAAGACTTTGCATCTGTTGTATATAGTCGTGATGGGTTGACTTAGACTTATATGATCCTGTATGTACAGAACCTTATGTAATACATATTTTGTTGTGAGTTATTAATATGCATATGTATGGTTTGTTATGATGTGCCATGTAAGCACAGCTCTATGGACAAAGTTTTAAATTACTTCCGTTTGGCCCCCATTAACTCTGTTAAAATACGTTTCGTTTGGTTTGAGGCCGTAGGTAATCTCATGATTACTAGCCAGTTATGTCCTTAACCCACGGGGGCGTGTTCGGGTCATGACAACCATAGCCTCTAAACGAGCGGGATCCGTTCTATGATAATGCATGAGATGCAAGCAGATCAGGCAATAAAAGTACAGTTGAATATAAAGCAGTAATGTATGAGATACAGTCGAATCAAGGCAGTCTATGAAATCAGATCAAAACAGTGCAAGAAATGTAAACAATTAAGGATAGTACTGCAGAAAAACAGTTTACGTACCTCTACGGCGATGGCCGACAAATGAGACGCTGGCTCTCTTAGTAGGAGGTCATGTGGTGCATCCTCAACAAAGTCAGTAAAGGATTTGATGCCTCCTGCGGTGGGTACTATGTGAGTCTGAGGATGGTACCTCGCTAGATCGAAAGGGCATATGCTCGTGGTAATAGCTCCGGCTCGGCCTCTGGCTCGACCTCAAAGTCTGCCTCGAAATCTACTGGAGGAAGCTCGCGGAGAGCCCCATCGTGAGGAACATCATCTGCCATCTGAAATAGGTGCAAGATGAGCAAAAATGAGGAACAATGAAGGAAAAGGGTGAAACTTTGAAAAAGTCAACCCTATGAGGGAGGAAAAGTCAAAGAAAGTCAAAGCTAGGAAAAGTTCACAAAACTCGAGAGAAACTTGAGGGAAATGAGCCTAGAATGGTGGAAATGAGGAAAGAAGCATCGAAATCAAATTCTAATCGGTTCAAAGTGAAGAGAACTAGGAGGATTTAGCGAATAAAGTTTGTATAGGGTGTTAGAAAACGCATAGAAAGCATGGATCTAGAGAGAATGAGCACCTAGAGAGAGAGGGAAGTGATTTTCATGCAATGATTTGTGGGGAAATGATGTTTGGAGTTGTGTACTTAAAGGCCCAAGAGTGAAAAGTCCAAATTGCCCAAATCTACCATCGATGGCTGGCAGTGGCACATCAATGGCCGGTAGTGGTACACTGGTGGCCAGCAGGGCACACCAGTGGCCGACAGGTTTCCAGCGGCTCCCCATGGTGGCCGGCAGGTTTCCACAAGCCTCTCCTACATCCCTAGCTCTATTTTGTATCCTTGGATTCCAAGAAATGCAGGGGGTGTGCAGAGTTTGATTCAGAAAGTCTTCGCGGAAGCTCAGAATTGCGTTTCCAGTGCGCGATGGTCGACACTCATCAACATAAACAAGGTGTATCCTTTTTAACATGTTGCAACTCTTCCGAGAGTTAAATCGGAAGTTGCCTTTGAGTTGTCTTTATCAAGCACACTTTTGTCGTTGCATAGAATGTGCATTTCTTTGTCGTTGCATGGGACATGCATTTTGAATTGTTGCATAGAACATGCATCACCATGTTTGCATAGAATATGCAGGTTGCATTGAATATGCATTGTTGATTATTTTGCATAGAACATGCTCTCGCTCACACCGTATAGAATATGCTCCTATTTTGTTTCTTGCGTGTTGTGCATAAAACATGCCTCTAACATTGTGTCACGGTTATTTGTCTTGCATAGAACATGCATTTTTTATTGAATTGTACCTGTTAAGTTTCTTTCTTATGTAGGCATGATATTGTATGTACGGTTCATTCAAAGATGGTGCAGTCAGACGATATTCAGAGGAACTCCGGGTAAAATCATTCATGTCCTTTGAACCCCTTGTTGGTTAGAAACATTCGAGTACACCAGGTGTTTACACCACTTCCTTGTTGGTTAGAAACATTCGGGTATGCCCGATGTTTATACCACCCCCCCGGTGTTTACACCACACACCTTGCTTTGGTTAGAAACATTAGGGCGTGTCCCCGATGTTTATACCACCCCCTGGTTAGAAGCGTTTGGAACATGCTCCGATGCTTATACCACCCTGTTTTGGTTAGAAACATTAGGGCATGTCCCCGATGTTTATACCACCCCCCGGTTAGAAACATTAGGATGTGTTCTGATGTTTATACCACCCTCCAGTGTTTGCACCGCTCTTTTTTCCCTCTCACACGTGACGCGCTAGGACGCTTTGGTTAAATGCATCCGGATGGATTCCAATGCTTATACCGCTCTTTGTTTTGGCTACATAATGTTTGGATGTGTTTCTATTGTTATCACTATTCTCTGTGGTTCGAAACCTTAGGGTATTTCCTTAGGTTCACACCATCTTTCTCCTCGTGTGGGCAACGCGTTGGAATCTTGTTTCACGCCTCGGGTGCGCCCGAGGGTTGTGTTCTTTACCTTTCCTGCGTGAGGCACAGTTAAGATTGCATAATTTTCTTATATCCTTTCTACATGAAATGTGATTTGGTTCATGTGTAATTGCTTATGTATGAGTTTGTTGTAGCATTTCTTTACATAACATTTGCATCTAGATTTTTCATTATAGCCCTCATTGCATGATCATAAGTTATGTTCTGCATCGTGCATATCATTTGCATTTTACCCCAGCCTGAGGGCGTAACTATATTGTTATCTTGGTTGTTTTGTCTGAGTCTTCGGCCTTGTCAAAAATGGGTCGTCTCTGGGCTTTGACATTCGCTCACGTCATTTCATAACTTCCGAGTTCTGTCAAAGAGGCGCAACTGTAGACACCCCATTTTTTACCATCCTCAAGACTTGGATGTTCTTGCAGGTACATGAGATGATGAGTTTGGTTGCTCGTCGAACGCTCGAAGTCCGCGACGGAACGCCATAGGTTTAAGTTTTCTAAACCCTGCATCCATTCTGTCTCATCTTTGGACCATGTGTAGGCCCTTTCAGCATGTTGTTGTTCATGGCCTACCGGCCATCCTTGGGCACTACTGGCCATGTCTTTTGGCTTGTCGGCCATTGATGTGCCCTACCGGCCATCACTGATAGCGGGCCGGCCACCAGTGTATCAGTAGATATTTTCTGATATTTTGTGCTAGCTGCACAGATTGAGCCGTCTTCTTGCACGTGTATTGCTGGATCTCTTTGAGGGGATTTTGCATTCTCTATATATAGAAGCCCCCTCTTGCATGTTTGGGGGTTAGAAAATTTTAAAGACAAAAAAATTCTCTCTCTAGAATTCTCTCTCTCTTGATATTTTGTGCCTTAAAGCCTAAATTATCTACACTTTAGAAGAAGATATTGGCTTGATTTGGTTTGATTTGGTGTCTAGCTTGCATCTTGTCTTCTAGAGGTAGAACACTTGTGTTTTAAGTTTAATTTAAATCTTGTTTTGCCATCTTTACATACTATTTTGAGACTGGTTTTAACCTCTGAAAATCTCTGTTTTTAGGGTCTACAATGGTGGTTTGAGGTTTGATTGGAGTTAGGGGTGGTCCACCCTTCTTGAAGCTTGCTTGCTAAGTTGTTGTGCCATCTTTCAAAGTTTTTTAAATCAAACTTTTTGGCCTTTCTAACCACTGAAAATCAGAGTTATTTCAGTGGCAAAAACTCTGTTTTGAAGTCCAAAAGTGAAGGGGTTAGCCTCCCCTCCTTATGTCTTGTTTGCATGTGTAGATAGCTTAACATGTGACCATGTTTTTCTAGCATTTTGTGACTTGATCTCAGCATGTTTTTGAATCTACTTTGACTTGTTTTACCTCTATTCGGGGCTGATTAAGTTACTTGATGCTTGCTTTGTATGCTTGTAGTGCAATTGTGCCTAATAGTCTAGTTTGTGCTATGTGTTGGCTTCTTATTCTAGCTTTTTTTAGCTTACTTGAAGCATGTTTTAGGACTCCTTTTAAGCTATTTTTGGACTATTTTGAAGTGTTTGTACCTTGTGAGCTTTGTATTGTATGCCTATAGTGTAGTAGTCTTCACTAGTTTGGTGTTTTTGGCTTTTAAACATGATTTGCATGAGTTGCTTGCATGTTATAGTGTCATTTTGCATGTAATTTCAGCACATACAATCTCTACAACCTCCCTCATTTCATCATTTTTTCATTTGCTTTGAGGGTTGGTTAGCCTTAGGGTTGTGTTTAAGCTTGAGATTGAGACTTGTGCTTAATGGTTTTAATCCTCTTTTGAGGGTTTCTACTAACCAACGGCATGATCTCTCTCATGCCTTAAATCATCCCCTTGGTTGACCCCTCTCTCATTAGAGGACACTCACCTTGGACAAATCAACTAAAGAATGGTTTGGTAACTTAAAATGTGTAAACAAAATTTGACAAGTAAAACTTGAGCAAGTTAAGCATGTTGTGTTGCATTGCATGTGTTCAATCGAACGTTATATTGAACATATGGAAGATTGGAGCATTTCATACTCAAAGTGATGAAATGAGCCAATCTCCTTGGTCTCTATTTCCTTTGATCACACATGATAAGGTGATGGCCTCGAGTCTTGTTTTGTGCATTTCTTGAAATTGTGCTGTTTGGATCTTTGGCCATCATGCATTGAAAATGCTTGATTAGTGGTTTTGGATCCAAGAGTACCACTCCTTTGATGTTTTGAGATGATAAGGAAGGGTACAATACAAACATACCCTTGGAAAACTCTCAATTTTCCTCTATTTGTGCTCTGTTGTAGTGTGGTGATTCAAAACACCTGTGGCCGGCAGTGGCTCATTGGTGGCAGTGGTTCACTCTTGGCCGGCAAGGCACATTTTTGGCCGGCAGCAATCAACCATGGCCGGCAGGCCACTGGTGTAATCCTCAGCATTGAATTGGTAAGGTGGAGCAGAAAGATTCTAGAGTGTGTTCAACCCGGCAAACAGAGCCTCTCGGGAGTGAACAAAAGGCTTTTCGGGGCGAGAGCCGAGTGCATGCATATTCAACTTCCCAAAGCAGAGCTAAGGCAGTGTAGTTTAGTGCTTTACATGATTAGTTAGTGCACATTTATTTTAATTGACTAGTTTGCAAATTAGTTAAACTGTTGTAATAATTATTAGTTTGCTAGTTATTCATTTGACTTGTAATAATTAGTCTAATTCGTTTAATTAGATTAGTTAGCCTAGCTTAGCTTAGATTAGCTTAGCTCTTATTCATTCGGACCCTCCTTCGTGAGGGCATAATGTTGTAATAAGTGTGTGTGTGTGTGTGCATGTCTTCCAACCCCACGTCTTTCTCCTTTTCATTTATCCGCTTTCAATGATTAGATTATGGACATTTTCAATTAGCATACCTTATGCTTGCATGTTTGCATGTTTGCATCATTCATTTGTCTTGCATGCACTGAGGCTCGGCGCATCATTCAAACCGCATTGCAATTTCAATACACTTCTTTGAATACGTGTTTCAAAGCATGTTATCAAATTGTATCATATGCCATATTAGTAGTCGAGCCTATTAATTGCATTATTGCACGTGTTGCATTAGGCATATTGTATAGTTAGGATCATGCATATTTCTAACTAGTTTCTGTTTTGGCTTGGAGTACTCGGTAAGCTTTTACGCTTTAAAATGCTTGCATGAGTGTGATTGCCATGTTGCCATGTTTCGCATACTTGCCATGAGGCTATGTACTTACTTTCTTAACTGCGTGAATGCCTGTTGATGAGGGATTTGTTATTTGAATTGGAACGATTCAACAAATATAAGTTTTAAGCCCACTTTACAAAATGGCAAATCATGTTTTAAGCCCACTTGAGGTGGCAAATCCGCATTTCTAAGCCCACTTGAGGGTGGCAAATTCAAACCATTTTCGAAAACAAACATGAATTGAATTTGTTCCAATTCTTGCGACATAGTCTATACTTGCTTGTGTGCATCACATAGGAAAGTTAGCTAATAATCAGAATAAGAACACATAAGGTTTATAAAACATCATATCATGATTAGTAGAGACCGATCCCTTGATCGGGCGAGCGGGGGTGCTCATTTCAGGACCCTCCCCTTTCGTACCCAAGTTCCCGAGCCGAGGCAACTTTGGTGATGACGGACACGTGACCTTTGGCACGAGTTAGGGTTTCTTAAATTTCCCGAAAACAAAATATTTAGGTGGCGACTCTGTAATCTGGCAAAGCAGCATAGTTTTGCCATTATTTGATTCAAAATCTGATTTTCCAAAATGATTTGCCGGATTGGACTTTTTGGTGTTTATCAATTTCACATTGCACTTTGTGAAATTAGATTCAGAATCATGACAGGAGTCCGAACTGTAGGACCAATTCGAGCTCTCCGAAAGGGGGTGCGAAAAAGTCGAGCTACAACATCTTTCTCCCTTTTATTTACTCGCTTTTGATGGTTAGATTGGGAACATATTTCAATTAGCATATCGCATGTTTGCATCCATTCATTTGTCTTGCATGCACCGATGCTCAGTGCATCATTCAAACTGCATCGTCATTTCATATCTTCTTTGAACACGTGTTTAATTGCATGTTGTTCAAATTGCGTCATATGCCATATTAGTAGCCGAGTCTATTAATTGCATCATTACATATGTTGCATTAAGCATCTTGTTAGGATCATGCATCTTTCTAACTAGTCTTTGTTTTGGCTTGGAGTACTCGGTGAGTTTTAAGCTTTAGCATACTTGCATGAGTGTGATTGCTATATTGTCATGATTAACATGCTTACCATGAGGCTATGTGCTTAAATGCTAAACTGCATGAATGCCTGTGGATGAAGGCTCGTTGTTTGAATTG
This sequence comes from Camellia sinensis, assembly GCF_055761805.1. NCBI lineage: Eukaryota > Viridiplantae > Streptophyta > Magnoliopsida > Ericales > Theaceae > Camellia > Camellia sinensis. The sequence goes on along the minus strand of NC_138962.1, from coordinate 170,559,243 downwards.
GAAGGATTCGATGAATGTGCATTTTAAGCCAACTTTGTTGTGGCAAAATCATGTTTTAAGCCCACTTGAGGTGGCAAATCCATATCTTTAAGCCCACTTGAGGGTGGCAAATTTAAACCATTTTCGAAAACAAACATGAGTTGAATTGTTCCAAATTGAACGAACTAGTCTATACTTGCTTATGCGCGTCACATAGTAAAACTAGCTTAATAATCGGAACAAGAGCACATAATGATTATAAAATATCATATCATGATTAGTAGAGGCCGATCTTTAATCGGGCAAGCGGGGGTGCTCAATCCATGACCTTCCCCCTTTGTACCTAAGTTCCTGAGCCGAGACAACTTTGGTGATGACAGACACGTGGCCTTCGGCACGAGTCAGGGTTTTCTAAATTTTTCCAAAAACAAAATATTTAGGTGGCAACTCTATATCTAGCAAAGCCGTCCAATTTTGGCATTATTTGATTGAAAATTGATTTTCCAAAATGATTTGCTGGATTTGGACTCTTTGGTGTTTATCAGTTTCACATTGCACTTGTGAGACTAGATTCAGAACCGCGGGAGTCCAAACTGTGAGGCCTTTCTTTCAAACCTTCCGAAAGGGGGCACGAAAAATGCAAGTCCACACCAGGGCATATCCTTCATCAGTAGGAGAGTCTAACATCACAGTCCTCGTTCCCTCTTTAGTGCATATGACTGAAAATACCTCATTCAAAGAAGTAAAGCTTTTTTTCCAAGCACTTGCACCCGAAGTTGATCAAGTTCCATATTGAGTCCAGCCAAGAACTCATAAATTCTTTCACTTTCCACAAATTTGAATATCATAGCAACATCATCACTACACTTCATCTTAGTGTTTTGACAGTAATTGAGTTCAAGCCATAAACCTTTCAAAGTGTTATAGCACTCAGTAACAGACTTTGTACCTTGTTTTGTCGAGTGAAACTTGTTTTTATTTTCATAAACCAAAGCTGCATCCTTAACTTTGGAATAGGTCTGCTTCACGGTGTCCCATATGTCTTTGGCAGATGTCAAAAACATGTAGGTTCCATTTATCTCTAGTTGCATCAAATTCTAAGGCCATGACATAATTGAGGAGTCATCCACGTCCCAAGCCCCAAACTTTAGATCTTCTTCACTCAGCACAAGAATAATCAGGTGGCTAAGTTTTCCCTTACCCTTTAGAAACATCCTTACCTATTGAAACTATACTAGATAATTTCTTCTATTGAGTCGATATAATGACTGTAGGTTTTGATATTCACCATGTGAGGTCTGGACTTGTTGGTTTGAGCAATGGTTTCGGATGTAATAGACATTGTGGGATTTTTCTGGGTAAAGTTTGAAGTGTTTGAAAGCAATAGAAGGCCAGGGATTAAAGGCATTAAAGGCCAACAAATATTCTACAATCAACAATGAAGGTTGTGTAGAAAGATTCCAAGGATAGAAGAAAAAGTAGGACCAGGAAAAAAAAAAAAAAAAAAACTAGAGCTCTAATACCATATAGATGAATAATTCTTCTTACTATTAACAAAGAGAAAACATACAAAATATATAGAGTATAGAGGACACTAATTTAGGGAACTAATTTTACATGAAATCAAGAAACAATCGCTAAAAATTACGGCCTAACTAACAATAGTTATCATAGGAAACAAATATAAAGTATACAGGCTGTACAATCTTAGTTTTAAAGGGATGAAAATTCCCTATTCACCAAGTCAACCAAATCCGTAAGTATTTGCCAACAGTATATAAGAAATAAATAACAATTTTTTTTGGTAGGATAAGGATCGTAGTAGAATCGGGATCCTAATGCGATTCTACATGATTATATGACTAGGATTGTAGTCATTTTAAGATCCTACTAAATTTAAGATCCTAGTGCGATCCGGATTGTTAGGACCAGCTAGAGTCATAGGATCTTAATTAGGATTATGATAACCATATAGCTTGAGGAGCCATCAAGAAAACAATAAAAACTCTGCCCTGCTAACCTTTTAAGGATTTGATCAATAAATGGTAATGGAAAATGATCCTTCCTTGTCATATAATTAAGCCTTCTATAGTCAATGCACACGCCCCACCCGATGGTGATACATGTGGGAACTTACTCTCCTTGCTCATTCTCAACAACAGTGAGGCCTGATTTCTTAGGCACCACTTGTCTAGGGCTCACCCATTTACTATCCAAGATAGGGTATATAATACCCGCATCCAGTAACTTCAACACCTTTTTTTCACAACCTCCTTCATGTTAGGATTTAGCCTCCATTGTATTTCACGAGAAGGTTTGGTGTCCTTTTCTAGATGTATACGATGCATGCACACGAAGGGATCTATTCCTCTCAAATCGGCCACCGATCATCCTATAGCACTTTGATGTGCCCCTAGAACACTCAATAATCAACTCTCATGCTCAGCAGTTAAGTCTAATGCAATGATGATAGGTAAAGTGTTCTTAGGCCCTAAAAATTCATACTTAAGTGTGGCTAGGAGTGGCTTCAACTCAAACCGGGCTTTCCAAATAGAAAAATCCGATGAAGAGAAAGAATCAAGCAAGGCATTCACCTCTTCAATTGGCCGATCAATATCGAAGTTTCGAACCCAAAATGAGCTAGACAGGCCTCTAAAGGGTCCTCAATCAGAATAGATGGCAATGTGCATAAGGCTCGGGAATTTTGTAACAAATTTATTAAATAAAAATTATCTCTTCTTGAAAAGTTATTCTAATTTAATGCATAAGATATAAAATTTTAGCACACTTTAAATTAATCATTGTTTAGAGGCCTTGATTAAGCTAAATCATAATTAACACGAATCCTCACAATTAGATTAAGGAAGCTTCTAAAGGCAATCTAGAATTTTGTCCCCACTTGATTGACTTATTCATGAGTGTGTGTGTATATATATATAAATAAAAATAAAAAAAAAATAGGGAGAGTGGAGATGTACCTCAGCTTTTTACGCTACCTTTTGGAAGAATGAATAGCCCCTATAGTTCGGACTCCACTTGGGTTGGTTCTGAATCTGATTTCACAAATGCAATGTGAAACAGTGGAAACACAAAAAGAGTCCAAATCTGGAAATTTCTTTTGAAAAATCAATGTTTGAATCAAATGCCAAAAATAGACTGTTTTGCCAGATTTCAGAGTTGCCACCTAAATATTTATTTTGGAAAATTTAGGAAACCTGTGACTTGTGCCAAAGGCCATTAGTTCGTCATCACCAAAGTGTCTTGGTTCAGGAACTCAGGTATGAGAGGGGAAGGTCAATAATTGAACACCCTACTCACCCGATCAAAGATCGCCTTTTACTAATCATGATGTGGTTTTTATGTACAGTATGTGCTCTTGCTCTATATGTAACATACAAGTATAGACTAATTTCACGAAAAGTTGGAACGTTTGATTTCATGTTTGTTTTAAAAAGAATGTTTTGAATCTGTATCACTGAAAATGGAGATCTCATATATACATAAATCAAAATATCCCAATTCAAGTGATTAGCCTTCATCCACAGGCATTCAAACAGGTATATCAAATAAGCAGTTAGCCTCATGGTAGTATGTTTGATATGACAACATTCGCACTTATGCAATATGCTAAAGCAAAAATGGTTACCTTAATATCCGAAGGCGAGTCCAAAAAGAAAGCAAATAGTTAGAAAAAAAAATGCATGATCCTAATTTAATGACTAATGCAACACATGCAACGTGCAATTAAGGTTCGGCTACTAGTATGGCATGTGAGTCAATTCAAGGCATGTGGTAGCGCATGTATGCAAGTAAGGAGTTTGAATTTGACATTTGAATAATATGATGAGCCGAACTTTTATGCTTGTAAACGAATTGATGCAAATCATGGAAAATGCTAATTAAACATGATGTCCCTAATCTAACCATCATAAGCAGTGAAATAAAAGGAAGAAAGAATGGGGGTTGGAAGACATACAACTTATTACATATTTGTCCTCGCGAAGGAGGGTCCGAATGTCCAAATGTCCAAATAAATAATTATTACAAAGCCGAATGAATAAGAAATGAAAGGGGCTGTCTAATTAATTACAATAAGCCTTGACACAATAAACTCGGTATTACGTCCGACCGAATTTAATTAATCATATTGGTTCTTTATGTTGATTGTAATCCAATTTTAACCAATTTTATTAGCCTTTTTTATTGCCTTTCCATTTCTTTATCTTTTCTCCTATTTGTGCAAAAGTGATATTTACGTCCACTAAGTCCAAAACGCAATAAAGAGAAACAAGTATCAACTTAACCCGAGAAACAAATCTTATTTTCTGTGGGGGAAATTACAAAGGAAGAGTCAAACTTATTTACAAGCGATAAGGGATTCCAAGTCAAACTCAAGATGTGCAACAAGGACTAGTCAAACTCAAAAGAGTGATAATGACGTAGAAAAAACCAAACTTGAGTGATAATGACTTGAAATCCAAACATGATAATAAATGATAATGACACTTTCCTTGGTGATTTCCAAGGGTCAATTAGTCCATTAAAAGTAAACACATTGATGAATAAAGAGAAATGAAAAATAAAAGATTGTGCTTTAGTATAAGAATATGTATACATTTGGGGTAATGAACCTCTAAAGTTTAAACCGTTAAGTATAGAACGTTTTACGCATTTGGTAGCAAATCTCCTAAGAGATTAAATCAGTAAGCATAGAACGTTGTATACTTTTGGTAATGAACCTCTTAAGCATAAAACGTTTTATGCCTTTGGTAGTGAATCTCCAAAGACATTAAACCATTAAGTATAGAACGTTTTATATCTTTGGTAATGAACCTCCTAAGCATAAAACACTTTGTGCCTTTGGTAGTGAATCTCCAAAGAGATTAAACCATTAAGCATAGAGCGTTTTATACCTTTGGTAATGAACCTCCTAAGCATAAAACGTTTTATGCCTTTGGTAGTGAATCTCTAAAGAGATTAAACCATGAAGCATAGAGCATTTTATACCTTTGGTAATGAACCTCCGAAGAGATTAAACCATTAAGCATGGAAGAGTTCCTTTCTTATACTTGAACCACAATCTTAATTTTTCACAACTTTTTAATCGAAATAAGCAAAGAATGGAGGGAGGTTGCAGAGATGATTATGCGAAGTCGATTAATTGGTTAGTACAAACAAACTTGATATTTAAACATAAATCATTGAAATAAATTAAACAACCCCCTAAATAGCATACAATAGTGCTGAAATTAAGCTATAGAAAGCGAGCAAAATTAAGTAGGATCGAGTCAGCAAACAATTAGAAGGAAGGATGGCTAACTCCTCCACTTTTACAACTTCAAATCACATAGTTTAGATGTTGAAAAACATCCCCAAAAGAATTTAAGAGAAACCTACCACTTTTACTATTCACCGCCGGAGGTACTATTCATCGCCGAGGTTATTATTCACCGTTGGAGGTACTATTCACCATCGAAGGTTACTATTCATCCGATGGGATAAATTATTTAAAGTAGTAAATTACAACAGTTTATATACAATATTTAAATTACAGCAGATATGTGGGTGGTGCAGCCTTCCCGTTGAAACAGTAAAACAGTATAATAATAATAATAATAAATTACAACAGATAAGTGGGTGGTGCAGCCTTCCCATTAAAGCGATAAAAAAACAGTTATGAAAAGAAGTAAATGAAGTATTTAAACAAATTATATCACATTTTTAAATTAAATGAAAATTTACAAAAACTCACCTTTTGGGGAAATGATGAATTTTCTGAGTCACAAACTTTCTTTTGATTACTCTCAAGTCTGTGGAATGTGTTCTCAATTCTCAGTTCAAAATTTGGAGTTACAGCTTTAGTGGTTGGTTTTTGAATGGTGTATTGATGAAATGGAAATAAAAATATCAAAGAAAATTTTTATTTTCCCCCTCTCTCTCTCTCAAAAAAAAACTAATTTTCTTTCTTTCTGATTCTTTTTCTCTCAAATTCTCTCGCACCACTTCATTTTTCTCTCTCTCTCTGATTAGCCTCGTTTTTTTTCTTCTTGCTGGGCCTCCTCCTGAGTCTCTCCCTCTTCGTCCTTATATAGGCAAAATATAATATAATAACAATAATAATATAATAAACATAATAATAAATATAATAATATAAACATAATAATAATAATATAAATATATATACATATACATATTGTCTGATGCTTGATGTCGGTAGACCGACATCAAATGAGTAGTTATTATTATTTTATAATATATATAATATATAATTTATACCAAAATACTAAACATATAATATAATAATATTAAAATATAATATAATAATATAACTTTTTTTATTATTTTCTTTTATATATATACAATACATAATTTATACCAATTTATATAAAAACACCAAAAATATAAATAAAATTATGCAAAATTACAGAAATACTAAACTAATGAAATATTTAGCATTTTAAAACAATTTGTTTATAATGGTGAAGGTTGGAATTAAAGTTCAAATTCCATCTCTTTTACTGAGGATTCTGTGAGAAACACATTCTACTTGTCATCATCGGGTAATCAAATGAAAGCGCCCAAGTCTTAGAGCCGGTCAAAATGGGATGTCTACAGGAGGCCGGCCAAGTCAACCCTCATGGGGAAGGGTTGATTTTGTCTTATATGGAGATTCATCCCAAAAGTGTAGCCCTCTTAGCATGCTTAACTAGCTTTTTCTTACTTTTGAGTGAAGAAATGGGTTGTCGTAAGTGTGCTTGTTGGGTAGACAACCCCTCATTTTACCAAATATTTTCTCCAAACTCTCCCTCTCATTTTAGTCTATAAATGAAACACATGCTCCCCCAACTCCCCACTTACAATTTTCGGCTAGAGCTAGAGAGTGGAGATGGAGAGAAAGAAAAGAGAGAAAGGACAGAAAAAGAGGAAAAATGAGGAAGGAATGAGAAAAATGACTCATCGCTTGAAAGGTCTTCAGAGCTTCACTAAGGTAGGATACTTAGAAATACTCCACTTCTTTAAGTTTTGGAAGATGTATGCAAAACAATCTGATATGTCTTATAATACATGAAGGAAGCAAGAACGAACTCAATAGGAGAGGTCCCTCTTGCATGCCTGTAGACACCTTATTTTTCATGGCCCTTGAGACTTGGGCGCCACTGATTGATCACTCAATGATGAATGTGTATGCTTGTCAAATGCTTGACTTTCTCAGCAGGAAACCTTAGTGTTGAATCTACAAACCTTGTACCTTGTTTTGGACCAAAACAGTGGTTTTTCAGGCCTGAGCATCTAGGGACTTGTAAACCCACTAGTGTGGCATGCAGCCCACTAATGTGGCCGGCCGTCCACTATTAATGGCATGCCGGCCAGTAGTGCACAAAAACAGATATTTTCTGCCAGCTATCCCTACAGATGCATGCACCATTCCAACTGTATTTGTAAGGATATTTTCGAGGGTCTCTCATAAATCTCTATATATAGATGACCCTCTCTTATGTTTCCAAGGTTAGAAAAATTTTGGACTTTAAAAAATTTTGGAGAGCAAAATTTTAGAAAATTTCTCTATCTCTACAATTCTTTCTCTCTCTCTCTCTCTCTCTCTCTCTCTCTCTCTCTCTTGCAACTTACATAACCTTTGGCTAAACACTCTAAACCAAACCTAGAGAGTTCCTTGCTGAGGTGATTGAGCTTGCATTTTAGCTCTTGAGGCACTTGAGAGTTTGAATTAGTGGTTTGTAACTCAAATGATCATTCCTCTTCAAGAGGCATACATTCTAGTGCTTTTGTACCATCTCTATACTACTTGTTTTCTATCTTTTCTTACTATTTTTGAGTTGTTTATAACCTGTCTTTTTGGGCTGAAACTTGTGGTTTAAGGCCATTAAAGGTAGAGGGGTTGACAACCCTTCTTTGAACCTTGCTTCTAAGGCTTTTGCCCTTGTGTTTCCCACATTCTCATCAACTCTTTTTTGAGCTTTTTACCACTGATTTTCAGAGGTTTTTTCAGAGGAAAAAATCATGTTTTGAAGTCCCAAAAGTGGAGGGGTTAGCCCCCCCTCCTTGTGCTTGTGTGCTAGTTTTAATCCCCAATATTTTAGCTAGTTGTTATAATTGTTTTTTGCTTAATTCCAGCACTTTTTTAGACTGTTTTAGGACTGCTTTTGTGAGTTAACTTCATTCATGCTTTGTGTAGTGTGCTTATAGTGTAATGGTCCTCATAGGCTTGGTGTTTTAAGCATAGACACCAACCTATTTGAGTTAATAGCATTTATTTAGTGCTTTTCATACTTATGTTCATCTCTAAGCATCTCTGCAATCTCCCTCATTTCTTGATTTTTCATTCGCTTTGAGAGTTATTTCAACGGATGGATTGTTTAAGCTTGAGATTGAGGTCGTTGTGCTTAATGGTTTAATCTCTTCAGAGGTTCATTAACGACATGACATCTCTCTCATGCCTAAAACAACCCTTTATTTGACACTTCTTTCGATTAGAAAACTTAATCTTCATTTTTTGACATTTTTGAACTAAATGAATTAAGGAATGGAAGGTAATTAAAATGAAGTAATAAAACTTGGACTAAAATGGAACAAGATAATAAGGTAATTTGGTGTTCCATCGGAAATCAATTGAACACATGGAGACTTGAGTCATTTCATACTTGTTAGTGATGAAATGGTTCAAGTTTCCAGGGTCAACCACTTCCCTTGATCAAATCATGATAAGGAGGAGGTTTTAAAGAGTCTTTTATTGCCCATTTATCGAAATTGTATCCCTTGGTTCATAAGTCATCATGCAATGAAATTGCATCGATTGATGGCTTACGAATCAGGCCTACCCCTCCTTTGACCTGTTTACTGATAAGGAGGGACAGGGTGGACAAACATCCCCTGAGAATAATCTGGTTTGTGCTTTGTTTGTCCTTTGTTGCTGCAGGAAAGAAATAACATTAGTGGCTGGTATGCCACTTTTACTGGAATGCAAGCCACTACTTCTGGGTTGTTGGCCACTTTTTCTAGGCAAGCAGTGTCCTTTTTCCAACAGAGCAAAGCAGATGCTGAGGTGGAAAAACATGTGCAATTTTCTCACTGAGCAACAGAGGCATTCCGGTAGCAAAACGAAGAGCATTATCAGATAGAAATCCACATTCATGCATGAGCCATCCCTTGATTCTCGGGATCCATCACAATGATGTTGTAATATTAGTATGTTATGCTTGGAGTAGCAGACTTGTAACTAATTAGTTAGAATAACTAGTTAGTTTTGTGTTGTACTTATTTAATTGGCTAGAATTAGAATAGTTAGTTATAATAATTAGTTAAGTAGCTGGTATAGTTAATTTATTTCATTTGGGTTGTAATAGATTAGTAAATTTGTAGTAATTAGCTAGGGCATTCATTCGGACCCTATTATGCGAGGGCCAATATATAATAATATGTATGTCTTCCAACCCCACGTCTTTCTCCCTTTTATTTACTTGCTTATAATGAGTAGTTTAGAGCATCATGTTTCTTTTAGCATTTCCCGTGTTTGCATCCACTTGTCTTGTATGAATTGAGGCTCGATTCATCATTCTAACAAGCATTGTCGTTTAAATTACTTCATTGAATACGTTTTAAACCGCATGCTATCCAATTGATTCACATATTATATTAGTAGTCGAGCCTATTAATTGCATCTTGCTTGTATTGCATTAGACATATTGCATTAATTAGGGACATGCATGTTTTCTAATTATTTTGCTTGTTTTGGCACGCCTCGGAGTACTAGGTGAGCATTTTGTTGCTTTGGCATATTGTATGAGTGCGATTGTTGCCATGTATAGCATGCTTGCCATGAGGCTAATTGCTTAAGTGATAAATTGTTTGAATGCCTGTGGATGGAGGCTAATTGTTTAAAATGGAATAATTTGATGAATATGCATATGAGATCACTTTTTTTAGTGGTACATATTCAAAACAATTTTCAAACAAACATAAGATCAAAATGTTCTAATTTTTGCAAATTAGTCTATATTTTGTGTACAACACATAGTAAAATTAGTCTAACAATCGGAACAAGAGCATATAATGTAAATAAGAATCACATCATGATTAGTAGAGGCCAATCTTTGATCGGGTGAATGGGGTGCTCAATTCATGACCTTCCCCTTTCGTACCTGAGTTCTCGAGCCGAGACACTTTGGTGATGATGGATAAGTGGCCTTTGGCACAAGTCTCGGGTTTCCTAAATTTCTCAAAAATATTTAGATGGCGAATTTATATCTGGCAAAGCAGCCTATTTTTGGCATTTTGATTCAAAATTGATTTTCCAAAAGATTTGCCGGATTTTGACTTTTTTGTGTTTATCTATTTCACATTGTACTTGTGAGATCAGATTCAGAACCATGGGAGTCCGAACTGTAGGGCTATCGTATCTGAAAGGAGCACGAAAAGCAAGCTACAATGCCTTAGATGAACTCACTTGCCTTATCTCTTGTTATTATTTTTATATTCTTTTTGTTGTATTGTCATAACCTGTAGTACCTCTTGAATGCAAGAAAAATACATGTCCATAAATAATGTAGCCTAGCATGCCTAAGTAGGGAACTAAGGAAGACAACCCATTGCTCATTTGAACAGAAACTACACTATGCAAAATCTGTTTTCACTTCAAAACCATGAAATAAATCACTTATTTATTATTTTGAAAATCTGAAGCTATTGCAATTATTTTAGGTCTTATTTATATGTGAGAAATCTGCAAAAATTATTTGACATGATTTTATAGCCAAAAATATGCTTTATGTTCACCTATACTGTTAAGACAGCAGCAAGGCCTAATTTATATGGCCACGGTTTCTTCTACAGAATGAAATTTTGAGTGATTCAAATTGGCGATGTGAGGTTTTTAATTTATCTTGCCAATGCCATAGGTTTCAACTCATGTCATTAAGTATGGGGTGAGATATGTCTGTTTTTCAAAAACACGATGAATCTGGAGCTACCTACTGTTTTTAATTTATTTGGACATCTTCCAGTGGCCAAATGACTTCGAGCCCTCTTCAAAACTGTTCCCAACTTAATAATCTATAACTCCACCAAAAATCAAAATTTCTAAATATCATTTACTATCATTTCTATATTTTTATTTGAGGGAACAGTTTGCTAGAAACTATTCCGAATTTGGAATCAAGTTAATGATGGCTTAAAATCTTTTTTGTATTGCCTTGTTCTTATATATTTTGTCTTACATGCACTTAAATATGCTTGATCAGTTGGAATGAATCATGATATGTATATTTCGTTAAGAGCTATTATAACCATAATATGGAGAAAATGAAATGGGTGGTTTTGGACCATGCGCATGCGGATGAATACAAAGAAAAGGTATATCGATGTTTTGTTGGTGCAAGGTGCACCCTGGTTCTAAGGAAATGTGATTATTTAGCTTAAGAAGCCTTGACATGGCCCAGATCGTATTCTGACCTCACAGATTTGGTTTTGGGATAAGGATGGTAGTGAGGGTCTCACACAGAGAGAGTACCTCTGGAAGGCCGGTTCTCTTGAGATGAACCACTGATGATACGCCCTAAGTATTTAACTCAGCACGTAGCATCTTTAGATCTAGTGCCTCGTGATCAAAAGGAGATGCAAAATAGTCCCTGGCCAAGTGTAGCTTGCTTTTCGTGCTCCTTTCGGATATGATAGCCCTATAGTTCGGACTTTCGTGGTTCTGAATCTGATTTCATAAGTGCAATGTAAAATAGATAAACACAACTGAGTCCAATTCCGGCAAATCTTTTGAAAAATTGATTTTGAATCAAAAATGCCAAAAATGAACTGCTTTTCCAGATTACAAAATCGCCACCTAAATATTTTTGAGAAATTTAGGAAACCCAAGACTCGTGCAAAAGGCCACTTATCCGTCATCACTAAAGTGTCTTGGCTCGAGAACTTAGATACGAGAGAAGAAGATCATGAATTGAGCACCCCACTCACCCGATCACAGATCGGCATCTACTAATAATGATGTGAAATTTATTTACATTATATGCTCTTGTTCCGATTTATTAGGCTAATTTACTATGTGTTGTATACAAGTATAGACTAATTTGCAAAAGTTGGAACACTTTGATCTTATGTTTGTTTGAAAATTGTTTCGAATATGTATCACTTGAAAAAGTGATCTCATATGTACGTTTGATCAAATTATCCCAATTTGAGCAATTAGCCTTCATCCACAGGCATTCAAATAGGTATATCACTTAAGCACTTAGCCTCATGGAAAACATGCTTAATATGGCAACAATCACATACATGCAATACGCTAAAGCAAAAAAGTCTCACCTAGTACTCCGAGGCAAGCCAAACAAAACAAAAGAATTAGAAAACATACATGCCCCTAACTAATGCAACACATGCAATATGCAATTTAAATAGGTTCGGCTACTAACATGGCATGTGAATCAATTTGATAACACACAGTTTAAGCACGTTTTCAAAGAAGTAATAAATAACAATGTGAGTTAGAATGATGCGCCAAACTTTTATACATGCAAGACACATGGATGCAAAGCATGGAAAATGCTAAACAAAATATGATGTACTACTCTATCCATCATAAGCAAGTAAATAAAAGAGAGAAAGAAGTGGGGATTGGAAGATATACACATTATTACACATTTTCCCTCACACAAGAGGGTCCAAATAAATGTCTTAGCTAATTACTACGAATTAACTAACTATTACAATACCCAAAATAAATAAATCAACTATTCTAGCTAATTATTTACAAGTTAGAACCAACGAATTAATTATAATACAAAATTAATTAACTAAGCTATTATAAGTTCGAAGGAATTACACTTTAATTAATTACAAGCTACTCATTAACGAGCCATAAAGAGGAATTGCCCATGCATGAAATGCAGACTTGCCACCCCAAAAATGCCCCTGTTTGGCTGTAAGAATGATACTGTTTTGTAGTCAAAAAATTGCACTGTTTTTTTACCTCGGCCTCTACTCTGTTCCGTAGGAAAAAGTACACTGCCTGGCTGAAAAAGGTGGCCGGCCAACCAGAAGAAGTGGTCAGCCATACAATAATGTGGCCGACTGGCCACTAATGTTTGGTACTACCCTGTTGTAATAGACATGAAACAGAGCACAAATAGAGTATTTTCAGGGGATATTTGTCCAACCTGCCTCTCCTTATCATCCAACAAATCAAATAAGGGGTAGGCTCAATTCACAAGCCATCAATCGATGCAAACTCATTGCATGATAACTTATGAATCAAGGGATACAATTTCGATAAATGACAATATAAGACTCATAAACCTCCTCCCTATCATGGCATTGATCGAGGGAAGTGGTTGACCTTGAATCTTAAGCCATTTTCATCACTAACAAGTTTGAAATGACTCAAGACTTAATGGGTTCAATTAACGTCCGATTGAATCCAAATTGATTTTATTATCTTGGTCCATTTAATTCCAATTTTATTACCTCTTTTACTTACTTTTCCATTCATTAGTCATTTTAGTCCAAGATGGGCATTAAGTCCACTAATAGAGAGGAGTGTCAAAGTTTTGGGCATCAGAGAGATGTCATACCTCTGGTAATGAACCTCCGAAGAGATTAAACCACTAAGCCCAAGGATCTCTATCTCAAGCTTAAACAATACTCATTTGAAACAACTCTTAAAGCAAAGAAAAAGCCAAGAAAAGATGGAGATTATAGAGGTGAGTAGAGGTGAACACAATTGTGGAAAGCACTAAATCAATGCTATCAACTCAAATAGGTTGGTGTCTAATGCCTGAAACACCAAACCTATGAGGACCATTACACTACAAGCCTACTATACAAAGCATAAATGAAATTAACACATAAAAACAGTCCTAAATTAGGCTGAAACAGTGTTGGAATGAAGGTAAAAACAGTTTAAAAAGCAAGCTAAAATAATGTAGCAATTAAGCTAGCAAACAAGCCAAAAGATGGGTAGCTATCCCCTCTATTTTTAGGACTTCAAAACAGCATTTTTAACCTCTAAAAACCTCTGAAAATCACTGGAAAAAATTTGAAAAAAAATATGGGAAACACAAAGGTAAAAGCTTAAGAAATAAGATTCAAAGAAGGGTGATTAACCCCTCTATCTTTAATAGCTTTTAACCACAAGTTTCAGCCCATAAATACAATTGAAAAATAACCCAAAAATAGTAAGAAAAGATAGGAAAAAAGTAGTGTAAAAGAGCTAAGAGTTATACCTCTTGAAGAAGGGTGACCCTTTGAGTTATAAACCACCAATTTCTCACCCTCAAGAGCTAATATTCAAGCCCAATAACCCTAACAAAGAACCCTAAAAGTTTGGTTTAGGAGGTCTAGGTAATATATGTTTTGGTTGTAAGGTAGAGAGAGAGATATTTTTTTTCAAGAATTTCCTTTCACCAAAATTTTCTAACCTAATTTTATGAGAGGGGGTCAAGTATATATTGAAAAATATGTTACACCGTTGGAAATATTAGTATAGAAATAGCTGGTGCAATGCGTGCACGTCTGGAGACAGCTGGCACAACTGGCAAAAATATCTGTTTTTACTGACAAAAATGATCGGTCAGCCACTAGTTGGACGGCCATACACTCACTTGTGGCCTGCAGGCCTCCTGGTCAGGCTTGGAAAAATGTTGTTTTGGTCCAAAAGTGGTGCAAGGTTTGTAGGCTTCTGAGGTTCAAAATCGATCATTGGGTGATCAATCGGTGCTGCCCAAGTCTTAAGGGTGGTCAAAAATTTGTGTCTACACCAAGGTCAATAGTTGGCTAGGACGGCACTCCATAGGGAGTCACCGTAGGCTCACCAAATTTACAATTAATTGAGATTACATTATGAACTCTATGATAACCTGACATTTGCATTGTGAATATATTCATGATGGATCATGTTTATATATATATGTTGTTTTCGCTACGTTATTGTCTTTTTCATAATGATTGTATATTTTTAAATGTTGTTAATTAACTGCACTATGTTATTATTGCATAAGTTTTCAAACTGTAAGAAGTGGCTAGTTTTTTTGAGGTTTCTTCTATCCTACTAGGCTTTGCAGCTCACGGCGTTTAATGCCAAGTGAGGAAGAAAAAGAAAGTCTCGGGGAAGATTTTGTCGAAGATGTCGAAGTTCAGCCATGGTTCACTTAGAATTGTCTTAACCTAGCCATTATGGCCTGTCTTACCCATCTTCTTATCTATTTTGATGAAATTTTATGTATTAACGCAACAATGTCCGGATATTGGTGTAAGAAATCAAACATTTGGGGTTGTATTAAGATTTAGCTTTGTAACGTACTTCTTTAACTATTATATGGGAACTTAATACTTAACCATGTTAAATTATATATATTAATTTATGATGCCCAAAAGTGGGGGTGTCACAATGTGTCCTCATCCAATTTATCCACCATGTCTACCATAAAACAATCATACTCATCCTCCCTAGATGGCAATTGAGCAGACTGAAAGATGTTTAACTTAATTTGCATGTTCCCAAAAGATACCTCTATGACCTCAATCCGACAATTAATACAAGCATTGGCCGTGGCCAAAAAAGGACAACCTAGAATCACAGGAATTTGTTTCTTAGTGGTAGCCACCGGCTCCATGTCTAAAACAATGAAGTCCATAGGAAAGAAGAATCGGTTAACCCTGACAAGAATGTCCTCAATTATGCCACAGGGCACTTTGAGGGACCAATTGGGTAATTACAATGTGAATGTGGTGGGCTTCAACTCATCAAGCCCAAACTCCTCATACACCAAGTAAGGCAAGAAATTGACACTAGCTCCCAAAGTCTAGTAAGGCCTTATCAATGTAACGATTACCTATGACACATGCAATTGTAGGTGCACCAAGGTCTTTGAGCTTAGGAGTTGTGTCACTCATGAGAATGGAGCTTACTTGCTTGGTAAGGAGGACTTTATTGGATACGTGAGTCCGAGATTTACGCTTTTGTATGCAAAGGTCCTTCAAGAATTTAGCATAAGAGGGAACTTGCTTAATGGCCTTCAACAAAGGGAGGTTGATTTTTACTTGCTTAAACACCTCCATCATGGACTCTATAGTAGAAAAGGATAAAAAGAATTGTTTTCACTTACTTATAAATGAGGTAGAGCCTTGTATTTATAATGAAACAATATTACAAAATAGGAAACAAAGATTAAAAAAAAAAAAAGTATTAAATCTGTGCTTGACACAATCACAAATTTTATACACACTACCATAATTACAATATCATTATTTCATAATTCCAACACTACCATAATTATAATATCACTATTTCCTAATTCCAACACTCCCCATCAAGCTAGTGTGAAGACATTCAATAAACGCAGCTTGTCGATAGACGACTGGAGTAATGTTGGGCCTACAGACTTGGTGAACATATCTACTAACTGCTGAAAGGATGGTCTCACAATACCAATCCGAACCTTCTCTCGAATGAAATGTATATCAACCTCTATATGCTTACTACACTCATGTAGGATAGCATTAGAAGACAACATAATAGCAAACTTGTTAACACAAAACAAAGAAGCAGGAGCAGTCTCCTCAAATCCTAACTCTGCCAAAATAGAACGCAGCCATAGAATCTCACAAGTTCCTTGTGCCATAGCCCTATACTCAGCTTCTGCAGAAGACCTAGAAACAACTGCTTGTAGAAGACCTAGAAACAACTGCCTACTTCTTACTTTTCTATGATATAAGATGATCACCATAGAAAGTACATAAGCCAGAAGTAGAACGCCTATCCATTCTAGATCTTGAATAGTCAGCATCAGTAAAACAAGGGAGTCCAGATTGAGGATCAACTATGAAGAACAATCCCAAGCCAAGAGAGGTCTTCAAATATCTCAAGATGTAATGAACCACATCAAGATGTTCTGTACGAGGTGCATGCATGAATTGGCTAACCACACTAACCACAAATGTCAAGTCAGGTCTAGTATTGGTCAAATGGATAAAATGCCCAATAAGACACTGATACATACATGGTTCCTCTAGCAATTTGCCAGACTCTAATGTGAGCTTGACATTGGGATCCATAGGAGTAGAAGCAGGTTTACACCCCAAGATATCAATATCCTTAAGTAAGTCAAGAGTGTACTTCCTTTGAGATAAGGAAATCCCCTGCTGTGAGCGAGCCACCTCAATCCCTAGAAAATACTTGAGATTTCCCAAATCCTTAATATCAAAGGTGTGTCGCAAATCCCGTTTTACTTGATCAATGCTCATAGAGTCATCACCGGTGATAATGATACCATCCACATACACCAACAACACTATACACTGACCTGTAGAATTACGACAGATGAAGCAAGTATGGTCTGAATAGCACTGAACAAAGCCCATGGAGATGATGACTAAGCTGAAACGACCGAACCAAGCTCATGGAGACTGCTTCAAGCCATACAAAGATTTGTGCAGTCAACATACTTGCCCCAAATACTCCCCTTCAGCTTGAAAACCAGGAGGAGGTGTCATATAAATCGTCTCAAGAAGATCCCCAGGCAAAAAGGCATTCTTGGCATCAAGCTGATAAAAGGGCCAAGAATGGGATGTTGCATAAGAGATGAGTAAACGAACATAGGTAAGCTTGGCAACTGGTGCAAAGGTAGCACCAAAATCCTTGCCAAGAACTTAAGTAAAGCCCTTGGCCACTAAATGGCCTTATAAGGACCAACAGAGCTATCAGGTAGGTACTTGATCGCAAAGACCCATTTGCAACCCACGATACTCTTGCCAGAAGGTAAAGAAACCAAATCTCAAGTATGATTCTATTCTAAAGCTACCATTTTAGTCTGCATTGCCTCCATCCATTTTGGATTCTGAAGGGCCTCTAACGCAGACCGAGGAATAGACTCAGACTCAAGCTTGCCAAGGAAAAGAATGATATGAGTTGAAAACCCTATCATATGAGAGATATTGGGAAATGAGATGATTAGTACTACACAGATAACCCCAACGGCTGGGGGGATGTCGATCCTGATGAGGATTACGACGAGAAAGGAAATGAGATGTATGTAAAGGGGAAAAATTACCTAATCCAAGATCCAGAGAGGTAGCAAGAGGGGGCTGAGCACGAGGGCGGTGAGAGTATACCTATAAGGGAGGAGAGAAAGGAGGCGAAGGTGGAGGATGAGAGGGGGGCATCCTCATCCACAACCTCATCAAAAATGGAGACCGAGCAAACACTTTGAGTATCTGAAGAGAAAACTTGCAACAGGGGGTTAAGTCTAAAAAAAAGAAGATCCTCGCAAAGAGTAACATCCAGAGTATAGTGAAAGTGACGAGACACAGGATCAAAACATCTATACCTTTTAGACACGGAAGAATACCTCCAAAAGGCACAACGAATAGACTTGTCATCTAACTTAGTGCGAGTGGGACGCTGGTCCTAAGCAAAACATGTACACCCAAAAACATTAGGCAAAAGAGGAAAAATAGTAGTATTGGGCATGTCACGACCCAAACCTACCCCTAAAAGTTTGGACATGACCGGCCTAAATTAAGGCCTTAACTTAATTACTTATTATGTTACTCAATCTCGGGGCTTGAACGGAAGCTAGATAATGAGAGAATTAATGAGAGAACAAACATTCATTGAGCTGTGTCTAAGTGCCAGGATTGTGATGCATTACTGTACATACATAACATTCCATGCATGATATACATTCTGAAAGCAAAAAGGAATCAACTCATAAGTTAAGTTGTAACAATACTTATATATATATTCATGGTTCCCAAAATTATAACAAAACGTTCCACCATAGGGGTTTCCAAAATATAACAAAGGCTCACTTTAGGTGACTCCCCAAAACGGGTTCAGCTACAGGCTTCTGGTCTGACCTAGGGTTGACCTGCAAGTTGGTTACCTACAAAACATTCAGGAAAATAAAGTGAGCAGGGCTCAGTGAATGATAGTAATACAAACAATAAAAAATAAAAAAAAAATAAAAAAAACGAACATGGGTTAACAACGCATATTCACCAATCATAGTCCCACTTGTTTTTTTCCTTTTCAGAACGGCCTCGGGCCCATGTAAAACAGAACGGCCTCAGGCCTTACAAAATCCAAAACGGTCTTAGGCCCATCATAATACAGAACGGCCTTGGGCCCATTAGAATACAGAACGGCCTTAGGCCCATCATTTTAGCAACAGAATGACCTCGGGTCCATATCTCATATATCAAAGTACAATGTGTATCAAACATATCACTTATAACATAAGGTACTCACAAGAGTCTATAAGATCTGAAATAATATACCAACACAAAATGTGACTAGAGCATGATATTACGCTACTATCACTCACTGTGATACGGGTGATCGATGGTCCCCTCCTGTAGATGCCCTACACATAACACACAACTCATAAGTACATCAAATATATTGTTTTTCCTTAGTTTTCTTTTATTTCTCAAATCTCTGATTCGTTAAGTTGCGGGTAATTAAACGTAATAAACAAATATCAAACGCACATTTAGACAGCTCTGGAGGCTTAAACAGACCAAAAGAAGATTACAAAATTTCCCAGCTTGGGCCGCACGTGCGGAAGTCCCCGCCGCAGATGGGGCTAAGTGCGCCGCACGTGCCTTTTTAGCAGTATAGTTTGATCCTACTCTCCTGTTTTTCGCACGTGCAGCTGTGAGCCCCGCACGTGCGGATGTGCCTCTCGCACGTGCAATCAAGAGCCCCACACGTGCCGTCATTTACCCTGTTTGGCAGACCGAAGCTCCTATGGTCTAAAGCTTGCAAGGGTTGACCATAAAGCTAAAATCACATGAAATTTACCTAAAAGCCTAGACATATAACTCATGAACATATAATAGGCATGTTTTATTTAGCTTTTACTTCCACAACTCCCATGATCCTCCACAAATTCATTATATAGAGTTATATACACATATATATATTCAATTTTCACATGAATTAAGGAAGCACAAAAAGAGGATCATGATATAGGAAGATCAAGGTTCTCATCACACACACCCTTGAAACACATGGTTATTTATGAGACTTGATCGTTCACATTAGTAACCCTAAATTTTATGGATGAATTCCTCCTTCAAGGCTTAATTCCAACTAATTTAAGAGAAATTGAGATCTTATTAGTGAGTTAGTCACCTTAGTTATGAACTCTCTCACTTGCAATTCTTTTAGCCAACTCTTTAATCCTCAAACTTGGTTGAGCTTTTCTTCTTCTTCTTCTTCTTCTCTCTCTCTCTCTCTCTCTCTCTCTCTCTCTCTTCAAAATTCTCTACCAAGAAAAGTGTTGAGTCTCTCTACTAAGTTCCCCAAGGCACTTATATATATATATATAACACAAACCATTAAGGCTCTTTATTTAAGTCAATGGGTCTAAGCTACATCACTTAATTAATTTAATTTTGCTTTTACGAATTAGACTTATGCAAAAGTTAATATTATATCATAGAATTATGCCAATCATAAATTCGAAATTGGTTTCAAATTATCGCGCCTCTAAGGCTTCCAATTTCCAATCCAATTGCCTCAATTTAACAGATTCTCCAATAATTCACAAATATACTACCATAATTAAATAATTCACACGTATAAACATAACCCTACACGGAATTTCACATTAAACATGTAATTTCTCATAGAATTAGGGATGTAAGACATATAAGAGGGTCGGGTTGTTACAGGACATAAGAATATGGAACGGAGTAAGGCCATGTAACACACGACTAGGAGTTTTATTAATGAGGTAAACAACAGTAAGAACAGCCATGTGCCAATAAGACTTGGGCACACTCATATCACGAATAAGACAACGCACGACAGACATAATATGACAGTTTTTACATTCAGCCACACCATTTTGTTCAGGGGTCCGAGGACATGTAAGTTGTTGAAGAATACCTATTCAACTAAGGTAAGAACGAAACTCATTGGAGATGTACTCCCCACCATTATCAGAGTGGATGTTCCTAACAATCGTACGAAATTGTGTCTTAACCATTTACAAAAAATGAACAAATATGGGAAACACATTAGACTTGTGGCGAAGTAAATAGACTCAAGTGCACCTAGTGTAATCATCAATAAAAGTCACATAATAATGATGACCTGAAAAAGCAGGAACAGAAGAGGGACGCCAAGCATCAGAATGACTAAGGTCCAAAGTACTAGGGACATGTGTCATATGTGGTATATAACTAGTACGGATATGTTTAGACAACTCACTAGTAACACAATGAAATTTAGAATCCTTGCAAGCTTTATTTAATGACTGGAAAAGTTGACATAAATATTAAAAGTTAACATGACCCATACGGGCATGCCATAACTTTAAAGTTTGAACAGAAAAAACACAAGATATAGAAGCAGGCAAAACAGATGACTGAAAACTGGCTAAAGTCGAAGAAGGCTGGTCAGGTGGATCCCCAAAGTAGTATAGCCCATCGCGCTCATATCCCCTGGCAAAAATCCTCTTCGAACTCAGGTCCTGTAAAAGACACGAAGAAGGTAAGAAGATGATAGCGCAATTAAAGGTTTTGGCAAGATGACTAACAGATGAGAAATTATAAGCAAACTTGGGAACATGCAACACAGAAGGAGTGATATCAGGAGATAAAGACACAATACCCTTATGTTGGACAGAAGAGCAAAAACCATCAGCAAAACACACAAATTGGGCAACAATGGTGGGTGCAAAAGAGGAAATAAAAGAAAAGTCACCAATCATATGATCATTAGCCCCAAAATCTAGAATTCATAAAGGACTAGCAAACCGAACATGGAAAGCAGTAAAAGTACCTGTAGCAAGGGTGGCAGTAAAGGATAATGGACCAAGAGAGTGGTGAGAAACCCAAGTTGGGCCTAAAGCTAACCAATCTAAGTCTGTAACTACTGTAGATTAGGGACATTAGGAGGCTCAAAAGTAAGAGTAACTTCCACCAAAGTAGCAGTGCGAGCAGAGCCAGAACCACATGTAGCAGGACCACGAGGACGGAAAGGGCAATGCCTCAACTCAGGATGAAGTTTGAAGCAACATGCTTTGACATGTCTAGACGCACCACAATGATGACAAGTAACAGAACCAGTGGAACTCCGAGAACCAGAACTCGCAGCAAGAGCCATCTGATCTACTAAAACTGGAGGTACTGAAGGAACACTAGGCTGAACTAATTGCCAGCAACAATCATGTGACGCCCCAAATTTTTTTTTGGAACATCATAAGATTTAAATAACAATAACTTGCTAGATAAAATTTTAACTACTAATTAGGGAATTTTAAATTCTTACATAGTCAAAGTCCAACAACAAAATAAAACTACAAGTTCACACACAACGTCACAACATTGTTAAATACTAATACAAGAAATAACATTATTTTATTTGGATAAAATCTTGACTCTAAGTTAGCCAAGGTTCGATATTAGCAGCAGTTCCAAATTCAGCCTTAGTCCCTTCTTCGACATAATCTGGCATGAAACGCCAAGGCAACAAAATATATGCCATGAGTTTTGTAACACGGTAAGAAAACATAACCAACCTATCATTCTTTTTGAGAGAAAATAATGAGATTATAAACACGAGATAATAATATAATTGTAAACATAAATTACAACCATTAAAATAATTCAAATAATTTTAATAAATTAGGTGACCCTTGAAATCTCACTAAAGTGGTTTAACTTACTAACCACTAAGTCATGGCCACAGTTAATTGGGAAACCCCCCTTGGTCAAATATTCAAGAACTACCAAAAATGCCCACGCCCGGAGTTATATACCCAAGTCGTGACATCCGTGGTCTGCCCCAAGAGAACGGTCTGTGAGGGAAACGTAACTTCCCTGCGTGCCACCCGCACATCCACCCTTATTCCAAAACCAAATACCGTTAAGGGTTCAAATAAGCCCCGTGTCATCTTAGGGTTTCCCGACACAATTTACTTAAAAATTATTAAAAACCAGGGCTCACCCTGAATACCCGGTATTAACCCTCTATCAGTAACTTTATATATATCGTTAATCATTTCGGTTAATTTATTTATTAAACACAAATTATTCAAATCTCAATCACCAATAATGTTATACCAACTCAAAAAAAAACTCCCGACATAAAACATTATACATGTCACACAATAATAAGTCAATGTACAAAATTTAATAGACAATTAATTTAAACCATGGTATGAACATAATAACTTAGATACAAGAAATAAACCATAATCATAGGCATGCACAAATTTTTTATTTACAAAATTAGACTAGCACAATATTAAATAAATCACAACACACCCATACATGGATTACTAATTTATAATAGTTGATGGATTAGACCAACACAATATTGAAGTGATGATTTTATCCTGTCCAGAAAATTTCAGATTGTAACTTAGGTATTAAAAATTATAAATAAATTATTTACACAATCCTAAAATTCGTGCAATTGAACAGAATACTCAATAGGGGTGTTTAGGTCATTTTTCAAAAAGAATTTCAAAAAAAGAAGATGTAAATAATCCTGTAAAATTTCCAGTAATTTTTATGACACAGATTTGTCATATTTCCTTACATTAATTCCATGCTTAAATTTATAGATCAAATCCATAATCTAAAAATTTATTATGAAACTAGACTTCTCAAATTTCATCTTTTAGTTAGAAATTACCAGATTTGGCTTAGTATAAAATTTTTAATTAATTTTCAAATACATAGTAAAATCTGTCTCACAATTTTAGATTTAGTTAAAATTTTATATAAATTCGTAGAAAGCTTAAAAATTGTTTCCAAAATTCCTGGATGAACTAGACATCATTCTCAACAACTTTGTAGAAGAAATCATCTCGAAATTTTGAGTATAAAATTGTCTAAAGATTCGTGCAAACATTCTGGCAGATTCAAGGACAAACAGATTATTATCAATCTTCTCTTTAAAGGTATAAACTACACATGCAAGCTTATTTTTACAATAATAAGATGATTTTAAGACTATCAATATCTTCAAACATTTGATATACACATAACAAAATTCCTACACATATGTATAAAATTTCTATCTATGAGTAGTCATTTTAATTACATAAACGTAATCTGAAAACTTCATTAATAAAAAGAAATAAGAGGGTTGAGATGGTTTTCTTACGTAATAGTAGGATTGAAATGGGTGATGAAATGATAGAAAAATTTTGCTTCCTAAACCTTCCTCTCTTCTTATCCTTTTGCTGAATTCTTTTTTTTTTTTCCTTAGTTTCTCCTCTCCCGTCCAAAGGAGCAGACATGCATGTGTATACTAAGCTAAGCCTTCTTTTTTGTATAGCTATCAGATTATGCTCAGCCTTCCCTGTATA
Organism: Camellia sinensis; assembly: GCF_055761805.1. NCBI lineage: Eukaryota > Viridiplantae > Streptophyta > Magnoliopsida > Ericales > Theaceae > Camellia > Camellia sinensis. The sequence continues at coordinate 170,534,914 of NC_138962.1, read as the reverse complement.
TATAAAATCATGCTGAGCCTCCCCCTCCCCCTCCCACTCCCTGTCTCTCTCTCTCTCTTTCTTTCTCATCATACTCTGCCACTTCGAATCTCCTCAACCCAAGAACTATGATGAGGTGAAGGTTTCTATAGTTATATGTAAGCAAGCATGTGGCATCACTCTGCCATCGAGAATCTAATTCAAAGATTATTTTTTTTTTACTAAGGTATTTAATAAGAATAATTGGGATGTTAAATCCCAATTAAAATAATTTATAAATAATAAATATTGAACATCCACAAAATTATTTTTTTATCATGTCTTTGTTAGTGGTTTAATTAATTTTAAAACTAACTTATACACTAATATATTTCAGACAAATTCCAAATAATGTTAATTAATATATTTATTTATTTATTATTTTATTTATTTTATTTATATATATATATATTCATTTATTTATTTATTTTTATAATTAAATGCAGGTTTTCACAGTTCAGCATTGTCAATAGTGGCAAAGCCTAATAAAGGGATGCCATAGGTAATGTGTTTAGAATCTGAATTCGAAGAGATTTAAATTCAGAGTTTAAACCCATGAGAAACTGATAAGTGTATTGCTGGGCAAGCCTCCTGGAAATAAGGGAGGCGGTGTCTAGTGAAATGTCAGCTAAAGGCTCATATTAAGCAGATTCCTCCCAACGAGCCTAAAAATATCCAAAGAATTCAGCTACAGAAAGGCCAAGAGAGGACTATGAGGCCCGGGCTATATCCTAGTAAAGCTCAAAGATACATGCATCATTATGAGCATGAGCATACATCTGCGACAATGCCTGTCACAAACTCGGAACTGTATTGCAATAAAAGAACGTATCATAAATCCGATCTTCCATAGAATTAAACATATATCTCATTATAGGGCAATTATCGATATCCCACTGAGCACATGTATGGTCTATCGCAGCTGGCGAGGTAATAGTAGATAAAAGCCAATAGACCTTTCCCTTTCCCTTTCCCTCAAGGAAGAGTTTAAGGGAACGACTCCAAGCAGCAAAATTTTTCCCATTTAACACCACAATTGTTTTCATCCTTTTTGGTATCAGAACTTGGTTAGGCTTATGACTAGTGTGCCGTTTGTCCGGCTAGTGTATGTTGTGGTCCAAGAGGGGGTGTTGAAATGTGTCCCACATCGCTTGGAGTTTCCCTATCTATACTAGTTATAAGGCTCCAGTTTCCCTCTCCTTAATTCTTGGGTTTTAAGGAGAAGTGTGGGCTGGGCTTTTCAATTTGATATCGGAACCAAAACACAAAAATCGTAGACCACCCCCTTCTCCCTATTGGCCTATGTTCTTCACTACCTATCAGTTTCTTCATCTTCTTTCTTTTTTCTCCAGCAGCCAACATACCTCATCTCTCTTCTAGACCACCGGACAGCCTAACCCACCACTCCTAGACCACCCAAAACCACTTACCCACCCTCCTATACCCCTCAGTAGGACTATATTACACTTGCTGAGTAGGGATGGAAAAGGGCTGGGGCGAGGCCGATGATCACACTCCCCGTTCCCGATTCTCGATGGTGAAAATTCCCCTATCCCCAGCCCCGGCCTCGATCGGGGATCCTATCACAGTCCCCCCCCTTGCCCTTGCCCTTGCCCTTGCCCCCACTCCCTAATATCTAGTTTTCCCAAACTCGAAAATTACCCGGCCCAAAAAAACAAAAACAAAACAACAGCTAAATAAAGAAGAAGCCTGATGTTGTTAGCAGATTAACAATTAAACAATTTTCTAAGTATTTTGAAAAAGATCAAACCAAAAACAATTGAATCCATTTCTTATACCTCAACAAGAAACAACTAAACCAATGATCAACTTCAACACAATTGAACAAGAATCAACAGAAACAAAATTCAACATTTATTGTCAAAAAAACACTTCTTCAAGAACTGAAACTACCACTACCCACTAAATTAATATCAGAATGAAAAAAATGAACGAAGGACACCATTGAAAGAAAACCCACCAACAAAACCATAGTAACACCCATTTTCTTGCACAAATCAAAGTTTAATAAACACCCTTTAGCATTTTCTTTAAATGTTCACACTCTACAAGCACATTAAAAAAATGAAAGATGTGAGAGAGAGAGAGAGAGAATGAGCTTTACCCATGATCTCGAATGCTTCAACATTTAGTGGTCAATCAGATGGTCCAAATAATAGATCTGAGGGAATGGGGTAGGAGAGACGAATCTAAGGGAGGCATCAACGAAAACCCTAACCCGCTGCTGCCGACGAGCCTTCTTAGTGGAGACGGTGACAGATCTGGAGAAGATGGCATTGGAGTCATGAATGGCCCACTCTCAGCCCTCTTCTTCTCTACAACTCTCTCTCTCTCTCTCTATAGACTTCCTCTCTCTAAGCGTAATCGATTGAATCTGGTTTTTTGAAAAGAGAGAGAGAGAGAGAGAGAGAGTGTGTGTGTGTGTGTGTGTGTGTGTGTGTTGAAGAGTGTTTAATGATGCTTACAACGAAGGGAGGGAGGGAGGGAGGGAGATCGATCGGCAATAATGAGAGGGTTTTAGAGAAAGAGAAAAAAAAACTCAAAGAGAGATGAGAGAGAGAGAGAGATGAGGCTTATGTACGTGAGGGGTTGTGTTATGTTAGGGTTTGGTTTACATATATATATATATATATATATAGGGGTATAATAGTAATTTCACATCAGGAAAAAGGGCCCGGGGACGGGCCAGGGCCGAGATTGGAAATGTATCACCGTCCCTGGCCCAAAACCTATCAGGGATTTATTTTCGAATACCATCCCCGGCCCGTCAGGAGTATTTTTTGAGAAAAAACTATTCAAATCAGGGTCTGGGGATCAAGTCCCCGTCGGGTCAATTTCACATTACCATCCCTACTGTTGAGGGCCTTGTTGCTGCTAATTGTAGACGTCCCCGAACGCCCCGGGAGGAACGAGCTCCCGTTCCGTTCATTTTGGGGTCACTACAGCTCAGGACTCTCAAATTTGTCACGGTTCTAAATCTGAACCAAAGAGTCCAAATCCGGCAAATCATTTTGAGAAAACAGATTTTCGAAAGAAGTGCCAAACATGGACTGCTTTGCCAGATACAGAGTCGCCACCTAAATATTTTATTTTGGGAAATTTAGGAAACCCTGACTCGTTACCTAAGGCCACGTGTCCGTCATCACCAAAGTTGCCTCGGCTCGGGAACTTGGGTACGATTGGGGAAGGTCACTTCGTGAGCACCCCCGCTCGCCCGATCAAAGATCGGCCTCTACTAACCATGATATATATTTTTGAAAACTTTGTGTGTCCTTAATCCGGTTATTAGCCTAGGTTACTATGTGATGTACACAGCATAAGTATAGACCAGGTCGCCTGAATTGGAACAAAACATTTCATGTTTATTTTTGAAAGATGATTTGCTACTCGCAAGTAGGCTTAACATGCAGATTTTGCCACCCTCAGGTGGGCTTAGAAAAGATGGTTTTGCCACTATTTAGTGGGTTAAAACAAACATTTGATGAATTGTCCCAATCCAAATAACCTAACCTTCACCCACAGGCATTCAGGCAGTTATAGCACATAAGCATTTAGCCTCATGGTAAGCATGCTATTCATGGCAGTCACTCACACGCATGCAAGGATGCTAAAGCATAAAATTTACCGAGTACTCCAAGCCAAAAACAGAAACTACATTAGAAATCATGCATGATCCTAAATATACAGAATTGCCTAATGCAACACATGCAAGAATGCAAACTATAGCAGGCTCGGCTATTCTAAACATGGCATGTGGAATGCTACAGCTAACATGTATTCAACTAGTAATTGAAATACATATGCAGTTAGTATGATGCGCCGAGCCCGGTGCATGCAAAACAGATGAATTATGCAAACATGCTGTCATACTATATGCTAATTGAAATATGCCCTAATCTAACCATCATAAGCAGGTAAATAAAAGGGAAGAAAGACGTGGGGTTGGAAGACATACATCACACTCACGCACACTTATTACAGTTTTGCCCCCGCGCAGAGGGTCCGAATAAATATACAGTCCCGAATAAAAGAATAGTACAGTCCAAATATTACAGTCCGAATAATATACAAATTCCTAATTAATTAACAAATTAACTAAGAAAACTGTAAGACTGGCGTGCAAGCCAGGGACTGCCTTGCTCCTGATGAATGATATATGTCTGGTCTGCCTTGCGCGGAAATCCACTGGGATGCCCCAATTAGCCTCTATTTAGCAGTTATTCTTGTAAAGCGTGCCAGACTCCGAAAAGTTGCTGATTCTTCATTTTGCTGCAACGGAGAGCAGGAAAGGGGCATGGCAATGTATTTTCACAGATATATGCATGCCTCGATCCTCGTGCCACCAATCACGCATATCGATGCATGATGGCAGAGGGGTCGAAATGTGTAACTCAATATAGAATGAATGCACGTATAAACACAACAAACCCTAACTCCATCATGGGTAATCCGGACTGTCGGTGACTGGGGAATTGAGACACGTTCCGTCACTCGGAGTACGAAACGTACCTCGTTTCCCGTGCCCAGGCTAACTCCTATCCCGGACACGATGCAATATGCATGATATGCATGAATGCAACTAAGATACAGCCCAGCATGCACAATGCTATGAAAATTAGATATCTCGAAATGCGTGCACATGGGCACGCAAACCGAGGAAAATGACTGAATACGATCTAAGATACAACCTAGTATGCACCATGTTATAAAAAAGAGATGCCTCGAAATGCGTGCACACAGGCACGCAAACCGAAAAAATGACATACGCAATGCAAATGACATGGAAATGTGATATGGACTTACACTAACACGAGAGAGCCTCAGCCACACTCACATAAGAGGCCGATGGATGAAAATGAAGTGCCTCGAAACGCGTGCACACGGGCACGCAAATCGAGGCAATGGCATACGCAATGCAATATGGCTAAAATGGCATATAGAATGCAACATGGACTTACACTAACATGAGAGAGCCTCAGCCACACTCAAACAAGAGGCCGATGGATGAAAATGAAGTGCCTCGAAACGCGTGCACACGGGCACGCAAATCGAGGCAATGGCATATGCAATGCAATGGCATGGAAAATGATATGCAAACATGCTAATGGGATTTCAGCACTGAAAAGTGGGGGAAAACAGCCCCGAAATGAGGCAAAAACACACCCGATGCATGGAATAGTCCCGAAACATGAATTTTGGGACCCGAAATGGCCTATAGCTATACCAAACATGCACAATATGGATACGAAATGAATAGACAGTAGCAAGGCAGCCCCAAAATTAGCATTTTACTAGTACAAATCATGTCCAAACAGCAAGCAAAGATAGGGCAAAACTAGTATGCAAAAATGGCCCTAAATATGAGGTTATGAAGCAACTCACAGCTGCTGACCTCAAACAGGTTAGGGCCCTTCAACAACATTGAATAGGGGCCCAAAATAAGCCACTTTATAGAACTGTAAAAACCCCAAAAACAAACATAGGTATGGCTAAGCTCTTATGCAAGAAAATGGGCCAAAAGGTGGCCAAAGAGGCAAGTAGTATATGCAAAGCCCAAACTGAAAAATTTCCTTCTACAAAATTGAATAGGGACCAAAAATATGCACATTTACAGTTTATGTCAGCCCCGAAATCAGTATACAAACATGCTAGAAATGCAATGCAAAATGAGGCTCAAAAGTGGCTATAACATGAGGTATGCAAAGCATTCACCAAACGAGAAAAGACCCTTAATAAAATATGAAGAATGGGCCAAAATAAGACTATTTTCAGTACTGATCATGGTCCAAAAATATAAAAATGATAGGCTAGTGAAGCATGCAAAATATTGACATACAAAGAGGTATTGAAACAAGTGTGAGGTGGGGTTCTCAAATAGGGTTGAACCCTTCAACAAACATGTAGAATAGCTCAAAATAGACCTAGTTTGAGTTAAGGTCAGAGCCTAAAACCGTAAGCAAGATGGCTAGAGGAATGGTGCAAAAATGAGCTAGAAAATAGGGAAAGTGGACTTACCCTTGAAGACAAGTCTTTAGCAACTCTTGGCTTGAGTTTGTAGCACCCTTAGGCCTTGGAGAACACCTTCAAACTTCTGGAATGGAGGATAGAAGGGTGGGGGTTGGTGGTGTAGAAGAAATGGTGGTGTTGGACTTGGAGGTTTTCAAGGAAATGAGAGAGATGGAGGAGGATTTTTGCATGCAAGCTTGAAGATGATTTTTTCTAACTCCCAAAACCAATGCTTGCAGCTGGTTATAAGGACCAAAAGGAGGGGGAGCATGGAAGGAAAGGGTGGGGGAAAAGGACCAAGGCTTTCCCCCACAATATATCCCCCGGATACAGATGTTTCTGGGGAACAACAGCTATACAGCTATAAAGTGCCAATTGGGAGGATCAGGGCCGGCCACCTTTTGGAGTTGCATGTGGCCGGCCGGCCACCCCCCCTAGCCGGCCGGCTAGGGGTCAAAAGGGTCAAGTTCACTTAGTGGCCGGCCACCACAAAAAGGCGGCCTCCCAGGTCCCCTCATCACAACTCTGTGGTTCGAATTTGGAAATTGTAAAACAGGAGAGAGAACAAGCCATTTTTAAGAGGGGTTCAAAAGGGTCAAATGGAATTTCTGGCCGGCCACCAACTTTTAGGGTCCTCCCATGTGTGTACAACACAAATATGTGGTTTGGGGTTGAAGAAAGTGGCCCCAAGGTGTTCAACATTGGCTCGGAAGTGAGAAAAACGGGCGCCGGAGGGCGAAAATGGAATATAACTGGTTGCTAAGATAATTGTTGGCCTCCCACCCTCCAGTGACCTTCCTGGTGATGAAACAGAGGCACCTGCCAAAAATGAACGAAAACCGATGCAAAACGAATGCTCGGGGGGCCAAAACACGCAGTTCGGGGTCCCGAAAGTGGGCTGTTAAGCACCAAAAGTGGCATTCGGCCACGAAGTGGGTTTCTCCGACCCCAGTGTCCCTTGAAAGGGAGTAAATAAGATGTATGCCAAAATTTAGAGCAAACGGAGATGGTTAAGCGGTCCCGAACCGAGGCACACGGCCAACGGTCCCGAAAAACCGGAAACCGGGCTCCGAAATGGGCAAAATGGCCTACGGCCACCAAATGTAGCCCACGGCCACTGAGAGATGGTCTACGGGACCTCTCCCTCCCCTCAAGAAAAGAAATAGAGAAAACCGAGCCTGGTTCGCAAACCGAGGCAAAGCACAAACGAAGGTTCGGAAGTCTGGAGGCAGGGTTCACAGCCGAGACTCTGAGACTTCTGAACGAGCATAATATGCAGTATCACCGAGCGCTCAACTGGTGACGTCTGAGTCTCAAGGTCGGTCAAAAATGGGGTGTCTACACTAACCAGGTCTCATCTTGGCCTGGAGTGTGACACCCCAAATGTTCAATTAATTTAACACCACGTTAATATCAAATTGTGGAAGCATGTTATTTAAAGAGTTAGATGTTATTCAATAGTATATTTTTCTAAATAATTATTCACATTATCTTAAATTAAATAGTCTATATATTTTTATACTACAAAAAATTATTTGAAAAAATAATTTTAACTTTATATTATTATTCGATATTATTTTTTGAGTATTATGGTATTTTTATTATATTTTTCTCTATATTTTTTCTGGACCAAAATACACTAAAACATAACATTTTTTGTATGACCATGATGAGTGCCCCCAAGCTGTCTTAATGCACACGCCTTCTTCACTATATGTATAGATGTGCTAATCAGTTTGAGCCTCATCATCTTTTTTCCAAACTCTCTCTCTCTCTCTCTCTCTCTCTCTCTCTCCTCTAGTGATTTGTTTTATATATTAAACTTTGAGTTTAGTTTGGAGTATTTAGTGGGTCACAATGAACGAAAGGTAAAAAGTTGGAATTAACATTAAGGTGAATTATATTATACCTTGAGTCACCATAATATATTTTACGTATGTTTTGAGCTACCATAATTTATTTTACACAATTTATATTTTATAAATTATATTAATATTTCAATTACATTGATTATTTTCTGAACTCTATTTGCTTAAATTGAAACTCATAGATATGTTTGTTTAAATTTTAATAATTATCTGACAATGATTTTATAAACAATTATGTTTTCAAAGTACCATCACTGAAGTTCCATACCTTGGGAGACTTAAATAACCATTGGCCTCTGTTTGACCACTTTGTGGCCCTCTATTTGTCTTGAATCTATTGACCTCTGTTTTGTTTGTCACTTCAGTGACCTCTGTTCTATTTTGTTCTATTCTGTTCTATACCGTGGTTATGGTTATTTATTTACATAATCTCAGTTTGCAACTTAAATTATTATTTGTTCAAACTAAGTTATTTTAAATATTTTAGTTTAAATAACTATCCATGGTTATTTTGTGTCCCATATACTCTTGGTATAATATTGCCCACTCTGTTGTGTGCTCATAGCTATTACCCTTTTCAAGTGAGGAGATTTAGCAAGATCAAGCTTGGGAATAATTTGTAGTGTTTTTTATTTTTACTGGTTATAATTCTGATCGGACCCTTGTAATAAAATAAAGCCTAAATGACTATTTTTCTTTTTAATAAACTTTTCGGTACCCATTTATTTTATTTTAATTTATCCGCTTGCACTACTACTGTTACAGAAATTTTAGAATTACTTTATTTTTATTGTCTTGTTGCGACGCCAAACCTTTGGATACCGGGTTTGGGTCGTGACGAAAGTGGTATCAGTGCAAAGGTTTTTGATTGTAAAAAACAAAAACAAACAAACAAAAAAAAAACACTTTAATTTGTCTAACACAATTAAACCGTTTTATTTCTAGGCTAGGTCTTCCTGTGTTATAGGTAATGGCAAATCTGAGTCCAGATTGTATGGCCTGTTTTAAAATAGAGCACAGTGGCTGGGAGTTTGAATCCCTTATGCAGAATGAGTTTGTAGGTTGTTCCATGGCCCAGTTTTTCAAAGCCAATTCTCGTGGTAGCCTAATGATCCATTGTAGATGTTCAACCAAGAGATTTTTGTGACCTTACCATAATTAGTCTGATCCTTATGTTTTTATATTAGTAGGATTAGACACTAACTCTTGACTGTTATATAAGTATGTTGTGCTAACACCTTATGTATAAGTAAGACAAGTGTCCTTCTGTATAAGTAAGACATGTGTTATATATGTGTTGTTATAGTATCTTTGTGCATCATAGATGCCATATTGCGATGACTAAAGTACACAATAATTTGGACTAGCCCACTAACCATTTTTACCCTGTAGTAATGGCCAACGATGGAAATGGAACCGGATCGTCGATTAGCGGTGCCGACCCAATGGAACAAATCATGGAAAAAGCAGTTACCAGTTTTCTATGGGCCCTGCAAACCAACATAAATAATGGAATGCCCGAACGGCGAGAAGAGTCGGTTACGATAAAACAGTTCCAGGACATGAAACCCACCACATTTACTGGCAGTACAAACCCACTGGTAGTAGAAGCTTGGGTACAGAACAACAGAAGGTAACCTTCGCCATATTCACCTTCAAAGACGATGCAAGGAATGGTGGCTCTTTACCCTGGAGAAAGAAGAAATCGTAACTTGGGCAAGATTCTTAGAAGTATTTTACGAAAAATACTTTCTAGATTCGTTGTGGGAACAAAAGGCATCGAAATTCATTTATTTAAAGCAAGGAACCATGACGGTGGCCGAGTACGAGGGCAAATTCATGCAAGTAGCTCGATTTGCGACATGGCATCCCTACCGAAGCTTAAAAGGCAAGGAAATTCAAAGCAGGATTAGATGTTGAACTCAAGGATAGGCTTAAGGTTTTGAAACTACCAACCTATGCAGAGATGGTGGATCGGGTATATATCGCGAAAAAATGGATTAAAGCCTCGTGTTCCGGAGAAACAAGCCAAAAGAAGCAATTTTGGGAAAAAGACAACAGAAGATTTAGTGTTGCACCTCTAAAGAAGGTAAATATGGGTTCAACTAGTGCAGGCAATCAAGGTTCTACTAATCCCAAACGCGGCACCATTCCAAATTGCCCTACTTGTGGGAGAACTCATTAGGGACGATGCTATCAAGACACAGGAGTATGCTTTAAATAAGATCAAGTTGGCCACTTGCTGAGAGATTGTCCAAAGCTTACCAATCCTATAGTAAGCCCCTCTGGACCACCCCCAAAACTCGTAGTACCTACAGGAGTGAGGAAGGACCAAAAAGGCCAAGGAAAAGCTTTTGTCTTGGTACCTGAAAACCCAGAAGTTATAGAGAACATTGTGTCAAGTACACTTTCTATCTACGGTCACTTAGCTCATGTTCTCTTTGACTCTGGTTCCACTCATTCTTTTGTTGCACCACATTTTGCTTCCAAGTTAACATTAACACCCGAACCCTTAAGATATATACTATCTATGTCTTTTCATTCTGGTAATTCCACCCTTGGTACAAACGTGTACAAATCTTATACTATATCCTCAAAAGGTGAAACCTTACACTTAGATTTAATTCCCCTCTGCATTAGTACCTTTGATGTGATCTTAGGAATGGATTGGCTAGCTGCTAACCACGCCTCTATCGATTGCAAAGCCAAAAAGGTCTGCCTTCAGTTACCCAACCTACTTGAGCTTGTCTTTGATGGAACTTGAATTTTCACCCCTTCGTGTGTTATATCCTTCATGACAGCCCAACAACTTCTAAGAAAGGGTTATTGTAGTTGTATCTGTTAAGTGATCGATACTCAACAAGAGGCCCCCACACTTGATGCAACCCTGTGGTTCAAGAATTCCTAGATGTATTTCCTGAAGACCTACCCGGTACCCCAGTTGATCGAGAAATTAAATTCACCATTGAAACTCAACCCAGTACACAACCAGTATCCAAAGCTCCTTATCGCATGTCAATGACAAAATTAAAAGAACTAAAAAGCCAACTTCAAGCACTCTTGGACAAAGGCTTCATCCGATCAAGCACGTCACCATAGGGAGCTCCAGTACTGTTCGTCAAGAAGAAAAATGGTACCATGAGATTGTGTATTGATTATCGAGAATTAAATAAGGTCACCATCAAGAATCGATACCCTCTACCACGAATCGATGACTTGTTTGATCAACTTCAAGACGCCCAAGTATTCTCGAAAATCGACTTGCATTCCGGCTATCATCAACTAAAAGTCAAAATGGAAAGCATCGAAAATATTGTCTTCAGAACACATTACAGGCACTATGAGTTCTTTGTCATGCCATTTGGTGTCACAAATGCTCCAGCGGCCTTTATGGACCTCATGAATCAAATGTTCAAACCCTATCTTGAAGAATTCGTCATTGTCTTCATTGACGACATCCTCATATACTCCAAGTCACCGGAAGACCATGAGCACCACTTGCGAATAGTTCTACAAACACTACGTGATCACCAACGTTATGCCAAGTTGAAGGAAAGTGAATTTTGGATCACTAGTGTACACTTCCTCGGTAACGTCATTAACAAGGATGGCTTCTCAGTCAACCCCAAAAAGTTTCAACAATCGTGGATTGGCCACGACCTACTAATGCGTCAGAAATTTGAAGTTTCTTGGATCTAGTTAGTTATTACCAACGCTTCATGCAGGATTTCTCAAAGATAGCGTCACCCTTGACCTAGCTAACTCACAAGAACACACCCTTCGAATGGACTGACAAGAAGGAACGTTGCTTCCAACAGTTGAAAAACAGACTTGTGATAGCTCCTATACTAGCACTCCCTACGAGAACGAAAGGGTTCGTAATTTATAGCGATGCCTTATACAACGGTTTGGGTTGCGTTCTTATGCAACATGGAAAAGTCATTGCATATGCCTCGCATCAACTAAAGACCCACAAGAAGAACTACCCGACCCGCCATCTGGAATTAGTTGCAGTGATCTTTGCCCTCAAAATTTGACGTCACTGTCTCTATAGAGTAACCTGCGAGATTTATATCGATCACAAGAGTCTTCAATATCTATTTACACATAAAGTACTGAATATGAGGCAACAGCGATGGCTAGAATTTATGAAAGACTACGATGTACAGATCCATCACTATCCAGGCAAAGCTAACGTGGTGGTAGACGCATTGAGTTGAAAGAACACCGGAAGTTTGGCATGTACCCTCATTCCCCACAAGATTAATGGACTACTCGCCCAACATAATCATGGAACCTGCGTTGATTGAAGAAATTAGAACACGCCAATGTGAAGATAAACTTTTTAAAAAAAAAAGTACGAGGAGCAAAGAAACACGCTTGATCCTGACTTCACAATAAACAATGGGATGCTAAAATTTCAGAATCGAATTTGCGTATTCGACCTTCCAGAACTCAAGAAGAAGATATTGGTAGAAGCTTATAGCTCAAGGTTTGCAGTCCACCCTGGCAACATGAAGATGTATCACAATCTGAAGGTTTACTACTGGTGGACATAAATGACAAGTGACATAACAAGCCACGTCTCCAAATGCCTACATTGTCAACAAGTTAAGGCAGAACATCAGAGACCTGCAGGAATGCTGCAACCCCTTCCTATTCCTGAATGGAAATAGAAGCACATTACTATGGACTTTGCGGTGGGGCTACCACAGTCAGTCTCGAAGAATAATGCAATATGGGTTATAATGGACCAATTGACGAAGTTAGCGCATTTTTTACCAATCAGAATCATGTACTCCCTTACTAAGTTCGCCACTCTGTACATCAAAGAAATCATTCGATTACATGGTACGCCAGTTCCAATCGTGTCTGACTGAGACCCCCACCTCGTGTCTCACTTCTAGAACAAATTACAAGGGGCTTTAGGAACTACATTGAGTTTTAGCACTGCTTATTACCCGCAAACTGATGGGCAATCTGAAAGAACAATCTAGACTTTGGAAGATATGTTACGTATGTGTGTTCTAGACCTCAAAGGTAATTGGGATGATCACCTACCTTTGGTGGAGTTCACCTATAATAACAGCTACCAAGCAAACATCGGAATGGCACCATACGAAGCACTGTATGAAAGGAGATGCCGATCACCTCTATGTTGGACGGAAGTCAGAGACAAAAAATTATTAGGCCTCGAGATCGTACAAATAACGAGCGATGAAATTCAACTCATCCAACAACGAATTCGCACTACTCAGAGTCACTAGAAAAGCTATGCAGATACACGAAGATGAGACTTAGAATTTCAAATAAAAGATCATGTATTCCCAAAGATCTCACCAACAAGAGGGGTTATCCAATTTGGGAAACAGGGAAAGTTAAACCCACTTTACATCGGGCATTCGAGATGCTAGAAAGGATTGGTACTATGGCATTTCGCCTTAAACTATCACCTGAACTGTCCAATGTCTACAATGTATTTCACTAGTTGATGCTTCGGCGGTATCTTCGAGATTCAGAACATGTTGTCGATTATGAAGACCTGGAAGTTAAAGAGGATCTCTCTTATGAAGAACAACCAGTGCAAATTCTCGATCGTCATAATCAGGTTCTCCGAAACAAGACTATACCTCTTGTAAAAGTTTTATGGCAAAATCATTGTGTCGAAGAAGCTGCGTAGGAAACTAAAAGTCAAACATGGGCCAAATACCTACATTTCTTCGAAAACCAAGGTACGACAAGTTTCGGGACAAACTTCTATTTAGGAGGGAAGAAACGTGACACTCGAAATGTTCAATTAATTTAACGGCATGTTAATATTAAATTGTGGAAGCATGTGATTTAAAGAGTTAGATGGTATTAAAGTTTAAAGTCTATATATATATAATAGTATATTTTTCTAAATAATTTTTCACATTTCTAAATAATTATTCACATTATCTTAAATTTAATAGTCTGTATATTTTTATACTAAAAAAAAATTATTTTAAAAAATAATTTTAACTTTATATTATTATTCGATATTATTTTCTGAGTATTATGATATTTTTATATTATTTTTCTCTATATTTTTTCTGGACCAAAATACTCTGAAACATAACATTTTCTGTACGACCATGATGCGTGCCCCCAAGCTGTCTTGTTGCCCACGCCTTCTTCACTGTATATATAGATGTGCTAATTAGTTTGAGCCTCATCATCTTTTTCCCAAACTCTCTAACTCTCTCTTTGCTCTCTAGTGTTTTGTTTTATATATAAAATTTTGAGTTTAGTTTGGAGTATTTAGTGGGTCGCAATGAACAAAAAGTAAAAGGTTGGAATTAACATTAAGGTGGGTTATATTATACCTTGAGTCACCATAATATATTTTACATATGTTTTGAGTTACTATAATTTATTTTACACAATTTATATTTTATAAATTATATTAATATTTCAATTACATTGATTATTTTCTGAACTCTATTCACTTAAATTGAAACTGATGGATATGTTTGTTAATGATTTTATAAACAATTATGTTTTGTAAGTACCACCACGAAAGTCTCATGCCTTAGGGGACTTAAATAACCATTGGCCTTTGTTTGGCCACTTTGTGGGCCTCTGTTTGTCATGGATCCATTGACCTCTATTTTGTTTGTCACTCTAGTGACCTCTATTCTGTTCTGTACCGTGATTATGGTTAGTTATTTACATAATCTCAGTTTGCTACTTAAATTATTATTTATTCAGACTAAGTTATTTTAAATGTTTTAGTTTAAATAACTATTCATGGTTATTTTGTGCCCCTTATACTCGTGGTATAATATTTCTCACTCTGCTGTGTGCTCATAGCTATTACCCTTTCAGGTGAGGAGATTTAGCGGGATCAAGATTGAGAATAAATCGCAGTGTTTTTTATTTCTAGTAGCTGTAATTCTGATCGGACTCTTGTAATAAAATAAAGTCCAAATGACTATTTTCCTTTTTAATAAACTGTTTGGTACCCATTTATTTTATTTTAATTTATTTAATTTATCCGCTTGCGCTACTACTACTACAGAAATTTTAGAATTACTTTATTTTTATTATCTTGTTGCAGCGCCAAACCTTTGAATACCGAGTTTGGGTCATGACATAAAGTACTTCGACCAAGTCTCCCCTGGCCTAGATTGGTTTGACACCCTCATTAGGGTGGTCTAAACCTTTTTTCTCCCTTTTACAGGATGTAGTATTGATACTTTAAGCACTTTTCTAAACCTCACTTTTTCTTTTTTTTCTTTGTGGGCTACCATGTTTATTCGGTAGCATTTAGCCATTGAGTTTTTTTCGGCTTTTCTAAAATAATCCCTTGAAATTTATTATCTCGTAACAAATAATCCATTTTATTAATAAATTATTAAATTAATTAATAGTTTCTAAAAATGTCAAAAATATATTCCAATTAATAGTTTAGGTAATTTTATTCTTATATAGAAGAATAATAAAAAAAAAATTCTATTAACTCTGTTAAATAACAATTTCTGAAAGTAAAATATTTATAATTTTTAAAATTATAAAGTACAATTCATATTTTAAACAAATTTAAGGAGTTTACTTATAATTTTCTCAATGTTTAATATGATACACATTTTGGGCTGAGAAGTTCTTTGAATAATGATCCCTTGACTTTGTAATTTTCGTTCTTTTGCAACCTCAAGGCAACTTGTTTTGAATATTATTAGGAGAGAAAGGAAATAAAGAGGTTGTTTGGTAAGAGAGAGGAGCAAAAATGAAAAATAAATAGAATTAAATATAAATTTGTCAAAGATATGCATGAAATGATGAAGGAATGTCAAGCGGTTGAACAATGTTTGGTGTTAGACCTTATTGTACTTTTGTCACTTGGTATTCAATATATAATATATCTAAATCCTATTCACATATACACATTATAAATTGAAATTTTGAATGCCCATCTAATTTGACTATGAAAAATTGTGGCAATTTCAACCTAGACTAAGGTTTGGTTGGCGTTGGTTTGAGAAGTTTTTTAGTTACTTTTTAATTTTTTTGATTAAAATATAATGTGAAAAAAAAAGAGTTTAAAGTGTTTAAGAATGACTTTTTAAATTTTTATTAAAAAACATATAAAACGTAGAAAGAAAAGGAATGGACATTTAATTTTTTTATATGAGTTTTTGATTATTTACTTTTTGATTTTTTTATTAATTTTTTAACTTATTAATTAAAAAAATCAACTACCAAACACACCCTAAATATATATAATATATTTTGGTCTTTAAAAAAACATGTGTAAGCGTAAAAGGTTGCAAAAGTAGGCTGGCTTTTGCTTCTTTGTGTAATGACCGTGGGATGGAGATTCACCCTAAAAGAATGGAGATTATGGCATTACCAAAGTAATATTAACTTTGTCAAAAAGTAAACCATTTTTTAATTAGTTGTACAATAAGGGCAGGGGGTATTCACATTCTATTATTTAGTTGTAATTTTCATTATTTAAATTAATTATTTTTAATTAATATAAAATAAATATATAATTGAGATTATATAAAACCAAATCTATTGCACAATAAGCATAGACAAAAGAGAATTATTTATCTCACTAATAAACTGGACAATCGATCTTACACTAATTATAAATTATTAATTATCTAACTATTAATTCTATTAATTAAATAATAATTCATTGTATGTTCCTTTGAAAGGAGTTAAATTTTCTGTGGCAATAACCATACCCAAATGAACATCAACAATATTTTGTGATGTTTTGATTTGTCTTCAAAAAGCCTAACATGCACTTCCATACAAACCCTCCCTTTGGAATCTTGGGGACTACTATGTAAGTGGAACCACGGGATGCCTAAGGAACCAATTCCAAAGGAACAACCCTAGGCATAAGTCAGTGTTGGTAAAGAACACTTCATCTTTATAGATATTTTACACTTTATTTTATATATAAAAATAATAAAAATAAAAAACAGATACATTTTTTTTTAATTTTATAAACTGATGTGTCATGTAATAAAAAAATTTAGCATATGAAATAGAACCAAAGAAATCCGCATGACACATCAGGTTATTAAAAAAGATTGCAAGTTTTGTTTGTTAATATAGGACTACTAAATGCATAATTTAGTTTTTAATTTATGCAAATTTACTGAATATATACATTGACAAGCTCATAATTTATTATAGAGAATCACTTTTCCAACTATTACTACTCTTTATTTTGAATGATTGTTGAGAGAGAAAGGAAATAAAGAAGTTTAGTAGGAAAGTAAACAGGAAAAAGAAAAAAAAAAATTATTGAGGATCTACTAGTAGTAGCAGTGGACGCGGGTCGGTTGCGGTTACAGAACCTCCAATCCGTCATCCGTCCGCCAGATTGGCGGATTGGAGAAAATCAATCCGCATCCGTCTGCTAATCCAGCGGATGTGGATGGAGTGGATTGGCGGTTTAGCGGATGGATGTGAATCGGTTTTGGCGGTTTGAAATTTTATAAATTTTCAACATAGTTCAACATGTGCACTTCCTCAAAAAAAAAGAAAAAAGAAAATATTACAGTCAATGACTTAAAAAAGTATTACAATTATTGCATGGCTCATCCAAAGAAAGAAAGTTTGAAACTTTAGAATATCAAAATCACTGTATGCCTCATCCACATATTACAATCACTGTATGCCTCATCCACATATTACAATCACAGCATGTCTTATCCACATAAAGTATTACAATATGTGGTTCTTAAAATATAAAAACAATTCAAACCACCAAAACCATGTGGTTCTTAAAATATAAAAATAATTCAAACCACCAAAACTATGAACAGAGTAGTAGTAGAAATTGTATGTCTCTGTATTGTTACATTTATATATGTTTTTGAAAACAAAAACCAACCAGCATATATCATATTTTCTATTTATTACTTTTAGAGTTAGATTTAAAAACCAAAAAATATAAATAAATAATACGTTTATTTTTTTCAATTCAAAAAATATATTCAAGTTGAAAACTTGTAAGAATTGATGTTTTATTGATTGATTTATGTTGTTGTATATCTGTCTATTACAAATGGTTCCTTATATAGATGTAGGTGTAGTGGGTATATAGATGTAGGTGTAGTGGGTTAGGTTTAGTGGAGTAGGTGAGGTGGTAGTGGTGTAGTGGGTTAGGTTTAGTGGAGTAGGTGAGGTGGTAGTGGTGGTAGGTTTATTGATAAATTTTAACAGCCCCCCGCAAACTCAAGGAGGATAGAAACTAACCAACTTGAGTTTGGAGAGAGGAACAAAACAAGAAAATACATAAAAATAAAAGAGGATAGGTGACACTGTATGGTCGTGTCAGACCATTGGTGAAGACACTGGATGGTGGTGTCATAACGGTGTAGAGGACACTGTATGGTGGTGTCATAACGGTGTAGAGGACACTGGATGGCGGTGTCAGACCGATGTAGAAGACAGTTTATGGGGTCATGTCGGACCGTTGTAGCAGACAATGTTGTGACAGTTGTTGTGACAGTTTACGGAGTCTTGCTGGACCCTTGTAGAAACTAACCGGAATCAATGTCGGGACAGTTTACAGAGTCTTGTCGGACCCTTGTAGAAACTAACCGGAATTAATGTCGGGACAGTTTACAGAGTCTTGTCGGACCCTTGTAGAAACGAACCGGAATCTATGTCGGGATAGTTTACAGAGTCTTGTCGGACCCATAAAGGAGCTAACCGGAATCAATGTCGGGACAGTTTACAGAGTCTTGTCGGACCCATAAAGGAGCTAACCGGAATCAATGTCGGGACAGTTTACAGAGTCTTGTCGGACCCATGTAGAAACTAACCGGAATCAATGTCGGGACAGTTTACAGAGTCTTGTCGGACCCTTAAAAAAATACACTGTATGATGGTGTATATAGGCTGCCCAAATATATATATATATGGATATATATAGTGAGCCCTCAAAAGGCGCGCCCTCAAAAGGCGCGCCCACTTTATCAAAAGATGTGCCATGAAAAGGCGTGCCAGTTTGTCGGGCGTCAAGAGGCGCGCGATGCGCGTGGCTGCCTCTTCTTCATGGTCTTTATAAACCGAAGCGGAGGCTGAGGCTGAGGCTGAGGCAGAAAACCTGCTAAAAAACTCTGAAAAAATTCTTCGTTGTCTGAGACAAAAAAACCTGCGAAAATCCTTTGAAAAACCCTTTGTGTTCTGAGAGAGATACTCTGTAACACTCTGTTGCCAATCCTTCTCTGAAAGTACCAGTCGGAAATCGCTGCTTCGCTGAAACACACAGCAACCCAAAAAACATGGCCTCTTCTTCCCGTTCAGCTACCCAGAATATGGCCTCTTCATCCCATGGTCTACTCACTCTCTTTCCCGACCTCAACGAGTCAACAAGAGAGATAACTGGTGCGGTGGCACTGGAACCTCAACCAAGTGCCCCGGAGTTTGCTCCGTTGAACTTTCCTATGCGGTCTGTGGAGCAAAGAATGGCAGTGCAGTCGGATGTGGAGGCCAATCAGTATACATTGAAGTCATGTGTGGAAACCATGACTGCGGTGACAAACTTGTCGAACCGGCTGCAGAGTAGGGCAAATGAGGTGCAGCAGTTAAACGCCCAACTGGCTCTGCTCCAACGCATGTATAAGGATGCGCGAGCAGAGATAAGTGTGCTAAAGGCGGAAAATAAGGAGCTGAAGCGGAAGGCCACCGTGATGTTCCGATTTGGAGGTCCGCCATATGCAGTAGTGGAGTGATCGTGCCCAGTGGAGTGGGAAACACGGAGGCAACACCGTCAAGGGCCGCCCAGGATGGAGGCAAGAAGAAAAGACCGGCGGTAGAGTAGAGAAGAAAATCCTGCCTGTGGATGTGGTTGATTTGTTGCTGTTTTTTTTTTTTTTTTTTTTTTTTGATGTAAAATTGTGATCGGGGTTGAGCCCCTGATATGAATAAAATGACAAGGTGGTGGAATGTTGTGGGTGTGATTTTGTGAATGTTGTTTTGTGTAATAAAAAATAAAATAAAATAAAACAATGGATAAAGAAAATAGAGAAAAATATTTGTGGATGGGGATAAAAAAAACAGTGGGAAAATGTGATGATAGTGGTGAGTGGAACATAATGTTGGGCGGTGGCTTTAGTCAAAAAAAAAAATGAAAAACTTTTCATCATTGGTGCTTTCTCTTGCCCTGCAGCCGAAGAGAGAGGGGAAAATGGAGGCGACGGAGATGGATGTGGAAGAAGCAGATTACATGCTTAGGATGATCAACAGCGAGGAGTTTAGTGGATCGGAGATCGTGAAGAACATCAAGAAGAAGCTTTCTGGGAAGAGCGTGGCGTGCCAGAGGCTGAGTCTCGATCTGTTGGAGGCTTGTACGTCGAATTGCGAGAAGGTGTTCTCTGAGGTTGCGTCTGAGAAGGTGTTGGAGGACATGGTTAGGATGATTAGAGCATGGGGCGAGTCGGAGAAATCGGCTCTGCAGTTGATTAGGGCATGGGGCGAGTCGGAGGATCTCAAATATCTGCCCGTGTGTCATCAAACTTATATGAACTTAGAGAGATACTTTCAGCACCAGTAGATGGAAATTCGTCCTGCAGTATTCGCTAGGGCCATTTATTCATGGAGAGCCGATTTCTCCTCCTGAAAGATACCCTATTCCTGACTCGAGTTTGAATGAAGGGGATAATGCTGCTTTTTCAACTATTTATGGCAGCCAATCCATGGAACAAAAGAAAGAAACCATGGAAATCACTCGAAACAGCATTGACATTCTTTCTAGCATTTGAAACTCTGAAACAGAACCAAAACCCATCAAGGATGATCGGACGGTAAGCATGCTGGAGAAGTGCAGGCAGTCATTGCCTGCCATTCAGATGATTGTGGAGAGCACCACCGATGATGAAGTTATGCTCTTTGAGGCTCTGAATCTTCACGATCAGCTTCAACAAATCATTTCCAAATACGAGGAAATGAAAGTTGCTCTCTTTTCTGGAGTGGTAGTACCACCAGAAAAATCTGATAGCGCAGAAGCCAATTTGCTATTAATGCAGGCTGGAGGACCTCGTATAGAAACTGAAATGGCAGATTCTCAAAAACAAGAAAGCCCAGAGTCCAACAAAGAAACCAAGAGGGTGAGGAGGTGGACAACAGTGAGAGGAAGGGCAGTGGTGGTGGACTCGAAGAAATTTCAAGGTATGTCTAGAAAATTTTAGTGAATTAGGTTGAGGTCCGGCGGGCAGCTAAGATGAGGTTGCCGCCCGCCGGGAAGCGAAAATAGTAGGTTCTAAACCTGCTCTGATACCATGTAAGAATTGATGTTTTATTGATTGATTTATGTTGTTGTATATCTGTCTATTACAAATGGTTCCTTATATAGATGTAGGTGTAGTGGGTATATAGATGTAGGTGTAGTGGGTTAGGTTTAGTGGAGTAGGTGAGGTGGTAGTGGTGTAGTGGGTTAGGTTTAGTGGAGTAGGTGAGGTGGTAGTGGTGGTAGGTTTATTGATAAATTTTAACAAAACTTTTTTTTAACAGAATATTTAAACTCTTTTTCAATTGAAAACACAAACAAAATATTTAAATAAATTGAAAACACAAAGTCTTATAAATTATTAAGGGTGCTCGCGGTTTGGCGGTTCAGTTGCGGCCAAAGGGACCTCAAATCCGCCATCCGTCCTCCAAATTGGCGGATTGGAGAAAATCAATCCGCAACCGTTCGTTTGTCATCACGCATCCGTCCAAAATGTGGCGGATCGGTTCGGTTCGGTCAACTTTAACAAATCAATATATCCGATGTTCACCCTTACCCTTGAGTAGACGAGCGGTATACCAAAGCTACGATGTTGTTAGTAAAAGTTCATGATTAAAGTTGATGCAAACTTTTTCTCTTTTTTTTCATTATTAAGAAAATTTCATTTTTTTACTAAAAGTTATCGTCCTCCAAAAAAAGGTGTTAGGATAAAATAAATTTGTCAAAGATATGCATGCAATGGTGATAAATAATGTAGTACAAAAATTTAAGAAAAATTACAAAAACACTATAGAGTTTGACCATTGTATTTTAATTTCTCCAATTTAAACCATGATTTAATGATTTGGTTTCAATCTCAACCATCTCTCTATTTTTCGTTTTGAACTGACAGAGAAGGACATTTTAGTTATCATACTCACCATTTTACGAAAAATGGAGCTACTATTTTGTCCCCACCTATTTATTTTGGACTCCCCACAAACCAAAATTGCTCATGTTGTTTCTTTGAGCACCCCCCATAACCAAAATTTAAGTTAGGATAAAATTGTAATACAAGAGTAAAAATGATAGGGGTCCAAAATAATTTGGTGGGAGCTGTGAGCAACTTCAAACATTAATTACCAAATTAGACCCTAAAATTTTAAAAACTATTTCTCTTCAACTAGTCCTTATTGGTCATCGTCGCCCATCAATGTCGTCTCCTTCCCTTGCTATTATTTCATTTAGATCCACCACTCCTTTTTTTAAATCCATCACCCCTACCTCTGCTACCACCTCCTCCCTAAAAAAAAAAATCAACATGGCCTCACGAGAATCTCTAGCCTTAGCGATGGATAAATGGAAAGAGAAAGAGAGTATGATACGGAGGACTCCTCGTTGTCTTCGTGTCATCATTCTCTTATACGTTGAGGAAGAAGAAAGATGTGCTCTCGACAAAAAGGGTTCAACACATCTTGCAAAAAAGGAAATTGATATAAAGAGGGAGTCTGACAAATCTTACAAAATCGACAAAACTCCATGAAACCAACTGTTTGGATCTAGGAGTCATGAAATGGACTTCATTCATCGGTGACAATGACAAATAGACTGGATCTAGGGCGGAGAATGAGGAGTGGTGAGTGTAGTAGAGTGCAATTTTGGTGAAGGTTAATAGGGGAGATAAAAGAGAAGAAGAAGAAAGAGAAGGTGGTAGTAGCTAGTGTGGTGGGGTGCGCTAGAGGTAGAGGTGGTGAGGATGATGTGGTTCAATCTTTTTTCTCCATTAGACAATATAGTAGAGCTATCAAATGGTTAGAATTGAAACCAATTTAAAACTTTAAGGTTTCAATTTAAAATATAAAGGGTAAATTATAATACGCCCCTTGAAATTTGCTTAAAATACGATTTGCCTCCTGTGATTTTAAAAATTATATTCCACCCTTTGAAATTTTTAATTTCATAATAAATGACTCATTTTATTAATAAATTATCAAATTAATTAACATTTTTGAGTAATGTCAGAAATTTATTTTAATTAATAATTTGGGTAATTTTATCATTGTATAAGAGAGAAATTAAGAATTTTTTTTTTCATTTAATTCTGTTAAATAAAAAATTCTTACAATAGAATATTTATAATTTTTTAAATTATATGGGACAATTCATATTTTACCGTTATCTAAATTATAAAATTTAATTTGTTATATGTAGGGGTGCAACTCGGGCGGGTTCGGTCGGGTTGGGAGGTTATCCAAGCTCAGCCCAAGTTGTGCTGAGACCTGCCCAAGTCTGCCCAAGCCCGAATTGTAACCCGAGGTTGTCTGCCCAAGCCTGACCCGAGTTAAACCCGAATTGCCCGAGTTACCCGAATTGCCCGAGTTACCCGAATTGCCCAAATTGTAAATGAATTTCATTTTTTTTTTTGCAACTACGCTATGAAATTATTAAAATTTGACTCTATTTACAATTATTATTATTTTTTTTTATAAAAAATTATTAATACCATCAAAACAAATAATTTCTATAATGTAAGAGAGATGCCACTATAGTAGTCTTTACAATTTATTAGTGAAAATAGAAAGAAAAAAAAGTAAGATTTTATATTATTTATATATATAATATATATTCAATATGATTTAATAATATAAATTTCTTTAATATCATGTAATGGCTAATAGTTTATATGTATATTTAATATTTTTATATATCTACATATGTATAATTCGAGTTTCGGGTTGCTCGGGTTGTTTGACGTCTTTGCCCAAGCCCGCCCAAATTTAATTCGGGCTTCTAAATTTTTGCCCAAGCCCATACCAAATTTAAAAATATTTTGTCCAAGCCCTAACAAAATTCGGGTTGAGCTCTGGTTGTTCGGGTTGAGCCCGCCCAAGTTGCACCCCTATGGCTCAAGTCTTAATTTAAAAAAATAAAAATAAAATTATCATAATATGCATTAATACTCTCAACCAATAAAACCGTATAAAAAGATAATAAATGAGGGTGTTGTTTGGCAAGTTAGTTTGTGGCTAAAAGGAGCCACAAAAGACAAAATAAGTTATTTTAGTCACAATAAAAAAAGCATGACATCCAACCTATAATCATTACACTATTCTCTCACAAAAAAAGTCAAAAAGACAAAAAATTCTTTCCAAACCAAACTTTTTAATTCAGATTAAAATAATAAAAAAAATCAAAAAATCAAAAAATCAACCCACTTATCAAATGGAGGCTAACTTTATTCCCAGCGACTTGATCAAGCAAGTGAGTCGGCAGTGGCGGCTGGCTGCAAATGAGCTCCTTTCGTTTGAAGTTGATTTCAACCAAATTCATTTAGGTGTTGTTTGGGAAGAGCTTATTTGGGCTCTTTTGGCTCTTTGAGTTACAAAAGACAGAATAGGCTATTTGAGTCACAACAGACAAAATATCACATCCAACCCATAATCATTACACTCTTCTCTCATAAAAAAATTCAAAAAAGTCAAAAAGTCAAAAAGCCCTTCCCAAACCAAGCTTTTGAACCCAGGCTCAAATAACCAAAAAAGTCCAAAAGTCAAAAAGCCAACCCACTTCCCAAACGGAGGCTTAACGTGTTTGATCTCAATTTTTAAGTTTGTTATTTTTTCAAATCAAATTTGAATAATTTCAAACTTATTTCGATGAGGATTGTGAACATTAAAAAAATATATATTTAACTAATAATTTATCAAATAAATTTTTATTAATTAATTTTTTCATTTGTGTTTGATTTTTGTGTAAATTTTTATAATTGATTGATAAAATTTATTATTAATATAAGAATTTTGGTATGTTTTGCTTACAACTTTTAATTTTTTTTTTCAAGTTTGAACTCAATTATTTAAGTTCGATTATAATTCATCTCCATTAATTCTTAATAAACAAATTTGAACATTAAAAAACTCGGTTCAGCTTATTTATAACCCTAGTGGCAACTCAAGATTTTTTGGAGGCCTTAGATTAAATATTAAAATGAAATCTTATTTAACTAATTTTTTGAAAAGTTGAAACTTTTGACAATAAAATAATTTTAAATTTTTTTTGTAGGCCTTAAGAAGCTGCCTAAATGGCCTAATGATTGAGTCAAAGAGTATGGCTCACATCTTCAAACCTCATTTCTCAATAGACTATTTTAATTAAACAATCAAAAAAATCATCATAAATTATCGAGAAACACTGTGCATCATATGTACTTTCTAACTAAAAAGAAAAATAATATAATTTTAATTTTCTGAGTTATAACTAAAAAAAAAAATTTAAATGTCATAATTAAACACAACCTGAGGTATATCAAAGAGTATCATCATCAATCTCATTAGAGCATTCTCTTGGCTATTTTATAGTATAAAATCACATAAATACACTTCATCAAACTCAATTCTTGGCTAACTACTTTAATTGAATATCAAACCACTAGCTACATGTAGTTAGAAAAATATGACTCAACAAATAATTTTAGGTAATAAAATAATTAATATATTATATTATATTTTTTTTATCATCTAATCAATTATTACTATATTAATAATAAATATGAGTTGCAAAATTATTAAACTAATGCAATTGTAATACATGAGATAAACAACATAATTTGATAAATTAAGAAAAAATATTTATAAACAAAATTTTTTATTAAAAAAATTAAATCAGAATAATATAATTGTGTTATTTTTGAAAATATAAGTTAAAATAATTTGTATTTTAAATTAAGATGAACGGAATATAAAATATCACATCATTTTGTATGTAAATTCAATATAATTTTTTTTTGGGAAATTACATTTCAATTTCCTGAAGTTTAGAGGTATCAGAAAGAATATAGGTAGTCTTAAGACTCAAAAATAAATACAATAAAATATATATTTTAATGTAAAAAAGATGGCAGCAATCACTTTTTTATCCATAAGAGTAACAAATTAAGGAGAAAAATGGATTAAGTATTACGTAAATTAAAAATTTAAAGGAATCTAATATAATATGCGATCTTATGAAATTTATTAGATTTTCTTTAAATTTTAAGAGATGTAAATATAATTTATCCAATATTTTTATTTATATATTATTATCCTAAATAAATGTGATCATTCATTATTTTAATTCTCTCTTAAATATTAAATTTGAAATTAGAAAAAATAAAATAAAAATAGAATAGAGTAAAAAACAGAGAGTTTGTCAGAAAATATATTTGAAAATATGGTTAGTTAAAATAGAAAAATAGACTTTTAGGGTTCGTTTGAGATGTGGGTTGACTTTTTGACTTTTGGGCTTTTTGGCTATTTTAGCATGGGCTAAAAGGTCTCGTTTGGGATTGACTTTTTAGCTTTTTTGACTTTTGTGAGAAAAAAAATATGATTTATGATTTGGATATGACCTTTTGTCTTATTGACTTTTTAGCTTATCTTATCATTTTATAGCTATTTTAGCCCAAGATTGGGATGCCAAACAAAGGCTTAGTTTAAATTCAACTAAAAATTTGATTATTTTGATGGAAATCCTCTAAAGAATTCATAAGTTATAACTAAAGAAGAAAATTGATCATAACTAAAAAAATTAATATAATACATATAATACACTATTTTCAAAAAAATGTATATTAATTTTTTTTAAAATTATCATATCATCCTCTTTACTATTTTTTTACACGTCTTTTATAAAAAAAATTAAAAATCCCCTTTATTGTCTTTTTATAAAAAAAATCACCTTTCAAAACCAGCGCCAATGCTAAAAATGGGAGACTGTGAGGACCACGTGGCACCAGCAGATCATCCATCTTCCGCACTTGTGAAGGATTGGTTTGGTATTTTGAAATTTATTTTTTTTATGATAAATACATTTTTATTATTAATCTCACTTTTAATTAATTTAATTTTAATATTTTTCAAAATCTCACTTGCAAATTAGTTATAAGTATTTATTTATTTTAATTATATATATACTATCTATATAAGGTAGATTGACTAATTTAACAATGATGTAGTATGACAAATATCTATTTTGAATTATTATATATTCAATGATGAGAAGGACTAGATTTACAATTAGATCCACAAATTTACGGACAATGATATAGTAAGAGAGTTTAACAAATTAAGAGTGAAACTTAACATTCCACATCGTTGCAAGTTTAATTGTGATAGCTTCTTGGAGTTTCACATCTAAATTGTGTGTCTATAGCTCTTATCAAAATAATTTTTTAGATAATCGGATATTCGGATAAGTTTATGTGCATTTCGACTAATTTTGGAAAATTAATCTTACCGCCCACTTATGGAAAGCCCCATTTAAAGTTGAATTGGCCCAAAATAACTTATTATAGCTAGTTAATATTAAACTTGAGATTTAAAAAGAGTACATTCCAAGTCTTGACTCAAAATAAAATACAAAAAATACATAAATATATGAGCAATAGTAGAGACTCATAAATTTATTTACAATGAATGAGTTAGATCTTTTTATCATTTAATATATAATAAATTAAAAATTAATACTTACCGTAGGTTAGACTATTAGAGTTTTTATTATCTTCGTGGATTTGCAAAAAAAAAATTCCAAATGTATATATTTGTTTGGCACATAAAGGTGTGCCTTCATTTTGTTTGTACCTAAACAAAGCACGTTTAATAGTTAACATTCTATTTGGATCGCGAGGAAATGTGAGAAAAGAAAACAAAAAAAAAAATAGTTATATTTTTTATTATTATATTTAAATGAATAAAAGATAAAAAGATGTAATTTTTTTATATATTTTGTTTGGATAGAATAAATAAGAAAAAAATAAAATAATTTTTTTATTATATTAAAATAATTTATATTTTTTTCATAAGAATAATTTTAATATTTTTAAATGTAATTTTTTTTTTCACAAAATCTCACAACTTTTTAATGAAAAATAATATTTTTTTACCTCCTCCTTAATCATCCAAACAAATAAAAAAAAATTCTTATTCTCAATATTTTTTTTTTCCTCGCAAAACCGCACCATCCAAACGGAGTGAAAAGTCCTACCTTCTAAAAAAGGCCTGTCCAGTATTTTCGTTTCGCGTCTCTCTCCTTCGATCTCGACTGTTCTTCGTTCGCAGTTTCCAACTTTTTGGTCAAGGTACGCAGCTTACGCTCCTTCTCTCTCTCTCTCTGCTGCTCTTTACTATTTGTAATTCTCTCATATCAATTTTATTTTTATTAGCTCGCATTTTTTTTTGATTTGTAAACAGTTTTAATTACACGGTAATGATTTTAATGCTTAGATCAAGTTCTCTGCAATGGTTGAAATTGTTTGGCTCTGATGAAACCCTAGCATGTTCTTCATATTTCAGAATCATTTCTTAACATGCTTATGCTGAATATGTAGTGTATATGTATAGATTCGTTATATATGCTGCTGTACTGTGTATGTGTATATGATATATAGTGATTTACAAAGGTATATAGTGAAATCTGTAATTCAATTTTTATTGAAATTCTAACGTGATATATGTCGTAGAACAGTGGAATTGCTTTGAACGATGGTGTTCTTCAGAAGCGTTTCTGCGCTTTCTAAGCTACGTTCTCGTGTTGTAAGTTTCATTACTCTCTCTTTTTTATGTTTTTGTAATATCAGGAACAATACATCATTTTACCAGCATGGATCCTTTAGAGTGATTTATTTTTCCTAAAGTGATGTATTGTATGGCTGAGATTCCATGATGATGATCTTAACGTGATTTGATATACGTGAACATTAAATTTCAGTCATACAACACATCACTCTAGCATCACTTTAGGAAAAATCAATCTAGAGGATCATGCTCTCATTTTATGCCCCATTTGTTCCCCGTAAAATAAATTACACCAGAAAATATTTTCCAGAACATACTTTTTACATGAAAAGAAAATTATTTTTTTGTTAAATTACACTTAACTCCTTGAGATTTAACAAGATTACAAGATCTTCCTTGAGGTTTTTGAAATAACCAGTCTCCCTTATTAGACTTGTCGGCTAAACGCTGTAACTAAGTAACGTAATTTGAGCATGAGCGATGCCAAATCACGCTGTTGAGAGTGGATTTGCGAATTGTGTACAAAAAAGGAGCCAAATTTGTGGATTAGTTTGGTCAAATTCAAGAACTCATGAACAAATCTTGATTCCACTGACCATTAGCATCCACGCATAGGGCTCATGATGAGGAAATCATGCCATAACAATGGTTATCAGAATCTCGATCCGAATCGTAGGATCTTACGATTCTACAATTTTAGTTGGGCCAAATGATTTAGATCACATTAGGATCTTAAATTTAGCAGGATCTTAAAATTAATACAATCTTATTCATAAAATCGTGTATAATCGCATACAATCTTGATTCTACTACCATCCCGATTCTATTACCATCCCGATCCTAACAAATATTTTTTTGTCATTATTTATTTTTTATATATGTATGTATATGTGTATATCTATATAAAAAATTTGACTATAAATACTTTTTTCAAATATCTCTTCTAATTGATGTTAACATGAAAGATGCATTATATCAAATTTATCATTTTTCTTTATTTATTTATTTTTTTAAATTGCATAACATATATTATTATTATTGATGAATTTTCATTTTATTTTATATTAAAAGTAGAATCTTACAATCCTTGATCCGATCTACGAGTCCCTTTTAACGATCCTACTTAGGATCCCGATTTTAATAACTTTGGCCATAACACGCTCTCATGTGTGGATGGATGGGAAGCAAGCTGCCATCACTGAGGATTGAATGTGTGACTGGAAGGAAGGAAGGAAAAAGATTCTTTCCATTAGGCTACCTCATGAGTTTTGACAATTTTTGTGCTCTTTTTTCTTTATTATAATTACAACATTCACAAATTGCATTGAAATAATAATAGAATGGGTGAATGATAATGGTGGTAATTGGGTATGGGTTGCTGACGATGGTGAGGATTGGAGTTGAAGGCAATGGTATCATGGTATGGGTATGGATAGATTTTGTGTTGTGAGGTACACACTTTTTTTTTTTGTGAGTTGATGACATGGCAATGAATAATTGGATAATACAACAGTTTAATCGTTTTTATTTATTTTTTAACAAATAGATATTTTTTAGTATTTATCTTATGTAAAGAGGGTAAAAATGGCAATTGAATTGGTGATCCTGGTTTTTTTATCATTGTCCCTAATGAAGTTTGTATGGATTGGGAATCTTCTGTGTGTTGGTGAACTAGAAGGGAGGTTAGTGTGATTTCAAAAACCTCAGGGAGGTCTCTGCAGCTGTCATAAACTCCAGTGTAATTCATCCTTACTCTTTTCATTTTTTGGAGTTTGGGTGAAATTCTAGATAACATTTTCAGATAGAATTTTGCAGTAGTAGAAAGACAACAATTAATTCATATTTATTAGTCTAATTATAATTTGATTCAATTAAATGAACAATGAAATGTGAGTTTAGATTGGGTGCGCAAGTCAGGTGTTGTTTTGTCATGTTAAACCACTATGTGTTGAACCTGGTTTGGTTCTACATTTTGACAAAGAAATAGAGAAGATTACTTCTTGTGATGGGCGGGTGTTGCGAACTTAGGCTCTTTATTGAGATTGAACAGTGAACTTTGAGCAATTGCATAGAGGCAAACAGAGATTTCAGATAATTGTGGGGAGAGAGAGAGAGAGAGAGAGTCTGGCAAATGTCCAGTGGCATCAAAGGGGAAGAGGTTGGTCCTCATTTATTTCACATCAGACCCCCGCCCTCGTCTCTCTCTGCCAGCAACTTTAGAGTCAAAGAGTGCCATAACTTCTTAGGAAATAGCTTACCTTTAGAATTCAGTAAGTCAATTTCAGCTACACATTGTAAAATCTTTCTACCCAATAAAATATTTCCTAAGCTTATGTGTAGGCAAACAATAAAAAATGCAGACAAGACAATATTTTTAGGAATTTTTACACTGAAATAAGTGGAGTGTTGCTATGGAATTTGGAAGTTTTTGATTGTTATTCAGATTGATTGCTAGTTTATACTTTTCCTTTATATATTGATTTCATGTGCAGTTAAGTATTATTATTTTTCTATGAGGTAATTTTATATTCTCTGTTTTACCTTTTTTTTTTTATTGGATGTGTTTCTTTTTTATTTTTACAGGTTCAACAATCAAGTTTTAACAACTCTGTACGATGGCTTCAAATACAAACCTCTTCTGATCTTGTAAACCTCCACCACCCCTATATCTCTCGTAAAAATATTAACAAATTATTTGATGTTTATGTTACAGATATACTTAAAAATTACTATTGTGCATTTTGCCAGTCTATGTTTTTTGAATTAACATGCTTTCTGTCCAGAATGTGTCTATCTTCTTTTTAGTTTCAGAGATTCTAGAAAACTAGAGAAGCCTAGTGAAAAATAAGAGGAAAAAAATACTAGGATATCATATTTCTAAGAATTTTGCACTGAGTATGCTTGGCAGGGATTAATGTTAATAATTTTTTATTCTACGTAAAATTCACTATTCTTTGGTCTTTCTCATCTAATTTTTTCATACCATGTAGGACCTTCATTCTCAGCTGAAGGAATTAATTCCAGAACAACAGGTACATTCTACTAGGTTTGATATTTGTATTGATAATAGAGGAATTATTTTATTTAATTTCTTATCCTGATTTGACATCTGGGTGCTGAACGCAATCAGATTTCTTTTTCATGTCTCTTCTATTGCAAGTTTCATTTTTGAATTCCAATTGGTTCAGTTTCTTATGTATTTAATATGTGCACTCATGTCTCTGTTGTTGGGTCATTGTTACATTCTTTGTTCGATCAGTTGAACCATGCCTTAGTAAGAGGGAAGGGGTGTTGAAATGCAAATTATTCTACATAGTTGCAAGTGGGATTGTGTTTCTTAGCGAGGAGCTGCCTAATTTCCTACCCTCTTTATTTGGTATCATGATTAGAATAAGTTGCTGAATGTTGACATGGAAAGTTGCACCCCTTTTTATGGTTGATCTCAGCTGTACTTGGAGTCCTAGACATTCTGCATTGTTGTGACTGTGAATTGTACAATTCAAAGATTAAAAGTGTGGTCTTTTGACAATTTTGGTTAAGATATAGGTAACAATTATATATATTTAATTTCTGAGTAGAACCTGATTATCTTGTTCAATTTTGTTGCAGGAGCGCCTGAAGAAACTGAAGTCTGAGCATGGAAAGGTTCAACT
Source organism: Camellia sinensis (assembly GCF_055761805.1). Lineage (NCBI taxonomy): Eukaryota > Viridiplantae > Streptophyta > Magnoliopsida > Ericales > Theaceae > Camellia > Camellia sinensis. Next base: position 170,502,597 of record NC_138962.1, on the reverse strand, counting down.
GGGGAACATTACAGTTGATATGGTAAAGATGCCGTTTGCTATTGCTCCCTCCTTTGTCTTATATCAATAGTAGAGTGGATGGTTAAACTTTTCTGTAATTATGTTGGCTTCCAATTTTTGAACAATTCGTGATTTTAGTTTGTAGCTTCTAATTGTATTTCTATGTTACTATTTGAAAGGTACTTGGTGGAATGAGAGGAATGACAGGTTTGCTGTGGGAAACCTCATTACTTGACGCTGAGGAGGTATGTGCTCAATTTTCCCTTAGTATTATGAGATTTTATGTGGTAAGTTTTATGTCTATTTTTTTTTTTGTAGCAGTATTTGTATGCATGAACACAGATTAGTCATTAATAAGCGACTCCATTACATGATGAAAGGTTTAGTGATTTATATCTGAAAGCTTCGCCTCTCTCTCTCTCTCTCTCTCTCTCTCTCTCTCTCTCTCTCTCTCTCTAACCAGGGCATACGCTTTCGGAATTTGTCAATACCTGAATGTCAGAAGAAGTTACCAGCGGCAAAGCCTGGTGGAGAGCCATTGCCTGAGGGTCTCCTTTGGCTCCTTTTAACAGGAAAGGTAGGTAGTCTTGGTCTTTAAGATAAGAAGACACCCAAAGTTATTTGTACAGTGGGAATTAGAGGATGACAAGGACTGTAAAGATACTTGAACTTCCTTTTATTTGGGTGCCTTTTGGTAGAATTTTACCCGTTTACTCTTATTCTTACATAATTATGCTCACTGCCTCCCCTTCCGGGCCATGTGCAGGTACCAAATAAAGAGCAAGTAGATGCATTATCCAAGGAATTACGAAGCCGTGCCACAGTTCCAGGTTCTCTGGCTTTCAATTTTGTGTTTAAATGTTTATAACTCAATTACCTGTGGTAAAGTGTGTTTAAGAACTTTCATTCATATGATTTGTCTAGCCAACCCCAATAGCTGGAATCAGTTAGCGTGAGTTCCATAAATATAGTCTGTTTCTTATCAGCCTTCGTTGATTTTACCTTTATAGGTGTTTTTTAGCCGACCCCATTTGATGGGACTTAAGACTTAGTTTGGTTTGGTTTGGTTTAGGTGTTTTTTAAAGGAAACCTAACTTGATATTTCACTTCCCTTTCTATGGTAGTTGATTGTTCAACCTATTTATTTTCTTAAATAGATAATATAAGAGAGCTCCATGGTAGTTTTGCCGGAGCTATTTTTCCTTATTTTGGTCTTTAAAGTCTTCCAATTCAAAATGTTTACATGCCCTGACTGGAGGTTTAAATCCAGCTATCAACCTGAATCCTTGCTCCTTGTTCTAGTCTCCTTATCAACATAACAGGTGTTTATTAACTTCTTGTTGTGGTTGCAGATCATGTGTACAAAGCTATTGATGCCCTTCCTGTTTCAGCTCATCCAATGACCCAGTTTGCAATGGGTGTCATGGCTCTTCAGGTTGATAGATGGACTTTTTGAACCTTTTTTTCCCCATTTCCAGCCATAATTCTGTTTTAATGGTACAATCAATTGCCGAAAATGTTAATTAATCCATTTGTGCAATTGTTCATTGTTTGTGCTTGTGGTGAACTATTTATGTGATTTGACGAGTTGTGTTGTCCATGATAAAGTCATTTGGCCTCTCCAGCATTATATATTGCTACATGCAGAACTGAAACTATAAAAATGAGCTAAGTTGATTTTTTGTTCTCTTTTGGAATAGAGTGCATTGTTTACTGGATTGTTTTTTTGTTATCAATGATTAAGTAAACATACACAAATCATTCAAAACTATGTTCTCTGGGATAAGTTAGTGGTTCAGTTTTCATTGCTAATTGATTAGGTAAGTTGCAACTTGGGGTGGACTTTAGTGGGTGGGATACCCAGCATTTTAGCTGGTTTGGAATGGGATAAATTCATTATTTCAACAAAACATCCTCAAATTTAAATTCTCTCAAGAAACTTGACGTTAAGATGACTATGTCTAATAAGTGGTTTATAAGCAAGGGATTGTAGACTTTTGGAGTCTTTTAGAAGAATTGGTACTTTGTGATTATAGTCTAAAGCAAAGCAGGAATATCTTATTCTGGGATTTCAATGCAAAGTGTTAATAGACTGATCCTTGCCCTGAAGACAATATGGTCAATGACTTGGCAAATTATAATGGGTAGAATATGGACCAGCTCTGTTCATGGCATGTCATGTCCAGTTTTAGCTAGTGGACAGCCTATTGCCCGCTGATTCGCTGAGGCAGGCTGTCTGACTCAAGGGCATGCTGAGGAGAATGTGGCATCAATGTAGGGGACTAGCTTGTTTGTATTGGTGGTGAAAAGGTGAGGGTCCAGAGGACATGAAATCTTTTTGGATATCCCCTGATGTCCTGTCTACCTGTAGGTCGTTGAAGTATTTTTAGGGTAGGGGTATATGGATGCTCCAAAGAGGTTTTCACTTCACTGAATATAGGTCAGGGACATGCATACAGAGGTTTTAGTGGTGTATGTGCAAAAATATGCATGGCATTTGCGTTACTGTTTTATGTAATGAAAAAATCTCCAAATTTTTATGAAAGAATGTTGAAATTTCTCTTATGATTATGGTTCATTTCTAGGTAAAGAAAAGCCAAAATCCTAGGTTTCTCTTAATTTACTAGATGACTTAATGATCTCATCAAAAGCTCATTTAAAATTGAGCGAAGCAAGGAACAAATGAACATGTTTACTCAAAAGTTTTGGTGTGTTTTTGTGCGCGCTTTTAGATATAAATTCAATGCAATGGCTTATCATCTTTCAGGTACAGAGTGAATTCCAGAAGGCATATGAGAAGGGGATCCATAAATCAAAGTAATTTTCTCTTAAGAAGATCTTTGCTGACAATTTTCCCTTCCCTTGTTGTCCAAGGACTGAAGATTCTTCTGCTTTCAGGTACTGGGAGCCAACATATGAGGACTCTCTTAGTTTGATTGCTCAACTACCAATAGTAGCTGCTTATGTCTATCGCAGGTTAGTAAAGTAAATATCAGCTCGTTCTTAATATTATTTTTTGCTATTGCTTTTTGACAAGTTTTTGGGTGATATTGAATCAGTTATAAATTTTTTTCATTTTCTTTTTTTTCATAAATAATTTTTTTTCATACTTGCTGAATGTACTATATATAAGTCCACAAATGAGTAATTTGTGGACAAAGTTGTATTAAATTCTTTCTTTATAAGTGGCTTATCTATTAATATCTTTGCAACATTATCACAGCATTCTCTGTGTGTGTGTGCTTGTGCGTGTGTGTGTGTTCATGTGTGCCTGTAGCTTGCATGCTTGCAGCTCTTTTCCATGCTTAATTAATTCGGTCTAAGTGCCTGTTGATGCATTTTATGTTTATGTGACTTGAATCGTTTTGGATTGACTCCTTCCTTTGTTTATGTAGGATTTACAAGAATGGGCAAGTTATACCCAAGGATGATTCCCTAGATTACGGTGGAAATTTTGCCCACATGCTTGGATTTGATAGTCCTGACATGAAGGAGCTTATGAGGCTTTATGTCACCATTCACACGTGGGTTTATACTATTTGCAGTCTGCTATGATAGTATTTATTATAGTAGTGCAGAGTTATATGATTAATTTTGAAATTTGGGAAAATATATGCAAACTTCGTAGAGAGGAGTATAATACCCTTCAATTAACAATACTTTGATATGTAACAGGGTGGGTAGATGAGTTATTCTAAATTTTACTAAAATTCTATGCACATAAAGAGGAATGTAGTTGATAATTTCTCCAATCAGCATATGATGAATATGTATTTCATGATGTGTTGCAGTGACCATGAAGGTGGGAATGTTAGTGCTCACACTGGTCATCTAGTAAGTTGCTTTGGTTATTTATTGTAGCTATCTTAATGCCAGAATTTTTTAATTCTACCTGTTGTATTTAAGTTCTATTCCGAAGTCGCATGCTAAGAATTCTGGATGCGACTATTGAATCTGTTAGATGCTGACGTGTGTGCTCCCTGTTCATTGGTGCCATGGTCAATTCAGGTAGCTAGTGCCCTTTCAGATCCTTACCTTTCATTTGCAGCTGCATTAAATGGTTTGGCTGGACCACTCCATGGCTTGGCTAATCAGGTATTATATCTTTTTTTGTTACATTGCTTGTTTTCTGTTTTCTATTTGTTTTAGAAGAATTTGCTGCTGATATTTGGATTGATGTTAAGGCTGCTACCTGTGTGGACGTGAATACTAATTAACATGATAATTTGCTAGAAGTTGTGATGAATGAAATTCACACCTCATTAAAACACATCAATTTTTATGCTCCTATTGGTTCACAGTAAACTAAATTGAATAAGAATCCTAGAATAACAAAAAAAGTCATGCCTTTTGGGGACAAATCCTTAGAACACCTTATGAGAATAAAAACTGTAATGCAGCTCTAATTAGTGATATGGGATGACTAGTTAGTTCAAAGCATGTCTACCATGTCATCATCATTAAGTTTGATGCATTGTGACTAAGTGAATAATTCCAATCATAAGATAGCCTTATTTATACATGAGTTTTCCAAGTCTATGAGATTGAGTTTTGCATTTGTTTGAAAATGGTGGGTCATTGTTTGAAATTTTCAAAATAAAGTGTTTTGTGTGTATGTTAAAATCTGTGTTTTGTTTGAGTCAAAATGGTATTTGCATTACGTGATTTTTGTTTTGGAATGAAAGACTGACATGGTAAGACAGAGACATGAGCAAGTATACTCTTATCTCTACAATTAACATGTTGCTTGTATGAATGGAAATATTTAGAAATGATTCGGAAACATAAGGTAAGCAAGAAAAAAGTTTGGAAATGTGTGAAAATATTTGGAATCAATAACTAAGGTCTAAATAATTGTTTATACATGCTTAACTAAACCAAACTAAGCCTTATGTCCCAATCAAGTGAGGTTAGCTACACAAATATGTTTTTGCCAGTCTGCTCTATCAAGGGCTATATACTCTATTAAATTATTAAATTCATTTTTTCATCCTACCGCATCCAATGTCAGTTTAGGTCTCCCCCCTTAGCATTTTCATTTATGGTAATCATATAACTCTTCATTGTCGTTGCATCTATAGGTTTTCATTGTATATAACATGTTCTCTCTCAACTTATCTTCAATTAGTGTTACTCTTACCATTTTATGAATATATTAATTTCTAGGGTAAATTATGATAGTAGTCCCTATACTTTGGTCCTTGTGTCATTTTAGTCCCTGTAATGTAATTTCAATTGGCTTGACTTTGACCATGAATTTATGACTTTGTCTCAATTTGGTCCAATTGATTATAATTCTTTAACATTTTTTAATAAAAAAATACGTATATAAGTGGCATGTGCCATAATTTTAAGGGCAAAAATATAAACTTACTCAATTCAGTGAATTAATTTCAACCAATTCAATGATGATTTTCCGTCAAAAACACTACTGGCATTATCAATTGGACCAAATTGATACAAAATTTAAAATTAAGGGTCAAATTTGAGCCAATTGAAAATTTAGGGACCAAAATGGCAGAAGGAGCAAAATGTAGGGACAATTGGTGTAATTTGTCCTAATTTCTAATTGTATTTTTTTCAGTTTTACCACATGTCAAATAGGATTTGCAAAATTATCTAAAATAATAATAATTATGATATTAATAGTGAACAAAGGTATGGTTCCCAAGATGTGAGAGGTTCTTTGTACACACATGCTTCTTTCTTTCTTTTCTTCTCTCTCTCTCTCTCTCTCTAGCAAAGTTAAGAGAAGGTTCAATAAAGGTCAATAAATATTAGAAAGAAACTCATAAACAAAAAAGTTTAAATGGTTAGTTGGGGAGACAGGGGTTAATAGGAAATAGTAGTAGGGGGGGGGGGGGGGGGAAGTAATGGTGATAATTGATTGATCAAATTTTCGGTGTGCTAGTGAATAACATAGATAACTTGCAAAGATGAGACTTGGCACTGATGTGGGTTCAGTCAAAGTCTCTCTGACGCTGTTAGTAAAAATGGTGAAAGAAAAAGAAGGATAAAAGGGTGTATCACAAAGTCTCTTGGATGCTGAAGTCAGTAAAAATAGTGAAGGAAAAAAGAATTATGGATGAAAGGGTGTATCACAATTTGTGTCAAGCTGCTGCTTCTTCTGGTCTTGCTTTTATATAGGAGGTTAGATCTGTTATATTGGGGATTTTGATACCTTAATTCTAGTTGACTTATCTACCTTAATCACCTTACTGATTTTTGCCTGATTTCAGGGAATTTTGGGTGTGATTCGCTAGATGTTTTGTTATCCTTTTTTTCTTAGACCTCTGGCTGATCTTCCATCTTGGTCGCTTCTTGATCAATGCTCAATTGTATGGATGGAAGATCAGCCAAGGGTCCAAGAAAGGAAGGATAACCTAACATCTCTCGAATAAGTTGTAGAATCCACCTAAAGCAGGCATAAATTAGTAATGTTGATAATGTGGCTAGAATTAAGAGAGAACAATCCTCTATATAACACATCTAACCTCCATACAAGCTCAAGAATAGAAAAAGAAGGTAGACACAATTGTGGTACACCCTTTGATTCTTACTTTTTTCTCCTTTGCCATTTTTACTAAACTTGAGCGTCTGAGAGTTTGACCAACACCACACTAGCCTAAAGTCTCATCTTTGTACGTCGTCGTCTCATCTTTGTACGTCGTCCGTTTTGTTCACTACCACACCGGAAAACTGATCCATTAATACTCCCTCTGTCCCATTTTTTTAGTCCTTTTTCCTATTTTAGTATGTCCCAAAATAGTAGTCCTGTTTGAAAATAATTTTTTTTTAGTTTTCCAAAATTACTCTTTTTAAATGGCTAGAAATATTTTAAAAATTGAAAAAGAGAAGGGTATTATTGGAATAAGTGCGCTAAAATTTGAATTCAAATATAATGATTACATGTCCCCTAAAAAAGTTAGAATTTTCCGAAAAGGACTACTAAAATAGGACGGAGGGAGGGAGTAATACTAATGAATAAAAAAAACTACCTAGAATAACAAAGAAAGTGAATAAGTAATATAATAACAAAGAGCCATGATGACAGAAACTGTACACCATAACCTGTCCTGTTGTATCCCTTTTTTTTATCCTATTCCTGCCTTAATCTTCTGACTTAACTATTTACATGTTTAATTGTGTTGTGAATATTTGATATTTCAACTTTAGAGTCAGTTTTAAAATGACACTCATCAATGCTTGATGTAGTATGGCATAATAATTTATTCTTCATATATGCTTACAGACAGTGGATTGATGGCTGTATGCACTATGTGATTGAATAACCTAGTGTTACATGATGAATCCAAAAAAGGATGCTTACAGCAATGCAAGGGGGTTAAGTTTCTACAATTAGGCTACTTTGTGCATGTGTTTATACATGATTTCAAGGTTGATATTTTGCTTTATGTTTTGGTACCACATAATAAGGTTGGATGAGAGTGATTCTGTGTGCTTATCTTATCGATATGTATGTTAATGATGTGATGGGATTATGTTGAATTTCAACGGGTAATCAGCCTATTGATTGTTCTCTTCATCTTTGTCTCTAAGCCTTGTCTCAAGTCTCAACTAGTTGGAAATAATAAGCTATATTATTTTTCCTTTTCTTTTCCTTTTTAACTTTTCTCCATTTTATCGTGTTATTCATGTAAGGTTTGATTCTTTCATTTAGTTATTTGTTTTAGCTAAGAAATCCAGTAATTAAATTTTAATCATGCTACATTCCATCAGTTTATCTAATTTTATTGGTTTTTAACATTGATGGATATGAATTTCTTCGTCATTTGGCTATATTCAATATGTGTCCCTTGGATTTGATTGTGTTCTTAATTTATGGTTGCCAAATGAATTGCTTACATTGGTCTTATTTTCAATGTAATGTGGTTACAGGAAGTTCTGCTATGGATCAAATCTGTGGTAGAGGAGTGTGGTGAGAACATAACCACGGACCAGTTGAAAGACTATGTTTGGAAAACACTGAACAGTGGAAAGGTAACATGATAAATTATGCTAAATATTTCCATGGACATTATTGCCAAGAAGTTCATTGGTATACACGTCATTTTTGTATTTCCTTGTTTTATTGTAAATGATTGAAGTGTACGATTGAAATGAAACTCTGAACCATTGAATTAATTCCTGAATTTGATTTTTTTTGGTAACATTAGTTTCTGTCACTAAATTCTTAATTGAGTTCGCACTCCGATTTGGATCTTTCTGTCTGACTCCTTTTTGGCTGGTGGTTTAAGCTGGAACAACCATTGTGGGTTTTTCCTTTTTAGGATTCCACTAGCTCAATTAGTAACCGTTGCTTCCTTCTGGATGTCTTTTCTTTTCTCAATATTATCATTGTGGCCAAAAGGCAGGCATAGAGCAGGTCGTGTTAGACAGACAGTGATCGGGTCAAATCTCAACTGTTTAAATAATTATTAAAAGTTTATCTAGTACAGATCAATTGGCCCAATCAAAACTATAATAGAATAGTGATTGTCTCAACTTAGGCACAGCTTAGGCATGCTACCTGCTTCTCATAAGACCATATAATTAGTTGAATATTACTCAATTTAGTTTAAGCCTATAAAGTTTTACAAGTAGTCCATTTACAAAATTGTAAGAACCCACAGAAGAGACTATTTTTTGTTTGCTCTAACAAAATTTTGTTGCTTTAGCAAAAAAAAAAAATTCTTTTAATATGACTTCACGTTCATCAAGTAGATTATATTCTTTGTTTGTTTAAAAAAAATGTTAACATGTTGTTACCATTAACTTTTTAACATGAGAACTGATTGAGTTTTGTGAGGGTCATTACATGAAGTATTAAATTTTGAAAAACAACTCTTGTACAAAGTGAGTTAACTAAAATTTTAGATAAGAATAATGCTATATGCTCCAATTAGTGTACTAACTAATATACAAACAGATGATGTGATATAATTTTAGAGGTTGCAGAAATTTAATGTATAAAGAGAAATAGAGAATTGTATTATTGATTGATGAATTGATACATTTTTTGTCTATTACAAATGGTTCCTTATATAGATGTAGGTGTAGTGGATGGTGTGTAGTGGATGGTGATAGTGGTGTAGTGGGTTAGGTTTAGTGGAGTAGGTGAGGTGGTAGTGGTGTAGTGGGTTAGGTTTAGTGGAGTAGGTGAGGTGGTAGTGGTGGTAGGTGATGGTAAATTCTAACAGAGGTTTTGGGTATTTGTAATTTGTATAATAAGTGGAGTCAATAATAACGTCATAACACTAGTTGGTACACTAATTGGTGCATGTAGTATCACCGTTTAGATAATGGTTGATTGAGTTTGAGTTTAACTAAAACAACTCTTATACAAGATAAGGCTTGTGAAAATTCATGAGGTCCAAAAAATTTTAGTAGATAAGCCATATATAAAACAACGGAAAGCCTATGGTGTGCACCCTCTTAGGGGTGCATACCATATGCACCTAACCAGAAATTAGTGTAATTTTACCACAAAATTTCATAACATTAATCACAAAATGTGTAACCTCACCACAAATTAGCGTAACAAAATGTCTAAAATTTTGTGGTTCATGTAACGAAAGTTTGTCGTTTGGTTGCAACATTTTTTGTTACGCCAATTTGTGGTTAGATTACGCATTTTGTGGTTGATATTACGAAATTTTGTGGTGAAGTTACTCCAATTTATGGTAGGGTGCATATGGTATGCACCTCAAAAGGGGTGCATATCATAGAGTTTTCCATAAAAAATTTTTCAAATTTTTGGAGGGACCTGCTTCCCAATAAACTTGTCGTCTTGTCGTTAACATTCTTGAACTGATAAGCTGTTACTAGTTTGACCTCTTATGTCTCTTTTCCATTTTGATGTCTTCGTCAATATTTTCCATCCATTATCTTCTGTCCTTGGTAGTCAGTTTTGCCTCCCTGCTTGAATTCTGTGTCCAAACCATTTATTTTTTTATTCTTTAGCTAAAAAGGAGCTTTTGGTTTAGTAATATCATTATCATCCCAGTTTAATTTGGAACATTGGAACATTGTTAGCAGTATAGGCATACTAAGCTGTAACTGTTTCTCTCTAATTTTTGTCATTTGTTTTTAAAAATTAAAATTTCAGGTTGTTCCTGGATTTGGACATGGGGTTTTGCGTAATACAGATCCAAGATACTTGTGTCAGAGGGAGTTTGCATTGAAGCATCTGCCTGATGATCCACTGTTTCAACTGGTTATTACTTAAACCCGTTGATCAATTGAGAATTGGCTCTTGGGGAGCAAAAACGTGTAGACTGCCATCTGGTTCATTTAGCGATCTAACCTAGGTTTTTAATTTTATAGGTGTCAAAGCTTTTTGAAGTGGTGCCTCCTATCCTTACTGAACTTGGCAAGGTAACTCGCTTGTCTCTATATTCTCTATATTATTGAAGAGAAGATTATTTGAACTGAACTGGAATGATATATAAGATATGCACCCCTAAACTCCCCGAACGCACAACATTTAATTTGGTTTCCGGGCAAGTGTAGGAGCTAAAATTTCTAAAATCGCTCTTGGAGGAGGTAAGAAAACTAAGAAGACAATTATAGTGTTTGAAGGAGGACAAGTCACTGAGCCCTTTGAAAAAGAGGATAAAAATTGGATAAGAAACCCTAGATGGGTCTTATTAGAAAGATATCAGTGACAAAAATCATTTGTTAGATGTTTATAAATTATTTCTTTACATTTTAAAAAAAAAAATTTGACCAGCCTCCCACCTTACTCAAGGGAGTCAAATGAACTGGTCAATGATATCTTGACAGTTCATGTTGCACTATCATGTTTATATCATCCATGCTGGGTTGGAATCTTTTGTTTTCAATTTAGCTATGATCTCCAAAAAAATTCCCAAAAATTATTGTTGATCTTATTTTATTGATCTATCATCATTTTCCAATAATTTGAACATATAGTTAACTTTGTATGTTTTGGGGATTTTTTGGATGCTTGTAGGTGAAGAACCCTTGGCCCAATGTTGATGCCCACAGTGGGGTGTTGCTGAACCATTATGGTTTAACTGAAGCCAGGTCTGTTTTTTGTTCTGTATTTGATTTTTTTAGAATTTATTTAGATTAGCTGTGACTGTTTTGAAAAGATAATAACACCCTCCAAATTAAACCATGTACAGATACTATACTGTTCTTTTCGGTGTATCAAGGTCTATTGGGATCTGCTCTCAGGTTCTCTCTCCTGCATTATAAACCTTTTTTTAACTGATCTTTTATTGTTTTCTCGATCTTATCTGACTTGTTCTTCTGTCGTTTTAGCTAATATGGGACCGAGCTCTTGGGTTGCCACTGGAGAGGCCGAAGAGTGTTACAATGGAATGGCTTGAAAATTACTGCAAGAAATCAGCTTAATCTCCATTACTTCACGAGGATAGAATGCTGTATCGATTTTTCTCAATAATGGGGAATGGTGAGGATTCGGTGTAAGTTGGGACCTTTTATTGGACTGACTGTCATTTGCGGCCGGCATTTGGATTGTTTATAGCTGCTGGATCATTTTCCCCAAAATTTTAATTTTTAGTTATATTTGCATTTCTTATTCGGGTGATTTTGCTATAGCGCTCTCATTACGAGTGCAGATGTAACATATAGGAATTTAAGAAGTTTTTCACATTTTAACCTCGATTCTAGCAAGATTTGAATCCTCAACCTCTCATATGAGAGGGTTGTGGCAATGCCATTGGGTTTGAAGCTTTTGGCCATGAGTTTTAACTTGTACAAGAGAGAACTCAAAACAAAAGCTAATAGCACCCACATAACCTCTTAGAATATTCTACTTTTTTGGACCTCTACCAATACATTTTAAATTTTGCAAATTGTTTTTTGAACATCCCACTTAATACCAAAATTATTCTTCTCTTTATCAAACCCTAATGCTATGCCTACCACCTCCAGTTTTGATCACCTTTCGTTGTCCTCAAGCTCCACTTGTCTCTTCAACCCTCTACCTTCCTAAATCCTTCCCATTTCCATTTTACCATTGCTAGTTGATCTCTTTCACTCTCTCTAGTTCGTTTGGGGTTTGCAGTTGGAAGGCACCAGAAGGCGAGAAGGGTGGGGTGGCATTGAAGAATGAGGTGATTGCGGTGGGAGGGGTTGGGAAGAGTGGCTGAAGGAAGTTGCGGACATACAGGAGAGGTTGGAGAGGGGTTGGGGCCAATAGCAGCTCAAAGTTTTTTGAGACTTTAGGCTAAACAATAAAATGAGGCTTTATTTTAATGGGTCTTCGAAAATATGAGGTATTTATGAATAAGAATTTTAAAAAAATTTATTGGGGGCCTTAGACAATATTGTAAGTAGCTTAATGGTTGATTCACCTCAGTTAGAGTGGTGGGTGGAGTTGGGGATGCTGGGGAAGGGTGTCATGAGTTGGTGTTGGGGGTAGGGGCTTAAAAATAAATAAATTAGGGTGCTGTTAGTAGCAGTCCAAATGTTTCCCCAACACTTGGGCTTATGGCCATGTTTGATTCACAACACTAATAGTGAGGTATTAATAATCCTATTAAATTAGTGTGGTATTAGTTATCCCACCCCTACCCCATTACTAATAATCCTACAAATTTGTTGGATTAATTATCCATTGGATTAATAATCCTAAACTAAAATGTCAAAACAAACATAGGATGATTGGGCCCACGGATTAATAATCTCAATCCTATGCTTTAATCCTTCCAATCAAACATGCCAATAGTGTTTACTTTAATAACCATTATTTGAATCATCAATTTTTTTTTTTTTAAAATAAATGTGTTTTTGTATATAAGATTTGTGTTTTTATATTGATCTCATCGTGATGTGCGTCAAATGAGCTTCATGATGAATTCGACAATAAAACAATGACGATTACTTGTGTTCATTGTTACTAGACGAAGAAATTTCACTCCTTCAACAATGGGTTCTAAATATTGTAAAATTTAGGATTAATTATAAACATTAGGTACATAATTTCAAATTAAAGATTAAAATTTTCAAATTGAAGCTGTAAAATAATAATTTAAATTTTTATGTTTCAAAGAGTTAAAAATAATTGTTGCATTATACTGTTTTAATGCCTCTCCATTGACGGAACATGAACATGATAATTTAATTAACCATCTGCAATCGTGATATTGATATGCCAACCATTAAAAACAAACTTATACCGGAAAGACATTATAATAACAATGAAATGATCTTCCATCTATAACATAACAAAGCTTCTTGGGAGTTACTAGGCTTTTTTGAGTTACTCTCAAGGCCGTGGATTTTTTGAAGGGAGACAAAACGATAGTTAGATACCTCTCCAAGCCTAGAACAATTTTGAATGACACACTTTTCTAAACCTCACGATTGCTGATCATGACTTTTTACAATTGCAAAATCTTAGTCACTACAGTCGCCACCGCCTCTTAACCCCTATCACCTTGACCTCCCCATCCTCTACTGCTGTGGCCTAATCATGTCCTTCACCCTCATACCAGTCTCACTTGTTCTCTGCCACCCTCTCATCACCTTCAAAACCTAGCTTCCACCTTACCACATTAAAACCCTAGATCGAAGAAGAAGAATGAAGAGGAGGAGGAGGAGGAGGAGGAGGAGGGGGAGTGGCAAAAGAGCGAAAGGTGCAATGAGGAATTGAAGGGGAAGGGAGTGGCAATGAGGGAAAGAAACGGATTAGGGGGGCTGGGAAAGGGGTCGCAATGGACACAATTATTAAGTATATAATTGCATCTTTTATAATGAAAAATAAGGCTCTAAGATCATAAATCTAATTTTTAAACTTTCATGGCAATTATTTGAGGCAGTGTTTATTTTGTACAAACTTTGAAATATCGTTATTTACGTTTTACAACTCTATTTTTAATTTTCTAGTATATCTAGTTGAGTAAAATCCAAAAGCCTAAAACTTTTAAAAATTATTTTTAAAGTTTTACTAAAGAAACAAGAGGACCGACAAAAAAAAAAAAAAAAAAAAAAAAAAAAAAAAAATCATTAAAAGCTCAAACCCCAATAAGTATAATAGTAAAAAATTGATGGTATAAAACTATATAAAAAAATCACTTAAAAAAGAGAAAAAATTATCAAAAAGTCCCGTATCGGAATTAGTTACTCCAATTAATCCTATAAATTTTTTAATACATAGATAGATCTTATTTGTTTTGATAACCTTACCGTGAAATTTTATTTTAAAGTTTGGTATGATTTGACGGACATTTTCACCCTTCCTTTTTGGGAACACTAATTTTTAGATCAAATTTCTGTCACTCTAATGTAACATTCCAACGTAACACTTCAAAAAACTTCTTAATGTATTTTCTTCCAAACGTAACATAAAACACTAAAAAACTCCTTATTTTTCTCAAACGTAACACTCCAAGATAACTCTAATGTAACACTCCAAAAAAACTCCTTAGTGTACTTTTTCTAAACGTAACATTTCAATGTAACACACTAAACAAACTTTTCCAATGTAACACTTCAATGTAACACACGAAAAAATTCCTTAGTGTACCTTTTCCAAAACTAACACTCCAACACTAAAAAATTCCTTAATATACTTTTCTCAAACATAACACTCCAATAGCGCAACACTCTAATGTAACACTCCAAAAACATAACACATTAAAATATTTCATAGTATATTTTTTCAAAGGTAACACACAAACGTAACTCTTCAAATGTAATACTTTAATGTGACGGGCAAATAAGTCATTATACATTTAAAAAGACTAAATAAATCATAAGAAAAAAGAGTGATTCTACCTGCATCACAAAACTATCTTCTTACACCCTTAAAATATTAAATTTTTATTTTATTTTTTTTCAATTTTTATAATACTAGATTTGCCCGCATCCCTTCCATTGACTCTTCTTCTTACACCAAAATCTTTCAAATCTAGTTTCAAACTCTATTGAATCTTTCACGAGGGAAGTGGCGAGGAAGTCCTATGATCTTGACATGGAAGTGGATGCTTTTGAAGATTACATAGATGATGCTTTTGATTACACAAATGAGTATGATTTCAAGTTGGGAAATCTGATGGATTATTATAGGATCAAAGCAGAAGCAGAAATACTCGGTGGTGGTATTATGAAAATGTCGAAAACTTTTGACAAAAGAAGGGATTGAGAAACCAAGGTTTGAGTGGAGGTGGAGGTGATGGGCAGGAGGTGAAGAACT
The DNA here is from genome assembly GCF_055761805.1 of Camellia sinensis. Classification (NCBI taxonomy): domain Eukaryota; kingdom Viridiplantae; phylum Streptophyta; class Magnoliopsida; order Ericales; family Theaceae; genus Camellia; species Camellia sinensis. The sequence goes on along the minus strand of NC_138962.1, from coordinate 170,487,407 downwards.
TAGGGTTTGAAAGATTTGGGTGTAAGGGAATAGTCAATGGTAGGGATAAGGGTAAAACTAATATATGAAAATTGTAAAAAAATAAAATGAAAATTTTAATATTTTAAAGATGTAAGGAGATAATTTTATGGTGTAAGTAGAAGGAAAAATTACTCATAAATTTCAGTTAAAGAAATGTTAGTCTATTTAGTCTTACATGTTTTTTTATAAACTAATTAATCTTTTTTATTTGTAGTACGTATTATTGATTTGATTTAGTAATATTAGAATTTATTTGTTTGTCCTTATTTGAGATTTTGTTTTAATATTTTTTGGGGATTTGGGTGTATGTGGGTTAGATACGGTTTGACATTTTCATTTTTTTAGGAATTTCGTGGAGTGATTGTGGGGATTGTTGATGTTACCCATTTGGTTTTAGCCTAAAATGATTACATAAATTTTAATTTATAAAAAATAGTAGGCTTCATATCCACAAAACGTATTAACCCACTAAAAAGTATAATAGTTCAATGCAACATTCAAACATAACACTCCAATGTAACACTCAAAACAAAATCTTAGTGCAATACCCTAATGCAACACATAAAAAAATCATTAATGTAATTTTCTCAAATGTAACACTCCAAAAGAACTCCTTAACGTAACACTCTAATATAATACACAAAAAAAACTCCTTAGTGTATTTGTTCCAAACGTAGCACTCTAATATAACACTCCAAAAAACTTCCTTAGTGTAACACTCTAATGTAACACACAAAAAAACTCCTTTGTACATTTTTTCCAAACGTAACACTCCAAAAAATTTCCTTAGTGTAACACTCTAATGTAACACACAAAAAAAATTTAGTGTATTTTTCTTAAATGTAACACTCTAATATAATATTCTAAAAAAATTCCTTAATGTAATACTCTAATATAACACACAAAAACTCCTTAGTGTAACATTCTAATGTAACACAAAAAAACTCCTTAGTGTACTTTTTTCAAACGTAGCACTTTAATATAATACTCCAAAAAAAATTCTTAGTGTAACACTTTAATATAACACACAAAAAAAAAACACTTTGGTATACTTTTCCTAAACGTAACGCTCCAATGTAAACAAATATATATATATATATATATATATATATATATATATATATATATATATATATATATCTTAGTGTGCTTTTCTTAAACATAACACTCCAATGTAACATTAAAAAAGAAAGGATGTGAGATTTTTCAAACCATTTCAAAATGAGTACAAATATTCCTTAGTAAGTTTTAGGCAAATGTATAATTTCAAACTGTGAGTATTACGTTTAGAAAAAGTACACTAAGAAAATTTGTTTAGTATTTTTGTGTGTTATATTGGAGTATGTTACATTTGAAATTAGACTGATTGGAGTGTTACGTTTGGGAAAAGTATACCAATGATTTTTTTTTTTTTGTGTGTGTGTTACATTGGCGCGTTATGTTTGAGAAAAGTACACCAATTTTTTTTTTTTTTTTTAGTGTTATGTTGTTACGTTTGGGAAAAGTACACCAATGAGTTTTTTAGTGTGCTAAAGTGTTACGTTATTAGAGTGTTAGGTTTTTGTTTGTAATGTAGAATTTGTTCTAGAATGAGGGAAAATCCAAGACTTCTATAATGCAAATTGCCTAAATGTATAATTTTATATTTTGAGAGAAACCCACCTTTATTTCTAAAAAATTAAACCTAAACATGTAAGTAACTACCTTTTTATGTAATTTCCACTTTAATAGGACCTTTGGGTTCATAAGAAAAAATAGAGGATTAAATAGTTCACAAGATCATATTTTGAGATTTATTGGTGCTTCACCCTAAGTGGAATCACTCTAAGAAAAAATATAGGATTATATAGATTATAAGTTCAAAATATGAGACTTATTGGTCAATTTTCGTATTTTATTTAAGGAGAATTACTTACCAGCTGGATAGACAAAAAAATAAAAAATAAAAAACCCAACATGGAGACTTGCACCTAGGGGTGTAAAAATGGCCCGCGGCTTGTGGATGGCCCAAAGACTACCCACAGCTCAGGGTAGGCTCGGCTCGGCCTATTGGTCCGCTCAAGGCCCACTTAAATCCCTACCTGAGGCCTGGTCTGCTCGGCCCACCCGAGGCCCAGTTTCAGTTTTAGTAGAAAAGAATAAAATTTTGGTAGAAAAAATAGAAAAAAAAAATTTTAAAAATGTTTAGGCCCACCTTGGCTTGTCGGCTCACTGTGACAACCCTCACCATTGATTGGTGGTAATCTATGATTAAGCAATGACTGATTGATTGAATGTATAGCTTAAGTGCATTTCTATCTGTTGACTGTTGAATGATCTGTTCATGTTTTGAGCTTTAAACTGTAAATTGAAGGCCTTATCAGCGGCCGAATCTGAAAATCGAGTAATGTTTTATGCTAGTTAGAATTTATGTGATTTTATGGTATATTTAATTGAAATGTGATTTGGTATGATTAAATTAGATTTAATAATGTTAAATTACATAAGTTGGCTTTATTTACCTAGTTACCATTGAGTGGCCTTTCTCTACATCAATATTTGGGACTTGATTAGGAGCTTTTGACACTTTATTCTCAGCCCCTTTCCTTATACCAAACCGACTAGAGAGAGAGAGAGAGAGATAGGAGATAGATTGATTTCAACCAAATTAGCTTGGAGGCTTAGGAGATTGAAGGATTCCTTGCATATTGAGCTTCTACATTTGAAATTGGAGACTTAAGGTAGAGAATTTACCTTCTTGTTCATATTTTGGGTCGGTTCTTTCATGGTTTGGAGGATTGTTGGAGTTTAGAGCCAAGTTATGGCTTAAATTGTTGAATTGAAGCTTGAATCATGCATGCATGTACATATTCTTGCATTTTGAAGTTGATTTTCATGAAATCTTGTATGCAAGTTTACATTCTTGTTCTAGTCCATGAGTTCATCATGGTTTTGAGTTTAATCTTGCTTTGGATCATGTTTTGAGGCATTAGAATTCACTAGAATTCATACATGTCATATGTTCTTCATGTTCATGAAAACTTCTTTGAAATTGTGTTTAATTGAACTACCTTTGGGCTTTGATTTCTCAAATTGATCTTTGAAACATGTCATGTTAGGAGTTTACAAGTGTTTTTCAGAAAATTAGCCCAAAATGATCGAATTTGATGCTTTAAACGTTGATTTTGAGCTTGGAGGTTCAATCTGGAAATTCCAGAATTTGGACCCACGCTCGAGCGAGGAACTCCACGCTCGAGCGTCCGCTTTGTGTGCATGCAGTCCGCTTGAGCGAGGAAAGTGACACTCGAGCGTGAAATGCGTGTATCCAGTACATTGCATGTGTTTACAGTCCGCTCGAGCGTGGGGATGCACGCTCGAGCGAGGACTTGTGTCTCACGCTCGAGCGAGGTTCGAGCGCCCGTCGAGTGTGAATTTCATGCATCCAGTACTTTTGCAGTCCGCTCGAGCGAGAAAAGTCAGGCTCGAGCGAGCGAGACTCCTGTTTTCTGAAAATTCTGAAAAGTGTTTTAAAGTGCATTTTTGTATCCTCATTCTATCCTAGGCATTCCTAGGTCTAGTTTAAGGCATCTTAATGAGGATAATGTTTTAGAACCACACCGAGTCAAGATAGGGACTAAGTTATTATTTCCCAAACGTGCAACTTAGTGTGTGTTCATCTTGTAACTGTGTAGGGTTGGTATCCGAGGACGCTCACTAGCCTATCTGTAACCTAGAACTCTATGAGTAACAATGTTATAAAGATATATTCAATCATGAATAATTTATGAATGATCAACTATACTGCTTTCTGAAATGATATTTCTTACAGAATGAATACTTGTCCTATTTGTGAACTGTATTCGTGGCATCCATAGCAATTTACTGTTACTGTACTGTACTGTACTGCTACTGTCACAGAGATCTCTGTTGGTTCCCATGTTTGGAACCACTACTGTTTACTGATATGATGGCCATCAACTGACTGTTCGGTCTGTTAAGACCTACCGTACTGTTTGCTATTGGATGTACCACTTATGACTGCTATGATCAAATAACTGATATATTGTTCAAATGACTGCTTTAAATACTAAAAGGACATTCATTCCTAACCTCTTTACGCATATATTATTCACTGGGCTTTAGCTTACTGTTTATATTTATATGTAGGTGTCCAGGCACCGGATCGGAGCTAGGAGCGAGGGGTTTAAACTCCTTTTTTGTCAAGCCAACGAACGTGCCTCACTGCGAGGTTCCAAGTGCTGCCAAGCTAAGGCTGCTTCGGGGTGTTTTAGATTCTTCCTTTTCTGTCTCTGTTTTGTATAGACTGTATAGACTGTTACTGTACTGTTATGGTAGGGATTTGGTCCCTAACCTAAATGCTTGTATATGATGTATGTATATACTGTTATGGTTTGAATGTGTATATGTATGAAAAATCTTTTTGCATACAGACTGTCACAGCTCATTGGACATCTTTGATTACTATTTTGGTTTCCGCCAGCTCCTGTACTCTGTATTACTGTTATTACTGTTAAGCAGGCCTTCGATAATCACGGATTACTGGCCGGTTACAGTGCTAAACCCATAGGGGTGGGTTTGGGTCGTAACAGAGTGGTATCAGAGCGATATTAAAACCACGAGTTATGCCGCACACACGTGTCCAAATGAGCTATAGGATGTCCTAAAAAAGTAATTAGGACATTACATGAGCATGAAAAGTGTGTGTGGCCATGACATGAATATACGTGTTAATGTGTTTAAGTATGCAACTGCCTATGTTTATTATTGTCATAATTGCCTATAGTGAAATAGATAACTCAAGAACTGCCGATGAAACTGAATCATCTGACGCCAGAATGGCAAGAATAGAAAGAACAATGGAACTGTTGACCGAAGCCTTAAGGCAACAGCAACAACAGAACCAACAGCCCCCACCTTCTCCGGTACAGCCGGAACAAAATGTGAATGATGACATTATTGCTCTAACACAGAAGTTCAGTAAGATGAAACTACCATCATTTCGGAGAGGCCTTGAACCATTGAAGGCCGAAGCGTGGGTGCTAGAAACTGAAAAATTATTTGAAGTGTTTCTGTGTTCTGAAGCACACAAAGTGCTAGTGGCTACCTTCACCTTACAAGAAGAGGCCAGAAGGTGGTGGATACTGGTCCGTGACACCAATACTGCTATGAATTGGGCTCAGTTTAAGGGAGCCTTCTTTGAGAAATACTTCCCACAGTGTGTCAGAGACCGCAAGGTAACCGAGTTTGAACAGTTGAGACAACGTACCATGTCTGTGGCTGAGTATGAGTCAAAGTTTACTGAACTCGCTAGATATGCACCGCACATGGTTGACACTGATTACAAAAAGGTCAGGAAGTTTGAAGGCGGCCTTAATGTAGAAATTCTTGACAGAATCAACGTTTTGAAATTACTGAAATACGTGGATGTTCTTAACCGAGCAATAATGGCTGAGTCGAACATCGAGGCACTGAAACAGACTAAAACACCAACGACCGAGTGGCGTGGTAAGAGACGAGGCTTCAAGTTTAAGAAAGGCTGGAACAGTTCAATGAATAAAAAGCAAAATACAGGGTCAACAACCAGTTCCAGTCAGGGAAGTGGTTCCATACTGCCCTGTTCCGAATGTGGTAAGAAACATAAAGGGGTTTGCTATAAAATTTCAGGTGCTTGTTACAGGTGTGGCAAGGTGGGCCACATGGTCAAAGATTGCCCTTCTGCTCCTCAGGGCAATAGTAAAGCTGCAGCTAGCGCCGCAGCATCAACTGCTCCACCGAAACCCAACCCCAAAGCGACTGGAAAATAGCCTATGAGGCAAGGCCGAGTGGTCGCACTCATACCGAGAGACGTACAGAATACCGAGACCGTTGTGTCAGGTATACTTTCAATTTGTGCTCAAAATGCATATGTTCTGATTGATTCGGGGTCTACACATTCATATGTATTGCATGCTTTTTCGCGAAAATTAAATAGACCACTGGAACCTATGAACTATCTGTTAGCTGTATCTTCACCTGTTGGAGGATCCATGACTTGTACTTATATGTACCCTGCATGTGAGATTATTGTTGGAGATGCGCATTTGTATATTGATTTACTGCCATTGAATATTGATCATTTTGATGTAATATTGGGAATGGACTGGTTAACAAAATATCATGTTACCATAGACTGTGTAACAAAACAAGTTATTTTTCGTCCACTTGGATTGCCTGAATTTGTGTTTAACGGAGTTGGAGTAGTACCTCCCCCATACCTGATTTCATTTATGAAAGCTTTTAAACTAATTAAAAATGGGTGTAAAGAGTATCTGTGTTGTGTATTGACTGTATTTACTGATGTTAAAACTGATGTGAACAGTATTCCTATAGTCAGAAAATTCCCAGATCTTTTTCCAGATGATTTGCCAGGGAATTTGATTGATAGAGAGATTGAGTTCACCATTGATGTGATTCCGGGCATACAACCAGTATCTAAAGCTCCTTACAGAATGGCACTGACTGAATTGAAAGAACTGAAAGTTCAGCTACAAGAGTTGTTAGATAAGAAGTTCATCAGGCCAGTACTTCGCCATGGGGTGCTCTAGTTTTATTTGTAAAGAAGAAAGACGGCTCACTGAGACTTTGCATTGACTACCATGAACTGAACAAGGTAACAGTGAAAAATAAATATTCATTGCCTCGTATTGATGATTTATTTGACCAGTTACAGGGTGCCCAAGTGTTCTCCAAAATTGACCTTAGATCTGGATACCACCAGTTGAAAGTCAACACATGGGACATTGAAAATACTGCCTTTCAAACGAGGTATGGACATTATGAATTCTTAGTTATGCCCTTCGGAGTTACCAATGCACCTGCTGCCTTTATGGATCTTATGAACAGAATTTTCAAACCATTCCTAGATGAATTTATAGTTGTTTTCGTAGATGACATTTTGATTTATTCCAAAAGCACGGAAGAACATGAACATCATTTGAGAATTGCCCTACAGACCCTAAGAGAACAGAAACTGTATGCTAAAATGACTAAATGTGAATTTTGGCTTGATAACGTGATTTGTTTGGGGCATGTGATCAGTAAAGATGGTATTTCAGTTGATCCGCAGAAAATTGAAGTAGTAGTGAATTGGCCTAGACCGACAAATGTTACCGAAGTCCGAAGTTTTCTAGGCTTAGCCGGGTATTATAGAAGGTTTGCCAAAGATTTCTCCAAAATTGCCCTACCACTGACACAGCTGACTCAGAAGGGGATATCATTTGACTGGACCGATCAGAGGGGATCAGCTTTTCAAGAGTTGAAAACTCGACTAGTGATTGCACCGATTCTCATCTTACCCTCAGGTACGGATGGTTATACTATATATAACGATGCTTCTTATAAGGGTTTGGGATGTGTTTTAATGCAGAATGGCAAAGTGATTGCGTATGCTTCCCGACAACTGAGACCACATGAAAAGAACTACCCGACCCATGACTTGGAACTTGCTACAGTAGTGTTTTGCACTGAAAATTTGGCGTCACTACCTTTATGGGGCGACATGTGAGGTGTATACAAACCACAAGAGTTTGAAGTACTTCTTCACACAGAAAGAACTGAATATGAGGCAGCGGAGATGGTTAGAACTGATAAAGGATTATGACTTGCAAATTTTGTACCATCCGAGGAAAGCTAACACCGTTGCTGATGCGCTCAGCCGAAAATCAGTTAGGAATTTAGCTTGTTTACTCACCAGGCAGAAAGAATTACTTTGCGACCTCAAAAAATTTGAAGTTGAGATTGTTTTGCGTGAACAAGGTGGAACAGTAGCTGCTATTTTTGCTCAACCGACACTTATTGAAGAGATTAAAGAGAAACAGCAACAGGATGACTTCTTGAAGAAGATCATCGATGAACGAGAATCTAAACCGAGGTCGGGTTTCAAATTTGAAAACAATGTACTGAAATTTCAAGGAAGGTTGTGTGTACCGAGTGATTCTGAACTGAAAAGAAGAATTATGCAAGAGGGCCACAATTCAAAATTGTCTATCCATCCAGGAAATACGAAAATGTACCAAGACTTGAAACTGAATTTCTGGTGGCCGGGAACAAAGAAAGAAATTGCTGACTTTGTGTCGAAATGCCTTCATTGCCAACAAGTTAAAACCGAACATCAATGACCCGCAGGTTTACTGTAGCCCTTACCAATACCGGAGTGGAAGTGGGAACATATCACTATGGATTTCATTGTTGGTTTACCTCGCTCCAGTAAAGGTATGGATTCAATTTGGGTTATTGTTGATAGACTGACTAAATCTGCTCATTTCTTACCTGTCAAAACAATTTATAATGCGGACAAATTGGCTGTAGTCCATATTGATGAGATTGTTAGATTGCATGGAGTGCCTGTATCCATTGTTTCTGATAGGAACTCGAAGTTTACATCGAGATTTTGGCAAAGTTTGCAGACAGCATTGGGTGCCGAACTGAGACTGAGTAGTGCATACCATCCTCAGACAGATGGTCAGTCAAAAAAAACCATCCAGACTATGGAGGATTTACTGAGAATGTGTGTTCTTGATTTCCAAGGAAATTGGGAAAGCCATTTACCTTTGGCTGAATTCGCTTACAACAACAGTTTTCATTCAAGCATTGGTATGGTGCCTTTCGAGGCTTTATATGGCAGGAAATGTCGATCTCTAATCTGCTGGGGAGAAGTTGGAGATGGGCCTTTACCTGGGCCCGAAATTGTACATGAAACTACTGAAAAAGTGAAACTGATTCAACAGAGACTGAAAACCGCACAGAGCCGATAGAAAAGTTATGCGGATGTCCGGAGGCGAGACAGAGAGTATGAAATAGGTGATCATGTTTTTGTTAAAGTGACACCGATGAAAGGCCAGACTCATTTTGATGTCAAGGGTAAGCTAGCGCCGAGATATGTCGGACCGTATGAGATTATTGTAAAGGTTAATCCGGTGGCGTATCAAGTAGCGCTTCCTCCTGAAATGGAGCATATGCATAACGTGTTCCACATTTCAATGTTGAGGGATTACCTTCGGGATCTCTTCTATGTGATTGAGCCTACCCGTGTAGTGCTAAGTAATGACTACACTTACGAAGAACGGCCTATTCAGATTGTGAACAGACGGATCAAGAAATTAAGGAATAAAGAGATTCCGTTAGTGAAAGTTGACTGGAAAAACCATGGTGACGTGTATGCCACTTAGGAAAGGGAAGACAATATGATCAAGAGATATCCTGAACTGTTCCCTCTAGATCCAGTGTTCTTCCAAAATGAAGGTAATTCGAGTTTGGAGGACCAAACTCTTTGTAAGGAGGGGAGAATGTGACAACCCTCACCACTGATTGGTGCTAATCTATGATTAAGCAATGACTGATTGACTGAAATCCTGAATTGATTGATTGAGTGTATAGCTTAAGTGCATTTTTATCTGTTGACTGTTGAATGATCTGTTCATGTTTTGCGCTTTAAACTGTAAATTGAAGGCCTTATCGGTGGCCGAATCTGAAATCGAGTAATGTTTTATGCTAGTTAGAATTTATGTGATTTTATGGTATATTTAATTGAAATGTAATTTGGTATGATTAAATTAGATTTAATAATGTTAAATTACATAAGTTGGCTTTATTTACCTAGTTGCCATTGAGTGGCCTTTCTCTACATCAATATTTGGGACTTGATTAGGAGCTTTTGACACTTTATTCTCAGCTCCTTTTCTTATACCAAACCGACTAGAGAGAGAGAGATAGGAGATAGATTGATTTCAACCAAATTGGCTTGGAGGCTGAGGAGATTGAAGAATTACTTGTATATTAAGCTTCTACATTTGAAATTGGAGACTTAAGGTAGAGAATTTACCTTCTTGTTCATATTTTGGGTTGGTTCTTGCATGGTTTAGAGGATTGTTGGAGTTTAGAGCCAAGTTATGGCTTAAATTGTTGAATTGAAGCTTGAATCATGCATGCATGTACATATTCTTGCATTTTGAAGTTGATTTTCATGAAATCTTGCATGCAAGTTTACATTATTGTTCTAGTCCATGAGTTCATCATGGTTTTGAGTTTAATCTTGCTTTGGATCATGTTTTGAGGCATTAGAATTCACTAGAATTCATGCATGTCATATGTTCTTCATGTTCATGAAAACTTCTTTGAAATTGTGTTTAATTGAACTACCTTTGGGCTTTGATTTCTCAAATTGATCTTTGAAACATGTCATGTTAGGAGTTTACAAGTGTTTTCCAGAAAATTAGCCCAAAATGATCGAATTTGATGCTTTAAACGTTGATTTTGAGCTTGGAGGTTCAATTTGGAAATTCCAGAATTTGGACCCACGCTCGAGCGAGAAGCTCCACGCTTAAGTGTACGCTTTGTGTGCATGCAGTCCGCTCGAGCGAGGAAAGTGACGCTCGAGCGTGAAATGCGTGTATCCAGTACATTGCATGTGTTTACAGTCTACTCGAGCGAGGGGATGCACGCTCGAGCGGGGACTTGTGTCTCACGCTCAAGCGAGGGTCGAGCGCCCGTTGAGCGTGAATTTCATGCATCCAGTACTTTTGCAGTCCGATCGAGCGAGGAAAGTCATGCTCGAGCGGAGCTCTTTTGTCTGCATGTCTGCTCGAGCGTAGAAAGCCATGCTCAAGCGAGACCCCTGTTTTCTGAAAATTCTGAAAAGTGTTTTAAAGTGCATTTTTGTATCCTCATTCCATCCTAGGCATTCCTAGGCCTAGTTTAAGGCATCTTAATGAGGATAATGCTTTAGAACCACACTGAGTCAAGATAGGGACTAAGTTATTATTTCCCAAACGTGCAACTTAGTGTGTGTTCATCCTGTAACTGTGTAGGGTTGGCATCCGAGGACGCTCACTAGCCTATCTGTAACCCAGAACTCTATGAGTAACAATGTTGTAAAGATATATTAAATCATGAATAATTTCTGAATGATCAACTGTACTGCTTTCTGAAATGATATTTCTTACAGAATGAATACTTGTCCTATTTGCGAACTGTATTCGTGACATCCATAGCAATTTATTGTTACTGTACTGTACTGCTACTGTCACAGAGATCTCTGTTGGTTCCTATGTTTGGAACCACTACTGTTTACTGATATGATGGCCATCAGCTGGCTGTTCGGTCTGTTAAGACCTACCGTACTGTTTGCTATTGGATGTACCACTTATGACTGCTATGATCAAATAACTGATATATTGTTCAAATGACTGCTTTAAATACTAAAAGGACATTCATTCCTAACCTCTTTACGCATATGTTATTCACTGGGCTTTAGCTTACTGTTTATATTTATATGTAGGTGTCCAGGCACCGGATCGGAGCTAGGAGCGTGGGGTTTAAACTCCCTTTTTGTCAAGTCAACCAACATGCCTCACTGCGAGGTTCCAAGTGCTGCCAAGCCAAGGCTGCTTTAGGGTGTTTTAGATTCCCCATTTTCTGTCTCTGTTTTGTATAGACTGTATAGATTGTTACTGTACTGTTACGGTAGGGATTTGGTCCCTAACCTAAATACCTGTATATGATGTATGTATATACTGTTATGGTTTGAATGTGTACATGTATGAAAAGTCTTTTTGCATACAGATTGTCACAACTTATTGGACATCTTTGATTACTGTTTTGGTTTCCGCCAGCCCCTGTACTCTGTATTACTGTTATTACTATTAAGCAGGCCTTCGGTAATCACGGATTACTGGCCGTTTACGGTGCTAAACCCATAGGGGCGGGTTTGGGTCGTGACATTCACCCAAGGCCCAAATATCCCCTAGGCCTAATTTTCTGGCCCGTAGATGGACCGGCCAATCCTGAATTTTGGCGGGAGCCCGCACGGCCAGACATGGGCCAGCCCAAGCTTGGGCCCGGGGTGTACCTGCAATACTTTTGTAATTTTTATTTTTGTCCTCAATGTTAAGCTACTCTCCTTTTTATTTATGGAACACTTATCAATCAATCATATTGATTAGACTTATTTAATTATAAGTCTTGACTGATAAATTTATCATTATAAATTTATTCATAAAAAAAAAGACTGATAAATTTATCAATAGCATTTAATAAATAATAAATCTCAAAAGTAAGAACTATTCAATGTGTTTGGTTTGAGTTTTTTGAATTAAATTTTTTCAAAACTTAATTTTTTATTTTGCTTGTTTTTTTTTTTTAGTGAATATTTTTAAAATTTTAAGCATTTTTTTTTTTTACTTTTTTGGATACATCTTACTTAGATGTGTCTAAAACGTAAAATATTTGTAAAAAATTAATAAATTCACAAAAATACGAAAAATGTACTGAATTTTTATTATTTTTTTATATTTTTGGTATTTAGTAAATTTTTTAAAGATTTTTTTCACAAAAATTATACTTTTACAGTATATTTATGTTAGGTTTATCTAAGAATTAAAAAAAATTACTTAAAATATTAAAAAAATTCAATAAAAATAAAAAAATACGAAAAAACAAAAATATAAAATTTTCTCAAAAGTATTGTTAAAAAAACTCAAAGCAAACAAATAATTGATAATTTTACCTTATAAAATTTCCCTGCTCAAGCCAAGCCAATCCATGCCCCATGCACTTGCGTAATAGCCAACTATTAAAAATAGCAAATGTGCATCAGATTGTCATTTTGTGATCGGACTTGAATTTTGATAGAGAGCATTTCTCACTCCCAAAACTATCTCGGGAATACACAATGGCCTCCCTCCATTGCTCTGCTTCTACACTTCCGTCCCAATCGATTCTAGGGTTCCGCCGTCCCACCATCAGAACCTCCACCACACCCCTTACACTTGCTGCCAATGTCCCTCTTACCCCTTCCAATTTCAGGTACTTTACTTCCAACTTATCCACAAATTACATCAAATCAATTGATTTCAGTTTTACTTCTTTGTTAAGGTACTTGGTTTCAGCTTTTGAAGTCTCCACCATGTATAATTGCTTAGAATTCCTTTTTTTGTGTGTGGGTAAATTGCACTCATAGTCCTGTAGTTTCTCACTAGCATCGATTTGTTGTTCATTGTAGTTAAAATTGTATCAATTTTACCATTAAATTTCTTACATTGTGTAACCTTGAGGTTATGGGTTCAAGCACGGGGACAGCAGTTTGTGCATTTACGTATCCAATCTAACCCCTCCCAAACACACATTAATGGGTAGTAATTGAGTGTTGTTATTGTTACTGTTTGTCAATTTTTAGTCTAATTGACAACAAGAAATTGGGCTAAAATCAAGGGAGAAATTGTTCATTTGAGAGGTTGGTGTGTAATTTGAATGGGTGATTTTATTTACACCACACTTTCACTTCATTACCCAATTTCTATTTTCACCATACATAAAACTTTGAAATTTTGATCTCATCTCTTTACACCCACCATAATATCAAATTTACCCTCATCTTTACACCCCTCACTTTTCAAACCCTAACACTACCCCACCCCTAACCACCACCTCTAGCCTCCATTGCCACCAACCCTCCCCATTGCAACCCCATCCTCTGCCCTTCCTCCCTCACTACGACTCCCCTCCCTATCTCACTCTCCTTCATCGATAATCTCCCTCTACCACAACTCCCCATGACTGCCAGCTCTACAACCCTCTACTCAGAGAGAAAGAGAAGGCTTCAAATCTAGTAAGTGATCTATAGGAAGAGGCTGGACGGTGTGCCTGGGTGGCGGAGAAGGGGTTAGGTGGTATGTTGGGACGGGGTTGCAAATCTGGGGATAGGAGGTGGCCGGAGGAAGGGAAGAGGGGGGTGTTTCAAACAGGGGCGGCGGGGGTGCAGAGGCATGGAGAGGCATGGCAGGAAGGGCAACAAGGAAGGGGACGATGGGTTGTAAAGGGTGGAGGTGGTAGGGGCGACAGGAAGGGGAGAGGGTGGGCACTGATTGCAAGTTGGAAGGGAATGGGGTGGGTGCTAGCAGCGAGTTGGGAGGGGGTTGGTTCGGGCAACAATTATGGAAGGTGGGGAAAAAATTAGGGATCTGACAGAAGGGGGGTTGGGAAATTAGGGTTTCAAAATTTTAAGGTTTGATGGTTTAAAAAGTAATTTTATATAAGGATAGAAATGTAAGAAAAATAAATAAAAATGAAGAGTATGATGAGTAAAAAGTGTGATGTAAATAGAATCATCCAATTTGAATGGCCTATTTTCTTTTGAATGAGCTATTTCACCCTTGATTATTGTTCAATTTATTAATAATAGACTATAAGGGTAAGCACAGTATGTGTGCAATTGAAAAATCATGGGTGTGTTGTGAGGCAATTGTGAATCTCACTTTGTATATCAATTTTTGTGAGTCTCTCTGTATATCTATTCATAACTGCTCTTGTGGGTATATAGAATATGCATAGGTAGTTATAAGGGGTAATTTGGGAATAGAGAAAAACCATGACATAAACACCATATCAAGCTTTTTTATATAATAGAATAGATGTTATCAATTGGACTAAATTGACACAATGTGAAAATCGAAAGGGTACAATTGATACAATGGGAACTACAAGTACCAAATTGACAAAAGAGACAAATCACAACGGGTATAATTTGACCTTTTTGTGTTTTATGTTGTTTAAATCATTTATTTGAGTTGGTGTTTCTCTCATGAATTTGCATGTTTTTGAGATGATTTTCAGTGAGTTGAATTTAGCATATTGCTAATTGGTAATGTTACATGAAATTAAACTGTACCAGCATATTGTCCAGATGGTGATTATAATCCCATTCATGCATTGCGTAAAATAGGTTAATATATATATATTTTTTTCAAAACTCATGAGATGATCTGCAATGTTTGATTTATGATAGTTCAATCACAAACTGGTAATGTTTCATGAAATTAAACTGTGCGAACATCTTTTCAAGATGCTCATTATAGTTCTATTAATGCATTGTGTAAAATAGGTTAATATTTTTCTTTTTCAATTGGAGCACCTCCAATTTAAAAATTAAAAATAAATAAATAAACCATAGGCCCTGGCCACAAACAATCCACTAAGAAGATCAAGGAATTACACTTTGAGCACACTTAATTACCTAGTGAATCCACGCTCAAATTGACTCAAAGTCATTGTGCATCTTCCATCACTGTCTTCTTCAATGAATTGTGCTCCAACTGTTGAATTGATGATGAAGAGCTAGAGCTCGAACTCCGTCAAAGCTCTCATGCTCAAATTCTTGAAATCCACCAAAAAATGCTTATCTCGAAAGGTGAATTTCGTGTGAAATCCTTGATGATCTTCAATCCATGGAGCTATGATCACTAAATCAATCTCAATTTGTCAAGGTAAGTGGTTGGATCCTGCTAGAACTTCTTGTCTCTGTTTTTCGCAATTCAAGGATGAGAATTCGAGAGTTAGATCCAGACCTTAACTGAATCATGCGCATATAACAGAACTAGCTGCCTTAGGCTGCTCAATCGAACTTAGCACCGCTCAAGCGGTTTATAACACTCTGCAAGATTATAACTTGAGACTCTGAGATACTGCAAAGCTACTCAGACCGCTCAGGTGGTTTACATCCTTTTGCAACTTCTTATTCTGTTGGTCTGTGATCCTGCAAGGGTGTAAAGACCGTTTGATGATCGCACTAGCTCTAGCATTCAAAGCTCTTACCCATGTCATAAATAATGAGTTTGAGGCACGATGAGTTGGATTCCCATCTAAATACACTCTCAAGCTTACAAATACAAAGAACTAGATGCAAATACAATGTAGCAGTGTTTGTTAAACGGGATTTCCAAACAAAACTAAGTCCTAACAATATTGTTCTATATTCAAGTTTTTAGCCTTTTGTATGACACCTTGCATTGCTTACTATAGCTTTTATTTGAACGATTAGAATTTCACTCGGGACTGTAAAAATCCACATCTTATTTTTAGATGTATCCATGCGTCCTGTTGTATTCTGTATTTGTGATGTTATGTTTCAGTTTGTTTGACTTTACAGTGTAGAGCCTGAACCCATTAGTAATATCTTAATCAGGTTCAAGAATGCTGTAAGATTGCAAGTGAGGCAGAGTTTATTTTCTGTCTTTGCATCAAATGCGAACCCATCAGATCAAGATGCTCTCACAGAGAAATCAGGTGGGATCAAAACTGATGGTGCCGGTCAAGGTCCTCCATTGCCCACTATTTTGGCTGGTTTAGTAGTCTTTTTTCTCATATTTTGGATCATTGGATCCATCCTAACGTGGCTGATTAGTCTAATTGTCCGTTTCCCCCCTTCTGAATAAGTTTGTATTTTGACCATCATGTACAAAAAGCTTGAACAAATATTTATCTTAGACCAATATATTCCATTGGACAGCTATATAACTGGTGATGAGAAACAATGAATGAAGTGATTTAGAGATGCCGGGATATATTCCCAACAAAGACTGCATTGATGTCTATGGTTTTTGATGATGAGAATGGTTATGTAATGAACTTGATCCCAATCAGATTATCACATGATTTAGTGGTTAATGTGTAGTGTATGTTAATTTCAGTCCCTATGTGTACCAAGGTGCATATACTATCTGTTATCCTAAGTTAATATTTGAGTCTGTTTCTCTGTATTTTATTAGTTATGGGACTCTGATCATGACAAACTTTCTTTCTTTTTTTCTTTTTTTTTTCCTTTTTTTACTGATCCTCAGGTTTCAGTAAAAATTGTAATGGGAGTTAATTGTACATACCAAAACAGATATATATACATATATATATATATATATACAGATATATATTGGGAACACAATCAGCAAAGTTTCATTTAGTTGGCAGGTCCACAACTCCACATCCTTGTTCTTTGGGGATGTTGATATGGGTTTTTGCATTCATAGGCTGCTGAAAACTTTTTCATGAATTTTCAGTCTAAAGACTTTGGACCTATTTATTATTTGGGAATTGGCATTCTCGTCTTCTATTTATTTATTTTGGCAAAATGAATTAAAATTCTCTGACTGCTATTATCATTATTGTGAAGTAAGGATTTGTAAGAAAGGATAGATTGAGAAATATGCAACCCATGTAAAGTGGGCGTTATGTAAATTTTGGTGATTTTAAGGAGGGGCTTAATTCTTGCCATTTGAGAGAGAGGGTTAGTTACGCACTCTTGGTGGGCGTGATGTCTAGGTTTAAATTTCCTTGATACATGATGCAGCTTTCCCTGTTACCATTTTTTTAAATTTTTTTGTAAATCTTGTTATTTCTTTTGAAAATAAGTAAATAGAAAAATGACTGTAAATGTAGGTTGTTGGGAAGGCTGGATCCTATCGTGGTCCTTGTTCTAAATCACCTCTCTATGTGGTCCTTGCCCTAAGTCACCTCTCTATTAAGTCTATTTGAGATGGGGCATGGGAGATTTTGGAAAGAAGATTACCTGTGGTTTTGTAGTCAATAGACACCACTTCATGAGCCAGTTAGCAGTACTAATAATTCATGATGATGAAGCTAACGGTGGGCTGAAAAGCCATCAATGCTTTGTCTCTAAAATGTGCTCTTCCTCATGGAACACTTACCACAATTGTATCGAGGCAATCGTAGGCTCCAATGCTCTAGTAACCAGCTAAAAAGGTTCATTTTCATTCCTTCCATCATAGAATCTAAAACATCTGCACAATTTCTCTAGTTGCAATCCACAACTTGTAACATCGGAACACAACGCGTAGCTTGTGACATGATCAAGAATGATCATCACACCCATTGCCACCACACAACAAACACAGCGAAATTATAGAAAGGCAAATTACACAAGATTTTCTTTTTTTCTATTTGTGGTTGGGGTTTTTGGCAAATACCAAACACACTTACTAGAGAAGCAAACTCAACGACCCAATGCACAAGGCTTCTACTAAAGCATCTGAAGACAAAAAGATGTACACAACCTCAATCAGATTTCTAGAGATGTTTCTAAACCTGACTCAAACCCATGCTACCAAGGATGTTGATGACAAACTAATATAATCAATCAAATTAAGCCTGCAAAAACTAGTTAGAACTTTTCCCATTTTCTTCATGAGTATCATCTCCAATAGATGATGTAAAATTACGCCTTTCATTGGAAGTAGCAGTGATAACTGGCATCCATACGTCAGCGGTGCTACTCGAGAGATTTCACTTGTGGGTCTGCAGCCATTGCTGAGGATGTCATCTCATCCACATCATCCAGCTTTGTAACTTATCTAACTCTTTTGCTATCTCCAGCTGAAGTGAAAAGAATAAATTCCACAAGAAATAAACAATGTGTGAGATGTTTTATCCCCACATGGACAGCTCAATGGGGGTAAAAGAAGGAAAAATTTAAAAATTCAAAAAAAGAAAAAGAAAAAGACAAAAAGAAAGATGGTATGTAAACTTTAAAGCTACCTCATCAAGATTCTGGATAGATTTTGAAGGAACTTTTGTAACTTCTAGACCAAGGGCTTCAATTTTTGCACGTATTTCAACTTCTTCTTGATTGGTCAATGATTCCACCTGCATAAATTTATTGTTAAAATGTTGTTGGACAAGAACAAGCTGTGTTCGTGCTGATCCAAACTTTTGATGAAGACGCCATCTGCCTTCTTCTTTTTTTTTTTTTTTTTTTTATATTTATCTTCTGAAACACAGAACAGGAATACAATACTTGGAGAAACACGATGCTATATGGATTTTACGCCACTGAAAAGTCTTGGCACTCTTAGTCTCAAACCATCAAGAACAATCATAAGCCAGTACCTGAAGTTTTTTAAAAAAGCTTAACCATTTTTCTTCCCTGTTGCACAATAAAAACAGTCTTAAATTGATATTAAGGGTATATAAGAGAGAATTCGGCCCATGGCTTATCAGAATAGGTTAGGAAATAAAATATCCACACCCTTCATAAAAACAAATGTACATCACTGTACAACTTTGGAAACTTGTTTATTGCATAATAGTACTCTCAGTGCTTAAAAGAGCTAATGAAAAGAGCATTTGAAAATACAAGCTGCTGGCAGAGCCTGACCAGCCTACCTAACCAGACCAATCCGTGTGAGCAATTTTCCCAATTTTGCCAGTTTTTGATATTTCAAGCAAATTGATGTACAAGCACTCAGTCCGTGTTCAAACCTGTTCAAGATTGTCATGAATTTGAAAAGATTGCATACAAAAACAATTCAAAGTTGAAACCAAGTTAAGCATAAACTGTCACTACATAAAGAATTTATTTTATTTTTTTAAATGGTAAACATTGGATTTTCCATTTGCTTGCATAGGTAAGAGAGAAAGAACATACTCTTGGACACAACCACCATGGCATAAACAAATAATCATAACGCTTAGAGTTAGTTTTCTTTTCAACTGTTTTGTCCAGCACTACAAGAGGTAAAGTTAGCAAGATATTTTCTAGGATAAAATATGGACAGATATTAAATCAACCAAAATCCAAACCATCAATCACAACATTTAAATGGAAATGCCAATAACTCGCATATTGGTGATCCCCAAATTATAGCATTTTTGCTTTTCCCCTTTTGTATTGGGCTGGGCATGCAATTTTCTATTCATTGGGTGGGTGGGTGGGAGACTGGGAGGTTTACCATGAATAGGACTAGGCAAAAAATCAACACTGCAAATGGAAGCACAATGAAATCGGATATATTATTTCCTGCTTTGTAGTGCATTCAAGAGCGCAAATCTTCCTTCCAGATACTTGAAAGAGGCAAGAGCAGAAACTCTTCAAACAGCCCTGCCAAACCTTGATAGCCTATAAAAGAGGCCACAACATCATCGAAATCACACCAAAAAAGCAAAAAATACAGAGATTTTCTTGCCATTCTGTAGATACCTCATTTTTGACCGACTTTAAGACTCAAACGCCACCAGTTGAGCGCTCGATGATGTTGCATATTGTGCTCGACCTGAGGTTTCAGAGTCTAGGCTGCGAGCCTTGCCTCCAGACTTCGGGGCACTTTTTGTGCCTTGCCTCGGTTTGCGAACCAGGTCCTGTTTTCTTTGTTTTCTCTTCCCGAAGGGAGGGAGAGGTCTCGTAGACCATCTCTCAGCAGCCGTAGGCTACATTTCGTGGTCGTAGGCCATTTTTCCCGTTTGGAGCCTGGTTTCTGGTTTACGGAGCCGTCGGCCGTGTGCCTCGGTTCGGGACTGCTTAACTACCTCCATCTGCTCCGGTTTTTGGTACACACCTTATTTCCTCCCTTTAGAGGGACACTGTGGCCCAGGAGACCACCTTCGTGGTCATACGCTACTTCTGGTGCCTAACAGCCTGTTTTCGGGGTCCCGAACCGCGCGTTTTGGCCCCCGAACCTTCGTTTTGCATCCGTTTTGGTCCATTTTTGGTAGAGACCCTGTTTTCACTATTAGGAGGATGGTAGGATGGTGGCTGGCCACCTATTCCCCTGAAAAGCCAATTTTCTCATTTTCTCTCTCCGAAAGTCGATTTGTCTGACAGAAAGCTGGTTTTTCTCATTTTTGAGCCACATTTTCTGGCTTTTCATACCACCATGGTGATCTACTCATCTGGAAGGCCACCAATATGGGTAGGCCGACTAGTAATTCACTTTGACCCTTTTGAACCTAGCTTAAAAGCTAGCTTTTCTCTCTCCGGGGTCACATTTTCTGGTTTTTCTCCACAGGGCTATGCTCTACTCATCTGGGAGGCCACCTTTCTGGGTAGGCCAACCAGCAATTGTTCTTGAACCTTTTGACCCCTGGTCGGCCGACCAGGGGGAGTGGCCGGCCAGCCACTTGAACTGGTCGGCCTGCTTATTGCTTTCCCTCTCTTTGAGTGTAATCCAGCTGTGCCAGCTGGAGATCATTTGGGCCATCCTCCATACACGTGTATGAAGGATCTTTCAAGCTTCCAAGGGAAGCTTTGGCCTCTCTTCTCTATAAGAGAGGACCTCCTCTTTGTATCTAAAGGTTAGACACTTTTGACCAAGGCATATACACCTCTTCCTCCATTGCTACCATTCCAAGCTCCAAAACCCTAACTTCCTTGGTCCATTTACACTACAACCCATAGCACCACACCACCATCATCCATTCCAGCTCCTTGGAAGTCATTTTCAGAGGTTGAAAGCTCCTTTCCTTGGACCAAAGGCTGCTGGAAAGTTAGACTACAAGGGTAAGCTCCTATTCTCTCCATTTTTGCAATATTTTGTTCTATATCTTAGCCCCTTTTGCTTTTATTTTTGGGCTTCGTCCTGAACTAAAAAAAGTCTTATTTTGAGCTCATGTTCATGTTTGATTAAGGACTTTTCTCTGTTTGAAGTCTTCTACTGCCCCTTTCCCTTTCCCTCTCTTTTAGGGCTATTTTTGCATCATATTTTAGCCTTACTTGTGAGCATATTTTAAATTTGTCATAAACTGTAAAGTATCTTTTTTTGAGCCCCTCTTCAACTTTGTTGAAGGGACCTTTGCTGTTTGAGGCCTTTTTCTGCCCTGTTTGTTCAATCTCTTTTTTAGGGCTGTTTTTGCATGATACATTAGCCTTATTTTTGAGCCATTTTAGACCTCGACCTAAACTAAAAAAAATCTTTTTTTGATATCATATTTATGTTTGATTAAGGTCTATTCTCTGTTTGGGGTCATCTTCCCCTATGCATGCTCCATTCCTTCATGATTAGGGCCATGCATTAGAGCACTTGCATTGGCCATGGTTTGGCCTCTTAGCCATTGAAATCCAGCGGATTTTCAGTGGCTTTGATGCATTTTTGAGGGCCAAAATTAGAGGGGGGTGACCCACTCTCTCCTTGTTTTGTTTGGGGATCTTTTGGGCCTTCCAAAGGGACCCTATTTTTCATGCATTGAAGTCACTTTTTGGGCTCAATTTTGTGAGTTTTGGGGTCTGCCTTAGGTCTGTCCGGAGCCCTTTTGATCATATTTTATGTCTACAATGCATGTGTAGAACAATTCCATTCAAGGCCTTTTGAGGAGGCCTTTCATTGCATGTTTCCTAGACTGATTTCAAGGCCAATTTTGCGAGTTTTAGGGCTGTCATAACTCATTTCCAGAGTTGGTTTGGTCATGCTAAGTGTCTATCTTATATGTGCCTAATTACCCCTTGTATGCCCTTCCAAAGAAGCCCCTCATTTTTGCACATGTTGGCTGCATTTTAATGATTATTTGGACATATTTTGGCATGTTTTATTCACTGATTTTTGCTGGTTTGGTGAGATTTCATATGCTTCATATGCATGCCATGTAAACCATGTAAACCATGTTTGCTAGTCAAAGTTGCATGCTATTTTAATCCATCATGCTAGCATCTTTTGGTCATGCTTTGAACTAAAAATGTTCATGTTTTGGGATTTTCTTGGCTCTGTCTTTGTGCTTCATGGTCAAATAATGCATGCTTTGTATAGCTACAAGTCAATACATGTGTCTAGTTTTGAGTTTCGGGGCTTACTCCATGCATCGGGTGCCATGTTTGCATGATTCGGGACCATTTAGCATTATGTTTCAGTGCTGAAAATTACATATTTGAATGCCATGCTTCATCCTTGCCATGCTTTGGTAGAGTGGTATTTTATGCCTTAGGTTCGGTCCTCGGTTTACGTGCATATGTGCACGTATTTCGGTCATCTCATTTTCATCTAATGGCCACTGATGTGAGTGCGGATGAGGTCTACTCATGATTGGTGTAAGTCCATTATGCATTGTGTATGCCGTTTCGTTTCATAGCATTGCGTATGCTAGGTTGCATGTTAGAGCATTGTGTATGCCATGTTACATCGAGTATTGTGTATGCCATTTCATAGCATTGCGTATGCTAGGTTGTATGTTAGTTGCATCGTGTATGCCATCCTATTTGCATCGTGTTTGGGATAGGAGTTAGCCCGAGCACGGGAAACGAGGGACGTTTCGTACTCTAAATGACGGAACGTGTCTCAATTCCCTGTCACCGACACTCCGGATTACCCATGATGGAGTTTAGGTCTTGTTGTGTTTTCATGTGCATTCATCTCATATTGAGTCGTGCAATTCGGCTCCTCGGCCATCATGTATCGATATGCGTAATTGGTGGCACGAGGATCGAGGACTATACTCCCTAAAGAGTAGTCATGCATACATATGTGAAATACTTTTCCATGCCCCTTTGTTTCTCTCTGTTGCAGCAAATTAGAAATCAACAGCTTTCCAAAGCCTTACACAGCATTCCGAAAACAATTGCAAACAGAGGCGAATCGGGGCATCGCAATGGATTTCCGTGCCAGACAACTCAAGCATGCATGTTCCATCATTCGGAACAGAGCTGAGGCAGTCCATAGGCTTGCATGCTGATTTATCACTTTCCTAGTTAATTGTTAATTAATTAGGGTTTTGTAATATTTAATTATTTATTCGGACTGTATTATTCATTCGGACTGTATTATTCTTTCGAACCCTCCGAGCGAGGGCACAATGTTGTAATAAGTGTGCGTGAGTATGATGTATGTCTTCTAACCCCACGTCTTTCTCCATTTTATTTACCTTTAGATTAGGGCATATTTCAATTAGCATATAGTATGATAACATGTTTGCATCATTCATCTGTATTGCATGCACCGGCCTCGGCGCACCATACTAACTGCATTTGTATTTCAATTCCAAAGTTGAATACGTGTTAGCTGTAGCATTTCATATGCCATCTTGGAATAGCCGAGCCTATCTTAGCTGCATTTTGCATGTGTTGCATTAGGCATTTCTGTATGGTTAGGATCATGCATAGATTTCTAACATAGCTTCTGTTTTGGCTTGGAGTACTCGGTAAGTTTTATGCTTTAGCATCCTTGCATGTGTGTGAGTGACTGCCATGATAGCATGCTTACCA
Organism: Camellia sinensis; assembly: GCF_055761805.1. Classification (NCBI taxonomy): domain Eukaryota; kingdom Viridiplantae; phylum Streptophyta; class Magnoliopsida; order Ericales; family Theaceae; genus Camellia; species Camellia sinensis. The sequence goes on along the minus strand of NC_138962.1, from coordinate 170,463,604 downwards.
TGAGGCTATGTGCTTATATGATATACCTGCCTGAATGCCTATGGGTGAAGGTTGGGTTATCCGAATTGGAACAATTCATCAATTGTGAGTCTTAAGCCCACTAGAGAGTGGCAAATCATCATGTTTTCTAAGCCCACCCGAGGGTGGCAAATCCACATTTTAGCCTACTTGCGAGTAGCAAACCATTTTTTAAAACAAACATGAGATGTTTCGTTCCAATTCAGGCAACCTAGTCTATACTTGTATGTTGTGCGCATCATATAGTAAATCTAGGCTAATAACCGGAATAAGAACGCATAATGTTTTCAAAATTAGATATCATGGTTAGTAGAGGCTGATCTTTGATCGGGCGAGCGGGGGTGCTCACGAAGTGACGTTTCCCAATCGTACCCAAGTTCCCGAGCCGAGGCAACTTTGGTGATGACGGACACATGGCCTTAGGCAACGAGTCAGGGTTTCCTAAATTTCCCAAAAACAAAAAAATTAGGTGGCGACTCTGTATCTGGCAAAGCAGTCTATGTTTGACATTTCTTTCAAAAAATCTGTTTTCAAAAACGATTTTCCGGATTTGAACTCTTTGATGATTCATCGGTCTTGCATTGCACTCTGCAAGATTAGATACAAGACTGTGACATTGAGTCCCGAACTGTAGTGAACCCAATGAACAAAACCGCGGGGGGGGGGGGGGGGGATTCCCTCCCGGGACGTTCGGGGACGTCTACAGTTTCTAGCGACTCTGTTGGGGAATTAGAGAACTTGACTCGAACTCATGATATCCTGTTTTGATTACACTTATGTGTTTCTTTGCATTGCATGTGCATTGGTGCACCTAGGACACCGTGTTTGCCATCTGCTATTCCTGAACAGTTTGCCGGAGGCTTGCTTTGTCAAAGCATGCCATAAGGCTGACCGATTACGGGCTCTGCCAGTATGGGAGCACAAATCCCAGTTTTACCGGGGCACCTTTTTTGACCATTCGACGTAGTGCATATTCGGAATCCATAGTGACCATTCCAAACTTGGACAGGTTGCTTACCCGTTTATAGGTTGTTTGAAACCGCTGCGTGCGTAGTGAAACCCTAGTTCCTGACAAAGTAGGACTGGGAAACCTTACCACAACATAGGGGTGTTTTGGCTCTCACTTGTTTGTTATGTGCTTTTAGAGTGCGTCTCTATACGAATGCATGTATCAGTTTGCAAGTTTAGGCATCAGGGCCTACGGGCACCAGTTCAGTGTTTCTGGACATCAGGGCCTGCGGGCATCAATTCAGTATTTCTGGGTATCAGGCTTGTGGGCACCAGTTCAGTATTTTCGAAATCAGTTATCTGCGGGTATCAGATTCAGCTTCCGGGGACAGTGATTTGGGAATAGTGATTTGGGAATAATGATCGGTCTTTGAGAACAGTGCATCAATTGCGTTTTAATTATACCCGACTGTGTGTTGTGTTTATTTACGCCGTTATGCTGTCCGTTTGTCTACTCGTTTATTTCCTTATTATTGCTTTATTTATCTTTTTGCTAGGTAGTTTAGCACAATTGCTCCAGACCAAGCAGATATTCCCCGAGCACTCTGAACAAGAGGTCGCCGACTCAATCGATCTGAGGATCTGGTCGACGGACAACCAGTGTTCCACTCTATACCTCCGGTTATCAGACGGAGGCCGAAAAGGCGTAGTGTATCTGAGCAGAGGTTGCCGGAGCAGCGGATTACCCCATCAGTGGACAGTCGGATTGAGATCCCAATTATTGCTATAGAGATAGACCTGCCAGTAGTTCAGACAGATCAGGGCAGTATGGCGGGACCGACAGGAGTTGAGGAAATGATGCATCAGATGCAGGACACCATGAGAGCCATGCAGCAGGATGCTGTTCGCCGGGATGAATTTGTTAAACAACAGGCCGAGATCATGGCCCAGCAGGTAGAGTTAATTGCTAGATTGCAACAACAAGTCGGAGCATCTGCTTCACATCCAGTTCCTCCCCCACCAAGAATCCCAGCACCCGAAGAGGCGCCAAATGTCCAGGCAGATACGGACATACCAACGGGGCCAGCTCTGCCCCCAATTCTGCCCCAGCTATCTAAGGCACCTACGCTTGTCAATCAACCGGACTCTCCCTTCGAGTTCGAGGTAGACCATACAGCACTGAAATTGAGCAAGCTTGAGAAGTTGTTCAAGAAATCCCAAGGGGTAAAGGCTATTCCGGATATCGAGGACGGATATACCGACGTGGCTGTGACGCTGCTAGATAGGTTTAAAATGTCGCAGATTGATCGCTTTGATGGATCTGGAGACCCCGTGGTGCATCTTTGCTATTTTCAGATATACTACGGCCAATGGGCCTCACCAGACCACAAAAGCTTTCACTATTCGGCCGGACCCTGTCGGGTGTGGCCGCTGTCTGGTATGCGAAGTTAAAGGACAATGTCAAGCGGAGTTGGGATGAAATGGCTAAGGCCTTTGTCGCGCAATATTCTTACAATACCCAAATCGAGATTACAACCCGAGATCTCGAAACAACGAGGTAAGAGCCTAAGGAGAGCTTCTCGGATTTCGTAACTCGGTGGAGGGCGAAGGCTTCGATGATGACCCTGAGGCCTACTGACAAAGACCAAATCAGGATGATTGTGCGCAATCTCCAGCCAAAACTGATGCAAAAGATGATTGTGCTCCCCTTTCCCACTTTTTCAGATCTACATGAAATGAGAGTACAAATTGAAGATGCAATGAAACAGGGTCTGATTGACCAAGATAGAGAGCAACCCCGAAGAACTTTCAACCGCAACAACAACACAGGCACCAGCAATGCCACAAATGCCAGAGCTTCAGAAGTAAGTGTAGTCACCACCATTCCCCCTCCCCTTCCAAGACCCATGGCAGCTACACCTTTCTCCGGCGCGTCCGGAAGTAACACACAAACCACTCGATTCCAACCCAGAGGCCAAAGAACTTTCACCCCACTGTATATGCCCCTGTCCAAGTCTCTAGGGGTATTAATGAAGAAAGGGCACTTAAAGCCCCTGGAGCCGAGGCCATTGCCAAATCCACTCCCTCCTTCTCATAACCCTGCAAAATACTGTGCATATCACCAACAACACGGTCATGACACTGACCAATGTTTCAGATTGCGTTATGAGATTCAAGACCTCATTGACAAGCAGGTGATTGTACCTCCCGAAAAACCCAATGTCACAACAAACCCTCTCCCACCACACAACCAAGCTCCACCTCCCAAAAGAATCAACTTCATCTAGACTGGGGTCGTGTCTTGTGATCCCAGCATATATATCACTCCTTCCCACCTGCCTAAGCCGGAGGTGCTCCTTCCCGACTGCACTGACTCTTTGTGCATGTTGGACATCTCCAGAACCCAACCCGAGCCAATGGTGGTGACTGGCAAAGATGGAACAAAAGAGATTTCAGAAGAGGATGGAATAGTTCAATCAGGGTTTGAGCAGTCTGGGAGTGTCGCTGAGGAAGCCTACGATCCAAGTGATTACATTCTGCCAGCAGGCCAGTTTGAGCCCAATATTGAATTGCCAGAGAGGGCAGAGCTGTGTGTGATCCGAGGAGATGGATTTGAGCAGGGGACAGATGATTTGACGGTTGTGGAAGAGGACTTGGCCAACCTCCATTTTTTCAATGATCAAGATCCAGGAGACGCGGCAGTCAACTGGTTTGATTATGAGGAATTAGCAGAGGCTACTGGGTGGCTTGATGACGTGCCAGACGTTGTTGACGAAGCTCAGTTAGAGTAGGGCCTGACATGGGCGAGCATATCAGTGGTGACCGGAAGGGCCCAAAGTCAGAATGAATCGCCGGAGAGCGCTGGTGCTAAGAATTCCGCTCGAGACTTGGGTATTATGAATACAGGAATTGTTGAACAACCAGCTGTACTGCAGCTGGAACAAGAAAGGTTTGAGGAGGCCGAGAGAATAAGGAAAGCTAAGGGCCCTGAGGGGACTGAAAGTGCAGTGTGCACGAAGATAGAGAATGCTGCGAGCATGTGGACGGAGAGTACTGCGAGTGCAATTGAACCGGAGCTAGACAGGTGTCTGTTGGCTGCCGACGGAATGTAGTGGGAAGACGATGATTTATGTCTTGCCCACACGGACGAGGATTGGGCGAGTAATCAGCCAGATGATATCTGGTATATCGGTGAGGTCGATCATATGACGAGAAGCAGACGGTATTTTAAGCCCCCGCACCTAGACCAGCCAGAGGCATCTGGGAAAGATAAGGAAGCTGAGAGACAGAAAGAGAAGCAAGTCGAAGAAGAGGCTGTACTGAAGCAGTTAAAGAAGATACAAGTAGACATCTCCATCTGGGGACTGCTTATGGAATCGCGAGTGCATCGGCAAGCTGTCTTATCAGCCATGGACAAGGCCAAGCTCTCTATAGACACCACGCCCGAACAGCTGGTGGGCTTAGTTTTTTCGGGAGGAGCTACCCCGATGTTGACCTTTTCTGACAAAGAACTGCCACCTGAGGGTGCGAACCACAACAAGCCACTCTACATTTCCGTGGAGTGCAGAAATAAATGGATACCCGTGGTTCTTGTTGACACAGGGTCCGCCATCAATGTATGCCCAGCGAGGACTGCCTATGCAATTGGCTTGAAGATCGCGGACTTTGTGCCAACAGCCCAGGTGATTCGGGCTTACGACAATACAAGCAGGGGAGTCATGGGGACAGCTAAAATTCAAACCAAGGTTGGGCCAGGGCAGCATGAAATTGACTTTCACATCCTAGAGGTTCCCGCCATTTTCAATTTGCTTTTGGGGCAGCCGTGGCTGCATCAAGTGAAGGCAGTTTCTTCTACCTTACATCAAATGGTGAAGTACCCCCATAGAAAGGGAGTAGCCATTGTTTTTGGGAATTCATCGATCCATCCACCGCTGGAAGTATCTACGCCAGTTTTGGAAATTGAGCACGGTATGGAGGATGTGTTCTTATCCGGTTTTACCCTAGCTGAGGCCTGGGTTGTGCAGAACATCTTAGCTGTTAATGAGGGGGTGTATGTCAGTGCTCAATCGGTATACCTCATGAACAAGCTTCGATATATCCCCGGGATGGGATTGGGAAAGAGCAGTAGGAAGGGTGTCGCAGCATCGACCGAGGTGCCACATAATCCACATACCTTTGGTTTGGTTATTTGCCCACCAAAGAGGATTGTATAAGGAAGGGTAAGGAGATGGCTGGGAGAGCCAGAGCGAAGAAGGCGGGGAAACCTTTTGACTTAATGCACCGGCCCATTCAGGGTACCCTAAACGGATGCTTCGTCCAGGAGGGGGAGGACTTTCCATTCTGTGGCTTCCCAGAGCCGTGGCTGAACACCGAGAAGAAGAGCGTGCCGGGGTTTGAGATGTTCTTTGACCTGCAGTTACCCGGGGATGACGTTGCCAGAGAGCAGACATACCTAATAGCTGAGGTTGAGCAGAGCAAGAAAGTGGAATCTGAGGACGCCGAAAGTGAAATGGGGGTAGCGCTGTATAGACACCCCATTTTTGACCGTCCTCAAGACTTGGACGTCACCGCTTGAACACTCGGTGATCATCCATGTTTGTGTTCGTCTTGAGTTCTCGGAGGTCTCAGTTGCGCGCCTTGCCTCAGGATCTCTCGACTCGATTGTTTTGTGTCTGGTTTTTGCACCAAACACTTGCGTTTTGCCTTAGAGGGGTAGGGAATACCTTGTGAGGCATCCCCACACATCACCGGCCATGGCTCGAGGCCACCGGCCAGTGATTTTATGCCATCGGCAATATATATTGCCGGTCGGCATTCTTTGTTGCCGATCGGCCATTTATTTTGTCAAAATGGCAATTTTGGATGGCCGATCACTGTTCATCTACTTTTAGTAGATATTTTGTGCCATCTGTGATAGCTGGCACCCACTCTGTTCCCCTCCATACACGTGTATGGAGGGATTTCCCTCTTGGATGGCTTGTTTTGGAAGCCTTACAAGAGGGAGTTGCTTATAAGAAGAGGCTTCCTCTCTTGGCATTAGAGTTAGAAAACATTGTTAGAGAAGCTCTGGTTCTAGGTTTAGGGTTTTATATCTATCCTATATCTATATCTCTCCTTCTCTTGTATTGTATGTGTTTAAGCCTTAGTTTTATACACAAACACCTACTGCTACACCTTTCTCTTGGAACTGAGGTTCTAGAGGGTTGTTTTTGAAGTTTTGAAGCTGGTTTGGACCTAAGGAGACTGCTGGTCCACCATTTGTGAAGAGGGTCTACAAGGGTAAGACTTTTGTCCCTTTTTATCCCATTTTTGCATAGCTTTTTAGCCTATCTTGCATCTGTTTTTGAGCTTAGTGTATAACATAAAAAAGTTCTGTTTTTAGGCCCTCAAAAGATCAGATGTCATCAAAAGAAGCTTGCAAAGCTAGATCAGAAGCACCCCTCGAACTAGGGGCGAAGGATTTCAAATGTGCTCGAGCAGCCGAAGATGGATCATTCCACAAATCAAAGAAGGTCGGCAAGAATGCTAAGTCCCAGAAGGGAGCAAAGAAGACAATTTCTGCTGAAGAACAACTGAATTCCTATCCGCAACACTAGGGGCAAATTCAACCCCCTATTGGATGGACTCTTGCATCGTCAGCGAACAACAACCATTCTCCTGGATTCAGATGACTTCGGGATCTCAAAACCATTTGACATGGACTTGTTACACTTTTACCCTTTGAGAGGCTCGCTGGGCCGAAAACCCGGAAGGGCAACCCAGGCAAAAGTTAGAGCAAGAGAAAAATACAAAAAATGAGAATGCAAAAAAAAAGAAGACAAAAAAAATGAAGAAAATAAAAAGAAAAGATGAAAAAGAAAAAAAGAAAATACAAAAGAATTGAAAAGAAAAGAAGAATAAAGCTCGCAAGGTCGAAAATCCACAACGGGTGCCTTGGCAAAAGTTAGAGCCTAAAAAGTGAAGGTTAATACCCGAGTGTACCTTAACCGGAACTATGTAAGGCTTGATTCCCATGTTTGGGATACGTAGGCAACTTCATCCTGAAGTCCAGCCACAAACACTTCCAAATCAATTGTGTCCATGTAATGGTTTTGATCATCTTTGCCTTATCTGTATTCGAGAGTTTGGTTGTGACCTTTACTGTGAAGACTGATTACAACGTGCTGTGGTATTATCCAAACAAGGGGCAACTTTCCGTTGCCAATGCGCTGCGGTGCCATTTAAACATTGGGCAACTTTCCGTTGCCATGCAGCTCTCTTCGAGCAAGGGGCAACTTTCCATTGTTTTGGACCCGAGGTCGTGCATCTCAAGAGTAGGTTCCGTGCTCGTTGAGCATTGGCTGTTTGCAAAAATAGTTTTTGAGAATTTTTACTAAGGTTGACTAATTCTCTCAAAAATTATTCTATTTTTCTAAAACTGGACCATTTCCTTGGACCCAAAAAGGAAAATTTTCAGTACTCATAACTTGACTTGCATGATTTCAAATCAAAAATTGAACAAGCATGTTAATCTAACTCTCATTTTAGTCAAAATTGTTTTAGTAGAAAGAAAAAACAAAAAATGGTCAAAATGATGAAATAGGGGCACAGTTGAGTAAGGTGTTCCGTCTTTCTCCCGTTGTCAACATACTTGCCAGAAAGGGCACTTTACCTGCCAAGAAGGGCACAACTGAGGTTAACAACAAAAGGGCTGAAAGCTCTCTAATCCTCCAAGCAACGAGGTATCAAGCCAAGTGCGAAGCACGAACTGGAATGGGACAAGATATTCTACTCTTTTATCTGGACAGATCTGATCACGTCCAAACTGCCCAACAGAGCATCGTCAACCGATGTCAACTGCGGATTCGCTACATACCTGCTTGTAGCACAACCCCTCTGTGAAGAAGTTCACTGTTGTGAACAAGAAGAAGAATCTAGCGGAATGCTAGGGGCAAGAGCCCACAACTGTCTGTTTATTCATCAACCACCTAGGGGAAGGATAAAAAAAAAATAATAACAGATTAAAGAATAGAGAGATGTGCGCTGACAGAAAAAGTAAGAAAAGGGTTTTGAGAGAAAAATCGAGCTTGAGGGCCGAGTGATGTGAGAATCACAAACGGAGAATGGGTGGGAAACAATACCCGGAGAAACAGGCTCCCTGTGCACGTCTGTATGTCGTGTCTTTTGTTTTGTTTGTCTCAAATCTTGTTTTGAGTCGTTTCGAGTGTGTCTCGTTGTGTTTAGGTTATTTTACCTTTTGTTTTCCGTAGTTGAGTCGTAGTGCGCTGTGTTCAGTCGTAGGCTCAATACCCGATCGAGAACTCGTTCTCAATTTCAAAAATGAATCGTTTTGTGCTCAAAGTGCTGTGTCATTCTTCACATTTGTGCAAAACAAGAATTTGTTCTTTCTTAAAACCGCAGGGTTCAACCCAGGTCATGCAAGAACAGTAAAACAAGGACCTATTTGAAGCTATATAGGTTCCAGACTACAAAGCAAAAGAAAAGAGGGAAAACCTAAGCATCTGAGTGTGTTTCACCTTCAGCAAATTTCGTGATTGCACTCTGGATGCACCTCTTCAGGCCTTGTCAGTGCTCCAAAGAATGAGTGTGCCTCTACTCCAAGCTTAAGCCTGCTTCAAGTTAGAATAGCAATTAAAAGCAGTTGCAGATGTTATCTCTCGCCAATATAAACAGGGTGTACCCTTTTCAAGCGGAGTGTGTTACAAACCCCTTCGAGAGGTAAATCGGAGGTCACGTTTGGATTTGGCCTCGTTAAGGCTTGTATTTCCTCATTCGGCATTTTGTTTCAAACGTGCTTTTGAAGTTGCACATTCGTCGCATTATTATGCACACCATTTCTCGCATTGTTACGCACTCCATTCGTTGCATTGTTATGCACATCTATCCAGCATTGTTATGCACCGTTACACCTGCATTGTTATGCACATTATATTTGCATTGTCATGCTCCTCTTCACTTGCGTCGTTACGCACTTTCCACTTGCATTGTTATGCACGTTCTCTTATTCAGAAACACCGGGATACGTCCCTATGTTTCTTCTCCTTGTTTTGGAACACCGGGATACGTCCCTATGTTTCTCTCTTCTTTTCGAGACACCGGGATACGTCCCTATGTTTCTTCTCCTTTTCTGAAACACCGGGATACGTCCCTATGTTTCTCATTCCTTTCTGAAACACCGGGATACGTCCCTATGTTTCTCCTTCCTTCCGAAACACCGGGATACGTCCCTATGTTTCTCCTTCATTCCGAAACACCAGGATACGTCCCTATGTTTCTCTCTTCTTTCCGAGACACCGGGATACGTCCCTATGTTTCTTCTCCTTTTCCGAAACACCGGGATACGTCCCTATGTTTCTCATTCCTTCCCGAAACACCGGGATACGTCCCTATGTTTCTTTTCCTTTCCCGCAACACCGGGATGTGTCCCCATGTTTCTCATTCCTTGCGAAACTCCGGGATACGTCCCTATGTTTCTCATTCCTTTTCGAAACTCTGGGATACGTCCCTAGGTTTCTCATTCCTTTCTGAAACATTGGGATACGTCCCTATGTTTCTCGCTCATTTTCCGAAACATCGGGATACGTCCCTATGTTTCTTCTCATTTTCGAAACATCGGGATACGTCCCTATGTTCCTCTTACTTTTCTGAAACATCGGGATACGTCCCTATGTTTTCTCGTCTCATTTCGAAACACTGGGATACGTCCCTATGTTTCTCCCCCTTCGGTTAAAAGCATTTGGAATACGTTCCAATGCTCACTCAATTCGAAACACCGGGATACGTCCCTATGTTTCTCTTTCTTTCCGAAACTCCGGGATACGTCCCTATGTTTCTCATTCCTTCCGAAACTCTGGGATACCTCCCTATGTTTCTCATTCCTTTCGAAACTCCAGGATACGTCTCTATGTTTCTCTTTCCTTCCGAAACTTCGGAATACGTCCCTATGTTTCTCCATCTTCGGTTAAAAGCGTTCGGAATACGTTCCAATGCTCACACCATTCCGAAACACCGGGATACGTCCCTATGTTTCTCACTCAATCCGAAACAACGGGACGTGTCCTAATGTTTCTCCTTCTTTGGTTACGAGCATTTGGAATACGTTCCAATGCTTATACATTTTCAAAACACAGGGATGCGTCCCTATGTTCCTCCCTCTTTGGTTAAGAGCATTTGGAATACGTTCCAACGCTTATACATTTCTGAAATACCGGGATACGTCCTTATGTTTCTTGCATGATCATAAGTTATGTTCGGCTTTGTGCATTGTCTTGCATTTTGCCCCTGCCTTCGGGCGCATATCTTGTCTGTCTTGCATGTTTGTCTAAGTCTTCGGCCTTGTCAAAAATGGGTCGTCTCTGGGCTTTGACATTCACTCCCATCATTGTTATGACTTTCGAGTTCTGTCAAAGAGGGGCAACTGTAGACACCCCATTTTTGACCGTCCTCAAGACTTGGACGTCACCGTTTGAACACTCGGTGATCATCCATGTTTGTGTTCGTCTTGAGTTCCCGGAGGTCTCGGTTGAGCGCCTTGCCTCAGGATCTCTCGACTCGACTGTTTTGTGTCTAGTTTTTGCACCAAACACTTGTGTTTTGCCTTAGAGGGGTAGGGAATGCCTTGTGAGGCATCCCCACACATCACCGGCCATGGCTCAAGGCCACCGGCCAGTGATTTTATGCCATCGGCAATATATATTGCCGGTCGGCATTCTTTGTTGCCGATCGGCCATTTATTTTGTCAAAATGGCAATTTTGGATGGCCGATCACTGTTCATCTACTTTTAGTAGATATTTTGTGCCATCTGTGATAGCTGGCACCCACTCTGTTCCCCTCCATACACGTGTATGGAGGGATTTCCCTCTTAGATGGCTTGTTTTGGAAGCCTTACAAGAGGGAGTTGCTTAGAAGAAGAGGCTTCCTCTCTTGGCATTAGAGTTAGAAAACATTGTTAGAGAAGCTCTGGTTCTAGGTTTAGGGTTTTATATCTATCCTATATCTATATCTCTCATTCTCTTGTATTGTGTGTGTTTAAGCCTTAGTTTTGTACACAAACACCTACTACTACACCTTTCTCTTGGAACTGAGGTTCTAGAGGGTTGTTTTTGAAGTTTTGAAGCTGGATTGGACCTAAGGAGACTGCTGATCCACCATTTGTGAAGAGGGTCTACAAGGGTAAGACTTTTGTCCCTTTTTACCCCATTTTTGCATAGCTTTTTATCCTATCTTAAATATGTTTTTGAGCTTAGTGTATAACATAAAAAAGTTCTTTTTTTAGGCCCTCTAAATAGTTGTTTAAGGTTGCTTCAAGCTTTGGGGTTGTTTGACCCCTCTTAATCCTTGTAAGGCTCCATTTTGTGGCATTTTGGGTGAGCTCCAAGACCTTGGTGTTTGGGCCTCCTCACCACTGAAATCTTGAAGGATTTCAGAGGTGAGGATGGTGCCTTGAGGTCCCAAGAAGGAGAGGGCCACCCCCTCTCCTTGTTGTCCTTGAAAAAGATCATTTTTTTTTTTTGCCTCTTGAGGGAGCACCTAGCTTAGGCTCATGTTGACCATGCCTTGGCTGTTTTTTATGTTTATTATGCCATGATATAGCATTGTTTTAAGTTGGTTTTGGTACACCATTCTTGCTTAGTATACATGCCTTGTAATGCCATTTTGTTGCCTTAACATGCCTTAGGTTGTAAACCATTATTCTAGCATGCTTTAGGCTTAGCTTTGTGAAGCTTTCATGTTTATTTTTCCATGTTTAAGGTCTGTCCTTATTTGTTTGGGTCAATTCTAGCATGCATTGCATAGCCCCTTTGCATTTTAGCTTGTAGGCTTCAAGTATGTGAGTGTATAACATGCATTACTTGCTTTGATTTAGTGAGTTGGGACTATTTTCCATGTCATTTCAGTCCACTTAGCATGCTTGTATACTTGCATTTCATGGCTCTTTGATGTTTCAAGAGTTTGTGTTTCATGCTCCTTGAAAATGCATTTGTGCATGCTTCCATGTGTAAGTCATTTAGATGTCATCTAAGTGGTTTTTGGGGTTCATTTTGACATGCTAAAACCCTGATTTTAGTTTCTTAAATCACGCCATGTTTGGTCTTGATAAGTGTAGTCCAATGCCTCTTTGGTGAGCCTTAGGCGTTGGGCTTGGTTGCATGATATGCTTGCTTTGTTTAGTTGGTTTGGCACCTCCTATAGCATGATTTTCAGAGCTTCATTTCCATATTAATTGTCCATGCTATGCCTCTTTTAAAGTGCGCTTAAAAGTTGCCTTTATGTGCTTAAATGTTGGTCCATGTTGTCATGTATGCTTGTATGTGCATTTGGCCTCATTTCCTTGGTTGATGGCCACTATTTTGGGCTTCCTTAAGGGCTGCCCAAACGAGCTTAAGTCCATCCTTTGCTTGTTTGCATGCTTACCTTGCATGTTTGCTTGCATACTTGCATAAATGCATTGTATGCCCATGTTGCATGCTAGTTCACATGCCTAGGTTGCACTCCATCTAGCATGCATGCCTTGTTCCTTGATTTAGTGATGGGAGTTGGGCCTTTGTTTGTTGGTTTGCATTGCATTTGAAATCAACATGCATAACTTGGTCTCTTGGGCCATCACGCATTGAAATGCGCGATTGATGGTCCGAGAACCAAGGACCATGTCCCTTTGAGTCATAAACATGATAAGGGATATGGTTGGTGCATACATTGCTTGAATTGCATTGCCATGCAAAGCTCTGTCCTCTGCTGCTGTCAAACGGATTCTGCAGGAACTTTTTGCCGATCGACTGCACAGAGTGCTGACCGGCAATCCATCGATGGCCGATGGATTCATATTTAGCCGATGATCACCAAATCACAGCCGATGATGATTCCCTCCAGCCGGTGGCATTCCCCAACATCCAGTGAGCACATCCTGAGACTTTGGCAGCCTTCAGAGGAGCAGAGCAGGGAAAATAGAGACAGCTTGTGCATGGCAGTGGACTTCCGAGCAAGACCCGAGCACGCGTGCATTGGACCCTCTTCCCAAGGCCCCCTTTTATTGCTTTTCTTAGCTTAGTTAATTTGTTAATTAATTAGGTGCTTTGTAATAATTAATTAGCTTGCGAGTTAGTTAATTTGTATTATTCTTTCAGTCCCTCCGAGCGAGGGCGAATTTGTAATAAGTGTGGGTGCGTGTGTGCATGTCTTCCAACCCCCACTTATTTCTCCCTTTTACTTACTTGCTTTGATGGTTAGTATTAGGGCATATTTAATTTAGCATACCTTATGCTATGCATGCGTGCATCCATACATTTGTCTTGCATGCACCGGACTCGGCACATCATACTAACTGCATTGTATTTCAATTCCAAGTTGAATACGTGTTAGTTGTAGCATCATCATATGCCATCCATAGATTAGCCGAGCCTATAGTAGCTGCATCTTGCATGTGTTGCATTAGCCATCTTAACATGAACTAGGATCATGCATATGATTACTAACTAGTTTCTGTTTTGGCTCGGAGTACTAGGTGAGCTCTTTACGCTTTAGCATCTCACATGAGTATGAACATTAACATGATAGCATGATTACCATGAGGCTAGATGCTTATTTGATGAACTGCTTGAATGCCTGTGGGTGGAGGTTGGATTGTTTGAGTTGGGATAACTCGTTGAAATCCGTATTTTAGCCTACTTATGAGTAGCAAATTCCAAAGTGTTTTCCAAACAAACGGATATGCAATGTTTTGTTCCAATTTAGGCGATTTGGTCTATACTTGTTTGCTGTGCGCATAACGTAGTAATTCTAGGCTAATAACCAGAATAAGAACACATAACGTTTTCAAAATCGGATATCACGGTTAGTAGAGGCCGATCTTCGGATTGGGTGAGACGGGGTGCTCATAGCTGACCTTCCCCAATCGTACCTGTAGACGCGTCCGCGAGGGACCCCGCTACAGTTCGGACTCGATTTTGTATCACGGTTCTTAATCTGGAACCAAAGAGTCCAAATCCGGCAAATTGTTTTGAGAAAACAGATTTTTGAAAAAGAAGTGCCAAACATGGACTGCTTTGCCAGATACAGAGTCGCCACCTAAATATTTTAAAATAGGGAATTTAGGAAACCCTGACTCGGTGCCGAAGGCCACATGTCCGTCATCACCAGAGTTGCCTCGGCTCGGGAGCTAGGGTACGATTGGGGAAGGTCAGCTATGAGCACCCCCTCTTGCCTGATCCGAAGATCGGCCTCTACTAACCGTGATATCCGTTTTTGAAAATATTATGTGTTCTTATTCCAATTGTTAGCCTAGAATTACTATGTTATGCGCACAGCAAACAAGTATAGACTAGATTGCCTAATTTGGAAAGAAACATTGCATATCCGTTTGTTTTGAAAAGCGCTTTAGAATTTGCTACTCGCAAGTAGGCTAAAACACGAATTTCAACGAGTTTTTCCAACTCAAACAATACAACCTTCACCCACGGGCATTCAAATAGTTTATCTCATATAAGCATCTAGCCGCATGGCAAACATACTGTCATGGCAACACTCACACGCATGCGGTATGCTAAAGCATAAATACTTACATCGTACTCCGTGCCAAAACAATAAACTAGTTAGCAAACATGCGTGTCCTAGTTCATGTCAAGTTGACTAATGCAACACACACGGGATGCAATTAGAATAGGCTCGGCTAACCTAAACATGGCATGTGAAAATGCACAAGTAGCATGTATTCAAGTTAGATTTGAAATACTTATGCAGTTAGTATGATGCGCCGAGCTTGGTGCATGCAATACTGATGAATGATGCACGCATGCATAGCATAAGGTATGCTAAAGTAAACATGTCCTAATACTAACCATCAAAAACAGGTAAGTAAAAGGTAGAAACAAGTGGGGGTTGGAAGACATGCACACACGCACCCACACTTATTACAAATTCACCCTCGCTCAGAGGGACCAAAAGAATAATACAAATTAATTAACCTACAAGCTAATTAATTATTACAGACCAATTAATTAATTAACAAATTAACTAATCTAATGAAAGCAGTAAATGGCCTTGGGAAGAGGGCCCAATGCAATGCGCGCTCGGCTCCGCTCGGAAAGTCATTGCCATGCACAAGTTTGCCTCTGCTTTGACTGTTCTGCTTCTATGAAAATTGCACAACTTCCAAGATTGCTTCTCTGAGTGTTTTGGAACACCACCGGCTGAGTGGGATCATCACCGGCCATTTTAAATAGTTATCGGCTAAAAGTTATACTCTCGGCCAAACACTCTTTGCCGGTCGGCACTCAACATTGCCGGCCGGCCAAATCTTCCTGCAAAAACTGGTTTGACAGCAGCAGAGAACAAAACATGGCATGACAATGCATTTCAAGCAAATGTGCACACCACCACACTCCATATCATGTTTAAGACTCAAGGGAGTATGGTGCTCGACCCTCGGACCACCAATCACGCATTTCAATGCATGATGGCCCAAGAAGCCGAGTTGTGCATTTCGATTTCAAATGACATGCAAACCAATTAAACACATAAGGCCCAACCCCTATCATACTCAATTCAAGAGGCAAAGCACGCATGCTCTATGCAATGCAACCTAGGCATGGAGGCTAAGTATGCAACATGAACATGAGGACAAGTATACAAGTTAGCAAACATGCAAAGTGTAATCTTAACCATGCACACATGCAAGGCATGTAACATGTTAGGAAACTTAGCAAGAAATGCATGCCAAATGCAACACCAATTAAACATGCAACAAAATGTCATGAGCCAAGTACCTAAGCATACAAACATGCATGCAAACATGGTTGAATACCTAAGCATATAGAAGAAACTTCCAAGCACACTTAAAAGGGGCAAACATTGGCACATAGCATACATGATAAGCTTTGAAAAACATGTAGAAGATGATGCCAAATCAACCTACCAATGCAAGCAAAGCATGCATCCAAGCCCAAGTACTTAAACTATGATCATATGACACACGAAGCAAATGATCAAAGTGAATCAAAACAGTCCCAAATCATGCCAAATTAAGGTCAAAGACACACCTAGATGGCATCTAAATGGCCTATACATGGAAGCACACAAAAGGGGCCAAACATGGAGCATAAGATACCAACCTTTTAAAGCATTAAAGGAGCATCAAATGCAAGCATACAAGCATGGTATAAGGTCTGAAATGGCATGATAAATGGTTCCAAACCATTGAAACAAAGCAAGTAAAGCATGCTAGGGGGGTCAACACTCAAGGCCTACAAGGGAGATTGCGTGGTAGCTATACAAAGCAAAGCATGGATGACCCAAATGACCAAAAACAGACCTTAAGCACACTAAAACATGCACAAAAGCTTCACAAAGCTAAGCCAAAATCATGCTAGAAACAAGTCTCAAAGCATAAAGTATGTTAAGGCAATTTCATGGCATTACAAGACAAGTATGCTAAGCATGCATGGTGTGTCTAAACCAATTAAAAACATTGCTATATCATGGCAAAATAAGCACAAATAACACTTAAGACATGGCCAATATGAACTTAAAAAAGGTGCTCACACATGAGGCTAAAATGGCACTTTTTGAAGACAACAAGGAGAGGGGATGACCCTCTCCTTCTTAGGACCTTAAACCACCATCCTCACCACTGAAATCCCTCAAGATTTCAGTGGTGAGGAGGCCCAAACAAGGTGGTCCCAAAACTCACCAAAAATAGCACAAAATGGGGCCAAACAAGGCCTAAGAGGGAGTAAACGACCCCAAACACAAAAGTGGTCTTAATGAAGTATCTTAAACACAAAAAAATAGAACTTTTTTGTGTTATACACAAAGCCCAAATCCGAAAGCAAGATAGGCTAAAATGGTGTGCAAAAACGGGGAATAAAGAGGGAAAATGGGTTACCTTTGTAGCCAAAAGGGGACAGCAGCCTCTAGACCCAAAAATCCAACCCTCAACCTCTGAAAATGGCCTCCAAGCTCCTTAGTTTGATGATGGAGGTGTTAGGCCAAGAGTTGTAGTTCAAATGGCCAAGAACTAGACCCTTTTGAACCCTCTAACCAACACAAATGTAGAGAGAGAGGGAGATATAGAGAGGGAGTGATATATATGTGATATATCAGATTTTTCTAACCTTCTAAAGGGGAGGAGAGGCTCTCTTTATATAGAGAAACCATGGGGCAAAGCTTCTCTTAGAAGCTTTGACCAAAAAGGCCAAGCTTCTCTTAGAAGCTTGGAGCAAAAGGGCCAAGCTTCTTGGAGAAGCTAGGCAAAGGGGTCAAGAGGTTCAAGCTTCTTCAAGAAGCTAAAAAAAGGGCAAGCTTCTTGGAGAAGCTAAAAAGGGTCAAGCTTCTTGGAGAAGCTAAAAAAGGTCAAGCTTCTTGGAGAAGCTAAAAAGGGTCAAGCTTCTTGGAGAAACTAGACAAAGGGTCGAAAGGGTCAAGCTTCTTGGAGAAGCTAAAAAAAGGGTCAAGCTTCTTGGAGAAGCTAAAAAGGTTCAAGCTTCCTCAAGAAGCTAAAAAAAGGTTCAAAAGGGTCAAGCCTCCTCAAGAAAAGGTCTCGGCCAGGAAAAGTGGCCGGTTGAGCAGAAACAATGGCCGGCCGACCAAACACAATGCCGACCGACAATAAACAGTGCCGACCGGCAATATACATTGCCGATGGCAGCAAACACCAGCTGGTGGCCTCTGGCTATGGCCGGTGGTGTGTGGGGATGCCTCACAAGGCATTCCTTGCCCCCTCCAAGGAAAAATGCAAGTGTTTGGTGCAAAACCAGACACTGAACAGTCAAGTTTGGAGATCCTAGGGCAAGGCGCGTAGCCGAGACCTCCGGGAACTCCAAACAAACACAAACATGGATGATCACCGAGTGTTCAAATGGTGACGTCCAAGTCTTGAGGACGGTCAAAAATGGGGTGTCTATAGTACCCAAGCTCCCGAGCCGAGGCAACTTTGGTGATGACGGACACGTGGTCTTTGGCACCGAGTCAGGGTTTCCTAAATTTCCCAAAATAAAATATTTAGGTGGCGACTCTGTATCTGGAAAAGCAGTCCATGTTTGGCACTTCTTTTAAAAAATCTGTTTCTCAAAATGATTTTCCGGATTTGGACTCTTTGGTTCAGATTTAGGACCATGACACAAATTGAGTCCGAACTGTAGCACGTAAGGCCTCACGTGGGCACGTCTACACGCTGGAATGTCTACTTTCAGATCCTCCGATCGAACAGAAGTGCTTGGGGGACAACTTCTCAGTATGCATGATCGGGAATGGAATGGCTGCGCGCCTACTAGCAAACATTTTGGATGCATCTATCGCACCCTCTCTCATTTGGAAATATGAAGAGGGATTTTTGTCCAGCAGCACCGGGTCAGGTAGTGAGCCGTAATTTGATTCCACCGAATCTTGTGAGTCGAAATCAGGTTCCAGCTCGACTGAGTATGAGTCTGGTAATCCTGGGGATGATAATCCGGATGCCACAGTCTTGTCCAGGTCGTCTTTTTCTTTCTCTTTTGAGTCTGTTGTAATCGAGGAATCGAACGATTTAGATGTGCTTAATGAGAATCAAGTAGCTGTGGTTTCTGAGTACTTTTCTGTGCCCTTGATTTATTGCATTAATTCAGATTTTCAAAATTTTGATGAAAACGACGAGGAAAAAATTCCTCTGGTTTTGCAACGCTTAATTGATCAAGAGCAAGAAAGATTTGTTAAACCCTTAATGGATGAAATCACTACCGTGATGTCAGTATGGAGGAGGACCCGCGGCTGGTCCAGATCGGGTCCACGTTGTCTTCGGAAGAACGCAAGCGCTTAGTCGCTTTATTAAAAGATTTCAAAGATGTTTTCGCGTAGTCCTGCGAAGACATGCTTGGAATCGATCCTGAGATCGTACAGCACCGGATCCCTCTTGACCCCAAGGCCCGACCCGTTAAGCAAAAACTCAGAAGGATCCGCCTGGACTGGGCTCTCAAGATTAAGAAAGAAGTCACCAAGTAAATTGACGCAGGTTTTCTGCAGGTATCCGAATACCCGACTTGGTTGGCCAACATTGTTCCAGTGCCGAAGAAGGATGGTAGGATCCGGGTACGTGTGGATTTTAGGGATTTGAACAGAGCTAGTCCAAAGGATGACTTTCCCTTGCCTCACATTGATGAGTTAGTGGACTTCACAGTGGGGCATGCTTTGCTTTCGTTTATGGATGGCTTCTCAGGCTACAACCAGATAGTGATGGCACCTGAAGACTAAGAAAAGACTGCCTTCACCACCCCGTGAGGGACCTACTGCTACAAAGTAATGCCGTTTGGGCTGAAGAACGCTGGAGCTACATATTAACGGGCCGCGACCACGATATTACATGACATGATCCACAAAGAGGTTGAGGTGTACGTGGACGACATGATTGTCAAGTCCAAAGAAAGGGAGGGCCACTACACCGCCTTGCAAAAGTTCTTTCAAAGGATTAGAGAATTCCGGTTGCGGCTGAATCCTCAAAAGTGTACGTTCGGTGTCACAGCAGGGAAAATGCTGGGGTTTCTCATTACACAGAGAGGTATCGAAGTCGACCCTTCCAAAATCAAGGCCATCTTAGAAATGCCACCACCAAGGACTGAAAAGGAGGTGCGAGGCTTTCTGGGTAAAGTGCAATTCATAAGATGGTTTATATCAAAATTAACCTTGACTTGTGAACCACTTTTCGATCTCCTGAAGAAAGGAAAGAAGTTCCAGTGGGACGGCCGATGCCAAGCTGCTTTTGAAAAGATCAAGGAATATTTACAGAACCCACCTATGTTGTCACCACCAGAACCGAGAAGACCGTTGATATTGTACCTGTCAGTGACTGAGACCACAATGGGCTGCATGCTCGCGTAAGAATCAGAGGACAAAGTGGAAAGGGCCATCTATTATTTGAGCAAGAAGATGCTGGAGTATGAGACTCGCTGCACACCATTCGAGAAGGCTTGCTTAGCCTTGGTATGGGCTACCAGGAAGCTGCGACACTACCTGTTAGCTCACTCTGTAATGTTGGTTTCGAGATTAGATCCCATCAAATATCTCTTCGAGAAACTGGCACTTACGGGTAGGCTAGCTCGTTGGTTGTTGTTGCTTTCCGAATTCGATCTAAAATATGTGACACGCAAGTCGGTCAACGGAAGAGTAGTCGCAGAATTCGTAGTCGATCATCCAGTGGAAGGGGGTGAAGCAGTTGAGTACTTATTCCCAGATGAGGCCATTTTGCATATCGACGACGAGTTTTGGACGATGTATTTCGACGAAGCGTCCAACCAGTATGGGTATGGAATAGGAGTGTTGCTGATAGCACCCGACAATTCCCGTATCCCCCTAGCCTTCAAGCTCTGATTCAAAGTCTTGAACAACGAAGTAGAATATAAGGCATGTATTGCCGGTCTAGAAGCAGCTATGGAACTAGGGGCAAAACGGTTGGACGTCATCGGAGACTCGAACCTTGTTGTATCTCAAGCAAAAGGAGATTGGAAAGTCAAAGAAGAAAAGATGTTGATGTATCATCAGGCCCTGGACTTGTTAATTCCTCGGTTTGAGAAGCTAAACTTCGCTCATCTAGCAAGAGAGAACAACAGGTTCGCAAATTCACTAGCAACTTTATCTTCCATGATAGACATCTCATTCGGAGTCCGGATGCATCCAGTCATTATTGACTAGAAGTTTGCGCCAGCTTACGAGTCAATTGCTACTGTAGACGAGGTTCAAGATGAGAACCCCTGGTATTACGACATTTGGAACTTCTTAGAGAAAGAGGCATATCCACCAGGGGCAAATGCCAAGGATAAAAAGGCAATCAGAAGAATGGCTATTCAATTCATCATCTGCGGAGGTAAATTGTATAAGAGAGGTCATCTGGGAATGCATAAGCTGTGCGTTGAAGCTGAAGAATCAAAACGCCTGATGGAGGCCATCCATGGAGGAGAATGCGGTGTGCATATGAACAGGGTAATGCTGGCATGGAAGATCCTCAGACAGGGTTACTACTGGTCCACCATAGAGGAGGATTATATCGGCTTTGTTCAGAGATGCCACAAATGTCAGATCCATGCAAACCGCATGAACGTCCCGTCATCAAAGTTGTATCGTATGACTTCGCCATGGCCATTTTCAGTTTGGGGAATCGATGTGATCGGGGCTGTCACTCCGAAGGGGTCTAACGGGCATGAGTTCATCCTGGTCGCGATAGATTATTTCACGAAGTGGGTTAAGGCCCAATCCTATGCGGTGTTGAAGGCTTCGCATGTTGCAAAGTTCATCAGGAACAACATCATCTGTCGCTATGGGGTCCCAAACGAGGTCATTTCAGATAATGGTTCTCACTTCAAGAAGGAAGTGATAGACTTGTTGGAGAAATACAACGTGGCTTTTCATAAGTCGTCTACATATCGGCCGCAAACCAATGGAGCGGTCGAGGCCGCCAACAAGAATATCAAACACATATTGCAGAAGATGGTGGAAACTTACCGGGATTGGCCAAACAAGCTGCCGTTTGCTCTGTGGGGATACCGGACTTCAATTAGAGCTTCTACTGGGGCAACTCCGTATTCATTAGTTTATGGGATGGAGGCCGTTCTATCTATTGAAATTGAGGTTCCGTCTTTGCGAGTGTTGGCCGAGTGTTAGATAGCCGAAGCAAATTGGCAACAGAACAGATTTGAAGAACTCATGCTTTTTGACGAACGCAGACTGAAAGCACTGTACCATGTTTAAGGCTATCAGCGCAGAAT
This sequence comes from Camellia sinensis, assembly GCF_055761805.1. Classification (NCBI taxonomy): domain Eukaryota; kingdom Viridiplantae; phylum Streptophyta; class Magnoliopsida; order Ericales; family Theaceae; genus Camellia; species Camellia sinensis. The sequence goes on along the minus strand of NC_138962.1, from coordinate 170,441,914 downwards.
TGCCCGAGCTTTCAACAAAAAAGTTAAGTCCAGGAATCTAAAAGAAGGAGATTTAGTGCTCAAGGACAACCGAGCTCCCATCCACGACCCAAGGGGCAAGTTCAGACCCAATTGGACTGGTCCCTACATCATTAAAGCTATCTGGTCAGGTGGAGCTGTGGTTCTAATGGACCTAGATGGCTTGGAGTTCTTGCAACCGATCAACTTGGACAAGTTGAAGAAATATTACCCCTGAGAGGCTCGCTAGGCTGAAAACCCAAAAGGGCGACCTAGGCAAAAGTTAGAGCATTGAAAAATTTGAAATTATAAAAACTGAGCTCGCAAGGTTGAAAACCCGCAAAGGGCAGCCTTGGAAAAAGTTAGAGCGTAAAAGGAGAGTGAAAATACTCGAGTGAACCTAAGCCTGAACTACGTAAGGCTTGATTCCTATCTTTGGGATACGTAGGCAACTTCATCCTGAAGTTCAGCCATAAACTTTTCCCCGATCAACTTTGTCCATTTGATCATCTCGGCCATCTTTGTCTATTCAACATTCAAGAATTCAGTTATGATCTTCGGTGCAGTGCTCTTCAGACTAGGGGCAACTTTCCGTTGCTGTGCAATGCCGCAATACTCTTCAGACTAGGGGCAACTTTTCGTTGCTGTGTATGTGCCGCGGTACTCTTCAGACTAGGGGCAACTTTCCAGTTGCAGGGATCCGGGGTTGTGCATCTCAGTGACAGATCTCAGGCATGTCCAGTTCTGATTCCATATCGAAAATGGTTTTGAAAAGTTTTAATAAAAGTTGACTGTGTTCAAGATTAATCTTTTTACAACTTAGACCATTTTTGGACCAAAGCGGAAAATTTTCAGTACCCACAACCTTCAATTTCATTGATTTCAATACAGAGTTCTCCTGCTCTTGCATACAAATTGAAGTTGCTTTTTATTACAATCACAAAGAAAACTTGAAAGTTCTAATAAAGCAATAAATCCGGGGCATAGCTAAGTCAGGTGTTCCTGTGCCCCCTCCCAGAGCTGGTCGAAGCCTCTGATGCCAAAGTGGGCCCTTTCTATGCCTCTTCATTAAGCCAATCCAAGCACTCATTAGGCAAGATGCAACTAAAAGTGGGAACAGGGGCCAGGAGCTCTCTAATCCTCCATGCTGTGGCATACTGGGCAAGCTGTGAGCCTCGAACCGGGAAAGCGGCAGGATACTCTATCCCCTCTGTCGGGCAAGTCTGATCATGGCCGAACTGGTGCCGGAACCGGAACGGAAAGTAGAACACACAGTGAGTCAGACCAATCAACTGGATCCCGGTCTGCCGGGACATGCTATAGCTCATTGCCGAGAGATTGAGCCAAGGACAGCGCCAAGCAATGCGATCCGCAGACAAATTGCACATCCAGTCGAACCACCATCCCTCATCAAGGGCATCGACTAGTCGTTGTCGGAAGAAGTAGCCGCGAGCTGAGTAGGCTGGACAAGAGTCCACAACTTGCAATTTATCCATCAACCATACCTGGGGAGGGATGAAAAATGAGAGAATAAAGAATAGAGAGATGTACGACGAGGGAAAAGTAAGAAAAGGGTTTTGTGAGAAAAACCGAGCCTGAGGGCCGAGTGATGTGAGCAATATATATGTGAGAAAGGGTGGAAAACATTACCTGCAGCAGTAGTGGACTCCCCGCGAATCTGGTCGTCTCTCGGCGATAGAAAGCATCCAAGCCCATCAGCCTCTCGGCCAATGTCATGGCAATGTATCTTTTTCCTTCTTTCAAGCCTTGAGCAACTTCAATCAGACGGATGCTAGATCCGCTAAAGCCCGGGGTAAGCAAAAAGTGAGATAGCATGCACAAGCAAAGGGCGTGTTGCCAAAAACCTTGCCAATGGTGGTCGCCGCGGTTACCGGCATCAGAAAAACGATGAATCAAGCCAAGGATATCCAGCTCCTCGTTGCAGATCAGAGACCGAGCATCGTGCATGGTGAGCCCACACATCTGTCCTAAAGCTTGGGCGTGACCGAAGCGACGCTGGGACAAAATCTCCTTGTTGCGCTCGGACTCCATCAAAACTTGAAAATCTTCGAAGGTCGGACACATCTCTTGCCCGCCGAAGCTAAAGACGTGTGTTACCGGATTCCAAAACCTCGCCGCGGCATGGAGGAACGGAATGTGCAGCAAGGTACGGCTCAGCGTGAATAGTGCATTCAAGCCAAAGCCCCAGAAGTTCAACTTTTCTGAGCCATCTAGAGAAACAATCCAAGCTGTGAGATTTTGGGTGAGAAATGCTTCCATTTTGGTGCAAAACTAAGATGCAATGAGAGAACCACGAGGCTGGAGTTTTTAAAGAGGATAAGGCACTGTTCGGAGGACACGTGTCAAAAGTTTGGTGGTTGCCAAGCTAAGTGGCCGGCCGGCCACCTTTTCTGGCAGGTCGACCACCCCTCTCCCCTCCAATGCAAAAAGCTGGTCGGCCAACTCCCTTACGTGGTCGGCCATCAAGGGGAGGGTGGCTTTAGTCTTGTTCTAGCCTCTAGAAGAAAGTTCCAAGCATTTCCATGCATTGGGGGCCTTAAAGGGGCTAGTTTTCCTCTGTTTCGGATGCGTTCCGTCACCCAGATCGTCCGAAATGTATTTGTTTATCGAGTTGTTGTTTAGTCTTGCTTATCGAGTTGTTGTTTTGCCTATCGAGTTATTGTTTTGCTTATCGAGTTGTTGTTTTGTTTGTCGAGTTGTCAAGTTCACCAAGTTGTTAAGCTTTGTCGAGTTGACGAGTTTTGTGTATTGAGTTGTTACTCTTTGTTTATCGACATTGTTGTGTCTTGCTTATCGAGTTGTAAACTTGCTAAGGTTCTGTCCTTTCTTAGTAAGTTAAGTTGCTTTGATTGTTGCGTCGGTTCACTACCTGACTTGGCAATTTTTCAATGCATGATTTCCATTCAATCTCATTTTTGTGCAAAATAATGCGATGCAATGCAAGAACATAAAATACAACACTTTTTTGAACAAAAGCTGTTTCATTCCATCATGCTTCCTTTGTTACAACATTTTACAACAAGGGTACAAGTTTTACAGAAAATAAAAACTGCCTAATAATGTACAATGTGCTACAACTGCTAGTAAAAAAGGCAAATAAAGTAGGGAACAGCTGCATTAATGCTCTCTAGCACAGGAGTAAGAGGCCCTCTTCGTCCTCTTCTGCGGAACAACCTCAGCACCATCATCGCCATCTGAGTCATAGCTATCATCCTCGAGATCCTCCTCGGCACCATCTCCGCCCTTAGAACCAGACTCAGAGTCATCCTCTCTGCCAGCAGATGTCTCTGACTGACGATGCGCGGACTCCTCCTCCTCACTGGACTCCTCCTCAATAATATGTGCTCTGTGCCCGCCTCGTCCACGAGACGACTCCTCTCTCCCGGCTCTCCGAGAAGGCCTAGATGGCCCAGCTCCTCCGGAAGGCCCAGATGGCCCGGCCTGTCGTCCGGTATATATCGGAGGCATCTGAAAAGAAAGAGTGCAATTTGAATACATTAGCCAAAATATGTATATCGGATGTACAGATAAAAAGCTACATGGAGTGGATGTATGCAAATATAGTACATGGATGCGGTGTGTGTCAGATGTGCTCTCCGCATACAGTCGGTCAATCAATGCAGTGAAATGTTCAAATTCAGCATGTCATCAGAAATATGATAAATGCAAGAAAACTAAATAGTACCGAGATGCCCATGATGGACAGCTGCGCCTCTCTCCGCAAGACCATGCCTTCGAACGAGGCCACTAACCCGAGTAACCCCTCAGCATACTCTGTGGTAGGCTGCGGATGCAAATGTAAATCATCAGTGAATGAATGAATGCCCAAGTATTTGAGTGATAAAGCAAAGTTGTAAAACATACCGGTGGTGAGTCAGGGTCTCTGGTGTATGGATGATCTGGCATAGGAGGCTCTAGCGGAATTGGGTAGGAAGCCCTGTATCTCCATCCCGTCAACCCAGTCGGGATACCTAGCCATCCGACATCATGATAAGTCGGGGGAATCGGGGGGACCAGTCCAGCCCCACCTCTGGATGTGCCAGCCCTACCGGCCGAAGGAATGTCTCTGGCTCGGGTGCGACTCGAAGACGGCATGCCAGTAGACCTCCTCGAGGGAGTACGAACACCTGTCAATGGAGGCATCAAGTAGATGTGACGGTAGGTCGCGTACTCCCCGTCCTCCAAATACAGTAGTACATCAATGCCCAGCCTAGCATTAATGACACCCTGGGGAGTAAGCCTATCAGCGAGCCGCATATCGTCTGGGGGTGCTGAAAGGACACTCGACTCAGGGAAGCCCATAGTCTGACGAAGAAAGCGTTTCCCCAAGAACCAGGCCCTACCAACTGGCCCCTCAAATAAGATCCTATACTGGGAGGAGGCCCATCCTCCGGCAAACTGGAATCGAAGATCTCCACCCAGAGGCGCCCAGGGCTACCATGAGATCTGCGGATGACCAATACATAAGTCAGTTAGAAATCGCAAATATGCAAAATAAATCAAAGATCACATGAAGAATTGAGAGTTCTAACATACCTTGGTCGCTCGCACAGTGTCAAAATACTGCCGTAGGAAAGGGAGAGTCTCCCGGGGCCGTGACCGGTACTGGCCCTCGAAGACGAGCGAATAAGGGGTCATGAGAGGGGCCTCCACCTCAAGCTCCGGGGCTAGCGTCGAAAAGTACACGAAGACCCATAACTGTGGAAAACAAGGCAAAAGCCATCAGAATACAGAATGCTGAGTGCAGAATCTGAATACAGAATGCTGAGAGCAGAATACAAGTACAGAATGTAAAGTGTGCCGTGTGTGTAATGTACAGATAATGAAAAGCAAATGTAAATCAAAAGGGCAGAAGGTACCTCCCAGGCTCTCCAATAGCCGCCGACTATGTTCCCCCGTCCGCGGGAGGTCGCACTCATATAGCAATAGAGGGTAGCCAAGCTGGCGCCACCCCAGTCGTACTGACTAACCTGTGTGAGGTCTACCAAGGCACTCAGCAAATATAGCCCAACGGTGTTCCCCCTGTCGGCGAACAGAGTGGTTAGCCAGGGGGAACACCGTTGGGAGCCCGCCCACCGGTCCCCCTGAACTGTGCAGAAAACCAGGTATATCGGACTCGGCCCGAAGATCGGTCAACCGGTGGGCGGGCTCCCAACAGATGAATCCAGGTTGCCTCCCACTCGCCCATGTCCTCGTCGTAAGGGATCGCCCAGCCTCCCAAGTCAAGGCCCGTCAAAACAGCGAAGTCAAATGGGGTCATGGTCATGTCCCCGGCAGCTGAGAAATGGAAGGAGTTGGTGGTGTCCCACCATCTCTCTACCAAGGCGCCCATCAATGTCCGGCTAGCTGGATAACGGGATATCCCGGTACAAAAGGCCTAAATCCTGCCAGATCAACCCAATCGCGGACAGCCTCCAGGAGCTTCGTGTACCAATCCCTCGCAGCAATAGAACCGTATCCCCGCGTCACGCGGGAGGATGTATGTATTCATAACGAGCACATGTATTCAGTTTCAGAATGGAATGAATGAACTGTATGCAAATAAAGGAAATGTGTTGTGTGCTAATCAAGTCAACTTTCAATTAAATGTGGGCTGCATGTTCACCATCAAATTTAGGCTGCGTGTTCAGATTTCAGAAATTTAAAGTTTGAGCTGTGTGTTCAACTTTCAATTAAAAGTGGGCTGCGTGTTCACAATCGAATTTGGGCTGTGTGTTCAGATTTCAGAAATTTAAAGTTTGGGTTGCGTGTTCAACTTTCAGTCAAATGTGGGCTGTGTGTTCACAATCGAATTTGGGCTGCATGTTCAGATTTCAGAAATTTAAAGTTTGGGCTGCGTGTTCAACTTTCAATTAAATGTGGGTTGCGTGTTCACAATCGAATTCGGGCAGCGTGTTCAGATTTCAGAAATTTAAAGTTTGGGCTGTGTGTTCAACTTTCAATTAAATGTGGGCTGCGTGTTCACAATCGAATTTGGGCTGCGTGTTCAGATTTCATAAATTTAAAGTTTGGGCTGTGTGTTCAACTTTCAATCAAATGTGGGCAGCGTGTTCACGATCAAATTTGGGCTGCGTGTTCAGATTTCATAAATTTAAAGTTTGGGCTGCGTGTTCAACTTTCAATCAAATGTGGGCTGCGTGTTCACGATCAAATCTGGGCTGTGTGTTCAGATTTCAGAAATTTAAAGTTTGGGCTGCGTGTTCAACTTTCAATTAAATGTGGGTTGCGTGTTCACAATAGAATTCGGGTTGCGTGTTCAGGTTTCAGAAATTTAAAGTTTGGGCTGCGTGTTCAACTTTCAATTAAATGTGGGCTGCGTGTTCATAATCGAATTTGGGCTGCGTGTTCAGATTTCAGAAATTTAAAGTTTGGGTTGTGTGTTCAACTTTCAATTAAATGTGGGCTGCGTGTTCACAATCGAATTTGGGCTGCGTGTTCAGATTTCATAAATTTAAAGTTTGGGCTGCGTGTTCAACTTTCAATCAAATGTGGGCTGCGTGTTCACGATCAAATCTGGGCTGTGTGTTCAGATTTCAGAAATTTAAAGTTTGGGCTGCGTGTTCAACTTTCAATCAAATGTGGGCTGCGTGTTCACGATCAAATTTGGGCTGCGTGTTCAGATTTCATAAATTTAAAGTTTGGGCTGCGTGTTCAACTTTCAATCAAATGTGGGCTGCGTGTTCACGATCAAATTTGGGCTGTGTGTTCAGATTTCAGAAGTTTAAAGTTTGGGCTGCGTGTTTACAATCAAATTTGGGTTGCATGTTCAGATTTCATAAATTTGAAGTTTGGGCTGCGTGTTCACGATCAAATTTGGGCTGTGTGTTCAGATTTCAGAAGTTTAAAGTTTGGGCTGCGTGTTCAACTTTTAACAAATATGGGCTGCGTGTTTACAATTAAATTTGGGCTGCGTGTTCAGATTTCAGGGATTCAAGTGATTTGAGCTATGTGTTCAAGACGGAGTATTGTGTTATATACTAAACGTGCAGAAAAAGTTGTGTGCTAAAATGAGCAGAAGCATGGCATGCGAATGTGTTCAGAACGAGCAATAGGCATACATAACATGAGATGCAAGGGAAATGCAGAATTAAGGCAGGAAATGTAAAAAAGTGAAGTACATACCTCTCGCGCCTCATGAGAGAGATGGGACTCCGGCTTCCGCAATAGCAGGTCTACAGGAGCTCGAGGGTCGAAGTCGGTAAAATGATAAAAAATCGCCCGAGGGAGGACATGAGTCGTAGGATCGTACCTCTCGGGGATGAAGGGGCAAACCCTCGGATGCAAAGACATGATGTCAGGCTCGCCTCCGGCGCCTGGAGAACCTTCGCCGTGGGAAAATTGACCTACCATTTCAAGAAATCTGCAAAAAGAAGCAAAAACGAGCGAAATGAGCCAAAATTGGAAAAAGTCAACAAAAGTCAACTCTCGGGAAATTAAAAAGTCAACAAAAGTCAACTCCTGAGAAAATCTTCCAAATATTGAGACAAACTTACCTCAAGTGGTGAAAATGAGAAAAGAAGCTCCGAAATCAAATTTTAATCAGTTCAAAGTGAAGAGAACTGAAAGTTTTCGCGAAACAACTTGGCGTGGGGCGTTGGAAAACGCGTATAGAGCGTAGATCTGAGAAAGAAAATGCTCTAGGAAGGGAGAGGGACTGATTTCGGACCTGATGTTATGAGCAAAAGATGTTTGGCTTTATGTATATTTAAAGAAATGGGAGCAAAAAGACTAAACTGCCCCGGATTTGAGTTATGTGGTCGGCCGACCACCTTTTCTGGTAGGCCGACCACCCCTTGCACTCCAACCTGGTCGGTGGCCTCCCCTGGACTCCAAACCTGGTCGGTGGTGTTCCCAAGGTGGTCTCCAAGGTCTCTGCAAATTTTGGTAGTCATCGGAGTCCTCAGCACCCGAGAAAGTACAAGAAAAGTGCATTTTTTTTCGCGAAATCCCTCTGCGGGAATGCCAACTCCAACTTTCGATGCGTGTTTCATCATCACTCGTCAAGAGCAAGATGTATCCGTTTGGAGCACGCTGTGACCCTTCCGGGAGGTAAACCGGAGGTCGCGATTGAGTCGCACTCGTCGAAATTTGCATTTCTTTGCTTGTTGTTTCGCGTCAAGCACGCATTCGAATTTTCCTGCTTTGTTATGCACGTCACTTGCATTCTCATGCATACCACCTGCATTGTTGTACGCGTTTCATTGGTATTGTCATACCTCTATCTTTAACTTGCGTTGTCACGCGCGTGTCTCTCGCATTGCGACACACTTTCCCATCGGCACCCTATTTGTCTGCATTCGATGTAGTGTTGAACATGTGTAGCTAATGATATTGTACTTGTTAAGTTTCTTCCTCTTTCAGGCACGATATTGTATGTACAGTTCATTTGAAGCTGGTACGACCAGACGAATCGCGCAGGTATTGTATCTTCTCCGTGTGAGACGTGGCGAGAATCGAACAATCCTCTGCATTCTTAAACTGCATGAAATGTAGTTGTTGCTTTGCATTCTTGCTTAAAACTGTTGCGTGTGCGCTTCATTACAGCTTGCTGCTTTGCATGATCATGAGTTACATCCGGCGTTGTGCATATCATTTTGCATTTTGCCCTTGCCTGCGGGCACATCTGTGTTATCCTGCCTGTTTGTCTAAGTCTTCGGCCTTGTCAAAAATGGGTCATCTCTGGGCTTTGACATTCACTCCCGTCATGTATGACTTCCGAGTTCTGTCAAGGAGGGGCAACTGTAGACACCCCATTTTTGACCGACCTTAAGACTCAGACGTCACCAGTTTAGCGCCCGGTGATGTTGCATATTGTGCTCGACCTGAGGTTTCAGAGTCTAGGCTGCGAGCCTTGTCTCCAGACTTCGGGGCACTTTTTGTGCCTTGCCTCGGTTTGCGAACCAGGTCCTGTTTTCTTTGTTTTCTCTTCCCGAAGGGAGGGAGAGGTCTCGTAGACCATCTCTCAGTGGCCGTAGGCTACGTCTCGTGGTCGAGGCCATTTTTCCCGTTTGGAGCCCGGTTTCTGGTTTTCGGAGCCGTCGGCCGTGTGCCTCGATTCGGGACCGCTTAACTACCTCCGTCTGCTCCAGTTTTTGGCACACACCTTATTTCCTCCCTTTAGAGGGACATTGTGGCCCAGGAGACCACCTTCGTGGTCATACGCCACTTCTGGTGCCTAACAGCCTGTTTTCGGGGCCCCGAACCGCGCATTTTGGCCCCCGAGCCTTCGTTTTGCATCCGTTTTGGTCCATTTTTGGTAGAGACCCTATTTGCACTATTAGGAGGATGGTAGGATAGTGGCCGGCCACCTATTCCCCTGAAAAGCCAGTTTTCTCATTTTCTCTCTCCGAAAGCCAATTTTTCTGACAAAAAGCTGGTTTTTCCCACTTTTGAGCCATATTTTCTGGCTTTTCATACCACCATGGTGATCTACTTATCCAGGAGGCCACCAATATGCGTAGGCCGACCAGTAATTCACTTTGACCCTTTTGAACCTAGCTTAAAAGCTAGCTTTTCTCTCTCCAGGGTCACATTTTCTGGTTTTTCTCCACAGGGCTATGTTATACTCATCTGGGAGGCCACCTTTCTGGGTAGGCCGACCAGCAATTGTTCTTGAATCTTTTGACCCCTGGTCGACTGACCAGGGGGAGTGGCTGGCCGACCACTTGAACTGGCCGGCCTGCTTATTGCTTTCCCTCTTTTTGAGTGTAATCCAGCTGTGCCAGCTGGAGATCATTTGGGGCATCCTCCATACACGTGTATGGAGGATCTTTCAAGCTTCCAAGGGAAGCTTTGGCCTCTCTTCTCTATAAGAGAGGCCCTCCTCTTTGTATCTAAAGGTTAGACACTTTTGACCAAGGCATATACACCTCTCCCTCCATTGCTACCATTCCAAGCTCCAAAACCCTAACTTCCTTGGTCCATTTACACTACAACCCATAGCACCACACCACCATCATCCATTCCAGCTCCTTGGAAGTCATTTGCAAAGGTTGAAAGCTCCTTTCCTTGGACCAAAGGCTGCTGGAAAGTTAGGCTACAAGGGTAAGCTCCTATTCTCCCCATTCTTGCAATATTTTGTTCTATATCTTAGCCCCTTTTTCTTATATTTTTGGGCTTCGGTATGAACTAAAAAAAATCTTATTTTGAGCTCATCTTCATGTTTGATTAAGGACTTTTCTCTGTTTGAAGTCTTCTACTTCCCCTTTCCCTTTCCCTCTCTTTTAGGGCTATTTTTGCATCATATTTTAGCCTTACTTGTGAGCATAATCGAGATTTGTCATAAACTGTAAAGTATCTTGTTTTGAGCCCCTCTTTAACTTTGTTGAAGGGATATTTTCTATTTGAGGCCTTTTTCTGCCCTGTTTGTTCAATCTCTCTTTTAGGGCTGTTTTTGCATGATACATTAGCCTTATTTGTGAGCCATTTTAGACCTCGACCTAAACTAAAAAAAATCTTGTTTTGATATCATATTTATGTTTGATTAAGGTCTATTCTCTTTTTGGGGTCATCTTCCCCTATGCATGCCCCATTTCTTCATGATTAGGGCCATGCATTAGAGCACTTGCATTGGCCATGGTTTGGCCTCTTAGCCACTGAAATCCATCAGATTTTCAGTGGCTTTGATGCATTTTTGAGGGCCAAAATTAGAGGGGGGTGACCCCCTCTCTCCTTGTTTTGTTTGGGGATCTTTTGGGCCTTCCAAAGGGACCCTATTTTTCATGCATTGAAGTCACTTTTTGGGCTCAATTTTGTGAGTTTTGGGGTCTACCTTAGGTCTGTCCGGGGCCCTTTTGATCATATTTTATGTCTACAATGCATGCGTAGAACAATTCCATTCAAGGCCTTTTGAGGAGGCCTTTCATTGAATGTTTCCTAGACTGATTTCAGGGCCAATTTTGTGAGTTTTAAGGCTGTCATAACTCATTTCCAGAGTTGGTTTGGTCATGCTAAGTGTCTATCTTATATGTGCTTAATTACCCCTTGTATGACCTTCCAAAGAAGCCCCTCATTTTTGCACATGTTGACTGCATTTTAATGATTATTTGGACATATTTTGGCATGTTTTATTCACTTATTTTTTCTAGTTTGGTGAGATTTCATATGATTCATATGCATGCCATGTAAACCATGTTTGCTAGTCAAAGTTGCATGCTATTTTAGTCCATCATGCTAGCATCTTTTGGTCATGATTTGAACTAGAAATGTTCATGTTTTGGGACTACCTTGGCTCTGTCTTTGTGCTTCATGGTCAAATAATGCATGCTTTGTATAGCTACAAGTCAATACATGTGTCTAGTTTTGAGTTTCAGGGCTTACTCCATGCATCGGGTGCCATGTTTGCATGATTCGGGACCATTTAGCATTATGTTTCAGTGCTGAAAATTACATATTTGAATGCCATGCTTCATCCTTGCCATGCTTTGGTAGAGTGGTATTTTATGCCTTAGGTTCGGTCCTTGGTTTGCGTGCATGTGTGCACGTATTTCGATCATCTCATTTTCATCTAATGGCCACTGATGTGAGTGCGGCTGAGGTCCACTCATGATTGGTGTAAGTCCATTATGCATTGTGTATGCCGTTTTGTTTCATAACATTGCGTATGCTATGTTGCATGTTAGAGCATTGTGTATGCCATGTTACATCGAGCATTGTGTATGCCATTTCATAGCATTGCGTATTCTAGGTTGTATGTTAGTTGCATCGTGTATGCCATCCTATTTTCATCGTGTTTGGGATAGGAGTTAGCCCGAGCACGAGAAACGAGGGACGTTTCGTACTCCGAGTGACAGAACGTGTCTCAATTCCCTGTCACCGGCACTCCAGATTACCCATGATGGAGTTTAGGTCTTGTTGTGTTTTCATGTGCATTCATCTCATATTGAGTCGTGCAATTCGGCTCCTTGGCCATCATGCATCGATATGCGTGATTGGTGGCACGAGGATCGAGGACTACACTCCCTAAAGAGTAGTCATGTATACATATGTGAAATACTTTGCCATGCCCCTTTGTTGCTCTCTGTTGCAGCAAATTAGAAATCAGCAGCTTTCCAAAGCCTTACACAGCATTCCGAAAACAATTGTAAACAGAGGCGAATCGGGGCATTGCAATGGATTTCCGCGCCAGACAACTCAAGCATGCATCTTCCATCATTCGGAATAGAGTTGAGGCAGTCCATAGGCTTGCATGCTGATTTATCGCTTTCCTAGTTAATTTGTTAATTAATTAGGGTTTTGTAATATTTAATTATTTATTCGGACTGTATTATTCATTCGGACTGTATTATTCTTTCGGACCCTCCGAGCGAGGGCACAATGTTGTAATAAGTGTGCGTGAGTGTGATGTATGTCTTCCAACCCCACGTCTTTCTCCCTTTTATTTACCTGCTTATGATGGTTAGATTAGGGCATATTTCAATTAGCATACAGTATGATAGCATGTTTGCATCATTCATCTGTATTGCATGCACCAGGCTCGGCGTACCATACTAACTGCATTTGTATTTCAATTCCAAAGTTGAATACGTGTTAGCTGTAGCATTTCATATGCCATCTTGGAATAGCCGAGCCTATCTTAGCTGCATTTTGCACGTGTTGCATTAGGCATTTCTATATAGTTAGGATCATGCATAAATTTCTAACATAGCTTCTGTTTTGGCTTGGAGTACTCGGTAAGTTTTATGCTTTAGCATCCTTGCATGTGTGTGAGTGACTGCCATGATAGCATGCTTACCATGAGGCTATGTGCTTATATGATATACCTGTCTGAATGCCTGTGGGTGAAGGTTGGGTTATCCGAATTGGAACAATTCATCAATTGTGAGTCTTAAGCCCACTAGAGAGTGGCAAATCATCATGTTTTCTAAGCCCACCTGAGGGTGGCAAATCCACATTTTAGCCTACTTGCGAGTAGCAAACCATTTTTTAAAACAAACATGAGATGTTTCGTTCCAATTCAGGCGACCCAGTCTATACTTGTATGCTGTGCGCATCACATAGTAAATCTAGGCTAATAACCGGAATAAGAACGCATAATGTTTTCAAAATTAGATATCACGGTTAGTAGAAGCCGATCTTTGATCAGGCGAGCGGGGGTGCTCACGAAGTGACCTTTCCCAATCATACCCAAGTTCCCGAGCCGAGGCAACTTTGGTGATGACGGACACGTGGCCTTAGGCAACGAGTCAGGGTTTCCTAAATTTCCCCAAAACAAAACATTTAGGTGGCGACTCTGTATCTGGAAAAGTAGTCCATGTTTGGCACTTCTTTCAAAAAATCTATTTTCAAAAACGATTTGCCGGATTTGGACTCTTTGATGATTCATCGGTCTTGCATTGCACTTTGCGAGATTAGATACAGGACCGTGACATTGAGTCCTGAACTGTAGTGAACCCAATGAACAAAACGAGGGGGATTCCCTCCCGGGACGTTCAGGGACGTCTACACATCCATTCAACAAAAGATGATCCTTTGCCTCCCATTTATTCATAGAATAACAGCTGGAATGTATACCCCAACAAAACAATGTAAATACGGTCACAGTAGAAATCCTAATGAAAAGCACTGCTTTTAAATAGAACTGAGTACATATAACATGTACTCCTTTCCCTATCAATTCCTACCACCATAAATATCTGTCTATGGACCATGTTATTTACGTAAAAGCCAAAAATAAGGGACTAGGGCTGCAAGATGCCCCATACTTGGAATATTTTCAAAAACTATTTTCTCCCTTGGATCACCCAACCAAACCTTTTCTCTCTTGAAACCTTCTCTGACCTACTCCAATCCATTATCCAAACTTCCTGTGCTGAATCTCAGTCTCAATTCCTCACCAAATGTCCCCATCCTCTTTGGCAGAACCTTGAGTTTTTCATTTCCTGAGACCAATGCCACCATATCATTTGCTATGTCACTTGAGTTGGTTGTTCTTTGCTCAAGGTCAACATACTCAGTGAAATATTACAAAACCCTTGTGAGGGGTGAGTTTATGTGCTCGAATAAATCATTCCCTTGTCCTTGTATCATTTCACAAGATTACACCTAAGAAACTTGTGACTTTGTTACACCAATTTTTGTCAAATTTCTATCGACAAGTGGATCAACCGGATGCTGACATGTGGCAAAGTCAAAGTGAGAGTCTTTTACCAGTCAAGGGGATAGATGGCATTAGAGGAATGAGTCAAGTGTAGTAAGTGGTCTAGGTAATGGAGCAATTACTAGGTTAAGTCATAGACTTAGTGGACTGATGCAGAAGTGAGCATGTCTAAAGTATTGAGGGACATGTGGCATCATGAAGGAAAGGTGGTTTGACATGTAGAGATGAAGAATTGGTGAAGTTTGAGGGCTTGGAAGTAAAGGAGCAGTTGCAACAGTTAAACAAAGACAATTGCAGGAATCAATGCAATCATGGGCCAGAGAAAGATGGGAACCAAATTGAACAGAGAAGAAATTTTCTCTATGAATATTACAATTAAAAGCACAAGCGTATCTTGTCACCTGGAATTTATTAATCAAGGGTATAGCACCAGCTAGTTCTGGCGGAACAACCATTGACAGGCTTGATGGTGAACTGCAAGATACATTAAATGGAAATCATCTTTAATCTTAGGGTCTACAAATCGCTATACAAGATGCAAAACCTTGTGATAGCATAGAATCTAACAAGCTAGCTTAAGCCCAAGAGCTGACAATCTCAACATAATACAAGAGGAATGAAAGAAACTTACGGTGGAGCAAAATTGGAACCATTGCTGTCATATTCTTCCCCATTCGAGACACTAGCAAGGTTGAGTGAAGGAGATTCATATCCATTATTAGAGGTGAATGAAGACCTGCTTGTTCTAAAACTTTGTGCCATACCTAGCCGCATATCAGATGTCATTGCATCAAAATATCCCAAACACCTAAAATTGCTCTATCTTACTGTCTCAACTAAATTGTTTTTCTCCTTAAACGCCCTTAACCTCTTCAACCATGTCATGAAGCCTCGAAACTGAATTTTGCTTGGCCCTGCTGAGTTCTTCTGGCATGAGTTCCCAACGAAAGTTTGGAAAATTTGATTCAAGGTAATATGTAGCTAACAGTAACACAAATTGAAATCATATCAAGCATACACACAAAAATTCACACTACAATACGATAACAAATAAGAAGTAACCAAGCAAAATCAATATAGACAGATCTAGAAATGGAATGGAGAATGCAGAGAAATTAAAATAATAATAATAATAATAATAATAATAATAATAATAATAATAATAATAATAATAATAATAATAATAATAATAATTGCTATCTTATCAGTGAATCAATGAATTTCAAATTGTGAATCAATGAAATCAAAAAATAAATAAATAAATAAATACAATCCTAGATCTTATTAGTCAATCAATGCAGAAACAAAACAACAAAACACAACAATTTCAGACAAATCTAAGGGTTTCGATTTCCTCCAAGCCAATGCTCGATCAAATATGAAATTGCGAAAACAATAGTTTGAGAGAGTGTGTGAGAGAGAGAGAGAGAGCAACTGAATAGCTCTATATTAATCTGTAATTATATGTCTCATTTACAAAGAGAATGCACTCTCTTTATAGGGAGGAGAGGGATACATTGGAGCATCGAAAGCATAAAGGAAAAACATACTTTACATTAAGAAATATAAAAGCTATAATGCTAAAGCTGAAAGTGTGGTAGTGGTGTTTGCCCTTTACAGTCTTTACAGCTAGCGAATGTACTATTTAATGTATATTATATACAGCTAGCGAATGTACTATCTAATGTATATTATATATTAACAGCCCCCCACAAACTCAAGGAGGGTAGGCATCCATCAAGTTGAGTTTGGAAACAAGATCACGAAAGCGCCCAGGAGGATGAGCCTTGGTGAAAATATCAGCAGGTTGATCGGCAGAAGCAATAGGGAGAAGATGAACAGTACCACGTGTAACATGCTGTCGAATGAAATGACAATCAATCTCAATATGCTTGGTGCAATCATGAAAAACATCATTGTGAGCAATCTGAATGGCACTCTGATTGTCACAATAAAGAGAGGTAGCGCTAGAAGAGGAAACACCCATATCAGTAAGGAGCCAGCGACGCCAGAGAAGTTCCTGAGCAGTATCAACAAGAGCTTGGTATTCAGCTTCGGTACTAGAACGGGCAGTGAGAGATTGTTTCTTGCTACGCCAAGTAAGAAGAGAATCCTCTAAGAAGAAACAGAATCCCGTGGTGGAACATCGATCCGTAGGATCTCCAGCCTAATCAGCATCAGAAAAGGCACGCAGTTCAAGAGAGGAGGAAGCAGAGTAGTGAAGGCCATGGAACAGAGTGCCTTTGAGGTATTAAAAGATATGGAGTAGAGTAATATAGTGGGGAGTGCGAGAAGCCGACATGTATTGACTAACAATGTGAACAGCATAGGCAATGTCAGGACGAGTCACTGTGAGATAGACAAGACTACCGACGAGCTGGCGATAAAGAGTAGCATCAGAGAGGAGATCCCCATCGAGAGGAGTGAGACGAATCTGAGGATCAACTGGAGTAGAGGTAGTTTTGCAATTGGTAAGACCAGCACGAGCCAAAAGATTTGATGCATATTTGGCTTGTGACAAATAGGAACCAGTAGAATTATGAGAGACTTCAAGGCCTAAAAAGTAGTTAAGAGTACCAAGGTCCTTCATCTCAAACTGATGGTGGAGAAAACGTTTGAGGTGGAGAATACCAGCTGCATCATTACTAGTGATAATCATATCATCCACATACAGAAGGAGAAGAGTGGTACCATGAGGAGTAGTTCGTATAAAAATAGCAGAGTCATAAGAGCTAGAAGTGAACCCGAAGTCATGAATGGTAGAACTGAACTTAGCAAACCAAGCGCGGCGCACTTGCTTGAGGCCATAGAGGGCACGCTGTAGTTTGCAAACCTTATGAGGTGGAAAAGTGGACCCAGGTGGAGGTTGCATGTAGACCTTCTCAAGAAGATTACCATTGAGAAAAGCATTTTTGACA
Source organism: Camellia sinensis (assembly GCF_055761805.1). Classification (NCBI taxonomy): domain Eukaryota; kingdom Viridiplantae; phylum Streptophyta; class Magnoliopsida; order Ericales; family Theaceae; genus Camellia; species Camellia sinensis. Next base: position 170,424,880 of record NC_138962.1, on the reverse strand, counting down.
TCCATCTAAAAGAGCTCCCAGTAGCGAGCAGTAGCAACAGCAAGTAAACTGTGAACAGAGGTAAGCCGAGCAACAGGGGAGAAGGTTTCCTCATAATCAATCCCATATTCCTGGTTGAAACCCTTGGCAACAAGACGAGCTTTGTAGCGTTCAATAGAGCCATCAGAATGAGTCTTGATTTTGTAAACCTATTTGCAGCCAATCGCAGTTTTTCCAGGAGGAAGATTAACAAGATCCCAAGTATGAGTTTTGTCCAAAGCTTGGAGTTCATTAGTCATAGCTTGCTGCCAAAGAGGATTAGTACAAGCCTCACGATAGGAGGTAGGTTCATAAGTAGAAAAGGCAGCAGACCCAACAATATAATCACGAAGATGGATAGGAGGTTGAGTTACCTGGTGTGGTCAACCCGTAGGAGGATCGGTGGGAGGAAGAACCGGTGGAGTGAGAGGTGGACCTTTAGGGAGAGCAGTCTGGACGGGATCAGGAGTGAGCAAGGGCGTCTCAATGAAGGACGAACCTGTATCAAAATCATCAGAGAAGAGATCTATGGAAGGATTAGTAAACAGTACATTAGTGGAAAGTGCGGGTAAGTGAAAGGAGTATAGGGAGGAAAACATTTTGTGCTCCTAGAAAATGACATGGCAGGAGATACGAAGACGGTTAGAGAGAGGGTCCCAACAGCAAAAGCCTTTATGTTCAATTCCATACCCAAGAAAGCAACAAAGACGAGAACGAGGTTCAAGCTTGGTGTGTTCATGAGATTGAAGCAGAACAAAGCAGGCAGAGCCAAAAACCTGAAGATTAGTATATAGAGGGGGAGTGCCATGCAGACGTTCAAAGGGAGTTTGATTATGGATGACAGGGGTAGGAGCACAATTGATAGTGTAAACAGCAGTGAGGGCAGCTTCCCCCCAAAAGTTTTCAGGGCAGGAAGAAGAGAGAATGAGAGCGCGAGTAGTGTCAAGAATATGCCTATGTTTCCGTTCAACATGGCCATTTTGCTGGGACGTGCCAGCACAGGAATGATGAGGCAGCGTACCATGATTCTGAAGAAAAGAAAGAAAATCTGAATCCTGATATTCCATAGCATTGTCAGAGTGAAAAAGTTTGATGGTTTTGGAAAATTGGGTGTGGACCATTTGGGCAAATCTATAATAAAGGTGTTTAAGTTCAGACCGAGTTTTCATTAGAAAAATCCAAGTAAATCGTGAAAAATCATCAACAAAAACAACAAAATAACGAGATCCCCCCATAGTAGTAGTAGGGGAGGGGCCCCAAATATCCGAATGTATAAGATCAAAAGGTGCACAGGAAACCGAAGTACTTTTATTGAATGATAAAGCAGGTTGTTTGGCAAGTTGACAGGGTATACAATCGAAATTATCTGGAATTACATGACCCAATTATCCACTAGAAACCAAAGACTTTAAGCGATTAACAGAAATATGCCCTAAGCGACAATGCCAAAGATGAAAAGGAGATAATGAGGAACCAGATGCAGGAGCAGCGATCTGAGGAGAGTTAGGAACATGAAGGTGAATGAGCTCATAGAGACGTCCGTGCTTACGGCCGATCCCAATAGTCTGCCCCGTCTGAGGGTCCTGCACCAAACAATTAGTAGCAGAAAAGGTGACAGTTAGAACAAGTTCACATAATTGACCAATAGAAATAAGGTTTAAAGTGAGAGCAGTGATATGATAAACTTGAGGTAAAGATAAAGAAGATGTGGAAACAGTACCAACATGACGAACAGACAAGAGAGAACCATCAACAGTTTGAATTGAGGGAATATGAGGAGATGAAGAGATGAAAGAAAATATAGTAGAACTAGAGGTCATATGATTACAACAGGCAGAGTCAAAATACCAAGAAGAGTTACCTGGAATCACAGACAAAGCAGTAGGAGGAGGTGTACCAGAAGGGGAGAGAAGGTGTTTGAACATGGCCTCCACATCCATTGGAGAAAAGAGAGGGGTAGACGGAGCAAGAGACTCAGAAAAACCCTCAGAGGCAGCAGTAGTAGTGTGATGAGACTGATTCCCGGAACGACGAAAGCTCTCTTGGAAAGAACCACCGTGAGAAAAGTGGCTATTGGAGGATAAGCGGGATGGATTGCGAAAACAATCCTGTTGCAGATGACCAAGACCAAGTTTGTTGCAGTATCGGCTGGTTCTGACGGGGCAATTGACCAAGAGATGTGTTGAAGGAAGGCCCCGATTCTGACAATAGAGGCAGGCAGTGGTCCGCTGGGTAAATGATGGCTGGTACGGAGGAGTGGCAAGAACAGAGTCCACATGATGAGTTTGGAGAGTACCAAGACGAGTCTCCTCTGATAGCAGCTCAGAAATAGCTTGCTCAAGATTAGGCAAAGGATGGCGATGAAGAAGAGAGGCACGTACGGGCTCAAAAGAGGAAGTGAGAGCCATGAGAAAGTGCACCAACCTTTGCTAATTACAATAGATAGTAAATAAAACAGCATATTCTCGGTGAGGCCAAGTCGGTTCGGAAAGAGCAAGCTGGTCCCAAACAGAGTACATTTGGGAAAGGAAGTCATTGATGGACTGACTAGATTTTTGGCGCATCCGATGAAGTTGGCTCTGAAGTTGATATTGATGAGCAAGACCAGTAGTCTGGTATCGTTCTTTCAAAAAATCCCAGATGTCTTTTGCAGGAGTAGTTATAGAGTCAAGCTGAAAGTGACCAAACTGAAGACTGATAGAGGTAACAGAGGTATTTCAAAACCAGGTAATGATTTGGTAATTCTTACTGTCCCATTCCTCAAGTCGGTCTTCATATGTAGCAGTAGCAGTAGAAACAGTAGTTGCATCAGTGTCTTTCATCGGTTGGGTCACATCCCCGGTGATAATTCGCCAGAGCTTCTTTCCTTTGAGGAAGGAAGACATGGCTTGGGCCCACAGAACATAGTTGGAACCATTCAAAATAACGGAAATGGGATGGGAGGCATCATGACGATCCATAATAATAGTTGAGTAGGGCTAAATCGATAGGAATAGACCTGTAGGAGCAAACTTAGGTAAAATAGAGTGTACCAGTGAGTTCGGAAGGTCGAAAATAGCTTGGAAAGGTGGGCTGTGCAGAGATGATGTCAGCGGGATGTAAAAATGATGTCAGCGGCGCACGTTAGCAGAACGGCGCACGCGAGGCTTACGGTAGCAAGCTAGTGCACGCGGGTGCACGATAGCGGAACGGCGCAGGCGCGACTTACGGTAGACAAATGGTGCACGTGGGTGCACGATAGCAGAACGGCGCAGGCGCGGCTCACGGTAGACAGATAGCGCACGCGGGTGCACGGTAGCAAGAACGGCGCACGAAAGAGCAGAGCTGTAAGCGCGTGAAGGCGCGTGTGAGAGTGGCAACGGAAGCAGAGACGGGCCGATCACAAAGGCAGCGCGTGGAAGCGCGTAAGGGCGTTTCTGACGACGAGCGTGGTGCCGTTGGAGTCGTAAGGAGATTCCGAGCTGTTTGGTGTAGTGCCACTGTGTACGGGACTAAGCACCAAAATTGAAGAATGCCAGAATTGTATAACTGGGCTCTGATACCATGAAACAATAGTTTGAGAGAGTGAGAGAGAGAGCAACTGAATAGCTCTGTATTAATATGTAATTATATGTCTCATTTACAAAGAGAATGCACTCTCTTTATAGAGAGGAGAGGGATACATTGGAGCACCGAAAGCATAAAGGAAAAACATACTTTACATTAAGAAATACAAAAGCTATAATGCTAAAGCTGAAAGTGTGGTAGTGGTGTTTGCCCTTTACAGTCTTTACAGCTAGCGAATGTACTATCTAATGTATATTATATACAGCTAGCGAATGTACTATCTAATGTACATTATATATTAACAATTGCTATCTCATTTCTCTCTATAGAGTACGAATTAGTTACCTGGTGAATTAGAGAAGAGAGATCGAAATGGACGAGAAGGAGGCAATCGATGGCGTCGTTTTCGATTGATCGTCGTTTTTTATTACAAAAACAAATAAAAAAAAAATCTGGAAGGTAAAGAATGTGTGACTTTAACAATATTAATAAGTAAATAAAAATTGAAGTAAAAAATTTTAGATAAAAAGATTTTAAGTATAAGTTTATAAATTATTTTTGTATTAAAAAATTATACATTATAAATGGAATATCTACTAGATTTTATAAATAAAAATAATTGTCATATCTACTAGAAATTTATAAATATCTAAGAACATCTAGAATTGTTTTTTTTATTATTATTTTTTATAATTAAAATATAATTTGGTAAAAAAAAATTTAAAAAAAAAACTCTTATTGATTTATAAGCTTATGACTTTTTGAGAGTGAAAAAAATAATAATAATTTTTCTAGTAAGAATTTTTACTTCATACTAATGCATGCCATGTAAAATTATGATATATTATAACGCAAAATGCATGTCATCTTAAGCATATTTCACGGCATATTTTTACAAGTTATGAAAGTATATAAATTATTTTTGTATTAAAAAAAATCTAGATTTTAACTAGAATATCTAGTTTATTGGGGAAAAAAATAAAAATTTCTCATATCTACTAGAAATTTATAAATATTTAAGAACATCTAGATTTTTTTTATTATTATTTATAATTAAAATATAATTCCTGTAGAGAATAAGAGGGTTAGGGACAAAAACATGTATAGATCTAGAATGAATGGGAGTGTGGCGTAAGTTTTTAAATAATTTTTTTTTATTTTTTAAATTCAAATAATTTACATATACTTAGAAAGAAAATATTTTTTAATTTTCTAAAAAAATCACTAAATTCAAAAATATATAAAATTTAATATTTTACGACATGAAATATATGTTGTCTTAAGTGCAAATATTTTATAACATATTTTTGTATGCCGTGAAAATATACATTTTTTATGGCATACTTTTGCATGTCATAAAAAAATCGGATTGATTTCTTTTTTGGTAGAAGTGTTCACGACATTCATTAGCATGTCGTGTAAAGTTATAATATTTTACAACATAAAATATATGTCATCTTAAGTGCAAATATTTTACGACATATTTTTGTAAGTCGTAAAAACATACATTTTTTATGGCATACTTTTGCATGCCATAAATATATGAATTAACGACTTACATTGTATGTATATTGTTATTGACAAAACATTAACGGCTTGCAAAAAAAAAATGTGGTAAAATGTACTAACTACGACATGCATTTAATGCATGTTGTAAACATGATGCAGTAAATAGTTAATTTTGTTGTAGTGTGTTTATTGTATTGCCCAATTGCTTAAAGAGTTTAGTCAGAGATTTTTTTTTTTTCCCCCCGAAGGTTTTGGTCAGAGATGTTAAAGTGGTGGGATGTGCAAGGTGCATTACCAAACTCAGTGGAGGAACTCCTTAACTGATGGGCAAGGGAAAGTCTTAGCAATAATGAGAAAATGATGTGAAAATCATTACCTATTACTATGTTGTGGTCTCTATGAGAACATCAAAATGAGTGCATTTTCAAGGCTATTAACCCAAATGTGGCAGGTTTATGTGATCTGATAAAAGTAAAGATTGCACTTTGGTTCTAAGTAGTGTTTACGGAACTTATTTCACAATTCATATTTTCTTTTCCACATGAGGCAAATTAGAAATTGTTTGAGTAAAGGTAGGAGGCTTGTGGTTTGAGGTAACAAGTCTTTGCTAGTGTTGTTGTTTGGTAGCCCACTATTGGGTGTTGTCTGCTATCCTATGTGATGCCTGGGCATATAACCCATCTCGTTTTCCTTTAATTGTGATTATCTTGCTCGTGCTGGGAGTGTCAGGATTTAATCTGAGGTCTTGTCGACCGTTTGAGTTCATCGTTCTTGAAATTTCCCTCGGATCCTCATCTTTATTTCATTCTGGAGTTGAGTTATGCTTGCTTCGGAAGGTATGAAATTGGATCAAGGGTGTCTCGAGTTCAGCTAGTGCAATTTCTGGGTGGAGGTAGGACCACACGTGTGACAATGAGGCCGCAGGTACGGGAGGCGAGGTCGCATGTGCGGTGAGGTGAGGTCGTTGATGGTACAACACTATTTTAAATGCACGAGCGAAGGGCAGGTGCGGAAAGTGAGCCTCACGTACGGGGGAGAGTGACACACGTATGGAAGGTACGTGTCGCACGTATGGAAATGGTGCCGCACGTGTAGGAATGTGCTGTGTTTGAAAATTTTCTCTTTTTCTTTTCTTGGGCTGAGCACCCACCTCACTTTTCTCTTGTCTCTCTCTCTCTCTCAAACACATTTCTCCTCATTCTCTCTACATTACTCTCACCAAATCAAATTTATCTTTTGATTTCTCCAAATCCATTAGAGCTGTGACCCTAGTTCCTTCATTAAAGTTGGAGAACTCTTCGAGGGCTACGTTTTATGTGGTGGAGATCGGATTTCAACACCGTCAAATTTGGGGGTTTTCTTCTCTCTTCTTCTCCAAAGCTTGAGGTAGGGATTCTCTTAAAGTTATATATACATTTTTGCAAATTTATATTGATTTTGGAACTTCTTCTTGTAGTAATGAAACTTGGATTTTGGCTCATGAGTTCTTGATGATTTAAAAAATGGGTTTTCTCAATGTTTTTAAAAAAACTCTTGAGGGTATGAACTATATTGTAAAAAAGGAATGTTGTCTCAGAAAAGTCCTTTCAAAAATAAGGAAAAAACCTAGTTTTGTGAAAACCCTAGAGATTGGGGATTTTTTGGGGAAAATGGTAAGTGAAATCTATGCTTGTCAAGTATTATGATGAATATATGATTGAGAAATTTCTATAATTGTGAATGAAGAGGAAATTCCACAGAAGAATGAGAAATGGTTAATATTGAAGCTAGTTGTATAGCTTATTTTTTGTTGGTCTTGAAATGACCAAGTGGAAAAATAGAGATTAACATGTGGAGAAAGCATGTAATGTGCTATTATTATTTATCTCTCGCTAGATTTATTTGTGAAATTATCTTGAGAATGAGTATGGAGATTTTTATCACAATGGTAGATTGTGTGGTGAAAATTGAAAATGGAAACATATTATAATGCATTGATACATATGTTGTATTAACATTCCATTTCATTTGGTTGTTATGAATCAAATTGAAATTTGAAAACTATTGCATTGAGAAATAAATTGTTTTGTGAAACAAGAACATATTGAATTGTTTTGGGGCAAATATGTTGATAAGTCCGGATAGGGGGTGTAGTTTGGTATTGGTTAAGTTAGCCTAAGTGCCCATGGTGAAAGACCGAAAACACGTGTGGAGGAAATACCATGTGCCTTCCAGTGAGAGACCGGTAAAGTGGAGATTGGTAGTGCTTGTAATGCCTACTTGCAGATACCAACCTAGGGATTACCTAAGTCATATTTATCACCCCTTTGAAAATTACATTGAATTTGTTGGATCATTGTGTTATCAAATTGGCACTATGCACAAGATTTTCCAAAAGGCAAAAATATGTATTTTGAGCATGACATGGCATTTGCATTTATCTCATGAGACTATGTAAAAATGTATATACTATGTTAAGAATTTCTTACTGGGTTTTGTGCTCACCCTAGTGGATTTTGTGCAGGGAAATATGTAGCGATTCCACCAAATTGAAGGCGTGAAGTGTTGAGGGCATATGACTCTTGTTTTGTTGTTGTTTTGGACAAGCCAAGGGCTTAAAATATATGGGTTTTGATAACCATTTTTGTGTAACCAGGCATAAGCTTTGAAATTTGTAGCCTTGGGAGCATTTATTTGTAGTTGACTTGTGATGCCATATGCTATAAATTCATATTTATGTAATGTTGAATGTATAGTTGCATGTGGAACACTTATGATAAATCTCCGGAATGAATTGAGTACACATCTTAAAGATTTAATGAGGATGCAATGGATGAAACATTATGTTATATATATATATATATATATATATATATAAATATGTTATGGGAGTTACTACTTTTGGATTTAGATCTTGTTGATAAATAAATATGAACCTTTCTTATATAAATTATTTTGGGGGCGTTACATTCTATGTTTTTGTTTTGGCGGGTTATTGTCTTATCAACTTGGTTTGGGGCTAACATATGATTATGTTAGTTAGATAGTGCCAACCTAGTTGGGATTGTCTAATTTTGCTATGATGCTCTTTGCATCTTTCGTCTTCTGTCATTTATAATTGAATTTTTTTGTGGCTTTTTTTTTATTGTATTTAGTAATATTTTTTTTTCGAAAAAAATTAAATTTTTACTAGAGGAGCCTCCTAAAAAATGAGCATGCTACATCTCCCTAATTTTTCTCCTGTAAACTCTTCCTAATGATGTGTTAAACATTTTTGAAATGAGAGATAAGAGTTTGAAGAGAGTTGATTAGTTATTATTATTCGCTATGGCATTGGGGGGAGGGTGGGGGGGAAAATTGAGGAATAGAGCATTACAAAAAACTAAAAGGAAAAAAGTAAAAAATAGTTGACTTGTTTTATTTTTTTTTGGATTTTTTCAATTTTTAACATTATTCTACACTAGCAATTGAAAAAGTAAAAAATTTTGACACAAATTTAAAAAAAACAAAAATTACTAAAGATAAAAAATAAAAATAAAAAAAAGAAGAAAAAAATTGGAAAAAAAATGTGATACTAGTATTGTCTTCACAAATATTTACAAATTCATAAAAAAATTATAACTTTAATTATTTAAAATAAATAAAATTTACCACTAATTTATTTATTTTAATAAAAAAATTACAATTTCCCCAAATTTCTTTTGCTTGATTCATACATTTATGTGTTATTTATTTATAATTAAAAAATAGTTACCAAAATCACTAATTTTGTATTAGACCTAGGTCAATGGATCCGCATATACATTCCATGGAGAATTCTGACCCCTTTTTTTTTTAGGGAAAAAGCTTTATAGCTCGAATCCCTTGTAGCTCGATGGCCCAAAATCCAAATTTAGATTTTCTCTCTTCAGTCAAATATAATATAATATATCAATATTTTCTCTCTCCTCATACCCTGTATTCTGTCTCTATTCAAAGTCAAAGGCCATTGAAACAAAAGCTCTTAGTAGATCTCTCTCATTGAAGATCACTCTCACCCTTGCCTTGCCTTGCAGATCTCTCATCCCAATTTTATACCACCTGAAATTTATACCAACACTGTTGAATAGTTTTTGATCTTTGTCTGATTGTAATTGGGTGGTGCCTTGCACCTTCAAATACAGTTCCATCTTATTTATTTGTCCATATATATATATATATATGTACCATATAGAAAACAAGTTTGAAACCATGATACAGTTAACAATATTTAGGCAAACATTTGATGAAAAGGAGAAAAAATCATCCGTTCTTGAAAAATAAATTCTAATGCAAATTAAAAGTAGATATCAACCTTGGAAGATACTCGGTCAGTATAGAAAGATTTGGTGGGCTCCTCATCTTCTTCCACTATGGACAGAGCACAATGTTGATGTCCACACACAGCAACAGTGGCGACGACACACACATAGTAGCAGCGGCTGCGGCATACACACAGCAGCAACACCCAGATCAGTGCTGTGCAGCGGCATTGTTCCGCTCCTCTCATTGTTTCGATCGGTGCTCAACGACTGCACTCTGATCGGTGCGTAGCGGTGGCACTGTCGCTAGGTTAGGAATGAGTCTTCACTCTGTATTTTTTTTTTTTTCTAATTGAAATGGGAGTTGAGTTGAGCACATGCACACACCAGATAGAAACTCAAAATTGGGCCACTCGAGCCACAACATATTCGAGCTACGTAGCGGAGCTGTTTTTTTAAATAGTGAGCTAATTTAATTATGAAAAGATAAAATAAATTAAAAAATTAATAAAATAAAATGTCACATTTAAATTATAATTATTACATATTTTCTCTTTTAAAAATTAAAATAAAACTAAAAAACCAAATCCAAATGAACTTTTAACCAAACTGAAATAAAATAAAAAACAAAAAATAAAAAAAGCCGACCCATCCCCAAACGAAGTCTATAATCCGCACCCTCTATCATAAGTCATCTTAATTTGACTCTTCACCCAATTTTCCCCAGGGAAATCGCACTTTTTCATTGGTTCTTCATTGTTTGTATTTTATCTAGTTGTATTTCCTTATGTCAATTTGGAATTGCAATTCAATACGAGAGTTCTCAGCTTGAAATCTATAGAAGTAATTTTTTTCTCAGGAAAGATTTTTGTTTGTATGATTTTCCTCAGAAGCAAACGGGTGTTTCGACTTTAACTGAGTCGACTCACAGAATTTGTGGAACTTCATGAGATGAGAGTAATGCATACTCTCTCACTGTCTCTATTTCTCTTAGAAGCATAATTTGCCCATTTTTTCTTTTTATTTTCTAATTATAAATATTTGAATTGACGCTTTTCGAGCTTGTTGTTTTAATGGCAGAAAATTCTGTATACTGAAATGGCAGCAAGGAAGCCTGATTAATTGCTTTGTTTGATGTTGATGTCACTCTTACCGCTCCCCCAAAGGTGCCAATTTCCTTCTCCTATTCTTCTTGTTTCATTTTTGCACATTATTAATTTTGTACCCAAAATTTTATTTTATTTTTTATTTTTGGTTTTATTTTGTTATACAGTGATATTTCTTATAATCTGTAAGGCTGTCTTTGGATCTTGGATTTGAAAAGGGAAATGTAAATGACATTTTTTTCCCCTTCATTTCTCTCGCTTCTTCCTTTCCATTTTCAAATCTCTGCCTAAATCTATGATCTGAACACAGTCTAAAGATACATAATAGTGGTTTTGATGCCTAATTCCTTGTTTGAATTCAAGTCTTACCACTGTGTGATGCAGTTACACCTACCCCTATTCCAATGTTTGAATTTCTTGTTGGTTTCTTGGAGATCAAGGGCTGTCTTAGTGAATGAGGTGCTCTCTATCCAATATCTGAATTCAAGTCTTACCACTGTGTGATGCAGTTACACCTACCCCTATTCCTTGTTTGTGAAAAAAGAAAAGAAAAGAAAAGAAAGTACATATTGGTTTCTTTTTTACTTGCTTCAATGTGGAAGCTTATTTATTTGAAACATGGATCCATGTAGCTGACAGCCTATTAATAGTGATTAAGCTTGTCAATCATCATAAAATGATATTAAGTTCTTGGTTTTGATGCCTAATTTTATGCAAAATAATTATAAAAAGTGCTCGTATCCCTGTCTTTTTGTATCTTCTAAAGATGGTTAAGCTTCTAATTTAGCAAGACCCAAGTGGTTATGATCATATGGAACCTGCCATATTTATCTGATTTGTTTAGGCTGTCTTCGATCGATACAGAGATTTTAGTTGTTTTGGTGGAATTCCCTTTTATTTAACATTTGCATTTGCTATTTCAATTTCAGGTTGTTACTTCGGATATGCTGAAATTCGTGCAGGAACTTCGGAAGGTACTTCATTGATTATTGTGATAACCCCTGAATGCAACGTGGAGTGGTTTTCATAAGGCCTTTTTGGTTCATTCTCTCTCTTTCAAGTGGCAAAATATTGCTTATGTTGGTTGTTTTGTACAATGATAACAGCTTTACAGCTTGGTCTAACTGCAGGTTGTTACAGTTGGTGTTGTTGGAGGGTTTGACCTTGTTAAGATATCAGAGCAGCTTGGGAACTCAGGTTTGCTACAATAGCTTGTAGAATTTGGAAAGTTTTTGGTGTCTTTAGTTGTGTCTATGTGCGACTAGATCATTGTAGTTTGTCCAAAACCAAACCTCATGTTTCAACTTCGTTCATGTGGTAATAAGATACAGTTTTTTCTTCATTGTGAATTAATTAGTTTTCAAAGGTTTCATTTCTTCATCAGCAATATGTTGTAAATAGAATTTATAAGTGTCAATATGTTTTAATTTTTTATTTATTAGGCTTTGGTTGATTTAGGAAGTAATAGAAGAGATTGTGCTGGTGATTTGTTTCTTGGATCTTGCTTACTTTCTAAGTGATTTGGTTTTCTAGGATTTGCATTTTTTATCCATGACCTATTGTCCAAAAATTTGGAGTATAATAAGGTGATGAGTGTGAATATTGTTTGCTAATTATTCTTTGATGTGCATGTCCATTGTTTAAGAGAAATCTCAAAGTTGAAAAATTAGTTGATATTTATTACCCCATACTAGTAGGAAACACCACTTGGGAAACATTTTACTTCATAGAAACATTAATGGAGAATGCCAGTGTGTATTCTAATCAGTTTGTAAATCTGTCTCAGATTAGGTAAAAAACTTTTACTCCGAAAATTTCAAGTGAAATTATGGAAAATTCAATTACCTTGTTTGGCTTTGATTGATTTTCTAAAAATTGAGTTTTTTTTTTTTTTTTTTAGTCAAAAATTTAAATATTTTAAGTTATGTGCATCTAAAAAATAAAAAATCTTAAAATATTAAAAGTTTTGACTAAAAACAAAAAAACACTGAAAATAAAAAACACTGAAACCAAATAAGGTAATGTTTCTTGTGAACTGCATGTTCTTGCCTTGTGGGTGATCACATTGTTTATATGATTTGATGCAGTATAAACTTTACTGCTCCATTTTCTTCAAGCTTTCCGTTTTAGTCTTCTTTGTCTTCCAACATTCTATCTTTCAAAAGTTCTTTAGAAGTATTATTGTGGCTGACTGCTTGACATTTTACTCCATGTTCGCTATATGTGCTGTTATAAATGACTATGACTATGTATTTGCGGAAAATGGTCTTGTGGCCTATAAGGATGGGAAGCTCATTGGGACCCAGGTATTGTCTAAATCTATACCCAAAATTATTTATCTCAAGTCCAAGATTCAAATGATACTTTTATAATATGTTGACAATGATTCACACTGTTCTTATGAACAACTAAGGTCTTGAATATTTTAGACATAATTATACAAAAAGTAGGAAAATTGGGTTTATAATTTGGCCTTTTCAATGGAAAATGCTATGCCTTGATACAACAGATTCTTTAGGTTCTCTTCTGAGCCATTTTAGGTCTGAAAAAGGTAGAGAAACAATAAATATTTGCTAACATTTCCAATATTGTTTAAATTAAGTCAGCTAATTAATCTCCTTGAATAACTTAAAGTTCTTGAGTAGTGGACTGTCATTTTAATGTGTTTTTGCAGAAGGTTGTAGTTGCCTTTAGCCATATTTATACACTTTGGGTCCACTTTGTTATCTTTTCCATTTTTTGTTCTTTTGCTTACTTTAATTTTATTTATTTATTTATTAATTTCTTCCTGGATTCGTAATTCTGCAGAGCTTGAGATCATATCTTGGAGAAGAAAAACTTAAGATCAGACCCTTCTCCTACTCTTTGCTAAATCCTGAGTACGCACAGTAACTCACTAAGCAACTGCATTGTTATTAATTAGTAATTTGCAAAAAGCCCAGCCCCCAAGGGGACACTCTAGCAGCTTAGGCATGACCCGAGTTCGAATTTCTTATAACTTACCTGTCAAAAAAAAAAAAAAGTAATTTGCAAGAAGCCAAAGGGACCCATAAAATTATAAAAGTTAGGATCATATATTTTTTACACTATCAAGGGTAGAAACAATAAAATATGCCCCTATCTCCATCCTTCAGTAAGATTACAGATCAACATGCTTGTCGGAAACATCTATTTTTTTCCAAATTGTTTATAAATTTTTTGATTTTTTTTTTTTTGTTGTTGTTGTCAAAGTCAGTATAGGTATAAAAAGTTATGCTGTGGCCATTGGATGGTAGGCTTCGTCTATATGTGTACAAAACATTTATAGTGCATTATTAGTTTATGGATATGACATTTTTAAATGATTTGCAGGGATTTATTAATTTTACGCTGCATTACATTGCCGACTTGGATATTCCAATAAAGAGGTTTGTGAAGTGCAAGCACGAGTTGCAATTATCCATACATGTTAAGCTTCTGAGTCCGTTTCTTATTCAACTTCTTCTTTAGAGGAACATTTATAGAGTTCCAAAGCGGGATGCTCAATGTATCTCCAATAGGCCGAAACTGCAGCCCAGAAGAACGGGACAAGTTTGAAAAGTATGATAAGGTACAATAACTTAAATTATGATTAAGAATAAGTTCAAAACTTGGGTCTCTATAAGAAACACAGTTGATGTTGGACCTCTTGAAAATTACTCTTTTGAAATTATATTCAGGTTCTGAACATACGCCCTAAAGATGTTGTGCTCCGCGAAAATTTGCTCACCTTAATCTCACCTTTTCCTTTGGGGGACAAATAAGTTTTGATGTGAGTGAATGTTATTCTTGGTTTATGCTTTGATGATTCTTACGCTGATAAAAAACTGATAACAAGTCGTTGCAGTTAAATTTATGTTTAGGCGTAATGCTTGCATGTTTTAACATGTTTTCCCTCAAGGTTGGGACAAGACTTATTGCTTGAGATATGTGGATGATTTTCATGAAATCCACTTCTTTGGAGACAGAACTTACAAGGTAACAATTTTGTCTTCTCTCTTCAGTTTGGTTATTCCCTTCCTTTTTTGGTATTTGCCATGTGACACTAACTGGTTGAAAGTTCAATTCCCTGTAGTGATGTCTTGTGTTGTATTAGTTCATTTTTTATTTTGTTGACTAGTTTTTGGTACTATGTTGGGACTAAACGAAGGGCTTGGATGTTGCCTGAATCTGGAAGAAATGACCATGAGATATATGAATCAGAGTGAACCATGGGGCACACAGGTCTGCTCTATATTTCAGCTTATTTTTCAATACACCATGGAGTTCTCCATTGCCATAGCATCTAGAGAACCAAATGCATTGTTAATATGGTCCCATTTGCAAAGAAATCTAAAATCTTCAATCAAGTCAATTCATTTTGTTTTCAATAGCATCCACATGCATCTTTTTCATTTGCTAAAGTTGGATAATTACCAAAGAAAATGGATCCATCAACAAAAGAAATAAAATTGATGATATTTTCTTATAATGTTCCGAATGATTTTGTACATAAAACAGGCTGTACTCGTTTTAAATGCAATGGAAAACAAAATGGATTAAATATTGAAAGTTGAGATGGAACAATTTCATTTTCATTGAGTACCCAAATGCTTTTTAAATGGATATCAATATCAATGTTTCTCTTTTGCCATTTTAATTTTATAATCATGGCAATGTGAACTTTTTTCTTGTTCTATTCCCAGTTACCAACCCTGAGGACACTGTAAAGCAGTGTACAACTCTCTTCCTAAGCAAACAGGTTTAATGGTCCCTGTGGTTATTTCTACTTTGTTGCCTTCAATTATTTGCCATATGTAATTTATAGATATAAGAATGATGGGTAGTAGAAATATCTGTTTGAATCTGTAATTCCCTTCACAGGCTTCATTTCTGTATTCAAGTGATGGCTATTTTCATGTTGCCAGTGTTTATTAGAGGTTCAATCTGTTATTTGAATGAGATCATAGAGATTGATAGACATAGCCAATATTTTTGTATGAAATAAGAATCCAATTATTTGTATTCAGCTTATTAAAGCCCAAATGTCATTTGAGATTTCTTTCATACGCACTACTGTCTCTACCTTTTCTTTTTCTGTTTCCTGTTTTGTCTTGGATATCTTAGTAAAGCACTTTATTCTGGCAATGGAATAAAATTTTGGGGATTATGCAGGTTTTCTTCTAAGTAATGATGATCATTACTGAAATTGATGCAACATCATAAAAGAATAAATCTTCTAACAAATAGATTGTTTTGTGTATTTAAATTTCCAAATGATCATTACTGAAATTGATAAAACATCATAAAAGAATAAATCTTCTAACAAATAGATTGTTTTGTGTATTTAAATTTCCAAATGAAAATACCACAAACTCTAATCCTCAAGTAACAATTAGATTCACTTTGCAATAATCTAACATGTCCTTCTTGTTTCCTCTTCCTTTTTAGCAACCCAATATTTTTCCTCAGTGTAAGTTGGGCGTGTTACTGCATCAATGGCAAGATTACCTGGTACGCCTACTATCTTCTTGTGGTTTTGTTGCATTATCTTTTGTTGTCATTTCGGACCCTTAACACCACCTTTTCCTGCAATAGAATATCGTCACATGTTTGGTTGTGTTAACCTTTTCTGTTGTCTGTTTTACCTTCTAGAAAATATAGAAACTTGTTTGGGAAACTGTTTTCAGAAAAATTTTCTGAAAGCAACCCACATTCTAGGAAACAACAAAAAAAATGTTTTTGAATGTTTGAAAATTATTTTTTTTTTAGCAAAATGAAAATGAAATAAAAATGATGGGTATTTTAAAACTTTTTTGTTGTTTTTGCTTCTGAAAAGACAAAAAACCTCTATTATTAGAATCATACGATTCGATTTGATTCAGTGAGTGATCGATACGAACAGGTTGTGTGAATCGCAAATAGCTATGAATTGTAGGTGAATCGGTGAACCAAATCGTTGAATCGTGAATTGTTAAAATCGATGTTGGGCTTTCTTTTTTGTTTTTTTTATTGTTGGAAAAGGGTTCACACAACCTTTTTAAGGTTTTTTGGATTACTATATGGCATCTTTTAAATTTCTCCCTCCCAATTTACTCTCAAATACTCAAACCTTAGCCCAAAAAAAAGATTCTCTCTCTCTACAATATTCTAGGCTTACATATTTAATTTTATCTAAGTACTTAAATTTACAAAATGAATTTTTTAAACTCATCAACTGAGATTTAAAAAAAAAAAAATTGAAGTTGATTTTTTAACTTTGTAAAAAGTTAAAAAACATTGTTGTTGAGTTATTATTACTTGGAAAATGAAAATTTGTCTTTGTTTGCTTTCTTTTTCTTTTTTTTATCGGCAAATGTTAGTTGTTAGATTAACACCTATGCGAGAAAATCTCCCATCCCTTAACAAAGCACCTAAATGCTTGCACTCTCTTAATTCAACCCCCTGAGGGGAATTGATCTCATGACCTCCTTGGGACTAAGCCCTAAGGAAGACATGGTGGCCAACTAGGCTAGGCTAGGCCTAATTGGTTTTGTTTGCTTTCTTTATTAAGAATGGTTGATAAGAAATAATACCTAAAAGGAAAAATGTGAATTAGTAAATATGAGCACCCGTGTTAACTTTTTACTTAGACCACATGATCATCATTTAAAACAATATTTTTATTGATTTAAGTCTAAATATTTCATAAATAATAGATATATTTAATATTTAAGTGTGTAGATATATTTTTCTATGTAATTTAAAAAAGGTGATTGAATTTTTACAATCCATGATTTGATTCAATTCGCGATGCAATACAATCCCATTTCGATTCTTGATTCGATCCCTATTTGACTACTATGCAAAAAACCAAAATGTAGAAAATAAAAACACTACCAAATAGGTAAACACTACAATTCATTCCTTCATTTTTGTGAAGTAGTCAAAATTTCTCTACAAGCTGTCTTTTTTCTAGTAGACTAATAAATTGTGTTCTGTTCTTGTTTGCATCATAAATATTTTTTTCTGTTGATTATGGCCTATTGATTGTGGTCAAATCTAATTTTATTGATTGTGGCTTATCGATTGTGGCCAAATATAATTTTATTGATTGTGGCCTGTCGATTGTAACCTGTCGATCATGGCCAAATCTAATCTCATTGATTATGGCTTATTGATTTTGGTTTGTCGATTCAGACCATAAATCATTTTTAAAGACCTATTATGACCACATTATTATTATTATTATTATTATTATTATTATTATTATTATTATTATTATACGCCCAGTGGGACATCTTTCTAATTTGGAATGATGACAAGAATTCAAAGGCAAGATGAAGTACAAGATGAAATGGGTTGGCGTGAGAATGAAAATTTATATTTACAAGAAAAAATTGATTTTGGCAAAAATTTCAAACAATAAAATTTTTGACATTGTTTAAGATGTCAACATGTATGAGTTTTTAAGGCCATCTATGCCTTTTGTTATTCAAAATCTTTGTTGGATATGTGGATCATACCAAAACTTGGTTTCAATAAAATGGTTGATGAGCCAATATTGTTTGGAAAAATATGTTTAGAGATATTATACAAAGAAAGAAGACTCATACTGTTGGAATGTTTTCTTTTTGTGGGTTTCAAATATTCAAAATCAGGTCATTGTCGATCAATCCAGATGGCCAATTATGGGCTTATATTGTTTTCCCAGTTGACCTTATGAGTCTAGATATCATATCGGCAGTTGAAAAGTTTATTGGCCATATGATACTGTCAACGATGTGAAAAGAAATTATTGTTGATTGGTGCATAAGTGGTTCAAAACATCCAACCCCCCCCCCCCCTCCCCCCAAAACAAACACACACACACACAAAAAAAAAAAAAAAGAAGGTATTTTTCATAAGTCAAGTTTAAATTTTACAACTCTTCAAGAATTCAAGTCATCTCATTCTTAAAGAGTTGGGAGCATTGTTTGCACCATAAATATTTTTTCTGTCAATTATGGCCTATTGATTATGGCCAAATCTAATTTTATTGATTGTGGCTTATCGATTGTGGCCAAATATAATTTTATTGCTTGTGGCCTATCAATTGTGACCTGTCGATCATGGCCAAATCTAATCTCATTGATTATGGTTTATTGATTTTGGTCTATCGATTCAGGCCATAAATCATTTTTAAAGGCCTATTATGACCACATTATTATTATTATTATTATTATTATTATTATTATTATTATTATTATTATTATTATTATTATTATCATGGTGGAGCAATTTGTGACAACATGGTTAACAACAGTTTGTGGCAATGTCAAGCCTATAAATAGGCTGAAGAAGGAATAAGCAAGGGATCAAGAAATCATCAAACTCGTCAGAGTCTTTTCTTTATTTTTAGGAGTAGTTTTCTCTAAAATTTGTGACTTGTAGTTCTTGTAAACTTAGATAATTTATTTGGATACTTCACTCTTTTGAGTATTAATTGTTTCAAAAAAGTCCTTGTACTTTCAAGTCATTTTAGAACCTTTACACAGTCGTTTGATTTTCTGTTTGGTTGTTTGGCCAAAATTGTTGCTAAGTATCTGTCAATCAAGACTGAGCATAATTTTTACGGACAGTTCTTCATCTTGAGGATATAGCATTAAAGAATGATTCCACATACGGGTTTCTTAGTAATAATACAAGTGCACCATGGAAAATGTAAAGTTTCTTTCTTCAGATAGATCCTAAGTTTTCTTCTATCTATTTGATTTCCAATTTTTTTATGCAAAATATTTTCTTCTGTTTTCTTTTTCGGGTAACTTTTAAGGGTAAATTATTATTATTATTATTTAATTGAATGTGTAGGACCAGAATAGGAAAACGATAAACTGCATTAAATAACAAGATTTGAGCCCAGATATCACTCACACCTGGTAAGGGAGCACCTTTTCTACTAAGCCAACCCGTGGTCTAGGCTCTGTAGGATAAATTATACTTGGCATCCATGTATTATACATCGAATTTCACTTTAATTTCTCATTTTTCTAATTGCAATAGTAAATCCATTACACTTTTAGTCAAAGTACAATATAGACATTCCATCATTAATCGTTTGGAGAATTGATGGTGAACTTCAATGGGTTCGTATACCACCTGTTTATTCTTGGTTAGGTCACAGTTATTCATTGTGTTATGGGTTTTTTTTTTTTTTTCATCATAAACTTTTTATTCCGTGTCTGGGGCCTCAATCTTCTCAAGCATCAGGTGGCTTAGCTGGGTTGATGCCCAACATGTGCATAGCTTTTAGCATAGACGGTGCATCATTTGTACAAGCCTGTGATGCCACTAACCTCGCCACATTCAGCTTTGGTGACATGGGGTGGTAATGGATGGGCGAAGGGGTAGGGGTGACTATGGGTGGTGAGAAAAGGGTGGGGGAAGGAATGGAAGGATTGGCTGAGAAAATCATTTTAGAAATGAAGAAGAAATGTAGTAAAATTGCATAGGTACCCTAAAAGATGCCTCAACACCCAATTAACAGAAGAGTGACATTGGAACTTGATAATAATTGGAATGGGTTAACTGTTGTAATTGAAAAATAAGAGATCAAAATGAGATCGAGTGCAGCATGTCAAGGGTAATTTACCCAACTCTAACTATTTCATACAAGTTACAAATATGTCTTAAAAATATTTGTCACTAGATGAAAACAACAAATGTCACCGAATCTTACATATCTGCATGATATTTGTTATGTAGACCATATGCACTAGGATTTTTAATTTTTCATAAGACGTGTTGGCCTCTCCGAAACAGTAAGAACCTCAACATCTTCTTCCAACATCTTAATCACGTCCAAATTGGTAAGCCTCACAGAAACCATTGCATGAGTGCACAAAACCCCAACAACTAAAAACCTCTCCATCACTGCCTTCACATTTGCACTTGCTTCATGTCCTTCACCAATCTCTCTCAACAAACTACTATCCAAAGCCTCTTCCATGTTCCCCGCCTTCACCAGTGACCAACACCAATCCGTGAGCACCAATGTTCAAACCAACAACCCCTTTGATGAGTTTAAATCAAAATCACCACCAAGTGCTTTCATTTTTAAATATATTTACAATTATTTACAAGGAATGATTTTGAAAATTTTTAATTTTAAAATTTTGACTTTTCAAAGTGGACATACATTTTGGGAAACAAAAAATATAATAATGGACTAATAAAATGGAATGGAGGGAGTATCAGTCAAAATTTGAATAAAAAATTTCACCATATATACAAGCACATATGTACATATAGAATAAGATATGTAAGTTATATATATACACAAAAATAAATGAATAAATAAATATTTGGTTTAATTACCACACAAAAAAAAAAAAAAAAAACTCTAAGATTTCACGCGTTTTTCACTTTAAACTCTAGTATTTTTCAATCTAAACCCCAAAATAATTATCCGTTACATTACATAGACAAAGATGGACGGAAGGGGCACATTGAAATATGGATAGAACTCCGTAATTTAATTTGTCGAAATTGAAACATTGAGATTTAAATTTTGAGATTATCTTTGTAATTAACCCTTTTTTTTTCTTATGCTATTTGATATTCACGAACATAACATCAATATGGAGTGTGAAAATAAGGTGGAAGTGAATTATAATGGTGGGTCTCACACGGAAAGAAGAAAGTAGTAACAAAGTAATAACCAATAAAAAAAATTAAAAAAAATAGTGAAAAAAAAGTATTAAGCAAGTCTTTCTCCTAGAAATTATAACAATGGTGTCTATTTTATACGTGGCCCATGACCTTTTTTTTCAATTTCTCAATCATTTATGTACATTTCACTAGCAAATTCTCAAGTTCGGAAAAAAAAAGAAGATGTTTTTAGATAATTAACTTCAATATAAGGAGAGTAGTGACAAAACAATTACCAATAAAAATACATATATATGTATATATATATATCGGAAAAAAAAAAACATTGAGCAAGTCTCTTCCCTAAAAATTTTAACAATGGAGTGTATTTTATATGTGCCCATAATCTTTCTTCGCAGTTTCTCAATCATTTTTCTACACTTCACTAGCAAATTTTTGAGTTAAAAAAAAAAAGAAATTATATTTTCAGATAACTAACTTTAATAGAGGGAGAGTAGACATAATAATAGTTAAGATTTTTGTTAAGTTAATGTAAATAAAAAATATATGTCTGATTATATTTTGGTTTTCAATTATGTTGATAAATAATATTCAATTAATACTAATATTATTCACTTTTTTGTGTTGGTATAAATTAAAATTTAAAATTTACAATACTAATTTTTGATGAAAAGTTACATATATTTTTATCCTCTAAAGTTTAAATTCTGAATCTGTTCCTGATTAAAGACCCTGTTAAATAATTGGACCATTTTACATTTCGTTTGGTCAACAAAAAAAAAAAGAAAATTGGAAGTTGATATGAAAATTTTGTTTAATAAACTGTTTTTGATAATTACTTTTGGGAATAATCCTTTTTTATAGTGAAATTAAAAGATCCTTCCAATAAAAAATGTGTAAACATTTACACTTTCTTATTTTGAAAATACAAAATCATTTGATAAAAATTTGTGAATTTTGACACTTCTTTTCACGAACATTAATTCGAAACTAACCAAACCAAACTATACCAAATCAAATCAAATTAAGTCTAAAGTCTCATTACTCATTACTCATTACAATAAGAAAATAAACATCTGCAAATTTTAATCACTAATTTTTATAGTTTTGGTGTCATTTCAATCTTTATAATTTTAATTAATTTAATTTCGATCTTAAATTTTTTATTATCTCAATTTAACCTAATTGACTGCAATCATTATTTTTTCTTTTAAAATTATGAAAAGTGCACACATGATTAGCATGAGTTACGCTTTTAAAAATAAAATTATAAATTTTCTTAACTAAGTGAGTCAATCTATATCATATAACAATTTTACTTCAAAAACACTAATTGGCGTTATTAATTAAATCAAATTAATATAAAATTTCAAATCAAATCAATTAAAAATGTATGAATCAAAATGATATATGAGACAAAATACAAAAACTACCACTTTAAGTTAATTTTACCCACCCTATCTTAATTCCACGGAAGATCCAAGGCTACTGGTTGGCAAACTATCAACTTGCAACCGAAGACAAGAAAATAAAACAAAAACAACAAAATCAAGTCAATTCTATTGTGAAAAAGAATATATATTTTTTTTTTGTCAGATAAATCTTCACAAAAATAATAAAAAAATAAAAAATTTAGTCCTCGATCTGTATTGAAGAGTATTGTAGAGTTTATTACGAGTTTCATTATAATAATCTAAACCATTCATTTATTATTTTAAATTTTCCATTATTTAGTATTTTTAGAGTACTACTCTACATTATTCATGTTAGAATACTTGTCCAATTATCTCTTACAAAGGAGAGAACAAAAATTAATTGAATTATAAGTTAAATCATTGGTCTCTATAATTTAAGTAAAGTGTCATTTTAGTTATCGTAATTTTAATTTGAACATTTTGGTCCGAACATTTTAAATTTTATTACAAGATGGCCCTCCATCAAATGTTGTTAACAATTGAAATAGAAAAAATTAAGTGCAAAATTAGAAAAATCAAAATAAAATTCAAAACAAATTATAAAGACCAATAATATAATAGATTTGTTACACTGATAGTTCTTATAATTGATTTTAAATTTTACTTTAGTCCCTCTTTTATTTTACTCATAGTACTTTTTCATTTTAAATGCAAACAAAATTAAAAATGTATTAACTAAAACCCCATATTGTTGGGTAAATATTGAAAAACTTCTAAGACCACTCTCAACCAACTGAGAAAAATCATGATGGAGATATGAATTCATTAAAAAATATATTAAAAAGAGTAATATCAGGTATCATAAAAAAATATCATAAAAAATTTTTCACTGTTAAATTATACATATAAAAAAATACCACACACTAATAAAAAGATACAAAAATTTTATGAAGCATTTTATGATATTTTTTTTATGATCCGTAATATTATTTTATTAGAAAGTAATTGCGTTCTACCTACGGTCTTTTATTTTTTTTATTTATATGTTGTTTTCGCAGAGTAAGGATCCTCTAGAGTAATTTTTTCCTAAAGTGCTACATTATGTGGTTGAGATTTATTGGCAAGTCACATTAATTTTTCTGATGTGGCTTACCAGTAAATCTCAACCACACAATGTAGCACTTTAGGAAACTTTAGAAAAATTTCACTCTAGAGGATCCTTGGTGGTTTTCGCATAGGGAAAGGGAGCCAATAGAAGAAGACGCCATTTTTGACTTTATTCTCAGCACTCAATAATATTTGGGTTCTTTTATTTTGAGTATTTTATTTTTATTTTTAATTTATATGTTGTTTTCGCAGAGGGACAGGGAGCCAATGAATGGAGACTCACTTTTGACTTCTTCGCAACTCAATAATTTCTTCTTCTCCTCACAAAAATATTAAAATGGGACTGCTAAAGCTTTTTTCACTGAAAAAAAAGTAAACAACCTCTTTGCTTCGCTTTGCTTCGCTTTGCTTCTGATATGTTGGTTTTTCTTTTCCTTCTGTAATCGGAAACAATGCCTATAGAAGGGATCTTTGTCTCTGGCTTCGTCAATTTGTTGTTTGGGAAGTTGACCTCTTTTGCCTCCTCGAAATTACCCACCTTTGAAGGTATTGACACCCAGCTGACCAATTGGACCAATATGCTATCGCAAATTGAAGATCTTTTGATTGATGCGGAGAAGAAGCAGTTGACCGATCGAGCCGTGAAACGGTGGCTCGACGATCTCCAGGATCTGGCATATGATTTGGATGATTTAGTGGATGAGTTCGCCACCGAAGCTTTGCGACACAAGCTCAAGGCAAAGCCGCCCCAAGCTAGTTCCAGCAAGGTATGGAATCCCATCCTTAATTTCAAGCCAAGAGATGTTATGTTTAATTTCAAAATGAAGTCCAAGATTGAGGAGATCAATACCAGATTGCACAATAGTTTTGAACAATGTTTGAAACTTAATTTGGTTAAGATTGTTGGAACCACCCCTACACCTACGACTAAGACTTGGCAAAGACCAGACTCTACATCTTTATTTGATGAACCTCGCATTTATGGCCGAGAACATGATCAAAGAAAGATAATTGAGTTGCTCGTAAGGGGGGATGAATCAAGTCACAACAACATTGGTGTAATTCCCATTGTGGGTATGGGTGGGATTGGCAAGACCACCCTTGCTCAGATGGTATACAACAATGAAACTGTGCAGAAGCATTTCGTTCTAAAAGCCTGGGTCTGCGTGTCAGATGATTTCGACATTATGAGAATAACAAAAGCAATTCTTGAGTCAGTGACTTCCCAGACATTTAGTTTTAATAACTTGGACCAAGTTCAAGTTCAACTAAAGCAGGCTTTGGCTGGAAAGAAGTTCTTAATTGTTTTAGATGATATCTGGAACAAAAAATACAGTGACTGGAATGTTTTGAAGAAACCTTTCAATGATGGAGCCGAAGGGAGTAAAGTTGTGGTGACTACACGTGACACAGAAGTTGCAGGAATGATGACAACTGTTGAACTTCATGAGGTTAAGATCCTATCAAAGGAGGATTGTTGGTCATTGTTTGCACAACATGCCTTTGCGAATACAAGTATTGATGCAAATCCAAAATTGGTATCAATTGGTAAGGAAATTGTGGAGAAATGTAAAGGTTTGCCTCTGGCTGCTAGGACACTCGGTGGCCTTTTACGCAGCAAAGTACGAGATGAGGAATGGGAAGATGTATTGCATAGTAAAATATGGGATTTACCACAAGAAAGTGACATCCTTCCAGCTTTGAGGTTAAGTTACCATCATCTGTCTTCACATTTGAAGCAGTGCTTTGCATACTGCTCCATAATACCCAACGACTATGAATTTGAGGAAGAGGAGTTGGTCTTGTTGTGGATGGCAGAGGGTTTCATTCAAAAACAAAGAAAGAAACAAATGGAAGATGTTGGAGGTGAGTACTTTCGGGAATTGTTTTCAAGGTCTTTTTTCCAACCATCAAGTACGAGTAAAAGCTCTAAATTTGTGATGCATGACCTCATCAATGATTTGGCTCAGGTTGTTGCAAGAGATACTTGTTTAAGATTGGATGATAAATTTAAAGATCCAGAGCAGTACCAAAATCTAAAAAAAGTTCGACATTCATCCTACATGCAAAAGTACTATGAGGGCATGAAAAAATTTGAGATCTTTGACAAAGCCATGCACTTACGAACTTTCTTACCATTTAACACACAAAATGCCCTGAATTGTTATTTGGCAAGCAATGTTCCCGTTAATCTATTGCCAAAGTTAAGACGCTTGAGGGTGCTCAGTATGAGTAGATATCGCATCACAGAAGTTCCAAATTCGGTTGGAGATTTGAAACATCTGCGGTATCTTAACCTATCCTACACCTCCATTAAAGAATTACCTAAATCACTAGGCTCTCTTTACAATCTACAAACATTGATGTTAAGAGAATGTAGAAAACTGAAAAAGTTGCCAACATACTTGGGAAACCTAATTGACCTACGTCATCTCGATATTACAAATGCACATTCCTTAAAAGAAATGCCACTGGGAATAGGTAAGTTGGCTAGTCTTCAAACGCTGTCCAATTTCATTGTTACTAAAAACAATGGGCAGCAGTTAAGAGAGTTGGGGAACTTAATTTATCTTCGGGGGAAGCTTTGCCTATCTGGGTTACAGAATGTGGTGGTTCCATTAGATGCAAGGGAGGCGAATTTAAATGATAAGAAGGGGTTAGATGTGTTATCAATGAAATGGAGTATTTACTCTGATAATTCACGAGATGGAAGAGTTGAAACAGAAGTGCTTGACATGCTACAACCTCACAAAGATTTAAAAGAGCTCCATATCAAAGACTATCTTGGTACAGGATTTCCAACTTGGATAGGAGATCCCCTGTTCTCCAATATGATTGACCTAAGTTTAGATAATTGTGGAAATTGTGCATCCTTGCCACCACTAGGACAACTACCGTCCCTCAAAAAGCTTTACATTGAAGGAATGAGTGTACTAAAGCATGTTGGTCGTGAGTTTTATGGGCAGGGTGGTGCAAAACCCTTTCAATTACTGGAGACTCTAAGCTTTAAGGATATGCCGGAATGGGAGTATTGGTATACTTTCGAAGATGATAAGGAAGTTGAACCATTTACTCATGTTAGTGAGCTCTCCATCGAATATTGCCCTAAACTTGTTGGAATGTTGCCAAGTGATCTACCTTGTTTGAATAATCTAAAGATTACACAGTGCCCGCAATTGCTAGTTGAAGTTTCCAGGGTTGTCCACCCTTCACTCACCTCTATAGCTATGAATGACGTTCCTCTAACAAGCCTCCAAGCGGTCCTTGAGATGAGTAGTATGGTTAATGATGAAGTGATATCGGCAAATGCAAAGTCTAAGCATCCGAGTTCAATAACTTCCTTGAGCATTGGGATGATTAAGAAACTCGAGCTCTTGCCGAAATGGGTCACTCATGGGCTGATGGAACTCGAAGCATTAGAGATCACAAGCTGTGAAGAACTCAAGACACTGTGGAAGAATGAGGAGAGAGTGCAACACTGTCTCCCTGCATTCCGACGTTTGAAAATTGAAGGCTGCCCCCAGCTTGTTTCATTGTTTGAAGAAGATGAGGATGAAGACAACAAAGGGCAACATGAGCCGCAGCAGCAGCAAGAGGGACTCCCCTGCATAGTGAGGAGGCTTGAGCATCTAACAATACATAATTGTGAAAAGCTGGAGAAACTACCATGGCTGCTACATAACTTCACTTTTCTTGGAGAGTTGTACGTCTATAAGTGTCCGAGTCTCGGCTCTTTTCCGAAGACAGGTTTTCCGTGCACGTTGAAAACACTCACGGTACGTCGTTGTGAGGCTCTGCAATCCTTATTCCGGTGTTTAACACAGATTAATGACAGTAATCTTCAAGTGTTGGATGTTCGTGATTGTCCATCCCTCACATGCTTGATATCGTGCAGAGGTGGGGGGCTACCACTCACACTCAAAGAGCTTAAGATTTGGAGGTGTAAAAAGTTGGAGGCACTGCTAGTAGTAGAGGAGGGGATGGAAATTAACTGTCCATCTCTTGAGTCTGTTTCGATCATGTCTTGTGATAGGCTCAAATACTTGCCAGATGCCCTTCCTAATAATAATAATAATCTCAGGAATCTCAGTGGATTGTACTTGAGTGGGTGTAAGAATTTGGAGTACATTCTGGAAGGATGGTTCCACTCCGCAACAAATCTGGCACATTTGGATATCAGGGGATGCAAAAAACTCAAGGCCCTACCACACGGATTGCAGAGCATCAACTACCTCACTTCTCTTCAATCACTGTGCATGAATATTCCACATTGGAACAGCAACTTCAAGAAGATTGGTTTGCACAGGTTATCCTCTCTTAGAACACTGTTGATTGAAGGCCCAATTAGTGTGGCAGAGGATGAAGAAGAAGGTGTAGCGGGGTCCAGCTTTCCGATAGATGGGAAGTTGCTGCCCACCTCTCTGATCTGTCTTTGGATCTGGGATTTTCGAAATCTGGAGAAGCTATCTTCTAAGTTGTTTCAAAACCTCGCCTCTCTTGAATGCCTTGAAATCGTTGGTTGCCCTAGGCTCAAATCTTTACCAGTGCAAAGGCTGCCTCCCTCACTTATAAGCTTGCGAATCGAGAGATGTCCCAGACTAACAGGGAAGTGTGAAAAGGGGAAAGGCAAATATTGGCCCCACTTAGCTCACTTACCTCAAGTCGATGTTTTTTGATGAGTGATAAGCTCTGTTGTGGAGATTCCCACCGCAGTTTTACAAGCACTCAAATTGCCAGGTATAAAAACATAAACTAATTTTATAAATATAAACATTTAAAAAATATTTTCAGATTTTAAAAACAAAAAATCATATGAAAAACAATAAGTGTTTTTTCATTTTTATTTTTTTAACTTTTATAAATTTTAAAAAACTTAATCAAACAATCTAATTGATAGTAAAGATTTCCAGCATTGCTAATTTTTAATGTCTTTTTGCTTATTGATTTTCAAATTTTTTTTGAATGAGGGATCGTTGAAGTATGCAGTACATCATATTTTCAAGTTAATCAAATTTTTTTGGATGAGCAAGTTATTTGCAAATTCATATAAAAATATGTTAAATTTAAATTTGGAGGACCATTATGGAATGAGTAAATAATTTTTAAAATTTTGTTTGGTTTTGGAGTTTTCAAAAAAAAAGTTTTTAAATTTTTAATTCGTATTTTTTTAATATATTGGCTAATTTGTTTTATTTTTTAGATGCATCTAATCAGCATGTACTTAAATTTTTTTTAAAAATTAAAAATTTTTTAAAAAATTTAATAAATACAAAATACATACGAAAATGTATTAAATTTGCATATTTGTTAATATTTAGTGATTTTTTTTAAAAAAAATTCATTAATTTTATACGTTTTAGGTGAGTGGATCTAAAAACTTGAAAAACATTGATTAAATACTTAAAAAGTTCACTAAAAACAGTAAAATATGGATTGAAACTTACAAATTATTAAGTTGTTTCCTATATAGTGACTGGGAAAAGTCAGATTGAAAGTGATTAAGCTGGTACAAATTCTTGTTGAAGGGAGAATTTTTTGGCCGGTCAGATGAGGGTAATGTTAAAAAAAAAAAAGAAAAGAAAAGAAAGAAAGAAAGAAAGAAAGAAAGACAAGGAAATGTTGTGATGTAAGTAGTTTGCAAATGCTTAGAAAAATTAAAAAAAAAAAAATTGCTATTGTAAGAGCTAACTTAAAAAGTTACAAACAAATATACGCATATCAGGTGTCCAAATTTCATTTTTGTGAGTTGTTTAATAAATACGGAAACTGAAAGCAATTTTAATTTTATATCTGGAGTTGTTACATTTTTTGTATGAAAAATTTAGAGTATTAAGTTTTATCAATCTATGAGGGATTATTTGATACAGAAATGTGCTTTCAAGAATCTGAATACAAAGAAAGGCTTTTTCCGATAGATTTCCTTGTCTGCTTTTATTTATGAGGCAACCACAACAAATGGAAGAGTTCACATTCCTTTCCAACTTGGTGCATTTGTCCCTGGATATCCTGTCTATCTAGTGATTGTTCGCTATCCCCATGTACACTTTGACCAATCCTGGTAAGAATTTTCTTGAGTTGAAACCATTTTGGTGTTGTCTTTTGTAATATGTTTACCTAACTTGCATCATATGGCCTTTCATTTTGTTTAGGGGAAATATAGCTTTGGGAAAGCTCATGCTTAAAATGTTCATAGTTTCACAATTTCATGGAGGTATGTTGAGTGATTTTTTATTTATCTATAGTTGCATATAGTGAAAATGTAGTGAGCTTGGCTTTCCCCAGTATTTTTGTTTGTAAAATTTTTGGGTAGTATGTTGTATGAGGTGGCAATTCATATATATAGGTTGTTATAGTGATGCCCCAATTTGCTATTTTTCTTTTGATAACTAACTCACTCTCGCAGATCATCAATACTGATTATTCATCAGCTTAAATGTACATGCATTTATATGATGTGTCCTTGACTAAATTATAATTTAAATTTTGGTTACTGGATAACTTGTATGTTGTAAAAAGTTGAATGAAGTCATTTATTAAATTGTACAGGTCGAGCATCTTCCTATTGTTTTACCCCTTGAAAATTAGTAGAAATATGATGTTACCCATTTTACTCAGAGGGTGAATCGACATTATTTGATTAATCTTTGCTGCCTTGTTGGCTTTAGTTGATATTTTAATATTAAGTATATTCTTATACATCAACGTTTTTAATGGGCACATTACATACAATTTGTTAATTTTTTGTATGTTATTAACAGATTTTGTATTTCATATGCTTAATCTCCCTGAGCAATTCAGAACTAGTGAATGTTTAACACACCATAAAAATATTGTAATTGAATTTGTGTGATGTTATGTCTACTGCATTTGTGTGTGAAAGTCTGCCCTTTTTTTTTTTCGCATCTGTGCTCAAAGAATCAGCAAATTAATGATTCCAGGTCTTGGGATTTCAAATAATAATAATATATATATATACAAAGATCAAAATTTCGTTTCGGTGTGTTGTTTCAAATAGTACAGAAACAAAAACATCTCAGAAATATTTTATGAAATGAAGATAAAATGGAAATGTTTGAAAATATAAATTGAAATATATCTAAATGTACAAAAGCCTAATAATTGATTAATTAAACAAATTGAGATTCAAATAGTCATTCACGTAAAAGAATTAAAAAACTAATGTTACTATGAACTAAAAATTATTAAGTATTGTTAAATAACTCAATTTTATTAAACAAAAGTTTCCAATAAGGACTAAAAGTTTACTTAAGCAGCAATAATAAATGTTGATGAAAATTTCTAAATTTGTATAGATACAATTTACTCTTTTTGTATATCACACTATGTTTCGGTGTGTTTCACTATGTTTTGATGTGTTTCAATGAAAACACTAGAATTTTATTATTCCATTAGTGTTTCGTTTTGGTCTCTTGGGAAATGGAAACATTTCGGCCATTTCAATGGAACCAAACGAATTTTTTTTTCCTCACATATGTTAAAGATAAATCCATGTCAAAAAGTTTTTCATTCATGTGTTGTCTACGTTTTTCATGTTATTTGGTTCCAAACAAATGGCATATGGTACCTATTAAAATTGGGTGTAACTGCACATGCAACAGCCCTCGTGTCTTCTATGTGCACTATGTTAACTTATTAGAATTGGAGGAATAGTTTCCTATTGTCTGTCTTTAGTTTGGGAAATTTGTCCCTTTTGTATTCTTTTAGTAGCTGTTGGTGTATTGTCTTGATTCTTAGGGGTAGAACCATGTATAACAAAGTTGGGTCAAATGACCTCACTGGAGATTTGTAAATCTGAAATTATTATTCTGACTTTTTGAAAATTTTATTTTAAATGAGGTCAATCTTGTACACTAAAAAATATGAACTAATTTCATAAAGCATAGAGATTAAAATATAATCATGTTACCCCATTTTTCCTTCGAATATTTTAGTTATTCTTTTTCATTTTCTTCTTTCTTTGAATTCTTTTGTAGATGTTCACCTGTTACCTACCTTATACATCACTATTATCCTAATATCCAAGGAGATCATTACGGCATTATTTTGGAGAGGATTTGAGCTTACATTTTAAAAAAAGGGAAAAAAAAGAGAGGGGAACTTGTGACATTAAAAAGGAGGGAAATTTAGCAATAAACCCCCTTTACCTTCCTTTCATTGTTAAAAGGACTAAGAAAAAAATTATACTTCCTAAACCCCCTCATAATTATAAAGTCTTGCATAAAGGACAAAATTTATTATTTAAATATTTTATATGACTATTATACCCTCAACTAATTCAACTATTATAAAGTCTGCATATATAATCAGCTTCGTCATCAACTGTATCATAATCACCATAGTCGCGTCTTCCAAGCTTCAGCAGAAGGTCGTCGACAAGCCGTCGCCGACGGTGGCTTAGTCCTCTCTTCATCTTCATAATCAGCAATGTCATCGTCATCACTCTCCTAGCCAAGTCCGGTCAGTTATCAAGTGAAACTCCGACGATCAATAATGTCGAAACCGATCTCTACGATGAACTCATCAAGAACATCGGGAACGAAATCAACTACGGGCCGGAAAATTGTCCTCCGGTGCCGGAATTGAAGGAGATCGTCTACGAGGAGAAACAGATCGTCTCTGAATTGATCGCTGTTACTCCGAAGAGCAATGAATTGATCGCTGAAACACAGATTTGAAAGCTCCGGTTCCTCCCTCTCCCTTCTAGGAGGCGACAAAGGCATGTTTGGTGGAGTTGTTTGGTTATACATATTTTTTTAAACACATATTTGAGTTTTGAATATATGTGTATATATATATATACATATATTTGTGTGTATGAGTGTTGTTGAATAAATGTATTCTTTTCATTGAGATTTGTGATTATTGATCGAGTTTTAGAAGTTTTTCTTCTCAATTAGATATGTTGATTTGTTGATTAATTCGTTTTGTTTTTGTTTTTGTTTTTTGTTTTTTTTGGATTTATTTTTGTTGTTTTTGATCTAATTTCATTTGACAGAACCAGAGTAAAATTTTACTCTGGTTCTATTGCTCTGTTTTTTTCATTTGACAGAACCAGAGTAAAATTTTACTTTTATACAGAGTAAAATTTTACTTTTGTGTAGAGTCTAACATTTTACTAGTTTTTCAAAGTAAAATTTTACTTTTATATAGAGTAAAATTTTACTTTTAGCTTTAGAGTCTCACAGTTTACTCGTTTTTCAGAGTAAAATTTTACTTTTATACAGAGTAAAATTTTACTTTTGTGTAGAGTAACATTTTACTAGTTTTTCAGAGTAAAATTTTACTTTTATATAGAGTAAAATTTTACTTTTAGCTTCAGAGTCTCACAGTTTACTCGTTTTTCAGAATAAAATTTTACTTTTATACAGAGTCAAATTTTACTTTTGTGTAGAGTAACATTTTACTAGTTTTTCAGAGTAAAATTTTACTTTTATACAGAGTAAAATTTTACTTTTAGTTTCAGAGTGTAATATTTTAGTCTTATTCAGAGTAAAATTTTACTTTTATACAGAGTAAAATTTTACTCTGAAATACACAGTGAAGATGGCTTAATAGGAGAGCTGATAGATATGAGAGTAATATAGTAAAAGAAACAAGTTTTAAAATATTAGGGGGTTTTGAAAGTACTTATATAATTTTTGTCCTTTTGAAAGACAAATTAGATAGTGAGGGGGCTATCACCAAATCCCCCTAAAAAGGAATTGTCAACAAACACAGTGGGTGTTGTTTTCTTCAACTTAATTAACTAGACAAACGTTATGTTCAAAGGATATATCTGAATTAAATTTGTTCAAAATTTTAGTGATGGAAAATATTATACATTTATGATTTATGGAATCAATTGTTTAACTTTATTAGCATTTATAGAATTTTAGTATTAGTGATGCAAGCGGTCATTTATTAGATTTTTGTAAAAATTAACTATTGTGGTTTTTGCTTTCATTATGGTATTTGTTATTTGGTAACTATAAATTACTTGATCCAGTTTTGTGTATTACACAAGTTTATTAGTGTACATTATGTATAATTGAAGGTTTATATTAGTGGTGAATTGTTTAATGGATGTTTCTGGCTCTACAATGGTTGATTCTTAGAACTAATATGGAGAAGAATCCTATTTTTGTGAACTTGATGATATCTAACAGCACACTCCATTTTGGATTTGTCTTGATTTGCCACTTGAGCTGCCTTGAGTATATATATCATTCTCTCTAAGTTATTTGTGGATATTGAGTTTTTAATCTATCAATTCATCCCTGATGGATATATGCAGACTAGCCATGCTATAGCTACCTCTCTTAATCTTACACATGAAGAAGTTATTGAAACTGAATGATTTTTATTAGATTGAAAACTCAGAGATACAGTACGTTATATACACTCAACATGTTTGCAAAATGTCTAATGAAAATATCTACCTAACTCACTCTATTACTGTCACGCCCCAAGCTCCGTGACAACACCGCACACTCATTTAACTGAGCATGCAAGGCTAAGAGTTGAACACATAACCAACAATGTAAAATACTCAAATTAAATCCTTAAATATCATAATGCTAAAAACCATACAAATAGATAATTCTCATCGTATGAAATTATCCACCAAGTCCACTAATAAATAAAAAAATAAAAAAAAATCCAAGTACTTAAATCATAGTCCTACTCTTGGCACTACCACAAGTAAAAACCCCACGCAGCTCTATTCCTCAGAATCTGAAAAAAATAAAATAAGGGTAAGCTAGACAACCCAGTAAATAACCAACCACCACTGCTAGCTGGATCAAGTATATAAAAAAAAAAATAGTCGATAACCAATAAATATATTCTTTGCTACCATTCAATAAATGAACAATTATTTTGTAAGATGGTTTCATAGCTGAAAATAAACAGTGTAGCAATAAATTTTAATTGAAAAGACAATGAGGTAATTCAACGAAATTTCGTTGTTCAAAATTGATGGTTCGATATTCAATGGTTCAATGATGCGATTCACAAAACCCAAGTCGTGGAGACTAGGGTCACTTAACCCGTGACAAGGCCCAGAACCACACATAGGCCGGTGGTAAAGCCCCAAAAGAAACTAGTTTCTGTGCCAATAAATAACCCCCATTGGCTAGGGTCCAAATCATAATCAGACTAGAGTAATGCTCAAAATTTAAACAATAAACAACTTTTAAATAAAATATTCGATATTTTCAAAATAAACATTTAGTACAATTTTCATAATAGTTCCATAAAATATTCAAATAATTTCATAATAATATTCGATACTGTTTTATACTTGACCCATATTTTATTTTAAGAGAACATGAAGGCTATGAATAAATACTTATAATTTTAAACGATTCAATAGGAAATGAAAATGTACCAACAGGGATAGAGGGTTACTTACCTTAAACGCTTAGAAATAATATTCCAACACCAACTCCAAACACCCAGCTCCACCACTTCAATTACACAAACCTAATAAATAAAATCTCAAATAAATTAATATTTTTACGTGTTACATAGACCCACAAAAGCCCCACCATATTAGATTAATGTATTGCTTTAATATCCAAGTAATCAAACCATTCAACCCAACTTTATAGCCAAACACACCCTTACCCATGATACAAAACTCCATTGTTTCTATTACCCACCCAAAGTTACACTCACACAATGCACCCAATTCTCAAAACCTAAGTAGGCACCTATAGATCTTTCAAATCCCCTTAATGCATTGATTGTTTAATTCCTCAACATAAACTCAATAATCAACAGTAAAGGCAGATTTTACCCCAACCAATGGGTGTCCCAAAATCACCCTATGTGCTGCCTCCAATCCCTATTGCAGCCTCACTTGAACCTCTCTTCTCTCTTTCTTTTCTTTTACCTTCTCAAACCCTTGCCACCTATGGAGCAATTCCCAGCCTCTGTTTTGTTTGCTTCCCAAGACTTAAAGCCATAACAAGTGGACTTATTAACCTAATTTCTCAAAGTTACAAAATTACCCATCTAAGTAATAGAAAATATAATGTCATCTCATAACTAATTCTTTGATATTAATAAATGACCCATATAAATTAATTTAATTACTAACCTATCCAATAAAATAATCCTATACACAACTTGGGTTTTACAGTTACAACAAGTTGAACTAACACTTGACTTGTTTGGTTTGTAGGACAACATATCTCTAGTCTGGTCTTGAATTGTTGCTGAGTCTTGATTGGTTACTATAACTGTACAAACATCTCATTCCTATGGGGACATCATGCTGCTTGCAAAAGCTTCCGAGTCCAAAAGGTCACTTTTCGTGCTCCATGTGTTTTGGCTTTTATAGTTTATCTTGCTTTTAGGTCGGCAAAAATGATCTTGTACTTCATTCAAACATTCTATGAAGTGCTAGATTTGAGCTCTTAAACTTAATTTGATGGCCTTTTTTTGCGATGGACCAAGAATATTTGATGCAGCTGCAATGATGGAATTTACATTGTCTCCTTGGGATCTCATAATATATTAGGTGTAGGCAAGGTTTTAAAAAGCGGCCGCAACCGTTACGTAACGCCATTACGTAACGGTTTTGGCGGTTACTGCCACCCGTTACGGCCGCTTTTGCAGTGTGATTGAGATTCACAGGTGTGTCCGCCGTAGCGGCTGCCGTAGCGGTGCCGTAACAGCCGTAATGGCTTGTTATGCACCGTTATGTAACAGTTCCAAACTGTTTCTTTCGAAAAAAACACACAAAAAAAGGCTGAAAATGGGGGAAGAGGGATAGAGAGAAAAGGGAAGATAAAGAGAGAAAATGGAGGAGCAAAAGATAGAGAGAGAGAAGAGGGAAGATGAATAACATGTTATTGATTTGTTGAAGCTACTTCACCTATGCTATTCTATTTAGCTGCTATCACTAAACCATTTTGTTTGTGTGCGTCTATCTATATATTGTTTGAAAATAATAATAATAATAAGTGTGGTCATTATCTATTTGGCTTGGTTAAAATATGTATATATATATATATATATATTTAGGCTCTTATTTATTCTCTTACTTTTGTCATTGTTTATCTTATATATAATAATTAGTGATTGATTTTTTGTATAATATAAAATCATTAATTATTAAAATAAAATGTAAAAAACTCAGTTTATAGTGATTTAAAAATATGAAATACATTGGGTCATACTTAAAAATTTACAAAAATTGATTAATATTTATTTTTAACCCAATAAATATGATCATGGAAAAAAAAATATGCGTATCGATAAGTTTTTTTCAAATTGTGCGAAAAATAAAAAAATTCACGGTTCCGATTACCGCAACCGTTATACTACGGCCTTTACACCCCGCAACCGCAACCGCAACCGCGTCACTGCCACCGTTACGGCGACCGCAACCGCTTTTTAGAACCTTGGATGTAGGCCTTGAAACACACCATTTAACGCTTATGATTCCTCTCTTCCAAAATAAATAAGTTGAATTAATGTTTTTATTAATGACTATTGATTAATCTATATATTACTGAATGGAGGAAAGATCACAGATTAATTTGAAAAAATAGAGGTAAAAAACGCAGCAAAGAAGTCTTGAAAGAACTAATGTGCCAGTAAAAGGTCTTGTATTCCTTTAGTTCTAGCAAGGAGATTTTTCCATCTCAACTAGAGTCTTGAAACAGATCTTTAAAATGTAAATTCAGTATTACTTCTATCTATATTAATTTGGTTTCTTTTCTATGGTTTTAGTAAACAATGAATTGTTAACTAATGGAACATGAAAAAATAAAATACCCTGGAAATGAAACTTACGGTCGTAATTTTGTGGGAAGAAGAGTATACATTATGTTGATGTTTGGTGCATTATGTCTGAGTCATAGCACTTGACATGTACACCTTGAATTGTTAGTGAAGGTGAAGATAAGAGAAATCAAGTAATACATCTGGCTGTCCAAATTCTTAAGCATAGTTCTTGCTGCTTAATCTTGGCTGGTGAGGAGTAGATTGTTTTCGAACTTGGCATGCTGTATGGTTTCAGACTTTTCTTAGGTGTGCTCTGTCTAATTTATATCGGGTAGTCGCTCTTACAATTGAATCCAAGTGTGCCGAGAACACACCATGGTTAGATTGATTTCTGAAGTAAAGAAAAATACACAGATGAAAATAAAGTTGTCTGTGACCATGCAATTTGTGTTTGTAGTTTTAGTTAATTATAATTTCTCTTTAGCTAGACAGAAATAATTTGAGGCAATGACGCATTGCTGTTGCTTTTCTCTCCATGTCCTTATTGATAACATTGAAGATTTTGCTCCAATAATATATACTCCTACAGTAGAATTGGTTTGCCAAAACTATTCAGGGTTGTTCAGACGCCCATGGGGAATGTACTTCAGTGCAAAAGATAAAGGAGAGATGATGTCCATGATCTATAACTGGCCTGGTCATCTGGTATTTTGGAAATCTAAAATGCATTAATGTATAGTTTTGCTCTCTTTATTGCTTTTACCTACTTCTTGGTGATACATTAAGAGTGCTTTGTACTTGTACCAGATCAGATGGTAAACAAAGCAAGGTAAAAAAATGTGTCCAGTGTAGCATTATTGTTTGCTGTGAATAATGAATATATACATTACAAAATGAGCACATTTGCTCGCTTAGAAATGAAAATTGGTTCAGCACTCCTTGCAGCTTAAAGGTTATGTTCATCATTGCACTTGACATATCATGGGTATATGACTTCTTCTGTATTGCAGGTTGACATGATTGTCCTGACTGATGGTAGTCGCATTCTTGGTCCGGGTGATCTTGGGGTCCAGGGAACTAGAATACCCATTGGAAATCTTGATATGTATGTCGCTGCTGCTGGAATCAATCCACAGAGAGTATGCTCTACTTATCTCTCTTTATTATGTACAGTTTCATGTAGGCATTGCACAAACAGGTGTGCACTAAAATAAATTTGGTATACAAGTGTGTGTCAATGTATAAACCCCTGCGCACACTGACAAGTAAATACACATTTAGTACTGGGCTGACTCACAGATGTTTACCATGCTTGATATGGATCATAGCACATTGTTATTGCATGTATCATGCGTGTTGAAGGTTACCTATGCTTGCTTATATGTTGGTTGTGTTGTTATATTTTCATGCTTTGCAAGACATATTTCTATTGGCTGTTTTTCATCAATGTGGATATTATATTGATGAAAGTGCATATATATGAGATAGAAGGTTAGATACGTGGAGAACTGACAGTAATTTCTCGTCCACCTGATCTCAAAGATACTAGTAACTATGATATTTATATCCAGTTTTGGACTAACTATTTACCCTTTCATTATGCTTTCTTCTATACCAATCTAGCTGTGTTCATCTATGACAGATCCTTCCAGTTATGCTTGATGTTGGTATACAAACAATCAAAAGCTTCTTGAAGACTGTCTTTCTATTGACTTTGTGCTGTTTATTTTATGTTCAGTGGTTCCTTCTCTTTGTTTAATATTTTATTGTTTCAATTGTTTCATACTTCATAGAAGTTTAAAGGCTGCATTTTTGGGACTGAATATATTCAACCAGATCACTTGCTCTTTAACATGATTGATTATTATCTCTCTTACGGACTGTAATAGGCCTTGAATACTGCAATACTGGATGCCTCTCTCTCTCTCTTAACACATGCAGAGAGGAGAGGTGAAGTTGCTTTGTGATAATTAAAGTTTCATGCATCTCCTTCATTTGATTGTCTGCTTTCTCAATATCTGTGATTATTTTGGCGTCATATGCACATGTTTTAAGCAATATGCTTGTTCCCTTGTAAATATAATATTATCTAGCTTATACAATAAAAGTGTTTTGCTGATGGAGATATACATGCTCATATCTTTTCATTCTGAGAACTCCATGAAACTTAGAAAAATTTTCTCGGTAGAATATTCTTGTCAAATAAAGTTGCTGTCAGCCTGGACAAGTATTTGTTGTCTTTTGAGGGTACTATGCAAATGAACTATGCCAATTAGACTATAAAGCTTCATTGGTGCTGATTATGTAATATACGTAAATAAAATTACCCTGATTGAGTAATGTACTTGAGACAAAGTGACTAGGATAGCATAGGATCTTTTTTGTTTATTAAGCAATAGAAAAATATGGATTGATCTAATGCATTCCGAAAATTACTCAAAATTTGATTGTCGGGCAACCTGTCCTAGGCCATATTTGACTGTCTTAGTGTGACTTTATATTAAAAATTATGATGTAGCAAATGTTTAGTGACTATGAAATGGGTTTTGGTAGAACTGCTAAAGTCCTTGCTGATGAAAGCAACAATACAAATTTTTTTGAAAAAGATTATATAATCAAACAAATATAGAAGTGGATGTAGCACTTTGTATATTTTTCATTTCTCTTAACTTAAATTCAACTAGAAGACATTGGGTTCGTTTGGTTTGTATTTCTGAAAAA
Source organism: Camellia sinensis (assembly GCF_055761805.1). Taxonomy (NCBI): domain Eukaryota; kingdom Viridiplantae; phylum Streptophyta; class Magnoliopsida; order Ericales; family Theaceae; genus Camellia; species Camellia sinensis. The sequence goes on along the minus strand of NC_138962.1, from coordinate 170,384,836 downwards.
TTTTTGGGAAATTTTCTCTACAAATAAGTTTTTAAAAGTAATCAAACCAAACAAATTTTTCCAAAAAAATTTCTCAAAATTTGTAAACCAAACGAGTTTTCCAAACAAATCTCTCTCTCACACACATCAAATCAATCACTTTTTCCAAAACTCTCTCTCAAAATAATTTTTCAAAATATCTTTTGAAAAAAACCAAACCAAACAACTTTTCGTACTTTTTATCTCTAAAACACATCTCTCAAACACAAACCAAGCATACCCATTGTATCCTGATAGAATTAAGCACTTCATTTTGTGAGGGTGCTAATTGCAGATCCAGAGGTGCTTTCGAAAGATAATCATAATTAATACTTAGAATCAACTTTAACATGGATAAAACTTCTAAGATTTAATTATTTAATATTACTCTTTATGGTGTGAATTCAGATTTAGATCCAACAGAACTTGAAGTTAAAGTCTAACAAAACTAGAGATGTAAATATGAATCACCTCATTAGATATGTACCTGCATATATATCTTTGTTTTTTAGGATGACCTTACCTAAACAAACTAGAAACGAAAATGCACTGAAAATAGAAACCACGGAATTATGGAAACAATCTGACTGTACATAAGTGTACATATAATGCCCAAGAGTGTCTAGTTATTACAACCAAATTATTATCATTCAAATGGAGTTGTTTATTATTTATCAAACAATAAAATAAAATAAATAAAGACTATACTTCCATGTGTTGTAATATTGATTTCCATTTAAATTCCATCATCACAAAGGTTTCAAGTCTAATCTTTTCTTGTTTACAATTGTTTCTTGTCAATTATTTTCATATTTTTCTCATTTTGTAAGAAAGACATCATGAACCTCTCAGATTTGAAAATAGTGACTATTTACTTGTATGAAGTAGGATTTCCCTTGTTAAATTTCATTACTAACACCTTAGGTTGGACTTCCAACAATTTTAAACATTGAAGTTCATTCATGCTTATCCATTCTTAACATTCATTTATGCTGAATATACTCTATTTCGTTCTCCATATTTTCAAGTCTTTAAGCAGAGTAAGTAGACTACATAACTGGTTGTAAACCCATTTTTTCCAACAAACTTCATGAGGATTTATTTTCACTTGATTTTACTTTGACAGATTTGGGTCTTCGGCACCCTCAGTTGGAAGGAGAGGAGTATCTATCAATTGTTGATGAATTTATGGAGGCAATTCACGCCCGTCGGCCCAAGGCTATTGTGCAGGTTTAACTCTTTCAGAAATATGCCATCTTGTTTGATGTGTAACCAATATCATACTGATTACTTGATGCTTGGCGAATATTATCAGTTTGAGGATTTTCAAATGAAGTGGGCTTTTGAAAGACTGCAACGGTATCAAAAAAGGTTCTGCATGTTCAATGATGACATGCAGGTGAAGAATATAATAAGACAAAGTACTTTAAGATTGTTAAGGGTGACTCTATTATAATGACATTTTTGTCGCTTGTCATCATGTTGTATAGGGAACTGCTGGTGTTGCACTGGCAGGACTGCTTGGAAGCGTAAGGGCATAAGGTCGAGCATTGACTGACTATGTGAACCAGAAGATAGTTGTAGTTGGAGCTGGAAGGTACTGACGAAGTTCAACTGTAATGGCTGTACTCCTGGTTTGATTGTTACTTTTTTATGGTTTAGGGTGGTTGGTAATATCAGCTGTGAGTTGCATCTTCTTATTCTTTTTTCTGTCTTTCAGTGCAGGGCTTGATGTTTTTAACATGGCTACAAAGGCTGTTTCAAGAATGGCAGGAGCTGAAGCAAGTCCTCAGTTTTTCCTACTTGATAAAGATGTGTGGTTCTACAGCTATTGCTTGCTCTCTAACTTTTTTGTTCCTAATGTCAATTACCGTATTAGCCTTTATTATGTGTTATTGGGTATTTATCTTCTAATAAAATGTGGAGAACATATGTTTGTACATATTTGTAAAGAAGGAGATTTTTTGATTTTTTTTTTTAGTGTTATCAACTGAATTTCACCTTTTTTTCAAAGTAATGATAATCAATTACTTATCTGCATGTAACTGAATGAATAGTGGGAATGAATCTGCATTGGATTGAGAAGAAAAACTCATAATATGGCAATCTGAACTTTGTTGTTTCATTTACATTTTCGGGGAATCATCCATTTGACTTTTGGTTCATCTTTTTTTGAGAAGTACTGCTTTAAATGCAGGGTCTCATTACAACGGAAAGGGAGGGTGCTGATCCAGCAGCTACACCATTTGCTAAAACCCCTGGGGAGATCAAGGGTTTGGGGCTTAGGGAGGGAGCAAATCTCGTTGAAGTGGTAAATCTTACTGGAGTGTTTTTTGGCAGCTTATGTTGATGCAGGGCTGATATAGATTGATATTGTGTGGAAAAGAAACCTTTGGTTGTTTAGCTTGCTTCTTGGGTACATGCAATTGTCTCAAGGATATTTGATGTTATCATTCAAAACATTGTGTATGCTTTCATAATTTAGAAAAACTAATTGCGGGGAATGGATTTTGTTTAGGTTAAAAGAGTGAAGCCTCATGTGCTTCTTGGTTTGTCTGGAGTTGGCGGTATCTTCAATGAGCAGGTGGGTAGCCCCTTAAGTTTGCTTTGTTCTTTATTACTTTCAAATGAAGCATAATGAACCAGTGAAGTTGGCTTAGTTTTATTTGGAAGGCATGTTGTTCTGTACTATTTATTTGGTTAGTTGTTGATAAATGGTATTAGTTGCGGAAAATACATTAACATTCCCCCTCCGAAACTCCTTTGCTTTGCAAGTTTGTTTGTTCTTGTTTCCTAGATGTAGGCAATACCTTTTAGAGATGGTCTTCATTAACCCTTTTATCATTTTACTTTTTCCCAACTTCTGCTAAATAATCCAATTCTTACAAAAAAAAACTTACAATTATTTATTATTAGGATAAAGGAGCATACCTCATCAAGATGTCATTTGCTGTTATCACTATTAGTTAAACCCACTTGGCTCAACTCAACAAAGACCTAATTTCAACCTCTTGGAATTGACTACATGAATATTTTCCCAAAATGCTCTCTATAGAGCAATTCCTCAGTTAAATCCATGGCAATTACATTCTTTCTTACTGCATCAACCCTCGTTGTTTTTAACTATCCTCTTGTGTTTAACGACACTTTGTTTACTCTATTTTTATGGGTGTTTTTTCCTTAATTTACTAATCCTTTCATGCACAAATTTGGCCTTTTTCATAATTAAATTACCATTACTGTATAGGTAGATCTCGTTTTGAAATACCTATTACTTGATAAGTAACTATGGCTGGTTATGTTTGAAAAACCATTCGCCACTTAGTGTCTAGCTGCAAGGCACTAAGCACAACAATGGCAAAGTGTATCCTCTTTTTGAGCTTGGTAAAGGGTATGTCTTCTTTGATAAATCAAGTGCTTTAGGCCATGCGAGAGTCAGATTTCCCTAAACCTGCCATTTTTGCAATGTCAAATCTGACGGTGAATGGTTTGTCTTTCAAGCCCTCTAAATTATCTGTATTTTATTGTGGAATGCACTATTTCTCTATTGAACATTGTCTTTCCATGTTAACTGGAACAGCTGAATGCACTGCTGTTGATGCTTTCAATCATGCTGGAGAAAATATAGTTTTTGCAAGCGGGAGCCCTTTCAAAAATGTTGACCTTGGTATGGTTTCTTTATATTGGTGCTAATTGTTGTGGAGTCTTTTTGCACAGTATCAATAAATTAATTGGTCTCACTCTGCTCTCTCATTATGTAGCCAATGCAACCAACAGTTTTGTAGTTTCTATATACCTGTTGTCACGCCCCACTTTTTATATCAACAGATACCATTATCAAATCTTAATTATAACACAATTTCAGAGATCATGTGCAGAAATTTAATACATTAACGAGTACTATCATTAAAGGTTCTCTCATTCGAATATGAAATGAATGCAACATGAGATAAAAATAAATAAATTGTCCGTAGGCTTACATCTTTTAAATTAAAAGAAAGGGTTAAACCATTTTACATCAATGGCATTCTGCCTACAAATAAAAGGCCCCGTGGCCAACACATAAAGAAGATCCACGATCTTGAAATCCTTCTCAACGTTCACCTGAAAAAGGATTACCAACGTGGGATGAACATAAAGTCCAGTAGGGATCCCAATATGATCCTAAACAATAACAACATACAGATAGTTATGATCATGAATGCTTTAAATCATATCATATTCATAATGTGACGGTTTATACAGAAATATACTTATATAGGAACTTTTCTCCAAATCATTCATTTCGTTCAACAGCATAAGCATTTTACTTTTCTTTCTTCATGTTACCTTTTTCAAAATTCATATGACAATAACAAGTTCCTGAAAACAATTTCACAAAGCCTATTACGTTTTCTCCCACTTTCAGGACGTACACCTGATTTGCCTTTTTGAAACATGTTCACAAGTATCCGATGTCCTTCACATTATTCACAATCTCAATACAGTACTTACGTCCGTTTCCAACACGAATCTGTTTCCAACACATTTATGTCTTTACATATATACATTCAGTACAAAGGGAAAATAACAAAGAACCAACAACTATCTACTCAACAAATGAGGCAACTCGGCCTTCCAGAACCATAACCATCATAACCCATAATATACACAAATATACTGAGACAATAATGATAAACAAGTTCCGCTCTACCTACCTTAAGCACGGTAAGCCAAGGATACACATTTCCATAACAAAATGCCAAGTCAAGAATACACATTTCCATAACAAAATGCCAAGTCAAGAATACACATTTCCATAACAAAATGCCAAGCCAAGGATACACCTTTCCATAACGAAATGCCAATTTACCTGGCACCGGCTGGAAAGTAATGGTACCTCTGCCAAGTTCTCCAAGCGCTAGCTGGAAGGTATTGGTACCTCTCATTCTAAGCGCGGCCAATTCTCCAGGCGCTAGCTGGAAGGTAATGGTACCTCTCATTCGAAGCGCAAGCACATTCCCAACTGTCTCAACATACTAGAATGCATAATAACACAAGTGTAATACATACATGATATTATTCAACACAACAATGACATCCTCTACCGATGACCAAGGACAAAACCTCTAAGTAAAGGTATTAAATACTCGCAGGACAACAATCCATAATACATACACGATATTCTTCAACACAACAATGTCATCCTCCACCGATGACCAATGACAAAACCTCTAAGTAAAGGTATTAAATACTCGTGGGACAACAATCCAATTCTCGCAAGACTTTCAGTCCAATAAAAGTGATAATATCTAAAGGTTTCAAAATCTGACCTCAAGTTCATTATTAATTTATAAAGGGTGATGACTTCATTTTCTTTCAAAAAGACCACTTGTTCTTTATTTTCCAATCTACACAACTCCAACCGTTTTCTAAGAATTCATTCTCGTCATTTTACAAAACCAAAACCAAATCCATCCTCTTTATTTTACAAAACCAATTCCATTGGTATCAAAACCATAACTCAACTCAACTTCACGTGATTAGACTAAAATAATACCAACACCGTGGTTACTTCTCCTTTTATTTTCTTTTGAAATAAACACAATTATACAACCCATATTAGTAAAATATAAAGATTATTCAACTTCCTTCCTTTTAAATCCATTATATCAATAATATTAAATTAGGGCTTTCCTCCCTCTCTTTACAAACATAATAAATCATTTCCCAAATAACCCAATAACAAACAACTTAACAACTCCAATCACAAATATCAAACTCTAGATCCCTTTTCCTGGTTTTCAAGAAAATCCATAATAAATATGATTTTTATGCAATAAAATCTACCACTTATCTATCTATAGACGAAGTATTGGAAAGGAGCAAAGAAATCCCTATCTCTTGATGTGAAGAGATGACAACCCAAAATTCATCGGCGACGAAACCACGAACTATTCTGACCAAAAGGAAGCCCTTGACGAGATCTACAATCTTTCTCAAAGGACCATGGTGAAAAGATTACTCTAAGTGAGTAGATCTAGAGATCTAGGTGCGAAAAGTCAAGTTTTAGAGAGAGAAGAGAGAAATCACGGTTTAAGATGAAAAGAGGAGAAAAAGTAATGAGAGGAAAGTGGTTTGGGTCTATTTATAGTAGTAGAAAATTTCCCTAAAGTCAAATAAAAAGGGCAAGTCCAAAACCCCCAAAAGTAAGGCCCATTCGAACCCCAAAATTCTGAAAAAAGAACACGCAGGGGTCGACCCTTCAGGCAGAGGTGTCAACCCTTCAGGTAGAAAAGACAATCTGACAGCAAGCAAGGGGGGTCGACCCTTAGACAGGAAGGGTGACACTAATTTACAGCTACTAACACACAGATTCTGCAATATACAAGGGTCGACGCTTCCCAAACTGGTGTTGACCCTTAAGGCCAACAACAAAAGGCAAGTGTCGACACCACCAAGATTGGTGTCGACCCCCGAACAAGATTTCTAAGTTCCTAAACAACTTTTCAACGTAAGCAAGCGTGAACCAACAATCCCAACAAGTTTAAATCGATTTTCACTCACCCAAAACCAAGTTACAACGACACCAAAGATCCCCAAAATAAAATAAAGGATTCAAATACACTTCCCAAATGTTTTAAAAGAGTACAAATGCTAGACCTGTCTTACTTAGTGTGGTGTTCAATTACTCTGACCTTTGCCAATCATATACTTGTTGTCAGGGAATGGAAAAGTGGGTCATGTAAATCAAGCAAATAACATGTATCTATTTCTTGGGTTAGTGCTAATGTTCACGTCACTGATATATTGTGCTTAGTTTTTTATGACTACTATCGTAAACCTTTTTGACTTGATTCAGGATTGGGATGGGAGCTCCTCTCAGGTGCTCATTTGATTTCAGATGGAATGTCGCAAGCAATTTCTAAATGGTATATATTACACAATTTGACAGCTTCATTCTTTGTTCTAACATAGCCTTTTATGGATTAGTGTCGTGCTCATCCATTCTTATTGGATTGTTAACTGTGCCCTCATTAAATGAGGTGGCACTTGTTACTGTCATCATGTGTGTTGCCATATCTATAGTGTTGTAAGTGAGTCATGTGAAGTAAAGAATAAAGTAAGACCTGTCAAAATTTAATGTATAAAGAGAATTGTATTATTGATTGATTTCAGTTTGTATACAATGACTCTCCTATATATAGAAGAGAAAAACATATTTACCAACCACACTCAACTCTCACCTAACACACTCACATCTACCTACCACACTCAACTCTCACCTAACACACTCAACTCTACCTACCACACTTACAGCCCCCCTCAAACTCAAGGAGGATAGAAACTAACCAACTTGAGTTTGGAGAGAGTAACAAAACAGGAAAGTAAACTGATAAATAAAATAAAACAGGATAGGAGACACGGTATGGTCGTGTCAGACCGATGTAGCAGACAGTTTATGGGGTCATGTCGGACCGTTGTAGCAGACAGTTTACAGGGTCATGTCGGACCGTTGTAGCAGACACTGTGTGGTTGTGTCAGACCGATGTAGAAGACAGTTTATGGGGTCATGTCGGACCGATGTAGAAGACAGTTTATGGGGTCTTGCTAGACCCTTGTAGAAACTAACCGGAATCAATGTCGGGACAGTTTACAGAGTCTTGTCGGACCCTTTGAAGGAGCGAACCGGAATCAATGTCGGGACAGTTTACTGAGTCTTGTCGGACCCTTGAAGGAGCTAACCGGAATCAATGTCGGGACAGTTTACAGAGTCTTGTCGGACCCCTGAAGGAGCTAACCGGAATCAGTGTCGGGACAGTTTACAGAGTCTTGTCGGACCCATGAAGGAGCTAACCGGAATCAATGTCGGGACAGTTTACAGAGTCTTGTCGGACCCTTAAAAAGTCGCACCCTCAAAAGGTGTGCCCAATTTTTCAAAAGGCGTGCCATCAAAAGGCGTGCCCAATCCATAAAAAGGCGTGCCATCAAAAGGCGAGCCCAAGTCATAAAAAGATGTGCCGGACATGATGGCGAGGCACGTGAGTGCCTTGGCTGGCGCGCCCGTTTGTCGTCTGGCGTCAAGTGGCGCGCGATACGCGTGGCTGCCCCGGCTATTTAACCAAGACGGAGGCGGAGGCCGAGGCAGAGGCTGAGACAAGAAACTGAGAAAAAACTCTGAAAAACAAACTCTTCGTTGTCGGAGAGAGAAACTCGGTAATATTCTGTAACACGCTGTTGCCCAGAAAATGGCTTCGTCGTCCCGCGGTCTGCTCACCCTCTTTCCCGACCTCAACGAGTCAACAAGAGAGAGAACTGGTGCGGTGGCACTGGAACCTCAACCAAGTGCCCCGGAGTTTGCTCCGTTGAACTTTCCGATGCGGTCTGTGGAGCAAAGAATGGCAGTGCAGTCGGATGTGGAAGTCAATCAGTATACATTGAAGTCATGTATGGAAACCATGACTGCGGTTACAAACTTGTCGAACCGGCTGCAGAGTAGGGCAAATGAGGTGCAGTAGTTAAACTCCCAGCTGGCTCTGCTCCAACGCATGTATAAGGATGCGCGAGCAGAGATAAGTGTGCTAAAGGCGGAAAATAAGGAGCTGAAGCGGAAGGCTACCGTGATGTTCCGTTTTGGAGGTCCGCCATATTCTGCAGTGGAGGAGCAGGGAGTAGTGATCATGCCCAGTGGAGTGGGAAACACGGAGGCAACACCGGCAAGGGCCGCCCAAGACGGAGGCAAGAAGAAAAGACCGGCGGCAGAGTAGAGAAGGGAAAAGAAAAATCCCACTGTGCCGATTTGTGTTGGTTTTTTTTTTTGTTTTGTTTTGTTTTTGTTTTGTTTTTTGTTTTGTTTTTGTTTTTGTTTTTGTTTTGTTTTTTTTTTTTTTTTGGTGTAAAATGGTGATCGGGGTGAGCCCCGACATGAATAAAATGAGTTTGGTGTGCAGTTCGTCTTCTTCCTCTGTTTTTGTTTTTTTTTTTGTTTTTGTTTTGTTTTTTTTTTTTTTTTTTTTTTTGTTGTTGATAGTGTTTGGTGTAAAAATAAAAATAAAAGGAAAGAAAACAAGAGATAAAGAAAATAGATAAATATTGGTAGATGGATTAGATGAAAAACATCAGTGTAGGAAATGAAATAAAATAAAAGAAAGAGTTGAAAAAGCAGAGGTGGGTGGTATTTTGTTAAAGAAAAGAAGAGGGGGGGAATAATATAAAAATAAAAAGAAACGAAAAGAGGGGGACAAAAGTTGGGCGGTGGGAGAAGCAAAACAATAAATAAATAAATAAAAAGAAAAAAATGGGTTGAAGAAGCTGAGCAACGGAAAAGAGGAGAGGAAAAGGAAGTGGAGTGTCAGATCCACTCACTTGTTTTTTTTTTTTTGTGTGTGTTTTTGCTTTGAAACAAACATGGCTCTCATAGAGAGAGAGAAAGAGAAAACTAGCAGTATCCAGCAGTAGCAGATTAGATAAAGAAGGCAAACACATCCAATGTCCGTTGTCAGACAACAGGAATATAAGACACGGCATGAAAGATGCTCCGTAATACAGGAAGTGGGGGATGAGATGGACTTCAATCTTTCGGAACTGTAAGAGGCCTCGCTTGATGACGTGCTCTCTTGCTGGATACGCCTCAACTCATCATAAGCCCATTCAAGACCGGGGCAATAATGGAGTGGCGGATGTTTCAGGATCATCAACCACGGCGTCCCACCGGAGTTGATGGCGTCGTTTGTAATGATCGCCGATGACCTGCGATTTTGGACGCCGATCACGAGGTTGAGATTTTCCGGCGAGGAAAAGAAGCAGAAGCTTCCGAGATCGCAGGATTCGCCTCTGATGGTGACGACGTAGGCGAATCGGACGGCGATGATGAGAACACCGAAGACAAAGAGTCGAACCAGAATGTTCCTCAGTAAGCTTGGCTTAGACTCCATAGCTCTCTGTATATACTAAATCTAGAGAGAGGGATTGCACTGACTGTTGAGAGAGAGATGTGGAATTTGTGGCAGCGGAGTGAAGGTATGTGTGGAGGTCCGGCGGGCGGCCAAGGTAAGGCTGCCACCCGCCGGTGAAGCAGAATTATTAGCTTCTTAACCTTGCTCTGATACCATGTCAAAATTTAATGTATAAAGAGAATTGTATTATTGATTGATTTCAGTTTGTATACAATGACTCTCCTATATATAGAAGAGAAAAACATATTTACCAACCACACTCAACTCTCACCTAACACACTTACATCTACCTACCACACTCAACTCTCACCTAACACACTCAACTCTACCTACCACACTTACAAGACCATATGTTCGTTTGGTGTGTCGGGTCTAAAAGAGTCCTTTTGAGTGCTATAAAAAGAGTGTTGGGGCTAGAGGTGCATCCATCTCCGGCCAGACTTGTATTCTGTAATTATTGGTTTATACTCGCTTATTTATTGTTGATTAAATTATATAGTTATTGGTTCAATTTTTGATAGAGGAGGAAAAATGTTTGCATGGTGTTGAACCCAGTATCAGCTAACTTTTGCTAATATATTTTTTCTCTGTAGCCTTGCTTCATATATTACAAACAAAGAGATTCAGAGTGCTATTTTGTATCCTCCTACGAGAAGGTATTGTTGTTCTTAGCTCCATTGGAACATTAAAATTTTCATATATATATTTGTAAGTCACTTGTAAACTAGCTCACTAGGAAGCACGGATCACCTTTTCATACATAGTTAGAAATCAATTCGACACTAGCTCACTAGGAAGCATGGATACTGATACTGATACGGATACAGACAAGGACACGAAACATGACAATTTCAAAAAAATCAGAACACAGACACGGTCACACGGTGAGAATACGACCAAAAAATATAATTGTTTTATATATTTTTGTTTTCTATGTACGTAAATATTACATTCACAAACAACTAAAATTAATAAAAACCAACACTAATTTGACATATATATATATAAAGAAATACTAAATGTAAATTATCCATAGACTAGATATATTTTTGCGTTAGGCTCCAAAGATCATTAGAAGCCAATTTCTCAATTTTGCACTTGTGGTTAGATCTGTATTGCGTTGTCGATAGTTTGATATGAGTTCTTTATCTATATTTTAAAATTCAACTCCCACGTTTCCAACTTCCAAGGATTATAATATAACCCCCAAAATTAGCTTTAAAAATTAAATTAAAACCTTGGGTGTCCCTGTTGTGTTGTCTGAAAAAATTATTATAAAAATGGACACGTCATGTGGCATATCCCATATGTGTCCCCACCACATCCCTATCCCTGTCCATGTCCCGTACATATCTAACACGGCTATTGCACCTGTTTTGATGTGTCAGTGCTTCATAGCTAGCTCATATACTTGTATTTTCTTCTAGTGGGTAAGGTTCAACCTATTACCTACGGAAAGTCGTTCTCTTGTCAATAGGTTTTGGATATAGCTTGTTAAAGCACGATCAATAATCACTAATCAGGTTAGTTTGCATTATGCAAAAACGACATACCCACTGATATTGGATCTGACTCTGACCTTGTGGAGTGTGTGAACCTCAAAGCCTTTTCAAATTGTTTTGACTGTATGGCTAATACTACAATCAAGTTTCCTTTTCTCTTTATTTAAAGTATCCATAATTAACAAATCAGACCTCTGATTTCATGGGTTGGATGATTGGATCTACTCATTAATATATCCCTGAATTGGATCTACTCATCATATATCCCTAACCAGGTCTTGTAAAATTTGCAAAGAAAATATTTCTCCATTTGGGGACTTCCTATGAATGAATTAGTAAAATAAAGGTAAAGTAACCTCTACTAATTTGTTTTTGCTATGACCTACTTATGATTGCAGTATTTGAGATATAACAGCAGAGGTTGGAGCTGTTGTTGTTCGAGCAGCAGTTGCCGAAGAACTGGCAGAAGGACGCTGTGATGTGGGACCCAAAGAGCTCAGGTAGATGTCAAAAGTATGGATAGTTCTCGACTTTCTTACAAGAAAAATGCGTCTCTTTTTTGCAAAAATAGCCATGACATGACACACACAAGCACATCTGGACGAGAAAAAGAAGCTTTAATATTTGACAATGAAAGCAACCTCACATTTAACCTTAAAATGAACCAATTCAGAAATACTGAACTCAACTCAACTAAGCGAGTTAGTTATTCAGTTATTCTCATTGTTAATCAGGGACAGCGCTACGCTATAGAGTATGGGGTTAATTGACCCCATCTGCCAATTTTGAAAATTTGCTTAAAAATATATTTTAAATATTTATTTTGTCTATTTGCACCGATTACTTTGTTGGTTGCATCAATACATTTGTTTGTTGCAAACCCCAAGAGATTGGCTCGGTGGCAAGGTCTTGGATTTTGGGAATGTGCCCCTCCAAGATTCAAGAATCGAAACCTCTTGAATAATGCTTTATGAATCAATTGGCATACTAATTAGTATACTAACGGATGATGTGTCAGAATTTTATAGGCTTTAGGTCTTTATAATTTATATAATGGGTGGGGTTGTAATTTTTAAATGACAATGTCATAACTATGTTGGTACACTAATTTAGTATACTAATTGATGCGTATAGCACCACCGAAACCTCTTAAGTGCTAGCCATTCCTTGGGGCTTGGTACACTTGCGGGAAACTCCTTGCCGAGCGCTTGTGCAATCCTGGGGTTTAGTTGGATTTTGATCCAGACACCCCAGTGCTAATAAAATAAAATACATTTGTTTGTTGCACCCATAGGTCGCACCACATACATTGGTATGAGTCAATTGACACCACTAAAATTAAAAAATCACTGAAAAAAATTATATATATATATATCATATATGGATAATATTGACCTTATTAACTTATAAAAAAAAGACCTTATTGCACTTAGCATAGAGTATCATACCTTTAAATTTTTTTTAGGTCATCTATATATTTGTTCAAGTCCCAAAGATGACTAGATTTCTCTAAGTTCAAAAACGAATTCAGTGAGTCCACTCCACCAATCACCAAATATCCTTCAAATTTCTCCAACCAAAGTAAGGAAATTCATTGAGAGGAACTGTAGAAATTTTTGTAATTACATTTTTTTTAACAAAAAGAATAGTATGAATGCACTAAAATTTATAGAAAACAAATGTTATATATAATATTGATAAGAGTGAAAAATATTCCTTATAGAATTTGTAGAACTTAATCATTGATTCCTGGAGCCGCCACTGTTGTTAATAATCTATGGCTTTTCTCATTTTGGATGCAGGAGGAGACACTGGAATATGTCAAACGCAACATGTTGTATCTAGTTTACAGCCCTCTTGTTCATGAGAAATAAAGTTCCGACCATCTCTCTGTGTGTGCGCGCGGGCGTGGGAAGGATATTTTTCTTCAGACACCGTCCCAACGTTCTACAGCCATTCATGATGCAACTGTAGTTTTGATGCCTAGAGTAGTAATATGGGTGAAAGAACAGAACTGGAGAGACAAGGCTCGTATAAGTTGAAAAATAATGCCACTGCAGTTTTAATTAAGTCCTTTTGTATAAATCTGCTTATTGATGTAATGAACATCATGTAAAATGTCTCTTTTTTAGTTTTTTCAAAAACTTATTGATGTTTCATGTATGCTCCTTTTTTTTGCCTACTTTAATTTGGTATTTCAACCTAAATTTTAATCATACCTTAAAATAATGTTAAGTCCTTTTGTATAAATCTCCATTTTTATTCTTTTAATTACTTTTTTTTTTTTAAACTGTTAGATGTATCTAACTTAGATGTAGTTATTCACAAATATTTTACTTTTAGGTGTATCCAAAAATATTTATAAAAAAAAAATTTTTGATTAAAATATAAAAAAGATTCATTATAGACAACAAAATATGAAATATAAAAACTAAAAATTTTAAAAACTGTATTTGAAAAATCAAAATCAAGCAGAGTGCTTGTTTGGGAACTTGGTTATTTTAGTAGCTTTTGACTATTTTATGAGATGAAAAAAGGTGTGTTTGGGATGATTTGTGGGTTTTTTTGTAGTTAGATATATGGTTGGAAGAGAAAAAATAATTGATTGATGTATAAGATATAACATTTTGCCTTACTCGTTATTTTAACTTTTGTTGTCTTCCCTGGCTATTTTAGCTAAAATCAAACATCCAAACAAACATGTTTGGTTGTGATCTTAAAACTAATATATTAGTGGTTTTAACTATTGGGTTGGTGTGGTGATAGTGGGATGGTAGTGGAGTGGTGGAGGTGGTAATGAAAGTGATGGTGGTAGTAGGGGTAGAGGTGATGGTGATGATGGTTGTGTGATAAGGTTGGATTAATGCTTCCTACCCCCACTGGGGGTCGACCCCCAGTGAGGTGTCGGCCCCGGATTGGTCCAAAAAAAAAAATTGTTTTTTTTTTTTTTTTTTTTTTTTTTTTTTTTTTTTTTAAGTTTTCAGCCAGTGGGGGCGCGACCCCCACTGGGGGTATGCAGCGCGGTTGGATAAGGTTGGCCAGTGTGTAGTCTAAAAAATGTTTTCTATTTTAAAAAAGTGAATAATGTTTTCGACTCAAATAAATTATTTTTCATTAATTATGAAAAATATTTTACTTTCATTTTTTATCACACCAAATGTCACAACTAGGGAAACTAAATGTCACACCAAATATTTTACTTTCATTTTTTGTTAGATTTATTATTACCACGCCCGCCCCCGCCACTGCCACCACCACCACCACCCCTATTTCATCCCTCACTCCCGCTACCAGGCGGAGTTTTTCTTTCCTTCCCTGTACATCTGAACTCACCTTGTTCATCTGACTAAAAGCTCGTTTGAGAATTGACTATTTTAGTTGATACTTTCTCCAAAAAAAAAATTACAAAAAATAGAGATAGTGATGCGATTGAATATTTTGATTTTTTAATTACTTTAATCAAAAAAATCACATGCCAAACACCCTCTCTAAACCAAAGTTGTTACTTCAACTTAATAGAATAAGTAATAAAGTCAAAATTTAGTGGTTAAAATAGTTAATGACAAAAAAAAAAAAAAAATAATTAGTCATAAGACAAAATAAGTTAAAATGTCACATTCAAATTATAATTATTCTAATTTTTTCTCTTACAACTATCATATCAATTACAAAAAAGTCAATTATTATTCCAAATAAATTTTTGTAATCAAATTAAAATAACTATAAAAAAAATTAACTAAAATAACTCATTCCTGAACGGGGAAAATGAGTGAAAAGTCTGATACACATAGATAGAGAGAGTCGCAAGCCTCTATTGAGAAAAGTAAAAGTTTGAAACAACTGTCTACTTTTGCAAGTTAGTATTAGGAAACTTTCAGACTTTTATAAATAGAAGAAAAGTCCTTAGTCTTTTGGAAAATTCTATAGCATCTCGTCATGTGTTTTTGTGACGTTAGTTATAATCAATAGTGGAGTCAAGAAATTAAATCAGAGAGAGTACTTATTAATTATAATATTGAAATTTTTTACAAAAATATTTTACATAAATTTTTATGATTGACTTGGAAAAAGATCAAAAAATAATGTTATTCGTAACTAATGTATCTTGGACAATATAAAAAAAAAGCTATGAATATTAAGTCTTAAAATAAATTATATAAAGATAAAGTAATTTTTTTATACAAAATTTGAGTAAAAATTCAATATAATGGTAATACCACGTCATCATTGACATGTGATATCATCAACCAATAATAAAGAAACATGTGGAGGGTGAACCTCACATGTCAAATATAACTAACAATCTAATAAATTATATATCTTCATAGTAAGATTAATTATACTTGCATGCCAATAATAATAGATATTACCATTACATTAAAAAAAAAAATTATAAATTTTTTATAAATAATAATATGACTTATCGTAATCTTTTAATTTTTAATCAAAACAACCATTATTGTTCTCATAATTTTAAAAATGCCATTGACATTTCACTCTAAATAATATTTTTATAATTTAAAATATATTTTTTCTTTATATTTGGTACAAATAAAACAAAAAAAGAAGCCCAAACCGGGGGCACATGACCCCCTGGCTCCTCTCTATCTCCACCCCTGGTTATAATGTATTTTCTGTGATAAATATTATATTTTTTTTGATAAAAAATTATGATTCAGGAATGGAGTTATGCATTTTTGTGATAATATAATGTATTTTATGATATTGTTACACATTTTGTACTTAGAAAATATTTGTATAAAAAAAATGTGTAATACTACCATAAAATGCTTAATTTTATTTCTGAATCACAAATTGTCATAACTTCTATCAAAAAAATACGTAATATTCATCACAAAAATACGTAATAGAATGCATTTTCTAATTTGATAAGTCCCAATTTTAAGTTGAATAGTTAAACTTATAATCTTTTATTGTATATATTATATATTAATTATATACGGATCGGGTTTAGATTGGATGGTGCATCTCCCACCCTGGCCTCGACCCTACCTTCACTTCAGATGGGAAAATCACCCATCTCTTCAATAGATTAGGTACATCTAGTAGGAACAGATCCCCACAGGACAAGTTAAAATGATCATCCCTAATTACAACCACATTCCACACTATTTACTATTTGGGAGAAATAATACATCAGTCATAAATAATTAATAATTAATAATATTACATCAGTCATAAATAATTAATAATTAATAATTACCAATCATTGATAAATTTTATAAATTTTAATAATTAAAATCGTAATCTTTTTTTATGAATTCGTAATTTTTTTTTTTTAAAACTAGGACTGAAATGTAATGTTTCTTACTTTTTATCCTCAATATTCTTCATTAAAAATTTCAAGGAATTATTGAGAAAACCATTAAATAACATGTAAATTTTTTTTTTTTGGGGGGGGGGGGGAGGGGATATATTTTTAAATTTAATTTATTTATTTTTTTGACAACAGGAGTGAAAGGTCGCAATTAGCAAAACTCGACCACGGACATCATAGGCACGGTAGGTAAAAAGCCAATTCCTAGTCTTTGTTCTATAAAACATATCTAGAAATTATCACTTAAATGTTGGTAAGATATCATCAAAATTGGTAATTTTTTTGTTTATTGAACCTATCACTACAACAAAAAAGGCCTTTTGTCTCCAAACATCAAATTTTCATCGCCAAAGTGATCTGTGACGAAAATTTTTTGTCACCACGTTTGTCGCCTATACGTTGTCACTGAAAGTGCATGGTGACGAAAAATATTTTCATCGCCTATTTTTCATTTTTGGTGATGAAATTTTTCATCTTCAAATATTACATTTTTCGTCATCTATAACATCAATTTCGTCACTCGAATTAGATAATATTTTATTTTAATTGTTTTGGCGACAAAATATTGTCACCAAATAGATTTTAGTGGCGAAATTTTTCCTCACCAATGATATAGATTAAGGTGACAAAAAAATTCGTCACTAAAATAAGCACAAGAAAATTCTTCAATGACAAAAAATATTTTGACGCCAAATATTTTAATTTGACGACGAAATATTCAGCAAATGTGACGAAAACATTTGTTTGATACTATATCATTAATGACAATTATTTGTCATGATGTTTGAAAACTAATAGCAACATATTTTTTTTTTCGTCGCTAACAAGGTTTTGAAAAGCATTTGCGATCACCGTAATGGTGGCGGTGGCGCGGTTGCGGAGTGTAAAGGCCGTAACGTAACGGTTGCGGTAACCGGAACCGTGAATTTTTTTATTTTTCGCATATTTTTTTTTTCCATGATCATATTTATTGGGTTTAAAATAAATATTGATTAATTTTTATAAATTTTTAAGTATAATCCAATAAATTTCATATTTTTAAATCACTATAAACTGAGTTTTTTACATTTTATTTTAATAATTAATGACTATATTATACAAAAAAATCAATCACTAACTATTACATATAAGATACACAATGATAAAAATAAAAGAATAAATAAGAGCCTAAATATATATATATATATATATATATACATATTTTAACCAAGCCAAATAGATAATAACCACACTTATTATTATTATTATTATTATTATTATTATTATTATTATCAAACAATATATAAATAGAGACAAACAAAATGGTCAAATCAATAACATGTCCTTCATCTTCTCTCTTCTCTCTCTTGCTGCTCCATTTTCTCTCTTTATCTTCCCTTTTCCCCCATTTTCAACTTACTTTTTCTTTTTTTTGAAAGAAACAGTTCAGAACTGTTACGCAACGGTGCGTAACAGGCCGTTACGGCTGTTACGGCACCGTTACGACCGCTATGACAGCCACTACGGCCGATACACCTGTGAATCTCAATCACACTGTAAAAGCGACCGTAACGGGTGGCGGTAACCACCAAAACCGTTACGTAACGATTGCGGCCGCTTTTTAAAACCCAGATTGCTAATAATAATTAATTTTTTTTAAAATGGAAGTAATATTTTCAATTAAAATTTTTCTTTTCACCAAAAATTCCCTGCGCATTTCCATAACCTGTTCAATAAAATATCTATTACAAATCAATACAAAAATCTATTCATTTTCATAAACACCACAGTCGAATTTCAATACAATATCAACTGCATGCGGATTACCAAACATGTCTCCTAATATCCACAAAAAACATGTCTACTAAGATCCACAAAAATATAATATCAAATGCGGATTACCAAACATGTCCTATAATACCCACAAAAATATAAATTTACAGCGCAACCAAAATACCTGTAAGGTAATATTAACAAAAACACAAAATGAGGTAGCTCCTGCTCTCCAGATTACCAAACATGCCCATATCTAATCTCGAAAAAAAAAAAAAAAAAGTTTGACAATTATAATCTTATCAATTAAATATACAATTTAACATTCATTTTTCGACTTAGTTTTCAAATTGGGAGTCCCGTGCTAGTTCCGTAAGTTTTCACAACTTACATTGGTCCCTCCCGAGGTGCTGGAGGTGTTCCCCGGGCCTTCTCAAGCCTGTTACACGATTTTGGCCCCCGATGGCCTATTTACAAGCTTAAGTATTGAAAAAATGCATTTTTGGACTTAGTTTTCAAACCGGGAGTTCTGTACTAGTTTCGTAAGTTTACACAAGCTACAATGGTCACTTCTGAGGTGTTTGAGGTATTCCTCGGGCTTTCTCGTGGTTGTTCAATGATTTTGGCCCTCGATAGCCTATTTTCAAGCTTAAGTGTTGGACAAGTGCATTTGTTGACTTAGTTTCAAACCGGGACTCTGGTGCTAGTTCCATAAGTTTTCACAACTTACATTGGTCCCTTCCGAAGTGTTTGAGGTGTTCCTCGAACTTTCTCATGACTGTTACACGATTTTGGCCCCCGAAAGCCTATTTCAAGCCTAAGGCCAAGTTTGGGAAGACTAAAAAAGTGCACTTTTTGTCTTTTTGGACTAAAAAATTGAGGTTGAAAATATGGATGTTTGGGTTAACTTTTTGACTTTTTATTGAAAAATGTGTAATAAAAAATTGTAAAAATTGATTTGTAGGGAAAAATTTGAATTGGGAGTTGTGCAGCCGTAATTGTTGACTTTTGGTGAATAGTATTAACTTTTTAGCTTTTTGAGTAACTTTTTGACTTTTTGACTTTTTTGCATCTTCCCAAACTTGCCCTAAGTATTGAAAAAATACATTTTTTGACTTAGTTTTCAAACCAGCAATCCCATGCTAGTTTCGTAAATTTGCACAAGTTACAATGGTCCCTTCTGAGGTGTTTGAGGTGTTCCTCGGACTTTCTCGTGGTTGTTTCACCATTTTGGGCCCCGATGACCTATTTTCAAGCTTAAATGTTGGAAAAGTGCATTTTTTTTACTTAGTTTTCAAACCGGAAGTCCTGTGTTAGTTCCGTAAGTTTCCACAGCTTACATTGGTCCCTCCCGAGGTGTTTGAGGTGTTCCCGGGCCTTCTCGTGGCTGTTACACGATTTTGGCCCCCGATGGCCTATTTTCAAGCCTAAGTGTTGAAAAAATGTATTTTTTGACTTAGTTTTCAAATTGGGAATCCGGTGCTAGTTTCGTAAGTTTTCACAACTTACATTGGTCCCTCCCGAGGTGTTTGAGGTGTTCCCCGGGCCTTCTCGTGGCTGTTACACGATTTTAGGCCCCCGATGGCCTATTTTCAAGCTTAAGTGTTGGAAAAATGCATTTTTCGACTTAATTTTCAAACTGGGAGTCTCGTGCTAGTTCCGTAAGTTTTCACAACTTACATTGGTCCCTCCCAAGATGTTCCCTGGGCCTTCTCGTGGCTGTTACACGATTTTGGCTCCCAGATAGCCTATTTTCAAGCCTAAGTGTTTGAAAAGTACATTTTTTGACTTAATTTTCAACCGGGAGTCTCGTGCTAGTTCTGTAAGTTTTTACAAGTTACAATAGTCCCTTCCGAGATGTTTGAGGTGTTCCCCAGGCACCGAGTTGTATACCCTGACCAGGATTGATTTTAATCTACATCGATATTTTGTTTTCATTTGCATCCTATTATTCACAGTAGTTAATAATTGTTCCTACACAATTGAAATAGGTTTTCTAATGAAGACATACATTGCATCAGTTAAAAGCTTTAGCCTACAAAACCAAATATTTAGGTGTAGCACTTTCTAAAACTGATGTGTACATTTCAACAGGCACTAACTAGATCACATCACTTTTATTGAACCATGTGGACAATTCAAGCTTTTAATTTAA
Source organism: Camellia sinensis (assembly GCF_055761805.1). NCBI lineage: Eukaryota > Viridiplantae > Streptophyta > Magnoliopsida > Ericales > Theaceae > Camellia > Camellia sinensis. The sequence goes on along the minus strand of NC_138962.1, from coordinate 170,364,136 downwards.
TCAATCTATTAACACCATTCGGTTTTCAAATGCTCTACTGATCCTCATCGTTTAATGCCCATGTACCACAACCTTCTTTTTTTTTTTTTTCCTTTTTTTCCTTTTTTTTCTTTTTTTAACTGTAGTACTAGAAAGCCAAGTTGAACCAAATCTAACAATGCTGCTAAATGAAACCTCATGAAAATTTTAAACGTTGACTTGACATGTGTACTTCAAGGTTCAGTCATATAATTGATGATTAAGTAGCATTTGTCCCATTATTTTTTACTCAAAGTTGTGCTTACACCAAAGGTAAACATGTTCAAAGACCTATAGTGTTAAACCAAGCTTCATGATGCACTAGGAATCAACTCAAACTTTTGAAAGGACTTTCAAGTTCAAGTGCACATGAGGTAACAGCAAAACCAATGTAGGACCGTTTAGATATAGAAATTTTACAAGCAAAGCAATGTAAAACTGTAGGATAAATGTAGCATAATTTCCAAGAGGAACATGAGGACCAAGACAGGTTAAAATCTTTCCCAAAAGCAATCGAGGATCTAATCTATTGTTTATGTTCAAGCATACATATCTTCACTAAATTGGCCCAACAAAGACTTATAGATGCAATGGTAAGGAAGAATGATATGATCATCGTAAATAGCTCTTTGGTGTTCCAAGATGATTTACCTGTACATCAGAAGAATCCGGATGCGGAGTCCTTGGTTATGCTACAGATTGTACAATAATTGATTTGTCATCAGCTTATCATGCCAATTGCATAAAGAAGCAGAAGATAAGAAAAACAATTTAGGCAAGTAGTTCACAACAAGAGTTCCATATTGTGTAGTAAAATGATATTCACACTCCATTTTTTTGTCTTTTAGCCTCTCACAAGGATAGTAAAGAAAAAATTAAGAGAATTCAATGCCGCAGAATAAGGTAATTAGAAAATATGAACTAATTCAATTTGAATTTCCAAGAAATTTTTTAAAAAAAATGTACTGAAATGCAAAAAAAAAAAAGAAAAAAAATATCAAAATCACCAAGTTCATAATAAATCAGATTTGAAATGGGATTATTTCAAAAAAAAAAAAATTTGAACTTCTATAATTTTGTATTACATAAAGATATAAAACAGGTAAACACATGATTTTGTCTAGTGTGCAAGAGTTCTTCTATAATTCTATATTCTTTACTCACAATAATAAGCGACATAATTTTACATCAGTCTGGTACTCTGCACAAGTGTACCTGCTCTTTAAATTGCTCTTCTTTCTCTTCAAAACTAGAAAGAGCCACAACTTCAACCTGCAATTAAATCAATGATAAGAATTTTATACAGATGCATAATCATTCATTCTCAACAAATAGATATAAAATTATATACGTGCATAATAATTCATTCTCAACAAATAGATAGAAACATACCTAAGCTCTTTTTAGAGTAGGACTGTGAAATCTTACATTAAAAAATTCACTTAAGGGAGTTTCCTTGTGAGCTTCTGGCTTAGGAACAGAGTACCAAATCTGCCAAAAGGTAAAGATAACCAAAAATATAACAGCACAAAATTAGCCAGAGAGCTTGTTTCCAACAAGAAAATCTATCACTGCTATGAACAAATTCAGCAACCTGCATTTTGGGACATATACATCTACACCATAACCAAACAAGGGACTTATTAGCATATTAACAGAGTAGCTTGATAAATAAATAAAAAACACCAAAAAATATAATTTTGAATTTTCAAAAATTATTTCCACCCCCCAAAAGAGAAAATCATCCAAAATTAATGAAACTTTTCCCCATTTATTTCACCATATTTGAAAAAAATTTATAAAATAAAATAAAAAATTCAAAAAGCTCACTCAAACAGAGACCCTTACAATAAAACCAAAGTTTGTGTTCTGTGTGCCACAAATCAGACAATTTAATTCATGAAGTGTCACAACCTATGACCATGGAAGAATATAGATGAAGTTTAGGTTCAACCAAGCATCAAACCAATTGGAACAATAGCAGCCTATAAAATAAACAGAATAGGATATATACATAAGCAGAATGGGATACATTAGAAGCATAGGAATTTAGCATCAAGTGCACAAGGGATACATTAGCAGAATGGAAGTTCTTGAACCAACCAGAACATCTGATAGACTTCCAATTTCAATAACAATTGAACTGTGTTTGTAATCCCATCGATTATTCAATTCCATTTTACACCTATAATTTTGAATCTAAACAATGGTAATCAGACGAAGAGTTTATGAAACCCTAGCTTCAATTCCTCTTATCTGTGAATCAAAAGCAATAACTAAAGAATCATACAAGAGGAGGTTGAGTAAATTTCCTAAAATACAGGCATAAATAAATAAAAATCAATAAAATAGGTTTTCTAATTTTGAAGTAGAACACCAAAATTCAAAAGACGTAAATTTAGATGTACATACAGAGTCGCATATTTTATACATAGATATATAAAACAATAAACAAACAAATAGAATAAAAATACTTGATCAATTCACAAATGAAAAGGTTCAATTCAGATGTATTTATAGAGAGAGAGAGTGAGAGAGAGAGATTCATGTGGCACCTACTTCTGCTCCATGGCCTTGGAGAACTCAGCCTCCTGCTGCGCCACCTACTTCTGCTCCACGGCCTTGGAGAACTCAGCCCCATACAACAAGTGCGTGATCGCAACGTCATCGAGAACGATGTTGAAATCCTTAGCACGACGAACCAAGCTCTCGCGAACCAATGCAGAGATGCTGGGACGCTCGGTGAGGAGCTCATCAGCATTGAATTGAACGACGACCGCCTTGAGGACTTCGTTGCTGATCGAAGGAAGGACTTTCTCGTCGTATTCGAGGCCTAGGGTTTGGAAGATTCGGGGGAGTTGAGAGAACTCGGGGCAAGAGAGGACACAGAGGGTTAGGTTAACCATTTGGAGGTCCTTGGTGCCGGAGATGGAGGAGAAGATGTGCGGGCAAGTTTGGATGTCGAAGATGAAAGGCTTTTGGCGCCATGGGATGAGGGTTTGTGAGTGAGAGAGAGAGAGAGAGAGAGAGAGAGAGAGAGAGAGATATGTGAATAAGAACGAATTAGCTAGGGCTTTGTTTCAAAAGGAAAAGGCAAAGCAAATTAATGGGTAAATTACAAACATACTCTCTTCTTAAATTATAAATTATTTTTTGTAATTTTAAAAATTACATTATACCTTCTCAAGTTTCTATTTTCATAATAAATAGATTTTTTTATTATTAAATTATTAAGTTAATTAATAATTTTTAATAATATTAAAATTTTATTTCAATTAATAATTTAAATAATTTTATTATTGTATAGGTGAACAGTTATAAATTTCATTTTTTTAATTAATTATGTTAAATAAAAAATTATGATATGGAGATATTTGTAATTTTTCAAATCATATGGGACAATTCGTAACTTAAGTAAACCTCAAAGGTTGTATTTGTAATTTATTCCAAGTTAATTGGAGAAGAGACCTATACGTGTTTAGCAAATTCAATCTTGGTAGGTGTTTCAAAGAGTCATGGTCATCTCAATCGTGAAGAAGAGGCGCGAATATGAGAATAATTATTTTATATGAAAATTAAATTGAAAAATTATATACAATCACACCTGAAATTGTGATGAAAATAAATATATATAATCACACAGATGGTTGGGTGACGTGTGGGTTAGCCGGTGCGACAAAGATGATAGACGGTGTGACGGAGATGGATGGGTGAGAGAGTGACAGAGAGAGATATAGAAAGTAAAATAGATGCATCTAAATAGAGAGAGATCTATCTCTTGGTTCAATTTTATTTTTTTATTGATTTTAAGCATTTGGTGATGAATATTGGTTTTCCTTTCTAAAAAAATACATTTGGAGACAAAATTATTTCCTCTCTAAAATTTTTTACAATGGTGATGAAAAATTTCGTCTCCAAAATGGCGCAAAATCTTCCCCCATATTCTCTATGAGTGGGAAATTGTTTTGTGACGAAAAATAAAATTTAGAGACGAATAAAATTTCGTCACCTATTATTTTATTTGATTTTAAGCATTTGGTAACGAAATTTGGTTTTCGTCTTTAAAAATAGTACAATTGGAGGCGAAATCTTATTTTCATCACTAAAATATGCATATTTGGAGACAATATTTTTTCATCATGCATTTTCATCACCATAGGCCTTTTTTGTTGTAGTGTATATATATATGACATTTATGACAATAGAGTTATTCCATCTACACAATGAGTAAAATTTCAATATAACGATAATATTATGTTATGATCAAATTAGCAAAGGTCTAGGACAACTCTAGTCTAGATTTTCTACTTTGATACTGGTTGAGTTCATACATAGGAATGTTGTTTGATTTTTTCAATGATTTGGTTGGCTGTTTTGAGATGTTCTCATCACTTAAAAATATTAGTTCCATCCCAAAAATGTTCCAAAAAATCTTGTTCAACATTCCAATTCAAAGTTGGGTCTTACTAACAAGTACTCCTAAGATATAAGAAAAAACAAAATATATGTAGATCCAGAAACATCTATTATTAATTCAATACACTTTTTATGAATTTTAAAATACTTTACAACTTTTTACACTTTTTCATTACACTTTTTATACATTCTCAATATTAACTAATGTCATGAAAACATTTGTTGGCATTTTCCTTCAAAATTTTGTGATTAAGTTGAGTTAAATTTCTATCACCTCTTGCCTTACAAGTTTTCCTAGCAAGTTTTTTGAGTCTTGAGCATGGTTGCTTGCTTCGATTTCCCATTCATCTTGTTATTTGCCAATTTTGACACTTTGTTTTGATTATAAATTTGAATAAAAAATTAAAAAGAAAAAAAATGTAAGTGAAATGTGAATAAAATATAATTATATTTACATTTTATTCACATTTTCTCTTTTATTTTCAAATCTATACTTAAATCCATGATCTAAATATAGCCTAAATGGCGCATTTACCATCTTAAGTCTATTAGTTTCATAATCTCCAAAGTCTGTGTTTGGATCATGGATTTGAGTAAAAATTTGAAAAGGAAAAATATCATTATAACCCTTATGGTTTGAGCTCGAAACATTTTACCCTTCTATTGGTCAATATAGTCAGAAAAGCCCCATGTGATTTTGAACAAAAGTTTAACCTTTAACACTGTTAACTATAGATGTGAAATGCTTATAATATCCTCGAACTCTATGCTTTTTTTGTTATTTTCTTTCTCTCTTTTCTCTCATATACATAATTTTTAATTTCTAATATTAATTCAATTAAATCACAATTAATTATAAGTTCTTAATTATTTAATGTAATTCTTAACTTTTTAATCTAATATTAATTTAATTATTTTTAAGATCACAATTAATCCTAAATCCTTAATTATTTATAATAATTGTTAAAATTTTAATCGAATTATGTTTTATAGATCACAATTAATCATAAATTCTTAATTATTTATTATAATTCCTAACATCTTAATCTAATTTTAATCTAATTATTTTTTAGATCAATTCTAATTATTATTTAATATATATTTTAATTTAATTAAATTTTAAATCAATCCTTAATTATATTTTATATTTTAGATCAATTTTTAATTATATTTTAGTTTAATTTAATTTTAATTAACATCTTAATCTAATTTTAGGTTGGGAGAAAATGGGGGATAAAATTGTCTTTTTGTTGTGTTACTTTCAACTTCTTCTTTTTTTTAAAAAAAAGAAAATTAGGCTCACTTTAAAGAATGGTGTGTGTCAAACGCTTTTTGTTAGTTTGGATGGAAAAATTAACAATGACACTTAAATCCAAAATCACATGGGAACTTTTTGACTATATTTAAACCATAAGGAGGTAAAGTGCTCCGAAATCACAAGGAGGTAAATGAATTTTGCCCCAAAGAAAAAAAAGAAGAAAAGTTAGGTGAAATGTGAATAAAATATAATTACATTTCATCTATCTTTTCTCTTTCTCTTTTTAGATTCCTACTAAAATTTATGATCTAAACACAGTTTGAATCTCTATCCAAGACTATTATCAAATCGAGCAAGGTGCTCATGTTGGTATCCACCCATTTAGTGGCTAGTTGGATGAAAAATTACCTCCAAAAAAAAAAAAAAAGGATTTAGGCTCAAATTTGATACGAGAAAGTAATATAAACTTTTCAAAACAAATGACATCAAAAACTGAAATTTCTAAACAATATTATTCTCAAATGAATTTTTTTTTTTTTAAATGAAAAAAATGCACATTCGAAAGTTTTAACGGTGGAATTGGCACGAAAACTGCCTTAGGTAATGGAAAAGTTGTGATTTTTGCTGTTGTGTTATTTCAGATAGAAGATGGGCCTTCCAAACCAAATCTAATAATGTTGTCCGGAGTCTAAGTAAATAGTGGGTGTAACAGTGTTATTATGTGATAGGTATCACCATCCAATAAGTATTTTTGATTTGCAGCAGGACCATAACATTGTTTGTTAATAAGAGATAAGGGTTGATCACTATAGAGGGTCAGAAATTAAACTCCAAATTAAGTATGGGCCTAAGTGGTGAGGTCGCCCCTTTAAGGCGACCAGGAATGACTAAAGGAGCATGGGCTAAAGCCCAAGAAAGTGGACCACTAGTAGGTCGAAGCAGGTCCGACCTGCCAAGGGTCTAAATAGACTCCACTAAGGAAAATGTCTAAGTGAAGTTGCAGAGGCAACACTTGCAGCGGTCAAGTTGCTGAGGCACTTTGCCTCAACGCCGCCATCCCCAATATTGTCGGTTCCACCGCCATCTAAAGTTGCTGAGGGAAAGAGAAAACTGAAGCAACTAAGTTGCGGAGGCAACACTTGCAACGGTCAAGTTGCAGAGGTACTTTGTCAGCACCGCCATTCCAAGTATTGTTGATACAATTGTTATTCCTAGTATTGTCGATACAATTGCTATTCCTAGTATTGTTGGTTCCGCCGCCATCTAAAATTGCTAAGGGAAAGAGAAAACCGAAGCAATTACGTTGCGGAGGCAACACTTGCAGCGGTCAAGTTGCGAAGGTACTTTTGTCTCAGCACCGCCATTCCTAATATTATTCTACCATCTAAACTTGCCACGGGAAATGAATGCAGCAACAACTACGGCCGCAGCAACTAACTTGCAGAGGGAACACCCCGCCAAGGCCAGGAATTGCCAGGGAGAAAAGGCATCATCAACTCAACAACACTTAACTTTAGATTTAGTTTTATCTTAGGAGTAATTTCTCTTTCGAAATATGAGTAGTTCATCACTGTAATTTGTAAACTTTTATGAATTTCAGTAGTTTCACTTTTGAAATTACTTTTTGTTTACTTTGTAACTGTCAATTGTTCTAGAGAAGTCCTGATTACTTTGAGGCATTTGAATCAATTACACAGTTGCCTGGTTATTTTTGTTTGATTGTTTGGTTCGAATTGTTGCTTAATCCCTGTCAATTGGGAATAAGTATAATTTTTACTAACAATTTTTGGCACGCTCAGTGGAACATCATCATAATTTGGAGTAATGGTTAAGGCAAAGAAGTAAAAGGATAAGCATTTGGAGGAGAGGCCTATTGAGTTTGAGAAGGAAGAGGGTAGACTAGGACTTGGTCTTAGATGATGGCGGAGATGCTCAACATGTGAGCCAGGTGGTGGCTCCAAAAGGCATACTAGTGGCCAAGCATTGAGTGTACAAGGCCAAACAAGTGGCCATGCTAAAATCCCTACAGGAGTTTTGGTTGCATAGTTGAGAGAAGCCATGGCAAACCAGTCACTTTAAGAGAACCAAATTCTCTTAGTAGAAGTCAGGAGTGTGATGAATGGTCCATTAATGGGACATTCAAGCCAAGTTGAAGTGAAGGAACAAAAGATGTCTTCAAATGTTGGAGGAGTGCATTATAAGGACCCAACTACTAAGGAGAGAATGCAAGAGGTATTTCAAACTCCAAATTTCAAAATTCTGAAAAATTAGCCTAAGACTAGGCATGGGGGGGCAATTTAGGCCTCATGCTTTTTCTAGTCCTATGTATGGTCAAAGGGGAGTGGAAAATAAGAACTAGTTTAACACTGAATTTAGTAATCATCATAATGTAAGGCCAAGAAACAATCCTGTGTTTGAAATTACAATGAAGTTTTTGAAAACCAAAATGTCAGGCCTGGTGAGGTTCACAATTTGGGTTATGGGAACCAATGGTTTAATAATTTTGAAAATTCTGCGGCTTATTATGAAATGAATAGGCCTGAAGTGTATTATGACCCATTTGGAAATGGCCCAAGGCTAAGAGGAACAAGACCGCCTATGTGGGGTTTACATTTTGATAGACAAGATTACTTCAAAAATAATCTTAATAATTATGGCCTTGGGGGGCAAAATGCCTTCAACCTCATAGATAATTTTTGAAGGGGTCAAATTATACAAATTGTCCAAGACCTGTATGGTCTAGGTGTGAGAAGGTCTGAGAGGCCAAGGTTCAGGAAACCTTACCCTCAATGGGTTGATGAAGAACCCTTTCCTAGAAACTATAGGGTTCCTGAATTTTCTTTGTTTAATGGTGAGGAGAGTTAGTCAACAAAATCAAATATGAGTCTATACTTAGAGAGGGAAAGCATAGAAATGCAAATTCATATGGAACTTATTTTTCAGGAGGTGGATTTGGAGACAAAAATTGATGTGGATGTGGCACAAGTTGGCAAGACACCAGTGGTTTATTGGACTTTGAGGAAAGTAGACAAACCAATGAATATGACAACAACTCAGCCAGCTAAAAGAAATACTAACACTGCCTTTAGGCAGTATTCTTTTGATTTTTTTGATGAATTGTTGGCTAGCAGGTTTTTAACTTTCTCTCCTGGACATGTAATTCCAAAAGAATAAGATAGGGTGGGAAAAGAGTATTGTAAATAGCGTAATACTTTTAGACACTCTACTAATAATTATGTAACTTTTTGAAATTGTGTACAGGATTTGATTCAGAAGGGATTGTTAAAGTATGCAGAAAAAGACAAAGGGGTGATGGCTGTGGACAGTAATCCATTTTCAGAGATGGCCTCAATTCATATGATGGCAACCAGCATTAAAAGAAAAGCCCCAAATCCAAGTGTGTTGCTGACAGATTTGGAGAGAATTCATAGAGAGAAAATGGAGAAAAGAAAGCAAGCAGTTGATGAAGATATGTTTGTTTTTCAAGGTGTGGAATTGAGAAAGAAAAGTTGCAAGCAATCCTTGCTGACAAACTGAAAGAAAGTGTGAAAGATTATGGCTTGAGGTTCAACACCGTGGGAAGAGGTGATCTTCAAATCTATAATGGAGATAAGTTGCTATACGATGGACAGGATCTTGGAATTTTGGACCTATTGACAGGTCATATGGAGACAAAGATGGCCTATTTTTGTTCAAATGGGAGTATGTTTATCCTTGTCTCCATGGAGCAGAAGTAGTTTGAGTGGGTCAGTTTAGGCCAAGTCAATTCAATGGCCAAGGAGTGAGGTTCCCATAAGCTTATCCACCAATTCAACCAAGAATGGTGAAGCCACCAGCTACGAAGCACAGACACGGATATGGACACGTGATACGACAATTTCGAAAAAATGGGAACACAAACACGGCAGGGGACACGGCAAATTTTTTGATTTTTTTTATAAATATTTTTATTTTAATACATCAATTATTTTATTTATTTTTTAAATAATGTGTTCTTATTAATTATTTTATTTTATATTATATATGTGTTTTTTTTTATTAATATGTATAAATATATAAGATACAAAATATTTTTTTTTATTAATACATATATATTGTAAGTATTATATCTTATATATATTATAAGGATTATATCTTATATATATATTATAAGAATATCTCATTTATAGTTCTATACACTTATACAGATGTATAAGATAAAACTGACGAAAAGGCGAGAGCGAGAGAGAGAGAGAGAAGGCGAGAGACGCGATTTGGTCAAAGACGTGATCGAGTGAGAGACGCGACTGGATGGAGGTCATCGAAGTCGACTGGTTCGATTGGTTCGAAGGTCATCGTCTTCTCTTCCATTCTAAGGACAAGCCGACCGGGTTTCCTTTCTCTTCTCCTTTACTCTTCTTCTTCTTTTCCGTTTGTGTCCAGATTTGGACACGCGTGTCCCCGCCGTGTCCCCTGCAAAAAAGTAATTAAATTAAAAGGACACGCCATTTGGCGTGTCCCGTACGTATACTCGGCGTGTCCTTGTGTCCGACACCGACACTACATCAAATTTGACATGTCCATGCTTCATAGGTCACCAGTTCCTACAAATGCTGGGTGGCAAGGTGTTTTGCATCCCAAATTTCCTTTGTCAGTTTGGAGACCTATGGGCTGAACTAGAACACAAGTGATGAGGGAACAAAGGAAGTATCATGCTAGATTTTTAACAAAAGAGGGTGATAATCCAAACAGAGATGATCAGAACAAATTTAATTTGGGTAAGGAAAAAAGAACAGAAAGTGGTTGGTGAGACAAGTAAGACAGAGAAGGTAATAATGAGTAAAACACCTAAGGAGATACTTCTTAGGAGGCAATTGGAAGAAATTTCTAAGGCTCTTCTTTCTGATGAGGAGAGTGGGGAAGATGAGGAAATGGTTGACAAAGATGAAAAGTCACGGGTAAGTTGGAGGAGGTTCCTGTCGACAGTGAGGAGGATGCAAAGTCGAAGAGTTCTAGGGATTTTGGTGAGAAGTTAGCATCAATTAGGTTTAGATCTCTTCCTCCAAACACATAATCTAACATGATCTTGGCTTTGCCTAAGAAGTTTAAGGCTAAACCTGGACAATTGGAGCAGCTTGAGGGGGATGTAAAAGACTTATCTGAGCGTGCTGTAATGGTAACAGAAGTGAGCAAGTCAAGGGAGGAAGTTGGTAAGTCTATCCAGGTGGTGAAAACTTGCAATGGTGAGAAAGTGGTGCTTCAGTCACTATATGTCAGTGCCACTTGAATGGGTGTCCTTTGACAAAAGTCTCGATTGACAATGGGGCTATTATGAATATTTTGCCTACCAGGATTTTAAATATAATTGGTAAGTCAGTAGATGATTTGATTCCTACTGATGTATCTATGAGTTATTTTTCAGGAGGTTCTTTTGATACAAGGGTGATTGTCCTACAATTGCAAGTTGGAAATAGAATGATGGGAGCAACATTTTTTGTAATAGACTCCACCTCAAACTACAATTTGCCACTTGGAAGGGATTGGATTCATTCCAATAATTGTGTGCCCTCATCTCTTCATCAGACCTTGATTTTCTTGACAGTAAAAGGCCAGGAAGGGAAGGGCATGGAAGTTTTCTAGGCAAAAGTGTTGATTGAAGAAAATCAAGCAGGCACTTCCATAATGTGGAGGATATGCTGTATACAGAGGAGTTTAGGCCTATGGTGTTGGAAAATGAAGAATTAAGATCAAGGGGAATTGGTTTGACTTATGACAAATTTTAGAAGTTCATTGAAGAGGGTTTTCAACAGATGAACAAGGAACTGGCCAGGCCAAGTGTCTTAAAGACCAAGCCTATAGATGAAGTGTTGATTGAAGACACTACCAATGAAGATAAAGATGAGTGAAAGTGAATTTGATTCAGTTGTAATTAGGAGTACTTTTATTAGGTTTTTTTTAATTTCTTTTTAGAAAGAAGGTTAGGTGGTATATTGCCTTAGTGTTTTTGGGCGAAATGTGTGGTAGATGATCACCCTCTAGATTATAAAGAGGTGCAGTATGAAAATCTAAAGGCAGCTCCTACAAAGCTTGATGATCTCAAGGCTGATGTGCAGGACCCTTTAGATGAGTTTAATTTAGGGAATGAGGCCTATAAGAGGCCTATCTATGTAAATGCTTCACTATCTAATGAATGTAAAGTCAAGCTAGTTTACGTTGATTTCAGATTATTCTAATTGTTTTGCTTGGAGTTATGATGAGATGCCTGGTTTAGACAGGTCTTTGGTTGAACACAAACTCCCAATTAAGCCAGACTACGTGCCACATAAGCAGCATGCTAGGAGAATGAAAAATGAAGTCACTCTTATAGTGAAAGATGAAATTGAAAGGTTTTTAAAAGTTGGTTTTATTAGAACAGCCAGATATGTGAAATGGTTGTCTAATATAATTCCAGTCCTTAAAAAGAATGGCAAGACAAGGGTTTGTATTGATTTTAGAACTTTGAATATGGCTACACCTAAAGATGAATATCCTATGCTAGTTACAAACTTGTTAGTTGATTCAGTTGCAAGGCATAAGATCTTGTCATTCATGGATAGGCATGCTGGCTACAATTAAATCTTTCTCAATCCAGATGATGTTCATGAAACTGTATTTAGATGCTGTTAGTAAAAATTATGCTTATTCCCAATCGACAAGGATTAAACAACAATTCAAACCAAACAATCAAACAAGAATAACCAGGGAACTGTGTAATTGATTCAGATGCCTTAAAGGAATGAGAACTTCTCTGGAACAATTGATAGTTACAAAATAAACAAAAAGGAATTTCAAAAGTAAAACTATTGAAGTTCACAAAAGTTTACAAATTACAATGATGAACTACTCCTATTTCGAAAGAGTACTCCTACGATAAAACTAAATCTAGAGCTATGTGTTGTTGAGCTAATATATCCTTTCTCCCTGGCAATTCCTGGCCTTTATAACTTCCCATCTTTCTCTGGCCCATGATTGCATGTTCTCCCTGATTGTTGCAACTATCTTTGTTTAACTGTTGTAACTGCTCCTTCACTTCCAAGCCCTTAAACTTCACCAATTCTTCATCTCTGCCTGTCAAACCATCTTCCCTTCATAATGCCACGTGTCCCTTAATACTTTGGACTTTCGATTGACAGAGCCAAATCCTTACTCTGCACATGCTCACTTCTACAACAATCCACCAAGTCCATGACTTAACCTTAACCTGGCAACTGCTCCATTACCTAGACCACTTATTGCACTTGACCTATTCCTCTAATGCCATATGTCCCCTTGACTGGTAAAAGACTCTCACATTGACTTTGCCACATGTCACCACCTGGTTAATCCACCTATTGACAAGAATTTGACAAAAATAGGTGTAAATAATGCCCCCCTTGTTTAAGTTAAATTAATAAAATAGTTTAATTTAACTTAAACAAATCTCTTTCTTAGGCCCAAATGAATATCTATTTAATTTGAATAACACCATGTAATGGGCCCATCATAAGCTATAAAAGCTCCAACTCTTTCAGTCCATTTCTCTCTTCTTCATAATTTTCATATCAAAACTCACAAACCTTACAACCCTAAACAAATGGCTCCCTAGAAATCAAAAACTACTAAGGACGATGAACCCAATGAAGAGCTCCTTCGATTCCCAAATTCCATAAGAGAACTCATTACTCCCGTGAAACTAGATGTAACTTTACTCCCAAACATTATCATTGTTGCCAAAGCAACCCTAGGTCCTACATTATTAACCTACTTTCCAGATGAACTATCTCCATACTACCCACTTGCCAATGCCGAAAACCTGCTCCTTAACCAATCCAAACTCAATTGGACCAATTGAGATAGCAGCAAGAACCCTCTCAAATCAAGGCGACAACTAGACCTCATTTGGCAAAGTTGGGTCAAGCGAATTGAAGCTCATGACTCAAATGTATGGAAGCATCTAGGCATTAGTGAGGTAATTCGACTGTCGACCTTGAAATTTGACATGAATAAATGGTTGATTGCTGCTACTACTTGTTTTTTGTCTTAATCATGTAATTCTATGTTGTTGGCTTTTGGGATGATATCCCTAACTATTCTTGATGTAGCCCACTTGACTGGACTTCCCATCCTAGGATTAGAAATCAATGCCTTGCTAAAGCCTCCACCAGTGATCTTCACCCTCAACACTGATACGAGTTATACTGAGTTTACTAAAAAGTACAAGGGTAATAAGAACTCCCTTGTTAGTGACCAAGAAAGGGCAACTTTTTATTTAGTTCAGCTTTGCTAATTCTTATTTTGTGTTCCTAGTTACAAAATCACCAAGGAATATCTCCCACTAGCTTTATGCCTACAAGATGGCCAAGTCATTGCATTAGCCCCTTACCTACTTGCTGCCTTATACAAAGTTATGTTTTCCCTTGTTGACAAAAAGATATCTGCCAACTATGGAGGGCTATTTTGGCTTTTCAAGCTTGGTTGTATGCTTATTTCCCAGAAGTACAACCCCTAAAACCAAACATCATGATGCAGTCCATTGCTCTTATGCAAAGTATTTCTTGACGTTTGTTAATAAGCCTAACCGTAGCTTCTCCCAATACCTTACCACATTCTTCAATCTTCCATTTGGCAGAAACCCTCTTCGCTTTAGGCCATTCCACCATTGTCAATTCTCTTCTTCTAGGTAGATCATCTTTCCAAAAATCCATCCACTTTGACAACTGACCAAATAAAGTCCCAAGTTGAAACATGGAAACATGTTCTCTCTTGTAGACATATTCTTGTTGGTTGCTTCATTTCTTCTACAAGAATGTCTAGCTGTAGCTTTGAAACCTATTGTCCAAACCAATGGACAAGACAATTTGGTCTTACCTAATGCACTCCATACCCTTACTTTCATCCCACTATTCATGAGGACATAGGATCAAGAATCAGCATCAAAGACCCCTCACAAGCAAGAAGGATCCAAGCAGCAAATGAAGACATTCTTAAGAACTTTGGCACCTAGTTCTTTATGCGTGTCTCTGATCTCAATAAGGGTTTTGAGCATTGGTGGAATGTCATGGCTGCAGCTATCTTTTCTAAACCCCTTGAAACTTGCCTCAAGGACACATCCATTGATAATCAAGGCTCTAAACTACCACCCCCCAAATCTCAAAATTATAGTTGAAACTTAACTTTTAAGCCATCAAACTCATAGTTTTTTTTTTTTTTAACCTCCAACATTTTTAATGTATCTACCTTCTTGCAGCCAAAATCACTTCTATGGTGCCTCCTCCTGTTACTGAGACTCTAATTAGAGACCAAAGTAAAGGTAAAGCACCAAGAGACCCAAATGCTAGACCAGATGCCCCTCCTCTTGTACCTAAACTCGTGAGAGACTTCATCACAGCTCTCCAAGCACAAGAACAGAGAAAGCCAAGGACCAACCAATCACCTTCAAAGGAAGTAAGAACTGAAAAGCAGCAAGAACCTCTTGTTACCTCATTGCCTGAAGAAAACTTCAAGCATAAGAACAGAGAAGGCCAAGGACCAACCAATCACCTTCAAAGGAAGTAAGAACTGAAAAGAAGCAAGAACCTCCTGCTACCTCATTGCCTGAAGAAAACTTCAAGCACAAGAACAGAGAAGGCCAAGGACCAACCAATCACCTTCAAAGGAAGGAAGAACTAAAAAGAAGTAAGAACCTCCTCCTACCTCATTTTCTGAAGAAAACTTTAATCCCTCCTTCAATGAATGGGATGTTCCACTAAGCCACATGCTTGGCCAAACAACCAAAAATCCTTCAAATCATACTTATCAAGTACAATTTCTCACTTCTAAGCTCATATCATTCTTTGAAGAACTAACTAAATCTTAACTTCAACTTGTTCTTTGCAGAGAAAAAGAATGAGAGTTCTTATCTCAATTAATGTTGAAGAAGGAGAAAGCCCCACTGCATCTCCTAAAGAGACTATTCAAAACCATTCCCAAACTTCTGAGAGTGAGCCAAACATTCCAATCACAGACCAACCTGCCCCACATACTAGTCCTGAACCACCTCCTATTAATCTTGAGGATGTAACCCTTAGAGCCTTCCCTATAAAGGTCCTCTATCTTGGAGAAACTAAGCCCATCAAATTTCCATCAGTTTTCTTCCAAAATCCCTCTACATCTGATTCTACTGGTTCTCAAGATGAACAACCAAAAAGGATTAACCTTGACCCATCCACAAATAGTGAATCATCTCCCAATAATCGTCACATTCCTTCCAAGGACCAATCAACTAGCCCTCCTCAATCTGAACCACCAACCAATTACCCATGGTTGGTAAACCCTCCATTTTTATTTTATTGCTATCCCCTTTCAATTAATTCTACTAACTCCTTATTTCTCATCATAGGGGTAGAAACATCAATTGAGAAGACTCCACTCACTAACCCTAATTTCACAAATGAACCTGACATGGCTTCTAAAGTTGCAAACAAAGAAACTACTAAAACAGTGTATAGGAACATTGGAGGCACTCCCCTTTCAACAACAAATGAGCTTCCTATTTCAACCAACACTGAACAACCCTAAGTCTCAACAATTGAACAAATTCCAATTGTGGAACCCACAACTCAACCTATAGTCATCCCAACTTCTACTAAGGTGCAGGAAATGTTTTTTTTTCCCCTCACATTCTGTCTTTTCTTAACAAATATTTCCAATTCTTACTCAATTTTGACTGTCGACAGGTTTCAATCCCTACTGCATCAATCCCTCAAAGGCTTCATCAATTCAACCCTGAGGTTCAACAACTTTTAGCCTCATTTCTAAACCTCATCAATTCCCCCTGGAAGAAATAGCTTGAACATAGCCTAATGAAGCTTTGAATTGCCTGACTGCTATCCAAAACCTATCTCCCAATCCTTTCAATCCAAACTAACTCAAATACTTGGCCAAAATCATTGCTAGATAGCTAACTATTCTAGAGATGATCTAAAGTTGTACTAAAGAGATCCAAACCAAGAAACAATTTCTAGCTACTGCTCAGACTATCTCCAAGTCTCTAATGCTCACTTGCCAGAATTCTTCTAACTTATCTGAACAAGACAAAGCATAAGCACTTGAAGAAGCTAGACTTGAAACAGAACTATCTCTTGTCAAGCAAAAAAGACTTCAACTCCAATAACAAAAGGACCAACTTGGCCATGAAGCTAGGACTTTGCTGGCAAAGATAGGAAATAGCCCATCCACCATTCAAACCACTAAGGCAGAACTTGACAAAGCCCAAGCCATGGTTACAGATGCCCAATCAGAATGGGGCACTCTTGCAATACTTTTTCCAAGAGACTACATACATTTTTTTTTCTTTGTTTTTTGTTCTTGTAAATATTTTGAACAAGCTTCAAGCTTCTTCTTCTTCTTCTTCTTCTTCTTCTTCTTCTTTTTCTTCTTCTTTTTTCTTTTTGTAATTATCTTGGACAAGTTCTTTTGCTCTTGTAAATCCTTGACAATTTCGTCAATTTTAATGTTTGATCTTTTGATACTTTGATACTTCAAGCCTTTCCTTATTAACTTCTTTTGAAACTCTCCCACATAGTTGGGAATATTTCTTTAAATATTTCCCATTTATGCTTTTTCTATGTGATTGCCCTTCCAAGGACTCCAATTGGCATGCTCCTCCTTTGAGGACCTTATGGACTCTAAAAGGCTCTTCCCAATTTAGAGACAGACCACTTGCCAAACTCAGTATCTTTAGTCCCCAAAGGCAAGATAGTTTTCCAAACCAAGTCACCTTCACCAAAAGTTTTTAACTTAACTTTCTTATTATAAACTCTCTCAATCTTCTTCTTTTGAGCTATCATACAATTAAAAGTATCAATTCTCTTGCCTTCTACATTCTGTAATTCTACGAACATGGCTTCATTATACTCATCGACAGGAATACATGATGCCTAACCACCCTATTAGACCTCACTATTACCTCTAAGGATAACACTGCAGCATGACCATAAACCAACTCATAAGGGGAAGCATGAGTGTTATCCCTCTTAGAATTTCTATATGCCCACAGTACCTCAGACAACCATTAATGCCAATCCCTTGGGTTATCCTCTATCACCTTACTCAATGTGGCTCTAATTGTTTTATTTGATGACTTTGATTGCCCATTTGTTTGGGCATAATATGGGGATAAATTAAGTATCTTAATACTATACACTTTGCCAAACACCTTAACTTCATCACCATTAAACATTGGCCTTTGGTCGACAGTGATAGTCTGTGGCAACCCAAATCTATGAACTACATGGTTCTTAATGAAATCAATCACATGAGACTGATTTACTACTTTCAAGGGGACTGTTTCCAACCACTTAGTAAAGTTATCAGTTGCCACCAATATAAATGAGTGTTGTTTTGATGAAGGGAGAAATATTTGGCCAATCAAATCCATTGCCCAACCTTTAAATGGGCAAGGCTTAACAATTGAATGCAAATCCATTGTTGGCACCTCCTATATATTGCCATGCTTTTGGCATTGTTGGCACCCCCTTGCATAACTAATACAATCCTTTCTCATTGAAGGCAAAAAATAACCATGTCTCTTAATCAACCACCTCATATTTTCACCAGCTTGATGAGCACCACAAATGCCTTCATGCACTTCTGTCATGACTTGTATTTGCTCTAGCTCTCTAATGCACAACAAAACTAAACCATCATGGGTTCTTCAAAACAAATCATCGTCCAAAATGACATAGTTTATGGCCTGATATCTTGTTTTCCTATCCACTAATGCATCTGGATTACTTAAATATTTAATCAGTGATGATCTCCAATCATCCTCTGCCACCCCTAAAACAAAAATTGATACACTTTGTTGTTGTTGACACTTAGCACAAAGCATCATTCTCTTTCGAATTCTTACAATCCTTTCTTGAGAACAATCTGGAATTTTTAAACCAGATGTTTCTTGGGCCATCTTATTGGCCTCTTTGTTTTCAAGCCTAAAAATATGTTTAAATTCTACTGATTCAAAACCCTTGACCAATTCTAAAACTTGATCTAGGTATTCCCCAAGTACTGTACTATTGCACTTGTATTGACCTATAACTTGCCTTATCACCAGTTGTGAATCTCCAAACACTCTTAAGTGTGGAATTCTAAGGCTTCTTGCCAACTCCAAACCACTAATCAAAGCTTCATACTCTGCTTGGTTATTTGATTGCACTTGGGCCTCATCCAATTGATAAGAGGATTGAAACACTTGTCCTTGAGGTGTTACCAACACCACCCCATCACCTACACCTTCTCAAGTCACCAAACATCAACTTCCATGGCTTCATTTCGACTGAAAATACTTCATACAAGTCTATTTCGACAAGGTTACAAGGATGTTCAACTAAAATGTCTGCCAATGCTTGGCCTTTCATAGCTTTCTGAGGAACATACTTAAAACAATACTCAATTAAAGCAAGTATCCACTTCCCCTCAAGACTGGCCTTGATAACATATACTTTATCACATCTGTTTGAGCAATCACATTAACTTGTGAAGGCAACATATAATGTCTTAACTTGATTGCTGCAAAATACATGGCCAAACATAATTTTTCCACAAAACTATACCTAGTTTCTACTTCATTCAGCTTTCTACTTAAGTAATATATAGCCTGCTCACACTCTTTCTCATTGTCTTGTGCCAACAAACAACCAATTGATTGCTCCGCTGCTGAAATGTACAATTTCAAGAGCTTTCCTCTGATAGGTGGCATCAAGACTGATTGTTTGGACAAATAATATTTTATTGAATCAAATGCTCTTTGATGCTCACTCTCCCACTTAAATTCCTTATCAAATTTCAACTTTAGTAA
This sequence comes from Camellia sinensis, assembly GCF_055761805.1. NCBI lineage: Eukaryota > Viridiplantae > Streptophyta > Magnoliopsida > Ericales > Theaceae > Camellia > Camellia sinensis. The sequence goes on along the minus strand of NC_138962.1, from coordinate 170,344,610 downwards.
GGGAGAAAATGGCAATGCTTTTCCTGCCAAATTAGCAATAAATCTTCTCAAAAATTTATTTGTCCAAGGAAACTTTGCAATTCCTTTTCATTAGATGGGGGTTGCGTTGCCTTAATGGCTTTGGTCTTGTTTAGGCCCACCTTTATTCCCTTCTGATGAACCAAAAAACCCAAGAAGTCACCAGCAAAAACCCAAGGGATTCATCCTTGACTAATAGGTCCTCTTCCTTTGGAAGACCTGTCGAAGATGATCCAAATGCTCACCAAACTCATCTAATTTTATGGTCGCATCATCAATATAAACCTCCAAAAACTTCCCAATCAAATCATGGAAGATAAAATTCATAACCCTTTGATAGGTGGCCCCTGCATTCAGAAGCCCAAGAGGCATCACCACCTATTCAAAAGTTCCTAAGGCCCCTGGCCATCTAAATGCAGTTTTATGAACATCATCTGGATTAAGAGAGATTTGGTTGTAACCAACATACCCATCCATGAATGACAAGATCTTATGTCTTGTAGCTGAATCAACTAAAAAGTTTGCAACTGGGCAAGTTATAGGGATAGCACTCAGGCTTCCCTATATGAGTTGGTTTATGGTCATGTTGCAGTGTTACCCTTTGAGGTAACAGTGAGGTCTAATAGGATGGCTAGGCATCATGATATTCATGTCAATGAGTATAATAAGGCCATATTCGTAAAATTATAGGATGTAGAAGGCAAGAGAATTGATGTTTTTAATTGTATGATGACTCAAAAGAAGAAGATTGAGAGAGTTTCTAATAAGAAAATCAAGTTCAAAACTTTTGGTGAAGGTGACTTGGTTTGGAAAACTATCTTGCCTTTGGGGACAAAAGATCCTGAACTTGACAAGTGATCACCAAATTGGGAAAGGCCTTTTAGAATCCATAAGGTCCTCAAAGGAGGAACATACCAATTGGAATCCTTGGAAGGGCAACCACATAGAAAAAACATAAATGGAAACATCTGCAAGCATGGCTTGGGCTTTGTCAAGTTCTGCCTTGGTGGTTTGAATGGTGGATGGGCTACTTCCTATCTTTGCCAACAAAGTCCTAGCTTCATGGCCAAGTTGGTCCTTTTGTTGTTGGAGTTCAAGTCTTTTCTACTTAACAAGAGATAGTTCTGTTTCAAGTCTAGCTTCTTCAAGTGCTAATGCTTTGTCTAGTTCAGATAAGTTAGAAGAGTTTTGGCAAGTGAGCATTAGAGAGTCGGGGACAGTCTAAGTAGCAGCTAGAAATTGTTTCTTAGCTTGGATCTCTTTAGTACAACACTGGATCATCTCTAGAATATTTGGCCATCCAGCAATGATTCTGGCCAAGTATTTGAGTCGACTTGGATTGAAAGGATTGAGAGATAGCTTTTGGATAACAGTTAGGCAATCCAAAGCTTCATTAGGCTGTGTTCAAGCTATTTCTTCCAAGTGGGAGTTGATGAGGTTTAGAAATGAGGCTAGAAGTTGTTGAACCTCCGGGTTGAATTGATGAAACCTTTGAGGGAGTGGTGTAATGTGTTCAAGGCTTTTCTGAAAGGCAACAATTTCATCCCATATGCTTAGAGTTGATGCAATAGGGATTAAAGCCTGTCGACAGTCAAAATTGAGTAAGAATTAGAAAGTATTAGTTAAGAAAAGACAGAATGTGAGAAGAAAATAAAAAAAAAAACATTTCCTGCACCTCAGTAGAAGTGGGGATAAGTGTAGGTTGAGTTGTGGGTTCCATAGTTGGAATTTGTTCAACTATTGAGACTTGGGGTTGTTCAGTGTTGGTTGAAATAAGAGGCTCATTTTGTTGTTGAAAGGGGAGTGACTCCAATGTTCCTATCCACATTTGGAGTAGCTTATTTGTTTGCAACTTTAGGGTCCATGTCAAGTTCATTTGTGAAACTGAGGTCAGGAAGTGGAGCCTCCTCAATTGATGTTTCTACCTCCATGATGAGAAATAAGGAGTTAGTAGAATTAATTGAAAGGGGATAAAAATAAAATAACAATGGAGGGTTTACCTACCATGGGTAATTGGTGGTTCAGATTGAGGAGGGCTAATTGATTGGTCCTTGGAAGGAATGTGAGGATTGTTGGGAAATGATTCACCATTTGTGGATGGGGCAAGGTCAATCCTTTATGGTTGTTCATCTTGAGAACCAATAGAATTAGATGTAGAGAGATTTTGGGAGAAAATTGATGGAAATTTGATGGGCTCAGTTTCTGCAAGATAGCGGACCTTCGTGGAGAAGGCTCCAAGGGTTACATCCCCAAAATTGATAGGGGGTGGTTCAAGAATAGTATGTGGGGCAGGTTGATCTATGATTGGAATGTTTGGCTCACTCTCAGAAGTTTGGGGATGGTTTTGAATAGTCTCTTTAGGAGATGCAGTGGGGCTTTCTTCATCTTCAATATTAGTTGAGAAAAGAACTCTCTTTCTTTTCCTCTGTAAACAACAAGTTGGAGTTACGATTTAGTTAGTTTTTCAAAGAATGATATGAGCTCAAAAGTGAGGAATTGTACTTGATAAGTATGATCTGAAGGATTTTGGGTTGTTTGGCCAAGCAATTGGCTTAGTGGAACATCCCATTCATTGAAAAAGGGATTGAAGTTTTTTTTAGGCAATGAGGCATCAAGAGCTTCTTGCCTCTTTTTAGTTCTTACTGAAGATTTTAGAGAAAAGAAAGAGTTCGAGAATGAGTGAAACCCCATCCCCTTTTATATTAAGAATAAAGCATAATTACAGGAGTGCCATAAGGCATGAATTATGGGCCAACTCATTACAGCCCATTACATCAAATCAGAATAAAATATGAGAATATAATTTCCTATTCTAACAATGTAATTTTCTATTCTTACACTTCTCCTCAAGCTGGTGCAAAGATATTTCTTTTGCCCAGCTTGTTGAGAATGTTATGAAATGGTTTGCTCCCTATTTCTTTGGTGAGAACATCTGCTAGTTGGTCTCCAGTCCTCACAAATGGAGTACATATGGTGCCACTAGTGAAATTTTCCTTGATGAAGTGCCTATCAATCTCCATATGCTTGGTTCTGTCATGTTGAACTGGATTATGAGTTATGCTGATCGCCGCCTTGTTGTCATAGTACAACCTCATGGAATCGATCTGATGGATCCCCAAGTCTTCCAACAATAGTCGAATCTATAGCAACTCACATACACCCTGAGTCATAGCCCTAAATTCGGCCTCGGCACTAGATCTAGCAATTACATTCTGTTTCTTACTTCGCCATGTGACTAGTTTGCCTCTAACAAATGTACAATATCCAAAAGTTGACCGTCTGTTAGTGACTGATCCAGCCCAATCCACATCAGTTAATGCCTCCACACTGAGATGTCCATTTTTTGAGAAATGGAGACCCTTCCCAGAAGAAGACTTCAAGTACCTCAGGATTCTCATAATGGCCTCTAAGTGGAAAGTTATAGGAGCACGCATAAACTGGCTAACCATGCTCCCTGCAATACTAATATCTGGACGTGTGTGGGATAAGTATATGAGCTTACCCACTAGTCTCTGATATCTCCCCTAGTCCACTAGCTCTCCCTCTCGATCCTCACTTAGTTTCTGGCACGATTCTAGATATCACATGGTCTACCTCTAAGCATCCCAGTTTCCTTTAGCAAGTCAAGTACATACTTTCTCTGACATATGAAGATACCATCCTTGGACCTAGCTACTGAAATAACCAAGAAATACTTCAAAGTACCCAAGTCTTTGATTTCAAACTCCTTAGTTAAGTATTCCTTCAACCGAGGGATTTCCTCAACGTCATTCCCTGTCAGAACAATATCATCAACATAAACAATAAGGGTTGTGGTCATACCATGTAAGGAGTGTTTCACAAATAAGGTGTGATTAGCTTGACTTTGCTTGAACCCATATCTCAGCATAGTTTAAGCAAACCTTTCAAACCAAGCCCTAGGAGATTGCTTTAGCCCATAAAGTGACTTTCAGAGCCTGCATACTTTATCGTCGGACGTAGCACTACCCCATAAGTCTAAGTGAGGCCCTTAGCAACCAGTCTTGCTTTGTACAATTCTATGGAACCATCGGCTTTGTGTTTTATATTGTATACCTATTTACACCCAACTGGATTTTTACCTCTTGGTAACTCTACTAACTCCCAAGTGTTATTTTTGTTGAGAGCTCTCATCTCCTCCATCATGACACGTTTCCATTCAGGAATAGAAAAGGCATCCTGAAAATTGGTAAGCAAACTCACAAAAGACAGATTAGAATAAGAGACACGATTAGTAATCGGATGCTGAGTACATGACCTAACCCCTTTTCTATTAGCAATGGGAACATCAAGATCTAAAAACTCAGGAATAAGAGCATTAGGATCATAATTACTTGGGTTTTTAGGAGAGGAAGATGACTCTGGACACTCATCCGGAGAACAAGTTAGCAGTGAAGGAAAGAAAGTAATCTCTTGCATCCAGGTGACTTTTTGTCTATCCTTGTCCCGGACATAAACTTTCCCTGCTTCCTTTTCCACAACAACTGTTGGTTCATCATCCGTAATCTGTTCAACCACTGGCGGTAGTAGAACAATCTCTTCACACCAAGGCTCTCCCTGAAGGGATGACTGTGACACTAATGAGGTGAGAAAGTAAGACTAAGACTCAAAAAATGTGACATCCATGGAAACAAACCATTTGCGAGTGGAAGGATGATAACACTTATAACCCTTTTGGGTGGCAGCATAACCCAGAAAAATGCACTTAAGAGACCTAGTATCGAATTTAGCACGAGTGGGTGAATGATTATAGACAAAGCAAACACAGCCAAAGGTCATAGGAGAAAGGGAGAACTCAGAAGAGGTAGACCCAAACAAAACTTGAAGAGGTCTCTGTCTGTGAATGACTTGGGTAGGAAGACAATTAATCAAATAAGCGACAGTGAGAACCGCTTCCCCCCAATAGGATCAAGAAACTCGAATCTCACAAGATAGCCAACGGGCCATATCGAGGAGATGGCGATTTTTTCGTTCTGCAACACCATTTTGTTGAGGGGTATTAATGTATGAAGTTTGGTGAATAATGCCATGAGTGGTAAAATAATTGGCAAGACCAGAGTCGATATATTCTCTCCTCCCCTCCCCCAAATTATCAGAACATAGAATTTGGACAACTGTCCCAACCTGAGTACAAACCATTTTATGGAAGTTTTGGACTTAGTTGCAGGAATCATGCAACCAGGTGACGAATCTTCGTTAGAAACGCGATTCCGCGTTTCTTAGAAAGAAATGTGTAAGAATCGCGTTTCTGTAGAGAGAGAAATGCGATCCTGTCCCAGATAGGATCGTTGGTGGCTATGAACAAAAACCCTAGCTTATTGGTCAACAAAAAGAGAGAGGAGAAAGAAGGTGAAGAACCTGAAGGTCGTCTCTGGGTATGTCCTGCTTCTTTGCTTCGTTTTTCTTCTTCTTTCATCACTTCGAAGGTCGTTTCTCTCTCTCTCTCTCTCTTTGTTTTTTGTCTCTGTCGCAGTTCGTTTCTCTCTCTCTATGTGGCAAATCGTCTTTCTCTCTCTCTCTCTCTGGCAGATCGTCTTTCTCTTTCTCTCTCGCTCTCGCAGATCGTCTCCTTCTTGCTAATCGTGATCGTCTCCTCCTTCGTCTTTGCTTTATATCTAAGTAATATATATATATATATATATATATATAATATAAAACATATATAATCTTTATATAAATATATATATTTAAAATAATAAAAAAAAACATTAACACATTATTATTTAATATATATCATATATATACATATAAATATATAATAAAAAAACATTAATTAAAAAAATAAAAATATTAATATATATAATATTTATAATATATATAAATAAATAAAAACATTAACACATATAAATATAATATATATATATATATATATATATATGAGTATATATTATACATATTAATAAAAAAACACAAACACATATATGTAAAATAAAATAAAAAAAAATTATCAATAACACATTATTTAAAAAATATAATAAATAAAAAAATAATTAATGTGTATTAAAATAAAAATATTTATGAAAAACCTTCTAATGTGTATTAAAATATATATATATATATATATATATATATATATTACCGCTCCCCGAGGCGCTCCCAACCTAAGAAACTGCTTCCCCGCTCCCGCCCCCGCTCCCGCTTTGTGCAACTAAGGTTTTGGAATACAGAAAACACATCACTCTTATCTTTCATTAGATATCCCCAAGTGGCCCTGGAACAGTCACCGATGAAAGTAACAAACCATTTTTGAACTTTAAAAACACAAAACGGGATGGACTCCATACATCAGAATGAATCAAAGAAAATGGAACTGAACTTTTATTAATAGACGAAGCAAAAGATACTCGGTGTTGTTTTCCAAGTTGACACGACTCACATTGAAAATCAGACACATTATTTTTCTCAAAAATAGAAGGAAATAAATACTTAAATAATAAAAATGAGGGATGTCCTAAGCAACGATGCCATAGCTAAATGTCTTCTTTCGTGGATGGTAACTGGATATATGAATGAACCAGCTTGTCTGTCTGATCCAGAATGTAGAGACCAGGTTCCTCTCTACCACTGTCAATCCTCTTTCTCATGATAAGGTCTTGGAAAAAACAAATGATCAGGAAAAAACGCCACGCTACAATTTAAATCATGAGTAATATGACTTAAAGATAAAAGATTAACACTAAAATTGGGAACATAGAGTACAATGAACAAAGGAAGGGAAGAGGTGGCATGAATTAAACATTTCCCTGACACAGACGAAATAGTATCGTCAGCAATATGCACTTTTTCCTAACCTGAGGAGGGGTTATACTATGAGAATAAATTAGAGGAGTTAGACATATGGTTGGAAGCACCAGAATCAATAATCCATGGTACAGTCATATGAGATAGCAATGCACATGGGGACAACCAAGTTACCTGAATTGGCAAAGGAAGAAGAGGGTACACCTGTAACAGAAGTGGAGGCTAGATGATCTAGCAAGTGGCGAAGAGCAATCTTAAAATTCGAGGCAGATAACCCTGAAACATCAGCAGTAGAGGAGACAACTAGAGATGAAGATGATGGCTTAATAGTGTCTGAAAGATGTGCCCGAACATTGGTCCCGCGGCCGCGAGATTGACTAGACATACCCCCTCGAATACCAGAACGGTCTTCTCGGCCACCAGAGAGAGTCCCATGTAGCTTCCAACAAGTCTCTCATGTGTGTCCAGGTCTACGACAGTAGTCACTGAAAAGATTATCTTTCTCAGAGGAATGACTAGAACCACCAGGATCATGAGGGGGTGCAGAAACCAAGGTTGAGCAATCAGTACTAGTAGAAGGAAGCATCACAGAACAGTGACTCTCCTCATTCTGCACAAAAGAAAAGGCTTCCTGGAGAGAAGGAAGCACATCCATGCCAAGTACTCGGCTCTGAACCAGATCAAATTCCACATTTAGGCCTTCCAAGAACTTGAAGACCCGCTCTTGCGCCACAAACTTCTGGTAACCAGAAGAATCAGTAGGACAGATAGGCTTGTAATCCTAAAGGTTATCAAGCCACTTTCACCTATTGTTAAGGAAGGTAAAATATTGGAGGATAGTCATCTCATCTTGTATCGACCTTTCAATGGAGCAACGTAACTCGAAAGCCTATGAGAAGTTTCCCTTCCTAGAGTAAGTAGTAGCTACAGCCTCCCAAATATCCTGGGCAGTGTCCATAGACAAATAGCCCTCTTCAATCTCAAGGACCTAGAATGCATCAACCAACCCATGATTAGGGAGTTGGTGATCTCCCACTGGTCATAGCTAGGATCCATGGTACTGGGTGCCTATATCCTTCCATCAACATACCCCATCTTCCCTCTACTCTTCAAAAAAATATTTAGACTTTGCGACTAGACTAGATAATTCTGACCATTGAATAAAGAGGTAGTGATCTTAAGGCCAAGATTGAGGTTATTAGTCATAGTACGAGGTATAATAGAACTCTCGTTCTTAGGTGGCTGAGAAGTCATGAACTCACTAAGGGAATTTGCCATGGATACTCTACTATTTAACTATTAAACACAATGCCAATCACAAACCCGGAAGATAATAGTGGAAGTAAAGACACAACTACCACAAAGAAAGTATAAAGAATTAAGAACTAACTCCTTTTTTTTTTTCTGGTTGTGTTTTGTGTATTTTAGGTTGAAAACATTATAGGAGAGAGAGACAGAGACTGTCGGCACAAGAGATCAAGCTGACAGAGGCCTAGAGGACCAGAGAGACTGTCGGCACAGGTGAAGAGCCCTAAAGGCTTGCGGACAGAAGCCCTGGATGTAATAGAGTGAGTCGACACAGACCTAGAGAGCCAGAGGGGCTCCTGACAGACCTCTAGAAGGCCAAAGAGGCTGCCGACTTACCCTAATAGGGTGTTAGGTAGCCCAGGAGGATTGTTGAGGCCTGGGCAAAGGAGGTCGGGATGCCTGGTCTTTGTCAGTGGGAAAGAGTGAAGAAGAGATGCTATTAGAGAAGAGAAGAGAAGCTCTGGTCTGGTCTGGTTTGGGCTGGGTATGGCTGCTATGTATGGCCGGAATAGGGTAGCTAGTGTCTGAGTGGCTCTGATACCATAAAGATTTTAGATAAGAGAAAGAGTTCGAGAATGAGTGAAATCCCATCCCCTTTTATATTAAGAATAAAGCATAATTACAGGAGTGCCAAAAGGCATGAATTATGGGCCAGCTCATTATAGCCCATTTTATCAAATCAAAATAAAATATGAGAATATAATTTCTTATTCTAACAATACAATTTCCAATTCTAACACTTACTTCCTTTGAAGGTGATTAGCTGGTCCTTGCCCTCCTCTGTTCTTGTGCTTAGAGAGCTGTGATGGAGTCTCCCATGAGTTTAGGTACAGGAGGAAGGGCATCTGGTCTAGCATTTGAATCTATTGGTGCTTTACCTTTACTTCGGTCTGTAATTAGAGTCTCAGTAGCCGGAGGAGGCACCATAGAAGTGATTTTGACTGCAAGAAGGTAGATACATTAAAAATGTTGGAGGTTACAAAAAAAAAAAAACTATGAGTTTGATGGCTTAAAAGTTAAGTTTCACCTATAACTTTGAGGTTTGGGGGTGGTAGTTCAGAGACTTGATTATCAATGGATGTGTCCTTGAGGCAAGTTTCAAGGGGTTTAGAAAAGATAACTGCAGCCATGAGATTCCACCAATGCTCAAAACCCTTATTGAGATCAGAGACACGCATAAAGAAGTAGGTGCCAAAGTTCTTAAGAATGTCTTTATTTGCTGCCTGGATCCGTCTTGCTTGTGAGGGGTATTTGATGCTGATTCTTGATCCTATGTCCTCATGAATAGTGGGATGAAAGTAAGGGTATGGAGTGCATTAGGTAAGACCAAATTGTCTTGTCCATTGGTTTGGACAATAGGTTTCAAAGCTACAGCTGGACATTCTTGTAGAAGAAATGAAGCAGCCAACAAGAATATGTCTACAAGAGAGAACATGTTTCCATGTTTCAACTTGGGACTTTATTTGGCCAGTTGTCAAAGTGGATGGATTTTTGGAAAGATGATCTACCTAGAAGAAGAGAATTGACAATGGTGGAATGGCCTAAAGCGAAGACGGTTTCTGCCAAATGGAAGATTGAAGAATGTGGTAAGGTATTGAGAGAAGCTACGTTCAAACCTATTAACAAAAGTCAAGAAATACTCTGCATAAGAGTAATGGACTAGCATCATAATATTTGGTTTTAGGGGTTGTACTTCAAGAAAATAAACATACAACCAGGCTTTAAAAAGCCAAAATGGCCCACCACAGTTGGCAGATATCTTTTTGTCAACAAGGGAAAACATGCCTTTATATAAGGTAGCAAGTAGGTAAGGGGCTAATGCAATGGCTTGGCCATCTTATAGGCACAAAGCTAATGGGAGATATTCCTTGGTGATTTTCTAACCAAGAACACAAAATAAGAATTGGCAAGGCCAAACTAAATAAAAAACAGCCCTTTCTTGGTCACTGATAGGGGAGTTCTTATTACCCATGTACTTTTTAATAAACTCAGTATAACTCATTTCAGTGTTGAGAGTGAAGGTCACCAGTGTAGGTTCTAGCAAGGCATTGATTTCTAATCCTAGGATGGGAAGTCCAGTCAAGTGGGCTACATCAAGAATAGTTGGGGATATCATCCCAAAATCCAACATGGAATTACATGATTGAGGCCAAAAACAAATAGCAATAGTAATTAGCCATTTATTCATGTCAAATTTCAAGGTCGACAGTCGAATTACCTCACTAATGCCTAAATGCTTCCATACATCTGAGTCATGAGCTTCAATTCACTTCACACAACTTTGTAAAGTGAAGTTTGGTTGTCTCCATGATCTGAGAGGGTTCTTGCTGCTATCCCAATTGGTCCAGTTGAGTTTTGGTTGGTTAAGGAGCAGGTTTTCACCATTGACAAGTGGGTAGTATGGGAATAGTTCATTAGAAAGTAGGTCAAGAATGTAGAAGCCAAGGTTGCTTTGGCGACAATGATAGTGCTTAGGAGTAAAGTTACATCTAGTTTCAAGGGAGTAATGAGTTCTCTTATGGAATTTGGGAATCGAAGGAGCTCTTCATTGGGCTCATTGTCCATAGTAGTTTTTGATTTCTTAGGAGTCATTTGTTTTTTATGTGCCTGACAATGCCAATGATTACCCTAACATCTCAAGCTACTGGGTGTATTACTTTGCAATAATAACAACAACAACAACAACAACAACAACAACAACAACAACAACAACAACATTAATAATAATAATAAAAGCATCCAAAAAATACATAACCAAACAACAACAACAACAACATTAATAATAATAATAAAAGCATCCAAAAAATACATAACCAATCAATTTACATCACAGGGTAAAGTTTACAGAAAGATAAGCTTAATAGGTTATCAATCAATCATTAACCATCCTTCAATCCAACAAGAATTCAATTGTAACAATAAAATGGCAGCAAAAGGAACATTGAGAATGAGAATCTAACCCTAACAATTGAATCCCAACTCAATGATGAATAAAAGAGAAAACCCAAATCACCTAATCTATCAAATTCAAATACCCAGATGAAAGATCTCATCAAAGATTCAGAAATAATTAGAACTTATTCATTACACATGCTTTGCCACTTCTATAATTTCATATCTACCAAACAAAAACAGTACAAATACATAGATAATGATATTATATATGTCAGGAATCATACCTGCTGGAGGAGATTGGAGAGAAGGCTGAAGAGCTGGGCATCTGGTGCTGGTGCTGCTGGTGCTGTTGCTTTTCCTTCAGCGCCCATTCTGTTGTTTGTTATTTGTTTGTTTGTGTCTCTGCTTTCATTTTTCACAAAAATAAAAGGTCGTGTTCTCTCTCGAAACACATTTCAGTCCTGTTTTAAGCGTGATGTTTGTTTAACTTTGAAAACTCTTTTTAATGTGAGAAAATTTGAAATAATCGGTCGTCTTCCAAGATGTTCGGTCAGTTGATCAGAATAGTGTTGTTTTTTTTTTTTTATAATTGACACCTGTTATTTTTTATATTTTGAATAAAAATATTTTTTATGAGTTTTGAATATAATTTTGAATTGTGTGTTTAGTTATGAGTTATAAATTTTTGTATCATATATCATATGTCACATTAAAAATTCCTTACTCTTTTCAAAACTCTTTCACTAAATAAATTTTTCACACTCAAATCATAATTTCAAAATTCACAAACTCAAAATACAACTCTATTATGAAATTATATTTAGAAAACTCTATCAAATGCTACCAAAATTTATCGGGGAAGATGTTCAAAAATATAAATGGATATTCTAGAAGAAAATTAAATTACAAATGTAACATAGAATACTGATCGCTCTGTGTAATTTTAAAAGAAAATAGGTAAATTATAAATATATTTTTTGAAATTTGTTTAAAATATTATTTATTTTTTGTGATTTTGAAAATTATATCATGTTCCTTAAAATTTTAATTTCATAACAAATTACCTATTTTGTTAATGAATCATCAAGCCACTTAATAGTTTTTAATGATGTTATAAATTTATTTCAATTAATAATTCAGGTAATTTTATTATTGTATAGAAAAGTAATTATGAATTTTATTTTTTCATTTAATTCTGTTAAATAAAAAATTCTTACAAGGGATATTTGTAATTTTCCAAATTATAGGGTGTAATTCATATTTTAAGCAAATCTCATGAGGTGTATTTGTAATTCTTTGAAAATTATATTTCACTTTTTAAAATTTCTAATTGCATAACAAACAATTTCTTTCATTAATCAACCATTAAGGGATTAATCGAAATGATTTAAATAAGTATACTTTTTAACTTTTTACAAAAAAGATGTGTAGAAAAATAGAGAAATGATGTGACTCAAAAAATATAAAAAGATAGATAATTGTACTTTTTTAGTGCATCCCAAACAATCCCTAAATCAATTAGTAGTTTTTAATGATATCAACAATATATTTCAATTAACAATTCTGATAATTTCATTATTATATAAAGGATAGTTAGGAATTTCATTTTTTCTTTCAATTTTGTTATTCTAACAAGGGTGTATCTGTAATTTTTAGAATTGCATGAGACAATCTATATTTTACGCAAATATCAATGGGTATATTTGTAATTCACCCTTTTATAAAGGAATAAAATTGTAAGAAAAATTAAAGGTGATTCTACTTACAGGTTATTCTATTTACATTACACTTTTATTTTATTACACTTCTCTCTTTTTTTTAATTATAATTTTACTTTTATCTAAAATTACCACAAAAAAATAAATAAAGCACAAAATTCTAAAATATCTAACTTTTCTCAACCCATCCACCCCATCACTACCATTTCCACTAGTTGCCATTACTGCCACTACTTGCTCCATCATTCACTGTCAACGATACCACTCCAACCTTTTTCTGCCCCACCATGCCACTTTTCTCATCATCTTCTTCTTCATTGGTGGAGGAAGTGGACATAATGGAGAGGATTATGACAAAAGAGAAGGGGAAAAAGGAAAGTTGCAATGGTAAAAAGGGCTAAAAAGGTAGTCGCAACGATAGATAAAGGCTTGGGAACGTGATCGCGGCATGGAGGCGGTTGTTGGTGAGGAAGAGCCTGTAGGTTGGTGGTCGAAGATGGAGTTAGTAGTCGTCGAAGATGGCACCAATATGTGCTGGAGGTGGTGGTTAGGGGTGGGTAGAATTAAGGTTTGAAAGGCAGGGGTGTAAAGATGAGGGCACAGTTGGTATTATGGTAATAATAAAGAGACAAAATCAAAATTTTAGATTGCGTTTGGTAGAGTTTTATAATTATGATTTGAAAGTATGAGTAGTATTTTGAGTTTGTGAGGTTTGGAATTATGATTTGAGTGTGGAAAATTTGTTTGGTAAAGAGTTTTAAAAATAGTTTTGAAAAGAGTTTTGAATTAAGTGAAGAATTCTTGATGTAACATTTGATATTTGATACAAAAATTTACAACTCATAACCAAACATACAATTCAAAATTATTTTAAAGCACATAAAAAATTTTAAAAATTTTAGAAAATATTTTTTTTGAATATATAAAAATTAACATATTAATTGCAAAAAAAAATTATTATTCCGGTTAGGCCAAATTTCAAAAAAAAAAAATTGGAACTCGCGCTCGGTTTAACAGAATACACAGAGCTTTCTGCAGAGTTGTGAAAAATTAATTCCACAACTCCATCCAAACATCATACTCAAACTATCACGTAAAAAACTAATTTGAAAACGATTCCAAACAGAGCCTTAAATTTTTTTTATGTTGTGCAACTTGAAATTTGATGTAATGAGATTCTTTTGTTGTATAAGTAGAATTACCCTTTACTCATACTACAAATTTGTCTCTTTACACAACCTAATTCTAATTGCACTCTTATAAAAAAATTTAAAATTTTAATTTTCTTCTTTTACACGCACTGTAATGCCAAACATACACTCACCATTTCACCAAAACCTTTTAAACCCTAACCTTACCTCCATCCAACCACTACTTTGGCTAGCACTATTGTCGTTTCAACCATTGCAATTGCCATTACCTCCTCCACCTCCACTTCCACTGAGTCCCATATCCTCTATTGGTGAGTCCCTCTTCCACCAACGGCCTATCTTCCACTGCAACCCCTTTAACCCCTTATTCTTGCGACCTCTTCCCCAAAGATCCCTCATTCCGACTCTCTCCCACTACAACCCTCCTCCCTTACTATTGTGACCCTTCTTCTAGTCATCTATCTTCCCCATTCGCCACCAACAAACCCATATTGAAACCCCGTTCCCCTTTCCACGAAACCTCTTCCTTATTTATTTCCCATGCTCTTTCTTTCATTGTGACTTCCTTCGCCCACCACTACAACCTAGCTAGATCTTGGTTAGGGATTTAGGATTTTCAAGAAGAATAAGGGAAAAAAAAAAAAAAAGGAGAAGGGGATTGACAAACAAGGAAAGGGGAAATGGTGGTAGCAGCACTTGCTAATGGCCTGAGAGGGATGGCAATAGTGGTACTAGACTAGTAGAGATGGTGAAAAAGGTGTGTGTAATAAGAAATTAGGGTTTTGATATTTTTTATTATTTTAAATTAGAGTACTTTTTAGTAATTTTAAGTAAAAATAAAATTGTAACAAAAAAAATTGAAAATTAAGGGAATAAGAAGACAAATTTGTAGTGTAAATAAAATAACCTAAATATTAAAATAAAGAGATGTAATGAGCCAAATTTATTGGATAAATAAAAACTCCCAGCTATTGTACCAAGCCCATAAAGCACTTGGGTTTTGATGTCTACATTTGCCTTGTTGCTAATTTGCCGTTTGGCAATTTAATTGGAAGTGAGTCGGGATTAAAAAGGTACAAAAAGATAAAATAAGTTAAATCAATTAATAAAATAAAATATTATATTTAAATTATAATTATTGTACTTTTTCTTTTACAAAAAAAGTAAGTCAAAAAATTCTTCTCAAACAAAACTAATTTGCCAAGCTAATTAACCAAAAGACAAAAAAAAAAACTAAAAACGTTCTCTTAAACAAACCCAAATGAAGTTTGAACAAAGCTAGATTGAGAGTCAGGCTCCGTTTGGAAAGAGTTATTTGAGGTTTTTTTGGTTATTTTAACTATAAAAGATAAAATAAGCTATTTTAATCACAAAAAATAAACACATCACATTCAACCTATAATCATTACACTCTTTTTTTACCAAAAAAAGTTAAAAAAATCAAAAAGTCAAAAAATCTTTCTCAAACTAAGCTTTTTAATGCAGGTTAAGATAATAAAAAAAACTAAAAAATTAAAAAACCAACACACTTCCCAAACGATACCTCATTCAACTTGGGTAGATGCCAAGCCACCTGCAGGGCTTTGGGCTTTTGCTGACTAAACTAAGCCTAAATAGGCTTGAATAGTTAGGATGGGCCTTTTAGGCCAAGTACACAGAATGTGCCAAGTCACCTAGGACATTCACTTCTTTTACTCAAATAATAATTCACTGCGCCTAATTAAAAATTTCAAATTTTAGTTCATATTTTATCATAATGTAAATTTATTAATAGAGATAATATATATTAAATTTTAAAATAAAATATTATTTTTTTCATAATACGTTTTACACAGCCAATTTTGAAAAATAGGTTAAAAGTTGATTTTTTTATTTTTTTAAAAAAAATTACAAAAAAATAGAGAGGTGATATGATCCAAAAAAACTAAAAAGTAAAAAAACTAGCTTTTAATTGTGTTGCCAAAATAGGTCATATTTTTTATATTTAACTCTCTTCATCTTCTTCCTCAAGTGTCAATTTTTTTTTTTCATTTTTTTCCTCACTTTAAAATTCCAGTCTACCATATCAAAATTCACCATTATCATCAATATCAATTTATTATTATTTTTTTTTTATTTTTTTGTGAGAATACAAACCATTAAATGATAACTCAATATGCTTGTAACCTCTGTGTGTTAGGGGTAAGCAGCGGATATACCGATCCGCCAAAACCGACCGAACCGAACCGAACCGCCGCATTTTGGACGGATGCGTGATGACGAGCGGACGGTTGCGGATTGATTTTCTCTAATCCGCCAATTTGGCGGATGGATGGCAGATTTGAGGTTCCTTTGGCCGCAACCGAACCACCAAATCTCGAGCACCCTTAGTAATTTATTAGATTTTGTGTTTTCAATTTATTTAAACATTTTGTTTGTGTTTTCAATTGAAAAAGAGTTCAAATATTCTGTTGAAATTTTTTTTTAACTTGAATATATTTTTTGAATTGAAAAAATAAACGTATTATTTATCTATATTTTTTGGTTTTTAAATCTAACTCTAAAAATAATAAATAGAAAATATGATATATAGTGGTTAGTTTTTGTTTTCAAAAACATATATAAGTGTAACAATACAAAAACATACAATCTCTACTATTGCTTTGTTCATGGTTTTGGTGGTTTGAATTGTTTTTATATTTTAAGAACAACAGATGGTAATACTTTATGTGGATGAGGCATACTGTGATTGTAATATGTGGATAAAGCATGCAGTGATTGTGATATTCTAAAACTTCAAACTTTCTTTCTTTGGATAAAGCATGCAATAATTGTAATACTTTTTTAAGTTATTGACTGTAATATTCTTCTTTTTTTTTTTTTTTTTGAGGAAGTGCACAAGTTGAATTATGTTGAAAATTTATAAAATTTTAAGCCGCCAAACCGATTCGCATCCATACGCCAAACCGCCAATCCGCTCAATCTGCATTCGCTGGATTGGTGGACAGATGCGGATTGATTTTCTCCAATCCGCAAATTTGACAGACGGATAGCGAATTAAAGGTTCCGTGACTGCAACCGACCCGTGCCCACCCCTACTGTGCGTAAGGAACTTCACATCCAGGAAAATATGTTTTTTTTTTTTTAAGGAAACTAATGATCCTTTTGGACATTAAACCAACGGAATGTAGTATTTCGAATTCTTCTGTCATCATCATTGAACAACCACAGTAGTGTTTCTTATTGTGCTGTTATCTAGCGGTCAACCCAAAATTATATAAACCACAAATATGTATGTACATATGCTATATAGATATATTCAATTGTAGAGATAAAAAAATCTCAAAGATTTTGCCCTAAAATATATCAGAAATTTGGAGATTTGATGTGTCTTTTGGAATTCAATAATTTTGATTACACTTATATGATTAAAAATTTAGTTTTGTGGGTTTTAAATCTCAATTAGTTCCTGGATGTTGTTATATATTTGTTTAATAAAATGAATAGCTATAATGAGAGGGTTTTTGAAAGGAGTGCTCGAGCTAAAAGTCCAAAATTATATTTTCTTTGATCAAAGGTCCAGGTACAAAAATAGTTTGTCTATAAGGATAAACAGAAACAAAATGACCAAAATACCCATATATATATATATATATAACAATCAAACTCTACATCTCTAACATCAAACCATATGTTTCTCTCTCTCTGTGCAGTCTAAACCTTAGGTGCGTCGTCCTCCGCCACCATCACCGTCACCGTCCTTTACTTTTACGGATCAAATCTGTCCAGATCACGACGATCACGACAAGATATATGCAAGGTAAAATCCTAGATCGACAAATGAATGTCGGATCTGAAAACCCTAGGTCGTGGCGGTCGACAAGATCAAATCGATGGTAAGCTTCACAGTACTGGTTGTCGTTGTCGAATCCATAGCCGACGATCAAGACGACGTGTTGATATTGGCCCTCCAATTGGAATTCGATGGGCCCGAGTTCAAACCCTACATCACCGATCAAGTACTCTTTTGGTCTCCCTATTTCAACGCACACTTTGGAGTTGAAGCTTCAAGCTTCATGCTATGGTTTGTACTCTCTCTTCATTTCTGGTCCTAAATTAATATTTTTTTTTAACCTATATCTTATGAGTTCAATTAGGGTTGATATTGGTGTATTTGTTGTTATTATTGCTGTTGTTGATTGAACTTAGACTGAATTGAGTATGAACGCTCTAGCCTTAAAGAAATTTGTGGAGAAAATTAGAAATTTGCAATAGAGTGCTCAATTCAGCATGTAAGGGAGATGAACATGGTTTTCGAAGATCTAAACCCTAACTTGAATCGTGATGAGTTAGAGTAGTTAGATCTGAACCCTAGCTCGCATCTATGCGAGTTATTTCTGATCAATGTTGTAATTTCTGAATCAAAGATCTGTTCAATGTTGTAACTCATAGGAATTAGGGTTCAGATTTTTGAATCAATGTTGTAACTCGCAGGAATTAGGGTTTATCGGTAAATGATCTACTTTTTTTGGTAGATCTGTAGATCTTTTTTGTGTGTGTGTGTATGTGTGTATGTATAGGTGTTGATTATTGTTGTTGTTAAAGATTGTTGTTGTTGTTATTGGTATTGATGAACAAATAAAACAAATAGAACAGATATGTGTTGAACAGATAAAAAATCAACAAATTATACATTGAATAGATAAAAAAAATAATTTTAAGGGATTTTGAACAGATAGAAATTTTGAACATATAAAAACTGATTGAACATTGATGGATCATCTATTTGTTCTCATAAAAGAAAGATCTGTTCAAAATTTGAACATATAGTGGCTTGGTGTATTTTCAATAACAATGACTTGAATAGATAAAAAAAAAAATAACAAATAGAATTGGAAAAAAACAAATTGAATAGATAAATAGAATTTAGGGAAAAAATTGAACACATAGATATAATTTAGAGAGAAAATTGAATAGATAAATAGAATTTAGCGAAAGAATTGAACAGATATGTATACTTTAGGAGAAAAAAATTGAATAGATAGATAAAAAATTTGAACAAATAGAAAAAAATTTGAACAGATATATATAAATTTGAACAAATAGCCGAAAGTCAAACATATAAAAAAATCAAAGGGTAAAATTGAAAACAAAATATTCTTCAAAACTTCCCACCAAACTATTTCACAAAACGTGAACTTTTCATCAATAAAAAATATCTCTTGGACTTAATGCTTTACACCCTTATTAAATGGGTAATTTTATTTACACACACTAAATCCTCTCAATGCACGTCTTTTTTCTAGACACACACTTAATAAATTTGAAATCTTATGGTTTGCTCAATACACATCCTATCCTATCAAAAATACCTTCATCTTCTTCATTATTCAAACCCTAACCTTAGCCCCATAATCCTTATCTTCTTTATTTATCGGCGACCAACCATCATGTCACGTCCCAAATTTACAAGGTCCGACCCACGTGAGTAAACCGCCAAACGATAGGCGATCACTAACAACATTCATGCAGATGTATATAATATAAGCACACACAGTAAATGTGTTATTCTAATTTTATACATTCTTAGATACAATATCTAAGTCAAATGGATACTCTGTAATAAAAACATACAAAGATGTTATAATTCAAATTAAGATGCCCAAAGGTGTACATCATATACAAAGGGTATAACCCTTACAAGAATGGCACACGACCAACAAATACATAAATAGCCCTTGGTTGACAAATAAAGGAATCACCCTACACAGTTCCAAACATAACTTCAACGTCTAAGTTCACATCCGTATAAGCGTACTTGAAAAATATTTTCAATCACGTGGGGTGAGCATAAAGCCCAATAGAAAATATTACAAAAACTAAATATGATCCACCAGTGTAAATGATCATGAATGAAATACATATACATATAATATGCTCAATGCATTTTCATATCCATTTGCTTTCTCAATAAAAGCCTCTTTTTTTTCCAATCTTCCAAACCTTTCGTTTATTCAAAACGTTTTCCGAATTCAATACATTAGTTTGATATAAAATCCATTTCCACAAGTCAATCCAGGTATCTCAATACCAACTGGGAATTTCATTGCCAATTCCAATACGAATACATCGTTAACTAACAACAAATATATTGCTAAAACTGTTTAAAATTATTTCTTTTCAAAACCAAAATAATAATAAATAAAATGAGTAAATCTCTAAAACCAATACAACCTTTCACGGAAATTTTGTCCGTGGGAAACGTCAAACGGGACCTATGTAAACATCGGCTATACAAGCACTACAATTGCCATTTTAAGGAAATTTCGTCCGTGGGAACCAGCACCCATATATACTCGCATTTTTCGATGGACACATAAGCCAACTTAATTCAATGGAGTTCATCCCCTTTCTTTTCCCAAACATGGAGTACATCTCCTTTCTTCTCCTAAACATCATACGTTTACAATGTATTAAATCATAACCATATTCAATGACAACGGGTATGAGATTAGTTTCCTTGTTCCAGATTTACCATTTTATTTACCCTTTCCAAATAGCACAATATATGTGATCCAAAATATGATTTTCAAAATGAAACAAATGCTCTTAAAACATAACACAAGAGTTTCCAAAATCTCTTTCCAAAACATACAGTTTAAATCCTCAAAATTCATTGCATGCTCCAAGATATGCATGATTTATAAACAGTCCAGTTTGCCTAGTCCACATGCAATTTCTACAACAATTATAGTTATCCTCCACTGATAGCCTAAAACAAATATATCTAAACAGATAAATAAATTTCATTAAAGATACACTTTTCTAAAATCTCAAATGGGAGTAATAATACATATCCAACTCTACCATCATCATTAATCATCATTTCAATTTCACATTTCTCAACATTTATTCCATTTCTTCTTTACAATCTCAAAAATTATATTTTAGGGCATAACTCCCTTCCTCTTTGAAAATTCATTTCAATGTAAGAAATAGCTCATTTCAACATATATTAATTTCAATTTCATAATCACAACCTTTTTGAAAAAAACATTTGAAAACCTCTCATTTACATTTTGATTAAATAATCCAACAATTTCCCAAAAGATCACCATTTTAGGGTTTTTCCAAATTAGGGCTTTTTACATTTAAAAACTTATATACATTCTTTGTAAGTGGAAAATAAACTTTTGTAGCTAAACCATACCTCAACAATCCCATTTGGAACAAACCCTAACTTACAAAGAAATTATCAAAAATCAATCTAAGAACAATGGGATCCATATATTTAAAATACACCACAAATATACCACCGAACTCATATTGAGTTTAAAAAATAGACCCTACCTCTTGAAGCAAGAAGGAAACAAGTCAGAAAAATCACCGGCGATGAAACAACAATCCGTTGAGATTAAATAGAACGTTTTGGTATATGAAACTAGGGGTCAAAGATGTATAGAAATATATGAAATCAAGCCTAAAAAGCTTGAGAAAAAAAAAATGACGGAATGAGAGAGAGAAGGAAGTGAAAAGTGAAGTGGTTTGATCCAAAAAGTAACTTTTAAAGATTTGATTTTGCATTGTATGCTCGAGTGTCGAAAATTGTGCTCGAGCGCACTATGCTCACAGCATAGATTTGCAAATTTCAAACAGGTATATCTCTCTCATCCGAACTCCGTTTAGGATCGTTCTTGTGTCCAAATTGAAGTACCAAAAGTAAGCTTTCCAATGGTTCTAGCCTCACATCAAGATTCAAAGTGTGGAGAGAGAAAATGATAAAAGAGTGAAGACTACTCAATAACAACTATTCTAATTCAAAGTTTTTGATTCAATCTTACCGAACAACTATGGCAACACCTCAACTAAGGCTCAAATATCGACTAAGAAGGTCTAAAATCAAGATAATCAAAGAGTCAAATATAATTTTATTATAATAGGTAGTACAGAATGCTACAACCTCCCTACCTTAGGAAATTTCGTCCCTGAAATTTAAGTAATGCCAAAACCAAAAAAAATGCAATGATGACAAAGAATACAACACCAACCCACATTTAGATCCATCGTGGGATACTCTAGGTTCAACACCTCGGGGCCCCAAAGATGCCCGAACAACAAAACACCAAGGAACAAACACATATGCCTCTTCGACCTACATGACTCGTAGTGGTCTTTGAAACAAGAAACAACAACCACCACAACAACGATAACCACTCGGACTCAAAGACGTCAACCACGTCTGATTCACCTAAAACATCAAAATCGCCCGAGTGCTCAAATGCTCGAACACAGAGAATAAGGGGACTCCTCGCACACCAAACTCACGACCCACTTTCGGAAAAAACACAAGGAAAAATACAGCAAAAGAATAAACAAATACGACATAACAAGCCTCGAACAAATTCTAAACCCCCATAAGGTAAACACATAGCACATAACTAGCAACTCAGGTTAGATTACAACGCACCGCACAACACAAGGTACCACATCCAATGTTAAAGAAAATTCCTTACTTTTCCCATTTATCTCAAAACGCTTTGCTTTTCCAAAAGATGCCCAAACCGCACCATCACAATCCAAATACATTTTCAACCATCCACAACAAAACACAGATATTTCCAAACTGTTTTTTCAAAAATCATAGATGATATTTATAACAGAAAACCATTTTCATTTTGTTTCTAATTTGTTGGATTCAACTTTTATTAAACCGAAAAATTACGTTTTAATTCAAACCGTTTTAATTCAAGAAAATACCCAAGGTGACAACACTGAAAGATTTTTTTTTTCTTTTCAAAATCATTCATTAGCATTCCTCCGGTAAACCACAATACGGTCATCCAACAAAACCCATCACACCCACAGTGATGCCACAATACAAAAACTAAATTTCCACAATGAGAAACCAAGAACTTTCCAAAATGCCAGCAACGCAATAACACAAGAAAAGAAATTTTACACTCACAATCACATAATGGCGCAAAAGCACAGTAAAACCGTAACTCCAAACCGGTAACCTCAAACTCAAATTAACTTCCCAACTGTCCATATGAAATTTACATGCCACGCTAAGCTATCGATCAATTACACAATCCTTCAATTCCATCATATTCTTGAGGTGACTATATGTTAACCAATCCAAATGCCAACCAATCTATTATTCAACACCACTATCCCATACTAGCCTCCAAACACCAACATGCCACTTAACTCCATATCTCAACACTACACCAACACATATTACCTAACCAAATCGGCTCCAGGATGGAGTTCTTCACACAATTTTACATTCTCATTGAATCACATCGGATTTCACAAGTTAACACATACTACCTCAAATCTTAGCCCATCCCTTACATTTATGCCCACATGGTAATACTTCCTCGCACCAAACTTGAGTTCGAGCTGAACTCCCGAAAACCAATGAAGTAGATAACAAGCTTACACAACTCACTACCCGCTCCACATAACCTTATCATAGCATTAGAAGTTCCATCCTCAAACTAAAACCGTAACAGAAAATCACCCTAACACTAGGGACCTTACATGGTGTTCATAAACAACCTCCACTTATGACGAAAGTAATTTAACTTAGCACACATTAAACCACGCAACAATACAATAAGCATAATATTACCACACCAAGGCAACCTCCTAGGATAATCCCATGACCAATCCCTTTCTACACATCTCTTAACAACATACTCCTACATACTGCCAATCCCAAACAAAAGAATCTATAATTAAAGCAATTTCCATAAAACAAACCTAACCACTCTCAGTAGGCTAGAAATCATTGCCCCCACAAAAGAAATTCAAGTCACTCTCATGCAACCACTCTTACTAACTCAAACACAAACACTACCAACTCCCAAAGACTTGATAAGGAATTCTTAAAGATGTTATAAGGACATCAATCCATCTAATCCACTTCTTGGTATGAACAACAATACTCTAACATCAAACACCCTCATAATGGGTTCCAAATACGTACAAACCACTCGAGCGACTAGTACACGCCACTTCCAGAAATTACAAATAGAAGTTAACTGCTTGAGCGGAAAAAACACCGCTCGAGCGAAGAATACCAACTCTCGGAAGTTTTGCAGACAGAAGACCACCGCTAGAATGCAAGAAAGACTGCTCGATCTGAGAATATACCCTCCTAGTATCTCTACAAACCTACCAAAGTACTGAGAGTTCTCAAAGACCGCTCGAGCGTTAAGGCCAAAATCTAGACAAAATTTCTATTGAAAAACAAATCCCCAACTTGTTCCAAATGCAACCACATTACTCAAACAACTCGAATCAACAAGGAATAAGATAAACAAGGATATGAACAACCATTAAAGACAAGAAAACCCAAATCTCAAAACATCAAATAGGTCGGGTCCAAACCAAATCATCATATCTCCGACAAAACCAATAACCAACATCAACCAAACTGAATATATTGACTGGTAAAACTCCACCCTCACAATAACCTAACAAGTCACAATGACCCTCAAAGTACTCATCTTCTGCAGCCAACTCTACTGTCCATCAATTGTAAATCAATTTCAACCGAACACATTATTTAACATAGCACACAAACCCTGAGCAAAATAAGGCTTTCTGACCCTTACATTCACACGTCAAAACGCAATAGTTCTTACACGTTCAAATGAAGATTTCCCAATTCCACAACAACTCACAACCCAACCAACCACACTCCACAATACTAACCTCTAGGTTACCAACACCATGGTCAAAACTATATATCAACACTACGTACATCTACAAGGGCAATCCCAACTCTTCGTGTTCTAAAAACTCTAATACTACCAACACCCATTCCACAGGTTACAAGACTTAAAGCAATTCACTCAATTGGGAAACACACCTCACACCTCTGACCACTCAAGGTCATAACTAATTTCAACACATATCAATCCACGGACTAACGACCCACACCAAACCTACACGACGTCACTTAAATGTGTATAACAACTCCATCCAACTACCAAGCACAAAGGACTCAAAACATCACCGTCTCTTAAAGACATATTAATTGTCACGAAGGGCAAACCAACACCAAATCACAACTTATACTAATACACAACATATTACTAGTATAGCACTCACTGAGGTGCCTACTCCGAGTCCACTACTCAACCCAAAATGTTTCTATAAGAAGGGAAACACACAACTTAGGATACATAACACTGGCACCTTTCCCCAAAATACTAACACAACATAATCACATAGCAATTACTCAAACAACCCTATTAAGGCTCTAATTAATTTACATATCGTTTACCACATAATACGTAACACGTAATCGCACTAAGTCTACAAAGATATTCATTCGTTCCAGTACTTGCTTAGATTTCTTATTAGAAGCAACATTGATCAAGCGCGTTTCCAATATGTAACGCCCCAAAAATTGGGCAGGGTATATCTATTTATGCAACAAAACCCACCTGATAAACAAACACATATATATAGCTAACTATTCCATACATCTATTTCCATTAAATCCCAAATGCCAAATACATGTTGTTCACATCTCAATGCCCTAGTTTCAATCCCAAGCATGCATTTTACAACAAGTATGAAATGGAAGCCAAACAGATAATAAGTGCCCTACAGGCTCGCAAATTTATCTAAGAATATTCTTGGTTACACGAAATGAAGTTTCAACTCAACGCAAATACAGCCCTGGGCTTACATTCAACAAATAACAATAAAACAAAAATGAAGCCTCAACTCTGAGTCCTTCCAAGTCAGTACCTTAGCGAAGGCATATTACCTGTACCTGAAATGGTTTCCCTTATAGGGTGAGCCACAGCTCAGTAGAGATATACTACACAACGTATGGACGATGACAAGACTAAAGAGGAGTATACTCATACCATGCTCATGATAAAATAGTTTATCTCTCTTTTTTATAAAGCATGCAATGCTGAGATGCAACAACAGATATAAAGCCATTTTCATTTTAAACCATATCTGTTATATGAATACAGGCTCTGTGAATCTCTAGGTGAGTGTCTGTAAGTAGGCCCTAATGCACTACCACTGTCATTTTTACCAGTAAACTAGAAGGCTCGACACCTAACCTCACGGTTCTACCCCCTACCCAGATTCACCAAGTATTCATCTTTTCGCAAACAGATATATTTACAAACATTTCTCAAAAACAGATACCTTTCTAATGAAATGAATGTAATGCAATGTCCAATGCAACAAATGAGAAATGTGGTTCGATTTACCTAAGTCTCATGCCTTTCTATAACAATCATGGCTATTCTCCACCAATAGCCCAAATAGATATTTCTAAACAGATATTTAAACAATTAAATTCCAAATTTTTTTGATAAATACAATCTATTCCACATCTCATTAAATATGAACAACTACACTAGTTTTCATATCACAATCACATCCAGTAACCTCTCAAGGTCCATTTCTAACTGCGTTGGTTTTATTCCAACAGATACATTAAGCAAAATAATATCGTTAATGCCCAAGAAAACATCATTTTCTTTCCAAACTCATTCTCCAAGCATTATTCAACTATGACATCCTATTTTGATCAAAAGTCCCAAAAGTTAAACATAATTTCTTTGTTTTCTTTAAAAATGCTCTTTTGGTCGCAAACTGATAAAAATTTCAAAACCGATCGAATCGAAGTCTGTTTTTGTTCAAATTTAAAACATAGCTCTTTCGTAACCTTACAAACATATTCCAAGTTTACACTTTCGCAATTTGGGCATCAACTCTTTATTTTTCTCAAAATTTCCATTTTAAGTAAATAAATCACAAAATTTTCAAAAATTCTAATTAAATTATATACAATTCTAAACTCCATATAATCAAGTAAAAGTATATAAAGAAGTGTAGGAAAAATCCTTACCTCAAGCCAAGAAGATTTCAAATTTTTTGGCAATAGAAATTAAATTTTTTTGAAGCCAAATGACGTCTTTTCCGGCCTCTACGTTTTGATCCAAAGTACTAGGGGTCAAAAATGACTTACACTAGATCAAACCCAAGAAAAACCAACTTGGAACCCCTTTTCTCTTCTTTCTCACGGCAAGAACTCCCAAAAATTGAACAAAATATCTATTTGGTTACTATTTATAGATTTTTTTTTTAACTAAACAAATATCTAACCATATATATATATACACACACACACACACACACACACATATATATATATCAATTAAAAATACATTTCAACATCTTTAATGACAAAAGTAAATATAATATTTTTTCACCACAAAATATATTTCGTTTAATGGTACACACCATAAATATTCACAACTCTTTTATGGTTATTAAATAATAATAATAAAACCATAACAATATTACATGGTTACTAACGGGTCACGATTCAATCAATTGGGTCCAAAATGAGTGGAATTTAATAATTTAATATAAATCTCCACCTGAGATTAAAGTATAAATTCAATTTGATTCAACTCATTACACAATAAGACCTCCAAGTTAGTCAATTAGACACTGAATAATATCCATGAGTCTCAACATCATGTCCACAAAAAATGCAACACATAAGCATGTTATCATTTAGCACACAACATACAAATGTCCTCACCGAGCATGATAAACCCATTATAGCTAACCACTTCCCTCGAGCCCAAGGTTTTCAAACCCGGTTAGCTCTGATTCCAACTTGTCATGCCCTAGATTTACGAGGTCTGGCCCACGTGAGTAAACCGCCCAATGATAGACGATCAATAACAACACTCATGCAGATGTATATAATATAAGCACACAGTACATGTGTTATTCCAATTTTATATATTCTTAGATACAACATCTAAGTTAAATGGACGCTCTGTAATAAAAACATACAAAGATGTCATAATTCAAATTAAGATGCCCAAAGACTTACATCATATACAAAGGGTATAACCCTTACAAGAATGGCACACGGCCAACTGTAGACGCGCCTGCGGTGGGGCCTCACGCTACAGTTCGGACTCGCGATTTTTTGTTGTCGCGGTTCTTAATCTGAACCAAAGAGTCCAAATCTGGCAAATCATTTTGAGAAACAGATTTTTGAAAAAGTAGTACCAAACATGGACTGCTTTGCCAGATACAGAGTCGCCACCTAAATATTTTTAAAATGGGGAAATTTAGGAAACCCTGACTCGGTGCCGAAGGCCACATGTCCGTCATCACCGGAGTTGTCTCGGCTCGGGAGCTTGGGTATCGGGGAAGGTCAGCTATGAGCACCCCCTTTCGCCCGGTCCGAAGACCGGCCTCTACTAACCGTGATATCCGATTTTGAAAACATTACGTGTTCTTATTCCATTTATTAGCCTAGAATTACTATGTTATGCGCACAGCAAACAAGTATAGACTAGATTGCCTAATTTGGAAAGAAACATTGCATATCCGTTTGTTTTGAAAATGCTTTGGGATTTGCTACTCACAAGTAGGCTAAAACACGGATTTCAACGAGTTTTTCCAACTCAAACAATCCAACCTTCACCCACAGGCATTCAAAACAGTTTAACACATAAGCACTTAGCCGCATGGCAGGCATACTGTCATGTTAACATTCACACGCATGCGGGATGCTAAAGCGAAAAATACTTACATCGTACTCCGTGCCAAAACAGTAAACTAGTTAGCAAACATGCATGTCCTAGTTCATGTTAAAAATGGCTAATGCATCACATGCAAAAATGCAATCTAGGCAAGCTCGGCTAACCCTAAACATGGCATATGAAATGCGATCAACTATCACATAGTCAATTTTTGAATTGAAGTACAAATGCAGTTAGCGTGATGTACCGAGCCTAATGCATGCAATACAAATGGATGCACACATGCATAGCATAAGGTATGCTAAATTAAACGTGCCCTAATACTAACCATCAAAGCAAGTAAGTAAAAGGGAAGAAAGAAGTGGGGATTGGAAGACATACACACCACCCACGCACACTTATTACAGATTTGCCCTCGCTCGGAGGGACCAAATAAATATTACAAATTAATTAACTACGCAAGCTAATTAATATTACAAATTAATTAATTTAATTAACAAATTAAATAAATTAATTAAAACAGGAAAATCGCCTCGGGAAACGCGCCGCCATGCATAGGCTGCCTCTGTTTTCCCTCCTTCACTCCTCTGGAGGCTGTCAAAACCTCAGGACTGCATCCCTGGACACTGGGGAGTGCCACCGGCTGAGTGGAATTACCACCGGCAGTGGTGTGTGGCCATCGGCACAAAATGAAGCTATCGGCAGAGAAAAGATTGCCGGCCGGCACCTTACACTGCCGGTCGGCAAAGAAAGCCTGCAGAACCTGCAACTCACAGCAACAGAGGGCAAGACAAAGCATGGCAGCACAATTCAAGGCATGTATGCACCAACCATGTCCCTTATCATGATAATGACTCAAAGGGGCATGTGCCTCGATTCTCAGACCACCAATCACGCATTTCCATGCATGATGGCCCAAAGAACCAAGTATGCAACTTTGATTTCAAATGCAATGCAAACCAATCAAACCAAACAAGGCCCAATTCCTATCATCAAGTCAAGGAACAAGGCATGCATGCAAGATGCAATGCAACCTAGGCATACAAGCTAAGGATGCAACATGGCATGGCAACAAACTTATGCAAGCATACAAGCAAACATAGGGGCATGCAAATGGATGCAAAGATGGACTTATACATGGAATTAGGCAACTCTAATAAGGCCTAAAACAGTAGACATAATGCCCAAAAATGGAGACCAAAACACATATACACACATGCACATGTTAAGAGGCCAACACTTAGGCACAAAGCAAGCAACATTCAAGCACACTTGAAAGAGGCATTCATGGACTAAAAGCATGCAACATAAGCTCTGAAAATCATGCTAATACATGGTGCCAAACCAAGCAATAAATCAAGCTAAGCATGCAACAAATAGTCCAAGTGTTCAAGGCAAACCAATGGGGCATTGAACTGCACTTAGTAAGACCAAACATGGCATGGACTAAATGAATAAAAACAGAATTCTAGCATGTTAAAACAAGGCTAAAGGACTACTTAGATGGCATCTAAGTGGCTCAAATTTAGAGGCATGCACAAGTGCCAACACAAGGAGCATGCAACACATACTTTCGAAGCATTAAAGAGGCATGCAAGGCAATCAAACAAGCATGGAAATGGGACTGAAATAACATGTGGGGGGACTCCAAATCACCAAATCGATGCAAAGATGTCATGCTACACATGCACATACTCAAGGCTAACAAGCCCAAACACAAAGGAGCTATATCAAGCATGCCAAAATCAACCCAAAAACTTATGGACAGACCTAAAACATGTCAAGATAAGCACATAATCTTCACAAGACCAAGCCTAAAACATGCTCCAACAAAGGCTAACAACCTACGACATGTTAAGGCATAAACAAGGCATTACAAGGCAACTATGCTAAGCATGCATGGAGTACCAAAACCAAGTAAAAATCATGTTATATTATGGATATATAAGCATGGAAAACAGCCTAAATATGCTCAACACACACTCAAGCATAATGCTCTCTCAAGAGGTCAAAACATGCCCTTTCCAAGGACAACAAGGAGAGGGGGTGGCCCTCTCCTTCTTGGGACTTCAAGGCATCATCTTCACCACTGAAATCCCTCAAGATTTCAGTGGTGAAGAGACCCCAACACCAAAATCCCGGAGCTAGCACAAAATGGCTCAAAACGAGGCCTTTCAAGGCCTAAGGGTGGTCAACTACCCTCAAACAACAAAACACTCTTAATAAACAATAAAGAGGGCCTAAAAACAGAACTTTTTTATGTTATACAATAAGAACAAAAACAGCTCTAAGATAGGTAGAAAATCAATGCAAAAATGGGGAAAAATGAGACTAGGTTCTCACCCTTGTAGACCTCTTCACCAATGGTGCTCCAATGGCCTCCTTTGGCTTGAATCCAACACCAAAACTTCAAAATCAGTCCCTTAGAACCTCAGCTCCAAGAGGAAGGTGAAACACTAGGTGTTTGTGTGCAATAGTAAGACACAAAACACCTAGAGCACAAATGAGAGGGAAAGAGAGATAGAAAATATATGTAACTCAAACCCTAGAACTAGAGCTCAACAATGGCTGTCTAAGCTCTCAAAATATCCTCCCTCTCTAACCTAAGTCTCCTCTCCTCTTCCCTCAAGAGAGCCTCTCTCTATATGTCTTGTAAAGCTTACAAGACAAGCTTTACAAGAGGGAGATCCCTCCATACACGTGTATGGAGGGATGCAAAAGCAAGACAGCTGTCTAAAAATATCTGCAAAAGCAGATGAACAGCAATCGGCCGGCTAAAAATGCCATCTTGGCCAAAAAGAGTGCCGACCGGCACTAAAAAGTGCTGACCAGCAACAAATAGTGCCGCCGGCAATATACATTGCCGGTGGCAGCAAAAACCAGCCAGTGGCCTCTAGCCACTGCCGGTGGTGGGTGGGGATGGTCTACAAGCCCTACCCTGCCTCTCCAAGGCAAAACACAAGTGTTCGGTGTGAAACCGGACACTAAACGGTCGAGTTCGGAGATCCTGAGGCAAGGCACGCGAGCCGAGACCTCCGGGAACTCCAAACGAACACAAACATGGATAATCACCGAGTGTTCAAACGGTGACGTCCAAGTCTTGAGGACGGTCAAAAATGGGGTGTCTACACCAACAAATACATAAATGACCCTTGGCTGACAAATAAAGGAACCACCCTACACGGTTCTAAACACAACTTCAACGTCTCAGTTCACGTTTGTATAAGCATACCTGAAAAATATTTTCAGCCACGTAGGGTGAGCATAAAGCCCAGTAGGAAATATTACAAAAATTAAATATGCTCCACCAGTGTAAATGATCATGAACGCAATGCATACACATAATATGCTCAATGCATTCTCAAATCCACTCGCTTTCTTAGTAAAAACACTTTCTTTCCAGTCTTTCAAACCTTTCGTTTATTCAAAACATTTTCCGAATTCAATACATTAGTTTGATATAAAATCCATTTCCACAAGTCAATCCAGGTATCTCAATACCAATTAGCAATTTCATTGCCAATTCCAATATGAATACATCGTTGACCAACAGCAGATACATTGCTAAAACCATTTAAAATCATTTCTTTCAAAAACTAAAATGATAATAAATAAAATGAGTAAATCTCTAAAACCAATACAACCTTTCACGGAAATTTCGTCCATGGAAAACTGTCAAATGGAACCCATGTAAACATAGGCTATACAAGCACTACAATTGCCATTTTACGAAAGTTTCGTCCGTGGGAACCGGCACCTATGTATACACGCGTTTTTCGATGGACACACAGGCCAACTTAATTCAATGGAGTCCATCCCCTTTCTTCTCCCAAACATGAAATACATCTCATTTCTTCTCCCAAATATCATACATTTACAATGTATTAAATCATAA
This sequence comes from Camellia sinensis, assembly GCF_055761805.1. NCBI lineage: Eukaryota > Viridiplantae > Streptophyta > Magnoliopsida > Ericales > Theaceae > Camellia > Camellia sinensis. Next base: position 170,312,326 of record NC_138962.1, on the reverse strand, counting down.
CCATATTCAATGACAACGGGTAAAAGATTAGTTTCCTTTTTCCAGATTTACCATTTTATTTACCCTTTCCAAATAACACAATACATGTGATCTAAAATATGATTTTCAAAATGAAACAAATGTTCTTAAAACATAACACAAGAGTTTCCAAAATCTCTTTATAAAACATACAGTTTAAATTCTCAAAATCCATTGCATGCTCTAAGATATGCATGATTTATAAACAGTCCAGTTTGCCTAGTCCACATATAATTTTTATAACAATCATACCTATCCTTCATTGATAGCCTAAAACAAATATATCTAAACAAATAAATAAATTCCATTAAACATACACTTTTCTAAAATCTCAAATGGTAGTAATAATACATATTCAACTTCACCATTATCATTAATCATCATTTCAATTTCACATTTCTCAACATTTATTCTATTTCTTCTTTACAATCTCAAAAATTACATTTTAGGGCATAACTCCCTTCCTCTTTGAAAATTCATTTCAATGCAGGAAATAGCTCATTTCAACATATATTAACTTCAATTTCATAACTATAACCTTTTTCAAGAAAACATTTGAGAACCTCTCATTTACATTTTGATTTAATAATCCAACAATTTTCCAAAAGATCAACATTTTAGGATTTCTCAAAATTAGGACTTTTTAAATTTAAAACTAATATACATTCTTTGTAAGTGGAAAATAAAATTTTGTAGCTAAATCATACCTCAACAATCCCATTTGGAACAAACCTTAACTTACAAACAAATTATCAAAAATCAATCCAAGAACAATGGGATCCATATATTTAAAATACACCACAAATACACTATCGAACTTATATTGAGTTAAGAAATAGGCCCTAGCTTTGGAAGCAAAAAGGAAACAAGTCGGAAAACTCACCGGCGACGAAACAATGATCCGTTGAGATTAAATGGAAGCCCTCATCGTGCTTTACGTTTTGGTATATGGAACTAGGGGTCAAAGATGTATAAAAATAGATGAAATCAAGCTTAAAAAGCTTGAGAAAACAAAAATGACGGAAGGAAAGAGAGAAGGGAGTGAAAAGTGAAGTAGTTTGATCCAAAAAGTGACTTTTTAAGATCTGATTCTGCGTTGTACGCTCGAGCGTCGAAAGTTGTGCTTTAGCGCACTATGCTCACAATACGAATTCGTAAATTTCAAACAGATATATCTTTCTCGTCCGGACTCCATTTAGGATCGTTCTTGCATCCAAATTGAAGCCTTGGAAGTAAGTTTTCCAATAGTTCTAGCCTCACATCAAGATTCAAAGTGTGGAGAGAGAAAATAATAAAATAGTGAAAACTACTTAATAACAACTATTCAAATTTAGAGTTTTTGATTCAATCTCACCCAACCACTATGGCAACACCTTAACCAAGGCTCAAATATCGACTAAGAAGGTCCAAAATCAAGATAATTAAAGAGTCAAATATAATTTCATTATAACAGGAAGTATAGAGTGCTACACACCACCTCCTCTGCCGAAAAATTGTACTGCTACCTTCATTCATCCTTTTACTATCATTGGCTGCCATTACCAATCCATTTACTCCACAGTATCTAGTTTCACAATCCATTATTTCTTTATAAACCCTAGGCACCGTGACCCCCATATTTACACCACCCCATTTGCCATGAATATGGGATCTTTCTGTGAAGAGGTTAAGGAGGATGACATCAAATATGAAGTTGGAAAAGCTGGCACTACAGAAAAAGTAGTCAAGGTCGCCGCCAAAGGAGTGATGGGGGATTACGGCTTAGGAATTAAGCTTTTAAATGAATAGGATAAGGTTATTTCGATAATTTTATTTTTGGACAAAACTATAATAAAAAAAAGATTCATTAACGCTGTGTTTAGTTGGGGGATTTGGGAAGAGATTTGGAAAGAGAAAGGAAAAAGGTAGGTGAAATATGAATAAAATATACTAATATTTCACCTAATTTCACACACTTGTTTTTCTTTTTCTTTCCAAATCCTTTCTCAACTCATCTAACCAAACACAACATAAGTGTGTGCACAATGAGTATACAGTGTGTGGAAATAGAATTACCCTTATTAAATTGGATTTATCACTAATTAACCCTTTTGAAAGTGATGTAATTTGGGGGTTTTATTTGTTTTTTTTAATGTACCTTCAATAGTAATTTAAAAATATATATAAATTATATTAAGAATAAATTATAATTTTGAATAATTTAATATAGTATTTTAAGAACCTACACTTCACATGGGTCTTTTGGGCTTCAGTGACAAGCCACTAGGGATTTTGGGTGTAATGCCAAAGACGCATGTAAGGTTTGGACTTTGTCTATGGATGCTTCCCTGTTTAGCTGTGGCTTTGCGAAGCCTTTAAAATCTAATTAGGTTACAAGTCTTTCATCTGAATGCCAAAATAAGTTGAATGTTGAATGGGTTGGACATCTTAAAATTAAGGGTAAATGACATGGAAAAATTACTATGTAGTCCTATGTAGGGGATCTATTTCCCTTCTAATCCCAATATATTTTTAATAGACTAATAGGTCCACAATTTTTTAAGTTTTGTACCCGGAGGTCCCTTTTTTATTTTCTTATTTTTTAAATGATTGTATTACCCTTTGTTTTGAGATTTATATATACGTGAAAAATCAAATATTTGCCTTTGCGATCTTGATTTCTCTTCGTTATGGCGATCTCTTTGTGCTGTGTGGTCGATCTCATTACACTGTGAGGTGGATCTAGTTGGGCGATCTGAATCTCTGTGTATAGGCGATCTCTACGTACGCTTTGTGTGTGTGTGTGTGTGTGTGTGTGTGTGTGTGTGTGTGTGTGTGTGTGTGTGTATGTTTGTGTCTCACTCTATCTGTATCCGTCGATACATATATGTATGTATATATAGGTAAGCAAATTTGCCTGATATCTGGTTTGTGTTTGGCAATATTGTTATAGTTCTTTGTTTTATGATAAATTTTGTTTATTTGATACTTATTTTGTGATTTTGTATGTGATGTAGTGTAATGATTTTGATTTTGTTGATTTTGTTTGTTGTATAGTGTAATGTGTTTTGAAGTTGTAGTTTGGAATTATGAATTCTGATGTTTTGATACTGATTTGTTGTAACTGTATAATTTTGTAGTTTGGAATTGTGAATTGTGCAGTGTTGGTACTGATATGTTGTAATTGTATAATTTTACAGTTTGGAATCTGTGAACAATTGTTTGCTGGTTTGTGATTTTGCAGTATGGAGGGGTGTTTCATATTAATGTGCAAATACAGTAATTCTTGTGCTGCTATTAAGATCAGTGAGGGATGTAGTTATCATGAAGTTGTTGAGAAAATATCTGCGAAGTTCAAGGAGTTGAGTGTGGGTAAATTTTGTTTGTTTTTCTCTATTCCTAGATATTGTAATTGTATTGTTGAATGTGATGATAATTTGGGGAACATGCGGTCAATGGTAGGTTGTAGTGGTTCTCATGTTGTTGATGTTGTTGTGGGTGATAAGAGAATTGTGGAGGTTGATGGTAATTCTTCTAGGATTGATTTTGTAATTGGTGAGAGTTCTTTGGTTAACGATTGTGATGATTTTGGTGGTTTGTTGCCTAGTTTTTATCCAGAACCAGAGAGAGTTTGTTGTCTGCTAGTTGGAAGGGGATTATATATAATGTTGGTCAAGAATTTGAAGATGGAGTGCCGGTGTTCCGCATTGCATTGGCTAAGTATGCAGTTAAGTGTGGTTTTGAAGTAAATTATTTGAAGAACGATGCAACAAGAGTAACTGCTGAATGTATGATGAAGTTGTCTATGGGTTGTAAATGATTTGTGCATGGAAGGGTGTTGATGAATTCTGGTATTTTTTTTATTATGAAGTTGGATAATGTGCATACTTGTGGGGTTGTTGCTCGTAGATCTTGTAGCAAAATGGTTAGTTCTAGACTTGTGTCTGATATTGTACATAATGATATTAGCGATAATCCGTTGACTCATCCTATTGAAGTTAAAAAAAAGTTGAAGAAGCAATATGGTATAGACGTTTCTTATCGAGTCGCATGGTTAGGAGTTGATAAGGAAAAAAGTGGGTTGTTTGGTGATTTTGTAACTTCTTTTGACCAACTTCGATGGTACCTTGAGACGGGTATGGGAATGAACCCGGGAAGTGTGTTTAAATTAGATGTGGATGAAAGTAGTGGGTGTTTTCGGAGGTTGTTTGTGGCATTTCATTGATGTTTGTATGGCTTTCAATTTTGTCGTCCGTTGTTGTTTGTTGATGGTACATTCTTGAAGGGGCGTTACAAGGGGCATTTTCTTGCAACAACATCAAAGGATGGTAATTAAGATATGTATTTATTTGCAGTTAGTATAGTTTTGGTTTGTCAGTGTGTTATTGTATTGTGAGTCTGCTAATTTTTGTAGTTTCATGTTATTTTGTTTGTAGGCTTGTTTCTTTTGGCTTTTGCGATTGTTGACGCTGAAAATTAAGATAATTGCATGTAGTTTTTAAGTCAGTTATTAAAGGCTGTTGGTTCAGGCCGGAGATTGACCTTTGTGTCTGACCGTCAACATGGATTGCTAGACGCTCTTTTTGTGGTTTTTCCCAATGCACATCATGCATATTGCTTGAATCATTTGAAGAGAAATTTGATTGACAAATTGGTGGGACTTCGTACTAACTATAAGCTGACTTTGATGAAAATATTAGTTAAATGTGCTTATGCGCCAACTATTGCTTCTTTCCAACATTAAATGGAGAAATTGAGGCGTATTGCTGGGAATGGTAAAGTTAATAGTATGTTGGATGGTTTGCAAAATGATAAGTGGGCCAATGCATTTTTTAGAGGGAAACGATATGGTGAGATGTCATCTAATGCTGCCGAGTCTTACAATAATTGGATTGGTGGGGCCCGTGAGTTGCCTATTACTTATATGGTTGATATGATTAGGGTTCAAATCATGACTCAATTGTCTAATAGAAGAGCTGAATCTAAAAGATGGATTACGAAATTGTGTCCAGTTATAGAAAAGAAGTTGGTGGACTCTTTGAAGCTATCTAAGTCTTGGGATGTGATTGTTGCTAGTGATACTGTGCTTGAGGTTTATTCTTCTATTTCTTTTTATGTTGATATTGGTAGACGGACTTATTCTTGCCATAAATGGCAATTGAATGGTTTTCCTTGTTGTCATGCTGTGCATGCTTTGTGTAGTAGTGGTAGAGATGTTATGATTTCATTGATCTTTTTTTTCATGTGGATTGTTTTAGGGATTCATACAAGAAATCTATTTATCCAGTGCCTTCCAATGAGAGATTTGACTTTGACGGTGCCGGTAGTTCAATTATCACACCTCCTATAACGAAGAAGCAGCCCGGGCGGAACAAGAAGAAGATGATACCTTCTAGGGGTGAGAATGTGAAGCAAATCAAGTGTGGGAGGTGCTTGAAATATGGGAATCATAATAAGAAGACTTGCAAGGCTGCTATTTGAGGCCATAGTCTATTCTTTTTTATTTGTATTTAAATTTGAGGAATTATGATAATAAAAAATGTGATACTTAGTATTATGGAAGTAATGAATAAAGTGAGTTGCATTGTTTTTTCTTTTTTGATGTGTTCTTTAGTTATTGAAGTTGTTTTGTAACAGTTTTGTTTTGTTTTGTTTTTGTTTTTTTGTTTTTTTGTGGATTTGGTTGGTTTTATTTTAATGGAATGCTGAGAAGGTTGTTGAAAATTTCTTATTGAAACTGTATAATATTGAAATGCAGTTTTACTACATGATATATTTATTTCATATTTCGTAGTGACAAAATTGTAAAATTTTACAGTTTTATTTTCAATTTTGAAATGCAGTTTATCTATTTGTTGAGTCATGAAATTGGATGCATAATTGTGTAGCATAATTTTTGTTTGAGTAATAAAACTGCATAATTTTGTAGTTTTAAGAATTATGAAAAACAACCTGATGAAACTGTATAATTTTATAGTTTTAAAAATTATTAGAAACAACTTGATGAAACTGCATATTTTTGCAGTTTGAAGAATTATTAGAAACAACCTTTGCTGTGTCAAAATATATGCAATCACAAATGTGATGACAATAATAAGCAGAAGAACACAAACAAGTATAATAAGCACAAGAAGAAGAAGAAGAACAACAACAACAACAACAACAACAACAATAATAATAATAATAATAATAATAATAATAATAATAATAATAAGAGCAAGAACAACATCAATGACAACAATCATTTTCACCATAATAACCACAAGAAGATCAATTCCCAAAAGCATATAAAGTACTTGTCACGTGTCACATGTTTAAAAAAAAAAAAAAAAAACAAGTACAATAATATGTTCACTTGAATATTTGTATTGTCAAAAAGTTTGTTCATTGTTTCTATGGTTTGGTATGTTTTGTCAACATTTGGTAGTGCTCGAGTTTCCAAGATTGGTTCTTATCATTGAGGAATTGACTGATGATTTCTGCTCGAAATTTGAACCATTCAGTTGGTCGAAGTGATTTCTGCACAGGTTGCCAGTTGATATATTGGTTGATAACATTGCAGACAATGATTGCACAATTATTCCTACAAAGTTTTAGATGAAGTTAATTAGTTAGGTAAAACTGCAAAATTTAGCGTATTAGAACATTAGTTTATTGAGTTTGTATCTTACGAGTATGGGGTTTGTTGTGGGCATTCCTCAATTGATGCAATTACTGTCTCGCACTCTTGAGATGATAACATGTTTCCTTGATTGCTGAATAATGCTTTATTCCATCTCAGTTGATGTTATTACTACAAAATAGTTAGTGGGTGTTTTTGTTAGTTATAGTGATGTGTTGAGATGTTTTGAAAGAAATGGAACTAAGTAGAAAATTTTATTTAACTTACAATTTTCTTTGCAATTTCAAAGTGCTTATTGTGGCAATCTTTTGCTGGCCTCAAAGAGTCATAGTGCCTCCATATCCCATCAACATTGTCCATGGTTGTCGTGGTTGATTGGGAAATGGATATATTTGTTTTTCATTGCTTCTGAAAAATGGTTGTCCATCATTTTTTCTCTCAGTGCTTGATCTTGGTTTTGTAGTGGAGTCTGTAATTTATATATATGTTTGAAATATGTTATAAAACTATGTAGTAAGACATGTTAAGAAAGTAGAAAATTTTACAGTTTGAATAATATTGAAAGGTATGTTAAGTTTTGCTTACATTGATGAGTGTTGAGAAAACGTAAGATCTTCCCACGTATGGATTTCTTGCAAATGCTAGATCATGTTTCTCAAATTCTTCAATTGATGGTTGGAGTGCCAATTTCATTTTTGAGAAGGCATCAATGACTTGAAACATGTTATATATGAGAATGTGTTAGGTTTGTGGGATAGGTTATTGAATATGAACAGAAACTGTAAAATTGTGCAGTTAGAGACCTACATTACCATATAAGGCTTCCCTGTTGGTCAATCTCCATATATCTGAAAAGTATATGCAATTTTCATCTTCGCTGCCAGACCAGACACAAGCACTTGATTGTGTATTGTTGATGAGTTGAATTTGGTCTTGCTCTTTTTTGGATAGGCTATGCAAAACCTTGTTTGTTTTGTGGCATGAAATGGCGAGTGACTTGTTGTGGATTGATTCTTCCTTGAAATCATCATCACTCTCCAATAGTTGAACTTGTGTCTTCCCTTGATTGGCATCCTTTTTTGGGTTGGTTTCAACGGCACCTTCTTTCTCTTGGCCAATATCTTCTTGCATCTTTTCTTTCTGCTGCTGTTTTGCTTCATGAGCACCCTTTTTTTGCTCGGGTTCAGTAGTAGGTTCTTTTTCTGTTTCGATTTCTTCTTTTTTCTTTTCATTCTTCTTATCTCTTTTTTCATCGGTACCCTTTATTGGTTTGGGTACATCAGCCGCAATTTCTATCTTGTTCCTTATATCTTCTTTGGCTTTTGTCATTGGTTGGTATTCAAAATCTGGGTTATGTGCTTGTTTTCTTGACTTTTGTTTGATTCTCTTGACCATTGATCTTTGTTGGGGACTGCCAGTTTTTTTGGCGGACATTTCCTTCAATTGGTCTTCTTTTCTACGTAATTCAGCCATGAATTTTTGTTCCATTTCTTGCATTTGTGCTCTCATGGCTGCTATGAGTTTGTCATTGTCGTCCTCTTTGGTTGATATTTGTGCTTCGCCATCACCTATAAAAATGTTGGATTGTGTTTTGGTTAGTTTAATTAAATTTTGCAGTTTGCTTTAGTATTAGACAAGAGTGTACCTTGTGTATAAATGTGTCAGATTTCTCTTGGAGTTCTTCTTGTTGTTCTGTCCTTTGTTCTTCTTGTTGTTTTGCTTGTTCTTTTTTTTCATGTTGTTGTTGGTTTGTCAATTCTTGTTCATTGATGTCTTGTTGTTGGTTTGTTTGATCTTCTTCTTGTTCTTGTTATTGGCCTTCTTCTTCATCAGTGTCTTCTTGTTGATCACCTTCTTCTTCATCATTGTCTTGTTGTTCATCAGCTTCTTCTTCTTGTTCAATCACTTGATTTTTTTTCCTCATCACTCTATTCTTCTTGTTCATCACTTTCTGGTTCTTGCTTTCTTTTCTTTCTTTTTTTTTTGTTGTTCTTCTTGTTCTGATTCTGATTCTGATTGGTGTTCTTCTTTGAGAAAGTCATCCTCATCACTGTCTAGAAGTCTTTTTTTTTTGTTGTTGCTTTTGTTTGTTTTTTTCGCTTATTGTCATTTTCGTGGTCATGTTTCTTTGCTGAAGAGTCTGTTGATATGCTTTGATTGATATGCAATAACTGTATTTCTTGTTCAGTTGGAGTTAAAACACTTTGGTCAACCTGCATTGGAACAATGTGGCATATATCAGTAATACTATAAAATTGGTCAGTTTCATAGCATGAGTTGTACTGTGAGTAATGTGAGTTAAGTGTTGAAAATATGTTGTTTGAAACTGAAAACTTTTATAGTTTCATAACATGAGTGATGTTAAATAGATTTGTGCGTTTAAACTGTAAACTTTTGCAGTTTCATAACATGAGTGATGTTAAATAGGTGTGTTCTTTGAAACTGCAAACTTTTACAGTTTCATAATATGATTTGTACTGTGAGTTAAGTGTTGAATATATGTTGTTTGAAACTGAAAAATTTTACGTTTCATAACATGATTTTTACTATAATGATTGTGAAAGGAGTGTTAAATAGATTTGTGCTATGAGAGTATAGAAGAGTTTGAATACCTTTTCAAAGTCAGCAAGGCTGATGTGTTTCCACTTGGAGTACATTTTACCAAGGTTCCACTTTATAAACCTTGGGAAGTCTTCTTTGTTGGATGGTCGGAGGAGTTTACTGTGCTCACAGTACCAGTACTGTAAAAAAAAATTGAAATATGTTAGATAGTTCGAAATAGGTGGATGTTTGATATTTTTGTGTGAAGTAGTTGAGTAGTGTGCTTACTAAGAGTAACATGATGCATCCAGTGACATGCCTTGGGTTGTTGTTTGCATTTACCATTAAATTCATTAGTGTGTCTTTTATTGCCTCAACCCAATTGTACTTCTTGATGTTGTTGAGATTGTCAACATAGTTGAGGAAACTCCAACTGAGTGTATGGCCTGTTGTAGGCATGAGAAGTTTCAAGTACAAGTAAAGAGTGATGACCCCTGCAAGGTCTTGACGATCATTGGTTGATTTTCCTTTTTTTGTTTGTTAAAACATTTTGGTTAATGACTTGCCATCCAATCTCTTTACTGATTTGCATTGTCGTTTGTAAAATGCAAGCTCAAAATCCTTTGGTCTAGCATAGGATTTGGTGGTGATGCTGTCTTCTCCAAAGTCGATACCAAAAATGAGCCTGACATCACTGTTTCTGAGTTTCATTTCCTTTTTGCCAAGTATAAATGCTCTTTTTCTTTTGTTGTAGTGTGTTGTTATTTTTACTACAATGGAATTGTAGCATCTGCACCAAGAGGCCTTCAGTTGTGTTGAGGAGAGAGCATTCATAATGGGCCAAAAAAAGGTTTTTTCCAGCCCTGTTTGTTGGGCTTTTGTGAATTTGATCCCCTTTAATAGTTTGATTACTGTTCCGATGTTGGAACGTAATTAAACTGTTGGAATCTCTTTGCAGGGATTGCTCATTTTTTCCCTTTTGATGGCTTGGTTTTTATTTTGGGAGTTGATTGGCTTTCTTGGAGCTTTCTTTTTTTGGTTGGATGAGTTTTTTGTTTTTTTATTGGCTTTTTTTTGTTTTTTTTTTTGTGGTTGGAGGTGTGGTTGGTGTTTGTTGTGTGGGTGGGGTCTGTGGTATAGTTCTTAGGTTTTTTTCTTGTAGGTAGTGTGGTTGTTTTGTGGGTTTTTTCGGTTGTGGTGGTTGGGTTTTTTGTGGAGGGAGAGATTTTGGTGGCATTTCAGTGGATACAAGCAAATGACTGTCAAAAGGGGAGATACTTAAATCCCTGATTGGATTTTTGGGCATATGAGTTTGTTTCTTCCAATATCTTCCAACAACTATTTTTGAAAAAATGAAAGCGATAGCAGAGCATGAGTAATATAGTGACAAAACTGTATAATTTTGCAGTTTTATATGCAGTTTAATATGAAGTTATATCTATTTGTTGTTAATAGTTACAAAATTGTATAATTTGACAGTTTGATTTGCACTTTATAATAAGTTACCTATTTGTTCAGAATAGTGATTAAACTGTGTAATTTTGCAATTTCATTTGCAGTTTGAATAAATTTAGATATGTTACTTGTAGAGTGATGAAATGAAACTGTCTGATGTTTCAGTTTTTATAAACAGTATCAATAATAAGAACAACCCATTGTATTTTGTAAGCAACAACAATAACAACAAGAAGATTAAATATTCAACGAAATGTAGCAACAATACGAAGAAGAAAAGCCAATATTTAGCAACAAGAAGAAGCAAGAACAACAAGAATAAGAACAAGGAGTTGAATGTGTAAAAACAGGAATTTATGTGTAAAAACAATGGATTAGAATGTTTTAAAACATGGGATTATATATAAAAGAGGGTTTATACATTTTGAAGTATGTAAAATGTGTTTTATAAGGGTTTTTGTATGAAAGTGTTATTGAAACGGTATATACGAAATATGAAAGAATAATGTACAAATTTGAATGAAAAATAATAGGTGAAGAGAGATGTTACTTTTTTTCCCCATTTCTATGAATTGGAAGTTAGGAACTATGAAATTTCTTTAGAGTGGTGATGGTTCTTCGTGTTGTTGAGAGTCGTTGATTGGACGGCTTGGTGTTGTGTTGGTAAGAGTCGACGATTGGAGAAGATGAACGGGTTCGTTTTGTGGTTAGGGTAGGGTTTCAAAGGGAGTGGAGTCAAACGGTGGAGAGATGAAGGATTGAGAATGCAGAGTCGAGCAGCGGAGATGTAACAGTGTACTGATCAGACTGAGATGATCGTGAGTGAAGGTTGCACGCGTGTAAATTGGATGATATATTGTGAGTATTTTCATCTGATTGATAATTTGAGGACTTAATGGAGTATTAAATTTGTTTTGGGGCTAAATGGGGCATAATATGTTGTGCTTGTACCTTTGGGTTAGTTTCCCAAATTACATTGACATTTTCTGAGATTTTTATTTAATATAAATTTTTCTTTTATATTTGAAAAATTACATTATTGTTCTTGAGATTTGTAATCTCATTACAAATTGCCCCTAGATTGTCGATGTCACGTCCTAAAAATTTTTAATTGACAATCTTACCATTTTTTCATTACATCATCATGATTACATTCTACAACTTTTTAGCGTTAAATTCTCCCTGAACATATTTTTATTCAGTGATGATATACAAACATAAATTTTATACAAAATTTTCAAACATAATGATATATCTTAATGGTGACCTTTCACTTTAAAATAAAACACTCATAAACGTGATTTATATTTACAACAATATCACTATCACAATATTTTTATGATATTTTTTGTATAAATTTTAATATATGAATAGAATTCTTTATTTTTACTTCCACAACCATTTTTCTTTCTCGTCTATTTATCCATATTTATTATAGTAGTACCAAACATCGCCATTCACATTTATTACAGTATTACTGATTTTTTGTATTTTGTATTTTTTTTTGTGGTATTTTGAGATTTAAAAAAAATACAAAATATTATACTTCTTAAATATATTTAAATTAGATGTATATAAAAAATAAAAAAATACTTAAAATATTAAAAAAATTTAGTAAAATAAAAAGACACGAAAAATTTAAAAATTCAATTTTTTGTGTGAGTTAAACTAACAAAGATGATGGTTATTTCTCTTGAAATGACATGAACAAAATATTAGCATTATTTTATTATGCATAAAGGTTAAGGGACAAATATGTCATTTTAATCTGACAATGAGGTAAGTGTAAATTCTCAAATGTAAGGAGGGCATCTGTATTAAATAAAAATCTCAGGGAGTGTTAGTGTAATTTACCCTAAAATTAAATTTTGTCTCATGCGTTGCGGGCTAATTGCGGACTACTAAATATCGAATATTGATGGCTGACTCTATTAATATTTAAATAATTACGTCTAATAAAAATTTTGAAATTTTAATTTTATTATATCCTAATATAAATTTACTAATAAGGATAATGCACATTAAATCTTAAAATAAATTTTTATTTTTTTCTCATAATACACCCAATATTTCATATTCTATTCTCTTCATCTTCTTTCAAAGTTTCAATTATTTTCTCTTCATCTTCTTGTAGACGTCCCCGAATGTCCTGGGAGGGAATCCCATTTTGTTCATTTGGGGCTCACTATAGTTCGGACTCAATGTCACGGTCTTGTATCTAATCTCGCGGAGTGCAATGCAAGACCAATGAATCATCAAAGAGTCCAAGTCCGGCAAATCGTTTTGGAAAACAGATTTTTAGAAAGAGGTGCCAAACATGGACTGCTTTGCCAGATACAGAGTCGCCACCTAAATATTTTGTTTTGGGGGAATTTAGGAAATCCTGACTCGTTGCCTAAGGCCACATGTCCGTCATCACCAAAGTTGCCTCGGCTCGGGAACTTGGGTACGATTGGGGAAGGTCAGCTATGAGCACCCCCGCTCGCCCGATCCGAAGATCGGCCTATACTAAGCATGATATTTTATTTTGAAAACATATGTGTTCTTATTCCGGTTAATTAGCTAGAATTTACTATGTAATGCACACAACACACAAGTATAGACTAGATCGCCTAATTTGGAACAAAGCATCGTATATCCGTCTTGTTTTGGAAATTGGTTTGAAATTTGCTACTCGCAAGTAGGCTAAAACACGGGTTTCAACGAATTATTCCAATTCAAACAACCCAATCTTCACCCACAGGCATTCAGGCAGTTATATCACATAAGCAAATGGCCTCATGGTAAGCATGCTGTCATATTAACACTTACACACATGCAAGATGCTAAAGCATAAATACTCACAGTGTACTCCGAGCCAAAACAAGGAACATGTTAGTAATCAAATGTATGATCCAAGTCCATGTTAAGATGGCTAATGCATTGCATACAAAATGCAACTAGAATAGGCTCGGCTAATCTAAGGATGGCATGTGAAATGCAACAACTCGATACACGTATTCAACTTGGAATTTGAAATACTATGTAGTTAGTATGATGCGCCGAGCCCAGTGCATGCAATACAGATGAATGACGCAAACAAGCATAGCATAAGGATGCTAATTGAAATGTGCCCTAGAACTAACCATCAGAAGTGGTTAAGTAAAAGGGAGACGGAAATGATGGTTGGAAGACATGCATCACATACACACACTTATTACAAAATTGCCCTCTCTCGGAGGGTCCGAATGAATAATACATATTAATTAACTAACAAGCTAATTAAATATTACAAACCCTTAATTAATTAAACAAATTAACTAAATTACTGAAAGCAGTAAAACAGCCTCGGGAAGAGGGACGAATGCATGCACGCTTGGCTCCGCTCGGAAATCCACCGCCATGCTCATGTTGCCTCTGTTTACACCGATCTGTACTTCTGAAAACTTCACAAGTCTCAAAGAAGCTTCAGAATCACTCCCTGAGCACAGTGGAATGTCACCGACCAAGAGGGAGCACCACCGGCTATGGAATTATGGTCATCGACCAAAAATTAGATCACCGGCTGGGTATTGATAGTCGGCCGGCACTGAAAGTTGCCGACCGGCCATTTCTTCCTACAGAATACTGGTTTGCTGCAACAGAGGACAGACAAGATATGGCAATGCATTTTCAAAGCAATTTATGTACCACCACCCTCCTTATCATGTTTGAGACTCAAAGGAGTATGGTTCTCGATCCTTGGGCCATCAATTACGTATTTCAATGCATGACGGCCCAAGATGCCAAGTGTGCAATTTGATATCAAATGAAATGCACACAAATACACAATGATCCTAACCTCTATCATAATTGATCAAGAGGCAAGGGATGCAAACATGCACAATGCTATGCAACCTAGACATGCAAGCAAACTAATGCAACATAAGCTTGTGAACAAGCATGCAAACATGCAAGTATGTAACAACATATTAAACTCATGACAAAATACAAGCTAACAAGCATGCAAAATGCAACTTAAGCATGCAACGACATGCGATGAGCAAAGTATGCAACAACATACAAGGCGAGCATGCAACAACATGCAAAGGATGGGCTTACACCAAGATGGACAGCTCTCCAATAGGTCCAAAACAGTGGCCAAAATGCTAAGGGATAAGGGACAAAACCACATACAAACTTCCATGCTAATGGCCCATCACTTTAAACACAAAAGGGCAACCCTTAAGCACACTTAAAAGAGGATGAACATGGACAAATGGCATACATTGTAAGCTCTGAAATCATGTTAGGAATGGTGCCAAACCAACTAAACAAATCAAGCAAAGCATGCAACCAAGCCCAAAATTTGGAAACTAGCCATGGGACTCGAACCAAGACTACATGAAGCAAATCCCAAAGGGCCATGGGGACCTAAAATAGTCCCAAGGCAGGTCTAATCAAGACCAAAAGTGAGCTCAAAACTAGCCAATACAAGCTAGATTAAAGGGACAAAATCATGAGGCATGCAAGGCCATCGAAGAGGTGTTATACTACACCTAATACAACCAAACATAGCATGACTCAAGCAACAAAAATCAGAGATATGACATGTTAAAATGAGCCCAAAAACCCACTTAGATGGCATCTAAATGGTCTAAGCATGATGGCATACACAATGGTCCAAACATGGAGCATAAAACAACTCTTTAAGTCATTAAAGGAGCATCAAATGTAAGTAAACAAGCATGCCACGTGGACTGAAATGACATGGTAAGTGACTCCAAATCACTGAAATAAGCCAAGTAATGCATGCTAGGGGGTTCTAAACTCAAAGCCTACAAGCTAGATTGCATGGTAGCTATACAGAGCAAGTCATGGACAACCAAAACAACTAAAACCAGAGCTCAAGAATGTTAAAACAAGGCTAGAAGCTTCACAAAGTTGAGCCAAAATCATGCTAAAAACACATGTTATAACATGATGCATGTTAAGGCCAAAACATGGGATTACAAGACAAGTGTCTGGAGCATACATGGCATGTCTAAACCAACTTTGGACAGAGGTAAATCATGGCAAAATAACACCAAATATCAACTAAGCCATGGCTAACATGAACTTAAACAAGGTGCTCATACATGAGGCAAATATGACAAGTATTGAAGACGACAAAGAGAGGGGATGGCCCTCTCCTTCTTAGGACCTCAAAACACCATCCCCACCACTGAAATCCCTCTGGATTTTAGTGGTGAGAAGGCCAATACAAGGTGGTCCTGGAACTCACAAAAAAGGCACAAAAATGAGGCCAAACAAGGCCTAAGAGGGGGTAAACAACCCCAAACACCAAAGTGATCTTAAACAACTATTTTAAGCACTTAAAAATAGAACTTTTATCAGTTATAACTTAAGCTTAAAAATAGATGCAAGATAGGTTAAAAGTTTGTACAAAAATGGGGAATATAAAGCATATAGTGCTCACCCTCGAAGAACACTTCAAGAACACCAACCCCAGCCCCTTTCTCTGATCAAAACCAACTTAAAAACTCTAAAACTAGTCCCTCAACACCTTAGTAACTGAAGTATAGTGTAACACTAGGTGTTTTAGTGCAAAACTAAGAACAAAAGCACCTTTTGAACACTATTCCACACACAAATGGAAAGGGAGGGAGATATAGAGATAGATAGATATAAAACTTCTAACCCTAATTCTCTGAACCTTGGAGGAGGGAGGAGGGGCTCTCATCTTATAGAGGTTCAATTCTAAAGCTTCTAAGAGAAGCTAACCCAAGAGGCAAATCCCTCCATACACGTGTATGGAGGGGGTGAATTGTGCGTGCCAGCTCACAGCTGGCACTAAATATCTGCATAAAGCAGATGAACAGGGGTCGGCTAGAAAATATGGCCGATTGACCAACAAAAATGGCCGGCCGACCAAAAACATTGCCGACCGACCAAAATATTTGGCCGGTAGCAAGAAAACTAGGACGGTGGCCTCAAGCCAAGGCCGGTGAGGTGTGGGGATGGCCAACAAGCCATTCCCTGCCCTCAGAAGCAAAAACACAAGTGTTTGGTATACAACCAAGCACAAAACAAACAAGTCGAGAGGTCTTGAGGCAAGGTGCGCGACTGAGACCTCCGAGAACTCAAGACGAACACGAACATGGATGATCACCTAGTGTTCAAACGGTGATGTCCAAGTCTTGAGGACGGTCAAAAATGGGGTGTCTACAGTTGCCCTTCTTTGACAGAACACGAAAGTCATAATAATGACAGGAGTGAATGTCAAAGCCCAGAGAGGACCCATTTTTGACAAGGCCGAAGACTTAGACAAGCATGCAAGATAACAAGATATGTGCTCGAAGGCAGGGGCAAAATGCAAGAACAATGAATGTAACAGTTTTAAGCAAGCCAAAAACCAAACTACATTACAATGCAGAAATGATGTAAGAGAATTATGTAATTCTTGCTACGTTTGACACGGAGCATACAATACCTGTGCGGCTCGTCTGGTTGTGCCAGCTTCAAATGAACCGTACATACAATATCGTTCCTGTCCTGTTCGTCTGGTCATGCCAGCCTCAAATGAACCGTACATACAATATCGTGCCTGAAAAAGAAAGAGAACTTAACAGGTACAATATCGTTAGATAGATGCATAGTAACGCAAGTGAAAAGTGCGTGACAATGCGAGTGAGAGGGCGCATGACAATGCGGGTGGAAGGGGTGCATAACAACGCAACCCGGGTGTGTGCATAACAATGCGATTTGAAACAAGCATAACAATGCTATGAAGGCACAAACACATATAAGTAAAGTACACGTGACAACGTGTACAATGTGTGAAGGTGAGGCAAAGTATACACACGTAAGTAAAGCATGCGTGGAAACGCATGCAATGTGTAAAGCAAGAATGAAATGTACACATGTAAGTAAAGCACATGCGACAACGTGTCCAATGTGTGAGGCAATTGTGAAGATAAGTATGAACACATGTAAGTAAAGCATTCGCGACAACGCATGCAATGTGTAAAGTAAGGAATAAAATGTACACATGTAAGTAAAGCACATGCGACAACATGTACAATGTGTGAAAATAAAGGAACTTGAACACATATAAGTAAAGCACATGCGACGACATGTACAATGTGTATGGCAGGAATGAAATGTACACATGTAAGTAAAGCACATGCGACAACATGTACAATGTGTAAGAATAAAGGAACTTGAACACATATAATTAAAGCACACGCGACAATGTGAGCAATGTGTATGGCAGGAATGAACACATGTAAGTAAAGCATGCGCGGAAACGTATGTAATGTGTATAACAAAGCGAGAGAAGAGAAAGGGCGCATAAACACATGTAAGTAAAGCATACGCGAAAACGCATGCAATGTGTGAAGCAAGCAAAATATACACATGTAAGTAAAGCACGCGAGGAAATGCATGCAATGTGTATAGCAGAAACAATGCAAATGAAACGTGTACGACAATGCGAGGTAGGAAAATGTATGACAATGCATATACTGAAATGCATGACAATGCAAAATAGGGAAATGCATGACAATGCATGTACCGAAATGCATGACAATGCATGATAAGGAAATGCGTGACAAGGCAAGATAAGGGAATGCATAACAATGTATGTACTAAAATGCATAACAATGCAAAGTAAGGAGATGCATGACAATGCATGATAAGGAAATGCATGACAATGCAAATGCGGTGTGCATAACAATGCGCGATGAGAGAAATGCATGACAATGCATGTACTGAAATGCATGACAATGCAAAGTAAGGAAATGCATGACAATGCAAAATGAGACACGCATGACAATGCATGAACAAGAATGCATGACAATGCATGGAATTGAAATGCACGACAATGCAAAATGAGACACGCATGACAATGCATGAACTGAAATGCGCGACAATGCATGTGATTGAAATATACGACAATGCGTGTAATTGAAATGCATAACAATGTGTGATAAGGGAATGCATGATAATGCATGTACTGAAATGCATGACAATGCACGATATGGAGATGCATGACAATGCATGTAATTGAAATGCATGACAACGTGTGTAATTGAAATGCATAACAATGCGTGAGAGGTATGCATGACGATGCGTGATAAGGAACATGCATGACAATGCATGTGAGGAAATGCATGACAATGCAAGATAAGGAAGATACAGGACAATGCGTGTAATTTGAGATGCATGACACTGCATGTGAACTCAAATGCGTGACAACGTACGTTTATTGAATGCATGACAATGCAAATAAATTCGAATGCGCGATTGGGCGCATTTGTTGAAATGCATGACAATGCATGTAAATGCAAATGTGAGACAACACACGTTTATTGAAATGCATGACAATGCAAATGAACAGTGCATAACAATGCAAATTGTGTGCATTACAACGCGCGTAGACGTGCATAACAATGCAACCTATGCATGTTTATCATAAACGAGGCAACACATGTAATGCAACGCATTTAAAGTGGTTATTGAACCTTACAAGATACCCAAGGATACGAAAAGGATACACCTTGCGCGTATTGAGCATCGCATACGGGAGACACGGCTCGAGGTCAACACAAAGGCTGATCAAGGTTCAAAAGTGCATTTCTTTGTACCGCCTTGATAAATGAAGGTTTCAAACCACATGAATGACCCAACCAAGGGTGTGGAAGATGCACCGGCCACCGGAGAAGACCACCGGCCATCTATCAACCACTAAATAAGGTCACCGGCCAAAAAGTTGGCCGACCGGCTAACAATGTGGCCGACTGGCCAAAAATTGTTGTATTGGGGTAGTTTTGTCAATTGGCCACGGGTCTTTAAATATAGGGCTTCAATCCCTATATTTCCACTTCTTCTTTGGTCAAAAATCTCTCCCCTCTCTCTCTAGGCGAGTTTCCTTCCTTTGATCCGAGTTTTTGCCATATTTTAGGGCCCTTTTCGTCGTTTGATTCGCGAAAACCTCCTCGCTTTGCGCGTTTTGAACCGAACAAATCTTAGTTTCGGTGATTTTTTCTTGGTTTCCACCACTTGGGGTTTGTTTCCCCTAAGTTTACCTCGATCTTTGCGTCCTTTTCGAACTCTGACTTTTCTGTCCATTTTTCATCCTCTCGGGGTTGACTTTTGGGTTGACTTTTCACATTCTTGTCCGGTTTTCACACTTTCGACCATTTTCACACTATTCTTGAGATGGCAGATGACATTCCAGGCGGTGGGGCTCCCCTGGAGTTGGACGTGGACCCTGAGGCTGAGCTCCTGCCTCTTCACATCCGGCCGTTCGATCCGGCAGCCTATAGGCCGGCGATACACGTGCTTCCTCCTAACAGCCTCCGTCACTTCAGGAGCTATGAGCGACGCGTGCCACTGGAGCTTCTACTGCGCGAGCAAGAGTCACATCTGTCCTATGGCGCTTTTGAGGTACACTCTTCCCTGTTTCATTTTCTGCAAAGTAGAATACATAACTGCAATAGTTGATTCTGTTCTTTTAAATGTTTGGCCTGGATACACCGATACATCGCATGCTGTAGTTCACTACGAGCACACCTGCACCTGATATCTGTTTGAATCTGAACACGTGTACACACGTTGTATTTTCCACTGAACTACTCAAACACACTGATACATCACATGCTGTAGTTCACTGCGAGCACACCTACACCCGATATCTGTTTGAATCTAAACACGCGCACACACGCTGTATTTTCCACTGAACCACTCAAACACACTGATATATCACATGCTGTAGTTCACTGCGAGCACACCCGCACCCGATACCGATATCTGTTTGAATATGAACACGCGCACATACGCTGTATTTTCATCAATTCTGAGTGCTTTCAACACTGTATTTGTAACACTGCTTCGCAAATGTTTGTTTTGACCACAGGGGGATTCCCATGTCTTCCGGGGGTATGGAAATGTTGCTGCCAGAGGTTGGTACATGGAGCTACCTGACGCGGTTCGTCGCATTATTGACTGAGCCGGATTTAGGACCTTCTGCATGGGACTCTCGCGCCTCACTGGGAGCAAGCCCCTTCTTGCTGCTCTGGTGGAGAGGTGGTGGGACACCACCAACTCCCTCCACATTTTTGCCACCGGGGAGATGACGATGACTCCCTTCGAATTCTCCATGCTCACAGGCATCGGAGTGGGGGGTGATTCGATCCCCTTTGATACAGACATGGATGAGTGGGATGCCACTCAGATGTACCTGCTCGGCGCTCAGCCACCTCTTGCTCGGGCAGGGTTGGGGCGATACTCATGGTTCGAGGATCATTTCCGGATCCAGGCACCTACTACCCAGGAGGAGGAGGAGCAATATGCTCGCAGTTTTATCATGTTTCTGCTAGAGACCACGCTTTTTGCCGACCGGGCGAACACCGTCGCCCTCTATTTGCTGAGCGCGCTTGTGGATATGACATAGATCCGCTGCTATGACTGGGGTGGCGCCAACTTGGCCACTCTCTACGGGTACATGAACTCATCTTCTCACCTCAGTGGGTAGTTACTCGGAGGCTACTGGTGAGCCTGGGAGGTACATGTTCCCTTTTCTGTCTTTTCAGTTCTATTTTACATTATCTGTGCTCTATACATACTGCGCATACGCAATCTGTTCTATATTGACTGTACATTGCACACACTGCACAACACACCGCACACATTGCACAATACACTGCACACTATTTTCTGATTTTCGCTTTTATCTGTACACTGCTTTATCTGATAAGCTTACTGGTGTTTGCTTTGTTTCGTTCTGTAGTTGTGGGTGTACGCCTACTTTCCGAGGCTTGCCCCAGTACCGGACGAGGAGATGCCCCCATGGTCCTATTTTCTCACCGCTTCGACGTGAGGTGTGAGTGGAGGCTGCAGGAGCCCTTCATATTCTTCCGCCGCTACGTTGACACTATCACCGCAGCCGAGGTATGTCAAACATTTCAGTTTATTGGCTCTTCTTTGCAATGTACCTTAAATATCAGATAACAAACTGTATTTACTGCTATTTGCAGATCACTTGGCAGCCATGGGCCTCATTGCCCATTGCAGTTCGGGAGCAGTATGCTGGCGCTGAGGAGACTGCCCGATTCAGAGTCTTGTTAGATGGCCCAGTCTGCCGTGCCTGGTACTTTGGGGAGCGCTTCTTGCGGCAGACCTTGGGTGTACCAGAGCAGCCGGTCCCAGCACCTCCTCCTACCCATGCGAGGGACACTGAGAAGTATACCTTAGCGGAGATGATGAGTTACACCATCAGCTGGAGCCATGAGCGCTATGTAGACGAGGGCGACTACACGGAGTTCGTCCAGACCTATATCATGCGGCCTCTGGCCGGTACCGGTCGAGTTGAGAGAGAGAGACCAGCGGCGCCAGCTGTGAGAGTGGGAGCATCGCGGGCACCTCAGGCCTGAGGTAGGAGTGGGCCCCGGAGAGGGCAGGGAGCTGGGTGGCCCGAGCTGCCTACCATGAAGACATGCCGAGGGCAGGGTGGGGAGACTTACCAGATCCCCATCGCTCCTCCTCCGCCTGATCACGAGCTAGTCAAATTCTACGGCTTGCCTCCGGTATGTACTACTGTATTTTGCATTTTGTACAGTCATTTCATTTCATTTCTCTTGATTTTTCGCAGAATATTGATGTTTCTAACACTCTTGCAGGCTTCTGCCGAGTACACTCGCCAGTCTTTGGATTTGACTGCTTCCGTGATGGGGATGCTACAGCGGAACCTTGACCTGTTGGCTATTTACAGTATCCCGGTAAGCTCCTTCAACCACAATCTCAAATTGTGCATAATCTATTTCACACATAATCTGATGCATCGCACTGCCAACATGGCACTTGATACACGGCCCACACAACATTTGATACACTGTAACCCACAGACTGTTCATAGCATTGCTTACGACATTCATACACTGCACTCAGTCACTATACTCTGTACTGACACACAGCTCATAGCATTCATACACGGCATTCTGCACTGATATACTGCTCATAGTATTCATACACGGCATTTTGCACTAATATACTTCTCATAGCATTCATACATGGCATTCTGCACTAATATACTGCTCGTAGCATAACTGATGCATCTACTATTTTTCATTTTCAGCCCCCATTCCAGATACTGGCTACAGGAGGTGCTCGAGCAGGACCATTCGTGTCTGCCCGAGGAGGAAAGCGAGCAAGGCGAGGGACCACAGTACCCCCCCGCACCAAAGCGGGGCGCACTCATGTTGGGAGCAACTCGCGGGCACCGATTCCAGATGATGATGAGTCCGAGACAGAGGCAGAGACAGAGTCATCTAAGGATGAGACTGGAGATGACTCGGGCTCAGGCTCAGATGGTGGGGACGGCGACGACGCTCCTGGACCTTCGTCCAGGAAGAGGACGAGGATAGACTCTCGTGCCTGAGACCAGTTGACATTGATCTAGACTTTTGCTGCTTTTCTTTCTTTTTGCTTTATTTTCCTTTTAGTAGTTTGAGCACTTTGTACTGCTTGAGGCAGGTTCTACTTTCCCAAAACTATTTACTTGAAAGGATGATGGAATGAAACAAGCTTTTTTGCTGAAAAAGTGTTGCATTTGTACATCGCATCGCATCATATCGTATCATACCATATCACATAACAATGTAATTGGATGGAAATTGAACATGCATGTACTGCCGGGTCAGGTAGACCAACGTAACAAATTAACTCAATAAGCAAAAATGAGACCTTAACAAGTTTACAACTCGATAAGCAGAGAGCAACAACTCGATAAGCAAAATTGCGACAACTTGGTAATCAAATGAGTAACAACTCAATAAGAAAATGGGTAACAACTTGATAAGCAAATGAGCGACAACTCGATAAGCAAAATGGGTAACAACTCGATAAGCAAATGAGCAACAACTCGATAAGCAAATGAGCAACAACTCGATAAACAAATTGAAGTAACAACTCGATAAGCAAATGAGCAACAACTCGATAAGCAAGTTGAAGTAATACAGGTGTGACTTTGCAAAATCAACACCGGAAGGGACTGGAAATGGAACTAATCACAAGTTCTCAATATGTTCAACATATAGAGTGTTCATTTTGAACACACCGCTCGCATCATAATACTCTGTTCATTTTGGTCATATGGCTCATGCAGGACACTGCTGATTCTGAATACACAGCCCATTCTGAACATTGCTTATTCTGAATTCACAACCCATAACACAGCATTTGGTTTATTCGGCACACGGCTTATTCTGAACAAACAGTTCGATCCGAACAGACAGGATGCAAAGGTGGGATTGGCAGAAGTTGAAACATACTCAGATGCTCCAAATGTAGAAGAACAAACGTGGATAATGGCACAGCACTCTGAGCACAAAGCGATCCATTTTGAAAATCGAGAAATGAGTTCTCAATCAGGTATTGAGCCTACGACTGAACACAGCGAAAAATGACTCAACAATAGAAAACAAAAGGTATACAACCTAAAGACAAACATAGACACCTAAAACGACTCAAGACAAGAATCAAGACAAACAAAAGACACGACATTCAGACGTGTTACAAAAGCGAGAGGCCAGTTTCTCTGGGTATTGTTTCCCACCCTTTCTCATTTGTGATTCTTACATCACTCTGGCACTTAATCTCTATTTTTTTTTTTTTTTCTGAAAAAGCCCTTTTCCTCACTTTTTCTCTCAGCGCACATTTCTCTATTCTTCAATCTCTCATCATTTTTTTTTATCCCTCCCCTGGGTGGTTTGATGGATAAACAAAAGTTGTGGGTTCATGCCCAACACTATTAGCTCGCGGCTATCTCCTCTGATGTCATTTAGTCAAGGCCCCGGATGAGGGAGTGGAGTAACTTGATCCACTCGAATTCGTGTTTCGCACTTGGCTTGATACCTCGTTGCTCGGAGGATGTTAAGAGCTTTCGGCCATTTGTTGTTAGCTTCAACTGTGCGCTTTTCTGGCAGGTAGAGTGCCCTTTCTGGCAAACGCATGGATAACGGGGAAAAGACAGGAAGCCTGACTCAACTGTGCCCCTAGTTCATCATTTTGACTCTTTTTTGTTTTTGCTTTTTACTAACACAATTTTGATCAATATAAAAGTTTGATTAACATGCTCGTTCAACTTTCTGACTTAAAATCATGCAAGTTAGATTGTGAGCACTGAAAATTTTCCTTTTTGGGTCCAAGAAAATGGTCTGGTTTTGGAAAAATGGAATAATTTTTGAGAAAATTAGTCAACCTCAGTAAAAATTCTCAAAAACTATTTTTGCAAACGGCCACTACTCTACGAGCACAGAACCTACTCTTGAGATGTATGACCTCAGATCCAAAACAATGGAAAATTGCCCCTTGTCTGAACGACATCTCAGCACACTAAATGGCAACGAAAAGTTGCCCCTTGTTTAAATGGTATTGCGGTGCATTGTATGGCAACAGAAAGTTGCCCCTTGCTTGGATAGCGCCGCTGCGCATTGTAATCAGCCTTCAGAGTGACGATCACAACCAAACTCTCGGATATAGAGAAAACAAAGATAATCGAAACCATTACATGGAGACAATCCATTTGGGAATGTTTGTGGCTGGACTTCAAGATGAAGTTGCCTACGTATCCCAAATATGGGAATCAAGCCTTACGTAGTTCAGGTTAAGGGACACTCGGGTATTGACCTCTCCTTTTACGCTCTAACTTTTGCCAAGGCCGCCCTTCTGGGTTTTCGACCTTGCGAGCTTTGTTCTTCTTTTCTTTTCATTTCTTTTCTTCTTTTTTCTTTTTTTCATTCTTTGCATTTTTATTTTTATTTTTTTGTTCTTTTGTCCTTGCTCTAACTTTTGCCTAGGTCGCCCTTCCGGGTTTTTGGCCCAGCAAGCCTTTCAAGGATAAAAGTGTAGCTTTGTCCATGTCAAATGGTTTTAAGATCTCGAAGCCATCTGAATCCAGAAGAATGGCTGCTGTTTACTGATGATGTCAGAGTCCATCCAATGGAGGCTGAATTTGCCCCTAGTGTTGTGGATAGGAATTCAGTTGTTCTCCGGTAGTACTTTTTTCTTTCCTCCCTTCTGGGATTTGGCATTCTTGCTAATCTTCGTCTTGGACTCTTCGAGTGCATTATCTGACGTCTTTTGCCCCTTGTTCGAGAGGTGCTTCTGATCTGGCCATACAAGTCTCACATTGTGATTGATCGTTGAGCATTCTGGACGCAACTTCAACTGTTTGAAAGCAAAAGGGGGTCGAGTCTCGAGGCTGAAAGCAATCCTAAGCTGCATGATCTCAAGAGCGATTCCACACAGGTCTTCGCAGGACCACGCAAAATATTTTTTGAAAAATTTTAAGAAAGCGACTAATCGCTCGCGCTGAAGACATGTAGAACCAATTTAGATCAAGTCACGATCCTTCTTAGTACTCATATTAACAAACATGATCTCATTCATTAAGGGCTTAGCATGCCTTTCTTTCTCTCAATTTGATCAAATTTTGCAAACATGATCTCATTCATTAAGGGCTTAGCATGCTTTTCTTTCTCTCAATTTGATCAAATTTTGCAAAACCCGAGGAATTCCTTCCTCTCCGTTTTCATCACAATGTTCAAAAACTTTTGAAAAACTTAGGTTAATGCAATGATTTGAAGGCGCAGAAGAGCAGGTGAAATGCACTACCGTTTCATTCAAGATTCTAGCACAATTGGCGTAAGGCAAAAGCAAACACGAGAGTGTGAAAATTATTGTTGTTTCATTCAGATCTTCTGGTGTAACTGGCTTTAAGACAGAAACAAATTCAAAAGAAAGGACGAACACAAAACAAAATAATGATGTCCGAAACAACAACCCCAGAATCACCCAACTTCTGTACGACAGGACTGACTCGACACAACAAGACAGACCTTTAATCAAAAAGACTGACTCAAAACAAAGAGACAGACTCAAAACAAAACCACAGAACTAACTCAACACTCGAGTCAGAAACTACAAAAGCTAGCATTCACAAATGCTCAAAACAGTGCGTGCCATACGCCACATCTAAAGTAAACCGAGCACCACCGGCAGGTGGGCCAACCCCTAATCACATACTTGTATTATCTTCGAAGTCCACAAACTCAGTAGTGACGGACTTTGTTGAGCTAGGTGCGAGGATGACCTCATTATCGATCAAGTCTTGCACTTCGTGGCGAAGACAAAAGCAATTGTCGGTGGTGTGACCAGCCTGTTGATGGTACGCACAGTACTGGGTGGCATCATGTGAGAGAGGGAGATTACCTGGGAGAGGCCGAGGCTCAAGAGGTTTGAGATGACCTTTTTCCGTGAGGATTCGAAGAGCCTTGGACAAGGGCATGTAGAGGGCATGAAAAGCCCTGCGCCCTCGGGGCAGATACTTCGAAGTCTGTGGACCTTTGCTGGACGCACTAGCAAAAGGATCGGCAGGTGCTGCCTTGGCTCTCTGATCTTTTCCAGGTGCAGGATTAGGGTTGAGAGGAACGGTTCTGGTACGACAGTCCCTATCTCGATTTTCCCTGTGGCTTGAACTGCTCTCGGTCTAAGTGGGGAAGATGTCATCCACAGTCTTAGCCACAACTGCGAGTACTTGTTGCTTATTCAACCCCCCGACTTTCAGAGCCTTATTAGCTTGCTGGAGTTGTGCATAGGGATCTGCAGCTGCCCTCATCTTGTTCTTTCCACTAGCCTCAGCTTGGTGGGAGGTTTGGGTTGTTGCTTCAGTGCGAAGCCCCGTTGTTGATGATACATCATTGCCGGAGTTCGAGACAGCTTTAGGCTGGCTGAGCTCAATTACAATTCGCCCCAGTAGCGGGGGCTCCTGTGGCATGAAGTTCCCGGCATACGATATGGTTGGTGGCGAAGCTGACATTCCACAGGCGAGGTCAGCCACAGACCTTTGGAGGTCGCCAATATTCCCATTAACTCAAACATGGTGGGTTCACGAGCTTGAAACAACTGGGGTGTCCAGATCGGGTGCGCGACAGGCGACCTAGGCGGATGTGGTATTTCAACATTGGTCTCATCCTGCAAGATGATTCCTTGGTCTAATGCGGCTGTCATAACCACAATTTCCTCTGAATTTTGTGTCATCATAAGTCTGTTGAATTGAACGGAGGTGACTGACGAAGCAGGTGAACTGGTAAGCCTTGACTGGTCTTGCCTCAACAAAGGAGAACGCTGGCTGCTCCAAACAGAATCTCTAAACTGAAAGAGAAAGTAGGCATGATCTTAGCCCAATTTTACTAGAACAGACATAAGTATAGCTGAATAACTGTATTCGACCACTGATCACTATTCCCCAAAATTACTGCCTCAAATCTGAATCTGATACCCACAGATATAACTGATTCTCAAAACACTGATGCCCGCAAGCTTGATACCCAGACTTGCAAACTGATATGTGCATTCCCTGTAGAGGTCAACCCAAAAAGCACATAACAAGCAAGTGAGAGCCAAAACACCCCTATGTTGCGGTAGGGTTTCCCTGTCCTATTTTGTCAGGAGCTAGGGTTTCACTACGTACACAGCGGTTTCAAACAACCTATAATTGGGTAAGCAACTTGTCCTAGTTTGGAATGGTCACTATGGATTCTGAATATGCACCAGGTCGAATAGTCAAAAGGGGTGCCCTGGTAAAAACCGGGGTTTGTGTTCCCATCGTGGCAGAGCCCGTAACCGGTCAGCCTTATGACATGCTTCTCAAAGCGAGCCTTCGGCAAACTGTTCAAGAATAGAAGATGGCAAACACGGTGTCCTAGGCACACCAATGCAAATGCAATGCAAAGAAACACATAAGTGTAGTAAAAAAAAGATATCATGAGTCCGAGCCAAGTTCTCTAAATCCCCAACAGAGTCGCCAGAAACTGTAGACATCCCCGAACATCCCGAAAGGGAATCCTGTTTTGCTCATTTGGGGCTCACTACAGTTCGGACTCAATGTCACGGTCCTGTATCTAATCTCGCGGAGTGCAATGCAAGACCGATGAATCATCAAAGAGTCCAAGTCCTGCAAATCGTTTTGGAAAACAGATTTTTAGAAAGAGGTGCCAAACATGGACTGCTTTGCCAGATACAGAGTCGTCACCTAAATATTTTGTTTTGGGGGAATTTAGGAAACCCTGACTCGTTGCCTAAGGCCACGTGTCCGTCATCACCAAAGTTGCCTTAGCTCGGGAACTTGGGTACGATTAGGGAAGGTCAGCTATGAGCACCCCCGCTCGCCCGATCCGAAGATCGGCCTGTACTAAGCATGATATTTTATTTTGAAAACATATGTGTTCTTATTCCGGTTAATTAGCTAGAATTTACTATGTGATGCGCACAACACACAAGTATAGACTAGATCGCCTAATTTGGAACAAAGCATCGCATATCCGTCTTGTTTTGGAAATTGGTTTGAAATTTGCTACTCGCAAGTAGGCTAAAACACGGGTTTTAATGAATTATTCCAATTCAAGCAATCCAACCTTCACCCACAGGCATTCAGGCAGTTATATCACATAAGCAAATGGCCTCATGGTAAGCATGCTGTCATATTAACACTTACACACATGCAAGATGCTAAAGCATAAATACTCACAGTGTACTCCGAGCCAAAACAAGGAACATGTTAGTAATCAAATGTATGATCCAAGTCCATGTTAAGATGGCTAATGCATTGCATACAAAATGCAACTAGAATAGGCTCGGCTAACCTAAGGATGGCATGTGAAATGCAACAACTCGATACACGTATTCAACTTGGAATTTGAAATACTATGTATGCGCCGAGCTCGGTGCATGCAATACTGATGAATGATGCAAACATGCATAGCATAAGGATGCTAATTGAAATGTGCCCTAGAACTAACCATCATAAGTGGTTGGAAGACATGCATCACACACACACACGCTTATTACAAAATTGCCCTCTCTCGGAGGGTCCGAATGAATAATACAAATTAATTAACTAACAAACTAATTAAATATTACAAACCCTTAATTAATTAAACAAATTAATTAAATTACTGAAAGCAGTAAAATAGCCTCGGGAAGAGGGACCAATGCATGTATGCTTGGCTCCGCTCGGAAATCCACCGTCATGCTCATGTTGCCTCTGTTTACATCGATCTGTACTTCTGAAAACTTCACAAGTCTCAAGGAAGCTTCAGAATCACTCCCTGAGCACAGTGGAACGTCACCGACCAAGAGGGAGCACCACCGGCTATGGAATTATGGTCATCGACCAAAAATTAGATCACAGGCTGGGTATTGATAGTCAGCCGGCACTAAAAGTTGCCGACCGGCCATTTCTTCCTGCAAAATACTGGTTTGCTGCAACAGAGAACAGACAAGACATGGCAATGCATTTTCAAAGCAATTTATGCACCACCACCCTCCTTATCATGTTTGAGACTCAAAGGAGTATGGTTCTCGACCCACGGGCCATCAATCACGCATTTCAATGCATGACGGCCCAAGATGCCAAGTGTGCAATTTGATATCAAATGAAATGCATACAAATACACAATGAACCTCTATCATAATTGATCAAGAGGCAAGGGATGCAAACATGCACAATGCTATGCAACCTAGGCATGCAAGCAAACTAATGCAACATGAGCGTGTGAACAAGCATGTAACAACATATTAAACTCATGACAAAATGCATGCTACCAAGCATGGAAAATGCAACTTAAGCATGCAACGACATGCGATGAGCAAAGTATGCAACAACATACAAGGCGAGCATGCAACAACATGCAAAGGATGGGCTTATACCAAGATGGACAACTTTCCAATAGGTCCAAAACATTTGCCAAAATGCTAAGGGATAAGGGACAAAACCACATACAAACACGCATGCTAATGGCCCATCACTTTAAACACAAAAGGGCAACCCTTAAGCACACTTAAAAGAGAATGAACATGGACAAATGGCATACATTGTAAGCTCTGAAATCAAGTTAGAAATGGTACCAAACCAATTAAAAAAATCAAGCAAAGCATGCAACCAAGCCCAAAATTTGGAAACTAGCCATGAGACTCGAACCAAGACTACATGAAGCAAATCCCAAAGGGCCATGGGGACCTAAAACAGTCCCAAGGTAGGTCTAATCAAGACCAAAAGTGAGCTCGAAACTAGCCAATACAAGCTAGATTAAAGGGACAAAATCATGAGGCATGCAAGGCCACCGAAGAGGTGTTATACTACACCTAATACAACCAAACATGGCATGACTCAAGCAACAAAAATTAGAGATATGACATGTTAAAATGAGCCCAAAAACCCACTTAGATGGCATCTAAATGGTCTAAGCATGATGGCATACACAACGGTCCAAACATGGAGCATAAAACAACAACTCTTTAAGGCATTAAAGGAGCATCAAATGTAAGTAAACAAGCATGCCACACGGACTGAAATAACATGGTAAGTGACTCCAAATCACTGAAATAAGCCAAGTAATGCATGCTAGGGGGTTCTAAACTCAAAGCCTACAAGCTAGATTGCATGGTAGCTATACAAAGCAAGTCATGGACAACCAAAACAACTAAAACCAGAGCTCAAGCATGTTAAAACAAGGCTAGAAGCTTCACAAAGTTGAGCCAAAATCATGCTAAAAACACATGTTACAACATGATGCATGTTAAGGCCAAAACATGGGATTACAAGACAAGTGTATGGAGCATACATGGCATGTCTAAACCAACTTTGGACAGAGGTAAATCATGCTAAAATAACACCAAATATCAACTAAGACATGGCCAACATGAACTTAAACAAAGTGCTCACACATAAGGCAAATATGATAAGTATTGAAGACGACAAGGAGAGGGGATGGCCCTCTCCCTCTTAGGACCTCAAAACACCATCCCACCACTGAAATACCTCTGGATTTCAGTGGTGAGAAGGCCAATACAAGGTGGTCCCGGAGCTCACAAAAAAGGCACAAAAATGAGGCCAAACAAGGCCTAAGAGGGGGTAAACAACCCCAAACACCAAAGTGATCTTAAACAACTATTTTAAGCACTTAAAAACAGAACTTTTATCAGTTATAACTTAAGCTTAAAAATAGATGCAAGATAGGTCAAAAGCTTGTACAGAAATGGGGAATATAAAGCAAATAGTGCTCACCCTTGAAGAACACTTCAAGAACACCAACCCCAGCCCCTTTCTCTGATCAAAACCAACTTATAAACTCTGAAACTAGTCCCTCAACACCTTAGTAACCGAAGTATAGTGTAACACTAGGTGTTTTAGTGCAAAACTAAGAACAAAAGCACCTTTTGAACACTATTCCACACACAAATGGAAAGGGAGGGAGATATAGAGATAGATAGATATAAAACTTCTAACCCTAATTCTCTGAACCTTGGAGGAGGGCGGAGGGGTTCTCCTCTTATAGAGGTTCAATTCTAAAGCTTTTAAGAGAAGCTAACCCAAGAGGCAAATCCCTCCATACATGTGTATGGAGGGGGTGAATTGTGCGTGCCAGCTGTGCCAGCTGGCACTAAATATCTGCATAAAGCAGATGAACAGGGGTCGGCTGGAAAATATGGCCGATTGACCAACAAAAATGGCCGGCCGACCAAAAACATTGCCGACCGACCAAAATATTTGGCCGGTAGCAAGAAAACTAGGACGGTGGCCTTAAGCCAAGGCCGGTGAGGTGTGGGGATGGCCAACAAGCCATTCCCTGCCCTCAGAGGCAAAAACACAAGTTTTTGGTATACAACCAAGCACAAAACAAACAAGTCGAGAGGTCTTAAGGCAAGGTACGTAACCAAGACCTCCGAGAACTCAAGACGAACACGAACATGGATGATCACCTAGTGTTCAAACGGTGGCGTCAAAGTCTTGAGGACGGTCAAAAATGGGGTGTCTACACTTCTTCTTCACTTCAAAACTTTAATCCACCCTACAAAAATTCACTATCTTTAGTGTGGGTATTGTCTTAGCACCTTGTTGTGACAACAAAATCCTATCATTTTAGTGGGTTTGATTTGTATATTAAAAAAAGAAGAAGAAGAAGAAGAAGAAGAAGAAGAAGAAGAAGAAAAGAAAATCAATGAAAGTAATTGTGTTCATTCACTACAACCTGACTTCACTTTTCGTTTATTACAAGGAAATCAATCTTTGCCCAAGTTTTGTTTCTTAAACTTCCTACCATAAGGGAGGCTTGTGAATGAGAGGGGGAGGGGAGGTCTCACGCAGGGTTCATGGATTAGGGGATTCAAACAAGTGGATAGAAAAATTCCACTCCCACATTTACAAGCAACAGCCATTACGAACCCTGATTTTGATCTCACAAAGTGAGTTTGTGTGTGAAATTAGGTTTTTTAATTTGTTCGTTATTTAGGTATATCTTGAAGGATAGTTTGGAAAAAAAAATATACTTTGTCGTTTGGAAAGTGGGTTGGCTTTTTGATTTTTTTAGCTATTTTAACCTGGGCTAAAATGTAAGCTGCGTCTCCTAAGAGGAGACTTAAGGCGGCCCACATACATATTAATATTTGTAAATTATATATATTATATATTATTTATATATTTATCCTTACATATATATTTATCTTTTGATAATTATGGGTGATAATTATTAAGGTTGCCTAAAATATCAAGAACTCTAAAGGGTGGTTTGGCTAAAGCCTATCAATTTCTACTAATTAAGTTTCCTTGATGGAAGGAAACTAACAAAGTTTATCTGATAATGTATCTATCTGATAAGGGTCCCTGACCTAGCAGTTATAAATAGGCCTGTGGTTTTCCATCAATGAGGCACTCAAGTTCTGCATAGGTTAGAAGACACTTATTCCTAAAGTGTGAAGTGAGTGATATAATATTGAGAGGTTCAGAAGAAATACACACATCACATAACTTGATCAACAATGGCTGGAGGAGGTTAATATAAATTTTATTCTGCTGTATAGCCATTCATATATGATTATATTATATGTGTATGATTTTCCTACATTGTGGTATCCGAGCTTACCTCCAAATCCCTGTTGATCAGTATATAGATTCAATATATATATATATATATATAATATATATCTAGTTGACGTTCATATAAAAAATTTTTTTTCCTTTTTTCATCAATCCCGTTCTTGCAATTGTATAATTGTCTTCATCATGACTAGGATAATTTAGAATTTGGATTTTTATCAATTTGTTTTATATGCTAAAGCTTGTCAAGCTTTCATTGCTTACTAAACTCTCTGTGTGTGAGAATGCATGTACACGTATGTCAAAAGGTAATTAAAAATGCAAGAATAGCTTCAGATTCTGATATTAAAAAAAAAAAATCTATAAATAGTTGTGGAACTTTATTTTGTGAACAATTTGTTTCAAAATTTGAAGTTTGTGATGCATAATGAATTATTTACAGAAATTAAATATCTTGGGACCATTTTTTTTGGGTTTGTTTTCTGTTCAATTAAAGGTTATATGGTGCCGAATTTATAAGATGGTTGAGCATTACAGTAATTTGAGAATAGCCACAACATCTTAAATTATTGTTATATGTATAAAGTTAGAAAATAATTTTATTAGATGGCATCTTATTACTTGCATTTAAATTAGTAAAATTAATTATTTTACCCACAGGAAGATAATTGTTTTATTAATTTATTTGGAATAAGATAGTAAGTTAAATATCAAAATAAAAATTTTCTATGTCCACAGATAATGGAATTATTTTTATTTTGTGAGAGATATTTACTAGTCTTATTAATAAAGTTAAGTAGGTTCGATGCAAGTTGCAATCTTTATCCATAGGGAGATTAGAATTTACTTTATTTTTTATTTTTTCTGTAGCATGATTTGTTCTTGGTTGTTGCAGTCATTCGTACTACATTATTGAGTTCTAAATCATCTTATATTCCATTTTTGAGTGGTGAAAATTTTTCTGACTAGAAAGATAAGATTCTTTTGACTTTGGGGTGCATGGACCTTGATTTGGCACTTCGTGTGGACGAACCACCTATTCCCACGGAATCAAGTACGCTAACTGAGAGGGCTTCTTATGAGCGGTGGGAGCGATCTAATCACTTAAGTTTAACGCTCATCAAGTCCCATATCAGTAAGGGCATTAGGGGTTCAATCCCTGACTGCGACAAGGTTAAGGTCTTCATGAAGGCTATTGAAGAGCAATTTGTGACACCTGATAAGGCATTAGCCAACACCCTAGTGAAGAAGCTCTCAAGCATGAGGCTTAATGGTTCTAAAGGTGTGCATGAACACATTATGGAAATGCGGGACATTGCAGCTCAACTTAAAACATTGGAGACAGAGATTTCTGAGTCATTCTTAGTACATTTTATCCTTAACATGGAATATAGTGCTTTCAAAATTTCCTATAACACACAGAAGGAGAAATGGTCAGTAAATGAACTTTTGGCCATGTGTGTTCAAAAGGAAGAGAGATTGAAGCATGAAAAACTAGAGACTGCCAATCTTGCATTTCATGGAAAAGGAAAAGGTCGAAAGGACAAAATTGTTCCACAACAAAAAGTGCAAATGAAGCGTTATGGCAATAAAGGTGAATGCTTCTTTTGCAAGAAAAAAGGGACACATGAAGAAAGATTGTCCTAAGTACAAGAAATGGCTCGAGAAAAAAGGTAATCTATTCTCTCTTATGTGATATGAATCTAACTTAGTTAAAGTTCCTGGTAATACATGGTGGATTGATTCTGGTTCTAGAATTCATGTTGCCAATACTATGCAGGGCTTTCTCAGCCTAAGGAAACCGACAAGAAGTGAACAAGGCATCTATTCGGGAAATGGGATGCGTTCACATGTGGAGGCTGTGGGAACTTTTAGATTGATTTTAAATTCTGGCTTTGTTTTGGATCTTGAAAACACTTTTTATGTTCCATCATTTTCTATAAGTTTAGTTTCGATTTCAAAATTAGTACCTTTTGGATATACATTTAATTTTGTTAGTTTGAGTTTCAATTTATTGAAAAATAATGCTATTATTGGCAATGATTTTTTAACTGATGGTTTATATAAATTTGATTTTGATCTTTCATATGAAAATAGTCTTTTAACCTTACATAATGGAATTGGCATTAAAGAGAAGTGTTACCAAAGAGAACTCCTCTATGTTATGGCATAGAAGATTGGGACATATCTCAATGGAAATGATAAAAAGATTAGTAAATGATGGAGTTTTAAATACTCTTGATTTTACTAATTTTGGTACTTGTGTGGATCGCATTAAGGGAAAGCAAACCAACAAGTCCACTAAAGGTGCCAAAAGAAGTTCCCACATTCTTGAGATTATACACACAGACTTCTGTGGACCATTTACTCCACCTTGTTTCAATGGTCAGAGATATTTTGTCTCATTTATTGATGATCATACACGATATATGTATCTCTATCTTTTATTTGATAAGGCTGAGGCACTTGATGCTTTTAAAGCCTATAAAGCAGAGGTAGAGAAACAAATAGAAAAGAGCATTAAAATCGTGAGATCAGATAGAGGTGGAGAATATTGTGGAAGGTACACAGAATTCAGACAAATACCTAGTCCATTTGCTAGGTTTCTTAAAGAAGAAGGAATAATTGCCCAATATTCAATGCTTGGTACACCACAACAAAATGGTGTAGCTGAAAAAAGGAACCGTACACTTATGGACATAGTAAGGAGCATGCTTAGTTATTCCAATGTTCCCATAAATTTGTGGAGTGATGCTTTGAAAACCGTTGTGTATGTCTTAAATCGGGTTCCATCTAAAGTTGTTTCTAAAACACCTTTTGAATTATGGAAAGAATAGAAACCAAGTTTGAGACATTTGCACATATAGGGTTGTCCAGTTGAGGTAAGGGTTTATAACCCACACTTAAAGAAATTGGACCCAAGAACAGTTAGTGGTCTTTTCATTGGCTATGCTGAAAACTCTAAATGTTTCAAATTTTATTACCCTTCACACACTCTTAAAATTGTTGAGGCTAGAAATGCAAAATTTCTTGAGGATCCTGAGTCAAGTGGGAGTGGTTTTTCTCGTGTCATAGAATTCGAGGAAATAAGGGACCCTATTGAGAAACCAATTGGGGAATTGGTTATTGTTCCAAGTGTTATTCCAAATATCATTGAAGAACAACCAATGCAAGAACAACTGCTCCATGAGGAACAAATCAATACAGAACCTCTTATTCAAAATTTAAATAAACCAATAGGAGTAAGGA
This sequence comes from Camellia sinensis, assembly GCF_055761805.1. NCBI lineage: Eukaryota > Viridiplantae > Streptophyta > Magnoliopsida > Ericales > Theaceae > Camellia > Camellia sinensis. The sequence continues at coordinate 170,275,568 of NC_138962.1, read as the reverse complement.
GATCCACAAGAGAAAAGAAATCAGCTATTTCTAGTGATTACCTTGTATATCTACAAGAATCTGACTTTGATGTTGGACCTAAAGCTGATCCTAGTTCATTTTCACAAGCCATGAATGGAATTAATTCCAATTTATGGTATGATGCCATGAAAGAAGAGATGAAATCAATGGCCACAAACAAAGTTTGGGATCTTGTTGAGTTACCAAAAGAAGCTAAGGCCATTGGCTATAAATGGGTCTATAAGACCAAAAGGAATTCTTCTGGTAACATTGAACGATATAAAGCCAGACTTGTAGCCAAAGGTTTTACTTAAAAGGAAGGAATTGATTACCATGAGACCTTCTCTCCGGTTTCTAAGAAGGACTCATTTCGAATAACCATGGCCTTAGTAGCTCATTTTGATTTAGAGCTACACCATATGGATGTGAAAACGGTTTTTCTTAATGGGGATTTTGAAGAAGAGGTATACATGGTTCAGCCTGAGGGATTTTCCTCAAAGGATAATTACTTGGTTTGTAAGTTAAAGAAATCTATATATGGACTTAAACAGGCCTCCCGCCAATGGTATTTAAAATTTCACAACATTGTTACTTCATTCGGGTTTACGGAGAACATTATTGATAATTGTATATACCTTAAGGTTAGTGGGAGTAAATACATATTCTTAGTCCTGTATTTGGATGACATTCTACTTGCGAGTAATGATTTGGGTTTGCTACATGAAACGAAAGAATTTCTTTCTGAAAACTTTGAAATAAAGGATATGGGTGAAGCCTCATATGTCATTGGCATAGAGATTCACAGAGATAGATCTTGTAAAACATTGGGACTATCTCAGAAGGCCTACATTGAAAAGGTTTTGGAAAGATTTAACATGAAGTCTTGTTCACCTTCTGTAGCACCTATTGTCAAAGGAGACAAATTTAGTCTAAATCAATCGCTACAAAATGATTTGGAGAAAGAACAGATGAAAAACATACCTTATGCATCTGTAGTAGGTAGTCTCATGTATGCTTAGGTCTGTACAAGACCTGATATTGGGTTTGTCGTAGGAATGTTACGTAGATATCAAAGTACTCCAGGCCTTGAGCACTGGAAAGCTGCTAAAAAGGTTATGAGGTATTTGCAAGGAACTAAGGACTACAAGCTTACATACAGACATGCGGATTCATTAGAGGTGATTGGATATTCAGATTCAGATTTTGTTGGATGTTCCAACACTAGAAGATCTGCTTCAGGATATATATTTCTTCTTACTGGAGGAGCTGTATCTTGGAGAAGCATCAAACAGTCCATAACTGCTTCGTCTACTATGCAAGCGGAATTTGTTGCATGCTATGAAGCTACAACACAGACCTTATGGTTAAGAAATTTTATCACAGGACTAAGGATTGTTGATTCCATATCAAGACCACTAAGGATTTACTGTGATAATTCGGCTGTAGTTTTCTTTTCTAAAAACAATAAAAGTGGCAGCCGAAATAAACATATTGACATAAAGTATCTTGTTGTTAGAGAGAAAGTCAAGATGCAAGAAATTGCTATTGAGCACATCAATACTGAGCTGATGGTTGCAGATCCCATGACAAGAGGATTGCCGGCTAAAGTACACAATGATCATGTGGTTTATACGAGACTAATTAGCTCTTTTGATGTATGAAATTACTTTCTCATTTTGAGGGATTCGCTATTGAAAACAATATTTATTTAGAATAAATACATGACCTTTGATTGTGCACTTAAAGTATTTGTCATGTTTGTTATCCATTGGGATACATAAAGTACGACCCGAATGGCTATTTGTTAGTCATTTGTAAATTGAAGTATTTTATTTAGTATTCATTGAGAAGTGTCATACATTGTAATTTATAGAAGGAAATGTCCATTAAATGGGGTATAACCGCTATGATTCGTGTAGTAACACTTGACAATGGAGTGTGAGGATTTCAATATTAAAGTTTAGGCAAATTTAATGGCCATAATTTAGTACATATCACCCAATACAGTATTTATTTGATTTATGGACCAAGTGGGAGAATGTAAGTTGTGTCTCCTAAGATGAGACTTAAGGTGGCCCACATACATATTAATATTTGTAAATTATATATATTATATATTATTTATATATTTATCCTTACATGTATATTTATCTTTTGATAATTATGGGTGATAATTATTGAGGTTGCTTAAAATATCAAGAACTCTAAAGGGTGGTTTGGCTAAGGCCTATCAATTTCTACTAATTAAGTTTCCTTGATGGAAGGAAACTAACAAAGTTTATCTGATAATGTATCTATCTGATAAGGGTCCCTGACCTAACAGTTATAAATAGGCCTATGGTTTTCCATCAATGAGGCACTCAAGTTCTGCATAGATTAGAAGACACTTATTCCTAAAGTGTGAAGTGAGTGATATAATATTGAGAGGTTCAGAAGAAATACACACATCACACAACTTGATCAACAATGGCTGGAGGAGGTTAATATAAATTTTATTCCGCTGTATATCCATACATATATGATTATATTATATGTGTATGATTTTCCTACATAAAAAGCTTGGTTTGGGAAGGACTTTTTGGGTTTTTTGGCTTTTTTTTTTTTTGTGAGAGAAGAGTGTACTGATTATGGGTTGGATGTGATGTTTTGTTTGTTGTGGTTAAAATAGCCTATTTTGTCTTTTGTGGCTAAAATAGCCAAAAAAGCCCATAAACCTTCTTCCCAAATTGAGTCACCCTAAATAATTTAATAAAGTGTACTGAGAAATTGAGCGTACCTAATAATTTTTTTGAGCCTAAATAGAATCTTCCAATATGGATTGAGCCTGTAGCTTAGTACCCTTTTGACCCGTGAACTCTTTAATAGCCAGCAATGGCCCTTAAGACCTAATTACCATGTAAGTGATTAATTTTCTAAATGTTGAATGTAATTTGGATGTTATGTGGCTTTACAATAGTAAGTCAAGCGTACTGAACTTATCAGATTTCATATTGATATTTCAACTTTTAACTATCCCTTTAGAAAATCGTAGAAGAATTTTCGTCAATTTTGTTAACTTTAGATGCACAACCAAGATTTTTTGGGGAGTGAGGGCCATATATAATATATGATATACTAATTATACGTGTGCACACTGGACTAAGTCCTTACAGTCTAGCCAAGTAGGGTTTTTAAGCCCTGATATCTATGAGTCCAACATTTTTTGTTGGCGAGGAGAGTCGAATCTAAAACTTTGAAGAGCCTCATCCTCTAGGCTCATATGATTAAAAAAAATTCTTAAATTTAATCATTTACTAATTATGAACTTGACAAATTGAATGAAATTATGTAAATATATATTAACATCATCATCATAAAATTATACGTTCATCAAATTTAAACTATATAATTTGATGCTCTATTGAAATTAATCAGAGATTTACTTTTTAATCTAGAGTTTCACAACAACATATATTAACTCGAAAAACAAAACACAATTTGTTTGAGAAGTGGGTTGGCTTTTTGACTTTTTGGCTATTTTAGCCTGGGGTTAAAAAGTCTCGTTTGGAAGATACTTTTTAGCTTTTTGGACTTTTTGTGAGAGAAAGAATGTAATGATTATAGGTTGAATGTGATGTTTTGTTTTATTGAGGCTAAAAAACTTATTTTGTCTTTTTGTGGCTAAAATAGCCCCAACCCAACCCAACCCAACCCAACCCTTCTCCCCAAACGAAGCCTAAAAAAAGGAAAGGATTATGGTACCCCTTACCATAAAATAAAATAAAATAAGTTATGAGTTTTTATGATGCTAGTTACAAATGATTGTGGTTATATGATAAAGAATAATGCTTGGTAGCTTGAAATCCCTACGGCCCGAATGGCTCGACTGTCCAAAACGACGTCGTTTTGAGCAGTATTTTTTTTTTTTGTCACGACCCATCCCGATGACCAAGGCTGGATCGCAACTAGCTAATCCTAAAATCCTATAGAGTAATTCCAAGTAATTAATTTGAATAACGCAGCGAAATAAAATAAAAGGGGTAGATTAATATCCGGAGCGTACATGGAAATTTTTATTTATGATATAACATTAGTTGAATGATGACTATAAGGAAAAAAAAACACATGATATCCATGTCAAATTTGAGGTTCTGATCCACAGGGTAAAACCATCATTCTTTAAATTTCTTCACCTGAAAGGGTTTTAACAACTATAAGCACATGGCAGAGTGAGAAATATTATACTGAGAACATAATTATTTAAGCTAAATGATGAATAATTTGATTTGAATAAATTATTTTTCATAACAGACATATAACACAAAATCATATAAAATAATTATAACCACGGTACAGAACAGATCAGAGGGTCAATGGATCCATGACAGACAGAGGGTCACAAAGTGACTAATCAAAGTGCCAAAAGTTATTTAAGTCCCCCAAGGCATGGGACTATCAGAGGGTCACTAAAGTGACAATTCAGAGGGTCAGTAATTATTTAAGTCCCCTAAGGCATGGGACCTCCGTGGTGATACTTATTCAAAACAAATGTTTACAAAATCATTGTCAAATATTTCCTAAAATTCAAACAAACATATCAATAGGTTTCAATTTAAGCAAATAGAGTTCAGAAAATAATCCACGTAATTAAAACATTAATATAATCATAAAACATAAATTATATAAAATAATTCGTGGTAACTTAAAACATTCGTAAAATATATTATGGTGACTCAAGGTATAATATTACTCACCTTATTATCGACTCTTAGCCTTTACTTCCCTATTATTGCTCACTAGTATACTGTACTTGCTTGAATCTATGTATTTTTTTTTTTTCTTGTTGCTTTCCGAAGCTTGGCAACTCTCTCTATTTATAGGGAGAAATTCGCATAGTCATGGTGAATGTGCCACCACGTGTCACCCAAAAACACTTGCCACTTGCTTCATCCCTATCATTACTTAGCCAAGGACTTATCTAAAGAGGCACATTCACCGCCTATGTGTTAGGGTGGTGACAGACCGTATATATCCTTTTATTATTGTTATTATTAACATTTCATTTTATTAACCATTCCAAATATATATATATATATATATATATATGTGATATTTATTTTAGGGTGTCACATTTTTTCCCTTCTCTTATATCTCTGAAACAAAGGAGGGAGGAAGAGAGAGAAGAGAGAAGAAGAGAGAGAGAAAGAGAAAGAGAAGAAAGAGAGAATGAGGGGGAACCACGCATCACCGGTGCTGCCATCATCTGTGTGTATACACACATGGATCTGTGTACCTCTCTCTCTCTCTCTCTCTCTCTCTCTCTCTCTCTCTGTGTGTGTGTGTGTGTGTAGATCTATGTGTATATAGAGAAGAAGAAGAAGAAGAAGAAGCACATCACAGATCTAACCAGAGGAAGAACATATATAGAACAGATATGTGTGTGTACAATTTTTTTTTTTTTTTTTTTTGTGATTGTTGGTTGTTGTTGATGATGATGTATTGTTGTTCATGTTGATACCCTCTCTCTCTCTCTCTCTCTCTGTTCCTCTTCTCTTTTTCTTCTCTCTTCATCTTCTTCATCTTCAGAGAGAAAAGAGAAAGAAGAAAAAAAAAAATCCAAAACGACGTCGTTTTTGGAATTCAAGCCATTTGGGGTGAGTCTTATTCGAGTTATATAGCAGAACTGTATGATAAAAAGGTGAACAATAAGAAGTGATTATGTTAGGAATACAAAGGCTTCGTTTGGGAAGATAAATAAGGTTGGGTTTGGGGCTATTTTAGTCACAAAAAAATAAAATATACTTTTTAGCCCAATAAGATAAAAGATCACATTCAACCTATAATTAGTACATTCTTTCTCTCATAAAAAGTCAAAAAAAATCAAAAAACCCTTCCCAAACGATACTTTTTAGCCCGAGTTAAAATAGTCAAAAAATTAAAGAGCCAGCCCATTTTCCGAACGAACCCTAAATAGTTACTAAAGAAAAGTTACAAGCTATAATGGTTAGAAAAATTATGACTTATATTGTGTTAAAGTTACTTAAGTATATACGATGAGTAATTTTTTAATAGCATGTACGATAATCTTTCCTGTATCAAATGCAAAAAAGTTTTCTTGTGCATTGAAAAAAACATGTAGATATGTTGGAGAAGAAAAGTGAGGCTATTTGGTTCGCGGAAATAATGGAAAGGAGGGGAAAAAATACAGAAGGTAAAGAATAAGAAAAGATAATAAAAACAAAAAAGGAACAAAAACCAAAAAATAGAGAGGAACTGGAGGCTCAGGGATCAATATATGTAGAAGGGAGGAAATAAATAGGTAGAAGACTTATGGGCCAATCTTATTAACATTGCAACAATAATTCATTTTACTAAAAAAAAATTATTAATAGCATTAATACATTGAAAATGTCAAAAAAAAAATAAATTCACATCATTAGTTGTGCTATTAGAACACTATTTTTACTACGCTCAACTATTTTTTTTAACATTCTATACAAGGGAAATTGAAATTAACCAATGGCAAGGGGTCATGGTCCATTATTGTCTTAACATAGTTCTGTCTCTAGACACAAAGCTAACATTTTAACTTATGTAGAGTGAAATGTGATAATCAAAGTTGAAGGCATCAAAACAATATTTTGATAAAAGTATAGCATATTAAGTGTAATTATTTTTTTTTTTCATTTGTTAAAAGTTGAGTTAGTGGACTTTGCATTTCCTTAGTAAATTCGTAACGACTTTTTAAAGCAATGAAATTTCCATTGTGTCCTTGTAAACCAATGAATCCATCTAACTTTTCTTCAATTGGCTGTTGCTGCAAAAGATCTGCGTTCTTTTATGCTTTATAATATGGAAAGTTATCCTACTTTGTACCGATCTAGGAAACAAATTCAAATGGGAATGCTTTTGAGGGTTTTCAACTGTTTTTGATAGGGATGGGCTGCCCGTCTAGGTCCGTGGGGTCAATTGGCTGTTTTTACAGTGAAATGCGGTTTCAACTTTTCGAATTATTTATTTTGTAAAATATTTCGTATAGGTTAGTTATAACAAAAAATTACATCAATTTTATAATTATAATTTATTTAGTTTTTTTCTATAAATAATATATATAAACATTTTATAAAATAAAAAGTTTAAATTATTAAAATAAATCTCATAATAAACCTTACGGGCTCAATAATACCCTTCTTTGCTATAATAAAAAGATTTCTTTCATCACCTAACGATTACATATGTGCAGTGGCGGAGTCACAGTAGGCCTAGGGGGTCACGTGCCCCTTTGATTTTTTTTTTTGCATTGTTCACACACAATATATAATCTATTTAGTAATCTTGGAACGCCATGTGGTGGTTTAAATTAATAATATAGTATCAAATTTTATGAATGGAACATAATAACTCATTATTGTAAGGTAATTGGAAGATAATAGGTGAATCACTTAGTGTGAGTTGCGATTTCTTATATCCAAAACACTACGTCATCAACACCACATAATATTCTGAGATTATCTAATAATTTCTATTCAAAATACATTTTTATAATTAATACTATCTCTCTAATATTTTTCTATTAAATAAAAATTATAGAAATTTTATAATGATTTGTGTTATAAATGATTTGCTTCTATTTTCTAAAATTAAGAATTTTAATTTGTAATTTTTTGTGCTAAAATTGCATACTTATATTATTATTGTGTCCGGATTATTTCACATTATTATAGAATTTTGATTAGTTGCTATTAATAATAAATAATTAAATTTTTATACTTAAATTTAGCTCATAAAATTATTATTATTTTATTGGTGATCACTAAAAACAATTAAAATTATAAAGTGTCCATTCTACCTTAATTTCTTGGCTCCGCTACAGCATATATGGAAGCAAAATGTTAGAAATTTTAAATTTATCCACTAATTTATCATCAATGCTGTAATAATGGAGTTAGACCTATATATTTGAGTGTGTGACAAATAAAAAATTCGACCCCGCTACGTAGCTCGAAACTCGGTGGCTCGAATTTTGCTCGACACCAAAACGACGTCGTTTTGGTCTCTTTTTTTTTTTCTTTTTTCTTGTGTTTTTGTTGCAAAAGAAAGAAGAAAAAGAAGGGAGAAGTAGAAGAAGGGTGGAGAAGAAGAAGAAGAAGAAGGGTGGGTCTGTAGATCGGGAGGAGGGGGAAGGAGGAGGAAGAATGAGAAGTGGAGGGGAGGGGGCCATAAAAATCGGGCTGGAGGAGGAGGCGCGCGGGGCTGCGACGAGCTGTAGGGGCTGCGACGGAGGAGGAAAAAGAAGGACTGGAGGGGAGCTGCGATGACGGCAGGGAGCTGCGGCGATCTCTCCTCTCTCTTTCTTCCTCTCTCCTCCTCTTCCCCTTTCTTCTCTTTCAAGCCATTTTTCGAGCCAATTTCTCAAACTATCAATTTTTTTTCTAAAAAATTATCACTTATTATATTATATCATCACGAGTCATATTGAAAAAGTAAATTTTGAACACTCAAACCTAAGAGTCGGGTGTGGTGTCGTGTCAAATCATCATGGAATTTAATATATTATATACTTCTATGATCACTCTTATGGAATTTAATATCAGGAAAATATCATGTACTTTACCAATATTTTAATGACACTTCTGGAAGCTCTGAATATGATCCAGATGATAAATCTTTTTATAGTAATAAATGTTTTGCATTTTGTGAGAGATAAATTACATTGATTTTTTTGAGATTTAAAGAAAATATTGTAAGTTTTATAAATTTGACATAATTATATTGATCTATTTTTAAATTGAAACCGGTTTTCCTCCGGTCCCAGATCGGATTGGAGGGAACTATTAGGCCCGTAGGGGTCCATCACAAGTCTCATTTCAATAATCCGAACTGTTCAATGTGTATAATTCGTCGAGTACTATATGTCTATAAAAAAATCACGTTGATCGAATGTCAATAACTATGCCTGTAATAACTCTATAATTTTTTAGTTATATCGAAAACCGTAAATGACTAATATGTATGATTTATATTTTTAATAATTTTTGGCTTTTTTATTTTTAAAATATTTTTAGCTTCTTGACTTTTATTTACTAGAAATAGTGGCACACACAATGCGTATACATATGATCATTTTGTTTTAAAAAATAAGATTGTAAATTATATAATTGAATTCAAAATTTGAAAATTAAAATGAATTTGAAAAAATTCAAAGAGATTTGAACAAAAAAAAGAAGAAGAAGAATGTAGGACGTAACTGTCCATATAACTGATATAAAGTAAAAAGGAATTTTGGAAGAAATTAAAATATGAGATACAAACACAATGCGGAGTTTTATACTAGTGTATATTTATTTAACTTTTTAATTTTTTTAATTAAAAAAATTATTTTCCTAGATGAGAACAAAATTGACACTTTGAGGGAAAGTAATCCTAACCAAGTAATAGACGAATGCGGATAACGATGATTCATGTCATCTTCTTGGCTACAAGTCATCATTGACGGAGAAAATATACCATCTCACTTGTGGTGCGTTTGTTATCTTCTTGGCTACAATTCATCAACTCGTTTGTTGCTTTAAATATGGAGGGGTCGATTTAAAGTTGTATTAATCATGATCGATGTTGATTTTTTGAATTTAAAATATAATTAATTATGTAGTAAAATTGAACCCAATTAACGTAATGTAGTTTTGATTGGTTCAGGTTGGAACCTTAATTCCACCATAATAAATCATTTATTTAAAAAACATTGCCTTCCCTTTCAATCTTATTATCATAATAAATAAGAAGAAATTGGTGAAATATCTACTCCGAGAAAAATTATTCAATATTTCTAGAGCGACGTATGCTTACGCTCCTTCACTAATCATCATATACAATGCTTTCTCCACCAATTACAACTCTTTGGAGTACTACGTGGCCATATTCTAGGAGCATCCAATAACCACTCTCATCCCAAAGGGATATAAGATGTTCAATTTAAGGTAAATTCTTATTTGATGATAAAGATAAACTGGAAAAGGTTGTCTGAAAAAGTCGCTAAAAAAAGAAAAAAAATGCTTGGAAGCACTAATTTGGCACCACCAATCCACCCCTAATGACATGAAATTGATCATGTGAAGGGGTGGGTCCACACTCCTCTCTTTATCTCTCTCTATTCTCTCTCTCCCATGTCATTCGAGGTAGATTTTGGGTATTATATTGGCGGAATATAACATAGTTGGAAAAAAAAGTAAAGTTAAAGACTCACAAATTAAACTCCTAAATTTATCCATAATGATGTGGCAAGATAGATAGGACCCACATAATTGAATATGTAACAAATCAAAAATTTGCATATATTATATCATATTATTGTGAATCAAATTGTGAGAGATTTTATTTTGTGTGGGTCTTAAACATTTTCCGCTAAAAGATTAGTTGAAAAAGTCACCGGCGGTGACAACCGACAGCTGGTGACCACCAATGGTAGTAAGATAGAGAAATATGTATATTTAACAGATCAGTTATTAAATGAGCGATATGTTAGTTTCGTGAATTTTAACAAATAGACAAAGATGTTGATTTGAATGTTGACTTCAACAAATAGTTGCCCTTTTAGACAAATTATGTCATTATGGTCCAAAGAACTTAGAGCTTGGGACTAAGGGTTCAAAATATTAAGAAATGGATTGACTTGATTGCCCTAGAAATAAAATTAAAACATTCTAACATGGCATAAAATTTGACCCAAAAAAATAAGAAGAAAAGAAAATGACATAGAAAAAAAAAAAAAAAAAATTGCTTCAAAATTTAATAGAAGCCAACGACTATGATTAGTCATTCATATTGTTCTAATATTACGAATACAAATTACAAAAGTCATTAATATTGTTCCATTAACAAAATTCAATAAAATAGAAAAGTTAAAAAGAGAGGGGGAAAAAAAAAAATCAACAGTATAGCACTGTCTAATTTTCTTTCCACCAATTATATGAAGACACTTATAATTTTTTTAATAATATGTATATAAATTCGAGTTAATTTTGTTTAGATAAGGTCTAAATTGGGAACCAAACCGATTATTAGGTTCATGATTTTAAGACAATAAAAGATGGTTGATTCAATTTTTGGGTCTTATAGGTCTCTTGTATATCCGTACGGATAAGAACAGCAACAAATTTTTCAAATGAGACTTGTTACATAAAATAACTATTATTTTTATTTTTTACAGCTCCAACATGCTCTAACACCTAGTTCCGTTTGGCAAGTTGGGTTGGGGTTTTTTTGGCTATTTTAGCCACAAAAGACAAAATAGGTTATTTTAGCCACAAAAAACAAAACATCACATCCAACCCATAATCATTACACTCTTCTCTCACAAAAAAAGTCAAAAAAGTCAAAAAGCCAAAAAGCCATTCCCAAACCAAGCTTTTTAGCCCAGGCTAAAATAGCCAAAAAAGCCAAAAACCTAAAAAGCCAACCCACTTCTCCAACGGAGGCTTAATATACATCTTCAATCCCCAATGAACACCCCCGCCACTTTCTTTTCCCATCTCTAATACTAATGTGGCGTATTATAAAATATTATAAATTTTAAATTAATTAAGAGAGACAACTATATAGAGAATAATATTAGAGTACATTAGAAAAATAAAAATTATATTTATTATATTCTTTAAGTAGCCAAATATGTAGGGAAATTCTAGGTAGCGTTTGGTTTAATTTTGAAATCATGATTCCAATAAAAAAATTTCAAAACTGTTTTTAAAACTCATAACTAAACACTCAATTCAAAATTATTTTTAAAACTCAAAATTTCTTTTTTCAAAACTCTATTTTTAAAACAAAAAAAAATTCAAAAAAATATTTTTATTTTATTCTTTAAAATTATTTTTTATATTTTATTTTTAAAAAATATATATTTTTCAGAAATATTTTCTTTATTTTTTTGGAAAAAATATTTTGTTATTTTTTAAGTATTGACCATATAATTTGTTATAATTTCGATATTTATGAGCGATGCCAAAATTTTTAAAATTCAAAAAAAAATTCAAAAAAAATTAAGTACTTAATTTTTTTTTAAAAAACTATTTAAAATATTTTTAAAAAAATAAAATAAAATATTTGAAATAAACAAATAAGAAAATATTTAAAATAAAAATAATATATTTTAAATTTTTAAATATTTTAAAAAATATAGCGCGCAAATGTAGTAAATACAAAGTACATTAAAAAAAATATTTAAAAGAAAAAATATTTACTCTAAAAAAATAAAATTAAAAAAATTAAGTATTTAAAAAAAAAAAAACCCAAAAAAAATTTAAAATACAATTCAAAACTCAAATTTTTTTCCAAAACTCCTTTCAAAACTTTTTTCAAAATTCATAATTAAACAAGTTTTCTCTTTCCAAAACTCATTTGAAAAATTATATTTTCAAAACACAACTCCGCACTCAAATTTTGATTCTAAAACTAAACTAAAATGAGCCTAGTTTTCGTTTAAGATATGAGTTGACTTTTTGATTATTTTAGCCTAGGGCTAAAAAATCTCATTTGTGAGAGACTTTTTAAATTTTTTGACTTTTGCAGAAAAAAAAAAAAGAAATAATTATGATTTGGATGTGACATTTTATCTTATTGATTTTTTTAATCTATTTTATCTTTTATGACTAAAATAATCTCAAAATGCTATATCAAACCTAGCCTTAGTGTCTCCTCCCATGTACATACGCGGCAGTGCTATGTAGCTCGAAACCCCTCCTCCCTGAATCCCCCGAACCAAAAACGACGTCGTTTTGTTTTGTTTTATTTTTTTTGCAGATCAGAAGCAGGAAGAAGAAGGAGGAGGGAGGAGGAGGAGGAGGAGAGACTGGAGGGGGAGGTGGAGGAGGGACTGGAGGGGGTCCAACAAATGGGGCTGGAGGCGGAGGCCGGGGGCGGAGGCGGCAGAGGCAGGGCTGCGAGGGGCGGGGCTGCGATGGCGGAGCTGCTGCTGCGACGATCGGAGCTGCTTGACGATGGGCAGGTCGGCGGCGGCAAGGAGGGGCCCTCTTCATTCCCTCTTCTCTTTCTCTCCTCTTTCTCTCTTCTCTTTCTCTTCTCCCGTTCCTGAGCTGATCGAAAATGGAAGAAAAAAAAAGAAAAAAAAAAAAAAGGCTAATGCCCAAAACGATTAAGGGGATTCGGGGAAATCCTCGAGCTACCAAACATTATTCATACTTATATTAGTACAATTTTTTTTGAATAGTATGTATTAGTACAATTGGAGTTATATACCCTAGTATGTATTAGTACAATTGGAGTTATATATCCTAACCTATTGGTCAGGTACAAATCATCAAAATTGTTAGCTCATTAGTTTGACTCATGAAAGGTCTTTAGTTCACATCAAGCTCACCTTCATGGCCGCCTGGCCTTTTTGTCCAACCACTCATGCATTTTCAATCTTTAAATTTGGCTCTACCCCTTTGAGATAGAGACTATTGGCTCATTGACTCACAACATCTACTTCAACTATTCTACCCATTCTTTAGTACTCCCTTCTTCCCTCAGAGTAAGGATCCTTTAAAAGAATTTTTTAAAAGTGATTTTAAAATAATTTTTTTAGATAATTGAGATTTAGAGAGTGTTTGGGGTGCACTACGAAAGTGTACAATTTTTTTTATCTTTTTATCTTCTTTAGATTATATCATCTCTCTACTTTTCTATATATATTTTTTTGTAAAAAGTCAAAAAGTATATTTATTTTTAGATTATCCCAAATATCCCTTAATATTATAAAAATTAAATGTGTAATAGTCAAAAGTTAAGGGTACAATAATCATACCAAAAAAAAATACACTTTACTTCAGAAAAATCACTCCAGAGAGGATATCCTTATTCATCATTTCATCCTCCCTCTTCTTTATGTAATTTTCTTAAACTAGAATGGTGTTTTGTAATATAATGAAAAGTTAGTTTTTGTTATTTATTTATTTTCATCTTTGATTGAAAAATAAAAATAAAGAGACTTCAAGCTTTCACCTTAAATTTAAGAGATCAAGTATACCTATTCGTTGACCACTTTTTATTAGCAAAATAATTATGGGAATTGCAAATAAGTAGATAGTGAAAAAATTATTGTACTATAAATAGATATTTTTTGGTATAATTTTGACAAACAAGGACTTGCACCTTGCACACATGACACTTACACTATCCTGAAAATAGAAATGCTTTTTCACTGTCCCATTAATTTTCAATTTTCTCAAATAATTATAAAAAATGCTACTAGCCTAAATTTATTTATCAAATTTTAGATATCATGTGATATATTATCAATACGTCGATGTAATGGATCTCATTTCTCACTTTTTATTTCTTATGATTATGTTTGGTTTATGAATTTGGAAAAAAAAAAAAAATATGTGTGAAATGTAATTATATCATATTCACATTTTATTTATCATTTCCCTTTTCCTTTCCCTTTTCCTTTCCAAATCACTCTTTAATGTTGTGTTTGGTTAGGGGATTTGGGGAGGAATTTGAAAAGAAAAATAGAAAAGATGTGTGAAACTAGGTTAAATATAAGTATATTTTATTCACATTTTACCTAATTTTTTCCTTTCACTTTCCAAATCTTTTCTCAAATCTCCCAACTAAACACAGCGTAAATCTATAAATCAAATACAACCAATATCAATATATTGTATTGGTAACACATCAAGAATATGTTTATTTAGTTTCATAAGTGGTGAAATTTGATTAGCAATTTAGTGGATTCTATATAAATTTGTTAGGATTTTTATTGATAAGTCCAATTTAGAAGTGTTTTAACCCAAAAAGTCCATGAAGGAAATTTTTAACCCATTTAGTCCCATATATGTATAGTTTTATTCCATAAAGTCCATTTTCTTGATTTATACTATTTTCTTGGACACTTATGCCCTTACATTCAATTTTGATACCCTTATAAATATTTTTTGAACGATTAGCAATTTAATGATGTGAACATTCATATTTTAAAATTCACAATGGTAAGAATGTAAAATTGACCCGTGGGCGGCCCGAAACCCGCCCGGGAGCCGGGGTGGGCCCGGCCCGTTGACAATGTGAATATTTACATTGACATATTAACATTCACATTAATAGGAGTGTAAAATTTGTCAGCGTCCCGTGGCGGCGCGAAACCCGCTTGCGGCCCACGGACGGCCCGGGACGGGCTCGGCCCGGCCGGTTGACAATGTGAATATTCACATTGACATGTTAACTTTCACATTGATAAGAGTATAAAATTGGCCCGCGGCCCATGGGCGGCTAAAAGCCCGCCCGCGGCACGGGGAGGGCCCGGCCTGGTCCGTTGACAATGTGAATATTCACATTGACATGTTAACATTCACATTGATAGGAGTGTAAAATTAGCCCGCGCCTCGTGGCTGCCCGAAACCCGCCCATGGCCCGTGGGTGGCCCGGGACGGGCTCGGCCCGGCCGGTTGACAATGTGAATATTCACATTGATATGTTAACATTCACATTGATAAGAGTATAAAATTGGTCTGCAGCCCAGGGCGAGCCCGACCCGGCCCGGCCCGTTGATAATGTGAATATTCACATTGACATGTTAACATTCACATTAATAGGAGTGTAAAATTGGCCCCCGTCCCGTGGCGACGCGAAACCCGCCCGCGGCCCATGGGCAACCCAGGGCGGGCCCGGTCCTGCCCGTTGACAATGTGAATATTCACATTGACATGTTAACATTCACATTGATAAGAGTATAGAATTGGCCTGCGGTCCATGGGCGGCCAAAAGCCCGGCCCGGCCCGGCCCGTTAACAATGTGAATATTCACATTGACATGTTCACATTCACATTGATAAGAGTGTAAAATTGGCCCGCACCTCGTGGGGGGCCCGAAGCCCGACCGAAGCCCGAAACAGGCTTGGCTCGACCCGTGACAATGTGAATATTCACATTGATATGTTAACATTCACATTAATAGGAGTGTAAAATTAGCACACGCCCCGTGGCTACCCAAAACCCGCCCACGGCCTGTGGGCGGCCCGGGGCGGGCCCGGCCCAACCTGTTGATAATGTGAATATTCACATTGACATGTTAACATTCACATTGATAGGAGTGTAAAATGGGCCCGCAGCCCGTGGGCGGCCTGAAGCCAGACCGCAGCCCGAGGCGGGCTTGGCCCGACCCGTGATAATGTGAATATTCATATTGACATGTTAACATTAACATTGATAGGAGTGTAAAATTTGTCTGCTGCTCGAAGCTCGCTCGCGGCCCGCGGTAGGCCCGGACCCAAACCTAGGCCACCCCGGGCCGCCCATGGGACGCGAGTCAATTTTACACTCTTATCAATGTGAATGTTAACATGTCAATGTGAATATTCACATTGTCAATAAGCCGGGCCGGGCCCGCCTCGGGCCATCTACGGGCCGTGGGCGGGTTTCGGGCAGCCACGGGGCACGGGTTAATGTTACACTCTTATCAATGTGAATGTTAACATGTCAATGTGAATATTCACGTTGTCAACGGGCCGGGGCCGGGCTTTGGGTTGCCCATGGGTCACGGGCCAATTTTACACTATTATCAATGTTAATGTTAATATGTCAATGTGAATATTCACATTGTCAACGGGCCGGGCCAGGCCCGCCCTGGGCAGCGGACGGGCTTCGGGCCGCCCATGGGCCAATTTTACACTCCTATCAATGTGAATGTTAATATGTCAATGTGAATATTCACATTGTCAACAGGCGGGGCTGGGCTCGCCCCGGGCCGCTCACGGGCTTCGGGCCACCCATGGAGCGCGAGTCAATTTTACACTCTTATCAATGTGAATGTTAACATGTCAATGTGAATATTCACATTGTCAATAGGCCGGGCCGGGCTCGCCCCGGGCTGGTTTCAAGCAGCCACGGGGCGCAGGTTAATTTTATACTCTTATCAATGTGAATGTTAACATGTCAATGTGAATATTCACATTATCAACGGGTCGTGCTGGGCCCGCCCAAGGCACCCCACGAGCTGCGGGCGGGTTTCAGGCCGGCCACAGGCCACGGGCTAATTTTACACTCCTATCAATGTGAATGTTAACATGTCAATGTGAATATTCACATTGTCAACGTGCGGGGCCCGGCCTGGCCCGGCCCGGGCTTCGGGCTGCCCACGTGTCACGGGCTGATTTTACACTATTATCAATGTTAATGTTAATATGTCAATGCGAATATTCACATTATGAACGGGTCGGCCCGAGCCCGCCCTAGGCGGCGGGCTGGCTTCGGGCTGCCCACGGGCCGCGGGCCAATTTTACACTCCTATCAATGTGAATGTTAACTTGTCAATGTGAATATTCACATTATTAACGAGCCGGGCCGGGCCTTTTTTTTGGTTTGTGGGCCGGCCCGGCCCCACTCGAATTTTTTGGGCACCCACGAGGATCGACATGGGCCGAGCCCCTACACATTGACGATATGAACATTCACATTGACGGTGTGAACATTCACATTAGGGGTATTTTGGTAATTATGTCACCCATAGGACTTATTGAAATATAAGAAAATAATGTGAACTAAATGGAACATAAGTAGATGAAAATGGTATTTTGGTCTTCTTATCTCAAATTGGACCTAATGGAATAGTCAAAAAGAATATGGGTTGGATGGAATAAAGCTCTTAGAAAATGGATTTATCAAAAAAAACTCTCAAATTTGTTTGGTTGTCAAAAATAACATAAGACTACATGTCATATTACATAATTGACAAGCTTCTTAAAATTATTAATTTTAACTTTAATTTAAATAGGAGGATCAAATTGAAATTATAGAAACTAAATTAAAATGAAATTTGAATGAAAGGTGAAAAGTGTAAATTAATCCTTAATAATAGTAAAACTTTAGGTACACCGTGTAATTATGTCTCCAAAACAGGGGCATTATGTAATTCTCCATTTCGTGTGGTGTGGAGC
This sequence comes from Camellia sinensis, assembly GCF_055761805.1. Classification (NCBI taxonomy): domain Eukaryota; kingdom Viridiplantae; phylum Streptophyta; class Magnoliopsida; order Ericales; family Theaceae; genus Camellia; species Camellia sinensis. Next base: position 170,257,657 of record NC_138962.1, on the reverse strand, counting down.
AATGTTCCTGTACCACTAAATAACTTCTCCAGCTGTTTTACCCGCGTTGCTTCCTTCGTGTCATGTCACTTGGGTACTTCGCACGGCAACACCTGCCCCTTCTCTCTCTCTCTCTCTCTCTCTCTAGACTCTGAAGTCTTCTTCTCAGTCACTACACACATGCAACTCATCTCTGGTCTGTTGTATTTCGATGCCTTTCTCTTTGCCAATACACAATTTGAATCGAGTTCTGTTTCGATGTAAAAGCCACCGTAATCTTAATCTTCCTATACTTGCTTATGAATTTTCTTCTAGGTTGCTCTGTTTGGTTGCTGAGAAAAAAAAAAAAAAAGGAAATGAAAGGAAAAGTTGTTTTTTTATTGGAAAGTCTCTATTTCTGTTTTAACTTGTCGGTTTTCTCAAGAACCAAACAGAGTATTTTTGGTTTGAGTAGAAAATAGAGGTGTTTGTTGATAATGATAAGTGTATTTTGTAATTTTGATTGGTTTTGCAGGCTTAATTAGAGGAAGTGAAATTTAAGTTATTGTAAAAGGAAAAGGGATTTGAAGAAGAAATGGCTTACAATAGAAAGGGGTCTGATCCGCAACCGCAGAGGCGGATTTTGCGGACTCAGACCACGGGGAATTTAGGGGAGACAATGATGGATAGTGAGGTAGTTCCATCATCACTGGTCGAGATTGCTCCGATTCTACGGGTCGCTAATGAAGTTGAGCCCAGCAACCCCAGGGTGGCCTATCTTTGTAAGTCCCAATTCCACACTCTTAAGGCGTAGTTTGGGAACAGGTTTTTTTGGTAATTTTTTAATTTTTTTACTAGAATATGTAAAAAATTAATACGTTTCGAATGATTTTTTAAATTTTTACAAAAAAAAATATATGAAAGTGGAGAATTTTTTTTTTTGACATTTTATATTTACTTTTTAATTTTTTTAATAACTTTTGCTTTTGATTAAAATTACACTGAAAAAACCGGCTTTATGTTACTTTTAAATTCTATCTACTAAAAAAGAGGTTCAGAACTGCTGCAGACCCCAGGGGGGTCGCACCCCGTGAGGTGGCGAGCTTTTTTTGTCCAATCACGGTGCACTGGGGTCGACCCTCAGGGGAGTCCGAAGCATTTTTCAAAAGAGGTTACATATAATCAATTTTTTTTAAATCATATTTTCACATTTTTTTGAGACAAAGTGAGTGTCTTATTTTTCACCTAGAGGGTCTATATGCATTTTTTTAAATCATTATGTATAGTTTCACATATCTATTAGTAATGTTAAATTGTTAACTGTTGTTAACTCATTTAAAAGGTTAAGCATTTTGGGAGACTGATAACTTTATTATTTACAGGGCTAATTTTCCTCATAGCTTTAGTTTCGCCCTTGTACTTTGAATTTTGTCAGTTTGATTCTGATCCTTTCTATTAGGAATGGCAACGGGGCGGGGCGGGGCCGGGGATCACCCTCCCCGTCCCCGATCCCCGATGGTGAACATTGCCCCATCCCCGGCCCCGATCCCCGACGGGGAACCTATTACTCTCCCCATCCCCACCCCCGATCGGGGATCGGGTTTCCCCGACCCCGAAAATTACCCGGCCTAAATTTGTTTCAACAACATGAATAACAACATTAACAACAACAACACAGATCTGAGATCTGAGAGGCACAAAATCATCAATATCATCAACATCAACAACAAATTATTAACATAAAAAAAAAAAAAAATTGATAGAAAAAGACACAGATCTGAGAGGACGACGGAGAAGGGAGGGAGAGAGAGAGAGAGAGAGAGAGAAACTAGATCTGGTGGTAATCGATCGATCATGCAGCGGCCAAGATCGCCGGTGATCGCCGGTGACAGAGGGAGGCGCGGCGGTGACGGAGGGAAGAGAGAGGGACAGACCAGTGGCGAGAGAGAGAGAGGGGAGCGGCGTGAGTGAGTGTGAGAGGCTTTGAGTGACGGATGGAGGATCGCCGGTGACGGAGGGAGCCGCGGCGGTGACGGAGGGAAGAGAGAGGAACAGACCAGTAGTGGCGAGAGAGAGAGAGAGAGGAGCGGCGTGAGGGATGATGAGAGGCTTTGAGTGTGTCTGTGATGAAACCTAACCAAGACAACATATGCATATATATATATCCAGGGACAAAAGGGTAATTTCAGCTTGGGGACCATGCGGGGCGGGGCCGGGGCCGGGGCCGGGGCCGGGCCGGGGCCGGTTCTGAAACACATATCCCCGTCCCCGGCCCGGATATCATCGGGGATGAATTTTTAAATACCGTCCCCGGCCCGTAGGGGATATTTTTCGGTGAATAACCGTTGAATTCGGGGTCGGGGGGTCGGGTCACCGTCGGTCCGGTTTCAAATTGCCATCCCTACTTTCTATCTTGTTCCACTTTGGTCTTTTTGCTTTACAATATGGACCTTAAGATTTTAGTTATTATATTCTTGCGTCTTAAGTTTTGTTATATTATAAAAATACCTTTTTATTTTATTTTATCACGCACACCTTTTTTTTTTATTATTATTATTTTTTTTCATTTTTCTAGTGGTAGTAATTCAAAAGGTAAATGTAAGGATAACAATTATTTGTAGTGTTTTTTCACTTATTTTCTACAGTACTTAATTTCTTACATTTATCTAATAGTAGATGTTTCGAACTTGTGTATAATTTCTAATTGATTTTCTTTAATATTTTCATTAAGTTCTTTTAATAACCTGATTATAGTATCATTTTGTTCAATTATTATTTGTGCACTATACTAAAGGTTAGGTGACAGGTGTGTACCTAATCTTTTTCCTTCCAAACACATATTAATGTGTACTAATTGGGCGTTATTTTTTTTTTTAATCATTTGTAGTGAAGTGTTATTATTTAAATTATCTAATTTGATTTTTTTAGTATATTTAATACTCATGTATTTATATTGGCAAGGCTGAGAAACCAGAATCTGACACCAATTCTAAACTTAAACAATTTTACATGGATTTTATAATTATACTGTCACGCCCCAAGCTCCGTGACAACGCCGCACACTCATTTAAGTGAGCATGCAAGGCTAAGAGTCCAACACATAACCAACAATGTAAAATACTCAAATTAAATCCTTAAATATCATAATGCTAAAAACCATACAAATAGATAATTCTTATCATATGAAATTGCCCACCAAGTCCACTAATAAAAGAAATAATAATAATAATCCAAGTACTTAAATCATAGTCCTACTCTTGGCACTCCCACAAGTAAAAACCCCGCGCAGCTCTATTCCTCAGAATCTGAAAAATAAAATAAGGGTAAGCTAGACAGACCAGTAAATAACCAACCATCACTGTTAGCTGGATCAAGTATACAAAAAAAATAGTCGATAACCAATAAATATATTTATTGCTACCATTCAATAAATGAACAATTATTTTGTAAGATGTTTCGTAGCTGAAAATAAACAGTGTAGCAATACATTTTAATTGAAAAGACAATGAGGTAATTCAATGAAATTTCGTTGTTCAAAATTGATGGTTCGATATTCAAATGGTTCAATGATGCAATTCACAAAACCCAAGTCTTGGTGACTACGGTCACTTAGCCCGTGACAAGGCCCAGAACCACACGTAGGCCGGTGGTAAAGCCCCAAAAGAAACTAGTTTCTGTGCCAATAAATAACCCCCATTGGCTAGGGTCCAAATCATAGTCAGACTAGAGTGATGCTCAGAATTCAAACAATACACAACTTTTAAATAAAAATATTCGATATTTTCGGAATAAACATTTGGTACAATTTTCAGAATAGTTTCACCAAATATTCGAATAATTTTCGTAATAATATTCGATGTTGTTTTATACTTGACCCATATTTTATTTTAAGAGAACATAAAGGTTATAAATAAATATTTATGATTTTAAACGATTTGATACGAATGAAAATGAACCAACAGTGATAGAGGGTTACTTACCTTCAAACAGCTAAAATAATATTTTCCAAGCTAATCTCAATTTACCAATATCCACCTCAATCTCACAAACCTAATAAAATATTACACCGCATAAACAATTATTATGTGCATCCATTCATCTCTTCTTGTAACAACAATAAAATAAATTAACCCAATTGCCTATTAAGAACTCCCCCAATTTAGCATCAAAACAAAGCCATCACGGTTTCGGAAATTCTCAATCCATATTATTCTATTGTTGTTTATATACACGTAACAATTTGTAATTGCTTGTAGTTAAACGTGTATCCCACAAATACACCACCATTAAACTTAACCCATCACATATCAATCTCAAAATATGAACCACCCAAATGGGATGCAAAATACACTCTAAAATTTAGCAAAATTGAGACCCCCAACATAGACTACATCAATATATCTATTTAATCATATATGCCCATAAAGTCATCTATTGATATATTAACACTAAAATCATAGATAGGAATGCAATAAAATAAATCTTACCTAAGTGATGAATAAAGCAAAATCACCACTCTTATGAATCCTCCCTTTTCCTTGGTTTGGGTTTCTTTTCTTTAATTTTAAACTTTTCCAAACCCTTGCTTGTTGCCTTCACCTTTAACTCTTCCAAACCCTTTCTGCAGCACAAGCCTCTCTTCTCTTTTTCTTTTCTTTTTTCTTTTACCTTCTCAAACCCTAGCCGCCTATGGAGCAATTCATAGCCTCTGTTTTGTTTGTTTTCCAAGACTTAAAGCCACAATAGGTGGGCTTATTAACCTAATTTCTCAAAGTTACAAAATTACCCATCTAAGTAATAGGAAATATAATGCCATCTCATAACTAATTCTTTGATATTAATAAATGACTCATATAAGTTAATTTAATTACTAATCTATCCAATAAAATAATAATATTTAAAACTTGGGTTTTACATATACTAATAGGGAAATAGAGCCTTATAGTAATTAATAGAACTTCTGGGTTTATAGTTTATTTGTGTATTTCCTTCAAGAACTAAATTGATTTGGAATTGAATCTTAATGGACTTAATTGGCACAATTTGAAGAATAGAGACTAAAATGAAATAGGTGTCAAACTTGAGGGACTATGGCTATAATTCACCGTTATTTATATATTCAAACACAAGCCAAACTCTTTTTTCTTAGAGGGGTTAAAGATATGCTAGTATCGTAATTATTGGGTAGACAGTGAAATTTGACTACATGAATTATTACCATATTAAATTGTTCATCATTACCACATCTAAAAACTATTAGAGAAATGGACAATCTTATTATTTATATCTTCAATATAAAATGCGGATTTCGCTTCAATTTACATTTTCCTTCTTTTATGTTTCCATTAATAAAAAAATATATATATAAAAATATTTTACCAGTCATGATAAAAAGGATGATGATATTAAAACATAGATTGTTTAGAACTGACTTGAGTTAATTTTAAGGCCTAATGTGACAATTTTAATTAATACTTTTTACAAAGTTCAATATTTTTTAAAAATATTTTATTTAAAAATTAATTTTTTTCCTTTCTTTTTGAGATGAAAATTACTAAATAAATCTTTCTATTCAAGTTTTGCTAACATATTATTTTTTAATTTATAGCATGGTTAATCCAGTTAATCTCTTTTGTGACATAGTCAATCTAAGGTATAATTTTGAATTTTTTTCTTTTATGCAGGATCAATGGGTTTCATCAATAATATTCTATAGACAACGCATGTAATTGGAAAAAAATATAATATTTTTGGTTTTTATATAATTTAGTCTGTCAATCGGAGCACTTTATTTTGTTTCTATAATTTCCCTATTTCATTTCTGAAAATAAATTTAAACCGTTAATATTAGGACTTCCAATGATTGAAATATATGAGGAACAACTTTATTATTTATATCTTCAACATAAAATGTGTGTATGCACGCCTACACAATTCAGTTTTGCTTGTGTCAAAATGTGGATTTCACTTCAATTTACATTTTCTTTCTAGTCAAGGAAAAAAAGATGATGATATTAAACATAGATGGTTTAGGGCTGACTCGAGATAATCTGAGGCCTAAAGCAACAATTTAATTAAAGGTTTTTTTTTTTTTTTTTTTTTTTTTGAGATAAAACTACTAATTAAATCTTTGTAAGTTTTGCTAACATGTTCTTTTTCAATTGAAGGTATGGTTAATCCACTAATCTCTTTTGTGACATAGTCAATCTCAGATACAATTTTTATCTTGATTTTTTTTTCTTTTGCTTTTATGCAGAAACAACTGTATTGTTAATAATCAATAATATTCTACAGGCAATGCATGCAATGGGAAAAATATAGTCTTTTAGTTTTTATATAATTTAGTATGCCAATTGCAGCATTTTATTCTGTTTCTATAATTTCTTAATGACTTTCAATTCTCAAAAATAAATGTAAACCGTTCAGAACTTCCAATGATTGAAACATCCAACAAGACAATGCAAACATGGTTGTTATTTTGTTAACCAATCTCCATTAGGTTCAATTTTCAAATGAGGGCAACGTTTAAGACTATCTTTTCTTTCTTTGTTTGCAGTCCTTTTTACTCATTCACCGTTTGCTTAGTTTCCCTATTTTAATATGATATATGGTTTTTGTCTTTGTTCCTGCGAAGCTTGATTATTTTCTTCTCTCCCATGCACATTGAATTTAATAGTATATCATGTTAGAGTGATATTATTCTGCTCAGTTGTTGTTCCTGAAAAAATGCAATGGTCTTTTTGAACTTAAATTCAATCTGAACTCTTATGGATATTGATGCCTTTACTGGGATCAGGTCGGTTCTATGCCTTTGAAAAAGCTCACAGACTAGATCCAACATCAAGTGGGCGTGGAGTTCGCCAATTCAAAACTGCCCTTCTTCAACGCTTAGAAAGGGTATGTGAATAAGTGGTTAAAATACAATTGATGTGCTTACCACATCGTTCTTTTTTCTTGACGATATAATCTTTAAGAATGTTGAGATAAATAAATTGCTTATTATACTTGAGAGCTAAGTTTTAACTTTACATATTTTTGACAAACATATCTCTGGACACCTAAATTTAGATGGTTGGAAAAAGAAAATATTCTTTTTTTGAATATTTTAATAAACATATGGGAAACGCATAGAAGAAAACAATGACATTTTTTTTCCGTGTATGTTTACTAATATCTTATCTTTGTGATTGTCTCTATACCTCTTCAGTATGGTCTCTCTGCATTCTTATCTCAGTGGTTTTGGTTGATATAATAATTTGTCATCATTTCAACGTTGATATTTTCTATTTCCTTTGATAAGACTGAAAAAAGACTTTATCTACAGGGATGTTAAATGAGCTGAGCAGCTTGTGAGTTGTTTGGGTTTGGCTTCTTCAATAGCTAGCCTGAACTTATTTGTTAAGAAAAAAGGCATAGTTCAAGTGTAAATTTTCAGGTTGATAAAGAAACAAACAAAGTTTGTGTAATTTTTCCCTTGGCTCAGTGAGGCTAACAAGCTTACATGCTAATAAGTTTAGCAGGGTCAATGGCATTTGATTAAAGGTGCTGGAAATGGTGTTGTTAAAAGGACAAAAGGCTGTCACTTTTTAGAAGGAATATAGTTTTACCCATGTGTACTCAAGTACATGCCCACGTATGAGATTGTACTTCTATTCTCAACACAAAATAATTTTATTACTTGTATGATTGCTGTGACATATTTATATGGTTATAGGTACAAGTACATCACTTGAACATTTGATTGATATATTATTTTTGATGGGATTGGATATAAATGGGATTATTGATAGGATTGTGGGGAATGAGTAATGTTATTGGATTAGATGTGATGTAGTATTGGATATATGATAGGTTTATGGATAGTATTATGGGGATAAACTATACCATGGGATAAATGATTGGATAGAGGAATTAGGGTATTATGTTTGGTTAGGATGTGATAAAAAGATATAATTATTTTTTGCCATTGGATGGCACAATTCCTATGGCATTACTTAATCCCCTTGGTATTACTTAATCCCTATTTTCCCCCATTTAATCCCTCATACAAGTATTAAAATTATCCGGAGTTTCTATACCGTGCTAAACAAATGTTGGACTGAAAACATGTGGGCCCAGGTGATCCTTCCTTCCTCATCCTGCAATCAAAAGTGGGATTAACTTTCAGGTGGGGCCTAGATGTTTTTCAACCTCTTATCCTGCATTTTATCCTCCAAACAAACATGCACTCACTGTATTGCCACACACTTTTGCCTTTCTCCTCAAGGATCTCCATTTAAAGGTGCACAGTAAATATTATTGAACCATTCCTTTCTTTTCAGGAAAATGAAACAACATTAGCGGGAAGGACAAAAAGTGATGCTCGTGAAATGCAGAGTTTTTATCAGCATTACTACAACAAATATATCCAGGCTTTGCAGAATGCCGCTGATAAAGCAGATCGGTAAATTGTCAAAGGGCATCCTCTGATTATCTGCTTGGAGATGTGGCCTTCCTGCATTATGCTTTATTTGATAGGAAGTGTTTGTTTTTTTCCCTAATTCAGTGCTCGGCTTACAAAAGCATATCAAACTGCTGCTGTTCTGTTTGACGTTTTGAAGGCTGTTAATCTGACAGAATCTGTTGAATTGGCGGATGAGGTGTAACCGAATTTTTTTTGATTGGTGATTTTTTTAATACTGTCATTTATTTAAGGAAATTGTTATATCAGTTTTGTCTATGCTAAGACAAACTTGTATCTATTTAGAACTTTGTTGTGCTTGTAGTAGTTTTCTTGCATATTTAGTGTATGGACTTGCATGTATTTGTAGGTTTTGCAAACTCAGAAAAAAGTTGCAGAAAAGACAGAGATATATGTGCCTTATAATATACTGCCTCTTGATCCTGACAGCTCAAATCAAGCGATTATGAAATACCCTGAGGTTGGTTTCTGAATTTCATGTGCAGCTTTCTTGATTTTTTCAATTATATATATTTCTAGTACCTTCTTAATACCTTCTTAATACCTTCACTGTTTAATTTTCAGATTCAAGCTTCTGTTTCTGCTCTTCGAAACAACAGGGGTCTGCCATGGCCCAAGGGGCACAAGAAGAAAGTAGATGAAGACATTCTAGACTGGCTTCAAGCTATGTTTGGATTTCAGGTGACTGAATTGATTCTTTCGATGACTTCTTTTCATTTAATTCGTGAGGGGATATATTCTGTTTACTATTGATGTGTGCAGAAGGATAATGTAGCAAATCAAAGGGAGCACTTAATTTTGTTGCTGGCGAATGTGCACATTCGAAAATCTCCAAAGCCTGATCAGCAACCTAGGGTATTATGTCACAAATTGTGTTGGCTTGTAAATTTTTTACTTTTAAAGTGACACCATTATTCATAACATATACCTGTTTAGTTGGATGACCGTGCACTTACAGAAGTTATGAAGAAACTTTTCAAAAACTACAAAAAATGGTGCAAGTTTTTGCGTCGCAAAAGTAGTCTTTGGTGAGTAAAGATTTTATTATTCTTTTTTATTGTTGTATAATTTTTTTGGCTCAGTGGAATGATTTTATTCCTCTCATGAGTGTCAGTTTTCTTCCTCCGTATTCCATACATATCTTTTTTTCTTTTTGGTTAATTAGAGATTGATGCTTAGATTCATTTATAACTTTCTTAATTTGTAAGTGTTGTAAGTTGTGGTTATTCTTCATTTGCAGGTTGCCAACTATTCAACAGGAAGTGCAGCAACGGAAATTACTGTACATGGCGCTATATCTTCTCATATGGGGGGAAGCTGCAAACTTGAGATTTATGCCAGAATGCCTATGCTATATTTATCATCACGTATGCAATAAGATGCTTCTCTTTCCTTTCAATATGGAAAACCTGTATATAGTATTACCTTTCCCCTTTTATGATTCCCTATAAAATTTTGATAGTTGTCATGGCCTTATTCTAGTGATTCAAACTGAATATTATGTAAAGCTTGGCTTCTAATATACACATGCAATTACACTGGCCAGGGCAGATTGAGTAATTACTCTGGCTTCTCATTTTTGGGACGATTGGAGGATGCAATATAGACCTATCAAGTATCTGTGTGCTCGCGCACACACAAAAAAAAGAATGCAGACCTCCTAAAATAATTGGGCAATAGTATAATACTGCATGGAAAAATCCAATCTCACAAGTTAAATTATATGTAGTTGAAATTAGCACCTTGCCTTCCCCTTAAATGCATATTTCTGCATACATATATATACACTATTAATATTAAATATCTGTATGCACAATAACCATGAAATAATGTAAGAGAGACTAAAGTTAGTTTTGAAATTTCAGTGAAAGATTTTGATTCATGAATTTGATTAAGAAAAAAATCAAATACTAAAGTTTACGGACTAAAATTTCCATTTGAGAAAGGACACAATAATCAGTGATATCAAACATGTAATTGTAATGTAACTTATAAGAGGAAGTTCCAGTTTAAGGGGTAGCCATGGTCCGTAACAGCTCCCTCCTAAATCCTCTCCTACCTCCAGCTGAGCACTTATTCTAACTTACATAAAAGCCTTAGATGTAAAATATAAAATGGAAAGATTCATGGAACCTTCATGTTAAATAAAACCCTTGCATAAACCAAGGAATGTTTCTTTGAGCATTTTTCGTGTTTGTGTGTGTGTGTGTGTGTGTGTGTGAGAGAGAGAGAGAGAGATGCATGAAATATAATTTATTTCAGATTGTTCTAATTATTTCATTCATAGCAAGACATCGTATATAAGTTATACGCTTCTATAAACATAAAAATTGTAAGATATCATTAGTTTCACAAATAAAAAGGATTATAATGGTACTTTTTCCATACTGTACATAACAAGCATGAAAATTGATCACATTCGTTGTGGTTTTTTACAGAAACTTATACAACATATGCAAGTATTGATATCATTTCATATATGTTACCAATGCTATGATAGGAGTAGGTTGAGAGTAAATTTCAACATTAAAGGACCACATTTATATACCAAAAATTATTTATTATCTCATTTGTCACTGTTGTATTGGTTTAATGTACCAAAGCTGCCCTATTTGTTTGAGATAAGATTATATTGTCAAATATATCAGAAGATATGGAACATATTAGAATATATGGGCATCCCATAATTTGTGCTTATTATGATTTTTTTTGTATTTTTGATTTATTTTAGTTTCTTAACTGAAGGGATTTGTTTGTATTTCCCACTCTAGATATATGGTGTATCATGTATATAAGAGTATCAAGTGGAGTGAATAAAAGATGTAGTCCATAGGGCTTTGTGTGTGTGGATGTAGGCTAATATTGGCTGCACCATGTTAAACCTTTATGTTCTTTCTTTTATCTTTTATGTTTCTATTATCTTTCCATATTCAACCTTATTGCCTTATTACAAAATTCAACTTGATATCAAAGCCTACCAAACCGTGGGCATGTTTCTCTATGGAGTGTTTTCTCACTCTACAATTTTTGTTGTTGTTGTTGTTGTTGTTGTTGTTGTTGTTGTTATCAAGGTGTTTTTCTCTTTTCCTTATGTTGACCACTAGTTTGCTGATGTGGTATGCAAACTTTGTGATTTTTACTTGTTTCGGGACTGCTGGTGTGATTGGTAGCATTATTCTATGATACGATGAGTTTTTCGGCTACCACTTTACCCTTTTTGGTTCCCTGTGCTGATGTGGTAAGCACATATTTGGTTCTTTTTTGTTTTTGGGCTATCGGTGTGTTTAGTAGCATTCTTTGTGGGACGCCGTTTTTTTGGCCTTACTGTTTGTGGTGATTTGCCGTTGCTTCGACCTTGTTGCTTTCTCTCTCTTGGTTGGTTTCTCTTACTGTCATCATGATTCATTCAATGCACGTTTTTCTATTGCAAGATGTTGATTTCTTGCCTATATTCATTGAAGGGAGTTATTACAATTGTTGTTGTCTTTCGGTAACTTCATTTTGGTTGTTTGTAATGATCATTTTATTTACAAGTTTAAGTTGGACATTTCAATTATTCCGTGTTCCAACTTGAGGGGGAGTATTGGGGATAAGATTATATTGTCAAAGATATCAGAAGATAAGGAAGATAATAGAATATATGGAGATCCCATAATTTGTGCTTATCATGATTTTTTGTATGTTTGATTTATTTGAATTCCTTAACTGAAGGGATTTTGATTGTATCTCTCACTCTATACATATGGTGTATTATGTACACAAGAGTATCAAGTTGAGTGAATGAAGGCTGTAGCCCATAGGGCTTTGTGTGTTAAACCTTTGTGTTATTTTTTTTTTTATCTTTTCCGTCTCTTTTATTTATCAATATTCATCCGTACTGCCTTATTACAAAATTCTACTCTGTCACTCATATATATTACCAATGCAGTGATAACAAATGAATTGGTAAGTAACTTTTGGAGCGTGATCATCATGGCAATAATAAAATTTCAATGGTTTAAAAATTTTATTAAGATATTTGGGTAGCATGTCTTTCATGGCCAATAGGAGTAGGAGACTTCAATTGACCTTTAGGGGAGGGGCACTTCTTCCTAATATACCATCCAAGAAGAAAAAAGCTACAAAATATTTGGAGATTTGTGGATGTTTGTGTAAGTTTCTGAATATTTCTATATATTCAACTTGTTCTAATACAAAGATTACAACCAATATTTATAGAAATCCTAACCCTAATCTGAAATAGGAAATAATAACCCTATACAATCAATCTAATATTCACACAATCAATCTAAAATATACAATCAACCTAATTGATGTAAGTAACATAATATTCTCACATCCCCACTCAAACTCATGGTGTTTTAGTAGAAAACATTGAGAGTTTGTCTAGAAGAAACTGAAAGCGAGCAGTGTTGTGAGTTTTCGTAAAGAAATCAACAAGTTTCAACGCCGAAGAGACGAAAGGAAGTGAGATGGAGCTAGACTGCAGATGCTGACGTACAAAATGACAATCAATCTCAATGTGTTTCGTCCGCTCATTAAAGACAGTGTTATGTGCAATCTGAATAACACTGCGGTTGTCACAGTAAAGGGAGGTCGGAGAAGACTGAGGGACACCCAAATTAGTCAAGAGACAACGAAGCCAAACAATCGTAGCAGTGGCATGGGTCATGGCATGGTACTCAGCCTCGGCAGTGGATCGCGTAACAACAGTCTGTTTCTTGCTCTTCCAAGAAATCAAAGAATCACCAAGAAACATGCGGAAGCCAAAAGTGGACTTGCGATCAGTGACATCACCAGCCCAATCAGAATTAGCATAAACCACTGTGTCCAAAGAGGAAGTAGAAGACAACAGTAAATCTTAAAATATAGTATCCTGGAGATAGCGAAAAATCTGAACCAAAGCAGTCCAATGGGTAGAATGAGGAGCAGAAACGAATTGACTAACCACATGAACAACATAGGCAAGATCAGGGCGAGTGACTGTCAGATAAACTAAGCAACCCACAAGCTCTCGATATAAAGTAGGATCATCTAGAAGAACACCATCAGTAGTGGTGAGCTTCACATTCAGCTCAATGGGGGTTTCAGAAAACTTAGTGTTAGTAAGACCAGCACGATGAATAACCTCACTGGCATACTTGGCCTGAGATAGAAAGTAGCCTTTGGGAGAAGAAGCTATCTTAATACCAAGAAGATACCGTAAGGGGCCCAAATCCTTCATTTCAAAGGTGCGAAAAAGATACTGCTTGACCTCAGAGATAGTAGAAGAGTCGGAGCCAGTGATGATCATATGATCCACATACAGTATTAAGGCAACAAATCTAGCAGAGGTGTAGAGAAGAAATAAAGTAGAGTCCTGAGTAGAAGGATGAAACCCAAGTGCAGTAACAACAGTCTGAAAGCGATCATACCAAGCACGAGAAGACTGCTTTAGACCATACAGAGCACGTTGAAGTTGACAAACCTGTCCAGAGGAATGGTGAGGGCCAGGGGGAGGACACATGTAAACCTCCTTTGTGAGATGGCCATTAAGAAAATGGTTCTTAACATCCATCTGATAAAGGGGCCAAGAACGAACAGCAGCGATAGAGATCAAAGTACGGACAGTAGTCATCTTGCCAACATGAGCAAAGGTCTCCTCATAATCAATATCATATTCCTGTGAGAAACCTTTGGTAACTAGACGAGCTTTGTAGCACTCAAAAGAACCATCAGAATGAGTCTGGACTTTGTAGACCCATTTGTAACCAACCAGCTTCTTACTAGCCGACAAAGGAACCAACTCCCAAGTATTAGTTTTCTGTAAAGCAGACAATTCGTCCTCTATAACTTGAATCCAATGGGGATCCTGACAGGCCTCCTTGTAAGACTGAGGTTTTGAAAAAGAATGAATCGCAGACAAAAAAGTACGATAGGAAGCAGAAAAATATGTATTAGACCAACCCAACCTGTTTGGAGGATGACGCGCTCGAGTAGGATATCGATGTGCAGTAAGATCAGAATCGTCAGAAGCAGGAGGATCAACAGTAGAAGCAGAGACAACTGGTGGAGGGAGAGCTTGGTGGCTAGAATAAACTAACAACGGAGGAGGAGGAGGAGGAGGAAGAGGAGGAGGAGAAGGAACAGGTGGGGGAGGAGGAGAAAAGGGAGGAAGGTCAGGGAGAACAATAGACATGTACTCATTAGGAGGGACCTCAAAAGGAAATGGATCAATGTGAATCAAATCCTCTTTGGAAATTGGAGCAGTGATAGGAGGAAGCTGGAAGTAAGGCAAGCATTCAAGAAAAGAAACGTGACGGGAGATGTAAAGATGACAGGAAATAGGTAACACCAATATCCTTTCTGAGTAAGACTATAACCCAAAAAGACACATAGGACAGATCGGACACTAAGTTTGGTCCGATCTTTACGGGGAAGAAGGATAAAACAAGCAGACCAAAACACATGAAGGAGAGAGTAATTGGGAAGTTGAGAGAACAGAGCCTCATAAGGAGACCGAATAGAAAGAAGAGGAGTAGGCATGCGGTTAAGAAGAAAAACAGCAGTAAGAACTGCCTCTCCCCAAAACGAAGCTGGAACTGAGGTAGAGAGAAGAAGAGACCTAGCTGTCTCAAGGACATGACAGTGTTTACGCTTGGCTTGACCATTTTGGGCAGGTGCATCAGTACAAGAAGTTTGGTGAATGGTGCCCAAATTGGCCAAATACTCACACAACTCAGTTTTAAAATATTCTCTACCGAGGTTAGATCGTAACAATTTAATGGTAGCCGCAAATTGTGTAGTGATCATAGACTGAAATGTACGATATATTTGGTAGAAGTCAGATTTATGAGTCATAAGATAAAGCTAAGTATAACGGGTGCAATCATCAACAAAAGACACATAGTATGCGGAACCCCCTTTAGTGAGAACAGGAGAGAGTTCCCAGACATCAGTATGCACAAGAGAAAATGGAGAAATAGAGATTGAAGTATTTTTATTAAAAGGTAAAGCTGACATTTTGGCAAGTTTACACCCTCGATATTCATCAATTTGACTAAGAGAAACTTTACCCAATAATCCTGACCGAGCTAAAGACCGTAAGCGGTCAACAGATAAATGACCTAGGAGAGAATGCTATAAGTAAAATTGACTCGACTGAGAATCTAACTGAAATGAGGAAAAAACAACTGGAGATGTGGATAGAGGGAGATGCAAGCTTTCTACTACATAGAGATCTCCAACTCTACGGTCGGTCCCAATCTGCTTTTTGGACACCTGATCCTGAATAAAGAAAGGTGAGAGCAGAGGCAGATGAGGATGGTTGGGAGGTGGACAGGAGATGTTGAAGCTGAGCCATCTGGGCATACAAGGAAGCCAAGCCAGGATCAGAAGCTAGAGCAAATGCAGTATAAGCAGCAGGAGGTCAAAACTGTGGCTAAGGCAACTGAGAAGATTGAGCAGACTGACGTCCCTTCTTGGGACAATTGTACTTCTAACGGCCATCCTGATGGCAAAAGGACACTCATTAGAGGCTAGTGGCCTCTTCTTGGGCTTCGCATTGCCCTGAAGCTGATGAGGTGGGAGGGGCCGACAACTGAGGAGGCTGAGTAGGAGCCAAGAAGACAGATGGAGACAGAGTCTGACTGGCCGTCTTAAGATGGGTTTCCTCGGAGCTCACGAACAATAGCATCCAAAGAGGGAAGAGGCGACCGGTGAAGGATGCCACCATGGATAGCCTCATACTGACGGGAGAGAGTCGTTAAAAATTGCACCAAACGACCCTCTTCTCGAAACTGCAGATAGGCATCTAGTACCTTAAGACTAAATGGTTCCATGAGAGCAAGCTGATCCCAAAGTCCCATCATCTCAATATAAAAATCCTGAATAGACCGATCTTGCTGACGAGCATTCTGAATAGCTATTTCCAACTCATACCATTTGGCAAAGTTGGATTGTTGATAAACCCGCTGTAAATAGTCTCAAACCTCCTTGGCAGTAGTATATTTGGAGATTATGATCCCAATGTGATCATCCACAATATTATGAAACCAAGTCAGAACTTGGGCAATATCACAATCCCAAGTGTCACATGAAACCTGATATCCATCCGTTTTGGGATCTGACAGATGAGAGATAGAACTAGAAACATATCCCCATTTTTTCGACTAAGCAAAAAAAATTTCATAATAGTGGACCAATACGCATAATTGGCTCTAGTAAGTTTGCAATTTATAGATTGACTTTTGTCGTCTGACATGGTGACAATATTATGAAAAATTATAAAGGACCTTAATGAAGTATAGTAAAACCAGTCAGGTCAAACTTACAATACCCAAACCTAGTTAGGTCCAAATGCTAGAAGCAGAGTTTCTTAATAAAGTATAGTAAAACTAGTTTGGTTAAACTTATAATACCCAAACCTAGTTTGGTCCAAATACTAGAAGCAGAGTTTCTAGAAACAGCGGGTGACCCAAACACAAGTATCAATAGGAGAAATCCAGAGAGAACCTGAAGTCGAGATGAGAGAGAGAGATCGCGAACCAGGTGTGAACCCGAGAGAGAACTCGAGAAGCCGAGATGAGCGAGGGAGGTCGCGAACCACAGAGGAGAGAACATGCTTGCACAAGATAGAACCAGAGGGTCGCGACTTGACCAAAGATGTCGCGACTTTAGACCAATGATCAGAAGTATGTCTCGACTTCGAAGAAACACAGAGAAGACCTTCGCGACACAAGGAGGGCTTCGACCAACAAGTTTGAATGAAACCCTAACTCTGATACAATGGAAATTTCTGAATATTTTTGTATATTCAACTTGTTCTAATAGAAAGATTACAATCAATATTTATAGCAATCCTAACCCTAATCTGAAATAGGAAATAATAACCCGATACAATTAATCTAATATTCATACAATCAATCTAAAATATACAATCAACCTAGTTGATATATTTCCGTGAGTAACATAACATTCTCACAGTTTGCAGGGGCCACCGCCCATCACTATTAATATTTATTTCAATTTTCTTTGGTAGGCCATGTGACAATACATGAATTCTTGACCTTCTACTGAGGTGCAGGAGTTCTGGCCAATTGAGCTAGCCCAAGTTGGTTTATTTTTTAGTCAAGAAGCAAGTTAGGGGGGGAGGTTGTGTGACTATTTTCTTTTAGATTCTAAAGGCATTCCTTTCTCTATTAAGCCGTTATTTTTTAGTAGTTGCTATGAAGTATTGGGATTGGCCTTGATTTGACATGTTCTATCAAATTTGGGTCCTTTGCAAATCGGTAAGCTATGAAGCACGGATACTTCAAATAGGGTGACGTATCCGTATCGTATCCGTATCGGATACCGATA
Source organism: Camellia sinensis (assembly GCF_055761805.1). NCBI lineage: Eukaryota > Viridiplantae > Streptophyta > Magnoliopsida > Ericales > Theaceae > Camellia > Camellia sinensis. Next base: position 170,239,899 of record NC_138962.1, on the reverse strand, counting down.
CTCCTTGGATACTCGCGGATACGTATCAGATACTTATTAAAAGTATCGGATACTTCTTAATTATTTTTTCATTAATTTTGAAATATCGGATACTTAATTTTGAAGTATCAGATACTCTAAGTCATGTTTACTTGTTTTATGAAATTAGAATTGTAATATTTCTTGCATAGTAATATAATATAATATAATTGCAAGTATAAATATAAGAATATTTTTCTAATATTTTGTTAAGTTCTTCGATAAGAAGAGCATAGTGAGTTAAATAATATAATTTATCAAATTGATGTATCTTAATTATTTCATGCATGTCCCCTATAACTACATAGAAAGCAAGAATTAACAAGAGAATATAAAAATGGTAAAATTAAATATCAATAAATAAATAAACAAGGAAACTTGAATATAATATTTTTCACTAGTGTTAAAGGAAAAAACCATAGGTACAAATTGCGAATTGTTCTATTATTGTAATATAAATATATTAAACTTGATATTGAAATGAAATATTTGCAAGACCTATTAAAAATTTAAAAGTAAACAAGCTACTAGCTTAAATTAATACAAAATTCTTAAAAGATAGTATTTTGCATTATAAAATTATATTGTGGTTTCTCAACGTTCTTTAGCTTATGTGTAACTTACTATTAATAATTTTAAAAAATATGTTTTTCACAAACGTATCCTAGCCGTACCCGTATGCTATTTTTTTAAGTTTTGTCGTATCGCCGTATCCGTATCGTGTCGTATCCATATCTCGTATCCGTATCTATGCTTCTATGCTTCCTAGTCGGTAAGGTTCTTAAAAAGTTGCAAATCTTGTTTTTATGCCTTATTTGAAACCTAGATAAACAGAATCAATGTGTATTGGGACAGAAAAGAGCAATTTTGGAATACATTTAGTCTGTTAGTGTCAACTGTATAGAACTTATGTGTAATGTTTTGTAAAAGTTGAGCAATGGTACAGATTACAAATTTTCATAAAATAATTGGTAAGTGGTGAAAAGGAGCAACAATTTCTTGACTTTACATTGAATGGTTGCACTTCAATATTTTTATTTTGCTTTTTTGAATTATTATTATTTTTTTTTGGGAATTAGTTGTGAGTTTTGGAAAGTATGAGGACGTATAGTACCATACATCAAGCTTACAAGTATACGCCTTTGAACTTAAGCTGGGTTCATCCTTTTACAATCACCACAGCCAATTATATGCTGGAAATATTCTATGGTTTCAAGTTTTTGTATACATATTTATATATATATATATATATATATTTAAATTTAAACTGACTGTTAGATATATTAATTTGTTTTCTATATTAATCTGTTCTTTTTTTTATTTTATTTTCAGATGGCATTTGAACTGTATGGCATGCTGGCTGGGAATGTAAGTCCCGTGACAGGTGAACATATTAAGCCTACATATGGTGGTGAAGAGGAGGCTTTCTTAAAGAAAGTGGTGACTCCAATCTATAACATGATAGCAGAGGTGTTTCCTCTTCTTGTTGTCTTCAGTCTGTAAAAGTTATTGCTGTGGTCTTTTGACTTTTCTTTTGGTTCATGTCTTAAAAAATTTCCTTCCTTGTGCCTTGCAGGAAGCTAAAAGGTGCAGAGGGGGGAGATTAAAACATTCTCAATGGAGGAACTATGATGATTTAAATGAATACTTTTGGTATTGTGATTTTCTTTGTCTACATTTTCTTTTTCCTTTTTCATATGTATTCAGTTTGTCAAATATGAATCAATATTGGGATTATTGTAGGTCAGTTGATTGTTTTCGGCTAGGTTGGCCAATGCGCGCTGATGCAGATTTCTTTTGCCTGCCTATTGTACAGCTTCATGCTAACAAGAATGAGGTATATAATATTTGGTACCTAAATATGTAACTATCGTACAGTTAACTTTTCCTTCTTTAAGAACATTTGACTGTTTACTTCTTTTACATGAAAACATTATGCGCCGGGGATTTAAAATCTGTTTCATGCATTTTCCTATCAATTTAATGTAATGGAAGGAATTTAAGCCTTTGGCCTCAATGCTTGCTTGATGGGATACTCAAAGAAAGCACTTCAATAGTTAATGTTTTGATGTTTAAAATGTACATTAGCTTGTGCAATGCTTGCTTTGATGTGAGATGTGCCTCTTGAACATGGTTTGAAGTGCAAGCACGTCCTGCCTTGGATGTGTTAGAATCACCAAGTTTATAAACCAAACTATGCCTTGTGTCCCACTCAAGTAGGGTCGGTTACATTAAGCAGAAATGGTATATGATGTTTTATAAGAGTGTAAGAATTTATGTATTATTGATTGATGTTTATTGATATATTACAATGATTCATGATTCCTATATATAGAAGAGGGTGAGTGTGTAGTAGGTAAGGAGTAGGTGAAGTGGAGGTGGTAGTGGTGTAGTGGGTTAGGTTTAGTGGAGTAGGTGAGGTGGTAGTGGTGTAGTGGGTTAGGTTTAGTGGAGTAGGTGAGGTGGTAGTGGTGTAGTGGGTTAGGTTTAGTGGAGTAGGTTTAAGTGGGTGAAGTAGGTGATAGGTTTTAACAGCCCCCCGCAAACTCAAGGGGGATAGGAACTAACCAACTTGAGTTTGGAGAGAGTTACAAAACAAGAAAATACATAAAAATAAAAGAGGATAGGTGACACTGTATGGTCGTGTCAGACCATTGGTGAAGACACTGGATGGTGGTGTCATAACGTTGTAGAGGACACGGTATGGGGGTGTCATAACGTTGTAGAGGACACTGTATGGTGGTGTCGGACCGATGTAGAAGACAGTTTATGGGGTCATGTCGGACCGTTGTAGCAGACAATGTTGTGACAGTTGTTGTGACAGTTTACAGAGTCTTGCTGGACCCTTGTAGAAACTAACCGGAATCAATGTCGGGACAGTTTACAGAGTCTTGTCGGACCCATAAAGGAGCTAACCGGAATCAATATCGAGACAGTTTACAGAGTCTTGTCGGACCCATGAAGGAGCTAACCGGAATCAATGTCGGGACAGTTTACAGAGTCTTGTCGGACCCCTAAAAAGTCGCACTCTCAAAAGGTGTGCCATCAAAATGCGTGCCCAATCCATAAAAAGACGTGCCATCAAAATGCGTGCCCAATCCATAAAAAGACGTGCCATCAAAAGTTGCGCCCTCAAAAGGCGTGCCCACTTCATCAAAAGTCGTGCCCGACAGAAAGCGTCGAGCCATCAAAAGGTGAGCCGGAGACGCGGCGAGGCACGTGAGCGACAGAGTGGCGTGTCGGCCGCGTCGTCAGTGTCGATATAAACCAATGCGGAGGCTGTGCTTGAGGCAGAAGCGAAGACAAAAAAACCTGGGAAAAAATTTCTGAAAAAACTCTTCATTTTCTGAGAGAGATATTCGTTTTTCTGAGAGGTTGCCTCTAAGAGCTGCAAATCTTGAAACACTCCCCTTCCGAACATTATCAGTCTGAAATTGCTATTTCCCTGAAACACTCAGCAACCCAAAAAACATGGCCTCTTCTTCCCGTTCAGCTACCCAGAATATGGCCTCTTCGTCCCGTGGTCTGCTCACTCTTTTTCCCGACCTCAACGAGTCAACAAGAGAGATAACTGGTGCGGTGGCACTGGAACCTCAACCAAGCGCCCCGGAGTTTGCTCCTTTGAACTTTCCTATGCGGTCTGTGGAGCAAAGAATGGCAGTGCAGTCGGATGTGGAGGCCAATCAGTATACATTGAAGTCATGTGTGGAAACCATGACTGCGGTTACAAATTTGTCGAACCGGCTGCAGAGTAGGACAAATGAGGTGCAGCAGTTAAACGCCCAACTGGCTCTGCTCCAACGCATGTATAAGGATGCGCGAGCAGAGTTAAGTGTGCTAAAGGCGGAAAATAAGGAGCTGAAGCGGAAGGCCACCGTGATGTTCCGATTTGGAGGTCCACCGTATGCTGTAGTGGAGGAGCAGGGAGGAGGCAACTTGCTTGGTGGTCTAGGAAGCACGGAGGCAACACCGGCAAGGACCACCCAGGACGGAGGCAAGAAGAAAAGACCGGCGGCTGAGTAGAGAAGAAAAATCCCACTGTGGGTGTGGTAGTTTTGTTTTTGTTTGTGTGGGTTTTTTTTTTTTTTTTTGATGTAAAAGTGTGATCGGGGTTGATCCCCTGATATGAATAAAATGACAAGGTTGTGGAATGTTGTTGGTGTTATTTTGTGGTGTTGTTTTGTTTAATAAGAAAAATAAAATAAAAGAAAATAATGGATAAAGAAAATAGAGAAAAATATTTGTGGATGGGTGATAAGAAAAAACAGCAGTGTGATTTTTTTTTTTTTTTTTTTTTTTGGTGGAATATAAAATAAATAATAATAAGAGAATGGAAAACGGGTGATGCTTACTAACAAGGGATAGGGAAAATATATTATAATAAAATATATATATATATATATATATATATATTAAAATAAAAGAAAAGGGTGAAAGAACGTGGATGAAATAAATTAAGAGAAAGGAGAGATATGATTAAAGTGGGTTTGAAAGTGGGAAAAGATGAGAGAGAGGGAGATAGAGTGGGTGCATGATGATGATGTTGGGTCCATGGAGAGAGAGAGAGAGGGATGTCCAAGAAGCTTGTGCTTTTGATAGTTACACATTACCCAAGCTGTATGTGAAGATGCATGTTACTGTCTTACACTTCTGCAGGCTTGGTATTCTTTGTGGGGCACTTGCAACACGTGACATTGAAAATTGTATTCGAAAATGATGACATCTCCAACATGAAACGTCTTGGAAGCAGCCCAGGCCTTGTAATCAATATTCCCAATGATGGTTCAACCAGCGGAGTCCCCAACCTTGTACACTGCTGCCATTGAAACCTTCAAGCCAGCAAACATGGCTACCAACAACAGAGCCACAGCTCTACACCCCACACCCAAATCCATGGCTAAGAGAGAGAGAGCAAATCGGGAAAAAAAAAAAAACAGCAGTGACGAGCAGAAAAGCAGCGCCAGAAACGCCAACGACAACGACGACGACGAGTAAGAGTACAACCACGGATATGTGAGAGGCGAGGTGAACGGCGATAGAGGCTAGACGATGATGCGGGTGCCGCCGCCGACATAGCGGAGGAGGGGTGTAAGAAAATGTTGAAGAAGTCAAGGTATGTGTAGAAAATAAGCGGAATAGGTTGAGGTCCGGCGGGCGGCCAAGGCGAGGTTGCCACCCGCCGGTGAAGCGAGAAATACTAAGGTCTTAACCTTGCTCTGATACCATGTAAGAATTTATGTATTATTGATTGATGTTTATTGATATATTACAATGATTCATGATTCCTATATATAGAAGAGGGTGAGTGTGTAGTAGGTAAGGAGTAGGTGAAGTGGAGGTGGTAGTGGTGTAGTGGGTTAGGTTTAGTGGAGTAGGTGAGGTGGTAGTGGTGTAGTGGGTTAGGTTTAGTGGAGTAGGTGAGGTGGTAGTGGTGTAGTGGGTTAGGTTTAGTGGAGTAGGTTTAAGTGGGTGAAGTAGGTGATAGGTTTTAACAAAGAGCGACTATGAAATGGTATCTTATAAAACATTAGGGGCATTTAAATAAAAGGTTATATAATAAGGAAGGGGCAGCTTGGGGGGTAGCTCTAAATGCATCCCAAAAATTAAGTTGGGCACCCCAATTAAAAATTTAAATATTTATTTGTTTGTTTGGACACCCCAAATAATACCTATTATAACCCTAAAAAAAAAAAACCCTAGAAATTCTACTTTCTACACCCGAAGTAATAGCTTTTTCATTTGGACACTCTGTGCCGAACAAATTATGTATGTTTGGAAACTTAATTTTGAACCTATGACGTTTCTTCAGATACTCAGTGCCATATAAATTAAATATGTTCGGATACTCAATTCCAAACAATAAAAAATTGGTTGTAGCATTTTCACTTGTATACTTAGTGCCGAACAAATTATATATGTTTGGATATTTAACTCCGAACCTATGAAGTTTATTTGGATACTCAGTTCCGAACAATAAAAAATTGTTGCAACATTTTCATATGGATACTTAGTGACAAATTGTATATGTTTGGATACTTAATTTTGAACCTATGAAGTTTCTTCGGATACTCAGTGCCGAACAAATTAAATATGTTCGGATACTCAGTTCCGAACAATAGAAAAATGAAAAAGAACAAATGAAACATGTTTTATAGAAAACTGCTTGAAACATCTTCTCTATCTATAGAAAATTGAAACATCTTCTTTATTGTCCATTGTTGATTCCAATATGAAATAGAATGCAAGAATGACGGATTCAAGCAAATAGGGTTAGGTATGAAAATGCAAAGCGAAAAGAGTAAGAAGAGAAGAGAAAAAAAATATTGGAACTGATGATGAATGGGGTGTTCAGAACACTTTGATTTACACTTTTTCCAGTGTCAAGTACTTTTTGGTGATTTTAAATAAAGACTTAATGGTAATAAAAAAGTTTCATTAAATTGGGGTGCCCAACCTAATTTTTGGGGTGCAAATAGAGCCACCCCAGTTTGGGGCCACCATGCTGATCCTGGCCTGAACCCAAGTCAGGCATGCTGCCTTCGTCCCATGCACTCCTTACCCCACTTAAGCAGTTAGGCCCCACATAAACCTGTTCCATAAAGGATGGGAAGGGTGCAGGGCGGCCCAACACTTAACGGGGCCTAAAGCAAAATATTAATGGGGGCCTTCTTTACTTATAAATATTTATTATTTTTATTAAATTTCATGCAAAAAAAATTATTTTTATTTTCAACAAACTTTTGACTTAAAATGTGTAATTGCTAAGCTCAACACAAAACTTGGCAAATATCAAAACTCAACCATTCGAAGACATAAACAATGTCGTTTCGCAAGGAAGAAACCAGATGAAATGCACAATGCCCATAAAAGATGGTCCTTTTTTGGTGTTAGTTCGCTCAATGAAATGTTATTTTCACTTGAGCCTCTTTTTTATTTTATAATGATGGTAATTACATTTACATATCACATTTGTGTACATTTAACACCTAATATAATACTAATCACATCATTTGATGAGCCTATAAAATATTGGTGTTTGTGTTTTCTAAATAAGAGATAAACTTAATAATGTGATTAACGCCATATACATTAGATCTTACCTAAATTTTAAAATTTATATCTAATTATGATCACTTTAACATTGCCCTTCGATTTTTTATTTTAATTTTTTTTGAACCTGTAGCCTTTGAGTTTTTACTTATGGTGAATATGCAAAACATGTAATACTAAAAATTGGAGGCTTTTCTACTGTTGAGGCCTAAAGTAGTGGCCTCTTTGCCTTTACAGTTGATCTGGCACTAGGAGGGTGCCCAACCCTTGATTTGAAAATTTCTTTCTAAAAAACAGTTGTAATTTTCGTGATCCAACTGAATATAATGCAGCAATTGAATCCAACTGTAAAATGTCTAGTGATTGGAGAGTTTGGATTACTTGAATATATAAGAGGATCAGTTTTTGGTTAATTTGTAGAACCACAACTGCAATTCTGAAAGCTACCTGCTCTTTGGTGAAATCCAGTTTAGAGTTTTTAACTGGATTATACTTATATTTGTATTGGGTTTGAATCAGTTCCTTTTCCATTCTGCGCAGTTGTGTCTCACCTTGTTAAGCAGTTCCAAAAGCAGACAAGGACTGTTTCTCTTGAAGCATCACTTAACTTTAATTGGAACACAAATTGCTGTAAGAAGGAATCACAAAATAAACCTCGAGACTGCACTCTTTTGACATGGAAACATAAGTTCTCTAAGCATATATCTCACAGAAACTTGCAGAAAAGTTCCAATATTGTTGACTGAGAATGTGAGAAGGAATTTGCTATAAGAAATATAGTTTCTTGCAAGTTATAACCATGGGTTCGATCATAAAATAGAATACAATTAGACCTCATCTAAGCCAACAGACTACGAAGCACAAGCACGGACACAGACACATGACATGACTTGGACACGCACGTAAATTTTCAAAAAATTGTAGGACACGACACGTGGGGGACACAAGCAAAATATATAATTTTATATATTTATTGAATTCTAAGTTAATTTATTCAAACTTATAATGAGTTTCATGTGTGTCTAAGTGTTGGGAAGTGTCCAAAGATAGTCGTGTCGTGTCGGACACAACACGTTGCCTTCTTATAAGTGTCCATGCTTTTTAGCCAACAGATTGTTAAGAAATTGCATTAGCTCATAGTTCCTGGGAATAGCATATAAATGCCTTATTGACAATACTGTTTTTTGGCACTATTTGGACTGTAGTCCATGTTGTTCCGTAAAGTTATTCTTCGAATATTAGTCTCTTATTCAAATAAAGTCAACAACCATAGCTGTCTTCAATCTGAAACAAGCTTTGCATTTTTCTGGAGGAAGCTGGATGTGCATTATTCTGATACAGTTTCTATGAATTGATTTGAAGCTTTTCTTGAATATACTTCAACACTTCTTATTGTTGGATGTGCTCAAGCAGGGTTGGTTGGTAACTCAACTTTGCTGATTGAGACTCTCTCTCTCTCTCTCTCTCTCTCCCCCCTAACCTGATTTTTGATATGAAATACTGCCTTTCTTATAGTAGATTTTGATGATATTCAGGAGACCAAACCGGCCACTAGGGATCGATGGACAGGCAAAATTAATTTTGTTGAGATATGCACATTTTGGCATATTTTTAGGAGTTTTGATAGAATGTGGACCTTTTTTATCTTGTCTTTACAGGTAATCTTTTTATTTTATTTTTTTATGTTCTTTATCTATATATCTATCTATTGTTGGTTTCATATGTCTTCTTAACTTTATTTGATCATGTTAACATGACAAATCGATTGAAGGCAATGATCATCATTTCTTGGAACGGGTCGGGGACACTACGTTCTATATTTCAGGGTGATGTGTTCATGAAAGTAATGAGCATCTTTATAACTGCCGCAATATTAAAACTTGCACAAGGTGATTTTTTGTTAATTAGCTTTCCATTTTCTTCTAGAGCTTTGCGCGCTCTCTCTCTCTCTCCTCCCAACTGTTAGGTTCAATTATGTTTTCATTGAAGTTTTCATACTCTAGATAATTGTTCATAATCCTTTTCTTGTTTATTTTGTAGATTTGTGTTGGTTGTAGGCATTATTATTCCCTCTAAATAGTGTTGGGATCTTTTTTTTTTTTTGTTTAAATTTCATTTGTTTATTTTTAATGAAACCTCGGTAGCACAAAGTGAAATTACAAAAGAGGGGACCAACCCTTTGTGAAGCGAAGTCTTGTTGAATATAGGAATTAGAATATTTCATGTTGAATATAGGAATTAGAATATTTTTATGTTTAGTAGATTGTATAAAAACCGTGATTGTAGAAATCACTGATTTAGAGCCTTGTTTATATTGTTTCCTAAATTGTATTATGAATATATTATATATACATGGCTCTACCACATTCATAAGTAAGTCAATTCATCATTTTCATTCTTTTTGGTAACAAAGCCTTCTCTCTTCTCTCTTCTCTCTCCCTTCACCGATACCCTACCCACTTCTTTTCCACTACCCGAAAACCCTAGCCCCCCACCTCATCCTAGCAAAAACACCTACCCATACCTTCTAACCTAGCTGAAACACCTACCCAACCCCTTTACCCTAGCCGAAAACCCGTACCCACCATCCTACTACCCTTGGCAGTGCTCTAGCACGTCTGCCGAGGGCCTTCAGTGCTGCCAACTAGGTCTTACCTTGGTCTAAATAGAGTGATCCGGCACCCTCCTTAGGGTGGTCCAGGTTCTATTTTCCCCCCTTTCGGGGTGTTGTGCTAATGTATTAAGCACCTCTCTTCATCTTTCATTGTTCTTTGGGCTACCGGGTTTTGTTCGGTAGCAGTTCTTTAGGTAAGCCGTTTTTTTGGCTTTTTTGGACATATTTTTGCTGCTGTTGCTATGTGATTTATCAGCCCTCTTTCTTTCACGATGATTGAGTCTCCTCCCGCTGTGTCTACTGAGGTTTCCATGAAACCCATTCCGGTTAGTTCTGATTTTTCTCTTTCTCATCACACTCTTGTTCATCGTATTACGAGTGTGGTGTTAAATGGGAAAAATTTTGCTGTTTGGAGTCGTTCTCTTAAACTCTATTTAGGGGGCAAGGGAAAGGCTCATTGGCTTTTCCCTACTATTACACAGCCGGTAGCCACTGATCCTACTCGTAGCCAGCGGGATATTGATAACTGTACTATCCTTGGCTAGATGTTCAACTCCATGGAGGACCGGATTTACCACATGTTCCTTTACTGTGACACTGTTCCGAGACTATGGAATGCTTTAACACAGATGCATGCTCATGCTCATAATGATGCTTTTATCTTTGAGCTTTATTAGGATATTGCTTGTGCTTCTCAATCTACTTTGAGACTTTCTGTAGCGGAGTTCTTTGGATATCTTCAAGCCCGTTGGGAAGAGTTGGCTTAATATAAGCCCTTGACTGAGTTACCTGAAGCTTGGGTAACCAGCTTAGGGAATGATAGAATATCACCCCCTATTTATAGATTAAGATTAGGGTTTACAAGAAATGCAATTACAAGATGATCCCCCTGAGTGCTATCCCTGAGTGCATAAAATGATTACAGACAGACCCTAGTGTATCTTTCGGCTACCTTTCGGCTAATATAATATCACTTAATATAATATGCTAACACTCCCCCTCAAGCTGGTGCGAAGATATCTCTCATGCCCAGCTTGACTATTATGTCATGAAATGGTTTAGTGCCAATCCCCTTGGTGAGAATGTCAGCAAGTTGTTCACCAGACTGGACAAAGGGAGTACAAATGATACCACTAGTGAGTTTCTCCTTAATGAAGTGGCGATCAATCTCAACATGTTTTGTCCTGTCATGTTGAACTGGATTGTGAGCGATGTTGATGGCGGCCTTATTATCACAGTATAACCGCATGGAGTCCGTTTGATCAATACCTAGATCACGCAACAATAATTTGATCCATAAAAGTTCACACACACCTTGTACCATAGCTCTAAACTCAGCTTCTGCGCTGGACCTGGCAACCACATTCTGTTTCTTACTCCTCCAAGTAACTAGGTTGCCGCCAACAAATGTGCAATACCCTGAAGTTGATCTCCTATCAGATACTGATCCAGCCCAGTCAGCATCTGTATAGGCTTCTACACGAAGATGATCATACTTTGAAAAATACAGACCCTTACCAGGAGCAGACTTCAAATACCTCAAGATTCTCATGACAGCCTCAAGGTGAATCTGATGAGGAGCATGCATAAACTGACTAACTATACTGACAGCAACAGCAATATCAGGACGGGAGTGAGATAGGTAAATGAGCTTACCCACTAGTCGTTGATAGCTCCCCCTATCCACAACTTCTCCTCCTTCATCATCCCCTAATTTCTGATTGGGTTCCAGGGGGGTGGCACATGCCTTGCAGCCAAGCATCCCAGTTTCCTTCAACAGGTCAAGCACATATTTTCTCTGTGAGATAAATATCCCATCCTTAGAGCGAGCAACTTCAATTCCCAGAAAATACTTCAAGCTGCCCAAGTCTTTGATTTCAAACTCTTTAGCTAAATATTTCTTCAACAGAGGTATTTCCCCACTATCATTGCCTGTAAGAACTATGTCATCTACATAAACAATAAGTGCTGTAGTCTTACCGTGTGAGGAATGTTTCACAAACAATGTGTGATCTGCCTGACTTTGTTTGAAGCCATATTTAAACATAGCCTGAGTAAATCTCTCAAACCAAGCCCTTGGAGACTGTTTGAGACCATATAATGACTTTCGAAGTTTGCATACTTTGCCTTCTGTTTGATGATCCTCAAAACCCGGAGGGATGTCCATATATACTTCTTCTTCGAGGTCACCATGAAGAAAAGCATTCTTGACATCAAACTGATAAAGCGGCCAATCCAGATTAGCTGCTAGAGAGAGAAGTATTCTGACTGAATTCATTTTAGCCACGGGTGCGAAGGTCTCCTGATAATCAATGCCATATGTCTGAGTAAACCCTTTTGCCACAAGTCTTGCCTTGTAACGCTCAATAGACCCATCTGCTTTGTGTTTCACAGTATATACCCATTTACATCCCACTGGTCGTTTGCCCGGAGGTAACTCAGTCAATTCCCAAGTGCCATTCTTCCTAAGTGCTTTCATTTCCTCAATCATGGCTAGTTTCCATTCAGAGGTAGCAAGAGCATCCTGAAAATGGTTAGGAATGCTAACAGAGGAAATATTGGACACAAACGCTCTGTATGAGGATGACAAATGAGAGTATGATACAAACTGTGAGATAGGATGTTGAGTACAAGATCTCACACCCTTCCTCTTGGCAATAGGAATATCAAGATCAATGGACTCGAGAGATTCAAAGTTACCTCGACTCTCATCAGAAGCAGGAGATGGCAGTGGGGTAGCAGAAACGGTCCCGTGTATCCAGTTAACTTGTTTTCTGTCTATGTCCCGGACATAAACATGCCCATCCGTATTCTTGGTGACAGTGGGTTCTAGAGTCCCAGTAGAAGAGGGTGGTGCAAGAACAACTGGTTCCTCCATAGGAAGCACAGTAGTAGCGGGTGGTGCAAGAACAACTGGTTCTTCCATAGGAGGCACAGGACTCACTTCACACCAAGGCTCCCCCGGAAATGAGGACGGTGACACCGGAGAGGACAAGAAATAGGACTGGGATTCAAAGAAAGTGACATCCATGGACACAAACCACTTACGAGAAGAAGGATGGTAACATTTATACCCCTTTTGAGTAGGAGAGTAACCAAGGAAAACACACTTGAGGGAGCGAGGGTCCAACTTACCACGAGAGGGAGAGTGATTATGGACAAAACAGACACAACCAAATATTTTGGGAGGAATAGAAAACAAGGACGAAGAACCAAGGAGGACATGAAGCGGAGCCTGTTTGTCCAAGACCTGGGTAGGGAGACGATTAATAAGATGGGCAGCGGTGAGAACAGCGTCACCCCAATAGGGCCGAGGGACATTCATAAAAAAACACATACACCGAGCCATGTCAAGAAGGTGCCGATTCTTGCGTTCGGCCACCCCATTTTGTTGAGGGGTATTGGTGCAAGAGGTCTGATGGATAATGCCATGAGTAGAGAAATATTGTCCTAACCCAGAATCTATGTATTCCCCGCCATTATCAGAACGAAATATTTTGATAGTGGCCCCAAACTGAGTACAAATCATCTTATGAAAAGTGCGAAACACAGAGAAAACCTCACTCTTATCTTTCATGAGATACACCCAAGTAGCACGAGAAAAATCATCAATAAATGTAACAAACCAGCGATGACCTTTCACAGACAGAACACGAGAGGGACCCCAAACATCAGAATGTATTAATGAAAAAGGAACGGAGCTTTTATTCAAACTGGGAGCAAAAGAAGCTCTATGTTGTTTTCCAAGTTGACAAGACTCACAAAGAAATTCAGACACATGATGTTTTGCAAAACTAGAAGGAAATAAATGCTTAAGTAAATGAAAGGAGGGATGCCCAAGACGCCGATGCCACAGCCATAAATCAGCGGGGGTAGTAGAAGACGTGGTGGAAGAATAAGCAAGTTTGTCCGGTTGATCTAGGAAGTAGAGACCATTTTCTGCACTACCACTGCCAATCGTCCTCCCCGTGACAAGGTCCTGAAAAAGACAATGATCATGAAAAAACGTCACGCTACAATTCAAATCTTGGGTAAGACAACTTAAAGATAACAGATTAACAGAAAACTTAGGAACATGGAGAACAGAAGATAGATGTATGGTAGGAGTGACTTGGACTAAACCTTTTCCAGAAATGGAAGAAACAGTACCATCGGCAATCCTAACTTTGTCCTGACCTGAAGAGGGCTTATAGACAGAGAAAAGATCAGAGGAGCCAGACATATGATCTGAGGCACCAGAATCAATAATCCAAGGCAATGATGTATGACACAGGAAAGCACAAGGAGAAGATGCTAAGTTACCTGAGCGGGCAAAGGACGAGGAAGCGGTACTGAGAGTAGTAGAAGATCGGCGGTCCAACAATTGGCGCAAAGCATCCTCTAGTTCAGTATCAGAAGTTGGGGTAACAGAAGTAGAGTTAGACTCAAGGGTATCAACGGTACTTGACTGATGAGCCCGGGAATATGAACCACGTCCTCTAGATTGGCCTGACCGACCTCCTCGAGAACCAGACCGATCACCTCGACCCCCGGATGGAGTCCCATGAAGCTTCCAACACGTCTCACGAGTATGCCGCGGCTTCTTGCAATAATCACAGAATACAGACTCCTTATTAGCAGACGAAAGAGGCAGGCTGAGGCCATCTCGAGGAGTAGACAGTAATGCGGAACGGTCAGTAGAGACAGTGGACATCATGGCAGACCGGCGACTCTCCTCATTTTGTACATAGGCAAATGCCTCCTGAAGTGAAGGAAGAGTATCCATACTCAAAACTCGACCCCTAACTGGATCATATTCCACATTTAAGCCGGCCAAAAATTTAAAGACCCGTTCCCGGGCGATGAACTTTTTGTACCCAATAGAATCAGTAGGGCAAACGGGCTTATAGTCTTCCAGGTGGTCAAGGCGTTTCCAGCCGTTGGTAAGGAAAGTGAAGTATTGAAGAACAGTTTGCTCCCCCTGAAGTGAGCTCTCAATAGAGCGGCGCAACTCAAATGCCTGTGAAAAATTTCCTTTGCGGGAATAGGTAACAGCCACAGCCTCCCAAATGTCCTGGGCGGTTTCCATAGACAAGTAGCCCTCACCAAGTTCTGGAACCATCGAATGGATAAGCCAACTCATAATCAAAGAGTTGGTAATCTCCCATTGGTCATATCCTGAGTCAGTGGTACTAGGTGCCTGTATCCTGCCATCAATATACCCCATCTTTCCTCTGCTTTTCAAAAACAAAGTCAAACTTTGAGACCATGCTAGGTAGTTTTGACCATTAAATAGAGAGGTGGTGATTTTCAGACTAGGGTTGGGGTTCTCAGTCATGGTAGTAGGTAGAATGGGACTCTCACTCTTTGGTGTTTGAGAAGAAGGAGACACACTGGTGGAATCTGTCATGGATACAATACTACCGAACCCGCAACAAAACTAGTGATAATCACAAACCCGGAAGGTGGTAGTGAGATAACAGGCACAATGACTACTATAAAGACAAAACAAAAAAAAAAAAAATTAAGAAACCATTCTTCTTCTTTTTTTTTTTCTTTTTTTTTTCCTTTTTTTTTTTTTTTGTTTTTGTTTTTGTTTTTTTTTGTTTTTGTTTTTGTTTTTTTTTTTTTGTTGTTGTTGTTGTTTTTTTTTTTTTTTTTTTTTTTTTTTTTTTTTTGGGTTATATATATATATATATTGATTTATTTATATAAACATGTATTTATATATATAAATATATATGATCAGGTTATATTAATATATATCAGCATATATATACATATATTTATATATATCAAGGGTGTGAGATACCAGAGTGACGAAGGCGAGGGAGATGAGGACGACGAGGGCGATGGCGGAAGGCGAGGGAGATGAGGACGACGAGCAGACGAGCAGACGAAGCAGACGAAGCAGACGAGCAGACGAAGCAGAGACGAAGCAGACGAGCAGACGAAGATGAAGACGAAGCAGACGAGCGGAGGGACGAAGATGAAGCAGAGGACGGCTGAAGGAGATCAACCCAGTAGATGATCCAACTAGGTACGTTTTGAACCCTAACCCTAGAGGTGTAGCTCTGATACCATGAAGCTTGGGTAACCAGCTTAGGGAATGATAGAATATCACCCCCTATTTATAGATTAAGATTAGGGTTTACAAGAAATGCAATTACAAGATGATCCCCCTGAGTGCTATCCCTGAGTGCATAAAATGATTACAGACAGACCCTAGTGTATCTTTCGGCTACCTTTCGGCTAATATAATATCACTTAATATAATATGCTAACATTACCTACTGAAGTTGCCTCTCTTGTGTTCAAGCGACTTACCTGACAGCACACTTACTAGTTTCTGATGGGTTTATACCCTGAATTTGAGTCTCTTCGAATTTAGATTTTAAACACATCACCTATTTCATCTCTCTATGAGGCCTTTGCCACCATTGATAGTGATGAGTGTCATCGGCGTTTGGTTCGGCCGAGCCCTCTAGTGTCTCCAATTTCATTTGATCAGATGGCTCTTGTTGCAAATTTTGGTTCTCGGGGTTCTAGTGGTCCAGTTACTTGTCATCATTGTGATGCTTCTAGACATGTTAAGGCTCGTTGCTTCAAACTTCATCCTGAGTTGAAGCCACGCTTTTCTCACACTCGTGGTACTAGCACCCCTCGTACTGCTGCTTTAGTGGAAGCTACTATTGCTTGGGGCTCTCCTAATATCCCTAATTTATAGGAGTTGCTGACTTAGATTGGTCAATTTCAGGCTCAGCTTGGATCTCTCATTGCTAGTTCTCATAGCCCATCATCTTCCACTGCTGCCATCCTTACTATAGGTACCTCTACTGCTTTCCATGTTCGGTCTGCTACTCCCTTATGGGTTTTGAATTCTGAGACTAATGATCATATGATGGGTGAGTTTTCCTTTCTTTTTTCTCCAATTCCTACTACTATTGCCCAATTTGTGTGTCTTGCTGATGATTCTTCATGTTTTGTTCGTCATAAGGCTATAGTGTCTTTATCCCCTACCATTACCTTATCGCTTGTTTTTCATGTTTCAAATTTTGTATATAATCTCTTATCCGTTAGTCATCTTTCCAAAACAATTTAATTGTGCTGTCATCTTCTTACCCTCTTCTTGCCTTTTACAGGACCTAAGTTCGAAGAGGATTTTTGGCAAGGGCTATGAGCGTGATGGACTTTACTACTTTGGGGATCCACCGGCTGAGCATTCCTCTTATTCTTTAGCTAGTTTTCAAGTCTCTGTTTTGCTTGCTTCCATGTTTTTTGTATTCAGGCTTTAGAATTATGGTATGCTCGTATGGGTCATATCAATTTTCAATATTTATGTCAAACTTTTTCCTTCATTTTATAGAGCTTGCAAAGATTTTAAATTTCATTGTGTGGTTTGTGAGTTGTCTAAGCATACTCATACTAGCTATATCTCTCATATGACTTGTGCTCCTCGTGCTTTTGATCTTATATATTCTGATGTCTGGGGTCCTTCCTTTGTCACTACTTTTTCTAGTCATAGGTATTGCGTGACTTTTATTGATGATTACACTAGGTGCACTTGGGTTTATCTACTTCGTCGTAAGTCTGACATGTTTCTCATTTTCATTCAGTTTTTACAAATGGTTAAAACTCAGTTTCATACAGTTGTTAGGAATATTCATTCTGATAATGGTGGGGAATATATTTCTAATGAATTTCATTCCCATCTTAATCAAATCAATGTTCTTCAACAACTTACTTGCCCTTGAACCCCTGAACAAAATGGTGTTGCTGAACGTAAAAATCGTCATATTATGTCTGTTGTTCGGTGTCTTCTTCAGGGTATGGGTGTTCCCAAGTCTTATTGGCATATGGCTTTCCTTACTGCTGTTTACCTCATCAATAGGACTCCTAGTCGTGTGTTGAATGGTCTCACTCCGTTTTATATCCTTATGCCCACTACCATTTTGTTTTCTCTTTTACCTTGTGTCTTTGGGTGTACCTGTTTTGTTCAAAATTAGAGTCCTACTCGCACTAAGTTAGATGACACATCTATTCTTTGTGTCTTCTTAGGGTACTCTTCCATATCCAAAGGGTATAGGTGTTGTAATCCTGTGTCTCATCACTTTCATCACACTTTGAATGTTATTTTTTGTGAGAATCTTTCTTTCTTTAATACTAACCCTCCTTTGCAGGCTTTTACTCTCGTTACTTCTAGTGTTCGCCTAGTGCCCATTTTGGACAAGTTTGAGGATGAGGTTGTTCCCTTTCCTCCTTCTCAGTCTTCGCCTCCTTCCCCTCTCCATTGTAGTTATACTTTCGTCTCCTATGCACTTAGCTTGCCCTCTGCCGCCTCTCCGATCTCTAGGTCAGGTAACTCTTCTCCTTTAGCTCCCTCTCTTCCACCTCCTCGTCGTAACCCACCTCGGGATTAACATCCTCCAAATTGTTGGGGTTGTTTGAGTAGTACTAATCATCCCATTGTTTAGTAACTTTCCTTTGACAAGGTTTCCGATTCTTATCGTTCTTTCCTTAGCAAGCTTGAGTCAGAGTCCATTCCTCATTCTGTGTCTAAGGCCCTTCAGAATCCCAAATGGGTAGAGGCTATGCAGACTGAAATGACGGCCTTAGAATGGAATCACACTTAGGATCTTGTACCTTTACCTCCCGGGGCAAGCATTGTTGGTTGTTAATGGGTGTTCACTATAAAGTACCTAGTTGATGGCTCAATTGACCATTACAAAGCCCGCCTGGTGGCCAAAGGTTTCACACAGATTCCTGGTGAGAATTTTGGTGCCACTTTTACCCTTGTCGCCAAGCTTACTTCTGTTCAGTGCGTCTCCGTATCTCCCTTGCAACATCACATTCTTGGCCTCTTCATCAGCTTGATGTCAAGAATGTGTTTCTTTATGGAGATCTCCTTGAGACAATTTACATCGCTCCTCCACATGATTTTCGGGGTGAGGGGGAGTATTTGGGAAAAGTGTGTCGGTTACACAAATCTTTGTATGGTCTAAAATAGTCTCCGCGAGTATGGTTTGGTCACTTTAGTTTTGTTATCATATCTATGGGCTTTGTTCAGTGCCGCTCAGATCACATTTGTTTCATTCGCCATAATTTTGTGGGTCAGCTTATAGTCTTGTTAGTTTATGTGGATGATATTATTCTCACAGGTGATAACTCTGTCGACATTGGTCAAGTAAAAAAGGACTTAGGCCAAACTTTTGATATTAAGGATCTGGAATGTCTCAAATATTTTCTGGAAATTGAGGTGGCTCGCTCAAGGGAGGGGATCTCCTTGTCTCAAAGGAAGTACACTCTCGACTTGCTTAAGGATACTGGTATGTTAGGGTGTAAACCTGCTTCTGCTCTTATGGATCCTAATGTCAAGCTTACATCAGAGTCTGGTGAGGTATTGGATGACCTAGGCATGTATCAGCATCTTGTTGGACGCCTCATTTATTCGACCAATACTAGACTTGACTTGGCATTTGTGATTAGTGTTGTGAGTCAGTTCATGCATGCATCTCGTACGGAGCACCTTGACGCAGTTCATCACATTTTGAGGTATTTGAAGACTTCTCCTGGCTTGGGATTGTTCTTCACAGCTGGTCTTCAATCTAGGCTCTCCTGTTTCACCGATACTGATTATGCATGATCTAGGACTGATCAGCGTTCCACTTTTGACTTTTGTACTTTCTATGGTGATTATCTTATATCCTGGAAAAGTAAGAAGTAGGCGGTTGTTTCTAGGTCTTCTGCATAGATTGAGTATTGGGCTATGGCACATAGAATATGTGAAATTCTTTGGCTTTGCTCTATTCTGACAGAGTTGGGTTTTGAGGAGACTGTTTCTCCCTCTTTATTTTGTGATTATAAATATGCCATTATGTTATCCTCTGATTCTGCCCTTTATGAGCGTATCAAGCATATTGAGATTGACATATATTTCATTATAGAAAAGGTTCGGACTGGCATTATGTGTCTATCTTTTGTCTCTTCTTCTCAACAGTTAGCAGGCATGTTTGCAAAGTTAGTGGGATCAATGTTGCTCCAGTCATCCATTGACAAGTTGCGTTTGTTGAATGTATTCATGCCAACTTGAGGTGGAGTGTTGAATATAGGAATTAGAATATTTCATGTTGAATATAAGAATTAGAATATTTTTATTTTTAGTAGATTGTATAGAATCCGTGATTGTAGGAATCATTGATTTAGGGTTGGTTTGGGATGTTCTAAAAAAGTGCACTTTTTGACTTATTGGCTTATATGAGTTGGGTTTGGGTTGGGTTTGATGTGTTGTGTTAGAGAGGTGATGTGATTTAAATAAGATAATGTGACTTAAATAGGATAGTGACTTTTTGACTCTTTGTATTATTTAGTAGATGCCAAACTTGACCTTAGAGCCTTGTTTATATTGTTTCCTAAATTGTATTATGAATATATTATATATGCATGGCCTCTACCTCATTCATAGGTAAGCCAATTCATTCTTTTTACTCTTTTAGTCCCACATCGCTCAAGTACTAAAATAATGTTAAGCATATAAGCGTGAGGGCACTCTCACCTCAAAAGTTAGCTTTTGGGATTGAGTTCTATCCAAGACCGTGTAACATGGTATCAAAGTCAGAGTACTTAGGAAAGGGTAGGGTGTGTGTCCCTGGTCTGCATGCCGCAGGTACTGCTGAGTGAGCATAGTGGGTGTGAGGGAGGGTGTGAAGTGAAGTCCCACATCGCCCAAGTACTAAATTAATGTTAAGCCTATAAGCATGAGGGCACCCTCACGTCAAAAGCTAGCTTTTGGGGTTGAGTTCTACACACACAAAAAAACAAAGAAGAAAAAAGCTTTTGAAGCCCAATTACAAAATTTGTGCCAACTTTTGTTTATTTAGGTAAAATCAAACCTTGGTGAATGAATATCAATTCATTCCCTTTTATATTAAGTAACATAACTTACAAGGAGAGCCCTAAGGCATGAAATCAGGAAACAAATAATTACAAATATATAAATGATATATAAATGAATATTCTAACACTCCCCCTTAAGCTGGTGCGAAGATATCTCTCATCCCCAGCTTGCGAAGAATATCATCAAACGGGATATTCCCAACCCCCTTTGTAAAGATATCAGCTAGTTGTTCACTAGACTTCACAAATGGAGTACATATTGTGCCGCTAGTGAGTTTCTCCTTGATGAAGTGACGATCAATCTCAACATGCTTTGTCCTGTCATGTTGAACTGGATTGTGAGTTATGTTGATGACAGCTTTATTATCACAATATAGTCGCATGGAATCTGTTTGATCTATCCCCAGATCACTCAACAACAACTTGATCCATAAGAGCTCACACACCTTATGCCATGGCTCTAAACTCTGCCTCCGCACTAGATCGGGCAACAACATTCTGTTTCATACTTCTCCAAGTAACTAGATTCCTTCCAACAAGGGTACAATACCCCGAAGTGGACCTCTTATCAGTTACTGATCCTGCCCAATCTGCATCCGTATAGGCTTCCACACTAAGATGATCGTGTTTGGAAAAATAAAGGCCCTTTCCAGGACAAGATTTTAAGTATCTCAGAAACCTCATAACTGCCTCCAAGTGTATTGCATGAGGAGCATGCATGAACTGGCTAACTATACTAACTGCAATAGCGATATTAGGACGAGAATGGGATAGGTAAATGAGCTTACCCACTAACCGCTGATAACTCCCCCTATCAACAGCTGCTCCTCCAATATCATCACTCAGTTTTTGGTTAGGCTCTAGAGGAGTGTCACAGGCTTTACTTCCAAGCATCCTTGTTTCTTTCAATAGGTCAGGGATATATTTTCTTTAATAGATGAAAATCCCATCATTGGATCTGGCAACTTCAATACCCAAAAAATACTTCAAATTTCCCAAGTCTTTGATCTCAAACTCACTTGCCAAATACTTCTTTAGCAGAGGAATTGCCTCAACATCATCCCCTGTAAGAACTATGTCATCCACATACACAATGAGAGCCGTTGTCTTACCATGGGAGGAATGTTTAACAAACAGAGTATGATCAGCCTGACTTTGTTTGAAACCATACTTCACCATCGCTTGAGTAAATCTCTCAAACCAAGCCCTTGGAGACTGTTTGAGACCATATAGTGACTTTCGATGTCGACATACCTTCCCCTTTGTCTGAAGATCTTCAAAACCAGGGGGAATGTCCATATACACCTCTTCTTCTAGGTCACCATGGAGGAAAGCATTCTTCATATCAAACTGGTGAAGTGGCCAATCCAAATTAGCTGCAAGAGAAAGGAGTGCCCTGACAGAATTCATCTTCGCAACTGGAGCAAATGTCTCTTGATAGTCCACCCTATATGTCTAAGTAAAACCCTTTGCTACAAGTCGAGCCTTATAACGCTCAACTGAACCATCTGCCTTGTGCTTGACTATATACACCCATTTGCATCCCACAATTCGTTTGCCCCTAGGTAACTCAGTCAATTCCCAAGTGTCATTCTTACGAAGTGCTTTCATTTCCTCAATCATAGCAAGTTTCCACTCAGAGGTAGTGAGAGCATCCTGAAAATGATTAGGTATACTCACAGAAGAAATGTTGGACACAAAAGCTCTATATGAGGACGACAAATGAGAGTATGACACAAAATTAGAGATAGGATGTTGAGTGCAAGATCTCACACCCTTTCTCTTGGCAATAGGAATATCAAGATCAGTAGTGTCAGGAATAGCAATATCAGTAGACTCGAGAAACAACAGGGTCAAAGTTACCTGGACTCTTATCAGAAGTAGGAGATGGCAGTGGGTGAGCAGAAGTGGTCTCTTGTATCCAAGTAACTTTCTGTCTGTCTGTCCCTGATATAAACTTGCCCTTCCCTGTCCTTGGTGGCATTAAAGTCTATAGTCTCAGCAATAGTTGGTGAGGGAACAAATGATTCCACCATAGGAGTAACAGGGATAACATGAATCTCTTCACACTAAGGCGCCCCCTGAAGGGATGACTGGGGCACCGGAGAAGACAAGAAGTAAAACTGGGACTCAAAGAATGTGACATCCATGGACACAAACCACTTACGAGAAGGAGGATGATAATACTTGCTGGAAATTTGTGTTAATAATAAGATAGTGGCATGTATATAATATGATAGTGGTGTTGGTGGTAGATAGTGGCATGTATAGAATATGTGATAGTGGTGTTGGTGGTAGATAGTGGCATGTATAGAATATGTGATAGTGGTGTTGGTGGTAGATAGTGGCATGTATATAATATGTTAGTGGTAGATAGTGGTAATATATAATATGTAAGTGGCATATAATGGGTTATAATGATGTTTGTAATATCTCCTATATAAGGAGTGTCATTTGGTCTTGTAAGATAAGAAGTTTTGAATATAACAAAAATATATTCCTTCTTCCTCATATTTTTCGGAGTTCTTCTTCCTCATATTTTCTAAGTATACTTATATCCCTTTTGAGTAGGGGAGTAGCCGAGGAAAACACACTTGAGAGAGCGAGGGTCCAACTTATCACGAGTAGGGGAATGATTGTGAACAAAACAGACACACCCAAAGATTTTTGGAGAAATGGAAAACAGAGACGTGGACCCTAAGAGAACGTGGAGAGGAGCCTTTTTATGCAATACTAGAGTAGGAAGACGATTAATGAGATAGGCAGCGGTGAGAACGGCTTTGCCCCAATGGGACCGAGGCACGCCCATAGAAAAATACATACACCGAGCCATGTCAAGAAGATGACGATTCTTGCGCTCCGCGACCCCATTTTGTTGCGGGGTATTGGTGCAAGAAGTCTGATGGATAATGCCATGAGTGGAAAAGTATCTCTCTAACCCCGAATCAATGTATTCACCCCCATTATCAGAACGTAAGATTTTGACAACAACCCAAATTGAGTACAAAGTATTTTATGAAAATTTTGAAACACAGAGAAAACCTCACTCTTTTCTTTTATGAGATACACCCAAGTAGTACGGGAAAAATCATCGATAAACGTGACAAACCATCTATGGCCTTTTAAGACATAACACAAGATGGACCCCAAACATTAGAATGTATTAAAGAAAAAGGAACTACGCTTTTATTAATATGAGGAGCAAAAGAAGCTCGTGTTTGTTTGCCAAGTTGACAAGACTCACATTGAAAGTCAGACACATTATTTGTGGTAAAAACAGAAGGAAATAAATGTTGAAGCAGATAAAAAGAGGGATGACCAAGACGTTGATGCCACAACCATAAATCGTCCTTGGTGGTTGGAGACTGGATAGAATGATGTGCAACCTTGTCAGCCTGATCCAAGATATAGAGACCATGTTCTGCTTTACCACTGCCAATCGTCCTCCTCGTGATAAGGTCCTGAAAAAGACAATGATCAGGGAAAAAAGTCACACTACAATTCAAATTCTGAGTAATACGACTCAAGGATAAAAGATTAACAGAGAAATTAGGAACATGTAAAACTGAAGAGAGAGGAAGGGTAAGAGTGGCACAAATTAAACTTTTCCCAGAGACAGAAGAAATAGTACCATCTGCAATGTGAACTTTGTCGTGTCCTGAAGAGGGCTTATAGTCGGAGAAGAGATCAGAAGATCCAGACATATGATCTGAGGCACCAGAATCAATAATCCATGGGACAGACATATGGGATATGAAAGCACTGGGAAGAGAGGCTAAGTTACCTGATCAGGCAAATGAAGAAGAGGATGCATCTGGAGGAGTGGTAGAAGACCGGCAGTCCAACAAGTGACGCAAAACATCCTCAAACTCAGAAGAAGACAGGCTAGATACCCCATCAGAGGACAAGCCAGCTGGGGCTGGAGTGGAATCAAGTATGCCAACTGCACTGAACTGATGGGCCCGTGGATTAAAGCCATGTCCTCTAGACTGGCCGGACCGGCCTCCGCGAGAACCAAACCGATCACCTCGACCGCCAGATGGAGCCCCATGAAGCTTCCAACAGGTCTCACGAGTATGTCGTGGCTTGTGGCAGTAATCACAGAACAAAGGGTCCTTTGTAGAAGGATTAGGAGAAGCACGGGGCAGATTGGTCCCATCCCGAGGAGGAACAGAAAGTAAGGCAGAGCGTTTTGGAGAAGCAGTTGGCATCATAGCAGAACGACGACTCTCGTCATTCTGTACATAAGCAAAGGCCTCCTGAAGAGAAGGAAGAGTATCCATGCCAAGGACACGACTCCGAATTGGATCAAATTCCAGATTGAGACCTTCCAGAAACTTGAAGGCCCTCTCCTGTGCAATAAACTTCATGTAGCCAACAGAATCAGTAGTGCAAACCAGTTTATAGTCCTGCAGGTGATCAAGACGTTTCCAACCATTGTTAAGAAATGTGAAGTACTGAAGAACAGTCTGCATCCCCTGTACGGAGCGCTCGATGGAACGACGTAACTCAAAGGTCTGCGAAAAATTGCCCTTGCGAGAATAGGTGGTAGCCATAGCTTCCTAAACATCCCGGGCAGTTTCCATGGACAAGTAGCCTTCACCAATATCCGGCAACCATAGAATGAATAAGCCACCCCATAATCAAGGAGTTAGTAATCTCCCATTGGTCATAACCAGGATCATTGGGACCTGGTGGTTGAACCCTTCCATCAACATAACCCATCTTCCCCCTGCTCTTCAAAAAAAGAGTCAGACTCCGCGACCAGACTAGATAATTATGATCATTAAACAACGAGGTGGTAATTTTGAGGCTAGGATTGTAGTTTTCGAATTGAGTAGGCACAATGAGGCTCTCCACTTGAGGTGGTTGGACACGAGTGGTGGATTCACTAGTAATTTCGGCCATTTGAGTATGCTACTTATTTAAACCACAACCAGCAGGAATCACTACTATGGGAGGAAGAGAACAACCAAATAATGACAATCACAGCCACTATGGGCGCATGAAAATCAAATTATTGGTGCCATCTATTGACCCAAAAATAAATTAAAAAATAACTGAAACCAGAACCTCAATCAAAACAAGTTTTTTTTTTTTTAAGATATCACGATCAGTATATCAGTACCAAACCTCACAGAGACATGCGAGAGCCACAGAGGAACAAAGGGACTGCCGACTAGACTTAAACAGACAGTCGAACTGCCAAAAGGTGTCGCCTAGTCCTGGGTGAACTCCGACGGAAGGCGTCTGGTCTTGGGTGACCTCCGACTGGCTTCGTCCTGGCTTGGATGGCCTTCGACGACTGTCGGCTGAGCTTGGAAGGCTTGCTGCTGTGTGCGCAAGCCCTAGCGGAAGTCGTCTGGTCCTGGGTTACCTCTGCTGGTTTCGTCCTGGCCTCTATGGCCTTCGACGGCTGTTGGCTGAGCCTGGAAGGCCTGCTGCAGCATGCGCAAGCCCCAGATAGCTAAATGAGAGACCGAAAAATGGTGGTGGTGGGTTGGCTGGAGATGGTTTTTTCAGAGTGGTGATGGAAGGTGGCGGGAGAGCTGGGTTTAGGGTTTGGGCTCTGATACCATGTTTGTTTAGGTAAAATCAAACCTTGGTGAATGAATATCAATTCCTTCCCTTTTATATTAATTAAGTAACATAACTTACAAGGAGAGCCCCAAGGCATGAAATCAGGAAACAGATAATTATAAATGTATAAATGATATATAAATGAATATTCTAACAACTTTGTCCAAATTGATAAGACCTCGGATCTAAGTTGGAAGACGTTGAAAAGAAGGAAAACAATCATCTAGATGATCACATCCCCAATTAGCAAGAGCATCATCCCCACTATTAACTTCTCTTAAACAATGAGAAACTTGATAGTGAGTCCCTAAGAGCATCCCTTAATATTCATAGTGATAGAATGCACAGAATTGAACATGAACCTAATAAAATACCATAAAATCTTTGGAATCCAGCTCAGTAGAAACATGTGACAAACCAACCCTCTTGCAAAGATTAATACCATGTGCACAAGCATATGCTTTTTAATGTAGGAAGTGTGCCTAACATGTGAGTTGGTGAGTAGTTGGCTAGTGGCCTATATCTAGAGAAGTAGTGATCATTTATATGACAATTGATTGATACAGAGATATTCTCTCTCTAGAACCCTTTTTGGGTTCCTGTCTTTCTAATTTCTCTGTCTTGTTCTTGGATCCCATCCCATCACTTTTGTAACCATATTAGAACACACCCAAAAAGAGTTTGCAAAAGTGAACAAAACCTCACCCAACATATCACAAATCAATGTTCCTGCAGTTGCTGGCCCCAGTTTACCCGTGCTATTGTTGGATAGCTGTAAATACATTGTTGGGGCCATTTCCTAACAATTTAAGCTTTTGGGACAATTGGTGACTTAACATGATATCAGAGCTTAGGTTGAGAGAGGTCTTGAGTTCAAGTCTCTTCGTTGGCATCTAAGAATCTGTCTCCGTTTGGTTTCTACTTCTCTGTTTAGTTATTTGCTTCTCTTTCTGTTTGGTCTGTTTGTCTCTCCATGTGCAAGACGGGGTTGCACACGAGGGAGGGTTTTCGATAGCTTGATATACGTTTAAGCTTTCGGGACAATTGGTGTCTTAAGCTTTTAGAACAATTGGTGACTTGACAACTACACACATTGCAATTAAGCTTGCAAAATGAGGAGGTTTCAAAAATTAAAGACCAAAACCCGAATTGTCACCCTCAAAACCTGATATTTTCAAAAGATTATAGAGTTGCAACACATTCATATAAATCTGGTTCTTATTGATTGACAATCCCTCAAATCTACACTGATTTCTAGCCCTTGAGTGATATTCCTGTGGAGGCAGCACCCATTGTTCCCAAGCGCATTCACATCCGTTTTTGATGGGTTTGAAGCCTGAATTCGAATCTCTTCACATTCAGGTTTTAAATACATCACCTATGTTATTGTTGAACTAAAGATTGTTTAATGTTTGATGCAACCTAACCTTAAGTGGTAAAGCTTACGGTTTGTCACAACATGTTCTTCAGACTCATTAATATATTATTCTTTTTAACTTCAGTAAGAAAAGATAATGGCTTATTATAAGAACTAATGATAATACTATCTTCTCCATAATACTCCTCTGCATTCAACAATTAATATAATGAGAATCTACTTGCTGAAAGTTGTCATTTGATTTATGGACTCTTCATATTTGCAGCTGTCCTTGATATAATTATGAGCTGGAAAGCCAGGCACAGCATGTCATTGCACGTTAAACTAAGATACATTTTGAAGGCTGTTTCTGCTGCGGCTTGGGTGATAATTTTACCAGTAACTTATGCGTATAGCTTGAAAAATTCTCCTGGATTTGCACAGACCATTAGGAGTTGGTTTGGCAATAGTTCAAGTTCATCTTCTTTGTTCATTTCGGCAGTTCTAATTTACTTATCTCCAAATATGCTCTCTGCATTGTTGTTTCTGTTTCCATTCATCCGTCGGTATCTAGAAAGGTCAGACTATAAGATTGTGATGCTCATTATGTGGTGGTCTCAGGTATGCAGGAATTTCCACGTTGTTTTATATGATTATTATGTTTTTTGGCCCATACTTCCAAAACTTCTTTGTGTCTGTCAAAACAATACCTGAAGCTGCTGCTTTTTAATATTATTTTTTTTTTCCTTCAGTTTTTCTGTTGCAACCGTTCTGATATCCTGTGATGTCTTGCAGCCTCGGCTCTATGTTGGAAGGGGAATGCATGAGAGTGCATTTTCTCTTGTCAAGTAAGAATACAATGTCAGATTGTCAGGTGGGTATGGCTTGAATCAGATGTTTGCTGTTGTAACTGATAACATCTGTTTCAACTTTCAGGTATACAGCATTTTGGGTTCTCCTCATTGTGGCAAAGTTAGCTTTCAGTTACTATGTAGAGGTGTTCCTCTTATTCATTCTCAATTGCTAAGACCCCAGCACTGATTCTAGTGAGAGGGGAGTCTTTGTTTCAATTCAACTTGAGTGGGATAAAAAATGCTAATTGGCAGGCTCAGACCAATAATCTAAAAAGATTTAATCTTTCATGAAATGATTTTGGGTGAATGATATTTTGAACTTTCTGCTCATGTACATGAAAGAAAGGCCTGGACTATGATAAGAAAAGGAAGGGGAAAAAAAAGTGAAACAACATAATATGTATTATGTAAAACAATTACTTTGAATAAAATATATTATCATAGAGACGTCTCTGTCAATCTACTTTCCCATCTTTCTGTGTGATGTAAAATCTTAGGCATCCAAGTGTAAGAACAACAATTTGAGTCTTAGGCAGTCATTTTGTGCTATTTAAGATGAACAAAAGTTTGTTCCTATTTTTACTTTCCTAGCACTCTCTCACATCAAATTTCCCTTATCATAGAGACTCGAGGTCAAGTATTATTTGCTGGCATACAGTAGGGAATTATCTCATTTGTTTTCTTTGTTACAGATAAAGCCTCTTGTGGATCCTACGAAAGCTATCATGCAAGCTCAGACACCAACTTACCAATGGCATGAGTTCTTCCCTCGAGGTAACAAATGAGTGAATGTTATTTATGTATGTTACTGTTACATAAAGGAAGAGATGGTTTCTAATGTTATATTTATCTTTTTGTAGCCAAGAACAATCTTGGTGTTGTGATTGCACTCTGGGCACCTATTTTTCTTGTAAGTTCATTTGTATTTTATTGTTGGATCTGTCCCATTCAATTTCTCCAAGCTCATTTTGTTATTTGAGTCTAAAGCAATGACCACTACAGGTCTATTTCATGGATACCCAGATATGGTATGCTATTTTCTGCGCAATATTTGGCGGCATATATGGTGCTTTTCGCCGTCTTGGAGAGGTCAGTGGAACCTGCGATTATCTAGCTTGCATTTATAGAAATTGGTGGTTTTTGTTGTTTTACGCCCTATCCAAGCATAGACTCTTCAGGCTATATATTTTTGTGGTCAACCCTTCTACAATGTCATGAAGGACGAGGCTTAAAGGATTAGTGGATACCTACGTAAATAGGTCATTTTTATCAGTGTTTTCAAGATTTTACTGGTATTATAACACAACACATTTATTAATAAGCTACATCATGGGCAACGGTAAAGGCTTGCCCAATGCGAAAGGCTGGTCATTAGTGTCCTGGCAGCACAGTTTGAGTCGCAAAAAAAACCTCTCCAGAAATGGGGGTTAAGGCTATGTACATCTTGTCATCCTTAGACCTTCCTTTAGTGGGAGCCTTGAACACTGGGATACCTTTTTTTTTTTTTTTTTTCTTCACATAATGAGCAAATTGTATCCGTTGTAGATTTACCTCTACATATGATGACATATTGGATCTCATCTATTGAATGATTAATTGAAGTGCTGCTAATTGGAGTGTGACATATGAAATTGTTAAAATTGTAGTATTATTGATTGATGTTTTGATACAAGATTGATTACAAGATTGTTGTGTTGATTAATTACAATTCTTATACAATCTATATATAGAAGAAAATGTGGTAGTAGGTGTAGTGGAGGTGATAGTGGGTTAGGTGAAGTGGAGTGTGTGGTGAAGTGGAGGTAGGTGAAGTGGAGTGTGTAGTGGAGTAGGTGAAGGTAAAGATGGGAAATTCTAACAGCCCCCCGCAAACTCAAGGAGGAGAGAAACGAACCAACTTGAGTTTGGAGGAGTAACAAAACAAGAAAATACATAAAAATAAAAAAGGATAGGAGACACTGTATGGTCGTGTCAGACCGTTGGTGAAGACACTGAATGGTGGTGTCATAACGTTGTAGAGGACACGGTATGGTGGTGTCATAACGTTGTAGAGGACACTGTATGGGGGTGTCATAACGTTGTAGAGGACACGGTATGGTGGTGTCATAATGGTGTAGAGGACACTGGATGGCGGTGTCAGACCGCTGTAGAAGACAGTTTATGGGGTCATGTCGGACCGTTGTAGAAGACAGTTTATGGGGTCATGTCGGACCGTTGTAGAAAAACAGTTTATGGGGTCATGTCGGACCGTTTGTAGAAGACAGTTTATGGGGTCATGTCGGACCGTTGTAGAAGACAGTTTATGGGGTCATGTCGGACCGTTGTAGAAGACAATGTTGTGACAGTTTACGGAGTCTTGCTGGACCCTTGTAGAAACTAACCGGAATCAATGTCGGGACAGTTTACAGAGTCTTGTCGGACCCTTGTAGAAACGAACCGGAATCTATGTCGGGACAGTTTACAGAGTCTTGTCGGACCCATAAAGAAACTAACCGGAATCAATGTCGGGACAGTTTACAGAGTCTTGTCGGACCCATAAAGGAGCTAACCGGAATCAATGTCGGGACAGTTTACAGAGTCTTGTCGGACCCCTTAAAAAATCGCATCCTCAAAAGGTGTGCCCAATCTTTCAAAAGGCGTGCCATCAAAAGGCGTGCCCAAAAAAAGGTGTGCCGGACATGATGGCGAGGCACGTGGGCGCCTTGGCTTGCGTGCCCGTTTGTCGGCTGGTGGTAAGAGGCGCGCGATGCGCGTGGCTGCCTCGGCTATAAGACAGAGGCTGAGGCTGAGGCAAAAAACCTGCGAGAGAAATTCTGAGAGAGATTTTGGAGAGAGATTCTGTAACACTCTGTTGTCTGAGAGAGAGTTCTGAGAGAGATACTGTGTAACACTCTGGTGCCTAGAAAATGGCTTCATCGTCTTCCCGCGGGCTGCTCACCCTCTTTCCCGACCTCAACGAGTCAACGAGAGAGAGAACTGGTGCGGTGGCACTGGAAACTCAACCAAGCGCCCCGGAGTTTGCTCCGTTGAACTTTCCGATGCGGGCTGTGGAGCAAAGAATGGCAGGGCAGTCAGATGTTGAAGCCAATCAATATACACTGAAGGCATGTGTGGAAAGCATGACGGCGGTCACAAATTTGTCGAACCGGCTGCAGAGTAGGACAAATGAGGTGCAGCATTTAAACTCCCAGCTGGCTCTGCTCCAACGCATGTATAAGGATGCGCGAGCAGAGATAAGCGTGCTAAGGGCAGAAAACAAGGAGCTGAAGCGGAAGGCCACCGTGATGTTCCGATTTGGAGGGCCGCCATATGCTGTAGTGGAGGAGCAGGGAGGAGGCAACTTGCTTGGTGGTCGAGGAAGCACGGAGGCAACACCGTCAAGGGCCGCTCAGGACGGAGGCAAGAAGAAGAGACCTGCAGTAGAATAGAGAAGGGAAAAGAAAAATCCCACTGTGGGTGTGGTTTTTTTTTTTTTTTTTTTTGTTTTTGTTTTTTTGTTTTTTTGTTTTTTTTTTTTTTTTGGTGTAAAATGGTGATCGGGGTGAGGCCCGATATGAATAAAATGAGTTTGCAGTTCGTCTTCTTCCTCTTTTTTTTTTTTTTTTTTTTTTTTTTTTTTTTTTAATAAAATAAATAAATAAAGAAATAAATAAAATAAAATAAATAAAAAAAAAAGTGGAGCAACGGGTGAGGTGCAAAAGGTGATGATAATGTTTTGTGAGTGGAAAATAAAGAAAAGAAAAGAAAGGGGTTGTGTGGTGTGGGTGGTGGAAAAAGTAAAGTGGGAGAGAGAAAAAGGCATGGGAGTGCGGCAATAACAAGTCCAACAGACAAAAACATCACAAAAGTCCCTCTTGTCCTCTCTCATCTGTTCTCAACAACCTGGAATAGTCACATAAAAGAAAATGATGCAGCCACTAGAGCCACAATAAGAGATCCAATCGAAACGGCAAGTGCAGCAGCTTTTGGATCTAGAATTGGGTGTTTTTTTTTTTTTTTTTTTTTTGTTCTCTGGTTGGTCATGTGAAGATTGGTGGGTCTTTGAAGCCGTTGGTGTTGGGTTGAGATGGGATCGAGCAGTAGCAAACCCAATGCTGCTGAGTCCTCGTCTTCATCGTCTTCTAAAATTCGTCGGAGTCGATCCAGAGGAAGCAGAGTGTTCCAATCTTCGTGTCTTACACCCTCGTCTGGATCTCAAGACAGTGACAATGATGAGCAGGTTTCTGATCATCATAATAAAGAAAATGGTTGTAACAACCTGATGAAAGAGCCTGTATATCTTCTAGCACTGAGCTTCACAAGATAGTTAAAGAAGACAAGGCTCTCATCTATGAGGACTGGAAATGGAACTGGGGTGTTCATACCTCATATTGTCAAATACAGAAGACGGCATAAGAACAGAGGGAGGAACAATGACAAAGGAAGAATATTTTCTGGTATGTGTTTAAAATTCTAGGGGACTACGTTGAGGTCCGGCGGGCGGCCAAGGCGAGGTTGCCGCCCGCCGGTGAAGCGGGAAATACTAAGATCTTAACTTGGCTCTGATACCATGTTAAAATTGTAGTATTATTGATTGATGTTTTGATACAAGATTGATTACAAGATTGTTGTGTTGATTAATTACAATTCCTATACAATCTATATATAGAAGAAAATGTGGTAGTAGGTGTAGTGGAGGTGATAGTGGGTTAGGTGAAGTGGAGTGTGTGGTGAAGTGGAGGTAGGTGAAGTGGAGTGTGTAGTGGAGTAGGTGAAGGTAAAGATGGGAAATTCTAACAGAAATGAATCTGCACGATACTGTGGATTGTCTTTAGGAATGATACTTTGCCATCTTGAAATGGGGACTTTCAAGTGAAGGAGTTTCTGATGGTAAAGAAAGAGACAGCTCACCTGTTTCTAGATTCATAAGATCAAGTCCTTGGGAAATAGAGAATATACAAGGCTGCTGTAGCCTGACTTGAGCTCATAGTTAAAACCATGCATGATTCATTAAACATGATGATACTATGTTGTTCTCGACATTAATGAAGCACTATTGTGATGTAGAATGATTGCACACAGCAGCAAAAGCTCTACATTTACAGTTGTAATTAATACTTTTTGTGGCTGAGGGTGATAAAGATATAGGCATTTAGGGTTGTCATGTCATAACGAAAGGGTAGAGGTGGGGTTTATGGGGACTGTTCAGGGGCTATTCTGGGTGCTGTGACTACAGTAATTATTTGCTTTTTTTTTATTTTTATAAAGTTTGTAGTTGAAGGATTACCATAAATGGAGATGCTAATGGGAAGGAAAGACCTAAGTTGACATGGGATGTAGTAATGAAAAATAATATAAATTTATTTAATTTAATTGAGTATATAGGCTTTGAAAAAGCTGAATGGTAAAAAAAGATTTATGTAGCCAACTCCACTTGACTGGGAAGCAAGGCTTAGTTTGGTTTGGCTAGTTCATGATTGACAGTTCAATAGCTTAGGTTTGTAAAATTAGGGTTAAAGGTAAAGAAAGAAGGGCAAATCTGATCTGATCCTAGGTTTTCAAAGTTTTTAATATCACAGATTTGTAAGGAAGAAAAAAGAAGAAAATCTAGGCATCACAGCTAGAATTCGTTATTATCACAATTAGGATTAAGATTGCATCACACAACCCAAAAGAAGTTCCAAGTGTTAGATTTTATGTATAGAGAAATAGAGAAAATGAATTATGTATTGATTTGTTGATTTACAATAGATACACACACTCCTTCATATATAGGAGATGAGAAGATGCTAAAGCTATACAGACACCATCATAGGAAAGGGACAGAAAGGAAAAGCAGCCGAAAGCACAATGCCACTACTGCCACTAACTATACATTAATCTAATCTATGTATATAGATTATATATATTATCTATGTAGATATATTATATATATTAACACCAAGACCTTTGGAGATTCTCTAAAATCTGATCTTCTATGTCAAAAGGAATCTTTTTCACAAATATTCTATTTTTAGGTGTATCTAGATTAGGTGCATCTAAACAGGATTTAAAAAAAAAAAAAAAAACTAAAATATGAAAAAAATCTCACTAAAGAACAACCCCCCCCCCCCCAAAAAAAAAAAAAAAAAAACCCCAAAAACAAAATAGTTAGAAATATTTTTTGATCAAGGCATGTTTCAGAGAATTTCATGTGACATAGGACTTTAAGCATTCAAATATGAACAAAAATATGCACATGTCATGCAATAGCACCAAGGGTGTTACAAAGAGATTGTTTCATGATTCAAACCTATGCCACCAAGAATGCTAACGACAAGCCTTGCTGTTGGACGAAGCCACCCTTTCTCTTGTAGATTTTATATGGGAACTTAATTTTTTGGATGTCTTTTTGTATACGCCTAATGTATAGAGGTCTCACCTCTCCTGACATATATCTATATACTAGGTAGGTAGGACCATGCAAGGCGTGGGTGAGTCGGCCATTTTTTTATTTGTTTTTATTAAAATTTGTCTATTTTATTTTATTTTAAGGTAGTGTTTGTTTGATGGAAGAAAAATATAGTGGAATAATCATTTGGTAGAGGTTAAAGAAGAATGATTTGATTTTAATTCAATGATAGAGGTTTAAAGAGAATGATTATTTGGTGTGTATTATAGCATTATCCATATGTATACATTTATCTCCCTCTATCTCAATTTGTTGATCACTTTTGGGGGTTCCAACTTTGTAAGGGGGGCATGCAATTATTACACTTAAATTTCAATTTCAATTTTTTTTTTCCTCTAATGTCCTTATCTTTTCAAAATTTTAATATATTTATAATTACTCAAAAGGGATAATTTTGGAAAATCAAATTTTTTTATTGACATTTTTTTCCTAATATGTTTTTTTTTTTTTTTAATTTTTTCTTTTTTCTTTTCCTCTCTGAGAGTTTGTATGATGTCACGTGTAAATAAAATTTCCCATATTTTTCCCTTTTTTTCTCCAATTGTTGGATAAAAAGGCCTCTTATTTTTAAAAAATAGCATGAAGTTCTTTTGAACAATTCAAAACATATCCGATTAATTTGATTTTTTTTTATAAATAATATGCTTGACAAACCCTACAATATGAACATTTGATTTGTTTAATCATCTACTCTATTCAATTCCGAGAGGAAAAATCTTATTTTGGGATAATAATCTCAAATAATACTTAATTAATTGAAATAAAGGCTAAATATCATTAAATTTAGTGAAATAGAACGAAATTATCAATTTTTAAAAGTTTATATCCGAACACCATTTGTGATGTGTACTGAGAGTTTGTACGATGTGTAAATATAATTACCCAAAAAGGATACCTCTATGTAAGTTGATTTTCCCAAATAACCCTCAAAACTCCACCCCCCCCCCCCCCCCAAAAAAAAAAAAGAAAAAAGAAACAAAGAAACAAAAAAATGGCAAAATTAAAAAACAAGCCACGAACAAAATAGGAAATTCAAAACCCTTACATAATTGACCCAAAAACCTTACATAATTTCTAAGAACCCTTCACTCAAGGTCATTGCACCAACTAATAAAGGACAAAATAGAAAATAGAAATGCAAGTTAAGGGCAAAATAGGAAAAAAAAGTACAAGCCACCAAAATGAAACAGATTCTTATATATATAGAAACAAAAAAATGGCAAATGGAGAATTAAAAAACAAGTGAAGGACAAAATAGAAAATTCAAAACCCTTACATAATTGACCCAAAAAGCTTACATAATTTCTAAAAACCCTTCACTCAAGGTCCTTCCTCCAACTAATAAAGGACAAAATAGAAAATAGAAATAAACGTTAAAGGGCAAAATAGGAAAAAAAGAGTACAAGCCACCAAAATGCAAGAGATTCTTATATATATAGATATATTAGCCAAAAACAAAATATTCATACCTCAAAATTGATCAACATTCATACCATAATTACCATGAAGTCTTCTTCCAAAGCAGTAATACCAAAAAAAGTCAAAAGACAAAAGCGACAAAGATGGCAAAATACAACCCATTTCACTGTTCCCAAAACATAAGTGCTTCTTATAGTAGTATAGATATAAGAATCTCTTTCATTTTGGTGGCTTGTACTTTGTTTTCCTATTTTTCCCTTAACTTGTATTTCTATTTTCTATTTTGTCCTTTACTTTAGTTGGTGGAATGACCTTGAGTGAAGGGTTTTTGGAAAATATGTAAGGTTTTTGGGTCAAGTATGCAAGGGTTTTCTATTTCCTATTTTGTCCTCGGCTAGTTTTTAAATTTTTCATTATGCTATTTTTGGTTTCTTTCTTTTTTCCTTTTCTTTTCTTTCTTTCTTTATTTTATTTTATTTTTGGGTGGAGTTTGGAGAGTTATTTTGGAAAAATCAGCTTTCATAAAGGTATCATTTTTGGGTAATTATATTTGCACATTGTACAAACTCTCAGTACACATCACAGATGGTGTTCGGATATAAACTTTCAAACAAATAACAAATGTTCGGATCTAAAGTTATGAATAAAAAAAATTTGTTCAAATTTACATATTGTGGTGTGTATTGAGAGTTTGTATGATGTGTAAATAGAATTTCCCATAATTTTTTCTTTTTTTCTCCAATTGTTGGACAAAAAGACTTCTTATTTAAAAAAAAAATAGCATGAAGTTCTTTTTAATTCAAAACATATCCGATTAATTTGATTTTTTTAATGAATGATATGCTCAACGAACCCTACAATATGAACGTTTGATTTGTTTAATCTTATACTCCATTCAATTTTGAGAAGAAAAATCTTATTTTGGGATAATAATATCAAATAATACTTAATTAATTGAAATAAAGGCCGAATATAATTAAATTTAGTGAAATAGAACAAAATTATTAATTTTTAACCTTTACAAGATAAGCATTTTATTATATTTTTTCTAATTAAAACAAACACTAAATTAAAGTGAAAAGGTAAAATCAAAATTTTTAAAAAAAAAATTAATTGTACAAGTAGCATGGGCCTTGTTTCACTAGTATATATATATATATATATATATATATCAGTTTTTGTTACTTATCCAAAAAATTAAACAAATCTTAGTGGGTGTGCCCATAAATTACCACAAATGTATTTTGTTTTTTCTTATTAGTTCTTTTAAAGTAACAAGCTTCATTCTTTTCAGCATCCTTGTTTTAGTTGGACTTCTTAAACATTTGTACAACAGTCTATATAACATGACTGGACTTATAGCTTTTCTCTTATTGAACTCCCCACAATTTTGTAGGAATTCTATGATCAGACAACAGTCTTGAAGTATTTTTCCATTTCATTCATCCTATCCAAGATTTGGAGGAACCATACTTCTCATTCTTCTCTTACTCTTGAATAATTTATCCAATGAATTGAAAATAGCCACTTTTTGGTCTCTCATGACGATCAAGATTCTATCTATCCTTATTGCTACTTCTAGTTTTGCTAGAATTACACGCATGTTATATTAAAAAATTACACTATATATTGCATCCTTGTGTGACGTAAACTAAAACTGTGGATTCTTAATTTTAACTAAGAGTCCACTCTTACTTTGGTTTTGCTAATTAATTTTATGTTGTTAGCAAACTACATACACGAGGGGATAGTCACTTGAATGTGTCTAGTAATTTCATTCACAATTAGAGCCAAAAAAATTATTTTTTCGGGGATTCATTTATCTTCCCCCTTGTTTTGCCACTAGTCAGAGCTTCTGTACAAGCTCTTAATCACATTGAGAAATCTAAGTGATAGTCTAAACCCTTATTTATCTTTTCAACAACCGTATTATACTTTTTCCAAATGAATAAATAACATATGGTGGACGTATTTTCCTTTTTATTTATTTATTTTCCTTCTATGCATTTAGTATTTCTCCATTTGCCGATGTGGCAAATAGCTTCTATGTGGAATTTCTTAGGCAAAAGACCAAATTGATTTTCTGGAATTGTTCTCTTATCTTAATCTTCATTCAACTTTTCTGTCCAAAGTTCCATTGTATAACTTGTAAGTTGGATGCTGGGATAATTATCAACACTTTGAATGTCATGTTTCTTGAAAATTCGTATTTTATTTCTCTTACAATTGTTAGACAACTGAATGGTCCCATGGAAGAGAAGGTAGTTTGCTTTAAAAATCTGCCTTGCAATTGGTTCATCTTTGGTCCTTGTAATGATAAATCCTCTGTTTTTATTTTGCATTCAGATTCGGACATTACAGATGTTGAGGTCCCGATTTCAATCATTGCCAGGTGCTTTCAATGCCCGCTTGATTCCTCTGGAAAAGAGTGAGAAGCGTAAGGGACTGAAAGCTGCATTCTCTCGCAAATTTGATGAGGTACAATCATTGTTTCTACATTGTTGATCACAATATTACTCTGATTTGTCTAGTTGGTTCGTTCGTGTCATTTATTAAGTTTTTGGAAATTGGCTGTTTATTCAGATCTCATCCAACAAAGGGAAGGAGGCAGCAAGATTTGCTCAGTTGTGGAACAAGATAATTACTTGCTTCAGAGAGGAGGATCTAATAAATAATAGGTAATATGATGATTTCAACACTGGGAAATGTTTCCTTTGAAATGTAATTTTGTAAGATTCTGAATAAACTTGTATATTCAATTGTATTGTGTTACAAAGTAGTCACCAGTTCATATAGCCCTAAGCTATGGCTGAACAAGGAAAGATTGAAAAAGGAAATACACCTATATGCCTAATTTACGCCTAATTCCTAATATACACAACGCCATATATACACACAATGCCATTTATACACAATATATTCTCACACCCCTGCTCAAACTCAAGGTGTTTGAGCAGAAAACACTGAGAGTTTGTTAAGAAGAAACTGAAGCCGAGCGGTAGTGTGAGTCTTGGTGAAGAAGTCCGCAAGTTGCAAAGCCGAGGAGACGAAAGGAAGCGAGATAGAGCTAGACTGCAGATACTGGCGGACAAAGTGACAATCAATCTCAATATGTTTCGTCTGTTCATGGAAGACAGTATTGTGGGCAATCTGAATAGCACTGTTGTTGTCACAATAGAGAGAGGTCGGAGAAGACTGAAGGACACCCAAATTAGAGAGAAGACAACGAACCCAAACAAGCTCAGCAGGAGCATGAGCCATAGCATGATACTTAGCTTCGGCAGTAGAGCGAGCGAACAACAGTTTGTTTTTTGGTTTTCCAAGAGATCAAGGAATCGCCAAGAAACATACAAAAACCAGAGATGGACTTGCCATCATTAACATCACCAGCCTAATCAGAATCAGCATAGGTCACCAAGTCTAAAGAGGAAGTAGAGGACAACAGTAAGCCCTGAAAGATGGTACCCCGGAGATAGCGATGAATGCGAACCAAAGCAGCCCAATGAGTAGAGCGAGCAGAAACGAACTAACTAACCACATGAACAACATAAGCAAGATCAGGGCGAGTGACAGCCAAATAAACTAAACAACCCACCAGCTCGCGATAGACCGTGGGATCATCCAGAGGGACACCATCAGTGGAGTTGAACTTCACATTAAGCCCAATAGGTGTATCAGGAACTTTAGTATCAGTAAGACCGGCACGGTGAATAACCAGAAAATAGCCCTTTGAAGAAGAGGCAACCTCAATACTAAGAAAATATTGCAATGGACCCAGATCTTTCATTTCTAAGGTGCGGAAGAGATGTTGCTTGACCTCAGAGATAGCAGAAGAGTCAGAGCCGGTGATGATCATATCATCCACATAGAGTAGGAGAACAACAAAACCAGTCGAGGTATATCTCAGAAACAAAGCAGAGTTGGAAGCAGAAGGATGAAACCTAAGCTCGGTAATGACAGTCTGAAAGTGATCATACCAAGCACAAAGAGACTGCTTCAAACCATACAGAGCACGCCAAAGATGACAAACTTGCCCAGAGGAGTGGAGAAGACTAGGGGGAGGACGCATGTAGACCTCCTCAGTGAGATGACCGTTAAGAAAAACATTCTTAACGCCCATCTGATAGAGAGGCTAATGTCGAACAGCAGCAACATAAATCAAGGTACGGACAATAGTCATCTTGGCAACATGGGCAAATGTCTTCTCATAATCAATACCATATTCCTGTGAGAAACCCTTGGCAACTAAGTGAGCTTTGTAGCGCTCGAGAGAGACATTAGAATGAGTCTTGACTTTATCGACCCATTTGCAACCAACCAGATTCTTGCCAGCAGGCAAAGGAACCAACTCCCAAGTGTTAGTCTTCTGTAAGGCAAACAACTTATCCTCCATAGCTTGAACCCAATTAGGATCTTGACAGGCCTCCGTGTAAGACTGTGGTTCTGAAAAAGAATGAATAACAGACAAAAAGGTACGATAGGAAGTAGAAAAACATGTATTAGACCAATCCAACCTGTTTGGAGGACGACGCTCACGAGTAGGATATCTGTGTGCAGCAGGATTAGAGTCGTCAGAAGCAGAAGGAGCAGCAACCGGAGTAGAGACAACTGGTGGTAGAGGAGTCTGGCGACGAGAATAGACCAACAACGGAGGGGAAGCAGAAGCCGAATGAGGAGAAGGAGCCATAGGTGACGCAGACGGAGAAGTAGGAATGGGCTCAAGAGGAACAATGGAGATGTACTCATTAGATGGGACCTCAGAAGGAAAGGGGTCAATGTGAACCAAATCCTCTTTGGAAACTGGAGCAATGAGAGGGGGAAACTGAAAGTAAGGCAGACGTTTGAGAAAGGCAACATGACGGGAGACGTAAAGGCGACGAGAGACAGAATCGTAACAGTGGTAGCCTTTCTGAGTAAGACTGTAACCCAAAAAGACACAGAGGACAAACTGGACACCAAGTTTGGTCCCATCTTTGCAGGGAAGAAGGACAAAACAGGAAGACCCAAACACACGAAGAAGGGAGTAGTTATGAATGTGAGAGAACAAAGCTTCATAAGGAGACCGACCAGAAAGAAGGGGAGTAGGCATGCGGTCGAGAAGAAAAACAGCAGTAAGAACTGCCTCCTCCCAGAATGGAGCCGGAACTGAGGTAGAGAGAAGAAGAGACCTAGCTGTCTTAAGGAGATGACGGTGTTTACGCTCGGCTCGACCATTTTGGGCAGGTATATTTGTACAGGAAGTTTGGTGAATGGTACCCAAATTGGCCAAATACTCACAGAACTCATTTTTAAAATATTCCCCACCCAAGTCAGACCGTAACACTTTAATTGTAGACCCAAACTGAGTAGTAATCATAGACTGAAAGGTACGGTATATCTGATAGGAATCGGATTTATGATTCATAAGATAAACCCAAGTGTAACGGGTGCAATCATCAACAAAGGACACATAGTATGCAAAACCCCCCTTGGTGAGAATAGGAGAAAGGCCCCGGACATCAGTATGAACTAAAGAAAACGGTGTAGTAGATATAGAAGTACTGTTACAGAAAGGTAAGGCTGTCATTTTGGCAAGTTTACACCCCTGACACTCGGTAAGTTGACTAGGAGAAATTTTATCCAATATACCTTACTGAGCTAAAGACCGTAAGTGGTCAGCAGACAAATGCCCTAATCTGGAATGCCACAAATAGAAAGGACTTGACAGAGAATCTAACTAAAAAGAAGAAAAGGCAGTCGGAGAGGTAGTCATAGGCAGATGCAAGCTCTTTATTACATAAAGGTCTCCAACTCTACGGCCAATTCCAATCTATTGCTTGGACATCCGATCCTGCATAGAACAGATAAAAGAAGAAAAGATAACATCAAAACTAGAGGCATCAAGTTGACTAATAGATAATAAACTGACAGATAATTGAGGAACATATAGGACAAATGGAATAGAGATAGCAGACATAGCATACGGTAAAACAAACCCAACAGATATAACAGACAAACCAGACCCATTAGTAGCATTAACAGTAATAGGAAAGGGAGGGGGAGTACAATTTTGAAGTAATGAGAGATGGGGAGTCATATGATGAGAGGCACCAGAGTTAAAAATCTAGACAGACGAAAAAATACCTGAAGAAGTGTAAGAAATAATGTATAGAGAAAGAGAGAGAATAAATTGTATGTATTATTATTGATTGATATATTGATTTCTATTACAATGATTCATGATTCCTATATATAGAAGAGGGTGAGTGTGTAGTAGGTAAGGAGTAGGTGAAGTGGAGATGGTAGTGGTGTAGTGGGTTAGGTTTAGTGGAGTAGGTGAGGTGGTAGTGGTGTAGTGGGTTAGGTTTAGTGGAGTAGGTGAGGTGGTAGTGGTGTAGTGGGTTAGGTTTAGTGGAGTAGGTTTAAGTGGGTGAAGTAGGTGGAGAGTAGGTGGATTTTAACAGCCCCCCGCAAACTCAAGGGGGATAGGAACTAACCAACTTGAGTTTGGAGAGAGTAACAAAACAAGAAAATACATAAAAATAAAAGAGGATAAGAGACACTGTATGGCCGTGCCAGACCATTGGTGAAGACACTGGATGGTGGTGTCATAACGTTGTAGAGGACACTGTATGGGGGTGTCATAACCATGTAGAGGACACTGTATGGTGGTGTCATAACGGTGTAGAGGACACTGGATGGCGGTGTCAGACCGATGTAGAAGACAGTTTATGGGGTCATGTCGGACCGTTGTAGCAGACAATGTGGTGACAGTTGTTGTGACAGTTTACGGAGTCTTGCTGGACCCTTGTAGAAACTAACCGGAATCAATGTCGGGACAGTTTACAGAGTCTTGTCGGACCCTTGTAGAAACTAACCGGAATCAATGTCGGGACAGTTTACAGAGTCTTGTCGGACCCTTGTAGAAACTAACCGGAATCTATGTCGGGACAGTTTACAGAGTCTTGTCGGACCCTTGTAGAAACTAACCGGAATCTATGTCGGGACAGTTTACAGAGTCTTGTCGGACCCTTGTAGAAACTAACCGGAATCAATGTCGGGACAGTTTACAGAGTCTTGTCGGACCCAAGCAAACTTGAATGAAGAGAGGAAACAATAGAGG
The DNA here is from genome assembly GCF_055761805.1 of Camellia sinensis. Classification (NCBI taxonomy): domain Eukaryota; kingdom Viridiplantae; phylum Streptophyta; class Magnoliopsida; order Ericales; family Theaceae; genus Camellia; species Camellia sinensis. The sequence goes on along the minus strand of NC_138962.1, from coordinate 170,196,603 downwards.
CAGACAGGGATGGTTGGGAGGTAGATAATGTATGCTGAAGCTGACTAATGTGAGCAGTCAAGGAAGCCAAGCCAGGATCAAGAGCCGGAGCAGATGTAGTAGAATCGGCAAGAGGCCGAACAGTACTCAGAGGAGGAAAGCAAAACTTGATCGGAAATTGCTGAGAAGACACAGGCAAAGCAGACAAATATCCCTTCTTAGGACAATGATACTTCCAATGACCGTTCTGATGGTAGAAGGCATGTAAAAAATATATTGATATAGAGAAAGGAGAGAATAAATTGTATGTATTATTGATTGATATATATTGATGTACATTACAATGATTCATGATTCCTATATATAGAAGAGGGTGAGTGTGTAGTAGGTAAGGAGTAGGTGAAGTGGAGGTGGTAGTGGTGTAGTGGGTTAGGTTTAGTGGAGTAGGTGAGGTGGTAGTGGTGTAGTGGGTTAGGTTTAGTGGAGTAGGTTTAAGTGGGTGAAGTAGGTGGAGAGTAGGTGGATTTTAACAGCCCCCCGCAAACTCAAGGGGGATAGGAACTAACCAACTTGAGTTTGGAGAGAGTAACAAAACAAGAAAATACATAAAAATAAAAGAGGATAAGAGACACTGTATGGTCGTGTCAGACCATTGGTGAAGACACTGGATGGTGGTGTCATAACGTTGTAGAGGACACTGTATGGGGGTGTCATAACCATGTAGAGGACACTGTATGGTGGTGTCATAACGGTGTAGAGGACACTGGATGGCGGTGTCAGACCGATGTAGAAGACAGTTTATGGGGTCATGTCGGACCGTTGTAGCAGACAATGTTGTGACAGTTTACGGAGTCTTGCTGGACCCTTGTAGAAACTAACCGGAATCAATGTCGGGACAGTTTACAGAGTCTTGTCAGACCCATGAAGGAGCTAACCGGAATCAATGTCGGGACAGTTTACTGAGTCTTGTCGGACCCATAAAGGAGCTAATCGGAATCAATGTCGGGACAGTTTACAGAGTCTTGTCGGACCCATAAAGGAGTCGCACCCTCAAAAGGTGTGCCCAATCTTTCAAAAGGCGTGCCATCAAAAGGCGTGCCCAATCCATAAAAAGGCGTGCCATCAAAAGTTGCGCCCTCAAAAGGCGCGCCCACTTCATCAAAAGTCGTGCCCGACAGAAAGCGTCGAGCCATCAAAAGGTGAGCCGGAGACGCGGCGAGGCACGTGAGCGACAGAGCGGCATGTCGGCCGCATCGTCTGTGTCAATATAAACCAATGCGGAGGCGGAGGAAACCAAACCAGACTGAAACCTCTGAACTTGTTATTCTGAAACAATCTGTAAATACTCTGTATCCAACCCTTATCGGAAACACTCAGCAACCCAAAAAACATGGCCTCTTCTTCCCGTTCAGCTACCCAGAATATGGCCTCTTCATCCCGTGGTCTACTCACTCTCTTTCCCGACCTCAATGAGTCAACAAGAGAGAGAACTGGTGCGGTGGCCAGTGAACCTCAACCAAACACCTCTGTGTTTGCTCCGTTGAACTTTCCGATGCGGTCGGTGGAGCATAAAATGGCGGTGCAGTCGGATGTGGAGGCCAATCAGTATACCTTGAAGTCATGTGTGGAAACCATGACTGCGGTCACAAACTTGTCGCACCGGCTGCAGAGCAGGACAAATGAGGTGCAACAGTTAAACTCCCAGCTGGCTCTGCTCCAACGCATGTATAAGGATGCGCGAGCAGAGATAAGTGTGCTGAAGGCAGAAAACAAGGAGCTGAAGCGGAAGGCCACCGTGATGTTCCGATTCGGAGGTCCGCCATATGCTGCAGTGGAGGAGCAGGGAATAGTGATCGTGCCCAGTGGAGTGGGAAACACGGAGGCAACACCGTCAAGGGCCGCCCAGGACGGAGGCAAGAAGAAAAGACCGGCAGAATAGGCGAAGAAGTGAGGTCGGTGGGTGGCCGTCTTGGTGTTGTGTTTTGGTTTGTTGTTGTTGTTGTTGTTGGTTTTTTTTTTTTTTTTTTTTGGTGTAAAATTGTGATCGGGGTTGATCCTTAATATAAATAAAACAAAGTTGTTGTGCAAATCTGTATTGTTGGTTTTTTTTGTTTTTTTTTGTTTTTGTTTTTTTTTTTTTTTTGTTAATATATATATATAGGAAAAAACGAAAATGATAAATACGGGGATAAGAAGAAAAAGAAAAATAACTTGTCAAAAGGTTGAGGGACATGCCATGTGGGTGGATGTTTTTTTTTTTTTTGTTTTTTTGATTACGAAAAAAGGAAGATAAAATAAAATAAATAAAAGGAAAGTGGAGTGCAAAAGGTGATTAAAAGAAATAAATAAAGAAAGAGGGTGATGATGGATATGGGTATAGATGTAATAAAGGAATGAAAAGAAAGAAATAAATAAAGAAAGAAAAGAAGAAAAGAAAATGGGTTTGGACTATGTGCTGCTGTGTGTGTCCCCTCCATGTGCTGTCTCCTCCTGTCATCATACGAAATGGTGGGAAAGTTGACAAATTGGTGGGTGTCATTTATAATAATGGAAATAAAGGTGAGGTAGTGGATGTGTTTGGGAACTGCGTGGAAAGAGAGTGCAGAAATTTAGTGGTCGCCTATTCAGATATTAGAATACGAACCACTAGTTCTCACAACATTAAAAGACCAACAGTGGCCTCTCATTCATTTGCAGCTGCATCCTCTGATGGAGTGTTCTCTCCTTCACCATCTGACGGACCACAAGGCGATTTCCGGTATCGGGTTTGCTGTTGTGTTGGCTGCAGTTTAGGTTGAAGTGCCTTGAGTGGTCCTTTGGGCTTCTCTCCACCTTGCTTCCCCAGAGCCCAATCAGCAGAGTCAAAGTAAGCACGTTCATGGTCCTTACAAATAAGTGGTGGTTTCTTGGGCCCATACTTGCTCTTAACAGCTTCCTCCTCCTGTTGGGGTGATGGCATGGCCTTTTCAGAGTCCTCTGGGACATCTTCATCCACACCTTCATGCTCTTTGACATCTTCCTCCTTGCCTGACATAGTGTTCTTGCATCAATCCAATGTACAGCAGCGGTAAAAACAAGCTCTCGAGAGAAAGGAGAGAGAGCTTAGAGATCTCTTCTTGCAGAGTTACGGCTGTGGAGAGTGGAAGGTATGTGTAGAAAATAAGCGGAATAGATTGAGGTCCGGCGGACGGCTAAGGTGAGGTTGCCGCCCGCCGGTGAAGCGAAAAATACTAGGTTCTAAACCTGCTCTGATACCATGTAAAAAATATATTGATATAGAGAAAGGAGAGAATAAATTGTATGTATTATTGATTGATATATATTGATGTACATTACAATGATTCATGATTCCTATATATAGAAGAGGGTGAGTGTGTAGTAGGTAAGGAGTAGGTGAAGTGGAGGTGGTAGTGGTGTAGTGGGTTAGGTTTAGTGGAGTAGGTGAGGTGGTAGTGGTGTAGTGGGTTAGGTTTAGTGGAGTAGGTTTAAGTGGGTGAAGTAGGTGGAGAGTAGGTGGATTTTAACAAGGCACACTCATCAAAAGTTAGAGACATCGTAATAACTAGAAGTCTGAGAGGTTGAAGTTTAATAAACCCAAAATGGATAACTAGGGGGCACAGGGTAATAACGAGAAACCTGGGGTTGTAGTGTAATAAACCTGAAAATAAGGTATTAAGCATAAGACCCAAGCAGATTCTGAGAATAGTGCTGACAACCACCGAACAAATCAAGAACCAGAGAGAGACTGAAGGAGATCGAAACTGAGTGACAAAACCAGAGAGAGATTAAATGTGATTGAAGCTGAGAGACGAACTCCACGACCTGACGATCCAACTAGAGGTCACGGATGATGAGGCCTAGATCAGAGAGTCACAGAAGATAGTGCGATTTCGGCGAGAAAACGTGATTCCGAACCAGAGTCTGTCGGTGACGGCAAGCTAGAGAGAGAAAATGTGATTCCAAATCAAAGCTCCAACTCAACTTTGACTGTCAGCTTCAAAGGCGAAATCGAAGAGCAGAAGCTGATGGAGAACCAGATGGGTCGTTGAACAACGTCGAACCAGTCGACGACTTCAAGCCAACTAAAGAACCAGACGGAGAGACCAAATTATGCAAAACCCTAGCCACCACGAGATCAACGATCGTGTTGCTCTGATACCATGTAAGATTTTGAATAAACTTGTACATTCAATTGTATTGTGTTACAAAGTAGTCACCAGTTTATATAGCCCTAAGCTATGGCTGAACAAGGAAAGATTCAAAAGGAAATACGCCTATATGCGTAATTTACGTCTAATTCCTAATATACACAATGCCATATATACACACAATGCCATATATACACAATATATTCTCACAAATTTATAATTCTTGCATACTCTTCTGTATACTTTCATTTTCAGTGTTTTTATTTATTTTTGTTTATTTATTATTGGGTCCTAAATTAGAGTGCTAATCTTCTTGGGTTTGCAGAGAAGTGAGCCTATTGCTTGTCCCATATTCGGCTGATCGTGATTTGGACCTTATCCAGTGGCCTCCATTTTTACTTGCTAGCAAGGTTTTATCTCCTGAGCTACTTTCTTCCCTTGACAGAGGTTCTCGTTAGCTACTTTCTTCCCTTGACTTTGTTTAATAGAGAGACATCTATCCTTTGTGTACTGTGTAGCTTCCCATACTATTGGACATGGCTAAAGATAGCAATGGGAGAGACCGTGAGCTAAAAAAGAGATTGAATTCAGACAATTATATGCTCTGTGCTGTCCGGGAGTGTTATGCTTCATGTAAAAACATTATCCATTTTTTAGTTTTAGGAGAACGTGAACAAATGTGAGTTAATAACTCTCTAACACATACTCAACCTAAGCATACTTCTCTCTCTCTCTCTCTCTCTCTCTCTCTCTCTCCTGTCTTCTAGGTTGTCTTTGTTATTGACCTGTTAATTAACTATTTGCAGTGTCATCAATGAGATTTTCTCCAAAGTCGATCATCATATACAAGAAGGTGATCTGATAAGCGAATTGAATATGAGTGCTCTGCCTAGCCTCTATGAACAATTTCTTCAGCTTATTGAATATCTGGTAACATATAAAATGTGGAAACTTTCACATTGTAGTTGTTGAGGAATTTTGGGTTTCATAGTGAATCCTTGCTGTGCTGTTTTAATTCTGCAGATAGAAAATAGAAAAGAAGACAAGGATGAGGTTGTCATTGTGTTACTGAACATTCTTGAGGTTGTGACCAGAGACATAATGGAAGATCCAGTTCCTAGGTAAATCATGCAAAGCAATTATCACCACAATTATATTTATATTTGACTTCACTGCTCTAAGGTCATTATTTTCTCAATAGTTTGCTAGATTCAAGCCTCAGTGGCTCTTATGGAATGCATGAAGGAATGACACCCTTGGATCAACAACATCAGTTCTTTGGCGCACTTAGGTTTCCGGTTACAGAAGAGACAGAAGCTTGGAAAGAGAAAGTAAATTTTACTATACCTGTGAAAAAGAAATAGAAAAGTTTTAATTTCATAGTGCTTAGTAATTTGCGTGCTGTTCCTGTTAATTTTGCCCAAATTCCAGTTTTATTTCTATTGCGAGAGAGAGCAAGAACTGAAACAGTTTTTGCATCTCTTAGGCTGTGTTTGGTTCATGAATTGGATAGGGATTTGGAAAGGGAAAGAGAAAAAGTGTGTGAAAGGTGCGTGAAATGTAGCTATATGTCATTCACATTTCACCCACCTTTTCTCTTTCCCTTTTCAAATCCCTACCCAAATCCATGAACCAAACACGGCCTTATAGTTGGTTTCTTTGCAATTTCTTTAACCTTTTTTTCTTTTTTTTCTCTGGGCATCTTCTTTCTTTTAATCTATCTCTTTATAACTAGAAGAAACATAATCATTATAGCCTTTGTTCATCTTCAAGTTATACTTCTTACCTACATAATGCTAGTTTTTTTTTATCCGTCAGATAAGAAGGCTTCATCTATTGCTTACAGTGAAGGAATCTGCTATGGATGTGCCAACTAATATAGAAGCTAGAAGGCGCATTTCTTTCTTCTCAAATTCATTGTTTATGGACATGCCTGCAGCACCAAAAGTTCGCAATATGCTTTCCTTTTCGTAAGTTTTGATCACGCCGGACTATTGGTTACATCACTTCTGCATACAATGCAGCAATTGATTGAATCGTGGTCATATTTTTTAAAAAACTGATTTGTTTTAAAGGCAATGTGAGAATTGTTTTTTGTGTATGCTGTTCAGCATACCTACGAAACAAAAAGTGACAATTCAGAAATTAAGGATCTGGAAATAGCTTGTTTTCTATAGCTTGTTACTACTCTTTTGCTTCTTCCATTTTGTTTTCTGTTAGTACCAAAAATTGTAACTTATCATAGTGAGCAAAGAAATGCCATATGGAGCTTGAATTTTGAGAATTTAGGCTTCCAAAGTCATAACATGCAGAAGTTAAAGGCCTTCTAGCCATTAAGTGGGCTAAACATGGTCACCATACTTTACTGCAAACTTAATAGGCCTTTTGGCGAGTATGTCAGGCCTTAAAGAAATCTGACAGATCCTGCAGCTGTAGCTGAATAAACAGTAAGAATAGAGAACTTTCCAGCACACTTGTCAGGCCTTCGCGGCATTCTGTACATAGTTAAGGGCATTGCAACAGCTTGAACAAGGTACACAGCCATGCAACAGTTTAGATAGAGTAAAAGTCCTCACGAACGGCCTGAAATGGCCTGAACTTGGTGCAAGGTCAACCAATGGCCTGGACTTGGTGCAGGACCACACAACGGCCTGAACATGGTAGAGGGTGTCATTGAAGTAAAAGGCATTCACGACATCCTGGATATAGTGCAGGATGGCTTCAAATTGACATGGACAGTGTCAGATTGGCCTGGATATGGTGTAGGACTTGTTATGGAATAAATCCCTCCCTAAGCTCTGATAACACTTACTGGGAATAAATCCCACCTTAAAACTCTGATACCCTATGTTAAAATATAAACCCATGTGTCAATGGAAGAGTACCTACATATAAATATGCACACACAAAAGAAACACAATATTTAACGTGGTTTGGCCCAAAAGCCTACATCTACAGGAGAGAGGTAAATCCACTATATAACCAAAATAGAGAGTACAGTGAGATGGCCAAACATAAGCAAAAACCACACCTCTGCCCAAACCCCATGTCAAGGTAGTTGAGCCCTTGCTCACCCGTGTTACTGTATTTTTTCTCTTACACCATACAACTCCATTATACATTTTCCTCACTGCTCTCTCTCTCTCTCTCTCTCTCTCTCTCTAACCTATTGGGGATACTCCTCACTCTCAATGGAGAGCACCCTCTCTCACTCTCAACCCAACCCATACACCCACATTTGTATATAACACAAGATGGTTGAGGAGATATAGAAAGTAACCTTTTGGTCTCCCTAAGATGACAGCCAAGTACCCAAAAAATGCATCATGCACTTCATTTGCAAACCCAATGTCTGCTGCCACTTTCTTCCATCTGTGGAATTTCATTAACCAATGTTGGCAGCACCATTACAAAGAAAACCTTTGCTCTTCCAAGATTATTGGCTACTCCACAGCTTGGAAAACTGTGAGATACACCACTGCCAACAATCACATTAATTCTCACAAATGTGATATACACCATGTATGAACAATCATATACACAAATACCCAAAAATATTGGGCCACAACCAAATGGCTCCCAAGGAAAAAACCAATTACCATTAATAAATATATTTTTCCATTTGATATTGACAGAAAATCCTAACAGACCTCATAGTCATCCTAGATATGGCGTAGAACTTCATGGGCAGGTGGCAGGTTGATGCTAAACATTGCAGGCCATTGGTGTCAAGAGATGAGGTGGCAAGTGATTGAGCCATCCATAAAAACTAGCTGATGGATAAGTTAGTTGGCTAACATCTTCCTATTTCAGTGGAAGTATACTTTCTCCATATTTTTAAGGATGAAATTTTGTAAGTACAAGTCACCTAGTAGTTAAAGAGACATTTTTAAGGATACTCCTGTATGTTCTACTTCTGATTCTCCGCTTCATAGACCTATTCGGGTAACTCAATTACCAGTCCATCTTTTTGATTATCATTGTTATTCTACTGTTCTTAGTTAGCATGAACCTCACTCCTACGTGAGGCTTGTTCTAACTCTCTTTGGCAGCAAGCAATGATGGTTGAATTGCAAACTTTGGAAAAGACTCACACCTGGGAATTAGTGAATCTTCCTTCTAGTAAGACCGCCATTGGGTGTAAGTGGGTCTACAAAATAAAGACTCATTCTGATGGCACCGTCGAACGCTACAAAGCTTGCCTCGTTGCCAAAGCGTTTTCTTAGGAGTATGTGCTGGAAATTTGTGTTAATGTATATAATAAGATAGTGGCATGTATATAATATGATAGTGGTGTTGGTGGCAGATAGTGGCATGTATAGAATATGATAGTGGTGTTGGTGGCAGATAGTGGCATGTATATAATATGATAGTGGTAGATAGTGGTAATATATAATATGTAAGTGGCATATAATGGGTTATAATGATGTTTGTAATATCTCCTATATAAGGAGTGTCATTTGGTCTTGTAAGATAAGAAGTTTTGAATATAACAGAAATATATTCCTTCTTTCTCATATTTTCCGAGTTCTTCTTCCTCATATTTTCTAAGTTGGTATCAGAGTAACAAAAAACATAGCAGCCCTAAAACCGTCATAGCCATGTCGGAAGTCACGTCCGAAACCACTTCAACCCCTGCCGCTTCCATTCCGGTGAAAACGTCCAACTCTCACTCTGTCCAAATCACCACCATCCGCCTAAATGGTGATAATTTTCTTCGCTAGTCACAATCTGTCCGGATGTATATCCGTGGGCAAGGAAAGATCGGTTACATCACTGGTGACAAGAAGGCTCCTGCTGTTAATGATCCGTTGTTCGACAGTTGGGACGCTGAAAACTCCATGGTTATGACATGGTTGGTCAATTCCATGGAGGAGGATATAAGCTCTAATTACATGTGCTATACTACTGCACAAGAATTGTGGGATAATGTTAGTCAGATGTATTCTGACCTAGGAAATCAATCTCAAGTTTTCGAATTAACTTTGAAGTTGGGAGAGATTCGTCAAGGAGATGATTCCGTCACCAAATATTTCAATTCGTTGAAAAGGTTGTGGCAGGATCTTGACATCTTCAACATATACGAATGGAAATCGGTTGACGACTACAACCACCACAAGAAAATTGTGGAAGACAGCCGTATTTACAAGTTTCTTGCCGGCCTCAACATTGAGTTCGATGAAGTGCGAGGAAGAACTTAAGAAAAAAGGTACTGGTGAATCAATTGAAATTTCTGCTTTAATTAGCGATGCTGCGGCCAACAAGGCTGCAAATTACCAGCGCAGGTTTGATGATAAGCCACGGGTCTGGTGTGATTTTTGCAACAAGCCTCGCCATACATGCGAAACGTGTTGGAAGATCCATGGCAAACCTGTCAACTGGAAAAGCAGCAAACAAGGAGAGAAGAATCGCGGCTTTCCTACCGCTAATGAAGCCGATTCAGGTCCCTTCAACAAAGAGCAGATTGATCAACTCTTAAAGCTGATAAAATCCAACTCCTCATCCGGTACTCCTAGTGTTTTGTTGGCACAAATAGGTAGAAATCCTAAAGCCTTCTCTTGCCTAAACTTCTCTCCGTGGATCATAGATTCCGGTGCCTCCGATCACATGACTAGTTTTTCCCATTTATTTAGTATCTATTTCCCTTGTTCTGGTCATGACAAAATCAGAATAGCCGATGGTAGTTTTTCACCTATTGCAGGAAAAGGATTTATTAAACTAACTGAGAAAATTAATCTCAATGCTGTTCTTCACGTCCCCAACTTAGCCTGTAACCTTTTGTCTGTCAGTAAACTATCTAAGGATTCTAATTGTCGTGTTACATTTTTTGAATCCCATTGTGAATTTCAGGACCAGAACTCGGGGATGATGATTGGGCGTGCTAGGATGCTTGAAGGTCTTTATTACTTTGATGAAGTACCTGTTAGTAATAAAAAAGCTCAGAGCTTTAATAGTACTAGTTCAATCTCTGTTCGAGAAAAAATAATGCTATGACACTATAGGCTAGGACATCCCAGTTTTCTTTATCTGAAACATTTATTTCCAGAATTATTTAAAGGGATTGATTGTTCTTCTTTTCATTGTGAAAGTTGCATGTTTGCAAAATTTCATCGCTCTACTTATTTGCCAAAACCTTACCAGGCTTCCAAACCTTTTTATTTGATTCATAGTGATGTTTGGGGCCCTTCTAAAATCACTACTCTTTCTGGTAAAAGATGGTTTGTTACATTTATTGATGACCATACCCGCTTATGTTGGATTTATTTGATGAATAAAAAATCTGACGTGAAAAATTTATTCACAAATTTTTACAATATGATTGAAAACCAATTTCAAACCAAAATTGATATTTTACATTCTGATAATGGAACAGAATATTTCAATGAGCAGTTGGGTGAGTTTTTGGAAAAAAAGGGGATTTTTTATCAATCTACATGTCGGGATACCCCTCAACAAAATGGCATTGCAGAACGAAAAAATAAACATCTACTTGAAGTAGCACGTGCTATAATGTTTTACATGCATGTTCCTAAATATTTATGGGGTGAAGCAATTTTAACAGCCTCTTATTTGATAAACAGGATGCCTACAAAGGTGTTAACATACAAAACACCTTTTGATTATCTCAAAACTTTTTTTCCTGACACGAGGTTGTTTTCTGATTTACCCGCCAAAGTTTTTGGATGTACTGCCTATGTTCATGTTCCCAGTCAATTTCGTTCAAAACTTGACCCCCGTGCTATAAAATGTGTTTTTTTGGGTTATTCCTCAAACAAAAAGGGGTATAAGTGTTTCGATCCTCAAACCAAGAAATTTCATGTGAGTATGGATGTGTCATTTGTGGAAACAAAATCCTATTTCCCCAACACTTCTCTTCAGGGGGAGACAAGTGGAGTAGAAGACCGTTTTTGGGATATTTCTATCCCGCTCCCCAATGTCATTTATCCTACACAAAAATCACATCTGTCTGATAATGATCACTTAGGAGAACCAAGTTCTATGGTGCCTAGTCAAGAAGATTCTTGTTTAGGGGGAGAAGTACTACAAAATGATCTAAATCCTGAGCTTCAGGTTTATACTAGGAAGCGATTTCATCTGAGGAATAATGACCCGAATGTCCATCTTAATGACCCGAATGTCCATCTTAATGACCCGAATGTCCACCCGAGTTCTGGCATCGAAATTTTAGGTAATCTTATTCCTTCTATTTCCGACCTTGATGTTCCTATAGCAATTAGGAAAGGTGTCCGAAATTGCATTAAACATCCTATTGCAAATTACCTCTCCTATCAAAGACTGTCTAAAAACCATAGAGCTTTCACATCTAGGATTTCACACTTGTTTGTTCCAAGGAATATACAGGAAGCATTGGATGATCCGAATTGAAAATTAGCAGTCATGGAGGGGATGAATGCTTTAAGGAGAAGTGGTACTTGGGAGATAGTTAATCTACCCAAAGACAAGAAAACAGTTGGGTGTAAATGGGTATTTACGATAAAATGTAACGCAGATGGAAGCGTTGAGAGATACAAGGCGAGACTGGTGGCTAAAGGCTTCACTCAAACTTATGGGATCGACTATCAGGAGACGTTTGCTCCTGTTGCTAAAATAAATTCCATCAGAGTACTGTTATCTCTTGCAGTAAATTCAGATTGGCCTCTACATCAACTTGACATTAAAAATGCATTTCTCAATGGTGATCTTGAAGAGGAGGTGTTCATGAGCCTACTGCCGGGATTTGAGTAGAGACTTGGAAGCGACAGAGTATGCAGATTGAACAAGTCATTATACGGACTCAAACAATCACCAAGAGCGTGGTTTGAACGCTTTAGGAAGGCAGTTATCAGTTGTGGCTTCTCGCAGAGTCAAGCAGATCACACAATATTTTATAAACATTCAAAAGACAGTAAAATTGCAATTTTGATTGTTTATGTTGATGACATCATTTTAACTGGTAATGATGAAGCAGAGTTAGCAGCCCTCAAAGAGAAACTCGCAAAAAAATTTCACATTAAGGATCTGGGAGCCCTCAAGTATTTCCTCGGAATGGAATTTGCAAGATCCAAGGAAGGTATATTCGTTAATCAGAGAAAATATGTTCTTGATCTCCTTGGAGAAACAGGTATGCTTGGTTGTAAGATGGTGGAGACTCCGATCGAGCCTAACTTGAAGTTACAAGTTGCTAAGGCTGAAGAAGTCAAAGAGAGGGAACAATATCAGCGACTTGTAGGGAAATTGATTTACTTGTCTCATACGCGGCCTGATATTGCCTTTGCAGTCAGCATAGTAAGTCAGTTCATGCACTCACCAGGGGCAGAGCACTTTGAGGCCGTTTATAAGATCTTAAGATATTTGAAAGGAACTCCAGGGAGAGGCTTACTGTTCAAGAAACATGGACATCTTCAAGTTGAAGTATACACAGATGCAAACTGGGCAGGAAGTGTTACAGACAGGAGATCAATATCCGGATACTGCTCCTTTGTAGGTGGGAACCTAGTTACATGGCGGAGTAAAAAACAGAATGTGGTAGCTAGAAGTAGTGCAGAAGCAGAGTTCAGAGCTGTTGCCCATGGAATCTGTGAAGTAATGTGGATTAAAAGAATTCTTGAAGAATTAAAGCTTTCTCACCCGACACCTATGAAGGTCTATTGTGACAACAAAGCAGCTATATCTATAACTCATAATCCAGTTCTACATGATCGCACAAAACATATAGAAGTGGATAAACATTTCATCAAGGAGAAAATCAATGCTGACATAATCTGTATGACCTACCTTCCAACAGGTGAACAATTAGCTGATGTGCTAACGAAGGGACTACACAAGAAGCAATTTGATAAGCTGACTAGCAAGCTGGCTATGGACGATATCTTCAAACCAGCTTGAGGGGGAGTGCTGGAAATTTGTGTTAATGTATATAATAAGATAGTGGCATGTATATAATATGATAGTGGTGTTGGTGGCAGATAGTGGCATGTATAGAATATGATAGTGGTGTTGGTGGCAGATAGTGGCATGTATATAATATGATAGTGGTAGATAGTGGTAATATATAATATGTAAGTGGTATATAATGGGTTATAATGATGTTTGTAATATCTCCTATATAAGGAGTGTCATTTGGTCTTGTAAGATAAGAAGTTTTGAATATAACAGAAATATATTTCTTCTTCCTCATATTTTCGGAGTTCTTCTTCCTCATATTTTCTGAGTGTATGGTATCGATTACGAGAAGACTTTTGCTCATGTTGCTCGTCTTACCTCCACTCGGAGCTTACTGGCTATGGCTGCTTCTCGCCAGTGGGCACTGTCTCAAATGGATGTCAAGAATACTTTCCTCAATTACAAAAGAAGTTTATATGTAGCCTCCTCTTGGCTACGCCCACCCTCCAAGCATAGTTTGTAAACTGTTAGAATGTGTCCCACATCGCCTGAAGTTGTCCCATTTGTGCTGGTTATAAGGCTCCAATTTCTCTCTCCTTAATACTTGGGTTTTAAGGAGAAGTGTTGGATGGGTTTTTCAATTTGGTATCAGAGCCAAAGCACAGAAACCCTAGTCTTCTGCCCAGCCATTGTCAGCAACTCTGCCCAGTTACTGTTTCATCTTCTTCCTTCCTTCTTGAGTGCCGATAGTCCCCTTCTAGCCCTCTATTTCACCTGACAACCCGACCCAGCCAGCCTAGACCCCCTGAAAACACCTACCCAACCCTTTACATCCTTCGGCAGGCTGGCCTAGTGTTGTCGAGGGCCTTGTTGGCTGCCGACCAAGGTGTTTCATGGCCATAGATGCTTCGGCAACTCTTCTAGGGTAGTTCACTCCCTATTTTTTCCCTTTCTAGGGTGTGGTGCTAATGTATTAAGCACTTTTTTTTGGTCTTTTTTATTTAGTAGACTACTAGATTTGTTTGGTAGCATTTATTTGGACTAGCTGTTGAGTTTTTTTTTTCTGGCTTCTCGTATTTTTCTGGACTGTGTTGAGGCTTTTGTGTTTTTCAGCCCTTATTCATCCACCATGACTAACCCATCCCTTGTTGTTGCTTCCAATATGCCCACCAAACCTGTCCCAGTGACTTCTGATTTTTCTTTTTCTCATCACACTCCTGTTCATCGCATTACGAGTGTGGTGTTGAATGGGAAAAATTTTGCTGGTTGAAGCCGCTCCCTTAGACTCTATTTAGGGGGAAAGGGAAAGGGAAAGGCCTATTGGCTTTCATCTTCTATTCAGGGTTTTTGTCTTTTACCTATTTATATTGTATTGTTACCTTTGCATTATTATTGAATAATACGTACGTATCTTTCTTTTTGGTTCACCTTTTGTATCAACCACATCTAGTGCACTTTCCTACAAAAATGTAGGATATGGCTGGGTGGTTGCAAAAAGTGGGCTTCAAGTTAGCACCAAGTGCGACACATGGCCACATCTGGCGCATCTTGCAAAAGTGCAAAATGTGGGTTTTTGGTTGCTAACAAGTAAGCCTCAAGTTAGCACATTATGGGACACTTGGCTCAATTAGGACAGTATGATCGTCCAGGTAGTTGAGCAAAAAATGTAGAAGTGGTTTCTAGTCGATCAAAAGGTGGAACATTATATATAGACATCAAGTGTCAACAAGAAAAGGGTCCAGTACCAAATCAATCAAATCAACTCTTGTCAATTTTACTTTCAAGCTTATCATGCATTTTTTTCATCAAATTGTTTTTTATTTACTGATTAATTCTTGCAATGTCAATTTCTTTAGTATTTGTTGGTTCTTCAAATTATACTTTGTTATCCATTAATGGAAGTCATTTATTTATATTTATCTTGTTAGTAATTCTAGTTTGTTCATTTCCTTCGAAGTTCATATTTCACTATCATCACCTGGGAAAATTTTGAAGTCCTTGCATCCAAGGCAAGAAAGAACTAGTGGTTACTCCTTTAACCACACATAATTCATCTCATTACAAGCCAAATATTCCTACTCGCACTTACACCTTGGACTAAGTCACAAGTCCTGGCACGCCGTGTAATCCAAAGATCGACACACTCACTGAAAGTTGTGTTTTCCTTTCAAGGGAACATTTTTGTACGTGAACATGTTAATAGATTCTTATGTAACTCACTCATATCCATTTTATTATACTCTCGGTCTCATGTATATTAGATATTACATTACTGCTTATATTTTGTTTGAGTTGAAACTGAGTCAATCACGTGATAGACATTGATAAAATATAATTCGAAATGTTAAAATGTAAGATTTTATGCAATATATGCTCTGACTTATGAATCTCCCAGATGGTGAACTTAAATAACTGATTTTCTAGCATTGTGAAAAAGTAGGATATTATGCTATATGTGCCTATGATCAATAAACATCCATGATGCAATTATACAATCTACTTTCTTTTGACTATTAATTAATTTCCAATAATCTCTAGTAATTTGAGGATTTAAGTTGTTTCAATAATGAATAATCGGAAATTTTGACTACCATTGAAATGGGCCAGACCAAGCAAAAAGAACATGGACTGAGCACAGAATGGTGCTGACTGAACCATGCCACAGGACCAATAGATAGAATGGGCTGGACTAATTGAGGATCCCTGGCCGGATTGGACTGCTACGATCTCTTTGAACATCAGGCCTGACTGTAGGCTATGTAACCTGGAGTAGGGCTTGGGCTGAACATGGAATACGCCCAGGATGAGCAACACGAGGACCATCAAGAATTGGATGATGTGAACTACATGTCTAAGGAACAACTCAGAGAGATAAAGTTCATGCATGTGGGATAACAGATTATCCACGGCGAGAGGATTATGCATAATAGAATAGCGACCTTTGCAGGAGAGATAAGTGCGATCTGGAGAGGGTATCGCGCAAGGCAGTTGTGCCCACTCATGGCTGAGGGGAAGAAGAGCACTATAAAATGACAACCTATTTTGGTAATTGGGGGAGCCAACCTTGTTCACATTTTAACTTATCTCCTTGCTCTTGCTCTTGCTCTTTTTCTCTGCTCCAATCACTGAGTTAAAGCATCGGAGGGGCTTTTTGGCCAAACACCGATTGATTAGTGTTTAACGGTGTTCTAGATGTTTAGGCAGATCAGATTCCTCGAGGATCCAAGTGATATCCCATTTTTAAGATTGATCCCATGGTGTAGTGATTGATCGCTGACACGGAGTGTGTCAATTTTGTGCCACAGGTTTTCAAAACAGTGGTTAGGTGATTGATTGCCCTAATCTGCCTTTTGTGACGTTTTTTTAGTCACGAACGATTGCTCGCTTGATGCAATCGATTCCCGACAAATATTTTCTTTGTTTGTATTTTCTTAATTAGGCTTGGTAACCTTTTCATTTATAATGCTTCCATAATTCGTTAGGTTACCCAACTAATATTTTTAACTTAGCCATTTTCACAAAACTAAGAAAAACTCTTAAGATCTTATTTTGCATCCATGTGCATGAGTTTTCTTGAGTGATTGTCTTCATACATTCCAAATACCCTCATATACATGCATTGAGTTGTCATCACACCCTTGGAGCCATACATGTACAGAGATCGAGGCGAGGTGGTGTGGTGTTTAAGTGGATCTAGAGACTGAGTGAGTTAGGCCATGCTTTGGAACATCTTCAAGACAAGAGAGATAGGTTAACCTGGGTAGTGGTTATAACTTATTAAGTCCTTTGTCAATGCCTCGTAATCTTGATTCATTATAGTGGATTTTTGTTTGGTGTTGGGACCGTGGTTTTTACCTTTGGAGAGTTTTCCAGAAGAGTTTTCCACATTGATTGTTGTGTCATTGGTTTTTACATTCATGCGATAATTAATTTCATCACAACTTAATTAAAGCCAATATCTAAATCGAAGTGGTTTAAAGAAATTTTTGGTAATTGGCCTATTTATCTCCCTCTAGGCACAATATATTACCTTTATAGTTAACAGTACATGACAAATGGCCACAATGACCCAATAGCTTGTTCAGAGTACATACCAGACCTTCAAACCTATGTAAAATGGGCTCCGGGTCCACATAATTGATTATGTGACAAATCAAAAGTTGACACCTATCATTCCACATCATTAGGGGTGTCATTGTGGGGGTTTTATTAGAGGTCTCAAATATTTTCCATTGTTAGCAAAACTATATATGCACTTAGAAAAAGAGGCAATTTGATTTTGTTGACTTATTAAACATCAGAAATTGAATTAAATTGCATCATGAAACAAGTTAAACATGAAGAAGAAGATGCAACAACAGTTCACATGAAGTCCTTTTATCATGCCCATTCCAAACAGCCCCTTGTATTACTTGATGAATACTTCTGTGTGTTGGTTATTGCATTTTAAATTTAGTAAAAGTAATGATCGATCATCAAGTGAGTGAAATCTAACATACTCTAGCGAATCTAAATTATTTTCATAATGAAACAATCATGAAGATTTTGGTTGGCATGCTTAGTAATGTTTTTGTGTAGTTGGGAGGGAGGAGTAAATCTTTTTTTACTTTGGCTTATGCTGTTTTTCAGTTTTTCGTTCTTTTGCTTAAGTTAGATCTTGAGTAAGACATACCAACTTATGAATCTATTTTTTTCTTCTAGTGTTCTAACTCCCTACTACAAAGAAGAAGTCCTTTTTTCCATGAATCTCCTGGAAAAGCCAAATGAAGATGGTGTTTCTATCCTATTCTACTTACAAAAGATTTTTCCTGGTTAGTCACCTTGTGAACTATTATGCATAGTTTGACATGTTTCATCATTGAGTTGTAATCCTTCAATCCTGAATGGAGTCGCAATAAACAGATGAATGGACCAACTTTCTTGAACGGGTTCAATGCAGCAGTGAAGAAGAACTAAAAGGAAATGCAGAGCTTGAAGAACAACTTTGTTTATGGGCCTCATATAGAGGCCAGACATTAACCAAAACTGGTATAAAATTTATTTGAGTTTGAAATTTCGATATTCTTCTGTAAATGATGATAACTTTTCTATAAATGTTCTAACTCCACATTGAACAAATAAGTACGAGGTATGATGTACTATCGGCAGGCTTTAGAACTTCAAGCTTTCCTTGATATGGCAAATGATGAAGGTACTGACAGGACATGGTGATATTTCCCCCCATCAATTTTACAGTAATTGATTCCTTTATAACAATGTAACTTGCTACGTTTCTGCAGAATTGATGAAAGGCTATAAGATTGCTGAATCAAATACTGAGGAACAATCAAGGAATGATAGGTCATTGTTGGCACAATGTCAAGCAGTAGCTGATATGAAGTTCACATATGTGGTGTCGTGCCAACAATATGGCATTCACAAACGATCTGGTGATGCTCGTGCCCACGACATTCTGAGGCTTATGACAACGTATCTCTCTAAAATTGAGTTTGAGTTACTTGTAGGACATGGACACGGTCTGGACACGTGAAAGTGTCCAAATTTTTTTTTGAATTATGGACAAGTGGACACGCTAAGGACAAGCTAGGGACATGTTCTGGACATGCCGAGGTCACTTTCATGATATATTATTTAAAAACTTGAAATAAATAAGTAAATACGCAAAAATAAAAGAAGACGAGAATAAGCTAAATAACTTGACAACCATTAGATCTAAAAAAAAGTAAGATATAAAGAACACGGAAGGAGAAAGAGTGGAAACTATAAATGTTATCTCCCACGTCTATGATGCTTTGTGAAGTTGTTGACTAATTTTTGGATGGAAAAATCTTTCGATTATGTGTTAAATGGTGGAATTATGAAATTTTTGAATGCCTATCAAAAAATTATGAAATTTGAATGATGATTAAATTAAAAGTGCTATGGATGTTTAGTTCTTGAATTTTATTTAGTGGTTATGTTGTTTTGATAGCTTGATAATATTATTGTTAATTTTTTTATCGCTAATTTAATTTAAATAATGTTGGTTTTATATTTCCTTATAGTATATATACATATCTTATTCAATGTGTCCCCGGCATGTCCATGTCATAATTTTTGGAGAAATGTCATGCCCATATGTCTGTGTCCTGTCCATGTCCAGTGTTCGTATCTGTGCTTCTTGGGTTATTGTTGTAGTATGGAATTGTAGTTCCATCTCCTTAATTTTTTGTGGTAGGTATCCATCTCTTCGCGTAGCTTACGTTGATGAGGTTGAAGAAACTAGCAAAGGTATATCAAAAAAGATGGTTGAAAAGGTTTATTATTCAGCTCTTGTGAAGGCTGTACCAAAGTCTGTTGACTCATCTGAGCCAGGTCAAAGCCTAGACCAGGTACAAGTTTCCAGATAACAACATTGAATTGAGCCCATCTAAAATTTATAGGTATTGTGAACTTGAATGTGGGATGAATCATGTAAACTTGATCCCTTTCCAAATTTGTCTTTTCTGAGCATTGGTCAGAATCATAACGTGATGTTGTAAGCAGCTTATCTAGGTTTTTTGCTTTCTAGAAGTTAATTGTGATCAGGTTTTTTTTTATTTTATTTTTTTATTGTATGGTATCCATAGATACTTGAATTTCAAGTAGGTTACATTATTGTTTCAATTTTGAGCTTGAGATGTTGACCCATGTATAGGGAGACATGCATTTTGAATTCCCCATTTTCTGCTGGTGGATAATATTTTCATTGTCACTGACAACAATTTTAAAAATCCCTTTCTCTTCGCAGTTGTGAGCGTTGCAATTTATTGTGCATTTGTTTATTTGAAAATTGAAACTTATCATGGCTGTTTAACTGTTTCCTTTTTTTTAACTACCTTCTCATCACACTACAATAATTTTTGACTTTTGTCAAATTCCTTATTCAGGTTATCTATCGAATAAAACTTCCAGGACCTGCTCTATTGGGTGAAGGAAAGCCAGAAAATCAAAACCATGCCATAATTTTCACGCGCGGGGAAGGCTTGCAAACTATAGATATGAACCAGGTATTATCTTATTTATATCTGCTTATAACTCATGGTACACACAATTGGTATCCCTGAAGTAAGATTGTTGAATGCTCATTAATAGGATAACTACATGGAAGAAGCCTTCAAAATGAGGAACTTGCTGCAAGAATTTCTTAAAAAGCATGGTGTGAGGAATCCAACAATACTGGGACTTAGGGAGCATATATTCACTGGCAGGTACAGAGATTGCTATTGCTAGTCTGGTATTAAATTCTAGTTTGCCACACACACATGTATGAATTCCCAAGTGCATTATGTGGTTCATGACATTCTCTATTTTGGGTGAATTTGTGCAGTGTTTCTTCTCTTGCATGGTTCATGTCAAAGCAAGAGACTAGCTTTGTAACAATTGGACAGAGATTGTTGGCCAATCCCTTGAAGTAAGATTTTAAGTTGGATCAACTATATATCCATGTTGATATGGTTCTAAAAAAAATAAATTCTTGTTTTGCGTCCAAAAGGCTCTAGATGTTCCCCTCTGGATAATTTGTTGGCTAAGTATGAATTCTTATCATTGTCATGGTTTATTTATAATTTGTTGGTCAATTCCTTTCTTTTCCTTACCATGTGGTCCTTAAATAAAGTTCCGTACATTACTCTTAATCTTTCAAATTTTGATTTGAATTTCAATTTGGTCCCTTGTCTTATAAATGCAACAATTATGTCTGACTTCAATCTTTGTTTCAATATAATCCTCCTGTCACTCGTTGTTAAAAACTAGACAAAAGTTGCTCATGTGATGGCCACATGAGCATGCTTTAAGTGCATTAAAAAAAAGAAAAGAAGAAAAAAGTACACTTTTCATCCTCAACCTTCCACTCAAATTCTACTTTGGTCCTTCATGTTTCAATTTTGGCTAAAATTTTAAATGATAGGGTGACGGGAGAACTACATTGAAACTTGGCTTGAAGTATAAGGACTTAATTGTTGCAATTAAAAGGTGAGGGACCGCAGTGAAATTTAGGTGAAAATTGGAGGGTGAAAAGTGTTGGAGATAAGATTAAATTGTCAAAGATATAAGAAGATATGGAAGATTTTAGAATCATGGGATCTCCATATATTCTAATATCTTCTATAGCTTCTAATATCTTTGATAATATAATCTGATAGCCAACAATATTATTGTGGGTACTTGTATCACGCCTGATACGTGGCAAGCCCTACGGGTGCCACACCATCAATGCCCCGCTTGCGTGGCTGACCAACAAGGCACCACGTAAACGTATCACATGCCCAATACATAGTGAGCCCTACGGGCACCATGTCACTAATACCACGCTTGCATGGCAGAACGACAAGGTACCATGTAAAATCAAGATTGCATGCTTAGCTTAAGAGAGAGCATGCACATAAGCCCAAGCATGAAGAGCTTTGCAACAAGCAGCACCATGACCCTCACAGGCTCATGGTCCTTCATATCTCACTCACTCCAAGTCCAACAACGATATAGTCAGGCCCTTGCCTGCTTGCATACATTGGACTGTTAAGAATGAGCCCTCGACTCTCCCAAACATTGAGATAGGCCCTTGGCTCACTCATCCACTTAGTTGCCTGGGTCGGGAGCAGGACCCAGGCATCGCCGCTTGGATCATCAGAGGACCTTGGGCTGGAGGCTAAGGTCATGGGATTGTCAAGATGATTGTCTTCTTGCTAAGACAGCTCCATCTTGATCAAGGTTGGAGAAGAGGTGATGGGGACCTTACACTCACTGCCTGATGCATACATGATATGTTATTCTCCCGCCTGCCATCAAACCATAGACGGCAATAGGGCTTAGATTAGCTTTTGTCAAAGTTGGGAAGAACGACCACCTGTCCAATAGGTTGCTTGGGCTCTAATACTCCGGAAGCCTATATAACATATCATAGATGCAGTAGGCAAACTCATTTATACTTACATTCACACTTGCACTTCTACTTCTACGCTTATACACTCACACCTATACACTTGTACACGAGTGTTCAAGGTCCCTAACTATAACCTCTCCCTCTCTTAGCTTGCCTTGACCTTCTCCTCTCCACCTCCGGTGATCTTAGGCCATTGAAATACCCACCATCTTCCTAGAGGTCAACGACCGACTACCTCTACCCTCACTCACCCACAATTATATTGTCAAAAGATATCAGAAGATATGAAAGATATTAGAATATAATCTTATCTCCAACAAAAAGTGTAATTTTAGCATAAAAGTTTGTCTCGTCCGTCTAGTCTGTGAATTCCAATTATGAACAATTTTTAGACCTCTCTTTATCACCATCTCTTCGCTCTACGTTCGTTTTGAGTCATATGTTGGTTTCATGTAGGGCTTTTATGGTTTCAAGTATTACATATCACAAAAAAGAAAAAAAATGTAATCAGGGATGAGATCATTACGTGCATTAATTCTACTACAATGACATACAATCATTCTTAAAGATTACATATAGCACATAATTAGGTAATATAAACTTTCATGCGATAAAACAGACCCTAATGACAGGTTGGTTAAGGCCTCGCTAGAAATTTTCACTTATGACCCATTTGCAAATGCACACTACACTAATTGGTCTCGCATTGCCTACATTCAGCCATGTCATTCTAGTTGCAGGTGGAACTAAGATGAGCCAGTTTAGGTTTATGTAGTCAATCAAGATGAGGATGCAATTTGGGGAAATTAGACTAGGGCTAATAATCGACATGAGGAATTGGCTGAAACCTACTCTTAAAAACACAAATGTACACTTCCATCTCATACTCCAATAGAACTAAAACCAATGGGTTCTTGCCTAGCTCCGCTAATATAGCAAACATGTGAGAAAATGAGTAGTGATAGATTTGGTACTTCATACATGAACAACTAGGTGGGTAAATGCAATCCATTTATTTGTTATTATTCTTCAACCCAAAAGTAGTTGTTTTAACCTTGTATGTGACCGTGGCCCCTATCAACTGAAAATTTAGACTATTTTTAGATAATTCAACACATACATTGGGGTTGTTTGATGCAGCTTAAATAAGCTGTTTATAACTTATTTTAATTTAGGAGTCTGTGCTTGATTATTTGGTGCAATTTCTGCTTATTGCTTATTATGCATAAATTGTTAGATAGCTTGATATATATTATTGGGCCCATTTTCTAATAGCTTAGGCTTTTGGAACATTAGTGACTTAATATGGTATCAAAGCTCAAGTTGAGGGAGGTCTTAGGTTAAAATCTCTCCGTTGACATTTTGTATTCTTTTCCCTTTTGATTTCTTCTTCTTTGTTTGATTGTTTGCTTCTCTTTCTGTTTGTCTCTCCATGTAGAAGACTTGGTTGCACATGAGGGAGAGCACTAGATAGCTTGATTATATATATTGTTGGGCCCATTTCCTAACAACTTAGGCTTTTGGAAAAGTTGATGACTTAACATAACTTGAATAAGCCGGAAAAAAAAACTGATTGTCTGCAAGTTGAGGAGGGAGAGGGAAGGGGGGGGTGCTTTTGGCTTATGTTTTCTTATTCTCAGCTTTCAGCTTATAATAAGTTGTACCAAACAGGCTCATTATATAATTACTATATTCTTGCAAGTTGTGGAAATAACTTGCCAAACGATGTCGAGGCTCGAGTATTCGCTTTGACTGGGTACTCATCAATTCTAGTTTGTACATGTTTGGGGTACAATTTACCATGACGTCAAGCATTTTCAGCTTTCATCATCATCTTATAGAAATACTTCATGAGACAATAACATGTTACCTCAATAGAAGTTGCAATTTGGGGTATTCTGTGCATTTTTCATGACACCGTTGAAGTGCTCTACGTGGTTTGTCATTAATATGCCCTAACAATGACCATTATCATGCGACAATGTAGTATTTGGGGGGGGGGGGGGTGAATTTTGCAATAACCACTGTATTGCCTTAGATTCAACTAGTCGATCTCCTCTAGTATTCAGTTGAACTTTTGCACCTGATGTGCAACACCTTCAGTCCAAGCAAGATCCTTAATCCAAGTATCTTTGAATGCTTTATTGAAGTTGCTATAACCAGATGAATTGTTGGATTGATCCACCATCTCGCCACGACACCAAGTAAAGTCTTGTGATGATCAAATATCAATGTCACCCCCTCGCAGGTAGGGACAACATGTTGCCTAAGGTTCATAAGGAACCATGACCAACTCTTGATTCTCTCCTCATCAATGATGGCAAAAGCAAGCGGTAAAATAGTATCATTTGCAATAGCTGCAGTGACTATCAAAATCTTGCCAGTATATTTCCCGTAGAGGTGTGTACCATCAACACATCTCACTAGCCAATGGTGTCTAAAACCTTCGATAGGTTGTCTAAATGCCCAGAATACATAGCTCACAATCATTTCATGTTGGAGGCTTATAGAAATGGTGTCCTATACCACAATTGTACCCAAATTAAAACGCCAACAATGCAAACATGATTTAGCAACCTTGTATGACTCCTCCCATTTCCCGAATACCAACACTATGGATTTTGTCCTTCCCATCCATACCTTCTTCTATGAAATTGTGTACTCGTATTTTTCCTTCACATTTTGATTGATGGTTGCAATGTCCAAGTCTAGTTGTATCTGCATAATACATAATCATAGATTTTATAGAGTTGCTTACAATCTTTGTGAACATAACTAAACACATAACTTACCTCAACTTGGCCCTTTGATAATTGGAAACAAGGCCAGAATCAAGTTTAGTGTGGTCCTTATTCATCCTCGGATTGACACAATGATGAGGACCACTATACTCTGTGATCTCAAAGAAGCCATGTTTTTCCCTCTTTAAAACTACATTCATGCTTGCATTGGCACACCTAATGCTCTTTTTCTGGAATCTAGAACCAAATACTACCGATTATTCTTCACATGGTATAGCATACTGTATGTTGTTTTCATCGTTTAAAACCATCCCTTGTTTCTAATTTCACACTAACGGGATTCCATAATAATCCATGTTGAACAATAATAAGATTGGTAATGGAACTATAATTTCCAAGATAAATATTGAAGAAAGGGATAGCAAAGTTGGTCTCCTGGGTGTTGTGGATAGAAGGGCCAACAATGTCTTCCTCGTCAATGTCATCATCGTTGTCACAATTTTGTTCAAATGTACAAATCTGGTGGGGGAGTCACATGGGCGAAGTTTGTGGAAAGGGATTTGGTTAGGGCATAAGGAGTTTTGGAAGTGAATTCGTTTTAGGGTTGGGGCGGGGGATAGAACTTGATTTTGGAGTGATAAATGGTGTGCAGAGGAGACTCTCGAAGAGTTGTTCCTTTTGATTTTTCATATTGCTATTGATCTGGATGCGATGGTGGCTTCTTATGGGATTGGACAAGGGCAGATGATTGTATGGAACATTCTTTTGCGACGTGAGGTGCAAGATTGGGAGGTGGACCAATTGGTTGATTGGGTGCAGTGTGGGGAAGGTGTAGTGTGGGCTTGTCCGAAGGCCAAAGGGGTTTTTGTCGGTATCTTCATATTATTGTGAGCTTGTGGGAGGGGCAGGGGTGTCGTTTCCTTGGAAGAGTGTATGGGGTCCAGGGTCTCCTTCCAAGGTTGTTTTCTTTGTCTGGACAGTAGCTTTGGGGCATATCTTGACTATTGACAATTTGATTCGGCACCGGCATATCTTGGTCAATTGGTGTTATATGTGCTATGGAGATGTAGAATCGGTGGACTATTTACTTATCCATTGTTCTGTAGTGGCTAGGTTATGAGCGCTTATTGTTGGTTTGGGTTCAACCGGGGTTGGTGGTAGAAGTTCTTCAGAGTTGGAGGGGGGAGGGGGGGGGGGGGGGAAGAGTTGGGAGGCATAGACGAAAGGCGTGGTTGCTTGCTGCTTAGTGCTTAATGTGGCTGATTTGGTTGGAGCGCAATAGATAAACATTTCAGGTGATTTCTCATTCGGTGTCTTAGTTGGAAAATAGGCTTTTTCTGGTTCTTCATAGTTGGGTTATGATGTCGGTGGATCCAAATGTGTTGGCCTTTGTAGATTTTGTGGATGATTTGATTTCTTAGTCTTTGGCCTTTTGTGGGCTTTAGTTTTGTATTCTTTGTACCACCTTGATGCTTTTTAATAATAGCTGAATTTTATTATTGAATTTTTTTTTGGTTCAGATGTCAAAGAATCATCCACATCTTCTTCTAAACCCGACTCGGCACCATGAGAATCGACATTAGAACTCATATAAGACAGAGTGTCCCTTGGGCTAGGTGTCATTAGTTACAACTTTGTCAAGGTCTTTTATAGTAATAACAATAATAAATAAATAAATTTAATGGCGTAATCAATCTTTGGGTTACATTCCTATTTATTGTCTTTTGGTTATGTTTACAAAAAAATGAACTACAAAAAAAAATTTGAAAACTATAGCCATAAACTTGTTTGGTGTCTATTTTTATTTTAAAAAAATTGTAAATAATTTACAAAATTTACTCGTAACCAAAAGTAAGTTTGTTTCATTAATTTAGAAAATAAATTTCATTCCTTCCACTCTCTCCTAACCCCACCATCCACCGCTCATCACTAGTACCGGACACCACATCTGTCTACCGTCGTTGGCGACCTCCCCTGGCAACCAACTCCAACCTGCACCTCCTAGGGCTGACGATAACCTTTGGTCATTGGCAACCACCACCTCTAGCCGTCGGCAACCACCTTCAGCCACCACCTCCCACTAGCAACCATCTTTAAAATACAATTTTAAAATACATGTGGGTACCAAGCATGTTTTTTGTTTTTGATTTTTCCAAAAATTAATTTAAGCATGTTTAATTTTTTGTAAACTGTAAACATTATTAAACAGCTGCAATGTGTTATGAAAATTAGTGTGCAAGGAATATAAAATACAAGTTTGGAATTGGGAATTCTAATAATTTACTAAATAAATGAATCTTAGAGCATCTCCAACATTAACCTTTTTTTTTCATCAAATTTGAGTAAAAGCTTCATCTGAGCAATTTGGAATTTCATCAAACTACCAGTCGACCGGCTGGTGTAATTTTTTCACAAATTTTTGCAAGGAGGTGGTCATCCGGGGGTACAACCTGCTAGACATCCGGCCAGTCGTCCGGTGGTGAAAATGAACTGCAGCTCCAACGGCTATGAACAATGAATTGATGAAAGCTCCCAGCCATCCTCAATTTGGTGAAAGATTTAACACATCGTCGATTTGATACTTGTTTGGTGAAATGATTGGAGCAGTAAAAGACGCTTTTTTCATCAAATCTAAATTTGATGAAAGAATAGGTGCAACGTTGGAGATGGCCTTGGATGTGGTGATGAATGATGGTGTCTAATTATGTTCAAGAATAAATATGGCATGGGATTGAACCGAATGACACAAAAGGAGAAATGAGTTTGACTAAGTAATTGACATGAATGTTAGCAATATACATTTTTCTAAGACAACATAAAAAAAAAATTAATCCTCCTTTTTATTATTACTAGGTTCATATTGTTTTATTACTCAGTTTTGTTGAGTTTTTTATATTGTGGTTGTCTATGAAGCACGGGTACTCCAAAAATAGTGCCGTACGAGTACCGGGTACTTACCGGGTGCGGGTACGCGTACCGGGTACGGCAAAAGAGGGTCCGGTACGTTTGGCTTATTCAGGTACGGCATAGGTACGCCACGGGTACGCCATGGGTACGGCGTGGGTACGCCAAGGCCAATTTTTTTTTTTTTTTTTTTTTTTTTGCCCTTGCAAATTAGCAATTATTATTATTATTTTTTATTTTTTTTGGTGCCCTTGCAGATCAGTAATTTTGATGTTTCTCTGTTGTCCTGTTTGTCTGTATAAATTGTAGAAGCATATCACCAAATGATTTTAATATTTTTAAAAAGCAATTTGAACCAAAAAAAATAACAAGGCCTATAAAGGGTAATTCTGTGTATGACTATGCATTATGCTTTTGCTTTAGATCCTCCTAGAATTTCTTTATAAAATCTTTAATCACAACAAACTTTTAAAGTTTATGCACAAAACATTAAAAATTGATATTGTATTAGTTGATTAGTAGTTGTTGGGAATGATGCAATTTTATGTATTATGCAAATTGCAATTGACAACCTGCACCAATTGAGAATTTTTTTCCTTTATTGTTGGTAATTAACTTTAAATCTTTCTTTGGTCTCCTGTTATTTCTTTGGTCTCACCCTATAAAAATAGCAAATTGATGAGCAAAAAGAAACATTTTAAAAATAAATTATGATCACAAATTCACAGTGCATAACATATCAAAGTGAGAGATTTCACAAATATTATTTTTAACGCTTAATGGTTTTAAATTATAGGAAAATGAGTAGTTCTTTTTTTAGTTTTGATATTTAATTTTAATTTGTAGGTTGGATCCTTTAATCAAAATTATATTTAAAAAAAAAAATAAAAAAATATCGGCGTACCGTAGTCGTACCCGTATCGTACTTTTTTTGAGTTTTGCCGAATCAGCGTACCCGCACTCATACCCGTACCGTACTCGTACCCGCACCCGTGCTTCCTTGGTGGTTGTATACTTTGTTCATTGACGTTTGATGCACTAAATGGTCATAACTCTCTTTCTTTCTGCTCATTTAGGGTTCGCTTCCACTATGGCCATCCAGATGTGTTTGATAGACTCTTTCATCTGACCAGAGGGGGTGTCAGCAAAGCTTCCAAAACCATCAACCTAAGCGAAGATATATTTGCAGGCATTGCATTGCTTTAGGACTTTGTTTTAATTTTATAAACATGGTTTCTGCTTCACCATGCATCTTATCCTTAACTCCATAATGTGCAGGTTTCAATTCTACGCTACGTGGAGGCAATGTTACTCTTCATGAATACATACAAGTTGGTAAAGGGAGGGATGTGGGCCTCAATCAGATCTCGCTGTTTGAGGCAAAGATAGCCAATGGCAATGGTGAACAGACAATGAGTCGTGACATATACAGACTTGGCCATCGGTTTGATTTCTTCCGAATGTTGTCATGTTATTTCACAACTGTGGGCTTCTATTGGAGCACCTTGGTATAATATGAACCATACTCTTGTTACTCCATTCTTTTATGATCTCCCATTATTGTCTGATCACTATGGTTCTGCTTTGGCAGATATCTGTGCTTACTGTCTATGTGTTCC
The DNA here is from genome assembly GCF_055761805.1 of Camellia sinensis. NCBI lineage: Eukaryota > Viridiplantae > Streptophyta > Magnoliopsida > Ericales > Theaceae > Camellia > Camellia sinensis. The sequence continues at coordinate 170,167,430 of NC_138962.1, read as the reverse complement.
TTTATGGTCGACTTTATCTCGTTCTTAGTGGACTTGAACAAGGATTGATTACCCAACCAGCTATTCGGGACAACAAGCCTCTTCAAGTAGCTCTTGCTTCACAGTCTATTGTGCAAATGGGATTTTTGATGGCATTGCCCATGATGATGGAAATAGGCCTTGAGAGGGGTTTCAGGAATGCGTTGAGTGATTTCATACTGATGCAACTACAGTTGGCTTCTGTATTTTTTACATTTTCTCTTGGTACAAAGACCCATTACTATGGAAGAACTTTGCTTCATGGCGGTGCACAATACAGAGGTACAGGTCGTGGCTTTGTTGTGTTCCATGAAAAGTTTGCTGACAACTATAGGCTGTACTCCCGGAGTCATTTTGTCAAGGGAATTGAATTGATGATTCTGCTTCTTGTGTATCAAATATTTGGTCAAGCGTATAGAGGTGTAGTTCCATTCATACTGATCACTATATCAATATGGTTCATGGTGGGAACATGGCTTTTTGCTCCCTTCCTCTTCAATCCCTCAGGCTTTGAGTGGCAAAAAATTGTTGACGACTGGACAGATTGGAATAAGTGGATAAACAACCGTGGAGGAATTGGTGTGCCTCCTGAAAAAAGCTGGGAGTCATGGTGGGAAAAGGAACAAGAGCATCTTCGTTACTCTGGGACACGCGGTATTATTACTGAGATTTTGATGTCCTTGCGCTTTTTCATCTTTCAGTATGGACTTGTATATCACCTGACCCCTACGAAGAACACTCAAAGCATTCTGGTACTTGGTTGTCCACATATTACTTAATACATTCATTTGAAGAAAAAAAAAAAATCCTGTTCTCATGACTGGCTATAAGATTGACTTATTTTTCCTTGGATCTACAGGTTTATTGTATATCATGGCTTGTGATCTTTCTTGTATTGGTTTTGATAAAGGTGAGTTGTAAAATTCTTCATTCACCTAGTTTTATTTTGGCATTGAGTTCTTCATGTGTGAGAAAGTTCTTTGATATTCTTCCCTTAATACAATATTTGAGGCTATCTAGTAGGTTAAAATTGTGAAAAAAAAGAAGCATCAATGGGCTTTCTTATGGCTCTTGTTGATGCTTTGGAAATCTTTTCCTTGAAAAATGAACATAAAACAACCGTGCCTTAAATCTCATCATAGCTACACTTGGTTGCATGGTGGTATCTCATGCTAGACAGTAGTCGTGGGAACCAGCTTACAAAATTGCTTCAAAATTGATGGTATTTTGGAAAAATAAGCGTGAAAGAATCACAAACAAAGAATAATATAGTTTCTATCAATTGGACTCAAAATCAAGAGGCAATGGACATGCTGTCATGAGATGATTTATTGAAACAATAAGAATAGTTTTCGCGAAAGGAGTTTGTTTACACATAATTCCTGCTGCATGATTGTATTGGGTGAACAACATGAATTGCTAGGTTGCTGCTTTTAGATTTTGCTCTGCATTGTGTATTATTTTATTTGCATTCCTCCACAAGGCAGTTTTAATTTTTGGATTTTTATTGCTATTTCAGAATTCATAAGCTTTCTTTATATGTACATTATGTCTATATACCATCGCACATGTTAGAACTTCCAATATATTGTAGTTGTTTGATCCTTCTTTATTTTAATCTTGTAATAGATAAATTAATGTTTTTCTTTACTCCCTTTCAAATTTTGCAGGGTGTGTCTTCTGGAAGGCAAAGATTTAGTGCAAGGCACCAGCTTGCTTATCGATTGATGAAGGGCCTCATCTTCCTGACATTTGTTACTACTCTAATTCTTTTAATAGTGCTTCTCCACATGACTATTGAGGACATCATAATATGCATTCTTGCTTTCATGCCAACAGGATGGGGGTTGCTTCTGGTGAGTTCCTGCTTCTTTGTACCTCTCCCTTTTCCTCTTTTTCCTTTTAGGGTAATTATATTTTAGTTCTCAAGTATGAAAGTTCTCTTTTTCCTTTGTGTCTTCGGACATTCTTGTCAATTTTTACTCATCTTTTCCTCCCTGGAAGATTGCGCAAGCTTCGAAGCCTCTGGTTCAACGAGCTCATATCTGGGGATCAGTTCTGACACTTGCTCGTAGTTATGAGATACTCATGGGCTTGCTTCTATTCACCCCGGTTGCATTGTTGGCTTGGTTCCCATTTGTTTCAGAATTCCAAACACGGATGCTTTTCAATCAAGCGTTTAGCAGAGGTCTACAGATCTCACGTATTCTTGGTGGGCAGAGGAAGGAACGCTCCTCTGGCAGCAAAGAGTAACTAACTATAGGGAATTGCGATTGCAACCATGTAATACCCTTGTTCCTCCATCAATGGGTAAAACATTAGTTGGGCTAGTATCGTCGGTCTTATTTGACGTGATGAAGATTGTGTGATGTAAATACAGATTGGAAATGGAAATGTGTGAAGTGTTATATGTATAGGTTATTACAATCTTCTAGTTGAATCAGAGGTTAGATAACAGCACATACAGTGTGATAGACGTAGATTGCTGCTTTCTATAGATGCCTATAGCCTCTAATGTCATTATTGAAATTTCTATTGCTCATGTCAAATGTTATCTCTAGGGCTATACGGATCTTGGATTTGTGGTGAAAAAAAAAGAAAAGAAAAATGGCAATTTTAGTTTATATTTCATTCACTTCATCTTTCTTGGTTCTCGAATCTCTTATCAAATCTAACACAATGTACATGAATTTTCAAGGATTGGTATTGGGATATGGAACTTGGCCTAACTTGGTTTGTCATTCCCATAAAAATATGTGGAACTTGACCTAAGATTGTCAACTAGGTTTTTAAGGCTACATTTGATGTTGGTTAGAAATCTTTGAAGCATATGCCAAAGCAGCTGTTATATATCATTAAAATATTTCATTAGAATTTACCTTAGGTGGTTTTTCTTGTGTTATGGTGGGTCTTATTATTTTTTTAAATATGTTAAGTATTACATACACATGCAATTTATTGTGTAGATACACATAAGTAAAATATATCCAATGATAAATATAATTTTTCTGTCATAAAATATTAAGGTTTTTCTTCACTTTCTTTTTTCTTTTTGTTTAATGAAGGGACCTCATAGCCTTGGATATTCAAATGCTAAATTGGACTATAATTCTAAAAATTGTTCATTGATATCCACCTCCTTGAGTTGGATGATATTTTTCTCGAGTGCATTTGCAAAAAATAAAAAATAAAAAGAAGCTATTCTTATCTTACAATACAAAATTGGCTGATTTGATGACTGATATTTTTACAATTAACAGGCATCTAGATGAGTTCTTTACTTTAAAATGATAGGCCCGTAATGTAGTTATATTATTTTGTACAAATTGTTTATATGTTTTTTTTTTTTTTTGGTTATTATAATATTATTGAAAAAATAAAAAGAGATTGATATGAAGAGTGTCATACATATGCATCGAGGAAGCAAACAGAGCGTGATGCATTCAACATTGCATTATGTTATGCGCACTTTTCTCAAAAAAAATCGATGTACCTATGCTTAGTAAAGTGCATAATCTCAAATAATTGTTTTACAAAGAACAATGGAGGTAGGTTGGTAGTTACCAAGTAGCACACAAGTTGGTGAACCAGGATCTTTTTGTGCACAGATAAGATTATCTATAAGATTTTTTTTCCAGGAAATAGTTTAATTTGGTGTGAATTTATCTCTTCCTTCTTAGACTATATTTGCATTATGGGGTATGATTTAATTTGGTGTAAGTTATTATACATTTTCGTGTTCTAACTACACACATCTATTCGTTACTCAAGCCTAGATTTGAATTTGAGGGTATTCCAATTATATATAAAGCACACAACTCAAAACATGTTTTGAAAGGGTGCTTATAAATGCACCCCATGTTATCATTGGACATCCCAATTTTGACATATATATATATTTTTTACGATCATACCTCAAACTAAAATTACTCAACACGATAAGTTAATTTTTATCTCTAGCTCTGATTACCATCGCCATCAGCATCCTCCAACACCTCTAGCTGCCACCCCCATCCTCCAATTTCCCACCCTGTCACCATCCAGCCCTTTCCGGTCATTCCCCAATGCCTCCCCTTCTTTCTCAACCTCTCTATTTAGAAATGTTTCATTTATAGATTTGACAAATTTAGAATATTTAGACTTTTGTGGTCTATCAAAATTGATTTATTCGGACTTTTGCATCTAAACAAACTTAAATTGTTCCGATTTTTTTGGGCTCAATGCCTAAAAATTGAGCAAATTAAGTTTGTCTAAATGCAAAAATTGAAACATTTCAAGTTTGTTTAGCCACATAAGCATTATTTTAATTTAAGTTTGTTGGACATTGGAAGTCTAAATAGAGTTTTAAACAAAATTTCAATTCAAAGGCTAGCAAAGAAACTCAAACTTCTTACTTTGGCCACTTCAGGTTAAGGAGGCTCCTCTCAAAACAAAAACAAATAACAAATCCACTTAAACATCAAACCAAATCACTTTTAAATAGATTTCTAACAACTACAAAACTAATTAAATATTAAATAAATATTTTTATACAACAAGTAAAGAATTTATTAAAAATCAAACAAAACATACATGAATTATGAAGTTTAAAGAGAGGTTACGGCGGAAGAGGGTATTAGGGAATGGGAGAAAAGGGGATGGCAATGATAGTAATGAGTAGTAGTTGTAACACCCCACTACTTACTGGCTCAAATAACTTGTGGATTTATCAAAATGACCCAAAATCTTAAGCCCAAGTTACTTAGTCAAAATAATGGTGCTTTATATGCCCAAAATCACCCATGCAAACTTCCAATGTGGGATAGGGTTTACAAACTCCTCCACTTATAAATTCTCATGAGGGTTCATAATCAATCAGAATACCATAACAAGCTCGTGGCCAGCCCAGAATAAGTCACCCACATGGTTGTGTGCATGGGTCGACTCTAATACTCTTTATAACGCCCCACTACTTGTTAGCACAAATAACCCGTGGGTTTACCAACATGACCCAAAAGCTTAAGTTCAAGTTACTTAGTAGCAAAGCAGTGGTGCTTTATATGCCCAAGATTATCCATGCAAACTTCTGATGTGTGACGGGGTATTACAGTTGTAGGGTGATGGTAGTGGAAGTTGATGAGGGTGTACTATAGCACTTTGTGCTTCTTGGTATAATGGAATTATATTGGACTCTATGATTATCATGATTGAGAACCTTCTTAGTCGATATTTGAGCCTTAGTTGAGGTGTTGCCATAGTGGTTGAGCAAGATTAGATCAAAAACTCTAAATTCGAATAGTTGTTGTTGAGTAGTCTTCACTCTTTTATCATTTTCTCTCTCCACACTTTGAATCTTGATGTAAGGCAAAAACCATTGGAAAGCTTACTTCTGGGGCTTCAATTTGGATACAAGAACGACCCTAAACGGAGTCCGGTCGAGAGAAATATGCCTCTTTGAAGTTTGTGAATCTACACTGTATACATAGTTTGCTTGAACGCAACTTTCACCGCTCGAGCGATCCATAGACCCTTCTAACCCTATTTTTCAAAATTGCCTGAGATACTGGAAGTTTCGATTAACCGCTCGAGCGCACTTTTGACCGCTCTAGCGGTTTGTCTAGAATCATATCTTTAAAAGTCACTTTTTGGGTCAAATCTCTTCACTTTTCACTCTCTCTTCTCTCTCTTTCCACAATTTTTGATTTTTTAGCTTTTTAAATTTGATTTCATCTATTTCTAAACACCTTTGACCCTTAGTTCCATATGAAAATGTAGGGCTCAGTGAGGGCTTCTATTTAATCTGAGCGGGTTGTCGTTTCGTCGCCAATGATTTTTGGATTGTCTCGTCTTCGCTTCAAGAGGTATGGATTCTTTTGCTCCTCTTCAATAACTCTTTATAGATAGACATGTGGTATTTTTTTTATTGCATTTAAAAATATGTTTGTTAAGACATTTTCTAAAAGCATGAAAGGGGATTTGGGGTTTGAGCTTTAGGAGTTAGAATTGTATGATTGATGGTTGATTTGGTATGTTGAGAGGTAGTTAATCATGTCTATGTTGATTGTGGTGAAAAGCCCTAATTTATTATTAAGAATTAATAAACAAAAGGGGGTAAAGTTAGGTAATAATTGGGTTATGAGTTATGAGATTGAACAAATGCTTTAGGGGATTGAATTAATGCTTGGTTACTAAAAATGGGATTTTTGTTAAATAAGAAGAGGCTTAGCTATGGTTTGAAAATGTTGAGGGTTTGGAATAACCAATTTGGTTTTTGAACATAAAACAATGAGTCTTAACTCTTTTATGAAATGAAATGGGAATATTGCTATTTGTAATGTCGATGTTTTGAAATTACGAATCTAATTCATGAGAGTCATTTATTTATCTGTTTAGAGATTTTGTCTTTGGTTATCGGTGGAGGATGACATTGTTGTTGTTGAATAAATTATGTGTATGTTTTAAACTCGTACGGTATTTATGTAGTTTAGCACGTTGTGTTATTGCTTGAATGTTGTTTGGGAGGTCTATTTCTCTCCAGTTAAGCCGGTAAAGCATGGTGCCTTACTAGAGGTTCATCTTCCTTCTAGTATGCGCTCGATAAAGTGTGAAATTGAGATCTATTTTTCTTCGGGAGGCCAATAAAGTGTAGTGGCTTGAGATAGGTTCCTTTTTCTTCCGGTTTGCGCCCAATAAAGTGTGACCTTGGGGTCGTTCCCCTTCGGGTGAGACCGATAAAGCATTAGTGTTATGTGGATTGTATCATTTGCCATTTGCAACGTAGGCCTATGGAAATGGAAGTATGTATTATGTTCAATTAATTATGTTTAGAAATATATGTTTCTTGGTGTTTTTGTTATGGGTGTTCATTGCCCTTAGGCCTATGGACAAGGAAGATAGTAGATGTGTTGTTGCATAAGTGTGTGTAGTGGATTATTGAGTTATAGGATTGGGTTATGACTTGTATCTATGAACATGCTTTCAAAATAAATGTGGAGATAGAATTCTTTTACATTTACGTGGAGGTTTAAATAACCAAGGTTGCATTGTGGAGAAGTATTTTTTGAACTAAGCTGGATAATTGGAAAGAAAACAAATGGTTTTACACCTTGTAGTGTTCAAATGCATGTTTTGGGAGAAAATGTTCTTACATAAGTATATTTTGAATATTAAACTGTCACATTATTTATATTGTACATTATGGTGCATTCATGATCATAGAAATTTGTATATTGTTATTGTTTAGGATCATATTGGGATCTCTACTGAACTTTATGTTCATCCCACATTGCTAATCATTTTTTAGGTGCAAGTTTAGAGATTATTCAAGATTGATGATCTTCCTTAATTGTTGGCCACGGGGCCTATACTTGTTGGCGGAACGCCATTGTTGTAAAAGGGTTAAATCCTTATTTTTAATGTAAAGATGTAAGCCTACGAGCATTTTGTTTAAATGCAATTTCTGTTGCATTCCATATATGTACGATTAAGAAGATTTTTATTTGTTTATGGAGGTAATGTATGTATAGTTCTGCTTATTCTTAATGGAAATGGATTTATGTTAATGGATATGATAATGTTATTCGGATAATAAAAAGTGGGGCGTGACAACTTGGTATCAGAGCTAATCGGGTTTGAATACCTTGGGCTCGTGGGAAGTGATTTTTTTCCACAATTGGTTTATTATGCTTGGTGAGGACATTTGCATATAGTTAGGATAAGTATTAGGACTCTATATGTTGTATTTATGTAAGCATGTGATTAAGTCATGGATAGTACTGGTAGCCGGTGAACTTGCTTTGAGGTCTTATTGGAAACACGCTTGATCAACATAGTTTCTGATGAGAATTTCTTGAGAGTTCTGGGGATAAGTATCTATGTTTGTGGACTTGATTAGATTATGTGATTAAATGTTTAACTGTTTATGTGATTTTGTGTTAAGTGTGTCTTGCACCTCAGCAGTGGAGAGTGTGTGCCTTAGGGAAAGCCGTTGTGTTGTTCACTAAGTTTGGTTTTGTTTTGGTTTATAGGATGTCTACACGAGGTGGTAGAGGTCGTGTTGGAAGTAGAAGTGTCGGTAGGGGCACAACAGTTCCGTTAGCAGTTGCCCTTATAACATCGGCTGTAGGCGAGGAAGCTGCACGTGAGATTGTAAGGGTAGTAAGAGATGCTCTAGCTTGTAATGAGAGAGACCATGGTCATACCCTTAAGCTTACCAAGGAGTTTCTTCACTCTAATCCGCCTGAGTTTTTGGGAGACCCTAAATCGTTGGAGGTAGAAGATTGGTTAGAACAAATTCCCAAGACTCTTGATATGCTCAGAGTCGAGGACGAGGAGTTGAGAGTTAATTTGGCTGGTTTCCAACTAAAGGGAGATGTCGGTTATTAGTGGAAGTCTGTGAGGATTTTTGTGGGCACCACTCTAAGGGCTTTTTGGCTAAGTATTTTCCTTCTTCTGCTTAGGAAAGATTGAGCAAACAGTTTGTTGAGTTGCGCTAGGGTGATACTCCTTTGGCACAGTTTAAGGCGAGGTTTGCTAATTTATTGAGGTTCGCTCCAGAGTTGGTCGCAATAGAGGAGCGTTGTTGTCTTGAGTTTGAAGGAAGGTTGTGTGATGATATCAGGGGAAAAGTTGCCAGGGCTATGTATAGAGATTATCACACACTTGTAAAGGCAACGGCTTACGTGGAAGTCGTTATTCTTGAGGTTGGTCAAGATGGGGAGGAAGAGGCCATATCGACAATTTCAGCTGTTCGGAGAGGTGGTAGACCTAGTAATAATTGGAGATGATATTCATTCGCCGATACTATTCATCCGGCGGAACACTATTCATCCGCTTGAAATTATTCTGTCTACTGTCGGGGAACTGCTCTGTTTCGCTCGGGAAAACTTATTTTGTGGGAGCATTATTCGTCCAGTGGCATACTATTCATCGCCGACAATACTATTCATCGTAGCAGGTACTATTCACCCTCATTGGTCATTATTCATCTTACTGGATATTTTCATTCACGGTTTCTATTCATCGCCGGAGGTACAATTCATCATGGGGGTTACTATTCACTACCGGAGGTTACTACTCATCCAGCAAGGACACATTTCTAACAAATTAGATGGTTTCGACTGACCATTTAAAGCGATAAATTATAACAGCTTATAAATAAGCAGTAAATTACAACAGTTTATTTAAAACAATAAATTATAATAAATATGTAGATGGTGCATCCTTCCAACTAAAATAGTAAAACAATTATGAAAAGTAATAAATTATAAAAAAAATATGTGGGTGGTGTATCCTTCCCAGTAAAGCAATAAATAAAGCAGTAAAAGAATTTTACAAAAAAAATTATATTGCATTTTTAAATTTAAATGAAAGTTTGCGAAAATTCACCTTTTGGAGAAAGGACGAATTTTCTGACTTATAAACTTTCTTTTGATCACCCTCAAGGTTGTGGAATGTGTTCTCAATTCTCAGTCTGAAATTTAAAATTTCAGCTTTAATGGTGTTTGGTGTATAGGTAAAAAGGCAATTAAAAAAAAAAATGGAAAGAAATGTTTGATTCAGAAAAATAAAATATTTTAAAAAAATTTGTTTGCCTCTTTTAAAAATGAAAATTTTTTTTCCTCTCCCTTTTTGAAAATAGACTTTTCACTCAATCTTTTCCTCTCAATTGTCTTTTCTAATCCTTTCTTTTTCTTTTTCTAATCCCACCAATTTTTCTCTGTTTTTTTTTCCCCTTCCACCTGCCTCTTTTATAGGCAAAAAAAAAAAAAAAAAATAATCACAAGCAAACAAATTTTGAAATGGTGGAGAGGATGAATTTTTCAAATGGTGCAAAGTGAAAACACTGTACAAAGTTGAGATTTTCAAATGGTGTGATGGTTTTCAAAAGGTGCACAATGAATACGCTGTGCACTTTATAATATAATAATATAAAAAGGTATTATTAGTATAAATATATGTACAAATATTCAAAAAATATAAAAACACACAAAAATATGTAAAATTATACAATAACAAAATAAATGGACTAATAAAATATATTTTAGCAGGCCAAAGGATGCCAAAAAATATAAAAACACTCAAAAATATATAAAATTATAAAATAAAAATAACTAGATTAATAAAATATATTCTAATGGGCCAAATATATTAAATTTAGGCTAAAATCGATTTGAAACATTTTGGCCAAAATGGGTGAAGGTTTGGATTAAAGCTTAAATTCCATCATTCCACTGAGAATTTTGTGAGATAGCATATTCTTATTTTCATCATTGAGTGATCAAAAGAAAGCGTCCAAGTCTTAGGGTCAGTCAAAATGAGATGTCTACAGTTGCCCCTTTTTGAAAAAACTCAAAATCATTTCTTGACTTGAGTGAATGTCAAAGCCCGAAGACGACCTTTTTGACAAGGCCGTAAGACTTGGGCAAACAAACAAGATACAAATACATATGGTTGAACTCGAGGGTTGCTTATGTATCCATTTGCAAGGAATCAAACCAGCGTAGTTTAGGAGCAGAATGCGAATGATATGCTTGAAATGTAATTGAAAGTTGGACTTACACGCTTCACGAAGCCGGCTGCTTTGAAAACCCATGATTTGTGTGATGCAATGCTAGCAATAAAACAAACCTCATGTTAACAACAAGATGCATGTTAACTAATGCAAATATAGTACATAATGTTACTCAAACATGCTTTCTACATGAGTGATATAAACAAGATATGCAAACATGCTTTCTACATGAATGACTAAAATGCAAATACTGAACATGCTTTGCGTTGTGATGCAATAGATGCAACATGTAGTGTGATTGTGCAATTGATGCATAAGAACAGTATGATGGTGAAATAGATGTACATGAGTGGTGTGCTAGTGTGATAGATGCACAATAATGGTACGATGCGATATATGCACGAAGGCAACCAGATTGTGCGATGGATGCACAAGAATAGTGAAATCGTGAGATGGATACACGAGAGTGGTCAGATTATGCGATGAATGCACACGAACGATGTAATCGTGTGATAGATGCATGAGAGCGGTGCAATTGTGCGATGGATGCATAAGAACGATTGGATTATGCGATAAATGCACGAGAGTGGTCAGATTGAACAATGGATGCACAAGAACGGTTGGATTGTATGATAGACGCACATGAATGGTTTGATTATACAATCAAGGCACATGAACGGTGTGATCGTAAGATTGATACATACAAACGGCGTAATCATACGATGGATGCACGATAGCGGTTGGATTGTGCAATAGATACACTAGAATAGTGCGATCGTGGGATAGATACATGAGAGTAGCAAATTATGCGATAGATGCATAAGAATGGTGCGATCATGTAATAGATACACGAGAGCAGTTAGATTGTGTGATAGATGCACAAGAACGGTGCGATCTTGCGATAGATACACGAGAGCAATTAAATTGTGTGATGGATACACAAGAACAGTGCGATCGTGCGATAGATGCACGAGAGCGATCAGATGATGCAATAGATGCACAAGAACGGCGAGATCGTGCGATAGATGCATGATAACGGTTTGATCATGTAATACATGCACGATAGCAATGTGATCATACAATAGATACACAATAGCGATTTAATTGTCGTTTGATCATGCGATAAATGCACGATAGCGGTTTGATTGTGCAATAGATGCACGATAGCTGTGTGATTATGCAATAGATGCATGATAACGATTTGATCGTGCTATAGATGCACGATAGCAGTAGGATCGTACAATAGATACACGATAGCAGTAGGAAATGGAGCTAGGTTGACTTTGTATCAAAAAAGGTGATGTTTCAAACACCAAATTTTGAAAAAGATTTTGGAACTCAATGTATGGGTCCATTTCATTCTGATAAACAATGTTTTGTAGAAAACATCTCAGGAAGTGATTTTCTAGAGAAACACCTCATGGGAGAAAATATCAAGTTTCCAATTTTGATTTTTTTGATTTTCTGACTGCATTTGAAGTGTGGTAAAAACCAAACACAAAGATATAATTTTTCATTTTTGTTTGCATTTTTGAAATTTTTTTTTTTTTATGTGTGGATGTTTTTGTATTTTATACATACCATATATGTATATACATACAAACGATATACAAAATACGTACTACGTACATGCACACAGACAAAATATATACATACAAACCATATACATATTTGAATACATACATATACATATATATGGGACATACGGATACATACATGGTATACATATACGGACACACACAGATATATATATTATATACAAAATATATACATATATACACTTTTCTCTTATTTTTGTCTCTCTCTCTCTCTCTCTGCCTTGTTCGTTTTCGTCAAGCGCCGTGTCCGGCGCTCGATTTCAACAATCACGCCACGCATGACCGACAACAGTTGGACTGGCCTTGATTGTCAAAGATTGCCTTGGCAATCCTTCTTCCTTGGCTTCTTCTTCTCTTCCATTTTCTTTTTAAATGAGGCCTGCGAGAGAGACAGAGCAAAAAGCTGCAAAACTAACCCTCCATGCCATTACTTTGCAACCTCTCTTCTTGTCAATATTCTCCCCTAACATGGCCTATTCTCACCGTTATCTCACTCTCATCCATGACCTTAACAATTCCCCAATCGAGATTGCCAGCTCCTCTGAGCTTCGATAGAGCACTCCTGTCCATGCTCATGTTCTTAACTTTCCTGCACCGTCAGTCGAGCAACTGATGGCAATGCAATCTGACATTAATGCTACTACACATTGAAGTCTTGTGTGGAGACCGCCGTCAGTTGTAGGGTAGGAAGAGTGAAGTACATCATTTAAACACCCAACTCTCTCTGCTCCAAGATATGTACAAGGATGCTCAAGCAGAGATTAACAATTTGAAGAAGCAAAACAAAGAGTTGAAAATACAGGTGACCTTTGTAGCTCGATTCGGAGCTCATTGGTGCTTTTTATTTAACGGACGAAGGTGAGTAATCTCTTTTAGAAGCTCTGCAAATGCTGGCAGAGTCTTCAAGGGCTTCCCAACAGTGAAGATGTGGCGTGGCAATTGACGATAGGGTTGAGCGATGAAGTTGCCTGCAAATGAAGTTGGTTTGTGATCTTTGCCACCGAGCTACTGTTGGAACTTGAGAAAATTCTTTAATCTCTTTATTTTTTTATATTTTCAATTTTTCTTCTTTTTTCTTCTTTTGTTTTTGCCTTTCTGTTTTTGCTTAGGAATGAGCACCAATGCTTCAGATGATTTCTCTTTTTGTTGTTTTCGAAATTTTCTTCTTTTTTTTTTTTTTTTTGGTAATGCTAATTAGGGGCTTCACCCTGAAGTTTAATAAAATGAGTTTTGTTCTGCACATCATAGCCTGAATGACACAACACTTGAGCTTGAAAACATTTTGCTTGAAAATGATTGAATTTCAATGAGTTTTGATTTGACATTGAGCCTTTAACTGGCCAGAAATCAAAATATGACTCAATGAAAAAATAAAACAAAAGCAATCCAAACACACCTATTTGCACTTAATGGAATGAAAGACACTCAAAACATGACTTGAAAGGACAAACCATTGAGCATACACAACTTTGTAGTTTTCCATTCTGGATTGATATCAAAATTGGCCAGCCAACTGAAAAATTGACGGGCCAACTAATTCATTAATCGGCCAGCTGAACGAACTGATGAACTCGCTAAAAAATTGGCTGGCCAGCTAAACTAGTGGTCGACCGACTGAAACAATTAAGAAACACCTGGAGTCAAATAACAAATCGGACTGCCGACTGAATTATTAGCCAGTCGGCTGAAACATGTAACATGAGACTCGAGAGTGTAGGGAGAAGACAAAATTTCCGAATCGACTATGCTCCTAGTTCATTTCTTTGACTTTTTTCAATTTTGTTTTCTACTAAAAAGAGGTTAACCAACATGAGAGTTAGATTAGCATGTTTGTTTCACTCTCTTTTGAAATCACGTAAGTCAAACTATGAGTACTGAAATTTTTCCATTTTTGGGTCCAAAGAATGGTCTGGATTTTGAAAAAAAAAATGGAATAATTTTTGAAAATTAGTCAATTTCATTAAAAATCCTCAAAAACTGTTTTCACAAATGGCTATTACCCGACCAATATGGAATCAACCTTTGAGATACGCAAATAACCCAAGCTTGATTTGTCTTGCAGTTGAAAAAAAAGATAGGACAATTGAACCGAATAAAGATAACCCAATTGAACATGGACAAGATAGCCGAGTCAAGTAAATATACACCAATCAAACATGGACGGGATAAGTGAATTGAAAATGGTTAGGACCAAACATCAGGATGAAGCTGTCTACGTATCCTAAAGATAGGAATCAGGCCTTACGTAGTTTCAGGTGAGGCTCACTCGGGTATTAACACTCTTTTTGTGCTCTAACTTTTGCCAAAGTCACCCTTCCGGGTTTCGAATTTGCGAGCTCTTCTTCAATTGTTTTATTTTTCTTTTCTTATTTTTTTCATTTTCATCTTTCTTTATTTTTCTGTTTTTTCATTTTTCATTTTTCTTCATTTTTTATTTTTTGTTTTTGTTTTTCTGTTCTAAATTTTTGCATGTGTCGCCCTTCTGGGTTTTTGACCCGGCAAGCCTCTCAAGGATAGTACTTTGTTTTTTGTCCATGTTGATTGATTGTGAGATCTCTAGGCCATATAAATCCACAAGAATGGCCGCTACTCTTGATTAGATAGACGTGATAATGTAGGGACCGGGCTAATTGGCTTTGAATTTGCCCCTAAGGTCATGGACAAGAGTTCGATTGTCTTTCAATACTAAATATTCATCTCTCATATTCTGGGATTTGATTTTTTTTTTTTTGAATGCCTTGGCAATCCTACGTTGACATCTTATCTTTAGCATTTGCCTCTTGTGGTATAGTTTATTTTCCAAAAATGTTGTGACACCAAGGACTTTCATCTTCAACTTTTTCTATTGCCGCTATCACTTGCTCTGTGAGGATCGGATGCATTTTGACCCCAATCGGTATATCCACCATTGAAGCTAGAGTTGCCAAAAAGTCGACAAACCAATTATTCGTTCTGACTAGGTAGGTGACTAAGTTTGAATCCTTGATCACATCCAACCTTTTTTTTATCCCTAGTTCTAGGGTTGTTTCCAATTTGGCTATGCAAGCCTCGTACTTTGGTTGATCATTGAACATACTGAATCAAGGTTTGAAAGCTAGGGGCGGTTGAGTCCCAAGGTCGAGAGGGATCTTATATTGTACAAGGTCAAGATCAATTCTAGGCATGTCTTCGTAGGACCATGCAAAAACATTTTTTGAAAGCTTTTAATAAAGCGATTAATCGCTCGTACTCCTCTGAAGACAATGTAGAACCAATCTGGACCAAGCAAGGATCTTGCTCAGTACCCACATTAACAAAAATGATCTTATCCATAAAGGGCTTAGCACACATCTCTTCCTCTTAGTCGATCAAATTTAAATCTTGAGGAATTCCTTCCATTTCGTTTTTATCAAAGTTTTGGAAAAAGTTTTGAAATTTTTTGGTCAATGCAATGATTTAAAGTCACAGAGAAGTAGGTAAAAATTACTTCATCTTCATTTAGAACTGCTAGCTCAATGGTTGAAACAAACTCAAAAAGAAAAAGAAAAGAAAAGATAGACACAGAATGATAGTGATGTCCGGGTTATCACCCCCAAAATCAGTAGACTCGGATTTGCTAGAATGACTCGGGCCTGGTCTTAATTCTACAGACTTGATGGAATCAAATTCAGACTCAACACTCAATTCAGAACTCAGAATAAAACCATTCTCAAATTACTTGTTAAAGTGCGGGTCATTTACCGCACTTAGAATAAAGCTCGTGCAATTAACAGGTAGTCACTTCCCAATCACAAAAATGGATGGATATCCCACAAGTTTTATTTATTCACACTGCTAGACTTTGTGGGATGTCAGACTTTTTCTGAAGCTATGGTGCTACAACAATTTAACAAAAAGAAAACCAAAAACAATACCCCCAATCAGAATTCCGGTAGCATTTCGACTCAATTCGCACAACTGATCATTGTATGCCCCACCGAAAAAATTGAACCCCATAAACTGACATGCCTGAACCATTCCCCTGTATAGATTTCCATTTATTGCACATAGCAAGAAAGAGAATAAACACCCCTATGGAGGGTAAGGTTATCTTGTCTTAGCTTTGCAATGAACTAGGATTTCACTATTTAAACAAACGGCATCATACATCCTAGGATGGCGTAGCATCTTGCCCTAACTTGGAAGTTGCTAGAGCTTATTAGATGCATTGGGTCAGTCTTTGGTCAAGAACGGTACCTCAACAAGACACTGGTATACGGTGATTCCGATTCCAAGGCTTGTGCTCCTACCATACTAGAGCCCATGCCCCTCTATCCGCTTGAAACCAAATAGCCATCTAAGATAACAGGTGATGAGCACGGGACTTAAGCGCACCAATGCATGAAATGCAATAAATATATAATTGAAAATAAAAGTCATAACATGGAGTTCAAGTCAAAATCTCTTAATATCCCCAGCAGAGTCACTAGAAACTGTAACAGCGCCCGGGAGGTACCCACAAGCGTTAAATATTTCAGACCCTCGATTTCTTCAATCTAGTCTCACAAGTGTAATGTGAAACATAAATGAGAGTCCAGATTTGACAACTTTATAGAAAATCCATTTTATTGTAAAAAAAAAAAAAAAAACCTTTGCCAAAAATAGATTGCGTCATCAGATCTCAAAGTCGCCACCTAATATTTTGGAAAAATTAAAAATTAGTGACTCGTGCCAAGGCCACTATTTGTCATAACCAATGATGCTTGGCTCAAAACCTTAGGTATGAGAGGGGAATGTCATTAATTGAGCATCCCCCCGCTCACCTGATCAAAAAATTGACCTCTACTAAACCATGATATGATTTTTATTTACTTTATATGTTCATATTCCGATTTATTAATAAATCTTAAAATTTACTATGTGAAGCAAATAAGTATAGATCATATCATTCATTTTGGAAAAAACTTGATTCTATGTATTTTTTAAAGAGTTTTGAAGATGTACAACTCAAAAGAAATCGAGCTCACAAGCATGAAATCAATATTATTCCAAGTTAAATGACACAACCTCCATCCACTAGCATTCATAGAGACATATTGTAGTTGGCTTTTTGTGGTCCTCGGAGGGGTTTAGTCTCCTCGGATACGATAGTCTTACAGTTCAGACTCCCGTGGTTCTGAATTTGGTTTCACAAGTGCAATGTGAAATAGAGAAACACAAATGAGAGTCTAAGTCCGGAAAATCTTAGAAAATTAATTAATCATCAGAGATGCCAAAAATGGATTGCATTGCCAAATTTCAGAGTCGTTACCTAAATATTTTTAAAAAATTTAAGAAATCTGTGACTCGTGCCAAAGGCCACTTGTCCATCATAACCAAAGTGTCTCAGCTCGGAAACTTAGGTATGAGAAAGAAAGGTCATGAATTGAGCACCCCACTCACCCGATCAAAAATCAGCCTCTACTAATCATTATGTGATTTTTTTGTACATATATGCGCATGTTCTGATTATTATACTAACTTACTATGTGAGGCACACAAGTATAGACTATGTCACCCATTTTGGAATGCTTTCATTGCATGTTTGTTTGAAAAGAGTTTTGAATATGTGCTACTTGAATGAAAAGTAAGCTCATATGTACATTAATCAAAATCATCCCAACTTAAGCGAAATAACCTCCATCTACAGGCATTCAAAGAGGTATTTCAAATAAGCACTTAGCCTCATGGTAGTATGCTTGATAGGGCAACACAAACACATATGCAATATACTAAAGAGAAAATGCTCACCTAGTATTCCACCGAAGCAAACCAAAGAGAAGAAAATAATTAGAAAAAATGTATGTTCCTAACTATGCAAAGTGACTAATGCAACACACACAAAATGTAACTACTAGGTTCGGTTTATTTTAACATGTCATATGGATCAACTCAAAGTATGCGGCAATGCACGAATTCAAGTAAGTTGGAAATGACAACGATGTTAGAATGATGAACCGAACCCAATGCATGCAAGAATGAATACAAAGCATGGCAATGATATAAAACGAAAAATATGATACTACCACAGTAGGTATATAAATAAAATGGAGAAAGAAATGGGGTTAGAAGACATACAAAATATTACAAGTTTGCCCTCACACAAGAGGGTTTGAATGAATGTCCTAATTAACTAATTATTACAACACCCAAATGAATAAACTAGACTAATTAATTATCTATTACAAGTCCAAATAATAGTAAAGCAAGTAATTAATTACAACATACTAATATTAAAGCACTAATTTAATAGACTTGAACGAGAGGCGAGGAGCCACATGCACACAATTGAGAGCATCCTCCCGTAAACCTCTTTGTTTGCTGCCAGAATCTGCTCTATTTACAGTCAAAAAATCATTCTATTTTGGCCTTAGATTCTACTCTGTTCTGTTATAAAAATGCCACTGCCTGTACAAAATATGTGGCTAGCCAGCCTTGAAAAATGGTTGGCTGTATAGAATGATGGCCGGCCGGCCACTGCTTCTGGAGGATACCCTACTGCCACAAAGCTGAAATAGAGCAAAAACATAGTGTTTCTAGGAGATGTTTATCCTCTTTGTCCTTCCCTATCATGAAAATGATCAAGGGAGGAGTAGATTCGTTTCTCAAATCATTAATTGTCGTAAATTTGTTGCGTGATGATCTTAGAAACGATAGAAGAAGAGCTCAATAAATTAAACAAAAGATAGGCAATACCCTATCTCTATCATGGAGTTACCTCAAGGGAAGGAGTAGACATTGCTTCATGAATCATTAAACATCACAAAAAAGTATGCAATGATTCAAAACGCAATAGGTTCAATATAACGTCCGATTTAACCTAACCCAATTTTATTACCTTTTTAACCTCTTTTTTATTAGCCTTTTTTTACATTACCTTTCCATTTCTTATATTTTCTTCATTTTTGTCCAAATGTGATGATTATGTCCACTAAGTCCAAATGCAATAAAGAATAGCAAGCAAGACTTAACCCGAGAAATGAGCTTTTTAAGCCCTTTTCTATGGGGGGAAATTACAAAAAAAAGAATCAAACTCATTTATAAGCGATAATGAATTCTAAGTCAAACAAAAATGAGCGATAATGACTAGTCAAACTCAAAGAGAGCGATACTGACTAATCAAACCCAAAATGAGCGATAATGACTCCAAATCCAAACTTGATAATAAGCTATAATGACACTTTCCCTTGTGATTTCTAAGGGTCTAAACTAGAAAATTAGTCCTTAGAAGTAATGCACTGGTGCAAAATCAAGTATCAAACAAGAGATCGCGCTTAACATAAGAGAGATGCAATGCCCTAGTAATGAACCTCCGAAGAGATTAAACCACTTAGCTTGAGAGGTCTCTTTTTTATGCTTTGAGCAATAATCTTTCATTTGGTACAACTCTTAATCAAAGAAACAAAGAAAGGAGGGAGATTGTAGAGTGCTAATGGAAAGTTGATGATTACAATGGTATAAACATGTATGAAAGCTATAAAAAAAATAAAAGAAAATACTATCAACTCAAATGGATTAAAAGCTATATCCATGAAGACTTACAACAACACATCTATAGTATTTAAAGCATAATTTAACACACTAAAAAGCTTTGAAATAGCACAAAAATAGTATTGAAAATCAGGTTTTTGAGGTGGAAAAAGTGAGCAAAAATGGGCCAAAGCGAAGGAGTTTCAACTAACCAATAAGCGTAAGGAAAGATGGCTAACCCCTCCTCTTTTTTGTGACTCAAATCACATATTTCAAGCCTCAAAACACTCTGAAAAATAGTATGAAAAAGCAAAGAAAAGAGAAAGAAGGGATGGTACAAAAGCTTAAGGTATACCTCTTAAAAGAGAGGATTCTCTTCTAGTTCACAAACCACAAGTTGAACACTCTCAAGAGTTAAAGTTGTGTTCAAGAATCTTAGCAAAAAGGCCTCAAGTTTTGGCTTAGGAGGTATATGTATGGTATATGTATATTGCAAGAGATGAGGGAAGAGTGTTTGACAAGTTATAGCTCTTGGCAAAATTTTCTAACCCCAAACCATGAGGGGAGGTCATGTATTTATAGAAAAGCAACACCTTATGTTGGAAATATCTGTAATGAGACAGCTAGTGCAAGACATGCACATGGAGACACCTGGCATCTGTCAAAATATCTGTTGCGCTAAACATAACCGGTTGGCCATGAAGAGGGACGATCGGCCAATCAAAAATGGCTTACCGGCCACTTGCTAGCGAGCTCTTCTCTAAGTGGTTAGACTAGAAAAAATTAGGTTTTGATCTAAAGAGGGTGCAAGGTTTAGGTTTTGAAGCTCACAACTGAAGTCTTTTGTTGAAGAAATCGAACGATTACACAGCATAACATTTCATCATCGAGCGTTCAACGTGAGGCGTCTAAGTCTTAAGAGCGGTCAAAATGGGATGTCTACACATATCACATAAGCAAGTAGCCACATGATAGAATGCTTCACATAATAAGAAAAACATACACAAACAGAATGTTAAAGCACAAAAAACTTACATATTTACTGACGTCCCGCGAACAGCTGCAAAACAAAGTTAGAAAATAGGCATGATCTTATATACAATATCCTAATACAATACATACACAAAACGCGACTAAAGATTAAGCTACTAAAACATGACATGTGGTAGCGCACAAAATCACATAAGAATTAATTAAATTCACAAGTACAAATGAGTCGAATCTAAATGCATGAAATATAGATACAAAGCATGGATATGTTGAAAAATAAAATATGATGCTATTTACAAAATATGAAAAGCGAGTAAATAAAAGGGATAGAAAGAAATAGGGTTGGAAGACATACATAGAAAGGGGTAGAAAGAAGCGGAGGTTGGAAATTATTACAACATTGAATTATTACAAAACCGAATAAAAGACGTGAGATTGCGAGATTATTACAACACAAACCGAATCTTACAAATCATACGAATAACATAATTTTTTTAAAAAAAGTTACTATTCATTTTCCGGTACTATTCATCCACTGTCGAGTGACTGCTCTGCTTCATCTAGGAAAACTTATTTTGTAGGAGCACTATTTGTCTAACGAAATACCATTCACCGCGGCAGGTAATATTCACCCTCTTTGGTCATTATTCATCTTACCGGATATTTTTCATTCACAGTTACTATTCATCGCCAGAGGTACTATTCATCATCGGGATTACTATTTACTGCCAGAGGTTACTAGTCACCATCGGTTACTATTCATTCAGCGGGGTTACATTTCTAACAAATTAGTTGGTTTTGACCAACCATTTAAAGCAATAAATTACAACAGCTTATATATAAGCAATAAATTACAACAGTTTATTTAAAACAATAAATTACAACAAATATACGGGTGGTGTATCCTTCCCACTAAAGCAGTAAAACAATTATGAAAAGCAGTAAATTACAACCGATATGTGGGTGGTGCATCTTTCCCATTAAAGCAATAAATAAAGGAGTAAAAAAATTTAAACAAATTATATTACATTTTTAAATTTAAATGAAAGTTTGTGAAAATTCACCTTTTGGAAAAAGGATGAATTTTCTTATTTACAACTTTATTTTGATTACCCTCAAGGTTATGGAATGTATTCTCAATTCTTAGTCCAAAATTTGAAATTTCAGCTCTATTGGTGTTTGGTGTATAGATAAAAAGGCAATAAAAAAATGGAAAGAAATGTTTGGTTCAGAAAAATAAAATATCTAAAATTTTCTGTTTTCCTCTTTTAAAACAATTTTTTTTTTTCTTTTTTCCTCTCCCTATTTGAAAATAAATTTTTCACTAAATCTTTTTTCCTCTCTATTTTCTCCTCTCAATTGTCCTTTATGATCCTTTCTTTTTCTTTTTTCTAATCCCCCAAAATTTGTCTTCATTTTTTTTTCTTAATTCCCCTCTAGCTACCTCTTTTATAGGCAAAAACAATCACAAGGAAACAAATTTTGAAATGGTGGAGAGGATGAATTTTCAAATGGTGCACAGTGAAATCACTGTGCAAAGTTGAGATTTTCAAACGGTAGGATGATTTTCAGAAGGTGCACAATGAAAACACTGTGCATTTTTGTAGACACCTCATTTTTGACCGTCCTCAAGACTTGGACGTCACTGTTTGAACACACGGTGATCTTCCATGTTTGTGTTCGTTTGGAGTTCCCGGAGGCCTCGGCCCGCGCGCCTTGCCTCAGGATCCCCGAACTCGACCGTTTAGTGTCTGGTTTTGCACCAAACACTTGCATCTTGCCTTGGAAGGGCAAAATGGGGCTTGTAGACCATCCCCACCCATCACCGGCAGTGGCTAGATGCCACCGGCTGGTTTTTGCTGCCACCGGCAATATTGTTTGCCGGCCGGCACTCTTTGTTGCCGGTCAGCACTTTTTTGTGCCGGTCGGCACTCTTTTTGGCCAAGATGGCATTTTTGCCGGCCGATTGCTGTTCATCTGCTTTTGCAGATATTTTTGGACAGCTGTATTGCTTTTGCTCCCCTCCATACACGTGTATGGAGGGATCTCCCTCTTGCAAAGCTTGTCTTGTAAGCTTTACAAGAGGCATATAGAGAGGGTCTCTCTCTAAGGAAAAGAAGAGGCTTTAGACATTTTTGAGAGAGGAAAAATACAGAGGAGAGCTCTGGTTTTCTAGGGTTAGGGTTAGACATACACAACCTATCTCTCTTTCCCTCTCATTTTGTTCACTAGGTGTTTTGTGTCTCACTATTGCACACAAACACCTAGTGTTTCACCTTCCTCTTGGAGCTGAGGTTCTAAAGAGTGTGTTTTGAAGCTTTGGTGTTGGATTCAAGCTCAAGGAGGCCATTGGAGCACCATTGTTGAAGAGGACTACAAGGGTGAGAAACTAGTCCCTTTTTCCCCCATTTTTGCATTGATTTTCTACTAGTCTTAGAGCTGTTTTTGTGATTATTGTATAACATAAAAAAGTTCTGTTTTTAAGCCCTCTTTGTTGTTTATTAAGAGTGTTTTGTTGTTTGAGGGTTGTTGACCACCCTTAGGCCTTGAAAGGCCTCTTTTTGGACCATTTTGTATTAGCTCCGGGATTTTGGTGTTGAGGTCTCTTCACCACTGAAATCTTGAGGGATTTCAGTGGTGAAGATGATGCTTTAAAGTCCCAAGAAGGAGAGGGCCACCCCCTCTCCTTGTTGTCCTTGAAAAGGGCATATTTTGACCTCTTAAGGAGGCCTATGCTTGAGTGTGTGTTGAGCATGTTTGGTTTGTTTTTCATGCTTATATATCTATAATATAACATGATTTCAAGTTGGTTTTGGAACTTCATGCATGTTTAGCATAGTTGCCATGTAATGCCTTATTTGTGCCTTAACATGTTCTAGGTTGTTAGCCTTTGTTGGAGCATGTTTTAGGCTTGCATTTGTGAAGATTATGTGCTTATTTTGCCATGTTTTAGCTCTGTCCATAATCGTTTGGGTCGATCTTTGCATGCATTATATAGCTCCTTTGTATTTGGGCTTGTTGGCCTTGAGTATGTGCATGTGTAGCATGCCATCTTTGCATTGTTTTGGTGATTTGGAATCATCCTACATGCTATTTCAGTCCCATTTCCATGCTTGTTGGATTGCCTTGCATGCCTCTTTAATGCTTTGAAAGCATGTGTTGCAATGCTCCATATTTTGGCCATGGTGTATGCCTTTGAATTTGGGCCACTTAGATGCCATCTAAGGAGTCCTTTGGCCTTGTTTTAACATGCTAAAAATATGTTTTTAGTTGTTTAATGCATGCCATGTTTGGTCTTGTTAAAGTGTAGTTCAATGCCTCATTGATTTGCTTTGAACATTTAGGCCTTTTGGTGCATGCTTGGCTTGATTTGTTGCTTGGTTTGGCACCATGTGTTAGCATGATTTTAGAGCTTATAATGCATGCTAATTTGTCCATGTTTCCTTCTTTCAAGTGTGCTTGAATGTTGTTTGATTTATGCTTAAGTGTTGGTCCTTATGTGCATGTGTGTGTGCATGCCATTTAGCCCTCACCTTTTAGCACATTGGCTACTGTTTTAGGCCTTTTTAGAGTTGCCTAATTCATGTATAAGTCCATCTTGCCATCCATTTGCATTGCCATATGTATGCTTGCATGATTGCATAAGTGCCTTGCCATGTCATGTTGCATTCCTAGCTTGTATGCCTAGGTTGCATTGCATTTTGCATGCATGCCTTGTTCCTTGAATTGGTGATAGGAATTGGGCCTAATTTGTTTGATTGGTTTGCATGCATTTGAAACCGAAGTTGCATGCTTGGTTCCTTGGGCCATCATGCATGGAAATGCGTTATTGGTGGTCCGAGAACCGAGGCACATGTCCCTTTGAGTCATTACAATGATAAGAGACATGGTTGGTGCATACATGCCTTGAATTGTGCTGCCATGCCTTGTTTTGCCCCTGTTGCTGTGAGTTGCAGGTTCTGTAGGAATACTCTGCCGACCGGCAGTGTAATGTGCCGACCGGCACCATTTTCCCTGCCGACAGACCCTATTTTGTGCCGATGGCCATGCCACACTGCCGGTGGAAATTTCATCTAGCCGGTGATGATCCCCTCTGTCCAAGGATGTAGTCCTGAGGTTTTGACAACCTCCAGAGGAGGAAAGGGAGGAAAACAGAGGCAGCTTGCGCATGGCGGCGCGCTTCTCGAGACGTTTTACTGTTTTCCTAAATTAGTTAATTTGTTAATTAATTAATTTGTAATATTTAATTAGCTTGCGTAGTTAATTAATTTGTAATATTTATTCGGTCCCTCCGAGCGAGGGCAAATCTGTAATAAGTGTGTGTGGGTGGTGTGTATGTCTTCCAACCTCACGTCTTTCTTCCCTTTTATTTACCTGCTTACGATGGTAGATTAGGGCACGTTTAATTTAGCATACCTTATGCTATGCATGTGTGCATCCATGCATTTGTATTACATGCATTAGGCTCGGTACATCACGCTAATTGCATCAATGCTTCAATTCCCAAACTGAATACGTGATAATTGTGCATTTTCACATGACATGTTTAGGATAACCGAGCCTATTCTAGCAATATTTTGTATGCGACGCATTAGGCACTTCACATGGACTTGGATCATGCATGTTTGCTAACAAGTTCTTTGTTTTGGCACGGAGTACTATGTAAGTATTTCCGCTTTAGCATATCGCATGAGTGTGAATGTTACCATGACAGCATACTTAACATGTGGCTAGATGCTTATGTGTTAAACTGTTTTGAATGCCTGTGGGTGAAGGCCGGATTGTTTGAGTTGGAAAAACTCGTTGAAATCCGTATTTTAGCCTACTTGCGAGTAGCAAATTCCAAAGCATTTTCAAACCAAACGGATATGCAATGTTTTGTTCCAATTTGGGCAATTTGGTCTATACTTGTTTGCTGCGCGCACAACATAGTAATTCTAGGCTAATAACCGGATTAAGAACACATAAAGTTTTCAAAATCAGATATCACGGTTAGTAGAGGCCGGTCTTCGGACCGGGCGAAAGGGGGTGCTCATAGCTGACCTTCCCCGATCGTACCCAAGCTCCCGAGCCGAGACAACTCCGGTGATGACGGACATGTGGCCTTCGGCACCGAGTCAGGGTTTCCTAAATTCCCCCATTTTAAAATATTTAGGTGGCGACTCTGTATCTGGCAAAGCAGTCCATGTTTGGCACTTCTTTCAAAAAAAATCTATTTCTCAAAACGATTTGCCAGATTTGGACTCTTTGGTTCAGATTTAGAACCGTGACACAAATCGAGTCCGAACCGTAGCATGAGGCCCACGCGGGCGCGTCTACAGTTTTACAATATAATAATATAATAATATATTATTAGCATAAATATATGTACAAATACCCCTAAAAAAATATAAAAACACAAAAAAATATGTAAAATTATAAAATAACAAAATAAATGGACTAATAAAATATATTTTAGCAAGCCAAAGATATTATTTGTATAAATATATATACAAATGCCCAAAAATATAAAAACACACAAAAATATATAAATTATAAAATAAATATAACTAGATTAATAAAATATATTTTAGTGGGCCAAATATATAAAATTTAGGCTAAAATCGGTTTAAAATATTTTGGTTGAAACGGGTAAAAGTTGGGATTAAAGCTTAAATTTCATTATTTTGTTGAGAATTTTTGTGAGATAACACATTCTTATTTCTATCATCGGGTGATCAAAAGAAAGCGCCAAAGTCTTCGGGTCGGTCAAAATGGGATGTCTACACCACAACCAAATTAATTGGCTGGTCATCTAAGAAATTGGTCGGCCAGCCACAGAATTGGTCGGTCGGCTAATTTGTCCAAGAGCAAGGCAATTTCGGTAAAACTCTTGTTGAAAACGTGTTACAGTGTTTTTGGTTTGGACACTATCCATTTTGTATTCTAGACTCGAGATTCATAACCTTGTATGGTTGTTCATGTCTTTATCCCCTTATTCATCCTTAAACTTGCTTGTTGGAATGTAGTTGTTATGTTCGAGATAGGTTGGTTGCTTAATTTTCAAACCTTTGTTGCCCAGATTTTTGTTTCTCTACTCGAGTGACACTTCTTGCGTCTGAGCGGGATTTGCAAACTCTCAGTACTTTTGCAGGTCTGAAAAACTATTAGGAGAGTGCATTCTACGCTCGAGCATAGTTTCCTACGCTCGAGCGGATGTGTGCTCGAGCGACCATTCTTGCACTCGAGCGATGTTCTTCTGTCTGCAAAACTACTGGATGTGTATATTCTGCGCTCGAAAGGGCATTTCTTACGCTCGAGCGAAACAACCTATTGTGTTTGACGCTCGAGCGTCAAAGCGTTAACTTGACGCTCGAGCGGACTGTGCGTATATCAGTTCGCAGCAACACCTTTTTATATCACATTTTCACATCTTTTTCCACCAAAACCCTAGATCGGGACTTTTTCTTCCTAAAACTTACATTCTCTCTATATTTTCACCTAGATCTAGTGATCTCTCTACCCATGTACCTTTGTTAAAAAGGTAGAGCACCTGAAGGGCATCATTTTGATCTGAATAGACTTTGGTTTCGGCATCTTTGGAGTTCCTCCTTTGTTTCTCTTGTCTTTTCTCTTTGAGGTAGGGACTCTTTACACTTTTTATGAGTTTTAACTTGGTCATTTTCTTGATGTGTGAGAAATATTGGGTTGTGAAGTAATTTTAACAAACCTAGGGTTTGGGGTTTCAATTCCAAAGAGGGGTTTTATAATGGATGTCTTAGAAATGGTTATAGGAATGGATATGACCTTGGGTTATGCTATAAATGGTCGATTTTCGGTGATTAGGATGAGATTGGGAAAAAATGAGAGTCTTGCCCTAAAATGTTCAAGTAATTATTTTGCATAAATAATGAAATTTGAAATGGGAATATGAAATTAGATGAATGGTTATATAAATGGTGAAGTTGGATGTGTATCACCTCCCACCTATAGAAATTTGAATAATTTATCTCTTGGGAAGATTGTATATCTGTTTAGAAATATTTGTTTTGGGCTATCGGTGAAGGATAGTTATGATTGTTGTAGAAATTGCATGAGGATTACGTAAATTGAAACCAATCTCTTATTTATTGTCATTGAATACGACTGTGTTTAATACATCGCATATGTATGATGTTTGGGAGAAGAAATGGGATGTACTCCATGTTTAGGAAGAGAAAGTGGATGGACTCCATTGAATTAAGTTGGCCTGCGTGTTCAGGGTGAAAGTCCCGAAAACATTGTGTATACATGGGTGCCAATTCTCACAGACGAAATTTTCATAAAATGGCAAATTGAAGTGTTTGTGTGTAATGGTTGTGTAGTAAGAAAACCACTGAGTTGTAATCTCAGTAGGGTTATCTAGATAACACTGGATATGACTCATGAATTGAGGATATATGAAATGACATGAAACGAATTGATATAAATTGGATTGGGACATTATATTTTGCATAATATGGATTTGGAAAGAAGAGTTGTAAATGATTTTATTTTGAACATTGAGCATGTGCATCATCTTTATAACTTTGTTAAAGTTCATATATTGTGCTAGATAGTTTTGTTGGGCTTTGACTCACCCTATTTGGGAAAAAAATATTTTCTGGTGTTGAAGATATGCCTCCGCCAAGGCAGTAGCTCAGAGGGATTTGGAGCAAGAGCTTCTATTATGTCATATTTATTTTTATATACCCAAGAGCTTTAAATTGTATTGAGCTAGACACATTTTTGTTTTAACCAAGAACTATCTTGGAACGATGTAAGCCCGTAGGACGTTTATTTCGTTGATCACTTAGTTTGGTGCCACATGCTATAGATTCAGGGTAGTGCTTATGAATGTGTAAAGCACGTGTCCTTTTGTAAATAGACTCTGATTAATGAAAGTTTAATAGTCTGTTTATGTCATTTTGTATTAGTCTTTATGGTTGAATTATTGTATTATTTTCAGGACGTGACAACTTGGTAAAAGAGCGTACCAGGTTTGAATATTTTGGGTACGTGGGAAGTGGATAGTATCATAATGGGTTTATCTCATTTGACAGAGATGTTTATATGTTTGCAATGCTATGTGTTAACATGTTTATGTGATTATATGAGTATGAGATTTAAATTTCTAGGATATTGATTGAGTCTACGTGTAGACACCCCATTTTTGACCGACCTTGAGACTTAGACGTCACCAGTTGAGCGCTCGGTGATATTGCATATTGTGCTCGTTCAGAAGTTTCAGAGTCTCGGCTGTGAGCCTTGCCTCCAGACTTCCGGACTCTTTTGTGCTTTGCCTCGGTTTGCGAACCAGGCTCCGTTTTCTCTCTTTTCTCTTCCCGAAGGGAGGGAGAGGTCTCGTAGATTATCTCTCAGTGGCTGTAGGCTACGTTTCGTGGTCGTAGGCCGTTTTGCCCGTTTGGAGTCCGGTTTTCGGTTTTTCGGAGCCGTTGGCCGTGTGCCTCGGTTCGGGACCGCTTAACCACCTCCGTTTGCTCCAATTTTTGGCATGCATCTTATTTACTCCCTTTTTAGGGACACTGCGGTCCGAGAGACCAACTTCGTGGTCGGACACCACTTCCGGTGTTTAACAGCCCACTTTCGGGGCCCTAAACTGCGTGTTTTGGCTCCCGAACCTTCATTCTGCATTTTTGGGCTCCGACCCAAACTTGAGATAGTCATATTTTGAGGTCCTTTTCATGTTTAATTAAGGACCTTTTGATGTTTGAGATCTCCTACTGCCACTTGCTTCTTTACCCCTCTTTTAGGCCTTTTCTTGCATGATAGTTTAGGCCTACTTGTATTTATTTTCGTGGCTTGTCATAAACTACAAAGTGTCTTATTTTGAGCCTCTATTAAACTTTGTTGAAGGGATCTCTTCGGTTTGAGATCTCCTACTATCACTTGCCCCTTTATCTCCCTTTTAGGCCAATTTTGGCGGGAAATTTGAATTTCATTTCCCCTCCATTTTTCCCCCTCTGTTCCACCCTCTTGTGTCTATATAACAGACCCCCCAGCTGTGTTTTAGGGGTTAGAAAATTTTGGTTTGGAGCTCTCACATTAAATCTCTCTCTCTCTCTACTCTAAGCCTTAAAAAAACCCTTTGATTCTTACACCATTTCCTCACCATCACCTAGCACCACACCACCACTCCATTCCAGAAGCTTGGAGGGTCTTCTCAGAGCTTAGGAGGCAGCATTTCTTAGTCCAAAAGGCTGTCAAAGATTAGTCTTCAAGGGTAAGTCCTCTTCTCCCCTTTTTGACCCTTTTCTTGGCTCACATCTTAGCTCTTTGTGCTTGCATGTTGGGGCTCCGACCCTAACTGAAACTATCATTTTTTTGAGCTCTATTTCATGTTTGTTTAAGGGTCTCTCACTGTTTGAGGCTCCCTTTTTGCACTTGCTTCATTACCTCCTTTGTATGCCATTTTCTTGCATATTATTTTAGGCCTATATGTAAACTGTTTTGAGCTCTAGTCTAAACTGTAAAGAAGCTTATTTTGAGTCCTTCTTCAACATTGTTGAAGGGCTCATCACTGTTTGTGGCTTCCATTTGCCACTTGCCTTTATATCCCTCTTTTGGCCTTATTTTTGGATGATTTGTTAACCCCTTGTGTTTGCATTTTTGGACTCTGGTCCAAACTGTAAATGGCCTTATTTTGACCCCCTCTTCATGTTTCATTAAGGGTCTTTTACTGTTTGAGGTATATTTTTTGTACTTTGTGTTATAGCTCTCTTTTTGGCCTTGTTTTGCATAGTATTTTGAGCATGCTTGCGCACTGTTTTGGGTTTGATCATAAACTGTAAAAGGTCATATTTTGGGCCCCTTTTCAACATTGTTGAAGGGCCCTCATCTTTTTAGAGCCGGAAGCCATCACTTCCTTCTTTGTCTCCCTTTTGGCCTATTTTTGCATGCTAGCTTAGCCCCATTTGTGTTCGCTGTTTGGCCTTCCTTAAAACTGTAAATATGCTTATTTTGGGACTTTCTTGAGTCTTTCTTTACATTTCATGTTCGAATAATGCATGCTTTGTATAGCTATAGGTCATTGCGTATACCTAGTTTTGCATTTCGGGTCTCATTTCATGCATCGGGTGCTATATTGTCATGTTTCGGGCTGTTTTGCATCACTTTTTGCTGCTGAAATTTGCATGCTAGCATACCATGTTCCATGCCTTGCCATGTCTTGTTAGAGTGGCATTTCGTGCCTTAGGATCGGTCCTCGGTTTGCGTACATGCGTGCGCGCATCTCGAGTTGTCTCATTTTCATCGTATGGCCTCTTATGTGAGTGTGGCTGAGGTCCACTCGTGTTGGTGTAAGTCCCTTGTGCATTGTGTATGCCATTTCATTCCATAGCGTTGTGTATGCTAGGTTGTCTGTTAGCGCATCGTGTATGCCATGTTATCTCGTGCATCGTGTATGCCATTTCATAGCATGTTGCATGTTAGGTTGCATCTTAGTTGCATTTCATGCATGTCATGCATATTGCATTGTGTTTGGGATAGGAGTTAGCCCGAGCACGGGAAACGAGGTACGTTTCGTACTCCGAGTGACGGAACGTGTCTCAATTCCCCAGTCACCGACACTCCGGATTATCCATGATGGAGTTAGGTTTAGTTGAGTTTTCATGTGCATTCATTCTATATTGAGTAGTGCAATTCGACCCCTCGACCATCATGCATCGGGATGCGTAATTAGTGGCACGAGGATCGAGACATGCATACATCTGTGAAAATACATTGCCATGTCTCTTTCCTGCTCTCTGTTGCAGCAAATCAAGAATCAGCAATCTTCCGGGGCTTGGCGCGCTTTCCAAAAAATATTGCAAAACAGAGGCTAATTGGGGCATTACAGTGGATTTCCGTGCAAAGGCGACCCGGACATGCATCATCTATCATCTGGAAAAGAGTCAAGGCAGTCCCTGGCTTGCGTGCCAGTTTATTATTTTTTTAGTTAATTTGGTAATTAATTAGGATTTTTGTAATCATTTAGACTGTAATTATTTGGGACTGTATATTATTTTATTCGGACCCTCTACGCGAGGGCAATGTTGTAATAAGTGTGCGTGTGTGTGATGTATGTCTTCCAACCTCACGTCTTTCTCTCTTTTATTTACCTGCTTATGATGGTTAGATCAGGGCATGTTTCAATTAGCATACAGTATGATAGCATGTTTGCATTCATTCATCTGTTTTGCATGTACCGGGCTTGGCGCATCATACTAACTGCATTGTATTTTCAATTCCAAGTTGAATACGTGTTCGCTGTAGCATTTCATATGCCATGTTTAGAATAGCCGAGCCTGCTATAGTTGCATTTTTGCATGTGTTGCATTAGGCATTTCTGTATAATTAGGATCATGCATGGATTTCTAATGAGCTTCTGTTTTGGCTTGGAGTACTCGATAAGTTTTATGCTTTAGCATCCTTGCATGCGTGTGAGTGACTGCCATGAATAGCATGCTTACCATGAGGCTATATGCTTATGTGATATAACTGTCTGAATGCTTGTGGGTGAAGGTTGGGTTATTTGAATTGGAACAATTCATCAAATGTGTGTTTTAAGCTCACTAGATAGTGGCAAAATCATGTTTTTCTAAGCCCACCCGGGGGTGGGAAATCCACGTCTTAGCCTACCTGCGGGTAGCACCATCAAACCATTTTCAAATAAACAAACATGAAATGTTTTGTTCCAATTCAGGCGATCCAGTCTATACTTGTATGTTGTGCGTATCACATAGTAAATCTAGGCTAATAACCAGAATAAAAACACACAATGTTTTCAAAACTTGATATCATGGTAAGTAGAGGCCGATCTTTGATCGGGCGAGCGGGGGTACTCACGAAGTGACCTTCCCCAATCGTACCCAAGTTCCCGAGCCGAGGCAACTTTGGTGATGACGGACACGTGGCCTTAGGCAAACGAGTCAGGGTTTCCTAAATTTCCCAAAATAAAATATTTAGGTGGCGACTCTGTATCTGGCAAAGCAGTCCATGTTTGGCACTTCTTTTAAAATCTGTTTTCTCAAAACGATTTGCCGGATTTGGACTCTTTGGTTCAGATTAAGAACCGTGACAATTTGAGAGTCCTGAGCTGTAATGAGCCCAATATCGAACGGAACAGGGGACTCGTTCCACCCCGGGGGCGTTCGGGGACGTTTACACTACGGTATTTCTAGAAGTCCTATTAGAAGACCACTTGATCACTGCTGCTTCTAACCGGAACTCTAGCAACGCCGCAGGACGGTCAGTATCTGGAAATGAAATTTGTATATGTCTATGTGACTATGTGCTTATGTGGAGTGAATTACTGTTGTCCATCGCATTAGGACATGAGTGAATTAGTTTCGGCGCATTGGTAAATGTGCTAATCTTTTTTGTTATCTTCATTAGGATGTTAGGACGTGAACGTGGTGGTGCTAGGCGTGGTAGGCCTAGGAGGCATGAGGTGCCTTTATTGGATAAAATTTTGGCACAAAAAGAAGGGGTTGGTCAGGCCAATGTGGCCGAACCAGTTGGTCAACAGGCCATAGGAGCCCTAGCCCGCGAAATAACTGGAGCATTGCGAAAGTCTATGGACATTTTCAGAGCTGAGAATCAAGTCCAGACTCAAGTAGCTGAGACAGGGCTGTCTTTCTTGAAGCGGGAGTTTTTCTAATCGAATCCAGATGAGTTTGTGGGTGATCTCAAGGAGCCACTGAAGGCAAATGAGTGGCTAGAACAGATAGTGAAAACGTTCGAGATGCTTGGCATCGAGGAAGACCAGTTGCAAGTGGCCTTGGCATCCTTCTAGCTGAAGGGAGATGCAGGTCAATGGTCGAAGTATACGCGTGGGTGTATTAGGGTGACTTGGTAGGGTTTTGTCAGCGCCTTCCAGGATAAGTTTCTACCTCCCACGGTTACGGAGAAGTTGAGAGACCGGTTTTCTAAGCTGATACAGTTGAACACACCTGTGGCCGAGTTTGAGGCCACGTTCATTAGCCTCTCCAAGTTGGCACCAGAGTTAGTAGTGACTGAGGAGCGCCGTTGTCTGGAGTTTGAGAAGAGATTGAAGACCGAGCTCATGTTTAAAGTGGCTGGTTTGATGATTAAGGACTATGGATGCCTTGTGGAGGCAGCAACTCATCTAGAGACCGTAATGCAAATGGAGAAGGAGAGGATGAGGGGCTCTAGGAGGAGCCAGAATGTGTAGGAGGATAGTAAGAGGCAAAGGGGTTCTAACCCACAGCCATCCTAGGGAACTCAGTCGATGTCTACTACTTTTCCAGTGCCAAGTTCGGGTTCTGGGAGAGGTGGTCTGGGAGATATTACTTGTTTCAAATATGGTCAGTTAGGCCACAAGTCCTCAGTTTGCCCGCAGAAAGGAGGAGGGCAATGATCTGTACCGTCTTCGGCTCATTTTCAAAGCTAAAGTCAGGGGCGAAGGCAGTCGCTCACTTGTTATTAGTGTTGGCAGGCAGGGCACATGAAGAGATTTTACCCTTAGTTGGGTGGTACACCCGATGCGTCTGGTTCGAGACAGACACAGAGCTACCAGCTGGCACAGTCAGCTCCTCAAGTGCCAATCAGGGAGCCTCTTCAGCTCAGTCAATGCATCAGGCTTATGCTCTGAGAAGTGAGCAAGTTGAGTAGAGGCCTATAGGGCGTGTGTATGTTGTTACCGCGCTGGATTTAGTACCAGCACCTTCAGTAGTGAGAGATACCTTCTTATTTTTCTATTTAGTTGCTAATGTGTTGATTGATATGGGTGCATCCCATTCATTTATTTCATCTGCATTTGCATCGGTTTTGGGGTTAGAGTTGGCTCAGTTAGCATCTTCTATTTGTGTAGAGTCACCTATTGGTGGTGAGGTAATTTTGAAGCAAGGGCGTTGGGGTTGTGACACAGAGGTTACTGGTCGCTGACTTCTTTTTGTATTTGTGTTGATTGATATGTCTAGTTTTGATGTTATATTGGGTATGGACTGGTTGTCATCCTATTGGGCTGTTATAGACTGCTACCATCAAAGGGTTACTATATGTACCTTGAGCAGTGATTGCTTTTATTTCTTGGGGGACCGAGTGGATAGAGTCTTATCACCGGTGTATGATCTACGTAGGAGGAGCGAACTTAGTTTCCTTCTTGCCAACTTCTTGAGTACCGAGTGTGATGAAGTCTGAGCTGAGTTACCAAGGGTAATTTGTGAATACTCGGATGTTTTTTCGGAGGATCTTACTAGTTTACCACCCCACCGAGAGATTGAGTTCTCTATTGACCTAGTGCTTGGTATGGCACCATATAGATTTGCACCTGCTGAGTTGAGTGAGTTGAAGATTTAACTCTAGGAATTGTTAGATAAGGGTTTCATTCGTCCTAGTACTTCGCCGTGGGGAGCATTGGTTCTTTTTGCCAAAAAGAAAGATGGTGCTTTGCGACTTTATATAGATTACTGAAAGTTGAACCGGGTAACTGTCAAGAACAAATACCCAATGCCTTGTGTAGATGATTTGTTTGATTAGTTGAAAGGGTCTTGTTGCTTTTCTAAGATAGACCTGAGATCGGGTTATCATCAGTTGAAAGTAAAGGAGGAGGACATCCCGAAGATGACATTTCATACACAGTATGGCCATTATGAGTTTCTAGTGATGCCCTTTGGGCTAACCAATGTACCAGCTATATTTATGGACTTGATGAATCGGATTTTCTGTGAGTTCCTAGATCGTTTTGTGGTCGTTTTTGTGGATGACATCCTGATTTACGCACCCTCTGAGGAAGAGTACGAAGAACATTTGCGAGTAGCACTTGAGTTACTTAGAGCGCACAGGCTATATGCTAAGTTTGGGAAGTGTGAATTTTGGCTGAGATAAGTTAAGTTCTTAGGCCATGTAGAATCCGGGAAAGGGGTGACCGTAGATTCACTCAAGATAGAGGCAGTGCAAGATTAGGAACAACCTAAGAATGCTTTTGAGATCCGTGGTTTTTTAGGGTTGGACGAGTATTACAGTTAGTTCGTGAAGGATTTCTCTAGGCTAAGCTCGCCGTTGACTAGACTGACGAGGAAGGGAGTTAAGTTTGTATGGAATGAGACTTATGAGAAGTTTTTCTAGGAGCTTAAGTTTAGACTTACTACTACTCCAATATTAATTATTCCGGAGAGGGGTTTGGGCTATTCAGTGTACTGTGATGCCTCACGAGAAGATTTGGGTTGTGTTTTGATGCAAGAGGGGAAGGTAGTAGCCTATGGCTTGTGGCAGTTGAAAACACATGAAAGGAACTACCCTACTCACGACCTGGAGTTAGCGGCAGTGATCTTTGCCTTAAAGATTTGAAGGCATTATCTATATGGTGAGAGATTTGAAGTGTTTTCTGATCACAAGAGTTTGAAGTATCTGTTTGCACAGAAAGACTTGAATTTAAGGCAGATGAGGTGGATGGAGTTCATAGAAGATTATGACTTTGACTTACATTATCACTCGGGAAAGGCAAATGTTATGGCCGATGCGTTGAGTAGGAAATCAATTAGCAGTGTAACTTGTATTGCTATCCGAGAGTAGGAGATGTTGAGTGCTATCGGGGAGTTTGACTTGTATCTTGGCGAGTCTGTTGAGTCTACTACTTTGCTTTCGGTAGTTGCACAACTTATACTTGTGGACCGAGTGTTGAAAACACAAAAGGGTGACCTTGAAGTAGAATTCCTCCTGGAGAAGATCTCCAGTGGAAAGGTAGAAAGAGGCTTGAACGTGTATCTCGACCTGAGTGTGAGGTACCGTGACCGTTTGTTCATGATGGAGTCTTGTAGAGAGGAAGTACTCCGAGAGTTTCACCATTTACGCCTTGCGGTGCATCCAGGAGGAATAAAGATGTATCACGATCTTAGTAGCTAGTTTTGGTGGAGAGGTATGAAGAAGGATGTAGCCGTGTTTGTATTGAGATACATTACTTGTCAACAAGTGATGACCGAGCATCAAAGGCCAGCGGGTTTGTTGCAACCCTTGCCTATAGCCGAGTGGAAGTGGGAGCATGTCACGATAGACTTTGTTATGGGTCTTCCGAGGACTTAATGGGGTAGTGATGTCATTTGGGTATTGGTTGACCGATTAACTAAGTTGGCGAACTTTATACCTATGCACGTAAGTGACTCGGTAGATTTTCTTGCCGACCTGTACATTAGGGACATAATGAGGTTGCACGGGGTTCCAGTGACGATTGTATTGGATAAAGATTCGTGTTTTACTGCTTAGTTGTGGCAGAGCCTACAGAGTGCCTTAGGCACTAAATTGACTTTTAGCACCACGTATCATCCTCAGACTGATGGGCAGTCTGAGAGTAGTATTAAGATCCTTGAGGATATGCTTCAGGGTTATGTTCTTGACTTCAAGGGTTTGTGGGAGAGGCACTTGCCCTTAGTGGAGTTTGCCTATAACAATAACTTCCGGTCAAGTATCAGTATGGCATCGTTTGAGGCCTTGTATGGCCGACTGTGTAGATCTCCTGTGTGTTGAGCCGAGGTGGGTGATGCACCTATGTTGGGTCTAGAGTTGGTCCGGGAAACAATGGAAAAGGTTGCACTTATCCGTAAGAGCTTGGTTACGGCTCACAGTCGCTAGAGAAGTTATGCTGACCGTAGGAGGAGACCTTTGTCTTTTGAGGTGGGAGATCATGTGTTCTTGAAAATATCACCTAGGAGGGGTTTGATGAGGTTTGGAAAGAGTGGGAAGTTATCCCCACGATTCATTGGGCCTTTTGAGATCCTTGAGCGGATTGGAGAGGTAGCTTACTGTTTGGCCTTGTCGCCACAGTTTTCTAGGGTTTATGATATGTTTCATATTAGCATGCTTTGAAAGTATATGCCGGATCCATCACACGTGTTGGATTGGACCGACTTAGAGGTAGATGAAGATGCCTCGTATAAGGAGAGACCGGTGAGAGCCTTCGATACTCGAGACCAAGTCTTGTGAGGTAAGACAATTCCGTTGGTTAAAGTATTGTGGAAACATCACAGGGTTGAGAAAGCAACATGGGAACGTGAGTTGGAAGTCCGTGAGAAGTATCCGGACTTGTTTGTTAGTATTTAAACATATATTGTACTATTGTTATGTTAATGAAATATAGAAATATCTTATATGTTTTGGATATATGAGAACATTGTATATGCTGTGTATGTTTTGGAAATGTGAAATTAATGTAAACATTGTAAATGTTTTGGGAAATGTGGATTTTAATTTCAATTTTGGAACTTGTGTATCGAGTTGATAAGAGGGAATGACCAAAAAGTGGGTCATGGTGATGGAATGAAATGGTTATCATTGTGGTAAATGGGTTTTAACTTAGTTTTAAACCTTGATTTGAAATTTCAAGAACTAAATTCCTTAAGGGGAGAGGTTATAGCGTTTCTGGTTCGGACACTATCCATTTTGTATTCTGAACTCGGGATTCATAACCTTGTATGGTTGTTCATGTCCTTTTCCCCTTATTCATCCTTAAACTTGATTGTTGCAATGTAGTTGTTGTGTTTAGGACACGTTGGTTGCTTGATTTTCAAACCTTTGTTGCCCAGATTTTTGCTCTTCCACTCGAGAGCGGGATTTGCAAACTCTTAGTACTTTTGCAGGTCTACAAAACTACTGGGAGAGTGTATTCTACACTCAAGCGGAGTTTCCTACACTCGAGTAAGTGTGCGCTCGAGCTGCTATTCTTGCGCTCGAGCGATGTTCTTCTGTTTGTAAAACTACTGGATGTGTGTATTATGTGCTTGAGCGGACATTTCTTGCGCTTGAGCGGAACAACTTATTTTGTCTGACGCTCAAGCGTTAACTATTGCGCTTGAGCGGACTGTGCGTATATTAGTTCACAGCAACACCTTTTTACATTAATTTTTCACATCTTTTTCCACCAAAACCCTAGATCAAGACTCTCTCTCTCTCTAAAACTTACATTTTCTCTACAATTTCACCTAGATCTAGTGATCTCTCTACCTGTGTGCCTTTGTTAAAAGGGTAGAGCACCTCAAAGACATCGTTTTGATCCGAATAGACTTTGGTTTCAGCATCTTTGGAGTTCCTCCTTTGTTTCGCTTGTCTTCTCTCTTTGAGGTAGGGACTCTTTACACTTTCTATGAGTTTTAACTTGGTCATTTTTTTGATGTGTGAGAAATATTGGATTGTGAAGTAATTTTAACAAACCTAGGGTTTGGGGTTTCAATTCCAAAGATGGGTTTTATAATGGATGTCTTAGAAATGGTTATAGGAATGGATATGACCTTGGGTTGTGCTATAAATGGTCAATTTTTGGTGATTAGGATGAGATTGGGAAAAAATGAGAGTCTTGCCCTAAAATGTCCAAATAATTATTTTGCATAAATAATGAAATTTCAAATGGGAATATGAAATTAGATGAATGGTTATATAAATGGTGAAGTTGGATGTGTATCACCTCTCATCTATAGAAATTTGAATAATTTATCTCTTGGGAAGATTGTATATCTGTTTAGAAATATCTGTTTTGGGCTATCGGTAGAGGATAGCTATGATTGTTGTAGAAATTGCATAAGGATTAGGTAAATTGAAACCAATCTATTATTTATTGTCATTGAATATGACTGTGTTTAATATATCGTATATGTATGATGTTTGGGAGAAAAAAGTGGATGGACTCCATTTAATTAAGTTGGCTTATGCGTCCAAGGTGAAAGTCCCAAAAACAGTGTGTACATGGGTGCTGATTCCCTCGGACGAAATTTTCATAAAATGGCAAATTGAAGTGTTTGTGTGTAATGGTTGTGTGGTAAGAAAATCACTGAGTTGTAATCTCAGTTAGGTTGTCTAGATAACAATGGATATGACTCATGAATTGAGAAGATCTGAAATGACATGAAACGAATTGATATAAAATGGATTGGGATATTATATTTGGCATAATATGGATTTGGGAAGAAGAGTTGTAAATGATTTTATTTTGAGCATTGGCCATGTGTATCATGTTTATAACTTTGTTAAAGTTCATATGTTGTGCTAGATTATTTCTGCTAGGCTTTGGCTTACCTTATTTGGGAAAAAGTATTTTCAAGTGTTGATGATATGCCTTGCCTCCACCAAAGAAGTAGCTCAGAAGGATTGGGAGCAAGAGCTTCTATTATGTTATATCTATTTTTGTTTAGCCAAGGGCTTTAAATTGTGTTGAGCTAGGCTCACTTTTGTTGTAACCAAGAACTATCTTGGAAAGATGTAAGCTTGTAGGGCATTTATTTCGTTGATCACTTAGTTTGGTGCTACATGCTATTGATTCAGGGTAGAGCTTATGAATGTGTAAAACATGTGCCATTTTGTAAATGGACTTTGATTAATGAAAGTCTAATACTCTGTTTATGTCATTTTGTATTAGTCTTTACGGTTGACTTATTGTATTATTTTCGGGGCGTGACACGGGTTATGTCGATTCAGATCTTTTGTTGATACATTCATACAAGAGGTACACCTACTCATCCTCGATTATCATCCTTTGGCCTCCATTGTCAAAAGGGGGATTATCTTCTTCCCAAAAGAGAGCATCCAATACAACCACCCTTGTCACCCCATTATCCTTGTCTCCCACATCCTTGACTTTGCCTTCCATCATTGTCTATATGGAGGATTAGAATGTGAATTAGAGAAGAGATGAATGAAGAAAAGAGATGCAAAGAAAAAGAGAGAAGTTTAAGTTTTAAGCCAAAATACTTCCATCATGTATATACACTGATATTTCATCTTCCATATATTAAAACCAGCCCAGAAATTCTGAGAGAGAGTTATTCAAGTAGCTTTGATTCAAAAGAGAGTGAGCATTGTTGAAAAGAGAGAAAAACAGAGAGTTGGAATAATTCCTCTCCCCCACACACACTGTTAAACAACCCAAAACTCCATTCCAACAAGAATTTCGAATTTTTAAACTGGGAATTGAGAACATATTTCCTAAACTTGAGAGTGATCAAAAGGAAGTTTAGAAATCAAATACTTTCCTTGGAAGGTGAATTTTGCACACTTTTGTTTTTTCACATTTTCTTTCTTATATTGCTTTTCTTGCTTTGATTTCATATTATAAACTGTTATAAGCTAACTGGGAGTGGTGAGTTAAGCCATCCATATATATTCCTTGTTTGTTCTCTCTTTGATTTTGCAACAAAACAGAGCTTTGGCCTGGCCTGATTGGCCAGCCGACCAATTTATTATTGGCTGGCCGACTAATTTTTTGGCCGGCCAGCTCATCTTTTGGCCAGTCGGCCACTCTCTCCTGGACAGAACCTAGAAGTCCCCTAGATGTCAAGCAAAATAGTCTCTAATAGTCTCCGAGGCCCCCTAAAGCTTTTGTTTTATCATTTTTATTTTAATTAAAGAGACTTGTGAGGATTTAATTTTGTTGTATATATTTATTCCTCTTCTCCCTTATTCGGATTTGTAATAGTTAAAGTGATGTAATAATTCCCGGTCCCCACTTCTTTCTATCCCGTTCTTTTACTTGCTTTTCTTATCGTCACATATGTAGTATGTTTCGGTCTTGTCATCATATCCATGCTTTTGCATCCATGTTTTATGCCTTACAATCTGGCTAAATTTGCATCTATGGGTTTAATTGATTATTATGTGATTTTGTGC
Source organism: Camellia sinensis (assembly GCF_055761805.1). NCBI lineage: Eukaryota > Viridiplantae > Streptophyta > Magnoliopsida > Ericales > Theaceae > Camellia > Camellia sinensis. The sequence continues at coordinate 170,126,258 of NC_138962.1, read as the reverse complement.
GCTACCTCCCCGTCTTGAGATAATTCACATGTCATATAGTAGAAGTCAGATCTTTAGTTGCATTTCATTAGTGAATTGCAATAGGATCTTGTATATAGGATCATACATATGTTTACTAATTTTGTTTTGTAATTATTGGCGGAACGTCGGTAAATATGTAAGTTTTTGTGCTTCAACATCCGCATGTGTGTGATTTTCTTACTATGTTTAGCATCTTACCATGTGGCTATGTGCTTATTTCATATACCTTTATGTATGCTAGTGGGTGAAGGTTGTGTTATTTAATTTGGAATATCATTGATTTTCGTGTGTAAAACTCAATTTTCTGTGTTTTGTATGCTATTCAAAACATTTTCAAAATAATGAAATCAAGCTATTCCAAATTGAATGACACAGCCTATATTTGTTTGCTTCATATAGTAAATTTTAGGATTTATTATTAAATAAATTGAAATAAACATATAAAGTTAATAAAAATCATATTATGGCTTAGTAGAGGCATATCTTTTGATCGGATAAGCGAGGGGTGCTCAATTAATGACCTTCTCCCTTCATACCTAAGGTTCCGAGCCAAGCATCATTGGTTACGACGAATAGTGGCCTTAGCATAGGTCACAGGTTTCTTAATTTTCCCAAAATATTAAGTGGCGATTTTAAGATCTGGTGATGTAATCCATTTCTGGGAAAGAATTTGTAATACAATAGATTTTCTATAAAAGTTATCAAATCTGAACTCTCATCTATATTTCACATTGCACTCGTAAGATTAGATCGAAAAAATCGAGGTTCTGAACTATTTAATGTACACGGATACCCTGAACAGTGTTACAATATTTTAAAATTTTTATGTAGGTGTCCCCCTCCCCACCAAAAATAATAGTAATAATAATAGGAGTCCAGACAAATAATTGAGGATTTAGAAGTCATGTATTTTCTTTACCCAAATTACCTCTATATGTAATTGTCTAAACTTGTATTTCAAATTTTGTATTTTTATTTTGACCTTCCATTTGTATTATATATATATATATATATATATATTTTAGATGACATTTACAACTTTCATTTCTGCACACACATATTGTTTACATTAAGAGACATTTTTTACTAGTATTTGTAGCTATTTTAGTATGACTAAAAAAGTTGTCTTTAGGATGATAGTTGGTTTTTTTTTTTTTAAGTACTACTATTAGCATCCCATCAATTATTTTAGACCCCTCATTTCTTTGCCCCCCACTTATAAATTCTAATACCCTTAAAATTTCTTTTCTCCTCCCAAATAATATCAAAATTATCCTTATGAAAACATTCAACCCATTCAATTGAATACACACCCCTACACTCCAAAAAGCATCTCTCCCAAAAACTCTAAAAAAAACCCACGAAGGTGATTATTACTTCATCTCTACATACTTATTCATGACCTAAGAAAATAAATGTTCGGTTATTTGTTCCCGAACAAATAAACAATGTTCAGGTTTGTGTTCTCGAATTTTTGTCATATGTCCAGGAGTTTAGTCCCCGAAAAAATGACGAACAATTTTTATTATTTTTGCCACTTTTTTTTTTTTTTTTTAAGAAACTTATCTTTATAAGGCCAATCTCTTTTCAGCAAAGAACACCATCAACGCTATAAACCTCCTCTGAGCTTTTATTATTGTATTCCTCTTGTCTTATAGAATTATAGTTGTTGGAAAAACTTCCACTCGTTGTCATTGTCATTGTCGGAGAAGTGTAGGTAATCAAATGGTTGACATCGTTACCATCGAAATATTGTCGCTAAAAGGTTTTCATGGTTTTGAGGGTGTGTAGGTTTTGAAGGTGAGATTTGGAGAAGATGGATGGGTGTTGATAGAGATGGGTGTTCTCATAAACCGTAACTCATGATGTAATGTGTGTGTGGGCTTAATTGTGAGATGGGGTGTCCTAAAATTATTGATATCATTTTTAGTAATTTCATTTGAGGTTATTATTGTAATAAAAAAAATAGGACTGCTAAAGGCCCCTACCTTTTTACTTTGGACCCCTCTTTTAATATTTTTTTTTATTATAATTTTGTCTTAACATCAAATATTAATTTTGTCCTCATCCTATCCTCTCAAGTCTAACCCTAACCCTAATTTTGTCCTCATCCTATCCTCTCAAGTCCTCATCCTATCCTCTCAAGTTTAACATCAAATATTAATTTTTTCCAGCAACCACAACTCCATGAGACGAGAGGAGTACAACAATAAAAACTCAGAGGAGGTTCGTAGTTTTGATGGTGTTCTTAACTCAGAAGAGATTAGCCTTGTAAGAGTAAGTTTCTTGAAAAAAAATGACATAAATAATAAAAACTATGTCATTTTTTTGGGGACTGAACTATCGAATATATGATCGAAATTTGAGAACACATGCCCGGACATTATTTATTTGTTCAGGAACAAGTAACTGAACAATATTAATGAACCTTTTCAAACTTTAAAATCACAAAACCTAAGATAAGGAACAAGAATTTAAACTGTCAAAGAATCCAAAGAAACCCACCTGAAATATCACAAATCTAAATTCGTGGAGATCGCAGAACCACGAAAGGAGAATTTTGAATCAATAACAAAAAAACGCTACATTTATTTTTCTCAAGTCATGAACAAGTATGTGGAGATGGAGTAATAATCACCTTCATGGGTTTTTTTAATTATGGTTTTTGAGAGAGAGGTTTTTTGGGTTGTGGGAGTGTAGGGGTGTGTATTCAATTGAATAGATATAATATTTTTGCAAGGATAATTTTGGTATTATTTGAGAAGAAAAAAGAAATTTTAAAGGTTTTAGAATTTATAAGCGAGGGGTCCAAAGAAATTAGGGGTCTAAAATAATTGACGAGGTGCTAATAGCAGCACTCGAAATTAAATATGTGTAATTAAATCAAAATATTTTCAAGGTTCATAATTTTTATAATGAATTTTAAATATTTGAGAGTAATTATATATGGTATGAATAATATAGTAATACAGTAAAAAGTATGTTTTAATTTTTTTTAAAGGAAATAGAATTCAATGGAAGATGATTAGGTTGGAAAGATATGAAATATATATTTTTTTATCTTTTCTTTTGAAAATTATAAATTAAGAAATTATTCACTGTGTTTGGTTTGAGTTTTCTGGATTAAGTTTTTTGAAAACTGAGTTTTTTTATTTTCGTTTTTTTTTTTGTTTTTAGTGAATATTTTTAAAATTTTAAACATTTTTTTTTACTTTTTTAGATGCACCTAACTTAGATGTGTCTAAAAAGTAAAAAAATTGTGAAAAAATATTTTAAAAAATTAAGAAATACATAAAAATACAAAAAATGTACTAAATTCTTGTATTTTTTTGTATTTTTGGTAATTAGTGAATTTTTAAAAGATTTTTTTTATAATTTTTTTACTTTTTAGGTGTATTTATGTTAGGTGTGTCTAAAAAGTAAAAAAATTGTATAAAATATTTAAAAAATTCAGTAAAAACAAAAAAATATGAAAAAGAAGAGTGTAAAATTTTCTGAAAACTGTTTTTAAAAAATGGGAACCAATCAAAGTGATTAATATTTTAAAAACTATTACTTTAATGGATTAGCCAATACTTCTTTTTAAATTTATTTTGTAAGTCAATAAATCTACCAATTTATTATGAGATTTTGGAACTCTCAAAATGCTCCTTGTAAAAATCCTCTTTTGCTTAGGATTGTTTTGATAAATAAGTTAAAAGTTGATTTTTTTAATTTTTTTTTTTAAAAATGTATAGAAAAAAGTAAAGAGTTAACTTGATTCAAAAAAGTCAAAAAAACTAATAAATAAATAAAACAAAATTGCCAAAATGAGCCTCATATATATAATATTACAGACCGCTAAAAAACATAACCCCCCCCCAACTCATACTCACCTGTATTGGTTCAAAAAAAAAAAATACATAATTAATCCACATCATTTTGGGAGTTACGAGGGTCCCAACTTTGAGTCCGGATTCTCGGCCGCCCTTCTCGGCGGCCGTCCCAGCAGCCCCCCAAAACGACGTCGTTTTGGGAGTTTTTTTGATTTTTTTTTTTTTTTTTCTTTCTTCTTCGTCGTTGCAACGAACCAGAGGGGAGGGGGAGGGGAAGAAGAGAGAGAGGGGGAGGGGAGGGGAGGGGAGAGCCGGACTGGAGGGGGCCTTATTCACCGGGGGAGAAGGAGGAGGAGGAGAAGGCGGAGGCGGGCCGGAGCCGAGGCGACGATCGGACGGCTGGACGACCTGCGACGGCGGAGGCGAGGCGAGGCGACGACCTGCGACGGCGGAGGCGAGGCGAGCCGACGACCTGCGACGGCGAGGCGAGGCGACCTGCGACGACCGGACCCCCTCCCCTCCCCTTCCTCTCTCTTTTCTTCCCCTCTCCTCCCCTCCCCTCCCTCTCTCTCTTCCCTCTCCTCTGGTTCGTTGCAACGAGGACGAAGGAAAGAAAAAAAAAAAAAAAAAAATACGAAAAAACCCCCAAAACGACGTCGTTTTGGGGGGCTGCTGGGAACGGCCGCCGAAATGGGCGGCCGAGGATCCTGATTCCCCAACTTTTGGGGTATATAGATTAGAGTGTTTTTGCGAAGCACTCGATAATTTTCCCTTCCTCGAAGCCAACGAATCCGGATCTGAAATGAACAAGTCACAATATCAGCCGTAGGATAAAGAAATCCCTAAAAATCCAACCGTTCATCCCTCACCCTCTCCACGTACTAAAGCAACACTTCCATCTGAAGCCGACACGAAGGCGTTTTCACAATGAGAATAGTTATCTGGACTTAGTCACGTGACATTCACGTGCGGTTCTTCTTCCTTAATCTTCTTCAACCAACGAACACCCCCATCAACCCAAACAAAGAAGATAACAACAACATCAATCATCATTATCCACATTTTCTAGGGTTTTTAGGGTTTCAATTCAAAACACTCCAAATAAATTAAATTTAATTCGAATTTCAATCACCCTAACGCTCTGATTTTCATCTGGATCGACAATCCATGGCTTGAATTTCAATTTCCGAATCATTGAGGTCGTTAATCGAAGATTTTAAGGTTTTTTTTTTTTTGGTAGTGAAATCATGACTGTTGATTAGATCATAGAACGGTGTAAGATCATGGACCAGTCTCAGATGCTGAATCGAAGCTTCGGACATTGGCCACCGCTGGCGCCGCCGCCTCCGCCACACGACGATCCATTGAAATTTAAGTTTTTTCAGAGACCGAATTTCGGATCTACGAAGCTTGGTCGAAGCAATTGGAGAGGCAAGAATCCCGAAAAACGCAACGAAATGCACTGGAAAGACCCTCTCGGAGTCGGAAACATCTACAAACCACCGAATCTGAACGATTTACAGTCTCAGAATCGTCTCAAAGCTCGTCGATTCTACCCTAAGAAGAAATTCAACAACCGTTTCGCTCCGTTCGCTCCTCGGAACACGACGTCGTTCATAATCCGTGCGAAGAAGTCCGGCGGAATCGCTTCCTTGGTCTCGCCATGTCCGGTGACTCCGGCGATTCTTCCGTCCCCGATTTTCTCGCCGTCGAGGGAGGTTTTGGTCGATATGGCGAAGGAAGAGTGGGGTGTGGATGGTTATGGTTCGATGAAGGGCTTGATTCGTCTCCGTTCATCGCAAGATCATGAGGCGGAGGAAGAAGAAGAAATTGGAGGAGGATCGAGTGATAGTGATGTTGAAGAGCATGTTGAGGTGGAGAGGAGGTTAGATCACGATTTGAGTCGATTCGAGATGATATATCCGAATGGTGGGGATGATCAGACTAATCTGTTGGAGAATAGGGTTGATGATCAGTACACTCATATAGCTCAATTGGAGGAAGAGAATTTGACTTTGAAGGAGAGGATTTTCTTGATGGAGAGAGAATTAGGGGATTTGAGAAAGAGGGTTCAATGCTTGGAGACCAACAATGACGGTGGGCAAGCCACGAATAACAAAGATGAGGCGTCAGAGAATTGGTCGGAGAACCAGACGGGCGGTGATATTTGCTCGGAGAAGAGTACTGGCGACGGCGACGGTGATGGTGTGTGAAGGTGATATATCTTTAACTTGATGATGGATCGCTTTGGGGAAATTGTTAGAAAGTTTGTTGTTATTAGTGCAAATTCTTGTACATATGTTGTGTAGGTTGTGGTAGTTCTTGTTGTAGTTACTTTGTTCATGTTAATCTGACTATGGGCTAATATGAAGTAGATGACTGTTTTCTTGATTATGATTAGTGATAAAATTGCAGTGCCTTTTTACTAATGGGATTTGATGGTAGTTTTAAAATGCAGCAGATGCTGGTGATTGGCTTCATTAAATGTCATTTGATTCTTCAAATGCCCACTTGAAGAATCACAATTTGAATTGGTTGAGGAATTTGAAGCTGAGAGAATTAGGATTTGTGTGAAATGGATGAGTCATTGCAATCTTTTATGAATTAATTTGCATTGAGAGGTGGATTTAGTGATTGTCAATGGTTTTGAGATTGATGGTTTCGTGAATGTTGCTGCAAATCATCTTGAATGCAGGGCAAATGGATTTGAAGGAAAGCGATTTGAAGTATTGTTAGGGCATCATGTCATCTTGCTTTGCTCGTCTCTTCGTAGATAAAATTTATGTTTTGTGGTAAGAGATTGTTGCTTGAGGACTGAATGGGTGGTTGAGGAGAGTCATGTCTGTGTATTAGTGGCTTAGATGATTACATATTTGGATACTGGGATACTGCAGTTGAAATTTCACTGCAGTGGTTTCTAAAGGACTGGACCCTATTGTTGCATAAAATAGGGATTTGGGTATCTTTCACAGCTGTTGAATTGCAGTTTGGAATGCTTTGAAAGTTACTTTTATATCCGGTACTGCAATTGAAGCATAGATTTTTTTATCCATTGAGGCGTTCGTGGAAACAAATTTGGAGCATGGGTATGATAATTCTACCACACAGATGGAAATCAGAGGCATATTCTAATTGCACAGATGGTTGTGATTGTGAACTTGAAATTTGCATTAAGTTGTGTTTGGATCTAGGATATGTGAAGTGATTTTGTGGACGAAAATGAAAATGAAACGGAAAAGAAAAAAATAGTGGAAGATCCAAACACAGCCTTGAATGGAGCCTGAATTAGGTTGAAGGGAGTTGGATAGGTAGGTTTCTAGTTTTTCACTTTATGCGTGACCGAAGTTTCGGTTCCTTGTTTGTTGCAATTAGGTTGAAGGGAGTTGGCTTGAGTTGCTTTCTAGCTTTTACGGACTGCGCATGTGAAGTTTCGATGCTTTTTGTTGCAAATTCTTATTTTTGTAATATTTTTGTCTCATAACAATCACAATTATAAGATCGAAATCTAAAGGCACTAAAAATTGTTTTTCACTTCATGTGTTATCCATTGCAGAACGAGTAGTATCTTAGGCTGCTTGCTCTTGAATAGATTTAACCACCATTTCCCCCATTCCTTGTGGCTCTTTTTGTTTTGTTAGGAAAATGTCTCATAACTCAAATTTTGTGGCTTAAAAGTGGCTTAAATGGCCAAAACGACGTCGTTTTGGCCATTTTTATGTTGTTCTTTACTCAAAAGGACGTCGTTTTGGCCATTTGAGCCACTTTTGAGTCACAAAATTTGAGTTACATAGCATTGTCGTGTTTGTTATTGGTGGTTCGGTATATGGAGCTTATCTGGGATTTTGTGTAATTTGGGATTTTGTGTAATTTGTATGAAGTTGATAATTAGAAAATAAAAATTGAAAATATATCTTTCTTAATTTTTCAATAATTAGTTTTTTTAAATTTATTTAAGCTATATTTACTTGAAAGTTTTAAACAGAAATTATACCAAACCCTTTTGCAAATATTGATTGAAAAAAAAAAAAAAACTATATAAGGTCCCATAAATTGAACTACATTGGACCATAATCTGAAAGGCAATTGAATTTCTAATGTTGCATGGTTTTGGAGCTACTTGGGAAACTTGGTCCCCTTGTAAACTTTGTTGGCTTGATGTGGCTTTAATGTAGCAATAACTTCTTGTTTTGTTCTCTCCCTGCATCTAGGTATACATTTTTTATGTGGGTTTAGATTTTCTCAAGTTGATTGGGTTTAGGGTTTTAGTATATCGGTAGTTATATGTTTTAATCATATTTGTATTAACTATTGATATCTAATCATCTTAATTTTCGTATGAATATTTTATTCGAGAAATCATAAAAAGACTTTGGTTCAGATCACCAAGATCAGTCCCATAATGGACTCATCAATCTCAAATGCTCTCTCAAGTCATCTAAAGAATCCAATCTCTTTTTATGTTGCTCAAGCCTTTTATGGATGATATGTTATTTTATCAGGTGTGATGTCTGAATTTGAATATTATTGTTCTCAATGTTACTTTTTTCTTTCCTCTATTCTAAAGGACAAAATTAGGATTTTATTCTTGAAAGGACTAAATATTATGTAGAGAAATTTAAAGAAGTAATGTAGATGATAGTTACTGATATATGATTATCTTAATTTTTTGTATGAATATTCTATTTAAGAAATCTTTAAAAACTTTGGTTCGGATCACCAAGATTGCCCCTATAATGAACCCACCAATCTCAAATGCTCTCTCAAGTTAGTCATCTAACTTGAGGGAATCCGATTCCTTTTTATGTTGCTCAAGCTTTTTGTGGATGATATGTTATTTTATCAGGTGCGATATCTAAATTTGAATATTGCTATTCTCAATATTACTTTTTCTTTTCTCTAATCTCAAAGACAGAATTAGAATTTTATTCTTAAAGGGGCTAAATATTATGTAGAGAAATTTTAAAAAGTAATGTAGAGGATATTTACACTTTTTAGATCCTAATTTAAAAATTATTAAAATATAAAATTTACAAGAGGTCAAAACAAAAGGAATAATTTTTAGGGAAAAAAATTGTATAAATAGAGAAACATTTGAACACAAGGAAAAGAAAAAAAAAGTTATAGATGTATTAGATTTAGCAATATTCATTAAAAAAAAATGGGTATTTAGTTTAACATTCCTCTCTAATTTTTAATAATGGAAGATGTTTACAATATTTTTTTTGTAATCTAAGGTTTTTCATCCATGCCCATATATCATACGCACTCTCTCTCTCTCTCTCTCTCTCTCTCTCTCTCTTTTTCTCGCCGTAGTCTCCTCATCCGCCTCTCACGTCGACACCTTTTCAGCCATTGTGACTGTAGCGACCACTATGGTTATCGCCACAACCTCCGTTGTTTATTCTCTCACCAAACCTCTCGCTCTCCTCCGATAAAAAATGGCGGCGATGGACAGATCCTTCGATAGCTCAATCATCATCGATCTTCGCAGTTTATGAGTCTCTATTTCAATTTCTCTATCATTTGGTCATTAATTCGTTTATATGATTCATTTGATATATATATTTATTTATTTATTTATATACATGCTTGTTTGTATGTGTTGTGCAAAAATATGTGTCAGTGTATATAATACCAGTGCCTTTAATTGCATGAGTTATGATTTATAAATTGATTGTTGTAAATTTCATCTTCTGGATTCATAAATTGGTTGTTATTCTTGCTGATTTAGGTGATCGATCTGGTGTGGATATATCATCATCACCATGACTAGTTATGACCAGTTTATCTTTGTTTAATTTTTTCTAGTTTGGTCAAAACACAGATAAAATTGTGAACAAATCAGAGAAAATTGGTCAAAACACAAATATATTTGTGAGCAAACCAGAGAAATTTCAAAACACATAGAAAATTAGAAAATTTGAGTAAATCAGAGAAATTTTAAACTAGAGAAATTTGTTTGAAATTTCTTTGTATTTTGAAATTTTCCTAGATCAAAATTTCTCTGAATCAATTTTTTTTTTTTTTGTTTTGAAAAAATGTTGAAGGACCTTAACCACTATGAAAATATTACATATCTTTTATCCTATAAAATTTTAATACTAAGAACCTTAAAAAGAATTCCCTGAAAAAATTTATATAGAATTGAAACTAATTAATTGATGTTAATAACAGTTGGAAGTCATTTATTGAAAATTGAATAGAGAGCGTCAGCTTTTAAATAAACACATTGGTTGGTTTGGGATGTTCTAAAAAAATGCACTTTTTAATTTATTAGCTTATATGGGTTGGGTTTGGGTTGGGTTTGATGTGATTTGTTAGAGAAGTGATGTGATTTAAATAAGATAATGTGACTTAAATAGGATAGTGACTTTTTAACTATTTGTATTATTTAGTTTATGCCAAACCAACCCTAAAATTCTTTCTAACAAACATAAGTATTATTACCTAAGATACAACATTCACAAGAAGTTTAAGCAACATTTTGATCTCGTTATACCTATTTTTTCATTACATTTATTCAAAATTTCATCTATTTACACTCTTCAATATACTAACATCACATCTCTCCTTACATCCATCCTTTTTCAATTCTCTCATCCATTATTCTTCTTCTTCCATCCACTACAGCCATATGTCACTGTTGACACTTCCAACAAGACCAACCAGCCTTTTCCTACTGTGACCTCCTTTCTACTAGCAATAACCCTCACCCTAGCTTTCTCCATCCTCCATCGACAATCCTCACTAACAACTTCTACTGGTAAACCCTTCTCTACGGTGTTACCCTTCTTTAACCCTTTCCCCACCATGAACCATTCCCAAGTCCCCCTTTGCCACTATGACTTCCTTTCCTAGCCCTTTCTCCCAACTGCAACCCCCTATTTCCAGATCTAGAGCTTTGAGAATGAAGAAAAAGACAAAAAAAAAGGAGATAAGGTAGATCTGGGAAAGAAGATGTCCGATGGAAAGGGATCTAGAGGAAGGAGGTGGCAAGAAGAGAGAAGATGAGATAGAGAGGTCATAGTGGTGCACAACGAAAATGAGAGAAAATAGGGATGACGAGGTGGTGGAGAAGTTAGACTAGTAGCCACAACGAGAGAAAATTTAGGTTTATAAGAAATTAAATTTTTAGGGTTATGCCTTTAATGATAATTTTAGAAATAGATAAATTTATAATAAAAAAATTTGTTCAATGATATGCCTATTGAGATAAGTGTGTGGTACAAATAAAATCACCCTTCGAATACATAAGGTATGTGTAAAGAGAAATTAGATGTCTATATTTAAAAGCTTCTATAGAGTTGTTTTTGCTTTAAAGTAAATATTAATAAGGGCAAATTTTACTTTACCCCCTTATGGTTTCTCTTCGGAGTAATTTAGACTCTTATGGTTCAAATATAGGCAGGGGCTACAGAAATTGAAATTGACTGTGCCATTGTGATTAGCATAATTTTTAGAGCCTACAGTGAAATTTAATTAAAATCTGATTCGGACCAAGTTAATTAGATTACATTGATTGATTTAAGCTCAGTTAACTAGCCCTAATCAAAATTGATTAGGCAAGCATATATAAGTGACCTATATACACTTAAGTTTATTCTTTTGAACTCATTTCTTACAACTTGGCTGAGATTACACTCTAGAGAGAGAGAGAGAGACGGTTCTAGAGAGAGAGTGAAGGCAAAAATTGGAGAATTAAGCAAGAAGCTTGAAATTTGAGATGGTGAACTCAAGAACTAGCTAGAACTTGGAAGATTGGAGCTCATAGGTGAGTAATTGGACTCAAACACATGGGTTTAAGTTCATAATTAAGTGAATTCAAGCAAGATATGTAATTAAGAACAAGAATTGAGTTGATTGTAATGAATTTGAAGTTAATATGTACATGCATGTAAGAATTAGCCATGATTTTGCATATATGAGTGTGAAGCATGTTGATCTTGATGTATTGAGGGTTGTTTGGCACATGCATGTAAGAACTTTCGTGTATTGATCATGTATTGAAGCTTAATTTCAAGCCTAGGAGCTTGTCTATGTAAGATACAAAACATGAATTGTATATATATGGAGTTTATGGTTTGAAACTTGTTAAACCCATAGAATTTTGAATTATGGTTGCGAGTTATCTTCAAATATATGTTCTTGGGTGTGTACTTACATATTTGAGTGTTTTATACATGAATTAGACCTTTGGATAAGTGATTTGAACTTCAAACAGAATTCTGAAAAACCCAGAAATCGACCTATTCGCTCGAGCGAAGGAGTTGCAGCTCAAGCCGAAAATAAAGGCAACCAGAAGTTTTGCAAAAAATTGAATAGTGGCTCGAGCGAACTCTATTTTGTAAGACTACTTGCTCGAGTGTCAGAAGTCTCGCTCGAGTGTAAAATTCATGCAGCCAGTACTTTTACAGGGTTTTGCAGGCCACTCGAGCGACCAAAGCTGTACTCGAGCAGAGAGACCTGTTTCAAAAATTTAGAAAAGTTGTTTTATGTTCTGTTTTCTGTTCTTTTTCATTTCTAAGCACTCTTAGGCATGCATTGAACACTGTGAACAAACTAAAGAAGTAAGAAAGAGGCCTAATAGAAGTAAACAAGTTAAGAATGTATTGAATTGCTTGTGACCCAATGTGTTATGAAATGTATAGGGTCAAGCGCAACGGCAAATCCATCGACGGAACACTGTGAGTAATATATTAGTAAAGATATTTTGAAGTATGTTACTTTCCAACTGCTACTTCCGTATAAGCTTCATGGATTTGTTGGTTTGAATTATGAATGAGTATTCTATATGCCAAACTTTTGTGTAAGGTCTGTGAAGAACATGAATTGGGCCTGAGGCCGTTTGTCATACGTAGGCCTGAGGTCGTTTGATGTATTTGACAAGGATATAAATGGGCTTAAGGCTGTCTAAATACAAATGCATTGGGCCTAAGGCCGTATGAATATGAACATAATTATGATCATGAACATGAAATGCGCATAAACATGAATATGAAAATAATGGGCCAGAGGCCATTTGATATGATTGGGCCAGATGCCATTTGATATGATGATTGGGTCCGAAGCAGTTTGACGTAAATGAATTGGGCCTGAGGCCGTCTGATATGAATAAATTGGGCCTGAGGCCGTTTGATATGTTTGGACCTGAGGCTGTTTGATATATTGATAGGAATGTGAATGGGCTTAAGGCCGTTTGATGTGTTTGATAAGGATATTATCTATTAGAGAATTGCATTCATATAACCTCCTTACTTTGGTATTATTCATTGGGCTTTCGCTCACCTTTATTTACATGTATATAGGTGAGCAAAGAGATGTTCAAACCCAGCCCCAGTGAAAGATGTGAGCGAAGTCCAAGTTTTTGAGAAGTCTGCCCAAATGTCTCACGCACGAGACTTTGTTTTTGTTCTTTTGTGTACCCCCTTTTGCTACCTTAGTGAATACGTCAAATCACCTATGTATATAAACTTTTGTTTGGCTAGCTACATATCTGAGAGTTTCTGGGTGTACAAGATGTTAAATTTGTTATATGTGTGAGTTATTATGAAATGCTTTTGAAATGATTTTGCTATGCCATATAAGCACAACTCATTGGACAAAATTTTTTAAGTCTGCTTCTATTTTGGCCTCTTTAATTCTATTGAGACACGTTTGATCAGGTTTGAGGTTGTAGGTAATCTCATGATTACTAACCGGTTATTACCTTAATCCATAGGGGCGGGTTCGGGTGATGACAAGTACACTAATGAGTTCTTTAATGTATTACATTGGAGTGTTATATTATTAGAGTGTTATATTAGAGTGCTATGTTTTTGTTCGTAATGTGAGATTTGTTCTAGAATGAAGAAAAATCCAAAACCTCTATAGTGCGAATTGTCCAAATGTGTAATTTCACATTTAGAGAAACACATTTTTATCCCTCAAAAATTAAACCCAAACATGTAAGTGACTACATTTTTGTGTAATTTTCACTTTAATGAGTTTTTTGGATTCATAAGGAAAAAAAAAAAAAGACTAAACAGTTCACAAAATTACATTTTATTAATACTGCACCCAAGAAACATAAGCAAAAAAGAGATAAACAAACAATTGGCTTATTTGGTATTGTTTTCGTTTCGTTTCGTTTCGTTTTATTTATTTATTTATAAATTGTTTGAAAAACTATTATTTTTAAATATTCTGAATATAATCCATTTTTTGAGAAACACAGAAAAAAATATATATGGTTGTGTTTGGAAGAGTTTTGGAATTGTAATTTTACCTCTTTGTTTGCATGTGGTGTTTGGTTGTAGTTTTTTCCACACCCATTTTTGAAAACTCCTTTCTAAGCAGAAAAATTTGGCTAATCCGGTCGTCCTCGATTGATTGGAATAGTGTACCTTTTTTTTTTTTTTTTTTTTTTTTTTTTTTTGCACCTGTTATTTTTATATTTTAAATAAAAAAATATTTCTAGAATTTTTTTAAAATTTTTTATGAACTTTGAATATAATTTTGGATTATGTGTTTAGTTATGAGTTGTAAGTTTTTGAATTAAATATCATATGCCACATCATTCATTTCAAACTTAATTCAAAACTCTTTCCAAAATTCTTTTCAAAACTCATAACCAAATAAATTTTTCACACTCAAATCATAATTCCAAAACTCATAAACTCAAAATACAACTCCTATTCTCAAATCATATGTAAAAAATTCTACCAAATGCTACCTATATTTTTACACAAAATATTCCTTATCTACTCTATGGTTTTTGAAGGAAAAGAATAATTCATCTTAATGACCAAATATTTCATCTATATTTCACCTATCATTTCTCTTTCTAACTTAGGGTTCATTTCGGAAGTGGGTTGGCTTTTTAGTTTTTTTGGCTTTTTTGGTTATTTTAGCCTGAAGTTAATAAGTCTCGTTTGGGAAGGGCTTTTTTGTGAGAGAAAGAATGTAATAATTATGGATTGGATGTGATATTGGGTTAAAAAGTCAATTATTTTTTATTTTTTTATTTTTTTTGTGAGTGGCTATTTTAACCAAAAAAACCCAAGTTTTTGCTTCCCAAACGAAACCTTAAATTCATAATTAAAATACAACCTAAATTATAAACCCTAATTTACTTAGGCAAAGGTAGTTTAGTTCAAGTTGGCCTAAACCAAACTTATCCACTGAAATCAAACTAAACCAATTCAGGCTTCGTTTGGGAAATTGGTTGACTTTTTGGCTTGTTTAGTTATTTTAGTCTGGGGTTAAAACGCCTGGTTTGGGAAGAGCTTTTGACTTTTTTTATTTTTTTGACTTTTTTATAAGAGAAAGAATGTAATAATTATGGGTTAGATGTGATGTTTTGTCTTATTAGGCTAAAAAGCCTTTTTTTTTTTTTTTTTGACTATTTTAGTTAAAAAAAAAACCCTTAAAAACCACTTTCCAAACATAGGCTCAATGTAGCTAAAGTTAGTTTAGGTAAAGTTAGTTTAGGTCCAAACTGCAATTTCACCATATTGAAAATAAATGAATCATTTATTTGAAAAATATAACCTCCATTTAATCTTCCATCATTAAAATTTATTTAAAAATAAATTAACGATAAATATTTATAATAAATAAGTGTTGAATTTTTTAGCATAACACAAACAAAAAGCAAAACATTGTTAAATTTTAGGATAAATTATAAATACACCCTCTAAAATTTGTATAAAATATAAATTCATCTCTCCCGTTCAAAAAATTATAAATACGTCATTGTCAATTTTTTTTTTTTTTTTTTTTTTTAACAAATAACTTAGCAGTAAAAAAAAAATAAAACCAAAATAAAATTATCATACTATATCCTCATTTTCATCTAGCCACCATCAAATCTCTGTCTACACAGCCGCAGTATTCTCTAACCCTTCATAATGAAACACAATTTTTCTTCTAGATAATAATGATAGTGGTACTGACTATGAGAAAGTAATGTGATGGTTAGACAAATTAGTGTATTAGTTGAGAGGAAATGGGGTTAGTTGAGAGAAAATGGAGAATAAGGAATGTGAGACAGAAAAAACAAAAAAGGAAAATAAAGGTGCCGTTTGGTAACACTTACGTTTTCAGTTTTTTATTTATATTTACAAAATTTTAAAAAACTCAAATAAAAACTTGTTTGGTAAAATTTTTGATTTATAAATCAGTGGTCTCAGTTTATAAATTTGGCCAAAAAATGAAAACACAAAAAATGTGTTTCCGTTTTGCGTTTTCAGTTTTTTTTTTACCACCCAACACTAGTCACCACCTGCCATCATTTTCCACCACCGTCTTCCGCCACCACCACCCACCCTCCACCACCACCTGCCACCACCACTCACCACCCACCTGCCACCACCACCCACTACCCGCTACCACCACCCACTCGCCACCACCACCCATCCCTCGCCACCACCATCACCCACTACCCACCTGCCATCCACCCGCCACTACCATCCACCGTCGCTACCCGCCACCTACTTGTCACCACCCACCTGCCACCACCAGCCACCCACCACCACCAGCCACCTGCCACCTACCCGCCACCACTACCCACCACCACCATCACCCACTCGCCACCCACCTGCCACCACCACCACCACCCACTCGTTACCATCTACCACCCGCCACCGTCACCCACACATCACCACCCACCCACCACCATCACCACCTACCACCCACCCGCCACCACTCACCACCACCTGCCATTCACCTGCCTCCGCCACCCACCTGCTACCACCACCCACCTTCCACCACCACTACCCACTCGTTACCACCCGCCACCGTCACCCACCCATCTACCCACCACCGCTACCACTACCCGCCACCACCGGCCATCCGCCGCCTACCTACCACCACCACTCGCCGCCACCACCACCACCACCCACTGTCTACCACCCACCACCCGCCACCGTCACCCACCCATCCACCACCACCACCCACCCGTCACCACCAGCTAGCCACCACCCACCACCACCAGCTATCCACCACCCACCGGCACCACTTTCCACCACCATCTTCCGCAGCCACTTGCCACCACTTACCATTTCTCACTCTTTTTTATATTTTAAATTTTTTTAAAACATTTTGTTAATTACCAAACGCGTTTGTAGTTTATGTTTTTCTAAAAATAAACAAAAACCAGTTTATAAAATTTTTGTAAATATAAACTGAAAACGTAAACGTTACCAAACACACCCAAAGTAAACACTTTATTAGTAATATAGGTATTTCTGAAAGAAAAAAATTGTTGATTATATCATCCAATATATTAGTTTGACTTAATGAGTGATTAATTAAGCAACTATTTGTTATGTGATTAGAAATCTCAATGGGTGTGATGTAATTGTTTAAGGAAAGAAATTTATATGTTTAATAAATTTCAAGGGATATATTTTTAATTTACTCTAAATTTTAATTAAGTCAACAACCATGGTCATAAAAATAAAAGAATTTATCTAATTTGCCATAATTCTTCTTTTAGATGGCATGATCAGGTGTAGCAGTGTCTACCTTAATATTACAATTCACTAACTATATAAAATCTCTGCATAAATATAATTTTATCTGTACTATTGGCATGTCATGTTTTTATTTTAAAAAATGCTCACAAAAGCAGTTATGCCATAGGTTTATGTTTTTAACAAAATAATAATAATAATAATAATAATAATAACAAAAATCTCCCAACTACTTTGACTGTAAATTACACATGATCATTTTAATTGCACATGTTAGTATGCTTATTCTTAGGGGTGTTTGATTGGAAAGATTAGAAGGAGAGATTGGACACCATGTCCAATCTATCATGGAATACATTATTTAGCTGAAAATTTGTAGCCCAGATTAGAAGTCTTATCGGACTATAAATCACGTATATGTTGGACTATTGTGTCCTAATGGGATGTGGGATAGAAATCGTGGGATTAGAATCCCATGAGATTAGGTTATAAAATGACACATTTGCCCTCCGAGTATTTGATTTCATTATGTATTGTATTGAGCAAAATAAAATAAAATATAAAAATCTCAATTAATAAATAAAATAGAATAGATTTATTATTTTTTATTGATTTAATTTTTTAAATAAATTTTTCTAGATGTTTTATTCTAAATTTTTGTTGATATTTTATTTAATTTCATTATTTAATATTTATTATTTTTTAAAATAAATTTATTTAAAAGTTTATTTTAAATATAAATTTTTATTTATGTTTTATTTTTTAATTTATTTAATTAAAAAAAATTAATTTATTTAATTTTTTAAAAATAAAATATTTTTTTAATTAAATCTAGCCAAAAAAAAAAATTAAAATATTAAAGATAGATTTAGTATTGCTATTTCTAGTAAATAATTGAAAATGGTAAAATAATCTATTAGTATTTATCCTTCTTCATAATATTTCAATTAAACATTGGATTCAATAGGATAGTCATTTCCAGACATGTAATCCATGAGAAAACAAACATGAGATATACATCATTTCTAATCAAATAGCCCAAGAACTATACATCCCAGGATTTATATTCTGATGAATTACAATCTCCCTTTATCTAATCTATTTCAACAAACATATAGTAATGTATATAAGTTCAAGTCCTAAGTTGATTTAGGGGGGAACTACATGCAGTGGAAGAAGGGAAAATCAATTACCAATACACGAGGAGGTGCAACCTCCACAGTCTTTTATTTACACTCCATCACAGACACACTTAAACCCTAATGTGTTAATAATTTTTTTCCTCTTCCCTCACCTAAATGTAACTTTTGCTTGATTCAATTTACGCATGATCAATTCTAAGAACCAGATATCAATCTATCAGGTCTATGATTTTAAGGCCCCAAAAGCAAACCACAAAGTATAGAAAAGGCCAACCCAACCCCAACTCAACCAATAGAGACAGATTGGTTTGTTTCTTGAATTTTTTTGGTTATTTTGTGGATCTTTAAGTAAATTTTAATCGATTGATTTCTAAACAAGATGTCTTTTTTGATAAGTCATTAGAGATGAATTTAAAAGTAATATTTTATGACTTTTAAACATTTTTCAATATTTAATAGTCTCATTCAACAAGTTTTTGTCTCAAATTAAATTAGTATCAGCCACGTAATATATTTTCTCAAATATTAAAGATACATGAAACTATTTAAAAAATAAAAAAAATAAAGATACATGAAACTATTAAAAAAAGTGATAAATTACAAACACATTTCGAGATTTGTTTAAAGTACAGATTGTTTCATGTGGTTTGAAAAATTACAAATATCTTCTTGTTAGTATTTTTTATTTAACATAATCAACTTAAAAAAAATGAAATTCATAATTGTTCTCCTATATAATAATAAAATTACCTAAATTATTAATTAAAACAAATTTATAATATCATTAAAAACTATTAATTGACTTGATGATTTATTAATAAAAGAGACGATTTGTTATGAAATTAGAAATCTCAGGAGATGAAATGTAATTTTTAAAATCACAAAAGATGATTTGTATTTTAATCAAATTTTAAGAGATGTATTTGTAATTTATTAAAAAAAAAATCACAATAAATTAAGAGGATGAGAGAGAAGGAGTGAGTGTGATTGAGAATAGTCCAGATTCTTTGTCTGTACCCAAAAAACAACAGACAATTCTTTGTCTCACTTGAGTGTTTACTCAGCCCATACAAGTAAAGACTGTATAATTCATTTAAACTGGCCAATTTTGGTACATTTTTGTACCATCTTCATCAAAGACTTTTTTTAGAGGAGGTAAGACTCACCACCCACCCCTTTGTTTTATTCATTCATTTATTTATTTTAATTGAAATTTTATGGCATGAAAAGTGAGTGACTACCATCCTGATATAATCCTGATACAGACCCCCACTGGGGTGACTCCAAAAAAAAAAAAAAAAAAAAAAAAAAAATTGAATCAACCAGTATTCATTGGTGGTGGTGGGGTCATTCCCAGTGAAGGTATCACTCATTTCGACTATTAAACTATTAAAAGAGATGATGTGTCTCTGACTACTAAAACTTAAATTATTTTGGACAAATTATAAACACCCTTCTCGAGATTTAGTGAAAATATAAATTTTTTTCTGAGATTTGAAAAATTACAAATTATCCCCTTAAGGTTAAATTTACATAACAAATTAGGGGAGAATCTGTATGAAAATAAAAACCTCAGGGGGCAATTTGTTATGAAAATATAAATCTCAGGGGACGGAATGTAATTTCACAAACCTCAGGGGAGAATCTGTATTTTTACCAAATCTCGAGGGGTGTTTGTAATTTGCCCAATTATTTTTGTGACTTCCAAATTGCCTCAAGAGACTTCTCCTACCTCTACTGAACGAAAATGTTATACAAGTTGATAAAATAAAAAATAAAAAAAATTACTTACATATGTGACATGAAGTAATAGAATTTAATATTTAAAATTAGACTCATTAAAATAATAAACAATTTATATGAATAATTATATGTATATAATCTATTAATTTATATAACATTATTCAGTTTTAAAACGTACTTTTAAACTTCAAGTATTTTGTTGGAACATTTACTGCTTGTAATTCTTAGATAAGATAATCAATTATTATTATTATTATTATTATTTTTGCATATCTACCACTCATTTATGAAATCAAACGTAGACTTTTTAGCAATTAACAATTTTGGAGACTTGGTGGTTGTTGTTGTGATCATGAAAATCGTTTTGATGTATACACAATTAACACGAGCCTGATGGGGCTGATGGGTCTAACTTGCAGACCCAACCTAGTCCAATTATGGCAGCTCAATACATGAGTTCACCTTTCACAATGTTAGCAGTTCATAGGGTAACGTCGACTACCAAATCGAACAACTTAGTGGTTTAACTTTAAAGTTGGATGTAGGTTCACTCCTATGACTAACATTCGACCGACACATGACGGTGGAGGAAAACGGGCAAAGGTTTAGGGTGGTCCCCTGCTTGTAACCACCTGCAGGTCGTGCACAAGTCCATTCCATGCTACAAATATGTTTTGAGCAAGGCTTAACATAATTATTTCTCCATTATGTGACTGAGATCTTGTAGAAGGTATGTTTTGTTTATATAAAAGGGAGATTTTCCTATAAACCCTAATTTTCATTGTCGTATCTCTTTAAACCTCTCTACTAATTTTACTGATGTAAGACCGTTGGAGAAAGGCACTCTTGGTGCACAAGGGTTTGTTTTCCACTAGTTGATGAAGACTCCAACTCATAGAGACGATTCCGTCTTACATCATCATCCAAAAGCTCGAACATGCCAGCATCAGTTTGATCACTTACACAATATTTACTTGTTAGTGTTGGAAAAAATGATTGCAATGCTAATTTCTCGGAAACTTTATGCTAATAATTTTTTAGGACTCATAAGTCGGTTTGGAGGGTTCGATTAAAAATGTGTTCGTTGCCGTGTAGTGAACAAGATTATGAAATTAGTGAGTCAAAGCTATTTATAGGCGAATGGAAAATTGACTCCAAAGTGAGGTTCATAAACATTAGTTATGTTGGTAAAAAAAAAAAAAACTCAAAATGGTGTTGAGTGTTCTTGTCCCACATAGGAAAGTTAGGAAAAATTTGGTGAAGATATAACGTCCTAGATGGAACTTTGGGCATGGGCCCAAAGGACACTCAAAGTGTGAGTTGGGTTGAGTCGGCCCGATACTATCTTCTTGGGCCAAAACTATTTGAAAGTATTTTCAATTGTTTGCTGGGGAACAAAAATTTTGAAATTCATATTCAAAATTTTGCAATGACTCAATAGATTTGAATTTTATATTCAAATTTTCAACAACCATGTTTTTTCCGAAAAGATTTTTCCATTGCCTATATTAAGGCAGTCCTCCATCCAAGTTTTGGAAAAAAAATCAGTAAACGAAAATTCAGACTTTTGGTTTCTTCTGCCTCTGTTCATCCTGCATATATATATATATATATATATATATATATATATTTAGAGTTTAAGTTTGAGAGGGTGTAAAGCACATATTCTAGTTGGCTGTACACATAAAATTAGTGCGAATTCTCTGTGTGGTGATTGTTGTATTTTTGAGACAGGATGCCTACTAATCTCGAGCACTAGTGGAGAGGGCATTATTCTATCTTAAAGATACAGTGTCCATACACTGCCCTCAATCACAACTTTGTTCAATAGTTTGATCTTCAAAAAATTGTAAGTTTGTTTTATTTTATTTGTGTGTGTCAATTTTCGACCACACTGCCAAACAGGTACTCAGTTGGAGAATACTGGTAGAATAGATTAAGCTCGAATGACCTGTCAAAAAAGAAAAGATTTTGGTGGTGGTTCGTCCACCCGGGGGCACTCCGACGATCAAGTCAGTTATCTCTCAAAGATAGCAAAAGTGCTTAACTCACTATTCATAATATAAAAAGCGTACCTTAGACCCACGAGGGTGTCTCTCTTTTATAGCCAACATTGACCTAATCCTAATAGAAGCCTAACTTAAATGGTCTCTGGATTACTGCTAATCTTGGAGTCCTAGTAGGATTGAGATAAACTCTCTAAGAGTCTTATCTTTATCCAAACTGAAGTCCCCGTTTATTCTAGGATTCTTGTCTCTTATCGGCTTATCCCAGATTCCAGTATCTTCGCAAATAATCTCGGCCTATCCGAGATCATCTCGGCGTCATGACCAGGGCACGTGCTACCTCGGCTAGCACTTCGGTGCCACCTTGGCCACGTGTTGTCACTCAAAAATTATGTCTCCACAACTGCCCCCTAGGTTCTATTACCTCGGCATCTTGAGATGATGAACCTATGTCGTTTCTTCCATTTAACATGTCGGCTAAGCTTGCCTTGTCCTTCATTACCGAGGTCACCATTCATTGGCTCAATACCACCAAGAGTTTGTTCAAATTTCCCAGCCGAGATCGTCCCCCTAGCCAAGGTCCTGCTCTATTAAATCAAGAACTCCAAGAGTTTCAACACGCGTATGAGCTGTCACACATAATATTTCAATCGTTTCAGCCACGCGTCCTTTCCCCACTGGATCGTATTTGACACGCGCGATTAAGTCGCATCGCTCGTGCATTCGCCGTCTGACAAGCACATCGTCCTAGGCACCATAATTGCCATTTTGCCGCCATTTCGTGGTTTTGATCAAAATCACCTCTCTCTATCTCCGTCTTTTTACTTTTGCAAAATCACCTCTCTCTCTCCGTCTTTTCACTTTTGCATCTTTGTTCTCGTTCAAACTTTCCCTTTCAAATCCTCCATTGCTGCTTTCGTGAAGCTTTCTACAACCAGTTTCACTCTCCCCCTCCGGCGAGGCTTTCGCTCCACTTCTTTGCTCACTGCCACCGTCTGACACCGGCGCATTTCACACCGACCTTTTCCTTCCTGGTAAGCCACTGCTCCTCTTATTTTAATTTTTTGTTTTACTCCAAAGAACTCCACTGTTGTATTCGCTGCCTTTGCATACTTGCTCATGTCTTTGATCGTTAATTTGTATCTTGAATTCCAGCATGTATTGAGCATGTTTGTTTCATGATTCCGTTTTTGCCCAATCCATTCTTGAGTATACACACATTGCTTACATATTTGTTAATTTTTGCCACTGTGTTCTTGATAGTTCATCACCATTCTTGATTCTGAATCACTGCTTTTGCTTTTGTTTTCTGTGTCTTTTTCCCAGATTCTTGCATTTAGTCCTTGTTTACGTAGACTTAGGTTTGGGATTTTGTTGTAGAACTCATGAATCTTTGGAAGAACTGAAACGAATTCTCCTTAGATCTTTTAGAAAAATTTGCCCCAACACACTTGCAGTTTTTAGCCGAGGTCCCTCAAACCCCTACAAAACACTTCCTTCTGAAATCCAATACTTTTCCCTTAAGCCGACATCATGGATATGTAGAGGTATAGGGTAAACACGCCAACCAAGTTAGAATATTTCAAGCAGGAGTTTTCCATCCCTGCCGACGTTCATCTTAGGTTGGTAGGGGAGGAGGACTCCATCATGTCTAACAAGAACTTCATGCCCTTCCCTGTCGTAGCCTTCACAGAGTGTGGACTCAGGTTTCCACTTGACATCCTTTTCCGAGAAGTCCTCCATTACTACAAATTGAACCCAATGCAGCTCGCCATCAACTCTTACCGAGTTATCAATGGCATAATAGCGTTAGCCAAAAAAGAGAACGCTAGGGTCACTCTTGTTGATATTCAGTACTGCTACACCATGTGTGGCCTTAGTTTAGAAAAAGGCTATATCTACTACTTTAAGCCGAGGTCGACCCAATACAAACTTATCGCCGACCTCCTTGATTCCAACAAGGGTGCTGAGGACGATTATTTCATCGTCTTGGGCAACTAGGAGTTCACTCTAGACAAGGACCTTCACCTCTACCCTCTTAACCGTACATTATTCAAAGAGGGAGATGGTAAGAACCAAGTATTACATTTACTTACTTTCAAGTCTTTAATACTTTGCTCCTTCTATATGTTCTGACGTCTGTTTTTTCTTGCAGTTCTTCCACAGCCACCCAAGGACTTTCGCAAGTCCTTCTTTTCCAGCAAAGACCTCAAAAATTTGTTGGATCTGCCAGTTGAGTGGTAGAGAGCTCCTTTGCTGCTCAACTTCATCCCGACTTACAAGTCTGTGCTTCTAGACGTCCCAAAGAAGAAGAAAAGCAAGTCTCCTTCTTCTGCCACAACTCCTCCAACAGCTTCATCACCTCAGCCAGATTAGGGATCAATCTCTGATCTAGCAGAGCAATCGTCGACCTCGGCTCCACAACTGATCCCTCAACCCCAACGTAAATGTCAACGTCGAAGTCGAACTGCAATTATTGCCGAGATGGGTCGCAAGAAAGCTGTTGCAGATGACCTCCTTGCCGACATCCCAGACACTGTCACCATACAACCTTCTCCACCCCAATCTCAACCAAAACCAAAACCCAAAAGACTAAAGAAGGCCCAACCTAAGGCAATGGTTACTCATATCAACTCTGAGGATACCTTGTCGATCTCTAAAATTACCGAGGCAGAAAAGAGTGCCTCCGCAGCTAAAAAGAAGCCTGCCGAGGCCGCATCCTCTGAATCAACTAGGTCAAAGAGACCGAGGTTTGAGTCGGCAACAACCTCGGGCTCTTTGAAGTCCGATGCCCCCTAGGCCCCCCCAATCACAATCGAGGACAAGTCGGTCAGGGCTGGTGACAGCACCGACGATATTGAAGTCGGCGTTGCCCTCTCTACCGCCTTGCTCCTTCCCGAAGATCTCAATCGTAACGTCAAGATGAGCGAATACGAAAATTTTGCTTTGATGTTGCAGCGATCCGTATAGGTAAGCCCCCGTCACTTAGTACTCTCTACTTCTGTCTTTTCATATTTAGAGAATTTTTACTAACATTTGTCCTTTCCTTTTCTTCTAGGCGATCCAGCATAGCCACTCCTTCGCGATACAAGCCTTTGCCATCAAGAAAGAGTTGGCCAACAAGACCAGGGAGGCTACCAATTTGTCCAAGTCCTCTAGCAAGGCCAAGGGCAAAATAAAGGCCTTGGTAGATCGGGCTGAGGCAGCCAAGAAAGCTCAGGATGAGGCCAACGAAAAGGCTGATGCGGCAGAGGCCATTACCAAGGTCTTTACGGCCGAAAAGAAAGAGGCCAAAGCAAAGATGGTCAAGGCCCAAAAAGAGCTTCATGATGCCCTGGCCACAAAAGAGGCCGAGATAAAAGCGGCTGATGAGAAGGCGTACGCCGAGGGAGCAGCCGACGTCAATGAAGATTACAAGAAACAAGTGAAGCATGCATGCAACAAGGGCTATACCCTTGGCTGGATGGCTGCTCCGTTGGATGGCTGCTTTGAAGGCGTTAGCTGTCCTCGAGGACTCGTCTCTCCGAGAAAACAGCTGCATTGTCCTGCCATTCCCCTCAACTCCAAGCCAATTCGAGGTCGAGGCTGAGTCCGAGGAAGAAGCTAAGGCCGAGAAGGAAAAAGAAGATGCTGGGGCTAAGTCCCCTACTCTGACTAAGCAAGTTGTGGACTTGTCTTAGGATGATGGGGATGAGGTCTCCAAAGATGCTACCCTTGAGACGACAACATCTGACGCGCCTATCGCCGAGAAAAGTCTCGACCAGACTTTTAAAGATATCGACGCTGAGCTTGCTTCTGAGAAGGCCGCCGAGAAGAGTTCCCAAATGTCCTCTGAGCCCCAAACCCAACCAGCTAATGACGCCGAATAGACTAGTTTGATGTTTTTCTTTTCTTGTACCTTGTACTTTTTTATTCTTACTCTTGAAACAATGTAAGCTTTAATCTGGTCGACGTGCCCCTTTTGTAGTCTGAACAATTACTCTTTAATGCCAGGCCAAAGTGCCTTCTTTCCTTATCTGAATGCATGCTCTAATTTCTTCTTTCAGTGTGATTGAATGTTTGTCTTCCTTTTACTTTCTTGTATGATTCTATACTTAGAATAATTTACATGTCTTTAACGTAAACCTTGACTGCGTAATCTTCTCGGTGTGGAATACTTCGGCTATAATCACTAACACACTATCTCGGCTTTGACCTAACACTTGAAAATATTTCTCATAATATTTTCACAAGTGTTATTCACAACTTGCCACTTCACTCTTTACTTATCAGGACTTTTGTCTTCCAATATCTTCCAAGTCGTGGCAAAATGGTAATCTCGGCAAGTACGTAAGTGCTTCTCTCAACACAGCCTTGGCTTAACTTGTAAATTTTTCTTTAAAATTTCAACAAGTGTTAACTTTAGCTTGTAGATTACAACTCCCAAGCATCATTCGCCAGCTCTCTACCCCTAATGTGAACCTAAGTTGTACTTGGGTTCTCATTAAGCATGTGACTTCAACCTTGCCGCCGAGGTCAGATTCAAACAAAGAGTGGCCGAGGTTACCAACCTTGGTCTCTTTGTTAATCTGATTGACATGTGCTTAGTTCCAATCTATGTTTGACTCTGCCGACATGGCAAGTTCAAGTAGATTCAACTTAGTTCAACTCTATTATATGCAAGTGGGAACGCTGCCATATAATAAGTCTAAGTTATTCTTCATGTTTCAATCAGAAACATCACCAACTTAGTTCAACTCTATTATATGCAAGTAGAAACACTGCCATATAATAAGTCTAAGTTATTCGTCATGTTTCAATTAGAAACATCACCAACTTAGTTCAACTCTATTATATGCAGGTGGGAACTCTGCCATATAATAAGTCTAAATTATTCGTCATGTTTCAATCAGAAACATCGCCAACTTAGTTCAACTCTATTATATGCAAGTAGAAACTCTGCCATATAATAAGTCTAAGTTATTCGTTGTGTTTCAATTAGAAACATCGCCAACTTAGTTCAACTCTATTATATGCAAGTGGAAACTCTGCCATATAATAAGTCTAAGTTATTCATCATGTTTCAATCAGATACATCGCCAAGTGACTGATCAATCATACCACACAAGTTAAAAAAAATCAAACAAAATTTTTATTAATTACTTCAGCTAAAGAACTTTAAAAACAAAAGGAAATTTTTAATGATAGAAAAACTTCAAGTTGCAAGTGTTCCAAGGTCTTGGAAACTTTTTGCCTTCACTGTCTTCAAGCCGATATGCCCCATTGCCAAGGACCGAGGTGATTCTATAAGGTCCTTCCCAATTTGGGCCAAACTTGCCCTCTCTTGGATCCTTCTTGTTGCTGACGGTTTTTCTTAGAACGAGGTTCCCAACCTGGAACTCTCGTGGGTTAACCTTTTTGTTGTAAGCCTTGGCAAGCTGCTACTGGTATGCCCCTAGCTGAATTGTTGTTTTCTCCCTTCTTTCTTCTAGCAGATCCGGATCTCGGGCTAAGAATGCATCATTGGTTCCATTTTCTACTCCCTGAGTTCTAATCCCAAGGATGCCAACCTCCAGTGGGATTACTACCTCTGTGCCAAAAGCCATGGAAAATGGGGATTCCCTAGTTGATCTTCTCGGCGTTGTCCGATATGCCCAAAGTACACTGAGCAACTCATCCACGCACCTTCCCTTAGCTGTTTCCAGTCTTTTCTTGATCTCATCCAAGATGACCTTATTGGATGCTTCTGCTTGAGCATTGCTTTGAGGGAAACTTGGAGTAGAGTAATAATTCTTGATCTTGTACTTTGCACAGAAGCTCTTGATTAGTTTACTGTCGAACTGTGTACCATTGTCTGCTATTCTTGCCCTTGGGATCCCAAACCTGATGACGATGTTCTTCCAAATGAAGCTCTTCACATCAACAACTCGAATCTTTGCGAGGGGTTCAGCTTCCACCTATTTGGTGAAGTAATTTGTTGCCACTAGTAGTGTCACAACCCAAACCCGCCCCTATGGATTTAGCATCGCAACTGGCCAGTAATCGGTGATTACCAAAGGCTTACTTAACAGAAATGACAGTAATACAGAGTAATAAAAAGATGTCCAATGAGCTGTGACATTCTGTATGCAAAAAGACTTTTCTGAACATATTCACAGACATAACCAAAACATATTTACATAACGAGTGCACATAACATCCAAGTTAGGGATCGAGTCCCTCCAACATAACTGTACAGTCAAGTCTAAAACATTAATTAGGAACAGAGACAGAAGGGTGAAATCGAGACACCCCAAAAATAGCCTTGGCTTGACAGATTTGGAACCTTGAAGTGAGGCACAGTAGTTGGCTTGACAAAACAAAAGCTAACCTGACGCTCCTAGCTCTGGTCCGGTGCCTGGACACCTACATATAAATATAAACAGTGAGCTAAAGCCCAGTGAATAACAGCTGTGTAAAGAGATTAAGAATGAATGCCCTTTCAGTAATTAAACAGTCATATCAGTCATTTAGAAAACCAAAGCAGTCATATGTGGTACATCCATTAGCAAAATAGTACAGTAGGTCTTGACAGATCGAACAGTCAGTTGATGGCCATCATAACAGTAACAGTAGTAGTTCCAAACATTGGAACCGACAGAGATCTCTATAACAGTAGTAGTAATAGTACAGTAATAGTAAGTTGCTAAGGATGCCACGAATACAGTTTACAAATAGAACAAACATTCATTCAGTAAACGATGCCATTTCAGAAAGCAGTATAATCAGTCGTTCAGAAATAGTTATAATTAAACATATCTTTACAACATTATTGTTCATAGAGCACTAGGCTACAGGTAGGCTAGTCAGCGTCCTCGGGTGCCAACCCTACACAGTTGCAGAACGAACGCACACTCGGGATTAATAACTTAGCCCCTAACATGACTTGGTGTGGTTCTATAACATTATCCTTATTAAAATTCCTTAAACATAGCCTAGGAATGCCTAGGACGGGATGAGGATGCAAAAGTGTACCTTAAAACACTTTTCAAAATTTTGCTAAAACAGGGGTCTCGCTCAAGCGTGGCTTTCTACGCTCAAGCGGACATGCAGACAAAGGAGCTCCGCTCGAGCATGACTTCCCTTGCTCGAGCAGACTGTAAACTCATGAAAAAGTACTAGATGCATGATTTTCATGCTCGACGGACGCTCGACCTCCGCTCGAGCGTGAGAGTCAGACCCTCGCTTGAGCGTGAACTCTCTCGCTCAAGCGGACTGCAAAACACATGAACTTTTGGGCATATGCATTTCACGCTCGACCGTGGCTTTATACGCTCGAGCGGAAGTGCATGTACTCAGAGTGTACGCTCGAGCGTGAAGTCCTCCGCTCGAGCGTGGATCCAAAATCTAGAATTTCCAGATTAATCCCCAAGCACAAAACCAAGAATCAAACATGTCAAAACTCAACCTTTTGGGCCAATTTTCTGGAAAACACTTGGAAACTCATAATACAACACGTTTTGAAGATCATTTAATAAAATCAAAGCCAAAAAGTAAACCAATTGAACACCAATTCAACTCAAAATTCAAGAACAAGATGTAAATATGCCATGCATGTGTTTATTTGAAATCAAAGCTTCTAAGACATGATCAAATGAGCCAAGACTCCAAAAACATGATGAATTCTTAGATTACATCCATAATCTCGACATGCATGGAAGAATTTCATGGAAAACAACCTTGAACTTTATGATATGTACATACATGTGAGGATTCCATGCAAAACAACTCCAAATTCAAGAACATGTACATGCATGCATGAATTCACTCTCAACTCAACACTTCTTGAATCTAAACACTAATTTACCATGAACCATATGAGAAATAACTTAAATTCACAATGAAGAAGGTGAATTGCCTACCTTAAGCCTTGAATCTCAAGTGTACTAGCTCAATTTTGCAATCTTCCTACAATTCCTCTAATTTCAAGTCAAAATCTAGATGAACTCAAGTTTTCTCCTACTCTCCCTCTCTCTCTCGATTTGGTTTGAGGAAAGGATGAGATGATGCACAAAATGATTTTAAAACAATTAGTGGACTAAATGCCCACTAGTGGCAAAAATGCAAATAGTTCAAGTTGATGTAATATAACAAAATAATTCTAATCTAATTATTCCAAATCAGATTTCAATTAAACCTACCATAAAATCACATAAATTCTAATTAGCATAAAACAGTAATCAATTTCTAATTCAGTCGCCGATAAGGCCTTCAATTTACAGTTCGAAATTAAAACATGAGCAGATCATTCAGAAATCAAACAGATAGAAATGCACTTAAACCGATACACTCCGTCAATCAGTTCAGAATTTCATCTTAATCAATTACTTATCATGCTTAATCATAGATTAGCACTAATCGGAGGTGAGGGTTGTCACAAGCAGGTACTTCCTTTGTCCAGTTGCTTGAGGCAGTTGTCCAACAAGATCCATGCCCCATTGGGCAAATAGCCAAGGACTGGACACTGGGTTCAGATCTGCTGCTGGTTGGTGTATCAAAGGTGCAAACCTCTGACACTTCTCGCATTTTCTGACATAGGCTTTAACATCTTTCTGCATATAGGGCCACCAGTATCCCTGAGTAATGGCCCTATGAGCAAATGCCCTGCCCCAGTGTGGCTTCCACACACTCCTTCATGTATCTCATATAAGAAGTATTCAACTTGTGATGGATGTACACACCTCAAAAGGGGACCAGTAAAAGACCTTCTGTAGAGATACCCCTCTGTTGTCAGACTAAATCTTGCCGACTTTAGTCTGATCTTGTGTGTTTCTTTATGACCATCTAGCAGTTTTCCCTCTTTAAGGAATGTTATTATTGCGTCCATCTAGCTTGGTCCCATTTCCACACACATTGCTTCATATTCTGTGTTCAGTGGTTTTATGCTTGGAACTGACAAGTAGTCCACCATTATCGTCTTTGTCTCTCCAGGTTTCATTGCACAAGCCAGATTGGCCAGAGCATCAGCATGGCTGTTATCATCTCAGCTAACTTGCTGTAGTCGGCAATTTTGGAATAAGGCTATCAGTTTTCCTACCTCCTTTACATAGGCCGACATCCTTTCATCTCGTGCTGTGTATTCGCCTATTGTATGGTTGACAATAAGCTGGGAGTCACAGAAGATTATTACCTCGTCAGCTTCCATTGCTACTGCCAGCTTTAACCCTGCGATCCGTGCTTCATACTCTGCTTCATTGTTTGAGGCTCTAAACCCCAAATGAATGGATTGTTCCAGTACTTGTCCATCTGGCGATACTAGCAATTCTCCTGCCCCCGCTCCTTATCGGTTTGAACTCCTATCAACAAACAGCCAGAAGGAGTCGCCCATGTAAATACTGCATGGCTTGAGTTTCTTTTTTTTCCTCTGTTTGGCTATCCCCAACTGGGTTTCTCCTTGTTCACCTTGGCTTAACGGAGCTCGATGTATGATGGCACCTAGTGTGAACTCGGCCACGAAGTCAGCCAAAACTTGGCATTTGCTTGCTATTTTGGATCTGAATTCTAGGTCATATTGGCCTAACACCACTGCCCATTTAGCTATTCTGCCTGTCAGATCTCCCTGCTGCAGTAGGGACTTCAAAGGATACTCAGTTAACACCACAATTTTGTGGGCTTGAAAGTAATGATTCAGCTTCTTGGAAGCCATTACTAAAGCCAGTGTTAACTTCTCCAAGGATAGATATCTGGTCTCTGCATCTTCTAGGGTCTTACTCACATAGTAAACTGCCCTTTGCTCTCCCTTTTCTTCTTTGATTACTACTGCACTCACTGCATGTTCTTGAAACTGCCAAGTACAAGAACAACTCCTCTCTAGGTACTGGATTTGAGAGAACTGGAGCTATGGTCAAATACTTCTTCAAGTCGGCTAAGGCGACTTCGTACTCTTCTGTCCATAAGAAGCCTGTGGCATTCTTTACTAAGCTGAAGAAAGGTTTACATTTGTCAGAGCTTCTACTTATGAATCTATTCAGGGCTGCAGCCCTTCCAGTCAACATCTGCACTTGGTTTGCCGATGTTGGGCTCTCTAACTCCAAAATGGCCTTGATTTGATCGGGGTTAGCCTCAATGCCCGTTCTGGTAACTAAGTGTAGCACTCGCCCGCGAAGGGGGACCTCACGCTACTACAGTTCGGACTCGCCATTTTTGTTGTCGCGGTTCTTAATCTGAACCAAAGAGTCCAAATCTGGCAAATCATTTTGAGAAACAGATTTTTGAAAAAGTAGTGCCAAACATGGACTGCTTTGCCAGATACAGAGTCGCCACCTAAATATTTTTAAAATGGGGAAATTTAGGAAACCCTGACTCGGTGCCGAAGGCCACATGTCCGTCATCACCGGAGTTGTCTCGGCTCGGGAGCTTGGGTACGATCGGGGAAGGTCAGCTATGAGCACCCCCTTTCGCCCGGTCCGAAGACCGGCCTCTACTAACCGTGATATCCGTTTTTGAAAACTTTATGTGTTCTTAAACCAATTATTAGCCTAGAATTACTATGTTATGCGCGCAGCAAACAAGTATAGACTAGATTGCCTAATTTGGAAGTAAGCATTGCATATCCGTTTGTTTTGGAAAATGTTTTGGATTTGCTACTTGCAAGTAGGCTAAAACACGGATTTCAATGAGTTCTTCCAACTCAAACAATCCAACCTTCACCCACAGGCATCCAAGCAGTTTATAACACATAAGCATCTAGCCACATGTTAAGCATCCTGTCATGGCAACATTCACACTCATGTGATATGCTAAAGCGGAAATACTTACATCGTACTCCGTGCCAAAACAAAGAACTCGTTAGCAAACATGCATGATCCAAGTCCATGTTAAGTGCCTAATGCATCGCATACAAAGTGTTACTAGAATAGGCTCGGCTATCCTAAACATGGCATGTGAGAATGCACAACTATCACATATTCAGTTTAGAATTTGAAGTACAAATGCAGTTAGCGTGATGTACAGAGCCTAATGCATGTAGTACAAATGCATGAATGCACGCATGCATAACATAAGGTATGCTAAATTAAACGTGCCCTAATCTACCATCATAAACAGGTAAATAAAAGGGAAGAAAGACGTGAGGTTGGAAGACATACACACACTCACGCACACTTATTACATCTTTACCCTCACTCGGAGGGATCGAATAAATATTACAGATTAATTAACTACGCAAGCTAATTAATATTACAAATTAATTTAATTAACGAATTAAATAAATTAATTAAAACAGAAAAAATGCCTCGGGAAACGCGCCGCCATGCATAGGCTGCCTCTGTTTTCCTTCCTTCACTCCTCTGGAGGCTGTCAAAACCTCAGGACTTCATCCCTGGACACTGGGGAGTACCACCGGCTGAGTGGAATTACCACCGGCAGTGGTGTGTGGCCATCGACACAAAATGAAGCTGTCGGCAGAGAAATTGTTGCCGGCCGGCACCTTACACTGCCGGTCGGCAGAGTGTTCCTGCAGAATCTGCAAATGACAGCAACAGAGGGCAAGGCAAAGCATGACAGCACAATTCAAGGCATATATGCACCAACCATGTCCCTTATCATTGTAATGACTCAAAGGGGCATGTGCCTCGATTCTCGGACCACCAATCACGCATTTCCATGCATGATGGCCCAAAGAATCAAGTATGCAACTTTGATTTCAAATGCATGCAAACCAAATCAAACCAAACAAGGCCCAATTCCTATCATCAAGTCAAGGAACAAGGCATGCATGCAAGATGCAATGCAACCTAAGCATACAAACTAAGGATGCAACATGGCATGATGACTAACTTATGCAAGCATACAAGCATACATATGGCAATGCAAATGGATGCAAAGATGGTCTTAAACATGAATTAGGCAACTCTAAATAGGCCTAAAACAGTAGCCAAAATGCTATAATGAAGGACCAAATATACATGCACACATGCACCTAATTGAAGGCCAACACTTAAGCACAAATTGAACAACCCTCAAACACATTTGAAGGGGGGAATCATGGACTAATTAGCATGCAACATAAGCATTGAAATCATGCTAAAATATGGTGCCAAACCAAGCAATATATCAAGCCAAATATGCAACAAATAGCCCAAGTGTTGAAAGCAAACCAATGGGGCATTGAACTACACTTAGTAAGACCAAACATGGCATGGAATAAATGACTAAAAACAGAGTTTTGGGGCATCAATACAAGGCCTAAGGACCACTTAGATGGCATCTAAATGACCCCAAAACAAAGGCATGCATAAACACCAAAACATGGAGCATTGCTACACAAGCTTTCAAAGCATCAAAGAGGCATGCAAGGCAATCAAGCAAGCATGAAAATGGGACTGAAATAGCATGTAGGGTGGCCCCAAATCACCAAAACAATGCAAAGGTGCCATGCTATACATGCACATGCTCAAGGCCAACAAGCCCAAATACAAAGGAGCTATATGATGCATGCCAAATTCGACCTAAGCAACTTGGGAGAGACCTAGAACATGGCAAAATAAGCACATAATCTTCACAAGACTAAGCCTAAAACATGCTCCCACAAAGGCTAACAACCTAAGGCACATTAAGGCATAAACAAGGCATTACATGGCAACTATGCTAAGCATGCATGGAGTACCAAAACCAACTTAAAATCATGTTATATTATGGATATATAAGCATGAAAAATAGCCTAAACATGCTCAACACACACTCAAGCATAATGCTCTCTCAAGAGGCCAAAACATGCCCTTTTCAAGGACAACAAGGAGAGGGGGTGGCCCTCTCCTTCTTGGGACTTCAAGGCATCATCTTCACCACTGAAATCCCTCAAGATTTCAGTGGTGAAGAGACCCCAACACCAAAATCCCGGAACTAGCACAAAATGGTCCAAAATGAGGCCTTTCAAGGCCTAAGGGGGGTCAACCACCCTCAAACAACAAAACACTCTTAATAAACAATAAAGAGGGCCTAAAAACAGAACTTTTTTATGTTATACAATAAGCACAAAAACAGCTCTAAGATAGGTAGAAAATCAATGCAAAAAGGGGGAATAAAGGTGTAAGTTTCTTACCCTTGATGATCCCTTCACAAATGGTGCTCCAATGGCCTCCTTTATCTTGGATCCCACACCAAAACTTCAAAACCAGTCCTTTAGAACCTCAAGAGCCAAAGGAAGGTGAAACACTAGGTGTTTGTGTGCAATAGTAAGACACAAAACACCTAGTGCACAAAATGAGAGGGAAAGAGAGATAGAAAATGTATCTAACTCAAACCCTAGAACCAGAGCTCAACAATGGCTGTTTTTGCTCTCAAAATATCTAAACTCTAACCTTTAGTCCTCTCCTCTTTTTGCTTCAAGAGAGAGCCTCTCTCTATATCTCCTGTAAAGCTTACAAGACAAGCTTTGCAAGAGGGAGATCCCTCCATACACGTGTATGGAGGGATGCAAAAGCAAGACAGTTGTCTAAAAATATCTGCAAAAGCAGATGAACAGCAATCGGCCGGCCAAAAATGCCATCTTGGCCCAAAAGAGTGCCGGCCGGCACTAAAAAGTGCTGACCGGCAACAAATAGTGTCTGCCGGCAATATACATTGCCGGTGGCACCAAACACCAGTCGGTGGCCTCTAGCCACTGCCGGTGGTGGGTGGGGATGGTCTACAAGCCCTACCATGCCTCTCAAAGGCAAAACACAAGTGTTTGGTGTGAAACCAGACACTAAACGGTCGAGTTCGGAGATCCTGAGGCAAGGCGCGCGAGCCGAGACCTCCGGGAATTCCGAACAAACACAAACATGGATAATCACCGAGTGTTCAAACGGTGACGTCCAAGTCTTGAGGACGGTCAAAAATGGGGTGTCTACACTAAGTGTCCTAAGAACTTACCAGACCCGACTCCAAATGCACACTTTGATGCATTGAGTTGGAGCCGATATGTTCTAAGGATGTCAAAAACTGCTTTTAGGTCGGCCAGATGATTTTCAAGTTCCTTGGTCTTCACGACCATGTCATCTATGTACTCTACTATTCTTCCTATTAGATACCTGAACATCTTGGTCACCACTCTCTAGTAAGTTGCTCCTGCATTTTTCAATCCAAAAGGCATCACTCTGTAGTAGTATAGCCCTTTGGGATGACGAATGCAGTCTTCTCCTCATCTGGGGGGTACATAGCTATCTGATGGTACCCCCTGTATGCATCCAGGAAGCTCATCCTTCCATGCCCTGAAGTGGCATCCACCAATTGGTCAATCTTGGGTAGTGGGAAGCTGTCTTTGGGACAAGCCTTGTTCAGGCTGGTGAAATCCACACAGATCCTCCACTTCCCATTCTTTTTCTTCACGATGACCGTATTTGATAGCCATATTGGGTAGTTTACCTCTCGAATGGCCCTAGCTTCTAGAAGTTTATCCACTTCCTCTTCTACTACCTCAACATGCATCAACGTCGGCCTTTTTGCTCGCTGGATGACAGGTTTAGCCGACCTGTCCACATTCAGTCTATGGCAACTGATCTTGGGTTCAATGCCAGGCATCTCGTACGGTGTCTAGGCAAACCCCTCAAGGTTTGCTCTCAAGAACGCCTCTAGCTCTTTTTCCTCTTCCTCGACCAAGCCTTAGCCGAGAAGGAAGTAGCACTCTTCATCCCCTTTCTGGATAAAGACTTTTTTCAGGGCTTCCTCACTCTTCTCGACTAGCTTTTTGCCGACATTCTCTAGGACTTCCATGTCCTCATCTTCAATCTCTGCTAGTTCTACTTCTCGTATGTTGCAGGTCGATTTCATTGCTGCTATGGAGCAATTCTTTGCCTATACTTGATCCCTTCTGACCTCCTCAATTCTATGCTCTGTTGGGAATCGCAACAACTGGTGCAATATTGAGGGAACAACCCCCATTGCATGTAGCCATAGCCTTCTCAAGATGGCATTATAAGAGGAGGGAGTATCAATTACTGTGAATTCAGTTTTTACCTTCTTGGTGCTACCCTGCACCTCCAAACTAATTGCTTCCAGGAGCCATGTCGGCGTTCCATTGAACGCGACCATTGGACCATTGGATTGTTCCAGGTCATCTTGGTGGAGGCCAAGTTCTTTGTAACACCTGACATACATGATGTCACAAGAGCTGCCTTGGTAAATTAGGATGCGTTTCACTTGGTATTCTCTAATCTGGAGGGATATTACCAAGGCATTGTTGTGTGGATGCTGCACCATCTATAGGTCGTCTTTAGTAAAGGACACCACTGGTCCTTGGCACTCGTCTGCCCTAGGTCTTTTCTATCTGACCTGGTACACATGCTGTAAGTGTTTTACCTTCTGAGTCTCCCCACGTATTTCGTTCTTATTTACTTTTGAATGAATCACATTAATCACTCGAGGTCCACCTGTCTACGGTTGGGGTGCTGGAGGAGGCGGTGCTGCTGGTGCCGGAGGTAATCTTGCTTGTTCTTCCCTTGTCCTGGCCTCGTCTACAAGGTCCCTTAAATGACCTTGCCTTACCAGGTCTTCTAGATGTGTCTTCAGGACTCTGTACCCCTGAGTCAGATGCCCATCTTCGTTGTGATAAGCACAGTGCTTGCCAAAGCTTCTTCCCATAAATTCACCAAGGGCCCTTACTGGTGCTCTGTAATAAGGTTGATTTCGAATTTTCTCCAAGACTTTGTAAATTGGGATTCGAAATACGGTTGTGACTGCTTGTGCAGCCCTTAGTCCTGTTTTCTGGCTTATTGTATCCACCATTACCTCGGCCTTGCTTTGGTGAGCCATTTTCCTTCTCTTGTTTCGACGTCTTTGTCCCTGGCATGTCTTTCTCGACCCTCGCATACTTCTCAATTTTGGCCATTAGTTCCTCTATACTTTTTGGCAGTGTCTTTGTTAATGATTTTCGAAGCAAACAATCATCTTTCAGGCCATTCTTAAAAGACACGACCGCCACCTCTTGGTTGCATCTTGGTATTTGGTTGAATACCTCATAGTACCTCTTCGCATAGGCCCTAAGGCTTTCATCCTCACTGATTCTCAGAGCCATCAGGAAGTCCACCCTTAATGGCTGTAGTTTGTTTGTCACAAACCTAGCCACGAACATTTCGGCTAGGCCTTCCCAGGTTTTCACAATTCCTTTCGACAACTTGTGAAACCAGTCTGATGCTATTTCTCCGAAGGATGAGGGGAACACTTGCAAAGCATTGACTCGTTCCCGATGTATAATGCCATCGAGTTCAGGTACAAGCCGACGTGAAAGTTAGGTTCTGGCTTATCGTCGTATATCTAGAACCTCGGCATACTAAACCTTTTTAGGGCCTTAAATTTGTCCAACTCTATCGAGAACGACGTTCTCGGCTTAATCGGGGAGGTTACCTCAGCATTTTGTTGCTTCCTCTAGAAGTAATCCCTCAGATCCTTCTTGGTCCGTTCTGGAGCTCGACTATCTCCGGATTTCAGCCTTTTTCGACGCGCTGTTTCCGGTGTCATTGTGAGTCCTCTTGGACCTCTCTCCGTTAGTTACGTCAAAACAAAGTTCTTTCCCTTGAACATGCCGATGTTCTTTGCGGTCAACTTCTTTTGTCCGATGCGTCCTCCGTGAATCTCCCTTCATTGACTCTCCTCGCCCGTGTTTTGTAATGGGAATGGTGGCTGCATGAGGTTGTTCTGCATCATGAAATTGACGACCGTTTGCAGGTTCGCCAATTTGTCTACCATTCCCTTCATCTCTTCGTCCCTCCTCAGGCACCTATCTTTTCATACCTGGAGGTCGTCCTCATTATAATACCCGCTTCGGTCTGATTTCTTGGGTATGTCGTCTTCTTGGTCGACGTCCTTTACTCCGTGATTCTTATCATGAGTTTCTTCGTTGCAGTTGTCTTCTTCGATGTCAAGGTCAATATGTTTCCCACTCCCAGTAGGAGTGTCGTCCCCAACCTTCTCTTTCTGTTCGTTGTTGGCCATCTATTCTTCTTTCGTTCCTATAGACGGTGCCAAATTATGTGTGTCAATTTCCGACCACACTGCCAAATAGGTACTCAGATGGAGAACATTGGCAGAATAGATTAAGCCTGAACGACCTGTCAAAAAAGAAAAGATTTCGATGGTGGTTCTTCCACCCGGGGGCACTCTGACGATCAAGCCAGTTATCTCTTAAAGATAGCAAAAGTGCTTAACTCACTATTCAGAATACAAAAAACGTATCTTAGACCCGCAAGGGTGCCTCTCTTTTATAGCCAACAATGACCTAATCCCAATAGAAGCCTAACTTCAATGGTTTCCGGATTACTGCTAATCTTGGACTCCTAGTAGGATTGGGATAAACTCTCTAAGAGTCTTATCTTTATCCAAACTGAAGTCCTTGCTTATTCTAGGACTTTTGTCATTTATCCGCTTATCCTGAATTCTGGTATCTTCGCAAATAACTTCGGCCTATCTGAGATCATCTCGGCGTCATGACCAGGGCACGTGGCACCTCGGCTGGCACTTCGGTGCCACCTTGGCCACGTGTTGTCACTCAAAAATTATGTCCCCACATTATTTATTATTCGCTATTAATTAATTTTACCGAAAATATTCTCTAAAAATTTTAAGACAGAATAACTTTTTTAGTTTAATGTTTCGATTAAATTAGTGTTCTGGTTTTATTTTTTCTGTGTGTTGGTTCTGTTCAAATTCAGTATATATTCTGCATGTTTTTATTTCAGACATAGTTACTGTTTATACTGTGCTTCTATTTTTTTTTTCTGTTCTGGTTTAATACAATTTTTTATACTGTAATTCTGTTTTTTTGGTTTATTGCATAAGTTATTATTCTGGGTTGTATTTCTTGTTTACATACTGGTTGTGGAATCTGTTATATATAGACATATATATTGTTGTCATGTTAGTTTGAGTCTGCTTGACTGGTTTGTTTGTTTTTTTTCCCTTCAAACGTATATATAAAAATAAAAATAAAAATAAAATTCTTTGGTGGAATGTCGTTTGTGGACTGCTTTGATCAACTTTATTGTTTTGGTCTATTGTGCTTCTGGTGTTGTTGATCAGTTTATATTTTATATATTAATTTATTACTTGGGTCTGTTAGATTGGTTCATACAATTGGAAAAAGAAAAAAAAAAATTATTTTTGTTTGGTATACATCGTTGTGCACTGCGTAGACCATTACATTTTTATTTTATTTTTTCTAGTTTGGTGTATTATGCTTCTATTTGACTGTTGAGAAAGGGAAAACAAATAATAATAATAATTAGTGTTATTTCGTTTAGTTTGGATTACTACTATTTGTTGTTTATATTGTTTACTGGTTTTCCTAAACTTTGTGATTTGATTTCGAGTTTGGTTTAGTTATTGGGAAATCATAATTTATTTATTGTGAAAAGATTTGTTTTTGTTATTTTTTTTTGATCAGAAAGTTTAAATGGCAACTGAGACTGTAAACAATGCTGGAAATATAAACCCAACATCTGCATCTGCTGTGGTTCCTACTCCTATGGTTACTTCACTTCCCACCACTGTCCCGGTTAACCACAATGAAAAGCCAGAAAAATTTAATGGGAGAGAGTTTAATAGATAGCAGCAGAAAATGCTGTTTTATCTTACAACTCTGAATTTGACAAGATTTGTCAAAGAGAATGCACCCGCTTTGAGCGAGAACGAAACTGATCAGCAAGCAATTGCCGCAGTTGAGGCGTGGAAGCATTCTAATTTTTTATGCTAAAACTATATTTTAAATGGATTGGACAACACGTTGTATAACGTGTATAGTCCATTACAAACGGCTAGAAAATTATGGGAATCCTTGGACAAGAAGTATAAAATAGAAGATGCGAGAATCAAGAAATATGTGGTTGGCCGTTTTCTTGAATACATTATGGTGGACTCGAAGACCATAATTAGTCAAGTTCAAGAGCTTCAATTGATTTTACATGAAATTCATGCAGAGGGTATGAGTTTGAGCGAATCTTTCCAAGTGGCAGCTATCATTGAGAAACTACCACCATCTTGGAAAGAGTTCAAAAACTACTTGAAGCACAAACGCAAGGAAATGAGGTTAGAAGACTTGATTGTTTGATTATGGATTGAAGAAGTTAACAGTGATGCAGAAAAGAAAGAAATCCAGGATTTACTTTCAAAGCAAAGGCTAACATATTGGAGCAAGGACAAAAGGAGAAAAAGAGGCAGCGTCCTAGGAAAAACTCTAAACAAAATATGATCAAAGTTTTAAGATTGGATTTATAAAGTTCAAGGGAAAGTGCTTTGTGTGTAACAAGGTAAGACATCAGGCCAAAGATTGTCGGAATCGCAAAGATCAACAAGGTCCTTCCAAAAAGACAAAGTATGAACATGCACATATAACTGAATTGCAGACTTTTTTTGATGGAGTGATTGAGATGAACCTTGCAGCGGTTGTATCTGAAGTAAATCTAATGGAATCAAACTCCAAGGAATGGTGGGTAGACACCAGGGTAACAAGACATGTGTGTGCAGATAAGAAAGTGTTTACTACCTATCAGCAAGTTAAGGATGAAGATCATCTCTTCATAGGAAACTCCACTACTGCAAAAGTTGAAAGACAAGGGAAGATTGTGCTCAAGATGACTTCAGGCAAGGAGCTAATGCTTAACAATGTTTTGCATGTTCTAGAAATTTGGAAAAACTTGGTGTCTAGATCATTGTTAACCAAGAATGGTTTTAAATTGGTCTTTGTTTCTGATAAATTTGTTCTGTGTAAGGATGGTGTTTATGTAGGGAAGGGTTACCTATGTGACGAGTTATTCAAAATGAATGTACTGACTGTAATTCCTAGTATTAATAAGAACACCACATCTTCTGCTTATTTGTTTGAGTCTTCTTATTTATGGCATGGTAGATTAGGACATGTTAACTATGATTCATTGCGTAGATTAATTCACTTGGACTATCTACCTAATTTTTCTATTAACTCAAATCATAAATGTGAAGTGTGTGTTGAGGCAAAATTAACTAAGGCACCATTTAATTCCGTTGAAAGAAGTACTGAGCCATTGGATTTAATTCACAGTGATATTTGTGATTTGAAATTTGTTCAAACACGAGGGAGCAAGAAGTACTTCATCACTTTTATTGATGATAGCACAAGATACTGCTATGTATATTTATTACAAAGGAAGGATAAAGCCTTAGAAAAATTTATTGAATATAAAACCGAGGTTAAAAATCAACTTGGCTGGAAGATTAAGGTATTAAGAAGTGATCGTGATGGTGAATATGATACTCCTTTTGGAACATTATGTTCACAACTTGGATTCATTCATCAAACTACTACACCTTATGCACCACAGCAAAATGGAGTTGCTGAACGAAAAAATCGTACATTGAAAGAAATGATGAACGCCATGTTGATTAGCTCAGGTTTACCCCAAAATTTGTGGGGGGACGCAATTCTTTTCGTAAATTATATTTTGAATAATACCTCACAAGAAGATTCTTAAAACTCCATATGAATTGTGGAAAGGTCAAGATCCTTCACACAAATATTTGAAAGTGTGGGAGTGTTTAGCTAAGGTGGCCATTTCCGATCCTAAAAGGGTCAAAATAGGACCTAAAACTGTGGAGAAGTGGTTTAGAAATACTCTTCAGATCCTGGGAGACATTAGTGATCCTCAGCTAGTCACTTGAAAAGATACAAACTCTCCGGTCGGGGGTGCCGGAATTAGCACTCCGACGGACAAGTTAGTTCAGACACTCAGGATAGCTTCTTTACTAAGTTTTGTGAAGTAATTCTTACATACATTTCTACAATCGTTGTTCCTGTATTTATACCTGTTTTTTTTATCCTCGGGGCCAGGGCCTACTTTTAATCATTGTCCTTTCTTTTATTCGGCCCTAAGGACTTATACTTATTCGGCACATATATTATATTCAGCTCCTCACTCTCGTAGGATATAGCCGGTTAATATCAGTCTTCCAATGGTACGCACCATCTGATTTTTCCATGTATTCGGCCCCCACAATTGCCCCCCAAACTCCCCATTGACGGAAGTTAATCGACGTGTTTGGTCTTGAATTGGAAAGGTTAAAATAGGTCAGGTGGCTTCGCCTACCCCAATATAGATGTCAGGATGCGCACACATTTTCATTCATCATTACGCTTTCCCGCCTCAATCGTGCGTCTCGCATTTATTGTGATTTGAAATTTAAGTCCTTTCGAATGCATAGTTCGTCGAGTATTCGAGACTTTTGGACCTCCAGCAGATATCCCTTCTCTGACTCGCATTCTCTGTAACTTTTCTCCGTCTACCCTCGTCTCCCTTGCTCCTCGTAAGTCTTCTTCTCTTTTCTTTGCAATCTTACTTTTTGTTTGTTATTTTCATTTTGGTGAACCCTTTATTCCCCGTGAAAATGGCCAAACACTTGAAAGACCTCCTTTTTGAGGGTCGTG
Organism: Camellia sinensis; assembly: GCF_055761805.1. NCBI lineage: Eukaryota > Viridiplantae > Streptophyta > Magnoliopsida > Ericales > Theaceae > Camellia > Camellia sinensis. The sequence continues at coordinate 170,082,689 of NC_138962.1, read as the reverse complement.
TCTCCAGATTCCGACGACACTTTTCCATCCCCGACGATGTTCATCTATCTCTAGTGACGGACAACACTCTGGATATGGAGAGAGAGGATCAAAATTCAATTGTCTTTCGTCTCCTATCCATTGTAGAGGGCGGGGTCCGTTTTCCCCTACATCCATTCCTTAGGGCCGTCCTCCGCTATTGGGGTCTGATTCCTTCTCAGCCCAACGTGAACTTTTTTCGAATCGTAATGGGGATCGTAGAGTTGAACCGGTGCCTCAGGATCGATCTTGGGATTCTGGCCATTCGGCACTGCTATGCTTTAGCTAAATCTTCCGGTCAGCTTGGGCGGTACTTTCTTAGGGCCAAGGATACTAACCATCATTTGGTAACCATGCTCGCCAATTCTGGCAAACGTGTGGATGACGTAATGGTCAATATCCGAGGGAACTGGGAATTTGGCGAAGGCGAGGATCGCCTAGACCTTATTTCCAGACGGAGGGGTGAACCAGGTTGCTGTGTGTCTCCTTGTGTTTACTGAACTTTTCTTTTACTCGGCTTTCCCCTGGTGTCTAACCCTTTGCCTTTGCAGGCAATAATTTGAAGAAGATTCTGGTTTCTACCGACGACGCGGTCCTTGTGCAGGTTGCGACTGCACTCGGATACTTCGACTGTCCAAACTTACAGAAACAAGGGAGAGCGGCCCACATACTTCTTCGATACGAGCCTACTTACACTACTTTTTCGGCCGCTGACAATATTCCAATTCCATCCGGCGATCGACAGCTTGCGGCTCTTATCTTCCCTAGCTTCAAGAGTCTCATACAAGTTGGTCTCAAAGCCTCTGACTCAGGGCAAGACGTCGAGCCGGTGGTAGAGGTAGTCGCCGAACCAGACAGAGAGTTCGCTAAGGAGGCCGAAGAGGTTGACGAGGCCCTAAACTCGGCGTTTGAGGCTGCCAGACGTAGTCAACCTACCTCGCCGTCCACTTCGGGTCGGGCGGAGTTTTCTTTTGGAGATATTTTTGGAGGTTTGGGAGACTTACCCGGCGATTTTTTTGAAGGTATGGCTGGCGAAAGCCTCACGCAGATGGCTCGAAAGAAAAATGCCGAGCGTATGGCCGCTCGAAAAAAGGCCGAGGCCGCTCATTCTGGACCTACCTTGGTTGTGTCTTCCGAACCTGTTATTGAAGAGCCGGCTAAGATTGTTGCGGCTGAAACGATGAAAGAGGTTGAACAACCGGTCATTGATGAACGGTTGATTCCGGAAGAGCGGGGCAAGAAGCGTAGCGCTGAGGGAGAGGCCAGTTCAGAAGATAGTCTTGCCGACAAAAGGCCTCGCTTAAAAGAATCGGACGTGGTTGTTCCTTTTATTGTTCAGCCAAAGATTAGGGACATGCCAATTCCTTCTGACGCATCCATCATTACTGATTCGGCGGTAGCCTTAAGCCTGGCAGCATCAGTCTCTCTACCAGCTGATAAGGCATCCTATCATGCTGTGCCGGATTTGGTGGCCATAGCCCTATCTGCGCAGTCAGCCCTTTTGGTAGGTGAACTTTGACTTGTTTTGATTTTGGTTACCTATGGCATCTAACAATCCTAACTCGTTTTACAGACGGTCGGCAGGATCGCCGACTTGGGCCGCCGCCTACACGATGCCCTTGAGAGGATTGACCGTTTGCAGTCAGAAATGGTCAATCAAAAGAGCAGGGCCGAGTTTGAGATGATGAGGGCCGCTATGGAGACTGCGCGAGCCGAAGTCGAAATGGAAAGGGCTCGGGCTACCGATCAACACCGTTCTAATGCCGAAGATAGGGCGAACGCGAGCAAAGAATCGCTTAGGCTAGCCGAGGAGGCACTTAGTAGGATGGAGACTGAGTTAGCAGAGTTGAAGGCGGCCAAGGAAAAGGCAGAATCTGAGGCTTCTGCCACATTCGAAGCAGGAAAAAGCGCCGCCTTCAAAGAATACGTAGATGAAGTCCCCAAGTTTGAGAATCGGGGGTTCAAACACGGGTGGCTCAAGGCCCTTGATGCCGCTGGGGTTACATTGGCCTTGCCAATTCCTTATGAGTAGGTGGACGTTGAGCCACTTGAGTCTGACCCCGAGGATTGATCTGGGAGTTTCGAATTTTATGAAATGCTTTCCCTTTTAATGTATGTTTTTGTTTTTAGGACTTTTGTTGGTTCCGCGTAGTTTTCATGTATAAATTGGCTACTGTCTGCGCTCAATTTATTAATGAAAATTATCTTCTTGTTTCACTACTAATGCGCAGCTTGTGATGTTATGTTGGTGTAGAATGTTTGCCTTTCACTACTTTAGTTAGAATGACTAGTCTGTTGACCTTTCTATGATTGAATATCATGGCAATCTTATCATTCGTATGCCGACTAGTTCGTTGGTATTATGCTGAAACGATTTATGGGCCGGCTGGGGCATTTAATTCGAATAGATTGATTATTCTGCCCTTGCCCCAGGCAGTGCATGATCATTCGGGCACCGAAGGAGGCGAACTTAGTTTTGTTGTTGATTCATGGGCCGGCTGGGGCACTTAAGCCGAATGTATTGATAAATCTATCACGCCCTTGCCCCAGGAGGCGCATGATCATTCTGAAGTCGATTCATGAGCTGGTTGGGGCACCCAAGCCAAATAGATTGATTAATCTATCACGCCCTTGCCCCAGGTGGTGCATGATCATTCGGGCGCCGAAGGAGGCGAACTTAGTTTTGTTGTCGATTCATGGGCCGACTGGGGCACCTAAGCCGAATGTATTGATAAATCTATTACGCCCTTGCCCTAGGCGGCGCATGATAATTCTGAAGTCGATTCGTGAGCTGGCTAGGGCACCTAAGCCGAATAGATTGATTAATCTGCCCTTGCCCCAGGCAGTGCATGATCATTCGGGCGCCGGAGGAGGCGAACTTAGTTTTGCTGTCGATTCATGGGCCGGCTGGGGCACTTAAGCCGAATGTATTGATAAATCTATCACACCCTTGCCCCAGTCAGCACATGATAATTCTGAAGTCGATTCATGAGCCGAATAGATTGATTAATCTATCACGCCCTTGCCCCAGGCGGTGCATGATCATTCGGGCGCCGGCGGGTCTATCCAGTCGGCGCTGGGCGATTGAGGTTTTCACAATTAATGAAATTGCCTCAAGGGTGCTGCCTCTATAAAGGATAAATGATTAAGGGTACAACTTTTATGAACACAGTAAACAACTGACTCCAGCTTTTGAAGGTATCGTGTGAATGTCGAACAGACTTTTCTTTGACAGCAGAGGGGAAGTGAGGACGCTAGCTGAGCTGGGTGGAGACATGCATCGAGGTAGTGACCCTTCGCGCACAGGGGGTAGGAGTTCCAGGGATCGAGAGAGGCATCAGTCTCCTCGACATCGATGCAGGTCGCCCAGGCGGGACAAGCAGTCGCAGGGCAGATCTTCTTAACCTCAAGTCGAGAAAGGATCTGACTCGAATCCGTGCCCATTAAGCTTTGCGGTATTTGTGGGGAATAGACCCATGACAGAGGCGGACTCGATCGTTCGGGACCTAAATGTAGCGGTCGAGTTTGCTCGACAAATTTTTCCTCCTGAGGTTCAGCAATCGATGGTAGGTTGTCAGGACTACGAAGTATTTCGCGAAGGCATTCACGGGGCGGTGAAGGGGCTTTACACTGCCTATGAAATCGGCATGCGGTTGCACGCTGGCCGTCGAGAAATGGAGAAGAAAGAGGAACGTATTCGAAGTTTGGAGGCTCGCACGGAGGCGGCTGAGCGCGAGTTAAGGAAGACCAAGGCGGCCCAGGCACAACCCACCAGGCACGGAAACCCAATTGTGGAAGAAAGGGTTACCAGTCGACTCATTAGTTCCGTGCTTGCCGATCGTGAGACGACGAGTATGTTCGCAATGGAGAACGCGAAGGGGACGGCCTATGAGAAAGGTTTTCATGACGGTCGAAAAGTTGGAATCAAAAAGACCAAGGAAAAACTTGCTGAAGAAGTTTGCCGATGTGAAAATCATGGATTTAGGCACGGTTGGATCAAGGCATCTCAAGTCGCAGAAGCTCTTCAAACGTCGAGCATTGATTCGGCATCGCCACTCTACCACAGTAAACATTTTCCGTTTTCTGCTTTTGAAGTCGAGAAGAGGATGAGGGTGATGTCGTATAAGTATACTTATTGTAAGGTTGAAACGCAGATCGCATTCAAAACTATGTAATATATTGTTTGTTTTATCGAATAAAAAACGTTCTATGATAAATATTTTGTTGCAGTTCGTATTTGGTATGTATGCGTTTCGTTTTACTGTATATGTTTGAATGAATGTATAAACGTTGATCGGCAGGGTCGACCCATACGTGATAGCCGCTTATCCCTGAATAAGACTATTGTAACTTGAGGAAGCCGAAAGCCAATGGGTAGAGTGGCTGCGGCAAATTCAACTCGGCTCGGGACCTAGATTTTTGGCCAATGTACGTGCTTCAAAAAGTCGTTTGGATAACTACGCCGTGGCGAATGTCAACCGACGTTTTTCTCATGGAGTTTAGTGTTAGTGAAATCGCCTCGGGATTGGGGCCTCGAGATCGCTGCCAGTATTGAAAATAAAAGGAGTGGGCGCTTCGCGCAGATAAACAATCACTCATGTGTGGTGGGATAAGTGAGGATGTTAGTTAGAGACTGGAGTTCAGCTGATCTTGGTGTTGCCATGGAGCGCGGAAGAAGACCCATTCGTATGGGAAGTAGGGCGTCCAAAAGTTGGCATGAATCTTCAAGTCGTCGAAGCAGATCACCCCGAAAGGAAAGGCAACGACCGTTGGGTTTTTATCCTTCCGTGTCCTGGATCTTTGCCTTGACATTGTCAATGGTATCAGGAAAGGACTTGGGCATAGTTGGCTCAAGGTATTGCAAACCGCGGAGGACTTCCGGATGACAGGAGTTGATTCAGCGCTGCTGCTTTACCAATGCGTCTTCTCTCTTTTTTAGCTTTTGAGTTTGGAAATGGGTATTGTAATGCTCAAATGCAAGTTGCATTTATGTAACAACTGTGTAATTAAATAAAAAGCTTTATTTCGAACATTTGCATCTTATTCTTAATTTTTTATATGCTTAGTTAAGCACCTTATTTGCGTCTTATTCTGAATTTTCTATATGCTCAGTTAAGCACCCTATTTCTGATGTCGGCGAGTTTTGTTTTGTTCGTGCCAAAGGTGTCATGCACCAAAGGGGGCTCCGAATCTAGAGTCTTAGTTGGCCCTAAGGTGTCATGCACCAAAGGAGGCTCCGAATCCGGAGACTTAGTCGGCCCTAAGGTATCATGCACCAAAGGGGGCTTTGAATCCGGAGACTTTAATCGGCCCTAAGGTGCCATCACCAAAGGAGGCTCCGAATCCGGAGACTTTAATCGGCCCTGAGGTGTCATGCACCAAAGGGGGCTCCGAATCCGGAGACTTAGTCGACCCTAAGGTGTCATGCACCAAAGGGACCGAATCCGGAGACTTAGTTTGGCCAATCCTGATATCCACGAAGGGTGCTCCGAATCCGGAGTCTTTAATTGGCCCTAAGGTGTCATGCACCAAAGGGGGCTCCGAATCCGGAGACTTAGTCGGCCTTAAGGTGTCATGCACCAAAGGGGGCTCCGAATCCAGAGACTTTAATCGGCCCTAAGGTGCCATGCACCAAAGGAGGCTCCGAATCTAGAGACTTTAATCGGCCTTGAGGTGTCATGCACCAAAGGGGGCTCCTAATCCGAAAACTTTAATTGGCCCTAAGGTGTCATGCACCAAAGGGGGCTCCGAATCCAGAGACTTAGTTTGGCTAATCGTGATATCCACGAAGGGCGCTCCAAATCCGGAGTCTTAGTTTGGCCAATTGTGATATCCACGAAGGGCGCTCCGAATCCGGAGACTTTAATCGGCCCTAAGGTGTCATGCACCAAAAGGGGCATTGAGAAATGAATGGAGCCACGAAGAAAAATGATTTGCATTGCAGAAGTGATATATATATACAAGTATCAAAGCCCACAGGTCAGGTCAGTGATAGGGTTTTCATTAAATCTCTACTTGTGCCAATTGGGGAGAGCCACAGATCTCTTCCATGCCATGGGCTGTCGGGAAGCGCACAAGCTGATGATAAGTGCTTGGAACAGCCTTCATAATATATGTATCCAGGTTCGCCCCATGATGACATTATACGGCGAAGGGAGCTTTACAACCAGGAATTCTACTTCGACCGTTCTGAAGCCCGCTCGAACAGGTAGTATGATCTTCCCTAATGGGGATTCAGGATTCATATTAAAGCCGAACAATGGGTGAGGCGCCGGAGACAGATCTGACTCGTTGAGGCCGAGTTTGATGACAGTTTGGTAATACATAACCTCTGAAGTACTCCCCGGGTCTATGAGAATGCGTTCAATGGTGAACCGATTTATGCTTAATTTAATGACCAACGGATTGATGTGGAAAGCTGTTGTGTCGTTAAGATTGGAGCCATTGTAAGTAATTGTCAGAGCTTCTTTGGGCCATTCAGTCGGAATACGTTGCTTTTGGGGGATTGGATGCGACTGAATTGTGTGCACGGTTGGGGGTGCAGGTAGGCTGTAGATCATATGGATCATGCCAAGTGGAGGTGAGTCCTGCCTCAAGGCCAGTGCCTGGGTTGGCTTTCCCTTTGTCACATACTGTTGCAGTCGGCCGTCTTGCACCAGTTCTTTCAGGTGATCTTTTAATGCGTAACAACTTTCCGTTTCGTGGCCGTGATCTTTGTGATATTCGCACCGCCTATCCCTCCTTCACGTGTCGGGCGGCCCCACCATTTTGGATGGCCATTTGAAGAATTGAAGGTGTTGGACTTTGGTCATTATTGCAGCGATTGGTTCTGACAACTCTGTGTACTTCTTGTCGGCACGCCTCGAACACTTGCTGTCGACTTGCAGTTATTCATTCGTCCGGTGGGAGCATTGATCGCTAAGAATGAATGTCCTTACAGTATTGAAAATAATCATTTCAATTAGTATATCAGTTATTCATTCATTACAGTCATATGTGGTACATCCAGTAGTAAAACAGTACAGTAGGTCTTATCAGATCGAACAATCAGTTGATGGCCATCATATCAGTAAACAGTAGTGATTCCAACATGGGAACCGACAGAGATCTCTGTGACAGTAGCAGTACAACACAGTACCAGTAGGTTACTAAGGATGCCACAATACAGTTCACAATTAGGACATCATTCATTCAGTAACAGTATCATTTCAGAAAACAGTACAGTTCAATTGTTCAGAAGATAATCATATTTAAACATATATTTACACAGTTGTTACTCACAGAGTTCTGGGCTACAGATAAGCTAAAGCGCGTCTCCGGATGCCAACCCTACACAGTTATAGAGTGAACACACTAAGCTATACAGTTGGAAAAATAATAACTTAATCCCTAACTCGACTCGGTGTGGTCCTACATAAATATCCTCATAAGATACCTTAAACTAGGCCTAGGAATACCTAGGATGAAATGAGGATGCAAAGATGCACTTGAAAAGCATTTTCAGAATTTTCAGAAAACAGGGTTCACGCTCGAGCGTAGGTTACTCCACTCGAGCGAACATGCAGACAAAGGTTTCCGCTCGAGCTTAGCATTACCCGCTCGAGCATACTGCAAAACAGTCAAAAGTGCTGGATGTGTGAAAATCACGCTCGATTAGGCACTCGACACCCGCTCGAGCGTAAGACACAAGGTCCCACTCGAGCGTAAATTACCCCGCTCGAGCGGACTTCAAAATAGTGTAAAGTGCTGGGAGCACGAATTTCACGCTCGAGCGCCAGTCACCCCGCTCGAGCGTGAGTTCAAAATCTGGAATTCCCAGATTTGAACCTCAAGCTCAAATTCAACTTCAAATGTAACAAATTCAATTCCTTTGGGCCCATTTCCTGGAAAACACTTGTAAATACATAGTATGACATGATTCAAAGCTCAATTTGTAAAATCAACGCCCAAATGTGAGGGAATGCAACCCAATTTCAAACAATACTTCAAGAACATGATGAATGTGTAACATGCAAGACTTTAAACCACTTTCAAGCTTTAAAAGCTAGCTCAATTGAGCCAATTCTTTCCAAAACATGATGAAATCATGGACTTTAACATAAACATGAACATGCATGCACCAATTGCCATGAAATCAACATCCAAATGCAAGGATATAAACATGCATGCAAAGATTAAGGTTCCATTCAACAATTTAGCACCAATTCTAGACTCCACCCTCAAATGGACCATGAACCATGCAAGAACAATCTTAAATACATCAATAAAAGGTTGAATTTTCTACCTTGGGTCCCCCAGTTACAAGTCTAGAAGCTCAATCAAACAAGAACTCCTTTAATCTTCTTAATTTCCAAGCAAGGCCAAGCAAAACAAAATGAAAACCAACTCTTCTAGGTCCCTCTCTCTCTATAGTTGGTTTATGTCTCTCAAATGGCTGATGAAATGTGTTAAGGCTCACATATGTGAATCAACTAAAGGCTTAAGACTTGGCCCACTAAGTGGTAATTTGGCAATTTAGCTTATTTTAATCTAATTTAATCATACTAAATCACATTTCAGATAAATATGCCATGAAATCTTATAAATTCTAATGATCATAAAACATCAATCAATTTCAGATTCGGCCGCCCTTCAATTCGCAATTTAAAACATAAAACATGGACAGATTAGTTTAACAATCAACAGATAGATATGCATTCAAACTAGTACAATCAATCATTCAGTTCAGTATTTCAGTCGATTCAATTACTTTTCATAATCAATCTCAGTTTAGCAGTAATCAGTGGGGTTATCAGTAATCAGTGGTGAGGGTTATTACGTTACCAAAAACGGGATGTATGTAGGAAAAGGTTACATGTCTGATGGCCTTTTCAAAATGAATTAATGTAATGACTATTGTACCCTCTGATATTAATAAAATACATCTTCTTCTTACTTGCTTGAGTCTTCAAATTTATGGCATGATGGATTAGGATATGTTAATTATGGATCTTTGCGTAGATTAATTAATATGGAAAGTTTACCTAAATTTGACATTGATTTAAATCATAAGTGTGAAATTTGCGTTGAGACAAAATTAACTAAAACTCATTTCCATTCAATTGAAAGAAGTACAGAACCACTTGAATTAATTCATAGCGACATTTGTGATTTTAAATCAATTCAACTAGAGGTGGGAAAAAGTATTTTATCACTTTTATAGATGACTATACTAGATATAGTTATGTTTATTTAATTCGAACAAAGGATGAAGCTTTGGAAACTTTCATTCAATATAAGAATGAAGTTGAAAGTCAACTTGGTAAGAATATTAAGAAACTTAGAAGTGATAGAGGTGCTGAATATGAATCACTTTTTAGTGGATTTTGTAATGAACATGGAATATTTTATCAAACCACCGATCCTTACTCACCTCATCAAAATAGAATTGCTGAAAGGAAAAATAGGACTTTAAAAGAAATGATGAGTGCTATATTAATAAGTTCTAGATTACCTTAGAACTTATGGGGAGAAGAAATATTTTCTGCTAATTATATACTTAATAAAGTACCCTGAAAGAATGTGAATCAAACACCTTATGAAATGTGGCATGGGAGAATACCATCCTACAAATACTTAAAAATGTGGGGGGTGTTTGGCTAAAGTGGCTATTCTTAGTCCTAAAAAGACTAAGATAGGTCCTAAAACAGTTGATTGCAATTTCATTGGTTATACCAAGAATAGTAGTGCAAATCGGTTTTTGATTCATAAATCAGAACATTTCAAAATGCATGTAAATACTATTATTGAATCTCGGAATGCGTCTTTCTTTGAACATGTGTTTCCAAGTAAAACTGGACAAGAGACTAGTACTAAAAAAAGATCTCATGATGCTATTACTAGTCAGGATCAAGAACATGATCAAGAACAAGAACAAGAGATAGATCAAAATGAAGAAGAGGAACCTAGGCGTAGTAAACGTACTAAAACCTCAAAATCTTTTAGTCTAGAGTTTTTAACATTTTTGTTAGAAAATGAGCTTTTAACTTTTAAAAAGGCTATGTCTAGTCCTGAAGCTCCTTTATGGAAAGAAGCTATAAACAACGAAATTGAATCCATCCTGTAAAATCACACTTGAGAATTGGTAGATTTGCCATCAGGTTGCAAACCTCTTGGGTACAAGTGGATTTTCAAAAGAAAAATGAAATCGGATGGATCAATTGACAAATACAAGGCAGGACTTGTGGTTAAAGATTTTAGACAAAAAGAAGGTCTTGATTACTTTGACACATACTCACGGGTTATTAGAATAACATCCATTAGAATGCTAATTGCTATTGCATCATTGTCAATCTAGAAATTCATCAAATGGATATGAAAACCGTTTTCTTAAATGGTGAGTTAGATGAAGAAATTGACATGGAACAACTAGAAGGATTTTCTGTTACAAGAAAAGAAAAAAAAGTGTGTAAATTGGTTAAATCATTATATGGTTTAAAACAAGCGCCAAAACAATGACATGAGAAATTTGACAAAGCAGTGATGTCAAATGGATTCAAAATTAATGAATGTGACAAATGTGTTTATATTAAAAACACAACCAAATGCTATGTTATAGTATTTCTTTATATGAATGATATGCTTATCATAGGTAGTAATAATGATATGATTAAAACTACTAAGAAAATGTTAAATAAATATTTTGACATGAAGGACATGGGGATTGTTGATGTAATTCTTGGTATGAAAATTACAAAAACATCAGAAGGTTATGCTTTGTCACAATCGCATTACATTGAGAAAATACTTGACAAATTTAGCAATGATGATAATCATCTTGCTAGAACACCTGTGGATGTTAATTTATTTCTTTCTAAGAATGTACAGGAATGTATTTCTCAATTAGAGTATGCTTAAATTATTGGAAGCTTAATGTACTTGATGAACTGCACTCGCCCAGATATAGCCTATGCAGTAAGTAAATTAAGTAGATATACAATTAATCTAGGAGTAGAACACTAGAAAGCAATTATAAGGGTTCTAAGATACCTTAGATTTACTCGTAACATTGGGCTGAATTATACTAGATATCTAGCAGTACTTAAAGGATACTGTGATGCAAACTGGATATCGGATACTAGAGACTCAAAATCCACCAGTGGGTATGTTTTTACTATTAGTGGGCGGCTGTACCTTGGAAATCTTCCAAACAGACTTGCATGGAATCTGAATTCATAGCTTTAGATAAAGCTGGGGAAGAAACAGAATGGCTTCGTCACTTCCTTGAAGATATTCCAATGTGGCCGAAACCGGTGTCTGCTATATGCATACATTGTGATGGTCAATCAGGAATAAATAGAGCACAGAGTCATATGTATAACGGTAAGTCACGACACATTCATCGTCGACATAACACCATGAGATAACTACTCTTTAATGGAATTATTTCCATTGAATATGTGAAGTCTAAAGACAATATAGTGGATCCACCAACAAAAGGGTTAGCAAGAGAGTTAGTTGAGAATTCATCGAGAGAAATGAGACTTAAGCCTATTAAATAAGAGTTACGACAACGACAACCCAACCTAGTTGACTGGAGATCCCAAAATCTAGGTTCAAAGGGACAACCGAGTTGTGTATGACTCAGAAGGATCACTGGGGAGTCAAACTCCTACCCATTTCTATGATGAAATAGTGATGTCTGCAGCGTTTTAGGTTAAGTAATACTTTCGATAATTCTTATATCTAGGTATACCTAGTGGAGTATGGTAGGATACTCTTCATAAGAATCACCTATGTGAGTGTGAACCGGGCCGGTTCTATGAGATTTGTGAAGGGCTACAACGCTCTAAAGCACTCATGAAAGACCAGGTTGTTTAGGGCCAAAATGAACACAATAGTGAGAACTAAACTGTGTCTGGTAATATACTGTATGAATTCTATTGTCTTGGTTTACACAAACGACTGAACAGTTCAAGACATCATGTTCACTAGTTAGCTAGTAAATCTGATAGTGTCTCACAAGGGAAGGTTCAAAACCAAAAGCTACCTATCTTTTGCAGAATATTTCCAATATGTGTACTCTCTGTAATTAGATCATGTTGTTGCATTTTATCTCCGTCAAATTCCATTCATGTAGGGGATTGTTGGAATTTTTGTTTTTTATAGGCTTATTTTGGGCCAACTTTGAGTCCAAAATTGAGTGAGTCCCACACGTCTTTTGGGGTAAGTCCAAAAAGATGACGTGTTCCTTGTCGCATGGTAAGTCACACGGTGAAGACAAGTCGTCAAAACCATTTATGAGTGAATGGGAAGTTGATGTCGTTTTCGGGTTCGTGGAATAGGAAATTCAAGAATTAAATGTGAGTTTTCTTGTACGGCTTGTCCCACATTGGAAACTTAAGAGAACTTATGTATGTATATAAATTCTAGGTGGTAACACTTAAGTTGCGCCCCAAAGGGCACCCCAAGTTTGTAGAAGGATGGAGTTATGGACAAATGGAACCTTGGCTAGAACCACTACACACGCACGCTGTCGCCGCCGTCGCCGCCGCCGTCTGGCCGGTCGAGCCGAGCCGTGCCGGGCGCGAGTGTCGGTTGTAGGTCTGGTCGGTTCTAATATTAATTTTTTGGACAAAATTTATTTTGAATTTTTTCAAATTCTTGTAGAAAATTATTTGAATTTCAAAATGTTTTTAATTCAAATTTTTGTCCAAAATTTATGCCTCTTCCAAATTCCATATCAGATTCATAACTTCCCAGCAGTTCTGGATAGGTTTCCAGACAGATTCAAATCTGAAACTACTGTAGATCTGTTTGAATTTTGAACTGTATCTGTTCAAAACAGTTTCATACCTGTTCGGTTCAAAACTGCACCTGTTCGGACAGATCAGTTTGCCTATAAATACCAGCCATTTCAGCAATCTTTTGCATCCGAAAATAATCTGGAAAATTCATTTTTGCTGTCTAGATTTTGTTCTGTTGCATAAATATTCTTCATATAATTTTAGGAAAAATTTAGAGATTATAGATTCAGGTTTTGCTCGCCGTACAAATTGTTTGGAGTGCTACCACAATTTGTGAAGATTATTGTATCATGGGAGATAGAAGCCTTTTATCCGTAAACACTGTAGCGGGACGAATCTGTCTTAAAGACTGAATGTCACACACTCGACTTGATCTTTTTATTCGGTTCGATAAAATAAATTCTGTAAGTAATTTATTTATTTGTTTAATTTGTTTCAATTTATTTGTTATACACAAAAGATTATTCCAACAAAGTTACCCTTACTCTTTTTAAACATAATATTGATAAAAACAATTCAAATAAAAAAACAATAAAGGCACTAATTATCTATAATTTTAAATTTCAAAATTCAAAATAATATGGTAAGCCACCCTCATCCTTCCTGAAACTAATATGAATCCTATAATTTTAAAAACCCAATCAAGGTAAAAATTTAATACAATTCTCGCTTTATGGATTTAAAAAAAAAAATTATCACTCATTTATGGAATAAGAAAAACTAAAACCACACATTTTTTTTTTCATTTTTTAGTTTTAACTCTTTAAAACTATAATGGTACCTTTTTATTTTCCAAACTTTATCTTTTTGAATTTGCAAAGATAAAAAAACTACACCGAAGTTGCATAGTGGTTAATGGAGGTGTTAAGCATGGCAACAACTAGGATTATGATGAGGTCGGTGAGAGTATTGTTTGGGCGAGTTTTGAAAATGTGAATACTACTTAAAAGAAAAATAGATAGTTTGGGTAAAGAATTGATTTAGAAGACTAATGTGTGGTTGAAATTAAATAAGAATTTTACTATATAAAAATTGAGTATGGATCATACATTGTTTTTTTATATATCATTTTGGATACTTTTGTATAACTTTAAAAAAATAATTGTGAACACATGTTATTTATTATCTAATATATTATTATTGTATTATTGTAATGAGTTTTATTATTAATGTCTGTTATCAATGTAGTGGTGAGATGTTACATGATAAATAAAAATATGTTTTGTTATTATTATTATTGATAATATATTTTTTTATTTATTTTTTATAATGTTCAAAAAACAATTTATCTTCATTGTTAATTTCTATAGACAAGAAGTCAAAAATAAATTATATATAATTCGAGTTATAACTATTTGAGATTGAAAAGGAAAGTTCCAAAAGAAATTATAATTATATATAATTTTAATATTTTTAAACAAATACAAAGAAAAATTAGAACTATAAATTATAATTATCAAACATCTTAATTCTATTACGAAAAAAATAAATGAAAAATTGATTAAATTTAAATTTATAATTATTAAATATTTTTTAATAAGCCATCAATTTTTTATTCAAATTTTAGCCTGATTTGGTCTTAAATAGTTTTTCAGATATAAATATATCTTAATATTGATACAATCAATATTAGACATATTTTAAGAAGGGTAAATTATATTGATAGTCTCCGCATTTTGTCTCTTGTGTCAATTTGATCTCTGTAACTTTAATTAGCTTGATTTTGACTATTAATTTTAGATTTTGTATCAATTTGGTCCAATTTATAATGTCGGTTAAGGTTCTTAAAATAAAATAGTTATTGAGTTGGTTGACATTAACTTACTGCGTTGAACAAATTTATAATTTTATTTATAAAATTATAACAGATGCAACTCATGTGTGTATTTTCAATATAAAAAAAAAAACACTAGCAATTATAACAATTAGATCAAATTGAGACAAAATTATAAATTCAGAATCAAAATCGAGCAAATTAAAATTGCAACGACAAAAATAATACAAGAGTTAAAATATAAGGACTACCAATGTAGTTTATTCTTTTTAAGAATAACTACATAATTTCTTAATTAATTTTAAAATTGTTAATAAATATACCAAACAAATATGTACATAATTCCTATGTTTGTTATAATTTTTTTTAAAAAATATACTTACTAATTAAAAATTAAATAAATAGGTAAGCCTACTAACTCTTGGATTGGACATGAACTAGACGATTCTCCAAGGATTAGGCTTAAATCAAGAATTATTGGTAAAAAAATGACTTGAACTAAATTTTCTTAGCTACTTTTAGTGTATAATTCAATATTAAAACCCCCAAATTTGCTCATATTAGTCACAAATTGATAAACTATGATAAAATTTAAATTTATTAATACTAGAATACGACCTTCCATTTAGGGTGGCTCTATCTTAGATAATTTTTTCATTCATAAATATATATATAACTATTCATTTAATTGTTTTAAACATAAAATATAGTTTTTTTTTAAACTAAGTTCAAATTTTTTAATTATTATAAAAAATACTTACAAATATTTATTTACTAATTTAATAAATAAATAAGTCAAATACTTCATATAAGTTTGGAATAGACAAAGATAATTTTTAATAATTAGATAAAGGACAAGTTGGTGTAAATCTAATGTTAAGCCTAAATTTAATATCACAAGTGAATTATAATCCATTTTTACATAAATCTTATAACATAAGATAAGTTATAACTTTGATGCTAGACAAATTTTAGACTTTACAAAATATGAAAAAATTAATATGTTCACAAATGTAATTTACCACTATCATATGATAAATTAAATTTATGAAACTCATAAGAAGAAATGTATTTATATTTTATTATAAATATAATTTTTGTGATTTATTTTTTAAGTTTTACCAATTAAATTATGACATATATTTATTATTAAGAACTTAGAGCACACAATTAATGACATAAGAATAAAAAAAAAAAATCTCTTATATGTAACTGTTACAAAAATGAAAAAATTTAATTGATTCTAAATTTTTTTCACCAAATATTCTAGATAAATTTTTTAGATTATTATTTAATTTTAAAAATTAATTTTTGATTATTTATTTATATCCGTGCATAGCCTGGGTAATTATGCTAGTATATATATAGAGTATAGATGAATCAATAGATAATATCATATTGCAGTAATTCTCAAAATTGTATATTTTAGGTTTTCTTTATTCTTTGATTGATATATATATATATATATACAGTATGGGTAACTCAATAGATAATATCATATCATAGTAATTCTAAATTTGAATTGTGATATCTATATCTATGGATAAGGAAATAAGCAAACCAAAAGATAATAATAATAATAATAATAATAATAATAATAGAACAAAAGATTGATATAAAATTCAAATTTTAAATGGGATTCTTAGTTTACGATTCCTGATATCAAGATTTTAGTTTAAAGTCTCTCAACATTTTTACAAAAAGTTTTTTTTTTTTTCCACAGAGAAATTTCTCAACTCTTCAAAGAGAAATTTTACATAGAAATTCCAGCCTCACAGAAAAATTTTAACTCACAAAAAAATGAGTTGAAATTTCTCTAATAATATTATTGAAGGACCTTAATTAATAAAAAAATATATATGAAATCTTTCCTACTATCCATAGTTGGAAATAGATGTTTTACTAATTTCTCCATTTTAAATTGAGTTATAACATGTTCATCATTTAGAATCTTGATTTAATTTTTCTTTGAGGTTTTGAAACTTTCATGAAAATTTCCTCCATTATAATATATAGTATAGATATCATTGGAGCATTCACTATTTCCAAACTCACAAATATGGCTGCAAATGAACCGAGTTGTTCATAAACAAGTTCGGCTCATTTATCTTTATTTAAATTATATAATAAATATATTATTTATATATTAAAGGATGGAAAGCTGAAAGGATGGAAAGCAGGAAGGAGGTCGGAAATAGCACTTAACAGTCAATACAAATACTTAATATTTAAAACATTAAAACTTACAACTTTTTACTGGAATGAAGCAAGCAGTTCTTCAAAATACATAGCTTAAAAACAATTAAAATTACAGAGATAACTATTCTTGAGGAAGCAATGTTGTCAATTTTTTCTAGCTCTGCCTTATTCTTGACTGAAGAGGCTCTTTTATAATCAAAATCGACTACTATTAGCCTTGGGAATGAATGATCTTGACTTGAAAGGAGTACCAGGAGCACATGGGGATTGTCTGCTGCTTTCGGTGAGTGACTAAAGTTGATGGCTGCCTTTTACTATGTTGAATTTGTCGGTTGGATGAATCATGATGAATGAGGAATAGTAATGTTGACTTTTTGATGAATAGTGAACAGTAAAGTTGACTTTTTCACTATTCATTGCTTGGAGGCATGTGACTGAGGGAATCAATATAGATATATATATATCAGCATCTTTTCTCAAAAGACGAGTATTGATTGAAGCTGATAATTATAGCTATATAGAATCCAATGACTGAATTAAGCATATGGGTCATGAGCATCTTAAAAATGGGGCCCATAAGGATCTTGATTAGTTGAACCTTCAGAAGAGTTTGAACTGTTTTCTGAATCACTATCATCCGAATCTGACTTGGCTTAGGCCATGAGGAGACGAGCCATATGAAGAAGCTCATCCTTGGATGACTTGGATTTAGGCTTAACCTTGGACTTGGATTTTTCTTTTAATTTGGGCTGATCAGTGATGGACTTTGCTGACTTGGACTTAAGCTTTGACTTGGATGACTTGGGCTTGGAAGAACTGGATGTTGGGCTTCCAAGATTGATTGGAGGAAGTTGGCTTCCTTGTGTTAATGGAGCAGCTGGGATCTACTGAGCTTTAACCATAGCAGGAGTTGGAGCATGTATGTTGATTGGGAATTCAGTTTGAACAATTTCAATGATGCGTGGAATTTTGAAATTATCCTACCATTTAACCATGTGTTGGTGGTAAATAACATCATCAGAAATACCATATTGCCATTTGAATATCCAAGGGATTTTGTATTTGGATATAAAAATAAGCAATGGAGGGAATTTCCTTTGCTGATGGGTGAATGAGAAAACAATGGAGAAATAATTGACTTGTTCCAAAATTACAGATGGGAAGATTTCTGAAATGGCACCATACTGAGTCCACCATCGCAGAAACCAGGTAGGTAACTCAAATTTGAACTTTTTATCAAATTGAAAAAACCAAGAGTGACTGTTTGACTCATTTTGATACAAGAGGACTTTGAACCAAGCATCAATGTAATCATAGTAACTGTATTGAATTGAATGACCAAGCAAATCTCACAGTTGGTAAGGAGAACCCCAATCGACCAGAGAAACAAAGTTTTGAATGTAGAGTGAATAGTACACAATTTTACTTGTGTGAGTGCAATCATAAATGGATTTAATCACAATTGACTGATGGTTGAACAGGATGTCTTTATAGAAAGTAATTATTTTTTCTGGATGGAGAGGAATAAAATGCCATCCAGGAGGGAAATAAGATTTAACTAGATCATGAACAGTATGACTCTTTGGGTGACTAGGTTCTTTGAAAAAGAGATTAGTAGTGGTGGATTTAACATAATAAAATCGGGCTGATTTAGTAGGATTAGGAGGGTATGGAGTAACTGCTTGACTAGATTAAGTAAAAGGATCAATAGCCAAAGCAGATGTATAACTAGGTTTAGGAATGTTACCAAGAATTTGGTAACGGTTAACCAATTCAGCAGGATGATATTTGGTGACTAGCTCCAAAGGAGGAGGAATAAAAGGTTGACTAGAAGGCACAAGAGCCTTGCTAGATGGTCGCAAACGTCTTTGATGAGACATCTGTAAAATAGGTGATTGTAAAGCAGTATCCACTGAGGATATCTAATTGGTCAGTATGAGAATGCAAATAGTTAAGATAATGTGCAAGTTGTTGTCTTTGAGCTTTAATACGATGGTATTGAATGTATTGAGCACGTTTAGTGGGTGAATGGGTTGATTTGAGAAAGGCAAGGCGAGAAGCAGTATGTTTGACTAAGGTTTTATAGTGTTTAATCTGGTGTTTATGGGAAGGAATAGAGGGAATTGGCATGATGTAACTCACTATCTACCCTGTAAAAATTCTCTGGTAAGAAAATCAGGAATAAAATTTTGACAACTAGGTATATATTTAATGTCAAAATCAAAAATACTTAAAATAGATTGCCAACGGGCAAAAATCTGCTTACTAGCAAGATTTTGAACATCTTTTTCTAAAACATATTTAGGAGATTTGCAATCAACACGAAGTAAAAATTTTTGATTTAAAATATCATCTTGAAATTTACTAATACATAAAACAGTAGATAAAATTTCTTATTTAACAGTACTATAATTCTTTTGTGCTTTATTCCAGACACCAGAATGAAATCGGACAATTTGTTCAGATAACTGAGGAGTGATTTTTTGGAGAAGGATGCCACCATAATCAATATCAGAGGCATCTGTTTGAATAATTTTAAAGGAATTTTCAGTAGGAATACCAAGACAAGGAAGAGACTAGACATATTGTTTGACTTGTTGAACAATAACGGTATGAGTAGGAGACCAATGGAGGGGATTGTCTTTTAATCGATCAAATAAGAGCTGACAAGTTTTCCTAAGGTCTTGATAAAATTCAGCAATATAATTAAGGGATCCGAGAAAACGTTGTAACTGGGTCTTTTCGAGAATTTCATCAGGAAATTTAGAAGCAAATTCAGTAGAGCGACTAATAGGGAGAATTGTATTCTAGTGAATATCATATCCTAAAAATCTGACTTTAGTTTGAAACAATTTAATCTTAGGAGCAGATATGACTAGACCATGACTTTTAATAGTATAAAAGAAAGCAGTATGGTGTTTCCAATGTTCACTAATTGATTTTGAAAAAATAAGAATATCTTCTATATAAACTATGGAAAAATGACTAAATGGATTGAAAATATCATTTATTATATTTTGAAATTGACTAGGTGCATTTTTTAGTCCAAAATGCATAACATTCCATTCATAATGACCAAAAGGGTGTAGTAAAAGCAGTTTTATATCTATCTTTAGGATGAATTTGGATTTGCCAAAAACCACTTTTTAAATAAAATTTACTAAAAATAACAACTTGACTAAGTCTTTTGATTAAGTCTTTTTTATTAGGAATTGGATAGCGAATCCATTCTAAAACTTTATTTAATGGTTTATAATTAATAACTAAGTGATGGACACCTCGTTCTAGTTTAGCATTTTTATTTACATAAAAAGCAGGACA
Organism: Camellia sinensis; assembly: GCF_055761805.1. Classification (NCBI taxonomy): domain Eukaryota; kingdom Viridiplantae; phylum Streptophyta; class Magnoliopsida; order Ericales; family Theaceae; genus Camellia; species Camellia sinensis. The sequence goes on along the minus strand of NC_138962.1, from coordinate 170,062,592 downwards.
AGACCATGGTGATTTACTGGGACTAATAATTCATTGATTTCTTTTTTGCACATTTCAACTAATTCATGATTCATTTGAATAGGTCAGGATTAGTAGGGATTTGTCGTTCATTAAAATTTTTAATATATGGTAATGTAACTACATGTTTTTTCCTATGCCAAAAGGCAGTGGGTAAAGTAGAACAAACAGTTGTTTCTAATTTTAATTTAAATTCTTTAATTTGAGATATAATAACAGGATCGGTTAATTGTTGTTCAATTCTTTTATAATTGACTTCTTTTTTAAGAAAACGTAACTGACGAGTTAATCGATTAATAGATTGAGAAATAGAACAGTCTTTTAATTGATTTAATTCTAAAATTTCAGGTGGAGATAAAAATTTAAAAGTAACAATTTGATCAAAAACTTGAGTAGTTATTCCTTCACTAAATGTAGTAAATAGATATAATAAAAATATAAATGGTATTCCTAAAATAACTTTATCAGTCATATTTCTGACTAAAACAAATGATGTTTTAAAACAAACATTATCTTGACACATATGAACTTTAGGTAATTTATACTTAATATGCATTTTACTACTACACTACAAAAAAATTGCTTTTTTACGATGGTAAAATACCGCCGCAAATACCCAAAACGCCGTCTCAAAAGCTTTTTTGCGACGACAGATGGCTTTTAACGACGGTAAGAGAGGGGTCACAACAAAGGGGGTTGCTAAAGGTCTTTAGCGACGGTGAGACGCCGTCGCAAAATATAGGTGACGACAAAAATTCCTTTTAGCGATGGTAAAATACTGTCACCATTAATGTGTAAAAATTTGAAGTTTTTGAGACGGCACTAAAATACCGTCGCTAAAATGGTTATTTGTGACGGCAAAAATACCGTCACTAAAATCTTTATTTGAGATCGCAAATATGCCGTCGCTAAAATGGTTACTTGCTACGGTAAAAATACCGTCGCTAAAATGTTTATTTGAGACCGCAAATATGTCGTCGCTAAAATGGTTGCTTGCGACGGTAAAAATACCGTCGCTAAAATGGTTCTTTGCGACTGCAAACATGCCGTCTCTAAAATATTATTTGCGACGGTTAAAATATCATCGCTAAAGGCCTTTTGTTTCAACTAATTAATAATGCCAATATCTTTGGCGACGGCTATTCTACCATTGCAAAAAACCTGGTTCTAATTTTTTTGAGACAGCGTGGTGCTATCTCAAAAAAAACAAAACAAAAAAAAAATTGCAATAAAATTATTAAAAATATGAAAATTACCTGTATTAAATGGAAATAACTAAAAAAAAATCGATAATTATATAATAATATAAAAATTCCTGTATATAAATAAAAATTCATCCATAATTAAAGTATTCTTCCATTTATAACAACACATCATCAAAATTATCCCACCACATAATGTTGCATAATATATGCATAATGTTGTTCACAAATCTAAATAACGTATATCAAAAATAAAAATTTTCGTCATGATTCTTCCGTGGGTTACAAAAACAAAACTTTGTCGCAATCTTCACACACCTGCATTCCACAAGAAGCAAACTGCTACTCAGGAAATATCTGAAAATAAAAAATATAAATAATTAATGACAATATAATTATGTGTTAATATTTTAATTACAAAAAAACATAAAAAATTAACTATTATATAATTACAAAGATAGTTAAGTAAATAATTTTGGCTAGATAGAAATCCAACCCTAACTCCCAAACCGGGAACCTAATTCGAGCCCCGTCTTTTCTTACAAGTCTCTCGTGCCTAGGCGGTTGTGTGTGCCAAGTTTCGTGCTAAACCGACGTCGTTTGGTGATTTTGGGGGGTTAAGACCTCGAATTCAAGTTTCTTAAGAAACTAGTTTGCCTAGAGTGATATCCGACTCTAACCGGGAACCCGATTGGAGTCCCGTCTTCTCCCACAAGTCTCTCGTGCCTAGGCAGTCGTGTGTGCCAAGTTTCGGGCCAATCCGACCCCGTTTCGTGATTTTGGGGCGTCAACACCTCAAATTCAAGTTTCTTAAGGAATTTGTTTGCCTAGTGTAGACACCCCATTTTTGACCGTCCTTAAGACTTGGACGTCATCGTTTGAACACTCGATGATTACCCTTGTTTATGTTCATCTTGAGTTCTCGGAGGTTTCAGCTACGCGCCTTACCTCAAGACCTCTCGACTTGTTTGTTTTGTATTTGGTTTTGCATCAAACACTTGTTGTTTTGCTTCTGAGGGTGGGAAATAGCTTGTAAGCCATCCCACACCTCACCGGCCATGGCTTGAGGCCACCGGCCTTGTTTCCTTGCCACCGGCCACTGGTGATGGCCGGTCGGCACTGCTAATGGTCGGTCGGCATATTTTGTGGTCGGTCGGCCAACTTTGTTGGCCGATTAGCCACTTTTCTGGCCGAGACCTTTTCTTGAGGGGGGTTCGAACCTTTTGAACCTCTTGTTTTAGCTTCTTGAGGAAGCTTGAACCTTTTGAACTCTTGGTTTTAGCTTCTTGAGAAAGCTTGAACCTTTTGACCCTTTTTAGCTTCTCCAAGAAGCTTGACCCTTTTTTTAAGCTTCTCCAAGAAGCTTGATCCTTTTTTTGCTTCTCCAAGAAGCTTGTACCTTTTGACCCTTTTTAGCTTCTCCAAGAAGCTTGACCCTTTTTTAACTTCTCCAAGAAGCTTGATCCTTTTTTACCTTCTTGAAGAAGCTTGAACCTCTTGACCCCTTTGCCTAGCTTCTCCAAGAAGCTTGGCCCTTTTGCTTCATGCTTCTAAGAGAAGCTTGGCCTTTTTGCTCAAAGCTTCTAAGAGAAGCTTTGCCCCCTTGGTTTCTCTATAAAAAGAGGGCCTCTCCTCCCCAAAAGAGGGTTAGAAAAATCTGATATGTAGGAGATATATCACTCCCTCTCTATATCTCCCTCTCTCTCTACATTTGTGTGGGTTAGAGGGCTCAAAAGGGTCTAGTTCTTGCACATTTACACTACAACTCTTGGCCTAAAACCTCCATCATCAACCTAAGGAACTTGGAGGCCATTTTTAGAGGCTAAGGGACTATTTTTTGGACCAAGAGGCTGCTGTCCCCTTTTGGCTACAAAGGTAACTCATTTTCCCTCTTTATTTCCCGTTTTTGCACACACTTTTAGCCTATCTTTCTTGCCGTTTTGAGCTTCATGTATAACATAAAAAAGTTCTGTTTTTTTTTTTTTTTTTTTGTGTTTAAGATACTTCATTCAGGTCACTTTTGTGTTTGGGATCGTTTACCACCTCTTAGGCCTTGTTTGGCCCCATTTTGTGCTATTTTTGGTGAGCTTCGGGACCACCTTGTTTGGGCCTCCTCACCACTAAAATCTTGAGGGATTTCAATGGTGAGGATGGTGGTTTAAGGTCCTAAGAAGGAGAGGGCCATTCCCTCTCCTTATTGTCTTCAAAAAGTGTCATTTTAGCCTCATGTGTGAGCACCATTTTTAAGTTCATGTTGGCCATGTCTTAAGTGTTATTTGTGCTTATTTTGCCATGATGTAGCACTATTTTTAATTGGTTTAGACACACCATGCTTGCCTTGCATACTTGTCTTGTAATGCCATGAATTGCCTTAACATATGCCTAGCATTTAGACCACTATGCTTACTTGTTTTGGCTTAGCTTTGTGAAGCTTTTGTGCATGTTTTAGTGTGCTTGAGGTCTGTTTTTGGTCATTCGGGTCATCCATGCTTTGCTTTGTATAACTACCATGTAATCCCCCTTGGCTTGCCTTGTGTTTTAGACCATTGTTGCATACTTAGCTTGTCTTGTTTACTTAGTTTTGCACCTTCTATAATATGATTTCAGAGCTTTCTATGCATGCCATGTATCCATGTTTATCCCTTTTTAAGTGTGCTTAAAAGTTGCTCTTTGGTGCCTAAGTGTTGGACTTTGTGTGTATGCATGCTTGTATGTGTTTTGGCCCTCATTTCCATGGCATTTGGCCACTGATTTGGGCCTATTTGAGAGCTGCCCATTTGGTTTAAGACCATTCCCACATGTCGTTGCATGCTCATCCATCTTGCATGCTTTTTAGTTTGCATAACTTGTATGCTTGTATGTTTACATTGCTTGTTCACATGCTCATATTGCATGCTTAGCTTCCATGCCTAGGTTGCATAACATTAAGCATACATCTCTTGCCTCTTAAATTGATTATGATGGAGGTTGGGGCCCATTGTTTGTTTTGTGCATTGCATTCCATATTGAAATTACACACTTGGCTTTTGGGCCATCACCCATTGAAATGCACGATTGGTGGTCCGAGAATCGAGCACCATACCCCTTTGAGTCTTAAATATGATAAGGGATGTGGTAGTGCATACATTTGCTTGAAATGCATTGCCATGCCATGTTTTGCCCTCTGCTGCTGTCAAAACAGGTTCTGCAGGAATATTTGGTCAGTCGACTACATGGAGTGCCGACCGACCAATTATTGATGGCCGAGAGCTCAACAAATGGCCGATGACCATACGGACATGGCCGGTGGTGTTCCCACTTGGTCGGTGGTGCTCCACAGTGTCCATGGAGCATACCTTGGGAGTTGTGCAATTTTCAGAAGAGCAGAGCAGGGAAAACAGAGGCAAACTTGTGCATGGCGTTGGATTTTCGAGCAAACCCGAGCACGCACGCATGGGACCCTCTTCCCAAAGCCTTTTACCGCATACTTAGCTTAGTTAATTTGCTTAATTAATTAGGTGGACTGTAATATTTAATTAGCTTGTAGGTTAATTAATTTGTATTATTCTTTTCGTCCCTTCAGGCGAGGGCGAATGTGTAATAAGTGTGCGTGAGTGTGTGCATGTCTTCCAACCCCCACTTCTTTCTCCCTTTTACTTACCTGCTTTTGATGGTTAGTATTAGGGCATATTTAAATTAGCATACCTTATGCTATGCATGCGTGGATCCATACATTTGTCCTACATGCACCGGACTCGGTACATCATACTAACTACACTTATATTTCAATTCCAAGTTGAATACCTGTTAGTTGCAACATTTCACATGTCATTGTAGATTAGCCAAGCCTATCATAGTTGCATTTTGCATGTGTTGCATTAGCCATCTTAACATGAACTAGGACCATGCATATGATTACTAACTAGTTTTTGTTTTGGCTTGGAGTACTAGGTAAGTTCTTATGTTTTAGCATCCTTGCATGCGTGTGAGTGTTGCCATGACAGCATTCTTACCATGAGGCTACTTGCTTATGTGATATAACTGTTTGAATGCCTGTGGGTGGAGGTTGAATTACCTAAATTAGAATAATGCATTAAAACTGTGAGTTTTAAGCCCACTAGATAGTGGCAAAACCATCTTTTCTAAAGCCCACTTGAGGGTGGCAAAACCTGCATTTTAGCCTACTTGCGAGTAGCAAACCATTTTCAAAACAAACATGCAATGTTTTGTTCTAATTTAGGCAATTTGGTCTATACTTGTTTGCTGTGCAGATAACATAGTAATTCTAGGCTAATAACCGAAATAGGAACACATAATGCTTTCAAAACAAGATATCATGGTTAGTAGAGGCCGATCTTTGATCAGGCGAGAGGGGGTGCTCATAGATGACCTTCCCCAATCATACCCAAGTTCCCGAGCCAAGGAAACTTTGGTGATGACGGACACGTGGCCTTTGGCACCGAGTCAGGGTTTCCTAAATTCCCCCATAAAAAAATATTTAGGTGGCGACTCTGTATCTGGCAAAGCAGTCCATGTTTGGCACTTCTTTTCAAAAATCTGTTTCTCAAAACGATTTGCCGGATTTGGACTCTTTGGTTCAGATTAAGAACCGTGACAATTTGAGAGTCCTGAACTGTAGCGAGCCCAATATGAACAGAACGGGACTCGTCCTCCCAGGGCGTTCGGGGACGTCTACACCTAGAGTGATATCCGACTCTAACTCCCAAACCGAAAACCCGATTCGAGCCCCGTCTTCTCTCACAAGTCTCCCGTACCTAGGCGGTCGTGTGTGCCAAGTTTCGTGCTTAATCGACCCCTTTTGGTGATTTTTGGGCGTCAGCACCTCGAATTCAAGTTTCTTAAGGAACTAGTTTGCCTAGAGTGATATCCGACTCTAACTCCTAAACCAGGAACCCGATTGGAGTCTCGTCTTCTCCCACAAGTCTCTCATGCCTAGGCGGTCGTGTGTGCCAAGTTTCATGCCAATCCGACCCCGTTTGGTGATTTTGGGGCGTCAACACCTCGAATTCAAGTTTCTTAAGGAACTAGTTTGCCTAGACCGAAATATGGCTCTAACTCCCAAACCGAGAACCCGATTCGAGTCCCGTCTTCTCCCACAAGTCTCTCATGCCTAGGCGGTCGTATGTACCAAGTTTCGTGCCAATCCGACTCCGTTTGGTGATTTTGGGGCGTCAACACCTCGAATTCAAGTTTCTTAAGGAACTAGTTTGCCTAGACCAAAATATGGCTCTAACTCCCAAACCGGGAACCCGATTCGAGTCCCGTCTTTTCCTACAAGTCTCTCGTGCCTAGGCGGTCGTGTGTGCCAAGTTTCGTGCTAAACCGACCCCTTTTGGTGATTTTGGGGTGTCAACACCTCGAATTCAAGTTTCTTAAGGAACTAGTTTGCCTAGACCGAAATATGGCTCTAACTCCCAAACCGAGTACCCGATTCGAGTCACGTCTTCTCTCACAAGTCTCTCATTCCTAGGTGGTCGTGTGTGCCAAGTTTCGTTCTAAACTGACCCCTTTTGGTGATTTTGGAGCATCAACACCTCGAATTCAAGTTTCTTAAGGAACTAGTTTGCCTAGAGTGATATCCGACTCTAACTCCCAAACCGGGAACCTGATTGGAGTTCCGTCTTCTCCCACAAGTCTCTCATGCCTAGGCGATCATGTGGGCCAAGTTTCATGCCAATCCAATCCCGTTTGGTGATTTTGGGGCGTCAACACCTCGAATTCAAGTTTCTTAAGGAACTAGTTTGCCTAGATCGAAATATGGCTCTAACTCCCAAACCGGGAACCCGATTGGAGTCTCGTCTTCTCCCACAAGTCTCTCGTGCCTAGACGGTCGTGTGTGCCAAGTTTTATGCCAATCCGACCCCGTTTGGTGATTTTAAGGCGTCAACACCTCAAATTCAAGTTTCTTAAGAAACTAGTTTGCCTAGACCGAAATATGGCTCTAACTCCTAAACCAGGAACCCGATTCGAGTCCCGTCTTCTCCCACAAGTCTCTCATGCCTAGGCGGTCGTATGTGCCAAGTTTCGTGCTAAACCGACCCCTTTTGGTGATTTTGGGGCGTCAACACCTCGAATTCAAGCTTCTTAAGGAACTAGTTTGCCTAGAGTGATATCCGACTCTAACTCCCAAACCGGGAACCCGATTCGAGTCCCGTCTTCTCCCACAAGTCTTTCATGCCTAGGCGGTCGTGTGTGCCAAGTTTCATGCTAAACCGACCCTTTTTGGTGATTTTAGGGCGTTAACACCTCGAATTCAAGTTTCTTAAAGAACTAGTTTGCCTAGAGTGAAATCCGTCTCTAACGCCTAATTTGGGAACCTGATTTGAGTCCCGTCTTCTCCCACAAGTCTCTTAGCTTAGAATCCAAAGAATTCAAAGGTACATTTTAGCTTAGAATGTAAAGATACATTTTATATCTGATCTTCTGGTGGTGGTATATATGGATTCTCATCTTCCACAGATTCCCTAAATGCCCGGTGGCCACTCGATGCATCAGGAGCCTATGATAGTCAATGCATAATGTGTTAATCATATTCGAATTTTATACATAATGTTGTGTGAAAATTTAACTATCAAACAATTTAATTTATATTGAACCTGTCTATTGGGATCCACACTTGCCCCCTGTGACACAAAGGCCATCATCTCAGCTCTCAACTGCTGTAAATGTGTAGAGAACTCTACTCGCAGCTCCTCCCTCAACTCATCCCTTAGCTCCGCACGAACCTGCTGGGTGATCTGAACAATAGTCGATGGCTGGGGTGCTGACTGTGATGGCCTAGCACCATCTTTATACACTGCTCTCCGAGGCACAGTTCTCCCGTATGTACGACAATATCCATGATTGTCATGACCTATCAACTCATGGAAAATGGCATTCCTAGCCTCCAAAGTCCGACAATCCTCAGGTAGCATAGAGAGTTGGCCATTAAACTCATCTTGTATTGAATAAGGCATATAAGTATATGCCAAATTAAGATGGTTGACACACAAAAAATAAAAAATAAACTTTAAATACAATCAAAGGTGTTTGAAGACTACCAAGGTCTGGATAACCTCTGGGTCATCTGCTCTACGTGTCATACGCCAAACATTCATCTTATCAGTAGACTCCCCCTTATTGGTCATCTAAATTTTATTAGAAATATGAAAATTAGAATCCAAATAAATTATAAATATACAATGTTTATTTATATACAAAAATAAAATAATGAAATATAAACCTCACGCCGTATCTGAGCGAAAGTAGTACGCCCTGTGGTATGAGCTATGCTGTGAGCTTGCCAATTTTTAGCGTTCCTAGTTGCAATTTTCGATAACAGGTTCAACAAACGTAAGTATATAAATATGATTTGTATGTTTACATATCATATATATAACTTATTTGTATACCTCAGCATTGGAAGTACGCCAATACTCCACAAGTTCTTCCCATTGGCTTGGCACAATGTGCAAAGGAACACCATCCTTCAGATTAGGATCTTTGCTTCTAGGCTTGAAATACTTAGACTTAATCTTATTCTTGTGATCCTACCATATGCTGTTACAGTTTTTCATGCAGATTGGCTTGTACTCCTCTGGACATATATTCAAGTTGTCCTATAAAACACAATTTCAAAGTTTAAATAATAATAACACAATTTTGGAATTTAAATTTTTGGACAAAAATATACTTTACCTTCACATCTGTAGACACCCCATTTTTGACCGTCCTCAAGACTTGGACGTCATCGTTTGAACACTCGATGATCATCTATGTTTGTGTTCGTTTTGAGTTCTCGAAAGTAGAAGCTGCGCGCCCTGCCTTGGGATCTCTCAAATTGACTATTTTGTGCTTGGTTAAGGACCAAGGACTTGTGGTTTTTGCACCTAAGGGTAGGAAGTGGCTTGTTGGCCATCCCTCAACCCACCGGCCATGGCCTGAGGCCACCGGCCTTGTTTTCTTGCCACCGGCCAAATGTATTGGTCGATCGGCATTGTATTTGGTCGGCCAGCCATTGTTTTGGTCGATCGGCCACATTTTCTAGCCGAGGCCTTTTCTTTGCCTTTTTCAGGCATTGTGCATGCCAGCTGTGCCAGCTGGTGAGCACAGACTCTGCCCTCCATACACGTGTATGAAGGGATTTCATCCTTACACTTAGCTTTCCTTGGAAGCTTGGAATTGGATTTCCTATAAGAGGAGGGCCTCCCCTCCCTTTCCAGTGGTTCAGCAATCTGATATAGAGCATATATATCATTCTCTCTCTATATCTCCTCTCTCTAGATAATTGTGTGTGTAATAGTGTTCTAAAGGGTGTTTTTGTTCATATTTTTGCACTAAGGCACCTAGTGTTACACTATCCTTTAGTTACTGAGGTGCTAAGGAGTTGACTTCAGAGTTTTTGAGTTGGTTTTGATCAGAAGGAGGTGCTGGAGTTGGTGTTCTTGAAGTGTTCTTCAAGGGTGAGAAACTACTCTTTTATTCCCTATTTTTTCTTAAGCTTTTAGTATTAAGCTTAGTTTCCTACATAAAAAAGTTCTGTATTTTCATGCTTGAGATGTTTCATTAAGGTCACTTTTGTGTTGGGGGTTGTCTACCCCCCCTTAGGCCTTGTTTGGCCTCATTTTGTGCCTCTTCCTTTTGGCTTTGGAACCTTTCTTGTTTCAACCTTCTCACCACTGAAATCCAGAGGATTTTCAGTGGCGGATAAGTGGTTTTGAGGTCTTGTATAGGGGAGGGACACCCCTCTCTCCTTATGTCTCATTTGCTTGCCTTAAGGGGTCATAATGGTAGCATATTTACTTAGTTTGTTTTAACTCCATTTTAGCAAGTATTTGGTGTTGTTTGGTCATGTTGTACCTCTGTTTCATGTTGGTTTGATGGCCTCAAGCATACTCCATACACTTGTCTTGCAATCCTCTCATTTGTCATAACATGTATCTTGCATTTGGACTATCATGCTTGCATATCTTGACTCGATCCAAAGGAACTTTTAGTCATATTTCAGCATGTTAAAGCTCTGTTTGGTGTTGTTTTGATCATATATGTCATGTTTTGTATAGCCTTAGTTCATCCTAGCTTGTTAGCTTTGAAGGCCTAAGTCGCATGATTACATTACTTGGCTCATTTTCATGATTTGGCATCATTTCACGTGAGATTTCAGTCCATATAATGTGGCCATGCATTCACATTCGTAACATTCTCCATGCATTAGAAGGTTTGTGTTTTATGCTTCAAGATTGGACCATTGTGCATGCCTCTATGCTTAGACCATTTAGATACCATCTAAGTGGGTTTTTGAGTTTGTTTCAACATGCCATAACTCTGTTTTCCATTGCTTAAATCATGTCATGTTTGGTTGTGTTAGGCGTAGTATAACACCTCTTTGATAGCGTTGCATGCACCATTGTTTTGGCATTGTATTCTAGCTTGTTTTGGCTAGCTTTGAGCTCACTTTTGGTCTTGCTTGGACTTGCCTCAGGACTGATTTAGGTCTCCTTGGCCCTTTGGGGCTTGCTTCACATAGCCATGGCTTGCGCCCTTTAGGCTCCTTTGTATGCTTTACTTGCATGGCTTGGTTGATTTGGCATCATCCCTTGCATATTTTCAGAGCTTATCATTCTTGTTTCTTGTCCATATTTGTCTCTTTTAAATGTGCTTAAGAGTCGACCTTTTTTGTGCCTAAGTGTTGGACCTTTACATGCGCATGTTTGGGTGTGTTTTGTCCGTCATCTCTTGGCACTTTGGCCACTGTTTTGGCATGGCTGAGGTCTGCCCATTTCAATTTAAGTCCATTGAGCATGTTTGCTTTCATGATATTTGCATGCTTGTATTGTATCATGTTTGCATGTTTGGTATATCGTATGATATTTAGCTAATTGCATTACGTAACATTACTGCATACTTGGCGTGCCCATGTAACACTAGCTTAACTTGCATGCTTAGGTTGCATCGCATTTGGCATGCTTGCTACCTTAGTCTTGTGTGTATACTTGAGTCCTATTGCATTTGGCATGCTTAGGTTGCATAACATTACTTTTCCATGTTGCATTGTATTTGGCATGCATGCATTGTATTGTGTTTGGTTTGGGATGTCGAACCAAACATGAGGAACGAGGAATGTTCGTACTTGAAGTGACGAAACGTCCCTCAATCCTTAGTCGCCAATGCTCTTGATCCAACATGATAGAGTGTGAGGCATTCATGTATTTTTGTGCATTCATTCCATAGTGAATTGCACACTTGGCACCTTTGGCCATCATGCATTGAAATGCGTGATTGGTGGTCCGAAGGTCGAGAGCCATACTGCCTTGAGTTCATAGTATGATAGGGAGGGTGGTCGTGCACACATTGTCTTGTAAACGCCTTGCCATGCACTATCTGTCCTCTGCTGCAGCAAAAACAGCATTCTGCAGGAAGGGATGGCCGGTCGGCCATCTTCAGTGCCGACCGGCTAACTTAATCTGGCCGAGAGCTCCACTTTTGGTCGATGACCATTTTCCCATGGCCGGTGACTCCATCTTTTGGTCGATGGCCTCCCACAGTGCTCAGGGAGTGTTTCAGAAGCATCTAAGGATTTTCACAATTTTCAGAGATACAAAACAGTGCAAGCAGAGGCAACATGCGGCATGGCAACGGGTTTCCGAGCGAGGCAATCGAACATGCATCAGTCAATCATTCTGAGGCGAAGCTGCGACAGCCTCTTTAGTTTCATACTTAGATTGTTTTGTAATTAATTTGTTAATTAATTAAGAGTTTGTAATAATTAATTAGCTAGGATAGTTGATTTATTATTCGGTTTGTATTATTCTTTCGGACCCTCTGTCGAGGGGGTGAATTTTGTAATAAGTGTGCGTGCGTGTGTGAATGTCTTCCAACCCCATGTCTTTCTCCCTTTTACTTACCTGCTTTTGATGGTTAGTTTTAGGTCATGTTTCAATTAACATACTTATGTTAGCATGTTTGCATACATTCATTCGTATTGCACCTATGACGCCCCGATTCTACACTATTGGTTGCAGTCAAAGGAGAGTCACTAATGAATCCTATGGTCAATAACCAAGTAAGATCCCAAATCGTCGGAGGAGTCAAATTAGCCTCCCTTCTAAGTCCAGCTTTCTTAGGCAGCGCACTGCCCTTTTGACAGATCTTAAAAGGTATTGACACAAGGTCTTATAAGCAACGATAATGTTCTTACATAGTATATAAATACATAACAATCACCATATATATGTATAACTCAAAAGATGGTTTCAATTACATTACATTCCAGAAGAAAGCTTAAGTCTTCAAATAAGTCTTTACAAAACATCCAAAAATAAACTTCTAATTTTTTTCTTGGATAGCCAAAAGTCTTCAAAAGTTTCGGGCTCGTCGTCTCCAGCTATGAGTTCCGCTTCGTCACCTGGCATGATACGCCGTGAGCTTTGAATGCCCACTAAACACACACACACCCTACCCCTTTTTCCCAGTCCAATACACAATCACAATTATAACATCAAGTAACAAAGCATGATACTTCAATAAACCAATGAAGGGTTAAGTTAAATGTTAGCAAGCTAGAAATCCCCCAGAGAGATTTCGTCCTCCCAACCACAAGAATCGGACGCGGATTATTCAGTATGCCCCCTTTTTTGCTGCTTTGTTGCAGACCTAACCTCGGATGCCTACCAACGGTTATGTACCGTGTAGCGCCAACCGCAGGGCTTCAAAAGACACGGTAAAATAGGGCCTTGCCCGAATCCCTCCTTACACCAAACCACCTAGGGTCCGAATACAACCGCTTCGTTCAAGGGTTCCGAAAACCACTTGCGCAAGACTTTAAATTTCAAATAGAGAACGCATCCCAACAATCCATATATCACATTTCTCATCTTTTTATTATCCAAGTGCTCGAAAACCCAATACCCTCCCCATTAGGTTTCCCGTTGAATTAAATATTTTACAACAAGGTTAGTCCAACTTATAAGACAACAATATCCATATAAGCATGCATTCTTAAGATGAGAAAGGTAAATGACATAACCACAACACATATAACATCATGTCAAGATATGATCATAAGCTAATAAGCAATCTCATGCACTCAAGGGTATAAAACATCCACACATAATAAAATTTCCAGATTTAGCATCGCATAAAGATTAAAATGAAAGGTCTATTTTAGATCCTTTACTGGACTTGGCCTTCCTATGGTTCATATGGAATTTGATCTAGTTTCTAGAACATTTTTCAGAAATGGGATTGCTTTTCTAGATTTTAGGTTATTTAGAAAATATTCCAGCGCTGTCCAGAATCTGTCTAGATCCGTCGACCGTTACGAAAATTTGATTTTCTTGCAAACCGCTTGATGTTTTCGATGAAACCAATTTTAGTTGAAATCTAACACCCTAAGGAAGGTTTTGACATAGAATAGAGGTCCAGAATAATTTTGTACATTTTTCTAGAATTTCTGGAAGTGGGCTGCAAAAACAGATTCTAGGGTACTTAGCCCAAAACAAGAAGATTTATGAAAAAGGGGTTCCACCAAAGGAAAGTTTCATTTCTTTTGTGAAGAAAATATGCTAACTATCAAATGTTTAACTCAGAAAATTTGTTTGAAAGAGTGCTCTTGAAAAGTTGAGAGATTGGTACAAAAGGAAGATGGTTTTGTGCCACAATGGGGAAAATACAAGAGAGATGTAATCAATACTCAACCCTTAGCATTTTCAACATAAGAACTTAGTAATAACAAATCTGAAAACATTATTTAGAACCTTTAGAAACATGCATTAGAAAAAGGAAATGAGAGAGAAGGTTGTGTTCGTGGCTTACCTACTAAGCTTTGCACAAGAAGCTCTCTTCTTCATCCTCCTTCTCCTCTAGACTTCTCCCTCTTGCCCTCCTCCCTCTCTCTAACCAAAATGTGTGTGTGAGTGAGTGTGTTGTGTGTGTTTGCAAGCTAGGGGGTGTGTTGGTATTTATAGGCAAACCTTTGAGGCAAAAAGTCCTAAATGCCTCTTAGTTAGATATGGATGGAAAGGTTAAGATTTGTTTGAATTCTAAGGAAATAGAAGGGATTTGGGAGGCTTGTTCATTGATTTAGGCCACACATAGTTAAAATGGAACTATTTTTGAAATTAGCAACCTAGGTCTAGGTCACTAGGTTGTGTTTTTTCCTAGAATCTCATGATGGTGTGTCTTGGAAATAGATTTCTCACCTCCTCCAAGGAAGGGCCAGCCATAGGGAAGTGTGAAGGGCCTAATTTTTAATTATTTTATGTTCTAGACACATTCCTCTAGGTGTATATGTATATATATAACAAGATTAATGGTACTTCAAGGTACAAGGTACAAGTACTAATTTGGGGTAAGTTTAGAGTTTAAATAAGGAGTGAGGGCTTGGAGTAAATACATGTAACTTATGTAGAATTAAATTAGGTTAGGGATCCTAATCCGATTAGGGAAATTCCTGCTTCGATAAAAAATAAAAAAAAATAGTAATGTTAACCGACAAGATTTGAATTAATTCAATTAAATAAGGGGCTTTTTTTTTTTAAAAAAAAAAAATCAACATTAGGGTTTTCAAAGTGAATACATATTTTTGGGGGCTTCATAGCACGCACCGGGCTTGGCGCATCATACTAACTGCATTGTATTTCAATTCCAACTTGAATACGTGCATCGAGTTGTCGCGTTTCACATGTCATTCTTAGATTAGCTGAGCCTATTCTAGTTGCATTTTGTATGTGTTGCATTAGCCATCTTAACATGAATTAGGATCATGCATTGATTACTAACTAGTTCTTTATTTTGGCTCGGAGTACACTGTGAGTGTTTATGCTTTAGCATCTTGCATGTATGTGAGTGTTAACGTGAAAGCATGCTTGCCATGAGGCTATTTGCTTATGTGATATAACTGCTTGAATGCCTGTGGGTGAAGGTTGGATTTTTTGAATTGGGACAATTCATTGAAATCTGCATTTTAGCCTACTTGCGAGTAGCAAACTTCAAACCGTTTCCAAACAAACAGATATGCAATGCTTTGTTCCAAATTAGGCGATCTAATCTATACTTGTGTGTTGTGCGCATCACTTAGTAAATTCTAGCTAATTAACCAGAATAAGAACACATGTGTTTCAAAAACAAAATATCATGTTTAGTAGTGGCCGATCTTTGATCCGGCGAGTGGGGGTGCTCATAGATGACCTTCCCCAATCGTACCCAAGTTCCCGAGCCAAGGCAACTTTGGTGATGACGGACACGTGGCCTTAGGCAACGAGTCAGGGTTTCCTAAATTCTCCCAAAATAAAATATTTAGGTAGCGACTCTGTATCTAGCAAAGCAGTCCATGTTTGGCACTTCTTTCTTAAAAATCAGTTTTCCAAAACAATTTGCCGGATTTGGACTCTTTGGTGATTTATCGGTCTCGCATTGTACTTTGCGGGATTAGATTCAGAACCGTGACATTTGAGTTCGAACTGTAGCATGAAGCCCTCGGGGCGCGTCTACAGTTTCTGGCGACTCTGCTGGGGAGTTAGAGAACTTGACTCGAACTCATGATATCTTGTTTTGATTACACTTATGTGTCTCTTTGCATTGCATTTGCATTGGTGCGCCTAGGACACCGTGTTTGCCATCTGCTATTCCTAAACGGTTTGCTGAAGGCTCGCTTTGATAAGCATGCCATAAGGTTGACTGATTACGGGCTCTGCCACGATGGGAACACAAACCCTGGTTTTAATCGGGGCACCCTCTTTGACCATTCAACCTAGTGCATATCGGAATCCGTAGTGACCATTCCAAACTAGGACAAGTTGCTTACTCGATTATAGGTTGTTTGAAACCGCTGTGTGCGTAGTGAAACCCTAGATCCTGACAATAGGACAGGGAAACCCTACCCCAACATAGGGGTGTTTTGACTCTCACTTGCTTGTTATGTGCTTTTAGAGTTGGCCTCTACAGGTTTGCATGTATCAGTCTGCAAGTTTGGGTATCAGGCCTACGGGCATTAGCATCAGTGTTTTGAGAATCAGTTATATTCGCGGGTATCAGATTCAGATTTGGGGCAGTGGTTTGGAAACAATGATCAGTGGTTGAGAATAGTCCATTCAGTTTATATTTGCCAACTATGTGTTGTCTTTATTTAAGCTGTTATGCTGCCTGTTTTTCTATTCATTATTTCCTTATTATGCTTTATTTATCTTTTTGCAAGGTAGTTTAGCACAATTGCTTCCAACCAAGCAGATATTCCCCAAGCACTCTGGACTAGAGGTCGTAGACTTAATCGATCTGAGGATCTGATAGACGGACAACCAGTGTTCTACTCTTTACCCCCGGTTGCTAGACAGAGGTCAGTGAGGCAAAGTGTATCAGTACCGCAGTTCCCAGATTAATGGTCCTTAAGCAGTTAGGTTGAGATTTCGGAGTCTACTGCAGAGGCAGATATACCGACAGTTCAATTAGATCAGGGCAGTATAGCAGGAAAGAAGGAAATGATGCGTCAACTCCAAGAAAGTATGAAAACTATGCAGCAGGACATTGTTCGTCAAGCATAATTTGCCAAACAACAGGCTGAGGTCATGGCTCAACAGGCCGAGTTAATTGCCAAGCAACAACAGCAAACCGAAGCATCTGCTTCACACCAAGCTCCTCCCCCATCAAGAGTCCCAATACCCGAGGAGATAACGAATGTCCAGAATGTCTAGGAGGATACAGACATCCCAACGGGGCCACCTCCGCCCCCGATTCTACCTCAGCTATCCAAAACACCTACTAACCTACCAGATTCTCCCTTTGAGTTTGAGGTGGACTCCACAGCGTTAAAAGTGAGCAAGCTTGAAAAGCTGTTCAAGAAATCCCAGGGTGTGAAGTCCATTCCAAATATAGAGGATGGATATACCGACTCGGCCGTGACGCTGCCAGATCGGTTTAAAATGCCACACATCGACCGCTTTGACGGGTCTGGGGATCCTATGGTGCATCTGCGGTTGTTTTCGGATATACTAAGGCCGATGGGCCTCTCCAGATTGCAGGAGTTTTCTTTGTTTGGCCGGACCTTGTCGGGTGTAGCGGCCATCTGGTATGCAAAATTAGAAGATTCCATCAAGAGAAACTGGGAGGAGATGGCCGAGGCCTTCATAGCTTAATACTCTTACAATACACAGATCGAGGTCACAACCCGTGATCTTGAGACAATTAGGCAAGAGCCGAAGAAGAGCTTCTCCGATTTTGTGACTCGGTGGAGGGCCAAGGCCTCGATGATGACCATCAGGCCTGTTGACGAAGATCAGATTCAGATGGTTGTGTGCAACCTCCAACCCAAGCTTATGCAAAAGATGATCATTTTCCCCCTCCCCACCTTTGCAGATTTACATAAGATAAGGGTGCAGATCGAAGACGCTATGAACCAGGGCCTCATTGATAATGAGAGAGAACAGCCCAAGGGAACATTCAACCGCAGTACGAATGCAGGCACGAGCAGTGCTGCTGCTGTTAGATCTTCAGATGTGAGTATGGTTACCACCACCAATACCCCAAGAGCCCTTGCAGCTACGCCATTCACCGGTGCGTCCGGTAGTAGCTCGCAAACAGCCAGATACACCCAAAGGCCAAAGAACCTTCACTCCACTATATATGCCCCTGTCCAAAGCTTTGGGAATTTTAATCAGAAAATGGCACTTGAAGCCCCTAGAGCCGCAACCATTGCTAGAAAGACTTCCCCCCTCCCATAACCCGGCGAAATACTGTGCGTTTCACCAACAGCATGGTCATGACACCGACCAGTGCTATAAATTGCGTCACGAGATTCAAGATCTCGTCGACAACAGGGTGATCTTGCCTCCGGAGAAACCGAATGTCACAACCAACCCTCTCCCACCACATAACCAAGCTCCACCTCCCAAACGCATCAATATGATCCAAACTGGGGTTGTGCCATACGACCCTAGTATATATATCACCCCTTCTCACTTACCTAAGCCAGAGGTGTTCATTCCTGATAGCACTGACTTGTGCATGTTGGACATCTCCCAAACCCAACCTGAAACAGTGGTGGTAGCTGTCGAACATAAAAGTGGGTCGATTGCGAAGGTAGACGAGAATGCAAATACAGAGCCTGAGAGGTCTGCAAGCTTCATGTGTAACCCGAGCGGTTACATTACATCAGCAGGCCAGGCTAGGCCGAATGTGGAATTGCCAATAGAGGTAGGGATTTGTGTAGTCCGGGAGGATGGACTCGATCGGGGGCTAGATGACTTAGCAGATCTGGAGGAGGACATCGTGAACCTTCAATTCTTCAACGAACAAGACTCGGGAGGCATGACAGTCAACTGGTTTGATTCGGATAGGGCAGCGGAGTCTACTGGATGGTTTGACAACCAGCCGGATGTTTTTGAACAACCTCAGCTAGAACAGGGTCCGTCAGGGACGGGGACATCAACTGTGGCCGGAAGGGCCGAGAATCTGGATGCATCACCGGAGAGTGCCGGTGTTAAGAATTTCGCTCGGGATCTGGGTAATTTGAATATAGGAGATGTTGAACAGCAAGCTGAGCTGAAGCAGTTTGAGCAGGAAAGGATCGAAGATTCTGAGAGGGTCAGAAAGGCCAAAGCCCCTGTGGAGACAGAACATGCTGTGTGCACAGGAGCAGAGCATGCTGCGGACATGGGAACAGAAGGTGCTGTGGGCACCGGAATAGTTGTGACAGAGCCGGACAGGTGTCTGTCGGCTGCCGATGGCATGTGGTGGGAAGATGACGATTTATGTCTAGCCCACACAAATGAGGACTGGGGGAGTAACCAGCCGGATGATACCTCGTACATTGGCGAAGTTGATCACATGACTAGGAGTGGGTAGTATTTCAAACCCCCACACCTAGATCAACCAGAGGCGTTCGGGAAGGACAGGGAGGCAGACAAGCAGAAAGAAAAGCTACTCGAAGAGGAGGCTGTGCTGAAACAACTGAAGAAGATACAGGCAAACATCTCTATCTGGGGACTGCTTATGGCTTCACGTGTTCATAGACAAGCTGTCCTATCAGTAATAGACAAGGCCAAACTTTCAATAGACACCACACCTGAGCAGCTGGTAGGATCGATTTTTCCGGGAGGAGCTTCCCCGACGTTGACCATTTCTAACAAAGAACTGCCACCTGAGGGCGCAAACCATAACAAACCGCTCTACATCTCTGTGGAGTGCAGAGACAAGTGGGTACCGGTGATTCTTTTCGACATGGGATATGCCATTAACGTGTGCTCGTCGAGGACGGCATATGCAATCGGGTTGAAGCCCGCGGATTTTGTACTGATGACCCAGGTGATAAGGGCATATGACAATACAAGCAGAGAGGTGATGGGGACTGTGAAAATCCAGACTCAGGTTGGTCCAGGACAACACGTGATTGACTTCTATGTCTTGGACGTTCCCGCAATCTTCAATCTACTCCTAGGGCGGCCGTGGCTGCACCAGGTAAAGGCAGTCTCTTCTACACTGCATCAGATGTTGAAATACCCTCACGGGAAGGGGGTGGCTATAGTTTTTGGGAATTTGTCAATCCATTCGCCGCCAGAAGTGTCTACACCGGTTTTGGAAATCGAGCATGGCACGGAGGATGCATTCCTATCAGGTTTTACCCTAGCTGATGCCTGGGTCGTACAGAACATCTTAGCTGTTGATGATGGGTTGTATGTTAGTGCTCGGTCAATATACCTCATGAACAAGCTCCAACATATCCCTGGGATGGGATTAGGAAAGAGTGGCCGAAAGGGCATTACAGTATCGGCTGAAGTGTCGCACAACCTTCATACCTTTGGCTTGGGTTATCTGCCCACCAAAGAGGATAGGGTGAGGAAAGGCAAAGAGATAGCTGGGAGAGCCAGAGCTAAGCAGGCAGGGAAGCATTTTGAGTTGATGCACCGACCTATTCAGGGTACCCTGAACGGACACTTTGTCCGAGAAGGGGAAGACTTTCCATTCTGCGGCTTCCCAGAGCCATGGTTGAATACTGAGAAGAGACACTTGCCGGGTTTTGAGATCTTCTTCGATTTACAATTGTCTGGGGATGATGTTGCCGAGAAGCAGACAAACCCATCAGCTGAGGTTGAGGAGTGTAAGGAAGTGGATTCCGAGAGCACTGAGTTTGAAATTGGGGTAGCATTGGCTTGTCTACTATCAGATCCTTCGATCGTACATCAGTGCTTGGGGGATGATCTCTTAGTGTCCATGATTGGAAATGAAGCGGCTGTGAGCCCATCTGCAAACATTTTGGATGCGTCCATCACACTTTCCCTCGTCTGGCAATATGAGGGGGGATTCTTATCGAGCAGCACCGGGTCAGGTAGTGAGCCGGAATCTGATTCTACCGAGTCTGTAAGGTCGGAATCAGGTTCCAGCTCATCTGAGTCTGAGTCAGGTATTCCTGAGGGTGACAACCCGGATGCCACAGTCCTGTCTAGGTCGTCTTTTTCTTTTTCCTTTGAGTCTGTTGTAACAGAGGAATCAGGCGACTTTGAAGTGGTTAATGAGAATGGAGTGGCTGTGGCTTTTGAGTATTTTTCTGTGCCTTTGATTTATTGTATTAATCAGGACTTTCAAAATTTTGATGAAAACGACAAGGAAGAAATTCCTCCGATTTTACTGCATTTAATTGATCAAGTGCAAGAGAGATTTGTTAAACCCTTGATTGATGAAATCACTACAGTTAATGTTGGTACTGAGAAGGACCCGCGGCAGGTCCAGATCGGGTCCACATTGTCTTCGGAGGAGCGCGAGCGCTTAGTCGCTTTATTAAAAGATTTCAAAGATGTTTTGGCATGGTCCTACGAAGACATGCCTGGAATCGATCCTGAGATTGTACAGCACCGGATCCCTCTTAACCCAAAGGCCCAACCTGTCAAATAGAAGCTCAGAATGATCCGCCCCGACTGGGCTATCAAGATCAAAGAAGAGGTCACCAAGCAAATCGATGAAGGGTTCCTACTGGTATCTGAGTACCCAACTTGGCTGGCCAACATAGTTCCGGTGCCGAAGAAGGATGAAAGATTCGGGCATATGTGGCTTTCAGAGATTTGAACAAGGCCAGTCCGAAGGATGACTTTCCTCTGTCGCATATCGATGAGTTAGTGGACTTCACAGCGGGGCATGCATTGCTCTCATTTATGGATGGCTTTTCAAGCTACAACCAGATTGTGATGGCACCCGAAGATCAGGAGAAGACTGCTTTTATCACCCCGTGGAGGACCTACTGTTATAAGGTGATGCCGTTTGGGCTAAAGAATGCTGGGGCTACATATCAATGGGCCGCGACCACAATATTGCACGACATGATCCACAAGGAGGTTGAAGTGTACGTGGACGACATGATTGTCAAGTCCAAAGAAAGAGAGGGCCACTACACAGACTTGCAAAAGTTTTTCCAAAGGATCAGGGAATTTTGGTTGCAGCTGAATCCTCAGAAATGTACGTTTGGTGTTACAGCAGGGAAAATACTGGGGTTCTTGATTACACAGAGAGGTATCGAAGTCGACCCTTCCAAAATCAAGGCCATCTTAGAAATGCCACCACCGAGGATTGAAAAGCAGGTGCGAGGCTTTCTGGGTAAAGTGCAATTCATAAGACGGTTTATTTCTAAATTAACCTTGACTTGTGAACCACTCTTTGGCCTCTTGAAGAAAGGAACGAAGTTCCAATGGGACGGCCGATGCCAAGCTGCTTTTGAACAGATCAAGCAATACTTATAGAATCCACCCGTGTTGTCACCGCCTGAGCTGGGAAAACCGTTGATTTTGTACCTTTCAGTAACTGAAACTACAATGGGCTTCATGCTTGCACAAGAATCTGAGGACAAGGTGGAAAGAGCTATCTATTACCTGAGCAAGAAGATGCTGGAATACAAGACCCGCTACACTCTGTTGGAGAAGACTTGTCTGGCCTTGGTATGGGTTACCAGGAAGCTGCGGCACTACCTGTTAGCTCACTCTATAATGTTGGTTTCAAGATTAGATCCTATCAAATATCTCTTCGAGATACCGGTACTTACGGGTGGGCTAGCTAGTTGGTTACTTCTGCTTTCCAAATTCGACCTGAAGTACGTGACGCGCAAGTCAGTAAAAGGGAGAGCGGTAGCGGAGTTCCTAGCCGATCACCCAGTTGAAGGGGATAAAGCAGTTGAGTACCTATTCCCAGACGAGGCCATTCTGCATATGGAAGAAGAATTTTGGACGATGTACTTTGACAGAGCGTCAAACCAATACGGATATGGGATAGGGGTGTTGCTGATAGCACCCGATAATTTTCGTATTCCTCTAGCATTCAAACTCCGGTTCAAAGTCTCGAACAATGAGGTAGAGTATGAAGCGTGTATTGCTGGACTAGAAGTAGCTTTAGAACTAGGGGCAAAACGGTTGGACGTCATCAGGGACTCGAACCTTGTTGTATCTCAAGCAAAAGGAGATTGGAAAGTCAAAGAAGAAAATATGAGAATCTACCACCAGACCTTGGACTTACTGATTCCTTAGTTTGAGAAGCTGAACTTCGCTCATCTGTTAAGAGAAAACAACAGGTTCGCCGATTCATTAGCAACTCTATCTTCTATGATAGACATCCCTTTTGGAGTCCGGATGCGTCTGATCATCATTGACCAGAAATTTGTGCCGGCTTATGAGCTGATTGCTTCCATGGATGAGGTTCAAGATGAGAATCCCTGGTATCACGATGTATGGAGCTTCCTGGAGAAAGAAACATATCCACCAGGGGCAAATGCCAAGGATAAAAGGGCAATCAGAAGAATGGCTGCTCAGTTCATCATCTGCGGGGGAAAACTGTACAAGAGAGGTCATCTGGGAATGCATAAGCTGTGTGTTGAGGCCGAAGAGTCGAAGCACCTAATGGGGGCCATCTATGGAGGAGAGTGCGGAGTGCACATGAACGGGGTGATGCTAGCCTAGAAAATCCTCAGACAGGGTTACTACTGGTCCACCATGGAGGAGGATTGTATCGGCTTTGTTCGGCGATGCCACAAATGTTAGATCCATGCAAACCGCATGAACATCCCGCCGTCGAAGCTGTACAATATGACTTTGCCATGGCCATTTTCGGTTTGGGGAATCGATATGATCGGGGCTGTCACTCCGAAGGGGTCCAATGAGTATGAGTTCATTCTGGTCGCGATAGACTATTTTACAAAGTGGGTTGAGGCCCAATCTTATGCGGTGTTGAAGGTTTCACATGTTGCGAAGTTCATCAGGAACAACATCATCTGTCGCTATGGGGTCTCGAACGAGATTATTTCAGATAACAGTTCCCACTTCAAGATGGAAGTGATTGACTTGTTGGAAAAATACAACGTGGCTTTTCATAAGTCATCCACATATCAGCCGCAGACCAACGGAGCAGTTAAGGCCGCCAACAAGAACATCAAGCGTATTTTACAGAAGATGGTGGAAACCTACCGGGACTGGCCAGATAAGCTGCCATTTGCTTTGTGGGATTACCGGACGTCAATTAGAACTTCTACTGGAGAGACTCTGTATTCATTGGTTTATGGAATGGAGGCTGTTCTACCTATCAAAATTGAAGTTCCGTCATTACGAGTACTGGTTGAGTGTCAGATAGCTGAGGCAGATTGGCAGCAGAACAAATTCGAGGAACTCATGCTCTTTGATGAGAGAAGGCTGAAAGTACTGTACCATGTTCAAGGTTTTCAACGACTAATTGCCAGGGCTTTCAACAAGAAAGTTAAGTTCAGGAATTTAAAGGAAGGAGATTTGGTGCTCAAAGACAACCGAGCTCCCATCCACGACCCCAGGGGCAAGTTCAGACCTAATTGGACTGGTCCCTACATCATTAAGTCTATTTGGTCGGGTGAAGCTATCGTTCTAATGGAGCTAGATGGCCTAGAGTTCTCACAGCCGATCAACATGGACAAGTTGAAGAAATATTACCCTGAGTGGCTCGCTAGGCCGAAAACCCGAAAGGGCGACCTAGGCAAAAGTTAGAGCATAGAAAAATTTGAAATAATAAAAACTGAGCTCGCAAGGTTGAAAACTCGCAAAGGACGGCCTTGGCAAAAGTTAGAGCGCAAAAAGAGAGTGTCAATACACGAGTGAACCCAAGCCAAACTATGTAAGGCTTGATTCCCATTTTTGAGATACGTAGGCAACTTCATTCTGAAGTCTAACCATAAACACTTCCCCGATCAACTTTGTCCATGTGATCATGTTTGGTCATCTTTGTCTATTCTACATTCAAGAGCTCGGTTGTAATCTCTAGTACAGTGCTAGTCAGACTAGGGGCAACTTTTCAGTTGCTGGGATCCGGGGTTGTACATCTCAATGACAGATCTCAGGCGTGTCCAGTTCTGATCCATATCAAAAATGGTTTTGAAAAGTTTTAATAAAAGTTGATTTTGCTCAAATTAATCTTTTTACAACTTAGACCATTTTTGGACCAAACGGAAAACTTTCAGTACCCACAACCTTCAATTTTATTGATTTCAATACAGAGTTCTCTTGCTCTTGCATACAAATTGAAGTTGCTTTTCATTACATTCATAAAGAAAACTTGAAAGTTCTGATTAAGAGCAAATAAATCCGGGGCATAGTCAGGTGTTCCTGCATCCCCTCCTAGAGCTGGTCGAAGCCTCTGATGCCAAAGTGGGCCCTATCTGTGCCTCTTCATTGAGCCAATCTATGCACTCATCAGAAAAAGTGTAACTAAAAGTGGGAGCGGGGGCCAAAAGCTCTCTCGTCCTCTATGCTGTGGCATGCCGAGCTAGCTGTGCGCCTCGAACCAGAAATGCATCTGAGTACTCTATCCCCTCTGCTGGGCAAATCTGATCATGGTCGAACTGGCGCTGGAACCAAAAAGGAAAGTAGAACACGCAATGTGTCAGGCCAATCAACTGAACCCCAGTTTGCCGAGACATGTTGTAGCTCATTACCGGTAGATTGAGCGAAGGACAACACCAAGCAATACGATCTACAAACAAACTGCACATTTAGTCGAACCACCATCTCTCATCAAGGGCATCGACCAAAAGTCGTCGGAAGAAATAGCCGCGAGCTGAATACGTTGGGCATGAGTCCACAACCTGCAACTTATCCATCAACCACACCTGGGGAGGAATGAAGAATAAGAGATTAAAGAATAGAGAGATGTACAATGAGAGAAAAGTGAGAAAAGGGTGTTGAGAGAAAAATTGAGCCCGAGGGCCGAGTGATGTGAGCAATATATATGTGAGATATGGTGGGAAACATTACCTGTAGCAGTAGTGGACTACCTGCGAATCTGGTCGTCTCCCGGCGATGGAAAATGTCCAAGCCCATCAATGTCTCGGCCAGTGTCATGGCAATGCAGCTCTTGCCCTCTTTTAAGCCTTGGGTAACTTCGACCAAACGAGCGCTAAACTCCCCCGAGCTTGGGGCAAGCAAGAAATAGGACAGCATGCACAAGTAAAGCGCATGTCGCCAAAAGCCCTGCCAATGATGGTCACCACGGTCACCGGCATCAGAAAATCGACGAATCAAACTCGGAATGTCCAGCACTCCGTTACAAATCAATGACCAAGCGTCGTACATAATGAGCCCACACATTCATCCTAAGGCTTGGGCGTGGCCAAGGCGAAACTGGGGCAAGACTTCTTCGTTGCGCTCAGATTCCATCAAAGCTTGGAAGTCTTCAAAGGTAGGACACATCTCTTGCCCGCCAAAACTAAAGACGTGCGTTACCGGGTTCCAAAACCTTGCCACGGCATGGAGAAATGGAAGGTGCAGCGGAGTATGACTCAGCATGAATAGTGCATTAATGCCGAAGTCTCGAAAGTTCAACTTTTCCGAGCTATCTAAGGTGGCAATCCAAGTTATGAGATTTTGGATGAGAAAT
This sequence comes from Camellia sinensis, assembly GCF_055761805.1. Taxonomy (NCBI): domain Eukaryota; kingdom Viridiplantae; phylum Streptophyta; class Magnoliopsida; order Ericales; family Theaceae; genus Camellia; species Camellia sinensis. Next base: position 170,036,535 of record NC_138962.1, on the reverse strand, counting down.
GCCTCCATTTTGATGTAAAACAGTGTTGAAATGAGAAAAACTACGAAGCTGAGGCTTTTGTAGAGGATAAGGTGGTGAGTGGAAGATAGGTGTCAACATTCTGGAGGTGCTTGCCATTTTTGGCCAATCGGCCAAAATTAGTGCCGACCGACCATCCCTTTTGGGCGATCGGCTAAAAGTTATGGCCGGTGGGCTTTCCCTTTGGCCGATGGCCTTCCTTCTTATTCCTTGAGCAGATTATGTATGGAACATGCTGAGAACTTGTAACTGATTCCACTTCCAATGCCTTTTGGTGATGATTTTGCGAAGTCGCACCTGTTACTGCAATTTGTTTATCGAGTTGTTGTGCATTTGCTTATCGAGTTGTATTTCACATTCTTTAAGTCTTTGTTTTGCTTATCGAGTTGTATTTACACTTGGTTAGCTTATCTAGTCCTTTGATTTGTTTATCGAGTTGTTTTTGTCGTTACTCAGTTCATTACCTGATTATTATGATGCAAATGCTTAACTTTCAAAAGTTCAAATCTCATTTACATTGTTATGTAATGTGATGCGATGCATGAAATGTACCAAATGTAACACTTTTTGAACAAAACAACTGTTTCATTTCATCATATCTTTTGCAAAAGTACATAGTTTTGAGAAAGTAAAACCTGCCTGAGGCAGTACAATGTGCTCAAACTACCAGTAAAAATAAAAATAAAGCAAAACAAAAAGAGGAGAAAAGCGACAAAGTGTCTGAACAGAACAAAAAAAGAAGAAAAGCAGCAGAAAGTCTGGATCAACATCAGTGGTCTCAAGTGCGGGAGTCGGTCTTGGTCCTCTTCCTAGGTGAGGGTCCAGGATCACCACCGCCATCTCCGTAGTCAGAGTCTAAGCTGTCTCCGGCCTCACCCTAGGACGACGCCGTCTCCTCATCAGAATCATCAGGAGAGGGCTCTCGTGAACTGCTCTCAGCACGGGTGCGCCTGTGTCTGCCTCGGCCGTGGATAGTCATCCCCCGCCTGGCTCCCCATCTTCCTCAAGCAGGAACAGATAGTCTAGCTGGAGCGCCTCTCGCAACTGGAATCTGGAATGGGGCCTAAAAAGTATGAATAGCAAATGTATCAGTTATGCTACGCAAAACAGTATATAAATACTGTGAGCAGTGTATCAGTACAGAATACAGTGTATGGGTCCAGTGTATGAATGTCGTGAGCAACGCTGTGAACAGTATGTGGGTTACAATGTATCAGTGCCGTGAGTGCTGTGAATCAAGTGCTGTGTTGATAGTGTGGTGCGTCAGATTATGTAGGCAGAGTTCGAGACTACGGTTGAAAAAACTTACCGGGATATTGTAGATGGTCAACAAGCCGATGCACCGCTGCAGCATCCCCACCACTGAGGCTGTCAACTCCAAGGACTGGCGAGTGTACTCGACAGAAGCCTACAAAAGTGTTAAAGTCATTAGTATTCTGCGGGATTTCAAATGAATTGAAATGACTGTACAGAATGCAAAGTCTAGTAGTACATATCGGGGTCGAGCCATAGACTCTGACAAGCTCATAATCAGCCGGAGGAGGAGCGAAGGGAATCTGATAAGTCTCCCCACCCTGTCCTCGACATGTGATAGTCGTGGGCAGCTCTGGCCATCCAGCTCCCTGCCCCTCCGGGACCCACTACTGCCTCGGGCCAGAGGTGCCGAAGGTGCCCCTACTCCCGCTACTGGCATCGCTGGCCTCTCTCGCTCTGCTCGACGAGCACCAGTCAAAGGCCGCATGATATAAGCCTGGATGTACTCGGCGTAGTCACCCTCGTCTCTAAAGCCCTCAGAGTCCCAGCCGATGGTGTAATCCATCATCTCCTCAAAGGTATACCATTTAGTATGCCTCATATGGGTGGGAGGCGGCCTCGGGACTACCTGCTTCGGTAAGCCGAGGGTCTACCGCAAGCAGCGCTCACCCAAGTACCAAGCGCGGTAGACTGGGCCCTCTAGTAGAACTCTGAAATGGGCAGTCTCTCGAGCACCGACATACTACTCCCGAACTACGTCAGGCAACGGGGCCCAAGGTTGCCAAGTGATCTGCAAACAAAACACAGTTTGTTATCTACTGGTATTGACAGTACGATATAAAGCGAAGCTTAAAATGAACTGTAATGTTTGGCATACCTCGGCTGCGGTAATGGTGTCAAAATAGCGGCGGAAGAACATGAAGGACTCTCGTGGCCTCCGCTCGCATCTCACATCAAAGCGGTGAGAAAATGGAACGCCGAGGGGCATCTCCTCATCCGGCACTGGAGCAAGCCTAGGAAAGTAGGCATACACCCACAACTATAGAATGCAACAGAGCAGATGTGAGTATGCTTATCAGATAAAGCAGTATGCAGATAAAGTAGAGTGCGGTACGTGCAGTGTATTGTGCGGTATGTGCAGTGTACAACTAGTGTAAAGCAGATTGCGTGCGCGTAGTCTGTGTGATGTACAAGCAATGAAAAACAGAATTGAAAAGACAGCAAAGGGAACATGTACCTCCTAGGCTCGCCAGTAGCCTCTAAGCAACCACCCGTTGAGGCGGAAGGATAAGCTCATTGTAACATGCCCGGGGGGTACCCGCGCGCGTTAAACAGTTCGGACCCCCGAGATCTCTTTGATCTATTCTCACGAGTGCAATGTGAAACATAGATGAGAGTCCAGATTTGGCAACTTTTATTGAAAATCCATTTTATTGCAATTTTGTCAAAAATGGACTGCGTCATCAGATCTCAGAGTCGCCACCTAATATTTATTTTGGGAAAATTAGGAAACCCATAACTCGTGCCAAGGCCACTGTTCGTCGTAACCAAGGATGCTTGGCTCGGAACCTTAGGTATGAGAGGGGAAGGTCAATAATGAGCACCCCCGCCCACCCGATCAAAGATCGGCCTTTACTAACCATGATATGAATTTTATTTTATTTATATGTTCATGTTCTGATTAGTTAATAAATCCTAAAATTTACTATGTGAAGCATACAAGTATAGACTATGCCATTCATTTTGGAGTAATTTGATATCATGCATTTTGAAAGAGTTTTGACGATGTACAACCCAAATAAATTGAGTTTACAAGCATGAAAAATCAACATCATTCCAAATTAAGCGACACAACCTCCATCCACTGGCATTCATAGAGTTATATCACATAAGCAACTAGCCTCATGGTAGAATGCTAGACATAGTAAGAAAAACACACACACACAGGATGCTAAAGCATAAAAACTCACATGTTTGACGTCCCACGAACAAGCTGCAAAACAAAGTTAGTAAAATATGCATGATCTTATATACAAAATCCTAATGCAATTCACTCATGAGATGCAACTAAAGATTCGGCTTCTAAAATATGATATGTGAATCATCTCAAGAACATGAGGTAGCGCAAATAATCACATAGGAATTGATTAAATCCACAAATGCAAACTTAGCCGAATCAAGATGCATGAAACATGGATGCAAAGCATAACTATGATGAAAAATAAATATGATGTTTATGTACAAATAAAGAAAGCGAGTAAAAGAACGGGATAGAAAGAAGAGGGGCGGGGAATTATTACAACATTTAAAGAATAATTACAAACCAAATTAGAGAGGGATGAGGAGAATATTACAACAAAATAAAAACCTCACAATACACTCAAAATAAAATAAATAAATAAATAAAATAAAAGCTTCATGTTCTTTAGAACCGCCGGCGGAAATTGGTCAATATTGGGAGATTACGCCATCTTGTTCGGAAGAAGCTAACCGACCGGCCAAATAGGCCGGCCGGCGAACTAGGCCAAGCAAAACCTGTCTTGTTGCAAAACCAAGAAAAGGAACAAACAAAAAAATATGTAGGTGGCTCAACTAACCACTACCGGTTAGATTAAAAAAGAAAAGAAAAATAAAAAAATAAAAAAAAAATTGCAAACTCACAATATAAACCTAAAGCAATAAAACAAATATAAGATAGAACATGCAAGATTATAACGGAACTAATATGAGACTAATACACGAAAAAATAAATAAATAAATAAATAAATAAATATGAGGTAAAACATGCAAGATTACAACAAAACTAATATGAAATTAAAGTATGCGAATAAAAATAAATAAATAAATAATTATGAGCGAAACAAACCACTAGGATTATAACAACACACTATGAAATATAAAGTAAGAAAATAAATATGAGATAAACAAACTACTTGGATTATAACAAAACACAATGAAATAAGAAGCAAGAATATAAATATAAAATATAAGAAAATGAAAGATTAAAAATTCACCTTCCAAAGAAATATTGAACTTCTTGATTTCCAAACTTCCTCTTGATCACCCTCAAGTGTAGGAAGTGTGTTCTCAAATCCTCAATTCGAAATTATGGAGTTTATGGAGTTTGTGGTATGGAAAGTGGCTAACTCTCAAGTTTTTCTCACTTTCAATCACTAAACATTCTTCCTTATGATCGAGGCGATTGATCTTTGGCTATATCAGAATTTTTGGAGTGGTTTTGGTGTATGGAAATGAGGAATTTCAGTAGCTATGGAAGGTATGGGGTGTATATGGAAGATAGAAATATTTTTGGCTAAACAACTCAAATTTTCTCTCTTTTTTCACTATTTTCTCACTCCTTTCTCTTCAATTTCGTGGTCCTCCTCCTCTCTTACAATATGATCATTCTATATAGGCAATGAGGGAGAGTAAAGGTCAAAAAGAAGGTGGGAGACAAGAATGTGATAGGAGGGCAAATTTTCAAGGTGGTTGCATGGGATACTCCTTTATGGATGCAAACAAAATATCTTTTTGACTATGGAGGATGATTAGGTATAATGGAGGATGAGTGGATGCACTTGAATGGCTCAAAAAATGGGTAAATGGGTTGTCCCAACCGAACCAAAACCAGGAAAAAATGGGCTATTGTTGTTTTGGGTCGAATCAACAAAATCTGCTTTTAAGCCCAACTTCAAATGGGCATATCTCCCCCATATGGACTTGGTTTTAGGCAGTTCTTTAGTCCAAATTGAAGCCCCAGAAGTCTACTTTCCAATGGTGGTGGACTCACATTTAAATTCCAAGTGTACAAAGAGATATGCCTATTTTAGTGAAGACTGCTCATTTCCTTCTTAATGATTTGATACTCATCCTTTTCCTAAACCAGCTTTCTTTCATCCCCTCCTATTTCCTTCAACTCCAAACCTATAAAGAAGATATTTTTAAATATTTTTCAAAAATTTCACCTCCCTTCCATTTATTTCCACTTTGTCCTTACTCGGTTTACTGAAAAGTGCAATATTTTAATCGAAATGGAAGCCTCGGGACATCGTAGAAACATTTAAAAAAAACATATTTTGAAAAGAGGGTTTTAAGGTCTAAAATAGTTTGGCCAAAAAAATGGGTGAAGGTTGGGATTAAAACTTAAATTCTATCTTTCTTACTGAGAATTTTGTGAGAAACACATTCTAATTGTCATCATCGGGTAATCAAAAGAAAGCGCCCGAGTCTTAGGGCCGGTCAAAATGGGGTGTCTACAGTTGCCCCTCTTTGACAGAGCTCAAAGTCATTTCATGACGTGAGTGAATGTCAAAGCCCAAAGACGACCCTTTTGACAAGGCCGTAAGACTTGGGCAAACAAACAAGATGCAATGCAAGTGGTTGAACCCGAAGGTTGCCTACGTATCCTTTTGCAAGGAATCAAACCAGCGTACTTCAGGGACAGAATGGAAGTGACATGCTCAAAATGCAGTTTGAAGGTTGGACTTACACGCTTCGCGAAGCCAGTTGTTTGAAAATTCATGATTATGCAATGCAATACAATGCCATGGAGTGATGATAAAGATATGAAGATGACAACAATGAAGAGGCAAGCTTCGTGCAAATGATATGAAACATAACAGGGGGTGCATTGCATTAAATGTGCCACAAAATCACATGCAAATGTGTCACAACATAATTTTAACCGAGTGAAACAACAGCCTAACGCGTCTCACGCGAAAGGAGGAAAGATGGTGTAAACACCAGACGCACTTGATGTTTTTAACCGAGTAAACTTGCAATCCCAACGCGTTTCACGCGATAGGAGGAATGGCGGTATAACCAACAAGCGTACCTAATCGTATCTCATACGGAGAGGAAGAAGGTTTTAACCAAGTAGAAAATGACAATGGTGTAACCAACAGGCGTATCTCAACATATTTTCTACGAAGAGAGGGAAGGTTTTAACCAATGAGAATGACAATGGTGTAACCAACAGTCGTACCTAACCGTATTTTATACGGAGAGGGGGAAGGTTTTAACCAATGAGAATGACAATGGTGTAACCAACAGTCGTACCTAACCGTATTTTATACGGAGAGGGGGGAGGTTTTAACTAGAGAACATGACAATGGTGTAACCAACAGGCGTATCTCAACGTATTTTATACGAAGAAAGGGAAGGTTTTAACCAATGAGAATGACAATGGTGTAACCAACAGGCGTACCTAACCGTATTTTATACGGAGAGGGGGAAGGTTTTAACCAAAGAAAATGACAATGGTGTAACCAACAGGCGTATCTCAACGTATTTTATACGGAGAGAGGGAAGGTTTTAACCAAGGAGAACAACAATGGTGTAACCAACAGGCGTACCTAACCGTATTTTATACGGAGAGAGGGAAGGTTTTAACCAAGTAGAAAATGACAATGGTGTAACCAACAGGCGTATTTCAGCGTATTTTATACGAAGAGAGGGAAGGTTTTAACCAGAGAAAATGACAATGGTGTAACCAACAGGCGTATCTCAACGTATTTTATACGGAGAGAGGGAAGGTTTTAACCAATGAGAATGACAATGGTGTAACCAACAGGCGTACCTAACCGTATTTTATACGGAGAGGGGGAAGGTTTTAACCAAGTAAAAAATGACAATGGTGTAACCAACAGGCGTATCTCAACGTATTTTATACGAAGAGAGGGAAGGTTTTAACCAATGAGAATGACAATGGTGTAACCAACAGGCGTACCAAACCGTATTTTATACGGAGAGGGGGAAGGTTTTAACCAGAGAAAATGACAATGGTGTAACCAACAAGCGTATCTCAACATATTTTATACGGAGAGAGAGAAGGTTTTAACCAAGGAGAACAACAATGGTGTAACCAATAGGCGTACCTAACCGTATTTTATACGGAGAGGGGGAAGGTTTTAACCAAGTAGAAAATGACAATGGTGTAACCAACAGGCGTATCTCAACGTATTTTATACGAAGAGAGGGAAGGTTTTAACCAAGTAAACGTCACATCCTAACACGTTTCACGTGAAAGGAGTAAAGATGGATTCGAAATCCAAACGCGTCTCACGCAAGTGGAAAAAGGTATGGTAGAATGACAAGGGGTAACCTCTACATGTAGAAGCCACCGATGCTGCTTTTCTTCCTGATCATATTCACAACTTTCCCTATTCTCCAACGGGGTGACAGACTAGGTTGGTTCAGTATCCAGAATTAAGGCGCATACATGCTACTTCAACCTATGGGGCTGCCATACAGATTTCAAGCCGGGGATACACCCCTGGGTATTTAAACCAGACTTTAGTCTCGGAAATTCCAAACCTTTTGCGTTCTAGGCATCGCCATTCGAACTCTAGTTTCCACCGTCGCAGTTGGTCTCCTAGGAACTCATTGCAATCACAGGCAGGTGGCTATACCAGACCATCTGATGTCGTTCGGGCATGACAAACACCAAAGGAATTGCACCTTTAGAGGATTTAAGGTCTCCTAGACCATTCTTAGACCATTGAAGTCGTTCGGGCACGACAAACACCAAAGGAATTGCACCTTCAGAGGATTTAAGGTCTCCTAGACCTAGGGAGTGCACAAGATGGTGTGATGTGCAAGATAGCGCGATTAAATTGAAATTGCACAAGACAGTGCGATGGAATCGAAATTGTGCGATAGGTGCTTTATTATGCGTTAGATGCACAGAATGTAAGGAGGAATTGTATGCTCGAACCAAATACCGTATACATATACTATGTACAGACAAAATACATACAAATACGACAATATACACAGACATGCCTGTACGGTATACATACATAGATTCGGGGAATATTCTGTTTGCAGCCATCAACGGAAAGATACCGTTACTGAGAAGGCATATTCCGTTTGCTGACGTCAACGCACGTACGCAAAACACGCAAAAAAGAAAGGAAAAATGGAAAATGCATAAACACGGGGGTTCGACCCTCTGATCTCAAGTTTGGCCTTCGAGTCCTCGACCACTGAGCCATGCCACTCTTGTGACAAAATATTCAAACAAACATATATATATAGGTATATGAGACATATATATACATAAGACCAAAACAAAACAAAAGAAACATTTGTTTGTGGGGTTCGAACCCCTAACCTTGGGCTCAACCTTCCAGCCTTCAACCACTGAGCCAAACCACTGAACCCAAGCCACTCTTGTAACCAAAACGTTCAAACAAATATATATAATACATAGATATACAATATATATACATATATGTATAAATATACAATTCTCCCGCCTCTCTCTCTGTTTTTGTCTCACTCTCTCTTCCGTCATCTTCTTCGAGCGTTGTGTCTGGCGCACGATTTCAACAATCGCGGCGCCTGACCGACAGGCTATCCAATCGTGCCCCGATTGTCAATGATCATCTCAGCCTTCTTCCCTCATTGTCTTCTCCTTCGCTCTCTTCTTAAGTTGAGGCCTGCGAGAGAGAAGCAGAGCCAAAGCCTGCAAACTTTCTCTGCCACCACTCTGCAACCTCTTTTTTTTTTTTTTGCATTACTCTCCTTTGCCATGGCTTCTTCACATGGTTCTCTCACTCTTTTTCCAGACCTGAACGAGTCCACGATAGAGATGACCAATTCTGACTCCCCTGAACCTCAACCACGGGCTCCTCCTCCTTCCCCTGTTTTCAACTTTCCAGCGATGTCAGTTGAACAAATCATGGCGGCACAGTCTGACATCGAAGCAAACTCGTATACGCTGAGGTCATGTGTGGAGACCGTGACAGCGGTCTCCAACTTGTCCCGTCGACTGCAAAACAGGATGTGTGAGGTACATCAGTTAAATGCACAACTCTCCCTCCTCCAACGTATGTACAAAGACGCTCGAGTAGAAATTGGTGTGCTGAAAAAGCAGAACAAAGAATTGAAACGACTGACGACCTCTGTGACTCGATTCGGAGTTTCTTCGCACAACCAATTTGATGGTCGGCGAGGAATAATCTCCTTTGGAAGTTCTGCCAAGGTTGAGGCAGAGTCTTCAAAAGCTTCGAAGAAGTAAAGATGAAACGAGGCAGTTGATGGTAAAGTTAGGCAATGAAACTATGTGCAAATGAAGCCGGTTGTAATCTTCTCCGCCGAGTTGCTACCGAAAAACTGAGAAGATGCTACTCTCTCTCTTTTTGGTTTTCTTATTTTTGCTTGTTTGTTTGTTTGTTTGTTTGTTTTTTTTTTTTTTTTTTTTTAGAGTGAGCACTTATAGCTTCAACTCCTTTTTGTACAACTTTGATCGGGGTTGATCCCTGACATTTAATAAAACAAGTTTGTTCTACAAATCTGGATAGCATGAATGGCACAACACTGAACATAAAAATCATTTTGTTTTAAACTTGAAAATGGTTGCATTTTAGTGAATTCTGAACTGAATATTGAGCCTATCACTGACCAAAACACAAAACACAACTTAATGAAATGAAAATGAAACAAAAACCATCCCAAAACACACCCTTTTGCGCTTGTCGGAGCAAAATGAACGCAAAACAGAGTAACACCGATCGATCGCCCGACGGAAAAAGATTGTCAGCGACAACTACTGTGCATTTTTCGGTGATTACTTAATTAAGGTGACGAGAACTCGATAGTGTGGATAAAAGACAGAAAGCCTGACTCAACTGTGCCCCTAGTTCATCACTTTTCCTTTTTTTGTTTTTCCCTTTCTGCTAAAGCGATTTTGATCAACATGAGAGGTAAATTAGCACACTTGTTCCATTTTCTACCTTGAAATCATATAAGCCAAATTATGAGCACTGAAAATTTTCTCTTTTTGGTCCAAAGAATGGTCTGAGTTTTGAAAAATGGAATAATTTTTGAGAAAATCAGTCAACTTCATTAAAAGTCCTCAAAATCTATTTTTGCAAATGACCACTACTCGATCAACATGAAATCAACCCTTGAGATGTACACTTGAATTCATCTTGTGACTGAACTCGTCTAAAGGAGAAATAGGACAACTGAATCAAATGGGGACGAGCCATTAAATATGGATAGCTGAGCCGAATAAAGATACACCAATCAAACATGGACGAGATGAGTGAGTTGACAAATGATTAAGGCCGAACTTCAAGATGAAGCTTCCTACATATCCCAAAGATCGGAATCAGGCCGTACGTAGTTCCGGTTAAGGTTCACTCGGGTATTGACACTCTCCTTTTGTGCTCTAACTTTTGCCAAAGTCGCCCTTTCGGGTTTTCAACCTTGCGAGCTTTTCATCATTTTCATATATATCTTTTTTTTTCTTTTTTTTTTCTTTTTTTTTTTTTTATACTCTAACTTTTGTCTGGGTCGCCCTTTCAGGTTTTCGACCCAGTGAGCCTCTCAAGGGTAGTACTTCTTCAGCTTGTCCATGTTGATTGGTTGTGAAAACTCCAAACCATCCAAATCCATGAGAATGACTGCTCCTCCTGACCAGATTGATTTAATGATGTAGGGACCCGTCCAATTGGGTCTAAACTTGCCCCTAGGATCGTGAATAGGAGCTCGGTTGTCTTTCAACACTAAGTCCCCTTCCCTCAAATTCCTGGATCTAACCTTTTTGTTGAATGCTCTGGCAATCCTGAGTTGATACCCCTGAATGTGGTATAACGCCTTCAACCTTCGCTCATCAAACAAAAATAGTTCCTCAAATTGGTTCTGTTGCCAATCAGCTTCTGTTATCTGACATTCAGCCATAATCCTTAATGAAGGCACTTCCAACTCAATCGGCAAAACAGCCTCCATTCCATATACCAAAGAGTAAGGGGTTGCCCCTGTAGATGTTCGGATTGATGTCCTGTATCCCCAAAGTGCAAAAGGTAACTTCTCTGGCCAATCTTTATAAGTTTCTACCATCTTACACAGAATGTTCTTGATGTTTTTATTTGCAGCTTCAACGGCTCCATTGGTTTGTGGCCTGTAAGTTGATGACTTGTGAAAAGCCACGTTATACTTCTCAAGTAGAACTGCCACTTCTCCTTTGAAATGTGAACCATTGTTTGAAATTAATTCGTTTGGCACCCCGTATCTGCAGATAATGTTATTCTTGATAAATTTGGCCACATGTGATGTTTTCAACACTAAATATGACTGTGCTTCAACCCATTTGGTAAAATAGTCAATGGCAACCAAGATGAACTGATGCCCATTTGAACCTTTCGGTGTGACTGCCCCGATGACATCTATGCCCCAGACTGAGAAAGGCCAAGGCGAAGTCATGTTGTAGAGTTTTGATGGCGGGATGTTCACGCGATTGGCATGGATTTGACATTTGTGGCATCGCCTAACAAAGTTGATGCAATCACTTTCCATGGTTAACCAGTAGTATCCTTGTCTAAGGATTTTTCTAGCTAGCATTATACCGTTCATATGGGCTCCACACTCTCCTCCATGGATGGCTTCCATGATACGTTTTGCCTCTTCTTCTTCTACACATAGCTTGTGCATTCCTAGATGCCCTCTCTTATATAACTTATCTCCGCAAATGACAAACTGAGTGGCAAGACGCCGTATCCCCCTTTTGTCTTTGGTGTTTGCCCCTTGTGGATATGTACCACTTTCCAGAAAATTCCAAATATCAAAGTACCAAGGGTTTTCATCTTGAACTTCTTCCGTTGCGGCTATCATTTCATATGCGGGGGTGTACCTTTGTTCTATAAGGATCGGACGCATCTTGACCCCGACCGGTATATCTATCATTGATGCTAAGGTTGCCAACGCATCAGCAAATCGGTTGTTCTCTCTTACCAAGTGCGTAAAAGTCAGTTTTTCGAACCTCGGGATCAACATGTCCAAGGTTTGATGGTAGACTTTCATTTTTTCCTCTTTAACTTTCCAATCTCCGTTGGCTTGAGAGACGACCAAGTTTGAGTCCCCGATCACATCCAACCTTATTGCCCCTAGTTCCAGGGCTGCTTCCAATCCAGCAATGCATGCCTCATACTCTGCTTGGTTATTAGATACCCTGAATTGGAGTTTGAAAGCTAAGGGGATATGGGAATCATCCGGCGCTATGAGCAACACGCCTATTCCATAGCCAAATTGATTAGACGCTCCATCAAAGTACAACTTCCAAGTGTCTTCTTCCATCTGCATGACCTCTTCATCTGGGAATGAGTACTCTACATCTTCTCCTCCTTCAATTGGGTGATCAGCCAAAAATTCTGCTACAGCCCTTCCTTTGACAGATTTGCGAGTGACATACTTAAGGTCAAATTCAGAAAGCAAGAGTAACCAATGAGCTAGCCTACCGGTAAGAGCTGGTTTCTCAAAGAGATATTTGATAGGGTCTAATCTTGAAACCAGAATTACCGAGTGAGCTAACAAGTAGTGTCTCAACTTCTTGGTGGCCCAAACCAAAGCCAAGCAAGCCTTTTCCAAGGAAGTATAGCGGATCTCGTAGTCAAGCATCTTCTTACTCAAGTAGTAGATGGCTTTCTCCACTTTCTCATCTGACTCTTGCGCAAGCATACATCCCATGGTTGATTCAGTCACTGATAAATACAAAATTAGCGGTTTTCCTGGCTCGGGCGGTGATAACACAGGTGGATTCCGCAGATACTGCTTGACTTGCTCGAATGCAAACTGACATCGATTATTCCATTGGAACTTCTTCCCTTTCTTTAGGAGACCAAACAGTGGTTCACAAGTCAAGGTTAGCTTTGAAATAAACCTCCTTATGAATTGCACCTTTCCTAGAAAACCCCGCACCTCTTTTTCAGTCATTGGTGGCGGCATTTCTAAGATGGCCTTAATTTTAGATGGATCAACTTCGATTCCCCGTTGTGTGATCAGAAATCCTAACATCTTACCCACAGTTACCCCAAAGGTGCATTTTTGTGGATTTAGCCTTAGCTTGTATTCCCTAATTCTCTCAAAGAATTTCTTTAATGCAGTGTAATGGCTTTCCCGATCTTTGGACTTGACAATCATGTCATCTACGTACACCTCGACTTCCTTGTGGATCATATCATGCAAAAGAGTGGTAGCAGCTCTCTGGTAAGTAGCCCCGACATTCTTCAAACCGAATGGCATAACCCTGTAGCAGTATGTCCCCCATGGTGTGGTAAATGCTGTCTTTTCTCTGTCCTCTGGAGCCATAAGGATTTGGTTATACCTTGAAAAACCATCCATGAATGACAGTAAAGCATGTCCTGCAGTGAAGTCTACCAATTCGTCGATATGTGGCAATGGGAAATCATCTTTTGGGCTAGCCTTATTCAAATCCCGGAAGTTAACACAAACTCGGATTCTGCCGTCTTTCTTCGGAACTGGCACAATATTGGCTAACCAAGTAGGATATTCTGATACTAGCAAAAAACCAGCATTGATTTGCTTCGTAACCTCTTCTTTAATTTTTAAGGCCCAATCAGGACGAATTCTCCGAAGCTTCTGTTTGATAGGTCGGGCCCCAGGGTCGAGAGGGATCCTATGCTGTACAATCTCAGGGTCAATTCCTGGCATGTCTTCGTAGGACCATGCAAAAACATCTTTGAATTCTGTTAATAAAGCAACTAATTGTTCACGTTCCTCTGAAGACAATGTAGAACCAATTTGAATCAAGCGAGGATCTTTTTCAGTACTCACATTTACAGAAACAATTTCATCCACTAATGGCTTAGCACGCCTTTCTTCCTCCCAGTCGATTAAATTTTTCAAAGCTCGAGGAATTTCTTCCTCTTCGTTTTTATCAAAATTTTGAAAATTTTGGTCAATATTATGAACTATGGGCACAGAAAAGTAAGCGGAAATCACATCTTCATTCAAAGCCTCAGGCTCACAAGTTGCAACAGACTCAAAAGAGAAAGAAAAAGAAGACTCAGACATTTTGGACAAACTTAAATCTGCTTCTAACCCCACAGGCCCACCAAACTCAGACTTAACAGCCAATTCAGAACTCTCAATACAACTCTTTTCAAAATGCCAATTTATTTGTGAGCCATTCACCGCATCCATGATGAAGCTTGAACAGTCAGCAGGTACCTCTTCCCCGATCATGGCAATGGTCATATCCCCCAAATTCATCGGTTCAGCGTTAGTATGTGATTCTATCAGTAAGTCAGCCAGTGTTAGACCCAGAACTTCCTCTGTGCTGCTTTCGGAGCTGACCTCTCTATCTTGTCTGATGTCGATACTAGGATCTACCCCCTCCTCATCACTGTCAGAAAGCTGATGATCGAAGAAGATCTCAAACCCAGGGTATCTCTTTTTCTCCACTTGATCAATCCAGGGCTCAGGGAAACCACAGAAAGGGAAGTCTTCTCCTTGGCGGACAAAGCGTCCGTTCAAGGTCCCACGAATTGGCTTATGAACTAACTCAAACTGCTGCCCGGTTCTCTTGGCCTTGATCCTCTCCCTAATCTCTTCAGTTTTCCTTTTCCAGTCATCAACTGTGGGTGCATACCCCAGTCCGAATGCATGTGGGTTATGAGGTACTTCACTGGCTGTAGTAATACTTTTCCTGCCACTTTGTCCCAATCCCATCCCTGGAATGTGACCTAGTTTACTCATGAAATAGATTGATTGGGCACTGACGTATACACCTTCATCTTCTGCCATGAGCGTTTGAACTAGCTGGGCCTCTGCCAATGTAAAACCTGATAGGAATACATCTTCTTCCCCATGCTGTATTTCTAGCAGTGGTGTTGTGACTTCTGGGGGAGGATGAATGGATGAATTTCCGAAGACAGTGGCAATTCCTCCGCCGTATGGGTACTTTACCAATTGATGTAATGTGGATGATACAACTTTTATCTGATGAAGCCAGGGCCTTCCCAATAGCAAGTTGAATGTTGCGGGAACATCCATGACATGAAATTCAGCTTCGTGCTCAGATGGACCCACTGCTATTTGTACTTTGATTATCCCCATCACTTCCCGACTAGTATTATCATAGGCCCGGATCAATTGAGTAGTGGGCGTGAAATCTGCCGGCTTTAGCCCGATTGCATAAGCAGTGCGTGTAGGGCAAACATTGATGGCTGATCCGGTGTCAATCAGAACAATCGGTATCCATTTCTTTCTGCATTCCAGTGATACGTACAGAGGCTTATTATGTCCCGATCCTTCTTGTGGCAACTCTTTGTCAGCAAAAGTTATAGCTGGGATTGTTTCTCTCGGGGTGATTAATGACACTAATTGCTCAGGAGTGGTGTCAATTGACAGCTTAGCCTTGCTCAACATTGACAACATTGCCTGTCGATGTTCTCGAGAAGCCATGAGAAGACCCCAAATAGAAATGTTTGCTTGGATCTTTTTCAATTGTTTTAGAACCAGGTCTTCTTCTACCTCTTTTCCTTTTTCTTTCTCTTTCTCTTTCTCTACCTCTTTATCTTTGCCAGAGGGTTCTCCTTGGTCTAGATGTGGAGGCTTGAAGTAGCGCCCACTCCTAGTCAAATGATCAATTTCGTCTGCATACCAAGTCTCATCCGGCACATGGTTTACCCATTCATCATCAGTATGGGCCAGTTGTAGGTCATTATCATCCCACCATTCGCCTTCATTGACTGAAAGGCAATTATCTAGCGCTGCTTGAATCATTCCAACAGTATGCTCTAACTGGCTTTCTAGTTCTTCTTCTCTTCCTTTGGACCTCTTTCCTTTGCCACATTTAACAGGTTTCCCGAAATCAAGTCTTTTTCTTTCAGTTTCCTCAGCAGAAGTTTCATCATTGCTTGACCAACTGTGACTGTAATTCTCCAGTTCCCACCATGCCCTCTGCACATTCTCAAGATCTAATTCTTCGAAGAAATGAAGATTAGCCAAGTCCTCCTCTAGGTCGGCCAAATCATCCAACCCCTGTTCAAGTACATCATCTCTAACAACATTGATAGAAAATGAGTCAGGCAGATCAACCTCAAGCTTTAGTTGACCATTGGGAATAATATACCGGCTAGGATCATACTTTTTCTCTGATAGTTTGCCAGCCTCAAGCATAGGTACTACCACCATAGGGTTTTTAGGTTTTGGCTGGGTTGGAGGTGCATCCATCATGCATAACTCAATGCCTTCAGGAATATATACCTCAGGTTTTGGTAAATGAGTAGGTGTGATATAGATACTGGGGTTAAAGGTGGATGAAAGCGTATGGATGAGGTTAAGATGAGGAGGTGATGGAACTCTGTCATGGGGTGGCAACGGGTTGGTAGTGACGTTGGGTTTTGGCGGTTGTGGGGGAGCTATGACTTTATTGTTTATGAGATCTTGGATCTTATGTTGGAGACGAAAGCAACGATCTGTGTCATGTCCTGGTTGTTGGTGGAAAGCACAGTGTTTGGTAGGGTCATGTTTGGCTGGGAGAGGTTCGAGAAGAGGTCGGGGGTCCAAAGGTTTCAAGTACCCTCTTTTTATCAAGATGTTCATTGCTTTAGAGAGTGACATATAGAGAGGAGTGAATGTTCTACTTGGAGCTCGGGTTGTGTTTTGCAGGCCAGCATGAGCAAAGGGATCGGCTATTTTAGTGGTGGTGGCAACCAAGTTGATTTCAGAGGGTTTCACAACTGTGCTACCACTGGTGGTAGTATTGGAACTGCGACCAAAAGGTTTCCGAACAGGTTCCTTATCATCAATAATTCCCTGTTTGATGGCATCCTCTATCTGAACCCCTATCTCTTTTAAGTCATTAAAAGTGAAGAGCGGGAGGACTATCATTTTTTTGTAACATCTTTCCATGTAGATTTCTGACTATCATACGAATTTGGTCCTTTTCAAGTGGTCTGTTGGTCATCATTGCTGCTTTTGCCCTCCATCTGGTGATAAAGGTCATGAAACTTTCATTGGGCTCTTGACGGGTGGCTTCTAATTCCCGAGTAGTCACTTCAATCTGGGTGTTATAAGCATACTGGGTGATAAAGGCCCCGGCTAACTCTTCCCAACTTTGTTTTACCGAGTCCTCTAACTTGGCGTACCAAATGGCAGCCACTCCTGACAAAGTTCGTCCGAATAAAGAGAGCTTTTGCGGACGAGTCAAACCCATAGGCTTTAAGACATCAGAGAATAGGCGAATGTGCACCATTGGGTCACTGGAGCCATCAAACCTATCAATGTGTGGCATTTTAAACCGCTCTGGCAACTTCACAGCTGTCTCAGTGTACCCGTCTTCGATGTCCGGGATTGAATTGACTCCTTGTGCCTTTTTGAAAAGTTTTTCCAACTTGGCCAACTTCAACATAGTTGAGTCAGACTCAGGTGCTTCAGAGGGATGAAGCCCTCCCACTGGTTGTGGAAGAGGAAATGATCCTCCTGAAGTTTGTGCAGGAACCCTCAGATCTTCTGGTGAATTAGGTTCGGGAAACTCGTCAACCGGTGGAGGTGGAGGTGGAACTGGCTGAGTCACTGGAGGTGGTTGAGTAATGGATGCCCCAGATGAGCGTTGCAGTTCAGCAAGAGTATTGCCTTGAGCAGCAAGAGTAGTGCCTTGGGCAGAAACCGTAGTGGCAACAATATCCATGCTCCGTTGAAGGCCCAGTAGTATGTCTGCTATATTTTCTGGAATTTGAGCCATCACTGATTCTGGTGAGTTAAGTGGTGATGATCTAGCAGGTGAAGAAGGGGTATTCTGGACAGTTGATGAAGCTTTTGCTTTTCTTCGTGTAACCGGTGGCAAAGAAACTAACACTGGCTGACCCTGAACCAAATCTGTACTTTTGCAAAGTCTACCAACGCGGGTCCACAGAACTTGGGGGATATTAGACCTTTCGGAAGCTATAGTGCTCGACTACCTTGCTGAAACAAAATGGGACCCCCAATCAGAATTTCATCAGCATCCCAGCTCAACTGATTACTGCTAACTCATGTTGGAAAAAAACTGAACTCAACCACACAAGCTGAAATGACTGAACCACTCATCTGAATCTAAGAATCCCCATACATTGCGCATAACACATATCATGAAAGAGAACAAACACCCCTATGGGGGCTAGGGTTACCCTGTCCTAACTTTGAAATGATCTAGGGTCTCACTATTCAAACAAGCGGCATCATACATCCTAGAAATGGGAGAGCATCCTGTCCTAATTTTGGAAGGTACTAGAGCTCATTATATGTACAAGGTTGGCTCTACTTTACGGGTTGAAGCCAAGGTGACGTTACCAAAGAGTCCTTTGGGTCATAACCAATAAAGATCCCAGGAAATCAGAAGAGTCAAATAGCCTCTCTTCGGAGTCTGAGAACCTTAGATAGCAAAGCTAGATAGCAGGGCTACATAGCAAAGCTACCCTTTTGACAAATCTCAAAAGGTTACAACACAAGGCCTCTAAAGTATCGTAAAAATAGGTATAGTGTCACAAAAAGCTTACCTGTGCTCCCACCAGTATCTGGGCAACACAAGGACTTGAAGTGCACCAATGAATGCAATGCAATGAACATATAATTGAAAATAAAGGTCATATCATGGAGTTCGAGTCAAGGTTTCACAAAATCCCCAACAGAGTCGCCAGAAATTGTAACATGCCCGGGGGGTACCTGCGCGCGTTAAACAGTTCGGACCCCCGAGATCTCTTTGATCTATTCTCACGAGTGCAATATGAAACATAAATGAGAGTCCAGATTTGGCAACTTTTATTGAAAATCCATTTTATTGCAATTTTGTCAAAAATGGACTGCGTCATCAGATCTCAGAGTCGCCACCTAATATTTATTTTGGGAAAATTAGGAAACCCATAACTCGTGCCAAGGCCACTGTTCGTCGTAACCAAGGATGCTTGGCTCGGAACCTTAGGTATGAGAGGGGAAGGTCAATAATGAGCACCCCCGCCCACCCGATCAAAGATCGGCCTTTACTAACCATGATATGAATTTTATTTTATTTATATGTTCATGTTCTGATTAGTTAATAAATCCTAAAATTTACTATGTGAAGCATACAAGTATAGACTATGCCATTCATTTTGGAGTAATTTGATATCATGCATTTTGAAAGAGTTTTGACGATGTACAACCCAAATAAATTGAGTTTACAAGCATGAAAAATCAACATCATTCCAAATTAAGCGACACAACCTCCATCCACTGGCATTCATAGAGTTATATCACATAAGCAACTAGCCTCATGGTAGAATGCTAGACATAGTAAGAAAAACACACACACACGGGATGCTAAAGCATAAAAACTCACATGTTTGACGTCCCACGAACAAGCTGCAAAACAAAGTTAGTAAAATATGCATGATCTTATATACAAAATCCTAATGCAATTCACTCATGAGATGCAACTAAAGATTCGGCTTCTAAAATATGATATGTGAATCATCTCAAGAACATGAGGTAGCGCACATAATCACATAGGAATTGATTAAATCCACAAATGCAAACTTAGCCGAATCAAGATGCATGAAACATGGATGCAAAGCATAACTATGATGAAAAATAAATATGATGTTTATGTACAAATAAAGAAAGCGAGTAAAAGAACGGGATAGAAAGAAGAGGGGCGGGGAATTATTACAACATTTAAAGAATAATTACAAACCAAATTAGAGAGGGATGAGGAGAATATTACAACAAAATAAAAACCTCACAATACACTCAAAATAAAATAAATAAATAAAATAAAAGCTTCATGTTCTTTAGAACCGCCGGCGGAAATGGTCAATATTAGGAGATTACGCCATCTTGTTCGGAAGAAGCTAAACGACCGGCCAAATAGGCCGGCCGGCGAACTAGGCCAAGCAAAACCTGGCTTGTTGCAAAACCAAGAAAAGGAACAAACAAAAAAATATGTAGGTGGCTCAACTAACCACTACCGGTTAGATTAAAAAAGAAAAGAAAAATAAAAAAAAAAAAAAAAAAAAGTGCAAACTCACAATATAAACCTAAAGCAATAAAACAAATATAAGATAGAACATGCAAGATTATAACGGAACTAATATGAGACTAATACACGAAAAAATAAATAAATAAATAAATAAATAAATATGAGGTAAAACATGCAAGATTACAACAAAACTAATATGAAATTAAAGTATGCGAATAAAAATAAATAAATAAATAATTATGAGCGAAACAAACCACTAGGATTATAACAACACACTATGAAATATAAAGTAAGAAAATAAATATGAGATAAACAAACTACTTGGATTATAACAAAACACAATGAAATAAGAAGCAAGAATATAAATATAAAATATAAGAAAATGAAAGATTAAAAATTCACCTTCCAAAGAAATATTGAACTTCTTGATTTCCAAACTTCCTCTTGATCACCCTCAAGTGTAGGAAGTGTGTTCTCAAATCCTCAATTCGAAATTATGGAGTTTATGGAGTTTGTGGTATGGAAAGTGGCTAACTCTCAAGTTTTTCTCACTTTCAATCACTAAACATTCTTCCTTATGATCGAGGCGATTGATCTTTGGCTATATCAGAATTTTTGGAGTGGTTTTGGTGTATGGAAATGAGGAATTTCAGTAGCTATGGAAGGTATGGGGTGTATATGGAAGATAGAAATATTTTTGGCTAAACAACTCAAATTTTCTCTCTTTTTTCACTATTTTCTCACTCCTTTCTCTTCAATTTCGTGGTCCTCCTCCTCTCTTACAATATGATCATTCTATATAGGCAATGAGGGAGAGTAAAGGTCAAAAAGAAGGTGGGAGACAAGAATGTGATAGGAGGGCAAATTTTCAAGGTGGTTGCATGGGATACTCCTTTATGGATGCAAACAAAATATCTTTTTGACTATGGAGGATGATTAGGTATAATGGAGGATGAGTGGATGCACTTGAATGGCTCAAAAAATGGGTAAATGGGTTGTCCCAACCGAACCAAAACCAGGAAAAAATGGGCTATTGTTGTTTTGGGTCGAATCAACAAAATCTGCTTTTAAGCCCAACTTCAAATGGGCATATCTCCCCCATATGGACTTGGTTTTAGGCAGTTCTTTAGTCCAAATTGAAGCCCCAGAAGTCTACTTTCCAATGGTGGTGGACTCACATTTAAATTCCAAGTGTACAAAGAGATATGCCTATTTTAGTGAAGACTGCTCATTTCCTTCTTAATGATTTGATACTCATCCTTTTCCTAAACCAGCTTTCTTTCATCCCCTCCTATTTCCTTCAACTCCAAACCTATAAAGAAGATATTTTTAAATATTTTTCAAAAATTTCACCTCCCTTCCATTTATTTCCACTTTGTCCTTACTCGGTTTACTGAAAAGTGCAATATTTTAATCGAAATGGAAACCTCGGGACATCGTAGAAACATTTAAAAAAAACATATTTTGAAAAGAGGGTTTTAAGGTCTAAAATAGTTTGGCCAAAAAAATGGGTGAAGGTTGGGATTAAAACTTAAATTCCATCTTTCTTACTGAAAATTTTGTGAGAAACACATTCTAATTGTCATCATCGGGTAATTAAAAGAAAGCGCCCGAGTCTTAGGGCCGGTCAAAATGGGGTGTCTACACTCATATATCCGTAAAGAGTGGCCAAGCTCGTGCCACCCCAGTCGCAGCGGCAGATCCGTGTCACGCCCACTAATGCGCTCAGCAGGTAGAGGGCGACGGTGTTCGCCCGATCGGCAAAGAGTGTGGTCCCCAGCAAGAACATAATGAAGCCACGGGCATATTGCTCCTCCTCCTCCCGAGTAGTAGGCGCCTGGATCCGGAAGTGATCCTCGAACCATGAGTACCTCACAAACCCTGCCCGGGTAAGAGGTGGCTAAGTGCCGAGCAAATATAGCTGAACGGCGTCCCACTCGTCCATGTCTGTATCAAAGGGGATTGGATCACCCCCTACTCCGCTGCCTGTGAGCATAGAGAAGTCAAAGGGAGTCATCGTCATCTCCCCGGTGGCAGAAAGGTGGAAAGAGTTGGTGGTGTCCCACCACCTCTCCACCAGAGCAGCAAGAAGGGGCCTACTCGCAGTAAGGCGCGAGAGTCCCATGCAGAAGGTCCCAAAGCCGGCCCGGTCGACAATATGATGGACCGTATCGGGTAGCTCCATGTACCAGCCTCGGGCGGCAGTGTTCCCGTACCCCCGGAAGGCATGGGAATCTCCCTATGTTCAAAACAAACAATTGCGAAGCAGTGTTAGAAATACAATGTTGAATGCACTCGGAGTTCATAAAAATGCAGTGTGTGTGCATGTGTTCGGGTCTACACAGATATCAAGTATGGGTGTGCTCACAGTGAACTACAGTATATGATGCATCAGTACATTTGAATTGTTCAGTTAAAAATGCAGTGTGTGTGCATGAGTTCAGATTTAAATAGATATCGGGTGTGGGTGTGCTCACAGTGAACTACGGCATGTGATGTATAAGTGTGTCTGAGTTAAGCAGTTAAAGAACAGAATCGACTATCGCAGTTATGTGTTCTACATTGCAGAAAATGAAACAGAGAAAGAATATACCTCAGCGGCGCCATAAGATAGATGTGACTCTGGCTCGCACAGTAGAAGCTTTAGTGGCGCGCCTCGTGTATAGCTCCGGAAGTGGCGAAAGCTGTGAGGAGAGGGCATATGTATCGCCGGCCTGTAGGTCGCCGGATCAAATGGTCAGACGCGAAGAGGTAGGAGCTCGACCTCGGGGTCCACGTCCATCTCTGGAGGACTCCCACCCTGTGGAATGTTGTCAGCCATCTCAGAAAGAGTGCGAAAATGGCCGAAAATGAGTAAAACGAGCAAAAATGCCAAAAGTCAACTGAAAAGTCAACCCCGAGAGGGTGGAAAATGGGAGAAAATGTCGGAGTGTGA
This sequence comes from Camellia sinensis, assembly GCF_055761805.1. NCBI lineage: Eukaryota > Viridiplantae > Streptophyta > Magnoliopsida > Ericales > Theaceae > Camellia > Camellia sinensis. Next base: position 170,013,583 of record NC_138962.1, on the reverse strand, counting down.
GAAAAGGCACGAAGATCGAGGAAAACTCAAGAAAAACAAGTCCCAAGTGATGGAAACCAAGGAAAAGTCACTGAAGTTGAGTTTTTTTCGGTTCAAAATGTGCGAAACGGGAAGGGTTTCACTAATCAAACGACGAAAAGGACCCGAAAACCAAAGAAAAACGAGGATCGAAGGTTGAGAAATCACCTAGAGAGAGAGAGGAGGGATTTTCGAACTAAGAGGAAGTGAAAATATAAGGTTTGACGCCCTATATTTAAAGACTCGTGGCTAAATGTCAAAACTGCCCCGACACAGCCATTTTTGGCCAGTCGGCTAAATATTTGGCCGATTGTCTTATTTGATGGCCGATGAATGGCCGGTGGCCTCCCCTTGTGGCCGATGCACCTCTTATACCCTTGTTTGGGTCGAAAATGATGTTTGGGACCTCCATTCCTCAAGACAGTGCAAGAAAATGCATTTGTGAAGCTTAACCGGCCTCCGTTTTGACCTCGGACCGTGCCTTCTGTGTGCAATGCTCGAATACGCACAAGGTGTATCCTTCTTCGTATCCTTTTGTATCTTGCGAGTTTCGCAAATCGCTTTAAATGTGTTGCGTTACAATGTATTGTCATGTTTATAATAAAGTGCGTAGTGGTTATACTTTGTTTCGTTCTTGCATTTAACATGCTTCATCTTACTTTGTAGTTTCAAGTTTCTCATATTTAACACATTGTACACGTTGTCGCGTGTGCTTTACTTACATGTGTTCAAGTTTCTCATATTTCACACATTGTACACGTTGTCGCGTGTGCTTTACTTACATATGTTCAAGATCCTCGTATTTCACACATTGTACACGTTGTCACGTGTGCTTTACTTACATGTGTTCAAGTTTCTCATATTTCACACATTGTGCACGTTGTCGCGTGTGCTTTACTTACATGTGTTCAAGTTTCTCATATTTCACACATTGTACATGTTGTCGCGTGTACTTTACTTACATGTGTTCAAGTTCCTCGTATTTCACACATTGTACACATTGTCACGTGTGCTTTACTTACATGTGTTCAAGTTCTCATATTTCACACATTATACACGTTGTAGCGTGTGCTTTACTTACATGTGTTCAAGTTTCTCATATTTCACACATTGTCGCGTGTGTTTTACTTACATGTGTTCAAGTTCCTCGTATTTCACACATTGTACACGTTGTTGCGTGTGCTTTACTTACATATGTTCAAGTTTCTCATATTTAACACATTGTACATGTTGTCGCGTGTGCTTTACTTACATGTGTTCAAGTTTCTCATATTTAACACATTGTACACGTTGTCACGTGTGCTTTACTTACATGTGTTCAAGTTTCTCATATTTCACACATTGTACATATTGTCGCGTGTGCTTTACTTACATGTGTTCAAGTTCCTCGTATTTCACACATTGTACACGTTGTCGCGTGTGCTTTACTTACATGTGTACATTTCATTCCTTGCTATACACATTGTATACGTTGTCGCGTATGCTTTACTTACATGTGTACATTATTTTTCTTGCTTCACACATTGTATGCGTTGTCGCGCGTGCTTTACTTATATGTGTTTGTGCCATTTTTGCATCGATATGCTTGTTTCAAATTGCATTGTTATGCATCCCACGGTTTGCATTGTCATGCATGCCTTCCTAGCATTGTTATGCTTGTTTCAAATTGCATTGTTATGCATCCTACTCGGTTTGCGTTGTTGTAGACACCCCATTTTTGACCGACCTTGAGACTCAGACGTCACCAGTTGAGCGCTCGGTGATATTGCATATTGTGCTCGTTCAGAAGTTTCAGAGTATCGGCTGCGAGCCTTGCCTCCGGACTTCCGGACTCTTTTGTGCTTTGCCTCGATTTGCGAACCAGGCTCGATTTTCTCTGTTTCTCTTCCTAAAGGGAGGGAGAGGTCTCGTAGATCATCTCTCAGTGGCCGTAGGCTACGTTTCGTGGTCATAGGCCATTTTGCCCGTTTGGAGTCTGATTTCCGGTTTTTCGGAATCGTTAGCCGTGTGCCTCGGTTCGGGATAGCTTAACTGCCTTCGTTTGCTCCGGTTTTTGGCGTGCATCTTATTTACTCCCTTTTGAGGGACACTGTGGTCCGAGAGACCGACTTCGTGGTCAAACACCACTCCCGGTGCCTAACAGTCAGTTTTCGGGGCCTCGGGCTGCGTGTTTCGGCCCCCGAACCTTCATTCTGCATCGGTTTGGGTTCATTTTTGGCAGGGACCTCTGTTTCATTGGTAAGAAGGCCGTAGAAGGGTGGGAGGCCAGTAATTGTTCAGACAACCAAATTTATCCCTTCATCGCCCTCCGTCGCCTGATTTTCCTCACTTCAAAGCCAATGTTGACCACCCTTAGGCCATTTTCTTGCACCCCAAACCCCATATTTGTGATGTACACATCTGGGAGGCCACCAATATTTGGTGGCCGGCCAGTAACTGCTTTTGAACCTTTTGAACCCCTTGGAAAATTGGGTTGTTCTCTCTCCTGGTTCATTGTCTCCAGTTTTTAACCACTTGGTTATGTTGTGCACACATCAGAGGCTCTCCTTTTGGGGTGGCCGGCCACTAATTCTCATTGAACCTTTTAACCCTTGGCCGGCCGGCCATGGGAGGTAGCCGGCCGGCCACCTAAACCCTAGATAACTGGCCGGTCAGAATCCTTGCATCAAGTACAGTGCAGATACACCCTCCTTTTCCCCCCAGATTCTATATCCAGTGAGGGCATTTTTTGGGGGAAACTTGATTCATTTCCCTCCATTTTTTCCCTCCTTTTCCCCCCTCTTTTGCTTATATAGCAGGCCCTCCAGCTGCATATTTAGGGTTACAAAAATTCCCCCCAAACCTCTTGCCTTGTATCTCTCTCTCTCTATATTTCCAAGCTCCAAACCTCAAGCCCTACACCATTTCCACACCACCACCTAGCACCACATCACCATCATCCATTCCAGTAGCTTCAGGGCTATTTTCAGAGCTAAGGAGCCACCAAACTCAAGCCAAGAGGCTGTCAAGGATTGATCTTCAAGGGTGAGTCCCTATTCTCCTTTTTTGTGCTTTATTTTTTCAATACATTAGCCATACTTTCTTGCTGTTTTGGGCTCCGACCCTAACTGGAACTAGGCTTATTTTGAGCTATTTTTCATGTTTGCTTAAGGGCCTCTCACTGTTTGAGGCCTCCTTGTTGCACTTGCTTCATTAGCTCCCTTGTATGCCATTTTCTTGTGTAGTATTTTTGGCCTATGTATAAATTGTTTTGAGGCATGTCATAAACTGTAAAGAAGATTATTTTGAGCCCTTCTTCAACATTGTTAAAGGGCTCATCACTTTTTGTGGCTTCCATTTGCCACTTGCCTTTATATCTCTCTTTTGGCTCCATTTTTGCATGATTTGTTAGCCTCTTATGCTTCTGTTTTTGGGCTCTGGTCCAAACTACAAATGACTTTATTTTGACCCCCTCTTCATGCTTCATTAAGGGTCTTTCACTGTTTGAGGCATACTTTTTATACTTTGTGTTATAGCTCTCTTTTTGGCCTTATTTTGCATAGCATTTTGAGAATTCTTGTACACTGTTTTGGGTCTGGCCACCAACTGGAAAATGCCATGTTTTGGGTCCCTCTTAAACCTTGTTGAAGGGCCCTCTCGTGTTTGAGGCCAGAAGCCATGACTTGCTTCTTTATGTCACGTTTAGGGCCATTTTTGCATGTTGGTTTAGCCCCATTTGTGTTCGCTGTTTGGCCTTCCTTAAAACTATAAACATGTTTTTTTTGGGGCTTCCTTGAATCTTTCTTCACATTTCATGATCAAATAGTGCATGTTTTGTATAGCTATAGGCCATTGCGCATGCCTAGTTTTGCATTTCGGGTCCCATTCCATGCATCGGGTGCCATGTTTTCATGATTCGGGGCTGTTTTGGGTAAAATTTTAGTGCTGAAATTTGCATGTTTGCATACCATGTCTTGTTAGAGTGGCATTTGGTGCCTTAGGTTCGGTCCTCGGTTTGCGTGCATGCGTGCGTGCATCTCGATTTGTCTCATTTTCATCTCATGGCCTCTTATGTGAGTGTGGCTGAGGTCTACTCATGTTGGTGTAAGTCCATTATGCATTGTGTATGCCATTTCATTCCATAGCATTGCGTATGCTAGGTTGTATGTTAGCGCATTGTGTATGCCATGTCACCTCGTGCATCGTATATGCCATTTCATAGCATTGTGCATCCTAGGTTGTATATTAGTTGCATTCATGCATGTCATGCATATTGCATTGTACTTGGGATAGGAGTTAGCCTGAGCATGGGAAACGAGGGACGTTTCGTACTTCGAGTGACGGAACGTGTCTCAATTCCCAGTCACCGACACTCCGGATTATCCATGATGGAGTTAAGTCTTGTTGTGTTTTCATATGCATTCATTCTGCATTGAGTTGCACAGTTCGACTCCCCGGCCATCATGCATCGATATGCGTGATTGGTGGCACGAGGATTGAGGCATGCACACATTTGTGAAAATACATTGCTATGCCCCTTTCCTGCTCTCTGTTGCAGCAAATCAAGAATTAGCAACCTTCCGGAGCTTGGCGCGCTTTCCAAGAATAATTGTAAAACAGAGGCTAATTGGGGCATCCCAGTGGATTTCCGCGCAAGGCAGCCCAGACATGCATCATCCATCATCTGAAGAAGAGTCAAGGCAGTCCCTGGCTTGCATGCCAGATATTATTTTTCTTAGTTAATTTGTAAATTAATTAGGAATTTGTATATATTTGGACTGTATTATTTGGACTGTACTATTTATTCGGACCCTCTGCGTGAGGGTACAACTGTAATAAGTGTGCGTGTGTGTGATGTATGTCTTCCAACCCCACGTCTTTCTCCCTTTTATTTACCAGCTTATGATGGTTAGATTAGGGCATGTTTCAATTAGCATACAGTATGATAGCATGTTTGCATTTATTCATCTGTTTTGCATGCACCGGGCTCGGCGCATCATACTAACTGCATTGTATTTTCAATTCCAAATTGTATACATGTTAGATGTAGCATTTCATATGCCATGTCTAGAATAGCCGAGCCTGCTATAATTGCATTTTTGCATGTGTTGCATTAGGCATTTCTGTATAATTAGGATCATGCATGGATTTCTAATAAGCTTCTGTTTTGGCTTGGAGTACTCGGTAAGTTTTATGCTTTAGCATCCTTGCATATGTGTGAGTGACTGCCATGAATAGCATGCTTACCATGAGGCTATATGCTTATGTGATATAACTGTCTGAATGCCTGTGGGTGAAGGTTAGGTTATTTGAATTGGAACAATTCATCAAATGTGTGTTTTAAGCCCACTAGATAGTGGCAAAATCATGTTTTTCTAAGCCCACCCGAGGGTGGCAAATCCACGTCTTAGCCTACTTGCGGGTAGCACCATCAAACCATTTTCAAATAAACAAACATGAAATGTTTTGTTCCAATTCAGGCGATCCAGTCTATACTTGTATGCTGTGCGCATCACATAGTAAATCTAGGCTCACGAAGTGACCTTCCCCAATCGTACCCAAATTCCCGAGCCGAGGCAACTTTGGTGATGACGGACACGTGGCCTTAGGCAAACGAGTCAGGGTTTCCTAAATTTCCCCAAAATAAAACATTTAGGTGGCGACTCTGTATCTGGCAAAGCAGTCCATGTTTGGCACTTCTTTCAAAAATCTGTTTTCTCAAAACGATTTGCCGAATTTGGACTCTTTAGTTCAGACTTAGAACCGTGACAATTTGAGAGTCCTGAGCTGTAGTGAGCCCAATATCGAACGGAAGGAACGGGGGAGCTCGTTCCTCTCCCAGGGCGTTCGGGGACGTCTACAGTTGTCACGCATGCCTTCTCGCATCCATTCCGCATTGTTATGCGTCGCACTTAGGTTGCATTGTCTTACACCCCCCTCACTTGCGTTGTCACGCACTTTTCACTTGCATTGCTATGCATGTTTCTAACAATATTGTACCTATTAAGTTTTTTTTCTTTTTTAGGCACGATATTGTATGTACGGTTCATTTGAAGCTGGCGAGACCAGACGACCCGCACGGTATTGTATTCTCCGCGTGAGACGTAGCGAGAATTGTATAATTCTCTTACATCATTTCTGCATGAAATGTAGTTAGATTTTGTATATGCTTGCTTAAAATTGTTGCATGATATGCTTCGTTACAGCTTTATTTGCATGGTCATAAGTTATGCTCGGATTTGTGCATTGTTCTTGTATCGTGCCCCTGCCTTCGGGCGCATATCTTTATCAGTATTTTGTATGCTTTGTCTAAGTCTTCGGCCTTGTCAAAAATTGGTTATCTCTTAGGCTTTGACATTCACTCCCATCATCTTATGACTTTCGAGTTCTGTCAAAGAGGGACAACTGTAGACACCCCATTTTTGACCGTCCTCAAGACTTGGACGTCATCGTTTGAACACTCGATGATCATCCATGCTTGTGTTCGTTTTGAGTTCTCGGAAGTCTTGGCTGCGCGCCTTGCCTTAGGGTCTCTCAACTTGACTATTTTGTGCTTGGTTAAGGACCAAGGACTTGTGGTTTTTGCACTTAAGGGTAGGAAGTGGCTTGTTGGCCATCCCTCAACCCACCGGCCATGGCCTGAGGCCACCGGCCTTGTTTTCTTACCACCAGCCAAATGTATTGGTTGATCGGCACTGTATTTGGTCAGCCGACCATTGTTTTGGTCAACCGGCCACATTTTTTGGCCGAGGCCTTTTCTTTGCCTTTTTCAAGCATTGTGCATGCCAGCTGTGCCAGCTGGTGAGCATAAACTCTGCCCTCTATATACGTGTATAGAGGGATTTCATCCTTACACTTAGCTTCCCTTGGAAGCTTGGAATTGGATTTCCTATATGAGAAGGGCCTCCCCTCCCTTTCCAGAGGTTTAGCAATCTGATATAGAGCATATATATCACTCTCTCTCTTTATATCTCCTCTCTCTAGATAGTTGTGTGTGTAATAGTGTTCTAAAGGGTGTTTTTGTTCATATTTTTGCACTAAGGCACCTAGTGTACACTATCCTTTAGTTACTGAGGTGTTAAGGAGTTGATTTTAGAGTTTTTGAGTTGGTTTTGATCAGAAGGAGTTGCTGGAGTTGGTGTTCTTAAAGTGTTTTTCATGGGTGAGAAACAACTCTTTTATTCCCCCTTTTTGCTTAAGCTTTTAGCAATACTTGAATGCTGTTTTAAGCTTAGTGTCCTACATAAAAAAGTTCTGTATTTTCATGCTTGAGATGTTTCATTAAGGTCACTTTTATGTTGGGGGTTGTCTATCCCCCCTTAGGCCTTGTTTAGCTTCATTTTGTGCCTCTTCCTTTTGGCTTTGGAACCTTTCTTGTTTCAACCTTCTCGCCACTGAAATCTAGAGGATTTTCAGTGGTAGATAAGTGGTTTTGAGGTCTTGTATAGGGGAGGGACGCCCCTCTCTCCTTATGTCTCATTTGCTTGCCTTAAGGGGTCATAATGGTTGCATATTTACTTAGTTTGTTTTAACTCCATTTTAGCAAGTATTTGGTATTGTTTGGTCATGTTGTACCTCTGTTTCATGTTGGTTTGATGGCCTCATGCATTCTCCATACACTTGTCTTGTAATCCTCTCATTTGCCATAACATGTATCTTGCATTTGGACTATCATGCTTGCATATCTTGACTCGATCCAAAGGAACTTTTAGTCATATTTCAGCATGTTAAAGCTCTTTTTGGTGTCGTTTTGATCATATATGTCATGTTTTGTATAGCCTTAGTTTATCCTAGCTTGTTAGCTTTGAAGGCCTAAGTTGCATGATTACATTACTTGGCTCATTTTCATGATTTGGCATCGTTTCATGTGAGATTTTAGTCCATATAATGTGGCCATGCATTCACATTCATAACATTCTCTATGCATTAGAAGGTTTGTGTTTTATGCTTCAAGATTGGACCATTGTGCATGCCTTTATGCTTAGACCATTCAGATACCATCTAAGTGGGTTTTTGAGTTTGTTTCAACATGCCATAACTCTATTTTTCATTGCTTAAATCATGCCATGTTTGGTTGTGTTAGGCGTAGTATAACACCTCTTTGATAGCGTTGCATGCCCCATTGTTTTGGCATTGTATTCTAGCTTGTTTTGGCTAGCTTTGAGCTCACTTTTGGTCTTGCTTGGACCTGCCTCGGGACTGTTTTAGGTCCCCTTGGCCCTTTGGGGCTTGCTTCACATAGCCATGGCTTGAGCTCCTTGGCTAGTCTCAAGTTTTAGGCTCCTTTGTATGCTTCACTTGCATGGCTTGGTTGATTTGGCATCATCCCTTGCATATTTTCAGAGCTTATCATGCTTGTTACTTGTCCATATTTGTCTCTTTTAAATGTGCTTAAGAGTCGACCTTTTTTGTGCCTAAGTGTTGGACCTTTACATGCGCATGTGTGGGTGCGTTTTGCTCATCATTTCTTGGCACTTTGGCCACTGTTTTGGCATGGCTGATTTCTGCCCATTTCAGTTTAAGTCCATTGAGCATGTTTGCTCTCATGATATTTGCATGCTTGTATTGTATCATGTTTGCATGGTTGGTATATCGCATGATATTTAGCTAATTGCATTACGTAACATTATTGCATACTTGGCGTGCCCATGTTACACTAGCTTAACTTGCATGCTTAGGTTGCATCGCATTTGGCATGCTTGCTACCTTAGTCTTGTGTGTATACTTGATTCCTATTGCATTTGGCATGCTTAGGTTGCATAACATTGTTTTTCCATGTTGCATTGTATTTGGCATGCATGCATTGTATTGTGTTTGGTTTGGGGTGTCAAACCAAACATGAGGAACGATGAATGTTCGTACTTGAAGTGATGAAACATCTCTCAATCCTTAGTCACCAATGCTCTTGATCCAACATGATAGAGTGTGAGGCATTCATGTGTTTTTGTGCATTCATTCCATAGTGAATTGCATACTTGGCACCTTTGGCCATCATGCATTGAAATGCGTAGTTGGTGGTCCGAGGGTCGAGAGCCATACTGCCTTGAGTTCATAGTATGATATGGTGGGTGGTCGTGCACACATTGTCTTGTAAACGCCTTGCCATGCAGTGTTTGTCCTCTGCTGCAGCAAAAACAGCATTCTGCAGGAAGGGATGGCCGGTCAGCCATCTTCAATGCCGGCCGGCTAACTTAATCTGGCCGAGAGCTTCACTTTTAGTCGATGACCATTTTCCCATGGCCGGTGACTCCATCTTTTGGTCGGTGACCTCCCACAGTGCTCAGGGAGTGTTTCAGAAGCATCCTAAGGATTTTCACAATTTTCAGATATGCAAAACAGTGTAAGCAGAGGCAACATGTGGCAGAGCAACGGGTTTCCGAGCTAGGCAATCGAACATGCATCAGTCAATCATTCTGAGGCGGAGCTGCGGCGGCCTCTTTAGTTCATACTTAGATTGTTTTGTAATTAATTTGTTAATTAATTAAGAGTTTGTAATAATTAATTAGCTAAGATAGTTGATTTATTATTCGGTTTGTATTATTTTTTCGGACCCTCCGTCGAGAGGGCGAATTTTGTAATAAGTATGCGTGCGTGTGTGAATGTCTTCCAACCCCACGTCTTTCTCCCTTTTACTTACCTGCTTTTGATGGTTAGTTTTAGGTCATGTTTCAATTAGCATACTTATGTTAGCATGTTTGCATACATTCATTCGTATTGCACGCACCGGGCTTGGCGCATCATACTAACTACATTGTATTTCAATTCCAACTTGAATACGTGCATCGAGTTGTCGCATTTCACATGCCATTCTTAGATTAGCCAAGCCTATTCTAGTTGCATTTTGTATGTGTTGCATTAGCCATCTTAACATGAATTAGGATCATGCATTGATTACTAACTAGTTCTTTATTTTGGCTCGGAGTACACTATGAGTGTTTATGCTTTAGCATCTTGCATGTATGTGAGTGTTAACGTGAAAGCATGCTTGCCATGAGGCTATTTGCTTATGTGATATAACTGCTTGAATGCCTGTGGGTGAAGGTTGGATTGTTTGAATTGGGACAATTCATTGAAATCCGCATTTTAGCCTACTTGCGAGTAGCAAACTTCAAACCGTTTCCAAACAAACGGATATGCAATGCTTTGTTCCAAATTAGGCGATCTAATCTATACTTGTGTGTTATGCGCATCACTTAGTAAATTCTAGCTAATTAACCGGAATAAGAACACATGTGTTTTCAAAAATAAAATATCATGTTTAGTAGTGGGCGAGCGGGGGTGCTCATAAATGACCTTCCCCAATTGAACCCAAGTTCCCGAGCCGAGGCAACTTTGGTGATGACGGACACATGGCCTTAGGCAATGAGTCAGGGTTTCCTAAATTCTCCCAAAATAAAATATTTAGGTGGCGACTCTGTATCTGGAAAAGCAGTCCATGTTTGGCACTTCTTTCTTAAAAATCAGTTTTCCAAAACAATTTGCCGGATTTGGACTCTTTGGTGATTTATCGGTCTCGCATTGCACTTTGCGGGATTATATTCAGAACCGTGACATTTGAGTCTGAACTGTAGCATGCAGCCCTCAGGGCGCGTGTACAACATCCTTCCAGATAGCATCAAGAATATCATCAGGCACAGTGTTCCAGTCAAGAAAAGTAAGAGGAACAATGTTACCATTTCGCACAATAATGCCAAGTTAAGTAGTTAACTTAAACATGTTATCCCCTATTGAACAGTAATTTTCATCAAATTGTATATCCAACTTTGTACCAGTACCCCACTCCCTAATGCCCTTGGCACATCCTCTACCACGCCTACTCGAGGTTGATGAAGAACTAACATGACCTGCAAGATACAATAAGAATAAACAATATGCAATGATAATAAACAAATGCAAATTTAAATAATATCAATACAAATCAATTTCTTATACCTGAGGGAGGCTGTGAAGAAGTCAAAGGGTCTGAAAAATACAATGAAAATAAACAAGTTATATATAATGAGAACAAATAAATATATATTTAAATAATTTTCATACAAATCAAAGCAAATTTACATACCTGCGGATGGCTCATAAGCCGATGACTCTAGTCGAGATGATAGTTGCTACGGTGCCATTGATGGTGGACGCACCGATGGTAGGCCTAGAGGCTGAGTAGACGATAGCTGCTGTGGTGCCACTGATGGTGGTTGATGCTTCGACTAATGGCCCCTCTAATGGTGCCCGCTGTGATGCCTCCTCTAATGGTGGTGCCACTGATGGTGGATGCACAAATGGTAGGCGTGGAGGCTAAGTAGATGATAGCTGCTGTGGTGCCACTAATGGTGGTCGATGCGGTGGCACTAATAATGCTTGCTATAATGCCTTCTCTAATGGTGGTGCCATTAATAGTGGTCGCTGCGGTGGCTGGTCAGATAGTGGTGGCACTAATGGCCTTTCTGATGGTGGTCGATGTGATGTCTCCTCTGATGGTGGTGCCGCTGATGTCCTCTTACGTACCACATCAGACATCATGCGTAGGGGATGATCAGGCTTCCTCTTCCTTGCCATAATAATCTGCAAGTGCCGTGACATTAATTGACATTAGAAACGTAGGGAATGGTTTTGAATCAACTATAATATGGCATTAATTGAACTAATACAATTACAAAGACAAAGTAAATTAAGAAACTGAACAATAACTATAACCTTGACTTGAATTCAATTACTGATGTTTATTAAATATCAGTCTATTTCCACATCAAGTGTTTATCCTTCTGCGGCTTCCCTCACCTAGCCAACTTCTTCATCACGGAGCATTATGTTTTCTTCTAATTGTTGGCTCATATATGGCTCGATTTCTGGATCAGTCGAATTCATATCAAATAAACCTCTTTGAGACATCTTCACCACTACTTGCCAGTCTAGTTCTAACGAGTCTGAAACATACCAAACTTGCTCTGGTTGAGATGCCAAGATGAAAGGTTCATTGGTAATTCGATCATCTCGGTACAACAAATGATTGAAGTTGACTACCGTGAAATTGAAGACACCTTGTATCTTCCCGTGAATGTTGTCAATCCAATCACATTTAAACAACACATGCTTCTTCTCATTGGAATATCGAATCTCAACAATATATGTCAATTGTCCATAATAGTACACAGACCCCTTGTCTTTCCAACTAGCATAACTTATGGTATCTGCCTTTAAAGCTACACCACAATTTTGTGTGGCTCGACGGTCATCCATGGCCTTTACTTGATATCGAAACTCATTCATTATATACCCGTTGAACCTCCTTGCCAGGTTATGAGGACCATTTGCCAATACAGTAATCTCTTCAGAAAATGTGACGTCATGAGTCCTTAGAAAAGTTTGAACCTATTTTAAAAAATAAAAATTGTAAAATTTAATATGTAGTTCGACTTAGGTAAATAGAATCTGTAGATTTAAATACATACATGTTCCTTGAACCAAATGTGAAAAGTTTCAAAATGTTCACGCCGAAGCTAATGATCGTCAACACGAGGCATTTTGACCTTAAGTTTTTTAAGGTGTTTGCTGTGTAGATTGAAATTTTATCAAAAAACAAAATTTGGTTCAAAATTCAATGAAACATAATAAAATATTGAGTGAGTGACATAACTTACTTTATGAATGGTTGAACCACGGATGTATTGAATAAGACATACCGATGAGTTTGTGCCCAAGAAGTGTTATCAAAATAAAAGCTTGTGATTTCACCAACAGCACGACCCAGATTATCATCACCACTGTAGTTCCTCACGGGTCGATTCGATTTAGTTTCCACATCATTGAGATATTGTGCACAAAAATTCATGCATTCTTCCATAAGATATCCTTTAGTAATTGAACCTTCTGGATGAGCTCTATTACGCACATATTGCTTCAAAGTAAGAAGATACCTCTCAATTGGATACATCCATCAAAACTGAATCGCTCCACCCAATAATGCTTCGTCAGCTAGATGTATAGGCAAGTGCTCCATTATATCAAAAAAAGTAGGAGGAAATATTTTCTCTAGATGACAAAGTGTTACAGTGATACGATCTTGAATATATTGCAAATCCGTCACACGATTCACTTTGGAACACAATTGTCTAAAGAAATTGCTCAATTCAATCAAAGGTTCAATTGCATTCCTCGGTAACGATCTTCGAATGGCCAATGGAATTAGTTGTTGCATCAGAATATGACTATCGTGGCTCTTAAAACCCCCAATACTTCTATCATGTAAGCGCACGCGACGCGATATATTGGATGAATAACTGTCGGGAACTCTAACTTCCTTCAATACTTTCAAGAACAAATCTTTCTCATCCTTGGTCAGCGTGAATTGTGCCGATGGTAAATAAGCTTTATTCGACCCTCTTAACTGCAAATGTAGGTGTTTTCTAATATTCATTTCTTGTAAATCACGCCGAGCATTAACACCATCCTTCGATTTTCCTACAACCCCTAATATTGTCCACAGCACATTGTCACAAACATTCTTCTCTATATGCATCACATCGAGGTTGTGTCTAATTAGATTGTGCTCCCAATATGGTAGTTCATAGAAGATACTCTTTTTCTTCCAGTTGTGGGTGCGATGTCCAGCTTTCTCCTTCTCTACTTGTCTCCTATGCCTCTCCTTAAGGTCATCCCTCTTGTATTGGGTTAAAATACCCTCAGATTCTAATTGTAGCAGCATCTCAGTTTCAAACAACAATTTTGGTTTGAATCTGACTTCCCGACTACCATCAAATGATACTTTATCCTTTCGGAATTTATGGCCACTAGGTAAAAATCTGCGATGACCCAAGTATAATTGTTTCCTACTATGCTTCAACCAACATGATATAATTTCCCTATTGCAACAAGGACATGCATATTCGCCTTTAGTGCTCCATCATGACACGTTTGCATATGCAAGAAAATCACTAATTGTCCACAGTAAAGCTGCATGCATTTGAAACATTTGATTTGTTGATGCATCAAATGTGGAGACACCGTCATTCCATAGTTCTTTCAACTCCTCAATCAATGGTTGCATGTTCACATCAATCTTGTCACCAGGTCCTTTCGGACCGTCAATAAGCACAGATAAAATTAGAAATGGTTGTTTCATGCACATCCATGGCGGCAAGTTGTATGGAATGAGTACAACAGGCCAAGTGTTATGAACTATGTTCATCGTCCTAAATGGGTTAAAACCATCAAATACTAAGCCAAGCCTTACACTTCGACAATCATTACTAAAGTCAATATTCTGACGATCAAAATCTTTTCATGCAAGGGAGTTTGCAGGATACCTAAAGACATCGTCATTAGTTCGTTCCTCTGCATGCCATCTCATTAACTTAGCCGTCTTGGATGACATAAAAAACCTCTGCAACCTTGGCTTTAAAGGAAAATACCTCATTTGTTTTGCAGCTATTCGTTTGCCACCGTTGTGAGGACCATTTGCACCACTATCACCATTTGATTTCCATCTTGAGCTATTGTATGTGACACATTTATCAAGATTGGCGTCCTCATTTCGAAACAACATGCAACTGTTGGGACATGCATCCCACGTCTCATACATGAAGCCCAAATCTGTTGTGACCTTTTGAGCTTTATAATATGAGTCCGGGAGTTTCACATCCAATGGGAACGCCTCATTCAATAACTCAAGCAACATGTCAACAGACTTGTCTGTCCACTGATTAAGCATCTTCAAATGTAGAAGTCGAACAATGAATGACAAAGATGTGAACTTCTGACAACCCAGATACAATTCACTTTGTGCATCTTGAAGAAGTTTGAAATACTTTGCAGTCTCTGCATTTTGACCGAGCTGGGGTTCAGATGCATGGAGATCAGGCCCCTGTGGTTCATTACCCTCAACACTTGTACCGGCATGTGGATTTCCCATAGCCCCTTGTATCTTTCCAACCATATCATCCCCAATGTCTAAATTAGCCAATGTTTCATTCTCTCGATTACCATGCAAAGATACGTAAGATTCCCCATGATTAATCCAATGTTTGTACTTTTTTAAAAAACCATTCAAAATCAGATGCTCCCGTACACCCTCTCGCACAAGATGGTATTGATTCTCATATTTTCTACATGGACAACTAATCATCAAACCTTCAACCCTATTGGTGTAGGCAAACACAAAGAATTGATCAATCCCATTAATGTATTCCCTCGACATCCTATTTGGAAAATCAATCCAACTCTTATCCATTATCTGTACTTCCCTCATATGTGTTTCCCACTATTAATTTACTTCAGGCAAACTTACTGGGAGATATACATCTCACATGCAAAACAAATATGTCCTAGAAAAAAAATATAATTACAACAAATGTAAGAGTCATAATGAGATGTAAGCGTAATTACAAGACATAATATCACATATTAATTATCCTAAGGGAAGAGGGGATTGGTGGGCTTCGAATCCCGATTAGTGAGGAAACAACCAAGGGCCTGCGCTATTGGGCCAAATGCTATCCTCAGATAGTTCGTAGTTTGTTTACAATATGTTCATCAATTTGAAACTAACCAATGTTAGACAGGTCACAATAAATTTTTTAGACATCAAACCCTTTAATCCGCACATGCCTAACTCTGTAGCATCTCTCAAACAATGAATTAAAATTGGTTCTAGAATAGTCATTTAAGCAGGAGACTTAGCTTAGTTTGAACTTGGCAGAAAAAATAGAAAGTGAATGCCATTCTTTCTTGAAGAAGCCATAGATCCACACATGATGTATGTGAAGGAGAAAATGAAAGAGATGTAAAGAAACAGATGGGGTAAGGAAGAAGAAGAATTACCTACCTCTGTATCAAGGTTAGAGGATTAAAATGAGGAGCAACTGGACGGAGGTGCGTGTAAAGGATGTGCTTCTATTGCAGCAGGATGTAAGCTCTCTGTTATTAAAGATTTGTCTGCATTAATAAATTAAATGTACAATAGAGCTATTTTTTATTTTTTTCTTTTCTTTTCTTTTCATTATGGCTTTTTATCAAACATGTTTAATTCATTAGTTAGTATAACTCAGTCAGCAAGTCATGAGTAGTTTTATGTCAACAAACTATTCACTTCAGCAAAAGGGAAATGACCAAAAAAAAAAAAAAAAAAGTAAAAGATACATCACTTGTATTCCGCTTTCATAATGATAACTCACTTCACTTTGCCTAGATTTCTACTCACTTAGTTGGTGAATAAATAAATATATACACTCTAACATAGGCTGTGTTTTAATTTTGGTTTTGTGAAAAAAATTGTGAATGTAAAAAAAGGAAATCAAAATGAAATAGAAGCTGTGTTTTCAAAAAAACTGAAAACAAAAATCGAAAACACAGCCAAACACACTCCCTCGTTAATTTTTTTACAAATCTAAGATCCAAACACAAAAAAAGTTCCTGGTTGTAAGGAGAGATTCCACTCGTCATTGGTTAATGTACTGCACCAACTGAAATAAAAAGATTTTTGCAACTAACACAAACAAAGGACATGATTTCATGACATCAAAAAGCAAAAACAGCCTAGAACAATTTTTGGGATTCAACTATGTAACTAGAGGCAGAAGTATGGAGAATTAAAATTACCTCCAAACCAAGCACAAAATAGATCTGGAGGGGCATTTTTACTTTATTTTAATTTCTGCCTAACTAAAAACAAAAAATCAAATGATCATGAGTTGGTCCTTAATGGCAAGCACAACCAGAGACATATCGCTTAAGATTCTAAACCAAATAATCAAACAACATGAATTAAAGACAATTAATCAAATTGCATTGATAGAAAAACCCAAATGAACAAGGATGAGCTATATAATATATTACCTCTAAAACCATGGTGTGTGAGGTGGGACTCTTAAGAGAAAGAAATTGATGATAATGATAATGATGATCATTGAATGAATTTCCGAAAGTGGGAATCAATTAAGATTTGCAAAGACAAATTGAAGAATGGGAGGACTCCAAATTCTTAAAACAAAATGAAATGGCTGAAGAATGGAAATGACTGAAGAATGGAAACAACTGGTGGGGGATTTCGTCAACTCAAATGTCTTGGTGTTGAACAATGGATTGCCTCTAGCACTCACTTTCCAAGCCTTGAGCATTTAGGTGCCGTTTGGTAACACTTACGTTTTCAATTTTCTGTTTATATTTACAAAAATTTTAAAAACTCAAATAAAAACTTGTTTGGTAAAATTTTTGATTTATAAATCAGTGGTCTCAGTTTATAAATTTGGCCAAAAAATGAAAACATAAAAAATGTGTTTCCATTTTGAGTTTTCAGTTTTTTTTTTTATATCACCCAACATTAGCTACCACCCGCCACCATTTTCCACTACCGTCATCCGCCGCCACCACCCACCACCCACCCTCCACCACCACCACCTGCCGCCACCACTCACCACCCACCTACTACCACCAGCCACCACTCGCGCACCACCACCCACCTGCCACCCACTCACCATCACCACCCACCCCTCGCCACCACCACTACCACCACCACCACCACCCACCACCACCCACCTGTCATCCACCTGCCACCATCCACCACCTGCCATTACCATTCACCGCCCGCCACCACCACCCGGCACTTACTTGCCACCACCACTCACCACCCACCTGCCACCACCAGCCATCCACCACCACCGCCCACCTAACACCCACTCGCCACCACCATCCACCACCACCACCACCCACTCGCCACCCGCCTGCTACCACCACCCACCACCACCATCACCCACTTGCTACCACCTACCACCCGCCACCATCACCCACCCACCCACCACCACCACCACCACCCGCCACCCACCTGCCACCACCACCCGCCACCACCACCACCACCACCACCACCACCACCCACCCACCTGCCACCACCACCCACCCACCCACCCACCCGCCACCACCACCACCCGCCCCCTACCTGCCACCACCCGCCATCCGCGCACCCACCTGCTACTACCACCCACCGCTGCCACCACCACCGCCACCACCCACTCGCTACCACCCATCACCCGCCACCGTCACCCACTCACCCACCATCACCACCCACCACCTGGCCGCCACCACCCACTACCACCCGCCATCCGTCACCTACCCGCCACTACCACCACCACCACCACCACCACCCACTCGCTACCACCCGCTACCGTCACCCACCCACCCGCCACCACCACCCGTCACCCACCACCCGTCACCTACCCACCACCTACCACTACCCGCCATCCGTCACCCACTCACCCACCATCACCACCCACCACCCGCCCGCCACCACCTACTACCACCCGCCATCCGTCACCCACCCACTCACCATCACCACCCACCACCCGCCCGCCACCACCCACTACCACCCGCCATCTGTCACCCACCCGCCACAACCACCACCACCACCACCACCACCCACTCGCTACTTCCCGCCACCGTCACTCACCCACCCACCACCTACCACCCGCCACCTACCCACCACCTACCACCACCCGCCATCCGCCACCTACCTGTCACCACCACCCACCACCCGCGCACCACCCCACTCGCCACCGTCACCGTCACCCACCCACCCACCCACCACCACTACCCACCCGCCACCATCCACCACCACTAGCTACCCACCACCCACCGTCACCACTTTCCACCACCGTCTTCCGCTGCCACTTGCCACCTGCCATTTCTCACTCTTTTTTATATTTTTAAATTTTTTTAAACATTTTGTCAATTACCAAACGCGTTTGTAGTTTACGTTTTTCTAAAAATAAACAAAAAATAAACAAAAACCAGTTTATAAAATTTTTGTAAATATAAACTGAAAACGTAAACGTTACCAAACACACCCTTAGTGTTTGAAGAATGTTATAGTCTCAAGGAGATCCCATCTGATTTCGGGGATATTCCTGTGCTACAGATAATTGAAGTAAACTTTTGTCTCCATTTCACTGAGGAATCTGCTAGGAAAATTAAGGCAAGGCAAGAGCACAATGGAAACAATTGGCTGAAGATCCTGATCAACAATCAAGAATTCTTTGGGATGACATGCGAGTCAATGCATTAATATAATTCATAACATATGTCCTTTGTTCATTTTAATATATATGTTTCCTTGTTATCAAGCTAAGTCATTTAAAATGATTAGTCGAAGAACCTCATGAAAAGGCTAACTTAAATCTGATTTGTTTTGACAGGATACTGAATATAACCTATCATCTGTATAATCATTTAACCACGTATATTTTTATATATTTATGAGGAGTTAATATGTATTCTAACAGTGAAAGATATTAAGTAATTTTAATTAGTTATATGAAACTAGCAACAACTATACATTGTGCTGACAAGGTTCAGACTGCAGCCACAACTCAGGTTGCAGTCCTTCCTAATAAAACAGAGGAAGCTTAGTGTGTATGGATTGTATAGGTGTGTATGTACTAAGCACATGTGAGTTGGTCCCAAAGTGGGAATCAAATTGAAGAATGGAAAGGATTGAAGGTGGTGGAACTCATCCTTAAAATGTTCACAGTCGTTCACAGTCTTGCCTCGTCACTCATCGTTCGCAGTTGTTCACCCTCGTTCTTGCCTCGTCACTCGTCGTTCACAGTCGTTCGTCACTCGTTGTTCACAGTCGCTGCCTCGTCACTCCGGTGAAGGCCGTCGTTCACCCCCGTCACTCTGCGAATGCCGTCGTTCACCCTCCTTCACTCTGGCATTGAATGATTTTGACTTGAGGATTTTAGGGATTCTAAGATTTAGGTTCTAATAGTTGGATCAATGGATTGGGATTTTGGGGATTTTGGTTTGGTGATTTTAGGGATTTTGATTTGAGGATTTTGGGGATTTTAGCATGACCGCGAATGGAAGAAATGAGCGGGATGTGAAATATTTATTTTTTTGTGACGGCATATATACTACCGTCGCAAATGATACATCATTAACAAATTAAAACGACGTCGTTTTACAAATATTTTTTTGCGATGGGCTTTTGCCGTCACAGATGGTTCACCATTTGCGACAGTAACCTCTTACCGTCGCTAAATAATACTTTTTGCGACGGTATACCGTGCATCGCAAATTCTTCTGCATTTTTCTTTTACAATCATCAGCGATGGAGGTAATCCCCATCGCAAAAGGCCATTTTTCTCGTTGGTAGATAAACGTCGTCGCAAAATACTTCTTTGGCGACGACAACTATACTGCGTCGCAAAAAAATCATTTTTTGCGACGGCAGTTACCCCGTCGCAAAAGCCTCAGTGTTGTTTGCTAGGTTTTCTTGTAGTGCCATTAGTAGAAGTTAACTATTCACTAGTTTTCTCATAATATTTTGTAGGGGGTGAACCTTCTTGAATACAATTAAAATCAGCACCAGTATCAATTAGGACAATAATATTTAATTCAAAATCATTAATAATTAATTTGACTTTTGAATATCATTTTTGAATATGGATTTTATTGATAAGATTTAATCTATTAGATTCAAGATTATGGAATTGATGTGATCTATTATCAAACAAAAAATTATCCGGGTTAGTATGTTCAGATTCATGTTTAGATTCATCAGGAGTTTTATCATCTTTTTCTTGGAAATTATCTAAACTTTGATTGAGTTTTAATGTAATAATTTCATCTTCTAAAGCTCTATCTTTACTTTGTAAATCTTTAATAGTTTGTTTAATTTGATTAATTTCACATTGTAAATCTTGTAATGTAACTTCTTTTTGTTTATTTTTAAATCTTTCTAAAGTTTTAGATAAGCTAATAATGGGTTTATCACGCTTTGGTTTATGATCACTGTTAGTAAGTAAAGATTTTAATTTGTCAGTATACTTTTGTTTTAACTAGGGATCGTCTAATCGACCAATTAATTCAATAAGGGCAGTTTCTTTTTGATTTTGTTTACTAAGGATAGTGATTTGTTTAACTGGTTTGCAATAAATATCATTACATCCTAATTCAATGTTATTAGCAGAATCATCACTAAGTGAATGGTAATTAGATGATGTATTAGGATTATCAGAAGAAGAATTATTATCAGATTGGTTTAATTGGAAGATTTCAAATAATTTGATATTTGGATTCATCATTAATTTGGAGTTGATTAACTTTATCTTTCAATTTTTGTTTTTCTTTACATTTATTAGAATAATGACCTTTTTTACCACAGTTATAACAAGTAATATCTTTATTAGATTTAGATTTTGGATGTGATTTTTTATAATAATTCTTTTTGCGTTTAGTATAGAATTATCATTTGATTTGAAAAGTGAATAATTCTTTTTATACTTATGAGAATATTTGTAAGATGATTTATGTTTATTGTACTTATGTTTTTACGATGAGAAGGGGCAACAGGAGGTAAGCCATATTGTTTACAGAAATTACCTTAGCCTTATGTTTATTTTTAGTAACTTTTTGACTAAGTTTTAAGTCAATACACATTCTTAGGCCTTCTTTTTGAATAGTACTAATAATGTCACCATAAGTTAAATTATCATATTCAATAACACCTGTAGGTTGACTAAGAACATCTCTAATTTTATGAGCAAAAAGACTAGGTAAGCCATTAATGAATTTTTCTTTCCAAAAAGATTTAGTACAATCTTCTCTTAACATAACTCTAGAGGTAAAGACATCTTTATACCATCGAAAATCACTTAAGGTTATACAAGTGAGATTACTAAGTTGATCATGTATGCGAGAATAGATATTAGTAGGTGTTCCTATAAAATGGCGAACTATGGTATAGATTAATGTATTTATACTATCAGGTTTATAATAGTGTAGACATCCCATTTTTGACCGTCCTCAAGACTTGGACGTCACCGCTTGAACACTCGGTGATCATCCATGTTTGTGTTCGTCTTGAGTTCCCAGAGGTCTCGGATACGCGCCTTGCCTCAGGATCCCTCGACTCGACTGTTTTGTGTTTGGTTTTGCACCAAACACTTGTGTTTTGCCTTGGAGGGGCAGGGAATGGCTTGTGGGCCATCCCCACACATCACCGGCCATGGCTTGAGGCCACCGGCTATGTTTTGCTTCCACCGGCCAAATGTTTGGATGGCTGGCACTATAGATGGCCGGTCGGCTATCTTTTTTTGGTCAATTGTATTTTTGGCCGGCCGACTACTGTGCATCTGCTTTTGCAGATATTTTTGTGCAGTTGGCATACACTGTCACCCCCTCCATACACGTGTATGGAGGGATTGCCCTCTTGTTAGCTTCCTTTGGAAGCTTTACAAGACCAATTGTCTTTAAAAGAGAGCCTCCTCTCTCTTGTTCAGGGGTTAGACAATTTAGACAACATTTCTAGAGGGTTTTGAGTTTTAGGGTTAGGGTTCATATATCCTCCATCTCTATATCTCTCTCTCTCTTGTGTCTTGTGTGTGTTTTGTCTGTGTTTTGCACACAAACACCCACCATCACACCTTTTCTTAGAGCTGAGGCCCTTGAGGGTTGTTTTTGGAGTTGTGGAGCTAGTTTGAGCTTGAAGAACTAGCTGGTTCGCCATTGGTGAAGAGGGTCTACAAGGGTAAGAAACTTGTCCCTTTATTCCCCATTTTTGCATTGCATTTTTGCCTACCTTGCATCTGTTTTTGAGCTTTGTGTATTACATATAAAAGTTCTGATTTTTAGTGCTCTAAATAGTTTGTTAAGGGTGTTTTAAGCTTTGGGGTTGTTTGACCCCTCTTAAGGCTTGTTTGGCCCTTGTTTTGTGCCATTTCGGTAGAGCTCCAGGACCATTGTGTTTGGACCTCCTCACCACTGAAATCTTGAGGGATTTCAGAGGTGAGGATGGTGCCTCGAGGTCCTAGGAAGGAGAGGGCCACCCCCTCTCCTTGTTGTCCTTGAAAAGGGACATTTTTACCTCTTTGGTAAGCATCTAGTCTAAGCGTGTGTTGGCCATGCCTTAGCTGATTTTCATGCTTATTATGTCATAATATGCCTATGTTTTTAGTTGGTTTTGGTACACCATGCTTGCTTAGCATACATGCCTTGTAATGCCATATTGTAGCCTTAACATGCATCTAGGTTTTAACCCTTGTTCAAGCATGCTTTTGGCCTAGCTTTGTGAAGCTTTCGTACTTGTTTTGCCATGTTTAAGGTCTATTTTTGGTTGTTTTGGTCAACCATAACATGTGTTGCATAGCTCCTTTGCATTGTTAGCTTGTAGGCTTTAAGTATGTGAAGTGTTGAGCATGCATTGTTTGATTTATTTCAGTGGTTTGGCACCACTTATAGCATCATTTCAGTCCTCTTAGCATGCTTGTATGCTTGCATTTAATGCTCCTTTGATGCTTTAAGAGGTTGTGTTGTATGCTCCATGTTTGGTCATTGTGTATGCTTCCATGTGTAAGTCATTTAGATGTCATCTAAGTGGTCTTTTGACTTTGTTTTAGCATGCTAAAACTCTGGTTTTGGTCACTTAATTCATGCCATGTGTGGTTTCATTAAGTGTAGTTCAATCCCCCTTGGGCTTGCCTTGAATCTTGGACCATTGTTGCATGCCATGCTTACCTTGTTTGCTTGTTTTGGCACCATCATTAACATGATTTTCAGAGCTAACATTGCATGGCACATGCCCATATTGTTCCTCTTTTAAGTGTGCTTAAAATTTGTCTCTATGTGCCTAAGTGTTGGACCTTACATGCATGCCTATTTGTATGTATTTTGGCTCCCATTCTTGAGTATGTTAGCCATTGTTTTGGGCCTAGTTGAGAGCTGCCTAATTCAGTTTAAGTCCATCTTTTGCATGCTATTCAAATGTTGCTGAATTAATCCACGTTTGCATGTTTTGGTTACATGTGTTGCATGCTTGAAATCACTTGCATTCGGCATGCATTCCCTTGGTCAAGTTGCTAGCATGTTTGCATGTCTTGCACACTTGCATGATTAGATCACATCTCGCATGCTTCATTAGCTTACATAATTGTGACATGCTTATTTGCCTTGTTTTCTTAGGTTGCGTACCTAGTGAACATTGCATGTTTGCATGCTCCCCTTCATACCATATAGCATACTAGTTTGCATGCCTAGGTTGCATTCCATCTAGCATGCATGCCTTGTCCCTTGATCTAGTGATAGGGATTGGGTCTTTGTTTGTGTGTGTGCATTGCATTTGAAATCAAAATGCATACTTGGTCCCTTGAGCCATCATGCATGGAAATGCGTGATTGGTGGCCCGAGAATCGAGGCCCATCCTCCTTTGAGTCATAAATATGATAAGGAGTGTGGTTGGTGCATACATTGCTTGAAACGCATTGCCATGCCTTGCCTACCCTCTGTTGCTGTCAAATAGGTTTCTGCAGGAAGTTTTGGCCGACCGGCCATATATACTGCCGATCGACCAAACATATTTGGCCGAGAGCTCAATGGATGGTCGATGACCACTTCAAAATGGCCGGTGATGATCCCACTCAGCCGGTGGTGTTCCACAACACTCAGAGAAGCAACCTTGGGAGTTGTGCAATTTTCAGAGAAGCAGAACAGTCAAAGCAGAGGCAACTTGTGCATGGCAGTGACTTTCCGAGCGGAACCGAGCGTGCATTGCATTGGGCCCTCTTCCCGAGGCTGTTTACTGCTTTCATTAGATTAGTCAATTTGTTAATTAATTAATTGATTTGTAATATTTAATTAGCTTGTAGGTTAATTAACTTGTATTATTCTTTCAGTCCCTCCGAGCGAGGGCAAATCTATAATAAGTGTGGGTGCGTGTGTGCATGTCTTCCAACCCCCACTTCTTTCTCCTTTTTACTTACCTGCTTTTGACGGTTAGTATTAGGACATGTTTACTTTAGCATACCTTATGCTATGCATGCGTGCATCATTCATCAGTATTGCATGCACCAGGCTCAGCGCATCATACTAACTGCATAAAGTATTTCAAATCTAGCTTGAATACATGCTACTTGTGCATTTTCACATGTCATGTATAGACTAGCCGAGCCTACTCTAATGACATTCTGTATGCGTTGCATTAGGCATTTAAACATGGACTTGGATCATGCATGATTGCTAACATGTTCTTGTTTTGGCACGAAGTACTAGGTGAGCTCTTTATGCTTTAGCATCTCACATGAGTGTGAACGTTAACATGATAGCATGATTACCATGAGGCTACATGCTTGTTGGATGAAGTGCTTGAATGCCTATGGGTGAAGGTTGGATTGTTTGAGTTGGGATAACTCGTTGAAATCCGTATTTTAGCCTACTTGTGAGTAGCAAATTCCAAAGCGTTTTCCAAACAAACGGATATGCAATGTTTTGTTCCAAATTAGGCGATTTGGTCTATACTTGTTTGTTGTGCGCATAACATAGTAAATCTAGGCTAATGACAGGAATAAGAACACATAACGTTTTCAAAAACGGATATCACGGTTAGTAGAGGCCGATCTTCGGATCGGGCGAGAGGGGGTGCTCATAGCTAACCTTCCCCAATCGTACCCAAGCTCCCGAGCCAAGGCAACTTTGATGATGACGGACACGTGGCCTTTGGCACCGAGTCAGGGTTTCCTAAATTCTCCCATAAAAAATATTTAGGTGGCGACTTTGTATCTGGCAAAGCAATCCATGTTTGGCACTTTTTTTCAAAAATCTGTTTCTCAAAACGATTTGCCGGATTTGGACTCTTTTGGTTCAGATTAAGAACCGTGACAATTTGAGAGTCCTGAACTGTAGTGAACCCAAGATGAACAGAACAGGACTCGTCCTCCCGGGGCGTTTGGGGACGTCTACAAATAGCCAATAGTTTCATCAAAGATAGGTAAATCATTTTCATCTTTTTGACTTGCATATAAAATAGATTCTCTTTGATCTTCAATTAGATATTTTTCCCACCAAGATTTGAGCATACCAGTAAAACCAGAAGTAATTAAGGAAACAATTTCAGGTTGAGTATAATCAGGGTAGTTACTAAGATAACTATTTGCAACTATAGATAAATGATTTAATTTTTGAAGTATTTGATCTTCACTGAGACCATCAATATTCCATTCGTATAATTTTTTAGCAGATACAGAAAATTGATTACTAACATTAGTTTCTTCATATTAGAGATCAAGGGAGTAGGTCTTGAATACCAATTTTTTGCGAGCGTTGTAAGATTAGGTTTAGGATAATGAAGTTTATTCAGAGTAGTTGATTGAAATTGTTGAGCTAAATTATTAATTTCATTATCAGTTGTGTCAAGGTCTGAATGAGTAGAAACAGATTCAAGAGTAGGATGTTGGTTTAATACAGTAAGACCTTTCTCAGTAGATGGAGAAGCTTTTTCAGAGGTAGTTAATTAAGTAAATAATTGTTCAATGGCTTTGACAGTAGAATTATCTTGGGTGACTAAACTATTACGTTTAAAACGATTACTAGGTAAATTAAGCAATGGTTGGTCTAAAGATTGTTTAGTAGATGTATTGTTAGCCGAATAATCATCTAAATTGGTTTCTATTTTATCTAATTGTTTACCAATTATTTTTAGACATTGATTAGTATAATTATTTTGTTCAATAACTTTTTTTATTTCAGGGTCAGTGCCAGGTAGCTTAAAAGGAGAGGCTGGGACTTCGGAATCGTGATGATCAATAATTATAGTAGGTAAAGGAGGATGGTTAGAACTAATAGTAGTAGTAGGAGAAGTTTTCCATTTATGTTTTGTAATGGTTTGAACTTTTTTATAATGGTTTTCTAAATATTCAAAGAAATGAATTTCAATTTTATGTTCAATCATAAATTTGTACCATTGACGAGTAATTTTAGATTGTTGGGTTAAATCATATTTGGTACAATATGCATAACGTTTAGTCCTATTATCTTTAGATTTAAATTCAATATGTAATTTATCAAGATCAGGAGTACAGAGTCTACTAATAGTCATTAATTGAGGATTTATTGGAGGTATAACTTCGAAATCAGTTTGAGTCAGAGAGTCTTAAGACTCAGTATCGTCTTCATGTAGATGTGTGTGAGTAGAATAAATAGGTTTACTAATTTGGAAAGTTGTTGAATTATCAATTCCTTTCATTTTACTATGGGAAGTTTGACCAAGATGAATTTAACTATTTTTTCTGAATAAAGGTGTATTAAATATTTCATCTTTAGTTTTAACATCAGTAGGTATACTAGAAGTACTATGAAGAGAAGATTGAGATTGATTAAATTTAATGGAAAATGACTCAGAACTCGAAACTGAGAGGCTCGAAACGGCTTGAATTTTTTTTTCCTTTTCAAGCAAAGGAGCTCTGCACAAACAGAGGGAAGAGGAGAGGAGAAAGAGAGAGAGAAGAGAGGAGAAGAGAAAGAGGAGGAGGCAGCACCACCGCCGCCGATCATCGCAACACCACCTCCTCGCCGATCGTCGCAGTCGCAGCACCACCGCCTCGCCGATCACAGCTCGTCGCAGCACCACCGCCTCCGCCGCGTCTTCACCACTGGTTGAGGCCCCCTCCTGCCCAGTTCTCCCTTCTCCCTCCTTCCTTCCCTTCTTCTTCTTCTTCTTCTTCTCCCCTCTTCGTTTCTGATTGAACAAAAACACAAGGAAAAAAAAAAAAGACACCAAAACGACGTCGTTTTGGTGTCGAGCCAAATTCGAGCCAAAGAATTTCGAGCTA
The DNA here is from genome assembly GCF_055761805.1 of Camellia sinensis. Lineage (NCBI taxonomy): Eukaryota > Viridiplantae > Streptophyta > Magnoliopsida > Ericales > Theaceae > Camellia > Camellia sinensis. Next base: position 169,986,005 of record NC_138962.1, on the reverse strand, counting down.
CGTAGCACTGCCGAAATTTAATCCTAACAGATCCATCAATAAATTGTTGAATATCTTAAATATCTTGACAAGTAGATTGTCGTTGATTATGTTTGTAATTTTCATTAACTGTAATCAATTGGTCGGGGAGAGTACTATTTTTCTATTCAATCATTTGAGGAATATTTATATTAGTATCATTATTACTACTTTGGACTAGTGAGGTTTTGTCTTTAGGACTTTTATGTAAGTCTTGAAAATTCAAATTCGTTTTAATACATTTGTAATGAACACGATAAATTAAAGCAATATTATGAACCTTTTCTTTCATATTTGTAAATGAGCCATGTAATTGAATATTTAGAGTTAAAGCATCTAATATATGGGGGTCTCTAAGACTAAGAGTGAAATCAGGAAAACAATTAAAATGGACGGGTCCTTTGTGAAGACCAGTTTCCATCATACCCATTAACCTATCATTATAATCAAGAAAACGAGCATCTCTTAAACATAGTAAAACAGAAGTATTTTTACCTTGTTGTGTTAATGGTTTGTTTTCAACCTGAATTAATCCTAAATGAATAAAATTGTGACCAGTTTTTAAATGACGTTTAATAGTATTAGCATCAAATAATTGACATGTTTCTCTAAGTTTTTCTAAAGCATAAACTTGTTCTAAAGTTTTAACATGAAAATTAACATTAAATGTATTTTGTATAAAAGTAGTTTTTATAAATTTCTTTGATTGGTATACGTGGTATATTCCAACTTAAATCAATTTTATTATTTTGTATTTCTACATCTTCTTCATTGATTACTAAACCTTGATTAGGTATAGAAGGCAAAGTTGTTGACACAGAACTAAATAATATAAATAATATTAAAAAAATTATCGAGCCGAGCCGAGTCGAGTTCGAATTTCATTAATGTTAATGAGCCGAGCCTCCAGCCCAATTTTTTATCGAGTTGAACTCAAACTCAATAAAAAAGCTCGATAAGTAAATGAGTCGAGCTCGAGCTCAATAAAGCTCGGCTCAGCTCGGCTCGGTCCATTTTGCAGCCCTACTCACAAACCCTTAACATATGGAATTTGACTACACTTTCAGTACCTTTCGTTATATAAATTTAGTTAATTATTCAGGGATACTCTCTAAAAGCATCCCTAACAAATACCCTATTATCAATCTTTAGTTATTTTAGGGAGTGAAAACTCTAAAAACATCTTCAATTTAGCAAATGCTACATTAACTCTCTATACATGGGGAGTCACTCTTCATCCCCCAAATATATAATATAAAAAATTCTCCCTCTTTCTTTTTCTTTTTACTCTCTCTAATTTAATTGTCACATCAATTTTTAAAAAAACAAGTTTAATTGAAAAAGAATAATAAATAATATTTAAATAAAATTGAGAAAGAATAAAGAGTATTATCGGAGAAAGTAATTGAAAGTGATTTTTTTAAATAAAAAATATATGTTTTAAATAAATTTTGAAGAAAATATTCTCCTTCTATCTCAAAATATTAGTTCCTTATTTCATTTTTTATTGTCTCAAAATATTAGTTCCTTTTTAAAAATCAAATACACAAATAATATAAATTTTCTATTTTGCCCTTCTTTTAAATTCGTTAACAACATAAAAAGTACAATTATGACATTGATATTCTCTAAAAAATGTACTATCAAAGGTTAATTTTGAAAAATTAATTTTTTTATAGTGTAATAATTGTACTATAAAAAAAGGTTAGATTTTCTAAAAGAGACTGTTATTTTGGGGCGAATGGAGTAAGTAACATCGTAAGAGATCAGGACTGGCCCCGGGGCATAGGCCACAAGACCATGGTTTAGGGCCCCTCAAAATAGACTCAAAAAAGGGGCCTCTCCCATTATAATTTAGTATAATATATTAGATATGTTTTAAGTCTATTTTTTTTTTTTTAAAAAAAGGCACAAACTAACTTAAAATAAATTGATCCACTAAAAAATTGAAAGAACATTCAAAAAAATTAACATTGTTATCCATTAAAAATAAGCAAAAAAAAATGGTCTCTCTTATTATAGTTTAGTCTAAGTATATTTTTAAGTCCAAAAAAAATTAAGGAAGGCCCAAATTAATTTGAAATAAATTAATCCATTAAAAAATTGAAAGACTCATTTAAAATAATTAGTATTATTATTCATTGAAAATGATTTTGCAAAAAAATTAGATTATGCAAGTATAATTGATTTATTTACTTCTAAAAATACAAGAAGAGTGAGGATCAAACGATACTTATTAGTTATTGTAATATAATGCTAAGTATTTTTTGTGATTTTGACATAAATCTTTTATCTTTTACTTTCAAATATTTTTTCATTCAATGAAAAAAAAATGTGAAGAACCCCATAAATTTTTTAATTGATTATTGAATTTGGGCCTCGAAAATTTCATGCCCGGGCCTGTAAGAGATGTAACATAAAAAAGCAGTAAAATGTTACGGGTTGCTGCGAGACACATTTGCCACCATTGTGGCATTATCTTTGTCAAAATTTGGACAAACCCCCGAAGATTGCAACAAATTAGAAAAAATTATACTTAAAAAATCAAATTGAGATAAAAAAAAATGAATTTAAATGCTAGAAAAAGAATTATTAATATTTTAAGAGGATAATTTAATCTACATAATTTTAATTTTAACATTTTAAATATATGTTTTTAATTTTATTATAATGTGATTCTTCTATCATATACAGTTAAAATTTTAAATAGAAAAAAGATCACGTGCAAAATTAATTTATTTTGAATTTTATTTTGATTTTTTTAATTTTGCATGTTATTTTTTTTTCCGCATAAAATGTTAATAATGCATGATAAAAAGATTACATTATAATATAATAAGTAATAAAAAATTCAAATTATTTAAATTAAAATTATAAAAATGAAAGTAAAATTTTATTGAAGGACCAGTAATTTTTTCTATAATTTATCCCAAAAAAATTGGTAAAAAAAATGGTCTGTTAAAATGGCGTGCGCCCATAGTAGCAGGACTTCCGCCACCGGAATCACCCAACCCCTTTGCCGCACACACTTTTAAAAAACAAGGTCAAAAGAGAAAATAGAAAGGTTGAAAAAACATTAAAAAATAAATAAATAGTCACCCAAAATTGAACGGCATTAAAAAGGTCGGATGAGATATCCGTCGTAATATTCCCTTCCCGTGAACCGCACGCATGTTCTAATATGGTTTAGCGGGAGTGGGACATCCTCCGAGAGGTGTTTGGAATGTTTTAAATAAATATATTTTTTAATTTTTTAAATTAAAAAATTAAGAACAAAATATGATTATTTGTGTTAATTTTTGACTTTTTATGAAAAAATATGTATTAAAAAATTGTATAAATTAGTGTGTAAGGGAAAATTAAGATTGAAAGTTATGCAGCTGTACTTTTTGACTTTTGATGAATAGTGATAACTTTTTAATTTTTTGAGTAATTTTTTGACTTTTTAACTTTTTTGTAATTTGCCAAACTTGACCTAATTGATAGACAAAATAAGGCCAAGTTTGGCGAGTTGAAAAAAAGTCAAAAAGTCAAAAAGTTACTCAAAAAGTTAAAAGGTTATCACTATTCACCAAAAGTCAAAAATATGACTACACAACTCTCAATCCTAATTTTCCCCTACACACTAATTTATATAATTTTTTAATACACATTTTTCAAAAAAAGTTAAAAAGTTAACCCAAACATCTATATTTTTTCCCTCAACTTTTTAGTCCAAAAAGATAAAAACCGCATTTATTTAGAACACCCCAAACAACCCCTAAGATTAATGTTTGAGATCTCTAAGGGGTCGTTTGGGGCATCCTAAATAAGTGTACTTTTTGGACTAAAAAATTGAGGAAAAAAATATGGATGTTTGGGTTAATTTTTTGACTTTTTATGGAAAAATGTATATTAAAAAATTGTAAAAATTGATTTGTAGGGAAAAATTAAGATTGAGAGTTGTGCAGCTGTAATTGTTGACTTTTGGTAATAGTATTAACTTTTTGAGTAAATTTTTAACTTTTTGATTTTTTCTTATCTTTCCAAACTTGGCCTAAATATGAGTGACTCCCATAATCTTTAATTGATGTGGATCATATGTATGTATGAAATTTTTTTTTTTTTCTTTCCTCTCTCTCATAAGTGCGTGGGAGTCTTGAAGGTTGGATTTTGTGAGGATCTGTATCAAAACCCATAAAATAATAAGAAAAATGTTGCATCAGCGTAATTTTAAAAAAAATATATAAATTAATAATTTTTTTATGAATATTTATTTATTTTTATTACTTTCATTGGCTGTAATTATTCCAAATAATAAAAGTATTAAATATTTTTTTTAATTTTTAAATAATTATTAATTTTAAGGAAAGGTTACAATTTTTTTTTTCCAATTTAAGCCTTGTAACAAAATAAATTCTTAATGATTTTAATTTAAACTCTAATATTTTAATTTAAATAATTTATTTATTTCTATTAAATAAAATTAATAGAAAATAATTAAAATTATACTCAATGTAAGGCCATCTCCGATCATTCATCAAATTTAAATTTGATGAAGAACGTATTAAAACTTAACCTCAATCATTTTATCAAATTGATATCAAATGAAGGTAGAGTTATAACTTTCATCAATTCAATGGAACTTTATCCTTTTATCAAATTTTTTAGGTGGTCATTATGCCGAACATTTGCTCTGAGGTCCCAGAGAACCGGGTTCTCATGGTAGGACATTCTCCTGGACAATTAGGCTTGTAACAAGATTTGATAAAAGTTTTAAATTTACCATTGGAATATATCATATCATATCAATTTTCATTAAATTTGATGAAACGTTGAAAAGCTCCAAGTGTACAAAAAAATATCTAAACTATCATTTTTCATTAAGTTTAATAATTAAAATACTGTCATTTTTAGTTAATGAAAATATACTAATGATTTAAATTGAAAACAAATAAAAAAATTAGGATTTCAATTGATAAAATAAAAATATTATTTTATTATAAGTTTCAAATCTTTAGTTTTTTTTTTTTAAAAAAAAATTTCCCTATATTTTCAAATAAAAAATTTTAAACAACCTTTATAAATTGTACCAAAATAATCTGTTATAATTGTGATGCAAGGGATGTGGAAAAATGAATTATTTTGAGATCCAATTTTTATAAAAATTTTATTCAAATTATTACCAAAGAGAATAGTTACTAATGAAAATAATTGTAAAATATAGTTTATATAATTTAAATATATGAATTAGAGTTATATACTTGTATTTTTGTGCCAATAGATGAGTGAAAAAGGGAAGAGATTTGAAATTTAGGGAAAATATAGTAAAAATGAGTCAAGTTTGAGGCAAAACAATGAGATTTGAGAGAAATATGATAAATGGGAGAGAATACAACATTTTGAGAGTGTTTATCATGCAAGTTATGATAACACTATTTATTATGAGTCATAACAAATGACTACAAAATGTGGTGTGCATTATACATTTTCTCATAAATGGGTGATTTAAATTTTTTCTAGGGCTGCACCATAATGGAGTCAAGACTTTAGAAGTCACTTTTAGTTGGTGTTATATGACACTAAATATTACATAGTAGAGTCATTTAACCACGTAGTGTGAAGTTACAGATTCAGACATAAGCGTGATTTGTTGTACTAACCATATAACACTGGGTACTATATAACGGAGTTATTTAACTATGTAGCATGAAGTTGAGGACTCGTATATAAACGGAGTTTGTCCTATTAATTGTATAATACTAGTATTATATAGTAGAATCACTTAGGTCTCGTTTGTTTTCAGAGGTAGAATGGAGGGAATTGATAGTGAGAAGATTAATAGTGAGGGGATTGATAGTGAGGGGATTAAGTAAAATTGTGTTTGTTTTGATGATAGTTGTTAGTGTAGGAATTGCTAAATTATTTTTATATAAAATAAATATAAAATAATAAAAAAATACAAAAATATTAAACATTATTGTTTTTAAAAAAATGCATAATATGTAAAAAAAAATTTAAAAAATAAAAATAAAATAAAAAATTTTCAAAATAAAATAAAATAAATAAAATAATGATTTTTACTTAACAAAAAATACAAAAAATTAAACATTAATGTTAAAAAAAATGCCTGACATGTAAAAAATAAAATAAAATAAAAAATAAATAAAAGTAAAAAATTTCTAGTTCGCCGGACTATTTTTCTAATACTAAGTCCTGGAGGCTCATCTAAATTCCATCTCCAAAGCCTATCCTAAGCCTTTCAGCTTAGCAGTCCCTTCCTCAACTCTGTAAATAAACAGCACATTAAATGGGGCTCACAACTATCCTAATCCCAATCTCTCTCTCATACCCCAAAACAAACGGGCCTTAACTATATAATGTAAAATTGTAGACTCATACATGGAAAAAGAGTCAAACCTAGACTTTGGATGTAACATCTATCACCACTCAATCACACCTTTGGGTTGAAAGAGAAAGGCACTTTGATAAATTTAAGAAATAGATTCCACATTTTGTATTAGCAAAATGTTTGACACTTTTAAAAATCTCATATAATTCAACCTATAATAATATAGTTTGATCAGTGATAATTTTTTACTGATTACACACTGAATAATATGAAATTAACCACCTTTGTCATATCATTATAGGTGAATTTATAGGTATAAAATGTAGGACTCTAGCATTTTTATTTGTATTATTTGTTAAGTTTACTGTAATTAAAATTGATTTATTAGTAAATCTTAAACCCCTAAATCTAGTATTTTGTTATGTTTTGTAATTTTTTTTTTTTTTTTTTGGCAGAATATGTTTTGTAATTTTGCCTAGCTGTGATTATTTATATATTTTGTATATCGGTCTCTCTCTCATAAAGCGTCAAACCTCAGCACACCACTCTAATTAGGGTTAGCAGAGGTAGTAGCGAGAATTCGAAGAGGTCGCGCGTGGGCTGAGTAGGTACACTTGTGCTGTCGTTAGCTAGCACGAGGAGTCTTCATCAAAACCACAAGGCGTGAAACGGGGTGCTTTGGTTCTTTTCTGGTAAAGTGAGTTTTCTTTTCTCTGCTCTGTTCTTGTGATTTCTCTTACTTTTTTCGTTTTAAAACTCCCCAGGTTTAAACAAAAAATAAAAAATAAAAAAAATTAGCAATCAAGATACTACTAGTCTTGAATTGAATGTGATTGTGGTGGATTAGCAGATCTAACGTTTTTCTGTGAATACATCCACCAGGTATTCTTTTATTTTACTTTTAATTTTAGTTATTGATGATGGTTTTGCTTTGATTTGTATTTGCCGATCTTTGTTATGTAAGTGTAGATTTAGAAATTTATGTATGATCAACGTGTTTGATCACTAAACTCATGTTATTTCGAAGCAGATTCCCCAAATCCCAAGTTGTTTTAAGTGTAGGGATTAGGGTAATTTGTTAAAAAATGACATGGGTTTAGTTAATTACTCCATGATCTTCAGTGCTTCAGCTACTTTTCAGTTTTTTATTTTTTGAATTAATTTTTTTTTTGAATTTTATATTTTTATGATCTGTTGTTTTATTTTTTTCCTTTGGTGCTGACTGCTGGTATAGATTAACTAAGGAATGGTGCAATCTATTTTCTCTGTTTAATTTTAAAGATATTTTTAGGCCCCTTTCTCCTGAAAAATGAAAAACCAAATATGAAGAGGTTTTGCAGAGTTTTAAATATCAGCTGTTATGGTTTGGGATTTTGGACTTCTGATGCCGTTATTAATTGATATAGTTGTCGATACTGTTTGATATTGACCGTATCGTCATCCATCCTGCTACATATCCCGATAACTTTATTAAAAAAAATGGGTTTTGCACATAATAATTTAGGGTTGTGCTCCCCTTGGTTCCCAAATCTCAACTATGCAAATGTTCAATTTGTGGCCAAAGTAACGGATGAATCACAAAACAAAAGAAACACTGTTTGTACCCTTCATGCAAAAATTGCTAATGCAGGGTAATTTTTCACATCTTCTTGATTCTTACCCATTTCTCCATTTTTTTGGGGTTGTTTTTGTAGGTTTATTGCAGGATTTAGTGAAATGGCAAACATAGAAATTGAGGGAATCTTGAAAGAACTCCCAAATGATGGTCGCATTCCCAAGACAAAGATTGTGTGTACCCTCGGCCCTTCTTCTCGGAGTGTACCCATGCTTGAGAAGCTTCTAAAGGCAGGGATGAATGTTGCCAGATTCAACTTCTCGCATGGCACCCATGAATACCATCAGGAGACCTTGAACAATCTCAGGATTGCCATGCAGAACACTCAGATCTTGTGTGCTGTCATGCTTGATACCAAGGTCAGTTTTTGGTATTCTTGTTCTTAGTTTAATTAATGATTGATAAGCTCTCTTGTCAGATTTACGTGAATGCTAGCACTATGCATTTTTTGTTTTCCTATTCTTTTTTTTTTTTGTTAAAAAAAATAAGCAAACTGAATTGCTTAGTACAGTTAGTAAGTAGTACTCTACAATATGGTTTAAGTGAACTGAATTGCTTAGAATCATTTTCATATGCATAGAGGACTATGCCAATACATAGAGGATTAGGTGCCCTGCAAGGCTTATTAGAATAAAAGTAAGTGTGAGATTTTTGAGTTACTATTTGGCTAACAGTGACATCGCTGCCAATGGGTGATATGAGTGCAACATCTGGCAATGAGTTTTGGTCACATTCCTGCTAGTGCAATATGAAATGATATGTAGCTCTTTATTAGTAGAGAAATTATGGGGGAAACATTATAGTAGCGTTTGGTAGAATTTTTTAAATATGATTTGAGAATAGAGTTGTATTTTGAGTTTGTGAGTTTTGGAATTATGATTTGAGTGTGAAAAATTTGTTTGGTTATGAGTTTTGAATTGAGTTTAAAAAAAATGATGTGACATATGATATTTAATTAAAAAACTTACAACTCATAACCAAACACATAATCTAAAATCCTATTTAAAAAAATTCTGGGAATATTTTTTTTATTTAAAATATAAAAATAACAGGTGCCAAAAAAAAAAAAAAAAAGAACACTGTTCTGGTCAATTAGGGGACGTCTGGGAGGACAATCAGGTTAGCCAAATTTTCCCGCTTGAAAAGGAGTTTTCAAAAGTGGGTGTTGAATTATAATTTGAAAACTCAAAACAAATATCACATTGAAATCAATGGGTGGAAATGTGTTTGGAGAGCTTCTCCAAACACAACCTACTTTTTTCCTTGGAAAATTATAAGAGAGACACTTGATTTTTGTTGGTTTTGGAAGTGCAAGGAGTACAACAGTTGTTTCTAGAACTCTCTTAACTGCTATCATTAAGGGATTATGAAAAAAAAGGAGCTGCACTTGCAAGTTGTACAGCACTTCTCTTAACTTGTAGAACTCTCTTCTCCTTTCTAGTTTATCAGATTTTCCAATAAAATTAAAATTTTCCTTTGGTCTCGAATATATATATATATTTATGAAAGAAGGCAAATAGAAATGACTTTGTTTGAATATTCCTGATATTTGTTATTTCTATATGTTTTGTATTGTTGTGTGTTTTGGTGGAAACATAAATTTTGGTATTCCACTAATGCTTCATATTGGTTTTCAAGGAATTGGAAATGTTTTGCTTGTTTCAATGGAAAAGAAACACAAATTTGTTCCTTGACTGCATATGCTGGACTGTTCAAATTATATTCTAAATATTAGAATTTCATTGGGTTTCTATTGAAATTGTGTCTAAACCAATTTTTGGACTTGAGTATATACTTGGTACCTTCGGACTACGGCAAAAAGTAAGAGAAAAAAAAATTGGATGTACGTTTCTTGTACCTGATAAGTATGTGAAATAGGGATGGCAATGGATAACCTACCCTGTGGGTATCCATGGAGACCCAACCCAAATACATGGGTTTTCCCCTCTTTTTCTTATCCATTGGGTAGGGTAGGTGATATTCTAGGGGATGGGTTGGGGATGGGTACCCACTAATTTCCCCATATATATATATATATATATATATTTTTTTTAAGATTCACAACTAAAACTAAATATACATTCAATCTTTTTTCTTTTTTTTTATTTATTTATTTTTTCAGGTTCACAACCAATTTTATTTTATTTTATTTTATTTTATTTTATTTTTTTTTTAAGATCCACAACCAAAACTAAATATACCTCCAATCTTTTTTTATTTTATTTTTAAGGTTCACAACTATTTTTTTTTTAATTTTTAAGATTCACAACAAAAGCTAAATATACATTTAGTTTTTTTCCTTTTTTAAATTTTTTTTAAGGTTCACAACCATTTTTTTTTTTTTTTTTTTTTTTAAGATTCACAACCAAAGCTATACATTCAATCTTATTTTATTTTATTTGGCTCAACAATAAAATCAAATACACATTAATTAACATTGTCACATTATTCTTGTCAAATTTTATGCATATCTAGAATTTTTTAAATTTATTTAAAAAAAATTAAGGACATTGTCTAGTGTAGGTTTCGGTTTGCTTTTCTATGTTATTTTATTTTGTTGTGTATTGTAATTTTCAGAATGGTTTGCTTGTTCTGAAATTTCAATTAACGAGTATGAATCTATTTGTTTTATGTTATCACACAATTTATACAACATATATATATATATATGAATGTATTTGAAAATAAGGAAATTGTAGAGAATCAAAACAAGCATGAGTTGTGATTGGTTAGAAATGATGGGTACATAGATTTATTTGCTAGAAAAACAAAAAGGGGATACAAAGTCATACTAAATAATTTTTTTTAAATTAAAAGAATTTTTCTTAGTTATGAACAGATTTAACTGAAATCAGCTTGTTTCCCAATGTTATGCTTCATTTATTTAGATAGAAAATATTTTTTAATGAAAAATATTTTTTATAAAAAAAATTCAAAATATATTTTTTTATATTTGGTGGTGGTGGTGGTGATGGAACGAAGGTGAAAGTAGAAATTGTTACATAGTGGTGGGGTGATGGCGGCAGTGATGATGGTAGTGGCTATGGTGATGGTAGTGTGACAGTGAAAGTGAGAATAGTGGTGATGGTGTTGTGAAATTAGTAAAAATTTAATTGAAAAAACATTTTTTGTTTTTTAAAAGTAACAAACAACAAAATTCGTGGGGGACTAAAGGAAGAAGATGGAGGATGGATTGGGTGTGGTAATGCATAGATATCTTAAAATGAGTGGTTCAGATTTGTTAAAGGTATAATTAGATTTTGGATAAATTAAAATGAATTGTTCAAATTTGCTAAGAGAAAGATGGTTTAATGTCTAAATTGTCTGTGGCTAACAATTCCTTGTTTATGCCCTGATGCAATTTAATATGAGTCTTATAACACTTTCTTCAAACAAACTTTTTGATTTTCTCAAAATTATATATTTGATTATTATAAAACAAACTTTTTAATTAATTAATTAATGTGTATTTGATTTTGTTGTTGAACCAAATAAAATAAAATAAGATTGAATGTATATTTAGCTTTTGTTGTGAACCTTAAAAAAATAAAAAATAAAATAAAAAAATAAGTTGTTAACATTAAATATATTAAAAAAGAAAGAAAAAAGATTGAAGGTATATTTAGCTAAAACCTTTAGAAAAAAAAGACAAAAGAAAAACAAGAAGGTTGTTAACATTAAATATATTAAAAAAGAAAGAAAAAAGATTGAAGGTATATTTAACTTTTGTTGTGAACCTTAAATAAAAAATAAAATAAAAAAAAATTGTTAACATTAAATATATTAAAAAAGAAAGAAAAAAGATTGAAGGTATATTTAACTTTTGTTGTGAACCTTAAAAAAAAAAAAAAATAAATAAAAAATAAATAAATAAATAAATAAAAATTGTTAACATTAAATATATTAAAAAAGAAAGAAAAAAGATTGAAGGTATATTTAACTTTTGTTGTGAACCTTAAAAAAAAATAAAAAATAAAAAATAAAAAAATTTGTTAACATTAAATATATTTAAAAAGAAAGAAAAAAGATTGAAAGGATATTTAGTTTTTGTTGTGAACCTTTAAAAAAAAAAAAAAAAAAAAAAGTGGTTGTTAACATTAAATATAAAAAATAAAAATGGGGATTAAAGTGGGTTGGGGAAAATCCATACCCATTAAAAAATGGGGAGGGTGGTACCCATGGGGAATGGGGAATGGGGAAAATTTATTATAGGGGAATGGGGATGGGGAATTAATATCCACCCCATTGCCCCCCATTGCCATTCCTAATGTGAAACTACAATGCAAAGTATCCCGGTAAGTACCCACACAAGTACAATATGTTAGTTGAAGTACCCATGCTTCATAGCTGGCAAGGTAACTCTGGATTGGATGTATGCACGAGAGGTATACTGAACCACTTTAAATCCTTGTGTTCATTTGCTTTACATCACATACGTTTATTTTATGTATCTTAATGTGAATGTATGACATGAATGCATTGTACACCTTAAAAGAATTTAAGTAAAAGGTTAAGATTTGCACAGCACAAGAGCTTCACAAGCTATAAACGTTTAAACTTGGTTAACCTAGACTGGTCCAAGTCAACCTGTCAAGCATGTTGGTCAACCAGCCACTTGAGTTGGTCAACCAATTCACTACAAATTTGAATAAAAAGGAATCAACGATTTTTAACTCTTGAACAATTAATCACAAAGTGCCTGGAGTACGTATGTTCCTTTCATCCTCCTATAGGACATGGCATGTGTGATAATTATTTTTTGCTTTTATGTATTTGTATCTTTAATTATGTCTTGTTCACCTTTTATAACTCTTATATATTGCATCTCTTGAAGTCATTTTATATGGCTGTGTCATGGTTTTTTCTTTTATTGCAGGGACCTGAGATTCGAACTGGTTTCCTAAAGGATGCAAAGCCTGTTCAACTCAAGGAGGGTCAGGAAGTTACTATTTCCACTGATTACAGCATAAAAGGGGATGCGGAGATGATCTCCATGAGCTACAAAAAGCTGCCTGTTGATGTGAAGCCTGGGAATACCATCTTATGTGCAGATGGCACTATCAGTCTTACTGTCTTGTCATGTGATCCAGCTGCTGGAACAGTGAGATGCTGTTGCCAGAACACTGCTGTCTTAGGTGAGAGGAAGAATGTGAATCTTCCTGGTGTTGTGGTGGATCTTCCTACACTTACAGAGAAGGACAAGGAAGACATCCTGGAATGGGGTGTTCCTAACAACATCGATATGATTGCTCTCTCTTTTGTGCGCAAGGGCTCGGATCTTGTTAATGTCCGAAAGGTTCTTGGGATTCATGCCAAGCATATACAATTGATGTCAAAGGTATGCAAATTAAATGTTGTCATAAACTATTTATTATCATAATGAACATTCTATCTTTTTTGTTTTTGGGGTAGGTTGTTGGTAACCTCTTCCTGCTTGGGAAATTTAACCTAAATTTCTGCAAAACTTATAGAGGAGTTTTAGTAATTTGGCAGCAACCTTCTTTGCTTCTATGCATATGATCAATGTCCCTCTATGTCTGTGTGTGTTTCTTTTTTTTTTTTTGTTTTTTGGTAATTAAAGGGCCGCAGCCAAGACAACTACAACTGGATTGCATGAGGGGAGCCCTCTCCATGCCTATCACTATTTTTTAGCCAATCCCATAAAGGAAGGGGCTGTCAGCAGGACTTCATAACCACTATCCATACTAATAGCCCTCTCTCTGTTTCTACACACACATTCGATAGAAAGAATTATAGGCACGAACATGGGACATGACAATTTAAAAAAAATTCAGGATGCAGATATGGATTTAAATAAAACAAAATCCGTATGAAATCTTTCAACAAGGGCTTAAATAGGTTTTATTTTTGTCCCAATCACAGAGGCATAAAAATGTTGGGTGTGTTTGGTTTGGTTTTGGGAGATAAATTTTCAAAAAAAATTTTGAGGAGAAAGTTTATAATTTTTTTTTGGTTTGTTTGGTTGTATATTTTGAAAATAGTTTTGGAATATGAAAATTTGGGATGATTTGATATTTTGTTATAGTTGAGTAGATGTGTGTGAGAGAAGAAGTGATTAAAAAAGAGAGAGGAGAGAGAAAAAATGATTGATTGATGTATAGGAGGGAGAGAGTGATTTAAATTTTTTTTTTTCCAAATTCACTAAACCAAATAAAATTTTAAAAATTTTTCTCTAAAATTACTTTTTCAAAACCAAACCAAACAAGGCCATTATGTTTTTTTAGCTAGGACTTCTTCATCTCCTTTATTTATTTGCTGCTAGGTTTCTGTTTAAACATACATAGCTTTATTTATGATTTTTTAAGTTTTAATTGATCATAACGCTTTAATATTACAATTCTCACTTTTGATATTACAATTCACACTTGTAACATTACAAACGTAATTGGACATGACACACGAGTCCTTGTCTATGACGCACGGGTACCTGTACGAATATTGGTATTGGTACGATACAGGTACGTTGATACGGTAAAATTCAAAAAAGTAAGGTGCAAGTACGGCTTGTTATGCTTATAAAAAAACTATTTATTTTTAATTTAGAATAATGCAAAAATTAATTAAATGGTTTAATAGTTGTTTGGCATGATGGATATAAGTGCACTTATTTAGATCACATCACCTCTCTACTTTTCTGCACATCTTTTCGTAAAAAGTCAAAAAGTATATTTATTTAGATTATCCCAAATAACTCAATTTGTAAAGGTATAAATCAGAATTAAATGTCAATATATTAAATAACTTACAAACCATAGTTTAATTTTAAAATCATGCTAAGCATAAAACTAAAATTAAAAAAGAAGTCTAGTGGAAGGAGTTTTATCTCTGTAGTAGAAGAAAATATTATTTCAACTGAGGTACGGTACGATATGGCTTGGGTATATATTAGGTACGTTTGGGTACGCCAAAAATTAAGAAGCAAAAATTTGGATCTGTGTTTCGTGTATCTGGCCGGTACGTATGCAAACCATACTAGGCACCATACGCCCGTAAGCATCCAGTACGAGTACGGCATGTTTTTTCAAGTACTCATGCTTCATAGGTCCTTGTAGTGGCCCTAACGTTTCCATTGAAAAATATAATAACAAATCGGACATGCCACGTGATGTGTACAACATGTTTCTTAGTGTGTCCAAATGTCTGTGTCTTTTATGAGTCAGACACGGATACAACTACTAAAACGAAATGTCTTTTCTTTATAGTTAGATAATTTTATTTGGTGTCTGTACTCCCTCCCACCACATTTTAGGGAATTTTTGTGCCAACACATAAATGGGACTGACAGATTAAATATTATAAACTATATCATGTATGCTATTTAATATAATATTTTATATGTTATATTTAGATTTGCTACATATGTTAATTTAACTGCAGACATTATATATAATTTTAGTATATAGTGATTTATGGTTTGGTTTGTGTATAATATGACATCATTGACATGTTATATCTAGACTTTGTCTAAAATATTTAACCTTGGAGATTGTTGATATATTTGGATTGGGTTGGTTGGGACAATGCTTCATCAAGTTGAGTCATGTTTGGATTGCATTGCTTGATGTAATGTCTACAGGAAATCTGATATACAATTACGATTATTTATTACAAGTCTCCATTGATTTATTGTATTGGGGTGGCTATGGTTTAAACTATGTTTACACGGACTCTTCTATTTTTCTCAAAAATATCCATGTCCACCGGACATGACGTGGGGACTACCGAATTTAGACATTTGGATCTTCCAACTTTTTACTATGTTTTGAAGTATAAGAAGTTCAAATTTGTTAGAAAAGAAACATTTATAACCTGATGAGTTTTTCCTAAAAATCTGATTTGTTAGAAATTATATATTTTTCCTAAATCTGATTTACAAATTATATATGTTTCCTAAATCTGACATAATATGTAACATAAACAAGTGTCCATAAGGAGTCCTCATACCCATATCCTACTTTTGAATACATATCCCAATTTCCTAACATTTAAGTTCATGAAGGTCGTATCCGTACCCGTATCCAATTCTCATAACTGAGTCCATGTAACATAGGTTTTAAATAATGGTATCGGTCTCTTGGTCAGTAACAGTGATACGATTATATGTCGGTCAAATATCAAATAGTATCAGCTCATATATCAAAATCTGTACGTAATGCAATATGATATGTAATGGCTGATATTTAAAACACACACACACACACACACAAAATCCTATAAAAATTTTTATTGTTCCCATTTAAGCCGAAGTTGACATCTACAATTGCTAGATTTTGAGGGTGTAGTATTTGTTGATGTTCGTGTGATTTTTGACTGCTGGGTTCTTTTGAAGGTTGAGAACCAGGAGGGAGTTATCAACTTTGATGAAATCTTACGCGAGACTGACTCCTTTATGGTTGCCCGAGGTGATCTTGGTATGGAAATCCCAGTTGAGAAAATCTTCCTGGCACAGAAAATGATGATATACAAATGTAATCTTGTTGGCAAGCCAGTTGTAACTGCCACACAGATGCTTGAATCGATGATCAAGTCTCCCCGGCCAACCCGTGCTGAGGCCACCGATGTAGCTAATGCTGTCTTGGATGGCACTGATTGTGTCATGCTTAGTGGGGAAAGTGCTGCAGGAGCCTATCCCGAGCTCGCTGTGAAAATCATGGCTCGAATTTGCATTGAGGCAGAGTCATCGCTCGATTATGGGGCTATCTTTAAAGAGATGATAAAGTCAACTCCACTGCCAATGAGCCCATTGGAGAGCCTTGCGTCCTCGGCTGTCCGAACGGCTAACAAGGCTAGAGCAAAACTCATTGTGGTGTTGACACGTGGTGGGACAACTGCCAAACTAGTCGCCAAGTATCGGCCAGCTGTCCCGATCCTGTCGGTTGTAGTCCCGGTTTTGACCACTGATTCTTTTGATTGGACCTGTAGTGATGAGACACCTGCAAGGCATAGTTTGATCTACAGGGGTTTGATTCCACTTCTTGCTGAAGGATCTGCGAAGGCAACTGATGCTGAATCTACGGAGGTGATCTTGGAAGCTGCATTGAAGTCAGCAATAGAGAAGGGTTTGTGCCAGCCTGGTGATGCTGTTGTGGCGCTTCATCGCATTGGCGCTGCCTCGGTTATTAAGATTTGCATAGTCAAGTAATGTGGGAATAATATGGAGTAAAATGGATTGTCTAGATCGGCTTCTGGAGGCTGCAACTGTTAAGGTGGACCTTCATTTTGCTTGCTGATCCTTATTAATGCTTTTAAATTTGCAGTCTTTATAAGTATGTTGGGATTCTATTATTTTCCATTTAGATATGTTTTTGGATGCATCTGATCTGGATGGATTGACTTCTTCCTACCTGTGAGTTTTCCTTTGTGTATGGAACATATATATCTGTCTTTGCAGCTACATTGAAATAATAGTTGAGCTGCTTCCTTCTTATTATTTTGAAGTTTTGAAACAGGTGTTAAAGTCCTCTGCATCAGGTTTGTAGATGGTGGTTAGTGGTTACCAACTATTATTACTATGGTAAATTACACTACACTAATCCGCAGGAGTTTTTGGTGTAGTTAAATTAAGTTCCTCTTGTTCTAATAAGAACAAGAGATCTTTCTCGATCAATTCTTTTGCCCCTCATTCTTCGAGAATCAGAAAGATTTTTTTCTAAGTTTGAATTTGTTCATTTGAAATTTGGACTCTCTTATTTTATTTTTATTTACTTATTTATTTTTATTTAATATTTTTTAATATTTTCCCCCTCTTTTTTTATATCATTCCTGAAATTCCTGAAGTTCCATAGGTTTGATCCTGTAAATTTTCACTCATTTTCTCATTGAGCGAGGGGTATGAAATAAATCAGATTTATTTTTTAATCAAAAGTATTCCTATTGGGACGGCGTGGGAGAAAGGAGATTCTCAACTGAAGAAAAGGATTCATTGACTTAGAAAGAATTAAACAAGTTGTATGAGGTGCAAATCTTATGTATAGTTATGTAGAGTGACAGTAATGCTGTGTTTGGTTGAGGGATTTGGAAAGGGAAATGAAAAAGGTAGGTGAAATGTAAAAAAAATATACCTACATTTCACATAGTTTCACACACTTTTTTCCTTTTCCTTTTTAAATCCCTCCTCAAATCTCCCAACTAAACACAGCATAAGGGTGACTTATCTGTCAATTTTTTTCACTATCAACCCTCAAAAAACAAAACTTTGCCTTATGTATAGTTTCCAGAGTACAATTAAATCATTAACCTCTGGATTTGAAATCACGGTTTATATACCTGCTATCTATATACCTGCTATTGATCATAATTTAAACCTTTTTGTCATTTAAAAATAATTACATAACTCTCATTTGGTTTGTAAACAACACATAACTTTGTTAACAATAATAACAAAAAATCCACAATACCCCATATGTATACATCATACCTCATCTTCTCTGCTAAATGTTAGCCCTAACTCTACACCACCAAACCACCCCAGCCACCTCTTGGCAGGCTCACCACCGTCCCCACTGACCGCCATTCCCTGCCACCACCAATCCTAAGCCTACGTATGTATGTATGTATTGGTTTTGGCTGCCATTCACCTTCATAATTTCATCAAATAATATTCTCTTGTAATTCTTCAACAAGGAAGTACAGGATGAAGGTGGTGCTATGGGATTGGATTGGGTTGAATTATGGGTTCTCTTTATTATTATTATTAGAGAAAATTAGCGATAAATTCAATATGAGGATTGCTTGAGGCTTAAGGTCCTATGGGTAAATTTTTTTTTGGTGAGAAGTATATTTTGGAGGATATTTTATTTCCAAGTTTGCTCTTTATTTTAACCTACCTATTCAAATATTGTTTTATCTGTTTAATTTTTTTAAACCTAATTGTTTAAATTTATATCTATCTATGAAAATTATTAACCTATTTGTTGAAAAAATCTATCGGTTGAAATATGTCCTAATTTTTTCTTGTCTGTCCAAATTAACTTCTATATGTTAATTTTTTTTTTATTATATATAACCTATTTGTTAAAGTCTATTTTTTCAAATTTGAAATGTCTTAATTTTTTCTTATTTGTCCAAATTATTTTAATATTTTAATCTATCTGTTGAATTTGCCAAGTCTATTTCCTTTATTTTGAAATAGTTTTTATTTTTATTTTTTTTTATCTATTTAATTTTTTGAACATATCTCAACCTATCTTTCAATTTTTGAACAAATCTGAGCCTTTTATTTTTCGAAATTTTACAAATTTTAGCTGCAACAACACACTAGACAACAAAATCACAATCAATTCCTTACATGTTCAAACCACTACCAAAAGCAACTTATCTACATTATAGATTTGGACATATACTATAGAAAACAGATTTGTACAAAGCTCAACTTAGCTACATTATTCTTGGTTAACATTAACTGAAATTTCCAAAATGAATTCATTTTCTTGATTTACTTTGATTTTCTCAGCAAATCAAACACACAAATGAATGGAGAAACAAAAACCACACAATAAAAATATGTACAGAGAGCCCTTTCACCACTCAAAACATACTTTAAACATCAAACCCATTTTTCTCATCCATCAAAAAAACACTAGATCCAATGAATAGTCATCGAAAACCCTAAACTTGCCATTTTAAGAGATAGTCTAACAAGACTGGAACACTTTTGCAACATCGATTCGGCGAATCCAACCTAAGCTTTCGCTAGAACCCTAAACTTGAGTTCCTCCGCCGCTTTCCAAAGTCTCTTCATTGTGTCCCTCCACCCCTTGTACATCTTCGCTACTGACAATAGCGTGCGTTGGAGATGAGATGACACCTGGGGTAGACAACGGAGAGAAGAGAGGTCACGACAGTAGAGATGACAGTGAAGGAGTTGGAATTGGTGGGTGTAGATGGCGGCTGAGATTCTTTGGTTGCATTAGGGTTTGAAATCAAAGTTTGATAGACAAAGAGTGGTATATATAGGTATATGTATAGGTAGTTTGGTCATTTCACAGAAGTATGTCCTTATTGACATAGTTTAGTATGTGGACTTTTAGGCAAAAAAAATTCAATTTTGGATTTATGGGTTGAGCGCCTTTATTATTAGAGGGCTGCTATTTACCTTACCTTTCTTCTTTAGACCCGCCCACTTCTTTGAACCCCTACCTAGCAAAATGAGCCCCCTCTATTTTCTTTTTGGACCCCCAACATAATACTAACTATACCCCTAATTTCCCAAACCCTAACCCTAGCCCGAACCATAATTTTCTCTCCACTCATTTTTCTCTTTGAACCCCCCAACTATACCCCTAATTTTCCAAACCCTAATTTTCTCTTTTACCTACCCTTTCCATCTCCACTGGAGCACTATCGATTTCTCTCCACCATTTTTTATCCTTTGGTGTCACTGTTACCACCCATCATCACTGTCTTTTGCGATCGTTGTGTGATAAACCTACCTGATTATGCTTAATTATTCATGTGACTATGTGTTTGATATGAATTTGTAAGTTTAAGTATGTGAACTATGTGATTTTGGAATTATATCTGTTGAATGTAGGAATATCTGTTGCAATTACAACTTTGAACTGAAATTGAAAGCCTTAGAGGCGCTAGAAACCAAAACTGACTTTATATCTATGTTTATCATAATTTTTAGAGCCTACAGTAAAATTTTGTGAAATTACGATTTGTAATGATTTAAATAAGTTTTGTTGACCTAAGTATATATGTATATAGCTTATTGAGTTTACCATTTTGAGAGTTTGTTAAAGAATGAGTTAGAGAGAGAGGAGGAGGAAAAGCTAGGGATTTGGAGGAGATTCAATGGGCAAACCCTGGATTTGAGCTAAGCTATGGAAATCTACCTATAATTCTTGTATACAACTCATCTTTTGCTTGAAATCAAGAAGGATTTGAAGATTCAACACTTATGTGAGTTAGGGTTTGGGAATGTGTAATCGTTTGAACTAAATTCAAGAAGTGGAACCTTAATCTCTTCACCTTTGTTTGATTTGAGTTCAATCTTGTGAATAATTCATGAAATAAGCTCTAAATTGTTGATTTGTGGAAAGATCATCTATGTTTATATGTATTTTGGGTATGATTATGTAATTTATGAATGTAAGAAAAAGATGAGACCTTGATTTTATCATTGAAGCAAGATTGATGTGTTTGAGTTGTAATTACATATGAATCATGTTAGTATATCATGTTATTGAGTTGTTTTTGCATGAATTTGGATTTGAAAATGAGTTTAGAAGCTTAAGGTTGAATCAATTTTCGGACTGTCCAGAAAAGTCTAGAACTACATGTGCGGAGCTCACAGCCGCACGTGTGGAAAACAGAACAAATCTGAGCATCACTATTGCTTTAATTGCACATGCAAGCCGTATGTGTGGAAAATTGGGAAAAAAATGTCTTTTTCTGTTAACTTCTCCGACCTTCTGAATCTATGTGTGTGCATGTTTTGATCCTCTGAAATGCCTAAAGATGAATGGAAAACGAATGAATCATAAAACAAAGAAATAAAGGAAAAGACTAAGAATTGAATGAATTGTTTACCGAATTTGTATATGTGTTATGTTATGTAGGTCACCTACTAGAAGGACAGTCGCACGACCAACATCATTGTGAATAATAGTATTATGAAGATATTTCTTAATTGATTATTTTGATCTAGGTATAGTGACTTATTTTGATATTGTGTTGTGATCGAAATGAATGAGTTTTATGAACGTTATATGACATGTGCAATATGGACCTAAGGTCGTTCCATTTACACTATGATGTGCTTGGGCCCACGGTTGTTCTGTTAATGATATGATGATATACGATTGGGCTCGAGGCTGTTGTGTTAATATGTGGGCCCGAGGCCGTTGTGATATATGATTGGACCCGAGACCGTTGTGTTAATATGTGGCCCCAAGGCCGCTATGTTAATATGTGGGCCCGAGACCGTTGTGATATATGTGGGCTTGAGGTCATTTTGTTAGATGTTGGGCTTGAGGCCGCTCTGTTATATATTGGGCCTGAGGCCGTTCCGTAATATGTTGGACCTAAGACCGTTCTGTAAATATGATTATGGATAATGTTGTAAAGGATGTAATTGTGGAAGAGTATTGTGTTCACATAATATGCTTTCTTTTAATTCAAGATTATTCATTTGATTTTCTTTACTTTACTATAATGCAATAAACGTCGCTCACCCCCTATGTTATATGTGCGTAGGTGATCAGCATGGAGGTCAACCTTAGAGTCAGCCTCAGGAAATTACTTATAAGGACCTCTCGTGTTGAAACTCCAAGATGGAGCTGTTGTCTTTTGACTTTATGTCTATGTTAAGACTTTTGTATGGTGTTTGTTATGCTGGTCTTGTGGATGTGTAACTTAATGTCTTGACTTTTATTTTATCTTGACCATTTAAGCATCGCTCAATGGACGTTATTTCTTAAATTTGCTTCCGCTTAAGGCCCCATTATTAAAAACATTTGTTTTCTGTATGAGGCAGTAGGTAATCATGTTATTACTGACTGGTTATGAATCAAAATTTTAGGGGCAGGTTTGGGTCATGACACGCTGCCATCATTGATCGTCGCTATCATCATCGTAGAGAGAGAGAGAGAGAGAGAGAGAGAGAGAGAGAGAATTGCGAACCCACACCCTTTATTTCCTTTCTTCTTCTTTGCATGGGTTACGGTAGCGATGGTAATGGCGGCTAAAGAGAACGAGTGGCGCAAACCCTAGATCTAGGGTTTGTAGAAGTCTTGTAGCAGTGGCAAAAAAGAAGGGGGCTTGTAGTGGGTTGCGATCGTGATGGCTAGGGTTGCGATAGTAGCAGCTCGCAGATGTAGGGGTTGCGATGGCGGTGGATCGACGGTCGTAGGAGGCTGCGATGGCGGTGGGTCGGTCGTCATGGGGGTTTGCAATGGCGATGGGTTGCAATCGTAGGCTTGCTTGGTGGGTCACAAGAAGAGTTTGTCACGGGGTGGGAGGATTGGCTGGAGGTGGAAGAAGTGGTGGTTGGTGGTGGAGAAGGGCGGTGGTGATGGCGGTTGTGAGATAATGGTTAAAAGTGGTGGTCAGAGATGGTGGTGTGCTAGAAATGATAGAGGATGAGATTAGGGTTAGTGTTAGGTAAATCAGGGTTAGAAGATTAGGGGTGAGGTTAAAAGCGGAAATTTATGTTGGGATAAAATTGGAGTTAAAAAAAAAATAATAATGGGAGGAGGTGAGGGTTCTAAGAAGAAAGGTAGGGATAAATAGTAACCCTCTATTCTTCTTCTTCTTCTTCTTCTTCTTCTTCTTATTATTATTATTATTATTATTATTATTATCATAAAGGTGAATTATTAGTTTGCTAAATATATTATATATATAGGGTAAAGGTGAATTATTGTGTGTGTGTGTACTGTGTACGGGGCGTGCAAATGGGTATGTGGGGTGCATTGGGAGGTGTAGGGCAGTGGTCTTTGGTGAGGGAAGGTAGATCCTTGTTATAATACTAAAAGAGAACTCCATAACCATGGCTTTTGCAGTTAAGAGAAAACATGATTACACTGCAAACAACAATCTGGAGTTAGACAAAATGGTGCATCACAACTTTTTTGTCATAATCAGATGCAAATTCCTTAATAATCGCTTAGCAGTCTATACAATCCCATTAAAACACATTAAAGATAATGAATTTGAGGCATAGTTGGATGGGTTGATGATTTGGGTTTGTATAGAGGGCACATGAAGAAGAAAAGAAATTGATATATTTGTAAATTTAAAAAGTACGGGGTGTTTTGCCTAAAAAATTTATTGTAATCACACCTACTCACAACAATGGCATATGAGTTTCACCTCTAGTTAGTTTGGATGAAAAATGTGACGATGCATTTCTGTTCATAAACCACATAGATGTTATGTGATTATTTTCAAATGATAGAAAGGTGATCTGCACATGGACCAAACTATAAGGAGGTAAAGTGAAATTTGCTCAAGTTTTTATTCTCATTACACTTGCTCTACTTTTCGTTAGTAATTCCTTTAGTTATATAGTTAAAATATATATATATATATATTGTCGTCTCTTTTATATTGAAATATATGTTCTACTTATTTATGTTTGGGTCTTCACACATCCTGTATTAGTTTTTGCCCCTCGAGGCACTAAAAGGAAAGTTGGTATAACTATAATAAATTTGTAGAATTTGTTATATTTTTTTGGGTAAATTATATTGTCACCCCTGAGATTTATAATTTTCCAAATGTCACGAATGATATGTATTAAATCCAAATCTCATGAGGTATAGGTGTAAGTTACCCTATTTTTG
Source organism: Camellia sinensis (assembly GCF_055761805.1). Lineage (NCBI taxonomy): Eukaryota > Viridiplantae > Streptophyta > Magnoliopsida > Ericales > Theaceae > Camellia > Camellia sinensis. The sequence goes on along the minus strand of NC_138962.1, from coordinate 169,961,728 downwards.
TTTTTAAACTTCTGAAGAGGTCAATATAGCGTACCCTTATTACTGGAGAATGAATAGCCAAATGGAGGCAATGGTTTTGCTATTTGCATTAACAAAGAGTTCAAACCATTGTCTTGTTTTCTTTTATTCAAAATTTTTATTTTTATTTTCTGAATGTAATAATACCATATAGAAACTATCCTTTGTCAAAATGAGCAAATTAAGCCATTGGTGTTTTCAAATGAAACTTCATTTAAATGCCCAAACTTGAAACAGTCAAATCAAACACATCACAAACTCAACAAAATACACCAAACACAAACATAATTCTAAACAGAAAAACAAACTCCAGAAATTCAGTCAACCAATCTTCATCCCATGTTGATCATAGATAGTTTGATTTTGGATAAGCTCAAAAATCCCTTCAATTTTGATAGTTTGATTGGAAACGCCTTTGTAAATGTTAAATTCCTGCCCCAGCCTCCACCCTCAACCGATTGAGCCGGGCTGCATTGTTGATAGCATTCAATGTCGATTGAAGTTCAAGCCTTTGCATCTCGATCAAAGCTGCAGCTAACAAATCTTCCGATAACTCTTCTTTCGGGGGTGCTTTCGCATTCACACACTCCAAATGTGTACCATAGTCACATTGTGTACAATAATAGAACCAGTAATCAATGTCGACACTCTTAGCACATACATCACAGCCAAAGATCACCTCACCTTCTTTGTACCCAGTCTTATTGTATGGAAACGAATAGAAGAGAGTCAGCGGGTGATTGTGATTCCCATTTCTCACAGTCTCCGGCAAGAAAGCACAATCGACGTGAAGGTCGAAATTGCAAGCCGAGCAGTGGTAGCTAAAAGCAGACCCGTTCGAGAGACAGGCATTGCAAGTGAACGCATTGTCTTGTTTGTAAGGTGGAGAGCAGAGAAGGGTGAGAGAGTGGTTTGGATGAGACTCGTGGTTGATCTCCGGTGGCAATCCGAAGCATTGCTGGTGGAGATAGAATTTGCAATTATTGGACTGGGAACAACTGTAAACTAATCCCGAAAGTTTCTTTTCACACCCAGAGCAAGTAATAAGATCCACTTCTCGGACATCGGTGAGATTTAAAGGATGATTGTGGGTGAAATGCTTCACTCCTTGAGGTTGTGGTGGTGGGGTTTTTTTATGACTTGGAGTTGGACCCATTATTGGACTAGGACTATTATTGATGTGAAGAGATTGATGGGTAGTTGAAATTTGAGGAGTGTAAGCATATTGGTTAGGAATATGTGTTGTGGTGGTGGTGGGTTGAGGAAGGGAAGCACAGTGGAGATGGAGGTCGAACTCGCAATGGGCACAACTGTAGGAAAAGGCGGTGCCGGGGAGATTGCAGGAATTGCAGAAGAAGGAACCGCAGGGGTAGGTGGGAGAAGGGAGGAGGGAGAGAGGGTGAGGTGGGTGAGTAGGGTGGTTGAGAGAGCGAGTTGCGAGGAAGCATTGGTGGTGGAGGAAGAATTGGCATTGCCAGCACATGAACGCGGTGCTGACCGCAGGGAAGTTGCAGCCGAAGCAGTGGGCGTCGGTGCCTTGAGGAATTTGGTGGAAACTCAGGTTGTGGGGGTGGCTGAAATGCTTGAAATCCATCTCTCTCTCTCTCTCTCTCTAACTAGGTGTTTGTGTGTGTGATCTTGAAACTAGTTATGTATGTGTAAGCAAGCAAGCAAGTTGAGGATTAGAGATATGTCAAATGGTTAGCATGGAAGGAAGATTCCTGATCCCTCACACGTATGACTTACTTTTTTAGTCAAAAAATCAAAAAGTTACTCTTTTAGTAAAAAAGGTAACAATTCATACAAAAAAATCAAAAATTCTCTTTTCTCTCTACTTTTTACATATCATTTTGTAATTAGCCAAAAAGTCATCCCAAACATATAAATTTTTTTTATTTACTTTTTTAGTCAAATAACCAAAAGTTACTAAATTAACCTGTTCCCAAACGAGCCCTTAGCAAAAATTGTGGTATAGGTTATTTCTCCATCATTTCTTCACTTAGTGGTTATGACTTTCTACCAAGGATCTTCTAGAGCGAAATTTTCCTAAAGTTTCCTAGAGTGCTATATTGTGTGGTTGAAATTTACTGGCAAGTCACATCAGAAAAATTGATGTGACTTGCCAGTAAATCTCAACCACACAATGTAGCACTTTAAGAAATTTTAGGGAAAAATCACTCTAGAGGATCCTTGCTCATGACTTTCACCCTGTTTATTTTAACAAAAAACATTTTTTTTACAGAAAGTTTTTATTTTTTTATTTTTATTATGAAAAAAATCATTTTTTGATCGTGTCATTGAAACTAATTTACTAATGGTTGTGTTAATGTTCGCGACACTGATGTTATAGTGGTATTGATAAGATTTTAATTCATAAAATAATTTTTTTATCTTTTAAATGTGGAAAATATTTTTCACTTAGGTTTTGTTTGTTTTGACATATAATAATTTTTACAAAAATATTTTATACATTTTTTATTGTTTGGTTGAAAAAAATAAGTAAAACAGTAATTTAGTAAAAATATATTTGGGCATAATCTCCCAAAATGTCATTAAAAATTCCATAAATTAATTTTTAGGAAGTTGACTTTTAGTTTAATTTTTTTCGCACATTGATTTTTCTAAAGTTGACAGTGTGGTTCTTCGTAGGCTTCTACCAAATATATACGTGGAAACGTTTTTGTTTCACGTATACCGGGGAAATTATTAGGTACTTTCGAAATATTCCGTAATCATATTTTTTTATTAATTAATTTTTATTATGTCATTTTATATTTTTTAATTATCTGATATAAAATCATAATATCTTACCTTCTCTATCAACCTTACTATCATGGAGTATTATGTGGCTATATTCTGAGACTACTACAAAATCAATTTACATAGAAAAAATATTTTCAAGTATAAAATATTTTATGAGGAAATAAGCAGAGCCTCAATTAAGGCTGTTTTTGATTGACTACCAAAAAAAAAAAAAAAAAAAAATTCCGTTGGCTTTGTCTTTGCTATACTAAATGTCAGAAAAATACAAAAAACATATTTTCCAAAAAACATCGAATGGATTTTTTACTTTTTATTTTTATTTTTATTATCATTAGACAGTTATTTGTTAAGATACTTTTCTCTTGAGTTTGAGTAACCATAAAGGACTATATTATGGATTTGTTCAGCCATTAATTTTAAGGTTTCGGTATATAATTGAGGTGCGTACATACTGGCTTGAACATTTAATTATCAAAAAAAAAGAAGAAGAAGAAGAAGAAGAAGAAGTGAATTTGACCTTTGGCAAATAGGGAATCATATCCCATGACAGTTTGGGAACTTGAATTTTGGCTAAAATAATTAATAAAAATAAAAAAAATTAATAAAATAAAATATTACATTTACTATTTATTTTCTTACAATCATCTATTCAATTATAAATTTTTTTCTTTTATAAATCATCCTAAATATATATATTTTATTCCATAAAATAATTAAAAAAATTAAAAAATTAACTAAAATAACTAAATTCTCATACGGCAACTTAGTTAACCAAATATTATATATGCATGCACCCTCATCACTAGTCAAAAATAAGGAAAAAGTTAGGAATCATGAAAATTTTATCATGAAAATGATCATGAAAAATTTATGATCCTTGGATTACCTTGATTAGTGTGTGGTGCTTTATTCTAAGTGTAATTCAAGGGTTACGAAACTTTCATGATTATTTTTATAAATTTTTTTTTCATAATATATAGCATTGCTACAAAAATAAATGGAAGACTTCTCAATATTTTAACTGAGACTTGTTTCTCATACTCTACTTCAAATGTGCGACCTTCAACGATAGTGTATCACGTTCTTCATTATGTTACAGATAAACGATTTATTATTATTATTATTATTATTATTATTATTATACATAAAAATAGTACGTTTCATATTAATTAATACTCTTGTATGATTCATATCTGTGTCTAATAACAAGAAAATAATATCAGAAATGTGATCAATATTTGTACCTAATAATAAAAAAAATAAGAGCAAATTACAGTTTAACTCCATATGGTTTACCTAAAAAATACGGAACCCGCTTATAATTTTTTTTGTGACACTTAAACTCTCTGAACTTTATACCAAAGTGCAATTTCGGTCGGACATAACAAAAATTATAAAAAATCTAAATTACCATTATTTCTTTCTCTAATTTTCTTTTTAACGCCATTATATGCTCTCCCTGTTTGCACCCATTTTTTTTGGTTCCTGTCGACAGATGGACCAGTTGGGATACGACATGTGGCAAAATCAAGCGAGTGTTCAACAGTTGTGAAAAAGGGACTAGTGGCATTAGAGGTGTTGATCACATGCATTGGATGACTCGGATAATGGGACAGTAATTAGGCTAGGTCATGAACTTAGTAGGTGACTTGCAAAAAAGGGCATGTACAGGATGAAAGTTTTTCTCTGTCGATGGAAGGTCCGAAGTACTGAGGGACATGTGGCAGCATGAAAGAGAGGTGTTTCGGCAGACAGAAGTGAAGGATTGGAGAAGTCTGATAGCCTAGAAGTCAAGAAGCAGTTGCAGCAATTACACAACAGTAGTTGTAGATTGAGGAGATCGTAGGGGCGTGGGGAAAAAGAAGTATAAAGGTAAAAAATTTGCTGAATGAGGGGACATCATCATCAACAACATAACAACTTAGTTTTAGACTTAGCATAATCTAGGAGTAGCTTTCTTAGTTTAGGAGTAGTTTATTCTATAATTCGGATCCGTGTAAGCTGTTGTGAACTTTAGTAATTTCATCTTGGAATTACTTGTTGTTTGCTTTGTTTACTTTGTAACTTTCAGTTGATATAAGGTAGTTTGTTTTCTTCTTGTTTACTTTGTTACATCAGTTGATCCAAAGAAGTCCTCATCATTTTGAGGCATTCAAACCAATGCCACAATTGTTTGATTGTTCTTGTTTAATTTTCTAGTTTAAGATTATTGCTTGGTTGTTGTCGATCTAGCCCTAGCATAATTCTTACTAACAATTTTTGGTACGCCTGGTGGGACATCTTGCATAATTTGGATCAAAAAATGGTGAGGACAAAGAAACAGGTTGATAAGCATGCTGAAAAGAGACCTGCTGAGTTTGAAAAAAAGAGGTGGACTAGGACTTGGTCATTGCTGATGATGGTGTTGCTTAGCATGCAGGCTAGGTAGTGGCCCAAAAAGGCCAAAGAAGTGGCCAAGCAGTGAGTACATAAGGCCAGACAAGCGGCTATGCCAGAATTTCCACAGGAGTCCTGGTGGCTCAAATAAGTGATGCAATGGCAAACCAGTCACTCGAGGAGAACCAGAGTGTGTTGAAAGCTCCATCGATGGAGCATACAAGTCAGAGAGAAATAAAGGCATAAAAGGTGTCTTTAAAGGCAGGGAGTGCACACATGCTACCACCAATTGGTATGCCACATCAATCTGTTGGTGAGCCAATGTTCTTTTATAGGAACCCAACTGCTGAAGAAAGAATGCATGAGGTATTCCAAATCCCAAATGTTAAAATTTAAGGAAACTAGCCTAGAGGGGCAACCTGGGTCAAATGTTTTTTTTTTTTCCTTCTAACCCACTATATTGGCCAAAAAGAGATAAAAAACAAAAAATTGTTTAACATAGAATTTAATAGTTATCCTAATATGAGGCCAAGAACTAAAGTGGTTTTTGAAAATTATAATCAAGGGTTGGAAAATGTTGGGTATAGAGAAGTTCCTAATGTGGGTTATGGAAATCAAAGAATCAGTAATTTTGGAGATATGGGTGCATATCCTGAAGTGCATAGACTTGACATGTATCATGAACCATTTAGTAATGGCCCAAGGCCAAGAGGTCTAACACCTCCTTTACATGTCAACAGGTACGAGCCTTTTGAAAATAATAATGGGTATATAGGGGCAAAATGCTTTTAACCATGTTGATCAAAGGGAACAAATTATCCAAATTGTTCAAGACCTTTGTGGTCCAGGGATGAGAAGGCTTGAAAGGCCTAGATATAGGAAGCCATATCTATAGTGGGTAGATGGGGAGCCTTTTCTTAGAAATAATAGAGTGCCTGAGTTTTCTTTGTTTCATGGTGAGGAAAATCAATCAACAACTGAACACATAGGGAGGTTTACTTTACAATGTGGAGAAGCAGTGTAAGGTCCCGGTGTCCCAAATCGGGAATGGAGAGGGAGTTCCTAGGTTATAAAAGTAAAAACTTGTACCCTTATATAGCATCGAGGCCTTTTCCCAGGTGGTGAAATCCTTAGCAGAACTCTCCAGTTAAGCGTGCTTAGGTTGGAGCAGTTTTGGGATGGGTGAACCACTAGGAAGAACAAATCTGTGCAGGCATGCCCAAAGCAGACAATATTGATGACATGTGAAGGGTTGAGGCATTATAAATGGTATCAGAGCCAACTCTTTAGAGTATCGAGTGTGGGCCCCTGGCATCTCTCGATGCATGTGAGCGGGCTCGTGAGCTGGCAGGCTACTGCATGGGGACGTGCAGCTCTAAAGGGGGTGGATTGTAAGGTCCCGATGTCCTACATCGGGAATGGATGAGGAGTTCCTAGGATGTAAAAGTAAAAACCTGGACCCTTATATAGTATCGAGGCCTTTTGTCGGGTGGTGAGATCCCTAATAGAACTCCCTAGTTAAGCGTGCTTAGGCTGGAGTAGTTCTAGGATGGGTGACCCACTGGGAAAAACAAATCCATGCGGGTGTGGCCCAATGCAGACAATATCGATGACGTATGAAGGGTGATGACATGTGAAGGGTTGGGGTACCCTTCACACGTCATCAATATTATTCGCTTTGGGCCACGCCCGGATGGATTTGTTCTTTCCCTAAAACTACTCCAACCTAAGCACGCTTAACTGAGGAGTTTTGTTAGGGATCCCACCACCTGGGAAAAGGCCTCGATACTATATAAGGGTCTAGGTTTTTACTTTTATAGCCCAGGAACTCCTCCTCCATGCTCGATGTAAGATACCGGGACCTTACAATCCATCTCCTTAGGGTTGCACATCCCCGTGCAGTAGCCTGCCAACTCACAAGCTTGTCCACATGCACCAAGAGATACCAAGGGTCTACACTCAGTACTTTGGAAAGTATGCTATAATACCATTTGTAACGCTCTAGCCATTCACACGTCATTGATATTGTCCTCTTTGGGCCACGCTCGCACAGATTTGTTCTTCCTAATGGGTCACCCATCCCTGAACTACTCTAGCCTAAGCACGCTTAACTGGAGAGTTCTGCTAGGGATCTCACCACCCGAGAAAAGGCCTCGATGCTATATAAGGGTCTAGGTTTTTATTTTTATAACACAGGAACTTCTTCTCCATCCCCGATGTGGGACACCAAGACCTTACACTACTCCTCCATATTGCAAAGTAAGCCTCCCTATGTGTTCAATTGTTGATTGGTTTTCCTCACCATGAAACAAGGAAAACTTAGCTACTTAAAAATGTACTTGTAGAGGCAAAACTCGCAGAGGATACTTATGCTTAGGCCTTATAAAACTCTGTTAAGTTTCCTACCTTCTTTGACCAGTTAGGGCTGAGTCAAGTCACTAGGTTGGAAGCAACAAAAGCCCTTATCAACATCTCTAAAGTGCATCATACTGAAGTTGCTGAGGCTAAAGATTATGTGCCTCAGTGTATCTAGGAAGACTATGGGGCCATTACTTTTTCAGAAGCAGAAGGAGCATATCCATTCCCTCATAATCGTCCTCTTTTTGTTACAGCTTACATTCATGATGTAGAGTTCAAGCGTGCTTTCCTTGATGGTGGGTCTTCCATAAACATCGGCACTACCGATACCTTTACGAAAGCTGGTATCCTAGAATCCAGGATGGTCTGCCAATCTATTATCGTGACGGGCTTTGGTGGTGAGAAAAAAGTTACTAAGGGCCATGTTGTAGTGGACTTAGCAGTTGGCGAGATCCGTTCTGCAACTAAGTTAAATGTGATTGAAGCAGACACAAATTACCACATGATACATGGTAGAGCTTGGATGCACCGATATGGGGTTATCTCGTCGAGTTATCACCAATGTGTGAAGGCAAAATTAGGAAAGTGAACAGTGACCATAAATGCGTCTGAAAAGCCATTTGGAGTAAATGAGGCACACTATTTTGACATAGTCTTCTTTACTAAGCTGCCAATAAGTGAAACCCTAAGGACTGGTAAAGTTGCAGGGGAAAGTTGCCAAAGTGGAGAGACATTTGAGATGCAGAGGCTGCTCCAGAAAGTAGTGGGCAAAAGAGGAACAATAAGTCCACAAGTCCCTCGCCAAAGATTATTAAGGTGCATGAAGGTGGCAAGACAGTTTACTACCTAGACGGTCTTGGGGGCCGGACCTCATACCCTGGTATAGACTCGACTTTTTTGCCCCCCCTTTCGGAAGGTTCGAAAGAAAACCCTACAATTCGGACTCTTGTTACGGTTCTGAATCTAATTTCACAAAGTGCAATGTGAAACTGATAAACACCAAAGAGTCCAAATCCGGCAAATCGTTTTAGAAAATTGATTTTGAATCAAAAGCGCCAAAAATGGACTGCTTTGCCAGATTATAGAGTCGCCACCTAAATATTTTATTTTGGAGAAATTTAGGAAACCCTGACTCGTGCCAAAGGCCACGCGTCCCTCATCACCAAAGTTGCCTCGGCTTGGAAACTTGGGTACGAGAGGGGAAGGTCCTGAAATGAGCACCCCCGCTCGCCCGATCAAAGATCGGCTTCAACTAATCATGATATGTTTTTTTTATAAACATTATGTGCTCTTGTTCTGGTTATTAAACTAGCTTTAGTACTATGTGACGCACACAAGCAAATATAGACTAAATCGCAAGAATTGAAACATTTCAAGTCATGTTTGTTTTACGAAAATGGTTTGAATTTGCCACCATCAAGTGGGCTTAAAGCATGATTTGCCACAACAAAGTGGACTTAAAACTCACACTCATTGAATCGTTCCAATTCAAACAACAAAGCCTTCATCCACGGGCACTCAAGCAATTTAGCATTTAAGCACATAGCCTCATGGCAAGCATGCAAAATATGGCAATCACATTCGTGCAAGTATGCTAAAGCATAGAGGAAAACAAAAGTTAGAAAGATGCATGATCCTAACTATACAGGATGCCTAATGCAACAAATGCAATATGAAATTAATAGGCTGGGCTACTAATATGGCATATAATACAATTTGATAACATGCTTTGAAACACGTATTTAAATAAGTATTCAATTTGCAATGCAGTTTGAATGATGCGCTGAGCCTCAGTGCATGCAAGACAAATGAATGAATGCAACATGTAAGCATACGGTATGCTAATTGAAAATGTCCCTGATCTAACCATCAAAAGAGGTTAAATAAAAGGGAGAAAGACGTGGGATTGGAAGACATGCACACACGCACGCACAATTATTACAACATTATGCCCTCACGAAGGAGGGTTCAAATGAATAAAAGCTAAGCTAATCTGTCACACCCCAAACCCGCTCCTAAAAGTTTGGGCATGATCATTTCAGAGACGAACAGTTAATTTGATATATACAACATATGGGGCCTAAACAGAAGCATTTACAACATAAAATAATATAAATTAACATCCATCGAGCTCACACCTACATGCCAGGATCTCAATGTGCCAATAAACAGTTCCTTATATGATAGGCAGATGTATAAGTGGCAGATGTTTGCATTCACACAAAAACATATATGGGCATACATACAGAACCAGCCCCACTTGTGGCATATAGCCAAAATAATAGCAAGAAAGATTACACACGACTAATGACATTAGACAAAATATTAAGGACTAGACTAGGGATCATTAGGGAAACCCCACAAAATGCTTAAACTTCTTTACGTTGCTTGACCAAAAAGGGGTGATCGAAGCTGGACTAAGACCGACCTCCAGGTTGATTGCCTACAGAAACAGACATAACACAAAGTGAGCGAGGCTCGGTGAATAATAGTACTTAAACAATGTAATGAGTAAACTTGAATTATAGTGTATACAAGGACAGAGGTCACATGGTTAATCTTTTCCTGTAAATATTTCCAGAACGGCCTTGGGCCCAATCTTTATACAGAGTGGCTTCAAGCCCAGTATCACACAGAATAGAGCGGTCTTAGGCCCAACAGAATTTACAGATCGGCCTCAGGCCCATATATCAATAGATTGGCCTCTGGCCCAGATATTAACAGATTGGTCTCTGGCCCAAATATTAACAGATTGAACGATTCCAGAGACACAAAGATATCGTAGTTCCATAATGCACATACGTTCCATTTGTTCATCACGAATCAATACGGTTAACTTACAGATAACAGAATGTTAATATTAGCTATCAACAGTAAGCAAAACGTACTACCCAATAATGCACATAGATTTTCCCATGGTTTATTGTAAGTCAACATAGTTGTCTCGCAAATAACAGAACATTAATTTTAACGATGAACAGAAGGCAAATGTGTCACTACATTAATAGGGACAAAGCAATTCACATCATAACGGCCTTGGGCCCACTTTTATATAGAATGACCATAGGTCCATATCAATGCCACTGTTTCATCATGTTCGTCAATTCAGTCAGAGCACAATATCAGTAGTATATGTCATTCTCGACAACCATATATAAATCATAAGCACGAGAAGTAAGCATAGCCTATCATTACACTACTATTACTCATAGTGCGGTGGCGGAGCGATGGTTCCTCCCGAAATGTGACCTACACACACGCGCAATTCAGAAATTAGTTCATCCTCTGATGTAAACAATATCTAATTCGTGTCGCTTCAAACGAATTTACAAACATTGAAGAGGCATAAACTACAGATTTTAATAACACCAGAGGGTCAAACAGGTGAAACAGAGCAGACAGAAATTTCCAGCATGGGTCGCACGTGCGGTTGTGAGCCCCGCATGTGCGGCAGTGGTTCCCGCACATGTGGCTATGAGGTCCCGCACGTGCCTTTTTTCCAGTAGCTTCAGTTTCAAATCCCTTGTTTTCCGCACATGCGGCTGTGAGCCCTGTACGTGCGGCAGTGTTTCCCGCACGTGCGGCTGTGAGCCTCGCACGTCTGGCGATTCTGCCCTGTTTGTGCAGTCTGAAATCATGCAGGGTTGAGTACATTTCAAAACCTTTCTTCTCCAACTTAGCAAATCTCTGCTGAGGATTGCACCAATGGCCTGCCGGCCATGGAGGAATACTGCCGGCCCTCTGCTAGCCAGAGAGGTGCCTTGTTGGCCAAGAATGAGGCACTGCCAGCCATGGATGAGACCTCGCCGGCCACTGATGCTCTGAGTCATCATACTGTAACAGAGCACAAACAGAGCAAAAAAAAGGTTTTTCCAAGGGTATGTTTGTACTGTTCCCTTCCTTATCATCTCAAAACATCAAAGGAGTGGCACACTTGGATCCAAAACCACTAATCAATCATTTTCATTGCATGATGGCCAAGGAACCAAGGAGTACAATTTCATTATATGCAAAAACAAGACTCAAAACCATCACCTTATCATGTGTGGTCAAACGCAATGGAGGCTAAGGAGATTGGCTCATTTCATCACTTTGAAGATGAAATGCTCCAATCTTCCTTGTGTTCAATATGATGTTCGATTGAACACATGCAATGCAACGCAATATGCTTATCTTGCTCAAGTTTTACTTGCATGTTTTATTTACTCATTTTAGCTTACCAATCCATTCTTTAATTGATTAGTCCAAAAGTGAGTGTCCTCTAAAGAGAAAGGAGTGTCAACCAAAGGATGATTTAAGGTAAGAGAGAGGTCATGCCTTTGGTTAGTAGAAACCCTCAAAAGAAGATTAAAACCATTAAGCACAAACTCTATCTGTAACAACCCTCGCTTCATTTTGGTCGTGCTCACATGCATACACATGAATTTGTTTTGTTAAGTCGCATTCACAGACCTTAATTTGTTTTGTCTGAGTGTTGCTTGCATGTTTTGTTTCTCGCTTGGTGTGTGTTAAGCCGAGGTCATCTTAAGCCTAGGTCTCACATTCGAACCTCTTACACCTAGGACCATCTTGGAACCACTTTGATTGACCTCCATCTTCACCCTGGCGTCTTGGCCGAGATGTTCTCATCTAGACATCCTAGATCCTAGATCCTTGATCCTTGTACCTAGTGATCTTGTTCCTGGACTGGTATGACCTAGACTGAGGTGTGGCACATCTAGACTGAGGTGTGGCACATCTAGGCTGAGGTGTGGTACAGCTGGGCCAAGTGTTATCCTTCCTAGCTGAGATCATTAAGACCTTACTTGCCGAAGCCTTTGTCCTAACCCGAGATCATTACCTGCCGAAGTGCCTATGTCACCTTACTTGTTGTATACACTTTGTTATGCTCTTGTCTTGTCAGTCAGTCACCTTTTGAGGAGAGCCAACCAGCCGTTGCCACGTGTCCTAGCAGAGGGTTAAGTCAGCCGGTAGTAGAGAAAACATGTCATTTGTTGTATCCTTGTCCTAGAAGAGAGAGAAGTTCTAAGAAGAGAGGAACAAGAGTTCTTAGAGTGAGAATAGATTTCCAAGCTTGATCTTCACACCTTGAGCCGTTAGATCTGCGTTTTGAGGTTATAATCTTGATATGCTCTTGTTGTTCTCCATGTTCATCTAACCACATTGCATGATCTAGCATTATTCATGAGCCATGCATTGATGTAAAGCTTGTTTTAGAAAGAGAAAATGATGTTCTTGTGTTCTTGAAATAAAACCATGTTTTAATCCGGAAGTTTGTATCAAGATCCATGTTTTCGTGTTTGTTTTCATGAAACCTCCAAGTATGGGTACCCAGGTCCATGTTTTCGAACTCATCTCATGAAATCTCAGATTTTGTAATAACAAGTTAAGATTTTAGCATTTCATGTTCTTTATGTTCTTCATGTTCATGTTCTTCATGTTCCTCGAAGGGAAACCCAGATTTTCCTGACTTCATTTCCCTGAACGTGGTCATCGGGACCACACCTCGGCCAAGAGGTATGGGACCTCGGCCAAGACCTAGTTGGTACCCAGCATATTTTTCCGAGATAAAAAGATAGTGTTTTAACCCCAGCATGTTTTACTTTGTCTTGACTTAGTTTTGAAAGGAATGCCGAGATCATTTACACTCATGAAAAGCTTGTTTTAAGAATGCATTTTATGCCCACCATTGAGTATCTCTTCTTGACTTCTTGAAGTGCATTCAATGGACTTTGCCATGTATTTGTAGGTCTTGGACTCTTGCCTTAATGCCCACACCCGAAGAGCTATGTGAGTGGTGTTTTTAACAAAGTTATGTTATAAAGTTTTGATAAAGCTTTGCTTCGTTTTGGAAAAGTATTTGATCAAGCATGAATGATTGTCCCTAATTTTTGTATCAAGTATTATGTTTGTTTTGATGACATTCTTGAAAAGTCCTTAGTGCTAGGGGACTATAATGCAACTAGCGCGTTTGTTTGAGATATCTCCTTTGTCTTGCCACTGACGGTTTACCGCGTGGGTTTGTTCGGAATGTCATCCCTTGTATTATGTAGATGCTAGTAAGCATCCCTTGAAGTTTTGAAAGACTTGATAGATGAACTCGGTTCATCTCTTGATTTGTACAAGCTATGATATGTATTGTTTTGATAAAGATCTCAGATATCATTCATTTTAAATCTTTATTTCTAATATCATTCACTGAGTATCCAAGCTCACCCTCTCCTTATATATATGTAGGTGACGAGCAAGAAGGCGGTGACGCCTAGATGATTATTTGCAAGTTGTTTGGATTCATATTTTGTAGTATCTTGAAGATTATGCTTCTTAGCTTAGTCATTGTAGTTCATTTTGTATATGTCGGCTCGAGAAGCCTTTTGATCAAGATATAATATGTATTTATTCTATTTGTACTTAAGTTGTAAAACTACGTTATGTATGTCATTTCATTTGATCTATGCACAGCTCTTATGGACTATTTAGATTTAAATTTATTGCTTCCGCACATGTAAGCCCCATATGTATACTTTGATTTTGTGTGACTTCGTCAGTTGGCTTTCGGTAATCTCGGATTACTGGCCATCATGACACCATTCTACTAGGGGCGGAATATTGGGGTCGTGACACTATCTCAAGCTTAAAGAATCCTAAACTTGAAACAACTCTTAAAAGCGATTGAAAGAGTGAGACAAGTAAGTATGTGACAAAGATATATATGTTGAAATTACATGCAAAATAACACTACAACATGCAAGTAACTTAAGCACTTCATGCTTAAAGGCCTAAAACACTAAACTAGTGAAGCCCTTTACACTACAACCATGCAATATAAGCCTCAAAGGACTTAACCAGCCCAAAACAGAGCTAAAACAAGTCAAAACAGTAGCAAAAACATGCTGAAATTAAGCTAACACAAGCTAGAATAAGAGGCCAAAGCATAGCACAAGCTAAACTATCAAACATAATTGCACTACAAGCATACAAAGCAAAGCTCAAATGACCCTAACCACCCAAAACAGAGCTAAGGTAGGTCAAAACAGTAGCAAAAACATGCTAGACTTGAGCTAAAACAAGCTAGATTACAAGGCTAAAACATAGAGCATGCTAAGCTAGTAAGCAAGGCACAAGGAGGGGAGGCTAACCCTTCTAATTTTAGACTTCAAAACATATTTTGTGCCACTGAAATAGCTCTGAAAAATAGTGTTTAAAAGCTCTAAAAAAGATGATGCAAGGGTGGGAAACACAAGGGAAAAGACCTCCAAAACAAGGTACAAAGAAAGGCTATCAACCTCTCAACCTTTAATGGCCTTTGGACCCAAGCTTTAGCCCAAAAACACAGAGTTTTTATAGCCCAAAATCAGTTGAAAGACATGCTAGAATGAAAACAAAACTAGCTAAGACAATAAGCTAAAACATAGGGTTACACTACAAACATGTAAAAGACTACTCATACAACACAAACAGCTCAAAACAAAGCTAAAGCAGCCCAAATCAGAGCAAAAAATATGCTGGAAATAAGCTAAGTTAAGCTAAAAAACATGCTAACATATGAAGCTAACTAGGCGTGAAAGCTAGACACAAGGAGGGGAGGCTAACCCCTCCAATTTTAGATCTCAAAACAAAGTTTTTACCACTGAAAAACCTCTGACTTTTAGCGGTTAAAAGGCTAAAAGAGTTGGTTTGAAAGTGATGAAAAGATGGCACAAAAGCTTAACAAGCAGAGAGACAAGAATGGTGGACCACCCTCAAACTCAAAATAGCCTCAAACCACCATTTTTAAGCCTCAAAACCAGAGGTTTTTGTAGTTGAAAACCAGGCCAAAAACAATACAAAAAGATGGCAAAAACAAGTATGAAAAAAGGGCTTAAAGGTTAAAGGTTATACCTCTTGAAGCCAAGCACACTTTAGGTACAAATGAGGCACCAAATAAAGCTAAAATCACCTTCTAAAGCTCAAAGAAGGTCCCAAGGAATCTTAACCCAAAGATAACCAAATTTGGTCAAGGATGTATAGGCGAAGGAGAAGTGTATATTTACTTGTATGCACAAAGGTTCAAGAGAGAGCGAAATGTAAAGATAGAGAATTGTAGAGAGAGAGACTCCCCAAAATATTTCACTCGTAAAATGTTCTAACCTTGAAAACCATAGAGAAGGTCCTCTATATATAGAAAAACAAGAGCTCAGGTCGAAAATATCTCAAAAGGGACAGCTGGAATAGTTGGAAGATAAATATCTACCAAAATCTGACTTTTTGCATCAATGGCCGGTAAGGGATCACTGATGGCCAGCATAGGTCCATTTCTTGTTGGCAAGGCACACTCTTGGACGGCAGGTGGCTGGAAAAGGTCATTCATGGCCAACACATGGCTAGAAAAGTCCATCCATGGCCAGAAACCTCCATCTCTAGTTGGCCAGAAAAATTTGCTTTTTGGGCCCAAATTCAAATGGGCATATCTCTTTCATCTGGACTCCTTTGCAGGTCATTATTAAGCCTAAATTGAAGCCCTAGAAGTCTTCTTTCCAATGGTGGCAGCCTCACATCAAAATTTCAATTTTGAAAAAAGTTATGCTCATTTTAGTGAAGACTGCTCAGTTTCTGTTTAACCGGATTCAGGCCTAACTGCTCCTTAGCTAGTTTTCTTCCCTCCTTTCTTATTTGTTCAAATCCAAACCTCTAAACAAGATGTTTTGAAATATTTTTCTTGGATTTCATCTCTCTTTCATTTATTTTCACTTTGTCCTTGCCTGGTTTACCGAAAAGAGAACATTTAACGAAATGCGAGCCTCGGAACATCGTAGGAATTTTTTCAAAAATATTTTGAAAGAGAGGGTTTTAAGGTCTAAAAATCATTTTGGTCAAAATAGTTTTGGTCCAAAATGGGGTGTAAGGTCAGGATTTGAAGCTCTTCGTGCCGAAGAAATCGAACCTTTGCACAACACAACCTTCATCCTACCTTCGTCCTTGAACAATCAACCTGAGCCCCCCCCCCAAGTCTTAAGGACGGTAAAAAATGGGGTGTCTACACTTTAGAGTGGCTATGCGTCCCAAGAAGGGTTGGTAGAGACGCTTGAACCCGCCCCCGAGTGCATGCAAGACAGGCCCAAACCGCTGCAGGAAGTATTTGCTAAGGTAAACCTCAATGACTTACTAAGGCAGAGCAAGCTTGTGTTTATCAGTGATACAATGGCTTCAGCAACTAAGGCAAAATTAATGACACAACTAAAGCAGTACAATGATGCCTTTGCTTAGACATATGACCAGATGCCTGGCCTTGACCCATCTCTTGTTACCCATCACCTTGACACTTTTCCCAACTTTAAGCCAATAAAGCAGCATGCCCGAAAATACCACATTGATCTTGAGGCAAAGATTAAAGAAGCGGTAGCAAAGTTGCAGAGGGCCAAGTTCATTGAGCCTATACAGTACCCAACTTAGCTGGAAAATATTGTACATGTCAAGAAAAAGTATGGCTAGATCAGGGTTTGCGTAGACTTTCGCGACCTGAACAAGACTTGCCCGAATGATGAGTTTCCATTGCCCCATGCCGACACACTTGTTGATTCTACTGCGGGCCATCAGATGTTCTCCTTCATGGACGGGTTAAGTGGTTATAACCAGATAAAAATGGCACCAAAAGATGTAGAAAAGGCAGCTTTTAGAACTCCGTTGGGAAATTTTTTCTATATAGTGATGCCCTTCGGTTTGAAGAATGTGGGGGCAACCTATTAACGGGCTATGACTGCAGTGTTCCATGATATGTTACATCACGAAGTAAAAGTGTATGTGGATGATCTGGTGATAAAGTCTACCGAGGCAAATCGACACCTCCGCGACTTGGAAAAAGTTTTTCAATATAGCCAAAAATTTTGCTTAAAGATGAATCCTCTCAAATGTGCCTTCGAAGTTACCGTAGGAAAGTTCCTTGGCTTCCTAGTACACCAACGCAGGATTGAGGTAGACAAAGATAAAATCAAGTCAATCATGGAGATGCCATCGCCACACTCTCAAAAAGCTTTGAAGAAGTTCCTAGGTAAAGTGTCATACCCGAGGAGGTTCATTCCAGCCCTTGAGAAGCTGGTCTATTACATCAACCACAAAATCAATGGTGCTGAATCACGGTATACCGTAATTGAGAGGCATTGTTTAGCCTTAATCTTTACAGTGCAGAAGTTGCGCCATTATTTTTTGGCATACCCAATCCAGGTTGTGACCAGGAGTGATCCAATCCACTACCTACTGAGCAAGCCCGCTCTGATTGGGAGAATGACATGATGGCTTTTGGCTCTAGTTGAATATGACATCACTTGCATTACACCCAAGGCTATTAAGAGCCAAGCACTTGCAGACTTGCTAGCACAATTCCTATCTAGTGAACATAAACCTACAAAGGTACCTCTACCTGGTGAGGTCCATGTCTCAGCAATTGCGATTGAGACTTATTGGGATTTAAAATTTGATGGGGCCTCTGGGGCTGGGAAATGTGGAGCTGGTATAATACTAACCAGTCAAGAAGGGTAGAAGTTCCATTTATCATATAAGCTTGACTTTGAATGTTCAATGTGGCTTAATACGAGGCGTTGATACTGGGTTTGATTGCTACCCAAAAGGAAGGCCTCTGCAAGTTGAAAATTGGGGCGACTCCAAGTTAGTTGTCAAGAAAACACTGGGTGATTTTTCCTTGAAGGAACCTCTTTTGGCCCCATATCACACCATAGTTCAGAAGTTGCTCACTCAATTCGATGATTTTCAAATCCAGCACACTCCTCGAATACACAACCGTTTTCCCGATGCTTTGGTTACACTAGGGGCGAAGGTGGACATACTAGATGATGGTATAGCCATCGTCATCGAGAAAAGAACAACACCAGCAGTGTTAGCTGACGGATATACAGAGCAAGATGCTAAAGGATGGAAAGCAGATATAAACCAATAGCTAAAAACAGGCCAAGGAACAATCAGACTAGTAGAACTTGCATAATTCCTGATCCTTAGAGGAGAGTTATATTTTTGTGGTCCTAACAACCTGTAAGCAAGGTGCGTCGTTAGACAATAAGCAACTTACAAACTTAAGCAGATCCATGCTAAGTCCTGCGGAGATTGAGATATCAGTTTATACCGACGAATGTAGAGGCAAGGATATTACTGGCCAGAGATGGAAAAAGGAAAGTATTGAGTTGTAGAGGCAATGTGCAAAATGTCAATCCCATCCTAAAGAAGAGGAAGCCCATTTCTTAAGCAGTAAAGAACGGAGACAACCATATATTGACTATCTGGGAAATGACACACTGCCTGAGAATAAAGTCGATGCGATTAGAGTTAAGAGGCAGGCCCTCTGCTTCTTCCTTGACCAAGGCAAGCTGTACCGAAGAAGCTTTGAAGGGGCACCTTTGGCGTGTTTATCAAAAGAGGATGCAAATGAAGTACTGAGAGAAGCTCATAAGATAGAGCATCAAAGAGGGAAACAACTATATGGACACCTTATCCGCCTCGGCTACTATTAGCCGACAATGGAAGAAGATTCTAAAAACTTTGTAAGAAGATGCCAGTCCTGTTAAATGTTTGGGAACTTGAGACATGCACCGGTGATTGAGCTGTACAACATCAAGACCCCCTACCAGTTTCATACTTGGGCATTTGATTTGGTAGGCCCTATAGCGCAGCAATCTAAAGGCCACAGATGGATATTTGCAGCAATTGAAGTTAGCACCATATGGATAGAGACCATACCAATGAGGAAATCAAACAAAGATGGAGTGGCCAACTTCATCAGGGAAAACATCATCTGTAGGTTTGGCATACCAAAGGTGATGTTATTTAACAATGGAACTCCCTTCGTAAATCGTCATGTGGGAAGGTTGCTAGACGACTACCAAATCAAGCACCACAAGTCTACTCCATACTATCCTCAAGGGAATGGACAAGCTGAGGCAACCAACAAAACCGTCATCTGAATACTGAGTAAAATGATGGATGAAACAGGGGGTATATGGTTTGAACAACTTCTCGTAACACTCCAGGCATACAGAACATCAAGGAGGAAGCCAATCTAGGAAACCAATTTTCCCTAATGTACGGGTTTGAAGCTGTGCTACTAGTTGAGTTGGAAGTACCCCCCAACAAGAATGGCTTTGTCAGCACACTTAGTTCCAGATAGTAGAATGAACGACATAGAGACATCCAAAGAAAGAAAAGATCGGGCCTTGTGGGCAATGGAAAAGTATTATCAGTCCACAGTTTGCGCCTACAATCAGTCTGTTTAACACAGGGAGTTTAAAGAGAGGGACTTGGTATAGAAGACGATGGACGCGATTATGCGGGGGCAACCAATCCCCAAGTTCTCACTAAGATGGGAAGGCCCTTACAAAGTTGCCACGACAAGTAGCAGTGGGTATTACAAGTTGACAAGAGTAGATGATGGGTTCAGAACTGGCCCTATCAATGTTGTGATGACTGGGTATGTATTCGTTTCGTTCCTCTTTGTTTAACCTTGGGTTTGCCTTATTAGAGTGTCGGGTTTAACCGGGAGTCTTGTTAATGGTTCGGTTTGTTGTATTTGGAAACTTGTTTCAAAGTCCTTGCTTTTATTTATTTTAGTGTCGAGTTTCTCATGTTTCGGAAGATGCGAAGTTGGGTTCAAAGTGGCTTATGTTGAGCCAAAGAGTTTCCTGGCTGAAAGGACAGAGTCACACCTGCGGGGCCTTAGGCCGCATGTATGGGATGGGGCCCGCATGTGCGGGTGGTGAGGCCGCACGTGCGGGGAACATGGGAAATTCTGGGTTGCCTATTGCATAAAAGGCATGTGCGGAAGGAGGTACGGGGGAGACGTCGCATGTGCGGGGGTGAGTGCCGCATGTGCGGGAGACGCTAAGTTTGAAAATCCAGTGTTTTTTTCTCTTCTTGGGCTGTGTGTATATCACTTTTGTATACCTCTCTCTCTCTCTAAAAACCTTTTTCTTCTCCTTCTCTCTACATTTCCTACACCATACAAGATCAAAACCTTGATGTCTTTAGATCCATTGGAGTTTTAACCCAACATCCTTCACAAATCTTGGAGAGCTAACCGAGGGCTTCATCTTGTGCGGTGGAGATTAGATTTCAACACCATCAAATTTGGGGGTTTCTCATCCCTTCTTCTCCAAACTTCAGGTAGGGATTTTCTTAGAGTTATATATATGTTTTTGCTAGGTTTGTGTTGGTTTTGGGACTTCTTTGATGATATTAAGAAAATTTTGGTTTTTGGCTAAAAAATGATAGGAGTTTTAAAAGTGGGTTTAACTTTTGACTCTTTCCAAACTATTTCTTGAGGGCTTTCAACTATATTGTGTGAAAGAAGATGCCTTGGGTGAGTTGCTTTTCAAAAGATGAAGAGATGTCTTTATATTAAAAACCTAGAAATTTGAGATTTTGAAAGGGTTGAGAATTTATGAAGTTTTATCACTCATTAATATGCCATAGTGGATGAATGGTTGGAAAATTTCTTATTTGTTATTACGTAAATGACGAATCTCATGGAATATATGAAATGTGGATTGTGGAATTTATTGTTGGAATTGTAGGCATGTCATAAAGTGACTAACTTGTTTAGAACACATGAACTGTGGACATATTGTTACTTTGATGAATTTGAATAGATACATGGTTATCTTGTGAAATCACATTGGAATAAGAAATTGGAAATTTGTGGCCTTCATGGTTGAATTATGTGAAGGAATTAAAAGTGGAAAGGATGTTGCATTGCATTGATAATTGTTGTATTGCATTTCAATTCAATGGTTATGATAAATTTTGATTTTTGGACTTGAAAACTTTACTTTGGGAAAAGAATGTGGTGACGAAAGATTTATTGAAATGTTTTGGGGTAAATACATTGGTAAGTCCGGATGGGAGGTGTGGATGAAATTGATTAAGTTGGCCTGAGTATCTAGGGTGAAAGATCGAAAACACGCGCGGAGGAGGTACCACGTGCCTTCCTTCTAGCTACTGGTAAAGTGATGATTTGGTAATGCTAGTTATGCCTACTTGTAGACACCAACCTAGGAATTACCTGAGTCGTATTTACCGCCCCGTGATCTTGGTTCAAAGTTGTTTTTTTTTTTTTTTTTTTTTTTTTTGAATCTATTGAAATTTCAAGTTATCATTGAGCACGATGAATTTTCAAAAGATGTAAATACGATTTTCCTTCAAAAAAACATAGCATAGCATGTGCATTTCATTTTGTGAAGCTTGTATAAAATGTATATACTTTGTTAAGAATTTCCTATTGGGCTTTATGTTCACCCCTATGGGATTTTGGTGCAGGAAAGGATGTGACAATTCTGCCAAATTAGGGCGTGGAAATTTTTGTTGAGGGCATATGGCTTTTCATTTTGTGGTGGTGTATTTTGCTAGCCAAGGGCTATAATTGTATGGGTTCGAAAGACCATTTTGTGTAACAGGACTTAAGCCTTGGAATTTGTAAGCCCTTGAGGGCATTTATTTATTTATTTTTGGATTTGATGTGCTATATGCTATAGATTCATGTACTTGATAACATTGAATGTATAATTCGCATGTGGAACTATTTTTGTACAAACCTTAATGATCAAGTAATGTAAAGGTTGATGAATCATTTCTTTTCTTAATAAGCGTTGGTTGGTGTGCTTAAATGGTGTTAAAATTTTTGGGTCGTTACAGATGCTAAGTATGTAAAGGAATATTTTTCTTGATTTCTTTTGTCCAGAAAAGAGTTTTACAGTAAAATCCTGTTCATTGCAAAAGAACTAATTGTCTTGAGAAGTTATGTAATGACAATGAAAGGACAACAATGAAGTGAAATTCAATTACTCAATATCTTTGTTTCTTATAGAAGTCAAGTTTCCCAAAGCATGATTACAATGTTCAAAGGAAAAGAGAATAAAGAAAAAGATAGTACGAGTGCTAAAAAAAAAAATAGAGAAAAAAGAGGAGAAAAAACCATAATAAGGTCACAATACATCAAATTAAACCATTCATCAAGGAGTACATCAAAGTCACATCTTGAGACAGCTGAACAACAAGAGTCGAGTCTTTTTCCTTGAACTGAGCCAGGTTTTGACGGTGCTGCTCTAAAGCACCCTCACAGTCTCTGATGGTCTCTTCCAAGGAGGCAATCATAGCCACATTATCCACGTGCTCAAGAAAACCATCAATTACTTAGAGCCTAGCCCTCATCCATGATAAGTCCAAACCATTCCTTTCAAAGCCACTAAGATTTGCTTCAGCACTCTCTACAAATTTGTCGGAAGTTGTCAGAACCTTCTTCATGGTGAGGTCGTAAATGAAATTGGGAAAGGACTCCAACAACCCTGTTTGCTACGAATCTGGTGGTTGCTATGAGGAAGAATAAAGAAAGGTGAAGAAGACTTTGGAAGCGGGAGGCTAGAGAGAGAAGAAGACAAGAAGATGGGTTTTGGTGGAAGTGGGGGACCAATGGACCCAGAGGGGGCCTATTTATAAAGAAATCAGCGAAAGGGTGCCAACACGCCTCCCCAAGACCATTATGACCTATCAGTCAAACACAAATTTTTAGAATCATTATGACCCTACAGTGAGCTGATGCAACTTCTTACCCAACCAACGCAACCCCAAGGTTACTTGCTGATATCATGCACGCACGGGAAACAAAGGGCGTGTCCCTCATGCGTGTAGGGGGCAAATGTAGAGGGTCAAAAATTAAGGTCCAAATTAAGTATGGACCTAAGTGCTGAGGTCGTCCTTTTTAGGCGACCAAGAATGACTAAAGAAGTATGGGCTAAAGCCTAAGGGAAGTGAGCTAACAATGGGCGAAGCAGGTCTGACCCGCCAAAGATTTGAACAAACTCTACGAAAGAAAGTGTCTAAGTGAAGTTGCAGAGACAACATTTGCAGTAGTCAAGTTGCTGAGGTACTTTGCCTCAGCGTCGCCATTCCCAATATTGTTGGTTCCACCGCCATTTGAAGTTGTTGAGGGAAAGAGAAAACCAAAGCAACTAAGTTGCAAAGGTAACACTTGCAGGGACCAAGTTGCAGAGGTAATTTGTTGGCGCTGCCATCTCTAATATTGTCAGGAGTGCCATCTGAACTTGCCACGGGAAATGACTGTCGTAGCAACTAGGACTGCGACAACTAACTTGTGGAGGAAACATCTCGCCAAGGTGACAACAGCCTTTAGGAGAAGTTTTCCCTCCATAAGTAGAGGCTAATGCTTGACATTGATAACAGGACCCGAGACATCATTGTCTAGGGCTGATAGCAGGCCCCTCCAAGGTCGTTTCTAGCAGGCACTGATAGCAGGCCCAGAAGCTCACTAGCTTGGCGCTAACAGTTGGCCCAAAGGCTTATTGGTTGGAGTCAATAGCAGGTCCAGAGATACCAGTATGCCGTGGTGATCCCGCGAAGATGTGAGCATCATAGCTCGAGTGTAAGGGACTCCCTTTCTATTACCTAGGTCATGGGCCTGCCTTAGTCACATAGGCATGACTAAGGAAGCCCCCTTGGGCTTAGTATTAAGGCACAACATGGCTGATAGCAAGCTTGGTTGTGGCCTTTGCCCTGGAAAGCTGGGGAGTTTGTGGTTAGGTGGCTAAGGATGGAGGCTTCGTTGAGGTGAACACGAACATAGCTGATAGTAGGCTATGAAGTCCTGAGAATGCATGTACTGGCTAGATAGAACTGAGAAGGCAAGTGCAACAGCAAGGTTTACCGCTGCAAGTGCACTTATTGAGGTTTGAGCTGAGAAGGCAAGTGTAGTAGCAAACACTCTCGCCGCAACTACACTTGCTGAGGCTCAAAAGGTAGTTACAGTGCTAAACACTCATGCCGCAATTACACTTGCTGAGGCTAAAAAAGGTAGTTGTGGAGGCAAACAGATAGTACACAGTACATGCAAAGGGATGCGTGGCGCCTTCAGCCTGGTGGCTCAAGACAGAATATTCCATGTGATCATTAGGGACACTTGTCTTCTCTCTATTTAGCCACTTGGTTTTCTCTTGGTACCAAGGAAAAGCCTATAAATAGGACCCAATTTTCGAAGGTCCAAGAGAAGATTATTGGGGATTTGGGGGAAATGTTGTCCATTTTGTACAGTGCCATACATTTCTTCTTGAGCTGCTTGTTTCACCCTCACCTAGCTACTCACCCTCTAGTCATTTCACCATTGTTGGACCATTAACATAGTGTTGCTTCTCTAATCACTATTCACATCGAACCCCCTCCTTATAGAAACCAAAATCTATCTTCAAAAACTTGGGAAGAAGAAGAAGGTAAGGAGTTGTCTAGTGTGGTTGAGGGGAGAAAATTTTGGTTTTATGGTTGTGCAATGCACGCTTTGTTGAAACAAATGGTTTTGTCCGAAATTGCACTTTAGTATGAAGTTCAGAAAGTTTAAGTGTTGCAAAAGAAATTATAGGAGGTTCTGTGTTTTTTTAATAAATCACAAGAGGTTAAAGTATAATTTACCCAAAAAAAAAAAGAAAAAGAGAAATCTATTTATATGTAATTGAAAGCAAGATTTTGTGGATGAATAAATGAATTATTATAATTAGATGATAATGTGTCTGCATGTTCTGGCAAGTAAAGGAAGCAAGGTGAATTGAAGCAGCCTTGAATGGTTCAACACGATTCCTCACTCTTTCATTGACCTTGACTTTTATCCTTCCATTTATATTTTTGTTTATAAAACTCAATCTCTAAGGGATCACAAAGTTGACTTACAAAATTCCATTGTTTTGTATTTGTATTTGTGTTTGTGTGTGTGTAATTAATGCTTCGCTGCAACTTCTTGCAATTTCCTTTCTCTTGCTCTGACCAGTTATTTCATGGATCCAGTTTCTAGTTGACAGAGAAGATTAGATCCTTATGGGTTTTGATGATATATTTCCTTCATTTTAAACGTTATTATATATAAAACATTTATTATTATTTTTTTCAGAGCGATGTGATGTTTGTAGTCATCAATTTTTATTATATTTAATTTTAAAAGAATAAATTATAAGTATAATTTTAAAAACTGACTTATATATTATACCTCAAATTTTATGATTTGTTTAAAATGATTTTAACCTTCTCTCTCTCTCTTTCTCCTCATTTGTCCTGCCTCATCAACAGGCATATCTACCTAAACTATGACTACCATTGCAACTGCCTTCAGTAGAAAAGAGGAAGGTAAAAAAAGAAAAAAAAAGAAAAAAAAATGGCTTTTAGGCATTTCCTTCTATTTTAGATGTCATGTAGAATCATATGTCAAATTTAATATATTTATGTAACAAATTTTTAAAGTTTATATTGATACAAATTAATAGTTTAATGTGGCAAAATGTAACATATTTTAATTGAGGGGATAAAGTAATATTAAGTAATAATTCAAGAGGATAAAGAGTAATTTATCATATAGTGGAATAGGGTATTTTTTTATCATAAAAGCCCATAAAACTCAAGCTACAGGTCCATTGTGAAAATCTTTAGGTCAATGGGTTTTTCTGAAAATCGTTAGGTCAATAGGTTTGTGCTTAAATCTTTTTGAGCCAAAATGACATTATTTATCTGAAAGGACACTTATCTATTCAAAATTTAGCTATTTGTCTATATGTTCAAATGTTACCTATCTGTATATGTGTCACTTATCTATCAAACTATATATTTAAATGTCCACCTATCTTTTCAATGTCATATTGTTGGGAATTAACTCTTCCTAAATATGATCGGTGATACATAAAATAACAAACAAGAAAGATAATTGAATCAAAAAAATCAAACACACAAACAAAAATATAAGGATTTACGTGAGTTATCCAAGAATAAGGCTATGTTCATGCCAGCTGTGGTTTTCACTATGATTAGAAAATAATACAACTCTCTTACAAGTATAGAATGAGGGCAACGCAGAAATAATAGAGAAATTACTAAAGTACTCAAAAAATTCGGACCAAGAGGTAAACTCTCACGGACCCCTCCCTTTTATGAGGAGGCCCCCAAATCCCAAGACCTATAAAGTTCAATAAACAGTATTTATCAGGGTTCGCAGACCCAACAATACCTATCTTTCCATCTTATTCGTTGCCGTTGGCAACATTTTAGTGATTTTTAACACGCGTTCTTATCATGAAAAAATATTAAACTTCTAATTAAATAACATATGACCCATAAGAATGAATTTTTTCCCAATTAACCATTGAAAAAATTAGTTGATGAGATAGAACTAAGGAACAATAATTGAAGTGAGAAAGTGTAATCAATCTTAAATTTTTATCACTAGATAAAAAGGGTTGTGGTCTCATCGATACAGTGACTTTGAAATCTTTGTAGTTGTTCATAGACTTTGGCTACGTTTTAATAAAAAATCAATTTATGCATATTTTCGTTTGGAAAACGATAGCCATCTTGTATTATTCATCTAAAGATTTAAACATGTTGCTTGGAAATTACTTAAATTCCAAGTAGAAAATAGGTAGAAAATCAACAATTGCGGTGTGTATAAAATTTGGATGGAAATTTTATAATTAAGATAGTCAGATTCAAACCCCTCCACCAATGAAATGAACTGCTTGTGATCAGTTGTCTCTCTGAACATACTGGCAATGGGTAGACTTTATTTAGGCTTTTGTCATCAATATTGTGCAATTTTAAAATCTTTTGACTTTGGACTTTAGCAAATGAGCTGCTTGTGATCAATTGTCTCTCTGAACATACTGGCAATGGGTAGACTTTAGGCTTTGTCATCATTGTGCAATTTTAAATCAGCAACTATCTTCTATATATATTATTATGAGGCACCTAAGTCCCATATATAAAATTTAAAATTTATTTATTCTTAAAATAAAATATTTATATCAATTAATGTTATATATTTTTAATTATTATTAAAAAAATATATATTTTTTATAAATTTAAAAATATTGTTACATCCCATCATCGTCGGACTTCCGTCAGATGGTCACCAGAGACTCGCCAGAATGTTCAACATCATTGAAAAGTCGCCGGAGTATTGTCGGAGTGTTTGAAAGTCACTGAAAGTTGCAGGAATATCCAGAATGTTAGTTAGATATCAAGAACATCGTCGGAAACTTATCGGAATGTCCAAAATATTGTCAAAAAAAATAAAAATAAATGGAGAAATTTTAGTGAAAAAATATAACAAAATGTGCTAAATATTGATAAAGTAAAAGAAAAAAAATGTGAAAAAATATATATTATTTTTCAAATTTTGTAGGGTTTTAGCAAATAATTTCTAATATTAATCAAACTGAAAAGTAAGTTTTGAAACTGTAAAATGTTAGAGTTTCAAAATATGATTTTATTAAGAATTTATC
Organism: Camellia sinensis; assembly: GCF_055761805.1. Lineage (NCBI taxonomy): Eukaryota > Viridiplantae > Streptophyta > Magnoliopsida > Ericales > Theaceae > Camellia > Camellia sinensis. Next base: position 169,933,913 of record NC_138962.1, on the reverse strand, counting down.
CTTATTAATCAAACTGGAAAACATTTTACAGTTCTAAAGAACGTTATGAAACTGCAAAATTTTACAAACTTAAACCATGATTCATTTCAGTACAAAAAAAAATTGAAACTGTAAAATTTTACAGTTTTCACCACCTGTAACTAAAACTTAAAAACAATTTGTTCAGAACTTGAAAATTTTCTCAATTAAAATAAGAAAATAGAAGTGTGTAGTAGAGAAAGGTAGAAAAATTGAGAGATCGAAGGAAAAAAACACAGATATAGAGAGAAGATTATACTCCGACAACTATTTGTGATTTAGATCTAATCGGATCTCATATAGATCTAAGTAAATCTACTCATCTTCTTCGCTGGAAACTCCTCTCCTTTGCTGTCGGTGAGGGTGATGTAAGAATTTGGTGGTCGGTGGTTGCTGGTGAATCCCAATTAATGGTGGTCGTTAGTCACCGGTGACTATATATTAGAAAGAGAAAGAGAAAAAGTAAGGTATGTTCGCCGATCCCTGAAAATTAGGAAGAGAAAGAGGCAGAGAAAGACGAATGCACAGTGAAGAATAAAGAAGAAAAATACGTAGTGAACTTTTGAGAGTATCCAAAATGTTGTAGGACTAAATAGATTTCTTTTCTTTTAAATAAGACTTCCACATAATTTGCCCTATTATTATTAAGTGAATGCTCAATTTGATATTCAAGTTTTCTTTTCATGTCACATGGTATATTTTTTTATCTTATTTTAAAAAAAAAAATTATACAAAAAGATGGTGCACAAGATTTAAACTCATAACTTTAAATTTCATTAAGAACACTCTTATCACTTAAATAATATATATATATATTATTATAGTACTAATTTTTTTTAATATTTGTTTTTATTCTTACTTATTTGAATTCTACACGCTTTGCGTGTACCACCGCTAGTATTAGAATATATGTACTTCATAATCTGATTTTGAATTAGGTAAAACACTCCCAATAACTCTAAAATCACACTGATATCTATTCTCTAAAATCACATTGGCATTCTCTATGTTCTTTAAAATCACTTTGTACTCTATTGCTTTAAAGCATTTTGTAATACTTAGGTCCAACAGTTCACTTAAAAAATTTTTATTATTATTATTATTATCATTAATTTTTTTTATTGATAATTTTCATGTCTAAAATATTTATCCATCACATTGAACTGCTTTGGCAAGGAAAATGTCAGGGGCACTACACCGACATTTTTGCAAACAATCATATTAAACGGGAGCTTCTATTTGCACACACCCATTTCTCTTTTTACACATTTTTTTCAATAAATAATTGATTCGGAAGTAGAGTTCTGAAAATAAAAAATTGGTTCGGAAGTAGAGTTCCGAAAATAAACAACTTGTTCGGAAGTAGAGTTCCGAATTTTTTTTTATTTTTTCGACATTCAACTTCTGAATGTGTTTATTTCATGTTCATAATAGTAATTTCACTTGAAAATAAAATTATAATAAAAATAATTTTTATTAAGTGTGTGTAAAGAGAGAAATGAGGACGTGCAAATAGAAGCTCCCATATTAAACACACAAATTTCAATGCATTCCAACTAAAGCTCCATCTGTATTTGGTAGAACATGCTTTTGAAAATATATTTTGTAAATTTTAATATTTGGCACGTCAAAAAATAAAAATTTAACAAAAAAAACTCATGGACTGAACTGGTGGTCCCTGATATATGTTTGTCTTCTAGATATTGTGTATAAATCATATATTAAAAAACACCATAACATGATTTTAAATAATAGTAGTGAAATATATATCGGTATTGGTGATACGATTATATGTTTGATATCAAATAGTGTTAGACAATATTGACTTTCATTACGATCACATTAGTTTAGAGAATTCTAATCGGTCAAAGCACAACAATGAATTTTACTTGTTGGGTTGTTACAAATCACTACCAAATTTGAATTATTCTGAGCTCAGTTATTAAAATGATAACGTTATCCTTACCCCCAAACTTGACCCATGTCCATCTAAGCCGTCATAAATTTTTACATATTTGGTATAAACTAAGTAAGTGTTATTATTTAGATAAGTGTCCTTAGGTCACATTACTTCTCTACTTTTCTGTATTTTTTTTTTTATAAAAAATTAAAAAATATACATATTTTGATCATTTCAAACAACCCCTTACTATTATGTTGATCCACTTAATTGAACTAATTGGTAGTGGATTCCCCATGAAGTTTCCGAAGCTAAGATTAGTAAGGATCTTCTGTTCCCAAATAATTCTGTTCCCCTGTTCCAAATCACTCACAACCATTAGATCATGAGAATCTCAAAATGTGAAAATGTCAAGACATATTCAATGATTGTTAGTGATTTGAGACAGGGGGACAAAATTATTTGGGTACAGAGAATCCATGGAACCTTTTGTGAACTTGAAAACCTAAAAGCCAATCTTATGCCTCTCACCACATTCTGCAATTCACAGATCAACAATATACATTTGAAATATTCTCTCTCAAGGTTGAAACTAGCAGCCCAAGCTGATTTGTTTGAAAAAAAAAACCTCTAACAAAATGAACAAATTAAGCTGAAACTTCATTTGAATAATCAAATTTGGCAGAGTATGATTCGAACACCGAGCACAAAATTGTAAACAATAATCAGATAGGAAGGCAAAGCAAGAAAGACATCAAAATCAACCCAGAAGGCCAGAACAGGCCAACAAGAACATACTTTTCCAACCCAAACACAACAAAAAAATGCAGAAAATCTAAACTAAGTTGGACAAACTTTGTGCGATTCCGCTTATAAACTGTGCATTTTGTTTGCTCATTTCCATTTGAATTTGAAGCAATTGCATATGCTGCTGAGCCTTGGCAACTGCTTCTTCTGCTGAATATTCCTTTGTTTCTTCTTCTTCTGGTCTTTTCTCAACAGTCACACAATGCAAGTCAGTACCATAATCACATTCTTGACAATAGTATACCCAACAGCTGTCATCGACTTCGAATTGGCATACATCGCAGTAGAAGATCAAGTCCTTGGCACTATCCTCTTCAGATTTCTTGTATGGAGATGAATAAAAGAGAGTCAGTGGGTGCTCATGATCTTCGCGTTTCACAGTTTCGAGCAATGTTGCACACTTGACATGGAGATCAAACTTGCAGTCTTTACAGTGGTAGGTAAAACTAGTGCCAATTTCACGACAGGCATTGCAGGTGAATTCGTTGTATTCTTTGTAAGGCGGGGATGAGTGAAGCGTGAGAGCGTGTTTGGGATGCGATTTGTGGTGAATCTCTTGTGGCAATTCGAAGCAGGACTTGTGAATGTCAAAGTTGCACCTTTGCTTGGTGCAACTGTAAGCCGAGCCAGAAAGGCACTGATCACAAACAGAGCAGTGAATGTAACCTTCCTCTTGAACTTTCGATAAATGCAAGGCATGATGGTGGCTGAAATGCTTTACATTTCGTTGTTGTGTTTGATTTGGTGGATCAGCACGTGACTTTCCCTCGTTAGCAAGACCTGTCTGAGCACTAGAATTGTGCAGAGCTTCATTTGGTTGAGAGTCCTGTGGCTTAGGACCATTGACAACAGGAACTTGTTGGTTTTCAACAGCATATGGGGCATGTGTTGGTTGATTGGCTGTTGAAGAAAGTGCTTGACTTGATGAAGGGTATTGTGGGTTAGGCCTATTATTGATCACAGATTCATGTGTGGTAGTACTAGTTTCAGGCATGTAAGCATATTGAGGATTGAAACTTGGTGTTTCATGGGAAAAAGAGTACTGTTGATTTGCACCAGCATATGGAGCATGTGTTGGTTGATTAGCCAATCCCACTGGGGCATTCAAACTTGACAATGCTTCATTTGGTGAAGTGTATTGTGGTGGGATGGGGTTAGGACCATTGACAAAAGATTCATGGGTGGCGGTAGTTTCAGGCCTGTAAGCACACTGGGGACTAAAACCCGGCGTTTTGTTGGGGAAAGAGGAATGCTGGTTTGGTAAATTGTATTGTTGGTTGGGACAATTCATGGAAGCAGATTCATGGGTAGTATTTTCAGGCCTGTAAACATATTGGGGAGGACTAAAACTCGGCGACGCTTGAGGGAAAGAAGGATTTGGGATAGGAAAACTAGGATATGGTGATGGGGGAACAGGCATGTAAGCGCAATGGACATGAAGGTCAAATTCACAAGTGGAACAGCTATAGGAGAAGCCGGTTCCAGCGAGACTGCAGGAATTGCAGAAGAAAGAGGAAGAGGGGTAAGTGGGATAGGGGAAGAGGCTGAGAGGGTGAGACGGGTGAGAAGGGTGGTTCAATGAGCGAGTTGCTTGAAAGCATTGCTCATGAAGATTGAAGTTGTTGCACTGCCTGCAGGTGTAGACAGAGCCCGAGGCCGGAGTGTTGCAGCCCGAGCACTGGATTTCGGGCACTTGGTCAGGGATTTGTCGAAAACACAAGCCATGGGGGTGGCTAAAATGCTTGTACTCCATCTCTGTTTGTTTGTGTGATCTTGAAACAAGCCATCTCTATATATAAATATACATTATACATATATACAAGTTGGTGCATGGCCAAGTTTGGCATGATTGAAAAAAGATAAAAAGTCAAAAAGTCACTATCCTATTTAAGTCACCTCATCTTATTTAAGTCACATCACCTCTCTAACACATCACTTCAAACCCAACCCAAACCCAACCCATATTTCATAAAAAGTCAAAAAGTGCACTTATTTAGTCTTCCCAAACTAGGCCTTATGAGTAACCATTATTTGGTTGACTTTGAACTTTCTATATATGTAGAGGGAAGAGTGGTATTGACTTTGTATCGTTTATGTACAGCTCCTTATAGTTAGCTTCATTTCAAAATCAAAGGGTAGTTAATCAATCAACACTTTTTTTCCTTCAGATTTTGGGTCAAGAAATGTACATATAGAAAGTACCAATGTGGCTGAGATTTGATTTCGTATTGTATTGTGGAGTCTATTTATAGATTGAATCTCAACCATAGATTGATGATTCCAATATATAAATTTGGTAATAATTGATTTTTTTGGTTTCAAAGTTTTAACATGTGCAATGTCCAAACTCATTGTGACTTTGATCAATTAATACATTACACTTGAGCGTTATGTATCCCTTTTATGAGTAGGTGGTAGAAAATGTATTAAATAATGTGGGAGGGAGGAGATCTTATCCATCATAAAAAAAAGTCTGCAATTGTTATAATTATTTTTTGTAATTTTGAAATAATGATGAGATATCATTTTTTTTTAAAGAACAATAGACCTTACAATTTTGCATAGTTATACTACTTTCTCTCTATTTTTGTGGAACAAACACATCTAATGTATAATATAAAATTACATTTAAAAAAAAAAATCTTGTATCAATAAAAATGACAATTTTACAATTATATAACCTAATCTCAACCTAAACATACTCCACAAGTGCCTCTACAAGCCACCAACAATCACCAGTACCTCCATGCCACCTCCCTAACCACCACCTCCACAACCACCACCTCCACCACTCTTTCACCAACCCTTTTTTTTTTTTCCTCTCTCTCTTCTGAGGTTCCTGCATCTACCACCACCTCCGCAAAAACAATTCAAAAAAAAAGAAAGGGGCTAGTAGAAAGATAGATGCGTCGTCAACTGGGTTGGAGGGAGAGGGAGTTATGATGGTGGCAGCTTAATTAATAAACATGTGTATTAGCGGTGGTTCCAGTGATTTGAATGAGATACTAATGAATTAACAAAAACCTAACCTATGAATTTGATTGAGTTGCATCCCAATTATAGGGCAATACTTAACTATGATGCTCAAAATGGTCCCAATGTTGCCATTACAATTCAAAATGACTCATTTTACATTATTTCACTCGAAAAGCCGAAATATAAAATTAAAAAAAAAAATAGCTTAGTAATTGACAACCATATCTGTTTTAAAGACAAAATTTTATGAGGATTTTTTTTTTTTTTTTTTTTTTTTTGGGGTGACGTTCACTTTTTTTATTTAAAAAATTATTCATAGACTTCCTCCAACCAATTAGTCTGATTGGGTGTTGATAAAAAAAAAAATTAATTTGATTGGGTCTATTTACAAGATTCTTGCTAAGGTCTTATCCTCTTGTACAATCGGCATTTTTGGGTAGGCATAACATTCTTGATGGTGTCTTGATTGTTAATGAAATAGTGGATTGGTAGAAAGTTAAGAAGTAAAAAGGGGGTGCTTATTAAATTTGGTTTTGAGAAAGCGTACAACAGTGTCAATTAGGAGTTCTTATTTAATCTAATGAGCAAATTTGAGTTTGGAAATAAATGAATCAAAATTTGTGTGTTTATTGCAAGGATTTTAGTCATAGTAAATGGAAGCCCACCGTTGGAATTTAATTCGGAGAGGGATTAAGGAAGGGTGATCCATTATCGCCCTTCCTTTTCAACATAATTGCTGAGGGTTTAAATATTCTCATCATGTGGGCAAAGGGATTAGGGCTATTAAAGTGTGCGGTTGTTGGTAAAGACGAAATGGGGGTGTCTTACTTACAATTTGCCAATGACACTTTTCTATTTTTTGAAGCTAATTGGGAAGAAATTTTTTGTATCAAAAGAATTCTTAGGTGTTTCGAGATCATTTCAAGATTGAAGATTAGTTGTGTTAAAAGTATGGCAACTGGTATGGCTGCAGAGGATGGCATTATTGATGAGTTTGCTACTGCATTGAAATTTGTTAGTCAAAAGCTTCCATTGAAATTCTTTGGGTTGCCATTATGTGCCAGTCCTAGATTGATTTCTATATGGAGTTCGGTTGTGAAGAAATTTAAAGGAAAACTTGCAAATTGGAAAATGAGACTGCTATTATTTGGTGGAAGACTTCCTCTTATTAAGTTTGTGTTGTCAAGCTTGCTTGTGTACTTTTTCTCCATTTTTAAAATGCAAGTGGGACTGGCTCGGGTGCTAAATAGAATTCAAGCTTCTTTTCTAGAGGGGGGGGGGGGGGGGGAATTCAAATTTGAAGAAAAAAGTCCTTTGGTTAGATGGGGATGAAGTGTCTAAAGGCATTGAACTGGGTGGTCTGGGAATGAAAAGGTTGACAGATGTTAATTCATGTCTATTAGCAAAATAGTGATGGCGATTTGGGATGGAAGAAAATGCCTTATGGAAATTGATCTTGTGCAGTAAGTTCCACTGCGACGGAGGAAAATGGTTGCCTAATTTCCAAAATTAGATGAGAACCTCAGATTATGATTGAACATCATTCATGAAGCCCATATTAATCCAAGTCTGTTTAATTTCCTTATTTCCAATGCTTGAATTCAGCTTGGAAATGGGAGAAGAGTGTGCTTCTGGATTGATAAATGGCATGGTAACGTTAGTTTGAAGGAGGCATTCTTAGGTTGTTCTATTTGTCTCTTGAAAAAGAAGGTTCAGTGCTAGATTTTCATCAGAGTAGAAATTTTGATGGGGAATGGAACTTCAAATTTGAAAGAAATTTATTTTCATGGAAAGTTGATGAAGTTAGAAGGCTTGACAATTATTTGCAGGATGCACCAGCACTACAAGAAATGTTTGTTTTAACAGCGTTTATATAATGGCGTTTTCTTAAGCGTCGTCTTTTTTAATATTTAACGGCGTTTATAAACGCCGCTTTTTGTGCTAATCAAAATGCACTGTTTAGCTGATAGAAAACGCTTCCAAATGTGTTATAATCTCTCACACCCTCTCCCTCCCTCTTGAGACTTTCATTCTTTACTCTTCAGTCTCATAAAGAAGATGCCTCAAATCTATCGCTTCAGCTCGGTGATCCCTTAAATCTCAGAGTGATTTCAGAATAGGAATCGATTGGAATCAGCTCGGTGATTTAATTTGTTTACCTATTCCATTTACATAGAAATCACTGAGAGGTAAACCTATCTGCATCAAGTCGATCTGCATCAAGCTCAGTGATTTTGATTTCGATTTCATTTTTTTTTCTCTCTCGCTCATTCTCACTCTTCTCTGTCACCAGACTCATCTCTCTCTCTCTCTCTCTCTCTCTCTCCTCTGCCGATCTCATCCACACTCACCGCTGCTGCTGTCTTCTCATTATCGCCTCAGATCGACAGCTACAGTGGTGGAAGAGGATGGCGGTGGTGGTGCTCGTTGAAGAAAAGAACAAGAGACAAGATCTGAAGGATTTCGAACTAATTAAAGCCAGATCTGAAGGTTGCAAAGAACACCTGATCCAAATATAGGGGTTTTGAATCAAATATGTTGGTAAGCTCCTTCGAATCCTTCCGTTTTCAGTAAAAACCTCTTTTCATCGACTTCTGTATATGTTTGTGTATGTGTGTGTGAGAAAGTGTTGAAGAAGAGGCTATAGTGTTCTTGATTTTCCCCCTTTGTTTCTTGAATTCTATAAATCTCACCAACAACAATGGTCAAGTTTTATGTTTCTGTTCTCTCTCTCTCTCTCTCTCTCTATATATATATATATATATGTATATCCACATATATGGATTTCAAATATTGATTTCTCTGTATTCACCTCTCATCTTGGTACTGTTTTTGCAGATAACTAGTTCAGTTTTAGGTATTTGTTGGATGTTGTTAAGGAGGTAGAGGTAGCACGTGTTGAGCTTCAAAATCTGACCTACTGATACCATCTCTTTTAGGACCATTATGGAAAAATTGTCTTTACATTGAAAAACCAATTCCTTGGCAAAAGTATAATTATCTTTAAATTATAAAATTTTCCTAATCATGATCGACTGAGCCGCATCGTTTCTTCATTTATGTTCAACAATGAGTTAAAGACTCACTTTTTGAACTGCATGTTGTCAGTTTTTTATGTGATATTCCAATGTTACTGTGAACTTCTTTACTTCTTTTTAGGTTGTTGTTGATGGTGTTTGGAAAGTGTGTCTTGCAGCTGGTGGACCAGTTCAGTTTCCTGGATTCAATGGTAGAAATTTTTTAATTTTTTTAAAAATATATTTATTTATCAACCCTTGTTATTGTGAAGTATCTATTTATATTCCCCAATCTCAAGGTCTCTTATGTTCTAAATTTATCAAGGTAAAAGTAATGCATTTCTTGAATTTATCATCATTTATCAAGAGCATTGTAGAAACTTTTAGTTTCTTCATTCTTTCACTAAACTTTTATTGAAATGTATCCATTTCTAGATATAAGGGTAGTTCTCTCTTTAAACTGGAGCCTGTAGATAAAGTGCAACTTTTATGAAAGAAGTGGAAAAAACCACATGAAAACTGTCGGAACAGCAACATGTGATGTTGATACAATAAACAACTATAGGAACTGACTTCCTTGTATTGCTATTCATTCTTAGTGTTGAAGTTTGAAGACCTTAATTAACTGCTTTATCTTTGTTTTTCGGCGTTCTGGAATTATGCAAAGATGTTTGAGCATGGGGTAATTCAGGCATACTAAAAATCTGTCAAGGACATCAATTAAGGTGTTACCTTCTAATAATAATATAAAATATGCGCTTATATATGAATTTATGGGTTTTGGGATTTGTTAAGTAAACATTTAATTTCGTACTCGTCATTGAAATTCTTTGTATTTTCTTTGTGATATTATGTGCAAAATTCCTCTTATTAAGGGTAAATAAGTAGTATAGATTATGCTGAACATGACACTTGTAGACTCATAGTATTTTATTACCCGTCATGATTAGTTTAGGTAGTATGTGGTAGAGTTTCTAACAGAGTGCACAATGTGATCTATCATTTACGTTTTTGGATGGAATGATAGCTTCACATGATATGGGAGCATATCTGCAGTGTAGCGATAGCCAACATTTGCAGTGTAGTTAATGTTCTTAAAGAATTGTGGAAATCATATTTTATTGTAATTTGTTTTTGTTTTTAAATTTTGGGGTTTTTAAGTTCTGATTTGCTATAAAATTTAAAAAATCTGATTGATTGAGATGGGTAATCTGTTTTTAAATAGGGTATGGAACAACATACCCTCCGCCTGGGTACCCCTCAGCACCACCGGCACCGCCATACGAAGGGTACCCTCCACAGCCAGTAGGGTATCCATACCCGGCGCCACCACAGCCAGGATATCAAGGTTACTTCAATCAAGGGTACCCTCCTCCACCCCCCCTCTCAACCCCAGCCTTACCAATTGTACCATTGTGAGCATTACCAATACCAAAATTAGAGTGATTGTACCTCATTCCTCCAAGGCTGGTATGTCATATCTCTCTTTACTCTTTTTCGTTTCGTTTCCTTTCCTTTGCTTTCCTGTTCTGAGGTGTCAATGTCCTGGGATTCTCTTTTTTAGTTACTGATCACGTGTGATAGGGATTTTTCTATTTTTTTTTCATCGAAACCTTTTCTCATTAGCTATATTGATAAAGTAAGTTACGTTATGCATTCGATTTAATGCTTGTTCATTTTAGTTTTAGCAGAGGAATCAAAACAAAACTTGATCTAATCAATCTCCGAATTTATCATAATTTTGGATTCATTCATCCTGAGATGGTACAAGGTTTTCTTTTTTCTTTTTCCTGTATTGCTCCATTGCATGACGACTATTGGTAGTTCCATTGGAAAGTAGTAGAACAATTAAAGGTACAAAAATCCATATTTATGTTAAGAGGGCTGCTCTGGACGGATGAGATGAGATGATGTCAACTGCTTCAGGAAGATTGACCTTTCAATTTTTGTCATGTTGAAAATCTCCTAGCACATTATCAGTTTCTACATTTCCAGATGAATAAACTATTTGTGCTTGGAATACATGAGAATGGCAGTGGAGAACTTAACTAGGTGACTTGCCCCAACCCAACACATATCTATTTACATATATAGTTATGGTCTGGTCAATATTACTTTTTCAGAATCAGGATTGGCTCATGGTCTGGGCTGTGATGTGGATGCTTTTCAATATGATCAAGTTTCGTAAGCCTTGCACGACTTGAGATAACATGATAAAGTTAGCAGCAGTTTTATGAATCGACAAGTTTAAACATAAAACTGCGAATGTAGGACACTCAACGAGCACACAATGTATACTGTATGCTTTAGAACTAGATGGTTTCAAGTAAATGGTATGGAACTAAAGTGCATTCGCTAAAACATGAATTGTTGAGATCAATGGTTGATATATGCCCAAGGAGAGTGGTGTTGCTTTGAAGGTTTAAAGTTGCATACTTTAATTGTTACTATGCTAGTTCTTATATTGAAAATCACACAATATGCGAATTTGTGTATATTTCAATCTTCATATATCATTAAAACATCCTGATGAGTTTCTGCGATGCTTCTATTTGTAGATGCTTTGTGGGTTTTCGTTTCTACTGTTGAATAGCTTGCTTGCTTGTATCCCTGATGTGTCCCAGTGATTGTTATTAAATAGTTTTCCCTTTTTATTCTTCTCTTTTTGATTCCTTTTAAAAATCTCATGTATACTCAAACCTCTTTGCTCCCCCCTCTATCATTTAAGTGGAAATATAATTTTTCAAAGAATATTAGGAAAAATTACCTTTAGGTTCTTTATGTTCATAATTTACGAGTGAAATCTTGTAGTCAATCTATGTTCAGTGTCAATTTTATCATCTTGGTGGAATCTTTATTGAGCATTTACTTAAGTTTATCTTGGCATCCTTTTTTTTCTCATTCCAATGTTTTGTATTTTTTTCGTAACACTTGACAGTGACTTGGCATAATTTTCCATTTAATACTCTTTCAGCCACATTTATGTGTACGCGTCACATGCCACGTCTCTAGAACTAATTTATGTGTAGCAGATGCTGTCACCAAACTGCAGAATTTTAATAAATTTACAAACATAGGTGCATTGTTATTTCACTTGCTTTTCTGTCGTTTGGTATAACTTTAATCACTATCTCTCTCAAGCACACACGCTACACGTGTATGTAAATATGTTTGTATTTATCTATTTTTATTTATATTTTCAATATATAGATGGGTTTCATTGTTTATGCAAATGTGATGCATATATTTGTGTAAAAATAATTATATAATTCTTGTCACTATGCTTCTTTATTTATTTCTCTGGTATGTTTGTGCAAAGACTCTGCATATGATGGCTTACACTTGATCTCTGAACTTCAGGTAAATTTTCCTGTTGAGAATTCTTAACCACTGATGCCATTGTCTTTGCACATCTTATTTATGCAATTTTGTTGTTTTTCCATTTACTTATAAAAGTTATAACATTGGTTGTCATCTTAAAACCTCATGGGTAGTTATCTTATTTTTCAGATGCAAGTGATGATGTGGAGGAGAGCATAATGTGGCTTCGTTTCTCCACATTAGAGGCTTGTCCACATTGTTTGAGTTTCACTTGTCAAACATTTCAAACTTTCAGGACTAGGGCAGTGTCACATGAACTGTGAATCAAGTGAATCTGTTTTCAATTGTATGGTGTAGGATATTTCCTCGGTGTTCATTTTTGGGTAGTGTTTGCTTGTTATTTGGCAAACACACATAGAATTGCTTTGATTGTTTGGTTGTCTAAAGTTGTTTGTCTAGATCTAATGAAACAATGTTTCACTTCACTCCAGTGTTTCACTTTTTTATTGTAGATTTATACTACTGCTAATGATTATCTGCCAGATTGATTAATTTTAATACTGTAGAAAAAATGTGGCTGACTCATTCCAAACGTTAATGTGAATGTTAAACCATGTTAAGTACCATGAAGTGATTCAATTTCCATGGGATGTTTAAATGACTAGTTAGCGTCAGGTACTTTGACTTTCCTTCCATTTTTTTATTGTCTTTATTTCTTTCTTTTAGCATTTTGGGTTAGAAGGTGTTTTAAATTAAGCAAAACTGACATTGTTTTTGAAATTAATTTTCTTTATAGGTATTTAGTGCTTCTTGGTATGTGAAAATCTTCTTGTTACTGCTTCTTCAAGTTTTAAGTACTGTTTATAAGTATTTGGTACAAATTCTTCAATTTGTGTTTATTTTGGTGAATCTGATTGCAGTTTATGTTCTAATGCAGGCATGTAGACTAGTGAAGACTACAACTTTTATGCTAAGACATGATTTTTGGATATATGTTAGTTTGTGGTTAATATTAAGACATGATTTTTGGATATATGTTAGTTTGTGGTTAATGTTAAAACATGATTTTTGGATTTTGGATATGTTAATTTTGTGGGTAATGGTGATTGCATATTAATTGAATGAGAAAGTGAATTAATGCTTCATTACAGCTATTTGAATGGGAGTTATTATTTTATATTAGTGTTATTACAGGTATTTTTTTAGTTCAATCAAATAAAATTAGCACAATTTCAATCCAAAAAAAAAAAAAAGAGAGGATATGACGGCGTTTCTACAAACGCCTCTTAAACCCTGCATACCAACGGTCATATTTTTTTAAAAAGATATAATGGCGTTTTTTCAAAACGTCGCTAAATATCGTCATTGACGTCAGCATGGCTATACTAATATCACGACGTTTTTAAAACGCCATAAAGCTATAGTGACGGCCGCGTCCTCGGCGTTTGGTACTAAGCGTCACAAAAAGAATTGGCGGCGTTTTGACATTTATAGCGGCGTTTTTTAAATGCCACTACAAGTTGAATTTCCTGTCGTGCAGCAGTTAGATTCGATTATCATGATCGTCATAGTTAATCCCTCAGGCTAGTTTTTTGTTAATTTTATGTATAAATGGTGTTAAGGCAAGGAGACCCCCCCCTTCCCCTTTCTATTTCTTATTGTGAATAAGGGTCTTAATTGTCTTATCCAAAGGGCTAGACATCGAAATATGATCTCTCGAGTCGTGGTTGGGGTAGGAGGTCTTGTCATCTCCCATTTACAATTTGCAGATGATACAATGCTTTTCTCCAATGCAAATGTCGGAGAGCTACAACATCTTAAAAGCATCATTTCAAATTTCGAGCTTATATCAAGACTTCGAATCAATTTTTCCAAAACCTCAATCTGTGGGACTGGTGTGAATAAAGATTTTCTTGACCAGGCAGCTTTACTTCTTGGCTGCAAATTATCTAAATTGCCCATTAATTATTTGGGTCTTCCTCTTGGTGCGAACCCTAGATCCCACGTCACTTGGCAACCTATCATCCAAAGATTCAAATTCAAACTTGTAAGATGGAAGAGAAACTATCTCTCATTTGGGGGAAGGCTTACCCTCATGCAAGCTACACTCACAACCATGCCCATTTACTATTTTTCCCTCTTTATGATTCCATCATTAGTGCGTAATGAATTGGAATCATTGCATCAAAAATTTCTTTGGGGCGACCTTGATGATAAAAGAAAAATTCAGCTCGCAAGTTAGAATCTAATCTTTGGAAGTAAAAAAACTGGTGGTTTAGTGTTACATCTTTAAAGCTTAAGAACGCAACTCTCCTTTCAAAATGGTGGTGGAGATTCAGAACTAAAAAACAAGCCCTTTGGAGGAAAGTAGCTGTTGAGAAATATAGTGGTATTTCAAGTAGATGGCTGCCCTCTGACCTTGGCCCATCTTCTTGCTCCAATATCTAGAAAGGTATCCTTAGTGTTGGAAGTAACAATAGCCCCTTCAGAGAGGTCCTTCGCAACAATTTTCTCCTAAAGCTTGGATCTCGAGAAGACATCGCATTCTAGTCAGATGCTTGGTGTGACATTAAACCTCTTAGTATTACTTTTAACAGATTATTCTCACTCTCCCAACAAAAATAGAGTTCAGTGGCTGAACTTTTCTCTCTTCCAAATGGCAGCTCACAATGGAATCTTAATCTTCAGCATACAACTTTGAGTTTGGGAATCAGAAAAGCTTAATCAACTTTTGCATCAAATCAACTCCTTCATCCCTTCAGTACACAGTACAACAAAATGTAGCTTTGGCAACACGGCAAAATTGTCGCCAAAATGAGAAAATCGTCGGCAAAGAGTTTTGCCGACAGATAGAGCTTCGTTAGCAACTCGTTAGGAAAAGTGAGTCGGAGAAAACTTTTATTGACGAACATATCTTTGCGTTGGCAAAAGTAGCACCTTTAGCAACTACATCTTAGTCGGCAAAAGCCTTAATTCATTGTCGCTAATTTACCCTTTCGTTGGTAAAAATAGTTCAAATATGATGATTGTTTGGTACTTTTGCCGACACAATATTGCATTGGTAAAAAGATAGACTTCTGTTGACACAATATGAGTCGGCAAACGTAAGCTTTTGGTGACAAACAAGTACGTCAGCAAAGAATCTTAAGTTTTTTTTTAAAAAAATTAGTTATTTGTGACAGTCAAAAAGCCATCACAAATAACTAAATAATTTTTTGAAAAGAAATATATATTTAATTTTCTACTATTCAACAAATCCATATATCCAAAATATTTTTTTAAAAAATACGTACATTTCATTAATTCAAATATACAATCATCATTTTACAAACAATATGTTTAATCAAAAAATACATTTCATCAATACAAACAATCTTCTCTGCTCAATAAATATGAAGCTCGCAAGCATCAAATTTCTTCAAATAATTGATACCACCTTTTTAATCTCCCCGTCAGGGCAAGCACTTTAGAAGTCATCAACAACTAGCACTTTAGAAGTAACTTATGCACTCAAAATATCTTGAAAACCAAAAAGTTTAAAATCTGGTTGATGATGTTGTTCTAGAAATTTAGTCAATGGTGAATTACATTAGTAGTCCCTATAGTTTGGGGGCTTGTATCATTTTGCTCTTTGACTTTTCAATTGTGATACATTTGATCTTGAATTTTGAATCTTATTTCAAATAAGGACAATTGAATATATCATTAGATTTTTCAAGGGTAAAATCGTCAATTTGATAAAATATAAACTAATTTGACAAAAATAAATGTCAAATAAATATTTTTGAATTTTTAAAAATTATTTCTGCCCACTAAAAATAAAATTATGTAAAATTGATAAATCTTTTAAATATTTATTTATTTTTTTTACCAAATTAATTTTTATTTTGTGTTTGGATGATGATTATGTAAAATTAATTTTTAAAAATTAATCATGTAATTTTTATTAATTTTTATCATTGGTGGATAAAAATATTTTTTTAAAAATTAAAAATATTTTTTTGACATTTATTTTTGTCAAATTAGTTTATATTTTATTAAAATGACGATTTTGCCCTTGAAATTAAACAATGGTATCTTCAATTGTCCTTATTTGAAACAAGATTTAAAATTCAGGGTCAAATGTGTCACAATTGAAAAATCAGGAAGCAAAGTGACATGAGTCCCAAACTATAAAGACTGTTAGTGTAATTTGCCCTTCAGTCAAATAAATGTCCTAGAAACAGAGCCACATCTAGCAATATAATATAAGTATATTTGAGGCAAAATCATATGCTGAAATAGTGAAAAAAGTCTAGTCAACTTGTGCATAGAATTGGATGTAATCCACAAATTAAGATGGACAAGAATAAACAAATGCAGGTTTTAAAGATTTTTTAATTGGGGTAAGATGTAAAAAAATGCACTTTGAGAATAGAGAGTAAGGAACTTTTAAAAGAATGCACTTCAATTAGAAAACAGGGATCAACAACTCCATCTCATTCAATAACAAATATGTAAGTTCAAAATTTTACCTCTGTAAATGTACAAGTGAATAAGATGACCACTTCACTAATAAAAAATAAAAAAAAAAACTAATACAAAAATATAAAAAAAACACACCTACTTTTGCTGATTAAGAATCATTTTAATCTCCTTTTTCCACAACGCCAGAACCCTTTAAGGCCTGATTCAGATCATGATTCTCCAACATTTCACTAATCATAATAACCAAACCAAACCAAACTAAACCAAATCTTAAGTCCCATCAAATGAGGTTGGCAACATAAATCTTTCTTCTCCACGAGGCCTATCAAAGGCCATTTCGTCAGTCAAATTAAGTAGATCCATATTTCTATTTACAACGCTAACCAACGTTAATCTAGGCCTACCCCGTCCCCTAACACTTCCATCTACCGTTACAGCATCGCATCTCTTCACTGCTGCCTCTGTTGGTCTCCGTTGAATATAATCAAACCATCTCAATCGATTCTCTCTCAGCTTATCTTCTATCAGTGCTACTCCTACCCATTTCCAGATATACTCATTCCTAATTTTGTCTTGTCTAGTCTTGCCACACATCCACCTTAGCATTCTCATCTCAGCCACACTCATCTTATCTACATGTTGTTTATTGGTTGCCTAACACTCCATCCCGTACAACATCGCTGGTCTAATAGTCGTTCTATAGAACTTACCTTTAAGTCTAGTGGGTATTCGTCTATCGCACAATACCTCAGACGCACTTCTCCACTTGCACCATCCCGCCTTAATCCTATGGGCCACATCCGCATCAATCTCCCCCGCTGTTGTGCTAATCGACCCTAAATAACAAAAATGTTCACTCTTAGGAGGTTCTTGGTTCTCAATCTTCACTTCTCCTCTGCTTTCATTGTTACTGTTACTAAATTTACACTTCATGTACTCTGTCTTAGTTCCGCTTATCCGGAATCTTTTAGATTCAAGAGCTTTTCTCCAAATCTCCAACTTGGTATTAATTCCTTCTCTAGTCTCATCCACTAGCACTATATCGTCTGCAAAAAGCATACACCATGGCACGTCATCCTGGATATTTCTCGTCAACTCATCCATAACTAAAGTAAAAAGATAAGGACTTAAGGTAGATCCTTGGTGTAACCCTACAGTGATAGGAAATTCATTTGTCTCTCCAGCAGTCGACCTAATAGTGGTCACCACCCCTTCATACATGTTCCTAATCACATCAATGTAACCTTTTGTCACCCCTTTCTTCGCTAGCACCCAACATATTATATCCCGGGACACTTTATCATATGCTTTCTCAAGGTCGATAAACACCATATGAATGTCTCTTTTCTTTCCTTTATACTTTTCTATTACTCTTCTCAAAAGATAGATTGCTTTCATTGTTGACTTGTCATGTATAAACCTAAATTGATTCTCTCACACCTCTGTTATATCTCTCAATTTGTGTTCTATCATTCTCTCCCACACTTTCATTATATGACACATTAGCTTGATTCCTCTATAGTTGTTGCAATTCTGGACATCTCATTTATTCTTATAGATTGACACTAAAATACTTTTCCTCCATTCATCTAGCATGTTCCTAGTCAACAAAATTTTGCTAAACAACCTAATCAACCAAGGAACCCCCTTTTTACCTAAACACTTCCAAGCTTCAATAGGGATATCATCTGGTCCTAAAGCCTTATTTGATTTCATCTTCTTAAGTGCAATCTCCACTTCAAAATTCCCAATTCTGCGATAGAACCTATAGTCTTGGTTTATCGTATTACTGGCTATTTCTTCCCCTATTGCCGTACCTCCATGTTCCTCATTTAATAGTTTCTCAAAATAGTTCTCCCATCTTTCCTTAATTTCTTCATCCCTCACCAATACCTTAGAATCCTCACTCTTGATGCACTTAATTTGATTAAAATTTCTTGTTTTCCTTTCCCGTATCTTAGCAAGTTTGTATACCCTCTTCTCTCCCTCCTTACTATCTAGTCTAGTGTATAGATCATCATAAGCTTTCAACTTAGCCTCTCTCACTACTTTCTTCACCTCCTTATTAGCCAATTTTCCTCAGTTCTATCATTTTGTCACTTTTTAAAGCACTCTTTTTTTTGCCTTAACTACTGATTAAACCTTTTCCCTCCACCACCAAGTTTCCCTAGAGCTGGGTCCCGTTCCTTTCGACTTTCCAAGTACTTCCCTTGAGATTCTTCTCATACAATGGGTCATCGAGTTCCACATAGTGTTAGCATCATCTTTCAAGTCCCAAGTACCTTCCTTATCCATTCTATTCTTAAATATTTTTAATTTATCCCTTTTTAGGTCCCACCATTTTGTCCTACAACGCCCACCATCCTTCCTAGCTTGGTATTAGCCTCTAAAACATAAATCTAGTACCAAAATCTTATGTTGAGAGGTCAGGCTCTCTCCAGGAATCACCTTACAATCATTACATTTAGGCAATCCACTTTTCTCACTAAGAAGTAATCTATTTGGCTCTTAACGAACCCACTCTTAAAGGTTATCAAATGCTCCTCCCTCTTCTTATACATAGTATTGGCCACCACTAGGTCAGAAGCCAACGCAAAATCTAAGATACTCTTTTAAGCCTCATTTTTGTCACCAAAACCGTATCCACCATGCACCCTTTCATAGCCTAGCTTATCTATGCCTACATGGCCATTAAAATCTCCACCTATAATCAGGTTCTCTCCTATAGGTATCTCTTGTAAGATCTCATCTATTTGCTCCAAAAAATCTCTCTTCGTCTGATCATCTAATCCTACTTGAGGGGCGTATGCACTAATAGCGTTCACTATATTCCCTCCAATAACTAGTTTAACTAACATAATTCTATCTCTTTTCCTAATGACTGCCACTACATTCTCCATAAGACCCTTAGCAATTAAGATTCCTACCCTATTCCTGCGTCTTTAATGAAAAATTAATATTAAGATGTACAATGCACAAAAAACTGCACTACACGAAGTAAAAATTATCAATTCATTGGAATACAATAGTGCACCCCCATTCAACCCTTTCACTCGCATTCTAATAAATAAAGGAACAAAATATCAATATAAAGGCGCAGCCACTGTGTATATCCCTAGACCCTACTAGATACCCAAACAAAGAGAAGTCATTAGTGGATAAATTAATGGTTGGTTTGGGATGTAAGAGAGAGGTACCGAGATTGACAACTAGAGAGGTATATTGACATCACGAAATAAAAAACCTGACCGATCATATGCGGCAACGACAATGCCAAAGACGCTTGATCATTTTGGTGGCTTCAGATTGATCATTCTGAAATTGAATTAGGCTGATTGAAATTTATTAAAATTAGGGCTCCGAAAAATTAACCAAAAAAAAAAAAAAAAGAAAAAGAAAAGAGAGAAAGTGAGAGAGTGTAGGACTTACCTTTTGGTGGCGGCGGCGACGACGAGCGGTGACAATGGGTAGTGGCAATCAACGGGTGTGGAAGGATTGGAAAGAGAGATGGAGACATTGGGGAGAAAGGAAGATGCAACACAGAGGGTGAATGCCAGGGGAACAAAACTGAAAAGCAACGTGTGTGAGGGTATTAATCCATTATATGCTTCTGCCTTATTTCAACAGCACCAAAAAGAAAAAAAAAATGTTTATTCAATTCTTTTCAAACAGAACATGAAGCTACATTAGACCATCTCCAACGCTTCAGTAAACCTGATATCAAATTCAAAATTTGGTGAAAAAGTCACTTTTTTGAGCTCCAATGGTTTCACCAAATCAATATCAAATCCAGAATTCAGCAAATCTTGTACCAAAACGAGAACAGGCGAAGCATTTTACCAAATCACTGTTCCTAACCGTTGGGAGAGACCAACCGGTCAACCAGCCGGTTGCCCGGCCGGTTGACCAACCGGTTGACCGCCTAAAGGTTCAAACGGTTCGAAGAAAAAGGTTCAAACAGTAAAAAAAAAAAAAAAAAAAAATTTTTTTTGCCTAACCGGTCGACCAGCCGGTTGACCAGCCGGTCGACCACTAAAAGGTTCAAAAAGTTCAAAAAAAGTTCAAAAAAAAAAAAATCAAAAAAAAAAAAAAAAAAAAATTTCTCTTAACCGGTCGACCGGCCGGTCGACCAACCGGTTGTCCCTGGCACAAATTTGATGAAAGTACACCGTTGGAGCGAGCGGTATCAAATTGGTAAAATGAGTCATTTTTGACTCAAATTTGGTGAAAAATCTGAGTAACCGTTGGAGATGCTCTTACAAATTAATAAATATAATTTACATATTTTAAATTTTAAATATTTTTTTAAAAAACTCTCCACATTTTAAATTTTGAATAATATATTTTTTTCAACAGAAATATACATCAAGAAAAGTGTTTATAATTTAATTTATAATGTAAATAAATCCCATTCAAATATTTTAAATTTTAAATACATTTTAAAAAAATTTTCTCATACATATCAGTATGATGTTGTACTAATGTTATTCATCTATAACATAAAATACAAATATATAATTAAATTAAATATAAATTTAAGAAATAAGAGAGGAACAAATGAGGGGAAATTGGGAATTAATTAAATACTAAGGGATTGTGGTATTAGGAAAATGGCTCTATTAGTTATTTTTCAACTAAATTCAATAGTAAAAAATAATTATATCATTTTATATTATCTTAACCATACATAATAACCCACTGCCTCAATTCCATTCCGTATCACATGATATAATTTATTTCTCATAATTTCATTAACATTTTTTTGTGAATAAAAGAATATACAAAACATTGTGGTTTAACTTGTAAATATTCTACTGAGCCAAAAATAAAAAATAAAAAAGTTGTTGGCAACGAATATGACTTTGTTGCTAAAAAATTAAACTCATTGCCGACATGGGAGAGACGTCACCAAAAGCGTCAACTTATAACAACGCATGTTTGCGTTGCCAAAAGTAAATTTACATCGTTAAAACTTTTCCTTTTTGGCGCAAACATTTATCTTTGGCGCCTAACATATGTTTTGACTCTTTAACGATGAATTGTGAATCATATTGCCAAAAGCTGACTTTACCAACGAACTTGAGTTCTTTGTTGCTAAGAGTGTGCTTTTGGCTACGAAAATTTGACGTTGTTGCCAAACGTTGTAGCCAAAAATGCAATTTCTTTTAGTGACACCATTAAGAGTCTCTTCGTTGGAAGCTTGACAAATTTGATAGCTTTGCTATAAAATAATTTTGTTCCTTTTTTTATTCCAATCCTGAACCACGGTCAAATATGTATGCATTTCTCTTTGGAAGACAGTTGCTCCTCCTAAGGTTAAAGTGTTTGAATGGCTAGCTCTTAGAAAAAAAATTGCTTCTAGAGATCTTCTTCATCATCGAAGGATAATTTCAGTTGGTGCATACAACTTTTGTGTCTTTTGTAAAGATGAATGGAAAACTTCTAATTGTCTTAAGCTTCTATGCTACCATTCATGGGCTATTTGGTTTGCCATTATTTAGTAGTTGGGTTTGGATTGGGTCTGCCCTAATTCTATCGAGTCACTCTCAATGGCTTGGTTCAACTCCAATTACAAGTGTCTCAAAAAATCTATTTGGGAAGCTTGTTTTCTCAACACCTTGTCACGACCTTGGTTACTTTCAAACTATTCGTGCAGCACTTAGACAATCACAAGACTTACTTGATGATTCTACGTCAAGTTAACTCACAAGTTTGCAAGAAAGAAAAGTAAGAAGATAAAGAGAGTTTGAGAGAATGCTTTTGTCTTTACCTCAAAAGAATTTGTACAACTCTTGGATGGTTTGGGAGCAAATGACATTCTCTCATATTTATAGGCATATTAGGCAGCCTCTAGAATATTCCACAACATAGAAGAAATGAGCTATGAAGAAGCTTCTCATGAAAGTTTTCTTTATCCTACAACAGGGTTCTAGTCTTTATGTTTACGGCTGCATTGTTGATAGCATTCAATGTCAATTGAAGTTCAAGCCTTTGCATCTCGATCAAAGCTGCAGCTAACAAATCTTTCGATAACTCTTCTTTCGGGGGTGCTTTCGTATTCATACACTCCAAATGGGTACCACAGTCACATGTGTACAATAATAGAACCAATATTCAATGTTGACACTCTTAGCACATACATCATAGCCAAAGATCACCTCACCTTCTTTATACGCAGTCTTATTGTATGGAAACAAATAAAAGAGAGTCAGCGGGTGATTGTGATTCCCATTTCTTGCAATCTCTGGCAAGAAAGCCCAATCTACGTGAAGGTCAAAATTGCAAGCTAAACAGTGGTAGCTAAAAGTAGACCCGTTTGAGAGACAAGCATTGCAAGTAAACACATTGTCTTGTTTGTACGATGGGGAACAGAGAAGGGTGAAAGAATGGTTTGGATGAGACTCATGGTTGGTCTTCGGTGGCAATCCGAAGCATTGCTGGTGGAGATAGAATTTGCAATTATTGGACTGGGAACAACTGTAAACTAATCCCGAAAGGTTCTTTTCACAGCCAAAGCACGTAATAAGATCCACTTCTCAGATATCGGTGAGATTTAAAGGATGATTGTGAGTGAAATGCTTCACCCCTTGAGGTCGCAGAGGTCGATTTTTTCTTCTTTTTTTATTTTTTTTATTTTTTTATTTTTAAGTTAGAGTTTGAAACAAAACTGAAACCAATATACTTTCTTATTCAACAACACATTTGATAATACATCAGCTATATTTATACAAAGTAATAAGGAGCTCAACTAATCATCTAAACAAAATATCTTCTAACAAATTAACTATCTTCTCAACTGTGTAACTAACTCTACCTAACTCCTAAACAGATGAACTTCTTGAATTGTAATATGTTGAACTACAATCTGAGCCAGAGTTGCACTTGAACTACTGCACTACTTAAACCTGAACTGGTTGAACTATATTCCTCAACATTCCCCCTCAAACTGATTAGAGGAGAGACTGACATCTAATCAGTTTGGATTGAAGATAAGAGAAACGAGATACTGATAATGCTTTGGTAAATATATCATTCAACTGATAAAGAGTAGGAACATAGTGCAACTCAAGCTTTTTAGCAAGGACTTGATCACAAACAAAGTGGCAATCCACTTCAATATGTTTTGATCGAGAGTGAAAGACTGGATTAGAGGCTAAGGCTATGGCAGAGACATTATCACACCAGAAAAGAGGAATTGTGGGACACAATACAAAGATCATGAAGTAACATGCCAATCCAAATCAGTTCAGTAGCAGTATGAGCCAATGATCGATACTCTGCTTCAGTAAAGGATCGAGACACAGTGGCTTGTTTCTTGGCTAACCAAGAAATAAGATTGGAGTCCAGAAAGACACAATATCCAGAAGTGGATTTTCTGTCAATAGGGTTGTAATAACCCTAACCCATGATTAAAGTTAACTCATGCTTAATTACGCCTAATAAATAATTGAAGTGAAATGTTGCATCATATGTTGCCTTGTGTGTGTATATATCTGTTTAACATAGAAAGATCTGTTAATGTTTTCATTTCGGTTTGCGAATTGAAGGCTTTATCGGCAACCAATTCAGAAATTGACTTTATTTTTGGGTTAATTAGAATTTTTGGAATTTTATAGTAGGTTCAACTGAAATTTGATTCGGAACGATTAAATTGGATTAATTTAATGCCGTTTGATTAGCTTTAATAAACCAACACTAATGAAGCCTATATAAGGCTCCATATAAGCCTCCACTCAACTCTTTTTCTTCATTGTCAAACATATTTGAGCTATCACACACACACAAACGTGGAGAGAGGGAGAGTCTAAGAGAGAGTTGAGTTCAAAGAAGGATTTGGCTTGGAAACTTAAGGAATTGGTGGGGTTGAGAAACACTTCCTAAAGATCAAGGGAATTAAGACTTCTAGGTAAGAATTCAACCTTGTAACCTTGAGATTAAACTACTTAGTCCAAGAAACCAAAGAATTAAGCTGTGTAATGTTAGAGTTATGCTTGAATGAAAGAAAATGGGTCATACCATGCATGTATGTCCATGCTTGAATGAAAGAAAATGGGTCATACCATGCATGTATGTCCATTTGTTCACAAATTGAGCACGATTTCCAAGAATTCCCTCATGCATGTCTTGAATTCACTTTAATTTTGGGAAATCATCAAGTTTCATGTTGTTTTGTAGCATTTGATCATGTTTTGAGAAGATTGAGTTTAAAGGAATTCATGCATGTCATGTTCATGAAACATCCATAAATTTCAAGTTGAATTTTGCACAATTGGTAAACTATTGGGCCATGATTTTTTGAAATGATCCTAAATGCATGATCTTTTATGAGTTCCTAAGGTGTCGTTTGGTAACACTTACATTTTCAGTTTTCAGTTTATATTTACAAAAATTTAAAAAACTCAAATAAAAACTTGTTTGGTAAATTTTGATTTATAAATCAGTGGTCTCAGTTTATAAATTTGGCCAAAAAATGTAAACTCAAAAAATGCGTTTCCGTTTTGAGTTTTGAGTTTTTTTTTTTTTTTTACCACCCAACACTAGCCACCACCTGTCACCATTTTCCACCACCGTCTTTCGCTACCATCACCCACCCCTCACCCCCCACCACCATCTGCCACCACCAGTCACCACCCACCTGCCACCACCACTCACCACCCACCTGCCACCACCCACTCGCCACCACAAGCCACCCTCCGCCGCCACCACCACCCTCCGCCACCCACCACCCACCCGGCACCAACCACCCACCACCCACTTACCACCACCACTCACCACCCGCCACCGCCACCGCCACCACCCACCACCCACCATTCACCACCCACCACTCACTACCCACCACCACCCACTCACCACCACCCACCACCCGCCACCGTCACCCACCTGCCACCACCATCCATCCACCCGTCATCGCTTTCCACCACCGTCTTCTGCCGCCGCCACCTGCCACTTGCCCCCACCCGCCACTTTCCATCACCGTTTTCTGCCACCACCACCCACCCACCCGCCACTTGCCACTACTTTTCACCACCGTCTTGTGCCATTATCACCCACCACCTGCCACCATTTTTCACCACCGTCTTCTATCACCACCACTCGTCATCATTTTCCACCACCGTCTTCCGCTGCCACCACTCGTCACCGCCCACCACCCGCCACCACTTGCCATTTCTCACTTTCTTTTTTTTTTTATATTTTTAAATTTTTTAAAACATTTTGTCTAAACCAAACACGTTTGTAGTTTATGTTTTTCTAAAAATAAACAAAAACCAGTTTATAAAATTTTTGTAAATATAAACTGAAAATGTAAACGTTACCAAACAGGCCCTAAGTGTTTCCTCAAGTTTTGGCCCAGAAAAATCAAGTTTTGATGCTTAAAGATTGAGTTTTGAACTTGCAGATCAAATTTGGAAATTCCAGAATTTGCACCTACGCTCGAGCGCTGGAATTCACGCTCGAGCGACCACTCTGAGTACATGCACCTCCGATCGAGCGAATGAAAGTCCGCTCGAGCGTGAAATGCATGCTCTCAGAAGTTCATATGTTTTGCAGATCGCTCGAGCGACAAAAGTCACGCTCGAGCGAAGGTCTGAGTCTCACGCTCGAGCGGGGATTGAGCGTCCGTCGAGCGTGAAAATGAAGCAACCAGTACTTTTGTCAAAGTTTGCAGACCGCTTGAGTGAAGAAAGTTACGCTTGAGCGGACCCTCATATTTTGCATGTCCGTTCGAGTGAGGAAAGCCAAGCTCGAGCGTGGATCCTATTTTTAGCAAGTTTTGAAAAATATTTTCAAGTACATTTTTACAACCTCATTCCATCCTAGGCAAGACTAAGACACCATAATGAGGATAAGGCTAGAAGCACACTAAGAACAATGAAATAAGTTATGTACACTTCGAGCGTGTGTTTCAATGTTTGTATCCGTTATGTTATGTAGGTCACGCGCCGCAAGACATCTAAATTGCTTATTCTGTCAGTTTACCTTGGGGCCTCTGTTGTCTGTGAGTAATAACTTTGTAAAGCTATGTTCGATTATAAGAATTTTCTGAATGATATAAGATGATCTGTTTTTGAAAGATGATCTGTTTTTGAAATATTATTTTCTGTATGAATGAATGGTTGTCTAATGTTTCTGAAATGTATCTGTGGCATTCTTAGATTCAAATGACATCTGTTATCTGTTCTGTTACGTCCCAATTATGGGTCAACTGTACGTCTCATGAGCCAACTGTTATGGATCCTTATGTATACGTCTCTTAATGGGCCAACTGTTTCTGCTAGTGCTAATGGATGTACCACGTATGATTAACTACAAATTCTGATTATGAGTATGATTCTAAATCTGTTTCTGTTATGAACTCTAATTTCTAAGCATGATTATGAATCCATTTTTGTTAACTATTGATTTCTGTTTTTTGTAACTGTCATGGACAACATTCATTAAACCTCCTTATTCTGTTATTATTCACTGGACTCCAGCTCACTATTTATATTATGTATGTAGGTGAGTAGACACATGACCAGGCCCATAGTTGAGGGCCTATGTTTCTGTTTTGTCAGCCAACTACCGTGCCTTTTGAGGAAGTTCCATTTGAGAGGATTATGTCAAGGCTTTAGTTGAGCTTGTTTTGTATATCTATACTTGGGCTAAGTACCCCTTTGACCCTATCTGTGTAATTGAGTGACGAAAGACTAATGTATTTTTGACGTTAAGTCCGTATATATATAAGTTTGTTTTGAAAATTTCTATCTCATGTATGTTTGCACAGCTCTATGGACTATGTTAATTTTATATATTTGCTTCCGCAACCCCTATCTTATGTTATCCTGTTTAGAGACCTTTGGTAATCCAAGGATTACTGGCCGGTTACAACACTGAACTTATAGGGCGGGTTTGGGTCATGACAGAGTGGTATCAGAGCATGTGTTCTGCCGCACACACAAGTCTATATGAGCTATAGGATGTCCTAGGAAAGAATTAGGGACATTCTATCTGCATGTGTGAGTGTGTAATAATTTTTATACATGAGAAAATTTCATTTGAACATAAAC
This sequence comes from Camellia sinensis, assembly GCF_055761805.1. Classification (NCBI taxonomy): domain Eukaryota; kingdom Viridiplantae; phylum Streptophyta; class Magnoliopsida; order Ericales; family Theaceae; genus Camellia; species Camellia sinensis. Next base: position 169,906,359 of record NC_138962.1, on the reverse strand, counting down.
ACATGAAATTCAATTGATTAAATTGAGAATGGATGTTCTGAACATTATGGAAAGGACTATTTGCGTATGTTTATTGCCCTTTTTGTATCTCTATAGCAATGGAAAATGCAAGAAGTGATGATACAGCAGGGTCTTTAGAGGCCCGAATGAATAGAATAGAACAGATGCTTGCAGCTCTAACTGAGGTAATAACGCAACAATAGAGGCAATAACCTTTACCTCCCCCGCCTCCACCGGTACAAGTTGAACTAGACAACAACGATATTATCAATCTGACTTAGAAGTTCATGAAAATGAGACCGCCAATCTTTCTTGGTGGAATGGAATCGTCAAAAGCTGAAACATGGTTGTTGGAGATGGAGAAATTGTTTGAAGTATTTCCTTGTTCTGAGATTCAGAAAGTCCTTTTGGCCACTTACACCCTGAAAGACGAAGCTCGGAGATGGTGGTTATTGGTTCGAAATAATAATGGAAAAATGACATGGGCTCAATTTAATACGATCTGTTATGACAAGTATTTTCCACAGTGCTTCTGGGATTGAAAGGTTTCAGAATTTCAGGAACTCAAACAAGGCATAATGTCTGTAGCTGAGTATGAGGCAAAGTTTACTGAGTTAGCCAGATTTGCTCCTCACATAGTGGACACGGACTATAAGAAAACCCGCAAATTTGAGAGTGGATTAGATTTAGATATACTAGATCGGGTGAGAGTCCTCAACCTATCTACGTATGTGAATGTATTGGATAGAGCATTGATGGAAGAAGCCATTTTGCAGCAAAAAGGCAAGCTCCAGCCCCAATAATTGAATGGAAAGGAAAAAGATCTAGATTCAATTTTAAGAAGAACCATTCAATTGCCATGAATAAGAAACAAAGTACGGGATCTTCTAACAACTCAAGTCAAAGCAGTGGGTCTACACCCGTTTGTACACAATGTGGAAGGAGACATAGAGGAATTTGCCATCGGGTATCGGATGCTTGTTTCCGGTGTGGCAAGATGGGCCACATAATAAGCGATTGTCCAGTTGGGTCAAAAAATGCCAATCGTCTTGTGGCAAGTTCAGCAGGATCTGCTTCTGGGTCAAAAACAAATACTAGAACTAATGTTGGCAAAGAACCTCTGAGACAATGTCGAGTGTTTTCCTTAATGCCTGGTGACGTACAGAACACCGAAGTTGTGGTGTCAGGTATACTCCCTATATGTTCTCAAAATGCATGTGTACTGGTAGATTCTAGTTCTACGCATTCTTTTGTATCGCAAGCTTTCTCTCAGAAATTAATTAGACCCATAGAACTATGCCATTTATGTTATCTGTATCTACACCGTCTAGGGATTCTATGATGTGTGCTTATGTTCATCCGGCATGTGATATTGTGATTGGTGATATGACATTGTATATTGACTTGTTGCCCTTAAGCATTGATCATTTTGATTGTATTATGGATATGGACTGGTTAACTAAATACTGTGCCACAATTGACTGTGCAAGTAAATCTGTTATGTTTAGACCACTTGGTATGCCTGAATTTATTTTTACTGGAAATGGGGTAGTTCCTCCTCCATACTTGATTTCGGCCATGAAAGTTGTTAAATTGCTTAGGAAGGGATGTAGGGGCTACTTGTGTTGTATACTGACTGCATCATCTGATAGTGCTAATGTGGAAACTACTTTGGTAGTTTGTGACTTTCCCGATGTGTTTCCTAATGACCTGCCTGGGGATTTAATTGATAGAGAAATTGAATTTACAATTGACATAGTACCTGGAACACAACCTATTTCTAAAACCCCATATAGAATGTCAACATCTGAACTAAAAGAGTTAAAAGTCCAACTTCAAGAACTATTGGACAAGAAGTTTATTCACCCGAGCACTTCACCATGGGGTGCTCCAGTGTTATTTGTCAAAAAGAAAGACGGGTCTTTGAGGCTATGTATTGACTATCGTGAGTTGAACAAAGTAACCGTCAAAAACAAGTACCCACTACCCCGAATAGATGATCTGTTTGATCAACTTCAGAGAGCCCAATTATTTTCTAAAATTGACCTTAGATCCGGGTATCACCAATTAAGGGTTAAGGCAAAAGATGTAGAGAAAACTGCATTCCGAACTAGATACGGTCACTATGAATTTTTGGTAACGCCGTTTGGGGTGATCAATGCACCTTCTGCCTTCATGGATCTTATGAACACGGTGTTTAAATCATATCTAGGTGAATTTGTTTGTTATATTTATTGATGATATCTTGATTTACTCCAAAGGCAGGGAAGATCATGAAAATCACTTGAGAACCGTGTTACAAACTCTAAGAGAAAAGAAACTATATGCAAAATTGTCCAAATATGAATTCTGGCTCGACAGTGTAGCATTTCTGGGACATGTGATTGACAAAAATGGTGTATCAGTAGACCCACAGAAAATTGAAGCTATTGTCGACTGGCCAAGACCAACCAACGTGATAGACGTTAGAAGTTTTCTGGGACTTGTTGGTTATTACAAAAGATTTGTGAAAGACTTTTCAAAACTTGCTATGCCATTGACCCAGTTAACTCAGAAAAATGTCTCATTTGAGTGGAATGATCAAAGAGAGTCTACCTTCCAAAAGTTGAAAAACAGGTTAGTAACTGCACCAATTTTGACTTTGCCTAATGGTACTGATGGGTTTCAAGTTTACAGTGATGCTTCCTATAAAGGTTTGGGGTATGTGTTAATGCAAAATGGGAAAGTGATTGCTTATACTTCTCGACAACTCCGTCCTCATGAAAAGAACTATCTAACCCATGACCTTGAATTAGCCGCCGTAATTTTTGCTTTATACATTTGGCGCCATTATTGTATGGAGTGACTTGTGAAGTATACATAAATCATAAAAGCTTAAAATACTTCTTTACCCAAAAGGAGCTGAACATGAGACAAAGAAGGTGACTAGAATGGATTAAAGACTATGACCTGCAAATTTTGTATCATCCAAGGAGGGCAAATATCGTTGCAGATGCATTGAGCCGAAAATCCATTGGGAATTTGTCGTGTTTGCTCACTGGCCAGAAGGAATTGTTATGTGACCTGGAAAAGAATGAAATTGAGATTGTGATGCGGGAACATGGTGGAATCTTAGCTGCTATTTCCGCTCATCTTGCAATCATTTAAGAAATTAAGGAGAAACAACCGCAAGATGAATTCCTGAAAAAGATCATGGATGAAATTGACTTAAAATTGAGGCCCGGGTTTGTACTTGAGAACAATGTGTTGAAATTTCAGGGTTGTCTTTGTGTGTCAGACTATGATGATTTGAGGAAACGTATTCTGACTAAGGCCCACAATTCCAAATTTACTGTGCATCCAGGAAATACGAAAATGTTTCATGATTTGAAGCAGAATTTCTGGTGGCCGGGAATGAAAAATGGTGTAGCAAATTTTGTGGCCAGATGTTTACACTGCCAACAAGTTAAAGCTGAACATCAATGGCCTGCTGGTTTGTTATAACCACTTCCAATACCGGAAAGGAAATGAGAGCATGTTACCATGGATTTCATTGTGGGATTGCCTCGTTCCTCCCGAGGTATGGATTCTATCTGGGTCATTGTTGACCGTTTAACTAAGTCTGCTCATTTTCTACTTGTCAAATCTACTTATAATGCAGACAAGTTAGCTAACATGTATATAAATGAAATCGTAAGATTACATGGTGTTCCAGTATCTATAGTGTTTGACAGAGATTCTAAGTTTACATCAAGATTTTGGCAAAGTTTACAACAAGCTTTGGGGATTGAATTGCGATTGAGTAGTGCCTATTCACAGACAGATGGCCAAACTGAATGAAGAAATCAAACTTTGGAAGACATGTTACGGATGTGTGTCTTAGACTTCTAAGGAAATTGGGAGACCTATTTACCATTGGCTGAATTTGTGTATAACAACAGCTATCATTCGAGTTTTAGGATGGCTCCTTGTGAGGCTTTGTGTGGAAGGAAATGCCATTCTCCTATCTGTTAGGTTGAACTAGGTGACAGACCATTGTTGGGACTAGAACTTGTGCAAGAAACAACTGAAAATGTGAAACTGATTCGACAGAGGTTGAAAACTGTACAAAGCCGCCAAAAGAGCTATGCAGATGTTTGAAGGCAAGATAGAGAATACGAAGTCGGGGATCATGTGTTCATAAAAGTGACTCCAATGAAAGGGCAAACTCGGTTTTGGAGTGAAAGGCAAATTGGCACCGATGTACATCGGACCATATGAAATTCTTGAAAAGATCAATTCAGTAACATACCGAATAGCCTTGCCTCCGATCATGGAGCATATACATAATGTTTTTCACGTATCTATACTTTGAGAGTATTTGAGAGATCCACTACATGTGATTGAGCCGACTCATGTACTTCTAAAAGATAATTATACATACGAGGAGAGGCCAATGCAGATTGTGAATCGTCGAATCAAAAGATTAAGAAACAAGGAAATTTCGTTAGTGAAGGTCAATTAGCAGAATCATGGAGGAACCTATGTAACTTGGGAAACAGAAGAAGACATGATGAAAAGATATCCTGAACTATTCCCTTTGGACCCAGTATTCTTCCAGAATGAAAGTAATTCGAGTTTGGAGGACTAAACTCTTTAAGGGGGAAGACTGTAACAACCCTGACCCATGATTAACGTTAACTCATGCTTAATTACGTCTAATAAATAATTGAAGTGAAATGTTGCATCATATGTTGCCTTGTGTGTGTATATATCTGTTAAACATAGAAAGATCTGTTCATGCTTTCATTTCGGTTTACGAATTGAAGGCCTTATCGGCATCTGATTCAGAAATTGACTTTATTTTTTGTGTTAGTTAGAATTTTTAGAATTTTATGGTAGGTTCAACTGAAATTCGATTCGGAACGACTAAATTGGATTAATTTAATGCCGTTTGATTAGCTTTAATAAACCAACACTAATGACGCCTATATAAGGCTCCATATAAGCCTCCATTCAACTCTTCTTTTTCATTGTCAAACATATTTGAGTTATCACACACACACAAACGTGGAGAGAGGGAGAGTCTAAGAGAGAATTGAGTTCAAAGAAGGATTTGGCTTGGAAAATTAAGGAATTGGTGGGGTTGAGCAAGACTTCCTAAAGATCAAAGGAATTAAGACTTCTAGGTAAGAATTCAACCTTGCAACCTTGAGATTAAACTACTTAGTCCAAGAAACCAAATAATTAAGCTATGTAATGCTAGAGTTGTGCTTGAATGAAAGAAAATGGGTCATACCATGCATGCATGTCCATTTGTTCACAAATTGAGCACGGTTTCCAGGAATTCCATCATGCATGTCTTGAATTCACTTTAATTTTGGGAAATCATCAAGTTTCAGGTTTTTTTGTAGCATTTGATCATGTTTTGAAAAGATTGAGTTTAAAGGAATTCATGCATGTCATGTTCATGAAACATCCATAAATTTCAAGTTGAATTTTGCACAATTGGCAAGCTATTGGGCCATGATTTCTTGAAATGATCCTAAATTCATGATGTTTTATGAGTTCCTAAGTGTTTCCTCAAGTTTTGGCCCAGAAAAATCAAGTTTTGATGCTTAAAGATTGAGTTTTGAACTTGTAGATCAAATTTGGAAATTCCAGAATTTGCACCTACGTTCGAGTGCTGGAATTCACGCTCGAGCGACCACTCTAAGTGCGTGCACCTCCGATCGAGCGACTGAAAGTTCGCTCGAGCGTAAAATGCATGCTCTCAGAAGTTCATATGTTTTGCAGATTGCTCAAGTGAAGGTCTGAGTCTCACGCTCGAGCGGGGATCGAGCCTCCGTCGAGCGTGAAAATGAAGCAACCAGTACTTTTGTCAAAGTTTGCAAACCGTTCGAGTGAAGAAATTTACGCTCGAACGGACCCTCACATTTTGCATGTCTGCTCGAGCGAGGAAAGCCATGCTCGAACGTGGATCCTATTTTCAGCAAGTTTTGAAAAATGTTTTGAAGTACATTTTTGCAACCTCATTCCATCATAGGCATTCCTAGGCCAAGACTAAGACGCCATAATCAGGATAAGGCTAGAAGCATACTAAGAACAATGAAATAAGTTATGTACACTTCGAGCATGTGTTTCAATGTTTTTATTTGTTATGTTATGTAGGTCACGCGCCACAAGACATCTAAATTGCTTATCTTGTCTGTTTGCCTTAGAGCCTCTGTTATATGTGAGTAATAACTTTGTAAAGCTATGTTTGATTATAAGAATTTTTTGAATGACATAAGATGATCTGTTTCTGAAATATTATTTTCTGTATGAATGAATGGTTATCCAATGTTTCTGAAATGTATCCGCGGCATTCTTAGTTTCAAATGACATCTGTTATCTGTTCTGTTACATCCTAATTATGGGTCAACTGTACGTCTCATGAGCCAACTGTTATGGATCCTTATGTGTACGTCCCTTAATGGGCCAACTGTACGTCTCATGAGCCAATTGTACCGTCTCCGTGCACGAGAGTCAACTGTATGCCTTTATGGGTCAACTGTATGCCTTTATGGCCGTCCATTTATGGGTCAACTGTTTCTGCTAGTGCTAATGGATGTACCACGTATGATTAACTGCAAATTTTGATTATGAGTATGATTCTGAATCTGTTTCTGTTATGAACTTTGATTTCTGAACATGATTATGAATCCATTTTTGTTAACTATTGAATTATATTTTCTGTAACTGTTATGGACAACATTCATTAAACCTCTTTACTCTGTTATTATCCACTGGGCTCCAGCTCATTATTGATATTATGTATGTAGGTGAGTAGACACGTGACCAGGCCTAGAGTTGACGGCCTATGTTTTTGTTTTGTCAGCCAACTACCGTGTCTCCTGAGGAGGTTCCTTTTGAGAGGATTATGTCAAGGCTTTAGTTGAGCTTGTTTTGTATATCTGTACTTGGACTAAGTACCCCTTTGACCTTATTTGTGTAATTGAGTGACGTAAGACTAATGTATTTTTGACGTCACGCTTGTATATATATAAGTTTGTTTTGAAAATTTCTGTCCCATGTATGTCTGCACAGCTCTATGGACTATGTTAATTTTATATATTTGCTTCCGCAGCCCCTATCTTGTGTTATCCTGTTCAGAGGCCTTTGGTAATCCAAGGATTACTGGCCGGTTACGGCGCTGAACCTATACGGGCGGGTTTGGGTTGTGACAAGAGTCTCCAGCCCACTTGGAATCAGAATAAGCCTGAAGAGTAAAGGAATTGGGTGTATAGGTGAGGCCCTGAGACAGAGTTCCTTTAAGATACCTAAGCAACCTTTGACACTAGCAAAATGGCCAAGATTAGGATTATGCATATGCTGACAGAGGTGATTTACAGCAAAAGACAAGTCAGGCCTGGTAATGGTTAAGTACTACAATGCCCCAACTATACTTTTATAGAAAGAAGGATTGTGAAAAGGAACATCAGATTTGTGAGGCAACCCAGGCTTAATAGATATAGGTGAATCACATGGCTTACAATCCAACATACCAGCCTTAGTAAGAACATCCTGAGCGTACTTGGTTTGAGAAAGTACATCGGTAGAGCCAGAGGTGGCAACAAAAATACCCAAAAAATAAGAAAGATTGCCAAGCTCTTTAATAGAAAATGATGATGCATTTTAGTAATAAGCAGCTGAATATGTGTAACATTATTCCCAGTGAGGAGAATATCATCCACATAAACTAGAAGAGCAATGAAGACTAGACCATGCTGATATATGAACAGAGCAGAGTCACACTTGCTATTTTTGAACCCTTGGGAGAACAAAAAGGCTGAAAAGGGCGAGTACCATGCTCTTGGTGCTTGTTTAAGACCATACAAAGCTTTGTGGAGCTTACAAACTTGCTATGGGTGAGAAGAATGCTCAAATCCTAGTGGCTGCAACATGTAAACCTCTTCCTCATGAAGGCCATGAAGAAAAGGATTAGAGATATCTAGTTGCTTGATAGGCCAATGGTGATGAAGAGCAAGACATAAAAGAATGCGAATGGTGGGCAACTTAGCAACAGGACTAAAAGTTTCCTGAAAGTCAATGCCCTCTTGTTGGAGATAGCCTTTGGCCACTAATCTGGCCTTATGTCTAGCAATAGTCCCATTAGAATTCCTCTTGACCTTAAACACCCATTTACAACCTATGGCATGCTTCTCAAGAGGAAGAGAAACAATGGACCAAGTTTTTTAGGCTTGAAGAGCCTGAAATTTTTCCAACATAGCCTGTTTCCAAACAAGGGACCAAGTGATGTGGAGTTAGAAGAAGGCCTTTACCAGTGTGTTGGATAGGAATGGAGTTTTCATCTCATATGGTAATCTGTTTTGAGCGTTGATAAGGTTGATAGCTATTTAGATGACTGAGATCATTAGTCACATGATCTGATGCTGCAGAATCCAAGTACCAAGGACTTTGAACTAAGGAAGAACCTATTGAGGAAGGAGTTAAGGAGGTTGCTAAGGAAGTAACAAAGGCTCGTGGTTGCTGCTGTTGATTGTGAGTCTGAAAATTTTGATGTGAAGCCTGATATTGTGGATCCATGCGATACCAACATTCCAGTGCATAATGACTGGAGCCTCCACAAATTTGGCAAATTTGATTTGAGAACCTTTCTCGACCTCAAGATGGCGTAAATCTACCATAACCTCTAGTTCGGCCTCCTCTTCCTCCTCTAGAATAAGATCGACCTCGATTGGAGCCAAAATTCTGAGATCTTGACGATGAAGTGTGATGGGTCGTTGAACACACCAAAATTAAATACTAAACTATACCAAATTCTATCAGAATATTGGCAAGTCCAGGTATCGATCCACATGGACTATTGTGAAATTAAACTAATTTAATTGTCAAATTCCTAAATTAATTTTGATAAAAAGATTGGTTGTTTATAACCTAATTTAATAACGAATAAATTAAACTAAGGAATTAAATTATCAATAATAAATGAAATTGGGTTTACTGAATTAGGGAAAAATCCTAGGGTAGAGAATTCACCACTAACCACATAATTAGGGTTTCCAATTGAAATTAATTATACTATGGTTTGAACGGATTAATGCTTCGCAACTACAAGCTCAAAGCATTTAACAAGAAGATCATCACATTCAATGTACGAGCACGAACCATCTCAAGTAATATGAATCGTTCACTCTAAACTAGGGTAGTGATACGACTCGTTCCTCGTAGCATGGTTCGTCCCATACCTTGAATGTGAAGGAATAGAAAACTCATGTATGGATAATATTTAACAATCACAGAAAGTCAAATATTTGAAAAGATAATGAAAATTATATATAAAGAATTTCTAAAACACCATATAATGGTTCAAACCTTTACATAATATAAAATCAAAAAAGAAAAACCTATTACATGGCTAGGGTTTCTTCAAAACCCTAGAAAAGGAGACTAGCCACTCATGGAGGAGTGGGAGGAGGTAGATGGAGAAGGAACCACCATGGGAGACATCTTTGAAACTTCTTGTTTCCTCCTTTTTTTCAAACCCTAGCCTCTCTCTTTAGGTCCCAACAATTTCAGAACCCTAATCTAGCCTTTTACTTGCCTTTTTATACTTCCAATCTCGTCCAAACAGGTTTAAAACGTCGGTTTGACTTTCCCAGAAAAAGTCAACGCACGTGCGGGAAAGTCAACTCTGCCCAAATTCTGTCTTTTTGCTCATTTTATGCTCCGACGATGTATAACCTGATTGACACTCAACACACATAAAATATACAGTTTGACCAGCAAGTGAAGTTAAGAGATTCTAATTAACGGCCTCAATGACGTACATTTCGGCCTTAATCACATCCCCCAACTTACTACTTGCTAGTCCTCAAGTAAGTAAAATAAAATAAAATTAAACAAAATCTATCTATTTCCTCTTTCGTGGGAAAACGGTTGCATTTAGCATATGCAACAAGCCTTTAAGTCACAAAGTTACCCCAAGTGGACGAGTAAAGTCTCGTGAGGGTTTCCAGAAATGATACCCACAAACATTAACATATTCATATATACTCAACAACAAATGACTACACTACTCCACCTAACAATCAACTTATGTGCCACTACAGTGTGATATTTAGACATCATGAGTCATTAAAGACACAGTGGACAAGCATGAAGGAACCTATTGAGTCAAAACCACAATTCAGTTAATACAAAAGTAAAGTTCCCTATACTTGTGCATGCTAGTAGACAAGTCATGAGTACCCTTGGTGTAAAGTGCAATCTCCATATTAGTTAACTATCCACTATAATAGCCCAGTGTAACTCATAATAACACCCATCATATACAGAAAAACTAACCTGTTGTAGCCAAGATTTTCAAAAGTTGTTTTTTTTTTATTTGTTTTTTTTTTTTATTTTTTTAATGACTGTGTAATGTCCTGATCCATTAAGCTTTCTAATCAACCCATGTAACAAGCATTGGGCCAATGACTCCTAAACCAGATGGTTTTAGGGCACTAGGTGTAAAGACACCCCTACGGGCTTAATAACTCGAGTTGAAAAGGCTACGAATCCGAACAAGTCACTTTTCTTATTTTTCCTTAACTGTGCAATGTCCATGTCCCTTAACCTTTCTAATTAACCCATGTAACAAGCATTGGGCCAATGACTCCCAAACCAGACGGTTTTAGGGCATTAGGTGTAGAGACACCCCTACGGGCTTAATAACTCGAGTTAAAAAGGCTACGGACCCAAACTAGTCAAGTGGTTGTTTTTTTTTTTTATTTTTTTATTTAAGAATCTTGGCTCCTCATTTATTCATTTCTGCAACTCTAGCTAGTATCAATGATGTACACCAGGGATTATAATAAAAAGATCACAGCTATGATAGTGTGCTCATGTGAATTAAGGCATACTCATGACAAGTGTACTAATACCACAAACACAGACAACTCTTCTCGTGCAAACATCACATGCAAGTATCTACCCAATAAACTCTTTTCATACAAGTCTACTATGATCTCCAAATAACATATGCAAATATCATCACCCTGCTAGCAAAAAGTCACATCAGGTGAAGTAATGCAGTCAAGTAAAACAGGTATAAGCATGAATTATGAGCCAAATAGGAATGCACAAAATAAAATATAACCCTCATCCCCCAACTTGAATATGACATTGTCCTCAATGGAAAAGTAAAGAAAAATGAGAGAATATTACCAGAATTGTAGGTGCACATCCAGGTAGGCAGAGAGTAACATATAGACACTTCACATTGTTTTTTTTTTTGAAGAAAAGAAAGAACGAAAAAGAAGAAGGAAAATAAAAATAAAAATAAAAGAGACAAAGCAGTATATAGGCGGATACTACGGAGAAGCCGGTGGTGGTGGTGGTGGGAAATGCTGGGCAAATAAGGCTTGCATCAAAGCGCGCGTCTCGAAGGCGTCATCCTGACCCTGTTGCCGGATGGCGAGGTTGTCGGCGTGTAGCTGATCGAAGCGCGCCTGAGAATAGTCGCGATGAGCCTGAAAATCCGTGCGCAACTCCATGAGACTCTGGTGGTGATCACGAACAGTACGGTGGACCTGATCGACAGAGTGCTGAAGCTGTAAGTACTCCTCGCGAGTCATGTAGAGTGGGTCCCCTTGGGGAGGCACAGGGGGAACATGATGAGCTGGCTGGTCATGTACGGGGTCCTGGGCCTCATCAACTGGGGCACCTACCGGCTGCGGGATGCGAGATATGCTGTGCTGCCATTCCCGCTGGCCGAATGTCGGATACCCTCTATCAATCTCCTCATCCTCAGCAATGGGGAGGTGGTTCAGCTCAAACACAAGTGTCAACAAATTGGCGAATGGTAGTGGCCAAGTCAGGTTCTGCAGAGGAGTAGGCCGAACTGCCTCACGTAGAAATTTTTGCAAATGCATCAAACTGAAATCCTCAAGCGGGACCTGATAGCCAAGCTGATACCCGTGTAAAACCCATACAAACTCCAAACGGTGCTCAGCTCGATGCCCAAGTGGAAGGACATTCTTATGGACCACGGAATCAAGGAAAAGCAAGCGGCTAGGTAGCTTGCTCCGCAACAAGCATGTGAAACTGTTGTCACCGTGGGCTCCCGGGAAGTATTGCTGGATGAGGCGATGTATGGGTTGTCGATCCTCAACTTCTGGGAAAGGCTGATCTTCTGGTTTGGTGAAAAACTCTAACACTGTGGCAATCATGGCTGAGGTGATGTGGACAACATGACCATTAATGTTAGAGAGCAGTCCAACTGTGGTGGGTGTCTCATGCAGGTTCTGGTAGAATAGTCGTACCAGACGAGGATAAGTGGGCGCGGTCACAGCGCAAATGCCCAACTGTTGCCGGAGTCGGAGCTGCTCAATAGCCCAAGTAGTGTCCTCGTCATGCTGGAAAAATGGCAGGTTGAACTGCGTGAGCTTGTGAAGAGGGCGTGAAGCCCACTCCGGCCGTGGCAAGTCACCTGGTGGTGGTGGCGAGGATGGTGGTGACGGTGGTGGTGGTGGTGCCGAAGAGGATGCACCCCTGGCCTTTTTGGAGGCCCGAGCAGAGACACGACGACTTATATCCTTGAAAAAGTGGAGAAAGAGAGAAAAAGAATGGAGGTTCGCCGAAAAAAATGGTGGTCGCCGGAGTTTCGTCGGACGGAGAGGGAAGTGATGCCGGCGGTGAGATGATGGTAGTGAGGAAGAAGAGAGAAAAAGAAAAGGGAAGAAGAAGAAGGAGAAGAAAAAGAAGAAGAAGAAGGTGGGTTTGTGGGGTTAAGAGAGAGAGAGAGAGAGAGAGAGAGAGAGAGAGAGATAAAGAGATAGAGAGAAATCTGAGAGTGAGAGTGATTGGGAGAGAGTGAGTTGTGTTAGATAAGGGTTGCTTTTTTTTTTTGGTATGAAAATTAAAAGAAATTAGTAAATGAAAATCAAAATAAATAATAATAATAAGAAAACAAAACAAAATTAATTTGTTTTTTTTGTTTTTGTTTTTGTTTTTTTTTTTGTTGAAATTTCTCCGCCCCGCACGTGCGGGAGTCAAGGCCGCACGTGCGGCGATTCCATCCCTCGCGCTTTTTTTTTTTTTTTTTTTAATTTTCTTCGTCCCGCACGTGCGGGAGTCAAGCCGCACGTGCGGCTGGTCAACGCACGCCGTTCCCGCACCTGCTTATTTAGCAGAGTGCGACTGTGATTTTGCCAAATTTTCCCGCACGTGCGGCGATGTCAACTCCGCGCGATTTTTTTTTTTATCGGCATCCCGCATGTGCGGGGCCCAAGCCGCACGTGCGGCTGGTCAACGCACGCCCCTCCGCACCTGCTTATTTAGCAGAGTGCAAGGTTGGTTTTGCCAAATTTTTCCCGCACGTGCGGGGCCCAGGTCGCACGTGCGGCGATTTCATTTTTTTTTTTTAACATATAAAATAAACATGAAAGCATGCTTTTTAAACACAGAGAATAAACATTTCTACCTTCAATTGACATCCGGAATAAATATAGCACAAAAGAACATACGGAATGCCCATTAAAGGTATAATCTTCACGCGAAAATTACGGGTACTACTTTTCTCCCTAACTGTATTTGTAACTTTTCCTATTTTCTAACAGGGTGACAGACTAGGTTGATTTGGTATCCAGAATCGAGGCGCATAAAGCTACCTCAATCTATGGGACTGCCAAACAGAGTTCAAGCCGAGGTAGTTTTGAAGCAATCTCCACACCCCTGGGTATTTAAACCAGACTTTAGTCTCGGAAATCCCAAACCTTTGTGTTCTAGGCTTTGCCATTCGAACTCTAGTTTCCACCGTCTCAGTTGGTCTCTTAGGAACTCACTACAAACACGGTTAGGTGGCTATACCAAACAGTCAGATGCCGTTCGGGCACGGCAAACACCAAAGGAATTACACCTTTAGAGGATTTAAAGTCTCCTAGACGCAAGTAAAGCATAACGAGAACAAAGAAAAACATAATAGCATAGAAGGGAAAGAAAAGAGAACAAGAAATCAATTTATCAATCATAGTAAAATGGGTCTATCAAAGCAATGGACTCAATCATATCCCCATTCCCAATCCCCTCTATATATGGTTTCAATCTTTGGCCATTCACTTTGAAAGTGTGGCTAGTTTTTGGATCTTGCACCTCAACGGCGCCATGACTAAATGCCTCAACAATCTCAAAGGGGCCATCCCATCTTGATCTTAGCTTACTCGGAAAGAGTCTCAATTTTGAATTAAAAAGCCACACTTTTTGGTCGGGTTCAAAGGATTTTCTATTAATGTGCTTGTCATGGAATTCCTTAGTCCGAGCTTTAAAAACTCTGGAACTCTCATATGCATCATTCCGGATTTCCTCCAGCTCATTGAGTTGCAATTTCCGGTTGAGCCGCGGCCATATCGAAGTTAAACTTGTTTATGGCCCACAATGCTCGATGCTCAAGTTCAACCGGGAGATGACAAGCTTTACCAAACACCGCCCTATATGGTGACATCCCAATGGGTGTCTTATAAGCAGTGCGGTAAGCCCATAATGCATCAATTAACCATTGTGACCAATCTTTCCTATCCGGTCTCACCGTTTTCTCAATTATGTGCTTTACCTCCCTATTTGAGACTTCTACTTGGCCACTAGTTTGAGGGTGGCATGGAGTGCCAACTTTATGGGTGATAGAGTATTTCTTAACTACCGACTCAAAGAACCGGTTACAAAAATGTGTACCCTGATCACTTATTATGGCTCTAGGAAACCCAAAACGACTAAAGATATTTTCATGCAAAAATTTGATTACCACTCTATGATCGTTTGTTCGGGTAGCTATTGCCTCCACCCACTTAGACACATAATCTACTGCCAAGAGAATGTACTCAAACCTGAACGACGACGGGAAAGGGCCCATAAAATCAATCCCCCAAACATCAAATATTTCAACCACAAGAATAGGGGACATTGGCATCATGTCACGGCTAGACATCGAACCCATTTGCTAACAGCGCAAACAAGTTCTACAAAATTGATGGGCATCTTTAAAAATTGTGGGCCAATAAAACCCGCTTTGTAAAATCTTGGTGGCCGTTTTATGCCCACTAAAATGACCGCCACATGCAGAAGAATGACAAAATGTAAGAATGCTATGCACCTCACTCTCCGGCACACACCGTCGGATCACTTGGTCGGAGCAATATTTAAACAACTCCGGATCCTCCCAAAAGTAATACCTGACTTGTGAAAAGAATCGGTCTTTGTCTTGCTTAGACCAATTTTGCGGAGTTTGCCCAATGGCCAAGTAATTCACAATATGTGCAAACCACGGGGGGCTCGCTTGTGACAGCTCAAAAAGTTGTTTGTCCGGAAATGAATCATGCAAAATAAGAGGGTCGCTATTATACTCAACGAGGATTCGAGAGAGATGATCCGCCACCACATTCTCAGATCCTTTCTTATCACAGATCTCTAAATCAAATTCCTGAAGCAACAAAATCCATCTAATCAACCTAGGTTTGGTCTCTTTCTTAGGTAGTAAATACTGCAAAGCAGCATGATCAGTGAAGACTATGACCTTGGAACCTAGGAGATAAGACTGGAATTTGTCTAAGGCAAAGACCACAGCTAGCAACTCTTTCTCGGTAGTAGTGTAGTTCAATTGAGCATCTGAGAGAGTGCGACTAGCATAATATATAGCAAATGGTGCCTTATTGACCCTTTGGCCCAACACAGCCCCGACAGCATAATCGGAGGCATCACACATGATTTCAAAGGGAAGAGACCAATCTGGTGATTTCATGATTGGGGCGGTGGTCAAGGCCATTCTTAGTGTTTCGAATGCCTTTAAGCATGCTTCATCAAAGACAAAAGGCGCGTCCTTAACTAGTAAACTACACAAAGGACGTGATATCTTACTAAAGTCTTTGATGAACCTACGGTAAAAACCTGCATGGCCTAGGAAAGACCTAATTTGACGCACGAAATTGGGTGGAGGAAGGCCTGCAATGAGGTCAACCTTAGCCTTGTCAACTTCTATACCTCGAAGGGACACAATGTGTCCCAACACTATACCCTCACGAACCATAAAATGGCTCTTTTCCCAACTCAAGATTAGGTTTGCCTCAGTACATCGTTCTAACACTCTAGTCAAGTTCCTAGGGCATTCCTCAAAAGACGGTCCAAACACCGAAAAGTTATTCATAAAACCTCTAAGAATTTCTCCACCATGTCGGAGAAAATGGCCATCATACACCGTTGAAAGGTCGCCGGTGCATTACACAGCCCAAAGGGCATGCGCCTGTAAGCAAAAGTGCCAAAAGGGCATGTGAATGTGGTCTTTTCCTGGTCAGCGGGGTACACCGGGACTTGATTATACCCCGAATAGCCATCAAGAAAACAATAGAAACCCTGCCCCGCTAACCGCTCTAGGATTTGGTCAATGAAAGGTAAGGGAAAATGGTCCTTCCTAGTCGAGGAATTTAGTCTCCTATAATCAATGCACACTCGCCACCCAGTAGTGGTTTGTGTGGGGACTAACTCTCCTCCTTCGTTCTCAACAACAGTGATGCCCGATTTCTTGGGCACTACTTGTGTGGGACTCACCCACTTGCTATCTGAGATGGGGTATATAATACCCGCATCCAATAATTTCAAAACCTCCTTCTTCACCACCTCTTTCATGTTAGGATTCAGTCTCCGTTGCATTTCGCGAGAAGGTTTGGTGTCCTCCTCTAGGTGTATATAATGCATGCACACGGAGGGATCTATCCCTTTCAAATCAGCCACTGACCACCCTATAGCACTCCGATGTGCCACGAGAACACTCATTAACTGACTCTCCTGCGCTGCAGTCAAGTCAGATGCAATGATGACCGGTAAAGTATCTTGGGGCCCTAAAAATGCATACTTGAGTGTGGCCGGAAGTGGCTTCAACTCAAGTGTAGGTGGTGTGACCAAAGATGGTGTGGCAGGCTCTCTCGACAGAGGAGGAAGTGACTCAAACCGGGCTTTCCATGGAGGAAAATCCGGTGTAGAAGAAGAATTAAGCAAGACATTCACCTCCTCAACTGACCCATCTATATCAAAATTTTCAAACCCAAAATGAGCTAGACAAGCCTCCAAAGGGTCCTCTACAAGAATGGAGGGCAAAGCCTTCTCAACAATCTCATCCATAACATCCACTAATAAGCACTCCTCTCTCTCATGAGGTTGTTGTGATTGTTGGAAAACATTAAGTTTCACTTGCATGTTACCAAATGAAACTTCCATAACCCCGGTCTGACAATTAATGCATGCATTGGCCGTAGCCAAGAAAGGTCGACCCAAAATCACCAGGATTTGTTTCCTCGAACTGGCTACCGGTTCCATATCTAAAACCAAAAAGTCAACAGGGAAGTAGAACCTATCAACCTTAACTAGCACATCCTCAATCATGCCTCGTGGCACTTTGAGGGACCGGTCAGCCAACTGAAGAGTAACAGTAGTGGGCTTCAACTCGCCAAGCCCAAATTCCTCGTACATAGAGTACGGAAACAAATTAACACTAGTCCCTAAATCCAATAAGGCCCTATCAATGAAGTGGTCCCCTATAATGCATGCAATGGTTGGGGCACCTGGGTCCTTAAGCTTAGGAGGTGTGTCATTCAACAAGATGGAGCTTACTTGCTCCGTGAGTAGGACCTTTTGGGATACATGTGTCCTAGATTTACGCTTTTGTGTACAAAGGTCCTTCAGAAATTTGGCATATGATGGTACTTGCTTAATCGCCTCCAACAGGGGGAGGTTGATTTTTACCTGTTTAAAGACCTCCATCATTGCCTCCATAGATGCCGCCTTCTTATTAAAAGGGGACGGTGTATCAAGGCACTGGGGAAAGGGTGCCTTAGGCACATATGGAGTGCTAGGGACTAACTCATCCCTCTTAAGTGTTTCCCCCTCACCCTTGCTCTCACTTGGTGAACCACCGTGGTCACCCTTCCTAACTCTAGTTGCATCAGACGCAACTGATTGAGGCTCTAACTCCCTACCACTTCTTAAAGAAACCACCGCCTACACTTGCTCATGTTGCTTACCATTCCCACCCGAACTCTCTGCCCCGTATTGTCCCTTAGGGTTGGCCACAGTTTGACTTGGTAATGTTCCCTCCTCTCTTCGATTTATGTTATTAGCCATTTGACCCAATTGGGCCTCTAGCTTGGCAATACAGTGAGTATGGGAGTGAACTACCGGTGCTAACCCCTTAAGTTCTGCGAGAACTTCCAAAACCTGAGTCTCAAAGGCAGAGTTGCCCTGAGGAACAGGCGGGGGTTGTAGTTGCCGGTACGGTTGTGGGGGCCGATAAGGTTGCAGTGGTCTGTAGGATGATTGGTTGGCAAAATTATTGAAATTCTGCCTTGGTGGTGGCGGATTGTAAGAAGTGCTTTGTGAAGGGGGTCTCCATGAGAAATTAGGGTGATTTCTCCATCCCGGATTGTATGTGTTCGAGTATGGATCATTACCCGGGTTGGAGAATCCTTGAGCCACATTCACATGCTCTTGGACTAACTCCGGAAATTGTGATGCCGAAGGGCACTCACTCAAGTCATGAGCAGGGCTCGCGCAAATAACACATGCCTCGTGAAATTGAGGCTGATCTTGCTGGGTAGGGACATGACCCATAGCTAATAATTGGTCCATCTTGCGGGAGAGTGCCTCTACTTGTTGTGCTAACTCTAGGTTTTGCCCGACCTCATAAATGCCCCCTCTTTTCGGGGCTCCAACTATGGGTTGCCGGACTTGTTGGGCTACGGATGCATGGTGAAGGGAATTATCACTTAGGTTCTCAAACAATTGCCATGCCTCGGCATCATTTTTAGACATAAATGTCCCACCACAGGACGAATCCACCATTTGGCGGTGCGGCTCAGTTAAGCCATAATAAAATGTTTGAACAAGTTGCCAATTAGGCACTTGGTGGTGAGGACACTGTTGGAGAAGGTCTCTAAGTCTTTCCCACGTCTCATGGAATTGCTCGCCATCCATTTGAGCAAAGTTTGTGATGGCTCGCCTAAGCTGGTTGGTTTTACCTATGGGAAAGTACTTCTCCAAGAACCATTGCTGTAATTGGTCCCAAGTTGTGATTGAATTAGCAGGTAAAGAATTTAGCCAGTGTTTGGCTTTATCCTTTAACGAGAATGGAAACAATCGTAACATTAAGGCCTCATTTGTGAAATTCTGGATCCTCACCGTCGAGCAAATTTCCAGAAATTCATTCAAATGCTTATAAGGGTCATCATGAGTTAGTCCATGGAATGATGGGAGCATTTGTATAGTGCTGGACTTAATCTCATAATGAGCAGCAGTGGTATTGGGTAATTGGATGCATGATGGTGATGTATATGCAGTGGGTGTAAAATAATCCTTAAGTGTCCGGTTAGGCACATTTGGGACATTTGGATCTGCCATCTCTAATGGCTCAATGTATGAATATGAATATTCGAGCCTAGGAATACGGGCAGAAGTCCTAAGTCTCCTAAGGCTCCTTTCTAGTTCGATGTCCAAACTCCACAATTCAGGGCGACAAGAACGACGCCCGTGCATACACTACCCAAACACACAACAAGTTCCGACTCTGTGCACTAAGTATGAAAGCAAAATACCAAAGGAAGAAATACTCACAGCGGTTTAACGAAAACGCTTTACTCGTCTTGCGGATGCTTGATGTGTAGACGTTGTCTCCAACCTCTGTTTGAGCTTTGACTTCCGTTTTAGCACTTTGGTGCTTTACTTGTGAGTGTTTGCTTTTGTTTACTTACTTTAGCGCTGCGGTTTTTTTTTTATTTTTAAAGCTCGGCTGCGCTCCGCTTGCACTTCAGTGATAGCTCCAATTTCAAACGCTCTGCACACTTAGCAACACCAAAAGCATAAAATCCTAAATTAAAAATTAAAATAAGAATGTAACTTTAAATTAACTAATTTCGCCAGAAGTCCCCGGCAACGGCGCCAAAATTTGATGGGTCGTTGAACACACCAAAATTAAATACTAAACTATACCAAATTCTATCAGAATAATGGCAAGTCCAGGTATCGATCCATAGGGACTATTGTGAAATTAAACTAATTTAATTGTCAAATTCCTAAATTAATTTTGATAAAAAGATTGGTTGTTTATAACCTAATTTAATAACGAATAAATTAAACTAAGGAATTAAATTATCAATAATAAATGAAATTGGGTTTACTGAATTAGGGAAAAATCCTAGGGTAGAGAATTCACCACTAACCACATAATTAGGGTTTCCAATTGAAATTAATTATGCTATGGTTTGAACGGATTAATGCTTCGCAACTACAAGCTCAAAGCATTTAACAAGAAGATCATCACATTCAACGTACGAGCACAAACCATCTCAAGTAATACGAATCGTTCACTCTAAACTAGGATAGTGATACGACTCGTTCCTCGTAGCATGGTTCGTCCCATACCTTGAATGTGAAGGAATAGAAAACTCATGTATGGATAATATTTAACAATCACAGAAAGTCAAATATTTGAAAAGATAATGAAAATTATATATAAAGAATTTCTAAAACACCATATAATGGTTCAAACCTTTACATAATATAAAATCAAAAAAGAAAAACCTATTACATGGCTAGGGTTTCTTCAAAACCCTAGAAAAGGAGACTAGCCACTCATGGAGGAGTGGGAGGAGGTAGATGGAGAAGGAACCACCATGGGAGACATCTTTGAAGCTTCTTATTTCTTCCTCTTTTTCAAACCCTAGCCTCTCTCTTTAGGTCCCAACAATTTCAGAACCCTAATCCAGCCTTTTACTTGCCTTTTTATACTTCCAATCTCGTCCAAACAGGTTTAAAACGTCGGTTTGACTTTCAGAGAAAAAGTCAACGCACGTGCAGAAATAGTCAACGCACGTGCGAAAAAGTCAACTCTGCCCAAATTCTGTCTTTTTGCTCATTTTATGCTCCAACGATGTATAACCTGATTGACACTCAGCACACATAAAATATACAGTTTGACCAGCAAGTGAAGTTAAGGGATTCTAATTAACGGCCTCAATGACGTACATTTCGGCCTTAATCAAAGTGTGAAAAGAATTTGGATTGGAGATCCTTTAACTGTAGAGAAAACTACAGTTGATTCTGTGGATTTGTTTATCTTGAAATCTAAACGAATTGCTTCAGAACACAGTAAAGCACAAAGATCATCCATGGTGATGTTGTCTGGTCTAGCACGAATGGTAGTAGCAAATGAATCAAACTTAGAAGGAAGACCATTCAGAGTCACTAAGACTAGATCTTCATCTTCAATTTTAACAGATGCTAGAGCTAACTGACTGACAAGGTCCTTAATTTTGGAGAGATATTCTTCCATTGACTCAGTTTTCTTAGCAACACTGTTTAACTTGTTTTTCAATTGGTGAATATGAGATCGAGACAAAGTTGTATACCGCTTGTGGAGAGAACTCCAGACCTCAGAACAATGATGAAACTGAAGTACAAATGCACAGATTGATGGTGTAAGTGTTACAGTGATACAACTGAGCAAGTGTGCATCAATCAAAGTCCATTGAAGAAATTCTGAATTTGGAACAGAAGCTCCTTATGGATCTGTGATTGTAGAGGTTGGACATGGAATTGATCCATCAACATAACCATGCAGATTTGTGGCTCGAAGAATATTCGAGAGCTGAGTCTTCCAAACAAGGAAATTGGAACCATCAAGTTTGATAGTAACAAAGGAGGAAAGATTAGAAATTAACAGAGTGAGATTTGAAAGAAGCAAAGATGATAATGGTGATGCCATAGATCAGTTGCTCATTGGAGCTCAGAGGCTCTGATACCATGAAACAAAACTGAAACCAATATACTTTCTTATTCAACAACACATTTGATAATGGAGTTGGACCCATTATTGGGTTAGGACTATTATTGAGAAGAGATTGACGGGTAGTTGAAATTTCAGGAGTGTAAGCATATTGGTTAGAAATATGTGTTGTGGTGGTGGTGGGTTGAGGAATGGAAGCACACTGGAGATGGAGGTCAAACTCGCAATGGGCACAACTGTAGGAAAAGGCGGTGCCAGGGAGATTGTAGGAATTGCAGAAGCAGGAACCGCAGGGGTAGGTGGGAGAAGGGAGGAGGGAGAGAGGGTGAGGTGGGTGAGAAGGGTGGTTGAGAGAGCGAGTTGCGAGGAGGCATTGATGGTGGAGGAAGAATTGAACATGGTGCTGACGTAGCCGCAGCAGTGGGCGTTGGTGCCTTGGGGAATTTGGTGGAAACTCAGGTTGTGGGGTTGGCTGAAATGCTTGAAATCCATCTGTCTCTTTCTCTCTCTGACCGTGTGTTTGTGTTCGTGATCTTGAAACTAGTTATGTATGTGTAAGCAAGCAAGCAAGCAAGATGAGGATTAGAGTTATATTAAATGGTTAGCATGAAAGGAATAAGATTCCTGATCCCTCACACTTGGCAGAAATTGTGGTATGGGTTAAGAAGATAACGTGCCCGCATGCCCATCAAATTGTAGGGGTGTATCTTTTTATTTCTCCCTTGTTTCTTTGTTTGTAGGCCGTGTAATTCCTTAAGCCCGGCTCTTGGTTGGATACACTTTCGTTACTTATGTTGTGCTTGGTTGAAAGATTTTAAAAGTGATTTAGAAAAGAAAGAAAAAAGGTGTGTGAAATTATGTAAAATGTAGGTATATTTTATTCACATTTCATCTATCCTTTTCATTTTTCTTTCCAAATCCATTTCCCAATCCCATAATTAAACACAATATTAGTGATTATGACTTTCACCTGTTTATTTTAACAAAAAATAATTTTTACGGAAAGTTTTTATTTTTATTCTGAAAAAATCAATTTCCCATCGTGTCACTAAAACTAATTTACTAATGAATGTATTAATGTTGGCAAGGTGATGGTATAGTGATATTGGTGAGATTTTAATTTGGAAAATTAACAAAAGAATTTTACTTAAATTTTGTTTGTTTTGATGTAAAATATTTTTACACATTTTTTATTATTTGATTGAGTAAAAAATAAGTAAAACATTAATTTAGTATTTGGTCATAATCATCCAAAAATGTCATTAAAAATTTAATAAGTTAATTTTTAGGAAGTTTAATACGTTTAGTTTAATCTTTCTAGCACATTGATTTTTCTAAAGTTGAAAGTGTGGTTCTTCATAGGCTTCTACCAAATATATACATAGAAATGTTATTGTTTCAAATATTAACCAAAAAAAATAAAATAAAATTGTTAGGTATTTTCGGAATACCATATAGTTATACTTCCTCACTAATCATCGTTAATTATGTTCCCTTATATTTCTCAATCAGTCAACTTAAAATCATAATACCCTACATTCTTTACCAATCATGTTATCATGGAGTATCATGTGACTGTACTCCAGGACTATTATAAAATTAATTTACAAAAAAAAAAAATATTTTCAAGTGTAAACTATTTTATGATGAAATAAACGGAGTCTCAATTAAGGCTGTTTTCCGTTGACTACAGAAAACATTTTTTGTTGGCTCTGTCTTTCGTTATACTAAATGTCAGAAAAATACAATAAAAATATTTTTCAAAAAACATCAAATGGATTTTTTACTTACTTTTTTTATTATTTTTTATTATTATCATTTGACGCAGTTATTTATTTGTTAAGATACTTTTCTCTCGAGTTTGAGTCACCTTAAAAGACTATATTAGAGGTTTGCCCAATCATTAATTTGAAGATCTCTCTATTAGTTGAGGTGTATACATACAGGCTTGAACATTCGGCTATCAAAAAAATAAATAAAAAAAAGAGTGAATTTGTCCTTTGGCAAGTAGAAAAACATATCCTATGAATTTTGGCTAAAATAGCTAATAAAGATAAAAAAAAAAAAAAAAAACTGAAATAATTAATAAAATAAAATGTCACATTCTACACATCAATTAATCACTTGTATTCTCACAATCATCTATTTGATTACAAAAAAATTCACAAATCATTCCAAACATATATATATATGTTATCTCATAAAATAATTTAAAAAATCAAAAAAACTAATTAAAATAGCTAAATTTTCAAAGGAGGACATAGTCAACCAAATATTATACATGCATGCACCCCATCACTAGTCAAAAACAAATGGAAGACTTTTCAATATTTTGACTCAGATTTGTTTCTCATTCTCTACTTCAAATGTGGTCTTCAACCATAGTGTAACACTTTCTTGATTAATGTTATAGATAAACGATATATTATTATTATAAATAAAAATAGTACGGTTCATATTAATTAATGCTCTTGTATAATTCATATCTGTGTCTAATAATAAGAAAATAATATAAGAAATGTGACAAAGTCTTTATCTAATAATAAAAAAAAATAATATGAGAAATATATTTATGTAATTGAAAGCAAGATTGGTGGATGAATAAATGAATTATTATAATTATATAATAAGGTGTATGCCCTACATGTTCTGGCAAGTAAGGGAAGCAAGTTGAACTGAACCTGCCTTGAATGGTTCAACACGATTCCTCACTCTTTCATTGACCTGGACTTTTATCATTTCATTTATGTTATTGTTTATAAAACTCAATCTCTAATGCTGCTTTTGGTTGGAGGATTTGAGAAGGGATTTGAAAAGAGAAAGGGAAAAAGCGTGTGAAATTAGGTAAAATATAGACATATTTTATTCACATTTCATATACCTTTTTCATTTTCCTTTTCAAATCTCTCTTTAAATTCTCCAACCAAACAAGACATAAGGGATCACAAAGTTGACTTACAAAATTCCATTTTTCAGCCGTTTGTTTTGTAGATTTTTATGTGTGTGTAATTAATGCTTCCCTGAAACTTCTTGCAATTTATTGTCTCTTGCTCTGACCAGTTATTTCATGGGTCTAGTTTCTAATTGAGAGAGAAGATTAGATCCTTACGGGACGTTTTGATGAGATGTTTCCTTCATTTTTTAGGTCATTGTAAATGAAACATTTATTATTATTTTTTTCAAAGCAATGTGATGTTTGTAATCATCAATTTTTATTATATTTAATTTTAAAAAAGTAAACGATAAATGCAATTTTAAAAATTGACTTACATATTATATCTCAAATTTTATGAATTATTTAAAATGAACTTAATCTTCGCTCTTGCTCTTTCTCTTTCTCCTCATTTGTCCTGCCTCATCAACAACAGCCATATCTACCTAAACTATGACCACCATTGCAAAAGGAAGGAAAAAAGAAAAGAAAAGAAAAGAAGAGAAAATGGCTTTTTAGGCATTTCATACTATTTTAGAAGTCATGTAGAATCATATGCCAAATTTAATATATTTATATAACGAATTTTTAAAGTTCATATTAATACAAATTGATAGTTCAATGTGACAAAGTGTAACATATTTTAATTGAGGAGATAAAGTAATAGTAAGTACTAATTCAAGGGGATAAAATGTACTTTATCATATAGTGGAATAGGGTATTTTTGTCATAAAAGTCCATAACACTCAAGCTAGAGATCTATTTATGAAAATCGTTAGGTCAAGCCATAGGTCCTAAAAGTCCATAACAATCAAGCAGACTACCGATTTTTCTAGAATAGGGTATTTTTGTCATAAAAGTCCACAATACTCCAGCCAGAGGTCCATTTATGAAAATCGTTAGGTCAATAGGTTTTCGCTTAAATCTTTTTGAGCCAAAATGACATTATTTATCCAAAAGGACACTTAGCTATTCAAAAGTTAGCTATCTGTCTATATGTTCAAATGTTACCTATCTATATATATGTCACCTATCTATCAAACTATCTATTCAAATGTCCACTTATCTTTTTCAATTGTCACCTTGTTAGGAATTAACTTTTTCTAACCAAGATCGGTGATACACAAAATAGAAAACAAGAGAGATAATTGAATCAAAGAAATCAAACACACACAGTTTATAGTCTTAAAAATTAGTTTCAAATTTGAACTACAACGATTTTGCTGTACAACCGGTGTTGTTGGTCTTGTAAGCATACCAACACATTTGCATTTCATTTGGTGCAAAAATTTATTTGACCTCTTTCTCATGTTCTTATTAATTTTGGAAACAGTTGAAGCTTGGTACACCAAATCCAGACGATTTGGGGTACGTTGATTCTGTGTCTATGGAGGAAATTGGCGGTGTTAGGGTATGATCAAGCTACTTTTGGTTTTAATTTTGTTGGGTTTTTTCTTTATGTTTCTTCATCTTGAAAGATTAGATGACCTTGAAAGAGCAGTTTTTCAATACCCATGCATCATATCTATCTATCTATCTATCTATAGAGAGGAAACTACATACCCTGTTTCGTTAAAAGAAAACTCTTTCAGTCTTCTAGCCAACTCAATTTCAATAGCTGCAGCTCCATGTACTATATGGTTGTCCCTGCATATTGCCTGGCACAAAGATGCATAAAGCCACATTTAGATTAGCTCCTTAAGGACCAGTAGAAATTGATGCAACACTTTTTTTTTTTAAATATCAATATGCAACACTTTTTATGAAGTGAAGAATAGATTCAAATAAAAATGACAGGTAAAAGATGACCTATCTAAAATAAGTATCATAGATGTGTTACACAAAATTGCCTTGTATGTATTCACACCATCATCAACTGCTCTTTCAAGGTCATCTAATATACTATCTATGATCAAGCTACATGGGTATTGAAAAACTTAAGTGATTCGTGATTAGATCAAGATTTAATTGTGCCAATTCCCAACCAATTAAAGCTCATAATTTAAATCATCAAGCACGTACGAAAGTGATTTAGATTGTTGTTTCAGAAACAATAAATAGACACAAACAATTTTTACATGAAAAAAAAATCACTACTAAAGCACCTCTAATTGTGATTAACAAATCACGGGTGAAATGCCACAAATCAATCTACTACTGAAGAAAGATAGATTACAAATAGCCAAACAAATTACCCAAACGCTGTCAATTTGTCTTCCACAATCTGTATATCTTTCACCATAACCTTCGTGTCGGAATTGATCAGATTGATGTTGAATCCACAATATCCATTTTCGAATCAACGACTGTACATAGCATCAAACTCCTTTCATTACTTTGCGCTTGAATCTTCGGATTTCACCGAAGAAGAACACTCTTAAAGAAGAACAACCAAACTCCTTGATGTGTGCTAATCAAAACATGAGTTCAATACTCAATCAAACATCAAGGAAAACTAGCAAACTAGCCCCCCAAAAAAACCTTAAAGCCCTCAAAGAAGATCTAAAAAATGTAACTCTAAAACTGACTTAAACAAGTACTTATAGAAAATAGGGGCATCGAAGCTCGCTCGAGCAAAGACTCTCTTACTCAAGTGAGGAACCAAATACTCGTGTTTTCCTTAAGTGGCGTCGCTCAAGCACACAATCCTCATTCATAGAATTTTTGCAGAGATGGACAACTTCTGGAAGCAGGACTTCTTCGCTCAAGTGAGCAAGGCAATTCAACTAGGAAAATTACAACTCAATAAACAATGTTGTTCGTGGGATTGACAAGACTAGGGGACCTAACAATCTCCCCCCTTGTCAATTCCTAGACAAAACATTCTAACACATTTTCTTAGAAAACACACGTGCTAACAAAAACAACCCACCAACTCAAGATCAAGATAACCAACTCAACTAACAAGAACAACTGTAGACACCCCATTTTTGACCGACCTTGAGACTCAGATGTCACTAGTTGAGCGCTTGGTGATATTGCATGTTGTGCTAGTTCAGAAGTTTCAGAGTCTCGGCTGCGAGCCTTGCCTCCGAACTTCCGGACCTTTTTGTGCTTTGCCTCGGTTTGCGAACCAGGCTCTGTTTTCTTTGGTTTTTCTTCGTGAAGGGAGGGAGAGGTCTCGTAGATAATCTCTCAGTGGCCGTAGGCTACATTTCATGGTCGTAGGCCATTTTTGCCCGTTTGGAGTCCGGTTCCCGGTTTTTCGGAATCGTTGGCCGTGTGCCTCGGTTCGGGACCGCTTAACCATCTCCGTTTGCTCCGGTTTTTGGCATACTTCTTATTTGCTCCCTTTTGAGGGACACTGTGGTCCGAGAGACTGACTTCGTGGTCGAACACCACTCCCGGTGACTAACAGTCAATTTTCGGGGCCCTGGACTGCGCGTTTCAGCCCCCCGAACCTTCATTTTGCATTGGTTTTGGTTCATTTTTGGCTGGGACCTCTGTTTCATTGGTAAGAAGGCCGTAGAAGGGTGGGAGGCCAGTAATTGTTCTGTCAGCCAACTTTATCCCGTCATCGTCCTCCGTCGCCCGATTTTCTTCACTTCAAAGCCAATGTTGAACATCCTGGGGCCATTTTCTTGAACCCTAAACCCCATATTTTTGATGTACACACCTGGGAGGCCACCAATATCATATGGCCGGCCACCAATGCTGCTTGACCCTTTTGAACCCCTCAAAAAAGTGGGTTTTTCTCTCTCCTGGTTTACTTTCTCCAGTTTTTGACCATATGGTTGTGTTGTGCACACATGGGAGGCCACCAATATCATATGGTCGGCCACTAATGTTGATTGACCCTTTTGACCCTTGGCCGGCCGGCCATGCTCCTTGCTGAAGGCACTTTCCAAATATGCATATGTTTTCCCCCCAGATTCTGTATCCGGGGGGCTGCTTTTTGGGGGGAAACTTGATGGTTTTCCCTCCATTTCCCCCCCCTTTTTTCCCCCATTTCTGTCTATATAACAGGGCCTCCAGCTCTGTAATGAGGGTTACAAAAATTCCCTCTAAGGCCCTTGCGTTATATCTCTCTCCCTCTCCATCCCAAGCTCAAAAACCCTTAAGTTCTACACCGCTTTCTTCATCAACCCATAGCCCCACCCTTCCATCCTCCATTCCAGCAGTTTGAGGGTGTTCTCCAGAGCCTAAGAGTGCTGCATTTTGGTCCAAGAGTTGCCAAAAGAGTGGTCTTCAAGGGTAAGTTCTATTTTCCTCCTTTTGGTCCATATTTTGCATGCTATTCTAGCTCCTTGTGCTTGCTGTTTTGGGCTCCGACCCTAACTAGAACTAGGCTTATTTTGAGCTATTTTTCATGTTTGTTTCAGGGTATTTACCTGTTTGAGGTCTCCTTGTTGCACTTGCTTCATTATCACTTTTGTATGCCTATTGCTTGTGTAGTATTTTTGGCCTATGTATAAACTGTTTTGAGCTCTGTCATGAACTGAAAAGTAGCTTATTTTGCGCCCTTCTTCAACATTGTTGAAGGGCTCATTGCTTTTTGAGGCTTATATCTTCCACTTGCCTTTATATCTCCATTTTGGCTCCATTTTTGCATGATTTGTTAGCCTATTTTGCTTCTGTTTTTGGGCTGTGGTCCGAACAACAAATGGCCTTATTTTGACCCCATCTACATGTTTTATTAAGGGATTTTCAGGGTTTGAGGCATATTTTATATACTTTGTGTTATATCTCTCTTTTGGCCATATTTTTGCATGATTCGTTAGCCTCGGATGCTTCTATTTTTGGGCTCTTTTCAGAACTGAAAAAAGTCTTATTTTGACCCTCTCTTAATGTTTCATTAAGGGTATTTCATAGTTTGAGGCATATTTTATATACTTTGTGTTATATCCCTATTTTTGGCCTTATTTTGCATAGCATTTTGAGCATTCTTGCATACTGTTTTGGGTCCGGCCATCAACTGTAAAGTGCATTATTTTTTCCCCCTATTCAACATTTTTGAAGGGCCCCTTTGTTTTTAAGGCCAGCAACCACTACTTGCTTCTTTGGCCCTCTTTTGGCCCATTTCTTGCATGAGATCTTAGCCATACCTGTGTTGGTTTTTGTGGTTTGTGGTAAACTATAAAAGGTCATATTTTGGGCCCCTCTTCAACATTGTTGAAGGGCCCTAATCTTTTTGGGGCCAGAAGCTGTGAGTTGCTTCATTATCTCACATTTAGGGCCATTTTTGCATGCTAGTGTTGCCCTATTTGTGTTTGCTTTTTGGCCTTGCTTAGAACTGAAAACATGCTTGTTTTGGGGCTGCCTTGAATCTGTCTTTACATGTCATGATCAAATAATGCATGCTCGAGTTAGCTACAAGTCATTTCATATGCTTAATCTTGCTTTTCGGGACCATTTTCATGCATCAGGTGCCATGTGTTTATGATTCGGGGCTGTTTTGGGTCATGTTTCGCTGCTGAAACTCGCATGTTGGTATGCCATATTCCATGTTTTTCCATGTCTTGTTAGAGTGGCATTTCGTGCCTTAGGGTCGGTCCTCAGTTTGCGTGCATGCTTGCACGCACTTCGAGTGTCTCATTTTCATCAGATGGCCTCCTATGTGAGTGTGGCTGAGGTCCACTTGTGTTGGTGTAAGCCCATATTGCATTGTGTATGCCATTTCATTTCATAGCATTGTGTATGCTAGGTTGCATGTTAGCGCATTGTGTATGCCATGTTACCTCGTGCATCGTGCATGCCATTTCATAGCATTGTGCATGCTAGGTTGTATCTTAGTTGCATTTCATGCATATCATGCATATTGCATCGTGCTTGGGA
Source organism: Camellia sinensis (assembly GCF_055761805.1). Classification (NCBI taxonomy): domain Eukaryota; kingdom Viridiplantae; phylum Streptophyta; class Magnoliopsida; order Ericales; family Theaceae; genus Camellia; species Camellia sinensis. The sequence goes on along the minus strand of NC_138962.1, from coordinate 169,875,892 downwards.
TAGGAGTTAGCCCGGACACGGGAAACGAGGTACGTTTCGTACTGCGAGTGACGGAACGTGTCTCAATTCCCAGTCACCGACACTCCGGATTATCCATGGTGGAGTTAGGTTTTAGTTGAGTTTTCATGTGCATTCATTCTATATTGAGTAATGCAAATCGACCCCTCGGCCATCATGCATCGAGATGCGTGATTGGTGGCACGAGGATCGAGACATGCATACATATGTGAAAATACATTGCTATGTCCCTTTCCTGCTCTCTGTTGCAGCAAATCAAGAAGCAGCAACCTTCCGGAGCTTGGCGCGCTTTCCAAGAATAATTGTAAAACAGAGGCTGATAGGGGCATCCCAGTGGATTTCCGCGCAAGGCAGCCCAGACATACATCATCCATCATCTGAAGAAGAGTCAAGGCAGTCCCTGACTTGCATGCCAGTTTTATTATTATTCTTAGTTAATTTGTAAATTAATTAGGAATTTGTATATATTTGGACTGTATTATTTGGGACTGTATTATTTGGACTGTACTATTTATTCGGACCCTCTGCGCGAGGGCATAACTGTAATAAGTGTGCGTGTGTGTGTTGTATGTCTTCCAACCCCACGTCTTTCTCCCTTTTATTTACCTGCTTATGATGGTTAGATTAGGGCATGTTTCAATTAGCATACAGTATGACAGCATGTTTGCATTCATTCATCTGTATTGCATGCACCGGGCTCGGCGCATCATACTAACTGCATTTGTATTTCAATTTCAATGTTGAATACTTGTTAGCTGTAGCATTTCATATGCCATGTTTAGAATAGCCGAGCCTGCTATAGTTGCATTTTTGCATGTGTTGCTTTAGTCACTTCTGTATAATTAGGATCATGCATAGATTTCTAATTAGCTTCTTTTTTGGCTTGGAGTACTCGGTAAGTTTTATGCTTTAGCATCCTTGCATGCGTGTGAGTGACTGCCATGAATAGCATGCTTACCATGAGGCTATGTACTTATGTTATATAATTGCCTGAATGCCTGTGGGTGAAGGTTGGGTTATTTGGATTGGAACAATTCATCAAATGTGTATTTTAAGCCCACTAGATAGTGGCAAAACCATCTTTTCTTAAGCCCACCTGAGGGTGGCAAAATATGCATTTCAAGCCTACTTGCGAGTAGCAAACCATCTTCAAATAAACAAACATGAAATGTTTTGTTCCAATTCAGGCGACCCAGTCTATACTTGTATGCTGTGCGCATCACATAGTAAATCTAGGCTAATAACCGGAATAAGAACACACAATGTTTTCAAAACTAGATATCATGGTTAGTAGAGGCCGATCTTTGATTGGGTGAGCGGGGGTGCTCACGAAGTGACCTTCCCCAATCGTACCCAAGTTCCCGAGCCGAGGCAACTTTGGTGATGACGGACACGTGGCCTTAGGCAAACGAGTCAGGGTTTCCTAAATTTTCCCAAAATAAAACATTTAGGTGGCAACTCTATATCTGGCAAAACAGTCCATGTTTGACACTTCTTTCAAAATCTATTTTCTCAAAACGATTTGCCGGATTTGGACTCTTTGGTTCAGATTACGAACCGTGACAATTTGAGAGTCCTGAGCTGTAGTGAGCCCAATACGAATAGAACGGGACCTCATTCCTCCCGGGACGTTCGGGGGACGTCTACAACAACCTTGACCAAATATCTGCAAAATAGTAAAACAACACCATGGGGAATAGAGAGTGTAGTTATTCAAAATCAAAAACCATATCAAGACATAATAAATAACCCTAAATCAAAAGCCCAAAAGTAGCATGTCCAGTCTGCAAAATACACAATTAGTATGAAAAATGCAATAACTATATATCCAAATAGACAACTATATCCCAATATTCTCTAACCATCATGCAAACAAAAATATATATTGCAAAATTCGAAACAAAACTAACATACTCCCCCTTTTTGTTCGGAAGAGACAAAAGAAACAGAATAGACAAGCCAAACAGAAAAGAAACTGTCCAAAAACTGTCCAAAAGTAAAAAGAGCTATGAGTCTAGTGGAGGCGGCGGCTGCATCTGTAGCAAAGAAAGGATCTGAGCCAGCATGGCGGACTGATGATCAAGACTGCCATCAAGGGTATCAACCCTGACATCGAGCTGATCCAGGCGATGGGTGACAGACTGCTCGAATTACTGCAGCTGGCCACGAAACGAACGAGGACGCATCTCAGGTGCACCAGTAGCGGCTGCATTAATCTCGACCTTTTTGGTAAGTGGATCATCACCTACATCAGACACCCCGACTCCTGACGAACCCCCCCAGACATGAGCTTGACTCTGTGAGACGGTCAACTTGGTGATGGGTTTAATTGGAGAGGCAAACTCGTCATCCTTAAAGGTGGGGATACCAAGAGATGTAAGAAATCGAGTGAGAAAACACCCATAAGGGAGATCCAAAGATTTGCGACCATAAAAAACAGTAATCGTTTTGGAGACGATCATCTCAGGCAGGCCAATAAGAAGGCGATGGTCAATACAATATAACACATAACCTTGATCTTGGGTAATGCGAGAAGACTGAGTAGTAACATGGATGTTGGTACAAACGATGATGTTAAGGAGACAGAAACGAGGAAGAAGCTTATTTTGCTGAATGAGCGCCCCGACAATCCAAGTTCGGGAAGTGCCACAAAGTTCAGTGGCCACTTGATCAAAATCAACACCGCTGCGGGTAATGAAAGGATAATGACAATTCCAAACTTCCGGAAGATGAAGAAACTGCCTAAAGGCTTCGTTATCTATGACCAAGGCTTTGTGCCGAACCCAGGTGTGAAAAGAGGGAGCTATTTCCTTGCTAATGGAGTGCATGTTACAATAAAATTCTCGGACCAAGCTGAGATTTTGAGGCCTAGAGAAAATTAAGACTTGATCACCCCTTAAAGCATCAAATAAAGAATGGATATGAATAGACTCAAAAGCACTAGGATGGACATTACGTTCTAAATGAACTTTCCTAGAAGCATAGATATCCCTAAACAGGTTGGATTTTTCCTTTGATTGAAACTTTTCAGTATTGAAATTGGAGCGAGACATGGTGGTTTTACGGCGCTTCGAAGACTTAGCCATGACTGACCAAAAGGGAGAAAAGACAACCACAAAACCCAACCCACCAAGACAAAACACAAGGAACACCCAAATACCATTAGAACCCTGAAAAACAGACATGAGAACACAATAAACATCATTAGTCCAACAGGGTTAAACAACATGAAAATGCACAAAACCATTGCATTACATCAATGACTGTAAGAGCAGTGCTAGGTCAAATTTCCAAAATCAACCAATTGCAGTAGTATGAGAGATACAGAGATAGTAGATTATGGAAACCAACATTAAGACAATTTACTAAGGCCATCATAAAGCAGTAATTGAAACATAGGGCAAAACCAAGGTAGAGAAATTAAAGCCCTAATTCAATAGTGAGATAGCAAAACCCTTAGGAAAAATGCATCCAATTACTAAACCAAAATACCATAGAGAGAAAACAAACAATAATAACTGAAACAAACCCAACAATGAAGAAGAATCCTAGAACCACAGACGAAGCAGAGCAAACACCCAAAACAAGGGAGAACGAAAAAGAAAGAGAAAAACTTACCAACGATGAAGATGCAAGACAAATTGATGAGAAATAAAAATGAGTGAAGACCAAGAGATAAACAGCAATGGAGAGGAAAAAACCCTAAGAGAGAGATGAACCAAGCAAAAAGTGGAAAAATGAAGTCTGAAGAGGCAGACGAACTATTTAAACCTTAACAGGTCGCTCGAGCGAGAAGTTTGTCGCTCGAGCTAAGACACTTACGCGCACAGGTTCACTTAAGCTAAGACATTCTCGCTTACATGCTTCCAATTTTTTTTCCATCTGCAAAAGTACTGGGTTGAAAGAAAGCTCGCTCGAGCGCAAACTCCCTCTCTCAAGCGAAGAAGGAAAAAACAAAACACTAAAAAACACATTTCTGAGCAAAAACAAAAACTTACACTATTAAGTGGAACCTGAAACAAAAAGGAAGTGAGCATAGCAGCATGAATGTGACACTAAGATGAGATAATCTACAAACCATGAAGCCTGCAACCGTGCAAAATTGACAATATGAAGCATAATATCATGAGCAAATCAGATAAAAATTGATCAATGAGCATAGGCTACATGAGAATGCACAACTCAAATTCAATCATGAGAGCTCACAAAATGAATGTGTGTGTGTGCAATCCTTGAGAGGCCACAGAGTTAGAGTTAATCCTCATAGTGATCGGATGGCTGGACCTCCAGTAAGAGGAACTAAACATCATAGAGAAAAGTCAAACCATTGGGAATCAAGGGATATTTGTTGAGTAAAAAACAGAGGCTTTCCCTCACTCAATGAGTCCTTTCTTTTCTTTTTTTTTTTAATTTTTAATTTTTGAATTTTCTTTCTTGTGGGCACTCATTGGTGGCATGCACACTCTAGAGTATGAAGACCAAACTAGAGAATTATGAAATCAGTAAGGATGGCCCAGTTGGTGCCTCTGAGGTAGCCTTTTCCTAATGCCCGGACTTCAATGAACTGAGGGAGGAGCCGTGAAAGTGAAAAACGATGGTAGATGGTTAAGAGACTCAACATCACCTATGATTTGCCAGTATAGGTCAATTCTTCTGAAAATGTATAAGAAACACTGTTAGTGGTCCATAGAAAACTCTGATCACTAGTGCGGAAACCCCTGCAACAGTTTAACTCAAGGTTGTGTACAGAATGAGATCATGAAGTCAATGAGCATGGGCATTCAGAATGAGCTATGAACAAAGAATAATGAAATCTTGCAAGTAGCATGAAATGTATTCGTATGAAACTAAATGCAGAGATGATAGGAATCAATGACAATGAGATTATTGCATCCAACCACACATAAAACCAATCACTCTCACTCACTCAATTAACATGTAACACCCTAGTGACTGAGCATGACATCCAAGGTTTTTCTAAGGAACTCAAGCCTAAGAAGATCAAGGGGTTTTGTAAAAATATCAGCTTTTTGATGCTCAATAGGTACATGTTCAAGAACTACAAGGCCTTCTTCCACTAACTCTCGAATGAAATGATGACGAATGTCAATGTGTTTGGTGCGAGAGTGTTGGACAGGATTTTTAGAAATGTTAATGGCACTTGTGTTATCACAGAAAATGGTGAGGGTGTTCTGGTCTATTCCATAATCATGAAGCATTTGCTTCATCCACAACATTTGTGCACAATAACTCCCTGCAGTAATGTACTCAGTCTCAGCAGTCAAAAGAGAAATGACATTTTGCTTTTTGCTATGCCAGGAAACCAAATTATTCCCAAAGTAAAAACACCCCCCAGATGTGCTCTAATGATCATTAGCACATCCTGCCCAATCGGCATCAGAAAAACCAATGATTTCAGTTGTAGTATCAGTCGAGAACCAAATCACATAACCCAAAGTCCCATTAACATACTTAATGATGCATTTTATTGCAACAAGATGAAACTCTTAAAGTCAGGCTTGGTAACGGGCACAGACACCTACACTAAATGCAATATCAGGTCGACTGGTTGTGAGATAAAGAAGATTTCCTATCATACTCCTATAAAGTGTAGGATCAACATCAGTACCGGATGAATCTTTGGAAAGGTGAAGACTGGCGCTCATCAGAGTCCGAGCATGTTTGCTAGACTCTAGACCGAACTTTGACACAAGGTTTTTGGCATACTTAGTCTGAGAGACAAACATACCCGAAGAAGACTGTTTAATTTGAAGACCTAAGAAATAAGACAACTCTCCCATCACACTCATCTCAAACTTATGTGTCATGCAATTCGAAAAGTATTTCACAAGATGATCAGCAGTGGATCCAAACACAATATCATAAACATAAATCTGAGCAACAAGTATATGAGACTTAGTATGTTTCACAAATAAAGTCTTGTCTACACTACCCCTTTGAAAATCATTATCAATAAGAAAGGTAATAAGTCTATCATACCAAGCCTGAGGGGCTTGTTTCAACCCATACAAAGCCTTGTCTAACTTGTGGACATGGTGTGGACATTTAGGGTCCTCAAACCCTTTTGGTTGCTCAACATAAGCCTCTTCTTTCAAGTACCCATTCAGAAAGGCACTTTTCAGATCCATTTGAAACAATTTGAAGCCAAGAAAGCATGCAACACTAAGTAAAATATGAATAGATTCGAGACGTGCAATTGGGGAAAACGTCTCATCATAGTTAACACCTTCTACTTGTGTATAGCCTTGAGCAACCAACCTAGCTTTATTTCTAACTACAGTACCATTCTCATCAGATTTATTCTTAAAGATCCACTTGGTACCTATTACATTCATGTCTCTAGGTCTGGGAACAAGAGTCCAAACATTGCTACGTTCAAATTGACCTAATTCTTCATGCATAGCATTGACCCAACTATCATCTAGTAAGGCCTCTTTATATTCTTAGGTTCAATTAATGAAACATAACACATGTAAGATACCTCCACCCAAATTTGTCTTCGGGTTTTCATTCGATCCGAGACACTTCCAATCACCTGTTGAGCCAGATGATTCAGTTTCACCCTTGTTGATGGTTTGAACTTTAGACTTGTGGTCACAAAGGCATCAGAAGTAGTGTCTCTTTGTGTACTCTTTGGACTCTGACTTACCTGAGAAGTTGGTGTTGTCTCACCTTCTTGTGCTTGGACCTCAGCTTCTTTTTGACTCTGTGGTTTAGTATCCAGGATTGGAGACTCACCATTTTCTTTCTCATTTATCGCTGAAGTAGGAGAACCTGTGCCATCTTTAACCACATTGATTGATTCCATTAAAGATAAAGTTCACAGGTTATAGACACGAAAAGCTCTATTGGTAGTTGAATACCTCAGAAAAATACCTTCATCACTTCGAGAATCAAATTTGCCCAAAGGTTCTCTATCTTTGAAAATGTAACATTTACTCCCAAAAGTTTTGAAGTATTTTACATTAGGTTTCAATCCCTTCCACAATTCATATGTAGTTTGTAAAGTGCCGGGCTTTAAATACACTCAATTTACAACATAAACGACGGTATTTAAGGCTTCAGCCCAAAACCTTGGAAGAACTTTCTTACTTAGGAGCATGACCCTAGCCATCTCTTGAACAACCCTGTTCTTCCTCTCAATAACTCCATTTTGTTGTGGAGCAATCAGAGTAGAAAATTCATGCTCAATTCCATGCATATCACAAAAATTCGAAAACGAACTATTTTCAAACTCACGACCATGATCAGTTCGGATTCTTATGATACGCCCAATAGAAACACCCTGTTCATTTTGGATTTTAAGGACTAAGGCCTGGAAAGCATCAGACGTATCAGATTTTTCTCTTAAAAAATTTACCCATGAAAAACGAGTAAAATCATCAACGGTCAAGAAAATACATCTTTTACCTCCAATGCTTTCAGTGCGAGTGGGTCCCATAAGATCCATATGAACCAATTCAAGAGGACGTTTGGTATAAAGCTGCTCACCTTTTTATGAGGGGCACAGGTTTGCTTCCCAAGTTGACATGGTTCACACACATGGTTCATATTCTTACCCAGTTTAGGTACTCCTCTCATAAGCTCTTTGTTGGCTATCTTAGTTAGGTCTTTGAAATTCATGTGACCTAATCTTTGATGCCGCAGATCAATATTACTTATGATGGCTGAGTGACAAGTGAGATCATTAGTGGTAACAATCCCATAGCAGTTATCAAATGTGCGAACCCCATGCATGACAGTATTTCCCTTTTTATCTAAAATTTTATATTTATTTTTTTGAAAATAATACTTCATGGTGGGAATCACACATTTAATTGAACTGTCGCATTACCATAACCTAGACACTTTTGTCACAACCCATTTGTTGAGACCCAAGGATGTCTTCTAATGTCTTGGAATCTTTGTTCCATATGGCAATTGTGGCTCTAGCATCTCTGAGTTCTTTATCTTTTTGACCAACCATCTCTTCCAATGTAGCTTATGACATCTCAAGATTTTCAATCCTCTCTTCATATGTGGCATATATTTTCAGAAGTTCATTCCTTTCGGTCTCAAAAGATAGAAGTTTCCCACATAGATTTTGCCTGTCATTAGAGATCTTGATGACATTCTGCTTTGTTGTTGCAATTTCTCCTTTTAGCTTGACATTCTCGCTTTCACAAGCTTTGAGCTTGAGAGTGAGTTTGTCATTTATCTTGGACAAATTCAGAGATTCATCGTAAACCTTTTCATAAGTTTGTTGTAGGTCATCACCATCAATCTCATCATTGTCTTCCGAGGTCTCATCATTTTCTTTTTGCTCCTTTTTCTCCTAGACCTCATCCAGTCGAGCAACTAAGGTATGAAAATTGATAGATGGTGGTGAAGATGACTCTCCTCTTTCATGAAATTGTCTCAGAATGTCCCATGTATCTTTGGCCTTTGTGCAGTGAGCAATGCGTTGCTGTTCTTCATCAAAAATTACTTCTTGAATGGTAGTCAGAACTCTTTGATTACTTGGATTGTCAGTGCTTTCAACATCCTCTTCAATGGCTTGCCAGCCCTCAGGGTCGTAAGCTCTCAGAAACATCCTCATTCTAATCTTCTAGAACAAGTAATTACTCCCATCAAAGGTAGGTGCACGGTGTAGATTTTGACCACGAGTAAATTCCACTGGCTTTGGAGGAGGTTGAGTGGCTGTAAACTATAATGCCATGTAAGTACTATGTCCATCTTCACCGTATTCAGTTTCATCGGGTTCTTGCTCTGACCCGCTTTCATCATCCCAAGTCACTGTATAGACTTTCTTTCGGTTCTTTTTCAAAGGACATTCAAGAGTAATATGTCCAAACCCTTGACATTCGTACTTGACCCCTTGCCCCTTTATAATTTTATTTTCAGTTTTTGAACCAATTTTTGGTGGAAAAGTTTTAAGTTTTTTATTACTCTTATCTTTTGAAATAGGTCTTTGAAATTAGGCTTACTTTTCTTTAAACTTTTTTTGAACTGTTTAGTAAACATAGTCGTCATCTCGGACTTTAGATCAAACTCAATCTCAGGAGTTTTTGCAGTCTCATGAGCACTATTGAAAGCCACACTATCTTTTTATTTTTTCTTAGAAATCTGGAGGGCTTCATAAGTCTGCAAGTTTTCAACCAATTGATCAAGCTTGAGGGTATCAACATCCTGAGCCTTCTCAATAGTTGTCACTTTTGATTAGGACCTTTCGGGTAAAGACCTCAAAATTTTTCCAACAACCTTTGCTTTAGGGATTTTTTCACCGAATGTGAAATAGGAATTCACGATGTCACTAAGTTTAGCATAAAAATCGTCAAACGTCTCATCATCAAGCAAAAAAAGAGTTTCAAAGGCTGAGGTGAGACGTTGAAGTTTTGACCTTTTAATAGAAGTAGTACTCTCGTGAATTGTTTCAAGAATGTCCCAAGCCTCTTTTGCTACCTCACACGTGCAAATATGACAAAACTCTTAAGGTGTGATAGAGCAAAACAGGGAATTGAGAGCCTTACTGTTCCAACTCGAGTTTTGATAGTCGAATGCGTCCCATTTATCAAGGGGTTTGGGAATATCAACACCATCAATGGTGATAACAGGTTCACTCCACCCATAGATCACACAGTGCCAAACTTTCTCATCGATAGATTTTAAAAACGCTCTTATACGAGCTTTCCAATGAGAATAGTTTGTACTATCAAGTAACCGAGGTCTATGGGTTCAGTTACCTTCGCGAATTGAATCCGTATCACCAATCACACAAAATCACACTCCTGTAGCTTTGATAAAAACAAACAGTGACCCGCTCTGATACCAATTGAAAAACCTAAGTGATTCATGATTAGATCAAGATTTAATTGTGCCAATTTTCAACCAATTAAAACTCACAATCTAAATCATCAAGAATGTATGAGAGTGATTTAGATTATTGTTTCAGAAACAATAAATAGACACAAACGATTTTTACGTGGAAACAAATCACTATTGGAGCACCTCTAATTGTGATTAAAAAATCACGGGCGAAATGCCATAAATCAATCCACTACTGAAGAAAGAAAGATTACAAATAGCCAAACAAATTACCCAAACGCTGTCAATTTGTCTTCCACAATCTGTATATTTCACCGCAACCTTCGTCTCGGAATTGATAAAATTAATGTTGAATCCACAACATCCATTGTCGAATCAATGACTGCACACAGCATCAAACTCCTTCGATTACTCTGCTCTTGAATCTTCGAATTCCACCGAAAAAGAACGCTCTTAAAGAAGAAGAACCAAACTCCTTGATGTGTGCTAATCAAAACATAAGCTCAATACTCAATCAAACATCAAAGAAAACTCGCAAACCAGCCCCAAAAGAAAACCCTAAAACCCTTAAAGAAGATTTAAAAAACATAACCTTAAAACTGACTTAAACAAGTACTTATAGAAAACAGAGGCAACGAAGCTAGCTCGAGTGAGGAACCAAATACGCGTGTTTTTCCTTAAGTGGCATCGCTCGAGCCAAGCTTCCTTCGCTCGAGCTCACAATCCTTTTTCACAGAATTTTTGCAGAGATAGACAATTTCTAGGAGCAGGACTTCTTCGCTCGAGCCAGGACTCCTTCGCTCGAGCGAGCAAGGCAAAACAACTAGGAAAATTATAACTCGATAAGCAATGTTGTTCGTGGGATTGACAAGACTGAGGAACCTAACAGGTATATTATGAGATATGTCATGTTGAGATATGTTATGTTGTATATATTGCGATGTGATGCATGGGCCAGAATGTTTGTGAAGTTTATGCCTAGATAAGTTAGCGGTTATGTGTGGATTTACTTTAGGCATTGGGAAGCTGATGAGATGTGGGAGTGCCTAATTTAACGCCTCCTGTACTTTAGGGTTGGGTGAAGTGTTTATGCATCCTTTTAGCATGTCCAACATGTTACATCACTTTTTTTGAGATCGGTGTAACATTTATGACAGATGATTATAGTATCTTGGGGAGGTTCCAGAGAAGAAGCTCGAATTCTGTTTTGATCATGTTTGTCAAAATTGTGCTTCTTCTTAGTTGTTACTCATCTTACAACAAGCTTATCGAACACATATTAGTGTCATTTCCACGCCCACTTATCATGCGAGACAACTATTTTACACATTCTAAGATCATGGTTGTTAAATTCAGGATCTTACGTTAGATTGGTAAGAGGGTCTCGTGCATAAGATTCTGCTTTCTATTAAAAATAAGATAAGAATGCAAACAAGGATGATGTGTATTAAAAGATGACAACTCAAAAGCCCAGCATCTTACTTGCGATCCTACCTATGATCCCACATGATCCCATACTATCCTACTTGCGATCCTACTATAACACTGACTCTACAACGATTTGGATCATTTTGGCAATTTAGGATCTTACGATCCTACGATCTAGATCACATTTTTGATAACCACGTCTAAGATGTCTGTGCAAAACAGATGTCACCTTTCTGATTTGTTAATTAGTGCTCATCTCTGCTGAAGGCTATATTTCATAATCGTACGTTTTATTATTACATGTACATTGGATATTTCTTGTACTAAACTAATGATCGTGAACTTAGGGTTTTCCTTCTTTTACATAAAGATTCATAGTGCGTAGTGTTTCTACTTTCTTGGTGATAGGATTTGACACTCTTTCTTTGTAGATTGGATCAATATGCTATTGCAAAATTTGCTGAGAGCTTTGAGATGGTACCTAAAACCCTAGTTGAGAATGCTGGCCTGAACGCAATGGAAATAATATCTTCTTTGTATGCTAAACACGGATCTGGAAACACCAAGGTAGGCATTGACTTGGAGGAAGGTGTATGCAAGGATGTCTCTCCCATGAATATATGGGACCTGCATGTCACCAAGTAAGCTACTTCTCACTGTTTTAAAGCCATTTATTCTTTCCCTCTAAGAGCTTCTTCAATGGTATGGTCAAAAGCTTGTTATAGTCAAAATATAGCATGGTATATATGGTATAAAAATCATTGTTCGCTTGTACATAGCTTGCTGTTGTCAAAATGACATTATTTATCCAAAAGGATACTTATCTATTCAAAATTTAGCTATTTGTCTATGTGTTCAAATGTTACCTATCTATCAAACTATTTGTTCAAATGTCCACCTATCTTTTTCAATTGTCACCTTGTTAGAAATTAACTTTTCCTAACCAAGATTGGTGATACACAAAATTACAAACAAGTGAGATAATCGAATCAAAGAAATCAAACACACACAAGAATATAAGAATTTACGTAGGTCATCCCAGAATGAGACTATGTTTACGGTTGCTGTTGTTTTCACTATAATTAGAAAATAATACAACTCTGTTATAAGTACAGAATTAGGGCAACGCGGAAATAATAGGAAAATTACTAAAGTATTCAAAAAATTCGGACTAGAGGGTAAACTCTAACCTGGACTCCCCTCCCCCTCCCCCCACTTTAAAAGGAGGTCCTCCAAACCCACCATTGGACCTAGAGAGTTCAGTGGCCAATACTTATTAGGATCTACAAAACCAATAATACCTATCTGTCCATCTTATTCATCGCCGCTTGCAACTTTTGGTAACTTTCAATGTGTGTTCTTAACATAAAAAAAATAAAATTAAACTTTAATTAAATAACATATAGCCAATAAGAATGAATTTTTTTACTAATTAATCCTTAAAAAATTTAGTTGATGAGAGAGAACTAAAGAACAATAATTGAGGTGATAAAATGTAATCAATCTTAAATTTTTATCACTAGATAAAAAGGTAGTGGTCTCATCAATACAGTAACTTTTGAAATCTTTGTAGTTCATAGACTTTGGCTAGGTTTCAATAAAAAAATCAATTACTGTATATTTTTGTTAGGAAAAAGATAGCCATCTTGTGTTATCCAACTAGAAAGTAGCCAGAAAATCAACAAATTGCAGTATGTATAAAATTTGGATGGAAATTTTATAATTCAGATAGTCAGATTCAAACCCCTTCACCAATGAAATGAACTGCTTGTGATCAATTGTCTCTCTGAACATACTGGCAATGGGTAGACTTTTGGCTTTGTTATCATTGTGCAATTTTAAAATTTTTGACTTTAGACTTGGCAGCATATATCTATCTTCTATATATTATTATTAAGGGTAAATTATAAATATATCTCGAATTTTGATTAAAATATAAATCGCTCTTTATAATTTTGGAAATTACATTTCACCTCTTGATATTTCTAATTTCATAATAAATCGTCCATTTTATTAATAAATCATAAAGTTAATTAACTGTTTTTAATGATTTTATAAATATATTTCAATTAATAATTTAGATAATTTTATTATTTGATATTTCTAATTTCATAATAAATCGTCCATTTTATTAATAAATCATAAAGTTAATTAACTGTTTTTAATGATTTTATAAATATATTTCAATTAATAATTTAGATAATTTTATTATTTTATAGGAGAGAAATTATGATTTTTTTTTTAATTAATTCTGTTTAATATAAAATCTGATTATGAAGTATATATATACTAGAAAAATGCTTGGGAGCACTAATTAGTGCTCCCACTAATTAGGTGGCAGTGGGTCCCGCCATTAATGATGTGATGTTTTGGTCTTGGAGTTGTGTTTTTTTTTTTTTTTTTTACTTTTTTTAATGCATTAGTGCTATTAGTGGTGGTGTTTTTAGTGGGATGAATCATTGTTGATTATTAAATGAATGCTCAACTTAATATTTAAGTCTTCTTTTTATGTCACGTATAGTAGATTTTTTTATCTTATCTTAAAATAAAAATTTATATAAAAAGCGGTGTATGCACAAAGTTTAAACTCAAAATTTTAGATTTCATACGGAGCACTCTTACTATTAAAATAACATATATATTATTATAATATTAATTATTTATTATTTATTTTTATTTTTATTTATTTGAATTTCACCCCGTGCCACAGGTAGTATTAGTATATATATACTTCATAATCAGATTTTATATTTGGTAAATCACTCCCAATAATTCTAAAATCACACTGATATTTCCTCTATTCTCTAAAATCACATTGACATTCCCTATATTCTCTAAAATCACATGTACTCTATTGCTTTAAAACATTTTGTAATACTTAGGTCCAACAGTTCACTTAAAAAAAAATTATTATTATTATTATTTTTATTATTATTAATTTTTTTTTTAATGATAATTTTCATGTCTAAAACATTTATCCATCACTGCTTTGGGCAAGGAAAATGTCAGGGGCACGACACCAACATTTTTACAAACAATCATATTAACACACAAATTTCAATGGATTCCAACTGACGCTCCATTTGTATTGGTAGAACAGACTTTTGAAAAATATCATTTTGTAATTTATAATATTTGGCTGGTCAAAAAATAAAAATTAACAAAAAAACTCATGACCTGATCTGGTGGTCCGTGATTAATATGTTTGTCTTCTAAATATTGTGTATAGATCATATATAAAAAAATATTCATAATGATGATTTTAAATAATAGTAGTGAAATATATATTGGTATTGGTGATATGATCATATACCTTATATCGAATAGTATAAGATAATATCGAGTTTCATTACGATTACATAGTTGAGAGAATTATGATCGGTGCACAACAATGAATTTTATTTGTTGGGTTGTTTCGGATCACTACCAAATTTGAAATTATTCTGAGCTCTATTGCTAAAATGACAATGTTATCCTTACCCCTAATTTTTTTTTTTTTTTTTTTTTTTTTTTTTTTTTTTTTTTTTTTTAACTAGCCTTACCCCCAAACTTGACCCATGTCGATCTAAGTCAAAAACTTGACCCAATGTTATCCTGTTCTAAATCATAAACTTATTGTTCCGTTGGTCCACTTAATTGAACTAATTGGAAGTGGATTCCCCATGAAGTTTCCGAAGCTAAGATTAAACTGTGAACCCTTTTGTGAACTTGAAAACCCAAAAGCCAATCTTATGCCTCTCACCACATTTTGCAACTCAAAGATCAACAATATACATTTGAGATATTCTGTCTCAAGGTTGGAACTAGCAGAAGGCCAGAACACAAATATTGCAAACAATAATCAGATAGAAAGGCAAAGCAAGAAAGAGACCAAAATCAACCCAGAAGGCCAGAACAGACCAACAAGAACATACTTTTCCAACCCAAACACAACAAAAAATTGCAGAAAATTTAAACTAAGTTGGACAAACTTTGTGCGATTCCGCTTATAAACTGTGCATTTTGTTTGCTCATTTCCATTTGAATTTGAAGCAATTGCATATGCTGCTGAGCCTTGGCAACTGCTTCTTCTGCTGAATATTCCTTTGTTTCTTCTTCTTCTGGTCTTTTCTCCGCAGTCACACAATGCAAGTCAGTACCATAATCACATACTTGACAATAGTATACCCAACAGCTGTCACCGACTGAGAATTGGCATACATCGCAGTAGAAGATCAAGTCCTTCGCACTATCCTCTTCAGATTTCTTGTATGGAGATGAATACAAGAGAGTCAGCAGGTGCTCATGATCTTCGCGTTTCACAGTTTCGAGCAATGTAGCACACTTGACATGGAGATCAAACTTGCAGTCTTTACAGTGGTAGGTAAAACCAGTGCCAATTTCACGACAGGCATTGCAGGTGAATTCATTGTATTCTTTGTAAGGCGGGGACGAGAGAAGCGAGAGAGTGTGTTTGGGATGCGATTTGTGGTGAATCTCTTGTGGTAATTCGAAGCAGGACTTGTGAATGTCAAAGTTGCACCTTTGCTTGGTGCAACTGTAAGCCGAGCCAGAAAGGCACTGATCACAAACAGAGCAGTGAATGTAATCTTCCTCTTGAACTTTGGATAAATGCAAGGCATGATGGTGGCTGAAATGCTTTACATTTCGTGGTTGTGTTTGATTTGGTGGATCAGCACGTGACTTTCCCTCGTTAGCAAGACCTGTCTGAGCACTAGAATTGTGCAGAGCTTCATTTGGTTGAGAGTACTGTGGCTTAGGACCATTGACAACAGGAACTTGTTGGTTTTCAACAGCATATGGGGCATGTGTTGGTTGATTGGCTGTTGAAGAAAGTGCTTGATTTGATGAAGTGTATTGTGGGTTAGGCCTATTATTGATCACAGATTCATGGGTGGTAGTACTAGTTTCAGGCATGTAAGCATATTGAGGATTGAAACTTGGTGTTTCATGGGAAAAAGAGTACTGTTGATTTGCACCAACATATGGAGCATGTGTTGGTTGATTAGCCAATCCCATTGGGGCATTCAAACTTGACAATGCTTCATTTGGTGAAGGGTATTGTGGTGGGATGGGGTTGGGACCATTGACAAAAGATTCATGGATGGTGGTAGTTTCAGGCCTGTGAGCATACTGGGGACTAAAACCCGGCGTTTCGTGGGGGAAAGAGTAATGCTGATTTGCTAAATTGTATTGTTGGTTGGGACAATTTATGGAAACAGATTCACGGGTAATATTTTCAGGCCTATAAACATAATGAGGAGGACTAAAACTTGGCGATTCTTGAGGGAAAGAGGGATTTGGGATAGGAAAACTAGGATATGGTGAAGGGGGAACAGGCATGTAAGCGCAACGGACATGAAGGTCAAATTCACACGTGGAACAGCTGTAGGAGAAGCCGGTTCCAGCGAGATTGCAGGAATTGCAGAAGAAAGAGGAAGACGGGTAAGTGGGATAGGGGAAGAGGCTGAGAGGATGAGATGGGTGGGAAGGGTGGTTCAATGAGCGAGTTGCTTGAAAGCATTGCTCATGAAGATTGAAGTTGTTGCACTGCCTGCAGGTGTAGACAGAGCCTGAGGCCGGAGTGTTGCAGCCTGAGCACTGGATTTCGGGCACTTGGTCAGGGATTTGTCGAAAACACAAGCCATGGGGGTGGCTAAAATGCTTGAACTCCATCTCTGTTTGTTTGTGTGATCTTGAAACAAGCCATTTCTATATATAAATATACATTATACATATGTACAAGTTGGTGCAAGGAGGCCAGCAAGTTAATGCTTATGAATAACCATTATTTGGTTGACTTTGAACTTTCTATATATGTAGAGGGAAGAGCGGTATTGACTTTGTATTGCTTAAGTACAGCTCCTTATAGTTAGCTTCATTTCAAAATCAAAGGGTAGTTAATCAATCAACACTTTTTTCTTCAGATTTTGGGTCAAGAAATGTACATGTAGAAAGTACAAGTGTGGCTGAGATTTGATTTCGTATTGTATTTGTTGGGAAAACTCAAATATTTTCCCCTCCTTGTGTAATTAGAAAATGGGCAATAAACCACAAAATACAAGCAATTACATGGCTGAAATTAAAGGCACAAAAACAATCACAAAACACCAAATTTACGTGGTTCGGTAAAAATGCCTACATCCCCGGGTCCAACTCCGAATCAACTTCCACTATAAAATAATGGGGTTACAAGATATCAACTCTAGTCACAACTAGAAAAATACAATCATCAAGATATATTCTTGGATCACCAACAATAGTTATATCATCACCGTAAAGGTGGGTTTCAACAAAATCAACAAGAGATAAAGTTTAGTTCTCACTAAAGTGGGTATCCCAAACTACATATCTAAAAGAGCTTTGACAAGATCCATTTCAATTAAAATGTAGAGCTTGATTCCATGAACAACATGCTGAAATTTCATCAAGATTGGATAAGAAATAACCATTCAATCTTGGTTTGAACTAGGAATGAAACCCTACATTTTCTTCTCTCTCTCTCTCTGTCTCTCTCTCTCGTCCCTCTGTTTTTTGTGTTGCTGTGTATTCAAAAGAAACCTTAGACCCAAAAGTCTTACTTCATTCACATTTTTAAAATTTTTTTTAACGTGTACCAAGTCAAAGCATTTTTGAGAGGTTTTATAAACTATAATAAAATAACAAATAAAATACTCTTGGTGTGGCCCACCCATTTAAGAAGGGACCTACCCAATGAATCTCTCCCTCTCGACTTAGGTGGGGGCCACAAACAACCCCGCCTTGCTTCTACAAAAATCATGCTTCTCCTTGGACAAAGATTTAGTCATCATATCCGACCCATTCTCATCAGTGTGAACCTTCTCAAGTTGAAGCAATTTTCCTTCTGAGACATTGTGTATCCAATGATACATCGCATCAATGTGCTTCGACCTTGAGTGTAATGTCGGATTGTTGCTCAAGTGGATAGCACTTTGGTTGTCACATAAGAGGACATATTTCTCTTGCTTTGTAACGAGTTGAATCAAATTGAATTTATATTTTAATCTCAGTTGGGGATTTATATTAAATTATTAAACTTCATTCATTTTGAGCCCAATTGATTAAATCGTGACCCGTTAGTAACCATGCAATATTGTTTTGGTTTTATTATTATTATTTGGTTACCAAAAAAGAGTTGTGAATATTTATGGTGTGTACCATTAAACGAAATATATTTTATGGTGAGAAAATATTATATTTACTTTCGTCATTAAAGATGTTGAAATGTATTTTTAATTGATATATATATATAGGTGTATATATATATGGTTAGATATTTGTTTAGTTAAAAAAAAAAAGAAAAAAAAAAGAAATATCTATAAATAGTAACCAAATAGATATTTTGTTCAACTTTTAGGAATTCTTGGAGTTCTTGCCATGAGGAAACAAGAGAAAAGAGGTTCTAAGTTGGTTTTTCTTGGATTTGATCTAGTGTGAGTCATTTTTGACACCTAGTGCTTTGGATCAAAACGTAGAGGGCGGAAAAGGCGTCGTTTGGCTCGAAAAAATTTTAATTTCTGTTGGCGAAAAATTTGAAAGCTTCTTGGCCTGAGATAGAGATTTTTCCTACACTTCTTTATGCACTTTTACTTGATTATATGGAGCTTAGAGTTGTATATAATTTAATTAGAATTTTTGAAAAAATTGTAATTTAATTGCTTAAAAGAGAAATTTTGAGGAAAATAAAGAGTTGATGCCCAAATTGTGAAAGTGTAAACTTGGAATATGTTTGTAAGGTTATGAAAGAGTTATGTTTTAATTTGAACAAAAACAGATTTCGACTTGATCAGTTTTGAAATTTTTCCGGTTTGTGACCAAAAGAGCATGTTTAAAGAAAATAAAGAAATTATGTT
Organism: Camellia sinensis; assembly: GCF_055761805.1. NCBI lineage: Eukaryota > Viridiplantae > Streptophyta > Magnoliopsida > Ericales > Theaceae > Camellia > Camellia sinensis. Next base: position 169,856,747 of record NC_138962.1, on the reverse strand, counting down.
TAACTTTTGGGGCTTTTGATCAAAATAGGATGTCATAGTTGAATAATGCTTGGAGAATGAGTTTGGAAAGAAAATGATGTTTTCTTGGGCATTAACGGTATTGTTTTGCTTAATGTATCTGTTGGAATAAAACCAACATGGTTAGAAATGGACCTTGAGAGGTTATCGGATGAGATTGTCATATGAAAACTAGTATAATTGTTCATATTTGATGAGATGTGGAATGGAATGTATTTATCAGAATTTTTGGAATTTAATTGTTCAAATATCTGTTTAGAAATATATGTTTTGGGCTATCGGTGGAGGATAGCCATGATTGTTGTAGAAATGTAAGAGACTTAGGTAAATTGAACCACATTCCTCATTTGTTGCATTGGACATTGCATTACATTCATTTCATTAGATATGTATCTGTTTTTTAGAAATGTTTGGAAATGTATCTGTTTGCGAGAAGATGAATACTTGGTGAATCTGGGCAGAGGGTGTAGAACCGTGCGCTTAGGTGTCGAGCCTTCCAGTTTACTAGTAAAAATGATAGTGGTAGTGCATTAGGGCCTACTTGCAGACATTCACCTAGAGATTCACAGAGCTTGTATTCATGTAACAGATATGGTTTAAAATGGAAATGGTTTTATATCTGTTGTTGCATCTCAGCATTGCATGCTTTATAAAAAGAGAGATAAACTGTTTTATCATGAGCATGGCATGAATGTACTCCTCTTTAGTCTTGTCATGGTCCATATATTGTGTAGTATATCTCTACTGGGCTGTGGCTCACCCTATAAGGGAAACCATTTCAAGTACATGTGATATGCCTCCGTCAAGGCATTGGCTTGGGAGGACTCGGAGCTGAGGCTTCATTTTTGTTTTATTGTTATTTGTTGAATGTAAGCCCAAGGCTGTATTTACATTGAGTTGAAACTCCATTTTGTGTAACCAAGAATGTTCTTGGATAAATTTGTAAGCCTGTAGGGCACTCATTATCTGTTTGGCTTCCATTTCATACTTGCTGTAAAATACATGCTTGGGATTAGAGCTGGGGCATTGAGATGTGAACAACATGCATTTGGCATTTGGGATTAAATGGAAATGGATGTATGGAATAGTTAGCTATATATATGTATTTGTCTATCATGTGAGTTTTGTTGCATAAATAGATATTTCCTGCCCAGTTTTTGAGGCGTTACATGCTTTAACCCCAATTCATGTAGAAGTCTTTTGATCCATAACATCTCCTTGCATCCCTCTGCTACTGTGATGTATTCGTCTTCCGTGGCAGATAAATCAACACATTTTTGCAACTTTGACTGCCAAGAAATATCTCCCCCTAAAAAAGTCATCAAGTACCCTGATGTGGACTTCCTAGAATCAATGTCTCCAGCCATGTCTGCATCTGTTGAGCCTTCTAGAAGAGATTTCCATCTCCAAAATATAAACACATCTTGGAAGTGCCTCTAAGATACTTGAGAATCCATTTCACTGCAGTCCAATGATCTTTTCCAAGATTGGAAAAAAATCTACTCACAATGGCAACTGCATAAGCTATATTCGGCCTGGTGCATGTTGAGTTTAATACACTGGTGGACCCATAAATACAACCTTCATTGATAGCACTTTAGTACACAAAACACTTTTACACAATCACACACTAGTACACTTCACTTATCCACTCACACATACATTCAAACACTCACACTTTGTATCCTCCTTACACAAGACCTGGAGACGCCTCACAGTAGATAGTACTTGACCACTCATTTTGGACTCACTCTTCTTTCACTCAATTGTTCAATTGTCCAATTACCTAGTGCATGCCCTCATCTCATATTTATACCTGTTAAAGAACTTTTAAGAATACACTTATACTTTCCTTACACTCTAGAACAATCTAGATTACTCTAGTACATATTAGAGTTTTTTGTTCTTCTCTAAAATATTCTAGAACCTTCAGGAACTTTCTAGATTTCTCGAAATTTCTTTAATGTTCCGGAACTTTTTAGAATGTACTAGAATCTTCCAGATTTCTCTATGCGAGACCCCGAATATACAAATCAAGTAAATAATTAAGTAATAATAATTTTACAATCTCGAATATTTTGATGATGAATCCTAAAGTGCAAATTAAATATTATTGGAGGATCTTTTAATTAATTTTTAAATCTAAAATAAATTTATGGTGGAAATCTCTAATTTAGAGGTAAGATTTACTATTAAAATAAACAACAACAACAACAACAACAACAACAACAACAATAATAATAATACTAATAATAATAATAATAATAAAATGTTAAGGGAGTCAGATTATTTGACGTGTGATGGTAACCCTAAACTCTCATCATATTGAATTAGCAGTCGTGAACTCTAGAGAGAAGAGGAGATAGGCGCAACTTTTTGGTGAAAATTGAAGAACTAGTTTAGTGCTCGAATAACTCCATCTCCAAGGTAGAAATCAATATTTTGTGAATATAGTTATTTTATATAGATGTTTCTGTGCATTCTTTGGAAGAAGGAATGAAATGTACTGATTAGGTGGCTTGAATATCTATCAGATTAATAGTTAGTGTGGAATAGTGTAATGGGTATAGTGGATGTATGAAAAACAAGTATATGGCATGGGTTATATTCAACAAGTGTTTTGCTTGTAATGATGGATCTTGTAAGTGAAACGTGGGATAGGTAGGCGTACTTGGCCACCACTGTTTGTGAATATCATGTTTCTTTTTTTAATTTTTAATTTTTTTTACTTTTTATGTAGTTTGAGAAATTAAACGGGTACATAAAGTTGAGGGTGCAATTTATGAGTATGAAATTCTGCACATAGTTATAAACTTTAAAAATCAAGAAATTATATCAAATGGATGAATTTTGAACTGAAATTTTTACAGTAGATTAACTACATATTGAATTGCATATCAAAATTTTTTCATAATTTTTGGGAGTCAAAATTTATATTAACTGGTGAGTTCAAATCTGTCCAGAAACCGGGGTAAAATAGTAACTTCGGAAGTGTCGTTCTCTTTGGGTATAAATCCGAAAATTATCAAATCAGCGTCATTAGAACCGTTTATGAGTCTAGTTTCTTAAATTTGTGGCCTTGCATTGATTGCTCATGTATGCTAAGAGAACCATTAATTTCTTTAAAGTGCTGCAGAAAACAACCTGTTTGGGCATAATTAATTATAAATAATTATTTTGATAAGCAAATCAAGTAAAACCAATTGGGTTTGAAACTTAGGATATATTAGTTGATATCTGGAGGGTTTTGAAAATTTTCAAACAGCATGGAGTGGGTTTTTAAATTTCGAAGTTAGCGAATAGATTTGGAAAACTTGTTTAAAACTCTGTTTTATCTTAAAGTTACTTTTAGTTAAATTTCGATCGGAACCCATGTCTAGGGTAGTTTTAGACCTTGAAGAACATGAGCTCAGGTAATATTTAAGAGTAACGGTGAGTTGGGTTGAGCCGTGTTAGTGCGCTTTAGTTTGGGGTTACTTAGTTCTTATTCTTTAGTATTTTTAAATTAGTAGTGACGTGTAGTTTTTATACTTGGTTCAGGGCAGTAGTTGGACTTTTATACTCTATTCGAGGATTACATTGTTCTGTTTTCAGGTGAGTAGTTGCATGCTACATATTTTTATAAATGTTCTCCTACCCTGAACTATTGGAAAATTAAATTGTTATTTCAGGACTTAACTGTTTGATAAATTATTATATTATCAATGGAATTAAATTATTTCTGAAACAAGTGTAAACTTGACATACTATAAACTATTTGTTATGGTCTCATGTTTATAATAGTGAACTAATGTTTTGCGAAACTGATGTGTGTTGATTATTGGGACCATCTGTCTATTTTAGTCCAGGGAAATTATTCCACTATGTGTGGTCACTCTGGCCATTAGGGAACAGATCTGGGTTGGGCCGTGATGACTCTAGTGCTCAACGATTGTAAGGAAAAGACCTAGGCTAGGCTAGGTGACCTTCAATCGGATTGTCTTAGAGAAAAGGCCCGGGTTGCCACCCCGAGGATGACTCTTGGTTCAATATTGGATCTAATGGGCTTATTGCCTTGAGAACTGTGTGGCATGTTACTTGTTATTCTTGGTACCCAGAAAATTATTGATGTTCATGTTGTAATCTATTTTAAGTGAAAAATGTCATTTATCATGTTCTTGAGAGACATGAGTATTTTAATTGTTGAACTGTGGAACCTTCTTTTTAAAACAAATTATCCTTATCAAACTCTATGCCAATCTAGTTTCTGTGATATATATCTTATTTTGGAATTGAACCATGTTTTCAAAACTGTATATACTATACATGTTGCTATTCATTGAGCTATCAGTTGACTTAGTTGTTTATCATTTCCAGGTGTTAGAAGGACTTAGAGTGGACTCATGGTGTAGTGGGGACTCAATTGCATCGACCTCTAGGACATTCATTTATTTTGTTTTAGATTGTTATGTCAAGTTTGTGTATATTTATTTTTATTTTTATTGGACTTCATTTAGGATTATTTTAATACATGGGCTGCTTATATCCCATAAGTTTAGATGGAATTGATTACAGTTGGTTTTGTTGTTTATACTTGTGGTATGTCACTAGATTGAGTTTGGTTATTTATTACTGGACTTTTGCTTAGTTGTTCAATGTGATTTTAGATTCGTGTTTAGGCTTACGTGTGCCTTGGGTTAAGGCCCTGTGGGCCACGGTCGGTCATACCCGGGTTTGGGGTGTGACATTTTAGGTCTTTCCAGAATCTTCTAGATCTTTCCAGAGTATTCTAGATTCATGTGAAAACTTCTAGAATATGCTAGAGAAAAGATTCTGGAGAGTGAGGAGAGTAAGTGATGACTCTCAACACTCCCCCTCAACACTAACTCTCATTTCTAGATTATGTAACCATGCCTCGTTGTTTTAGAAACTCTTCGTAAGTATTTATGCACCCTGGTCCTCTGCCATAATAAATTTTGTCTCCATCTCTTCCAGTAACGATTTCTTCTATTTGAAGTGATGATACACTGCCACACATTTTATCCTTCCATGGAATACTAGGTCCTTGGCTGAATATACAATCTCGATCCTAGGGCTTAAGTACCGAATGCCAAGCCTGACTTTGTCTTAATGCAATACCTTCATCTTTCATCATCTTCCTCTCATTGTTAAATTTAGTTGTTTCTTGAAATGTTATTGGCTCCATTATATTATTGTAGACACCCCATTTTTGACCGTCCTCAAGACTTGGATGTTCTTGCAGGTACATCCAGTGACAAGTTTGATTACTCCTCAAGCACTTGAACTCCGCAGCAGAGCGCCCCAGGTTTGATCTTTCCAAACCCTGCATCAGTTCTATCTCATTTTTGGACCATGTTTTGTTTCTTTTGGCATGTTGCTTTTGGAGCACTGCCGGCCATGGTAGGGCACTGCCGGCCACGGGCTTTGGCCTGTTGACCATTGATGTGCCCTGCCGGCCATAAGTGAGGCTCTGCCAGCCATCACTGATGGCCGGCCGGCCACCAGTGCATCAGTAGATATTTTTTAGATATTTTTGATAGCTGTTTGCAAAGATTGTCATCTGCTTGCACGTGGATGGTTGGATCTTTACAAGATATTTTCTATCTTCTATTATAGGGACCATCCTCTTGCATGCAAATTTCTCTCTCTCTCTCTCTCTATATATATATATATTATGTTTGAAAGTGAGCTTTCTCTACAAATTTGCACTAGCACCCTTAGCCAAAAACCTTCACCTTAGAGCTGAGGTTCTTGGAGGCTTTGTTTGAGGTCTTGAGGTTGGTTTTAGCTTAGAGTTGGGGCTGTTTTGTTGCTGTGCTTCAAAGGTATAAACTTACCTTCTTTAAGCTTTGTTTTGTTTGATTTCTTGGCCATCTCTTTTCGCTGCTTTGACTTGGTTTTTCAACCATAAAAAACTCTATTTTTAATGTCTTATAATGTTGGTTTAAGCCTTGTTAAGTTAGGGAGGTTGTCTCATCTTTTGCTCTTTGGCTTGTGAAGCCTTTTGAGCCTCTTTTCAAGCCTTTAAAACAACCTTTTCTTGGCCTTTTAACCACTGAATTCCAGGGGAATTTCAGTGGTAAAAACTTAGTTTTGAGGTCCAAAATAGGAGGGGGTGGCCTCCCATCCTTGTGTCTTGTTTGCATATGTAGATGGCCTAGCACGTGAGCATGTTTTTCAACCTATTTGTGACTTGATATCAGCATGTTTTTTCCATTATTTTAGCATGCTTTAGCTCTATTTTGAGTGGTCTTGGTCATATGAGACTTGCTATGCGTGGTTGTAGTGTAAAGGCCTTCACTAGCTTTGTGTTTTAAGGCCTCTAACATGCTTTGTATGTGTTGATTGCATGTTTTGGCATTATTTAGCATGTGATTTCAGTGTGTATAGCTCTATCACACTCTCACTTCTATCACTCTTTCATGGCTTTTGAGAGTTGTGTTTTAAGCCTTGTTTGTGGCCTAACACATGAGCATTTTTTTCTTGCCTTTTGTGCTACCATCTCAGCATGTTTTAGCCTCTGTTTTGACATGTTTAAGCTCTGTCCAGAGCTGGTGTGGTCATTTGAGCTTGATATTGCATGCTTCTAGTGTAGTGCTCTTCACTAGTTTATTGCTTTTGGCCTTTGAGCGTGTCTTGCATGTGTTGCTTGCATGTTTTTGTATTATTTTGCATGCCATTTCAGCACTGAAATTCTGCAACTTCTCTCATTTCTTCTTTTTTCCATTTGTTTTGAGTGTTGGTTAACCTTATAGTTGTGTTTAAGCTTGATAGAGCTTGTGCTCAACGACTTTAACTCTCTTATGAGGGTTTCTGCTAGCCAAAGACATGATCTCTCTCATGTCTTAAACCATTCTTTTGGTTGATCCCCTTCTCATTAGAGGACACTCACCTTGGACAAATTGACTAAAGAATGGCTTGGTAATGTAAAATGTGTAAACAAGAATTGGACAAGTAAAACATGACCAAGATAAACATGTAATGTTGCATTGCATTGTGTTCAATCGGACGTTATATTGAACAAAAGGAAGATTGGTTCATTTCATACTCAAAGTGATGAAATGAGCCAATCTCCTTTGTCTCCATTATCCTTGATCATGCATGATAGGTTAGTGGTCTAGGGTCTTGTTTTGTGCATTCATTGAAAGTGTACTCCTTGGATCTTTGGCCATCACGCATTGAAAGTGCTTGATTGATGGTTTTGGATCCAAGAATGCCACTCCTTTGATGTTTTGAGATGATAAGGAGGGGCATATTACAAATATACCCTTGGAAAACCCTCAATTTTCTTCTATCTGTGCTCTATTGGAGTGTGGTAATTCAGTACACCAATGGCTGGCAGTGGCACACTGATGGCCGACAGTTCTTCACTCATGGCCGGTAGCACAATCCTTTGGCTGGCAGGGGGTCGGCAGCGAGCAATCATGGCCGGTAGGCCACTGGTGCATTCCTCAGTATTGTTTTGGTAAGGTGGAGCAGAAAGTTCTTGGAGAAACCCTGCAAACAGCGCTTCTCAGGAGCAAACCAGAAGGCTTTTCGGGGCGAGAACCGAGTGCATGCATCCTTTATTTCCTAAAGTAGAGTTGAGGTAGTGTAGTTTAGATATATTGCATGATTAGTTACATTTGCTTAACTAGTTTGCAAATTAGTTAAAGTGTTGTAATAATTAGTTATTAGTTTACTAGTTATTTGTTTAGTTTGTAATTATTAGTCTAATTAGTTTAATTAGATTAGTTAGCGCAGCTTAGCTTAGTGTAGCTTAGCCTATTCATCTGGACCCTCCTTCGTGAGGGCACAAAGTTGTAATAAGTGTACGTGTGTGTGTGCATGTCTTCTAACCCCACTTCTTTCTCCTTTTTACTTTACCGCTTTCGATGGTTAGTTTTAGGGCATATTTCGATTAGCATACCTTATGCTTGCATGTTGCATCATTCATTTGTTTTGCATGCACCGGGCTCGGCCCATCATTCAAACTGCATCGTATTTCAATATACCTCTTTGAATACGTGTATCAAGTGTTGCAAATTCCATGATTAGGTAGCTGAGCTTATTTAGTCGCATTATTGCATGTGTTGCATTAGGCATTCTGTATAGTTAGGATCATGCATATTTCTAACTAGCTTTTTTTTGGCTTGGAGTACACTGTAAGTGTTATGCTTTAGCATACTTGCATAAGTGTGAGTGATGCCATGTTTCGCATGCTTGCCATGAGGCTATTTGCTTATATGCTTAACTGCATGAATGCCTATGGGTGAAGGCTTGGTTGCTTGAATTGGAACAATTCGATAAATGTGCGTTTTAAGTCCACTTTGCGAAGTGGCAAATCAAGTTTTAAGCCCACCATGTTTGGTGGCAAATCCGCGTTTTAGCCCACTTGAGGGTGGTACTTTCAAACCATTTTTTAAAACAAACATGAGTCGATTTGTTCCAAGTCTTGCGACTTAGTCTATACTTGTGTGTGCGTCACATAGTAAAGTTTGATTAATAATCAAAATAAGAACACATGAGGTTTATAAAACAACATATCATGCTTAGTAGAGGCCGATTCTTTGATCGGGTGAGCGAGGGTGCTCATTTTAGGACCTTCCCCTCTCGTACCCAAGTTCCCGAGCCGAGGCAACTTTGGTGATGACAGACGTGGCCTTTGGCATGAGTCAGGGTTTCCTAAATTTCCCAAAAATAAAATATTTAGGTGGCGACTCTGGAATCTGGCAAAGCAGTCCAGTTTTGGCATTATTTGATTTAAAATTTGATTTTCCAAAAGGATTTGCCGGATTGGACTCTTTGGTGTTTATCAGTCTCACATTGCACTTTGTGAGATTAGATTTAGAACTGTGATAGGAGTCCAAACTGTAGGAGACCAATTCACGCCTCTCCAAAAAGAGGCGTGCGAAGAAAATCGAGTCTACAGTTTCTGGCCACTCTGCTGGGGACAAATAGAGAACTTGACTCGAACTCATGATATGTTGTTTTATTTACACTTATGTGTTTCTTTGCATTTGCATTTGCATTGGTGCGCCTAAGTCACAGTGTTTGCCATCTTCTTTTCTTGAATCGGTTGCTGAAGGCTCGCTTGGAAAAGTATGCCATAAGGTTGACCCGTTGCGGGCTCTGCTACGATGGGAACACAAACCTTGGATCTGGATCACCGCTATACCGTTTGATACTCCTTTCACTTCTCGATGTTAGGAGCGAGAGGTATATTAGGTGCTCTTGCTGAGGCACCCTTTTCGACCATTTGACCTAGTTGCATATCGAAGCTTTAGAGACTGTTCCACACTAGGACAGGTTACTCACCCGAATATAGGATTGTATGAAACCGCATGCGTGCGTAGTGAAACCCTAGCTCCTAACGAAACTAGGACAGGAAAACCCTACCCCACCATATGGGTGTTTTGGCTCTCACTTGCTTGATATGTGCTATTAGGGTGTGTCTCTACAGGAATGTGTGTATCAGTTCCAAGTCTGGGTATTAGTCTGAGGACATCAGTGCTTGAGGATATTAGTATTATGGCAGAAAATTTGGGGACAAAAATCAGTGTTTTAGTGCAGTTTGTTCAGCTTATGATTTCAATTGTGTGTTGTCTCTGTCTAAGCTGAGGTGCTGTACGTTTTTTTGACTGTTGTTTCCTTTTTGCTTTATTTTTCTTTTTGCAAGGTAGTATTTTCACCATTGCTTCCGTCGAGGTAGTTACCCCCCAAGCACTCTGGACTATAGTAAAGAGGCTTTATCGATCTAGGGATCTTGTGAGAGGACAACCAGTGTTTGCTTCGCTAACCCCAGTTACAAGACGAAGGAGAGTTCAGCATAATTCACCAGTCCGTCAGTCACCTCTGCTCAGTGGCGTCCAGTTTTCCGCTTCTACCTCAGAAAGAGGATACACATCGGATCAGACAGATCAGCACCCCTCAGTCAATATGGAAAATATGATGTGTCAACTCCAGCAAACTATCGAGGCCATGCAGCGGGACGCTGCTCGCCAAGCAGAAGTTACCACTCGTCAAACAGAGGCTGTAGCCCAGCAAGTTGAGGTAATTGCCAGGCTCCAACAACAACAGCATCAACAACCACAACAAGCAACGAGGTTTACTTCGCACCCACCCCTACCTAGGGTTCCAATACCCGGGGATACAACTAAAGTCCAGGAGAATACGGACATCCCAATAGGGCCAGTCCCACCTCAGACTTCCAAAACCCCGGCTTACCCAATAGATACACCGTTCGAGTCTGAGGTTGATCCTACAACCTTAAAAGTCAGCAAGCTTGAGAAGCTTTTCAAATGTGCTCAGGGAGTAAACTCAATCCCAGATATAGAGGATGGTTACACAGATTCGGTGGTGACATTGCTGGACAAATTTAAACTGCCTCACATAGACCACTTCGATGGCTCGGGCGATCCCATGGTCCATTTGAGGCTGTTCTCAGATATCCTGCGGCCGATGGGCCTGACTAGACTCCATAAATTATCCCTCTTTGGCTGGACCCTGTCTAGTATTACGGCCTTTTGGTATGCTAAACTGGAGGATTTGATGAAGGGGAGTTGGGAAGAGATGACCGAGGCCTTTGTCGCCCAATATTCTTACAATACTCAAATCAAGGTCACAACTCGTGATCTCAAGGAAACTATGCAAGAACCGAATGAGGGTTTCTCTGACTTCATCACTCGGTGGAGGGCCAAGGCCTCCATGATGACAACGAGGCCAGCTGAGAAAGACTAGATAAGGATGGTCGTTCGGAATCTGCAACCGAAACTGATGCAGAGGATGATTGTCTTACCCCTTCCTATCTTTGTTGATCTTCATGAGATAGGGGTACAGATAGAGGATGCGATGAAACAGGGTCTAATTGACCATGAAAAGGAGTAGCCCAAGAGGGCGTTTACACGTAGTTCAAATACAACTACGAGTAGCAATGCAGTTGTGAGGACCTTTGACGTTGGTATGGTCACCACCACACCAAAAATAGCCACACCCTTTACCCGCACATCTGGAGCTACTCCACCACCGGCAAAGTACCCACCCAGAGGCCAGAGGGTTTTCACCCCACTCTTGAGGGTCCTGATTAGGAAAGGGCATCTGAAGCCCTTAGTACCACGCCCATTGCGAAATCCCCTCCCTTCTACACACAACCCGGCTAAGTATTGCGCCTTCCATCAACAGCATGGTCATGATACCGACTGATCTTTAGACTCCGTCATGAGATTCAAGATCTCATTGAAAACAAAGTGATAACGCCTCCTGAGAAGCCAAACGTCACTGCAAACCCTCTTCCACCACATAACCAACCCCATCCTCCACCTAGACAAGTCAACCTTATCCAAACAACGATCGTCCCATACGATCCCAGCATATACATCACTCCCTCCCACCTGCCTAAGTTGGCGCTGTTCATCCTAGAAAGCACGTTAATATTCCAACCTGAACCCATGGTGATGGTTGTGGTAGAACAAGGCACGCCTGAGGGCTCTGCAAGCTTAATTGAGGAAGAGTACAACCCTTGTCGCTTTATTGCACCAGTTGAGCAAGCCAGATTGAGGGTGGAATTGCCAATAGAGATGGAGGTGAATGTAGTTCGGGAGGACGGGTAGAGCCAGGGGCTAGATGATTTGGCTGAGATTGAGGAGGATATCAGTAACCTGCAGTTCTTTGATAAACAGGATCCAGGGGATGTGCACATCAATTGGTTCGACCTGAATGGATCAACGGATAATACTTGGTGGGTTAGTGATGAGCCAGATGTTGATGAGGGGTCTCAACCGAAACAGGGACAGTCAGAAACAGGAATGTCTGCAACAGCCGAAACGGTTGACGGTAAGAGAGTATTGCCGGAGAGCATCGGTACGAAGAATTTTGCTCAAGAATTGGGTAACCTGTGTACAGTTGATACAGAACAGGAGGCCGCGCTGAAGCGGTTCGACCAGTAAAGAATTGAGACTGATCTGAGGGCTAGAAAAGCCAAAAGGCCCTGAGAAGATAGAACATGTTGTGAACACAGGAACAATTATAGTAGAACCAGACAGTTGTTTGTCGATTGTCGAGGGAATGTGGTGGGAAGACGATGATTTGCGTCTTGCCCACACTGATGAGGACCGGGGACAGAATTTACCGGATGATACGTGGTATACTGAAGAGGTTGATCACATGACTCGGAGTGGGCGGTACTTTAAGCCCCCACATCTGGACCAGCCAGAGGCGTTAGGGAAAGACAAGGAAGTAGAGAAATAGAAAGAGAAACTATTAGAGGAGGAAGCTGTACTGAAGCAGCTGAAAAAGATTCAAGCAGACATCTCCATCTAGGGATTGCTCATGGCCTCACGGGTGCATAGACAAGCCATCCTATCAGCAATGGATAAGGTTAAGCTCTCTATTGATACAACCCCCGAGCATTTAGTGGGACTGGTGCTCTTGGGTAGAGTTTCACCGACTTTGACTTCACAGATAAAGAATTACTGCTTGAGGGCTCTGAGCACCACAAGCCACTCTACATCTCTATGGAGTGCAAAGAGAAGTGGATACCGGTTGTCTTGGTTGATATGGGATCTGCAATCAATGTGTGTCCGTCGTGTACGGCCTATGCTATCTGTTTAAAACCGCCAGATTTTGCACCAACAGCCCAGGTGATTCGGGCTTATGACAATACCAGCCGGGAAGTGATGGGGATAGTGCGGATCAGAACTCAGGTTGGCTCGGCCCAACAGGACATCGAGTTTCATGTTCTGGATATTCCAGCCACCTTTAATTTACTTCTTGGACAGCCATGGTTGCACCAAGTGAAGGATGTCTCTTCCACTCTACACTAGATGTTGAAGTAACCCCATGGGAATGGGGTAGTTATTGTTTTTGGAAACTCTTCCATACATCCACCACCAGAGGTTACTACGCCGATCTTGGAAATCGTACACGGCAAGGAGGATGTCTTTTTTTCTGGGTTCACCTTGGCCGAGGCTCGGGCAGTGCAAGATCTTCTAGCTGTTGATGAGGGACTGTATGTCAGTGCGTAATCCGTTTACCTCATGAATAAGCTTCAACATGTACCCGAAATGGGATTGGGAAGGAGTGGCCAGAAGGGCGTCTCTGAATTGGCTGAAGTGCCACACAACCCTTATATATTTGGTCTAGGTTCTACGTCTACCAAAGAGGATTGGGTAAGAAAGGGAAAGGAGATGGCAGGAAGAGCCAAGGCTAAACAAGTTGGGAAGCACTATGAGTTAGTGCACAGACCTATCCAAGGAACCCTGAACAGACGCTTTGTCCGGGAGGGGGAGGATTTCCCATTTTGTGGCTTTTTCGGAGCCATGGCTGAATTCTGAGAAACGGCGTTTGCCCGGCTTTGAGATCTTTTTTGACCTACAGTTGCAAGGGGATGAAGTTACAGAAGAGCAAACTAACCCACCAGCTGTGGCTGAGCAGTGCAAAAAGGATGAGTCCGATGGCATAGACCTTGAACTGGGAGCAGCGCTGGCTTGTCTCCTCTCGGATCCTCAGATCACACTGGAGTGCTCAGCGGATGACTTCTCTGTTTCCATGATTGGAGATCAAACGGCTGTGGGCCCTTCTTCCGGCATTCTGGACACATCTATTGCACCATTCCTCATTTGGCAGTACCAGGAAGGCTTTTTGTCCAGCAATTCTGAATCAGGTAGTGAATCGGAATCTGATTCCATAGAGTCTGTGGAGTCAAAATCAGATTCCAGTTCTTCTGAGTCAGAGTCCGATATTCCTGAGAGTGATAACCCAGATGCCGTTGTTTTGTCTAGGTTGTCTTTTTCCTTTTCTTTTGAGTCGGTTATAACTGAGGAATTGGACGATCTGGAAGTTGTGAATGAGAATGGTACCACTGCTGTTTCAGAGTACTTTTTTGTGCCGCTCGTTTATTGCATTAATTAGGACTTTCAAAACTTTGATAAAAATGACGATGAAGAAATTCCTCCAGTTTGAAACATTTGATTAATCAAGAGGATGAGAGGTTTGTAAAACCTTTGGTTGATGAAATCACTGCAATTAATGTTGGTACTAAGAAGGATCCATGTCTGGTCCAGATCGGGTCCACGTTGTCTTCGAAGGAACGCGAGCGCTTAGTCGCTTTATTAAAAGATTTCAAAGATGTTTTTGCGTGGTCCTACGAAGACATGCCTGGAATCAATCCTGAGATTGTACAGCACCGGATCCCTCTTGACCTTGAGGCCCGACCCGTCAAGCAGAAGCTTCGGAGAATACGCCCAGACTGGGCTCTGAAAATCAAAGAAGAGGTCACCAAACAGATAGATGCAGGGTTCCTGTTAGTATTTGAGTATCCTACTTGGTTGGCCAACATTGTTCCAGTGCTGAAGAAAGATGGCAGAATTCAGGTGTGTGTGGATTTCAGGGATCTGAACAAAGCCAGTCCGAAGGACGACTTTCCACTACTGCACATCGACGAATTGGTGGACTTCACCACAGGGCATGCGCTTCTTTCCGTCATGGATGGGTTTTCCGGGTATAACCAGATCTTGATGGCCTTGAGGATAGGGAGAAGACTGCCTTCACTACGCCGTGGGGAACCTACTGCTATAGGGTGATGCCGTTCTGTTTGAAGAATGTTGGGGCTACTTATCAATGGGCTGGAACTACGATCTTGCATGATATGATCCATAAAGAGGTTGAGGTGTATGTGGACGACATGATTGTCAAGTCCAAGGAAAGAGAGGGCCACTACACCACCTTGAAGAAATTTTCCAACGGATTAGAGAGTATTGGTTGCGACTGAATCCTCAGAAATGTACTTTTGGTGTCACATAAGGGAAAATGCTGGGGTTCTTGATTACACAAAGGGGCATTGAGGTCGATCCTTCCAAGATTAAGGCCATCTTAGAAATGCCACCGCCAAGGACTGAAAAGGAGGTGTGCGGCTTTCTAGGTAAAGTGCAATTCATAAGACGGTTTATTGCAAAATTAACCTTGACTTGTGAGCCATTGTTTGGTCTCTTGAAGAAAGGAAAGAAATTCCAATGGGATAATCGATGCCAAGTTGCTTTCGAGCAGATCAAGCAGTATCTACAGAACCCACCCGTATTGTCATCGCCAGAGCTGGGGAAACCGTTGATATTGTACTTGTTAGTAACCGACATGACAATGGGCTGCATGCTTGCGCAGGAATCTGAGGATAAAGTGGAGAAGGCTATCTATTACCTGAGCAAGAAGATACTGGAATATGAGACCCGCTACACTCCACTGGAGAAGGCTTGTTTGGCCTTCGTATGGGCTACCAGGAAGTTGAGGCACTACCTGTTAGCTCACTCTGTAACGCTGGTTTCAAGATTAGATCCCATCAAGTATCTCTTCAAGAAACTAACACTTATGGGTAGGCTAGCCCGTTGGTTGCATCTTCTCTCTGAATTGGATTTGAAGTACATGACTCGCAAGTCTGTGAAAGGGAGAGCGGTAGCGGAGTTCCTAGCTGATCACCCAGTCGAGGGAAATGAAGCAGCAGAGTATCTATTCCCAGATGAGGCCATTCTGTAAGTTGAAGAAGAAATTTGGACTATGTACTTTGACGGAGCGTTTAATCAGTACGGGGTATGGGATAGGGGTGTTGCTGATAGCACCCGACAATTCCCACATACCCTTAGCCTTTAAACTCTGGTTCAAGGTATCAAACAACGAAGCAGAGTATGAGGCATGTATTGCTGGCTTGGAAGTCGCCCTGGAACTAGGGGCAAAACTATTGGATGTCATTAGGGACTCGAACCTGGTTGTGTCTCAAGCGAAAGGAGATTGGAAGGTTAAAGAAGAAAGGATGAAAATCTATCACCAAACCCTACACGTTCTAATTCCCAAGTTTGAGAAATTAACCTTCACGCATCTGTTAAGAGAGAGCAACAGGTTCGCTGACGCCTTATCAACTTTATCTTCCATGATAGACATCCCTTTGGGAGTCCAGATGCGTCTAATCTTTATTGAACAGAGGTATGTGCCGGTGTACGAACTGATTGCCGCCATAGATGAAGCACAAGATCAGAACCCTTGGTACTTTGATATCTGGAACTTCTTGGAAAAAGAGGCTTATCCACTAGGGGCAAACACCAAAGATAAGAGGGCGATACGGCGAATGGCTACTCAGTTTATCATCTGCGGGGGTAAATTGTACAAACGAGGCCATCTGGGAATGTATAAACTGTGTGTCAATGCTAAAGAGTCAAAGCGCCTGATGGAGGCCATCAATGGAGGAAAGTGCGGATCGCATATGGGCGGAGTGATGCTAGCTCAGAAAATTCTCGGACAGGGTTATTACTGGTCAACTACGGAGGAGGATTATATTGGTTTTGTTCGGCGATGCCACAAATGCCAGATCCATGCAAATCGCATGAACATCCCACTGTCGAAGCTGTACAACATGACTTCACCATGGCCATTTTCAGTCTGGGGGATTGATGTTATTGGGGTAGTTACTCCGAAGGGGTCGAACGGGCATGAGTATATCTTGGTGGCGATAGACTACTTTACAAAGTGGGTCGAGGTCCAATCCTATGCAGTGTTGAAAGTGTCACTTGTAGCTAAGTTCATCAGGAATAACATTATTTGCTGGTATGGGGTCCCGAATGAGATCATCTCGGATAATGGTTCCCACTTCAAGAAGGAAGTGATCGACTTGTTGGAGAAGTACAACGTGGCTTTTCATAAGTCATCCACATACAGGCCGCAAACCAACAGAGCAATTGAATCCGCCAACAAGAACATCAAGTACATTCTACAGAAGATGGTGGAAACCTACATGGACTGGCTAGATAAGCTTCCATTTGCTCTTTGGGGCTATAGGACATCAATCTGAACATCTACTAGGGCAACTCTGTATTCTCTAGTTTATGGGATGGAGGTTGTTCTGCCAATCGAAGTTGAAGTTCCATCGTTGCGGGTGATGGCTGAGTGCCAAATAGCGAAAGCAGATTGGCAGCAGAGAAGGTTTGAGGAACTTATGCTGTTCGATGAAAGAAGGCTGGAAGCACTGTACCACGTCCAAGGTTATCAACGCAGAATTGCCAGGGTTTTCAACAAGAAAGTTAAGTCTAGGAATTTGAAAGAAGGGGATTTGGTGCGCAAAGACAACCGAGCTCATCTCAGGCTAGGGGTGGGCGCGGGTCGGTTGCGGCCACGGAACCTCCAATCCGCCATCCGTCCGCCAGATTGGCGGATTGGAGAAAATCAATCCGCATCCGTTCGCCAATCCGGCGGATGCAGATTGAACGGATTAGCGGATTGGCGGATGGATACGAATCGGTTTGGAGGTTTAAAATTTTACAAATTTTCAACATAATTTAACATGTGCACTTCCTCAACATAATTCAACAAATTTTCAATATAATTCAACATAATTTATATTGTGCACACAGTATAAGTTTTAGATTTTCTTGGAGTCATACACAGTATAAATCATATACACATTATATTGTCTATATTATATTGTGCACACAGTATATGTAGCACCACAGAAAACCTCCTACAATCATAAACCTGTCTAAGAAGCATTACGACAAACACCTTAGCTACCAAAATTAGAAATTTGCTTCCTAAAGCCCCCTTATAAAATGGCTTCACCACACATCAATTACAAATAATTCAACAGAAACAACATAAACATGAAAGCACAATATATATATATATATATATATATATATATTATATCCAAGAATTAGGTTTTTAGGAGGCAATAGCACAACATAAAATGGGAACAAATCTTGATAAAAGAAAATTAATTTTTTAAAGCAAAGAAACAAAGCACAACCATCTGACCACATATTTCAGAGATTCAACCACAAATTTCAAAGATCCATTAGAAACACTAAAACAAAGAAAGGAAAAAAAAATCCACAGATTCCACTGGCTTAATCCTATTTGCTCTCCTTGACAATCATATTGCCTGAGGTTGTTTGTGCACTTCCAAAAGAAAAAACAATATAAGAAACAAAATGAACTGAGAGCATTTATTTAGTTGATTCTGCATTTCTATAAGCCGAATCTCAAAAGACAAACAAAATCATCAATCTACATCCAACATTTTATTCATTAATTTGAAATCAACCAAACAAAAAACATTACCAAAGAATATCAAAGAGAGGAGAAAACACAGAGCACACTCACAGAACAAAGGTAGAGAAGAGAAGATCCACGACCAAAGAGAAGAGAAAAGAAGAGAAGAGAAGAAGAGAAAAGAAGAATACCTTCAAATAGATGTTTCGATCGCTGCTCGCTGCTATTGTCGCCGATCGCCGATCGTCGCTAGCCACCATTGTCGCCGATTACCACTCATCGCTCACCTTTGTTCAAGTGTGTGTGTGAGAGAGAGAGAGAGAGACAAAGACATGTTGAAGAACCTAGGGCTACAAAACGTGAAATGAAAAAAAAAAGGCAACACGGAAGGAAAAAGAGGGAAAATAAGTGAGGGGCGGGCGGGTCGGGTGAACAAATAAAATTGACAGTTTACCCGCGACCCGACCCGAACTAAACCTGAGAAAATGAAAAATATGGACCCGTATCCATCTGCCATATGCCACGCATCCACCCAAAACTCACCGGGTCGGGTCGGGTCGGGTGTGGCGGGTCGGGCCATCCGCTGCACACTCCTATCTCAGGCAGATCAAACCAGGGGCAACGCCAAGCAATGTCAATAGCAGGCCTATTGCATATCCAGTGGCACCACCATCCCTCGTTTGGGAAATCAATTAGTTGTTGACGAAAGAAATAGCCGTGCGCTGAATATGTAGGACAAGAGTCCACTACTTTCTACCTGTCCTTGAGCCAAACCTGGAGAGGGATGAAAAATAAGAGAGATTAAAGAATAGAGAGGTGTACGTGGAAAGAAAAAGTGAGAAAGGGTTTTGAGAAAAAAACATAGCCTGAGGACCGAGTGATGTGAGAAACACATGTGAGAAGGGTGGGAAACATTACCTGCAAGAGTACTTCCTGCGAACTTGGTTGTCTCCCGGTGATAGAAAGCATCCAAACCCATCAAAGTCTCGGCTAGTGTCAAGCCAATGTAGCTCTTGCCCTCCTTCATGCCTTGAGCTGCTTCAACCAAGCGAATGCTAGACCCTCCGAAGCCAGGGACAAGCAGAAAATGAGCCAACATACACAAGCAGAGGGCATGTTGTCGAAAACTTTGCCAAAGACGGTCGCCACGGTTACCAGCTTTAGAAAACTGTTGAATCAAGCTTGGAATGTCTAGCTCCCCGTTGTGAACCAGGGATCGAGCATCATGTAAAGTAAGCCCACACATCCGTCCTAAAGCCTGGATGTGGCCAAAATGAGACTGGGGCAAGATCTGCCCATCATGCTAGGATTCCATCAAAGCTTGGAATTCTTCGATTTTAGGGCATATCTCTTGTCCGCCAAAGCTGAAAACCTGGGTCACCGGATTCCAACACCTAGTCGCGGCATGGAGGAATGGAAAACACAGCGGAGTACGACTCAGCGGGAATAGTGCATTTATCCCGAAACCTCATAAATTCAGTTTTTCTGAGCTATCTAAGTTTGCAATCCAATCGGAAAGTTTTTCAGCAAAGAACGACTCCATTTGAAGCAAAAACAGAGTTGAAATGAAAAAACCACGAAGCTAGAGCTTTTGTAGAAGATAACGTGCTGAGTGGAAGACAAGTGGCAGCAATCTGGAGATTCTCAAAATTACTGGCCGACTGGCCAATTGAAGTAGCCGACCGGCCACTTTAGTGGCCGACAGGCACTATTTGTCCCTAGCAGATTTGCCTTGGTATCTCTGTATGTTGAGAATGTTGAAAACCTGTGTTTTGTTCTACTCTGGATGTGTTTCGCAGTTTTGTCTTAGTAATTTTGTTAAGTTGTTCTCGAGTTTGTTGCAATTTGTTTATCGAGTTGTCGCAATTTGTTTCCCGAGTTGTTGCAATGTGGTTATCGAGTTGTTTTGTTTATCGAGTTGTTGCATTAGTTGTTCTTTGTGTTGTCTTATTTTGTTTGTTATGTTGGTTCACTACCTAACTAAGCAATTGCCAAGACAATATACAATGTTCAATTTTTATTCATCCTGTTTTTGGTGTAAAATGGTGCAATGCGATGCTCAGCATATAAATGTAACACTTTTTAATCAAAAAGTTGTTTTCATTCCATCATGGTTTCTACATGTTTTAAAGAAAATAAAACTGCCTAAGGCTGTACAATGTGCTAATACTACTAGCAAAAAAGAGATACAAAGCAAAAACATCTGAATCGATGCCACCCATCTCAAGATCGAGAGGCTCTCTTCGTCCTCTTCCTCGGCTGAGCGGACTCAGAGTTGTTGCCATCAGCGCCACTGTCCGAATCTGAGCTGGAGCCTAAACCGTAGCTGCCTTCGCTCCCATCTTTAGAGCCCTCATCAACATCATCGCCACCCTCGGAACCTGAGCCGGTGCCATCGCCTCCATCCTTAGATGACTCTGACTGCGGACTCGGTGGCTTCTCATCCTCACTGGACTCATCATCATTATTGTGCATGACAGGCTCCCGACGTCTCCCTCGATCATGTGCTGGAATCTCCCTCCCTGCTGCTGGAGAAGGCTCTGTTGGTCCTGTCTGTAAGGGTGTGACCTGAAAAGGTAGTTTGAATATATCAGCCATAACATGAGTATCAGATGCAAGTATGATGTGCAGAGTAAGTACATGCAGAAATTAGATACAGTATGTGAATTCAATGTGTTAAATGTGATCTATGTATGCAGTGTATCAGTGCAATATGGGGAAATGTTCAGCTGAGATGCCAGTTTCAGTATATCAACAGAAATATGATAACCGAAATGCAAGAAAACTAAAAATTACCTGAATGTCGTGGGAGCTAAGCATCGTCTCTCTCCTCAGGATCATGCCCTCGAATGAGGCCAGCACCCAAGTAATCCCTCGACGTATCCGATGGAGGGCTGCAAATGCAAGTTGAAACGATCAGTGAATGAATGAATGTCTGTATATCTGAGCAATAAATGAAAGCTATAAAGTATACCGGTGGTGAGTCAGGTGTCCTGACATATCTGTGACCAGGCAAAGGGGGCTCAAGTAGAATCTGATAGGGTACTCCGGAGTACCGCCAACTTGTCAGCTTAGTCGGGAGATCTGGCCATCCAACACTCTGCTTGGTAGGAGGCATCCCTCTAGCCTCACCCCTCGATACCCAGGCTCTGCTTGTCGAAGGGGTATTTACTGCCTGGGCCCTGTTCGTCGAAAGGGCGTCTGCTGCTCGGGCCTTGCTCGATGAAGGGATGCCAGTTGCCCTCCCTGTGTGAGCACGGACACTTGTCGGTGGAGGCATGGGGTATGTCTGGAGATAAGCTGTACAGTCCCCCGGTCCGATGAACAGGTTCGCATCTACTCCCCGCATAAAGTCAGTGATGTCCTGAGGGGAGAGACTCTCTATGTCTCGCATAGAAGGCGGAGGTAGTAATGGAATTGACTGCAATGGTAGGCCAAGTGTCTGGCGCATGAAGCGCTCGCCGAGAAACCAGGCCCGTCGTACTAGCCCCTCAAGCAGAATCCGATACCGGGAGGCGCCTCAAGCTCCAGCATAATGAAATCTGGCTCCCTCTGGCATCGTCACCCAGGGCTGCCATGTGATCTGCAGACAACAAGTACATAGACTGATTAGTTGCCATTAGATATGTAAAGTGAGTTGACACTGAAAGCAGCAAAAACTGTGAGTTTTGAATTACCTCTACCGTTCTCACGGTGTCAAAATACTGGCGAAGGTACGAGAGGCTCTCCCGGGCCCTCGGCTGGCACCGACCGTCATATCGATGTGAGTAGGACACCTCAAAGGGCGTCTCGACCTTTGGCTCAGGAGCAAGCAGTGGGAAATAGGTGTATACCCATAGTTGTGAAAAGCAAGAGGGTGGTAGTGAGAATACAGATAAACACAGTTAAAGTGGAAAGCAGAGTATGTGTGCAATGTCCAGAGACTGCAGAATACAGAAAGTACAAAATACAGAAAAGGCAGAAAGCAAAGTGTGGCACAGTGTATAGAAAGTACAAGTGTAGAGCAAAGATTGAATTATGTGTGTGCAGTGTGCGGTGTGCAATATACAGAAATGCAAAGTAGAAAGCATAACAGAAAATGTAAAGCTAAATAGTAAAGCATATCTCCCAGGCTCTCCAATAGCCGTCCACTCTGTTCCCGCTCCTGCGGGAGATCGAGCTCATGTAACAGTAGAGGGTGGCGAGGCCGGTGCCGCCCCAATCATAATGTCGCACCTGGGATAAGTCCACTAAGGCGCTCAGCAGATAGAGCCCGACTGTGTTCGCCATGTCGGCGAACAAAGTAGTGCCAAAGAGGAACATGAGGTGTAACACCCCGATATTTACACCACGATATGCTACCAACCCAATATGTGAACAATAAGCACAGGTATACAATTCAATAATTGGGATCTATCACATTCTCATAAATTTCTTGTCAAGCTCAAAGTAATTAAATTACAATACACGATAATATAAAAAATATCCATCTTAATTGCCACAAGGGCTTACACTTTTCAAGACTAAGAGTCTTGATTCAAACAAATAAAATTCCTAACTCGACAAACAAGTTCAATGGCTGAAGGCGAACACCATCAAAGAAGCTTCGGCGCTCCACCTTGAATTCAATTCGCTTCTTGACACTATCATGGTATACCTTCAACACCTAGATTTTTAGGATATCCATCCCATAAAAAGGGAGTGAGCTTTGACGCTCAGTAGGAAATAAACTTAACAACAAATAAGCATGCTCAAAGTGATTATGTTCATGCAATGTCATGCCATGCATACAACTTATTTTTATTAGAAAACCAATTTGTAACTTGCCAAATTCGTATTCCAAGTTTTGACCCAATTCATTAACCACTGAGTTAACCATGAACCATCATTTTATAATTAATTTCCACGTTACACGTCACAAACACTCCCCACATTCACTGGCCACCAAGCATAGTAGGGCAAGTGGGCACCTCTTACTTTTAGAAAACCTCCACATTTACCGGCCACCAAGCACGGAGGGACAATTGGACAGCCATTTCATTCTTAAAACATCTCCACATTTTCCGGCCATCGAGCACGGAGGGGCAATTGGACACCCATCAATCTTTGTAACTTTTCCCCCACATTTACCGGCCTACAAGCACGGAAGGGAAATTGGGCACCTTTACGAACATACCAATAACATCCCCACATTTTCCGGCCTACAAGCACGGAAGGGCAATTAGGCACCTCAACACACACAACATATTTCAAAGTAACCCATTTTAATTAACTCAACACACATGGCCCCAAAGCCATGAAGATACGATATAATGCAATGCACATGGATTGCCAATATCATAGTTTACCTAAGGTTCAAATCATTACTACAAAAATAATTAACATGAAACATAAACAAGGCAATCTCAACAATTTCCATAATCATCTCATATAGCAACATCAATTCCAAATTCTCCATTGTGCCAACATCATGTGAATATCAACTCAAAATGACTCAAGTTCCACTTAGAAACATTTCTTAAGTAAGTTATACCATTTCCAATAAACTTCCAAACTAAGGTTCCAAAATAATTTAATCCACAACTTCTATCTCCGCACTAGTTTCATCAAATTATTAGGATTTACCCATTTCATAGTTTCCAGATATTCCAATACCATATTAATGTCAATTTTAACATAAAACTATCATTTAGTCCAAAATCTCCTTTTACCCAATATTTCAAACCTAGGGTTTTAAAGAAAATTGGGGGTTTTCCTTTTTTTTTTTTAGTTAAATCCTCAAATCATCAATTACTATTTATGAATATGCTGAAAACATTCAACACCCTTTGAAAATTTGAGTGAAAACCCCATTTGTGAATAAACAACAAGCCATTAATGTTTCTAACCCATAATCAACTCAAAATCCCAAAATGTCACCAAAATCACTTTGAATCATAAATATTTAAGGCTAAGAGAACTCCCTACCTCAAGAATGGAAGCAAAGAAGCTAGATCAAAAGCATCCTTTCGAAAATCCAAAATCTAATCGATTGAAAATGTTGATCTTCACTTGTTCTTCATCTTTGATGCAAGATCCATGGTGGATTGTTGGTAAGAATGGATGAAATCAAAGTTTTGGGGGCTAGGTTTTCAGACATGGAGGAGGGGAGAAAAAGAGAGAATGAAAAAGTAAAGTTTTTGAGCCAAAAAGTCGCTTTATAATGTCTGTTAGCGACCTAATCGCTCGAGCGAAGGAAGCTTGACTCGAGCGTGGAATAGAAGCTCTCAGATTTTCTGAAAAACGCATTCTTCCCTCGAGCGAATAAAGTCTTGCTCGAGCGAGCATGTTTCCAGCATAGAAACTCAAAATTGAAACAAGCATAACTCTCTCGTTCGGACTCCATTTTAGGTGGTTCTTATGTCCAAATCGAAGTCCCGAAAACAAGCTTTCCAATGGTTCTAGCCTCACATTCAAATTCAAAGTATGGAAAAATGAAAGGGGAAAAGAGTGAAGGCTGGTCAAAAATAAAAATTCAAACTTGGGGCCTTTGATCTAATCTTGCCTAAATATCTTGTTAAGGCTTCAATCAAGGTTCCAAACATCACCCAAGGGTTGTCAATTATAATATTTAAAGTTCATTTGCCAACCCATCAATACCAAGAGTCCGACAACAAGACAAGTTTTAAGGTGACGAGCACCAATTTACACTAATCCGATACGTATTAGAATCCGAGCCACTACATGAGGAAACCTCGGGTGTACTGCTTTATCACCTTCATCGTCGCGGGCTCAGTCCCTCTATAGTGGTCAGCGAACCAAGTGCACCAGACCAAGCCTGATGCTCGGAAGATAGACGGGTGTGCCCCCAGTAGATATGTCCAAGCGGCCTCCCATTCACCCATATCAGAATCGAATGGGATCGACCGGCCTCCCACCTTAAGGCCTGTCAGCATGGCGAAGTCATACGGGGTCATGGTCATATCCCCTGTGGTAGAGAAATGGAAAGAGTTGGTGGTGTCCCACTATCTCTTTACCAATGTGCCTAAAAGGGTCCTACTCGCCATGAGGTGCTTGAGCCCCATGCAGAATAAGCCAAACCTCGCATCGTCAATGATCTGTCGGATGCCGTCAGGGAGGTCCATATGCCACTCCCTCGCCGCAGTAGACTTGTATTCGCTGGTGAAACGGGAGTCAACTTGTGTGGATGAGCAGAAATACGGTGTGAATGTGTTCATGATGAGTAGAGATACAGTGGGTACATGTGTTCAGAATGAGCAGATGAAATATAGTGCAAATAGTGCGAGCCTATGCAAGAAATGTAAAGTACATTGCAGGGAATGTAAGGGTGCAGTATGTACCTCGGAGTCATCATGGGACAGATGAGACTCTGGCTCTCGTAGCATTAGATCTGCTGGTGCATGTTGTGCAAAGCCACTAAAGTGGCGGACTATGCTAGGTGGTAATGCATGGGCCTCAGAGCGGTACCTCTCTGGGTCGAAAGGCCAGACTCTAGGCGGCAGTGGAATGTAATCGGGCTCCTCCTCCATCCTCAGAGAACCCCCATCATGTGGAGCATCGTCTGCCATGTGGAAAGAAGGTGAAAAGTAGGCGAAAATGAGCAAAATGGGTAAAAGTGCTAAAAACTCAACAAAAGTCAACTCTCGGAAAGAGAAAAAGTCAAAGAAAGTCAAAGCCTGAGAAAAGGTGCTAAACTCAAGATAAACTCGAGGGAAACAAACCTCAAGTGGTGAAAATGGAGAAAAAAACTCTGAAAGCAAATTTTGATCGATTCAAAATGAAGGAAACCGAAAGGTTTTAGCGAATCAACTTCGCGGGGAGAGGGGGTGTTGGAAAACGCGTAAAAAGTACAGATCTGAGAGGAAAAAGTGTTTAGGAGTGAAAAACAAGAGGTTTCAACACTGCGTGTGTATGGAAAAGTGTTTTGGGGTTGTGTTTTTAAAGTTCTCCATGCAAAAACACTGAACTGTCTCGAATCTGCCACAACTGGCCACCGGCCAGTTTTTGTGGCCGACCAGCCACTTAGGTGGCCGACAGCTTTTTCAGTTGGCTGACATGCTTCCAGTGTAGCTGGCAGGTGTTCAGTGTTTCCCCTGTGTGTTTTCAGACTGTTTTGAGTCCTTGGCTCTTGAGAAAGTGCAACGAAAGTCCATTTTTCAGCTCAAAGTGTCTATGCGAAAGTTCAACTCATGTCTTCAATGCATGACTCATCATCAGCCGGCATGAATGAGGTGTATCCTTTTGAAATACATTGTCACTCCTCTGAGAGGTAAATCAGAGGTTACAACTGAATCGGTCTTGTTAAGACACGCATTTCTTTAGTCGGTGTTTTGCATTGAACAAGCTGTTGATGTTGCATTGAATATGTATTGTTATTGTTGTGTATGGAATGCGTATGCTGTGTTGCATTCTGTTAAACATACTCTCCTGTTTGCATAGAATATGTAGGTTGCATTGTATTGCATCGTGCATACCCTTACATTTGCATAGAATATGTGCTTCTCACGTTCGTGTAGAACATGCTATCAATCTCGCATAGAACATGCATTCCTATTATATTGTACTTGTCAAAGTTTCTTTCTTGTGCATGCACGATATTGTATGTATGTTTTGTTGCTGTGCTTCAAAGGTATAAACTGTCACGACCTCTAATCCGCCCCCGTGGGTTAAGGACGTAACCGGCCAGTAATCATGAGATTACCTACGGCCTCAAACTGTTCTAAACGTATTTTAACAGAGTTAATGGGGGCCAAACGGAAGCAAAATTAAAAACTTTGTCCATAGAGCCGTGCTTATATGCACATCAAACAAACCATACTCAGATACGTTAATAACTCACATCAAAAGTACAGCTTCACAAAATTCATTACAGACAGGATCGTCCAAAACGAGTCAACCTATAACAGACTATGTACAGATATGCACTGGGTCCTTGCCAACAAGACAAAACATAAGTACATAGTAAAAGGGCAAGGATGGTCTCATGCGCGAGGCACAAGGCTGACTCTCCCAAAACTCCTGTTGTTCCTAGCAGACTTCACTGGGGCTGGGTTTGGACTTCCCTTGGCTCACCTACAAATACATGAATGAGCGTGAGCGATAGCCCAGTGAATAATATCAAACATAACAGTTACATAACAATATGTAGATCAACATGCTCCAAACGGCCTTGGGCCCAATTCATACTTCTGTTTAACAGCAAAATATATATATAACTATACGAAATGCAAGTCAAGTAACTGTAGTTCCAAACATTCTGGCCTTTGGCCCATCCGGGTTTCCATTCATGGCAAAACGGCCTTCGGCCCATTCATTCATGTCAAACGGCCTTTGGCCCATTCATTCATGTCAAACGGCCTTTGGCCCATTCATTCATGTCAAACGGCCTTTGGCCCATTCATTCATGTCAAACGGCCTTTGGCCCATTCATTCATGTCAAACGGCCTTTGGCCCATTCATTCATGTCAAACGGCCTTTGGCCCATTCATTCATGTCAAACGGCCTTTGGCCCATTCATTCATGTCAAACGGCCTTTGGCCCATTCATTCATTTATTCTTGTCAGACTTTTGTCCACAATCCCAATTAACAACTCATAATATTTATAGGGGAATAGCAATTGGACATTGACAAGTTTTCAAATATTGATATTACTCACAGTGATCGGCTTGTGGATGCGCCCTGGAGCTTGACCCTACACATTTCATGAATACAAAAGGGTCACTAACAGTTCAATCCGTTCTTTAATTCACATATTCCTCTTTAGGCTTTGTTCTTATCTCATTATCTCATTTACAATGCTTAACACATGCCTAAGAGTGCTTACAAGTGAAAGAGAACGGAAAACGAATCACAGAATGCATGAACAAAATTCCAGGAAACAGGGTCCCCGCTCGAGCGTAAGATTCTCCGCTCGAGCGGACCCTTAAGGCCTGCAAGGTACTGGTTGCACAAAAGATGCGCTCGAGCTGAAGGTCCGTCTACAAAAATCCACGCTCGAGCGTGAAATGTCCCGCTCGAGCGGGCGTCCAACTCTGCAAAAGTGCTGGGAGCACGATTTTCCCGCTCGAGCGGCCATTACCCCGCTCGAGCGGACCTCAAAAATCTGGGTTTCCCAGATCGTGTTCTTGAGCTCCAAATTAGTTTTCCATCTACATTTCTTGCATGCAATGGTTCAAATTACACATTTACACATGCTAACATGCTACTAATGCAGATTACGACATTAGGAAGCTCAATTACATGAATTATCTACATGCATGTCCCAAATTGTCTCAAACCCATCATCAACATGCTCAAATTCAACATTCAAGACTTATACTCCCATGATTTGTACATGCATGTGGGAGATGCTCATCATTCTCAACTTAGATGGTACAAATGGTGACTACAATATGAGCTTTACCCAAAACTCCACATGAATCATGTGTTTCAAGCTCAAACATGCAAATTCAAAGTAATTTCTTACATGCATGAGTTCTAAGACTTCAATCTCAACAAAAATCAACTCATTACATGTTCTTGATCGCAAACAACCCTTGAACTTACAAATTACAAGTAAGAGTTCATGAAATCACTTACCTAAGAGCTTCAACACCCAAGCTCTAGCCAAATCCTGAGCTAGATCTTCAAATTCCCAAGTCTTGAGCCCAAATTACACAAATCTCTCCCTTTTTCTCTCCATGGCCGGCCTCTCTCTCACTCTCAATTGTCTAACTCAGATTTTGAGTTTTAAGAGAGCTAAAGGAGAGTGCAATACAAATATACAACAAGCCCCACTAACAAATATTTTAATATAAAGTAATGGGGTACTTAATTTCTCAATTTAATCAGTTTAAATTGACCAGAATCAAATTTCAATTAAATTTCACCGTAGGCCCTAAAAATTATGCCAACCACAATGGCGTAATCAATTTCGGGTTCCGTGGCCGATAAGGCCCTCAATTAAATTTCCGAAGTGGTAAAATCAAACAGATATTCCTACGGTGAACAGATAGAAATTCAAAACCACATATTTTCACATAATGGCATACAAAACCATAACAAACACATAATCACATCTTATTAAGGACCAATTAACATATTACGGGACAGGGGTATTACAGTCTTACCCCCTTTAGGAAGTTTGGTCCTCCAAACTTAATTCACCTTTAGTCAGGCACAATTCGGAACACTTTTTATTCAATGGTTCCAACCCTTTTGGTAGTTAGCTGCTTAGTCTCAAAATCGAGCAACACTCTGCTCTCAATCAGTCAAAGACTCAACTTTTCCTCCATACAAGACTTGTATGGTGTCACACCAAACTAGAGCGCAAGCTACTATCGTAGACAAAGTTTGCCAATGATGGATGGATTCCCCCAACTACCTTGGAAATCTAAAACATACATTTGGAGCATTCCCTCCAGAATCAAAAAGGTTCCTTCTGACTGTACATCAATTTACGGATGGAAAGTAACGTCGAATCATAATTCAGTTTCGTAACAAATTCATAATTCGTCCAGATCATACACAGAAATCATAAGTCATGATTAAGTTTACGTGATACGTCCATTAGCATTAACAGATCAGAACGGAACAGAGTAGAACAGAACATATGCACATGGGGTCACGAATAACCAGTTCCATAAAGGAACCTCCGGATCCGGGTAACATAACAGAACAGAAGCTGAGCCCCCATTGCCTCTTGAAGGCTTTTCAGAATTCAAACACATTTTAGAATTTCTGTCTAAACAATAGATACTGGGACCCCATGTAAACGAACGATCTTATCGATGTAAACAGTGGCTAGTCTACAAGCATCATACAAAATTTTATAGGGAGAAATGGGCAACTTCAATAACTTTACCTACAATAGCCCAAATGGGCCTTATACCTTGGGTGCTCAAGGTAGCCCCACAACGAAATTCGTAGCCACCTATTCCCATTTCCATTCCAAAATGGAGAGAGGTTGAAGTAGTCCCGCCACTATCTAAAATTCAACTTCGACCTGTTGGCACCAAAAAAATATTTAGACATATTCACCAACTGACCTCTTCAAGGTAGGTCACCAACATATTTATTTCAATGTCAGCTAACTTTATCACAGAAGTTCGGTTTATTCCGTGTCACGAAAGTTCAATTCATTCTTCAATAATTCCACGATTCACAATCCAATTCGGTATTCAGTCTAGTGACGCATCACAGTTATCCAAGGTCAATCAAAAGTCTTCAGAAATTCAAAGTGGATCCAGACACTGATTCCCTAACCAACAAAGGTAGCATCGAGGCAATTACCCATACAACGCATATAGTCCGTACATCCCCATAGTACCAATTGTAAAATACAACAACACTGAGGCAATCGACCTCTAATAGAATACACGTATTCTCAGTTCATTCAACAGTTTACAATTTGCAATTCACAATTCAATAAGGCAATCCATATACGTAAATTCCCATGATGTCAAAGGCGTTATCAAAGGAGTCGATCGCATGCCAAACACAATTCACACATTCTCAAGGTTCCACTCACAGAATATAATGACACTGGGTGGTTATTCACAAGACGTACTGAATTCGCGCATTTCCGGACAATCAGGGTTTTTCAAAGCTCCTTGGATGTTAAAACATTTACATAATACCAAAGGATGACATTCCGAACAAAACAAAGGAATAATCGTCTCGGAATCGAAGCACACCCGTTCGCGACCGTCGGTGGCCGATTCCAGATCGATTAGTCAAACCCACCCGTACGAAACCGTCGGTGGCAAAAGGTATCTCAATCAAAGGTGCTACATAGGCTTAACGTCCCCTAGCACGAAAGGACACTCTAAGAATGTCATCAAAGCAACACAACACCATTCACTATAACCTGATTTTCCCAAAATCTGATAATACTGAAGCAACCACTCTCCCTTACAAAACATGTTCTGATCAGTCAAAGACAAAAGTTCAGTACTGCTCAAAATCAAATCAATCTACCGTCATCGGTTCCCATAGCGTCAAACAACAAAATGGAACAACACTCCTTACGACACCCAATCACGGGGTTTGTACAATTCGGTTCATTTTTAACACATATGTCCTCAATAGTTGGGGATTGATTCTCAACGACGTTCATAGTTAGATCAATCTGTTGATAGCCCCCAAAAGGTCTTTCAAATAAGTCAAGTATCCCAAATGAATTCAAGTTTTGGGCCTATCAGTTTTTTCTGCCAAGAATAATCTGGCTATTTATTTATAGACAATTCTTAACCCCCTTTTTTCAGAATCAACTTAGATAGAGGTTCTTATCAATCAACCCAAGCAAAGGTCTTGTCAGATTAGATCAAACAAGGGCTCCATCAAATTATATCAAATGAGGGTTCCATCGGAACAATATCAGGCAAAGGTTCTATCGGATCGAATCAGATAACAATTTTCTCAAACAGGGCACATTCGGTTCTGTAAGGCATACTTCGTTTGCTTAGGTACACGGTTGATAGTTTCTTAACTGCCCTAAGTTCATCAGTTCTCCAAGTCAAATCGGAGTCATTCATCACAACTGTTCATATCAAAGTGTTTCAAATTACGTACAATACGGTATTGTCCACATGAGTTCAGGTATAGTTACATAAGCATGCAAGTGTTCATATCAGGAGGTACGTATCATAATCAGTATAGCAGTTCCCAAATAAGCCTTATATGCAAGAACATGGTGCACAGTAATACATTATACAAAGTTCCTCGGGTACACATAGTATGGGATTGTTACGCAAAAGTTCCAAATTAGTCACATCACCCAGTCAACTTTCTACCAATCAAAATATATGGTCTCACAATTATAGAGTTTATCATTTAGGGCGCTCAACTTGGTCACACGATTTCAGAATCATAATCCCAGTGGTTTAGTCATTGAAGACGGTAGCATAATAAATCACCCTGAGCATAGGTGTAGATAGATACATGTGCATGTGCATAGTCAATCAATACCCCAAAACGTATTTCACAAATCTCCCAAACGGGACATATACCTCCAATGAATACAGTCTCGATCATGTGGGTCTAACCAATCTAGATACACATGCAGCAGATATGAAATATATGCCGATCCGAATCAAATGATATCCCAAGCGAAGACGTACAAACGTACTAATTCAGAATCAATCAACACATAAGCATTCATTTGTAAACAGTATAGATACCTGGGATAATGGTTACAACATTCTGAGTGCTTTCTAGGATGAGTGTGATTACTCCATCCTGAGTAGCAATTCCTACCACTGGTACGGATTTAGCCAAGGCAGAGGATTCATTCACATTTCATTCAATCCGGGGACAGTTCCTTGCCGTATGGTCCATTTTACCATATCTATAACGAGCCCCAGAAGTCTAAACTCCTCGGTGTTTCTCACACTGGTGGTGGCAAAGGTTCTTGCCGTAGCGGCAACTGACGCTGTTGTCTCAAGATCTCTGCCAATTCTTGTACTACTCTTTCCGGACTATCAAGTCGGGCTGTGGAAGAACCTTCCAACCCGTATGCCCTTAACTTGCACATACTCTACACAATTCTTATCAAACTTTACCGAATACTGGGATGCCCAATACGAAATTAAACACAAAATCACATGAGTACATTCGCACATAGGCACATTGTTATATTCTCCTTTCATATATCGTACGCAATTGATCACTTACGTAACAGATAATTGCATATTTATCAAATATCGCATGCTGAACATTTACTAAGTAATTATATACTCAAATCATGTTCATATTTCAAATAGACACCCGTAGGCAGAATTGAATGCACATAAACAACTTTTCATGTATGTGCATTATAACAAAACAGACTTGTTGTACACATTAGTGTAACAATTTATATCTCATTTCGAATCATGTGTGGTACTTCTTTTAGCGTGACATATCATGTTGGTCAAGCATATCAACATATCTCTTACATAGGCCACGGTATTATTTCCCCCGGGCGAGGGCCTGTGCCACGGTATTATTTCCCCCGGGCTAGGGCTTTATGACCATAAGCCACAGTATTATATCCCCTGGGCGAGGGCCTCCGCTAAGGATACCACAATTATGTTCAAGGAGAATTTAGGAAATCATTCATTTATATCAAACATAGCTTTATACACAATACAGAGATTCACAAGTATGCATACACCAGAGAGCATACGTATTCCAAAGGTTTACCATGCAAGCAATTTACAAATTATAGCACATGACTGTTCATACCGAAACACTTAAACATATTCTTGATGCTTTCAGATTTCTACTTATCACGTGAATGCATCCTAGATCTTTTCTAGACGCTTATTGCTCTTTTGGACAAGTGTGTGAGTTATTAACTCGTGCTCTGATACCACTCTGTCACGACCTCTAATCCGCCCCCGTGGGTTAAGGACGTAACCGGCCAGTAATCATGAGATTACCTACGGCCTCAAACTGTTCTAAACGTATTTTAACAGAGTTAATGGGGGCCAAACGGAAGCAAAATTAAAAACTTTGTCCATAGAGCCGTGCTTATATGCACATCAAACAAACCATACTCAGATACGTTAATAACTCACATCAAAAGTACAGCTTCACAAAATTCATTACAGACAGGATCGTCCAAAACGAGTCAACCTATAACAGACTATGTACAGATATGCACTGGGTCCTTGCCAACAAGACAAAACATAAGTACATAGTAAAAGGGCAAGGATGGTCTCATGCGCGAGGCACAAGGCTGACTCTCCCAAAACTCCTGTTGTTCCTAGCAGACTTCACTGGGGCTGGGTTTGGACTTCCCTTGGCTCACCTACAAATACATGAATGAGCGTGAGCGATAGCCCAGTGAATAATATCAAACATAACAGTTACATAACAATATGTAGATCAACATGCTCCAAACGGCCTTGGGCCCAATTCATACTTCTGTTTAACAGCAAAATATATATATAACTATACGAAATGCAAGTCAAGTAACTGTAGTTCCAAACATTCTGGCCTTTGGCCCATCCGGGTTTCCATTCATGGCAAAACGGCCTTCGGCCCATTCATTCATGTCAAACGGCCTTTGGCCCATTCATTCATGTCAAACGGCCTTTGGCCCATTCATTCATGTCAAACGGCCTTTGGCCCATTCATTCATGTCAAACGGCCTTTGGCCCATTCATTCATGTCAAACGGCCTTTGGCCCATTCATTCATGTCAAACGGCCTTTGGCCCATTCATTCATGTCAAACGGCCTTTGGCCCATTCATTCATTTATTCTTGTCAGACTTTTGTCCACAATCCCAATTAACAACTCATAATATTTATAGGGGAATAGCAATTGGACATTGACAAGTTTTCAAATATTGATATTACTCACAGTGATCGGCTTGTGGATGCGCCCTGGAGCTTGACCCTACACATTTCATGAATACAAAAGGGTCACTAACAGTTCAATCCGTTCTTTAATTCACATATTCCTCTTTAGGCTTTGTTCTTATCTCATTATCTCATTTACAATGCTTAACACATGCCTAAGAGTGCTTACAAGTGAAAGAGAACGGAAAACGAATCACAGAATGCATGAACAAAATTCCAGGAAACAGGGTCCCCGCTCGAGCGTAAGATTCTCCGCTCGAGCGGACCCTTAAGGCCTGCAAGGTACTGGTTACACAAAAGATGCGCTCGAGCTGAAGGTCCGTCTACAAAAATCCACGCTCGAGCGTGAAATGTCCCGCTCGAGCGGGCGTCCAACTCTGCAAAAGTGCTGGGAGCACGATTTTCCCGCTCGAGCGGCCATTACCCCGCTCGAGCGGACCTCAAAAATCTGGGTTTCCCAGATCGTGTTCTTGAGCTCCAAATTAGTTTTCCATCTACATTTCTTGCATGCAATGGTTCAAATTACACATTTACACATGCTAACATGCTACTAATGCAGATTACGACATTAGGAAGCTCAATTACATGAATTATCTACATGCATGTCCCAAATTGTCTCAAACCCATCATCAACATGCTCAAATTCAACATTCAAGACTTATACTCCCATGATTTGTACATGCATGTGGGAGATGCTCATCATTCTCAACTTAGATGGTACAAATGGTGACTACAATATGAGCTTTACCCAAAACTCCACATGAATCATGTGTTTCAAGCTCAAACATGCAAATTCAAAGTAATTTCTTACATGCATGAGTTCTAAGACTTCAATCTCAACAAAAATCAACTCATTACATGTTCTTGATCGCAAACAACCCTTGAACTTACAAATTACAAGTAAGAGTTCATGAAATCACTTACCTAAGAGCTTCAACACCCAAGCTCTAGCCAAATCCTGAGCTAGATCTTCAAATTCCCAAGTCTTGAGCCCAAATTACACAAATCTCTCCCTTTTTCTCTCCATGGCCGGCCTCTCTCTCACTCTCAATTGTCTAACTCAGATTTTGAGTTTTAAGAGAGCTAAAGGAGAGTGCAATACAAATATACAACAAGCCCCACTAACAAATATTTTAATATAAAGTAATGGGGTACTTAATTTCTCAATTTAATCAGTTTAAATTGACCAGAATCAAATTTCAATTAAATTTCACCGTAGGCCCTAAAAATTATGCCAACCACAATGGCGTAATCAATTTCGGGTTCCGTGGCCGATAAGGCCCTCAATTAAATTTCCGAAGTGGTAAAATCAAACAGATATTCCTACGGTGAACAGATAGAAATTCAAAACCACATATTTTCACATAATGGCATACAAAACCATAACAAACACATAATCACATCTTATTAAGGACCAATTAACATATTACGGGACAGGGGTATTACATAAACTTACCTCCTTTAAGCTTTGTTTTGTTTGATTTCTTGGCCATCTCTTTTCACTGCTTTGACCTGGTTTTTCAACCATAAAAAACTCTATTTTTAAGGTCTTATAATGTTGGTTTAAGCCTTGTTGAGTTAGGAAGGTTGTCTCATCTTTTGCTCTTTGGCTTGTGAAGCCTTTTGAGCCTCTTTTCAAGCCTTTAAAACAATCTTTTCTTGGCCTTTTAACCACTGAATTCCAGGGGAATTTCAGTGGTAAAAACTTAGTTTTGAGGTCCAAAATAGGAGGGGGTGGCCTCCCCTCCTTGTGTCTTGTTTGCATGTGTAGATGGCCTAGCATGTGAGCATGTTTTTCAACCTATTTGTGACTTGATCTCAACATGTTTTTGCCATTATTTTAGCATACTTTAGCTCTATTTTGAGTGGTCTTGGTCATATGAGACTTGCTATGCATGGTTGTAGTGTAAAGGCCTTTACTAGCTTTGTGTTTTAAGGCCTCTAACATGCTTTGTATGTGTTGATTGCATTTTTTGGCATCATATAGCATGTGATTTCAGTGTGTATAGCTCTGTCACACTCTCACTTCTATCACTCTTTCATAGTTTTTGAGAGTTGTGCTTTAAGCCTTGTTTGTGGCCTAACACATGAGCATGTTTTTCTTGCCTTTTGTGCTACCATCTCAGCATGTTTTAGCCTCTGTTTTGACATGTTTAAGCTCTGTCCAGAGCTGGTGTGGTCATTTGAGCTTGATATTGTATGCCTCTAGTGTAGTGCTCTTCATTAGTTTATTGTTTTTGGCCTTTGAGCATGTCTTGCATGTGTTGGTTGCATGTTTTTGTATTATTTTGCATGCCATTTCAGCACTGAAATTCTGCAACCTCCCTCATTTCTTCTTTTTTTCATTTGTTTTGAGGGTTGGTTAACCTTATAGTTGTGTTTAAGCTTGATAGAGCTTGTTCTCAATGACTTTAACTCTCTTATGAGGGTTTTTGCTAGCTAAAGACATGATCTCTCTCATGTCTTAAGCCATTCTTTTGGTTGATCCCCTTCTCATTAGAGGACACTCACCTTGGACAAATTGACTAAAGAATGGATTGGTAATGTAAAATGTATAAACAAGAATTGGACAAGTAAAACATGACCACGATAAGCATGTTATGTTGCATTGCATTGTGTTCAATTGGACGTTATATTGAACAAAAGGAAGATTGGTTCATTTCATACTCAAAGTGATGAAATGAGCCAATCACCTTTGTCTCCATTACCCTTGATCATGCATGATAGGGTGGTGGTCTAGGGTCTTGTTTTGTGCATTCATTGAAAGTGTACTCCTTGGATCTTTGGTCATCATGCACTGAAAGTGCTTGATTGATGGTTTTGGATCCAAGAATGCCACTCCTTTGATGTTTTGAGATGATAAGGAGGGGCATATTACAAATATACCCTTGGAAAACCCTCTATTTTCCTCTGTCTGTGCTCTGTTGTAGTGTGGCAATTCAGCACACCAGTGACCAGCAATGGCACACTGATGGCCGGCAGTTCTTCACTCATGGCCAGCAGTACACTCCTTTGGCTAGTAGGGGGCCGGCAGCAAGCAATCATGGCCGGCAGGCCACTGGTGCATTCCTCAGCATTATTTTGGTAATGTGGAGCAGAAAGTTCTTGGAGCAACCCCGTAAACAGAGCCTCTCAAGAGCAAAGCAGAAGGCTTTTCGGGGCGAGAACTGAGTGCATACATCCTTCATTTCCTAAAGTAGAGCTGAGGCAGTGTAGTTTAGACATCTTGCATGATTAGCTACATTTGCTTAACTAGTTTGCTAATTAGTTAAAGTGCTGTAATAATTAGTTATTAGTTTACTAGTTATTCATTTGGTTTATAATAATTAGTCTAATTAGTTTAATTAGATTAGTTAGCGTAGCTTAGCTTAGTGTAGCTTAGCCTATTCATTTAGACCCTTCCTTAGTGAGGGCACAATGTTATAATAAGTGTGCGTGCATGTGTGCATGTCTTCTAACCCCACTTCTTTCTCTCTTTTACTTAACCGCTTTCAATGGTTAGTGTTAGACTTATTTATTTTGATGATTTATTTAATTATGTTTTAATTTATTTGAAAGAAAAAAATAGAATCCAAAATTTATTTTGATGATTTATTTAATTATATTTTAATTTATTTGAAAAAGAAAAATAGAATCAAAATTTATTTTGATGATTTATTTGAAAGAGAAAAATAGAATCAAAATTTATTTTGTCCCATTATTTATCACCTAAACCTTTATCCTAAATGTTGTTAGAATGTATTTAGTATTTGATTAAATCAGGAGTTCAAACAGCCCAAAACAAAGTTTCAAACAGCCTAGCGCAGCAAAAGGTTCAAAAGGTTCAAATGGAAGATATTCAAATTAGTAATAATGGAAGTGCAACGGCTATAAAGGTTCAAAAGGCCAAAAGGTTTAAAAGGTTCAAGTTGAAGATATTCAAATTTGTAATGATGGAGTGAAAGATATTCAAATTGGTAATGATGGAAGTACAACGGCTATAAACGGCTATAAATTCAAATGACTACAACGGCTATAAACGGCTATAATTTTCATTATATATACCAAAGCCTCTAATGTAAACAAGTTACAAAAACCGAAAAATATTCTTTGATCTATAATCACTCATATCTATTCTCAGAAATTATACACTGAGCCTTATAGCTTTAAGCCCATATTTCCTGTGTGAGATTTACAGAAAAATCAAAGCTTCATTTTATATATCTATCTTTGAGAGATATTTATTGTAAACTTTCTTTGAAAGCAAAAATACCATTTTATCTTGTAAAAGTGTTGCAAACACTGTGTTCTTGAAATCTTGAGAGTGATTGTGAATCACCTAAGATTTGCAAGGGTTTGGACTTGTGAAGTCTGTGTAAAATCCGTAGAGGATTGCTCCATTTGTAAAGAGGTTGCTAGCACCCCTGTGAAGCTAGAAGATAGTGGAAAATCTCAAGTGAAGCTTGAGGAGTGGACGTAGGCCGAGTTGTAGCCAAACCGCTATAAATTTGTTTGCCTCTCTCTCCCTTATCTCTTTATTTTATTTTAAATTGCCATAGCTATATTTCACATTTTTACTGTGCTAAAATCATTAACTGACATAGTTGTTAAGACACTTGTTTTAATTATTTTTATTTCATTAATTATATTTATCTATTGTGCTAGTCATAATTTTTATTAGAGTATTATTAATTTTAATTGTAAAAACCTAATTCACCCCCCTCTTAGGTTGTCTTTTGGATAACAATTACTATCAGAGCCTAGACCCTTGCTTTAGATTTAACCATCTAAGAGTTTCGATCCATGGTAATCTTAGCTAGCAGTAGCACTACTGAAGGACAAGCCACCAATAGGCCACCATTATTTGACGGAAACAACTATAGTCATTGGAAAGATAAGATGACCCTATACCTACAAGCTACTGATTATGCTATGTGAATTATTGTCACCAAAGGTCCAAAAATTCCTACCAAATTAGTAGACAATATTAACGTACCTAAAACTGAAGATGAATGTGATGAGAGGGATCACAAATTATTGCAAGCCAATGCTAAAGCCAAACTCACCATTGTTTGTGGATTAGACTCTAAAGAGTATAATAGAATTTCAAGTTGTGATTCGGCAAAAGAAATTTGGGACAAACTTGAAGTAACTTATGAAGGTATAAACCAAGTAAAGGAATCTCGTATTGATATGCTTGTTCATAGTTATGAATTGTTTAAAATGAACTCTGATGAATATATTTCAAGTATGTTTACTAGATTTACTGAAATTGTAAACTCTTTGAAATCTCTTGGCAAAACTTATACTAACAGTGAATTGGTAAGAAAAATTCTTAGGTGTTCACCAAAGAATTGGGAAGTAAAGGTCACCGCCATTATAAAAGCCAAAGATCTCTCCATGCTTGGATTGGATGAGCTTATGGGTTCCCCTTATGACTCATGAGATCACCATGAAAGGACATAAGGATGTTGAAAACAAAAAGAAAAGTGAAATTGCATTCAAAGCCTCATCAAATGAAGAAGAATATGAAAACTCTAGTGAGGATAAAAGCTATGCCATGTTCCGTAGAAATCTTAAAAAGCACTTCAAGAAAAACAATTATGGAAGAAGAAGACCTTTCAAGAAAGAGTACAACAAAGATAACAAGAAAGAGCATATTATTTGCTATGAGTGCAAAAATCCTGGACATATGAAGATGGATTGTCCAAAATTGAAGAATCATGGAAAAGACTACAAAAGAAACAAAAAGGCCATGGTAGCAGCTTGGGGAGAAAGTGAAGATGAAAGCTCAAGTGATGAAATTGAAAATGAAGTAGCCAACTTATGTCTCATAGCTCTTGAAGATGAAGACTCCACTCAAGATGAGGTAACTACTCTTTATGAAGAACTTAAAAGTGCATTCCATGAACTATCAAATGAATTTAGAAAAGTTTGTGCCAAAAATAATGTGTTGAAGAAATCTGTTGCATCTTTATCTATTAATGTAGAAGAATTAAAGAAAGAAAAAATTATTTTGAAAAATGATTTTGATACTATCTCTAATGAGAAAACTACTTTAAAAAACAACGTTGATGATTTAACAAAAACACTTGAAAATTTTGTAAAAGGTAGAGATAATCTCAACATGCTTCTTGAAAATCAAAGATGTGTTTTTGATAAAGCGGGTGTTGGATATGACCCTATTAAGAAACAAAAGGATCTCAATACAATTTTTGAAAATGCACCTCTCATGACACACCTTCATATTACTTGTCATTATTGTAGAAAGAAATGCCATTATATATCTTATTGTCAATTCAAAAAGAATATGAACATGGGAATTAAAAAGATTTGGATTATTAAGGGATCTAATAAAACTAACCAAGAAGGACCCAAGAAACTATGGGTACCAAAAACCAACACTTGATTGTCATCTTGTAGGTTTACTTTAAGTTCAAAGCCAAAGAAGGGAAGTGGTACCTTCATAGTGGATATTCCAGATACATGACCGGAGATAAATCATTCTTTACTAAACTATTATCGAAAGATGGAGGATTTGTTACTTTTGGAGACAACAAGAAAGGAAAAATCATTGGTATTGGTAGCATCGGTATTTTTCCTAACCCTTCTGTTGAAAATGTTTTACTTGTTGATGGACTTAAGCATAACCTACTTAGTATTAGTCAATTATGTGATAAAGGTAATCGAGTTATTTTTGATAAATCACATTGCACAATTGAAAGCACAAATGATCATAAAGCTTTATTCGTTGGTAATCGCCATGATAATGTTTATGTTTTTCATCTTAATGATCTCTATGCCAGTGATGTTAAATGTTTATATGTTAATAATGAAAATAGTTGGTTATGGCATAGAAGACTTGGTCATGCTCATATGGATTTAATTGCTAGACTTTTGAGAAAGGATTTGGTCATTGGACTTCCAAAAATTAAATTTGAAAAAGATCATCTTTGTAGTGCTTGTCAACAAGGAAAACAAACTAAAACATCATTTAAATCAAAATCTCATATTTTCACAACTAAACCTTTGCAACTATTACATATGGATTTATTTGGTCCCTCAAGGACATCTAGTTTAGATGGTAAACGTTATTGTCTTGTTATTGTTGATGATTATTCCAGATTTACATGGGTTATGTTTTTAGCACACAAAGATGAAACCTTTTCTTCTCTCACAAAACTCTGTCGTAGAATTCAA
Organism: Camellia sinensis; assembly: GCF_055761805.1. Taxonomy (NCBI): domain Eukaryota; kingdom Viridiplantae; phylum Streptophyta; class Magnoliopsida; order Ericales; family Theaceae; genus Camellia; species Camellia sinensis. The sequence continues at coordinate 169,815,241 of NC_138962.1, read as the reverse complement.
AATGAAAAAAGGCTTCTTATTACTAATATGTTAATTCCTTTTTGAGTCATATCTTTGTAGAATCAATTTTGATGTCATAATATGTTTTTCAGATGTATACTATCTATATTTTGAATTATACATTTATGATCTCAAGAATATGCTTAATATGAAAATTTTATATGCTTTAGATTGGAATATTTGAATGAGTTATGAAATTCGTTGATTATGATCCATTAATAATGTCTAAATGAAAAGAAGTATCATACGTTTGTAGAGACATTGCATCTATCCTATTGAATATCTTTTGAATATGGATTATATTAGCATACATCTCATGATATGCTTTTGATTGATAAATTGTTGAATTAATTGTTTATAACATTCATGTTGTGTTCCACATTAAGTAAAATGTTTTTATCACACTTGAGTATGTGGATTGAATTGATGAAAATACCTGTTGATAATGTTATGTGATTAAATGAGATTGTTGCATCATTTTTTAATAAAACAAAGAGCATCATTTTTCAATCTACAACTTGAAAATTCTGAAAAATAGCATTCCAAACTCTTGTTTGATCATTGAATTATTTTTCACTTTTTGAGTTTGTGATAAGAAGTGATTTGTACTGTATTTTTATTGAGTAATAGTTTTTGTTCTATGAATGCTATATTTACACAAATCACATTAGAAAAGAGTAGCACCAACTTAGGGGGAGAAATCATTTTGCTAACATACTTGTTAAACCCTTTTGAGATGAACTCCTCATGAAAGAAAATTGAAGATTGAATAGCTTCCATCTCTTGAATCTAACGTATGCCTCATATACTCTCTTAAGCTTTTGAGGTAAAAATTCTATCTTATACCCTTTGAGCTAATACTGTTATTACTTTGATATGAAAAAGATTGATTATACTTCATATGATTTCCAATGTATACTATTTGACGATGTTTTTGCCTAAAAATCATGCATATGCTTAAAATGTGTGCTATACATTGAAATTCATGATTTTTCTTGGCATATGAATTGCTATACCTTGAACATGCTTCATTTTTTTGGATTTACATTAGCTCCATGAGATTATATTGAGTTTATCCTATTATGAGCAATATTTGGTAATCTACAAAATGCTTGAGCTATGATTGTTAAATCTTCTAGATTGCATATTAGTATCCTTGGTAGATTGCATGCTGGTATCATCTTGGCATCCTTATTGGTAACATTTGGCATCCTATTTGATATTATTGAGGAGAACATTTCAGTTATGAGCTTTCATTGTTCATATCTCCTACTGATTTTGCCAAATGAAACAAGGGGAAGAATTTAAACTTGATTAGTTTTAAACTGTGTAAGTTTTTTGGGGTTCTGCATCTTGAGATAAAATTAACTTTGCATATATTGATTTTTTTTTAAACCCTCATAGTATTTTTTTTTTTTTTGCATTACCATTTCAGCAACACCAACGTCTCATTAAGTTTAATTTCTGCTGGTATTATTTTATTTTATTTTACTTTATTTTTATTTTTTTATTTCGCTATTACGCTTCATTTCTTTTATTTTTATTTTTTTCATTATTATTTTTGTTTGGGCTTAATTTTCTTATGTTTTTTTGCTTTTTAATTTCATTTTTCAGTACTTAAACATAAAAACAAAAACAAATCAAAATACAAATATTTACATAAAAAAAAATGCCCTTCATTTTTTTTACGGCCATACGCCGATCAAACTAAACATATTTCAAAAAAAAAAAAAAACCCTTCATTTTTTTCCGGCCATACGCTAACCTTTCTTACTCGCCTCTTCCACCGTTTTCTTCTTCTTTTTATCACTTTGGGCGACGGTTGACGCCCCTGCCCTATGCTTTCATTGAGAGCGACGACTCCCCGTTGACTATCAAAGGCCAAGAACAACGTTGCTCCAAATTGGGCCATGGAGGTGTTCTTCCGTTTAAGCTCTTTATTTTTGGCCTTCAATGCGCCTATTTCTGCTCGCGCATTCTTGTGCATGCGCTGGAGTAGAGAGAGTTGAGCGTTGACCTGATAGAGCTCACTCGTCCTCTTCTGCAGTCAGGGAGCCAATTTTGTGACTGCAGTCACCGTCTCCATACCGGACGTCAGTGTGAAATGATTGGCTTCTATGTCAGATTGCGCTGCCATGATTTGCTCAATTGACATCATAGGAAGGTTAGGCAGTGGAATGACAGGAAGAGTAGGAGTAGAGGCACTAGGTCCAGCAGAGCCTATGGGATCGTTCAGGTCCGGAAATAAAGTGAGAGGACGGGATGAGGAAGCCATGGTTTAGAGGTGAGAGGTGAAGAAGAGAGTGGTGAAAAAGAGATAAAAGAGAGTGAGGTGAAGAAGAAGAAACAGACGAGTGTGATTAAGAAGAACACATGAGGTTTATAAAAACAACATATCATGCTTAGTAGAGGCCGATCCTTTGATCGGGCGAGCGGGGGTGCTCATTTCAGGACCTTCCCCTCTCGCACCCAAGTTCCCGAGCCGAGGCAACTTTGGTGATGACGGACACGTGGCCTTTGGCATGAGTCAGGGTTTCCTAAATTTTTCAAAAATAAAATATTTAGGTGGCGACTCTGTAATCTAGCAAAGTAGTCCAGTTTTGGCATTATTTGATTTAAAATCTGATTTTCCAAAATGATTTGCCGGATTGGACTCTTTGGTGTTTATCAGTCTCATATTGCACTTTGTGAGATTAGATTCTGAACCGTGACAGGAGTCCGAACTGTAAGAGACCAATTCGCGCCTCTCCTAAAGGGGGGCGTGCGAAGAAAGTTGATTCTACAATTATCCATTTTAGCAAAGGTTGCATCAACATACCTTGGATTGTGTTGACATTGCCTTGCAGATATTGGATGTTGTAACTTTATCACTTCTTCAACTACTTCTTATTCTGTTTGCTCCCCCAAATTTTCTAGTAAGTGATCTTCTAGATCTTTAAATGTTGAAGACTAAGACTCAATTGTAAGAATAGACTAATCTGTGATAGAGTGTGCATCCACTTCCTTGGTAACTGCATTACATTGCTCATGTACGCCTTCATCAAAGTCTATCTCCTCTCCTGAATCTACTTCAGTAATCACAAACATTGTAGAAGATGCTTCAAAATCCCATTCTTCTTCAAATTCTGGCTCTTCTTCTAAGTAACCTGGTTCCACGGTCTCGAACATTGAGCATGAAGCTTGGAAATCCCTTTCTTCTTCACTCTCATCTTGGTAACCATTGGATGTTGCCATATTACCTTTAATTTGTTTTCTTCTTGACCGACAATCTTTTGCGTAGTGGCCAATCTTGCCTCATTTGAAGCATTCTATGTTGCGCCGCCCAAATCTAGTAACTCTTCGATCATTTTCATCATGTCGAACTCCCCCTCATTGATAACTTCGATCATCTTGTGATCGTTCATCTTCTTTTTTCTTTGATTTTTCATATTTTTGCCACTTCAGTCCATCTCTTTTCTTGCTATTGAATAACGTCTCTTCTTCACTTTCATTCTTCACTATGACACCAGCCATTTGCTTTGCTAGAGTTCCTTGATTAGCCAATAGACTTTTGAGCTTGACCAGTGATGGTTGAGTGGACCATCCTCTAACAGCAGCCATAAGCCCACTTGTACACACCCTATTTTTGACTGCCCGCAAAACTCAGACACTTGGTTCAAATGCACTCAATGATGAACGTTGAATTTTGAATTCGTAACGATTCAGAATCAATCAGGCTTCCGAAATAACCTCACATCTTCAACATTTACCTTGTTTGAAACCTTGGGTTTCATTTCTGGACCATTTCTCACCTTAAGTTCAATTTGAACCAAAAAAACAAGGGAGGCCATCAAGGCCCAGCCATGCATCCGTGGTGGCCGGCCATGGCTATGAATGGCCGGCCGTTCTTCAATGGCGATAAACACTATTTTGGGTGGCGGGCCGCTAACTGTCCATTTTTGAAGGTATTTGTCACCTTTTCAGCTCGAATTCTATAAAGCCGAAGCTCTGGGATTGTTTCAAGGGTTGAAAAAAATTCTAAAGAGAGATATATACACCTTGGGAGCCTTGACTCCTCCTTCTTCCATTACAAGGCATCCTTTGAGCTAACCTAGTTTTGTTTACACCACTTATACACACCATATGAAACCTTGTCTTACCATTCTAAGCCTTGGTTGATCTTGAGGAAGTGATATTTTTAAGCTTGAGAGTGCATTGAAATTGAGTTGGAAACTCTAAAGACAAGCTTGCTTCTTGAAGGGTATAAGGTTGCTTTTCTCTTTCCTTGCCTTCATTTCTGTTCTTTACTTCATCATTCTTGCTGTTTTGGTTGGTTTTGAGCTTGCTTGAAGTGTTGAAGTTGAGTTTGAAGGGTTACTAAAAGGGCAGAAAAAGCTTACTCTTTCTACACCTTCATTTCATAACTCAAACTCTTTTTCTTTTTCATTCTTTTTCTGCGGTACTCATAGGGATTTTCAGAGGTTTAAAAGGGCTGAAAACCATGCTTTGAAGCTCCAAACATTGAGGGGTTAGCCACCCCTTCTTATTCTTGTTTGTTAGCTTCATTTCTTATCTTTATTGCCTAGCTTTTTACCCTCATTTCATGCATGTTTCACCTCTGATTTGCATGTATTCGGGACTGTTTTGAGGTTGTCTAACCTTTTCCAATTGGTTCATACCTTATTAGACACACTCAAGGCTGCATATAGTTGGCATACTTGTTGCTTAATATGCTTTCTTGGTTCATTTCACATACTTTGAGGCTGAAATTTGCTAATCAATCAATTAATCCATATCTTTCATCCATGAGAATGGTTTCAACCAATTGAGGTTGCTCAAGGCATATAAAGGAGACATACACTTAATGGCTTAATCTCTTTGGAGATTCATCGTCAACGGTGTAGTCTCCTTCTCATGTCTCGGGAGGACCTCTTGTTTGACATCTCTTCTTGGTTAGAGGACTCTAAACATCATATTTGGATAAATGGACTAGTGAATGACAAGGCCTAAAACAGTTGGTTTAAAATTGGGATCAACACACTTAAAGAAAATGGCTAGAATAGTTTGAACTTGGTCGGACATTATGCCAAGTTCCTTGTGTCAAGGGTCATCAAGCATTAATTCATGGTGTGTTTGATGTCCTTGAAGCGTCTCAACTTCCTTTTTTGAGTTTATCAAGTGAGAAAAAGGAAGGGTGGTCTTTTGCATTACATTAATTGATTTTTGGTCCAAAATGACATCCGAGATCATCAAGCAATCATATTGCTCATTGATGGTTTTGGAGTCAAGCCCTACCTTCTCTTGAGGCTTTCCCATGACAGAGAAGGAATGCAGGGCAAACAGAACGTGAAAATGCTTCATCTGCACTGATTTCACCTCAGAGCACAGAAATAGAGTTTGCCCTAAATCAATGCATGGCCGGCCCTCTGTAGGCTCGGCCGGTCATCAATGATGCACGGCTGGCCCTTGGTGTGTGGCCAGTAGTGTAATTTTACAAAAACAGAGGCAGTGGCTGTAGGTGAAACAGAGGCAGCTGAGCATACAGGGTAGCTTTCAGGTGATGTGTATGCAACCTCCATCCATCTTCCTTAGTGTTCATATCAGATGAGTTTGATCGTATTATTTTGTTAGCATAATGCATTGTGATGTAATATTTAATTAGTCTAATTAGTTGCAGCTAATTAGTTGATGTTGTAATATTTAATTAGCTTAGCCTAGTTAATTTCTTTTAATTAATTAGCTTAGATAGTTAGTTAATTATTTGCCTCAAATGTTGTAATAATTAGTTAATTAGCTTAGCTTAGCTTGGTTAGCTAGATTATTCATTCGGAGCCTCCTTCGCTAGGGCGTAATGTTGTAATAAGTTTGTGTGTGTGCATGTATGTCTTCCAACTCCACGTCTTTCTCTCTTTTATTGAATCATTTTTTATGGTTAGATTAGGGACATATTTCAATCAGCATACCTTATGCCTTGTGCTTGCATCCATTCATTTGTGTTGCATGCATCGAGGCTCGGCGCATCACTCAAACTGCATCGTCATTTCAGTATCTTATTTGAATACGTGTCTAAACCGCATGTTATTCAATTGAATCATATGCCATATTAGTAGCCGAGCCTATTAATTGCATATTGCATGTGTTGCATTAGAAATTTTGTATAGTTAGGAATCATGCATTTTTCTAACTCTTTTGTCTATTTTAGCTTGGAGTACTATGTGAGTTTTATGCTTTAGCATACTTGCATAAGTGTGCATATTGCCATATCTAGCATGCTTGCCATGAGGCTATATGGTTACTTGCTAAACTGCTTGAATGCCTGTGGATGAAAGCTTGTTGTTAGAACTGGAACAATTCAACAAATGTGCATTTTAAGCCTACTTTGTTGAGTGGCAAATCATGTTTTAAGCCCACTATGTTTGGTGGCAAATCTGCAAACTTTAAGCCCACTTGAGGTGGCAAATTCAAACTTTCTTCGCAAACAAACATGAGTTGAATTGTTCCAAATTGAGCAAACTAGTCTATACTTGATTGTGCGCATCACATAGTAAAGCTAGTTTAATAATCGGAACAAGAGCACATAATGTTTATAAAATATCATATCATGATTAGTAGAGGCCAATTTTCGATCGGGCAAGCGGTGGTGCTCAATTCATGACCTTCCCCTCTCGTACCCAAGTTCTCGAGCCAAAGCAACTTTGGTAATGACGGACACTTGGCCTTTGGCACGAGTCAGTGTTTCCTAAATTTTTCCAAAACAGAAACTATTTAGGTGGTGACTCTGTATCTAGCAAAGCAGTTCAATTTTGACATTATTTGATTTAAAATCGATTTTCCAAAAAAAATTTCCGGATTTAGACTCTTTGGTGTTTATCAATTTCATATTGCACTTGTGAGATTAGATTCGGAACCGTGGGAGTCCAAACTGTAAGGCATTCTTTTGAACCTTTCGAAAGGGGGCGCGAAAAAAGTCGAGCTATAATTTCTGGCGACTCCGCTGGGGATTTAGAGAACTTGACTCGAACTCATGATATGACATTTTATCTACACTTATGTGTTTCTTTGCATTTGCATTTACATTGTTGCGCCTAAGCCACAGTGTTTGCCATTTGCTATTCCTGAATGGTTTGCCAGAGGCTTACTTGGAAAAGCTTGCCGAAAGGCTGATCGGTTGTTGTAGACGTCCCCCAAACGCCCCGGGAGGGTGAGTCCCGTTCTGTTCATTAAAGGGGTCACTACAGTTCGGACTCGATTTGTTGTCACGGTTCTTAATCTTGAACCAAAGAGTCCAAATCTGGCAAATCGTTTTGAGAAAACAGATTTTAGAAAAAGAGGTGCCAAACATGGACTGCTTTGCCAGATACAGAGTCGCCACCTAAATATTTTAATGGGCAAATTTAGGAAACCCTGACTCGGTGCCGAAGGCCACATGTCCGTCATCACCGGAGTTGTCTCGGCTCGGGAGCTTGGGTACGATCGAGGAAGGTCAGCTATGAGCACCCCCTTTCGCCCGGTCCGAAGACCGGCCTCTACTAACCGTGATATCCATTTTTGAAAACTTTATGTGTTCTTATTCCATTTCTTAGCCTAGAATTACTATGTTACGCGCACAGCAAACAAGTATAGACTAGATTGCCTAATTTGGAAAGAAACATTGCATATCCGTTTATTTTGAAAAGTGCTTTGGAAATTGCTACTCGCAAGTAGGCTAAAATACGGATTTAAACGAGTTTTTCCAACTCAAACAATCCAACCTTCACCCACAGGCATTCAAACAATTTATCTCATATAAGCACTAGCCGTATGGCAAACATACTGTCATGGCAACACTCACACGCATGCGGTATGCTAAAGCATAAATACTTACAATGTACTACGTGCCAAGCAAACATGCGTGATCCTAGTTTATGTCAAGTTGACTAATGCAACGCATGCAGGATGCAATTAGAGTAGGCTCGGCTAACCTAATCATGGCATGCGAAAATACGATCAATTTGATGCACGTATTCAATTTGGAATTGGGGTACAAATGCAGTTAGCATGATGTACCGAGCCTAATGCATGCAATACAAATGCATGAATGCACGCATGCATAGCATAAGGTATGCTAATTTCAAAAATGCCCTAATCTACCATCATGAGCAGGTAAATAAAAGGGAAGAAAGACGTGAGGTTGGAACACATACACACACTCACGCACACTTATTACATAATTGCCCTTACTCAGAGGGGCCAAATGAATATTACAGTCCGAATAATAAACAAATAAATTATTACAGAACTTCTAATTTACTTAATAGGATGAATGCAAAAGGAAGAAAGGTGGCCACAGCCCCCTGCATCGGGATGCGCGTGTGATGCATGCTCGAAACTCGGCTCGCCTGGAAAACCCGTACCATACCCTTGCCACCTCTGTTAATACTGCCCTGTATCTCTGAAAATTGCCAAAGCCCAAGGACAGGTTCCTTGCATACTGCAGAGTACCACCGGCTAGGGGAAATTCCCACCAGCAGTGCAGAATTTCCATCGGCTGTTTTTGGGTTTATCGGCCATTCATCAATGGCCGGTCGGCACTGAATTATGCCGGTCGGCAGAAGCTTCCTGCAGAAGACAGATTTGACAGTAACAGAGAATAGACAGTGTACGGCATGGGATTTCAGGCACATGTGAGCATGGTCATGCTTCCCATCATGCTTTGAACTCAGGGAAGCATGGCCCTCGATCCTCGAGCCATCAATGGTGCATGATAGCCCAAGGGATCAAGTTTGCCACTTGATGTAAAGATGCATGCAACCACACAAATGAGGACCAAGACCCTATCATGCCGAAGTCAAAGGTCCCGGTGACCGAGAATCAAGGCACATTACATCACTCATAGTATGAATGTTCCTTGACTCTTACACTTGGTTTGACACCCCAAACCAAGTAATGCAATGCATGTTATACTCACATGGCTCAAAATGCAACATGGTACTAATTATACAAGGCATACTAAGTGTCATGCAACTAGTATGGCAAGCATGCAATATTAGGCATACAAGATGCAAATGCAATGTAAATATGGACACTTTAAGCAATAGAATCATCATGCTACAACACCTAATGAAGCAACCATACATCAAACATGAAACAAGCATGCAATGGTGGCTTAAAATGGTAAAGGGACAGACCTCCACCCACCTCAAAACAGTGACCAAAGGTGTCCAAAAGGTGGACCAATACTCATGCCAACAAGCAAGTCAATGGTCCTAAGGCTAAGGCACAAAAAGGAAGCACTTCACTCCTACCAACATGACCACACATGGCATGACTAAGACAAGCCAAAACAGAAATTTAACATGCAAAAATGGAGTTCAAAACTCATTAATATGGTAGCTAAAGTGACTCCAAAGAGATGTATGCACCAAAGCTCATTCCTAGGCATAAAATGGCACACCCTCAAAGCATGAAATAGGTCACACATGCACACATATAAACATGATTCATGGACTGAAATATGGTCCTAAATGATGCCAAATCATGAGGATGGTCGTAGTTATGCATGCTAGAGGTCAATATGCTCAAGGCTTACAAGCCAAAACACAAAGAGATGACACCAAACAAGGCAAGTATGACTGAAATGAATGGCCAACAGACCTTAAACATGGTAAAATAATGCCAACATCTTCATGGAATCAAGCCAACACATGCAAGGAGCATGGCCTATGCATAAGATACAACTCTAGGCCAAATGGAGGAATGTAAAGCAAGTATATTAAGCATGCAAATGGGTACAAATCTGGCAAAAAACGGAGATCACATATGACCCAAAACACCCAAAAAACTTCTGAAATGGGGCCAAAAATGATCAAGCATGCATGTTACCCTTTTAAGCCAAAATACAAGGAAACAAGACAATGAAGGGAGAGGGGTGTCCCTCCCCTATGCAAGACTTCAAACCACCTTCCTCACCACTGAAAATCCACTGGTTTTCAGTGGTGAGAAGACCAAAACACTTAAGCAAACAAAGCCTTACCAAAGAGGCAACAAAAGGGCCAAATAAGGCTTAAGAGGGTGAGTTTGAACTCAAACCATGAAAGACTCTTAATGAAAGTTCTTAAGCATGAAAATACAAGCCTTTTTTATGTTATGCACAAAAACTAAATCAGCAAGTAAGATAGGTAAAAAGCTAGTGCAAGTTTGGGGAAACTAAAACTTGAAGCACAATTCAAGAACAGCCAAGGCAGCCTCCTTCTTTTGATCAAAAATAGCCCAAAAACTCAAGAATCAACCCTCAAAGTCCTCAATCTCGGAGCAAGGTGTAATAGTGTGTGTATTGGTGCAAAAGTAAGGTGAAATCACACTTTTAGGGCAAGAAACACACACAAAGGAGGAGAGAGGGGGAGATATAGAGATAGGGTGTATCTATATATGGAAGCTCTGGTTTTTGCCTTCAAAGTCTCTAACCTAGAGCAAAGAGAAGGATTCTCCTCTTATAGAACTCCCTCTTGCAAAGCTTATACAACAAGCTTGGTTAGAGGGCAATCCCTCCATACACGTGTATGGAGGGAAGCAGAGTTGGTGCCAGTTATCCCAGCTGGCACAAAATATCTACATAAAGCAGATGAACAGTGGTCGGCTGCCCAAAAATGTCATTTTGACAAAAAAGAGTGCCGACCGGCAGAAAATATTGCCGATGGAAGCAAAAACCAGTCGGTGGCCTCTACCCACTGCCGGTGGTGTGTGGGGATGCCTCACAAGGCATTCCCTGCCCCTCCAAGGAAAAACACAAGTGTTTGGTGTGAAACCAGACACTAAACAGTCAAGTTCGGAGATCCTGAGGCAAGGCGCGCGGCCGAGACCTCCGAGAACTCCAAACGAACACAAACAAGGGTAATCACTAAGTGTTCCAATGGTGACGTCCAAGTCTTGAGGACGGTCAAAAATGGGGTGTCTACAGTTGCCCCTCTTTGACAGAACTCGAAAGTCATAACAATGACGGGAGTGAATGTCAAAGCCGAGAGACGACCCATTTTTGACAAGGCCGAAGACTCAGACAAACATGCAAGACAAACAAGATATGCGCCCGAAGGCAGGGGCAAAATGCAAGACAATGCACGAAGCCGAGCATAACTTAAGATCATGCAAAGAAAGCTGTAACGAAGCACACATGCGACAATTTTAAGCTAGCATACACCGAACTACACTACAATGCAGAAGGGATGTAAGAGAATCATGTAATTCTCAATACGTCTCACTCGGAGGATATAATACCTGTGCGGCTCGTCTGGTTGCACCAGCCTCAAATGAACCGTACATACAATATCGTGCCTGCAAAGAAAACAAACTTAACAGGTACAATATCATTAGCAACATGCATAATAGTGTACTCGAAATGCGTGACAACGCAAAGCGAGTGGGGAGTATAAGAATGCCGCGAAGGTACAGATGTGTAAGTGGAACATGCGGTCTACGTAGGCAATGAGTTTGATCGTAAGCATGCGGTCTACACAAGCAATGAAATTGAACATAAGCATGCGGTCTACGCAAGTCACAACATGCGGTCTACGCAGGTAGTGAAATTGAACAAATATGCGGTCTACGCAAGCAAAATATGCGGTCTACGCAAGTAATGAAATTTGAACAATCACGCGGTCTACGCAAGCAAAACATGCGGTCTACGCAAGTAATGAGCAAAACATGCGGTCTACGCAAGTAATGAATTTGAACAATCATGCGGTCTACGCAAGCAAAACATGCGGTCTACGCAAGTAATGAATTTGAACAAATATGCAAAATACAAGTAAAACATGCAGTCTACGCAGGTAATGAAATTGAACAATCATGCGGTCTACGTAAGCAATACATGCGGTCTACGCAGGTAATGAATTTGAACAATCATGCGGTCTACGCAAGCAAAACATACGGTCTACGCAAGTAATGAATTTGAAAAATCATGCGGTTTACGCAAGTAAAGAAAGTGATTACAAACATGCGGTCTACGCAGGTAATGAATTTGAACAATCATGCGGTCTACGCAAGTAAAGAAAGTGATTACAAACATGCGGTCTACGCAGGTAATGTAATTAACATGCGGTCTACGCAAGTAAAGAAAGTGATTACAAACATGTGGTCTACGCAGGTAATGTAATTAACATGCGGTCTACGCAAGTAATGAAATTGATTACAAACATGCGGTCTACGCAGGTAATGTAATTAACATGCGGTCTACGCAAGTAAAGAAAGTGATTACAAACATGCGGCCTACACAGGTAATGTAATTAACATGAGGTCTACGCAAGTAATGAAATTGATTACAAACATGCGGTCTACACAGGTAATGTAATTAACATGCGGTCTACGCAAGTAATGAAATTGATTACAAACATGCGGTCTACGCAGGTAATGTAATTAACATGCGGTCTACGCAAGTAATGAAATTGATTACAAACATGCGGTCCACGCAGGTAATGTAATTAACATGCGGTCTACGCAAGTAAAGTGTATAAAGAGAGACTTGAACACATGTGAGTGAGAACATATCATCCATAATGCAGGGATGTAAAACATTGTAACACAGCGTAATTGAAGCGATTTGTGGGAATCCTCAAGACATGAAAAGGATATGGGAAGGGACATTCTTCGTACGTATCGAGCATCATTCGCAAAAGTTGTGGCCTAAGGTCAACTCGAAGGTCCATGTTTCAAAAGTGCGCTTCCCCGCATGGTCTCAAGTAACGAAGGTGCGAAACCACGTCGTTGACCCGAACAAAGGCATGGAAGGTGCGTTGACCGCAAGGGGAGTTTTGCTGGTATCCATTCTGAAACTTGGCTACCCTGTCATTCTATGTTTTACTTTCCTTTTTACTAGTAGTTTAAGCACATTGCACTGCCTCGGGCAGGTTTTATTCTTTTTCAAAGTTACACATTTCGCCAAGCATGTGACGGGAATGAAATGACCATTTTATTCAAAAGATGTTTGCGTTTGTAAACTTTCTATGCATCGCATCGCGAGGTATCACACCACAATGTGAACGAAATTGAACTCACTTTGAACACCGAGTACTCGCATCGTAATAATCAGGCAGTGAACTGACTTACAACTCGATAAGAAAATGTACAAATGCATGATATGACCAAACAAGCGTGAGTACAACTCAATAAATAAATCAAAACTCAAAGAGAATGAAATACAACTCGACAAGCAAATGTTCAAAAACTCGAGAAGCAGACAGGCGTGACTTCGCAAGAATCGATCACTGGGGGAGGGATCGGAGGTGGTGGAGTTTCCTAATCCCTAGCATAAACAGCTCGGGGAACTAGGAGGAAGCCCATCGGCTAGGGGGAGAGGCTATCGGCCGCAAGGAATGGCCATCGGCCAAAAATTTATTCGGTCGGCAGAATGTTTGGCCGGCCAGCTATGAATGAGGGAATCACCAAAATGTTGACACTTGTCCTCCACACAACCTTATCTCCTACAAAAGACCCCAACTTCGCAGTTTTTCTCAATTCCACACTGATTTGCTTTGATGGAAGAGTTTCTTGCTCAAAATCTCACAGCTTGGATTGCTAGCTTGGATGGCTCAGAAAAGTTGAATTTCTGGGATTTCGGCATAAATGCACTATTCACTCTGGGTCGTACCCCGTTGCACCTCCCGTTCCTTCAAGCTGCGGCAAGGTTTTGGAATTCGGTGACACATGTCTTTAGCTTCGCCGGGCAAGAGATATGCCCTACCTTTGAAGATTTTCGAGCCTTAATGGAGTCTGAGCGCGACGAGGAGCTCCTGTCCCAACTTAATTTTGGCCATGCCCAATCCTTAGGGCGAATGTGTGGACTCAGTATGCGTGACGCTCCGTCTCTGATTTGTGACGGGATGCTGGACATTCCGAGTTTGACCGATTGGTTTTCTGATGCCGGTGATCGCAACAACCATCACTGGCAAGGCTTCCGACGACATGCCCTCTGTTTGTGCATGCTATCTCATTTTCTATTTGTCTCAGGCTCTGGAGGGGCTAGTGTCCAGCTGATTGAGGTTGCCCAAGGCTTGAAGGAGGGCAAGAGCTGTATTGCCATGACTCTGGCTGAGACGTTAATGGGCTTAAACGCCTTTTATCGTCATGAGACGGCCAGATTAGCAGGGAGTCCACTACTGCTACAGGTAACATTTCCTACCCAATCTCTCATTATGCATTGCTCACATCACTCGGCCCTCAAGCTCGGTCTTTTCTCACAAAACCCTATTCTCACTTTTCTCTCCTCGATGCATCTCTCTATTCTTTACTCTCTGATTTTTCATCCCTCCCCAGGTATGGTTGATGGACAAACTGCAGGTTGTGGACTCTTGTCTAGCATATTCGGCTCGTGACTACTTCTTCCGGCACCGTCTAGTCAATGCCCTGGATGAGGAATGGTGGTTCGCTTGGATGTGCCACTTGTCCGCAGACCGTATCGCTTGGCGGTGCCCTTGGCTGAGCCTTCCAGCAATGAGTTACAACATGCCCCGGCAGACTGGGATTCAATTGGTTGGTCTCACTCAATGTGTATTCTATTTTCCATTTTGGATTCGGCACCAATTTGGCCATGATCAGACTTGCCCGCCAGAGGGGATAGAGTATCCTGCTGCATTCCCAGCCCGAGGCGCACAGCTTGCTTGGCAGGCCACTGCGTGGAGGATGAGAGAACTCCTGGCCCCCGCTCCTACTTTCAGTTGCACTTTGTCTGACGAGTGCGTGGATTGGCTCAACGAAGAAGCACAGATTGGGCCCAGCTTGGCATCAGAGGCTTCGACCAGCTCTGGGAGGGGGCGCAGGAGCACCTGACTTGACTATGCCCTAGATTTATTGCTTTATTAGTACTTTCAAGTTTTCTTTATGATTTTAATAAAAAGCAACTTCGATTGTATGCAAGAGCAGGAGAACTCTGTTTTGAAATCAATGAAATTGAAGGTTGTGGTACTGAAAATTTTCCGCTTTGGTCCAAAAATGGTCAAAGTTGTAAAAAGATTATTTGAACAAAGTCAGCTTTTACTAAAACTTCTCAAAGACATTTTCGATATGGATCAGAACTGGACACGCCTGAGATCTGTCACTGAGATGCACAACCCCAGATCCCTGTAACTGGAAAGTTGCCCCTAGTCTGAAGAGCACTGCAGCACTGCACAGCAATGGAAAGTTGCCCCTAGTCTGAGTGGCACTGCACTGGAGATTATAACCGAACCCTTGAATGCTGAATAGACAAAGATGGCCGAGACGATCGAATGGACAAAGTTGATCGGGGAAGTGTTATGGCTGAACTTCAAGATGAAGCTGCCTACGTATCTCATAGATGGGAATCAAGCCTTACGTAGTTCAGGCTTAGGTTCACTTGGGTATTTTCACTCTCCTTTTGCGCTCTAACTTTTGCCAAGGCCGCCCTTTGCGGGTTTTCAGCCTTGCGAGCTCAGTTTTTATATTTTCTAATTTTTTGTGCTCTAACTTTTGCCTAGGTCGCCCTTTCGGGTTTTCGGCCTAGCGAGCCTCTCAAGGGTAATATTTCTTCAACTTGTCCATGTTGATCGGTTGGGAGAACTCCAGGTCATCTAAGTCCATCAGAACCACAGCTCCGCCTGACCAGATAGTTTTGATGATGCAGGGACCGTTCCAATTGGGTTTGAACTTGCCTCTTGGGTCGTGGATAGGAGCCCAGTTATCTTTGAGCACCAAATCCCCTTCCTTTAGATTTCTGGACTTAACCTTCTTGTTGAAAGCCCGGGCAATTCTGCGCTGGTAACTTTGAACGTGATACAGCGCTTTCAGTCTTCTCTCGTCAAAGAGCATGAGTTTCTCAAACCTGCTCTGCTGCCAATCTGCTTTGGCTATTTGACACTCAGCCAATACTCGTAAGGACGGCACCTCAATTTCGATAGGTAGAACGGCCTCCATTCCATAAACTAACGAATACGGAGTCGCTCCGGTAGAAGTTCTAATTGAAGTCCTGTAGCCCCACAGAGCAAACGACAACTTATCTGGCCAATCCCGGTAGGTTTCCACCATCTTCCGCAGTATATGCTTGATGTTTTTGTTGGCGGCCTCAACTGCTCCGTTGGTTTGCGGCCGGTATGTGAATGACTTATGAAAAGCCACGTTATATTTCTCTAACAAGTCAATCACTTCCTTCTTAAAGTGGGATCCATTATCCGAAATGATCTCGTTTGGCACCTCGTAGCGACAGATGATGTTGTTTCTGATGAACTTTGCGACGTGCGACGCCTTCAACACCGCGTATGATTGGGCCTCAACCCACTTTGTGAAATAATCTATCGCTACCAGGATAAACTCATGTCCATTCGACCCCTTCGGGGTAACAGCTCCGATCACATCAATTCCCCAAACGGAAAATGGCCATGGGGAAGTCATGTTGTACAGCTTCGACGGCGGGATGTTCGTACGGTTCGCATGGATCTGGCATTTGTGGCATCGCCGAACAAAACCGATACAATCATCTTCCATAGTAGACCAGTAGTAACCCTGCCTGAGGATCTTTCTAGCCAGCATTACTCCATTCATGTGTGCACCGCACTCCCCTCCATGGATGGCCTCCATCAGGCGCTTCGACTCTTCAGCTTCTACACAGAGCTTATGCATTCCCAAATGACCTCTCTTATACAGTTTACCCCCGCAGATGATGAACTGAACAGCCATTCTTCTTATTGCCCTTTTATCCTTGGCATTTGCTCCTGGTGGATACGACTCTTTTTCCAAGAAGTTCCAAATGTCGTAATACCAGGGGTTGTCGTCCTGAGCCTCATCTATGGCGGAAATTGATTCGTACGCTGGCGCAAACTTCTGGTCAATAATGATTGGACGCATCCGGACTCCGGACGAGATGTCTATCATGGAAGATAGAGTTGCTAGTGAATCTGCGAACTTGTTGTTCTCTCTTACTAGGTGGGTGAAATTTAGCTTCTCAAATCGAGGAATTAACAAATCTAAGGTTTGGTGGTAAATTATCATCCTTTCCTCTTTAACTTTCCAGTCTCCTTTTGCTTGGGATACAACAAGGTTCGAGTCCCCAATGACGTCCAACCGTCTTGCCCCTAGTTCTAGGGCTGCTTCTAGGCCAGGAATATATGCCTCATATTCTGCTTCATTGTTCGAGACTTTGAACTGGAGCTTGAATGCTAAAGGGATACGGGAATCGTCCGGCGCTATCAGCAACACTCCTATCCCATACCCATATTGGTTCGACGCTCCGTCAAAGTACATCGTCCAAGTTTCATCTTCGATGTGCAGAATGGCTTCGTCTGGGAACAGGTACTCAACCGGTTCATCCCTTTCAACCGGGTGGTCGGCAAGGAACTCCGCTACTGCTCTTCCTTTTACTGACTTGCGTGTTACATACTCCAGATCAAATTCAGAGAGCAACAGCAGCCAACGAGCTAGCCTACCTGTAAGTGCTGGTTTCTCGAAAAGATATTTGATGGGATCCAAGCGTGAAACCAACATTACAGAGTGAGCTAACAAGTAGTGCCGCAGCTTCCTGGTAGCCCATACCAAGGCCAAGCAAGCCTTCTCCAGCGGAGTGTAGCGGGTCTCGTAATCCAGCATCTTCTTGCTCAGATAGTAGATGGCCTTTTCCACCTTGTCCTCTGACTCTTGTGCGAGCATACAGCCCATGGTAGTCTCAGTTACTGAAAGATACAATATCAACGGTCTCCCCAGCTCTGGCGATGACAACACGGGCGAGTTCTGTAAATATTCTTTGATCTGTTCAAAAGCTGCTTGACATCGGCCGTCCCATTGGAATTTCTTTCCTTTCTTCAGGAGACCAAAAAGTGGTTCACAAGTCAAGGCTAATTTTGAGATAAACTGTCTTATGAATTGCACTTTACCTAGAAAGCCTCGCACCTCCTTTTCAGTCATTGGTGGTGGCATTTCCAATATGGCCTTGATTTTGGAAGGGTCGACTTCGATGCCCCTTTGTGTAATCAGAAACCCTAACATTTTCCCCGCTGTAACGCCGAATGTACACTTCTGGGGATTCAACCGCAGCCGAAACTCTCTGATCCTTTGAAAGAAATTTTGTAAGGCGGTGTAGTGGCCCTCTCTTTCTTTGGACTTGACAATCATGTCGTCCACATACACCTCGACCTCTTTATGGATCATATCATGCAATATCGTGGTTGCTGCCCGTTGATAAGTAGCTCCAGCGTTCTTCAACCCAAATGGCATCACTCTGTAGCAATATGTACCCCACGGGGTAGTGAATGCAGTTTTCTCCCGGTCTTCGGGTGCCATTACTATCTGATTATAGCCTGAGAAGCCATCCATAAAGGAAAGCAAGGCGTGTCCTGCCGTGAAATCTACCAATTCATCAATGTGCGGCAAGGGAAAGTCGTCCTTCGGACTAGCCCTGTTCAAATCTCTGAAGTCTACACATACCCGAATTCTGCCATCCTTCTTCGGCACCGGAACAATGTTGGCCAACCAAGTCGGGTATTCAGATACCAGCAGGAAGCCTGCATCGATTTGCTTGGTGACCTCTTTCTTGATTTTAATGGCCCAATCAGGGCGGATCCTTCTGCGCTTCTGTTTGACAGGTCGGGCCTCGGGATTAAGAGGGATCCGGTGCTGTACAATCTCAGGATCGATTCCAGGCATGTCTTCGTAGGACCACGCGAAAACATCTTTGAAATCTTTTAATAAAGTGACTAAGTGCTCGCGTTCCTCTGAAGACAACGTGGACCCGATCTGGACCAGCCGCGGGTCCTTCTCAGTACCAACATTCACGGTAGTGATTTCATCCATTAAGGGTTTAACAAATCTTTCCTGCTCTTGATTAATTAACCGTTGCAAAACCGGAGGAATTTCTTCCTCGTCGTTTTCATCAAAATTTTGAAAATCCAGATTTAAGCAATAAATCAAAGGCACAGAAAAATACTCAAAAACCACATCCACATCGTTCTCATTAAATACTTCCAAGCCGTCTGATTCTTCTGTTACAACAGACTCAAAAGAGAAAGAAAATGACGACCTGGACAGGACTGTGGCATCCGGGTTATCACCCCCAGGAATACCGGACTCAGACTTAGTCGAGCTGGAACCTGATTCCGACTCACAGGACTCGGTGGAATCAGATTCCGGCTCACTACCTGACCCGGTGCTGCTGGACAAAAATCCTTCTTCATATTGCCAGACGAGAGAGGGTGCGATGGATGCATCCAAAATAGTTGCTAGTAGGCTCGCAGCCGTTTCGTTCCCGATCACACATACCGAGGAGCTATCCCCCAAGCACTTTTGTTCGATCAGAGGATCTGAAAGCAGACATGCCAGTGCTACCCCCATTTCATTTTCAGCGTCCTCAGATTGCACTCCCTATTTTGTTCAGCCTCAACTGATAGATCTGTTTGCCCTGCGGCGATGTCATTCTCAGGTAGCTGCAGGTCAAAGAAAACCTCAAAACCTGGCACGCGCTTCTTTTCCGCGTTCAGCCATGGTTCTGGGAAGTCACAAAATGGAAAGTCCTCCCCCTCCCGGACGAAGCGTCCGTTTAGGGTACCCTGAATGGGCCTATGCATCAACTCGAAAGGCTTCTCAGTCTTCTTTGCTCTGGCTCTTCCGGCCATTTCCTTTCCTTTCCTTATCCAGTCCTTCTTGGTGGGTAGATAACCCAATCCAAAGGTATGAGGGTTGTGTGGCACTTCGGCCAATGCTGCGACGCCTTTCCGCTCTTGCCCAATCCCATCCTGGGGATGTGTTGGAGCTTGTTCATGAGATAGACTGCCTGAGCACTGACATATACCCCTTCACTAGTAGCCATGATGCCCTGTACAACCTGAGCCTCAGCTAAGGTAAAACCCGATATGAACACATCTTCCATACCATGTTCAATTTCTAGAACAGGCGTGGATACTTCTGGCGGCGGATGAATCGATGAATTTCCGAAGACGATGGCTACTCCCTTCCCATAGGGGTATTTCACCACTTGATGTAGGGTGGAGGAGACTGCCTTTGCCTGATGCAGCCACGGCCGCCCTAAAAGCTGGTTGAAAGTTGCAGGAACCTCCAAGACAAGGAAATCTATCTCATGCTGTCCCGGTCCAACCTTTGTTTGAATCTTAACTGTTCCCATTACTTCCCGGCTTGTGTTGTCATACGCCCAAATCACCTGGGCCGTTGGCAGAAAATCCGCGACTTTCAAACCGATCGCATAGGCTGTCCTTGCCGGGCAGACATTGATGGCGGATCCCGTGTCAACAAGCACCACGGGTATCCATTTATCCCTGCACTCCACAGAAATGTAGAGCGGCTTGTTATGGTTCGCACCCTCAGGTGGCAGTTCTTTGTCAGAGAAGGTCAATGCCGGGGAACTTCCTCCCGAAAAAACTATGCTCACCAGCTGTTCGGGCGTGGTGTCTATTGAAAGTTTGGCTTTGTCCATGGCTATAAGGACAGCTTGTCTATGTACTCGAGAAGCCATAAGCAGCCCCCAGATGGAGATGTCTGCTTGTATCATTTTCAATTGTCTCAATACGGCCTCATCTTCGAGTTGCTTTTCCTTTTGCTTCTCTGCCTCCTTATCTTTTCCAGACGCCTCCGGTTGATCTAGGTGTGGAGGCTTGAAGTATCGTCCACTCCTAGTCATGTGATCGACTTCGCCGATATACCAGGTATCATCTGGTTGGTTACCTTCCCAATCCTCATCCGTGTGGGCAAGACATAGATCATCGTCTTCCCACCACATGCCTTCTGCAGCTAACAGGCACCTGTCCGGTCCTGGCATGACTGCTCCGATACTTGCAGTACCTTCTATCCCTATGCTCACAGCATTCTTTATTTCTGTACTTGTGGTAGTCTCAACCCCCACGTGGGCTTTTGCCTTCCTGATCCTCTCAGAATCTTCGAATCTTTCCTGTTCTGACTGTGTCAATGCAGTAGATTGTTCAATGATCCCTGTACTCAAAACACTCCATTCCCGAGCGAAACTCTCGACATCGGCGCTCTCCGGCGATGTATTCTACTCTCCGACCCTCCCAGCTGTTATTGACATTCCTGCCCCTGCCGGGCCTTGTTCTGACTGAAACTCTCCTACCACATCTGGCTGATCGTCCAACCATCCCGTGGCCTCCGCCGATCCCTCATAATCGAACCAGTTGATGGCTGAGTCTTCTGGATCTTGGTTATTGTAAAACTGGAACTTGGCAAGATCCCTTTCCACAGCTATCAAATCATCTGTTCCCTGTCCTGAACTGTCCCCTTGGATTGCACACAGCTCTCCTTCTGCTGGAAATTCCACATCTGGTCTATTCTGGACCATCGGTGAAATGTAGTCACTCGGACTATAAGCATTCCCAACATCACTCCCAGACTCTGCAGACTCTGGCTCGACAACCCCCTTTTCCTTTGGAGTCTTCTCTCTCTTGCTCTCGATGGTCACCACCACAGGCTTGGGTTGGGTTATGGAGACGTCCATCATGCAAAAATCGGTGCAATCAGGAAGGAAAACCTCCGGCTTAGGTAGGTAGGAGGGTGTGATGTAGATACTAGGATCGTAGGATGCGACCCCAGTGTGGATGAAATTGATTCTTTTGGGTGGTGGAGCTTGGTTATGTGTGGGGAGAGGATTTGTAGTAACATTGGGTTTCTCAGGAGGTAAAATCACCCCATTATCAATGAGATCTTGAATCTCATGACGCAATCGAAAGCATAGGTCGGTGTCGTGACCGTGCTACTGGTGGAACGCACAATACTTGGCTGGATTGTGGGCAACAGGGCGTCTTTCCGGTGAGGGCCGCGGCTCTAGGGGCTTCAGATGCGCTTTTCTGATCAAAACCCCCAAAGCTTTGGACAGGGGCTTATAAAGCGGAGCGAAGGTTCTGGTATTTTTGGGAGGGTATTTGGCTGTTTGTGGGTTGCTTCTAGACGCACCGGAGAATGGTGTGGCTGCCAAAGTTCTTGGGGAAGGGTTGGTGGTGACCATACTTACTTCGGAGGTCCTGGTAGTTGTAGCGCCACTCGGGCCTGCAGTAGTATTTCGATTGAAAGTTCTGCGGGGTTGCTCCCGGTCGTTATCAATCAGGCCTTGTTTTAAGGCATCCTCGATCTGCACCCCTATTTCATGCAGATCAGCAAAGGTAGGGAAAGGGATTACAATCATCTTTTACATTAGCTTCGGCTAAAGATTGCGCACAATCATCCGAATCTGGTCTTTGTTCGTGGGTCTTAAGGTCATCATCGAAGCCTTAGCCCGCCATCTGGTTACGAATTCTGAGAAGCTCTCCTTGGGTTCTTGCCTCATTGTCTCAAGATCCTGGGTTGTGATCTCGATTTGTGTGTTATACGAGTACTGCAGGATGAAGACCTCAGCCATCTCGTCCCAACTTCTCTTGACGTCATCCTCCAATTTTGCATACCATGCGGCCGCTACACCCGACAAGGTCCGGCCAAATAAAGACAGCTTCTGCAATCTAGTGAGGCCCATTGGCCTTAGGACGTCTGAAAATAGTCGCAGGTGTACCATGGGATCCTCAGATCCGTCAAAACGATCAATTTGTGGCATCTTAAACCGATCTGGCAGCGTCACGGCTGCGTCAGTGTATCCGTCTCCAATGTCCGGAATGGACTTCACACCTTGAGATTTCTTGAACAACTTTTCAAGCTTGCGCATTTTTAATGCCACGGGGTCTATCTCGGACTCGAAGGGAGAATCCGATTGATTGATAGGAGTGGGTGTCTTGGATTGTTAAGGCAGAATCGGGGGTGGAGCCGGCCCCGTTGGGATGTCTGTATCTTCTTGGACATTCCGGGCGTTTGGCGTCTCTTCGGGTATCGGAACCCTTAGTGGGGGAGGGACTTGCTGTGAAGCTGACGCCCCAGTTTGCTGCTGCAATCTCACAATTAACTCCGCTTGCTCACTCATAACTGTGGCTTGTTGTTTGGCGAATTCTACCCGTCGGACAGCATCCTGCTGCATCACTTTCATGCTTTCTTGGAGTTGGCGCACCATCTCTTCTAAACTAGCCATGCTGCTCTGTTCTGACTGAATTGTCGGTATATGTTCCCTTTCTGCGGGTGAAACAGGATCCTGATCCCTATTGTACACAGGTGGGGTAGATAAAGCCCTCTGTACTGACTGTTGAACCGATGCCCTCTGCCTAGTTGCCTTCCGTTTAGTAACTGGGGGTAAAGAGTGGTACACTGGTTGTCCATCTACCAGATCCTCAGATCGATGGAGCCGACGACCTCTAATCCAGAGTGCTTGGGGAATATCTACCGGGTTGGAAGCAATGATGCTAAACTACCTAGCAAAAAGATAAACAAAGCAGTAAATAAACTAACAACCGGACAACATATCGGCATAAAATAAACATACAATACACAGTTGGGTATCCATAGCACACAGTTGGTAAGCCGAACACACTGTTCCTCGATACTGATCACTGTTCCCCAAAATCTCTGTTCCCAAAACTGAACCTGATACCCGCAGATAACTGATTCTCATAAACTGATACTGATGCCCTCAGGCCAAATACTCAATCTTGCAAACTGATATGCACGTTCCTGTAGAGCAATACTCTAAAAGCACATAGCAAGTAAAGAGAACCAAAACACCCCTATGTTGGGGTAGGGTTTCCCTGTCCTATTTTGTCAGGAGCTAGGGTTTCACTATGCACGCAGCAGTTTTCAAACAACCTAACATCGGGTAAGCAACCTGTCCTAGCTTGGAATGGTCACTATGGATTCGAATATGCACTAGGTCGAATGGTCGAAAAGGGTGCCTCGGTAAAACCGGGGTTTGTGTTCCCATGCTGTCAGAGCCCATAACCGGTCAGCCTTATGGTCATGCCTTGACAAGACAAGCCTCCGGCAAACCGTTCAGGAATGGCAGATGGCAAACACTGTGTTCTTAGGCGCACCAATGCACATGCAATGCAAAGAAACACATAAGTGTAATCAAAACAGGATATCACGAGTTTGAGTCAAGCTCTCTAATCTCCCCAGCAGAGTCGCCAGAAACTGTAGACGTCCACCGAACGCCCCAGGAGGGTGAGTCCCGTTCTATTCATTAAAGGGGTCACTACAGTTCAGACTCGATTTGTTGTCACGGTTCTTAATCTTGAACCAAAGAGTCCAAATCTGGAAAATCGTTTTGAGAAAACAGATTTTAGAAAAAGAGGTGCCAAACATGGACTGCTTTGCCAGATACAGAGTTGCCACCTAAATATTTTAATGGGGGAATTTAGGAAACCCTGACTCGGTGCCGAAGGCCACATGTCCATCATTACTGGAGTTGTCTCGGCTCGGGAGCTTGGGTATGATCGGGGAAGGTCAGCTATGAGCACCCCCTTTCGCCCGGTCCGAAGACCGGCCTCTACTAACCGTGATATCCATTTTTGAAAACTTTATGTGTTCTTATTCCATTTCTTAGCCTAGAATTACTATGTTACGCGCACAACAAACAAGTATAGACTAGATTGCCAAATTTGGAAAGAAACATTGCATATCCGTTTGTTTTGAAAAGCGCTTTGGAAATTGCTACTCGCAAGTAGGCTAAAATACGAATTTCAATGAGTTTTTCCAACTCAAACAATCCAACCTTCACCCACAGGCATTCAAACAGTTTATCTCATATAAGCACTAGCCGCATGGAAAACATACTGTCATGGCAACACTCACACGCATGCGGTATGCTAAAGCATAAATACTTACAATGTACTACGTGCCAAAACAATAAACTAGTTAGCAAACATGCGTGATCCTAGTTTATGTCAAGTTGACTAATGCAACGCATGCAGGATGCAATTAGAGTAGGTTCGGCTAACCTAATCATGGCATGCGAAAATGCGATCAATTTGATGCACGTATTCAATTTGGAATTGGGGTACAAATGCAGTTAGCATGATGTACCGAGCCTAATGCATGCAATACAAATACATGAATGCACGCATGCATAGCATAAGGTATGCTAATTTCAAAAATGCCCTAATCTACCATCATAAGTAGGTGAATAAAAGGGAAGAAAGACGTGAGGTTGGAAGACATACACACACTCACGCACACTTATTACATAATTGCCCTTACTCAGAGGGGCCAAATGAATATTACAGTCGGAATAATAAACAAATAAATTATTACAGAACTTCTAATTTACTTAATAGGATGAATGCAAAAGGAAGAAAGGTGGCCACAGCCCCCTGCCTCGGGATGCGCGTGTGATGCATGCTCGAAACCCGGCTCGCCTGGAAAACCCGTACCATACCCCTGCTACCTCTGTTTATACTGCCCTGTCTCTCTGAAAATTGCCAAAGCCCAAGGACAGGTTCCTTGCATGCTGCAGAGTACCACCGGCTAGGGGAAATTCCCACCGGCAGTGCAGAATTTCCATCGGCTGTTTTTGGGTTTATCGGCCATTCATCAATGGCCGGTCGGCACTGAATTATGCCGGTCGGCAGAAGCTTCCTGCAGAAGACAGATTTGACAGCAACAGAGAACAGACAGTATATGGCATGGGATTTCAGGCACATGTGAGCATGGTCATGCTTCCCATCATGCTTTGAACTCAGGGAAGCGTGGCCCTCGATCCTCGAGCCATCAATGGTGCATGATAGCCCAAGGGATCAAGTTTGCCACTTGATGTAAAGATGCATGCAACCACACAAATGAGGACCAAGACCCTATCATGCCGAAGTCAAGGGTCCCGGTGACCGAGAATCAAGGCACATTCCATCACTCATAGTATGAATGTTCCTTGACTCTCACACTTGGTTTGACACCCCAAACCAAGTAATGCAATGCATGTTATACTCACATGGCTCAAAATGCAACATGGTACTAATTATACAAGGCATACTAAGTGTCATGCAACTAGTATGGCAAGCATGCAATATTAGGCATACAAGATGCAAATGCAATGTAAATATGGACACTTTAAGCAATAGAATCATCATGCTACAACACCTAATGAAGCAACCATACATCAAACATGAAACAGGCATGCAATGGTGGCTTAAAATGGTAAAGGGGCAGACCTCCACCCACCTCAAAACAGTGACCAAAGGTGTCCAAAAGGTGGACCAATACTCATGCCAACAAGCAAGTCAATGGTCCTAAGGCTAAGGCACAAAAAGGAAGCACTTCACTCCCACCAACATGACCACACATGGCATGACTAAGACAAGCCAAAACAGAAATTTAACATGCAAAAATGGAGTTCAAAACTCATTAATATGGTAGCTAAAGTGGCTCCAAAGAGATGTATGCACCAAAGCTCATTCGTAGGCATAAAAGGGCACACCCTCAAAGCATGAAAGAGGTCACACATGCACACATATAAACATGATTCATGGACTGAAATATGGTCCTAAATGATGCCAAATCATGAGGATGGTCGTAGTTATACATGCTAGAGGTCAATATGCTCAAGGCTTACAAGCCAAAACACAAAGAGATGACACTAAACAAGGCAAGTATGACTGAAATGAATGGCCAACAGACCTTAAACATGGTAAAATAATGCCAACATCTTCATGGAATCAAGCCAACACATGCAAGGATCATGGCCTAAGCATAAGATACAACTCTAGGCCAAATGGAGGAATGTAAAGCAAGTATATTAAGCATGCAAATGGGTACAAATCCGGCCAAAAACAGAGATCACATATGACCTAAAACACCCAAAAAAACTACTGAAATGGGGCAAAAAATGATCAAGCATGCATGTTACCCTTTTAAGCCAAAATGCAAGGAAACAAGACAATGAAGGAAGAGGGGTGTCCCTCCCCTATGCAAGACTTCAAACCACCTTCCTCACCACTGAAAATCCACAGGATTTCGGTGGTGAGAAGACCAAAACACTTAAGCAAACAAAGCCTTACCAAAGAGGCAACAAAAGGGCCAAATAAGGCTTAAGAGGGTGAGTTTGAACTCAAACCATGAAAGACTCTTAATGAAAGTTCTTAAGCATGAAAATACAAGCCTTTTTTATGTTATGCACAAAAACTAAATCAGCAAGTAAGATAGGTAAAAATCTAGTGCAGGTTTGGGGAAACAAAAGTAAAATGCTCACCCTTGAAGCACACTTGAAGAACAGCCAAGGCAGCCTCCTTCTTTTGATCAAGAACAGCCCAAAAACTCAAGAATCAACCCTCAAAGTCCTCAATCTCGGAGCAAGGTGTAATAGTGTGTGTATTGGTGCAAAAGTAAGGTAAAATCACACTTTTAGGCCAAGAAACACACACAAAGGAGGAGAGAGAGGGAGATATAGAGATAGGGTGTATCTATATATGGAAGCTCTGGTTTTTTCCTTCAAAGTCTCTAACCTAGAGCAAAGAGAAGGATTCTCCTCTTATAGAACTCCCTCTTGCAAAGCTTATACAACAAGCTTGGTTAGAGGGTAATCCCTCCATACACGGAAGCAGAGTTGGTGCCAGCTATCACAGCTGGCACAAAATATCTACATCAAGTAGATGAACAGTGGTCGGCTGCCTAAAAATGTCATTTTGACAAAAAAGAGTGTCGACCGGCAACAAAAGGTGCCGACCGGCAGAAAATATTGCCGATGGAAGCAAAAACCAGTCGGTGGCCTCTAGCCACTGCCGGTGGTGTGTGGGGATGCCTCACAAGGCATTCCCTGCCCCTCTAAGGCAAAACACAAGTGTTTGGTGTGAAACCAGACACTAAACAGTCAAGTTCGGAGATCCTGAGGCAAGTTGCGCGGCCGAGACCTCCGGGAACTCCAAACGAACACAAACAAGGGTAATCACCAAGTGTTCCAATGGTGACGTCCAAGTCTTGAGGACGGTCAAAAATGGGGTGTCTACAGTTGTGGGCTCTACCACGATGGGAACACAACCCTTGGATTTGGATTGCCACTGTACTGTTTGATCCTCCTTTCACTTCTCGGTGTTAGGTGCGAGTGGTATATTAGGTAGTCTTGCTGAGGTACCCTTTTTGACCAATCGACCTAGATTGCATATCGGAAACCATAGAGACTGTTCTAAATTAGAACAGGTTGCTTACCCGAATGCAGGATTGTGGTGAAACCACTTTGTTTGAATTGTTATCCTTAGTTCCTGACGAAATTAGGACAGGGTAACCCTCTCCCATCATAGGGGTGTTTTGGCTCTCACTTGTTTGATGCGTGCTTTTAGAGTGAAACTCTGTAGGAATATATGTATCAGTTGCAAGTCTAGGTATCAATTTTTGGGAGGTAGAATTCAGTATTGAGCATGGTTCTACAGCTTTGATTACATCAGTGTACTGATTAGAATCTGAGCGAAGGTGTTGTGCGGTTTCTGATTTTTGTTTTTCTTTTGCTTTATTTCTTTTTGCAAGGTAGTTTTTCATCATTGCTTCAGACGAGTCTGTTACCCCCCCAGTACTCTGGACCTGAGTAAGGCGACTTCACCGATTCGAGGATCTTGTAAGAGGACAGCTAGTGTTTACTTCACTACTGCAGGTTACAAGACGGAGGAGAGTCAGGCATAATTCATCAGTTCAACAGCTACCTTCATTCAGTGAAGTTCAGCCTTCTACTTCTACTTTAAAAAGAGAGTATTCGCCAATTTTGATAGCTCAACATCCCTCAGTCAGCATGGAAGAT
Source organism: Camellia sinensis (assembly GCF_055761805.1). Taxonomy (NCBI): domain Eukaryota; kingdom Viridiplantae; phylum Streptophyta; class Magnoliopsida; order Ericales; family Theaceae; genus Camellia; species Camellia sinensis. The sequence continues at coordinate 169,786,707 of NC_138962.1, read as the reverse complement.
ATGTTTTGTCAGCTCCAGCAGACCATTGAGACTATGCAGCTAGATGCTTCCTACCAAGCTGAGGTCACCGCTCGCCAAGCCGAGATTGTAGCTCGCCAAGTAGAAGTAATAGATAGGCTTCAGTAACAGCAACCACAGGAAGCAGTAGCTTCTGCTTCTCATCCAACCCCAGTCGGGATTCCAGTGCCTGGAGTTACAGATAATGTCCAGGAAAATGTGGGCATTCCGGCATATCCAATCCCACCTCAGACCTCTAAGACACCAGTTAACCAAATGGAGGTGAAGTTTGAGTTTGAGGTCGACCTTACTGCTTTGAAGGTCAACAAGCTAGAAAAGCTCTTTAAGCGGGCGCAGGGTATGAAAACAATCCTAGATATAGAGAATGATTATACTGATGCAGCAGTGACCTTGCCGGATAGATTCAAGATGCTGCATATAGATCGGTTTGATAGTTCAAGGGATCCTATGGTCTACTTGCGGCTCTGCTCAGATATTTTACGGCCTATGGGCTTATCTAGACTTTAGAAGGTGTCACTCTTTGGCCGGACCTTGTCAGGTATAGCGGCCATTTGGTACGCAAAGTTGAAAGACTCCGTGAAATGGAGTTGGGATGAAATGGCTGAGGCCTTTGTCGCGCAATATTCATACAACACGTAGATTGAGGTCACCACCCGTGATCTTGAAGCGACCTGTCAGGAGCCAAAGAAGGGCTTCTCGGACTTTGTGACTTGGTGGAGGGCTAAAGCATCAATGATGATAGGTAGGCCATCTGAGAAAGATCAGATCAGAATGATAGTCCGCAATCTGCAAGGGAAATTGCTGCAGAAGATGATTGTCTTGCCCTTATTCACATTTGCTGAACTCCATGAGATAGGAGTTCACATCGAAGATATGATGAGACAAGGGCTGATAGCTGATGACAAGGAATAGCCTAAGAGGCCTTTCACACACAGTTCTAATGTGGCCACGAGTGGTAGTGCAGCTGCAAGGCCCTCAGATGTGGGTATGGTCACTACCACACCCAAGACTGCCAACCGCTTTGCCGGTACTTCTAACCCAACCTCGCAAGCCTCAAGCCATCAGGCCCGAGGTCAAAGGGGCTTCGGCCCACTATACATGTCCTTATCCAAAGCCATGGGCGTGTTGATCAAAGAAGGGCATCTTAAGCCTCTAGAGCCTTGACCTCTACTCGATCCTCTCCCCTCGAAACATAACCCAGCCAAATATTGCACTTTTCACCAATAGCATGGTCATGACACTGATCAGTGCTTTAGACTTCATCATGAGATTCAAGATCGCATTAACAATAAGGTGATAGCACCCACTCAGAAACCCAACGTCATTCCAAATCCTCTCCCACTACATAATCAAGTCTCTCAACCCCAGCATATAAACCTCATCCACACACTGGCCATCCCTTATGACCCCAGTATATACATCACTCCTTCCCACCTACCTAAGCCAGTGTTATTCATCCCTGAGAGCACAGACTTGTGCATGATGAACACATCTACACTCCAACCCAAACCCTGTGGTGGTGACAATGGTAGATGAAGAGAGCTCAGCCTTGGTGGAGAATATCAGTCCGATGCCCAAGGGCTCTGAGGACTTCTTTGATGAGGGGGTGTACAACCCGTGCTGTTATATTGTGCCAATCAATCAAACAGAGCTGGAGGTGGTATTGCCGACTAGGATAGAGGTCAATGTAGTTTGAGAAGATGGCCCAAGCCAGGGATTGGATGATCTAGCCGACTTGGAGGAGGATATAGAAAATTTACAATTCTTTGACGAGCAGGATCAAGGAGATGTGCATATTGATTGGTTCGATCTGAATGGGTCGATGACAATTCTGGGTGGCTAAGTGATGAACCCGATATAGAAGAGGGACCTGAATTGAAGCCGAAAGAACAGAAAGCAAGAACCGCTGCAATGGCCAGAACGGTCGATGGAAAGGGTAAATTGCCAGAGAGTGTCGGTACTAAGAATTTCGCTCAAGAAATGGGCGTCGTGTGTACTGTGGATACTAAACAAGAGACCGCACTAAAGCGGTTCGCACAAGAGAGGGATCAAGGCAAGCAAAAAGCTGGAACAGCTCAACTCCCTGTGGAGAATACTTCTGATGAGGTGATGATCAAAACAGAACCGAACAATGGTTTATCAGTTGCCAAAGGAATATGGTGGAAAGATGATGATCTTCATCTTGCCCACACTAACGAGGATTGGGAAGAATACATGTTAGATAACACTTGGTATGTGAGAGAAGTCGACCATATGACAAGAAGTGGCCGATATTTCAAACCACCATATCTGAACCAACCTAAGGCATTTGGGAAGGATAAGAAAGCAGAGAATTAGAAAGAAAGGCAGTTAGAGGAAGAGGCTGTGCTGAAGCAGTTGAAGAAGATTTAGGCTAACATGTCTATCTAGGGTCTACTTATGGCTTCGAGAGTGCACAGACAAGCTGTACTGTCAGCGATGGATAAAGCCAAATTGTCTATCGAAACTACTCCTGAACAGCTAGTCGGACTGGTCTTCCCAGGAGGCGCTGCGCCAACTTTGACCTTTTCAGACAAGGAATTACTGCCGGAAGGCTTTGCACACAACAAGCCTCTGTATATATTGGTGGAATGCTGAGAAAAATGGGTACCAGTCATATTGGTTGACACCGGGTCTACAATCAATGTCTGTCCGTCTCGCATGGCCTATGCTATTGACTTGAAGCCATCGAATTTTGTGCCTACGACCAAGGTGATCTGGGCGTATGACAATACTAGTTAAGAGGTGATGGGAATAGTACAAGTCAGTGTTCAAGTTGGTCCGGCTCTACAGGATATTGAGTTCCACGTCCTGGATGTTTCAGCCACTTTCAACCTACTACTTGGGCGACCCTGGCTGCACCATGTAAAAGGTGTTTCTTCCACCCTTCACCAGATGCTGAAGTACCCCCATGGAAAAGGGGTGGCTATAGTCTTCAAAAATTCATCTATACATCCTTCGCTAGAGGTCACTACACCTGTACTAGAGATTGTACACGGCGAAGTGGATGTGTTTCTTTCGGGGTTTACCCTAGCTGAGGCCCGGGTAGTACAGAATGTCTTAGCTATTGATAAGGGCTTGTATGTCAGTGCCCAATCTGTGTACCCCATGAACAAGTTACAACACATGCCCAGGATGGGATTAGAAAAGAGTGGCCGGAAGGGTGTCACCGCATTGGCCGATGTACCACATAACTTGTATGCCTTCGGACTTGGCTATACGCCCACCAAAGAGGACTGGGTGAGGAAAGGGAAAGAAATGGCCGAAAAGGCTAGAGCTAAACAAATTGGGAAGCACTATGACCATGTGCACATGCCAATTGAGGGAACTTTGAATGGCAGCTTTGTCTGGGAGGGAGAAGAGTTCCCATTTTACGGTTTTCCTGAGCCATGGTTGAACTCTGAGAAGCAGTGCGTTCTTGGCTTTGAGATCTTCTTTGACTTGCAGCTACAAGAGAGTGATATGGAGGAACAGACTGAATTGACCGTTGAGACTCCGAAGAGCATGGGAAGTGATTCCGACAACAACGAGCTTCAAATAGGAGTAGCACTGTCATGTCTCCTTTCGGATCCTCAGATCAACTCAGAGAGCTTTGGGGATAACCTGGCTGTTTCCATGATCGGAGACTAATCGCGTGCGAACCCTTCTAGCGGCATTCTGGATGCATCTAACGTACCGTCCCTCATTTGGTAGTTGGAGGAGGGCTATTTATCCAACAGTTCTGAGTCGAATAGTGAGCCAGAATCTGATTCCACAGAGTCTGTGGGGTCGGAATCAGATTTCAATTCCTCTGAGTCTGGGTCCGGTATTCCTGGGGTTGATAACCCGAATGCCGATGTTTTGTCCGGGTTGTCTTTTTTCTTTTCTTTTGATTCGATTGTAATCGAGGAATTGGATGAGCTTGACCGTGTGAATGAGAATGCCACTGCAGATTCTGAGTACTTCTTTGTGCCACTTGTATATTGCATTGATCATGATTTTCAAAATTTTGATAAAAACGATGAGGAATGAATTCCTTTGGTTTTGAAACATTTGATTGATCGAGAGGATGAGAGGTTTGTAAAACCCCTTATTGATGAAATGATTGCAATTAATGTGGGTACTGAGAAGGATCCGCGTCTGGTCCAGATCTGGTCCACGTTGTCTTTAGAGGAACGCGAACGTTTAGTCGCTTTATTAAAAGATTTCAAAGATGTTTTCACGTGGTCCTACGAAGATATGCCTGGAATCGATCCTGAGATTATACAGCATCAGATCTCTATCAACCCCGAGGCCCAACCTGTCAAACAGAAGTTGTGGAGAATATGCCCGGATTGGGCTTTGAAGATCAAAGAGGAGGTCACCAAGCAGATAGATACAGGGTTCTTGCTAGTATCTGAGTATCCAACTTGGTTGGCCAACATTGTTCTGGTGCCAAAGAAAGATGGTAGGATTCAGGTGTGTGTGGATTTCAAAGATCTGAACAGAGCCAGTTCGAAGGACGACTTTCCTCTACCACACATTGATGAATTGGTAGACTTCACCGCAAACCATGCGCTGCTCTCCTTCATGGATGGATTTTCCCGGTATAACTAGATTCTGATGGCACCCGAAGATAGAGAGAAGACTGACTTCACCACGCTGTGAGAAACCTACTGCTACAGGGTGATGCCGTTTGGGCTAAAGAATGCTGGGGCTACCTATCAAAGGGCTGCAGCCACAATCCTGCATGACATGATCCATAAAGAGGTTGAGGTGTACGTGGACGACATGATTGTCAAGTCCAAGGAAAGAGAGGGCCACTACATCGCCTTAGAGAAATTCTTTCAACGGATCAGAGAGTATAGATTGAGGTTGAATCCACAGAAGTGTACTTTGGGCATAACAACATGGAAAATGCTGGGATTCTTGATCACACAAAGGGGCATCGAGGTAGATCCTTCCAAAATCAAGGCCATACTAGAAATGCCACCACTAAGGACTGAAAAGGAGGTGCGAGGCTTTTTGGGTAAAGTGTAATTCATAAGACGGTTTATTGCAAAATTATTAACCTTGATTTGTGAACCACTATTTGGTCTCTTGAAGAAAGGAATGAAATTCTGATGGGATGACCGATGTCAATTCGCTTTCAAGCAGATGAAGTAGTATCTCCAGAATCCACCAGTGTTGTCACCGCCAGAGCTAGGGAAGCCCTTGATTCTATATCTATCAATCAAAGATACAACGATGGGATGTAGGCTTGCTTAGGAATCTGAGGATAGGGTGGAGAAAGCCATCTACTATTTGAGCAAGAAAATGCTGGACTACGAGAGCCGTTGCACCCCTTTGGAGAAGGCTTGCTTAGCCTTGGTATGGGCCACTAGGAAGTTGAGGCACTACTTGTTAGCTCACTCCGTAATTCTGGTTTCGAGATTAGATCCTATCAAATATCTCTTTGAGAAACTAGCACTTCCAGGTAGGCTACCCTGTTGGTTGCTTCTCCTCTCCGAATTTGATTTGAAGTATGTCACTTGCAAGTCTGTCAAGGGGAGAGCGGTAGTTAAGTTCCTGGCAGATCACCTAGTGGAAGGGGATGAAGAGGTAGAATACCTATTCCCGGATGAAGCTATTTTGCAAGTCGAGGAAGAGATTTGGACAATGTACTTTGATGGAGCAATTAACCAGTACGGTTATAGGATAAGGTGTTGCTGATAGCACCCGACAATTCCTATATACCTTTAGCCTTTAAACTCCGGTTCAGAGTATCTAACAATGAAGTAAAATACAAGGCGTGTATCGCTGGTTTTAGCCTTTAAACTCCAGTTCAGAGTATCTAACAATGAAGTAAAATACAAGGCGTGTATCGCTGGTTTGGAAGCCACCTTGGAGCTAGGGGCAAAAAGGTTGGACGTCATCAGGGACTCAAACCTAGTTGTGTCTCAAGCAAATGGAGACTGGAAGGTCAAAGAAGTAAAGATGAAGATCTATCACCAGACCCTGGACGTTCTGATTCCTAGGTTTGAGAAATTGACTTTTACGCATCAATGAAGAGAGAACAACAAGTTCACTGATGCCTTATCAACTCTATCTTCTATAATAGACATCCCTTTGGGAGTCCGGATGTGTCCGATCATCATTGAACAGAGATATGCGCCAACCTACGAGTCCATCGCCGCAATAGATGAAGTGCAAGATCAAAACCCCTAGTATTATGATATCTGGGATTTCTTGGAAAATGAAGTTTATCCACTAGGGGCCAATGCCAAAGATAAGAGGGCAATACATCGGATAACCATTCAATTTATCATCTGCGGGGAGAAGCTGTACAAATGAGGTCATCTGGGAATGCACAAGTTGTCCGTTGATGCAGAAGAATCGAAGCACCTAATGGAGGCCATCCATGGGGGAGAGTGTGGAACACACATGAGTGGAGTAATGTTAGCTCGGAAGATTGTTTGACAGGGTTATTACTAGTCTACCATGGAGGAGGATTGTATCAGTTTTGTTCGGCGATGCCACAAATGCCAAATTCATGCCAATCGCATGAACATCCCACCGTCGAAGCTGTGCAACATGACTTCACCATGGCCTTTCTTAGTCTGGGGAATTGATGTCACTAGGGCAGTTACACCGAAAGGGTCAAATGGGCATGAGTATATCCTGGTGGTAATTGATTATTTCACGAAGTGGGTGGAAGCTCAGTCTTATGTAGTGTTGAAGGCAGCGCATGTGGCTAAGTTCATCCGAAATAGCATCATTTGTCGTTATGGAGTCCCAAATGAGATCCTTTCAGATAATGGCTCCCATTTCAAGAATGAAGTGATAGACTTGTTGGAGAAATACAACGTGGCTTTTCATAAGTCATCGACATACCGGCTGCAAACCAACGGAGCTGTTGAGGCCGCCAACAAGAACATCAAGCACATTTTGCAGAAAATGGTTGAGACCTACAAGGACTGGCCAGACAAATTTCCATTTGCACTACAGGGGTACAAAACATCAATTCGCACATCTATTGGGGAAACTTCGTGCTCTCTGGTTTATGGGATGGAGGCTGTTCTGCTGATCGAAATAGAGGTTCCGTTGCTGCAGGTTATGGCTGAGTGCTAGATAGCAGAAGCAGATTGGCAACATAGTAGGTTCGAAGAACTAATGTTGTTTGATGAGAGGATGCTGGAAGCATTATACCATGTTCAGGGTTATCAACGTAGGATTGCCAGGGCTTTTAACAAGAAGGTTAAGTTTTGGAATCTCAAAGAAGGGGATTTGGTGCTAAAAGACAACCGAGCTCCCATCCATGACCCTAGGGGCAAGTTCAAACCCAATTGGACTGGTCCTTACATTGTCAAAACTATCTGGTCGGGTGGAGCTGTCATTCTTATGGACTTGGATGGCCTAGAATTTTTCCAACCAATCAACATGGACAAGTTGAAGAAATACTATCCTTGAGAGGCTCGCTAGGCTGAAAACCTAGAAGGGTGACCTAGGAAAAAGTCAGAGCACAAAAAATTAGAAAAAAGAAAAACTGAGCTAGCAAGGTTGAAAACCCAGAAAGGGCGGCCTTGGCAAAAGTTAGATCGCAAAAGGAGAGCGTTAATACTCGAGTGAATCTGAATTGAACTACGTAAGGCCTGATTCCCATCTTCGGGATACGTAGGCAATTTCATCTCAAAATTCGGCCGTAAACACCTCCAAATCAACTGTTTCCATATGTTGATCGAGTTATCCTTGTCTTTTCTGAAAGTTCGGTTGTGATCTTCATGTTGAAGAGCTGGTTACAGTGCAGTGCAGTGCTATTTAGACAAGGGGTAATTTTCCATTGTTTTGGATTCGGGGTAGTACATCTCGAGGATAGATCCCATGTGTGTCAAGTTGTGATCCTTATCGAAAATGGTTTTTCAAATTTTTTAATAAAAGTTGATTTTGTTCAAATTAATCTTTTTACAACTTAGACCATTTTTGGACCAAAAGGAAAACTTTCAGTGCTCACAACTCTAATTCGTTGATTTCAATACAAAGTTCTTCAACTCTTGATACAAATCAAAGTTGGTTTTATTACATTCATAAAGAAAACTTGAAAAGTAAGATCAAAGCAACAAATTTGTGGCATAGATGAGTCAGGTGTTCATGTGTTCCCTCCTTGTGCTTGTGGATGTTTCTGATGTTTAAAGTGGGCTCGGTCTGTGCCTCTTCTTCGAGCCAAGCTAGACATTCGCCAGAAAGGGCGTAATTGAAACTAGGGACAAGAGCCAAAAGTTCTCTTGTCCTCCACGTAGTGGGATATCTAGCCAATTGTGAACCTCAGATTGAGAATGAAGCCGAGTACTCTACCCATTCTTCTGGGCAAGTCTGGTCATGTTGAAATTGACGCCTGAACCAGAACGAAAAGTAGAAAACACGGTGTGTCAAGCCAATCAGCTGAATGTCAGGTTGCCGAGCTATGCTGTAGCTCATCTCAGGCAGATCAAACCAAGAGCAACGCTAAGCAATGTTAGCAGCAGACCTATTGCACATCCAATGGCACCACCACCTTTCATTCTTGAAATCCACTAGCCGTTGACGAAAGAAATAGCCCTATGCTGAGTATGCAGGGCAAGAATCCACTACTTTCAACTTGTCCATTAGCCAATTCTGGGGAGGGATGAAAAGAAAAGAGAGATTAAAGAATAGAGAGGTGTACGTTGAGAGAAAAGAGTGAGAAAAGGGCTTTGAGAGAAAAATAGAGCATGAATGCCAAGAGATGTGAGAAACACATATTAGAAAGGGTGGGAAACATTACCTGCAGAAGTAGTGGACTCCCCACAAATTTGTTTGTTTCTTGCCGATGGAAGGCGTCGAAACCCATCAAAGTCTTAGCTAATGTCAAGCCAATACAACTCTTGCCCTCTTTTTGGCCTTGGGCCACTTCAACTAGCTGAATGCTAGACCCTTCGAAACTGGGGGCAAGAAGGAAATGAGCTAACATGTACAAACAAAGGGCATGTTGTCAAAAAACACGCCAAAGAAGGTCGCCTCGGTTATCGGCTTCAGAAAATCGATGAATTAGACTGGGGATGTCTAGTTCTCTATTGTGAACAAAGGATCGAGCCTCGTGTACAGTAAGCCCGCGCATCCTTCCCAAAGCTTGGATGTGACCAAAACGGGGTTGAGGCAAGATTTCCTCATCATGCTGGGACTCCATTAGCACTTGAAATTCTTCGATTGTTGGGCATATTTCTTGTCCTCCGAAGTTAAAGATGTGTGTAATCGGGTTTTAACATCTAGCTGCAACACGTAGGAACGGAAAAAAAAACGGAGAACGACTCAGCAGGAATAGTGCATTTATGTCGAAACCCCAAAAATTTAGCTTTTCCGAGCCATCTAAGGTTGCAATCAAATTCGAGAGTTTTTTTGGCAATGAATGGCTACATTGTGAAGAATTTGTAGCTGAAATGAAGAAAATACGAGGTCCAAACCTTTTGCAGAAGATAAGGCAATGAGTGGATGCCAGGTGTCAACATTCTGGAGGTTTCTCACATTGATGGCCGACCGGCCATTGGTGATGGTCGACAGGCCGCTTTGGTAGCCGACCTGCTACCACTGGTAGCTGACAACCTCTATTTATGGCTGACCCATAGCCGATGGCTGTTTTTCCTATCCTCTTGTTCACCTATGTGCTGAGAATGCTAAAGGCATGTGTTTTGTTTTGCTCTTTATGTCTTGTAAGGTCTTGTTTTGAGCCCTTTTAACTTCAGCAAGTTTGTCGAGTTGCATTTGAGTTGTTTTGTTTTGTTTATTGAGTTGTTTTGTTCATCGAGTTGTTTATCGAGTTGTTTTGTTGTATATCGAATTGTTTTGTTGTTTATCAAGTTTTGTTATTTTGATTATCGAGTTGTATTACTTTGATTATTTCAGTTGTCGGTCGGTTCGTTACCTGATTCAGACTATTGTGACAATACAAGTGTTTGGTTTTCAATATCAAATTCAATCTCATTTTCATGCAAAATGGGGTGTTCATGATGCAAAATACAACACTTTTTAAAAAATACATTAGTTTTCATTTCGATCATGGTTTTTTTTTTTTTTTTTCCAAAAGTGCAGTACAAGTTTTTAAAGCAAATAAAACTCATCTGAAGCTATACAATGTGCTAACACTACTAACAAAAAGAAGCTAAGCAAAAAAAAAAAAAAAAATACAAAAAATCAGCGCTGTCGCCTCAGGCTCGAGAGGCGCTCTTCGTCCTCTTCATAGGTGGGGTCTTAGAGCTTCTCCGTCTATGTCGCTGTCTGAACCAGAATCAGAGTCTGAACCGGAGACGTCTCCACTCCCCGCCTTGGAGCCTTCCTTAATATCAGCATTCCTACTCTCAGAACCTGAGCCAGCGTCATCGTCTTCACTCTCTGATGACTCAGCATGCTGACTCGCTGCCTTATCGGCCTCTCTAGTCTCTGCCTCATCATTGCTCAGAATGGGCTCTGAAGGGCCACTCTCAACTCGGGTGCCCCTGGCTCTGCCTCAACTGCGTGCTGAAGCTTGTCTCTCTCTCTCCTTCCTACCGCCGGAGGGAGCAACGCTGGTGCTGGTGCTGTAGCTGCTACCGGTGCTGTCAGTTTAGGTAGAACCTGAAAAGACAGTTGTCATATGTTAGCCACAGTATGCGTATCAGATGCAAGTATGATGTGCAGAATGAGCATATGCAGAAGTCAGATACAGTGCATGAATACAGTATGAAAGTGCAGTATTTCAAACGCAGTGTATCAAGTGCAATGAGGGGAAGTGTTCAGTTGAAATGTCAGTTTCAATGTGTTAGTAGAAATTTGATGACTGGAATGTAAGAAAATTGAATAAATGACCTGAATGCCGTGGAAGCTGAGCAATGCCTCCCTCCTCAATATCCGGCCCTCAAATGAGGCTAATAGCTCCAGCAGATCCTCGATGTATCCTAGGGGTGCCTGCAAACGCATTTGGAATAATCAATGTCCTGAAACAACAAATATCAAAAAGAGATCAGGAAACTAAAAAATGTGGTACATACCGGGGGTGCGTTATGAGCTCTAACATATCTATGCCCTGCTGCGATAGGCTTAATCGGAATCTGATATGCCTCCCGAGTATACCTCCAACAGGTAAGTGTAGTAGGTGGCTCCGGCCAGCCGGTCCTCTTTCTTGTCTAAGAAGTCCCTCTCCCATGGGCCCTGGTTGCCCTGGTCGCTCTAGGCCCCACCCTCGCAGCAGGAGCTCTTGCTCCCTCACCTCCACGAACATCGGTTAGAGGTGGCATAAGGTGTGTATGAATAAAGACCGTATAGTTGCCATTGACTGGGAAGTATTCTGCCTCCAAGCCTACCATGAACTGGATAACCTTGTCAACATATAGGCTATCTGCTGACTTTATGGACTCTGGCGGCGCCATCGGTTTGAATAGAGCAAGCAAACCTAGAGACTGACACACGACTCTGTCGCCTAGGTACCAGGCTCGGCAAATTGGGCCCTCAAGAAGAACACGATAGCGCGAAATGCCCCTGGCTACATTATATCGGCCTCGAAGCCCTATCGGTATCGTGGCCCATGGCTGCCATATGATCTACAAATAGAAGTTCTACGGTGTCAAAGTAATGCCTGAAGAAAGTGAAGGGCTTGCAAGTCCTGCGATGAAGCTGAGCATCGTACACCCGCAAATAGGGGATTGTCAATGGAACCTCCACTACAGGTTCTGGGGCAAGAGTCGGGAAGTATACATGCACCCATAGCTGTAGAGAAAGCGCAGGGATATGCGATCAATACAATTTGAATAGATGCAGAAAATGAAAAGCAGAAAGCATACAGTGTATGAATAGATATTGAAAAGGCAAATTAGAAAGTGCATGCGTCGAACAGATGTAAAACAATAAATGCTGAACAGAAAATGCAAAGTGTAAAGAGAGAACTGAGATGTGTACCTCCCAGGCTCGCCGGTAGCCTCTAATCAAGTGTCCACTCCTGCAGGAGGTCGAGCTCATATAGCCGTATAGAGTGGTGAGGTCGGCCCCACCCCAATCACAGAAACTCACTCGTGGAAGAACCACCAGTGCACTCAGCAAGTATAACCCTACGGTGTTCGCTATGTTCGCTAACAGGGTGGTACCGAGGAGGAACATCAGAAAATCCCTAGTGTAATGCTCTATCTCCTCTACTGTCTCTGGCTCAGTCCCCCAAAACTGCTTCCCAAACTAGCTGTATCTGACAATAGCTGTCCGAAACAGAGGTGGGTGCGTCCCCAGAAGCTCAATCCAAGCAGCCTCCCACTTCCCTATATCAGGATCGAGAGGAATCAGATCACCCCCTATGACTAGGCCTGTGATCATGGCGAAGTCGTAAGGAGTCATGGTTATCTCTCCGGCAGTGAAAAGGTGAAGCGAGTTGGTGGTGTCCCACCATCTCTCCACTATTGCTCCGAGAAGTGGACGACTCGCTATGACTCGTGTCAATCCAGAGCAGAATAGGCTGAAGCCGACCTCGTTAACAATATCTCGTACCCATGTAAAGAGCTCGTCATACCAATCTCTAGTCGTCGTGGCCCCATAACCCCTGTATGCACATGAGTCACCTTGTGGCAGAGGACAAGTGGACCAGTGTAAGTATAGTTCAATGAAAAGGAAATGCAAAACAAATGCAGTGGTAATGATGAAAGTACAATCAGATGAGAGACAGTGCAAGAAATGCAAATAATTGAACATCAGATGTGCAAGTGAATAGAGTTCGTACCTCAACGCCACAACTGAAAGATGAGAATCTAGCTCCCTCAATAGGAGATCTGTTGGTGTGTCAGCAAAATCAATGAAGTGCCTAATGCCTTCATGAGGCAGAATATGCGTCCGAGGATGATACCTCGCCGGATCAAAAGGCCTCACTCCTAGTGGTAATGGCTCCGGCTCTGCCTCATAATCGAACTCTGCCTCTGGAAGAGCACCATCATGTGGTATGTCATCTGCCATCTAGAATATAGGTGAAGAGTCGATAAAAAGTGAAGAAAATGGAGAAAATAGGGTAAACTTTGAAAAAGTCAAACCCTAGGAGAGAGAAAATAGAAGAAAAAGTGAAAACCTGGAAAAATGCACCAAACCCAAGAGGAACTCGAAGCGAACAAGCCTCAAGTAGTGAAACTCCAAGAAAAATCACCAAAATCAAATTTCAATCAGTTCAAAATGGAGTAAACTAAGAGGGTTTAGCAAAGAAAATGTGTGTGGGGAATTGGAAAATACCTGTAAAGCTCAGATCTAGAGAGGGAAAGTGTCTAGAGAAGAAAATGGAGGATTTTCGACTTTGGAGGAGTGAAGAAATGAAGTGTGGGTGGGTATACTTAAAGACCCATGGTGAAAAGACCGAATTGGCCCTAATCTACCATCGATGGCCGGTCGGCCACCATTGGTGGCCGACAATCTTCAAGGGTGGCCGACAAGTGGCCGACACCCTCCTCTTGCGGCCGTCCAGTGCCCAATGCTCCTATATTGAGTTTTGATGTTGTTTTGTGTCCTTATTTCTCAAGAAGTGCAAGGAAAGTTCACTTTTAAAGTTCAAATTCTTTCTGTGGAAGCTTTAAACCGTGCCTTCGGTGCATGATGTTCATTGTTAGTCAACATGAATGGGGTGTATCCTTTGAAAACATGTCACAACTTTCCGAAAGGGAAATCGGAAGTTGCTGCTCAATTTGTTTTGATAAGAATACTCTTTCATCCTTGTATATAATAAACATTACGCGCATGTATAGAAGGTACATTTTACATGTGATCTTGCATAGAATATGCACTTCTCATCTTGTATAGAATATGCACTTCTCACACTTGCACAGAACATGCGCTTCTCACATTTGCATAGAACATGCTTCTATTTCCCATTCGCATAGAGCATGCATTTTGTTATTTAGCATGGAACATGTTGTCAATTGTGCATAGAACATGCTTCCAAATACATTTTGCATAGAACATGCCTTAACATTATCACAATTGTGCATAGAACATGCACCCCCAATATATTGTACTTGTTGAGTTTGTTTTTCGTACGTAGGTACGATATTGTATGTACGGTTCATTCAGAGGATTTTCGGGTGGAATCACTAGTGCCCTTTGCATCTTTTCACTTTCTCCTCTTGCGTGAGCCACGTTTGGACGTATTCACTTTCCTCTCTCGCGAGAGACGCATTGGGGTTACTCATTTTGGTTAAAAGCATTTGGGTGTGTTCCGGTGTTTACCACTCCTTTTGGTTAAAAGCATTTGGGTGCATCCTGGTGTTTACACCACTCCTTTTGGTTAAAAACATTTGGGTGCATCCCGGTGTTTACACCTCCCTTTGGTTAAAAATATTCGGGTGCGTCCTGGTGTTTACACCCCTCCTTTTGGTTAAAAACATTCGGGTGTCCCCCGGTGTTTACACCACTCCTTTTGGTTAAAAACATTTGGGTGCGTCCGGGTGCTTACACTTCCTTTTGGTTAAAAAGATTCGGGTACGTCCCGGTGTTCACATTTCCCTTCGGTTAAGAACATTTGGGTGCACCCCGGTGTTTACACCACCTTTTCCCCTTGCGCGTGAGACGCATTGGGATTGTTTGTTTTGGTTAAGAACATTTGTGTGCGTCCCAGTGTTCACATCACCCTTTTCCTTCCCATGTGTGTAACACATTAGGATCTCGGTTGAGACCTTGGGTGCGCCCGACAGTTGCTCTTTGTCTTTCCTGCGCATCGCGTAGTTAAGTTTGCATAATTTTCTTGCATCCTTTTTGCATGAAATGTGGTTTGGTTTGTGGCACTCACGCGTGGCGTGTTTACTTACTTGTTTTCATGTTTGAGGTTGCTATACCTTATTTTGGTTTGTTAGAATGTGGCATTTTCATTGCATAGCATGTGCATCTAAATCTTTCATTACAACCTCATTGCATAATCATAATTTATGTTCTTGCATCATGCATATCATTTGCATCTTGCCCCAGAACTACGTTGGTTTGATTCCTTGCAAAGGGATACGTAGGCAGCCTACGGGTGCAACCATTTTATTTTATGTCTTGCTTTCTTGTCCAAGTCTTGCGGCCTTGTCAAAATTGGTCGTCTTTAGGCTTTGACATTTCATGACTTCAAGCTCTATCAAAGAGGGGCAATTGTAGACACCCCATTTTTGACTACCCACAAGACTCAAACGCTTGGTTCAAATGAACTCAATGATGAAATTTGAATTTTGAATTCGCAGCGATTTGGAATTGATCAGGCTTTTGAAATAGCCTAACATCTTCAACATTTACCTTGTTTGAAACCTTGGGTTTCATTTCTAAACCATTTCTCACCCTGAGCTGAGTTTAAACCAAAAAAACAGGGGAGGCCATCAAGGCCCGGCCGTGCATCAGTGGTGGCCGGCTGTGGCTATGAATGGCCGGCCGGCCTTCGATGGCGATAAACACTGTTCTGGGCGGGGGGCCGCCAACTGTCCATTTTTGAAGATATTTGTCACCTTTTCAGCTCGAATTCTATAAAACGAAAGTTCTGGGATTGTTTTGGGTGTTGAAAAAAATTCTAAAAAGAGATATATACACCTTGAGAGCCTTGACTCCTCATTCTTCCATTACAAGGCATCCTTTGAGCTAACCTAGTTTTTCTTACACCACTTATACACACCATATACAACCTTGTCTTACCATCCTAAGCCTTGGTTGATCTTGAGGAAGTGATTTTTTTAAGCTTGAGAGTGCATTGAAATTGAGTTTGAAACTCTAAGGACAAGCTTGCTTCTTGAAGGGTATAAGGTTGCTTTCTCTTTCCTTGCCTTCATTTTTGTTCTTTACTCCATCATTCTTGCTATTTTGGTTGGTTTTGAGCTTGTTTGAAGTGTTGAAGTTGAGTTTGAAGGGTTACCAAAAGGGTAGAAAAAGCTTGCTCTTTCTGCACCTTCATTTCATAGCTCAAACTCTTCTTCTTTTCACTCTTTTTCTATGGTATTCATATGGATTTTCAGAGGTTTAAAAGGGCTGAAAACCATGCTGTGAAGCTCCAAAAATGGAAGGGTTAGCCACCCCTCCTTGTTCTTGTTTGTTAGCTTCATTTCTTATCTTTATTGCCTAGCTTTTTACCCTTTTTTCATGCATGTTATTTGGGATTGTTTTGAGGTTGTCTAAGCTTTTCCAATTGGTTCATACCTTATTAGACACACTCGAGGTTGCATAGTTGGCATACTTGTTACTTAATATGCTCTCTTGGTTCATTTCACATGCTTTGAGTCTGAAATTTGCTAATCAGTCAATTAATCCATATCTTTCATCCATGAGAATGGTTTCAACCAATTGAGGTTGCTCAAGGCATATAAAGGAGACATACACTTAATGGCTTAATCTCTTTGGAGATTCATCGTCAACGGTGTAGTCTCCTTCTCATGTCTCGAGAGGACCTCTTGTTTGACATCTCTTCTTGGTTAGGACTCTAAACATCATATTTGGACAAATGGACTAATGAATGGCAATGCCTAAAACAATTGGTTTAAAATTTGGATCGGCACACTTAAAGAAAGGCTAGAATAGCTTGAACATGGCCTAATGTTATGCCAAGTTCCTTGTGTCAAGGGTCATCAAGCATCAATTCATGGTGTTTTTAATGTCCATGAAGCATCTCAACTTCCTTTTTTGAGTTTATCCCGTGACAAAAAGAACGGATGGTCTTTTCCATTACATTCATTGATTTTTGGTCCAAAATGACATCCGAGATCATCAAGCGATCATATTGCTCAATGATGGTTTTGGATTCAAGCGCTACCTTCTCTTGAGGCTTTCCCATGACAGAGAAGGAATGAGGGAGAAACAGAGCTTGAAAATCCTCCATCTGCACTGATTTCACCATAGGGCATAGAAACAGAGTTTGCCCTAAATCAATGCATGGCCGGCCCTCTATAGGCCCGGCCGGTCATCAGTGATGCACGGCCGGCCCTTGGTGTATGGCCAGCAGTTTAATTTTACAGAAATAAAGGCTGTGGCTGCAAGTGAAACAGAGGCAGCTGAGTAGACAAAGTAGTTTTCAGGCGATGTGTATGCAACCTCCATCCATCTTCCTTGGTACTCATATCAAATGAGTTTGATCGTATTATTTCATTAGCATAACGCATTGTGATATAATATTTAATTAGTCTAATTAGCTTAGCCTAGCTAATTTCTTTTAATTAATTAGCTTCCATAGTTAGTTAATTATTCGTCTCAAGTGTTTTAATAATTAGTTAATTAGCTTAATTAGCTTAGCTTAGCTTAGCTTGGTTAGCTAGATTATTCATTCGGACCCTCCTTCGCGAGGGTGTAATGTTGTAATAAGTGTGTGTGTGTGTGTGTGTGCGCGCGCGCGCGCGTGCATGTATGTCTTCCAACCCCACGTCTTTCTCCCTTTTATTTAATCGTTTTTTATGGTTAGATTAGGGACATATTTCAATTAGCATACCTTATGCCTTGTGCTTGCATCCATTCATTTGTATTGCATGCACCAAGACTCGGCGCATCATTAAAACTGCATCGCCATTTCAGTATCTTATTTGAATACGTGTCTAAACCGCATGTTATTTAATTGCATCATATGCCATATTAGTAGCCGAACCTATTAATTGCATATTGCATGTGTTCCATTAGGCATTTTGTATAGTTAGGAATCATGCATTTTTCTAACTCTTTTTTCTATCTTAGCTTGGAGTACTAGGTGAGTTTTATGCTTAGGGATACTTGCATGAGTGTTCATATTGCCATATCTAGCATGCTTGCCATGTGGCTATATGCTTACTTGCGAAACTGCTTGAATGCCTGTGGATGAAGTTGTTTGAATTGGAACAATTCAACAAATGTGCATTTTAAGCGCACTTTGTTGAGTGGCAAATCATGTTTTAAGCCCACTATGTTTGGTGGCAAATCCGCAAACTTTAAGCCCACTTGAGGTGGCAAATTCAAACCTTTTTCGCATACAAACATGAGTTGAGTTGTTTCAAATTGAGCAAACTAGTCTATGCTTGATTGTGCGCATCACATAGTAAAGCTAGTTTAATAACCGGAACAAGAGCGCATAATGTTTATAAAATATCATATCATGATTAGTAGAGGCCGATCTTCGATCGAGCGAGTGGGGGTGCTCAATTCATGACCTTCCCCTCTCGTACCCAAGTTCCTGAGCCGAGGCAACCTTGGTGATGACGGACACGTGGCCTTTGGCATGAGTTAGGGTTTCCTAAATTTCCCTAAAATAAAAAATATTTAGGTGGCGACTTTGTATCTGGCAAAACAGTCCAATTTTGGCATTATTTGATTTAAAATCGATTTTCCAAAAAAATTTGCCGGATTTGGACTCTTTGGTGTTTATCAATTTCACATTGCACTTGTGAGATTAGATTCAGAACCGCGGGAGTTTGAACTGTAGGGCTTTCTTTCGAACCTTCCGAAAGGGGGCACGAAAAAAGTCGAGCTACACCACTATACTCGGGTCTTAAACCTCGAGTAATTATGTGCCTTATTCTTGACTCGCTAATTTTTTACTCGGGATCAAGTTGTGAAATTTCATTGCAAATACTCTTTACCTTGCGAAAATATTGGTTGATAGTCATTGATCCTTGTGTCACTGTTGCAAGCTCGTTCTCTAGATACTGAAGGCGTGCATCGAAAATAATGTCGCAAATGTGTCCCAAACTGCTTTTGGAGCAATAACTTGCTGAACATACTCCAATAACTCTTTCTAAACAGTTGTCCTTAACACGAACATCACTTTTCCAACCTTAATCCGCCACTGTCACAAGGCCTCTGCATTTTCTTCACCAGGTGACACAGTTTCCTTGCCATCAACAATCTCCCATAGATCTTGTCCTTGAAGATATGCCTCGATGCATATTCCCTAATAATCATAATTATAATAATTTAATTTCTCCATACCAGCAATGAAGTTTCTAAAATCCGCCATAACAACTGTGCTTGTTGACTTCAACAATCTCTTGTATCAATCTCAATCGCTTTTCGTGTCGGTCCTCGAACGACCAAGCTCTAATATCAAATTGTTGAGTTTGACACATTGGTGGACCCAAAAATACAACCTCTATTGATAGCACTCCAGTACACAAAACACTTTTACATAATCACACACTAATACACTTCACTTATCCACTCACACATACATTCAAGCACTCGCACTTTGTGTCCTCCTCACACAAGACCTTGAGACACCTTACACTAGATAGTACTTGACCACTCACTTTGGACTCACTCTTCTTTCACTCAATTGTCCAATTACCACGTACATGCCCTCATTTCATATTTATACCTGTTAAAGAACTTTCTAGAATACAGTCATACTTTCCCTACACTCATACTTTCCTTACACTCTAGAATAATCTAGATTACTCTAATACATATTAGAGTTTTCTATTCTTCTCTAAAATATTCTAGAACCTTCCGGAACTTTCAAAATTTCTTTAGTTTTTTCCAAACTTCTTTAATATTTTGGAACCTTCTAGGATATTCTAGAATCTTCCGGATTTGTCTAGGTCTTTCCAAAATCTTCTACATCTTTCCAGAGTATTCTAGATTCATGTGGAAACTTCTAGAATATTATAAAGAGAAGATTCTAGAGAGTGAGGAGAGTTAGTGATGACTCTCAACATTGCACACCATCGCATACATCAAAATACCAATGGCGGATGCATAGGGAACTCTCTTCATTTCATCTTTTCTTTCTCACTTGCTGGACACTGCTTCGAGTTAAGTTTGAAGTGATTTGCAAGTGGAGTACTCACTAATTTCGCCTTGTCCATGTGAAATCTTTCAAGTACTTTCTCAATGTACCTCTCTTGTGATAGCCAATTCTTGCAATTCTTCTTGTCATGGGTAATCTTCATGCGAAGTATTTGCTTCGCAAGGCCCAAATCCTTCATAGCAAAGGACTTGCTAAGCTCTTTCTTCAACTTCTCAATTTTGCTCGCATTATGTCCAACTATAAACATGTCATCCACATAAAGCAGCAAAATGATGAAGTTGCCATCTGAGAATCTCTTCGCAAACACACAATCATCTAAAGTAGTGCTTTTGTAATCATGATCAACCATGAAGGAATCAAACTTCTTGTACCATTGTCGTGGTGCTTGCTTCAACCCATATAAGCTCTTCTTTAGTATGCAAACTAAGTTCTCCTTGCCTTTCACTTTGAACCTCTCAAGTTAGTCCATGCAGATCTCTTCCTCTAAGTCACCATGAAGGAAAACTGTCTTCATATCAAGCTGTTCAACCTCTAAGTTCAAGCTTGTGGCCAAACCAAGAACAACCTGTGTAGATGACATCTTCACTACAGGTGAGAATGTTTCCTCAAAATCAATTCCCTTTTTCTGGCTAAAACCCTTCACAACCAATCTTGCCTTGTACCTAGGCTATGAGTTTCCTTCTTCTATCTTCAATTTGTAGACCCATTTGTTCTTGAGTGCTCTCTTCCTCTTAGGCAATTTCACCAACTTATAAGTGTTGTTCTCATGTAAGGATTTCATCTCTTCTTGCATGGCTTACAGCCACTCCCCTTATACTTGTGAGTTGTAGCTTCTTGGTAGCACTCTAGTTCCCCCTCATCTATAAGCATCACATACTCATTAGGAGGGTACTTTGTTGAAGTCTGATGCTCTCTAGTAGATCTCCTCAAATGTGGTTCTGTTGGTGGTTCAAGAGGTGTTTGTTCCTCTTGCTCATTCTCTTGCTCTTCTAAATCCATACCATCATCACCAACTATATAAGCACCATATTCTTGTACATCTCCCCCATCATCATTATGCACCGTGGGTGGAGGGATTGGATCCAAGGTTATTGGATACTCATTTTTGAAAGCTGGCTTCTCAACTCCTTTATCAAGGTCTTCATTGGTTTGATCTTCAAAGAAGATTACATCTTTGCTCCGCACTACCTTTTTGTCAATTGGATCCCACAATCTGTACCCAAACTCTTCATGGCCATATCCAAGAAAAATGCATTGCTTTGTCTTTCCTTCAAGCTTCGATCTCTCATCTTTAGGAATGTGCACAAATGTTCTACACCCAAACACCTTCAAATCCCGTAAGAAACATCATTCCTTGTCCAAACTCTGTCTAGTATGTCACCATTAAGTGAAGCTAAAGGAGAAAGGTTGATTAGATCAACCGCAGTCCTCATTGCGTCACCCCAAAAGGATTTAGGCAATTTTGCATGAGAGAGCATACACTTGATTCTTTCCACAATTGTTCTATTCATTCTCGCTGCCTCACCATTTTGTTGAGGTGTCTTGGGAATAGTTCTTTTATGCTTGATGCCAATCTTCTTGCAGTAGTCTTCAAATGGACCCTTGTATTCACCACCATTATCTTACTGGATACACTTCAAAGATCTCTCAGTTTCCCTTTCAAAATTAACTTGAAAAAGCTTAAATGCTTCCAACACACAATCTTTAGTTCTCAAAGCATAAGCCCAAACTTTTTTAGAATGTTCATCAATGAAAGTGACAAAATAATGTACACTACCAAGTGTACTAACTTTCATTGGCCCACAAATATCAGAGTATACTAAATCTAGAACATGTGATTTTCTAGATGCAGGAAATCTATTGAAAAGAAATTTATGTTGTTTTTTGGCTAAACAATGAACACAAGTTTTGAGTTGTGTACCTTTCACCTCAGGAAGGAGATCTTTCCTGGCTAGAACTTGCATGCTTTTTTCACTCATATGACCAAGCCTCTGGTGCAATAGCTCTATAGAGATCTCTTTCTCAACTGCATTGACATCGCCTTTACTTAGCTTTGCTTGCATCATATAAAGAGTGGAGCATTTCTTTGCTCTTGCCACTATCAAGGAACCTTTGGTAAGCTTCCATTTTCCATCACCAAATTGATTTTTGTAGCCTTCATCGTCAAGCTTCCCGGTGGAAATCAAGTTAAAAAGAATGTCTGGAACATGTCTAACGTTTTTAAGAACAAGCCTGCAACCAGTGTTGGTCTCCAAGAAAACATCTCCCATTCCCATAATCTTGAACACACCATTATTTCCCATCCTCACATTGCCAAAGTCACCAAGTGGGTAGCATGTAAAGAAGTCCTCATGTGAAGTAACATGAAAGGAATCACCTGAATCAATCACCCAACTGGACTGATCATGCCCTGTGAACCCAACATAGTCATCATCACCGCCCTTAGAATTAAGTGTAGTTATTTCTTTATCACCATTATTCTCACCACCTCTTTCTTTCTTTTGCTCTCCTTTAAGCTTTCGACATTCCTTTGTTATATGCCCTTTCATGCCATAATGATAGCATTTAGTGTCTTTCCTAGATTGGGATTTTCCTCTAGACTTGTCCTTTGACTTGTCACAGTTGTAGATTTTTCTGTTTCTACTTCTTCCCTTGCTTTCAACAACAAGAGCTTGTGACTCATTGGAAGTACCCTACTCCTTTCTTCTAGTTTCTTCATTGAACATGCTATCTTTCACCATACCATTTGGAACCGAATTACTTATAGTCACAACCAATGTTTCCCAATTATCAGGCAAAGAACTTAACATCAACAATGCTTACAACTCATCATCGAACACCATCTTCATCATTGTCAACTGATTGATCAAGCCCTGGAAGTCATTCATTGCTCCCATCTTTGTATTTCAAGTTTACAAGCCTTCTAATTAAAGAAGCTTTGTTTTGCACAGTTTTTCTCTCATACATGGCTTCCAATTTCTTCAACAAAGTGTGAGCATTGGTTTCTTGAGCTACATGATGAAACACACTTTGATCAACCAAATGGCGCATTTGAGCAACGGCTTTTCTATTCAATATCATCCAATCTTCAACATCAATATTTTCTAGCCTTTTACTTTCACCATAAATTGGTCTATACAAGTCCTTAGTGTAAAGTACATCCTCCATTCGTGGTTTCCAAATCACATAATTTGAAGATGTCAATTTTATCACAGCCCCCCGAATTATCTTCTATTCTAAAATTCACACAATAATTTTATCAAACACTTTCTAGGCACAAACTATCCGCCCTGATAGCACTTGTTAGGAAAGCTCCTATATTTTTCCCTCCATACATAATTAGAAAATGGGTAACAAACCACAAAATACAAGCAATAATGTGGTTGAAATTAAAGGCACAAAAACAATAACAAAACACCAAATTTACGTGGTTCGGCAAAAATGCCTACATCCACGGGGTCCAACTCCAAATCAACTTCCACTATAAAATAATAGGATTACAAGATATCATCTCTAGTCATAACTAGAGGAATACAATCATCAAGATATATTCTTGGATCACCAACAATATTTATATCATCACCATAAAGGTGGGTTTCAACAAAATCAACAAGAGATAAAGCTTAGGTCCCACCAAAGTGGGCATCCCAAACTACCAATCCCAGAGAGCTTTGACAAGATCCACTCCAATCAAAATGTAGAGCTTGATTCCATGAACAACATGCTGAAATTTCCTCAAGATTGGGTAAGAAATGATCATCCAATCTTGGTTTGAACTATGAAAGAAACCCTAGCTTTTCTCTCCCCCCCCTCCCTCCCTCCCTCCCTCCCTCCCTTCCTTTTTTTTTCCCTCTCTCAGCCCTCTTTGTTTCTGTGTTGCGGTGTATTCAAAAGAAACCTTAGACCCAAAAGTCTTACTTCATTCCTTTGTTGTTGTTGTTGTTGTTGTTGTTGTTTGACAGGTACCAAGTCAAAGCATTTTTTAGAGGTTATAATAAAATAACAAATAAAATACTCTTGGTGTCGCCCACCCATTTAACAAGGGACCTACCCAACAGTATTGCGGAGTCTATTTATAGATTGAATCTCCACCATAGATTGATGATTCTAATATATAATTTTGGTAATAATTAATTTTCTTCGATTCTAAGTTTTAACATGTGCAATGTCCAAACTCATTGTGACTTTGACCAATTAATACATTACACTTGAGAGTTAAGTATCCCTTTTATGAGTAGGTGGTAAGAAATGTATTAAATAATAATGCGTCTCTAATCGTATTCTTCATGTGGGTGGAGATCTTGTCCATCATTAAAAAAAAAAAAAAAAAGTCAACAATTGTTATAATTATTTTTTGTTACTTTGAAATAATGATGAGATATTGTTGATATTTTTTTTTAAAAGAACAATAGACCTTACAATTTTAACATGATTATACTACTTTCTCTTTATTTGTGTGGAACAAACACATCCAATGCATAATATAAAATTACATTAAAAAAAATCATGTATCAATAAAAATGACAATTTTACAATTATATAACCTAATCTCAACGTAGAGTTACTCCACAAGTGCCTCTACAAGCCACCAACAATCACCTAGTACCTCCATGCCACCTCTCTAACCATTACCTCCACCATTACCACCGTCTCTGCAAAAACAATTCAAAAAAAAAGAAAAAAAAAAGGGCTAGTAGAAAGATAGATGCATCAACTCAGTTTGAGGGAGAGGGAGAGGGAGTTATGATGGTGGCAACTTACTAACTAACTAGTTAGTAAGGTGTCTCTGTATTGAAATATAAACATGTGTAGTAGCGGTGGTTCCAGTGATTTGAATGAGATACTAATTAATTAATAAAAACCTAACCTATGAGTTTGATTGAGTTGCATCCTAATAATAGGGTAATACTCAACTATGATGCTCAAAATGGTCCCAATGTTGCCATTATAATTCAAAATGACTCATTTTACATTTTTTCGCTCAAAAAGTAGGAACTGTAAATTTTTTTTAAAAAAAAATTGGCTTGGTAATTGATAACCATATATGTTTTAAAGTTAAAATTTTATGAGGATATTTAAAAAAAAAATCATTCATAGACTTCCTCAAACCAACTAGTTTTATCGAGTGTTGATAAAAAAAAATAAAAAAAAAATAAAAAATAAAAATTGATTGGGTTAATTTGCAAGATTCTTGCTAAGGTCTTATCCTCTTGTACAATTGGCATTTTTGGGGAGGCATAGCATTCTTGATGGTGTCTTGATTGCTAATGAAATAGTGGATTGGTAGAAAGTAAAGAAGTAAAAAGGGGGTGCTTATTAAATTGGATTTTGAGAAAGCGTACAATAGTGTTGGTTGGGAGCTTTTATTTAATCTAATGAGCAAATTTGAGTTTGGAAATAAATGGATCGAAATTTGTGTGTTTATTGCAAGGATTTTAGTCATAGTAAATGGAAGCCCACCGTCGGAATTTAATACGGAGAGGGGATTGAGGTATGGTGATCCATTATCTCTCTTTCTTTTCAACATAATTGTTGATGCTTTAAATATTCTCATCATGTAGGCAAGGGGATTAGGGCTATTAAAGGGTGCGGTTGTTGGTAAAGACGAAATGGGGGTGTCTTACTTACAATTTGCTGTTGACACTATTCTATTTTTTGAAGCTAATTGGGAAGAAATTCTTATGTATCAAACGAATTCTTAGGTGTTTCAAGATCATTTCAAGATTGAAGATTAATTGTGTTAAAAGTATGGCGACTGGTATGGCATTATTGATGAGTTTGCTATTGTATTGAAATTTGTTAGTCAAAAGCTTCATTGAAATTCTTTGGGTTGCCATTATCTGCCAGTCCTAGATTGATTTCTACATATTGTGAAGAAATTTAAAGGAAAGCTTGCAAATTGGAAATTGAGACTGCTATTATTTGGTGGAAGACTTCCTCTTATTAAGTTTGTGTTGTCAAGCTTTCTTGTGTACTTTTTCTTCATTTTTGAAATGCAATTGGGAGTGGCTCGAGTGCTAAATAGAATTCAAGCTTCCTTTCTATGGGGGGATTCTAATTTGAAGAAAAAAAGTCCTATGGTTAGATGGGAATGAAGTGTCTAAAGGCAATGAACTGGGTGGTCTAGGAATGAGAAGGTTAATAGACATTAATTCATGTCTATTAGCAAAATAGTGATGGCGATTTGGGATGGAAGAAAATGCCTTATGGAAATTGATCTTGTGCAGTAAGTTCCACTGCGACGAAGGAAAATAGTTTCCTAATTTCAACTATGAGATGAGAACCTCAAGATTGTGGTTGGACATCATTCATGAAGCCTATATTAATCGAAGTCTGTTTAATTTCCTTATTTCCAATGCTCGAATTCAGCTTGGAAATGGGAGAAAAGTGTGCTTCTGGATTGATAAGTGGCATGGTAACGTTAGTTTGAGGGAGGCATTCCCTAGGTTGTTCTATTTGTCTCTTGAAAAAGAAGGTTTAGCACTAGATTTTCATGTGAGTAGAAATTTTGATGGGGAATGGAACTTCAAATTCGAAAGAAATTTATTTTCATGGAAAGTTGATAAAGTTAGAAGGCTTGACAATTATTTGTAGGATGCACCATCAGTTAGATTCAATTATCATGATCATCATAGGTAATCCCCCAAGCTAGTTTTCTGTTAATTCTATGTGAAAAATCTAGAAATCCCCTAAATATTGATTTGTGATTATGTATCAATTTTAAACAGTAAATAACAATCCCAATCAAACAATCAAGACAAATCAACACAACAATTTAACGTGGAAAAACCACAATTGGAGCGCCTCTAATTGTGATAAAAAAAACCATGGGCAAAAGCCACAAAATAATCCACTAAGAAGACATAAAGGAATTACACAAGTGTACTCTCAATTACCTAGCGAATCCACGCCTGAATCGAATTGACCCCTATGGGCGTCTTCCAACCCCGTCTTTACCTTGGAACTGTCTTGCCCAATGTTCAAGCCACAATGCTGATGTCGAATCAGGACGATGAGCCACTCTAGAATCGACCGAAGCTTCAGGCTCGAATTCCTCGGAATCCACCGAAGAACAACACTCTCTTTTGTATTAAATGAAAAAACAATCCTTTGATGTATATTTCTGAAACCATGAGTTGAATACTCAATCAAACATCAAAGAAAACTAAAAAAATAGTCCCAGATATAAACCCTAATATTCAAGAAGAAGATTTGGAAGCGGCACCCTAAAATCT
Source organism: Camellia sinensis (assembly GCF_055761805.1). Taxonomy (NCBI): domain Eukaryota; kingdom Viridiplantae; phylum Streptophyta; class Magnoliopsida; order Ericales; family Theaceae; genus Camellia; species Camellia sinensis. Next base: position 169,759,779 of record NC_138962.1, on the reverse strand, counting down.
GACTGAAACAAATATTTATAGCAATCTGTTCCGCGATCTCCGCTCGAGCGCCAGAATGGCCGCTCGAGCGGACCAATGCTCAAGCACAGGAAATTTCGCTCAAGCGAGAAAAAATAACATCCAGTATTTTTGCAGGCGATCAAACTTCTGGAACCAAACATTCTCCACTAGAGCGCCCAATTGGCCGCTCAAGCGAACAAGCAACTTCGAATGGCAAACATGAAAGAATTATCTTCTGAAACTTCTTTGCACGGTGCAATTCGGGTTGGATTCGCATCTAAGTACTCATAGCCTCACATAAATGAAACAGAGAATAAAAGTACAACTGAAATGAGTTTTGTCAAATGGGATTACCAATAATAAAAACCTAACACTATGTATAAATGGTATTAAGGTAAGGAGATCCCCTCTCTCCCTTTCTATTTCTCATTGTGACTGAGGATCTTAATTGTCTTCTCTAAAAGGCTAGACACCGAAATATGATCTTTGGAGTCGCGATTGAGGCAGGAGGTCTTGTCATCTCTCATTTACAATTTGCAGATGATACAAAGCTTTTCTCCAATGCAAATATCGAAAAGATACAACATCTTGAAAGCATCATTTCAAATTTTGAGCTTATATCAAGACTTTGAATCAATTTTTCCAAAAGCTCAATCTATGGGATTAGTGTGAATAGGGATTTCCTTGACCAAGCAGCTTTACTTCTTGGCTGCAAATTATCTAAATTGCCCATTAATTATTTGGGTCTTCCTCTTGGTGTGGACCCCAGATCCCACGTCACTTGGCAACCTATCATCCAAAGATTCAAATTCAAACTTGTAAGATATAAGAGAAACTATCTCTCATTTGGGGGAAGGCTTACCCTCATTCAAGCTACACTCACAACCATGTCCATTTACTATTTTTCCCTCTTTAAGATTTCATCATTAATGTGTAATGAATTGGGATCATTGCATCAGAAATTTCTTTGGGGCGACCTTGATGATAAAAGAAAAATTCAGCTCACAAGTTGGAATCTAATCACTGGAAGTAAAAGAAATTGGTGGTTTAGTGTCACATCTTTAAAGCTTAAGAACGCAGCTCTCCTTGCAAAATGGTAGTGGAGATTCGGAACTGAAAAACAAGCCCTTTGGAGGAAAGTAGTTGTTGAGAAATATGGTCGTATTTCAAGTAGATAGCCTTCTGACCTTGTCCCAACAATTTTCTCCAGAAGCTTGGATCTAGAGAAGACATCTCATTCTGGTCAGACGCTTGGTGTGACATTAAACCTCTTAGTGTTACTTTTAACTGATTATTCTCACTCTCCCAGCAAAAACAGAGTTCAGTGGCCGAACTTTTCTCTCTCTTTCAAATGGCAGTTCACAATGGAATCTTATCTTCAGCATACAGCTTCGAGTTTGGGAATTAGAAAAGCTTAATCAACTTTTGCATCAAATCAACTCCTTCATCCCTTTAGTACGCCATCAAGATTCTCTTCATTGGAAGCTTGACAAATCTGATAGCTTTTCTGTAAAATAATTTTACTGTCAAGTATATATGCATTTCTCTTTAGAAGATAGTTGCTCCTCCTAATGTTAAAGTGTTTCAATGGCTAGCTCTTAACAATAAAATTGCTTCTAGAGATCTTCTTCATTATCAGAGGATAATTTCGGTTGGTGCAGACAACTTTTGTGTCTTTTGTAAAGATGAAAGGGAAACTTCTAATCGTCTTAAGCTTCTCTGCTATCATTCATGGGCTGTTTGGTTTGCCATTATTAACTAGTTGGGGCTGGATTGTGTCTACCGCAATTCTATCGAGTCACTCTCGAACACTCGGTTCAACTCCAATTACAAGTGTCTCAAAAAATCTATTTGGGAAGCTTGTTTTCTTAACACCTTGTCACCACCTTGGTTATTTCCAAACTATTCATGCAACACTTAGACAATCACAAGGCTTACTTGATGATGCTATGTCAGCCTAACTTACAAGTTTGCAAGAAAGAAAAGTAAGAAGATAAAGAGAGTTTGAGAGAATGCTTTTGTATTTACCTTAAAAGAATTTGTACAACTCTTGGATGGTTTGGGAGAAAATGAGATTCTCTCCTATTTATAGGCATCTTAGGCATTCTCTAGAATATTCCGGAACATAGAAGAAAGGAGCTATGTAGAAGCTTCTCGTGAAAGTTTTCCTTATCCTACAACAGGGTTCTAGTATCCTTCTAAAAAAATCCATACAAATATCTACCTCATTTTAAAAGTATGTACAAGGGTCTTTTACCACTTCCATTTCTCTAGACGGTTCTTGGAGGTTCTGGAAGCTTTTATTGCTTCCATTCCTCCACTTTTCACTTAAATGGTCTAGAACCTATTCTAGATCCTTCCATGTACATAGAATTATGTACCATATTTTCACATTTTCTCAAGTCTTCCAAGACCTTTCAGAATATTCCATTAGCCTCCCTTCCTTGAGACTTTCTCTTGATAGGCAATTCTGTCTAGGTAATCTACTGGGACATGACGACCTGCTGGAACCTTTGGCTAGCAAGAAATTTTATATTATTCAAATTGGGGCAAGTGAATTGGGAAAAACTCATTGACACCATCAAAATCCATGTTGCCTTTTCGGTCAAATCCATATCTGGTTTCCAAGGTTTTTCTATCAATGATTTTCTTCTTCACATTGATTAGGTTAGAAGAATCAAATACAAAAATAATAATAATAATAATAAAAAAGAAGAAAAGAAGAAGTGTAGTCGCTCCTAGAAACTGTATTGTGTTTCATTCGGTTTTAGATAATTGGTTTCTTGCTTTCTTCCTAGTGTTTCCCTGTGGGATTGCACATGATTTTGCTTTCATTTTGGGTGCCAACCTGGTTGGGATACAATTGTAAAGCTATGATGCATTTTCTTCCCTCAGTTTGTTTCTTGTACCTTATCCTTTATCAATAAAATTCTTTCTTTTGCATATCCAAAAATAAATAAATAAAAAATAATGGTGTGAATCTCGTTTGGAGGTAAAAATTGATGCGTCAAAGCTGCTACGGAATAATGTCTCTTCCCTAGGAATGGCAATGGGGGGCAATGGGGTGGATATTAATTCCCTATCCCCATTCCCCTATAATAAATTTTCCTCATTTCCCATTCCCCATTCCCCATGGGTACCACCCTCCCCATTTTTTAATGGGTATGGATTTTTCCCAACCCACTTTAATCCCCATTTTTATTTTTTATATTTAATGTTAACAACCACATTTTTTTTTTATTATTTTTTTTAAGGTTCACAACAAAAACTAAATATACCTTCAATCTTTTTTCTTTCTTTTTTAATATATTTAATGTTAACATTTTTTTTTTTTTAAGATTCACAACAAAAGTTAAATATACCTTCAATCTTTTTTCTTTCTTTTTTAATATATTTAATGTTAACAACCTTCTTTTTTTTCTTTTTTTTTTTATAAAGATTTTAGCTAAATATATCTTCAATCTTTTTTCTTTCTTTTTTAATATATTTAATGTCAACAACCTTCTTTTTTTTCTTTTTTTTTTAATAAAGGTTTTAGCTAAATATACCTTCAATCTTTTTTCTTTCTTTTTTAATATATTTAATGTTAACAACTTATTTTTGTATTTATTTTTTATTTTTTTAAGGTTCACAACAAAAGCTAAATATACATTCAATCTTATTTTATTGTATTTGGTTCAACAACAAAATCAAATACACATTAATTAATTAATTAAAAAGTTTTTTTTATAATAATCAAATATATAATTTTGAGACAATCAAAAAGTTTGTTTGAAGAAAGTGTTATAAGACTCATATTAAATTGCATCAGGGCATAAACAAGGAATTGTTTGTTGATCTCTTAGCCACGGACATTTTAGACATTAAACCATCTTTCTCTTAGCAAATTTGAACCATTCATTTTAATTTATCCAAAATCTAATTATACCTTTAACAAATCTAAACACTCATTTTAAGATATCTATGCATTACCACACCCAATCCATCCTCCATCTTCTTCCTTTAGTCCCCCACGAATTTTGTTGTTTGTTACTTTTAAAAAACAAAAAATATTTTTTCAATTAAATTTTTACTAATTTCACAACACCATCACCACTATTTTCACTTTCACTGTCACACTACCATCACCATAGCCACTACCATCATCACTGCCGCCATCACCCCACCACTATCTAACAATCTCTACTTTCACATTCGTTCCATCACCACCACAACCAAATATAAAAAAAAAAATATTTTTAATTTTTTTTATAAAAAATATTTTTCATTAAAAAATATTTTCTATCTAAATAAATGAAGCATAACATTGGGAAACAAGCTGATTTCAGTTAAATCTGTTCATAACTAAGAAAAATTCTTTTAATTTAAAAAAAAATTATTTAGTAAGACTTTGTATCCCCTTTTTGTTTTTCTAGCAAATAAATCTTTGTACCCATCATTTCTAACCAATCACGACTCATGCTTGTTTTGATTCTCTACAATTTCTTTATTTTCAAATACATTTATATATATATATATATATGTTGTATAAATTGTGTGATAAAAAAAAACAAATAGATTCATACTCGTTAATTGAAATTTCAGAACAAGCAAACCATTCTGAAAATTACAATACACAACAAATTAAAATAACATAGAAAAGCAAACTGAAACATACACTAGACAGTGTCCTTAATTTTTTTAAATAAATTTAAAAAATTCTAGATATGCATAAAAATTGACAAGAATAATAAGGTGACAATATTAATTAATGTGTATTGATTTTATTGTTGAGCCAAATAAAATAAAATAAGATTGAATATATAGCTTTGGTTGTGAATCTTAAAAAATAAATAAATAAATAAATAAATAAATAAATTGGTTGTGAACCTTAAAAAAAAAAAAAAAAATTTGGTTGTGAACCTTAAAAAAAATTAAAAAAGAAAAAAGATTAAATGTATATTTAGCTTTGGTTAAAAAAAAAAATGGTTGTGAACCTTAAAAAAAAATTAAAAAAAGAAAAAAAAAGATTAAATGTATATTTAGCTTTGGTTGTGAATCTTAAAAATTAAAAAAAAAAAAATGGTTGTGAGCCTTAAAAATAATAATAAAAAAAAAGATTGGAGGTATATTTAGCTTTGGTTGTGGATCTTAAAAAAAAAAAAAAGGTTGTGAACCTGAAAAAATAAATAAAAAAAAAAAGAAAAAAGATTGAATGTATATTTAGTTTTGGTTGTAAATCTTAAAAAAAACAAAATTTAAAAAAACATATGGGGAAATTAGTGGGTACCCATGCCCTGTAGATATTTAAAGAATACCACTTACCCTACCCAATGGATAAGAAAAAGAAGGGAAAACCCATGTATTTGGGTTGGGTCTCCATGGGTACCCACAGGGTAGGTTATCCATTGCCATCCCTACTCTTCCCTAAAGGTCCAATTCCTTGGATGGCTTGCTTGGAAGGATAGAGTCAAATCAACTATGTTCCATTGAAATATTGGTGTGATTGGGCCTAATGCAAGCGTAGTTTGCCAATTTTGTCATTCTTGTGATGAGTCTATGAACTATCTTCTTCTTCATTGTCCCTATGTTTGGAAAATTTGGTCAAGTTTGTTGTATTGGTTGGGTGTGCAGTGGGTTGTCGCAGCCTCTGTTTGTGAGCTACTTCAATGGTAGGCTCTCCCTTGTGTAGTGAATTGTGGTCAGTTTGGAATGCTAGGAATGAACGCAAGTTTAATGGGGCTCAGTTTAATTGAGTTGTGTCGTGCGATCTAATCAAAGTAAAATTGGCCTTTTGGGTCAAGTATAATTCTAAAGGGGTGGTATTTTCAATTGATGATATTGTGTATAAATTTGATTCCATCAGGGGCAGCGTGTGACAATTGCGGTTGGGATGCTTATGGGTTTGCTTGAGGGTTGTTGTTTGATAGGCGATTTAGATGATTTGTCATCACAGATTGATTATTGTTATCGGCATGGTGCCTTGCGGTCCCGCTTTTTTCTTTTCTTTTTTTTTCCTTTTTTTTTTCTTTTTTTTTTTTTTTGCTGTGCTTGTGGTGCTTTAGGGTTGCTGCTTAGGCATGCTGTTGTCATGCATTGTAGTTGGTAATCCCGTTTCATAACCAAAAGTTTCTTATATGATTCTATAATTCTAGATAAAATTTTACCTCTGCTTGACAATTACAACAACAGCAACAATAAAAATAAAAAATAAAAAAATAAAAAAATAAAAGAAACAAAGTACTTGCCAAAATGCAAGTGGGTATAACTAATAAAAGGAAGGCTTGGACCAGGTCTTCTCTACCCTTATTGACCCTATATTAATTCCCAGCCAACATATAAGGGTGGTTGTGTTTCCTTTTACATTGCATTACTGAAGAAAATTGAACATTGATATAATATAAGAGAGAAATATTTTGAACCATGAATTGCAAAGTAACCCCCACACTGTTTTGGCAGTTTTCATCATACTAAAAATAGAAATATATATATATATATATATACTAGGAGTGCGGGCTACGTGCGTTGCATGATAGCTCGTGCCCATGAGTTGATGTAATATATAAATTGAACTAATATTATTGTAAACTTCGTGAAAATTCATAATATGGATAAAAATATATAAATAAAACAGGAATTATACGTGAAACATCATCTATTTCTCAAAAAAGAAATAGAAAAAAGAACATAGTCCGAATAGAAGTGAACAAAAAGTCCTTCAAAATATACTCATATGTATGATAAATATGCACAGTCACGTAAAACAATAATGTTATACCAATAAATCAACAGATCATGTTTCTTGGTCTAGTTTAAAACGCAAGTTTCAAGTTTTGAGTCTTGCACCTGGTAGTTAAAATATAGATATACAAACACATGAAGTTTTCATAATTACAAGAAAAAACATAAATTTAAGGACCTCCAACCATAGCAAACTTAGAATAAGCCTGATTAAATTAGAGTAGCAATAAACATAAATTATTTAATAATAAAAGAGAACTAAACTAAGTCTAAATCATTTGAGACATAATATAATAGTTTTATTTGAATCTGCACAAACTTGCATAATTATATTGAAAAATCTAGAAAACCCCTAGATATTGATTTGTGATTATGTATCATGAGATGTGGATGCACTCCGTTTTTTCTCTTTGTTATCACCAAAGCCAATGCCACTCTTGTCATAGCACATTTGTTGAGACCCAATGATATTGTCCAAAGTCTTTGATCCTTTGTTCCAAAGACCAATAGTAGCCATAGAACACTTGAGGTCTTCCTCTTTCTTAATCATTAGTTCTTCCAAAGCAACTTGAGACAACTCAAGAGTTTCAATCTTTTCTTCATATGTTGCATAGATTTACTGTAGCTCATTCATCTCTGTCTCACAAGTCAAGAGTTTTGTACAAAGGACTTGTCGATCATTAGCTATCTTGATGGCATCAATCCTAGCCTTAGAAATCTCCTCCTATAGTTTGACAATCTCACTTTCACATGCTTTGAGTTTCATAGTAAGTTTGTCATTCAATTTGGATAAGTTAAGAGATTCCTTATACAATTTTTCATAAGCTTGCTGAGGTTCTTCATCATCATTCCCTGAGGATTCATCATCAGTGTCATTATTAACCGGCCTCTACGGATACTCTATTTGTCCTTCAGTTTCGGAAGCCGCCATGAAAGCAAGGAATTATTTAAGTCCCTCTTTGCCTTGATCTTTGTTGTCACTTTCATCTTTATTAGATTCTAATCTATTATCCCAAGTGATAGCGAGGGCTTTCTTCTTCCTCAAACGAGCTGGAATTTACAATGCCACTCAACTTCGCATAAAATTGATCAAAGATCTCACTATATTTCATTGAAAGGTTTTCGAAACTAGACGTGAGTCTTTGAAGTTTTGAGCGTTTAACAAAATGAGTGTCCTCATGAATAGTTTGTAAGATATCCCAAGCCTCTTTTGCAACTTCACAATTGCAAATACGATTATACTCTTCAGGTGTGACGACGCAAAAGAGAGAATTGATAGCTTTACTATTTTAGTTACTATTTTGGTAATCCATTATGTCCCATTTATCAATTGGTTTAGGAAAAGTTACTCCATCAATGGTAATCGTTGGTTCAGTCCACCCATACATGACAGAATGCCAAACTTTTTCATGAATAGATTTCAAAAACGATCTCATTCAAGCTTTCCAAAAAGAATAATTGGATCCGTCAAGTAGGGGTGGTCGAACCATAGAATTTCCCCCACGAATTGAATCCATTATCACAAATCAAACAAGATCTCGTTCTAATAGTTTTTTTAAAAAATAGAGTGACCAGCTCTGATACCAATTGAAAAATCTAAAAAACCCCTAGATAGTGATTTGTGATTATGTATCAATTTTAACTAGTAAATAACAATCACAATCAAACAATCAAGACAAATCAACACAACGATTTTACGTGGAAAAGCCACAATTGGAGCGCCTCCAATTGTAATAAAATAACCATGGGCAAAAGTCACAAAATAATCCACTAAAAAGACATAAAGGAATTACGCAAGTGTACTCTCAATTATCAAGCGAATCTACGCCCGAATTGAACCGACCTCAATGTGTCTCTTCCACCACCATCTTCACCTCGAAATTGTCTTGCCCAACGTTGAATCCACAAAACCGATGTCGAATCACAAAGATGAGCCACTCTAGAATCCACCAGAGCTTTAGACTTGAATTTCTCAGAATCCACCGAATACCAACCCTCTTCTTTTTATAGAATAAAGAAACAATCCTTTGATGTATACTTCTTAAATCATGAGTTGAATACTCAATCAAACATCAAAGAAAACTAGCAAAATAGCCCCAGATATACACCCTAATATCCAAGTAGAAGATTTGGAAGTATAACCCTAAAATCTAACCGAATCGCATATTTGTAGAAATTTGTTCCGCGATCTCCGCTTGAGCGCCAGAATGGCCGCTCGAGCGGACCGACGCTCAAGCGCAGGAAATTCTGCTCGAGCATGAAAAAACAACATCAAATATTGTTGCAGTCGATCAAACTTTTGGAACCAAACATTCTTCGCTCGATCCCCGTCATAGCCAGCGAAGTGGCAAATATGAAATAATTGTCTTCTGAAACTTCTCTGCAAGGCGCAATTTGGGTTGGATTCGTATCTATGTACTCATAGCCTCACTGAAATAAAAGAGCGAATAAAAGTACAACTAAAAAGAGTTTTGTCAAATGGGATTGCCAAGAATAAACATCTAACATATACTATGTCCCAATCACTTGAAACATTCAAACGGAAACAAAATATTATAAGAAGATAATAAGCAATGAAAGAAAAGAATTGTGCAATTGAAACCATGGCCAATACCACAGATACTTCTAGTAATAGCACTGGTACTGCCAAGATCATAGTCACAGAGGGTGTGATTGCAATACAGTGTTTCAGAGCACATAAAAGAATAACCAAGAGACTATCATCACTAATCATAAAATAACGGATTGGATGGACAAAAAATGGAATGTTTTATAGTATTAAAAATTTCAGAACAGCTCTTTGCTGAGTTAAAGAAGAAAAAACAAAGTGGCAGCAAAGAAAGACCTGTCATTGTTTCACTTCCACCCCCATGTGAACACGCTCGCGTTCATGCACACGCAAAACCCAAAAAGAAAAAAGAAAAAGAACATAGACTTGTTACATAGCAACAAGCTGGAAAATTATAGAAATGAAATCATCAGTGCATCAACGGGTAAGAAACCCTTTGATTGAGTGAGAGAAAGAGAAAGGGAGAGGTGTTAGGTAGCTGGTCCTTGTTCTCATGGATGGTGTATTGTTTCTTTTTAGTTTTGGTGTTCCATCAGTTGGCAATTCATCATCTGCAGCTTTTGATAACTTGGTCCCTTTGGATATTTTATTACCAACAGTTGAAGAATGTTTTATCCAAACTTTCAAATCTAAACACTATGTACCATGCAAGAATGAGCAAAGAAGAATCATTAAGGTCCTAGATGACTATTGTCTAGTTCCATAACTTTCTGACAATTAACAGTTCCGGGTGCCACACCAGCAAGCAAAAGTTGAGGTGCACTAAAAACAAACAGAAAGTTGATGTTTCTCTACAGTGAATTCTCCTATAATCTCAAGCAACTAAAAACATAACCACAAGAGGCCATAAAGACAATGTCCTGGATTAAGGATGGGAGAAATTTTACATTAACAATTCCAGGGCTCTTAGCAATATCCCATGATCAAATTTTTTGTGATCTACAAGCGAGAAAGGAAATTTTTTTTTACATTAACCATGCAAATACAAAAAAAATACATGTCCAAGATCACACAGTAAAAACGTTACCTCCCACAACTCTCTTGTAGAGTTGAGATGTCAAGTACCTGAAGTGACACAGCAGAAATATAAGAAAACATCAAAGAAAATGGTCGCAAGAATAAATGCTAGCGTAATTCAATATAACCACCATCTCTACATCACTCTTTGACTCATTCATTCTAAATCGATAGCTTCCCATTATTGTAATGTTAATGACCTATTAAACAGCATTATGAACCAGAAAAAACCCCATACACTAAAGCGTGGATCCTGTATAGTATCTCATTAGAAAACATAATGTCTATTTGTTTCCTTCAATATTAAAAAAAACTTGGGAGTTGATAAGCAATATATTCTGCAAATAGGGGACATTTTCACCTAGAAACAAGAAAGACAGGAGATTCATTCAGTCATAAGCTTCAGTTGCAATCTTTTTAAATATCCCCAAATGATTTGCTTTAAATGAAAACTTGTCTTTATGATTTAACTCTTCAAATTAGGCACAGAGCTGGTTAATTGTCCAAAGTCTTGTACTGTCTGATAATCAACATCTATTGTCAATCACGTTTTTGTTTCAATTTATTGCCATATGAGGCACTGAATTGACACGCAAATTTAATTGCAGGTTTTGATATCAAAACGGTGGCGTTTTGATAAATGCTTTGGAAAGTTGACATATGTAACTGCATCTCTTGAAGCGTTTCCAAGAAACTGCAGGAAAAGAAAAGGAAAACCAAAGAAGTATTCTCAAGCAGAATTTTTTTTTTTTTTTTTTTTTTTTTCACATATGAATTAGAAATGCTCAGTTACATAATTACTTAGCAATGTAACAGTTCCTAGGCCAATAATAAAACACCCAATCACAACTCCACACATATTCCTAAATCAAGTGAACATTCACCCAAAAGAAAGGGTTCATGTGCATCAAGATGGCATTGCGCGTTAGTATCATTAAATTATGATACTGATTCAACAATAGCCCTTTTTCTGTAGCTTGTTTAATCTAGGAAAAATGTTACTAAAATCAACAATTAACATTGAAATTGATTACGATAATAATAGTTTAATTTGAGAGCAATAGATCTCTCTCCATTTGAACCCAACCGCTTGGCTTGCTTGATCTTCTCAAGCTGAACTGTCCATGAACAACATCATCATTTGAACCTCCAAATCTTTGGAGAATTGCATTCTCCTCCAATTTAACCATCTGCCTCTGCTATAATGACTCATTAGATTAAATATAAAAATATAAAGCACAAATTGATTGAAAGTCCTTCAGAATCCAGAATTAAATACATGGAAAAAAAAACCCCCAACTTTAACGGAGAACTCTAACTGTTTCTGACGGCAGAGCTTGGATTAGAGTCTGTTCTCTGTTCGTTGGTGGGTTCGAATAAAGAGAAAGGCGCAGAATGAAGTGAGGGACAACCATATAATGGGCGCCTATAAATTAAGACGACACCGTTTTGAAAAGGCGCAGGATTTTCGCAATGTGTTAAGAAACGACATCTCATCGATCGTTTTTTTGGGTGAATAAACATCTCATTGATCTCCGGTGATTGGCACAGAAAACAACGCCATGTGACTGAACATAGTTCGTGTGCAAAAAGCGCAATACTTTATACTTGGGCAGCATTTCGAAAAACGCAACAAAAATTAATAAATAAAAGCCACAATAGACTTTTTTTTTTTTTTTTTTTTTTTGGTAGTGCTAAAAAAATGGGACTACATTGAACGAGTAACCAACTCAAGTCTTAGTGAATTTCTATCAACAAGAAACAAAAAAAAAAAAAAAAATACCAATCTTTGATGAGCTACATCTCCAATTTGGGAAATGCTCCTAATGAAAAGAAAAAATCACAATTGACACTAACATGATTAGAAGGATGACGTGCCATCCTAATATCATGAAACCCTTGTAAATGAAAGGGATTAAGTATGATAATGTTACATGTTCATAACTATAATTGAAGAGAATATGAAAAGAATACTTAAATCCTTGTGGGCACGAGGTAAAAGTTATAGAATGTAAAGTAAATAAATAATGAGCAACAAGATATATGTTAAATTTTGCTTGTGATCCACACAGAGATTACACTATAGTTGTTTTTAAATTTTGTGAATACGAGGTGTATGTGTCACATCCCAAATTTAGGCATGACCGGTCGTGACCTACAGGAACTTAGCTCAAGGCACATATAAGCCTAAATATGAATCCAAAATCATAAAGAATAAATGTGATGATAGCGTAGAAATAAATAAATCAAAACACAATCCAGTGACAAGTCACAAGTATAAATGGTAAAACCAACCATAACCAACTTCTAAAAATATATACTAAATGGAACACAAACCGCCCACAAAATAAATTAATTCTAAATAAAATCCAACCATAATATATGCACAAAACTGACATATCAAGTTAAAACAAAATAATGAATGTCCTAGAGGTCCATACAATTGAGTCCCCGCTACGCCGTGAGTTGATAGCTTAGTGAGTAACAACATAGATAGTAAATACAGTTTTGAAAACAGGATTCAATTTCAAAATAAGATATATATCACAGAAACTAGATTGACATATAGTTTTGATAAAGATAATCTGTTTCAAAAATAAGATTTTACAGTTCAACAGTTAAAATTCTCATGTCTCTCAAGAACATGATAAATGGCATTTTTCACTTAAAACAGATTACAACATGAACACCAATAATTTTTTGGGTACCAAGAATAACAAGTAACATGGCACAAAGTTCTCAAGGCAATAAGCATGTTGGATCCAATATCGAACCAAGAGTCATCCTCAGGGTGGCAACCCGGACCTTTTCTCTAAGACGATCCGATTGAAGGTCACCTAACCTAACCTAGCCTAGGTCTTTTCTTTACAATCGTTGAGCACTAGAGTCATCACGGCCCAACTTGGATCTGTTCCCTAGTGGCCAGAGTCACCACACACAGTGGAATAATTTCCTTGGACTAAAATATACATATGGTCCCGATAATCAATACAATTCAGTTTCGCAAAACATAGTAGTTCACCATTATAAACATGAGACCATAACAAATAGTTTACAGTATGCCAAGTTTACACATGTTTCATAAATAATTTAATTCCATTGATAATATAATAATTTATCAAAACAGTTTAGTCCTGAAACAACAATTAAATTTTCCAACAGTTTAGGGTAGGAGAACATTTATAAAAATATGTAGCATGCAACTACTCACGTGAAAATGGAATAATGTAATCCTTGAATAGAGTATAAAAGTCCAACTAATACCCAGAACCAAGTATGAAGACTACACGTCACTACTAATTTAAAAATACTAAAAAATAAGAAACTAAGTAATCCCAAACTAAAGCGCACTAACACGGTTCAATCCAACCCACTGTTACTCTTAAATATTACTTAAGCTTATGTTCTTCAAGCTCTAAAATCACCCAAGACATGGGTTCAAATTGAAACTTAATTAAAAGTTACTTTAAGATAAAATAGAATTTTAAACAAGTTTCCCAATCTATTTGCTAACTTTGAAAATTAAAAAACCCCCTCCACATTGTTTGAAAAATTCCAAAACTCTCTAGATATCAATTTATAGATCCTAAGTTTCAAACCCAATTGGTTTTACTTGATTTACTTATCAAAATAATTAATTACAATTAATTATATCCAAACAGGGCGCTTTATGCAGCACTTTAAAGAAATTAATGATTCTCTTAGTATACACTAGCAATCAATGCAAGGCCAAAACTGTAAGAAACTAGACTCGTAACTGGTTCTAATGATGCTAATTTGATAATTTTCGGATTTATACCCAAAGAGAACGACACTTTCGAATTTACCGTTTTACACTAGTTTCTAGACAGATTTGAACGCACCAGTTAATATAGATTTTGACTCCCAAAAATTATAAAAACATTCTGGTATGCAAATCAATATGTAATTAATCTACTGTAAAAGTTTCAGTTCAAAATTCATCCATTTGATATGGCTTCTTGATTTTTAAAGTTTGTGTTTGTGTGCATAATTTTTTAGACTAAGAATTACACCCATTATTTCTCATCACCAACCATTGACTTGGCACCCGAACAGCCACCTGTTTCTTCTATTCCTTCCGCGCAACAAGCAGATTACACACATGTACCATCACAATATATAAATATAATAAATCAGGACAATACCTTAGAGTTGTTGAGCCACAATGGTGCTAGAAGTTCCTTTTTCTTCCTCTCTCTTTTCTGTCTCTTGCTCAGATGCTCTCTCTTTCTCCCTTACTCTCGCGTTGTTGTTGCTGTTCTCTTTTCTATCTCTTGCTCTCTCTTTCTCCCTCACTCTCATGTTGTTGCTTGGCTTTTGCTGCTGCTATATATTGTATTAGGTAACCTAGGGTTACTTTATGTATCTAAACAAAAGGCTCTAAATTATTATCTCTATATTATTTTATTTTCTATCTCCATTCATTTAAATAAAATATAACTATTATTATATCAAAATATACTTACTAACTTGCCCCCTATTTTTTTTTTAAATAATAAATCTTGCCTCTAAATTAAAGACTTTCACCATAAATTTATTTTAGGTTTTAAAATTAATTAAAAGACCCTTCAATAATATTTAATTTGCACTTCAAGCTTCACAATCAAAATATTTGATATTGTAAAATAATTATTACTTAATTATTTATTTGATTTGTATATTCAGGTTCTCACAGTATGAATCTAAAACAAAGAGACATTTTTAACCTATATCTTTGACCATCTTATAATTAAGTTTACAATAGTCTTCCAATGTGTGGTAATGAGTGGAGCAGAGCAGAGAAGAGAGCAGAGAGGAGAGCAAAGAAGGGGTTGGATCCTTGTAATCAGAAAAAATAGAGGTCAAGGAGTAAGGATTGATGGGCTAAGGAGAGGTGTGTTTAACTCAATGGATCCAAAAGGACTGTTCATGAAGTTTGGCCTAGATAGGGATGTTTTTATCCCTTAGAAGAGAAGGAAGGTAACAAACACACGATTTGGTTTTGTGAGGTTTGATTGTCTAGTAGCCACAAATATAGCTATCTAGAAAGCTAATGGATTATAGGTGGATAATAAAGTGCTAGTGGTGAAGAATGCAGAGTTTGGTAAGAAGGGTGAAGATTTTCAATCACATCATCAAAATCAGGCGAGGGGCTTTACTAGTTGAAGAGCTCCAATTGTAGAAGGTAGAGAGATCAAGACTCAGATCAGAGATCAAAGAACTTTTGTTGAGGTAGTTAATGAAAAGGAAAAACCGACCAAGTCATGTACCATAGCCAGAGTAATGGAGGAGGGAAATGGATGGCTCTATCAGAGTGTTATTATAAGGCTCAAACCAAATTTCTCTATCTATGATTTGAAGGAGGAGCTTGAAAAGAAAGGTGTAGAGGGAGTTTTGGTCAGAGATGGGGGAGGTAGAGATATGGTCATTAAATTCAAGTCTGTCGAAGACATGAAATCCAAACTTCACTTGTTCTATCCATGGATCAACCTTTGGAGTGAGTACATGACGCAATGAAAGTCAAGCCTAGAATTGGAACAGGAAAGAAGTTTTCAGATTAGATGCTATGGCATTCCACTAAACTTATGGAGTGTTAATACCTTGAAGCGAATTGAGAGTGTTTGGGGGGAGGTGGTACAATTGGATGGAGATTTAGGTCAACCACTCACATTCAATAGTGCTAAGATTTGTATTGTCACGAAGAAACTGGAGATAATAAATGAAGTGGTGAATCTTGAATGTAAAGGGCAACTCTTTCCAATAAGAGTGTGTGAAGAGTAAATAGTGGCTAAGGAAGTAATAGAGGCAACATGTAAATGTAAGGTTCATCTGAAGGACAATGAAGATTCGAACTCTAACACCATGGATGATCTTTAGTCAAGCTAACACACATGATGAGGTGGATAGGAGGAATGATGTGGAGCTGGTTAATGGACTGAATCTGTTGAACAGAAATGCTGAGTTGGAGGATGATAATGGCTAGTTGCATGCATCAGTAGTAGCTAAAACAAAAAGTGACTTAGGAAGTGCAAGTGAAGGTGGCGCATGTGAAAAGAATTCAATGTTGAGGTTGGGGAATTCTGAAATTGAGGTTGGTGAGGTATGTCAAAGGGCAGATGGACAGGTTTATACGCCTGGTTTCATAAGAAGCATTAGTGGGTTAGGTCAAGAGAGGCCTGGAATTAATTCAGAGGTTGTTTTCTACCAAGCCAAGTCATTGAGTGGTGGGCCAAATGAAGTTGAAGAAGAAGGAGATGTTAGGCCAAGTTTGGTAGCAAATCAGCCCACTCAATCTCAATTGATAAGGGATTAGTTGAAAGGTAAAGGTAAGAAGAAAAATAGAAGAAAATCAGGGTATGTTAAACAGTTGCAGATGGGAGGTTTTTCTGGTTTTGTTCGAAATTATGGTCATAAGAGTGCATCAACTAGCAAGAGAGGATCTAAAGGTATGGTCTTCAGACTAGCATCAGCTGCGATTTCTATTTTGGGGGCATCCGGTAACAGCTCGGAGGTTGGAGCCTCAGTTCGTGAAGAAGCTGTGGCTACCCTTCAAGTGGGTTATGCTTTGGGGATTAAGTTTAATGGAAAAGAAGATGAGGCTTTGAAGATGGTTACAGAGATGGAATTGAAGGACAAATGAAGGATTCAAGGTGGGGTAGGAACTGCGACATAAGTAGTTCCGTTGGGTGATTTACAAAGTAGCTATTGTTTGTCCATGAAGACTTTATCTTGGAATTGTAGAGGTCTGGGGAGAAGGGAGCAGATGGATAATATTAGGAAACTAGTTCGTGAGAGGAAGATTGATTTTGTTCTGCTCCAAGAAACTAAGAGTCAGCTTCTCTCTCAAATTGAAGTGAAATCATTTTGGCCTAGAGATAAAATAGAATTCATGTGTGTTGACTCGGATGGTTCAGCAGGTGGATTGTTGTGTATTTGGGATTTGGGGATTTTCCAACTTCTTGATTGCTATAGTAATAGAAATTTCATTTTACTCTCAGGTATTTTTTTGAATTCTTTTGAAGGTGTCTCAGTGAATGTTTATGCTCCGAATGTGGTGGGTTGTAGAAGTAAGTTGTGGGATGTCTTGTGTAATTTGAAATGCATATTTCCTGAACCTTGGTGCTTAGGAGGAGATTTTAATGAAATAAGAAGTGTGAGGGAAAAGAGATACTGCTCTAGCAGAGATAGAGGAATGATGGATTTTAACAACTTTATTGACAATTGTGAGATCTCATATATACCTCTCCTAGGTAGGAAATTTACTTCGTGTAATGCTGGGAAAGGGGGGAAATGTAGCAGAATTGATAGGTTCCTAGCAAATCCTGAGTGGTTAGAGGTGTTTAATTTCAAGTTGCGGGGACTGCCTAGACTTTTATCTAATCATTGTCCCTTATTGTTGATGAAGGATGATAGGGATTGGGGTCCTAGACCTTTTAGATTTATAAATGCTTAGACCTTACATCCAAGCTTTGCATCTTTTCTGGAGAAGTCTTGGAAAGAATCTGTAGTAGAAGGGTGGGCAGGTTAGATTCTACAGAGCAAACTTATATTACTTTAGTTGGCTTTGGAAAAATGGAATGGTGAGGTGTTTGGAGATGTATCTAGCAAGATAAAGGCAGCTGAAGATGAAGTGAATAAGCTTGATATCTTAGCAGAAGATAGAGATCTAGTTGTGCTAGAGAAGATAAGAAGAAGTGAGGTAGTTAGTGAAGCATGGAGGTTTAGCAAAATAGATGAATGGATGTGGCTTTAGAAAGCTAGATTACATTGGTCTTTGAGAGGAGATAAAAATACAAGATATTTTCATATCATGGCCACTAATAGGCAGAGCAGGAATGGGATTAATTTTATCACTGTTGGGAATTTTGTTCATGAGGATCCATGGAGAGTAAAGCAGGAAGTTTATCTTTATTTTAACAAGCATTTCACAGAGGAATCGAGAAACAGACCAACTCTGGGTGGCAGCTTTAAATCTATTAGTAATAGCAGTGCAATTGAGGGGCTTGAGGTAGAGTTTTCAAAATAAAAAATTTGGAATGTCTTTAAAAGTTGTGAAGGTAATAAGGCCCTAGGCCCAGATGATTTCAATCTTGTGTGTTTTCAAAAGTATTGGAAGCTAATGAAGGGGGAGGCTATGCAGTTTATGAAGGAATTTCATGCTTATGGCAGATTGGTCAGAGGAATCAATAGATCTTTCATAACCCTAATCGCAAAAAAAGATAACTCAGTAGGCTTGGCAAATTATAGGCCTATCAGTCTTGTGGGTTCAGTGTATAAAATTCTGGCTAACGTTCTCTCTAATAGGCTAAAACTTGTTTTGCCTAAAATTAATAGTGAAACTCAATTAGCTTTCTTGAGTGGTAGAAGTATCCTTGATGGTGTTTTGATTGCAAATGAAGTAGTTGTGGGTTGGAAAAAGTTAAAAAAAGAAAGAAAATGGGGAGTGGTTCTTAAGATTGATTTTGAGAAAGCCTATGACTCCGTGAATTAGGAGTTTCTTTTTTCAATGTTGTCCAATTTTGGCTTTCCAATGAAGTGGATCTCATGGATCAAGAAGTGTGTTTCCACAGTTAATTTATCTGTCTTAGTGAATGGCCCACCAACAGATGAGCTCCACCCCCAAAAAGGGCTTAGGCAAGGTGATCCACTTTTTCCTTTTCTATTCAACATTGTGGCTGAAGGTCTTGATGTGCTTTTATCAAGAGCTGTGGACATGGAATTGGTTAAAGGTGTGAAAATAGGAACAAATGGGGTGTTGGTGTCTCACCTACAATTCGCTAATGACTCCATCCTTTTTTGTGAAGCTGAGTGGACAAAAATTAGTATTATTAAAAGGATCTTAAGGTGCTTTGAGCTTGTATCTAGCCTAAAAATCAATTACCATAAGTAGGGATGTAATCGGTTCGGGACGGTCGGTATTTAGGTGAAACTTTGCACCGAACCGTTAAAGTCGGTTTTATTATATTGAAAACCGATACAGATCAATTTTTTTACTAAACCGCACTGATTCAAACGGTTCGACTTAATGCGGTTTAATCGGTTTAAGTACTTTCAAAATGAGTCATTTCTTAAATTTGTAGTATAATAAATAATTTATACAACAATATTAGATTAGCCATTTGTACATAATTTTAAGCATATCCCATCCAACCAATCCAACCATTCACAAAAATACAAAAAATAAAAAATAATAATAAATACTAATGCTTGAAGCTTTTACTGAATTAGAATTAGAAATAAAATATAATCTAAGAACCAAAGTTTTAACATCAAAATAAAACCAAAACTTAAAACAATAATTTTATTATATGTAAACATCTACGGTCGGTTTCGGTGGAAATCGGTGTACAATATGTCAAAACCGGTACCGAACCGAAAACCGAAAAAAAATAATTTTCAAAATCGAACAGACCGATTTATATTAAAAAACCGACCAAATATGACCGGTTTGATTTGGTTCAATCAGTTTAGTTGGTTTTTTTGATTTTTCTAACATCCGTAACCATAAGAGTGTGGTATGTAGGGTGGGCATTGAGGAGGACATATTGGTTGACTTTGCTAATCTTCTTAACTATAAGACTCAAGCCATGCCATTTATGTTTCTTGGGCTTCCTTTAGGAGCCAACCCAAGTATGAGAAAAACTTGGAAACTAGTCATAGATAAAGCAAAAGCTAAGCTGGCATGTTGGAAAAGAAGGCTTCTATCTGTTGTAGAGAGGCTGACTTTGATTAAGTCTATATTAGCTAGCTTGCTAGTGTATTACCTTTCATTGTTCAAGATGCCTGAAGGGGTTGCTAAGGAACTGGAGAGAATTCAAGCAGCATTCTTATGGGGTGGCTCAGACCTAAGAAGGAAGGTTCATTTAGTCAAATAGGAGGAAGTAACAAAGAGATTTGATCAAGGTGGGTTAGGAATTAGAAGGATCAAAGATGTAAAATTTTCGTTATTGTTCAAATGGTGGTGGGGATTTCCAAATAAGACTAAGTCATTGTGGAGAAAAGTAATTTGCAGCAAATATGATCTTGATACCAGTAGTTGGTTGCCATCAAGGGAGGTAAGTTATAGATATTCAAGGGTGTGGTATGATATTGTCACTCTAGCTGATTATAATCCTTCTATGATAATGAGTTTCTTGAATAATTTTAAGATAGAAGTTGGAAATGGGGAAAGGGTAAAATTTTGGGAGGATATCTAGTGTGGCTTTCAATGTCTGAAATTGGAGTTTCCAAGACTGTTTAGTCTCTCTTTGGAGAAGGGAGGCACTCTTAGGAGGATCCTTGATCTGGGAGATGTTTTAGGGGAATGGAACTTGCTGCCTAGAAGGGAGATATTTGAATGGGAAAGGCTTGAGTGGCTGAAACTTGTAACAATTCTATCAATAAGGCCTATAATTAGAAGGGAGATCAGTGACTATTCACGGTGGGTTGCTAATGACTCAGGTATTTCCTCTGTTTTTTCTTTATATTCTCTTTGCAATTTGGATGGGGCCACTCAGCCCAGGTTGTGTAAATTGGTGTGGAATTCAGTTTTGCCTCCTAAAGTGAATTTCTTCAGCTGGCTTGCCCGGAAACACAAGGTGAAGACATCTGCATTTTTACAAAGAATTGGTGTTCTCAATGGTACCTCCTCCATAACTTGTAGTTTTTTGTAAGAATGTTGAGGAATATGTGATTCATGTGTTATTGCATTGCCCTTTTGTTTGGGAAGTGTGGTTAGCCTTATTAAGATGGTAGGGTGTTGAATGGGCCATTCTAGGTTTTGTTGAAGAAGTATTGCTCTGGTGGGAGAGTCAGATTCTAAAGAAACAAGATAAGCAGATATGGAGAATGATTTCCCTTGCTACCCTATGGTCCATATGGAAACTCAGAAATGATTGTGTATTTAGGGATGCCAAACCTGCAATTTTGGAATTGTGTGAGCTTATAAAAATCAGAGTTGCATTATGGTTCAATGCCTCTTACAGAGTTCTTCAATATTCTGTAAGTGACTTTATGTTCAATCTTAATCAGTTCAGAGTATGCATTAGTGGAGGTTAAGTTGGTCTTGATTTAGGGGGTGAGGCTTGTTGGGCATATAAGTAGGATGTGTTGCAGGATATTGTTGTGTTGATTATAGGTTAGTGGTCTGCTGGGTTAGGAGGGAGTCTGCAAGTATTTGCTGGTTTAAGTTTTGTTTCTACTATGAGAGCAGATTTTGCATTGGAGGAGGTTGAAGTTCTGCTATTATGTTTTATCTCTGTGGCTGGGTTAGGTTTTGCTTGGTTGCTGGTGGATTTGGATTTGGATGGCTGCTATTACTGGCCACTGTTGTTAGTGATGATGCTGGAAGGATTTGGCTTATTTGAGTATGGATAATGTTGTTACTAATGGCTAGGAAGTATTGGTGTTGTTACTTTTGATATTGTTCTGTTTTTGGTTAGTTGCTCACCAACTTGATGCGATGCTACAGTAAATTAGGCTTGTTCTATGGTGCCAACTTAGTTGGGATCATATTTTTTTGCTATGATACTTGTGCATCTATCCTCTTTATTGATGTATCATGTAATTCATTATTTATCAATAAAATTCCTTTTTTGCTGATCCAAAAAATAAAAATAAAAATGAGGTGTATGAATCTACATAGAATATAAACACAAAAGGAAAAAAAAAATTAGAGATACATTCTCAAATACAGACTAAACAAAACAAAATGACAAAAAGTGATTCTACAAATATAAAATTGAAAGAAAATGCTGGGTTGTCGAGAGAAAAATAAATTTCTAAGAGGCAAATACAAGAACTTTTTTTTAATTTAAAGATCACGGAGAAATATGGCATACCATCTTGACCAGTTTAAACATCATGCTATCCACGCAACTCATTTCCACTAGATAAGCTTCACCAATAACATTTATAGGGGATAATTGCAGTTGTAGTTCTTCTACAAGGAATATAACATAATCATCAAATGGATCTCAAAGAATTTACCTATTTTCTTTGTCCTTTATGATAAAATATTGATACCTATTCTTTATTTATATATATATTGGATATCTATTTTTCATTACAAAACGATAGAGAACACAGTAGAAAAAACCATCAAACCAAATGGCCATCATATCATAAAGGATTCATTAACCAGGAAGCAACGGAGGCTTCTCGAAGCATTAATACCGATTTAATGCATAAAATCAGTATGACAATTTGCTGATTGAATCCCAACTTAACTGAAAAACTTCTTAACCTAAAAAATAATAATAATAATAATAATAATAATAGTCCTCCTCTTCTCAAAGGTTGTTTTGCTAAATGACCAAAAACATGGAAGTTGTTAATAATATACGCGAGTCTAACATGTTAAACTATACCACCAGGGTGGTGGTAACTTGAATAATGCACATGCTTTCCACATAGAAGGACAAGGATCGATACTTGGGGGTGTGCGCTTTAGAATTGGCACTGTACACCTTTCGTTGGACTCTACCTCTTGCTATGGTGGTGTGTGTGAGGTCCATTATTATTTTGGTGGCAGCTTCCTTCCTATAGGTTGGGTTATCTGTTAGGATTAGGGACACCCATGCAGAGAACACATAATTTAAGTGGTTCAGCAGAATGCTTACGTCCACGGAACAGAAATTAAGTTTTCACTAAAACAGAGCAATTGCAAACAACTGGTGGAGGAGAAAAATTCTCTCTCAACTCATAGCTAAGTTTTCACTAAAACAGAGCAATTGCAAACAACTGGAGGAGGAGAAAAATTCTCTCTCAACTCATAGCTCTCTCCCTATAATTTCTGATACAAATGAGCTTCCCCCTCCCTCTTTATTTATACACAAAGCTGAGAGGTGTGAACGTTCGGGTTGATAACCGTTTCTTCCTATGGATGATCAGTTCATAGCCACCATTCTTGAGCTCTCTTGAAGCTTCCATTCCAGCTTCTTCTAACACTTGGTTAGTCTCCAATCTTGACTTCCATGAGCTTCCAGAATGGTGTGGATTCACAATAATTCTCCCTCTCCACACCAATGTGCCCAACCAACTTCTCACTTCAAGTCCGTCGCGGTTAGATTCTTGCAAACCTCCAGTTTGTCTCTTATGACAACCTTGGTCATCATGTCTGAAGGAATCTTGTCCATGTGAATCTTCACCAGCTTATCAGCTACTTCTCCATCACTTCTCGTATCCAATGATATCGGACATCAATGTGCTTTGTACGGGAATGGTACATGGAATTCTTGCTCAGATCAATTACACTCTGACTATCATAATGTACCTAGTACTCTTCCTGCTGTAGACTTAATTCTTGGAGAAACCACTTGAACCACAACATTTCCTTTTCGGCATCTGCGGTAGCAATGTATTCTGCCTCTATTGTAGATAAAGTCACACACTTTTGCAATTTGGATTGCCATGAAACAGCTCCCCTTGTAATGGTGAACAGAAATCTTGATATAGACTTTCTACCATCAAGATCACTTGCCATATTGGCATCTGTGAAACTAGCCAAAATTGGTTCAGCACCCCCAAAACATAGACACATCTTTGAAGTTCTCTTCAAGTACTGAAGAATCCATTTGTTTGCCTCCTGATGCTCATTTTCTAGATTGGCGAGGAATTGGTTCACAACACCAACTGCGTGAGCTAAATTTGGCTGGGTACACACCATTGCATACATCAAACTCCTTACTATTGAAGAATAGGGGATTGCCTCCATTTTTTTTCCTTTCAAAGCTGGTCGTGGGACACGAACGCTTTGTCACCTTGAAATGGTTGGCCAGTGGTGTGTTGACTGGTTTGGCATATTTCATGTTGAACCTTTCAATCACCCGTTCAACATATTTCTCTTATGACAGCCTTATCTTCTTGGCTTTCCTGTCATGTACAAACTTCATGCCCAAAATCTGCTATGCTAGGCCTAAATACTTTATGTCAAAATACTGCAATAAGTCCTTTTTCAACTTGTCGATCATAGCAATATCTTGTCCGATGATCAGCATATCATCAACATACAGCAATAGGATGATGAAGTTTCCATCCGAAAAACTTTGGAAGTATACACACTAGTCTGCTACCATTCTCATGTACTCATGATCCACCATGAATGAATCAAACTTCTTGTACCATTGTCTCAGTGCCTGTTTCAGGCCATAGAGACTCTTCTTCAATTTGCAGACTAGAGTTTCTTTCCCTTTAACTTCAAAACCTTCTGGTTGCTCCATGTACATCTCTTCCTCCAAATCACATGGAGAAAGGCAGTCTTGACATCCATCTATTCTATCTCCAGATTCAAGCGAGTTGCTAATCCCAAAGCTACTCGAATCGAAGTGAGCTTCACAGTTGGGGAGAAGATCTCATCAAATTCAATTCCCTTCTTCTGCCCAAAACCCTTGACAACTAAGCGAGCTTTATGCTGAAGCATTTTCCCGTTGCCATCTTTCTTCAACTTATACACCCATTTGTTCTTCAAAGCTTTCATGCCTCTTGGAAGTGGAACAAGCTTATAAGTGTGGTTCTTCTGGAAAGAACTCATCTCCTCCTTCATGGTTTGCATCTAGTGGTCTTTCTCTGAATGACTGTTTGCTTCTGAAAAACTCTCGGGCTCCCCCTCATTAGTAATCAGAATATACTAAGAAGCGGGATATTTGGTTGATGGCACAACAACTCTTCCCTATCTTCGCAACTGAGCTCCAGTAGCTTTCGGTTGATGGGGTTGCTCTCCCTATCCAACACCCTCTTCATCTGGTTCTTCATAATCCTCAATTTCTGGCATAGGATCCTACAACTTTGGCACTTCTGGTTATACCTCATCACATCTAGCATTTTGTGATGGTTCTAGAGATGGAAACAAGTCTAGAGTGATGACAACTGACTTTGCAGACTTCTCAAAATCTGTGATGGTTTTGTCTTTCTAGAACATAACATCTCTCCTCCTGAACATCTTCTTATTCACTGGGTCCCACAACTTGTACCCAAATGTTACATCTGAATAGCCCACAAATATGCATGGAGTGTACTTGTCATCAAGCTTTTATATATTTTCTTTGGAGATATGTGGAACTGCCTTACACCCGAAGACTTTCAAGTGAGAATATGATACCTTTCTTTTGAACCAGACTTCCTCATGTATTGCAAAATTCAGCGGGATTGAAGGCAACTTATTGATGATATAACACACTGTACGAGCGACTTCGGCCCAGAATGACTTTGGCAACTTTGCCATTCTGAGCATGCATCTGACTTTCTCTGCAATAGTGCAATTCATTCTCTATACCACACCATTATATTGTGGGGTGGAGGGAACAGTTGTTTCATGTCGGATACCTCTGCTGGCATAGTATGCTTCAAAACATTGGAAGTGTACTCGTCACCATTGTTTGTGCGAAGACGCTTTAACTTATTTCCAATCTCTCTTTCCACCATTTCATAGAACTCCTGAAAATATTGGAATACCTCATCTTTTGTCTTTAGCAAATACACCCACAACTTCCTTGATGCATCATCAATGAAAGTCAGAAAATACTTGTGGCTGCTAAGTGATTCCACTTCGATGGGGCCACAAACATTTGAGTAGACCAAGCTGAGCAATTTTGATTTCCTATTGCTCATTGAACTGAATAATACTCGATGTTGCTTGCTATACAAGCAATGATCACATGGCCTAAGAGCATTCCCTTTAGATAAGGGTATCGTGGATTGCTTCGCTAACAGATGCAATCCCTTTTCACTCATGTGAGCTAGTCTTCTGTGCCATAAGTCAAGTGACTCATTGTTTTCTACTACATTGGGACTCCTGGGACGAATCTTCGTTTGAGTCTTGTACAATGTGAAAGACATTTCTCCTCTAGTGATTGTCAAAGCTCCTCCTGTTAGCTTCCAACGACCATTGCTGAAGGTACTTGTATAGCCCTGTCGGTCCAGGGCACTTCTGGAGATAAGATTGAGATGCAAATCTAGAACATGCCTCACATCTTTAAGAACCAGCTTGCATCTGGCATTAGTCTGAATACTAATGTTTCCAATACCCACAATCTTCGAATAGAGAACAGTGCCAAAATCTCCACCATTGTACGAGAAGAAGAGTTCTCGATATGAAGTGGCGTGGTAGGATACAGCTGTGTCTATCACCTACTCTGTGTGGTAGTGGTCAGTCATGTGATAACAATTCTCCTTTTCACCAACTACAATAAGTATTTCATCAGTTGTTGTGGCCGTCATGTTCTCATCTCCCTCTGATTTACTGCTTTGGCCTTTATCTTTCCAGCTTGGGTAGTTCCCCTTTATGTGACCCTCCTAGCTGTAACGCCTCGAAATAATTACTATAACCCATACTCAACATTAATAAGTGATCACAGTGACAAAGTAGTTATCTTTCATTGATTTACAATTCAACTTTACAAAAAGTGATATATTAGAGAGACAAGATGAAAGTTAGACAAATAAGAAATGCCCTAAAGGCTTATATCTTTTCAAGACGATGCTTGATTACAACAAAAGTAGACTTAAGTCCAATACAGTGTAAGCCCTTGGCTTGTATAAAAATAAATATAGCAAATACACAAAAAAGGCTCTTGCTCCAAGTCCTCTCAAGCTATTGCCTTGGCAAAGGCATATCATTAGCACCTGAAATGCTTTTCTCACACAGGGTGAGCCAAAGCCCAGTAGAAATAATTCAACACAGTATATGAATCTTAACAAAGCTATAAGGTGAATGCATATGCGATGCTTATGCCAAAACATTTTTATATCTCTTTCCAAAACCATGCAATGCCATATAATATCATAAATCACTTTCTTTGGAATAAAAAGATAGGGCAGTGAATCACGCTTTGGGAATTTCAAAACAATACAACATTTCTCAGAAATTTCATTCGAAAGAAACCGTAAATGGAGACCCATGTAAACATAGGCTATACAAGCACTACTATTTCCATTTTAAAAAAAATTCGTCCACGGGATCAGCACCCACGTATACGCATGGTTTTAGGACTTTTACCATGGACACTCAGGCCAACTTATTTCAACATTACAATATATGTTTCCCAAATTCACCTCTTTTTCTCAAAATGATATACATTTCCAATGTATAAGCGTGAGACAATGTTTAATGCAAATGAATAAGAAAATAGTTTCAATTTTCCTAATTCACATGCAATTTCTACAACATTCATAGCTATCCTCAACCGATAGCCCAATACACATAAACAATTATCAATAATGATAAACTCTCCAAATTTTCAAGAGGTGAGTGATATTATATATCTAACTCCACTATCCTCATCACCACCAATTCAATTTCACAATTTCAATATCAATCTCATAATATATAAAATCAACATTTGAGGCATTTAGGGAAAAATCCAAATCCTTTTCAAAATCAATCCTAATATTCAAAATCAACAATTTATTCCCAACTCAACATTTTTTTCCGCATCAAAATCATTTTCAAGGACCCATCTAAAAGACCCTTCTTTTGATTTTTACCCAAAACCCTAGATTGTTCCAAATCTTCCAAAATCACAATATTGTTTAGAAATAACAAATAACTAAGTTAAAACTGATAAAAGAGTGGAGATATCCCTACCTCAAGCTTAGAATACAAGAGAGAGTGTGTAGAAAACTCAAAGACGCCAAAAATCAACTTTGCTCCAATTAGAACGAAGCCCTCACCGAGCTTTATCTTTTTAACAAAAGGACACGAGTGAAAAGATCGATGAATCTAGGTGGGTTTTAGTGAAACAGATGAGTTTTAGAGGGAGAGTGACAGAAATTAGGGTTTTGAAATGTTTAGAGAGAAAGAGACGTGAAAAACTGACTCAGAAAAGTGACTTTACGAACTGATACATGCGCAATTCGCTCGAGTGCAAGATATGTCGCTCGAGCACAACAAGTTTCGCTCGAGTGCAAAATACAAACTTCCAGTAGTTTTTCAGACAGAAGGCCGTAGCTCGAACACAAGAAGTATCACTTGAGTGAAGAATATACACTCCCAGTATTTTTGCAAGCCTGCAAAAGTACTGGAGGTTCACAAAGACCACTCGAGCGCAAAAAGTGTCACTCGAGCGTAGGAATAAAATTCTAGGCATCAAGAACTTGAAAAACAAGTTACCAACCTGTTCCAAACGTAAGCAACATGTCCCAAAAGCCAAACTCAAAGATAGATAAGGGGAAACAAGACATGAACAACTATATAAGACAATGAAACCAGGATCCAAAACATGCAATGGGTCAGGTCTACACCAGAAAAGCTATAACCTCCCCCTCTTAGGGAATTTCGTCCCCGAAATTTAAACCAAACATTAAAACCAAGTTTAAACCAATTACAGCAATGATAGTCATTCAAATTCGTCACCATGACCCATCCACAAGTCATCCATTCTCATCAACATGATAAACGAGTTTTCAATACTGAATATACAATGTTTATATTCTCATCCAAAGCATATACAATGTTTATATTTCATTAACATAACAAAGTTTTCAATATATGTTCAAACATCAACAAATAGGTTTGGATACTTCTCATGGACGTCCGCCTCACGCTCCCAAGTGGCCTCCTCAACCCCGTGGTGTCATTACAACACCTTCACCAAAGGAATCGCCTTGCCTCACAAGACTTGGTCTTGAGTATCCAAGACTCTAACGGGTCTCTCCTCATACGAGGCATCCTTATCCACCTCTAACTCAGTCTAATCTAACATGTGTGAAGGATTCGACTCATACTTTCAGAGCATATAGATATGAAACACGTCATGAACCCCGGAAAGCTGTGGTGGCAAGGCCAAACGATAAGCTACCTCTCCAATCTGCTCTAGGATCTCAAAAGGCCCAATAAACCTAGGAGACAACTTCCCGCTATTCCCAAACCTCATTAAACCCCGTCTAGGTGATATCTTCAAAAAGACGTGATCTCCCACCTCAAAGGATAATGGTCTCCTTCTACGGTCAGCATAGCTATTTTGATGACTCTGAGTCGTAACCAACCTCTTACGGATAAGTGCAATTTTCTCTGTCGTTTCTCGGACTAACTCTGGACCCAAAATTGGTGCATCACCCACCTCGGCCCAACACACAGGGAATCTACACAGTCGGCCATTTAAGGTTTCAAACAGTGCCATATAAATACTAGACTGGAAGCTATTGTTGTAGGAAAACTCCATTAAGGGAAAGTGCCTCCCCCACGACCCGTTAAAGTCAAGGACACAACCTTGAAGTATGTCCTCAAGTATCTGACTAGTACGCTCTAACTTCCCATTAGTCTGAGGATGATAGGCGATACTAAAAGTCAACCTGGTGGCTAAGGCATTCTGCAAGCTCTGCTACAACCCAACCGAAAAACGCGGATCTCTATCTAAAACAATAGTCACAGGGACCCCATGAAGTCGAACTATGTCCCTAATATAAAGGTCGGCTAGATAATCTACTGAGTCACTCGTGCACATAGGTACAAAGTGTGCTGACTTGGTTAATCGGTCAGCCACCACCCAATTGGCCTCATTACCCCATTGAGTCCTCGGAAGACCCATAACAAAACCCACCGTGATATGCTTTCACTTTCATTCGGCTATAAGCAAGGGTTGCAACAAACCCGCTGGCCTCTGATGCTCGGCCTTTACTTGTTGACAAGTAAGGCACCTCGATACAAACACGGCTACATCCTTCTTCATTCCCTTCCACCAAAACTGGCACCTAAGGTTGTGATACATCTTTGTGCATCCCAGGTGCACAGCAAGGTGTGAATGGTGAAACTCTCGGAGTGCTTCTTCTCGGCAAGACTCCGGCACGAAAAGACGGTCAAAGTATCTAACACCCGAGTCGAAATACATGTTCAACACCTTCTCTACCTTTTCACTAGAGATCTTCTCTCGAAGGGCTTCTACCTCAAGGTCACCCCTCTGTGTGTCTATAACTCGACTCATAAGTGTAGGTTATGCAATTACTAAAAACAAAGTTGCCAACTCAATGGACTCGCCAAGACGCAAGTCAAACTCACCAATGGCACCCAATATCTCCCATTCTTAGATGGCAATACAAGCTACACTACTAATGGATTTCCTACTCAAGGCATCGACCACTACATTGGCCTTTCCTGGATGATAGTGCAACTCAAAATCATAGTCTTCCATAAACTCCATCCACCTCATTTGCCTCAAATTCAGATCTTTCTGTGAAAACAGGTACTTCAGACTCTTATGATCAAAAAACACCTCAAACCTCTCACCATAAAGGTAATGCCTCCAAAATTTCAAGGTAAAGATCACAGCTGCTTGTTCTAAATCATGGGTAGGATAGTTCCTCTCTTGTGTTTTCAATTGACGTGAGCCATAGGTTACTACCTTTCCCTCTTGCATCAAAACACAACCCAAACCTTCCTGTGAAGCATCCCAATACACCGAATAGCCCAAACCTCTCTCTGAAATAATTAACACTGGAGCAGTGGTAAGTCTAACCTCAAGCTCCTAAAATGACTTCTCACAAGTCTCACTCCACACAAACTTGATTCCCTTCCTTGTCAGTCTAGTCAATGGCGAGGCTAATCTAGAGAAATCCTTCACAAACCGACGGTAATACCTAGCCAACCCTAAGAAACTACGGATCTCAAAGGCATTCTTAGGTTGTTCCCAATCTTGTACTGCTTTTATCTTGGATGAATCTGCAGTCACTTCTCCCCCGGATACCACAAGGCCTAAGAACTTTACTTCTCTCAACCAGAATTCACACTTCCCCGAACTTAGCATACAGTTTGTGGGCTCTAAGTGACTCAAGTACAACTCGTAGGTGTTCCTCGTGCTCCTCCTCAGAGGATGAGTAAATCAAAATGTCATCAACAAAGACGACTACAAAGCGGTCTATAAATTTATGGAGGATTCGATTCATTAAATCTATAAACATGGTTGGTGCATTGGTTAGCCCAAAAGGCATCACTAGGAACTCATAATGGCCATATCGCGTAGGAAATGCCATCTTTTGGATGCCTTCCTCCCTTACCCTCAACTGGTGATAACCTGATCTCAAGTCTATCTTAGAAAAGCAACAGGACCCTTTCAGCTGATCAAATAAATCATCTATACGTGGTATTGGTTATTTGTTCTTAACAGTTACCTAGTTTAACTTCTGGTAATCTATACAAAGTCTCAGTGCATC
Organism: Camellia sinensis; assembly: GCF_055761805.1. Lineage (NCBI taxonomy): Eukaryota > Viridiplantae > Streptophyta > Magnoliopsida > Ericales > Theaceae > Camellia > Camellia sinensis. Next base: position 169,728,353 of record NC_138962.1, on the reverse strand, counting down.
ATCTTTCTTCTTGGTAAATAGAGCCAATGCTCGCCAAGGCGAAGTACCAGGGCGAATAAAATCCTTATCTAACGATTCCTAGAGTTGAATCTTCAACTCACTCAATTCAACAGGTGCAAATCTATACGGTGCCATAGAGATCGGTGCCATGCCTGGCACTAAATGAATAGAGAATTCAATCTCACGGTGAGGTGGTAAACTAGTGAGATCCTCAGAAAAAATGCCCGGGTATTCATAACCTACCCTTGGCAATTCGACTCGGGCTTCATTACACTCTCTACTCAAGAAGTTTTCCAGAAGACAACTAAGTTCACTCAAACCTTGTGAATTACATATTGGCAACGAAGCTCTATCAGCTCTATCCCCCATGAAATAAAAACAATCACCTCTCAAGGTACATATAGTAACCCTCTGACAGTAACACTCTATGACAGCCTGATACGATGACAACCAGTACATACCTAATATTGCATCAAAATTCGATCTGTCAATCAACACAAATGCAAAAAGAAGTCGGCGACTGGCAACCTATATCTCACAACCCCGATACCCCTATTCCAATACAATCTCACCACCAACAGGTGACTCCACACTGAGTGGAGATACTAACCGGGCCAATTGTAACCCCAATATCGATGCAAATGCAGACGAGATGAATGAATGTGATGCACCATATCAATTAACACATTCGCAATAGAATTACACAACAAGAAGTTACCTCGCACTACAGAAGGCACAGGCACTATGTCTGGCGTAGTAACAACATACATACGCCCTGTAGGTCTCTACTCCACTTGTTTATCCCTTGGAGCGTAAATTTGATACATTGACTGGGTAAAAGAGTCCCCCTGATTGGCCTTCGAGGCCTGTATTGATTGGGTAAGCTGATAACTTTGTATCTGCCTCGAACCGGACACACTAGGCATGCCACCCAACTAAGGGCAAAACCTTTTCATATGCCCTGACTGCTCACACTGATAACAAGTAAGCGCCTGTCCTCTCCCGTAACTCTGGCTCTGAGAATGAGCTGTAGATAGTGTAGATTGTTGCCCCCTCCTCTCTACAGGCAAGCTAGAGACTTGTAACTCAACTGGCCACACTTGTAACAAAAAAAACCTCTCAGATTACCTTTCCCTGAACCCGAACTCAGCACAGGAAAGGTAGACCTAGACTGTGCTACTTGGGACTGCTGTGTGGTGGTGCCTCTCTACCTCTTATTGTCTTGACTCTCCCCATGAACCTCCTGACTCCTCTTGGAGACCGTCATCCGTTCCTCATCTACCTGAACTATAGTCTCAAGATGAGTCGCTACCTCCACAAGACGTTCGTAGTCCCTAATCATTGACCCAACTACCTTAAAAAGAAGCCCGGTCCTTAACCTCTTCTCGAACTCTATACAACGACATTTCTCTATCGCCATGAGTACTGGTAAAAATCTAGAGAGGCTAGTGAAAGCTGCCTCAAACTCAGCTATTGGAAAACTAAGCTGCTTGTGCTTCAAAAATTGGTCTCTTAACTTCTCCCTAATAGTGAGAGGCAAGAACAATGTGCTGACGCGCATACTTCCACCATTGACCCACATCTCCCTTCAGCTGGAAAGATGACAAGGTCACTCTCAACCCATCGTCGTCGATGTCGAGCATCTCGAACGTTTTCACCATCTATTCTAGCCATTCATCCACCTTTAGTGGCTCCTTCAGATCACCCAAAAACTCATCCAGATTAGGCCAAAAGAACTCCCTCTTCAAGAAAGATGGCCCTACTTCAGTAACTTGGGCCTAGACTTGATTCTCAAGCCTAAGAATATCCATGGAATTCAGTAAAGCTCCTGCCATCTCACGGACCAAAGCGTCCATGGCCTGCTGACCAATTGGTTCGGCCACATTGGCCTAACCAACCTCTCCCTCTTGCGTCAGAATCTCATCCAGTAAAGGCACCTCATGCTTTCTAGGCCTACCACCACCATGTCCACATCCTGACATCCTAATGAAGGTAACAAAAGAGATTAGCACATTTACAAATGTGCCGAAGCTAACTCACTCACGTCCGAATGCGATGGGCAATAGTAATTCACTCCACATAAACACATAATGACATAAACACATACAAATTTTCTTTCTAGATAATGATCGTCTGCAGCATTACTAGAGTGCTAATTAGAAACAGCAATGATCAAGTGCTCTTCTAATAGGACTTCTAGAAACCCTGTAGACCCAATCAATATCTTAGGAATTAAATCTCATACCCATAGAATCACATAAGCGTGTTATGACATAGCATTGCAAATATATAAACATCTCTATCAAGCGAGATAAACCCATTATGGTAAGAACCACTTCCCATGTACCCAAAGTATTCAAACCCGGTACGCTCTGATAACAAGTTGTAACGCGTTGAAATAATTACTATAACCCATACTCAACATCAATAAGTGATCACAATGACAAAGTAGTTATTTTTCATTGATTTACAATTCAACTTTACAAAAGAGTGATATATTAGAGAGACAAGATGAAAGCCAGACAACTAAAAATTCCCTAAAGGCTTACATCTTTCCAAGACGATGCTTGGTTACAACAAAAGTGGACTTAAGTCCAATACAGTTTAATCCCTTGGCTTGTACAACAATAAATATAGCAAATACACAAAAAAAGCTCTTGCTCCAAGTCTTCCCAAGCTATTGCCTTGGCAAAGGCATATCATCAATACCTGAAATGTTTTTCTCACATAGGGTGAGCCAAAGCCCAGTAGAAATAATCCAACACAGTATATGAATCTTAACAAAGCTATAAGGTGAATGCATATGCAATGCTCATGCCAAAAAAAAATTATATCTCTTTCCAAAACCATGCAATGCCGTATATTATCATAAGTCACTTCCTTTGGAATAAAAAGATAGGGCAGTGAATCACGCTCTGGAAATTTCAAAACAATACAGCCTTTCTCGGAAATTTCATCCAAAGGAAATCATAAATCGGGACCCATGTAAACGTAGGCTATACAAGCACTACTATTGTCATTTTACAAAAATTTCATCTACGAGATCGGCACCCATATATACGCGTGGCTTTTAAGACTTTCACAATGTACACTCGGGCTAACTTATTTCAACATTACAATACATGTTTCTCAGATTCACCCCTTTTTCTCAAAACGATAAACATTTCCAATGTATAAGCATGAGATAATGCTCAATGTAAATGAATGAGAAAATGGTTTCAATTTTCCTAATTCACATGCAATTTCTATAACATTTATAGATATCCTCCACCAATAGCCCAAAATAGGTATTTCTAAAATAAAAAAAAACAATTATCAATAAAGATAAACTCTTAAAATTTTTAAGAGGTAATTGATGATACATATCTAACTCCACTATCCTCATCAACATCAATCCAATTTCACAATTTCAATATCAATCTCATAACATACATAAAATCAACATTTGAGGTATTTAGGAAAAAAATCCCTTTTCCAAAATCAATCCCAATATTCAAAATCAATAATTTATTCCCAACTCAACATTATTTTCCATATCAAAATCATTTTCAAGGACCCATTTGATAAACCTCTCTTTTGATTTTTGCCTAAAACCCTAGATTGTTCCAAATTTTCCAAAATCTCAATATTGATTAGAAATAACAAATAACTAAGTTTAAACTCATAAAAAGAGTGGAGATATCCTTACCTCAAGCTTAGAAGACGAGAGAGAGAGAGAGAGAGAGAGCAGGAAACTCAAAGACACCAAAAATCAACTTTGCTCCGATTAGAACGAAGCCCTTGTCGAGCTTTACATTTTTAACAAAGGGACATGGGGGAAAAGATCGACAAATCTAGGTGGGTGACTTTGAAAAGTGACTTTACAAACTGATATACGTGCAGTTTGCTCGAACGCAAGATGTGTCGCTCGAGCAACCAGACACAATAAGTTTCACTGCTCGAGCACAAGAAGCTTCGCTTGAGCACAAAACACAAACTCCTAATAGTTTTACAGACAGAAGACTGTTGCTCGAGCGCAAGAAGTGTCCCTCAAGCAAAGAGTACACACTCCTAGTATTTTTGCAGGCCTGCAAAAGTACTAGAGGTTCACAAAGACCGTTCGAACGTAAAAAGTGTCGCTCGAGTGTAAGAACAAAATTTTGGGCATCAATAACCTGAAAAACAAGCTACTAACTTGTTTCAAACGTAAACAACATGTCCCAAAAGCCAAACTCAAAGAGAGATAAGGGGAAACAAGACATGAACAAGTGTATAAGATATTGAGACCCGAATCCAAAAACTACAATAGGTCGGATTGTAGCTGGCTTTTTGTGCTCCTCGGAGGGGTTTAGTCTCCTCAGGTACGATAGCCCTATAGTTTGGACTCCCGTGGTTCTGAATCTGGTTCCACAAGTGCAATTTGAAACATAAAAACACAAATGAGAGTCCAAATTTGGCAAATCTTTAGAAAATCCACTTATCATCAGAGATGCCAAAAACGGACCGCATTGCCAAATTTCAGAGTCGCCACCTAAATATTTTAGGAAAATTTAGGAAAACCATGACTCGTGCCAAAGGTCACTTATCTGTCATAACCAAAGTGTCTTGGCTCGAGAACTTAGGTATGAGAGGAGAAGGTCATGATGTGATTTTTATCAACATTATATACTCATGTTCTGATTATTATACTAACATTACTATATGAGAAATATAAGTATAGACTGCGTCACTTACTTTGGAATGCTTTGTCTTCATGTTTGTTTGAAAAGGATTTTGAGTATGTGCTGCTTGAGTAAAAAAAAAGCTCATACGTACATTTATCAAAGTCATTCCAACTTAAGTGAAATAATTTTCATCCATAGGCATTCAAAGAGATATTTCAAATAAGTACTTAGCTTCATCGTAGTATGCTTGACATGGAAACACAAATGCACATGTAATATGCTAAAGCAAAAAACGCTCACCTAGTACTCAACTGAGGCAAACCAAAGAAAAGAAAATAAATAGAAAAATGCATGCTCCTAATATGCAAAATGACTAATGCAACACATACGAAGATGCAACTACTAGGTTCAGCTTTTTTAACATGTCATATGGATCAACTCAAAGCATGTGGTAACACATGTATTCAAGTAAGTAGGAAATGACAATGATATTAGAATGATGGACCGAACCTAATATATGCAAAACTAGATACAAATCATGGCTATGATATGTAAGGAAAACATGATGCTACAACGGTAAGCATGTTAGTAAAAGGGAGAAAGAAATGGGCATTCGAAGACATACAAATATTACAAATTTGCCCCCGTACAAGAGGGTCCAAATGAATGTCCTAATTAACTAATTATTTCAACACAACCGAATAAACTAACTAATTAACTATTACAAATTCGAATGAAAGCGAAGCGACTACTTAATTACAACATATGAATCTAAATGTTGTTAATCTAATGGGCTTGAACGAGAGGCAGTGAATCATGTGGATATAGGCTAGAACATTCTCCGGAAACCCCCACTACTCACTGCCAGAAGCTGCTCTGTTTACAGTTTGAAAATGGCTCTATTTTGGGCCTCAATACTTGCTCTGCTTTACTGAAAAATTCCCCTTTCCGTACAAAGGGTGGCTGGCCGGCCTTGAGAAGTGGTCGACTGTACAAGATCGTAGCTAGCTGGCCACTATTGTTGAGGAAAAACTTGTTGCGGCAGAACCAAAACTGAGCGAAACAAAGGGTTTCCAAAGGATGTTTATCCTTCCTGCTCTCTCATATCATGAAAATTTCTCAAGAAGAGAGTAGGTTACTTCACAAATCATCAAACATCCCAAGGGTATTTAAATGATGATTAGGGAAGCAAAGATATGGCAATTAATGGAAGCAAAACTAACTAAGGCTAATTATGAAAGATACAATCAAAGACATGGTCAAAACCTACTAAATCTGATGGAAAACAAGAGCAAGTGAATACTCAAGCTTAGAGATAATAGGTTTAAAAGAAGCCATTCTTGAAGGCAAAGCATATACATAAGAGATTCCATTATTAAAAAGACCAAAGACACTTATCTTCCTACTCATGGAAGATGGATTGAAACCTCCATTTCCATGCTTCAAAAGAAGTAGAAGAGTCTCTAATGGTCTTGATGAAGAGCTCTCTTGTAGCTTTAAAACAACGACAAAACTAAACTAAGCAAAAGCAAGAAATGAAAGCTATGGAGAGATGATTGCAAGCTCATCTTCTTACTCATGGAATGTGGATGAAACATCCATTTCCATGCTACAAAAAGGAACTAGAAGAGAGCTATGCAATACCTTCAAAGAAGAGAGGTATAAGACAAGAATCAAGCTATCTATGTAAGCTTTGAACACATACAAACAACTCATATTTAATCAAAATCTAACTAAAACAATGTTGGAAATGAAGGCAATGAAGCCAAAACATGAAGAACAATAAGAGAGTAACACTAAAGAACAAGCCTATGGAAGGGTGGCTAACCTTTCCACCTTTAAACAAGATTTCAAATCACATTTTAAAAGCCAAAATAATCTGAAAAACAGTATCGAAATGAAAAACAATGAGCTTTAAAGAAAAAGAAATGAGAAGAGTTAAAGAATCAACCTCTGGAGAAGAGGAGAATCTCTTGGTTCACAAACTCTAAGCTAAACAATCTCAAGTATCTGAAATTGTGTTCAAAACCTCAGCAAAAAGCTTCAAGATCAAGCTTCAATGGTGTATATGTTGTGTATCTATATCAAAAGGGTAGAGAAGAACTTTTGGTAAACCTCTAAGCTCTTGGGAATTTAGTTCAACCCTAAATACCGAGTTGAGGTGGTCTTTTTATAGAGTTTCCACCGCCTTTCAACATAAATACCTTCGAAAGAGAACAGCTGGCCAAATCTCGTGCATGGGAGTAGCTGGCAGATATAAAATATCTATTTTCAACAAACATGGCTGGCCGGCCAATTTATTATATGGCCTGCTCATAAATTGGCAGGCCAGCCAATTATTTTGGCCCCGCTGCTCACTGAGTGGTCAGGCTAAAAAAAGGTTTTTGGTCCAAATAAGGTGGAAGGCTTGGGTTTGAAGCTCGAAACTGAATTCTTTTGCTGAAGATTCGAACAATTTGCATAATGTAACATTCATCATCGAGTGTTCAAATTAAAGCACCCAAGTTTTAAGGGCGGTCAAAAATGGGGTGTCTACAGTTGCCCATTTTTAATAGAGCTCGAATAGTCATAAAATGACGTGAGTGAATGTCAAAGCCCGAAGACGACCCATTTTGACGTAGACGTAAGACTTGGGCAAACAAAGAAAATGCATATGCAGTTGGTTGAACTCGAGAGTTGCCTACGTATCCCTTTGCAAGGAATCAAACCAGCGTAGTTCAAGGGCAAGATACAAATGATATTCAATGCAATGTAATAATATAATCGAACCACAAGCAGTGCCTATCACACAAATATCATAAAGGAGTGGTAATGCAAATCAAACTATGTTTTAACACAGAAAATGTGACGACACCCTCAAACCATAATTCTTGTGGAATAAGTGCGTACACATGTAGAACTATGCCTTTCGTAGAATAGGTAAAAGTAATTGGGTGGTATGATATAGGCGAGGAATGGTTTGCCGGGTAATGATCTACTGGGGAATAACAATGTAATGGGATGATAATGATCCTCAATTCGTTCATGCGAAGAAGATGAATGCAACAAGATTGAGTACAATGCAATGGATGCAATGGATAGGAGGCGCGAGCTAACCTACATCCTATCTAGGAAAGGCACGGATGCAAACCAAACTACGTCTAACATAGATAAGGTGTCGACACCCTCAATACTGGCCTCAACGCAACATGGGTACTTACACATAACAGAACCATGTTTCAACGAGGGAAAGGTATGAGCACATGCCAAACTAAGCTTAACATGGAAAGGATGTAGGTGATAACATGATATGATGTAATAGATACGATGAATGAAATGGGTAAGATAGATAGGGTAACATGCTCTAACCACGCTAGAATCGTGAGAGGAGGAAGAACAAATTCTAAACACGCTGAAATTGTGTGAGGAATGGAACACTCTAACCATGTTGAAATCGTAATAAGAGGTCTTGAGAAAACATCATAGGGTCACATTCTTGCACGCCCTGAGATACTCTAACCACGCTAAAATCGTGAGAAGAGGAAGAATCAATTCCAAACACGCTGAAATTGTGTGAGGAAGAGAACACTCTAACCACGCTGAAATCGTGAGAAGAGGTCCTATCGCTCAGATCGCGTTCTTGCACACCCTAAGATAAAAAACAATCGAGGAACACTTTAACCACGCTGAAATCATGAGAAGAGGTCCTGAGAAAACCGATCAGAGTCGTATTCCTGCACACCCTGAGATACTCTAACCACGTTGAAATCGTGAGAAAATGAAGAACAAATTCCAAACACGCTAAAACCATGTGAGGAAGGGAGCACTCTAACCATGCTAAAATCGTGAGAAGAGGTCTTACAGCTTAGGATCGCGTTCCTGCATGCCCTGAGATAAAAAAAAAAAAAAGAACAATCGAGGAACACTCTAACCATGCTGAAATCGTGAGAAGAGGTCCTGAGAAAACCGCTCAGGGTCGCATTCCTACATGCCCTGAGATACTCAAACCACGCTAAAATCGTGAGAAGAGAAAGAACAAATTCTAAACACATTGAAATCGTGTGAGGAAGGGAACACTCTAACCACGCTGAAATCGTGAAAGCTATCCTATAGCTTAGGATTGCGTTCCTACATGCCCTGAGATTAAAAAAAAAAAAAAAAAAAGAACAATCGAGGACCACTCTAACCACGCTAAAATCGTGAGAAGAGGTCCTGAGAAAACCGCTCAGGGTCGCATTCCTGTATGCCCTGAGATAAAGAACCACTCCAGAACACTCTAATCACGCTGAAATCGTAAGAAGAGGTCCTGAGAAAGCCGTTTAGGGTCGCGTTCCTGCACGCCCTGAGATAAAAAAAAAAATCACTCAGGACACTCTAACCACGTTGAAATCTTGAGAAGAGGTCCTGAGATGATGCGATAGATGCAAAGAGTAAGATGAGATTGCGCGATAGATGCACAATGTGGTATGATCGTGCGACAGATGCATGATGTGGTATGGTCGTGCAATAGATGCACGATGTGGCATGTGTGACAAGCGATGTAGTGGATGATGTTTAGAAAATGCAGTAAACAAACAAAGCGACGCTTTTAGAAAGCACCTCATGGGGCGAGTGGCGATGAACCGCTCTACTTTGACGGGGATCTCCCTTTGAGTTTTTCAAACTTCAACCTTCAACATACAGTTGAAAGGTCCTCAAATGCTGACAAGAGGTGAAATCTACATGTCGAAGCCACGAATGCCGCTTTTCTCTCTCGTCATGCTTATAATTTTCCCTATTCTCCAACAGGGTGACAAACGAGGTTGATTCAGTATCCAGAATTTAGGCGAATACACGCTACCTCAACCTATGGGGCTGCCATATAGATTTCAAGTCGAGGATACACCTCTGGGTATTTAAATTATACTTTAGTCTCAGAAATTCCAAACCTTTGTGTTCTGGGTATTGTCATTTGAACTCTAGTTTCCACTGTTGCAATTGGTCTCCTAGGAACTCATTGTAAACACAGCCAAGACACCTCTGGTAGGGAATGATGTTTAGGGAGAGCATTTTTGATCACCATCCTGACATGAAACAGACTTAAGCTCGAGGTCGAGGTACATTCATACTCTAGAGAAATGGTGAGACTTAAGAAAGTGCATCTGGAATGACATTCTGAGCAAAAAATGATTTATTTTTGAACTTGAAACCGAGAATGAGTTCTTAACTGGGTATTGAGCCTACGACTGAAAAGTACACCACGATTCAACAAAGGAAAAATAAAGTAAAAACAACCTAAACACATCTATTTATACTTATCGAAATCAAAACAACTCAAAACAAGAATCAAAAACAACAAAAAACAACAAACACAACACCTGGATGCTTTCTTTCCATCGGCGGGAGACCCCTCGGTTCACGGGGAACCTGCTTCTCCAGGTATTGTTTTCCAGCCTTTCGTATTTATGATGCTCACATCACTTTGGCACTCAGTTTGGCTTTTTTTTTTTTTTTTTTAAATAGAAGCCATTTCCTTACTTTTTCTCTCAATGTACATCTCTCTATTCTTTAATCTCTCTAATTTTTTATCCCTTCCCAGGTGTGGTTGATAAATAAGCTAGAAGTTGTGACCCCTATGAGGGGGGTTGAATATCCAACTTTATTTCTAGTTCGTCCTTCGCACTTGGCTCGATATCTCATTACTTGGAGAATGAGAGAACTTTTGGTCCCTACTGCTAGCTTTAGCTATGCCCTTCCCGGCGAGTGCGCTGACAATGGGGAAAAGACAGAAAACATGACCCAACTATACCCCTAGTTCATTGCTTTGACTTTATTATTATTATTATTTTTGTTTTCGGCTAAAACAATTTTTGACCAACATGAGAGTTTAGATTGGCATACTTGTTCTACTATCTGATTTGAAATCATGTAAGTAAAGCTATGAGCATTAAAAATTTTCCTTTTTTGGGACCAAGAAAAGGTCCGATTTTGGGAAAAAAAATGGAATAATTTTCGAGAAAATTAGTCAACTTCACTAAAAATCCTCAAAACTGTTTTTTGCAAATGGTCGTTACCCGACCGACATGGAATTAACTCTTGAAATGTGCAACCTCCAATCCGAACTTGATTTGTCTTGCAGCTGAATCCGTCAACGGAATAAGACAACTGAATTTGAATAAAGATGAGCCAATTGGACATAGATAAGATAGCCGAATTGAACAAAGGTAAGCCAATCAACATGGATGAGACAAGCAAGCTGAAAATGGTTAAAGTATACGTATCCCAAAGATGGGAATCAGGCCTTATGTAGTTCCCGGGGTTAAGGTGCACTTGAGTATTAACTCTCTCCTTTTACGCTCTAACTTTTGCCAAAGCTACATTTCCGGGTTTTCAACCTTGTGATCTCTTTTTTTTTCTTCTTTCTTTCTTTTTTCCTTTCATTTTCTTTCTTTCTTTCTTTCTTTCTTTCTTTCTCGCTTTCTTTCTTCTCTCTTTCTTTCTTCTCTTCTTTTTTTTTTCTTTTCTTTTTTATTCCTCTTTCTTTCTCTCTTCTTGCTCTAACTTTTTCTTGGGTCGCCCTTCCGGGTTCTCGACCTAGCGAGCCTCTCAAGGATAGAAAACTTTAACTTCTCCATGTTGATTGGTTGTGAGATCTCTAAGCCATCTAAATCCATGAGAATGGATGATGTTCCTGACTAAATAGTCTTGATGATACAAGGGCCCATCTAATTGGGTCTGAATTTGCCCCTAGTGTCGTGGATAGGAACTTGATTATCCTTTAGCAAAAATTTTCTTCTCTCAGATTCTGGGATTTGGCTTTCTTGCCAATCTCCATTGGCTTAAGAGATGACCCATTTTTTAATCTTCAATCACATCTGATGCTTTTTTTTTTTACCCCTGGTTAAAGAGCTACTTCTAATCCAGCTATGCAAGCTTCCTTCGATCACGTCTGACCTTATTGCCCCTAGTTCAAGAGCTACTTCCAATCTGGCCATGCAAACCTCATATTTTGGTTGATCGTTGAACATTCTGAATCAAGGTTCAAGGTTTGAAAGCAAAAGGGTCAAGTCTCAAGGCCAAGAGTGATTCTATGCTGTACAATCTCAAGATCAAGTCCAGGCATGTCTTCGTAGGACCACATAAAAAAAACATTTTTGAAATCTTTTAATAAAGTGACTATCGCTCGTTGTTCCTCTAAAGACAATGTAGAACCAATTTGCACCAAGCCAGGATCATTCTCAGTACCCACATTAACAGACATGATCTCATTCATTAAGGGCTTAGCATGCCTCTCTTCCTCTCGGTCGACCAAATTTTTACAAATCCCGAGGAATTCCTTCCTCTTTACTTTCACCACAGTTTTGGAAAAAGTTTTGAAAAACTTTGATCAATGCAATGATTTAACCAATCTCTGAAGCAACAAGATTGATTCAATACCCAAGCTAGAAAGTAAAATAAATAGGATTTTCAAATTGTTAAAATCAGTTTGTGCCATCCACCACATCTGGAGTAAAATGCGTGCCATCAGCAGGTGGTTCATCCTCAATCACAGAACAAGTTATCCCCTCAACTTCATTGATCCAGCGCTAATAGACTTTGTAGGACCTGGTGAGGTGATGACCTTGTTGTCAATCAGATCTTGAACTTCATGGAAAAGACAAAAACAACGGTCAATGTCATGGCTGGGTTGCTGAGGGAAGGCGCAGTACTTGGCTGCATCATGCCTGGTTATAAGGCGATCAGGGAGAGGGTGAGAGTCAAGGGGATTGAAATGGCCTTGTCCTGTGAGGATTTGGAGAGCTTTGGATAAGGTCATGTAAAGGGGATTGAACATGCAGCTACCAATCTTGGAAGTATTGACAGAGGGGTCGGGAAGTGTTGACTGGGTTACCCTCTGATTCAAAATGCCCCCTAACCTGAGTGACAAAAGTGCCCTCCACAGTCTTTGCAACAACTGTAAGCACTTGCTGTTTGTTTAGCCCTTTGACCTTCAAAGCGTCTATAGCCCACCAAAGATGTGCATAAGGATCAATACTTGCCCCGGCCTTGTTCTTGCCGCTTGCTTCAGATTTTTCAAGGGATTGGGTGGCTATATCGGAGTGAGGCCCATTCGTTGTTATGTTATCACCCAGACATAGGATAGCTTCGGGTTAGCCCTTTCCAATTGCAGCTCACCCCAAGATTGAGGAGCTTTTTGGCATGAAATTTCTGGCATGTGATGTAGTCGATGATGGAGCCAAGATCCCAGAGGCTAAATCTGCCACAGTTCTCTGCAGATCTTCAATCATGCTTATCAGCTCAGAAGTAGTGGGCTCAACCATTGCTGCCCACGGTGTATTTGATGGGGTTTGTGATGATTGGGGTTCAAGTGCATCCATTATACACAAGTCCATGCTTTCTGGAATGAACACCTTAGGCTTGGGTAAATGGGCTGGGGTGATATATATGCTGGGGTTGTAGGTAGATAGGAGTGTATGGATTAGGTTAAGGTGTGGAGAAAATGGGTTAACGGTGGCTTGAGGTCTTTTTGGTGGAGCTATGATCTCTTCGTCAATAAGATCCTGAATTTTATGATAGAGACGGATGCAACGGTTTATATCATGACCAAGTTGTTGATGATAAGCACAGTATTTAGCAGGGTCATGTCTTGGTGGAAGGGGACTTAGGAGGGGTCAGGGTTCTAGGAGCTTTAGGTGACCTTTTTCTAGTAGCATTTTCAAGGCTTGAGAGTGATCCATGTAAAGAGGATGGAAATTTTGAGCTTGGGGCCGAGTTGAAGTGGTTAGTTTTAGGCTATTATCAACAAAAGGGTTTTCAATGGGAGAGGCGACAATGTTTACTTCTAAGCATTTTGTAGTTGTGCTACCACTGGTAATAGCATTGGAACTGTAAACAATATTCTTCCTTATAGGCTCATTGTCCTCCGTAATGAACCCTTGTCTAATGGCATCCTGGATTTGAACCCCAATTTCAAGGAGGTCCTTAAAGTTGAAAAGTGAAATGACTGTCATTTTCTGCAATAACCTTTCGTGTAGATTTCTAACAATTATACGAACTTGCTCTTCCTCTGGAGGCCTGTTTGCCATCATAGCCGTCGTTGCCCACCATCTCATAACAAACTCTAAAAAGCCCTCATTCAGTTCCTAACGAGTTGCCTTGAGATCACAAGTTGTGACCTCGATTTGCGTATTTTAAGAATATTAGGCGACGAAAGATTCAACAAACTCCTCGCAGCTGTTTCACAGAGTCCTCTAATTTAGTGTACCAGATGGCAGCTGTACCAGACATGGTCCTGCCAACTAATGACAACTTCTGAATTCTGGTCATACCCATTGGTCTCAGAATATTAGAAAAAAGACACAGATGTACCATTGGATCTCTAGAACCATTGAAATGATCAAAATGAGGCATTCTGAACCATTCTAGCAGAGTAACAGTGGGCTCAGTATATTCGGAATAGAATTAACCAATACGCCTTCTTGAACAGTTTTTCAAGTTTGTTGACTTTAAGCAAGGTCGGGTTAAACTCAAACTCAAAAGGTGCCTCAGTCTGGTGAACTAGAGCTCTAGACATCTGGACCAAGATAGGATCTACCTAGGTGGGAAGAATAGGAACACCCTTAGCCGGTGGATCCTAAGCTACAACATTAGCAGTGGTACTGGGTATAGAAGTAGCCACATTAGGTGTATGCGAAGCAAAAGCCGCAGCCGGCTGCTGTTGTTGTTGTTGCAACCTATTCGTGACCTCAATTTGATAGGATAGGTTGTGCTGGAACGAATCGACTATTACTGCAGACGGATTAGTAAGTCCTCTGGATTTGATGATGGATATTGCGCTATTCTAGAAGTAGGTGATTGTGCTTGGGGTGAGATGAGTACAGGTGATTTGAGGGATGATTATTGAAATAATGGAATTGGTCAACCTCGTCTGACCTTTCTTTGCCTTGCAAATAGTGACAAAGAAGCAAACACTAGTTGTCCCTGCACTGAATCTCTAACCTTACAAAATCTTTCTGACACGGGTCTAGAGAACTTAGGGGATATCATAAGTTTCTGAAGCTATGATTTCAGGACTACCTAGCAAAAAAGAAAACATACAGCACCTCAACTCAATTTCACTAGAACAAATATGATCATAGCTGAATGACTGTACTCCCTACTGAATTATGCTCCACAAGCTGATATAACCGAATCACTAATATTAGGAATCCCTGTACAAATCCACTATAGAGCACATAACAGGTAAAAAGAGCCAAAACACCCCTATGAGGGGCTAGGCTTGACTTGTCCTAGTTTTGGCATGATCTAGAGTTTCACTACTTCAAGCAAGTGGTTTCGCAATATCCTGCATATAGGTGAGCATCCTGTCCTATGTTAGAACAGTCACTAGAGCTTTGCTATATGCACTAGGCCAATTGGTCAAATGGATACCTTAGCAAGATTAACTGATATACCTCTCACGCCTAACACTGAGAAGTCAAAGGAGGATCAAGAGGTACGGTGATAATCCAAATCCAAGGGTTGTGTTTCAAACATGGCAGAGCCCATGACTGGCCAACCTTTTGGCAAGAATTTTAGGCTAGCCTCTAGCAAGCCATCCAGGAATAGCAAATGAAAAACACAATGACTTAAGAGCACCATGCAAATGCAATGTAATGAGCATATAATGGTAAATAAAATATTACATCATGAAGTCCAAGTCAAATTCTCTAATATCACCAGCGGAGTCGCCAGAAATTGTAGCTGGCTTTTCATGGTCCTCGAAGGGGTTTAGTTTCATCGGGTACGATAGCCCTACAGTTTGGACTCCCATGGTTCTGAATCTGGTTCCACAAGTACAATGTGAAACATAAAAACACAAAAGAGTTCAAATTTGGCAAATCTTTAGAAAATCCACTTATCATCAAAGATGCCAAAAATGGACTACATTGCCAGATTTCAAAGTCGCCACCTAAATATTTTTGAAAAATTTAGGAAACCCGTGACTCGTGCCAAAGGCCACTTGTCCATCATAACCAAAGTGTCTCGGCTAGGAAACTTAGGTATGAGAGGGGAAAGTCATGAATTGAGCACCTCACTCATCCGATCAAAGATCAGCCTCTACTAATCATGATGAGATTTTTATCAACATTATATGCTCATGTTCTGATTATTATATTGACATTACTATGTGAGGTACACAAGTATAGACTATGTCACTGACTTTGGAATGCTTTGATTTCATATTTGTTTGAAAAGGGTTTTGAGTATGTGCTACTTGAGTAAAAAGCAAGCTCATATGTACATTTATCAAAGTCATTCCAACTTAAGCGAAATAGGCTTCATCCACAGGCATTCAAAGAGATATTTCAAATAAGTACTTATCCTCATGGTAGTATGCTTGACATGGCAACATAAACACACATGCAATATGCTAAAGCAAAAAACATTCACCTAGTACTCAACCGAGGCAAGCCAAAGAAAAGAAAATAATTAGAAAAATGCATGCTCCTAATATGCAAAATGACTAATGCAACACATACGAAGATGCAACTACTAGGTTCGCCTTTTTTAACATGTCATATGGATCAACTCAAAGCATGTGGTAACGCACGTATTCAAGTAAGTAGGAAATGGCAATGATATTAGAATTATGGACTAAACCCGATGTATGAAAAAATGGATACAAATCATGGACATGATATGAAACGAAAACATGATGCTACCACGGTAAGCATGCAAGTAAAATGGAGAAAGAAATGGGGGTTGGAAGATATACAAATATTATTGATTTGCCCTCGCACAAAAGGGTCCGAATGAATGTCCTAATTAACTAATTATTTCAACACAACCGAATAAACTAATTAATTAACTTTTACAAATTTGAATGAAAGCGAAGCAACTAATTAATTATAACATATGAATCTAAATGCTGCTAATCTAATGGGCTTGAACGGGAGGCAGTGAGTCATGCGGATACGGGCAGGAACATCCTCCGGAAACCCCCACTACTCACTACCAAAAGCTGCTTTGTTTACAGTATGAAAATGGCTCTGTTTTGGGCCTCAAGACTTGCTCTGCTTTATTAAAAAATTCCCCCTACCGTATAAAGGGGTGGCCGGTCATCCTTGAGAAGTGGTCGGCCATTCAAGATGGTGGTTGGTTGGCCACTGTTGTTAAGGAAAAACCTGCTATAGCAGAACTGAAACAAAGCGAAACAAAGGGTTTCCAATGGATGTTCATCCTTCCTGCTCCCTCCTATCATGAAAATTTCTCAAGAAGAGAGTATGTTTGCTTCACAAATCATCAAACATCCCGAGGGTATTTAAATGGTGATTAGGGAAGCAAAGAGATGGAAATTAATGGAAGCAAAACTACTTAAGGCTAAATATGAAAGATACAATCAAAGACATGGTCAACACCTACTGAATCTCATGGAAAACAAGAGCAAGTGAATACTCAAGCTTAGTGATAATAGGTTTCAAAGAAGCCATTCTTAAAGGCAAAGCATATGCACAAGAGATTCCATCATTAAGAAGACAAAAGAGACTCATCTTCCTACTCATGGAAGATGGATTAAAACCTTCATTTCCATGCTTCAAATGAAATAGAAGAGAGGCTCTAATGGTCTTGATAAATAGCTCTTGTGTAGCTTTAAAACAATGACAAAACTAAACTAAGCAAAAACAAGAAATGAATGCTATGGAGAGATGATTGCAAGCTCATCTTCCTACTCATGGAACGTGGATGAAACATCCATTTCCATGCTACAAAGAAGGAACTAGAAGAGAGTTATGCAATACTTTCAAAGAAGAGTGGTATAAGAAAAGAATCAAGCTATCTATGTAAGCTTTGAACATATAAAAATAGCTCATATTTAATCAAAATCTAACTAAAACAGTGCTGGAAATGAAGGCAATGAAGCCAAAACATGAAGAACAATAAGAGAGTAAAACTAAAGAACAAGCCTATGGAAAGGTAGCCAACCCTTCCACCTTTAAGCAAGATTTCAAATCACATTTTAAAAGCCAAAATAATCTGAAAAATAGTATTAAAATGAAGAACAATGAGCTTCAAAGAAAAAGAAATGAGAAAAGTTGAAGAATCAACCTCTTGTGAAGAGGAAGAATCTCTTGGTTCACAAACTCCAAGCTAAACACTCTCGTGCATGGGAGCAGCTGGCAGCTATAAAATATTTGTTTTCAGCAAATATGTCTAGCTAACCAATTTATTGTAGAGCCTGTTATTAAATTGGCAGGCCAACCAATTATTTTGGCCCCGCTACTCATTGAATGGTCAGGCTAAAAAAAGGGTTTTGTTCCAAATAGGGTGGAAGGCTT
Source organism: Camellia sinensis (assembly GCF_055761805.1). Taxonomy (NCBI): domain Eukaryota; kingdom Viridiplantae; phylum Streptophyta; class Magnoliopsida; order Ericales; family Theaceae; genus Camellia; species Camellia sinensis. The sequence goes on along the minus strand of NC_138962.1, from coordinate 169,710,433 downwards.
GGGTTTGAAGCTCGAAACCGAATTCTTTTGCTGAAGATTTGAACAATTTGCATAATGTAACTTTCATCATCGAGTGTTCAGATTGAAGCACCCAAGTTTTAAGGGTGGTCAAAAATGGGATGTCTACATGGTTCTAAACCAAAAATGCTATACTGGCCGTAGTGAAAGCAAGTGAAGTTAGAGTTTCCTTGACCTTTGCTGTCTTTGGATTTACTCATCTTGTTTCATCTGCCTCTACTCTTGCTTCTTCCTCTGTCTCTTCTTCTACCTCTGTCTCTGCCTCTATCTTCTGTGACAAGAACATGGAACTAATTACCCCCATGTCTTTCTTCATTGCCTCTTCATTTAGTATAGCATCGCTGACCATGCTCATGGTTAGCTTCCCTTCTAGTGCAATGTTACTGAGAGAAACCACCAACGTCTCTCAGCTGTCCGATAATGAACTGGGCAAGAGTAAGGCTTGCATTTCGTCGTCAAAGGGCATCTTGCCGATTACAAGCTAATTCACTGGTGTGTTCGGCGACTGACATACCATTCTTTAACGTCAGGTTTACTAGTCTTCTCATCACTAAGGCTTTATTCTAGGCGGTTTTTAACTGGTACATGCCTTCTAACTTGATCTAAAGGGCATAGGCATCCGTCTCCTAGGCGACTTGATGAAAAACATGGTGGTCAATCCATTGTCTGATCTGACCAACAGTCTTCCAATTCTTTTTCTTGTAGTCATCATCCTTCCCATCTTCTAGTTTGACTTCTCCAAGCTCAATGGGGTCAAACAGATATCTACAGTATAGGATGTCTATCATCTATGGCTTCCAGATTGCATAATTGAAAGCATTTAATTTGATCATCGAACCTGAAGTCGACGTTGATTCCTCTATCAACCATTATATCAATAGAAAATGATCTTCGTCTAAAAAATAAGACTTCACGGTTGAGTCCGGACTGGTCAAATTAGCCGGAAAAGACTTCGAACCACCAAATTAAAAATCTAAAATTTTTTAAAATTTAATTTGCAAAATTCAACCATACAGATGTGTCCGGAATATTCTAACTAGTTTTAAACCACTATTGGATTGCCAATATTGGACTCCAAATGGCTTAGATGTGGCCAAAATAGTTGAACAATTTAGTTCGGCGAAATTTGGAGCGGCTAAGAAGTACTGGATAATTCCTCTGGTTTGGCTGGTGTCAAGTTGACGTCAATAGTGTGGCGGCACAGCTTGGTCAGCAAGGGTTGGAGCGGGTCGACGCGGGTCGGAGGGGGATGAAGTCAGCAAGATGACGTCATCAAAATAACGTCAGCTCTAGTTTTTCTTTGTGGACAACGCGTGGCGCACGTTGTCTTAGTCGCAGGAGTGTGTGTACAGCGTCACCAGTGCGTGACACACATGTGGTGTCCTCCAGCGCCCTTTTTCGACGCGATTTTTTCTTGCGTTCTCGTCTCATCGAGAGCTTCAACTTAGTGTGATTAAAAGTGGATTTCAACCACTTTGAAAATCTAGGCAATTCTGAAAAACACACTTGTTTTTTTCAAAAAATCAACCAACGAGACTCTGATACCACTTGTTAGGATTACGGACACCCAAAACTTAATCACACACACGCAGAAAACAAAAAAATTATGTGGTTCGGAAGAATGCCTACGTCCACGAAGCAGAAATTAAGTTTTCACTAAAACAAAGCAATTACAAACAAGTGGATAAGGGGAAAAATTCTCTCTCAACTCACAGCTAGCTCTCTCTCTCTCTCTCTCTCTCTCTCTCTCTTTTCTGATACAAATGAGTTTTCCTCTCCCTCTCCATTTATACACAAAGCTGAGAGGTATGAACGCTCGGGTTGGCAACCGTTTCTTCCTACGGCTAGTCGGTTGGTTGCCACCACTCTTGACCTCTCTTGAAGCTTCCACTCCAGCTTCTTCCAGCACCTGGTTAGCCTCCAATCGTAACTTCCTTGTGGATTCACAATAAAATATGACTGCCAGCCGACAATCCTAGGGCCAGGCCCTATAGATGCTATGATATCATCACGGAATCTCCTTTTTTTCTGGTTTTTTTTTTTTTTTTTTAAAAAAAAGCATGTTAAAATATTTACGAATTAGATAATAAGATATAAGCACAAATATTGCACTATATTTAATTGTTAAACACTAATCATTTTGATTTTGAATTTTTAAATATGTTTTTTTGAATTTTTTTATTTTAGTAAATTTTAAAAATATTTTAATAAAATATATTTTAAATTTTTAGACACACTTAAAAAGAAAGTATTTGTGATTTTTTTTTTAAAAAATACTAAATACGAAATATACAAAAAAAAAATACAAAATTTTATATATTTTTGTATTTTCAAAAAATATTTCTTCATAAATATTTTTATTTTTTAGATGTATTTAAATTAAGTAAATTTTTAAGAAAAATAGAATATGAAAAAAGTACACTAATAATAACAAAACACAAAAAAACTTAAAAGCTCAAAATTTATATTCAAAAAATTCAACACCAAACGCACTAAAGTTTTAGATTGTTGAGTAATTTTGTTTCAGCACTTTATACACTTGTAGCCACTGTTGTGCAGCATATTGCATTCATTTTGAGATTTATATTGATGATCTAAAAAAGATCGATTAGAACATTCTTGTGAAAATAAAATTGATTGGATATCGGTAATTCTTTCATGAAATCATATTTGTATCTCAAGAAAAAATGAAAAGTATAATTTGAAATATAAAACTAAATAGAAATGTGATTTGATGAAAGAGCTATCGATGTCTTATCAACTTATTTTTTTGCAAGTATATTTTACATGATATCTTTTAAAAATTAAATAGTTTCGATCATCAAAATTAGCCCCGAAATATGCCTAATATGCTGCACAAAAGTGGCTACTATGCGCCATGAATAGCAGCCACCCCGGATCCTATGTTTGGTTTCAACTTCAGAATTAGTGTTTTTTTTTTTTTTAAGAAATAGAAATCAGTTTGACAAAAATAAATTAAAAAGATATTTTTAAATTTGTTTTTAAAAAAATTTACTATCAAAAAAGGTAAAACTATATAACAAGAGAAGTGTTCTTTATTTATTTATTTTTTCATGAAATTAGGATTTAGTGATTTACAAAAAATAAATTAATTAATTAAAAACAGGTTCTAAAAACCATACCAAACAAATTTTAGAAAGTTAAGTAACTTAATTGTTTGTGTCAAGCTTCTCTTTAGAGACCAACTAGATGTTCCAGTTTGGTCTTCAATAAATTGAAATGTTCACTTTGTATAAAGCACTGAGAAGATCATCTATACTACAATATAGGCCCATCAGCTTAGTGGGGTCCATGTACAAGATATTGGCCAAGGTACTATCCAATAGGTTGAAGCAGGTGCTGCCTAGGATCATAAGTGAAACTCAATCGGCTTTTTTGAGGGGCAGAAACATTTTAGATGGCATACTGATTGCTAATGAGATAGTAGATGGGTGGAAGAAGGCAAGAGGATGTGGAGTTGTGCTTAAACTGGATTTCCATAAAGCTTATGATTCAGTCAATTGGGAATTTTTGTTCTCTATGTTAGTTAAATTTGGTTTTGGAACTAAATGGGTGAGGTGGATGAAGGTATGTGTTACTTCTGTAAGATCTTCAGTGTTGGTTAATGGGTCTCCAACTACTGAATTTAGTCCACAGAAGGGACTTCGTCAGGGAGATCCACTGTCACCTTTTCTGTTCATTATTGTGGCTGAGGCACTTAATATCTTAATGGGTAGAGCAAAAGATTTGGGACTGATTACAGGGGCATCTATTGGGCCTAGTAGTCTGCGGATTACGCATCTACAATTTGCGGATGATACCATTTTGTTCTGTGAAGCTGATTGGGGGGAAATAGTAAATATAAAACGAATCCTCAGGTGCTTTGAAGTTTTGTCAGGACTTAGAATTAATTTTAACAAAAGCGTGGTCTGTGGGGTGGGGATTCCAGATGAGCTGGGCCAGGATTTTGCAAGAAGGTTGAATTGTAAATTTCAAAAATTGCCCATCAAATACTTGGGGTTGCCATTAGGGGCCAGCCCAAGTAGTAGCAGAACTTGGCTGCCAGTGATTGAGAAATGTAAGCAAAGACTTGCTTCTTGGAAGAGAAGATATCTATCCTTCGCCGGTCGGCTGACCTTGATTAAGTTTGTCCTTGCTAGCCTACCTATTTTTTATCTCTCAATATTTAAGATGCCCGAGATGGTAGCAAAAAAGATGGAAAGTATTCAATCTGCTTTTCTTTGGGGTGGCTCAGATTTGAGGAGGAAAGTGCACTTGGTGAAATGGGAGGATGTTTCTAAAAGTAAAAACTTAGGAGGGTTGGGTGTTAAGAGAATTAGAATCATGAATGTTTGCCTTTTACTGAAGTGGTGGTGGAGGTTTGGTGCTGAAGAGAACTCTCTTTGGAAGGATGTTATATGTCGAAAGTACAGGGAGTCAGGTTGGGCATGGTATCCCTCCACCGAGAGGACTAGTAGGTTGTCTAAAACTTGGGCTGATATTATTTACACTGTGGCTTCTAGGGCAGATCTGATGCAATTTTTTAGGAGTAATGCTGTGGTCAAGCTTGGGGATGGTAGAAGAATTAGATTTTGGTCTGATTGCTGGATAGAGGGTGTATGTCTTAGAGATGAGTTTCCTAGACTATATTCTCTATCAGTTGATAAAGAAGAGTCTGTTTTCATGTTTCACAGCAATAGAGATGTATATGGGAATTGGGTGTTTAATTTTAGGAGGCCTCTTTTTGCTTGGGAGGAAGCAGAATTGAGTAGATTACTAGTACTTCTGAGTAGGCCTCCTTTGCTTAGAGCTAATGTGGCAGATTGTTTGACTTGGAATGCAAATACAGCTGGTTGTTTTAGTGTCTCATCTGTTTATCAGTGGTTTGAATTGGGATTTGGGGCTAATAGTTTGATCTATACAGTTTTGTGGAAAGCTCCAGCTCCACCAAGAGCACAATTCTTTGGTTGGTTGGTGTGGAAGGGTAGAATCAAGTCTGCTAGTTATTTACGCAGACTTGGTATCCTAAATGCCAATGTTGATGTTTGTTGTGTGTTTTGCAAAGTAGAGGAGGAAACTATTAACCATGTGTTACTTCACTGCCCTCGTGTGTGGCTGATCTGGTCTTATTTTGTCAGAAGGTGGGGGTGGCAATGGGCTTCACCAGGTTCTGTTCAAAGTGTGATTCAGTGGTGGTCGGGTTGTAGCATGAGGAAATTGGAAAAGAAGCTGTGGAGTGTAATTCCATATGCTATTTTCTGGTCCATATGGAAACAGAGGAATGACTCGGTGTTCAATGGGGTGGAGCCTAATTTTCTAGCTTTGTGTGAATCTATTGAGGTTCGAATTGCTTTGTGGATTAAGTCTTATGTCCCAGCTCTGAACTTCACTGTCAATGACCTAGTGCATAATTTGCAACAGATCAGAAGATGCTTGGCTTAGGAGTTTCTGCAGCATATTGAATGGGTTTTTGTGACTTTCTACAGCTCTGGTGGGGTAAAGCAGAGGAGGTTTCAAATGCCGGTGTGATGAAATGGTCTGTACTGGTTGATCTGTGTGGGAGAAAGAATAGTTTGTTATGCTCTGAATGCAGTATGGCTGGCGTGCAGTTGGAGTTTTTGCTTCTGATGGTTAACACATATTAGGTAGTTTGAATTGGTGGTAGACAATGGTGTTGTGGACAGGAAAGCTGTTGACTGTGCACTGGTTTGCTGTGGACAGGAAAGGTGCTCTCCCCATCCTCTTCTGCCAGCTGCTGAAGTTAATTGATTCAGCTGGGGGCCAATCCATCTGAGGGTTGTGCTGTGTGGAGTAACTAGGCTTAGCAATTTTGGAAGTTTGTTGTTCTGCTATGGTGCCTTCTGGGGATGTGCTGTGGTGATCTATTGGTGTTTTGAATTTTGGTATGCTATGGATGATTTTTGGTCTGCTATAGTGGGAAGGCTGAAGGCAAAGGGTTAATGGGCTGTGTTGTTTGGGAAGTCTATCTCTGTTATGGGGCTCACCAGTTTACTTAGCTCCCAGGTTGACTCTTGCTGGAATTTTGCAGTTTAATTCAATATTGGTCTGCTGTTGGTAGATGGGGGTAGGTGCATGCTGGTTATGAGATTTGGTACACATAGTGGGTCTGATGCTGTTATATACTCCAAGGAGAATATCATGTTTTGGCTGTTACCCCATCACATATTAATAGAGATGAGTGGGTTTGGTTTGCTATGTTTGAGCTGTGGGAATTCATTTTTGGTGATTGTAGTGCCTAAGCTTTCTGTTTTTTCTGGTTTTTTCTTTGTTGTGTTTGCTCGTTGGTTTCTCACCAACTTGGAGGTTGGTGCTTGTTTTAGCTCCAAGTTCCACTTTATTGATGTAATTTTCCTTTCCATCAATAAAGTTTTCTTTTTGCCGATCAAAAAAAAAAGTTGATCAAATATCCGTATCCACCTCATCTGATTTTATTTGTCAAAAAAAAAAAAGTAGACAAAATATTTTTCTTTTTAAGATTGATAATAAACGAACTATATTCAAAATCATATTATCTATTAATTATTTTTTTAAAACTTATATGATCGGATCAAATGATTCTTAATGTTTAATTAATTTAATTTTTAATATAAATAATTTACTCAAAAAAATTTATAACATAAATAATTTAAATTATTGGAATGGACCTAAAATAAATCCACAGCCGGCCGAACTTCACTGTCGCCATAATTGTTTATTCCTTAATAAAAAGGAAGACTTACACAAAAGTCTTCTTCAGCACTTTCTACGCAACCACAACTAAAGGCATCTAGCCTAATGAGTGGAAGTTGACATATATGAGTTGTATTATGCTGCAAGGATTACATGTTATAGATCTAAAATGTTATTAATCATCTCTGCATTACAATAATACTATAAAAAATAAAAATAAATAAAAGGGAAACACGATCAATAATGTAATATATGACCGTGTCATCGTGTTGCCAATAAAAGAACCAATTTTTTTAAAAAAAAATTAATCAACAGTGTGAACTTATGAAGAGCTTTCACACTATGGATGGAAAATTTTCAACTACTATAAGCCATTAAAAACTAGAAGAAAGCATAAATTGTGCAAGTCAACCGCTAAGTGCAGAGAAAATACATATGCATATAATAATTTTTTTTTAATATTTTTACTTACTGTGTTTTCCTTTGGTCAGATTAGAAGGTGATGTTGGAGTCACTTGGGACTATCATGCTTTTTGTTTTGATAATTCGTTTTATAGGGTCTTTCATGTGTATTATTTAGGGTAAACTTCACTTTACCCCTGTAATTTGAGTCGTGTGCGGTTTATCCTCTTAATATTTGGAAATGACAGCATAACTCTCTTGTGGTTTATGGATTGAAGTGTACCATTAGGTTTGTTAACAATTTAATGAAAAGACTAAAATACATATGTATTTTCGTCATTTGTTTAGAAGCCAAAGTGTACTTTAACCCCATGTGTTTTATTTAATGTGCGATTTATCCCGTTGAAATTTGAAGATAAGCATATAACTCTCATATGTCTAATATGTGTTTCACACATACTGTTAAGTTGGACGAAATGTTTAACGGTGCACTTCAGTTCACAAACTATGTGAAGGTTATGTGGTCATTTTCAAACGTTAAAGGGGTAAACCCTACATAATAACAACTACATGGGGATAAAGTGAAGTTTGTCCTATTATTTATGAAAAGAATTAAGTCGATCTGACAATCATAACTTTTTCATTTCATCGTGTTTGTTATAAACATAAAAAAAAAATTTTAAAAAAAAATGAATGGTGTATTTTGAAAGACACTCTTGTCATCTATTTTGTTTGAGATAAATACAATAAATTAAATATGTTACAATTGTTGAATTAATCTAACTTTTTTTTATTTATTTTTTATTTATAGATAATATATATGAAGGGCCCTATAAACTGTATACTTCAAATTATCAAAATGAGACTTGTAATAGATCACATAAACTCAAACAACGCCCTCTAATAATTTGGAACTTGATAAAAGCCAGACTATTTTTAATAAAAAAAAAATGAATATAATCATATGCTTAAAAATGTGCACGTGGACCACTATGTAAGTATAAAAATACATATATTAATTTTTATATAAATATTTTTGTTTAAAGTATAAAAATACATATATTAATTTTTATTTAAATATTTTTGTTTAAGTATAAAAATACATATATTAATTTTTATTTAAATATTTTTGTTTACTTCTACTTCCCTATTTTTCAAGTGATTTGGAAACTGACTATTTTAGTTAATTTTTTAAATTTTTTATAAAAAATTATATTGAAAATTAAAGAGAGTGATATGATACAATTTATTCCTAAACATTCAGAAATACTATATGTATATGCTTAAAACTTGCTTGCCGAATCTTATAGATCTAATGATTTAGATTTACATAAAGTTTTTACAATAATGATCAATCCCCTAATTTTTCTCCTCTACACTCTTCTAATGATGTTATAAAGAATATCAACCAATCAACTCTGTTCAAAGTCTTCTATCTTCTTTTAAAATTGTTTGCCATATCATTGCTCAAGTTTGGGGAGGAGAATTAGAGGATGTAGCATTGCTCAAGTTTCTACACAAATTTGTGTCAATTTTTAGTCCTTATAATTTTAATTGTAACAATTATACTTTTTAATTTTTCACACTGTATCAATTTAATAAATTTGATCACATCCTTTAAAAATTAGACAAAAAATCAAGAATAAAATAGTCAATTCAAAACAGGCAGGAATCATTTTTAATTGGATAAATTACACTTTGTCCCCTTTAAGTTTGGTATTTTTTCACTTTTACCCTTGAAATTTGATTTTTCTCACCTTGGCCCTTCATGTTTCAAGTTTTTTCGAGTTTATTCATAAAACAAACTTTTGTTCCAAATTAAACAGAAAAATGTTGCATTAATTATCACATAGCATAAAAAATATATTATTATGTTAGGGTTTGAGCTTATGTTAGAGGTGCGAGTTATATATACTAAAATATTTTTATACCTCGTGATTGTTAATGTGTCATTTTCTGTTTAATTTTAGACATAATGTTAATCATATGGTTTAATTTTGATAATGTCTAAAATATTATGAGATAAATTGTGATTTTTCAATATACATATTTTACTTTCTTTGACACAAAATATTATCTGTTAAAATATATGTTGTATGATGTATTTGTTATAAATATTATTTAAAGAGATTTAACTATGCATACAAATATTTTAATAGAGAAGTTATTGTGTAGCCAATTATTTTAATGGAAATGTTACTATGCAATCACTGTGCACCATTTATTTTTATTGGAAAAGTTTGAAAATTTGTTTTTATTATTTATCGAAGGCGACCTTTGACTATATTTTCCATCCTTTGCCTGCCACTTTTGAAGAGGAAAATTGGCCCATTGCTCCGCATGCCAAAGGCATCGAATTCAACGTGAGGAGCGTCTCTCCTCCAATGGATATGAGCTTCTCTTCTCTCACCCCAACGGATATATTTTTGGGTATATATAGTAGTATTTTGGTTGGAGGAAAATATGAAGTAAAGAAGTGAAGAAGAGAAAATTTTGTGATGTTGTCAAATATTGTATTGTGCTTCATTGAGTTATATTTTCTATGAGAAAATTTGTTGAGAGTTTGAGCAAAATTATAAAAGGGTTTTCTATCCTTCATTCATATTATTCTTGTAAAAAGATAGAGTTTTTATGAGTGATTTTTCGGGATGAAATCACTTCAGTTAGGTATGACTAGGCACCGGATTCTAAACTAGTCAGAATGATAAGAATTGGTCACTTGTTGTAAAGGTTCACTAGCACCCGTGAAGCTAGTGGTGTAATTACTATTTGAAGCATAGTGGAAAAATTCTTGAGGATGATACTTGGGGAGTGGACTTAGGCCTGGCGTGCCGAACCACTATAAATCACTCTGTTTGATTTTCTTTCCATCTCTTTTACTTTTATATTGATTATTATTGCTCTATTATTTTATTTGTTGAAATTCAAATATTTTGATTATTATTTTTAATATTGTGAAATTGTTATTAATAACCCAATTCACCCCCTCTTGGGTTGCCTACCCGAGACAATAATTAGTATCAGAGCAAGGGCTCTACTATTTTTTTGACTTAACAGTCTTAGAGTTGATCAATAGCAACCATTATAGAAACACAAATTATTGATAGTCACTCACCTTCCAACCCTCCATATTTTACTGCTAGAAATTATAATTATTGAAAAAATAGATTGATGATATATATTCAAGGGATAGACTATAATGTATGGAATATTATTAAAAATGATCCAATTATTCCCTCCAAAATCATATATACAAAGAAAGTCCCTAAAATAGAAGATGAATGGGATGCGAATGACCTTTGAAAAACTCAAATAAATGCTAAAGCAAAACATATTTTGTACTGTGCAGTTGATTTCGAAAAGCAACGACCCATCATTCTTCTTCGCAAAGAGAGCTAGCACTACCTAAGGTGATGTACTAGGACGAATGAAACGCTTGTCTAAAAGTTCTTCGAGTTGAATCTTTAACTCATACAATTTTGCGGGTGCGAATCTATACGGTGCCATGGAAATTAGTGTCGTGCCAGGCACTAAGTCAATAGAGAACTCAATCTCCCGGTGGGGTGGCAAACTAGTAAGGTTTTCGGGAAAAACATCCAAGTATTCACAAACTACCCTCGGCAACTCAATTCGTGCCCCATCACTCTCACTACCCAAGAGTGTTGCAAGAAGACCACTAAGCTCGCCCCTACCACGAGGGTCATAAACTAGCGATATGACTTTATCAGCTCAGTCTCCTAAAATATAAAAATAGTCATGTAACGCGCTGAAAAGAACCATCCTAGATCTTGTTCTCTCAGGCATTGCCACTACACAACACATACAAAAATAGAAACATATATAATAACAAGATTATAACATTCTTTACATTTCTTTCCCTTTGAACTATTTCCCAAAGATTTACAATGTCATCTTCTTACATACATAACACAACAAAACAGTTCAAAGAGTGAGAAACATCTACAACAATTAAATCCCGGGTCTACTTCCTTTCAAAATGTGTCCCATAATACAACAATTTCAATGCAAATATACAATTACAAAATAGTTTCAAAACCCAAGACCAACAGGGTTTCAAAAGAATTGTATCCCGGTTCCAAAAAGGTTTCTTCATATTAAAATCAACTCTTGGTAGGCACTTCATCTTCATTTCCTGAAATTGTTAACTTTGGGGTAAGCATAAGCTCAGTAGGTGATGCATTTAGCAAGTTACATAGCCAATTGAATAACACATGATCATACAATGCAACATTTGAAATACCTAAATGAAGTAGCATATAAGCATCTATGTATGTGAGTGAAAATATGCAATGCATGAAATTGTTCCATCTCTTCACAATATCCTCAGGTGGTAAACATATTGTGACGTCCCAAGTAAGAACTGAAATTCAAAGCATACATACATAGATATAAATTTGCATACTGAAAATAGTCCCACATTTGCCGACTCCAAAAACGACGGGGCAATGGGCATCCAAAAACATTTACCCTTCCACATTTGTCGGCTCTAGAAACGGCGGGCTCATGGACACCCAAAACATTTTTCCACATTCATCAGCGGTATGCGCAGATAGGGAAATTGGGCATCTTGACTCCCTGCGTGGGTACCAATTACATTACACAACTCAAACCCAACCCGACTCACTTCCCGAACACAGGCTATTTATCCCCTTCCGTTTTTTCTTCAACAATCATCCTCATCATAATGTTAAGAGATATATGAAATGCATATGATGCATGAATTTGTAAAGCTTTAATTTTCCCTAAGATGATTTCAAATCAAAGAAATTTCACACTTCTCAGATCAAAGACACCTCATTACCAATCCTTATCAACCTAAGGTGTATATAGAGAAAAGCTTCTAATCCTACATTTCAACCTTAAGGTCATGTAAATATGTTCAATTTCATGTTTTTGAAACCAATTGAGCAAAACCCCTTTTTATTGAACAAGTCTCAAAACTAGGGTTTATGGAAAAATTTGGAGTTTTCTCTCTTGCAAAAATTGGGGATTAATTTACACCATCAACTACAATAATCATCATTAATAACCATAATTTCAACCATAATAACAAAGTATTATCCACATATTTCCAAATCATTTACTAACAACACAATCTGTACATATATATATATATATATATATGTGTGTGTGTGTGTGTGTGTGTATATTATATGTGAATAACTATGAAATTACCACATAAGCTATTCAAATTGAAGATATATCAAGTTAAAGACACCCCTACCTCAAAATCAAAAGCTAAAGTTGTCAATAACACTTAAGACTTCCATGAACTTACAAAACAATTGGTAGAAATGTTGATCTAAGCTTCATTTCGACTTTTCTTGGAAGATTTGAGTGGATCTTGGGTTGAGATTAGAGAAATCTAGGGTTTATGGACTAGCGTTTTCGAAAAGGTAAGGTTAGAGAGAGAGAGAGAGAGAGAGAGAGTGAGTGAGTGAAAATGGAATGAAAATGAGTAAGGATCGACTTTTTAAAACAAATTGTTGTCCCGACAGACCACTCGAGCACAACTTCCTTCGCTCGAGTGAATAGCACAATTACGAAGGGATCGCTTGAGTGATCATTCCACCGTTTGAGTGAAAAAAAAGAAGTCTCAGAAGTTTTGCACAGCTACAGTGAAATTACTTGGAGCATGAATTTTACACTCGAGCGACAATTTCACCGCTCGAGTGGTCCCGCATACAAAATAGCCAACTACTCGGAATTAAAGATCTCCACTCGAGCGACCAAGTGACTACTCCAAAAAACTTAACTGTCAGACGTCACCACCTGAGGTGCACACCATAACCCTCTGACGGTAATCTATAACAACACGATACGAAGACAACCAATCCATGTCTAGAATGACATCAAAACCCGACATGTTTAACAACACAAATGCAAAAGGAAGTTAGCGCCTGACAACCTCTATCTCGCAACCACGACATCCTCGGTCCATGTCAACCTTACCCCTAACTGGTGACTCTACCCTGAGCAGAGACGCTAACTAGGCCATCTCTAACCCCAATGCAAAAATGAAAGTAGAAAATATAAATGAATGCGACGCACCCATATCAATCAATACATTAGCCAATGAATTGAACATAACAAAAATACCTCTCACAATAGAGGATCCTGGCGACTACTCTAGTGTTGTAATAGCATACACGCGCCCTTGTGGCCTGCTCATCTCTTGGAGCATAGGCCTATTGTACTGACTGAGCCGAGACGACTCGCTAATTGGCTCGTGAGGTCTGGACTGACTGAGCCTACTAATGGCTCTGAGTCTACCTCGATCCTGATGCGCCTCCTAACCGCGGGTAAGATCTCCTTAAATGCCCCGATTGACCGCACTAAAAACACATAGGTCCTTGCCCCCTGCTCTAGGACTGACTCGAAGATCGGTCAAGTAGTGGTGGTAACATCTGCTGCCCTCCTCCCTTCTGTGGGCAAGAACTAGTCTTGTGGCCTGGTTGGCCACACTTGACACAAGTAAAGCTGCCCTGAGTATTTCTCCCTGAGCCAGCACTCGGCAAAGGAAAAGTAGATCTAGACTGCTATGACTGGGGCTGGGATGAAAAAGTGCCCATGTGCTTCTTACTCAACCTGAAGTCCCCCTAAGACTCTTGGCTCCTAGACCTCAAACCCTGAAGTCTCTCCTCCTCGGCCTGCGTTGTAATCTCTATATGTGCTCTACAAGACGATCATAGTTCCGAATCACGTTTCCAGCAACCTTGAACAAGATCTTCGTTCTCAATCTTTTCTCGAACTCTATGCAATGGCGCTCCTTCGTTGCCACCAACTCCAATGCAAACTGGGAGAAACTAGTGAAGGCCGCCTCAAACTCGGTCATGAATTGGTTAAGTTGCTTGAGGTTTTGAAATTTTTGCCTCATTCTCTGCCTAACAGTGGAAAGTAGGTACTTGTCTTGGAAAGCAATGGCAAAAGCTTCCCATGTTGGCCCCACTCTACCTTTGGCGTACTTCCACCATTGGCCCACATCCCCTTTGAGGTAGAAACTCGCTAGAGTCACCCTTAGCTCACTATCTTCAATGTAAACCATCTCAAATGTCTTCACCGTTCGCCCGAGCCACTCATCCGTGAAACTCGTTCGGCTTGGCCCACAAAAACTCCTTAGTAAGAAAACTCGCCCTTTCTCGGTCTTGGTTCTCCGCCGTCAAAATTTTCATCGACTCTCTTAAGGCCCCACCATCTCTCGGGCTAGGACACCCATTGTGACTTGACCCACTTGTTCTGGGACTCTCACTTTCCCCATTTGCTCAGCCACATTAGCTTGGCCTACTTGCTCAACCACAAAAGCTTGACCGAACCCTTCTTCTTGCATCGGAACCTCGTGGACTAGTATTTCATGCACACATCGGCAAGGCCTACCAAGGCCTACCAGGCCTCTCGCCTCGACCACCACATGTTTGACCTCTCCCTGACATCCTAATTAAGGATAAAAGTAAACAATTTAGTACACAAACTCATATCTCATGTGTGCTTACAACTTATCTCACATGTCTTATCACAATAATTCTTTGCATTTCCATATCATAAAAACATTTAATTTCACTCCACATAAGCACTTAGTCACATAAACCCATACGATAAAATTTGTCTCACAAAATAACGAGAATTCTTATTAGAATGAATATTATCAAGTACCCTTCCAATAAGACCTCGAGGAATTTAATACGCGCAAACCACATCCCAAAAGTTCAATCCCATACCCATCTAGTCATATAAACATGTTATCACATAACACCTAAAACATGAAACACCTTCAACGTGAAACATCTTCTAATCAAGCGAAATGAACCTATTGTGGAAAACGACCACTTCTCGCGAGCCCCAAGTATTCAAACCCAGTAACTCTGATGCCAAGTTGTCACGCCCCGAATAATTAACACAATAAAGATTTATCAACTTCCAATTACATCATCTTGTTTCCCAATAAATCCTTCCAATGCTTAACATCTATAAGGAATATAAAATCTCAACATAGACATTATTAACAATCTCTAACATGGGTATTGATTAAACTCCAAAGATTTACAAAAAAATGTTCCACATGTGGTTATACATTCAACATTTCTAGAATATGAATCTATAGAATGTGGCACAATATATCAAGTACAAGTTAATGCCCTCAAGGGCTATAATTTTCCAAGGCTTAAGCTCGGTTACGCAAAAGTGATTTTTGAACCCATACATATAAAGCCCTTGGCTTGTCAAAAAGAATTACAACAAAAGAAAAGAGCCTTGTACTCTCAAAATATATTCCACACCTCTTACTCGGCAGAATCACCACATCATTTCCTGCACAAAATCCCATAAGGTGAGCACAAAACCCAGTAGAAAAATCTTAACAAAATATATACATTTAATACAATCTCCTGAGATGAATGCATATGCCATTCCGTGTTCAAAAACATATATCTCTATCTTTTGAAACTTTTGTGCACATTGCTATTTGAGAATTCAACAATTCAATAATTTCAATGTAGTTCAAAGGGGCAATAAATACGACTCAGGTAATCCCTAGGTTGGTATATGCAAGTAGGCATAATAAGCACTACCAATCCCCACTTAACCAATTGCTAACCGAAAGGTATGTGGTTCCTCCTCTGCGTATGTTTTCGGTCTTTCACCATGGACACTCAGACCAACTTAACCAATACTAACTACACCCCCTATCCGAACTTACCAACGTATTTACCCTAAAAACAAATCAATATGATCTTGTTTCACAAAACAATTTCCTTTCTCAAAGCAATACTTTTTGAATGCGGGATTCAAAATCAATTGCATCAATGATAAAATGGAATGGCAATGCAAAATGTCCTATGCATTAATATAATTCATTTTCAATTCCCCCACACAATTCTTCATTGTGATCAAATTTCCACATCTCTTATTAATGCAAAATCATAATACATTTACAAGAGATAAAATAATACAATATTAGCTTTCAGGCATTTTTCACATATTAATCATCATTATATAATTCTAGGGATGATATAACAACTTCAACATTCATGTATTCTCCACATGTTCAACATCATTTTCTAAACTTGGTTTTTCAAAGACTAACCAACAATAAGTTCCAAAATCAATAAATCTCATTTCCTCTATGAAGTTCCTCATTTGATGCAATTATAGAGATTTCTCCATCATTTCTTCGCATAACGAATTATCAAGCATAAATTTCACCATATCTTAACTTTTTTCCCAAAATTCCAAAATTCTAGGGTTTCCATCAAAAATTTTGAAAAGATTTTTCTAAAACAACACCCACACCTTAGAACATAGCTCATATTCTTAAAAGTTTTGGAAAAAATAGATAAAATCATCTTCTAATATCATCTAGGATTCAACAACCCAAAATCATAACTCAAACATGTAATAAATGTTTCAAACAAGCATAATCTTGCAAGAAAACCCTATAACTCAAGGTTGACAAAAACTCGATTCAATCAGTTATAAACGAAGCCCTCGTCGCCTTCTTCGATTTGATGTAAAAAGCCCGTTCAAACTCTTAAAGATTTGAGCTAAATCTTAGAGAGAAGTTAGAGTTAGGTGTGTTTGTAGAGAGAATGGAGAGAAAAGATGAGTATAGAGAGAGAGCAAAGTGAAAATCTGTGTGTATCACGTTTTTGGCATCAGTTTTGAGGAAAAGAGCACAAATTTTGAGACAGACGCACCAAAATTCGTATGAGTGGTTTCAATTCCGCACGAGCGGAATTTTTAAGCTGCACGAGCAGAATTTTTTACCTCACGAGCGGATTGCTCTAGCGAGCTGCCCAGAAAATTCCACCAAAATCTGCTCGAGCAAGACCCAAAATCTGCTCGAGCGATTTTCTACCCAGGAAAATGTGAAAAACTAGAAGAACTCTGTGAGGATTCGTTCAAGCGATTCCCAATTCCGCACGAGTAGTTTTGCCCAGAAACCCAGAGTTTGATTTTGTATTTCGAAACAAGTTCCAAAGACCAAAACTCAAAATTTTCAACCTGGAAAAGTTACGAGAGGTTAAGTAAGAGTAGAAAAGAAAGCTCAATGATTCGATATGATAACAAACCCCGAAAGTAATGCACACTACCCTACTACACAATACTAGTCAAGCCCAAGACCCGGGACATCACAAACGCCTCTAAGGAAGTCTCTTTTTGTTTGTAGCACACTTTCTTTTGGAATTCTTTCCAAGATGGTGGTAAATTGTCAACATGTCCTGCAACTATCAAGTTGTCACCAATCTTGATACTTGTAGATATTACTTCTGCAACTATTATTTAGAAATCTTGTATTTGCTCCACAATAGATTTTTCATCCACCATTTGGAAGAGAAAAAAATCGTCTAGCTGCATACTTCTTCGCTCCTACCTCTTCAGTATCATACTTAATCTGTAAGGCTTTCCAAATTTTCTTTTACGGAAGTGTAAGTGATGTCATAGTAATCATAGAATTAATCAGCAAGGCAATTCAAAGGTAAAAATGACATTTATACTCATCGGTATTGTATGGAGCCACTTTTGCTTCATATGCCTCGTACTCTTTGTTATTCATCTCCTCGGTTAGATTTTGTTTGGGTTCTTCTCGGTAAGAACATAAACAACTTTTAAAAGGCTGAGGTAAAAAAGAACTTTTCCTTTCCATCTCTTAAAATGAACTCCCTTGAACTTGAAAGGCTTGTTGAGATCTCCAATTCTACAATTGGTTTTTTCTGGTACTTGCTCCATTTTGATCTCCTTAAAATTGTTGGACAAAATGCTAGAAAAATAATATTTTTTTATATAATATTACAAAGAAAAAGAGATACAAACAGATCAGGCTAAGACACAAATATCTTATTTTCTTTAAGGAGATCAAGCCCATAGCAGTAAGAAAAACCAAAACACCGGTGCAGCAGTCATCAAACTCTGACCTGTCCCCTACAAGATATAACAACCTGGCCACTTATCGTATGGTTCAAGCCAACTCTACACAAGATAGTGAACCCAAAACTCTACGAGTAATAAATACCTTTTTTTGGCTAATAATCTCTCAAGTGTAGAAATCTTGGTGTAGAATGAAAAGATGAAGAATGAGACTATTTATACGTTATATGGTTCTATGTAAAATAAAATTAGAAGAAAAATAAAGATCCACTAAAGTAGAGAAAAGGGGGATTCCTCGTAACCCCCAAAATTTACTCACCACCATCTCGCATAACCTTCCAAAATTCTTCATCATGGATCAAATAAAAGGTCACAAAATAAATAGATAAATGATTACTAAAAACCTAAATAATATTAAAATGATCCAACATTTACTGTATGAATCTATATATGATATAAGGAAAACGGTTTTTTTAACCCACAAACCTTGTGGGGGTTTCAATATTCCAAATCTTAATTTCTTAATTTTCTGATTTAAAAAAAAAAAAAAAAAAAAAAAAAAAAAAACAACAACAACAACAACAACAACAACAACAACAACACACTTTCCCACCCTTGCTACCTATTACCATAAACCCTATTATCCATTACTGCCTACTAACCTAAACCCTACCACAGCAACCGCAACAGCCTTCCTATTACAGCAACCTAAAGGAAAAATTTGAGAGGGAGAGAGAGAGAGAGAGAGAGAGAGAGAGAGTTCACATAAAGTAAGGCTGAATCTTGGAGCCTTCCCATCACAGCGGTAGCAGCTTTAGGACAAAATTTTGGAAGAAAAACATTTCAAAGTCTGTTAGTAAATCATTTATTTTTTAATATAGTGATTATATTTTTAAATTGATTAAGAATGATTGAATTCATTAGGTTCACAAAAAATACTAATTATTGATGATGATTGGATTGTATTTTGTGATTATGATTAAAACTTTGTCAATTATTGATGATGATTGGATTATATTTTGTGATTGTGATTGGACTTAATTTAATTTTCAATATTTTATTTTTAATCTATGTTTTTTGAAAAAAAAAAAAAATAGATTGCATTCATTAGGTTCACATAAAGTACGCACTATTGATGATGATGATTAGATTATATTTTGTAATTAGGTTTTTTAACTCACTGTATTTTAAAAAAAAAAATGTATGTGCTTTTTAACTATTAATTAACTTAATTTGTGATTGGGTTTTTAACTCACTATGTTTTTTGAAAAAAAAAATAATTGTATTTTTTAATTATCAATTGACTTCATTGCTTTTGTTTATGAGGAAAAATGTGATTGTGTTTTTTTACATTCCATTTTGATCACACGGTGATTTTATTTTTTTTTTAATGATTGTGTTTTTCTACACTTCATTTAATCAGTGTTTTTTGTAAAAAAAAAAGAAAAAAAAAAGAAAAAAAAAGATAAAAGATTGTATTCATGTTTTTTGAATACAATCACATGGTGATTGTATTTTTAATTTTTTTTTTAAAAAAAAAATTAGATTGTATTTATTAGGTTCACATAAAATATCCATTATTAATGATAATTAGATTGTATTTTGTGATTGTGATTGGACTTAATTTAATTTCTAATACGGTGACTTCATTGCTTTTTTTTTATATTTTGATCACACGGTGATTTTTTTTTTTTTTTAATGATTGTGTTTTTTTACACTCCATCTAGTTTGTGCTTTTTGGAAGGAAAAAAAAAATTGTATTCATGTTTTTTGAGTACAATGACACGGTGATTGTATTTTTAATTTATGTTTTTTGAAAAAAAAAAAATTAGATTGGATTTAGGTTCACATAAAATACCCACTACTAATGATGATTTGATTGTATTTTTTTATTGTGATTGGACTTAATTTAATTTCTAATACGGTGGTTGTATTTTTAAACTATCTTTGAAAAAAAAATAAAAAAATAAAAATTGGATTGTATTCATTAGGTTCACATAAAGTACTCATTACTGATGATGATGATTAGATTGTATTTTGTAATTAGATTTTTTAACTCATTATATTTTTTGTAAAAAAAAAAATGTGTTGTGCTTTTTAACTATCAATTAACTTAATTCATGATTGGGTTTTTAACTCACTATATTTTTTGAAAAAAAAAAATTTAATTGTATTTTTTAATTATCAATTGCATTTTTTAATTACCAATTGAGTTCGTTGCTTTGTTTGGGTTGTGACAATTTCTATGTTTTTTGATGATTAGATTATATGTTGCCTTGCAAAAAATTATAATTGGGTCTTTAATTAACTGTGTTTTTTAAACAAAAAAAATGATTGTATTTTTTAACTATCAATTGACTTAATTTGTGATTGAGTTTTTGGACACTCCGTTTTGATTACATGATGAGAAAACAAAAATTCTATGAATTGTGACAATCTCTGCGTTTTTAAAAAAATTATTTAGTCAAGTAATAGATGGGTACCAATACAAATATTTGTGTGTTTTTATTTTTCTGTTTTTATTTTCTACTTTATAATTTATTAAATATTCATTCAAGATTTGTTGCAAAAACTTTTTTTACAGGATGGAACGTGATATAATTACCGTTAAAATCAACCGACTATCTCGAAAAACAAAATTACTCATTTCACACCAGACTGATCATGATGATTCCACATTCAAGGATAAATTGAAACAATTTCAAAAAGAAGCACATCAGTTAAGAGGATGTATTCTACGTGACAAACAATTGCATTACAAAACCAACGTTTGAAATGTCACAAGTAAGCACTGAAGTATTATCATTTTCATATATATACATTTCTTCTTATTTTTTATAGTAAATATATTTATTTGAAGCAATTTACAATACAGCAGTTGTTATGCCTTCCACATCAGAAGGTGTTCACTTCCAGCAACATGTTTCAAGAGTCACTACATTGACAAATACTACTAATGTTCTAAATGGTAAGAATTTCAAGTAATAATATTTTTTAATTTGGGTTATTTTATATCTGCTCCTTTCATAATAAATGCTAATAATTATATTGTTTATAGTTTTCATGAAAATTATATGATGCAATAGCCATGCCTCTCTTATCTGAGGAAGAAGGTAAGAAAAAATATTGAATAATATATGATTTATTTGACAATATTTTATAACTTCAAAAAAGTAATGATTTTATACTAATTATTTTATTCACGTAAATCCAAATAAAGGAATTGTTATGTTCCCGATATCTGAGGGTGTTCAGTTACGTGAGGATGTTTTAGAAGTCACAAGGGTAGTGAATAACAATATTGTCCTACAAGAAGGTAAACACTAAAATATATATAGATTTTGTAATTATAATTTTTAAAATTATAATTCCCAATACTTATATTATTTATTTTTTCATGTAATTAGATGACACGAACAATAATATTATCACAGAAGAAGGTAAAAATTATTATTTATATTAATTTTAGAATTATAATTTATTTGATAATATTATCATACCTTCAAATAATAAATGATTTGACATTACATATTTTATTAATGCAAATTCAAATAAAGGAATTGTTATGTTCCCGTGTTCACATACATGAAGATGTTTCGAAAGTTACAAAAGTGGTGAATAATAATAATTGTCAATGTTTTATTGATGGACATGTATTTACAACTCTCTTCATGAGATAATTGTTAAATATTTCATTTTATATTTATGTTAAAAATGTGTACTTATTACATTTTTTCAAAGGGTGATGCCATGGAAGGAACTGTATGCTCTGAGGAATATGATTACTTTATAGAACATTTAATTGAAGGAAAAATATATTGTTTTAGAGGAGTTCATATTATATTGGTTGATGAAGAATTCAAGTTGGTACCATATCATTATAAGATGTCTTTTATTAATGATACAACAATTGTACACATACTTGATCATGGTGATAATATACCATTTCAGTGTTATTTCATCAAAAAATTATCAGTCATTGGCCAATTTCATCATCAAGATGTTCAATTAATAGGTACTTTATTTTTACTAAATAATACTTATTTAGATTACATACTTACATAGTTTATTACTAATAAAAAAAAATTAAATTATCAAAATAATAAATATGTCAATGCTAAATTATACAGATGTGATTGGCTTGGTTGTTACTGTAACTAAATGTCAAGGTATTGCAAATCGTGATAATTACAAAAGAGAGATTCAACTACTTGATACAAGGTATGATACCATAACATATTTCTGTGTCTTTACCAAATTTGAAATACTCTACGAATGATATTATTTTTCCTAATCTTAACCCCTTTTTTAATTTTAAAAATAATTTCACATTAGTAAGACTAGCTCTATGTGATGTGTTTGCAAACTAATGGCATGCAACTATATCATATTCTAGAAAATGATAATATTTTATTTGCCACTGGATTATAAGTTAAAGATTAACATTATTTTTCATTGACTTTTATAATTTATAGATGCATATACAAATATTGATATTGATAAATTATCTTTTCTCAACTTCTAGGTCCATGTCTCGGTACATGCAAATACAACAAATTATATACTAATCATTCATTCCGTTATACAAATCATATTCAAGTGTGGTATGTTATGATTGTATAATATTAACCAATTACATATGACAATATAATTATCACAATTATATATATATATATATATATATATATATATATATATTGATGTCTATCTAGGCATGCTATGAATCTTATATCACAAAAGTTGGTACCTTGGAATCGAAAAAGTAGATTCTCAATTTCACAGTCATTGGTAATATCAAATGCCAAAATAATTAGAATACGTGATTTTACACCTATGCCAAAGGTAAGAATTGTTATCATTCCAAGTAACGAAAGTTAAAGGATATGTATATATATTCGTTTATAGAGAGAGATTAATTTATGTTTTTTCAAATATTTTGTAGGTTTCATATTTTCGAATACTTGGGTACATCGAGCAAATTGATGCTGACAATCTTTGGATTGATTTGTGCAAAAGTTACTATCAAAAAGTTGAATATCATTATGGTCATATTGTTTGTTGTCACTGCATGCATGATGATATTGATATTGTAACGAGGTAATTTTCTTTAGGTAAATAATTGCTATGTACAATAATAATTCAAACTTAACAAGATTTTTTTATTTTTTATTAAATACAATATTTTCTTTTAACAAGTTTATATATATATATATATATATTAGATACAATGTTAACATTGTGGTCAAAGACAATACCGGTGCAATAAATCTCATTGTTCAAGATAAACGGGCAGAGTTTATCTTGCGATGTCAACCATCATATTTGAAGAATATGAGATCAAAGTTGCGAAACTATATGATTTATTATAAACAACTTATTCCTACATTTTCAAACACAATGTTATAATTCTAAAATTTTACAGGATAATGGAGTCAGAATGATTAAAAATTATATTGCGTCATGCCAAGATCGTGCCTATGCATTTATCATACCTGTACCAACAATGCAAAGTCAACTAGATTGTGCACCATGCGTAACCTTTGTTTTAAATATAAATTGATCTGAAGAATGTCTATACCTTTTAAAAGGTAAAATAAAATAAAATATGTAAGTATAACATTTTATAAATACATAATATATGTGTTGTTCATCAATTATAATATTAACTATCATGTTGACAATGCACGAATGCTGATGGAAGACTCACAACAATTTAGATTTTAGTTATACTTTGTTTTATTTATTCAGTGAATTCCGAACAAATGTCATAAATTCTTATCTTTATTACTTTAATTATGAAATGTCAATATTTTCTTTTAAAATTACATATATTTTATGCTAACAATTTAAAAATATGTTTGACATATGCATAAATATTTTTTTTTTAATTCAATTATATATAATTAAAATAAAATGAATGATTCACCTTGAGTCAAGTCATTCTTTATGAAAATGATATGTCAAATTTCTGTCTGTATTCCATGTGAATTTATTCATTAAAGAATGACCCAACTAATCAAAATTTGTCCGTGTGTATCAATTATAAGATGACTTCCCAACTAATCAAAGAATAATAATAATAATAACAATAATAAAGAAAAGTCTATAATGCAAGAAGTTATTGGTTGGTTTTAGGGATCATTTGGCGACTAAATTTTTAGTCCCCAAAAGTCCGTTTTTAGTCGCCGAAAGTTGAGTTTTTATTTTCAGCGACTAATTTTTTTAGTCGCCCCTTTTGTCGCGTGTATATGGTCGCCTGAGGCATTGGCGACTAAAATTTTTTTAGTCGGCAAAAAATAGCTCTTTAGCGACCAACTTTTTAGTCGCCAATAGTGATTTACACTTTTTAAAATCACACATTTGGCGACTAATCTTTTAGTCGCCAATAGTCCATGAATCGCCGACTAAACGGTTTAGTCGCCCAAAATAAACACTTTTGGCGACTAAAATTTTCGTCGCCAAAGGTCCTTCCGTGAAAAAAAAAAAACCAATTTCTTTGCTTTTTCTAAGATTCGAACCGCCAACACCTTTAGCAACACACTCCCTCCACTATGCCACTTCAACATCACATGAATATATATGCAATATATATTATTTATATAGTATATTAACCGGTATTAATACAAAACTATATATATAAGTATAATTATTTTTATTCAATATAATTTATGTAAAAAATAAATTATTTATTAAAAAAAATTTAGGCCATTTTTGGCGACTAAATCCATTATTTAGTAGCCAATTCTATTATTTTGGGCTACTAATTAATTTTTTGTCGCTAAAAAAATAAGTTCAAATTAAAAATAAGCAGTTTTGGCGACTAAATCTGTTTTTAGTCGCCAAAAACGTCCCCTTTTGGCTACTAAACTGAATTTTAGTCGCCAATTGACTGTTTTTAGCTACTATTTTTTTTGTTGTAGCCAAAAATCTTCATTTTTAGCGACCAATCTGTTTTTAGTCCGAAAAACACCTATAATCGGCGACGAAAATGTTTTTTAGTCGCCAAAACCATCACTTTTGGCTACTAAACAACCTTTAGTCGCTAAAACCCCTACATTCGGCGACAAAAACTGCCTTTTAGTCACTAAAACCCCTGTATTCGGCGACTAAACTCTTTTAGTCGGCAAAAGTGTTCAATTTTGGCGACTAATGCCATTTTAGTCGCCAATTCTACTACTTTCAACGACGAAAAATGAAGTTTTAGTCGCCAAAAATGCTTTTTCTTGTAGTGTCAAGTGGTGTCTCAATAAGATTGTGATTGATAGAGAAAGTGATGCCCACAAATTTATATTGGATGATTAGAGAATATGAAAAAATATAATTAATTGTGATTGGTCAAAATATGATCATGTGACGTTCTAGGGGCAATCAATGATTTTTCTTATAATATTAGCTTCTCTTTTTTTTTTCTATATAAATCCACGAATACATAGCACAAGATAACTCGCACAGACAGAAAGAGAAAAGGAAAAAGAAGAGAGAGAGAGAGAGAGAGAGAGAGAGAGAGATGAGTAGTGGAAAAGAATTGGCGAAGAGCGTAGGAGTTGAAATACAGAAAGGGGATCACTACTCGTATCACCGGAGGCGTAGAGTTAGAAGATCAGACGGTGAATCATCTTATGAGGAAGCTGCTGTGCTAACAACCAAGCACAAAAACACCATCACCAAAGTCATCCTCCTCGAACGTCGAGTTGAGGTAAGAAATGAAATTATATATAATATTTTTCTTAATCAGGATTTGAGGTCATTGGCCTCCTTCGATTGGGATTTTTTCAATAGAAAATGCTATGAATCCATTTTTATCAATTCATAATTTATCTCAAATGATAGAGATTAACATGAGTAAAATGAATTAAAATCATTGATTCTTTTTTTGGGGATAAATTCTGAGTTCGTAACTCTGATTTTGTAGTGTTGTTTTTTAATAATTTATAATCCATTTGGATTGATTGATTTGGAGAGGTGGAAAAAAAATCTCTCTTGGTCTTAATCATTTGTTTGAGTTATTAAAGAGGGGAGAAATTAGTAGCGTAAAAATTGTCCGCGGCTTCTGAGCTGTCTGAAGCATAGAGTAATGCAAATATTAATTAAATGGTTTAATTTATTAAGATTCAACCTATAATTAACATTTAATGCCAAAAGTAAGGTATAAATTAAAATTAAATGTCAATATATTAAATAACTTATAAATCATAGTATAATTTTAAAATCATGCTAAGTATAAAACTAAAAAAAAAAAATCTAGTGAAAAGAGTTTTATCTCTGTAGTAAAAGAAAATATTGTTTCAACTGAGGTACGGTACGGCTTAGGTATATACTAGGTACGTCTGGGTATGTCAAAAATTAAGAAGAAAAATTTGAGTACGCATTTTGTATACCTGGTACGTATGTAAAAGTACCATACGATATACCATACGCCGATAAATACCTTATATGAATACGGCATATTTTTCAAAATACCATGCTTCATAGCTAGCTTCTCTTTGGTCCAAAAACTGGACTAGAAGGTCCAGTTGAGGGGTTGTTGGCCTACCTCCGAGCACACCTCTGTAATCCAAATATTTTAGCACTAATACTTTCTGAGCAAATCATCTGGAAAAAAATGAAAAAAAAAATTATTATTATTATTATTAACCATTGAGTGATGATATATAAACCAAAAAAAAATTGTATAGAAAATTTATATTTGTATTCATTTATTTCAAATCAAAATATCCGTTAAAACGATTTACAATTTCCAAAGTACTACTCTAACATCATTCTTGTAAAATTTTTTATACAATTTTTTTTTTTAATTTGAATATCATTTTCCTTGACCAAATAATTGAATCAAATTTGTCTTAAAAGAAAAATAAAAGAGGGGGGGGGAGTAAAATGCAAATAAACCCCCTATGGTTGCTTAAAATACGATATGTCTCTTGTAATTCTAGAAGTTACATCTCATCCCTTGAAATTCTAGAAGTTACATCTCATCCCTTGAAATTCTAATTTCATAACGAATGTCTCATTTTATTAATAAATAATGAAGTCAATTAATAATCTTTAATGATGTCATGAATTTATTTCAATTAATAATTCAGGTTAATTTATCATTGTATATAAGAGTAGTTAGAAATTTCAGTTTTTTTGTTAACTCTTGTAAATAAAAATTTCTGACAATAGGGCATTTGTAATTTTTCAAACCACATGGAGCAATTTGTATCTTAAACAAACTTCAAAAGGCATATTTGTAATTTACCCTTAAAAAGATGTGCACCCCTTAGGGGTGCATACCATATGCACCCTATCACAAATTGGTGTAACGTTATCATAAAATTTTATAACATCAATCACAAAATATATAACCTCACCCCAAATTAAGATAACAAAATGCCTAAAATTTTGTTGTCGATATCATAAAAGTTTGTAGTTTGGTTACAATATATATATTTTTTATATCAATTTATGACGAGATTACTCATTTTTTAAAATTTTATAATAAAATTACGCCTTTATAATAGAGTACATATTTCCACCATAGGCTTTCCCTAAAAAAAAAAAAATGGTAACTTTGATTTCTAGACCAACTATTTTTGCTAAATATCTTCCAATATCTAATCAACATTTCTTACATAAATTATGCACTTGACGGAAACTTTAGGATGAATGATTTGAATCTCACAGCAGGCCCACAGTCCCCTCAATTGGACTCTGCAGTTCCATGAGAGGGAAGCTTTCATTAAAAAAGTTAATACAAGTTATAAAACCGTTATATCACTTCATCACCTAATAGTATTAGCAATTAATAATAAATTTACCTTGTATTATTAATTTACCATGTAGACATAATAAATCTTATTATCTTGGAATAAGTAGTAACATTTCTTAATAATGGGTTTACTAGTATGTTGAATTTAAACTATTTTTAGATTTAAAATATATATATATATTTATTAAAAAAAAGTTAATTGATTCAATAATATTAATCACATAATTTTTTTAACAGAAAGTTCGCCACGATACACGCCCTGTTAAAAACGAGATAACTCACTTCAGCCATCGCCATGCCCTGCATCGCTACAAGATGCTGGAGGAAGACCTAGTACAATGTGATATATGCGAGACAGACATTGTAGGCAAAGCCTGGGGCTGTCAAGACTGTGAATTCTTCATTCACAAGTCATGTAAAGACGTTCCACGAGAGATCAAACACAAATCTCATCGTGACGAAACACTCACCCTCCGATCTTCCACCCGTTATGAATCTGGAAAGTTCTATTGCAATGCTTGTCGCGACCCTGGCGAGGGCTTTCACTACCACTGCTCTCCTTGCAAGTTTGATCTCCACGTGGCATGCGCCGGCACGCCCTATACTGTCTACTACGAGAAGCACAAAAAGCCACTTACACTTTGCTATGATTTTCCCATTGAGACTTCTAGAACTGTCTACTGTAAAGTGTGTGACACCAAGATTAGCAAGAATGGTTGGGCATACTATAACAAAGATTCCCATTTTATTGCTCATATTTATTGCGCATTCGATAATGAAGAGGAGGATTCGATTCTCGCGATCCAGGACCGCTTACAATCCCTTCAAATGAAATGAGCAGCTAAGCAGGCAATTGGATTATGTTTATCTACGTTGTTGATTCAGTTGTATGTTGTTGTTGTTGTCATACAATAATGTTCATCTCAGCATTGCTGCCCTTGTAATTTGTTTGATTTTCTATGTTTGTGTACTTTAATTTGTAATGGTTTTGATGTTCTATCCATTGTATGTGTACTTTTCATTCCATAATTAATTGTGTTTGATTTGTTTCAGGACATTTCTCTTCTATATCTGTTTTGAAAAATCTAGAAATCCCCTAGATGTTGATTTGTGATTATGTATCAATTTTAGGCAGAATATAACAATCCCAATCAAACAATCAAATAATCAAGACAAAGAGACACAACGATTTAACGTGGAAAAAACCACAATTGGACACCTCCAACTGTGATCAAAAAAATCACGGGCAACAGCCACAAGAACAATCCACTAAGAAGATTTAAAGGAATTACACAGGTATACTCCCAATTACCTAGCGAATCCACAACGCCTAATTGAACCAACCTCTATGTGCCTCTTCCAACCCCATCTTCACCACGGAATTGTCTTTCTGATGAGCCACTCCGGATTCCACCAAAGCTTCAGGCTCGAATTCTTCAGAATCCACAACTGAAGAATAACTCTCTCTTTTGTGTATAACAAAACAAACCTTTGATGTACTCTCTTTAGATCATGAGTTGAATACTCAATAAAAACATCAAAGAAAACAAACAAAATATCCCCAGATATAAACCTTAAGAACCAAAAAGAAGATCTGGAGGACTTCAATCAATCACTTAGTTTTGGGAGAAAACCAAGTATTTATAGAGAACCAAAAGCCATCCTAATTTCAGAAGAAAACCAACTCTTTAATCAAATCTGGAAATCTGGGATCGCGCGGTCCGCTCGAGCTCAACACCGCCCGCTCGAGCTGACTGACCAAAAATTGCGTGCGAACAAACTGAGATGCGCTCGAGCGTAGGAGAATCCGCTCGCGCGTCAAATCACACCTTCCAGTATTTTTACAGGCGACTACAGAGATGCTGAGAGCTTCCAATCCCCGCTCGAGCGTCCCTTTCCCCGCTCGAGCGGGAAGGCCAAAACTGGAAAAACTGGAAAAATATAACATGATCGGACAGGCAACTTTTAATGCATTTTTGCATTTTGCTTCGGGGGCGCCGCCCCTCGACCCCGCCGTGGCGCTGCCCCGGACCCGCCAAGGGGCGCTGCCCCCTGGACCCCCGCGAGCTGACCGGGCAGCTCGATCCCCGTCATAATCAGCGAAGTGGCAATCTTGAAAGCATTAGCATCACAAACTTCTCTGAATGGCACAATTCGGGTTGGATTCGCATCTAAACACTCATAGCCTCACTGAAATAAAAGTGCGAAAAGAAATACAACTGAAAGGAGTTTTGTCAAACGGGATTGCCAAAAATAAAACCTAACATGTTTTTACTGAAAATACTATCTTTCCAATAGTTATTTGCAGGTTTATTTATTTATTGGGGAAATTATAATTTAACCTCCTATGATTTACCCCAAAAACATGGAACCCCTTCTGGTTTCATTTGTAACACTTAAATTCCTAGGCTTTATACAATGTTGTAATTTTTGACGGATATAACAGAAGTGCACAAAACGCGCCTAATAAAAAATAAAATAAGAAAGAAAAAACAGGGGAGAGAGAGAGAGAGTGTGAAAGTTAGAGAGAGAGATTGCAACCAGAGAGAGAGAGACAAACACTCCCTTTCTCTCCAATGGCCAAAACCAAAAACCCAACAAAATCACCGCTCAACAGCACCACTGGACCTCTCCATATTCTCTGAACCACAAAAAAACAGCCCAGTGAAGCACCAGAGAAACAATGTAAGAACCAGAGAAGCACCACTAGCCAACCTGCCATGTCACACGAAGGACCCGCTGATAACAAACTGACCACCGGCGACACAACCCAGACCAACAGAGCACTCACAGAATTGCCAAGGCTATTCTACAACCCAGCTGGAACACCAGCTAGCCGGAGAGTTACCAAGACCCACAGAATAAACTGCCAGAGCACCAACCCGGAGACCACACCTATTAACATCATCTTTCTCTCTCTAGAACTAGAGAGAGATTCACAACTTCAGTCGAACCACAAAACTGGGACATGAAAGCCTCCCAGACACAACCAGAGAACTCCCAAGCAACTGTAATTCGTAGATGGCTGTCAGAAAATAGACCGCCGGCCAACTCCTTGAACATCTAAGCACACAGAACAGCACAATTATGAGCTCAAACAAGCTCACAACCCAGTTCACCCTGGAGTTCTTGAAATTGGGTAAAAGGCGTGGCCGATCAATCGAAGCATGTCGTTAGTGAGTTGGAGGAGACCATTGTTGTGGGACTCTGCAACACCATTAAGGCTCATGTTGTTGAAAGGTTGATTTGGCCATGAAAGAGAGGACAGAGATCAAGCACATGAGAGAGAGGACAGAGCTCAAAATAGGTTAAGATGTGATATGATCTACTCTATTCCTGAGAGTGATTGTAGAGAAAAAATCTCTCTAGTTGCAATCTTTCTCTCTCTTTCTTTCTCCTATTATTTTTATTTATTTATTTATTTTTATCAGGCAGTGTGCACTTCTGGTACATCCGTCAAAAATTATAACGTGGTATAAAGTCTAGGGGTTTAAGTGCTACAAAGGAAACTACAAAGGGGTTTCGTGTTTTTGGAGTAAACCACAAGATGCTAAATTATTTACTCTTATTTATTTATTCTCTCTCTCTATATCTATTCTAATATATAAAGTAAAGGTTGCGGCTGGTGTTGACACATTTATATCTCATATTTTTGGATCAGGTAGAGTCCGGAGTGGGGGTTGCATTTGCGGGTTTGAGTTTGGGTTTGGGTTTGAGTGGGGTGGGGGAGAGTGGTGGGGTAGGAACTTTTAATTCATACCCTACTCATTGTCATTCTTAAACGTGGGTTATATTATAGTGCGAACTAATCTCTAACTTTGAACTTATATAATTTAATTCTTGTGCTATTTCAAATTATATTGCACCATTAGAATTACAAGTTGGAATTACTGTTGTACATTATCAACAAATTAACTTTTACACGGCAAACTACTATTACAGTTCAACACCATAAGAGCCGAACTCAGGGTCACCCTCATCAGATCTTTATTCTCTTTACCATTATTTATTGGGGGAAATTACAAAATAATGAAAAGCATTATAAA
This sequence comes from Camellia sinensis, assembly GCF_055761805.1. Lineage (NCBI taxonomy): Eukaryota > Viridiplantae > Streptophyta > Magnoliopsida > Ericales > Theaceae > Camellia > Camellia sinensis. The sequence goes on along the minus strand of NC_138962.1, from coordinate 169,678,648 downwards.
TGTTAATAATTAAAATTATAAACTTTTTTATTAATTTATAATTATTTTATTTCCAGCACCGCAGTGTAATTGTCCCTTCTTTATTCAAACTCTTCATCCTCAAAAGCTATTCAGCCACCGAACCTCCATCATCTCCACAGTTTAAACAGTACACAATTGCATATACAATATACATGTATATATATATCCCATATCAAATCAATATTTGATGAACACACTTATTACTGAGAAAGACACTCAAAATTAGTATCCAATTTTCCCAACTTTTTTTTTACTCAAATCAAAAACTGCAAAATCCAAATTGTAACCGAAACACAAAAATCACAATTCACGAACTAAGAAACTACTTGGGGAAGGGACTCCGATATCAGCAGTAGTGTTAAGGAATATGGATTGAGGTGCGACGTTGGCCACAATGATCGTGTTAAATGGGGAAAACGATAGGCCGTGACGGGTGTTTAAGGGAGAACATGTTGGTCTAGGAGAGGAAGGAGATGAGGTGGGAAGGGAGTTGTCAACAGGGAAGAAGTGGTTAGAAGAGGTGCTGGGGGTTCCATGGTGGAGGAAACCAGATTGGGAGGAAGACAGGGTAATGGGCCAAGAAACAGAGCCAAACAGGGAATATAATGTAACTATTTGTGTACCATGGCATTCTTCTATTGGTTAACTGTAAACCAGAAATTTACGGCACAGCCGTCAAGAAGTAAAACTCTAACCAATAAGCATGTGTTAGACAAAGTTAATAATAAGAATCAATGGCGTACCTCTTCATTGGAATGGAAAGATTTATTGATTTTCTCTTACATTAGGGGTCTCAAGGAGGGACATTCTTTTATTGACAATTGTACTGATGGTGCCAATTTATACCCAGAGCAAAAGCTTATCAAACATGGTAATTTTGTAAGGAAAACCCTTTCTAATTGAGGGAGCACATGAGTGATTTCAACTTGTTTGCTTGTTGCTTCATCTCTTAAAACTATTCCTTCCCCTAAATTTGATCTTCTGGTTTTGAATACCTCTTCTAGTAACTCACATTCTGTTATACAAATGGATTGTAGATTCTGCAAACTTCCAAGAAGTTCTAATGGAGCAACATACACTAATCTGTTAAATTTGCACACATCCAAACTTGTTAGTTTGTTGAAGGAGTTAGTTGGAGGTGTGCTAATCCATATCTGTTCAATGTTGGCCATGGACCGAATCCTCAACTCTTCCAAGCAAGGAAACACAACCTGTATCATTGATAATAACACAAGGAATAAGGAAAATTTTATTAGCTTTTTTTTTTTTTTTTTTTAAAAAAAAAAAGGACATATAAAAGGGAAGAGCTTCCATCTCTTAAACAATTGAACAAACAATAAGTTGTTTACTGTCTGTTTAATTTTTATACTTTCATCTCATTGATTGCAATCAATAATAATAGGACTGATTTAATTTTTGCATAATAACAAGATACAAATAAACAAATTAGGTCACCCGTTTGATGGTGTTAAATAAACTCTCTATACGGACCACGACTAAATGCAAGAATGAGTATCCTCTCTTTGTTTCAATAGAAATTTTCACATGAAAGATAGATTTGAATTTCTAGTCACAGCAGCGAGATGGATGATTTATTGGTATCATTATGGATGCTGCATTTTCATGAATCCTATCCAAGTTGTAATCATCCTTTCAAATGTTCACCAACCTAATTGCATCTTTTTAGCATGTCTCCAAAACTCAGCTACTACATTTTTGCACACCTTTTTTTTTACCTTTCCAATTTTTTACCCAAATCCATGAACCAAACACTACGTTAATAAATTTAATTTTTTTAAATTCGTTAATTTGGTTATTATTTGAAGTTAAAATAATCAAAGGTCACAAAAATTAGGGAGTCAAAAGAGTCAAAATGTTAGAATATACATATTAATCAATTACTTTTTTTTCTCACAAATATATATTCAACTAAAAAAATTATTTCAAACATACAAATATTTTTCACCTCACTAAAAAACTAAAAAGTCACTAAAAAAAACCAAATTGCTAAACAGGACCTTATTGTGGGTTTTCATTTTTTTCCCACTCCCTAGCATAATTGGTAACTTTACCATAAAAAATTCTTAATTTTTTAACATTTAGAACATAATCACAATATTTTGTAAGTAAGGTTTTTATTTATTTATTTATTTTAATTTCATGGTGTGCACCATTTGTAACTACATTGAACCCTGAATTTGTGCCGAACAAATGGAAAGGTCGCACGAGCGCAAGAAGTGTCGCTCGAGCGAAGGAACAAAAATTTGGGCAACACAAATTTGAAAAACAAGCCACCAATCTGTTCCAAACGTAAGCAACTCAACCCAACAGCCAAATTCAAGGAGTAGTAGTGGGAAACAAAGCAAGAACAACTATATATAACAACGAAACCCGAATCCAAAACATCAAATGGGTTAGGTCCAAACCAGAATCGCTATAATCTTCCCTCTTTTGGAATTTCGTCCCCAAAATTTTCACTAAACATTAAAAGCAAGTTTAAACCAGTTACAACAATGATAATAATTCAAATTCATCACCATGACCAATCCACCGGTCGTTCATTCATATCAACATGATAAACAAGTTCTCAATACTGAATATACAATTCGCATTTCCAAAAAATATACAATGTTTACATTATATTAACACAACAAAACTCTCAAAACATGTTCAGGTACCAACAAATAGGTCCGGATACTTCTCACGGATTTCTAACTCATGTTTCCAAATTGCTTCCTCGACCCTATGGTGTTTCCATAACACTTTCACCAAAGGAATTGTCTTGCTACGCAGGACTTGGTCTCGAGTATCCAAGACTCTCACCGGTCTCTCCTCAGACGAGGCATCCTCGTCTACCTCTAACTCAGTCCAATCCAACACGTGCGATGGATCCAGCTTATACTTCTGGAACATACAGATATGAAACACGTCATGAACCTCGGAGAGTTGTAGCGCCAAGGCCAAACGATAAGCTACCTCCCCGATCCGTTCTAGGATCTCAAAAGGCCCAATAAATCTAGGAGATAACTTCTCACTCTTTTCCAAACCTCATCAAACCCTGTCTAGGTGATATCTTCAGGAAGACGTGATCTCCCACTTCAAAGAATAACGGTCTCCTCCTACGGTCGGCATAGCTCTTTTGACGACTCTAAATAATGATTAACCTCTTACAGATAAGAGCAACTTTCTTCGTCGTTTCCCGGACTACCTCTAGACCGAACATAGGTCCATTACCCACCTCGGCCCAACACACAGGAGATCTACATGGTCAACCATACAAGGCCTCAAACGATGCCATGCTAATACTCGACTGGAAGCTATTGTTGTAGGCAAACTCCACAAAGGGCAAGTGCCTCTCCTACGACCTTTTAAAGTCAAGAACATAATCCCGAAGCATATCTGCTAGAATCTGAATGGTGCGCTTTGACTGCCTATCAGCCTGTGGATGATACGCGGTGCTAAAAGTCAATCTCGTGCCCAAGGCATTTTGTAGGCTCTGCCACAAACGAGTCGTAAAACATGGATCTGTCGGAAACAATCGTTATAGGGACCCCGTGCAACCTTACTATGTCCCTAACGTAAAGCTCAGCTAGATTATCTACTGAGTCACTCGTGCGTATAGGTACAAAATGCGTTGACTTGGTCAATCAATCAACTACCACCCAAATGGCGTCATTACCCCGTTGAGTCATCGGAAGACCCATAAAAAATCCATTGTGACATGCTCTCACTTCCACTCAGTTACAGGCAACCATTTTTAGATACTGGTGATATGCCTCTACCATGGACTTAGCTTGGGAGGACTATGGAGCTGAAGGCTTAATGTTGTTATTTTGTATCTAATTTTGTACAAGCCTAGGGCTTTATCTGTATTGAGCTTAAGACTCACTGTTAATGTACCCGAGTATTGACTTGGAAAGATGTAAGCCTTTAGGGCGTATGATTATCTGTTTAGCTCTCATTTCTTTTCACAATCTTGTAACACATGCTGTAGATTCATGATGTACTGTTTATGAATGTATATCGCATGTGTTACCTTTTGCATATCAAACTCTAATTAATGAAAGCTTATCAATTCATTTATGGTGCTATTTATTGGTTATTATGAGACGGGTATATTGTGTTTATTTTGGGGCATTAACTTGGTATCAGAGCGTATCGGGTTTGAATACTTTGGGTACGTGGAAAGTGGTTCTTACCACAAGGGGTTTTTATCTCGCTTGATAGAAATGTTTGTATGTTTTGTAATGCTATATGATAACATGCTTTATGTGACTATATGGGTATGGGGTTTAATTCCTAAGATGTTGATTGGGTCTACGGGTTTCTAGAAGTCCTATTAGAAAAGCACTTGATCAGTGTTGTTTCTAATTGGAACTCTAGCAATACCGCGGGACAATCATTATCTAGAAAGGAAATTCTTATGTGTTTATGTGATTACGTGCTTATGTGGAGTGAATTAATGTTTCCCATTGCATTAGGACACGAGTGAGTTAGCTTTAACACATTTGTAAATGTACTAATCTCTTTTGTTACCTTTATTAGGATGTTAGGACGTAGACGTGGTAGTGGTAGGCATGATAGGCCTAGAAGGCATGAGGTGCCTTTACTGGAAGAGGTTTTGGCACAAGAGGAAGGGGTTGGTCAGGCTAATATGGCTGAACCAATTGGTCAATAGGCCATGGGTGCTTTGGCCTGTGAAATGGCCAGGGCTTTGCGGGAATTCATGGACATTCTTAAGGCTAAGAATCAAGTCCAGGCCTATGTAGTTGAGGCAGGGCCGTCATTCTTAAAGAGAGAGTTCTTCCAGTCTAATCCAGACGAGTTTTTAGGTGACCTTAAGGAGCCATTGAAGGCGGATAAGTGGCTAGGACAGATAGTGAAGACGTTTGAGATGCTTGGCATCGAGGACGACGGGCTGAGAATGACCTTGGCATCCTTCCAATTGAAGGGAGATGCGGGTCAATGGTGGAAATATGCGCGTGGGCGCATTTGGGTTGACTTGGGAGGCCTTTGTCAATACCTTCTAGGACAAGTTCTTACCTCCCATGGTTAGGGAGAAGTTGAGGGAGCAATTCTCAAAGCTCAAGTAGCTCAACACGCCTATAGCCGAGTTTGAGGCAGACTTTACTAGCCTCTCTAGGTTTATACCAGAGTTAGTGGCCATACAGAGAAGCGCCGTTGTGTGGAGTTCGAGAAAAGGTTGAGGACCGAGCTTCTTTTCAAGGTAGCCAGTTCAATGATTAGAGATTACAGGTGACTTGTAGAGTCAGCGGCTCATTTTGAGACCGTAATGAAAATGGAGGAGGAGGGAATGAGGGGCTCCAGGAGGAGTCAGGATGTTCAAGGGGATAGTGAGAGGCATAGGGGTTCTGCCTCACAGCAGTTCTAGGGAGCACAATCAAGATCCACTTTTCCAATACTAAATTCGAGTTCTAGAAGAAGTGGTCAGGGAAATTTCACTTGCTTTAAGTGTAGCTAGTTGGGCTGCAAGTCTTCAGCTTGCCCTCAAAAAGGAGGAGGGCAACGGTCTGTTTCATCAGTGACTCATTCTCAGAGCCAGAGTCAGGGGAGAGGACAGCCGCTCACTGTTATCAGTGTAAACAGGCAAGGCATTTGAAGAGGTTTTTTCCTCAGTTGGGTGGCACACCTAGTTCATCTGGTTTGAGGCAAACACAGAGCCACCAGCTTGCACAGTTAGTTTAGGCCTTAAGGGCCAATCAGGAAGCCTCTTCAGCTCAGTCAGTGCATCAGACGTATGCTCTGAGGGGTGAGCAAGTAGAGCAGAGACTTACAGGGGGTGTGTATGTTGTTACCGTGCTAGACCTAGTACCAGTGCCTTTGGTAACGAGAGGTACTTTCTTGTTATGCAATTCTATTTCTAATGTGTTGATTGATACGGGTGCATCCCATTCATTTCGTTCATCTGCATTTGCATCGGCTTTGGGGTTAGAATTGGCTCGATTAACATCTCCACTCAGTGTAGAGTCACCTATTGGTGGTGAGATTATTTTGGAACAGGGGTGTCAGGGTTGTGACATAGAGGTTGTCGGTTGTCGACTCCCTTTTGCATTTGTGTTGATTGACATGTCGAGTTTTGATGCTATATTGAGTATGGACTGGTTATCATCGTATTGAGCTGTCATAAATTGTTACCATCAGAGGGTTACTATATATACCATAAGCGGTGATTGTTTTTATTTCATGGGGGACAGAGTCGATAAAGTTTTATCACCGGTGTATGATCCACGTGGTCGGAGTGAGCTTAGTTGTGTTCTTGCAAACTTCTTGGGTAATGAGTGTGACGAGGTCCGAGTTGATTTGCCAAGGGTAGTTTGTGAATACCTGGATGTTTTACTTGAGGATCTCACCAGTTTACCACCTCATCGTGAGATTGGGTTCTCTATTGAGTTAGTGCTTGGCACGACACCGATCTCTATGGCACCAAATAGATGAGTAAGTTGAATATTCAACTCCAGGAATTGTTAGATGAGAGTTTTATCTGCCCTAGTGCTTCGCCTTGGGGAGCACTGGCTCTCTTTGGAAAGAAGAATGATGGTGCCTTGCGACTGTGTATTGATTACTGGAAGTTGAACTGGTAATTGTTAAGAACATATACCCAATGTCGCGCAAAGATGATTTGTTTGACCAATTGAAGGGATTCTATTGCTTCCCTAAGATAGACCTGAGATCGGGTTATCACCAGTTGAGGGTAAGGGAGGAAGATATCCAGAAGACAGCATTCCGTACGCAGTATGGCCATTATGAGTTCCTAGGGATGCATTTTGAGTTAACCAATGCACCAGTCGTGTTCATGGATTTGATGAACCGAATCTTTCATGAGTTCTTAGACCGCTTTGTAGTCATCTTTGTGGATGACATTTTGAAGTACTCATCATCTGAAGAGGAGCACACGAGGAACACTTACAAGTGGTGATTGAGTTGCTTAGAGCTTATAGACTGTATGTTAAGTTCGAGAAGTGTGAATTTTGGTTGAAAGAAGTTAAGATCTTAGGCCACATGGTATCCAGGGAAGGAATGACTGTAGATTCATCCAAGATAGAAGCCATACAAGATTGGGAACAACCTAGGAGTGCCTTTGAGATCCATAGTTTCTTGGGATTGGCCGGGTATTACCGTCGGTTTGTGAAAAATTTCTCTAGATTAGCTTCACCATTGACTAAACTGACGAGGAAAGGAATTAAGTTTGTGTGAGTAAGACTTGTGAGAAGTCATTTCAAGAGCTTAAGGTTAGACTTACCACTGCTTCAATATTGATTATTCCGGAGAGGATTTTGGGCTATTTGGTGTATTGAGATGCTTCACGGGCAGGTTTGGGTTATGTATTGATGCAAGAGGGAAAAGCAGTAGCTTATGACTCACGGCAGTTGAAAACACATGAGAGGAACTACCCTACTCATGACCTAGAATTAAAAGCAGTGATCTTTGCCTTGAAGATTTGGAAGCATTATTCGTATGGTGAGAAGTTTGAAGTATTTTTTGATTACAAAAATTTGAAGTATCTGTTTACACAAAAAGACTTGAATCTGAGGCAGAGAATGTGGATGGACTTTATAGAAAATTATGACTTTGAGTTGCATTATCATCTGGAGAAGGCCAATGTTGTGATCGATGCCTTAAGTAGGAAATCCATTAGCAGTGTAACTAGTATTGCCATTCGGGAATGTGAGATGTTAGGTGCTATTGGTGAGTTTGACTTGCATTTTGGCGAGTCCGTTGAGTCTGCAGCCTTGTTGTCGGTAGTTGCACAACCTACACTTGTAAACCAAGTGATAGAAGCGCAGAGGGTTGATCTTGAGGTAGAAATCCTACGGGAGAAAATCTCTAATGGAAAGGTAGAGAAAGGCCTGAACATATATTCTAACTTGAGTGTTAGATACCTTGATCGTCATTTCGTGCCGGAGTCTTATCGTGAGGAAGTACTCTGAGAGTTTCACCACTTATGCCTTACAATGCACCCGAGAGTCACAAAGATGTATCATGACCTTAGTCGCCAGTTTTGGTGGAAAGGTATAAAGAAGAATGTGGTCATGTTTGTATTGAGGTGCCTTACTTGTCAACAAGTGAAAGCCGAGCATCAGAGCCCAGCAGGTTTATTGCAATCCTTGCCTATAACCAAGTGGAAGTGGGAGCATGTCACAATGGATTTTGTTATGGGTCTTCCGAGGATTCAATGAGGTAACGACACCATTTGGGTGGTAGTTGATTGATTAACCAAGTCAGCACACTTTGCACCTATGCACGCGAGCGGTCTTTGTGAAGCTCCAGTACTTTCGCAAGTCTGCAAAAATACTGGGAGTTTGTATTCTTTGCTTGAGCGATGACTTCTGTCTGCAAAACTACTAGGAGTTTGTATTCTGCGCTTGAGCGAATGTGGTAAAATTTATTATGTATGGTCGCTTGAGTGGCACATCTTATGCTCGAGCGAACTGTGTGTATATCAGTTCATAAAGTCACTTTTTTGAGTCACATTTTCACCTCTCTCGCTCTAAAACTCTTTGATTTCACTCAAATACACCAAGGTCTAGTGATTTCTTCACCCTACTCCCTTTGTTAAAAAGGTAAGGCTCACCTAGAGCTTCGTTTTGATCCGAACAAAGTTGGGTTTCAACATGATTGGAGTTTGTTTACTATTCCTCTTGTCTTCTAAGCTTCAATAGGGATTCTTTACACTCTTGTATGAGTTTTACCGTAGTTATTTGCTATTTCAAAAGATTATAGTGGTTGCGGATTTTTGGTAAAACCTAGGTTTTGAAATCAAAATGAAAAAAAAAAAAGGTTTTCAAATGGTTTCTTAGAAAAGCTTGTGGGTATGAAATTGGAGTTGATACATGTTGAAATGAGGTATTTCTTACATTGAAATTGATTTTCAAAGAAAAAGGGGTTTTGCCCTAAAATATGAATGTCTGAGATTGTAAAGAGAAAATGGAACTGATGTTGAGAATTATGAAATTGAAGTAATATTGATGATGATGGCGTAGTTGGACATGTATTGTCACTCCCATCTTGAGATTTTGGAAAAGTGTATCTTTAATGAAATTTACTTATATGTTTAGAGATATTTATTTTAGGCTATCGGTGGAGGATATTATAGCGATTCTGGTTTAGACCCAACCTATTTGATGCTTTGGATTTGCGTTTCGTTGTTATATATAGTTGTTCTTTCCTTGTTTCCCACTACTCCTCCTTGAATTTGGCGATTGGATTGTGTTGTTTTCGTTTGGAACAGGTTGGTGGCTTGTTTTTCAAACTTGTGTTGCCTAGATTTTTGTTCCTTCACTCGAGTGACACTTCTTGCACTCAAGCGGTCTTTGTGAAACTCTAGTACTTTTGCAGGTTCGCAAAAATACAGGGAGTTTGTATTCTTCGCTCGAGTGAAACTTCTTATGCTCGACCGACGACCTCTGTCTGCAAAACTACTGAGAGTTTGTATTCTGGGCTCGAGTGAAGCTTCTTGCGCTCAAGCGACACATCTTGCGCTCACGGGACCTGTGCGTATATCAGTTTGTAAAGTCACTTTTTTGAGTCACTTTTTCATCTATTTCTCTCTCTTTCTAAACATTCCAAAACCCTATTTTCTCTTACTCTGTCTCTAAAACTCTTTGATTTCACTCAAATACACCAAGATCTAGTGATTTCTTCACCTTACTCCCTTTGTTAAAAAGGTAGAGCTCACCTCGAGCTTCGTTTTGATCCGAACAAAGTTGGGTTTCGACGTGATTGGAGTCTCTTTACTCTTCCTCTCGTCTTCTAAGCTTGAGGTAGGGATTCTTCACACTCTTGTATAAGTTTTATCTTAGTTATTTGCTATTTCAAAAGATTATAGTGGTTTGGGATTTTTTTGGTAAAACCTAGGGTTTGAAATCAAAATGAAAAAAAAAAAAGGGTTTTCAAACGATTTCTTGGAAAAGCTTGTGGGTATGAAATTGGAGTTAATACATGTTGAAATCAGGTATTTCCTACATTGAAATTAATTTTCAAAGAAAAAGGGGTTTTGCCCTAAAACATGAATGTTTGAGATTGTAAAGAGAAAACAAAAATGATGTTGAGAATTACAAAATTGAAGTAATGTTGATGATGATGGCATAGTTGGATATATATTGTCACTGCCATCTTGTGATTTTGGAAAAGTGTATCTTTAATAAAATTTACTTATCTGTTTAGAGATATCCATTTTGGGCTATCAGTAGAGGATAGGTATGAGTGTTGTAGAAATTGCATGAGAATTAGGTGAATTAAAACTAATTCCTCGTCCTTGTGCATTGAACATTGTTGTTCATCTAATATATCGAAAATGTATATGATTTTGAGAAAAAATAGGTGAACGTGGAAAAGATGTGTCTATCACTAAATCAAGTTGGCCTGTGTGTCCAAGGTGAGAGTCTCGAAAAATGCGCGTATACATGGGTGTCAATTCCCATGGACGAAATATCTGCAAAATGGCAATAGTAGCGCTTGTGTAGGCTATGTTTACATGGGTGCGGTTTGACGATTTCCTGCGGACGAAATATCCGTTAAATGTTCTACTGGTTTGAGATTTCCCACTTCTTTCTATTGTAAAGGGCATGGTTTTGAGAATTGTGATATAAACATTAAGATCTATACATTGTGTTGTAGTGCTTCTACTGGGCTTTGGCTGATAGGGAAAAAACCATTTTCAGGTGCTGGTGATATACCTCCATGAAGGACTTAGCTTAGAAGAACTATGGAGCTGAAGGCTCAGTGTTGTTATTTTGTATCTAATTTTGTACAAGCCTAGGGCTTCATTTGTATTGAGCTTAAGACTCACTGTTGATGTATCCAAGCGTTGACTTGGAAAGATGTAAGTCTTTAGGGCGTATGATTATCTGTTTAGCTCTCATTTCTTTTCACAATCTTGTAACACATGTTGTAGATTCAAGATGTACTGTTTATGAATGTATATCGCATGTGTCACATTTTGAATATCAAACTCTGATTAAAGAAAGCTTATCAATTCATTTATGTTGCTATTTATTGGTTATTATGCGACAAGTATATTGTGTTTATTTTGCGGCGTTACAGGTCGACCTAAATCTCATATGAGCCTTTGAACATGCAACCGAGCTAGCATGAAATGGGTGTTTGGCCAAGCTAAATGAGCTTGGACCATGGGCTGAGCTAAGCCCACATGCCAAATATAGACTGGGCGACGAATCTCAGCCAAGCTAAGCCCACGCATTGGAGAATGACCAAGCTAGGGTGATGAGGGGCGACTCTTTACCGAGCTGAAAATCTTAGTCAAGGTAAATGGCCATGCAGAGTTCATCCAAGCAACGAGTAAACAGAGCTTGATCGGGTTGAATATAACGAGTTGGGCTAATAAAGCCCTCTAGAAGCAAACTGGCCAAAGTAAGCTCGGATGTGAAGCGGTCTAGGTTAGACTTGTTGGAGTTAGCCCGGTTGAGGATAACTCGACGGCCATATGCTACATGGTCCAATTGGAATGTAAGGAGGAAAACCCATCAATAGTACGCGCCAATATCGTTTGGAGGTTTAGCTAATGCTGTTTGACAGTATTGACGCGCACACGTATATGGAAAAGAGAGGATAATGCATCCATACATCGAAGAAAGGACGAGCGAGGTAGTGCACACATAATCTTGAAAGGCAAGGCAGTAAGCTATATAAGGCGCACGGATCCTCCATACAAAAAGTCTACAATTTCTGATTACTCTCTCTATATATTCCTTCTTCTTCCAATGGTGTTGACCATCAGAGGGGTTTTCTGGCACCACACTCGTCAAGTAGCTCACCTGAGTTATGTTTTCAAGTAATACGACGTCGTTTAGAGCAACGTAGAGTTTAGGTGTAAGGAGTATGAAAGTAAAAAATATTTACTTCCCATATATACACTATAAAAATAAGGGAATAACATCTTCACAGTTGAGCCATAAACCTTAAGTTTACGGCACCCAACCATCTTTTTCCACCCATATCAGTTTGGTTTGATATTCTCATACAATGTTAAGTTTACTGCACCCAACCATCTTTTTCCACCTAACTTTCTTTTTTCACCTATATCAGTTTGGTTTAATATTCTCATAGACTCTTAAGCTGTCAAGTGCCAGATAATTTCCTTACCCTTCTCAGTTTCCCACCCTTCAATTTCTTAACTTGTCTCTAGAACAATCAACGGTGTCAGGTCTGACTACCAAGATAAACTAAGATGGTTAAGGGCCATACAGAGAGATTATCTATTGCTTGAAAGAGACTTCTTTGGGATAAGCTTCTCTCAATACTTGCATCTCTCCATACTCTTCTTGTGGGTCTAAATTCAAACTCGCATCGATGATCCGAACCGTTTACCTTGTATGTTCCGTAATAAAAGTCATCCATATAAAAAATTAATTTCATCGGACATCTATAAACATAAGAACAAATCATATTTTGTTTTATAAAATGAATAGAATTGTAAAATTAAACTATTCATTTTGTAAAACAAAACGTGATTTGTTTCTATGTTTATAGTTATCCGATAAATCTAATTTTTTATATGAATAACTTTTATTGTGAAACCTATGAAGTAGACATTTTGAATTGTCAAAGTGAGTTTGAGTTGAGACCCACAAGAGGAATATGGATGGATATGAAGAGATAAAGTATGGAGGAGAGCTTATACGTTTTTTGGGTCTCAATTTCCCCCTCTCTTCCTTTCCATCTGGCATCTCCCATCCACAGTAACACCATTCTCCTCTATAACCTCCAACCACTGAAATTTCTACAACAATTGTGGTCATTGTTGCCACAGCCTAATCAACAATGGCCACAATTGAGATGGTTGAGAGCTATATAGAAACCCAATCACACTATGTTGCTTGCAAAAAGACCTGTCAATGAGGTAATGAAGTTCCCCGCAATTTTGCACCATGAGTTGCAAACTAATGGTAAGGAATTTTTTCGAGTCGAATGGAGCCCAAAATGAACAAATCAAACTAGAAATGATGACGAGGCAGTATAGGATTACCCATAGAGGCTGCACGGTGGTGGGATTCTTGTTAGGAGACTCTCAGGAGGAAGAAAATAAGTGGGTAGTGTGAGAGGCGGTGATTGGCTGCATGGGCTGGGGCTGATTGTTGGCTATGAGGGTTGGGGAAGAGGGAGGTAGCGGTGGTTGGTGATGGGGCATGGGAAGAGGGAAGGGAAAGTAGAGAGACCGTAAGACCATCATCAATTATTCATTAAATTTTTCATCTAATTTGATTTTAAATTTGAGTAAACAATTTGATTTGATATGAATTATTCTAATTCTTTTATTAAATTTTCATCAAAATCTTTTAAAAAACTACCTTCTCATACCAAATTTCACATCATCTCCAATGTTTCATCTTTTTAAATTTTAAATTTGTTGAATTAAGTTATCAATTTGATGAAAAGAATTTCTCTCTCTTGATTTGATGAAAGGATTGAAGATAATTTTTTAATATTTTTTCATCAAATTTAAATTTAACGAAAGAAAAAGTGAAGAATTAAAGATGCTCTAAGAACGAGAGAGGGAAGAACGGGAGAGTGGTTATCAGATGAAGGAGAGTGTATGAGGGTGGCTGATTTATTTGGTGGAACTCAAATTGGTTATTGTGTCTATTTTCAATTGGCTCTCCGTAAACTCAACGGTTCTGCTATGAAGAAGTTAATCCCTAAAAGGTAGTAACTATCACCACAAAAAATTACTAAACTTTCACACGATAAGAGTGTATAGTAATTGGACCCACTAATAAGGTAATATGTGTAGAATTTTTCAACAATAAAGCTTTAAACTTGCAAAAATTGAACTAGAAATTTACCCAAAATGAAGATGGATGGCTCAAATTCAACTAATGTAGATTTATATATAAAATGCATCTTGATGATTCATGGGTAAATATTATAGGTATTTAGGACTATTAAATTTTTAATCACTTGAGATTATGGTTTAAGAGTTTAAACTAATAACTCTAAAAACAAAAAACTTATGACAGTCGTACCTTTTCGTTAAAGAGAGATAGAGGTTTGAGAATTCCTTCTTCATCTTCTTCTTCTTCGGGTCCGCAATTGCCATAGAAACTCTTCAGATTCCTCAAATAATAGAGTTGAAGAGAACACAATTCAGAAAAAATGAGGGGATTATCGTTGGCTCCTCCTTCCTTATTAGCTACTACTATTACTTTTAATTCTAGACAACTTTGTATATCTAGATGCCGGATAAGGGGTAGGTTCTTTAGTTGCCAAAAAGATTCTCTCTCCTTTTCTTGGGCTGGAAGTTTAAATTGTTGGTCTCCTATTATCCCTGATATGTTATGTGCACGCCAAATTACCAAGTTCTTCAAGACAGGAAATGCCACCTGCAAAATTTAATAGATCAAACTTATATTCTTTTGACTTTAAAAAAAATAAAAAATAAACAAAAAAATAAAAAAAAAAAATAACTTGCTTCTTTCAATAGAAATTTACACATAAAGCAGTACATTTTAATTTTTCTAGTCAGACATGTGAGACGGACGATCTATATTCCTATCCAATTTGTAATCATCACTTCAAATGTTCACCAACCCAATTTGCATAAATTTGGCAGACAATTATTTAATAAATTTTATTTTTGAAAATTCCTCAACTTATATATAGGTTGAGTTTGGAGTTGACTTTTTAAAATTATTTTTTGGGTTTTGTTAAAAAAGTTGTTTTATTAATAAATAAAAAAATTGACGTGATATTTGATTTTTTTAACTAATAATAAATAATTTTTCAAATTTTTTTAACTAAAAATTAGTTTTTTTTTTAAAAAAAAAAAGTCTCCAAATGCCCATTTAAACAGCCTCATTATATTTTGGGATGGGAAAGGATTGGTCAATATAAAGTAGAAAATTACAAAGTATGGAAACACATCAGGTTATGCATTAAAATCTAAGATATACTCTATCTATTTCAAATTGTTAGTTTATTTTTTACATTTGTGTCATTTAATCAAGTAAATAATGTATTTTTATAAATTCAATATTTTCACAAATTAACGTATATCAATTAATTCATGTAGATAAAGTTTTCAAAATCATTGAAATATACATATCTAAATGATTTTTTAAGATGTTTGAAATAATGAAAATAAACAAACAATTTAGGACAAGGGGAGTAACAAAAAAATGTGTAAATAACATTAAGAGAAAAAATGACTTAGTTAGAGCATCCTTATTAGCCTACTTAAATTTTATCCTAAAATATTATTAAAAAATTCATTCCCTATTTTAGAAATCACTTTTTTATCTACGTCTCTCAACAAACTCTTTATTTTTTCTCTATTCTATTAAAATAATCTTTTTAATTACTTTTTAATTTATTTTTTTTAATAATAAAATAATAAAAACAGATGCCAACCAAACACCAGCAAGCAGTAGAGAAAAACAAAGAATGGCAGTCTACTGGGTGGTCGACCGGTCAAGCCAATTTTGAGCATTTTCCTTACAGGGCATTCACGGGACATCCGGATGGACATTCGGGGGGACATCAGGAAGGACATCCCCTATGTGCATTCAACGAAATAGAATAAGAATTTATGAGTTATAAGGGAGCTAGCAACACTTATATGTGGGGGGTTGGACAAGGGATCAGCTGGGGAAGGATTTTTGAAGAATTAATCTCTTATAATAGTAAAAAGCTATTATAAGAGAGCTGCTGAGGATGCTCTTACCCTTAGTTAATTTTGTGTCAGACAATTTTTTTTTTTTTTTTTGAAAATTTTGAGTCTGTAATAGTGGCTTCGTTAATTTTTTTTTATTTTGTTTTATATTTTGTCAATTGATCAACTATTAATTATAAATATAAAAATAATGACATTAATTTGGATAATTATAATCCAATAGCTCAACAATCTCTACAAGAAATAACCCATAATAAAAAGCAAAAAACAACTCAAGCTAAACAAATACCACAATAAAAAAAACCCATAATAGAACCAATAAATAACACAATACAACCACAGAGAGATGTCTTTGGTAAAATTGATTCCCATAACCTCACAGATAGCAGAGGAAAAGTAAAGAAACGATCAATTGAACTCGCCTGGTTAATTAGGCATAATTAGTTACCCCATAGTTATTTAGTTATAAGTTCAAACTCTGTATTTTACTCTTACAAAAGGTAGATAGTTTGGCTAGATATTAGTCTAATAATTTTTGTTATTTGAATTTTTCACATAAAAATCGTAAATTTTATGCAGTTCCTTGCATTTACTTTTAAAATAAGATTAATGGATATATACACCCGCATACTAAAAAATTAAGGAGTAGTGTTATCTTACCTCAAAAGTTAGACTCATTTTTTAAATCTAATTATCAACCAATCAAATCACTTTCATGGGCTCTCTCTCTCTCTCTCTCTCATATTTTCTAATCATTATCAATTAATCAATTATTTCACTTACACATTATTAAGTCTAAAAAGTGAATTTGTATATCATTTTTTTAGAAAAATGATTGGTGGCCACAATATTCGCGGCTCAAATGGCTCGAATTGGCCAAAACGATGTCGTTTTGTGTTGTTTTGTGTCCAAAACGACGTCGTTTTGGTCAATTCGAGCCATTCGAGCCAAGGAAATTCGGGCCCTCTATCATTGCTGATTTTTTTAATTAAATATTACACTCACACGACTTCCAATTCAATAGGGGAACTGCAAATGCATAGAGCAGTGAAAAAAAAATTGCATTACAATTTTTTTTTTTTTTTTATACAACTCGGACACACAAATTTAGTTGTATGAAGCACAAGACTGAATTTGCACCATGCCCATAAGACAGTTGCACCATGATAAAAATGCAACTTTTTTCTCACTACACCACTGAAATTTTCCCCAATTTGATATTCAGCGAATCTAATGGTACGAAATCAATAAACCAACTAATAATTTTAATTTAAACAATTTAATCCCTATAATTGCTTTAGTCTATATAATTTCAATTTTGTTACAATATGACCCTTCTATCACTTGCTATTATGATTTCCGTTACACTTTGGAACCAAAAAAAAAAAAAAATCTAAAGAGATTAAAGTGGAATTCAAAACAAACTACAAAGATCACTGGTGTAATATATTCATTGTATCGGTGTCCCCATAATTTGTTTTGAATTCAATGTGATTTTTTTTTATTTTTTTCAGTTCAACATATTTTAACATATGATAGAAGGACCACATTGCAATAAAATTAAAAATATAAGGATCAAATTATTTAAATTAAAATTTGGAGGACGAAAGTAAAATTTTAGTGGTCTAATCTACCCATAGAACAACTTCATCAAATGAAAAAAAATAATTTTATAACTATTTCAATATCTATATATTTGATATGCCAAATTGATGCTTAAACATAGTTCATAATTCTATTAACAAATAGATAAATTTTATCTTTCTAATACCAAATGCTTTAGGGCATTATTTTTAAAAGCTTAAACAATTATGCTATGTGTAGATCTAGATTTACTGCTGAAAAGTAGAAACATGAAAATAAAATTATTTGTACTTGTTATTTTTTCTGCATTAAAAAAGAAAGAAAAGAAAAGAAAAATAATGACCTTGTTTGGTTTTAACTTACTTCTCAGATAATTGAGTTTTTTTTTTTTTTTTTTTTTGTGTTGTAATTTTCTTTATTTTTATTGATTTTTTAAAATATTTTACATACATTTTTTATTTTTAAGATACACCTAATATAGATATATTTAATATATATATATATATATATATAATATTTGTGAAAAAATCTTTAAAAAATTTACTAAATACAAAAAAAATATAAAAATTCAATATATTTTTGTATTTTGTTGTATTCAATGATTTTTTTTTTTTTTTTTTTAAGATTTTTGTATAAATTTTATACTTTAAGCATATTAAGATTTAGTGAATCTAAAAGTGAAAATTATTTATAAGTCTTATTTGGAAGACTTATTTAATGTGAAATCCTATAAATATTCTTTTAGTGTTAAAGTCCTATTTAAATAAGAATGTGTTCCATAAGGTCCTATGAATTGTAAATGAATGATATTAGTGTACTATTATATCTCTAATTTGTTTTCATATTGTACTTTATTTTGTCATTCATCATATCACGTTTGGAAAGGTTTTTAGGAAAAACAAGTCTATAGGCAATGACCGTGCGAGTTTTTTTGGCCTTGATTACAGGATTCTAGTACATTTTCAAAATGTTGCTTAAATGGATATGGATATTGTCTATGATATGATGAAGTTTGAGGGTTGTGTGTTGATAACTTCGATAAATTTCGACTCCAATCGGGAAGAGGTATGTTTTTTTTTTTTTGTTTTTTTTTTAATTTTATTAAAGTGTGTTGTTATTTATTGAAGTGTGGATTGTTCATCTTTAATATAGCATTGACATGGCATTGACAATCTATTACACTCATTGATAGGCACACTTTGGCCAATGTTCTGATTGAATTCGTGTATTTGACATTGTGATGGTTGATGCGTTTTGATATGTTCAATGTGTAGGGGGTGTGTATGGGTTCAAGGGTTAGGTTGGGGCTATTTGGTTTTCGTTGTTAATTAAATGTCGAATGTGAACCACGTCGTAGGATGGCAATTGTACATTGGGACCTAAATGATCGTGCTACGATGCATATTACATTTAGTGTGTAATGTTAATCCACATACACTATGTAATATATGATATTTGTTTGTTTGTTCGGTTGTATGTGTATTTGAATGTATGTCGTGTCTTTGTTGTAATCAGTATTTACATACATGTCACACTACGTTGCGCAAAATTATTGGGGATTTGGGTTTGTAATTGAATGTGGATTGAATCTCATCACTCGATGTTGAAGTTACGCTGGGTTGGGGGTGATGGTGGCTCAATACATAGGTTGGGTTAGGATGTTACATGTTACACTTAAGAGGTTACATTATTCATAATTCAACGGTGAAGTATTGGAATGTCACGTTGGGTTTGAGATGAGAAGCATATGGGAATGACGGTGGATTTTGGATGTTACATGTTACATTTATGTTGGGTATGGGATGAGGAACATATGAGAATGTCACGTTGGGTTTGGGAATGTCACAATGGGTTTGGAATGTTACATGTTACATTTATGTTTTGAATTTCAAATTTCCAACCATATAGATATGATCAAAATCTATGGTAATATTAGATTTCCCATACATGGTATTGCTATTAATCAAGTTGTTTTAAATTTCAGAAGCATATGGAAATGTCACGTTGGGTTTGGGGATGTCACATTAGGTTTGAGACATTACATGTTGCATTTACGTTTTAAATTTCAAATTTCCAACCACATAGGTATGATCACAATCACTGGTAATATTGGATTTCTCATATATGGTATTGTCATTAATTAGGTTATTTTGAATTTCAAATTTCTAAACATATAGATATGATCACAATCTATAGTAATATTGGATTTTCTATATATGGTATTATTAGTAATCAGGTTATTAATTAATTAAGATTGGGGATAGATATGTCCACAAGAAAATCACAGGACCTGTTGGGTTATAAGTTTTTTCATAGGACCATATCTTGTATAGGTCTTCCAAATAGAACTTATAAATAATTTACCCAATCTAAAACCTTTAAAAAATGATTAAAATATTTTTAAAAATCATTAAATATACATGAGTACTAATTTAAAACATAGAAAACTATTTTTGAAAACTTCTAACCAAACAGGGCGATTTATTTTCTTTCATTTTCTTAGTTTAGCTAGTAAAAATAAAAATATTCAGTTCATCTAGCTTAGTTATTCATTCATTTTTTCCTTTTTTTTTAAAAAAAAAAAAAAAAAAAACTTCCCTTAACAAATCTTAGAACCAAACATAATGTAAGAATTAATGTGTAAGTTTTGGGATTAGGAAATAGAGGGTCAAGAAATACTATTATCTCTTGAGGTAGTTAATTTTATGTTTGAGGTTTCCGTACCAGAATCAACTTTAATTACGTTTTAAGATCTTTTGGGTGCTATCAATCTTATTTTGGTTGGGAATGAATAAAGGGAAATTTTCATACACACTCCATACTATATTTCATAATTTTATCACAAGTAGTCATAACAAAATCACAAAAATGCATAACATTGCTCATCCAAAAAAAAAAAAATATATCATAATTTTTTAATTTTTTTAAAATAACCAAAAATTCAATAAACATAACCAACAAATTCAATAAACATAACCAAAAAATTTAATAATAACTAGCACCACACAAATTGGTATACTGCCTTGCGACAAAAAGTAATATGGGTAAAAAAAATTTAACAATAAATCTTTCAACTAAAAAAAAAATAAACTAGAAATTTATCCAAAATGAAGATAGATGGTTCAAATTCAACTTATGTGTTGTGGATTCATATATAAAATGGATTTAGACCATTCATTTAAGTTCTTGAGTAAATTTATAGGCTAAAGTTATAGATATGTAGCTATTGAAATTTTAATCGCATGAGGTAGTATTAACACCTTGAGTATTTTATGAGATTATGACTTGACTGATTAAAAAATTTGTAGCTCTACAAACTCATAAAACTTACTGTAGTCGTACCTTTTCATTAAAGAGGGTTTGTGGTTGGAGATATTCTTCTTCCTCTTCTTCTTTAGGTCCACAATTGCCATAGAAACTTTTCAGATTCAACAGCTCACGTAATTGTAGAGTACACAGTTTAGGGAAAACGAGAGGCTTATCGTAGGCACCTCCTTCCTTATTAGCTACTACTATTGCTTTCAAGCTGTCACCACCCCATATATATAGTTGTTGGAGACATGGTAGGTTCCTTAGTTTCCAAAAGGATTCTTCCTCTTCTTTGATTGGGTGTTTTAATTGTTTGTCCCCTGCTATCCCTGATATTTTATCTAAATCCCAAATAGCCAAGTACTCCAATGCAGGGAATGCCACCTGCAAATATTAATAGATCAAACTTATGTTCTTTCAATTACCAAACATTGCCAAATCAACAGAAAAAGTTACTAAAAAGCAAACCTTTTCACAAAAGAGAGGTTGTGAAGGGTTAGAATTGTTTGCCTCTATTGTTGAAGTGTTCTTCATGCTTGAACAGAAGCTTCTGAGGTTAGGTAAATTCCATAAATACATTTTTTTTAAATGATGAAAAATAATTTCCTCTTCATCTCCTTGTCTTTCATTTCTAATAACTTCTTCCATATTCCCACAGTTTGTGATTTTTAGATATTGGAGTTGCACAAGGCCTCTTGCAACGGAGACGGAGAATAGAAATGTAAATCTACATCTTTTAACAACTAATTTGCACAAGTTACAAAAAGGCCGTGGTGGACTTTGTGGCTGAGCTTTTAGAAACATTTCTGGTGTGCCAAGAAGATGTTCAACATCATAACATTCTTTAACTTTAAGAAACTTTAATTCAGAAAACCCTGTTCCATCTTCGTCATGAAGTAGAACCTTTTTCATATTTTGAAGGCTAAGTATCTCAAGGTTCCTTAATCTCCCCAATAGAGCTAACCCTATGTCTATCTTCAGTCGGCCATTTAAGCATAACATCCGAAGCTTAACTAATGTTGGAAGTGATGATGGGAGGCTCTCTAGAGGAATTTCAGTCAGATCCAGGACTTCAAGATTGTTTTCCATTCCATTGAAAAAATTGTTTGGAACATCTGTTCGTGAGCAGTCATGGTTGCTCTTCAACACCAAGGTATGGAGTCCTCTACATTCCAACTCATTGGGAAGCTCGCAGATATTTGTGGTGAACCTTAATGACATTGCCGAGTAATGTTCATATGTGCCCTTCTCTGGCCACTTTTTGATATCATGATTCACTAGATATCCCTTCTCATCTTCCGCGATTGATATAGCAACATCTCGAATAACATCATGCATTTTGAACCTATTTTGGCTTCTGCCATCTAACAACAAACAAGATGATTTGAGCCCATCAACCAATGTAAGTACTCTGGCTCTAATTTCTTCAACTGTATTTAGGTGTATTTGATCAAGCAACCTCATCCCGATGCTGTATCTCACCAAGTCCTCAATGGAAATCTCAGCATCTTCGTAAAACAGAGAGCAAAGCATGAAGCATGACCGTGCATCCTTGGGTTCTAAAAAATCATAGCTCAACTTTAAGGAGGAGAACAATTTTGGATCAACATCCACTATAGCCCTCAGCTTTGAATTTTTCAGCTGTGTGTGTGCATCTATCCATGCATAGTTGTTCTTACCTTTTAATGCTGCTGCAACTGCACATATAGCAACTGGCAAGCGTCCACATTCATTACACACGTCTTCTGCTACAGGGGGTATTCCAGAGTTAACTGAAATTTCAGCCATCTTCGTAAATAGGCTCCATGCTTCTGTGTCTGTTAACACTTCGATCGGGAAAACTTTCAGTTCATTAGACTTTTGCATCATTTGGCACACACGTTGTTTCCGTGATGTTATCACAACTTTGCAGACCATGTTACTACCATATGTAAAAGGAATTCCAATTTCTGGCAAGTTAATAAGTGTCTCATTGTTGCCACCATCTGTAGTAGGAATTCCAATCTGTGCCAAATCAAGTGGCTCCCAAACGTCGTCCAAAATTACAAGGTTTTTTCGCCCATTGCTCAATCTATTCATTAGTTTACCTGCTCTTCCAAACTCATCTAGCTTTAGTCCTAGTTGACTCGCGAGTTCACCTTGAACTTTTTCCTTTTCCACAACTTTGGACACAGTTGTCATGGCAACAGAATCAAAAAGCCTATTTCTCTTTGCTAGTTGGAGAACCTCTTCCACCATTGTTGTCTTGCCAACACCACCTGGTCCGTAAATGCCAATCATTTTAATGCTTGGATCTTCCAATGTTTTCATGATCTCTTCAAAGATGCGTTTCCTTGAATCAAATGCTTCATATTTTGCAGAGAATGTGAATCCAGAGTCTGGGAGAGGTGCGCGGTGTGACATTGGGCATGTCATAAACTTGGTGCCCTCCTCTTTTAGTCTAATAACACGAGCAGTCTTCTTTTCGGACTCCTTGCCTAGCCAGTAACGCCAATATATATTTGGACATGAGCATTTGAAGCACCACTTGTTTTCCCTTACCATGTCTAGTAGGAACACCTCGACTTCTGCTTTCATTCCATAGGCAGACAATAGCCACTGCCTAACATCATTCTCAACAACTCCTCCATCGTCTCTGGCTCTGTGGGCACTTCCATCGATCCTTCTCCATTCATCTTCAAGCCCTATAATTTCATCTTCAAGTTTTTGAATGTTCTTCTTGTAGTGAATCACATAGCCAACGTGAGACCTGCCAGTTTTGCAGGCTTTTAGGACACCGTCTGAACATAACATTTTAGTGATTTCGCCCAAACCAATCATTTTGGTCTCTTTTCTGTCAATTGCTGAAAACAAAAGCGCACAACGTTGATAATAGGAAAATAAAGTTCATGAGGGTTTAGCTGAGTTCATTTTTGTTTTGAGCCCTGCTACTCACAGAAAAGAAAAGAAGCTCTACTTGCCTAGTTCTCACTTGGTTAGATTTAGTTTGGTTTCTAAATTTTTAAAATTGCAAAGATTGATTCAATTTTTAATTCACCTCAAAACTGAAATTAATCAGTCAGTAAATCTACAAATAACATTATATAGAAAGCTAATTTTTGTGATTTGAGAAGGGTGGATGATATTTTTTTGGTAATTCATTTTTTACTATTTTATATAATTTTAGAGCTTTAAATTAATTTTATGGTTTGTAATGTTAGATCTAGAAAGCAAACAATTAATTTGAGAGAATGTGGTAATGTATTTGACCTGTAGCCTGTAGGTGATCTTTTGCAGAGAAGATAATGAGAGGAGTAGAAGATCCTCAGCTCAGTTGTAGTAAATTGTTACAACCGCATAAGATGAGTTCTGATGCTCACTGGGACCAATTCAACTTTAATGAATGAGGATTTTTAACATTAAAATTTACCTGCAAATGTGAGAGTAGTTCAACTGTTAAAAACTTGCAGCTCTACTAACCCTTTTTTGGAACTCTGCTTTAAGTTCAAGAAAAGTGAATTTAACAAAATAAATAAATAAATAATCAAGAAAAAAAAAATTAGAGATTTTTAATTTAAGGTTCTTGATATTAAGATTTTATAAAATAAAATGTGCACAATATTTTCATAATAGTTATAGTCTCAACATTTTTTACAAAGAAATTTTAGCTCTTCAAAAAGAAATTTAACAGAGAAATTTCAACTCATCAAAGAAATTCATCACAAAGAAATTTGCGACGAGCTAAAATTTCTCTAATAATATTATTGAGAGATCTTAACTAATAAATATATATATATATATATATGTGTGTGTGTATGTGTGTTTGTGTCTGTGTATATTAGACCTCTTCTACTATCAAAAGTTGGAGGAGAATGCTTTACTAATTTTCTTAATATTTTATACTTATAGATGATAAAAGTTAAACAATATAAAATATAGATACAACTATAAATATCTATAAAACTTTATTAGAAAGATGGTTAAAAATTGATTTTTTGGCTTCTTTTTTTTTTTTTTTAAATGTGTAAAAAATGTGAGAGGTGATGTGACGTAAAATGAATTAAAAGTTGGGGAAGGGTTAACAAGGGCTACTCTTCCCAAAAATTTATCCAATCCAACACTATCTTATCTGCCAAAATCAACAATTGCCTAGTGTAAGGGGATGTTTGGGGTGTGCTAAATAAGTGCACTTTGTGTCTTTTTGGACTAAAAAATTGAGAAAAAAATATGGATGTTTGGGTTAACTTTTTGACTTTTTATGAAAAAATGTGTATTAAAAAATTGTATAAATTAGTGTGTAAGGAAAAATTAAGATTGAGAGTTGTACAGCCGTAATTGTTGGCTTTTGGTAAATAGTGTTAATTTTTTAACTTTTTGAGTAACTTTTTGGCTTTTTATAGACTTGCCAAACTTGGCCTAAGTAATTTATGGATCCCGTTGTCTAAGGCCTCGTTTGGCAACCTTCAATTTCAGTCAAAAAATTAAAAAGTCATTATAAGTTGTCATATTATTCTCTTTATTTTTTACACATTTTTTTATAAAGAGTTAAAAAATTACTAAAATAACATATTTCTAAACGAGACCTAAGTTAAAAAAAAAAAAAAAAAAAATCTACAAATCAAGATGAGCTCAAGTGGGCCATCGGACACAGGTCCACCCCTAGTTGTCCATGATCATTTAAATAATCATAATTTCTTTTTCGGTTTATCATCAATTTTTTTTTCTTCTATTTATTCTATTAATAAAATTTTTTACCAAATAAATAATTATAATTTTCCAAATTATATAAATAATTCATATTTTAAGTAATTTCCATGAGTGTATTTGTTTTGTAAGAGCATCTCCAACGGTGAATCAGATTTTTCATCAAATCTGAGTAAAAAATGACTCATTTCACCAAATCTGATAACAGATGCTCCAACGGTTCACTTTTCACCAAATCTGTCCCGGGACAACCGGGTAGTCAACCGGCCGGTCGACCGGTGAGAAGAAATTTTTTTTTTTTAATTGTCTGAACCGTTTTTGTTGAACTTTCTGAACTTTTTTCGGGACGACCGGGTGGTCGATTGGCCGGTTGACCGGTTAGGGAATTTTTTTTTTTTTTGAACTGTTTTTGAACTGTTTGAATCTTTTACTAGTTGACCGGTTGGTCAACCGGCCGGTCAACTGGGTGGTCGACCGGTTGGTATCACCCCAACGGTCAGTAACAGTGATTTGGTGAAATGCTTCGCCTGTTCTCAGTTTGATGGAATGTTTGGTGAAATCTCATTTTGATATCGATTTGGTGCAACCGTTGGAGCATCAAACAGTAACATTTTCACCAAATTTTAAATTTGATACTGGGTTTGATGAACCGTTGGAGATGGTCTAATCCCCTTGAAGGTTGTGAATTAGATGAACTCTTAAATAAAATATTAAAAAATAAGAGAAGTTACAAACAAAAAAAAACAATTTCCAAGATTTGAATAGTGGAACGAAATAAATCTTGTATTTTTAATTTTGTTGATTTAAATTCTAATCTTTTAATTTGTTTTTAATCTAAATTATTTATCTATTTTTCTTAAATAAATTATCAAAAAATATATATATTTTTTAATCATTAAACTCATTGAAAATATATAATTTAGACATTTTCTGTACACCTACATTAAATTTAGTGCCTAAAACATATTTTTCTCCATCAAATTTATTTAATGAAAATAGAAAATAATTTAAATTAAAAACAAATTAAAAGATTAAAGTGAACTTTTTTTTTTTTCTCCAAAAGTTTATTAAAAAAAAAAAAAACAAGAAACCGCAAAAAATTTCTGAAAAACCAAACTTCAGTCACACTTTCCGTTGCTCCCAATTACTGTTATTCACTCCAAGATCAAGAAATAAAAGGGGGGAAAAGAATTATACAACAAGAACAATAACAGAGGAAGAAGAAACAGACCATTCATTAACCATATAGCAAAACAATCTTGTTTTAAGAAGAACAAATATGAAGATTGATTGTGTTTTTAAAAATTAGTGGCCGAAGTATAGATCGAAACTCCAAACTCTCATCAGTAAATAGAGTGATCAAAATCCAAAAAGCGAATGATAAGAACAACATCTACAGTAAAAAGAAAAGAAAATAATATTTATTACCTTATTAGCTAACAAAATTTGAAGAGTTTGGGATGACATTCAGATCCATCCAGAAGAAGCAGATGAGAGAAGACCAATAAAAACTTATCAACAAAGTCTCCGTTTGTTTTCTGAGTTGAGGCTTGAGATTAAGATTAGTAGTGAGGTCGGATTCACAATATCACGATTGTTTGCAAAATAGCTCTGGCATTATAATTTTTTTTTTTTTTTGAGTGGACTATTTTGCTTTTGGGAAGTCATCCTACATATAAAATGACATACACAGACAAATTTTGAAGGGTAAATTACACTCTGACCCTCTAAAGTTTTATCTATTTTTTACTTTGGTTATTTAAGTTTGATTTTTTTACTTTGACTTTTTATATTTACAGTTTTTCTCACTTTAGCCTTTTAAATTTGATTTTTCTCACTTTGACTTTTTTATGTTTATAATACTTCTCACTTTACTTTTAAACTAACTTCCATTCAAAAAACTAACAGAATTTGTCGCATCATCAAACCATTAACTTCACGTGTAATGTAAAAAATTTACTTAAAATGCAAAAAATGAAATGGAGGCAAAGTTGGTGGTTTGATTTTTGCAGTCACCAATGTTGACAATATATATATATAGAGTCGCGCTACAGGTCTCGAATATTGAGGCGTAAATTTACCTCGAATTTGTTTAATCGGTAGTCCGGCCGGTCGTTCGGCAAAGAGGCTAACAATCGCGGTCAACAAGGTGACAACCGCGATAGACAAGTGTTTCACCCGGTCGTCCGAATAATTATCTGGCCAGTCAATCGGTGATCATAAATTCACGCCATTCGCTCTTGCGGCTCTCGAAGGCTGAACCATTAGCCGTAAATATATTGGTGGTTTGATTTTTGCAGTCACCAATGTTGACAAAATTCAAATGGAGACAAAATATATATACATATATATTTATTAGGTATGGAGGTCCGTGCCTTGCACGGCGAGTTGCACATTTTATAAGTTTTTTATTAAAAGTTTGATTTTTTTAATTTTAAAATAGTAGTATATTTTTATTTTTATTTTTATTTTTTTTATTATTTATTAATCCATTTGAATTTGTGGTGGCTGCAAAAATTAAACCACCAAAGCGTAGTCAACATTGTCAAATATATATAAAACTAATACATACCCGTGCCTTAAAATATTATTTGAATGAAAATGTAATTGAATGTAAAATTATAAGTAAATGAAATAGTGAAAAGTAAACACATAAATGATACATAAAATTCAAACACAACAAAAGTATAAAATTTTAAACAAACAACAAAATGTAAATCCCATAACACAAAAACATATAATAAAAATCAAACGAAATACGTCAGCCAGTGCTCTGTAATAAATAAACAAATTCAGCACACCAGTCAATGCTCTGCAGTAAAAAGAAAATGCCAAATAACAAATTAAGCACACCAGCCAATGTTCTATAATACAAAAAGAATGCAAAACAACAAATTAAGCACATCAACCAATATTCTACAATAAAAAAAATGACAAATAAGAAATTAACCACAATAGTAGTATATTTTACATGGCATTGTGCAAGTAGTATGTCAATTTTACAGTGTATGGCACTATGCAAGTAATATGTCAAAAAACAAAAAATGATCGAGGTTCATGCTCCAAAACAAATATTTCAAAGAAATATACGGTGTTTTGAAAGTTTAAAAAATAATGTAAATAAGAATATACGGTGTTTTGAAAGAAAAAAAAAATCTATATAATTAAATTGGGCCTACCTCTTGAACCCTAGATGACATTAAGGTCACTTTCATCACGGATGACAACATTAGCATGTCTTTCCATAAGAAATTGAACCTATAAATACAAAAGAATTAGAGGTAAAAAAAAATTAAAAATTTATACATCTAAGAAAATGAGAAAAAGAAGTCAGTATTACAGTTCGGCATAGGTTTCCATCCATACGTAAATTATAAGAAAAGATCATTTTGTTATAACGAAATTAGATTAAAAAAATCGTGAAAAGAAAAGAAAATTAACTTCAACTTATAAGAAATATGTATTTTTTTTTCAAATAAATATAAAAGAAAACAATTTACGTGACTAAAAATAATAATGTTGTCCATAATTAGAGGTTGAAGGTCAATGGTGTCTCAACCTGAAAGTGTTTGGTTATGTAAATTTGACAAAGACAACTGTAAGGCAAAATGAAGTTTAATAATTGTCATAAAGAAAAATTAATGAACACAAAATTAACAACCTCCTAACATATTTTAGTTAACAACCCACTTTAAGAAGTTCGTTTATGCATGAATATCACAGATGGAGAAATTGAACTATCTAAAGGCACAGTGTAAATTATGTTATAAGTTATACACATCATGTTAAAATTTGTAAGTCTATAGTATTTTTTTTTTATTTTTGATAGACACTAGAAAAATATAAAGAAATATTATTCTTCTTAAAGAACTTTTAACAATTTTAGTAGTAAATCGGATAATAAAATATAAAAATTAATTTCAAAGAGAGGGTTACAATCAAGATGAGAAGAGCAGGTACATAAACAGAGAGATAAGATTTTTACCTTGGTGTTAAATGATTTTTGAGAGAAGAAGTGAAAAAAATGAAGAATAAGAGGTATGTAAAGTACATAATAAAAGGTATGCTCGTGCCTAATGGCACGATGTAAACAATATTGAGATCAAAATGTAGTTGAATAGAAATGTAATTTATTGAAAAACATACCAAAAACTTAAGACATTGAGAAATATAAAGAAATATCATTTTTAAAACACTTCCAACAATTTTGTTGGTACCACACACTCTATAGAACTGAATTAAAGATAACCACCCCTAGGCACAGGTATATATATTTGTTGTTTAATCATAAATATTACGTTTTCATTATTCATTCGTTACCAAAAAATACCAGCCAAAGTTATTGTATATCTATCAATACTTTACAATAAATAAATAAAAAATGTACTAAACACCAACTGAAGCATACCAGTCAGTGATATACAATCTCGAAAAATAGAATTCAAAATTAAACAACAAGCACTGCACCAGACAGTGCTCTGCAATTTCAAAAAATTAAAATTAAAAATAAATACCAAATAATACACACCAACCAATGCTGTGCAATTTTTAAAAATTAAAAATAAAAATAAACAACAAACAATGCACACCATTCAGTGCTTTGCAATACCAAAAAAATTACTAAACACCAAATGAAGCGCACCAGCCCGTGTTATGCAATCCTGAAAAATAGAATTCAAAATTAAATAACAAACAATGCACACCAGCTAGTGCTCAGCAATCTAAAAAAAATTAAAATTAAAATTAAAATTAAAGTGAAACCTTATAGAAGAAGAGATTCAAAACTTTTCGAACTTGAATATGAGACTAAAATTGTCTTAAGCACCTGTCACTTGGAGAAAATATAAAATTTTATTAGAAGGAACTTCTAGAGGGAAAAAGCTGTGTATTTAAAAAATATCTATAAAAAAAACACCTATGTTTAAAAAAAAAAAATTAATATAGAAGTGAATGTCTCTATTTAATTAGATAAACCCAAAATAGCACTGGAATAACAATTTTGTCTCAATATCTTACCATGTTGTGACCAGATGTACTGGAAGACAAATTTTATGGTAAGATGTTTTATGTAATTTTTCATAATATCTCTATTTAATCGGATGTCTAATGTAAATTTTATGTAGGTTAGGGTTCAAGCACATGATTACGGTTCATCCTAGAGCACATGAAATAAACAAAATGGGTTCAAGCACTGATTCTCTCGAGTAGTTAACAATCAACAGCTAAGAACCTGAAATGTCCGAGAATATCAATTTAAATTTAGATAGGAATTTGAAAAGGAAAAAGAAAAGATGAGGGAAATATAAAAATTATGATTCAAACACGACCTTTCATACCTAAGCAAAATTATTTTTGTTGATGAAATGGTACCAATCCAATCTTAGATTAATAGGCTCTTTTCAAATGCATGCTCTTTTCAACTATCAATTAGGAACCACATAAATGTGCCAAAAAGTATGAAAAATCATTTCTATGAACATATAAAGAAACAAACCAAGTTGAAGGTAGTAAATAGCAATTAACCGCAATGACTGTTTCAACCTTCCATACTGAGTGACAATTTTTTAACATGAAAAATCCATTCATAGAAAAAGACTTATCTCATTTCAGAGTAGAAAAACAAATAGAAGTCACCCATTCATAGAAACACATTACATTGAAAAAGATTTATCTCATCCCATAGTAACCCATTTCATAAATCAAACAATTTTTTTCAACCCATTTCATATTCATATAATTGAAATCAAAACCATAAAGAAACACAAACATTTATGCCCAACTCAAGGAAAAAAAATTCAATCAACACTACATAAACAAACCTGCTTAAATGGTAGCTAAAATGATGTATGACAAATAATAGGAAACTAATAATTAGACCAAGCAACCATATGACAAAACAAATGCTTTGCAATAAGAAATGAGTATATATGTTTTTATCATTTATCATTTTCAGTAACTTAGAAATGACAATATTAAAATGGGTTAACATGGTGCATTGAAATGCTATGACCAGCAGCTGCAAAAAAAAAATAAAAAAAAATAATAAATAAATTTGAAAAATCAAATAGCTCCAACTATTCAAATCCTCCCATAAACAAAATATAAAACCAACCCTTTTGGATCCATTTGGTTTGCTCATGGGAAGTAGCCAACCCACTACCAAAAAAAATAAAAAATAAATTAGAATAAAAAAGCAAACTCTTCACTTGGCAAATCAATACAGCAAACGCTAACGAACATAATTTTCCCATCATCTACAAATCAATATAGCCTAAAAACCACCATTTAGACCTACCCAAAAATCCAAATCACTCAGTCATATTCATTTTGCTTCCAACCTTCAACTGAAAATTGTGAATACGTCTCAATCACCACCCCCCCTCAAAGAATTGCCAAAGCAACAATACAATTCATTTCTACAACATACAATGAGAGCAAAACAACTCAACAATACAATTCATAAGACTATTGACACCATAGGTCCATAATCATGTTTATATCAGCAACCTTTACATGAAGAAAAGCAATACCTCCTCAAAACGGAGGAACCCCACATAACATAATTTCGCTTCAAAATCTTTGGTGCCATATAGTATGGACTCCCCACAATCTTTGAAAACTTCTCCCCTGAATGAAGATGTAAAGGAAGTTTAAAAAATCATCAAAGAACCCACTCAAACACCATAACATTCTCAACTAAAATATTCAAAGTGACCAATTAAATCAAGAATAACAAATGCATGGAAATAATCAGAAGAATGTCTAATCATTGCCAAAACATACACCAAGGAATAACAAATGCATGGAAATAAAGGAACTTTGGGTTCTCTTGCTTAAGGCCCAAAACAACAGTCAAATGAAAACATACACCAAGGAAAGGAAAGGAAAGGAAAAATGAAAATAAATATTGGCCAGGAAAAAAGAATAAAAGACATGAAAGAGAAGCTCAGACTTCACCATTCAAAAATCCATGCATAACACAATTCTAGTGAAACATAACATGATTAAAGATATAAAGGAAGACATCATACCAAGGAAAGATATATGCCCTGTTTGTGGGTAAATGGTAGCACCATTTTACAAAACTCATCCATGCCATGATGGGTATAATTAACCAGTAATCAGGGAAAGATCGATTTAAAATGCTTAGAAATCGGATTATCTACAGAGGCCTCTTAAATGCTCACATGAAAAATCCATGTGGAAAAATTCATTAACAATACTGTAACCCATATGAAAATCAACCAAAATTTCCCAAAATTTCAGCAAATTTTTAATAAAAAAAAACACTAAGGATAGCGAAAAGTGATTGATAGCATGCTGGTTATTAAGTAAGGATAGAGAAAAGTAAAAAATATAAGGAATAAAAAATGCGAACATGATCTCTTGCTATTAGAGAGAGAAGGGAGGTTAACCAATGACCCGTACCTAAAAATAATATCACAACACATACAAAGTTTGAACTATCCATCACAAAAATATAATTCTAATTACTTTCACATAATTCAACATATCACTAAAACTAACATCGAAAAATTGTTTGTAGTATGATGTGTTTTTGTGCTCGAAACTTTGGTACAACAATTATGTTAAATAAACACACACAAAAAAATGTGGACAAAAAAACAATGCATACAACAACACAACTATAAAAAGAACACACATACAACAACACGCATGAGAAAGAATAAGACATGAATTGGAACTAATTAAAAGGAAGCTACCATCCATCTATTGAACCTCAAATATCCAAGTAGATCATTTTCAGAGAACTTTATTTTTTTAACACAAAAAATAAAATAAAATAAATAAATACAAAGTGAATAGCTGAAACAAAAAAGAAGAAGCCATCAATCACCAAGAATTTGCCTACAACATTTAAGAGGGTACTTCACCAACATTAAGGGTTGAAAGTGAAACCACCTTCTTCTTCACTTATGAGGTACCATTATGCATAGTCATCCAATTAAAAGTATAACGCAGGTTTAAACTACTTCAAGCATAAAGTAACTTTATGCCATCACTCATTACTCCAGGATGACTAACTAATAACATAGATGGTCTATTGAATTAATTTAGTTCCAAAACCAAATATTTGAAGAAAAAAAGAAACGGCCAATTAGCTTAAAACTGGCTCTTGTTATTCTAGACCTCTTTACTATTTTCTTTTTTCAAATTCTTTCTAGACCTCATTGAGCGAATCTCAACATTATTAATAGTCTTACAAAATAACTGGCAAAGCTAAAAGTATAAATTTTTAATTTTTTTTTATCACAACTTACAATCCTCACTCTGAAAGTAAAATAAAAAAATGGGAGGAGAAGAAGAAGAAAGGAAAAGAAAAAAAAAATGAAGAAAGGAAAGAATAGGCTTAGCTCCTGTAAAAAATAACAAATGATTTTCACCCAATGAAACTAAAATATATTACGAGTCACAGGGGAAAAGGGAAGAAGAAAAAAAAAATTTGACTCTAACCCATCCAATCAAAATTTTAATTTATTATAATCACATTTGTTTGTCACATCTATTTTAAAATGAATATACAATTGTGCCTACAGTGTCTAAATTTTAAAATGAAAATTTTAATTGATTATAAGCACTGGTAGAGTTATAGGGTGTGAAAAAAGTAATAGAAGTTATTTTATGGGATTTTTATTGATAAGTCCAATTTAGAAGTGTTTTAACCCAAGAAGTCCATCAAGAAATTTTTTAACCCATTTAGTCCCATGTATGTATAGTTTTATTCCATAAAGTCCATTTTCTTGATTTACACTATTTTCTTGGACACTTATGCCCTTATATTTAATTTTGATACCCTTATAAATATTTTTTCAACGATTAGCAATTTAATGATGTGAAGATTCATATTTTAAAATTCACATTTGTAGGAATGTAAATTGGCCCGTGGGCAGCCCGAAACCCGCTCGCGAGCCAGGGCGGGCCCGGCCCGTTGACAATGTGAATATTCACATTGACATGTTAAAATTCACATTAATAGGAGTGTAAAATTGGCCTCTGTCCCGTGACGGCGCGAAACCCGCCCGCGGCCCATGGGAGGCCCGGGGCAGGCCCGGTTCGGCCCGTTGACAATGTGAATATTCACATTGACATGTTAACATTCACATTGATAAGAGTATAAAATTGGGTCGCGGCCCATGGGCGGCCAAAAGCCCGCCCGTAGCCCGGGGCGGGCTCGACCCGGCCCGTTGACAATGTGAATATTCACATTGATAGGAGTGTAAAATTAGCCCGCGCCTCGTAGCTGCCCGAAACCCGCCCACGGCCCGGCCTGTTGACAATGTGAATGTTCACATTGACATGTTAACATTCACATTGATAAGAGTATAACACTAGACAGCAGCCCAGGGCGGGCCCGACTCGGCCCGGCCCGGCCCGTTGACAATGTGAATATTCACATTGACATGTTAACATTCACATTAAAAGGAGTGTAAAATTGGCCCCCGTCCCGTGGCGGCGCGAAACCCGCCCACGGCCCATAGGCGGCCTAGGATGGGCCCGGTCTGGCCCGTTGACAATGTGAATATTCACATTGACATGTTAACATTCACATTGATAAGAGTATAAAATTGGCCCGCGGCTCATAGACGGCCAAAAGCCTGCCCGCTGCCCGGGGCGGGTCCGGCCCGGCCCGTTGACAATGTGAATATTCACATTGACATGTTAACATTCACATTGATAAGAGTGTAAAATTGGCCCGCAGCCCGTAGGCGGCCCGAAGCCAGACCGCAGCCCGAGGCAGGCTTGGCCCGACCCATGACAATGTGAATATTCACATTGACATGTTAACATGCACATTGATATGAGTGTAAAATTAGTCCGCGCCCCGTGGCTGCCCGAAACCCGTCCACGGCCCATGGGCGGCCTGGGGCGGGCCCGGCCCGGCCTGTTGACAATGTGAATATTCACATTGACATGTTAACATTCACATTGATAAGAGTGTACAATTGGCCCGTGACCCGTGGGCAGCCCGAAGCCCGACCTCGGGCCAGGGCGGGCTCGGCCCGTTGGCAATGTGAATATTCACATTGATATGTTAACATTCAAATTGATAGGAGTGTAAAATTGGCCCGCAGTCCGTGGGCGGCCCGAAGCCCGATCGCAGCCTGAGGCGGGCTTGGCCTGACCCGTGACAATGTGAATATTCACATTGACATGTTAACATTAACATTCATAGGAGTGTAAAACTTGTCCGCTGCCCGAAGCTCGCCCGCGGCCCGGGGTAGGCCCGGACCCAAACTCGGGCCACCCCGGGCCGCCCACGGGCTTTGGGCCGCCCATGGGACGCGAGTCAATTTTACACTCTTATCAATGTGAATGTTAACATGTCAATGTGAATATTCACATTGTCAACAGGCCGGGCCGGGCCCGCCTCGGGCCGCCCACGGGCTGTGGGCGTGTTTCGGACAGCCACGGGGCACAGGCTAATGTTACACTCTTATCAATATAAATGTTAACATGTCAATGTGAATATTCACGTTGTCAACGGGCCGGTCCCGCGTCGGCCCGGGGCCGGGCTTCGAGCTGCCCACGGGCCACGGGCCAATTTTACACTCCTATCAATGTGAATGTTAATATGTCAATGTGAATATTCACATTGTCAACGGGCCGGACCGGGCTCGCCCCGGGCCGCCCATGGGACGCGAGTCAATTTTACATTCTTATCAATGTGAATGTTAATATATCAATCTGAATATTTATATTGTCAACAGGCCGGGTAGGGCCCGTCCCGGGCCGCCCACGGGCCGTGGGCTAGTTTCGGGCAGCCACGGGGCGCGGACTAATTTTATACTCTTATCAATGTGAATGTTAACATGTCAATGTGAATATTTGCATTATCAACGGGTCGGGCCGGGCCCGCCCAGGGCAGCCCACGAGCCGCAGGCGGGTTTTGGGCCGACCACAGGCCGCGGGCTAATTTTACACTCCTATCAATGTGAATGTTAACATGTCAATGTGAATATTCACATTGTCAACGGGCCGGGCCCGCCCCGACCCAGGCCCGGGCTTCGGGCTGCCCACGGGTCATGGGCCAAATTTACACTCTTGTCAATGTGAATATTCATATTGTGAACGGGCCGGCCCGGGTCCGCCCCGGGCGACGGGCTGGTTTCGGGCCGCCCACGGGCCGCAGGCCAATTTTACACTCTTATCAATGTGAATGTTAACTTGTCAATGTCAATATTTATATTATCAATGGGCCGAGTCGGGCCTATTTTTTTGACTTGTGGGCCGGCCCAGCCCGACTTGAATTTTTCCGGGCATCCACGAGGATCAACATGAGCCGGGCCCCTACACAATGACGATATAAACATTTATATTGACGGTGTGAACATTCACATTAAGGGTATTTTGGTAATTATGTCACCCATAGGACTTATTGAAACATAAGAAAATAATGTGAACCAAATAGAATATAAGTAGATGAAAAGGGTATTTTGGTCTTCTTATCTCAAATTGGACCTAATGGAATAGTCAAAAAGAATATAGGTTGGATGGAATAAAGCTCTTAAAAAATAGATTTATCAAAAAAGCTCCCTTATTTTATTGAATCAACATAATCTAAATTTTTCTTCCACCCCCAAAAAAGAAACTCAATAAATAAACTTCTAGTTCCCCAAACAAAGATCCAAAATTGTGAAGAAAAAAAAAAAGCTCACATCTATTTTAAAATCAATATACAATTGTGCCTATAGTGTCTAAATTTCAGAATGAAAATTTTAATTGATTATAAGCACTGGTAGAGTTATAGGCTGTGAAAAAAGTAATAGGCAAAGTTATTTCTTGAAACTCCCCCAAAAAAGAATATACAAAGTTATTTCTCTTGCACCCCCAAAAAAGAAACTCAATAAATAAACTTCTAGTTTTCCAAACAAAGATCCAAAATTGTGAAGGAAAAAAAAAAGACTCACTTGTTCAATGGACCGTTGTGCCATTGCTCTCCATTTCTTAAAACATTCACTAATAGACCCACACAACACTTCCATTCATTCACTAACAAAGTAAAACATCTTGTTTTTGAAAAACAATAAAATCAAACATAAATGCATTCTAAAATTATCACAATGATTATCATAAAAATTGTATGAAATTCAAAAATTAAAATAGAAGACCCAAATCATCACCATAAAAAAATCAAGTACTCGCTCTTTTTGGTTCTGAACCTAGTTGAACAAAATTTAAGATTCTTAATTTTAAATTTAAGATTCTTAATTTTCACAACATGTAAAATGAAGCCAAGTTGAACAATAGATAAGAAACAAATTACCTAATCAACCATTGTAGCAAACAAAGCCATAAACTTTTTATGAGGTAATCAAACACTCCTTCGCCAAGGCATATGTGCTTGAAGCAAAAGGAAGAGTAGAAAATATAGGTAAGCAAGCTCCATTATCCATTATCCAAAATCGACTCCCTAAAAATTTCCCACTATTTGTTATTAAAAATAAGATCCAACTCCCACTGTTTAATTCACCAATTTGAATATACCTCTATTTTTGTTAACCTTACCAAATATCTAAGGCATGTATCATTCACTATTTGGAGGGGGGGGGGGAATGTAGAAAATGATAGACTCACTCACTAAGATAACTTTGATCAATTAGGACATCCACATTACCAGCACTAAGTGCATTCAAGCGCTGTTAATCAAACTCTCTATAGGAAATGTTGTTTAATCATTTACTTGGCATGTCATGATAGATTCACTCACTATTTGAACAACAAAAAAGTATAATTATATAAGCAGTTGGTTTAACCAAAAGAAAATAAACTATTTTCATTGAGGCATTTTACAGAACATCCAAAATTTGACCATTAAAAACAACCGCCACAACTTTCTAGAAAAATTTGCAATTAGTTACCTAACCAAAGCTAATGATCAAGAAGATAACCAACAATTTTATAGCAATTAAGATAGACTCACTCCAAAATAACAACATCAGCACTTGTCCCAGAAATTTCATTTTCTTTACTGTTGTTGCCACTTTCTCGGCAACCAAACAGGACTGAAATATTTCTGTGCTGATAACAAACAAACAAATAAAAATAAAAAAACAAACCCAAATAAAAGAGGAGGAAAAAAGTGAGAGAGAGAGAGAGAGGAGGCAAACATTGATTATCATATCAAAATCCAAAACCCAAATAAAAACCCTAGATTCTTCCCAAAAAAAAAAAAAAAAAAAAGAAAACAACAAGGAGGATAGCTTCTAGCTTGGAGCTGTGTAGAGAGAGAGGAGGCGGAGATTGAGGCATATAGTAGAAATCACCACCGGGGCTATAGTTCAGAAATCACCATAGGAGATCAAACTTGTAGAGAGAGAAAGCTTGGTGGAAAGAGAAAGATGTGTGGTGGGAAGAGGAAGGAGAAGAGGAAGAGGTATGAGAGAGAATGGAGTTTCAAATTTTGAAATCAAAATCAGAGAGACAAAGAGTGAAGATGATCCCAGATTTTGGAGATTCAATTATGAGGGTGAGAAAAAGAGAGAGAGACACACATTTTTACCCAAATGATCCCAGAAATACCAAACTAATCTGAAGCATTGATATTCACCCAAAAAAATCTGAACCATTGAAATGTCCAAATGAGAGTGAGATATTTTCAACCATTGGATTGAATTAATCTGATGGTGTATATTTTGACAAATAGACAAAAGTCTCATCAAGATTCAAAAACCCTTCTCTCTTATTATATAGATATGAGTATCAATTGATAAAACCAAACGACACTAACTCAATTCCAAAGCCCTTGATTCTGGAGCTTATTGTACCAAATTGAACTCAAATTTTCAATCTGAATCAAAGAATCCAATCTTCTATTTCACAACAATCAAAATACCCACTTAATAGCTGAAAAAGCTTTGGGGCAAGCATGTCTAAGAACTGTATATGGGCCTATGGGACTTGAAATCAATCTTCCTATGATACTTCCCTATTCAATTCTAACAAATTGAACTCATCTTGGTAACCAATGGTGTTCTAACAATATGTTGAAAATACAATTTTATTTTCCCTACTTGTTTTTCCATTTTTTTTCTTTAAATTCTCAGCAACCAAACAATGCACCGAAAGTAAATAAGTGAGTAAAAAGGAGAAAAAAAAAGATGGGGGAAAAAGATAGGTAGGAAAATAAAAATAAAAAAAATAAAAAGGAAAGCGGAAGGAATGTGGGCAAGAGAGAAAGAGAGAGATTGCATAAGTGAACAAAAAGATGGGGGAAAAGAAGGTGGGTGGGTGAGAATTAAAGAAATCTTGACCCTTAATAAATTTGCTAATTAATATCAAAAAAGAGAAAAAAATAAAATAATAAGTATCAAACAAAATCGAATTTCTTTCTCAAAATATTTAGAGGGAAAGATTAAGCTCCTCTGTAGTGATTTCCCTCTAGCATCCATCAATGTTCACTATAATCTCTCTATGGATCAGAGTAATACATTTTTATCTAAAACAACCACTTGCCTAAGA
The DNA here is from genome assembly GCF_055761805.1 of Camellia sinensis. Lineage (NCBI taxonomy): Eukaryota > Viridiplantae > Streptophyta > Magnoliopsida > Ericales > Theaceae > Camellia > Camellia sinensis. Next base: position 169,638,921 of record NC_138962.1, on the reverse strand, counting down.
GGCCGAATTCAAAAATCAGCCCACATCCTGAAAAAACCTAGATTCTTACTAAGATGGATCGAAAACACCTTAAATAGCTAAACACCAACAAACCACTATTCAACAAAGCATACTCAATCGATTTGATAAAACAGTTATATCTGTAGCAATCGCTACCCATATCTTATTAAGTCATTTCCAATATATGAATACAACATAAAATTTGAACAAAAATAAAAAATAAAAACAATAGAAATTAGAATCAATTTCATCCCAAAACCCTAAAAATGAGAAGAATCAAACACAATAAAGGTAAGAGAGATATGAAATTAGATGCGAAGAGATAGTAATTGAGGTAAAAAATAATGAAAAACGCCAAAAAGAGACAGAAGGCTAGAGAGAGAGATCAAAGAGAGAGTATTGGTCAATGCGAGTTCGAAGGAATGGTGGGTTATATTGGCCACCAAATATAATAAAAACAGTATTGGACACAAAATTCTAATAAAAATAGGAAATAAAAATATACCCCAAATTACACATATTGTAAGCCCCAATGAACCCAATTTTAAACCCAGATGATGAAACTAAAAATATATCAATGTATTCATGAATGTATGTATTAATGAAATGAAGAAGAACATAGAGAGAAGGGAAAAAAAAATATCAAACCCAAATGCACCAATCAAACCCAAGAATGTTATAAACAACCCCAAAAATGTATGTATTCATGAAATGAAGGAGAAGAACAGAGAGAGAATGGGAAAAAATATGAAACCCAAATCACACCAATCAAACCCAAATCACACCGATTTGACGATTCACATGCGGCAGATCTATCAGTTTAGGCACAGGAGGGGGACGGTGCAATGAAGAACGGCGAAGGCGGAGGAGGAGCAAGAAAGGAGGCAGCAATCTTCTTTGAGGATGAAGCGGTCGTAGTCGACGTCTCAGGCGTCGTGAGAAGCACGTGTGATGAAGGATTGGACGAAACCAATGCCAAAAAAACCGAGGAGGTAGATGAAGGAAGCGATGAGGGAGGCGATGGCAGCGAGTTCGGGGAGAGTGACGACGTGGAGAGGGGTGGAGGATCGGATCTGATCGCTCTAACGATGGAGGAGGTAGTAAGCCATAGAGAAGAAAAATGTGAAGAAAATGACGTTGGTCAGGTATAGAAGGAGAGGTAAGGCATTAGAGGCTTTTGGGATGAGGAGGAGGATGAGAGAGAATGTGTAGAGCAGATGTGTTTAGCTAGACGTGGGAGAGAGAGCAAAGAGTTGTTTGGGCAGGAGATCTATTGATCTGAACCATTGATATAACCTTGAGATTAATCTCAGCCATTAAATTAAAATGTATCTCACATACATTTTATACATTTTCAAAAACCTTCCTCCCTTATTATATAGATGTTTAATATCACTAATTTAGGAGCTTTATCAGAATTCTAATTAATAGGGTTCACCTCTTGATTTCATATTTTACGGGCTATTTTGGGAAGATGGTTATAATCAGCTTTTTGTTTAAAAGCTGATTATAAGCTGCTTATAAGCTGCTTTTTCGTGAGAGGGGAAGTGGGTTATAATCTGGGAAGTGAATTATAACCCATTTCCCAAAAGGGCCTACTTTGTTTGTGTATTTTTTTTTTTTTATAGCCAACTCATTAGAGCTGGCAGTAGTGCTACTAATTTAGTGGTCTAAATCAAAACCCATAAATATATTGGTGGTTTGATTTTTTGTAGTCCAAATTCAAATGAAGACAATATATATATATATATATATATATATATAAATACTAATGGTAATTCATGCTATGCACAGGACTTTATAAATTAAAAAATTTATTATAATTATCTTAAAGAGGTTTCATATTTTGTCTTGTGATATACATGAAATTTATGAATTAACTTTTATGTTTATAACTTTTTAAATTATTAGTTTAAAAAAATTAAAAATTATATATATATATATGTATATATATATATTTAGTGCAATTTTGATAATTTGTATTAAAAAAAGTTAAACCTGATTAAATGAGTTATGACATATCTCTTTTTATTATGAAAATATACAAATTTAAAAGTTATAATTAATACAAATATACAATTTTATTATCAAATGTGAAGTGAAGTGACATTTAACAATAATTAAAATAATGTTTCTATTATTAATCCAATAATTTAAGTTGCAATTCTTTTGATTTCAATTTCATAACTAAAAATACAATATGAATATAATACACATACGGATTTTTAGTCTTTAAGAACATGAAGGTTTTAAAATATTTTCAAACTTTCATCATTTTCTTTTAAATTTTTTTTATATCTAATTTGATTTTAAATTTGAATAAAATTTTTGATTTGATATGAATTACTTTAACCTTTTCATTAAATTTTTTAGCAATTTTTAAAAAACTTTCATTATTATCCCAATTTTGTTTTTTCTTTTCACCAATTTTGATAGAAAAAACTAAGTTTTTTGGATTAAGTTTTTTGAAAACTGAGGTTTTGGTTTTCGTGTTTTTTATTTTTAGTGAATATTTTTAAAATTTTAAACATTTTTTTTACTTTTTTAGATGCACCTTATTTAGATGTATCTAAAAAGTAAAAAATTTGTGAAAAAATATTTTAAAAAATTAATAAATACATAAAAATACAAAAAATGTACTGAATTCTCGTATTTTTTTTTTTATATTTTTGGTATTTAGTGAATTTTTAAAAGGTTTCTTTCACAATTTTTTACTTTTTAGGTATATTTATGTTAGGTATGTCTAAAAAGTAAAAAAAAAAATTGCTTAAAATATTAAAAAAATTCAGTAAAAACAAGAAAATACGAAAAATAAGAAAGTAGAATTTTCTGAAAAGAGTTTTTGGAAAACTCTAACCAAGCATTCCGAATTTTCAACGTTTCATCTTTTAAAATTTTTATCAAATTATAATGTGATAAAAAAAAATATAAAGGGTTGAAGATTCTCTTAATTGGAATTATAGTGAAATAACATCTTGAAATAATCAAAGTTTGAGCATGCGGTTGGTTGAAATGTATAATTTAATTAATTCTCTTCTCATATTTGTATAAAAATTTACATTTATGACTACATCATTATAAGTCTGATTATGAAAAAAAATTTGAGATGTCAAATATTTTCTATTTGTAAATATCTTACATATTAAAAAAGAAAAAGAAAAAAGAAAAAGAAAAAAATGTGTAGCTTTTAGATATGTTTATCAGTTTTGTTTTATGGACATAAACAATTGATATTTCAATTTAAAAAATTAAAAGTAAAAAAAAAATAGATTGGGTTTTTTTAGAGATAAAAAAGCCATCTAATTCTTATATATAATATTTAAGATGGACTATTTAATCACGGTAAAAAAATAAAAATTATATTTAGAAATTATCCTTATGGCCCTGTTTGTTTGGGTTTGTTTGGGATTATAGAGAGGGAATTGGGATTGATAGTGAGGTGGGTCTCTCTATCTTTATGTTTGTTTTGGAAGATGGAGAGGAGATTAATCCCCTTGGGGAGGGAATTTGGATGGGCCTCTAGCACTTGGTATTAGAAATAGTCCGTCATACTATTTTTTAAATTTTTTACATGTTGGGCATTTTTTTGAGCATTAATGTTTAATTTTTTTGTTAAGTAAAGATCATTGTTTTATTTTTTTTAAATTTTTTTCTCAAATTTTTATTTATTGTATGTTGAGTATTTTTTTTTGAACATTAATGTTTAATGTTTTTGTATTTTTTTATTTGTTTTTATTATTTTATATTTATTTTATATAAAAATAATTTAACAATCCCTACACCAACAACTATTATTAAAACAAACACAATTTTACTCAATCTCTTTACTATTAATCCCTTCACTTTAAATCCCCTCAATTCTATCTCTGAAAACAAACGGGGCCTATATATTATGCTATTATATACAACTATAATTGTAATAAATTAACTATAATATATATAAGGGAAAATTAGTCTAAAGTCCCTCTCCCATTTTTAGTAATGGAAGAGATCAACAATATTATTTTTTAATGTCTAAAGTCCCTCAACCCACACCTATCTATCACAGAGAAATTTGATATATCTCACTCCATATGAAATTGATTGCTCTCCAAATCTTTCTTTAGAGCAAAATCTCTCTCCATCCTCAGAAAATTGGATCTAGTAGTAAAGCTGTAGAGTTCTTGATCTCATGTTTCTGACGACGATCTCATGTTTCCGGCGATCTCATGTTTCCGGCACTGGAATCCGATGCAACAGGAACACTTACAGATCTCGATCTCATCATCATCACCCAGTGTACGTAATTCTCCTCCGCCTCGATCTCGATCTTTGATTTTCCATCTCTCTCTTCTTTGCATTCCTTGCTCTTTTGCATCCTGAACACCGACCAGAACGACGATTTCCTCCGATTAACCAGTAGCAAAGCTTTGGCGAATTGAGAGTGTCACAATCTGAGCCGAAGTTGCTGGACTTCGTTATGCTCTTGAAGTTGCAAATCACCACAGCTTGGTATGAAAAGCTAGCACGCAACACAAACAATTCATGAATTGAAGACCAAAATAGTTCAAAAGCAAAGAAAACAACCCATTTCTTAATATTTAACCATGTCTTCTTTGTTGCAGAGATTTGAGGTGCAATCTATAAGTATGATATGACTTTCTTAAAAACAGTTTATGAAAACGTCCAGCAACCAAAAACATGCCAAGAAAGTAGGGATAATTGACTTTTATTCTCCCAAGTCACGCATCCTCTCTCGACCTTGCTTTCTGGTAACACCAACAAAAAATCACACAATGATTCTCTCCAACAATTCAAAGCACCCAATCACTGTGTTACAGTGATTACCAAGGCTATGCATCCAAAGTAAATTTCTCTGGTTAGAGGGAGATTTTCTCTAGGTTTGAGTAAATTTCTCTGGGGTGAAGAAGGGAATTTCTCTGGTTTTGAAGAATTTCTCTGAGTTAAATCCAGAGAAATTCTTTGAATCTAGAGAAAATAGCCGAATTTTATTTCATGGTTGTACTCAGTGTAATTATTTTGTATATGATCTGTTTGGTATGCACATTTCTTTTTGTATCACTGCTAGTGTTGCTATTGTTGTTGTTTTGCTTCCTTTTTTTTTTTTTTTTTTTTTGAGTTAAAAACCATAGCTGTTAGTTCTTCACATAATTTGGAAATTTCTCTGGTACAGGATTTTGAATTTTCTCTGGTAAAGGATCTGAATTTTCTCTGGTTTCATAGAGAAAGGATTCTACAGACGTAAACAAATAATCACAGAGAAATTCTTGTGAATTTCTCTGGGCAATTCCCAGAATTTCTCTAGGCAAAAAAAAATTTCAAAACATAAAAAATCAAAAAAATTGAAAAAACCAGAGAAATTTCAAATTTCTCTGGACTGAAATTTCTCTGGGTTGAAATTTCTCTGAATCGAATTTTCTCTGGTTGAATTTTCTCTGGATTGAATTTTCTCTGGATTGATGTTGAGGGACCTTAGACATTATAAAAATATTGAGTGTCCTTTATGCTATAAAATCATAATACCAGAGACCTTAAAAAAAAACCCCCCTATATATAAAAAGTTACATAAGCATTCATTTTCAATTAATTGAATTATAATTAACAAACTAACAAATAACAGTAATAGTATAATGGGATAGAAAAAGGATAAAAATAAAGAACACAATGATATTTAAAATTTTAAAATTTATCTAGTTACACAAAAATCTAATATTTTAATAAAATCTTGAATTCTCAATAAATTTTCACATTTTCTATAAGATAAAATGATAATAAAAAATAAAAAATTTGATACCTATTTTTTTAACTTCAATTTTATGGTATTCATTGAAGAAAACAAAATTCGATCAAAATCTTTGACACTGAACGGACATAGATATTTCGATTGCAACCATAATCACCAATAATTATTTTCCACCATGCAAACCTGTAAACAAACATATAAACCTCACTAAAACTGAAACCAAAACCAAACCAACAGCAAAGAAAGAAAATTACACATAAAAAAAGGATTAAAAAATAAATAAATTTATGGAGAGAGAGAATGTTATCTCTAACAATTTAGTTCTCACCTAACTCAATCCATTAGCTCATCCGCCAATACCCGTGAAGTTTAGGAGTTGGGATGACTAATAAGATTATTCTTTAAATAAGACTTGAAAATTGATTAATTTGTCTCATGAAGTGATTTAAAATCTTAATAGATATACATCAAAAAATAGATAATTATATTATTAAATCATAATTCAAATTTAGATATTATTATATTTTTTTGAGATCCATATCTAAATTCTTATCTTTTTTTTTTTTTAATTTTTGTGTGGTTTCTATTTTTTTTTCATCAATTTATTTAAGATGGAGTTGTGGGTTTTTATTTTTTTTAAAATTTAATTTATTTGTGGTTTTTATTTGTTTTTAATTATTATTATTTAGATACGTTATGATGCGAGTTAAATATGTGATAAATATGTGAGTTTTATTGATTTAAAGTATAATATTGAGAGATATCTTTAAATTAGATTTGTTTAGATAGACTTTGTAGATTTTTAAAATTTAAAATTGGATATTGAGAGGCAAAAGAAATATTTTAACTGAATAAATAAAAATCAAATTTATTAATTTTATCTGTTTATATATTTGATTTTTAATTCTTTTTTGTTACATTATAATATAATATATAAGATATAGATAGATACTCATAACTTTCATGAAAAATATTATATGATTTTTTGGAGGAAAGAAAATGAATGCAAGTTTTAATATTTTTTTTTTTGAAAATTGGTGAGAGAGATTATGATGGAGAGTTTATGAAATATTTTTGTTATCTTCCTATTTGAAATCCATAAATTAATGAATAATTATTATTTATAAAATAATTAAATAAATAAAACAGCCAATAATTTTTTTAATCTATTTTATAAATTAAAAAATCAATAATTTTAGAATGAGAGTTTGGAACTCTCAAGAGGTTTCTCATTAGAAACCCTATTTTTCTTTATATAATATATATATATATATATATATTTGTTTTAGATATTTTTTTAATATACAAATTATTTTTTTTAGATTTTTTATAAAAATAATTTAACAATCTCATCACTAACCATAGTGTATGGAAAAAGTTGAAACGGGTGCTGCCATAATTATAAGAGAAGTCAAAAAAACTTGTGAGTTGGGAGAAGTTAATAAATACTGACGTTATTTTTTTTTAAATCAAAATATTAAAAAATTAATATTGAAATATTAAAATTTTCACAAGACTTGTATATTAAAAATCCCTTTTTTTCTTCTATAATATATAAGTTAGGTATGAAAGTCCGTGCCTTGCACGGCGAGTTGCACATTTCATAAGTTTTTTTTTTTTATTAAAAGTTTGATTTTTTAATTTTAAAATAGTATTTTAAAATAGTCACCAATATTGACAAATTCAAATGGATTAAAAAAAAAAATACTGCTATTTTAAAATTAAAAAAATCAAACTTTTAATAAAAAAACTTATATATATATATATATATATATTGTCTCCATTTGAATTTTGTCAACATTGGTGACTGCAAAAATCAAACCACCAATATATTTATATATATATAAACTGTTTAATTGTTTGACATTCATCTTTTTAAAGTTATTTTATTTTATCTTTTTATTTTGAATAATTTATTAATTCTGACCTATACTTTGAATGAAAGTTTTTTTTATATAATTACATAAATATTTTTAATCAATTATAAAATAGATTTTTTCCGTAATTACGTAAATATTTTTTTATCAATAATGAAACATAATTTTTTGTAATTATACAAATATTTTTAGTCAATTATAAAACATAAATATTTTATTTTTTAACAAATTACAAATACACCTATAAAATTTGTTTAAATATGAATTGGTCTTATAATACTAGAAATTACAATTATAGTTTGTTATAAATTTTAATTTAATACAATACTTAAAAAAAAAAAAATTCTCCTATGCAATAATAAATTATTAAAATTTTTTATTGAAAAAATATTTCTCATATCATTAAAAATTGTTAATTAACTTAATAATTTATTTATTAACAAAATAGTTAACTGAAAAATATTTTTCATATCATTAAAAATTATTAATTTACCTAATGATTTACTTATAAATGAAACTGTTCATTTGTTATGCAAGTATAATTTATGTATTAATAAAATTAATCATTTGCATATATATGTATTTTCTTCTGCTTCTTTATTAGTTTAGTGAATTATCTTAGTGGTTTTTGTTAGATAGAAGAATTATCTTAGTATTTGTTTCATATTTATCTGTTGAAAAAAAGTACACGCCATAATTTTTTTTTTTATAAATTCAGAAAAAATATTAAAGAATTATAAATTCATCCAAAATTGAAAAATCTAGAAATCCCCTAGATGTTGATTTGTGATTATGTATCAATTTTAAGCAGAATATAACAATCCAAATCAAACAATCAAGACAAAGAGACACAACGATTTTACGTGGAAAAAATCACAATTGGACACCTCCAACTGTGATAAAAAAACCACGGGCAACAGCCACAAAACAATCCACTAAGAAGATTTAAAGGAATTACACAGGTATACTTTCAATTACCTAGCGAATCCACGCCTAATTGAACCAACCTCTATGTGCCTCTTCCAACCCGTCTTCACCTCGGAATTGTCTTTACGATGAGCCACCCTGGAATCCACCAAAGCTTCAGGCTCGAATTCTTCAGAATCCACCGAAGAACAACTCTCTCTTTTGTAGAACACACAAAACCTTTGATGTATACTCTTTAAAACATGAGTTGAATACTCAATCAAAACATTAAAGAAAACTCACAAAGTATCCCCAGATATAAACCCTAGAACCCAAAAAGAAGATCTGGAGTAGTAATCCTAAAATCTGACCCAATACGCGAATTTATAGAATCTGTCCCGCGATCTCCGCTCGAGCGCCCAACAGCCCGCTCGAGCGACTTCAGCAAAATATGCGCGTGATATAACAGAGGTCCGCTCGAGCGCTAGAGAACCCGCTCGAGCGCGAAATCACACGTCTCAGTATTTTTACAGGCGACCAAAACTGCTGGAACCAGGGAATGTCCGCTCGAGCGGACAGGCAACTTGGAATGCATTTTTGCATTTTGCTTCGGGGGCGCTGCCCCTCGACCCCGCCGTGGCGCTGCCCCGAACCCGCCAAGGGGCGCTGCCCCCTCGACCCCCACGAGCTGACCGGGCAGCTCGATCCTCGTCATAATCAGCGAAGTGGCAATCTTGAAAGCATTAGCATCACAAACTTCTCTGAAAGGCACAATTCGGATTGGATTCGCATCTAAACACTCATAGCCTCACTGAAATAAAAAGTGCGAAAATAAATACATCTGAAAGGAGTTTTGTCAAACGGGATTGTCAAGAATAAAACCTAACAAAAATGATATGGTAATGGAATTGGAGTTTACATCATTAAAGGCATGATAAATTAAAAAATGATATATATCATATCACATAATTTTATATCATATATCTAATGAAGTATTATATTCAATTTCATAAAATAATATTCTAATTTTTAAAATATTATTAAAATATAAAACTTAAATATATTGTAATATTAGACCGTGCCTTGCATGGGTTTTGTAAACTAGTATTGATATATATTTGACAATGTTGGCAACGTTAGCATTGTTGGTTTGATTTTTCCAGCCACCAATTTGACAAATTCAAACGTAGACAATTTGTATATATTTTAATTTTTATATTAAAATTTAATTTTAAAATTTTAAAATAGTATTTGTTTGATGGAAGAAATATATATCGGAATAGACTTTATATATTTATATATCATTTTATTTTATTTATAATATTTTTTTATGAACTCTTATATTATATTTGGTTAGAAAGAGATAGAATGAAATGATTATATGTCTTTATTATGACTTTAATTATTGAAGATATTTCATTTTGACCGGCCTTACTATTTAAGCGGTTTTTTTTAAACACTCGATGATGAAAATTAGAATATTCTATTTTATAAATTTGTCAACAGAAAAATTAGATTTAAACTTTAATCCCAACTTTCATCTGTTTTGGCCAAATTGGTTTAGACTGCTATAATATATTTTATTAGTTTATTAATTTGTAAAATTTTATAATTCTATATGATTTTATGTGTTCGTACATATTTTGAGGGTTTTTATATAAACTAGTTGGCCCCCACGCGCTTCGCGCGTGGAGTCGCATCACTGTTACATCATAAACTAAAACAAAAAGTAAATACAAAAGTGGTTGGTAGAGGAAAGATGACAACAAAGCATCAACAATTAAAACTATTTAAATTGAGCAAAATGGTAAGAAGAAACATGTGACTGAGCAAAAATTTTGAAAAGAATTCATGTGTTACCCAAGAAAAGAAAATCAGAGAACTATTCCACAACTTGGCACCTTCAGAATTATGTTGGTTGCTTTCAGCTGCATATGGGTTTTAAGTAAATATATTTGTATTCATATTTTCAACAAGTCTAATGGTTATACTTTGGTTTACAAATACCATTGGGAAGATTTCATTAATTACCTGTGCTTGAACTCACTTCACATTGTGAACTTTCACAAGTATCAACTTTGTCATGATCGATATAAACCTTGAAACCTGCCAAGAGAAACTTGGCATGATGGAAACCATATGAAACCACAGCAAAAATAACCATTCAAAGTCCTATATGACAAGAACTGGCAAGTTAATTCGTTTGGGATGTTTTGATATGAAGGAATAAAATAAAATAAACCAATTTCATTGGCAATAAATGTCATAAGCACATGAACATAATAAGTTTTCTCTTATAGGCATATTGTCAAACACAATGTGTGCAAGGTATATATATTAACAAACACGGATTTAACACACAAACGTACAAATCTAATACCAACATCTGCAAACAAAAGAAATTGAAAATCATGATGTGTAATCATCTAATGTATAAACAAAACAAAAGGTTTGTAATAATGTATTACCAGGTGGTGCAATTTGGGAGTCTTCTGTTTGGGAGCTTATCTATGTACACGGTGAATAAAAAATCCTAGACGTTGAATATATAGGATTGATGATTTTGTACAATTGATTCACCGCCCCAGAATATTGGACATTGTATGTAGATGTATTCGATTAGGTCCTCATCCGTTGCAGCGGCGGAATGTCGTCCCAACTATTTCTCTACAAATGATGCACCGACTGAATGAACTTTCTAGGAGGAAGACTGGGAGGGTGTGGGATGGCCCTCACTCGATGTAGTTGAGGGAATAGACAAATTGAAACCACATGGCAGCACATTTTGGAAGACAAATAAGCATGGAAGCTGCTAACTACATACCAAATAAAAATCACCTACTCATCAAAATGGTGTCATTAGTATGAATAATTAAAAAAATATATGTTCAGATTATATGTAGAGGAAAAGGCAAACATATAGTTTTAATTTTAACAAGAAACACCATCCCTTCTCTTTTGACTCAGATAGATTCATCTCTAAAAGAGATTGTAGGAATTGGCTTCAAACTTTCCCCAACCACTTCTCATAAAAATTCTCCCAAAATATACAAAAAGGGGTGTGTGTGATTTGTTTAACTCTCTCATTACCAGTTGGTTCTCAAACCTATCCCTTTGTGCCATCAGGTAATCCTAATCTTATTCTTCAATCTTGTTCATCATATTGAGGGAACTAATATTTTTATAGATTCTTCTAATTTATATGTATACTAAAACAACATAGTATATCTCTCCATGGGTCAAAAAATGCAAGATACCTCAAATATTTTTCTATTTATTTTTAGCTATTGCGAAAAGGGATGATTTTCTATTTGTTCATTAAATTCAATAAGCTATTAGATAAATTGAAAAAAGGAAATTGAAAATGAAATCCTCTTTCTCACATATCGATGGGTAATCAATAATTGCCGCTCCTAATGTCGTAGTTTTGGCTTCTATAGAATTTTAGTTTCAAAATGCATGCCTTTGCAACTATTATGAGTTGTAGATCACCTTAAATACAATTTTCAGCATTTAAATATTAATTCCATCATTCCAGCATCAAGTGTTTATTTAAAAAAATTTAGATTAGCAGATTTGTACTTAACTTATTCAAGTAATGCAACATTGGTTATTACAACACTTGGCATATATTTGCACACACCTACATGGAATCAAACTTTTCTCAGTACCAATACGTGAACCCTTCCTCAACCTGAAATAGCCCAAGACACAACCAACATGGATGAACTGTATTTAATGTTAAAATTTAAAAGTAGTTAAGTGAATAGATTGTGATAGCATAATTACAAACATTCACATAAGACTACACGAAACAACTCTATGGCAATAGCAGAATTTTTATGTCTCGTCACCTACCAGGAATAATACCATCCATAAAACTGATAACTTGACTTGCCAATGTGTCACACACCGGCAATGCGGAAGCCTTGACAAAGGTATGCAAGTGTGTGTGGCGCTAGTTAACTCCCTTCACTAGCCCGCCAAAAAAGCTCGAAAGGTTTGCAAAGACAAGCAAACACAATATTAGTTATGTTGATGAGCCACAAGATTGGAGACAAGCCACAAAATAGCAATCAACAAACTAAAAGTGAAGTAGCAACAATTGAAAGGCTTTGCACTATGTAAAAGCGAAATGAACTTTTCATTACTCAAAAGAAGGCATTACAATAGTTGAACAATGCACTAAAAGTGCTACAAAAGTTGCCTTACCATAACCTAGGTTGGGGTACATTAAAGGCACAAGCGGTCTGGTTCAACACTTGGGTACCCCCTCCATATATATAGGTTGTTAAGCCATTTCCTATCTGGCAGGAGGAAACATCCACTATGTTTGAGGAGTCATAATGGATTTTTAATAATTCTACAAAAATAGAAAAATTACAACTCTTGGTCCCAAAACATCTTTAGTACTAAGGTATTTACATAAAAATTTACAAGGCAAAAAGATTACATTTGACCCTCTAAAAGTTGGCCTAAAGTTGTTACTTGGTGGCTAGCTTGCGTCATGTCATGTCTTGGACTATCTTGCACTATGCCTTGGGCCATAGCTTGCACTTGCACTAACAACTACTTAGGCATGTCTTTGGCTCTCCTAAAGGACACAAATGTGTGTGGCATCAAGGTGTTGACCCTTGGATGGGTGCACCTTGACAATCTCCCCCACTTGAATGGTCGACGCCCTCGACGACTTGGCCCAATAAGCATCAATCTCGTCTTGAAAAGCCGACAAGTCTGCCTCTCGTTCCCAGCTGATTTCTTCATCTCCAAGGCCTTTCCATTTCACCAAGTATTGCCTTTGTTTCTTCTTGGAAACCATTTTCACCTGATCGGCCAAGATAGATTCAATAGACCTTTTCCCTGCTTTAGCTGTGATGGTTTGGCGTTTCTGCTCATTTCGGGTTGGATCTTCCTTGTCTAGATAGTAAGGCTTCAAATAACTCACATGGAAAACCGGATGCACTTTCATCCAAGATGGAGCATATATCTTGTAAGTACACTTGCCAATTCTCTTTAGAATGGTTACCGGTCCCTCATACTTGCGCACTAGCCTTCTATCTCTTCCCCTCATAAACTTGCGTTGCTCAGGGTTGAGTTTGTGACAAGAACTTGATCCCCAGCTCTAAACTCAAGTGGCCTCCTCTTTTCATCAGTCCATTTCTTCATTTTACTTGCTGCTTTCTCAAGATAGGCACGAGTAATGTCATGGTTTCTCTTCCATTCTTTAGGAAATTGGTAAGCCCTGGGAGACTTTCCTTCATAAGGTCCATCCATTGTATGGGGCAACAGTGGCTGCTGGCCATTCACTATCTCAAAAGCACTCTTGCCCATGGAGCTACTCTTTTGAGAGTTGAGGCATAACTGTGCTACATCAACAAGTTGCACCCAATTTCGTTGATTGGCATTGACAAAGTGGCACAAATACTCATCGAGCATACAGTTGAAACGTTCCGTTTGCCAATCCATCTCCGGATGGTAGCTTAATGAAGTATTAAGTTGCGACCCAAGAAGCTTGAATAACTCCGTCCAGAAGTTGCCAACAAAGCGTGTATCTCGGTCACTAACAATACTTTTAGGCACACCCTAATACTTAACAATGTGTTTGAAGAAGAGTTGGGCAGTCTCCTCCGCTGAAACATACTTTAGGGCAGCAACAAAGGTGGCATATTTGGAGAACCGGTCCACAATAGTCAAGATAGTCCCAATATCTCCCACTTTGGGCAATCCAGTGATGAAGTCAAGTGATACACTTTCCCACGGACGCTTAGGCATGGGCAAAGGTTCAAGCAAGCCTGCTTTCTTCTTATACTCAACCTTGTCTTGCTGGCAAGTGAGACAAGTGCGGACAAAGTCTTCCACATCATCACGCATTTGGGGCCAATAATATCCTTGTTTCACCAAGGCCAATGTTCGTTCCCAACCTGGATGTCCTGCCCAAAGTGTATCATGGCACTCCCTAAGAAGTGTCTTCCTCAAATCACCAGCCCTGGGTACAAATATGCGGTTGCCTGTTGTTATTAGAAGTCTATCTTGCACCCAAAATTGGCGAGTCTTGTCTATTTTGACAAGGTTCATAAGATTCTCTGCCATAGCATTCTTGTCTAGATGAGCCTTGATTTTCTCCTTGAGGCTGGTTGAAATGGAAGTTAAAGAACATACATGATGGCACACGGCAAGCTCTGCCTTCCTGCTTAGTGCATCAGCAACATGGTTGGTGGCACCGACCTTGTATTCTAAGGCAAAATCAAACTCTGCCAACTTCTCTTGCCACCGTGCTTGTCGTGCGCTTAGCTTGGGCTATGTTAAGAAATGGCTAATTGCCGTGTTGTTAGTCTTCACAACAAATCAGGAGCCCATGATGTAGTGCCTCCAAGTCCTCAAACAATGCACTACTACAAGCAACTCTTTCTCATGAGCTAGATATCTCCGTTCAGCATCATTGAGCTTCCTACTCTCATAGGCAATTGGTTGACCATCCTGCAAAAGAACACCACCCAAAGCAAAATTAGATGCATCGGTTTGTACCTCAAATGCTTTACCTAAGTCTGGTAGAGCGAGAACAGGATCTCTTGACATAGCTTATTTCAAGGCTTGAAAGGCTTGTTGGCACTCCTCTACCCAAACATATGGCTTGCCCTTCTTTAACAACTCTGTTAATGGGGAAGCTAGTCTTGAGTAGCCTTCAATGAACTTGCGATAATAATTAGCCAATCCAAGGAATGACCGCAACTCTGAGACATTTGTAGGTGGCTGCCACTCTTGAATAGCCTTGACCTTCTCTTGGTCCATTTTGATGCATCTATGCTCAACAATGTGCCCTAGGAACTTAATCCTCTTGGGCAAAAGAACACTTCTCTAGCTTGACAAAAAGCTTGTGCTCTCTCAACTTGGTAAGGGCTTTCTGAAGATGCTCCACATGCTCTTCTAAAGTGGAGCTATAAATTACAATGTCATCCAAATATACTACCACGAACTGGTCTAGATACTCTTGAAAAACTTCATTCATCATGGTGCAGAATGTTGCTAGGGCATTGGTCAAGCCAAATGGCATGACAAGAAACTCATAAGAGCCATAACGAGTAACATAAGTAGTTTTAGGCTCGTCTCCCTCGGCAATTCTTACTTGATAGTACCCCGATCGAAGATCTAGCTTTGTGAAATACCTCACTTTGCTCAATTGATCAAATGAATCTGCAATGAGAGGAAGAGGATACTTGTTCTTGATGGTTAGCTTGTTGAGTGCCCGATAATCCACACATAAGCGAAGACTACCATCATGCTTCTTTTGAAATAAGACAGGTGCATCGAATGGGGCCTTAGATGGCCTGATGAAGCCTGCTTCCAATAACTCTGTAAGCTGCTTCTTTAACTCATTCAACTCAGGAATAGCCATTCTATATGGTGCACGAGCTGGTGGCTTTGCCCCTGGCAGCAACTCGATAGCATGATCCACACCTCGGCGTGGAGGCAACTCCTTAGGCAACTATTCAGGCATAACATCTGCAAATTGTCTTAAGACCTTCTTGATTGCGGCTGGGACAGGAGTAGGTTCAAGAGCTTCATTCAACTTCAATACAGCAACCCAAGTTTGCTCACCATGCCTAACACCCCTCTTGAGTTACATAGCTGAGACAAACTAGTCACTGTTGTTAGTGGCCATAGTAGGAATGAGACATGGCTTATCCCCCATGACACACATACTATTAGAATAAGGCATGACTGCCGTCTTTGTGCCTCTCAAGAAATCCAACCTAAGGATGGCTTGAAATTCATCCATGGGCATTGCGGTGAAATCTACTCTTCCTTCCTAAGTGCTGACCTTCAAATGAACAGATTTTGCAACCCCATAGATAGGCTGTGCTGCCGAGTTAACCACCTTGATGCGGCTGTCATCCTTCTCTAAAGATAGCCCAAGTCTTTCAAGTTCAATCCCCTCAACAAAGTTATGGGTGGCCTCGGTGTCAATCAACGCACGAAGGGGTTTCCTATTGAGTTTTACAACCACAAACATCAAACCTTTGTTGGATGACTTGTTCTTGTTCAACTTGCCTGATGATTCCCCACTATGCATGGGTTTCTTCCCTTTGCCTTCATTTCTAGACTCCACAAGTTGTTTGGGATCTGAATACTTGCCCACTTTGCCACTCTTGGCATTCTTCTTAGGCCTCCCTGTAGAAGCCTTCTTCTCCATGGCATTCATCATATGAAAGGCTCACACTCTAGAGCCAGCTGCCTTAGAACCCTTGCCACTTCGCTTAGACCGTACGTCTTCTTCCTCGCTATCATCATCACTTCGTTGAGAGACATGGTCAGACACAATTGCTAGAGCATTCAAGGCACACTTTTGTGGACATTCAGATAACCGGTGTGGCCCATTGCATAAGAAACAAGAGATAGGGCCTTTTGTTTTGCTTGTAGAGAATTGTTGAGGGGCTTTTGCCTTGTCACCATAGCTCTTCTGTTGCCATTGTCCTCCACCCGAATGGGTTTTGGACGTAGAAGTGTTAGCTCCCCCACTCTTAGGTTTGCCATAGCCTTGGGACTTTCCACCTCCCCTACTCTTGTGCGGGGAACTACTATCCCGTTGCTTAGGTTCGGCGTAGTCCGTAAGGTATTCAGCTGTTGCTTGTGCGTGGGCTAAATCTTGCACTCTTTGCCTTTGAAGTTCAACTCTGGCCCATGGCTTCAATCCCTCAAGAAAGAAGAAGAGCTTGTCTTTCTCTGACATATCTTTGATGTCTAGCATAAGCCCAGAGAATTCTTTCACATAATCTCTTATAGTGCCGGTGTGCTTGAGATCCCGCAAAGCACGCCGGGCATTATACTTAACATTTTCAAGGAAGAATTGGAGCTTAAGTTCATGCTTAAGTTGCTCCCAAGTCTCAATTGTGCATAAGCCGCGTTGCATCTCATCATGTTTAGTCCGCCACCATAACTTGGCATCACCGGACAAATACATTGTGGCCATAGAAATCCTTGTCTCCTCAGCATTGGCTTTCACAGCTTTGAAATATTGCTGCATATCAAAAAGAAAGTTGTCTAACTCCTTGGCATCTCGGGCGCCATCGTAGGCAGGGGGCTCGGGCACACGCGCCTAGTTAATTCTACGCCACCACTAGATGCATTGCCAAAGGCACGGGTAAGAACAACAACCTGGCCACTGAGGTCTTCAATCTCCAGCCTGAGTTCAGTGACAACATCCTCAAAATCATGCCCTTGAGTAGGGCCCTGAGTTTTCTCAATATCATAAACCCGTTGCTCAAGGGTGGCTAATGAAGCTGACATGGCCTCCATGTTGTCCATATGCTGCTCCAAGAGCTCAATTCTCCCCCTTTGCGTGGGTTGACGGTTGCCAGTACCCTCCATTTAGAAAGCCAATAATAAAGAAAACCAAATAGACTGGGCTCTGATACCAACTGTCACACACCGGCAATGCGGAAGCCTTGACAAAGGTATGCAAGTGTGTGTGGCGCTAGTTAACTCCCTTCACTAGCCCGCCAATAAAGCTCGAAAGGTTTGCAAAGACAAGCAAACACAATATTAGTTATGTTGATAAGCCACAAGATTGGAGACAAGCCACAAAATAGCAATTAACAAACTAAAAGTGAAGTAGCAACAATTGAAAGGCTTTGCATAATGTAAAAGCGAAATGAACTTTTCATTACTCAAAAGAAGGCATTACAATAGTTGAACAATGCACTAAAGTGCTACAAAAGTTGCCTTACCATAACCTAGGTTGGGCTACATTAAAGGCACAAGTGGTCTGGTTCAACACTTGGGTACCCCCTCCTTATATATTGGTTGTTAAGCCATTTCCTATCTAGCAGGAGAAAACATCCACTATGTTTGAGGAGTCATAATGGATTTTTAATAATTCTACAAAAATAGAAAAATTACAACTCTTGGTCCCAAAACACGTTTAATACTAAGGTATTTACATAAAAGTTTACAAGGCAAAAAGATTACATTTGACCCTCTAAAAGTTGGCCTAAAGTTGTTACTTGGTGGCTAGCTTGCTTCATGGCATGTCTTGGACTATCTTGCACTATGCCTTGGGCCATAGCTTGCACTGGCACCAACAACTACTTAGGCATGTCTTTGGCTCTCCCAAAGGGCACAAATGTGTGTGGCATCAAGGTGTTGACCCTTGGATGGGCGCACCTTGACACAATGCCAAGTGCTTAGAAGTAATGGATTTCAAACCGGCCACCTACAGTTTCATGCAGACAACACATGACTAACATACTCATTCATAATTTTTGCTTTAAAATAAATAAAATAAAATAAAAATCCAACACAAAACAGAACAAAAATAAATAGAACTATGGAGTACAGTAACATTATGTACAAGAGAATGTTTGATTTGAATACTCATCAAACAGTTAACGGGCGTTCTTTCTCTAGGATTGATGAGTATCTCAGTGTTTTAGCATCAACTAACAACTTAAGAAGCATGTATCCATCAATAACAGCCTGAAAACAAATACCTGCAAGGCACCAGTACCAAGAACAAGCAGACAAGTCCTTGTGTTGAAAAACTTCAAGATTTCAACAACATGATGCACAACTTCTGAAGACAGTGCTGGCAAATTATTATTAATATCAATGTACTCTGACAACATCTTCAGCAAAATTAAGCCATTGAAAAAAGCAAGAAACAACCCCCCAAAAAATTTGCACAATATCTAATTTAATTTGCACAATATCTATTTTGAAGGATAGATACATGTCAATATATAATTTAAGGGCTCTCCTTCCACAACTCCAAAACCACTCGAATTTGCACAAACACTTCAGCAATTATTTTTTTATCTCAACTTTTCATCAAGGCAGCTGTAGGGTTTTGGTATTGGAAAGTAGCTATTTTAGCAACTGTTTTAGTTATTGGGATCCAAGAAATTTTCCACATTGAATAAACAAAATAGTTCCAAATAACAAGTCATCTATGTTAATTACATGTGTCCCAAATTGTAAGTTTTAATCTTTTTCCACCAATTGTTAGCAGCTTGATCTTGACATCCACACGTGGAAATGGTCATAGCATGAACCTTAAGCTCAATATTTAATGAATTCAAATAAAAAATGAGTAAAGCCCATCAAAAGAAAAATAAAGTGCACATTGATTTTTCAGTTTATATCATTTCCATTCTTCACATGAAAACTATATTAGCTGAACAAGCAAAAAGAAACTACATTTCTAAGCCAAATTGTTGCGTGGAAGTTCAAAAGATGCAAGTGGATGAAAACGATTCCAATCATAAGAGAATGGGAAAATAACATAACAAGCATCAGCAACATTTGTAGAAGTAAACCCACTTCAGAGCTGAAATTAGCAAAATCACATCACAAATAGTTACAAAAAAATTTGAGTAGCCCTGGCAAAGTAGAGAAGCTTTCTAATGTGTAGGTTTAGATCCATAGAAAACAAAGTGACATACAACAAATTTTGTATAAGTTCAGTTATCCTCTAGATCATCATATCTTCTAAGTTAACATCATTGAGATTCAGTTATGAGAACAAATAAGATTAATTTAAGTAACTAACAATAACCTGTTTAAAGTGGGCCTCATAACCAATAGGAAGGTGGAATAAATGGATGGACTAAACTGGTAGAAGAAACTAATAATACCTACAACCAAAAATACAAAAGTAAAAGAAAAACAGAAATTTTAAAAATTATGATATCTAACAATCTTTGTACTTTTCTAAGATGGAATCGATCTAATTACCTCGCTAAGGTGATCTCCAATCTTGAGCCAGTGGTGAAAGTTCCTACAATGAATGATGCGTTGTTTAGCTCTAACAAATAAAAATTAAAAAAAAAAAAACATTGTTGGACATAAAAATAGACTCCAAGAAACTTGGTTACATGGAGTACAAGAAGGCATAATTTTTCAAGTTAGGTTGACAGTGATAAATAGAAGCGAAATACCATGACATTGTTCTATGAGCAAGAACGGCTTGTTAGTCTAATCATTTGCGGGATGAACATGTTAAGAAGAGAATTTTGAGATACTACAATGACTAACAAATATATCAAAGAACATTAAAATGGTTAATATGTGTCACTTTGAATCTATATTATCCTTCAATGTCCTCTTAAATGTTTCCCAAGTGCAAAATAGAGCTCCATCAGAAGGTTCTTCAAAAAGTGATCCTTGAATGTCTTCATTTTCATGCTTTTCCTGAAGTAGACATACGAAATATGTAGAAAGCAAGATCCACAAAGGGTGCTGTAATGGATTAAGAAGCATTAGGAATAATAATAAATCAGAATTGACAAATATGTGGCAAATACAAGAGCTTGGCAAAGAGTAAATTTAAAGCATTTATTTGACCTTCGAAATAGAATTCAGAATGAAGTTAGCATAACAGTGGATTAGCTCAATCTCTAATACCCTACCAAAGAATGAAAAAGAAAAAATAGCTCCTTAAATATATTAGGGTCATAACAAAAAAAGCAATGAGGAATAGAGTGAAATAAGAAGGTCCATTAGTTCATGCCATAAATAGATTGTAGCACTGGTTTATTTAAACATTTGTTCTTTCTAGTTCTTGCAAGTTTTTAAATTTAAATTGTCATTTATTCACCAAACAAGAGGAAGGAAACATATGCATGTAGGCAAACAAGCAATCATATTGTGAAATCATATTATTAATTAGAGTGGTAAAAAAATATTCCAGGCAGGGAGAACAAACTAATAAAAAAGCAAGGTTGTCATCATCAATCAATGAAAGTATGTTATTATTGGGTCGGGCATATTATCAAACACATGGTGAGCAGAAGATAAAATTATAACAGAACAACAAAACAAAGACAGCACATAGTATCAGCCAAATATTAAATTGAATTGGGGCAACAGAACAAGGAAATCACATACATACTGTCAAACAAAGCACCCTAAAAAATCTAAGATCTTTCACCAAGAACCCAATGTCATATGATCGAGCACATGGTGGACACACAATTAAACAGTTGTGAGGATCAAGAATAGAGCCCCAAATAGACAAATTAGGAATAATTTCATAATAGACAAAAGGAAGAAGACACACCTCAGTTTTTTCAGGTTGTTCCAGCTCATAGAACATACACCAATCCAGTATGTATGGCCATAAATATACTGAAGGTTCTGTTTCGGTGATGAGTTTGAAAATCCACTCAACTCTTGAAGATTTTCCACCGTTCCACCGATTGCACCACTCAACTCCTGAAGAGAGCTTATTGCTTGTGTCATGAGCTTATCCCTTCTTGAAGGTTCCTGCTGCTTGTGATGTTCCTGAAACGGTGATAGCGGTGTCTGCGTTTTGTGCAAGATTCAAGAAGGGAGAGATGGTGGCCTTTGATTGGTTGGTCAATCGATTGTAGATGTTGTGGCTACTATCATTGTTAAGGAACGATCGAGAGAGGCATAGCTGACAAGGAAGGGTGAGTTGTAATTATGATTTGAATAGAAGGGAGATGTTAGTAAATGGACTGGTAGATGCTTTATAACCAAGCACCAACGTTACACTACGTTACACCACAGTTATATCCTTTTTATATATGTTATAGATTAGTATAAATAATATATTTTAAATATTTTATCTTATATTAAAATAAATTAAATAATAAATAATATATATATATAGATTAGTATAAATAATATATTTTAAATATTTTATATTATATTAAAATAAATTAAATAATAAATAATATATATATATATATATAAATTTTTGGAGTTGGTTGCCACCTCAAAGACTGAGGCACAACATCATATCATATATATCTTATATATGTTATTAGAAATAATATTTTTTTCATGCTTACGTGATACATTATAATGGATTTATTTTATTTTTTCTTGAAAGTCTCGTCAATGTGTATTTTTTTAATTACATTTAGAATTCTACAGAAACCCAAACCTAATTTAAATTATACTAATTTTATCTATTTTATATGGATTCTATTTCATAAATATTTTTTTTCATATATTTTTCATCATAAATTGAGATAATTTATTTATTTTATTTATTTATTTATTTATTTTTCTTCTTTCTTATTTTCCCATGCATTATTCTATACACAATACCAATTCTATATTATTCTATATTATCGATTTGTCGTTTAAATTTTATAGTGATTCTATACATGAAATTATACTTCATTTCCTATATTATTTTAAAAAACCACAACTTACATGAAGAAAAACCTACAAAACAATTATATTCTCAAGGAACCTCTAAAATTTGGATTTACTGCTTGAATTACTTTTTCAATTATTGAACAGTAAATTCTTTTATATTTTGACATTATATTATAGACGATTAATCACTTTATACACTAAGATGTATTTATCGTTATTGTTTTATTATTTTTTCCTTTTGAGTTTAGATATAACGATTATGGTTTAGACCCGACCCATTTATTACTTTGGATCCGGATTTTCTTGTTTTAAATTGTAACGCCCTCAAAATAATACATATAAACCCACATTCTTGACATGCATCGGCATAAGAGAATAAAGCATATTTCCATTCATCAGAGTGTTTAGTACAAAAGTATTACATGTTGACAACAAAAAATAAATGCCCTACAGGCTTACAACTTTCCAAGTCAACACTTGGGTTCAACAAAAGAAGAGTTCTAACTCTTTATACAAATAAGCCCTTGGCCTGAATTTACATGTAATACGCAAAAATACAACAACAAAAGTTCTTCCGTCTCTAAGCCTCCCAAGCTACGTCCTTGGAGGTGGCATATCACCTGGACTTGAAAATGATGTCCCATATAGGGTGAGCCAATGCCCAGTAGAGATATACTAAACCAGATATAAGCAATAACTAAAACATTAGCATAAGATAAATGGCTAACACTTGTGAACCAACTTACAACCCAATACAGTTCCATGACAATTATGTACATGTTTCAGTCCACTATCTTTTACTTAACCAATTCAATTCATAAACATGGCTCAGAACCGGGCCAAACACTTAGATGAGATAACAACTCATATAACAACACTTCCAATAACCACAATTCAATGAGACAACGGCTCATATAAAAAACACTTCACTACTTTAATTAATACACATATTCGCTGTATTAATGGAGTCCATCCCCTATCTCCTTCCAAACAGATTTGAGAGTCCATCCCTTATCTCCTCTCAAACCATGGAGTACATCCCCTATCTCCTCCCAAACAATATACATATACAATGTATTTAAACACCCATCATATACAATGATCAATCAATACACATATTCGATGTATTATTCCAATCGTCATATTCAATGACATATTCCAGATGATTAGTTTCAGTTTTCCCTAATCAACATACAGTGTCTACAACAATCAAGACTATCCTCCACCGATAGCCCAAAGCAGTTTTTCTAAATAGATAATAAATGCATCAACAGATATAATAACAACATTTTCATAGGTGAGTGATTAATTAATCCAACTACACCATTCAATCTCATAATTCCCCAATTTCATGAATTTCAACTCAATTTCATATTTCCACAAATTAATTATTCAAATTAATTATTCAGCACAATTAGGGCATTTTCCCCATTTTCTCAAATATTGACCCTAAGACCAAATTCCACCAATTTGACTCACAAACTCATATTCCCAAAGTCTTATATGCACATGGAGCTTCAAAACACAAAACCTCTCTTTATATAATTACGAATCAAACCCTAACTTTCCCAAAATTACCAAACAACACCACTTAATCAAAATGACTAAAATTTATGTCAAAACTCATAAGATGGAGTAGGGTATCCCTTCCTCGAAATGAAGAGACCAAATAGAGAAGATGAAGAAAACCCAAAGTGCTCCAAATCCCCCACTTTTCAGATTAAAGTGAAGCCCTCGCGACCCTCTATCTTTCTTACAAAGATATTAGGATAGAAACACTCTAGAAGTAGATGAAACCCTAGAGAGAAGGTGTGTGTAGAGAGAGAGGGAGCCGGATCTAGGGTTTGAGAGAAAAAGGAGATGAAAAGTGTGTAAAAACCAGCTGCTGCCAACTGATATATTCGAGGCTTGCTCGAGCGAAGGATTGGTCACTCGAGCGACTAGACACAAAGAAACCTCACTCGAGCCAACAATTCGAAGCTTCAGGTCTGCAACCCAAAAGCACGCTCGAGCGAAGAAATCCAAAACATACAGCTTGCTCACTCTAGTGAAGGAAAGTTCGCTCAAGCCAACAATTCGAAGCTTCAGGTCTGCAACCCAGAAGCACGCTCGAGCGAAGAAACCCAAAACATACAGCTTGCTCACTCGAGTGAAGGAAAGTTCGCTCAAGCCAAGAAATGCAACCTTCAGGTCAAAAAGAGACGCAGACGCAAGCTCGAGCACAAGACTTCTCATTCGAGCCACCAGACACAACACCTAACTCTCGCTCGAGTGAAGGAACCCTGGCTCGAGCGAAGGAACTAAAGCACAGAGCTCGCTCGAGCGACAAAAGTCTCGCTCAAGCGAAGACACCAAAATCTGGGCAGTAACCATTTATTCCCAATCACAACCAACTTGCTACAAACCTGCCCAACACATCCTAAAACTCAAATACGAGGAATTAAAGGACGGAAAAGGAACATATACAATAACAGATATCCACGGAACCTAGTCCAGAATACAACAACCAAAGGAGGGAAAACCGGGATCGCTATATAAATGGTTGTTCATGTTCTTATTCATCTTATTCCTTGTTAAATTTGGTTGTTGGAGTGTCGTTGTTTCATTTGGAACCGGTTGAGAGTTAGTTTTCCAAACGAGTTACTGCTTAGAATTTGACTTGTTCGCTCGAGCAAACTTTCTTGCGCTCTAAAGGTCTTTGAGATCTCCAAGTAATTTTGCCGGCCTGCAAAACTTCTAGGAGTGTGGTGCTCTTCGCTTGAGCGGTGTTTCTTGCGTTTGAGTGGTCTTCGCTCAAGTGATTAGCCTCTGTCTGCAAAACTTCTAGGAGGGTGCTATTGTGCGCTCGAGCTTATTGTGTCTAGTCGCTCGAGCGGTCTGTGCATATACAAGTCTGTAAAAGTCACTTTTTGGATCACTTTTTCATCTCTCTCTATCTCTCTAAATATTTCAAAAAAAAAAAAACCTAAATCCACACACTCTCTCTCTAGAACTCATCTTCAAGTCTCAAATATACCATCATTCGTCGATTTCTACACCATTGTCCTTTGGGAAAAAGATAGAGCTTGCCTAGAGCTTCCTTTTGATCAAAGCAAAGTTCATTTTCGTCTTCATTGAAGTTTCAACCTTACTTTTTCTTGTCTTCTAACTTGAGGTAGGTGTTCTTCGACCTTTTATATGGTTTTTAACTTAATTATTTGTCTTTCTAAAAAATATTGTGATTTGGGAATTTTTGGATAAAACTTAGGGTTTGCTTCTCAAATTAAAAGAAGGGTTTTTAAATGAGTTCTCGAAAATGGTTGTGGAGTTGTAAATGTTGTTGAGTTATGTTGAAATGGTGAATTTCTATACTTAAAATCAATTTTTTAAGAAAAGGGGATTTTGCCCTAAAATCATAGATGTTTGATTTTGTAAAAGGAAATGGAAATGATGTTGGATTTTGAAAGAATGGAAGGGGTGGTTATATTGATGATGATGGTGGAGTTGGATATGTATTATTACTCCTATCTCGGAATTTATGAAATTATATCTTTATTGGGATATTATCTGTTTTGAATAGAAATATCTGTTTTGAGTTATCTGTGGATGATAACTATGATTGTTGTAGAAATTGCATAAGGATTAGGTGAACTGAAACTAATCTCTCATACACATTGCATTGGGAATTGTTGCATACTTAACATTGAAATGAATTTATTTTGAGAAAAAATGGATAAAAATCTTGGTGGATCTAGGTAGGGACGCGGTTGTGGTATTATGTTGGCTTGTGTGTCCTTAGTGAAAGTCCAGAAACTCGCATGGTTAGGTGTCGATCCGTCCGGTTAGTCCAGAAACCCGTGTAGTGCTTGTATAGCTTACTGGCAGACGTGTACCTAGAGATTCCCAGTGATTGTATCCACTGCCCTATTTTTTGTTATAAAGGAAATGTTTTCATGAATTGAGATATAATCTGGCATTGCATGATTTTAGAAAGAAATGTAAAATGTTTTGGTACATGACATTGCATATGCATTTACCTTATAGTTTTGTTAAGATTCATATATTGTGTTAGAATATCTCTATTGGGCTTTGGCTCACCCTATGTGGAAAATCATTTTCAGGTGTTAATGATATGCCTTCGTCAACGACATAGCTTGGGAGGACTTGGAGCCAAGAGCTTCTCTTTTTGTTATTTGTTGCAAATATTTTATACAAACCTAGGGCTTTAACTGTATTGAGTTAAAACTCACTTTTGTTGTACCCAAGTATCATCTTGGAAAGTTGTAGCCATTAGGGTATTAAATTATCTATTTAACTTTCATTTTATATCGTTTGCTTGTAACACATGCTACATATTCAAGGTTAGAGCTTATGAATGTATGATTGCATGTGTCATCTTTTGTAAAAGGGAATCATATGAATGGAAGGATATTAATTTCGAAATGCATTGTTAGTTATTTAATAAATGTTGTGGGATGAATTATTGTTATTATTTCGGGGCGTTAAATTAGATGTTGTTATGTGATTCTTTCTTGATTAGCTGTTGTTGAATTTTTTTTCATATAGTTGATATTTTAATTTAATTAAGAGTGTTTATTTTACAATCTGTCGCACGCCCGGGGGTTACTCGAGCGCGCTAAACAGTTCGGACCCTCGATTTCTTTGATCTAGTTTCATGAGTGTAATATGAAACATAGATGAGAGTCCAGATCCGACAAATTTTATGGAAAATCCATTTTTTACAAATTCTTTGCCAGAAATGGACTAAATCACTAGATCTCAGAGTCGTCACCTTATCTTTTGGAAAAACTAGGAAACCTGTGACTCGTGCCAAGGCCATTGTTCATCATAACCAAAGATGTCTCGGTTTGGAACCTTAGGTATGAGGGAGGAATGTAATTAATTGAGCACTCTTACTCACTCAATCAAAAAATTGGCCTCTACTAACCATGATATGAGGTTTATTGACATTATATGTTCATATTCCAATTATTAATAATCCTAAAAATTACTATGTGAAGTAAACAAGTATAGACTATGTCATTCATTTTGAAACTATTTGATTTCATGTATTTTGAAAGATAGTTTTTGAAAATGTGCACTCAAGGGGAATTAAGCTCCTAAGCATGAAATCAACATTATTTCAAATTAAACGACACAACATTCATTCACCGGTAATCATAGAGTTATATCGACTAAGCAAATAGCTGCATAGTAAGATACTAGATGTAACAACCCCGACCTGTGATTAGTTGTTAAATCATGATTAAGGATGCCTAATAAGTAGTTAAGAGGAAATCATGTGTTAATTGCATGAATTATATGTTATTTGCATTTGTATTTGTTTATCGTAGAAGTATCTGTTTGTGTTTCCGTTTTGTTTTGTGAATTGAAGGCCTTAGCGGCATCTGATCACAAAATTGACTGGATTTATCTATTATTTGGAATTTTTAGAATTTTGTGGTAGGTTTAATTGAAATTCGATTTGGAACAAATTAATTAGAATAAATAATGCCCATTTGATTAGTTTAAGCCAAGTTTAATTAAGTCTCCTTAACTAAGCCTATATAAGGCTAATATGAATCCTTTAGTTCATTTTTGGCACCTTCATTTCATTATCTTGAAGCTCCAAACGTGAGGGAGAGTGAGACGAGTGAGATTAGAGTCAATTTGGAGAAGAATTAACCTCAAGGTAAGGGAATTGCTACTAATTGAGGGATTGAGCTTGGAGACTCAAGAATCAAGCCTTTTGAGGCTAAATTGGAAAGCCTAGGTATGAATCCAAACTTTAAGTTATATGATTGTGACATCAAGAACATGAATTCAAGAGAATTGAGTTGAGTAATGCATAATTTGAACTTAAACGGTTGAAGATGAGAGTAGATCATGCATACATGTGCATTCCATGGTACTTTGAAGTTGAGTTCAAGCAATTCTCCCATGCATGTCATATTTTTAACTTAATTCTGAGACTTCATCATGTTTTCTATCAAATTACCTTGTTTGAGCATGATTTGAAAGGTTTAAGTTTGAAGAGATTACATGCATGTGTATATCATGAGTTTCAAGCTTGATTTTTGCACAATGGGCTTGCTTTTGGGTGTTGATTTTGCGAAACAATTTTGAATTCACCATGTTTTACAAGTTTACACAAGTTTCCTTAAGTTTTTGGCCCCAAAGAACTGGATTTGCATCTTTGAGTTGAGTTTTGAAGCTTGGAAGCAAATCTGGGAATTTCAGAATTCTACTTCTCCGCTTGAGTGACAGAACCTACGCTCGAGCGACCACTATTTTTTTTGCACCTCCGCTCGAGCAACCAAAAGTTGGCTTGCAGCATAAAATGCATGCTCCCAGAAGTTTACAAGTTTTGCAGATCGCTCGAGCGACCAGAGTTGCGCTCGAACGAAGACCTCAGTCACACGATCGAGTTATCGTCGAGAGGCTATTGAAAAAAAAAATCAAGCAACCAGTACTTTTGTAGAGTTTACAGACCGCTCGAAAGACCACCCTTATTTCTGAACCTCCACTTGAGCAAAGGAAGTTGAGCTTAAGCGAAGCTCCTGTTTTCAACAAATCTGACTAAGTGCTTTCTAGTGTATTTTGGCATCCTCATTGCATCATAGGCATTCCTAAGCCTAATTAAGACATAATAATGAGGATAAGACTTAGAAACACACTAAGAATGAAACGCAATAAGTTAAGTATTATCAGGGTGTGTGTTTCAATATGTGTATCTGTTATGTTTGTGTGGGTCATGCGCCATAAGCTATTTGATTTGTCTGCTCTATCTGTCTGTTTCTGAAGCCATCAGTGAGTAATAACTTAGTAAGGTTATGTTCAACTTTATTTATTTTTTGTATGATGCAATAAGATCTATTTTATGAAATGTTATATTCTGTACAATAAATGATTGTCCAATTTCTAACATGTATTTGTGGCATTCTTAGCACATGGCCCTTGCCCGGGGGTAATAATACCGTGGTCTCATGGCCTTTGCTCGGGGGTAATAATACCATGGTCTCATGGCCCTCGTCTGGAGATAACAATACCGTGGATTAAGTATGTTATCTGTTTCCGGTACCAGAAGTTCCTTTATGGAACTGGTCAAGTATGACCCGTAATGCTCTATATCTGATCTGTTAGCGCTAATGGGTGTACCACATATAATCCTCTGTGAAATTGAATAAGAACATGCTTTTGAACTCTGATTAAGAATATGAATCTGTTTCTGCTTTCTGAATTTGATACGGGACATCATTCATTTAACCCTTTACTCTGTTATTATTCACTGGGCTTCCGCTGATTATTTATATTATGTATGTAGGTGACCAGGCACGTGACCAGACCCAGAGTTGATGACTTGGAGTTTGGGTTTTGTCATCCAACCTATGTGTCTCCCGAGGAGGTTCCCTTTTGAGACCTGATCAAGTTTATATGAAACAAGTTTTTGAGACTTCGTATTTTCTTATGTTTTGTCTGGACATGTTTTTGAAATTCTGTATATGTGGATTTTGGTAATGTATAACTGATGTAAATATGATGTTTTTTTTTTTATTTTTTTTATATAATTAAGTTTTAAATTTTTTGTCCCATGTATGTCAGTACAACTCTATAGACAATGTATGTTTATATTGGCTTTCGCTAGCCCCTTATAATTTTATTATTCTGTTTAGAGGCCTTGGGTAATCCCAGGATTACAGGCCGGTTACGACGCTAAACCTATAGGGGCGGGTTTGGGTCGTGACAGAGTGCTATTAGAGCACAAGTTATACCACACACATGAGTCCATATGAGCTATAGGATGTTCTAGAAAAGGATTAGGGACATTTCATCTGCATGTATGGGTGTGTGTGTGTTAATCTCTGTAACTATGAAAACTGAATTTGAATATGAACATATGAACTTGACAAAAATGAATTGGAACTAATTACTCCGAACATTGTAAAAAGAATTATTTGCCTATGTTTATTGGTACTCTATTTGCCTATAGGAAATGTAGAATACAAGAAGTAATGATGCAACTGAATCTTCTGAGACTCGCATGAACCGAATGGAAAGAATGCTTGAAGCTTTGACAGAAGCAATAGTGTAACAACAAAGACAACAACCATTGCCTCCTCCGTCACCTCCAGTCCAAGCAATACCGGTGAACACTGACATCATCAGTTTGACTCAGAAATTCAATAGGATGAAACCATCGACTTTCTTGGGTGGAATTGAACCTTTAAAGGCAGAAATGTGGATGCTGAAAACTAAGAAGTTATTTGAGGTCTTTCCATGTACCGAGACTCAAAAAGTTTTGTTGGACACTTACACTTTAAAGGACGAAGCCCGATGTTGGTAGATGCTTGTCCGTGAAAGTAGTGGGACTTTGACTTAGGATCAATTCAAATAAATCTTTTATGAAAAATACTTCCCTCAGTGTTTCCGAAATAGGAAGGTGTCTGAATTCCAAGAACTCAAACAAGGCAGTAGGTCAGTGGCCGAATATGGGGCCAAGTTTACCGAATTAACCCGTTTTACTCCTCACATGGTGGATACAGACTATAAAAAGGCTCAAAAATTTGAAAGAGGACTGGATCTTGATGTGTTTGATCGAGTAGGTGTCTTAAAATTACCCAAATATGCTGATGTGTTGGATAGGGCTCTAATCCCTGAAGCCAACTTAGCCGCAAAGAAACAAATGAAAGCTCCAACAATTGAGTGGTGTGGTAAAATATATGGATTTAGTTTTAAAAAGGGTCGTTCAGTTACTACAAATAAGAAGCAAAACACAGTATCCTCCAATAGTTCAAGCCAAAGTAGTAGATCTATGCCAGTTTGTTCTAAATGCCGGAGAAAGCATAAAGGCACGTGTTACCGTGCATCTGGTGCTTATTTTCCTATCAAATCTTTACATAATGCAGACAAGTTGGCCAATTTGTATGTATATGAGATTGTGAAATTGCATGGAGTTCTAGTTTCCATAGTATCTGACAGAGATCCCAAGTTTACTTCGAGATTCTGGTAGAGTTAACAATAGACTTTGGGAATTGAACTAAGACTAAGTAGTGCTTACCACCCACAGACGGACGGCTAATCAGAAAGAACAATACAGACTCTAGAGGATATGCTCAGAATGTGCGCCTTAGATTTTCAAGGCAATTGGGAGACCTAGTTACCATTGGCCGAGTTTGTGTATAGCAACAGCTACCATTCGAGTATCTGTATGGCTCCTTATAAAGCTTTGTATGGTAGAAAATTTCGTTCTCCAATCTGTTGGGCCAAGGTAGGTGACAGACCTTTATTGGGACTGGAACTTGTGCAAGAAATGACTGAAAACATGAAATTAATTCACCAGAGACTGAAAACTGCCCAAAGACGCTAAAAGAATTATGCGGATATTCGAAGAAGAGACCGAGAATATAAAGTCGGGGATCATGTGTTTGTCAAAGTAACTCTTATGAAAGGGCAAATGTGGTTTGGAGTGAAAGGTAAATTGGCACTGAGATATATTGGGCCATATGAAATCCTTGAAAAGATCAATGCAGTGACGTATCGGGTAGCTTTGCCATTGGTCATGGAACATATGCATAATGTTTTTCATGTCTCAATGCTTCAGGATTATCTATGAGATTCATTACATGTCATTGAACCAACACATGTGCTCTTAAAGGATGACTACAAATACGAAGAGTGGCCAATTTAGATTGTGAACCTCAGAATCAAAAGATTGAGGAACAAAGAAATACCATTAGTGAAAGTTCATTGGCAAAACCACGGAGGGACTTATGCAACTTGGCAGACTGAAGAAGGTATGATGAAGAGATACCCTGATTTATTCCCTCTAGATCTGATATTCTTTCAAAACGAAGGAAATTCGAGTTTGGAGGACCAAACTCTTTAAGAGGGGAAGATTGTAACAACCCTAACATGTGATTAGCTGTTAAACCATTATTAAGGATGCCTAATAAGTAGTTAAGAGGAAATCATGTGTTAATTGCATGAATTATATATTATTTGCATCTGTCTATCGTAGAAGTATCTGTTTGTGTTTCCGTTATGTTCTCTGAATTGAAGGCCTTATCAGCATCTGATCACGAAATTGACTAGATTTATGTGTTATTTGGAATTTTTAGAATTTTGTGGTAGGTTTAATTGAAATTTGATTTGGAACAAATTAATTAGAATAAATAATGCATATTTGATTAGTTTAAGCCAAGTTTAATTAAGTTTCCTTAACTAAACCTATATAAGGCTAATATGAATCCATTAGTTCATTTTTGGCACCTTTATTTCATTATCTTGAAGTTCCAAACGTGAAGGAGAGTGAGAAGACTGAGATTAGAGTCAATTTGGAGAGGAATTAACCTCAGGGTAAGGGAATTGCTACTAATTGAGGGATTGAGCTTGGAGACTCAAGAATCAAGCCTTTTGAGGCTAAATTGGAAAGCCTAGGTATGAATCCAACCTTTAAGTTATATGATTGTGACATCAAGAACATGAATTCAAGAGAATTGAGTTGAGTAATGCATAATTTGAACTTAAACGGTTGAAGATGAGAGTAGATCATGCATGCATGTGCATTCCATGGTACTTTGAAGTTGAGTTCAAGCAATTCTCCCATGCATGTCATATTTTTAACTTAATTATGAGACTTCATCATGTTTTCTATCAAATTACCTTGTTTGAGCATGATTTGAAAGGTTTATGCTTGAAGAGATTAAATGCATGCGTATATCATGAGTTTCAAGCTTGATTTTTGCACAATTGGTATAGCGATCCCGGTTTTCTCTCCATTGGTTGTTGTATTCCGGACTCGGTTCCGTAGATGTCGGTTGTTGTATATGTTTCTTTTCCGTCCTTTAATTCCTTGTATATGAGTTTTAAGATGTGTTGGGCAGGTTTGTAATAAGTTAGTTATGTTTAGAAATAAATGGTTGCTGCCCAGATTTTGGTGTCTTCGCTTGAGCAAAGATTTTGTCGCTCGAGCGAGCTCTATGTTTTAGTTCCTTCGCTCGAGCCAGGGTTCCGTCGCTCGAGCGAGAGTTGGGTGGTGTGTCTGCTGGCTCGAGCGAGAAGTCTTGCGCTCGAGCTTACATCTCCGTCTAGTTTGGACCTGAAGGTTGCATTTCTTGGCTCGAGCGAGCGAGGACTATGTTTTGGGTTTCTTCACTCGAGCGAGCTTTTCTTCACTTGAGCGTGCTTCTGGGTTGCAGACCTGAAGCTTTGAATTATTGGCTCGAGCGAGGCTTTCTACGCTCGAGTGAGGTTTCTTTGTGTCTAGTCGCTCGAGCGACCACTCCTTCGCTCTAGCGAAGATTGAATATATTAGTTGGCAGTAGCGGGTTACACTTCACTTTTTCATCATCTCTTTTACACAAACCCTAGCCCCGACTGCTCCTCTCTCTACACACTCTCTCTCTCTAAGATTTCATCTACTTCTAGAGTGTTTTTACCCTAATCTCTTTGTAAGAAACATAGAGGGTGGCGTGGGCTTCACTTTAATCTGAAAAATCGTGGATTTGGAGCACTTCGAGTTTTCTTCATCTTCTCCATTTGGTCTCTTCTCTTGAGGTAGGGATAACCTACTCCTCTTTATGAGTTTTGACATAAATTTTAGTCATTTTGATTAGATGGTGTTGTTTGATAATTTTGGGAAAGTTATGGTTTGATTTGAGATTATGGTTTGAGTTTTGACATAACTGCTTTGGGCTATCGGTGGAGGATGATCTTGATTGTTGTAGACACTGTATGTTGATTAGGGAAAACTGAAACTAATCAAATGTGTTATGTCATTGAATATGACGGTTGAAGTGCCACATTGAATATGTGCCTGGATTGATCATTGTATATGATGAACTGTTTAAATACATTGCATATGTATATTGCTTGGGAGGAGATAGGGGATGTACTCCAGGGTTTGAGAGAAGATAGGGGATGTACTCTTAAACCTGTTTGGGAAGAGATAGGGGATGGACTCCATTGATAATTGAAGTATGGAAGTGTTTTAATATGAGTTGTAGGCTCATTTAAATTGTTCGCTAGATAATGAGCCATGTTTATATATTCGAACTGGATGAATAAAGGAAAGTGAAATGGAACATGTACGTATTTGTCATGGAATTGGGATGTGTTGTAAGTTGATTCACATGTGTTAATCATTTAACTAATGCTAATGTTTTAGATATTTCTCATGTGTGGTTTAGTATATCTCTACTGGGCTTTGGCTCACCCTATATGGGACATCATTTTCAGGTTTAGGTGGTCTGCCACCTCCAAGGACGTAGCTTGGGAGGCTTTGAGGCTGATAGCTCTTTTTTGTTATTCTCTTTTGGTATTACATGTAAATTCAAGCCAAGGGCTTAATGCGTATTTGAGTTAGCACTCTCTTTTTGTAACCAAGTGTTGGCTTGGAAAGTTGTAAGCCCGTGGGGCATTTACTTTTGTTGTCAACATGTAATACTTTTGTAATGAATACTCTGATAAATGGAAATTTGCCTTATTCACGTATGTCTATGGATATCTTGAATGTTGAGTTTATGTATTATTTTGAGGGTGTTACAATTGGCTTGCTTTTGGGCATTGATTTTGCGAAACAATTTTGAATTCACCATGTTTTACAAGTTTACACAAGTTTCCTTAAGTTTTTGGCCCCAAAGAACTTGATTTGTAGCTTTGAGTTGAGCTTTGAAGCTTGAAAGCAAATCTGAAAATTCCAGAATTTTGCTTCTTCGCTCGACCAACAGAACCTACACTCGAGTGACCACTTTTTGTTTTGTACCTCCACTCGAGCGACCAAAAGTTGGCTCGAGCGTAAAATGCATGCTCCTAGAAGTTTACAAGTTTTGTAGACCACTCGAGCGACCAGAGTTGCGCTCGGGCGAAGACCTCAGTCACACACTTGAGTGACCGTCGAGCGGCCGTCAAGTGGAAAAATCAAGCAACCAGTATTTTTACAGAGTTTACAGACTGCTCGAGTGACCAAAGGTGCACTCGAGTGACCACCCTTATTTTTGAACCTCCACTCGAGCGAAGCCCCTGTTTTCAGCAAATTTGAGTAAGTTTTTTCTAGTGCATTTTGGCATCCTTATTGTATCCTAGGCATTCCTAAGCCCTAATTAAGACATAATAATGAGGATAAGACTTAGAAGCACACTAAGAACGAAACGCAATAAGTTAAGTATTATCCGGGTGTGTGTTTCAATATGTGTATCTGTTATGTTTGTGCGCCGTAAGCTATTTGATTTGTCTGCTCTGTCTATCTGCTTTTGGGGCCATCAGTGAGTAATAACTTAGTAAAGTTATGTTCAACTTTATTTATTTTCTGATTGATGCCCGGGGGTAACAATACCGTGGTTTTTGAGCGCAAGGCCCATGCCCTGGGGTAATAATACTGTGGTCTCATGGCCCTTGCTCAGAGGGAACAATACTGTGGCCTAAGTATGTTATCTGTGCCCTGTAGCGGAGGTTCCTTTATGGAACTTGTCAAGTATGCCCCGTAATGCTCTGTATCTGATTTGCTAGCGCTAATGGGTGTACCATGTATGATCCTCTGTGAAATTGAATAAGCACATGCTTCTGAACTCTGATAAAGAATATGAATCTATTTCTGCTTTCTGAATCTGATATGGGACATCATTCATTTAACTCTTTACACTGTTATTATTCACTGGACTTCTGCTCATTATTTATATTATGTATGTAGGTGACCAGGCACGTGACCAGGGCCAGAGTTAATAACCTGGAGTTTGGGTTTTGTCACCCAGCCTTTGTGCCTCCCGAGGAGGTTCCTTTTTTAGACCTGATCAAGTTTATATGAAATAAGTTTTTAAGACTTCGTCTTTTCTTATGTTTTTCTTGGACATGTTTTGTAAATTCTGTATATGTGGATTTTGGTGACGTATAACTAATGCAAATATGACGTTTCTTTTATCTAATTAAGTTTTAAAATTTATGTCCCATGTATGTCAGTACAGCTCTATAGACGATGTATGTTATACTTGCTTCCGCTAGCCCCTTATAATTTTGTTATTCTGTTCAGAGGCCTGAGCTAATCCTAGGATTATTGGCCGGTTACGGCGCTAAACCTATAGGGCGAGTTTGGGTTGTGACACTAGACATAATAAGAAAAACACATAAAAGTGGGATGCTAAATCATAAACACTTACATGATGTTTACTGGTGTCCAGCGAAAAGTTAAAAAACAAAGTTAGAAAAATATGCATGATCCTAGATGCAAGATTGTCACACCTCGAAATAATAATAATAACCTATCTCACAATATTCCTTACAATTGATCAATAACATCATATTCTATAGTTCATGATTATACAAAAGATGACATGTGCACATGAATTGAAATAAAAGGCTATACAGATAAGTTAATGCCTTA
Organism: Camellia sinensis; assembly: GCF_055761805.1. NCBI lineage: Eukaryota > Viridiplantae > Streptophyta > Magnoliopsida > Ericales > Theaceae > Camellia > Camellia sinensis. Next base: position 169,601,915 of record NC_138962.1, on the reverse strand, counting down.
ATGGCTACATCTTTCCAAGTCCATGCTTGGGTACAACAAAATGAGTTCAACTCAATACAATTAAAACCCAAGGCTTGTACAAAATAATTATATCAAATAAACAAAGCGAAGCTCTTGGCTCCAAGTCCTCCCAAGCTATGTCCTTGGTGGAGGCATATCATAGCACATGAATGTTGTTTTCCACATAGGGTGAGCCAAAGCCTAGTAGAAATACTTTAACACAATATATAAATCTTAACGAAGTCATAAGGTGAATGCATGCAATGCCATTTGTCAAACATTTTACATTTCCATCACAAAACCATGCAATGCTAGATTATATATCAATTCATGAAAATAACCTTTTATATTAGAAAATAGGGCAATGGATACAAAACATTGGGAATCTCTAGGTATGTGTTTGCCAGTAGATTACAAAAGTACTACCAAAGCCACTTCACCGGCCACTAGCCAGAAGGAAGGCATTCTAACTGCGTGGCTTTTTGGACTTTCACCAAGGACACAAAGGCCAACTTAATTAACCACAACCACACTCTCTAACTAGATTCACCAAAGTATTCATCCATTTTTCTCAAAACAATATATTTTCAATATTTAAGTATGCAACAATGCTTAATGCAAGATGTATGAGTAATTAGTTTCAATTCACATAATCCTCATGCAATTTCTACAACAATCAAAGCTATCCTTCACCGATAGCCCAAAACAAATATCTCTACTTAAAAGATAATTTCCAACAAAAAATATAATCTCATAATTTCCAAGATGGGAGTGATATTACATATCCAACTCCACCATCATCATCAACATATACATTTATTCCATTCTTTCAAAACCCACATCAATTTTCATTTTTCCTTCACAAGCCAAATAGCCATAGTTTTAGAACAAAACCCTTTTTCTTTCCAAAATAAATTTTGAGTGATGAAATCCACAATTTTAACATATCTCAACCATAAACACATCCCCATTATCTTTCTCAGGAACCTATTTGAAAACTCCTCTTTTACATTTAAAAACCAAACCCTAGGTTTACCCAAAATCCTTATATCACTAGATTGTCTCAATAAGCAAATAACTAAGGTAAAAATCATACCAAAGGTTGAAGAAATCCCTACCTCAAGGTTAGAAAACAAGAGAGAGCAAGGGTTAAAGTTTGGGGGAGCCGAAAACGATAACCCCCCGCCTCGATTAGAACGAAGCCCACGATGTGCTCTACCTTTTTCTCCAAAGAGCTATGGTGGAGAAATAAATGGATTGGGAGTATTTGGGACTAGGAGTCAAGAACTAGAGAGAAACAGTGAAGAACCTAGGGTTTTGAAATGTTTAGAGATAGAGAGAGAGGAATGAAAAAGTGATCCAAAAGTCCATTCTCCTGAACTGATATACGCGCATACCGCTCGAGCGACCAAAACACCACACGAGCGACAGACATAATAAGTGACACCAATCGAGAGACCAAAGTCACCACTCGAGTGCACAATAATCCCCTCCCAAAAGTTCAGACCTGCAAAAGATCGCTCGAGCACAAGAAACACTGCTGAAGTGAAGATACTCTACTTCCAAAAGTTTTACAGACTGTAAAGAATTGCTTGAACGCAAGAAGGACCTCTCGAGTGAATAAGCAAAAATCTAGGCATCAACTCTTTTGAAAAACTCCCTTCCAACCTGTTTCAAACACAACAACAATACCCAAACAACCAAACTCCACAAGAAATAAAATGTATAAGGATATGAACAACCATTAAAGACAAGAAATCTTGGATAAAAAATAATAAATGGCTTGGGTCTAAATTGAGATTGTTATAAAAATTCTAATGCAATACATACATAACAATGTGACTGAAGATTCAGCTGCTAATATATGACATGTGAATAATCTCAAGACATGAGGTAGCACACAAAATCACATAAGAATTAATTAAACCCACGGATGCAAATGAACTGAATCTAAATGCAAGAAAGATGGATACAAAGTATGGATATGATGAAAAAAGAACATATGATGCTATTTATAGAAATGAAAAACAAGCAAATGAAAGGGATAGAAGGAAGTGGGGGTGAGAAATTATTACAATACTGAATAATTACAATACCGAATAAAAGATGTGCGATTGGGAGATTATTACAACACAAATCGAATCTAACAAATCATACGAATATAATAAAAATAAAAATAAAAATAAAAAATATTATTCATTCGCTGGTTACTATTCATCCGACAAAACACTATTCATCCGTTGGACATTGTTTTACTCGCTGCTGGGTGACTGTTCTGTTTCGCCTGGGAAAATACATTTGGTCGGATCACTATTCATCCGGCGGTCACTATTCATCGACCAGGCACTATTCATCTTGCCGGTTACTATTCCTTCGATGGTCATTATTCACTTTCCGATTACTATTCATCCGACGGGGTCACATCTCTAACCAATTAGGTGGTTTTGACCGATCATTTAAAGCAGTAAATTACAGCAGGTTATGTAGGTGATGAAACACTGACCATTCAAAGCGGTAAATTACAATAGTTTATGTAAAGTAGTAAATTACAACAAATATGTGGGTGGTCTAGCCTTCCTTTTTAAACGGTAAAACAATTATAAAAAAATAGTAAATTACAACAGATATGTAGGTGGTACAGCCTTCTCTTTAAAGCGATAAAAAATAGTAATGAAAAGCAATAAAGGAAGTGTTTAAACAAGTTATATCACATTTTAAATTAAATGAAAGTTTACAAAAATTCACCATTTGTAACGCCTTGACATTGCACCACCATTCATAATGCTAATACAAGAGCGTCATGACCAACGATAATAATTCGAAACATTAAATAATCTGTTGTGCATATCAACGCTATCTCTTCTCCCTTAAACTGTTCATATGTTACATCATTGTTTAAACACGGTATCAAAAGAATAAATTATTCAAGGCATAAGACAGGATACAAACAAAATGTCCTATGGGCTTACATCTTTTCAAGGACTTTCCTAGAGTACACAAAAGATAGAGTTTTAACTCCGCACAGAAGTAGCCCTAGGCTTCATCACATAGCACAAGAAAGAGCCTCTGCTCTCCCATCCACAAGTACTTCTCAATGTTACCATCCCCTGAAAGGTTGTTAGTTTTGGGGTGAGCAATATCCCAGTAGGAAATACCATTAACAAATTATATAATTAATTGAGATACATATGATCATGCAATGCAATAGATGAGAAAATCCATGTCCTTTCCTTTGTAAAACTAGGGAGATCAAATTAAACAATGTTCATATCAAATTTATTTCCTTTCAAAATCATGGGGTGTAAATACGCTATGACATCCAGATATAAGAGCCACAAACTACAAGTACAAAAATATATACATATAAGTATATAGAATATACAATCCCATATTTGACGACTCCAAAAAAAGCGAGACGTTGGGCAACTATGACCTCATTCCTCCACATTTGCTAACTCTAGAAACAGCAGGCTCGTGGACATCCAAAATCATGTTTTTCACATTTGCTAACTCTAAAAATGGTAGGCTCATGGACACCCTAAAACCTTTCCCACATTTGTCCAGCAGTATGCACAAGACAGGGTAATTGGGCACCTTGACTCCACACGCGGGTACCAACATACATAACACAACTCAAACTAAGACCCTGACTCCCAACCCAGACTCATACACTATTTACCCCCTTCCAATATGTTCCAAACATTGACAATTCCAAGACAAGGTATAATTAATGAATGCATGTGATATATGAATTTACAAATCTCAACTTCCCTAAAGTGCTTTCAATTCACAATAATTGTACAATTTAAACATTTCCAATTAAGGTAGTTCCTCAAGTCATGTAACACCCCGATATTTACACCACGATACGCTACCAACCCAATATAAGAACAATAAGCAAAGGGATACAATTCAACAATTGGGATCTATCACATTCTCATAAATTTCTTGTGAAGCTCAAAGTAATAAAATTTCAATACACGGTAATATAAAAATATCCATGTTAATTGCCACAAGGGCTTACACCTTTCAAGACTAAAAGTCTTGATTCAAACAAATAAAATTCCTAACTCTACAACAAGTTCAATGGCTGAAGGCCAACACCATCAAAGAAGCTTCGGCGCTTCACATTGAATTTCATTCGCCTTTCGACACTATCATGGCATACCTTCAATACCTGGATTTTTAGAATATCCAGCCCATAAAAAGGGAGTGAGCTTTGATGCTCAGTAGGAAATAAACTTAACAACAAATAAGCATGCTCAAAGTGATTATGTTTGTGCAATATCATGCCATGCATACAACTTATTCTTATTAGAAAACCAATCTGTAACATGATAAATTCGTATTTCAAGTTTTGACCCAATTCATTAACCATTGAGTTAACCATGAACCAACATTTTATAATTAATTTCCACATCACGTGTCACAAACACTCCCCACATTTACTGGCCACCAAGCACAATAGGGCAAGTGGGCACCTCTTACTTTTAGAAAACCTCCACATTTATCGGCCACCAAGCACGAAGGGGCAATTGGACGCCCATTTCATTTTTAAAACATCTCCACATTTTCCGGCCACCGAGCATGGAGGGACAATTGGACACCCATCAATCATTGTAACTTTTCCCCCACATTTACCGGCCTACAAGCACGAAAGGGCAATTGGGCACCTTTGCCAACATACCGATAACATCCCCACATTTTTCGGCCTACAAGCACGGAAGATGGGGAGATTGTAGTATTGTAGTGGCTCGGATTCTAATACGTATCGGATTGGTGTAAGTTGGTGCTCGTCATCTTAAAACTTGTCTAGTTGTTGGACTCTTGGTATTGATGGGTTGACTAATGAACCTTAAATATAATAATTGAGGACCCTTGGGTGATGTTTGAAACCTTAATTGAAGCCTTAACAAGATATTTAGACGAGATTAGATCAAAAGCCCCAAATTTGGATTTTTATTTTTGACCAGCCTTCACTCTTTTGACCTTTTCTCTTTCCATACTTTGAATTTGGATGTGAGGCTAGAACCATTGGAAATTTTGTTTTCGGGGTTTCGATTTGGACACAAAAACCACCTAAAACGGAGTCCGAATGAGAGAGTTATGCTTGTTTCAATTTTGAGTTTCTGTGCTGAAAGCATGCTCGCTCGAGCGAGATTTTCTTCGATCGAGCGAATAGTGCGTTTTTCAGAACCTGAGAGCTTCTTTTCGACGCTCGAGCCAAGCTTCCTTCGCTCGAGTGACCAAGTCGCTAACAGACATTATAAAGTGACATTTTGGCCCAAGAACTTTACCTTTTCATCCTCTCTTCTTCTCCCCTCCTCCATGTCCGAAAATCTAGCTCCCAAAACCTTGATTTCGTCCATTCTTACCAACAATCCACCATGGATTTTACATCAACGATGAAGAACAAATGAAGATCAACATTTTCAACCGATTGGATTTTGGAATTTCGAAGTGATGCTCTTGATCTAGCTTCTTTGCTTTCATTCTTGAGGTAGGGAGTTCTCTTAGCCTTGAATGTTTATGATTCAAAGTGATTTTGTTGGCATTTTGGGACTTCGTGGACATTTTGGGATTTTGAGTTGATTATGTGTTAGAAACATTAATGGCTTGTTGTTTATTCACAAATGGGGTTTTTACTCAAATTTTCACAGGATGTTGAATGTTTTTAGCATATTGATAAATAGTAATTGATGATTTGAGGATGTAACTAAGAAAAGAGGAAAACCCCCAATTTTCTAGGAAAACCCCCAATTTGAAATGTTGAGTAAAAAGGGGATTTCGAACTAATTGATAGTTTTATATTAAAATTGACATTAATATGGTATTGGAATACACGGGAACTATGAAATGGGTAAATCCTAATAATTTGATGAAACTAGTGTAGGGATAGAAGTGGTGGATTAAATCATTTTGGAACATTGGCTTGGGAGTTTAATGGAAATGAGATAACTTACTTAAGTAACGTTTATAAGTGGAATTTGAGTTGTTTTGAGTCAATATTCACATGATGTTGGAACAATGGAGAATTTGGAATTGATGTTGCTATATGAGATGATTATGGAAATTGTTGAGATTGCCTTGTGATGTTTCATGTTAATTATTTTTGTAATAATGATTTGAACCTTAGGCAAACTGTGATATTGGCAAACCCATTTGCATTGCATCGCATCGTATCTTCATGGCTTTGGGGCCAAGTGTGTTGAGTTAATTAAAATGGGTTATTTTGAAATGTGTTGTGTGTGTTGAGGTGCCCAATTGCCCTTCCGTGCTTGTAGGCCGGAAAATGTAGGGATGTTATCGGTATGTTGGTAAAGGTGCCCAATTGCCCTTCTGTGCTTGTAGGCCGGTAAATGTGGGGGAAAAGTTACAATGATTGATGGGTGTCCAATTGCCCCTCCATGCTCGGTGGCCGAAAAATGTAGAGATGTTTTAAAAATGAAATGGGTGTCCAATTGCCCCTCCATGCTCGGTGGCCGGAAAATGTGGAGATGTTTTAAAAATGAAATGGATGTCCAATTGCCCCTCCGTGCTTGGTGGCCGGTAAATGTGGAGGTTTTCTAAAAGTAAGAGGTGCCCACTTGCCCTACTGTGCTTGGTGGCTAGTAAATATGGGGACTGTTTGTGACATGTGATATGGAAATTAATTATAGTTAACTCAATGGTTAATGAATTAGGTCAAAACTTGAAATACGAATTTAGCATGGTACAGATTGGTTTTCTAATAAGAATAAGTTGTATGCATGGTGTGTGGGTAATTTTCTTACCACACTGCCCGCCTAGTAATCAGCTGGAGAGTACCGGCAGAATAGATGGCTCCAGTAACCTGTAACAGAAAGAAAGGGCTCCGGCGGTGGCTCTTCCACCCAGGGGCACTCTGACGATCAAGTCAGTATATCTCTCAAAGATAATCAAGTGCTAAACTCACAAGCTTGAGTATAAAACTGTGTACCTTAGACCCATGGGGGTGCCTCTCTTTTATAGTTAACTCAATCCAAGTCCTACTAGAAGCATGACTTCTATAGACTTCAATTCAGTGCTTACTTAGGATTTCTCAAGAGATAAAGATAAACTCCCTCAGAGCTTTATCCTTATCTTAGCAGATGTCTTCTCTTTTCTCTAGGACTCTTGGCCCTTATCCATTTATCTCGGATTCCGATATCTTCGGAGATAACATCGGCCTAGCTGAAATGACCTCGGCACAACGACCAAGACACGTGGCACCTCGGCTGACACGTCGGCGTCACCTTGCCACGTGTTGGTACTTAGAAAATATATCCCCACAACTGCCCCTAGGTTCTATTACCTCGGCATCCTGAGGTGATGGAACCTACATCGATATTTCTTTCTGCATAGTGGCTCAAAAACTGTTTGGCCGAAATAATTTATTTTCAAGCTGATGTGTTCTCTTTGGAGAACAAGAATTCAAATGAACTCCATCACGCGCATGAGCTGTCATGCACATCTAACTGTACCTTTCACGTGCTTTGTCTTTATTGGCCCGTGTCTGTGACGCACCTAAAAGCTGTCTTTCACTCGTCTGCGCCGTCTGACGTGTGCGTTGCTCCAGGCGTAATAAATGCCCTGCTTTTGCCGCCGTTTCAAGTTTTTTGATAAAACTTTTCTTTCTATCTTCTTTTCCTTACTTTATGCATTCGAATTTCTGGTTTTTTTCTCTCTCTAAACTTTCTGAAATCCACCATTATTCTAACTCCAAGCTCTACAACTGTCTTCATTCCTCCATTTCAGCGAAGCGTTTGCCGTTCTGCGGTGTCTGCAATCGTTGCCCTATCTCGGCGGCTTTTATTCCGGCTCCATTTGTTCTGGTAAGATTCCGTTTCTTTTATTCTCAATTTCTTCTATGCGCTTTTGTTTACCTACTGCCACTTTTGTTTTGTTCATACCTTGGATTGTTCATCTGGATGTGTTCATTCATGATTTCACTTATCTCTTGAACACTTGTACTATTTCAACACTTCCTTGCCATGGTTCTTGATCTTTTACTTCTGTACCTCTTTCGCTTTTGAGAATCATACCTTTGTTCTTGATTCTGAAACGTCATTCTTTGTTTCTTGTTTTCTGTTTTTCCTTTCCAGATCTGTGCCTTTGATCTTGTTCTTCATAGTTCTAAGGCTTGGGATTTGTTTGTAGAACGTTTAATTTAGGGAAAACTGAAACAAACCGTATCACTACTTACCTAGGTTGTTGCCGAGGTTCCAATAACTTTTTTAAGAACACATTCTTTCTGAGACCTAGCCCTCTGACCTTAGGCCGATGTTATGGGTATGTGGAGACATCGGGTAAATACCTCAACAAAACTCGAATACTTTAGGCAGGAGTTCTCCATCCCAGCCGATGTTCACCTTAGGCTAGCTGGGGATGGTGATTCCATCATGCCCACAGATCATACGATGCCCTTTCCTATTGTAGCCTTTACTGAATGTGGACTCCGGCTTCCACTCAATCCCCTCTTTCGCGAGGTTCTCCACTTCTATAGGCTGAACCCTATGCAACTTACCATCAACTCTTATCGAGTGATTAATGGTATCAGAGCCCTGGCTAGGCAAGAGAACATTAGAATCACCCTTGCCGATATCCAATTTTGTTATACCATATGCCCCCTTAACCTGAAGGAAAGAGGTTATGTCTACTACCTCAAGCCGAGGTCCACCGAGTTCAAAATTGTAGCCGACCTCCCGGATTCCAACAAGGGAGCCGGGGATGACTTTGTCATTGCTTCGGGAAATTGGGAATTTGGCCCAGACGAAGATGTTCACCTCTACCCTCTTCCTCGAACAATTAAAGAGGGAAAGGGTAAGAGTCCAGCATTAATACTTAGTTATTTCTTTTCCAAGTCTTCAAAACTTTATCTGTTTCTAATGATTGTTTGCTTGTCCTGCAGATCTTCATCAACCACCAAAAAACTTTCACCAATCGTTCTTCCCAGGAAAAGATTTAAAGAAGCTCCTTGATCTTCCAATCCATAAGCGCAAGGCTCCCTTGCTACTAAATTTTATCCCGACATACAAATCTACACTTCCCGACGTCCCAAAAAGGAAGAAAAAGAGTCTTTCTCCACCTTCTGCCATTACTCCTTCCATTGCTTCCATATCACGAGCAAACGAAGGATCCACTTCTGGCCCAGTCGATCTGCCATCTACTTCAGCCCCATACTTGATCCCAATACCAGAAAGAAAACGTCGGCGACGCCTTGTCAAAACTGCCGAAATGGGTCGCGCAAAGCCAATTGCCCAAAATCTCTTAGTCGACCTTCCGACTGATGCTGATGTTGTACCAACCCAACCAATGCCCCCACCGAAGCCAAGAAGAATCAAGAAGGCCCAACCTAAGGCCAAGGCAACTGAGGTCGAGGCTGAGGATGCCCTGCCCATCTCCAAGCTAGCTGAAAGCAGCAAATCCCAACCCTCTGCTGGGAAGAGGTACGCAGAGACCCAGCCAACAGAATCTTCAAAGTCAAAGAGGCCGAGGTCCTCCTCTGCAACGACTTCAAAATCCAAAGTGCCAAACGTCCCCTGGACGCCCGAGATTACCCTGGAGGACAAGCCGGTCATGGCTACTGATAGTGCCGACGACATTAATGTCGGCGTTGCCCTTAGTACAGCTCTTTTTCTCCCAGGTGATCTGGAAAAGAATACTGGAATGAGTGAGTATGAAAATTATGCTTTCATGCTTCAACACTGTGTTCAAGTAAGTGTCTTCACTTGGTAACCTGTCTTTCCTTATTTGTTTGTAAAACTTCTGTAATAACTTCTTGCTTTTGTGTTCTTTCAGGCTGTTCAGCATGCCCACTCCTTCTCCATGCAATCTTTTGAGAATAGGGAGAAGTTAACTGACTTGCAGAAGGAGTATTCTGCACTCCAGAAGATCAACAAGGGTCTTCAAGCAAAAATGAAGAAATTGGAAGACCAGGCCAAGGCTGCCACTAAAGCCCAAACTTTGGCCGAAGAAAAGGCCGAGGCTGCTGAAGCTATAAAGAAAGTTGCCGAAGCGCAGAAAAATGAAGCCGAGGACAAGGCGACCCAAGCCGAGAAGGAACTTCAGGAGGCCTTGGCCACGAAAAAGGCTGAAATCAAAGAAGCTGATGAAAAGGCTTATGCGCAGGGCATGGCCGACGTCACTGAGGAGTACAAGCTTCAAGTCAGGCAAGCATGCAATAGGGGATTTTCCCTTGGTTGGATGTCTCTGCTAAAAAGACCTGATCTCCCTGCTGACTCGCCTTTCCGTAATGCCGACGCTATTTCTCTCCCATTTCCTCCTCTTCCACCAAGTCAAGCCGAAGAAGAATCTGGGTCTGAGCCTGAGGATGAAGATGATCATGATGCTGAGGCCTTGATGAAGAAACCCAAGGGTGATGCTGGGGTCAAGTCTTCTTCTCAAATTGAGCCCATCCTAGATTTAACCCAAGATGAGGAGATTGAGGAGGTACCCAAGGAAGTTGATATTGGGATGTTATCTTCCGACCTCTTTCTGGCTGAAAGGAGTCCTTCTAAAACACTTGCTGAGATCGATGCCGAGCTGGCTACAGAAAAGGCTGCCGAAGTATTTCCTCAAGAATCTGCCGAGGTAATTCTTCAAGAATCGGACGAGGTCCAGACCCAAATCTTTTCTGAAGCCGAAAAATCATAATCTTCCCTGTCTTTTGTACTTGTTTTCTTTTGTGGACAATATAAGTTTCTTTGTATGGTCGAAGTGCCTTTCTTTGTATGTAACTGAAATTGTTTTTTTTATGGATGCTTCAATCTTTTAATTCCTCTTTGATTTGCTTCTGTATGGTTGTATGCCTTCTATATTTTGCCACCTTTGTGCAATCTCCTCGGAGTTACACACCTCGGGTACATCGATTATCCAACTTTACTTCGGCAAGATACAGACCTGAAAGCTCTTGATAAATTCCAACATGTGTTTAGCATATACTATTCAATATTAACTCTGCAAATTTCTTCTCAAGTTTCAATAAGTATGTAAACAGTGATCTCGGTCTAACCTACTTGTAAATTGCTACAAATTTCAACAAGTGTTAACATATACCGTAAACTGTTCGCAAGTTATAACAAGTGTTAAATAATGGTCTACTTGTAAATTGCTGTAAATTTCAACAAGTGTTTGAACAATATACTTAGCTTTTACTTCAATCTGCAAATTGCTGTAAATTTCAACGGATGATCACATGCCGGCTTAACATTATCTTGTAAATTGCTACAAATTTCAACAAGTGTTAAGCATCTTCTTTGGTTGGATCAACTTGTAGATTGCTATAAGTTGCAAACTATAACCTCGGCTTTACTTCGACTTGTAAATTGCTGCAAATGTTAACAAGTGCAGAGAAACAGTAATCTCGGCTTATTTTCAACTTGTAAATTGCTACAAATTTCAACAAGTGAAGATAAGGAATCAGCTTAATTCCAACTTGTAAATTGCTACAAATTTCAACAAGTGAATTAAGGAATTAGCTTGACTCCAACTTGTAAATTGCTACAAATTTCAACAAGTGAAGACAAGGAATCAGCTTGACTCCAACTTGTAAATTGCTACAAATTTCAACAAGTGAAGACAAGGAATCAGCTTAATTCCAACTTGTAAATTGCTACAAATTTCAACAAGTGAATTAAGGAATCAGCTTGACTCCAACTTGTAAATTGCTACAAATTTCAACAAGTGAAGACAAGGAATCATCTCGGCTTAACTTCGGTTAAGCATTATCCCGGTCTAATTTCAATTTTAAACATTATCTTGGTTTTACCAACTTGTAAATTGCTACAAATTTCAACAAGTGGTAAATGCATTCTTCTTCTTTCTGCCCCCAATGTGAACATGAGTTCTACTTGGGTTCTCATTATTTAATTCATGTATCGCTATGTAATTTTATCAGTCATATGTGTTGAAAGAATTCTTGAAAAAACTTTATTAAAGACATCGGCAAAAAATACTGCACATCTAATGATAGAAGAATTTCAAATTACAAGTGTTCCAAGGTCTTGGCAGTGCTTTTCCCTCGTTATCTTCAAGCCGATAAGCTCCATTGCCTAATACCGAAGTAATTCTGTAGGGTCCTTCCCAGTTTGGGCCAAGCTTGCCCTCTCTGGGATCCTTTTTGTTGTTGCCGACGACTTTTCTCAAGACTAGGTCGCCGACTTGAAAATCTCTTGGATTGACCTTTTTGTTGTAAGCTCTAGCAAGCTGTTACTGGTATATTGCTAGCTGAATTGCAGCCTTTTCTCTTCGTTCTTCCAAAAGGTCCAGATCTCGGGCTAAGACTATGTCGTTAGTGCCATTCTCTACTCCTTGGGTCCTGATCCCAGGGATGCCGATCTCCAATGGGATGACAGCTTCTGTGCCATAAGCCATGGCAAAGGGGGATTCTCCTGTTGATATTCTCGGCGTAGTCCGATATGCCCAAAGCACGTTGGGCAACTCGTCTACCCACTTTCCTTTTGCTGCCTGCAGTCTCTTCTTTATTCCATCCAAAATTACTTTGTTGGATGCTTCTGCTTGACCATTACTTTGGGGAAAACTTGGTGTTGAAAAGTAGTTCTTGATCTTGAATTTGGCACAAAAGTTCTTGATGAATTTGCTGTCAAACTGTGTTCCGTTGTCGGCAACTATTGCTCTTGGAATGCCAAATCTGATGATGATGTTTCTCCATATAAAGTTCTTGACGTCCATATCTCGGATTTTGGCAAGAGGTTCTGCCTCTATCCATTTGGTAAAGTAATCTATTGCCACTAGCAAGTATTTTCTCTGCCCAGTTGCCTGGGGAGGTTTCCCAACTAGATCCATGCCCCATTGGGCAAACGGCCAAGGGCTGGACACTGGGTTTAGGTCAGTAACTGGCTGATGTATCAAAGGAGCGAACCTTTGGCATTGTTCACACTTCTTCCCGTAGGCTTCAGCATCCTTTTGCATGTAGGGCCACCAATACCCCTGGGTAATCGCCTTGTGGGCTAATGATTTTCCCCCAGCATGGCTTCCACAAATTCCTTCATGAATTTCATATAGGAAATCTTCAACCTGCAAAGGGTGTACGCACCTTAAAAGGGGTCCAGTGAAGGATCTTCTGTAAAGATGTCCATCTTCTGTCAAACAAAATCTTGCGGATTTCAATCTGACTTTATGTGCCTTCTTACGATCTTCTGGCAACTTTCCTTCTTTCAGGAATGCAATAATTGCATCCATCCAGCTTGGCCCCATGTCCACACACATTGCTTGTTGCTTTGTGCTTTCTGGTTCTATGCTCGGGCCTGACATATAGTCGATCATAATTGTTCTTGTTTTTCCAGTCTGTATTGAACTTGCCAGGTAGGCCAACGCGTCGGTGTGGGTGTTGTCATCTCGGCTGACTTGCAGTAGTCGACAGTTCTGAAAAAGGGCTGCCAATCTGATGACCTCTTTTGCATATGCCGACATCCTTTCGTCCCTGGCTACAAATTCTCCTGTTGACTGGTTAACAATAAGTTGTGAATCACAAAAAACAATTACCTCATCTGCTTCTGCTGCTGCTGCCAATTTTAGCCCTGCAATTAATGTTTCGTACTCCGCTTCATTGTTTGAGGCCTTAAACCCCAAACGGATGGACTGCTCTATTATTTCTCCATCTGGAGCTATCAGCAGTACTCCTGCCCCCGCTCCTTGACGGTTTGAACTTCCATCGACGAACAGTCTGAATGAATCGCCGATGTAGATGCTGCAGGGTCTGAGTTTTTCCTTCCTTTGCTCTTTTGCCTTCGACTGGGCTTCCCCTTGCTTGCTGGGATACTGCTCATCTCGGCTCAACGGAGCCCGATGTTCGATGGTTTCAGGTGTGAATTCTGCCACGAAGTCGGCCAAAACTTGGCCCTTTATTGCTGTTCTTGGCCTGAACTCCAGGTCATATTGGCCCAAGGCCACTGCCCATCTTGCTATCCTTCCTGTTAAGTCTTCTTGTTGTAACAAGGACTTCAGTGGGTGCTCTGTTAGGACCACAATCTTGTGCACCTGAAAATAATGGTTCAACTTCTTTGAAGCCATTACTAAGGCCAGCATTAATTTCTCCAGTGGTAGATACCTTGTTTCTGTGCTGGCCAAGGTTTTGCTTACATAGTAAATCGCCTTTTGTTCCCCTTTTTCTTCTCGGATTAGTACTGCACTTACTGCGTGTTCTGACACTGCCAAGTACAAAAACAGTTCTTCCCCTGGTTCCAGATTGGAAAGAACCGGAGTTGTGGTCAAGTACTTCTTTAGGTCGGTTAGAGCGGCATCACATTCTTCTGTCCATAGATAGTCCGTGGCTTTTTTCACCAAGTTGAAGAAGGGTCTGCATTTATCTGAGCTTTTGCTGATGAATCTGTTTAGGGCTGCGGCCCTTCCAGTAAGCATCTGAACCTGTTTCACCAATGTCGGGCTCTGCAGCTCTAGGATGGCCTTGATTTGGTCTGGGCTCGCCTCAATGCCCTTTCTCGTTACCAGATACCCTAAAAACTTGCCTGATCCAACTCCAAACGCGCATTTTGATGCGTTGAGTCGGAGCCGGTATGTTTTGAGTATATCAAAGACCTCTTTTAGGTCGGCAAGATGACCCTTAGATTCTTTGGTCTTCACGACCATGTCATCAATGTAGACTTCTACCGTTTTGCCAATCAGGTGCTTGAACATTTTTGTTACTAACCTTTGGTAAGTTGCTCCTGCGTTCTTCAACCCGAAAGGCATTACCTTGTAACAGTACAAGCCTTTAGGGGTGATGAACGCAGTTTTCTCTTCGTCTGGTGGGTACATGGCAATCTGGTGGTAGCCCCTGTATGCATCCAAAAAAACTCATCCTTTCGTGCCTTGAAGTTGCATGTACTAGCTGGTCAATCTTGGGCAGAGGAAAGCTGTCTTTGGGGCAGGCTTTGTTGAGGCTGGTAAAGTCTACACAGACTCTCCATTTACCGTTCTTCTTTGTCACTACTACTGTGTTGGACAGCCATGTCGGATAGTGAATTTCTCGGATGGCCCTGGCCTCCAGAAGTTTGTCTACTTCTTCTTCTACTGCTTCGACGTGCATCAATGTCGGTCTTCTGGCTCGTTGAATCACAGGTTTTACCGACCTGTCGACATTCAGTCTGTGGCATGTGACCTCGGGGTCAATGCCAGGCATTTCATAAGGTGTCCAGGCGAACACTTCAATGTTGGCTCTCAAAAAATCTTCCAGTTCCTTTTCCTCTTCTTCGGCTAAACTTGACCCGAGAAGAAAGAAACGTTCTTCGTTGCCCTCCTGGACTAGGATTTTCTTTAGTGTCTCTTCACTCTTTTCGGTTGGCTCCTTGCCGACATCATCTAGGACCTCCATGTCCTCGTCTTCAATCTTTGCCTCTTTTGGCTTTCGAATGTTGCAAGTGGACTTTGTTGCTGCCATGGAGCAACTTTTTGCTTGCAGTTGATCTCCTCTGATTTCTTCAATTTCATGCTCTGTGGGGAACCGTAGTACTTGATGCAATGTTGAGGGAACTGCCCACATTGCATGCAACCATGGTCTTCCCAAGATGATGTTATATGGTGAGGGTGTGTCAATTACCATAAATTCTGTTTTGATCTTCTTAGTACCAACTTGTACTTCCACGCTTACTGCGCCCAGTGGCCATGTCGGCGTTCCATTGAAGCCGACCATAGGGTCGCTGGATTGTTCCAGGTCGTCAGGATGAAGGCCTAGCTCCTTGTAACATCTGACGTACATTATGTCACAAGAGCTGCCTTGATCTATTAGGATGCGTTTTACTTGGCATTCCCCAACCTGGAGGGATACTACCAAGGCATCATTATGCGGATGCTGGACCATCTCTAGGTCGGCTTCAGTGAAGGTTATCATGGGTCCTTGGCTTTCTTCATGCCGAGGTCTTTTTTCCCCGATTTGGTAGACATGCTGTAAATGCCTTACCCTCTGGGTTTCTCCTCTGACTTCGTTCTCATTGACCCTTGAGTGGATCACATTAACCACCCTTGGTCCTCCTGCCTGTGGTTGCTGTGCTGGAGGTGGTGGAGCTGCTGGTGCTTGAGGCAGTCTTGCCTGTTCTTCTCTTGTCTTGGCTTCATCAATAAGGTCCCTCAGATGGCCTTGTCTTACCAAGTCTTCTAAGTGTGCTTTTAGGGCTCTGCAACCCTGAGTTGGTTGCCCTTCTTCATTGTGGTAAGCACAACGCCTACCACCGTTTCTTCCCATGAACTCCCCTGGTGTTCTTACTGGAGTTCTGAAATAGGGTTGGTTTCGTATTTGGTCCAAGACCTTATGGATAGGGATTCGGAACACCGTTGTCACTGCCTGTTTGGTCGGTCCGTTGTTTCCTCGGCCTCGCTTCGGCGAGCCGTTTCCTTTTTCCTGCTTTATCTTTTTGTTTCCCGATGTATCTTCTTCGGCTCTGGCGTACTTCTCAATTCTTGCCATGAGTTCTTCCATGCTTTTTGGCAGTGTTTTTGCCAAAGACTTCTGTAGTGGGCAGTCATCTTTGAGGCCGTTCTTGAAAGATACGACCGCCACTTCTTGGTTGCATTCGGGTATTCGATTGAACACCTCGTAGTATCTTTTCGCGTAGGCCCTAAGGCCTTCTTCCTTGGTGATTCTTAAAGCCATCAGGGCGTCGACCCTCAGGGGCTGTAGTTTGTTCGTCACAAATCTGGCCACAAACATCTCGGCCAGGCCTTCCCATGTCTTCACGCTTCCCTTTGGCAGCTTATGGAACCAATCGGATGCAATTTCCCCAAAAGATGAGGGAAACACTTTGCAGAGCAATGGCTCGTTCCAACTGTATGACGCCATTGAGTTCAGGTATAGTCCAACATGAAAGTTGGGGTCTGACTTACCATCATAAATTTGGAACCTCGGCATACTAAATCTCTTTGGTGCTTCAAATTTGTCAAGTTCCACCGAGAATGGTGTTCTTGGCTTAACTTTGGAAGTCACCTCGGCTTCGATATTCTGCTGCCTCCTTTTGAAGTAGTCCCTCAAGTCTTCCTTACTCCTACCTGGGGCTCGGCTATCTCTGGACTTTAATCTTTTTGGCACACTGCTTTCGGCCTCGTGGTGGGTCTGTTTCGATCTTTCTCCATGGGTTGTGTCAAAGTAGAGTGCTTGCCTTTGAACATGAATATGTTATTTGGGTCCTGGATCCTTCATGCGTTGTGTCCTTTGGGACTCTTCTTGCCTTGGTTCCTCTCGTCCGACTTCCCTGGAACGTCGGTGTGAGTGGCTTCCACTCCTGGTGTGCTGAGGGGCTTCGGGGATTACTTTTCTCCCTCCCTTCTGGGTATTAATTGCTGGCATCGACGTATCTTGCAGCGGGTATGGTGGCTGCATAACATTGTTTTGCATCATGAAGTTGACCACTGACTGTAGGTCTGCCAGTTTGTTTGCCAAGTCTTTTACTTCCTCATCCCTTCGTAGGCACCTATCCCTCCAAACCTGAAGGTTATCTTCGTTGTAGTACTTACTTTGGTATGTCCTTTTTGAAGCGTCGCCCTCCTGGCCGATGTCTTTTTCTCCGTGGCCCTGGTCATGATTTTCTGTACTGCGGTTGTCTCCTTCAACATCAAGGTCGATTGGTCTACCACTCCCAGCAGGAGTTTCGCCCCCAATGTTTTCTCCTTGTCCGTTACTGGCCATCTATTCTTCTAAGATTCCCACAGACGGCGCCAAAATTGTGTGGGTAATTTTCTTACCACACTACCCGCCTAGTAATCAGCTGGAGAGTACCGGCAGAATAGATGGCTCCAGTAACCTGTAACAGAAAGAAAGGGCTCCGGCGGTGGCTCTTCCACCCGGGGGCACTCCGACGATCAAGTTAGTATATCTCTCAATGATAATCAAGTGCTAAACTCACAAGCTTGAGTATAAAACTGCGTACCTTAGACCCATGGGGGTGCCTCTCTTTTATAGTTCCAAGTCCTACTAGAAGCATGACTTCTATAGACTTCAATTCAGTGCTTACTTAGGATTTCTCAAGAGATAAAGATAAACTCCCTCAGAGCTTTATCCTTATCTTAGCAGATGTCTTCTTTTTTCTCTAGGACTCTTGCCCCTTATCCATTTATCTTGGATTCCGATATCTTCGGAGATAACATCGGCCTAGCTGAAATGACCTCGGCACAACGACCAAGACACGTGGCACCTCGGCTGACACGTCGGCGTCACCATGCCACGTGTTGGTACTTAGAAAATATATCCCCACACATGGCATGATATTGCACGAATATAATCACTTTGAGCATGTTTATTTGTTGTTAAGTTTATTTCTTACTGAGCATCAAAGCTCACTCCCTTTTTATGGGCTGGATATTCTAAAAATCCAGGTATTGAAGGTTTGCCATGATAGTGTCGAAAGGCGAATGGAATTCAATGTGGAGCGCCGAAGCTTCTTTGACGGTGTTGGCCTTCAGCCATTGAACTTGTTGTAGAGTTAGGAATTTTATTTGTTTGAATCAAGACTTTTAGTCTTGAAAGGTGTAAGCCCTTGTGGCAATTAAGATAGATACTTTTATATTACCGTGTATTGAAATTTTATTACTTTGAGCTTGACAGGAAATTTATGAGAATGTGATAGATCCCAATTGTTGAATTGTATCCCTTTGCTTATTGTTCTTATATTGGGTTGGTAGCGTATCGTGGTGTAAATATCGGGGAATTACAAGTCATACCCATCATCATCTCAAGATAATGTGAGAAATTCCCAACATTTCATGTTTCAACATAATAATCAAATCAATACATCCAATTTCATGATTGGGAGGCCAATTGAACCAAACTCCCTTTGTTGAACAAATTTGAAAACTAGGGTTTTAAGAAATTTGGGCCTTTTTCCTATTAAAACATGTAATGGTCAATTCTCATCACGCATAACCTAATCATCAACACCAAACACAAATCGTTCAAGAAATTTATAAGGAATGACCCCCGCTTTTGAACCAAAATCCACTAGATAACACACCAAGTCTCATACCTTTAAATATCCATATAACTATAATGAAAATACCATATATACATCCCAAATCAAAGATATAAGAAGTACCCCTACCTCAAGATTAAAGGTAAAAGGTGAAAACCCAACTCCAAACTTCAAAAGATGAGAAAACAATCGGTAGAGCTTTTGATCTAGACTTGTTCTTCAACCACCTTTGAAGATCTAAGGTGGATATTGGTAGAAATCAAGAGAAATCAAATGTTTAGGGGCTAGGGTTTCGGAAATGGGTAAGAGAGAGAGAAAATATATGGAAAAAGTATAAGATAGGATGTTTGGATCGACTTTTAAGTATGTCGTTCCGAACAGACTGCTCGAGTGAACCTTCCATCGCTCGAGCAAAGTGCAAAATATAAGGAGATCGCTCGAGCGAACTTTTCATCGCTCAAACAGTAAACGCATGGTCTCAAAAGTTTTGCAGAGTTACAGTTAAAATACTGGGAACCCCAATTCTATGCTCGAGCGACCACTTAATCGCTTGAGCGGTCTCACCTACAAACAGGTAAGATACTGGGAGCTCCACATCTCCGCTCAAGCGACTTCTTTACCGCTCGAGTGGTCTTCCACAAAGATTGTTATAATTCACCTTTCAAGAAAATGATGAATTTTTTTATTTCCAAACTTTCTTTTAATCACCCTCAAGGTTGTAAAATGTGTTCTCAATTCTTAGTTCAAAATTTGAAATTTCAACTTTAGTGGTGTTGTTTTTTGGGATGGTGTATTGGTGAAATGGCAATAAAGAGAATGAAAAGAAAGGTTTGGCTCAAAAAAAAAAAAAAAAAAAAAAAAAAAAAAAAAAAAAACTAAAACCTTTTTTCCCTTTCCTCTTTTCAAAATGTTTTTTTTTTCTTTTTCTTCTTTTTTTTTTTCTTTCTTTTCTTTCTTTTTTTTTATGATTCTTTTTTCTCCTTTTTTTTTTCTCCTTTCATTTTCTTCCCCCTCCCTGCCTCTATTTATAGAGGCTAAAAAACACAAAGAAACAAAAATAATTGCGGTGGAAGGCTGATGACGTCAAAAGACGCATAGTGCACTTTATAATATAATAATATCTAAAAAGTATGATTTACATAAATATATGTATAAATACCTAAAAAAATATAAAAATATACGAAAACATGTAAAATTATAAAATGAAAAAATAAATAGACTAATAAAATATATTTTAACATGCCAAATATATAACATAAGTTAATCAAAGCGGGTCTAAACACAAAATAAAAAAAAAATAAAAAAAATAAACGGTGGGAGGGGAGGTTGATTTTCAAAGGGTGCATAGTAATTTTATAATATAATAATATCTAAAATAAATTAATTACATTAATATATGTATAGATGCTCAAAATATTATAAAAACACATAAAAATATGTAAAATTATAAAATAATAAAAATAAATGGACTAATAAAATATATTTTAACGGGCCAAATATAATTTGGCCAAAACGAGTTTAAAACAAATTAGCCAAAACAAGTGTAGGTTGGGATTAAATCTTAACTTCGATTTTTTGCTGAGAAATTCATAAAATAGCATATTTCAATTTTCATCATCGGGTATTTAGAAGAAAACGCCCAAGTCTTAGGGCCGGTCAAAATAAAGAGTCTACACAATCTTATAATTATATATATATATATCATATAAAATCATTACATGATAATCCAACTAAAACATATTTATATTTAATTTTTTAAATAAATTTTATAAATTTTTTATTTCTACATATTTTTATTTTCAAATGAATATAAAAGAAAATTAAATAATTAGAATTACTTTTAATTTTATGTTTCTAATTTTTCTTCTAATTTAACTATTCTTTTCAAAATCAAAATGAGCATTTATTTTATTATTTGACAATTTAATATATATCATATAAAATTATTATATGATAATTATACTTTTATAATACGATAGAACTAAAATTATCAAAATACACAAATAATTAACTAAAATTAATATATATATATATATAAGTATTCATGTAATAATTTTATAGAACAATAGCACCAATATTATCAAAATAATTAATTAAAATCATGCTTTAATTTTAATTTTAATTTTAAATTAAAATTTTTCTTTATAACACACACTGTACCATCAAATATTATTTACAAAAATGTGCATTGCACAGGTTAACTTCTAATATATATTATTATATTATAATATCTTATATATTATTATTATATGATATATGTTTGTTTGTTTGTGGGGGAGGAGGAGAGGTTCAAGAAAAAAAGAAAAAAGGAGGCTCAAAGAGAAAAAAAGGGCCGGAGAGCTCAACGAGTGCTCAAAGAAAAGAGAAAGGAAAAAAAGAAGGAATAAATTGTTTTCAAAACTAACTTGAGTGAAATGAATTGATTTTTAAAAATCAAAGTGATTTTTAATCAACTTTTCTTATCCACTAATATATACCACCCAAAACCACATTAAAGTTAAAACTTGAAACATCTCGCTGAGATTTCAAAACATATTTCATAATCGTGAGGGTATGAAGAAGAGAGTTTGATAATCCAAAAATTCATCTTTTTCTCCAAAGGTGAATTTTTGAAAATTTCTCATTTATTTTTTTTGTCTATTTCTCCTATTTTAAATACGTGATATTTAGGCTTTGGAAGTGGAATGCTTAACCTCTGTTCTTTAGATTTTGTTTTAGAAAATGTGTTTTAAATATGTGATATTTAGGTTGTGAAAGTGAAAGGCTTAGCCTCTCTTCCTTAGCTTTTGTTTTAGAATATCTGTTTTAAATATGTGATATTTAGGTTGTGGAAGTGGAAGGCTGAGCCTCCGTTCCTTAGATTCCTTTTTCAAAAAATGTGATATGTTATATTTAGGTTGCGAAAGTGGAAGGCTATCCTATTTTTCTTAGAATTTAGCATATAATTTTGATATTTTTCTCATTACTTAGATCAACTATGGACTTGTATAGAGGGTTGTGGTTCTACCCTATACTTTTCTTTGCAAGTATTTGGGTTGTTTATATGTAAAAGATAAAAATAAAAATAAAAATAAATAAATAAATAATGTAATATATATATATATATATATATATATATATAAATTTAACAATTGTTTGATGTAGGAGGAGATGAGGGGTGATTTGGTTGCTTGGTTTTATTTGAGGGGAACGTAACACAAGGCATGGCTTTGGCAGAGTGGGTAAAGTGTTGTGGTAACCCCTTAGTCAGGAGTTCAAAACCCCTCAGCTGCTGTTGGCTTTTTTGGCTTTCAAAGGTTAATTATGTAAATTTAAGTGTGTCAATAAGGATCAATAAGTCCTTACAAAAAGTTTAATTGCCAACCAATTATCAGATGATTGTGTTGAAGTTCTTTTAGTCTCAATGAAAAGGACTTTCACTGGTGGCTTTGCTTAGAAGAAATTTATAAAAAATAATAGGTTCAAAGCAGTTCAGAAACTGAATTTCATTAAGTAAATGAGAACTTACAATGAACTTACAATGACCCAGCTTCGAAGAGGTTCATAGCAACAAACTATTTGAAACTACTCCTAAGAAATGAAGTGCAGTACATGAATTGAAGTTACAGGAATTAATGAACTGAAAATGTAAAAACTGGAAAGAAAATATAAAGTAAATAACCGATTTTCTGGATCTAAGTCTAGCCCTTCTTTTGTTGGCCTTCTCTTCTATTTATACTCTCCAATGGTAACCATCGAAGTGGGTTACTCAATCGTTAAAATGCCCTTCCACGATCACTAGCCATGGCCTTGAACAGTTAGCTTCCACTACGCCATTCTTTGCAGTTAGGCTTCCCTTCTGAATTTAAATTTGAATTTGAATTTGAATTGTGAGTAACCGTTGGGCCATGTCATCTTACGCCTTCTAACTGCTTCAATGCTACGCAGATCCATTATTACCAATATGAACTGCTAGGTGCCTGTCGTTGACTGGAGACTTGCATTGATTCCCCAAATTACTCTTTACGAGACACGTGTTAAGTTGCGATTGGTTGATACAAAATATATAGCCAACATTATCCCCCACACTAATATACCCAATACTTGGTGCTATTAGTGGATCAGTGCACTTTGCCCATGTCCAAGGATGTGCATGGACTTTGTTTATTTTGGAAGTATAACCGTTTTCGAGCAATGAAGCACTGACCTTCATTAAATTCTTCCTTGCGCTTTGAACCTCCACTATCTGCGTAAACGAAAGGACCGATACCCCTCTGATGGCTAACCAAACCATCTCTTTTATTGATCAAGCATATGAAGAGTTCTTGAACAATGGTGATCAATCTCGAAAGAACCTTCATGCATTTATTGGGCACATTTATCCACCTCAATTTATACAGGTTATGGACACCTTCGCAAAATACGAACCCTTGGACCAAGAACTTGCAAAAATGGATCTCGGAAGCTCTTCTTTTACTCAGAAACCTTATGCATGGGACAAAGTTGCCTCCTCTTCTTCTGAGAATACTGGCTGGTGTACTTGGCCAACACCTACTCAACCTCAAACAAGGGAGCAGATCCACCATAGATTTTCTGAATTTGATGACCCCACTGCAATTTATCCCTCTATGCATAGTTCTGTAGTTTATCCATATGTTCCCTTCGACCGCCTTTGCAGCCTCGAAGACAACTTGCTCTCGACATGGTATACTTCTACCTTGCCAACTAGAATAGTGTGAAAGACCCTGCATCCCCTTGAAGCTTTGGGAATCAACCCCTCACTCTTAGCCAAGAAAGCAAAACTTTGCTCCTCTGACAGGCTAGAGTGTGTGAACAAGCCCTAGTTTCCTCCTTCATTTGGATAGGACCCAACTGCTCATTCTCTGTCTCTCAATCCTAATTGGATTGAGGAATTGAAGCTCACTCTCTTCGAAAGCCATCATTTTGCTCCCTACCAGGCTCCAGTTCCTCCAACTGCTTATTTGCAGTATAGAGCCTAGACTTTGCTTGCTACTTTCTCCCATTTATCCTTCGAAGTCCTTCGATATGGCATTCCTCACAAGAACCTTTTATGGGCTTGTGATATTATCTCTCGAAGCCACATTCTCAACCTTATATCCCAGGCAAAGCTTCACACTTTCCTGGATCAACTCCCTCTACTGCTCAACTGGCACAAAAATGCTTTTGCTAGTAGTGAGTACTGAAGGAGATCACTACTGCTCGCATTCAAACCCAGTGTAAGGCAAAGAATCTTCTTGAAGAGTATGATGATTGTAAGTATCTGGATTTAGAGTATGGAGAAAATGCCACTATGGGTGATGCACATGGGAGATGAGAGATGGATGAAGTGGAGAGAGCTCTCAAGCAAACAGGGTTCAAAATGAAGGTTGAACAACTCTTCTTTCAAATAAGGGCTCATCAATTAGATAAACCAAATTTAGATAGGATAGAAGAAAGGCTAGAAAAAAAATATGTATTTATTGAATTTTGCTGGACAGAGTTTCATGATCTTGTGACTTTGTCCATTTCTTACTTTTATGAATTTGAGAATGCAACCAAGTAGGTTTTCCCAATGTAAATGTTTCATCAATAAAATTGGGTTTTCATATTCCAATTGTATGGTTAATATGACCTCATTTCTTACTTTGTTCTCATAATCTGTGTAAATAATAGCTTCGAATTAACCAATTTTGCTTTGAAGCCTAGTTTAAGTGTTTTCGAAGCACGGGGTTTCTTCTGCAAAATGACAATATTTGTCTTCGAAGGGATTTGTTCTAGCAGAAAATTCAAGAAAGTACTTTCATGTGTTGGTAAGTCCTTTGGTCTTTCAAATTTCTGCATTGCTTGACCAAGTATTGGCTTCGTAGTGCTTACTTATTTGAAATCTAAAAAATCAGGCAAGAACCATATTCTAATCATAGAATACTACAAAGATTCCTTCAAAGGAACTTGCCTTTTATGGAAAGCCTAAGAGAATACCCTCAAAACCTTCGAAGTAAACAAACCCCAGCTATACTTGAGTTTAAGGTATAAAACTAGCTTCGAAGCCAACTACCTGCTTTCGAAACCAAGCTGAGTATTTGAAAAACTGGCTTCGAAGCCAACTATATGTTTTCGAAGCCAAGCTAAGTATTTGAAATGTGTTTCTCTCCTTCATAAGATATCCTTATACCGTTTTGAAGGTAGCTCTCTTTCTTGTATTTTCAGGAGTTTTAAAATAAAATCCTTAATCACACATGGGTCAAAACTTGGGTCTATTTGACCTGTTATGTTAAATGGGTAATTTTGAATAGAAAGGTTTAAAAACCCCATCTTTTCGCGCTTTTACCTATTCACTTGTCCAAAATTTCCCTTTCACTCATTTTGCTCTCGACTTCAGCTTCCTACCCTTCCCATACTCACTTTCTTCACCCTCCTTTCAACTTTTCACTAATGGTTTCTTCTTCCTTGAAAGTACCAGTTATTGAATGCATGAGCCCATCTGTGGCTTTGAGGAGGTGCCTCAATGATGAGATAGACAAATACAAGGCTGATGAACCAAGCACCATCGATGGGCGCATCTTCGTCCCTCGTCACTATGCTCAAGGAGAACACATCCATAGACCTATCTTTGGAGAAGCCCCTGCCCTGCTCCCTGCTCCGTATTCTTGTTTAGAGGATCACTGCCTTCTTTATGAGGGGGGCCTTGACTAGGGGAGCTAGAGGATGAACCGACTTCATTGCTGCTAGCCCACATTAAGGATAAAATAAGAGGAATGGTACGACGTAGTTGTCCCTACCAGAGAATGAGACTTGCAAGAGCTCTGTATCCTCGATGCTCTTCATCTCTCTAAGTTCATTATCCCTGGAGACCCTTTTTTTATTCTTGCTGCTCTTCGTTTTTGAAACTTAGTTTTAATTTTTTCCAATTCTGATGTGTTATGATGGCTTCCACTGTCCTTGATATCTTCCATCTCTTAGGGCTCTCACTAATTGTTGATCCCTTCATTCCTAATTACCCAAACCCTCTAATCAGTTTCACCATTCCATTTTTGAACTCTTCTTTCAGTGATTTTGTAAAGACTGAGAATAAGAAGGAAGGTCCTGTGAGTGACCGAGAGTTCTTTTCATTTATTCTATATTGGTTATGTAAATTCCTTTTTTGTACCTCATCTCAGCGGATCATGCTTGAGTTTGCCCCTCTTGCCAAAGGCTCTTGCTTCGAAGAAGAAGATAGCCTTGGCTCCTTATGTTTTAGGCCATGTTTATAGGGCCTATTCCCAATTTTGTGAGAAACCTCTGTACATTAATCAAGGAGGCCCACTCTGGGTATTGCAACTTTGGCTTTTTGCATATTTCACTGATTTACACTCCAGGTGTTTGAGATTCTTAGTGTAAGACCCCACTACTTATGGAGAAAAATATGCCAGGGTTTCCCTCTACCCCTCGAGCTTCGCTTATTACCTCACTTTCTTCTATCAACTCCTTATTTCTCCTCTTTCCACCTTCTTTTGCCCCTTCGAAGCTAACATAGGGGTAGCCTGGCTGAGGAATTTCTTGGTTGATAAGAAATGCTCTAGGCCTTCACACAAAGATATGTGGGCCTCCATTCTGCTTCCAAGGGAGCTATTTATTGGCACTTTGAACCCTCGAGCTTATAAGTGCATCTCTGAGGCTTATTGCCCTTCCCAATTTACTAGGCAATTTGGGCTTACTCAGGGGATGCTTGTCCCTCTCTGCAGCCTCTCTAATTCAGATCTTGTAACCAGAGAGCTAAAGGTGCCCAAAACCTAGTTTGATGAAGCAACCCTCAAACTGATAATAGACTTTGATGAATTTAAATTCTTTTCCTTCATTCTACAAGGCAATGCACTAAAGAGACATCAAAATTGGTGGACAGCCAATATAGAGGTGCACTTGGCCATTTCCCCCAAGGATCTATTGGAAGGGCTAGATGTTTCCTCTCAAGTCAAACCCAAGGAAACTGGAATCATCATCACCTCCTCTACTGCTCCTACTACCTCATCTCCTCATCTTAGAGTCACCAGGGCTACCTTGAAGACAGGTACACACTTTGTCTCCTTTTACCCCTTTTCTTTTATGATGCCATGTCAATTTACTTATAGCCTTAATATTTAGTGTAGGAGCTTCATAGGAGAACTCTCCTCAAAGGACTCAAGCCTTGAACATCCTCAAGGGCAGGAAGCAACAAAAGACAAGAAAACTCCTACTGTAACCTGACCCTGTGGAGACAATACTTGAGGAGGAAGAAGAAGAAGCTCCACTAAAAAGGAAGAAGAAGACATTCTCCTCTAGTGAGCTTGTCATGGACCTCACTTATAAGGCATCTGTCAAAGCAGTGGAGAAGGAATAAACCAAAGAAATTATTGTATTTCAGAGGTCCAAAAAAAGGAGGCAACAACAATAATTAAGGGTAAAAGCTGCTGCTGCTGATGCAATACAAAAGGAGACTGCGAGGAAGAGTAAAACTGTTGAGCATTATGCCCTTCGCACACCATTACCATTACAACCACTGAAGCTGGTAATTTTCCACATTCCCTTTTGACAATTTCCTTTTCCAAGACTTAGCATAAATTTAACATTTTTCTCTTTGTTCTTTGAAATGCAACAATAGCAAGTCCAGTCCCTCCTCCTTCAACACTGGCTTCTTCTACCTTGACTATAGATGAGGGGCCCTTTTTGACCTCTTCAGAACTAAGGGCAGCTTTAAAGGGAAAAGGGAAGGTCAGTCCTAAACTGCCATGAAGTGTAACACCTCTTCAAAGATTACTTCCACTCCCCTCTTCTTCACTTCCCATACTTTCTTCGCTTTTCTCCTTGAAGCAAAGCATTCCATCTTCTTTATTCCCTAGCTTATCTTCATATTTGCCCCTGATGTCCATCACCTCATCCCAACTTACTATTTCTGGAGTCTTGGCTATCCTTCCAACTACTGAAAGCACTCTAATTGTCACTCCCCCTCTAGTGACAATTGGCTTTTCCAAGGATGATACTGGCAACTCACCAATTGTTTCCCTACCATCTAGCTCGAGTCCCTCACCCCTTGACTTGTTGGTAGCTAGGACAATAGATGCAACTAAAGAAGCTTCCATTCCACTGGCTATGCCAATGCTTCCAGCTCTTCCCTCAACTTATGATTCCCAAAAATTCTATTTTCTGAGGAGGAGATGGACGTCTTTGAAGCTTGGTTGGCCAATCTATTTGACATCTTTGCACCAACTTCATCTACTAACAGTGAAGCCGAACCATTGAGCCTAGCTGATTCTTTGTTGGAGATCATTGAGAACTTTGCCACTGATGCTGAACTTCTTTAGCCTCAAGAGGATTTGGGCATTTCTTGGATCTGCTGAAGTCTTTCTCAAGGTTTCCATTTGAGGCTCTGCAAAAACCATCCATCAAGAATGGCTTTCTGAAGTGCTGCAAAGTGTTTGAGCAGTCCAATACGGCTTTCAAGAGCCACTTATCTCAGGCAGCAGCTACCATTGACTTTTATATCAACATTTCCCAGATGGCTAAGGCTACAGAAAGGGTACTATTAAAAGATAAAGAGTTTGTCTCCCAGATTCATTCTGAGGTATTTGACTTAAAGGGATTACACTCTTATGCTTCCCATCTTCAAACTCAACTACTACAAAGGAAAGCATAATTTGAGGAAGAATTAGCAACAGTGAATCTAGCACTGGATCAAAATGCTGAGAAGCTAGATTCCACTAACCAGAGACTATCCAATCGTAGATAAGAAATGACCTCAACTATTCAATTGTTCCCAACTCTAAAAAGTATAGAATTTCTTGTAATAGAACAATTAAAGTATTGTATAGATTTTTGGGCCAAACAGTGGCATGATGTATTGAAATTTTTATGAAATGAAAATCCTTATTATCTATCTAAGTGTTCCATGCTCTTTCATTATTCTTACTTAGCACTTCTTACACTCCTTATGTTTCCCACACAGTTGGATAATAAGGCTTCAAATATCTACCATTGATTTTCTTGGAATGCACATAACCATTTAGATTTGTCAAATGTAGGCTCCCCTAGGTAGGACTCTATGAATCTGGTACGGTCCCTCTCAATTAGGTGACATTTTTCCAAATTTATGGCTCTTAATTCCTATTGGAAGTATTGTTTTCCACACCAAATCACTTTCATCAAAGCTAATGTGCTTGACTTTCTTATTATAGCTTTTGGCTGCCCTTCTTTTTTGGAAAAGAATACTATTTAATGCCAAAATTCTAGTTTCATCCACGTTCTATAACTCCAAGAACATGCCTTGACGATATTGCTCAGTAGTTAACTGGTCTTGGCATTTTACCCTCAAGGATTTGATATTAATTTCCACCAGTAAAGCTGCATTATGTCCATATACTAAGGCATAAGAAGTGATTCCTGTACTTGACCTTGGAGAAATCCTATAAGGCCATAACACATCTAACAAGTTATGCCAATCCCTAGGATTGTCTTTCAAAACTCTTTGTATTCATTTTTTCAGGGATTTGTTAGATGATTTAGCTTGACCATTTGCTTGTGCATAATAAGGAGTGGAATTAATAAGACTAAGGATGGTTGGCCAATAATAGGAATGCCTTCGAAGCAATCATCTCATCTTCATACTAGGTTAATGGGCACCACAAATGCCTTCATGCACCTCAGCCATGGCAGTCAATGCCTCTATTGGCCCTAGATATTCTAATAGTAGCCCCATCTGCTCCTTTTTTGTAAAGAGCATTCCCATACACTATGAATTGGATTGATTGCAATTTAAGCCTTCTACTGGCCTTTGAAGAAGGAGGAGTTAAATACTGTATGATTGGATGTCTCCAATAAAGTTCTTCCAAATTATTCTGGTCAACTTCTACCATGATACCCCTTTTAGCCAAATATGGTATTAGCATTTGATATGTTGCTTGACTTACGTTTATTTGAGTGTCACCCTTTCTTCTGAAATCCAAAGCCCTCTAAGCTACATCATTGGCTTTGTGATTCATGAATCTTAGGATATAAGTCACATTTTCTATTTGAAACTGAGAAAGCAAATGTAATGTAGCAACATAATATGGTAACATGCTTGCACTTTGACATTTAAAAATTTCTTTACTTGGTTGATTACTAATTGGGAATCTCTAAATATATCAATTACGTGAGCCTGTAATCCAATAAGTATCTCAAGTCCCATTACCAAAGCCTCATACTTAGCTTGGTTGTTGGAACAAATAGCTTCATCAATTCTGAAACCGCGTGTGGTTTCTACCCCCTGTGGTGACTTAATAATAACACCAATTCCTAGACCATTGGCTTTTGATCCATCGAATCACATTTGCCATGGCTCAACATTAACCATACCAAGACCTATTATCTCCTAGCTTTCTATTTGACATGGATGGTTTGCCAAAAAATTAGCCAAAACTTGTAATTTTACTGCCCTTTAGGGAACATACTCTAGATGAAACTCTGATAGAGCTAAAATCCATTTGCCAATTCTTCCTCTTCACATAAGTCTAGATAACATGTACTTAACCAAATCTGTGGTTGCAATTACTAAGACAATAGTAAGCAAAAGATAATATCTTTATTTCATTGCTGCAAAGTACAATGCTAAACACAGCTTTTCTACAACTGAGAATTTACATTGACAAGAATTTAAAAACCTACTAAGGTAATAGATTGCTTGCTCTCTGCCTTCTTCATTGTCTTGTGCTAGAAAAACTCTCAATGATTCTTCAGTTGTAGCAATGTATAGCTTCAAGGGTTTGTCTTTCCTTGGTGGCATCAACACGGGGGCTTGGCCAAGTAGGCTTTGATTCCTTCGAAAGTAGCTTGATGCTCAACTGTCCACACAAATTCTTCTTCATTTTTTAGCTTTAACAAAGAAGAAAATACTTTAGTTTTTTCAGCAGTGTTAGAAATAAACCTTCGAAGGAAATTAACCTAACTAAGGAATTTTTGTAATTCTTTCTTACTTGATGAAGGTTTGGCCTCAATGATGGCCTTGGCTTTGTTCTAATCAACCTATATTCCCTCCTTGTGTACTACATACCCGAAAAAGTTTCCAACTGATACACCAAAAGTATATTTGAAAGGATTGAGTTTCAGTTTGAACTCTCTCATTCTTTCGAAGGCTGCTATCAAGTGAACCAGATGCTCGTCCATGGACTGAGATTTCACAACAATATCATCATTATAACATTCTAAGTATCCTCCAATGTGATTATGGAAGATAGTGCTCATCGCCCTCTGATATGTTGCTCTAGCATTCTTCAATCCAAATGGCATCTTGACCCATTCAAAGGTGCTAATGTTTCCAGGACGCTTTCCAGGACACCTGAAAGCTATCTTGTGGTCATCCTCCTCTACTATGCAGATCTGGTTGTAACTAGAATGCCTATCCATCATAGAAAAAATCCAATGTCCTGTTGAACTATCCACCAATAAATTAACTATAGACATGGGGTACTCATCTTTTGGAGTTACCAAATTTAGGTTTCTAAAATCAATGCATACCCCCATCTTGCCATTCTTTGTTACCACAGTCACAATATTAGACAACCATTCATATACCTGGCTGTTTTGATGAAACCTGCTTTAAGAAGCTTAACAATCTCCTCTTTCACCTTTTGAACCACTTCAGGGCTCATCGGTCTTGGTTTCTGCTTGTGTGGCTTGAAATTAGGCTTCATTGGGAGCCTATGTTCTACTAATGACCTGTTAAACCTAGGCAATTCATTATAAGACCAAGCAAAACAATCTTTATATTGTTTCAGGACAACCAACAACTGGTTCCTGTCACCAGGATCCAACCAAGCACTGATGTAGGTAGGTTGTTGTGTTGAACCTTCCCCTAGGTTGACTTCTTCCAAGGGATCTTGCACTATAGCACTCACTGATGCTCCCCTTTTGACTTCCTCTACCTTCAAAGCAGCCCTTTCATCTTGTTTTGCTTCTATCCTTTTTGGCTTAACATCCCTACTCTCTTCTTCATGGACAATATCTGTCCAGAGAGCCGCTTCTTCTTGTATTTCCTGGACTTCAGTTTCAATGTCCAATGCCCAGTATTTACCAAGAGCCAAAGGTCTGACCCTTTGTTGTCTCTGACTATAGCCAATCATCATGGCTTCCTTCTCTTCCTTTTGTACCTTATGGACTATTGCCTTTATGTCTAATGTTGAAAATTTGATTAAAGCCAAAGGTCTGGCTTCCTAACTTTGATCCTTTTGCCTACAACCAAGCATCATTGGCATCTTTGATGATGAACTCCTTATCAGCACTCTCCTGTACTAGATGCTTCAGGTGTGCTATTTCTTCATCAGTCATCACTTCGGCTGTTACATCAAACTTCCATAGTGCACTAAGTGGTACCACCCCTTCAGTGTGCAGCTTGTCGTCTGCAAAAATCTACACAGGCAAAAAAGGGCTATGGATTTGCATCAATCTCCTCTATTTACCCATTGCCTATTTCTCTCATTATTTTCTGATGCAAAGAAGAAGGCACACATTTGTTTATGTGGATCCAATCCTTGCTAAGCAAAGCATTAAAGTTGGCATTGCTATCAATGACAAAAAATGCTGTCATACAGTCTCTGGTTCCCACACTCAAGTTGATAAGCAGAATGCCTTGAGCCATTTGCTTATCTCTAGCAAAACTAGCAATGGTAATGCTTGTGGGGATCAACCTGGGATTTCTTTTGCCTAACTTCTTCAAGGAGGATCGTGGGAGCAGGTTTACTACTGCCCCCTTGTCCACCAATACTCTGCCCATTTCTACTCCATCGAAATAAGCCTTGATGTACAGGGACTTAACATGTTTGGTCATGGACACTGTAGGGTATTTGAAGGGTACAAGAGGTTACTGCTCACCTCTTCACTCTCTTCATTAGTTTCCATGGGCCTGGCCACCCCAGATTCATTTTGAACAATGTTGGTTTGTGAATCCCTGCTAGAAACTAAAATGGGGTCATCTTCTTGGCCTTTTTAGTTCTCCTCCTCAGCTTGAAACTCCTTAGGCAGCACATAAACCATATTAACTAGCATTGAAGGGAATTAGCCAAATTGTACTACTGGCTGTGTTTGCTCTCCATCCATATTGGTTTGCTCTTACGCTTGATGAAAGCATCCTCCATACTGCATTCTAGTGCCTCAGTGCTAGCAGGTTCCTTCAATGCAATTTGTTGGTGGTCTAGCTCTATTGGTTTTTGAACCATGAAAGACTATTCATCCATAAAGGCTTCCAACATTTCCTCTTTAGCCAACACCTTTTCTTGGCCTAGTTCAATTTCTTCATTTGTCTCATCATCACTCTCCATCAAGGCCTTTTCGAGGCCTGCTAGACTAGATTTCTCTTTGGCTCTTAGTTCAGCATGAACTTTGGCCATTTGTTCTCTATTGGTACTCCTTTTAATCTTAGGACCAGACTTTGAGCCTTTCCCTTCTTCTGTCTGGCTCTTCGACAGAGCCAAGGAAGTACTCTCTCCATTTTCCTTCAAATCTCTTTGGTACTGGGTGTACCTTCACTGGATCTTCTTTCTCTGAGACCTAAAGATTACAAGAACCATATCTGGTTCCTTTGTCTTTGGGTTTTTCAGTAGTACCTAGTTATTTAGGGCTACCAAAGGGCACTTGATCATCCTTTCCTTTCCTCCCAAAACTCTGGGCATCTCCTTAGGTTTGTTTTGCATGACAAACCAATCAGGTACCACTGGTACTCATGTATCTATTGCTCCAACTATTAGGCTTACTATTCTTATCTTTGAAGCTGTCTTTGAAGGCCAATCATTGGCTCTGGTGCCTTGTCTTCAGCCAAATTCAGGCTTTCTTTTAGGCTGGTTGACTGTGTTGTAATAGTTATTTGGCCTGATCTCATGCAGAGGCTTCATACCCCTTAACAGATTCTTGGTGTCTGGAAGCTCAGCCAAGGGTGGCTGCTGCCTAGAACCAATCGGAAATGGCCTTCTTCCATAAGTGTTGGCCGACCTACAGTCTCTCTGTATATCTTTGTAGTGCTGTTTCCCATCAATTGGGAGTCCCTTTAGCCATTTGTAGCTTAACCTGCATCCGGGACACATTCTCTGCATTATAGCTGCTTCGAGGGAGTCATCATCCAATGTTTCTTCATTGCAGTCATCCCTTTGACCTAAAAAGCTTTGTACACTGGCTGGTGAACCTTTTGTATTCCTCTTGAAGGTAGCCTGGCTAGCAACATGCATTTGTATATTGACTTCTTCTAATTCCTTCAAAGAAAGATTCTGGAAATCTAGTATGCCAACATTAGCTGCTGTTTTTTCCATTTCTAGAAATGGGTTGGCATCAATTCCCATGGCCTTTTTTGTCTTGGTTGGAAATTTCAGTCCCCCCTTTCGAATTTGTTCTTGGATCATGTCTCGAAAAAAAATGCATTTTTTAGTTGAATGAGACCAAGAATTATGCCATTTGCAGTATAATTTTCCTTTAAGTTCTTCAGAATTTGGGATCCTCACTCCCTTAGGAAACTTTAATAAATGTGCTGCTAGCAAGTGATCAAATATGTCATCTACTTTTGTTATGTCAAAAGAATATTTCCTATGAAGCTCTTTCCTTTTGAATTGTTGGTCAATTTTTGTGTCTTTTTGAACCAATGCTTCACAGGTCATATGCTCTTTTCCTATGATCTCTGTTGTATCAATCTCAAAGTTTGGGTCCCTATAATAGATCCTATAGGATGCATTGCCTCGGTCTTGTTCTTCTTCAAGTAAGGTTTTGTATTTGGAAACTTAATAGGTAAGTTCCACCAGATCTCGAAACTCTATTGAATCAAACTTCTTTCGAAGGCTGAATTCTAGACCATTTTAGGCCAATTTGGCAAATTCAGGTTCAGGTAAAACAACCCTACATTTATTACGTGCTCTTTTGAATCTAGCAATGAATTGAGCAGCCTTCTCATCAGGCCTTTGGCTCAATGTTGCCAAGTTTGTCATAGAAACCTCAGGTTCTGTTTGAAAAAACTAGGCAAGAAATACTTCCTCCATTTGTTGCCAAGTTTGAATAGAACCAAGTGTAAGATTTGTATACCACATAAAAACTACCCCAGTTAGAGAATTTAGAAAAAGTCATAGTTTTATATAATCATTATTTGTAAACTCACCACATTGGCCTGTAAATCTAGCAAGATGTTCAATGGTTGATTGGTTTCCATTCCCATAAAAAAGAGCAAAATCTGGTATTTTATATCCCCTTGGGTACTCATGCAGCGTATCCACCCATTCTGGGTAAGGCTTTCTGTATATAGAAGTATGGACACCCCAAGCCATGGGTCCACAGATTTCTCTTACTACATCAGCAATGTGGTCTCTAGGTACCATGTTTGGTGCTAGTTGAGCCACTATTGGGGGAGCAAACACAGGGTTTAGAGGAACCAATTGTGCTTGGTGTCCCCTTGGTCCAAGCAAAGGCATATTTGGGATTGGTTGCCCTTGTTGTGCTTGGTAAGCTTAAGGATATGGTTGACCCCTTTAGGTAGGTGCCTGGCCTACCAAAGGCATTGGAGGGGGAACAAGTATTCTTTCCCTTCCCATTGCAGGAATCCCATATAACCCCCCGGGTATACCTTCAAACATAGGATTAGTATATGTTTTTCCATTTCCTTGTGTTGACCTTACTCCACCAATGTTTGTGGCTTTGCAGGTAGGTATAGCCATGTTTTGGCCTGTTGGCATTCTAAGAAGGGGTTCATACCATGACTGAGGCACTGGTACTGGTCTTTCAAGTGTTTTCTTATTGATTTGACCATTATTTTGTACAGGTTGTCTATTTCGAGCCAATTGCTACTGAAACAGATTTATATTTTCTTCAGCTTGTCTGATGATAGGTGGTTGATATGCATGCATATGATCCAAAAAGGATACTGCCCACCTTTCTATTGTATACATTAACTGTTGTCCCATAATATCCACTAAACCTCCCAATTGACTAATTGACGATGTGGATAAGACAATCGAAGGACCAGTTCTTTGGCCTTGCCCAATATTCTGGACTTGGGTTATATACCCTGAAGTGATTGTTTCTTTAACCAATTGTGGAGGATTGTTTATAGTAGGCACATTTCAGGATATAGCTCAGCATTCTCCTCGATATTAGCTCATTTTACACCTTCTTCAAGGTGGTCATTTTCTTCTTTTGCTCTATATCTAGCCATTTTTAATGGTCCCATTAGGCTAGCCAAAATTATATGTTGGCTTTTTTGGCTTTCGAAGGTTAATTATGTAATTTTACGTGTGCTAGCAAGGATCAATAAGTCCTTACAAAAAGTTTAATTGCCAACAAATTATCAGACGATTGTCTTAAAGCTTTTTCAGCCTCAATGAAGAGGACTTTCACTGGTGGTTTTGCTTAGGAGAAACTTATAAATAATAATAGGTACAAAATAGTTTAGAAACTGAATTTCCTTAAGTAAATGAGAACTTACAATGACCAGCCTCGAAGAGGTTCACATCAACAAACTATTTGAAATTACTCCTAAGAAATGAAGTGCCGTACAGGAATTGAAGGTATAGAAATGGAAGAACTGAAAATGTAAAAACTGGAAAGAAAATATAAAGAAAATAACTGGTTTTTTGGATTTGAGTTTGGTCCTTCTTCCGTTGGCCATCTCTTCTATTTATACTCTCTAATGGTAACCGTCAAAGTGGGCTTCTTAACCGTCAAAGCGGGCTTCTACGATCACTGGTCATGGCCTTGAACAGTTAGCTTCTACTGCGCCATTCTTTCCAGTTAGGCTTCCCTTATGAATTTGAATTTGAATTGTGAGTAATCGTTGGGCTACATCATCTTGCGTCTTCTAACTGCTTCAATGCTACTCAGATCCATTGCTATGAATATAAACTGTCACATGCCTGTCGTTGACTAGAGGTTTGCATTGATTCTCTATATTACCCTTTACAAGACACGTGTTAACTTGCGATGGGCTGATACAAAATATATAGCCAACAACTGCATGAGTTTGTTTTTTTTATTTTGGCAAATGATGACATCAACATGATATAGTGGTGACGTCATTGCTAATGTAGGAAGACAGCGTCACACACAGAGGACGGAATATTCCCTGGTGTCAAACAAAATATTCCCCGAGTTCTGAAAGTTGCAAATTGACCTAGAATTTTCAAATAATTGTGGTGTGGCCTAAATGTCGGTGAGATTTTTCAAATAATTGTGGTGTGGCCTAAATGTAACAAAGGTCGATCCTAGTTAAACAGACCATTCTGAATGCAATCGCGAGGTCAGAATGGGGAAATTTTGAATAGTTTTTGAATCTTTTGTCGCATTCTTTTATATATATTGCTTAGTATTTTGTATATAGTATCATGCATATTTTAATAATTTTGTTTTGCATTCTTTTAAGGGACGCCAATAAATATTTGGTAAGTGTCTATGCTTTAGCATCCTGCCTGCATATAATTTTCTTACTATGTTTAAGCATCCTACCATGTGGCTACTTGCTTAATTGATATACCTCTATGATTGCCAGTGGGTGGAGGTTGTGTCGTTCACATTTGGAATAATATTGATTTTCATGTTTATAAACTCAATTTTCTGTGAATTGTACATTATTCAAAATTCTTTAAAAAATGCATAAAATCAAATTGCTCCAAAATGAAAGACACAGTTTATACTTGATTGCTTCACATAGTAATTTTTAGTGTTTTTTTTTTAATTTTTATTCAATTATATTAAATGACCGAAATATGAACATATAAAGTTTATAAAACTCATATCATGGTTTAGTAGAGGCCGATCTTTGATCGGGTGAGCACTGGTGCTCAATTAATGACCTTCCCCGCTCATACCTAAAGTTTCAAACTGAGACATCTTTGGTTATGGCGAACAATGGCCTTGGCACAAGTCACGGGTTTCCTAGTTTTTCCAAAAGATTAGGTGGAGACTCTGAGATCTGGTGATGCAATCCATTTTTTTTTGCAAAGATTTTGCAATAAAATGGATTTTCTATAAAGTTGTCGGATCTAAACTCTCATTTATGTTGTACACTGCACTCGTGAGACTAGATCAAAGAAATCGAAGGTTCGAACTGTTTAGCGCACGGGTATCCCTTGGGATGAGACAGTTATGAGTTCAGATTCTGTAAAGTAATTTTGAATTTTTTTTAGTTGACTGGTTTTTAATTATACAAAAATTGAAAATATAATAATCAAGAGTTATAAGAATAACAACACAGATTGCCTCTTATGGTTTGGAAAATTACAAATACCCCTTTGTCAGAATTTTTTTATTTAACAGAATTAATTAAAAAAAAATTTTTTTTAACTGCTCTCTTATACAATAAAAAAATTACTTGAATTATTAATCGAGATAAAGATTTGTCATTATTAAAGTTGTTAATTCACTTGATGATTTATTAACAAAAGAGACTATTTGTTATGAAATTTAAACTTTGAAGGGGCGTAATATATTTTTTAGAACCACAAGGGACAATATCCATTTGAAGCAAGCCTCAGGGGTGCGTTGTAATTTACAAAAAAATAAAAAATAAATAAACACTCAAAAGAAAAAAAAAAAAAAAACTCTACTTTTGTACTATTAGGCTAATTACAATTAACCCAATTTTCTTACATATATAGCTCTTGTGTTTTGCTTTTGGAGATATATTCCTCTATGTCTTTTTCCAATTGTTTCATTGAGAGGGGAGTTTAGGTTTGTGCTATAGGTTATTGTTTTTGTTTTCTTTTGCTTTTCTAAGCGTACCAACAAATTATGTGTGTATATGTATAAAATAAACTATGACTACTCATAGAACCTGTACGGATTTAATAATCATATACATACAATCTAGTGCATAATTTTAGTAGGTCCAATGTTTGAATTCGTAAAACTTGGGCATCGAGAACTAGAATTTTCGATTTATAAACCAGATGGGTCTTTGTTGATTTGACTAAATTTGAATCACGTTAATTGAACATTGAAGAGGACACAAACGATCAATCTTAAGAATAGGAGATAAGAAATCCAAACAGAAAAATAAAAGACTAGATGGATCAAAGCAAGAGAAGAATATATATATATATATATATAGAGCATTGCTTGAAATGATAGTATTGCCCGATTAATTCGCAACACATAACCCCTCTCTCTCTGTGCTTATGTACATACCTCAAAATTTGGCTACATTCAAACTCTCTTCATTGAATTTAACTAGAAAAATAGTTTAGATCAACCCTATTTCAATTTTCATTCTATTTTATTCTTAATCAAAATTATTCAATCAACTGAACAACCTAGTAATATCAATAGCTCAAAGATAAACGAAGGAGAAACAAGATAAAAAAAGGAGAGGACAGGTGAGGAGAGTAGAGGAGACAAGTGAAGAGAGCAGAGGAGAGCAAGGGAGAGCTATACGTAGATATCGAAGGGAGAACCGGTGGGAAGTCGTTGTTACTGCTACTAGAGACAGTCTGTGAGAGTAACGTAAGAGCAAGAGAGAGAGAGATTGTGAGGGAAAACACACAAGCTGTAAGGTTAACTTAACAATGGTGATGATCGTGAAGCCCATGAGGGTGTTTATCACGCAAAATGGAATTGATAATCCAAAAGCAAAACAATGTTTATATATGCTAGTTTTTGTGAATGAATCAATGAGAGAGTTCACTATATTATGGTGTGATCATCCCTCATATCTTCATCTCCTACTTGATCACATTATAATATTGGTGATAAAACCTGAGTTGCGTATGTTTACCTTGGTACCAAAATTTTGCCTCATGCCAACTTTCATCTATGAATTTAACTCATAGATTGACGTTTGATTGTGACTTGGCCATATGTGCTCACGTTTTTGCCACCAATCTGACCGCACCTATACGATTGTGTTCTTCCACTGACAACACACTCCAGATGACTTCAATTCACTATATTTTAAATGAACGACATCAATTTTCAGTGCTGGGTTCATAGTCCATACCCAATCACCATTGACGACTTTAGCTGCACGCATTCCTCATGTGTCGACCTGCATCGAAATTATTGTTAAGTACTTCCTCTAATACCAAAACCTAAAGATTTTCCTTAACACACTTTATCAATGATTTTTTTTTTCCCTGATCAAGCAGGCAGCATCATCTAGTCAGAATGTTGCATAT
Source organism: Camellia sinensis (assembly GCF_055761805.1). NCBI lineage: Eukaryota > Viridiplantae > Streptophyta > Magnoliopsida > Ericales > Theaceae > Camellia > Camellia sinensis. The sequence continues at coordinate 169,561,906 of NC_138962.1, read as the reverse complement.
TATGGACTTTACATCTTATGCTAACTATGGCGTCCGTACCTTGTCAGTTCATCTATCTTATTACTTGACCAAACACATGTTTCCATGCAAGATAGAGTCACAAAACATCGGTTATCTAGGCATCCCCAAAGTCATCTGACTATGCTTTTATATAAGTAGCTAAACCACCTAGCTAGGCATTTTTCAATCCCATATTAGTTACATGTTCTCTATTTTTTTCCAAAGACAACCCTTTGGTCATAGGGTCAGCCATCATTTCTTCTGAGCGTATATCGTGGACTTTAATTTCTCCCCTCTCCACTATATCTTGAATATAGTGATAATTAACATGAATATGTTTTTCCTTAGAGCTATTCGCTCCACTTTTGATTAACAAAATGGCAGACTGAATGTCACAAAACATATTGATCAGTCTGGCAAGTATACCTAATTATAAGCTGTCAACAAATCATTTTATCCAGACCGCATTACTCATGGCTGTGCTGCAAGCTATGTATTTAGCTTCCATAGTGTACTTTATAACACAACTCTGTTTCTTACTTAACCAAGAAACTGTTGTTCCACCAAACAGGAACACATGACCACTAGTAGATTTTCTATCATCTACGACTCCTGCAAGTGTATCCTTTTATGTCTAGATCATACAAACCAAAACATAATTTCAAATTCTTAGTGCCTTTTAAATATTTGAATATTCTTTTGACTGCTTGCCAATGTTCCTTACCTAGGTTGAAACCTAGTTACCAATTCGACTGCATGACAAATGTCAGGTCTTGTGCTTGTCATAACATACATTAGGTTGCCTACTGCTTGAGCATACAGGACATCTCTCATTTTCTTAATGTCAGATTTAGTTTGAGGACTCATACTTTTACTAGGATTTTGTCCCTTACAAACAGGTGTGCTTAAAGAATTACAGTTATCCATATGAAATCTTTTGAGCACCTTGTGTAGATATTTCTCTTGATCTAGATATAATAATTTTGAATTTCTATCTCTTGAAATTCGAATTCCTAGAACATAGGTTGCAAGGCTCATGTCTTTCATTTCAAATCTAGCTGCCAAGAAAGTTTTCGTTTTTACAATCATATCTAGACAATTTCTTGCTAACAATATGTCATCCACGTATAAAGACAATATTGCTAACTTGTCATTATTTTTCCAGATATAAACACAATGATCTAATTGACTCATAGCATAGCCTATTTCTAAAATGGCTTGGTGGAATTTCAAGTACCATTGTGTAGACACCCCATTGCTGACAGCCCTTAAAGACTTGGGCGCCACCGATCGATCACCCAATAATGAATGCACATGTTTGTCAAACGCTCTATTTCCTTAGTAGAAAGCCTCAGATTTGAGCCTCGGAAACCTACAAGCCTTGTACCATTTTTGGACTAAAACAATAGTTTTTTAAGCCTCACCATTCAGGGGCCTGCAAACCTACTAGTGGCTGGTCGGCCACCATTAGTGTACGGCTGCCCCCTTTAGTGGCCTATCGGCCACTTGTGTCAAAAAACCAGATCGTTTTGCCAGCTGTGCTAGTTGTCTCCACAGGTGCATGCACTGCACCAGCTATTTGTATACTGATATTTTTGAGAGCCTAGCATAATTTTCTATATATACTTGACCCCCTCTCATAAATTTAGGTTAGAAAAATTTGTGGAGCAAAGTCTTGGAAAATATTTCTCTCTCTATATTTCTCTCTCTCTCCCTTGCAACTTATATACCCCTTGCCTAGACACACTAAACCAAACCTTGAGGGTTCTTTGCTGAGGTGTATGAGCTTGCATTTAGCTCTTGAGGGTAGGAAATTGTTGGTTTATAATTCAAAAGTGTCACTCATCTTCAAGAGGTATACATCCAGCTCTTTTGTACTATTTCTTTTCTACCTTTTCTTACAGTTTTTGGGCTATTTTTTTTCACCTGTATTTATGGGCTGAAACTTGTGGTTTAAAGCCATTAAAGGTGGAGGGGTGGACCACCTTTCTTTGAACCTTGTCTTCTAGGCTTTTACCCTTGTGCTTCCCACTTTTTCATTAACTTTTTTTGAGCTCTTTACCATTGAATTTCAGAGGTTTTGAGAGGCTAAAAATGATGTTTTGAAGTCCCAAAAATGAAGGGGTTGCCCCCCTCCTTGTGTTTGTTTACTAGCTTAAATTCCTTAATGTTGTAGTTTACTTTTTTTAAGCCTTTCCATGTGAATTTCAGTGCTATTTTAGCCTATTTTAGGACTGTTTCAAGTTGTTCATGTCATTTATGCTTTGTATTGCATGCTTGTAGTGTAATGGTCCTCATAGGTTTGGTGTTTTAGGCATTAGACACCAACCTATTTGAGTTGATAGCATTTATTTCAAGCTTTCCATACTTTTGTTTATCTCTAATCATCTCCGCACCTCTCTTATTTCTTGGCTTTTCCTTTGTTTTGAGAGTCATTTCAAACCGATTGTTTGTTTAAGCTTGAGATGGAGACCGTTGTACTTAATGGTTTAATCTCTTCAGAGGTTCATTACCAACGGCATGACATCTCCCTTATGCCTGAAACAACCCTTTGTTTGACACTTCTTTCCATTAGTGGACTTAATCTTCATTATTGGACTAAAAGGCTTAAGGAAAGGAAAGGTAATTAAAAGAAGTATTAAAATTGAAATAAAATGGAGCAAGATAATAAAATGGTTTGAGTTCAATAGGACGTTAATTGAACCCATTGAGTCTTGAGTCGTTTCATACTTGCTAGTGATGATAATGGTTCAAGAGTCAATGTCAACCACTTCCATTGATCAAAAGCATGATAGGGAAGAGGTTCGTGAGTCTTTCATTATGCATTTATTGAAATTGTATAAGACTTCATGAAATGAATTTGCGCCGATTGATGGATTGCGAATCGAGCCTACTCCTTCTTTGATTTGTTTGATGATAAGGAGAGGTAGGGTGGACAAACATTTCCTCAGAATGCTCTGTTGATGTTCTGTTTGCTTTTTGTTGTAGCAAGAGAAACCCAAAATTAGTGGCCGGGTGACCACTTATACTGTACGGCCGTCCACCACTTCTAGCCGGCCGGCCACCTTTTCAGCCAGGCAGTACAATTTTCTTCACAGAATAGAGCAGAGGCTGAAGTGAAAACAGTGCAATTTTTTGACCTCAAAATAGAACCCTTTTGACAGCAAAACAGAGGCATTATCGACGGGAAGAAACTCATGTGCATGCATAAGCCATCCCTCGTTTGCCGGGGCCCGTTAAATTATGCTTGTAATAGTTAATTACTTAGTTAATTAATTTTAATTAAATTTTTGGTATTAATTAGCTAGTTTTAATTTGTAATTAATTAGTTAGTTTTAATTCCTTAATTTTGGTATTGTAATAATTAGCTAGAATAGATAATTATTTTTGTGTTGTACTTAATTAATTATCTAGAATAGTTAGTTAATTTGTGGTGTTGTAATAATTAGTTAGTGTAGCTAATTTATTTTGAGTATTGTAATAGTTAGTTAATTTGGTAAAATACCTAGGACATTTATTTGGACCCTCTTGTGCGAGGAAAAATTGTAATAATGTGTATGTCTTCTAACCCCCATTTCTTTCTCCCTTTTATCTACCTGCTTATGATGGATTGGATGTAGCATCATGTTTCCTTTAGCATTTTCCATATTTGCATACACTTTTCTCGTATACATTTAGGGTTCGGCTCATCATACTAACTGATATCAAATTCAAATTCTTACTCGAATACGTGATTTATCATGTCTTGGATTGGATCATATACCATGCTAGTAGCCGAGCCTATTAAATTGCATGATTGTATGTGTCTCATTAGTCATACCGCATTAGTTAGGAGCATGCATAGTTTCTAATTATTTTGCTTTGTTTGGCTTTCCTTGGAGTACTAGGTGAACATTTATTGTTTTGGCATATCGCGTGCATGTGATTGTTGTCATGTCAAGCATGATACGATGAGGCTAGGTGCTTAGTTGATATACCTGTTTAAATGCCTGTGGATGATGGATAATTGCTTAAGTTGAGATAGTTTGATGAATGTACATATGAGATCACTTTTTTTAGGTGGTATATGTTCAAAACAATTTTCAAACAAATATGAAATCAAAGTGTTCCAACTTTTGTAAATGAGTCTATATTTGTGTGCATCACATAGTAAAATTAGCCTAATAAATCGGAACAATAGCATATAATGTAAATAAGAATTACATCATAATTAGTAGAGGCCGATCTTTGATCGGGCAAGTGGGGTGCTCAATTCATGACCTTCCCCTATCGTACCTAAGTTCCTGAGCCAAGCCACTTTAGTGATGACGGATAAGTGGCTTTTGGCAGTCATGGGTTTCCTAAATTTCCTAAAACAATATTTAGGTGGCGACTTTGTAATCTGGCAAAGCGGTCCATTTTTGAAATTTTTGATTCAAAATCTATTTTCTAAAAGATTTTCCAGATTTGGACTCATTTGTGTTTATCTATTTCACATTACACTTGTAGAATCAGATTTAGAACCATTGGAGTCCGAACTATAGGGCTAGTCGTATCCGAAAGGAGCACGAAAAGCAAGCTATAGTTTCTGGCAAATCTGTTGAGGACTTAAAGAAACTTGACTTGAACTTCATGATGTGAAATTTTATCTACACTTATATATTCTTTGCATTACATTTGCATTGGTGCGCTTAAGTCACTATGTTTGCCATCTGTTATTCCTGGACAGTTTGCCAGAGGCTTGCATGAAAGCTTGCCAAAAGGCTGACCGATCGTGAGCTCTGCTATGTTGGGAACACAACCCTTGGATTTGAACTGCCGCTGTACCATTTGATCCTCCTTTCACTTCTTGGTGTTAAGTGTGAGAGTTATATTAGGTAGTCTTGTTGAGGTACCCCTTTGACCATTTGGCGTAGCTGCATAAAATAAAGCCATAGTGACTGTTCCAAACTAGGATATGATGCTCACCCGAATGCAGGATTGTATGAAATTGCTTGTTTGAAATAGTGAAATCCTAGTTCATGACAAAACTAGGACAGGGTAACCCTCTCCCATCATAAGGGTGTTTTCACTCTCTCTTAACTAGTATGTGCTTTACAGTGAAACTGTACAAGATGTTCATATCAGTTGCCCAATTGGTATTTGTTTCGAGGCAGAATTCAGTATGGAGTGCGGTCTTACAGCTTTGATCGTGTCTGTGTTGATAGCATCTTAGCTAATTCCTATTTTTTTGCTTTATTTCTTTTGCTAGGTAGTTTAAAACCATAGCTTCAAAAGGTTCTGATATACCCCAAGTACTCTGGACCCGAGTCGGAAGACTATGCAAGGTTGGAGATCTTGTTTGGGGACAACCCGTGTTTGCTTCACTCCCACCGATTACAAAGCGACGGAGAATCAGACAGAGTTCACCAGTCCAGTTCTTACAGTAGTCACCTCTCTGCTCACCTGAGTTCAGTCCAGGTCAAGAATAGTTGTATACTTCCAGTCTAGCTCAAGACCAGTCACCTATTCAAATGGCACAATATCCCCTGGCCAATATGGAGGAACTAATACTCTGTAGCACGCGCCCGCGAGGGGCCCTCGCTACAGTTCGGACTCGATTTGTGTCACGGTTCTTAATCTGAACCAAAGAGTCCCAAACCTGGCAAATCGTTTTGAGAAACAGATTTTTGAAAAGAAGTGCCAAACATGGACTGCTTTGCCAGATACAGAGTCGCCACCTAAATATTTTATTTTTGGGGAAATTTAGGAAACCCTGACTCGGTGCCAAAGGCCACGTGTCCATCATCACCAAAGTTGCCTCGGCTCGGGAACTTGGGTACGATTGGGGAAGGTCAGCTATGAGCACCCCCTCTCGCCCGATCCGAAGATCGGCCTCTACTAACCATGATATCTGATTTTGAAAACATTATGTGTTCTTAAACCGATTATTAGCCTAGAATTACTATGTTATGCGCACAGCACAAAAGTATAGACTAGATTGCCTAATTTGGGAATAAGCATTGCATATCCGTTTGTTTTGGAAAAATATTTTGGAATTTGCTACTCGCAAGTAGGCTAAAACACGGATTTCAATGAGCCATTCCAACTCAGATGATCCAACCTTCACCCACAGGCATTCAAGCAGTTTATATCACATAAGCAGCTAGCCTCATGGCAATCATGCTATCATGGCAACACTCACACGCATGCAAGGATGCTAAAGCATAAATGCTTACCGAGTACTCCGAGCCAAAACAAAAACTAGTTAATAATCATATGCATGATCCTAGTTCATGTTAAGATGGCTAATGCAACACATGCAAGATGCAACTAAGATAGGCTCGGCTAATCTACAATGACATGTTGAAATGCTACAACTAACACATATTCAATTTGGAATTGAAATACAAATGCAATTAGAATGATGCGCCGAGCCCGGTGCATGCAAGACAAATGTATGAATGCACGCATGCATAGCATAAGGTATGCTAATTTAAATATGCCCTAGTCTACCATCATAAACGGGTAAATAAAAGGGAAGAAAGACGTGGGGTTGGAAGACATACACGCACTCACGCACACTTATTACACAATTGCCCTCACTCGGAGGGTCCAAATAAATATTACAGTCCGAATAAATAATACTAAATTAATTATTACAAATTTTCTAATCTAATTAACAAGTTAAATGCAAAGAGAAGATGGCCGCAGGCTCCGCCTCGGGATACGCGAATGATGCATGCTCGGTCTATTTTGCCTGGAAACCCGTACCATGCCACTGCTGCCTCTGTTAATGCTGCCCTGCTCCTTTGAAAATTGCCAAAGTCCCAGGGTATCTTTAATGAGCACTGCATAACACCACCGGCTAAGTGAAATGACAACCGGCCATGGGAAACTTCCATCGGCTGCTTTCAAGTCTATCGGCCACCAATCCACGGTCGGTCGGCATTCTACAGTGCCGGTCGGCAAAAACTTCCTGCAGAAGCTGGTTTTTGACAGCAGCAGAGGACAGGTAATGCATGGCATAGAATTTCAAGCACATGTAAGCATGGTCATGTTCCCTATCATGTATTGAACTCAGGGGAGCATGGTCCTTGATCCTTGGGCCATCAATTGCGCATGATAGCCTAAGGGACCAAACTTGCCATTCAATGTAAAATGCATGCAACACACAAATGAGGACCAAGACCCTATCATGTCAAAGTCAAGGGCCTCGGTGACCGAGGGTTGAGATGTGTTTCATCACTTGTAGTATGAACACCTCTCACCCTCACACTAGGTTTGATACCCCAAACCAAGCAATGCAATGCATGTTGTGCAAACATGGCTCAAAAATGCAACAAGAAGCTAAGATGCAAAACATGTCAAATGTGATGCAATGCAAACTATCATGCAAACAACATGGTAATGCCACTAGCATGCAACACTACAAGCAATACTACAATGCACACTAGGTAGGCAAGTATGTAAAGAGATGGGCATGCAACAATGCACAAACCATAAGGATACCACAACATGCAATGTCATGAGCATACTACAAGATGCAAATATATGATCCATAGACTTACACTAAGATGGAGGACCCTCAGCCACACCCCAAAACAGTGGCCAAAAGTGATGGAATGATGGGCAAATACTCATGCAAACTTGCATATCAAAGAGCATAAGGCTAAGGCATAAAAGAAGCCTTCTACCACAACTATCATAACCATACATGGTATGAAGGAAACAACCAAAAGAAACATAGTTTTAATGCATTAAAACACGCCCTAAAACCCTCATTAATGGTAACCCAAGTGACTTAAACATACAAGCATGCACAATGCCCATTTCAAGGCACAAAACTACAACACCTCAAGGCATAAAAGGATGATAAATGCTGTCATACAAGCATGATATAGGGACTGAAATAGCATGAGAGGTGACTCCAAATCATTTAAACAACCTAACCAAAGCATGCTAATGACTCATTTGCTCAAGGCCAAAGTTCTAGAATGCAAAGGAGCTATGCAAAACACGACGAACATGACAAAAACAGTGGCCAACAGACCTAAAACATGACAAATCATGACCAAAAGCTTCAATAAGATAAGCCAAATCATGAAGATATACTAGGCTAAACACATGGCACATTTCTAGGCAAGATAAGGAATTACAAAGCAAGTACAAGATGCATGCTAAGGGCTACAAATCCGACCAAAGACAGAGATATAACATGACTAATAGGCACCCAAAAACCTCTGAGATGGGACCAAAAACAACCAAGCATGCATGTTGCCCTTTTAAGCCAAAACAAAGGTAAAAGAAGGACAAAGGGGAGAGGGGTGTCCCTTCCCTACACAAGACTCCAAAATCACTCCATCACCACTGAAAATCCACTGGATTTCAGTGGTGAGAAGACCAACACAACAAAGTAAACAAAACTTAAAGAAAAGGGCACCAAAATAGGCCAAAAGAGGCCTAAGGGGAGGAGTTCGACCCCCAATGCCAAAACACCCTTAATGAAAGATGTTAAGCATAAAAAAACAAGACTTTTTCATGTTATACACAAAGCCTAAATCATCATGCAAGATAGGTACAAAACTAGTGCAAGATTGGGGAAACTAAAGCAAATGTCTCACCCTTGAAGAAACCTTGAAGAACAGATGATCCAGCCACTCCCTACTGATCAAAATCAGTCCAAAACCTCAACAAACAACCCTCAATGCCTCTCAATCTCGGAGCAAGGTGTAATAGTGTGTGTGTTAGTGCAAAAGTAAGGTCAAAATGCACTTTTAGGCTTCCAAACACACCCTAAGGATGAGAGAGAAGGAGATATAGAGAGAGAAGATGATATATCAGATATATAGATATAGAAGCTCTGGTTTTTTGATTCAAAAGCTCTAACCTTAAACAAAGGGAGAGGATGAGTGCTTATATAGGCAAAGGCCAAGGTTCTAGGCTTCTCCAAGAAGCTAGATGAAAGGGGCAAAGGGTGCAAAAGGGTTCTTGGCTTCTTGGAGAAGCTAATACAGCTGGCCAAGCTTCCCCAAGAAGCTTGGCCAGAGGGTTCAAGCTTCTAGAAGGAAAGAGGGTTCAAAGGTTCACACCAGCCAAAAACTGCACGGGGAGGAGTGATGGTGCATTCCAGCTGGCACAGCTGGCATGCACCATGCCTCAAGGGTGCAAAGGAGTCACACCGGCCAGCAAAAGAGGTCGCCGGCAAAATAAAGTGTCGACTGGCCAAATATAGTGCCGACCGGCCATTGGTTTTAAGAAACCATGGCCGGTGGCACCCATAAACAGCCGGTGATGCCAGGGGAAGGCCGGTGGAATGTGGGGATGGCCAACAAGCCATTCCCCACCCTTCAAGGCAAAAACACAAGTGTTTGGTGCCAAAACCAAACACGGAATAGTCGAGTCGAGAGATCCTGAGGCAAGGCGCGCAGCTAAGACTTTCGGGAACTCAAGACGAAACACAAACAAAGAGGATCACCGAGTGTTCCAATGGTGACGTCCAAGTCTTGAGGACGGTCAAAAATGGGGTGTCTACATACTCCAACTACAACAAACAGGTGAGCCACTGCAATATGATGTGGCCGTCAGGCCGAGGTCACAGGTCGTCAAGTTGAGGTCATAACTAGACTACAACAACAGCAATCGTAGCCAGTTAAGGTCTTTGTGTCCTATGTACCCACCACGACTATTCCTGTGCCCGGTGCCACTGGTAATATTGCCAATGCTTAAGATCCACAAAACCAGGCTAATCTTATTTTTCTAGTCCAAGTAGAACCAACCCCAACACAAGCTTCTAAAGCCCCAGTTTATCATACAGAGGCCCCGTTCGAGTTCGAGGTTGATCCAACTGCACACATGGTCAATAAACTGGAGAAATTGTTCAAAAGAGTGCAAGGGGTTAATTCCTTTCCAGACATGGAGGATAGATATACCAAATCTGCAGTTACACTACCAAAGAGGCTCAAGTTGCCATACATTAATCGCTTTGATGGCTCCAGAGACCCGATGGTTCATTTACTGTTGTTTTCGGACATCTTGTGACCGATGGGTTTGACTAGGTTACAGAAGCTATCCCTTTTTGGTTGGACTATGTCAGGTATAGCGGCCATCTGGTACGCCAAGTTAGAAGTCTCAGTAAAACAGAATTGTGATGAATTAGCCGAGTTCGTCATGGCTCAGTACTCTTACAACACTCAAATCAATGTCATAACCCGTGATCTCGAGGTGACGCGCTAAGAGCCAAAATAAGGTTTCTCTAAATTTGTGAAGGGATGGAGGGTCAAAACCTTAATGATGACCACTCGACCTTCAGAAAAAGATAAGATAAGAATGGTCTTTCGGAATCTGCATGGCAAATTGCTGCAGAAGATGATTATTCTACCCCTATTTACATTCACAGAGCTTCGTGAAATGGGTGTTCAAATTGAGGATGCCATGAAACATGGACTAATTACTGAGGATAAGGAGCTAGCTAAGAGGCCATTTGTTCACAGTTCCAATGTTGCCAGTGGTAGCACAGCTGCGAGGCCGTCGGATGTAAGTGTTGTCACCACAACCAAGACCGCCGACCCCTTTGCCAACACAGGCTCACAAACATCATCCAACCCCACCCGACCTTAGGGTAGGACTTTTAACTAACTGTACATGACTCTATCCAAAGCCATGCAAGTGCTGGTCAAGAAAGGGTACTTAAAACCCGTGGAACCTTGCCCACTTCGCAATCCTCTTCCATCCAAACACAACCCTGCGAAGTACTGTGCTTTTCACCAGTAGCACGGTCATGACACCGACCAGTGCTTCTGCTTGCATCATGAGATTTAATTTCTCATTGACAACAAGGTCATTGCCCCACCCCAAAAACCAAATGTGATTACCAACCTGCTCCCAGCCCATAATCAAGTCCCCCCACCTCGAAACCTTAACCTTATCCATAAATTGGCCACCTCTTATGACCCCAACGTATACATTACCCCCTTCCCACCTGCAAAAAATAGACGTTGTTCATTCCTGAAGGTGCAGATCTGTGCAGGATGGACACATCCAAACCACAACCTGAGCCTGTGGTGATGATATTTGCAATGGGAGGGAGGTCGACCTCAAAGGAAGGTACTAATCTATTGTCAAAGTGTACTGAGGACTTATCTGAGAGGGCGTATGACTTGAGTTCATATATTGTGTAAACCAGCCAAACCAAGCCCAAAGTGGTGCTACCAATCTAGGGGTTGGATGATCTGGTAGACCTCGAAGAGGATTTGGACAACCTACAGTTCTTTGATGAGCATGATTAAGGAGATGTATAGATCGGGTGGTTTGACCTGAATGGATCAACCGATAATACTGGAAGGCTGAGCAATGAGCCAAACAAGGAAGAAGGAACTGTGATAAAACCAGAGAGAAATGAAGCAGAGGTAGCTATAGTGGCTGGGAAGGCTAATGAGAAAGAAAAATTGTTGAAGGGCACATGCATGGGGAATCCAAACCAAGAAATGGGTGTTGTGAGTACTATAGACACTGAACATGAAGCTGTATTAAGGTAGTTTGAGAGAGAAGGAGTTGAGGATGGCCATAAAACTACAACAATGTATCACCTTAAGGGGGGACACTTGTATTGTAAAGATGATTTAGGTAGGGCCGGATAACTTTTGTCGACTGTTGAATTCGAGTGGTGGCACGACAATGATTTGCATCTGGCCCATACTGACGAGGATTAGGGGGACTGTATCCTGGATAATATATGGTATGCTAAAGAGATAGACCATCTTACCCGCAGTGGATGGTGTAGACACCCCATTTTTGACCGCCCTTAAGACTTGAGCGCCTCAGGTTGATCACTTGATGATGAAAAGTGACGCTGTACAAATGTTTGATTTCTTCAGGAAGAAGAGCTTCTAATTCCAACCTTACACTCCATTTTTGACCAACATTATTTTGACCAAAACTATTTTAGACCTTAAAACCCTCTTTTCTAAAATATTTTCCCAAATGCTTCTACGATGTTCCGAGGCACGCATTTTGTTTAAAATATTGCACTTTTCGATAAACTGAGCAAGGACAAAGTGGAAGGGAGGTGAACTCTTTGAATTTTTTTTAAAAAACTCTTATTTATAGGTTTGGAGTAGAAGGAATAGGAGGGGAGGGAAGAAAATTAATTGGGAGAAAAGTGGGGCATCAAACCGTTAAGATAGAAATGAGTAGCCTTCACTAAAATAGGCATGTCTCTTTGTACACTTATAATTTAGATATGAGGTTACTACCATTGGAAAGTACACTTCCGGGGCTTCAATTTAGACTCAAGAATGACCTACAACCGAGTCCGGATGAGGGAGATATGTTCATTTGAAGTCGGGCCTGAAAGTAAATTTTTGTGGACAGCAGTTCACTTTTAGTGGACGGCCGACCACTTTTTACTAGTTTTTGGCCAGCCAACTAAGTGTCCCTAGAGGCCCCCAAATCCACTAGTGGCCGGCCGCTCCTATTAATGGCCTGCCGGCCACTTGTGTCAAAACCAAATATTTTCTGCCAACTGTCCCCCACAGGTTCATGCATGATACCAGTTGTATGTATATAGATATTTCTGATTGAGACGCATGGTTTTCTATATATAGATGACCTCCCCTCTTGAAATTAGGTTACACAAATTTCCAAAAGCCCCAAAACTTGAAATTCTCTCTCTATCTCTATCTTGCAACACACACACCTTACCCAAATACTTCCTAAATCAATATTGGAGCTCTCCTTGCTGAGATTATTGAGTCCAAATTTTAGCGGTTGAGAGTGAGAACTTGTGGGTTTGTTACCAAAAGAGTTGCCTTGCTTCAAGAGGTATAATGTTGTGCATCTCTTCACTACTTCTTCCTTATCTTTTCTTTCTGTTTCGAACTGTTTTTACACTATTTTTATAGGCTAAAACTTGTGGTTTAAAGCTACCAAAGGTGGAGGGGTTAACCACCATTCTTTGAACCTTGTCTTTTAAGCTTTTGCCCTTGTGTTTCCCATTTCTTTCTCAAATTTTTTTTCTAACTTTTTACCAATGATTTTTAGAGTTTTTCAGAGGCTAAAAATGTGATTTTGAAGTCCCAAAAATGGAGGGGTTAGCCATACCTGCTTAGGCTTGTTTACTAGCTTAAATTCTCCATTATTTTAGCTTACTCTTTTAGCTTTTTTTCCCATCAATTCTAGCACTATTTTAGTCTAATTTAGAACTGTTTTGAGGTGTTTATTTAATTTATGCTTTGTGTAGTATACTTGTAGTGTAGTGGTCCTCATAGGTTTGGTGGTTTAGGCATTAGACACCAACCTAATTTAAGTTGATAGCATTTATTTAGTGCTTTCCATACTTGTGATCATCCCTAATCACCTCTGCACCTCTCTCATTTCTTGGCTTTTCCTTTGAGAGTCGTTGCAAACCGATTGTTTGTTTAAGATTGAGATTGGGATTGTTGTTCTTAATGGTTTATTCTCTTCAGAGGTTCATTACCAACGGCATGACATCTCTCTCACGCCCAAAATAACCCTTGGTTTGACACCTTTTCATTAGTGGACTTAATGCTCATTTTCAGACTAAATAAATTAAGGAATGGAAAGTGTGAGACTATGAAATATCCTCTCACATAGATTATAGAGATTCAATGAAGAGATGAACTTTGTTCCAGTATATCTGCAAAGATGAACATGATCGGCGCCATCCAACCGGGGTTGCCAGCCGGAGACACTCCAATGGTAAAATTAGTCATTTGATTGAAAGAATGAATGTATAAAAATGAAGAGTGTTTGTGTGCTATGTGGAGGAAAGAGATCTCCCCTACATTCCATGAGGTGCCTTTCTTTTATAGATAGGGAGTGGGCCGAATAAGCCCAACAGTTGGCCCCCTTGGTAGGCCTTATTTGAGTTAGCCCAATTAGCTTATATATATATTTTTTTCTGGCTCCCACAATTGCCCCAAAACTTTCATTGTCTTCGATAGAAAGAATGAGAGTTTTTATTACCGAGTTATGATGTTCAAACAGATGTTAAGTCTCTTGACAAAGAATACAATTGATAAATAAAAAACATGAACACAGTTGATAAATGAATAACATGAATGAATGACTCGATGAATGTATGTATGTATGAATGCATGTACAAATATATGTGGTACATCCAATAATGCACGGCACGATGAGACCATATAGGTCTAACATAAGGACCCCTTGGGTCTACATCCGATATCTCTGCAATGATGGGCATGATATTGTTACCCTTGGGCAAGGGCCATAGGCCGCGGTATTATGACCCCTGGGTGAGGGTGTAGGCCACGGTATTATGACCCCCGGGCTAGGGTGTAGTATATTGCCGAGTGCAAAGATTGTTTCAAAGTATGGACTTTCACATCGAGCTAGAGATATTTCTATGTGTCAAGCATGGAAATGATTGCCAAGTTGGCCGAGTATGCATGCATAGTAGAGGTACCGAGATGATGATCTGCGGATATGCCCCAATTGGAAAACGAAAAATTGGCTAAGATGTCCCAGTGGGCAATAAATGGCCAAGGTAACAAAATGAATGATCAGGGAAGATGGAGGATTATCTCCTAGCCCCAAGATCCTGCCGCCGAAATTGCATGTCGATTGGATATGATTTGACCGTTGATTTGGCATTTAATGTTCCTGATTAGCCGACGTATTGATCTCAATATGTGACTCAGAATTTGCAAAACCAGACCGTACGGATGGGTTCAGAAGTCTCCAAATAGTAGGAAATGACCATTGGATTGCTGTAATTAGAATTAAATATAATCAAACTAAATAGTAGTAGCAAAAATAGAGCTGATAGCTCAGATCGGTTGAGAATTGTGCTCCGCGATGCAGTGGATAATTGCTCGTATCTTGCTGAGTTGCTCTTAATCCCTTGGCCCTTATAGACCCATTTGTTAGTATTCAAAAAGATATATAATTGAACCTGATTATGATAGGGTGTAACTTAGCCACAATGCGCTAAATAATTTCTTATATGTACCAACTTTGGGTCGTCTGTTCTAGCTAAAGTGAAATTGCTTGGCAAAGTTTGACTGGCTCATGCGGCTTCGTTTTAGCTCCGATTTTGATGCGGTTGGTTGCGTTGGACTTGTCTCAATGAGTATTTCACCCTGATATAGTCAAAACTTGAGTTTGACAGCTTTGAAAATTTCACATTTTTCAACTTTCGGCAAACTTTGGTACTTTTTGGCTTGTCGGGTTGGTGGTTTTCGACTCTTTGAGTCAACGCGAATCCTTAGGTATTGTCAAATGTGGATTTCAGCAAGCCGAGATGCTAGTTTTGTACTGATGTCGAGATAGTAGCACCAGGCAATATTGTGTAGTTGGTTGCCGAGAAGATCCAATGATGTGGAGTGACGCATGTGGCCAAATAGTCTTACCGAGTAGTCAATGAGCCGAATAATGTTGCCGAAAATGTTTGCCAAGGTCTTCTATTGCTGAGTAATGCGGAATATTGTTAGTCGAATAATGTTGCTCTCTTGCCGAGTAATCAATGAGCTGAATAATGTTGCCGAAAATGTTTGCCAAATAATGTTTTCTATTGCTTAGTAATACAGAATAATTTTAGCCGAATAATGTTATCTATGGCATAACCCACTATGCAATCTCTTTAATTCATCACTATGCTTTTTTGGTTTGCCGAACAATGTACTCGGCAAAAGAGCTTGGTTCACGTTGTTGGCTATGCACTCGGCGGTGAAAATTCGAGCCGTTCTCGTTGCCAAAGAATAGAGCTCGGGGTTATAGAGCTACCGAGTAGTTTTGTTGAATTGTGGAATAGCTCCGTTGTTAAACTCATGAACTTGATGGCGTATGAACTTCGACTACACATGGCAATGGTGTCATCAATCAGCTTTGCAGTCGGTTAATTTAATCACTTGTGTTGGCAATACTTCAATTTCCACGACCATTCTATTGGTGCTTGCTGAGCTTGACCCAATTGTTGGTGCCGATTAACACTCCTCTTGGCTTGCCGAAACACTAGTCAGCGTCTCTTAGCATGCCAAAACACTTGGGTAGTAGTTCTTGAATTTTTCTTTTTGATATCACTTGGTCGGCCATTAGAGAAGTGGTGGAGTATTGAACTCTATATCAGTAAA
Organism: Camellia sinensis; assembly: GCF_055761805.1. NCBI lineage: Eukaryota > Viridiplantae > Streptophyta > Magnoliopsida > Ericales > Theaceae > Camellia > Camellia sinensis. Next base: position 169,545,833 of record NC_138962.1, on the reverse strand, counting down.
CATCTTTTAGCAAGGCATACTATTTTAATTAAATTGAAGGTTATAAGCATATATGTATATAGAAATCATACCGTAAGACAATAGTTATAAAGAGAAAAGAATGGAGGTTCCATGTTATTGACTTCGGCGGTAGTTTGCCGAGTAGCTTGGCTTGGCAAGATGGTTGGTTTTGATACCAAACTAAAACTCTGAGCAATGAAATCAAGGTGCTGGTGTTATACTCAGCAGTGCCGAGCTTTGTGGTGTCAGTCTCTATGACGGGCCGAACTTTTTGTGTATGAGGCCGATTGTGTTCGCATAATCTCAAGAAGTAAACTACTGAAGTAAATTAAGAGAATAAAGAAATTATTAGGCCAACACATTAGATGAAAGATTGCCGGAGTTTTACTGAATTATTTTTATATATATATATTTTTTTGGGCATCAACATGAGCCGTATAGATTGCCTCAGTAAAAAGTAAAAAAGTTATGAAGTAAAATTATGAAGGAAGGCACAGTATAGATTGCCTCATACTCTCACAAATTATGAAGTAAAATATTTTAACTTGTTATAATAATTCATGACCTTATTTATGTCAATTTCATCTAGAGAGAGAAAAGTGAGGACCAACTTGTTTAGCATAGGTACACGTGCGTACATGTTAAGAAGCAACTTCAAGATAAGTTTGAGAAACAAAGAATAAATAAATAAATGGATAGATTATGTATGAATTTGGCTGAGAAACCCGTTAGTAATGCCAAAAAGATGCTTTTACCAAGAAAAGTGTATGAGCCGACTACTCTGCTAGAGAGAATGTCGAGATCGATATTAAATAAATGTTTGGACCAAATCTATGAGCATCAATATATATTGGACCAAATCGATAAGCATAAATGTATATCTATATATATGTGTACATGTATATGCATATAGACAGCAAGATTAAAAACTAAAAAATAACTTTAAACAAAGAGGAGAAGGATAGGATCAACCGTGGGTCTTGTTTCTAGTAACGTGAAATGATGATCTGAGCATCTTGAGTGTGGTGGTTGTCATCTCCTTTGTTGAATTCTTGTAGACGTTTCCCACAGACGGTGGCAATTGTGAGACCATGAAATACCCTCTCACATGGATTGTAGAGATTCAATGAAGAGATGAACTTTGTTCCAATATATCTGCAAAGATGAACATGATCGGTGCCACCCAATCGAGGTTGCCGACCGAAGAAACTCTGATGGTAAAAATTAGTCATTTGATTGAAAGAATGAATGTACAAAAATGAAGAGTGTTTGTGTGTTGTGTGGAGTAAAGAGATCTCCCCTATATTCCATGAGGTGCCTTTCTTTTATAGATGGGGAGTGGGCTGAATAACCCCAACAGTTGGCCCCCTTGGTAGGCCTTATTTGGGTTAGCCCAATAAGCTGATATATATTTTTTCTGGCTCCCACAGAAAGGTAATTAAAAGAGGTAATTAAAATTGGAATAAAATGGAGCAACATAATAAAATGGTTTGGGTTCAATCGGACGTTAATTGACCCCATTGAGTCTTGAGTTGTTTCATATTGTTACTGATGAAAACAGTTCAAGAGTCAATGTCAACCACTTCCCTTGATCACTATCATGATAGGGAGGAGGTTCATGAGTCTTTCCTTGTGCATTTATTGAAACTATATCCCTCGATTCATAAGCCATCATGCAATGAGTTTGCATCGATTGATGGCTTGTGAATCAAGCCTATCCATCCTTTGACCTGTTTGATGATAATGAGAGGCAGGGTGGACAAACATTCCCTGGAAATACTCTGTTTGTGCTTTGTTTTGTGTCTGTTGCAGCAGGGCAGTACCAAATATTAGTGGTCGGCCGACCACCATTACTGTACGGCCGTCCACCTCTTATGGCCGGCCGGCCACCTTTTTCAGCTAGTCAATGTTATTTTTCCTGCAGAATAGAGCAGGGGCTGAGGTGAAAAACAGTGCAATTTTTCCTGACTATAAAATATAAGTATTCTAACAGCCAAACAGAGGACTTTTCGAGTGGAAACCACATTCATGCATGAGCATTCCCTCACTTCTCAGGGCCCGTTAAATAGTGGACTTGTAAATTAAGTTAGAATAGTTAGTTAACTTGGTGTTATAATTAATTAGTTAGATTAATTAATTAATTTTACGTTGTAATTATTTAATTAGCTAGGATAGTTAGTTAAATTTAGTGTTGTAATAATTAGTTAGAAAAGCTAGTTTATTTTGGGTATTGTAATAGATTAGTTAATTCGTAATAATTGGCCAGGGCATTTATTTGAACCCTTCTGCACGAGGGCAACAATGTAATAATGTGTATGTCTTCCAACCCCATGTCTTTCTCCCTTTTATTTACCCACTTATGATGGATAGTGCAGAGCTTCATGTTTTAACTAGCATTCTTCATGACTTGCATCCATTTGTCTTGCATGCATAAGGTTCGATTCATCATTCTAATGACAGTGTCATTTTGTTACTTCCTTGAATACATGCATTACCGCATGTTATCAAAGTGATTCACATGACATATTAGACAACCGAACCTATTAGTTGCATTTTCGCATGTGTTGCATTAGTCATTTTGCATCACATTTTGCATCATTAGGATTGTGCATTTTTTTTTTCTAACTCTTTTATTTCTTTTGGCTTACCTTGGAGTGCTAGGTGAGCATTTTTGCTTTAGCATATTGTATGTGTGTAATTGTTTCCATATCAAGCATGAATACCATGAGGCTAAGTGCTTAAGTGATATACTTGTTTTGAATGCCTGTAGATGAAGGTTAATTGCTTAAGTTGGGCTAATTTGATTAATGTACATACAAGCCCACTTTTTTCATGTGGTATATATTCAAAACAATTTTCAAACATACAAGAAATCAAAGTGTTCCAACTTTTGCAAATGAGTCTATACTTGTGTGCGACACATAGTAAAATAGCGTAATAATCAGAACAAGAGCATATAATATAAATAAGAATCACATCATGAGTAGTAGAGGCCAATCTTTGATCAGGCGAGTGGGGCGCTCAATTCATGACCTTCCCCTCTCGTACCTAAGTTCCCGAGCTGAGACACTTTGGTGATGACAGACACCTGGGCTTTGGCACGAGTCTCGGGTTTTTTAAATTTCTCAAAAATATTTAGGTGGCGACTCTGAAGTCTGGTAAAACAATCCATTTTTGGCATTTTTTATTCAAAATTGATTTTCCAAAAGAATTGCTGGATTTTGACTCATTTGTGTTTATCTTTTTCACATAGATTCAAAACCACGGGAGTCCGAACTGTAGGGCTGATCGTATCCAAAAGGAACACAAAAAGCAAGTTACAGTTTCTTGCGACTCTGCTAGGGATTTAGAGAACTTGACTCAGACTTCATGATGTGAAATTTTATCTACATTTATATGTTCTTTGCATTGCATTTTCATTGGTGCTCGTAAGTCACTGTGTTTTCCATCTGCTATTCCTGGACGGTTTGCTAGAGGCTTACCCAAAAGCTTACCAAAAGGCTGACCGGTCGTGGGCACTACCATGTTGGAAACACAACCCTTGGATCGGGATTACCGTTGTACTGCTTGATCCTCCTTTCACTTCTCGGCGTTAGGTGTGAGAGGTATATTAGGTAGTCTTGTTGAGGTACTCTTTTGACCAATTGGCCAAGCTGCATGTAGTAAAGCCGTAGTGACTGTTCCAACATAAGACATGATGTTCACCCGTATGCAGGATTTTGTGAAAATTGCTTACTTGAAATAGTAAAACCCTAGATCACTCCAAAACTAGGACAGGGAAACCCTAACCTCTCATAGGGGTGTTTTGAGTGTTTTTGTGCAAAATGTGAAATCTTTGGACATGTGTGATGTAATCCTGGGAGAGTATAAATCTTGAGTCGATTCTTTTCAAAATTAAGGGTCATATCAGAATCAGAATTTGGGTCGAAATCCAGGGGTTTGTGTTTGATAAACCAGAACTAGGGCCAAAATTATACCTTGCTTTGCTTTGCCTGGCATACCTGGTATCCTGATCTGATGGGGCATTTTGTTTTTAATGCCAGGTTTGTTTAAGCTAGAGAAAGAGTAGTACCCAACTCAGCAAAGACCAAGCCCAATCCAACCCGGAAAGCCTTAACCCATCACAGTCCATCCAATCTCAAAAAAAAAAAAAAAAAAAACACACACTCAGCAAAGGTCTCGTTCATCTGATCCCCAAAAAGCCAACTTAGAAAAGATCCATCCAACACCAAAAGACCCATTCTAAAAAGACCCATCTAGTCAAACCTGTCTAGACTAATCTAATCCAGATACATCAATTGCAAACCAGGTTGAAATCCTTATTAGTCAGCTCTCAGCTTACACCCATCAATTTCCCGATTGCCAACTCAGTAGATCCGTGATGGCACAGAGTTTAAAATAAGTTGTGGCCATGACGATGGCCTGAAACCAGGGAATTGCCATGCAGGATGAGACCAAGGCCGACATTGTCATGACCCAAACCCGTCCCCGTGGGTTAAGGACATAACCGGCCAGTAATCATAAGATTACCTACGGCCTCGAACCAAATCAAACGTATTTTAACAGAGTTAATGGGGGCCAAACGGAAGCAATTTAAAACTTTGTCCATAGAGCTATGCTTATATGCACACCATAACATTCCAAACATTTATATGTTAATAACTCACATCAAAATATGTACTAACACAGAACACTGTACATACAGGATCATACAAGTTCATGTCAGTCGAACCCAAGACTTATATACAAAAGTAGTCCAATGCTTTTGCCAAAATACCAAAACTATGAACAAAAAGGCAAAGGTGAAGACAGTCTCATGCGTGAGACGTTTGGGCTGACTCCTCAAAACTTTAACTATTTCTCACAATTTCACCGAGGCTGGTTCTGGATGTCCCTTGGCTCACCTACATGTACATGAATGAGCGCGAGCAAAAGCCTAGTGAATAATATCAATAAGGAAGATACATAAGCAATCTTTGAAATAGTTATAGCAGATGGCCTTTGGCCCAATCACTTGTATCAATCAGCCTTCGGCCCAATCATTTATGTCAATCGGCCTTCGGCCTAATCATTTATGTCAATCGGCCTTTGGCCCAATCATTTATGTCAATCGGCCTTCGGTCCAATCATTCATGTCAATCAGCCTTCGGCCCAATCATTCAGGTCAATCGACCTTTGGCCCAATCATTCATGTCAATCGGCCTGTGGCCCAATCATTCATATCAATCGGCCTTTGGCCCAATCATTCATATCAATCATTGTCCACCATTCAAATTAATGAACTTACAAAACTTACATAGGAGTAAACAATCGGTCAACAACATACTCAAATATCTTGTTAAGATATTACTCACAGTGATTGGCTTGTGGATTTGCCTTGGAGATTGACCCTACACATCACATAACACATATGGGTCACAACCGATTCAATCTGTTCTTTAATTCACATATTCCTCTTTAGGCTTCATTCTTATCTCTTTAAATCAATTACAATCCTTAATGCATGCCTAAGAGTGCTTACAAGTGAAAGAGAACGGAAAACGAAACCTAGAATACACTTTCAAAATTTCAGAACACAGGGTCCCCGCTCAAGCGGACCCATGAGGTCTGCAAAAGTACTGGTTATGTGAAATTTATGCTCAAGTGTGAATTCTGATGCTCGAGCGTGAATTCTGACACTCGAGCGGAAGGCCTCTTTACATGGCTCCCCGCTCGAGCGTGAACTTTCCCGCTCAAGCGGACCCCATGTCAGCAAAATATGCTGGGAGCTCGTATTTTACGCTCGAGCGGCAGATTCCCCGCTCGAGCGGACACCATGAATTCTGGGTTTTCCATAATGTGTTCTTGAGCTCAAATCCGACCTTCCAAGGTTCAAAACCCATAAATTTGGTTCCAAAACATGCAAACACATTATATAATATGAGCTTATAAGCAAGGTGAGGTCAATTGCTCAAAATCATGGTCCAATTCATCCAAATTAATCCACATTTCTTTGTAACCTCAAGGCTCATACATTCAAACTTCACATAAGCTTCATTTCTTCAAGAATCAAACATACATGTCAATTTTTGACCTCATTTCCATTTCAAATAGCACCAATGATGCTCATAAACATGAAAATCAACAAAACCATGCTTGCATGTATACTTCAATTCTCAATTCTTCACAATTCACACATTACATGCTAGATTATGCAATTTCATAGCAATTATATACATGCATGCATACATTGACAGTCAATTCTTACTCTTGATCATTAATCAACTTTGAATACACAAAATTACACATTAAACTCATGGATTCACTTACCTAAAGGCTCAATTCTTCCAATCTATAGCAAATTCTTGAGTAATCTTCCAAAATCTCCAAGTTTCTTGACCAAATCTTCAATCTCCTACACTCTCTCTCTCCCTAACCGACCCTCTTTGGTCTTCTTAGAGTTTATAATCAGCCAAGTTGATTAAAAAGAGAGCTTGAGTGTATATGGCCTTATGTATAAATCCACTAACCAATATAACCAATATTTAAATAATTTTGAGCACTATGCCAACATTTTAATCTAATTAATTTGATCCAAATCAGTTTTCAATTAAATTTCACCGTAGGCTCTAAAAATTACGCTAATCATAATTGCACAATCAATTTCAGGTTATGTGGCCGATAAGGCCTTCAATTTAATTTCCAAAGTAGATGATCAAACAGATATTCCTACGGTGAACAGATAGAAATTCAAAACCATAAATTTTCACATAATGGCACACAAAATCATATTAAACACATAATCATGCTCATATTAAGGACAAATTAACATATTACGGAACAGGGGTATCACAGACATGCAATGCCCATTTGGGGCATCTACTACACATCCAGTCCTGGGTCTGTAGCAGAACTGTGACCCACCTCCACCAGCTAAAGATTTGCAGAGTCCAGATCCTCGAGAAGGGTTAGCTCAGGCTTAAGCTTAAGTTTTCAAACCCCTGGTGCAGCCTAATGAGGGGCTTTTTTCCCTTGATATTAATGATCTCGACCCAACCTTTTGCTAACCTTGAGAAACAATTCAAAAAGGCACAAGAACTTAACTCCATTCCTGACATTGAGTATGGGTACATCAAGGCTACCGTAAGGCTCTTAAACAGATTCAAAATGCCATACATTGACCATTACGATGGGTCTGGAGATCCTATGGTACATATCTGGCTTTTCTTGGACATCCAAAACTGATGGGTTTAACTAAGCCTCAGAAACTCTCTATATGGAAGAACCCTGTCGGGTATAGCAGCCATTTGGTACACCAAGTTGAAGGATAAAGTGAAGCAGAACTGGGAAGAGTTGGTTGAGGCGTTTGTCAATCAGTATTCTTACAATACCCAAATTGAAATGATCACCCACGAGCTGGAATCAACTTATCAGAATCCCAAAGAACCTTTTGTGGAATTTGTTGCAAGGTGGAGAGCAAAGGCATCATAAATAACAGATCGACCTTCTAAGAGGGACCAAGTACGGCTAGTGGTGCAGAACCTTAAGCCTAATATGTTACAAAAGTAAATAGTCGTTTCACTGTTCACTTTAAAAAATTTGCATAAATTAGGGATTCAGATTAAGAGCGCATTTAATAGAGGAATTATTCCTAGAGCAAGCGAACCAACAAGGAGAGTGTTTTTCGGGAGTACAAATGCTAGCGGTAGCACTATTCCCAAACCCACTGAAATCAATACCGTCGCCACCAATCCCAAAATTGCCGACCCCTTTGTGAAATCCAGCCCACAAACAACTGGTCTAACCCGAGCTCAAGGTAGAATGTTCACCCTCCTCTATATGAGCCTAACCAGTGCACTAAAAGTCCTGATGGAAAAAGGGTTTGTGAAACCCCTTGATCCCCAACCTCTTCCTGATCCACTCTCTGCTAGACATAACCCCACCAAATACTGTGCATACCATCAATAACGCGATCATGATATCGATCGTTGCTACCGCCTTCGTTATGAGGTTCAAAATCTCCTCGACAACCAGATGATAGCTCCACCTCAAAAACCCAATATTACCACTAACCCTCTTTCCATCCGTAACCAAGTACCTCCTCCTCACCTTAACCTCATCCATACACTACCACCTACTTTCAACCCCAGAATATACATCACCCCAGTCCATTTGCCCAAGCCAAAGGTGTTCACAGTTGAAAGTACCGATTTGTGTATGATGGATGCACCTAATTCGGTTTAGGTACGCCGAGAGCGCCAAAAAGTTGAACCCACTACTACTGAGATCTTGGGAATGACTAAAGACCTTCAAGGAACAGTGGCTGATTTAACATTTGGGGTTTCGATCCCATCAAAAAGCTCCATAATCTTGGGGCGCATTGTAGTTGAAAATGGCTAACTCGAAAATTTCTCAAGTCAAGGTGATGGCAGATCAACAACAAATGCACCTCACTTAGATATAGCCACCTATAGACACCCCATTTTTTACCACCCTTACAACTTTGGCACTACGGATTGCGCACCCATTTATGTGGCCTGCTGACCATTATTAGTGTCCTACTAGCCACTTGTGTGTTTTTTCAGATCTTTTTGCCATTTGTGCCAGCTGTTTCCACATATGTATGCACTAGTCCACACATGTCTGTATCGATATTTCTGAGATGGTCTCATGTTTTTCTATAAATAAATGACCCTCTCTCACATTTTAGAAGGTTAGAAATTTTGGAGCAAAAAATATTTCTCTCTCTCTCTCTCTTGCAAGTTCTTCCATCTTTGCCTATACACTCTAAACCAAACCTTGTGGCATTTTTGCTGAGGTGATTTTGACCTTGCATTTAGCTCTTAAGGGTGTGAAATTGTTGGTTTGTAACTTAAAAAGGGTATCCCTCTTCAAGAGGTATAATTCTTAGCTTGTTTCCTTTCTCTATTTACCATCTTTCCTATTATTTTTGGACTATTTTTACTCTGAACTTTTGGGCTGAAACTTGTGGTTTAAGGCCATCAAGGGTGGATGGGTGGATCACCCTTCTTTGTAGCTAACTTCTTAAGCCTTTGCTTTTGTGTTTCCCACCTTTCTATTATCTTTTTTTGAACTTTTTACCACTGAATCTCAGAGGTTTTTCAGAGGCTAAAATCATGTTTTGAAGTCCCAAAAATGGAGGGGGTAGCCTCCCCGCCTTGTGCTTGCTTACTTGTTTAACTTGCTCCATGTTGTAGCTAACTCTTTTAGCTATTTTGTGTACAATTCCAACATTGTTTTAGCCTATTTTAGGACTGTTTTATGTGTTTGTTCCATAGGTTTGGTGGTTTAGGCTTTAGCCACCAACCTATTTGAGTTCTTAGTATTTATTTCTTGCTTTCCATACTTGTGTTCATCTCTAATTACCATTGCAACCTCCCGCATTTCTTGGCTTTTTTCTTTGTTTTGAAAGTTGTTTCAAACCAATTGTTTGTTTAAGCTTGAGATTGAGGTATTGTGCTTAATGGTTTAATCCCTTTGTGGGTACATTACCAAGGGCATGGTGTCTCTTTCATGCCCAAAACAACTCTTTGTTTGATGCTTCTTTCCCTTAGAGGACTTAAAGATCACTATTAGACTTAACTGACTAAGGAATGGATGGTAATTAAAATGAAGTAATAAAATTGGGACTAAAAGTGATGAACACATGGGAACTTGAGACATTTCTTACTTGTTAGTGATGAAACGGTTCAAGTTTTCAAGGTCAACCACTTCCTTTGATCAATCCATGATAGGGAGGAGGTTTTGTTGGTCTTTTATTACCATTTAGTGAAATTGTGTCCCTTGGTTCATAAGTCATCACGCAATGAAATTGTGTCGATTTATGGCTTGTGAATCAAGCCTACCTCTCCTTTGAGCTGTTTGATAATAAGGAGAGGCCGGATGGACAAATACTCTGTTTGTGCTCTATATGCTTTCTGTTGCAACAGGAGGAACCAAGCTTTAGTCCCCGGCAGACCACTTTTACTGGCTGACCGACTATCACTTCTGGCCTACCGGCCACTTTTGTTAAACCAAGCAGTACCTTTTTGGAACAGAACAAAGAAAACGTTAAGGTGAAAAACATTGAAATGTTCTAACTGTGCAATAGAGGTATTTTGGCAACAGAATAGTGGGCTTTTTGGGTAGAAATCCGTGGGCATGCATAAGCATTCCTCACTTCCCGAGGTTGAGTAGTGAGAGTAGTTAGCTTAGCTATTTCTTTTGCATTGTATCCGTATTATTAATTTGTAATTAATTAATTAATTAGTATAATTAATTAGTTAGTTCCAATTTGTAAAATTATGCTAGAATAGTTAATTAAGTGTGATATTGTAACAACTAGTTAGCGTAGTTAGTTTATTTCATTTGGTTTATAATAGTTAGTTAATTCATAGTAACTAGTTAGCTAGTTAGTTTATTTGGACCCTCCTGTTCGAGGGCACCATTGTAATAATGTGTATGTCTTTCAACCCTATGTCTTTCTCCTTTTTATTTACTTGCTTATGATGGTTAGTTTAGAGCATCATATTTCGTTTAGCATCTCTCATGCTTTGCATCCATTGTCTTGCATGCATTGAGTTCGGCGCGTCATTCTAAGTTACATTGTCAGTTAAATATTTCTTTGAATACGTGCTTTTACCGCATGCTATCAAATTGATTCACATGCCATGTTAGTAGCCAAACCTAGTAATTGTATATTGTATGTGATGCATTAGTCATATTGTATTAGTTAGGATCATGTATTTTTCTAACTCTTTCATCTTTTTTGGCTTGCCTTGGAGTGCTAGGTGAACTTTTATTTGTTTTAGCATATTGCATGCATGTGTTAGTGTTGCCATGTCAAAGCATGATTACCATGAGGCTAAGTGCTTAAGTGACAAACTGTTTTAATGCATTTGGATGAAGGCTCGTTGCATGAATTAGGATAGTTTGATTAATGTACATTTGAGCCCACTTTTTCAAGTGGCACATTCACAAACTTTGTTTCAAAAAACAAACATGAAATCAAATGTTTCAATTGTTGCAAATTAGTCTATACTTGTATGTGCGTTACATAGTAAGTTAGCCTAATAAATCCGAACAATAGCATATAATGTAAATAAGAATCACATTATGATTAGTAGAGGCCGATCTTTGATCGGGCGAGTTTGAAATACAGGATTGTATGAAAACCGTGTGTCTGAAATAGTGAACCCTAGTTCTAGACAAAACTAGAACATGGTAACCCTACCCCATCATGGGGGTGTTTTGGCTCTCTTTAATTAGTATGTGCTTTATAGTGAAACTGTACAAGAATGTGCATATCAATTGCACAGTGGTATCTGATTTTGGGCTGAATTTAGTGTGGAGTACAGTCTTACAGCTTTGATTATGTCTGTGCTGATAGCATCTTAGCTAAAGGTGTTGTGTGGTTTCTGATTGCTGCTCTTTTGCTTTATTTCTTTTTGCTAGGTAGTTTAAGCCATAGTTTTAGAAAGTTTGAATATCCCCAAAGCTCTCTGGATCGGGGTTGGAAGACTTTGTAAAGTCAGGGATCTTGTTCAGGGACAGCCCGTGTTTGCTTCGCTCTCACCGATTACAAGACGGAAGAGGGTTAGGTAAAATTCACCAATCCGATTTTTACAGCAATCAGCACTCAGTTCACCTGTGTCTAGTTCAGTTCGAGGACAGTCATCTACGTCCAGTCCAATTCAAGACCAGTCATCTGTTCAAATAACACAGTATCCCCCAGCCAATATGGAGGAACTAATATACCAATTGCAACAGACAGTTCAAACACTGCAGCAAGATGCGGCCCGTTAGGCCGAAGTCACAGCCCGACAGGCCAAGGTCATAACCAGACTACAACAACAGCAACAAAAGTCGGCTGTGACCTCAGCATCCTATGCACCTACCATAACTATCCCAGCACCTGGAGCCACCGCCCATACTGCCAATGTTCAAGAAAATCAGGGCAATCCAGCAAAGCCAATCCTAACACAAGCATCTAAAGCTCCGATTTATCTGACCGAGGCTCCATTCGAGTTCGAGGTTGACCCGATTGTGCTTAAGGTCAATAAGCTGGAGAAACTATTCAAAAGAGCATAAGGGGTTAATTCTATCCCAGACATAGAAGATGGATACACTGATTCGGCGGTTACATTACCAGATCGGTTTAAAATGCCGCACATAGACCGTTTAAACGGCTTTGAGGATCCAATGGTTCACCTGTGCTTGTTTTTAGATATCTTGCAGCTGATGGGCTTAACTAGACTATAGAAGTTGTCTCTCTTTGGTTACACTGTGTTAGGTATAGCAGCCATTTGGTATGCCAAGTTGGAAGATTCCGTCAAACAAACTTGGGAAGAGATGGCTGAAGCCTTCATTGCTCAGAACTCTTATAACACTCAAATCCATGTCACAACCTGTGATCTCGAGGTGACATGCCAAGAGCAAAATGAGGGTTTCTCTGTATTTGTAACACGATGAAGGGCCAAAGCCTCGATGATGACCACGAGGCCTTTCGAGAAAGATCAGATAAGGATGGTTGTCTGTAATCTGCATGGCAAGTTGTTGCAGAAGATGATTGTCCTACCTCTATTTACGTTCACCGAGCTCTATGAAATGGAAGTGCAAATTAAGGATGCTATGAAGCAGGGCGTTATTACTGAGAAGAAGGAGCCGGCTAAGAGGCCATTTGTTCGGAGTTCCAATGCTGCCAGTGGTAGCACAGCTGCAAGGCCGCCAGATGTAAGCGTTGTCATCACAACAATAAAGACTGCTGACCCCTTTGTCAACACAAATCCACAAACCTCATCTAACCCTACCCAATCTCAGAGGACTTTTACCAACTTCACATGACTCCGTCTAAATCCATGCAGGTGCTAGCCAAGAAAGGGCACCTCAAACCTTTAGAACCTCACCCACTGCTGGATCTTCTCCCACCCAAACACAACCTTGCAAATAACTGTGCTTTTCACCAGCAGCATGGTCATGATACTGATCAGTGCTTCCAATTGCATCATGAGATTCAAAATCTCATTGACAACAAGGTGATTGCACCACCCTAAAAACCAAATGTAACCACAAACCCACTCTCGACCCATAAGCAAGTCCCTTCACCTCGAAATCTTAAACTGATCCATACACTGGCCACCGCCTATGACCCCGATGTATATGTTACCTCTTCCCATCTACCAAGATAGGCGTTGTTCATTCCCGAAGGCACAAATCTGTGCATGATAGACATATCCACACCTCAACCTAAGCATGTGGTGATGACACTGGCGATAGAGGGGAGGTCGATCTCGGAGGAGGGTATTAGTCTATTGTCTGAGTGTCTTGTGGAAGGGGTGTATGACCTAAGTTGTTATATTGTACCCACCAATCACATCCAGCCTGAAGTACTGTTGCCCATCTCGGTAGGCATCAATGTGGTCAGAGAGGACGGCCCGAGCCAAAGGTTAGGCGATCTGGCTGACCTCGAAGAGGACTTAGACAACCTATAGTTCTTTGATGAGCATGATCAGGGAGATGTATAGATTGGGTGGTTCGACCTGAATGGATCAGCTAATAATACTAGATGGCTGAGTGATGAGCCAGATAAAGAAGAAGAAACTGAGAGCAGGCCAGAGCGAAAGGAACTAGAGGTAGCTGAAGTAGTCGAAAAGGCTGATGAAAAGGGAAAATTGTCGGAGGGTACATGTGTGGGAAACCCAACCCAGAAAGTGGGTATTATGAACACTGTAAATACTGAATAGGAAGCTACGCTAATGCAGTTTGACAGAGAAAGAGTTGAAGACGATTTGAAAATCGCAACCGTACATCACCCTGAAGGGGATATTTGTACTGTAAAGATGCTTCAGGTGGAGCCAAACAACTATTTCTCAATAGCTGAGGGCGAGTGGTCGAATGACAATGACTTGCATCTGGCCCATACCGATGAAGACTGGGGTGATTGTGCCCTGGATAATACCTGGTATGCCAAGAAGATAGACTATTTGACAAGAAGTGGACGGTATTTTAAGTCGCTACACTTGGATCAAGCAGAGGCATCTGGAAAGGATCGGGAGGTCGAGAAACAGATAGAAAAGCAATTAGAAGAGGAGTTGGTGTTGAAGCAGCTCAAAAAAATTCAAGCTAATATCTCTACTTGGGGTCTTCTCATGGCCTCAAGGGTGCACCGACAGGCAGTGTCGTGGGCAATGGACATGGCTAAATTGTCCATTGATACTACACCCGAGCAACTTATGGGTTTGGTCTTTCTGGGTGGTGCCAAACCAATGTTCACTTTCTCTGATAAAGAGTTGCCATCGGAAGGCTTGGCCCATAACAAACTGTTGTACGTTTTTGTGAAATGTAGGGAGAAGTGGGTGCCAGTGGTGTTGGTAGACACTGGTTCTGCCATTAATGTTTGTCCTTCCTATACTACTTATGCAGTTAGCCTCAAACCGGTAGACTTTATTCCTACAGCCCAGGTGATATGGGCGTACGACAATACGAGTAGAGAAGTCACTGGTACAGTGAAAGTGCGAGTTCAAGTGGGCCCGTCAGAATAGGAGGTCGAGTTTCACGTCTTGGATGTACCGGCTACCTGTAACCTACTGTTGGGAAGGCCATGGTTACATCACGTGAAGGTTGTCTCCTCCACCCTCTATCAAGTGTTGAAGTATCCCTATAAGGGAGAAGTGGCCACTGTTTTTGGAAATGCATTCATCCACCTGCCTGCAGAATGATCACGCCGGTACTAGAGATCAACTATGGAGATGAAGATGTGTTCATTTAAGGATTCACTCTAGCTGAGGCTCGAGTTGTGCAAACCATACTAGCTGCGGACGAAGGCATATATGTTAGTGCCCAATCCATTTACTTTATGAACAAACTGTGGCACATCTTGGGAATGGGACTTGGAAAAAGTGGTTGGAAAGGCGTTACGATGTCAGCTAAGGTGCCACACAACCTGCGTGCCTTTGGATTGGGCTATGTGCCCACCAAAAAGACTGGATCAGAAAAGGGAAAGAAATGAATGGCAGAGTCGAAGCCAAGAGAGTTGGGAAGCAGTATGAGCTTATCCACAGGCCAATCCAGGGCACACTTTACGACAATTTTGTTCGATAGGGATAGGATTTCCCTTTTGTGGCTTTCCCGAGCCTTGTGTCAATTCCTCGAATAACCGTGTCCCCGGGTTCGAGATGTTTTTCTACAATCAGCTGAAGGATAGTGATGAGGGCAGTGATGAGGAAAGGGCTGAGCCAAATAGCAAAGCTAACCAAAGCACAGAAGATAACTCAGACTGTAGTGAGCCTAGAGTAGGGGCAGCATTGGCTAACATGCTAACAGATCCCGTGACTGACCTAGAGAACTTAGGGGATAAGTTTACTGTGTCCATGATTGGGGAAGAATCGAGGGTCAGTCCAACCGCTAGAATTCTGGATGCATCAAGGGCATCGTGTCTTACTTGGCAGATGGAGAAAGGCTTTCTTTCCAGTTCCAATTCTAAATCGAGTGATGGGCCAGAGTCTAATTCCATTGAGTCTGTGGAGTCAGAATCAAATTCAAGTCAGTCTTGGGAGTCTGGGTCTGGCATTTCCGGGGGTGGTAACCTAGATGCCAAAGTCCTGTTGAGGTCCTCTTTTTCTTTTGCTTTTGAGTCAGTTGTAACTGAGGACCCAGAACTTTTGAATGAGAACGCTGCCGATTTTGAGTACTTCTCTGTGTTGCTTATTTATTGCATTGACCAAGATTTTTAGAATTTTAATGAAAACGAAGAGAAAGAAATTCCACTGGCTTTAAAAAACTTGATTAATCGAGAAGAGGAGAGGTATGTTAAACCTTGTGCTGATGAAATCATTGCTACTAATATGGGTACTGAGAAGGATCTACGCTTGGTCCAGATCAGGTCCACGTTGTCTTTGGAAGAACACGGGCGTTTAATTGCTTTATTAAAAGATTTCAAAGATATTTTCATGTGGTCCTATGTAGACATACCTGGAATCAATCCTGAGATTGTACGACATCGAATCCCTCTTGATCCTGAGGCTCGACCAGTCTAGTAGAAGTTGTGCAAAATTCGCCCGAATTGGGCACTGAAAATAAAAAAAAGGTCACCAAGCTGATCGAGGTAGGTTTCTTGTTAGTATCTGACTGCCCAACTTGGTTGGCCAACATCGTCCTAGTGCCGAAGAAGGATGGAAAAATCCGAATGTGTGTAGACTTCCGAGATTTGAATAGAGCCAATCCGAAGGATGACTTTCCTCTGCCGCATATTGATGAGTTGGTAGACTTCATTGCGAGCCATGCATTGCTATCATTTATGGACGGGTTTTTCGAGTATAATTAGATTTTGATGGCACCCAAGGATAGAGAGAAGACTGCATTCACCGCTCCGTGCGGTACCTATTGCTACCGGGTTATGCCGTTTGGGTTGAAAAGTGATGGGGCCACCTATTAGAGGGTTGCGACCACTATTTTGCATGACATGATCCACAAAGAGGTCGAGGTGTACGTAGATCACATGATTGTCAAGTCGAAAGAGTGAGAGGGCCACTACACCGCACTGGAAAAATTCTTTCAATGGATTAGAGAATACAGATTGAGGTTAAACCCGCAAAAGTGCACCTTTAGGGTGACAGCAGGGAAAATGTTGGGATTTCTGATCATACAGAGGGGCATCGAGGTATATACTTCCAAGATCAAGGCCTGCTTAGAAATGCCACCACCAAGGACTGAAAAAGAGGTGCATGGCTTTTTGGGTAAAGGGCAATTCATAAGATGGTTTATTTCCAAATTAACCTTAACTTGTGAACCACTATTTGGTCTCCTAAACAAAGGAAAGAAATTTCGATGGGATGATTGATGTCAGTTTGCCTTTGAACAGATTAAGTAGTACCTCCAAAATCCACATGTGTTGTCACCGCCAGAGCTAGGAAAACCTTTGATTCTATATCTGTCAGTAACATATTTGACCATAGGGTACATGCTAGCTCAGGAATCTAAAGATAGGGTGGAGAAGGCCATATACTACTTGAGCAAGAAGATGCTGGATTATGAGACCTGCCATACTCCTTTAAAGAAAGCTTGCCTAGCTTTGGTATGGGCTACCAGAAAGTTAAGGCACTACCTATTAGCTCACTCTGTAATTCTGGTTTCGAGATTAGATCCCATCAAATATCTCTTTGAGAAACCAGCGTTTACAGGTAGGCTAGCCTATTGGTTGCTTCTTCTCTCCAAATTTGATCTTAAATATGTCACCCGCAAGTCAGTCAAGGGAAGAGCTGTGGTAGAATTCTTGGCGGACCACCCGGTAGAAGGAGATGAGGCAATAGAATACTTGTTTCCAGATGAAGACATTCTGTATGTTGAAGAGGAAGCTTGGACGATGTACTTTGACGGAGCATCTAATCAATATAGTTATGGGATAGGTGTGTTGCTAATAGCATCCGATGATTCCCATATACCCCTAGCCTTCAAACTCCGGTTCAAAGTGTCCAATAACGAAGCAGAGTATGAAGCGTGTATTGCTGGTTTGGAAGCTGCCCTAGAACTAGGGGTAATAAGGTTGGACGTCATTGGGGACTCGAACTTGGTTGTTTCTCAACCGAATGGAGATTGGCAAGTCAAAGAAAAGAAAATGAAGGTTTACCATCAGACCCTGGATATGCTGATTTTGAGGTTTGAAAAACTAACATTTACACACTTGCTGAGGGAGAACAACCAGTTCGTTGATGCTTTAGCAACTCTATCTTCTATGGTAGACATCCCACTTGGAGCCCAGATACGTCCGATCATCATCGAGTAGAAATATACGCCGGCCTATGAGACCATTGCCCTGATAGATGAAGTTCAGGATAAAAACCCTTGGTATTACGATATTTGGAATTTCCTAGAAAAGGAAACATATCCACCAGGGGAAAATGCCAAAGACGAACAGGGTATACGGTGTCTGGCCGTCCAATTCATCATCTGCGGGGGTAAACTATATAAAAGAGGTCATCTAGGAATGCACAAGCTATATGTTGAAGAAGAGGAATCAAAGCGTCTCATAGAGGCTATCCATGGAGGAGAGTGCAGGGTGTATGTGAATGGTGTGATGCTGGCCCGAAAAATTCTCAGGCAAGGCTATTACTAGTCCACTATGGAGGAGGATTGCATTGGTTTTGTACGGCGATGCGACAAATGTCAAATCCATGCTAATCGCATGAATATCCTGCCATTAAAGTTGTACAACATGACTTTGCCATGGCCTTTCTCAGTTTGGGGAATTGATGTTATTAGTCTAGTCTCATCGAAAGGGTCGAATAGGCTTGAGTATATCCCGGTGGCGATTGACTATTTTACGAAATGGGTGGAAGCTCAATCATATGCAGTGTTGAAGGCATCGCATGTGGCCAAGTTTATCGGAAACAATATTATTTGCCAGTACGGGGTTCCGAATGAGACCATCTTAGATAACGGCTCGCACTGCAAGAAAGAAGTGGTGGATCTGCTTGAAAGATATAACATGGCTTTCCACAAGTCATCCACATATAGACCACAGACTAATGGAGCTGTTGAAGCCACCAATAAGAATATCCAGAACATCTTGCAGAAGATGGTGGAAACATAAAGGGACTGGCAGGATAAATTGCCGTTTGCACTCTGGGGCTACAGAACGTCAATCCAAACATCTATTGGGGCAACCCCCTATTTGTTAGTATATGCAATTGAAGCCATTTCGCCAATTGAAATCAAAGTGCCATTGTTACAAATCACGGCTGAGTGTCAAATAGCAGAAGCAGATTGGCAACATAGCAGATTCGAGGAGTTAATGTTGTTTGATGAAAGAAGAGTAAAGGCATTATATCATGTTCAAGGCTACCAGCGTAGAATCGCCAGGGCTTTTAACAAAAAGGTTAAGTCTAAAAATCTCAAGGAAGGAGACATGGTACTGAAAGAGAACCGAGCTCCCATTCATGACCCTAGGGGCAAGTTCAGACCCAATTCGATTGGTCCTTACATCATCAGGTCAATCTGGTCAAGAGGGGCGATTATCCTTATGGACCTAGATGGCCTAGAGTTTTCATAACTGATCAACATGGACAAGTTAAAGAAATATTATCCCTGAGAGGCTCACTAGGCCAAAAACCCGAAAGGGCAAGCTAAGCAAAAATTAGAGCATGAAAAATTAGAAACAAAGAAAAACTGAGAGCGCAAGGTTAAAAACCCTAAAGGGCGACTTCGGCAAAAATTAGAGTGCTAAAGGAAAGAGTTAATACTAGAGTGAACCTAAACCAAACTACGTAAGGCCTGATTCCCATCTTTGGGATACGCAGACAACTTTATCTTGAAGTTCGGTTGCAATCATATCCAACTCAACCATCCTACCCATTTGCCTGATTAGGTCATCTTTGTTTGTTAGCCTCGTCGTGATTTTTATTTTAGGCAAAAGAGCTGGTATATGCAGTTAAGGGCGGTTATGATCTTTTGATTTGGGGTTGTACATCTTGAGGATCGATTCTGCATATGTCAGGTGGTGATCATTTTCAAAAATGGTTTTGAAATTTTTTAATAAAAGTTGATTTTTCTCAAATTTTACCTTTTTACAACTTAAACCATTTTTGGGACCAAAACGAAAATTTTCAGTGCTCACAACTTTAATTCCATTGATTTCAGCATAAAGTAAATTCTCCAACTCTCTGATACAAATCAAAGTTGCTTTTACATCATAAAACTTGAAAAGAAAGGTCAAAGCAATAAACTAGGGGCATATAAGTCAAGTGTTCCTATGCCCTCTGCTCGTGCTTGCGGAAGCTTCTGTAGCCAAAGTTAGCCTGACTTGTGCTTCATCTTCAAGCCAAGCCAAGCCAAGCACTCACCTAAAAGGGCATAACTGAAGCTAGGGATAGGGGCCAAAAGCTCTCTTGTCCTCCAGGCAACAAGATACCGAGTTAAGTGTAAAGCACAAAGCGGGACTGAAACTGGGTATTCTACCTCCTCCTCTGGGCAAGTCTGAACATGTCCAAACTGGCGTTTAAACTAGAAGGAGAAGTAGAACACGTAGTGCGTGAAGCTAATCAACTCAATACATGGCTGTCGAGACATACTGTAGCTCATCTCATTCAAGTTAACTAGGGGAAATGCCAAGCTATGTTAGCTATAGATTTGCTACACATCTAGTTGCACCACCATCCCTCGTTGGGAAAGTTTACCAGTTGCTAGTGGAAGAAGTAAGCTTGGGCTAAATATTCGGGACAAGGGTCCACCACTTTCAACTTATTCATGAACCATACCTGGGAAGGGATGAAAAATAAGAGAGATTAAAGAATAAAGAAATGTAAGTTGAGAGAAAAGGAAAGAAAGGGCTTTGAGAGAAAAATAGAGTGTGAGTGCCGAGTGATGTGAGAAACATATATAAGAGGTGGGAAACAATACCTAGAGCAGTAGTGGACTCCCCACAAACCTAGTGCTCTTTCACCGATGAAAAGCATCTAAACCCATCAAGGTCTCGGTCTGGGCCAAACCGATGTAGCTCTTACCCTCTTTCAAGTGTTGCGCCACCTCAATCAACTTGATGTTGGCTCCACCGCAACTACGGGTAAGAAGGTAGTACGCAAGCATGCATAAACAGAGGGCATACTGTCGAAAGCCTCGCCAGAGGAGGTCGCTTCTATCTCTGATGTCAGAAAATCGATGAACCAGGCCGGGTATATCTAGCTCCCCATCATGAGCCAAAGATCGAGATTCATGCAAAGTAAGCCCACATATCCATCCCAAAGCTAGGGCATGGCCAAAAACGGGGATGAGGCATGATCTCCTCATCACGCTGGGATTCCATCAGTGCTTGAAATTCTTCAACGGTCGGACACATTTCTTGTGCTTTGAAATGAAAGACATGCGTAATAGGGTCCCAACATTGGACCACGACATTAAGGAATGGAAAACAAAGTGGAGTACGACTCAACGAAAAAAGCGCGTTTATGCCAAAACCTCAAAAATTTACCTTTTCCGTGCCGTCTAAAGTGGCTATCCAATTTGTGAGTTTCTCGACAAGAAATGTCTCCGTTTGTGGAAGAAACAACAGCTAAAATGATGTTCTAGAGAAGAAATCACAAAAGAGAACTTTTTGTAGAAGATAGGGCTGTGAATGGAGGCCAGCTGTCAGCCATCTAGTGGATCCTTACATTAGTGGCCGGCATGCCACTAATAGTGGCAGCCGTCCACTTGTAGGCCTGGCAATTTTGGCAGTCTAGTTTTGTCTTCATCTTTGTGTTGTATGGTCTTCTTTTGAGTCTTTTGCTTTTAACATGTGTGCATAGCTATGTTTAGTTTGTTTTTACTTTGTTAATCGAGTTGCATGTTGTATTTTGGTTGTTGGTCGGCTCATTACCTGATTAAGAACATTGTTTCAATCAAGCATTCTCGTTGCAAACTCAATTCCATTTTCATTTTTTTATGCAAATATGGTGCTCATGATGCAAAAGCAAAAACTCTTTTCATAAAACTGCAGGGTTTTTATTCCGATCATAGTTTTTACAAAAAGGAGTACTAGTTTTCGAAAGCAAAAGTAAAACCCATCTGAAGCTATACATGTGCTAAGCTACCAAACTAAAAAAAACTAGGAAAAAAGTACAAAAATCAGCGCCAGTCATCTCAAGCTCGAGAGGCCCTCTTCGTCCTCTTTCTCGGAAGGGACTCAGGGGCGTTATCTTTGTTGCCACCGCTATCAAAATCAAACTCTGAGCCAGAGTGGGTATCATCATCTCCGCTCCCTATCTCAAAGCCAACCTCGGTGTCATCTCTACTCTCTGATCCCGAGCCAGCATCATCGTCCCCACTCTCAGACTCAGAGCGTTGACTCGCTGCCCCCTCGGAGTCACTGGTCTCGGCATCATCATCACTCAAAACGGGCTCCGAGGGACTGCTCTAGAGTTGAGCACCCCTATCCCTGCCTTGACCTCAGTGCTCATCTCGGCCACATGCTGGGGCCTGTCTAACTCTCATTCCTGCTGCTGGGGGAGGTGCTGCTGGTGCCGGTGCTGCCACTACTACCGGTACCCTCGGTATAGATGAAATCTGGAAAAAAAAATAGGTGTCAACATATTAGATACAGTGTGTGTATTGTTGCAGGACGTAGTATATAGAATGAGAGTCATGCAGAAACCAGATATAGTATGAGTACAGTGTGCCGAGGTAGTGTATCAGTGTGGGGTGGTAAGTATACTGCAGTGGGAGTGCCAATATATCAGTGGGAATCTAATAGTGTGGTGCACAACAGAGTTAGCAGTGAAATGCATGCCAAAATAGAGGAAAATACCTGAATACCATGGAGACCAAGCAGCATCTCTCTCCTCTGCACCATGTCAATCAGAGAAACAACCTGCTCGATGAGGCCCTCTGTATACTCTGTGGGTGCCTGCAAGTGCATTTAAATGATCAATATCTAGAATAATTAGTTCTGCAAAGGAAAGTGTGGGTTGTAAGCTGTAAAGTGTGGTCCATACCTAGGGTGTACCTCGAGCTTTGACATACTCATGCCTTGCCTCTGCTGGCTCGATCAAAATCTGGTAGGTTGTCCCAGTCGACCACCACCATATAAGTACAGTGGGAATCGCTGGCTAACTGGCAACCTGCGCAATGGGAGGGGTCCCTCCAATACCAGCCTCAGCCTTCCGAGCCTCACCTGCCAAGGGAGCACTTGCTGCCTCACCCGCGCGAACTCCACGCAAGGGCAACATGAGATAAGTCCAGATGAAAGTTACATAGTCGCCCCTTACTCTGAAGAAGTTGGCATCTAGTCCCACCATGAACTGAATAATCACCTCAACTAGGAGGCTATCTGCTATCCTCATGGATGCTGGGGGTGGCATGGGAACAACCAGATCAAGCAAGCCTATGGTCTGGCGTACAAACCACTCACTCAAGAACTAGGCCCGGCAGGATAGGCCCTCTAGCAAGATCCAATACCAGGAGGTGCCCTAAGCACGGCATACTAATCTCTAACTCCAGCTAGCATCGTTGCCCAGGGCTGCCAGGTGATCTAAAAGTAGAGGATGTGCGGGTTGCTATGTTGCTGCCAGTTGTTAGGATGAATCAGAATAGTACTGAGAAGAAAACAAAAATGATTATGAGTTTCAGATTACCTCTCGGGCAACCACCGTATCAAAGTACCAGCTATAGAAGGTGAAGGTCGTATCGTTGCAGCTTTGGTGCCGACATCGGCCGTCATATCGCTGTGAGTAAAGCACGATAGGAGAAATCTTATCCACTAGCTCGGGAGCAAGAGTCAAGAAGTAAGCGTAAACCCACAACTGCAAGAAAATGTTAGTAGTATTGTTAACAATGCATGAACATATATAGAAAGTGTAAAGCAGAAAGCACAGTGCATGGACAAATATTGAATAGAGATAAAGCAGGAAATGTAAAGCAGAAAACATAAGTAACAGAATTGAAGGTGCAGTGCATACCTCCCAAGCTCTCTAGTAGCCTTTAACCCACTCTCCCCTCATGTGGGAAGTGGAACTCATATAGCCATAGAGGGTGGCGAGGCCAGCTCCACCCCAGTTGTAAAATAGGACCCGAGGCAAAGTCACAAGGGCGCTCAGTAAGTACAACCACATGGTGTTCCACCTGTTCGTAAATAGGGTGTTATCAAGGAGAAACATCAAGAAGCCCCTGGCGTACTGCTCTATCTCCTCATGTGTCTCAAGCTGACTCCCGTGGAACTACTTAGAGAACCAACTATAACTGACCATGGCTGCCCTGTATAGGGGTGGGCTTGCTCTAAACAGATAAGTCTAGGTCGCCTCCAGCTCGCTCATATCCAAGTCAAATGGGATCGGATCACCCCTACCCCCAAGCATGTGTTCATCGCGAAGTCGTAGTGGGTCATCGTCATCTCCCCAATGGAAGAAAAGTGGAAGGAGTTGGTGGTGTCCCATCACCTCTCCACCATTGCTCCGAGTAGGGCCCGACTAGCCATATGCCGTGAGAGCCCAGTGCAGAATAAACTGAAGCCGACCATTTCAATAAGGTCACGAACCCCGACAGGGAGCTCGTAGTACCAATCCTTGGCTGTCACTGCTCCGTAACCCCTGCAAGAGCGAGAGTCCTCCTGTGGTAAGGAAAGAGTAAATTAGATGAAAGATAATAATAAAAGGCAGTGCAAGAAATATTGTTAAAGGAAAGGCAGGAAAGCATGAAAATAGAGTTTGTACCTCAATAGCGCTGCAGGAAATATGAGAGTCCGACTCCCTCAGCAAAATTTCCCCCGGTACGCCATCAGCAAAATCATCGAAGCACTTGATGCCTTCAGGTGGTAGCATGTGTGTGCGAGGATCGTAGGTGACCAAATCAAAGGGTCTCACTCGCAGTGGTAGTGGCTTAGGCTCGAGCCCGAGAGTAAATGCCGCCTCGAAATCAGTGACAATATCTTTCGCCACCCTGCCAACCTCGGCAACCATCGGCTCCTTAATCTCAGCTAGGGGTGAAAGTGCAGGTATAACCTTAGGAGGAGTGTCATCATGAGGAATATCATTCGCCATCTAAATAGTGGGTGAAAAGTGGGTGAAAAAATGGAGAAAAGAAAGAAAAAAGAGGGAAAACTTGAAAAAAGTCAACCCTAGAAGAGAGAAAATGGGAGAAAAAGTCAAAACCCAGGAAAGTTCACAAAACCAATGAGAAACTCGAGGGAAACAAGCCTAAAATGGTGAAAACTCAAGAAAAGAAATGAAAACAAAATCTAATCGGTTCAAACTGTAGAGGATCAAGGGTGTTTTACGAAAACAGTTTGTGTGGGGTGTTGGAAAACGCGTACAAAGCACGGATCTAGAGAGAAGAAGCACCTTGAGAGGTAGAGGGAGTGATTTCGAGCTTGGGGTTATGAGTAAATGAGGCTTGGAGGTGTATTTAAGAAGACTCAAGGAAAAATCCCAATTCTGCCCCCAAATTGCCACTAGTGGCCCACTATTAGTGGCCGATAGCCCTCATTAGTGGCTGGTAGGGCTCCCTTGTGGTCGCAGCCTTCTCTGGTGGCCTGGTGCTAGTTTTGATCATATTTTTCCTAACAGAGCATGGGAGGTTCTCTTTTGGGTCCAAATTGAGCTCGAAACTGTGTTCTGGTTGCGCCGTTTCAATGCCCGCAACACTCCAGCATGCAAATGTGCCCCAATTTCAAAGGTGAACAAGGTGTATCCCTTTGATCATTGCCCAAAGTTTACGTGAGGTAAGTCAGAGGCTGTTGTCGAGCATCGCATTTGCTCGTTTTGTCGATTTACATATTTGTTAAGTTCTTTTGTATACAACATGCACTGTCACATGCTCGCCATTTTGCATGAATCGTGCCTGCGTTTTGAACATGTTTTCATTTGCACAGAACATGCTTTCATGTCGGTTGTCTATAAGCTTGTGAAGAACATGTGTAGTCACTACATTGATTTTGCTCTTCAATTTTGTTCACATTGTGCATCTATCGCACATGCTCACATTGTGCATCTATTGCTCAATCTCATTCCTCTTTGCATCTATTGCTTTTATCTCAAGACGCGTCAAACGTGACCCTGAGCGGTTTTGATTGTATCTTAGGACACATGAAATGTGACCTTGAGCAGTTTTGCTCTTATCTCATGATGCGTGAAATGCAACCCTTAGTGGTTTTGGTTTATCTCAGGACGTGTGAAACGCAACCCT
Organism: Camellia sinensis; assembly: GCF_055761805.1. Lineage (NCBI taxonomy): Eukaryota > Viridiplantae > Streptophyta > Magnoliopsida > Ericales > Theaceae > Camellia > Camellia sinensis. Next base: position 169,520,210 of record NC_138962.1, on the reverse strand, counting down.
GAGCGGTTTTGCTTCTTATCTCAAGACACGTGAAATGCGACCCTCAGCAGTTTTGGTTTATCTCAGGATGCATGAAATGCGACCCTGATCAGTTTTGGTTGTTATCTCAGGACGCATGAAACGCAACCCTGAGCGATTTTGTTTTCTCTTCTAATGTTTTCAACATGGGTAGAGTTCATCTCGGAACGTGTGAAACACGATCCCGAGCGATTTTCATTCCCGAATTTCTCAGAACGTGTGAAACGTGACCCTAAGCGGTGTTTTCTTTCCTCATCTCACGCTTTGGCATTGTGAGAGTGCATTTTTGTTTTTAAGCATGAAGTTCATTCATATGTTGTTATCTTGTTATTGCTTATTGTATTTGTTACCGCTTATTGCATCATCTTGCATGATCATGAGTTTTCAAAATATCCGGCTTCGCAAAGCGTGTTAGTCCAGCGTTCAAAGTATTCTTCGTGCATATCATATGCATCCTGCCCCTGAACTATGCTGGTTTGATTACTTGCAAAGGGATACGTAGGCAGCTTGTGAGCGCAACCAATTGAATTTATGTCTTGATTGTTTGCCCAAGTCTTACGACCTTGTCAAAATGGGTTGTCTTTGGGCTTTCTCATTCATTCATGTAATTTCCTGACTTCGAGTTTTGTCAAAGAGGGGCAATTGTAGACACTCCATTTTCGACCACCCTTACGACTTGGGCGCTACTAATTGCGCACCCAATGTTGAATTTGTATATGCTTGTCAGATGCTCGAAGTCCTTAGCAAAATGCCTCAGCTTTGAGCCACAAAACCCTACGAACCTCTTACCTTGTTTATGGACCAAAACAACAGTTTTTCAAGCCAAAACAACCTGGGACCTACAGACCCACTAGTGTGGACTGCCAGCCATTTATGTGGCCTACTTGCCACTATTAGTGGCCTGCCGGCCACTTGTGTGTTTTTTCAGATCTTTTTGCCAACTGTGCCAGCTGTTTCTATGGATGCATGCACCAGTCCACATGTGTCTGTATAGATATTTCTGAGCTGGTCTCATGTTTTGTTTATAAATAGAAGACCCTCTCTCACATTTAAGAAAGTTAGAAAGTTTGGAGCAAAAATATTTCTCTCTCTACAATTCCCTTTCTCTCTTGCAAGTTCTTCACTCTTTGCCTATGCACTCTGACCCAAACCTTGTGGTATTTTTTCTAAGGTGATTTTGAGCTCGCATTTAGCTCTTGAGGGTGTGGAATTGTTGGTTTGTAACTTAAAAAGGGTATCCCTCTTCAAGAGGAATAATTCTTAGCTTGTTTCCTTTCTTTATTTGCCATCTTTTCTACTTTTTTTGAACTGTTTTTACTCTGAATTTTTGTGTTGAAACTTCTGGTTTAAGGCCATTAAGGGTGGAGGGGTGGATCACCCTTCTTTGCACCTAACTTCTTAAGCCTTTGCCCTTGTGTTTCCCACCTTTTTTTTGAGCTTTTTACTACTGAATCTCAGAGGTTTTTCAGAGGCTAAAATCATGTTTTGAAGTCCCAAAAATGGTGGGGGTTGCCTCCCCTCCTTGTGCTTGCTTTGCTTAACTTGCTCCATGTTGTAGCTTACTTTTTTAGCTCTTTTTCCTTCAATTCCAGCACTGTTTTAGCCTATTTTAGGACTATTTTTATGTGTTTGTCTCATTCATGCTTTGTATTGTAGGCTTGTAGTGTAATAGTCCTCATAGGTTTCGTGGTTTAGGCCTTAGCCACCAACCTATTTGAGTTGATAGTGTTTATTTCTTGCTTTCCATACTTGTGTTTATCTCTAATCACCTCTGCAACCTCCCTCATTTCTTAGCTTTTTTCTTTGTTTTGAAAGTTGTTTCAAACCAATTGCTTGTTTAAGCTTGAGATTAAGGATTGTGCTTAATGGTTTGATCCCTTTGGGGGTTCATTACCAAGGGTATGGTGTCTCTTTCATGCCCAAAACAACTCTCTGTTTGATGCTTCTTTCCCTTAGAAGACTTAAAGATCACTATTGGACTTAATTAACTAAGGAACGGATGGTAATTAAAATGAAGCAATAAAATTGGGACTAAAAGTGATGCAAAATAGTAATGCAATTTAGTATTCAATCGGGCGTTAATTGAATGCATGAGAGCTTGAGACATTTCATACTTGCTAGTGATGAAATGGTTCAAATTTCCAAGGTCAACCACTTCCCTTGATCAATCCATGATAGGGATGAGGTTTTGATGGTCTTTTATTACCATTTATTGAAATTGTGTCCATTAGTTCATAAGTCATCACGTAATGAAATTGCGTCGATTGATGGCTTGCGAATCAAGCCCACCTCTCATTTGAGTTGTTTGATGATAAGGAGATGCAGGATGGACAAACATCCCTTGAGAATACTCTGTTTGTGCTCTATATGCTTTCTATTGCAGCAGGAGGAACCAAGCTTTAGTGGCCAGCAAGCCACTTTTATTGTGACCAGCAGGCCACTTGTTTTTTACGACAGCTACTTTTAGTGGCCAACCAACCGCCACTTCTGGCCTGCCTGCCACTTTTGTTAAACCACGCGGTACCTCTTTGGAACAGAATATAGCAAAGGCTAAGATGAAAAATAGTGAAATGTTCTAACTATGCAACAGAGGTATTATGGGAGCAGAACAGTGGGCTTTTCGGGTGGAAATCCATGTGCATGCATAAGCATTCCTCGCTTCCTAGGGCTGAGTAGACAGAGTAGTTAGCTTAGCTATTTCTTTTGGATTGTATCCGTGTTGTTAATTTTTAATTAATTAATTAATTAGTTAGTTCCAATTTGTAAAATTATGCTAGAATAGTTAATTAATTGTGATGTTGTAATAACTAGTTTGCATAGTTAGTTTCTTTCATTTGGTTTGTAATAGTTAGTTAATTCATAATAGTTAGTTAGCTAGTTAGTTTATTCGGACCCTCACAATTGTAATAGTGTGTACGTCTTCCAACCCCATGTCTTTCTCCTTTTTATTTACTTGCTTATGATGGTTAGTTTAGAGCATCATATTTTGTTTAGCATCTCTCATGCCTTACATCCATTATCTTGCATGCATTGAGCTCAGCGCATCGTTCTAACTTACATTGTTAGTTAAATACTTCTTTGAATACGTGCTTTTACAGCATGCTATCAAATTGATTCACATGCCATGTTAGTAGCCGACCCTTGTAATTGCATATTGTATGTGATACATTAGTCATATTGCATTAGTTAGGATCATGCATTTTTCTAACTCTTTATCCGTTTTGGCTTGCCTTGGAGTACTAGGTGAGCTTTTATATGCTATAGCATATTGCATGCGTGTGTTAGTGTTTCCATGTCAAAGCATGATTACAATGAGGCTAAGTGCTTAAGTGATAAACTGTTTGAATGCCTGTGGATGAAGACTCGTTGCTTGAATTGGGATAGTTTGATTAATGTACATTTGAGCCCAATTTTTCAAGTGGCACATTCACAAACTTTCTTTCAAAAAACAAACATGAAATCAAATGTTCCAATTTTTTACAAATTAGTCTATACGTGTATGTGCGTCATGTAGTGAGTTAGCCTAATAAATCGGAACAATAGCATATAATGTAAATAAGAAACACATCATGATTAATAGAGGCCGATCTTTGATCGGACGAGTGGGGGTGCTCAATTCATGACCTTCCCCTCTCGTACCTAAGTTCCCAAGCCAACATAATCTTGGTGATGACGGACACGTGGCTTTTGGCACGAGTCTCGGGTTTCCTAAATTTTCCAAAATATTTAGGTGGCGACTCTATATCTGGCAAAGTAGTCCATTTTTGGCATTTTCATTCAAAATCAATTTTTCAAAAGATTTGTTGAATTTGGACTCTTTTGTGTTTACCTATTTCACAGTGCACTTGTGGAATCAGATTCAGAACCACGAGAGTTCGAACTATAGGGCTTATCGTCTTCCGAAAGGAGTATGAAAAGTCGAGCTACACCACCCAATCCTTTGGCCAAGCAAAAGCAAGTGGCAAGAACAAGGCCAGGACAAATATGGATCCCTATGCACATCTTCAGTGGGCTATTTAGACTTTGAAGGTCAAAGGGTTGAACAAGCAGCAAGTGCTCCCAGTTGTTGCGAAGACTGTGGATAACACTTTTATTGCTCAGGTTTAGAGCATTTTGAATCAAGAGGCAAGCAATGAAAAGGGATGCTTTACCAGAAACACCCATCCTGATTCCAGTCCCAAGCCTATGAATACCCAACCAACACTCGCCAACCCATTTGCAAATATTTCCAAAACTAGTGCTCCCTGCTCCCAAAAATGAACCTTCGCCCAACTCCATAAAAGCCTAACTTGTGCATTGAAGGCACTGATGGAGAAAGGGTATCTCAAACCACTCAATCCTTGACCTCTCCCTAATCCTCTCCTACCTAAACCCGACGCTACCCAATATTGCATATTTCATCAGCAATACGGTCACCATACTGACCATTGCTTTTGCCTTCGCCATGAAATTCAAGACTTGATTGACAATAAGGTCATCACCCCACTTAAAAAGCCCAAAGCTATCAATAAACCTTTCTCTGACTGTAATAGATTGTCACGCCATAACATAAAACCCACCCACAATTTGCCAACAACCAACCATTATCCTAGGCAACACATTATACCCACCAATGAGCCCAAATCCATTGTGTCCATTCCTGAATCTTTCAATTCTGATCTGAGCAAAAGGAGCAAAATCTTTGAAGAGATGGAAAGTTTACTCGATTTCGGTGAATTCAAGCTTGATGATGCAGTGGGCTCTCTACAAATGCTAGCACTGATGGTTGGGATGATGAACCCCAGTCTCAACTAGAGGAATTGTCAAAGGCACTTGGAAAGGACCTTTAGAACTAGGGGCATGGCGTGGAAAAGAAATTGTTTTGGACAAGGAGATGTGTGGGGAGAACCGGGGTAATTGTGAGGCTCGATCTACGAGACTCAGTTTGAAAGCCTGAAATCAATCCTACTCGGTGTGGATGTTAGTATTGCTAACTTGAAAGCAGGTTTAAACCCTCTCGTGGGCTACTTGAAGTTGTTTTTGAATTCTGCCAATGGACTTGGAGAGTGAAAACCCTCTTTTGTCTCAACGATGCTGATTTTGTTTTGAATCGCGTCTTGTAAATAGTTGAGTCGTAAGTTATATTTTGTTTGTCTTTTCTTGCGTTGTTGCATTAGTGAAGTGTTTTCCCTTGAGTCGCTCTCATGTACCCTCAGGCCTTCATTTTTTTAAATAAGAAAGCGGGAGTCAAGTTTTTGATCATTTTGTTATGCCTACAGGAATGCATGTGCGACCTTTTTGAAAATAGAAAAGCTTCAAAAATTTTGTTTTTGAATGAGATTCTGTTAATAAGCGCTAGTGTTGAAAAGGATTCCCCAAATGGTTCGAGTGAATTCTGAATTATCGATGCAAAATGCTTTATGATTTCAAAAAGTTTAAAGTTGTTTCTTTTGCAAACTTGCGAAGATAGGTTCAGAATTTTGTGCGGTATTCTACACTATCCTGGGGATTCTTTTCATCTTTAGGAGATAATTTTAGCAAGCGCAAGACGACTTTCAAACCTCACCATCATAGAATTTCTCCTCCTGGTGTTTTCATTGCTCCAAAAAGAAATGGATAAAAGAAACCAAAAGGAAAAAAAGAAGAAGAAAAGAAGAAAAAGAGAAAAAAAACAAAAGAAAGAAAAGGGGAAAAAAAAAAGAAAGAGAAAAGAAGAAAAGAAAAGAGTCAACCATCAAGCCAGGGATATTCATTGGAATGAAATCTAATCAATCGCGAGGAAAAGAACTTTTGTCTGAATCTACGGAAGCCAATACAAGGAAGTACTACATTGCGAGAAGAACCAATTCTGAAAATGGAGCAAAAGAAAGGAAAAGGACATGCATAACAAAATGGAAAACCAAACTCAAGTCAAGGCGAAGCCAGTTCCAGTATTAGGGCAAGGATGACTATTGATCAAATTCACTGCAAATGTTGTAACACTATCCTTGAAAGGCTCGCGAGGCCAAAAATCTGAAAAGGCGACCTAGGCAAAAGTTAGAGCATGAAAAATGAGAAATCAAAAAAATAGAGCTCGTGAGGTTGAAAACCCGAGAGGGCAACTTTGGCAAAAGTTAGAGTGCAAAAGGAGAGTGTCAACACCCAAGTGAACCTTAGCCATGAACTACGTTGACCTGATTCCCATTCTCGGGATACATAGGCAACTTCATCTTGAAGTTTGGTCTGAACCATATCCATCTCATCCATCTCGACCCAATCACCTTGCCCAATTCACGTCGTCAGCTTCGTATCAATCCATGAGCTACACCAACCACTGTGCATATCACATACTTACTAAACATACTTGCGTTGGGTAAGAAAGAACTAACTTGAATCAATAAGCAGAGAAAATTTTTAACACTTGAACTTATCAGTAGAATCTCTATCTTGAGCAACCAAAAGGAATCGAACCTCGAGTTTTGCGAAATTGAGTTCTAAAGGTGTAGACACCCCATTTTTGACTGCCCTTACAACTTGGACGTCACCACTTTCACACCCAATGATGAATGTATATATGCTTGTTAAGTGCTCGAGTCTTGAGCAGAATGCCACAGTTTTAAGCCTTCAAACCCTATACACCTCTTGCCTTGTTTTGGACCACAACCATAGTTCTTCAAGCCTAAAAAACCTTGGGACCTGGCGGCCACCACTATTGGCTGCCGGCCACTGGTCGTGGCTACCGGCCATTTGTGTGGCCTGCCGGCCACAAGTGTGTTTTGGCAGATATTTTTGCCAACTGTGCCAGCTGTTGTCACAGATGCACGCACTTGCTTACACATGTATGTATTGATATTTCTTGGGAAGTGTGATGTTTGTCTATATAGGAGACCTCCCCTTCCATCATTAAGGTTAGAAAATTTTGGGAGCAAAATATTTTCTCTCTCTACAATTCTTTCTCTCTCTCTTGCAAATTTCTTGAACCTTTGCATATACACTCTAAACCAAACCTTGCCTTATTTGAGATAAGGTACTTTTGAGCCTACTTTGAGCTCTTGAGGGTGTGTGTATGTTGAATTGATTCTTAGAAGTGTCCTTCTCTTTAAGAGGTATAAGGCTTGGCTTGTTTCCTTGGTTTATTTGCTATTTTCCTACTGTTTTTCTACTATTTTTGGATTGTATAAACTCTGTAATTTTGGGCTAAAACTTGTGGTTTAAGGCCGTAAAGGGTGGAGGGGTGGTTCATCTTTCTTTCCACCTTGTTTCTCTAGCCTTTGCCCTTGTGTTTCCCACCTTTACACTATATTTTTTTGAGCTTTTAAATAATGAATTTCAAAGGATTTTTAGTGGCTAAAAACATGTTTTGAAGTTCAAAATTGGAGGGGTTAGCCTCCATTCCTTGTGTCTTGTTTACTAGCTTAACATGCTCTATGTTTTAGCTTATTGTTCTAGCTATTTTTGTCTTAATTCTAGCATGTTTTGAGATTGATTTAGCACAGTTTTAGGACTATTTTTAGTTGTTCATTACATTTGAGCTTTGCATAGCATGCTTGTAATGTAATAGTCCTCATAGGTTTGGTGGTTTAGGCCTTAGCCACCAATCTATTTGAGTTGATAACATTTGTTTATGGCTTTCCATACTTGTTTTCACCCCTAATCACTTCTGCAACCTCCCTCATTTCTTCGCTTTTGCTTTGCTTTGAAAGTTGGTTCAAACTAGTTACTTGTTTAAAGCATGAGATTGAGGTCTTGTACTTAATGGTTTAATCCATTTGGGGGTTCATTACCAGCAACATGACACTTCTCTCATACCTAAAACAACTCCTGGTTTGATGTTTCTTTCCATTAGAGGACTTAAAGCTCACCTTTGGACTTAATTTACTAAGGAATGGTTGGTAATTAACGTGGAGTAATAAAATTAGGAATAAAAGTGATGCAAGATACTAACTTGGTTAGGGTTCAATCAGACGTTAATTGAACCCTTGAGTCTTGAATTGTTTCATACTTGTTAGAGATGCAAACGGTTCAAGAGTCAATGTCAACCACTTCCCTTGATCAATCCACGATAGGGAGGGGGTGTGAGAGTCTTTATTTGTTGCATTTATTGAACTTACACACTTTGATTCATAGGCCATTGTGATAACCCTCACCACTGCTTACCGATAAACATTGATTATCGTTAAACTGAACTGATTATGACTGATAACTGAACTGATTATGACTGATAATTGAACTGATTAAAGTACTGAACTGACTGACTAAAAACTGGAACTGAATTGACTGAGTATGTGTGTTAATCTGTATTCTATCTGTTTGATTGTTTACTTGATCTGTTCACGTTTTATGTTTAAACTGTTAATTGAAAGCCTTATCGGCGGCCAAACTGGGAATTGATTAATGTTTCTCGACCCTCATAATTAATGTGATTTTATGGTGTATTTATCTGAAAACTGATTAGGTATGATTGAATTAGATTAAAATAAGCTAATTAAAGAGTTAGGCTTAATTACCAAATTGTCATCCTAGTGGGCCACGTTGATAAACCTTGTCTAAGACTTAGTCTTGCCTTACACCACATTTGCTCAGCCATTTCTCTTGAGTGTGTAGCCGACTAGAAGAGGAGAAATAGGGAGTTAGAGTGAATTCATCTTGAATTGCTTGGAATTTGAAGAATTACTTGGTAATTGAGGTGTAGATTGCTAATTTGAGCTCCCAAACCTTGAATACAAGACTAAGGTACGAAACTCATCTTCTTATTGATGTCATTGAGCTAGTTCTTGCATGATTCATGCATCGTTGTAGAACTAAGTCATGTTTTGGTTCATTGTTGTTGAATTGAAGCTCAATCCTTGCATGCATGTTTGTATTGTAGATGTTGAGTTGTTTTCATGGAAAAATGTTACATGCATGCTCACAATTATGTTTAAGTCCATGATTTCATCATGTTTTGGAAACAATTGGATCCTTAGAGCATCAAATTGAAGCTTTGAATTGATTTGAATTCATGCATGTTTGCATGTTCATCCTGTTCTTGAAAATGGTTTGAAATTGGGTTTGAATTAAACACCCTTGGGCTTTGATTTCTCAAAGTTGAATTTTGAATCATGTTTATCTATGTTTTTACAAATGTTTTCTGGAAATTCAGCCCAAGAGGTCGAGTTTTGAGTTGTTAAAACTTGGTTTTTGGCTTGGAGGTGCAATCTGGGTTTTCTAGATTTTGCATTTCCGCTCGAGCGGGGAAAGTGGCGCTCGAGCGTGGAATCCGAGCATCCAGTATTTTCTCTGCATTGTTTTACAGTCCGCTCGAGCGGAGGATTGGGCGCTCGAGCGGAGGCATGTGTCTCACGATCGAGCAGGCGTTGAGCGTCCGTCGAGCGGAGATTTCACCCATCCAGTACTTTTACAGTATGCTCGAGCGGGAAAGTTGACGCTCGAGCGTGTACCTTTGTTGCATGACTGCTCGAGCGGGGAAACCTGCGCTCGAGCGGGACTCTGTTTTTCTGAAAAATCTGAAAATGCTTTTAAAAGTGCATCTTTGCATCCTCATCTCATCCTAGGCATTCTTAGGCCTAGTTTAAGACATCTTCATGAGGGCGTAGATGTAGAACACACCGAGGCAAATTAGGGATTAAGTTATTATCTTTCCCAGCTGTGTAGCTTAGTGTGTTCAATCTGTTAACTGTGTAGGGTTGGCGACTGGGGAGACACGCTCTAGCATACTGTAGCCCAGAACTCTGTGAGTAACGATTGTGTAAAGATATGTTCACAAAAGATTATCTTCTGAACAACTGAACTGTACTGTTTTCTGAATTGATTACTGTTAACTGAATGAATGTATGTCCTATATTCTGAACTGTATTGTGGCATCCTTAGCACCTACTGTTTACTGTTACTGAGACAGAAATCTCTGTCGGTTCCCTTGTTGGAACCACTACTGTTTACTGACTGATGGCCATCATTACTGTTCGGTCTTTTAAGACCTACTGCTTACTGTACTGTTATGCTAATGGGTGTACCACATATGACTGTACTGACTGAACAACTGAAATACTGTTTAATTAAACTGTTTTCATACTGTAAGGACATTCATTCTTAACCTCTTTACGCATTATGTTATTCACTGGGCTTTAGCTCACTGCTCATATATATATGTAGGTGTTCAGGCACCAGACCGCGGCTAGGAGCGTCAGGGTTACTCTAGTTTTGTCAAGCCAGCCTATGTGCCTCACTGCGAGGTTCCGAGCCTATCGTGTTAAGGCTTAGGGGTGTTTTACAATTTCCCCCTTCTGTACTGTCTTACTGTTTTGTATAGACCGAATGCTTACTGTACTGTTATATAGGGAGTAAGTCCCTCTTCTGAATGATTGTATATAGTGTGCATATTGCTCTGTACTGATTATGTTTATATGATTGGAAAGTCTTTTTGCATACAGACTGTCACAGCTCATTGGACATTGTTTATTTACTGTTTTGGCTTCCGCCAGGCCCTGTACTCTGTTTTACTGTTCTTCTGTTCTGCAGGCCTTCGGTAATCTCGGATTACTGGCCGGTTACGGTGCTAAACCCATAGGGCTGGGTTTGGGTCGTGACAGCCATCATGCAATGAAATTGCATCGATTAATGGTTTGTCAATCAAATTTACCACTTCTTTGCGTTGTTTGATGATAAGGAGGGGTAAGTTATGCAAATAACCCTTGAAAATACCTTGGTTGTGCTCTATTTGCTCTCTGTTGCAGCGGGAGGAACCAGGATTTTGTGACCGGTAAGCCACCATTTGCGGACGGCAGACCATCATTTGTGGCCGGTAGGCCACTACATCAGGTCTGCTGGCCACTTTTATCAAATGGAACAGTGGACTATTAAAACAGAACCTAGTTGGTTTCGAGGTGAAAAACAGTGCAAGTGTTCTAACTGTGCAACAGTGGCTTTTTCGGGTGGAAATCCGTGCGCATGCATAAGCACTCCTCACTTCCTGGGGCGGTTTAATCTAATTACTTACCTTAGTTATTTGTTGTAATTAATTAGTTGTAGCTAGTTTATTTTGTCTTGTAAATATTTAGTTAGTTTTGTGTTCTAATTATTTATAGACTAGTTATTTAATTTGTTACTGTAATAATTAAACTAGTATAGTTAAATTCATTTTGTAACAAATAGTTAATTCGTAGTAATTAGCTTAGCTAGTTGGTTTATTCGGACCCTCTTGGGTGAGGGCGCAAATGTTGTAATAATATGTATGTCTTCCAACCCCACGTCTTTCTCCCTTTCATTTACCTGCTTATGATGGTTAGATTAGAGCATCATGTTTCATTTAGCATACTCCATGTTTGCATCCACTTGTATTGCATGCATTGAGGCTTGTTCATCATTCTAACTTGCATTGTTAGTTTAATACTTCTTTGAATATGTGCTTAGACCGCATGCTATCAAATTGATTCACATGCCATATTAGTAGTCGTGCCTAGTAATTACATATCGCATGTGTTGCATTAGTCATATTGCATTAGTTAGAATCATGCATTTTTTTCTAACTCTTTCATCTTTTTGGCTTGGAGTACTAGGTGAGCATTTTTTTTTTTTGCTTAAGCATAATCGCATGAGTGTGATTGTTGCTAGGTCTAGCATGCTTGCCATGAGGCTAATTGCTCAATTGATAAATTGCTTGAATGCCTATGGGCGAAGACTAATTGCTTGAATTGGAATAATTTGAGTAATGTTCATATGCAATCACTTTTTCAAGTGGTACATATTCGAAACAATTTTGGAAACAAACATGAATGAAATGTTCCAATTTTTGCAAATTGGCCTATACTTGTGTGCGCATCACATAGTAATGTTAGCCTAATAATCGAAATAAGAGCATATAATGTAAATAAGATTCATATCATGATTAGTAGAGGCCGATCTTTGATCGAGCAAGCATGGGTGTTCAATTCATGACATTCCCCTCTCATACCTAAGTTCCCGAGCCGAGATAATCTTGGCGATGACAGACATATGGCCTTTGGCACGAGTCATGGGTTTCCTAAATTTTTCAAAAATATTTAGGTAGCGACTCCATATTTGGCAAAACAGTCCATTTTTGACAATTTGATTCAACATCGATTTTCCAAAAGATTTGCCGGATTTGGACTCTTTGGTGTTTATCTATTTCACATTGCACTTGTGAGATCAAATGCAGAACTGCGGGAGTCCGATATTGTAGGGCTTATTTGTCTTCCGAAAGGGGCACGAAAAGTTGAACTACAAAAGGGAACATAAGTAATACTAGGGGCACTATGAATGATCAGTTTCCTTGGGTCTTTTTTCGCTTTTGGGTCAATTGTGAGTTCTGTGGTGTCGTGCCTAGTATTTGTTTCAGTTTGCGCTTCATCGAGTCACCATAGCATGTATGTCACTCAAAAGCGCTCTTCATCGAGTCACCCTAACGAGTCTATCGCTCAAAAGTTCAACAGAGTGGCATGGTCAAAATTCCATACACGAGTGTTCACTCCAAACTCGAAAACAAGTCCATGTGTGGAATTCATAAACAAACTGAGAGTGCCCATACAAGGGCCATCATATTCATGATCATTGTAAAGTGTACGTGAGGAATCCATCACTACTTTGGAGGGGACTAGAGTAAGTTTTCAACATGCTGGGACAGAAAAGAAGCATGAGTCTGATTGTTTGGCAACTGTTTCAGGATCTGATGATCCCCATCACACGTGCCTATATAATGTTGAAAACCAGTGGCCAGTAACTGGACACTAGGGGCAATTGTTAGTTCATCTGATCGGGTCATCCATCGAACAATGGGCATGAACCCCAACCGGTGGCCAGTGACTTGACACTAGGGACAATTATCAGTGCATCTGATTGGGTCATCAATTGAACATGGGGCATGAACCCAACCTTTCTCTTAGTCCGCTCAAAGCCATTTGTCAGGCACTTTCCCTTGGATTAGGGTGGTTTACCCCCATGATGATTCCGATATGATTCAGCTTTGAAAAGTTGTCTCCAGCCATTTCAAAACTCTCTTGAGATTGACATCTTCCCTCTGATTAATACATGTTCTTTGGATTGTGCATGTATTCTCATACATTCTGGTTGATTTGAACTGCGTGATAGATTGATCTTGCTTCATTGAGTTACCTTCCGCAGTGTTTTTTCAATTATATTTCAATAAGTTGTGGCAACTTGCCCTACACTTATCTCATAAGGTACATGATGCGCTACTTTATGTTCATTACCCTTGCGTCACACTGTTTTTGTGCACCCCACCTAGCATTGTTTTGTGCATCTTACATAGCGCTGTTTTGTGTATCTTACATAGCATTTTGTTGCGTCTCCTGTGTAGCATTATTTTGTGCATTCATTTTATATTGCAACCTAGATAGAACTGTTTTGTGCACTTTGCATCGCACTATTTCATGCATTAATACATCTATTCTTTGTATCGCACTGTTTTGTACACCTTACATCGCATGATTTTGTGCATTCACCTTGTATCGCACTGTTATGTGCACCTCGCATCGCACTATTTTGTGCATTCACCTTGTATCTCACTATTTTGTACACCTCACATCACACTACCTTGTGCACCTTGTATCGCACTATCTTGTGCACCTTCTATCACACCATCTTGCGCACCCTACATCGCACTATTTTGTGCAACCCTGCATTGCACTGTCTTGTGCACCTATATGGCACTGTTTTACCTTGCATCGCACTATTTTGTGCACCTCCCCCACACTGTCTTGTGCACTCACCTGGGTCTAAGAGACCTTAAATCCTCTAAAGGTGCAATTCATTTGGTGTTTATAGTGCCCAAATGACTTCAATCGATCTAGTATAGCCACCTTGCTGTGTTTGTAGTGAGTTTCCAAGAGATCTACTGAGACGGTGGAAACTAAAGTTCGAATAGTCGAGGCCTCGATTGCAAAGGCTCGGAATTTCTGAGACTAAGGTCTGGTTTGAATACCTAGGGGTGTATCCTCGGCTTGAAATCTGTATGGTAGCCCCATAGGTTGAGGCAGCTTGTATGCACCTCAATTCTAGATACTGAACCAACCTAGTTTGTCACCCTGTTGGAGAATAGGGAAAGTTGCAAACATGGCCAGGGAGAAAAGTAGTACCCATGGTTTGGAAGCACAAGATGCAGGAAGAAGTCTTCAAACCAAGAAGAAGAGGAAGACCCATAGCAGCAGAAAGTGAGCTATCACCAATTGCCCTTGTAAGGTACTTTCATTTCCCAACTGCCATCATAGTTATTTGCATCACATCTATTACCTCTATCATATCATATAGCATCTATCACATACATCTACTACACTATCTATTACACCCATTACATCATACCATGTTAAGCTTAGTTTGGCATGTGCTCATAATTTTTCCTCGTTGAAACATGGTTCTATCATATGTAAGTATCCATGTTGCGATGAGGCCAGTATTGAGGGTGTCAACACCTTTTCTCTGTTAGACGTGGTCTATTTTGTATCCATACCTTTTCTAGGTAAGATGTGGTTCGGCCTGCACCTTTTTATTCACTTCATCCATTGCATCCATTGCATCGTACTTTGTCTTGTTGTATTCAGCATTTAGGATCATTATCTTTCCCCAGCAAATCATTCCTCACTTATATCATACCATACAATTACTTGCACTCTTTCTGCAAAAAACATAGTTTTGCATGTGCTCTGTCACGACCCGAACCCGCCCCCATGGGTTAAGGACGTAACCGGCCAGTAATCCTAAGATTACCTACGGCCTCAAACCAAAATAGACTTAACACATCAGAGTAAAGGGGGTCAAAAGGGAAGCAATTTTTTTAAAACTTTGTCCATAGAGCTGTGCTTACATGGCACATCAAAACAAACCATACATACGTACGTTAATAACTCACAACAGAAACATAGTGACATAGGTTCTGTACAGACAGGATCATTCAAGATTAAGTCAACCCGTCACAGCTATGTATAGATATACACAAAGTCCTCGCCAACATGACAAAATGTAAATACATAACAAAAGGGCGAAGACGGGTCTCGTACGTGAGACACGAGGGCTGACTCTCCAAAACCTTTGTTGCTCCTCACAGACTTCACTAGGGTTGGGTTTGGACTTCTTTTGGCTCACCTACAAACACATGAATGAGCGTGAGCGAAAGCCCAGTGAATAATATCAAATGCAGAAATTACATAACAATGTAGAACAACATATTCCAAACGGCCTTGGGCCCAATTCATACTTCTATTCATGGCAAAACGGCCTTCGGCCCATTCACTTATGTCGAAACGGCCTTCGGCCCATTCATTTCTGTCAAAATGGCCTTCGGCCTACTCATTCATGTCAAAACGGCCTTTGGCCTACTCGTTCATGTCAAAACGACCTTTGGCCTACTCATTCATGTCAAAACGGCCTTTGGCCTACTCGTTCATGTCAAAACGACCTTCGGCCTACTCATTCATGTCAAAACGACCTTTGGCCTACTCGTTCATGTCAAAACGACCTTTGGCCTACTCGTTCATGTCAAAACGACCTTCGGCCTACTCATTCATGTCAAAACGACCTTCGGTCCATTCATTCATTTCAAAACGGCCTCCGGCCCACTCGATTATGACAAAACGGCTTTCAGCCCAATCATTTATGTCAAAACGGCCTTCGGCCCATACATTCGTATCAAAACGGCCTTCGGCCCATTTATGTTTATCAAAACGACCCTGGGTCTATTTATGTTTATCAAAACGACCTTGGGTCCATTTATGTTTATCAAAACGACCTTGGGTCCATTTATATTTATCAAAACGACCTTTGGGTCCATTTATGTTTATTCATATCAGACTTACGTCCATAATCCCAATTAGCAATTCATAAAGCTTATAAGGGAATAGACAATTGGACATTCACAAGCATTCAAATATCGATATTACTCACAGTGATCGCGTGGATTCGCCCTAGAGCATGACCCTACACATTTCATGAACACAAAAAGGGTCATTAACAATTCAATCTGTTCCTTAATTCACATATTCCTCTTTAGGCTTTATTCTTATCTCATTAACTCATTTGCAATGCTTAACATATGCCTAAGAGTGCTTACAAGTGAAAGGGAACGGAAAACGAAACACAGAACGCATGAACAAAATTTCAGAAAACAGGGTCCCCGCTCGAGCGTGGACTTCCCTGCTCGAGCGGACCCTTAGGTCTGCAAAAGTACTGGTTGCCTTCTATTCCAGCTCGAGCGTGAACTCGGCCGCTCGAGCGGACTGCCTGTCTACATAGCTCCCCGCTCGAGCGTCAACTTCCCCGCTCGAGCGGACACCACGTCTGCAAAAGTACTGGGAGCACGTATTTCCCGCTCGAGCGTCAGGTTCCCCGCTCGAGCGGACCTCAAAATTCTGGAAAACCCAGAATTGTGTTCTTGAGCTTCATTTCGACTTTCCAGCTACAATACTTGCATGCAATGGCTCAAATCTCAAATATAATCATACCAACATGGTACCAATGCAAGATTATAACATTAAAAAGCTCAATTTCTCGATTTATCTACATGCATGGCCCAAAATATGTCAAACTCAACACCAACATAACAAATTCATGCATTCAAGCTCATATCTTCTCAAATTGTACATGCATGTGATGAATTAGCCACATTCTCAACTTGGATAACCCAAACGGTGATCAAAACATGAGTTTCCTTTAACATTTCACATGGATTACACACATTTGTGCTCAAACATGCAATTTCGAAGTAATTTCTTACATGCATGCGCATATTAAGCTTCAACTCAACAATTCCAACACAATTTCATTTCAATCTTATTCTTGATCACCAAATTAGCTTGAACACACAAAATTACGAACTATAATCCAAGAATTACTTACCTAGAAGCTTTGATCTTCTAAGCTCTAGTCAATCCTTGAGCTAACCTTCAAGACTCCAAAGCTTCAAGAGCAAACTTAGATGATTTCCCCCTTCCTCTCTCAATTTCGGGTCTCTCACTCTCTCTAGAGAGTTTAATCAGCCAAAGCCACATAAGGGAAGGAATTGAGGGTGTAGTGCCCTTTTACATCAAACCCCACTATTCCAAAATAACAATAATAAACAATTGGGCACTAAATTCATCAATTTAATCAGTTTAATCTGACCAGGATCAATTTCTAATTAAATTTCACCGTAGGCTCTAAAAATTATGCCAATTACAATGGCGTAATCAATTTCGGGTTCTATGGCCGATAAGACCCTCAATTTAATTTTCGAAGCGGTAGAATCAAACAGATATCCCTACGGTGAACAGATAGAAATTCAAAACCACATATTTTCACATAATGGCATACAAAACCATGCTAAACACATAACCATAAACAAATTAAAGACCAATTAGCATAATACAGAACAGGGATGTCACATGCTCGCACCCCTTTCACATTGAAACATGACTCTGTTATGTGTAAGCATCCATGCTGCGCTGAGGCTAGTATTAAGGATGTAGGAACTTAGCCTGTTTTAGGCGTCGTTTGGCTCGTGCCCACTTCTTTTCTATATAAAATGTAGTTTGTTTTGCATCGCCATCCCTTTTATTGTATTTATGTGGTAAGCACTACTTGTGGTTTGATTATATTATTACATTGCATTGTGTATCATTTTGCATCTTGCCCTTGAACTACACTGGTTTGATTCCTTGAAACGAGATATGTAGGTAACCCTCGAGTTCAACCAATTGCATCTGCATCTGCATTTTTTTTGTTCGCCCAAGTCTTACGACCTTGTCAAAATGGGTCGTCTTTAGGCTTTGACATTCACTCATGTCATTTCATGACTTTGAGCTCTGTCAAAGAGGAGCAACTGTAGACACCCCATTTTTGACCGCCCATAAAACTTGGGCACCTTAGGTTGATCACTCGATGATGAAAAGTGACGTTGTACAAATGTTCGATTTCTGCAGCAAGAAGAGCTTCTAAACCCAACCTTACAACCCATTTTTGACCAAAACTATTTTAGACCTTAAAACTCTATTCTCCAACATATTTTTCCAAATGCTTCTACGATGTTCCAAAATTCACATTTCATTTAAAATATTTCACTTTTCGGTAAACCAAGCAAGGACAAAGTAGAAATAAGTGGAAGGGAGGTGAACTCTTTGAAATGTTTTTAAAAACATCTTATTTATAGGTTTGTAGTTGAAGGAATAGGAGGGGAGGAAAGAAAGCTAGTTGAGAGAAAAGTTGGGCATCAAACCGTTAAGATAGAAATGAGTAGCATTCACTAAAATAGTCATATCTCTTTTCACACTTAGAATTTAGATGTTAGGCCACCACCATTGGAAATTAGACTTCCGGGACTTCAATTTAGACTCGCGAATGACCTAAAAACAAGTCCGGATGAGGGTGATATGCCCGTTTGAAGTCGAGCTTGAAAGAGGATTTTTGTGGACAGCCGGCCACTTTTCACAAGGTTTTGGCCCACCAACTAAGTGTCCCCAGAGGGTCCCAAACCCAGTGGCCAACCGGCAACTAATAGTAGACGACCGCCCCTTATTAGTGGCCTGCCAGCCACTTGTGTCAAAACCAGATATTTTCTGCCAACTGTCTCCCACAGGTTCATGAATGATACCAGCAGTATGTATATAGATATTTCCGACTGATGCACATGTTTTTCTATATACAGATGACCTATCCTCTTGAAATTAGGTTACAAGAATTTCCAAAAGCTCCAAAACTTGAAATTCTCTCCCTATCTCTATCTTGCAACACACACACCTTACTCGAACACCTCCTAAACCAATATTGGAGCTCTCCTTACTGAGATTATTGAGTCCAAATTTCAGCCATTGAAAGTAAGAACTTGTGGGTTTGTTAACAAAAGAATTGCCTTGCTTCAAGAGGTATAACTTTGAGCATCTCTTCACTACTTCTTCCCTATTTTTTCTTGTTGTTTTTGAGCTATTTTTACACTATTTTTATGGGCTGAAACTTGTGGTTTAAAGCAACCAAAGGTGGAGGGGTTAACCACTCTTCTTTGAACCTTGTCTCCTAAGCATTTGCCATTGTGTTTCCCATTTCTTTTTTAACTTTTTACCACTACTTTTCAGAGTTTTCCAGAGGCTAAAAATGTGATTTTCAAGTCCCAAAAATGGAGGGGCTAGCCACCCTTCCTTTGGCTTGTTTACTAGCTTAAATTCTCCATTATTTTAGCTTACTCTTTTATCTTTTTTTACATCAATTCCAGCACTGTTTTAGTTTAATTTAGGACTATTTTGAGGTGTTTATTTCATTTATGCTTTGTGTAGTATACTTGTAGTATAGTGGTCCTCATAGGTTTGGTGGTTTAGGCATTAGACACCAACCTATTTGAGTTGATATCATTTATTTAGTGCTTTCCATACTTGTGATCATCCCTAAACACCTATGCACTTCTCTCATTTCTTGGCTTTTCCTTTGCTTTGAGAGTCGTTTCAAACCGATTGTTTGTTTAAGCTTGAGATTGAGATTGTTGTGCTTAATGGTTTAATCTATTCGAAAGCTCATCACCAATGACACGACATCTCTCTCATGCCCAAAACAACCTTTGGTTCGACACTTCTCTTCATTAGTGGACTTAATGCTCATTTTCGGACTAAATGAATTAAGGAACAGAAAGGTAATTAAAAGAGGTAATTAAATTTGGAATAAAATGGAGCAAGATAATAAAATGGTTTGGGTTAAATCAGATGTTAATTGAACGCATTGAGTCTTGAGTCATTTCATACTTGTTAGTGTTGAAAACGGTTCAAGAGTCAATGTCAACCACTTCCCTTGATCAATATCATGATAGTGAGGAGGTTCATGAGTCTTTCCTTGTGCATTTATTGAAATTGTATCCCTCAATTCATAAGCCATCATGCAATGAGTTTGCATCGATTGGCGGTTTGCAAATTGAGCCTACCACTCCTTTGACCTGTTTGATGATAAGGAGAGGCAGGGTGGAAAAACATCTCCTGGAAATACTCTGTTTGTGCTTTGTTTTGTGTCTATTGTACCAGGGCAGTACCAAATATTAGTGGCCGGCTAGCCACCATTACTATACGGCCGTCCACCTCTTATGGCCGGCTGGCCACCTTTTTCAACCAGGCAGTGTTATTTTTCCTACAAAACAAAGCAAGGGCTGAGGTGAAAAATAGTGCAATTTTTCCTGACTGCAAAACAGAAGTATTTTGGTAGCCAAACAAAGGACTTTTCGGTTGAAAACCGCATTCATGCATCAACATTCCCTTACTTCTTGGGGCCCCATTAAATAGTGGACTTGTAAATTAAGTTAAAATAGCTAGTTAACTTGGTGTTGTAATTAATTAGTTAGATTAATTAATTAATTTTGCATTGTAATTATTTAATTTGCTAGGATAGTTAGTTAAATTTGGTGTTGTAATAATTAGTTAGAATAGCTAATTTATTTTGGGTATTGTATAGATTAATTAATTCGTAGTAATTAGCTAGGGCATTTATTCGAACCCTCCTGTGTGAGGGCAAAATGTTATAATGTGTATCTATTCTAACCCCACGTCTTTCTCCTTTTTATTTACCCGTTTATGATGGATAGTGCAGAGCATCATGTTTTAATTAGCATTCTTCATGATTTGCATCCATTTGTCTTTCATGCATAAGGTTCGATTCATCATTCTAACGGCATTGCCATTTTATTACTTCCTTGAATACATGCATTACCGCATGCTATCAAAGTGATTCACATGACATAGTAGACAACCGAACATGTTAGTTGCATTTTGCATGTGTTGCATTAGTCATTTTGCATCATTAGGATCATGCATTTTTTTTTCTAACTTTTTTTATTTCTTTTAGCTTACCTTGTAGTACTAGGTGAGCATTTTTGCTTTAGCATATTGCATGCGTCTAATTGTTGTCATATCAAGCATAAATACCATGAGACTAAGTGCTTAAGTGATATACCTGTTTTGGATACCTGTGGATGAAGGTTAATTGCTTAAGTTGGGCTAATTTGAATAATGTACATACGAGCTCACTTTTTTCAAGTGGTACATATTCAAAACAATTTTCAAACACACATGAAATCAAAGTGTTCCAACTTTTCCAAATTAGTGTATACTTGTGTGCAACACATAGTAAAATAGCCTATTAATCGAAACAAGAGCATATAATATAAATAAGAATCACATCATGATTAGTAGAGGCTGATCATTGATCGGGCGAGTGGGGTGCTCAATTCATGACCTTCCCCTCTCGTACCTAAGTTCCCGAGCTGAGACACTTTGGTGATGATAGACACGTGGCCTTTGACACAAGTCTCGGGTTTCCTAAATTTTCCAAAAATATTTAGGTGGCAGCAGAAATTTGGTAAAGTAGTCCATTTTTGGCATTTTTATTCAAAATCGATTTTTCAAAAGAATTGAAGGATTTGGACTCATTTGTGTTTATCTATTTCATATTGCACTTGTGGAATCAGATTCAGAACCATGAGAGTTTGAATTGTAAGGTTGATCGTATCCAAAAGGAACATGAAAAGAAAGCTATAGATGGTATTTTAAGCCACTGCGTCTGGATCAAGTAGAGGCATCTAGGAAGGACAAAGAAAGAGAAGCAACTAGAAGAAGAGTTAGTACTGAAACAGCTCAAGAAAATCCAAGCTGATATTTCTATCTAGGGGCTTCTCATGGCCTCTTGGGTGCACCGACGGGCAGTATTGTCGGCAATGGACAAGGCTAAATTGTCTATTGATACTACACCCCAGCAACTGGTAGGTCTGGTCTTTCCCAATGGTGCTAAGCCCATGATCACCTTCTCTGACGAAGAGCTGTCGCCGGAAGGGTCGGCTTACAACAAACCGTTGTATATATCTGTGGAATGCAGAGAGAAGTGGGTGCTAGTGGTGTTGGTAGATACTGGTTCTGCCATTAATGTCTATCCTTCTCGTACTGCTTACGCAATTAGCCTCAAATCGGCCGACTTCATTCCTACGGCCCAGGTGATACGGGCGTATGACAACACAAGCAGAGAGGTTATAGGTATAGTGAAAGTGAGAGTTCAGGTGGACCCATCAGAGCAAGAGATCGAGTTCCACATCTTGGATGTGCCGACTATCTTTAATTTGCTGTTAGGGAGGCCTTGGTTACATCACGTGAAGGTTGTCTCCTCCACCCTCCATCAGATGGTGAAGTAGCCACTATTTTTGGGAACTTATCTATCCATCTACTGCCAGAGGTAACTACGCCAATGCTAGAGATCAACCATGGCGATGAGGATGCATTCCTCTCAGGATTCACTTTAGCAAAAGCCTGAGTAGTGCAGAGCATTCTGGCCGTGGACGAAGGTATGTACGTCAGTGCCTAATCCATATACTTCATGAATAAACTGTGGTACGTTCCAGGAATGGGACTTGGAAGAATTGGATGGAAAGGTGTTACAGCACTACCTGAGGTGCCACACAACTCGCATGCCTTTGGGTTAGGCTACGCGCCCACCAAAGAGGATTGGCTAAGGAAAGGGGAAAAAATGAAGGGTAGAGCCAAGGTCAAGAAAGCTAGGAAGCATTATGAGCTGGCCCACACGCCAATCTGGGGGACATTGAATGACTGTTTTGTCCGTGAGGGAGAGGATTTCCCTTTTTGTGGCTTTCCTAAGTAGTGGGTAAATTCCTCGAATAAGCGTGTCCCTGGGTTCAAGATCTTCTTTGACCATCAACTATAGGACAGTGATGAGGAAAGGGTTGAACCAAACATCAAAGCTAGCCAGAGCAAGAAAGATGACTCAGAGGACAGCGAGCCTGGAGTAGGGGTAGCACTGGCCAATGTCCTAACAGATTTCACGATTGACCTGGAGAACTTGGGGGATAACTTTACTGTCTCCATGATCGGGGAAGAATTAGGTGTGGACCCAACCAGTGGCATTCTGGATGCATTGAGGGCACCATGTCTTACTTGGCAGCTGGAGAAAGGCTATATTTCTAATTCTGAATCGGGTGATAAGCCAGAATCTGATTCCACTAAGTCTGTGAAGTCGGGATCAGATTCGAGTTCTTCTAAGTCTGAGTCTGTTATTTCTAGGAGTGGTAACTCGGATAACAAAGTCCTATCTAGGTCTTCATTCATCTTTTCTTTTGAGTCTGTAACCGAAGAGCCAGAACTTTTGAACAAGAACTTAGTAGATTCTGTGTACTTCTCTATGTTACTGGTTTATTGCATTGACTAAGATTTTCAGAATTTTAATGAAAACGAAGGGGAAGAAATTCCTCTGGCTTTGAAAAACTTGATTAATTGAGAGAAGGAGAGGTATGTGAAGCCCTGTTTTGATGAAATCACTGCCATTAATGTGGGTAGTGAGAAGGATCCACGCTTGGTCCAAATTGGGCCCACGTTGTCATCGGAGGAACGCAAGTGTTTAATCGTTTTATTAAAAGATTTCAAAGATCTTTTTGCATGGTCCTATGAAGACATGCCTGGAATCGATCTTGAGATTGTACAGCACTGGATCCCTCTTGACCTTGAGGCCCACTAGTCAGGTAGAAACTCCGCAGAATTCGTCCAGATTGGGCACTGAAAATCAAAGAAGAGGTCACCAAGCAGATTGAGGCAAGTTTCTTGTTAGTATCTACGTACCTGACTTGGTTGGCCAATATCGTCCCAGTGCTGAAAAGGGATGGCAGAATCAGGGTCAGTGTTAACTTTCGAGACTTGAACAGAGCTAGTCTGAAGGATGACTTCCCGTTACCACACATCGATGAATTAGTGGATTACGCTGCTGGCCATACCTTGCTCTCATTTATGGATGGGTTTTCTGAGTACAACCAAATTTTGATGGCACCCGAGGATAGAGAAAAGACCGTATTCACGACTCTGTGGGGTTCTGTGGCTCGACTTTTCGTGCTCCTTTCCGAAGACGAGATGCCCTACAGTTTGGACTCCCATGGTTTTGAATCTGATTCCACAAGTGCAATATGAAATACAAAACACAAAAAAGTCCAAATCTGGCAAATCTTTTGGAAAATCGATTTTGAATCAAAATGCTAAAAATGGATTGTTTTTCCAGATACAGAGTCGCCACCTAAATATTTTTGAGAAATTTATGAAACTCGAGACTCGTGCCAAAGGCCACGTGTCCGTCATAACCAAGAGTGTCTCGGCTTGGGAACTTAGGTACGAGAGGGAAAGGTCATGAATTAAGCACCCCCGCTCGCCCGATCAAAGATCGGCCTCTGCTAATCATGATGTGATTCTTATTTACATTATATGCTCTTGTTCCAATTATAAGGTTAACTTTACTAGGTGATGCACACACAAGTATAGACTAATTTGCAAAAATTGGAGCATTTGATTTCATGTTTGTTTGAAAAAGTGATCTCATATATACATTCATCAATTTATCCCAATTTAGGCAACTATCCTTCATCCACAGGCATTCAAGAGGTATTTCAATTAAGCATTTAGTCTCATGGCATCAAGCTAAATATGTTAACAATCATACTCATGCGACATGCTCAACCAAAAAACGCTCACCTAGTACTCCCGGGCAAACCAAAAAGAAACAAAAGAGTTAGAAAAAAACGCATGATCCTACGGATGCAAAAATAACTAATACAACGCATACAATATGCAATTAATAGAGTCAGCTACTAACATGACATATGCATTAATTTGATAGCATGCAGTTTAAGCACATATTCAAAGAATTTAAGCAATAACAATGCTTTGTTAGACTGATGAACCGACCTTTATGAATGTAATACAAATGGATGCAAACATGAGAAAATGCTAATTCAAACATAATGCTCTAAGCTAACCATCATAAGTGAGTAAATAAAAGGGAGAAAGACATTGTCACGCCCCAAAAATTAACTCCAACGATATGCTACACCAAGCCACATTTACTAATTAAACATAACCATTCTCCAATTTTTTCATCCTTAATCTCCATGGTTCATACAAAAGATTCCACATGCAAATTATACATTCATAGGTAAGATTACACATGAATCTATAGCATGTGAAATATAAAGTTCTAAAATAAATGAAATGCCCCTTATGGGCTACAACTTCCAGGGCTTAGGCCCGGTTACACAAAAGTGGTCTCGGACCCATACAAAAATAGCCCTTGGCTAGAAATTTAATCACAACAACAAAAAGGGTATTACTCTTCACAATAATTCCACGCCTTCAATTCGGCGGGATCACCACATCTTTACTTGCACAAAAACCCATAGGGGTGAGCATAAAGCCCAGTAGAGAATCCTTAACAAAGCATGTACATTTATGCAAGATTCACAACATTTAATGTAAATGAATATGTTATGCCATGCCATTCAAAGGTAATCTCATGTCATGCTTTTCTTGAAAAGTACCATGCTTTTAATTAACATTTTCAATCTCGTCAATTTCCAAACTTCCAATCTTAAATCATGAGGGGGCGGTAAATACAACACTGGTAATCCCTAAGCTGGTGTCAGCAAGTAGACTGTACGAGTACGGCCAAATTGTCATTTTTACCGGTATTAACCGAAAGGCTCGACACCTATTCGCGCAGTTTTCTGGTCTTTCACCAAGGACACTCAGGCTAACTCATCAAGTACAACTACACCCCTTATCCGGACTTACCACGTATTTACCCCTTTAACATTCTCATAGTTCTCATTACAATACCATTTTCTTTCAAAAGTGAACATTTTTCTAATTCATGCCAAGAGGTGCAAAAATGACAAAAGTTTATATGGGGATATGATGCAACAATTAATATCTCATAACATTTCTTTCATTCTCTTTCCTCCAATGCCATCACATAAAATATTCACATGCACTACCAAAACTATCAACATAGCAATAACTTCTCATCATGTATAATTCTTGGCATTCTATTCATTCCAAGACTATAAGAAATTTTCAATATCAACTTTCAAGATTTCAATTCTCCAATCCATGGTACTCAACAATTATCATCTCACAAAATATATATTTTCATGCTCCTAGCAATCGTTTTGAAAATAAGTCCTCTACTCTCTACATCAAGAGGATTATCAACTTTCCTTTTTCTACTACATTGTGAAACCCACACTCAATCACCCATTAATACAAGAAAATAAGTTTATTCTATGAATTTTCCATGTTTTCAAAAAGCCCCAAGTTTTCTAGGTTTTTCACAAAATCCTAACATTTTCCTTCTCTTTAAAAAAAAATTAAAAGAGTCCCATAACACATCTCAATCTCAACACTTATGACTTAACATTTCACAAATCCTTTTTAAAAGAAGTAAGATGAGTTTTTCTTCAACAAAAATCATCAATCTCTTGAGCCCTAATCCCTATTTTCGAAATACATGGAGGAGCTCACCAAAAATCAACCAAAACTTGCATAAACATACATATAACTCAAAGGAAAACCCTACCTCAAGCTTGATGAAGAACAAGATGAAACCCTAGAGTTAGAAGATGAGAGAGCCTTGGATTTTCCTCCACCCAAATGAAGCCCTAACTTTGGATCTTCAAGATCTTGAGAGAGAAGATGAAGATCTTGACCCGAAAATTTGCAAAATAAAGAGTTGTGATGTTTGAGGAAGTTTTCTAGAGAGAAGGGGGAGAAAATAGGGTTTAGAGTGAGAGAGACCTGTGTATAATGGGTGATATATTCGGGCCAAAAAGATACAAAAAATAGAGTTTCAGACTGCCCAGTTGGCCGCTCGAGCGGCCCACCTTGACCACTTGTGCGGCCCACTTTCTCCGCTCGTGCATCCTAGACAGTATGCAAAATTCTGGGTGTCAAGCTTCACCGCTCGAGCGGCCCCTCCCACCACTCGAGCGGCCCAATTCTGCATGTGTGGCCTAGGGCCCCGTACGTGCGGCCCTTGCCCAGCAGCCCAAAACTTCAATTTCGCTCCCGGGCACCCCGGATTCACCCGCGCACCCTCCGGAATGACCGAAATTCAACACCGAAAGAAATAAGAATTAGGAAACCATTTCTGGACATTTCAATTCGATGAGAATAAAAAGAGAACGAAGCAAAGAAAGAAAGAAGAAAAGGGAAAAAGAAGGCCAGTCATCACAACCTCCCCACCATAGGAAATTTCGTCCCGAAATTCGAATAAACTCACTAAACAAAAGCGTTCTAGCAACAATAGTTATTTCAACAACATTAACAAATTACAACATGTATGTTCAACCAACATTTAGCATTCTTCTTATCATTTTCTCATCAAAACACAATTGCTCAAGCTAGAATGAAACGAAACATCTATAACAAAGTATTATGCTCTTTATCATCATTCTCCAAAATAGTAATTTCTCATATGAAGCATTCGGAATAAAACATTCATGGCAAAATATCTTTCTTTCACCATCTCAAGCTTAGATTAACGACACATACAACAACCTACAATTAACAATCTAACACCTCTCCCTTCAATACAATGGAACATCACAATCTAAAATAAACATCTAAGCATTTTCAAATAATTCCGGATACTTGGAGCGAACTTTCGCTTCCCGTTCCCAAGTCGCTTCCTCAACCCCATGGTGTCTCCACTACACCTTCACTAGCGGTATAGTCTTGCCCCGTAACACTTGCTCTCGTGTATCTAAAATTTGAACCGGTCGCTCTTTGTAGGAGGCATCCTCGTCCACCTCCAAATCAACCCAATCTAACACATGAGAAGGGTCGGGTTTGTATTTCCTAAGTATTGACACATGGAACACGTTGTGAACCCCTGAATGTTGTGGCGGTAAAGCTAACCAGTAGGCCACTTCCCCGATTCTCTCCAATATCTCGAAAGGCCCAATAAAACGTGGAGATAACTTACCACTCTTGCCAAACCTCATTAAACCCCCGCCTAGGTGAAATCTTAAGGAAAACATGATCACCCACTTCAAAGGACAAAGGTCGTCTCCTCTTATCGGCGTAACTTTTCTATCGGCTTTGGGCCATAGCTAACCTCTTCCGAATGAGAGCACTTTTCTCGGTTGTCTCCCTAACAATCTCTGGACCCAACAACGGTGCATCCCTCACCTCGGCCCAACAAACTGGTGATCTACAAGGGCGGTCGTACAAGGCCTTATACGGTGCCATCTCGATACTAGCCTGATAACTATTGTTGTAGGAAAATTCAATCAACGGTAAGTACCTCTCCCAAGACCCCTTGAAATCTAGGATATAAGCTCTAAGCATATCTTCCAAAATCTGAATGGTACACTTTGACTGTCCATCGGTTTGAGGGTGATAAGCGGTACTAAAAGTCAACCTAGTTCCTAACGCCTCTTGAAGGCCTTGCCACAACCGGGCGGTAAAACGAGGATCCCTATCTGACACAATGGTTACTGGTGCCCCATGAAGCCGAACTATCTCTCTATCGTACAATTCTTCCAAATGTTCAACTGAGTCGCTAGTACGCATTGGAATGAAATGTGTGGACTTAGTCAACCTATCAACAATTACCCAAATGGCATTGTTGCCCCGTTGTGTTCCAGGAAGCCCAACTACGAAGTCCATGGTGACATGCTCCCACTTCCACTCGGCTATAGATAAGGGTTATAACAAGCCTGTTGGTCTCTGGTGTTGGGCCTTCACTTGTTGACCAGTAAGGCACTTGGACACAAAGGATGCGACATCCCACTTCATACCCCTCTACCAAAACTGACGGCTAAGGTCTCGATACATTTTTGTGCCTCTCGGATGTACCGCAAGGCGTGAATGGTGGAACTTCCGAAGCACTTCCTCTCTACAAGATTAAGGCACAAACAGACGATCTAGGTAACGTACACTCTGATCCGAGTGGACGTTCAAACCCTTCTCTTCCTTCCTATTGGAGATTCTATCACGAATCAACTCTATTTCACGGTCTCCTTGTTGCGCCTCTACAACTCTACTAATCAAGACAGGTTGAGCACTCAAGGTAAACAATGTTGCACCCCCTTCGAACTCATTCAATTGCAATTCAAACTTGCCGACTTCACTCAACATGCCCCACTCCCGAATGGCCACACTCGCCAAACTACTCACGGTTTTTCGACTTAAGGCATCGACCACAACATTGGCCTTCCCCGGGTAATAGTGTAATTCAAAATCATAGTCTTCCAAAAATTTCATCCACCTCCGTTGACGCAAATTCAAATCCTTTTGGGAAAACAAATATTTCAAGCTCTTATGGTTGGAGAAAACTTCAAATTTCTCACCGTACAAGTAATGCCTCCAAATCTTCAAGGCAAAAACTATCGCAGCTAACTGTAAGTCGTGGGTTGGGTAATTCTTCTCATGAATTTTCAACTGACATGAACCATACGTTACAACATTTCCCTCTTGCATCAAAACACAACCAAGCCCATCCCGAGATGCATCACAATAGATGGTGTAACCCAAACCCCTCTCCGGAATAATCAACACCGGTGTCATAGTCAATCTAGTTTTAAGCTGTTGGAAGGATTTTTCACAAGCTTCACTCCATACAAACTTAACCCCCTTTCTAGTCAACCTAGTCAAAGGCGCGGCTAGTCTAGAGAAATCACTCACAAAACGCCGATAGTACCCCGCCAATCCCAAGAAGCTCCAGATCTCAAAAACATTCTTAGGTTGCTCCCAATCTTGCACGGAATCTATCTTTGAAGAATCTACAGTTACCCCTTCCCTTGACACCACATGACCCAAAAACTTCACCTCGGTGAGCCAAAACTCACACTTCTCAAATTTGGCATACAAATGATGCTCCCTAAAAAAGTCAAGCACTACCCTCAAGTGAGCCTCGTGTTCCTCCTCGGAAGTCAAATAAATTAGGATGTCGTCTACGAAGACGACCACAAAACGGTCCAAGTATTCCCTAAAAATTTAGTTCATTAAATCTATGAAGAAAGCCGGTGCATTAGTCAACCCAAATGGCAGTACAAGGAACTCATAGTGGCCATAATGCATACGAAAGGTCGTTTCCTCGATGTCCTCCTCTTGGACTCTCAACTAATGGTATCCCGACCTCAAGTCTATCTTCGAAAAACAACAAGACCCTCTAAGTTGATCAAACAAGTCATCTATTCTAGGTAAAGGGTATTTGTTCTTGACAGTAACTCGATTCAATTTGCAGTAGTCAATATACAACCGCAATGACCCATCCTTTTTCTTTGCAAAGAGAGTCGGCGCTCCCCAAGGTGACGTACTAGGGCGAATGAAGCCCTTGTCTAGATGCTCTTGGAGTTGAATCTTCAACTCATGCAACTCCGCAGGTGCAAATCTATACAGCGCCATAGAAATTGGTGCCGTTCCAGGCACTAAGTCAATGGTGAACTCAATCTCCCAGTGGGGTGGCAAACTAGTAAGGTCCTCGGGAAACACATCCGGGTATTCACACATTACCCTCGGCAACTAAACTCGAGTCTCGTCACTCTCACTATCCAAGAGAGTAGCTAGAAGACCGCTAAGCTCATTCCTACTACGAGGATCAAATACCGGCGAAAGGACCCGATCAACCTTGTCTCCCAAAAAATAAAAACAATCCCCACCCGAGGTGCATATTGTGACCCTCCGACAAAAACAATCAATCACAGCCCGATATGAGGACAACCAATCCATGCCTAGAATAACATCAAAACTTGACATGTCTAGCAACACAAAAGAAAATGGGAGTCTACGCCCGGCAACCTCTATCTCACAATCATGACACCCAAGGTCTAAGTCAACTGTACCCCTAACTAGTGACTCTACTCTGAGTGGAGACGCTAACTGTGCCACCTTTAACCCCAATGCAGATGCGAATGCAGCAGATATGAATGAATGAGACGCACCCGTATCTGTCAACATGCTGGCTAAAGAATTACACAC
This sequence comes from Camellia sinensis, assembly GCF_055761805.1. Taxonomy (NCBI): domain Eukaryota; kingdom Viridiplantae; phylum Streptophyta; class Magnoliopsida; order Ericales; family Theaceae; genus Camellia; species Camellia sinensis. Next base: position 169,489,467 of record NC_138962.1, on the reverse strand, counting down.
AATAAAAATACCTATCACTACCAAGGACCCTGGCAACTGCTCTGGCGCAGCAACAGCGTACACGCGCCCTTGTCGCCTTTGATCAACCCACTCGTCCCTCGGAGTATAGGCTTGTTGTACTGACTGAGCCAAAGTGGCTCCCTGATGAACTCGTGAAGTCTGAGTTGAGTGAGCCTGCTGGTGGCTCTGTGTCAGCCTAGACCCTGAAGCGCCAGACGCAACTCCCAACTGAGGGCAAGCTCTCTTCATATGCCTTGACTGACCACACTGAAAGTAGGTAAGCCTCTACCCTCTACTCTGTGACTGACTCTAAGACCGGTTAGGTGGTGGTGGTGGCAACATCTGCTGTCCTCCTTCCTTCTATGGACATGCAAAGGCCTTGTGACCCAGTTGGCCACATTTGAAGCAAGAAAACCCACTCGGTGCACTCTTTCCAGGGCTCGCACTAGATAAGGGGAAGGTAGACCTAGACTATTGCGACTGAGACTAGGATGAAAAGGTGCTCTTACTCTTCTTGTTGGGCCTAAAGTCCCCCTGTGACCCTTGGCCCCTAGACCTCGAATTTCGATGTCTCTCCTCCTCGGCCTCTACTGTAATCTCCACATGTGCGACCGCCTCCAAAAGGCGATCATAATTTTGGATCATATTCCCGGAAACCTTGAACAAGATCTTGGTTCTCAACCTTTGCTCAAACTCAATGCAACGGTGTTCTTCCGTCGCTACCAATTCCGGTGCAAACCGGGACAAACTAGAGAAGGCTGCTTCAAATTCGACCATGGACATATTTAATTGCTTAAGGTCCTTGAACTCCTCAACCTTTCCCTAGCCGTAGGAGGTAGATACTTGTCTTGGAAGGCCGCTACAAATGCCTCCCATGTCAGTGATATCTGGCCCTTGACATATTTCCACCATTGCCCCGCGTCCCCTTTGTGGTAGTAACTCGTGAGAGTCACTCTCAACTCGTTATGTTCAATGTGAAGCATCTCGAAGGTCTTCACTATTTGTTCAAGCCACTCGTCTGTTTTCTTTGGCTCGGGGCCAACATGGAACTCATCCGACTTGGCTCTCAAAAACTCCCTCCTGAGGAAGCTCGCCCTCATCTCTACAGCGTTCTCCCTAGCTTGGGTTTCCACCTTAAGGATATTCATAGACTCCCTCAACGCCCCCACCATTTCCTGAGCTAGGGCACCCATTACGGCTTGGCCCGCTTGCCCCGGTATTTCCGCTTGCCCAACTTGTTCGGCCATGTTAGCTTGGCCTACACCTTGTTCTTCCACCGAAACCCCTTAGACCGGTACCTCATGCACACACGGGCATCCCCTACCGCGCCATCTACCTCTACCACCACGAGTTCAAACTCTTTCAGACATCCTAATTGAGAAACAAATGAACAAACATAGCACATAATTCTAAATATGCTCGCAACTTGCCTCACATGTTAAACTATAACAATTACATGTATCTATCACACAAACAATTTAGTTCACTCCACATAAGCATGTAGTCACATAAACACATACGAATTATTCTTTAGTGATGAGATTCGTCCTATGAGAAACCAAGAATTCTTAGTAGAATGAGTATTGATCAAGTACCCTTCTAATAAGACCTCAAGGAATATAATAGGCACAAATAACATCCCAAAAGTCCAATCCCATACCCAAATAATCACATAAACATGCTGTCACATAATCACGAAAACAACACATTTCCTAGTCATGTGAAATGAACCCATTGTGGGGTAACAACCACTCCACGCAAGCCCCAAGTATTCAAACTCGGTAGCTCTGATACCAAGTCGTCACAGCCCCAAAAATTAACTCCAATGATATGCTACACCAACCCACATTTACTAATTAAACATAACCATTTTCCAATTCTTTCATCCTTAATCTCCATGGTTCATACAAAAGATTCCACATGCAAATTATACATTCATAGGTAAGATTACACATGAATCTATAACATGTGAAACATAAAGTTCTAAAATAAATGAAATGCCCCTTATGGGCTGCAACTTCCAAGGCTTAAGCCCAGTTACACAAAAGTGGTCTCTCGGACCCATACAAAAATAGCTCTTGGCTAGCAATTTAATCGCAACAATAAAAAGAGTATTACTCTTCACAACAATTCCACATCTTCAATTCGACAGGATCACCACATCTTTACCTATACCAAAACCCATAGGGGTAGAGAATCCTTAACAAAGTATGTACATTTATGCAAGATTTACAACATTCAATGTAAATGCATATGTTATTCCATGCCATTTAAAGGTAATCTCATGTCATGCTTTTCTTGAAAATCACCATGCTTTTAATTAACATTTTACAATCTCGTCAATTTCCAAACTTCCAATCTTAAATCATGAGGAGGCGGTAACTACAACACTGGTAATCCCTAGGCTGGTGTCTGCAAGTAGACTCTACGAGGACTACCAAATTGTCATTTTTACCGGTATTAATCGGAAGGCTCGACACCTATCCGCGCGATTTTTTGGTCTTTCACCAAGGATACTCAGGCCAACTTATCAAGTACAACTACACCCCCCTATCCGGAGTTACCACGTATTTACCCCTTTAACATTCTCATAGTTCTCATTACAATACCATTTTCTTTCAAATGTAAACATTTTTCTAATTCATGCCAAGAGGTGCAAAAATGACAAAAGTTTATATGGGGATATGATGCAACAATTAATATCCCATAACATTTCTTTCATTCTCTTTCCTCCCATGCCATCCCACAAAATATTCACATGCACTACCAAAACTATCAACAAAGCAATAACTTCTCATCATGTATAATTCTTGGCATTCTATTCATTCCAAGACTATAAAAAATTCTCAATATCAACTTTCAAGATTTCAATTCTCCAATCCATGGTACTCAACAATTATCATCTCACAAAATATATACTTTCATGCTCATAGCAATAGTTTTGAAAATAAGTCCTCTACTCTCTACATCAAGAGGATTATCAACTTTCCTTTTTCTACTACATTGTGAAACCTACACTCACTCACCCATTAACACAAGAAAGGAAGTTTATTCTATGAATTTTTCGTGTTTCCAAAAGCCCCAAATTTTCTAGGTTTTTCACAAAATCCTAACATTTTGCATCTCTTTAAAAAAAAAAAATCCCATAACACATCTCAATCTCAACACTTATGACTCAACATTTCACAAATCCTTTTTAAAAGAAGTAAGATGAGTTTTTCTTCAACAAAAGTCACCAATCTCTTGAGCCCTAATCCCCATTTTCGAAATACATGGAGGAGCTCACCAAAAATCAACCAAAACTTGCATAAACATACATATAACTCAAAGGAAAACCCTAACTCAAGCTTGATGAAGAACAAAATGAAACCCTAGAGTTTGAAGATGAGAGAGCCTTGGATTTTCCTCTACCCAAATGAAGCCCTAACTTTGGATCTTCAAGATCTTGAGAGAGAAGATGAAGATCTTGACCCAAAAATTTGCAAAATCAAAGAGTTGTGATGTTTGAGGAAGTTTTCTACAGATAAGGAAGAGAAAAATAAGGTTTAGAGTGAGAGAGAGATGTGTATAATGGGTAATATATTCGGACCAAAAAGATACAAAAAATAGAGTTTCGAACTGCCCAGTTGGTCGCTCGTGCGACCTTTCCCACTGCTCGAGCAGCCCACATTGACTGCTCGTGCGGCCCACTTTCTCCTCTCGTGCGTCTTAGACAGTATGCAAAATTTTGGGTGTCAAGCTTCACCGCTCGAGTGGCCCCTGCCTCCGCTCGAGCGGTGCAATTCTGCATGTGTGGCCTAGGGCCCCGTACGTGCGGCCCTGGCCGAGCAGCCCAAAACTTCAACTTCGCTCCCGGGCACCTCGGATTCACCCGTGCACCCTCCGAAACGACCGAAATTCAACACCGAAAGGAATAAGAATTAGGAAACTATTTCCGAATATTTCAATTCAACAAGAATAAAAAGAGAACGAAGCAAAGAAAGAAAGAAGAAAAGGGAAAAAGAAGGCCGGTCGTCACAGACATGGGGTTGGAAGACATGCCCATTATTACAATTGTGCCCTCACGCAGGAGGGTCTAAATAAACTAACTAGCTATTACGAAACGAATTAACTACTTATTACAAACCGAACAAACTAACTATGTTGGCTAGTTATTATAAAAACAATTAATTAATTTACTATTTTATGAACTAACTAATTAATTACACTAATTAATTAATTAATTAATTAATTACAAATCAAAATGAACTAATTAATTACATGAATACAACATGAAAGAAGTAACTAAGCTAAGTAATTAAACAACTCGGCCCTGGAAAGCAAGAAATGCTCATGCATGCGCGAATTTCCACTCAATAAAGCCACTGTTCTGCTGCCAGAAAGCCTCTGTTGCACAATTAGAACATTTTTTCACCTCAGCCTTTACCATGTTCTGTTTCAAAAGGTCACTGCTTGGTTTTGCAAAAGTGGCCAGCAGGCCAGAAGTAGTGGCCGGCCGGCCAGCCACAAAAGGTAGTCTACCGTCCAAAAAAGTTGGTCTGCCGGCCAGAAAAAGTGGTCGGCCAACTACTAAACCTTGGTTCCTCCTCCTACTACAAAGAACAAATAGAGCACCAATAGGGTATTCTTATGGAATTTTTGTACACCTTACCCCTTTTTATCATCAAACAGCTCAAAGGAGTTATAAGGTCGATTAACAAACCATCAATCGATGCAATTTCATTGCGTGATAGCCTATGAATTAAGGGGTAGAACTTCAATAAATGCAAAAATAAAGACTCTCAAAAACCTCTTCCCTATCATGAATTGATCAAGGGAAGTGGTTGATAATGACTCTTGAACCGTTTTTTATCACTAACGAGTATGAAACGACTCAAGACGGAAGGGTTCGTTTAACGTCCGATTGAACTCTAACCAAGTTATTATCTTGCACCATTTTTAGTCCCAATTTTATTACAACATTTTAATTACCAACCATTCTTTAGTTCATTAAGTCCAATGGTGTCTTTAAGTCCTCTAAAAGAGGGAAGTGTCAAACCAAGGGTTAGTTTAAGGCATGAGAGAGATGTCATGTCGTTGATAATGAACCCCCAAAAGGGATTAAACCATTAAGCACAACAATCTCTATCTCAAGATTAAAAGAACAATCAGTTTGGAACAACTCTCAAAAAAAAAAAAAAAAAGGCAAGTAATGAGGGAGGTTACAGAGATGATTAGAGGTGATAACAAGTATGAAAAGCAAGAAATAAATTATATCAACTCAAATAGGTTGGCGACTAAAGCCTAAACCTCCAAACCTATGAGGACCATTATAATACAAGCATGCAATACAAAGCATGAATGAAGCTAACTCACAAAAATAGTCATAAAACACCTAAAAAACAGTGCTGAAAATGAAGTACAAAAAGCTCAAATAGTAAGCTATAACATGTAGCAAGTTAAGCTAGTAAACAAGCACAAGGAGGGGAGGCTACCCCCTCCATTTTTGGGACTTCAGAACATGGTTTTTAGCCTCTAAAAAACTCTGAAATTCAGTACTAAAAAGCTCAAAAAAAGTTGACAAAAAAGTGGGAAACACAAGGGCAAAGGCTAGAGAAGAGAGGTGCAAGGATGGGTGATCCACCCCTCCACCCTTATTGGCCTTACACCACAAGTTTCAGCCGAAAAATACAGAGTTTAAATAGCCCAAAAATAGTAGGAAAAAATAGCAAACAAGGCAAAGAAACAAGCTAAGACTTATACCGCTTGAAAAAGAGAACTCTTTCTAAACAACAAATCAACACTTACACACCCTCAAGAGCTCAAAATAGGCTCAAAAGTACCTCAGCTCAAAGACCACGATGTTTGGTTTAGAGTGTATAGGCAAAGGCTTAAGAATTTGCAAGAGAGAGAAAATATTTTGCTCCAAATTTTTTAACCCTCAAAAATGGAAGGGGAGGTCTCTTATTTATAGAAAAACATGCAACTCCCTTAGAAACATCCATACATACACGTGTGGGTAGATGCAAGCACCTATGGAAACAACTAGCACAACTGGCATAAATATCTGCAAAAACACACAAGTGGCTAACAGGCTACTAATGTTGGCCGGCAAGCCACACACATGGCCGACAGGCCACACACATAGCCAACAGCCCACATAAAGGGGGCCTGTAGATCCCAGGGTTTTTAGGCTTGAAAAACTGTGGTGTTGGTCCAAAAACAAGGCACAAGGTGTGTACGGTTTGAGGGCTCAAAACTGTGGCAATAAGGGGCAAACTGTTGCAGAAGGTGAGTTTGAATGTATAGTTTGAAATTTTGGGTGAAAATATAACTTTTAAAAAAATTTCTCATTTAAATGTGACAATAAGGGGCAAACTGATACGATTTCAAAAATTTTGGAGGTAATATTGAAATTATTCAAAGTCTAGGTATAATTGATTATTGAGATAAAATTTGAGGGGTAAAATGAAATTTTCTCTTTTTTCAACTTGAGAAATTGTAGAGCTTATTACTGTTATGTTTTGATGACATAAATAGTTATCTTCTAAGATCTTGATCTTGTTTGATTCCAAGCTATAAAAGGCTGGATTGGAGATAATATGTTTGAAGTTCACATATTCTTTGTTTGTAATTTTTTTTTTTAGACAGCATATAATAAACTTTTGGATTGTATATTCTTCAAAATTAGTGGATATACAATACCACACTTCCCATGTTCCATCATATCCATTGTGATGGGATAAGAATGAAAAAGACAATTTTACCCTTATTATTTATTTATATATGGATATTTTCATTGTTTTATATTTTCTCGATTTGGAAAATAATCAAACATTTGTAAACAAACAAAAATCATTTATTTATTTTTACATAAACAATCAAACTTTTATTTTTTATTTTTTATTTCCACTGATTTTTACATAAACAATTTTTTTTATTGGCATTAATATATATTATTTTTTTTGGAAAATTATTGGATTTAATATGAATGTTTGATTTGTCAATATTTACACTAATTTTGCAGCAACATTATATTCTTTCCAAGTGCTGTGAAGTACCAGTGGGCAGTGGCGAAACTAGTAATTCATATAGGGGCACAAATTAATGACGGTGAATTTTATTTTTCATAATAAAGAATAATAAAATATTATTGAACTTAAATATTATAAGTCCATTTGGATAAATATGAATTTCAATTAAGGGATTTAAGGTTGAATTTTATAAAAAAAATATTAGAGAGTAACTATTATAAGTAGATTGAAAAATTATTAAAGAAAATAAATCGAGATAGAAATGATATATTTTAGTAGAAAAATTCTATAAAACACATCACAAAAAAGTGTATATTATATGTCGCAGTTATGATCTTTGTAATCTTTGGTTATAACACATTGTGGTGTTAGTTATGATTTATTGTGCTATTGGTTATAACTTAATTACGATTTCTTGTGACTGTTATTTTGGTTATGACCATTGGTTATGAATCATTGTGGGATTAGTTATGACTTGACCTATTGGGATTATTTTTAGGTTATGACCGAAGATATGATGTTTGGTTATTATCTATTGTGGTCTTTTTAGTTATAACTGGAAATGATTTAGTTATAACACTTTCTTGTATCAACACCATAAAATATATTTTGGCGAGCCCATTTAAGTAATCTTTGTAATTAGAAATAAAATTCTCAATAGAGGGACACTATTACAATTTTAAGGAGGACATTATTACAATTTTATAAAGGATATATAAGACATAATTTATATATTAGGGTACTAGTACAATTATCAAAAATTATGGGGCACCCTAGTCCTACAATAAATCTGCCCCTGGCAATGGGCATTAATATATGTTATGAGGGCACACGTGAAAATTACTTGCTAATATCCTACAATCCATTTTGTAAAACAAACATGGATAAGATATAGATATCCAATCATCTTAATTGTTTTATATGAAATAGCCTCACTAAGCCCAAACGATCTCCCAAACTAAGATAGTCAGAGGATCCAAACCAATTATAAATACATGGCGTGAAGTTTATTAAAAATATAAATTCCCTCATCATATTTGAGAAATTACATCAATCCCTTAAGATTTTATATCACGTAACAAATGGCTCCATGTGTTAATAAACCATTTAGTCAAACTAAAGAATTTATGACGTATGCAACATATATTAATTTTTATGAAGTTAAACTTTTTTTTCGTTCTGTCATTTTTTCCTCTTTTATTTTCTTATAATTAGTAATACCATTTTACCTAATCATCACATCACTCTTGATCACCACCATTATTATTATTGTCTATAAGCATTCAATGTATCATCAATGACTGTTGAAGAAATGTGGGGATCTGCATAAAGCCTTTTCTACTGAAAAACATCATACAAAAACCTCTCTCTCTCTCTCTAAAAAGCCTCTCTATTTCTAAACCTCCATCCCGGGTCTCGCTGTTGGCCAACCGGCCATCGCCTTTGGCGATGGCGGTCGGCTAGCCTCGCCTCTTTCGTGCATGATCGTTGTTTTCTGTTTTAATAAACTTGAATCCCTATAGTTTTTCCATTTCTTTCTCAGTTCTGTTGGGTGTTTGGGGTGGGTTTCAGTCTTGGGGGGTTTCGATCATGGAAGGCGCCTTGAATATGAGAGGGTTGGATTTGTTTTGGAACTTCATTCGTGCGCTCCTATGCAAGTGGGAGTTTGAGGGGTGGATTTCAGTTAGATCTGTGGAGGCCGGCGTTGGGCCGATTAAAGAGCTGTTGGTCTTGGGGGAGTCCGGAGTGGGTGAAGTCCGGTGTGGGAGTTACGGCCATAGTGCGCAAGTAGCAGAACAGCAGATCGTGGGGGTTCTTGTTGGGTGTAAGTGTTTGTCTCGATGGGTGTCTCGATATTGGAAGTACTGCAAAGGGAGCAGTGCTACGGCGTGGGAGTTCCGCCAAAGAATTCGAGTAGCAGCACAGCAGAACGGAGATGTCAGGCGTGGGAGAAGGCTGGTGGAAGGAGTTTCTTTAGGCGTGGGAGAAGGTAGGTCTGTCGGGTTTGTGCAGCGGTGGAGGCAAGGAGTTTTTCTGGCCATGTTGGCTATGGAGTTTTCCGGCCATGGAACGTCCAGTGATGTGTCTTTCTAGGATCATATTTTGCACAACTTTTGTACTTATTTATTGTATCGGCTCACACAATGTGGTAGATTACTAGTAGGAGTGTTAATGTGAAGGGTGGAGTCGGCAGGTGGGCGTTGTGCAGGGTTCTGGGCTGGCAAAGTTGAGCAGGGTTCTCCATAGCTAGCAGGTTCGGCGTGGGAGTGTAGCAAGCGTGGGTGTGTAGCAGCATATAGGTGAATAGACTAGTGTTGTCAGGCGTGGGAGTGTAGCAGGTGGCGTTGGGTGTTGTAGCAGCATAGGTGAATAGACTTGGTTTTAAAAAATAGCAAGTTGGCGTAGGGAGTGTAGCAGATTTGGATTTGGTGTTGGGTGTTGGATGTGGCTTTGGGTTTTGTGGGCTAATTTTGTGGGAATTCATATATTTTATTTTTTAGTTAAGTCCTTCTTGACTTTTTTTTTGTTTAAAAAAAAAAAAAGTGAGGCCAAGGGGTTGGTTATATGGGTGCGAGTAGCAGTAGTAAGGGTATTTTATACTTTCCGAATCTCTCTCGATGCATGTCATCTTCCTATACCTTTAATTTCATGTTATTAATGAAATTTTTCTTTACTCATAAAAAAAAAATGACTATTGAAGAATATTGTGGTTGTGTATGGAGAATAATTTGGTGATAGGTGAATAAAAATGAGAGTAATATTATAATTTTATTTTAATATTATGAGATATTTGGGGTAATTTCATCTTTATTTGCTAAGTCAATTACAAGATTATTTATTTATTTATTTTTGACAAATAGGTATTTGTAATTTTTCAAATGTAAAGGAAAAAATCCTATTTTCACAAATTTTAAGGGATGCAATTGTAATTTATCTTTAAAATTAGTAGTTAGAAATTTAGATATCAAGTGTAAGGTTTGTATCATGAATATGAATTTGAGTGAGAATTTAAATAGATAAAATAATTATATATATATGAACAAAATACAAATATAAATTTTGTTTTATTTTTAACCCTTTTGTTTTATTTTTTAAATACTAACACATATTCATGATTCAAAAAACAATCTAAATGTAGCAAGCAAATGATAAGTGAAGGGCACTAGATTCATACCCCCAAGTCAATACCAATTAATCATTTTTTATTTGGTTCATTCGAATGAATGAGATGGAATAGCCATTTCTTAAGCTCTCATACAAAAGGATCATCATTTGTAATGGTGAATAATAATTATATTTGTAATATATTTTTCATTATTTATTTTAATAAACCAAACATGATAAAAAAATATTTGGGACAATTACAAAAGAAAACCTCAAGGTTTTAGCCTTCTAACAAAATAAACCCTAAATTTTTAATTTTTTCAATTTAAATCATAATCTTTTGGTTTGTTTTCAATCTAAAATTTTAACCTATATTTTCAATCAATAAAATTGATAGAAAAAGAGTATTTTAGTAATTAAATGCAATGCAAATATACATAAAATGCCTAAAATACTTTTTTCATGAACTTTGTTTTTACTTTTTCATTGACTTAAATGACTAATGTGAAGGGATAAAAATTAACCGTGTGTACATAGAAATAGAATTAAGGTAATAAAATAATAACTTGCAATGCAACTTGCTAACTTGCCAAGTTGCTTTGATATACATTCATCAGATGGGTTTTGGGCCATACAAGTGGCTTATTTTTATTGAACCAAGTTGGTAGCTTAAGCTCATTGGACAAAATGAGTGGCAAGTTAACCTATATAAAGGGATGTAATCTTTAACTCCAATGGGGGTATGCCTAAACCGCTTCTTTTACTTGTTCAATTTTATTTAGATATATATTATCTAACTTGATCATCGGAGCGCCCTCCGGTCGGCAACTGCAGTCGAAAGGCATTAACTGTTTATTCTTTCACAGATTCAGAATGGTGTACTTCAATTCTTCATTGATGCCTCGATTGATATATGTGGGACAATTTCTGCTTCCACAATTAGTGTTGTCCATGGGATCGAAAGATATTAACTAAGAAAATGACAAAACACGGTTATGAATTTATAGCATCTGTATAATGAGTATAATATTAATCATTGTTGCAAGATAATAATCTTTGCATAAATATTAATATTTGCATGCATTTGTATGTTTATGTACAAGAGTTCATAAAAACCTTTATGACTTGTTTGGCTCAAGTACTAGATATTATAACTAGATCCATGGTTAGGTCTTCACTCTCTCTTTAGAGAAAATTTCAGCGTGAGACAATTGACAAGGTTAGACCATGACTTATTATAGTAATTTGTGGTAATGTTTTTGTCACACATCGGATTTTCAAGATCCAACCTATATGAATAACCAATCAAAAAATAAATAAAACTCGTGCAACGAATATAATAGTGTCATATATTACATGAGTTTTTCTGGTTACATACATCCTACACACAATCTCTAAGTGGAATGAATGTTCTGTATATATAAAGACATACAATGGTATCATACATAATTGAAGATGCCTACAGGCTTACATCATAAACAATGGTACAACCCTTACAAAAATAGTACTCAGCCTACAAATACAAATGGCGCAAGTCATACAAATAGTTAAGCAAACCCTCTCAGCTCAAAACCATATCCAATGCCTCATCTCCACACCTGGGCATGCCATTAACATCTAAAAAGATTTCAACCATGTAGGGTGAGCATAAAACTCAATAGAGAACATTTTAAAAACGAAATACAACTTGACGAGTATAGATGATCATGATGCTATACATATATAATATGCTCAATGCTTTGCATAACACTAGTTTTTGTTTGGTTAAACCACTTTCCAAGACTTCCTTTGAAACATAAAATATGACAAAAAATACAATATTGTAAATCCCACAGACTAGTGTTTGCTAGTAGGCTATACAAGTACTACCATAAGCCACTTTACCAGTACTATCTAGAAGGAATGGCACCAAACCGTGTGGGTTTTAGGACTTTCACCATGAAAACTCAGGCAAACTTAATTATCCACAACCACATCTCCTAAACAGATTTATCATTTTATTTGACCCTTTCACAGAATAAAACAAGTGTTTCCCAAAAATAACCTTTTCAAAACATAAGGTTTCAAACTTCCAATTTCATGATATGCACAAGGAGATGTATGATTTTATAAACAGTTCAATTGCCTAGTCACATGCAATTTCTAACACACGATAATGCTATCCTCCACTAATAACCAAAACAATTATCTATAATAGAATTATTAAAAAATAATAACATGGATACATAATCCAATATAAGAACAACATACTAAAATCCTCTATGATTTCTCGACATTGGATTAACCAATAGCCAACACTTTTCGAGTTTTTCATGAATCTCAACATTTATATCCAATTTCTCAAAACAGGATAATGCTATCCCCCACTAATAACCAAAACAATTATCTCTAATAGAATTATTAAAAAATAATAACATGGATACATAATCCAACATAAGAACAGCATACCAAAATCCTCTATGATTTCTCAACACTGGAATAACCAATAGCCAACACTTTTCGAGTTTTTCATGAATCTCAACATTTATACTCAATTTCTCAAAACAATTATGTAGTTTTTCCAAACAAACTCAACATTTTAGAAGAGTAATCAATAATCGTTATTTCCAAAAGTTTTATCAATATTCCAAATCAAATCATCCATTTGAAAACAAAACGCATCCTTTCTCAATGATCCAACAATTCCCAAAAACATTAACGTTTAGGGATTTTTTTTACAAATTAGGGCTTTCTCATTTTTAAATACTCACATTTATATAAAGAAAATAAGTTTAATACTAAGATCATAGATAATCAAATCCCTAATTCAATCAAACTCTCAACTCTCAACTCATGATATCCAAAATCATCACAACAACAACATCCACAACAACTACAACATGGTTTTTGTACCCAAAATACCACAAATATATTAACAAACTCATATTGAGTTAATGAAATAGAACCCTACCTCTTGAAGTGAAAAGCAAAAGCTAGCAACAAGCACGGAAGCTCAAAACCACTCTTGGCCGAAATTAAAGTGAAGCCCTCACCAAACTTTATATCACTCACGAAGGAGTCTGAGATCAAAACCAAGGCTAAAGGCCTCAAAACCAAGATCTAAGCCCAATAAATTAGGGCAAAAATCATCAAAGGAGAGAGAAAAGAGAAAAGGAGCAAAATTTTGATATTTTCGTGCACCGACTACCTTAACAGATCACGGTCCCAGTCTAATACCTCATGAGCACGTTTTCATCCTTTGCTGCTGTGGCCTCGAACACCGTGGGTGCAGTCAAGCCAACCCTTGAGTCATGGGCACGACTAACTTCCACGTGAGCGCAAACTTTTTTGGTTGCAGCTCTTTGCAAGCACAACTGCCCACACTTACACATCACAGGCGCAATGTCCATAGTTGCGGGCACGACCAACCTCAAACAGATACTGCTTCTTGTTTTTTCTTAGGACAATTCTAAGGCAACACCAAGGGTCCCAACCACAAACAATAAATGACAAGAAGCACGTGCAAGTAATAACAACACGATCCATGCATTCACAAGACCAAAAGCACAACGACGCATCTATAAAAACGGTTACAAGTCGGGTTTAAGGACAGGGACTCTACAACCTCCCCCTTTAGGAAAATTCATCCTCGAAATTTAAGCGAATGATAAATAAAGCAAGCAACGCAAAGCATCGACCTAGAGACAAATCTAAACATGAGAACTGAGAATACAAGTTCCCTAGAATATAGGATTCAATCAACCTTGCAAAGAATACACCCTTACCGACTCCTAACTCAACCCAATCAGACCCAAGAAATGGGTTTCGCTGGTTCTTTTCAAACTTAGAGATATAGCACCACGCCAAGGACTTTGAATAACTAGAGTCATAAGGTAAAGTGATAAGCCACCCTACTTACTCATTACTAGTATCGAACCAACCTAGGTGAAGGTTTCTCGTTACCCCTAACTCACAAAAAGGTGATAACACTTCCTCTCTCACAATAACCCAAAAGGTTTCTTGGACAACAAATGTGATTTAAACGAATCTCTCAACATCTCTAACTACCGCCTACGAAGTCACTAAAGGTCCACCAGTTTCACCACTAAAGTGCAATCGGCTTTACCATCACATGCAAACACAGTCAAATCACACACCAAGATCAAAAGTACTACCTTAGCCTCAACAATAAGTTCAACGGGTAGGCCAAGTCCTTACTTTATTTGAGAGTCAACCAAGAGGTTCTGACTCAACGTTCACAAGAATAGGGAATGCTAGTGCGTAGTTCCCAAAGTATGAGATAACGAAGCTCGCGTAAAAATGACTACGAGTCAATCCACTCGATGGAAAAACTTTGTTCCACCCTCATAATAGTTAACGAACTACTCACAAACAAATACTCCATCACCGTTGGCAACTAACACCTCACTTCCTAATACGAAAGGTCAAATGACTGATACATAAACGTTTTGTGGGGCTAAACCTCCAGTCCGACAAACTTCAACACCACGAATCCCCCAAGGGATTACTAGATCCTTACAGAGCACCAAGCCAAAGAGGAAAGTTCTGACTTGAAGACATAAAACCAGCGTTCACAAAGAAGAAACTCTTAAAACATTCGCACGTCACACACACTGCACGTTATTAGTTACAACACATAATAAACAACCCTCTCAATAATCAAGGCAATAACACCGTGTTTGAGCCAAGTCAACACGATAAAATTAGATTCCAAGCAACCAAGAGGGCTCTCGTCAAGAACACTACAAAACATCTCACCTTCAACCGTCACCCAAAACAACATCACGTCATTACCGACCTCAACAATAATAACCAAAATAACAACGTGCAAAACAAAAGGTAATGAAGAGCAGGAAAGAAAAGAAGCAATTATAACCACACACCAAAGCTGGGAATTTTCATCCCACCACTACCATGAACACACCCCGCTCTACGCGATACCTCTATCCTCCTTGAAGTTCTACACAGATACCGAAACTTCAAAAGAAATCATCTCATTACCAAGGATTCCACACAAAGGTAATAAAAAATAACCATACATCAACCATGACTCAACACTATTCAACATGTTACCACATAACAATAAGTCAAACACATTATTGCCCAAAGCTAAGGCAACCTCCGGAATGGCCTAATGACACTACCCCTCTATAAGTCAATCAACAAACACACATTCAATAACACAGCTACAAACTACATAGTCCATCACTATTAACCCAAGTTGGTTACTCCGACGTGGAATTCGTCACCATGTTTTACAAAGTTTCCCCAAATCCAGAGCAGATTCACAATAACCAAGCACACATAATTCTTTCCTCTGGACCCCCCTGATAGAAGTCAACACAGGAGGGTTTACCACATCTCAAAACTAACCTTTCACCATAGCGCCCCAAACCTAGCAATAGTTTAACACCTCATCCCAATCCCTTAGTGATCAATAAGGTCAAACCTTGGTTCAACATAACTATACTAGCATGCATTATAAGAACACTATTCCTATGGCCAACTCACTAGGTCACTAACATTTTACCGAATAAGCATCTTAAACTAACCACCAAGAGTTATTTACACCGACTGAGACTTTCAAAAGTTATACTAACCCAACTCCCAGAAATAAAGAAAAGTAAATTGAATTCTAACAACCATGCGAGCCACAACGCAACGTCACCAACCACTTTCCCAACCACCCTAGGGAAACCCATGAGCCAAGCTTAATGACTTTCCCCAAGGAACACTCGCATCCCCAATGCCATCCCATAACCTCTACTAGCATACACAAAACTACTGCGGTGATACCTATAAACTACAACACCAACCATGGGTTATATACGCAACCAACTGCTCTTAAAACATCTCCTATCTTAACAAGGAGTGAGGTACACACGCCTTAACCATCTAGACACAACGTTTAGGATCCTACAATTTATGTTAAAGGTTTCTCCATACCATCTCATACTCTCAAGGAGAAAAATTTACCATAAAGTGTTCAAAACACACCACCCTCTAAACACACAATAACAAGAAATAAAACATAAGATTGACATCCCCTATCAAAGAAAACCAAACACACACTACTATTACCTGCTATCTATTTTCTACAACCGGGGTACAAGTCTATGCCTAAATTAAATGACAATTCTATACCTAACACACAAATAACCCTAAGTCTCCTTACACCTAGGATGAGACAAAATTCAATATAAATGCCCTAACTCAATTACCAACAGGGATACTCCTCCATTGGATACAACCCAACACCCACATCTTACCATTATCTGAGTTCGATCCTAGTAAATCTCATTGCCATTAACTCATCACAAAAACAACTCTACACCTAGCCATGCCATCCGTAATATCCTAGTGCACACTATGCCTCACTAAAATACTCACAAGCAACTATAAACCCTACAAGGTGTTTAACTCTCTGTTTGACTTAACTATAGGGAGACAAATGCCACTTACTTCACCCAACCAAGCATCATCTACTACAAGAATACCCAGGCCTTAACTGGCGTAACCAACTCCACCAATCCTGAGGGAATCCAAAACCATTACACACATCCCCATCAACAACATTTCAAAACGCATACTTCCAGATTACTAACTTTGAGATCAAAGATCTACACAAGCACTACTATCACATACATGCTTAATTTCAAATTCAACGTGTCTCAAAGTTCCTATCACCATTTACACTTCTTCGTCTCGTTATAAAACTTAGAAATAAACACACGTCTATAGGGTGACGCATCTCACACCACACCTCCTACTTCTTACCAACCAAGGTTATAACTAGTTCCGAAAACACACCAAATCCAAGGACTAATAGCCAACACAAAACCCACACTAGATCACCAAGTGAGTGTAAAGCTAATGGAGACTTGGGTTCAGGATTGGGCTGAATCGGTTACAGAGTGGAAACAGGGGATGTCCATTGCACAACAAAGAGATGTATGGTTGAGCTGTTATGGGGTGCCTCTAAACGTTTGGAACAACAACACCTTCTTTTCAATAGGTAGATTATGGGGGGAAGTGACTAGTCTCGCTGATGAAACATCCAATATGGACAACCTGATCTGCGGCAAGGTCCGAATAGTCACCAAGTGCATGGACTCCATTAATGAAACAATCAATTTGGATTGCAAAGGGGTACTCTATCCGATAAAAGTTTGTGAAGATCAGATGGTTACTGCGAAGATGGTGAATAAACACTGTATATGCCATCATCATCATAGTGTTAGTGTCAACCATAGCTCTTATGGGGACGAGGTTACCCAGAAGGTGGAAGCAGAGAGTAAGCAAGAAAATGGTGATGCTGTCATGGAGGCACTAGTTGGCAATGAGGTGGACGATGATGGAGCCGTAGCAGTAAGGTGTAGTGACCCAAGACATAATGATGGTATTGGCAGGGAAGGGGAGGCTAGCTGTAAGAGCTTGTCTGTCGTGGCTCAAACTGTCAGTAACATGGGGAAAGCAATTTCAGGGGGCGCATGCGGGATTAGGGAGGTAGATCTGGTGAAGAGCTCTATCAACGGTCAAAATGGGGTGAATAGGTCCGTGGGTGGTGATTCTAGTAACCCAGGCCTTTTCAAAAGTCTAAGTGAATCTGAATTATTAAGGCCTGGGCTCAACATTGAGGTTGTCTTGACTAAAGCCCATGAAATGAATGTAGTGGACACCCAAACTCACAGACCACTTGCATCAGTGGAGGCCCTAAGTGATTTACAAGACTCTATTCAACCTTATACCGATGAAGAACCAGTAGCCCGAAAGGAAAGAGAGGTCAGAAGCAAGAATCTGGGTTCTGCTGCAGAATCAATTCAGAAGAGGGCAGCCATCAAGAGGGTGCATAATAATGAGCTCCCTAACAATCACTATAAGAAAAAAGGTAGTCTCCAAAGGGACAACCCAATGGTGGGAACCTCTTTAAATTTGAAGAAAGGGGCAGTGTTCCGGTCGGCGGTGGCAGCCCTCTCACTCTCAGCGGCATCTGAAGCAAATAGTAAGAGAATATTACTCACCGAGGCTGAAGCATCGCTCCAAATTGGGCATATTCTTGGAGTGAACTGCGATGGGAACGATGAAGTTGTCCTCAATAAACTAATAGCTTTGGAAGTCAATGACAAAGAAAAAATGAGGAAAAGGGGTGGGGATGCTTCTTAAGCAGCTGCCCTGGGGGTTTTAGGAGCTGAAAATTTTTCTTTTTATGAAGCTCATTTCTTGGAATGTGAGAGGGTTAGGAAAGCCTGGAAAAAGGAGGAAGATTAAACAAGTGCTCTGTGAAACAAGGGTTGATATGGTGCTACTACAAGAGACCAAGAGATCCACAATTGATGAAAAATTTGTTCGATCAATCTGGGGCAGTGATCAAATGGACTTCATGGCAGTTGATTCAGCTGGAGCTGCTGGTGGCCTACTATGCATCTGGAACCCAGAAGTATTTCAACTGACTGATTGCTGCAGCAACAGGAACTTCATAATTCTATCAGGTACTCTCTACAACAGTTTTGAATGTGTGATTTTAAATATTTATGGGCCAAATGATATGGGGAGGAGAAAGGCGGTGTGGGATAGCTTGGTTCGATTAAAGTCGGTGTATGATAAACCTTGGTGCTTGGGAGGGGATTTCAATGAGATCAGGAGTATATCAGAAAGGAAAGGGAGTTCAAGGCGAGATAAAGGTATGAGGGAGTTTAATGAGTTAATTGATAATCTTGAAGTGGCTGATTTACCAATGAGGGGAAGAAAATTTACTTGGTGCAATTCGCAGGAGGGGGAGAAGTGGAGTCGAATTGACAGGTTTTTGCTTAATCCAGAATGGCTACAAGTGTTCAATTTCAAGCTTTGGGGGCTGCCCCGGAAGGTCTCAGATCACTGTCCTATTCTGTTGATGGAGGATGAGAGAGATTGGGGCCCAACTCCTTTTCGATTTCTAAATGCTTGGACCTTACACCCGAAGTTCAGATCTTTTGTACAAAATACGTGGTTAGAAGCTAATGTGGTGGGGTGGGCCGGTTTCAGATGTCTTCAGAAACTCAAAACTCTAAAAGGGGCTTTGAAACAGTGGGCTAAAGAAGTCTTTGGTGATGTGGAGCATAAACTTAAAAAAGTAGAAGAGGAGATTCATGCATTTGATTTAAGTGCTGAAGAAAGACCATTATCTATGGTAGAGCAAGCTAGAAGAAGAGAGGCTAAAGGCGTAGCTTGGAAACTAAGTAAAATGGTGGAATGGTCATGGATACAGAAATCTAGAATTAAGTGGTCAACACAAGGGGATAGGAACACAAAGTTCTTTCACATTATGGCCAGCTCTAGGAGAATCAGAAACTCTCTGTGTTCAATAGCAGTCAATGGAATTGTTAAGGAGGATCCTGTGGAGGTGAGGGCCGCAGTTCAACAACATTTTATTAATCAATTTACTGAACCATGGTGCAATAGACCACGGCTAACTGGGTCTTTCGCATCTGTTGGGGATAGAGAAGCGGTGGAGCTCTTGGAAGCTGAGTTTTCGGAAAATGAGATTGTAGCTGTAATTAAAAGTTGTGAAGGCAACAAAGCACCTGGACCAGATGGGTTTAACCTTATGATGTTTAAAAAGTGCTGGAAGGTGATCAAGGTAGATGTGTTGCAATTCATGCAGGAATTCCATCATAATGCAAAACTGGTCAAAGGCATAAATAGTTCTTTTGTTGCTTTGATTGCGAAGAATGAGAACCCCTCTGGATTGAACGATTATCGTCCTATTAGTCTCATCGGCTCCTTGTATAAAATATTGGCAAAAGTATTAGCTAACAGAATCAAAACTGTGATGCCTAAAATCATTAGTGTGGCACAATCAGCATTCATTGGGGGCAGAAACATCTTAGATGGGGTGTTGGTAGCCAATGAGATAGTGGATGGCTGGAAGAAGAATCGTAAGAGTGGCATTGTCCTAAAGTTAGATTTTGAAAGAGCTTATGATTCAATCAATTGGAATTTCTTATTTACCATGCTTTCAAATTTTGGTTTTGGGGCTAAATGGATCAGTTGGATGAGGGAGTGTGTCTCAACAGCCAGAGTTTCTATTTTGGTGAGTGGTTCGCCAACATCAGAATTTAGCCCGCAAAGAGGTCTCAGGCAAGGTGACCCTCTATCCCCCTTCCTTTTTAACATTGTGGCTGAGGGCCTGAATATTCTTCTGGAAAGAGCAAAACTGCTGGGGTTGATCAACGGGGCAGCAGTCGGTTCAAGTGCCTTTAGGATCTCTCACCTGCAATTTGCGGACGACACAATTTTATTTTGTGAAGCTCATTGGGGGGAGGTCAATAACTTAAAGAGAATTTTGAGATGGTTTGAAGTGTTGTCCGGTCTAAAAATTAACTACCACAAGAGTGTGGTGTGTGGTGTTGGGTTAACAGTTGAAGCATCCAAGGAATTTGCTGATAAGTTCAATTGTCTTCACCAAAGTTTGCCCCTTAAGTACTTAGGACTCCCTCTCGGTGCAAGCCCAAGGAGAAAGAGGACTTGGCAGCCGGTATTAGCCAAATGCAAACAAAGGCTTTCCTCTTGGAAGAGAAGATACCTCTCCTTTGCTGGTAGGGTGACTTTGGTTAAATCTGTGTTGTCTAGCTTACCTATATATTATTTATCTTTGTTCAAAATGCCAGCTGGGGTTGCTAAGGAATTTGTGTCTATTCAATCCAATTTTCTCTGGGGTGGGGATGGCTCTAGGAGGAAAATACATTTGGTTAAATGGAAGGAGATTGCCAAAAGCAAACAGCAGGGGGGTCTCGGGGTTAAAAGGATTAGACTCATGAATGAGTGCCTCCTATTGAAATGGTGGTGGAGGTTTGGGGCTGAACCTAATGCTCTGTGGAAACAGGTGATAGATAACAAATACAAGCAGGAGGGGGTAGGGTGGTGTCCAGAACCTGTTGATAACCCTAGGACCTCTTGTATATGGGCTGATATCTTGGGTGTTGCTAGAACCAGACCAGACCTGGTAGAATTCTTTAAAGAAAACTCTGCTCCAGTGATTGGGGATGGGAAAAACACTCTTTTCTGGCAAGGTACATGGTGTAATAATGTGAGCTTGATGGAAGTTTTCCCTAGGCTTTATTCCTTGTCTCTAGAAAAGTTTGATTCTGTGTATGTGATGCACTCCAGAAGTCACAGTGGGGTGGAGTGGAACCTCAATTTTAGAAGAGCACTTTTTCAGTGGGAGGTGGAGGATTTGCATAGATTGAAATTGCTGCTGAGTAAGGCTCCAGCCCTTAGGGAAAGTGTAGCCGATGCTCTGCATTGGAAAGCAGACCCATCAGGTAACTTCACTGTGTTCTCGGTTTATAAGTGGTGTGAAAATTCCTTTGGTACAGTTTGTAAGGTTCCAGATCTGCTATGGAATAATGTTTCTTCGCCTAGAGCTCAATTTTTTGGTTGGTTGGCATGGAAGGGAAGGTTAAAGACCTCTAGTTTTTTGCAAAGAATTAGAGTGCTTTCAGATGAGGCCAATGTGAGTTGCATTTTCTGCAATGAAGAAATGGACAGTGTAAATCATGTGCTTCTTCTTTGCCCTTTTGTTTGGAAGGTTTGGGCTCATATGCTAAATTGGTGGGGTTTGCAATGGGTTCTACAGGGTTCAGTGCTCTGTCTGTTTGATTGGTGGGTTGGTACAAGGCTGAATAAAAAAGAGAGGGTGATTTGGAAGGCCATGCCTCTGGCCGTGATTTGGTCCATCTGGAAATTAAGAAATGATTGTATCTTTAATGGCATTCACCCAAATTTAGAGGAGCTGTGTGAGGCCATTAAAGTGCGAGTCGCGTTGTGGTGCAAAGATGCGGGCGCTTGCTACTCAGGTTATTCTGTAAATGACTTTGTGAACAACCTGCAACAGGTAAGGTTCTGCATCAGGGGCATTGGTTGAAGCAGATATTGGTGTTGGACTGTAGAATACTGTCAGGCCAGCTGTGTGGGCTGCTGGGTTGCTTGCTGTTGGGTGGGCAGTTGGTTCCATTCTACTGCTGTCTTGATGCATGTTTTGGTGAAGCTGGACTGATGCAGAGGGAGCACTGTGTGCAGGTAAGCTGGTGAAAGTGGCAGTGGTCTGAGGCTGGTCTATTGCAGCTTGCAGTGGCTGTGGTCTGATGCTTCTTCTGGCCTCTAAGCAGAGGAGTAAGTTTGTTATCATCGCATGTTTGGTCTGCAGGTACTACATTTGATGGCAAGGTGGGAAACACAGTCCAAGATACAAACCCAAGGATGTTGGAAGTTTGATTTATCAGTAAGGTTATAGAGAGTTACGTGTCTATGCCTTCTTCTGCTGGGTAGCTTTGTAGTTGTCCTTCAGTCCTCTTCTGCTGGTTGCTCTGGTTGTCTCCTCTGCTGCTGCTATGAGGATGGTTGATCAGTGAGGCCGGTAAATAGGAATAGATTGATTGCTTGGTTTGTTCTAGGTGTGGCCAATGCTTTTTTGGGTGAGGTAGTCTTTGTTGTTTGTGGTTGGTTCCTCACCAACTCTTGTGGTGGTGCTAGCATATGATTGTGCGGCCCTGTCGGTGCCAACCTAGTTGGGATTGATAGGGTTCGCTTTGATGCTCTTTGCACTCCTCCTCCTAGCCTTTTTTGATGTATTTGTTGTTTTTTGGTTTCATCAATAAAATCCTTTTCTTTGCTGTTCAAAAAAAAAAAAGTGAGTGTAACTACTCAAACCTCACGTATAACTGTACATGTAACTCAAGAAACTAACTTCTCTCAATGACGTACTATCCTCAACCTAAGGCAAGTCAACAAACACATATTACTCTCTTTCGACCAAGCAAGGGAAGCCCTCTATCTCCTTCTATGGAAGTATTTATTTATAATTATTCTTCTAGATTACTACATATATATATATATATATATATGCATATATTTGTTTTTTGATTTTTTGTTTTTTTTTTGGTTAACCCAAAAACATAAGCATAAATAGAAACATATATATATATATATATCACAAGAGTTGTAGGTTTCAATTTTCTCTCTCTAGAATTTTTTTTTTTTTTTTTATTGGTAACAAACAAAAACTTTATTGATGACGATGAAACATACAAGATGTTACACACAAAACATCAAAATATCAATAAAGAAATGAGGGTGCACCAAGCATCACAATGGGTTAGATCATCCCAACTAGGTTCAAACCAAAAAAACCCATCCTATCATATGCTAAGCACCCTCAACAAAAAGAAACAAACAAGAACGAACAAAGAGAACAGACAGCAAAAACAAGCTCTTGTTAAGCAACCTCAGTTGCAGAATTCACAGCATGACCAATCTTTTGAAGTCTGTTAGATTAGTCAGCACTAGTTAGTATTAACTATAGCAGTTGTAAAGTTGTTAGAACTATAGTTAATTGTAACTATAGTTAGGTAGAGTATATTAGTTTATAAATACTGTACGTGATCTATATAGTGTGTGTAGATTGATTGAAACAATTAATAAAAAAATCTGTTTTGACTCTTCTTCATTTTCTTGAATTTGCTTTATGAAATCTGCTTTAGCTCTAACAAAAACCAAAGATCAGACCAAAGTGCCACCATTCCAGAAAAGATCAGACCAAAGTGCAAACTATTTCTCTCTCTAGAATTGATAAAAATTATTTCTTAAAATTGTCAAACTCCAAACAAAAGGTGATGTCCAGTAATCGACATCTTGATAGTCCACTTGAATGGACAAAAGTGGAATGAAGTTAGTCAAGAATCATAGCAGATTAACATTGATCGGGTGCCCCCGAGCAAAGGTAGTCCACTACGGTTTGTTCTTTGTGTAGGAGATCAACCTAAGTTGAGTTAGCTACAGAGATTCTGGCCATGTGAAGGAAAGTAGCAGCCAGCTACATGGTGGGGAAGCCATGTGAGTTGGCCATGAGGCCATGAAGCAATCTGGAAAGCCACCGAAATGGGCTGGCAGCCAGCTCATTTCAAAGGGTGCCTCTTGCCTTTGTAATCTCTATATATAGAGAAGCTAAGGAGAGTTGAATACAGGGCATCATAGCAAATCAGAGAGTGTGAGAGAGTGTGTTATATAGAGAGACAGTGAGTTGAGAGTGTGTAATCTCCTCCATTTATTGATATATAACAACATCGCTCCCGTGGACGTAGGCCGGTTTGCCGAACCACGTTAAAAGTCTTGTGTTTTTGCTTGTGAGTGTCCCCTGGTGTGCCGAAGATCCGCAACAATTGGTATCAGAGCCCGGGTGGAGAAAAATCGAGTTTTTTCCGAAAGTGTCCAGATTTCGAAGTGGTCGAAATCCACTTTTGAGCATACCAGGAGGAAGGTCAGGAGGAGAGGAGTCCAAAACTTCAAACCACAGGCCAATCGGACGTCTAACGCGCCGCCACGCGCCACCTGAATATCGCGAGTGACGGCCACTCGCACCCACGTGCCCCACGCGCCGACGAAGGAAGAAGACGAGTGGGGACGCGCGTGAAGCTGACGTCAGGCTGACGTCACCCTAAGCCGAGCCGAGCCGTCGAGCCGTTGACCGCGCCGCTGACCAGGCCGAGCCGCGCCGGAGCCGCGCCGCCAGCCAAGCCGCGCCGCTAAGCCGCCGTTGACTGCGCCCCTGCGCCGTTGACCGAGCCGCTGACTGCGCCGTTGACCAGCCGATCGGAGGAATTATCTGGTGCTTCTCAGGCGCACCAGATTCAGCAGATCTGAACCGTTGAAACTGTTTTGGCTAAATCTAGGCCATTCGGAGTCCGTTTTTGGCGATCCAATAGTAAGTTCCAACTATTTGGAGTATTCCGGACACATCCGTACGGTTAGTTTTTGAATCGGAGGCATTCCAACTCTTTTGGCTAGATCTAGGCCATTCGGAGTCCGTTTTTGGCGATCCAATAGTGCGTTCCAACTATTTGGAATATTCCGGACCCATCCGTACGGTCAGATTCTTAAATCGGAATTTCTTTAAAAAGGGAAGAAATTTACAATGGAAGGAAAAGGCGCAAGTTTCATGATTGAGCCTTTTAATGGCAGTAATGACTTTACCCTGTGGCAGCAAAGGGTGAAAAACATTTTAACACGAGAAGGTCTGGTGAAAGCTCTTCTCAAAAAGTCCAACAAACCGGAAGACATGAAGGATGACAAGTGGGAGGAGTTGAGGGAATTGGCAAACAGTACAATTCAGTTGTATCTCGGGAACAACACACTCCGGGAAGTCATCAGTGAAGTAGATCCGGCGGAGCTATGGGCAAAGTTAGAGATGAGGTACAAGTCAAAGTCTTTGACAAACCGGTTATCTCTGAAGAGGCAGCTATATACACTTAGAATGCCAGAAGGTGCGAACCTCACAGAACATCTGGACGAGTTCAATAGGATCACAATGGAATTGGACACCATTGGAGACAAGACCCAGGAGGAAGATAGGGCTATGATCTTGCTGGTCTCTCTACCTGCATCATATGAGCATCTCAGGACAACTCTATTGTACGGGAAGGATGCTCTTGGACTGGATGAGGTGATTGCTACGCTCATTTCTCATGAGTCGATGAAGAAACAGGAAGATAGCAGTAGCAAACACCCAGAAGGAAATGCCATGGTTGCCTCAGAAAATGAGCAAGGCAGAGGTAGGTCCAATGATAGACGGGGTAGATCCAAATCAAGAGGACGTTCGCAATCAAGGTCAGGCTTCAGGAGAAAGTGTTATTACTGTGATCAGGAGGATCACCTCATAAAAGACTGTGCAAAGCTCAAGGAGGACAAGGCACACAAGGAACTGGTGAGCTCATCAAATGTCGCTGCTGCAGTAAATGCTAAGGATGAGTATGCATTTACAGTTTCGTCGAGTATGACGAAACCTGACTGGATCTTAGATTCCGGAAGCACATATCATATATGCATAGATAAGAAACTTTTTTCTACCTACCAAGCCAAGGATGGAGGTATTGTTCGAGTGGCTAACAACACTGTGAGTAAGATTGTTGGCATGGGAACAGTACGGCTGAGAATGGAAGATGGAAAAATTTTCACGTTGGATGGAGTCCGACACGTGCCAAGACTGAAGAAGAATCTAATTTCCTTAAGTATGCTAGACATGAAGGGTTATAGCTTCACATCTAGCAAAGGAAATCTCAAAGTCATCCATGGAGATACGGTGATGCTACATGGACGACTGGAGGGGAATCTGTACAGGCTTGTGGAGAAGGTTGTGACAGACGGAGCTACTGTCACTTACCGGGCAAGACGTACAAGACATGCACAGAAGAGACATAGGGCCCAGCAGACATGGCAACCAAAGTGTACAAGAACGCATGGAGGCAGTTCGGAGGTGCACAAGACGGAGCCATTGCGGCCAATTTTAAAGACAGCTCAGAGCAAAGAGACCAAGACAGCAAAGCATGTCCCAGGGAAGAAAGTTTCTTTTGCTCCTGAATTAGAGACATATTGGGATCTCTCCAAGACTGGATGGAAGGGAGAGATGCCATCTCAAAGAGTTGCAAAGTAAGCTTTGCATGGCACCCCAGTGAGGGGGTGCCGGGCACTCCAGGCAGGAGGTGCTATTATGGATCACCTCATATGGGTTGAGGGGGTGATTTGTAGGAGATCAACCCAAGTTGAGTTGGCTACAGAGATTCTGGCCATGTCACTACAGGAAAAAGGGGCTATAGCAACGTTTTTTTTGCGACGCTTATAAAAACGCCGCTATTTTTCAATTAAAACAACGTTTTTAAAACGCTGTGTTAGATTTCATTTAAACATCGTCTCCGCGTGGTAATTGGCTAACGCCGTTACCCACATCCTAAAGCCCTAAAGTTGCGATTTCTCCCCCCCCGCCCTCTCTCTCTGTCTATCGAGCTCGAATTCATTCTGAGCAAAATTGATTTGCGATTTGCGATTTGCGATTTGCGATTTGCGATTTGCGATTTGCGACTTCTCTCTATTTCTCGCTCCAGATTTGCGATTTGCTGTCGATTGTCGAAGATTTGAAGATATGGAGATTTGAATCTGAGCGATTAAAGTTCTCAGTCTACTCCTTCAGATTTGTTCTCAGTCTACTCTCTCGCTTGATTTCAAACACGCTCTCTGTCTCGATTTCGAAAACTCTCTCTCTCTCTCGCTTGATTTCAGATCTGGACATGATTTGAAGGCCACCGCTTGGATTGCAGATTTTGAAGTTTTGTTCTCCATTTTGTGAGTTTCAATTCGTTTAGCCATTTCTTTTTCTTTTTGTTTTGTTTTGTTTTGTTTTTTTTTTGATTGAAAAGTTTATACATTCATACTCATATCTTGCATCTCTATAACACATATCTCTGATGGAAAAACATGAGTTGAGGTCGATTGCTTTGATTAGTTTTATAACACATATCTCTGGTCAATGTTTTTATGAAGATGGCTCCATACATTTAAACTTGATAATTTTGTTAAACGTGTTGTTTCTCTTGCTTTGTATGGGTCCACTGTTTAGTCTATGGCCATTCGTTGTGCCTCATATTAGTGATTAACCTTTATGCTCGAGTTCTCCTTCAAATGTTGACTCTAATTCCCATTTTCACTGTCTTGATGTAGCATATTTGTGCCTCATTAAGAGAATTGAGATATCTCTGGTATTGTTTAGACTAAGATGATGGCATGAGGCGTTTGGATCTGATCCGGACCTGAATTGTGAACCCTGTACTCGACATCCTCAACTTAAATCTTTAGGTATGAAATTTTGTGACCTGAAATTGCTTCCGAAGATTGCTATAAAATGAAAATTATAATGCCCTGATTGTGGATAGAAAACTTATTAATTTCATATAGTCACTTGTCTGTTTATGTATATTGTTGCTTAGCAGCATATTGTCATCTTCTATTTTATGGTGAATCTCCATCGGTATTTTCTTGCATAGAAGGTATGGATTGCATTGAAAAGAGCCATATACCAAAGCTTTGTCAAAGGTTGTGATGTTCAAGAACAGTGTTTGTGGTTGCTTTATGAAGTTTGTGACATCTATTAAAGCATTCCATTTATACACCAAACACATTGAATGAAATTTGAATTTATAATAAACTTACAAGGCTGTTTAAGGTCCAAGCTTTACAGAGTAAGTTTTCTTTTCACTGAGAACTTGTGTCATCTGTACTTTGAATTTATAATAAACTTACAAGGCTGTTTAAGGTCCTAGCTTTTTGGGTTAATATTGATTGATTGATTGTGTAATTTATGTTTTACTTCAATGATAAATGAAATGAATGCGCATGTTGGCAGCTGAAGTTGAAATAAGAGTGAAAATATAAATATGTATCAGTTGTAGATGTTGTTACATGTATTAGGTATGAGTATTAGATGCGGTGTTATGTTTAATGTGGACTTTTCAATGCAACACATTTGCTGCAGCTATGTTGTTAGACTGACTTAATTTCCTTATTTTTATCAATTCATTTCTTGTAGGCTTGTCTTTGTATTGTAGCTAAAACTTGTTTTATGAAATATTTTTTTCCCCCAAGTTGGTCCCTGTTCATGTAGAATTTTTGTTCTCCAAGCAAATTGGATGAATGGTCTTTTCTTTTTTCTGATGAGCGGCATGAAAAGAAATTGCTGTAACTTTTCTGTTAATTAAGTCACTATTTTATTGACACAATGGAGGGGGTTTTTCTGCTATTGCCAAGACTTTGGCCACAGTTCTAAGCATGACCTAAATAACAGATTATGTACTAGCAAATCATTTCTTTTTCAACTATTGATGTATGAATTCATTTGTTATGATAAAAAAAATTGTCCGGTGATCATTCCCTAGTAATGCCTTTTTATTTTCCTTTATTTCTTTAGAGATCTGGAGTATTTGTCTAATTATATGTAACTGACAGGTGGTTTATATTTAAACAGGATGAGAAGGAACAGAAGACAACACTTAAGCAGCATCGCGTGTTGCGGTCAGCCACCAAGTTCAAATATGGCTACAAACTTGTTGTAATGTCCCTATGAATTATACATTACACTGCATAACATTCTATTGTCAAATCTTCCATCTTGCCATCACAAAGATTAAATTGCACAAGCAAGATGTCTCTGCCAGCTTATTTTCTAATTTTCAACGTGCTAATTTATGCAGGAGAATAACAATTTGAGATCAGCTATTTCTACCACAGATACTAAGGTGGGCAATGGATATGTGGTTTTAGTTATATTGGGTTATTGAACTATAAATGAAAAGTGTCAGATCTTTATAATCTTAAATCTTAAGATATTGTATCTGAAAATGGGATATAGGTACCTGAAGATATAATGGACACTTACATATATTACATATTATATAATAGGCAAATGCTAACAAGTGCCCCTTAGACATTTTTAAGGTTGGAAAATGTATAAAAAGTGTCTTGAAAATATGTAAAAATATTAAAAAATGTATTGATTTCAATAAAAGGGCATTAAAGTTAGTGAAAAGTGACTTGTATTTTATAAATAATTTTTCTTTTACTTGTGTCCTAGGGCACGTGTTAGCAAGACCCTATATAATATTTTTAGATAAAATGATGTGAATTATGTAGAAATGTAAAATTCAATAGAATTTAGTAAAAGCGTGGAATTTTTGTTAGAAAATTTAATAAGTTTCTTCTTTAAGCATAGTAAAAATTGGAAGATCCAAGTGTATCTGATAGACACTAGTACTTCAAAGAAAATAGAAGAATCCATGTAAGATAATTGCTTGCATAAAATGCGAATGATGGTATATCCAATATGCAAATCTTGATTTGTAATTTGGATTTATGAAAGTTGGTTTTCATATTCCTACTGCACACACTCTCTTCAAACTCAGATCGGATTGTCAGTTGGTTTTCTTGCTTTCCTTCTTTGGTTTTTTAAAATAACTTTCAACCCCAAATGCAATTATCAGCTCCCATCAAAAGATGAGATTAAAACAGTGCTCGATAAAGTGAAGGACTTCTTCGGGGATGCCAAGGAATCGTTTGGCAAAATGACAGCCCTAAATTCAACAGCAACAGAGGAGTTGGAGGAAAAACCCCAAGAGAAATCCAAGTGAGTTATATGATTAAGTATTTTAGCCAAATATTCACTATAAGTAGTCACATCACTCTCTATTTTTCTGCACATTTTTTCGTAAAAAGCCAAAAACTTGGGAATAAAAAAGCCCTAAATTCAACAGCAACAGATTTACTGCACAGTTTTGTCCATAGATCTTTGTGTACTAAAAAGAGTGTGTTATCACTTCCATCAGAATTGAGCCTCTGCTAGGTTTTCTTTGCACATTAATGAAATGTTATATAGTGTTTGTTGGGTTATGTTTTTGTTTTTGATGTTTCCGGAAACAAAAATTATGAAACAATCATTCTTCTAATTTTTGTGCAAAAACAGTTTTGAAAATATGAAACTTTTTGGTGTTTCCTAAGTTGGTTTTCAGAAGATATTTTTTAAAACAGTTTTCTAAAACATTTCATCGAACAAGGTTATAGTGTTTGAATTGTTGGAATTGAGGAAGATCTACGTTACATTGACGAGGGTGCGTATCTAGAGTATGAACACATCAAACCCCAAAATTCATTATTTGGAGCACTTTTGTACAAGTGAAAAAACACTGTTAACGTGCTTGGAAAGTACAGAACTAAGACCTCACTGATTATAACTCCCCTTCGACCCAAGAGTACATATAAATATATATATATTTTTTTCAAAAAAAATAATTAGAAGGGGTAACCAACTGTAGTAATCTTCCTTTGGAGTGAAATTTAGTGTAATTTAGTGCTTGTCAAATAAGAAAGGTTTTTTAGAACTGATCAACTTAGAAAAAATAAAAATCATGTGATTCTATATGAAAAATTGTAAATGCTCTACTGGCGTGGAAAAATGATTAGAGAGCTGAACAACCACATTATCTAGTGTTGTCATCACTGCTGTCATCAGATCTTCACCACCATCAATTTTCATCCTCATTGTCATCATTAATGTTACTATTGTTGTGTCATTGCCATCATCATTATTGTCATCATTCTTATCTTCTTAATCTTATTTTTCTTCCTCTATTTCTTGCTGAAACAAAAAAAGAAAAATGTGTGTTTGCATGCAATTTGTAGCAAAGGTTTAGGAAACTAGAAAAAAGACAGAACTTGCCTCTTGTTATCTTGCTGAAACAAACACCAAAAAATAAAAATTGATTGCATACAAGCAACTTATAGAAAAGGTTTAGGAAACTACAAAATCAGATAGAACTTACTATTTGTTATTGTTCCTCCTCCTACTCCTCATCTTCTTCTTCTTCTTCTTGTTGCTGCTATGCAAAAAGAGGAATGCTCGAAGATAAGGTTTTGATTGATAAACAATATGTGAATATGTAAGTAATAGAAGAAATATAGACATACATGAAAATAAGAAATCAGCTACCATGGTCTACAACTTTACTATTTTATAAAAAGTGAAACAAAAATTTACAAATATTAATAGTTGAGAAAAATAAATTGAAAGAACATATTTTTGCTCAAGACAAAACCACGTTTGTTCAAATGAACTAGCCCGACATTCAAATGTGGAAGTGCTACTAGAGAACTCCAATGTTAACAAAGCACCGTTCCAGCAAAACAAAGCTACCATGCAGTCAGTGAAACTGTGCGCATTTGAAAGGTCAAACCCTGCTTCAAAGAAGCAACATACTGATGCTCAGTTTTTTTCAAATGTATCGAACCAAATATGATTATCTATAAGTCATGAACCCAATACAAACCAATAATCCATTATATTAATCAAGATAAAACTAACTTAAGTGATGTAAATGCAATGCGAATGTGCATCTTCAATCTTAAACTACGGAATTACTCTAGGACTCTACTTAGCTAAACAAATACAAACTCAATCTTTAGAATGAAATTGTCAACATAAAAATGATAAGGGAGTAAATTTTTTCTTACATACTATTTATTCACTTTTAGAATTAAGATTTAATCGCAAATTTCGTTCATTCAAACACAGGGGTAAGGGAATTATGTGATCCTCTTAATTTAAAGAATTATGTTTCTCTACAATTTTGATCCTTTAGTATCTCTTGTATTGTAGATGCATAATTTTATGCAAAGACAACCATCATAGAAAGCAAAAAAAATAAATAAAAATAAAAGAAAAGAAAACTAATTGCTGCATCCACCTGTGGAGTACTTTTGCCGGTCAAGATTCTATAGTTTAATAGTCTAATACACAGAAGTGCTATATTTAAATAATGGATAAATTACAGTTACACCTCCCGAGGTTTGGATTTAATACATATCACTGTAGGTTTGGGGCATGCACGAACCCAGGAGAGAAAGTCTGCATTTTAGGACAGTTAAGGACAGCCATGTGATCTAAAAATGGCATTTCCCAGTCGTGAATAACATGGCAAAATCTCCCAAGTGAAGATAGACCTCTGAGTTCCAAATGCTTCAGTTGAGGGAACAGAGTACTGTTCAGATATAATTTTAAATTTGTTTTGGCATCTGTTGGAAAAAAATGGAGAGAGTGGAAGGCTAGAGTTAAACAATTGGGGTATACGCCATTCGACAACGATGCTGATAGGTTAACTCATCAGCCCGAAAGAGTACATGAGCATCAATGGCGAAGCTTAGTCTATTATTGGGGCACTCGGAAGGCACAGGTATCATTTAAATTGTTTATATAACTCTATCGTAATCTCATAAGATGAGTTTGTTAATTAAGAAATTATCTTGTGTTTGTGTTCATATGTAACAGAAAAAAAGTATAAAAAACAAAGAAATTCGGAAGAAGAAGACATTAAATCACATAACTGGAAGAAAACC
The DNA here is from genome assembly GCF_055761805.1 of Camellia sinensis. NCBI lineage: Eukaryota > Viridiplantae > Streptophyta > Magnoliopsida > Ericales > Theaceae > Camellia > Camellia sinensis. The sequence continues at coordinate 169,456,609 of NC_138962.1, read as the reverse complement.
ATTCTCAGTTGTTCGAGTAGAGGTATATAGTTTCTTTATATTTCAAATTGAAATTGTATATTTTGATTTTGTTACTTAATTTTAAGTGTAATTATAGGAAACTAATAAGAAGAATGGAGTTCCTGCAACTCGCTTAGAGGTGTGGATGGCTGGGTACACGAAGGATAACAAACCAAGTAATGATAAAGTTGTTGCGGTCATGGTATGTAGCACCATAATTATATACTTTGCATGTATGGAATGTATTAGATACTTGTCTCATATTTGTTTCTTTATTTATTTTTTAAAGAAATGTTATGAAATTACTAGGGAAAAAGGAGAAACGAACCCGCATACATAATTTGTTAGGTCAGGCATAAACTTACATCACATGAGCACTTACTAGGGAGCCAAATCTTGAAATAATTCTTTTACCTTTACTTTTTGCTTTTCAAATTCTTACCTAAATACATAATCCAAACACATCCTAAGGAAGGATAACCAAAAAGTGACTTTTGATGGTGGAGTTTCCTGTGCCCTTTGTTGCAGTTTTCCTAGCCCTGCCCTTCTAATATTCCACATTATTTTGAGTGTTTCTTGTATCAAGATTCATAATCTATATGACTCATATCATTTGTCTCTTTAATTGGGAAAGCTGCCTTGCTGTTTCTCAAATTTTCATTTGTTTGTTACCAGATACCAGGAAAGAGAGCAAGCCCCTAAATTTAACCGTAGCAAGAAAATAAATCATGAAGAGACCCAACCAAAGCAAGTTTTGTGGTTTGCAAACTTGTTTCCAAATCTGCCGGAGAATAAAAAAGGGATATTTCTCACAGACCGGTCAAGGTGTAAGTCTTCTCATGTGACCATAAAACAATTTCCTAAATGAACCCTCAATTATAGCCACCAAGCTACATGGCCTCTAGATTTCGTGTGAGGGTCATGGTTAGTTGGGTCTCCCATGACTGCAACACCTACTCTGAGGGTCCCTAGCTTTGATTTTGACCTAGAATGGCATGAGAGCATTGGGGTGCTATTGGATAACCAAGTGTAAATCATCAGAGTACCACCGAAACGATCGAGTGCTGAGGGATGTCTGAATATATTGGTGCGAGTGTGAGTTTGCTTGATTGTGAGGAGGAGGCCGAACACATGTAGGAGGATTCTTGAAGATTGCCTTGGCTTGAGGCTAAGGCACTGAGTACATTATTTTCGGCCGTCACATGGCTAGTGCCCAGTGGCCTTATGTGCTTTGTGATGATATGGTGTAAGTATTGAAGAAGAACTATATAAAAGAAATGTGAAGCCTTGGAATTCTATGCTAATATGGCACCAAATCTTTTTGGTACATAACCTTTAAAACAAAACTCATTGCCAAATTTCTCTCGTAACCAATGAGATTCACCAAAATATAATGGAGCGCTGCTATGGATGTTTTAGCAGACACGGGTACAATGAATTGGACAACCATAAACATTAAAAAATTGCAATCTTTGCTTAAACAAATGGGCAAATACTTGACTATGTAAAAAGAAATGCAGTGTCGATATAGTTATTCTCAACCGAGAACTTCCAGTCATGGTAGTGCCAAGCATAGTTAAGAATGGTTACAGAGATTTTCGAACCCCATATATATTCATGATTCTCCATTCAAGTAGTATATAAGATGGCTTCATCCATTCAAACCACCGAGTAAATGAGCTTTAGCTCCAATTTTAGAACCTGGTTCGAACCTTCAATCCAATTCTTAATCAAAACCCTCAAGCCTTGAATTCGGATACCCTGAATTGGTGTGAATTTGAAACTAAGATTTCATTAACTAAAAAGAAAAATTAACTGAATCAATTCAGCAAATTGTCACAGTATTTGACCAAAATTTTGACCAATGAACCAGTAGATAACCAAAATTTTCACCTAAGTTGCATCCCTATTATGCTCACCTCAGTCAGGTCATTGTGGATGCTTGAATAAGGTAGTATAATTTAAAAGAAAAGCAGATAGTACAATTTAAAATGAGTCAACAGAAGACGTGCTAGCAGATAGTACAATTTAAAATGAGTCAAAGTAGAGAAGTTCAACAGCAGAAAAGCAGATAGTACAATTTAAAATGAGTCAACAGAAGACGTGCTAGCATATTTATTAAAAAAAAACAAAAAACAGAAGAGGTGCTAGCAGAAAGAGAGATTAAATTACTCACATTCTATTCCACAATGAAAACACGGTCCTTTTTTGCCCATTCAAATTGATCCTTCTTGATGCTTATTTTTGGGAAGCCTCAAAGTCTTCCACCAGCAAAGCTGAAAATAATAATTTTCTGCTATTGTAAAGAATCTAATAGGGATTCTTAAGCATCCTCATCAGGAGATAGAAAATAAATATGTTAAGGCAAAATTAAATGATTGATGTTTGGAATAATTGTTAATGGAGAAAAAATGAGCCAATTATTTTAAAGAACACCTTATAGTACCAAAGAGTTTGATTAAAACTTCAAAATTTTAATGTGCAGTTCCTGTGCTTTATATACGTACCTTTAGTGTTCTACTTCAATTTCTTGCTTTGGTTGGTTTTTTATTCAAAAGATGCTAAGCAGAGAAAAATTCCAACGAAGTATTTCATACACAAGACTGGACTTTTTTTGAATCAAAATTTATAAGGGTATTCCAATTCTAATTTCTGCGTGCACTCCTCTAGCACTGTTAAGAGAAATACTATGGGGGTCAACATTGTTGTTGATGAGTTTTAGAAGCAAATTTGACAGGGAATGACAAACACTTTGGGATACTCTAGGTGATGTATCCAAACTATTTTGAAAGGTTAGGAAGGTTTTCTCAAAATGTCACTCTATCACATCATTATACTTCCTTTTTTTTTACCTGAAGGGAAAAAAAGAGAACTCAGAAAAAGTTTAACAGAGTAGAAAAAAGAATTTAAGAAATGGTTTTCAAATTTAGGGAAGGCAAAAACATATTACACTGTATTTGCATGAACCATCAATAAGCAGGTAATAGTTGTTCTTGTTAAGCTTAGGATAATTTTAAAGAAAGGATGATTTTATTCTTGTTCTTGTGAAATTGTTTTGTGAATCTGATCCCTCTTGTGATGGTACTGTTGAAGGGAAGATAAAATGGAGATAAATAAACCCTCCTCCCCTCTCTCCATCCCTGTCCTTGAATGTCTTGTAATATACTTGTGGCATTAGTTATGAACAATTTTATTGGTGGCTAATTACTAATTAACAATTGTAGACACAAATGAAGGACCTTGGGGCGCAATCCAATGCTACAGATGAAGAAATTATCACACAGGTTCTAGGGCCTGAGCGACCTGGTCGTGTTCGAACATATGGATTGGGTCCTTCCCCGACAGATGTCTTTGGAGGCGGATATAGGCAATCGCAAGAACAAACTCGTATCATCCAAACGCAAGTCCAAGAGCAACTTAACCAATATAAAGCACAAATGGAGATGCAAATGAAGGAGATGATGGATGCTATGCTTAATCAACAGAAAGTACAAATGGAGATGCAAAGCACAATCCAAGCTCAACAAGCCCGAATAGAGCAATTGGAGTCTCAACAGGCCATGGGTGGGCCTGTTGCACCAGCTGCTACACATGTGCATTCACAACAACAATCCCATGCATACACCTCATCATTTAATTGTCATCGTTCGTCCGAGGAAGTGAGTAAAAGTTAATTATGAAATTTTCATATGACATTTTATTCATGTTATTTGTTCTTATCAAATGCAGGTTCACATATCAAAGAAAGAAAAGAAGAAGAAGAAGAAGTAGATATGACAAACTCAGGTTCATTCTAAACCATTATAGTTGTCAAAATTTTAAGCCTTGTTTCAATATATTACAAAACATCAAAATCTTAGCCAAAATGAGGATTTATATCACCTTGTATCGCTACTCCTTAACTTGATAACATACTAATATGTGCAAAGATCACTAAAATTTGATATCTCCTCAATAGCATATGGTAAGCAATGTGATTTAAAACTAACCTGAACAAGATTAAGCATCTTGCGGGTTTGAGAGAAGATAAGAACACAATGCCCATCAGAAATTAAGTTATCCTGTGACAGGCATCATACATACCAGGTCAAAATAATATAACAACATATCTAGAGCATAAGTTCAATAACATGTAGTAATTCTAACCAATAATGATAGTATAAAAGTTATCTTGCATGAGACATTATGCTTCTCTTCAAAGACAGATCTCTCAGTGACATCTGCTATGTGCATTGCCAATTTTTCAGCAACAACAGTGTCTTCCTGGTTTAATCATGAATGATATGATACTTTTCTTTATTCTTTTTTTGTATTAACACTATTATGTTAGAGCAAAGCTACCTTTTACCCACCTCTTGGTTGAGCAAAGACCTATAACAGCATATAAAAGTGCATTATGATTAATTTTTCAATTTTGAGTACTTTCACTCATTGTCAATCATTCATGATTAAATCATTGCTGCTGAAGGCAAAACACTTGTTTATTACTGACTGCATCATGCGATTGAGAATGTATTTACATAAAGAAGGGGTATCAATTTTGGAGACAAAAGATCCATGTCTATAGGTCTTGAAGAATGCTGTGCTAGATATGCTGGACTTGAAACAAATCATATCATGAGCAAGGTACAGAAAAAACAAATTTGTAGTGTGCATTGATTGTCCCAATCAACAATAGATAAATACAAGACATCTAGGAAACAAATAGAACATGAACAATATAAGATCATTATGAAACTTTGTAGGTCTGGTGATAGATTCAATAAGTAATCAATTTTTAAACTTTTTAGATATAAAACTTCAGATGTGGTTTAGTGCACATCTTAAAACTATATCAACTTGCTTTCTTTTTCCTTTGTGACTTCTAATTATTTGATTTTTTTCTTCTTCTAGAGATGCAGATAAATTGAATAGGAGGCTTGTTCGCTTGAAGTCAACAAACCGTACTCGAGAAAGGTTGAGGCGTGATGGCTTTTTGGGATTGTTTGGACACAAGGTTGATCTTTTAGATTACCATGAAAAGAAGCTACAAGACTTGGAAGTCAACAAACCGTACTAAAATTTTTTTTGGTTGTCTTGAGTTTCTAAAACTTGATGTGGGCATGGAATCATTTGTTTGAATTGCGTCCTATGGAAACAATGTGTTACTGACTCATGGTTGTTTAGATGTCTTAGTTGACAATATGCATGTATATGACACTAGATGTGAAATTTTTACTTGAAATGATGATTCTGGTGAGATTATATTATGCATGTATATGGCATGTATCGAGGATTGATTTTAAATTTAGTAGTTTGGTTGCCTAGAGCAAACATAAAACATGAGATTTCCAAATTGTGAATTCAGTTTCCACCACCACCAGCAGGGAAGCCACCACCCCTCCCCCCCCCCCCAAAAAAAAAAAGAAAAGAAAAAAAGTGGCGTTTTCTGAAAAACGCCACAAAATGACGTCACATATTTTATTATAAAAATAAAAACAGTGGCGTTTTTCGAAAAACGCCACTAAATGACGTCATTCTCACGTCACACGTTAACGTTATTGGGGACTGACGGTCGTCAAATATTTTGCGGCGTTTTTAGAAACGCCGTATAATGTTTTTAGCGACGTTTTTCAAACGTTGTGTAGCTATTGCGGCGGCCCTATCAGCGGCGAAAGTTTTACATGTCACTATAAGATATTACGGCGTTTTTCAGGCTTTTCGCGGCGTTTTTAAAACGTCGCTAAAGAACGAATTTCCTGCAGTGTGTGAAGGAAAGTAGCAGCCAGCTACATGGTGGGGAAGCCATGTGAGTTGGCCATGAGGCCATGAAGCAATCTGGAAAGCCACCGAAATGGGCTGGCAGCCAGCTCATTTCAAAGGGTGCCTCTTGCCTTTGTAATCTCTATATATAGAGAAGCTAAGGAGAGTTGAATACAGGGCATCATAGCAAATCAGAGAGTGTGAGAGAGTGTGTTATATAGAGAGACAGTGAGTTGAGAGTGTGTAATCTCCTCCATTTGTTAATATATAACAACATCGCTCCCGTGGACGTAGGCCGGTTTGCCGAACCACGTTAAAAGTCTTGTGTTTTTGCTTGTGAGTGTCCCCTGGTGTGCCGAAGATCCGCAACACTTTGATGGGCCGATCAATTGTTTTTTACAAGACAAAGAAGTTTTTGACTTGCCAATCAAGAAGTTCCGGTAAGCCAATAATGAAAAAGAGTTGTCGGAGAAGTGTTTCAGCCCAAAGGTCATCACTAACAACCCCTTCTCTCTAAAGTATATATGCAGATACATATACATATTGTCTATTTAATGCCCAATTTCTATATATATAATGGGCGTTCATATCCTCTATCCCATTATGTTGTCCTATCTCTTATTCTCGTGCTTAATTTACTGCCACATAAGCATCACTTAAATTCTAAGTTGTACCCTTTGCATACAAGATTGGGACAGTTCTGTAGCCCTAGAAAGTATCCCACACAGCAAATTCTTGTTGCCTTTCAGCTTCGACTCAGACCATTACAGATCTCTAAAACTCACATAGTTGTGAATACACAAGAGAAAATAGAAGATTGAAAAATCTCCAGCAACGTTTTCGTTCCCATTTTATAAACAAAATCTCCAAATATATATTTAAAATTTCAAAAAAAAAAAAAATCTGAAATGAAACCGCTCAATTCGAGTTTGAATTAGGAATGAAGATTCATTCATCTCTGATTAGTAAGTCCGCAAATGAGTACGAGATGATTTATCAAAAATGGTTCAATGATTCATGTTCATTTGTATATATATGTATATACAGCTAATATATCACACAATGATGGTTACCATGGTGGAAAAGAAAAGTTTGTGTGAAGGTTTATGAGAAAAAAGGGCTTGGAGGGGTTTGCAAGGATGCAAATTGCCGATGGCAATAGTTCTGCCGTCAATCCGTGCATATGAGTTTTGCATATTATTTAGGTAAAATGAGTCTAAAAAGAAGAGAGTTAATCTTGTGTTGAAAGGGTAAAATATAGAATTTAAGTGAGGCTTAAGTGGCAGCAAATGAAACGTGGGATAGGAAGATGGGACAGAAGATTTAAACCCATATATGAATAGCTTTCAAACAATGATGTGTTGTAACTAGACCCGCGATCGAGTCCCAATTTTCTCTCTCTAGAAATTGGGTATTAAACATTTTTGCTTTGGAAGGATTAGTTCGGCAATTTGCTGTTCGATCAACACAATCAAGTGGTCGAGGTCACAAAGCTAACATTCAATATCATCCAACCTTTAACTTGGTGCTTCGCAAGTCACTTCATTCACAAAATAACAAGAGATGTTGCTGCTTAATGATAATAGGACAAGACATTTGCAACTGGCTTTCGAGTTTCTCTCTCAAAAAATGTTCTACAAGCTAAAGACCAAGGACCAAGTTGCCAACTTGCAAAACTCAACACCCTCTCGATCAAGCGACCGACCATAAGGTATAAGACTAAACTTCTTCAATTTTAGGGTGGTTAGACAATACCACTACTGCGTGATCCTCTCTGGACAACTCTATACCAATGACCGCCAAGCCCTAAAGCAAACTAAGAGGGAAGCACCATCTATGTTTCTTCATTTATATAATATATGCATATATAATATGTATGTAAATATTCGTAAATTTGGTGGAATGTTTGCTAATTGTTGGCTTGATAAGAGTAGCCAACTAAGTGTTTCAACAAGATAAAGACCAAGAAAAAAATTACCAACCAAATGTTCTCGATGGTTGGCCTTTGAACCAATTCCAATAACTCGGCATGATTATTGAAATCAATTTCGAAAAGCTCGAGTCAAACTCATAATTATAGCACTCTATACAACTTTGTTGATCGGAAGCCTTTTTACGAAGATTGAGAACCTTGTAAAACGCAGAGTTGAGTAAAGACAACCTCCCCTCCAATTACAACAGTGCTGTTCTGGAGAGAAGAAGCACTGAGGCAGATAAGTTAACGAGAATGAAGATCTTGCTCTTATTCTAATACACTGACAAAGTCTTGGCAGCCTTAGTCAAGTATGCGGAGGTCCCGTAGAGTGAAGTTTGGACCAATGAAGGGAGATTTAGTGTTCTCGGGAAGCCAAAAAACAAGAAAAGCTGCTTACAAAGTCTGGGCCTAGACTGTCTCTCTCTAGAAAGCTTATCTACAACATCATTCAGTAAGGAAAACTAAATCACAAATGACTTCATGAACGTATGATGCTTTATCCACACCTCCTCGGCAAGGACCAAAGATTTGATGACAAGTGCAGCCCAAGTGCCAATGCCATGCTTCCCAACAGCTCAAGTGCCCATGACCATGCTTCTCAATAGTGACAATGCAGACAGGTCTAAGTTTGCAATGTCTAACCAGCAGCAGTAGCACAACGACATGTTGTTTACGTCTGCTAAGTCTAAGTACCAACAGTTATGCCAAACCTCCATAGTGTGTGTAGGTTAAGGGTCGTCTGGTGCATATTAGTCAAAGAGTAGTGTATGTTAGAAAACCGTCTTAACAACTATTTGTTAGATTGTTAAGACAGTTATATTATTGTGTCTATATAACTATAGATCTGCTATTGTAAAGTTGAGTTGATTGATTTTGTTAAATAATATCTTTTTAGTTGTTTCTCTCTCTTTCTCTTCATTGTATTAGAGTTGTAAAGCTCTCACGAGCAACAATGGTGCTTCAAACTGAGAAGCCATCATTGCCTGCAAATGTTCTTCTTCTTGTTTCCAATTTTAACTCTTTGATTATAGTCAAACTCGAAGCTTCAAATTATTCAATTTGGAGAAGCCAAATTCAAAATTTCTTTGAAGCAACAAAGTTGTTTGGTTTTCTTGATGGATCTACAGTATGTCCATCTGCTACAACTCTTGATTCTAACAGTAACTCAATTTCCAATCATGAGTTTCTGCAATGGAAGTTGATTGATTCTTGTCTTCTCAGTTTCATAATCGCAACTCTTACTCCTATTTTTTCTTTCATTCTTCAACTGAAGAATTGTTGTGATGTTTGGTCTGCCCTTGAGAAAAGATTCACATCGTTTTCTCGCTCTCATATTCATCAGATTAAGAATCATTTGAGTACTACTTCAAAGAAATCCAAATCTATGGAAACCTATCTTCAAGAAATCTTCTCCAGTCCATGATGAAGATCTCATTCTTTTAGTACTCAATGGCTTACCTAAGGAATACAATGCCTTCAAAACCACCATTCGAGCCAAATCATAGGTGCTTACAATGGATGAACTATGTTCTCTCTTGTATTCTGAAGCTATACATGTTGAAAATAGTCACAAGCATGGCACTTCTGAGCTCACTATTGCATTCTCTGCTATTACTAATTCTCATCCAACCACAGACAATACTTCAGCTATATCACCTGTTCCATCTCATCATAATCAATAGTTTTTGGTCAATCTTCCTCTCATAATTTCTCTTTTCAAAATAGAGAAGAAAATCGATCTCAAGGCTATCAGTATAGAAGTGGTAGGTACAATAATCAAAGAGGTAGAAGAGGAGGAAGACCTCAGAGCTATGGCTTTATCTATCAAATCTATGGAAGAGGAAATCACTCTGCTTTAGAGTGTAAACATTAACTAAATACTTCATTTCAACCTGTGTTTCCCTCATATACCGTGGAACCTTCACAAATGGCATCCTTTACTCCTACAGCCTTTTTTGCTCATACTCCTTTTCCTGCTATGTCCACCACTATGCAGTCCTCTTCAACTCCATGGTATATTGATTCTGCTGCAACTTCTCATCTTACAAATGATCTGAACAATCTTCATTTTTATCAACCTTACCAAGGACACGATCACGTAATGATTGGTGATGGAAATACACTTCCAATTCATAACTCTGGCACTGGTATATTGTCCTCTCCTTCTTTTCAATTTAGGCTTGACATTCTTCTTCATGTTCCATATATATCGTCCAATTTGTTATATGTTCATCTACTTACTTCTGATAATAATTGTAGCATTACTTTTGACAATGAGTCCTTTGTGATTCAGGACAAGCTCACCAACAAGGTGCTATGTAGAGGACATCATCAAAATGGCCTCTACCAGTTTCCTTCCTCTTCATTTTCTCCTAAAGCTTTTTCTAGTACTAGTTCTCTTGCTACTGTTTGGCATAAGAGACTAGGGCATTCTTCTTCTGCAGTGTTTTATGCTATTGCAAATAAAAGTGGCTTGTTTCTTAGTCATCAGGATTGTAATACTTTTTGGCATTCTTGTTGTATGTCTAAGAGTCATAGACTCCCTTTTGTACTTTCAATTAATAAAACTCATGCTCATTTTACTCTAATTCACTCAGATGTTTGGGACCCTTTCACTAAAGTGCATGCTTCTTTTACTTACTATGTTGTTTTTATTGATGATTTTAGTCATTTTACCTGGATTTATCCTCTTTCTTATAAAATAGAAGTATATTCTATGTTCTTAGAATTTAAATCCTATGCTGAAAATTAGTTTTCAACCTCTCTTAAAATTTTAAGAACTGATGAGGGAGGAGAATATACTTGTGGTCAATTTGAGGCTTTTCTCAAAACTTCTGGAATTGTTCATCAGCTTAGTTGTCCTCATACTCTATCTCAAAATGGAGTTGCTAAGAAAAAACATAGACATATTATTGAGACAACCATCACACTGCTCGATCAATCATCAGTGCCTCTAAAATTCTGGTTTGAGGCTCTTGTTACTGCTGTCTATTTGATAAATAGAATGCCTTCTCCTAAATTGGGTAATCTTAGTCCCTATGAGGTGTTGTTTCAGATCGTTCCAGACTATGGTTTTCTCAAAGTTTTTGGTTGCAGATGTTATCCATGGTTGGGATCTTATATAGATGTTTGGAACCAAGATCTCTATGAGGTGTTGACAAGTGCAGCTCAAGTGCCAATGCCATGCTTCTCAACAGCTCAAGTGCCAATGACCATGCTTCTCAATAGTGACAATGCACACAGATTTAAGTCTGCAATGTCTAAGTAGCAACAGTAGCACAAGGACATGTTGTCTACGTCTGCTAAGTCTAAGTAACAGCAGTTGTGCCAAACCTCTATAGTGTGTGTAGGTTAAGGGTAGTCTAGTGCATATTAGTCAAAGAGTAGTGTATGTTAGAAAACCCTCTTAACAACTATTTGTTAGATTCTTAAGACAGTTATACTATTGTGTCTATGTAACTCTAGATCTGCTGTTGTAAAGTTGAGTTGATTCATTTTGTTAAATAATATCTTTTTAGTTGTTTCTCTCTCTTTCTCTTCAAGATTATCGCTATCATCATCAAGCAAAAACAAGCTTTGCCGAGCAAGAATGATTTCCATCGAACAATAAATTCGAATAACACTACTGCACAAGATTTTCTACAAGTTACATGGTTGAATTCAATAAAAATGCTAAATTTTCAAGACAAATAATGGTAACCAAATAATGTCACTCTGCCAATCATGATGTCGACTACAAATACAAGACTAACATTGCTCGAAGGTTATTCAACTACATGCTTTTTTGGGAAGTGACCATGCCGTCATCACTAAAAATTTGATTACAATTACAAGCCCGAAAGTCAATTGCATGCCGCAATGGCTAAATTGCTAGCCGAATTACTTGCCGACTATAAGAACTCGTGAAGAAGTAAACATTACACCATTTTTTCTGGCTTGACGCAACAAGCGCAAGGTCAAGCCCTGTTACAAATCTTTTATCAAAGGTGATTAACACGAAGATGAGCAAGAAATAAGATAAGATTCTCATTTATTTTCCTATATATGATTTCTTATCAAGTGAAAATTTATGCATTATGCTATCTTATTTTGCATATATATTGATATAATTTATCACTCAAACTAGGGGTGTGCAGCGGATGGCTCGACCCGCCACACCCGCCTGACCCGATCCGACCCGCCGAGTTTTGGGTCGATGCGTGACATGTGGCGGACGGATACGGGTTCATATTTTTCATTTTCTCAGGTTTGGGTCGGGTCGGGTCGCAGGTGATCCGCTAATTTTATCTGTTCACCCGACCCGTCCGCCCCTCACTTATTTCCCCCCTGTGTTGCCTCTTTTTTTTCATTTCACGTTTTGTAGCCCTAGGTTCTTCAACATGTCTCTGTCTCTCTCAACTCTCTCTCTCTCTCTCTCTCTCTCTCTCTCTCTCTCTCTCACACACACACAAAGGTGACTGACGAGTGGTAATCGGCGACAATGATGGCTACCGACGATCGGGATCGGCGACAATAGCAACAAGCAGCGATCGAAACATCGATTTGAAGGTATTCTTCTCTTCTTTTCTTCTCTTCTTCTCTTTGGTCGTGGATCTTCTCTTCTCTACCTTTGTTCTGTGAGTGTGCTTTGTGTTTTCTCCTCTCTTTGATATTCTTTGGTAATGTTTTTTGTTTGGTTGATTTCAGATTCATGAATAAAATGTTGGAGGTAGATTGATGATTTTGTTTATCTTTTGAGATTCAGCTTATAGAAATGCAAAATCAACTAAATAAATGCTCTCAGTTCATTTTGATTGTCAAGGAGAGCAGATAGGATTAAGCCAGTGGAATCTGTGGATTTTTATTTTATTTTTTTTCCTTTCCTTGTTTTAGTGTTTCTAATGGATCTTTGAAATTTGTGGTTGAATCTCTGAAATTTCTGGTCAGATGGTTGTGCTTTGTTTTTTTGCTTTAAAAAATTAATTTTGTTGTGTTAAGAACATACATGCCAATAAATTATTTAATTTCTGATTTTCTTAACCCACTTATGATTCCAGTTTCTGTTGAAAAAATCACCCCGCCTCTGATTTTCAGGTCAAGAGATTGCTGGCTTTGCTTGTCAAGTCTGAGTTTGGAGTCGCATCTAATCACTAGTATTGGGAAACATTACTACTGTGCACTTGCTAAAGGACCCCTAATTGAAGATTATGTGCTCATAAAACCTGTTGAGCACATTCCTACTACCATTGCATCTCCCCCAGAATGTGAAACAGAGTTAATTAGATTCTAGAAAAGCCTGAAAATGTATTTCAAGAACCAAGGGAAGGAAGTTGTTTTCATCGAGTGGGTTTTCAAACGCGGCACTCATGCTAATCTTCAGGTAAATTTAATCTCCATTTCAAATGTTTTTAGGTTGTGTAGTCATGCACAAGGGTATGGTATGTAAAGTAGATTGCTTATGGTTTTTGTCTCACATTGTGAACATGCTGACAAGAGTTTATATAGATTTTTTTCTACTTGGCTCTCTCTTTCTCATGTTACCCCCTCTTTCGCTCCCTCTCTAATACTTTCCAATAAGAGGACAATCAAACTTCCATACGCCTCAATAGCATGATAGATTGCCTCCTTAATGTTGACCATTCGGCGGGAACAATTTTGTGCCCTCATAATATCATTTTATCTACATAGAGAATGAGTCTATAAACTTACTTTTGTACCTCTGTTAAGACTTGATTTTGTAATATATCCAATAATGTGTTTACAGCATCACATTGCTTACATTCTTTTGATTGGTGCTTTTATTCTTATTTGAACTATCTCTATTTTTTTTCTTGCAGGTTATTCCCATTCCGTCATCCAGAACATTTGATGTTCAAGATATCTTCAATTTAGCTGCTCAAAAGTCAGGGTTTGAATTCTTGGTGATAAAAGTAAGTTTAATTCTTCTAGTAACTAATCTCTATATGGCATTTTTATTGTATTCTGATGTGTATATGATTTATACTGTGTATGACTCCAAAAAAATCTAAAATTTATACTGTGTGCACAATATAAATTATGTTGAATTATATTGAAAATTTGTTGAATTATGTTGAGGAAGTGCACATGTTAAATTATGTTGAAAATTTGTAAAATTTCAAACCGCCAAACCGATTTGTATCTATCTGCCAATCCGCTAATCCGTTCAATCCGCACCCACCGGATTGGCGAACGGATGCGGATTGATTTTCTCCAATCCGCCAATCTGGCGGACGGATGGCGGATTGGAGGTTTCGTGGCCGCAACCGACCCGCGCCCACCCCTAACTCAAACTCCTGAAGTTACCTTTTAGAATTTGTCTAAATGGTACACCAAGGAGTGACCTGACTTCCATTTGTAGAATGTTAATATTTTTGCACGACAAGAAAAAATAATTAGAAAGTACGTGATTTTTCTAACTTTGAGAGCGCATTGTTTAAATATTTCATATGATTCTCTTTCAAATGTAGGTGCCAACTTATGCCTGAAGTCAACGAGCAGTGTCAAAGAAGTATCATGGAAAAGTCAACTATCACCCACTGAACCATCACATATTCATTGCACACCATTGTTCTTGTCTGACAACTGGAATTAGAAATACATCTCAAAGCTTGATGATGAGGTAGCCTTGCTAACAAAGAAGAGTCATGCTGAAACCATTTTTGCACAAGTGTTGTATGGCAACCCTAAAAAAAAATATGAAAGCAGAGGCTAGGCCCCAATGTAACGCCCCAAAAATAATGACAATTAAACCATCTCACACTATTAATTAAATAACAACATATGCGAAAGTATTATCTTTCATTCATATGATTCCATTGTACAAAAGGTAAGACATGCAGTTATACATTCATAAGTCCTAACCATGAATCTACAACATGTGCCACAAGTAAGCAATACGAAATAAAAGTGAAACCAATGAAGTAATGCCCTATTGGCTACAACTTTCCAAGACAATTCTGGTTACAACAAAAGTGAATTTGAAACTCAATACAAATAAAGCCTTAGGCTTGTACAAAATAATTACAACAATAACCAAAAGAAGCTCTTAGCTTCAAGCCCTCCCAAGCTACGGCCTTGGTGGACGCATATCATTTGCACTTGAAAATAATTTTCCACATAGGAAAAGCCCAGTAACAAAGTTATAAGGTGAATGCATATAAAATGCTTGTGTCAAAACGTTTTATATCTCTTTCCAAAAACCATGCTATGCCAGATTATACCATAATTCATGAAATCATTTCCCTTACAATAGAAAATAGGGCAGTGCATATAACACAAGGAATCTCTAGGTACGTGTCTGAAAGTAGGCCATACAAGAACTACCATTGCCATTTCTACAAGTACTAACTGAAAGGCTCAGCACCTAACCACACAGGTTTTTAGACTTTCACCAAGGACACACAGGCCAACAATAATACCTCAACCACATCCCCTACCTAGATTCACCAAGATATTCACCATTTTTTCTCCAAACGATAAACATTTTCAATGTGTTAAGTATGCAACCATGTTCAATGCAAATGAATGAGAAATTACTTTCAATTTTCTTAATTCTCATGCAATTTCTGCAACAATCATAGCAATGCTCCACCGATAACCAAAAATAAATATCTCTAAATAGATAGATAATTTACAATAAAGATAAACTTTCCAAAGTTTCAAGATGGGAGTGATAATGCATATCCAACTCCACCATCATCATCATCATCATTCCAATTCCATAAAACCCAACATCATTTCCATTTCCTCTTTACAAAATCAAATATGTGCATTTTAGGGAAAAAAAATTCCATTTTCCTTTATAAATCAATTCCAAGGATAAAAATCCACCATTTTATCACCACTCATCCACATTTACAAACCCACAATCATATTCAAGAACCCCTTTGAAAACCCCTTATTTGATTTTTAAATCAAAATCCTAGATTTTGTCCACAAATTCCCAAATCACAACATTGTTTAGAAAATCAAATAACTAACATAAAAGCCATACAAAAGTGTGGAGAAATCTGTACCTTAAAGCTAGAAGACAAGGGAGAGAGTGGAGAAACCTTGATGAAGCCGAAAATCAACTTTGTTTCAATTAAAATGAAGCTTTAGGTAAGCTCTACCTTTTTATCAAAGGGACTAGGGTGTACAGATCAATAGATTAAGAGTATTTGGAGTTTGAAGATGAGTTTTATAGAAAGAATGTCTAGATTTAGGATTTTGAAATGTTTAGAGAGAGAGAGACATGAAAAAATGACTAAAAAAGTAAGTTTTACGAACTGATATATGCACAAACCGCTCGAGCGACCAGACACAATAAGTGAGACCTCTCAAGCGAACAAAGTGACCGCTCGAGCGAAGATATATGCGCCGGCCTGCAAAAGTACTTAGAGTTCCCAATGACCGCTCAAGCCAAGACCGTTCGAACGCAAGAAACACCATTCGAGCGAAAAAAACACCCTCCCAATAAATATACTGGAAGTTCTCAAAGACCGCTTGAGCGACCAAAAGACCGCTTGAGTGAACTGACCAAAATCTGGGCAATAATTTTATTGAAAAACAAAGTCCCGACCTATTCCAAACACAATAAAGACATCCAAACGACCAAACTCAATCAAGAATAAGATGAATCAGGGTATGAACAACCAAATAAGACAAAGAATCCCGGATCCAAAACAATAAATGGGTCAGATCTAAACCGTAATCGTTATAACCTTTTCCCCTTAAGGAATTTCATCCCCGAAAATTTTAAAATCAACACAATCACCATTGTGTTTAAATCAACATAACAGTGATCCAACCATCCTCATAACCATGACCTATCCACCGGTCATTCATTCTCATAACAACGATGAACAAAGTTTTCAATATTGAATTTACAATTCACTTTTTTCAAAACATATGCAATGTTTCACATTTAATCAACATAAAAAGATTTTCAAACAATAACAAAAAGGTCCGGATACTTCTCCCAGACTTCCATCTCATGTTCCCAAGTCGCCTCCTCAACACCATGGTGTCACCACAACACCTTTACCATTGGAATTGTCTTGCCTCGCAAGACTTGGTCTCGTGTATCTAAGACTCTAATCGGTCTCTCCTCATATGAGGCATCCTCATCTACCCCTAACTCAGTCCAATCCAACACATGCGACGGATCCGGCTCATACTTCTAGAGCATACAGATATGAAAAATGTCATTGTAGACCACCTGAACTCTCTCTGTGCGCCCCCTTTCGGAGAGGCGCGAATTGGGTTCTTAGCTACTACAGTTCGGACTCCTGTCACGGTTCTGAATCTAATCTCACAAAGTGTAATGTAAGACTGATAAATCACCAAAGAGTCCCAAATTCGGCAATTGGTTTTGAAAAATCAATTTTGAATCTAAAAGCATCAAACATTGACTGCTTTGCCAGATTTCAGAGTCGCCACCTAAATATTTTGTTTTTGGAAAATTTAGGAAACCCTGACTCGTGCCAAAGGCCACGTGTCCGTCATCACCAAAGTTGCCTCGTCTCGGGAACTTGGGTACGAGAGGGGAAGGTCCTGAAATGAGCACTCCCGCTCGCCCGATCAAAGGATCGGCCTCTACTAAACATGATATTTTGTTTTTGTAAACACATGTGTTCTTATTCCGATTATTAATCTACCATTACTACGTGATGCGCACAGCACACAAGTATAGACTAGATCGCCTAAATTGGAACAAAATAATTCAATGTTTGTTTTTTGAAAATGGTTTGAATTTGCCACCCTCAAGTGGGCTTAGAAATGCGGATTTGTCACCAAACAAGGTGGGCTTAAAACATGATGATTTGCCACTCCAAGTGGGCTTAAAACTCACATTTTGATGAATTGTTCCAATTCAAGAAATGAAGCCCTCATCCACAGGCATTCATGCAGTTAATCACTTAAGCAAATAGCCTCATGGCAAGCATGCAAAACATGGAAACACTTACACTCATGCAAGGATGCTAAAGCGTAAACACTTACAGTGTACTCCAAGCCAAAACAAAAGCTAATTAGAAATCAATGCATGATCCTAACTATACAAGATGCCTAATGCAACGCATGCAAAAATGCAACTAGGTAGGCTCGGCTATCTAAGATGGCATATGAATGCAATAATTTGATACACGTATTCAAAGAAGTGTATTGAAATATGATGCCTTTGACTAGGAGGAACCCTCAAAATAGGGTTAAAGCCATTTGAACACCAACCCTACCTCATGTTTAAAAACAACCTTAAGGCCAAACCACCCTCAAAGAAAATTGAAAAACGAAGAAATGGGGGAGGTTGCAGATATGCAATGCTGATATAGCATGCTAGAGACCTTAAAGCATGCTAGCTGCACAAGCATAACATGTTTAGAGACCTAAGCATTGAAACAAGTGAAGGACACAACACTAGAATCATGTTATACAATGCTCAATGGATCAAACCTGCCCAAAATAGAGCTATAGCAGGCCAAAACAGTGGCTGAAATGTGATGAAACTTAAGCACAAGAAACAAGAAAAGCATGCTCAACTTATGGCTCGCAAGCAAGGCACAAAGCTCAACTCTCAAACACATTGAAAGAGTGATATTTATGAGAGTATGGCAGAAGTATAAGCACTGAAATCGCATGCCAAATGATGACATATCATGCAAACATCACAAGTATAACATGCAAGAGACCCTAAAACTCAAAGCTAGTCAAGGCATTCACACAAGAGGCATGCAATACATAGTCTAAATAACCAAACCAGCTCTGGACAGAGCTCAAACATGCCATGTTAAAGACCAAAAATATGCTGAAATGGTAGCCCAAGAGTTTAGACAAGCATGCATGCAAATTGGCTCATGATCAAGGCATAAGGCACAATTCTCTAAAGCATTGAAAGCGTGGAACATGTGAGAGTGTGACTACACTGTATACCCTGAAATCATGTCAGAAATGAGGCTAAGGCATACAAACACCTCAAATAAAGCATGCTAGAGACTTTGAAACTCAAAGCTAGTCAAGGGCCTTTACACTACAACCATACAAAGCAAGCCTCACATGGCCAAGACCACTTAAAACAGAGCTTAAGTATGGAAAAACATGAGCAAAATCATGCTGGAGTATAGCCCAAACATGCTAGAATAATAGGCTAAAGTGGCAAGCATATTAAGGCTAATGAACAAGATTGCACTACAAGTGCAAAAACCAAGCAAGAGGTGACCCCACCAACCAAAATCAGAGTTAAAGCATGTCAAAATAACACCAAAAACATGCTAAGATCAAGCCATGAGATGGTAGAAAAGCATGCTCAACTATGAGGCCAAGAACACAAGCAAACAAGATACAAGGAGAGGAGATCACCCCCTCCTACCTAGGACCCCAAAACAACCTTTGTGACACCCCGAATCTACACTATTAGTTGCAGTCAAGGGAGAGTCACTAATGAGTCCTATGGTCAATAACCAAGTAAGATCCCAGATCGCTGGATGAGTCAAATTAGCCTCCCTTCTAAGTCCGACTTTCTTAGGCAGCGCACTACCCTTTTTGACAGATCTTAACAGGTATTGACACAAGGTCTCATAAGCAACGATAAGGTGTATTCATATAAGTATTAGAACATAAGCACATAACAACCACGAATATCCTTAATTTCAAAAGCTTGTTCCATTACATTACATCCCAAAATGAAAATTTAAATATTTATATGAGCCTTACAAAATATCAAAAGGGAAATTTTTTTTAACTTTTCAAAGATAGCCAAAAGTCTTCGAAGGTTTCAGGCTCGTCGTCTCCAGCTATAAGCTCCTCTTCGGCACCTGGCATGATACATCGTGAGCTTTGAATGCCCAGTAAACACACACACACCCCGTCCCTTTTTTCCAGTCCAATACACAATCACAAATATAACATTAAGTAGTAAAGCATGGTACTCAACTAAATAAATAAAGGGTAACAAGTTAGATGTTAGTAAACTAGAAATCCCCCAACGATACTTCATCCTCCCAACCACAAGAATCGGACGCAGATTATTCAATATGCCCCCTCTTTTGCTGCTTTGTTGCAGACCTTACCTCGGATGCCTACCAACGGTTATGTATCGCGTAGCGCCAACCACAGGGCCTCAAAAGAGATGGTAATAATGGGCCTTGCCCAAATCCCTCCTCACACCAAACCACCTATGGGTCCGAATACAACCGCTTCGTTCAAGGGTTCTGAAAACCACTTGCGCAAGACTTTAACTTCCAAATAGGAAACGCATCCCAACAATCCATACATCACATTTTATCATCTTTTCATTACTCAAGTGATCGAAAACCCAATACCATCCCAATTACGTTTTTCGAGGAGTTAAATATTTTAAATCAAGGTTAGACCAACTTAACAAGATAATAATATCCACATAAGCATGCATCATTAAGATGAAGAAGATAAAGAACATAACCATAACACGTACAATATCATGCCAAGATATGATCATAAGCTAATAAGCATTTTCATGAACACAAGAACATAAAACACCCATGCGCAACAGAATTTCCAAATTCAATATCACATAAGGATTAGAATGAAAGGACTATTTTAGATTTTTCACCAAACTCGGCCTTCTTATGGTTCGTAGAGAATTTAATTTAGTTTCCAGAACATGTTTCGGAAATGGGATAGCTTTTCTAGATTTTAAGTTATTTAGAAAACACTCCAGCGCTGTCCAGATTCGTCGACCGTTACGAAAATTTGACTTTCTTGCAAACTGCTCACTGTTTTTCAATGAAACCAATTTTAGTTTAAAGATAACTCCTTAAGGAAGATTTTGACATAAAATAGAGGTCCATAATAATTTTCTACATGTTTTTAGAAATTTTGAAAGTTCACTGCGAAAACAGATTCTAAGGCACATTACCTAAAACAAGAAGATTTGTGAGAAAAGAGATCCACTACGGGAAAATTTTCATTTTTTTTTGTGATGAAAACATGCTTACTAACATATATTAAACTCAGAAAATTTGCTTGAAGGTGTGCCTTTGGAAAGTTTGAGAGATTGGTATGAAAAAGATAGTTTTGTACCGAAATGAGGGAAACTACAAGAGAGGTAGAATCATGGCTCAACCCTTGTCATTTTTAACACAAGTAACTCATCAATAACACATCTGAAAACAATGTTTAGAACCCTTAAGAACATGTATTTGAAAAAGGAAAATGAAAGAGAAGGTTGTGTTGTGGCTTACTTGCTAGGCTTTGAACAAGATGGCTCTCCTCTTCCTTCCTCTCCCTCTCAAGATTTCTCTATTGGTCTCTTTTCTCTCCTCTAGGCCGAATGTGTGTGTGAGTGTATTGTTTGTGTTTGCCATGCTAGGGGGTGGTGGTATTTGTAGGCAAATTGTGGTTTAAAAAGACATGAAAGCCCACTAGTTGGAATTTGATGGAAAAGTTAGGATTTACTTAGAGTCTAATGGAATAGGGAGTGATTAGGGAACTTCATCAAGTGATTAGATAATATCTAGTTGGTCTCTAGTTGAAATGAAACTAGTATTGGGAACAAAACCCTAGATTTAGAGGTACTAGGTGTTAGGGTTCCTAGGATATCATAATCACAATTTCTTGAAAATAGGCCCCTCACAATCTCCTAGGGTGGCCGGCAATTGGGAAGGGAGATGGGGCATTTTTTTATTCAATTTAGCTACTAGGGACACATCTCCCAATGCATATATATATATAGCTCTCAATTTGATTGATGGTACCTATAGTATAAAAGTACATGTACTAGTTTTGGGGTAATTCTTGAATTTAAATAAAGAGTGAGGGCTTTGGAATTAACTCATGTATTGGAATCTTACTTATGTAGAATTAAATTAAATTAGGCTAAGGAACCTAATTCAGCTAGGATATTCCTGTTTTGATAAAAATAAAATAAAATAAATGCTAACCGACAAGATTCGAAATAATTCAAGGAACGGAGGGGCTTTAAGAAAATAATTCAAACATTAGGGTTTTTAAAGAGAATACATTTTTCAGGGGCTTCACAACCTTTCTACCACTGAAATTCCTCTGAGTTTCAGTGGTTAAAAGGCCAAACAAAGATTAGAACAAAAGCTACCAAAGATGGCTCAAAAGGCTTTGCAAGCCAAAGAGCAAAGGGAGGTAACTACCTCCTAACCACACAAGGCTCAAACCAACAATTCAAGACCTTTAAAAAAAGAACTTTTCAGATGTGAAAATCACCTTCAAAGTAGCATGCAAAGATGGCTAAGCTATGAAAGCTTTAAAAAGGAGAAAGCTTACCCTTGAAGAACAGCAACAAAACAGCAAGCTTTTGAGCCAAAACCAAGCCAAAATCACTCCAAGGAACTCAACAAGGCCTCCAAGAACCTCTAGTCCAAGGTCAAGGTGTTTGGTTAAGGATGCTAGTGCAAATATGCAAGAAAAACTCACTTTCAAGGCTAATATATATATATATATATATAGAGAGAGAGAGAGAGAGAGAGCGAGAGAGAGAGAGAAATAGCTCAACCAAAATTTTTGTAATCCTTGCATGCATATAGATGACCTCTATATATAGGAGATACAAAGAGCCTTCAAACAAATCCAACCCTCCACATGCATGCAGATGAGCTATCCTGCAAACAGTTGGCTCAAAATATCTAAGAAAATATCTGTTGAAACATTGGTGGCTGGCCGGCCATCATGGTGGCCGACAGTGCGTCATTGATGGCCGGCAGGGCCTATTGATGGCCGGTGTAACAAGCCCGCGGGGGACCTCGCTACAGCTCGGACTCGATTTGTAGTCACGGTTCTAAATCTGAACCAAAGAGTCCAAATCCGGCAAATCGTTTTGAGAAAACAGATTTTTGAAAGAAGTGCCAAACATGGACTGCTTTGCCAGATACAGAGTCGCCACCTAAATGTTTTTTTTTTAATGGGAAATTTAGGAAACCCTGACTCGGTGCCAAAGGCCACGTGTCCGTCATCACCAAAGTTACCTCGGCTCGGGAACTTGGGTACGATTGGGGAAGGTCACTTCGTGAGCACCCCCGCTCGCCCGATCAAAGATCGGCTTCTACTAACCATGATATCTATTTTTGAAAACATTGTGTGTTCTTATTCCGGTTATTAGCCTAGGTTACTATGTGATGCGCACAGCATACAAGTATAGACTGGGTCGCCCGAATTGGAACAAAACATTTCATGCTTGTTTATTTGAAAGATAGTTTGCTACTCGCAAGTAGGCTTAAAATGCAGATTTTGCCACCCTCGGGTGGGTTTAGAAAAGATGGTTTTGCCACTATCTAGTGGGCTTGAAACAAACATTTGATGATTCATTCCAATCCAGGTAACTCAACCTTCACCTACAGGCATTCAGGCAGTTATATCATATAAGAAATTAGCCTCATGGTAAGCATGCTATTCATGGCAGTCACTCACACGCATGCGAGGATGCTAAAGCATAAAACTTACCGAGTACTCCAAGCCAAAATAGAAACTCATTAGAAATCATGCATGAATCCTAAGTATACAGAAATGCCAAATGTAACACATGCAAAAATGCAACTATAGCATGCTCGGCTATTCTAAACATGGCATATGAAATGCTACAACTAATCATGTATTCAACTTGGAATTGAAATACAAATGCAGTTAGTATGATGCGCCGAGCCCGGTGCATGCAAAACAGATGAATGAATGCAAACATGCTATCATACTGTATGCTAATTGAAATATGTCCTAATCTAACCATTATAAGCGGGTAAATAAAAGGGAAGAAAGACGTGGGGTTGGAAGACATACAACACACACACGCACACTTATTACAGTTGTGCCCTCGTGCAGAGGGTCCGAATAAATATACAGTCCCAAATGAAATAATATTACAGTCCAAATATGTACAAATTCCTAATTAATTAACGAATTAACTAAGAAAATAAATAAACTGGCATGTAAGCCAGGGACTGCCTTGCTCCTGATGAATAATGCATGTCTGGGCTGCCTTCGCGGAAATCCACTGGGATACCCCAATTAGCCTCTGTTTAGCAGTTATTCTTGAAAAGCGTGCCAAGTCCCGAAAAGTTGCTGATTCTTCATTTTGCTGCAACAGAGAGCAGGAAAGGGGCATAGCAATGTATTTTCACAAATATATGCATGCCTCGATCCTCGTGCCACCAATCACGCATACCGAGGCATGATGGCCGAGGAGTCGAAATGCACAATTCAATATAGGATGAATGCACATGAAAACACAGGTAAAACCTAACTCCATCATGGGTAATCCGGAGTGTCGGTGACTGGGGAATTGGGACGCATTCCGTCACTCGGAGTACGAAATGCACCTCGTTTCCCGTGCCTGGGCTAACTCCTATCCCGGATACGATGCAATATGCATGATATGCATGAAATGCGACTAAGATACAATCCTAACATACACAATGCTATGAAAATGAGATGCCTCGAAATGCGTGCACACAGGCACACAAACTGAGGCGATGGCATACGCAATGCAAATGATAGAGAAATATGATATAAAATGAAACATGGACTTATACTAACATGAGAGAGCCTCAGCCACACTCACATAAGAGGCCGATAGATGAAAATGAAGTGCCTCAAAATGCGTGCACACGGGCACGCAAACCGAGGCAATGGCATATGCAATGTAATGGCATGGAAAATGCAACATGGACTTATACTAACATGAGAGAGCCTCAAGCACACTCACATAAGAGGCCGATTGATGAAAATGAAGTGCCTCGAAATGCGTGCACACGGGCACGCAAACCGAGGCAATGGCATATGCAATGCAATGGCATGAAAAAAGCAACATGGACTTATACTAACATGAGAGAGCCTCAGCCACACTCACATAAGAGGCCGATTGATGAAAATGAAGTGCCTCGAAATGCGTGCACACGGGCACGCAAACCGAGGCAATGGCATATGCAATGCAAATGCATGGAAATGGCATATAAGCATGCTAATGGATTTTTAGCAATGAAAAGTGGGGGAAAACAGCCCCGAAACGAGGCGAAAGTACACCCGATGCACGGAATGGTCCCGAAACATGAATTTTGGCACCCGAAATGGCCTATAGCTATACCAAACATGCACAATTGGCACATGCAATGAATAGACAGAAGCAAGGCAGCCCCTAAAAATGCACTTTTCCAGTTTATAGCATGGCCAAACAGCAAACCAAGACAGGGCAAAACTAGCATGCAAGAAATGGCCCTAATCATGAGATTAAGAAGCAACTCACATCTTCTGTCCTCAAACAGATTAGGGCCCTTCAACAAAGTTGAAGAGGGGCCCAAAATATGATGTTTTCCAGAACTGTAAAAACCCCAAAAACAAACACAGGTATGGCTGCACTCCTATGCAAGAAAAAGGGCCAAAAGGTGGCCAAAGAGGCAAGTGGTATATGAAAAGCCCAAACTGAAAAATTCCCTTCTACAACATTGAAGAGGGACTAAAAATAAGCATATTTACAGAACTGTAAAAACTCCAAAACAGTATACAAACATGCTAGAAATGCAATGCAAAATAAGGCTCAAAAGAGGCTATAACATGAGGTATGCAAAATATTCCGCAAACAGCCAAAGACCCTTAATGAAACATGAAGAATGGGCCAAAATAAGACTATTTTCAGAACTATAAAATGGACAAAAACAAAAGTATGATAGGCTAACAAAACATGCAAGAATGGGGACCAAAAGAGAGATATAACATGAAGTGGCATATGGAGGTCCCAAACCATGAAAGGCCCTAAATGAAACATGAAGAATGGACCAAAATGAGACTATTTTCAGTGCTGTAAAATGGCCAAAAACCAAAGCACAATAGGCTGCCAAAGCATGCAAAAATGGGACCAAAAGGGAGTATAAAGGCAAGTATAGCATGGAGGTCCCAAACAGTGTTGATCCCTTCTTCAATGTTGAATAGGGGCTCAAAATAAGCCTATTTACAGTTTACATCATGCTCCAAAACAGATCACACACAAGCTAAAAAAATCATGCAAGAAAACGGTATTTGAGAAGGGTATTGAAGCAAGTGCAATATGGGGGGCTCAAACAGGGTTGAGCCCTTAAGAAAAAGTGAAAATGAGCTCAAAAGAAGGCCACTTTCAGTTATGGCCGGAGCTCAAAGCAAAAAGCATATATGGTTAAGAAAAGTTGCAAAAATAAGCCCAAAAATGGTGAAATAGCAACTCACCCTTGTAGACCAATCTTTGGTTGCTTCTTGGACCAAGTTGCAGCACCTTTAGCCTTTGAGAAGCCCTCCTTGTTGCTGGAAATGGAGTGGTGGTGGTGGTGCTTGGTGGTGATGAAGGAATGAAGTATAGAACTTGGATGTTTTTGAGGAAATGAGAGAGATAGAGGGAGGTTTGAATGTGTATGCTTGAAGGCAATTTCTCTAACCCCTTGTACAAGTGTTGGCCTTTGGTTATATGGACCAAAAAGAGGGGCCAAAGGTGGGGGAAAAAGGAGGCAAGCTTTCCCCCACAAAATATCCCTCGGATATAGATATTTTCTGGGTATATCCGGGGGATATAGCCATACAGCTGTAAAGTGAACAGTGTGAGGATCATGGCCGGCCAGGTATTTTTGTTGCAGGTGGCCGGCCGGCCACACCCCCTAGCCGGCCGGCTAGGGGTCAAAAGGGTCAAGTTGGTTTAGTGGCCGGCCACCACATAATGGTGTCCTCCCATGTGCCCTCAACACAACCCTGTGGTTAAAAGTCCAAGAAAGTGGCTCAAGGGTGTTCAACATTGGCTCGGAAGGAGGGGTTCAAAAGGGTCAAGAAACATTAGTGGCCGGCCACCAAATTTTAGGGTCCTCCCATGTGTGTACATCACAAATATGTGGTTCAAAGTTCAAGAAAGTGGCCCCAAGGTGTTCAACATTAGCCCGGAAGGAGGGGTTCAAAAGGGTCAAGTAACATTAGTGACCGGCCACCAACTTTTAGGGTCCTCCCATGTGTGTACATCACAAGTATGTGGTTCAAAGTTCAAGAAAGTGGCCCCAAGGTGTTCAACATTAGCCCGGAAGTGTGAAAAACGGGCATCGGAGGGCGTCGGAGGATATATAACTGGTTGCTGCAACAATTACTGGCCTCCCACCCTTCTACGGCCTTCCCAGTGATAAAACAGAGGTACCTGCCAAAAATGAACGAAAACCGTTGCAAAACGAATGTTCGGGGGCCAAAACGCGCAGTTCAGGGTCCCGAAAATGGGCTGTTAGGCACCGAAAGTGGCATTCGGCCACAAAGTGGGTTTCTCAGACCCCAGTGTCCCTCAAAAGGGAGTAAATAGGAGGCACGCCAAAAATCAGAGCAAATGGAGATGGTTAAGCGGTCCCGAACCGGGGCACACGGCCAACGGTCCCGAAAAACCGGAAACCGGACTCCGAAATGGGCAAAATGGTCTACGGCCACAAAATGTAGCCCACGGCCACTGAAAGATGATCTACGAGACCTCTCCCTTCCTTCGGGAAGAGAAAATAGAGAAAACAGAGCCTGGTTCGCAAACCGAGGCAAAGCACAAAAGAGCCTGGAAGTCCAGAGGCAGGGCTCGCAGCCAAGACTCGGAAACTTCTGAACAAGCACAATATGCAATATCACCGAGTGCTCAACTGGTGATGTCTGAGTCTCAAGGTCGGTCAAAAATGGGGTGTCTACAGTTGGCCCTCTTTGACAGAACTCGGAAGTCAAGAAATGACGGGAGTGAATGTCAAAGCCTAGAGACGACCCATTTTTGACAAGGCCGAAGACTTAGACAAACGTACAAAGTAAGCAGAGATGTGCCCGCAGGCAGGGGGGGCAAAATGCAAAGTGATATGCAAGAAGTCGAACTTAACTCAATGATCATGCAAATGCAACAAGCTGTAATGAAGCAAGTATTCGCAAATAGATGCAACAGTTTTAAGCAAGAATGCAAGGCAACAACTACATTTCATGCAGTTAAGAATGCGGAGGATTATTTAATCCTCACCACGTCTCACTTGGAGAAGATACGATACCTGCGCGATTCGTCTGGTCGCACCAGCCTCAATTGAACCGTACATACAATATCGTGCCTGTAAAAGAGAGAAATTGCAACAAGTACAATATGCTACCAACATATATTCAATGTGATTCTGAAAGTTTGACACACGCAGTGCCGGTGAGTGAATGCATCGCAATGCAAGAGTGGGACATGCGTGACAACGCATGCTCAAGCATAGAGGTATACCAATATCAAGAAATGTGCATAAAAATGTAAGTATGCTCATGAGAATGCAAGTTATGTGCATGATAGTGCAAAACGAGCATAAATCAGGGTGCCCGTTTGTCATGAAATAACGAGCACGGAAATGCGTGTTTCGGCGAAGGTAACTCGATCACGGCCTCCGATCCGTTTCCCGGAAAGGCTACAACTCATTCAAAAGGATACACTTTGATTTTGATGAATGATGATGAGACTCATGTCAGATCCTGAAGCTGAAGTTCCGGTGGAGCAATTTCGCGACCGGAAGTGTACTTTTCTTGAACTTTTTCAGGTCCCGGGAACTCCAATCTTCCTCAAAATATGTAGGGAGCTAGGTGAGCCTGCGAGGGACATGGCCGGCCAGTTTTATGAGGGATGGGAGGTGGCCGGCTGGTTTTACAAAAAGTGAATGGCTGGCCGGTCGGTTTTCCAAAAAGGAAATGGCCGGCCGGCTGGAAAAGGTGGCCGGCCGGCTATATGACCAAATCCGAGGGTATTTCGGTCTTTTCACCTCCTTTCTTTATGCTCCTTCATCCCAAGACTTGGAGCCTATAAATGCAGCCGAGATCTTCTCTCCCCTTGCCTTCTACACCACTTTCTTCTCCAGATCTGAGTTCCATACGCGTTTTCCAACGCCCCACGCAAGTTGTTTCCGCAAAAATATTCAGTTTCAAGCACTTTGAACTGATTAAATTTTGGTTTCGGAACTTATTTTCTCATTTCCGCCACTTGAGGTGAGTTTGTCTCAATATTTGGAAGATTTTCTCGGGAGTTGACTTTTGTTGACTTTTTCATTTCCCGAGAGTTGACTTTTGTTGACTTTTTCCAATTTTGGCGCATTTTCGCTCATTTTTGTTCCTTTTGTAGATTCTTTGAAAATGGCGGGTAATTCTCCCCATGGTGGAGGCTTTCCGGGTGCCGGGGACGATTTTGATCCTATGACTTTGCCTCCGAGGGTCCGACCTTTTATTCCCGGGAGGTACAATCTGCCAGCACATGTCCTTCCTCGTGCCGTCTTCCGTCATTTCACTGATTTTGATGAGCGAGCACCCGGGGATCTGCTTCTCCGAGAGCCAGAGCATCACCTCTCCCATGAGGCCCGAGAGGTATTTACTTCATTTTTTGCATTTTTCGTACATTTCGCGCCTTTGCCATGCTTGAATACACAGTTTAGCTTATGACATAGTACTTTGCTTGCATCCTGAACATGTAGTTTAAACACTCGAATTTCTGAACACTCGGCTAATTAATTAATTGCGAACGCACAGTACACATTAGTTAAGAGGTGGACACACGGCTCAAACACTGATTTGTCGAACACACAGCCCGAATTCGAAAGTGAACACACAGCCCACACTTTAAATTTTCTGAACACGCAGCCCAGATTAGAATAGTGAACACGCAGCCCACACTGATTGAAAGTTGAACACGCAGCCCAAGCTTAAATTTTCTGAACACGCAGCCCAGATTAGAATAGTGAACACGTAGCCCACACTGATTGAAAGTTGAACACGCAGCCCAAACTTCAAATTTTCTGAACACACAGCCCAGATTAAAATAGTGAACACGGAGCCCACACTGATTGAAAGTTGAACACGCAGCCCAAACTTCAAATTTTCTGAACACGCAGCCCAGATTAAATAGTGAACACGCAGCCCACACTGATGGAAAGTTGAACACGCAGCCCAAACTTAAAATTTTCTGAACACGCAGCCCAGATTAGAATAGTGAACACGCAGCCCACACCGATTGAAAGTTGAACACGCAGCCCAAACTTAAATTTTCTGAACACGCAGCCCAAATTAGAATAGTGAACACGCAGCCCACACTGATTGAAAGTTGAACACGCAGCCCAAATTTCAAATTTTCTGAACACGCAGCCCAGATTAGAATAGTGAACACGCAGCCCACACTGATTGAAAGTTGAACACGCAGCCCAAATTTCAAATTTTCTGAACACGCAGCCCAGATTAAATAGTGAACACGCAGCCCACACTGATGGAAAGTTGAACACGCAGCCCAAACTTCAAATTTTCTGAACACGCAGCCCAGATTAGAATAGTGAACACGCAGCCCACACTGATTGAAAGTTGAACACGCAGCCCACATTGATGGAAAGTTGAACACGCAACCCAAACTTCAAATTTTCTAAACACGCAGCCCACACTGATTGAAAGTTGAACACGCAGCCCAAGCTTAAATTTTCTGAACACGCAGCCCAGATTAGAATAGTGAACACGCAGCCCAAACTTAAATTTTCTGAACACGCAGCCCAGGTCTTAAATTTGCATGTAGCTTATTTCACTTCATCGGTACACAACCCATTTCATTTCATCGGCACGCAGCCTATTTCACTTCATTGGCACGCAGCCTAAACTTTCCATTATTGACACATGTATTCATTCTGAATGCAGGTTGGTTCTCGTAGTGTACGGGGGTATGGTTCCACCGCCGCGCGGGGCTGGTACGCTAAGCTCCCGGAGGGTGTCCGAGATTTAGTAGACTTGGCAGGGTTCGGGGCCTTCTGCGTTGGGTTGTCACGTTGTTCTGCCAGGAGGACTCTGATGGCGGCATTGGTAGAGAGATGGTGGGACACCACCAACTCCTTTCATTTCTCTGCTACCGGGGACATGACTATGACCCCTCTAGACTTCGCTGTGTTGACCGGCCTAGACATAGGAGGTTGGCCCATCCCTTATGACGAGGACATGGGCGAGTGGGAGGCCGCTTGGACATATCTGTTAGGGGCTCGCCCGGCTGTTGATAGGGTTTCTGGGAGAGTCCGATATACTTGGTTCTCTTCCCACTTCCGACGGGCGGAGATGGTGCATGAGACTCCTAAGGAGACGGAGCAGTACGCCCGTGGTTTCCTTATGTTCCTCTTCGGGACTACCCTGTTCGCCGATAGAGGGAACACGGTCGGGCTATACCTGTTGAGCGCTCTGGTTGACCTATCACAGGTCAGTCGATATGACTAGGGTGGCGCCGACCTGGCTACCCTTTACTTTTATATGAGCGCCACTTCCCGCGGGCGGGGAGACTTACTTGGCGGTTATTGGCGAGCCTGGGAGGTACTTTTCTGTCCCCTTGATTTACATTTCTGCTCTTCATTACTTGTACATTGCACACACACAGCGCACTCTACAGTCTGTATTTTGTTCTCAGCACTTTGTACTTACATTCTGCACTGCTTTTCTCAGCTATGGGTCTATGTATACTTCCCAGCATTAGCCCCAGAGTTGGAGGTGGCAGGACCCCCCATGACCCCATATTCACTGGTGTTCGAGGGCCCGCACCGGCCAAGACCCCGAGAGACTCTTATTTATCTGCGACAGTATTTTGACACTGTGCGCCCATCGGAGGTACTTCAGAACTTTCAGTTCTTTTCATTTTCATCTTTGATTTGCTCTGTGTATTCTCGATTTCTGATTGGCTTATGTATTTGTTATCCGTAGATCACATGGCAGCCTTGGGCACCCTTGGGCGATGGTCTTCGATTTCAGTATCCCGGAGGATCGGGCACCTCCCAATACAGGTTCCTGCTCGAAGGACCTGTTGGTAGAGCATGGTTTCTGGGGGAACGCTTTTTGCGTCAGGTATGGGGGTATCTTTCTCAGGATCCTCCCTCAGTACCCCCAGTCACTATGCGGATTGCTGACAGGCTCTCTTTCTCGGAGGTAGTCGGCGCTATGTTGGGTAGCGATGCTTTATTATATCTCGAGGAGGGGGATTACGGCACTTACCGCCATACATATTTGATGCCTCCATTGACGGGAGCTCGTACCCCGATGACGAGGCCTGCTGGTATGTCATCCTCGGGCCAGGCCCGGGCTCGGGCTGCAGATGCCCCTTCTACTAGTAGGGCTGGTACATCTAGAGGTAGGGGTAGATCGGTTCCTCCGACTCCTCCGACTTATCCTCATCCTGGATGGCCAGATATGCCAACTGAGTTGATGGCGTGGCAGTATGGGGCTATCTCTCCGACTCCGATCCCGCTAGAGCCTCCGATGCCCAGTGATCGATACGCCATTGATCCTGACTCACCGCTGGTATGCTCCACTGTTTTTCATTCATCATTCAGACGTTTAGACACTCTTTCATTCACTAATGATTATGAGCTCATATTTGCAGCCATCGCGAGGGTACGTGGAGGAGGTGGTTGGACTGGTGGCCACACTCGAGGGCATGGTCCTGCGGAGGGAAGCACAGTTGTCTATCGCGGGCATTCAGGTACCCTTCAGTTTTCTGGCATTTATCATACTTCTGATGACATGCTGATTTCTACTGCGTCGATAGACTACTTGTGTAGAGCACATCTGACACACACCCCACTTGTACACTGTATTTACATGCACCCACTTCACGTAGTCTTTGCTTATATCTGCATCTGATGTATATATTTGGACTGATGTATTTGAATTGAACTCTTTGTTTTCAGATACCTTCATGGTCCGGTCAGCCGCAGGCCAGGCCACCTGGGCCTCCTTGGGGAGCTGGGCCATCTGGGCCATTTCACGGAGTTGGGTCATCCGGGCCTTTCCAGGGGGCTGGGCCATCCCGGCCTTTCCGAGGAGCCGGGCCATCTAGGCCTTTTCGAGGAGCTCGAGGAGGGCCTGTCCGCAGACGCAGGGCTCACGTTGTAGAGGTGGAGCCTGATGAGGAGGAGGAGGATGTTGAGAAGGAGGAGGAGGCTACCGACCGTCAGTCAGAGACATCTGCTGAGAAGGGGGGCTCCGGTCTTGGTTCGGGGAACAGAGGCGAGGCTGAGGGGGATCCTGAGGATGACAGCTCCGACTCAGATGATGATGATGGTGCAGAGGTTGTCCCGCAGAAGAGGATGAGGAGTGCTTCTCATTCCCGCTCCCGAGGACATTGATGCTGCTGTTTCCAACTTTATTTTTCTTTTTGCTAGTAGTTTGTAGCACTTTGCACATTGTTAGGTAGTTTTATTTTTCGTAAAACTTGTACCTTTGTTTGTTGTAAAACATGACGGAATGAAACAACTTTTGAAAAGGTGTTTGTATTTTAAACTTTTAGCATCGTATCGCATCATTTTATTTTGCACAAAAATGAAACTGAATGGTAATGTGCATTGTGTAATCACCAAGTCAGGTAGTGAACCGACGCAACAAACTAAGCAACTCAACTTACTAAGATATAACAGAACCTTTAGCAAGTTTACAACTCGATAAACAAAATGCAATAACGTTGACAACGCAAATAAACAAGACTTAAACAAAGATTGCTTAAACAGAGCACAATGACTCAAAAACACGAAACACGTCCGCTCGACAAACAACTCGATAAGCAAAACAACAACTCGATAATCAAAACAACAACAACAGAGTGTACTTCGGACGATCTGGGCACCGGAACGCATCCGAAACAGAGGGAAATGAAGGCCTTTGACTCTCCCGTTGCATGGAAATGCTTGAAACTTTCCCTCGAAGGGTAAAACAGGGCCAAGGAGGTACACTGGAGCATTGCCGGCCATCTTTGGGAGCCGGCCGGCCAATTTTGTGGAGAGAGGGAGCCGGCCGGCCAGTTTTTGAAAAAGAGAATGGCCGGCCAGCCAGAAAAGGTGGCCGGCCGGCCACTTATTCTTGCAGCCACCTGGTTTTTGACACGTGTCCCCGTGAATAGTGTTTTTCCCTCTATAAAAGCCTCAACTTCGGGAACATTCATTTCATCTTAGTTTTTTTACAAAGATGGAGGCGTTTCTCGCAGAAAATCTTACATCTTGGATCTCTTCTCTAGATGGCTCGGAAAAGCTGAACTTCCGGGGTTTCGGCTTGAATGCACTATTCACGCTGAGCCGTACTCCGCTACAGCTCCCTTTTCTCCATGCCGCGGCAAGGTTCTGGAACCCAGTGACGCACGTTTTTAGCTTCGGCGGCCAAGAGATATGTCCCACTGTCGAAGATTTTCAGGTTTTGATGGAGTCTGAATGTTCTGAAGTGATCTTGCCCCAGCTCCGTTTTGGCCATGCCCAGGCTTTAGGGCGGATGTGTGGGCTCACGGCGCATGATGCTCGATCTCTGATCTACAGTGGGGAACTAGACATCCTCGGCTTGATCTATCGTTTTTCCGACGCCAGTGACCGCAGCAACCATTATTGGCAGGGTTTCCGACAAC
The DNA here is from genome assembly GCF_055761805.1 of Camellia sinensis. Classification (NCBI taxonomy): domain Eukaryota; kingdom Viridiplantae; phylum Streptophyta; class Magnoliopsida; order Ericales; family Theaceae; genus Camellia; species Camellia sinensis. Next base: position 169,422,557 of record NC_138962.1, on the reverse strand, counting down.
ACGCCCTCTGCTTGTGTTTGTTGTCTCACTTTCTACTTTCTTCGGGCTTCGGCGGAGCTAGCATTCGCCTGATTGAAGTTGCCCAAGGCTTGAGAGAAGGAAAGAGCTGTATTGCCATGACCTTGGCCGAGACACTGATGGGCTTAGATTCTGTCTATCGCCGGGAGGCGACTAGGTTTGCTGGGAGTCCACTGCTGCTGCAGGTAATGTTTCCCACCCAACCTTACATATATATTTGCTCACATCACTCGACCCTCAAGCTCGGTTTTTCTCATAAAACCCTTGTCTTACTTTTCTCTCACCGTACATCTCTCTGTTCTTTATTCTCTCATTTTCCATCCCTCCCCTAGGTATGGTTAATGGACAAGTTGCAGGTTGTGGACTCTTGCCCGGCCTATTCAGCTCGAGGCTACTTCTTTCGGCAGAGCCTAGTCAATGCTCTTGACGAAAGGTGGTGGTTTGATTGGATGTGTAATTTGTCCGCAGACCGCATCGCTTGGCGTTGTCCTTGGCTCAACCTCCCGGCAATGAGCTATAGTATGTCCCGGCTGATTGGGATCCAATTGATTGGTCTAACCCACTGCGTATTCTATTTTCCGCTCCGGTTCCTGCGTCAGTTCGGTCATGATCAGACCTGCCCACCGGAGGGGATTGAGTACCCAGCTGCTTTCCCGGTCCGGGGTGCACAGCTTGCCCGATATGCCACAGCATGGAGGACTAGAGAGCTCCTGGCCCCTGCTTCTACTTTCAGTTGCACTTTGTCTGATGAGTGCTTGGATTGGCTCAATGAGGAGGCACAGGTTGGACCTAGCTTGGCATCAGATGCTTCGTCCAGCTCTGGGAGGGGACGCAGAGATACTTGATTCAACTATGCCTCAAATTTATTGCTCACTTAGCATTTTCAAGTTTTCTTTATGAATGTACAAAAAAAAAAGCAACCTCGATTGTAATGCAAGAGCAGGAGAACTCAGTTTTGAAATGAATGGAATTGAAGGTTGTGGTACTGAAAATTTTCCGCTTTGGTCCAAAAATGCTCTTAGTCGTAAAAAGATTAATTTGAACAAAGCCGACTTTTATTAAAAATTTTTCAAAACTATTTTCGATGCGGATCAGAACTGGACACGCCGAAGATCTGTCACTGAGATGCACAACCCCAGATCCCTGCAACTGGAAAGTTGCCCCTAGTCTGAAGAACAATGCAGCACTTCATGGCAACGGAAAGTTGCCCCTAGTCTGAGTAACTTTGCACCATCGCGGCAACGGAAAGTTGCCCCTAGTCTGAACAGCACTGTACCGGAGATCGCGATAAATGCTGATGGATAAAGATGACTGAGATGATCAAAATGGACAGAGTTGATCGGGGAAAAGTTTATGGCTGAACTTCAAGGTGAAGTTGCCTACGTGTCCCAAAGATGGGAATCAAGCCTTACGTAGTTCAGGCCTAGGTTCACTCGAGTATTTTCACTCTCCTTTTGTGCTCTAACTTTTGCCAAGGCCGCCCTTTGCGGGTTTTCGACCTTGCGAGCTCAGTTTTTATATTTTCTAATTTTTTGTGCTCTGACTTTTGCCTAGGTCGCCCTTTCGGGTTTTCGGCCTAGCGAGCCTCTCAAGGGTAATATTTCTTCAACTTGTCCATATTGATCGGTTGTGAGAACTCCAAGCCATCTAGATCCATCAGAACCACAGCTCCACCTGACCAGATAGCTTTGATGATGTAAGGACCAGTCCAATTGGGTTTGAACTTGCCCCTTGGGTCGTGGATGGGAGCTCGGTTGTCTTTGAGCACCAAATCTCCTTCTTTCAGATTCCTGGACTTAACCTTCTTGTTGAAAGCCCGGGCAATTCTGCGTTGATAGCCTTGGATGTGGTACAGTGCTTTCAGTCTTCTTTCATCAAAGAGCATGAGTTCTTCGAATCTGCTTTGCTGCCAATCTGCTTCGGCTATTTGGCATTCAGCCAATACTCGTAACGACGGAACCTCAATCTCGATGGGTAGAACAGCCTCCATTCCATAGACCAATGAATACGGAGTCGCTCCAGTAGAAGTTCTGATTGAAGTCTTGTAGCCCCACAGAGCAAATGACAGCTTGTCTGGCCAATCCCGATAGGTTCCCACCATCTTCTGCAGTATATGTTTGATATTCTTGTTGGCGGCCTCGACCGCTCCGTTGGTCTGCGGCCGGTATGTAGATGACTTATGGAAAGCCACATTGTATTTTTCCAACAAGTCTATCACTTCTTTCTTGAAGTGGGAACCATTATCTAAAATTATCTCGTTTGGCACGCCGTAGCGACAGATGATGTTGTTTCTGATGAACTTTGCGACGTGCGACGCCTTCAACACCGCGTATGATTGGGCCTCGACCCACTTTGTGAAATAATCTATCGCTACTAGGATAAACTCATGCCCGTTTGACCCCTTCGGGGTAGCAGCTCCGATCACATCAATTCCCCAAACCGAAAAAGGCCATGGTGAAGTCATGTTGTACAGCTTTGACGGCGGGATGTTCATGCGGTTTGCATGAATTTGACACTTGTGGCATCGCCGAACAAAACTAATACAATCCTCCTCCATGGTTGACCAGTAGTAGCCCTGTCTGAGGATCTTTCTGGCCAGCATTACTCCATTCATGTGTGCACCGCACTCCCCCCCATGGATGGCCTCCATCAGGCGCTTCGACTCTTCAGCTTCTACACAGAGCTTATGCATTCCCAGATGACCCCTTTTGTACAACTTACCCCCGCAGATGATGAACTGAGCAGCCATTCTTCTGATGGCCCTCTTATCCTTGGCATTTGCCCCTAGTGGATATGTTTCCTTTTCCAAGAAGTTCCAGATATCGTAATACTAGGGGTTGTCGTCTTGAGCCTCATCTATGGCGGAAATCGACTCGTATACTGGCGCAAACTTTTGATCAATGATGACTGGACGCATCCGGACTCCGGATGGGATGTCTATCATAGAAGATAGAGTTGCTAGTGAATCTGCGAACCTGTTGTTCTCTCTTACGAGGTGGGTGAAATTTAGCTTCTCAAACCGAGGAATTAACGAATCCAAGGTTTGGTGGTAAATTATCATCCTTTCCTCCTTGACTTTCCAATCTCCTTTTGTTTGAGATACAACTAGGTTTGAGTCCCCAATGACGTCCAACCGTCTTGCCCCTAGTTCTAGGGCTGCTTCCAGGCCAGCAATACATGCCTTATACTCTGCCTCATTGTTCGAGACTTTGAACTGGAGCTTGAATGCTAAAGGGATACGGGAATCGTCAGGCGCTATCAGCAACACCCCTATCCCATACCCATACTGGTTTGACACTCCGTCAAAGTACATCGTCCAGGTTTCATCTTCGACGTGCAGAATGGCATCATCTGGGAATAGGTACTCAACCGCTTCATCCCCCTCAACCGGGTGGTCAGCAAGGAACTCTGTTACCGCTCTTCCTTTTACTGACTTGCGCGTTACATACTTCAAATCAAATTCGGAAAGCAACAGCAGCCAACGAGCTAGCCTACCCGTAAGTGCTGGTTTCTCGAAAAGATATTTGATGGGATCCAAACGTGAAACCAACATTACAGAGTGAGCTAACAGGTAGTGCCGCAGCTTCCTGGTAGCCCATACCAAGGCCAAACAAGCCTTCTCCAGCGGTGTATAGCGGGTCTCGTAATCCAGCATCTTTTTGCTCAGATAGTAAATGGCCCTTTCTACTTTGTCTTCTGATTCCTGCGCGAGCATGCAGCCCATGGTAGTCTCAGTTACCGAAAGGTACAATATCAACGGTCTCCCCGGCTCTGGTGGTGACAACACGGGTGGGTTCTGTAGATATTCTTTGATCTGTTCAAAAGCTGCTTGACATCGGCCGTCCCATTGGAATTTCTTTCCTTTCTTCAGGAGACCAAAAAGTGGTTCACAAGTCAAGGTTAATTTAGAGATAAACCGTCTTATGAATTGCACTTTACCTAGAAAGCCTCGCACCTCCTTTTCAGTCCTTGGTGGTGGCATTTCTAAGATGGCCTTGATTTTGGAAGGGTCGACCTCGATGCCCCTTTGTGTAATCAGAAACCCTAGCATCTTCCCTGCTGTAACACCAAACATGCACTTCTGGGGATTCAATCGCAGCCGAAACTCTCTGATCCTTTGAAAGAATTTTTGTAAGGCGGTGTAGTGGCCCTCTCTTTCTTTGGACTTGACAATCATGTCGTCCACATACACCTTGACCTCTTTATGGATCATATCATGCAATATTGTAGTTGCTGCCCACTGATAAGTAGCTCCAGCGTTTTTCAACCCGAATGGCATCACTCTATAACAATATGTACCCCACGGGGTAGTGAACGCAGTCTTCTCTCGGTCTTCAGGTGCCATTACTATCTGATTATAGCCTGAGAAACCATCCATAAACGAAAGCAAAGCGTGTCCTGCCGTGAAATCCACCAATTCATCAATGTGTGGCAAGGGAAAGTCGTCCTTTGGACTGGCCCTGTTCAAATCTCTGAAGTCTACACAGACCCGAATTCTGCCGTCCTTCTTTGGCACCGGAACAATGTTGCCCAACCAAGTTGGGTATTCAGATACCAGCAGGAACCCTGCGTCAATTTGCTTGGTGACTTCTTCCTTAATTTTGAGAGCCCAGTCCGGGCGGATCCTTCTGAGTTTCTGTTTGACAGGGCGGGCCTCGGGATCAAAAGGGATCCGGTGCTGTACAATCTCAGAATCGATTCCAGGCATGTCTTCGTAGGACCACGCGAAAACATCTTTGAAATCTTTTAATAAAGCGACTAAGCGCTCGCGCTCCTCCGAAGACAACGTGGACCCGATCTGGACCAGCCACGCGTCCTTCTCAGTACCAACATTCACAGTAGTGATTTCATCCATTAAAGGTTTAACAAATCTTTCCTGCTCTTGATCAATTAATCGTTGCAAAACTGGAGGAATTTCTTCCTCATTGTTTTCATCAAAATTTTGAAAATCCTGATTTAAGCAATAAATCAAAGGCACAGAAAAATACTCAGAAACCACATCCACATCATTCTCGTTAAATATTTCCAAGCCGTCAGATTCCTCTGTTATAACAGACTCAAAAAAAAATGAAAAAGACGACCTAGACAAGACTGTGGTATCTGGGTTATCACCCCCAGGAATACCGAACTCAGACTCAGTCGAGCTGGAATCTGATTCCGACGCACAAGATTCGGTGGAATCAGATTCCGGCTCACTACCTGACCCAGAACTGCTAGATAAAAAGCCTTCTTCATATTGCCAGATGAGAGAAGGTGCGATAGATGCATCCAAGATCGGCGCTGGAAAGCCCACAGCTATTTCATCTCCAATCATGGAAACCGAAGAGTTATCCCCCAAGCACTCTTGGTCGATCGGAGGATCTAAAAGTAGACTCGCCAGTGCTACCCCCATTTCAAGCTCTGTGCTCTCAGGATCCACTGCTCTACACTGCTCAACCTCAGTTGGTGGGTCTGTCTGCGCTTCGGCAACGTCATCCCCAGGTAATTGTAAATCGAAGAAGATTTCGAAACCAGGCACGCGCTTCTTCTCCGCGTTCAGCCATGGTTCTGGGAAGCCGCAGAATGGAAAGTCTTCCCCCTCTCGAACGAAGCGTCCGTTTGGGGTGCCCCAGATGGGCTTATGCATTAACTCAAATGGCTTCCCAGCCTTCTTTGCTCTGGCCCTTCCGGCCATTTCTTTCCCTTTCCTCACCCAGTCCTCTTTGGTGGGCAGATAACCCAATCCAAAGGTGTGAGGGTTGTGTGGCACTTCGGCCGATACCGCGACGCCCTTCCGGCCACTCCTTCCTAATCCCATTCCGGGGATATGTTGTAGCTTGTTCATGAGGTAGACAGATTGAGCACTGACGTACATACCTTCATTCACAGCCATGACATTCTGCACCACTTGAGCCTCGGCCAAAGTGAACCCCGACAAAAACACATCCTCCATGCCGTGCTCGATCTCCAAGACAGGTGTGGACACTTCCGGCGGCGGATGGATTGATGAATTCCCAAAAACGATCACTACCCATTTCCCGTGAGGGTACTTTAGCATCTGATGTAGAGTGGAAGAGACTGCTTTGACCTGGTGCAACCACGGTCGCCCCAAAAGTAGGTTAAAGGTTGCGGGAACGTCCAAGATATGAAATTCGATGCTGTGTTGTCCTGGACCAACCTTGGTTTGAATTTTAACAGTCCCCATCACTTCTCTGCTGGTATTGTCGTATGCTCTGATCACTTGGGTAGTTGGGACGAAGTCCACGGGCTTCAACCCGATTGCATATGCCGTTCTGGTCGGGCAGACATTAATTGCAGACCCGGTATCAACAAGTACCACCGGTATCCACTTATCTCTACACTCCATAGAAATATAGAGAGGTTTGTTATGACTTGTGCCCTCAGGCGGTAGTTCCTTGTCCGAAAAGGTTAATGCCGGGGAACCTCCTCCCGGAAAAACCAGCCCAACCAGCTGTTCAGGCGTGGTGTCTATGGAGAGTTTGGACTTGTCCATAGCAGATAGGACAGCTTCCCTATGTACTCGTGATGCCATTAGCAGTCCCCAGATGGAGATGCCTGCTTGTATCTTTTTTAACTGTTTCAGCACAGCTTCCTCTTCACTCTGCTTCTCCTTCTGTTTCTCCGCTTCTCTATCCTTCCCGGATGCCTCGGGTTGGTCCAGGTGTGGGGGTTTGAAGTACCGCCCACTTCTCGTCATATGGTCAACCTCATCGAGGTACCAAGTGTCATCCGGTTGATTATTTCCCCAGTCTTCATCCGTGTGGGCAAGACATAAGTCGTCGTCTTCCCACCACATTCCGTCGGCATCCAACAGACACCTGTCTGGCTCCGGTTTAGTTGCGCTCGCAGTACTCCCTGTCCACATGCTCGCAGCATTCTCTATCTTCGTGCACACAGCACTTTCAGTCCCCTCAGGACCTTTAGCTTTCCTAATTCTCTCAACCTCCTCAAACTTTTCTTGTTCCAGCTGCGTCAGTATAGCTGGTTGTTCAACAATTCATGTATCCATAATGCCCAAGTCTCGAGCGGAATTCTTAACACCGGCGCTCTCCGGCGATACAACTTGACTTCCGGCCATTCCAGCCACAGCTGATACTCCTGCCCCTGCCGAGCTCTGTTCTGGTTGGGCTTCCCCCACTCCATCTGGTTGATCCTCGAGCCATCCAGTGGCCTCTGCCGATTCCTTATAGTCGAACCAGTTGATTGATGCATCCCCTGGTTCCTGGTCATCGAAAAATTGCAAGTCGGCAAAGTCCTCCTCTATAGCTGTCAAATCATCTGCCCCTTGCCTGAATCCATCCCCCTGGATTACACACAGTTCTCTTGTCTCTGGCAGTTCTATATCCAGCCCATTCTGGCTTGTTGATGAGATGTACTCGCTCGGATTGTAGGCTGCCCCAGCGAAACTCTGTTCATCCCCAGATGTAACAATCTGATTCTCTCCTGAATTCTGTTCTGTCCCATCTTCGGTGGTCACCACCGTTGGCTCTGGTTGGGTTATGGAGATGCCCACCACGCACAAAGAGTTAGTGCAGTCGGGGAGGAACACCTTCGGCTTGGGTAGGTGGGATGGGGTGATATAGATACTAGGATCGTAAGATGCGACCCCAGTTTGGATAAAGTTGATTCTATTGGGAGGAGGAGCTTGGTTATGTGTTGGAAGAGGATTGGTCGTGACATTGGGTCTGTCGGGAGGCGCGATCACCTGTTTATCAATAAGATCCTGGATCTCATGACGTAATCTGTAACAACGGTCGGTGTCGTGACCGTGTTGTTGGTGATACGCACAGTATTTTGCTGGGTCATAAGAGGGGGGGAGTGGACTCGGTAGTGGCTTGGGCTCCAGGGGTTTCAAATGCTTTTTCCTGATCAATATTCCCAGAACTTTGGTCAGGGGCATGTATAAGGGTGTAAAGGTTCTTTGGCCTCGCGGTTGGAATCTGTTGGTTTGTGTGTTGCTTCCGGACGCGCCGGAGAAGGGTGTGGCAGCCATGGGCCTTGGAGGTGGAGGGGGAGAGGGAGTGGTGGTGACCATACTGACTTCCGAGGCTCTTGTATTTGCAGCGCCACTCGGGCCCGTATTGTTGTTACGGTTGAAAGTCCTCCGCGGTTGGTCCCTGTCGTGGTCAAACAAACCTTGTTTCATTGCATCTTCGATTTGCACCCTCATCTCGTGTAAATCTGCAAAAGTAGGAAAGGGGACTACAATCATTCTCTGCATCAACTTCGGGTGGAGATTGCGCACAATCATCCGGATTTGATCTTTGTCAGTGGGCCTTAAAGTCATCATTGACGCCTTCGCCCTCCATCGGATTACAAAGTCCGAGAAAGTTTCCTTGGGTTCTTGCCTTGTCGTTTCGGGATCACGGGTTGTGATCTCGATCTGAGTGTTGTACGAATATTGCGCGACAAAGGCCATAGCCATTTCATCCCAATTCGTTTTCACTTCATCTTGTAACTTTGCGTACCAGTGGGCGGCCACACCCGACAGGGTTCGGCCGAATAGTGAAAGCTTCTGTGGTCGTGTTAGGCCCATTGGCCGCAAGATGTCTGCAAACAGTCGGAGATGGACCATGGGGTCGCCGGACCCGTCAAAGCGGTCGATTTGTGGCATTTTGAACCTATCGGGGAGTGTCACGGCCTCCTCGGTATATCCGTCTTCGATATCCGGCATAGCCTTGACCCCTTGGGATTTCTTGAAGAGCTTCTCAAGTTTGCTCAATTTCAGAGCTGTATGATCAACCTCGAACTCGAAGGGAGAGTCGGGGCGATTGGATGCATGGACCTTAGACAGTTGTGGTGGAAGCGGGGGCGGAGCTGGCCCCGTTGGAAGATTCGTGTCCTCTTGTAAGTTTTGGGGATTTGGCAGGGTATTCTGGGCATCTGGTGGGGCGTTCTGAACAGTAGGTGCCTGCTCAGGTAATGGAGCCCCTGCCGGAGGAGGGACTTGATGTGAAGCAGATGCAGCATTCTGCTGTTGCAATCGGGTAATTAGCTCAGCCTGCTGGGTCATAATCTCGGCCTGTTGCTTGGCGAGTTCATCTCGGCGAACAGCATCCTGCTGCATGGCCCGCATGGTTTCTTGCATTTGGCGCACCATCTCCTCAACTCCTGTTGGCGTTGCCATACTATTTTGATCTATCTGAACTACTGGCAGATCTGTCTCAATGGGGATCTCAATCCGACTGTCCACTGATGGGGGAAACCACTGTTCTGGTGATCTCTGTTCAGATACACTGCGCTTTTTCTGCTTTCTTCTGGTAACAGGGGGTAGAGAATGGAACACTGGCTGTCCGTCGATTAGATCTTCAGATCGACTGAGTCGACGACCTCGTGTCCAAAGTGCTTGGGGAATGCCTGTTGGGTTGGAAGCAATTGTGCTAGAACTGACCTAGCAAAAGATAAATAAAGCAATAAGGAAATAAATAAACAGATAAACGGACAGCATAACAGTGTAAAATAAAATGCATGACACACAGCCGGGCATAACAACACACAGTCAATAAGCTGAATACACACTGTCCTCAAACACCGATTATTATCCCTGTATCACTGTCCCCCAAAACAGAATCTGATATCCGCAGATAACTAATTCTCAAATACTGGCTGATGCCCGCAGGCCTAATACTGACAATACTGAATTGGTACCCGTAGGCCTGACGCCCAAACTCATATACTGAACTGATGCCCGCAGGCCTGATACTGACAATACTGAACTGATGCCCGCAGGCCTGATGCCCAAACTCATATATTGATACATGCATTCCTGTAGACACGCACTCTAAAGCACATAACAGATAAGTGAGAGCCAAAACACCCCTATGTTGGGGTAGGGTTTCCCTGTCCTATTTTGTCAGGAGCTAGGGTTTCACTACGCACGCAGCGGTTTCAAACAACCTATAAACGGGTAAGCAACCTGTCCTAGTTTGGAATGGTCTCTATGGATCCGAATATGCACTAGGTCGAATGGTCAAAGAGGGTGCCCCGGTAAAACCGGGGTTTGTGTTCCCATACTGGCAGAGCACACAACCGGTCAGCCTTATGGTCATGCCTTGACAAGACAAGCCTTCGGCAAACCGTTCAGGAATAGCAGATGGCAAACAAGGTGTCCTAGGCGCACCAATGCAAATGCAATGCAAAGAAAGACACAAGTGTAGTCAAAAATAGATATCATGAGTTCGAGTCAAGCTCTCTAAATCCCCAGCAGAGTCGCCAGAAACTGTAACAAGCCCGCGGGGGACCTCACTACAGCTCGGACTCGATTTGTAGTCACGGTTCTAAATCTGAACCAAAGAGTCCAAATCCAGCAAATCGTTTTGAGAAAACAGATTTTTGAAAGAAGTGCCAAACATGGACTGCTTTGCCAGATACAGAGTCGCCACCTAAATGTTTTTTTTTTAATGGGAAATTTAGGAAACCCTGACTCGGTGCCAAAGGCCACGTGTCCGTCATCACCAAAGTTGCCTCGGCTCGGGAACTTGGGTACGATTGGGGAAGGTCACTTCGTGAGCACCCCCGCTCGCCCGATCAAAGATCGGCCTCTACTAACCATGATATCTATTTTTGAAAACATTGTGTGTTCTTATTCCAATTATTAGCCTAGGTTACTATGTGATGCGCACAACATACAAGTATAGACTGGGTCGCCCGAATTGGAACAAAACATTTCATGCTTGTTTATTTGAAAGATGGTTTGCTACTCGCAAGTAGGCTTAAAATGCAGATTTTGCCACCCTCGGGTGGGTTTAGAAAATATGGTTTTGCCACTATCTAGTGGGCTTGAAACAAACATTTGATGATTCATTCCAATCCAGGTAACTCAACCTTCACCCACAGGCATTCAGGCAGTTATATCACATAAGCAATTAGCCTCATGGTAAGCATGCTATTCATGGCAGTCACTCACACGCATGCGAGGATGCTAAAGCATAAAACTTACCGAGTACTCCAAGCCAAAATAGAAACTCATTAGAAATCATGCATGAATCCTAAGTATACAGAAATGCCTAATGTAACACATGCAAAAATGCAACTATAGCAGGTTCGGCTATTCTAAACATGGCATATGAAATGCTACAACTAATCATGTATTCAACTTGGAATTGAAATACAAATGCAGTTAGTATGATGCGCCGAGCCCGGTGCATGCAAAACAGATGAATGAATGCAAACATGCTATCATACTGTATGCTAATTGAAATATGTCCTAATCTAACCATTATAAGCGGGTAAATAAAAGGGAAGAAAGACGTGGGGTTGGAAGACATACAACACATACACGCACACTTATTACAGTTGTGCCCTCGTGCAGAGGGTCCGAATAAATATACAGTCCCAAATGAAAGAATATTACAGTCCAAATATTACAGTCCAAATATGTACAAATTCCTAATTAATTAACGAATTAACTAAGAAAATAAATAAACTGGCATGCAAGCCAGGGACTGCCTTGCTCCTGATGAATAATGCATGTCTGGGCTGCCTTCGCGAAAATCCACTGGGATGCCCCAATTAGCCTCTGTTTAGCAGTTATTCTTGAAAAGCACGCCAAGTCCCGAAAAGTTGCTGATTCTTCATTTTGCTGCAACAGAGAGCAGGAAAGGGGCATAGCAATGTATTTTCACAAATATATGCATGCCTCGATCCTCGTGCCACCAATCATGCATACCGAGGCATGCTGGCCGAGGAGTCGAAATGCACAATTCAATATAGGATGAATGCACATGAAAACACAGGTAAAACCTAACTCCATCATGGGTAATCCGGAGTGTCGGTGACTGGGGAATTGGGACGCATTCCGTCACTCGGAGTACGAAATGCACCTCGTTTCCCGTGCCTGGGCTAACTCCTATCCCGGATACGATGCAATATGCATGATATGCTTGAAATGCGACTAAGATACAATCCTAACATACACAATTCTATGAAAATGAGATGCCTCGAAATGCGTGCACACGGGAACGCAAACCGAGGCGATGGCATACGCAATGCAAATGATAGAGAAATATGATATAAAATGCAACATGGACTTATACTAACATGAGAGAGCCTCAGCCACACTCACATAAGAGGCCGATAGATGAAAATGAAGTGCCTCGAAATGCGTGCACACGGGCACGCAAACCGAGGCAATGGCATATGCAATGCAAATGCATGGAAATGGCATATAAAATGCAACATGGACTTATACTAACATGAGAGAGCCTCAGCCACACTCACATAAGAGGCCGATTGATGAAAATAAAGTGCCTCGAAATACGTGCACACGGGTACGCAAACCGAGGCAATGGCATATGCAATGCAATGGCATGGAAAATGCAACATGGACTTATACTAACATGAGAGAGCCTCAGGCACACTCACATAAGAGGCCGATTGATGAAAATGAAGTGCCTCGAAATGCGTGCACACGGGCACGCAAATCGAGGCAATGGCATATGCAATGCAATGGCATGGAAAATGCAACATGGACTTATACTAACATGAGAGACCCTCAGCCACACTCACATAAGAGGCCGATTGATGAAAATGAAGTGCCTCGAAATGCATGCACACGGGCACGCAAACCGAGGCAATGGCATATGCAATGCAAATGCATGGAAATGGCATATAAGCATGCTAATGGATTTTTAGCAATGAAAAGTGGGGGAAAACAGCCCCGAAACGAGGCGAAAGTACACCCGATGCACGGAATGGTCCCGAAACATGAATTTTGGCACCCGAAATGGCCTATAGCTATACCAAACATGCACAATTGGCACATACAATGAATAGACAGAAGCAAGGCAGCCCCTAAATATGCACTTTTCCAGTTTATAGCATGGCCAAACAGCAAACCAAGACAGGGCAAAACTAGCATGCAAGAAATGGCCCTAATCATGAGATTAAGAAGCAACTCACATCTGCTGTCCTCAAACAGGTTAGGGCCCTTCAACAAAGTTGAAGAGGGGCCCAAAATATGATGTTTTCCAGAACTGTAAAAACCCCAAAAACAAACACAGGTATGGCTGCACTCCTATGCAAGAAAAAGGGCCAAAAGGTGGCCAAAGAGGCAAGTGGTATATGCAAAGCCCAAACTGAAAAATTCCCTTCTACAACATTGAAGAGGGACCAAAAATAAGCATATTTACAGAACTATAAAAACTCCAAAACAGTATACAAACATGCTAGAAATGCAATGCAAAATAAGGCTCAAAAGAGGCTATAACATGAGGTATGCAAAATATTCCGCAAACAGCCAAAGACCCTTAATGAAACATGAATAATGGGCTAAAATAAGACTATTTTCAGAACTGTAAAATGGCCAAAAACAAAAGCATGATAGGCTAACAAAACATGCAAGAATGGGGACCAAAAGAGAGATATAACATGAAGTGGCATATGGAGGTCCCAAACCATGAAAGGCCCTAAATGAAACATGAAGAATGGACCAAAATGAGACTATTTTCAGTGCTGTAAAATGGCCAAAAACCAAAGCACAATAGGCTTCCAAAGCATGCAAAAATGGGACCAAAAGGGAGTATAAAGGCAAGTATAGCATGGAGGTCCCAAACAGTGTTGATCCCTTCTTCAATGTTGAATAGGGGCTCAAAATAAGTCTATTTAAAGTTTACATCATGCTCCAAAACAGATCACACACAAGCTAAAAAAATCATGCAAGAAAACGGTATTTGAGAAGGGTATTGAAGCAAGTGCAATATAGGGGGCTCAAACAGGGTTGAGCCCTTAAGAAAAAGTGAAAATGAGCTCCAAAGAAGGCCACTTTCAGTTATGGCCGGAGCTCAAAGCAAAAAGCATATATGGTTAAGAAAAGTTGCAAAAATAAGCCCAAAAAGGGTGAAATAGCAACTCACCCTTGTAGACCAATCTTTGGTTGCTTCTTGGACCAAGTTGCAGCACCTTTAGCCTTTGAGAAGCCCTCCTTGTTGCTGGAAATGGAGTGGTGGTGGTGGTGCTTGGTGGTGATGAAGGAATGAAGTATAGAACTTGGATGTTTTTGAGGAAATGAGAGAGATAGAGGGAGGTTTGAATGTGTATGCTTGAAGGCAATTTCTCTAACCCCTTGTACAAGTGTTGGCCTTTGGTTATATGGACCAAAAAGAGGGGCCAAAGGTGGGGGAAAAAGGAGGCAAGCTTTCCCCCACAAAATATCCCCCGGATATAGATATTTTCTGGGGGATAAAGCCATACAGCTGTAAAGTGAACAGTGTGAGGATCATGGCCGGCCAGGTATTTTTGTTGCGGGTGGCCGGCCGGCCACACCCCCTAGCCGGCCGGCTAGGGGTCAAAAGGGTCAAGTTGGTTTAGTGGCCGGCCACCACATAATGGTGTCCTCCCATGTGCCCTCAACACAACCCTGTGGTTAAAAGTCCAAGAAAGTGGCTCAAGGGTGTTCAACATTGGCTCGGAAGGAGGGGTTCAAAAGGGTCAAGAAACATTAGTGGCCGGCCACCAACTTTTAGGGTCCTCCCATGTGTGTACATCACAAATATGTGGTTCAAAGTTCAAGAAAGTGGCCCCAAGGTGTTCAACATTAGCCCGGAAGGAGGGGTTCAAAAGGGTCAAGTAACATTAGTGGCCGGCCACCAACTTTTAGGGTCCTCCCATGTGTGTACATCACAAGTATGTGGTTCAAAGTTCAAGAAAGTGGCCCCAAGGTGTTCAACATTAGCCCGGAAGTGTGAAAAACGGGCATCGGAGGGCGTCGGAGGATATATAACTGGTTGCTGCAACAATTACTGGCCTCCCACCCTTCTACGGCCTTCCCAGTGATAAAACAGAGGTACCTGCCAAAAATGAACGAAAACCGTTGCAAAACGAATGTTCGGGGGCCAAAATGCGCAGTTCGGGGTCCCGAAAATGGGCTATTAGGCACCGAAAGTGGCATTCGGCCACAAAGTGGGTTTCTCAGACCCCAGTGTCCCTCAAAAGGGAGTAAATAGGAGGCACGCCAAAAATCAGAGCAAATGGAGATGGTTAAGCGGTCTCGAACCGGGGCACACGGCCAACGGTCCCGAAAAACCGGAAACCGGACTCCGAAATGGGCAAAATGGTCTACGGCCACAAAATGTAGCCCACGGCCATTGAGAGATGATCTACGAGACCTCTCCCTTCCTTCGGGAAGAGAAAATAGAGAAAACAGAGCCTGGTTCGCAAACCGAGGCAAAGCACAAAAGAGCCCGGAAGTCCGGAGGCAGGGCTCGCAGCCAAGACTCGGAAACTTCTGAACAAGCACAATATGCAATATCACCGAGTGCTCAACTGGTGACGTCTGAGTCTCAAGGTCGGTCAAAAATGGGGTGTCTACAGCCGGCAGGGCGTAACCCATGGCCAGCAGCCCTCTATGATGGCTGGCAGTCCATCAAGAGCACCACAAAACAAACACCAACACATGGTCCAAAAATGAGACAGAATGGAAATAGGGTTTGGAAGGATCAAACCTGGAGCATTTCGCTACGAAAGTCGAACATTCGACGAGAAATCAAACTTGTTGCTGGATGAACCTACAAGAACATCCAAGTCTTGAGGATGGTAAAAAATGGGGTGTCTACAGTTGCTCCTCTTTGATAGAACTCGAAAGTCATGAAATAACGGGAGTGAATGTCAAAGCCTAGAGACGACCCATTTTTGACAAGGCCGAAGACTCAGACAAACAATCAATATAACAATATAGAGATGCACCCTCAGGCTGGGGCAAAATGCAAATGACATGCATGATGCAAGAGCATAACTTATGATTATGCAAAGAGAGCGGCAATGAAGCATTTGAATGCAAGTTCTAGGCATGGTAAATGCAACACTTTAAGCAAGCGAATAAGAAACTACCATCTCATACATTTCAGTAGAAAGGATCTAAGAAAATTATGCAATCTTAACCACGGACCACGTAGGAAAGACTAGAAGTGATTATCGGGAACACCCAAAGTCTCAAATGAAACACCTCCTAGCGTACCAAACGCGAAGGGAGAAGGATTGCGCAAGAAAGCGCAGTCATCCAAATGCGTGTCAAACGCGAGAGGAGAAGGGCATCCAAACGCGTGTCAAACGTGAGAGGAGAAAGGTAACCAAACGCGTGTCAAACGCAAGAGGAGAAAGGTTGCGATGCGAACACCGGAGGGTGGTACGAACATTGGGCACTCGTCCCAGTGTTTCTAACCGAACCAAGAGAGTTCGAGGAAGCAGGAATGATCTCACCTGGAGTTCCTCTAACTGAAATACATACAACATTGTTTGGTTGTGCCAGCTTCAAATGAACCGGACATACAATATCGTGCCTGCACAAAAGAGAAACTTTGACAGGTACAATATAGTAGAAACACGTGTTTAACGTTATATCAAGATACAATTTCAATACGAGATAAACTGCGTTCATATACAATGCGCAAATGAAAAAAAAGTGCATAACAATGCCTGGGAGACGTGCATAACAATGCAAGCGAAACGGTGCATAACAATGCAAGTAGAACAATGCATAACAGTGTGAGTGGAACGTGCATAGCAATGCAAGTGAAAAGGTGCAAAACAATGTAAGTGAAACATGCATAACAATGCGAGTGAAACGTGCATAACAATGCAAGTAGAACATTGCATAACAATGCAAGTAGAACATGCATAACATATCTTGTACACAATAATCAATACATATGTGATGCAATATGTTCAATGAAGAAATGCGCGTCTTGGAAAGACCGATTTCGTTGTGACCTCTTATTTACCTCTCGGAGGGGTGAAATATATTTTAAAAGGATACTCCTTGTTTGAGTTGACGGGCGATGACCCTCACACACTGCGAATGTGATTCTGGGCTTCTGCGAAGGCATTCTGAATCAAATTTTGAGCATACCCTGCATTTCTTGGAACCCAAGGACACATATCAAGGTACAAGAGGCAGGGGAAACTGGTGGAGGCCTGCCGGCCATCAGGGGAATTTGCCAGCCCCTTGCCGACCATCAGTGGCCACTGTCGGCCATCAATAAAAGGTGCCGGCCATTCATGGCCGATTGGGGCAGATTGGTCCTTTGACCCATGCATCTTTAAGTAGGGGTGGAGACACTTCATTTCCTCACAACCCCTTGCACAAAACCTTCCTCCCTTGCTCTTTAGGTACTCCTTCTCTCTAGATCCGCGCATTCTACGCGTTTCCCAACACCCTAGACACATTTTTCTTCGCAAAACCCTCATGTTCTCTTTGCTTTGAACTGATCAGAATTTGATTTCGACGCTTCTCCCGTCATTTCCACTTTTCAAAGATCATTTCCCTCGAGTTTCTCCCAAGGTTAGTTCCTTTTTTTTGGGTTTTAACTTTCTTTGATTTTTCTCTCTTATAGGGTTTAACTTGTTCAAAGTTTCACCATTTTCCGCATTTTTGCTCATTTTTCCATCTATTTCAGATGGCAGATGATGTCCCACATGACAGGGGCTTCCCCGTACTTCCTCCAGTAGAGTTTGCAGCGGACTTCGAGGCCGAGCCCGAGGTAGAGCCCGAGCCACTACCGCCGAGCATTCGCCTATTCGATCCGATGAGGTATCACCTCGAGACGCACATTATACCAATTGCAAGAGGCATCAAGGCCTTCACTGATTTTGTCGAGGATGCACCAGACGACCTCTTACTGAGAGAGCCTATGTCTCACTTGTCGGCCATAGCTGTAGAGGTACAAACTTTCCTTCTCTGTAATACCATCCATAACTACTACATTTCTTGCACTATTTTGATTTGACTGCATCACATGCCTTGATCTGACTGTATTTCATACATTGCTAGTCTACATTCAATTATACTTCATACATCACTGCTCTGTATTCAACTGTACTTTATACATCACTGCTCTGCATTCAACTGTACTTTATACCTCACTTGATCTAATTGCATCACATGTAGCAACACAGGATGGATCCCGCTCCTTCCGAGGCTACAGCACCACGATAGCTCGGGATTGGTACGATGAGCTTCCAGCCAGGGTCCGTGACATCATCGACGGGACCGACTTTGGTCTATTTCGCTCCAGTTTGACCCGAGTCACTGCGAGCCGCCCTCTCTTAGGGACTCTTGTGGAGAGGTGGTGGGATACCACTAACTCCTTCTACTTCTCTTCCACGGGGGAGATGACGATGACTCCCTACGACTTCGCCAAGATCATTGGCTTAGGCATAGGAGGTGATCTGATTCCCCTCGATCCTGACATGGGAGAGTGGGAGGCTGCATGGGTTGTACTACTCAGGGCACAGCCACTGACACTTCGGGTGGGTATGGTCCGATACAGCTGGTTTGAGAAGCAGTTCAGAGGAGTTGAGCCTGAGACTGTTGAGCAGACAGAGCAATATGCCCGGGGCTTTCTCCTATTCCTCTTCGGTACCACCTTGTTCTCGAACATGTGGAATACCGTAGGCCTGTACTTTCTGAGTGCATTGGTGGTGTTGCAGCGAGTCCCGTTCTACGACTGGGGCGGAGCCGGTCTCACCACTCTATACGGATACATGTGCTCGACCACTCGGATGTGCGGGACCTTGATCGACGGCTACTAGCAAGCCTGGGAGGTACACAGCTTAGTTCCACATCTTCACTTTACATCTTTCGCTTAGCATTTCCTGCTTTACACTTGTTCACTCATATGCCATGTTCTGCATTCTCTATATCTGCTCTTGCACTGTATGCTTTCTGCTTTGCATTTTCTGCACACTGCACATACCACGCACTGCATACCACACTCTATACACACAGTCTAATCTCTGCTCTACATTTGTACTTTCCATGCGTTGTACTGCACACTGCTTTCTGCATTTTCTGTACTATGTTCATACATTGTATTGATCACATTTTCTTTGCAGATATGGGTGTACGCATACTTCCCAGCTCTTGCCCTAGAGCCCATAATGGAGACCCCAGCAACAGTTCCATTCTCTTAAGTGTATGACGGCTTGCTCCGTCGTAGGACTCGGGATAGCTTCATGTTCTTCCGACAGTATTTCGACACGGTCACAGCACGTGAGGTAACCCAAAACATAGTCATGCTACTTTTTAACTAGTTTGACACACAGTAGTCAATTGATAATGACTAATCATCCGTTCATTTTATTATCTTCAGATCACATGGCAGCCATGGGACATGATACCGTCAGGGGCCAGATTCGTATATGAGACCACTAGGGTCGTTGCCCGCTACCACATCCTTCTTGAGGGACCGATCTACCGCTCTTGTTTCTTGAGCGAGCGCTTCGTGTGCCAGACCTTGAGCTTCCCTGCCCCATTTATACCGAGGGCACCTTCGGTATCTATGAGAGAGACACACAAACTTTCTGAGGAAAAGGTGATCCAGTTCATGGTAGGACTAGATGCAAACCTTTTCCGCATAGAGGGTGACTACGCGACCTTCATTCAGACGTATCCGATGCCACCTCTGACCGGTGCTCGCGGAGGTGAGAGAGCTAGAGCCCCAGCTGCGAGAGGGAGAGACAGAGCGACCAGATCTCGCAAGAGGAGAGATCTTGAGGCAAGGCAGGAGACTGGATGGCCAGAACTGCCTACTACAGTGACTCATCGAAGACGTTCTGGGAAGACTTGCCAGATCCTCATCGAGCCTGCACCAGCTAGTCACGCACTTGTCGGGGTTCGAGGCCAAACTTTACGTTTTGCAATTCTACATATTTACTTTGATGCAATTATGTTGTATAGAGTACTGATTCCCTCGATGCACTTACAAGCACCCATTGAGTACACGGGCAGGCCCTTCAGCTTGTGGCCTCCTTGACAGACATGGTACAGATGAGCCTAGATCTGCTCAGCCTCTACAGGATCCCGGTAATCTTTCTTCATCTTGCATTTCATGCCATAAAACTCATTATTAATGCATTAGCATTTCAACCGTTCCATGCTACACTGATCTGGTATAGTACACCAAACACTACATGGATACACCGTTGCCACACACTGCACACGGTATACATACATTGCAATCATCCACTGTTCACAACAAATACACTGCAATCCCCCACTATTCACAGTACATCATCTGTAATCATTTACTGCTCACGGAACATCATCTCTTGCATCCTATATACACAGACTAATGCGTTCTCATAAATTGCCCTTTTCAGATTTCTTTCGAGATGCCAACCCCATCATACGCCCTAACAGGAGCAGAGGCAGGACCTTCAGCACCCCCCCAACAGTAGAGAGGAGAGGGAGGCAGGCTCAGACACCCGGCTGAGGTAGAGCCGGAGGCAGCCGCAGCGAGAGTGGCCCTTTAGAGCCCGTTTTGGGTGATGATGATGATGAGACAAGCGAGGAGGAGGGTGATGTTGAGAGTGCACATTCAGAGTCCTCTGAGGCTGGAGATGACGACACCGGTTCAAGCTCTGATTCAGATTCAGATAGCGGTGCCGATTCAGACAGCGGTGTCGATGGCGACAGTGCTCCAGAGTCCACTCAACTGAGGAAGAGGATGAAGAGGGCCTCTCGATCATGAGCTAGACGGCACCAGCTTAGATGCTTTTTGCTTTGTTTTCTTTTTGCTAGTAGTTTTTGCACATTGTACAGCCTTAGGCAGTTTTATTTTCTTTAAAACTCGTACTTTGTAAAAAAGGAACCATGACGAGAATGAAAACAACTTTTTGGTTAAAAAGTGTTGCATTTTACATTCTAAGCATCGCCTCGCATCGCACATTATGCAAATGAGATTGATCTTTGCTTGAAAACTGCAGATTCAAATTGCATTGGTCTTAATCAGGCAGTGAACCAACTAACAACTGAAAAGAACAAAACGACTCGACAAACAACACAAGTGCAACTCGATAAGCAAAATGTAATAACCCGATAAGCAAACTACATACAACTAGATAAGCAAAGTGCATACAATTCGATAAGCAAAGTGCATACAACTCGATAAGCAAAGCTAAACAGTTACAACTTAAACAGACATGTTCAAGCTCGAAAAGAACCAAAACAAGACCCGGAAAGGTGCCAAAAACAGAATACAACTATTTGAAAATGACTTAATCTTCACACAGGAGGTCAGTGAGCATCACAAAGGGACTAGCGGCCATGGGGAATGGCCTGCCGGCCATCACTCTCCTTTGCCAGCCATCAATTTGCATCTGCCGGCCATTAATGAGCCACTGCCGGCCATCAATGTGCTGCTGGCAGCCATCAATGGTAGAACCTCCGAAATGACGACACCTGGCCTCCACTCAATACCTTATCTTCTATAAAGATTCCAGGTTCGTAGTTTCTTCACTTTAACTCCATTTTTACCCCAAATGGAAGCATTTCTTGCCCAAAATCTCACAAATTGGATTGCAAGCTTGGATGGCTCGGAAAAGTTAAATTTTTGGGATTTCGGAATAAATGCACTGTTTACGCTGAACCGCACCACGCTACGTTTTCCATTCCTCCATGCCGTGGCTAGGTGTTGGAATCCGGTAACTCATGTTTTTAGCTTTGGCGGACAAGTGATATGTCTCACTTTTGAAGATTTCAAAGCTTTGATGGAGTCTCGCTGCGATAAGGAGATCTTGCCCCAATTCCGTTTCAGCCACATCCAAGTTCTAGGATGGATGTGTGGGCTTACTTTTCATGACACTTGGTCTTTGATTCGCAACGCAGAACTGGATGTTCCGAGCTTGATCCATTGATTTTCTGACGCCGGTGACCGCGACGACCACCTTTGCCAGAGTTTTTGGCGACACGCCCTCTGCTTGTGCATGTTGTCTCATTTCTTGCTTGCCCCTGGCTTCGGGGGGCCCAGCATCCGTTTGATTGAGGTTGCCCAAGATTTAAAAGAGGGCAAGAGCTGTATTGGCATGATACTAGCCGAGACATTAAGATGTTTGGATGTCTTTCGTCACCGGGAGACGATTAGATTTGCAGGGAGTCCATTACTTTTATAGGTAATGTTTCCTGCCCTTCTCACATGTGTATTCCTCACATCACTAGGCCCTCAGGCTCTGTTTTTCTCTCAAAAACCATTTTCTCACTTTTCTCTCCATGTACACCTCTCTATTCTTTAATCTCTCATTTTTCATCTCTCCCCAGATATGGTTGATGGATAAGCTGAAAGTGGTAGACTCATGCCCAGCATATTCAGCACACGGCTATTTCTTCTGGCAATGACTAGTTGATGCCCCAGATGAGAGATGGTGGTGCGAATGGATGTGCAGCCTATCCGCCATCAACATTGCTTGGTGCTGCCCCTGGCTTAATCTGCCGGCGATGAGCTATAGCATGTCTCGCCAACCAGGGATTCAGCTGATTGGTCTAACACACTGTGTCTTTTTCTTCCCGTTTCGATTCCGGCACCAATTTGGACATGATCAGACTTGTCCGGAATAAGGGATAAAGTAACCTACTACATTTCCAGTCCAAGGCTCACATCTAGCTCGGTATTCCACATCATGGAGAACGAGAGAGCTTCTGGTCCCCGCTCCCACTTTTATTTGTGCCCTTTTTGACGAGTGCATAGCTTGGCTCAATGAAGAGGCACAGACCAGGCCTACTTTGGCATCAGAGGCTCCCACAAGCTCAGGGAGGGGGCGTAGGAACACCTGACTATGCCCCGAGTTTATTGCTTAATCTGTACTTTCAAGTTTTCTTTATGATTGTAATAAAAAGCAACTTCAATTTGTATTCAAGAGTAGGAGAACTCTGTATTGAAATCAATGTAATTGAAGGTTGTGGGTACTGAAAATTTTCCGTTTGGTCCAAAAATGGTCTAAGTTGTAAAAAGATTAATTTGAACAAAATCAACTTTTATTAAAACTTTTCAAAACCATTTTCGATATGGATCACAACTGGACACGCCTAAGATCTATCACTGAGACGTACAACCCCGGATCCAACAACTAGAAAGTTACCTCTTGTCTGAATAGCACTGCACCGGAGATCACAATCGAGCTCCTGAATGTAGAACAAACAAAGATGACCAACATGATCACATGGACAAAGTTAACTTGGAAGTGTTTGTGGCTGGACTTCAGAATGAAGCTGCCTACGTATACCAAAGATGGGAATCAAGCCTTACGTAGTTCGGTTCGGGTTCGCTCATGTATTAACACTCTCTTTTTGCGCTCTAACTTTTGCCAAGGCCGCCATTTTTGGCTTTTCAACCTTGCGAGCTCAGTTTTTCTTATTTCAAATTTTCTGTGCTCTAACTTTTGCCTAGGTCGCCCTTTCGGGTTTTCGGCCTAGCGAGCCACTCAGGGATAGTATTTCTTCAACTTGTTCATGTTGATCAGCTGGGAGAACTCTAGGCCATCTAGGTCCATAAGAACGACAGCTCCACCCAACCAGATTGACTTGATGATGTAGAGACCAGTCCAATTAGGTCTGAACTTGCCCCTAGGATCGTGGATGGGAGCTCAGTTGTCTTTAAGCACCAAATCCCCCTCTTTCAAATCCCTGGACTTAACCTTCTTGTTGAAAGCCCTGGAAATTCTTCGTTGATAACCTTGGGCGTGGTACAGTGCTTTCAGCCTTTTTTCGTCAAACAGCATGAGTTCTTCGAACCTGCTCTGCTGCCAATCTGCCTCAGCTATCTGGCACTCAGCCATAACCCATAATGACGAAACCTCAACTTCGATAGGCAGAACAACCTCCATCCTATAAACCAAGGAATACGGAGTTGCCCTAGTAGAAGTTCAAATTGAAGTTCGGTCGCCCCAAAGAGCAAATGGCAGCTTATCTGGCCAATCCTTGTAGGTTTCCACCATCTTCTGTAGAATGTGCTTGATGTTCTTGTTGGCGGCCTCAACAGCTTTGTTAGTTTGCGGCCGATATGTGGATGGCTTATGAAAAGCCATGTTGTATTCTCCAACAAGTTGATCAATTCTTTCTTGAAGTGGGAACCATTATCGGAAATAATCTCATTCGGGACCCCGTAGCGACAGATAATGTTGTTCCTGATAAACTTAGCCACGTGCGATGCTTTCAGCACCGCATAAGATTGGGTCTCGACCCACTTTGTGAAGTAGTCTATCGCTACCAGAATGCAATCATGCCCGTTTGACCCCTTCGGAGTAATTGCCCCAATCACGCCAATCCTCCAGACTGAAAATGGCCACAGCGAAGTCATGTTGTACAGCATTAACGGCGGAATGTTCATGCGATTTGCATGGATCTGACATTTGTGGCATCACTGAACAAAGCCAATACAATCCTCTTCCATGGTCGACCAGTAGTAACCCTGTCTGAGAATTTTCCGGGCTAGCATCACCCCACTCATATGCGATCTGCACTCTCCGCCATGGATGGCCTCCATCAGGTGCCTTGATTCTTCAGCATCAACGCATAACTTATGCATTCCCAGATGACCCCTCTTGTACAGTTTACCCCCGCAGACGATGAGTTGAGCAGCCATTCCTCGTATCGCCCTCTTATCATTGGCATTTGCCCCTGGTGGATACGCCTCATTTTCTAAGAAGTTCCAGATATCGTGGTACCAGGGGTTTTGATCTTGTACTTCGTCTATGGCAACAATCAGCTCATAGGCCGGCACGAATTTCTGTTCAATGATGATCGGACACATCCGGACTCCAAAAGGGATGTCTATCATAGAAGATAGAGTTGCTAATGAATCAGTGAACCTGTTGTTCTCTCTTAACAGATGAGCGAAGTTCAATTTCTCAAACCAAGGAATCAGCACGTCCAAGGTCTGATGATAGATTTTTATCTTTTCTTCTTTAACTTTTCATTCTCCTTTAGCTTGAGATATAACAAGGTTCGAGTCCCCAATGACGTCCAACTGTTTTGACCCTAGTTCCAGGGCAGCCTCTAATCTAGCAATACATGCTTCGTATTCTACTCCATTGTTCGATACTTTGAATCGAAGTTTGAAGGCTAAGGGCATACGAGAATTGTCGGGTGCTATCAGCAACACCCCTATCCCATACCTGTACTGGTTTGATGCTCCGTCAAAGTACATAGTCCAAGTTTCATCTTCAACATACAGAATGGCCTCATCTAGGAGCAGGTATTCAACTGGTTCAACTCCCTCTACTGGGTGATCAGCTAGGAACTCCACTACCGCTGTCTTTTTCACAAACTTGCGCATCACATACTTCATATCGAATTCGGAGAGAAGAAGCAACGAACGAGCTAGCCCACCCGTAAGTGTCAGTTTCTCGAAGAGATATTTGATGGGATCTAATCTTGAAACCAGTATTACGAAGTGAGCTAACAGGTAGTGCCTCAACTTCCTGGTAGCCCATACCAAGGCCAGACAAGCCTTCTCCAACGGAGTGTAGCGGGTCTCGTATTCTAACATTTTCTTGCTCAGGTAGTAGATAGCCTTCTCCACTTTATCCTTAGATTCCTGTGCAAGCATGCAACCCATCGTCGTTTTGGTCAGTGATAGATACAGAATCAACGATTTTCCCAGCTCTGGCGGTGAGAACATGGGTGGGTTCCGTAGATATTGCTTGATATGCTCGAAAGCAACTTCACATCGGTCATCCCATTGGTACTTCTTTCCTTTCGTCAGGAGACCAAACAATGGTTCACAAGTCAAAGTTAATTTTGCAATAAACCATCTTATGAATTGCACTTTACCCAGAAAGCCTCGCACCTCTTTTTCAGTACTTGATGGTGGCATTTCTAAGATGGCCTTGATTTTGGAAGGATCGACCTTGATACCACTTTGTGTGATCAAGAACCCCAGCATTTTCCCTGCTATGACACCAAAAGTACATTTCTGAAGATTCAACCACAACCGATACTCTCTAATCCGCTGGAAAAATTTCTTTAAGGCGGTAGAGTGGCCCTTTCTTTCCTTGGACTTGACAATCATGTCGTCCATGTACACCTCAACCTCTTTGCGGATCATATCGTGCAAAATCGTGGTCGCAGCCCGTTGATATGTAGCCCCAGCATTCTTCAAACCGAACGGCATCACCCTATAACAGTAGGTTCCCCACGGGGTAGTGAAAGCAGTCTTCTCCCTATCTTCGGGCACCATCAAAATCTGATTGTAACCTAAAAACCCATCCATGAATGAGAGCAACGCATGCCCCGCAGTGAAGTCCACCAATTCGTCAATATGCGGCAGAGGAATCTCGTCTTTTGGACTGGCTATGTTCAGATCCCTAAAGTCCACGCATACCTGAATTCTGCCGTCTTTCTTCGGCACCGGAACTATATTGGCCAATCAAGTTGGATACTCAGATACTAACAGGAACCCTGCATCGATCTGCTTGGTGACCACTTCTTTGATTTTCAAAGCCCAGTCCAGACGGATCCTTCGAAGCTTCTACTTAACAGGTCGGGCCTCTGGGTCAAGAGGGATCTGGTGTTGTACAATCTCAGGATCGGTTCCAGGCATGTCTTCGTAGGACCACGCGAAAACATCTTTGAAATCTTTTAATAAAGCGACTAAGCGCTTGCGTTCCTCAGAAGACAACGTGGACCTGATCTGGACCAGCCGCGGATCCTTCTCAGTACCAACATTAATTGAGGTGATTTCATCAACCAAAGGTTTTACAAACCTCTCCTGCTGTTGATCAAGTAAATGTTTCAAAACTGAAGGAATTTCTTCCTCGTCGTTTTCATCGAAGTTTTGAAAGTCCTGATTAATGCAGTAAACTAAAGGCACAGAAAAGTACTCAGAAGCCACAGTTGTACAATTCTCATTAATAACATCCAGTCCAAAAAGAAAAAGATGACCTGGACAGGACAGTGGCATCCGGGTTATCAACCCTAGGAATACCTGACTCTGACTTAGAATAACTAGAATATGATTGCGACTCCACAGACTCTGTGGAATCAGACTCTGGTTCACTACCTGACCCAAAACTGCTCGATAAAAAAGCCCTCCTCGTACTGCCAAACGAAGGAGGGTGCGATGGATGCATCAAGAATGCCAGAAGATGAACCCACAGCCACTTGATCCCTGATCATGGAAACTGAGAAGTTATCCCCCAAGCACTCCGACATGATCTGAGGATCTAAGAGGAGACAAGCCAGTGCTACCCCTATCTCAATTTTTGTGCTCTCGGACTTATCCTCCTTGCACTACTTAGCCTCAGCTGGTAGGTCTATCTGCTCTTCAGCAACTTCATCCCCTGACAACTGAAGGTCAAAAAAGAACTCGAAGCCAGGCACATGTCGCTCTCTGAATTCAACCAGGGCTCCAAAAAATTGCAAAATGGGAAGTCTTCCCCCTCCCGGACAAAGCGTCCATTCAGGGTTCCTTGGATAGGTTTGTGCACCAGCTCATAGTGCTTTCTGACTTGCTTAGCCTTGGCTCTCCCAGCCATTTCCCTTCCTTTCCTTGCCCAATCCTCTATGGTGGGTGAGTAACCCAAACCAAAGGTGTAAGGGTTATGTGGCATTTCGGCCAATGCTGCGACCCCCTTCCAGTCACCTCATCCCAATCCCATCCCGGGCATGTGTTGAAGCTTGTTCATGAGGTAGAAAGATTGTGCACTGACGTATAGTCCCTCATAAACAGCTAGCATATCCTATACAACCTGGGCCTCAGCTAGGGTGAATCTCGACAGAATGACATCCTCCACACCATGCTCAATTTCCAGAACTGGTGTAGAAACCTCTGGCGGCGGATGCATTGAAGAATTCCCAAAAACAATGGCCACCCCCTTCCCCGTGGGGGTACTTCAGCATCTGGTGCAAGGTGGAAGAGACAGCCTTCACTCGGTGCAGCGACGGCAGCCCAAGGAGTAGATTGAAGGTGTCTGCAATATCCAAAACATGAAACTCAATGTCCTGCTGTCTCGGGCCGACCTGAGTCTTAATCCGTACGGTCCCTATCACCTCCTAGCTGGTGTTATGATAGGCCCGAATCCCTTGTGCTGTAAGCACGAAATCCGCGAGCTTCAACCAGATAGCATACGTCGTTCTCGACGGACATACGTTGATTGCAGATCCCGTGTCGACCAAGACCACCGGTATCCATTTCTCTCTACACTCCACAGAGATATAGAGTGGCTTGTTATGATCAAAGCCCTTAGGCGGTAGCCCTTTGTCTATGAAGGTCAAGGTTGGGGAAGCTCCTCCTGGGAATACCAATCTCACCAACTGCTCAGGCGTTGTATCAATTGAAAGCTTGGCCCTGTCCATAGCAGTGAGGACAGCTTGTCTGTGAACCCTCGAGGCCATAAGCAGTCCCCAGATGGAGATGTCTGCTTGAATTTTCTTAAGCTACTTCAGCACAAGTAGTTTTTCTTTATGCCCCTCTGCTTCTTTGTCCTTTCTGGACACCTCTGGCTAGTCCAAATGTGGGGGCTTGAAGTACCGCCCACTTCTGGTCATATGGTAGACCTCTTCAGCGTGACAGGTGTCGTCAGGCTGACTCCAGCTCCAGTCATCGTCGATGTGAGCAAGACGTAAATCGTCGTCTCCCCACCACATCCCATCGGCAACCGACAGGCAGCTGCCTGGCTCCGTTGTAACTGTTTCTGTGCTCACAGCACATTCTGCCCCCTCAGGTGCTTTGGCTTTTCTAGCGCTCTCAAGATCCTCGATCTTTTCTTGCTCAAGCCGCTTCAATGCAGCCTCCTGTTCAGTGTCTGTTGTACTCAAACTGCCCAAATCCCGAGCAAAATTCTTTGCATCGGTGCTCTCCGACGATTCTTTTTGATTCTGGACCATTCTGGCCACTGCACATGTTCCCGTTTCTAACGGTCCCTGTTCTGGCTGAGGAGCCCCAACAACATCCGGCTCGTCACTGAACCACCCGGTGGTATCTGCTGATCCATTCAAATTGAACCAGTTGATGCTCACATCCCCCGGGTCCTGCTCATCAAAGAACTGAAGGTTGTTAATATCCTCCTCTAGCTCGGCAAGTTCATCTAGCCCCCTGACTCAGTCTATCCTCCCAAACCACACTGATCTTCGCTCCAGTTGGCAACTTTACCCTTAGGCTAGCCTGATCTGTCGACACAATATAACCACACGGGTTATATGCTTCCTCGGTAAAGCTCCCTGATCCCTCAGGCTCTGAATCAACATTTCCACTTTCCTTCAAAGTTACCCCAGTTCTGTCTTCGACAGTCACCACCGCTAGCTCAAACTAGGTTAGGGAGGTGCTCAACATACACAAGTCCGTGTTGTCCAGGATGAACACCTCAGGCTTAGGTAGGTGGGAGGGTGTGATATATATGCTAGGGTCATACGGGATGGCTGTAGTTTGGATCAGGTTTATTTGCCTGGGTGGAGGAGGGTTGTTGTTATGTGGTGGGAGAGGGTTAGTGGTGACGTTTGGCTTGTCGAGAGGTGCAATCACCTTGTTGTCAATGAGATCTTGAATCTCATGACGTAGTTTGTAGCAGAAGTCGGTGTTATGACCGTGTTGTTGGTGAAAGGCGCAATATTTGGCCGGGTTATGGGAAGAAGGAAGTTTGTCCGGTAATGGCCGCAACTCCAGGGGCTTCTGATGCCCTTTTCTGATTAGAATCCCCAGGGCCTTGGACAAAGGCATATACAACGGGGTAAAAGTCCTCTGGCCCCAGGGTAGGTTTTTTTACTGGTTGCGAACTAGTTCCGGACGCACCGATGAAGGGTGTAGCTGTTTTTGGTGTGGTGGTGGTGACCATGCCTACGTCAGAAGTCTTGGCGGCTGCACTACTACTGGTAGCTGCATTCGAACCGCGGATGAATGCCCTCTTCGTCAATCAGACCTTGCCTCATGGCATCCTCAATCTGTACCCCAATCTCGTGTAAATCAGCAAAGGTGGGAAGGGGTAAGACGATCATTTTCTGCATCAGCTTAGGTTGGAGGTTGCGCACAACCATCCTTAGCTGATCTTTCTCCAGTGGCCGAGTTGTCATCATGGAGGCCTTGGCCCTCCATCGAGTGACAAAGTCAGAAAAGCTTTCCTTTGGCTCTTGCCTGGTCTCCTCAAGATCACGAGCCATGACCTCGATCTGGGTGTTTTATAAATATTGTGCGACAAGGGCCTCGGCCATCTTCTCCCAACTTCTTTTCACTGAGTCCTCCAGCTTGGCATACCATATTGCTGCAATACCCGACAGGGTCCGACCAAAGAGTGATAGTTTCTGGAGTCTCCTTAAGCCTATTGGGCGTAGAATATCAGAGAACAGCCTCAGATGAACCACAGGATCGCCCGAGCCGTCAAAGCAATCTATGTGCGGCATCTTGAACCTATCCGGCAATGTCACCGCCGAATTAGTGTATCCATCTTCTATGTCCGGGATGGAGTTAACTCCCTGGGCTCGCTTGAATAGCTTTTCAAGCTTACTGACTTTCATCACGGTCGGATCCACTTCAAATTCAAACGGTGTGTCCCCTGGAAAGGCCGGTGCTTTTGAAGTCTGCGGTAGAACTAGTGGTAGGACTGGCCCTGTTGGAACGTCCGTATTCTCCTGGACGTGAGATGTTTCCCCGGGTGTTGGAACCCTAGGTGGGGATGAGGGTTGGGGTGGATGTGAAGCAGATGCTCTGGCTTGTTGTGGTTGCTGCTGTTGTTGAAGCCTGGCAATCAGTTCTTCTTGTTGAGCTACAACTTCTGCCTGGCGAGCGGTAACCTCCGATTGATGGGCAGCATCCTGCTGCATGGCTTGCATGGTCTCTTGGAGATGATGCATCATGTCCTCCATACCAGCCATAAGGTGCTGATCTATTGGAACAAATGTAGGTTCTCTCTCTGAGATAGAAGCAGATATCTCAGCCCAACTACGCACAGGTGAGGTGGATAATGACCGCTGATCTGGTAACTGCTATACTGATGATCTATGCTTGGATGACCTCCGTCTCATAACCAGGGGTAATGCAGCAAACACTGGTTGTCTGTCAACTAGATCCTCAGATCGATAAACTCTCCCAATCCGGGTCCAGAGTGCTCGGGGGGGATCTGCCTCCTCGGAAGCAATGATGCAATACTGCCCTGCAAAAAGATAAATAAAGCAAAAAATAAGGAAACAACAATTAGAAAAACGGATAGCATTTTAGCTTAAATAAAGACAACACATAATTGGCATCAAAAGTTGGATAAACTGTTCTCAACACTGATCACTGCCCCAAAATCATTGCCCGAAAACTGATACCCCCAAATACTGATGTCCTCAGACTGATACCCAGACTTGCAACTGATACATAGAACCTGTAGAGACGCACTCTAACAGCACATATGAAGCAAGTAAGAGCCAAAACACCCCTATGGTGGGGTAGGGTTTCCCTGTCTTATTTTGTTAGGAACTAGGGTTTCACTACGCACTCAGCAGTTTCAAACAACCTACATTCGGATAAGTAACCTACCCTAGTTTGGAACAGTCTCTAAGGCTTCCAATATGCAACTAGGTCGAATGGTCAAATAGGGTGCCTTGGTAAAAACCGAGGTTTGTGTTTCTATCGGGGCAGAGCTTGTAATCGGTTAGCCTTATGGCACGCTTATCCAAGCAAGCCTCCGACAAACCATTCAAGAATAGCAGATGGCAAACACTGTGAATTAAGCACACCAATGCAAATGCAATGCAAAGAAACACATAAGTGTAGACAAAACAACATATCATGATGTTCGAGTCAAGTTCTCTAAATCCCCAGCAGAGTGGCCAGAAACTGTAGACGGCCCGAACTCTCTCCGCACGCCCCCTTTCGGAGAGGTGCGAATTGGGTTCTTAGCTATTACAGTTCGGACTCCTGTCACGATTTCTGAATCTAATCTCACAAAGTGCAATGTAAGACTGATAAATCACCAAAGAATCCTAAATCTGGCAATTGGTTTTGAAAAATCAATTTTGAATCTAAAAGCACCAAACATGGACTGCTTAGCCAGATTTCAGAGTCGCCACCTAAATATTTTGTTTTGGGGAAATTTAGGAAACCCTGACTCGTGCCAAAGGCCATGTGTCCATTATCACCAAAGTTGCCATGGCTCTGGAACTTGGGTACGAGAGGGGAAGGTCCTGAAATGAGCACCCCCGCTCGCCCGATCAAAGGATCGACCTCTACTAAACATGATATGTTGTTTTTGTAAACACATGTGTTCTTATTCCGATTATTAATCTATCATTACTACGTGATGCGCACAGCACACAAGTATAGACTAGATCGCCTAAATTGGAACAAAACAATTCAATGTTTATTTTTCGAAAATGGTTTGAATTTGCCACCCTCAAGTGGGCTTAGAAATGTGGATTTGTCACCAAACAAGGTGGGCTTAAAACATGATGATTTGCTACTCCAAGTGGGCTTAAAAC
Organism: Camellia sinensis; assembly: GCF_055761805.1. Lineage (NCBI taxonomy): Eukaryota > Viridiplantae > Streptophyta > Magnoliopsida > Ericales > Theaceae > Camellia > Camellia sinensis. Next base: position 169,390,378 of record NC_138962.1, on the reverse strand, counting down.
TCACATTTTGATGAATTGTTCCAATTCAAGTAATGAAGCCTTCATCGACAGGCATTCATGCAGTTAATGACTTAAGCAAATAGCCTCATGGCAAGCATGCAAAACATGGCAACACTTACACTCATGCAAGGATGCTAAAGCGTAAATACTTACAGTGTACTCCAAGCCAAAACAAAAGCTAATTAGAAATCAATGCATGATCCTAACTCTACATGATTCCTAATGCAACTCATGCAAAAATGCAACTAAGTAGGCTCAGCTATCTAAGATGGCATATGAATGCAACAATTTGATACACATATTCAAAGAAGTGTATTAAAATACGATGCAGTTTGAATGATGCGCCATGCCCGGTGCATGCAAGACAAATGAATGATGCAAACATGCAAGCATAAGGTATGCTAATCGAAACGTGTCCTAATCTAACCATTGAAAGCGAATAAATAAAAGGGAGAAAGACGTGGGGTTAGAACACATTCACACACACACGCACCCTTATTACAACATTGTGCCCTCTCGAAGGAGGGTCCGAATAAATAAGCTAAGCTAGCTAAGCTAAGCTAAACAAACTAATCTAATTAAGCTAATTAGACTAATTATTACACAACACAAAATCGAATAACTAGAAAACTACTTACTAATTATTACAACAATTAACTAATCAACAAATTAATTAATTAAATTACAAATTCAATGCTAACTAACAAGTAAAACACTAAATTAAACTACTTCAGCTCAGCTCGAAGATGTTGAACATGCATGCTCGCATTCGGTTTCCCGCCCCGAAAAGCTCTCTGGTTTGCTCTTTAGAGGCTCTGTTTGCAGGGTGCCCTTGAGAACTTGCTGTTGGATCTCACCAAAACAGTGCTGGGGAGTGCACCAGTGGCCTGCCGACCATGAGGAGCAACTGCCGGCCACCTGCCGGCCAAAGATGGCCCCTTGCCAGCCAACAATGAGAGGGTGCCGGCCATTAATGTGGCACTGCCGGCCACTAGTGTGTTGTGACACCAAACTGCAACAGAGCACAAAAAAAAGGAAAGGGAGCGTCTCCCTAGGATATGTATGTACTATGCCCCTCCTTATCATCTCAAAACATCAAGGGAAGAGCACTATTTGATCCAACACCATCAATCAAGCATTTGGAATGCATGATGGCCAAAGGTCCAATCTTGTACACATTCAATAAATGCAATGCAAACAATACTCTGAGGCCACTACCTTATCATGAGAGATCAAATGCAATGGAGACAAAGGGAATTGGCTCATTTTCATCACTTTGAGTATGAAATGGACCAATTCACCTTGTGTTCAATATAACGTCCGATTGAACACCATGCAATGCAAAAACATGCTTATCTTGGCATGTTTTACTTGATTGATTCTTGTTTACACATTTTACATTACCAACCATTCTTTAATTGGTTAAGTCCAAATGTGAAAGTCCTCTAATGATAAAGGGTCAACCAAAAAGGGAGTTTAAGGCATGAGAGGGATGATGCCTTTGACTAGGAGGAACCCTCAAAATAGGGTTAAAGCCATTTGAGCACCAACCCTACCTCATGTTTAAACACAACCTTAAGGCCAAACCACCCTCAAAGCAAATTGAAAAATGAAGAAATTTGGGAGGTTGCAGATATTCAATGCTGATATAGCATGCTAAAGACCTTAAAGCACGCTAGCAGTACAATCATAACATGTTTAGAGACCTAAGCATTGAAACAAGTGAAGGACACAACACTAGAATCATGCTATACAATGCTTAATGGATCAAACCAGCCCAAAATAGAGCTATAGCAGGCCAAAACAGTGGCTGAAATGTGATGAAACTTAAGCACAAAAAACGAGAAAAGCATGCTCAACTTATGGCTCGCAAGTAAGGCACAAAGCTCAACTCTCAAACACATTGAAAGAGTGATATATATGAGAGTATGACAAAAGTATAAACACTGAAATCGCATGCCAAATGATGACATATCATGCAAACATCACAAGTATAGCATGCAAGAGACCCTAAAACTCAAAGCTAGTCAAGGCATTCACACAAGAGGCATGCAATACATAGTCTAAATAACCAAACCAGCTCTGGACAGAGCTCAAACATGCCAAGTTAAAGACCAAAAATATGCTGAAATGGTAGCCCAAGAGTTTAGACAAGCATGCATGCAAATTGGCTCATGATCAAGGCATAAGGCACAACTCTCTAAAGCATTAAAAGAGTGGAACATGTGAGAGTGTAACTACACTATATACCCTGAAATCATGTGAGAAATGAGGCTAAGGCATACAAACACCTCAAATAAAGCATGCTAGAGACTTTGAAACTCAAAACTAGTCAAGGGCCTTTACACTACAACCATACAAAGCAAGCCTCACATGGCCAAGACCACTTAAAACAGAGCTTAAGTATGGCAAAACATGAGCAAAAACATGCTAGCGTATAGCCCAAACATGCTAGAATAATAGGCTAAAGTGGCAAGCATATTAAGGCTAATGAACAAGATTGCATTACAAGTGCAAAAACCAAGCAAGAGGTGACCCAACCAACCAAAATCAGAGTTAAAGCATGTCAAAATAACACCAAAAACATGCTGAGATCAAGCCATGAGATGGTAGAAAAGCATGCTCAACTATGAGGCCAACAACACAAGCAAACAAGATACAAGGAGAGGGGATCACCCCCTCCTACCTAGGACCCCAAAACAACCTTTCTACCACTGAAATTCCTCTGAGTATCAGTGGTTAAAAGGCAAACAAAGATGAGAACGAAAGCTACCAAAGATGGCTCAAAAGGCTTTACAAGCCAAAGAGCAAAGGGAGGTCACTACTTCCTAACCACACAAGGCTCAAACCAACAATTCAAGACCTTAAAAAAAAGAAATTTTCAGAGGTGAAAATCACCTTCAAAGTAGCATGCAAAGATGGCTAAGCTATGAACTAGAACAAAGCTTTAAAAAGGAGAAAGCTTACCCTTGAAGAACAGCAAAGAAACAGCAAGCTTCTGAGACAAAACCAAGCCAAAATCACTCCAAGGAACTTAAACAAGGCCTCCAAGAACCTCTAGTCCAAGGTCAAGGTGTTTGGTTAAGGATGCTAGTGCAAATATGCAAGAAAAACTCACTTTTAAGGCTAAAATATGGAGAGAGAGGATTCTAGAGAGAGAGAGAGAGAAAGAAATAGCTCAACCAAAATTTTTGTAACCCTTGCATGCATATAGATGACCTCTATATATAGGAGATACAAAGAACCTTCAAACAAATCCAGCCCTCCACATGCATGCAGATGAGCTATCCTGCAAACAGCTGGCTCAAAATATCTGAGAAAATATCTGTTGAAACATTGGTGGCTGGCCGACCATCAGTGGTGGCCGGCAGGGCCTATTGATGGCCGACAAACCCGTGGCCGACAGCCCTCTATGATGGCCGGCAGTCCATCAAGAACACCACAAAACAAAGACCAACACATGGTCCAAAAATGAGATAGAATGGAAATAGGGTTTGGAAGGATCAAACCTGGAGCATTCCGCTGCGAAAGTTGAACATTCGACGAGTAATCAAACTTGTTGCTGGATGAACCTACAAGAACATTCAAGTCTTGAGGACGGTCAAAAATGGGGTGTCTACAGTCATGGACCCCAGAAAGCTGTGGCGGCAAGGCAAAACAATATGCTACCTCCCCAATGCGCTCTAGAATCTCAAAAGGCCTAATAAATCTAGGAGATAACTTATCGCTCTTCCCAAACCTCATTAAACCCTGTCTTGGTGATATCTTCAAGAAGACGTGATCTCCCACCTCAAATTATAATAGTCTCTTCCTACGATCAGCACAGCCCTTCTAACATCTCTGAGCCGAAACCAACCTTTTATAGATAAGTACAACCTTCTCCGTTGTTTTTCGGATTAATTCAGGACCCAACATAAGCACATCACCCACCTTGGCCTAACACCCTGAAGATCTACACGATCGGCTATATAAGGCCTCAAACGGTGCCATGCCAATACTTGCCTGAAAGCTATTATTATAGGCAAACTCAAATAAAGGCAAGTGTCTCTCCTACAACCCCTTAAAGTCAAAAACACAACCCCGAAGCATATCCTCTAAGATCTGAATGGTACGCTCTGACTGTCCGTTAGTCTAATGATGATAGGCGGTGTTAAATGTCAATCTAGTGCCTGAGGCATTCTGTAGGCTTAGCCACTATCGAGCCGTGAAACGCAGATCTATATCCGAAATGATAGTCATAGGGACCCTATGCAGTCAAACTATATGCCTAACATAAAGGTCGGTAAGGTAATCTACCAAGTCATTAGTGTACATAGGTACAAAACGTGCTGAATTAGTTAACCTGTCAACTATCACCCAGATGACATCATTACCCCGTTGAGTCCTCGAAAGGCCCCTAACAAAATCCATCGTGACATGTTCCCACTTCCACTCGGCTATAGGTAAGGGTTGCAACATACCCGATGGCCTCTGATCCTCGGCCTTCACTTGTTGACAAGTAAGGCACCTCGAAACAAACAAGGCTAGGTCTCTCTTCATTCCCTTCCACCAAAATTGGCGACTAAGGTCGTGATATATCTTTGTGCCTCCTAGATGTACCGCAAGGCACAAATGGTGGAACTCTCAGAGTACCTCCTGTCTACAAGACTCTGGCACGAAAAGACGGTCAAGATATCTAATACTCGAGTCAGAATACATGTTCAAGCCCTTCTCTACCTTCCTACTATATTTCTTCCCCCGGATAGACTCCACCTCGTGATCACCCCGTTGTGCTTCTATAACTCTGCTCACAAGCATAGGTTGTGCAACTATGGTAAACAAAGTTGCCGACTTAACAGACTCGCCAAGATGCAAGTCAATCTCGCCAATAATGCCTAACATCTCCCTTTTCCGAATGGCAATACTAGTTACACTGCTAATGGACTTCCTACTTAAGGCATCGGCCACTACATTGGCCTTTCTTGGATAATAGTGCAACTCAAAGTCGTAATCCTCCATAAATTTCATCCATCTTGTCTGCCTCAGATTCAAATCTTTCTATGAAAATAAATACTTTAGACTCTTGTAAGCAGAAAAGACCTCAAATCTCTCACCAAAAAGATAATGTCTCTAGATTTTCAAAGCAAAAATCATTACTGCTAGTTCTAAGTCATGAGTATGATAGTTTCTCTTGTGTTTTTTCAACTGACGTGAGCCATATGCCACTACCTTCCCATTTTGCATAAAGACACAACCCAAACCTTCCTGAGACGCATCACAATACATTGAATAGCCCAAACCCCTCTCCAGAATAATCAACACTAGAGCGGTGGTAAGTCTAACCTTAAGCTCTTGAAATGACTTCTTAGAAGTCTCACTCCACACAAATTTGATTCCCTTCCTCATCAGTCTAGTCAACGGTGAGGCTAATCTATAGAAATGATTCACAAAACGTCGGTAATACCCGACTAATGCCAAGAAACTCCGAATCTCAAAGGAATTTTTAGGTTGTTCCCAATCTTGCACTACCTCTATCTTAGAAGAGTCTACAGTCACCCCTTCCCCAAATACCATATGGCCTAAGAATTTCACCTCCTTCAGCCAAAACTCACACTTCTCGAACTTAGTATACAATTTGTGGGCTCTGAGCAACTCAAGTACAATACGCAAGTGCTCCTTGTGTTCTCCTCAGTTGGTGAGTAAATCAAGATGTCATTAACAAACACAACCACAAAACGGTCTAAGAACTCACAGAAGATTTGGTTCATCGAATCCATAAACAAAGCCAGTGTGTTGGTTAGCCCAAAAGGCATCACTATGAACTCATAATGGCCATATGTCGTCTTTTGGATATCTTCTTCCTTCACTCGCAATTAGTGATAACCCGATCTCAAGTCTATCTTAGAAAAGCAACATGACCTCCTTCAACTAGTCAAACAAGTCATCTATACAAGGTAGTGGTTACTTGTTCTTAACAGTTACCCGGTTCAACTTCTGGTAATCAATACAAAGTTGTAATATGCCATCCTTCTTCTTGGCAAAGGGAATCGATGCTCCCCAAGGCGAAGTACTAGAGTGAATAAAGCCCTTATCTAATAATTCTTGGAGTTGAACCTTCAACTCACTCAACTTGACGAGTGCAAATCTATACGGTGTTGTGGAACTCGATGTCGTGCCAGACACTAAATCAATAAAGAACTCAATCTCACAATGGGGTGATAAACTAGTGAGATCCTCAAGAAAGATGTTCGGGTATTCATAAACTACCCTCGGCAACTCTACCCGGACCACATAACTGTCAACACCTAAGAAAGTAGCAAGGAGACGCCCCAGCCACGCGGATCATACACTGGCAACAAGGCTCTATCAACTTGGTCCCCCAGGAAATAAAAACAATCACCACTCAAAGTGCACACCGTGATTTTCTGACGGTAACAGTTTATAATGGCCCAATAGGACAACAACCAATCCATGCCCAAAATGACGTCAAAACTCAACATATCAATCAATACAAAAACAAAAGGAAGTCGGTGACTAGCAACCTTTATCTCACAACCCCGACACCCCTAGCCCAACACAACCTCACCACCAATAGGTGACTTTACCCTAAGTGAAGATGCTAATTGAGCCACTTCTAACCCCAAGGCTGATGCAAATGCGGTTAAAATGAAAGCATACAATGCACGAGTATCAATCAACACATTGGTAATAGAATTACATAACAAGAAGTTACCTTTCACTTCTAAAGGTGTTGGCAACAAATCTGGCATGGAAACAGTAGACACACACCCCGTGGGTCTCTGCTCTACCTACTCACCCCTCGGAGCATAAGTCTGATACACTGACTGAGTCAAAGAGGCTCCTTGATTAGCCCTCGAGACTTGTGCTGATGGTACAGGTTGAAGGCTCTGTGTCTATCTTTGTCTCGAACCAGATGCACCAGATGTGCCACCTGACTGAGGGAATAACCTCCTCATGTGCCCTAATTGCCCACACTAATAATAAGTAAGCGATTTCCCTCTCCCCTGACTCTGGCTCTAAGAACGGGCCGCAGACGGTATAGAATGTTGTCCTCCTCCTCTCTATGGGCAAACTAAAGACTTGTTGTCTAGCTGACCACACCTAAAGCAAGTGATCCCACCCTAGCCACCTCTCCTTGACCCAGAACTCGGTACAAGAAAAGTAGATCTAGTATATGCTCCATGGGACTGTTGTGGGATAGAACTGATCTGCTTCTTATTGTCCCGAGTCTCCCCTTAAACCTTCTGACTCCTCTACTTGAAACCCCTCATCCGCTCCTTCTCCGACTGAACCATGGTCTCAAGATGAGTCATCGCCTCTACAAGGTGTCTGTAGTCCTTAATCATGAACCCAACCACTTTAAAAAGAAGCCCGATCCTTAATGTCTTCTCGAACTCAATGCAATGATGTTCCTTCGTCGCCACAAGTTCCTATGCAAACATCAATAAACTGGTAAAGGCAACCTCAAACTCAGCCACCGGTGTGTTAAGCTGCTTAAGCTTCAGAAACTACTCTCTCAACTTCTTCCTAGCAGTGGGAGGTAAGAATTTGTACTGGAAGGCGTTGACAAAGGCCTCTCAAGTCACCCCAATGTGCCCACACGCATACTTCCATTACTGACCCGCATCTCCCTTCAGTTGGAAAGATGCCAAGGTCACCATTAATCCATCATCTTTGATGCCAAACATCTCGAACGTCTTTACCAATTGTTCCATCCATTCATCCGCCTTTAGTGGCTCCTTTGGACCTCCCAAAAACTCATCTGGATTAGATCGAAAAAACTTTCTCTTCAGAAAAGACAACTCTATCTCAACAACCAGGGCCTGAACTTGATTATCAGCTCTAAGAATGTCCATGGATTCCCTTAAAGCTCCGACCATCTCACGGGGTAAAACACCCATGGCCTGCTGACCCATTGGTTCGGCCACATTAGCCTGACCAACCCCATCCTCCTATGCCAGAATATCATCTGGTAACAGCACCTCTTGTCGTCTAGGCTTGCCACGCCTGCCACCACTACGTCCACATCCTGACGTCCTAATGAAGGTAACACAAAAGATTAGCACATTTACAAATGTACCAAAGCCAACTCACTTGCGTTCTAATGCGATGGACAATAATTAATTCACTCCACATAAACACGTAGTCACAGAAATACATACGAATTTCCTTTCTAAAAAATGATTATCCCGCGATGTCGCCAGAGTTCCAATTAGAAATAGCAGTGATCAAGTGCTCTTCTAATAGGAATTCTAGAAACTCCTAGACCCAATCAATATCTTGGATATTAAATCCCATACCCATCTAGCCACATAAGCATGTTATTACATAGCATACCAGGTTTACTTCTAACGCAAACTAGCGAGATAACCCATTGTGGTAAAAACCACATCCCACGATCCCAAAGTATTCAAACCCGATAGCACTAATACCAAGTTATAACGCCCCAAAAATAATGACAATTAAACCATCTCACATTATTAATTAAATAACAACATATGCCAAAGTATTATCACTACAAGAAAAGTCACTTTTGGCGACTAAATTTTTAGTCGCCAAAAGTCTGTTTTTAGTCGCCGAAAGTCGAAATTTGACTTTCCCCGACAAAATTCTTTAGTCGCCACATTTGTCGCGTACACGTTGTCGGTGTAGGCATTGGCGACTAATATTTTTTTAGTCGCCAAAAGACAGGTCTTTCGCGACTAAAATGTTAGTCACCAATAGTGTTTTAGCCTTTTGAAAATCATACATTTACCGACTAATAATTTAGTCGCCAATACTCAATCAATCGCCGACTAAACGGCTTAGTCGCCAAAATCAAGACTTTTAGCGACTAAAATATTAGTCACCAAAGGTGTTCCGCCGGAAAAAAAAATTAAAAAAAAAAAAAAAAAAAACACTTTTTTTTGGTTTTTCTGAGTTTCGAACCGTGCCCAACCATCCCACATTGCAACCTTTTTTGCAACACACTCCCTCCACTATGCCACTACAACATCACATGAATATATTTGCAATATATATTATTTATATAATATATTGACAGTATTAATACAAAACAATATATATAAATATAATTATTTTAATTCAATATAATTTATGTAAAAAATTAATTATTTATTAAAAAAAATTTAGGCCACTTTTGGCGACTAAATCCATTATTTAGTCGCCAATTCTATGATTTTTGGGCTACTAATTATTTTTTTGTCGGTAAAAAAACAAGTTGAAATTAAAAATAGTAGTTTTGGCGACTAAATCTGTTTTTAGTCGCCAAAAACGTGTCCTTTTGGCTACTAAACTGAATTTTAGTCGCCAATTCACTGTTTTTAGCTACTAATTTTTTTTTGTAGCCAAAAACCTTCATTTTCAGCGACTAATCTTTTTTTAGTCGGAAAAACACCTATAATCGGCGACTAAAATGTTTTTTAGTCGCCAAAACCATCACTTTTGGCTACTAAATTATTTTCGTCGCCAAAAACCGTCACTTTTGGCTACCAAAAAACCTTTAGTCGCTAAAAGCCTGGTATTCGGCGACTAAATTATTTTAGTCAGCAAAAGGGTTCAATTTTGGCGACTAAATCCATTTTAGTCGCCAATTATACAACTTTCAGCGACGAAAAATGAATTTTTAGTCGCCAAAAACGCTTTTTCTTGTAGTGCATCTTTCATTCATACGATTCCATTGTACAAAAGGTAACACATGCAGTTATACATTCATAAGTCCTAACCCTGAATTTACAGCATATGCCACAAGCAAGCAAGACGAAATAAAAGCTAAACCAATAAACTAATGCCCTATTGGCTATAACTTTCCAAGATGATGCTTAGTTACAACAAAAGTGAATTTCAAACTTAATACAAATAAATCCCTAGGATTGTACAAAATAATTACAATAATAACAAAAGAAGCTCTTGGCTCCAAGTCCTCCCAAGCTATGACCATAGCGAAGACATATCATAAGCACTTGAAAATGGTTTTGCACATAAGGTGAGCCAAAACCCAGCAAAGATACTCTAACACAGTGTATGAATCTTAACAAAGATAAAGTGAATGCATATGCAATGCTCGTGTCAAAACATTTTATATCTCTATCCAAAAACCATGCTATGCCAAATTATACCACAATTCATGAGATCATTTCCTTTACAATAGAAAATAGGACAATGGATACAACATTGGAAATCTTTAGGTACGTATCTGTAAGTAAGCTATACAAGCACTATCAATTGCCATTTTTACCAGTACTAACAGGAAGGCTCGACACCTAATTGTGCGGGTTTTTAGACTTTCACCAAGGACACACATGCCAACAATAATACCACAACCACACCCCCTATCCAGATTCACCAAGTTATTTACCCATTTTTCGCTAAATGATAAATATTTTCATTGTGTTAAGTATGCAACAATGTTCAATACAAATGGATGAGAAATTAGTTTTAATTCTCCTAATTCTCATGCAATTTCTACAACAATCATAGTTATCCTCCACCAATAGCCCAAAACAGATATCTCTAAACAGATAGATAATTTACAATAAAGATAAACTTTCCAAAGTTTAAAGATGGGAGTGATAATGCATATCCAACTCCATTATCATCATCATCATTCCAATTCCATAAAACCCAACATCATTTCTATTTCCTCTTTACAAAATCAAATATTCACATTTTAGGGAAAAAATCCCCATTCCCTTTATAAATCAATTCCAAGCATAAAAATGCATAATTTTATCACAACTCATCCATATTTACAAACTCACAATCATATTCAAGAACCCCTTTGAAAACCCCTCATTTGATTTTTAAACCAAAACCCTTGATTTTGTTCAAATATCCCCAAATCACAACATTGTTTAGAAAATCAAATAACTAAGTTAAAAACCATACAAAAGTGTGGAGAAGTCCCTACCTCAACGCTAGAAGACAAGGGAGAGAGTGGAGAAACCTCGACGAAGCCGAAAACCAACTTTTTTCCGATTAAAATGAAGCTCTAGGTGAGCTCTACCTTTCTATCAAAGGAACTAGGGTGTAGAGATCAATAGATTAAGAGTATTTGGAGGTTGAAATTGAGTTGTAGAGAGAGAAGATCTAGATTTAGGGTTTTGAAATGTTTAGAGATATATATATATATATATGAAAAAGTGACTCAAAAAGTGAGTTTTACGAACTGATATACACGCAGACCGCACGAGTGACCAAAACACCACTCGACTGACCAGACATAATAAGTGACACCGCTTGAGCAAACAAAGTGACTACTCGAGCAAAGAACACCACCTCCCACTGCAAAAGTACTGAAAGTTCCCAAAGACCATTCAAGCTCAAGAAGGACTGCTCAGGCCAAGATCGCTCGAGCGTAAGAAACACTGCTCGAGCGGAGAAAAAAAAAATCACCCTCCTAGTATATTTGCAAACCTGCAAATACACTGAAAGCTCTTAAAGACTACTCAAGCGATCAAAAGCCCGCTCGAGCAAATAGACCAAAATCTGGGCAACAGTTCTATTGAAAAACAAACTGCCGACTTGTTCCAAACGCAATAAAGACATCCAAACAACCAAACTCAATCAAGAATAAGATGAATCAGGGTATGAATAACCAAATAAGACAAGGAATCTCGAATCCAAAACAATAAACGGGTCAGTCTAAACCGGAATTGTTATACCTAACCCAAGTATTCATAATTTTTTTAACACAGGACAACCCATTTAATGGGTCGACCCATAGCCATTTCAGCAACACCTTGCACACAACAACCTCGCTTGATATCATTTCAAATCAATTCATAGCAGAATAATCTTACTGGGTAGCTATGCAACAAAGTCAATTGACAAACCCATTAAGAACATGTTTCGATTCTGAAAATTAACTCCCTAGGCAGTGTGATCACTGATCACCGCCACCTTGCGATTCAACTATAGTTTGTCGCCCTTATTTATCAATTTGGCAAGTTGGACTACGTCTACGACACCCAACTTCAGCAACTATAACTACTGAAGATGATCTACGTCAACACAACCGTTTGTCATGCATCCACAAGATGGCTAAATCACTCGACTTCAACAATCAAGATGTTGACTCAATCACTCACATTGCCTGACAATATCTCACCTCTAAGAAGCTATTCAATAATATCTCCTTGGTTGCGAACAAAATGCTATTTAGCATCTCAATTGAGTAAAAGGTAGACAATATAGAGAATATAAAGTTTTGTTGTACATACAAAACTCCAATCTAAAGAACTATGCATAGAGGTTCAGGCTCAAGCATTCAATCAAATCTCAATTCCAAAGAGCTCAATGATGATAAAAACATCGAACTATAATGGCATCAAAATACAAAAGATGATCTTAGATGAGCCAACCCAGGATCATTGGCCACAAAGACATATGAAGTAAGACCGTCTCAAGGGGAGTCGTTCACAAGACATAGTGTAGACGTCCCCGAACGTCCCGGGAGAAATCCCGTTTTGTTCATTTGGGCTTACTATAGTTCAGGACTTAATGTCACGGTCCTGTATCTAATCTCGCAGAGTGCAATACAAGACTGATGAATCATCAAAGAGTCCAAATCCGGAAAATTATTTTTGAAAAACTGATTTTTAGAAAGAAGTGCCAAACATGGACTGCTTTGCCAGATACAGAGTCGCCACCTAAATATTTATTTTGGGGGAATTTAGGAAACCCTGACTCGTTGCCTAAGGCCACGTGTCCATCATCACCAAAGTTGCCTCGGCTCGGGAACTTGGGTACGATTGGGGAAGGTCAGTTATGAGCACCCCTGCTCGCCCGATCAAAGATCGGCCACTACTTAGCATGATATCGAGTTTTGAAAACATATGTACTCTTATTCCGGTTATTAGCCTAGAATTACTATGTGATGCGCACAGCATACAAGTATAGACTAGATCGCCTGAATTGGAACAAAACAGCTCATGTTCGTTTTGAAAAACGATTTGAAGGTGCTACTCGCAAGTAGGCTAAGACGTGGATTTTGCCACCCTCGGGTGGGCTTAGAAAACATGATTTTGCCACTCTCAAGTGGGCTTAAAACTCTCATTCAATGCATTGTTCCGATTCAAGTAACCCAACCACTACCCACAGGCATTCAGGCAGTTATATCACATAAGCAAATAGGCTCATGGTAAGCATGCTATCATGGCAGTCACTCACACGCATGTAAGGATACTAAAGCATAAACACTCACTGAGTACTCCAAGCCAAAACAGAAACTTATTACAACATTGCCCTCCTCGGAGGGTCCGAATAAATATTACACAACCAAAATGAATAACTAATTATTGCACAACACTAGCTAATTAACAAATTAACTAAGAAAGCGAGTAAACTAGCATGCAATGCTACATGAAGTAGACTGCCTCAGCTCTATTCGGAATGATGAAAGATGCATGCATGCTTGAGTCGCCTTGTCAGGAAATCCATCGCGATGTCCCGATTTGCCTCTATTTACAATTGACCCCGAAACACTGTACACAACTCCATGGGAACTTGTAGGGATACTGCTGACCAGTTTTTGTTGCTGGCTTCCGGTTTGCTGCAACAGAAAGCAAGAAAGGGGCATGGCAAAGTATTTTCAACATATGTATGCACAACCACTCTCCCCGTCATTGCACGAGCTCTAGGGAGTGTAGTCCTCGATCCTCGTGCCACCAATCACGTATCTCGATGCATGGTGGCCGAGGAGTCGAATTGCACGACTCAATGTGAAATGAATGCACAAATGGACACCTAAAGCCAACAACTCTATCATGGATAGTCAAGATTGTCGGCGACTGGGAATTGAACCACGTTTCGTCACTTTGAGTACGAAACATCCCTCGTTTCCGGTGTTTGGGCTAAACCCTACTCCAAACACTATGTAACAACTAGAATGGCATGGCATGCAAACACAATGCAACAACTAGCATGCAATCCTAAACGAAATGCAACTAAGACACGCAAACATGCAAGGAGTGATATGCAAAGGTACAACTAGCATGCACAATGCTATGAACTATCAATGGCATACTCAATGCACTTGACATAATATGGCATACACAATGCAATATGGACTTAAACCAATATGAGTGGACCTCAGCCACACTCAAATCAGTGGCCAAACATGATGAAATGGAGCAGCAACACTCGTGCAAACATGCCCAAATGCAAGGGACCAAAACTAAGGCACCAAGTGCAACTCTACCAAGACATGGCAAGCATGTAATATAGCATACAAAAACACATTTTCCAGCTCTGAAATGAAATACGAAAGGGTCTCGAATCATGCAAACACCTCACACAATGCATGCTAGGTGGCCCAAATACCGAAACTAGTGAAGTGGATTACAGTAGAGGTATGCAAAGCGATGCTCAAATGACCAAACCACCCCCAAACAGTCCCTATGCAGACCAAAACAGTAGCAAATATGGACTAAAATGGTGGCTCAAAAGGCATGGAAATGAAGCTCATGCAATGGTCCAAAAATGAGGCAAGCAAGCACAACTCTCAAATGCACTTAAGGAGTGGAAAACATGGGAACATGGCACAAGTATGAGGTCTGAAATAACATGCACAATGATGCCAAGACATGCAAACACCTCTATTCAAACATGCAAGAGGCTACAAAACTCAAGGCTAAGCATGGCTATTGAACTACAACCATGCATAGCATGCATCATTCGACCATGAGGCACAAAAACAGAGCTAAGGTAGTTCAAAACATGCACAAAATCAGGTTAAGGCATGGCCAAAAAGTGCTAGAATCAAGGGCCAAAACAACATGCAATACAAGCTAGCGAAGAGGGTTTACACTACAAGTATATTAAGCATTCAAGAGGCCACTAAACCAGCAAAATTCAGAGGTATGACATGCCAAATAAAGCCCAAAAACTCACTGAAACATGGTCTATGCATGCAAGAATGAGATGCTCCTTTGATAGGCCATGAAGAGGGTTGTTCTACACATGAAAGATGGACATCCAATATGACAAAACCACCTCTGGACAAAGGTTATGCAAGCTCTAAAACTCACTGAAAAGGGCCTGAAATGAGGCTAGGAAGCATGCAAGTATAGGTTCCTTTGATATGCTATGAAGAGGGCTATTCTACACATACAAGAGGGACACCTAATATGGAAAAAACAGCTCTGGACAAAGCTCATGAAGGTCCTAAAACTCACCAAAAATGGCTTGAAACATGGCTTGGAAGCATGCACACATGGGCTCCCTTGTTAGGCCAAATATGCTATGAAACAAGACAAGGGGTGAGAGGGTTACCCCTCTCTGTTTTTGGCTCTCAAAAACACATAATAACCACTAAAAATCCGTTGGATTTCAGTGGTCAAAAGGGCCAACAAAGCTCAACACAAAGGCCCTAATGCATGGCTCAAAACAAGGTGAAATGAAGCATGCAAGGGGGTAGATGACCCCCAACAGAAAAATGATCTTAAACAAACATGTTAAGGACCTCAAAATAAGACTTTTTTTAGTTTATGACAAATCCCAAACATGCTTGAAAATATAGCTAAAAGATGAAGCAAAACAATGCTTAAAAGAGGGAAAGAAGTGTTACCCTTGAAGCCAAGAACTCTAGCAGCTTCTGGACCAAAAATGCAAACCTTCAACCTCTGAAAATGGCCTCCAAGATGCTTAGAGTGATGGTGGAGGGGTTAGGATAGGAGGTGGTATGCAATGGGCCAAGAACAAGGGACTTTGGAACTTGAAATAGAGAGATAGAGAGGGGTGTCTGTATATGCCTTAACCAAAAAAATTTTTTTGAACCTCTCTATAGGAGAGGGAGGGCCTCTCCTATAGAAAAAGAAGAGGGTTCAAGCTTCTTGGAGAAGCTAAAAAAGGTTCAAGATTCTTGGAGAAGCGAAAAAAAGGGTTCAAAAGGTTCAAGCTTCCTCAAGAAGCTAAAACAAAGGTTCAAAAGGTTCAAGCTTCCTCAAGAAGCTAAAACGAAGGTTCAAAAGGTTCAATCTTCCTCAAGAAGCTAAAACGAAGGTTAAAAATGTTCAAGCTCTCCAAAAACCGTGCCAAACGAAGAAAGTTAAGCGGTCCCGAACCGAGGCGCACGGCCGACGGCTCCGAAAATCGGAAACTGGTCTCCAAACGGGAACAGTGGTCTACAACCACGAAAAGTGTCTACGAGACCTCTCCCTCCCATCGGGAAGAGAAAACAGAACTTGGTTCGCAAACCGAGGCAAAGCACAAAAGAGTCCCGACGTCCGGAGGCAAGGCTCTCAGCCGAGACTCTGTAACCTCAGAACGAGCACAACATGTGTCATCACCGAGCGCTCAATCGATGACATCTGAGTCTTAAGGTCGGTCAAAAATGGGGTGTCTACACATAGCAGGAGCATGGTCCGAGCAATCCCTCTCACCAAAAAAAATTATTAGCAATAACTTACCTAATATAGCTGAGTTAAATAAAGAAGTGCACTCTCATTAGCCCAGTCTTTAGCTTAATGCACCACTTGTATAAATCCAAGCAGTAATGGGAACCTCAGTTATCATCCTTGACTTAACAAGTTTTGTGATTACATCAACACCAAATGATGAAGATCATGAGCTTGAGAACAACACGGTATAAACAACTTTCAGCACGGATATTGACTAGAAAGAATAAACTCTACTTGTCAAAAACAAGCTTCACCAAGATAGAACAAATGCTTCCAAGCTTAAGCATTCATTGATAACCCTCCTACAACAACCTCATGTTCTTATGTAGACACCCCATTTTTGACCGACCTTAAGACTCAAACGTCATCGATTGAGCGCTCAATGATCGTCCATGTTTGTGCTCGTTTCGAGTTTCCAAAGTTTTTGGCTGAGTGCCTTGCCTTCGGGCCTCTGAACTCTTTGTGTTTTGGCTTGGCTTGTGGACCATGCCTTGTTGCCCTTTCCTGGAGGGAGAGAGAGGTCCGTAGACCACTTTTTGTAGTCGTAGACTACTTTTCCCTCTTGTAGACTAGTTTCCGGTTTCCGGAGCCTTCGGCCAAGCACCTTGTCTCGGGACCTCTTAACGTTCTCCTATTGGCCTAGTTTTCGGACCATGTCTTGTTGCCTTTGCCTAGAGGGGAGCAGAGGTTTGTAGACCACTTTTTGTGGCCGTAGACCACCTTTCCCTCTCGTAGACCACTTTTTGTGCCCGTAGACTAGTTTTCAGGGCTTCCGGCTACGTGCCTTGTACCGCGTACTTTTGTCTTGCTTCCCTTTTGGTTTGGTTTTGAACCAAACCTTGTTTTCCTTGCTTGGAGGGTGGAATAAGGGGTGTAGACCAGTTTCTCTCCCTGAAAACCACTTTTCTTCCCTACCAGCCAATTTTCTGGTCGGCCAGCTGGTCTTGGTGGTCTTTGGACCACCTAAAGTGGTCGACAGCCATACCACCACCTTGCTTTCTTTGTGCAGACCACTTCTCCCCCTTGCCAACCACTTTCTCTTCTTGAAGACCACTTTTTCTGGTCGACCGACCAGTGCAAGTAGCTGGCCGACCACTTCAACTGGTCGGCAGCTTTCCTGCACTTTCTGCAGATATTTGCCATGCCAGCTGTTGGGCACAGAAAGCATCCTCCATACACGTGTATGGAGGGATTGATTCAAGCTTCAAGCTTGTTGAACAAGCTTGATGCATGTTTTTCTATAAAAGGGAGCCTTCTCCCTCTTGTCTCAGGTTCAGAATTTTGCATTGGAGCTATAGATACATCTCTATCTCTATATTTCTTCCTTTGCTCTATATTTGTGCTTAAAAGTGTAGTTTCTTCACACTTTTGCACACAAACACCTAGTGAAACATCATACTCTTGTTGCTGAGGCACCTTGAAGCTGGTTTTGGTGTTTTTGGATTGGTTTTGGTCCAAAAAGGTTGCTGGAGTTGCTACTTTGAAGTTGTTCATCAAGGGTAAGAAACTAGTCCCTTAAAACTTGGTTTTTGATTAAGTCTTTGGCCCTATTTGCATAATGTTTTAGGCCTAACTTTCAACTGCAAAAAGCTTCATTTTTAAGTATTTGAAATGTTTGTTTGAGGCTTCTTTGGTGTTGGGGGTGGTCTACCCCCTTTTGTGCCTTGTTTGGCTTTGTTTTGAGCTATCCTCTTAAGCTATTGGGACCACCTCTTTTTGGCCTTCTCACCACTAAAACTTAGAGGAATTTTGGTGGTGAAAAGTGTGTTTTGAGGTCCCAAATAAGAGGGGGTCATCCCCTCTCCTTGTGTCTTGGTTGCTTGTCTTGTTGACTCATCAAAGTAGCATGTCTTTCTATCATGTTTTGGCTCCATCTTAGCATGTCTTAGGCATTATTTTAGCATGTCATAGCTCTTTTTTGGGCTAGATTGATCATTGGTTGCTTGCATGTTACACTTGTAGTGTAAATTTTGCATACTAGCCTCACATGCTTGTGTTGATAGCTCATCTTTCTAGCATGTTTTGGTCTTATCTCAGCAAGTTTTTGGTGTTATTCTAACATGCTATAGCTCTGTTTTGGGTCGGATTGATTGCTTCTTGCATGCTCCTTGCACTTGTAGTGCAATTCCACTCACTAGCCTAACATGCATCATGCTTTGAACCATCATTCTAGGATGTTTTTGGCTCAACTCCAGCAAGCTTTTACTCATATTTTGCCATGCTTAAGCTCTGTTTTAAGTGTTTTGGGTCATGATTGCCTTGCTTTGTATAGCCATAGTTCATTCTTGCTCACTAGCTTTGTGTTTCGAGTCCACTAGCATGCATTGCTTGGGCTATTTGCATGATCTAGCATCATTTGATATATGATTTCAGAGCATGTTTCGTTGTCATACACTCACATCTCTCACTCTTTCAATGCTTTGGAGGGTTGGTGCTTTATGCCTTTAGTATGAGCCAATGTGTATGCCACCTTGCCTAGGCTTTTGGGCTACCATTTCAGTGTGTTTTTGGTCTTATTTTGCCATGATACAACTCTGATTTTTGTTGGTAAAGTCATCTCATGCTTGGTGTTAGTAGATATAGTGTAGTCCTCTTTGTTGGCCTTGCATACTCCATGCTTCATGCGCTTCATGCTATCTTGTTTTGGCTATACTCTGTGCATCTTTTAGCCTTGATTTGACATGCTCTAGGACTATTTTGGGTTGTCTTGGCCATATGGTTCATGTATTGCATAGCTGTAGTGCAATGGGCTTGACTAGCCTTGTGTTTTCATGCCTCTAGCATGCTTCACTTGTGACATGCGCATGATTTGGCATCATTCAACATGATATTTCAGAGCATATAGCATTTCCATGTTCTCACTTCTTTCACTCTTTGAGTACTTTTAAGGGTTATGCCTTTGTGCCTCACTTATGGCCTAACTTGTATGCATGCATGCCTAGACTTGTGAGTTCCCATCTCAGCATGTTTTGGTCATTGTTTTGACCTAATTGAGCTCTATCTATGGTTGGTTCTATCATTTGTGCCATGTATTGCATGCCTCTTGTGTAGTCTCTTTTGGTAGCCTTGTGTCTTAGGCCCTATTGCATGCTATATTTGTGTTGTTAGATGATTTGGCATCATTTCTGTGATAACCTTGTTCCGTATTATGCTAATTGGTCCTTATTATAAATGTGATTATGTGTTTGATATGATTTTGTGTGCCATTATGTGAAAATATGTGGTTTTGAATTTCTATCTGTTCACCGTAGGAATATTTGTTTCATTATCTGCGTTGGAAATTAAATTAAAGGCCTTATTGGCCACGAAACCCGAAATCAATTATGCCATTGTGATTGGCGTAATTTTTAGAGCCTACAGTGAAATTTAATCGAAAATTGATTCGGATCGAATTAATCAAATTAATTTAATGAGTAAGTGCTCAATTATTTAACATTAAAATAATGTATTTAAGAGGGAGCTTTATAAAGGCCATTATATGTTCAATCCCTCTCTTTTGTTCAATATTTTGGCTGATTTCAACTCTAAGGAAAGAGAGAGGGTCGGCTAGAGAGAGAGAGGGGGAAGCAAGTGGAGATTTGAGCAAGGAACTTGAATAACTTGGAGATTCAACTAGAAATTGTGAAGAATTGAACCTCTAGGTAAGTAAATTCATGGATGTTAACTTGTAATTTTGTGAATTCAAGGTTGAATAATGGTCAAGAGCATGAATTAAATTGATTGTGATGAAATTGGGTTAGTTTTGTTGAATTGAAGGTCAATGTATGCATGCATGTGTGTAATTGCTTTGAATTTGCATGTTTGACCACAAAATGTATGATCCATGTAAGATTTTGGTTAGAGTTCATGCTTGTGATCACCATTTGCACCATTTGAGTTGGTAATGAGAGTTATATGTCACATGCATGTACAATTCATGGGAGTAGAAGTTTTGAATGTTTGAATTTGGTATGTTGGTAATGAGCTTGAAATAATTTGGGACATGCATGTGTTTGATTCATGAAATTAAGCTTCATAATGATGTAATGTGGTGTTTGTATCATGTTAGCACAAGTATATTTGAAGTTTGAGCTATTATATGCATGAAATGTTGATTGGAATGTTGAATTTGAGCTCAAGAACAATTCTGGATTTTCCAGAATTTTGATGTCCGCTAGAGCGGGGAAACTGCCGCTCGAGCGGGGAATACGAGCTCCTAGTATTTTCTGCAGACTTGACGTCCACTCAAGCGGGGAAGTTCACGCTCAAGCCGGGAGCTGTGTAGACCGAGTTCGTGATCGAGCGTCCGAGTGTGCGCTCGAGCGTAAATTTGATGCATCCAGTACTTTTGCAGACCTCATGGGTCCGCTCAAGCGGAGAAGTCCACGCTCGAGCGAGGACCCTGTTTCTGGAAATTTTAAAAAGGCATTCTGTGTTTCATTTTCTGTTCTCTTTCACTTCTAAGTACTCTTAGGCATACATTGAGCATTGTAAATGAATTAAGGGGATAAGAATAAAGCCTAAAGAGGAATATGTGAATTAAAGAACGGATTGAAACATTTGTGACCCGTATGTATTATGTGATGTGTAGGGTCAAGCTCCAGAGCAAACCAACCAGCCGATCACTGTGAGTAATATCTTGACAAAGATATCTGAAATATGTTGTTGTCCAATTGCTTACTTCTATGTAAGTTTATAAGTTTGTTAATTTGAATAGTGGACAATGTTTGCTATGCCAAATGAATGGGCCAAAGGCTAGTTTGACACGAATGAATGAATGAAAGGGCCGAAAGCCAGTCTGACATGAATGAATGGGCCAGAGGCCAGTATGAGTTTGAATGATAGAATGAATGGGCCAGAGGTCGTATGAGTTTGAATGACAGAATGAATGGGCCAGAGGCCAGTATGATCTGAATGAAAGATAAATGGGCCAAATGCCAGTTTGACATGAATAAATGAATGGGCCAAAGGCCAGTTTGACAAGAAAGTCTAAATGGGCCAAAGGCCAGTTTGACATGAATGAAAGTCTGAATGGGCCAAAGGCCAGTTTGACATGATCGAAAGTATGAATGGGCCCAAGGCTAGTTTGACTTGAATGATACGAATGAATTAGGCCCGAGGGTGTATGATGTATTTGGAACCATAATCACTTGACCTATATTTATATATGTTAAATAGAAATACGAATTAGGCCCAAGGCCGTTTGAAGTACGTTGTTCTAAATACCATTTGTGTAACTTCCTTATTTGATATTATTCACTGGGCTTTCGCTCACACTCATTCATGTGTTTGTAGGTGAGCCAAGAGAGGTCCAAACCCAGCCTCAGTGAAGTTTGGAAGGAACAACCAAGTTTTGAAGAGTCATCCCTAGCGTCTCACGCACGAGACTTGTCTCCGCCTTTTTGTTATCCTATTTTATTTTGTCATATTGGCGAGGACTTTGGACACATCTGTATATAGTATATATTGGCTGACTTAAACTTATATGATCTTGTCTGTACAGCACTTTGCGTTACTGTATTTTCTGATGTGAGTTGTTAACATATTTATGTGTGGAATGCTATGATGTGCATATGAGCACAGCACTATGGACAAAGTTTTAAATTTTGCTTCCGTTTGGCCCCTTTACTCTAACGAGTTATGTCTGTTTTGGTTTGAGGCCGTAGGTAGTCTCATGATTACTGGCCGGTAATGTCCTTAACCCTTGGGGGCGGGTTCAGGACATGACAATTTCACACCTGATTTCAGAACATATAGTGTTGTCACACTCTCACATTTGTCACTTCTTAATCATGTTTGAGAGTTATGCTCTTATGCTTAGTTGATAAGCCATTGCATGAGCATCACCATCTTGCCTTTCGTACCATCATTTCAGAGTATTTTGGCCACTGTTTTGGCATGATTTAGGTCGGTCCATATTCGGTTTAAGTCCATTGAGCATTGTATTGCATGCCTCTTGTGAGATGTTCTTTCCTAGTTTTGATGCCTTAGTCTTCTAAAACTTGCCATGCATGCATTGTTCATATGTTGGAAACTCGTGCATGCCATTCTAAGCATTCATAGAAGAGCATGTTGTTTGCATGTTGTTTGCATTTTGTTACATTACATGTTGTTTGCATGATGTTGCATTGCATTCTGTTTGTATGCCATTAGCATTGATAGGTTGATCATGTTGCATTGCATTGTGTTTGGATAGAGTGTTAATCCAAACATGAGAAACGGTGGACGTTTCATACTTGAAGTGATGAAACGTGCCTCATTTCTCAGTCGTCGACCCTCTTGATCATGCATGATAGAGGTTAAGGCCCTCATATGTTATTTGTGCATTCATTAACATTGAATTGTGCAAACATGGCTTCTCGGCCATCATGCATTGCAATGCTCGGTTGGTGGCCTGAGAGGCGAGAACTACACTCCCTTGAGCTTGAGAAATGATAAGGAGGGTGGTTGCGCACACATACCTTGCAAATACACTGTCGTGCCCCTTCTTGTTCTCTGTTGCAGCAAACTGGAGTTGGCAGAATTTTCTGGTCGGCAGACCAGTAAAAGTGGCTGGCCGACCACTTTTTCTAGCCTGCAGCATGTGTAAGTGGTCTACAGGTGGTCTACAACACCATTAAGTGGTCGGCAGCCCTCCTGGAAGTCTCCATGTTGGAGTAGAAGCTATCTGGAGGTTTGTGCAGTGTTCTGAAATCAAATGCAAACAGAGGCATGTTGGGGCACAGTGATGGATTTACGAGCGAGGCGATCGAGCATGCATGCACTTCTCGCCCTGAGGCTCCTTTTAACTGTTTAGCTTACCTAGTTAGCTATTTGGTTATGTACTTAAGTAGTTAATGTCCTTAGCTATTCATTTGCGTTGTAATAACTAATTAGTCAACTTGTTAGTTAATTAGTTTCGTTTTGTAATACTTAGTTTAATTAGCTTAGATTAGCTAGTTAGCTTATTATTCAGACCCTCCATCGAGAGGACAAATTTTGTAATAAGCGTGTGTGTGTGTGATGCATGTCTTCCAACCCCACGTCTTTCTTCCTTTTATTTACCATCTTTTGATGGTTAGTTTTAGGGCATATTTCAATTAGCATACTTATGCTTTGCATGTTTACATTCATCCATTTGTCTTGCATGCACCGGGCTCGGCGCATCATCCAAACTGCATTGTATTTCAATACCAATTTGAATACATGTTATCTAGTTGCATTCACATGACATCGTAGAATAGCCGAGCCTATCTTAGTTGCATTTTTACATGTGTTGCATTAGGCATTGTTGACATAGCTAGGATCATGCATGATTTCTAACTAGCTTCTGTTTTGGCTCGGAGTACACTGTGAGTGTTTACGCTTTAGCATCCTTGCATGTGTGTAAGTGATGCCATGATAGCATGCTTGCCATGAGGCTATATGCTTAAGTGTTTAACTACCTGAATGCCTGTGGATGAAGGCTTCATTGCTTGAATTGGAACAATTCATTGAAATGTGCTTTTTAAGCCCACTTGAAGTGGCAAAATCATGTTTTTCTAAGCCCACTTGAGGGTCTAAGCCTACTTGTGAGTAGCACCTTCAAACCATTTTCAAACAAACAAACATGAGATGTTTTGTTCCAACTTGAGCGATTTAGTCTATACTTGTATGTTGTGCGGATCACATAGTAATTCTAGATTAATAACCGGAATAAGAACACATGTGTTTTCAAAAACAACATATCATGTTAGTAGGAGCCGTTCCTTTGATCGGGCGAGCGGGGGTGCTCATTTCAAGACCTTCCCCTTTCGTACCCAAGTTCCCGAGCCAAGCCAACTTTGGTGATAACGGACACGTGGCCTTTGGCGCGAGTCAGGGTTTCCAAAATTTTTCAAAACAAAATATTTAGGTGGCAACTCTGAAATCTGGCAAAGCAGTCCATGTTTGGCGCTTTTTTATTAAAATTAATTTTCCAAAACGATTTGCCGGATTTGGACTCTTTGGTGATTTATTAGTCTTACATTGCACTTTATGAGATTAGAGAATCGTGACAAGAGTCCGAACTGTAGTAGCTAGAACTACAATTCGCGCCCTCGCGCGTGGAGCGGAGTTCGGGCGGTCTACAAATATTGACTAGAAAGAATAAACTCTACTTGGCAAAAACAAGCTTCACCAAGATAGAAGAAATGCTTCCAAGCTTAAGCATTCATTGATAACCCTCCTACAACAACCTCATGTTCTTATGCAATCACCATAAGCTCGTCTCGATAGAAGTTGCCAAAGTCATTAGTTGTGCATGACATAATTTGCCATTTGCCCGTGCTCAGTAAGGTCTGCTATAGGCCCTAGTCTTCCCAAACTTGGGGACAATAACAGATAGTCCCTAGCTCTATTAGGCTTAAAAGAAAAAGAACGAAAAAGCCCTAGCTAGGCTAGGCACATTGAAATGAGTAAGACCTCACTACAACAAAAGTTATTATTTATGGCTTTGTGTTTACGGCATGCATCAAATACATGTTGTACTTAGTGCATGCTACGACATTTATTTTTGGCAAGTCGTTAATGCTTTGTAAATAACGACATACATACAATGTATGTCGTTGATTCATATATTTATGACATACAAAAATATGTCATGAAAAACATATACTTTCACGGCTTGCAAAAATATGCCATGAAATATTTATACTTAAGATGACTTGCAGTTTACGTCATAATATATCATAACTTTACACGACATGCATTAGTATGTCGTGAAAACTCTGACCAGCAAAAAATTTATAAAAAAAATTATTTTCACTCTCAAAAAGTCATAATCTTATAAATCAGTAAGTGTTTTTTTTATTTATATTCTTAACCAAATTATATTTTAATTGTAAATGATAATAATAATAATAATAACAATTCTAGATGTTCTTAGATATTTATAAATTTCTAGTAGATATGACAAAATATTTTCCCCCAATAAACTAGATATTCTACTTGTAATCTACATTTTTTAATACAAAAATAATTTATAAACTTACACTTAAAATCTTTTTGTCTAGAATTTTCTACTCCAACTTTTTTTTTATTATTATTAATATTGTTAAAGTTTCACATTCTTTACCTTCTAGATTTTTTTTAATTAATATTGTTAAGTCACACAGTTTTGCTTTACATTCTCACTTACCCTAACCCCAGTTCAGTTCACTCACTCACTCTCTCTCTCTCTCTCTCTCTCTCTCTCTCTCTCTCTCTCTCTCTCTCTCTCTATTCTTCTTCTTCTTCTTATTCTTCTTCTTCTTCTTCTCTTTCCTTTCTCTCCATTAGCGTCTCACACAAACACATGAGCACCACCACTGACCACCACCAGCCACTGTCCCTTCGATCACCACTGATATCTTTCGAGCTTGGAGTTCGATTTCGATTATGAGCCACAGATTTGATTTTCTTTGGGTGTTTCTAAGATTGATCAGAGGAAGATTCGCTCAGGTCTCTCTCTACACACCCTCTCTCTCTATATATATATGCGTATATAGGTCACGTATGTGATGCATTTGTATACATTGTGATGTATTGTGTTGATAAATCTTAATGTTGCCTTTGATTCTTTGTTTTATTGTTCAATCTTATCATCTATATCTGTGTGTGCAATTAGAGATACAATAATTCTAGGTTTGTATAAAAATTATCGATTGGCTCTCAATGATTGTTTGTAGTTTTGTTGTGCTTTATATCTTTGGGAATCATGAAGAACAAAACAGTAATTCTGGAATATATATATACATATATATATATATATATATATATTCTAGAAGTTCACTCAATTTCTAGAGAGCTTGACAAAAGTTCTTAGTCGGTAAATTTTTCAATCCAATTTTTAATTTGTTATTAAATTGTTTCAGGCATGAATTTATTGATCTTTTATGTAGTTTAAATCATGTGTACAAGATGGAATGAAAAGAGGCTTTAGTAAGCAAAATCATAGCCATTTCGAGGGTGAGTTTTCATGATTGTGTAGAATTGAAATTGTGCAGAGGCCTAACTTTGATGAATTTTTAAAAATAGTTCCCTGCCTTGTAATTTAATGAAATTTTAACACGAAATCCCTCCATGAGTCTAGTAGAATGTGTAAAAGTTCTAGAAGAAAATGCCAATAAATGAATTTTAAATAAATCTCAAACTAGGTTGTGTTGTGTTTTACTAATACGCTAAATTCTATCTTAACCTACTGTTTTTTTTTTTAGTCAAAAAGACACTTGAAACAATTCGAAATAAGTCAAATTTTTTGAAGTTGTACTAGGGGAGCACAATAAATCACTCTTTCAGTTTCTATTTGATTAATTCGATGAGAGCCTTGAATTACATCCCTTATTCAATGAACTTATTCGGATATGCAAGAAAAAACAAAGCAACACTTTATTGAATTTATTCGATTAATTCAGTTTCTCCTCTTTCAATATTTATCGCTTTCATATTGTTAGGCAAAGTACTAATATAAATCAATCATAACATAACAATTATGTTGAAACGGAATAGCCAATAATTGCTCCTCTTATTGAGAATATTTTTCATATAACAATAAGAAAAAGATTTTAAATGAGCTTTGAAGTTGCTTCAGACCACCCTATACAATGGTTTTGTCAACGCAAATCATGAGTTTTGGAGACAACCCCATGTTTGTCCATATCATTTGTGTTCTCCAATTTTAGTTTTTTTTTTATTATTATTTGTTTTGGAGACAACCCCATGAGTTTGGTCTGGTTTATATAATTTAATTGATTTGTTTGGTTGATAAGAAATAGAATTGTAGTGCCCTTATTTTAAATTTTTGCTTCCCTCTTCTTTCATTGGAAGTGGACTCATTTACTTGGGTTTGGATCCAGAGATTACTTGGGTCTAGATGGATAAATCTTGGGTGCATCTTTCAAGGTTTTTTTTTTCTCAAACACAATAACTTTTAAGCTTTTATATGGTAATTTTATTGGAATAATAAATTTGATGTAGAATTATCAGAGTGTCGAAAGATTATCTAGATGGAGCACGGAAATTGTCATAGATATATCTAAAACGAATGTAGGGAATCCCAAAATGATCATTTGCCCTTGTTGAAATTGTCGAAATCTATCTCACCAATTTGCGAGATTGTGTATGAGCACTTGATCGTGGAAGGGATGGATCCTAAATATACTTTTTGGTTCCTTCACGAGGAACAACTAAGTGCATTGTCACATCAGGAAAATGTTGAAATTTTAAATACATATAAGATTTTCAGAGACGTGCATGTAAAAGATGATGATTTTACAGAGTCTACAAGTGAAAGTAGAGAGAGAGAGAGAGAGAGAGAGAGAGAGAGAGAGAATTAACACAATCATTAGAAGATGTTGAAACTCCTTTATGTCCATGGTGTACAAAGTACACTCAATTCTCAGCAATTGTTGTTTTATACAAGCATAAAGCTACACATGATCATTCTGATGAAAGCTTTGATGAATTTCTTCGAATAGTGTCTGATATGTTACCAGAAGATAACACGCTTGTCAAATCTGTATATTCAACAAAAAAGATGCTCAAAGCCTTTGATCTAGGATATGACAAAATGCATGCTTGTGTGAATGATTGATGTTCATTTAGAAAAGTCTTAGAGCTTAAAGAGACATGTCCCAAATGCAATTGTTCACATTGGAAAGTAGATAAACGCGCTAAGAAGATTAAAAAGGGGGTTCCTACAAAGGTATTGCGATATTTTCCAATAATACCAAGATTTAAAAGGATATTCAAGTCACAAGAGAGGGCAAAGCAATTAACGTGCCATTCCTCTCACAAAAGCCAAGATGGCAAGATGAGACATCTAGTTGACTCATTGGCATGGGAATCAATTGATCAAAAGTGGCCTTCTTTTGCATCAGATCCACGAAATCTTAGACTTGGTCTTTCAGCAGATAGGTTTAATTCTTTTGCCAATCTTAGCTCAAAATATAGTTGCTGGCCAGTGATGTTAGTTACATATAACCTTCTTCCATGGTTATGCATGGCCAAGGAAAATATCATGTTGGCATTACTAATTCTAGGGCCAAAGCAACCAGGCAGCAACATAGATGTTTATCTAGAGCCGCTTGTAGAAAACCTAATAGAATTATGGACTAATAGTGTTAGGGCTTATGATGCAGCCAGCCAACAACTCCATGTTTAATTTGAAGGTTATTTTGATGTGGACAACAAATAAGTTTCCAACTTATGGAAACTTAGCTGGATGCACCATAAAGGGAAAAGTTGCTTGTCCAATATGTAGCACTGACACATGTTCACAATGGTTGAGTAATAGTAAAAAAGACTGTGTACATAGGCCACAGGCAATTTCTTGCGCCTGACCATCCATTTCGGATGAAAAGAAGTTGGTTTGATAGAAAGCAAGAATTTCAAGGAAAGCCTAAACCATTAGATGGATCTGATGTTTTCGTTGTAGTTAAAGACGTTGAAAATAATTGGGGAAAAGCAACAAATGAGAGAAAAAGGAAAAAGTCCCAGATCATCAAAGAAAAAGAGCTAGTTTCAGTCATGGAAGAAGAAATCCATATTTTTCAATTTACCATATTGGGATGTAAGTCTAAAGAAAGCAGAATTCCTAATTTCAAAATTAGTTAAATTTATTATTCTTATTTTTTAAAGAATGAATATTTGATTGATGTTACAGGCATTATTTTTGTATCATAACTTGGATATAATGCACATTGAGAAGAACATTTGTGAAAGTATCATTGGCACACTATTGAATGTGAATGGGAAATCAAAGGATGGCCTTAAAGCTCATAAAGATTTGGAAGAAATGGGCGTTAGACACAAATTGCATGCGGAGGACAGAGGGACTTATTTTTATTTGCCACCGACATCACATACACTTTCAAAAGTCGAGAAGCAGATCTTTTGTTCTAGGTTACATGATTTAATGTTGCCTGATGGTTATAGCTCCAATATTGTTAATTGTGTTTCATTAGAAGAGTGCAAGCTAATAGGTCTCAAGTCACATGATTGTCACGTCTTAATGCAATAGTTTTTGTTAGTAGCATTGAGAGGACTTTTACCAGAGAGACCAAGAAATGCAATATTCCGATTGTGAACTTTTTTCAATCAAATATGTCAAAGAGTGATTGATAGGAATAAATTAGAACTACTCAAAGAAGATGTTGCTAAGTCTTTATATATGTTGGAAATGTTCTTCCCTCCATCATTTTTTGACATTATGGGTCACTTAACAATCCATCTAGGACGAGAAGCTCACATAAGTGGGCCGGTGCAATTTCGTTGGATGTACTCATTTGAAAGGTGAGGTGTATATCACTTTTTATTATGTATATCGATTGATGTATTTGTTAAAATAGCTATTAACCTAAATATTAATTATATTATGGTCCAGATACATGAAGATACTTAAGGGATTTGTTAGGAATCGTGCAAGACCTGAGGGATGCATGGCGGAATGCTATATAGCTAAAGAGTGCATGCAGTTTTGTAGTGGGTACATGAAGTAAGCAGCTGAAATAGGTGCTCGACATAACCGCAATGAAGAATTTGAAAATGAAATAATACTAGAAGGATGCATGATTACTTTGGGGAATTTAATCATGATACCTGATGATATGTTACAAATTGCTCATTGTTGTGTGTTGATAAATAATTCTGAAGTCCAACCATATTTAGAGTGAGTATGATAACATAAATATCTATTAGTAATTGAGTGTTTACATGATATATTTATCTCACAATTTTCCTTCCTTATTAGAATGCATGCGGAGGAGCTTAAGCTTTTGGACAGACGTTTCTTGAGGGATGCCGTTCTGCTATATTCTAGACAAATTGACACTTTTTCTCAGTGGTTGAAAGCAAAGATTGAAGCATGTGGTAATGAGGTTTCAGATACATTGAAATGGCTTGCAACTCACCCAAGAAAGCATGCAACGCCTTATTTGGGCTATGTCATTAATGGCATCGCTTTCATACAAGTGATGTCCAAAGGTCCACACAAAATAGCGGTGTTTCCATTGAAGTAGAAACTATTTGTCGATCTAGTAAGAAAGACATTGCACAAGTTATTGAAAATTTTTGTTTCTATAGGGTTATTAGTGACATAATTTTGTTGGATTACTACAAATTTCAAGTTCCTTTATTTAAATGTGACTGGGCAACAACTGGAAATGGTGTCAAAGTTGAAGATAGATTTACATTGGTCAACCTCTAACAAGGATGAAATCCATTTGAGAGAGATCTATTCATTCTAGCATCACATGCAAAACAAGTGTTCTATTTGAGGGATAGTGATACATATAGTTGGGAAGTTTCACTTCAAGCACCTTCAAGAGGCTTTCATGATTTGGATATGTATGATGAAGATGCCTATATGCCATATGCACCTTTAGACGCATCTAGCCTTGGTGCAAATACTAATGATAAAGACGAGCATTACGTGAGGAAGGATTGTGAGGGTGCGGAAGTGTTGCATGATTAATGAGAAGTAGGAATATTTGATTTTCATATAACCGAATGCTTATTGGGCTTGACTAGTTCTCATTTACTGGTCGTTCTTTTTGTTTTTCCCTTTCTATATAATTTCACTAGCTATTTTCTTTGAAATTAATATGAATGAATATACTTGGAAGTTGAATACTGTGCTGTCTTTGAAATCAATATTATCAAGAATTTATTGTTTATCCTTTAAAGATTTATTGTTTGGCTTATAAAGATTTGTTTGACAAAAACATTTCTATTATGCTTTAATTTTGCTAAAGTTTTGTTCTCTGTTTCTTGAGTGATTGCATGTTGGTGCTAAGATAGGGGGTAATCTTTCTTTTATTTTTGTTTCTTCTCTCTTGTTGATGAAATAAATTTATTGATTTCTAATTTGCTCCAAAACAGAGATAGTTTGTTGCCCTCGACTTTGAAGTAGTTTCTACTGAATGTTGCAAACTCTGGAATGTATAACGTTTATTTTGTGACACCTTAACTAATTGAATGAAAAAATAAACAATTATCTGTTTTTCATTATTCAATTATCTGTCTTACTCATGAATATTTCCTTCACTATTGTGTTGTTCCTTCAAAAGTGCTTTGGGATGTGTGAAAAAATACCTAGATACAATTTATGTAATTGGTGTGTTTTATCTCTTTTGTTGCTGATCTGATTGTTATTGTGAATGCACATCTTCTTATTAACAGTTGAATCTTGAAATTGTCAACTAGCAAGATGAGTGGAGAGGTACTTTATTTCTCATTTAGCATAAAATTGAATTTATAACCAATTGTTGTCCACATTATTTCTTATTTTTCCTTGTGAATTGCACAGAGTTCAAAAAAAGCTGAGAAAAGAATTAAGAAGGAGCGTGAAGCTATAATTACTGTGACAATGGATGAAAAAAGAAATACATCATTCAGAATTTCAGATGAGTGTTCTACTTCTCCACATGTTGAATCACATGATATGGAAGGAGTTGTAAACTCCATTCAAGTACCAAAGAAGAGAACTAGGGGGCATCAAAGTTAATGATGCATGACAAAAGAAAACAAAAGTGTGATGAAATTGACTTCAATGAAAGGGATTAGCCTATGGGACCTAAGTCTGTTAAACTATCCACTTTAGAAGGGATCTTGGCACGAGAGATGGTGCCAATAACCACAAAGAGATCTACTTTAGAAAGGATCCTGGCACGAGAGATGGTGGTGCCAATAACCACAAAGAGATGGCCTGATATTCCATAAGAGGTTAAAGATAAGTTATGGGCTTGTGTGAAGGTAGCATATATTCATTTTGAAAAATCTAAAAATCCCCTAGATGTTGATTTGTGATTATGTATCAATTTTAAGCAGTAAACAGCAATCCCAATAAAACAATCAAGACAAATCGACACAACGATTTTACGTGAAAAAACCACAATTGGACACCTCCAATTGTGATAAAAAAAAACCACAGGCAACAGCAACAAAACAATCCACTAAGAAGATATAAAGGAATTACACAGGTATACTCTCAATTACCTAGTGAATCCAGGCCCAAATTGAACCAACCCCTATGTGCCTCTTCCAACCCCGTCTTCACCTCGGAATTGTCTTGACGATGAGCCACTCCAGAATCCACCAAAGCTTCAGGCTCGAATTTTTCAGAATCCACCGAAGAACAACTCTCTCTTTTGTGTAGAATAAACAAATAATCCTTTGATGTATACTCTTTAAACCATGAGTTGAATACTCAATCAAAATATCAAAGAAAACTAGCAAAATATCCCCAGATATAAACCCTAGAACCCAAAAAGAAGATCTGGAGAAGTAATCCTAGATTTGGAGCAACTTGCGAATTTATAGAATCTGAAATCGCGAGGTCCGCTCGAGCGTGGGAATGGACACTCGAGCGGGGACACTATATGAAGTGTTCCGCACTAGGGTGTACGCTCGAGCGGGGAAATGGACGCTCGAGCGGGGACACTATATGACGTGTTCCAAACCAGGATGTACGCTTGAGCGGGGATTTCGACACTCTAGCGTGAAAACACGCATCACAGTATTTTTGCAGACTCACCAAACTTCTGGAACTCAGCATTCTCCGCTCGAGCAGGGAAACGAACGCTCGAGCAGACAGGCAACTTTGAATGCATTTTTTCATTTTGCTTCGGCCGAGAGCTGACTGGGCAGCTCGACCCCCGTCATAATCAGCGAAGTGGCAATCTTGAAAGCATTAACATCACAAACTTCTCTGCAAGGCACAATTCGGGTAGGATTCGCATCTAAACACTCATAGCCTCACTGAGATAAAAAGTACGAAAATAAATACAACTGAAAGGAGTTTTGTCAAACGGGGTTGCCAAGAATAAAAACCTAACAATCTCTCCCTTTGGCAATGCCGTGACAAAACACACCTAACAAATAAAATCCTAATCACCCCAACCCATTACAGCCGACAAACGCAAACTTCTTTCTCAAAATCATGATCTGCAAAACAGCTATTAGTGCCACAATCTCCAAAACAACTATTAGTCCCACAAGAGTATATGAAAAAGCAATAAACATATGGCTAAATTATCTTGTAGCATGAGATGGAAAACATGAATAGATGCGACTTAGAGTTTTTAAGAACATGTAGCATGAATAGATGAACACTAAGACACATGCACTCGACGAAACAATCTCTCCATTTTTGTCACAAATTGGCACAGGAAGCTCAAACAATAAAGAAGCCAATGCAGAGCAACATGCAAACCAACTAATGCCAATCTCCCATACCAAACAAAACAAAGTGTTCATGCTAACAAACTCTTGCAATGATAAACCAAACTCCCCCTTACAAAAAGTAACCACAAGCACTGAAAACACTGAACAGGAAGAAAACGACAAAAATAATATGGTGGAGCAAGCAAGGAATTTCTAATTTGTACCTTCAAACACACAAGATTATCCAAGAAGCACCATTACAAGAAAACACAATGTGCACAGCCTCTAGAAGATTCCTCATAAAAGAAAGTGATGCAATATGTGAAAAGCATAGATCCTATGAGAAGCACCATTACAAGAAAACACAATGTGCACACCTCTAGAAGATTCCTCATAAAAGAAAGTGATGCAATATGCGAAAAGCATAGATCCTATGAGAAAAGTGTGTGTGTGACTCTTAGAGTTCGACAAACACAAAATTCAAATCCTAGTAGTGATCTGATAGCTGGACCTCTGACAAGAGAATCTAAGCACAACTAAGGAAAGTCAAACCACTAGGAATCAAGGGGTATTTGTTGAGTAATAGCGGAGGCTCCCCCTCAATCAATGAATCCCTTTTTTTTACATTTTCACATTTTTTCTTGTCTTTCTTTTGCACATTTTTCTTCTTCTTTTTCTTCTTACTTTTCTTTTTCTTTTGTAAACTCATTGGCGGCTGACACGTTCAAGAGTATGGAAATCGAACCAGAGAAGCATGAATGTAATAAGGATAGCCTGGTTGGTGACTCTGAGGTAGCCTTTTCCTCATGGCTGGACTACAAAGAATAGAGGGGAAATCCATGGGGATGCAAAAAGATGGAAGGTGGTTAAGAGACTCAACATCACCCAAGATATGCTAGTATTGGTCAATTCCGCTAGAAAAACAAAAGATACCATGCCAGAAGTCCATAGAGAAAAATGATCACTAAGGTGGAAGACTCCAAAATTTGCTAATCCAAGAGTGTGTACAGAATGAGACATACTAATCAAAGAACACACACTCCGAAATGAGTAATGACCATAGAAAGCACACATATATTAACACGTAATGGATATTCTCATCAGTAATAGTTATTCTCATCAATTCCAATATGCACCAAGAACCACTCAAAAATTTCAAGCTTGTAAAACCAAAAAATCTTTTTGGATTTTTTTTTTTCTTTCAACAATAAAGCAAGACAACAAATGAACAAGCACACACATTTTTTTTTTTTAAACAAAGCAAGACAAAAAAACAAACATGCACACATTAAAAGACTCAAAAAAAAAAATAATATAAAAACCCAAAAATTAAAACTAATAAACAAATTAACACAAGTCAAGTTTTCTCACCCAAACCGCTTTAGTATAAACAAAGTTGTGAGCATTGCGGTTCTTAGGTGGTGTCTTGACGTTGTGGTTCCCTTTGCTTTCAATGAGAACCCGTCTCGACTTGGTTTCCAACTCCCTATTTCTAGGTCTAGGCCAATACAAACTCGCTCCATGTTTGGTCTCAAGCAAATCAAAATAACGAGGTCTAATATGACCCTTAACCTCATTACCACCAATAAAGTGTCTCCTACCCCACGAGATGTTGGAATTTCTTCCATCTCTATGAGACAATCTCCCATGCAACTTATAATAATAAGGGCGAATATGACCATGCATACCACAATGATGACAAATAAAAACAGGGTGTACAGGGTGTACCTTCTTTTCTTTTACCTTACCAACTCTAGGAAGTTTGAGAAGTCCATCCTTATGTTGAATTTTTTGTTCTCCCTTTCCTTGAGTTCTTGTATCATGAGATGTAGATGCACTCTGTTTTTGCTCTTTGTTATCACCAAAGCCAATGCCACTCTTATCACAACACATTTGTTGAGACCCAATGATATCCTCCAAAGTCTTTGATCCTCTGTTCCAAAGACCAATGGTAGCCATAGCACACTTGAGTTCTTCCTCTTTCTTGAACATTAGTTCTTCCAAAGCAACTTGAGACATCTCAAGAGTTTCAATCTTTTCTTCATAGATTGCATAGATTTGCTGTAGCTCATTCCTCTCTGTCTCACAAGTCAAGAGTTTTGCACAAAGAGCTTGTCAATCATTAGCTATCTTGATGGCATCAATCCTAGCCTCGGAAATCTCCTCCTTTAGTTTGACATTATCACTTTCACATGCTTTGAGTTTCGTTGTGAGTTTGTCATTCAATTTGGATAAGTTAAGAGATTCCTTGTACAACTTTTCATAAGCTTGCTCAAGCTCTTCATCATCACTCCCCGAGGATTCATCATCAGTGTCATTCTCAACTAGCCTCTTCAGATACTCTGTTTGTCCTTGTGTTTCGAAAACCGCCATGAAAGCAAGGAATTGTTTATGTCCCTCTTCGCCTTGATCTTCGTTGTCACTTTCATCTTCGTCAGATTCTGATTCATCATCCCAAGTGATAGCGAGTGTAACGCCCTAAAAAAAAAACATAAAACCTATCCCTTTAGATATGCATTGATACAAAGAAACCAACCATCTTTCTTTTAATCTGAGTAGTTCTTACAAAAGTATTACATGTTAACAACAAAAGCAAATGCCCTACGGGCTTACAACTTTCCAGGTTAACACTTGGTTACAAAAAGAAGAGTGCTAATTCAGTACATATTAAGCCCTTGGCTTGAATTTATATGTAATAAATCAAAAGAAAGCAAATAACAAAGTAGTTTGTCTACCTCTAGCCTCCCAAGCTATGTCCTTGGAGATGGCATGCTACCTGTACCTGAAAATGATGTCCCATAAAGGGTGAGCCACAGCCCAGCAGGAATACGCTAAACCAGCTATGAACAATGACTAAAAGATTAGCAGTTGATAGATGGTCAACACCGATACACTCACTTATATCACATCCCGATTTCATGACATTTAAGTCCATGTTACATTTCATTTCTCATTTCTTTTTCAACTTTGAGTTTGAAAACAAGGCTCAAAACTTAGCCAAATAACTTGATGAGAATAAGACTCATCTTAAAATAATTTTGAAATTCATGGTGGATACACATTTTGATCCTGTATCAATAACACATAAGCCACTTCCATACTATACGAACGATACACATTTTGGTGCTGTATCAACATAACATAGAAACACTTCTATATCTCACAATTGATAACGATATACATTTTAGTGCTATATCAAATCAATTTAAACACTTCCATAATCAACACTTGATACACATGGTAGTGTTGTATCAATGTCACACACAATTCGGCTTAGAGGTCCATCCTCTATCTTCCCCTAAACCGTGGAGTACACCCTTTATCTCCTCCCACACACACACAATGTATATAAACATAGATCATATACATAAACAATCAATACATAAAGTCAATGTATTATTCCAACCGCTATATTCAACAGCATACTCAATTGATTAGTTTTAGTTTGCCTAATCATCATGCATTGTCTACAACAATCAAGACCGATAGCCCAAAGCAGTTATTTCTAAACAGGAAATAAATGCACCAAATGGATATATTATCAACATTCAATCTGGGTGAGCGATTAAATGAATCCAACTACACCCGTTTATCCCATAATCTTTTCAATTTGAATACTCTCAATTCAATTCCTCATTTCTCAAAATTAATTATACAAATTAATTTATCCAACTAATTAGGGCATTTTCCCATAATTAACATAACAACCCCAAGGTTCCACTTTCATCCATAGTTCATCATGTATATCATTTCTCTATGCCAAGCATGCATATAGGTTTAAATATAAATAAAACCCCATCTTTTGTAAAATTACACAAAGACCTAAACTTTCTCAAAATTACCCAACAACCCCCAACATATCAAAATGCTAAAATTCAAAGACAAAGCTCATAAAGAGGAGTAGGATATCCCTACCTCGAAGTTAGAGCCCAAACGGGAAAGTTGAAGAAAACCAAAATGCTCCAAACTCAAAGATCCACGGATCAAAATGGAGCCCTCGACGATCAACACACTTTTTACAAAGGCCGGAGGATAGGGAGACACTCTAACTAGATCAAACCCTAGAGAGAAGTGAGTTTCTAGAGAGAGGAGCTCTCAAAATATCTTTTTAGAAAGTAAGAGAGAGAGAGAGAATGTAAAAAGTGATTTTAAAATGCCCAACTGCCAACTGATATACGACATTCCTGCTCGAACGGAGAACACAACGCTCGAGCGTCAAGAACAAAAAACTAGGTACGCTCGAGTGCAAGAAGGCCTGCTCGAGCGCCAAGACACAAGAATAAAGTACATCCGCTCAAGCGCGAAAACCAATCCGCTCGAGCGTAGATTTCCCCCTCCTAGAACTTACACCAAAAAGTACTACCCGCTCGAGCGTGATCGCTCGAGCGTAAAAAAACCCGCTCGAGCGTAAAAATCACACCTGCAGAAGTTTTGCAGGGACACGAAATACTGGGAGTGTGCAATCTCCGCTCGAATGCAACAAGGCCCGCTCGAGCGGAACGACCAAAAACCTGGCAACAAGATTTTAGACCAAGGTTCAACCCACCTGTTCGAAACATGCCCAACACATCCTAAAACTCAAACAAATGGAATTAAAGGACGACAACAAGATAGATACAACTACCAACTCCACGGAACCGAGTCCGGAATACAACAGAACAGTAAGGGACAACCGGGATCGCTATAGCAAGGGCTTTCTTCTTCTTCAAACGAGTGGGGCATTCTGAAGCAAAGTGGCCAAATCCTTGGCATTCATAGCATTGGACTCTTTCAGAGTTCCCTTATATCTTTTCTTTCTCCTTCTTGGCTATAGAATTAATTTTGAGTTTATCTTTGCCTTTAGATTTATGAGCATGAGTAAATTCTAAAAGATTAGGATTCTTTTTCAAAAAAGATTTTTTAAATTGTTTAACAAAAGCAACCATAATCTTGGAATCTATCTCACAATCCTCATCAGAATCCTCTCCAACTCTATGAGCACTACTAAAAGCAATATGTTTTTGTTTCTTTTTGAAATTCCTATGTGCCTCATAAGTTTGGAGACTTCCAACCAAGTGATCCAGCTTGAGGTTGTCAACATCTTGAGCCTCCTCAATAGCCATAACTTTTGGTTGGAACCGATCGGGCAAGGATCTCAAAATTTTTCCCACAACTTTGGATTCTGGTATTTTTTTCACCTAAATTGAAGCTGAAATTTACAATGTCACTCAACTTTGCATAAAATTCATCAAAGGTCTCACTATCTTTCATTGAAAGGTTTTCGAAACTAGACGTGAGCCTTTGAAGTTTTGAGCGTTTAACAGAAATAGTGCCCTCATGAATAGTTTGTAAGATATCCCAAGCCTTTTTTGCGACTTCACAATTGCAAATACGACTAAACTCTTCAGGTGTGATAGCGCAAAAGAGAGAATTGATAGCTTTACTATTCCAACTACAATTTTGGTAATCAATTGTGTCCTACTTATCAATTGGTTTGGGGAAAGTTACTCCATCAACGGTAATCGTTGGTTCAGTCCACCCATACATGACAGATTGCCAAACTTTTTCATCAATAGATTTTAAAAACGATCTCATCCAAGCTTTTCAAAAAGAATAATTGGATCCGTCAAGTAGGGGTGGTCGAACCATAGAATTTCCCTCACGAATTGTATCCATTATCACAAATCAAACAAGATCTCGCTCTAATAGATTTGTAAAACAAAAAAAATAGAGCGACCTACTCTGATACCAATTGAATAATCTAAAAATCCCCTAAATGTCGATTTGTGATTATATATCAATTTTAAGCAGTAAACAACAATCCCAATCAAACAATCAAGACAAATCGACACAACGATTTTATGTGAAAAAACTACAATTGGACACCTCCAATTGTGATAAAAAAATCATGGGCAACAGCCACAAAACAATCCACTAAGAAGATATAAAGAAATTACACAGGTATACTCTCAATTACCTAGCGAATCCACGTCCGAATTGAACCAACCCCTATGTGCCTCTTCCAACCCCGTCTTCACCTCGGAATTGTCTTGACGATGAGCCACTCCAGAATCCACCAAAGCTTCAGGCTCGAATTCTTCAGAATCCACCGAAGAACAACTCTCTCTTTTGTATAGAACAAACAAATAATCCTTTGATGTATACTCTTTAAACCATGAGTTGAATACTCAATCAAAACATCAAAGAAAACTAGCAAAATATCCCCAGATATAAACCCTAGAACCCAAAAAGAAGATCTGGAGAAGTAATCCTAGATTTGGAGCAACTTGCGAATTTATCGAATTTGAAATCGCGAGGTCCGCTCGAGCGTGGGAATGGACGCTCGAGCGGGGACACTATATGAAGTGTTCCGCA
Organism: Camellia sinensis; assembly: GCF_055761805.1. Taxonomy (NCBI): domain Eukaryota; kingdom Viridiplantae; phylum Streptophyta; class Magnoliopsida; order Ericales; family Theaceae; genus Camellia; species Camellia sinensis. The sequence continues at coordinate 169,350,506 of NC_138962.1, read as the reverse complement.
CTAGGGTGTACGCTCGAGCGGGGAAATGGACACTCGAGCGAGGACATTATATGACGTGTTCCAAACCAGGATGTACGCTCAAGCGGGGATTTCGATGCTCGAGCGTGAAAACACGGATCACAGTATTTTTGCAGACTCACCAAACTTCTGGAACTCAGCTCGACCCTCGTCATAATCAGAGAAGTGGCAATCTTGAAAGCATTAACATCACAAACTTCTCTGTAAGGCACAATTCGAGTAGAATTCGCATCTAAACACTCATAGCCTCACTGAGATAAAATGTGCAAAAATAAATACAACTGAAAGGAGTTTTGTTAAACGGGATTGCCAAGAATAAAAATCTAACACATTTAATTCGCTATTATACTATCAACGCAAGTTTTTTCCTAATCACTAAATTTTTGTTTAAATGCAAATGCAGCTTAGATTCAAAATAAATAATTGCCATAGAAAATACATCATGCAAAAGTTTGGCAGATTATGGTGCTCACACAAATCTGAACTATCACAAAAAATAAGACCTCTTGGTAAAAGTGCTAAGCTAGCACACAATATTGTCCTCACCAAAGCTAATAATGTAAAAATGGTTGAATAGAAAGTAGTTGTGAAACAATGAACTTCCAAAGAATTTAAGGTAAGTTTTCTCATAGAAACTCTCTAGTTTTTATGAACTAATTAGACCACCAAATTTTCTCATAGTGATTCAATTATGAATTATTAATCATATAAATTATGACATTCTTCTTTAGTATATGTAGAGAAAGAGTAAAAGATTTAGGGCAATGAGGAAAAAGAAAACCCTCTTACACACCATGAGTCGTAAAGGTTATGCACGATTAGAGGATGAAATGGTAAATTTAAGAGTGATTCAAGTAGTTTTGTAAATTGGGTATGAAGTATGGTTACTATGAGATTGTGTTTAATCATGTTGATTTTAATTTTCTATTTTATATTCTAGAGAAGAGAAAGTCGAGCACCATCATCCATATCAAGAGTTGATGTTTGGATTAAAGGTCATACGAGGAAGGAAGGAAAATCCATGAATGAAGTGCTTGATGCAACTGTGGTACCAATATTACTTCATTTTTTTTTTCGTATTATAATTTGCATTCACATCAATTTATTAAGACATGCTTTATATTTTCAGAAAAAGGTTCAAGAACTTCATAAGGGTCCAAAATCTATAAAAAGATGATGATTTTTCATACTTTTGGTCATGAGCATCGTGGGAGTGTACGAGGGCTGGGATTTGGGGCATTACCATCTAAGGTTGATGTACAGGTACACCAAAATAAGCACGTGACAAAACTTAAAGGCAAGGTGCTGGACTTAGAACAACAACTCGATGAGATTAGAGCCATGCTCATTAAAGAAAGAAGGCAAAATGATGTAAAAGGAAAAGCTAAACATGACAATATAATGTTTGATGATTTAATTCAAGTAAATTTTCATTCCAATCATTTGTTATTTTATGTTTAAATCACTTGCATGTTTGTCTTTGAGTGTGGGGTACCAATCCCTTCCAAAGAAGCTTCGATCTACTCCTTATAACAACCTTCCAACTTTAATGAGTGAAAATAGTATTTTCAGAACATTTTTATCTATTATTCATGTCTTTAATTGTTGGAATTATGTGGTAGCTATATGCTTAATGAAGTGTTTTTATGGTTTTTTAGGTAAATGAAGTTGGTTCTGTTACTGAAAGCATTGAAGCTATGAAAATATCTAAACGTGTTGGTTCTTCAATTGCAAACCTTCTAACTGGTTTAGATACGGTAAGTTATGCTCTTTTTAGAAGTCTCAATTGTTATGATATGGTAATTAGCTATGGTAATTGATTTAGAGACGTCTCAACCTCTAAAATGTTTATGATTAAAACCAAAAAATAGTTACAGAAATAAACCACAGAGAGTACAGACTGCTATGGTACTCTACCATATTATCAAGCATAATGCATCTTAACTAGCTTGCTTTGTGCAATGATGTGCAATAGCCTTTTGCTAGCTTGCTTTTATTATGCAAATATATAGCTACTTCTTGATTGCTGAAGGGCATTAAGTCATCTGTGGAAGTTGAACATGTAACACTCTTTTCCATAGCTTTGAAATGATTATGTCTTCTTGGTTTTCACTCTTTCCCATTTAGTAGTCTTAATTAGTAGTAATATAAAATGAGCATGGCAACTGAATATGTCTCTGCACTTTGATGTAGTTATTTCAGAGTAGTCTTCTAGAATGCATAATCAGATTGAATATAGCATGTTTTCTTCCAAATTAATATCTTTATGTATTATGGATGTAATAATTATTAAAAGAGGAAAGCAAGAAATGGTAAATACCATGATAACACATTGGATAATGGTAAAAAGAATAAGAATCATTCCCTTCAACACACATTGGACAAAACCTTTTGAATTGTTTGTTGAACAAACGATTGGACTTGAATGCCTATTTCTTAACCTGCCACCCCTTCTTTGGACCATCTTGCATTGTTAATGTGCTACAAGTATTTTGGGAATTTAAGATTCATGTTTCAAATTAAAAGATTTAGAAGTTTAATCATACTAATTTTTTGAAAGTAATATTGAAACAGACATTTCAAGCTCCCCATGTGCTGCTCTAACTCTGTCAACATAAATATATATTTTTTAATTTGGTTGAAGCTTTTTGACACTTTCATTTCATTTGTTGAACTAATACTTGGTAAATGGGATGAATGTTATGTAATATGCTTATATACTCCTAATTTTTGTAGGATCAAAGTAATGTCAAATGCAAGTTATTGCATTGGAAGAGGACAAACTTGGTGTGCCAAATTGCATCAAGGGATCCTAATTCAAAGGTGCATCATGTGACCCTTGGACCTATGTGTTGGAAAGTATGTGTGAACCACGTAACAGTCAATGTGCCGTTGTTTCGCTCGACTCATGAAATGTATGATCTTCAAGATGCAATAGGAAGTACAGTTGCATGGCCTAGTCAATTCATTTTTTTGGACTAAATATTAGAATAAGTGATTTACGATTTGTAGTTATGCTTTTTGGATGTTTAAAGTCCTATTTTAGAAATTAGTGAATCTAATGATTTGGATACTTTTCTTGGTTTGTATGTTTGAGGTTGTTATCAGCTTGATATGATAGAAGTTGAGGATGGAAGTTAGTATGTAGGTTGTTTGGTGTATGAATATTAGATTTTCTTTTGCTTACTTCATAGTTGTTGTTTCTGCTTGGTTTGTTCACAGGTTACATTTTATAAGCTACCGTCTACATACTATTAGGCAATGTTATATTCCTGTATATATATTGTATATTAAAAATAACCTTCTACGACATATAAAATTATGTCATGAAAAGTGTAATGATTTATGACATGCAAGAAAATGTTGTAAAAGATTATATACGACATACAAAGTATGTCATAAATATATTAGAAATGACCTTTTACGACATACAAAATTAAGTCATGAAAAGTGTGAAGATTTATGACATGGAAGAAAATATCGTAAAATATTATAGACGGCATACAAAGTATGCCATAAATATATTAAAAATAACCTTCTACGGCATGCAAAATTATGCCATGGAAAATATGATGATTTATGGCATGACAAAAATGTCGTAACAAATTATATATGACATACTTTGTATGTCATTAATGTTTAATTTATTACTTTTAACAATTTTACCTGCATGCCATAAATGACACTCAACTTTCCACGGCATGTCATATAACGACATTTGTGTACTTGCCATGAAAATTTTTTTACGACATACATTACAAGCAGTAAAAATTCAGTTTTGTTGTAGTCCATTCTTACTAGGCATTGGAATTTGAGTAAGCCTTAGCTGAGCTAAGCATCAGAAATTGAGTAAGGCATAGTCGAGCTAAGCATTGGAAATTGAGTAAGGCCTAGTCTTACTACACATTGAAAATTGAATAAGCCTTAGTTGAGCTAAGCATCAAAAATTAAGCCTTAGCCGAGCTAAGCATCGGAAAATGAGTAAGCCCTAGTCTTACTAGGCATTGAAAATTGAGAAAGGCTAAACCGAGCTAAGCATCAGGAATTGAGTAATCCTTAGCCGAGCTAAGCATCAAAAAATAAGTAAGCCCTAGTCTTACTAGGCATTGGAAATTGAGAAAGTCTTAACCAAGCTAAGCATCAGAAATTGAGTAATCCTTAGCCGAGCTAAGCATTATAAAATAAGTAAGCCCTAGTCTTACTAGGCATTAGAAATTGAGTAAACCTTAACCGAGCTAATCATCAGTTGAGATAGCAAATGAATCATCTATAAAACATGGCTTATAGATATAGCTCAAACTTGTGCTACCTATTTGATGTACATCACATGGATTTGTGTGAACCAAGAATGAAAGAGATAAGATACAATATCAAGGATGATGGGAAACCAAACAATGCATTAAAACCAATTGCCAACAAAATCGATCTTGCTGAAAATAAGAAAAGGCCTATGGGGGTCTACTTTCGAAGCTTGCTTAAAGGCAGTAGTTCAGCGACTGGGTCATCTAACCAAAGAAAGGAAAGACCTATGATAGTCCTACCAACATAATTGTCCAAAACAGTAGATCAACAAAACAAGAAAGATGGCATATAGAAAATAAGTGACCACATCAGGTGCATTACATAGAAAAGATCATAAGGCACGTGAAAAAGATGTTCACGTTCTATAAATCAAAGGCAAATGAAATCAATTTATCACAGCCATAAGACAAAAATTCATTCGATTATAGAAGTAACAAAGATAAATGAGTCTATCAGGGATAAGAGAGAAATTTCCACTCTTTCTCACTTCGATCGACTAAAGCGAAAACTTGTGGGCAATTACGGAGAGATAAAAACTAATCATGTTAAGTGGGTCTACCCAATGCCTACATAGAAACAGAAATAAGGTAATAAAATAATAACTTGCAATGTAACTTACCAACTTGCCAAGTTGCTCTAATATACATGCATTAGACGGATTTCGGGGCATACAAGTGGTTTACTTTTATTGGACCAAATTAGTGGCTTAAGCTCATTGGACAAAACGAGTGGCAAGTTAGCCTATATAAAATGGTGTAATCTTCAACATCAGGAGAAGTATGCCTGAACTACTTCTTTTACTTGTTCAATTTCATTTAGATTTATGTTATCTAACTTGATTGCCGGAGTGCCTTTGGCCTACAACCGTCAGTTGGGAGGCACAAATTGTTTATTCTTTTGTAGATTCAGAACGGTGTAGCTCAATTCTTTGTTGATCTCTCGATTAATATTTCTGGGACAATTTATGCTTCCATAACTAAAATACTCATTTTTTAATTGATTTTACTTAACAAAAATAGATAAATGATTTAAATTAAAAATAAATAAAAAAATTAGAATTTAAATTGATAAAATTAAAAATACAAGTTTATTTTGCTACAAGACTCTAAACCTAGGATTTTTTTTTTTAATTTATCCTAAGTATTTTAATGTAACCATCATTCTATTCCACTCCATTCAATTGAACCAAACACTAAGGACTCATTTGGGAAGCTGGCTATGTTATTTGGCTTTGTGCCTTTTTAAGTTGACAAAAAAAATTGTATTTGAAAAATTGATTGGTTTTTTTTTTTTTTTTGATATATAGTTGATTTGATAGTTGTGATAGAAAAAGTGAAATAATTATGGTTTGAATATGAAATTGTCTTATGAACTATTTTAGTTTATTTTATCTTTAGTAGCTATTTTAGTCCAAAATCATCTTTTCAAATGGGGCCTAAATAAAAAGTGAGTGGAGAGACATACTACAAATTCATAGCCACACATGTCCTGTTTGTTTTCAAAGGTAAGATGTATAGTATTATTAATGTGGAGATTATTACTGAGAGAATTATTGATATGAAAATTATTATTGAGTGAATTATGAAAAATTATATTTATTTGTGATATATTTTAATGAGGAAATTAACTATATAAAATATCATATATATTCTTTTACAGTGTTTGATATATTTTAATATTAAAAATTATATTTTATAAATATATTATTATATAAAATTATTTTTATATAAAAAATATAAAATAATGATTTCTTCAAAAACCAACCCACGGTTTCTCCAAAACCAGCCCATTGTTTTAAAAAAGTGTATTTCATCCCATTCACACAATTGAATAGAGATGTTGCTTCGTATTGAAGTATGAAAAATTATATTTGTTTTTGATATATGTTTTGAAAAAGTGTATTTCATCCCATTCACACGATTGAATTGAGATGTTGCTTCGTATTGAAGTATGAAAAATTATATTTATTTTTGATATATGTTTTGAAAAAGTGTATTTCATCCCATTCACACGATTGAATAGAGATGTTGCTTCATATTGAAGTATGAAAAATTATATTTATTTGTGATATATTTTAATGATTATTTATTTGTGATATATTTTAATGAGAGGATTAACTATATAAAATATCATATATATCTTTTTGCAGTGTTTGAATATTTTAATATGAAAAGTTATATGTTATAAATATATTACTATATTAAATTAATTTTATATAAAAAATATAAAATAATAATTTCTTCAAAACCAGCCCACAGTTTCTCCAAAACCAGCCCATGGTTTTGAAAAATTATATTTCATCCCATTCACACAATTGAATAGAGATGTCTTATATTTGTTTGTGGTATATTTGAGTGAGAGAATTAATTATATAAAATATTATATATACCCTTTTGATATATTTTAATATTAAAAGTTATATTTTATAAATATATTATTATATTAAATTATTTTTATATAAAAAATATAAAATAACAATTTCTTCAAAATCAACCCACAGTTTCTTCAAAACCAGCCAATGGTTTTGAAAAAGTGTATTTCATCCCATTCACACAATTTAGTAGAGATGTTGCCTCATTTTTAATTATGAAATATTGTATTTGTTTGTGATTTATTTTGGTGAGAAATTAATTATATAAAATATGATATTCATCTTTTTCAGTGTTTGATATATTTTAATATTAAAAGTTATATTTTATAAATATATTATTACATTAAATTATTTTTATATAAAAAATATAAAATAATGATTTGTTCAAAACCAACCCAATTTCTCCAAAACCAACTCATGGTTTTGAAAAGTCTTCCAGACCTATGCTAATCCTTTCGTTGGAGAGAATTGAGGCGGTGTTTGGGAAGTTTGGGTTTAGATTTTTTTTTTTTTTTTTAACTAAAAGATAAATTTTTTCAAAATTAAAAAAAAATACATCTAAATAAAATATCACATCTAATTTCATAATTATTTTATTTTTTCTCTTACAAACATCACATTCAATTACAAAAAAAAATCTACCTATCTTCTGAAACACAATTTTTTTTTCCCCCTATAATATCCGGAGTCCGAACAAACTATTTCTCTATATGAATCCACGAATCCGTAGCACAAGATAACTAGCACAGAGAGAGAAGAAAAGGAGAGAGAGAGAGATGGATAGAGGAAAAGAATTGGCGAAGAAAGATCACTATTCGCATCATTTGCAGAGAGAGATGAGAGGAGGAAAAGAATTGGCGAAGAGAGATCACCATTCGCATCATTTGCAGAGAGAGATGAGAGGAGGAAAAGAATTGGTGAAGAGAGAAGATCACTACTCGCATCATTCGCGGTGCAACGTGAAAAAAGGAAAAGAATTGGGGAAGAGAGAAGATCACTATTCGCATCAGTCGCTGCACATCGTGGAAAGAGGAAAAGAATTGGTGAAGAGAGAATGTCACTCCTCGCATCATTCGTTGCGCATCGTGGAAAGAGGAAAAGAATCGGTGAAGAGAGAATATCACTCCTCGCATCATTCGGTGCGCATCGTGGAAAGAGGAAAAGAATTGGCAAAGAAAGAAGATCACTACTTGCATCATTCGCGGCACAGTGTGGAAAAAAGAAAAGAATTGGTGATGAGAGAAAAACACTACTCGCATCATTGAAAGATCAAATGTTGTAGTTCGGGTTTACCAACGAGTGGAGGTAAGAAATTAAATTATATGTAATTTTATTATTATTATTAATTGGGATTCGAGGTCAATGGGCTCCTTCAATTTATTTTTATTTTTAAAAAAATAATAATAATTTATAGTTCGTTTGGATTGATTGATTCGAAGAGGAACGATTGGTCTTAATCACTTGTTTAGATTATTAAAGATGTGATAAATGTGCAAAAATAGAAAGAAAGGAAGATCAATTATTTTCTACAATTCACTTTTTGAATCTTTTTGAAATTGAATAAATTGAGACAGAAAAAAAATAAAATGATTACTAATTTCATGTGATACTAATACTGTATATCTAAGTACTAAACAAATATTTCCCCAATAAAAAATAATTACTAAACAAACAAAAAAAATCATAAAAGGTTGTTTCAGTTATTTAATTTGTAAAGTTTTATTTTATTTTGTTTTTCTTTTTTATAGTCTATTTAAAAAAAAATTAGGGAGAAATCAATATTTTTTTTTTCTCTGCTCTTCAACCTAACCAAACAAGAGAGCGAGAAATCACAATCTTTTTCTTTTTTAATTTTTTTTTTCTTTTTCAAAAGAAGTGAAAATAGAATATTGAGACTAAATTCTGTTGAGACCAAAATTAGACTACAGTTGAGGGGTTGTTGGCTCACTCCAAGCCAACATTAAGCGACTTACAATTTCCAAAGTATCACTCTCATATTATTCTTGTAAAATATTTTGGGTAAATTGTCAATAGATGTTAATAATTTGACTTAATTCCTATCAAGGCTTATTAAAAATAAATCTTGGTAAAATTATCGTGAAAAAAAAATTTTGTGACAATTTTTTTACATGTATCGTTAAAAATTGATAATTAGTGATTTTTTTTGTCATGATTTTTATAAATTGTCGCTAACACTTACAATTAGTAATTTTTTTTATGACAAATTTTTTTTATAAGACCTATTAAATAATAAGTCCACTTACTAACCTAAATTTTTTTATATAATTTTGTTTTTGAATCTTGTTAACATATGCTTTAAGGATAAAAAAAATAAGAATTATAATGTGAAGAGGTAAAATGAAAAAATAAATAAAAGAGGCATTTTTTTTTTTTTTGGGTGAGTAAAAAAATATTTTTGGGTGAGTAAAAAAACATTTATAAGTTGAGATCGCATTTAAATTTAAATAATGTTATATGTATTAATTTAAATTTTTGTAATTTATATAATGAGTGGGATCATAATTTCAAAATGATAATTTCATAACTATGTTAGTACACTAATTATTATACCAATTGATACATATAACATTATTTATTTTTTACTATTTCTATATAAGTGGGGGTAATTATTCTGATTTAATGCTTTTTCAACATATATGTTAGCAAAAAGTTATTTATTTATTTATTTGTAAATCATTTCCCTAAACCAAGTAACTGGATCAAATTTATCTGGTAACTATGATTTCAAGACCATCTATTGCTTGTTAAATATCTTACTTTCAATAGAAAAATGTTTGAGGGCCGGAAATGTGAGGGTCGAATGCGGCTCGAACCTTAAAACGTAAGATTTAAAATTTTTTTTTTTCTTCTTTTTCTTCCTCTTCTTTCTTTTCTTCTTCTTCTTCGTTTTGAACCTGAGAAGCAGAGGCGAGAGAGAGAAACAGAGGGGAGAGGCGGGACCTCGTCGTCGCTCGTCGGCCGATCATCACAGCTCGTCGGTCGTCTGCCGATCGTCGCCTCTGCCTCCGCCCGCCTCCGCCTCTGCCTTTGCTTCCGCCCGCCTCCACCTCCGCCTCCCTCCGCCTCCGCCTCTAGCCCTATTTTTAGGGCCCGCTCCAGTTCTGCTTCTCCTTCTCTTCTTCCTCCTTGTCTTCTTCTTCTTCTTCTTCTTCTTCTCAAATTCGAGCCAAATTTGGCTCGAAACCCTTTCGGGCTCTGTAACAGAGCTCCTTTCAATATCTAATCAACATTTCCTACATGATCTAATCAACATTCTTACATGAATTGACAAAAATCTTAGGAAAGGAACCACTACGGTACCTGGGCACTGATGCACCTCAGAACAGTTTTATTTTAATAATAATAATAATTTCACAGTGGGCCTACAGTCCCTCAATTTGGGTGATTCTATTTGCACTTAAATAATAAGTATGACCAAATAAAATTTAAAATTTAATTTTTATTATATTTTAATATAAATTTATTAATAAAAACAATACATATTAAACTCTAAATAAAATAATTTTTTTCTTTATAGTACACTCTAATCATTCATACGTATTCTTCATAGAAAAATGTTTAAGGGCCACAATTTTTGTGACTCAAATGGCTTGAAATTGCCAAAACAACGTCGTTTTGGCAATTTTGAAGTTGTTTTGTACTCAAACGACGTCGTTTTGACAATTTCGAGCTATTTGAGCCACAAAAATTGTGGCCCTCAACCATTGTTGTTCTTCATATTCAAGTTTATTCATCTTCTTTCTTAAGTTTTAATTATTTTCTTTCTATCTTCTTTTTCATTCGAAAACTCCAATCTATCTTATCAGAACTCACTGTTATCATCAATATCATTATTTCTTATTGAGTTATTACTTACAAATAGAAGAAAATTTGAACAAAATCAAATAATGGAAGAGAATAAAAATTAAAATTATTTTTTGAAACAATTTATCAAAAATGAGGTAAGTATTCACATAAATATCAAAATATAATTTTTGGTTTCTGTATTTTTTTTTTTTTATTATGTAAAAAACATATTGTAGGAGTCATACTGCCCACACAACAAGATATCAAGAAGTACAGAAAAATTCGTTCAAAAAAAGAAAAAAAGCCCAGAAAACACAGGCATACCTCCACTAAACTAGTAACCAATTTTCTGTCTTTTTGTTCTTGCCTTGATATTATGATTTCTAGTTTTGTTGCAGGAGTTCGATGAAGTTCGGGTTGCCGTCTTGAAGCTTCTTTGTTTGGGATAAGTTGTGGTACTTGGTGTTGTGCATGTTGTTTCTTGTTGGTCGTTTTAGTAGTTGCTTTCTTTTCTTTTCCTAGTCTGGTATATCATTGTATGTGGCACTCTATCTATGGTTATTAATACAATTTTATCTTTTCTCAAAAAAAAGAAAAGAAAAAAGGCCTACTCTCTCTCCATATTATATGTACTCATTTATTTATATATACATCATCGTTTGCAGCTTAATTTGATTTGAAAGATGTGAAAGTTTCGATCTTGATTTTATTTTAATTTTATTTTTATTTTTAATTAACAAGAAGAATGGTGAATCTGCCACCAAGGAGGAGTAAATTGGAGATTGAGATATGTTTTTGTTGAATTACAATCAGTTTTGTCTGATTTAATTATGTTTTACTATGATGTTGTTTTCTTAGCTTAATTTTTTACTAGTTTTTTGATAGTTTGTTTTTTTTTTATTAGCAAAAGAAATTTTTTTATTGATGAACCAAAATAGTATTACATCAATGAAAAAAGCGATGAGAGCAAATAGCATCAAAAACAAACAAATCAATCCTAACTAGGTTGGCACCGATAAATCCGCCCTATCATCTACAAGAACATCAAAAGTTGGTGAGAAACCAACCACAAAAAACCTCACCCAAAATGAAACTAAACAAAACCAATACAGCAGCCCACCACTGACCCAAATCTGCTGCAACTGCTACTTACCATGACCATGACAGACAACTACTCATGTTCTTCCTCCCACACAGATCTACCCTTGGAGTGTGAAAACTTTGCAACTGGAGCTTGGAAGCTTGTGCTCTATTAAGACAAAAATTTCAGCTTTTGCCCCACATTTCTATTGCAAAACATTTTGCCATCAAAAAAACATCTGCAGCAGCAATTCCTGCAACCATACTAAAACCACCTCCCCTGCCACCAGAAAGCAACAGCAACCAGGACAGCCTCCAAATCAACTAGTTTATATCTGCACCTCATAAGCTCCTGGCTCTCTATGAATCCTTGCTGCTTGAGATTATAAAATTGAAATGAAACCAAAGGCAGTCCAACAACAAACAAAGACACTCAGCCCAGCAACGACTTCAACTGATAGGTATGGTACGAATTTGCTGCAAGTTATAGATAAAATCCTGGACTGAGTAAGGGCACCCCTTCGAGTAAGCGTTGACCCAGAATGCCACCCTTGCCTTAATTAAATCGCTAAAATCATCGAGTCGAAGTTGCCTTCCACTAAAAATTATTTCATTCCTAAGTTTCCAAACCGACCACATGATTGCCAATGGAATCACCTTCCAGATTCTAGCTTCAAAATTTCCCCATTTAAATCCCAACCACCAATGAAGCAAGTCTTCAACACTACCAGGCAACACCCACTGCACACCCCACCATTGCAACAATCTTGACCAAACTTGCCAAACAAAGGGATGCCAGAGTAAAACATGGGGAACTGATTCGTCCTCATTCCTACAAAAAACACAATTAAGTGAAGCACTTTGATGCAGCACTCCAATCTTGTGTAGAAAAACAGCAGTCTTTAATCGGCCTCTCCAAGCTAGCCAACAAAGAAATTGGACTTTTGGTGGAGCCACCTTGTTCCAGATCAATCCAGTGCACACCATGGGAGTGCTGGAGACATACATTCTCAACAGGGAGGCTACACTAAATTGTTGTGATGGACATGCCAGCCATTTCAAACAATCATCGCTCCCCACTGCCCCCCAACTCAACCTGATTCAAAAGTGATACCAACCTGACTAATTCCTCGGCCTCCCATGCAAATAATGACCTTCAAAAATTTATGTTTCAGTCCCTTAATATTCTTCCTGTGTCAAATAATGCACTTAAGGAGATATCTTTTTCTGTTGACAAACTATACAATCTCGGAAACTCCAACCGAATGCTCTGCTGCCCAAACCATTGATCAGACCAAAAGTGAATCATGCTCTCATTTCCCACAACCAGCTTAGAATTACGAAGAAAAATGCTCAGCAAAAGAGGGTTTGATTGGCCAACACTTAAGATCCCACCCCATATTTTAGAACAAGAATCTCCAGGGCATGAAAATCGCAACCATCTCCCACCACTAAACTTATACCTGCTGCACAGAACTCTCTTCCACAAAGAGTTATCTTCAACACCAAAATGCCACCACCATTTGGCTAATAGGCAATCATTTACATCCTTTAACTTTCGGATCCCCAGCCCTCCCTGTTCTTTGCTGATAGTAATCTCCTCCCACTTTACCATATGCATCTTTTTCCTTAACTTCGTCCCACCCCAAAGAAAAGCAGCCCGCAAACAGTCAATGATCAAGATCACAGACTGAGGCATCTTGAAGATGGATAAATAATACACAGGTAAGCTAGATAGCACATACTTAATGAGAGTCAGACCACCCCCAAAAGATAGTAGTTTCCTTTTCCAGGATGCCAACTTGGCCTTTACCTTGTCAATCACTGGTTTCCAAGTTTTCTTTAATCTAGGACTAGCACCAAGAGGCAAACCAAGATAAGATAGAGGAAGGCTTTGACTCATACAATTAAGCCTACTAGCACACTCCAATACCACCTGCTCAGATACCCCAACTCCACACACAGCTCTTATAGAAGTTTATTTTCAACCCTGAAACTAACTGAAAACATCTCAAAATTCTCTTAATTACTACAACCTCCTCCACAACTGCCTTACAAAAAATTATTGTATCATCCGCAAACTGCAAGTGTGATACAGTTAGACTTGACCCATTCTGACCTAAAACTGCTCCTGAAATTAACCCTGCTGAACATGCCCTTTGTAACAACATATTCAAACCCTCAGCTACAAGGTTGAAAACAAAAGGTGACAGGGGATCCCCTTGTCTAAGACCTTTTTCAGGCATGCATTCAAACGTTGGAGAGCCATTAACAAGAACTGAAATTCTGGAAGAGTATAAACACTCCTATATCCACTTCCGCCATTTTAGTCCAAAACCAAACCGACTCAGCATAGCCAACAAGCAATCCTAGCTGATCGAATCATAAGCTTTTTCAAAATCTAATTTTAAAATCAACCCCATCTACCTACTTCTCTGCCACCAATCAACCACTTCGTTGGCTAAAGTTTTTTGATAGTTTATGAAGCAACAATGGTTGCCAATTCAAGATTTCTAATTTACAAGAAGAGTAATTTGTGAATTACTATAGAGTATATTAAGAGTAAATTATAATTCTAGATAATTTAATAGAGAGTACTAAGAAATCAGACATACTGAATAATTTTTTGGGTGCAAATAGAATCCCCACTCAGTTGGACTTTGCAGTTCCACTAGAGGGAAGCTTTATTTAAAAAAGTTAACTATAATTGGATTTATTGCACTTTTTACTATTAAATTATTATCAAATTATTTATTTAATTTCTAAATTATCAATTCATGAAGTATATAAATCAAAATCTATTTAGTCCCTAAACTATCGATTAAATTTATCAAGTCCTTAAAATATTTAATTTAAACCTATTTAGTTCTTGAAAAGATTACAAAATAAAATATATGCTTATGAGTATTATAAATTAGAAAAAGACCTTACACAATTAAGATTTTTTCTTCAAAAAATATTCTATTTCATTGTGTGTTTAAATTAGTATTAGATATATTGAATAAGTAGAATTAGATAATTTAAATAATAATACATCGCTATAAATAATAATAGAACAAAATCTATTAATTAAGTTATAAAAAGCACTTAGTGGAAACCTTAAAGACAATTAATTAGAAATTATAAATGAAATCCGATATGTAATACTAGATAAAGGCAAGTAAGTAGCTATTGTAGAAAATAAGTAAGAAAATACTATAGATAATTACCATTATCCTTACAAAGAAAATTCACCCAGAAAAGCTGACACCCACATTTCAAATACAGAATAAAAAAAGGATTTTTTGAAATAAACTTTTAAATAACTAAGATCTTTTATTAATTTATAACACCTTTTGGTTATATTTTATTGAGCGAATTACACTAACGGTTTTTATAGTTTAGAGTTCGTATTACTTTGGTCTCTGACTTTTCAATTATGACATATTTGACCCTGAATTTTGAATTTTATTCCAAATAAAGACAATTGAATATACTATTACTTAATTTCAATGGCAAAATTGTTAATTTGATAAAATATAAACTAATTTGACAAACATAAATGTTAAAAAAATATTTTTGAATTTTTAAAAAATTACCAACCAAAGATAAAATTATGTAAAATTAATAAATCTTTTAGACATTTATTTATTTATTTTACCAAATTAATTTTTATTATGTGTTTGGATGATTATCATGTAATGGGTGGTTGTTAATATTTTAATATGTAATCGATATATTTAATATATGAAATGTTTTTAGTTTTGAATTTTTGGATTTTATGGATTGGTTTAATAATGATATCAAGGTTGTCGCCATATTTGGCTTTTGGAAAAATAAAAACTAATTTAATGAAAATAAAAACAATCACTCATTACATGATCATCATCCAAACACATAATAGAAATTAATTTGGTAAAATAAATAAATAAATATCTAAAAGATTTATCAATTTTACATAATTTTATTTTTAATGGGTAAAAATAATTTTTTAAAATTCAAAAATATTTTTTGACATTTATTTTTGACAAAATAGTTTATATTTTATTAAATTGATGATTTTGCCCTTGAAATTAAGCAATGTGATCTTCAATTGTCCTTATTTAGAATAAGATTCAAAATTCAGGATCAAATGTGTCACAATTGAAAAGTCAGGAACCAAAGTGACACAAGTCCCAAGCTATAGGGACCGTTAGTTTAATTCACCCTATTTTATTTTTGTAATCATTTCAAGGACTAAATATATTTGAATTAAATACTTTAGGAACTTAATAAATTCAATCGATAGTTTATGGACTAAATAGACTTGATTTATATATTTTAGTGTCTTAATAGATTCAATCGATAGTTCAGAGACTAAGTATATATAATTTGGCGATAGTTTAGGGATATAAAATATATATATATTTTAAATAGCGAAAAAACTTTATTGATGATCATCAAGCAACACAATTATAAGAGATAAAGTCAATAAAGACCTAGTTGGAGAGGATCCAACCAGAATAACGACATCTAGAAATTACACAGCAACAAAGACAAAAATACAGTACAAACACCTTACACCCTTCTCCCTTTAATGTTCTCACTTGCCTAAGATTCAGCACAAAATCCTGAACTGTAAAACTATGATCTGAGTAATATGGTCTCAACCATAATGCAACTCTAACTTTTATTACTTCACATAACTCACCACATTAGGGGCTGGTGCATTGAACACAACATTTCTAAGCTTCCACAGGGACCACAACACAACTAGAGGTATGCCCTACCAAATCTCTCTCTCCTTACTGCTGAGCCTCTCCCCATCCCACCATAGAAGTAACCCTTCAACAGATCCAGGTAAGGCCCCTTGAACATCCCATCAATTTAGCATTCCATAGGTAAGGCCCCTTGAACATCCAAGTGTAATAAACCTATACAAGTTATAAAATAGTTATATCACCATGGAGACATAATAAATTAATAATAAATTACCATGTAAATCTCATTATCTTGTAATAACCGTCAGTTCACTAGTATGTTGAATTTAAACTAGTTTTTAGATTTAAAAAAAAAAAATTAGTTGATTCAATAATAATAATCACATAATTTTATGAATAGAAAGTTCGCTATGATACATGTCCTGTTCAAAACGAGATAACTCACTTCAGCCATTGCCATGCCCTGCACCGCTACAAGATGCTAGGGAAAGACCTAATACAATGTGATATATGCGAGATAGACATTGTGAGCAAAGCTTGGGGCTGTCAAGACTGTAAATTCTTCATTCACGAGTCATGTAAAGACGAGAGATCAAACACATATCTCATTGTGGCGAAACACTCACCCTTCCATCTTCTTCCTGTTCTGAATCCGGAAAGTTCTATTGCAACACTTGTCGTGACTCTGGCAAGGGCTTTCACTACCACTCCTTTCATTGCAAGTTCGATCTCCACATGGCGTGCGCTAACACGCCCTATACTGTCTATGAGAAGCACAAAAACCCGCTTACCCTTTGCTATGATTTTCCCATTGAGACTTCTAAAACTGTCTACTGTGAAGTGTGTGATGAGAAGATTAGCAAGAATAATTGGGCATACTATAACAAAGATTCCCATTTTATTGCTCATGTTTATTGCACATTCAATAATAAAGAGAAGGATTCAATTCTTGCGATCCAGGAACGCTTACAATCGCTTAAAATGAAATGAGCAGTTAAATAGGCAATTGGTTATGTTACTCTATGTTGTTGACTTAGTTGTATGTTGTTGTTGTTGTTGTCACTACAGGAAATTAAGGATTTAACGGCGTTTTATTAAAGGTCACATTTTCTAATTTTTAACGACGTTTTATAACCGCCGTATATTTTTTTAACCAAAACGGCACCGTTTTGTAACTGAAGGCATTTAAAAACGCCTCCGTATGCTGTAGATACACGCGCCCCTTTTTGAAACCCTTATTCTTGAATCTGAGTCGTTTTTCTCTCTTATACGCACACATCTCTCTTATCTTATACGCACACACATCTCTCTCTCTCTCTCTCTCTCTCACAGAGACGAAGAAGACGGAGGAGATAACTCTAGGAAGAAGCTTCGTCTCTCGAAAGATCAATCGGCTGTTCTTGAAGAGATCTTCAAAGAACACAAGCTCCATTGGCTGTTCAGAGCGATGTAGAAGCAATTTTGAAGATTTAGATCAATATCAATCGGCTGTTCAGAGTGATTTCGAAGATTCAGATCGATTTCGAGATTCAAAACGATTTCGAAGCTCTGTCGCCACCGTCATCTGCACCGGCGAGGTAGCAAGCTCGACCGTCTCTCTCTCTCTCTCTCTCTCTCTCTCTCTCTAGATCTATGATTCGTAACATTTGTACTTGACAACTCGGTTTTCATAATATTTGACTCCAAGTGCATATTTAGAAGTGTAGCAAAAATGTTAGTTGAGTTGTGTGAAAAGGCATGGTGTTGATTTGGTGATGGTATATGTGCCTAATGGATAAATTTTTTGAGGAATAGTTAGTGGATGAATACAGCAAGCAGCTTAGGCACTGGTCTCTTAAGTTCTATTAATGGATGAGATTTGTGGATGTATAATGACAATGGTCCTTTTTAGACTGATTTTATTTCAATAACGGTGCCCAGAGAATAATGTATAAACCATGCTCTGCAATACACAACACAAAATTGATTTTTGGGTTGAGGAAGTTTCACAATGTTTTAGTCAATGAGAGACTTAAGCTCAACTACTGGTTTTTTTGGCATGCATGTTACCTTGATTGTGTAGTTAACATTTCATTTGAGATAGTACATTAGAAAACCAATTCATGAATTAGGTAAGAAAGGATTTATAAAGGGACCCTAAAATATCAGCTCGTATATGAGTATGGAATGAAAATAGATTTGTTTTGTGGCATTTGATGCTCAATGTGATGGTGAAAGAATTTGTCAACAAAATTCAGTTTTACCACTATTGATAGTTCAAAATGGGAAAGTAGTTTATTAACTAAATCCTTATGCATATTTCAGTCTTTGTAGCATGTAATATAATGTTTTGTTTGTACATTGATTTTATGTAGTTACAACTTTACAAGATATCATTAGGCTATCAACACTTCTGTTTGTGATCATATCCATTATTCTAATTTTGATTAGATGAAAGCAATCATATCCACAATTCTAATTTTTGATTAAATTGTATTTTTAAAATGATGATAACAATGTTTTTATGGTATTTTTTAAATATTGCAGCATAATGAGTTAGTTATCTTATCTAAAAACTTAAAAGCAGTTCAATGAAATTACATTTGAAAAGATTTGTAACTATTGTTTGGCAACTGCTATTTGAGCTACAATTTTTTGTGCAATTAAGTGCCCATCAACACCTGTGCATGTTAATGCTTTTAAATCAGATAAATACCACTATGTGTTGGCATTTTTCCTCCGATGGGACTATAATTGGCTACCATCATAGTCCTATTCTTTAATCACTTTAGAAATTGTCTGAAATTCTCTACCGTTTTAGCTATCCATATGTTTTGGAGGTAGGTTCATTACTGAATTGCTTGATTTTCCATCTCTTTTATTCTTCTTGGGGCGTGGGGGGAATATAGCAGCAGTTTCTCTGAGTTCCATAATTCCTGTTATTTAATTGTGCAATTCGTTTTTCCACATGTTAGTTTGTGACCTGCAATTGCAAATGAGTTGACTGATTATCTTTTTGTTGACTTTTCAGGTTCATCCAGAACGGAAATACGTTGTTGATATCGATAAGAGCATAGATATAACAAAGCGCACACCATCAACCAGAGTTGCCCTTCGTAATGACAGCTATGTGCTTCACTTGGGCAATTTTCTTTTTTGCCTTCTTGTCATCCTTTCTGAAAATCCTATGTGATTTGTGATTAGATCAAGATTAACTAATTCCAAAACCCAAAAAAATTCAAGACACTCAACCTAAAATCATCAAACACTTACGAGAGTGATTTTAGTTTGTTTGTTTTTGAGAATAAACAATAAATCAACACAAACGATTTTTTACGTGGAAAAAACCACAATTGAAGAACCTTCAATTGTAATCAAAAACCACGGGCGAATTGCCACTATCAATCCACTACTGAAGAACGAAAAGATTACAAAGAAATCATACAAATTACCCAACCCTAGTCAATTTGTCTTTGAATCTTCTGTAACTCTTTTCACCACACCTTCGTCACGGAATTGATTCTGAAGTTGATTCCACACCACAACTTCACTTGTCGAATTAACGACGGCGTAGACTCAAACGCCTTTTAGATCCTACGCTTTGATCTTCGGAATCCACCGAAGAGAACTCACTTGAAACTTAAGAAGCAACCTCCTTGATGTATGAATCTCAATGCATAAGTTCAGAACTCTCTTAAGAACATCAAGGAAAAACTATCAAAAATCTCCCAAGAAACCTTTAAACACAACCCTAGTTTGTTTAGATCAGATCTAGGAAAAACGTCTATCACAAAAACACCTTTAACAGCTTTAAATAGAAATCTGAATCCGCGATCTCCGCTCGAGCTCACAACAGCCCGCTCGAGCGGACTGACCAAAAACGGCGTATGAATAAGCTGAGATGCGCTCGAGCGTATGATGATCCGCTCGAGCGTAAAATCGCACCCACCAGTATCTGTGCTTGCCCTGTCAAAATACTGAGACCTGCTAATCTATGCTCGAGCTCAACAGTCTCCGCTCGAGCGGACAGTACAAAAACACAAAAAAATACTTTTGAATCAACACAAGGTTTTGTCTCCGGATTTGACAACATAGGGACCTAACAATCTCCCCTTTTGTCAATTCCCGGACAAAACTTTTCTAAACAAAAGTCCTTAAACACATGCACTAGACAAAATTAAAAAACAAATACTAAAACACTCAAAACAACTCTATAAACAAACAAGCTTTCCAATCTTGCCATATATCGATCCATCAATCCAATTCATCATCCAACATTCACCTGTGGAAAGACTAGCAACATACCAGAAAAACCAAAACTTGTGGAACTATATAAGAATATAGTAAAATGTATCCATTAGTAAAATATCAAAATATCCATGTGTCATAACCAAATCAAAACAAAACAAAATATACCATCAATATCCATGTACCATCAATACAATATACCATCAATATCCATGTACCATCAATAGCAGAGCAGGAACCAAACTCTCCCCCTTTTTGACCGGGAATGAAGAAATCAAGCACCAGATGGAGGAGGGGGCGGCTGAAGCGTCAGTAAGGAAATGATGTGATCCAGCTGTGAAGTAGTGTGAGCAGCAGTCTGCTCCAGCTGACCAAGACGACCATCAAAGG
The DNA here is from genome assembly GCF_055761805.1 of Camellia sinensis. Classification (NCBI taxonomy): domain Eukaryota; kingdom Viridiplantae; phylum Streptophyta; class Magnoliopsida; order Ericales; family Theaceae; genus Camellia; species Camellia sinensis. Next base: position 169,329,632 of record NC_138962.1, on the reverse strand, counting down.
CATCAAAACGCGCATCGAGAAAGTCTAACCGCCTGGTCATAGCCGCCTCAAAATGCCGAAGCTGATCAGGAAACGAGCTAGGTGGAACAGGTGGAGTAGGATCCTCCGCACCCCCGGCGGCAGCAGCATCATATTCAGCCTCCTCAGCAAGGCCAGCAGTGGTACCTGCAGAAGGATCAGCCCGAGAGGACTCCCCCTTAACATGAGCCCGACTCTGTGAGACAGTTTTCTTTGTGAAAGGGCGAGAAGGAGAGGCAAACTCATCATCATCTAGGATAGGGGTCCCAAGGTCAGACAAAAGGCGGTTGATCAAGCAACCGTAGGGAAGGCCAAGCTTTTTATGCCCATGAGCACCGATCATCTTTCTTATAATAAGAGATGCGAGATCAATAGACCGGTGATTGGCAATACAGGACAAAATGAATCCTTGGTCTTGTTTGACCTCGGATGAGTGTGTGGTGACAATGATGTTGGCGCAGACAATCAAATTAAGCAGTCTGAACTCCGGAAGAAGTTCAAACTGTTTAATCAAACCGCCTTTAGGCCAATGACGGGCAACACCACAAAGTTCCAAAGACACATCATCAAAGTCACAAGTAGGACGATCAGGTACAGGAAACGGATAGTATTGGGGAAAAACTTGCTCAATCTGTAGAAGTTGGCGAATCAAAGCAGGGGTGACAGAAATGGATTTTGACCTAACCCAAGTAGTGAAAGATGGCTCATAATCCCGAATACTCTCCATATTACAATAGAATTCTCGAACCCAATCGAGATTCTGACGTCCAGAAAACAGTAAAACAAGGTCACCACCTAGAGGGTCGAACAATGGACGAATTTGGATGGACTCAAAAGTATCAGGTTGAACATTCCGTTCTAAATGAACGGTGCGAGTCACAAAAGATTTGTGGAAGGACTTGGATTGTGTGGCTGACTGAAACCTATCAGGGTTAAAGGTAGGGCGAGAAACGGTGGCCTTTCGGCGTTTAGGAGCAGGAGCAGACATACCGAAGAGGACACTATGACACCCAACAAACCAACAAACCCAAAACCCAAACCACACCAAAACAAACCAAAACAAATCATTAGTGCAATAACTAAAATAACAACAGGGCATAACAAAAACAGGGCATGAAAGCATGGTATTGAAGAACTCATAACTAATACACCAAATAGGAGAGAAATTGCACAGTATAAGTATGAATCATGAGAAAATCAAAGCAATGTATCCAAGCCCAAATTGATACCCACGCATAGAGACCTCAACAGCCCATTATAGGAGGAACACAGATCAATCCGAATACCACAGACACAACAAAGAAAAATACACATAAAAAACAGACAATCGGACAAAGAAAAAGTGTGTGAGAGAGAGAATCACAAACACGACACACAAAACCCCACAAAAGCACAAACCCAACAACACCATAACCAAATAGAACAAAAACAAAAAAAATAAAAGAGGGTAAAACGTACCAAGGAGCAAATCGGTGGGTAGGATGATGGATGTGAGGAACAATCGACCACAATGCAGCCACAAGACAAACCCTAGATCGAGAGAATGAAATAGGAAGAGAAAAAATAACTCGAAGAGTCGAGAGAGGGAGTTAAGTATGAAACAGGTCCGCTCGAGCGTACATAGTACCGCTCGAGCGTAAAAAAAAGCAAGCAGACTCCCGCGCGAGCGTGCAAAGGGCCGCTCGAGCTCAAAAAGCCATCTCTCAGAACTGCCAAATCACGAACAAACTGCTGCAAGAGTGAAAAACACGCTCGAGCGTAAAACATTCCGCTCGAGCGGAAAAAAACAATTTTTTTTTTTTTTTTTTTGTTTATAAATATAAAAAACAAAACACACCTAGAAAGTCCTGTAACAAGTAAGAAGAGCAAGAGTAGACTAAACCACAAAGACAAGAAAATCCATCAAATTATGAGTCCTGCTAATTTTGAGAAAAGAGATGAAACACCAGCTCATGAAAAACACAAATAGTATTAAATCAAAGCCACACGCATCATGAGAATGCATAACTCAAAAACACACATGAGAGCTCATGTAAAAAATGTGTGTGTGTGCTATCCTTGAGAGCCACAAAGCTAGAGTTAATCCTAGTAGTGATCGGATGGCTGGACCTCCGACACGAGTAACTGACTATCACAGAGAAAAGTCAAACCACGAGGGATCACGGGGTATTTGTTAAGTAAATGCGGAAGCTCCCCCTCAGACACGTGTTTTTTTTTTTTTTTTTTTTTGTGCACTCACTGGTGGCATGCACGCTCAAGAGTATGGATTCCAACCAGAGAAGAATGAATTCAAAATGATGGCCTGGTTGGTGCCTCTGAGGTAGCCTTTTCCTAATGCCCGGAAATCATGTACAGAGGGAGAAACCATGGAAGTAAACTAAGGCGGTAGATGGTTAAGAAACTTAACATCACCCATGATATACTAGTATAGGTCAATTTCTCCGCAAAAGTTCAAGAAACACTGTCAGTGGTCCATAGAGAACTTTGATCACTTATGCGGAAACCCCTGCAACAGTTTAGCTCAAGAATGTGTACAGAATGAGATCACGAAGTAAATGAGAATGGGCATTCAGAATGAGCTATGAACAAAGATGTAAAGCAAATCTTGTAAGAAACATGAGCAGTGTTCATTTAATATTTTGATGCAAAAGATACCAGGACTCAATCACAATGAGATTAACATATCTAAGAATAGTAAGTCACCCACTCACACTCACCTCACGACCACAGGAAACAATCTAGTTACTGAGCATTACACCCAAGGTCTTTCTAAGAAACTCAAATCGAAGAAGATCAAGGGGTTTTGTAAAAATATCAGCTCTTTGATACTCAGTAGGGATATGTTCCAAAACAACAAGGCCTTCATCCACTAACTCTCGAATAAAATGATGACGGATGTCAATATGTTTAGTGCGAGAGTGTTGGACTGGATTTTTTGAAATGTTTATGGCACTTGTGTTATCACAAAAAAGAGTGAGGGTATTCAGTTCTATACCATAATCATGAAGCATTTGCTTCATCCACAACATTTGTGCACAACAACTCCCTGCAGCAATGTACTCAGCCTCAGCAGTGGAAAGAGAGATGGCATTCTGCTTTTTACTATGCCAAGAAACCAAATTATTCCCAAGGTAAAAACACCCCCCGGAGGTACTTTTCCTATCATCAGCACACCCTGCCCAGTCGGCATCAGAAAAACCAGTAATTTCGGCTGTAGTGTCAATGGAAAACCAGACCCCATACCCCAATGTCCCATTAACATACTTGATGATGCGTTTTACCGCAAGAAGGTGAGACTCTTTAGGACTGGCTTGGTAACGAGCACAAACACCGACACTGAAAGAAATATCAGGACGACTGGCTGTGAGATACAAAAGACTCCCTATCATACTCCTATAAAGGGTAGGATCAACATCAATACCAGAGGAGTCTTTGGAGAGGTGAAGACTGGTGCTCATTGGAGTGCGTGCATGCTTGGAAGACTCAAGACCAAACTTAGACACAAGATTTTTCGCATACTTAGATTGAGACACAAATATACCTGAAGGAGACTGTTTAATCTGAAGACCCAAAAAATAAGACAACTCTCCCATCATGCTCATCTCAAACTCATGTGTCATACAATCCGAAAAATATTTCACAAGATGTTCAGTAGTGGATCCAAAAACAATATCATCAACATAAATCTGAGCAACAAGAATATGAGACTTAGTATGTTTCACAAACAAAGTCTTATCCACACTACCCCTTTGAAAATCATTGTCAAGAAGAAATGTAGTAAGTCTATCATACCAAGCTCGAGGGGCTTGTTTCAACCCATACAAAGCCTTGTCTAACTTGTAGACATGATTAGGACATTTAGGGTCCTCAAACCCTTTTGGTTGCTCAACATATGCCTCTTCTCTCAAGTACCCATTCAAAAAGGCACTTTTCACATCCATTTGAAACAATTTAAAGCCAAGAAAACATGCAACACCAAGCAAAATATGAATAGATTCGAGACGTGCAACTGGGGCAAACGTCTCATCATAGTCAACACCCTCTACTTGTGTGTAGCCTTGAGCAACCAACCTAGCTTTGTTCCTAACAACTGTACCATTCTCATCAGATTTATTTTTAAAGATCCACTTGGTACCTATCACATTCATGTCTCTAGGTTTGGGAACTAGAGTCCAAACTTCGTTACGTTCAAATTGACCTAATTCTTCATGCATAGCATTGACCCAACTATCATCTAGCAGGGCCTCTTTAAAATTCTTAGGTTCAATTAATGAAACATAACACATATGTGATACCTCATCCCGAATCTGTCTTCGGGTTTTCATTCGATCCGAGATACTTCCAATCACCTGTTGAGCTGGATGATTTAGTTTCACCCTAGCTGATGGTTTAAGCTCAGGACTTGCGATGACAGGGGCAACAGGAGTGATGTCCCTTGGAGCACTCTTTGGGCTTGACCTTACCTGTGAAGATGGTTCTGTAACCATTTCTTGTGATGGATCCGCACCTTCTCCTTGATTTTGTGATTCCGTGTCCAAGATTGGAGACTCATCATTATCATCCTCATTTGTTGCTGGAGTAGGTGCACCTGTGTCATCTATAACCACATTGATAGATTCCATTAAAGATGAAGTTCGCAGGTTATAGACTCTAAAAGCTCTACTAGTGGTTGAATACCCTAGAAAAATACCTTCATCACTTCGGGAGTCAAATTTGCCCAAGGGCTCTCTATCTTTGAAGATGTAACACTTACTCCCAAAAGTTTTGAAGTATTTTACATTGGGTTTCAAACCCTTCCACAATTCATATGGAGTTTGTAAAGTGCCGGGCCTTAGATACACGCGATTTATGACATAAACAGCAGTATTTAAGGCTTCAGCCCAAAACTTAAGAGGAAGTTTCTTACTAAGGAGCATGACCCTAGCCATTTCTTGAACAACCCTGTTCTTCCTCTCAACAACTCCATTTTGTTATGGAGTAATAGGAGCAGAAAATTCATGCTTGATTCCATGCATATCACAGAAATCCGAAAACGAACTATTTTCAAATTCACGACCATGATCAGTTCGGATTCTTATGATACGCCCAATGGATGCACCCTGTTCATTTTGGATTTTAGGAACCAAAGTTTGGTTCCTGCTCTGCTATTGATGGTACATGGATATTGATGGTATATTGTATTGATGGTACATGGATATTGATGGTATATTTTGTTTTGTTTTGATTTGGTTATGACACATGGATATTTTGATATTTTACTAATGGATACATTTTACTATATTCTTATATAGTTCCACAAGTTTTGGTTTTTCTGGTATGTTGCTAGTCTTTCCACAGGTGAATGTTGGATGATGAATTGGATTGATAGATCGATATATGGCAAGATTGGAAAGCTTGTTTGTTTATAGAGTTGTTTTGAGTGTTTTAGTATTTGTTTTTTAATTTTGTCTAGTGCATGTGTTTAAGGACTTTTGTTTAGAAAAGTTTTGTCCGGGAATTGACAAAGGGGGAGATTGTTGGGTCCCTATGTTGTCAAATCCGGAGACAAAACCTTGTGTTGATTCAAAAGTATTTTTTTGTGTTTTTGTACTGTCCGCTCGAGCGGAGACTGTTGAGCTCGAGCGTAGATTAGCAGGTCTCAGTATTTTGACAGGGCAAGCACAGATACTGGTGGGTGCGATTTTACGCTCGAGCGGATCATCATACGCTCGAGCGCATCTTAGCTTATTCATACGCCGTTTTTGGTCAGTCCGCTCGAGCGGGCTGTTGTGAGCTCGAGCGGAGATCGCGGATTCAGATTTCTATTTAAAGCTGTTAAAGGTGTTTTTGTGATAGACGTTTTTCCTAGATCTGATCTAAACAAACTAGGGTTGTGTTTAAAGGTTTCTTGGGAGATTTTTGATAGTTTTTCCTTGATGTTCTTAAGAGAGTTCTGAACTTATGCATTGAGATTCATACATCAAGGAGGTTGCTTCTTAAGTTTCAAGTGAGTTCTCTTCGGTGGATTCCGAAGATCAAAGCGTAGGATCTAAAAGGCGTTTGAGTCTACGCAGTCGTTAATTCGACAAGTGAAGTTGTGGTGTGGAATCAACTTCAGAATCAATTCCGTAACGAAGGTGTGGTGAAAAGAGTTACAGAAGATTTAGAGACAAATTGACTAGGGTTGGGTAATTTGTATGATTTCTTTGTAATCTTTTCGTTCTTCAGTAGTGGATTGATAGTGGCGGTTCGCCCGTGGTTTTTGATTACAATTGAAGGTTCTTCAATTGTGGTTTTTTCCACGTAAAAAATCGTTTGTGTTGATTTATTGTTTATTCTCAAAAACAAACAAACTAAAATCACTCTCGTAAGTGTTTGATGATTTTAGGTTGAGTGTCTTGAATTTTTTTGGGTTTTGGAATTAGTTAATCTTGATCTAATCACAAATCACGTAGGATTTTCAATAGACATATGGCCCAACCCTTGGCATTCATAACACTTGACCCCTGATCCCTTACAACCTTTTTTTCAGTAGTTTGAGCAAATTTTGGTGGAACAGTTTTGGGTTTGTCATTACTCTTATCTTTTGAAATAGGGGCTCTGAAATTCGGCTTCTTTTTCAAAAAATTTTTAAACTGTTTTGTAAGCATAGCCGTCATCTCAGACTCTAAATCAAATTCAGTCTCCGGAGGTTTTGCAGTCTCATGGGCACTCGTGAAAGCCATATTTTCTTTTTGCTTTTTCTTAGAAATTTGGTGGGCTTCATAAGTCTGCAAATTTCCAACCAATTGATCGAGCTTGAGGGTATCAACATTCTGAGCCTCCTCAATGGCTGTCACCTTTGGTTGGAACCTCTCGGGAAGGGACCTCAAAATTTTTCCAACAACTTTTGCTTCCGGGATTTTCTCACCGAGAGTGAAACAGGAATTCACGATATCACTGAGTTTTGCATAAAATTCATCGAACGTCTCATCGTCGCGCATAAAAAGGGTTTCAAAGGCGGACGTGAGACGTTGAAGTTTTGCCCTTTTAACAGAGGTAGTACCTTCGTGAATCGTTTCAAGAATATCCCACGCCTCTTTTGCTATTTCACACGTGCAAATTCGACGGAATTCTTCAGGTGTGACAGAGCAGAAGAGGGAGTTGAGAGCTTTGCTGTTCCAACTCGAATTCTGGTAATCGGTTGTGTCCCATTTATCAAGGGGTTTAGGAATATCAATCCCATCAATGGTGATTGTAGGTTCACTCCACCCAAAGATTACGGAGTGCCAAACTTTCTCATCGATGGATTTTAAAAACGCTCTCATACGAGCTTTCCAATAAGAATAGTTTGTACCGTCAAGTAAAGGGGGTCTATGAGTGGAGTTACCTTCACGAATAGAATCCATGATACTAATCACACAAAATCACACTCCTATAGTTTTGAAAAAACAAAAAGTGACCCGCTCTGATACCAATTGAAAATCCTACGTGATTTGTGATTAGATCAAGATTAACTAATTCCAAAACCCAAAAAAATTCAAGACACTCAACCTAAAATCATCAAACACTTACGAGAGTGATTTTAGTTTGTTTGTTTTTGAGAATAAACAATAAATCAACACAAACGATTTTTTACGTGGAAAAAACCACAATTGAAGAACCTTCAATTGTAATCAAAAACCACGGGCGAACCGCCACTATCAATCCACTACTGAAGAACGAAAAGATTACAAAGAAATCATACAAATTACCCAACCCTAGTCAATTTGTCTTTGAATCTTCTGTAACTCTTTTCACCACACCTTCGTCACGGAATTGATTCTAAAGTTGATTCCACACCACAACTTCACTTGTCGAATTAACGACTGCGTAGACTCAAACGCCTTTTAGATCCTACGCTTTGATCTTCGGAATCCATCGAAGAGAACTCACTTGAAACTTAAGAAGCAACCTCCTTGATGTATGAATCTCAATGCATAAGTTCAGAACTCTCTTAAGAACATCAAGGAAGAACTATCAAAAATCTCCCAAGAAACCTTTAAACACAACCCTAGTTTGTTTAGATCAGATCTAGGAAAAACGTCTATCACAAAAACACCTTTAACAGCTTTAAATAGAAATCTGAATCCGCGATCTCCGCTCGAGCTCACAACAGCCCGCTCGAGCGGACTGACCAAAAACGGCGTATGAATAAGCTGAGATGCGCTCGAGCGTATGATGATCCGCTCGAGCGTAAAATCGCACCCACCAGTATCTGTGCTTGCCCTGTCAAAATACTGAGACCTGCTAATCTACGCTCGAGCTCAACAGTCTCCGCTCGAGCGGACAGTACAAAAACACAAAAAAATACTTTTGAATCAACACAAGGTTTTGTCTCCGGATTTGACAACATAGGGACCTGACACTTTCCAAATTCCTTCCCATGCTGGTGCATTTAGGGGCTATAATTGTACATGAGTAAACCATCCTAGCTAATTTTTTCTTCTGTACTTTGTTAAGTTCTTGCGAATGAGTTATTTTTTTCCCTCTATGTGTGTGGTTTTATTTCTTGTCATGCTAATTATTCATCTCAACATCATATTTTAGATATACATAATGCATGTTGCAGTGAGAATGGGTTAAAGAGCATGGCTGGCTTTCTAATCTTCCTAACCAAAGTTCGTTTTAAATTGCAAGTAATAGTTGCTTTCACTGTGCTTTAGAAGCACTTCTTGTTTTCATCTGTTTGATTCTAAATTATGGGTAATGCTCTTTCAATCTCTCCCTGCTTATTGATGAGCAACCTTGATATTATGCGATGAATATTTTTGGGTATCTGTTGGCCATATTTTAAATGTCCATTTGCTCTACTTCCTGGTTTTCTGGAGATTATGTTTCATGTATCTTGTCTTTGCCATGCTTACCTTAAAATCTTATTAATCTTGATTTTTTAAAGGGTTTGCAGAAATAAAACATCTTTTGATCTTCAAATAAATTTATGTAAACTGTGCAGATGAGTCTGTATGAAGATCTTGTAGCAGCTTTCAAAGTGAATTGGGATTTATGTCCAATTTGAAATGATCCAGTCCCTTTTGAATGGGCCATTTTTTGTTTGATATCTATCCAATTTCTTAATATAGGTTATAAATTGGACTAAATTGACCCAATTTAATAAATTAATGGATGAAGTTGGCAAAATTGAAACTACATGACTAGATTGAAACTAGAGATATATCACAGGTATAATTGATTTATTTTTTATTTATAAATTGTCTATTATACGTTTTTGTTGAACATCTCCACATAGCATCATCTGTTTCGGGCTGTTCATGATGTTGCCACATCATTTTGACATGGTTGGTAGTTTGATTCTCTTTGTTTTCAGCGATTACCAACTGTTGAAAACTACACCAAATTCCAACTATAGAATTGAAGCTCCAAATCTATTTGCAGTGTGGTTCACTTGCACAGCTGTAATTTCCTATATTCTCTATTTTATAAAAGCTGGTCAGGCCCGGTATCTCTTCATATTTACTGTGTAATTGCAAATTCATATAGAGCTAATTTTTAAGCATATGCAGTTGGAAGCATGTTGGATGCACACACATTGAGAATTATGATTAACTTGAGTTTACAAAGAGATGGTTTCATTTTCCTAGCACTTATTTATTGCTTGGAAGTACAAAATTTTGTTGTGTCATCACATGGACAATTTCATCATAGCATAATTTGTATTAATTCTTGAGTAGCAGGCAAGCATTTTTGTGACCAGAAACAGCCATGCTGAATGCTGAAAAATGCTTCTCATTGCTGAATGAGTTTTTTTTTCTTCTTACACCCATCATTTTTTTTTCAGGTGCCAAGGGTCATTGAACTAAGTTCTTTTATGAGTCAACAATCGTGGTAAGCACACAATTGATTCTCATAGTATAGTCTATCTTCATTTTATTTTATTTTTTGATTGACAACAAAGAGTATCAATAAAGATTAAAATAAAAGTACAAAAGGATAGGCTTGCCTTTAAATTAAATGTGTATCTATCTATTCAATCATTTTAAATCAGAATGAGGATTGATCGAGGAATTCTATGATTATCAACTTAAATTTTCTACAAAACCTGAAACTTGAAAATATTGCTGATGCCTTAGGGAATTATTGGAGATGCTGCTGTTTCCATGGAATTTGATCTCAGATGCTTACAGTTATAAATGGCTTAGCACCTACTCCATCATAATTGGGGTGACAAAAAGGTCTTTTACATGCAAGTATTGGTTTTTTGGGAATTTTTTTTCATTCCATTCTTGTACTTAAATCTTATTTTTTTAATAATGCCAATCTTATTCCTTTTTATTACATACTCTCAGAGTACATGTGACATATAGGCAATGCTATATGGAATTTAGGATTGTTTATATTGTAGAAAATAGTTTTAAAACCTCTATTTTGGCTGGGGAATCACCACAAGTTTCAAAACCTCTCTTATTGTAGTAGTATTAGTTTATAATATTTTCAAATTGGAAAAATAATATTGTAGACCTTAGTTTATAAAATATGCATATACATTAGTATATATATATATTTAAATTACATATACATTCATCCATAAATTTAGAGTGCAAATTTCAGTTTGCCCCCATGGTTCAACTCAAGCTTCATGAACTTTAATGGCCAACAATAAAACCAATACACAAAGTGCTACACTAGCATATGATATCGGGAGGTCTAGAGGGCATGTGTTTTGTTACGTTATGTGCTATTTGCATGGTGAAGCATGTGATGGTGACGAGTTTTCTTTTGGTGTGTGGTGCAATGACTATAACATGGATATGTGACAAAATATCAGAATCTGGATTTGGTAGTATTCTTAGCATTTGGATACAACTTTTTTGGCTTGATTTCTTATTTTCTATGGTTTACTTATTTTTGATAGTTCTTTGTGCCTTTCTGATCATAGTATATGTTTTGTTTGGTGACCAATTTAGTTGGTATGTCTAGTTTTGTCAGTTTTTCTTATGTGACACCATTGGAATTTTATCTTTATGAACTAATTGAATACGTGTTAGAAATTCCTTCAATTGGTTTATTGTTTCTGTGAGTGCATCCCACATCGCTCTGTGAGAGTACCACATTCCACCTCATAAGCTGAAAATGAAAAAGCAAAAACCTTCAGCACTTTTCTATTTGGGTTGCTTCTAGAATATCAGCTCAAGTTCCTGAAATGTGAATATAATTCATCAAAACTCTAAAAACACCTTTACCACTTTTTCTCTCTAAAAGAAGCTTTGGACCATATCAGTAATACTTTTTCATGTTATCTGTATTTTCCTAAATTAGATAATAGTTTTCAAAAACAATATAACTGCTTGAAGTCTTGTGCACAACCTAGAAAAGCAATATGAATGCTAGGTGTCCAGAGCACGACCTTCAAATCATGCTACAATCTAGTTGCTCTATGATTTCTATGTAGTATTAGGATCAAGTGATTCTAGGAAAAATTAGAATGTAACGAGTCAAATGCAAGATTCAATTAAATTGTGATTGACATGCCTAACTTTCTCAAGGCATACAAGTCAGTCAAAAGAATTTGTACATTCATTATGTTAGTCATATAAGGTGCATCATTTTTCATGTTTTTGACTAGGAATGTGTGCTTCAGCTCAAGGATCATCTTTGATTATATGTGTGGGAATGTTGACTGGCTACACAGATACATAATACAAGATGTTATCTCAACTCACAGGTAGATGCTTAAATAAGAAATTATTCTAGTGTCTGTATTCTATCTATCTAGGTAATTATTCTACTGTCCTTTTCTTTTCTTCTCTTTCTTCCTTCCCCAAAACCCCTTTGTAGGTGTGTGGGAGAGAAGAAATAAAATTTACTTTTTGGAAGCTAAAATCTTGTTAAAACAAGTGTTTAATTGTGTCTTTTGCTTGTATTTCACCGGTTTTCGTATTTTGGTGAACTAAAATTCCTATTTTGGCTCAAATGAAGGCGTATCCAATTTTGGTGACTCCTTAATGTCATTCAAATGGTTTTTGTGTGAAAGTTTTTTTTTTTGCTCAACAATTGTGAACTATCATTTGATAAGATTTTATTATGTGAATGGGAGTTATTATTTCATATTAGTGTTATTTTTTCAGTTTTATTATAGGTATTTTTTTAGTTTAATAACATAAAATTAGCACAATTTTTTTTTTAAAAAGGGGCTATCACGGCGTTTTTAAAAAACGTCGTTAAATAACATCAAAGATATGGCTACGTTTTAAAAATGTCGCTAAACAGCATAGTAACGTCATGTTACCGTTAGTAGCCTATTGTCATGTAGCAACGTTTTTAAAGCACCATAGAGTTATAGTGACGGCCGCATCTTCAACATTTGGTATTAAGCGCCGCAAAAGGAATTAGCGGCATTTTTGATAGATATAGCGGCGCTTTTTAAACGCCACTAAAAGTCTGATTTCCAGCAGTGTGCTGTCATACAATAATGTTTATCTCAGCATTGATGCCGTTGTAATTTGCTTGATTTTCTATGTTTGTGTACTTTAATATGTGATGGTCATGTTTAATGTTCTATCCAATGCATGTGTGCACTCTTCATTCCATAATTAATTGTGTTGGATGTGTTTCAGGACATTTCTTTTCTAATATCTGTTCACTGAAAATACTATTTTCCAATAGTTATTTGCAGGTTTATTATGTTTTTTTTCCTTTCTCTCTCTCTCCCTCTCTCTCTCTCTCTATATATATATATATATATCTATTATAATATATAAAGTAAAGGTTGCAGCTAGTGTTGACACATTTGTGTCTCATATTTTTGGAACGGGTAGGGTTGGGAGTGGAAGTTACATTTGCGGGTTTAGGTTTGGGTTTGGGTTTGTGTTTGAGTTGGGTGGGAGAGAGTTTCACGAGGACTGGGTTAGGGGTGGGGGCAAGCAGCAAAAATGGGGGTGGGGTAGAGGCTTCCAACCCGTACCTTACTTATTGTTGTTCCTAAGCATGGGTTATATTATAGTGCAAACTAATCTCTAACTCCAAACTTATATTATTTAATTCCTGTGCTATTTTAAATTATATTGCACCATTAGAATTACAAGTTGGAATTACTATTGGGTTCATTTGGGAAGTGGGTTAGTTTTTTAGCTTTTTAGTTTTTTAATTATTTTAACTTGGGACTAAAAAGTAGGGGTGCAACTCGGGCGGGCTCAACCCGAGCAACCCGAGCCCAGCTCGAGTTTTTTTAGGGCTTGGGCAACTATATCTTGTAATCTGGACGGGCTTGGGCAAATTTTTGATGCCCGAATTGCAATTCGGGCCGGGCTTGGGCAGAACCAATGGCCAACCCGAGCAACCCGAACCCGAATTGAATTTAATATATTATATAAATTATATAATATATAATATATATATATAATTTAATAAATTATATAATATATATAAATTAAGTAAAAGAGTTAGTCTTAATTTTTATTTTTTATTTATTTTTTTGGTTAGTCTTCTATTAAGTAAAAGAGTTAGTCTTAATTTTTATTTTTTATTTTTTTTTGGTTAGTCTTCTACCATTAGATTAGCATCTTTTATGTCTACCCTTAGATCTACCTACAGGTTTCTGGACTCGGGCAATTCGGGCTAACCCGAGTTCAAAATACAAAGCTCGGGCCGGGCTTGGGCAGCAATGCTCGGGTTCATGGTCGGGCTTGGGCAGGCTTGGGCACTGCCAAATACAATTCGGGTCGGGCTTGGGCAGACCCCCAACCCGACCGAACCCGTCCGAGTTGCACCCCTACTAAAAAGCCTCGTTTCATAAGGGTTTTTTGGCTTTTTTTTGACTTTTTGTGAGAGAAAAAATAAAATGATTATAGGTTGAATGTGATATTTTGTCTTATTAGACTAAAAAATTTATTTTATCTTTTTGTAGTTAAATCCCAAACACAACTCAACATTTCTTCCCAAATGAAGCCATTGTACACTACTAACAAATTAACTTTTACACGGCCAGCCAGTAAAAAGCTATAATTACAATTGACCACCATTATGATGATACTACACATAAGCAAAGAGTGGTTCCCACCTAGACCCAAACTCAGGGTCACCCTCATCATATCTTTAATCTGTCTTTACCATTCTTTATTGGGAGAAATACCATTTTTTTATTGGGGGAAATAACTTGACAGTGATGTCTTAGAAAAAATAATTACAAAATAACACTACAAAAAAAATTGTTTTTTGCGGCATTATAATCCAAACGCCGTCTCAAAAGCTATTTGCGACGGTAAATTTTCTTTTTGCGACGGCAAGTAGGGATCGCAACAAGGGGGGTTGCAAAAGACCTTTAGCGACGGCACTTGCCGTCGCCATTGTTTTTGCGACGGAAAATTTCTGTCGCCGATAATGGATGAAGATCTGGGCTTTTTTGCGAAGACACAAGCTTTCCGTCGCTAAAATAGATTTTTGCGACGGCAAATTTCCGTCGCAAAAAATGTCGGCGTTAATGACTATTGGCGACGGCAATTGCACCGTCACTAAAGCCTTGTTTCTCAAATAAATTCCACACCTTTTGCGACGGTATGGCTGCCGTCGCAAAAAGCCTGGCACAATTTTTTTTTTTTTGCGACAGAGTGTTCTGCCGTCTCAAAAAAAATTTAAAAAAAAAAACCCTGTTTTACAATTATTTAAAATATAAAAATAACCTGTAATGTTGGAAAATGACATAATAATATAAACACATAAATAAAATAACTAATGTTGGCAAGTGAAAAATAGCTTAAAAAAAATCAAAAAATTACATAATAATATAAATCCATACATAAACAAAAGTTGGCAAATGATAAAAATTCCTAATGTTGGTCACATAATACATACATAATGTTGGTCACAAATTTAAATAACATAAATCAAAATCAAAACTAAAAGTTTTCGTCTTGATTCTTTCGTGAGTTACAAAAACAGAAGTTGGTCATAATCTTTACGCGCCCACATTCCACACGAAGCAAACTGCTACTCAAGAAATATCTGAAAAAAACAAAATAAAAATAATTAATAACAATATATGGTGTTAATATTTTAATTATAGAAAAATATAAAAAAATTAACTACCATATAATTAGAAAGATAGTTTAGTAAATAATTTTGACTAGAGGAACTAATTTGCCTAAAGTGAAATCCAGCTCTAACTCCCAAACCGGGAACCCGATTCGAGC
This sequence comes from Camellia sinensis, assembly GCF_055761805.1. Classification (NCBI taxonomy): domain Eukaryota; kingdom Viridiplantae; phylum Streptophyta; class Magnoliopsida; order Ericales; family Theaceae; genus Camellia; species Camellia sinensis. The sequence goes on along the minus strand of NC_138962.1, from coordinate 169,314,471 downwards.
CCCGTGTTCTCCGACAAGTCTCTCGTGCCTAGGCGGTCGTGTGTGCCAAGTTTCGTGCTAAACCGACGCCGTTTGGTGATTTTGGGGCGTTAACTCCTCGAATTCAAGTTTCTTAAGGAACTAGTTTGCCTAAAGTGAAATCCGGCTCTAACTCCCAAACCGGGAACCCGATTCGAGCCCCGTCTTCTCCCACAAGTCTCTCGTGCCTAGGCGGTCATGTGTGCCACGTTTCGTGCTAAACCGACGCCGTTTGGTGATTTTGGGGCGTTAACTCCTCGAATTCAAGTTTCTTAAGGAACTAGTTTGCCCAAAGTGAAATCCGGCTCTAACTCCCAAACCGAGAACCCGATTCGAGCCCCGTCTTCTCCCACAAGTCTCCCGTGCCTAGGCGGTCGTGTGTGCCAAGTTTCGTGCTAAACCGACGCTGTTTGGTGATTTTGGGGCGTTAACTCCTCGAATTCAAATTTCTTAAGGAACTAGTTTGCCTAAAGTGAAATCTGGCTCTAACTCCCAAACCGGGAACCCGATTCGAGCCCCGTCTTCTCCCACAAGTCTCTCGTGCCTAGGCGGTCGTGTGTGCCAAGTTTCGTGCTAAACCGACGCCGTTTGGTGATTTTGGGGTGTTAACTCCTCGAATTCAAGTTTCTTAAGGAACTAGTTTGCCTAAAGTGAAATCTGGCTCTAACTCCCAAACCAGGAAACCGATTCGAGCCCCATCTTCTCCCACAAATCTCTCGTGCCTAGGCGGTCGTGTGTGCCAAGTTTCGTGCTAAACCGACGTCGTTTGGTGATTTTGGGGCGTTAACTCCTCGAATTCAAGTTTCTTAAGGAACTAGTTTGCCCAAAGTGAAATCCGGCTCTAACTCCCAAACCGGGAACCCGATTCGAGCCCCGTCTTCTCCCACAAGTCTCTCGTGCCTAGGCGGTCGTGTGTGCAAGTTTCGTGCTAAACCGACGCCGTTTGGTGATTTTGGGGCGTTAACTCCTCGAATTCAAGTTTCTTAAGGAACTAGTTTGCCTAAAGTGAAATCTGGCTCTAACTCCCAAACTAGGAACCCGATTCGAGCCCCGTCTTCTCCCACAAGTCTCTCATGCCTAGGCGGTCGTGTGTGCCCAGTTTCGTGCTAAACCAACGCCGATTGGTGATTTTGGGGCGTTAACTCCTCGAATTCAAGTTTCTTAAAGAACTAGTTTGCCCAAAGTGAAATCTGGCTCTAACTCCCAAACCGGGAACCCGATTCGAGCCCCGTCTTCTCCCACAAGTCTCCCGTGCCTAGGCGGTCGTGTGTGCCAAGTTTCGTGCTAAACCGACGCCGTTTGGTGATTTTGGGGCGTTAACTCCTCGAATTCAAGTTTCTTAAGGAACTAGTTTGCCTAAAGTGAAATCTGGCTCTAACTCCCAAACCGGGAACCCGATTCGAACCCCGTCTTCTGCCACAAGTCTCTCGTGCCTAGGCGGTCGTGTGTGCCAAGTTTCGTGCTAAACCGACGTCGTTTGGTGATTTTGGGGCGTTAACTCCTCGAATTCAAGTTTCTTAAGGAACTAGTTTGCCCAAAGTGAAATCTGGCTCTAACTCCAAACCGGGAACCTGATTCGAGCCCCATCTTCTCCCACAAGTCTCTCGTGCCTAGGCGGTTGTGTGTGCCAAGTTTCGTGCTAAACCGACGTCGTTTGGTGATTTTGGGGCGTTAACTCCTCGAATTCAAGTTTCTTAAGGAACTAGTTTGCCCAAAGTGAAATCCGGCTCTAACTCCCAAACCGGGAACCCGATTTGGGCCCCGTCTTCTCCCACAAGACTCTCGTGCCTAGGCGGTCGTGTGTGCCAAGTTTTGTGCTAAACCGACACCGTTTGGTGATTTTGGGGCGTTAACTCTTCGAATTCAAGTTTCTTAAGGAACTAGTTTGCCTAAAGTGAAATCTAGCTCTAACTCCCAAACCGGGAACCCGATTCGAGCCCCGTCTTCTCCCACAAGTCTCTCGTTTCTAGGCGGTCGTGTGTGCCAAGTTTCGTGTTAAACCGATGCTGTTTGGTGATTTTGGGGCGTTAACTCCTCAAATTCAAGTTTCTTAAGGAACTAGTGTGCCCAAAGTAAAATCCGGCTCTAACTCCCAAACCGGGAACCCGATTCGAGCCCCGTCTTCTCCCACAAGTCTCTCTTTAACTTAGAATGTCTAAATTATGCAAAGATACATTTTATACCTGATCTTCTGGTGGTGGTGTATATGGATTCTCGTCTTCTGCAGATTCCCTAAATGCCCGGTGGGCACTCGATGCATCAGGAACCTATGATAGTCAATAGATAATGTGTTAATCATTTTCGAATTTTATACATAATCTTGTGTGAAAATTGAACTATCAAACAATTTAATTCATATTGAACCTGTCTGTTGGGATCCACACTCGCCCCCTGTGACACTAAGGCCATCATCTCAGCTCTCATCTGCTGTAAATGTGTAGAGAACTCTGCTCGCAGCTCCTCCCTCAACTCATCCCTTAGCTCTGCACGAACCTTCTGCGTGATCTGATCAATAGTTGATGGCTGGGGTGTTGACTGTGATGGCCCAGCACCATCTTTGTACACCGCTCTCCGAGGCACAATTCTCCCGTATGTGCGACAATATCCATGTCCGTCATGACCTATCAACTCATGGAAAATGGCATTCCTAGCCTCTAAAGTCCGACCATCCTCCGGTAGCATAGAGAGTTGACGATTAAACTCATCCTGTATTGAATAAGACATACAAGTATATGCCAAATTAAGATGGTTGACACCCAAAAAATAAACTTTAAATACAATCAAAGGTGTTTGGAAACTACCAAGGTCTGAATAACCTCTGGGTCATCTACTCTACGTGTCATAAGCCAAAACATTCATCTTATCAGTAGACTCCCCCTTACTGGTCATCTGCATTTTTTTTAGAAATATGAAAATTAGAATCTAAATATACAATGTTTATTTATATACAAAAATAAAACAATAAAATGTAAACCTCATGCCGCAATTTTCTATAACAGGTTTGACAAATGTGAGTATATAAATATGATTTGTATGTTTACATATCATAAATATAACTTATTTGTATACCTCAGCATCAGAAGTACGCCAATACTCCACAAGTTCTTCCCACTGGCTTGGCACAATGTGCATAGGAACATCATCCTTCAGATTAGGATCAGAACTTCTAGGCTTGAAATACTTAGCCTTAAGCTTGTTCTTGTGATCCTTCCATATGTTGTTGCAGTTTTTCATGCAGATTGGCTTGTACTCCTCTGGACATATATTCAAATTGTCCTATAAAACACAATTTCAAAGTTTAAATAATAATAACACAATTTTGGAATTTGAATTTGTGGACAAAAATATACTTTTACCTTTACATCCTTCCAGATAGCATCAATAATATCATCAGGCACATTGTTCCAGTCAAGAAAAGTAAGAGGAACAATGTTACCATTCCGCACAACAATGCCAAGTTGAGTAGTTAACTTAGCCACGTTATCCCCTATTGGGCAGTAATTTCCATCAAATTCTATGTCTAGCTTTTTACCAGTACCCCACTCTTTAATGACCTTGGCACATCCTCTACCACGCCTAGTCGAGGTTGATGAAGAACTAACATGACCTGTGAGATACAATAACAATAAACAATATGCAATGGTAATAAACAAATGCAAATTTAAATAATGTGAATACAAATCATATCAAATAAACCTGAGGTGGGCTGTGAAGAAGTCGAAGGGTCTGCAAAATACAATGAGAATAAACAAGTTATATATAATGAGCATAAATAAATATATGTTTAAATAATTTTCATACAAATCAAAGCAAATTCATATACCTGCAGATGGCTCATAAGCTGATGATGATAGCTGCTGTGGTGCCACTGATGGTGGACGCACCGATGGTAGGCGTGGAGGCTGAGTACATGGTAGCTACTGTGGTGCCACTAAAGGCCCCTCCGATAGTGGCCGATGTGATGCCTCCTCTGATGGTGGTGCTACTGATGTCCTGTTATGTAGCACATCAGACATCATGCACCGGGGATGATTAGGCTTCCTCTTCCTTCCCATAATAATCTGCAAGCAATATAACATTAATTGACATTAGAAACATAGACAATGGTTTGTCGTCAACTATAATATGACATTAATTGAACTAATACAATTACAAAGACAAAGTAAATTAAGAAATTGATGATTAACTACAACCTTGGCCTTAATTGAATTACTAATGTTTCCACCACTATCAGCCTATTTGAACATCAACTGTTTCCCCTTCTGCGGCTTCCCTCACCCAACCAACTTCTTCATCACGAAGCATTATATTTTCTTCCAATTGTTGGCTCATGTATGGCTCGATTTGTGGATCAGTCGAACTCATATCAAATAAACTTCTTTGAGACATCTTCACCACGACTTGCCAGTCTGGTTGTAACGGGTCTGAAACATACCAAACTTGCTCTGCTTGGGACGCCAAGATGAAAGGTTCATTGGTAATTTGATCATCTCGGTACAACAAATGATTGAAGTTCACCAACGTGAAATTGAAGACATCTTCTTTCTTTCCGTGAATGTTGTCAATCCAATCACACTTAAACAACACATGTTTCTTCTCATTGGAATATCAAATCTCAACAATATCTGTCAATTGTCCATAATAGTACACAGACCCCACACGAGGATTCTTGTTTTTTCGACTAGCATAACTTATGGTATCTGCCTTCAAAGCTACACCACAATTTTGTGTGGCTCGACGATCATCCATGGCCTTTACTCGATACCGAAACCCATTCAGTATATACCTGTTGAACCTCCTTGCCAAGTTATGAGGACCATTTGCCAATAGAATAATCTCTTCAGAAAATATGACATCAGTAGTCCTTCGCAAAGTTTGGACCTATTTAACACGAAAATGTAAAATTTAAAATGTAGTTCGACTTAAGTAACTAGAATCTATTGAGTTAAATACATACATGTTCCTTGAACCAAATGTGAAAAGTTTCAAAATGTTCACGCTGAAGCTGATGATCGTCAACACGAGGCATTTTGAGCTTAAGTACTTCAAGGTGTTCGCTGTGTAGATTGAAATTTTAGCAATACAAAAAATTTTGTAGAAAATTCAATAAAACATAATAAAATATTGAGTGAGTAACTTAACCTACTTTATGAATGGTTGAACCGCGCTTGTATTGAATAAGATGTACCGATGAGCTTGTACCCAAGAAGTATTATCAAGATAAAAGCTTGTGTTTTCACCAATAGCATGACCTAAATTATCAGCACCACTATAGTTCCTCACGGGTCGACTAGATTTGGTTTCCACATCATTGAGATATTGTGCACAAAAATTCATGCATTCTTCCATAAGATATCCTTTAGCAATTGATCCTTCAGGATGAGCTCTATTACGCACGTATTGCTTCAAAGTAAGAAGATACCTCTCAATTGGATACATCCATCGAAACTGAATCGCTCCACCCAATAAGGCTTCATCAGCTAGATGTATAGGCAAGTGCTCCATTATATCAAAAAAACTCGGAGGAAATATTTTCTCCAGATGACAAAGTGTTATAGCGATACGATCTTGAATATATTGCAAATCCGTCGCACGATTCACTTTTGAACACAATTGTCTAAAGAAATTGCTCAATTCAATCAAGGGTTCAATTACATTCTTCGGTAACGATCTTCGAATAGCCAATGGAATAAGTTGTTGCATCAGAATATGACTATCGTGGCTCTTAAGACCCCCAATACTTCTATCATGTGAGCACACACGACGTGATATATTGGATGAATACCCATCGGGAACTCTTACTTCCTTCAACACTTTCAAGAACAAATCTTTCACATCCTTGGTCATAGTGAATTGTGCTACTGGTAAATAGGCTTTATTCGACCCTCTTAACTGCAAATGTAGGGGTTTTCTAATATTCATATCTTGTAAATCACGCCAAGCACTAACACCATCCTTCGATTTTCTTGCAACCCCTAATATTGTCCACAACACATTGTCACAAACATTCTTCTCTATATGCATCACATCGAGGTTGTGTCTTATTAGATTGTGCTTCCAATATGGCAATTCATAAAAGATACTCTTTTTCTTCCAACTGTGGGTGCGATGTCCAGCTTTCTCCTTCTCTACCTATCTCCTATGCCTCTCCTTAAGGTCATCCCTCTTGTATTGGGTTAAAATACCCTCAGATTCTAATTGTAGCAACATCTCAGTTCCAGACAACAATTTGGGTTTGAGTCGGACTTCCCGACTACCATCAAATGATACTTTATCCTTCCGGAATTTATGGCCAGTAGGTAAAAATCTGCGATGACCCAAGTATGATTGTTTCCTACTATGCTTCAACCAACACGATGTAGTTTCCTTATTGCAACAAGGACATGCATATTCGCCTTTAGTGCTCCATCCTGACAAGTTTGCGTATGCAGGAAAATCACTAATTGTCCACAGTAAAGCTGCATGCATTTGAAACATTTGACTTGTTGATGCATCAAATGTTGACACACCCTCATTCCATAGTTCTTTAAACTCCTCAATCAACGATTGCATATACACATCAATCTTGTCACCAGGTCCTTTTGGGCCGTCAATAAGCACGGCTAAAATTAGAAATGGTTGCTTCATGCACATCCATGGCGGCAAGTTGTATGGAACGAGCACAACAGGCCAAGTGCTATGAACTATGTTCATCGTTCGGAATGGGTTAAAACCATCAGATGCTAAGCCAAGCCTTACACTTCGGCAATCATTACTAAAGTCAATATTCCGACGGTCAAAATCTTTCCATGCAAGGGAGTCAGCAGGATGCCTGAAGACACCATCATCAGTTCGTTCCTCTGCATGCCATCTCATTAACTTGGCCGTCTTGGATGACATAAACAACCTCTACAACCTTGGCTTTAAAGGAAAATACCTCATCTGTTTTGCAGCTATTCGTTTGCCACCTTTGTTAGGACCATTTGAACCACCATCACCATTTGATTTCCATCTACAACTGTTGCATATAACACATTTATCAAGATTGGTGTCCTCGTTTCGAAACAACATGCAACTGTTGGGACATGCATCCCACGTCTCATACGTGAAGCCCAAATCTGTTGTGACCTTTTGAGCTTTATAATATGAGTCCGGGAGTTTCACACCCAACGGGAACGCCTCATTCAATAACTCAAGCAACATGTCAACAGACTTGTCTATCCACTGATTAAGCACCTTCAAATGTAAAAGTCGAACAATGAATGACAAAGATGTGAACTTCTGACAACCCAGATACAATTAACTTTGTGCATCTTGAAGAAGTTTGAAATACTTTGCAGTCTCTGCATTTGGACCGAGCTGGGGTTCAAATGCATGGGGATCAGGCCCCTGTGGTTCATTACCCTCAACACTTGTACCGGCATGTGGATTTCCCATAGCCCCTTGTATCAATCCAATCATATCATCCCCAATGTCTAAATTAGCTAATGTTTCATTCTCTCGATTACCATGCAGAGATACGTAAGATTCCCCATGATTAATCCAATGTTTGTATTTTTTTTAAAAACCATTCAAAATCAGATGCTCCCGTACACCCTCTCGTACAAAATAGTATCGATTCTCGCACTTCCTACACGGACAACTGATCATCGAACCTTCAACCCTATTGGTGTAGGCAAACAAAAGGAATTCATCAATCCCATTAATGTATTCGCTCGACGTCCTATTTGGCAAATCAATCCAACTCTTATCCATCATCTGTACACATCTACAAAAATATCTCATCAAAGTAACTTTAAATATAATACCTTTAACTCAAACCTATTCAAAAAAATACTCAAAACTCATCTATTTAAGTTTGTCTAAAAAATACTCAAAACTCATCTATGCTCTTTAACTCAAACCTATTCAAAATTAAATTCTACTCTTTTTTTTTTATTACCCAAAATCAAGAGATCCTTTTAGCAAACTCAAACCTGTACCACATCTTTTTAAAAAAAAAACTCAGGTAAAATTTTGAATTAGTTACTAAAGTGCTTCATAAGAAATGAAATTTTTAGTCAAAGCATAAAATTTTTGAGGTTACTATTTCAGTGCTTCATATCAAATGAATTTTTCACCCAAAATTTTTGTCTGATCAAAATTTTAATGATTGGTGATGGTTTGATAGAATTTTTTTGGGGGGGGGGAGGGGGAATGAGATTGACATGACAAGGTTGAATTACACTTGCTTTTACTAACCGAGAATAATGAATTTTTCAAGACATTTGAACTCAATTGATTGATAGCAGAAAAACAATACATGACTGTGAAACTCTTAACCATTTTTGGGTACCCAAAATTTTTTAATGAATCAAAGGTTTGATTCATTTGCTTTGTATCTTTGTTCCCATCATAATTAATTACATCTAAGGAAAAAAAAAACACACTGGGTCTAATTTTGTGCCTGAATATCAATACTCTTCTTATATTGAATTTTATTCATAATGTTTTCTCCTCAGTCGATACATAGGGACAAGCAGTGACACTCTTCAAGATGGGCATAATGTATCAACTAGTTTATGATGGGGATGTTGAAGTCCCTAGAACAACCACGAATAGTACGATTGGGTAATAATTCATTTCTTTTTGTTCAAAAGTGTATAAATTTAATTGATATTTTGAACCATTTGAATTTGAGTTGTTGAATATTTCCAGACAATGCCTTGATGGTACCCTCTCACCGGAGCTTGTGAAAGGAAAAATTGTTTTGTGTCTAAGTGGGTATTCATATAATGTTGAGAAAGGCTTAGAGGCCAAAAGAGTCCAAGGAATTGGGTTCATTCTACAAAACCCTGTGAATGGCATTGGAATATTAGTTAATGCTCATGTACTTCCAGGAACAACAGTATTTTTTAAGGATTCAACCACAATTCTCAACTACATACGAACTTCTAAGAATCCAATGGCAACATTGGTCCCACCGAAAACTATTTTGAATAGTAAACTAGCACCTTTCATGGCATCCTTCTCTTCAATGGGTCCAAATGGCCTTGAACCCAATATTCTCAAGATAAGAAGTATATATACTCATTGGTATAAAATTATACTTTTAGATGTCCATAATGAATCCCAGAATGTGGCACATGTTGTTTCTAGTTATAAATCACAATAACAATCTAAAAAATTATTTGAAAAAAAAAAAAAAAAAAGTTGCACGGACTGTAGTGTTGGCAATACTATAGTTAGTAGAGTTGATTCAAGACATGCTTGAGACCTAGAAAGTCCTCTAAAATTATCCAAATTTATAATCTAAACACAACCTAAAAAATTAAAATGAAAAAATAATGAAACTTTTTGGGGATACATACATATATAGGCAAATAATTTATATTCATGTATATTTTTTTTATTTTTTTTTTGAACAGCTAATACATACATACACACATATATATATATATACAGAGAGAGAGAGAGAGAGAGAGAGAGCATACCTGAGTAGTTGTTGTCGTCGAAGCACCACCGCTAGCCCTTCGCCATTCGTCGTCGCCGCACCACCGCACCACCGCTAGCCCTTCGCCGTTCGTCGCCTGTCGCCCGTCGCTCGTTTGGAGATTTTGGGGGAAAATTGAGCGGCAAGATGAAAGGATTTCGATCGGACAATTTTAGGGATTTTAGGGATTTCGTGCTTCAAAACAATTTTAGGGATTTCGCGATCGAAGCAAGATGAAAGGGAAGAGGGGGGGAAAATTGTTTTTTACTTTTTGCGACGAGAAGGTTTACACCGTCGCAAATGATACAAAATGATTAATAAACGACGCCGTTTTAATAATCCTTTTTTTGCGACGGACATTTGCCATCACAAATGGTCGAGTATTTGCGACAGCAAACTTTTTCCGTCTCAAACATTTTTTTTTCCCGACGGTTCAACACTTGCTGTCGCTAATAGTTCCTCATTTTAATACCCGCCCGTGCAGTTTATTACCGACGGTTAAACGCCATCGCTAAAACTCTTTTTTGCGACGGTTTATTTTACCGTCGCAAAAGACCATTTTTTGCGACGGGGATCGTGCCGTCGCGAATACTTCCGTGTTTTTTGCCCTCTTTTCTTGTAGTGTAATGAAAAACATTATAAGTATTAATAATTAAAATTATAAATTTTTTCATTAATTTGTTATTAATTTTTATTGTCACCACCGCACTGTAATTATCCCTTCTTTATCCAAACTCTTCATCCTCAAAAGCTATTCATCCATCGAACTTCCATCATCTCCACAGTTTAAACAATATACCATTGCATATACAAAGGGAAGAGCTACCATCTCTTAAACAATTGAACAAACAAGAAGTTGTATAAAAAGTTGTTACTGTTGGTTTAATTTTTATACTTTCCTCTCATTGATTGCAATCAATAATAGAATTGATTTGATTTTTGCATAATAACAAGATACAAACAAACAAATTATGACTTGTTGCCCATATAATTAAACTGTCTATTCTAAGGACCACGACTGAATACAACAGTGAATATCCTCTCTTTATCTCAATAAAAAAATCTCACATGAAAAGGTAGATTTGAAATTGTAGTCACAGTTGCAAGATTGATGATTTATTGGTATCATTATGGATGCTGCATTTTCATAAATCCTAGCCAAGTTGTAATAATCCTTTCAAATGTTCACCAACCTAATTGTAGCATGTCTCCCAAACTCAAGTATGACATTTCATACACCTTGTTTTCTTTTCCTTTTTAATTTTTTATCCAAATCCATGAATCAAACTCTATGTTAATAAATTCATTTTTTATAAATTTGTTAATTTGGTTATTATTTTTAGTTAAAATAATCGAAGGTCACAAAAAGATTAGGAGTTAAAAATGTCAAAATGTCACAATACGCATATCAATCAATTACTTTTTCTCGCAAATATATATATTCAACTAAAAAATCATTTTAAACATACTAACATTTTTCACCTCACCAAAAAACCAAAAAGTCACTAAAACAAGCCAAGTTGCCAAACAGGACTTAGAGTGGGTTTTCAATTTATTTATTTATTGATTTTATTTTATTTTTCACTCCCTAACATATTTAGTAACTTCACCATAATTAGTCATTAAAAAAAATATATTAATTTTTTAACATTTGTAACATAATCACAATATTTCGTAACTAAGAATTTTTATTTTTTATTTTTTATAATTTCATGGTGCGCACCATTGTAAGGTCATCTCCAATTCCTTACTAAATATTTCATCAAATTTAAATTTGAAGAAAAAATAGGTGAAAACGGTACTCTAACCGTTTCATCAGATTGATATCAAATGAAGGGAGAACTATATTTTTATCAAATCAAGTGAACTTTTATGCTTTCATCAAATTTTATAGGTGGCTGGTGGGAGACCAACTAAACAACCGGCCGGACAACCATCTCAGACAATCAGATTTTGGGATGAATTATGAATTTTGTAAAAGGATTTGATGAAAATTTACTTTTCACCAGACGACTGACAGGATGATCAGCCGAATTGATAAAAACTTACTTTTTACTATTGGAGTGCATCATATCATATCAAACTTTTTATTAAATTTTTACTCAAATTTAAAGAAACATTAGAGATGCTCTAACTGCTTTATGGCTGACACATAAACCTAAGTTTACAGCAGCCAACCATCTTTTTCCACATATATCAGTTTGGTTTAATATTCTCATACAATCTTAAGCTGTCAAGCACTTGATAATTTCCTTACCCTTCTCAGTTTTCCACCCCTTAATTTCTTCCATGTCTCTAGAACAATCAACGGTGTCAAGTCCAACTACCAAGATGAACTAACATGGTTGAGGGCCATACAAAGAGATTATCTAGTGCTTGAAAGAAACCTTTTTCGGGTCTCAATTTCGTCCTCTCTTCCTTTCCATCCGGCATCTCCTATCCACAATAACAACATATTCCTCTGCAACCTCAAACCATTGAAATTTCTACAATAATTGTGGCCATTGTTGTCATTGTCCAATCAACAATGGCCATAATTGAGATGGCAGAGAGCTATAGAGAAACCCAATCATACTATGTTGTTTGTAAAAACACCTGTCAATTAGGTAATTAAGTTCCTCGCAATTCTACACCATGAATTGCTGACTGATGGAAAAAAAAAAAAATTGAGTCGAATGGAGCCCAAAATGAGCAAATTGTTAGGAAAAATGGTTTTATGGCGACTTTAATGTGAAATTAAAGTAGGTCCTAACCACCAATTATCAAATGAGTTTAGATTCTTTATAATAAGATCTTTACACCACAAAAAGAATGACAAAAAAATATTGCGAATTAAATGAGAAATTGTATCATAAAGTTGGCCTTGTGAATGAGGTATTAGGAATGGTGTATAACTACTTATCCTACATTGATTGTAAAGGAAAGCATTGATAGGTATTTAAATCCCAAGTTTTTGATAAGGGCATGTGATAACATATGGCAAAACTTGTGTATTAATTAATCAACAGAATTACAAAATATATATAGCAATAGAATGAAACGAAACCCTAATAATCCCTAATAATCCCTAATAATCTAAAGTACTAAACTATCCTTAATGAATAATATAAACTACATAATTCACACCCCCCCTCAAACTGAGGATGCGAGTGCAGAAAGCATCGAAAGTTTGCCAAGAAGAAAACGAAAACGAGCAACAGTATGAGTCTTCGTAAAAAAATCGGCCAACTGAAGAGATGAGGGAACAAAAGGGAGAGTAATAGTGCCAGCCTGAAGATGCTGTCTGACAAAGTGACAATCTATTTCAACATGCTTTGTCCGCTCATGAAAGACTGAATTATGGGCAATCTGGACAGCACTCTGATTATCACAATACAACTGAGTCGGATCAGAAAAAGAGACACCCATATCAGAAAGAAGCCAGCGAAGCCAAACGATCTCGAAAGTAGCATAAGCCATGGCACGATACTCAGCCTCAGCAGTGGAACGAGCAACAACAGATTGTTTCTTACTCTTCCAGGATATGAGGGAATCGCCAAGGAAAACACAAAGACCAGAAGTGGATTTGCGATCAGAGATGTCACATGCCCAATCAGCGTCAGCATAGGCACGGAGAGTCAAGTCCGAAGAGGCAGATAACAGCAAACATTGCAACAAAGTGCCACGAAGGTAGCGCAAAGTACGATGTAAGGCAGCCCAGTGTGTGGAACGAGGAGTAGAAACAAACTGACTGAGAATGTGCACAGCATAGGAGATATCCGGACGAGTAACGGTGAGATAAACAAGGCACCCAACCAACTCGCGATACAAAGTGGGATCCTCAAGAGGAATGCCATCAGAAGCAGAAAACTTAGCATGCAACTCAAGAGGAGTGTCAACAATTTTCTCATCAATGAGATTGGCACGAGAAAGAATATCACGGGCATATTTAGTCTGAGAAAGAAGATAACCAGTAGGAGAAGTAACAACCTCAATACCAAGAAAATACCGAAGAAACCCCAAATCCTTCATCTCGAACTCTTGAAACAACTGATGCTTAACCTCCTCAATAGTACTATAATCAGAGCCAGTGATGATCATATCATCCACATATAAGAGAAGGAGAACAAGCCCAACAGAAGTGCGTCAAACAAAGAGAGCGCAATCATGATGACTAGGGCGAAAACCAAGCTGAAGGGCAACAGAGTGAAATCGCTCATACCAAGCACGAGGAGACTGCTTGAGACCATATAGAGCACGGCGAAGACGACAAACAACACCAGGAGGGTGAGAGAGACCCGGTAGAGGGCGCATATACACTTCTTCAGCAAGATGACCATTCAGAAAAGCATTTTTGACATCTAGTTGAAACAGGGGCCAATGATGGGCAGCAGCAACAGAGATAAGAGTACGAACAGTAGTCATCTTGGCAACGGGGGCAAAAGTCTCATCGTAATCAATTCCATACTCCTGAGAAAAGCCTTGGGCAACTAGACGAGCTTTGTACCGTTCCAAAGACCCATCAGAAAGGGTTTTGACCTTATAGACCCATTTACAGCCTACAACATTCTTGTCAGCAGGTAATGGAACCAAATCCCAAGTCTGAGTGTTAGCCAAAGCAGTTAACTCATCATTCATGGCAGCAATCCAATTGGGATCATGACAAGCTTCCTTGTAAGACCTGGGCTCAAAATATGTATGAAGACAAGAAAGAAAACACTGATAGGAAAGGGAAAAACATGTATTACCAAAACCATACCAGTTCGGAGGATGACGATCTCGCTTTGCGAAGCGATGTGCAGAAGGAGCGGGATCCAAAGAAACAGCTGGAGGGACAGTAGAGCTAGAGACAGGTGAGCTCGGAAGTGCTTTGCGGCGTTGATAAACAATAAGAGGTGCAGGAGAAGCGGGAGCAGGAGAAGCGGGAGCTGGAGATGAGGTAGCTGGAGAGGTATTAGAAGTGCTAGTAAGAGGCAAAGTAGAGACCTCAAGGTCAGAAACAAACTCATCAGGAGAAACATTAGGAGGAAATGGGTCAACATGAACCAATTCATCCTTAGTAATAGGAACAGGGGTGGAAGGTATAGTATAGTAGGGTAGTTTTTCTAAAAAAGTGACATGCCTAGACACATATAGTTTTTTGGTGGCAGGATCATAGCACCGATAACCTTTCTGATTAATGCCATACCCTAAAAAGACACATAGGTCACAACGAGAACTAAGCTTGGAGCGCGCCCGTTTAGGAAGGAGCACAAAGCATGCAGAACCAAAAATACGAAGAAGAGAATAATTGGGAGTAACACCAAAAAGACGCTCATACGGAGATGAGCCTGAGAGAAGAGGAGTAGGCATCCGATTGAGAAGATATGCAGCAGTGAGCACAGCTTCTCCCCAAAAAACAGAAGGGACAAAAGATGAGAGCAACAAAGAGCGAGCTGTATCAAGGAGATGGCGATGTTTGCGCTCAGCTCGACCATTTTGTGCAGGAGTGTCAGAACACGAAGACTGATGAATAGTTCCATGAGTAGCTAAATACTCCTCAAACTCAGACAAGTAATACTCACCCCCCAAATCAGAACGAAGAATTTTAATGGTGGTAGAAAATTGAGTGCGAATCATGGAGTGAAAATTAGAATATATTTTGTAAAAATCAGATTTTCGAGTCATCAAATAAACCCAAGTAAACCGACTGTAATCATCCACAAAAGCTACATAATATTGCGAACCACCTTTGGTAACTATAGGGGAAGGACCCCAAACATCAGTATGGACCAATTGAAAAGGAGAAGATGAAATAGAACTACTTTTTATTAAAAGGAAGAGCAGACATTTTAGCCAGTTTACAACCACGACACTCAGAAATATCACTAATGGGAAAATTGCCTAAATGTCCAGACCTAACTAACATCCTCAACCGATCACTCGACAGATGACCTAACCTAGAATACCAAATATAAAACAAAGATGACTTATTGTTTAAACAAAAGGAAGACAATGCAGTAGAAGACACTTCTAGAGGAACATGCAAGCTCTCCAAGATATATAGTTCTCCAACTCTACGCCCGATCCCAATCTGCCTCTTGGATACTCGGTCTTGTACAACACAATGAGAAGAAGAGAAAACAACATCAAAACCGGAATCAGATAATTGACTAATAGAAATAAGACTGAGTGAGAGATGAGGCACATAAAATACAGGAGAAAGAGACAAATGGGAACAGGAAATAGAACCAACAGAGTGTACAGGCATAGAAGAACCATTAGCAGTAGCAATAGTGATAGAAGAAGAAGGAGAGACACAATTACTGAGGAGAGATGCAACAGGGGTCATATGATGTGAACAACCAGAATCAAAGATCCACGAAGTATGGATATTACCTGAAGAGGATGAACCAGACAAACCGAACTGAGTGGTAGTCATAGCAGAGGCTTGGGGCGAAAGATTTGGATTGGCCACCATGAAAGACTTGAACTGCTCAAACATAGACTGCATATTGGAAGATGGATCATTCTCAGAAACTGGTGCAGAAAAGGCGGCAGATGAGCGAGATCCTGAAAATGTCGGCTTAGCGAATGATGAACCAAATGAACGACCCTTGGGCTGCAAAAGTTTAGGACATGCATGTTTCCAATGGCCTTTCTGATGACAGAAGCTGCACTCATCCATGGAAACCCGAGGCTTGGGCTTACCAGTAACTTGAAATAAATGAGAAGATGGGGTGGGCAAAAGCGGAGGAGTGGCAAAAACTGACTGGGAAGCAGGAGTACCATGAGCCACCTTAAACCGAGTTTCTTCCGCAATAAGCTCACGGACAGCACCATCCACAGAAGGCAAGGGAGACCGATGAAGAATAGCTCCCCGAAGTGGCTCAAATTGATCACGAAGGGCCATGAGAAATTGAACAAGATGTTGTTTCTCCCGATACTTGATATAACTGTCAAGTAACTGCAAATCGGACGGTTCCATCAAAGCAAGCTGATCCCAATAAGTAGTCATCTCATTGTAGAACTCCTGAATGGACTTATCTTTCTGACTAGCACTGCGAATAGACATCTCAAGTTCATACTGCTTTGCAAAGTTAGACTCAACGTACATAGTCTTCAAATAGTCCCAAACTTGTTTAGAAGTAGAATACTTGGAAAAATTCATACCAATGGTAGTTTGAACTGAATTATGAAACCAAGTAAGAATTTGTGCATTTTCCTTATCCCATTTAGCAACATCGGCCTCAGTTTCTTGAGATTCCACAGGTCTAATAGTCATACCAATAACATAATTCCACATACCTTTACCCATTATAAAATTTTTCATCACATGAGACCAATAAGAATAATTGGTACCATCTAATTTAGTAGTAATAGCTTGCAATTTATCATCAGCCATATTGTATACCCAAACTACAGTGCATTCAAAACAGAGTGAAAGGCAGCAGAGAAGAGAGAGAGAGAGAGATGAATGACCTGTCAAGAGTAGCAATGCACTCTTCTCATAACCACGGCAACCTATAAACCAGAGAGCAGTGATGGAGGTTCACCGTTTACGAAAGCTAGGTCAAAATAGAGAGAAGATCAGCGAGATACCCAACCTAGGTCTCCGAATGAACCAGAACCAAAACCAGCTAGTGAGACGAGCTGTTTCGATGACGACCTTGCGAAGAGAGAGGCAGAGCTGCGATGGCCTTGCGATTGAAGGAGAGAGAGCTGCGATGTGCGATGAGAGACAGAGTTGTAATGTGCGATGAGAGACAGAGCTGCGATGGTCGATGATGACCTGCGAGGTATGCTACTGTTTGTAACCTTGCTCTGATACCATGATAACATATGGCAAAACTTGTGTATTAATTAATCAACAGAATTACAAAATATATATAGCAATAGAATGAAACGAAACCCTAATAATCCCTAATAATCTAAAGTACTAAACTATCCTTAATGAATAATATAAACTACATAATTCACAAGCCCTTTGGGGCATCCAAATTTTCTGTAAGAAGTGCGAAAACGAATAAAATAAGAACAAAACCAAATGAATAGAATTTGGGACTGTTTTTTTAACAGAAATACCTAAGCGTGGAAAGAAATTTTTAGACCCAAAGAATTCTTATTTGGATTGGTTACATTTCTTATGATTGAAGAAATTTTTTTTGCTTGTGTTCTAGTTGTGGTTGGATTACCTAATATTTTGAAACAAGTTTGTTTGCTTATAATTTTTTGGTAGCATTTATATTTGCTTGTAAAGTTTTGGTAGCAAGTTTGATTACTTGTAATTTGGGTAGGAATTTTTAAATTGTTTGTAAGTTTATTTGGAACTTGGGTTGTTTAACCTAGTTTATCCCCCTGGAAAACTTAATTCTAAATTTGTTTCCCACGGACAACAAGATAACATGCCCTTGAAAGTTTCGTCTAAGGTTAACAAGGTTTTAAGTGGGACTAGTGTGACCCCTCCAGTCTTTTTGGAAACTTCCATGACCATGTTCGATTTTCAAGTTAGTAGTGAGACTAGTTTTGAGTTAAATTTCAAACTTTGGAATTTTCTAGTGTTAAGTTAGTTTATGGAAAAACAAAATAGTGAAATTTTGTTGTATTTTTCAGAAATGGCAACTGTGACTGATGCTACTGTTGTAAATGTTAGTGGGGATCAGAACCCCGGATCAACTGGCTTGTTAACCCCTGTTGTGACCCTTGTACTCAATCCAGTTGCTACTCTTGTTGTTCCAGGGGGCCGCTCAACCATCATAAGCGCCCAGAGAAGTTCACTAGAGTGAATTTTAAGAGGTGGCAACAGAAGATACTATTCTACCTGACTACTCTTAACCTTGAGAGGTTTTTGAGTGAGGATTCACCAGCTGTGGAAGAGCATGAGCAAGACAAACAAAAACTCATGGCTCTAGATGCTTGGAAGCAGTCAGACTTCTTTTACTGGAATTATGTTTTGAACGGCCTGGCAGATACACTGTTCAACGTGTTTTATTCCAAGAAATCGGCAAAGGAGCTGTGGGATGCCTTAGACAAGAAGTACAAAACCGAGGATGCTGAGGCAAAGAAATTTGTCGTTGGCCGATTTTTGGATTTTAAAATAGTGGACTCTAAAACTATTATTAGCCAAGTCCAAGATTTCCAAGTAATTCTGCATGAGATTCATGCAGAGGGAATGTTGCTAAGTGAATCATTCTAGGCAGCTGCTTTGATTGAGAAGCTACCTAATGGTTAGAAAGACTTCAAGAACTATTTGAAGCACAAATGAAAGGGGATGGTATTCGAAGAGCTCGATTGGTCTATCTAAGAATTGAGACCCTACAACAGAGAGCACCATTAGAGCTGTCAGGCCGGGTTGGCCGGATAACCCCTCTGGTGTAGGAGTAAGTGGTCGGAGAAGATGAGAGACTCCCTTTAGGTGATGAGAGAGTAAAGTTTAGAGTGAATTTAGTTGTATTTAAGTGAGTATAGTTCAGTTCCACTTAGTTACCTTCAATGTGAAGAGAGTGAAGTTTATATAGGACACCTTATTTGTTGCCTAAGATGGTTTCACAAAGCTTTGGTGTTGCGAGGCTCCCTTTAACATTGCTTAAGGTGGGGGACCTCTAGGTAGTTGACATTAGAGGCATGTGCCTTTCGTAATCATGCTTATAACATATCACATTCCCTTGATCAACTGTTTCCGTGATTCCAGAGGGAGGGGACCAGCTGATGTGGCATCCTTCATGTGCATGCGTTCATAACTTCCACATTTCTCTAAGAGGTCTCCTCAGCTCGGTACCATTGTGCCCCAGTTCGGCCTTTCATAAGATTGCTTGTAGAGATGAGTTGGCCCATTTAAACATCTTTGCGTGGGCTCGGTCCACTTTGGTTCTGATGATGGGTTCAGCCCATTAGTGTGGTTCATGCATTCAGTTCAGCAACTCGGCCTAGTCCAACATCGCGACTGGATTGGCTTTTTCATTGCGAGTTGGGCCTAAGTGCTTAAGGACTTGGGTGGACTATGTGTTATGGAGATGGGCTCAGTTGGCTAGCCCACGCATTCATCTATTCCACTTGGACTTGGGTTTAGTGGATTGGGCCGGCCTAAGGCTTTGATCCGACCTGTTTATATTATGCCTCTTCATTTGCCCCCTAGCTCACGCTAAGGTTCCCCTTGGAAGGAGCTATCGTCCAATACCCCAACCGCCGTGTCGCTTCAGACCTACTCCAGCTCAGCCTTGGTGGCAGTTCAATCCATATACATGCACTTTTGCATGTGTCCTTTTACAAGGACACATGGCAATGTGGCACTGGTGTGTAGAGATAGTGCGCTGATTCCATACAAAGGGACGTGATTTCGTACCATCACACTGTTTGGGTGTAATAAATACCCTAGGGTTGTCACCTCATCCCCTTCATCTTCTCTAAGTTTCAAAATCCTAAAACCTTTTCACTCTCTCTTTTGTCGGTTCCAACGGTGCTCTCCCCAGACGCTCACCGCCATCACTTTGGTTTGTGAACACGACTGTTCTCATTCTAGTCCCAAAGACCTTCATCATTCGCTGTTTCTTCATCGAATCTCTGTAAGTTCTACTGAAACTTTATTTTCTATTGTTTTTCCATTTACATCGCCATTATTAGCCCTTGCACCACTGTTTCCGACGACTAGTGCTATTTCTCTGTTTCTTGCTTAATTTAATTCTGTCTTTGCCCTCTTAGGTCTAGACAATGGGAAATGTTCGTGCATTAGTGAATACCCCTGAGGCGATGGCTCTATTCCATCGTGACTACAGTATCCCTGATGATGTTACCCTCACGCTAGCTAAGGTCAACGCCAAGCACATGGGTACAAAAGACACTGCTACATTCCCTATTGCTGTTATCGTCGAATGAGGGGTTAAGTTCCCTCTGGAACCGTTAGTCCGTCACTTTCTACACGACGTCCAACTTACCCCAATGCAAGTATCTATAAACCTATTCCAAGTCGTTTGTGGTATCTGTGCTCCTAATAGATGATTAGGCTTGAATCTGGACATCTGGGACATCCTAGGTTGTTATACCCTTTCTCACAACAAAGACCATAGTACCTATTACCTCCGTGTCCGTTCTACTGACTGTCACCTTGTCACCAGATTGCCCGACTCCACAGGCACAATGATGATATTTTACAAGTTGGTGGGAATTAGGAGTTCCCTGCTAGGACCGAGTTCTAGTCTGAGAGGATGCCTCAAAAAAACGGCTGCCCAATTATTTTTGTACTTCTTTTTTTTTTAATTTTTAAATTTTTCTTTTACTTATGTTCTGCTTGAATGTTGTGCTAACGCTATTCCTTATTTCTGTATAGGCTTCTAGTTACCAACGTAGACTAAACCGTGAGAATAATGAAGCAATCAAGGCCATTCTAAGATACAAAAAGAGGTTTGCCCCCAAACTATTGGAGTACCAGGCAACTTACCGATCCACAATCCAAAAAAAAACAAGGCTTGCTATATCCCTTCCTAATTCTGATCCTGAGACCGACACATCCCCGGCCCATTTGGTTATAAATCGCAGCCACAGTCAGAGTTTATCTGTTGAAAGGACCTTTTCTCTTGCTCCCAGTTTCACAGGGGAAGGATCAATGTCCAAAAGACCAGTGCTGGTGGACCTAGAGGTGGAAGCTTTTGGTTCTTCTACTGTCATGGAGACTCCTTCGGTCAAGACCCAACCAAAGAGCCTTATGGATGTGAAACTGGAGGTAGGGGCTTCTGGCCCTTCTGCTGCTGCTGCTACTGTTGAAACTGCTGTCCCAATTGCCGAGAGGGCGAAAAAGAGGAGAAGAGAAACTAGCAAGGCTACAGTTGGCGAGGCCTCTGAGGAGCCTGTTATGGATGAGTCTTTTGAAAAGTGGGATCCACCCATGCTTCATCAAGGCAAGCCCATTTCCATCTCTGATTCAGTTGTTGCATTTGGAGATTTTGTTTTAGATTTGACCAAAACATTGCTGATGCCAGTGGATATGGCAGATCATAACGGGCCTTGCGATATTCCGATCTTGAAGGGCACCCTTCAAATGATGACTGCTGTGAGTGCTTCTACATTTTTGTTTTATGTTCTTTCTGATCTGTATCGTTTCCTTTGTTTTAATTCTTGTGTATTTGCTGCAGTGTATCCAAAGGATGCATTTGTCCATCACTCGAGCTGAAGCACTAAAGAGGGCCGTATTGGAGACCGCCATGAGTGCTGAGAGGTTGACAACAAATTTGGGGGCTAAAAAGGAGGGCCGTAAGACTGCAGAGAGAGAAGTGTTTTGTCTGAATAAGGTTGTCACTTCTGCTTAGGGTCCAGGCCGCTATTAGGGTCCAGGCCCAGCTTGAGGGAAAATTGGCTGAATTGAAGGCAGTTATAGTTGTGATGGCTGTTGAGCGCTCAACTTTGGAGGCCAAGCATTGGCAACGAGATGAAGTTAGAGCTGCCTATAAGGAAAAGGTGCCGGTACTGCGTGACAAGCTCTTCCTGAAAGGCTGGATGAGTGCCTTGGCTGCTGCTCAAATTCTTGAAGAATCCTTTTTGTTTCAGAATGTTCCTGTTTTCTTAAAATCCTTGGGTTTGAAGACCACTACCACCCCTGCTACTCCTCCAGTGAAGATTTCCCTAGGGGCTAACTCCATAAACAAGACTCCAGAGAGCGGTGCTGCCAATGAAACAGTGAATGTTGAAGGAGGTGAGAACCTGGAGACAGAAGTTGTGGGAGATGTAGTTAAGGAGGCTCCTATTTCGTAGGAAGTTGGAGCTGCCTTTACTTTTCCTCTCTAAGATGACGTGGACAAGGTCGCGATCACTACCCCTACAATTCCTCCTACTGATGAAAGTTAAAAAGACTTGAAGTTTTTTACATTTTCTACTTTGCCTTCTTCTTTTTTTTTCTGATACACTGGAGCTCAGTCCTGTTGACGAGTTGTCCCCTTATGCTTGTTAAGACAATTTTTCTTTTTCTCTTTTTTGTTTGGCGTTGTTTATGAGTCCAGTTGTGCCTTTATTGGATGATGGAATTCTTCCTTTTAACTCTGCAATCTGATGCTCTCTTGCTTCATATACCCCAATGAGTTGGTTAATGACCAACTGAGAATCGCTAAAAACCAGGAGTTGATCTGCACTAAAGTGCTTGGCACTACGCAATCCAGCCAGTGGTGCTTCATATTCTGCCTCATTGTTAGAGGCCTTCCACCCAAGCTTCAGAGCTTGTTCTTAGATGAGTCCTTCTGGAGATATGAGTACCACCCCTGTCCCCGAGCCTCGGTTATTGGATGATCCATAAACGTAGAGCTTCCAGATGTCACCAATGAAGAGTTTCCATGCTTCTGAAGCATATTATTTTCCCAGTTCAGTAGTGCGTAACACTTGTACCGAGCTGGAGTTCTAATTTTTGATGCTCTGGGTAGGAGCGAATTCGGCGATAAAATCTACCAAGACCTAGGCCTTGATTGCGGTTCTGAGCTGATACCGAATGTCAAACTCACCAAGCTCGACTTCCCATTTTGTCGTTCAGCCTGAGAAATCGGCTCAGCCAAAGACGGATCTGAGGGGGAACTCAATGAGGACATTAATGATATAACCCTGGAAGTAGTGTTGTAGCTTCCTTTAGGCAATGAACAGGGCATAAGCCAGTTTTTCCAATGGTAGGTAACATGTCTTGACATCCTAGAGAGTCTTACTGACATAGTACACTGGCCTCTGTTCTTTGTCCACTTCACGAATCAGTACCGTGCTTACAGCATGGTCTGAAACTACCAAATACAGGTATACTTCTTCCCCTGGTTTTGGAGTGGAAAAGAGAGGTGGTGTACTAAGATACTTCTTAAGGTCTTGCATCGCTTTGGTACATTTGGAACCCCACTCGAATGCAGCCTTTTTCCTCAATAGCTAAAGGAAAGGCTCCATTCAATCTAAAGACTTGCTAATGAATCAATTTTGGGCAGCTGCCATTCCGGCCAATTTTTGTAGTTCTTTGGCCTTTGTTGGCACTTCAAGCTCTTGTATTACTTTGATTTGATCCAGATTTGCTTCAATTCCTCTGCGAGTTATCATGTACTCCAAGAACTTCCGTGTCCCTACCCCGAAAGCACATTTCGAGGCATTGAGGCGAAATTGAAGGGTTTTCAGGTTGTTAAAAACTTCCTTTAGATCTATGAGGTGGTTTGTAGCAAGCTTGCTTTTTACCACCATGTCATCTATATATGCTTTCATAGTCCAACCGAGCGGCTCTCTGAACATCTGAGTTACCATCAGCTGGTATATTGCTTTGGCATTTTTAAGGCCGAATGGCATTACTTTATAGTAGTAAGTGCCTTTCGGAGTGATACATACTGTCTTCTCTTCATCTGGGCTGAATAGCAATATCTGGTGATAGCCACTATAGGCATCTAAAAAGCTCATTTGCTCATGCCCGGCTGTTGAATCCACAAGCTGATCTATGCGGGGTAGGGGAAAACTATCTTTCGAACAAGCTTTTTTTAGACAAATAAAGTCGACACAGACTCACCACTTTCTGCTCTTCTTTTTAACTACGACTATGTTAGGCAGCCACAGTGGGTATTGAATTTCCTATAGCGTCCCCGCTGCTAGGAGCTTATCGACCTTTGCAATTAGTGCTTCGGTGTGCTTAACTGAAGACCTTCTGATCTTTTGGACGATGGACTGAGCTGATGGGTTGACGTTGAGCTTATGGCAAGCAAATTCCGAATCCAACCCAGGAGTATCATATGTCGACCACTCGAACACCTCTATATTTTCCCTCAACAAATCTAGCAGCTGAAGTTTCTCATCAGTGCCTAGCGAGGTACCAATAAGAAAGTACTTTTCTGGGCCGCCCTCTTTCACCAAAATTTTCTCCAGATCCTCTGCTATCTTCTCGGCTAGGGTTCTACCAGCATCTTCCAAGACAGGTTGTTCTGCCACCTCGACTGTTTGAACTTGATTGTAGAGTTATTTAGTCTTCATGGCTACCATGAAACAATGCTTTGACGCAACTTGGTCCCCTGTGATTTGTTCTACTCTGTGCTCTATTGGGAAACGGATGAGCTGGTGATAGGTTGAGAGAACTACTTTCATTTGGTGAATCCATGGCCGACCTAGGATGGTGTTGTATGGAGATAGAGTGCTAATATCAAAAAATTCTATCTGAATAATCTTGGTCCCAGTTACTACAGGTAACACTATCCTACCAAGTGGCCATTCGAGTTGAGAATTGAAGCCGACCAGCTGTGTTACTACTAGGGTGAGGTGCTGCTCAGAGAGACCAAGCTTCCTGAACAAATCGTAGTACAGTATATCTGTGGCACTACCCTGGTCCACTAGGACTCGTTTCATAGTAAATCGTTTTCCAATTCCCACATTTATAATTAATGCGTCAATATGTGGATGTTGAATACCTTCTAAATCTTTCTCAATAAATGAAACAGTACACAAGAGAGACTTAGGTATTGTCCTCACCTTTTTTGGTGCTGGACCAACTGACATCACTTGCTGAATCTGTACAGCTTTGGCAATTTCCTCCTAGAGTGTCTCCTCTCGCTCGTGACTGGTTGTGCCATGGATGACATTGATAACCAATTGAGGTGGATGCTCTGCATTTGGTTCTAGTGTGGGATTCCCCTGCTTGGTTACCATTTTGTCCAGATCAATGTATTCTTGGAGATGCCCAGTAACTACCAAATCCTCATGGTGTTGTTTCAAAGCTCTACAGTTATGAGTTATGTGCCCCTTGTCCTGGTGATAGGTACATCTAAGCTTTTGGTTTCACCGAACTGGATCTCCTAACATCTTTGATGGCTAAGTAAAGAACGGTTCTCTCTTGATTTTTTCCATAATACGGTATATTGGTTCTTTGAAGACTGTAACAACTGCTTCATGAGCTTTAGACTTATCCACCTTATTTACTACGACTCCTTAAGGTTCTCTCAGTCTACTCTTCGTCGGTTTCCCCGACCCGGCTATTCGGCCGATGACACTTCGATGGGAATTTGATCATCTTCGAGGCGAGCGTACTGTTCAATCCTAGCACGTAAATCCTTCAGTGCTGTGGCTGGGCACTTGGTAAGTGATTGCCTCAACTTGCTTTCGGGCCGTAGACCATGCTTAAAAGACATTACTGCCATCTGCTCGCTGCAAATATTTCTTCCAAGTTGTTATACTCTTCTCAGTACCTCCTGGCGTAATTACGTAGTGTTTCTTTTTGTTCCTTTCGGAGACCAAACAAGGTGTCCGGCTCCTTAGGGATTTTGGTGTTGGAGACAAATCTGGCCAAGAACTTTTCATTGAGCTACTTCCAATCGTAGATCGATCCAACAAGGAGACGATTAAACCATCAGAGTTCGGACTCTCCTAGGCTAGATGGAAAGACCTTGAACATCAGTGCCTCATCTCGGTTCCACAGAGACATCATCTGCCCATAATGGCTAATGTGCATGAGTGGATCTGATTTCCTGTCATATGGTGTGAATTTTGGTAGAGTGAACTTCTTAGGAGGTCTCATAGCTTCAATGCCTGGAAGAAAGGTGAGGAAACGAGCCGATCCAGTGCTCGGTGCTCCCTCTGATGAACAGTATGATCAAGGTGCTGAGCCTGCCACTCTTGTTGTTGCTTATTTTCTCTGTTCTCTATCATTGTTAGGTCCCTACTTATTGCCAATTCTGTGAACAAGCTTGGGTTAATTGAGTTGTATTTTTCCTTGGTGTTTTGGTCTTCCTGCTCGAGCGGGGAAAGTTACGGTTGAGTGGAGTTTTCATCTTCTCAGTAGTTTGGCTTGTCTACAAAAATACTGTAAGGTGTGATTTTACGCTCGAGCATAAGTTCCAGCGGTTGAGCATGGACCCTGGTTTAGAACACGTGTTTTGGTAACACCGCTTGAGTGGCCATTCCTGCGCTCGAGCAGAGATTGAGTATCCAACTGCTATAAAGATATTGTTTGCTTTGAATCTAGGGCATAACTTCCAGATCTTATTTGAGGGTATTCGGATTTTCTTCTGGAACGACTTTGCTAGTTTTCTTTGATGTTTGGTTGAGTATTAAACTCATGGTTTGACAAGTATACATCAAAGAGGTGATTGATTATTCAACAACAAGAATGTTCTTCTTTGGTGGAATTCGGAGATTCAAGCATGGAGTATTTGGAGGAGTTCGAAGCTGTGCACAGTCGTTGATTCGACATGGATGTTGTGGATTCAACATCAAGCTGATCATTCCGAGACAAAGGCGGTGGTGAAAGAGTTACAGATTGTTGAAGACAAATTGATTGCGTTTGGGTAATTTGTTTTGGTATTTGAACTCTTTCTTTCTTTCTTAGTGGATTGATTAGTGGCTTTTCGCCTATGGATTTTTAATCACAATAGGAGGTGCTCCAATTGTGATTTTTTCTACGTAAAAATCGGTTGTGTCGATTTATTGATTTTGATGTAACAATCTAAATCACTTTCATACATGCTAGATAATTTAGATTGTTAGTTTTAAATGTTTAGGAATTGTTGCAATTAATCCTAGTCCGAGTCACGAATCACTTAGTTTTTTCAATTGGTATCAGAACAAGTCACTCTTTGGTTTTTTCAAAACTATATGAGTGTGATTTTGTGTGATTTATGATATGGATTCAATTCAAAAAGGTAACTCGACTCATAGACCTCCGTTACTTGATGGTACAAACGGTTCTTATTGGAAAGCTCGTATGAGGGCATTTTTAAAATCTGTTGATGAGAAAGTTTGGCACTGTGTGATCTATGGGTGGAATGAACCTATTGTCACCATTGATGGTGTTGATATCCCCAAACCTTTTGATAAATAGGACGCATTCGATTATCAAAACTCGAGTTGGAACATCAAGGCTCTCAATTCCTTTTTTTGCTCTGTCACACCTGAAGAGTTTCATCATAGTTGTGCGTGTGAGGTAGCAAAAGAGGCTTGGGGCATTCTTGAAACTATTCATGAGGGTATTATTGCTGTTAAAAGATCAAAACTTCAATGTCTCACCTCTTCTTTTGAAACTCTTTTTATGCATGACGATGAGACGTTTGATGATTGTTATGCTAAACTTATTGGCATCGTGAATTCTTATTTCACAGTTGGTGAAAAAATCCCTGAAGCTAAAGTTGTTGGAAAAATTTTGAGGACTTGACCTGAGATGTTCCAATCAAAAGTGACAGATATTGAGGAGGCGCAGGATGTTGAGAACCTCAAGCTTGATCAGTTGGTTGGAAACTTGTAGACTTATGAAGCCCACCAAATTTCTAAGAAAAAATAAAAAGATAGTGTGGCTTTTTCCAGTGCTCATGAGACTGCTAAGACCCCTGAGATTCAGTTTAATCTAGAGTTCAAAATGACGACTATGTTTACCAAACAGTTCAAAAAAAAATTAAAGAAAAGAAGCATAATTTCAAGGACTCTAGTTCAAAAGATAAGGACAATGAAAAATCCAAAACTTTTCCCCTGAAAATTGCTCCAAAAACAGAAAAGAAAATTGTGAAGGGGCAAGGTGTTAAGCGTTATAAATGTCAAGGGTTTGGTCATAGTGCTCTTGAATGTCCATCAAAAAAGAACCGAAAGAAAGTTTGTATAGTGACTTTGGATGATGAAAACAGGTCTGAGCAAGAACCGAAAAAACCAAATCCGGTGAAAATGGAGACAGTATCTACATGGCATTCTGGTCTACCTTTACTCCACCATCTCCAAAGCCAATTGAATTTGCTCATGGTTAGAGCCTGCACCGTGCTCTTACCTTTAATGGAAGTAATTACCTATTCTAGAAGATCAGAATGAGGATGTATCTTTGAGCTCTTGATTCCGAAGGTTGGCAAGCAATTGAAGAGGATGTTAAAAGTGCTGACACTCCGAGAAATCAAAGAGTTCTGACTACCATCTGTCAAGCAATTTCTGAAGAAGAACAATAACGAATTGCTCATTGCACAAAGAACAAATATGCATGAGACATTCTTAGTCAAATCCATGAAAGAGGAAAGTCATCTACACAACCATCCATCAAATTTCATGTCTTAATTGCTCGACTGGATGAGGTCAAAGAGAAAGAGAAGCAAAAAGAAGATGATGAAACCTCGGAAGATTATGATGAGATTGATGGCGATAACCTACAACAAGCTTATGAAAAGCTTTACAATGAATCTCTGAACTTGTCCAAAATCAATGACAAACTCACTCTCAAGCTTAAAGCATGTGAAAGCGAGAATGTCAAGCTAAAGGGAGAGATTGCAATAGCAAAAAAGGATGTCATCATGATCTCCAATGACAGGAAAGACCTATGTGGAAAACTTTTATCTTGTGAGACTGAAATAAATGAACTTCTAAAAATCTATGCCACATATGAAGAGAAGATTGAAATCCTTGAGATGTCACAAGTTGCATTAGAAGAGATGGTTGGTCAGAAAGAGGAAAAACTCAAAGATGCTAGAGCCATGATTGATATATGGAAGGGTCAAAGACACTAGAAGACATCCTCGGGTCTCAATAGATGAGTTGTGACAAAAGTGGGATAATCTATGGTGATGCAACAATTCAAAAGGGACAGGCCTCTATATTACATGACATCAAGACTCAAGAAAAGGGAAAGGTAAATGTTCAATAGGGTGATCACTCTCTTCATGAACCTAAAGGGGGTAAAATCGACAAAAGATGGTAAAACCTATGTTTGTTTGTCATCATTGTGGTAGGTATGGCCATATTCACCCTTATTGTTTTGAGTTGTTTGGTAAGGTGTCTCAAAAGGTTAGAAATTCTAATGCTTCTTGGGTTAGGAGACAATCTTACATGTCTAGACGGAACACCAAAATTCATAATGGTGTTCGAAATGCTAAGATGCTTGTTAAGACTACTAGACCTACTTCTGTTAAGACCAAAAAGATATGGGTGAGAAAGAATGACTTAACTTGTTTTGTTATTCACACTGCATTAAAAGCACGTGACTCACACATGTGATATCTTGATAGTGGGTGCTCTCGTCACATGTTTGGTGACAAATCCTACTTCATATCTCTTGAAAAATATGAAGGAGGAATTGTTACCTTTGGAGATGGAGGCACTTCTAAAGTCATTGGTAAGGGCTCTATGAGTGTGGCTGGTCTTCCTAAGCTCGAAAATATCTTATTTGTTGATAGCCTTAAAGCTAATCTTTTGAGCATTAGTCAAATGTGTGATTCCCATCATGAAGTGTTATTTTCAAAAAAATAAATGTGAAATTTTGGATAGGAGGGGAAATACTGCCATGCATGGGGTTCGCACATCTGATAATTGTTATGGGATTGTTACCACTAATGATCTTACTTGTCACTCGGCTGTCATAAGTAACCTTGATCTATGGCATCAAAGATAAGGTCACATGAATTACAAAAACCTAACTAAGATAGCCAACAAAGAGCTTGTAAGAGGAGTACCCAAAATGGGTAAGCATATGAACCATGTGTGTGGACCATGCCAACTTGGGAAGCAAACTCGTGCCCCTCATAAAAAGGTGACCAGCTTCATAACCAAATGTCCTTTTGAACTTGTTCATATGGATCTTATGAGATCCACTCGCACTGAAAGCATTGGAGGTAAAAGATACATTTTTTTAACTGTTGATGATTACACTTGTTTTTCATGAGTTAATTTTTTTAAGAGAAAAATTTGATACGTTTGATGCTTTCCAGTCCTTAGTCCTTAAAATCCAAAATAAACAAGGTGTTTCTACTGGGCATATCATAAGAATCTGAACTAATCATGGTCGTGAGTTTGAAAATAGTTCATTTTTGGATTTTTGTGATATGCATGAAATTAAGCATAAGTTTTCTACATCTATTACTCCACAGCAAAATGGAGTTGTTGAGAGGAAAAATAGGATAGTTCAAGAGATGGCTAGGGTCATTCTCTTTAGCAAGAAAGTTCCTCTAAAGTTCTAGGCTAAAGCCTTAAATTCCGCTGTTTATGTTGTGAATCATGTGTATTTAAGGCCCGGCACTTTACAAACTCCATATGAATTGTGGAAAGGGTTGAAACCTAATGTAAAATATTTTAAAACTTTTGGGAGTAAATGTTACATTTTCAAAGATAGAGAGCCTTTGGGAAAATTTGACTCTAGAAGCGATGAAGGTATTTTTCTAGGGTATTCGACCACTAGTAGAGCTTTTCGTGTCTATAACTTGCGTACTTTATCTCTAATGGAACCAATCAATGTGGTTATAGATGACACAGGTTCTCCTATGCCAGTAATACATGAGGAAGAATATGGTGAGTCTCCAATCTTTGATATTAAACCACAAAGACAAGGAGAAGCAGAGGGTCAAGCCCAAGAAGGTGAGCCGACACCAACTTCAATGTTAAGTCCGAGTCCAAAAAGTGCACAAAGAGACACCACCTCTGATGCTCCTGTCACTATCGGTACAGAGTTAAAACCGTCATCTAGGGAAAAACTGAATCATCCGGCTCAACAGGTGATTGGAAGTGTTTCAGACCGAATGAAAACCTAAAAACAAATTCGGAAAGAGGTATCTCATATGTGCTATGTGTCGTTAATTGAACCTAAAAATATAAAAGAGGCCTTACTAGATAATAGTTGGGTCAATGCTATGCATGAAGAGTTAGGTCAATTTGAACGTAACAAAGTTTGGACTCTTATTCCCAGACCTAGAGACATGAATGTGATAGGTACCAAGTGGATATTTAAAAATAAATCTGATGAGAATGGTACTGTGGTTAGAAATAAAGCTAGGTTGGTTGCTCAAGGCTATACACAAGTAGAGGGTGTTGACTATAATGAGACGTTTGCCCCTATTGTACGTCTCGAATCTATTCGTATTTTACTTCGTGTTGCATGCTTTCTTGGGTTCAAATTGTTCCAAATGGATGTGAAAAGTGCCTTTTTGAATGGGTATTTGAAAGAAGAGGCTTATATTGAGCAACCAAAAGCGTTTGAGGACCCAAAATGTCCTTACCATGTCTATAAGTTAGATAAGGCGTTATATGGGCTGAAACAACCCCTCGACCCTATTATGATAGACTTACTACATTTCTTCTTGATAATAATTTTCAAAGGGATAATGTGGACAAGACCTTATTTGTGAAACATACTAAGTCTCATATACTTGTTGCTCAGATTTATGTTCATGATATTGTATTTGGATCCACTTCTGATTCTCTTGTGAAATATTTCTCAGATTGCATGACACATGAGTTTGAAACGAGCATGATGGGGCAGTTGTCTTACTTTTTGGGTCTTCAAATTAAACAGTCATAAATAGTCACCTTCGGGTATGTTTGTCTCTCAAACCATGTATGCCAAAAACCTTTTGTCAAAGTTCAGTCTAGAGTCGGCCAAACATGCATACACTCCCATGAGCACTAGTCTTTACCTCTCTAAAGATTCGTCTAGTACTGATATTGATCCTATCCTTTATAGAAGTATGATAGGGAGTCTTTTATACCTTACATCCAGTTGTCCTGACATTGCATTTAGTGTAGGTGTATGTGCCCGTTACCAAGCTTGTCCTAAAGAGTCTCATCTTCTTACTGTCAAACGCCTCATTAAGTATGTTAATGGGACATTGGAGTATGGGATTTGGTTCTCGACCAACATTACAATTGAAATCATTGGTTTTTTCTGATGCCGACTGGGCATGATGTGCTGATGATCGTAAAAGCATATCTGGAGGGTGTTTTTACCTTGAAAGTAATCTGGTTGCCTGGCATAGCAAAAAGAAAAATGCCATAGCTCTTTCGACCGCTAAAGCTAAGTATATTACTGTAGGGAGTTGTTGTGCACAAATGTGTGGATGAAGAAAATACTACATGATTATGGTATAGAATAGGACACTTTCACCCTTTTCTGTAATAATACAAGTGCCATTAACATCTCTAAAAATTCAGTCCAACACTCTCGCACCAAATATATTGACATTCGTCATAATTTCATTCGAGAGTTAGTTGACGAGGGCCTTGTAGTTCTTGAACATGTACCCACTGAGCATCAAAAAGCTAATATTTTTACAAAATCCCTTGATCTTCTTAGGTTTGAATTCCTTAGAAAAACATTGGGTGTAGTGCTCAGTCACTAGGGTGTGACTTGTTACTTGAGTGGGTGAGAGTGATTGGCTTTCTGTGTTCTTGGATGCTATAATCTCATTATCATTGATTCTTGTCATCCTTGCATTTAGACTTATATGAACACCTCTCATACTGGTTGTAAGATTTCATTCTTCTTTGTTCATAGCTCATTAGGAATGCTCATCCTCATTGACTTCATGATCTCATTCTGTACACATCCTTGAGATAAACTGTTGCAGGGGTTTCTGCACAGGTGATCAAATTTCTCTATGGACTTCTAACAGTGTGTCTTATACATTTTTAGAGGAATTGACTTATATTGGCATATCATGGGTGATGTTGCATCTCTTAACCATCTACCATCAATTTTCACTTCCACGGTTCCTCCCTCATTTCTTTGGAGTCCGGGCATTAGGAAAAGGCTACCTCAGAGGCACCAACTAGGCCTTCCTTATTGTTTTCATACTTCTCTGGTTTGGTCTCCATACTCTTGAGCGTGAAAGCCATCAGTGAGTGCCCACAAGATAGAAAAGTTAAAAAATCAAATATATATATATATTAAAAAAAGGACTCATTGAGTGAGGGGGAGCCTCTGCTTTTACTCAACAAATACCCCTTGATGACTAGTTGTTTGACTTTTCTCAATGATGTTCAGATACACTTGCTGGAGGTCCAGCCATCTGATCACTACTAGGATTAACTCTAGCACTGTGGCCTCTCAAGGATTGCGCACTCACAAATTCTTTATGTGAGCTCTCATGTTTGTCTCTGAGTTGTTCATTCAAATGTTGCTTATGATCATTGATCCATGTTTACCTGATTTGCTCATGATACTGTGAGTCATATTATCAAAATTACACGTTTGCGGGTTTCATGGTATGTGAATTATCTCATCTTAGCATCACATTCTTGCTATTGTGCTAATCCCCTCTCGTTTCAGGTCTCACTTGAGAATATGAGTTATTTTTACCTACTCAGAAGGGTGCATTTTGCCTTTATTGTTTTTTTACCCCGCTCAAGCATTCACTCTTGCGCTCGAGTGGAGATTTCACTCTTCCAGCACTTTGGCAGAGGCACCAAACTTCTGGGGGGCGTGTTTTTTGCGCTCGAGTGCATGAGTCTTGGCTTAAGCGAAGCCACGCGTGTAAGTACTAATGCTTAAGCAGCCAAACCCTCGCTCGAGCAGACTGTAGTGCTTTAAAAACCTAGCCCTCGACCTTTCAGACCATTTTTCCCCAAATTTCTTCCCCTCTCTCCTAGGGCTCCATTTGCGTTCACACCCTTCCCTCTTCCCCCTTGGATTGGCTTGTTCGTGACTGTGTTTACCTTCATTCTAGTGCTCCATCATCTTCTCAAGTTTGTCTCTCTTTTGTTTTTTGTTTTTATTTTTTAATTTTTTTATCTTTGTCATTTTCTCTGTTTAGCTTAGGAATGATTTGTGGAGTGTCTAGGGTTCACTAAGGTGTTGTGTGTTTGGTTTATGGTGTCTTTTACTAATGTCTACATATTCATTCAGCTCTATGTGTGCCCATTGATACTACTGCAAAATTTGGGCTTTTGGTTACTAATGGTTTTGGATTTTGTTATTTTGCTCCTACTGTTTTGGTTCATGCTTTTGCTGCTATGCACTATGCTAAATGTGGCTTTGTGTTCTAATGGATTATGATATATTGGGTTTTTACCATTTGTCTTTTGTCACTGTTGTTTTTTTACTAATGTTTTTTTTTTTTTTTTTGTGGGAGGGGGGTTATTTCTCTGTCTTGTTAGGGTTAAGCCATGTCCACCTCTACCTCTAAATGCCGCAAGTCCACTGTCAACCGTACCAATTATAATTCCGATCGTTTTCCATCTGCTAACAAAGCCAAGTCTTTTAAAGACTTTTACACCTCTAGGACTATTCATTTAGAGTGCAATGTACATGTTACACCCCCAAAATATAAACATAAGTTCAACCCAAATATATATAAATAACGACATGAATCGGAATGTAAAGTTCTTTCATTTCATAATATTAATAGTACAAAAGAGTTTAGCATAAATAAATGCCCTTTTGGCTTACACCTTTCCAAGCCTTGGCTTGGTTACAACAAAAGTGAGACTAGCTCACACAATTGAAGCCCTAGGCTATACAAAAAAGTGAAACAAAACAAAGAAGCTCTGGCTTCCCGAGAGTCCCTCCAATGCTATTGCATTGGTGGAGGCATGTCACCAGCACCTGAAAATAGTTTTCCCCCAAATAGGGTGAGCCATAGCCCAATAGGAATAATCTAACACAATATATGAGATTTAACGAAGATATAAGTGCAATGTGCATATATAATGCTAGGGGTAAAACATTCACATTTTTATATAGTTATTGAATACCAAGTTCATATTTCATTTCATTCCCCTTCGATTCATTTCAATACATGAGTCAATTTCGTTATTTTTCAATAACCCAAATGAGACTACAACTTAATGGTTCAACAATCACACCATTAACACACAAACACGTCAATCTGCCATTTTACAAAAATTTCATCCGCGGGATCGGCACCCATGTATAAATTTCGGGACTTTCACTGACGACACTCCAACCAACTTAATTATAATGAAGTCCATCCCCTTTCTCCTTCCAAACAATCATCCATATACAATATATTTAAACACATAATCGTACATGGAGTACATCCCCTTTCTCCTCCCAAACAATCATACATATACAATGTATTTACATCATGACCATATTCAATGATAACCAACCATGGATTAGTTTTAATTCACCTAATCCTCATGCAATTTCCACAACAATCATAGCTATCCTCTACTGATAGCCCAATACAGTTATTTCTAAACAGATATACAATCTCAAGATATATAATTTATTCAAAAATTTCTAAAGATGAGACGTACCATCTACTCAATTCCATCATGTACTTCAATACTCGTCCAATTTCATGTTTACAACACCAATTTCATTTATTTATACAAAATAAATATCATAATCATTTTAAGGCAAACTCCCTCTCTTCCCAAGTCTCAACCAAGTACCAAAATCAACAATTTTGACACCATACAACATCATTTTCAAACCCTACAATCATTTACCTCTCATTCACCAAAACCCCTTTTTTCTATTTTACACCCAAACCCTAAGTTTGTTCACATTTCCCCAAAAGCCCACCATTGTTACACAACGAATAATAACTAAGTTAAAAATCATATTAGAGTGTAGAAAATCCCTACCTCAAGAAGAGAAGACCAAGCAAAGCAAAGTAGAACCCTCAACAATGCCGAGACCACGTTCCAATCGAATCAAAATGAAGCTCTTGGAATGCTCTAACTTTTTCTCAAGGACACTAGGGTAGAGAACCCAAAGGATCTATGCCAAATTGTAGAGAGGGAGAGAGAGAGAGAGAGAGAGAGAGTATTTTAGAGAGAGTATTTTAGAGAGAAAGAGTCAAGATCTAGGTTTTTGGAAAGTTTTAGAGAGAGAGAGAGAGAGAGAGAGAGAGAGAAGAATGAAAAAGGATATAAAATGTCATTTTCACGATATGATATACGCATAGTCCACACGAGCAGAAGAGTTGACGCTCGAGCGTTAGACACAAAAAGGTTGTTCTGCTCGAACGTAATAAAGGCTGCTCGAGCGCCAAGACACAACGAACGCTCACGGCTTGAGCGTAAGAATTCACCGCTCGAGCGTGGAAAATACGCATCCAGAAGTTTTGTAGACAACAAACCAATGCTCGGGCACAGGGAAGGGCCGCTCGATCGCCCACCCGCTCGAGCATAGGAAACACCACTCGAGTGTAGAAATCATTTTCCAAGTAGTTTTGCAGACCTGCAAAGTATTGAGAGTTTGTAAAGTCTGCTCGAGCGCAAGAAAGGCCGCTTGAGCGGAGGAGCAAAGATTGCAAAGCCCGCTCGAGCACAAGAATGGCCGCTCGAGTGGAGAAGCAAAAATCTAGACAACAAAGGTTTGGAAAAACAAGCAACCAACCTGTTCCACATGCACAACTACAATCCAATAACCAAAATAGAGGGGAGACAAGGGAAACAAGATATAAATCACCATTCAAAACCATACGAACCCAAGTCTGGAATACAACAAGTGATGGGTCAAAACCGAAATCGCTATAGTACAACCTAACATTTTTGAGTCCATACCCATTCAGCCATTGTTTGATCCATTGGCGGGTGACATGGTTCCATCTTTTTCCAGTCATCAAAACCTTGACTAGGTATGGGATTTTTATTGTAACATTGAAGGAATTGATGATATTGGTCCTTCTTTCAAGACCTGGGTTAGGTCTAAGTCCATCATCATTACCCTCGCTCTTATCCGTGAGCTTTTAGGCATAGGCCCTGCCTTCCAGTGTCACTATCCCTTCCCTGTCTCACCCATTTGTGACTTCAACGAGGTGGCCATTGAATTGTGTGGTACACCACGCACTTGGACCAAGGGGGCTCTCATCAAACAACATGAACTTCTACCCCGGTTCAGGTTGCTCAACTTAATTGTCTGTGCCAATATCATAGTCACCACCTATAGTTCTGAAATCAATCAAGACCAAGGTTATGTTCTCTTTTGCATCAATCACCAGCTCTCTATCAATCTTGCCACCCTAGTCATCCAAAATATGGTAACCACGTTTGAGAGAAAATCCTTAGGATTACCTTATGGTTGCCTTCTTAACCATTTTCTCACTAAACTCGAGGTTCCTACCTTTGAGGATGATGAGTTTGCCTTCCCTATATTACCGTTGACCAAAAAGACCATTTCCCAGAGTCAATCTCATGTTAAGGGGGGTTTTTTGGGATGGGTGGTTCTGGTACAAGTGAAGATTCTCTGGCCGAGAAAGCTGAGTTTGACGTCGTTGCTGCAGGTGAGGGGAAGCAACCTCCTCCGACTCGATCTATCAGGGGCCAGCTGCAACAGTTTGAGCATGCCATGGTTTCCCGCTTTGACCGTTTGGAGAGTCAGATTGACATATTTGATGCTCGGCTTACTGATCTCGAGACCTCCACCAATGGCTCACTGCCTTGCAGGCATCTTCTAGCCGCATTGAGGAGTCTATTGCTCAGTCTTCCCAACATCTTGCTCATCTTTTGTCCTTGCTTCAGATGCAGCAGCCCCCACCACCGCCACCGCCGGATCAGTGATGTATCTTTCTCACTTCTTGGACAGTATGTTGCTAGATTAAGACTCAGGTTTGTTTTGCATGTTTGTTTTGCATGGATATTGGATTATGGGCTATCTTGGAAATGATATGGATATTGGATGTATTGGAATGGATAGCACATTTGTTTTTGCTTAAACACTTAGAAATTTTTGGACATGGATATTAGGATGTATTGGAATAGATAGCTTTGGATATACACATTTGGCTATTTTGCTATTTTGCTTATTTCTATTTATTTATCTTATTTTGTATCACAATTTTGGTTTGTGTGGCATTTTCAACAGGTGGGTTGTCCAAAATGTTTCTAAGTGTTTCTAAATCGAATTGGCATTTGTGGTTTGAAGTTTTTGTTGGGTCGAAGATTTTGGATGTGTTTAAAGTAATGTGTCTAGTAACTGTGTTTAGTAAGAAAAATTGTCAAGAAGTTTTGTTCGGGAATTGACAAGGGGGAGATTGTTAGGTCTCTACTTATTGCCAATTCCGTGAACAAGCTTGCGTTAATCGAGTTGTATTTTTCCTTAGTGTTTTGGTCTTCCCGCTCGAGTGGGAAAAGTTGCGCTTGAGTGGAGTTTTCACCTTCTCAGTAGTTTGGCTTGTCTGCAAAAATACTGTGAGGTGTGATTTTATGCTCGAGCATAAGTTCCAATGCTCGAGCGTGGACCCTGGTTTGGAACACGCGTTTTGGTGACACCGCTTGAGCGGCCATTCCTGCGCTCAAGCGGAGATCGCATATCCAACTGCTATAAAGCTACAGTTTGCCCTGAATCTAGGGCACGACTTCCAGATCTTATTTGAGGGTATTAGGGTTTTCTTCTGGAGCAACTTTGCTAGTTTTCTCTGATGTTTGGTTGAGTATTAAACTCATGGTTTGACAAGTATATATCAAAGAGGTGATTGATTATTCAACAACAAGAGTGTTCTTCTTCAGTGGAATCCGGAGATTCAAGTGTGGAGTATTCGAAGGAGTTTGAAGTTGCGCGCGGTCGTTGATTTAACATGGATGTTGTGGATTCAACATCAAGCTGATCATTCTGAGACGAAGGCAGTGGTGATAGAGTTACAGATTGTTGAAGACAAATTGATTGCGTTTGGGTAATTTGTTTTGGTATTTGTACTCTTTCTTTCTTTCTTAGTGGATTGATTAGTGGCGTTTCATTCGTGATTTTTTAATCACAATTAGAGATGCTCCAACTGTGGTTTTTTCCACGTAAAAACCGGTTGTGTCAATTTATTGATTTTAAAGCAACAATCTAAATCACTTTCCTACTTTCATACATGCTAGATGATTTAGATTGTTAGTTTTAATTGTTAAGGAATTATTGCAATTAATCCTAGTCTGAATCACAAATCACTTAGTTTTTTCAAACCATGTATGGAGATCCTGAGGAAGATACTCCATCTGTTGGTTGACCGTTTTTTGCCTTTTAGCCCTCTTCCGGCATGAACCACGGGTGTGGCTGCTCGCTGCTTCACTTTGCATCGAGATTGGCTAACTTCACTGCCTAGATTCATTTCTAGAGACCTTCTTCATTAGTGGTTCTAGGGATGGGCTTCTCCAGCATAGACGAGAGGGTTCTACGTCGGTCCTCTTCTTTATCGGGTCGCCCATCATCCTCTTGAGCTATGCTTTTAGTTCCTGTATCTCCATTCCTGTGGAATCGATAATACGATTACTATAATCTTTCTCTAACTGAAAATGGGAGGAAGAACCACTAGCGAAGGGCTGTCGATGCTCAACAAATTATGGAGTCCGGTTGTTGTTTCCGGTCTGCTCCTCCAAAACTGTTGGCAGTGCTAGGCCCTTATCCTTCGTCTTTTCTGTCTATGGAGTCAATGCAAAGGGTGGAATATCCTCAAGTCCCATTACCAGAATCAGATGCAGAACTCAGAGATGAAGTGTCCGTGCTCACCGCACCAATTGTGCATACTGAATACCGCACCGGATGATTCCGGAGCTCCACACCAGATTGGTCTATCCAGGAATTGAGACCCTGCAACAGAGAGCCTCGCTAGAGCTGCCCGGCCGGGGTTGGTTGGATAACCCCTTCGGTATGGGAGTAAGTGGTCGAAGAAGATGAGAGATTCCTTCTAGGGAACGAGAGAGTAAAGTGTAGAGTGAATTTAGCTATATTTATATGAGTATAGTTCAGTTCCACTTAGTTACCTTCAATGTGAAGTGAGTGAAGTTTATATAGGACACCTTACTTGTTGCCTAAGATGGTTTCACAGAGCTTTGGTGTTGCAAGGCTCCCTTTAACATTGCTCAAGGAGGGGGACCTCCAGGTAGTTGACATTGGAGGCATGTACTTTTCGTAATCATGCTTATAACAGATCACATTCCCTTGATCAACTGTTTTCGTGATTCTAGGGGAAGGGGACCAGCTGATGTGGCATCCTTCATGTGCATGCGTTCATAACTTCCACGTTTCTCTGAGAGGTCTCCTCAGCTCGGTACCATTGTGTCCCGGCACGGCCTTTCATAAGACTGCTTGTAAAGATGGGCTGGCCCATTTACACATCTTTGTATGGGCTCGGCCCACTTTGGTTCTGATGATGGGTTCGGCCAATTAATTCGATTCATGGATTTAGTTCAGCAGCTCGACCCAGTCCAGTATCGTTGTTGGATTGGCCTTTCCACTACAAGTTGGGCCCTAGTGCTTAAGTACTTGGGTGGACTGTGTGTTATAGAGATGGGCTCAATTGGCTAGCCCATGCATTCATTTGTCCCACTTGGAATTGAGTATAGTAGATTGGGCCGACCCAAGGCTTCGATCCAACCCCATCTATATTCTGTCCCTTCACACAGTTACATAATTACTTGGCAATGTAACAGTTCCTAGGCCACTAATCAAACACATAATCACAACTCCATGCCTATTCCTAAATCAAGTGAACATTCACCCAAAAGAAAAGGTTCATGTGCATCAAGATGGCATTGCGCATTAGTATCATTAAATTATGATATCGATTCAACAATAGCCGTTTTCCTCTAGCTTGTTCAATCTAGAAAAAATGCTACTAAAATCAACAATTAACATTGAAATTGATTACGATAATAGTAGTTTAATTTGAGAGCAATAGATCTCTCTCCATTTGAACCCAACCGGTTGGCTTGCTCGATCTTCTCAACCTAAATTGTCCATGAACAACAACATCCTTTGAACCTCCAAGTCTTTGGAGAATTGCATCCTCCTCCAATTCAACCATCTGCCTTCGCTATAATGACTCATTAGATTAAATATGAAAATATAAAGCACAAATTGATTGAAAGCTCTTCAGAATCCCGAATTAAATACATGGTTAAAAAAAATAAAAAATAAAAAAAATAACACCAACCTTTAGGGAGAACTCGAATAGTTTCTGACAGCAGAGCTAGGATTAGAGTCCGTTCTCTGTTCGTTGGTTGGTTCGAATGAAGAGAAAGGCGCAGAATAAAGTGAGGGACAACCATATAATGGGCGCCTATATATTAGACGACACCATTTCGAAAGGGCGTAGAATTTTCACAACATTTTAAGAAACAACATTTCACCGATCTTTTTTTTGGGTGAATAAACATCTCATTGATCTCCAATAACTGGCGCAGAAAACAACGCTGTGTGATTGACCATAGTCCGTGTGCAAAAAGGGCTATATTTTATACTTGGGCAGCATTTCGAGAAACGCCACAATAAATTAATCAATAAAAGCCACAATAGACCCTTTTTTCTTTATCTTTTTCTTTTTTTGTAGTGTTACAAAAATGGGACTACATTGAACAAGTAACCAACTCAAGTCCTAGTGAATTTCTATCAACAAGAAGAAAAAAAAAATGCCAATCTTTGATGAGCTATATCTTCAATTTGGGAAATGCTCCCAATGAAAAGAAAAAATCACAATTGACACTAATATGATTAGACGGATGATGTGCCATCCCAATTTCATGAAACCCTTGCAAATGAAAGGGATTAAGTATGATAATGTTACATGTTCATAACTATAATTGAAGAGAATATGAAAAGAATACTTAAATCCTTGTGGGCACAAGGTAAAAATAGAATGTAAAGCAAAAAAATAATGAGCAACAAGATATATGTTAAATTTTTCTTGTGATCCATACACAGAGATTACACTATATTGTTTTTAAAATTCGTGAATACGAGGTGTATGAATCTATATAGAATATAAACACCAAAGAAAAAGAAAAAAATATTTAGAGATACATTCTCAAATACAGACTGAACAAAACAAAATGGTAAAAGGTGATTCCACAAATATAAAATTGAAAAAAAATGCAGGGTTGTTGAGAGAAAAATACATTTCTAAGAGGCAAATACTGGAACTTCTTTTTAATTTAAAGAGCACGGAGAAATATGGCATACCATCTTGACCAATTTCAACATCATGCTGTCCACTCAACTCATTTCCATCTAGATGAGCTTCACTAATAACATTTATAGGGGACAATTGCAGTTGTAGTTCTTCTACAAGGAATATAACATAATCATCAAATGGATCTTGAAGAGTTTACCTATTTTCTCTGTCCTTTACGATAAAATATTGATACCTATTCTCTCTTTCTATTTACATTATATATATATATATATATTGCATATCTATTTTTCTTTTCAAAGTGATAGAGAACATAGTAGACAAAACCATCAAACAAAATGGCCATCATATCATAAAGGATTCATCAACCATGAAGCATCGGAGGCTTCTCGAAGCAATAATACCGATTGAATGCATAAAATCAGTATGACAATTTGCTGATTGAATCCGAACTTAACTGAAAAACTTCTTCACCTAACGACTACTATTACTAATAATAATAAGAGTCCTCTTCTCAAAGGTTGTTTTGTTAAATGACCAAAAACATGGAAGTTGTTAATAATATACGCGACACTAACACGTTAAACTATACCATTAGAGATCATAAAAAAATATTATGAAGATGATCATGAAAGATTCTTCACCTTTGGATTACACATACAATAAAACACTACACACTAATCAAAGGATGAAAAATTTTCATGATGCATTTCATTATATTTTTTTCATGATCCCTAGTATTATTCTTTCTACATAGAAGGACAGGGTTCGACACTTGGGGGTGGGCTTTCTAGAATTGGCACTGTACATGTTTCGTTAGACTCTACCTCTTGCTGTGGTGGTGTGTGTGAGGTCCATTATTATCCTAGTAGTGGCTCTTTTCCTATAAGTTGGGTTAAATTTGACTGTCAACCGACTCTCTCGGGGCCAGGGCCTACGGATGTTATGATATTCTCACGGAATGTCCTTTTTTCAGTTTAAAAAAAAATCAAAAAAAAAGCATGTTAAAATATTTACGAATTAGATAATAAGATATAAGCACAAATATTGCACTATATTTAATTGTTAGATACTAATTTATTTAATCATTTTGATTTTGAATTTTTAAATACGTTTTTTTAACCTTTTTTGTTTTTAGTAAAATTTTTAAAATATTTTAATAAAATATGAAAAACCTACGCGATTCGTTATTCGTAACAGATATAATTGCAACAATTCCCAAACAAATAAAACTAACAATCTAAATCATCTAGCACGTATGAAAGTGATTCAGATTGTTGTTTCACAATTAACAAATCGACACAAATGATTTTTACATAGAAAACCACAGTTGGAAAAACCTCGAATTGTGATAATAAAAAAATAAAAAAAAAAACCATAGACGAAACGCCACTAAACAATCCACTATGAAGGAATAAAGAACACAAAAAATACCAAACTATTTACCCAAACTCTGTAAACTTGTCTTCAATAATCTGTGTCTCTTTCACCAAAGCCTTCGTCTCAGAATTGATCAGCTTGATGTCGAATCCACAACATCCTTGTTGAATCAACGACTACATGCAGCTTTGAACTCCTTCAAAGACTCCACGCTTGAATCTTTGGAATCCACCAAAGAAGAACACTCATGTATTGGACAATCAAACAACCCTTTGATGCATACTTATCTAATCATGAGTTGAACTCACACAAACATCAAAGAAACTAGCAAAGATGCTCCAGAAGAAAACCTTAATTCCCTTAAAGAAGATCTAAAAGCCATACCCTCGAAACTAATTAAACCGTAGATTTATAGCAGTCAGATTCGCGATCACCGCTCGAGTGCAGGAATGGCCGCCCGAGCAATGTAACTTAAACGCGTGTTTCTAAACGAGGATCTATGCTCAAGCGCTAGAATGTTCGCTCAAGCGTAAAAACACAACTCCCAGTACTTTTGCAGAGAAGCAAAACTTCTGAGAGTATTGATTTTTTGCTCGAGCGCAACTTTCACCGCTCGAACAGTAAAGCCAAAAATAGAGGAAAAATTACAACTTGCAAACCCTAGTTTGTTCGTGGAATTGGCAACACGTAAGGATCTAACAATTTCCCCTTTTGTCAATTCCCAGACAAAACAATCTAACAATTTTTCCTAACAAACACACGC
The DNA here is from genome assembly GCF_055761805.1 of Camellia sinensis. NCBI lineage: Eukaryota > Viridiplantae > Streptophyta > Magnoliopsida > Ericales > Theaceae > Camellia > Camellia sinensis. The sequence continues at coordinate 169,270,391 of NC_138962.1, read as the reverse complement.
ACTAGACATAACATTTAACAAAACAAAAATTTCAAAACAAAACGAAACCTATAGAACAAAACCCAGCCGAACTAGTTTAGAAACACCTTGAACAAACCACCTGTTAATACACAAACCAAAACTATGGAAATAGAATATTAACTCCAATATATGCGGGGGAAAAAAAAACCGGCATCAAGGCGAGAAAAATAAACAAAAGAAAAATAGTCCAAGAAAAAGGAAATTGTCCAAGAATCGGGATGGAGGAGAAGGGAACTGCAACTGTAGGAGAGAAATGATCTGGCCAAGCTGAATGAAAGTCTGATCGGCAGATTGCTCAAGATGTCTGAGTCGACCATCAAAGGCATCAAGGCGAGCATCCATGTAACCCAACCTCTGTACCATGGACTGCTCAAACTGGCATAGTGTTAGACTTATTTATTTTGATGATTTATTTAATTATGTTTTTAACTTATTTGGAAGAGAAAAATATAATCAAAATTTATTTTAATGATTTATTTGAAAGAGAAAAATAGAATCAACATTTATTTTGAAAGAGAAAAATAGAATCAAAATTTATTTCGTCCCATTATTTCCCACCTAAACCTTTATCCTAAATGTTTTTAGAATGTATTTAATATTTGATTAAATTAGGAGTTCAAATAGCCCAAAACAAAGGTTCAAATAGCTCAGCACAGCAGTAGTAGGTTCAAAAGATTCAAATGGAAGATATTCAAATTAGTAATGATAGAGTGGAAGATATTCAAATTAGTAATGATGGAGTACAACGGCTATAAACGGCTATAAATTCAAATGAATACAACGGCTATAAATGGCTATAAGTTTCATTATATATACCAAAGCCTCTAATGTAAACAAGTGACAAGAAAAACCAGAAAATATTCTTTAATCTATAATCACTCACATCTATTCTCTAAAAAATTCTCTGATAAGTGTTTTTCAATTTTTGTTTACATCCTCTCTTAAAAATTATACACTAAGCCTTATAGCATTAACCTCATCTTTCCTGTGTGAGATTTGCAGAAAAACCAAAGCTTCATTTTATATATCTATCTTTGAGAGATATTTATTGTAAGCTTTCTTTTAAAGCAAAAATACCATTTCATCTTGTAAAAGTGTTGCAAACACTGTGTTCGTGAAATCTTGAGAATGATTGTGAATCACCTAAGATTTGCAAGGGTTTGGGCTTGTGAAGTCTATGTAAAATCCGTGGAGGATTGCTCCATTTGTAAAGAGGTTGCTAGCACCCCTGTGAAGCTAGAATATAGTGACAAACTCAAGTGAAGCTTGAGGAGTGGATGTAAGCTTGGTTGACGTCGAACCACTATAAATCTGTTTGTCTCCTCTTCCCTAATCTCTTTACTTTCCTACTACTGCTATAGCAATCTAATATTCATGTGTTAATCATTTGATTTACCCCGTATGTTAGTTATACTTCATTGTTATTTTGCTTGATCATTTACTACTAAGTTCATCATTGTGCTTGTTAATAATTTGTTGTACTAGTAGTTAATTTTATTGGGGTATTATTAATTTTCATTTGTAGAAACCTAATTCACCCCCCTTCATAGGTTGCTTTTTGGGTAACACATAGCTAGCCATGAATTTTCCGAGGACAGACATCAGGCTCCTCCGCACCTGTTGCTGTATTATCAAGCTCGGCTTTCTCTGCTAAGAGATCATCACCTGTATTAGAAGTCCCCGCCCCAGATGACTTCCCCTTGACATGAGCCCGACTCTGAGAAACGGTTTTATTGGTGAAAGGTTTAATCGGGGAGGCAAACTCATCTTCATCAAAGGTAGAGACCTTGAGTTTGGTGAGAAGACAGTTTATAAGACAACCATAGGGTAAACCTAAGGTCTTTTTCTCATAAGCAGCAATCATCTTTTGAATGATGAGGGTGTCAAGATTGATAGGTAGCTGGCGATCTATGCAATACAGAATATACCCTTGGTTTTGGTTAATGTCGAAACTATAGATGGTGACAATGATATTGTCACAGACAATGAGGTTGAAGAACCGAATACGGGGGATAAGTTCATTTTGCTTGATTAAGGCCCCTTTGATCTAGGTTTTGGGTGTACCACACAAGTCGAGTGCCACAAGATTGAAGTCACAAGTAGGTCGGCCAAGAAAGGGATAGTGACAACGAGTGACAGGACCTATGCCTAAGAGCTCACAAATTAGGTTAGGAGTAATGGTGATGGCCTTAGACCAAACCCAGGTCTTGAAAGAAGGACCAATATCATCGATCCCCTCAATGTTACAATAGACCTCCCATACCCAGTCAAGGTTTTGATGACCTAAAAAGGAAAGAACAAGGTCACCCCCCAATGTATCAAACACTGACCTAATGGGTATGGACTTAAAGGTATTGGGCTGAACATTTCACTCTAGGTGGATAGTCCTAGAGATGTAGAATTCTCGAAAGGTCTTGGCTTTTTCTGCGGACGGGAAATGGTTGGGGTTATAAAGTGGGTAGTTGGCTGTGGACTTTCAGCGTTTGGATGTTGACATGGCTAAAAACCAAAGACACAACAAACCCAACAAGATAAAGAAAAACCCACCTCCAAAACCAAATCAAAAAGACAAAAACATTAGTAACCAAATCCAAAAGCCAAAACCATTAGTAATCAAATTCAAAAAGCCAAAATCAGTAGTAACAAAAACCAAGACACATCATGAATAAGAACATGAAGCACACATCATGATAGTAGTCACACGCAAAAGGACCACAATGAAAGATAAATATATATAAGCCCAGTCTCAAAACCGAGATAACACACAAAAAAAAACACACAGGCAAAAAACACACTCACACCAACACACATGGAACATGTTGGAGACCCTAGAGGCCAACACTCAAACTCACAAGCAACAGAGGCGAAGAAAGAGAGAAAAAAATAAAAAAAATAAAAAAACTTGAGGAATGAAAGAAAACCTTACCAAAATAGGAGGTAAACCGGGTGAGGGAGGAGAAAAACTAGTCAACTACAAGAGAATTAAAGTCGCAATTGGCAGGAGGAGAGAGCAAGCCGTAGGGGAGAGAAAGAGGTCTAGAGAATTGGGAAAAAATAAGACCGAAAGGATGGGTGAAAGCTTTTAAACCAAAGTAGTCCACTCGAGCATGGATTTAACTGCTCGAGCGTGCTTATCTACGTGTGTCCCTTCGCTCGAGGCAAGACTGATGTGCTTGAGCACAAAAAACATGCTCTCAGTAGTTTAGTTCCTCTGCAAAAATATTGGATGTGAGGATTTACTGCTCGAGCGCTAGAAGCTTCACTTGAGTGGTGGTAAAAAAACTGCAAGCCCTGAAATCCACCCTACTGAGCATTTGAAAACACCTCAAACACCAAAGGATTTCCTGAGACAAGAGAAGGTTAGTATGATGGCAATAATGAGACACTAAGATGAAATAATCCATAATCCATGAAGCTCATAATCTCGTAATTTGGACAAGATGAAGCACGACATCATGAGCAAAACAGGTAAACATGGATCAATGAGCATAAGCGACATACGAATACACAACTCAAAGGCAAACATGAAAGCTCATATAATGAATGTGTGTGTGCGTGCAATCCTTGAGAGGCCACAAATGCTAGAGTTAATCCTGGGAGTGATCGGATGGCTGGACCTCTGGCAAAAGAATTGAATCATTACTGAGGAAAGTCAAACAACCAAAAATCAAGGGGTATTTGTTGAGTGAAGGTAGAGGCTCTCTCTCGATCAATGAGTCCTTTTTTTTTTCTTTTTTCTTTTTTTAATTTTTTAACTTTTTTTTCTTTTGGGCACTCACTAGTGGCATACACGCTCAAGAGTATGGAGACCAAGCCAGAGAAGCATAGAAACAATGAGGATGGCCTGGTTGGTGCCTCTGAGGTAGCCTTTTCCTAATGCTTGGACTTCAAAAAAGTGAGGGAGAAACCGTGGAAGTGAAAATAGATGGTGGATGGTTAAGAGACTCAACATCACCCATGATATGCCAGTATAGGTCAATTCCTCTAGAAATGTATAAGAGACAATGTTAGAAGTCCATAGAGAAAATTGATCACTTATGCAGAAACCATTGCAACAGTTTATCTCAAGAATGTGTACAGAATGAGATCATGAATTCAATGAGCATGAGCATTCAAAATGAGCTATGGACAAAGATAAATGAAATCTTGCAAGCAGCATAAGAGGTGTTCATTTAAGTCTAAGTGCAAAGATTACAAGAATCAATGACAATGAGATTATAGCATCCAAGTACATAGAAAGCCAAACACTTTCATCCACTCAATTAACATGTCACACTCTAGTTAATGAGTACTACACCCAAGGTCATTCTAAGGAATTCAAACCTAAGAAGATCAAGGGATTTTGTAAAAATATCAGCTTTTTGGTGCTTAGTGGGTACATGTTCAAGAACTACAAGGCCCTCCTCAACTAACTCTCAAATGAAATGATGACGAATGTCAATATGTTTAGTGCAGGAGTGTTGGACTAGATTTTTAGAGATGTTAATGGCACTTGTATTATCACAGAAAAGGATGAGAATGTCCTGGTCTATACTATAATCATAAAGCATTTGTTTTATCCACAACATTTGTGCATAACAACTCCTTGCAGCAATATACTCAGCCTCGGCAGTCGAAAGAGAGATGGCATTTTTCTTTTTACTATACCAAGCAACCAGATTATTTCCAAGGTAAAAACACCCTCCAGATGTGCTCTTCCGATCATTAGCACACCCTGCCCTGTCGGCATCAGAAAAACCAGTGATTTTGGTTGTAGTGTCAGTCAAGAACCAAATCTCATACCCTAATGTCCCACTCACATACTTAATGATGCGTTTAATAACAAAAAGATAAGACTCTTTAGGACAGGCTTGGTAACAGGCACAAACACCTACACTAAATGCAATGTCAGGCCGACTGGCTATGAGGTACAAAAGACTCCCTATCATACTTCTATAAAGAATATGATCAACACCAGTGCCAGTGGAGTCTTTAGAGAGGTAAAGACTGGTGCTCACGGGGGTTTGAGCATGTTTGGCCAACTCTAGCCCGAACTTAGTCATAAGATTTTTGGCATACTTGGTCTGAGAGACAAACATACCCGAAGGTGACTGTTTAATTTGGAGACCCAAGAAAAAAGACAATTCCCCCATCATGCTCATTTCAAACTCATGTGTCATGCAATTCGAGAAATATTTCACAAGAGAATCAGAAGTGGATCCAAACACAATATCAACAATATAAATTTGAGCAACAAGTATATGAGACTTAGTATGTTTCACAAATAAAGTCTTGTCCACACTACCCCTTTGAAAATCATTGTCAATAAGGAAGGTAGTCAGTCTATCTTACCATGCCCGAGGAGCTTGTTTCAACCCATATAAGGCCTTTTCTAACTTGTAAACATGTGTAGACGTCCCCCGAACGCCCCGGGAATGTGAGTCCCGTTCTGTTCATTTGTGGGGTCACTACAGCTCGGACTCTCAAACTGTCACGGTTCTTAATCTGAACCAAAGAGTCCAAATCTGGCAAATCGTTTTGAGAAAACAGATTTTTAAAAGAAGTGCCAAACATGGACTGCTTTGCCAGATATAGAGTCGCCACCTAAATATTTTAAAATGGGAGAATTTAGAAAACCCTGACTCGGTGCCGAAGGCCACACGTCCGTCATCACCGAAGTTGTCTCGGCTCGGGAGCTTGGGTACGATCGGGGAAGGTCAGCTATGAGCACCCCCTTTCGCCCGGTCCGAAGACCGGCCTCTACTAACCATGATATCCGTTTTTGAAAACTTTATGTGTTCTTATTCCGGTTATTAGCCTAGAATTACTATGTTATGCGCACAGCAAACAAGTATAGACTAGATCGCCTAATTTGGAAATAAGCATTGCATATCCGTTTGTTTTGAAAAGCGTTTCGGATTTTGCTACTCGCAAGTAGGCTAAAGCACGGATTTCAACGAGTTTTTCCAACTCAAGCAACCCAACCTTCACCCACAGGCATTAAAACAGTTTAACACATAAGCATTTAGTCGCATGGCAAACATACTTTAACATTCACACACATGCGAGATGCTAAAGCATAAATACTTACATCGTACTCCGTGCCAAAACAATAAACTAGTTAGCAAACATGCATGTCCTAGCTCATGTTAATTTGCCTAATGCAACACACACAGGATGCAATCGAAGTAGGCTCGGCTAACCTAAGCATGGCATGTGAAATGCGGTCAATTGATGCACGTATTCAATTTGGAATTGAAGTTCGAATGCAGTTAGCATGATGTACCGAGCCCGGTGCATGCAATACGAATGCATGAATGCACACATGCATAGCATGAGGTATGCTAATTCGAAAAATGCCCTAATCTACCATTATAAGCAGGTAAATAAAAGGGAAGAAAGACGAGAGGTTGGAAGACATACACACACTCACGCACACTTATTACATAACCGCCCTCACTCGGAGGGACCAAATAAATATTACAGTCCGAATGATAAGCAAATAAAATTATTACAGAATTTCTAATTTACTTAGCAGAATGAATGTAAACAAAAGGGAAGGTGGCCACAGCCCCCGCCTCGGGATGTGCGAATGATGCATGCTCGAATCCGTCTCGCCCGGAAAGCCTGCACCATACCATTGCTGCCTCTGTTTTACTACCTTGCTTTTCTGAAAAATGCCAAAATTCTGGGACAGATTCCTTGCACACTGCAGAATACCACCGGCTGGGGGAAATTCCCACCGGCAGTGTATAATTCCCATCGGCTGCTGATTTAGTCACCGGCCATTCACCAACGGCCGGTCGGCAATGTATTATGCCGGCCGGCAGAAATTTCCTGCAGGAGACAGTTTTGACAGCAACAGAGGACAGACAGCATATGGCATGGGATTTCAAGCACATATATGCATGGACACACTCCCTATCATGTAATGGACTCAAGGGAGCATGGCCCTCGACCCTCGGGCCACCAATCACGCATTTCGATACATGATGGCCAAAGAGTCAAGTGTGCATTTCAATGTCAAATGCAATGCACACAAAACATACAAGGGACCCAACCTCAATCATGGTTGGTCAAGAGGCGAGGCAATGCATAACAATGCACATGCAACCTAAGCATGCAAGCAAACATACAAACATGTAATATAACTACATGGCACACACAATGCTAACAACATAACATGCACAACGCATTGAAACATGGCATACACAATGCAAGATGGACTTACACCAATGTGAGTGGACCTCAGCCGCACCCACATCAGTGGCCATCAGATGAAAACAAGACAACTCGAAATGCGTGCACGCAAACCGAGGACCGACCCTCAGGCACCAAAATGCCACTCTAATGAGACATGGAAAAGACATGGAATATGATATGCAAACATGCAAAAATCAGTAGCAAAATGAGGGGCAAAACAGCCCCGAAACGAGGCGAAATGACACCCGATGCATGGAATTTCTCCCGAAATGCAAACTAAGTACATAAAATGGCTTACAGCTATACAAAGCATGCATAATTGGTACATGGAACGAAAATACAGAAGTAAGGCAGCCCCAAAATAAGCATTTTTACAGTTCAAAGCATGGCCAAACAGCAAACACAAATAGGGCAAAACTAGCATGCAAAAATGGCCCTAAGTGTGAGATAATGAAGCAACTCACAGCTGCTGACCCCAAACAGGTTAGGGCCCTTCAACAACATTGAAGAGGGGCCCTAAATATGACATTTTAAAGCACTGTAAAAACCCCAAAAACAAACATAGGTATGGCTAAGCTCTTATGCAAGAATTGGACCGAAAGATGGACAAAGAAGTAAGTGGTAGATACAAAGCCCAAACATAAAAAGACTCTTCTACAACACTGAAGAGGGGCCAAAAATATGACTACTTACAGTTTATGGCAGCCCCAAAAACAGTATATAAATACACTCAAAATGTCATGCAAGATGAGGCTCAAAAGAGGCTATAACACAAAGTATACAAAATATTCAACAAACAGCCAAAGACCCTTAATGAAACATGACAAGGGGGGAAAAATATGGCTGTTTTTAGTTCGGACCAAAGTCCAAAAACAGCAACATCAGGGGCTGCCAAGGCATGCAAAAATGGGACCAAAAAGAGAATATAAAGGCAAGTATAACATGGAGGTCCCAAATAGTGTTGAGCCCTTCTTCAATGTTGAAGAGGGGCTCAAAATAAGTCTATTTTCAGTTTACATCAGGCTCTAAAACAGATCATACATAGGCCAAAAAATACATGCAAGATTATGGCATTTAAGAAGGACAATGAAGCAAGTGCAAGAGGGGGGGCTCAAACAGTGTTGAGCCCTTAATGAAACATGAAAAATGGCTCAAAATGAGCTTAACTTTAGTTAAGGTCGGAGCCCAAAACAGTAACCAAATATGGCTAAGAAATGATACAAGAAAAAACTCAAAAGAGAGGGAATGCCACTCACCCTTGAAGACCAAACTTTGATGGCTTCTTGGCTTGAGTTTGTGGCTCCTTAGGCTTTGAAGAACAGCCTCCAGCTGCTGGAAATGGAAGTGGTGGTGTGGTGCTATAGGGTGTAGTGCAAATGGAGCAAGGATTTTAGGGTTTGGAGGCTTGGATGAGATATATGGAGGATTGTATGTAATGCTCCAGCTGGTTTTCTTCTAACCTAGTATAAGGAAGAGGAGAGCTTCATTTATAGAGCCAAAAGACTAAAGCTTCTCTTAGAAGCTTCAAACTAAGAGCAAAGATCCTCCATACACGTGTATGGAGGATCCATTCTGTGCCCTCCAGCTAGCACAGCTGACATCCACTCAATCTGTAGAAAACTCCGGAAGGTCGTCGGCCAGCAAAAATGGCCGGTCAGCACAATAAAGTGCCGGTCGGCACAATAAATTGCCGGCCGGATAAATAGATTTCCGATAGATGCTTCCAAGGTCAAAAATTGGCCAGTGGGTGTCCAAATTGAAGCCCCGGAAGTTAGCTTTCCAATGGAGCAAATCTTGCATTAAAATTTCTTCTGTGCAAAAAGTTATGCCCTTTTTCGTGAAGCCGCGCAGATTCGATCCAACTGGGATGATGCCCGACTTCAACTGATCATATCTCCCCCACCCGGACTTGGCTCTAGGAGATTCTTGAGTGCAAAATGAAGCCCCAAAATTAAGCTTTCCAACGGTGGTGGCCTCATAGCTAAAATCCAAGTATACAGATTAATAAGCCCGATTCAGCGAGGACTGCTCGACTCCCTTCTACCCGGATTCATGCCCGTCTTCTCCTCCAACTTGGTTTCTTCTCTCTTCCCCTCCTTTCTTCAACTTCGAACCCCTAAGCAAGGTGTTTTGAAAGGTTTTTCAAAGATTTCATCTCTCTTTCATTCATTTCCACTTTGTCCTTGCTCGGTTTATCGAAAAGCGCATTTTTTGACAAAATGCGAGCCTCGGAACAACGCAGAAACTTTATTTCAAAAATGTTTTGAAAGAGAGGGTTTTAAGGTCTAAAAACCGTTCAAAATAGCTTTGGTCCAAAATGGGGTGTGAAGTTGGGATTTGACCCTCTCATTGCCGAAGAAATTGAACCTTTGCCCTGCACACCTTTCATCACCAAGTAAACCATCAGTAACGCCCAAGTCTTATGGGCTGTCAAAAATGGGGTGTTTACAACATGGTTTAGAAATTTTGGGTCCCCAAACCCTTTTGGTTGCTCAACATAAGCCTCTTCTTTCAACTACCCATTCGGAAAGGCACTTTTCACATCCATTTGAAACAATTTGAATCCTAGAAAGCATGCAACACCAAGTAAGATATGAATAGATTCGAGACGTGCAACAAGGGCAAACGTCTCATCATAGTCAATACCCTCTACTTGTGTGTAGCCTTGAGCTACCAACCTAGCTTTATTTTGAACCACTGTACCATGCTCATCAAATTTATTTTTAAATATCCACTTGGTACCTATCACATTCATTTCTCTAGGTTTGGCAACAAGAGTCCAAACTTTGGGCCTGTTTGGTAGAACTGTGGGAAAGTGATTATAGATTATAGCTTAACAGATTATAGCTTATAGCTGTGAGTATAAGCTGCTAACCTGTTTGGTGTAGCTGTGGGATTATAGATTTAAGCAGTAGAGTAGTGTTTGGTAAATAAGCTGTAAAATAGCTTTTTGCTGTGTAATTGTCAATTTTGCCCTTATGAAAAGGAAATTTGTAATTTTTGTCATTTTCTTCTGTTTAAATATTGAAAAAGTTATTTCATTAATGGAAATTGATTAATTAGTACCTAATTTGGTACATTTCATTTACCTCTATTTTTTTTTTTTTTTTTGTATTTATTTTTGTATTTATTTTTTTTGTAATAAATATTGAGTTGACAAGAAAATAAAAAATTTAATTGCAATAAAAATATAATAAATTACTATTAAGGCAAGAAAAAGGGCTCTTCATAGATATTTATAGAGCTCCTAATTTCGTCTGCAAATTGACATACAAATATTATGTCTCCTCACTTCCATTTCGGTGTCATCACATGCAACATCATTCCCATGGCGTGCTTGTTGAGACGAAGATCCTTCCTCTTCATTAGGCACATAATCCATGTATCTATCATAAGAGTCAAATGCAATATCGCGGAGCTTACTTTGTCGGATGAAATTATGAATTGCCATTGTTGCACAAACAAGTTTGACTTGGGTCGGCCACTTGTAGTTTGGTGGGATATCCTTTATCATCGGCCATCTTGCTTTCCAAACCCCGAACATTCTTTCTATTACACTTCTAAGTGAGGAATGTGCTTGGTTGAATTTTTCTTGTGCATTTTGGGGGGGTTGACCATGTTCAAATTGAGCTAGATGATATCGCTCTCCTTTGTAAGGTGCAAGATATCCTTTCATGTTTGGATAACCAGCATCCACCAAGTAAAACTCATCTATTTTAAAATTTCAAAATAAAATATAAGTAAGAAATTATAAATGTAAAAAGAAATATGAAGATGTGAGTGTGGTGCATCTATTGTAGCAATCGAATATAAAACAGTTACCTCCTTGTGGTTTTGGAAAATTAAAACTAGGATTCCTAATTGCATCTAAGAAGATCCGAGTATCGTGTGCACTTCCTTCCCATCCTGGTAAGCAAAATGTGAAACACATATCAAAGTCACATGCAGCCATTATGTTTTGAGTCGCATATCCCTTTCTACCTATTAGACGAGCTTGCTTATCTGGAGATATATATGCTTTGATGTGTGTCCCGTCAATTGCTCCAATACAATCCTATGACATGATAATGAATAAAAAACATTTTAGCCACAGATTAGTATAAATATCCTACCAACATTAATTATATGTAACACTCAAGTTGTGCTTGTAGTTAATTATTTATCTTGAAATGAGGATAATATTTGCGGTTACGTCGAATATATGGATGCATACCATTAGTCGGTTGAGGCCTTACCCAGTCAATGGACATCTTTGTAACAGCCTTTAACACCTTCTTAAAATATTTTGAAATAGTCTCGCCAGAATGTTGAAATCTTTCTTGGACATTTCTGTTTCGAATGTCACCGCCAACAATAAACAAAAATATTGCAACTTGCTCTTCAACCGAGACTTGTCGTCCAGTTTGAAGGCCATAATTTGTTTGTAACAAATTACATAATTGGTAAAAGACCTCTCTTTCCATTCGAAAATTTTCAAATATTCTTGTCCGATTCCCTTCTTGTAATTCCACCATCCACATCCCTCCTGTTAAACAAGATGTTCTGCATGGTTCTTTTATCAAATAATTTGTTGCATATGTCGCTGTAACTGTAGCCGCCGTAACTAAGAGCATATTATTATTTTGTTGGGTTTGTGATGTGCTGCCTTCATCATCAGTATCTTCATCATCATGGTCATCATTCCATTGGTCTTCATCGTTGCTACTCATCTTTAAAACTGTCAACTGTGCTGGATAAACCATGTTGCAATTTAAAACTTTAAACAAAAACCAATAAATGATAATAAAATATCATAACTTGTCCAGATATACTAAAATCCTGAAGCATTTCTCATATGTTGAATTTTTCTTTTTTATTTTTTATTTTTTCTGATAGAGGATGAAAAAATAAATAAATAAATAAAAATAAAAAATAAATAAGGGGACGGACAAAGTGCCTGAGGACAACAATTCATAAGGAAAAAGACCAAAACTTGTTTTACCCAACATCATGGCTTATTAGAAAGTCCTTACATGTGGTAGTTTAAAATTCAGAATTAAAAGTTATGCCCAGAAGTCAAATGTCAATTAAGCCTATGGACATGAATGCAATTCAAGCAAGCAGCACTGTGATGACAGTTTAAGAAGCAATTCCCTGGGAAAGAAGCACTGTTATGACTATGGGACTAAGAAAGTAGTATTCCATCACAAAAATTCCATAGCTACATTTCATGCAACCTGTCTTCCATTTATCCCAAATAAAGAAATAATGGCCATATGAACAAATAAAAAAAATAACAAATAATGTCATCCATTTATCCATTTCATGCAACATGTCATACATTTCATGCTTTACATTTCAACCTGTTATATGAACAAATAATGGCCATACAAAAATGACATAGGTTAAACATTAAAATGTAGAGTAAGAAAATTATACCTTCAACTTCAACAAAATTATTACCTGGACAGACTGAAATGTAAAGGAAAAACAATGTAAAGCACAAAAATGAATTGAGTAAACCATGCAACTACATATACATATATATAACCTTCACCATTGACCTACCAGGCATATTCAACTAACATTCAACAACTAATTGCATTCCCCAACCATTCAACAAGTCAACATGTCAACCATTCACCAACCATTCAACAATTTAGTCCAACATAATTTAATAAAATTTGAAATAATAAGTCCACAATTAAAAGTCCAACTAGTCAATATTCATAAAAGGAAATATTAGGGAAATATTGCAATAGTCCACAATTACTAAAATAAGAAGTCCAACAGAACACTCCACAATTAATAACAACGGGACAGTCCACAATTAGTCGCGATAACCTGTGGTGGCCTTCTCCATCTCAATCTCCAACTTCAGAAACTTAAGGCGAACTTCATCCGTAGGAAGACTCATGAAACACTCCCGACGCTTGTCTCGTAAGAATAATCGGGCGGCCCATACATACAGGTCATCATCCGGGGACACACCAGGGATGTTTTCCAACATCGCCAAACAATCTGCAATTGAAGGATATCTTGATGAGGTCTGTGTTGAAGTTCCTGAAGATGACTCAACCACATTTACTATGCGAGCAAGTGTCTTGTTAAGTAGAGCTGCACCAGTAAATTTCGTCTTCTTGCTCTTGGTTGATGAAGCAGGTGTGTTTGATGAACGCTTTTTGTTTAACTCAGAGGGATGAATCACCTCCAAAGCATCATCATCATATTCAGCATCATGTGGGGTATGAAATTCCTCTACATTGTCATCAACGTCAGGCATAACCCCTGAACTAGGAGTGTATGCCCATTCTCCTGTAGCAGCTGCATCTGAGAATAGTATATCTAAGTCTTCACTAAATTGCAACGGCATACGCCGAAATTTAGCAGCATCAGGATACCTCTGCAACAATTACAAAGAAAAAAATAAACATTTACAATTATCAAAATTTGGTGCGTTTAAACAACAAAAACAAAAATAATAAATATGTACATTAAGCAATTTAAATACCTCCAATTTGTTGGTCCACCACTCATCAGATGCAGATATAGCTCCAGTCAATGTGTCACGGCCTAAGCCGGTCTCACCCCTTAAAAGATTGTTCCATAACAGCCAATCTTTTTTCAACACATCCCAATGGTTTTTCATTTGTAGTCGTTGGTATGTTTTTCCAGTCATAGTTTTAAACGAAGTTATGACATTTTCCCACCCGACCCTATCTAAGTGTGTACCAGGTCTGTGTCGGACCTTCACTTGGTCAACACAAAGCTTAATAAAGATTTCATTTGATTTTGCATCCCAATGAGCCTTAGTAGATGGTACTTGAGAGGATTTTCCCTTATTCTGCCTATTTTGAGATTGTGTTTCCTGTTGGGTACTCATTCTATGAAACAAAAAAAAAATTGTTTAACACATACTCATTAATCATTGGTTGCATTAAAACATAAGACTAGTACAAAATAACCATACATGGCATGATTAGCATAAAACATAAGATTACTACAATCGACATCTCATCGTTGGGTACACAACTGAGCAAAAACACACATATCTAAAAGCCACCTTCAATCATTTGAAGAGTAATGCAACTGACAGAACAATACAAATTGTGAGCAAACCCACAACAAGCTGCTTCATAAATGTTACGGATTGCTCAAGCATTTGGTTCTTTACTTTTAGTCCCACAGTCTCGATGTTTTGATCTTCATAAAGATTTGTCTCGTTCCTTAGCCTCTCTACCATCGTCACAGATTTTGGGGTACACCACCTCCAAAATTGACAATTCCTCTTCTCACAATTTACATACAGTCTTCCTTTTGATGGCTTCTCGGATTCGGTTACCCTTATGGCAGCTCTTACACCACACTCACATTTCAAAGCCTCGTACCTCAAATCCAAGGTCTCAGCATTGCAAGCATAGTTACTAGATGATGACATGCCTCTGCAGTAATTAGGAAGAATTGAATCCACATCCTCTAAAATTGATTGGGAACTTAAAGATGTTATACATGATTATGCTAGTAAATTTAAAAGTGAAGGGGGAAAAGAGTGGTAAAAGAAAGAAGACAAAAAGTCTAGGCATCGCACTTAGGGTTAGGAATGCATCACGCAATCTGAAAGAAGCTTCAAAAGCTCTGGTTATTCTCTAAAACTGAACTGTATTGAATGAGAGTCATTACATGGTTTTAGGCTTTACAGAACTCCTTGGCCTAATTTTGTGTAAACTATCTAATTTTGTGTAATTGAGTTGTTCATGTTCCGAGGAAAATGCAACCGGAAGCACAGGAATTTAAAATTTCAATCTTTTGTTTGTTTCTGGTTTTTTTTCTCACAACCAAACACAGTGTAGTTGAAGTTTATTTTGGCTCTGTGTTCGTAAAATGATGGATTTATTTACAGATACTTAGTACTAACTTCCAATCAGGGGAATTTATCACTGCTCATTAGTTGCAAATGATTATTGTAATTTAGATTGTAAATGATTATTTGCAGCAGCAGTTTTTCAATTCTAAGTCTAATTTTGTGGACAAAGATATTTTTTTTAATATTTAATTTTCGTTCTATTTTTCATGTGGAACATCATAGATTTTTAATCTCCTATTTGACGATATTAATGTATGATCAGTAGTATTGGGTGCCTATGAGGTAGATGCCAGAGTTTGGTGTATATTTTATATGATATTTTACTTGTAATTGAGGGTATAATTCTGGTTTCTACCTTCCTAATTGTTTCCACAATCTGCTTGATGTATTGTTCTGAAAACAGTCATTGGTGACCTTTACAGCCCATGTTTTGAAATTACCAAAATACTTATGAAATAATAGAAATCCTGTAAGGAAACAACCATATTAATACAATGTATAAAAAAAAAAAACTAATAATTGTTAATTAAACATATTCAGATTTATACATTTATCACTAATTCGTATAAAGGAACAATGTAAAAACAAAATGTTATCTTCAGATCAAGTTTATCTTCAGATCAAGTTTATCTTCAGATCAAGTATATCTTCAGATCAAGTTTATCTTCAGATCAAGTATATCTTCAAAACAAAACTAATAGTTGCATTTTGATGAATGACAGAAAAATAAAATCAATATATACATATAAAATCAACACAACAGAGCATAAATTTCTGTTTATCTTCAGATCAAGTATACATATTAATATCTTCATTAATAATCAGAGCATACATATTAATAAACAGAGCAGAATGTGCTTCGAGAGAGAGAGAGATGACAGATAAGGGAGAAAGCAAGCCAAGGGCAAGATGGAAGAGAAAATTTCAGACGGAGAGGGTGAATCGAAGGAAGAAGATGCAATCTGTCTGTAAACCCTAGCTGAAATGTGTGTGTGTGTATATATATATATATCACAAACAAAAGCCAAGAAGATGCGATCTTACCTTTCATAGTGCAGATCTTGGAGAAATCTTCGAGAAATTTCGACTTCGATCGGCTGATCTTCGAGAGATACGAAGGCACGTCTTCGTCGCCAAGAGGAACTGAGAATACGAGTGTGAGGAGAGGAGTGGGCTAGGGCACGACGAAAGAGGGCTTATATCATGGCATAACTGTAATTGTTGAAGTTTTGGAGGGGCATTTAAGTCATTTCATGCCCCTCTAAACAGCTGCGCGCTTAATCTGAAATCAGAAGCATCTCCGGAGCAACTTCGCGAAAATGGCTTAAAATGAATTTTTTTAAGCTATAATTTGCACCTTTAATTTTTACCAAACAGATCAGAATGGCTTAATTTAAGCTATAAGTTGAAATAAGCTGAAGTTAATTTTTACCAAACAGGCACTTTGTTATGTTCAAATTGACCTACTTCTTCATGCATTGCATTGACCCAACTATCATCTAGTAGGGCCACTTTTATATTCTTAGGTTCAATTAATGAAACATAACACATATGAGATACCTTCTCCCAAATTTGTTTTCGGTTTTCATTCGGTTTGAGACATTTCCAATCACCTGTTGAACCGGATGATTAAGTTTTACTCTTGCTGATGGCTTCAAACCAGAACTGGTAGTGATTTAAGCATCGGTGGTGATGTCTCTTTGTGCACTTTTTGAACTAGGACTTGCCATAGGGGTTGGTGCTGGTTTACCTTCTTGAGCTTGGCCTGGTGCCTCTCCTTGACTTTGTGGCTCAGTATCCAGAATTTGAGGATTACCATCTTCCTCCTCATGTATAAATGCAGTATGAGAACATATTTCATCTACAACCACATTGATCGATTCCATTAAAGCTAAAGTAAGCAGGTTATAGACGCAAAAAGCTCTACTAGTAGTTGAATACCCTAGAAAAATACCTTCATCACTTTGGGAGTCGAATTTCCCCAAAGACTCTCTATCTTTGAAAATATAACATTTACTTCCAAAAGTTTTGAAGTATTTGACATTAGGTTTCAACCCTTTCCATAATTCATATGGAGTTTGTAAAGTGTCAGGCCTTAAATACAAACGATTCACTACGTAAACAGCGGTATTTAAGGCTTTAGCCCAAAACTTGGGAGGAACTTTTTTGCTAAGGAGCATGACCCTAGCCATCTCTTAAACTACCCTATTTTTCCTCTCAACAACTCCATTTTGCTATGGAGTAATAGGTGTAGAAAATTCATGCTTAATTCCATGCATATCACAAAAATCCGAGAGCGAGCTATTTTCAAATTCACGACCATGATCAGTTCGGATTCTTATGATACGTCCAATAGAAACACCTTGTTCATTCTGGATTTTCAGGACTAATGACTTGAAAACATCAAACGTATTAGATTTTTCTCTTAAAACATTTACCCAAAAAAAACAAGTGTAATCATCAATAGTTAAAAAATATATATCTTTTACCTCCAATGCTTTCAGTATGAATGGGTTCCATAAGATCCATATAAAAAAGTTCAAGAGGTCGCTTGGTTGTTAATCTATTCACCTTTTTGTGAGGGGCACACGTTTGCTTCCCTAATTGACATGGCCCACACACATGGTTCACATTCTTACCCATTTTGGGTACTCCTCTCACAATCTCCTTGTTGGCAATCTTAGTTAGGTCTTTGAAATTCATATGACCTAATCTTTGATGCTACAAGTCAAGATTACTTATGATAGCCGAATGACAAGTGAGATCATTTGTAGTAACAATCCCATAGCAGTTATCAGATGTGTGAATCCCATGTATGACAGTATTTCACTTTTTATCCAAAATTTCACATTTATTTTTGAAAATAATACTTTATGATGAGAATCACACATTTGACTAATGCTCAAAATATTTACTTTAAGGCCATCAACAAGTAAGATATTTTCAAGCTTGGATAGACTGGCCACACTTATAGAGCCCTTACCAATGACTCTAGAAGTGCCGCCATCTCCAAAGGTAACAATTTTTCCTTCATATTTCTCAAGAGATGTAAAGTAGGATTTGTCACCTGACATGTGAGGAGAGCACCCACTATCAAGATACCACAAGTGTGAGTCATGTGTTTTCAGAGCAGTGTGAACAACAAAACAAGTTAGGTCACTCTTTCTCACCCAAATCTTTTTAGTCTGAACAAAAGCGGGACTGGTAGTCTTGGTAAACATCTTAGCATTGTAAACACCATCATGAATCTTGGTATTCTGCCTAGACATATAAGGTTGTCTCCTAACCTCTGAAGTATTAAAATTTCTAACTTTTTGAGACACCTTACCAAACAACTTATAACAATAAGGGCGAATGTGGCCATACCTACCACAATGATGACAAACAAAAACAGGTTTTACCTCCCTTTTATTGAGCTTACCCCTTTAGGTTGATGGAGAGATTTATAATCCGGTTGAACCTTTAGTTTTCTTTTTGCTTGAGTTTTGATGTCATGTGAAGTAAAGGCCTTTCCCTTTTGAGGTGTTGTATCACCATAGCCTATCCCACTTTTGTCACAACTCATTTGTTGAGACCTGATGATGTCTTCTAGTGTCCTTGGCCCTCTATTCCACATATCAATCGTGGCTCTAGCATCTTTGAGTTCTTCCTCTTTCTGACCAACTAGCTCTTCCAATGCACATTGTGTCATCTCAAGAGATTCCATCTTCTCTTCATATGTGGCATAGATTTTCAGAAGTTCATTCCTTTCAGTTTCACAAGTCAAGAGCTTTGCACAAAGTTCTCGTCTATCATTTGAGATCTTGATGACATCCTTCCTTGCTGCTGAAATCTCTTCCTTTAGCTTGATATTCTCACTCTCACACACTTTGAGTTTGATAGTGAGTTCATCATTCATCTTTGATAAGTTTAGAGATTCACTATGTAGCTTTTCATAGGCTTGTTGAAGTTCATCACCATCACTCTCATCATTATCTTCTGAGGTTTCATCATCTTCTTTTCGGTTCCCTTGTTCCTTGACTGCATCTAGTCAGGCAACTAAGGCATGAACATTGCTGAATGGTTAAAAAGATAACTCTCTTCTTTCATGAAATTGTATAAGAACATCTCATGCTTCTTTAGCATTCTTGCAGTGAGGAATCCGTTGTTGTTCTTCTTCAAAAATGGCTTCACAAATGGTGTTCAAAACTCTTTCACTATTTTTCATGTTAGCTCTTTCAACAACACGTTATTCCTCAGTCGGCATGGCAGCCTTTTAATTGGTGACTGGATCGATCATAAATGGTGCTTCAACATTCTCCTCAATTGTGCGCTAACCTTCAGATTCAAAGGCTCTAAGATAGACTCTCATTCTACACACGATGCACACTAGGACCACGAGCAAACACAACCGGCTTTGGAATCGGTTAAATGAAGCAGGAGTAGAATGCCATGTAAGTACTGTCTCTGTCTTCACCGGATTCGATTCCTTTCGCTTCCTACTCTAACCCGCTTTCATCATCCCAAGTCACTGTGTAGACTTTCTTTCAGTTCTTTTTCGATGAACATTCAAGTGTAATATGTCCAAACCCTTGGCATTCATAGCATTTGACACCTTGTCCTCTCTTGTTCTTCTTCTCAACTTTCGGAGCACCTTTTGGTGGAAAAGTTTTGGATTTTTCATTACCCTTATCTTTTGAACTAGAGTCTTTGAAACTAGGCTTATTTTTCTTTAAATTTTTTTTGAACTGTTTGGTAAACATAGCCGTCATTTCGGACTGTAGATCAATTTCAACCTCAGGGTTCTTAGCAGTCTCATGAACACTAGTAAAAGCCACGCTATCTTTTTATTTTTTTTCTTAGAAATCTGGTAGGCTTCATAAGTCTGCAAGTTTCCAACCAACTGATCAAGGTTAAGGTTCTCAACATCTTGAACCTCCTCTATAGCTGTCACTTTTGATTGGCACCTATCGGATAAGGACCTCAAAATTTTTCCAACAACTTTAGATTCAAGAATTTTTTTCACCGAACGTGAAACAAGAATTCACGATGTCACTAAATTTGGCATAAAAATCATTAAACATCTCATCATCTCGCATAAAAAGAGTTTTAAAGAAAGATGTGAGACGTTGAAGTTTTGATCTTTTAACAGCAGTAGTGCCCTCATGAATTTTTTGAAGAATGTCCCAAGCCTCTTTTGCTACTTCACACGTACAAATACGACGAAACTCTTCAGGTATGAAGAAGCGAAAGAGAGAATTGAGCACTTTACTGTTCCAACTCGAGTTTTGATAATCAAATGCATCTCATTTATCAAAAGGTTTAGGGCTATCAACACCATCGATGGTGACACTAGGTTTGTTCCACCCATAGATGATACAGTGCCAAACTTTCTCATCAATAGATTTTAAAAATGCCCTCATGTGAGCTTTCCAATAAGAATAGTTTGACCCATCAAATAAAGGAGGTCTATGAGTCGAGTTACCTTTGCAAATTGAATCAATGACACGAATCACACAAAATCACACTCCTATAGTTTTATTAAAAACAAAGAGTGACCTACTTTGATACCAATTGAAAAACCTACGCGCTTCGTGATTCGTAACAGATTTAATTGCAACAATTCCCAAACAAATAAAACTAACAATCTAAATAATCTAGCACGTACGAAAGTGATTTAGATTGTTGTTTTACAATTAATAAATTAACACAAACGATTTTTTTTGGGAAAAAATCACAGTTCGAAAACCTCCAATTGTGATAAAAAAAAATCACGGGCGAAACGCCACTAAACAATCCATTATGAAGGAAGAAAGAACACAAAAAATACCAAACAATTTACCCAAACTCTATAAACTTGTCTTCAACAATCTGTCTCTCTTTCACCAAAGCCTTCGTCTCGGAATTGATCAACTTGATATCGAATCCACAACATCCATGTCGAATCAACGACTATGTGCCACTTCGAACTCCTTCAAAGACTCCACGCTTGAATTTCTAGAATCCACCGAAGAAGAACACTCTTGTATTGGACAATCAAACGACCCTTTGATGTATAATTATCTAATCATGAGTTGAACTCATACAAACATCAAAGAAACTAGTAAAGATACTCCAGAAGAAAACCCTAATTCCCTTAAAGAAGATCTGGAAGTCGTACCCTAGAAACTGATTAAACCGTAGATTTATAGCAGTCAGATTCGTGATCACCGCTCAAGCGCAGGAATGGCCGCTCGAACGGTGTGACTTAAACATGTGTTTCTGAACAAGGATCTACGCTCGAGCGCTGGAATGTTCGCTCAAGCATAAAAACACACCTCCTAGTACTTTTGCAGAGAATCAAAACTTCTAAGAGCGTTGATTTTCCGCTCGAGCGCAGCTTTCACTACTCGAGCGATTAAGCCAAAAATAGAGGGAAAATTACAACTTGCAAACCCAAGTTTGTTCGCGAAATTGGCAACGCGCAGGAACTTAACAAAATTTATTTTAATTTTTAGATGCATTTAAAAAGTAAGTATTTGTGATTTTTTTTTTTTAAAAAAAAATGCTAAATACGAAATATACAAAATTTTATATATTTTTGTATTTTTTATATTTATGAATTTTAAAAAAATATTTCTTCATAAATATTTTTATTTTTTAAATGTACTTAAATTAAGTAGATTTAAAAAATATATATTAAAATATGAAAAAAATACACTAATAATAACAAAACACGAAAAACTTAAAAGTTCAAAATTTATGTTCAAAAAATTCAACACCAAACACACTAAAGTTTTAGACTGCTGAGTAATTTCGTTTCAGCGCTTTATACACTTGTGGCCACTGTTGTGCAGCATATTGCACTCATTTTGAGATTTATTTTGATGATTAAAAGAAAGATTGACTAGAACATTCTTGTAAAAAAATAAAATTAATCGGATATTAGTAAACTTTTTATCAAATCATATTTATATCTTAAGAGAAAATGAAAAGTATAATTTGAAATATGAAACTAAATAAAAATGAGATTTGGTGAAAGAATTATTGATGTCTTATCAGCTTATTTTTTTGTAAGTATATTTTATTAGATATCTTTTAAAAATTAAATAGTTCCGATCATCAAAATTAGCACGAAATATGCCTAATATGCTACACAAAAGTGGCTACTATGCGCTTTGAGTAGCAGTCATCCCAAATCCTATGCTTGGTTTCAACTTTAGAATTAGTTTTTTTTTTTTAAATATTTTTAAGGAAAATAGAAATCAATTTGAAAAAAATAAATATTAAAAAGATATTTTAAAATTTGTTTTAAAAAAATTTACTCCCACAAAAGGTAAAACTATATGACAAGATAAGTGTTCTTTATTTATTTATTATTTTATTAAATCGGATTTTTGCTTTTCCTTGCGTTTTCTGGGAAAAACCTTACAAGAACCACTTGTATTTCACTAAGCAATCTGTAGAACACTGTATTTGATCCAAAATCACAACATAATCGAACTAGGAAGTTGTTTGTAGTTGATGTCAATCTAGCCAGACTACCAACCGGACTAGCACTTCATGCTAAACTAGTAGTTTCATCAGGTCGAACCATCTTTCGTTTCATTTATCTTAGCCGGGCTATTGATCCGTGCTACGTTTGTAATAGTATGCTTGAAAGCCCCGACCATGACCGAGCTATAACTCGGGGCTTAAACCAGCCTTCTTAATTCAAACCGAACTAAGAATGCTACCCCTATAGGCTCAACCGGGCTAACAAGTGCCTTGCTCAAACCGAGCTAACAAACCCCTTGCTGGAATCGAGCTAAGACCCGTAGCATCTCACATAGCCAAGCTAGGACTTCATTTATCTTGCCTTTGTTTCTTTTAGCACGGTCCAACGGTCTGTACTTAACACCATTATTTTTTCACTTTGCAGACTTTAGGTTGCCCAGGCACTCCCTTGAGCGCTCAACCGAGCTATATAGCACCTTTCTTTGACCGAGCTAACTCCAGTTTAACTTATTTATAACTTAAAACACAAATGGGAAAGTATAGGTTTTTATTTAATTCACCTGGTGCAATGGCTGAATTCCGAAAGGATTATAACATCCCCGACGATGTTCATCTCACCTTAGCCGAGCTAGATGTCACACCTTGAGGAAACCCTGGTTTTGTTCCCTTTACCCTCCTTTCCATTGTAGAAACCGGCCTAAGATTCCCTGTACAGCCTCTCCTCTGTGAATTCCTTAGGCAAACTAGGATATGTCCTACCCAGCTCTCCACAAATTCATACCGTATAATAAATGGCGTAGCCGAGCTAAACCGCCGGGCTGGTATTAACCTCGGTTTAGCTGAACTTTTCCACCAATATTCCATAGGATCAAAAGAAGATGGCTGGGTCTACTATTTGAGAACACGACGCCGCCGAGAGAAAATAATCAAAGATACCCCGGACAAAGATTTAAACGATGATGATTTCTTCTGGGTATCTGGGAATTTTGAAGATCACCAAGCACAGATCCCTGGTCGTAGAATAAACTGGAATAAAGGAACCCCCGGTATAATTACTTCGGCTTCTTTGCCTGCTTCTCTTTTTTTCAGTCTCCAATTCCTGAACTGGTCTAACTTTTGTCTTCATTATGCAGATTCAGCCCATCTCAAGTCGCTGTATAGTTACCCCAATTTGGACACACTTCGCGCCGCACTGCGATATCCTGAAAGAAGTTAGGCCAAGCTACTGAACTTTGAACCGACATACAGATATAGCAGTCGACGAAAAGTGAAGGTAACTGACTTTTTTCTAGAAGCCTCTCCTGAACCGGACCCAAACTTGCCTCAAATCAACCTGGTCCGTACTACTGCTGAACAAGAAATGGCGAAGAGGAATAGAGTAAGGGCCCTCCTAACCGAAACACACCAAGCCGAGGTACCACAAACCGGTCAATCTACTGAGGCCGTGGTAGCTCTTCCAAGCCAACAACCTTCGTCATCTCGGGCGAGCAAGCGTGCCCGAACTACAACTGCCGAGCAAAGCCTCGTTGATGAAGAAGAAACCATCCTTCCCAAAACCACTCCACTGAGCTCACCACCTGCGCGCTCGGACCGAGCTAGCTCTTCTAAATGGGCTCCAAAAATCACTTTCCAGAACCGAGCTATTCAGGACACTGATTCGGTGGTTGCTGAAAAAGATCACTTAATGGCATTCAATCTTGCCAAGAGTGTTTGCCTTCCAGCAGATATGGAGCACCACAATCACTTGACCGAGCTGAAGGCCATCCGCTCGGCCACAAAATCCATGGTGCTTGTAAGTAGCTTCTTCCGTTAATCTTTCTAATTTGCACAACTTTCATCTCAGTTTGATTACAAGTTTTCCCATTCTTTTGCAGGCCATGCAGAAGAACCACATCGCTCATAAGCGTGTGCTGGAACTTCGCAAGACTACAAGGCAAGCCATGGCCGAAGTGACTGAAAAAACTGTCGAGCTAGAACAAGCCAGGAAGCGGATAACAGAGCTTCAATCCGAGAATGTTCGTCTGACCGGATTGGTTAGCTCGGCCGAAGTAGACAAGAAAAAGGCTGAGGCCATGATAAAAGACAAATACCTGCGAGAGCTAGCCAAGCTTGAAGGAAAGAAGAACGCCAAGATTGAGAAGCTGAAGAAGAGTGCGGATGACGCCGAGCTCCGGGGTTACCAGAAGGGGGAGGCGACTTACATTAAACAATGTGAAGCTGCCAAGGATCTCTTCTTCAAATGTGGGTGGAGGGCAGCTGTAGTGCAGCTCGGTCACGGTCCAGAGACCGAGGTCTTCAACGCTCCTGCATACTTCATACCGAGCTCCATGGCGGAATATGCTGCTGCCCTTCAGCAACAATTTCTTGAGGATTCAGATGATGAAGAAGAAATCGTGCCCAACGATACCCCAGTTGTCAATGACCCTATCAATCAGTCAGTTCGGTCGGAGCCAATGGTCGAAGACCTGACCAACGAGCTGCCTACTGAAACCGTGCTTCCAACCGAGACCGTGCTACCGAATGAAATTGGGGTCCGAGTTGACCTTAATGTTGATCTTGATGATCTATTCACCTGATTTTGTACTTCTCTTCTTGTTGCTTGATTTTAGTATTTTCTTCTTTTTGTTGGAAAAAAAGTTTGTAACCAGAGTGAGTCTCCAACTATTGCGGCTCTGTTTTGCTTTTGAATGAAAAACCTTTCATCTTTTTATTCGGTCTGTGCCATGCCTGCATTCACTTTGTATACAGACTAACATTTTCTTGCCGAGATAATTATCTTGGTCTTAATCTTACAATATAATTATAGCTACCAACCACTCTTTAGCCGAGATACCTACCTCGGCTGAAGAGTACTAAGAGTTGATTCAGTCCAGCCAACCACTCTTTAGCCGATATCCTTACTTCGGCTGAAGAGTACCAAGTGTTGGTTTGATCCAGCCAACCACTCTTTAGCCGATATCCCTATTTCGGCTGTAGAGTACTAAGTGTTGGTTTAATCCATCCAACCACTCTTTAGCTGATATCCCTATTTCGGCTGAAGAGTACTAAGTGTTGGTTTAATCCAGCCAACCACTCTTTAGCCGATATCCTTACTTCGGCTGAAGAGTACTAAGTGTTCGTTTAATCCAGCCAACCACTCTTTAGCCGATATCCCTATTTTGGCTGAAGAGTACTAAGTGTTAGTTTAATCCAGCCAACCACTCTTTAGCCGATATCCCTATTTCGGCTGAAGAGTACCAAGTGTTGGTTTAATCCAGCCAACCACTCTTTAGCCGATATCCCTATTTCGGTTGAAGAGTACTAAGTGTTGGTTTAATCCAGCCAACCACTCTTTAGCCGATATTCTTACTTCGGCTGAAGAGTACTAAGTGTTGGTTTAATCCAGCCAACCTCTAGATTGGTTTTTCCAGCCAACCTAGAGTAAAGTGTTTGGTTATTCCGACCAAACGTCCTGCAGCCTGAATCCTTATCCTAGGCTTAGGAGGGGTGTTGGTTTGTCCAGCCAACTTCTAGATTGGTTTTTCTAGCCAACCTAGAGTAAAGTGTTTGGTTATTCCGACCAAACGTCCCGCAGTCTGGATCCTTATCCTGGGCTTAGGAAGGTTCACAGTTGGTTATTCCGGCCAACTATGTTTTTAATGCCCCTAACTTACTGAAACAACTTTTACAGAATAGAAAACTTATGCTGAAAAGAAAACTACTTGTTTTATTGGGGCAAGAAAAATTACAAGAATGCTAAAAAAAAACTAAAAATAAAATAGTTTAAGATTGGTAGTGTTCCATGGCCTGGGAATGGCTTTGTTGTCCTCGTCTTCTAAGTGGTATGCCCCTTTGCCTGCTAATCCAACTACTTTGTAAGGTCCTTCCCAATTGGGCCCTAACTTGCCATCTCCCGGTATCATGGTGTTTCCCATCACTTTGCGCAGTACCCAATCTCCGATTTTGAATTGCCTTGGATGTACTGTCTTGTTGTATTTCCTGGATAACTCTTATTGGTATGAGGCAATGTGAACCAGTGCTTTTTCTCTTCTTTCTTCGGCGTGGTCGAGCTCCAATGCTATGGCTTCTCTATTCAAGTCTGGATCAAAATTTTCGCTTCTAATTGTGGGGAGGCCAACTTCCAGCGGGATTACTGCTTCCATGCCGTAGGCTAAGGAGAATGGTGTTTCTCCTGTTGATCGTCGAGGTGTGGTGCGGTAGGCCCATAAAACATGAGGAAGTTCCTCAGCCCATTTGCCTTTTGCTCTTTCTAACCTTTTCTTCAGTCCATCCAAGATAACCTTGTTTGATGCTTCTGCCTGGCCATTGGCTTGGGGATATGCCAGTGTAGAATTGTAGAACTCTATTTTGTATTCTTCACAAAAGCCTCTAAAGATTCTGCCATCAAACTGAGTGCCGTTGTCTGATATTAGGGCTTTAGGTACGCCGAATCGAGTAATGATATTCTGCCAGATGAATTTCTTCACATCTTTTTCCTTGATTGATGCCAATGCTTCTGCTTCCACCCACTTTGTGAAGTAGTCTGTTGCTGCGAGAAAGAACTTCCTGTTACCGGGTGCTATTGGAAGTGGTCCTACTATGTCCAAGCCCCACATTGCGAAGGGCCATGGGCTGGTCAATGGTAGGAGTTCTCTGGCTGGCTGATGTATTTGGTGTGCGAACTTCTGACATTTCTCACACTTCTTCACATACTTCTCCGAGTCTGCTTGCATGTATAGCCATCAATATCCTTGTGAAATGGCTCTGTAGGCTAACGATCTTCCTCCTTGGTGGCTTCCGCACACGCCTTCGTGTATCTCGAACAAGAACGCTTCCACTTTGCTGGGGTGGACACATTTTAGGTAAGGTCCTGAGAATGACTTTTTGTATAATGCCATAGATGGGGAGAGCCAAAATCGCTGCGACTTTGCTCTAATTTTGTTGGCTTCTTTCTTTTCTTCCGGTAAGACGCCGTCTTTTAAGAACAGTATGATGGGATCC
This sequence comes from Camellia sinensis, assembly GCF_055761805.1. Taxonomy (NCBI): domain Eukaryota; kingdom Viridiplantae; phylum Streptophyta; class Magnoliopsida; order Ericales; family Theaceae; genus Camellia; species Camellia sinensis. The sequence goes on along the minus strand of NC_138962.1, from coordinate 169,242,910 downwards.
ATCCATGAGGGGCCTAGTTCGGCGCAACATACCTCTTCTGCTTCGGGGTCTTCAATGCTTGGTCTTGGTAGGTAGTCAATTAGCAGTGGGTGAGGGATGGATGTATCTGCCATTGAAGCAAAGCTTGCTAGTTCATCTGCTCTGCTGTTTTTCTCCCTGCCAATCTGTTCTATCCTTACTACTTCAAATTTCTTGATCTCTGTTCTGACCAATTCTTGGTACTTGGCCATCCTGTCATCCTTTGTTTCGTAGTCGCTAGAAATTTGGTTTACCACCAGCTGTGAGTCGCTGTAGACCATTAGCTCGGTGGCCTTCATATAGAATGCTAATTTGAGACCTGCAAGAAGCGCTTCATACTCCGCTTCGTTATTTGATGCTGGGAATCCAAGGTTGACTGCTTGCTCCACAACCAGGCCGTCTGGTGAGATGAGGACTATGCCAAGTCCTGCACCATGCCGGTTGGATGCTCCGTCCACAAAGAGCTTCCACATCTCTCCAATGAACAATTTCCAGCAAGTGGAGGGATCAGATGATGCCGTGGGGTCAAGAATGTTGCTGGTGTTTTCTTCAAGGTCCATACTTGTTGTCTGCCCCTCGCTCTCTGATTGAACCAAGTCTTTATTTGTTGGTGAGTCTTGGCTTGGTGTAGCATGGTTCGTTTCTGCCTTGCTCTCTTTACTCTGGTCTGCCTTGGGGTCCGACTGAGTATCCTGCACCAGGGGTTGCGCTATTCTGGTGTCAACTTCCATCCCTAGTTCGGTTGCGTTAGTCAAGTTGACTGGGCAGATATGATGACTTCCTAGGGTAAATTCTGCGACAAAGTCTGCCAAAGCTTGGGCCTTTATCGCGGTTTTGGGTTAGAACTTGATGTCGAATTGTCCCAACTCTACTGTCCACTTCAAGATTCTCCCAGAAAAATTCTCCCTCTCAAACAAAGCTTTTAATGGGAAAGTTGTGAGGATGACTATGGTGTGGGCGTGAAAGTAGTGCGACAACTTCCTTGAGGCCATCATTAAGGCCAAGGCCAGTTTTTCCAGTGGCAAGTACCTCGTTTCGGCGCCCAGCAATGTCTTGCTGACATAATAGATGGACAGATGTTGGATTCCTTCCGCACGGACCAACACTGCGCTAATTGCGTGCTGAGAAACTGCCAGGTACAGGAAGAGTTCTTCTCCAGGTATTGGGGTGACAAGCAGTGGTGGAGAAGACATGTATTCCTTTAAGTTTTCCAAAGCACGGTCCCATTCTTCGTCCCACTCGAACTTGGCTTTCAATGCTAGAAAAAATGGTCGTAGTCTGTCTGACGACCGGCTAATGAATCGGTTGAGTGTAGCTACCATGCCGGTGAGATGCTGCACTTCTTTTACTGAGTTAGGTCTCTCCAGATCCTAAATAGCTTTGATCTGGGAGGGGTCTGCCTCAATACCGCGGTTGGTCACCAGGAAGCCCAGGAATTTGCCAGATCCTACACCGAACGCGCACTTAGATGCATTAAGGCGCAACTTGTGCCTCTTCAAAATCTGGAACATCTCACCTAGGTCCCTTAGATGGTCGTTCTCATCCTTGCTTTTGACCACCATGTCGTCGATGTAAGCCTCCATTGTTCTGCCTAACAACGGCTCAAACATCTTGGTGACCATTCTCTGGAATGTTGCCCATGCGTTCTTTAGGCCTAAGGGCATGACCTTGTAGCAATACAGTCCTCTTGGAGTTGTAAAGGACGTGACCTCCTGGTCTGGTTCGTACATGGCGATCTGATGGTAGCCTCTGTACGCATCAAGAAAGCTAAGTCGGTTGTGCCCCGCCGTTAGGTCTACCAGTTGATCTATCCGTGGTAGGGGGAAGTTGTCGTTTGGGCATGCTTTGTTGACTGTCTTATAGTCGACGCAGACACACCATTTGTCATTCTTCTTTGGCACCACGACTGTGTTGGAAATCCATCTGGGGTAGTGCACTTTTCTGATAGCTCCTGCCTTTAGCAGATTTCCCACTTCTTCCGCCACTATCTCGGCATGGTGGAGTGCCGATCTACGAGTGCGTTGAATGATTGGTCTAGCGGATGGGTAGACATTGAGCTGGTGACAGATGAAGTTTGGATCAATGCCTGGCATGTCGTAGGGCGTCCAGGCGAACACTTCGATGTTAGAGGTCAAGAATTCCAAGACCTCTAATCTCTTAGTGCTGGACAACGACGAACCGAGCAAAAAGAACTTATCCGGGTTCTTTTCATCTATTCTTACCTCTACCAAGTCTTCCACCGCTTTTTGATCAGCTACTTTGCCGACATCTGCGAACAGTTCATTGCTCTCAGGTTCTTCCACCGAATGAACATATCCCTTGGCAACGCGGCTGCCATTAACTGTGACAAAGCATTGCTTGGACATAATTTGGTCTCCAAAGACCTCTTCAATTACCCCGGTTTCGTTGGGGAATCGCATTACTTGATGGTAGGATGAAGCTACCGCTCGCATGGCATGCAGCCATGTTCTTCCCAAGATTATGTTGTAAGTGGAAGGGACCTTCAACACCCAAAATTCCACTTGTTTTGTCATGCTTCCTGCCCTGACTGGAAGGATAATCTTGCCGATTGGCCACTCTGGCATTGAGTTGAATCCGATCAGGGGGGATACAGCTAATACCAAGTCTTTGTCCTCCAATTTCAGTTGTTTGAAGGTGTCGTAGTACATTATCTCACATGAGCTCCCTTGGTCAATCAAAATCAGCTTGACATCAAAATCCTTGACTCGGAGAGGGACGACCAATGCATCATTGTGAGGGCAATATATCCTTGCCAAGTCTCTATCTGAAAAAGATATGACGTTCGTGGCTTCTGTTTTCCCCTTTTTAATGGTGGGCTGCGCACTTAATACCTCCCTTAAGTACTCTGCCTTCTTTATCATGCCCCTGAGCTCACATACTCGCTCAGGCTCGAATACCCCATGTATTACGTTTATCGCGCCTTGAGGTGGGGCGTCGTTCGGTGTTCCGTCTGGGTGGTCGTGGTTTTGGAGGCCTGGCTGCGTCCCTCCTTCTATGTACCAGTCTAAGTGACCTGCTGCCACTAACTCCTCCAGATACTGTCTTAACGGCGTGCAGTTTTCCGGTGCCCTTTTTCTTTATAGAAGGTGCACCAAGATCTTTCGTCGTAGTCCTTCTGTGCCTCTCCCAATTTAGCTGGCCATTTGACGAAAGGTTCATCGCGTATCTCACTGAGAATTCGGTAGATTGGTTTCTTGAATACCGTGGTAATGGCAGTGCGGACTCTCAACCATCTTTTATCTCAGTCTTCTTCGTTGTCTCGCCTGCCTCGTCCATTCTTGTTTTGACGTTCTACCGTATTGGCCTTTGCTATAGTCTTCTTGTCTGGTCTTGCTGTTGCACCAGATTTTGCTTTGGCACGAGCGTCATCCTCCTCCACTCGAATATGTTAGTGCACTCTCTCCATCAAGGCTTCCATCGTGAGGGGTGGAGTCATTATAATCGAATCCCTTAATCTGTTTCCGACTGGAAGTCCTCTTTTGTATTGTGCGATGGCGAGATTGGTGGGGCAGTCCCTTATCTGGTTAAACGTCTCCCAGTAGTGACTGTTTTAGGACCTCAGTGTTTCTTTGTCGCCCATGTCAATGGAGAGTAGCTGATCAATCTCCACTAGCGTCTTGGTGTTCGTTCTAAATCTTGTCATGAACGCCTCCGCTAATTGTGCCCAGGAGGCTATGCTGCCTTCTGGTAGCCTTTCGAACCAGGTTAAACCTAGGTCGCCAAGGCTGGACGGGAATAGGATGCACATCAAGGCTTCGTTCCGCCGGTATACCGCCATAACCTGGCGAAAGTGGCTTAGGTGCATGTAAGGGTCTGTCTTCCCTTCGTACGTGGTAAATTTAGGCTGGATGAAGCCTGAGGGTAATGGTGCGTTCTCAATTGTCGGAACGAACGGCGAGCTATGTAGTCTTGCCAATGCTTTATTTGTTGGTTCGTAGGCAAGGTGCGGTATTGGCATTCCAACCTCGACGCTTCCATGCGTCTGAGGAGCCAACCGCTGACGGGCTGAAATTCTGTGTGGGTCGCGTGTCCTAGCATCCTCCTTCTGTCGCGCCCTTTTTTCAAGCACAGTCCATAAGTCGGACGATCTAGGCAACTCCGTTTGCCTGGATAATGTATGGTGCGTGTGTGAAGGCCGATAGGTACTTCCCTCTGTGTAAGACCTCAATGATCTCGTTCTCTTAGACTTGGAGTAACGAGTTCTGGAAGTCCTGGATTGAGTGTCGCCTGTCCTGAGGCTTCTACTCTCTACTTGCGATGGCGTGATATGCCTACTACGATCTTTGGAGTAGTGAGGCGGTGTATTGCCTTTGCGCCCCGCTCTCGTCGCCACCTCTTTTCCCTTGATCTGGCGCTTCATGGCCTCCATGTCCGCCGTTATCTTCCTTATCAGTTCGTCTTGCTCTTTTACGCGATCCTCCAAAGCATGAGGGTCGATTCTTCGCCTTTGCCTTTCAGGACTTTGTGAGCGAGAGCGACGAGGGCTGTTGTTCCGCCTCCCCCTTGTATCCCTCTGGGGATTCTGTCGCTAGGGCTCTAAGTCCGCCATAGGAGGAATAGAAGGCAATCCTTCTCGCCTCCTACCCCCCTCTAGGGTTTGTCCGTCGATGGCGGACTGTGGCAAATCTTCGTTATGCGCCATTCAATAAGGGAAACTCGATCAAGAGGTTTTGTTCGTTCTGATGTTCCCACAGACGGCGCCAATTGTACGGGAAAGAAATAAACCTTCTCATATAATCCTGTTGATCAAGTCTGCGCTCCTCCGTACGTCGTCGCTTTATTCCCTGAAAACACAAACGTGAGCTAGCCGGCGGGTGTGTGGCGGATACCTCTCCGATGCCTAAGTCAGCAAAAATAGACAAATAGACAAAGCTCTGTGTATTCGAGAATCAAAGTTGTGTTACCTCTCCATAGGTGATGTTATGAGCTTTTATAGGTTTCGCGTGGCACAATCCTAGTAGGACTTTTACTCATCCATGTAGAGTCCTCCTTGGAGTCATACTCCAGAACGACAATGCTTATCCTTCAACACCCCCCTCACTGCTTAAACCAAGTGAGATGGTTTTACTATGGTCGGATTTCAATATGACCGAGGTAAGCATGGCTATGCTAAGCCACAGACTAGACCGAACTATAGCTAGTTTGGTTCTTCCTTTCACTGCTCTTACCTCGGTTTCTTATGTACAAACCATGGTGTGATCAGACCGAGCTAACAACAGCAAGGTTCTGACCGAGATAACCACGATAAGCCATGATCGGGCTAACTTTGAGCACGGTGACCGGGCTATATGCAAAGCTTCTCTAGACCGGACTAACTTCACGGTTCTTTCGGACCAGGATAACAATAAGGTTTACCAGGACCGGGATAACTACAAGCCCCCTTTCATCCAGCCCTTCTTACTGTGGCCCAAAGAACGGCCCATTTACCCAGCTTGGCCCATTTACCCATCTCGGCCCAATTTAGGTATAAATTACCCTCTCATTGAGTAACTTATAATTGTTTGTGTCAAGCTTCTCTTTAGAAAGCAACTAGACGTTCCAGGTTGGTCTTACTTCAATAAATTGAATTGTTTATTTTGTATAAAACACTGAGAAGATCATCTGTACTAAAATCAAGTTGATCGAATATCTATATTTACTTCATCTGATTTTATTTGTCTAAAAAACAAATATATAGACGAACCATCTTTTTTTTTTTTTTTAAAGATTGATAATAGACGAATTATTTTTAAAATCATATTGCCTGTTAATTATTTTTCAAACTTATATGATCGGATCATGTGATTCCTAAGATTCAATCAATCTAGTTTTTAATATAAATAATTTACTTAAAATTTTTTATAACATAAATAATTTAAGTTATCGAGGTAGACCCAAAATAAATTCACAGCCGGCCGAACTTGACTGTCGAATTGGACAAAATCCAATCCATAATAAAAAGGAAGACTTGCACAAAAGTCTTCTTCAGCACTTTCTACGCAACCACAGCTAAAGGCATCTAGCCTTATGAGTACAAGTTGAAAAAGAATAAAATACATATGTATTTCGTCATTTATTTAGGAGATAAAGGATACTTTAACTTTTTGTATTTTATTTAATGTGTGATTTATTCACTTGAAATTTGAAAATAAGTATATAATATAACTCTCATATGTCTAACATGTGTTTCACACTTTCTGTTGAGTTGGACGAAATGTTTAACGGTGCATTTCAATTCACAAATCACGCGAAAGTTATGTGGTCATTTCTAAACGTTAAAGGGGTAAATCGTACATGGCCGCAACTATAAGGGGATAAAGTAAAGTTTACCCTATTATTTATGAAAAATATTAGGTCGATCTGATGATCATAACTTCTTTGTGTTTGTTATATATATATATATATATATAATAAATAATAAAAAAATAAATGGTGTGTTTTGAAAAACACTCTTGTCATCTATTTTGTTAGAGACAAATACAATAAATTAAATATGTTACAATTATCAAATTAATCTAATTTTTTTCTTATTAATTTTTTTTATAGATAATATATATAAAGGGTCCTATAAAATGTATAGTTCAAATTATCAAAATGAGACTTATAATGTATCACATAAGCTCAAACAACGCCCTCCATAATCTAAAACTGAATAGAAGCCAGACTATTTTTAATAAAAAAAACAATATAATCATATGCTTAAAAATGTGCTAGTGGGCCACTATATAAGTATATAAATACATATATTAATTTTTATTTACTTCTACTTCCCTATTGTTCAAGTGGTTTGGAAATTGACTATTTTAGTGAATTTTTAATTTTTTTTTATAAAAAAATACACTAGAAATTAGAAAAAGTGATGTGATAACTTATGACAACATTTTAATTTTAAGACTCGTTATTCCTAAGCATTCAAAAATACTATAAGCATATGCTTAAAACTTGCTTGCCGAAACTTATAGAGATAAACGTAATGATTTAGATTTACATAAAGTTTTTACAATAATGATCCATCCCCCTAATTTTTCTTCCCTATACTCTTCTAATGATGTGGCAAACAATACCAACTAATCAACTCTATCATTGAGGGAAAGTTTGGGAGAGGAGAATTAGGGGATGTAGCATTGCTCAAGTTTTTAATACCACTAAAATTTTCAACAAAAACAAATTCTACACAAATTTGTGTCAATTTAGTCCTTATAATTTTAATTGTAACAATTATACTTTTTAATTTTTCACATTGTGTCAATTTAATAAATTTGATCAAATCCTTTAAAAATCGAACAAAAATCAAGAATAAAATAGTCTAGGGCTGGGCATAGGGTTATCCGACCCGCCCAAACTGCCCTACCTGATCCGAACTGCACATGTATGGGCGGTTTCGCAAACACATTAGGGTAGGGTGCGGTTTGGATTTTATCTAATTTTTGGGTTGCGAGCGAGTTGCGGGTTTGAACCGCACCCGTCCAACCCGCCTGCATAAGCCCTTTTTTTTTAAAATCTGATTTTTTTTTCCCTTCAAATCTGACCGTTCATCTCACTTATCTATATAACAAACAAACCAAAAAAAATCCTAATCTTATCTATCTCTCAAACTCCCCAAAACCAAAACATGAACTCACTCTCATCTCATCTCATCAGTTTGTCTCTCACTATCGCGTTTTTCATCTACACTGCACGGATCGACTCTCTCTCGTCACAAGATCGACCTCACTCTCTCATCACACTGATCGACCTCACAGGTAAGCCCCTCTCTCAGTCTCAGTCTCAGTCTCAGTCGCAGTCTCAGTCTCAGTCTCTATCTCTGTCTCTGTCTCTGTCTCTGTCTCTATCTCTGTCTCTCTCTCAGGTAAGCCCTTATGATTTTAATTTTTTTTGCAACATAACAAATCTCTCTCTCTGATCTGTCTCCCTCACTTTCTCATCTCATCAGTCTCTCACTCTCTGGTTTTGCATCTGCACCGATCGACTCTCTCTTATCGCAGGATCGACCAATCGACCTCACTCTCTCATCGCATCAATCGACCTCACAAATAAGCCACTTTCTCTATCACTGTCTCTCTTTCTCTCTTTCTCCGATCTTTGATTTATTTTGCAACATATCAGACCTCTCTCTCTCTCTCTCTCTCTCTCTCTCTCTCTCTGATCTGTCTCCCTTACTCTCTCATCTCATCATATCTGTTTTTTTTTTTTTTTGTAGCAACAGATTTGTCTATGAGAAGTACAAATTGAATGTGTGTGTTTGTTTCGAATTAAATCTTTTTTTTTTAGCAATAAATCTGTGAAAAAAGTGAAAATTGAATCTGTGTTTATGCAAACAGATCTGTCTCTTTCTTCTTTTTTTTTGGGAATTGAATCTATGTTTTTGGAATTAAATCTGTGGTATTGGAATTAAAAATCTGTTGTTCAATCTGTGAGAAGTGAAAATTGAATCTATATTGATTCTGTTGTTCAATCTGTATTGAATCTGTTGTTCAATCTAAATTAAATCTGCTGTTTAATTTGTATTGAATCTGTTATTGGAATTGAATCTGCATAGAATTGAATCTGTTATTGAAATTGGAATTGAATCTATATAGAATTGAATATGTTATTAAAATTAAAATTGAATATGTGATTCTGTTGAATTTGTATTGAATCTGTATAGAATTGAATCTGTATTGAATCTGTTATTAAAATTAAAATTGAATCTGTGACTGTATTGAATCTGTTATGTTATTAAAATTGAATTTGTAATTTTTGTAATCCAATTGGAATAGAGGTTTAAAAAAAAAAAATTTAAAAAAATTTCAATCCGCAAACCGCCCGCACATCCGCAAACCCTATCCGCACAAATCGCAAACTGCACTGTGAGCGGTTACAGGTTGACTTTTTTCCAAGCTGCATAGATGCGGGCGGGTCCAAACCGAACCGCAAACCGTCCTAAACCAATCCGCGGACACCCCTAAAATAGTCAATTCAAAACGGGCATGAATCATTTTAAGTTGGATAGCGTACACTTTGTCTCTTTAAGTTTAGTTATTTTTTCACTTTAACCCTTGAAATTTGATTTTCTCACTTTCGCTCTTCATGTTTCAAATTTTTTCGAGTTTATTCATAAAACTAACTTTTGTTCAAAATTAGACAAAAAAAATTTCGCATTAATTATCACATAACACAAAAAATATATTATTATATTAGGGTTTGAGTTTATGTTAGAGGTGTGAGTTATATATAATAAAATATTTTTATACCACATAATTGTTAATGTGTCATTTTTTGTTTAATTTTAGACATAAATTAGTTTTTGGAGTAAATTGAGAAAAAACTTGAAGCATGAAGGGTCAAAGTGAGGAAAAACGAACTTTAAGGGCCAAGGTGAGAAAATGGACAAACATAAAGGGAATAAAATGTAATTTACCCTTTAAATTGGGCATTGGCCCCTCAAATCTTTTTTAAGATATTGAATGATCTATTTTGTCATTTGATTTCAGTATAGAATGTTATTAACTGGATTAAATTGAAAAAATATAGAATTGATACAATTAGAACTATAATGGACAAATGACACGACTGAAAGACTATGGTTATAATTTGCGTAAAATATAATCTCTAATATTCTTAATTAATGCTTTCAAAGTTTAATTAGGTGGAGTGTATAGGGTGAATAAATTACAAATTAAATTATCAACTACTCACACTACAGCAAATTAAGATTTTAGAGTAAAAAATTTAAGAATGAATTCACTTTTAGAGATGAAATATTTTAGCTGTCAAATGTATCATTTTTATATTTTTAGCTACGAGATTGACATTTAATAGTGAATTATTATTGTTTTGAAACTAAAATTATCATAAAGTAAACTTTACGGCACAAAACTATAATTTTTCCCTAAAATTGCATTTATGAGCGACGTTTTCAAAATTTTATCATCAATTTTTTTTTTTTTTTTTTTTTTTGAGACTTTTTGAGACAGTTTTGGGGATAACATCTCACATGATAATGAAATTGGTCTCTTAATGTTTTTTGGAACAAAATTTATACTTTTGGGAACGGAAAAAGTAATTTTTAAAACACCTTATGAAAATTTCTCTGGTGTGCAGTTATGTAACTTTATACGAACTTACGTAAGTGATCTCATAAAAATGTGCAAGTTAAATCCAAATTCGTTGAATCACATAAGTTTCATGAATTTACGTAAATTTGTATTCAACTTATGTATTTTTGTGAGATTACTTATGTAAATTTATAAAATTTACGTAATTTTTATAATAAGATTACATACGGTGTGCATTGCACACCTGAGCAATTTTCAAGTCATATATGTTGTAGTGTCACAATGAAATGGAAGTCCCACATCTATATAATTATGGAACCCAAAGTTTATCGTGAGTTTAACGTTTAATTCTCAATAAGAATATTTACTTTTCAGTTGAAGCCTGAGCTAACAATATTAAAAGACCTACAAATCCAGTATTAGTTCTTTAATCTATTGTTGCAATAAAAGATTTTAGATTGGAAAATTTTCTAATGTGCAATCTTATAATAAAATTATGTAAATTTTTACGAATTTACATAAACGATTTTATAAAAATACGTAAATTGAATACAAAGTAGAGAAATGAGAGACTTCTCATAACCCCCAAAACTTACTCACCGCCGCGACTCATAACCTTTCAAAATTCCTCATCATAGATCAAGTAAAAGGTCACAAAATAAATAGATACATAATTATTAAAAACCAAAACAATATTACAATGATCCAACATTTATTGTATGAATTTTATATATAATTAAAAAATTTTAAAATGAATGATTAACCTTGAGTCAAGTCATTCTTTATGAAAATTATACATCAAATTTTTGTCTGTATATATAGTCAAGTCATTCTTTATGAAAATTATACATCAAATTTCTGTCTGTATATATAAATTTATACATCAAAAAATGACCCAACTAATCAAAATTTGTCCGTGTATATCAATTATTGAATGACTTCCCAATTAAGCAAAGAAAAAAAAAAAAACAAAAAATTCTATAATGCGAGAAGTTATTGGTTGGTCTTAGGGATCGCCACGTGGTGTTTCAACAAGATTGTGATTAATAGAGAAAGTGACAAGATTGTGATTGATAGAGAAAGTGACGCTCACAAATTTATATTGAATTATTAGAGAATATGAAAAAATATAATTCATTACAATTGGTGAAAGATATGATCATGTGACGCTCAAGAAGCAATCAATAATTTTTTCTATAATACTAGCATTTTTTCTATATAAATCCACGAATACGGAGTGTTTTGAAAAGTTAATTAAAAATTGGCATTTTAATTTTTTGTGGCCTTTTTTTTAATAAAAAAATTGACTTTTTTTTTGTAACTTTTTTATATAAAAAAATTAAAAAGCCAAAAAATTAGGGTGCGTTTGGTAGAGTTTTAGAAGTCTGATTTGATAATGGAGTTGTATTTTGAGTTTATGAATTTTGGAATTATGATTTGAGTATGAAAATTTTGTTTGATTAGGAGTTTTGAAAATAGTTTCAAATTCAGGTTGAAATTTTTGATGTAGGATATAATATTTGATTCAAAAACTTGCAATTCAAAACCCAACACACAATCTTAAATTCTATTCAAAACTCATAAAAAAATTTCAAAAATATTTTTTATTTAAAATATAAAAATAACAGGTGCCCAAAAAAAAAAAAAAAAAAAAAAAAAAAAAACCAAACACTAAACTCTAAACACTATTTCGGTCAATCGGCTAGACGTTTGGGAAACGTCCGGAAGGATGACCGAATAGACGTGTTTTCAACAGTGAGTATAGAATTAATTTTTAAAAGTTCTCATCAAACACGACACTCAAATCGATGGGTAAAATTAACTTTATAAAGTTCTACCAAACCGAGCCTAATTTTTTTTTAAACTTGTTCCCAAAACATCCTTACATAGCACAAGATAACTCGCACAGACAGAGAAAAAGAAAAAGAGAGAGAGAGAGAGAGAGAGAGAGAGAGAGAGATATGAGTAGTGGAAAAGAATTGGCGAAGAGAGTAGGAGTTGAAATACAGAGTTAGAAGATCAAACGGTGAATCATCTTGTGAGGAAGCAGGGTGGGCCCTGGCCTAAGGCTAGTAAGGCCTGAGCCTTAGGTCTCAAAATTTTGGCCCAAAAATAGGGCTCTAAATTTGGTAAAATATTATAGGTTCAATGTTTTTTTTTTTGGATTTTAGGATCAATTTAAAATGCCCCAAAATATTTTATTAGGTCTATGTATGGTTTAGCCTATATTTATTTATAAGTGTAATTTGGTCCATATTTATTAAAATGAAAAAATATATTAAAAAAAAAGTGTTTGGGCTCAAGAAAAATAATACATACAATATATGGGCCCTAATTTTTTCTTTTACCTTCTTTATCTATTAGATTTTAATGGAATAAATAATTTTGCGCAAATTTTTTTACCTAGGTCTTTATCAATTTTAATTGAATAATTTTTTCCTAATTTTTTTGTCCTAATTTTGTTTTATTAAATTGTTTTGTTTATAATTTTAATGATTAAATATGCAAGTAAATTTTTTTGTGGTTACAAGCAAATAAAAAAGTTATAACTTATCGTTTTATCCATGAATTTTTTTTTCAATGTAAGAGGGGGCCCCGTTTCTAAAGTTCGTCTTAGGCCCTTAAATCTCAGGACCGGCCCTGTGAGGAAGCTGTTGTGCTAACCACCAAGCACAAAAACACCATCACTAAAGTCATCCTCCTCGACCGTCGAGTTGAGGTGAGAAATGAAATTATATATAATATTTTTCTTAATCAGGATTTGAGGTCATTGGCCTCTTTCGATTTGGATTTTTTTGATAGAAAATGCTATGAATCCATTTTTGTCAATCCATAATTTATCCCAAATGATAGAGATTAACATGAGTAAAATGAATTAAAATCACTGATTCTTTTTTTGGGATAAATTCTGAGTTCGTAACTCTGATTTTGTAGTGTTGTTTTTTAATAATTTATAATCCATTTGGATTGATTGATTTGAAGGGAAAAAAAAAACCTCTCTTGGTCTTAATCATTTGTTTGAGTTATTAAAGAGGGGAGGAATGTAAAGGAAGAAAGATTAATCATTTGATGTTACAATTCACTTTTGAATCTCTTCAAAATTGGACAATTGAGATAAAATAACTGAAATGATACTAATTTTATGTAGCACTAAAACTATTATTTAATTTTTAAGAAATTTTTTTTTTCCTTCTTCTTTTAATTTTATTATAAAATTTCATAATCTTAATTAAAAAAATATGTAATTTCACCATAAATTAGCGTAATAAAGTATATAAAATTTTGTGGTTAATATTATAAAAATTTGTGATTTGATTACGATATTTTTTGTTATATTAATACATAGTGAGATTATATATTTTGTAATTAATGTTATAAAATTTTATAATAAAATTGATGTACACCATAAACTTTTCCTTTTATTTAAACAAGATTTGGTTAAAATTAATACCGTATTTTTTTTTTTTATTATTATTATTTTTTTATTTTATTTTTTTTGCCATTTTTCTTGAGCTTAACAAAACAGGAGTGGAAAACACAATCTTTATCTGTCTTTTTTTTTTCATAACTTAACACATTATTTATTTATTTATTTTTCTCCTAGATATCGAAACATAATACCGTATTTATTTTTCAGAAAAAGTAAAAATAATTGAGACTAGCTTCTCTTTAGTCCAAAAATTGGACCAGAAGGTGCAGTTGAGGGGGGTTGTTGGCCTACCTCCAAGCCCCACCTCCGTAATGCAAATATTTTATCACTAGTACTTTCTGAGCAAATCATCTGTAAAAAAAAAATAATAATAATAATAAGAGGTATTTTTTTTAAGGTCCCTGATATTATGATTTTACAGTATAAAGGATATCAAATATTTTCATGATGTCTAAGGTCCCTCAACATCAATCCAGAGAAAATTGGTCCAGAGAAAATTCAAGTCAGAGAAAATTGAATCCAGAGAAAATTAGTTCAGAAAAAATTGGTCCAGAGAAAATTAATCCAGAGAAATTTTAAATTTCTCAGGCCTCTTTAGCCTTTCTGAAAATTAGTTTCCAGGTGAAGAAAAAGCAATTCTTCAAGAACTTCTCAATAATGTTGATGTTCGGAATATGTGGCACAAAAATATCATTCTGTCTCATATCAGTAGGTAAGATTTGTAATTGCTTGAGGTTGTTTGTGTGTGTGTGTGTGTGTGTGTGTGTTTCTATCTAACTTTGTTAAGCACAGTTTCTTCTATTACCAAATTACATGACTTCTTTTCGATCTCCAATATCAAATCATGACGCATTCTAATCCATATCTTTACTCTGGACTGTTTCCATCATCAACCCAACCACAAGAAAAACCCAGTACAGAGAAACAATTTGGATTCGTTTTAACCAATTTTCTCTGGATTATAAAGACACAACATTATTTTATGAAATCATTTTGTCCAATTTTCTCTGGGTTTAAATTCAAATTCAAATTCAAATTTCTCTAAGTTGGTTTATAAACCAGAGAAAATTCAAATTTCTCTGGGTTTATTTTAATAGATTGTAAAGACACTATTATTTTATGAAATCCAGAGAAATTCCCAAATATTTGTGGATAGAGTCAGAGAAAATTTCAAACCTCAATTGAGTGTCGTGGTTCTTCTTCTAAATCTAACTGCTTTTTAATTGTCAAACTTTCCTCCCCTGAATCAAGAATTGGGAATGCGAAATTCTCTCCACCTCTCAGGCCTGATTCTGATTGCTTCGTTCCATCAAACACAACTGGATTCACAGACCGAAGGGATTCTTTTTTCAGCCCTTTCCTATGAGCCTCACTGACGTGAACTGACTTTTTATCCAAACACGGTCCATTGCAGCCAAAAAAACCAGCAAAAATTCTCTTTCCAACAGATTTCTTTTGCTTGTTTCGTCTGCACGGAAGCCTTAGGATCTATATTCGTGTCTAATGAGCTCAAACCTAGGGTTTCCAAAATGGTGCATCATGTTCTCTTTCCGACCCGTGAAGAAATTATCAACGACGATACATATATATATATATATATATATTTTGGGGGTGTATCGACTTGAATTGGAATTGGATTGGACTGAGAGTGAGTAGCTTGTACGCAAGAAAAAGTGAACTAGGTGATGGAATGTTAGAAGAAGGGCAGAAATCGTGGGCAAAGAGTCAAATTTCTCTGATATATGTTTAGGGACCTTAGACATTAAAAAATAATTTTGTGGGTCTCTTTAATTTTCCTTATTATTATTATTATTATTATTAGCCATAGAGTGATGATATATAAACCAAAAAAATTTGCATAGAAAATTTATATTTATATTCATTCATTTCAAATAAAAAAATCCGTTAAAATGATTCACAATTTCCAAAGTACACTACTCTCACATCATTCTTGTAAAAAATTTTATATAAAATTTTTATTTGTAAATCATTTTCCTTGACCAAATAATTGAATCAAATTTGTCTTAAAAAAAAGGGTAAAATGCAAATAACGCTTAAAATATGATTTGTCTCCTGTGATTCTAAAAATTACATTTCGCCATTGAAATTCTAATTTCATAACAAATATCCTATTTTATTAATAAATTATCAAATTAATTAACAATTTTTAATGATGTTAGGAATTTATTTCAATTAATAATTCAGGTTATTTTATTATTGTATAGAAGAGCAGTTAGAAATTTTAGTTTTTTGTTAACTCTGTTAAAAAAAAAATTTGGCAAGAGGACATACGTAATTTTTAAAATCACATAGAACAATTCGTATCTTAAGCAAACTTGAAGAAGTGTATTTGTAATTTACCCTTTAAAAAAAAAAAAAAAAAAGAAAATCATATGGTATGCACCTTACCACAAATTGACACAATGTTATCATAAAATTTTGTAACATCAATCACAAAATATATAACCTCATCACAAATTAACAAAACAAAATGTTTAAAGTTTTGTGGTTGATATTACAAAAATTTGTGATTTGGTTATAACATTTTTTGTTACGTCAATTTATGACAAAATTACATATTTTTTAAATTTTATAATAAAGTTACGCTAATTTATAGTAGACTACACATTTCCAGCATAGGCTTTTCCCAAAAAAAGTGGTAACTATGATTTCAAGACCATCTATTTTTATTAAATATCTTCCAATATCTAATCAACATTTCTTACATAAATTATGTACATGACGGAAACCTTAAGATGAATGAGTTGAATCTCATAGTAGGCCCACAGTCCCCTATCTGCACCCAAGTATTTTTCCTCAATTGGAGTCTGCAGTTCCATGAGAGGGAATCTTTCTTTAAAAAAGTTAATACAAGTTATAAAACGGTTATATCACTTCATCACCGAATAGTATTCGCAATTAATAATAAATTACCATGTATTATTAATTTACCATGTAGACATAATAGGTCTGTTTGGTAGCACTTATAAGTTGTTTATTTCAGCTTTTAGTTTAATTTAAGCTAAAATATTGTGTTTGGTGCAGCTTAACTTAACTAGCTTATAGCTTAAATTAAGCTATTTCTTAGCTTATGTCAAAAGCTGGTCAGGAGTGCTTAAATTTTCAACTTAAGCGCGCAGTTGGTGTGGGGGTTAAAATTACTTAAATGTCCTTGTCAATACCCAAATATTAATATTAATTAAAAAGAAAAAATTGTACATTTCTGAAGAAAAAGAAAAAATCAATATTAATTAAAAAATAAATATTAATTGGTATTAATTATTAATAAATTCATATTGTATATTTTTATATTAATTAAAAAATAAAAAATTATAGATTTCTGAAGAAAAAGAAAAAAATCAATATTAATTGGTATTAATTATTAATAAATTAATATTGTATACTTTTGTAATGAATTAATTATTAAATGATACTAATTAATAATAATTGTTGATTATTAATATTAATTGATACTAATAAAAATTAATTATTAATATTAATTTATACTAATTAATAATTTTAGTATTAATTGAGACTAATTAAGCCATTAATTGATACTAATTAATAATTTTAGTATTAATTGATACTAATTAAGCAATTAATTGATACTAATTAATTTATGATGGAAAAAAATTGTAACAATAATACTTCCATTACATTTTTATCAAATGTATCAATTTTTATATTAATTGATACTAATTAATACTAATTATATTAACTTTTATTAATGAAATAATTTTTTTTAAATTAAAACTGAAAAAAATGACAAAATAATCATTTTTATATCATATAAGGGCAGAAAGGACAATTATACAGTAAAAAGTTATTTTACAGCTTATTAACTAAACACTACTCTGCTGCTTAAATCCATAATCTCATAGCCGCACCAAACAGATTAACAACTTATATCACAGCTATAAGCCATAATCTGTTAAGCCATAATCTGTTAAGTTATAATCTATAATCACTTTTTCACAAATAAATCTTATTATCTTGGAATAAGTAGTTACATATCTTAATAATGGGTTCACTAGCATGTTGAATTTAAACTATTTTTTAGATTTCAAAAAAAAAAAATTATTTATTAAATTAATTCAATAATAATAATCACATAATTTTTTTTAACAGAAAGTTCGCCACGGTACACGTCCTGTTAAAAACGAGATAACTCACTTGAGCCATCGCCATGCCCTGCATCGCTACAAGATGCTAGAGGAAGACCTAGTACAATGTGATATATGCGAGACAGACATTGTAGGCAAAGCCTGGGGCTGTCAAGACTGTGAATTCTTCATTCACAAGTCATGCAAAGATGTTCCACGAGAGATCAAACACAAATCTCATCGTGGCGAAACACTCACCCTCCGATCTTCCACCCGTTATGAATCTGGAAAGTTCTATTGCAATGCTTGTCGTGACCCTGGCAAGGGCTTTCACTACCACTGCTCTCCTTGCAAGTTCGATCTCCACGTGGCGTGTGCTGGCACGCCCTATGCTGTCTACTATGAGAAGCACAAAAATCCGCTTACACTTTGCTACGATTTTCCCATTGAGACTTCTAGAACTGTCTACTGTAAAGTGTGTGACAAGAAGATTAGCAAGAATGGTTGGGCATACTATAACAAAGATTCCCATTTTATTGCTCATATTTATTGTGCATTCGATAATGAAGAGGAGGATTCAATTCTCGCAATCCAGGACCGCTTACAATCGCTTCAAATGAAATGAGCAGCTAAGCAGGCAATTGGATTATGTTAATCTACGTTGTTGATTCAGTTGTATGTTGTTGTCATACAATAATGTTCATCTCAGCATTGCTGCCCTCGTAATTTATTTGATTTTCTATGTTTGTGTACTTCAATTTGTAATGGTTTTGATGTTCCATCCATTGTATGTGTAATTTTCATTCCATAATTAATTGTGTTTGATTTGTTTCAGGACATTTCTCTTCTAATATCTGTTTTCACTGAAAATACTATCTTTCCAATAGTTATTTGCAGGTTTATTTATTCTCGCTATATCTATCTATCTATTCTAATATATAAAGTAAAGGCTGCGGGCTGGTGTTAACACATTTGTGTCTCATATTTTTGGATAGGTAGAGTCGGGAGTTGGGGTTGCATTTGCAGGTTTGGGTTTGGGTTTGAGTGGGGGTGGGGGAGAGTTTCATGAGAGTCCTGTCGGAGGTGGGGGGCAAGCGGTGGAAATGGGGGTGGGGTAGGGACTCTTAACTCATACTCTGCTCATTGTCATTCTTAAGCGTGAGTCATATTATAATGCAAATTAATCTCAACTATGAACTTATGTAATTTAATTCTTGTGCTATTTCAAATTATATTGCACCATTAGAATTACAAGTTGGAATTACTATTGTACATTACTAACAAATTAGCTTTTTCACAGTAAACTACTTACGGTTCACCACCATTAGAGTGGAACTCAGGGTCACTCTCGTCAGATCTTTATTCTCTCATTACCATTCTTTGTTGGGGGCAATAACTTGACAGAGATGTTAAGGAAAAGTAATTACAAAATAATGAAAAGCATTATAAATGTTAATAATTAAAATTATAAATTTTTTCATTAATTTATAATTATTTTATTGTCATCACCGTAATGTAATTGGAATCAGGATCATCTCTTTCATCTCTCTTCTTGTCTCCTTACTTGCTGGGCCATTGGGCTAACTTTTGAACCCAATTTTGATAATCTAAACCGTTTACATTTTAAAATTTGTTAAGTATATCATACTTATAAAAAATTAAATTGATCGTATATCAGAAACTACGTGTTCGGATCATAGAACTAAAAACTATTTTTAAAAAAAATTTAATAAACAGTTTTTTGAACGCATGCTTTCTGATATCCGATCAATTTAATTTTTTACAGGTATAATATAATCAACAAACCTTAAAATGTGAACGGTTCAAATTATCAAAATTGGACCAAAAAATGAGCCCAATGGCCTATCAAGTAGGGAAGCAATGAGAGAAATGAAGGAGAGGATCGTGATTCGTGTAATTGTCCCTTCTTTATTCAAACTCTTCATCCCCAAAAGCTATTCATCCACCGAATCTCCACCATCTCCACAGTTTAAACAGTACACGATTGCATATATAATATACATGTATATATATATCCCATATCAAATCAATATTTGATGAACACACTTGTTACTAAGGAAGACACTCAAAACTAGTATCCAACTTTCCCAACCTTTTTTTTTACTCAAAACAAAAACTGCAAAATTCAAATTGTAACCGAAACACCAAAATCACCATTCACGAACTGAGAAAATAGTTAGGGAGGGGACTCTGATATCAGCAATAATGTTAAGGAATATGGATTGGGACTTGCGACGTTGGCCATAATTATCGTGTTAAATGTGGAAAACGATGGGCCGGTGACGGGTGTTTAAGGGAGAACATGTTGGTCTAGGAGAGGAAGGAGATGAGGTGGGAAGGGAGTTGTCAACAGGGAAGAAGTGGTTAGAAGAGGTGCTGGGGGTTCCATGGTGAAGGAAACCAGATTGGGAGGAAGACAGGGTAATGGGCCAAGAAACAGAGCCAATTAGGGAATACAATGTGACTATTTGTGTACCATAAATTAGCTAATGTGGCATTCTTCTATGGGTTAACTGTAAACCAGAAATTTACGGCACAGCCATCAGAAGTTAAACTCTAACCAATAAGCATGTGTTAGACAAAGTTAATAATAATGAATATGAAGGTTTTGGATAAACATTTTTTTTTTTTTTTGGGGGTGCAATTTGGATAACTATAAATAAGAATCAATGGCATACCTCTTCATTGGAATGGAAAGATTTATTGATTTTCTCTTACATTAGGGGTCTCAAGGAGGGACATTCTTCTATTGACAATTGTACTGATGGTGCCAATTTATACCCAGAGCAAAAGCTTATCAAACATGGTAAATTTCTAAGGAAAACCCTTTCTAATTGAGGAAGCACATGAGTGATTTCAACTTGTTTGCTTGTTGCTTCATCTCTTAAAACTATTCCTTCCCCTACATTTGATCTTCTGGTTTTGAATACCTCTTCTAGGAACTCACATTCTCTTATAAAAATGGATTGTAGATTCTGCAAATTTCCAAGTAGTTCTAATGGAGCAACATGCACTAATCTGTAAAATTCGTACACACCCAAACTTGTTAGTTTGTTAAAGGAGTTGGTTGGAGGTGTGCTAATCCATATCTGTTCAATGTTGGCCACGGACCCAATCCTCAACTCTTCCAAGCAAGGAAACACAACCTGTATCATTGATAATAACACAAGGAATAAGAAAAAAATTATTAGCTTTTTATTAATAGAAGGGAGGGGAAAAAAAAAGAAAAAAGAAAAAAAAAGGGAGGCGCTTCCATCTCTTAAACAATTGAACAAACAATAAGTTTTATAAAAAGTTGTTACTGTCGGTTTAATTTTTATACTTTCCTCTCATTGATTGCAATCACTTATAGAACTGATTTGATTTTTGCATAATAACAAGATACAAACAAACAAATTAGAACTTGTCACCCGTTTGATGGTGTTAATTAAACTGTCTCTTATAAGGACCATGACTGAATACAAGTGTGAGTATCCTCTCTTTGTTTCAATAGAAATTTTCACATGAAAAGATAGATTTGAACTTCTAGTCACAGCTGCAAGATGGATGATTTATTGGTATAATTATAGACCCTGTATTTTCATGAATCCTATCCAAGTTGTAATCATCTTTTCAAATGTTCACAAACCTAATTGCATCGTTTTATCATGTCTCCCAAACTCAGGTACTACATTTCATACAACTTGTTTTTTTTTTTTTTCTACCTTTCTAAATTTTTATCCAAATTCATGAATCAAACACTACGTTAATAAATTTTATTTTTTTAAATTCGTTAATTTGGTTATTATTTTAAGTTAAAATAATTAGAGGTCACAAAAAAATTAGGGAGTCAAAAAAGTCAAAATGTTACAATATACATATTAATCAATTACTTCTTCTTCTTTTTTTCTCACAAATATATATTCAATTAAAAAAATCATTTTAAACATACTAATATTTTTCACCTCACCGAAGAACTAAAAAGTACTAAAAAAAATCAAGTTTCCAAACAGGACCTTATTGTGGGTTTTCATTTTTTTTCCCCGCTCCCTAACATAATTGGTAACTTTACCATAAAAAAATCTTAATTTTTTTAACATTTATAACATAATCACAATATTTCGTAAGTAAGGTTTTTATTTTTATTTTTTTTAATTTCATGGTGTGCACCATTGTAACTACACTGAAAGGGGAATTTGTGCCAAACAAATGGATCGACCTAAATCTCATATGGGCCTTTGACCATTCAACCGAACTAGCATGAAATGGGTGTTAGGCCAAGCTGAATGAGCTTGGACCATGGGCTGAGCTGTGCCTGCATGTCGAATATAGACCAGGCGAAGAATCTCAACCGAGCTAAGCCCACGTGTTGGAGAATGACTGGGCTAGGGTGATGAGTGGCTACTCGTTACCGAGTTAAGAATCTTAGTCAAGGTAAATGGCCATGCGGAGTTCATCCGAGCAACAAGTAAACGGAGCTTGATCGGGTTGAATATAGCGAGTCGGGCTAATAAAGCCCTGTGGGAGCAGACTGGCCAAAGTTAGCTTAGACGTGAAGGCGTCTGGGTTAGACTGGTTGGAGTTAGGCTGGTTGAGGATAACTCGGCGACCATATGCTACGTCGTCCAATTGGAATGTAAGGAGGAAAACCCACCAATAGTACGCGTCAATATCGTTTGAAGGTTTAGGTAATGCTGTTTGATAGTATTGGCGCGCACACGTGTAAGGAAAAGAGAGGATAATACATCCATACGTCCAAGAGAGGACGACCGAGGTAGTGCGCGCACAATCTTGGAAGGCAAGGCAGTAAGCTATATAAGGCGCACGACTCTTCCATACAAAAGGTCTACAATTTCTAATTACTCTCTCTATATATTCCTTCTTCTTCCAATGGTGTTAACTTGACCATCGGAGGAGTTTTCTGGCACCACACCCGTCGAGTAGCTCACCTAAGTTGTGCTTTCAAGTAATACGACGTCGTTCAGAGCAACGCAAAAGTTTAGACGTAAGGAGTACGAAAGTAAAAAATATTTACTCTCTGTATATACACTATAAAAATAAGGGAATAACGTCTTCACAGCTGAACCATAAGCCTTAAGTTTATGGCACCCAACCATCTAACCATCCTTTTCCACCTATATCAGTTTGGTTTTAATATTCTCATACACTTTTAAGCTATCAAGCATTGGATAATTTCCTTACCCTTCTCAGTTTCCCACCCCTTAATTTCTTACTTGTCTCTAGAACAATCAACAGTGTCAAGTCCGACTACCTAGATAAACTGAGATAGTTGAGGGCCATACAGAGAGATTATCTATTGCTTGAAAGAGACTTTTTGGGATAAGCTTCCCTCAATACTTGCATCTCTCCATACTCTTCTTGTGGGTCTAAATTCAGACTCGCATCGATAATCCGAACCATCTACTTTGTATGTTCCATAATAAAAGTCATCCATATAAAAAATTAATTTCATCGAACATCTATAAACCATCTATAAACATAAGAACAAATCATATTTTGTTTTATAAAATGAATAGCAAATAGAATTGTAAAATTAAACCATTCATTTTGTAAAACAAAACGTGATTTGTTTCTATGTTTATAGTTATCTGATAAATCTAATTTTTTATATGAATTACTTTTATTATGAAACCTATGGAGCAGATGTATTGAATTATGAAAGTGAGTCTGAATTGAGACCCATAAGAGGAATATAGATGGATATGAAGAGATAAAATATAGAGGGAAGCTTATACGTTTTCTAGGTCTCAATTTCCCCCTCTCTTCCTTTCCATCCGGCATCTCCCACCCACAGTAACACCATTCTCCTCTGCAACCTCCAACCACTGAAATTTCTATAATAGTTGTGGTCATTGTTGCCACAGTCCAATCAACAATGGCCACAATTGAGATGGCTGAGAGCCATATAGAAACCCAATCACACTGTGTTGCTTGCAAAAAGACCTGTCTATTAGGTAATGAAGTTCCCTGCAATTTTGCACCATGAGTTGCAGACTGATGGTAAGAATTTTTTTCAAGTCAAATGGAGCCCAAAATGAGCAAATCAAACTAGAAATGATGACGAGGCAGTATAGGATTAGCCATAGAAGCTGCATGGTGGTGGGATTGTTGTTGGGAGACTCTCGGAGAGAAAGAAAATGAGTGGGCAGTGCGAGAGGCGGTGGTTGGCTGCATGGGTTGAGGTTGATTGTTGGCTACGAGGGTTGGGGAAGAGGGAGGTAGTGGTGGTTGGTGATGGGGCATGGGAAGAGGGAAGGGAAAGTAGAGAGACCATATGACCATCTCCAATTATTCATTAAATTTTTCATCTAATTTGATTCTAAATTTGAGTAAACAATTTGATTTGATATGAATTATTCTAATTCTTTTATTAAATTTTCATCAAAATCTTTTAAAAAAAACTACCTTCTCATGCCAAATTTAATATCATCTCTAGTGCTTCATCTTTTTAAATTTTCAGAAAATTCAAATTTGATAAAGAATTTGATTAAGTAATCAATTTGATGAAAAAAATTTCTCTCCCTTGATCTAATGAAAGGATTGAAGATGATTTTTTAATATTTTTTCATCAAATTTAAATTTAATGAAAGAAAAAGTGAAGGATTGAAGATGCTCTAAGAAATAGAGAGGGAAGAAAGGGAGAGGTTATCAGATGAAGGAGAGTGTACAAGGGTGGCTGATTTATTTTTGGTGGAACTCAAATTGGTTAATGTGTCTATTTTCAATTGGCTTTCTGTAAACTCAACGACTCTGCTATGAAGAAGTTAGGGATCTCCAACGGTTCACCAAATATTTCATCAAATCTGAGTAAAAATTTGACGAATTTCTCTATCTAATATCAAGCTCTCCAACAGTGAATTTTCAGCTGTTAGCAAAACACAGGTCGTCCAGTTGGTTGACCAGCAAGTGCAATCCGAAAAAATTTGTAACAACTTTTTTGGGTTTGGTTTGGTTTTGTAGGATTCAACTTTTCTGGGTAACAAATTTCATTTCTCCTCTCTACTACCTGTCAAGATTCATTTTCTGGGTGAAAACCGTTGTTTTCCAATGCCTCCTTAAGATTTGTTGTGTTCTCATAGGAGAGATTGAAATTCTCCATCTGGGTTTTCTCAGAGTGATGCATATTGAAGTCCCCAACAATGGCTACTTTGGTCCCTGCTGTTCTATTGAAGCTTCTACAGCATATGAACACAAACGTGAAGATTGCTGGTGAGCACAGGTCATCTCTATTGCAAGTAGTGAGCATTGTCGCTACACTAGCTGGTGGTGAACTCTTCCCAAACCAAGGGTTTTACCTCAAGGTATCAGATTTATCTCATGCCACTTATGTTTCTCTACCTGATGAACATGATGATCTAATTCTTAGTGATAAACTCCAATTGGGTCAATTCATACATGTCGAACATGATGACAGTAGCACTAATGGTGTACAGGTATAAAAAAAAAGATGCTGAGGTAGTCATCCGGGGGGTTGACCGGTCAATGTAAATTTTTCACAAATTTTTGCCTTGAGGTGGTCATCTAGGGGGACATCCGGCTAGTCGTCTGGTGGGTCACTACTCAACGGCTATGCACAGTATATTGCTGAAAGGTGCAAGACATCCTCAGTTTGGTGAAAGATTTGGGATATTCTCAATTTGATACAGGTTTGATGAAACCATTGGTGACCAAAAAGGTGTACTTTTTCACCAAATTTAATTTGGTGATGGATTTGGTTAAATGTTGGAGATGGCCTTAATCCCTAAAAAGTACTAACTAACACCATAAAAATTGCTAAACTTCGATACGATAAGAGTGTATAGTAATTGGACCCACTAATTAAAAGCTAATATGTATAGAATTTTTTGACAATAAAGCTTTGAACTTGCAAAAATTGAACTAGAAATTTACCCAAAATGAAGATGGACGGCTCAAATTCAACTTACGTAGATTTATATATAAAATGCATCTTGATGATTCATGGGTAAATATTATAGGTGTTTAGCACTATTAAATTTTTAATCACGTAAGATTGTGTTTTAAGAATTTAAACTAATAACTCTAAAAACACAAAATTTATGGCAATCGTACCTTTTCGTTAAAGAGAGATAGAGGTTTGAGAATTCCTTCTTCGTCTTCTTCTTCTTTAGGTCCGCAATTGCCATAGAAACTCTTCAGATTCTTCAAATAATGAAGTTGTAGAGAACACAATTCAGAAAAAATGAGGGGCTTATCGTTGGCCCCTCCTTCCTTATTAGCTACTACTATTACTTTTAATTCTAGACAATTGTTTATGTCTAGATGCCGGAGAAGGGGTAGGTTCTTTAGTTGCCAAAAAGATTCTCTCTCTTTTTCTTGGGCTGGAAGTTTCAATTGTTTGTCCCCTATTATTCCTGATATTTTTTTTACATACTGAATTTTCAAGTCCTCCAAGACAGGAAATGCCACCTGCAAAATTTAATAGATCAAACTCATGTTCTTTCGAGTTCCAAAAAAAAAAAAAAAAACTTACGTCCTTTCAATAGAAATTTACACATAAAATAGTACATTTTAATTTTCTAGTCAGAGTTGCGAGACGGATGATCTATATTCCTATCCAATTTGTAATCATCACTTCAAATGTTCACCAACCCAATTTGCATAAATTTGGTAGACAAATATTGAATAAATTTCATTGTTGAAAATTCCTCAACTTATATATAGGTTGGGTTTGGAGTTGACTTTTTAAAATTATTTTTTTGGTTTTGTTAAAAAAAAGTTGTTTTATTAATAAGCAAAAAAAATTGACTTGATATTTGATATTTTTAACTAATAATAAATAAAAATTTTAAGTTTTTTTAACTAAAAATTAGTTTGTTTGAAAAAAAGTCTCCAAATGCCCATTTAAACAACCTCATTATATTTTGGGACGGGAAAGGATTGGTCAATATAAAGTAGAAAATTACAAAGTCCGGAGACACATCAAGTTATGCATGAAAATCTAAGATATACTCTATATATTCCAAATTGTTAGTGTATTTTTATAAATTCAATATTTTCGCACATTAAAGTATATCAATTAAATCATGTAGATAAAGTTTTCAAAATCATTGAAATATATATATCTAAATGATTTTTTAAGATGTCTGAAATAGTGAAAATAAACAAACAATTTAGGATAGAATAACAAAAAAATGTGTAAATAAGATTAAGAGGAAAAACGTCTTAGTTACCCTTAGTTAATTTTGTGTTAAACGAATTTTTTATTTTTATTTTTTGAAAATTTTGAGTCTCTAATAGTGGCTTCATTAATTTTTTTATTTTGTTTTATATTTTGTCAATTGATCAAATTCTAATTATAAGTATAAAAATAATGACATTAATTTGGACAATTATAACCCAATAGCTCAACAATCACTACAAGAAATAACCCATAATAGAAAGTATAAAACAACTCAAGCTAAACAAATACCACAATAAAAAAACCCGTAATAAAACCAATAAATAACACAATACAACAACAGAGAGATGTGTTCAGTAAAAATTGATTCCCTTAACCTCCCAGATAGCAGAGTAAATT
Source organism: Camellia sinensis (assembly GCF_055761805.1). NCBI lineage: Eukaryota > Viridiplantae > Streptophyta > Magnoliopsida > Ericales > Theaceae > Camellia > Camellia sinensis. The sequence continues at coordinate 169,215,763 of NC_138962.1, read as the reverse complement.
AGGCTTAATTAGTTACCCCATAATTATTTAGTTATAAGTTCAAACTCTGTACTTTATTCTTAGAAAAGGTAGATTGCTTGGGTAGATATTAGTCTAATAATTTTTGTTATTTGATTTTTTCACATAAAAATCGTAAATTTTATGCAGTTCCTTGCATTTACTTTTAACATAAGATTAATGGATTCACCCGCATACTAATAAATTAAGGAGTAGTGTTATCTTAACTCAAAAGTTAGACTCACTTTTTAAAGGTAATTATCAACCAACCAAATCACTTTTATGGGCTATTTCTCTCTCTCTCTCTCTCTCTCTCTCTCTCTCTCTCATATCTTCTCTAATTATTATCAATTAATCAATCATCTCACTTACACATTATTAAAGTCTAAAAAGTGAATTTGTATATATTTTTTTCTTAATTAAATATTACACTCACACGACCTCCAATTCAATAGGAGAATTGCAAATGCATAGAGCAATGGAAAAAAAAAAAAATTGCATTACAAATAAATTTTTTTTTTTATACAACTCTGACACACAAATTTAGTAGTACCAAGCACAAGAATAAATTTGCACCATGCACATAAGAGAGTTGCACCATGATGAAAATGCAATTTTTTTCTCACTACTCCATTGAAATTTTCCCCAATTTGATATTCAGCGAATCTAATGGTACGAAATCAATAAACCAACTAATAATTTTAATTTAAACAATTTAATCCCTATAATTGCTTTAGTCTATATAATTTCAATTTTGTTACAATATGACCCTTCTGTCACTTACTATTATGATTTACCGTTATAATTTGGAACCAAAAAAAAAAAAAAAATCTAAAGAGACTAAAGTGGAATTCAAAACAAACTACAAGGATCCTAGTGTAATATATTCATTGTACCAGTCACGTGATTTTTTTTTTTTCAGTTCAACATATTAATAACGTATGATGGAAGGACCACATTGCAACAAAATTAAAAATATAAGGATCAAATTATTCAAATTAAAACTTGGAGGGTGAAAGTAAAATTTTGCTCAAAGTAGAGGACCAGTGGTCCAATCTACCCATCGAACAACTTCATCAAATGACAAAAAATAATTTTATAACTATTTCAATATCTATATATTTGATATGCCAAATAGATGCTTAAACAGAGTTCATAATTCTATCAACAAATATATTGTCTGGGTTGAGGATAAAATTTTATCTTTCTAATACCAAATGTTTGAGGGCATTATTTTTAAAAGCTTAAACAATTATGCTATGTTTAGATCTAGCTTTACTGAGGAAAAGTAGAAACATGAAAATAAAATTATTTGTACCTATTCATTTTTCCTGCATTAAAAAAAAAGAAAAAGAAAAATAATGACCTTGTTTGGTTTTAACTTACTTCTCAGATAATTGAGTTTTTTTATTTCTCGTAATTTTCTTTATTTTTTTTAATTTTTTAAATATTTTACATATATTTTTTATTTTTTAGATACACCTAACATAGATATATTTAAAAAAATATAATATTTGTGAAAAAACTTTAAAAAATTTACTAAATTCAAAAATATATAAAAATTCAATATATTTTTGTATTTTGTTGCATTCAATGAATTTTTTAAAAGATTTTTGTACAAATTCTATACTTTTAAGTATATTGAGATTGAGTGAATCTAAAAACTTTTTTAAAAAATGATTAAAATATTTTAAAAAATCATTAAAAATACATGAGTACGAATTAAAAACTCAAAAAACTATTTTTGAAAACTTCTAACCAAACAGGGCGATTTATTAACCAATAAAAAAAAATATATATTCAGTTCATCTCACTTAGTTATTCTTTCCTTTCATTCTTTTTTTTTTTATTTTTTTTTTGTTTATTTTTAAACTTCCCTAAACAAATCTTAGAACCAAACATAATGTAAGAATTAATTTTTAAGTTTTGGGATTAGGAAATAGAGGGTCAGGAAATAATGTTATCTCTTGAGGTAGTTAATTTTATGTATGAGGTTTCTGTTTCAGAATCAACTTTAATTATGTTTTAAGATCTTTTGGTTGCTATCAATCTTATTTTGGTTGGGAATGAATAAAGGGAAATTTTCATACACACTGCATACGATATTTCATAATTTTATCACAAGTAGTCATAATAAAATCACAAAAATGCATAACATTGCTCATCCAAAAAAAAAAAATCATAATTTTTTTATTTTTTTAGCATAACCAAAAATTCAATAATAACTAACATATAATAACTAGCACCACAAAAATTGGTATACTACCTTACGACAAAAGGTAATATGGGTAAAAAAAAATTTAACAATAAATCTTTGAAATAAATAAATAAATAAAAAAAAAAAAAAAAACACCTAGAAATTTATCCAAAATGAAGATAGACGGCTCAAATTCAACTTATGTGTTCTGGATTCATATATAAAATGCGTTTAGACCATTCATTTAAGTTCTTGAGTAAATTTATAGGGTAAAAGTTATAGATATGCAGCTATTGAATTTTTAATCGCATGAGGTAGTATTAACACCTTGAGTTTTTTATGAGATTATGACTTGATTGATTAAAAAATTTGTAGCTCTACAAACTCATAAAACTTACAGTAGTCGTACCTTTTCATTAAAGAGGAGTTGTGGTTGGAGATATTCTTCTTCCTCTTCTTCTTTAGGCCCACAATTGCCATAGAAACTTTTCAGATTCAACAGGTCACGTAATTGTAAAGAACGCAGTTTAGGGAAAACGAGAGGCTTATCGTAGGCACCTCCTTCCTTATTAGCTACTACTATTGCTTTCAAGTTGTCACCACCCCATATATGTAGATGTTGGAGACACGGTAGGTTCCTTAGTTTCCAAAAGGATTCTTCCTCTTCTTCTTTGATTGGGTGTTTTAATTGTTTGTCCCCTGCTATCCCTAATATGTTACCTAACTCCTGAATAACCAAGTCCTCCAATGCAGGGAATGCCACCTGCAAATATTAATAGATCAAACTTATGTTCTTTCAATTACCAAACATTGCCAAATCAACAGAAAAAGTTACTAAAAAGCAAACCTTTTCACAAAAGAGAGGTTGTGAAGGGTTAAAATTGTTTGCCTCTATTGTTGAAGTGTTCTTCGTGCTCGAACAGAAGCTTCTGAGGTTGGGTAACTTCCATAAAACCATTTTTTTTAAATGATGAAAAATAATTTCCTCATCATCTCCTTGTCTTTCATTTCTAATAATTTCTTCCATATTCTCACAGGCTTCGATTTTTAGATATTGGAGTTGCACAAGACCTCTTGCAATGGAGAGGGAGAATAGAAATGTAGATCTACAACTTTTAACAATTAATTTGCACAAGTTACAAAAAGACCATGGTGGACTTCGTGGATGAGCTTTTAGAAACATTTCTGGTGTGCCAAGAAGATGTTCAACATGATAACATTCTTTAACTTCAAGATACTTTAATTCAGAAAACCCTGTTCCACCTTCGTCATGAAGCAAAACCTTTTCCATATTTTGAACGCTAAGTATCTCAAGGTTCCTTAATCTCCCCAATAAAGCTAAGCCTATGTCTCTCTTCAGTCCGCCATTTAGGCATAACATCCGAAGCTTAACTAATGTTGGAAGTGATGATGGGAGGCTCTCTAGAGGAATTTCACTCAGATCCAGGACTTCAAGATTGTTTTCCATTCCATTGAAAAAATTGTTTGGAACATCTGTTCGTGAGTAGTCATGGTTGCTCTTCAACACCAAGGTATGGAGTCCTCTACATTCCAACTCATTGGGAAGCTCGCGGATATTTGTGGTGAACCTTAATGACATTGCCGAGTAATGTTCATATGTGCCCTTCTCTGGCCACTTTTTGATATCATGTTTCACTAGATATCCTTTCTCATCTTCCGCGATTGATATAGCAACATCTCGAATAACATCATGCATTTTGACCTTATTTTGGTTTTTGCCATCCAACAATAAACAAGATGATTTGAGCCCATCAACCAATGTAAGTACTCTAGCTCTAACGTCTTCAACTGTATTTAGGTGTATTTGATCAAGCAACCTCATCCCGATGCTATATCTCACCAAGTCCTCAACAGAAATCTCAGCATCTTCGGAAAACAGTGAGCAAAGCAAGAAGCATGACCGTGCATCCTTGGGTTCTAAAAAATCATAGCTCAACTTTAAGGAGGAGAACAATTTTGGATCAATATCCACTATATCCCTCAGCTTTGAATTTTTCAGCTGTCTGTGTGCATCTATCCATGCATAGTTGTTCTTACCTTTTAATGCTGCTGCAACTGCACGTATAGCAACTGGCAAGCCTCCACATTCATTACACACGTCTTCTGCTGCAGGGGGTATTCCAGAGTTAACTGAAATTTCAGCCATCTTCGTAAATAGGCTCCATGCTTCTGTGTCTGTTAACACTTCGATTGGGAAAACTTTCAGTTCATTAGACTTTTGCATCATTTGGCACACACGTTGTTTCCGTGATGTTATCACAACTTTGCAGACCATGTTACTACCATTTGTAAAAGGAATTCCAATTTCTGGCAAGTTAATAAGTGTCTCATTGTTACCACCATCCGTAGTAGGAATTCCAATCTCTGCCAAATCAAGTGGCTCCCAAACGTCGTCCAAAATTACAAGGTTTTTTCGACCATTGCTCAATCTATTCAATAGTTTACCTGCTCTTCCAAACTCATCTAGCGTTAGTCCTAGTTGACTTGCGAGTTCACCTTGAACTTTTTCCTTTTCCACAACTTTGGACACAGTTGTCATGGCAATAGAATCAAAAAGCTTATTTCTCTTTGTTAGTTGGCGAACCTCTTCCACCATTGTTGTCTTGCCAACACCACCTGGTCCATAAATGCCAATCATTTTAATGCTTGGATCTTCTAATGTTTTCATGATCTCTTCAAAGATGCGTTTCCTTGAATCAAATGCTTCATATTTTAGAGAGAATGTGAATCCAGCGTCTGGGAGAGGTGCGCGGTGTGACATTGGGCATGTCATAAACTTGGTGCCCTCCCCTTTCAGTTTAATAACACGAGCAGTCTTGTTTTCGGACTCCTTGCCTAGCCAGTAACGCCAATATATATTTGGACATGAGCATTTGAAGCACCACTTGTTTTCCCTTACCATGTCTAGTAGAAACACCTCGACTTCTGCTTTCATTCCATACGCAGACAATAGCCACTGCCTAACATCATTCTCAACAACTCTTGCATCGTCTCTGGCTCTGTGGGCACTTCCATCGATCCTTCTCCATTCATCTTCAAGCCCTATAATTTCATCTTCAAGTTTTTGAATGTTGTTCTTGTAGTGAATCACATAGCCAAGGTGAGACCAGCCAGTTTTGCAGGCTTTTAGGACACCATCTGAATATAACATTCTAGCGATTTCGCCCAAACCAATCATTTTGGTCTCTTTTTTGTCAATTGCTGAAAACAAAAGGCACAACATTGATAGTAGGAAAATAAAGTTCAAAAGGGTTTAGCTTCAAGAGTTCATTTTTCTTTTGAGCCCTGCTTCTCAAAAAGAAAAGAAGCTCTACTTGCCAAATTTCCTAGTTCTCACTTGGTTTGATTTAGTTTGGTTTCTAAATTTTTAAAACCGCAAAGACTCATTCAATTTTTAATTCACCTCAAAACTGAATTTAATCAGTCACTAAATCTACAAATAACATTATATAGAAGGCTAATTTTTGTGATTTGAGAAGGGTGGACGATATTTTTTTGGTGGATGATATTTTTTACTATTTTATATAATTTTAGAGCTTTAACTTAATTTTATGGTTTGTAATGTTAGATCTAGAAAGCAAACAATTAATTGGAGAGAATGTGGTAATGTATTTGTAGCCCTGTAGGTGATCTTTTGCAGAGAAGATAATGAGAGGAGTAGAAGATCCTCAGCTCTGCTGCAGTAAATTGTTACAACCTCACAAGATGAGTTATGATGCTCAATGGGACGAATTCCACTTTAATGAATGAGGATTTTGAACATTAAAACTTACCTGCAAATGTGAGAGTAGTTCAACTGTTAAAAACTTGCAGCTCTGCTAACCCTTTTTTGGAACTCTGTTTTAAGTTCAAGAAAAGTGAATTTAACAAAATAAATAATCAAGAAGAAAAACAAAATTTAGAGATTTTTAGTTTAAGGTTCTTGATATTAAGATTTTATAAAATAAAATGTGCGCAATATTTTCATAATAGTTATAGTCTCAACATTTTTTATAGAGAAATTTTAGCTCTTCAAAAAGAAATTTAATAGAGAAATTTTAGTTTCACAGAAATTTCAACTCATTAAAGAAATTCATCACAAAGAAATTTGTGACGAGCTAAAATTTCTCTAATAATATTATTGAGAGATCTTAACTAATAAAATATATATATATATATATGTATATATTAGACCTCTTCTACTATCAAAAGTTGGAGGAGAATGTTTTATTAATTTTCTTAATATTTTATGCTTACAGATGATAAAAGTTAAACAATATAAAATATAGATACAATTATAAATATCTATAAAACTTTATTGGAAAGATGGTTAAAAATTAATCTTTTGACTTTTTTTTATAAAAAAAAAAAGTGTAAAAAATATGAGAGATGATGTCACATAAAATGGATTAAAAGCTGCAAGATAATTTTTAATTATCAGGGAGGGTTGGCAGGGCATACTCTTTGCAAAAATTTACCCAATCCAACACTATCTTATCTGCCAAAATCAACAATTGCCTAGTGTGAGTGATTTATGGGTCTCGCCGTCTAAGGTTTCGTTTGGCAACTTTCAATTTTAATCAAAAAATTAAAAAAATTATCATATCATTCTCTCTATTTTTCTACACATCATTTTATAAAGAGTTAAAAAAAGTATTAAAATAATCTATTCCTAAACGGGACCTAAGTTAAAAAAAAAAAAAAAAAAAAAAAAAAAATATAGATGAGCTCAAGTGGGCCATCGGACACAGGTCCACCCTGGTTGTCCATGATCATTTAAATAATCATAATTTCTTTTTCGGTTTATCATCAATTTTTTTTTTCTTCTATTTATTCTATTAATAAAAAATTTTACCAAATAAATAATTATAACTTTCCAAATTATATAAATAATTCGTATTTTATGTAATTTCCATGAGTGTATTTGTTTGTAATCCCCTTGACGGTTGTGAATTAGATGAACCTTTAAATAAAATATTAAAAAATAAGAGAAATTACAACAAAAAGTAAATAAATAAATCCAAGATTTGAATAGTGGAACAAAATAAATCTTGCATTTTTAATTTTGTTGATTTAAATTCTAATCTTTTAATTTGTTTTAATCTAAATTATTTACCAATTTTTCTTAAATAAATGATTAAAAATATATATATTTCAATCATTAAACGCATTGAAAATATATAATTTAAACATTTTCTGTATACTTACATTAGTTGTTTGGGATGATCTAAATAAGTGCACTTTTTAACTTTTTATGAAATATGGGTTGGATTTGGGTTGGGTTTGAAGTGGTGTGTTAGAGAGGTGATGTGACTTAAATAAGATGATGTGACTTAAATAGGATAGTGACTTTTTGATTTTTTGTCTTTTTCAAGACATGTCAAACTTGGCCTTAATGACTAAAACATATTTTTTTCCATCAAATTTATTTAATGAAAATAGAAAAATAATTTAAATTAAAAAAAAGATTAAAGTGAACTTTTTTTTTTTCAGAGGAAGAAGAAACAGATCATTCATTAACCATATAGCAAAACAATCTTGTTTTAAGAAGAACAAACATGAAAATTGATTTTGTTTTTTAAAATTAGTAGCTGAAGTATAGATCTAAACTCCAAACTCTCATCAGTAAATACAGTGATCAAAATCTAAAAAGCAAATAAAAAGAGTAACATCTACAGTAAAAAGAAAAGAAAATAATATTTATTACCTTATTAGCTAACAAAATTTGAAGAGTTGAGGATGACATTCAGATCCATCCAGAAGAAGCAGACGAGAGAAGACCAATAAAAACTTATCAACAAAAGCCCGTTTGTTTTCTGAGTTGTGGCTTGGGATTAAAATTAGTAGTGAGGTCACCATTGTTTGCAAAAGAAAAATGTTTGGAGCTCTAAATTGGGAGCAATAAACGAGTGCTGAGTCTCACTTAGTGATGTGATGTTTTGATCTTAAATTTTTTTTTTTTTTAATTTTCACTTCACTATTAATACTTTAGTGAGATATATCATTCTTGTTTGCAAAATAGCTATTATTATATATGTAAACACTGAACTTACTATCCAAACCTCCAAACCTTCTTCTCATGACAAATTTTTATATGTTAAAATAAAAAAATTATTATACTATAACGTAAGTAAGATATGAACTCCAAATCTTAAATTTTATTAGGAACATATTTACTATTTAAATAATTTACATATTATGATATTAATATTTTTATTATTTATTTTTATTTTTAATTATTTAAATTACACACGCCATCCGTGATATATATATATTCAAACATCCACAAACCCATAAATTAGTAAGAAAAAAAAAATCATACCTGAATGAGGCAATATCCTCGTTCTCATTGAAATTGATGTTCTCCTTCTTGTGCTCCGCCGGCCTTAGATGGATGAAGTGAAAGCTGCTGGGTTGATAAATGAGGCAACATCTCTATTATTGTGTGAATGGGATGAAATACACTTTTTAAAAACCATGGCTGGTTTTGGAGAAACCGTGGGTTGCTTTTGAAGAAATCATTATTTTATATTTTTTAGATAAAAACAAATTAATATAATAATATATTTATAAAATATAACTTTTAATATTAAAATATATCAAACACTGCAAAAGGATATATATGATATTTTATATACTTAATCCTTTCACTAAAATATATCACAAATAAATATAATTTTTCATGATTCACTCAATAACAATTTGAAAAATATTTGGTCGTCACAATATTCGCGGCTCGAATTGACCAAAACGACGTCATTTTGTGTTGTTTTGTGTTCAAAACGACGTCGTTTTGATCAATTCGAACCATTCGAGCTTGAGAAATTTGGACCCCTATCATTGCTGTAACAATTTACATGCTAACAATTCCCTTAATAACAATTCTCACATTAATAATATTATACATCATCCCTTTAAAAGCATACGGGACATCTGTGGCTATAAATTTGTACTATGTCTCTCCACTTACACTTTTTATTTAGGCTCTATTTGGAAAGATAATTTTGGATTAAAATAGTTACTAAAGATAAAATAAATTAAAATAATTAATAAAACAAAATTTTACATCTAAACTATAATCATTTCATCTTTTCTATCACAACTATCAAATCAACTATTAAAAAAAAAAAAAGAAAAGCCAATCAATATTTCAAACACAACTTTTTTTAATCAGGCTAAAATAGGCACTGTCACGACCCGCTCCCCGTATCCAAGGATTAAGCATCGTGATGGCCAGTAACTGAGGTTACCTCCGGCCAATTCTTAAACAAATTAATAAAAGCGAGCAGAGGTAATATTTAAATAAGGGTACCAAAATAATCATTGCAGTTTCTATTTTTATTACAAAATATATTGACCAAAAATGCCGATATTTACATAGAAAAATATCAATAAAAGTGTTGTGTGTGCTTAAGACTTTCCAAAAACTATTTCTTAAAAATTGGTAAACAACTATAAGCACATGACAGAGTGAGAAATATTATACCAAGAGTATAAGGGACACGAAATAACCATGGATAGTTAGTTAGGCCAAAACATTTAAGATAACTTAGTCGGAACAAATAATCCTTTAAGTAACAAAACTGAGATTATGTAAATAAATAACCATAACCGCGGTAATTTGGTAAACAAATCATGCAAGTGGCAGAAACTGAATTACAGAAATTATGTAAGTAAATGACCATAACCGCGGTACAGAACAGAACAGAACAAAGGTCACAGAAATAACAGTCAGAACAGAGGTACGGATTCAAGAGGTGGCTCGTACGGATTCTAGAGGTGGCTCTCACAATAGTGTAGCACTTAGCTCCGCACAGTACTTTGCTCCACACAGAACAGAGGTACAGATTCAAGAGGTGGCTCGTAAAGATTCTAGAGGTGGCTCCCACAATAGTGTAGCACTTAGCTCCGCACAGAACAGAGGTCAATGGATCCATAACAAGCAGAGGACCACAAAGTGGTTAAACAGAGACCAATGGTTATTTAAATCCCAAGGCATGTGACTCTCGTAGTGGTACTTACAAAATATAATTGTATATAAGGTTATAATCAAATATTCTTTAAAATATAGACAAACATATCTATGGGTTTCCTTTTCACAAATAGTGGTCAGAAAATAAATCACGAAACTGAAATATTTATATAATTTATAATAGTTTATAAAACATAACTTGTATAAGATAAATATGGTAAGTCAATGCTAATGTATTATATTAATATGTATTATATTAATGTATCCTAATATTATATTAACATGTATATATTATATTAACATATAGTTGTATCATACTAATGCATATATTAATATATCATATATAGCTATAGGATGCCAGAGCAGTGCCTTCGCTTTCGGCTGCTTTATCTTATTTTATGTTCTGCTTTCATAATGATGTTGTATCAAACAACTCCTATAAATGGAGTCCCTTCTTACACTTTCAGATACATTCAATACAAGAGTTTTCTTACTCTCTCAATATCACTCTCTTATTTGTTTCATGGTATCAGAGCACAGGTGTATTGCCTAGTCTCTTCTGCATCGCATTTTAATTTTGAGCAGATTGTTGCATATCTCGTCCTTATCTAAATTACAGATTGGACCACACCAGAACCTTCGTCTCCTCACGACGAATCCAACGCCACCAGATTCATCATCATCCGACGTTCCACACGCCGCCACGCGCGGCCAGAACTTCCATCCACGCGCCTCCTCGCCTCTCAGACGCGCTCTACGCGCCTCACACTTGCCCTGTGCTATCGTGCGCCGCGGCCTCATCTGCTAACGTAAGCCGCGTGTTTTTGACGTCAGCTGACGTCAGCCCTGGCTGCTTCCGTGCGCCGCTTGCTTCCTCTGCTATCGTACACCGCGCCTGTCTGTGCTAACGTGCGCCGCGCCTGTGACACAGCAGTGACGTCATCTTTGACCAGATTGTGACATCATCTTTGACCAAAATTGTTGACCAACTTTGACCAGCCAATTTAGTGCCTTCTGGTCATCTTTTTTTTGGTCCGTTCACTCATTTCCCACTGATTTCGACCCTCTGCATTCACTGGTAACCTCAGATTTTTCAGATTCGGCTTCGATAGTACTGCTTTTTTCTCATGGATCACTTGGACTCCTCCAACCACCCTATTTCCGTTGTTCTTGACGGAACTAACTATGTCTTATGGGCACAAGCTATGTCTAGGTTCCTCAAAGGAAAGAAACTTTGGCGCATCATCACTAGGGATGTGTGCAAACCCATCCCAGCCACCACAGAATCCGCTGCCACCACGGACTCCGTTGCCAAATATGTTGACCGTCTGGAGGATTGGGATAGCAAAAACTATCAAATCATCACTTGGCTCCGTAATACTTCTATTACTTCTATCAGCCTTCAGTTTGGTCAGTTCCAACTTGACTCTGCTTCCTCTCCAGCCAAAGCCATCTGGGATTTTTTACAAGAACGCTACCAGACTACTGGCCTTGCTCACCAATATCAACTTCTAAGTCAACTTCACCGTATGTGCCAAGACACAACTCAAACCATTAATGATTTCCTCTCACAAATGTATTATGTTTGGGATCAGCTCGCTCTCTCTGAACCTCCCTGGGATTGTACTAAGGATGCTGCCTTGTTCACTACTTACCGTGACCAACAACGCTTGGTTCAGTTTCTCATGGCTCTCACTCCCCGTTTTGAGCCAGTCCGCGCATCTCTCCTTCATCGCACTCCTTTACCCACTCTTGAGCAAGCAATTTCTGAACTACTGTCAGAGGAAACCAGGTTTGGTACTCTCCATCCACACCCTGTGGACTCTGTTCTTGCTACTCCCCAGATTCGAAGTTCTCCTTCACCATCTTCCCCACAGAAGACACCTATCTGCAACTACTGTCACAACCGCAGTCTTCCATTGACTCATCTTCTGGTTAATTGTCCAGTTCGTCTTTGTCGGTTTTGCAACAAGACTGGTCCTGGTCATCTCCAGCATGATTGCTTCCGCAACCCTGCCCGTGCCTCTCGCAATGGTCCCTCCCCCGGGCATTTTTCCCGCAACAACTCTCACCGTTCTGGGACTCCATCTAAACCAATGCCTGCTCCACGCTCTGCTGCTGCTGCCTCAGAGGATTTACCTGCCTCTGTCCCTATAGATCCTTCCACTCCAGTCTTCTCTCACACAGATGTCGAAGCCCTGTTTCACAATTGGCAGAATTCCGGTACTCCTCCATCTCCTGCTTTGTCTGTCACCGCACGTAACACTTCCTGGTACTTTGACTCCGCTTGTTGTAATCACATGACCTTTGACCCTACTATTTTTACTCTTCTCTCTTCTACTTCTCCTGTTCCTTCTATCCATACTGCTGATGGGTCTCTTCTATCTGTAAGTCATGTTGGTTCTGTTTCCACCTCTCACTTATCTTTATCTCATGTCTATCTTATGCCTGCTCTCACTTTAAATCTTATATCCATTAGTCAATTATGTGAGCATGGTCTAACTATTACCTTTTCCCCTACTGGTTGTTTGGTGCAGGACCCTCGGACGGGGCAAACTCTTGGGATCGGCCGTAAGCATGGACGTCTCTACGAACTTATCCATCTTCATGTTCCGGATTCCTCTCAGATCACAGCTCCTACCACTGCTACCACTGCTCCTCCTTTATCTCCTTTTCAGCTTTGGCACTGTCGTTTAGGCCATCTTTCTGTTAGTCGTTTAAAATTTTTAATTTCTCGTGGTCATTTAGGTCCTGTAAGTTCTGATGCTTTCGATTGTGTGTCATGTCAACTTGCCAAACAGCCTGCTTTGTCGTTTAATAAAAGTGACTCTGTTTCTCTTGCACCATTTGATCTCATCCATTCTGATATTTGGGGACCCTCTCCTACTCCCACTATGGGCGGCGCCCGCTATTTTGTTGTTTTTGTAGATGATTTTTCTCGTTTTACATGGTTGTTTCTTATGAAAAATCGATCTGAGCTCAAACAACTTTATTACAATTTTGCTGCAATGGTTAAAACACAATTTTCTAAAACTATTAAACTTTTTCGTTCCGACAATGCCATGGAATATAAAGATTTTGACTTTCTTTCTTTCCTTCAGAGTCATGGTACTCAACCTCATCGATCCTGTCCCGGCACGTCTCAACAAAATGGACGTGCTGAACGGAAACATCGGCATATTCTCGACACTACTCGCGCTCTTCTTTTGTCTTCCTCTTGTCCGGAACATTTTTTGGGAGAGGCAGCTCTCACTGCTGCTTACACTATCAATTGTATCCCTACCCTTGTCATTCATAATCACACTCCTTATGAGCGTCTGCATGGCACCCGCCCCCCTACACCAACCTTAGAGTCTTTGGCTCTGCCTGTTTTGTTCTTCTCCAACCTCATGAACGTACCAAACTTGAACCTCGTTCCCGCCTTTGTTGCTTCTTGGGGTATGGTATTGAACATAAGGGGTATCGTTGTTGGGATCCTCTCTCCTAACGACTTCGTATCTCTCGTCATGTGGTCTTTTGGGAACACAAAATGTTTTCCTCTCTCTCTCCCTTCCGTTTGTCCGTTCCCTCACCCTCTCTTTTTTTTACTGACCCTTCCACAGATCTATTTTCTGATGACCTTACTCCACCACCCTTGCCAGCCTCTCTCGAGTTTTTTGATACGGTTGCTCCACCGCCCCTGCCAACCTCTCTCGAGATCGCCTTGCCTACCGGTTTGTCCCCTGCACCTGCTCCCTCTGATGGTCCTGCTCTTGCTCCATCGGGATCCTCCCCTCCTGCTGAGTCTCTTCCTCTGGCTCCTCCTCCCTCTGCTCGACCACATCGGGTAACCCAACCTTCTACTCGTCTTCGTGACTTTATTGTTGGTTCTACTGCTTTTTCTACTTATGAACCGACCTCCTATCGTGAGGCTCGCTCTAATCCTCTTTGGCAGCAAGCTATGACTGATGAATTGCAAGCTTTAGGCAAAACTCATACTTGGGACATTGTTGATCTTCCTCCTGGCAAGACTGCCATTGGCTGCAAATGGGTATACAAAATCAAGACTTGTTCTGATGGATCTATTGAGCGCTACAAAGCCCGCCTTGTTGCAAAAGGCTTCAATCAAGAATATGGTATTGATTATGAGGAGACCTTTGCTCCTGTTGCTCGTCTCACCTCTGTTCGCAGCTTGATTGCTGTTGCTACCGCTCGACAATGGGATCTTTATCAACTGGACGTGAAAAATGTTTTTCTTAATGGTGTTCTTCTCGAGGAGGTCTACATGCAACCTCCCCTTGGGTCTGCTTATCTCCCGCATCAAGTCTGCAAACTTCGGCGTGCTTTATATGATCTCAAACAAGCTCCCCGTGCTTGGTTTGCCAAGTTCAGCTCCACTATTCAGAAATGTGGTTTCACCTCCAGCTCTTATGATACTGCTCTTTTTATCCGAAAAACAGCTCAAGGGACCACCCTGCTTTTACTTTATGTAGATGACATGATTATCACCGGTGATGATATCGATGGTATTCTTCGCCTTAAACAGTTTCTTAGCCATCATTTCGAGATGAAAGATCTTGGTCCTCTCAGCTATTTCTTGGGTCTTGAAATCTTCCATGATTCTACGGGTTCTTTTCTCTCTCAGGCTAAGTATACCTCTGATCTTCTTACACGTGCTGGTCTTACGGATTGCAAGACTGCCTCTACTCCCCTGGAACCTCAGAGTCGTCTTACACCTCTTGATGGCACTCTTCTCTCTGATACTACACTCTATCGTCAGCTGGTTGGCAGTCTTGTCTATCTCACAGTTACTCGTCCTGATATTGCCTATGCCGTTCATATTGTCAGCCAATTTATGTCGGCTCCTCGTACCCCTCATTATGCTGCCTTGCTTCGTATCCTTCAGTATCTCAAAGGCACCCTGTTTCATGGTCTTCATTATTCCGCCCGCTCATCTCTTCAGCTTCGTGCTTTCTCAGATGCTGATTGGGCTGGCGATCCTACTGACCAGCGCTCTACTACTGGGTTCTGCTTTTTTCTGGGTGATTCTCTTATTTCTTGGCGCAGCAAGAAACAATCTCTTACTGCTCGTTCCAGTACCGAGGCCGAATACCGTGCTCTTGCTGATGCTACTCAAGAACTTCTCTAGCTTCGTTGGCTCCTCGCTGACATGGGTGTTACCCCCTCTGGTGCTACTGACCTCTTTTGTGACAATCACAGTGCTCTTCAAATTGCTCACAATGATGTTTTTCATGATCGCACCAAGCACATTGAGATTGACTGCCATTTTATTCGTCAACACGTCACTCGTGGTACTGTCCATCTCCATCCGATTTCTTCTGTTGATCAACCTGCTGATATCTTCACCAAAGCTCATTCTCCTGGCCGCTTCGTTGAACTTGTCTCCAAACTCCAGTTGGTTGATATTTGTCCTCCTTGAGTTTGGGGGGGCTGTTAATGTATTATATTAATATGTATTATATTAATGTATCCTAATATTATATTAACATGTATATATTATATTAACATATAGCTGTATCATACTAATGCATATATTAATATATCATATATAGCTATAGGATGCCAGAGCAGTGCCTTCGCTTTCGGCTGCTTTCGGCTGCTTTATCTTATTTTATGTTCTGCTTTCATAATGATGTTGTATCAAACAACTCCTATAAATGGAGTCCCTTCTTACACTTTCAGATACATTCAATACAAGAGTTTTCTTACTCTCTCAATATCACTCTCTTATTATAGGATGCCAGAGTAGTGCCTTCGCTTTCGGCTGCTTTATCTTATTTTATGTTCTGCTTTCATAATGATGTTGTATCAAACAACTCCTATAAATGGAGTCCCTTCTTACACTTTCAGATACATTCAATACAAGAGTTTTCTTACTCTCTCAATATCACTCTCTTATTTGTTTCAGTCAAAATATACGTAAAATATATTTTGGTAACTCAAGATATAATATAACTCACCTTAACTTTAATACCTCACCCTTTCTTTCTACTATCAAAGACCCTCTCAACTTCCACTACTTTTTCCTTCTTTCTCTCTTTTCTTTTTTTCCTTTCTTTCTTTTTCTTTCTTCTTTTATTTCCTTCACGCAGGTTAGGGAGGAGGCAGCCACAGCCAGTCAACACGTGGCAAATGTCTCTTTCGCGGCTTAAATCATAATTATATAGATTTATTCTTATCCTTAATAGATATTTAAGATAATTACTTTTGACCCATTATTTTAATATAATTATATAAATAAATTAATTCTTAATTAAATTATACTTTATCATATACTAATGAAAAATTAATTATTTATTTTAGTACCACACCCATTATTATTATTTATATTATCTATATTACTATTATTTATATTTTGACCCCTAAACTTTTAATAATTATATTATTTTACAAAAATACACATAATAATATATAATAAATTATATATTTTCCGAACTGAGATTAAATAATATTAATATAAATTCTACAGAATAATTAAAAATCTGGGTTGTTACAGACACAAAGCCAAATAACATAGCCAACTTTCCAAATAAACCCTTAGTGTTTGGTTCAATTGAATGGAGTGGAATAGAATGATGGTTACATTAAAATATTTAGCATAAATTATATAAAAAAATCCTAGGATTAGAGTCTTGTACCAAAATAAACCCTGTATTTTTAATTTTATCAATTTTAATCGTAAATTTTTTATTTATTTTTAATTTAAATCATTTATCTATTTTCGTTAAGTAAAATCAATAAAAAAAAAATAAGTATTTTAGTTATGGAAGCATAAATTGTCCCAGAAATATTAATTGAGAGATAAATGAAGAATTGAGTTACACCATTCTGAATCTACAAAAGAATAAACAGTTTGTGCCTTCCGACCGATGGTTGCCGACCGAAGGGCACTCCGGCGATCAAGTTAGATAACATATATCTAAATGAAATTGAACAAGTTAAAGAAGTAGTTCAAGCATGCTTCTCCAGAAGTTGAAGATTACATCTCTTTATATAGGCTAACTTGCCACTCATTTTGGAGCAAGGATCCTCTCCTTGAATCCTCTCCTTGGCTCCCTACTTGATGGGCCATTGGGTCCACTTTTGGGCCTAATTTTGATGATCAAAACCGTTCACATTTTATACTTTGTCATGTACATCATACCTGTAAAAATTGATCGAATATCAGAAGAACTAAAAAAAGTTTATTAAAAGAAATTTAATAAACAGTTTTATTGTTTAATAAAACTTTTAGTTCATGTAATTTTTTATATTCAATCGACTTGATTTTTTACAGGTATGATATACATGACAAGTTCTAAAATGTGAATGGTTCGGATCATCAAAATTGGACCCAAAAGTGGATCCAATAACCTATCAAGTAGGAAGTCAAGGAGAGGATTCAAGGAGAGAATCCTTGCTCCTCATTTTGTCCAATGAGCTTAAGCCACTAATTTGGTTTAATAAAAGTAAGCCACTTGTATGGCCCAAAATCCATTTGAGGCATGTATATCAGAGCAACTTGGCAAGTTGGCAAGTTACATTGCAAGTTATTATCTTATTACCTTATTTCTATTTCTACGTAGGCATTGGGTGGAGCCACTTTACATGATTAATTTTTATCCCTCTGTAATTGCCCACAAGTTTTCGCTTTAGTCGATCGAAGTGAGAAAGAGTGGAAATTTCTCTCTTATCTCTGATAGACTCATTTATCTTTGTTACTTCTATAATCGAATGAATTTTTGTCCTATGGCCGTGATAAACTAATTTTATTTGCCTTCGATTTGCAGAACGTGAACATATTTTTCACGTGCCTTCTGATCTTTTCTATGTGATGCCCCTGATGTGGTCACTTATTTTCTGTATGCCATCTTTCTTGTTTTGCTAATCTACTATTTTGGACAATTATGTTGGTAGGACTATCATAGGTCTTTCATTTCTTTGGTTAGATAAGTTGACGACCTAGTCGCCGAACTACTGCCTTTAAGCAAACTTTGAAAGTAGACCCTCGTAGGTCTTTCCTTATTTTCAGCAAGATCAATTTTTTTGGCAATTGGTTTTAATGCATTGTTTGGTATCCCATCATCCTTGATATTGTATCTTATCTTTTTCATTCTTGGTTCTCGCAAATCCATGTGATGTACATCAAATAGGTAGCACAAGTTTGAGCTATATCTATAAGCCATGTTTTATAGGTGATTCATTTGCTATCTCAGCTGATGATTAGCTCGGTTAAGGTTTACTCAATTTCCAAAGCCTAGTAAGACTAGGGCTTACTCATTTTTTGATGCTTAGCTCGGCTAAGGATTACTCAATTTCTGATGCTTAGCTCGGTTAAGGCTTTCTGAATTTCCAATGCCTAGTAAGACTAGGGCTTACTCATTTTCCGATGATTAGCTCAGCTAAGGCTTAAATTTTGATGCTTAGCTTAACTAAGGCTTATTCAATTTCCAATATCTAGTAAGACTAGGGTTTACTCAATTTCCAATGCTTAGCTCGACTAAGCCTTACTTAATTTCTGATGCTTAGCTCAACTAAGGCTTACTCAATTTCCAATGCCTAGTAAGAGTAGGCACTATAATAAAATTGAATTTTTACGGCTTGCAATGCATGCCGTATAAACTCTTTCACGGCATACACACAAATGCTATTATATGACATGCCGTGAAAAGTTGAGTATCATTTATGGTATGCAAGTAAAGTTGTAAAAAGTAATAAATTAAATGTTAATAACATACTCTGTATGTCGTATATAATTTTTTACGACATTTTTGTCCTGCCATAAATCATTATATTTTCCATGGCATAATTTTGCATTCCGTAGAAGGTTATTTATAGCGATCCCGGTTGCCCCTTTACTGTTCTGTTGTATTCCGGACTCGGTTCCGTGGAGTGGTAGTGGTATCTACCTTGTTGTTGTCCTTTAATTCCCTTTTGATTGAGTTTTAGGATGTTTTGAGGAAGGTTGTTACAGGTTGGTTAGGCCTTGGTTTCAATTCCTTGTCGTTCAGTTTTTAGGTGGTCCGCTCGAGCGGGTCTTCTTGCGCTCGAGCGGAGATTGCACACTTCCAGTATTTTCGTGTTCCTGCAAAACTTCTGCAGGTGTGGTTTTTACGCTCGAGCGGTGGCGCTCGAGCAGGTCGGTTGGCGCTCGAGCGGGTAGTGCTTCCAGAGTCTAAGTTCTGGGAGGGGGAAATCTACGCTCGAGCGGGTATTCTTGCGCTCGAGCGGATATGCTTTATTCTTGTGTCTTGGCGCTCGAGCGGGCCTTATTGCGCTCGAGCGTGTCCAGATTTTGTTCTTGGCACTCGAGCGTCGTGTTCTCCGCTCGAGCGGGTCATACGTATATGAGTTATCCGCTGGGTGATTTTAAATCACTTTTTACTTTTCTTTCTCTCTCCTACTTTTTCTAAAAACCATTTTGAGAGCCTCTCTCTCTAAAATCTTACCTTCTTTCTAGATTTTGATCTAGCTAGGGTGAGTTCCTTGTCTTTGGCCTTTACAAAAGAGTTGTTGATCGTCGGGGGCTACTTTTTAATCTGAAAATCTCGGGTTTTGGAGCACGTTGGGTTTTGTCGTCTTCTCCTTTGGGGCTCCGAATTTGAGGTAGGGATATCCTACTCCTCTCTATGGATTTTGTCTTTAAATTTTAGTATTTTGAGATGTTGGGGTTGGTTTGGTAATTTTGTGAGAGTTTGGGGCTTTTGTGTAATTTTACAAAAGTTGGGGTTTTATTCGTAATAAACCTAGGTGCATGTTTGGCATAGAGAAATGGAATAAATGTTGAATCTTTGATAAAAATGGAACCTTAAGGGTTGTAACGTTAATTATGGAAAATGACCTAATTACATTGTTGATTAATTGGGATAATTAATTGTGAGAAATGAGGTTACGAAATGGAATGGTTGAGATTGGGAATGCATGGGGTTAAAGGGTGTAGTTGAATTATTTATCACTCACTGAAGTGAAATGTTGATTTAATATCCATTTGTGCATTTATTTTCTGTTTAGAAATAACTGCTTTGGGCTATCGGTGGAGGATAGTCATGATTATTGTAGACAATGCATGATGATTAGGCAAACTAAAACTCATCGATTGAATGTGTCATAGAGTATGACGGTGGATTGAATACATTAAATTTATGTATTGATTGATTGTGTATAGAACCCTTGTGTTTATATGCATTGTGTGTAGAGGAGGAGATGTGGGATGTACTCCGCGGTTTAGGGGAAGATGGGGGATGTACCTCTAAACCGGATAGACTTGGGAGGAGATGGGGGATGAACTCCGTAGATACAGCTCATATGCTTGTCTAGAGAAGTGAAGATAGGGCTAATATGCTTATCTTTGTGAAATGTGGATGTAGCTTATATGCTTATTTGTGAATGTAGGATATAGTTTATATACATATCTGTTGAAATGATGATGGAGCTAATATGCTTGCCTGTTGAAAAAAGGGAAAATGAAAAGTAACTTGGACTCATAAGTCGTATGACATAAAAATGTGATTTATGTGGATGTATCAGTGTTGGCCATCTATCAATTGCTAATCTTTTAGTCATTGTTCATGGTTGGTTTAGTGTATTTCTACTGGGCTGTGGCTCACCCTATATGGGAATATCATTTTCAGGTGCAGGTAGCATGCCACCTCCAAGGACATAGCTTGGGAGGCTAGAGGCGGACACACTTTTGTCGTTTTATTTTTGATGTATTACATGTAATTTCAAGCCAAGGGCTTAAAGTGTAATGGAGTTGATACTCTTTTGTTGTAACCAAGTGTTAACTTGGAAAGCTGTAAGCTCGTAGGGCATTTGCTTTTGTTATTAACATGTAATACTTTTGTAAGAAACTACTCTGATAAATAGAAGAACGTTTATTTTTATTGTCAATGTATGTCTATATTGATGGGTTAATGTTATTATTTTGAGGGCGTTACATTATTTTTATTATATTTATGGCATACTTTGTATACCATATATAATATTTTATGGTATTTTCTTGCATATCATAAATCATTACACTTTTTATGACATAATTTTATATGCCGTGAAAGGTTATTTTTAATATATAATATATATACATGAATATAACCTTGCCTAACAGTATGTAGACAGTAGCTTATAAAATGCAACATGTGAACAAACCAAGCAGAAGCAAAAACTATGAAGTAAGCAAAAAAATCCAATATGCATATACCAAACAACCTGCATACTAACTTCTATCCTCAAATTCTATCATATCAAGCTGATAACAACCTCAAACATACAAACCAAGAAAAGTATCCAAATCATAAGATTCACGAATCTCTAAAATACGACTTTAAATATTTACGACTTTAAATATCCAAAAAGCATAACTACAAATCATAAATCACTTATTCTAATATTTAGTCCAAAAAAATGAATTGACTAAGCCATGCAACTATACTTCCTATTGCATCTTGAAGATCATACATTTCATGAGCAAAGCAAAACAATGACACATTGGCTGTTACGTGATTCACCCATACTTTCCAACACATAGGTCCAAGGTTCACATGATGCACCTTTGAATTAGGATCCCTTGATGCAATTTGGCCTTCTGTAACCACCAAGTTTGTCCCCTCCCAATTCAACAACTTGCATTTGACATTACTTTGATCCTACAAAAATTAGGAGTATATAAGTATGCTACATAACATTCATCCCATTTACCAAGTATTAGTTCAACAAATGAAATGAAAGTGTCAAAAAGCTTCAACCAAATTAAAAAATTATTTATGTTGATAGAGTCATAGCAGCACATGGGGGGCTTGAAATGTCTGTTTCAATATTACTTTCAAAACATTAGTATGATTAAACTTCTAAATCTTTTAATTTGAAACATGAATCTTAAATTCCCAAAATACTTGTAGCATATTAACAATGCGAGATGGTCCAAAGAAGGGGTGACAGGTTAAGAAATTAGGCATTTAAGTCCTATTGTTTGTTCAACAAACAATTCAAAAGGTACTGTCCAATGTGTGTTGAAGGGTATGATTCTTATTCTTTTTATCATTATCCAATGTGTTATCATGGTATTTACCATTTCTTGCTTTCCTCTTTCAATAATTATTACATCCATAATACATAAAGATATTAATTTGGAAGAAAACATGTTATATTCAATCTGATTATGCATTCTAGAAGACTACTCTGAAATAACTACATCAAAGTGTAGAGTATATTCACTTAACATGCTCCTTTCATATTACTGCTAATTAAGACTATTAAACGGGAAAAAGTGAACACCAAGAAGACTGAATCATTTCAAAGCTATGGAAAAAGAGTGTTGCATGTTCAACTTCCACAGATGGCTAAATGCCCTTCAGCAATCAAGAAGTAGCTATATCTTTGCATAATAAAAGCAAGCTAGCAAAAGGCTATTGCACATCATTGCACAAAGCAAGCTAGTTAAGATGCATTCTGCTTGATAATAACATGGTAGAGTACCATAGCAGTCTGTACTCTCTGTGGTTTATTTCTGTAACTATTTTTTGGTTTTAATCATAAACATTTCAGAGGTTGAGACGTCTTTAAACCAATTACCATAACTCATTACCATATCATAACAATTGAGACTTCTAAAAAGAGCATAGCTTACCGTATCTAAACTAGTTGGAAGGTTTGCAAGTGAAGAACCAGCACGTTTAGATATTTTCATAACTTCAATGCTTTCAGTAACAGAACCAACTTCATTCACCTAAAAAACCATAAAAACACTTCATTAAGCATATAGCTACCACATAATTCCAACAATTAAAGACATGAAGAGTAGATAAAAATGTTCTGAAAATAGTATTTTCACTCACTGAAGTTGGAAGGTTGTCATGAGGAGTAGATTGGAGTAGATCGGAGCTTCTTTGGGAGGGATTGGTGCCCTACACTCAAAGGCAACACATGCAAGTGATTTAAATATAAAATAACAAATGATTTGAATCAAAATTTACTTGAATTAGATCATCAAACAATATATTATCATGTTTAGCTTTTCCTCTTACTTCATTTTGCCTTCTTTCTCTGATAAGCATGGCTCTTATCTCATCAAGTTGTTGTTCTAAGTCCGGCACCTTGCCTTTAAGTTTTTTCACGTGTTCATTTTAGTGTACTTGTGCATCAACCTTAGATGGTAATGCCCCAAATCCTAGCCCTCGTACACTCCCACGATGCTCGGGACCAAAAGTATAAAAAATCGCATCATCTTTTATAGATTTTGGACCCTTATGAAGTTCTTGAACCTTTTCCCGAAAATATAAAGCATGTCTTAATAAATTGATGTGAATACAAATTATAATACAATAAATAAATAAATAAAAATAAAATAAAATAAAGTAATATTGGTACCACAGTTGCGTCAAGCACTTCATTCATGGATTTTCCTTCCTTTCTCGTATGCCCTTTAATCCAAACAGCAACTCTTGATATGGATGATGGTGCTCGACTTTCTCTTCTCTAGAAAATAAAATAGAAAATTAAAATCAACATGATTAAAAACAATCTCATAGTAACCATACTTCATACCCAATTTACAAAACTACTTGAATCACTCTTAAATTTACTATTTCATCCTTTGATCATGCATAACCTTTACGACTTATGGTGTGTAAGAGGGTTTGCTTTTTCTTCATTGCCCTAAATCTTTTAGTCCTTTTCTACATATACAAAAGAAGAATGTCATAATTTATATGATTAATAATTCATAATTGAATCACTATGAGAAATTTGGTGGTCTAATTAGTTCATAAAAACTAGAGAGTTTCTATGAGGAAACTTACCTTAAATTCTTTGGAAGTTCGTTGTTTCACAAATGTTTTCCATTCAACCATTTCTACATTATTTGGTTTGGTGAGGATACTTATCTATTCAAAATTTAGCTATCTATCTATATGTTCAAATGTTACTTATCTATACAAAAGGATACTTATATGTTCAAAATTTAGCTATCTGTCTATATGTTCAAATGTTACTTATCTGTACATGTGTCACCTATCCAGGATTGGTGATACATAAAATAGCAAACAAGAAAGGTAATCGAATCAAAGAAATCAAACACACACAAGAATATAAGGATTTACGTAGATCACTCCAGAATAAGATTACATTCACGGCTGCTACGGTTTTTACTATGATAAGAAAATAATGCAACTCTCTTATAAGTATAGAATTAGGACAACATGAAAATAATAGGGAAATTAGTGAAGTATCCAAAAAAATCGAACCAGGAGGTAAACTCTCACGGACCTCTCCCGTTTAAAAGGAGGCCCCCAAACCCCCCCGACCTATAAGGTTCAGTGAACAGTATTTATCAAGGTTTACAGATCCAACAATACCTATTTGTCCATCTTATTCGTCGCCGCTAGCAACTTTTCAGTGATTTTCAATGCGTATTTTTATCATAATTAAATAACATATGACCCATAAGAATGAAATTTTTACCAATTAACCATTGAAAAAATTAGTTGATGAGATAGAACCAAGTGACAATAATTGAGGCGATAAAGTGTAATCAATCTTAAATTTTTATCACTAGATAAAAAGGTAGTGGTCTCATCGATACAGTGACTTTTGAAATATTTGTAGTTTCAATAATTGACTTTTGAGATCTTTTGCTACGTTTCAATAAAAAATCAATTTATGCATATTTTCGTTTGGAAAAAGATAGCCATGTTGTATTATTCATCTTAACATAATTGAAGATTTAAGCTAAGAAGTCTCAAAAAAAAAAAAATTAAAAAGTCAAAAAGTTATTCAAAAAGTTAAAAAGTTATCACTATTCACAAAAGTCAACAATTATGGCTGCACAACTCTCAATACTAATTTTCCCCTACACATTAATTTATACAATTTTTTAATACACATTTTTCTATAAAAAGTCAAAAAGTTAACCCAAACATTCATATTTTCAACCTCAACTTTTTAATCTAAAAAAATAAAAAATACACTTATTTAAAACATTCCAAACAACCCCTTTAAATATTTGCTTGGAAATTACTCAAATTCCAACTAGAAAGTAGCCAGAAAATCAACATATTGCAGTGTGTATAAAATTTGGATGGAAATTTTATAATTAAGATAGTCAGATTCAAACCCCTCCAATGAAATGAACTGCTTGTGATCAGTTGTCTCTCTGAACATACTGGCAATGGGTAGACTCTAGGCATGGTCATAATTGTGCAATTTTAAAATTTTTAACTTTAGACTGGGCAGCAACTAGCTTCTATATATTAGGGTAAATTACGTATACTTCTCTCGAAATTTAGTTAAATTATAGTTATTTTTTTGAAGTTTCAAAAATTATAGATATTCTCTTGAGATTTTTATTTTTATAACAAATTACCTCATGAAGTTTATATTTTCATAACAATTTACCTCCTAATTTGTTATGTAAATAGTACCTTCAAGGGATATCTGTAATTTCTCAAATCTCATGGAATATCTGTAATTTTGCTAAATCTCGAGGGGTATATATAATTTGTCCTATATATTATTATGGGGCACCTACAAGTAAGCCTCATATACAATATTTAAAATTTGTCTGCTTTCAAAATAAAATATTTACAACAATTAATCTTGCATATTTTAATTGTTACTAAAAAAATCTTTTCTTTTCTTTTTTTTAAATTTAAAAACGCTACTACATTTCATCACAGCTAGACTTCCGTCAGATAGTCATTGGAGACTCGCCGGAATATTCAATATCACCAGGAAGTTGCTAGAGTATTGTCGGAGTGTTTTAAACGTCACTAGAAGTCGCTGGAATGTCCAAAATATTAGCTAGACGTCAATAACATCGCTGGAGACTCACCGAAATATTTAGAATATTGCCCGGAAAAAAAAATGGAGAAATTATACTGAAAAAACATAGCAAAATGTACTAAATATTGATAAACTAAAAAAAAAAAAAACAAATAAACAACAACGGGAAAAAATATATATTATTTTTCAATTTTTGTAGGGTTTAAGCAAATAATCTCTAATATTGATCAAATTGAAAAGTAAGTTTTAAAACTGTAAAATGTTATAGTTTCAAAATATGATTCTATTAAGCATTTATCCTTATTAATCAAACTGGAAAACATGCTATGAAATTGTAAAATTTTAAAGTTCTAAAGAATGAAACTACAAAATTTTACAATTTTAAAGTATGATCCATTTTAGCACAAAAAAACTGAAATTATAAAATTTTACAGTTTTCATCGCCTATAATTAAAACTCGAAAGCAACTTGTTCAGAACTTGTGAATTTTCTCCATTAAAATAAGAAAAGAGAAGTGTGTAGCAGAGAAAATGTAGAAAAATTGAGAGATCGAAGGAGGGAAACAAATACAGAGAGAAGATTGTACTCCGACAATTATTTTTAGTTTAGATCTAGTCGGATCTTATGTAGATCTACATCAAATTTAAGTATATCTACTCATCTTCTTCGCCGGAAACTCCTCGCTTTCGATGTCGGTGGGGTGAAGTAAGAAGTAGGTGGTTGGCGGTTGGTGGTTGCCGGTAAACCTCAATCAATGGTGGTTGTCGGTCACCGGTGGCTATATATTAGAAAGAGAAAGAGAAGAAATAAGGCATGATCGTCAATCGCTGGAAATCAAGAAGAAAAAGAGGCAGAGAAGAACAAATGCATAGAGAAGAATGAAGAAGAAAAATACGTAATGGATTTTTGAGAATATCCAAAAAGTTGTAGGATTAAATAGGCTTCTCTTATTTTAAATAGGACTTCCACGTAATTTGCCCTATTATTATTAAGTGAATGCTCAATTTGATATTCAAGTTTTCTTTTCATGTCACATGGTAGATTTTTTTTTTAGGGAAATTTGGCTATAAACCCCCTTTACCTTCCTTTCATTGTTAAAATGACTAAAAAAAAAATTATACTTTCTAAACCCCTTCATAATTATAAAGCCTTAAAGGACAAATTTATTATTTAAATATTTTATATGACTATTATACCCACTCTCTTCCTTTCCACAGATGGCCTCTTCAAGAAGATCGGCGAGCTCTGCAACTTGTGCGGCACCGAAGCTGCCGTCATCACCTTCTCTAACGCCGGCAACACCTTCACCTTCGGCAACCCCTCCATCGACTCCGTCCTCGACCGTTACCTCTCCATGACTTTATCATCCTCCAGAGCCTCCGCAAGCTTCTCTTCCTTCTTTCGATATAGGGTTTCAACTCAAATCTGTGCACCATGAACGATTCCGATCTCTAATCTCCCGAGATATATAGATATATATATATATATGTGTGTGTGTGTGTGTGTGTTTTGAGATTTGAATTCGAATATATGTGTTTTGAGATTTGAATTCGAATATATATATATATATATCTATATATATATGTGTGTGTTTGTATGTTTTGAGATTTGAATTCGAATATATAGATTTTTTAAAGCTCAAAGTTTTAAAAATCTGAAAAATCTGAAGAACCGGGGTATGAAAAATTGATATTTCTCTAAAATTTTCAGATTATAAGCCTGATTCAAGGATTATAGGCATGATTCAATGTTTTTCAAAGTAAACATCGATTGATTCAAGGATTATAGGCCTGATTCAAAGCTCATAGCTCAAAGTTTCATCGATTTTTCAGAGTAAACATCAAATTTCATTTGATAGAACCAGAGTAAAATTTTACTTTTATACAGAGTAAAATTTTACTTTTAGCTTCAAAGTCTTACAGTTTACTTATTTTTCAGAGTAAAATTTTACTTTTATACAGAGTAAAATTTTACTTTTAGTTTCAGAGTGTAAAATTTTACTTTCATACAGAGTAAAATTTTACTCTGAAATACATAGTGAAAATGTAGAGAGAATGATATAGAGTAAAATTTTACTTTTAGTTTCAGAGTCTTACAGTTTACTTATTTTTCAGAGTAAAATTTTACCTTTATACAGAGTAAAATTTTACTTTTAGTTTCAGAGAGTAAAATTTTATTCTCATTCAGAGTAAAATTTTACTTTCATACAGAGTAAAATTTTACTCTGAAATACATAGTGAAAATGTCTTAATAGGAGAGTTGATAGATATGAGGGTAATATAGTAAAAGAAACAAGTTTTAAAATATCAAGGAGTTTTGAAAGTACTTATATAATTCTTATCCTTTTGAAAGAGAAATTAAATAGTGAGGGGGTTATGACTAAATCTCTCTTATTTCAAAATAAAAATTTATACAAAAAGGTGGTGCACAAGGTTTAAACACACAACTTTAGATTTCATTAAAAATACTTTTATCACTTAGACAATATACATATTATTATAATACTAACTTTTTTATTATTTATTTTTATTTTTACTTATTTAAATTCCACACGCATGTGCCACCACTAGTATTAGTATATATATATACTTCATAATCTGATTTTATATTAGGTAAAACACTCCCAATAACTCTAAAATCACACTGACATTCTCGGTATTCTCTAAAATCACACTGTACTCGTTTGCTTTAAAACATTTTGTAATACTTAGGTCCAACAGTTCACTTAATTTATTTATTTATTTATTTATTATTATTATCATTAATTTTTCTTATTGATAATTTTCATGTCTAAAACATTCATCCATCACATTGAACTGGTTTGGGCAAGGAAAATGTCAGTGGCACTACACCAACATTTTTCCAAACAATCAAATTAACACACAAATTTCAATGGATTCCAACTAAAGCTCCATTTGTATTGGTAGAACATACTTTTGAAAAATATAATTTTGTAATTTTTAATATTTGGCACGTTAAAAAATAAAAATTTAACAAAAAAAACTCATGGACTGAACTGGTGGTCCATGATTAATAGGTTTGTCTTCTAGATATGGTGTATAAATCATATATTAAAAAATATCATAATGATGATTTTAAATAATAATAGTGAAATATATATATGTATTGGTGATATGATCATATGCCCTGATATCAAATAGTATTAGACAATATTGACTTTCATTATGATTACATAGTTTAGAAAATTATGATCAATCAAAGCACAACAATAAATTTTATTTGTTGGGTTGTTTTAGATCACTACCAAATTTGAAATTATTCTATGCTTAATTACTAAAATGACAACAACGTTATCCTTATCCCCAAGCTTGACCCATGTCAATCTAAGCCCTCATAGATTTTTAATAGTTCCTATTCTAAATCATAAATTATTTGGCATAAACTAAATAAGTGTACTTATTTAGATAAGTACACTTATTTGGGTTATATCACCTCTTTATTTTTCTACATATTTTTTTTTTCATAAAAAGTCAAAAAGTATACTGTACGGGGAGCAAATATTTCGCAGAGCCCGTACTCCTTTCGTCCAAGCTACTCGTCTGTCCGATCAACTTGCGAGCACAACGGCGGTGAGCTACCCGGCGGTGTGTTGCCGGAATACCCCTCCGACGGTCAAGTTAGCACACACTCAGAGAGAGAGAGAGAGAGAGAGAGAGAGAGAGAGAGAGAGAGAGAGGAAGAGAGGTGTTTCACAAAGAGTGTTTCTCACCAAATGATGTTCCATCCCTAGTATGGGGGGCACAAACACGCTTATATACTTTCTGCGCCCAAATCTGCTCCTATTAGTCTCTTGACATGTGGTGCTGCTCTCCCATCTGTCAGCACAAATCCTGCAATCACCACCTAACCAAACCGTCAGGCTATATTGGCGGAGCCCGGCAGACCGGCGAAACCACCTCAGCCTTTCACGACCGCGCTGCGCAGTGTACCCGAGTGCTCCACTCGCCGAGCTCCAGAACGACTGAGCTCGGTTACATTCTGGCAAAGCCGAGTTCAAGATAGGTCGAGCCAGCAAACCGAAGGCCTTCCTGCCGCGTTAAACGCGTGAACCGTGGAATCCAGACTAGCAGGCAATCATCTCGGCCGAGCAACTCAAGTAGCTCGGTTTTCTACATAGACAAGCCCAAGTAGCTCGATCCCAACATGGTCCTGGGCCTTAACCGAGCAAAACCTTATCTGGACGAGCCCAAGCTATCATGGCCCAAACACGTTCGGCCCCCCATTTTGCCCGGCCTTTACCATGGCCCATTCCAACTCATAAATCTCCCTCTCAATTGCCCCTTAATTCCGTCCGCGCAAGCGTGACTGAGATTACATTACAAGGCCGGGCTATACTTTTTGCTCGGTGATCCACTTTGCTTGGTTTAGGAACTCCAAGGCCAGCAAGGTCCGCTCCATGACTTGCTTCTTGGCGAGCAAGATCAGCTCGGCAAGGAACTCCAAAGAAGGCAAGCAAGGTCTGCTTTGCGACTACCTTCTTGGAGAGCAAGATCAGCTCGGCAAGGAACTCCAAAGAAAATGAGCAAGGTCCGCTCCGCAACTTTCTTCTTGGCAAGCAAGATCAGCTCGACAAGGAACTCCAAGGTCGGCGAACAAGGTCCGCTCGGTGACTTGCTTCTTGGCGAGCAAGATTAGCTCGGCAAGGAACTCCAAAGAAGGCGAGCAAGGTCCACTTCGCAACTTCCTTCTTGGCGAGCAAGATCAGCTCGGCAAGGAACTCCAAGGTAGGCGAGCAAGGTCCGCTCCGCGACTTGTCTCTTGGCGAGTAAGATCAGCTCGGCAAGGAACTCCAAGGTCGGCAAGCAAGGTCAGCTCGGTGACTTTCTTCTTGGCGAGTAAGGTCAGCTCGGCAAGGAACTCCAAGGTTGGTGAGCTAGGTCCGCTCCGCAACTTCCTTCTTGGCGAGCAAGATTAGCTCGGCAAGGAACTCCAAGGTCGGCGAGCAAGGTCAGCTCGGCGACTTTCTTCTTGGCCAGCAAGATCAGCTCGGCAAGGAACTCCAAGGTCGGCGAGGAAGGCCCGCGACTTCCTTTTTGGCGAGCAAGATCAGCTCGGCAAGGAACTTTAAAGAAAGCGAGCAAGGTCTGCTCCACAACTTTCTTATTGGTGAGCAAGATCAGCTCGGCAAGGAACTCTAAGGTTGGTGAGCAAGGTCCGCTCGGCGACTCCTTTCTTGGCGAGTAAGGTCTGCTCGGCAAGGAACTCCAAGGCGAGCTAGGTCTGCTCCGCGACTCGCTTCTTGGCAAGCAAGATCAGTTCGACAAGCAACTTCAAGAGCGGGAGCAAAGTCCACTCCGCGACTTGCTTCTTGGCGAGCAAGATCAGCTCGGCAAGGAACTCCAAGGTAGGCGAGGAAGGTCCGCTCCGCGACTTGTCTCTTGGCGAGCAAGATCAGCTCGGCAAGGAACTCCAAGGTCGGCGAGCAAGGCCCGCTTTCGCGACTTCCTTCTTGGCGAGCAAGATCAGCTCAGCAAGGAACTCCAAGGTCGGCGAGCAAGGTCCGCTCGGCGACTCCCTTCTTGGCGAGCAAGGTTAGCTTGGCAAGGAACTCCAAGGCGAGCTAGGTCCGCTCCACGACTTGCTTCTTGGCGAGCAAGATCAGCTCGACAAGGAATTCTAAAGTTGATTAAAACCATCAACAAACCTCTTGCCGAGTAAAATTCATCCGACAAGGAATTCCAGAGTTGATAAAATCATCAACAAACCTCTTGCCGAGCAAAATTCGACCGGTAAGGAATTCCAAAGTTGATCAAAACCATCAATAAATCTCTTACCGAGCAAAATCCGCCCTACAAGGAATTTTGATCTTTCCGTCAAAATGATTGTTAGTTGCCCCTTGGATCGCACTAAATCCGCTTGACGAGGCAAAAATACAACAATTCTCAAGAAAATTGTCTACTTATTTCATTGTGCCAATGGCAAAAAGGGTTACAAAAATAGAACTAAGAATAAAACTTTAGATTGGCAAAGTTCGATGTTCTGAAAATGGATCGGCCATTTACATTCTGCGAGTTTTATGCCCCTTTTTCTCGGCCTTCTTATAGACGTCTTCTAAAAACTGAACTCCCTATATCTCTTCTATGGTGGTTTGCATGGCCACCATCTTGTCTGACTGCGTGAACCTTTCGCACTACTCTCTTATTCTCTACTATCGGACTTGTCGTCACGGTAGCTGTGGCTGCATCGTCTTTGACTCGGGTGTGCTCATTGATGCGCTGTATTAGTTGGCCCATGGATGTCAGCTGGTTCATGGTAAGCGAGTCCCGCAGCCTATGTCCGACCGGGAGACCGCGCTTATATTGGGTGATTGCCAAATTGATCGGGCAATCTAAAATTTCATTAAAGGTTTCCCAGTATCTGGAGTTGTATACCTTGAGTGTGTCGCTCGACTCCATTTTGACACTGAGAAGATGGTCCACCTCCTTTGGCATTTTGGTGTTGGTCTTGAAACGAGTCACAAATGCTTCCGCCAACTGCTGCCACCTTTCGATGCTTCCCTCCGGTAGCCTCTCAAACCATTTCAAGCCCAGCTCGCCCAAACATGACGGAAAAATAAGGCACATGAGAGCGTCATTGCGCCTATGTCCGGCCATGACCTGCCGGAAGTGGCTTACATGCATGTATGGATCGGTCTTTCCATCGTAGAGCGTAAACTTTGGCTGGTGAAAACCCGTGGGGAGCGGTGTGGTTTCTATCTCAAAGGAGAAGAGGGTAGCGTTCAGCCTCGCCAAATCTGTGTCTAGAAGGACGGGCACGGTTGGGCGTGGTGGCGGCATTATGACCTCCTCATTGGCGCGACCCCCATAAGATAGCCGCTGGAGCGCCGTCACCCTTTGAGTCTCTCGCCGGCGAGCCCGCTCCTTCAAGACAACCCGCAAGTCCTTTGAGTGAGCAGAGTAGGAATATCTCGACGTCATCGCCGGACGTGAGGGTTGGTAGGTATTATCTTGCACACTAGACTTCTCTACAGACGCGTCGGAATCTCCAACCCTGTAACTTTTGGTGATAGAAAGGGAGGGAGTGTGTCGCTGGCTCTGACTGCCTGAACGACGTGGTTGGGTGCGCTCACTGTGGTCTTCCACTCCAGCAACACCTTCCCCTTGACATGCCGTTTTAGAGCTTCCATCTCCACTGCCATTCTTCGGATGACGGCGTCCTAGTTCCTTAGCTTGTGCTCCAGACGTCTGGCGTGCGATTCTCTTCGCCGCCGATGTCCGTCTGGGCTTCGCGAGTGACCAAAACTTCTAGTGCGCTTATCTCATGCATCTCTTGAATGTCCTTCTGGGGAAGTCTCCAGGTCCACCATGTTCAGAACGGCGGGGAGTCCGTCTCTCCGTCTGGCTGATTCCGGGGTAACACCGTCGATGGCAGACAACGGTATTTCGTTGTTATTTGCCATGGAAGGCGATCAGATGAGCTTGGAAGACAAGATTTTGTCTATCAAGATTCCCACAGACGGCGCCAATTGTACGGGGAGCAAATATTCCGCAGAGCCCGTACTCCTTTTGTCCAAGCTACTCGTCTGTCCGATCAACTTGCGAGCACAACGGCGGTGAGCTACCCGGCGGTGTGTTGCCGGAATACCCCTCCGACGGTCAAGTTAGCACACACTCAGAGAGAGAGAGAGAGAGAGAGAGAGAGAGGAAGAGATGTGTTTCACAAAGAGTGTTTCTCACCAAATGATGTTCCATCCCCAGCATGGGGGGCGCAGACACGTTTATATACTTTCTGCGCCCAAATCTACTCCCATTAGTCTCTTGACATGTGGTGCTGCTCTCCCATTGTCAGCACAAATCCTGTAATCACCACCTAACCAAACTGTCAGGCTATATTGGCGGAGCCCAGCAGAACGGCGGAACCACCTCGGCCTTTCACGACCGGGCTGCGTAGCGTACCCGAGTGCTTCACTCGCCGAGCTCCAGAACGACCGAGCTCGGTTGCATTCCGGCAAAGCCGAGTTCAAGATAGGTCGAGCCAGCAAACCGAAGGCCTTCCTGCCGTGTTAAACGCGTGAACCGTGGAATCCAGATTGGCAGGCAATCATCTCGGCCGAGCAACTCAAGTAGCTCAATTTTCTACATAGACAAGCCCAAGTAGCTCGGTCCCAACATGGTCCTAGGCCTCAACCGAGCAAAACCTTATCTGAACGAGCCCAAGCTATCACGGCCCAAACACGTTCGGCCCCTCATTTTGCCCGGCCTTTACCATGGCCCATTCCAGCTCATAAATCTCCCTCTCATATACTTATTTAGATTATTTCAAACAATCTCATAGCTCTGTTGATCCACTTAGGCCATGTTTGTTTCGACGGACATGTGCTTGGGATTGGACTAATAGTCCAATAAAATTATTAATCCGATATTTGGTTAAAAAATTGAGGTACGGATTAATAATCCAGTCCGCTCAAACAAACATGGCCTTAACTGATTTGTAGTGGATTCCCCATGAAGCTTCCAAAGCTAAGATTAAAACTATGAACCTTTTTGTGAACTTGAAAACCCAAAAGCCAATCTTATGCCTCTCACAACATATTGCAACTCACACATCAACAATATACATTTGAAATATTCTCTCTCAAGGTTGGAACTAGCAGCCCAAGTTGATTTGTTTGAAAAACAAAACCTCAAACAAAATGAACAAATTAAGCCCAAAATTTATTTGAATGATCAAACTTGGCAGAGTATAATTCGAACACCGAGCACAAATATTGCAAACAATAATCAGATAGGAAGGCAAAGCAAGAAAGACATCAAAATCAACCCAGAAGGCCAGAACAGACCAACAAGAACATACTTTTCCAACCCAAACACAACAAAAAATTGCAGAAAATCTAAACTAAGTTGGATAAACTTTGTGCGATTCTGCTTATAAACTGTGCATTTTGTTTGCTCATTTCCATTTGAATTTGAAGCAATTGCATATGCTGCTGAGCCTTGGCAACTGCTTCTTCTGCTGAATATTCCTTTGTTTCTTCTTCTTCTGGTCTTTTCTCAGCAGTTACACAATGCAAGTCAGTACCATAATCACATTCTTGATAATAGTATACCCAACAGCTGTCATTGACTGAGAATTGGCATACATCGCAGTAGAAGATCAAGTTCTTGGCACTATCCTCTTCAGGTTTCTTGTATGGAGATGAATACAAGAGAGTCAGCAGGTGCTCATGATCTTCGCGTTTCACAGTTTCGAGCAATGTAGCCTTGACATGGAGATCAAACTTGCAGTCTTCACAGTGGTAGGTAAAACCAGTGCCAATTTCATGACAGGCATTGCAGGTGAATTCATTGTATTCTTTGTAAGGCGGGGATGAAAGAAGCGTGAGAGCGTGTTTGGGATGCAATTTGTGGTGAATCTTTTGTGGCAATTCGAAGCAGGACTTGCGAATGTCAAAGTTGCACCTTTGCTTGGTGCAACTGTAAGCCGAGCCAGAAAGGCACCGATCACAAACAGAGCAGTGAATGTAATCTTCCTCTTGAACTTTGGATAAATGCAAGGCATGATGGTGGCTAAAATGCTTTACATTTCGTGGTTGTGTTTGATTTGGTGGATCAATACGTGACTTCCCTTCGTTAGCAAGACCTGTCTGAGCACTAGAATTGTGTAGAGCTTCATTTGGTTGAGAGTACTGTGGCTTAGGACCATTGACAACAGGAACTAGTTGGTTTTCAACAGCATATGGGGCATGTGTTGCTTCATTGGCTGTTGAAGAAAGTGCTTGATTTGATGAAGTGTATTGTGGGTTAGGCCTATTATTGATCACAGATTCATGGGTGGTAGTACTAGTTTAGGCACGTAAGCATATTAAGGATTGAAACTTGGTGTTTCATGGGAAAAAAAGTACTGTTGATTTGCACCAGTATATGGAGCACATGTTGGTTGATTAGCCAATCCTATTAGGGCATTTAAACTTGACAATGCTTCATTTGGTGAAGTGTATTGTGGTGGGATGGGGTTAGGACCATTGACAAAAGATTCATGGATGGCGGTAGTTTCAGGCCTGTAAGCACACTGGGGACTAAAACCGGGCATTTCATGGGGAAAAGAGTAATGCTGATTTGCTGAATTGTATTGTTGGTTGGGACAATTCATGGAAACAAATTCATGGGTAGTATTTTCAGGCCTGTAAACATATTGGGGAGGACTAAAACTCGACGATTCTTGAGGGAAAGAGGGATTTGGGATAGGAAAACTAGGATATGGTGATGGGGGAACAGGCATGTAAGCGCAATGGACATGAAGGTCAAATTCACAAGTGGAACAGCTGTAGGAGAAGTCGGTTCCAGTGAGATTGAAAGAATTGCAAAAGAAAGAAGAAGAAGGGTAAGTGGGATAGGGGAAGAGGCTGAGAGGGTGAGATGGGTGAGAAGGGTGGTTCAATGAGCGAGTTGCTTGAAAGCATTGCTCATGAAGATTGAAGTTGTTGCACTACCTGCAGGTGTAGACAGAGCCTGAGGCCGGAGTGTTGCAGCCCAAGCACTGGATTTCGGGGCATTTGGTCAGGGATTTGTCGAAAACACAAGCCATGGGGGTGGCTAAAATTCTTGAACTCCATCTCTGTTTGTTTGTGTGATCTTGAAACAAGCCATGTCTATATATAAATATACATTATACATATATACAAGTTGGTGCAAGGAGGCTAGCAAGATAATGCTTAAGAGTAAACCATTATTTGGTTGACTTTGAACTTTCTATATGTAGAAAGAAGAGTGGTATTGACTTTGTATTGTTTATGTACAGCTCCTTAGCTTCATTTTGAAATCAAAGCGTAGTTAATCAGCCAACAATTTTTTTCTTCAGATTTTGGGTCAAGAAATGTACTTAGAAAGTATAAGTGTGGCTGAGATTTGATTTCGTATTGTATTGTGGAGTCTATTTATAGATTGAATCCCAACCATTGATTGATGATTCTAATGTATAATTTTGGTAATAATTGATTTTCTTTACTTCTAAGTTTTAACATGTGCAATGTCCAAACTCATTGTGACTTTGACCAATTAATACAGTACACTTGAGCATTAAGTATCCCTTTTATAAGCAGGCGGTAGGAAATGTATTAAATAATAATATGTGTCTCTAATCTTATTCTTCATGTGGGAGGAGATCTTGTCCATCATAAAAATACAATGGTTATAATTATTTTTTGTTACTTTGAAATAATGATTAGATATTGTTGATATATTTTTTTAAAGAACAATAGACTTTCCAATTTTAACATAATTATACTACTCTCTCTCTATTTTTGTGGAACAAACACATCTAATGCATAATATAAAATTACATTTAAAAAAAAAAATCTTGTATCAATAAAAATGACAATTTTACAATTATATAATCTAATCTCAACCTAGAGTTACTCCATAAGTGCCTCTACAAGCCAAGCCACCAAAAATCACCCAGTACCTCCATGCCACCTCCCTAACCACCACCTCTACCACTCTTTCACCAACCTTTTTTTTCTGAGGTTCCCGCATCTACCACCACATCCACAAAAACAATACAAAAAGGAGGGAGGAGGGGGGCTACTAGAAAGAGGGAAATTATTCAATACTTCCAGAACACCACGTGGCCATACTCCAAGTCAATCACCAATTATTTCGCCACATGTTGTTCCCCTATCTTCAACATAAATTGTGGGCCTTTGCACATTTCCACCAATCAAAGCCTTATGGAGCACCACGTGTCCATACTCCGGAAGTATTGAAT
This sequence comes from Camellia sinensis, assembly GCF_055761805.1. Taxonomy (NCBI): domain Eukaryota; kingdom Viridiplantae; phylum Streptophyta; class Magnoliopsida; order Ericales; family Theaceae; genus Camellia; species Camellia sinensis. Next base: position 169,178,120 of record NC_138962.1, on the reverse strand, counting down.
AATCACCCAAAGAAAGATAGATGAGTCAATTGGGTTGGAGGGAGAGGGAGTTATGATGGTGGCAACTTACTGTATTGAAACATAAACATGTGTAGTAGTGGTGGTTCCAGTGAATTGAATGAGATACTAATTAATTAATAATAACCTAACCTATGAATTTGATTGAGTTGCATCCCAATAATAGGGCAATACTCAACTATGATGCTCAAAATGGTCCCAATTTTGCCATTATAATTCAAAATGACTCATGTTACATTCTTTCGCTCGAAAAGCATAAACTATAAAATTTTTAAAAAAATTGGCTTGGTAATTGACAACCATATCTGTTTTAAATTTTATGAGGATTTTTTTTTTGGGTGACGTTCACTTTTTTTATTTTAAAAATCATTCATAGACTTCTTCCAACAATTTAGTCTGATTATGTGTTGATAAAAAAAATTAATTTGATTGGGTCTATTTACAAGATTCTTGCTAAGGTCTTATCCTCTTGTACAATCGGCATTTTTGGACAGACATAACATTCTTGATGGTTTCTTGTTTGCTAATGAAGTAGTGGATTGATAGAAAGTTAAGAAGTAAAAAGGGGGTGCTTATTAAATTGGATTTTGAGAAAGCATACAACAGTGTCAATTGGGAGTTCTTATTTGATCTAATAAGCAAATTTGGGTTTGGAAATAAATGGATCAAACTTGTGTGTTTATTGCAAGGATTTTAGTCTTAGTAAATGGTAGCCCACCGTCGGAATTTAATTCGAAGAGGGGATTGAGGTAGGGTGATCCACTATCTCCCTTTCTTTTCAACATAATTGCTGAGGATTTAAATATTCTCATCATGCGGGCAAGGGGATTAAAGCTGTTAAAGGGTGCGGTTGTTGGTAAAGACGAAATGGGGGTGTCTTACTTACAATTTGCCGATGACATCATTCTATTTTTTGAAGCTAATTGGAAAGAAATTCTTTGTATCAAAAGAATTCTTAGGTGTTTCGAGATCATTTCAAGGTTGAAGATTAATTGTGTTAAAAGTATGGTGACTAGTATGGCAGTAGAGCATGGCATTATTGATGAGTTTGCTACTGCATTGAAATTTGTTAGTCAAAAGCTTCCATTGAAATTCTTTGGGTTGCCATTATGTGCCAGTCCTAGATTGATTTCTACATGGAGTCCGGTTGTGAAGAAATTTAAAGGAAAGCTTGCAAATTGGAAAATGAGACTACTATTATTTGGTGGAAGACTTCCTCTTATTAAGTTTGTGTTGTCCAGCTTGCTTGTGTACATTTTCTCCATTTTTAAAATGCAAGTGGGAGTGCCTTCGTTGCTAAATATAATTCAAGCTTCCTTTCTATGGGGGGATTCTAATTTGAAGAAAAAAGTCCTATGGTTAGATGGGGATGAAGTGTTTAAAGGCATTGAACTGGGTGGTTTGGGAATAAGAAGGTTGACAGATGTTAATTCATGCCTATTAGCAAAATAGTGATGGCAATTTGGGATGGAAGAAAATGCCTTACGGAAATTGATCTTGTGCAGTAAGTTCCACTGCAAAGGAGGAAAATGGTTGCCTAATTTCAACAATGAGATGAGAACCTCAAGATTATGGTTGGACATCATTCATGAAGCCCATATTAATCCAAGTCTGTTTAATTCCTTATTTCCAATGCTTGAATTCAGCTTGGAAATGGGAGAAGAGTGTGCTTTTGGATTGATAAGTGGCATGGCAACGTTAGATTGAGGGAGGCATTCCCTAGGTTGTTCTATTTGTCTCTTGAAAAAAAAGTGCTAGATTTGCATGAGAGTAGAAATTTTGATGGGGAATGGAACTTCAAATTCGAAAGAAATTTATTTTCATGGAACATTGATGAAGTTAGAAGGATTGACAATTATTTGCAGGATGCACCAACAGTTAGATTCGATTATCATGATCGTTATAGTTAATCCCTCAGGCCAGTTTTCTGTTAATTCTATGTATAAATGGTGTTAAGGCAAGAAGACCTCCTCTCCTCCTTTCGATTTCTCATTGCGATTGAGGTTCTTAATTGTCTTCTCCAAAGGGCTAGACACCGAAATATGATCTTTGGATTCGCAGTTGGGGTAGCAGGTCTTGTCATCTCTCATTTACAATTTGCAGATGATACAATGCTTTTCTCCAATGCAAATATCGAAGAGCTACAACATCTTAAAAGCATTATTTCAAATTTCGAGCTTATATCAATACTTCGAATCAATTTTTCCAAAAGCTCAATCTGCGAGATTGGTGTCAATGGAGATTTCCTTGCCCAGGCAGCTTTACTTCTTGGCTGCAAATTATCTAAATTGCCCATTAATTATTTGGGTCTTTGTCTTGGTGCGAACCCTAGATCCTGCGTCACTTGGCAACCTATCATCCAAAGATTCAAATCCAAACTTGTAAGATGGAAGAGAAACTATCTCTCATTTGGGAGAAGGCTTACCCTCATTCAAGCTTCACTCACAACCTTGTCCATTAACTATTTTTCTCTCTTTAAGATTCCATCATCAGTGTGTAATGAACTGGAATCATTGAATCAAAAAATTCTTTGGGGCAACCTTGATGATAAAAGAAAAATTTGGCTCGCAAGTTGGAATCTAATCACTGGAAAAAAAACTGGCAGTTTAGTGTCACATCTTTAAAGCTTAAGAACGTAACTCTCCTTCCAAAATGGTGGGGGAGATTCAGAACTGAAAACAAACCCTTTGGAGGAAAGTAGTTGTTGAGAAATATGGTGGTATTTCAAGTAGATGGCTGCCCACTGACCTTGTCCCATCTTCTTGCTCCAATATCTAGAAAGGTATCCTTAGTGTTGGAAGTAACAACAACCCCTTTAGAGAGGCCCTTCTCAACAATTTTCTCCTAAAGCTTTTATCTGGAGAAGACATCTCATTCTGGTCAGACACTTGGTGTGACATTAAACCTTTTAGTGTTACTTTTAACAGATTATTCTCACTCTCCCAGCAAAAACAGAGTTCAGTGGCCGAACTTTCTTCTCTTTCAAATGGCAGCTCACAATGGAATCCTATCTTCAGCATACAACTTCGAGTTTGGGAATTAGAAAAGCTTAATCAACTTTTGCATCAAATCAACTTCTTCATCCCTTCAGTACATCATCAAGATTCTCTTCATTGGAAGCTTGACAAATCTGATATCTATTTTGTAAAATAATTTTGTTCCTTTTTTTATTCCAATCCTGAACCACTCTCAAATATATATGCATTTCTCTTTGGAAGACAGTTGCTCCTCCTAAGGTTAAAGTGTTTGAATGGCTAGCTCTTAACAATAAAATTGCTTCTAGAGATCTTCTTCTTCATCATCGAAGGAAAATTTCAGTTGGTGCAGACAACTTTTGTGTCTTTTTGTAAAGATGAAAGGGAAACTTCTAATTGTCTTAAGCTTCTCTGCTATCATTCATGGGCTATTTGGTTTTCCATTATTCATTGGTTGGGGCTGGATTGGGTCTGCCCCAATTCTATCGAGTCACTCTCAAAGGCTTGGTTCAACTCCAATTACAAGTGTCTCAAAAAATCTATTTGGGAAGCTTGTTTTCTCAACACCTTGTTACAGCCTTGGTTATTTTGAAACTATCCATGAAGCACTAAAACAATCACAAGGCTTACTTGATGATGCTAAGTTAGCCTAACTCACAAGTTTGTAAGAAAAAGAAGTAAGAAGACAAAGTGAGTTTGAGAGAATGCTTTTGTTTTTACCTTAAAAGAATTTGTACAACTCTTGGATGGTTTGGGAACAAATGAACTTCTCTCCTATTTATAGGCATCTTAGGCTTTCTCTAGAATATTCCAGAACATAGAAGAAAGGAGCTATTGAGAAGCTTCTCATGAAAGTTTTCCTTATCCTACAACAGGGTTCTAGCATCCTCCCTAAAAATATCTATACAAATATCTACCTCATTTAAAAGTATGTACAAGGGTCCTTTACCACCTCCGTTTCTTTAGGAGGTTCTAGAAACTTCTATTCCTCCAATGTTCACTTAAAGGCTTTAGAACCTATTCTAGGTCCTTCCATGTTGAATTATGTACCATATTTCCATATTTTTTTAAGTCTTCCAAGACCTTCCAGAATATTCCATTAGCCTCCCTTTCTTGAGACTTTCTCTTGATAAGCAATTCTGTCTAGGTAATCTAGCGGGACATGACAGCCTGCTGGAACCTTTGGCTAGCCAGGAATTTTATATTATTCAAACTGGGGCAAGTGAATTGGGAAAAACTCATTGACACCATCAAAATCATGTTGCCATTTGGGTCAAATCCAAATCTGGTTTCCTTGGTTTTTCTATCAATGATTTTCTCCTTCACATTGATTAGGTTAGAAGAATCAAATAAAAAAAAAACAAAGAAAAAAAAAGTAAAGAAAATAAGTATAGTCGCTCCTATCAACTGCATTGTGTTTCATTCAGTTTCAGATTGCTTTTTTCCTAGTGTTTTCCTGTGGGATTGCACATGATTTTGCTTTCATTTTGGGTGCCAACCTAGTTGGGATGCAATTGTAAAGCTATGATGCATTTTCTTCCCTTAGTTTGTTTCTTGTACCTTATCCTTTATCAATAAAATTCTTTCTTTTGCATGTCAAAAAAAAAAAAAAATGGTGTGAATCTTGTTTGGAGGTAAAAATTGATGTGTCAAAACTGCTATGGAATAATGTCTGTTACCTAAAGGTCCAATTCCTTGGATGGCTTACTTGGAAGGATAGAGTCAAATCAGCTACGTTCCTTTGAAATATTGGTGTGATTGGGCCTAATGCAAACGTAGTTTGCCAATTTTGTCATTCTTGTGATGAGTCTATGAATTATCTTCTTCTTCATTGGCCCTATGTTTGGAAAATTTGGTCGAGTTTGTTGTATTGGTTGGGTGTGAGAATATATTGTGTATTTTCTATTATAGTCCTATTAGAGGTATGATTGTGTTAGAGTCCTATTAGAGGCATAATTGTATTCTCCCTTTTGGTTTAGGATTTAGGGCTATATAATCTAAGGTTTGATTGTAATCATTCACACATTGAATATATGAGATACAGAAAGCTATTCAGAATCTTACATGGTATCAGAGCCGTTCTCTGATCCGAAACCCTAGAGTCGTCTCTATTACTCTCTTGTTCGTGTTTGTGCCTCATCTCAGTCGACTCATCTGCTCATTCTGGTTCATGACCCATCTGCTCGTGGTTGTGCTTTGTCTCAGTCAACCCATCTGGATTTCTTCTCTGTTTGTGCTATTTGGTAGTCGCACCCATCCAACGGTTCGACCCATCTAGTCATCGCCTCTTCACAGCTCGTCTTCTCTCTCTGGCTCTCCTTCGTGGTCAATCCATCTTGGTTTTGCAAGACTTCGACCCATCTCTAGTTCAGTTTGTCGAAACCTCTAGTTCTCTCTCTGGTTCGAAGCTCTCTAGACAGATTTCGCGACCTAGCTGATTCGCAAGTCTTTGACTCGCGACTTCTTCTCGCTGCTCTCTGCCTCGCGATTGTCCCTGGTGTATGGTTCTGTGGTTTCTTCGTCGCATCTGTTGGTTGTATCGAAGTGAAGTTACCTCTTAGCTTCTCTCACTCGAAAGGGTTATGTTTGAGGCTGGTTCGACCCATTGGATTTTTGCATCTGAAATCCTCTAATATTGGGTTATTGTCATATTATTTTATGATATTACATTTAGACTTCATACCCTTTTGGTTCTTACACTGTGATGTTGGATATATTGGTTTTGTTGCCCCCATTAGCTTTCAGTTTATTATGATGATGACAGTTTCTGCTTCTGTAAAAACCAAGAAAGGACTCCTTGCTTCAGATGAGTGTGCCTACTGCCATCAAAGGGGTCATTGGAAGTACCATTATCCCAAGAATGGATGTCTGTCTGTTCAGTCTCCTGTCGATTTTACTGCATCTGCTCCGATTCCTGATCCTGACTTGACTTCCTTGACTGCTCAGATTAGTCAGCTTCGGCATATATTGTCTAACTCCCAACCATCGCCATCTACCTCCATTGTTTCCTCTCTTCATTCAGGTTTGCTTGGGTCTTCTTCAGGTATTTCTTCGTCTGTCTGGCTTTTTGACTCTGGTGCCTCTCATCATATGACTCCCCATCTCTCCTTACTTCAAAATTGCACTTCTCCTCCGTTTCCTATTACTGTTAATGCTGCTAATGGGTCTGGTGTGTCAGTTATATCTGTTGGGTCTGTCATACCGTCTGCTATGTCTGCAGTCTCTATTCTATCTGTTTTATATGTTCCTCAGTTATCTGTCAGTTTATTATCTATTAGTCAACTTGATGCCTCTGGTTTTGATGTTATCTTTTCTTCTTCTATTTGTTCTGTACAGGATCGGATGTCCAAGCAGCAGATTGGGACTGGTCGTAGAGTTGGAGACCTCTATGTGGTGGAGAGCTTGCATCTGCCTATGACTACCTCTCCGATTGCCTTTTTTTCTTTTCAGTTAGATTCTCTGTCCAGTCATTTCTATTTGTGGCATTCCAGATTAGGGCATTTGTCTGTTGACCGCTTACGGTCTTTAGCTCAGTCAGGTATATTGGGCAAAGTTTCTCCTAGTCAACTTACCGAGTGTCGGGGTTGTAAACTTGCCAAAATGACAGCCTTACCTTTCCGTAACAGTACTTCTATATCTACTACACCATTTTCTTTAGTTCATACCGATGTCTGGGGCCCTTCTCTTATTCTCACCAAGGGGGGTTCTGCATACTATGTGTCATTTGTTGATGATTGCACTCGTTACACTTGGGTTTATCTTATGACTCATAAGTCTGACTTCTATCAGATATATTGTACCTTTCAGTCTATGATTACTACACAGTTTGGGGCCACAATTAAAATACTCTGGTCTGACTTGGGTGGGGAATACTTTAAAACTGAATTCTGTGAGTATTTGGCCAAATTGGGCACCATTCACTAAACCTCTTATATTGATACCCCTGCCCAAAATGGTCGAGCCGAGCGTAAACACCGTCATCTCCTTGAGACAGCTAGGTCTCTTCTTCTCTCTGCCTCAGTTCCGGTTCCATTCTGGGGGGAGGCAGTTCTTACTGCTGCTTTTCTTCTCAACCGCATGCCTACTCCTATTCTTTCTAGTCGATCTCCTTATGAGGCTTTGTTCTCCCAACTTCCTAACTACTCCCTCCTTCGTGTGTTTGGGTCTGCTTGTTTTGTCCTTCTTCCCCGCAAAGATAGGACCAAACTTAGTGCCTGGTCTGTCCTCTGTGTCTTTTTGGGTTATAGTCCTACTCAAAAAGGCTATCGGTGTTACGACCCTGTTTCCCATCGTCTTTATGTCTCTCGTCATGTTTCTTTTCTCGAACGTCTGCCTTACTTTCAGCTTCCTCTTGTTACTGTTCCAGTTTTCAAAGAGGATTTGGTTCACATTGACCCATTTCCTTCTGAGGTACCGTCTGATGAGTACATCTCCACAGTTCCTCTTGAGCTTGTTTCATCTTCTCCTCCTGCTTCACCGCTGGCTGTTTCTCCTCCTTTAGTTTCTTCTCCTCCTCCGTTGTTAGTTTATTCTCGTCGTAAGGCTCCTCCTTCACCAGTTGTCTCCATCCCTACTGCTGATCCTCCTGCTTCTGACGACTCTGATCCTACTGCACACCGATATCCTCCTCGAGCACGTTATCCTCCAAACAGGTTGGGTTGGTCTAATACTTGTTTTTCTGTTTCCTATCGTACTTTTTTGTCTGCTAGTCACTCTTTTGTAGAACCTCAATCTTACAAGGAAGCCTGTCAAGATCTTCATTGGGTTCAAGCTATGGAGGATAAGTTGTCTGGTTTATAGAAAACTAGTACTTGGGAGTTGGTTCCTTTACCTGCTGGTAAGAACCTGGTTGGTTGCAAATGGGTTTACAAAGTCAAGACTCATTCTGATAGCTCTCTTGAGCGTTACAAAGCTCGTCTGGTTGCCAAAGGTTTCTCTCAGGAATATGGTATTGATTATGAGGAGACATTTGCTCCTGTTGCCAAAATGACTACTGTCTGTACTTTGATTTCTGTCGCTGCTGTTTGTTCTTGGCCTCTTTATCAGATGGATGTTAAGAATGCTTTTCTTAATGGCCATCTCACTGAGGAGGTTTACACGCGTCCTCCCCCTGGCCTTCACTATCCCTCTGGATAGGTTTGTCGTCTTCGGCGTGCTCTGTATGGTCTGAAACAGTCTCCTCGTGCTTGGTATGATTGATTCCAGATTGCTGTTACCGAGCTTGGGTTTCATCCTTCTGCTTCCGACTCTGCTTTATTTCTGCGACATACCTCGGTTGGTTTTGTTGCTCTCTTGCTCTATGTGGATGATATGATCATCACTGGCTCGGACTCTTCTGCTATCTCTGAGGTCAAGCAGCATCTCTTCCGCACCTTCGAAATGAAGGATCTGGGTCCATTACGGTATTTTCTTGGTATCGAGGTTGCTTCTTCTCCCAAGGGCTATTTCCTGTCTCAGGCTAAGTACTCTAATGAAGTCATTCATCGTGCTGGTCTTACTGATACTAAGGTTTCTGATACACCTATCGAGCTTAATGTAAAGCTTAACTCTACTGATGGTGTCCCTCTGGATGATCCCACTTTATATCGCGAACTTGTGGGTTGTTTAGTTTATTTGACTGTTACTCGTCCTGACCTTGCTTATGCTATTCTTGTGGTTCGCGTTCTTCGCTATCTCAAGGGTACTATCTTTCAGGGCTTATTGTTGTCCTCTACTTCCTCTTTGGACTTGGTGGCCTATGCTGACTCTGATTGGGCTGGTGATGTTACTGATCATAAGTCTACGTTTAGTTTCTGTATGTTTCTTGGAGATTCTTTAATCTCTTAGAAAAGCAAGAAACAATCAGTCGTTGCTCGCTCTACTGCCGAAGCTGAGTATCGTGCTATGGCTCATGCCACTGCTGAGATTGTTTGGCTTCATTGTCTCTTGTCTGATTTGGGTGTCTCTCAGTCTTCTCCGACCTCTCTCTATTGTGACAATCGCAGTGCTGTTCAGATTGCCCACAATACTATCTTTCATGAGCGGACGAAACATATTGAGATTGATTGTCACTTTGTTCGCCAACATCTGCAGTCTGCCTCTATCTCGCTTCCTTTCATCCCTTCGACTTTGCAACTTGCGGACTTCTTCACCAAGACTCACACTACCGCTCGGTTTCAGTTTCTTCTTAGCAAACTCTCAGTGTTTTTTGCTAAAACACCTTGAGTTTGAGCGGGGGTGTGAGAATATATTGTGTATTTTCTATCATAGTCCTATTAGAGGTATGATTGTGTTAGAGTCCTATTAGAGGCATAATTGTATTCTCCCTTTTGGTTTAGGATTTAGGGCTATATAATCTAAGGTCTGATTGTAATCATTCACACATTGAATATATGAGATACAGAAAGCTATTCAGAAATCTTACAGTGCAATCGGTTGTCCCAGCCTCTGTTTGTGAGCTACTTCATTGGTGGGCTGGCTTCATATTAATAAAGCTAGAGAAAAGGATTTGGAAGGCTCTCCCTTCTGCAGTGAATTTTTGTCAGTTTCGAAGGTTAGAAATGAACGCAAGTTTAATAGATTTTGATCAATTTTTATTAATTTTTAAGTATGATTCAATGTATTTTATATTTTCAAATCACTATAAAAAGAATTTTTTACATTTTATTTCAATAGTTAACGACTTTAAGAATAATTGATTTTAAATGTCTACAAATTATTTTTGACTAATACCTGAACTAATTGAATAAAAAATACTGACAATTATTAAATGAAAAGATTATAAAAATAAAAATTGTGCCATAAACAAAAATTATTTTTGAGGCATTTTTTTAGACAACACTTTACAGGTAACTAAATAAAATTATTTACAATTAAGTATTAAATGAAATGATTATAAAAATAAAATTTGTGCCATAAACAAAAAATATTTTTGAGTTTTTTAAATACATTTTTTAGACAACACATTACCGTAACAAAATAAAAAATATTTATAATTAAATATTAAATAAAATGATTATAAAAATAAATACAACTACTGTTTATATATTTTTTATTTTACATTTTAATGTAATGAAAAAAAAAAAAAATTCATATAAGATTTTTTTCTTTGGGCTTGAATTACTTTAGTCACTGCTAGAAAAACCATTTTTAGTTGCGTTTAAAAAACGACGCTATAGGTATTAAAAACGTCGCTAATTCTTTTTGTGACGTTTAATACCAAACGCCAGCAACGCGACTGTCGCTAGAGCTTTATGGTATTTGAAAAACGTCGTTATATTAGTATAAGTGGTATTTTTAAAAACCCCTCCAAATGTCTTACCTAACTGTTCTGTGACATCACTATGATATTTAGTGACGTTTTAGAAATGCCGTCATATCTTTTTTTGAAAAATCTGACCGTTAAATTTAAGGTTTAGGTGACGTTTTAAGAAACGTTGTGATATCCTTTTTTTTTTTTTTTTTTTTAAATTGTGCTAATTTTATGTGATTGAAATAAATAAAAAAAAATACCTGTAATAAAACTGAATAGCACTAATATAAAATAATAACTTCCATTCAAATAGTAAAACCTTATCAAATGATAGTCCACAATCATTGTGCAAAAAAAAAAAAAAATTCTTAATATTATTTTAATCATATTAGTCAGTGTATTTTGAGCACTGAAAAAAAATAGAATCTGAGTTCACCAAAATAAGATGCCCCTCTATTTGAGCCAGAATAGGAATATGAGTTCACCAAAATAGGAATCTGGACATTTGAGCCAACTTGATATTCATATTCCCATTCACAATGACCACATTCACACACAAATCTTTTTCCTACCATATCAACCTAGTTCACCAAAATAGGATGCCCCTCTATGCAGCTTTGTTGACTTGTAATCCAACCTCTCCATCTTTATTTCCAATGCACTTTTTCCATTTATCTCTCTTGTTCCCTGAACTAACAAAACTTAAAAACATGTATACAATTGGGGAGAGACGGAGAGAGAGAAGAAAAACTCGACAACAATTTAACATTATAACAGTTAAATGGAAATATAAGCTACAAAGGCTAATTCTCAACAAAAGAAAATTTCATAAAGAAAACAATCATCAATCCATATTTATATCAATAAACATAAACAATAGTACTTGTATGCGATGGAAAACGAAAAGAAAACTGATTTAATAATTACTACCCTTTGGTAGCACATTCACATTTTACCCCAAATAATATTTAAATGATAGTCCACAGAAGGAAAATCAACAAGCTTCTGCGATGATCTAGTGCAGGATTTAAAAGAAGACAAATAGAAATATTTTGGACAATCAACCTATAGAATGTAATTCACCTATGTTTGTGTTCATCAGAAATGTCAAAAAAATAAAAAAGAAAAAAGAAATGCCTCCCTTCTTCACCATCAAAATATATCCAGATTTGCCAAAGAATCAAGAGCTATCAAGATGTTAGCTTATGGTATATGAATCTTATTCACACTAGCCAAACAAGGAATCAAGAGAGAGAATTTATAACAAAACGTCTTTCTGTGCCTTTATTGTTGCTACTAGTTCATAACAATATTATATTCTCGGTGTTGCTTTACGCTGTGTTTGGTTGGGGGATTTGGGAAGGGAAATGGAAAGGGAAATGGAAATGAAAGGAAAAGGAGAAAGAATTAATAGAATTCCAAATCCCAACTATGTTTGGTTGTGTTGGTTATAAAATAGAATTGATGTCATAAAAGGTCTCCTATTTCTTTATTTATTTCTCACCCCCTTTCTTTTTCCATATATTTTTTATTATAACCAAACATAAATAGGATTACATTTCTCATTCCTTTTCCAAATCCCACCCCAAAAATCCCAACCAAACACAGCATTAAAGTTTGGAATTGAACAACGTAATGAAATATTATATTCTTTTATGGTGTTGCTGTATAAGTCAGCTACCAGAAGGCAAACTGCAGCAATATCATCAACAGGTAAATCAGTGTCACCAAATCTGCCATTCAGAAAACTGTGTTAGGACAATGCTTGATTAATCAATTGACTCATCTTCTAGTTAGAATAGAGAGCAAGGATGACTACTCTTATTTTTTCAGTATAATATGCAGGAATCGGTAAAGACCACAGGATGGTCTTCCGATGCAAAATCATGCAATCATATCCTATTCTTCTGGAAGTATATAAAATATTTTCACTGGTGTTGGAAAATTGGACGGATGACAATGAGCAGCAGATTACTTGTCTTTTATGCTACAGATATCATGGGCAGGACAAATAAGATGATGCCTGTAATTTACCCACATGTTTGATGATTTACTAGAACATCGTAAATAAAAAATTGACAGAATCTATTAAGTACAGTACCTGAATGGAAGGATATCATCAACATAATGAAAAGTTCGTCCTAGAACAACCGATATGATTGTCATTATCCTGCCCATCATACACAGACACAGGTGGGTCAAGGAAATAAATTATATTTCAAAATATTTCTGCACCAAATGTACAATCATTAGTCCCTTAGTTGATTGTATAAACATCTCTCGAAGTAGTTGATCTGATATTTTTAATATAACTATTTCATGTTGGTTTTATTAGAATAACGGCAATATACTCTTCAAAAAGGAATGCCTATGTGTTATGTGCTCTTAAGTTCGCAAGACTGGGACTGCTATGCATCACTAACAATTTCAAAGGTGCAATTAGCAAAACATAAGGGAAACTGTGTTGACACTGACATCACTGGTTAAAAATTGTCTTCTTGCTATTTCTCAATCTATAGGAGACTAACCCCCAATCGCAGTGCACTTGTCTCACACTCATTGAGGTCAATTAAATCACCAAGCATAAACAGCATAAACAGAATAACATACGCAAGTGCGCCAAAAGTCCCAATAAAAATAACAGCACTGGAGTTCCTAGCTGCTAAAAGTGCCTGCCAAGACATTAAACATCCAAAATCCAATTTAGTTAAGAACATCGTGCAGACAATTTGATACGGTCGAAAAAATGAAGTAAGCTAAGAATTGTTAATCTCATAACACATTGCAGTCAAGAAGCAAAGTTCAGATGAAAAGTAGTTTGCTTGTGTGGTGAGAGTACTAAACTTGATCTCATGCTAAGATTTAGGGATTAAAGTTTTTTTTTAGGGGAAAGTAAATCGTCCACCAACATACGCAATATACACAAGCATGTTCATTCAATTAATTCACAGAGTCTGATTTGAAACATTCATGATCAGATACATTATATGAAAAATTTGATAAATTCTCTCTTACCGCAATAAAAAAGGTTTTGTCCCCTAGCTCAGAGAAAAATATAAGCAAGAATGTTATTAATGTATACAAATGTTATACATGCAGTGAAATTCGAAAGAAATAGAGAGAGAGAGAGTACCGATTAAAGTTCAGAAACAAAGTAGACTATTCGCAGCCATTGGAGCTTAAGGATCAAGTAAGAATGCCTTAAAACATTGATTTCAGTAAATGAGGATCAAGTCAGAATGCCTCTCTCTGAATCTCTACCAATGAGGATCAAGTAAGAATGGCTTCAAAACATTGATTTCATAGATCTAAAGAGAGAGAGAGAGAGAGAGAGAGAGAGAGAGAGAGAGAGAGATGGAGGTTTGGCTGTAGAAGATGGCAGCAAGAGTTGCTGGTGTGGCATCCACCCACTGCTCCTGTGACCTCCACCACCATCCACCCATTGCCTCGCCACTTGTCTTTCTTCTTCCCCTCTCTTCACTTTTCACTCTAACCCCTTCCACCACCGCCCCTCAACGACCCACACGTTCTTCATCTTCTTATTACCCCCACTATCACCAACTGGATACCTCTCACACCACCACTATCTCCACAACAGTGGTCTTTATATCTCCTCAACTTGCCACCTCAATCTATCAAGCCAGCGCCACCCGCTACTGCCCACCACCATCACACCACAAAAGCCCCACCTCCTAGCACCAACATCCAGTGCCAATTGCAACCCATAGCATCGCATCACCCAGCGCCAATCAGGTCGCAATCAATCACATCACAGCACCGATTGCATCACACCATTCCCCTCACCGGACATCTCCCTCTCGCCACCAAACCACCACCCTTTGTTTCTGGCCACCACTGCACATTCCCCCCCTTCCTCACCACTTCCATTGCCGGACAGCTCCCTTCCTCTCCCCCTGATGCAAACCACCACCCCTCTGTACCTCCCCATCCCCAACTCCCTATTTCGTATTCCATCATCCCACTTTCACCACGAACCCCCCTTATCTCCACTACCCTCCCCAATTTTCATTTCCCTACGTTTCCCAAAATAAAGCTTCAAATTTTAAATTCACAATTTCAAGCTACCCAAAATACAAATCCAATTTACAGTACCTCATTTCTCCTACAGTCACCAACCTGCAAGCATGGTTATCCCTCAGACTCCAGAAACATAAATTGATATTTGTTACTTTTGTTGGTATCAGTTTTCTAAATTTATTTTTTTTGAAAACTGATTTTTTTTTGTTTTTTGTATTTTTTTGTTTTTAGTAAATATTTTTAAAATTTTAAACAATTTTTTTTTACTTTTTTAAATGTACTTTATTTAGATGTATCAAAATAGTAAAATATTTGTGACAAAAAATTTTAAAAAATTAATAAATACACAAAAATATGAAAATATACTAATTCGTTGTTTTTTTTTTTTGTATTTTTTGGTATTTAGTGTAATTTTTAAAGAATTTTTTTCACAAATATTGTATTTTTTAAGTGTGTTTATGTTAGGTGTATCTAAAAATTTGAAAAAATTGCTTAAAATATTAAAAAATTCATTGAAAACATTAAAATATGAAAAATAAAAAAATACAATTTTTTGAAAATTATTTTTTGAAAGCTGAAACCAAATAAGCTGAATTTTATTTTGGGTGCTTTCTTGAACAAAAATTATATCTACCCAAAATAGACACTATCTGTAAACTTCCCTCATTTTGTAAATAATGCCATGATTACCGCTACCTATTTAAGAGCTGCTACCCTGTGATACAGTTGGAGCAATCTTCTATGTAAATAAAATAACTTGAAATAAATTCAAACAAAATAAATAAATAACATACCGGATTTATTTAGCGAACCGAATTAAAATTAAGACCAAGTCGAGTGTGTGACACTCTGTCCTTAAGACAGATTCGCCCCGCTACGATGCTTACGGTTGAGTGGCGTCTATCTCACAGGATACAATAATCTTCAAAAACTTGTAGTAGCACTTCATACAATTTTACAGCGAACCAAACCTCGTGTTCTATACTCTTTTAATATTATTCTAAAACTAATAAATGAAGAATAAATGCAATAGAGCAAATGGACAGCAAAGAGACCAAATTCAGACTGATTTTCGGATTGGAAAACATGCTGGACAGTGCTGGTATATATAGAGCCGAACAGGTGCAAAATTTTGAACTGAACATGTGTGTTTTAAATTGAACAGATATGAGTTTAAATTCAAACAGATTTGAAACTGTTTCAACAGATGCAGCAGTTAAAACCCTGTTCCGAAACTTCCTGGACAGTTTGGAATTCAAATCTGTCCGAAATTAAACCAGTTCGGGTTCAATAGAAAAAACCTGTTTGGACTGTTATAAAAATTGTGGAATTTATCTGAAAAATATGAACAAAAAATTTTGAATTTCAAATTCAAATTCGGAATTTAAATTCCTGCAAATTTTTGAAAAAATTCAAATGAATTTTGTCCAAAAAATTAATACAAGAACCGACCCGACACACACCCGCGCCCGGCGGCGGTGGCGGCGCGCGTAGTGGTTTGGGCTAAGGTTCACTTTGTCCATAACTTCCCCCCTTCTACAAACTTGGGGTGCCCCTTGGGGCCCAACCCAAGTATTATAGGCTAGAGCTTATAAACTCAACAAAACTCTCTTCTAGTTTCATTGTGGGACAAGCCTCACAAGGAAACCCACATTCAAAACTTAAATGTTTAATTCCACGAACCTGAAAACGACGTTATGTTCCCATTCACTCATAAATGGTTTTGACGAACCGTCTTCACCGTGTGACTTGCCACGCGGCAAGGAACACTTCACCTCTTCGGACCCGCCCTAAAAGACGTTCGGGGCCTACTCAATTTTGGGCTCAAAGTCGGCCCAAAATATGCCTATATTAACCATTTTTTCCAACAACCCTAAGTGTAAAATTCTGAAGGGTAACATTCAATGATAACATGCCAACATAAAGCCAGCAATTTTTCCAACTTTGGAGCTTCAAATGTGCAGCACAAGTTGGCAGTTAAATATGAGAGAGAGAGATTAGCAGTTAAATATGAAACCCCATTGAATCATTGGGTGCTACTTTGTTGCAGTTGAGCTTTGACTTGTTTTGATTTGATCAAACTTGTTAGGTAGATAAGTAAAGGTTGAACATATTCCTAAACTCGAACTCAACTTGAACTACGCTTGTGTCCTGCTTAGCATTTAATTTTTAAACAAGTGGTTTCAAGTTCAAAAAAAAAAGGGTGGTCGTGTGTTAGGTAGCATAACAGTCAACATGCAAAAATTATTGAAACTTGTTGAGTTTCTAAATCAAACTTGAGAAACCCATTAGTGGGCTTGACCTCTAGCTACAGAGTGACTGGTTCATGTTCAGTTTTCAACTACTAATCCTAGGAAGAGCCAGAGACTCTTTTGCATCCTCAATTGAACTAATAAATGAAGGATGCCCCGTTTATACACACATATATTGGTAGCATTTTCTAATAAATGAACCAATTGGTCTGTGAAAGGGAGAGAAAACTAACCAGTATCAATGAAACCAATGACAACATGAACTTGATTCTTGGTAGAATATAGACCACATACACCTGCATATAATTTTAAAGAGATAAGGGAAAGAACTTCAAATTTTCATCAGAGTATCCACCAAGCTCATGAAAGATCACAGCATAGCCTAATTGCAGACCTTAAAAGAAAAACAGAAGCCAACTTCAGCATGAAAAAGGCGAAGAAATAGATAAACAATACCAATACTATTAGTAGTAGTAGTAGCAGTATTTCTTGATGAAACCATTTCCAAGTCTCAAATTGGTTAAACCTTTTGTGTGTACCCTTTGTAAAGAAAGAAGAAAATCAAGTGTTTTTTTAGCGTAGAGAGAGAGTGAGAGAGACTAATGGAGTGTTTTGCTCCTCAGACTCAAAACAGGACATTTGAAGAGAGAGAGAGAGAGAGCGCGTGAGAGAGTTAACATTTGAAGGCGTTTTCAGACGCCTTTCCCTTATCAAAACGGTACCATTTTATTTTTAAAAAAATGCGACGTTTTTCAAATGCCGTTAAAGATTAGAAAAAATGGCATTTAAAAAATGTCGTTAAATAAACGCCATTAAATCTCATTTTTCTTGTAGTGAGTATTTGTTCTTTTTTTGTAAACTTTTAATTTTTTTTTTGTTTTTTTTGGAAAAGGAAGTTATTCAGAATATTATAAAAATGGTATAATGGTGTGTAATGGACTGTTACGGCCGTTACGGAACTACTTCGACTGTTATGTAACACCGAAATGGCCGTTACACATGTGAATTTCCATCGCACCGTTGTAGCGGCCATAACGGGTGACGGTAACCACTAATGGTTGTGACTACTTTTTAAAACCTTGGGTGGTATTTTCAATTGATGATATTGTGTATAGATTTGATTCCATAAGGGGCACCGTGTGACAATTGCGATTGGGATTGCTTATGCGTTTGCTTGAGGGTTGTTTGATGGGTGATTTGGCTGATTTGTCAAAGATTGATTTTTGTTATCGGCATGGTGCCTTGTTGTCCCTCTGTGTTTTTTTTTTTGGCTGGTGCGCTGTAGCAACCCTCACCTTACTCTTGTCATACTTGCATACATTTATGCATGATCTTGTCTTGTTAGGTTGTTTTGCGAGTTTTGCCTTGCCTTGTTTTGTTTAAGTGTTGTTTGCATGATTTTTGTTCCTTGCTTGGCGTGTAGCCGAGGTCATCTTGAGCCTAGTTCACCTTTGAACCTTTGTACCTAGAACTACCTTGGAACCACTTTGGTTGACCTCTACCTTCGCCCTGACATATTGGCCGAGATGTCATTATCTAGGCCGAGGTGTTCATCACCAAGGCCGAGATATGCACCATCTAGGCCGAGATGTCACCTTTGCACCTGGTGATCTTGTCCTGGAGTGGTATGACCTAGATCGAGGTGTGGCACATCTAGGCCGAGGTGTGTCACAGTTTAGTCCAGTGTCGTCCTTCCAAGCCGATGTCTTTGTTCCCCTTGATTTCCGAAGTCCTGCCCCTAGCCGATATCATTGCTTGCCGATGTGTCTTGCCATCTAGCTTGTTGAATACGCTTTGTCATAGACTTGTCTTATGAATCAATCACCTTTTGAGTTGAACCAACCCGGTAGCGCCACATGTCCGAGCTGAGTGTTAAGACAGCCGGCAGACCTAGAAACAAATCATTTTGTCTCAAATCTTT
Organism: Camellia sinensis; assembly: GCF_055761805.1. NCBI lineage: Eukaryota > Viridiplantae > Streptophyta > Magnoliopsida > Ericales > Theaceae > Camellia > Camellia sinensis. The sequence goes on along the minus strand of NC_138962.1, from coordinate 169,159,685 downwards.
GCCTTTGGAGAGAGAGGCTCTAGAGAAAGGAGGAGGAATTCTTGAGTGAGAATAGATCTTCCAAGCTTGATCTTCGAGGTTTGAACCGTTGGGTTCGAGTTTTGAGGTTAGAATCTTGACCTACTCTTGTTGTTCTTATTGATCATCTAGCTGCATTGCATGATCGAATCTGTTTTGCATGTCATGCATCAATTTGAAGTTGGTTTTGGAAGAGAAAGATAGTAGACACATGTTCTTGAAGAAAGTTTCGTTTTGATCCGAAAGTTTGGAACAAGAACGATGTTTTTGTGTTTGTTCTTGCATGACCTTTTGTATGGGTACCCAGGTCCATGTTTTTTTAAAACTCATGACATGAAATCTTAGATTTTGTAGTAAGTTATGATCTTTGCACACATCTTCTTCATGATCATGTTCATCATGTTCCTCGTGTTCTTCAAAAGGGAAACCCAGGTTTTTCCCGACCTCGCTTTTGAATGTGGCCATCGGGACCACACCTCGGCAAGGACGTGTGGGACCTCGGCAAAGACCTGGTTGGTACCCAGTGTGTTTTCATGAGAGAAAGCAGTGCTTAAACTCCCAGCATGTGTTGCTTCGTTATTAACTTGGATCTGGTGGGAACGCCCGGATCATTTACTTGCATGTGAAGCTTGTTTTGAGAATGTGATTGCCATGTGATTGTAGGACCTTGATCTTTGCTTTGAGCCTACACCTGAAGAACTAGGTGAGTGGTATTTTTAATAAAGCTATGTTATAATGTTTTGACAAAGCTTACTTTGCTTGTTTTGATGAAAGTATTTGTTGAGCATGAATGAATATCCTGGTTTTGTATATTAAGTATAAGTTTTGCTTGGATGACCTTCTCGGATAGTCCCTTGTGCTGGAGGACTCTAAACTTGTGCAGTACCATCGTGTTAAAGCGGGCTACGGGCCTAAGTAACACAAGTTCCATCGTGTTAAAGCGGGCTACGGGCCTAAGTAACACAAGTTCCATCGTGTTAAAGCGGGCTACGGGCCTAAGTAACACAAGTTTCATCGTGTTAAAGCAGGCTACGGGCCTAAGTAACACAAGTCCCATCGTGTTAAAAAGGGCTACGGGCCTAAGTAACACAAGTCCCTCGTGCTGGAGGACTCTAAATTTTTGCAGCACCCTTGCCTAATCGATTACGGATCGGTTATTCCCTCATTTTTCCACTGACGGTTTACCGGGTGGGTTCGCTTGTTCGGAATGCTATCGTTTTGTACCTCGCCGATGTTAGTGAGCGTCCCTTAGAGCTGTAAGGCTTTGTTAGGGGAACACGGTTCATCTCTTGATTTGTAAAGTTTTGATAATGTTTCGTTTTGAAAGGACTTCGGCTATTGTTCATGCTAAACCTTTATTATTTGTACCATTCACTGAGTATCCAAGCTCACACTCTCTATATATATGTAGGTGATGAGCAGGACGTCAGCGACACCTAGATGTGTTTTTGGAAAGCTTGTTTTGGATCCATGATTTTGTCGGCTTTGTTTTGTATTCACGTCGGCGATGTCATTTTTTTTTTACGTCGGCAAATCTTGAAAATTATGCTTCTTGGCTTGTATTCACTGTATTTGTATATGTCGGCTTGAGAAGCCTTTTGATCAAGATGTAATACATATTTTACTTTGTTTTATTCAAGTTGTAAAGTTATGTAAAGATGTATGCCATTCCATTTGACCTATGCACTGCTCTTATGGACAACTTGTATTTTAAATTATTGCTTCCGCACTTGTGAGCCCCATATATTTGTACTCTGTTTGTGTGTGGATTTCGTAAGGTGGCCTTCGGTAATCTCAGATTACTGGCCATCACGGCACCAAACTACTAGGGGCGGTTTGGGGTTGTGGCAGAATGGTATCAGAGCACAAGTTCGCTAGTGTACGTTATTCACACACTTTGAGTCCTATAGAGCACAGGATTTCCCTTAGAAAGATTCTAGGATTGCATCATATTGGTTGCTATTTGAACAATGTGCGCATTAACTCAGCACGCCTATTTGTTACTTGTCTATGTGTCTATTTGCTTATATGTTTTGTTTTAAAGTTGTACTTTGCATACTCCTAGCGACATGAGGAGAGGTAGACCCCCAGTTGGCCGAGATCAGTCCGAGGACCGGTTGCACAGACTGGAAAGAGTAGTTGAAGGTTTGGCCCGCGAGTTGAGGCAAACAAGGCAGCAGTACGCTAGTGCTACTTCGACTCAGGCCGAGCAAACAAATGGCCGGAATACAGTTCCACCCCCTCCAGTGCCACAGGTGCTTCCACAACCAACCTTATACGGGGATGGCACGATAGCTTTGATTGGGGAGTTCAAGAAAATGAAGCCACCGAGATTCCAAGGGGGTATAGAACCGATGAAGGCTGAGGCGTGGGTTTTGGAAATGGAAAAGTTGTTCGAGATCTTCCCCAGCACCGACGCTCAGAAAATGACTCTGGCAGCATTCACCTTAGATGATAACGCTCGCAGATGGTGGATGATGGTTCGAGAAGGCAATCCAGACTAGACCTGGACCCGATTTTTGGAATTGTTTTACAACAAACACTTTCCCCTAAGTGTCCGAAACCGCAAGGCTACCGAATTTCAGACCTTGACGCAAGGCAGCAGGACAGTGGCGGAATACGACCGCGCTTTTACAGAGTTGGCAAGGTATGCACCTCACATGATCAACGATGAGTATATGAAGGCTAAGAAGTTTGAGAGCGGACTTAGTGGACCGATACAGGACCGGGTTAACCTGCACAACATGCCAACTTATGCCGGAGTATTGGACGAGGCCATCTTGGCAGAAGCTAACCTGAGCAGATACCAGAGTTCAAGAGAGAACCAGAGGAAAAGGAAGAACTTTGACAGTGGACAAGCACAGTTCGGTACAAAGAAGAAAGCAAATGTGGGCAGCTCAAACAATACAAGGCAGGAAGGTAGTGTGAAGTCGCCGTGTTCAAGTTGTGGAAAGCAACATTCCGGGGTTTGTCGTCGAGCGTCTGGAGCGTGCTACGAATGTGGTGAAATCGGTCATTATGTGAGAGGCTGTCCCAAGACGAAGACTGATGATGGCAAGAAAGGCGAAAATAACTCGGGCTTCGTACAGAAGGGTAACGTCGGGAAAGGACAGATGAGGCAGGGCAGAGTTTTTGCACTAGTACCAGGAGACACTCGGAATGCCGAGACAGTAGTGTCAGGTATACTCCCAATTTGTTCTCAAAATGCTTATGTATTGATTGATTCGGGTTCTACACATTCGTTTATATCTGCTAAGTTTGCCGAGAAGATTAATAGGAAACTAGAACCCCTTGGCTATACGCTAATTGTGTCTACTCCATCTGGAAGACCTATGATTGTTGCATCTATTTACAGAGCCTGTGTTATCGTGATTAAGAACGTCGAACTATTAGTTGACTTGATGCCGTTAGACATAACTTATTTTGATGTTATATTGGGAATGGATTGGTTGAAGCGAATTATGCATCCATAAATTGTACTTCCAAAAGCGTCACGCTGAAACCCCCGAACCTAGCTGAAGTTACATTTCAGGGTAAAGGAGTGGTGCCCCCGCCTTACTTAATCTCATCTATGAAAGCTTATAAGTTGATCCAAAGAGGGTGTCAAGGTTATTTATGTAGTGTGCTAAGTAATCTGAACGGAAGTGTTGAGTTAGCCGACGTCCCCGTTATTAACGAATTTCCCGATGTCGTTCCGGATGACTTGCCCGGCCACTTGGTTGATAGAGAAATAGAATTCACCGTTGATGTTATGCCAGGGACCCAGCCTATCTCTAAAACACCCTATAGGATGGCCCCCGCCGAGCTTAAGGAATTGAAGCTGCAATTACAAGAGTTACTGGATAAGGGCTTCGTTAGACCGAGTGCTTCACCTTGGAGAGCACCCGTCTTGTTTGTTAAAAAGAAGGACGGTACACTCCGTCTTTGTATTGATTACCGGGAGCTAAACAGAGTAACCATTAAGAATAAGTACCCTTTGCCGAGGATAGATGATTTGTTTGATCAGCTGCAAGGAGCACGAGTCTTTTCTAAGATCGATCTTAGGTCGGGCTACCACCAGCTTAAGGTTAAAGCCGAGGATGTTGAGAAGACCGCTTTTCGAACAAGATATGGCCACTATGAATTTTTAGTAATGCCTTTTGGAGTGACCAATGCCCCTGCCGCGTTTATGGATTTGATGAACAGAGTCTTTAAACCGTATCTTGATGAGTTCGTGGTTGTGTTTATTGATGACATATTGATTTACTCCAAGAGTACAAATGAGCATGAGAGTCATCTAAGACTGGCCCTACAAACCTTGAGAGACAAAAAGTTGTATGCTAAGTTGAGTAAGTGTGAGTTTTGGCTTTCCAGCATTTCATTTTTGGGGCATGTGATCAACGAAGAGGGTATCTCAGTTGACCCCGGTAAGATCGAAGCCGTTGCAAATTGGCCGACGCCGACCAACGTGTCCGAGGTTCGTAGTTTTCTGGGTTTGGAAGGTTATTATAGAAAGTTTGTGAAGGACTTCTCAAAAATTGCAGTACCGTTGACACAATTAACTCAGAAAGGAGTGACATACGAATGGACCGAAGATAGAGAATCAGCCTTCCAGGAGTTGAAGACGAGATTAGTTACAGCACTAGTTCTTGTACTACCGATAGGTGATGAAGAGTTTTAGATTTTCAGCGATGCTTCACATAAGGGCTTGGGTTGTGTGTTAATGCAAGGGGGTAAGGTTATAGCTTATGCATCTCGTCAGTTGAAACCCCATGAGAAGAACTATCCTACCCATGATTTAGAATTAGCAGCCGTGGTATTTGCTTTGAAGATTTGGCGCCATTACTTGTATGGCGCTTCCTGTCAAGTTTTCACGGATCACAAGAGTTTGAAGTACTTGTTCACTCAGAAGGAATTAAATTTGAGGCAGAGAAGATGGCTGGAATTATTGAAGGACTACGACATGCAGATCCAATACCATCCAGGTAAAGCAAACTCGGTGGCCGACACATTAAGCAGGAGGTCAATGGGGAGTCTGGCATGCTTAACCATGATCACGGTGGAGCCAACTATTATTGAGGAAGTGAAGACCAGACAGATGGAGGATAAATTTCTCAAGAAAGTGATTGATGAGTTCGTCACCAAGCCGAGGCCAGGATACGCCATTGAGGATCAAGTGCTTAAGTTCGAAAGAAGATTATGCGTGGCCGACGTCCCAGAGTTAAAAAGGAAGATTTTGCAAGAAGCCCACAACTCCAAATTTGCCGTTCATCTAGGAAGCACCAAGATGTATCAAGATGTGAAGCGGACCTTCTGGTGGCCAAATATGAAAAGAGAAATAGCTGAGTTCGTATTCCAGTGTCTGTGTTGTCAGCAAGTGAAGGCAGAACACCAGAGACCAGCAGGACTTCTACAACCCTTGCCAATTCCTGAGTGGAAATGGGAACACATCTCCATGGATTTTGTGGTGGGTTTGCCGAGGACGCAAAGAGGTATGGATTCAATTTGGGTTATCGTTGACAGGTTAACTAAGTCAGCACACTTCTTGCCAGTTAAAACTATGTTCAATGCCGACCGACTTGCCGAACTGTAAATGAATGAGATTATTAGACTTCATGGTCTGCCAGTGTCTATTGTATCAGACCGAGATTCGAAATTCGTTTCTAGATTTTGGCAGAGCTTGCAAAGAGCCTTGGGGACTGAGTTGAGGTTTAGCACAACTTTTCACCCCCAGACAGATGGGCAAACGGAAAGAACCATTCAGACACTTGAGGATATGCTCACAATGTGTGTATTAGATTTCAAGGGAAGTTGGGAATCGCATCTGCCATTAGTAGAATTCGCATACAACAACAGTTATCAAGCCAGCATTAGCATGGCGTCGTACAAAGCTTTGTATGGAAGGGAGTGCAGGTCGCCGATATGTTGGACCGAGGTGGGAGATACAGCTATGATTGGCCCCGAGTTAGTTCAAGGAATGACCGAAAGGATTAAGCTCATTCAGCAGAGGATTAGAACCGCGCAGAGTCGACAGAAGAGTTATGCCGACTAGAGGAGAAGGGAGCTAGAATTCGAGGTTGGGGATCATGTATTTTTGAGGATCTCGCCGATGACAGGAGTTTCAAGATTTGGAAAGAAAGGTAAATTAGCACCCCGATATATTGGACCGTTTGAAATTCTTGAGAGAATTAACCCCGTTGCCTACAGACTTGCTTTGCCGCCAGATTTAAGCCAAGTCCACAATGTGTTTCATGTTTCGATGTTGAAGAAGTATATCCGAGATCCACTACATATAATTGATCATTCTGGGATTACGGTTAATGAGGATTTGGGCTACGAGGAGAAGCCAATGAGGATTATTGACAGGCAAGTGAGGCAGTTGAGAAACTAATCGATACCAATGGTAAAGGTCGAATGGAAGGAGCATTATGGCACAGAAGCCACGTGGGAAAAGGAAGAGGATGTGAGAATCCGTTATCCGGAGTTGTTTATAGAGCAAGGTAACTTAAGTTTGGGGACCAAACTTCTTTAAGGGGGGTAGACTGTAGCAACCCTCACCTTACTCTTGTCATACTTGCATACATTTATGCATGATCTTGTCTTGTTAGGTTGTTTTGCGAGTTTTGCCTTGCCTTGTTTTGTTTAAGTGTTGCTTGCATGATTTTTGTTCCTTGCTTGGCGTGTAGCCGAGGTCATCTTGAGCCTAGTTCACCTTTGAACCTTTGTACCTAGAACTACCTTGGAACCACTTTGGTTGACCTCTACCTTCGCCCTGACATATTGGCCGAGATTTCATTATCTAGGCCGAGGTGTTCATCACCAAGGCCGAGATGTGCACCATCTAGGCCGAGATGTCACATTTGCACCTGGTGATCTGGTCCTGGAGTGGTATGACCTAGACCAAGGTGTGGCACATCTAGGCTGAGGTGTGTCACAGTTTAGTCCAGTGTCGTCCTTCCAAGCCGATGTCTTTGTTCCCCTTGATATCCGAAGTCCTGCCCTTAGCCGATATCATTGCTTGCCGATGTGTCTTGCCATCTAGCTTGTTGAATACGCTTTGTCATAGACTTGTCTTATCAATCAATCACCTTTTGAGTTGAACCAACCCGGTAGCGCCACGTGTCCGAGTTGAGTGTTAAGACAGCCGGCAGACCTAGAAACAAATCATTTTGTCTCAAATCTTTGCCTTTGGAGAGAGAAGCTCTAGAGAAAGGAGTAGGAATTCTTGAGTGAGAATAAATCTTCCAAGCTTGATCTTCGAGGTTTGAACCGTTGGGTTCGAGTTTTGAGGTTAGAATCTTGACCTACTCTTGTTGTTCTTATTGATCATCTAGCTGCATTGCATGATCAAATCTGTTTTGCATGTCATGCATCAATTTGAAGTTGGTTTTGGAAGAGAAAGATAGTAGACACATGTTCTTGAAGAAAGTTTCGTTTTGATCCGAAAGTTTGGAACAAGAACGATGTTTTTGGGTTTGTTCTTGCATGACCTTTTGTATGGGTACCCAGGTCCATGTTTTTTTAAAACTCATGACATGAAATCTTAGATTTTGTAGTAAGTTGTGATCTTTGCACACATCTTCTTCATGATCATGTTCATCATGTTCCTCGTGTTCTTCAAAAGGGAAACCCAGGTTTTTCCCGACCTCGCTTTTGAATGTGGCCATCGGGACCACACCTCGGTAAGGACGTGTGGGACCTCGGCAAAGACCTGGTCGGTACCCAGTGTGTTTTCATGAGAGAAAGCAGTGCTTAAACTCCCAGCATGTATTGCTTCGTTATTGACTTGGATCTGGTGGGAACGCCCGGATCATTTACTTGCATGTGAAGCTTGTTTTGAGAATGTGATTGCCATGTGATTGTAGGACCTTGATCTTTGCTTTGAGCCTACACCTGAAGAACTAGGTGAGTGGTATTTTTAATAAAGCTATGTTATAATGTTTTGACAAAGCTTACTTTGCTTGTTTTGATGAAAGTATTTGTTGAGCATGAATGAATATCCTGGTTTTGTATATTAAGTATAAGTTTTGCTTGGATGACCTTCTCGGATAGTCCCTTGTGCTGGAGGACTCTAAACTTGTGCAGTACCATCGTGTTAAAGTGGGCTACGGGCCTAAGTAACACAAGTTCCATCGTGTTAAAGCGGGCTACGGGCCTAAGTAACACAAGTTCCATCGTGTTAAAGCGGGCTATGGGCCTAAGTAACACAAGTTTCATCGTGTTAAAGCGGGCTACGGGCCTAAGTAACACAAGTCCCATCGTGTTAAAAAGGGCTACGGGCCTAAGTAACACAAGTCCCTCGTACTGGAGGACTCTAAATTTTCGCAGCACCCTTGCCTAATCGATTACGGATCGGTTATTCCCTCATTTTGCCACTGACGGTTTACCGCGTGGGTTCGCTTCTTCGGAATGCTATCGTTTTGTACCTCGCCGATGTTAGTGAGCGTCCTTTAGAGCTGTAAGGCTTTGTTAGGGGAACACGGTTCATCCCTTGATTTGTAAAGTTTTGATAATGTTTCGTTTTGAAAGGACTTCGGCTATTGTTCATGCTAAACCTTTATTATTTGTACCATTCACTGAGTATCCAAGCTCACACTCTCTATATATATGTAGGTGATGAGCAGGACGTCGGCGACACCTAGATGTGTTTTTGGAAAGCTTGTTTTGGATCCATGATTTTGTCGGCTTTGTTTTGTATTCACGTCGGCGATGTCATTTTTTTTTTACGTCGGCAAATCTTGAAAATTATACTTCTTGGCTTGTATTCGCTGTATTTGTATATGTCGGCTTGAGAAGCCTTTTGATCAAGATGTAATACGTATTTTACTTTGTTGTATTCAAGTTGTAAAGTTATGTAAAGATGTATGCCATTCCATTTGACCTATGCACTGCTCTTATGGACCACTTGTATTTTAAATTATTGCTTCCGCACTTGTGAGCCCCATATATTTGTACTCTGTTTGTGTGTGGATTTCGTAAGGTGGCCTTCGGTAATCTCAAATTACTGGTCATCACGGCACCAAACTACTAGGGGCGGTTTGGGGTCGTGACAGAATGGTATCAGAGCACAAGTTCGCTAGTGTACGTTATTCACACACTTTGAGTCCTATAGAGCACAGGATTTCCCTTAGAAAGATTCTAGGATTGCATCATATTGCTTGCTATTTGAACAATGTGCGCATTAACTCAGCACGCCTATTTGTTACTTGTCTATGTATCTATTTGCGTATTTGTTTTGTTTTAAAGTTGCACTTTGCATACTCCTAGCGACATGAGGAGAGGTAGACCCCCAGTTGGCCGAGATCAGTCCGAGGACCGGTTGCACAGACTGGAAAGAGTAGTTGAAGGTTTGGCCCGCGAGTTGAGGCAAACAAGGCAGCAGTACGCTAGTGCTACTTCGACTCAGGCCGAGCAAACAAACGGCCGGAATACAGTTCCACCCCCTCCAGTGCCACAGGTGCTTCCACAACCAGCCTTATACGGGGATGGCACGATAGCTTTGATTAGGGAGTTCAAAAAAATGAAGCCACCGAGATTCCAAGGGGGTATAGAACCGATGAAGGCTGAGGCGTGGATTTTTGAAATGGAAAAGTTGTTCGAGATCTTCCCCAGTACCGACGCTCAGAAAGTGACTCTGGCAGCATTCACCTTAGATGATGACGCTCGTAGATGGTGGATGATGGTTCGAGAAGGCAATCCAGACTAGACCTGGACCTGATTTTTGGAATTATTTTATAACAAACACTTTCCCCTAAGTGTCCGAAACCGCAGGGCTACCGAATTTCAGACCTTGACGCAAGGCAGCAGGACAGTGGCGGAATACGACCGCGCTTTTACAGAGTTGGCAAGGTATGCACCTCACATGATCAACGATGAGTATATGAAGGCTAGGAAGTTTGAGAGCGGACTTAGTGGACCGATATAGGACCGGGTTAACCTGCACAACATGCCAACTTATGCCGGAGTATTGGACAAGGCCATCCTGGCAGAAGCTAACCTGAACAGATACCAGAGTTCAAGAGAGAACCAGAGGAAAAGGAAGAACTTTGACAGTGGACGAGCACAGTTCGGTACAAAGAAGAAAGCAAATGTGGGCAGCTCAAACAGTACAAGGCAGGAAGGTAGTGTGAAGCCGCCGTGTTCAAGTTGTGGAAAGCAACATTCCGGGGTTTGTCGTCGAGCGTCTGGAGCGTGCTACGAATGTGGTGAAATCGGTCATTATGTGAGAGACTGTCCCAAGACGAAGACTGATGATGGCAAGAAAGGCGAAAATACCTCGGGCTTCGTACAGAAGGGTAACGTCGGGAAAGGACAGATGAGGCAGGGCAGAGTTTTTGCACTAGTACCAGGAGACACTCGGAATGCCGAGACAGTAGTGTCAGGTATACTCCCAATTTGTTCTCAAAATGCTTATGTATTGATTGATTCGGGTTCTACACATTCGTTTATATCTTCTAAGTTTGCCGAGAAGATTAATAGGAAACTAGAACCCCTTGGCTATACGCTAATTGTGTCTACTCCATCTGGAAGACCTATGATTGTTGCACCTATTTACAGAGCCTGTGTTATCGTGATTAAGAACGTCGAACTATTAGTTGACTTGATGCCGTTAGACATAACTTATTTTGATGTTATATTGGAAATGGATTGGTTGAAGCGAATTATGCATCCATAAATTGTACTTCCAAAAGCGTCACGCTGAAACCCCTGAACTTAGCTGAAGTTACATTTCAGGGTAAAAGAGTGGTGCCCCCGCCTTACTTAATCTCATCTATGAAAGCTTATAAGTTGATCCAAAGAGGGTGTCAAGGTTATTTATGTAGTGTGCTAAGTAATCTGAACGGAAGTGTTGAGTTAGCCGACGTCCCCGTTATTAACGAATTTCCCGATGTCTTTCCGGATGACTTGCCCGGGCACTTGGTTGATAGAGAAATAGAATTCACTGTTGATGTTATGCCAGGAACCCAGCCTATCTCTAAAACACCCTATAGGATGGCCCCCGCCGAGCTTAAGGAATTGAAGCTGCAATTACAAGAGTTACTGGATAAGGGCTTCGTTAGACCGAGTGCTTCACCTTGGGGAGCACCCGTCTTGTTTGTTAAAAAGAAGGACGGTACACTCCGTCTTTGTATTGATTACCGGGAGCTAAAAAGAGTAACCATTAAGAATAAGACCCTTTGCCGAGGATATATGATTTGTTTGATCAGCTGCAAGGAGCACGAGTCTTTTCTAAGATCGATCTTAGGTCGGGCTACCACCAGCTTAAGGTTAAAGCCGAGGATGTTGAGAAGACCGCTTTCCGAACAAGATATGGCCACTATGAATTTTTAGTAATGCCTTTTGGAGTGACCAATGCCCCTGCCGCGTTTATGGATTTGATGAACATAGTCTTTAAACCGTATCTTGATGAGTTCGTGGTTGTGTTTATTGATGACATATTGATTTACTCCAAGAATACAAATGAGCACGAGAGTCATCTAAGACTGGCCCTACAAACCTTGAGAGACAAGAAGTTGTATGCTAAGTTGAGTAAGTGTGAGTTTTGGCTTTCCAGCATTTCATTTTTGGGGCATGTGATCAACGAAGAGGGTATCTCAGTTGACCTCGGTAAGATCGAAGCCGTTGCAAATTGGCCGACGCCGACCAACGTGTCCGAGGTTCGTAGTTTTCTGGGTTTGGAAGGTTATTATAGAAAGTTTGTGAAGGACTTCTCAAAAATTGCAGTACCGTTGACACAATTAACTCAGAAAGGAGTGACATACGAATGGACCGAAGATAGAGAATCAGCCTTCCAGGAGTTGAAGACGAGATTAGTTACAGCACTAGTTCTTGTACTACCGATAGGTGATGAAGAGTTTTAGATTTTCAGCGATGCTTCACATAAGGGCTTGGGTTGTGTGTTAATGCAAGGGGGTAAGGTTATAGCTTATGCATCTCGTCAGTTGAAACCCCATGAGAAGAACTATCCTACCCATGATTTAGAATTAGCAGCCGTGGTATTTGCTTTGAAGATTTGGCGCCATTACTTGTATGGCGCTTCCTGTCAAGTTTTCACGGATCACAAGAGTTTGAAGTACTTGTTCACTCAGAAGGAATTAAATTTGAGGCAGAGAAGATGGCTGGAATTATTGAAGGACTACGACATGCAGATCCAATACCATCCAGGTAAAGCAAACTCGGTGGCCGACACATTAAGCAGGAGGTCAATGGGGAGTCTGGCATGCTTAACCATGATCACGGTGGAGCCAACTATTATTGAGGAAGTGAAGACCAGACAGATGGAGGATAAATTTCTCAAGAAAGTGATTGATGAGTTCGTCACCAAGCCGAGGCCAGGATACGCCATTGAGGATCAAGTGCTTAAGTTCGAAGGAAGATTATGCGTGGCCGACGTCCCAGAGTTAAAAAGGAAGATTTTGCAAGAAGCCCACAACTCCAAATTTGCCGTTCATCCAGGAAGCACCAAGATGTATCAAGATGTGAAGCGGACCTTCTGGTGGCCAAATATGAAAAGAGAAATAGCTGAGTTCGTATTCCAGTGTCTGTGTTGTCAGCAAGTGAAGGCAGAACACCAGAGACCAGCAGGACTTCTACAACCCTTGCCAATTCCTGAGTGGAAATGGGAACACATCTCCATGGATTTTGTGGTGGGTTTGCCGAGGACGCAAAGAGGTATGGATTCAATTTGGGTTATCGTTGACAGGTTAACTAAGTCAGCACACTTCTTGCCAGTTAAAACTATGTTCAATGCCGACCGACTTGCCGAACTGTATATGAATGAGATTATTAGACTTCATGGTCTGCCAGTGTCTATTGTATCAGACCGAGATTCGAAGTTCGTTTCTAGATTTTGGCAGAGCTTGCAAAGAGCCTTGGGGACTGAGTTGAGGTTTAGCACAGCTTTTCACCCCCAGACTGATGGGCAAACGGAAAGAACCATTCAGACACTTGAGGATATGCTCAGAATGTGTGTATTGGATTTCAAGGGAAGTTGGAAATCGCATCTGCCATTAGTAGAATTCGCATACAACAACAGTTATCAAGCCAGCATTAGCATGGTGCCGTACGAAGCTTTGTATGGAAGGGAGTGCAGGTTGCCGATATGTTGGACCGAGGTGGTAGATACAGCTATGATTGGCCCCGAGTTAGTTCAAGGAATGACCGAAAAGATTAAGCTCATTCAGCAGAGGATTAGAACCGCGCAGAGTCGACAGAAGAGTTATGCTGACTAGAGGAGAAGGGAGCTAGAATTCGAGGTTGGGGATCATGTATTTTTGAGGATCTCGCCGATGACAGGAGTTTCAAGATTTGGAAAGAAAGGGAAATTAGCACCCCGATATATTGGACCGTTTGAAATTCTTGAGAGAATTAACCCCGTTGCCTACAGACTTGCTTTGCCGCCAGATTTAAGCCAAGTCCACAATGTGTTTCATGTTTCGATGTTGAGGAAGTATATCCGAGATCCACTACATATAATTGATCATTCTGGGATTACGGTTAATGAGGATTTGGGCTCCGAGGAGAAGCCAATGAGGATTATTGACAGGCAAGTGAGGCAGTTGAGAAACAAATCGATACTAATGGTAAAGGTCGAATGGAAGGAGCATTATGGCACAGAAGCCACGTGGGAAAAGGAAGAGGATGTGAGAATCCGTTATCCGGAGTTGTTTATAGAGCAAGGTAACTTAAGTTTGGGGACCAAATTTCTTTAAGGGGGGTAGACTGTAGCAACCCTTACCTTACTCTTGTCATACTTGCATTCATTTATGCATGATCTTGTCTTGTTAGGTTGTTTTGCGAGTTTTGCCTTGCCTTGTTTTGTTTAAGTGTTGCTTGCATGATTTTTGTTCCTTGCTTGGCGTGTAGCCGAGGTCATCTTGAGCCTAGTTCACCTTTGAACCTTTGTACCTAGAACTACCTTGGAACCACTTTGGTTGACCTCTACCTTCGCCCTGACATATTGGCCGAGATGTCATTATCTAGGCCGAGGTGTTCATCACCAAGGCCGAGATGTGCACCATCTAGGCCGAGATGTCACCTTTGCACCTGGTGATCTTGTCCTGGAGTGGTATGACCTAGACCAAGGTGTGGCACATCTAGGCTGAGGTGTGTCACAGTTTAGTCCAGTGTCGTCCTTCCAAGCCGATGTCTTTGTTCCCCTTGATTTCCGAAGTCCTGCCCTTAGCCGATATCATTGCTTGCCGATGTGTCTTGCCATCTAGCTTGTTGAATACGCTTTGTCATAGACTTGTCTTATCAATCAATCACCTTTTGAGTTGAACCAACCTGGTAGCGCCACGTGTCCGAGCTGAGTGTTAAGACAGCCGGCAGACCTAGAAACAAATCATTTTGTCTCAAATCTTTGCCTTTGGAGAGAGAAGCTCTAGAGAAAGGAGGAGGAATTCTTAAGTGAGAATAAATCTTCCAAGCTTGATCTTCGAGGTTTGAACCGTTGGGTTCGAGTTTTGAGGTTAGAATCTTGACCTACTCTTGTTGTTCTTATTGATCATCTAGCTGCATTGCATGATCGAATCTGTTTTGCATGTCATGCATCAATTTGAAGTTGGTTTTGGAAGAGAAAGATAGTAGACACATGTTCTTGAAGAAAGTTTCGTTTTGATCCGAAAGTTTGGAACAAGAACGATGTTTTTGTGTTTGTTCTTGCATGACCTTTTGTATGGGTACCCAGGTCCATGTTTTTTTAAAACTCATGACATGAAATCTTAGATTTTGTAGTAAGTTATGATCTTTGCACACATCTTCTTCATGATCATGTTCATCATGTTCCTCGTGTTCTTCAAAAGGGAAACCCAGGTTTTTCCCGACCTCGCTTTTGAATGTGGCCATCGGGACCACACCTCGGCAAGGACGTGTGGGACCTCGGCAAAGACCTGGTCGGTACCCAGTGTGTTTTCATGAGAGAAAGCAGTGCTTAAACTCCCAGCATGTATTGATTCGTTATTGACTTGGATCTGGTGGGAACGCCCGGATCATTTACTTGCATGTGAAGCTTGTTTTGAGAATGTGATTGCCATGTGATTGTAGGACCTTGATCTTTGCTTTGAGCCTACACCTGAAGAACTAGGTGAGTGGTATTTTTAATAAAGATATGTTATAATGTTTTGACAAAGTTTACTTTGCTTGTTTTGATGAAAGTATTTGTTGAGCATGAATGAATATCCTGGTTTTGTATATTAAGTATAAGTTTTGCTTGGATGACCTTCTCGGATAGTCCCTTGTGCTGGAGGACTCTAAACTTGTGCAGTACCATCGTGTTAAAGTGGGCTACGGGCCTAAGTAACACAAGTTCCATCGTGTTAAAGCGGGCTACGGGCCTAAGTAACACAAGTTTCATCGTGTTAAAGCGGGCTACGGGCCTAAGTAACACAAGTCCCATCGTGTTAAAAAGGGCTACGGGCCTAAGTAACACAAGTCCCTCGTGCTGGAGGACTCTAAATTTTCGCAGCACCCTTGCCTAATCGATTACGGATCGGTTATTCCCTCATTTTGCCACTGACGGTTTACCGCGTGGGTTCGCTTGTTCGGAATGCTATCGTTTTGTACCTCGCCGATGTTAGTGAGCGTCCCTTAGAGCTGTAAGGCTTTGTTAGGGGAACACGGTTCATCCCTTGATTTGTAAAGTTTTGATAATGTTTCGTTTTGAAAGGACTTCGGCTATTGTTCATGCTAAACCTTTATTATTTGTACCATTCACTGAGTATCCAAGCTCACCCTCTCTATATATATGTAGGTGATGAGCAGGACGTCGGCGACGCCTAGATGTGTTTTTGGAAAGCTTGTTTTGGATCCATGATTTTGTCGGCTTTGTTTTGTATTCACGTCGGCGATGTCATTTGTTTTTTACGTCGGCAAATCTTGAAAATTATGCTTCTTGGCTTGTATTCACTGTATTTGTATATGTCGGCTTGAGAAGCCTTTTGATCAAGATGTAATACGTATTTTACTTTGTTGTATTCAAGTTGTAAAGTTATGTAAAGATGTATGCCATTCCATTTGACCTATGCACTGCTCTTATGGACCACTTGTATTTTAAATTATTGCTTCCGCACTTGTGAGCCCCATATATTTGTACTCTGTTTGTGTGTGGATTTCGTAAGGTGGCCTTCGGTAATCTCGGATTACTGGCCATCACGGCACCAAATTACTAGGGGCGGTTTGGGGTCGTGACATGCGCTTATGTTGCTTTAGGGTTGCTGCTTAGGCATGTTGTTGTCATGCATTGTAGTAGCTTCCATCTCTCTTTTGTTGATGTATTTGTCTTTGACTTCATCAATAAAGAGTTATTTTTTTGTTGATTAAAAAAAAAAAAAAAACACGTAGTCGAGGATGTTTGTCAAAATTTTCTTGGGCAGAATTGCGCAATCTTCAATCTCTTTCACTCTCCAGCCGGCTTAATTTTGTATTAATTGTATTTGGGAAAACTATTGAATTTACATATCTGTTCATTTTATGTTAGAATTGTGTTGTCATTTTTATTATCATTTTAGAATTTTTTTCTTTTTGCTGTTGCCACAAAACCGGAAGTATCATATATAATTCTATAATTCTAGATAAAATTTTACCTCTGCTTGACAATTACAACAACAACAACAACAATAAAAATAAAAAATAAAAAAATAAAGAAACAACAGTGTGGTACTTGCCAAAATGCAAGTTAGGTATAACTATATTCATTCCCAGCCAACATATGCGGGTGGTTGTGTTTTCTTTTACATTGCATTACTGAAGAAAATTGAACATTGATATAATATAAGAGAGGAATATTTTGAACCATGAATTGTAAAGTAACCCCCACACTGTTTTGGAAGTTTTCCTCATACCAAAAACAGAAATATATATATACTAGGAGCATGGGCTACGTGCGTTGCAAGATAGCTCGTGTCCATGAGTTGATGTACATTGAACTAATATTTATTGTAAACTTTGTGAAAATTCATAATATAGATAAAAATATATAAATAAAACAGGAATTATACTTTAAACATTATCTATTTCTCAAAAAAGAAAAAAGAAAAAAGAAAAAAGAACATAGTCCGAATAGAGGTGGAGAACAAAAAGTCCTTCAAAGTATATACTCATATGTATGATAAATATGCACAGTTGTGTAAAACAATAATGTTTTACCAGTAAATCAACAGATCATGTTTCTTGGTCTAGTTTAAAATTTAAGTTTCAAAAGTTTTGAGTCTTGCACCTGGTAGTTAAAATATATATATATATATATATAAACACATGAAGTTTTCATATTTACAAGCAAAAACATAAATTTAAGTACCTCCAACCATAGCAAACTTAGAATAAACCTGCTTAAATTAAAGTAGCAATAAACGTAAATTATTTAATAATAAAAAAGAACTAAACTAAGTCATCATTTGAGACATAATATAATAGTTTTATTTGAGTCTGCACAAACCTGCATATGTATACTATCTCCCAATCACTTGAAACATTCAAACGGAAACACAATAAGAAGATAATAAGCGGCGAAAGAAGAGAATTGTGCAATTGAAACCATAGCCAATACCACAGATACTTCCAGTAATAGTGCTGGTACTGCCATGATCAAAGTCACAGAGGGTGTGATTGCAATACAGTGTTTCAAGCACATAAAAGAAGAACTAAGAGATCATCACTAATCATAAAATAACGGATTGGATGGGCAAAAAATGGAATGTTTTATAGTATTACAAATTTCAGAACAACTCTTTGCTGAGTTAAAGAAGAAAAAACAAATCAAGTGGCAGCAAAGAAAGACCTATCATTGTTTCACTTCCACCCCCACGTGAACACTCGCGTCCATGCACACACAAAAACCAAAAAGAAAAAAGAAAAAGAACATAGACTTGCTACAATATTAGCAACAAGCCGGAAAATTATAGAAATGAAATCATCAGTGCATCAAAGGGTAAGAAACCCTTTGAATGAGTGAGAGAAAGAGAAGGGAGAGGTGTTAGGTAGCTGGTCCTTGTTCTCATGGATGGTGTATTGTTTCTTTTTAGTTTTGGTGTTCCATCAGTTGGCAATTCATCATCTGCAGCTTTTGATAACCTGGTCCCTTTTGATATTTTGTTGCCAACAGTTTTTATGTTTTATCCAAACATTCAAATGTAAACACTATGTACCATGCAAGAATGAGCAAAGCAGAATCATTAAGGTCCTAGATTGTTAGGATCAAAACACGCCCAGAAAATTATCTCACACACAGAGAACACAATATTTATGTGGTTCGGCCCAATGCCTACGTCCACAGAACAGAAAAGAGAATTTCACTAAAATGAAGCAAAATACAAAAACGGAGGAGATAAACTCTCACTCAACTCACAGCTCTCTCTCTCTCTCTAATGATACAATTCATCCTCTCCCTCCCATCTCTATTTATACACAAAGAGAGAGATACCAACCCACCAAAAATTTCTACCCTCTTTAATGGTGAATGGTGAAAATCAACAAAGGCAACAACAGGAAGAGAAGGGAGAGCTGATCTTCCAGATGCCCAGCTCAGACCTCCTTCTCTGGAGGTGGAAGTCTTCTCACGCCATCTTCTTTGATTCTCTCCTTTGCATGCATGGGGTTGGAACTAACATAGATGACTATTGTCTAGTTCCATAACTTTCTCACAATTGTCAATTTCGGGTGCCACACCACCAAGCAGAAGTTGAGGTGCACTAAAAACAACCAGAAAGTCAATGTTTCTCTGCAGTGAATTCTCCTATAATCCACTACAGGAAAAAGAGGTTTAGGCGGCGTTTTTTTAACGACGCATTTTTAAACGTCACTTTTTTTTAACATTTAACGACGTTTTATAAAACGTCGCATATTTGTTTTACAAAACGACACCGTTTAATAATAGGAAACGCCTCCAAATGTGTTGTGCCTCACGCGCTTGGTCTCCTCTTTTCAAAGCCTAATTTTGAATCTCAGACTCACCTAAGACCCAAATTTTCGAGCTCTCTCTCTCCCTCTCTCCCTCTCTCTCTAAATCTCAGAGTGATTTCGAAGCTCCACCACTGTCTCTCTTTCTCTCTCTAAGTCTCTCTCTCAACCCTCTCTAAACCCTTATCAGAGCAATTCAGGGATTCATCTCAGTGATTTCATCACAAAGATTCAGAGCGATTTCATCTCAGTGATTTCATCGCAGAGATTTAGAGATTCAGATCGGTCTCCACCATCTGCACCATCGTCTCCATCATCATCTACACCATCGTCTCCTAAGGTGAGCTCCATCGTCTCTCTCTCTCTCTCTCTCTCTCTCTCTCTGAAGCTCTTCTTTCCCGTCTCTCTCTCTGTTTCAGTGATTGATGAGTTGTATATGCTCTAGTTCGCCCTCAATCCAAGATTGATCCATATGAGGTTAGGGCCCATGCTAAACAGGTTGTGCAAGATCAGCGCCGTCTGAGGGTTGGTCTTCCAATCTCAGTTTCATCGATTCTTCTCTCTCTCTGTCTCCCTCTCTCTCGATCTCTCAATCTCTCTCGATCTCTGTCTCTCTCGCACAATCTCGTTATCTGCGTACACATTATCTGTACTTTTTTTTGGATAATTTTTTTTCTCCTAAAAATCTCTCTATACAAGTATATATATGAATTTATATATGTATTGATTGAATAATCATCCTTATTTTATTTTCAAGCTCTCAAATGATCCGATCGTTGATTGGTAGTGATGGAAAAAATCAACTCCTGTGAGAAAAGAAACCCTTTCTCATTGGAGGTAAGTACTAATATATTTGTTTACATGTTTGTTCTGGTTTTGATCTTGTTTAGATTTGGGAAGTGATATCAATTTATTAGCATTTGTAGTTTGAATGCCATGTTTTATTCATTGAAAATACAGTTAAGGTAATAAAACGACATTTAATTTTTATTATGTTGGGCTGATTATGTTTTGCCGTTAACAGAGGACAAGCATTTTGCACTACTGCTGCTGTCCTGGGAGGAAAGAGCTGGGCATCTCAGATATTTGAGTTCTATCCAATCAGAGAGGAATATGAAAATAAGGGTTTTTAAGATCTATATTAATATTATACCATGTACTACCTTAAGAAATTTTCTATTTATCCTTTTTATATAATATATTATTACAATATCAGATATCAATCAGATTGATTTACTTAGGTTAAAGTTTGAGTCAGATATCAATCAGTAATCTCACTGATATTTCTTACAGGATGGACAAGATTCTAAAGATCCAAAGCAAAGCACTGCTGATATGACAGTTTTTGTAAGTCGCGTGATATATGGTCCTCCCTATTAGAATTTTTGTAACTCTGTGGTTTTCATCTAGCCATGGTGAAGTGATACTTTTCTGGTGATATGAAGTATACTTCGGGCATTTGGATTTGTTCTGCTCTTATTGTGACAACTCCTTTGTTCAAATGCATAATACATACATAATACATAACATATATTGTTTGTTCAAATGCATAATGCATACATAGATATATATACTCCTTTGTCACAGTGCTGTTCAATTCATGGCTGTTATTGTGGTTGATACTGCCATTTATTGTTTGGCTCGATGAATTTTACTTTGGTTTTTCTTCCCATTTGGTCGTCATGGACAAAGAAAACTTTTCTATGCTACTATTATTTTCTGGAAGCAATCTATTAACTGCAGAGATCCATAATTAAGAATTTAGTTTGCCAATGTTACCCCAAAAGTTGTGTGAGTTAATGCCTACTAGCTTTATTTGAACTACCTAATAGTTAACTAAGTTGTGAATTTCTTATGTTTGGACTCGAGCCATAATGTATGCTTTCCCCTCAAGGTGGTCCAGGGGTCGGGGAATCAGTCTTTTGAACTATGAACTGACATGGATTTCTGATAAGATGGAGGGGTAAAATGGGGTGTGTGAGTATGTGTGTTTTGGAGGTTGAAATGAGAGCATTTGGATGTTGGTTTTTGGTTATTATTCCAGAGCCAGAAGGGGTAGATGGTTAGAGGGAAGCAGAAATACTATTTGGATTTACGTCTCGCTTGGGCTCTGCATGTGAAATTGAAAATAAAGATATATGTCATACCATCTATATCTTTAGTAAAATGTATATTAACATGTTTGGATATTTTCTCTGGATTCTTATACTTGAAAATGAACTTTCTTTTTTTCCCAGTGGCTTTCTAAAAACGTCAATAAGAAGACCGAGAAATCTGCTCTGGCAAATGAAGCTGTTTTTGTAGGTACTAATATAGCATTTGTTCTCAAAATTTATATTTGGTTGTAATTTCTCTTTCATATCATTTGGTAATTATCTGTTGCTACTTGGGGACAGATAGGGGCTCTTCAGGATTCACAACCAATTCAAATCAATCTACAAAAGTTGTTTATCCAGATACTTCGAGAATGGTTATTTACGATCCAAGGCAGAAGGCTGATATGCTGTAATTTTTTTGATAGTTTTTTTTTTTTTTGAACGATTTTTTTTGGGATGGTTTACTTGACAGTTTTATTTGCCAAGAACGCCTGACATCAATTGACTGGAGGTATTGGGTTTTTTTAGGCCTGTCTGCACCTGGACTTCCAGCTGTTTCAAGCACGTTGACTGCTTCAAGTGTTGTGTTAACTGGTGGTGGAACACCGAATGCTCCCAATGAATTTTTGAAAGCAACACCGCCTGCTTTGTTAGCATTTATAGCAAATTTGCCTACTGTAGAGGGTAAGTCTCAAACCTAAGAAACATGGACATTCTGACACGGAAATTTTCAAAATATATAGGACATGACACCTGGGGGGACATGTACAAAATTATATTTATTATATACATAAGGATAAATGATTTTGGGGGAATATCAAAAAAATAGAGTAGGAAAAATAATTACAAAATAATGAATGCATAAGTGATTCATGCACATAGGATTGTTCAAATAAAGCTTGTACCTTCATCATTTTGCAATTATATTTCTTACTAACACATTTTTGAAATTTTCACAATAGTTATTATGTCGTATTGTGTCTAAAGTGTCCAAGGAATGTCGTATTGTATCGTATTGTACCTTCTCTCTCCCTCTCTCTCTCTGTGTGCTGTTTGACTGACTAATGTTTGATGATTCGTTGCCGAAATTGCTAGGTCCAGCACCAGACATTGATTTTGTATTATCAATATGCCTGCAAAGCAACATACCAACAGGGCAAACTGGAAAATCAGTGAATCCCTCAACACAATTACAGATTGGTCCTGCCCCAAGTGCAAGTGACCTTTCTGGTTCAAGCAAACCTCATCCTGTTCCAAGTGGTTCATCTTTCAAAACAACAAGAGACAGGAAAAGAAGAGATGCAGACAGTATGTCTAAACCCCTTCCTCCCGTTGACACGTTATATTATGCTATATCACATAGACATTTAGGAACATCATCTCTATACGTGGATTTGTGTTTGTATGGTGATGAGCGTTAATTTTTGATTGCATATACATTAGTATGTATATATATATTTAAAATTACATATACATTCATCCATAAATTTAGAGGGAAAATTTCAATTTGCCCCTATGGTTCAACTCAAGTTTCATGAACTTTAAACAATAAAAACCAATGCACAGGGTGCTGCACTAGCATATGGTTAGCTCATAGATTGGTTGTCCAAATCTAGAACTTTTTTGATGCTTGTATATGTCTTTTCTCAATTATTTTGCTGGATTTTTGATCAATTGAGTGGTTGGGTCAGTAGGACATTGGTTAAAGTTTGTAATAAATTTTTGGTTTGCTATATATGATATCTATATTTATAACATAATAGACACAGAATAATTCTTTAGGTTGTGTCCATAATCATATTTGGATAAAGAAACATATTTGTGTAGGGATTGACCGAAGCCTATGGTGCCCACCGATAAATGTCAAACCAACCGTAGTTGGGGTTCCTTGTGATAATACTTGTGTCAAACTTGCTTCAAACCTGTGTGTGGCGCATCACACTATGATGATTGATAATAGCAATAGTAATGACTAGCAATGTAGGCTCTACTTTATTGATCTCTCAATTACATCCTCTCATTGAATAAGAGTTTGTCTCACGTTTACTTCTTTGATGTTATGTGTTGAAATCCTATTTACCCATTAATGTTGTTACTTGTACAGTTATACACGTATCTTGTTTCCTATTATTATTATCTTGTTTCTTATGACACTTTGAAATTAGAAACTTTAAGTAATGTCTAGTTAAATTTGAATATTCAAATTTTTTTAAGAAATATTGAAGTTTAATGATTTAACCTTGTAGTATATTAATTTAAAATTAAATGAAAATGAAGTTTGGTGTGTTTAATTATGCTTTTAACCGTGTGAAATCAACTTTACAGGTTAAATTGGCTTCCCTTGAGAAGTTGTCTCTGAATGCAAAATGGATACTTTGATAGAGATATGGCGACAACAAACTTCAAGAACTAAAAGAGATGAGAGTTCAATGTTCTGCACCCTTATTTTTGTGCTTTTACAGGTTCTTAACATGAAATTCTGTTTGTTTTTAATGGAACAAGTGATATTTGAAAAATTGATGTCCTAATTTTTTTGTGGACCGAAAGCTGGTGGTTCTCCATGAAAACAATATCGGTTATTGTGTAATACATTGGCATGAAATTTTGTTTGTTCTTCTTGAATGGCTATGCGATGTATTGCGTTGTGTCACAGCCAGAATTTACTTAGCACCATATTCATGTATGTTCTCTTGAAACAAATACATTTGATTTTTTTTTTTCTTTTTTGTATTTGTGTTTGTAGTTGAAGGCCTATTTTCCTTTTGCTATTGTACTTGCCAAAGTGTTTATGAGGGCTTATGCATCACAGAATTAGCACAAATTTTTTTTTTAAAAAAGAAAAAGAAAAAGAAAAAGAAAAATGAAGCTATAACTGCATTTTTTAAATGCCACTGTAGTGTTATAGTTTTAAAATAGAAAAAAGCTACCACGACGTTTTAAAACGTCGTTAAAAGTTGACGTCAATGTTATGTAACACATTTAGCGGCGTTTTTAAAAACGCCGCCTATTCTCATACAACGACGCTTTTAAAGCGCCATAAAGATACAGCGACGGCCGCGTCCTCGACGTTTGATACTAAACGCCACAAAAAGAATTAGCGGCGTTTTTGATAATTTTAGCGGCGTTTTTTAAACGCCTCTAAAAGTCTCATTTCCAGCAGTGATCTCAAGCAACTAAAAACATAACAACAAGAAGCCATATTAGCATAGAAACTGGATGGAACTATATCAATGACAATGTCCTAGATTAAGGATGGGAGAAATCTTACATTAACAATTCCAGGGCTCTTGGCAGTATCCCATGATCAAATTTTATGTGATCTACAAGCGAGAAAGGGAAAAAAAATTAACATTAACCATGCAAATACAAAAAAATACGTGTCCGAGATTGCACAGTAAAAAAGTTACCTGCCATAACTCTCTTGTAGAGTTGAGCAAGATGTCAAATACCTGACGTGACAGAGCAGAAATATAAGAAAACATCAAAGAAAATGGTCACAAGAATAAATGCTTGCCTAATTCAATATAACCACCATCTCTACATCACTCTTTGACTCATTCATTCTAAATCAATAGCTTCCCGTTACTGTAATGTTAATGACCTATTAAACAACATTATGAACCAGAAAAAACTCCATACACTAAAGCATGGATCCTGTATAGTATCTCGTTAGAAAACTTAATGTCTATTTGCTTCCTACAATATCAACAAAAAAAAAAAAACCTGGGAGTTGATAAGCAATATATTCAGCAAATAGGGGACATACACTAATTGATAACTAAAATTTCACCTAGAAACAAGAAAGACGGGAGATTCATTCAGTCATAAGCTTGAGTTGCAATCTTTTTAAATATTCCCAAATGATTTGCTTCAAATGAAAACTTGTCTTTATGATTTAACTCTTCAAATTAGGTACAGAGCTGCTTAATTGTCCAAAGTCTATTGTACTGTCTGATAATCAACATTAATGTCGATCAAGTTCTTGTTTCAATTTATTGCCACATGAGGCATTGAATTGACACGCAAATTTAATTGCAGGTTTTGATATCAAAACGGTGGCGTTTTGATAAACGCTTTGGAAAGTTGACATATAACTGCATCTTTTTAGAAACATCTTTATTAAAACGCCATAATAGGCAACTTTTCTTGCAGTGTCTCCAAGAAACTACAGGAAAAGAAAAGGAAAACCAAAGACGTATTCTCAAGCAGAATTTTTTATTTTTTTCACATATGAATTAGAAATGCACAGTTACATAATTACTTAGCAATGTAACAGTTCCTAGGCCACTAATTAAACACCCAATCACAACTCCACACATATTCCTAAATCAAGCGAACATTGCGCATTAAGATGGCATTGTGCATTAGTATCATTAAATTATGATGATGATTCAACAATAGCCCTTTTCCTGTAGCTTGTTCAATCTAGGAAAAATGCTACTAAAATCAACAATTAAAATTGAAATTGATTATGATAATAATAGTTTAATTTGAGAGCAATAGATCTCTATCCATTTGAACCCAACCGCTTGGCTTGCTTGAACTTCTCAAGCTGAACTGTCCATGAACAACAACATCCTTTGAACCTCCGAATCTTTGGAGAATTGCATCCTCCTCCAATTCAATCATCTGCCTCTGCTATAATGACTCATTAGATTAAATATGAAAATATAAAGCACAAATTGATTGAAAGTCCTTCGGAATCCAGAATTAAATACATGGAGAAAAAAAAAACACCAACCTTAACGGAGAACTCAAACAGTTTCCGGCGGCAGAGCTAGGATTAGAGTCCGTTCTCTGTTCATTGGTGGGTTCAAATAAAGAGAAAGGCGCAGAATGAAGTGAGGGACAACCATATCATGGGCGCCTAAATATTAAGACGCCACCGTTTCGAAAAGGCGCAGAATTTTTGCAACGTTTTAAGAAACGACATCTCACCAATCCTTTTTTTTGGGTGAATAAACTTCTCATTGATCTCCGGTGACTGGCGCAGAAAACAATGCCGTGTGACTGAACAGAGTCCGTGTGCGAAAAGCGCTACATTTTTTACTGACTTAAGGCAGTGTTTCCAAAAACGCCACCAAAAAAAAAATAAAAATAAATAAATAAAAGCCACAATAGACCCCTTTTCTTTTTTTCTTTTTGGGTAGTGTTAAAAAAATGGGACTACATTGAACAAGTAACCAACTCAAGTCCTAGTGAATTTCTATCAACAAGAAACAAAAAAAACACCAATCTTTGATGAGCTACATCTCCAATTTGGGAAATGCTCCTAATGAAATGAAAAAATCACAATTGACACTAATATGATTAGAAGGATGATGTGCCATCCTAATTTCATGAAACCCTTGTAAATGAAAGGGATCAAGTATGATGATGTTATATGTTCATAACTATAATTGAAGAGAATATGAAAAGAATACTTGAATCCTTGTGGGCACGAGGTAAAAGTTAGAGAATGTAAAGTAAAAAAATAATGAGCAACAAGATATATGTTAAATTTTGCTTGTGATCCATACACAGAGATTACACTATAGTTGTTTTAAAATTCGTGAATACGAGGTGTATGAATCTACATAAAATATAAACACCGAAGAAAAAATAAATAAATATTTAGAGATGCTTTCTCAAATACATACTGAACAAAACAAAATGGCAAAAAGTGATTCCACAAATATAAAATTGAAAGAAAATGCAGGGTTGTCGAGAGAAAAATACATTTCTAAGAGGCAAATACCGGAACTTTTTAATTTAAAGATCACAGAGAAATATGGCATACCTTCTTGACCAGTTTCAAAATCATGCTGTCCACGCAACTCATTTCCATCCAGATGAGCTTCACCAATAACATTTATAAGGGACAATTGCAGTTGTAGTTCTTCTACAAGGAATATAACTTAATCATCAAATGGATCTTGAAGAATTTACTTATTTTCTGTCCTTCATGATAAAATATTGATATCTATTCTCTCTTTCTATTTATATATAATATAAGAGAACACAGTAGACAAAACCATCAAACCAAATGGCCATCATATCATAAAGGATTCATCAACCAAGAAGCAGTGGAGGCTTCTCGAAGCATTAATACCGATTCAATGCATAAAATCAGTATGACAATTTGCTGATTGAATCCCAACTTAACTGAAAAACTTCTTCACCTAACTACTACTACTACTAATAATAATAATAAGAGTCCTCTTCTCAAAGATTGTTTTGTTAAATGACCAAAAACATGGAAGTTGTTAATAATATACGCGAGTCTAACACGTTAAACTATACCACCAGGGTGATATCTTTAACAATGCACATGCTTTCAACATAGAAGGACAGGGTTCGACACTTGGGGGCGCACTTTAGAATTGGCACTGTACATGTTTCGTTAGACTCTACCTCTTGCTGTGGTGGTGTGTGTGAGGTCCATTATTATCCCGGTAGTGGCTCTTTTCGTATAAGTTGGGTTAATCTTCAAGAACTTTCATCTACTTCAAAGAAAGATCAATGGAGTCTTCATCTGCAACTGTTCCTCCAAATCTTGCAATGTTGTTTTCTAATCTGAGCTCACTTGTGACTGTCAAATTGGATAGCACAAACTTCCTCATTTGGAAACATCAAATGTAGAATATTCTTAGAGCTACTAATCTCTTGAAAATTGCAAATGGATCATATCAATGTCCTCCGGCAATGATTCTGAACTCCTGTGGATCAGAAGTTTCAAATCCAGAGTTTATCCAATGGAGACTAGTTGATGCACATCTCCTAAGTTGTATCACTGCTACTCTATCTTCAGCAATCTTCACACTGTGATTCATCTTCAAACAAGTTCTGAAGTTTGGCTATATCTTGAGAAGTGGTTTACTTCATTGTCCAGATCACACATTCACCAACTCAAGAACAAATTGAATTCAATATCAAAAGGTTCTGATTCAATGGAGGCTTATCTTAGTCACATAAAAAGTCTTGTGGATCAATGGAGTATGGCTTCATCTTCTGTTCATGATGAGGATGTGGTCCTTATTACACTAAATGGTTTACCTACAGAATATGATGCACTCAAGACAGCTATTTGTGCTCGATCTGAGAGCATCTCAATGGAAGAATTGTCATCCATTCTCTGTTTTGAAGCAATACACTGTCACACCCCAAATCCGGGCATGACCGGCCGTGGCCCACAGGGACTTAGCCCAAGGCACACGTAAGCCTAAACACGAATCCAATCACATTGAACAACTGAACAATAGTCCAATAATAAATAACCAAAACTCAATCCAGACATGCCACAATTATAAACGGCAAAATCAACCGTAATCAAAAGCCATCCAAACTTATGGGATATAAACAACCCACATATCAAAAATAATCCTAAATGAACTTCGATAAGAATAAATATAAATATGCACAAACTTGACATAACACTCTAAACTAAAGGAATGCCCTAGAGGTCCATGCAATTGAGTCCCCGCTACGCCATGAGTCCACTCTAAGTCCTTCTAACACCTGGAAATGGTAAACAACTAAGTCAGCTGATAGCTCAGTGAGTAGCAACATGGATAGTAAATACAATTTTGAAAACAGGGTTCAATTCCAAAATAAGATATATATCACAGAAACTAGATTGGCATACAGTTTAGTAAATACCATCTGTTTCAAAAAGAAGGTTCCACAATTCAACACTTAAAATACTCATGTCTCGCAAGAACATGATAAACGACATTTTTCACTTAAAACAGATTATAACATGAACACCAATAATTTTCTGGGTACCAAGAAAAACAGATAATCTGCCACACATTTCTCAGGCTATAAGCCCCGTTGGATCCAATACCGAACTAAGAGTCATCCTCAGGGTGGCACCTGGGCCTTTTCTCAAAGACGATCCGATTGAAGGTCACCTAGTTGTTTTTAAAGGTCTGTTCCTTACAATCGTTGAGTACTAGAGTCATCACGGCCCAACCCGGATTTGTTCCCTAGTGGCCAGAGTCACCACACACAGCGGAATAATTTCCCTGGACTAAATACACACATGGTCCCAATAATCAATACACATCAGTTTTGCAAAACATGGTAGTTCATCATTATAAACATGAGACCAAAACAAATAGTTTACAGTATGCCAAGTTCACACATGTTTCAGAAATAATTTGATTCAATTGATAATATAATAATTTATCAAAACAGTTTAATCATGAAACAACAATTTAATTTTTCCAACAGTTCAGGGTAGGGGAACATTTATAAAAATATGTAGCATGAAACTACTCACCTGAAACCGAAATAATATAATCCTCGAATAGAGTGTAAAAGTCCAACTAGTTCCCTGAACCAAGTATAAAAACTACACGTCACAACTAATTTCAAAATACTAAAAAATAGGCACTAAGTAACCTGAACTAAAACGCACTAACACGGCTCAACCCAACTCACCGCTACTCTTAAATATTACCTAAGTTCATGTTCTTCAAGGTCTAAAATCACCCAAGACATAGGTTCCGATTGAAACTTACCTAAAAATAACTTTATGATAAAACAGTGTTTTAAACGAGTTTTCCCAATCTATTCGCTAACTTTGAAAATTATAAAACCCACTCCACGCTATTCGAAAAATTCCAATAACCTCCAGATATGATCTAATATATCCTAAGTTTCAAACCCAATTGGTTTCACTTGATTTGCTTATCAAAATAATTTTCTACAATTTATTATATCCAAACAGGTTGTTTTCTGCAGCACTTTAAAGAAATTGACGGTTCTCTTAACAATGCAAGGCCAAAAACATACGAAACTAATCTCGTAACCGGTTCTAATGACACTAATTTGATAATTTTTGGATTTATACCCAAAGAGAACAACAATCCCGAATTTACTGTTTCGGACTGGTTTCCTGGACAGATTTGAATACCTCAATTTATATGGATTTCGACTCCCAAAAATTATGAAAAAATTCAGATATGCAATTCAATGTGTAATTGATCTACTGTAAAAATTTCAGATTAAAATTCATCCGTTTGATATGTTTTCTTGATTTTTAAAGTTTGTGATTATGCGCAGAATTTTTTAACTAAGAATAATACCCATTCTTTACACATGAATTTAACTCCTCAATTTCTTAACAGTATATATATATACAAAATATATAAACCTACAACCTCTCCATCAATGAATTAAATAACAATATTATTAGGATAAAGAACAAAGAAAGAAGAGAAGAAAACCTAGGAAGCCACACAGCACAACACACCCAAAGCTCTCCTTCTTGGCTACAACAATAATCTTGATGATTGAAAAACCCCTCTCTTTTCTTCATAAACCCACGGCTGCTAGGGCTGCTAGTGTTGTGGAAAACAATTATAACAAGAGTTAGGGTTTGTGTTTATTTTATTTTATACTAGTTGTGGGCACACTTAGGTCAAATAGATAGATAAATATACAAAATACATATATAAGTTACATGCAATTCAAATGGTAAGAGTCTAACTTATTAATTTTGTGGTCTAGAGTTCAAGTCACACCCTCTTCTCTATTTTTTTTTTTAATAATAAATCTTGCTTCTCAATCAATGACTTTCACCATAAATTTATTTTAGGTTTAAAATTAATTAAAAGATCCTCCAATAATATTTAATTTGCACTTAAAGATTCATAATAAAATATTTGAGATTTGTAAAATTATTATTTAATTATTTACTTAATTTTTATATTCGGGTTCTCACATACACATTGAAGACAAACTTAAACACACATCAGATCTTACAGTTGCCTATTCAACTGTAAAAGGATCTAATGCTTCCAAAGGATTCAATTCATATCATCATCCTAACCATGGATCCTATCGAGGAGATTCTAGAAACTTTCGTGGCAATCGATCTGTGACGAGATTTTCTGGTTCTCGTGGCCAATCTCAAAATCGCAGTCGAACCAGCTATGGCACTGGTTGTCAAATTTGTGGAAAATCAAATCATTCTGCATTTGATTGTTGGCATCGCCTTGATCCTCAATATCAGCCACAACCACAACAACATACTACTTCACCTTCATCTGCTACTCGTGTGCCTCATCAGTCTAAGGCCTTTGTTACTTTCATGAATGATGATAATGCATCTTCATCTTCTATTCCTTGGTTTTTGGATTCTGCAGCCACTGATCATGTTACCAATGATCTTCATCAACTAAACTCCTATCAGCCTTATTCTGGCTCCGATCAGGTCACCATTGGAAATGGCACATCTCTTCCCATTCATCATACTGGAAAAGGTATATTACCAACTCCACATCATTCTTTTCGATTAGGTAAAGTCCATGTTCCTTCCATATTATTCACCCAAAAAAAAAATGTTCCTTCCATATCATCTAATCTGATCTCAGTGTACCAACTGGCAAAGGATAACAATTGTATTATTAGTTTTGATCACAATTCCTTTTCCATTCGGGACAACCATTCTAAAGCCATTCTTCATAGAGGATTTCATCACAATGGACTCTACTATTTTACTGAGCCTTCATCTACTGCTTTTTCTTATGCTTTGCGCAATGCTACATCATCTGCTACCTCTTCATCTCCATCTTCCTCATCTGCTGCCCTATGGCACAGACGATTAGGCCATCCATCTTTTTCCAAATTTCAACTTCTTAAACCTCATTTGTCCTTACATAATAAAGATGTAGCTTGTAATAAAGAAGTTTTGACTTGTGTTGATTGTTCTCTTGCCAAATGTCATCGGCTTCCTTTTAAACTCTCCAATTCTACTACTAATAATCCTTTAGCATTTATACATAGTGATGTTTGGGGACCATTTACCTCATCTTCTACAGGATACAAATATTATGTTTTGTTTGTTGATGATTTCAATCGATTTACATGGATTTACCCACTTAATTATAAAAGTGAGGTTTATTCCAAATTTTTGGTGTTCAAGGCTTTTGTTGAAAAACAGTTTGGCTTTCCACTTCAAGTCCTCCGGACTGATGCTGGTGGTGAATTTATTAATCATCCAATGCAAGTTTATTTACAAAATCATGGGATACATCATCAATTTTTTAGCCCCCATACCCCTTCCCAAAATGGGGTAGCTGAAAGAAAACACTTGCATATCATAGAGACTGGTATTTCTCTTTTACACCACTATTTTTTACCCATTACCTACTGGTTTGATGCTGTGGCTACAGCCACCTACCTCATTAATCACCTTCCTAGTGCCTCTCTTTCTCACTACTCTCCTTTTGAAGTTCTCTTTCACACTAAACCTGATTACACTCTTCTCAAAGTGTTTGGCTGTTTATGTTTTCCATGGTTAAAACCATGCTCTTCTCACAAATTAGCCCCCAAATCTGCTCCTTGTGTCTTTCTTAGTTACCATTCCTCTGTCAAAGGTTATAGATGTCTTAATCCTTCCACAGGAAAAGTTCAACTTTCTAGGCATGTCAGCTTTCATGAGGATTCTTTTCCCTTTTCCCAACTTTCCTCTGTTCTGCCTCCTTCTTTACCTCACTTACAGGGAGGTCCATTATTATCCTGGTAGTGGCTCTTTTCCTATAAGTTGGGTTAAATTTGACTATCAACCGGTTATTCTGGGATCAGGGTCTATGGATGCTATGATATTCTCACGGAATGTCCTTTTTTCAGTTTAAAAAAAAAAAGCATGTTAAAATATTTACGAATTAGATAATAAGATATAAGCACAAATATTGCACTATATTTAATTGTTAGATACTAATTTATTTAATCATTTTGATTTTGAATTTTTAAATATTTTTTTGAATTTTTTTATTTTTAGTAAAATTTTTAAAATATTTTAATAAAATATGAAAAACCTACGCGATTCGTGATTTGTAAAATTTAATTGCAACAATTCCCAAACAAATAAAACTAACCATCTAAATCATCTAGCACGTACGAAAGTGATTTAGATTGTTGTCTCACAATTAATAAATCGTCACAAACTATTTTTACGTGGAAAAAGCCACAATTGGAAAACCTCCAATTGTGATAAAAAAATCACGGGTAAAATGCCACTAAACAATCCACTATGAAGGAAGAAAGAACACAAAAAATACCAAACAATTTACCCAAACTCTGTAAACTTGTCTTCAACAATCTATGTCTCTTTCACCAAAGCTTTTGTCTCGGAATTGATTAACTTGATATCGAATCCACAACATCCATGTCGAATCAACGACTACGTGTAGTTTCGAACTCCTTCAAAGACTCCATGCTTGAATCTTCAGAATCCACCGAAGAACACTCTTGTATTAGATAATCAAACAACCCTTTGATGTATACTTATCTTACCATGAGTTGAACTTACACAAACATCAAAGAAGCTAGCAAAGATACTCCAGAAGAAAATCCTAATTCCCTTAAAGAAGATCTGGAAGCCGTACCCTAGAAATTGATTAAACCGCAAATTTATAGCATTCAGATTCGCGATCATCACTCGAGTGCGGGAATGGCCGCTCAAGCAGTGTGACTTAAACGCGTGTCTTTGAACAAGGATCTACGCTCGAGCGCTGGAATGTTCGCTCGAGCGTAAAAACACAACTCCCAGTACTTTTGTAGAGAAGAAAAACTTATGAGAGTGTTGATTTTCCGCTCAAGCGTAGCTTTCACCGCTCAAGTGGTAAAGCCAAAAACCGAGGAAAAATTACAACTTGCGAACCCAAGTTTGTTCGCGAAATTTGCAACACGTAGGGACCTAACAATCTCCCCCTTTGTCAATTCCCGAACAAAACATTGTAACAATTTTTCCTAACAAATAGACACACTAGACACAACATCTAACGAAACAAAAACTTCAAAACAAAACAAAACCTATAGAACAAAACCCTGCCGAACTAGTTTAGAAACATCTTGAACAAACCACCTGTTAAAAACACAAACCAAAACTGTGAAAATAGAATATTAACTCCAATATATGCCAAATATATGTATATATATATATCCATATCTATCAAAGTAATCAAAGTAGCATCCCATAACTACGTCTATTTCCAACACGTATGTTTCCAGCTGTGTGTTTCCCAGTTGCTAACCAAAAAACCCACTCCCCCTTTTTGTCTGAGAAAGACTAACCAACAGGTAGCAAAAACAAGAGATACAGTCCAAGATAGAAAAAAACAGCAAGAAAAGAAAAATAAACAAAAGAAAAACAGTCCAAGAAAAGGAAATTGTCCAAGAATCATTGGGATGGAGGAGGAGGGAACTGCAGCTGTAGGAGAGAAATGATCTGGCCAAGCTGAATGAAAGTTTGATTGGTAGACTGCTCAAGATGTCCGAGCCAGCCATCAAAGGCATCAAGGCGAGCATCCATGTGATCCAACCTCTGTACCATGGATTGCTTAAATTGGTGTAGCTGGCCATAAATTGTCTAGGGACGAACATCAGGCTCCTCCGCACTTGTTGCTGCAACATCAAGCTCGGCTTCCTCTACTAAGAGATCATCACCTGCATCAGAAGTCCCCGTCCCAGACGACTCCCCCTTGACATGAGCCCGACTCTGAGAAACTGTTTTCTTAGTGAAGGGTTTAATCGGGGAGGCAAACTCATCTTCATCAAAGGTAGAAGCCTCGAGTTTGGTGAGAAGACGGTTTATAAGACAACCATAGGGTAAACCTAAGGTCTTTTTCCCACAAGCAGCAATCATCTTTTGGATGATAAGGGTGGCAAGGTTGATAGGTAATTGGCGATCTATGGAATACAGAATATACCCTTGGTCTTGGTTAATGTCGGAACTATTGGT
Source organism: Camellia sinensis (assembly GCF_055761805.1). Lineage (NCBI taxonomy): Eukaryota > Viridiplantae > Streptophyta > Magnoliopsida > Ericales > Theaceae > Camellia > Camellia sinensis. The sequence goes on along the minus strand of NC_138962.1, from coordinate 169,124,966 downwards.
GGTGACAATGATATTGGCACAGACAATGGGGTTGAGGAACCGAATGCAGGGGATGAGTTCATTTTGCTTGATTAAGGCCTCTTTGATCCAGGTTTTGGGTGTGCCACACAAGTTGGGGGCCACAGGATTGAAGTCACAAGTAGGTCTGGCAAGAAAGAGATAGTGACAACGAGTGACAGGGCCTATGCCTAAGCGATCACGAATTAGGTTAGGAGTAATGATGATGGCCTTAGACTGAACCTAGGTCTTGAAAGAAGGACCAATATCATCGATCCCCTCAATGTTACAATAGAACTCTCATATCCAATCAAGGTTTTGATGACCGAAAAAGGAAAGAACAAGGTCACCCCCCAAGGGATCAAACACCGACCTAATGGGTATGGACTCAAAGGTATTGGGCTGAACATTTCGCTCTAGGTGGACAGTCTTAGAGGTGTAGAATTCTCGAAACGTCTTGGCTTTTTCTATGGACGGGAAACGATCGGGGCTATAAAGTGGGTAGGTGGCTGTGGACTTTCAATGTTTGGATGTTGACATGGCTAAAAACCAAGGACATAGTAAACCCAACAAGATAGAGAAAAACCCACCCCCAAAACCAAATCAACAAGCCAAAAACATTAGTAACCAAATCCAAGAGCCAAAACCATTAGTAATCAAATTCAAAGAGCCAAAATCAGTAGTAACAAAAACCAAGACACAACATGGATAAGAACATAAAGCATACATCATGATAGTAGTCACACGCAAAAGGACCAAAACGCAAGATAAATATATATAAGCACAGTCTCAAAACCTAGATAGCACATACAAAAAAACACGGCAAACAACACACTCACGCCAACACACGCGGAACAAGCTGGAAACCCTAGAGGCCAACACTCAAACTCACAAGCAACAGAGGTGAAGAAAGAGAGAAAAAAATAAAAAATAGAAAAACTTGAGGAATGAAAGAAAACCTTATCGAAATAGGAGGTAAACCGGGTGAGGGAGGAGAAAAACCAATCAACTGCAAGAGGATCAAAGTTGCAATCGGCAAGAGGAGAGAACAAGCCTTAGGGGAGAGAAAGAGGTTGCGAGAATTGGGAAAAATTAAGATTGAAAGGACGGGTGAAGGCTTTTAAACCAAAGCAGTCCACTCGAGCATGGGTTTAACCGCTCGAGCGTGCTTACTTATGCACATCCCTTCGGTCGAGCCAAGACTGATGCACTTGAGCGCAAAAAGCATGCTCTTAGTAGTTTGGTTCCTTTGCAAAAATACTAGATGTGAGAATTTACAGCTCGAGTGCTACAAGCTTCGCTCAAGTGGTGGTAAAAAAAACTGTAGGCCCTGAAATCCACCCTGTTGAGCATTTGAAAGCACCTTAAACACCAAAGGATTTCCTGAGACAAGAGAATATTAGTATGATGGCAATAATGAGACACTAAGATGAAATAATCCACAACCTAAGAAGCTCGTAATCTTGCAATTTGGACAAGATGAAACACGACATCATGAGCAAAACAGGTAAACATGGATCAATGAGCATAAGGGACATATGAATACACAACTCAAAGGAAAACATGAGAGCTCATATAATGAATGTGTGTGTGTGTAATCCTTGAGAGGCCACAAATGTTAGAGTTAATCCTGGGAGTGATCGGATGGCTGGACCTCTGACAAAATAATTGAAACATTACTACGGAAAGTCAAACCACCAGGAATCAAGGGATATTTGTTGAGTGAAGGCGGAGGCTCCCCTTCAATCAATGAGTCTTTTTTTTCTTGTTTTTTTTTATTTGCTAAATTTTTGACTTTTCTTTCTTTTGGGCACTCACTGGTAGCATGCACGCTCAAGAGTATAGAGACCAAACCAGAGAAGCATGGAAATAATAAAGATTGCCTGGTTGGTGCCTCTGAGGTAGCCTTTTTCTAATGGCTGGACTTCAAAGAAGTGAGGGAGAAACTGTGGAAGTGAAAATAAATGGTGGATGGCTAAGAGACTCAACATCACCCATGATATGCCAGTATAGGTCAATTCCTCTAGAAATGTATAAGAGACAATGTTAGAAGTCCATAGAGAAAATTGATCACTTATGCAGAAAGCCCTGCAACAATTTATCTTAAGAATGTGTATAGAATGAGATCATGAATTCAATGAGCATGGGCATTCAAAATGAGCTATGGACAAAGATAAATGAAATCTTGCAAGCAACATAAGAGGTGTTCATTTAAGTCTAGGCGTAAAGATGACAAGAATGAATGACCATAAGATTATAGCATGCAAGTACACAGAAAGCCAAACACTCTCACCCACTCAAGCAACAAGTCACACTTTAGTTAATGAGTATTGCACCCAAGGTCTTTCTAAGGAATTCAAACCTAAGAAGATCAAGGGATTTTTGTAAAAATATCAGCTTTCTGGTACTCAGTAGGGACGTGTTCAAGAACTACAAGGCCCTCCTTAACTAACTCTTGAATGAAATGATGACAAATATTAATATGTTTAGTGCGAGAGTGTTGGATTGGATTTTTAGAAATGTTAATGGCACTTGTATTATCACAAAAAAAAAAAAAAAGGTGAGAGTGTGTAGCTTGACTTTTCGTGCTCCTTTCAGATATGATCAGCCTTACAGTTCGGACTCTCGTGGTTCTGAATCTGATTTCACAAGTGTAATATGAAATAGATAAACACAAAAGAGTCCAAATTCAGAAAATCTTTTGAAAAATCGATTTTGAATTAAAATGCCAAAAATGGACTGCTTTGCCAGATTTACAGAGTCCCCACCTAAATATTTTGGAAAATTTAGGAGACCCGAGACTCGTGCGCCGAAGGCCACTTATCCATTATCACCAAAGTGTTTGGCTTGAGAACTTAGGTACGAGAGGGGAAGGTTATAAATTGAGCACCCCACTCGTCCGATCAAAGATCGGCCTCTACTAATCATGATGTGATTCTTATTTACAATATATGCTCTTGTTCTGATTATTAGGCTCTGTTTATTACGTGACGCACACAAATATAGACTAATTTGCAAAAATTGAAACACTTTGATTTCATGTATGTTTGAAAATTGTTTTGAATATGTACCACTTGAAAAAGTGATCTCATATGTACATCCATCAAATTATCCCAATTTGAGCAATTAGCCTTCATCCACAGGCATCTAAACAGATATATTAATCAAGCACTTAGCCTCATAGAAAGCATGCTTGACATGGAAACACTAACACTCATGCAATAGGCTAAAGCAATAAGTGCTCACCTAGTACTCCAAGGAAAGCCAAAAGAAATAAAAAAAAAGTTAGAAAAAATGCATGATCCTACGGATTCAAAATGACTGATGCAACGCATGCAATATGCAATTAATAGGCTCGGCTACTAACATGGCATGTGAAACAACTTGATAGCATGCAGTTTCAACACGTTTCAATGAAGTATGTAAACTACAATGTTTGTCAGAATGATGACCCGAACCTTATGCATACAAAACAAATAGATGCAAACTTGGGAAATGCTAAAAGAAACATGATGTTCTAAGCTAACCATCATAAGCGAGTAAATAAAAGAAAGAAAGACGTAGGGTTGGAAGATATATACATTATTACATATTGGCCCTCGCACAGGAGGGTCTGAATGAATGCCCTAGCTAATTACTACGAATTAATCAATCTATTACAACCCAAATGAAATAAATTAACTATACTAGCTAATTATTACAACACCACAAGTTAACTAGCTACTTTAGCTAATTAACTAAACTAACTAATTTAGTTACAAGTCCGTTACTTTAAGTACATCACACTACAACATTACGGATCCCGAGAATCGAGTGATGGTTCATGCATGGATGTGGAGTTTTACCCCAAAAAGCTCTTCGTTTTGCTGCTGGAATGCTTTTGTTGCACAGTCAGGAGATTGCACTGATTTTTCACCTCAGTTCTGCTCTGTTTTGCAGGAAACGGTACACTGCCTGGGTAGAAAAAGTGGCCGGCAAGGCCAGAAATAGTGGCCTGCCACCCAGTAAAGGTGGCCTGCCGGCCACTAATGTTGGGTTTCTCCTGCTGCAACAGAAAATAAACAGAGCACAAACAGAGCATTCTTAGGGGATGTTTTTCCACCTTGCCTCTCCTCCTTATCAGACAAATCAAAGGAGGAATATGCTTGATTTGCAAGCCATCAATCGACGCAATTTCATTGCGTGATGACTTATGAACCAAGATATATAATTTCAATAAACGCACAATTAAAGACTATCAAAACCCCCTCCCTATCATGGATTGATCAAGGGAAAGGGTTGACATTGATTCTTGAACCCTTTTCATCACTAACGAGTATAAAACAACTCAAGACTCAATGGGTTCAATTAACGTCCAATTGAACCCAAACCATTTATTATCTTGTTCCATTTTTAAACCATTAATTACCCCTTTTTAAATTACCTTCCATTCATTAGCCAATTAAGTCCAACAATGAGCTTTAAGTCCATTAAAGAAGGGAAGTACCAAACCAAATGTTGTTTTAGGCATGAGAGGGAGATCATGCTGTTGGTAATGAACCCCCAAAGGGATTAAACCATTAAGCACAATATCACCGTTCAAGCTTAAACAACACACCTTTTAGAATAACTCTCAAAACAAAGAGAAAAAGCCAAGAAATGAGGGAGATTGCTGAGATGCTTAGAGGTGAACACAAGTATGGAAAGTAAGAAATAAATGCTATCAACTCAAATAGGTTGGTGGCTAAGGCCTAAACCACCAAACCTATGAGGACCATTACACTATAGGCATACTTTACAAAGCATAAATGAAAATAACACATAAAAACAGTCCTAAATTAGCTCAAAATAGTGTTGGAATTAAGGTAAAAACAGCTAAAAGAATAAGCTAAAAACATGGAGCAATTAAGCTAGTAAACAAGTACAAGGAGGGGAGGCTACCCCCTCCATTTTTGGGACTTCAAAACATGATTTTTAGCCTCTGGAAAACTCTGAAAACAAGTGGTAAAAAGTTCAAAAAAAGTTGATAAAAAGGTGGGAAACACAAGGGTAAAAGCCTATGAAACAAGGTACAAAGAAGGGTGATTCCTCCCTCTACCTTTAATGGCTTGAAACCACAAGTTTCAGCCTAAAAATACAGCTGAGAAACAACTCAAAAATAGCAAGAAATGATGAGAAAAAGATGGTACAAGAGAACTAGAATGTATACCTCTTGAAGAGGAATGGCCCATTGAATTCCCAAACCACTAATTTCACACCCTCAAGTGCCAAAATGCAAGCTTAAGCACCTCAGCAAAGATCCCTCAAGGTTTGGTTTAGAGTGTCTAGGCAAAGGTTATCTAATTTGCAAGAGAGAGAGAGAGAGAGAGAGAGAGAGAGAGAAATATTTTCCAAAACTTTTGCTCTCCAAATTTTTTCTAACCCTAAAAAAATGAGAGGGAATCATCTATATATAGAAATATATGAGACCACCTCAGAAATATCATACAGGTACAACTAAGGCAGTGCATGCATCTGTGGAGACAACTGGCACAGTTGGCAAAAATATCTAAAATTTTGCACAAGTGGCCTACAGGTCACTATTAGTGAGCGGCAAGCCAAAAAAATGGACAGCTGAAGCCATAAGTGGGTTTGCAGGTCCTTGGATGGTCAGGCCTAAAAAACTATTGTTTTGGTCCAAAACAAGGCACAAGGTTTGTAGGTTCAAAACTGAGGTTTCTTGTTGAGGAAATCAAACATTTGACAAGCGTACACATTTATCATTGAGTGATCAATCAGTGGTGCCCAAGTCTTAAGGGCCGTCAAAAAGGGGGTGTCTACAGTTGTCCCTCTTTGATAGAGCTTGAAGTCATGAAATGACATGAGTGAATGTCAAAGCCCGAAGACGACCCATTTTGACAAGGTCGTAAGACTTAGGCAAACAATCAAGACATAAATTAAATTGGTTAAGCTCGTAAACTACCTACGTATCCTTTTGCAAGGAATCAAACAAGTGTAGTTTTGGGGCAGGATGCAAAATAATACACAATGTAATGAATGAATCAAACCACGAGCAGTGCTCACCACACAAATACCATAAAGGGATGGGGGTGCAAAACAAACTACGTTTAACACAGAAAAGAAGTGGGCACAGCCAAACGACGCCTAACATAGGTTAAGTGCCTACATCCTCAATACTGGACTCAGCATAGCATGGATGCTTACACATAACAAAACCATGTTTCAACGTGAAAGGGGTGCGAGCACATGCATAACTATATGTGTTGCAGAAAGAATACAAGTAATTGGGTGGTATGATATAAGCAAGGAATGATCTGCTGGGGAAAGATAATGATCCTGCTGAATGCAACAGAACAAAGGATGCAATGGATGAAGTGAATAAGGGGCGCAGGCCGAACTACATCTTACCTAGAAAAGGCATGGACACCAAACAAACCATGTCTAACACAGAAAAGGTGTCGACAACCTCAATACTGGCCTCAGTGTAGCATGGGTACTTACACATGACAGAACCATGTTTCAACGAGGGAAAGGTATGAGCTTATGCCAAGCTAAGCTTAACATGGAAATGATGCAAGTGATAAAATGGTATGATGTAATGGACATGATGGATAAAATGGATAGGGTAACATACTCTAACCACGCTAGAATCGTGAGAAGAGGAAGAAAAAATCCCACACGCGCTAAAATCATGTGAGGAAGGGAACACTCAAACCACGTTGAAATCGTAAGAAGAGGTCCTACCGCTCAGGGTCGCGTCTCACGCGTCCTGAGATACTTTAACCATGCTAAAATCGTGAGAAGAGGAAGAAAACCGCTCAGTGTTGGATTCCTACACACCCTGAGATAAACTCCAAACACGCTAAAATCATGTGAGGAAAGAAACACTCAAACCACGCTAAAAATCGCGAGAAGAGGGCTTGAGAAAACTGCTCAAGGTCGCGTTCCAAGCTTCTTGAAATAAATTTCAAACACGCTGAAATCGTGTGAGAAAAGGAACACTCAAACTACGTTGAAATTGTGAGAAGAGGGCTTAAGAAAACAGCTCAGGTCGGGTTTCCAAACACTTTGAAATTGTGTGAGGAAATGAACACTCAAACCACGCTAAAATCGTGAGAAGAGGTCCTGAGATAACTGTTCAGGGTTGCGTTCCATGCGCCCTAAGATAAATTCCAAACACACTGAAATCGTGTGAGGAAAGGAACACTCTAACCACGCTGAAATCGTGAGAAGAGGTCCTAAGAAAACCGCTCAGGGTTGCGTTCCACGTGTCCTGAGATAAATTCCAAACACATTGAAATCGTGTGAGGAAAGGAACACTCTAACCATGCTGAAATCATGAGAAGAGGTAGACCACTCAGGGTCATGCTTCCACACATCCTGAGATAAAAAAGGCTTCTCAGGAACACATCTCACGCGTCCTCAGAAAAGCCCCGGGAGATAATGATCCTAAACGCAGCTCAACGTAAAAGGATAGATGAGACAAGATAATGCAAGATACAAATGAATGCAATAAGTGCGATGATTGGATACATGTGACAAGCAATGTAGTAAATGATGTTTAGAGAATGCAATAAACAAACAAAGCGGTGCTTTAGAAAGCACCTCATGGGACGAGTGGCGATGAACCACCCTACTCTAACAGGGATCTTCCGCTTGTGTTCTTCGAACTCTTACCTTTAACTCACAGTTTAAAGGTCCTCAAATGTTGACAAAGGGTAACCTCTGCATGTAGAAGCCACGGATGCCGCTTTTCTTCCTGATCATGTTCTCTAACGAGGTGACAGACTAGGTTGGTTCAGTATCCAGAATTGAGGCGCATACATGCCATCTCAATCTATGGGGCTGCCGTACAGATTTCAAGTTGGGGATACACCCCTGGGTTTTCAAACCAAACTTTAGTCTCAGAAATTCCAAACCTTTGCGTTCTAGGCATCGCCATTCGAACTCTAGTTTCTACCGTCGCAGTTGATCTCCTAGGAACTCATTGCAAACACAGCCAAGACGCCTCTAGTGGGGAATGGTATTCGGGGAGAGCACTTTTGATCCCTATTCTGGCTTGAAGCAGGATTGAGCTTAAGGTCGAGGTGCACTCATACTTCAGAGAAATGACAAGGCCTGAGAACGTGCATACAGAATGCAAACTCGGAAAATGCTGAAGTTGAAACAAACTTAGATGCTCCAATTTTCCCTTTTCTTTTTTTCCTTTTATAGTCTGGAACCTATGTAGCTTCAAATAGGTCGTTGGACCCTACAGCTTATGAAAGAAAGAATCCTGTTTTGTACATCATGTTGGGAATCACACGACACTTTGATCCCAAAACAATTTATTTTTGAATTTGAAACTAAGAATGAGTTCTCAACCAGGTATTGAGCCCACGACTGACCACAGTCAAAATGACTCAACAAAGGAAAAGCAAAGTAAAACAATCTAAACACATCTATTTACACTCAAAATGACTCAAAACAAGAATCAAACAAACAAAAACAATAGATATAACACTTGGATGTTTGCTTTCCATCGGCGAGAGACCTCTCGGTTCACGGGAAGCCCACTGTTTCTCCAAGTATTGTTTCCTTTCCTTTTAATTTATGGTTCTCACATCACTTTGGCACTCAATCTCTATTTCTCTAAAAATCCATTTCCTCACTTTTTCTCTTAGTGCACATCTCTCTATTCTTTAATCTCTCTTATTTTTTATCCCTTTCCAGGTGTGGTTGATGGATAAGTTGGCAGTTGTGAGTTCCTTTAGCTCACAACTAGTGAGTTTCTCTCACAGAGAGGTTGTGGTGTGGCTGGATGTGTAATAAATCTACAACTGATATCGTTTGGAAATGCCCCTGGCTTAATTTGGCCGAGATGAGTTATAACATGTCTCACCAGCTGGGTATACAATTGATTGGTACTTTCCCATTCCGGTTCAAACGCCAATCCAGGCGTGAGCAGGCCCGTCCAGATGAGGGGGTGGAAAACCCTGCTCCATTTCCAGTTCGTGCTTTGCACTTGGCTCGGTACCTCGCTGTTCGGAGGATGAGAAGTTTTTGGCCCCGTTGCTGCTAGCTTTAGTTGTGCCATTTCTGGTGAATGCATTGACAATGGGAAAAAAACAAAAAACTTGACTCGACTGTGCCCATAGTTCATTACTTTGACCATTTTTATTTTTAGCTTTCTACTAAATTTTGACCAATATGAGAGTTAGATTAACATGCTTGCTTGATTTTCTGATTTGAAATCATGCAAGTCAAACTATGAGCACTAAAAATTTTCTTTTTTTGGGTCCAAGAAATGGTCCGAGTTTGGGAAAAAAATGGAATATTTTTTTAGAAAAGTAGTCAACTTCATTAAAAATCCTCAAAAACTATGTTTGCAAATGGCCACTGCTCGACCAACGTGGAAGTAACTCGTGAGATGCGCAACCTCAGATCTGAACTTGATTTGTTATGCAGCTGAATCTTTTAATGGAATAGGACAACCAAATTTGAACGAAGATGAGCCAATTGGAGACATTGATAGGATAGCCAAGTTTGAACAAGCCAATCAACATGGATGGGACAAGCAGGCTGAAAATGGTTGGGGCCGAACTTCAGGATGAAGTTGCCTATGTATCCCAAAGATGTGAATCAGGTCGTACGTAGTTCGGGGTAAGGTACACTCGGGTATTAACACTCTCTTTTTACGCTCTAACTTTTGCCAAAGCCGCCCTTTCGGGTTTTCAACATTGGGAGCTCCATTTTTTCTTTTCATTTTTCCTTTTTATCTTCTTTTTTCTTTGTTTCCATTTTTCATTTTTGTTCTTTTTCTTTTATTTTTGCTCTAACTTTTGCCTGGGTCGCCCTTCTAGGTTTTCGACCCAGTGAGCCTCTCATGGATAAAAAAGTTTAACTTGTCCATGTTGATTGGCCGTAGGATCTCTAAGCCATCTAGATTCACGAGAATGGTTGCTATCCCTGACTAAATAGTCTGGATGATGCAAGGGCCCATCCAATTGCGTCTGAATTTGCCCCTAGTGTCGTGGATATGAACTCGATTGGCCTTCAGCAAAAATTTCTCCTTTCAGATTCTGTGATTTGGCTTTCTTGCCGATCTTCATTGGCTTGAGAAATGACCCAATTTTGAATCTTCGAGCATATCTGACCTTTTTGCTCCTAGTTCAAGGGTTGCTTCTAATCCAGCTATACAAGCTTCCTTTGATGACATACAACCTTATTGTTCGTAGTTCAAGGGTTATTTCCAATCTGACCATGCAAGCCTCATATTACGACTGATCGTTAGAACATTCTGCATCAGGGTTTCGAAAACAAAGGGGTCGAGTCTTAAGGCCGAGAGTGATCCTATGTTATACAATCTCAAGATCAATTTCAGGCATGTCTTCGTAGGACCACACAAAACATTTTTTGAAATCTTTTAATAAAACGACTAGTCGCTCATGCTCCTTTGAAGACAATGTAGAACCAATCTAAACCAAGCCAGGATCCTCCTCAGTACTCATATTAGCAGACATGATTTTATTCATGAAAGGCTTAGCACGCCTCTCCTCTTCTCAGTTGATCAATTTTTTGCAAATCTAGAGGAATTCCTCCCTCTTTGTTTTCATCACAGTGTTAGAAAAGTTTTGAAACACTTTGGTCAATGCAATGATTTAAAGGCATAGAGAAGTAGGTGAAAAGTACTGTCGTTTCATTCAGATCTTCTGGTTTAACTGGCTCAATGGCAAAAAAAGACTCAAAGAGCAAACAAAAGATAAACAAAACAAGGCAGTGATGTCCAAGATAACACCCCCGAAATCATCTGACCCTAACACAACAAGACAGACTCAACACGACTCAACACCCAGTTCAGAAAGTAATAAAAACATTTTCAAAGTGCTAAAAAGTGTATGCCCTCTACCACATCTGGAGTAAAATGAGTGCCATCAGCAGGTGGTTCATCCCTGATCACATAGTCACATTACCCCTAAGTTCATTGATCTAGTGCTGATAGACTTTGTAGGACCCGGTGGAGTGATGACCTTATTATCAAACAGATCTTGAACTTCATGACGAAAGCAAAAACAACTGTCGGTGTCATGGTCGGTTTGTTGATGGAAGGTGCAGTACTTGGCAGCATTATGCTTGGCTGGAAGGGGATCAGGGAGAGGCCGAGGGTCAAGGGGTTTGAGATGGCCTTGTCCTATGAGGATTTGAAGAGCTTTGGACAAGGTCATATAAAGGGGATTGAAGGTGCAACTCCTAGTCATGACAGGGTTGACAGAGGGGTTGGCAGGTGTTGACTGGGTTTGATGATCTCTTATGGGTGTAGGACTGGAGTTGGAAGGGGTGTTTCTGGTCAAGCATCCATTTTCATGGTTTAGCCCTGGATTCAAAATGCCCCCAACCTGAGTGACAAAAGTGTCATCCACAGTCTTTGTAACAAATGCAAACACTTGTTGTTTGTTCAACCCTTTGGCCTTCAAAGCCTCAGTAGCCCATTGGATATTTGCATAAGGATCAATACTTGCCCCGGCTTTGTTCTTGCCCCTTGCTTTAGCTTTGCCAAGCGATTGGGTGGCTATGTCGAGGCAAGGCCCTGTTGTTGTTGACATGTCATCACCCAGTCTTGAGATAACTTTGGGTTAGCCTTTTCTAGTTGTAACTCGTCCCAAGATCAGGGAGCTTTTTGACGTGACATTTCTGCTATGCGATATGGTCGATGATGGAGCCAAAATCCCAAAGGCTAAATCTGTCATAGTTTTCTGCAAATCTTTAACCATGCTCATTAGCTCAGAAGTAGTGGGTTCATGGGTTTGAGATGATAGGGGTTCAAGTGCATTCAAGATACACAAGTCTGTGCTTTATGGAATGAACCCCTCAGGCTTGGATAAAGGGGCCGGGGTGATATATATGCTGGGGTTGTAGGTGGAAGGTAGTGTATGGATTAGGTTGAGGTAGGGAGGTGGGGAGGACTTGATTATGGGCTGGGAGTGGATTGGTGGTCACATTTGGCTTCTAGGGTGGTGCAATATCCTTGTTGTCAATGAGATCTTGAATCTCATGACGCAATCAAAAGCATTGTTCAGTATCATGACCATACTGCTGGTGAAAGACACAGTACTTTGCAGGTTTGTGTTTAGATGGAATGGGGTCAGGCAGTGTGCAAGGTTCCAAGGGTTTGAGGTGCCCTTTCTTGACTAACACCTGTATGGCTTTGGAAAGGGTCATGTATAATTGGTTAAAAGTCCTCTGAGGTCGGGTAGGGTTGGATGATGTTTGTGAGCCTACATTGGCGAAGGGGTCAGCAGTCTTGGTTGTGGTGACAATACTTATATCTGCGGGCCTCGCAGTTTTGTTACCACTAGCAGCATTGGAACTGCGAACAAATGGCCTACTGGCTGGCTCCTTCTCCTCAGTAATAAGTCCCTATTTCACAACATTCTCAATTTCACCCCCATTTCATGGAGCTCTGTGAACGTAAATATAGGTAGAACAATCATCTTCTATAGCAGCTTGCCATGCAGATTCCAGACAACCATCCTTATCTAATCCTTTTCTGAAGGTCGAGTGGTCATCATTGAGGCTTTAGCCCTTCATCTTGTCACAAACTTAGAGAAACCTTCTTTTGGCTCTTGATGCGTCGCCTCGAGATCACGGGTTGTGACCTCGATTTGAGTGTTATAAGAGTACTGAACCATAAAGGACTCAGCTAATTCGTCCCTATTCTATTTTACTGAATCTTTCAGCTTGGCGTACCAGATGGCCACTATGCCTGGCATAGTCTGACCAAAAGGGGATAGCTTCTGCAATCTAGTCAAACCCATTGGCCGCAAGATGTCTGAAAATAATTGTAGCTGAATCATTGGATCCCCGGATCCATCAAAACGGTCAATGTGCGGCATCTTGAACCACTCGAGTAATGTAACTGATGACTCAGTATATCCATTTTGTATGTCTAGAATGGAATTGACCCCTTGTGCTCTCTTAAACAACTTATCTAGTTTATTAACCTTGAGTGCAATGGAACCTTGAACTCGAATAGGGCCTCGGTATGATAAACTGGGGCTATGGAAGCTTGTGCTAGGATTGGTTTTACTTGGACAGAAAAAATTGGATTACCTTGGTTTTGTGGATCTTGCGCAATGGTAATGTTACCAGTGACGCCGGACACAAGAATAGCCACGGTGGGTACATGGGATACAGAGGCCGCAACTGGCTGTGATTGCTGTTTTTGGAGCCTGGTTATGACCTCGGCCTGACGGGTAGCTTCATACTGTAATGCTTCCACTGTTTGCTATAATTGGATTATCAGTTTCTCCATATTGGTCGGGGAATACTGTGTCATTTGAACAGGTGACCGGTCTCGAGCTGGGCTGGACGTAGACAATTGTTCCCGAACTGGACTAAACACAGGTGAGCTGAGTAGTGATTGTTGTAAAAACTGACTGGTGAATTCTGTCTAGCCTTTCTTCGCCTTGTAACTAGTGATAGCGAAGCAAATACGGGCTATCCCTGAACAAGATCCCCGACTTTGCAAAGTCTTCTAACCCGGGTCTAGAGTACTTTGGGGATATCCAAACCTTTTGAAGCTATGGTTTTAAACTACCTAGCAAAAAGAAATAAGGTAAAAGAACAGTAATCAGAAACATCACAATACCTCAACTAAGATTTTTTATCAACATAGACATGATCAAAGCTGTAGGACTTGTACTCCACACTGAATTCTGCCCCAAAACGGATACCAACCGTGCAACTGATATGCACATTCCTATACAATTTCACTGTAAAGCACATACCAATTAAAGAGAGCCAAAACATCCCTATGAGGGGGGAGGGTTACCCTATCCTAGTTTCGTTAGGAACTAGGGCTCACTATTTCAATCTAGCGGTTTCACACAATCCTGCATTTGGATGAGCATCATGTCCTAGTTTGGAATAGTCTTTATGGCTTTTCTATATGCAACTAGGCCAAATGGTCAAAAGGGGTACCTCAGCAAGACTACCTAATATACCTCTCACACCTAACATCGAGAAGTGAAAGAAGGATCAAGTAGTATAGCGGTAGTCCAAATCCAAGGGTTGTGTTGCCAACATGACAGAGCCCATGACCGGTCAGTCTTTTGACAAGCTTTTGGGCAAGCTTTCAGTAAACCGTCCAGGAATAACAGTTGGCAAACATAGTGTCTTAGGCACACCAATGCAAATGCAATGCAAAGAACATATATATGTAGATAAAATTGCACATCATGAAGTTCAAGTCAAGTTCTCTAAATCCCCAGCAGAGTTGCTAGAAACTGTAGCTTGACTTTTCGTGCTCCTTTCGGATACGATCAGCCCTACCGTTCGGACTCCCGTGGTTCTAAATCTAATTCCACAAGTGCAATGTGAAATAGATAAACACAAAAGAGTCCAAATCTGACAAATCGTTTGGAAAATTGATTTTGAATCAAAATGCCAAAAATGGACTTCTTTGCCAGATTTACAGAGTCGCCACCTAAATATTTTGAAAAATTTAGAAAACTCGAGACTCGTGCGCCAAAGGCCACTTATCCATCATCACCAAAGTGTCTGGCTTGAGAACTTAGGTACGAGAGGGGAAGGTCATGAATTGAGCACCCCACTCGCCCGATCAAAGATCAGCATCTACTAATCATGATGTGATTCTTATTTACATTATATGCTCTTGTTTTGATTATTAGGCTATGTTTACTACGTGACGCACACAAGTATAGACTAATTTACAAAAATTGGAATACTTTGATTTCATGTATGTTTGAAAATTGTTTTGAATATGTACCACTTGAAAAAGTGATCTCATGTGTACATCCATCAAATTATTCCAATTTGAGCAATTAGCCTTCATCCACAGGCATCCAAACAGATATATCAATTAAGCACTTAGCCTTATGGAAAGTATGCTTGACATTGTAACACTAACACTCATGCAATATACTAAAGCAATAAGTGCTCGCCTAGTACTCCAAGGAAAGCCAAAAGAAATAAAAAAGTTAGAAAAAAATGCATGATCCTACGGATGCAAAATGACTGATGCAACACATGCAATATGCAATTAATAGGCTCGGCTACTAACATGGCGTGTGAAACAACTTGATAGGATGCAGTTTCAACACGTTTCAACGAAGTATGTAAACTACAATGCTTTGTTAGAATGATGAGCTGAACCTCATGCATGCAAAACAAATAGATGCAAACTTGGGAAATGCTAAAAGAAACATGATGTTCTAAGCTAACCATCATAATGAGTAAATAAAAGGAAGAAAGACGTGGGGTTAGAAGTTATATACATTATTACATATTAGCCCTCGTATAGGAGGGTCTAAATGAATGCCCTAGCTAATTACTACGAATTAATTAATCATTACAACCCAAATGAAATAAATTAACTATACTAGCTAATTATTACAACACCACAAATTAACTAACTACTTTAGCTAATTAACTAAACTAACTAATTTAGTTACAAGCCCGCTACTTTAAGTACAACATACTACAACATTACGGATCCCGAGAATCGAGTGATGGTTCATGCATGGATGTGGAGTTTTACTCGAAAATGCTCTTCGTTTTGCTGCTGAAATGCTTTTGTTGCACAGTCAGGAGATTGCACTGATTTTTCACCTCAGTTCTGCTCTGTTCTGTAGGAAACAGTATACTGCTTGGGTAGAAAAAGTGGCAGGTAGGGTAGAAATAGTGGCTTGCTACCCAGTAAAGGTGGCCTGTCGGCCACTAATGTTGGGTTTCTCCTGCTGCAATAGAAAATAAACAGAGCACAAACAGTGCATTCTCATGGGATGTTTGTCCATCCTGTCTTTCCTCATCATCAAACAAATCAAAGGAGGGATATGCTTGATTCGCAAGCCATCAATCGACGTAATTTCATTGTGTGGTGACTTATGAACCAAGGGATATAATTTCAATAAATGCACAACTAAAGACTCTCAAAACCCCCCTCCCTATCATGGATTGATCAAAGGAAATGGTGGACATTGATTCTTGAGCCTTTTTCATGACTAACGAGTATGAAACAACACAAGACTCAATGGGTTCAATTAACGTCCAATTGATCCCAAACCATTTATTATCTTGTTCCATTTTTAAATGATTAATTACCTCTTTTTAAATTACCTTCCATTCATTGCCCAATTAAGTCCAATAATGAGCTTTAAGTCCACTAAAGGAGGGAAGTACCAAACCAAATGTTGTTTTAGGCATGAGAGAGAGATCATGTCGTTGGTAATGAACCCCCAAAGGGATTAAACTAATAAGCACAATATCACCCTTCAAGCTTAAACAACACTCCTTTTGGAACAGCTCTCAAAACAAAGAGAAAAAGGCAAGATAGGAGGAAGATTGCAGAGATGTTTAGAGGTGAACATAAGTATGGAAATCAAGAAATAAACTCTATCAACTCAAATAGGTTAGTGGCTAAGGCCTAAACTACCAAACTTATGAGGACCATTACACTAAAGGCATACTATATAAAGTATAAATGAAACTAACACAGAAAAATAGTCCTAAATTAGCTCAAAACCGTGTTGGAATTAAGGTAAAAACAGCTAAAAGAATAAGTTAAAAACATGGAGCAATTAAGCTAGTAAACAAGCACAAGGAGGGGAAGCTACCCCCTCCATTTTTGGGACTTCAAAACATGATTTTTAGTCTCTGGAAAACTCTGAAAACTAGTGGTAAAAAGTTCAAAAAAAGTTGATAAAAAGTTGATGAAAAGGTGGGAAACACAAGGGTTAAAGCCTATGAAACAAGGTGCAAAGAAGGTGATCCCCCCCTCTACCTTTAATGTCTTGAAACCAAGAGTTTCAGCCCAAAAATAAAGGTCAGAAATAACTCAAAAATAGCAAGAAAAGATGAGAAAAAGATAGTACAAAAGATCTAGAATGTATACCTCTTGAAGAGGAATGGCCCCTTGAATTCCCAAACCACTAATTTCACACCCTCAAGTGCTAAAATGCAAGCTTAAGTACCTCAGCAAAGATCCCTCAAGGTTTGATTTAGAGTGTCTAGGCAAAGGTTATGTAATTTGCAAGAGAGAGAGAGAAATGTTTTCCAAAACTTTTGCTCTCCAAAATTTTTTAACCCTAAAAAAATGTGAGGTAGTCATCGATATATAGAAATATATGAGGCCACCTCAGAATATCCATACAAGTACAGCTAAGGTAGTGCATGCATTTGTGGAGACAGTTGGCACAGCTGGCAAAAATATTTAAAATTTTACACAAGTGGCCGGTAGGCCAAAAAAGTGGGCGGCTGAAGCCACAAGTGGGTTTGCTGGTCCTTGGATGCTCAGGCTTGAAAAACTACTGTTTTGGTCCAAAACAAGGCACAAGGTTTGTAGGTTCAAAACTGAGGTTTGCTGTTGAGGAAATCATGCATTTGACAAGCGTACACATTCATCATTAAGTGATTAATCAGTGACGCCCAAGTCTTAAGGGCTGTAAAAAATAGGGTGTCTATAGAGTGTCCTAGTCTGTACCATAATCATGAAGCATTTGCTTCATCTACAACATTTGTGCACAACAACTCCCTGCAGCTATGTACTCAGCCTTAGCAGTCGAAAGAGAGATGTCATTTTGCATTTTGCTATGCTAGGCAACTAGATTATTCCCAGGGTAAAAACACCCTCCGGATGTGCTTTTCCTATCATCAGCACACCTTACCCAGTTGGCATCAGAAAAACCAGTGATTTCGGCTGTAGTGTCAATCGACACAAGATTGACACTAATGTCCCACTCATGTACTTAATGATGCATTTGACAGCAAGAAGATAAGACTCTTTAGGACAGTCTTGGTAAATGGCACAAACACCTACACTAAATGCAATGGCTGTGAGGTATAGAAGACTCCCTATCATGTTTCTATAAAGAGTATGATCAACATCAATGCCAGTGGAGTCATTGGAGAGGTGAAGACTAGTGCTCATGGGGGTTCGAGCATGTTTGGCCAACTCTAGGCTGAACTTAGTCATAAGATTTTTGGCATACTTGGTCTGAGAGACAAACATACCTGAAGGTGACTGCTTAATTTGGTGACCCAAGAAAAAAAGACAATTCCCCCATCATGTTCATTTCAAATTCATGTGTCATGCAATTTGAGAAATATTTCATGAGAGAATAAGAAGTGGATCCAAATACAATATCATCAACATAAATTTGAGCAACAAGTATATGAGACTGCATGTTTCAGAAATAAAGTCTTGTCCACACTACCCTTTTGAAAATCATTGTGAATAAGGAAGGTAAAGTCTATCATACCGTGCCTGAGGAGCTTGTTTTAACCCCGTATAAACCCTTGTCTATCTTGTAGACGTAGTTTGAAAATTTTGGGTGCTCAAAACCTTTTGGTTCCTCAACATAAGTCTCTTCTTTCAAGTACCCATTCAAAAAGGCACTTTTCACATCCATTTGAAACAATTTGAATCCTAGAAAGCATGCAACACCATGTAAGATACCAATAGATTCGAAATGTGCAACAGGGGCAAACATCTAATCATAGTCAACATCCTCTACTTGTGTATAGCCTTGAGCTACCAACCTAGCTTTATTTCGAACCACTATACCATTCTCATCAAATTTATTTTTAAAATCCACTTGGTACTTATCACACTCATGTCTCTAGGTTTGGTAACAAGAGTCTAAACTTTGAATTGACCTAATTCTTCATGCATTGCATTGACCCAACTGTCATCTAATAAGACTTCTTTTATATTCTTAGGTTCAATTAATGAAACATAACACATATGAGATACCTCCTCCCAAATTTGTTTTCGGGTTTTCATTCAGTCTGAGACATTTCCAATTGCCTGTTGAACTGGATGATTCAGTTTTACTCTTGCTGATGGCTTCAAACCAAGATTGGTAGTGATTTGAGCATCAGTGGTGGTGTCTCTTTGTGCACTCTTTGAACTAGGACTTGCCATAGGGTTTGGTGCTGGTTCACCTTCTTGAGCTTGGCTTGGTGCTTCTCCTTGACTTTGTAGTTCAATATCCAGAATTTGAGGATTACCATCTTCTTCCTCATGTATAGATGTAGCAGAAGAACTTGTGTCATCTACAACCACATTGATCGATTCCATTAAAGCTAAAGTATGCAGGTTATAGACACGAAAAGCTCTACTAGTAGTTGAATACCCTATAAAAATGCCTTCATCACTTCATCACTTCAAATTTTCCCAAAGGCTCTCTATCTTTGAAAATATAACATTTACTCCCAAAAGTTTTGAAGTATTTAACTTTAGGTTTCAACCCTTTCCAAAATTCATATGGAGTTTGTAAAGTGTCGGGCCTTAAATACACACAATTCAAAACATAAACAGCCGTATTTAAGGCTTTAGCCCAAAACTTAGAAGGAACTTTCTTGCTAAGGAGCATGGCCCTAGCCATCTCTTGAACTACCTTGTTTTTCCTCTCAACAACTCCATTTTGCTATGGAGTAATAGGTGCAGAAAATTCATGCTTAATTCCATGCATATCACAAAAATCCGAGAACGAGCTATTTTCAAATTCACGACCATGATCAGTTCGAATTCTTATGATACGTCCAATAGAAACACCTTGTTCGTTTTGGATTTTAAGGACTAATAACTTGAAAGCATTAAACGTATCAGATTTTTCTTTTAAAAAATTAACCCAAGAAAAATGAGTATAATCATCAACAATTAAAAAAAATATATCTTTTACCCCCAATGCTTTTAGTACGAGTGACTAAGATCCATATGAACAAGTTCAAGAGGTCGCTTGGTTGTTAAGCTATTCACCTTTTTGTGAAGGGCACGCATTTGCTTCCCTAATTGACATGGCACACACACATGGTTCACATTCTTACCCATTTTGGGTACTCCTCTCACAATCTCCTTGTTGGCAATCTTAGTTAAGTCTTCGAAATTCATATGACCTAATCTTTGATGCTACAAGTCAAGATTACTTATGATAGCCGAATGACAAATGAGATCATTTGTGGTAATAATCCCATGACAGTTATCAGATGTGCGAACCCCATGCATGACAGTATTTCCCTTTTTATCCAAAATTTCACATTTATTTTTTGAAAATAATACTTCATGATGAGAATCACACATTTGACTAATGCTCAAAAAATTAACTTTAAGGCCATCAACAAGTAAGGCATTTTCAAGCTTGGGTAGACTGGCGACACTTATAGAGCCCTTACCAATGACTCTAGAAGTGCCGACATCTCCAAAGGTAACAATTCCTCCTTTATATTTCTCAAGAGATGTGAAGTAGGATTTGTCACTTGACATGTGACGGGAGCACCCACTATCAAGATACCACATGTGTGAGTCATGTGTTTTTAGAGCAATGTGAACAACAAAACAAGTTAGGTCACTTTTTCTCACCCAAATCTTTTTAGTCTTAATAGAAGTGGGACTGACAATCTTGGTAAATGTCCTAACATTGTGAACACCATCATGAATCTTGGTATTTAGCCTAGACATATAAGGTTGTCTCCTAACTCATGAAGTATTAAAATTTCTAACTTTTTGAGACACCTTACCAAATAACTCATAATAATAAGGGCGAATGTGGCCATACCTACCACAATGATGATAAACAAAAACAAGTTTTACCTCATTTTTGTTGAGCTTACCCCCTTTAGGTTGATAGAGAGATTTATTATACTGTTGAACCTTCAACTTTTCCTTTGCTTGAGTTTTGATGTCATGTGATGTAGAGGCCTTTCCCTTTTGAGGTGTTGCATCACCATAGCCTATCCCAATTTTGTCACAACTCATTTGTTAAGACCCGATGATGTCTTCCAGTGTTTTTGACCCTCTAATCCATATATCAATCGTGGCTCAAGTGTTTTTGAGTTCTTCCTCTTTCTGACCAACTAGCTCTTCTTGTGCACCTTGTGTCATCTCAAGAGATTTCATTTTCTCTTCATATGTTGCATAGATTTTCAGAAGTTTATTCCTTTCAGTTTCACAAGTCAAGAGCTTTTCACAGAGCTCTTTTCTATCACTTGAGCTCTTGATGACATCCTTCCTTGCTATTGAAATCTCTTCTTTTAGCTTGACATTCTCACTCTCGCATGCTTTGAGTTTGATAGTGAGTTTGTAATGCCCCCCCAAAAAATTGACCTCTGATATATCTAGATTAACTCATAGGCATAATTTAAATCTCATTATTTCTCATTATTACATACAAGGACATTGAACAATACTGACATTTCAATAGTCAACATCCATACTAAATCACTATTTTTCTATTAACGATATCCAACATGAGATTTCACAAAAGAGACACCACTTGCATTAATACATTCATCATCCTTAAGATATGAATTTTTTTTTTTTTTTTTATAGCATGTGATAATAACAAGTTAAAGTAACAAAATACAAATTAATGCCTTAACGGCTACAAGTTTCAAGGCTTTGCCCGGTTACAAGAAAGTGGTTTTCAAACCATACATAGATAGCCCTTGGCTTGCGAAGAAAACAAAACAAATAAATAATTGAGCCTTGTGCTCCAAAAGATCCTCCACGCCTTCACTTTGGCGGAGGCACACCACAATCACCTGAAAAATGGTTTCCACTAAGGGATGAGCATAAAGCCTAACAAAGATAATCTAAATAAAGTGCATGCAGTTTAACAATATCATGAGATGCAATGCATATGAGATGCCAATGCCAAAAATCATAGTTTTTCTCATTTTGAAACTCTCATGCCATGCACTTGTTCAAAAGCATAACCAATTCAATTATCCATTTCATAGAACAAGGGGCGGTAAATACAACACTAGTAATCCCTAGGCTGGTGTCTGCAAGTAGGCATACCTAGCACTACCAAAACCTCACTTTACCAGTGACTAACTAGAAGGGACGTGGTACCTCCTCCGCGCGTGTTTTTGGTCTTTCACCCCATACACTTAGACCAACTTAATCAATTCCAATCTACAACCCCTATCCGGACTTACCAAACATATTTACCCCATAACTCAACACATTTCAAATATTATCAATGAATCAATTTAAAAAAATCAATTTCTCAAATCCAATGCAAGAATTAAATCATGAGATTATGCAATGTTCAATGTCATGCATGAATTTGCAAATATTTCAACTTACCTATTTCAAATGCAACTTCTACAATAATCAATACAACCCTCCACGGTTGCCCAAACAATTATCTCTATACAAAATATAAATTTTAAGAGACAAATATGACTCATCATCTAATGTTTTCAATCATTTCAACATAAGGGTAAGAATCACATGTTCGATCTTCTCTTTTCCAACTCAATCAAGAATTACAATATTCTTCCAAAAATTTCATCAATTATCCCTTTTATTCAAACTCAAGAATTCACCAAGAATTTTCATAATGCAAAAAAATAAAAAATAATAAATAAATAAATAAAATAAAATAAAATAAACTTAAGTTTCTTTCAACATTTCTCAATACCACAACATGATAAATATTTTTCATCTTTCTCAAGAGTTCAATACTTTTAAATTAAACAATTTCTAAAAGGAATCTCAATAGTTTCCAATATTCTCAACAACATTCTCATCAATCTCACTTCCTATGAACATCCACTTTCACATTCTCATTTGCTCAATAAACACATACTTTCAACACTTATAAATTTCTCATAAGTTTAGCCAAACATCTAAATTTTTGACATTTCAAGTTCCTAGAATTTTATCCAAATTTGGGGATTTCTCGTTTTAAAAATAAATTTGTCAAATTCTTGGATCCCACAACAACCACATTTAACAAGTTAAAAACTTAAATATATATGTCTATATAATAAGGGAGAAGGGTTTTTGAAAATGTCTAATTTGTCTTAGAGATACATTTTGATCCAATGGTCTATATCAACCCTGGATATATATTAATGGCTCAGATCTATGTAGTTCCCGCCCAAATATTTCTCTCCCTCAGCCTTTCACCTACCCACGTCTCCTCCATATTCCCTCTTTATCTCTCTCCCTTTCTGTTCTCACCCACTCTTCTCCCCATTGCCTCTTTATCTCTCTCTCTCTCTCTCTCTCCCTCTTTGTTCTTCTTCTTTCCTACCCTCCCTCTTCCGCTGCTCTCCAGTCTTCTGCCTCTCGAACTCGGCTTTATCTCTCCCGACGCTGCTCGCAAGGTAAGATTTCTACCTTTCCCTTCTTTCTTTGTTTGTGTTTGCATCTCCAGTCCTCGAACTCGCATTTTTCTCGCTTCATAATTCTCTCTGTCGGGCTGTGAACAAGTTATTTTATGGTTTTATTTTAGGGCTATTTTTTGTTATTTTAGTGCTATTTTCCATTGTTTATTCTGGGTTTGTAATCTTAACATTCAGGCTGTGAACAAGTTATTTTTTTTTATTGTAAGATTGATTGTTGTTTTGATTTTGAAATCAGAAATTACGAAGAGGAGTTTCTCGGATGATTTATTGTTTAGACTCTGCTCTCCAGTCTCGCAAGGTAAGATTTTTGCCTCCCCCTTCTCTTTATGTCTATGTTTGCCTCTCCAATCCTCGAACTCGCATTTTTCCCATTTCATAATCCTCTTTGTCTAGTGAACAAGTCATTTTAGGGTTTTGTTTTAGAGCTGTTTTCCATTGTTTATTCTGGGTTTGTAATCCTAACATTCAGGCTGTGAACATGTTATTTTCGATTGTTGTTTTGATTTTGAAATCAGAAATTACGAAGAGGTGTTTTTTGGATGGTTTATTGTTTAGTAATTTTAGGTAAATTATTATGTTTTGATTGCATTGATTATAGACGATTACACCACTTTTGGAAATCCATTGATACAGATAGGATTAATCTTGGTTTATGCTTATAAGGTGTTTGATGAATTATGTCTCAACATAACTACGTAACAACCTTTAACTACTACTTTTTTCGTGAACCGTATAGTCATAGGTAAATGAGGTTTGTTGTTTACATATAATTTTATATGTTAGCGCTTACCCAATTTGATGTGTTGGTTTGATGCTGTTGGGGAGCAATCACATGTGTATTGTTTAAATGTGTTTTCAGATATAATTGTTTTTTTTGTTTAAATGTGTATTGTTTAATTGTTTGAATGTGTTGGTTTGATGCTAAATAATTTGAACTTTTTTTATGCAATGATCTGAGACATAATTTTGGATGTGAAGAATGCATTATGGGTTAGGATTCATTTATTTATGATTAGAAATGAAGATATATATATGCCGGTGGAGCTACGTAGCTCGAAATGTGATGGCTCGAGAGGCCCAAATTTGGTTTTGTACTCAACTTGCTGCTACTGTGCAATACACCTAGACATTTCATTTGAAAAACAAAAAAGAAAAAAGAAAAAAGAAAAAGAAAGAATAGAACAGAGAGAGAGAGAGAGAGAGAGAGAGAGAGAGAAGAGCACGATGTCTTCGTAAAACCTAGCGGAACGGTCTTTGTGTGCCGCTGCTGCTGCTGTTTGATCGAAGTGGAAGAGGAGGAGCTTTTAGATGCAACAACTGATTTTTGAAATTATGCTTCAAAATCGTGTGTTTTGAAAACCCAATTTCAAAATAAGTTAATTGAAATTGTGTTTTGAAATACTTATTTATGTTGAATATCTAAATTGGTTGTCGTCATCAAAAATATCTAAATAGGTATGCTTCGATCACGGCAATGTTCGGGTCTTATTTGTTTCAAATTGGGATAGTTCATGTGTGCGAAGACGATAATTAGATACTAATTTGGAAATCATGATGTTTTCGCAGTGACAATTGCTGTTTTTCATTATTTTTGACCTCGATTACTATCTCTTTGCATATAATTTTGGGTCTCTCTGACCTCTGCTGTCTCAGATTCTTCTCATTTTTTGGGTTTTGGGATGAAATCAATTCTAATTGCTATGCATAATTTTGGGATGAAATCGATTCTAATTGCTATGCTATGCAAAAAAATAATTTCTACTATTTTTATTTACATGGATCCTGAGATCCAAGGTGTCTTAACTGCTGCCCAGAAGCACTGGTCTCACATCCATATATTTGATTCACTGGTTATGGAAGATTCGGCTGTCGAGATGGTAAAAGCTGGTTGCCAATATATCACAGTTCTAGGAGTTGATTTTATGTCAGAAAATGTGCAGGAAATCCTTGATCAGGCTGGCTTCTCAGAGGTAGTCTTTTACTCTTCTTTTCATGTATTCTTATTTCATCACTTTGTCAATTATAGATCCAATTCTAAAAACAATTTTCAAGTTAACAGAGTAAAAAGTGCTACTTGGTCAACAAATATTTTAATTAAAGCATAGATTTCATATTTCAAGAACTAATAAATTAACATAATTAAAACATGAAAACCAAAATCCCATAAAATGCATGCATTGAAAACTATTAATCTGAGGTAATTAGTTTTCTATCTTTATGTATATATAATGACTATTTTAATATAATACCTTTGTTCATATAGCGATCCCGGTTTTCCTTTTTGTATTTGTTGTACTCCGGAACTTTGGTTCCGTGGAGTTAGTAGTTGTGTATCTTGTTGTTGTCCTTTAATTCCCTATGTTTGAATTTTAGGATGTGTTGGGCGTGTTTCGAGTAGGTAGGTTGAGTTTTGGTCTCAAGTGTTGTTGCCCAGAGTTTTGGTGTTACGCTCGAGCGGGCCATTCTGCACTCGAGCGGAGTTTACTTTTGGTTAACCGCTTGAGCGGGTCTTCTTGCGCTCGAGCGGAGTTTACACACTCCCAGTATTTCGTGCCTCTGCAAAACTTCTGCAGGTGTGTTTTTCACGCTCGAGCGGGTTTTCTTACGCTCGAGCGGGTTGCGCTCGAGTGGACCTATTGGCGTTCGAGCGGGTAGTGTTTTATCTGTGAAAGTTCTGGGAGAGGGAAATCTACGCTCGAGCAGACTGGTTTTCGCGCTCGAGCGGGTGTGCTTTATCTCTGTGTCTTGGAGCTCGAGCAAGCCTTCTTGCTCTCGAGCGGACCATGCTTTTTGTTATTGACGCTCGAGCGTTGTGTTTTCCGCTCGAGCGGACCTGTCGTATATCAGATAGCAGTTGGGCATTTTTGAATCACTTTTCACTTTTTTTTCTCTCTCTCTAACTTTCCCAAAATCGATTTTGAGAGCTTCTCTCTCTAGAAACTCCCTTCTCTCTAGGGTTTGATCTAGATAGAGTGCTTCCTTTCCCTTCGGACTTTGTAAAAGTCGTGTTGATCGTCAGGGGCGTCGTTTTGATCTGAAAAGTTTGGAGTTTGGAGCAATTTGGTTTTGGTCTCTTCTCCGTTTGAGCTCTAACTTCGAGGTAGGGATATCCTACTCTTTCTCATGAGTTGTCTTTGAATTTTAGCATTTTGATGAGTTGGGGGTTGTTGGGTAATTTTGAGAAAGTTTGGGCCTTTGTGTAATTTTACAAAAGTTGGGGTTTTGTTTATATAAACTTATATGCATGTTTGGCATAGAGAAATGAGATCAATATTGGATTATTGGTGACAATGGAACCTTAGGGTTGTGATGTTAATTATGGGAAATGCTCTAATTACATTGATAAATTAATTAGTATAATTAATTTGAAGAAAAGAGGAATTAAATTGAGAATGTTGGAATTGGATGTGTATGGGATTAAAGGGTGTAGTTTGATTCGTTCATCGCTCACCTAGTTGAAATGTTGATTATATAACCATTTAGTGCATTTATTTTCAGTATAGAAATAACTGCTTTGGGTTATCGGTGGAGGATAGTCTTGATTGTTGTAGACACTGCATGATGATTAGGCAAACCAAAACTAATCGATTGAGTATGCTATTGAATATAGCAATTGGAATAATACATTAATTATATGTATTGATTGATTGTATATGATCTATGTTTATATACATGTGTTGTGTGGGAGGAGATAGGGGATGTACTCCACGGTTTAGGGGAAGATAGGGGATGAACCTCTAAACCGGATTTTGTATGACATTGATATAGCGCTACAATGTGTATCAAGTGTCGATTATGGAAGTGTTTGAATTGATTTGATATAGCACTAAAATGTATATCGTTATCAATTGTGAAGTATAGAAGTGATTCTATGTTATGTTGATACAGCACCGAAATGTGTATCTTTCTCAAAGTGTGGGAATGATTTATGTGTTATCGATACAGCATTAAAATGTGTATCCCTCATAAATTTCGAAAGTGTTTTAAAGATGAGTCTAAAATCTCATTAAGTTATTTGGCTAGGTGTTGAGCCTTGTTTTCAAACTCAAAGTTGGAAAAGACATGGGAAATGAAATATAACATGGACTTAATGTCATGAAACCGAAATGTAATATATGTGGATGTATCTGTGTTGACCATCTATCAACTGCTAATCTTTTAGTCATTGTTCATAGCTGGTTTAGTGTATTTCTACTGGGCTGTGGCGCACCCTTTATGGGACATCATTTTCAGGTACAGGTAGCATGCCACCTCCAAGAACATAGCTTGGGAGGCAAGAGGCAGTCAGGCTTTTGTCGTTTTGTGATCTTTTGGATGCATTACATGTAAATTCAAGCCAAGGGCTTAATGTGTAGTTGAGTTAGTACTCTCTTTTTTTGTAACCAAGTGTTAACTTGGAAAGCTGTAAGCCCGTGGGGCATTTGCTTTTGTTGTTAACATGTAACACTCATTGTAAAGAACTACTCTGATGAATAGAAGAATATTTATCTTTTATACCAATGCATGTCTAAGTTGATGGGTTTTAATATTATTATTTTGAGGGCGTTACAGTTCATATAATGAGAAGGGTAAAATTATTTTTTTAAGACTTTACATTTTTCAGGAATGTTCTGTCATTTGGTTTGTTGCACCAGAAGCAATTAACAAATAGCATTCACACAATCAGTTGGTGTGGAATCCACTTGAATGATTATATAATGGATATTTTATTTAATAGCATCGGTACCCAATTTGTTTACATATCATCGGTACCCAATTTCTTGCTCACTGTAGAACTGATGAGTGTTTTTTTGAGGTATATAAATATGTACTCTATTCTCTGTTAGTTGCAATATTGATCTTTTGCCAATACTTAACATGTGCAATTCATTGGTGCAATACTTAATTGCTGTGGTGCTATCAGATTGGTGGAGGAAGCTTGAGAATTTATAAGCGTGAGATTCAAGAAAATGTTTTGGAAATTGTTGGCATTTCCCCTGAGCAAGTGAGGAGACACTTAACGAATACTGGTTGGGTTGCTCAATTATTAATTACTAGGGCTGTGTTTTATCTCTTACGTTGTAAATTATTTTTATATTCCCATCTAATGCAATATGTAAGTACCAAATTGGAGAAAGTATCCTCTTGTACGTAGATCTTTTGAACTACTTGATATTAATATTGTCACGGTTTTCATACTTCTATGGGCCAAAATTTTCATTGTACTACTAACAATCATCAATATATTTTCATGCATTGACCAATTCTTCAAGATATTGGATCACTGCGGTGTGCACACTACATTGAATTGAAACACATGTGATGTTGGCACTTTGGAAAATAGTTCCTGGCAAGTTTTGGATAGATCACTGTGGTTTGCACAGTACTTTCTGATTTTTATTTTGTTTTTAGTTAAAATATTTTTGAAATGATAGATACAGCCACATATATTTACCATTTAAAGGTGAGTTCCAATTGGACACCACTTGGAACTTTTGAATTTCCTTAGATTGATGTGTTAATACTTATTGCTCCCAAGGAAAGGAATAGCCAAATGTTAAATCTAGAAACTATTGACTCAAATGTAATATGGGCTCTATTTTGTCTACAGGCTGAAGCAAAATTTGGCTATCTTTTGGAGGCTTTAGACATGGGTGCTCCTCCACATGGTATGAACTGCTAGCTTATATCTAACATAACAACAAATTACTATCATTTTGGGATAATTTATTCACTGGCATGCATAATCTAAACCTATATTGGTTAGGTTGAATCATCGTTCTGCACTATTGATGAACACAAGGATTTTTTAATGCTAGGATGTCCAACTACTGCTTATCTGTTTATATTTCTGAGTTCTCTTGAACATTATTTGCACCATGGCCTCAGGCCAACAGATAGTTATCTAATATTGGAATCGTCTAGACTGGAATTAAGACTGCTCATTTGCTTATCTGTCTTTTTTTTTTTACTTTCTATTTTTCTCTTTCTCTGTAATTGGTTTATAATTAAGCTTTAGCAAGAGAGAAGTGTAATATGAAGAGTCTGAGACTTAAGCTTAGGAAAGTGAAATGAGACTTGTAGCTAACTAATATTGTAATATTACTGAGACTTAAGTGTAATATGTTCATGAGTTTGCTAATCATACATTTTACTTAACTAACTGATATATTTTTCCTACTAAACTTTGGGCTTTGATACACTTCAATTTTGCACAAAGGGGGTGAGCGGCAGTGTATGATTTTTCTTTCCATGCCTTTTCTTTTTAAACATTAGAGATGGTTCGTTAATATTGCAATCATGGAGATTATATTCTTTTCTAATTTTAGCCTAAGTTCAAATCAGACCAACCTCTTTAATTAGAACAAGAAAGATTGATAACTTTAAGAATAATAGTGTGATGCTATAAGAAAGGAACAATTTTCTCCAAAATTATTTTGCGAATAAATTTTCCATGTACTACATAAAAGATTAGATAGGAGAAGATTAAACTCAATATAATTTTCTCCGTGCCTTTAGACACGAGCATACACTAGAAAATGTTGGTTTTCAAATCCACTTCAAATGTTGGTTTTCAAACCCACTAGAAAGTGGGTTTAAATTTTTTATTTTATTTTATTTTATTTCAAATCCGCTCTTTTTGGAAAATGTTTGTAGAAAATGTTGATTTTTTTTGGTGGATAAATTTAAACTCAAGATTTACATGAAGTTTAAATTGAGTTCTGTTAAAAAAAATGGTGAATTTAAATTTGTATGAAAATTGAGTTTAAATTGAGTTTATGAGTTATGTTTATGTAAAAAATGCTTTTTTGTGTGTGCGTAGATAAATTTGAACTCAAAATTTAAATTAGGTTTAAATTGGGTTATCTTAAAAAAATGATCATAAAAGTAAATTTTGAAAAAGAGAAGAAATAATGGGAGTGGTGTGATTTGTTCAAAAATTGAAAAGAAGAGTTTTTTTATTAATAGAATTTTGACTTCAAATTCTTATAATAAATTATATTTTTCAATTTTTACTTTAATTTTATTGGGGTGTATTTATGTTTGGGTACTTTTACAAAATTCATTTCAAAGTCAATAAATTTGATAAATTACATTTTAAATCAATACTTTTAAATTTAATTATATTTTAATCTTATAATTAATTTAGACACAAATATACATTTTTAAACCTCCAAACCAACCCTGGGGACTTGCTTGGTTAGAATCTATTACCAGATAAATCAGTAGTTTGAAGGTGTTAGCGATAGAGAGTGAAGTCTAAAATAAAAAATAAAAAATAAAAAAAATAAATTAAAAAAAAGAAAAATAAAAAGAAAGAGCTTTGGGTGACCCACCACCAACAAAGAACAGGTCAAAAAATTCCACGACTTTTGAGAAATCAAAATATTATATTTATTATTATTTTTATTTTTAAAATCTTAATTTATTTAGCTTTTATTGTTTGTTGGACAAACTACTAAATTGAAATTCTTAAACAACATAATAATTATTTATTTGGTAGTATTATATATATCAATGGGTATAAACAACAGAATAATTATTTGTTTCCCGGCAGTGGGAGTATTTTGGTGCTTCTCTGTGAGCTGCATCACCGGAGTTTTGGGTTATTTCGTTATTATTTTATGTGAGTTTTATAAAACTTATGATACAAGTAAAATTGTTACAATTTTTTAAAAAGAATAGTATTTCTTTATATTTTTTCAATAGTTTTGTCAAAAAAATTACAGACTTCATAATAAATTTTAATATGATACATATGAATTACAACTGTATTTTGATCACAACATTATTTATACTGTGCCTTCAGGCACGAGCATACGCTAGTATATATATATATATATATATTTGAGAATCCTCCCCTTTTTGTACATTAAATATATTTTAAATAAAAACCCTAATCCCTTATCAAAATAACACATAATAAATCTAAAACACATACACAATGTTTAGAAAATTCATACCTCAAAACTTAGAGAAAATGAATGAAAACCCCAAAATTCGATGTTGCCGAAATTTGATCTCCACCGGTCAAATGGAAATCCTTAAAGTGTTCTTCAATTTGACCTTAAGAACATGGTCAAAAACTTAATGGATCTTGCTAGATCAAGAAAAGAATTAAGGGTTTGTGGTGGTGTTTAGAGAAAGATGAGAGAAATGAGGGAGAGGAGAGAGAGAGAGAGAGAGAGATATGCTCTTTGGCAAGAACAAAAAAGAAACAAATAAAAGTAAGGGAAGGGGAGCTCCCCCCCCCCCCACGTGGTTGCTCCACTTTTTTTTTTTTTTTTTAACTATACATATACTTCTATATATATATATATCAATTAAAAATATATTTCAGCATCATTATAATATTTTGTAATATAAATGACAACAATGATATAGTATTTTATCACCACAAAATATATTTTGATTGATGATACACACCATAAATATTTGTAACTCTCAAGATTATAAAATAAATAATAATAATAATAACAGCAATAATACATGGTCACAAATGGGTCATGATTCAATCAATTGGATCCAAAATGAATGGAGTTTAATAATTTAAAATAAATCTCCAACTAAGATTAAAGTATAAATCAATTTTAAAAGACTTAAAATGGTCCCCACCATTCACATAATTAAATATGAATCAAAATGATTAAGTATGGGCTAATCAAATGAATCCCAAAAATTAAATTTATATATCATTTATTAATGGGCCATTTACATGCAAGTCTCATTTTGTGAACTTATAATCCATGAAGTCCTAGATAAAATTATGTGCTCCTTTAAGTCCTATTAATTTTTAATAGACCAATTTACCATTCTTTCTCCCTTCCTCGACTCAAGTCCCAGATAGATGGCACCGAAGGCTTGGGGGAGGACGAGGAGGCCGGGGAGGCCGAGGGCGTCGGAGGGTCATGGAGGAGGAATCGGGAGCGGTAGGAGAGATCGGAGTCGCTGGATATGGGGGAGTGCTTCGAGAGGAGCCCAAGGAAGTGAGACGCCGCCACGGGGTCATCGAAGAGGTCTTCGCCGCCGATTAGATCGCAGTGGTCGAAACAGAGAGGTGTTTCCACGTAGAATGACGATCTGCATAGCCTCATTACCCTGAAGGCCAGTGAGTGCGCCACCTACATACTGCTCATTTCTCTCTCTCTCTCTCTCTCTCTCTGCTTCGAATGCTGTTTGAATTGAATTGAGGCTACATATACATACAGAGAGCTCTCTCTCTCTCTCTCTCTCTCTCTCTCTCTCTCACTGTTTTCACATAGACGTCAATTGGGGTTTCAAGAATTTCCAAATTAGCCTAGTTTGGTTCGATTTAAAAATAATTTTAATTTTTTGGCTGGAACATTGCTCCTGTGGATCATAGATGGAACCAACATACGTGACACCCTAAATGTTTAATTAAATACTTCATAAATATTTATAGTTATATATAATTATGGTTGTATGTGATGATAGACTATTAAATAAATGAATATATAAATTTAATCTGGCTTGGGTTATCAAATATAGGATTAATTAGGAATTATTATTATTAGGGACAAATTAACACATTATGGAATTATAATACTAGTTGGGTCAAACTACAGATAATAAATAAATAATTAATTTTATAATGATAAAACAAAAAATAATAATAATAAAATAAGATGTAATTTAATTTAAATTAGGAACATTGAAAAAGCTTAACATTAAAACAAATAAATAAATGAATAAAAAGAAAAGGGAAATGAGAATTTGTTAGCCCAGCAGCAGCTTATGGATTTTGGCCCAAAAGAAAAAGGAAAAAGAGGTAAAAGGCCCAAGTCTAAATACTTATCTCTAACAGATTCAATCTTATCTAAAATCTGCAATTAAGAGCTCACCTTCTAGCCTCATTATAGCCTCCTGAGGAGGGGATACGTGGCACTCCATTGAAGCTTGGCTCA
Source organism: Camellia sinensis (assembly GCF_055761805.1). Taxonomy (NCBI): domain Eukaryota; kingdom Viridiplantae; phylum Streptophyta; class Magnoliopsida; order Ericales; family Theaceae; genus Camellia; species Camellia sinensis. Next base: position 169,091,946 of record NC_138962.1, on the reverse strand, counting down.
CAGTATAAATAGGAGCAAGGTGATGAACTAATGAAGAAACGTAAGAATAAAGAGTGGAAGCCGAGAGAGAGAGAGACGTAAGTGAGAGTGAGGAGTTGATAGTAGGGAAGTTTTGGTAGTAAAGTAAGGCTAAGAGTTATAATTAAGCTGAGTTATATTATACCTTGATTTACCATTATATGTTTTACGAATGTTTTGAGTTACCATAACTTATTTTATACAAGTTATATTTATTAGGTTATATAAATAAAAGTTATGTTTATAAATATTTCAGTTACGTGGGTTACTTTCTAAACTCTATTTACTTAAAAGGAAATCCATGGATATATTTGTTTAAATTTTAGCATATATTTGACTATAACCTTATAAACAATTATATTTTGTAAGTACCACCACGGGAGTCCCACGCCTTGGGGGACTTAAATAACCACTGGCCTCTGTTTGACCCCTTTGGGGTCCTCTGTTTGTCATGGATCCATTGACCTCTGTTCTGACTGTCATTTCTGTGACCTCTGTTCTGTTCTGTTTTATACCGTGGTTATGATTATTTATTTGCATGATTTCTGTATTCTGCCACTTTAAATAAATTTGTCATTTTAAATTAAAATATGCAAATATTTTAGCCTAACTAATTATCCATGGTTACTTTGTATTTCCCTACTCTCTTGGCATAATATTTCTCGCTCTGCTGTGTGCTTATAGCTGTTACCCTTTCAGGTGACGAGAGGTAAGGGAAATCCATAACCCTACAAAATGGAACCTGCATATGGACTGATGATGAATCACTATTTTACCTTTCTTTTTTTTATATTTCTGCTTCCTTTTGTCTCTATTCGGGGCTGGTCACTGAATAAGAAAATAATGAAAGCCCTAGAAATGTATTTCTTTTTTTTTAAATAGTAAAATGTAGGAAAATTTCTGTTTAATTATTTTTTTATTTTCGCTTGCGCAACTTAATTTGCTTCAGATAAGAATAAGTCAGTAAGTCACGATTCCAACTCTAAACCCCTGGGTTGGGTCGTGACAAAGGTGGTATCAGAGCAACGGTTCACAAAAAAAAAAAAAAACAATATATATATAAATATATGTGGTAAATCAAAATAAAATAATAATAAATAATTACATGTGACGCTAGTTTTCTTGTGTAAAATCTTACGTTTATTCTGGTGTTGTAGGATGTCAGAGATTTACTTTGATGATGCTTTTTGGAATGACCTCCAGGCCATCAACTTAGATGAAATTTTAGCCGAACACCCTGCCCCCGCCCCCGCCCCGCCTCACCTGAGGGTTGGGGAGATTCTGAGGAGATAGTCAGGGAATTACACCCAGGTCTTGGCCGATTGATGAGACGGCCAATTTATATCCAGGTTGACCCTACCGAAGTTCCGCCCCTATTATGGAGGCACACCCTTGTCCATACACGCAGACGTTTTCTCGGACCATCTCGCGTCCTTGGCGTCCCCCCGGGTCATGACCGCCCGCATTATATTATAGGCCCTCTACCCCCAGAGTTTCCAGCCAGAAGGGGGAACGTGTACCCCGAGGATTACATTTTCACCACAGTCCCAAATCCACTAGAGATCATTAATATGCAAAGTGTTGACTTCGAAAATGACCTTTCATATGTTGAGACACCTGTTTGGATTGTCGACCGAGTATTTGTGGGTCATATACGGTCTATCCCCATTTTCACGGTCCAGGTAGCATGGATGTGTTTTGGTGTAGTCCAGTTGGGGTGGGAGTTTGAGCTTTTTATGCAGCACTATTTCCCCTGGTTTTTTGGCCCATCTGACCCACCACTCTAGATTTGGATAGTAGAAAATCTTTTGTATGCTGATCTTGATATGTTCTAATCTCCTTTTTGTTGACTTTTGCTTTTGTTTACCACAGGGATGGGACACCAACATATTCTGACTAATGTAATAGGAATTGTAAAATAAATAAATAAATAAAAATGTGTAATGTTGGCAGTTTATATAAATATAAAGCGTACTACATGTTGTGTTACATATATATCTATGCTGCGTTGAAAATATAATACCTCGTGTATTACTTGTAGAATGGCTAATGGTAATGGAAGTGAGTCATCAGTTAGCGGTACGGAATCGATGGAAAGAGTAATGGAAAGAGCGGCTGCTAGTTTTCTACAAGCCTTGCAAGCTAACATCAACAATGGGACGCCGGGACGACAAGAAGGGCCGGTTACCATCAAACAGTTCTAGGATCTGAAACCCACTACATTTACTGGTGGCCCAGACCCAATGGTAGCGATGTTTGGGTTAAAGACATGGAAAAGATTTTTCGTGCTCTACCCTGCACTGAGAGGCAACAGGTAACTTTCGTCACTTTTACTTTCAAAGACAATGCGCAGGAATGGTGGCTTCTCACTCTGGCCAAAGAAGAAATTACGACGTGGGAAAGATTCTTGGAAGTATTCTATGAAAAATACTTTCCAGATTCATTGCGGGAACAGAAGGCATCCGAATTCATACATCTGAAGCAGGGAACCATGATGGTGGCCGAATATGAGAGCAAGTTCACACAACTCGCTGGGTTTGCAATATACGTCATCCCCACCGAAACTCGAAAAGCAAGAAAATTTGAAGCAGGATTGGATGCTGGAATTCAAGACAGGCTTGAAGTTTTGAAATTGCCAACCTATGCAGAAGTGGTGGACCGGGTGTACATAGCAAAAAAGGGAATTAAAGCCTCGCGTTCCGGAGAACCAAGCTACAAGAAGCGATTCTGGGAAAGAGATAACAGAAGACCCGGTGTTGCACCTCATAAAAAGGTGAACATGGACACAACCAGCTCAGGCCACCACGGTCCTACCAACCCCGGAGGTGGCACTATTCTAACTTGCCCCACTTGTGGAAGGGTTCATTGGGGACAATGCCATCGAGACACGGGAGCATGTTTTAGATGCGGACAGTTTGGCCACTTGTTAAGGGAATGTCCAAAAATAGTTAATCCTACAGCCAGTCCCTCTGGCCCAGTCAGGAAAACCCTGGGACCGGGAGGAGAAAAGAAGGACCAAAACCGCCAAGGTCGGGCTTTCGCCTTGGTACCTGGAAAACCGGAAGTTACCGAAAATGTTGTGTCAGGTACACTTTCTATCTGTGGCCTTTTAGCTCATGTCCTTATTGACTCTGGGTCAACTCATTCTTTTGTTGCATTACACTTTGCTGCCAAGTTAACGTCAACACCCGAACCATTAGGATATACCTTGTCTGTGTCTTTTCCTTCTGGTAAGTCTGCCTGTAGTACTGATGTGTACAAATCCTGTGCTATATTCCTAAAAGGCAAAACCTTATATGTAAACTTGATTCCCCTTCGCATTGGAAACTTTGATGTAATCTTAGGTATGGATTGGCTGGCTGCCAACAACGCCTCTATCGATTGTAAAGCCAAAAAGGTCTCCCTCAAGTTACTAAACCAACCCGGAATTGTCTTTGATGGGGCTGAAGTTTCTAACCCTTCCTGTATCATATCCTCCATGGCGGCCCAACAACTTCTAAGAAAAGGTTGTAGTAGTTATATTTGTTATGTGATTGATATACAAAAAGAGGCCCCCACCGTTGATGCAATTCCTGTAGTTTGAGAATTTCCGGATGTCTTTCTTGAAGATCTACCTGGTATTCCAGTCGATCGAGAGATTGAATTCACCATTGAAACCCAACCTGGCACGCAGCCTATATCAAAAGTTCCTTATCGCATGTCGATGACAGAATTGAAAGAGCTGAAGACTCAACTCCAAGAACTCTTGGACAAAGGTTTCATTCGGCCTAGTACCTCACCCTGGGGAGCTCCGGTATTGTTCGTGAAGAAAAAGGATGGCACGATGAGATTATGCATCGATTACCAGGAGCTGAACAAGGTCACCATCAAGAATCGATATCCTCTACCGCGAATCGATGACTTATTTGATCAACTTCAAGGCCCACAAGTATTTTCCAAAATTGACTTACGTTCTGGCTACCATCAGCTAAAAGTTAAAATGGAAAACATTGAAAAGACTGCCTTCAGAACCCGTTATGGGCATTACGAGTTTCTCGTCATGCCTTTTGGCGTCACAAATGCCCCAGCAGCCTTCATGGACCTCATGAACAGAGTGTTCAAACCCTACCTTGATGAGTTCGTCATCGTCTTCATTGACGACATCCTCATATACTCCAAGTCGCCAGAAGCTCATGAGCGGCACTTGCGAATGGTTCTACAAACACTACGTGATCACAAACTCTACGCCAAGTTGAAGAAATGCGAATTCTGGATCACTAGTGTACACTTTCTCGGTCACGTCATTAATAAAGATGGCATCTCGGTTGACCCCCAAAAAGTTACAGCAATCGTGGACTAGCCACGACCCACTAATGTATCGGAAATCCGAAGTTTCTTGGGTTTAGCTGGCTATTATCGACGCTTCGTGCAAGATTTCTCAAAAATTGCATCGCCCTTGACCCAACTAACTCAGAAGAACACACCCTTTGAATGGACTAATAAACATGAGCGTTGCTTTCAAGAATTAAAAGGTCGACTTGTGTCAGCCCCTATACTAGCACTCCCTACCGGAGCAAATGGGTTCGTAATCTATAGTGATGCCTCATACAATGGGTTGGGTTGCGTTCTCATGCAAGACGGAAAAGTCATTGCTTATGCGTCACGACAATTGAAGACTCACGAGAAGAACTACCCGACTCACGATTTGGAATTGGCTGCGGTGATCTTTGCTCTCAAAATCTGGCGTCATTATCTCTACGGTACAACCTGCGAGATTTATACTGACCACAAAAGTCTAAAATATCTATTCACACAGAAGGAACTGAATATGAGGCAACGACGGTGGTTGGAATTTATGAAAGACTACGATATAGAAATCCATCACCATCCGGGCAAAGCTAACGTGGTAGCAGATGCACTGAGCCGGAAGTCAACAAGAAACTTGGCATGCACACTCGTTTCTCGCAAGGTCAATGGGTTACTCGCCAACGTAACCATGGAACCTACATTGATTGAAGAAATTAAAGCGCGCCAATGGGAAGATAAACTCTTGAAGAAAAAGTACGAGGAGCAAGGAAACACGCCTGATCCTGATTTCATCATAAGCAATGGGATACTGAAATTTTGGAACCGAATTTGCATACCCAACATCCCGGATCTCAAGAAGAAGATACTGGAGGAAGCTCATAACTCAAGATTTGTAGTCTACCCTGGCAACACAAAGATGTATCACGATCTGAAGGAACACTACTGGTGGACCGAAATGAAAAGAGATATAGCAAACCATGTTTCTAAATGTCTGCATTGTCAGCGTGTTAAAGCAGAACATCAGAGACCGGCAGGGCTATTGCAACCACTCCCTATTCCTGAATGGAAATGGGAACACATTACTATGGACTTTGTGGTCGGGCTACCACAGTCTTTTTCAAAGAATGATGCAATATGGGTCATAGTAGACCGATTGACAAAGTCAGTGCACTTTCTACCAATCAAAATCATGTATCCCCTGAATAAGTTTGCCACTTTATATATCAAAGAGATTTACATGGTATCCCAGTTTCAATCGTGTCTGACCGAGACCCTCGTTTCGTGTCTCACTTCTGGAATAAATTGCAAGAAGCTTTGAGAACTACACTGAAGTTTAGCACGGCCTATCATCCACAAACGGACGGGCAATCCGAAAGGACAATCCAGACATTGGATGACATGTTACGTATATGCGTGTTGGACCTCAAAGGTAACTGGGATGAGCACCTACCTTTAGTGGAATTCGCCTATAACAACAACTATCAGGCAAGCATTGGAATGGCACCATACGAAGCTCTGTATGGAAGGAGATGTCGATCACCCCTGTGCTGGACGGAAGTCGGGGACAGGAAATTGTTAGGTCCCGAAATCGTGCAAATCTCACGTAAGAAAATCTAACTCATCCAACAGCGGATTTGTACTGCTCAGAGTCACCAGAAAAGTTATGCGGACACTCGGAGGTGAGACTTGGAATTTCAAGTAGGGGATCACATGTTTCTCAAAATCTCACCAACAAGAGGAGTGATCCGATTCGGAAAATACGGGAAACTAAACCCACGTTACATCGAGTCATTCGAGATACTGGAAAGAATTGGTCCTGTAGCCTATCGCCTTGCACTACCTCCTGAGCTATCTAATATCCACAACGTGTTTCACGTTTCAATGCTCCGACAGTATCTCCGAGATCCAGAACATGTCATCGACTTTGAGAACTTGGAAGTTCGAGAAGATCTCTCTTACGAAGAACAACCAGTGCAGATTCTCGATCGTCGTAATCAAGTTCTTCGAAACAAGACCATACCGCTGGTAAAGGTATTATGGCGAAATCATCACATCGAAGAAGCCACGTGGGAAACAGAGAGTCAAATGCAAACCAAATACCCACACCTCTTCGAAAATTAAGGTACGTCGAGTTTGAGGACAAACTCCTATTTAGGAGGGGAGAAATGTGACACCCTAAATGTTTAATTAAATACTACATAAATATTTATAGTTATATATAATTATGGTTGTATGTGATGATAGACTATTAAATAAATGAATATATAAATTTAATTTGGCTTGGGTTATCAAATATAGGATTAATTAGGAATTATTATTATTAGGGACAAATTAACACATTATGGAATTATAATACTAGTTGGGTCAAACTACAGATAATAAATAAATAATTAATTTTATAATGATAAAACAAAAAATAATAATAATAAAATAAGATGTAATTTAATTTAAATTAGGAACATTGAAAAAGCTTAACATTAAAACAAATAAATAAATGAATAAAAAGAAAAGGGAAATGAGAATTTGTTAGCCCAGCAGCAGCTTATGGATTTTGGCCCAAAAGAAAAAGGAAAAAGAGGTAAAAGGCCCAAGTCTAAATACTTATCTCTAACAGATTCAATCTTATCTAAAATCTGCAATTAAGAGCTCACCTTCTAGCCTCATTATAGCCTCCTGAGGAGGGGATACGTGGCACTCCATTGAAGCTTGGCTCACAGTATAAATAGGAGCAATGTGATGAACTAATGAAGAAACATAAGAATAAAGAGTGGAAGCCGAGAGAGAGAGAGACGTAAGTGAGAGTGAGGAGTTGATAGTAGGGAAGTTTTGGTAGTAAAGTAAGGCTAAGGGTTATAATTAAGGTGAGTTATATTATACCTTGATTTACCATTATATGTTTTACGAATGTTTTGAGTTACCATAGCTTATTTTATACAAGTTATATTTATTAGGTTATATAAATAAAAGTTATGTTTATAAATATTTCAATTACGTGGGTACTTTCTAAACTCTATTTACTTAAAAAGGAAATCCATGGATATATTTGTTTAAATTTTAGCATATATTTGACTATAACCTTATAAACAATTATGTTTTGTAAGTACCACCACGGGAGTCCCACGCCTTGGGGGACTTAAATAACCACTGGCCTCTGTTTGACCCCTTTGTGGTCCTCTGTTTGTCATGGATCCATTGACCTCTGTTCTGACTGTCACTTCTGTGACCTCTGTTTTGTTCTGTTTTATACCGTGGTTATGATTATTTATTTACATGATTTCTGTATTCTGCCACTTTAAATAAATTTGTCATTTTAAATTAAAATATGCAAATATTTAAGCCTAACTAATTATCCATAGTTACTTTGTATTTCCCTACTCTCTTGGCAAAATATTTCTCACCCTGCTGTGTGCTTATAGCTGTTACCCTTTTAGGTGACGAGAGGTAAGGGAAATCCATAACCCTACAAGATGGAACCTGCATATGGACTGATGATGAATCACTATTTTACCTTTCTTTTTTTTTTATATTTCTGCTTCCTTTTGTCTCTATTCGGGGCTGGTCACTGAATAAGAAAATAATGAAAGCCCTAGAAATGTATTTCTTTTTTTTTAAATAGTAAAATGTAGTAAAATTTCTGTTTAATTATTTTTTTATTTTCGCTTGCGCAACTTAATTTGCTTCGGATAAGAATAAGTCAGTAAGTCACGATTCCAACTCTAAACCCCTGGGGTTGGGTCGTGACAACATAGATGCCATTGCCATTAGAGACAGAGAGAGAGAGAGAGAGAGAGAGAGAGAGAGAGAGAGTTTTTTGAAATTGAGAACCTTCTCTGTTTATAATATTCTCAATTTTAATCATGAAAAAATTGAGAAATTTCTCAAAATTGATGATTATAAATTTCTTAGTTTTGATAGTTTTGATATTATTTTCAATTCATACTAGAAAAAAAAATTGAGAAATTTCTTAGTTTTGATAATTATAAATTGAGAACATTCTCAGTTTTGGGATTAAAGAGAAAAACGTCTTTTTACATGTAAATGGGACTTATTGGTTCAAAAACTTTTTGACAGGACCTAAGCTACCACAAAATATGTAGATAGGACTTTTAGGTAATTAATCCTTTATTAATCAAGACCCAAGAATTACCATAACTAAAACTAAAAAAAAAATTTACCAAACGAGCCTTACGAAGTCGAAATCAACAAGTAATATAATTTGTTTTCACCAATTTAAATAGAATGGTTCACTACACCATAACAATAATAATAAGGGAAAAATTCAATTTGATTCAACTCGTTACAGAGTTTGTCATTCATCTTGGATAGGTTTAGAGATTCATTATATAGCTTTTCATAGGCTTGTTGAAGTTCATCACCATCACTCTTATCATTATCTTCCAAGGTTTCATCATCTTCTTTTTGGTTCCATTTTCGTCGAGCGCATCCAGTCAGGCAATGTAACAACCCCGACCTCTGATTTACATTAATTCATAGTTAAATAAGCTTAATCTGTAATTAAGAGAAATTCTGAATTAAATTGCATGTGTGTGTTGCCTTATTTGTGTTTATAACTGTTTCATGTAGAAATATCTGTTTCCATTTCCGTTCCGGTTTGCGAATTAAAGGCCTTATCTGATCGGCATCCGATTCAGAAATTGACTTGGTATACGTGTTATTTACAATTTTTAGAATTTTATGGTAGGTTCAATTGAAATTCGATTCAGAATGAATAAAGTAGAATAAGATAGTCCCACTTAGTTATCTTTGACTCAAACTAATTAAGCTTCATTAGTTGAGCCTATATAAGGCCTCCACACCACCTAAACTCATCTTTTCTTCATCATTTGAGACAAAAACGTGAAGGGGAAGAGAGGGAGTGAAGAGAAGTTTAAACTCAAGGGAGGAAAGCTAGCATTTGGAAGGAATGTTGGAAATTTGACCTCCTAGCTCAAAGAATTAAGCATCCTAGACCTAATTGAACACCTAAGGTAAGAAATTAAACCTTTAGTTTTGTAGTTGAGTTGGTTCATACATGAATTCAAGAGAATTGAGCTAAGAGATGTAAGAATTAAGCTTAAGAAGTGGAAAGGAAGATCAATTCATATATGCATGTGCATTTCATTGCATTTGGAGCATGTTTTCTAAGAAATTCTCTCATGTATGTAATTGAGCTTAGTTGTAGGAATTCATCATGTTTTACATCCTCTTATTTCATTTGATTATGTTTTGGAAGTTTTGAACCCAAGTCAATACATGCATGGTGTGTATACTCATAATTCAAGTTTGAATTTGAAGAATCCACTTGCTTTTGGACCTTGATTTTGAGTAATGATTCTTAATTCATGATGTTTTGCAAGTTTACAAGAATTTCCTTAAGTTTTTGGCTCATGAAACCATAGTTTACAGCTTTGGGGTTGAATTTGAAGCTTGGAAGCAATTCTGGAAATTCCAGAATTCTGTTTCCGCGCTCGAGTGACCACTTTTGTTCTTACACTTCTGCTCGAGCGACCAAAAGTCCGCTCGAGCATAAAATGCATGCTCCTAGAAGTTTACGTGTTTTGCAGACCGCTCGAGTGACAAAAGTTGCGCTCGAGCTAGAGCATGAGTCTCACGCTTGACCGAGCATCGAGCAAGCATCTAGCGGAAAAATCAAGCAACCAGCACTTTTGCAAAGTTTACAGACCACTTGAGCGAAGGAATGTGCACTCAAGCGACCACTCGCATTTTGCATGTCCGCTGGAGCGAGACCCCCGTTTTCAGCAATTTTTGTTAAGTGTTTTCAAGTGCACTTTAGCATCCTCATCGCATCCTAGGCATTCCTAGGCCAAGATCAAGACATCATAATGAGGATAAGAAGTAAAACACACCAAGATAAGAAAGAATTAAGTTAATGTTTTTGGGTGTGTAATTCAGTACGTGTTCGTTCTGTAACTATGTAGGTCGCACGCTACAAGACGTCTGATTTGCCCATTCTGTCTGTTTGCCTTGAAGCCATCTGTTAATTGTGAGTAATAACTCTATAAAGTTATGTTTGATTATAAGTATTTTCTGACTGAAATGATATGATCTGTGTTCTGAAATGCTATTTTATGAATCATGAATGAATGTCCATTTTTCTAAAATGTATTTGTGGCATCCTTAGTTCACGTGGCCCTCACCCGAGGGTAACAATACCGTGGCCAATACACACGTGGCCCTCGCTTGGGAGTAATAATACCATGGCTTATATTCACGTGGCCCTTGCCCGGGGGTAACAATACCGAGGCCTATATTCACGTGGCCCTTGCCTAGGGGTAACAATACCATGACTACTTGCACGCAAGATATGAATCCTTATGGTTGTCGGTACCGACTATGCAAAATGTGATATGTCATGATTGCTAAATGGATGTGCCACAAATACTTGCTGATGATTCTGGAAAGAATGTAAATCTATTTCTAAAAAGAATCCATTTCTAAAATAAACTTTGATTACTAATTATGTGATGGACATGATTCATTAAAACCCTTTACCTTGTTATTATTCACTGGGCTTTCGCTTATTATTTATATTATATATGTAGGTGAGCAGGCGCGTGACTAGGCCTAAGCTGCTGCCTGGAGTCTTGGGTTAGCCAGCCACTGTGCCTACCGGGGAGGTTCCCTTTCTGAGATGTCTCGTTTTGTAACCTTGCTGCGGATATTTTTGTTTGTTTTGCTTATCTGTACTTTGGGCTAAGTCCCCATTTGGCTATACTTGTGTAAATGGATGATGTACTTTGGGCCAAGTCCCCATTTGGCTATACTACATATGTAAGTTTGTTTTGAAGATTGCTATCTCATATATGTCAACACAACTCTATGGACTATGTCTATTTTATCTATTTGCTTCCGCAGTCCCTAATTATATGTTATTCTGTTAAGAGGCCTTTGGTAATCCAAGGATTACTGGCCGGTTACGACGCTAAACTTATAGGGGCAATTTGGGTTGTGATAGGCAACTAAGGCATGAACATTGCTGGATGGTTGAAAAGATGACTCACCTCTTTCATGAAATTGCATAAGAACATCCCATGCTTTTTTGGCATTCTTGCAGTGAGCAATCCGTTGTTGTTCTTCTTCAGAAATGGCTTCATAGATGGTGTTCAGAACTTTTTCACTGTTTTCCATGTCAATTCTTTTAACAGCACTTTATTCCTCAGTTAGCTTGGCAACCTTTTGATGGTGACCGGATCGAGCATAAATGGTGCTACAACATTCTCCTCAATTGTGGCCAACCTTGAGAATCAGAGGCTTTGAGATAGACTCTCATTCCAAACTTCCAATATAGATAATTGTTTCTATCAAAAGGTAGGAGCACGATGCATACTAGGACTATGAGCAAACACAATTGGCCTTGGAATCGGTTGAGTGAAACAGGAGTAGAATGCCATGTAAGTACTATCTTCGTCTTCATCAGATTCGGTTCCTTTTGCTTCCTGCTCTGTCCCACTTTCATCATCCCAAGTCACTGTGTAGACTTTCTTTCGGTTCTTTTTCGACAGATATTCAAGTGCAATACGCCCAAACCCTTGGCATTTATAGCACTTGACACCTTGTCCACACACATTCTTCTTCTCAGTTTTCGAAGCACCTTTTGGTGGAAAAGTTTTGGATTTTTCATTACCCTAATCTTTTGAATTAGAGTCCTTGAAATTAGGCTTATTATTCTTTAAAAATTTTTTTAGCTGTTAGGTAAACATAGCCATCATTTCAGACTCTAGATCACTTTTAACCTTAGGGTTCTTAGCAATCTCATGAGCACCAGTAAAAGTCACACTATCTTTTTTGTTTTTTTCTTAGAAATCTGGTGGGCTTCATAAGTTTGCAAGTTTCCAACCAACTGATCTAGCTTGAGGTTCTCAACATCCTGAGCCTCCTCTATAGTTATCACTTTTGATTGGAACCTATCAGGTAAGGACCTCAAAATTTTTTCCAACAACTTAAGATTCAGGAATTTTTTCATCGAGTGTGAAACAGGAATTCACGATGTCACTAAGTTTGGCATAAAAATCATCAAACGTCTAATCATTTCGCATAAAAAGAGTTTCAAAGGAAGATGTGAGACATTGAAGTTTTGATCTTTTAACAGTAGTAGTACCCTCGTGAATTGTTTCAAGAATGTCCCAAGCCTCTTTTGCTACTTCACACGTACAAATACGACGAAACTCTTCAGGTATGACGGAGCAAAAGAGAGAATTGAGTGCTTTACTGTTCCAACTCGAGTTTTGATAATCAAATGTGTCCCATTTATCAAGAGGTTTAGGGAAATCAACACCATCGATGGTGACACTAGGTTCGTTCCATCCATAGATGACACATTGTCAAACTTTCTCATCAATAGATCTTAAAATGCCTTCATGAGAGCTTTCCAATAAAAATAGTTTGACCCATCAAGTAAAGAAGTTCTATGAGTCGAGTTACCTTCGCAAATTGAATCCATGACACAAATCACACAAAATCACACTCCTTTAGTTTTATTAAAAACAAAGAGTGACCAGCTCTGATACCAATTGAAAAACCTACGCGATCATGATTTGTAACAGATTTAATTGCAACAATTCCCAAACAAATAAAACTAACAATCTAAATCATCTAGCATGTACGAAAGTGATTTAGATTGTTGTTTCACAATTAATAAATCAACACAAACAATTTTTCTGTGGAAAAAACCACAGTTGGAAAACCTCCAATTGTGATAATAATAATAAAAAAAAAAAATGAAGTGCGAAATGCCACTAAACAATCCACTATGACGGAAGAAAGAACACAAAAAATACCAAACAATTTACCCAAACTCTGTAAACTTGTCTTCAATAATCTATGTCTCTTTCACCAAAGCCTTCGTCTCGGAATTGATCAGCTTGATATCGAATCCACAACATCCATGTCGAATCAACGACTACGTGCAACTTCGAACTCTTTCAAAGACTCCACGCTTGAATCTCTGGAATCCACCAAAGAAGAACACTCTTGTATTGGACAATCAAACAACCCTTTGATGTATACTTATCTAACCATGAGTTGAACTCACACAAACATCAAAGAAACTAGCAAAGATGCTCCAGAAGAAAACCTTAATTCCCTTAAAGAAGAACTGGAAGCCGTACCCTAGAAACTAATTAAACCGCAGTCTGGAAGCTGTACCCTAGAAACTAATTAAACTACAGATTTATAGTAGTCAGATTCGCGATCATCGCTTGAGTGCAGGAATGGCCACTCGAGCGGTGTGACTTAAACGTGTGCTTCTGAACATGGATTTACGCTCGAGCGCAGGAATGGCCGCTCGAGCGTAAAAACACAACTCCTAGTACTTTTGCAGAGAAGCAAAACTTCTGAGAGTGTTGATTTTCCGCTTGAGCGCAGCTTTCACTGCTCGAGCGGTAAAGCCAAAAACAGAGGAAAAATTATGACTTGCAAACCCAAGTTTGTTCGCAGAATTGGCAACACATAAGGACCTAACAAAATATATTTTAATTTTTAAATGCACTTAAAAAATAAGTATTTGTGATTTTTTTTTAAAAAATGCTAAATACGTAATATACAAAAATTACAAAATTTTATATATTGTTGTATTTTTTATATTTATGAATTTTTTAAAAATATTTCTTCATAAATACTTTTACTTTTTAAATGTACTTAAATTAAGTAGATTTAAAATATATATATATATATTAGAATATGAAAAAAAATACACTAATAATAACAAAACACAAAAAAGTTAAAAGCTCAAACTTTATATTTAAAAAATTCAACACCAAACACACTAAAGTTTTAGGGTGCTAAATAATTTTGTTTCCAGCAATGATAGAGACCACTAAAAGTGGTGCTCTAAATGAACCACTAATGATGTGACATCCACTTTTTTTATAAAAAAAAAAAAAAAAAGACACAACAACACTGTGGCAGTGGGTGGACCCACTGCCACATCATTAGTGGTGACACTAATTAGTACTCTCATTCATTTTCCTTTTGTTTCGGCACTTTATACACTTGTAGCCACTGTTGTGCAACATATTGCACCCATTTTGAGATTTATTTTGATGATCTAATAAAAGATTGATTATAACATTCTTATAAAAAATAAAATTAATCGGATATTAGTAATCCTTTTATCAAATCATAGTTGTATCTTAAGAAAAAATGAAAAGTATAATTTGAAATATGAAACTAAATAGAAATGTGATTTGATGAAAGGACTATTGATGTCTTATCAATTTATTTTTTTGTAAGTATATTTTATTCGATATCTTTTAAAAATTAAATAGTTTCGATCATCAAAATTAACCCCGAAATATGCCTAATATGTTGCACAGAACTGACTACTATGTGCTATGAATAGCAACCACCCCAAATCCTATGTTTTGTTTCAACTTTAGAATTAGTTTTTTTTTTAAAAAAAATATTTTAAAGAAAAATAGAAATCAGTTTGACAAAAATAAATATTAAAAAGATATTTTTAAATATGTTTTTAAAAAAATTTACTCTGAAAAAAGGTAACATAAGTATTCTTTATTTATTTTATTTTTTTAATAAAATTAGATTTTAGTGATTTACAAAAAAAAATTTAACAACAACTTTGAGAAATCATACCAAGCAAATTTTAGAAAGTCGAGTAACTTAAAACTGTTTGTGTCAGGCTTCTCTTTAGAGAAGCAACTAGACATCCCAGTTTGGAATAAATTGAATTGTTTATTTTGTATAAAGCACTGAGAAGATCATTTATATTAAAATCAAATTGATCGAATATCTATATTTACTTCATCTGATTTTATTTGTCTAAAAAATAAATATAGATGAACTACCTTTATTTATTTATTTATTTATTTTTATTTTAAAGATTGATAATGTTGGAAATAATGGTTTTTTATAGGCTTATTTTGGGCCAACTTTGATCTCAATTTTAAATGAGCCTCAAACGTCTCTTGGAGTGGGTCCAAAAAGGTGATGTGTTCCTTGACGCATGGCAAGTCACACGGTGAAGACGGCTCGTCAAAACCATTTATGAGTGAATGGGAATTTGACGTCATTTTTGAGTTCGCGGAATGGACAATTCAAGAATTAAATGTGGGTTTCCTTGTAAGGCTTGTCCCACATTGGAAACTTAAGAGAACTTGTGTGTGTATATAAGTTCTAGGTAGCAATACTTGGGTTGGACCCCAAAGGGCACCCCAAGTTTGTAGAAGGGGAGGAGTTATGGACAAAGTGGACCTTAGCCCAAACCACCACACGCTGTTCGGCCAGCTGTGCCGTGAGCGGTTGTGGGTCGAATTTTTTGGACAAAATTTATTTGAATTTTTTCCAATTTTCTTGTAGGAAAAAAATTTTTAAATTTTGCACCATTGTAATTTGAATTTGAATTCAATTTTTTGTCCAATTTTTGTGCCTGTTTTCAAATCCAAATTTCACAATAGATTTTTCAGTCTAAATAGTTTTTCAATCTGTTCAAATCTGGACAGATTCATAACTGCCCAGACAGATTCAAAATCTGGACAGTTTTATAAACTGCAGCAGTTGCAGATATGTTTGAATTTGAATTATATCTGTTCAAACATTTTCATACCTATTCGATTCTAGACAGCACTTGTTCGGACAGATTTGCATGCCTATAAATACCAGCCCTATTCCACCAGTTTGTATATCTGAAAAAATATCTAGAAAAAATTCATTTTGTTACCTTCATTTTGGTCTTTCACTACATTGTTCTTCATTCTAGTTTTAGAGAAAAATTAAGATAGTATAAGGACACAGGTTTGGTTAGCCGTACATATTATTTGGAGTGCTACTACAATTTGTGAAGATCATTGTATCTTGGGAGATAGACGCCATTTGTCCGTAAGTACCGTAACGGGGCGAATCTGTCTTAAGGATAGAGTGTTACGCATTGGACTTGATCTTTTTATTATTCATTCGGTTCGGTAAAATAAATTTTATAAGTTATTTATTTTATTTGTTTGATTTGGTTTCAATTTATTTATATTACACAGAAGATTGTTCCAACAGATAATAGACGAACTATTTTCCAAATCATATTGTCCGTTAATTATTTTTTAAACTTATATGATCGGATCAAGTGATTCCTAATGTTTAATCAATCTAATTTTTAATATAAGTAAATTACTTAAAATTTTTTACAACATAAATAATTTAAATTATCGACCCAAAATAAATCCACAGCCGGCCGAACTTGACTGCTGAATTGAAAAAATCCAATCCATAATAAAAAGGAAGACTTACACAAAAGTCTTTTTCAGCACTTTCTACACAACCACAGCCAAAGGCATCTAGCCTAATGAGTACAAGTTGACATATATGAGTTGTATTGTACTACAAGGAAGGATTACATGTTATCGATCCAAAATGTTATTTAAATCATCTCTGCATTACAATAAAAATATGAAAAATAAAAAAAGAAAAGGAAAACCTGATCATTAATGTAATATATGATCGTGTCATCGTGTTGCCAATAAAAGAACTAAAAACGAAAAAAAGAAAAAAATAAATAAATAAATCAACAGTGTGAACTCAAGACCCTGAGGTTTAGGGGGCCTAAGGTGAACTTTGAAAATGGGAGCCCCTCTTACATTGAAAAAAAAAATTTCATGAATAACCGATAAGTTATAACTTTTTTATTTATTTGTATCCACAAAAAAATTTACTTGCACATATAATCATTAAAATTATAAACAAAACAATTTAATGAAACAAAATTAGGGCAAAAAAATTAGGAAAAAATTATTCAATTAAAACTGATAAAGACCTAGGTAAAAAAATTTGGGCAAAATTATTTATTTTACTAAAATCTAATAGATAAAGAAGGTTAAAAAAAATAAATAAAATAGGGCCCATATATTGTATGTATTGTTTTTCTTGGGCCCAAACATTTTATATATATATATATATATATTTTCATTTTAATAAATATAAACAAAAAAACTACACTTATAAATAAGTATGGGCTAAACCATACATGGACCCAATAAAATATTTTGGGGCCCTTTAAATTGATCCTAAAACCAAAAAAAAAAACATTGAGCCTATAATATTTTACCAAATTTGGAGGCCCTATTTTTGGGCCAAAATTTTAGAGCCTAAGGCCCAAGCCTTATTGGCCTTAGGCCAGGGCCGGCCTTGTGTGAACTTATGAAGAGCTTTCACACTATGGATGGAAAATTTTCAACTACTATTAAAAACTAGAAGAAAGCATAAATTGTGCAAGTCAACCACTAAATACAGAGAAAATACATATGCATATAATAATTTTTTTAAAAATATTTGTACTTACCGTGTTTTCCTTTGATCGGATTAGAGGGTGATGTTGGAGTTTAGTGGGATTATCATGCGTTTTGTTTTGATGATTCGCTTTGTAGTGTCTTTTATGTGTATTATTTAGGATAAACTTCACTTTACTCCTGTAGTTTGAGTCGTGTGCGGTTTATTCCCTTAACATTTGGAAATGACAACATAACTATCTTGTGGTTTATGAATTGAAGTGCACCGTTAGGTCTGTTAACGATTTAATGAAAAAGACTAAAATACACATGTATTTTCGTCATTCATTTGGAAGTCAAAGTGCATTTTAACCCCCTGTGTTTTACTCAATGTGCAATTTACTCCCTTGAAATTTGAAAATAAGCATATAACTCTCATATGTCTGACACGTGTTTCACACTTCCTGTTGAGTTGGACGGAATGTTTAATGGTGTACTTTAGTCCACAAATCACGTGAAAGTTATGTGATCATTTCCAAACGTTAAAGAGACAAACCGTACATAGCCGCAACTACAAGGGGATAAAGTGAAGTTTGTCTTATTATCCATGGAAAAAATTAGGTCGATCTGATAATCAAAACTTTTTTATTTCATTGTATTTGTTATTAAAAATAAAAATAAAAATGAATGGTGTATTTTGAAAAACACTCTTATCATCTATTTTGTTAGAAACAAATATGATAAATTAAATATGTTACAATTATTAAATTAATCTAACTTTTTTTTTATTAATTTTTTAATAGATAACATATATGAAGGGTCTTATAAAATGTATAGTTCAAATCATCAAAATGAGACTTGTAATAGATCGCATAAGCTCAAACAACGCCCTCCATAATCTAGAACTGGATAGAAGCCAGACTATTTTTAATTAAAAATGAATATAATCATATTCTTAAAAGTGTGCAAGTGGACCACTATATAAGTATATAAATACATATATTAATTTTTATTTAAATATTTTTGTTGACTTCTACTTCCCAATTTTTCAAGTGGTTTGGAAATTGACTATTTTAGTTAATTTTTAATTTTTTTTTTTATAAAAAGAAACTAAAAATTAGAAATAGTGATGTAATAACTTATAATGACTTTTTAACTTTAAGATTGCTTGCTGAAACTTATAGAGATAAACGTAATGATTTAGATTTGCATAAAGTTTTTACAATAATGATCCATCCCCTAATTTTCTCCCCTACACTCTTCTAATGGCGTGGCAAACAACACCAACTAATCAACTCTATCATTGAGGGAAAGTTTGGGGGAGGAGAATTAAGGGATGTAGCATTGCTCAAGTTTTTAATACCACTAAAATTTGGGTGGTTCTATTTACACACCACCTTTCATCTCAAAGCACACCATTAATTAGTTTATTTTTTTATTACAATTTTAACCTCAAGTAAAATCACCACAAAGGATAAAGAGCTATGATACACACCATTTGTATAATTACCATAAAGGACAATAATGAATATAATACACATCAAGAATCTCAAATGTTACTTACATATCTTATCTCTCAAGAATCCAAAAACCCTAAAACAAAAACCAAAAACCAAAAACCCTTAAAGAAAAAACCAATAATATATGTATTATTGAAAATTTTGATTGGATTCAATGATGGATGCATCTGACAATATTGGTTCGGAACAATGGAGCAAGGAAAAAGTTTTTTATTTTTATTTTTTTTCGTTTTCGTGTAATTGCTGAGTGGTGAATCGTTTGCATTAGTTCGGTTATCCAGAGTCAAATAATAAATCCATGTTCGACTACCTACAACCGAACAAATTGTATATGTTCGATTTCATAGTGTCAAATGTGTTTCAATTATTCGGTTTATAAGTATCGAACAAACACCAATTGTTCGGTTAGAAACAGTCGAACAATTCCACTTAGTTTGACTTTGTAATGCCGAATGAAAATTCTCACCTATTATATCTACAGTGTGGAGTTGTTTCCAACTATGACGACAATGAGCACCACCGGCGTCTTGAGGAGTCTTCACCAATGGTTTTGTCCACCACTGGTTTTAATGCAACACATTGGAATGACAATCAAATAGAGAATGGAGGAAGAGATGGATCGTGGATGGAGGTGGGGTGTGTGAGTAAGTGAGTGAGGGTAATAATAGAAGATTGTGGGTGAGGTGTGTGAGTAAGGGTCAAGATGGAAAATTGTGGTGTGTATTGAACAAATTGTTTATTTATCAATTTATTAAAAATGTGCCTTAAGTAGTGGTGTGCCTTGAGATAAAAAGTTATGTGTAAATAGAGTCACCCCTAAAATTTTCAACAAAAACAAATTCTACACAAATTTGTGTCAATTTAGTCCTTATAATTTTAATTGTAAGAGTTATACTTTTTAATTTTTCACGTTGTGTCAATTTAATAAATTTGATCAAATCCTTTAAAAATCGGACAAAAATCAAGAATAAAATAGTCAATTCAAAACGGCATGAATCGTTTTAAATTGGATAAATTACACTTTGTCCCTTTTAAGTTTAGTTATTTTTTTACTTTAACTCTTGAAATTTGATTTTTCTCACTTTGGCTCTTCATGTTTTAAATTTTTTTGAGTTTATTCATAAAACTAACTTTTATTCAAAATTAGACAAAAAAGTGTCGCATTAATGATCACATAACATAAAAAATATATTATATTAGGGTTTGAGTTTATGTTAGAGGTGTGAGTTATATATAATAAAATATTTTTATACCACATGATTGTTAATGTATCATTTTCTATTTAATTTTAGATAGAATCAGTTTTTGGAATAAATTGAGAAAAACTTGAAGCACGAAGGGTTAAAGTGAGGAAAAACGAACTTTAAGGCCCAAGGTAAGAAAATGGACAAGCATAAAGGGAATAAAGTGTAATTTACCCTTTTAAATTGGACATTGACCCCTTAAATATTTTTTAAGATATCTAATGATCTATTTTGTCATTTGATTTTGGTATAGAATGTTTTTAATTGGATTAAATTGAAAAAATATAAAATGGATACAATTAGAACTATAATGGACAAATGACACGGCTACAGGACTATGGTTATAATTTGTGTAAAATATAATCTCTAATATTCTTAATTAATGCTTTCAAAAGTTTAATAAGGTGAAGTGTATAAGGTGAATAAATTACAAATTAAATTATTAACTACTCACACTACAGAAAATTAAGATTTTAGAGTAAAAAATTTAAGAACGAAATCACCTTTTAGAGATGAAATATTTTAGCTGTCAAATGTTTCATTTTTATATTTTTAGCTACGGAATTGACATTTAATAGTGAATTATTATTGTTTTGAAACAAAAATTATCAGAAAGTAAACTTTACGGCGCAAAACTATAATTTTTCCCTAAAATTGCATTTATGAGTAATGTTTTCAAAATTTTATCATCAAAAGGTTTTTTTTTTTTTAGACTTTTTTGAGATAGTTTTGGTGATGACATCTCACATGATATTGAAATTGGGCTCTTAATATTTTTTGAAACAAAATTTATACTTTTGAGAATGAAAAAGTAATTTTTAAAACACCTTATGGAAATTTCTCCGGTGTGCAGTTACGTAACTTTACACGAACTTACATAAATGATCTCATAAAAATGCACAAGTTAAACCCAAATTCGTTGAATCACATAAGTTTCATGAATTTACGTAAATTTATATTCAACTTATATATTTTTGTGAGATTACTTATGTAGATTTATAAAAACTTACGTAATTTTTATAATAGGATTACATAAGGTATGCATTGCACACCTGAGCAATTTCCAAGTCATATATGTTGGAGTGTCACAATGAAATGCAAGTCCCACATCTATATAATTATAGAACCCAAGTTTATCATGAGTTTAACGTTTAATTCAATAAGAATATCAATTTTCAGTTGAAGCCTGAGCCAACAATATTAAAAGACCTACAAATCCAGCATTAGTTCTTTAATCTATTGTTGCAATAAAAGATTTTAGATTAGAAAATTTTCTAGTGTGCACAATCTTATAATAAAATTATGTAAGTTTACACAAACTTATATAAACGATCTTATAAAAATGTGTAAGTTGAATACAAAGTAGAGAAATGAATAAACCCCAGAACTTACTCACCACCATGACCCATAACCTTCCAAAATTCTTTATCATGGATCAAGTAAAAGGTCACAAAATAAATAGATAAATAATTATTAAAAACCAAACTAATATTAAAATGATCCAACATTTACTGTATGAATTTTATATATAATTAAATTTTTTAAAATGAATGATTCACCTTGAGTCAAGTCATTCTTTATGAAAATTATACATCAAATTTCTGTCTGTATATATAAATTTATAGGCCCTGTTTATTTGGAGAGTTAGAGGAGGGATTGAGATTAGTAGTGAAGTGGGACCTATTAATATTGTGTTTATTTTGAGAGATAGGGAGGGGATTGATCGTGAACTCCGGATTAGGATAAGCCTCCCCAAGGGGATTCGGATGGGCCTCCAGGACTTGATATTAAAAAAAATAGTTCGGCGGACTAGAAATTTTTTATTTTATTTTTTACATGTCAGACATTTTTTTTAACATTAATGTTTAATTTTTTTTAATATTTTTTGTTAAGTAAATATCATTATTTTATTTGTTTTATTTTTTTTGGAAATTTTTTATTTTATTTGTATTTTTTTTTTTAATTTTTTACGTGTTGAGCATTTTTTTTAAAATATTAATGTTTAATGTTTTGTATTTTTTTATTTGTTTTATTATTTTATATTTATTTTATATAAAAATAAATTAACAATCTCTACACTAACAACTATTATCAAAACAAACACAATTTTACTTAATCTCCTTACTATCAATCCCTTCATTATTAATCCTTTCACTATCAATCCCTTCATTATTAATCCTTTCACTATCAATCCCTTCCATATAACCTCTGAAAACGAAGAGGACATACGTTAAAGAATGACCCAACTAATCAAAATTTGTCCGTGTGTATCAATTATTGAATGACTAGAGGTAAAACAAACAGGACATACGTTAAAGAATGACCCAACTAATCAAATTTGTCCGTGTGTATCAATTATTGAATGACTTCCCAACAAAGCAAAGAAAAAAAAAAAAAAAAAATTCTATAATGCGAGAAGTTATTGGTTGGTCTTAGGGATCACCACGTGGTGTCCCAATAAGGCCTCGTTTGGGAACAGATTATTTTAGTATCTTTTTGATTTTTTGGTTAAAATATGAGAAAAAAAAAATTAATATGTTTGGGGTATTTTTTGGTTTTTTATGAAAACATGTGCAAAAAATAGAGAGAAAATAGAATCTTTGACTTTTTGGTATAGATTATAAGCTTTTTGGTTTTTTTAATAACTTTTTGACTTTTAAGCTAAACTAGTTACTTGCCAAAACGAGGCCTAAGATTGTGATTGATGAAAAAAGTGACGCCCACAAATTTATATTGAATGATTGGAGAATATGAAAAAATATAATTAATTATGATTGGTGAAAGATACACTCACGCGATGCTCAAGGAGCAATCAATAATTTTTCCTATAATACTAGCATTTTTTCTATATAAATCCATGAATACAAATACTGGGTGTTTTGAAAAGTTTGTTAAAAATTGATTTTTTTAAATTCTTTTTTTGACTTTTTGTAACTTTTTTTTTTTTTTGTAAAAAAAACTGATTTTCTTGTAATTTTTTTTTGTGACTTTTTTATATAAAAAAATTAAAAAGTCAAAAAACTAATTTTTTTATCTTATTCCCAAAACACCCCTACAAGGCACAAGATAACTGTCACAGACAAAGACAGAGAAAAAGAAAAAGAAAAAGAAAGAGAGAGAGAGAGAGAGACAGAGAGAGATGAGTAGTGGAAAAGAATTGGCGAAGAGAGTAGGAGTTGAAATACAGAAAGGGGATGGCTACGCGTTTCACCGGACGCGTAGAGTTAGAAGATCAAAAGGTGAATCATCTTATGAGGAAGCTGTTGTGCTAACCACCAAGCACAAAAACACCATCACCAAAGTCATCCTCCTCGATCGTCGAGTTGAGGTAAGAAATGAAATTATATAGAACATTATTCTTAATTAGAATTTGAGGTTATTGGCTGTTGCGGATCTTGGGCACACCAGGGGACACTCACAAGCAAAAATACAAGACTTTTAACGTGGTTCGGCAAACCGGCCTACGTCCACGGGAGCGATGTTGTTATATATCAACAAATGGAGGAGATTACACACTCTCAACTCACTGTCTCTCTATATAACACACTCTCTCACACTCTCTGATACACAAACAGAATATAGCTCTCACTATCTCTCTCTGTTTTGTGCCTCTCTCTCAGCAGTGTGTTTCTCTCTTGTGCTATGTTTGCCGTGTATTCAACTCACCATCACCATTCCATTTTATACACCAAAACAGAAGGTTGAGGAGGCCTTCACATGGCCAACTCTATGCTTTCTCCTTTGTTGCTGGCGCATGGCAAGCCTCATGGCTGCCAACTCAAGCCTCATGACTTGCCAACTCATGCCAACTTCTTTTGCCTTCCTTTTACCATGTGGGTTGGCCATCCTTCCATGTGGCTGCCAACTCAATTTGGGTTGATCTCCTACAAATCACCCCCTCAACCCATATGAGGTGATCCATAATAGCACCCCCTGCCTGGAGTGCCCGGCACCCCCTCACTGGGGTGCCATGCAAAGCTTACTTTGCAACTCTTTGAGATGGCATCTCTCCCTTCCATCCAGTCTTGGAGAGATCCCAATATGTCTCTAATTCAGGAGCAAAAGAAACTTTCTTCCCTGGGACATGCTTTGCTGTCTTGGTCTCTTTGCTCTGAGCTGTCTTTAAAATTGGCCGCAATGGCTCCGTCTTGTGCACCTCCGAACTGCCTCCATGCATTCTTGTACACTTTGGTTGCCATGTCTGCTGGGCCCTTTGTCTCTTCTGTGCATGTCCTGTACGTCTTGCCCGGTAAGTGACAGTAGCTCCGTCTGTCACAACCTTCTCCACAAGCCTGTACAGATTCCCCTCCAGTCGTCCATGTAGCATCACCGTATCTCCATGGATGACTTTGAGATTTCCTTTGCTAGATGTGAAGCTATAACCCTTCATGTCTAGCATACTTAAGGAAATTAGATTCTTCTTCAGTCTTGGCACGTGTCGGACTCCATCCAACGTGAAAATTTTTCCATCTTCCATTCTCAGCCGTACTGTTCCCATGCCAACAATCTTACACACAGTGTTGTTAGCCACTCGAACAATACCTCCATCCTTGGCTTGGTAGGTAGAAAAAAGTTTCTTATCCATGCATATATGATATGTGCTTCCGGAATCTAAGATCCAGTCAGGTTTCGTCATACTCGACGAAACTGTAAATGCATACTCATCCTTAGCATTTACTGCAGCAGCGACATTTGATGAGCTCGCCTGTTCCTTGTGTGCCTTGTCCTCCTTGAGCTTTGCACAGTCTTTTATGAGGTGATCCTCCTGATCACAGTAATAACACTTTCTCCTGAAGCCTGACCTTGATTGCGAACGTCCTCTTGATTTGGATCTACCCCGTCTATTATTGGACCTACCTCTGCCTTGCTCATTTTCTGAGGCAACCATGGCATTTTCTTCTGGGTGTTTGCTACTGCTACCTTCCTGTTTCTTCATCGACTCATGAGAAATGAGCGTAGCAATCACCTCATCCAGTCCAAGAGCATCCTTCCCGTACAATAGAGTTGTCCTGAGATGCTCATATGATGCAGGTAGAGAGACTAGCAAGATCATAGCCCTATCTTCCTCCTGGGTCTTGTCTCCAATGGTGTCCAATTCCATTATGATCCTATTGAACTCGTCCAGATGTTCTGTGAGGTTCGCACCTTCTGGCATTCTAAGTGTATATAGCTGCCTCTTCAGAGATAACCGGTTTGTCAAAGACTTTGACTTGTACCTCATCTCTAACTTTGCCCATAGCTCCGCCGGATCTACTTCACTGATGACTTTCCGGAGTGTGTTGTTCCCGAGATACAACTGAATTGTACTGTTTGCCAATTCTCTCAACTCCTCCCACTTGTCATCCTTCATGTCTTCCGGTTTGTTGGATTTTTTGAGAAGAGCCTTCACCAGACCTTCTCGTGTTAAAATGTTTTTCACCCTTTGCTGCCACAGGGTAAAGTCATTACTGCCATTAAAAGGCTCAATCATGAAACTTGCGCCTTTTCCTGCCATTGTAAATTTCTTCCCTTTTTAAAGAAATTTCAATTTAAGAATCTGACCGTACGGATGGGTCCGGAATATTCCAAATAGTTGGAACGCACTATTGGATCGCCAAAAACGGACTCTGAATGGCCTAGATCTAGGCAAAAGAGTTTGAATGCCTCCGATTCAAAAACTAACCGTACGGATGTGTCCGGAATACTCCAAATAGTTGGAACTCACTATTGGATCGCCAAAAACGGACTCCGAATGGCCTAGATCTAGCCAAAACAGTTTCAACGGTTCAGATCTGCTGAATCTGGTGCGCTGAGATGCACCGGATAATTTCTCCGGTCAACGGCTCGGTCAACGGCGCAGGCGGCGCGGTCAACGGAGGATCGGCGGCGTGGTCAACGCGGCTGACGGCTGGTCAACTCGGCTTGGTCAGCGGCTCAGGCTGACTGGGCAGGACACGTGGCACCCTTTGCTGACGTGTCGCCACGTGTTACCGACGTGGCACGCTGACGCGGCCTGCGCGTGTCGTACATGCGCCTTCCCCACTCGTCTTCTTTCTTCAGCTGCGCGTGGAGCGCGTGCGTGAGACTGGGCTGACGCGCCGGCTGTCCTCACGGCGCGTGGTAGCGCGTGCAGAGACTGGGACTCACGCGCGTTTTTCAGAGAGCGCGTGAGAGCGCGTGCTGAGTCTTCTGGGCTCTATTTTTGCTGTTCTGGACTCCTCTCCTCCTGACCTTCCTCCTGGTATGCTCAAAAGTGGATTTCGACCACTTCGAAATCTGGACACTTTCGGAAAAAACTCGATTTTTCTCCACCCGGGCTCTGATACCAATTGTTGCGGATCTTGGGCACACCAGGGGACACTCACAAGCAAAAATACAAGACTTTTAACGTGGTTCGGCAAACCGGCCTACGTCCACGGGAGCGATGTTGTTATATATTAACAAATGGAGGAGATTACACACTCTCAACTCACTGTCTCTCTATATAACACACTCTCTCACACTCTCTGATACACAAACAGAATATAGCTCTCACTATCTCTCTCTGTTTTGTGCCTCTCTCTCAGCAGTGTGTTTCTCTCTTGTGCTATGTTTGCCGTGTATTCAACTCACCATCACCATTCCATTTTATACACCAAAACAGAAGGTGGAGGAGGCCTTCACATGGCCAACTCTATGCTTTCTCCTTTGTTGCTGGCGCATGGCAAGCCTCATGGCTGCCAACTCAAGCCTCATGACTTGCCAACTCATGCCAACTTCTTTTGCCTTCCTTTTACCATGTGGGTTGGCCACCCTTCCATGTGGCTGCCAACTCAATTTGGGTTGATCTCCTACATTGGCCTCCTTCGATTTGGGCTTTTTTTGATAGGAAATGCTCTGAATCTACTTTTATTAACACATAATGATAGAGATTAACATGAGTAAAATGAATAAAAATGACTGATGCTTTTTTTGGATAAATTTTGAGTTCGTAATTTTGACTTTGTAGTGTTGTTTTTTAATAATTTATAATTGGATTGATTGGTTTGAAGAGGGGGTGGGGGGAGGGAGGGTGGGAAATCTCTCTCTTGGTCTTAATCATTTGTTTGAGTTGAGTTATTAAAGAGGGGAGAAACGTGGAGACCTGTAACGGAAGAAAGATCAATCATTTTATGTTACAATTGACTTTTTAAATCTCTTCAAAATTGGACAATTGAGAGAAAACAACAATGATAGAGATTCTCTTTTTTGGAGACTCTACAGTTGCGTTTGGTAGAGTTTTCTAAATATGATTTGAGAATAGAGTTGTATTTTGAGTTTGTAAGTTTTAGAATTATGTTTTGAGTGTGTAAAATTTGTTGGTAAATGAGTTTTGAAAAGAGTGAAGAATTTTTGATGTGACATATAATATTTGATACAAAACTTACAACTCATAACCAAACACATAACGCAAAATTCTATTAAAGTTCATAAAAAAATTAAAAAATTCAAAAAATAATTTTTATTGAATATATAAAAATTAACATGTGTCAATTGTCAAAAAAGAAAAAAAAAATTGCAGTCTTCTGGTCAGCCGGCCAGATGACCGGTGGGACGTCCATTGGGACGACCGGTTAGTCCAAATTTTCCCGCCTTCAACGGCGTTTTCAAAAGTGAGTGTGGAATTAATTTTTAAAAATCATAAACAAACACCATGTTCAAATCAAGCTCTGGAACTAACATTCCAGAGCTTCACCAAACAGAGCCTACAAGTGATTCACACCACTCATGATATGGACCCCACACATGTATGAGTGGGCCCAACCTGTTTAGGCTCAGGCTTGAGACCAGCTCGAGACCCTAGCCCAATTAGGCCTAGGTTTGACCCATCGACCCGCTCAAGGCCCACTCGAAGCTTGACCCGAGGCCCAATGTCATTTTTTAGTGAAAAATAATAAAATTTTGATGAAAAAAATTTAAAAAAAAAAACAAAAAAAATGTTCAAGCTTGCCCAAGTCCGACCCAAGCCTAGGCCCACTGGTTTGAATACCCCTGGGCTTGGGCCTAATTTTTTGGTACATGGGTTGGCTTACGAGGCCCAACATGGGCCGGCCCAAGCCCGGGCCCAGGTGGGCCAGAGCGAGATGGACCAGACCAAATTTACATCCTTGGAAGAAATGTGTAGACATGTAAAGGAAGAAAGATCAATCATTTTATGTTACAATTCACTTTTTGAATCTCTTCAAAATTGGACAAACTGATAGAAAATAAATGAAATGGTTACTAATTTTACGTAGCACTAAAATTATTATTTAATTTGGAAGATTTGATTTGATTTTTCTTTTATTTAGGCCAAGTTTGGCATGTGGAGAAAAAGCAAAAAAGTCAAAAAGTTACTCAAAAAGTTAAAAAGTTATCACTATTCACTAAAAGTAAAAAATTATGGCTACACAACTCTCAATCCTAATTTTTCCCTACACACTAATTTATACAATTTTTTAATACACATTTTTTTTATAAAAAGTCAAAAAATTAACCCAAACAACCATATTTTTTTCCTCAACTTTTTAGTCCAAAAAGTTAAAAAGTACACTTATTTAAGATATCCCAAACAACCCCAATTTAGCCTGTGATATGCACTTCCGTGCATATTATATGCATTCTACCATTAATTAGCATAATTTTAACATAAAATTTCATAATATTAATTAAAAAATATGTAATCTCGTCACAAATTAGCGTAACAAAAAATATTAAATTTTATGGTTGATATTATAAAAATTTGTAACTTGATTACGATATTTTTTGTTATGTCAATTTTTGACAAGATTATATATTTTGTGATTGAGGTTGCAAAATTTTATAACAAAATTATGCCAATTTATGGTAGGCACATATGGTATGATCTTTAAGCGGATGCACACCATATAGTTCCCTTTATTTAAACAAGATTTGGTTAAAATTCATATATATTTTTTCGTTTTTTCTTGAGCTTGACCAAACAAGAGTGGAAATCACAATCTTTATCTTTTCTTTTTCTTTTTTTCTTCTATTCTCTCATAACTTAACAAATCATTTATTTATTTTTTCCCCCTGGATATCGAAACATAATACTGTACTCATTTTCAGAAAAAAGTAAAAATAAAATATTGAAACTAGCTTCTCTTTGGTCCAAAAACTGGAGTAGAAGGTCCAGTTGAGGGGGTTGTTGGCCTACCTCGAAGCCCACCTCTGTAATCCAAATGTTTTATCACTAATACTTTCTGATCAAATCATCTGTTAAAATATATATATATATATATATAATATTATTAACCATAGAGTGATGATATATAAACGAAAAAAAAAATTGTGTAGAAAATTTATATTTGTATCCATTCATTTCAAATCAAAAGATCCATTAAAACGATTTACAATTTCCAAAGTACTACTCTCACATCATTCTTGTAAAATTTTTTATATAAATTTTTTTATTTGTAAATCATTTTCCTTGACCAAATAATTGAATCAAATTTGTCTTAAAAGAAAAAAAAGGGGGTAAAATGCAAATAAAGCCCTTAAGGTTGCTTAAAATACGATTTGTCTCGTATAATTCAGAAATTACATTGCAACCCTTGAAATTCTAATTTCATAACAAATGTCCCATTTTATTAATAAATAATCAAGTCAATTAATAGTCTTTAATAATGTTAGGAATTTATTTCAATTAATAATTCAAGTTATTTTATCATTGTATAGAAGAATAGTTAGAAATTTCAGTTTTTTTGTTAACTCTGTTAAATAAAAAATTCTGACAAGAGGACATTTGTAATTTTTCAAACCGCATGGAACAATTCATATCTTAAACAAACTTGAAGATATTTGTAATTTACCCCTAAAATAGGGGAAATCCTATGGTGTGCACCCTTTAGGGGTGCATGCCATATGCACCCTACCACAAATTGGCGTAATGTTGTCACATAATTTTGTAACATTAATTACACAATACATAACCTCACCACAAATTAATATAAAATGTCTAAAATTTTGTTGTCGATATTATAGAAGTTTGTAGTTTGATTACAACATTTTTTCTTATGTCAATTTATGGTGATATTACACATTTTCTAAAATTTGATAACAAAGTTACGCCAATTTATAATAGAGTACACATTTCCACCATAGGCTTTCCCTGAAAAAAAAAAAAAAATTTAACTTTGATTTCAAGACCATCTATTTTTGCTAAATATCGTCCAATATGTAATCAACATTTCTTACATAAATTATGTACTTGACGGAAACCTTAAGATGAATGATTTGAATCTCATAGTAGGCCCACAGTCCCCTCAATTGGACTCTGCAGTTCCATGAGAGGGAAGCTTTCTTTAAAAATGTTAATACAAATTATAAAACCGTTGTATCACTTCATCACCGAATAGTATTAGCTATTAATAATAAGGGTAAAATACATTTTAACCCCCTGTGGTTTATCCAAAAACCCGGAGCCCCGTCGTAATTTCATTTGTAACACTTAAACCCTTAAATTTTATACCAAAGTACAATTTCGGGCCAATATAACGGAAGTTGTAAAAAGTCTAAATTACCCTCATTTTTTTCTCTAATTTTTTTCTTAATGCCATTACAAACCAGAATATTCCCTCATTTTTCTTTAAATTTTTTGTATTCTTCTACTTCTTTCTCATCCCATGGCGAACCACACACCTCTCATACCATCACCAAATACACATCTCTCTCTATCTCTCTAGAATTTAGTCCCAAACAAATACTCATCTCTCCCTCTCTAGAATTTAAACCCAAACAAACAATAACCTTTCTGTCTTTAGAATTTAGACCCAAACACACAATCCATAACTGCAAACGCCTACCAACCTCATCCCATCTCCTCCACTCAACCAACACCCACCACTACCCACTTTCTTCTTGCCACTACCCACTATCTCATTTCTCTAATTTTTTTTCTTTCCTTTTTGCCATGAATGTTGTATATATATATATATATGTAAGTATTTATACATTCGTGGGTTGTGTGGGGTTATTTTTCTTGTCTAATTTGGTTGGGCGGCCATGATAGTTTCTATGCAAGAAAAAAAAAAAAAGACAGAAACTGTTGCTAATGTAGCCAAAGAAAGAATTGATGGGTAGTTTCAATTATACATATATGATATATATACATACATATTTATTGATATGTATGATACATATTTACCTATACATAGTGTACATATATGTATGTGTGTGCATGGCTTTAATTTGAAAAAACACTTTGATTATGATCTACAAAATAGAGGCAGTGGGTATGTGCATTGAAATTGAAAAATCTTTTTGGGTTGATTCTTTTAGCTGAAAGAAGAGGTACAAGTTTTGAGCTGGTGGAAGAGAAAGGAGAAAATAAGGAAAAGATAATGTGATCTTGTGATTAACTTTAATTTCTGGGTTAAGCTTGGCTATCTTAATTTTAATTTCTGGGTTAACTTTATTTGAGTTAAGAGAATGATAGACATAGAATTCAGAAGAATAATGAAACAAAAATGAAAGGGAAAGATGGAGAAATGAGAGAGATAAGCTAAAGAGAGAGGGAAACATTTTAGAGAGAGAACCAACTTTTTTGGTTTTCAAAAAAAATTGGGAAGAAGAAGAAGCTAAGAAATTATCCAGTGTGATTGAGGAGGGAAAATTTTGATTTTTTAGTCATGCAACACACGCTCTGTTGAAACAAACGGTCCCATTTGAAATTGCACTTTGGTATGAAATTCAGGTGTTTAAGTGTTACAAATGAAACTATAAGGAGGCTCCGTGTTCTTTGAGTAAGCCACAAGGGGTTAAAGTGTAATTTACCCTAATAATAAATTACCATGTATTATTAATTTACCATGTAGACATAATAAGTAGTTACATTTCTTAATAATGGGTTCACTAGTATGTTAAATTTACACTATTTTTTAGATTTAAAAAAAGGAAATTATTTTTTCAAAAAAATTTAATTGATTCAATCATAATAATCACATAATTTTTTTAACAGAAAGTTCGGCACAATACACGTCCTGTTAAAAATGAGATAGCTCACTTCAGCCATCGCCATGCCCTGCATCGCTACAAGATGCTAGAGGAAGACCAAGTACAATGTGATATATGCGAGACAGACATTGTAGGCAAAGCCTGGGGCTGTCAAGACTTTGAATTCTTCATTCACAAGTCATGTAAAGACGTTCCACGACAGATCAAACACAAATCTCATCGTGGTGAAACACTCACCCTCCGATCTTCCACCCGTTATGAATCTGGAAAGTTCCGTTGCAATGCTTGTCGCGGCCTTGGCGAGGGCTTTCACTACCACTGCTGTCCTTGCAAGTTTGATCTCCACGTGGCGTGTGCTGGCACGCCCTATATTGTCTACTATGAGAAGCACAAAAAGCCGCTTACACTTTGCTATGATTTTCCCATTGAGACTTCTAGAACTGTCTACTGTAAAGTGTGTGACTCCAAGATTAGCAAGAATGGTTGGGCATACTATAACAAAGATTCCCATTTTATTGCTCATATTTATTGCGCATTCGATAATGAAGAGAAGGATTCGATTCTCACGATCCAGGACCGCTTACAATCGCTTCAAATGAAATGAGCAGCTAAGTAGGCAATTGGGTTATGTTAATTTATGTTGTTGATTCAGTTGTATGTTGTTATTGTCGTCATACAACAATGTTCATAGCAGCATTGCTGCCGTTGTAATTTGCTCAATTTTCTATGTTTGTGTACTTCAATTTGTAATGGTCATGTTTGATGTTCTATCCAATGTATTTGTACTTTTCATTCCATAATTAATTGTGTTTGATTGGCTTCAGGACATTTCTTTTCTAATATCTGTTTTCACTGAAAATACTATCTTTCCAATAGTTATTTGCAGTTTTATTTTGTTTCTCTCTCTCTCTCTACATCTATCTATCTATTCTAATATATAAAGTAAAGGCTGCAGGTGGTATTGACACATTTGTGCCTCATATTTTTGGATCGGATAGGGTTGGGAGTGGGGGGTGCATTTGCGGATTTGGGTTTGGATTTGAGTGGGGTGGGGGAGAATTTCATGAGAATTGAGTCGGGAGTGGGGGCAAGTAGGAAAAATAGGGGTGGGGTAAGGACCCCTAACCCGTACCCTACTCATTGTCATTCCTACGCGTGGGTCATATTATAGTATTAACTAGTCTCCAACTCCATACTTATGTAATTTAATTCTTGTATTATTTTAAATTATATTGCACCATTAGAATTACAAGTGGGAATTACAATTGTACGTTACTAACAAATTAACTTTAACACGGTCGAACCGTAAAATGCTACTATTACAATTCACCATCACTACAATGATACTGACACGTAAGCAAAGAGTGGTTCCCACCTAGACGCAAACACAGGGTCACCCTTATCAAATCTTATTCTCTCTTTACCATTCTTTATTGGGCGAAATAACTTGGTAGTTATGTCAAGAAAAAGTAAATACAAAATAATGAAAAGCATTACAATTGTTAAAAATTAAAATTATAAACTTCTTTATTAATTTGTAATTTATTTTTATTGCCACCAACGCGGTGTAATTGTCCCTTCTTTATTCAGACTCTTCATCCTCAAGAGCTATTCATCCACCAAACCTCCATCATCTCCATAGTTTAAACAGTACATGATTGAATATACAATATACAATTTACAATATACATGTACATATATATATATATATACATATATCCCATATCAAATCAATATTTGATGAACACACTTATTACTGAGGAAGACACTCAAAACTAGTATCCAATTTTCCCAACTTTTTTTTTAACTCAAAACAAAAACTGCAAAATTTAAATTGTAACTGAAACACCAAAATCACCATTCACGAACTGAGAAAATAGTTGGGGAAGGGACTCTGATATTAACAATAGTGTTAAGAAATATGGACTGGGGCTTGTGACGTTGGCCATAATTATCGTGTTAAATGGGGAAAACGATGGACCGATGATGGGTGTTTAAGGGAGAACATGTTGGTCTAGGAGAGGAAGGAGAGGAAGTGGGAAGGGAGTTGTCAACAGGGAAGAAGTGGTTAGAAGAGGTGCTGGGGGTTCCATGGTGGAGGAAACCAGATTGGGAGGAAGACAGGGTAATGGGCCAAGAAACAGAGCCAAACAGGGAATATAATGTGACTATTTGTGTACCATAAATTAGCTAATGTGGCATTCTTCTATTGGTTAACTGTAAACTAGAAATTTACGGCATAGCCGTTAAGAAGTTAAACTCTAACCAATAAGCATGTATTAGACAAAGTTAATAATAATGAATATGAAGGTTTTGGATAAACATTTTTTTTGGGTGTGCAATTTGGATAACTATAAATAAGAATCAATGGCATACCTCTTCATTGGAATGGAAAGATTCATTGATTTTCTCTTACATTAGGGGTCTCAAGGAGGGACATTCTTCTATTGACAATTGTACTGATGGTGCCAATTTATACCCAGAGCAAAAGCTTATCAAACATGGTAATTTTTAAGGAAAACCCTTTCTAATTGAGGGAGCACATGAGTGATTTCAACTTGTTTGCTTGTTGCTTCATCTCTTAAAACTATTCCTTCCCCTACATTTGATCTTCTGGTTTTGAATACCTCTTCTAGTAACTCACATTCTGTTATACAAATGGATTGTAGATTCTGCAAACTTCCAAGTAGTTCTAATGGAGCAACATACACTAATCTGTTAAATTTGCACACATACAAACTTGTTAGTTTGTTGAAGGAGTTGGTTGGAGGTGTGCTAATCCATATCTGTTCAATGTTGGCCATGGACCGAATGCTCAACTCTTCCAAGCAAGGAAACACAACCTGTATCATTGATAATAACATAAGGAATAAGGAAAATTTTATTAGCTTTTTTAAAAAAAAAAGAAAAAAGAAAAAAAAGGACAGATAAAAGGGAAGAGCTTCCATCTCTTAAACAATTGAACAAACAATAAGTTGTATAAAAAGTTGTTACTATCTATTTAATTTTTATACTTTCCTCTCATTGATTGCAATCAATAGTAGAACTGATTTAATTTTTGCATAATAACAAGGTACAAATAAACAAATTAGGGCTTGTCACCTGTTTGATGGTGTTAATTAAACTGTCTCTTATAAGGACCACGACTAAATGCAAGAGTGAGTATCCTCTCTTTGTTTCAATAGAAATTTTCACATGAAAAGATAGATTTGAATTTCTAGTCACAGTAGTGAGATGGATGATTTATTGGTATCATTATGGATGCTGCATTTTCATGAATCTTATCCAAGTTGTAATCATCCTTTCAAATGTTCACCAACCTAATCGCATCTTTTTAGCATGTCTCCCAAACTCAGGTACTACATTTCATACACGTTTTTTTTTTACCTTTCTATTTTTTTACCCAAATCCATGAACCAAACACTACATTAATAAATTTTATTTTTTTTAAATTCGTTAATTTGGTTATTATTTTAAGTTAAAATAATCAAAGGTCACAAAAAAATTAGGGAGTCAAAATGTTAAAATACACATATTAATCAATTACTTTTTTTTCTCACAAATATATATTCAACTAAAAAATTCATTTCAAACATACTAATATTTTTCACCTCACTAAAAAAACTAAAAAGTCACTAAAAAAAACCAAATTGCTAAACAGGACCTTATTGTGGGTTTTCATTTTTTTTCCCACTCCCTAACATAATTGGTAACTTTACCATAAAAAATTCTTAATTTTTTAACATTTATAACATAATCACAATATTTCATAAGTATCGTTTTTATTTTTATTTTTTTTCATTTCATGGTGTGCACCATTGTAACTACACTGAAAGGGGAATTTGTGCCGGACAAATGGAAAGACCGCTCAAGTGCAAGAAGTGTCGCTCGAGCGAAGGAACAAAAATTTGGGCAACACAAGTTTGAAAAACAAGTCACCAACCTGTTCCAAACACAAGCAACACAACCCAATAGCCAAATTCAAGGAGTAGTGGGAAACAAAGCAAGAACAACTGTATATAACAACGAAACCCAAATCCAAAACATCAAATGGGTCGGGTCCAAACTAGAATCTCTATAATCTTCCCTCTTTTGGAATTTCGTCCCCAAAATTTAAAATAAACATTAAAAACAAGTTTAAACCAGTTATAACAATGATAATAATTCAAATTCATCACCATGACCCATCCACCAGTCGTTCATTCATATCAACATGATAAACAAGTTCTCAATATTACTTACCCAAAAAAAAAAACAAGTTCTCAATACTGAATATACAATTCACATTTCCAAAAAATGTACAATGTTTACATTATATTAACACAATAAAACTCTCAAAACATGTTCAAGTACCAACAAATAGGTCTGAATATTTCTCACGGACTTTTAACTCATGTTTCCAAGTTGCTTCCTCGACCCCATGGTGTTTCCATAACACTTTCACCAAAGGAATTGTCTTGCCACGCAAGACTTAGTCTTGAGTATCCAAAACTCTCACTGGTCTCTCCTCATACGAGGCATCCTTGTCTACCTCTAACTCGGTCCAATCCAACACATGCGATGGATCCAACTCATACTTCCGATACATACAGATATGAAACACGTCATGAACCCCGGAGAGCTATAGGGGCAAGGCCAAACGATAAGCTACCTCCCCAATCCGTTCTAGGATCTCAAAAGGCCCAATAAATCTAAGAGATAACTTCCCACTCTTTCCAAACCTCATCAAACCCCATCTAGGTGATATCTTTAGGAAGACATGATCTCTCACTTCAAAGGATAACGGTCTTCTTCTACGGTCGACATAGCTCTTCTGACGACTCTAAGCCATGACTAACCTCTTATGGATAAGTGTAACTTTCTCCATCGTTTCCCGGACTAACTCTAGACCGAACATAGGTGCATTGCCCACCTCGGCCCAACACACAGGGGATCTACACGGTCGGCCATACAAGGCCTCAAACGGTGCCATGCCAATACTCGATTGGAAGCTATTGTTATAGGCAAACTCCACAAAGGGCAAGTGCCTCTTCTACGATCCTTTAAAATCAAGAACACAACCCCGAAGCATATTCTCTAGAATCTGAATGGTGCGCTTTGACTGTCCATCAGCCTGTGTATGATATGCGGTGCTAAAAGTCAATCTCGTGCCCAAGGCATTCTGTAGGCTCTGCCACAAATGAGTCGTAAAACGCAGATCTCTGTCTGAAATAATCGTTATAGGGACCCCGTGAAACCTCACTATGTCCCTAACATAAAGGTCAGCTAGATAATCTACTGAGTCACTCATGCATATAAGTATAAAGTGCGCTGACATGGTCAATCGATCAACTACCACCCAAATGGCGTCATTACCCTATTGAGTCCTCGGAAAGACCCATAAAAAATCCATTGTGACATGCTCTCACTTCCACTCGGTTATAGGTAATCATGTTCAGGTGCTAGTGATATGCCTCTACCATGGACTTAGCTTGGGAGGACTATGGAGCTGAAGGCTCAGTGTTGTTATTTTGTATCTAATTTTGTACAAGCCTAGGGCTTTATCTTTATTGAGCTTAAGACTCACTGTTGATGTACCCGAGCGTTGACTTGGAAAGATGTAAGCCTTTAGGGTGTATGATTATCTGTTTAGCTCTAATTTCTTTTCACAATCTTGTAACACATGCTGTAGATTCAGGATGTACTGTTTATGAATGTATATTGTATGTGTCACCTTTTGTATATCAAACTCAAATTAACGAAAGCTTATCAATTCATTTATGTTGCTATTTATTGGTTATTATGAGATGGGTGTATTGTGTTTATTTTGGGGCATTAACTTGGTATCAGAGCTTACTGAGTTTGAATACTTTGGGTACGTGGGAAGTGGTTCTTACCCCAATGGGTTTATCTCGCTTGATAGAGATGTTTGTATGTTTTGTAATGCTAAGTGATAACATGCTTATGTGATTATATGGGTATGTGGTTTAATTCCTAAGATGTTGATTGAGTTTACAGGTTTCTAGAAGTCCTATTAGAAAAGCACGCGATCACTGCTGTTTCTAATTGGAACTCTAGCAATGTCGCGGGACAATCATTATCTAAGAAGGAAATTCTTATGTGTTTATGTGATTACGTGCTTATGTGGAGTGAATTACTATTGCGCATCACATTAGGATGTGAGTGAGTTAGCTTTGGCACATTTGTAAATGTGCTAATCTCCTTTGTTACCTTTATTAGGATGTCAGGACGTGGACATGGTAGTGGTAGGCATGGTAGGCCTAGAAGGCATGAGGTGCCTTTACCGGATGAGATTCTGGCACAAGAGGAAGGGGTTGGTCAGGCCAATATGGCTAAACCAATTGGTCAATAGGCCATGGGTGCTTTGGCCTGTGAAATGGCTGGGGCTTTGCGGGAATCCATAGACATTCTCAAGGCTAAGAATTAAGTCCAGGCCTAAGTAATTGAGGTAGGGTCATCATTCTTAAAGTGGGAGTTCTTCCAGTCTAATCCGGACGAGTTTTTAGGTGACCCTAATGAGCCTTTAAAGACGGATAAGTGGCTAGGACAGATATTGAAGACGTTCGAGATGCTTGGCATCGAGGACGACGGTTGAGAATGACCTTGGCATCCTTCCAATTAAAGGGAGATACGGATCAATGGTGAAAGTATGTGCATGGGCGCATTGGGGTGACTTGGGAGGCCTTTGTCAATGCCTTCCAGGATAAGTTCTTACCTCCCACGGTTAGAGAGAAGTTGAGGGAGAAATTCTCAAAGCTCAAGTAGCTCAACACACCTGTAGCCGAGTTTGAGGTAGCCTTTACTAGCCTCTCTAGGTTTACACCAAAGTTAGCGGCGACAGAGGAGCGCCGTTGTGTGGAGTTCGAGAAAAGGATGAGGACTGACCTTCTTTTCAAGGTAGCCGGTTCAATGATTAGAGATTACGGGTGACTTGTAGAGTCGATAGTTCATCTTGAGACCGTGATGAAAATGGAGGATGAGCAAATAAGGGGCTCCAGGAGGAGTCAGGATGTTCAGGGGGACAGTAAGAGGCAAAGGGATTCTACCTCATAGCAGTTCTAGGGAGCACAATCAAGGTCCACTTTTCCAATACTGAGTTCGGGTTCTGGGAGAAGTGGTCAGGGAGATTTCACTTGCTTTAAGTGTAGCTAGTTGGGCCACAAGTCTCCAGCTTTCCCTCAAAGACGAGGAGGGCAACGGTCTGTTTCATCTGCGACTCATTCTCAGAGCCAGAGTCAGGAGAGAGGGCAGCCGCTCACTTGTTATCAGTGTAAACAGGCAAGGCATTTGAAGAGGTTTTTCCCTCAGTTTGGTGGCACACCTGGTTCATCTGGTTTGAGGCAGACACAGAGCCACCAGCTTACACAGCCAGTTCAGGCCTTAAGGGCCAATCAGGAAGCCTTTTTGGCTCAGTCAGTGCATCAGACGTATGCTTTGAGAGGTGAGCAAGTAGAGCAGAGACTTAAAGGGGGTGTGTATGCTGTTACCGCGCTAGACCTAGTACCAGTGCCTTTGGTAGTGAGAGGTACTTTCTTGTTATGCAATTATATTGCTAATGCGTTGATTGATACGGGTGCATCCCATTCATTTATCTCATCTTCATTTGCATCGCCTTTGGGGTTAGAATTGGCTTGGTTAACATCTCCACTCAGTGTAGAGTCACTTATTGGTAGTGAAATTGTTTTGGAACAGGGGTGTCAGGGTTGTGACATACAGGTTGCCGGTCGTCGACTCCCTTTTGCATTTGTGTTGATTGACATGTTGAGTTTTGACGCTATATTGAGTATGGACTGGTTATCATCGTATCGAGCTGTCATAGATTGTTACTGTTAGAAGGTTACTGTATGTACCTTAAGCGGTGATTGTTTTTATTTCATGGGGGACAGAGCCGATAGAGTTTTATCACCGGTGTATGATTCGCGTGGTCGGAGTGAGCTTAGTTGTGTTTTTGCAAACTTCTTAGGTAGTGAGTGTGACGAGGTCCGAGTTGATTTGCCAAGGGTAGTTTGTGAATACTGGATGTTTTTCTTGAGGATCTCACCAGTTTACCACCTCATTGTGGCATTGAGTTCTCTATTGAGTTAGTGCCTGACACGACACCGATCTCTATGGCACCATATAGATTTACACTCACTGAGTTGAGTAAGTTGAATATTCAACTCCAGGAATTGTTAGATAAGGGTTTTATCTACCCTAATGCGTCACCTTGGCGAGCACTGGCTCTCTTTGCAAAGAAGAATGATGGTGCCTTGTGACTTTGTATTGATTACTGAAAATTGAACCGGGTAATTGTTAAGAACAAGTACCCAATGTCGCGCATAGATGATTTGTTTGACCAGTTGAAGGAACCTATTGTTTCTCTAAGATAGACCTGAGATCGGGTTATCACCAGCTGAGGGTAAGGGAGGAAGATATCCAGAAGATAGCATTTCGTACACGGTATGGTCATTATGAGTTCCTAGTGATGCATTTTGAGTTAACCAATGCACTAGTCGTGTTTATGGATTTGATGTATCGAATCTTCCTTGAGTTCTTAGATCGCTTTGTAGTCGTCTTTGTGGATGACATTTTGATTTACTCACCATCTGAGGAGGAGCACGAGGAACACTTACGAGTAGTGCTTGAGTTGCTTGGAGCCTACAAACTGTATGCTAAGTTCAAGAAGTGTGAATTCTGGTTTAAAGAAGTTAAGTTCTTAGGCCACATGATATCTAGGGAAGGAATGACTGTAGATTCATCCAAGATAGAAGCCATACAAGATTGGGAACAACCTAAGAGTGCCTTTGTGATCCCTAGTTTCTTGGGATTGGCCAAGTATTACCGTCGGTTTGTGAAAAATTTCTCTAGATTCGCTTCATCATTGACTAGATTGATGAGGAAATGAATTAAGTTTGTGTGGAGTGAGACCTGTGAGAAGTCATTTCAAGAGCTTAAGGTTAGACTTACCACTGCTCCAGTATTGATTATTCCGGAGAGGGATTTGGGCAATTCGGTGTATTGAGAAGCTACACGGGCAGGTTTGGGTTCTGTATTGATGCAAGAGGGGAAAGTAGTAGCTTATGGCTCACGGCAGTTGAAGACACATGAGAGGAACTACCCTACTCATAACCTAGATTTAGAAGTAGTGATCTTTGCCTTGAAGATTTGGAGGCATTATTTGTATGGTGAGAAGTTTGAAGTATTTTCCGATCACAAAAGTCTAAAGTATCTGTTTACACAGAAACACTTGAATATGAGGCAGAGAAGGTAGATGGAGTTTATAGAAAATTATGACTTTGAGTTGCATTATCATCCAGGGAAGGCCAATGTTGTGGTCGATGCCTTAAGTAGGAAATCCATTAGCAGTGTATGTAGTATTGCCATTCGGGAATGTGAGATGTTAGGTGCTATTGGTGAGTTTGACTTGCATCTTGGCGAGTCCGTTGAGTCTGCAGCCTTGTTTTTGATAGTTGCACAACCTACACTTGTGAACCGAGTGATAGAAGTGTAGAGGGGTGATCTTGAGGTAGAAATCCTACGAGAGAAAATCTCTAATGAAAGGGTAGAGAAAGACTTGAACGTCTATTCTGACTCGAGTGTTAGATACCTTGATCATCATTTCGTGTTGAAGTCTTGTCGTGAGAAAGTACTCCGAGAGTTTCACCACTATGCTTTGCGATGCACCCGGGAGGCACAAAGATGTATCATAACCTTAGTCGCCAATTTTGGTAGAAAGGTATAAAGAAGACTGTGATCGTGTTTGTATCAAGGTGCCTTACTTGTCAACAAGTGAAGGTCGAGCATCAAAGCCCAGCAGGTTTGTTGCAATCCTTGCCTATAACCGAATGGAAATGGAAGCATGTCACAAAGGATTTTGTTATGGGTCTTCTAAGGACTTAATGGGGTAACGACGCCATTTGGGTGGTAGTTGATCGATTGACCAAGTCAGCACACTTTGTACCTATGCACTTGAGCAGTCTTTGTGAAGCTCCAGTACTTTTGTAGGTCTGCAAAAATACTAGGAGTTTGTATTCTTCACTCGAGCGAAGTTTCCTTCACTCGAAGCTTCTTTCGCTCGAGCGATAACTTCTGTCCGCAAAACTACTTGAAGTTTGCATTCTGTGCTTGAGCGAAAGTGGTAAAATTTATTGTGTCTAGTCGCTTGAGTGACGCATCTTATGCTCGAGCGAACTATGCATATATCAGTTCATAAAGTCACTTTTTGAGTCACTTTTTCACCTCTCTCTCTCTAAACATTCCTGAAAAATCTAGAAATCCCCTAGATGTTGATTTGTGATTATGTATCAATTTTAAGCAGAATATAACAATCCCAATCAAACAATCAAACAATCAAGACAAAGAGACACAGCGATTTAACGTGGAAAAAATCACAATTGGACACCTCCAACTGTGATAAAAAAACCACGGGCAACAGCCACAAAACAATCCACTAAGAAGATTTAAAGGAATTACACAGGTATACTCTCAATTACCTAGCGAATCCACGCCTAATTGAACCAACCTCTATGTGTCTCTTCCAACCCCGTCTTCACCTCGGAATTGTCTTTACGATGAGCCACCCCGGAATCCACCAAAGCTTCAGGCTCGAATTCTTTAGAATCCACGAAGAACAACTCTCTCTTTTGTAGAACAAAACACAACCTTTGATGTACTCTCTTTAAACCATGAGTTGAATACTCAATAAAACATCAAAGAAAACTAACAAAATATCCCCAGATATAATCCTTAAGAACCAAAAAGAAGATCTGGAGGAGTTCAATCAATACCTTAGTTTTGGGAGAAAACCAAGTTTTTATAGAGAACCAAAAGTAATCCTAGATTGGGAAGAAAACAAACTCCTTGAGAAATCCGGATTCTGAGGCTCGCTCGAGCGATGATTTGCTGGCTCGAGCGAGGAGTGTATTTTTCATGATTTTTACTAGTGCCTTGGCTCGAGCGAGGAATTCACTCTTTCAGGTTTTTGTATGGATGCAATCCTTGGTTCGAGCACGCATTCTTTGGCTCGAGCGAGCAAGCCTTCGCTCGAGCGAGAACTCCTTGGCTCGAGCGAGCAACGACAGACATGCAATTTTGAATGCAATTTTGCATTTTGCTTCGGCCGCGAGCTGACCGGTCAGCTCGACCCCCGTAATAATTAGCGAAGTGGCAATCTTGAAAGCATTAACATCACAAACTTCTCTGCATGGTTCGATTCGGGTTTGGATTCGCATCTAATAAACTCATAGCCTCACTGAAATAAAAGTGCGAAAATAAATACATCTGAAAGGAGTTTTGTCAAACGGGGTTGCTAAGAATAAAAACCTAACAATTTCAAAACCTATTTTCTCTCACTCTCTGTCTAAAACTCTTTGATTTCACTCAAACACACCAAGATCTAGTGATTTCTTCACCCTACTCCCTTTGTTAAAAAGGTATAGCTCACCTAGAGCTTCGTTTTGATTCGAACAAAGTTGGCTTTCGACGTGATTGGAGTCTCTTCACTATTCCTCGTGTCTTCTAAGCTTGAATAGGGATTCTTCACACTCTTGTATGAGTTTTACCTTAGTTATTTTCTATTGCAAAAGATTATAGTGGTTTGCGAATTTTCGGTAAAATCTAGGGTTTGAAATCAAAATGAAAAAAAAGAGGTTTTCAAATGGTTTCTTGGAAAAGCTTGTGGGTATGAAATTGGAGTTGATACATGTTGAAATGAGGTATTTTCTACATTGAAATTGATTTTCAAAGAGAAAGGGGTTTTGCCCTAAAATATGAATGTTTGAGATTGTAAAGAGAAAATGGAAATGATGTTGAGAATTATGAAATTGAAGTAATATTGATGATGATGGCGTAGTTGGATATGTATTGTCACTCC
This sequence comes from Camellia sinensis, assembly GCF_055761805.1. NCBI lineage: Eukaryota > Viridiplantae > Streptophyta > Magnoliopsida > Ericales > Theaceae > Camellia > Camellia sinensis. The sequence goes on along the minus strand of NC_138962.1, from coordinate 169,047,845 downwards.
CATCTTGAGATTTTGGAAAAGTGTATCTTTAATGAAATTTACTTATCTGTTTAGAGATATTTGTTTTAAGCTATCGGTGGAGGATATTAGAGCGATTCTAGTTTAGACCCAACCTATTTGATGTTTTGGATTTGGGTTTCATTGTTATATATAGTTGTTCTCTCCTTGTTTCCCACTACTCCAACCTATTTGACCCAACTGTTTTCAGGTGCTGGTGATATGCCTCCACCAAGGACTTAGCTTAGGAGAACTATGGAGCTGAAGGCTCAGTGTTGTTATTTTGTATCTAATTTTGTACAAGCCTAGGGCTTTATCTGTATTGAGCTTAAGACTCACAATTGATGTATCCAAGTGTTGACTTGGAAAGATGTAAGCCTTTAGGGCGTATGATTATCTGTTTAGCTCTCATTTCTTTTCATAATCTTGTAACACATGTTGTAGATTCAAGATATATTGTTTATGAATGTATATCGCATGTGTCACCTTTTGTATATCAAATTTTGATTAATGAAAGCTTATCAATTCATTTATGTTGCTATTTATTGGTTATTATGCGACGAGTATATTGTGTTTATTTCGGGACGTTACAGGTCGACCTAAATCTCATATGAGCCTTTGACCGTGCAACCGAGCTAGCATGAAATGGGTGTTGGGCCAAGCTGAATGAGCTTGGACCACGGGCTGAGCTAAGCCCACATGCTGAATATAGACCGGGCGATGAATCTTAGCCAAGCTAAGCCCACGCGTTGAAGAATGACCGGGCTAGGATGATGAGGGGCGACTCTTTACCGAGCTAAGAATCTCAGTCAAGGTAAATGGCCATGCAGAGTTCATCCGAGCAACGAGTAAACGGAGCTTGATTGGGTTAAATATAGCGAGTTGGGCTAATAAAGCCCTCTAGGAGCAGATTGGCCAAAGTTAGCTCGAACGTGAAGTGGTCTGGGTTAGACTTGTTGGAGTTAGCTCGGTTGAGGATAACTTGGCGGCCATATGCTACGTGGTCCAATTGGAATGTAAAGAGGAAAACCCGTCAATAGTACGCGCCAATATCATTTGGAGGTTTAGCCAATGTTGTTTGATAATATTGACGCGTACACATGTATGGAAAAGAGAGGATAACACATCCATGCGTCCAAGAAAGGATGAGCGAGGTAGTGCGTGCATAAACTTGGAAGGTAAGGCAGTAAGCTATATAAGGCGCACGAATCCTCCATACAAAAGGTCTACAATTTCTGATTACTCTCTCTATATATTCCTTCTTCTTCCAATGGTGTTAATTTGACCATTGGAGGGGTTTTCTAGCACCACACTTGTCGAGTAGCTCACCTGAGTTATGTTTTCTAGTAATACGACATTGTTCAGAGCAACGCAGAGTTAGATGTAAGGAGTATGAAAGTGAAAAATATTTACTCCCCGTATATACACTATAAAAATAAGGGAATAGCGTCTTCACAGTTGAGCCATAAACCTTAAGTTTACGGCACCCAACCATCTTTTTCCATCCATATCAGTTTAGTTTGATATTCTCATACAATCTTAAGTTTACTGCAGCCAACCATCTTTTTCCACCTAACTGTCTTTTTCCACCTATATTAGTTCAGTTTAATATTCTCATACACTCTTAAGCTGTCAAGCACTGGATAATTTCCTTACCCTTCTCAGTTTCCCACCCCTCAATTTCTTAGCTTGTCTCTAGAACAATCAACGGTGTCAGGTTTGACTACCAAGATAAACTAAGATGGTTAAGGGCCATACAGAGAGATTATCTATTGCTTGAAAAAGACTTCTTTGGGATAAGCTTTTCTCAATACTTGCATCTCTCCATACTCTTCTTGTGGGTCTAAATTCAGACTCACATCGATGATCCGAACCTTTTACTTTGTATGTTCCGTAATAAAAGTCATCCATATAAAAAATTAATTTCATCGGACATCTATACACATAAGAACAAATCATATTTTGTTTTATAAAATGAATAGCAAATAAGATTGTAAAATTAAACTATTCATTTTGTAAAACAAAACGTGGTTTGTTTCTATGTTTATAGTTATCCGATAAATCTAATTTTTTATATGAATAACTTTTATTGTGAAACCTATGAAGTAGACGTTTTGAATTATTAAAGTGAGTCTGAATTGAGACCCACAAGAGGAATATTGATGGATATGAAGAGATAAAATACGGACGGGAGCTTATATGTTTTCTAGGTCTCAATTTCCCCCTCTCTTCCTTTCCATCTGGTATCTCCCACCCATAGTAACACCATTCTCCTCTACAACCTCCAACCACTGAAATTTCTACAACAATTGTGGTCATTGTTGCCACAGCCTAATCAACAATGGCCACAATTGAGATGGTTGAGAGCTATAAAGAAACCCAATCACACTATGTTGCTTGCAAAAAGACCTGTCAATTAGGTAATGAAGTTCCCCGCAATTTTGCACCATGAGTTGTAGACTAATGGTAAGAATTTTTTTCAAGTCGAATGGAGCCCAAAATGAACAAATGAAACTAGAAATGATGACGAGGCAGTATAGGATTAGCCATAGAGGCTGTACGGTGGTGGGATTGTTGTTGGGAGACTCTCGGGAGGAAGACAATGAGTGGGTAGTGCGAGAGGCGGTGGTTGATTGCATGGGCTGGGGCTGATTGTTGGCTACGAGGGTTGGGGAAGAGGGAGGTAGCGGTGGTTGGTGATGGGGCATGGGAAGAGGGAAGGGATAGTAGAGAGACCATAAGACCATCTTCAATTATTCATTAAATTTTTCATCTAATTTGATTTTAAATTTGAGTAAACAATTTGATATGATATGAATTATTCTAATTCTTTTATTAAATTTTCATCAAAATCTTTTAAAAAACTACCTTGTCATACCAAATTTCACTTCATCTCCAATGTTTCATCTTTTTAAATTTTCATAAAATTTAAATTTGATACATCTCCAATGTTTCATCTTTTTAAATCTTCACCTCCAAGACAGGGAATGTCACCTGCAAAATTTAATAAATCAAACTTATGTTCTTTTGAGTTATTATGTTCTTTTGAGTTCAAAAAAAAAAAAAACAAAAAAAAAAGCTTACGTTCTTTCAATAGAAATTTACACATAAAGCAGTGCATTTTAATTTTCTAGTCAGAGCTGCAAGATGGATGATCTATATTCCTATCCAATTTGTAATCATCACTTCAAATGTTCACCAATCCAAATTTGCATAAATTTAGTAGACAAATATTTAATAAATTTCATTTTTGAAAATTCCTCAACTTATATACAGGTTGGGTTTGGAGTTGACTTATTAAAATTATTTTTTGGGTTTTGTTAAAAAAGTTGTTTTATTAATAAGTAAAAAAGTTGACGTGATATTTGATTTTTTAACTAATAATAAATAATTTTTAAAATTTTTTAAACTAAAATTAGTTTTTTTAAAAAAATGTCTCCAAATGCCCATTTAAACAACTTCATTGTATTTTGGGAGGGGAAAGGATTGGTCAATATAAAGAAGAACATTACAAAGTATGGAGACACATCAGGTTATCCATTAAAATCTAAGATATACTCTATCTATTCCAAATTGTTAGTTTATTTTTTACATTTGTGTCCTTTACACGAGTAAATAATGTATTTTTATAAATTCAATATTTTCACAAATTAAAGTATATCAATTAATTCATGTAGATAAAATTTTCAAAATCATTGAAATATATATATCTAAATGATTTTTTAAGATGTTTGAAATAGTGAAAATAAACAAACAATTTAGGACAAGGGGAGTAACAAAAAATGTGTAAATAACATTAAGAGGAAAAATATCTTAGTTACCCTTAGTTAATTTTGTGTAAGACAATTTTTTTTTATCGTTTTATTTTTGAAAATTTTTAGTCTCTTATAGTAGCTTCGTTAATTTTTTTTTTTTATTTTGTTTTACATTTTGTCAATTGATCAAATATTAATTATAAATATAAAAATAATGACATTAATTTGGACAATTATAATCCAATAGCTCAACAATCACTACAAGAAATAACCCATAATAAAAAGTAAAAAACAACTCAAGCTAAACAAATACCACAATCAAAAAACCCATAATAGAACCAATAAATAACACAATACAACCACAGAGAGATGTCTTTGGTAAAATTGATTCCTTTAACCTCCCAGATAGCAGAGTAAAAGTAAAGAAATGATCAATTGAACTCGCGTGGTTAATTAGGCTTAATTAGTTACCCCATAGTTATTTAGTTATAAGTTCAAACTCTGTATTTTATTCTTACAAAAGGTAGATTGCTTGGCTAGATATTTAGTCTAATAATTTTTGTTATTTGAATTTTTCACATAAAAATCGTAAATCTTATGCAGTTCCTTGCATTTGCTTTTAACATAAGATTAATGGATATACACCCGCATACTAATAAATTAAGGAGTAGTGTTATCTTAACTCAAAAGTTAAGACTCACTTTTTAAATCTAATTATCAACCAACAAAATCACTTTCATGGACTATTTCTCTCTCTCTCTCTCTCTCTCTCTCATTATCAATTAATCAATCATCTCACTTACATATCATTAAGTCTAAAAAGTGAACTTGTACATTATTTTTTTTTCTTAATTAAATATTACACTGACACGACCTCCAATTTGATATGGAAATTGCAAATGCATAGAGTAGTGGAAAAAAAAATTGCATTACAAATAAATTTTTTTTTTTTACACAACTCTGACACATAGATTTAATTGTATCAAGCATAAAAATGAATTTGCATAATGCACATAAGAGAGTTGTACTATCATGAAAATGCAATTTTTTTCTCACTACTCTACTGAAATTTTTTCCAATTTGATATTCAGCGAATCTAATGGTACGAAATCAATAAACCGGCTAATAATTTTAATTTAAACAATTTAGTCCATATAATTGCTTTAGTCTATATAATTTCAATTTTGTTACAATATGACCCTTCTGTCACTTACTATTATGATTTACCATTATAATTTGGAACCAACAAAGAAAAAAAAAAAAATCTAAAGAGACTAAAGTGGAATTCAAAACAAACTACAAGGACCACCGATGTAATATACCGGTGTCCCCATAATTTGTTTTGAATTCCATTTTAATCCCATTAGTTTTGCACGTTATTTTTTATTTTTTATCTTTTTTTTTTCCAGTTCAATATATTAATAATGTATGATGGAAGGATCATATTGCAACAAAATTAAAAATATAAGGATCAAATTATTCAAATTCAAACTTGGAGGACGAAAGTAAAATTTTGCTCAAAGTAGGGGGACCAGGGGTGTAATCTACCCATAGAACAACTTCATCAAATGACAAAAAATAATTTTAGGACTATTTCAATATCTATATATTTGATATGCCAAACACCCAATTGTAATATTTCTCACAATAAGGGATTATGATCCGCCGTTCCCAAATTGATGTTTAAACAGAGTTCATAATTCTATCAACAAATATATTGTCTGGGTTGAGGATAAAATTTTATCCTTCTAACACCAAATGTTTTAGGACATTATTTTTAAAAGCTTAAACAATTATGCTATGTTTAGATCTAGATTTACCGAGGAAAAGTAGAAACATGAAAATAAAAGTATTTGTACCTGTTCATTTTTTCTGCATTAAGAAAAGAAAAGAAAAATAATGACCTTGTTTGGTTTTAACTTACTTCGCAAGATAATTGCGTTTTTTTTTTTTTTTTTTTTTTTTGATTTTTAAAAATATTTTACATACATTTTTTATTTTTTAGATATACCTACAATAGATATATTTAAAAAAATATAATATTTTTGAAAAAGACTTTAAAAAATTCACTAAATACAAAAAAAAATAATAAATTAATAAATTTTTGTATTTTGTTGTATTCAATGAAATTTTTTAAAGATTTTTGTACAAATTTTATATTTGAAGTATATTAAGATTAAGTGAATCTAAAAACTTTAAAATAAAATGATTAAAATATTTTAAAAAATCATTAAAAATACATGAGTACGAATTAAAAACTCAAAAAATTATTTTTGAAAACTCCTAACCAAACTGGGCTATTTATTTTCTTTCATTTTTCTAGTTTAACCAGTAAAAATAAAAATATTTAGTTCATCTCACTTCGTTATTCTTTCCTTTTTTTTTTTTTTTTTGTTAAACTTCCCTAAAGAAATCTTAGAACCAAACATAATGTAAGAATTAATTTGTAAGTTTTGGGATTAGGAAATAGAAGGTCAGGAAATAATATTATCTCTTGAGGTAGATAATTTTATGTCTGAGGTTTCTGTTTCAGAGTCAACTTTAATTATGTTTTAAGATCTTTTGGGTGCTATCAATCTTATTTTGGTTAATAAAGGGAAGTTTACATACACTCCATACAATATTTCATAATTTTATCACGAGTAGTCATAATGAAATCACAAAAATGCATAACATTGCTCATCCCAAAAAAAAAAGAATCATAATTTTTTTATTTTTTTAACATAACCAAAAATTCAATAATAACTAACATAACCAAAAAATTTAATAATAACTAGCACCACAAAAATTGGTAAACTGCCTTATGACAAAAAGTAATATGGGTAAAAAAAAAAAAAACAATAAATCTTTGAAATAAAAAAATAAAATAAAAAAACTAGAAATTTATCCAAAATGAAGATAGATGGTTCAAATTCAACTTATGTGTTGTGGATTCATATATAAAATGCATTTAGACCATTCATTTAAGGTCTTGAGTAAATTTATAGGGTAAATATTATAGATATGTAGCTATTGAATTTTTAATCACGTGAGGTAGTATTAACACCTAGTATTTTATGAGATTATGACTTGATTAAAAAATTTGTAGCTCTACGAACTTATAAAACTTATTGTAGTCGTACCTTTTCATTAAAGAGGGGTTGTGGTTGGAGATATTCTTCTTCCTCTTCTTCTTCCTCTTCTTCTTTAGGTCCACAATGGCCATAGAAACTTTTCAGATTCCGCAGATTATATAAATGTAGAGAACACAGTTTAGGGAAAACAAGAGGCTTATCGTAGGCACCTCCTTCCTTATTAGCTACTACTATTGCTTTCAAGTTGTTACCACCAAATATATGTAGACGTTGGAGACACGGTAGGTTCCTTAGTTTCCAAAAGGATTCTTCCTCTTCTTCTTTGATTGGGTGTTTTACTTGTTTGTCCCCTGCTATCCCTGATATCTTATCTAAACCCGAAACATCCAAGTCCCCCAACGCAGGGAATGCCACCTGCAAATATTAATAGATCAAACTTATGTTCTTTCAATTACCAAACATTGCCAAATCAACAGAAAAAGTTACTAAAAAGCAAACCTTTTCACAAAAGAGAGGTTGTGAAGGGTTAGAATTGTTTGCCTCTATTGTTGAAGTGTTCTTCGTGCTCGAACAGAAGCTTCTGAGGTTGGGTAACTTCCATAAATCCATTTTTTTTAAATGATGAAAAATAATTTCCTCATCATCTCCTTGTCTTTCATTTCTAATAATTTCTTCCGTATTCTCAGTCTCTGATTTTTAGATATTGGAGTTGCACAAGGCCTCTTGCAACGGAGAGGGAGAATAGAAATGTAAATCTACATCTTTTAACAATTAATTTGCACAAGTTACAAAGAGACCGTGGTGGACTTTGTGGCTGAGCTTTCAGAAACATTTCTGGTGTGCAAAGAAGATGTTCAACATCAGAACATTCTTTAACTTTAAGATACTTCAATTTAGAAAACCCTGTTCCATCTTCGTCATGAAGCAGAACCTTTTCCATATTTTGAAGGCTAAGTATCTCAAGGTTCCTTAATCTCCCCAATAGAGCTAAGCCTATGTCTATCTTCAGTAGGCCATTTAGGGACAACAACCGAAGCTTGACTAATGTTGGAAGTGACGATGGGAGGCTCTCTAGAGGAATTTCACTCAGATCCAGGACTTCAAGATTGTTTTCCATTCCATTGAAAAAATTGTTTGGAACATCTGTTCGTGAGCAGTCATTGTTGCTTTTCAACACCAAGGTATGGAGTCCTCTACATTCCAACTCATTGGGAAGCTCGCAGATAGTTGTGGTGAACCTTAATGACATTGCCAAGTAATGTTCATATGTGCCCTTCTCTGGCCACTTTTTGATATCATGATTCACTAGATATCCTTTCTCATCTTCCGCGATTGATATAGCAACATCTCGAATAACATCATGCATTTTGACCCCAATTGGGTTTATGCCATCTAACAACAAACAAGATGATTTGAGCCCATCAACCAATGCAAGTACTCTGGCTCTGACGTCTTCAACTGTATTTAGGTGTATTTGATCAAGCAACCTCATCCCGATGCTGTATCTCACCAAGTCCTCAATGGAAATCTCAGCATCTTCGGAAAACAGAGAGCAAAGCAAGAAGCATGACCGTGCATCCTTGGGTTCTAAAAAATCATAGCTCAACTTTAAGGAGGAGAACAATTTTTTATCAATATCCACTACATCCCTCAGCTTTGAATTTTTCAGCTGTGTGTGTGCATCTATCCATACATAGTTGCTCTTACCTTTTAATGCAGCTGCAACTGCACATATAGCAACTGGCAAGCCTCCACATTCATTGCACACGTCTTCTGCTGGCAGGGGGTATTCCAGAGTTAACTGAAATTTCAGCCATCTTCGTAAATAGGCTCCATGCTTCTGTGTCTCTTAACACTTCGATTGGGAAAACTTTCAGTTCATTAGACTTTTGCATCATTTGGCACACACGTTGTTTCCGTGACGTTATCACAACTTTGCAGACCATGTTACTACCATTTGTAAAAGGAATTCCAATTTCTGGCAAGTTAATAAGTGGCTCATTGTCACCACCATCTGTAGTAGGAATTCCAAGCTCTGCCAAATCAAGTGGCTCCCAAATGTCGTCCAAAATTACAAGGTTTTTTCGCCCATTGCTCAATCTATTCAATAGTTTACCTGCTCTTCCAAACTTATCTAGCGTTAGTCCTAGTTGACTTGCGAGTTCACCTTGAACTTTTTCCTTTACCACACCTTTGGACACAGTTGTCATGGCAACAGAATCAAAAAGCCTATTTCTCTTTGCTAGTTGGCGAACCTCTTCCACCATTGTTGTCTTGCCAACACCACCTGGTCCGTAAATGCAAATCATTTTAATGCTTGGATCTTCCAATGTTTTCATGATCTCTTCAAAGATGCGTTTCGTTGAATTGCTTCATATTTTGCAGAGAATGTGAATCCAGCATCTGGGAGAGGTGCGCGGTGTGACATTGGGCATGTCATAAACTTGGCGCCCTCCCCTTTTAGATTAATAACACGAGTGGTCTTCTTTTTGGACTCCTTGCCTAGCCAGTAACGCCAATATATATTTGGACACGAGCATTTGAAACACCAATTGTTTTCCCTTACCATGTCTAGTAGAAACACCTCAACTTCTGCTTGCATTCCATACGCAGACAATAGCCACTGCCAAACATCATTCTCAACAACTCTTGCATCGTCTCTGGCTCTGTGGGCACTTCCATCAATCCTTCTCCAATCATATTCAAGCCCTATAATTTCATCTTGAAGTTTTTGAATGTACTTCTTATAGTGAATCACATAGCCAACGTGAGACCAGCCAGTTTTGCAGGCTTTTAGGACACCGTCTGAACATAACATTTTAACGATGTCGCCCAAACCAATCATTTTGGTATCTTTTTTGTCAATTGCTGAAAACAAAAGGACACTATGTTGATAACAGGAAAACAAAGTTCAAGAGGGTTTAGCTTCAAGAGTTCATTTTTCTTTTAGCCCTGCTTCTCAAAGAAAAGAAAAGAAGCTCTACTTGCCAAATTTCCTAATTCTCACTTGGTTTGATTTAGTTTGGTTTCTAAATTTTTAAAACCACAAAGACTGATTCAATTTTTAATTTACCTCAAAACTGGATTAATCAGTCAGTAAATCTACAAATAACATTGTATAGAAGGCTAATTTTTGTGATTTGAGAAGGGTGGATGATATTTTTTGGTAATTCATTTTTTACTATATTATATAATTTTAGAGCTTTAAATTAATTTAATGGTTTGTAATGGTAGATCTAGAAAGCAAACAATTAATTGGAGAGAATGTGGTAATGTATTTGACCTGTAGCCTGTAGGTTATCTTTTGCAGAGAAGATAATGAGAGGAGTTGAAGATCCTCAGCTCTGTTGTAGCAATTGTTACAACCGCATAAGATGAGTTCTGATGCTCAATGGGACCAATTCAACTTTAATGAATGAGGATTTTGAACATTAAAACTTACCTGCAAATGTGAGAGTAGTTCAGCTGTTAAAAACTTGCAGCTCTACTAACCTGAAAAATTCTAGAAATCACCTAGATGTTGATTTGTGATTATGTATCAATTTTAAGCAGAATATAACAATCCCAATCAAACAATCAAGACAAAGAAACACAACGATTTTAACGTGGAAAAAACCACAATTGGACACCTCCAACTGTGATAAAAAAACCACGGGCAACAGCCACAAGAACAATCCACTAAGAAGATTTAAAGGAATTACACAGGTATATTCTCAATTACTTAGTGAATCCACAACGCCTAATTGAACCAACCTCTATGTGCCTCTTCCAACCCCATCTTCACCTCGGAATTGTCTTTACGATGAGCCACCCCGAAATCCACCAAAGCTTCAGGCTCGAATTCTTCAGAATCCACCGAAGAACAACTCTCTCTTTTGTATAGCAAACAAAAACCTTTGATGTACTCTCTTTAAACCATGAGTTGAATACTCAACAAAACATCAAAGAAAACTCATAAAGTATCCCCAGATATAAACCCTAGAACCCAAAAAGAAGATCTGGAGTAGTAATCCTAAAATCTGACCCAACACGCGAATTTATAGAATCTGTCCCGCGATCTCCGCTCGAGCGCCCAACAGCCCGCTCGAGCTTCTTCAGCAAAATATGCGCGTGATATAACAGAGGTCTGCTCGAGCGCCAGAAAGCCCGCTCGAGCGCGAAATCACACATCTCAGTACTTTTGCAGGCGACCAAAACTGCAGGAACCAGGGATTCTCCGCTCGAGCGCGGGTATGTCCGCTCGAGCGGACAGGCAACTTGGAATGCATTTTTGCATTTTGCTTCGGGGGCGCTGCCCCTCGACCCCGCCATGGCGCTGCCCCGGACCCGCCAAGGGGCGCTGGCCCCTGGACCCCCGCGAGCTGACCGGGCAGCTTGATCCCCGTCATAATCAGCGAAGTGGCAATCTTGAAAGCATTAGCATCACAAACTTCTCTGAAAAGCACAATTCGGGTTGGATTCGCATCTAATCACTCATAGCCTCACTAAAATAAAAGTGCGAAAATAAATACAATTGAAAGGAGTTTTGTCAAACGGAGTTGCCAAGAATAAAACCTAACAATCTCCCCCTTTGGCAATGCCGTGACAAAACACACCTAACAAATAAAATCCTAAACACCCCAACCCATTACAGCCAACAAAAGCCAATTTCTTTCTCAAGGTCATGATCTGCAAAATAGTTATTAGTGCCACAATCTCCAAAACAACTATTAATCCCACAAGAGTATATGAAAAAGCAATAGACATATGACACGATTAACTTGAAACATGAGATGGAAAACATGAATAGATGAAAACTAAGACTCATGAAAAACAACTCTCAAACAACAAAAGCAAGACCATAAACCACACAAGCAATGATATGACGATGTAAATACCATGAACATACAAGAAGGGCAAATAGTTCATAGCAACAGCAAAACATATAGCCAATCTCAAAAGCCAACATATCAAAGTGTTCATGCTAAACAACTCTTGCAATGAGAAATCAAACTCCCTTACCAACCCAAATCAAGATGAACCAAACTCCCCCTCACTAAAAGCAACCACAAACACTGAAAACAGTGAACAAGAGGAAAACGATAAAAATAATATGGAGGAGCAAGCAAGGAATTTCAGATTAGTACCTTAAAACACATAAGATTATCCAAGAAGCACCATTACAAGAAAACACAATGTGCGCAGCTTGTAGAAGATTCCTCATGAAAGAAAGTGATGCATTAAGTGAAAAGCATAGATCCCATGATAAAAAGTGTGTGTGTGACTCTTGGAGTTCGACAAACACTAGATTCAATCCTAGTAGTGATATGAAAGCTGGACCTCCGACAAGAGAATCTAAGCACAACAAAGGAAAGTCAAACCACTAGGAATCAAGGGATATTTGGTGAGTAAAGGCGGAGGCTCCCCCTCAATCAATGAATCTTTTTTCTTCTTTTTTTTTTTTTCTTTTGCACATTTTTTCTTTCTTTTGCATTTTTTGTCTTCTTCTCTTTCTTTTGCTTTTTCTTTTTCTTTTTCTTTTTCTTTTGCACAATCATTGGTGGCTAACACGCTCAAGAGTATGGAAACCGAATCAGAGAAGCATGGATATAATAAGGATGGCCTGGTTGGTGACTCTGGGGTAGCCTTTTCCTCATGGCTGGACTACAAAGAATCGAGGGGAAAGCCATGGAGATGCAAAAGGATGGTAGGTGGTTAAGAGACTCAACATCACCCAAGATATGCTAGTATAGGTCAATTCCTCTAGAAAAGCAAAAGATACAATGCCAGAAGTCCATAAAAAAAATAATCACTAAGGCGGAAGACTCCAAAATTTGCTAATCCAAGAGTGTGTACAGAATGAGACATACTAATAAAAAAAAACACACTCCAAAATGAGTAATGACCACAGAAAGCACACATATATTAACAAGTAATGGATATTCTCATCAAATCCAATATGCACCAAGGACCACTCAAAAATTTCAAGCTTGCAAAACCATACTAAGAAAATCTTTTTGGGATTTTTTTCTCAAAAATAAAGCAAGACAAAAAAAAAATGAACAAGCACACATTTTTTTTTTTTTTCATTAAAAACAACACACAAAACCCAAAAGCTAAAACAAATAAACAAATTAACACAAGTCACGTTTTCTCACCCAAACTGCTTTAGTACGAACAAAGTTGTGAGAATTGCAGTTCTTGGGTGGTGTCTTGACGTTGTGGTTTCTTTCCCTTGCAATAGGAACCCGTCTCGACATGGTTTCCAACTTCCTATTCCTAGGTCTAGGCAAATACACTTTCCCATACAACTTATAACAATAAGGGCGAATATGACCATGCATACCACAATAATGACAAATAAAAACAGGGTGTACCTTCTTTTCTTTTACCTTACCAACTCTAGGAAGTTTAAGAAGTCCATCCTTATGTTGAATTTTTTGTTCTCTCTTTCCTTGAGTTCTTGTATCATGAGATGTTGAAGCACTCTGTTTTTGCTCTTTCTTACCACCAAAGCCAATGCCACTCTTGTCACAACTCATTTGTTGAGACCCAATAATATCCTCCAAAGTCTTTGATCCTTTGTTCCAAAGACCAATGGTAGCCATAGCACACTTGAGTTCTTCCTCTTTTTTGATCATTAGTTCTTCCAAAGCAACTTGTGACATCTCGAGAGATTCAATCTTTTCTTCATACATGGCATGGGTTTGCAGTAGCTCATTCCTCTCTGTCTCACAAGTTAACAGTTTTGCACAAAGAACTTGTCGATCATCAGCTATCTTGATGGCATTAATCCTGGCCTCGGAAATCTCCTCCTTAAGTTTGACATTCTCACTTTCACATGCTTTGAGTTTCTTTGTGAGTTTGTCATTCAATTTGAACAAGTTAAGAGACTCCTTATACAACTTTTCATAAGCTTGCTCAAGCTCTTCATGATCACTCTCCGAGGATTCATCATCAGTGATATTCTCAACTGACCTCTTCGGAGAATCTGTTTGTCCTTCAGCTTCTGAAGCCGCCATGAAAGCAAGGAATTGTTTATGTCCCTCTTCGCCTTGATCTTCGTTGTCACTTTCATCTTCATCAGATTCTGATTCATCATCCCAAGTGATAGCGAGGGCTTTCTTCTTCCTCAAACGAGTAGGGCATTCTGAAGCAAAGTGGCCAAATCCTTGGCATTCATAGCATTGGAGTCTTTCAGAGTTCCCTTGTATATTTCCTTTCTCCTTCTTGGCTATAGGATTAATTTTGAGTTTATCTTTGCCTTTAGATTTATGAGAATAAGTAGACTCCAAAAGATTAGGATTCTTTTTCAAAAAAGATTTTTTAAATTGTTTAACAAAAGCAGCCGTAATCTTGGAATCTATCTCGCAATCCTCATCAGAATCCTCTACCACTTTATGAGCACTACTATAAGCAATAGTATTTTTTTGTTTCTTTTTGAAATTTCTATGTGCTTCATAAGTTTGAAGATTTCTAACCAACTGATCCAGCTTGAGGTTGTCAACATCTTGAGCCTCCTCAATAGCCGTAACTTTTGATTGGAACCGATCGAGCAAGGATCTCAAAATTTTTCCCACAATTTTGGATTCTGGAATTTTTTCACCTAAATTGAAGCTGGAATTTACAATGTCACTCAACTTCGCATAAAATTCATCAAAGGTCTCACTATCTTTCATTGAAAGGTTTTCGAAACTACATGTGAGCCTTTGAAGTTTTGAACGTTTCACAGAATGAGTGCCCTCATGAATAGTTTGTAAGATATCCCAAGCCTCTTTTGCGACTTCACAATTACAAATACGACTAAATTCTTCAGGTGTGACAGCGCAAAAGAGAGAATTGATAGCTTTACTATTCCAGCTACTATTTTGGTAATCAGTTATGTCCCACTTATCAATTGGTTTGGGGATTGTAACTCCATCAACGGTAATTGTTGGTTCAGTCCACCCATTCATGACGGATTGCCAAACTTTTTCATCAATAGATTTTAAAAAAGATCTCATCCGAGCTTTCCAAAAAGAATAATTGGATCCGTCAAGTAGGGGTGGTCGAACCATAGAATTTCCTTCACGAATTGTATCCATTATCACAAATCAAACAAGATCTCGTTCTAAAAGAATTTTTTTTTTAAAAAAAAAAAAAATAGAACGACCTGCTCTGATACCAATTGAAAAATTCTAGAAATCCCCTAGATGTTGATTTGTGATTATGTATCAATTTTAAGCAAAATATAACAATCCCAATCAAACAATCAAGACAAAGAAACACAACGATTTTAACGTGGAAAAAACCACAATTGGACACCTCCAACTGTGATAAAAAAACCATGGGCAACAGCCACAAGAACAATCCACTAAGAAGATTTAAAGGAATTACACAGGTATACTCTCAATTACCTAGCGAATCCATAACGCCTAATTGAACCAACCTCTATGTGCCTCTTCCAACCCCATCTTCACCTCGGAATTGTCTTTACGATGAGCCACCCCGGAATCCACCAAAGTTTCAGGCTCGAATTCTTCAGAATCTACCGAAGAACAACTCTCTCTTTTGTATAGCAAACAAAAACCTTTGATGTACTCTCTTTAAACCATGAGTTGAATACTCAACAAAACATCAAAGAAAACTCACAAAGTATCCCCAGATATAAACCCTAGAACCCAAAAAGAAGATCTGGAGTAGTAATCCTAAAATCTGACCCAACACGCGAATTTATAGAATCTGTCCCGCGATCTCCGCTCGAGCGCCCAACAGCCCGCTCGAGCGTCTTCAGCAAAATATGCGCGTGATATAACAGAGGTCCGCTCGAGCGCCAGAAAGCCCGCTCGAGCGCGAAATCACACATCTCAGTACTTTTGCAGGCGACCAAAACTGCTGGAACCAAGGATTCTCCGCTCGAGCGCGGGTATGTCCGCTCGAGCGGACAGGCAACTTGGAATGCATTTTTGCATTTTGCTTCGGGGGCGCTGCCCATCGATCCCCGTCATAATCAGCGAAGTGGCAATCTTGAAAGCATTAGCATCACAAACTTCTCTAAAAAGCACAATTCGTGTTGGATTCGCATCTAATCACTCATAGCCTCACTGAAATAAAAGTGCGAAAATAAATACAATTGAAAGGAGTTTTGTCAAACGGGGTTGCCAAGAATAAAACCTAACATTTTTTGGAACTCTGCTTTAAGTTCAAGAAAAGTGAATTTAACAAAATAAATAAATAAATAAATAATCACGAAGAAAAAAAAAATTTAGAGATTTTTAGTTTAAGATTCTTGATATTAAGATTTTATAAGATAAAATGTGCTCAATATTTTCATAATAGTCATAGTCTCTCAACATTTTTTACGGAGAAATTTAGGCACAAAGAAATTTTAGCACATCACAGAAAAATTTTAACTCTACAAAAAGAAATTTAACAAAAAAATTTCACCTTCACATAGAAATTTCAACTCATCAAAGAAATTCATCACAAAGAAATATGCGACGAGTTGAAATTTCTCTAATAATATTATTGAGAGATCTTAACTAATAATATATATATATGTATATATTAGATCTCTTCTACTATCAAAAGTTGGAGGAGAATGTTTTACTAATTTTCTTAATATTTTATGCTTATAAATGATAAAAGTTAAACAATATAAAATATAGATACAAGAATAAATATCTATAAAACTTTATTGGGAAGATGGTGGTTAAAAACTGACTTTTTGACTTTTTTTTAAAAAATGTGTAAAAAAGATGAGAGATGACATGACTCAAAATGGATTAAAAGTTAGAAGATAATTTTTAACCATCAAGAAGGGTTGACAGGTGTTACTCTTCCCAAAAATTTACCCAATCCGAATGGAAATTACACAAAATGTATTTGTTTGTCATCCCCTCGACGGTTGTGAATTAGATGAACTTTTAAATAAAATATTAAAAAATAAGAGAAATTACAATAAAAAAAAAAAAAAAATTCCAAGATTTGAATAGTGGAACAAAATAAATCTTACATTTTTAATTTTGTTGATGTAAATTCTAATCTTTTAATTTAAATTATTTGTCTATTTTTCTTAAATAAATTATCAAAAAATATATATATATATATATATTAATCTTTAAACTCATTGAAAAATCTAATTTAGACATTTTATGTACACCTACATTAAATTTAATGACTAAAACATATTTTTTTTCCATCAAATTTATTTAATGAAAATAGAATAATAATTTAAATTAAAAACAAATTAAAAGATTAAAGTGAACTTTTTTTTTTTTCCTTCCAAAAGTTTATTAAAAAAAAAAAAAAAAAAAAAAACAAGAAACCGTAAAATAATTTCTGAAAAACCAAACTTCAATCACACTTTCCGTTGCTCCCAATTACTGTTATTCACTCCAAGATCAAGAAATAAAAGGGGGGAAAAGAATTACACACAACAAGAAAAATAACAGAGGAAGAAGAAACAGATCGTTCATTAACCATACAGCAAAACAATATTGTTTTAAGAAGAACAAATATGAAAATTGATTGTGTTTTTTAAAATTAGTAGCTGAAGTATAGATCTAAACTCCAAACTCTCATCAGTAAATACAGTGATCAAAATCTAAAAAGCAAATGATCAGAATAATATCTACAGTAAAAAGAAAAGAAAATAATATTTATTACCTTATTAGCTAACAAAATTTGAAGAGTTGAGGATGACATTAAGATCCATCCAGAAGAAGCAGACGAGAGAAGACCAATAAAAATTTATCAACAAAGGCCCTGTTTGTTTTCTGAGTTGAGGCTTGGAATTAAGATTAGTGTCACGATTGTTTGCACAATAGCCATTGGAGTGATAGTTTGTTCGGACTCTGAATTTCCCCCAACGAAGAAAATTTGAAAATAAAATAGATGGGAGGTGACAACTTGAAACTTTAACTTTGCAATTATCAATCAAATGAGATTGACTTAGTACACAATATATAGTAAATATTTTATTTTATTTTGATTTATTTAAATTATACACATACCAATAGCTAATATCTGTATTATTATTATATATGTGAACGCTAAACTTACTGTCCAAATCTCCAAACTTTCTTTTCATGACACGTGACAAATTTTTATATGTCAAAATAAAAAAAAAAATTATTATACTATAATGCATGTAAGATTTGAATTTAAAATCTTAAATTTTATTAAGAATATATTTACCATTTAAGTAATTTATATATTACGATATTATTATTTTATTATTTATTTTTATTTTTAATTATTTAAATTATACACGCCGGCTGTGATATATATATATATATATTCAAACATCCACAAACCCATAAATTAATAAGAAAAAGAAATCATACCTGAATGAGGCAACAACCTCGTTCTCATTGAAATTAGGCTATGTTTGTTTGGACAGATTGGATTAGAATTCTCATGACTAATAGTCTTAGGATTACGAATCCGTTGAATTATGTATCCTATCTTAATTAATAGTCAAGTTTAAAATAATTAGTCCGTACTTTAATTATTTAACCAAACATCAGATTAATAATTTTATTAAACTATGAATTCAATTCCAAACTCATGTCCACCCAAACAAACATGACGTTAATGGTCACGTTTTCGTTCTCGCTTTCCGTTGGCCTTAGATGGATGAAGTGAAAGCTGCTGGGTTAACGAGGCAACATCTCTATCCAATTGTGCGAATGGGATGAAACACACTTTTTCAAAACCATGGACTGGTTTTTGGAGAAACCGTGGGTTGGTTTTGAAGAAATCATTATTTTATATTTTTTATATAAAAATAATTTAATATAATAATATATTTATAAAATATAAATTTTAATATTAAAATATATCAAACACTGCAAAAGGGTATATATGATATTTTATATAATTAATCCTGCCATCAAAATATATCACAAACAAATATAATTTTTTATAATTCAAAATAGGCAACATCTCTATTCAATTGTGTGAATGAGATGAAATACACTTTTTCAAAATGATGGGCTGGTTTTGGAGAATCTGTAGATTGATTTTGAAAAAAATTTTATTCTATATTTTTTATATAAAAATAATTTAATATAATAATATATTTATTAAATATAATTTTTAATATTAAAGTATATCAAACACTGCAAAAGGGTATATATAGTTAATTCTCTCGCTAAAATATATTACAAACAAATATAATTTTTCATGGTTCACTCAATAACAATTTTTATACTAACAATTTTCTCGGTAACAATTCCCACATTAATAATACTATACATCTTACCTTTAATAACAATCGGGACATGTGTGGCTAAAAATTTGTAGTATGTCTCTCCACTCACACTTTTTATTTAGACCCTATTTGGAAAGATGATTTTGGACTAAAATAGCTACTAAAGATTATAAAAAGAAAAAAAAAATTAAAATAGCTAATAAGATAAAATTTCACGTCCAAACCATAATCATTTCACTTTTTCTGTCACAACTATCAAATCAACTACAAAAAATAAAAAAAAACCAATCAAATTTTCAAACACAACTTTTTTTATTCAGGCGAAAATAGGTACAAAGCCAAATAACATAGCGAACTTCCCAAATGTGCCCTTAGTGTGTGGTTCAATTGAATGGGGTGGAATAGAATGATGGTTACATTAAAATATTTATGATAAATTATAAAAATAAAAATAAAAATCCTAGGATTAGAGTCTTGTAGCAAAATAAATCCTGTATTTTTAATTTTATCAATTTAAATCCTAAATTTTTGATTTATTTTTAATTTAAATCATTTATTTTATTTTCGTTAAGTAAAATCAATAAAAAATGAGTATTTTAGTTGTGGAAGTATAAATTGTCCCAGAAATATTAATCGAGAGATCAACGAAGAATTGAGCTATACTGTTCTAAATTTGCAAAAGAATAAATAGTTTATGTCTTTTGACCGACGGTTGCTAGCCAAAGGGCACTCCGGCGATCAAGTTAGATAACATATATCTAAATGAAATTGAACAAGTAAAAGTAGTTCAGGTATACTTCTCCTGAAGTTGAAGATTACATCCATTTATATAGGCTAACTTGCCACTCATTTTGTCCAATGAGCTTAAGCCACCAATTTGGTCCAATAAAAGTAAGCCACTTGTATGGCCCAAAATGCATTTGATGCATGCATATTAGAGCAACTTGGCAAGTTGCATTGCAAGTTATTATTTTATTACCTCATTTCTATTTCTATGTAGGCATTGGGTGAACCCACTTCACATGATTAATTTTTATCCCTTCATAATTGCCCACAAGTTTTTGCTTTAGTTGATCGAAGTGAGAAAGGGTGAAAATTTCTCTCTTATCTCTGATAGACTCATTTATCTTTGTGACTTCTATAATCGAATGAATTTTTGTCCTATGGCTGTGATAAACTGATTTCATTTGCCTTCGATTTGTAAAAAGTGAACATCTTTTTCACGTGCCTTCTGATCTTTTCTATGTGATGCCCTTGATGTGGTCACTTATTTTTTGTATGCCATCTTTCTTGTTTTGTAGATCTATTGTTTTGGACAATTATGTTGGTAGGACCATCATAGGTCTTTCCTTCATTTGGTTAGACAAGTTGACAACCTAGTCGCTGAACTACTGCCTTAAAGCAAGCTGGCATTTCCTTATTTTCAGCAAGATCGATTTTGTTGGCAATTGGTTTTAATGCATTCTTTGGTTTCCCATCATCCTTGATATGTATCTTATCTCTTTCATTCTTGGTTCTCACAAATCCATGTGATGTACATCAAATATGTAGCACAAGTTTGAGCTATATCTATAATCCATGTTTTATAGGTGATTCATTTGCTATTTCAGTTGATGATTGGCTCGGTTAAGGTTTACTCAATTTCCAATGCCTAGTAAGACTAGGGCTTACTCATTTTCCGATGCTTAGCTCAGCTAAGGATTACTCAATTTCTGATGCTTAGCTCGGTTAAGGCTTTCTCAATTTCCAATGCCTAGTAAAACTAGGGCTTACTCATTTTTCAATGCTTAGCTCGACTGAGGCTTAATTTTTGATGCTTAGCTCAACTAAGGCTTATTCAATTTCCAATGTCTAGTAAGACTAAAGCTTACTCAATTTCCAATGCTTAGCTCGACTAAGCCATACTCAATTTATAATGCTTAGCTCGGCTAAGGCTTACTCAATTTCCAATGCCCAGTAGAAGTAGGCACTACAACAAAATTGAATTTTTATGGCTTGCAATGCATGCCGTAAAAACTCTTTCACGGCATGCACACAAATGCCGTTTTATGACATGCCGTGGAAAGTTGAGCGTCTTTTACGGCATGAAGATAAAGTTGTAAAAAATAATAAATTAAACATTAATGACATACTTTGTATGTCGTAGAAGATTATTTTTAATATATTTATGACATACTTTCCATGTCATAAATCATGCTATAAATCATCATACTTTCCATGACATAAGTTTCCATATTGTAGAAGGTTATTTTTAATATATTTATGGCATACTTTGTATGCCGTATATAATATTTTGCGGCATTTTCCTGTATGTCATAAATCTTCACACTTTTCACAACATAATTTTGTATACCGTAGAAGGTCATTTTTAATATATTTATGACATACTTGGTATGCTGTATATAATCTTTTACAGCATTTTCTTGCATGTCATAAATCATTACACTTTTCATAACATAATTTTATATGCTGTAGAAAGTTATTTTTAATATATAATATATATACAGGAATATAACCTTGCCTAACAGTATGCAGACAGTAGTTTATAAAATGCAATCTGTGAACAAACCAAGCAGAAGCAGCAACTATGAAGTAAGCAAAAAATATAATATCCATACACCAAGCAACCTGCATGCTAACTTCCATTCTCAACTTCTATCATATCAAGCTGATAACAACCTCAAACATACAAACCAAGAAAAGTATCCAAATCATAAGATTCACTAATCTCTAAAATATAACTTTAAACATCCAAAAAGCATAACTACAAATTGTAAATCAATTATTCTAACATTTAGTCCAAAAAATGAATTGACTAGGCCTATAACTGTACTTCCTACTGCATCTTGAAGATCATACATTTCATGAGTAGAGTGAAACAATAACACATTGACTGTTACGTGGTTCACGATACTTTCTAATACATAGGTCCAAGGGTCACATGATGCACCTTTGAATTAGGATCCCTTGATGCAATTTGGCCTTCTACAACCACCACATTTGTCCCCTTCCAATGCAACAACTAGAATTTGACATTACTTTGATCCTACAAAACTTAGGAGTATATAAGCATGCTACATAACATCCATCTATTTACGAATTATTAGTTCAACAAATGAAATGAAAGTGTCAAAAAGCTTCAACCAAATTAAAAAAATTATTTATGCTGACAAAGTTAGAGCAGCATATGGGGGACTTGAAATGTCTGTTTCAATATTAGTTTCAAAACATTAGTATGATTAAACTTCTAAATCTTTTAATTTGAAACATGAATCTTAAATTCCCAAAATACTTGTAGCACATTAACAATGCGAGATAGTCTAAAGAAGGGGTGACAGGTTAAAAATTTAGGCTTTCGAGTCCTATCGTTTGTTCAACAAACAATTCAAAAGGTTTTGTCCAATGTGTGTTGAATGGTATGATTCTTATTCTTTTTACCATTGTTCAATGTGTTATCATGGTATTTACCATTTCTTGCTTTCCTCTTTCAATAATTATTGCATCCATAATACAAAAAGATATTAATTTGGAAGAAAACATGCTATATTCAATCTGATTATGCATTCTAGAAAACTACTCTGAAATAACTACATCAAAGTGCAGAGACATATTCACTTAACGTGCTCCCTTCATATTGCTGCTAATTAAGACTACTAAACGGGAAAGAGTGAAGACCAAGAAGATTGAATCATTTCAAAGCTATGGAAAAGTGTGTTGCATGTTCAACTTCCACAGATGACTGAATGCCCTTCAGCAATCAAGAAGTAGCTATCTCTTTACATAATAAAAGCAAGCTAGCAAAAGGCTAGTTAAGATGCATTCTGCTTGATAATAACATGGCAGAGTACCATAGCAGTCTGTACTCTCTGTGGCTTATTTCTGTAACTATTTTTTGGTTTTAATCATAAACATTTCAGAGGTTGAGACGTCTCTAAACCAATTACCATACCTAATTACCATATCATAACAATTGAGACTTCTAAAAAGAGCATAACTTACTGTATCTAAACTAGTTGAAAGGTTTCCATTTAAAAACCAGTACGTTTAGATATTTTCATAGCTTCAATGCTTTCAGTAACAAAACCAACTTTATTCACCTAAAAAAACCATAAAAAACACTTCATTAAGCATAAGCTACCACATAATTCCAATAATTAAAGACATGAAGAGTAGATAAAAATGTTCTGAAAATACTATTTTCACTCACTGAAGTTGGAAGGTTGTCATGGGGAGTAGATTGGAGTAGATCGGAGCTTCTTTGGGAGGGATTGGTACCTTACACTCAAAGGCAAACATGCAAGTTATTTAAATATAAAATAACAAATGATTTGAATCAAATTTTACTTGAATTAAATCATCAAACATTATATTATCATGTTTAGTTTTTCCTTTTACATCATTTTGCCTTCTTTCTTTGATAAGCATGGCTCTTATCTCATCGAGTTGTTGTTCTAAGTCTAGCACCTTGCCTTCAAGTTTTCTCATGTGCTCATTTTGGTGTACTTGTGCATCAACCTTAGATGGTAGTGCCCCAATTCCCAACCCTCATACACGGACAATGCTCAGGACCAAAAGTATGAAAAATCGCATCATCTTTTATAGATTTTGGACCTTCATCAGTAGAAGCCTTATGAAGTTCTTGAACCTTTTTCTGAAAATATAAAGCATGTCTTAATAAACTGATGTTAATGCAAATTATAATACCAAAAATAAAAAAAAAAAATGAAGTAATATTGGTACCACAGTTGTATCAAGCACTTCATTCATGGATTTTCCTTCCTCCCTCATATGCCCTTTAATCCAACCATCAACTCTTGATATGAATGATGGTGCTCGACTTTCTCTTCTCTAGAAAATAAAATAGAAAATGAAAATCAACATGATTAAAAACAATCTCATGGGAACCATACTTCATACCCAATTTACAAAACTACTTGAATCCCTCTTAAATTTACCATTTCATCCTCTAATCGTGCATAACCTTTACGACTCATGGTGTGTAAGAGGGTTTGCTTTTTCCTCATTACCCTAAATATATTACTTTTTTCCTATAAATTATTAATCATAGAAATTATGATTAATAATTCATAATTGAATCACTATGAGAATTTGGTGGTCTAATTAGTTCATAAAAACTAGAGAGTTTCTATGAGGAAACTTACCTTAAATTCTTTGGAAGTTCATTGTTTCACAAATGCATTCCATTCAACAATTTCCACATTATTAGGTTTGGTGAGGACAATTTTGTGTGCTAGCTTAGCACTTTTACCAAGAGGTCTTCAGATTTGTGTGAGCGCCATAATCTGCTAAACTTTTGCATGATGTATTTCATATGGAAATTATGTATTTTGAATCTAAGTTGCATTTGCATTTAAACAAAAATTTAGTGATTGGGGAAAAAACTTGAGTTGATAGTATAATAATGAATTAAATAAATATATGTTACCTTCATACAAGCCCATAGCTTATCTTTAACCTCTTCTGGAATATCAGGCCCTCTCTCTGTGGTTATTGGCACCATCTTTTGTGCCAAGATCCCTTATAAAGTGGATAGTTTAACTGACTTGGGTCCTACAAGCCGATTCCTTTCATTGAAGTCAATTTCATCACATTTTTGTTTTTCTTTATCATGCATCTTTAACTTTGATGCCCCCCTCCAGTTCTCGCATTTGGTACTAGAATGGAGTTTACAACTCCTTCCATATCATGTGATTCAACATGTGGAGAAGTAGAACACTCAGCTAAAATTTTGAATGATACATTTCTTCTTTCATCCATTGTCGCAGCAATTATAGCTTCATGCTCCTTCCCAATTCTTTTCTCAGCTTTTTTTGAACTCTATGCTATACACAAGGAAAAATAAGAAATAATGTGGACAACAATTGGTTATAAATTCAATTTTATGTTAAATAAGAAATAAAGTACCTCTCTACTCATCTTGCTAGTTAACAATTTCAAGATTCAACTGTTAATAAGAAAATGGGCATTCACAATAACAATCAGATCAGCAACAAAAGAGGTAAAACACACTAACTACATAAATTGTATCAAGGTATTTTTTACACATCCCAAAGCACTTTTGGAGGAACAACACAATATTGAAGGAAATTTTCATGAGCAAGACAGATAATTGAATAATGACAGACAGATAATTGTTTATTTTTTTATTCAATTAGTTAAGGTGTCAGACGTTATAGATTTTAAAGTTTGCAACATTCAGTAGAAGCTACTTCAAAATCGAGGGCATCAAACTATCTTTCTTTTGGAGCAAATTATAAATCAATTAATTCGTTTCATCAACAAGAGAAAAGAAACAAAAATAAAAGAAAGAATACCTCCTATCTTAGCACCAACATGCAATCACTCAAGAAATATAGAACAGAACTTCAGCAAAATTAAAGCATAACAGAAATGTTTTTGTCAAACAAATCTTTATAAGCCAAACAATAAATTCTTGATAATATTGATTTCAAAGACAACACTATATTCACCTTACAAGTATATTCACTCATATTAACTTCAAAGAAAATAACTAGTGAAATTATATAGAAAGGAAAAAACAAAAAGAACGACCAGTAAAGGAGAACCAGTCAATCCCAATAAGCATTCGGTTATATGAAAATCAAATGATCCTACTTCTCATTAATCATGCAACACTTCTACACCCTTACAATCTGTCCTCACGTAGTGCTCATCTTCATCATTAGTATTTGCACCAAGGCTAGAGCATCTAAAGGTGTAGATGGCATATAGGCATCTTCATCATACATATCCAAATCACGCAAGCCTCTTGAAGGTGCTTTAAGTACAACTTCCCAACTAGATGTATCACTATCCCTTAAATAGAACACTTCTTTTGCATGTGATGCTAGAATGAATGGATCTCTCTCAAATGGATTTCATCCTTGTTGGAGGTTGACCAATGTAAATCCATCTTCAACTTTGATACCGTTTCCAATAGTTGGCCAGTCACATTTAAATAGAGGAACTTGAAATTTGTAGTAATCCAACAAAATTATGTCTCTGATAACTCCATAGAAACAAATTTTTTCAATAACTTGTGCAATGCCTTTCTTACTAGAGTCAACAAATAGTTTATGCTTCAATGGAAACATCGCTATTTTGTGTGGACCTTTGGACATCACTTGTATGAAAGCGATGCCCATTAATGACATAGCCCAAATAAGACGTTGCATGCTTTCTTGGGCCAGTTACAAGCCATTTCAATGTATCTGAAACCTCATTACCCCATGATTCAATCTTTGCTTTCAACTACTGAGAAAAAGTGTCCATTTGTCTAGAATATAGTAGAGCGACATCTCTCAAGAAACGTCTGCCCAAAAGCTTAAGCTCCTCCGCGTGCATTCTAATAAGGAAGGCAAATTGTGAGATAAACATATCATGTAAACACTCAATTAGTGATAGAGATTTATGTTATCATACTTACTCTAAATATGGTTGGACTTCAGAACTGTTTATCAACACACAACAATGAGCAATTTGTAACATATCATCAGGTATCATGATCAAATTCCCCAAAGTAATCGGGTGTCCTTCTAGAATTATTTCATTTTCAAATTCTTTATTGCAGTTATGTCGAGCACTTATTTTAGTTGCTTGCTTCACGTACCCACTACAAAACTGTATGCACTTTTTAGCTATATAGCATTCCGTTATGCACCCCTCAGGTCTTGCACGATTCCTAACATATCTCTTAAGTATCTTTATATATCTAGACTATAATATAATTAATATTCAGGTTAATAGCTTTTTTGACAAATACATCAATAGATATACATAATAATAAGTGATATACAGCTCACCTTGCAGATAAGTACATCCAACGAAATTGCACTACTCCACTTATGCGAGCTTCTCGTCCTAGATGGATTGTCAAGTGAACCATAATGTCAAAAAATGATGGAGGGAAGAACCTTTCCAACATACATAAAGTCTCATCAACATCTTCTTCGAGTAGTTCTAATTTATTCCTATCAATCACTCTTTGACATATTTGATTGAAAAAAGTGCACAATCGAAATATTGCATTCCTTGGTCCCTCTTGTCATGACCTGAACACGCCCCTATGGATTAAGGTCATAACCGGCCAGTAATCAAGGGATTACCTGCGGCCTCAAACCAAATAAAACATGTCTTATCAGAGTTGAGGGGCCAAACCGGAAGCAAACTTACAAATTGTCCATAGAGCTGTGCTTACATGGTATAGCAAAATCATTCCAAAAGTATTTCATAATAACTCACACATATTCATAGAGTTAGGGGTTGTTTGGGGTGTCCTAAATAAGTGTACTTTTTGTCTTTTTAGACTAAAAAGTTGAGGTTGAAAATATGAATGTTTGGGTTAACTTTTTAACTTTTTATGGAAAAATGTGTATTAAAAAATTGTATAAATTAGTGTGTAGGGGAAAATTAGTATTGGGAGTTGTGCAGCCGTAATTGTTGACTTTTGGTGAATAGTGATAACTTTTTAACTTTTTGAGTAACTTTTTGACTTTTTGACTTTTTTGAGACTTCCCAAACTTGGCCTTAATCTATATCTAGGAACTTTTAGTCATACAGTCAGCCAAACAAAACGTATATACAAAGGCGATTCAACGTTTTCGCCCACATAGCAAAGATATAACAAAAGAACAAAAGGGCGATAACAAGTCTCGTGCGTGAGACGTTAGGGCTAACTTTTCAAAACTTTGATTGTTTCTCACATACTTCACCGAGGCTGGGTTTGAACATCTCTTGGCTCACCTACATACACATGAATGAGAGTGAGCAAAAGCCTAGTGAATAATATCAAATAGTGAAGATACATGAATGAAATTCGAAATAGATATACATATATCAGACGACCTTGGGCCCATTTATGATTCTATGTAGTGCATTAGGCGACTTCAAGCCCGAACATATCCAACGGCCTCTGCCCCATTTTGTCTTTAACTGACGGCCTTGAGCCCAATTCACTCATGTTCGACGGCCTTTGGCCCAGTCATTCATGTCAAACGGCCTTTGGCTCAATCATGTCAAGCGACCTTTGGCCCAATCATTCATGTCAAATGGCCTTTGGCCCAATCATTCATGTCAAACGAATATTTGTCCACCATTCAAATTAACAAACATATAAAACTCAAATAGGAGTAAGCGATCGGACAAATAGCATATTTCAAATTATCTTTACTAAAATATTATTCATAGTGTTCTGTCAGTGGATCCGTCCTTGTGCTGGACCCTACATAAATCATAACACATAATGGGTCAAAAGCAATTCAATCCGTTCTTAATTTATTCATTCCTCTTAGGCCTCTTTCTTATCTTCTTAATCCATTCACAATGCTCAATGCATGCTTAAGAGCGCTTAGAAATGAAAGAGAATAGAAAATGAAACACCATACGTCCATTTAAAATCTCAGAAACAGGGTTTCCCGCTCAAGCGTAGCTTTGGCCGCACGAGCGGACCCCCTTTGTTTGCAAAAGTACTGGTTGCCTCATTTTTGCGATCGAGCGTGACTTCGGACGCTCGAGCTGAAAGTCAAAACATGTGTTCGGATGCTCGAGCGTAACTACTCTCGCTCAAGCGGACATCAATGTCTGCAAAAGTTCTGAGAGCTAACATTTCACGCTCGAGCAGAGCTTTACCGGCTCAAGCGGGCATGCCAAATTCTGGAATTTCCAGAATCGTTCTTGAAGCTCAAACTTAACATTCAAAAGCCCAAAACTCGTGTTCTTGGTTCAAAAACGTGGAAACACATTATGTATCATGAGGACATGAGCAATATGAGGCCAATTGTTCAAAATCATGATTTAATTCTCAAATCATCTCAACAAAACATATAGCTTCATGATTAAACTTCAATATACACATAACCAAACTCCATAACTTCATGAATTATACATGCATGTGTAATATAGACTCCAATACCATTCCAAATGGCACAAGTGGTGTTTATACTCATGAAGCTCAACAAAACCATGCTTGCATGTATGATTCAACACTGAATTTTTCATAATTAACATGTTACATGCTAGCTTATGCAAATTCGTGGCAATTCTAAACATGCATGTGCATATAGACTTCAATCTCATGATAATCAACTCAATTCATGTTCTTGATTACCATTTAATTTTGAATTTACAAAATTCCAAACTCAAACTTATGAATTCATGTCTAATTACTTACCTAGAAGCTCAAATCTTCCAAATTATGGTTAATTTTTGAGTTGATCTTCAAGATCTTCAAGCTCCTTGTTCAATTCTCTAACTTGAGCTCCCTCTCTCTATCTCTACAATCGGCACACACTCTCTCTAGAGTGTAATCTTAGCAAATATGAGCTCAAAAGGAAATAATTGAGTGCATATAAGCCTATTTATAGGCTTGACTAATCAAATTGATTAAGGCTAAGTAATTGAGCCTAATTCAATCGTTATGAATCTAATTATTTTGGTCCGAATCAATTTTTAATTAAATTTCACCGTAGGCTCTAAAAATTATGCTAATCACAATGGCGTAGTCAATTTCGATTTTCGTGGCTAATATGGCCTTCAGTTTTCAGTTCATAATAATAAGTTGGACATATTTTTCTACGGTGAACAACTAGAAATTCAAAGCCACATATAATCATATAAATGGCACTCAAAATCATATTAAACACATAATCACAATCTTAATTAAGATCAATTATCATAACACGGAATAGGGTTATCACAATCTTCCCTCATTTAGGAAGTTTGGTCCTTCAAACTTATTTTACCTTCGTCGAGAAACAAATGCGGATAGCGTAGTCGCATCTCATCCTCTTTTTCCCATGTAGCGTCCGTCCCATAGTGTTTTTTCCATTCCACTTTCACCATCGGGATGGACTTGCTCCTCAATTGTTTCACGTGACGGTCTATGATTCATTCCGGCCATTCTGCGTATCCCATGTTTTCATCAAGAGCTATCTGGTGATAATCAATCACATGAAATGGATCTCGAAGATAACCCCTCAACATGGATACATGAAATACATTATGCATTTGTTCGAATCCCAGTGGAAAAACGACTCGATAAGCAGCGGGACCAAGCCTTTCCAGAATTTGAAATGGCCCAATATAATGGGGCGACAATTTTCCTTTCTTACCGAATCTTACTTGGCCCTTCATCGGAGTCACGCGAATAAACACATGGTCACCAACCTCATACTCAAGAGGTCTTCTTTGTACATCTGCATAATTCTTTTGCCTGCTCTAAGTTGTCTTGAGCCTTTGTTGAATAGTTTTGATCATTTCAGAAGTATCCTGCACAATTTCAGGCCCAAGTAAAGCCCTATCCCCGACTTTTGTCCAACAAATTGGTGATCTACACCTTCTACCATACAAAGCCTCGTATGGTGCCATACCGATGCTGGAGTGGAAACTGTTATTGTATGCAAACTCTGTTAGTGGCAAATAATCTTCCCAACTCCCTTGAAAATCCAAGGCACACATTCTTAGCATATTTTCCAAGGTTTGTATTGTCCGTTCTGATTGCCCATCAGTCTGTGGGTGGAATGCGGTACTAAACCTCAATTCTGTCCCCATAGCTCTTTGCAAACTTTTCCACAATCTAGATACAAATTTCGGATGTCTATCTGAGACAATAGATACAAGGACTCCGTGTAAATGAACAATCTTGTCAACATATATAGTAGCTAGTCTATAAGCATCAAATGTAGTTCTAACAGGTAGAAAATGTGCAGACTTAGTCAATCTATCAACTACAACCCAAATAGAATCCATACCTCGAGGAGTTCGAGGTAGACCAACAACAAAGTCTATAGTCACATGCTCTAATTTCCATTCAGGAATAGGAAGAGGCTAAAGTAGGCCGCCTGGTTTCTGATGTTCAGTTTTAACTTTCTGACATTGAAGGCACTTGGACACATACTCTGCAATCTCTTTCTTCATTTTGGGCCACCAATAGCTTTGTTTCAAATCCTGATACATTTTGTTATTACCTGGATGCATAGCAAATACTAATTTATGGGCTTCATCTAGAATTCTCTTCTTTAGTTCCGAAACATCTGGAACACAAATTCGGTTTCAAAATCTCAACACTTCACTTTCAATGCTGAACTCTACTTTCGGACTTGCCTCAAATTCATCAACCACTTTCTTGAGGAATTCATTTTCTTTTTGCCTTTATTTAATTTCAATAATCATCGTCGGTTCAGCTGAAATGGCGACGACCAACCCAGCTTGCTTGTGTAATAAGACTTCAATCCCGGTTCTCTCAAAATCTAGTAAAATTTCGTTCTGTTCAGTAAGCAAGCAAGCTAAATTCCTTGTCGATTTCCTGCTCAAGGCATCAACAATTGTATTAGCTTTCCTGGGGTGATACTGAATCTGAAGATCGTAATCTTTTATCAATTCAAGCCATCTCCTCTGCTACATGTTCAACTCTTTCTGTGTAAAGAAGTACTTTAGGCTTTTGTGATCTATGTAGACTTCGCATTTTGCCCCATACAAGTAGTGCCACCAGATTTTCAAAGCAAACACCACTACGGCCAATTCTAAATCATGCGTTGAGTAGTTTTTCTCATGTGGCCTCAACTGCCAAGAGGCCTAGGCAATCACCCTTCTATTCTGCATTAATACACAATCCAAACCTTTATAAGATACATCACTAAAAATCACAAGGTTTTCCGTACCTGATGGTAATGTCAAAACTAGTGCAGTGGTCAGTCTCGTCTTTGGTTCATGAAAGACAGATTCTCTTTCGTCATTCCATTCAGATGGTTTCCTTTTGCATGTCAATTGGGTGAAGGGCACGGCTATTTTTGAAATGTCTTTCACAAATCGTCTGTAATATCTGGCCAGACCCATGAAACTGCGGACTTCAGTTACATTTGTCAGTGTAGGCCAATTCACAATTGCCTCTATTTTCTGCAGGTCCACTGAAATTCCCTTCTTGTTGATAACATGCCCTAAGAAGATAACTTCATCCAACCAAAATTCACATTTCTTTAGTTTGGTAAATAAATTTTTTTCCCTAAGTGTTTGCAAAACAATCCTCAAATGTTGTTCATGTTCAAGTCTATTCTTTGAGTATATCAAAATATCATCAATAAAAACTACAACAAATTCATCAAAGTAGGTCTTAAAAATTCGGTTCATTTGGTCCATAAATGCTGTAGGAGCATTAGTCACCCCTAATGGCATAACGAGAAATTCATAATGGCCATACCTTGTTTGAAACGCAGTTTTCTCAACATCTTTTGCTTTTACTTTCAACTGGTGATACCCAGACCTCAAATCAATTTTGGAAAACACTTGTGATCCCTACAATTGGTCAAACAGGTCATCAATACGAGGCAAGGGATATTTATTCTTTATTGTTACCTTGTGCAGTTCTCGATAGTCAATACATAAGCGCAAGGTTCCATCATTCTTTTTCACAAATAACACTGGTGCACCCCATGGTGAAGTACTAGGTTGTATAAGCCCTTTGTCAGGCAGGTCTTGCAACTGTTCTTTCAGTTCTTTCATTTCAGCAGTAGCCATTCTGTAGGGAGTTTTAGAGATAGGTTGAGTGCCTGGCACAACTTCAATGGTGAACTCTATTTCCCTGTCAACTAATTCTCCTGGCAATTCATCTAGGAATACATCTGGAAACTCGTTAACAATAGGGATACTATTCAATTCTACATTCACAATTTGTTCAGATAACACACAACACAAATAACCCTGGCACCCTTTCCTAATCAATTTACATGCTTTCACTACAGATATCAAGTAAGGTGGAGGCACTACCCCGTTACCCACAAACACAATTTCTTCTTGTTCCGGTGGTTTAAATACGACTCGTTTCGTTACACAATCAATGGTGGCACAATATTTAGTTAACCAATCCATGCCTAGAATTACATCAAAATGTCTAGAGTCCAAGGGCAACAAATCCACATACAGAATAGCATTCCCAATACGCATGTCACAAAATCGATATACAGATGCACACAACACAGATTTGCCGGATGGAGCAGATACACATAGCAAATATGGCAATGATTCTAGATATCTACTCAGTCTAGATGCAAATGCACAAGTTACAAAAGAGTGTGTTGATCTGGAGTCAATTAATACAAAAGCATCCTGATTACATATAGAGACAGTACATGAGACAACGACTTCAGCATTCCGTGTATCGCCCGAAACAAGCGCAAAAACTCTCCCTTGCCTCACGGTATCTCCGGTGATAGAAGATCTCATAGTATTTCCAGGTTTTGGGATCGATACAGTCGAGCTAGCAGCTAATTTTCCACTATTCTGATTACAATCTCTGGCCATATGCCCTGTTTTTCCACACTTAAAACAAACCCCTGACACACGGTAACAAACTCCGCGATGCCTTTTACTACAAATATTGCACATTTGAGATATATCTTGGGAAGAATTCGAAGTACTCGAGGAGCCCGTATTCTGCTTCTTCGAAAATTTCTTCTTCGAAAAGAAGCCATGTCATTTACTACCTTTCCAGTCAGTTGTTGTTTTGGCCTGTCGGGCTATGTTAGCTTCTGATATTATGGCCCGGTCCAACACCCCAATATAGGTTTCCAACTTGAGGACGTTCACTCTCTCTAAGATATCATCACGAAGCCCACCTTCAAAATGCCTTGCTTTCTTGTAGTCGGTGTCGACCACATGTGGTGCAAATCTAGCCAACTCAGTGAACTTGGCCTCATACTCAGCTACTGTCATGCTGTTTTGCTTAAGTTCCATGAATTTCGACACCTTTCTGTCACGAACACATTTTGGAAGGTATTTGTCATAGAAAATTCCTAAGAATTGGGCCCAACCAATATCCTTATTGTTTTCACGTATTAGCATCCACCATCTTCTTACTTCATCTTCTAGAGTAAAGGTGGCTCGAAGTACTTTCTGTGTCTCCAAACAAGGAAACACTTCAAATAGTTTTTCAATGCCGAGAACCCATGCTTCGGCCTTCAATGGATCTAATCCTCCATGAAAGTGTGGTGGTTTCATTTTCTTAAACTCTTTGGTGAGAGCTATTATTTGGTCATCGTTTTGTAAGTCTGGCACAGGTGGTGCCGGAGGTGGAGGTGGAGGATGTGGTTGCTGCCACTGTTGTTGTTGCCTCAATGTTTCTGCCATTTCCTGAATCAATCTTTCCATCCTATCCATTCTGGCAGTAGAGGACTCCTCTATCTCATCACCTCTCGTTTTCACCAGCTGATTAGACTTGCATTATTCTTTATACAAAAGGTTCACAAGTATGCATATACCAAAAAGCATATATATTCAAATAATATGCAATGCAAGTAAATCACAAACGTATAGCATATAATCATTCATCTTGAAGCATTTAAGCACATTCTTGATGCTTTCAGATTCATACTTATCACATGAATGCATCCTAGATCTTTTCTAGATGTTTGTCGCTCTTTTGGGCAATGTGTGAGTTATTGACTCGTGCTCTGATACCACTCTATCATGACCCGAACCCGCCCCTATGGATTAAGGTCATAACCGGCCAGTAATCAAGGGATTACCTACGGCCTTAAACTAAATAAAACATGTCATATCAGAGTTGAGGGGCCAAAACGGAAGCAAACTTACAAATTGTCCATAGAGCTGTGCTTACATGGTATAGCAAAATCATTCCAAAAGTATTTCATAATAACTCACACATACTCATAGAGTTAATCTATATCCAAGAACTTTCAGTCATACAGTCAGCCAAACAAAACATATATACAAAGGCGATTCAACGTTTTCGCCCACATAGCAAAGATATAACAAAAGAACAAAAGGCGATAACAAGTCTCGTGCGTGAGACATTAGGGCTGACTTTTCAAAACTTTGATTGTTTCTCACATACTTCACCGAGGCTGGGTTTGAACATCTCTTGGCTCACCTACATACACATGAATGAGAGTGAGCAAAAGCCTAGTGAATAATATCAAATAGTGAAGATACATGAATGAAATTCGAAATAGATATACATATATCAGACGACCTTGGGCCCATTTATGATTCTATGTAGTGTATTAGGCGACTTCAAGCCCGAACATATCCAATGGCCTCTGCCCCATTTTGTCTTTAACTGACGGCCTCGAGCCCAATTCATTCATGTCCGACGGCTTTTGGCCCAATCATTCATGTCAAACAGCCTTTGGCCCAATCATGTCAAACGGCCTTTGGCCCAATCATTCATGTCAAATGGCCTTTGGCCCAATCATGTCAAACGACCTTTGGCCCGATCATTCATGTCAAATGGATATTTTTCCACCATTCAAATAAACAAACTTATGAAACTCAAATAAGAGTAAGCGATCGGATAAATAGAATATTTCAAATTATCTTTACTAAGATATTACTCACAGTGTTCTGTCAGTGGATCCGTCCTTGTGCTGGACCCTACATAAATCATAACACATAATGGGTCAAAAGCAATTCAATCTGTTTTTAATTTATTCATTCCTCTTAGGCCTCTTTCTTATCTTCTTAATCCATTCACAACGCTCAATGTATGCCTAAGAGTGCTTATAAATGAAAGAGAAAGGAAAATGAAACACCAAACGCCCATTCAAAATCTCAGAAACAGGGCTTCCTGCTCGAGCGTAGCTTTGGCCGCTCGAGTAGACCCCGTTTGTCTGCAAAAGTACTGGTTGCCTCATTTTTGTGCTCGAGCGTGACTTCAGACGCTCGAGCTGAAAGTCAAAACATGTGTTCAGATGCTCGAGCGTAACTACTCCTGCTCGAGCGAAAATCAATGTTTGCAAAAGTTCTGGGATCTAACATTTCACGCTTGAGCGGAGCTTTACCCGCTCGAGCGGACACGCCAAATTCTGGAATTTCCAGAATCGTTCTTGAAGCTCAAACTTAACATTCAAAAGCCCAAAACTCGTGTTCTTGGTTCAAAAACGTGGAAACACATTATATATCATGAGGACATGAGCAATATGAGGCCAATTGTTCAAAATCATGATTTAATTCTCTAATCATCTCAACAAAACATATAGCTTCATGATTAAACTTCAATATACACATAACCAAACTCCATAACTTCATGAATTATACATTTATGTGTAATATAGACTCCAATACCATTCCAAATGGCACAAGTGGTGTTCATACTTATGAAGCTTAACAAAACCATGCTTGCATGTATGATTCAACACTAAATTTTTCATAATTAACATGTTACATGCTAGCTTATGCAAATTCATGGCAATTCTAAACATGCATGTGCATATAGACTTCAATCTCATCGTAATCAACTCAATTCATGATCTTGATTACCATTTAATTTTGAATTTACAAAATTCCAAACTCAAAATTATGAATTCATGTCTAATTACTTACCTAGAAGCTCAAATCTGCCAAATTATGATTAATTCTTGAGTTGATCTTTAAGATCTTCAAGCTCCTTGTTCAATTCTCTAACTTGAGCTCCCTCTCTCTCTTTCTCTCTACAATGAGCACACTCTCTCTCTAGAGTGTAATCTCAGCAACTATGAGCTCAAAAGGAAATAATTGAGTGCATATAAGCCTATTTATAGGCTTGACTAATCAAATTGATTAAGGCTAAGTAATTGAGCCTAATTCAATCGTTCTGAATCTAATTATTTTGGTCCGAATCAATTTTTAATTAAATTTCACCGTAGGCTCTAAAAATTATGCTAATCACAATGGCGTAGTCAATTTCAATTTCTGTGGCCGATAAGGCCTTCAGTTTTCAGTTCATAATAGTAAGTTGAACAGATTTTTCTACGGCCAATAGATAGAAATTCAAAACCATATATAATCATATAAATGGCACTCAAAATCATATTAAACACATAATCACAATCTTAATTAAGATCAATTAGCACAACACGGAACAGGGTTATCCCACCTCTGGTAAAAGTCCACTCAATGCTACTGACAACAACTATTGCATCAAGACGTGACAATCATGTGACTTGAGGCCTATCAGTTTTCATTCTTCTCGTGAAACACAATTAGCAATATTGGAGCTATTACCATAAGGCAACTTTAAATCATGTAACCTGGAACAAAAGATCTGTTTCTTGACTTTTGAAAGTGTATGTGATGCTGATGGCAAATAAAAATGAGTCCCTCTGTCCTCCGCATGCAATTTGTGTCTAATGCCCATTTCTTTCAAATCTTTATGAGCTTTAAGGTCATCCTTTGATTTCCCCTTCACATTCAATAGTGTGCCAATGATACTTTCGCAAACGTTCTTCTCAATGTGCATTACATCCAAGTTATGACACAAAAGTAATGCTTGTAACATCAATCAAATGTTCATTCTTTAAAAAATAAGAATAACAAATTCAACTAATTTTGAAAATAGGAATTCTACTTTCTTTAGACTTACATCCCAATATGCTAAATTGAGAAATATGGACTTATTCTTCCGTGGTTGAACGCAAACTGGCTCTTTTTCTTTAATGATTTGGGACTTTTTCCTTTTTCTCTCCTTTGTTGCTTTTCCCCAATTATTTTCAACGTCTTTAACTACACCGAACTCATCAAATTCATTTAATGGGTTAGGCTTCCCTTGAAATTCTTGCTTTCCATCAAACCAACTTCTTTTCATCCGAAATGGATGGTTGGGCGCAAGAAATCGCCTGTGGCCCATGTACACAATCTTTTTACTATTACTCAACCATTATGAACATGTGTCAGTGCTATATATTGGACAAGCAACTTTTCCCTTTATGGTGCATCAAGCTAAGTTTCCATATGTTGGAAAATCATTTATTGTCCACATCAAAATAGCCTTCAAATTAAACATGGAGTTGTTGGTTGCATCATAAGCCCTGACACTATTAGTCCATAATTCGATTAGGTCTTCTACAAGTGGCTCTAGATAAACATCTATGTTGTTTCCTGGTTGCTTTGGCCATGGAATTAGTAATGTCAACATGATATTTTCCTTTGCCATGCATAACCATGGAGGAAGGTTATATGTAACTAACATCACTGGTCAAAACCTGTACTTTGAGCTAAGATTGGCAAAAGAATTAAACCTATCTGCTGAAAGACCAAGTCTAAGATTTCATCTGATGCAAAAGAAGGCCACTTTTGATTGATTGATTCCCATGCCAATGAGTCAACTGGATGTCTTATCTTACCATCTTGGCTTTTGTGAGAGGAATGCCACATTAATTGCTTTGCCATCTCTTGTAACTTGAACATCCTTTTAAATCTTGGTATTATTGGAAAATATCGCAACACCTTCGTAGGAACCTCTTTTTTAATCTTCTTAGTGCGTTTATCTACTTTCCAACGTGAACAATTGCATTTCGGACATGTCTCCTTAAGCTCTAAATTTTTTCTAATCAAACAAGAATCATTCACACAAGCATGTATTTTCTCATATCCTAGATCAAAGCATTTGAGCATTTTTTTTTGCTGAATATACAGATTTGACAAGCGTGTTATCTTCTGGTAGCATATCTGACACTATTCGAAGAAGTTCATCAAAACTTTCATCAGAATGATCACGTGCAACTTTATGCTTGTATAAAGCAACAATTGTTGAGAATTTAGTGTACTTTGTACACCCTGGATATAAAAGAGTTTCAACATCTTCTAACAATTGTGTTAATTTTCTCTCTCTACTTTCACTTGTAGACTTTGCAAAATCATCATCTTTTACATGCACGTCTCTGAACATCTTATATGTATCTGAAAGTTCAACATCTTCATGGTGTAATGAAGCTCTTAGGTGTTCCCCGTGAAGGAACCAAGAAGTATATTTAGGATCCATCCCTTCCATGACCAAGTGCTCGTACACAATCTCACAAAATTGGTAAGATAGATTTTGACAATTTCTACAAGGGCAAATGATCATTTCGGGATTCCCTACATTTGCCTTAGCTATATCTACGAATTTACATGCCCCATCTAGATAATCCTTCTAATAATTTTAGATCAAAATTTATTATTCCAATAAAATGACCATACAAAACCTTAAAAGTTATTGCGTGTGAGAAAAAAAAACCTTGAAAGATGCACCCAAGGTTTATCCATCTAGACCCAAGTAATCTCTGGATATGATTGTATTCAGAGCTACATGTAATCTCTGGATCCAAAGCCAAGTAAATGAGTCCACTTCAAATGAAAGAAGAGGGAAGCAAAAATTTAAAATAAGGGCACTACAATTCTATTTCTTGTCAACCAAACAAATAAATTAAATTATATAAACCAGACCAAACTCATGGGGCTGTTTCCGAAAAAAAAAAAAACTAAAATTGGAGAATACAAATGATTTGGACAAACATGGGGTTGTCTCCAAAACTCATGATTTGCTTTGACAAAACCATTGTATATGGTGGTCTGAAACAACTTCAATGCTCATTTAACTTTTTTTTCTTATTGTTATATAGAAAACATTCTCAATAAGAGGAGCAATTATTGGCTATTCTATTTCGACATAACTATTATGTTATGATTGATTTATATTAGTACTTTGCCTAGCAACATGAAAGCGATAAATAGTGAGAGAGGAGAAACTGAATTAATCAAATAAATTCAATAAAGTGTTGCTTTGTTTTTTCATGCATATCCGAATAAGTTAATCGAATAAGGGATGTAATTCAAGGCTCTCACCGAATTGATCGAATAGAAAAAAAAGGAGTGATTTATTGTGTTTCCCTGGTACAACTTCAAAAAATTTGATTTATTTCAAATTGTTTCAAGTGTCTTTTTGACTAAAAAACTTATAGAAAATAGTAGGTTAAGATAGAATTTAGCATATTAGTAAAACAGAACACAACCTAGTTCGAGATTTATTTAAAATTCATTTATTGAAATTTTCTGCTAGAAATTTTACACAATATACTAGACTCAAGAAGGGATTTCTTGTTAAAATTTCATTAAATTACAAGGTAGAGAACTATTTTTAAAAATTCATCAAAGTAAGGCCTCTGCACAATTTCAATTCCACACAATCATGAAAACTCACCCCCAAAATAGCTATGATTTTGCTTACTAAAGCCTCTTTTCATTCCATCTTGTACACATGATTTAAACTACATAAAAGATCAATAAATTCATGCCTGAAACAATTTAATAACAAATTAAAAATTGAATTGAAAAATTTACCAACTAAGAACTTTTTATTAAGCTCTCTAGAAATTGAATGAATTTCAGGAATATATATATATATATATATATATATTCTAGAATTGTTGTTTTGTTCTTCATAATTCCCAAAGATATAAAGCACAACAAAATTACAAACAATCATTGAGAGCCAATTGACAATTTTTATAAAAACCTAGAATTATTGTATCTCTAATTGCACATACAGATACATATGATAGGACTGAACGATAAAAAAAGAAAAAAGAAAAAAAAATCTGAGGCAGCATTAAGATTTATCAACACAATACATCAAAATGTATACAAATGCATCACATACCCGACCTATATATGCATACATAGAGAGAGAGAGAGAGAGAGAGAGAGAGGGAGACCTGAGCGAATCTTCCTTCGATCATTCCTAGAAACTCCCAAAGGAAATCAAATCTGTGGCTCAAAATCGGAATCAAACTCCAAGCTCGAAAGATATCGGTG
This sequence comes from Camellia sinensis, assembly GCF_055761805.1. NCBI lineage: Eukaryota > Viridiplantae > Streptophyta > Magnoliopsida > Ericales > Theaceae > Camellia > Camellia sinensis. Next base: position 169,007,265 of record NC_138962.1, on the reverse strand, counting down.
GTGATCAGAGGGACAGTGGTTGGTGGTGGTCGGTGGTGGTGCTTGTGTGTTTGTATGAGATGTCGATGGAGAGAGAGAGAGAGAGAGAGAGAATGAACTAAACTGGGGTTAGGGTAAGTGAGAATGCAAAGCAAAACTGTGTGACTTAACAATATTAATTAAAAACAAATCTGAAAGGTATAGAATGTGTAACTTTAACAATATTAATAAACAACAATAATAATAATAATAATTGAAGTAGAAAATTCTAGACAAAAAGACTTTAAGTATAAGTTTATAAATTATTTTTATATTAAAAAAATGTAGATTATAAGTAGAATATCTAGTTTATTGGGGGAAATTTTTTTTTTTTGTCATATCTACAAGAAATTTATGAATATCTAAGAACATCTGGAATTGTTTTTTTTTATTATTATTACCATTTATAATTAAAATATAATTTGGTAAAAAAAAAAACACTTACTGATTTATAAGATTATGACTTTTTGAGAGTGAAAATAATTTTTATTATTATTATTTTTTTTTAATTTTTCTAGTAAGAGTTTTCACGACATACTAATGCATGTTGTGTAAAGTTATAATATATTATGACGAAAACTGCATGTCATCTAAAATATAAATATTTCACGGCATATTTTTACAAGTCGTGAAAGTATATGTTTTTCACACCATATTTTTGTATGTCATAAATATATGAATCAATAACATACATAGTATGTATATTGTTTTTTTTACAAAGCATTAATGACTTGTCAAAAATAAATGTCATAGAATACACTAATTACAACATGTATTTGATGCATGTCATAAATGCAAAGCCGTAAATAATAACTTTTGTTATAGTGAGGGCTTACTCATTGCAATGTGCCTAGCCTAGCTAGGGATTTTTCGTTCTTTTTCTTTTATGCCTAGTAGAGCTAGGGAGTCTCTGTTATTATCCCCAAGTTTGGGAAGACTAGGGCTTATAGCAGACCTTATTGAGCATATGCGAATGGTGAGTTATACCGAGCACAGGAAAATGGCAAATTATGTCGTGCACAATTGACAACTTTGGCAACTTCTATCGAGACGAGCTTTTGGTAATTGAATAAGAACATGAGATCGCCGTAGGAGGGTTATCAATGAATGCTTAAGCCTCGAATCATTTGTTCTATCTTGGCAAAGCTTGTTTTTGACAAGTAGAGTTTATTCTTTCTAGTCAATATCCGTGCTCAAAGTTGTGTATACCATGTTGTTCTCAAGCTCATGATCTTCATCATTTGGTGTTGATGTAATCACAAAGCTTGTTAAGTCAAGGATGATAACTGAGGTTCCCATTACTTATTGAATTTATATACATGGTGCATTGAGCTAAAGACTAGGCTAATGAGAGTGCACTTCTTTATTTAACTTAGCTAGATTAGGTAAGTTATTGACAATAATTTTGTTCGGTAAGAGGGATTGCTCGGACCATGCTCCTACTATGTCTTGTGAACGACTCCCCTTAAGATGGTCTTACTTGATATGTCTTTGTGGCCAACGATCCTGGGTTGGCTAATCCAAGATCGTCTTTTGTATTTCGATGCCATTATAGTTCAATGTTTTTATCTTCATTGAGCTCTTTTGAATTGTGATTTGATTGAATGCTTGAGCCTGAACCTCTATGCATAGGTCTTTAGATTGGAGTTTCGTATGTACAACAAAACTTTATATTTTGTGTATTATCTGCCTTGACTCAATTGAGATGCTACATAGCATTTTGTTCTCAGCCGAGGAGCTATTATCGAATAGCTTCTTAGAGATGAGATATTGTCGAGCAATGTGAACGATTGCTGTAACAACCCTCGCTACTGTTTACCGATAAACTACTGATTACCGTTAAACTAAACTGATTATGACTGATAAGTGAACTGAATAAACTACTGAACTGACTGACTGAAACTTGAGACTAAATTGACTGAGTATGTATGTTAATTTGCATTCTATCTGTTTGACTGTTTAAATATCTGTTCATGTTTTTGTGTTTGAATTGCAAATTGAAGGCCTTATCGGCGGCCGAATCCGAAATTGATTGATGTTTCATGATCCTCATAATTTATGTGATTTTATGGTGTAATTACTTGAAAACTGATTAGGTATGATTCAATTAGATTAAAATGAGTTAAATTGCATTGTCACATTTATCTACAATTTTGCCACCATTAGTGAGCCACTAGCTTAACACCTTTGAGAGCTTTACACTTGATCACAACTCCTTCAGCCCTTTTTCTTGTGTTGCCGACCTAGAGAGTTGGAGGGAGAGAAATTGAGTTCTAGATTGTGTTTTGTTTGGAATTGAAGAAATTGTAGAAGAGATTGCATAATTGAGCTCCCTTCTTGGACTACAAGACCTAAGGTAGATCATTGACCTTCTTTATTGTGTATTTGAACTTATTCTTGCATTATTCTTGGGTCTTTAATGATTTAAGGCATGAATTGGTTCAATAGTGTTGAATTGGAGCTTAATCTTTGCATGCATGGCATACTCTTGCATTTTTGAGGTTGTTCTTCATGGATTTTTGCATGCATGTCCATGTTAATGCTTAGGACCATGTTTTCATCTTGTCCTTGGGAGAATTGGCTCACTAGAGCATGAAATTAAAGCTTTGAATTGAGTTAAATCCATGCATGTCATGTTTGAAATATTGTTCATGAAATTGGTTTCAAATTGAGTTTGTTTGAAACACCCTTGGGCTTTGATTTTGCAAATTGAACTTTGAATCATGTTAAAGAATGAGATTTGATGTATTTTCTGGAAATTTGGCCCAAGAGGATCGAAATTTATGGTTTAAAACTTGGTTTTGAGCTTGAGGTTCAAATCTGGAATTTCCAGAATTTGGACTCACGCTCGAGCGGGGTGACTGGCGCTCGAGCGTGGAAATCGTGCTCCCAGCATTTTTGTTCTGTTTTGAAGTCCGCTCGAGCGGATTAATTGACGCTCGAGCGGGACATCGTGTCTCATGCTCGAGCGGGTGTCGAGCGCCCAATCGAGCGTGATTTTCACCCATCCAGCACTTTTGTTCTGTTTTGCAGAACGCTCGAGCGGGTAAGTCTACGCTCGAGCGGAAACCTTTGTCTGCATGTCCGCTCGAGCAGAGTAACCTACGCTCGAGCGTGACCCCTGTTTCTGAAAAGTCTGAAAATGCTTTTTCAAGTGCATCTTTGCATCCTCATCCCATTCTAGGCATTCCTAGGCCTAGTTTAAGACATCTTATTGAGGATATAGATGTAGAAACACACCGAGGCATTAGGGATTAAGTTATTATCTTTCCCAACTGTGCAGCTTAGTGTGTGTTCAATCTGTAAACTGTGTAGGGTTGGCGACTGAGGACGCGTTCTAGCCTTACTGTAGCCCAGAACTCTGTGAGTAATAACTGTGTAAAGATATGTTCAAAAATGATTATCTTCTGAACAGTTGAACTGTACTGCTTTCTGAACTGATTACTGTTAACTGATTGAATGTATGTCCTATATTCTGAACTGTATTGTGGCATCCTTAGCACCTACTGTTACTGACTGTTATTGTTACAGAGATCTCTGTCGGTTCCCTCGTTGGAACCACTACTGTTTACTGACTGATGGCCATCACTACTGTTCGGTCTTTTAAGACCTACTGTTTACTGTACTGTTATGCTAACGGATGTACCACATATGACTGTACTGACTGAACGACTGAAATACTGATTTAATGAACTATTTTCATTACTGGAAGGACATTCATTCTTAACCCCTTTACGCATTATGTTATTCACTGGGCTTTAGCTCACTGCTCATATATATATGTAGGTGTACAGGCACCAGACCGCAGCTAGAAGCGTCGGGGTAAACTTCAGTTTTGTCGAGCCAACCTATGTGCCTCAATGCGAGGTTCCGAGCCTGTCAAGTTACGGCTTAGGGGTGTTTTTAATTTCCCCGTCTGTCTCTGTATCTGTTTTGCATAACTGTATAGACTGTTACTGTACTGTTTAATAGGGATTAGGTCCCTGAACTGAGCAAGTGTATATATGTACATACTATTTTGTCTGACTGTATATATTTGAATGAAAAGTCTTTTTACATACAGATTATCACAGCTCATTGGACATTGTTTATTTACTGTATTGGCTTCCGCCAGCCCCTGTACTCTGTATTACTGTGTTACTGTTAAGCAGGCCTTCGGTAATCTCGAATTACTGGCCGGTTACGGTGCTGAACCCATAGGGGCAGGTTTGGGTCGTGACAGAATGGTATCAGAGCGATACTTACCACGAGTTATACCGCACACACGTGTCCAAATGAGCTATAGGATGTCCTAGAAAAGTAATAGGGCATTACATGAGCATGGTAAGTGTGTGGTTATGACATGACTGATTATATGCTAATGTGTTAACCTGTTTAAAGAAATGACTGCCTATATTGATAACTGTTACAACTGCTTATAGTGAAATGGATAATGCAAACACTGTAACCGAATCCTCATCCTCTGAGGCCAGAATGGCCAGACTGGAACGGATGATGGAACTAATAACTGAAAGATTAGATCAACAACAGAATCAATAGCCCCCACCACCTCCTCCGGTTGTACCGGAACAGAATATTAACGTTAATGATGGGGACAAAATAGCTCTCACCCAGAAGTTCAACAAAATGAAACCGCCATCCTTTCAGGGAGGCCTAGAAACGTTGAAGGCTGAAGCATGGGTTTTGGAGACTGAAAAGTTATTTGAGGTATTGTAGACATCCCCCGAACGCCCCGGGAGGGTGAGCTCCCGTTCTGTTCGATATTGGGGTCACTACAGCTCAGGACTCTAAAATTGTCACGGTTCTAAGTCTGAACCAAAGAGTCCAAATCCGGCAAATCGTTTTGAGAAAACAGATTTTTAAAAAAAGTGCCAAACATGGACTGCTTTGCCAGATACAGAGTCGCCACCTAAATATTTTATTTTTTTGGGAAATTCAGGAAACCCTGACTCGTTGCCTAAGGCCACGTGTCCGTCATCACCAAAGTTGCCTCGGCTCGGGAACTTGGGTACGATTGGGGAAGGTCACTTCGTGAGCACCCCCGCTCGCCCGATCAAAGATCGGCCTCTACTAACCATGATATCAAGTTTTGAAAACATTGTGTGTTCTTATTCCGGTTATTAGCCTAGATTTACTATGTGATGCGCACAGCATACAAGTATAGACTGGGTCGCCTGAATTGGAACAAAACATTTCATGTTTGTTTTTGAAAGATGGTTTGATGGTGCTACTCGCAAGTAGGCTAAGACGTGGATTTTCCACCCTCAGGTGGGCTTAGGAAAACATGATTTTGCCACTGTCTAGTGGGCTTAAAACACACATTTGATGAATTGTTCCAATCCAAATAACCCAACCTTCACCCACAGGCATTCAGGCAGTTTATATCACATAAGCACATAGCCTTATGGTAAGCATGCTATTCATGGCAGTCACTCACACGCATGCAAGAATGCTAAAGCATAAAACTCACCGAGTACTCCAAGCCAAAAAAGAAGCTAAGTTAGAAATCATGCATGATCCTAAATATACAGAAATGCCTAGTGCAACACATGCAAAATGTAACTATAGCAGGCTCGGCTATTCTAAACATGGCATATGAGATGCAACAGCTAACAAGTACTCAACTTGGAATTGAAAATACAATGCAGTTAGTATGATACGCCGAGCCTGGTGCATGCAAAACAGATGAATGATGCAAACATGCTGTCATACTGTATGCTAATTTAAACATGCCCTAATCTGACCATCATAAGCAGGTAACTAAAATGGAAGAAAGACGTGGGGTTGGAAGACATACATCACACATACGCACACTTATTACAATTATGCCCTCGCACAGAGGGTCCGAATAAATAGTACAGTCCAAATAATACAGTCCAAATAATACAGTTCAAATATATACAAATTCCTAATTAATTAACGAATTAACTGAGAAGAAAAATAATAAACTGGCATGCAAGCCAGGGACTGCCTTGACTCTTCTGAATGATGTATGTTTGTGCTGCCTTGCACGGAAATCCACTGGGATGCCCCAATTAGCCTCTGTTTTGTAATTATTCTTGGAAAGCGCGCCAATTCCCGGAAGACTGCTGATTCTTGATTTGCTGCAACAGAGAGCAGGAGAGGGACATAGCAATGTATTTTCACAGATGTATGCATGCCTCGATCCTTGTGCCACCAATCACGCATATCGATGCATGATGGCCGAGGAGTCGATTTGCATTACTCAGTATAGAGTGAATGCAAATGAAAACTCAACTAAAACCTAACTCCATCATGGAAAATCCGGAGTGTCGGTGCCTGGGGAATTGAGACACGTTCCGTTACTCGGAGTACGAAACGTACCTCGTTTCCCGTGCCCGGGCTAACTCCTACCCCAAGCACAATGCAATATGCATGATATGCATGAAATGAAACTAATATACAACCTAGCATGCACAATGCTATGAGATGGCATACACGATGCACGAGGTGACATGGCATACACAATGCGCTAACATACACCCTAGCATACGCAATGCTATGAAATGAAATGGCATACACAATGCACAATGGACTTACACTAACACAAATGGACCTCAGCCGCACTCACATAAGAGGCCATGAGATGAAAATGAGACCACTCAGAATGCGTGCACACATGCACGCAAACCGAGGACCGACCCTAAGGCACCAAAATGCCACTCTAACAAGACATGGCAAAACACAAAATATGGCATATTAGCATGCAAATTTCAAAGCTAAAATATAACCCAAAACAGTCCCGAATCATGACAATATAGCCCCCGATGCATGAAATGGTCCCGAAATGCAAGATTAAGCACATGAAATGGCTTGTAGCTACATCAAGAATGCATTATTTGCTTATGACATGTGAAGACAGATTCAAGTAAGTCCCAAAATAAGCATGCTCACAGTTTTAAGAAAGACCAAACAGAAAACACAAATAGGGCAAAACTAGCATGCAAAAATGGCCCTAAATGTGAGATAAAGAAGCAACTCACAGCTTCTGACCTCAAACAGATTAGGGCCCTTCAACAAAGTTGAAGAGGGGCCAAAAATATGATCTTTTACAGTTTATGGAAAACCACAAAAACCAGCACAGGTATGGCTAAGTTCTCATGCAAGAAATGGGCCAAAAGATGGACAAAGAAGCAAGTGGTGGTTTCTGGCCTTAAACACAAAGGGGCCCTTCAACAATGTTGAAGAGGGACCAAAAATAATGCATTTTACAGTTGATGGCCGGACCCAAAACAGTATGCAAATATGTTCAAAATGCTATGCAAAATGAGGCCCAAAAGAGAGGTATAACACAAAGTATATAAAATATGCCTCAAACCATGAAAGACCCTTAATGAAACATGAATAATGGGTCAAAATAAGACTGTTTTCAGTTCTGAAAAGAGACCAAAAATAGAAGCACAATAGGCTAACAAATCATGCAAAAATGGAGCCAAAATAGAGATATAAAGGCAAGTGGAAGATAGGAGCCACAAACATCATTGAGCCCTTCAACAACATTGAAGAAGGGCTCAAAATAAGCCCCTTTACAGTTTATGACATGCCTCAAAACAGATTATACCTAGGCCAAAAATACTACACAAGATAATGGTATATAAGAAGGATAATGAAGCAAGTGCATCAAGGGGACCTCAAACAGTAAGGGGCCCTTAAACAAAAGTGAAAAGGAGCTCAAAAAAATGCCACTTTCAGTTAGGTCCGGAGCTCAAAATAGCAAGCATGTATGGCTAAGAAATGATACAAGAATAAGCTCAAAAGAGTGGGAATGGTACTCACCCTTGAAGACCAAACTTTGGTAGCTTCTTGGACCAAAATGCAGCACTCCTAAGCTCTGGAGAACACTCTCAAACTGCTGGAATGGAGGATGGAAGGGTAGGGCTATGGGTTGGTGAAGAAATGATGTAGGGCTAAGGGTGTTTTAAGCTTGAAAATAGAGAGGGAGAGGGATATAATGCAAGAGACTCTTAGGGAAATTTTGTAACCCTAAACCAGTAGCTGGAGCTGCTGATATATAGGCCAAAGAGGGGGAAAAAAGGAGGGGAAAAAATGGAGGGAAAATGAGTCAAGTTTCCCTCCAAAAGTGCCAAACCCTCGGACATGGGTGAAGTGTAAAAAGAAATAAATGGCTGGAATGCACTCACAGGGGCAAAAATGGCCGGCCAGTTTAAAAGGGGAAAAAAAGTCATCCACCAGGTAAGTGGCCGGCCAGCCAGAAAAAGTGGCCAGCCGGCCAGGTCAAAGGGGAAAAATGGCCGGTCAACCCCTAGGATGAAGCCCCAGAAGTTAGCTTTCCAATGGCGCAAACCTTACATTAAAATTCCTCCTGTAGAAAAAGTTATGCCCTTTTCCATGAAGCCACGCAGATTCGGTCCAACCGAATGGAAAGGCAACAAAAGACAAGGTTTCTTTTCGAAGAAGAAATTTTTGAAAAAGCAAAACACGGGCTCCTCAATTACTTCAAGTTCTTCCCGAGACACAGCTCCCATGTGCAACATTTGTAGCAAAAGGCACCGTGGAGTCTGTTACCGTGCATCGGGAGCCTGTTTTAAATGTGGAAAGCAAGGGCACATAGCCCGAGAATGTAATCAGAACAGTAGGAAACTCGCAGCTAGTTCAACTGCATCAGCTCCAAAGCCGGGAAATACTTTGAGATCTGCTATTACTGGAGATACAGTGAGACAGGGGAGAGTTTTTGCACTTGTTCCGGGCGATACACGGAATGCCAATGCCGTTGTTTCAGGTACTATTTCAATATGTAATCAGGATGCCTTTGTATTAATTGATTCAGGATCAACGCAATCATTTGTGACATACACGTTTGCATCTAGACTGAATAGACCCCTAGAGCTTTTGCCATATTTGTTGTGTGTGTCTGCTCCATCGGGGGAATCTGTGTTGTGTGATTATATATATCAGTTTTGTGACATGCATATCGAGGATGCTACCCTATATGTAGATTTGTTGCCCTTGAACTTTAGACATTTCGATGTAATTTTGGGCATGGATTGGTTGACCAAATATTGTGCTACCATAGATTGTGTGACAAAAAAGGTTATATTCAAGCCACCAGAACAGAAAGAGATTGTGTTTGAGGGTAATGGGGTAGTGCCTCCACCTTATTTAATATCTGCGATGAAAGCATGTAAACTGATTAGGAAAGGGTGCCAGGGTTATTTGTGCTATGTGTTGTCTGAACAATCTGAGAATGTTGAATTGAATAATATTCCTATTGTTAGAGAATTTCCAGATGTGTTTCTGAATGAATTACCAGGGGAATTGGTAGATAGGGAGATTGAGTTTACCATTGAAACTGTGCCAGGCACCCAACCTATTTCTAAAACTCCTTACAGAATGGCCACCGCCGAAATGAAAGAGCTAAAGGAACAGTTGCAGGACCTTCTTGATAAAGGGTTTATCCGGCCTAGCACTTCACCTTGGGGTGCACCAGTGTTGTTTGTAAAGAAGAAAGATGGTACTTTGCATCTGTGCATCGATTATCGGGACTTGAATAAGGTAACAGTGAAGAACAAATACCCCCTACCCCGTATTGATGACTTATTTGACCAGTTGCAGGGATCACAGGTGTTTTCTAAGATTGATTTGAGATTCGGGTATCATCAGCTGAAGGTTAAAGCAGAGGATATTGAGAAAACCACATTCAGAACAAGGTATGGTCATTTTGAGTTTCTTGTTATGCCATTTGGAGTGACTAATGCTCCGGCAGCATTTATGGACCTAATGAATAGAATTTTTAAAACCTACCTTGATGAGTTTGTTGTAGTCTTCATCGATGATATTTTGATATACTATAAAGATAGACTTGAACATGAACATCATTTGAGGACTGTTTTACAAATACTTCGAGAAAGAAAACTATTTGCTAAACTAAAGAAATGTGAGTTTTGGTTGGATGAGGTTGTTTTCTTAGGGCATGTGATCAACAAGGAAGGAATTTCAATGGACCCGCAGAAAATAGAAGCAATTGTGAATTGGCCTACACCAACTAATGTGACAGAAGTTCGCAGTTTCACGGGCTTGGCTGGGTACTACAGGAGGTTTGTAAAGGACTTTTCAAAATTAGCTGTACCTCTTACCCAATTGACACATAAGGGGTAACCATTTGAGTGGAATAGTGAAAGAGAATCAGCCTTTCATGAATTGAAGACAAGATTGACCACTGCACCAATTTTGACACTACCTTCAGGTACGGAAAATTTTGTGATTTTCAGTGACGCATCCTATAAGGGTTTGGGTTGTGTGTTAATGCAGAACGGAAGGGTTATTGCTTACGCCTCCCGACAGTTGAGGCCACATGAGAAGAATTATCCAACACATGACCTAGAATTGGCCGCAGTTGTTTTTGCTTTGAAAATCTGGCGGCATTACTTGTATGGGGCAAAGTGTGAAGTCTACACGGATCATAAGAGCCTGAAATACTTCTTCACGCAGAAAGAGTTGAATATGCGTCAGAGAAGATGGCTAGAACTGATAAAAGACTACGACCTAGAGATTCAGTACCATCCTGAGAAAGCTAATACAGTGGCTGATGCCTTGAGCAGAAAATCAACAGGGAGTATGGCTTGTTTGCTTACTGAACAAAGGGAGATTTTGCAAGACTTTGAAAAGTCTGAAATTGAAGTGGTGGTACGTGAACAGGACGGATTGATAGCCGCTATTACAGCCAAACCGGCAATTGTTGATGAAATCAAACAGAAACAGAAAGAGGATGAGTTCCTCAGAAAAGTAATTGATGAATTTGAGACAAGTCCAAAAGCAGAGTTTAGCATTGAGAATGAAGTGTTGAAATTCCGGAAAAGAATATGCGTTCCTGATATTCCTGAGCTAAGGAAGAGGGTTTTAGATGAAGCCCACAGATCCGTATTTGCTATGCATCCAGGTAACAATAAAATGTATCGGGATTTGAAACAAACCTATTGGTGGCCAAAAATGAAGAAAGAGATTGCAGAATATGTGTCCAAGAGCCTTCAGTGTCAGCAAGTTAAGGCTAAACATCAGAAACCAGGCGGTCTACTCCAACCTCTCCCTATTCCTGAGTGGAAGTGAGAACATGTGACTATGGATTTCGTTGTTGGCCTACCTCGGACTTCCTGAGGTATGGATTCTGTTTGGGTTGTGGTTGATAGACTGACTAAATCTGCACATTTTCTGCCTGTCAAAACTACATTTACTGCTTACAGGTTGGCTACTATTTATGTTGATGAAATTATCCGTTTACACGGAGTTTCGGTGTCCATTGTGTCATATAGGGATCCGAAATTTGTGTCTAGATTGTGGAAGAGTTTGCAGGAAGATATGGGAACAGAACTAAGGTTCAGTACTGCATTCCACCCACAGACAGATGGCCAGTCAGAACGAACGATACAAACTTTGGAAGATATGCATCGCATGTGTGCTTTGGATTTTCAGGGGAGTTGGGAAGACTATTTGCCGCTTGCAGAGTTTGCTTATAATAACAGCTTCCACTCCAGCATCGGTATGGCACCATACGAGGCTTTGTATGGTAGGAGGTGTAGATCACCTATTTGTTGGACAGAGGTCGGGGACAGAGCTTTGCTTGGGCCTGAAATTGTACAAGACACCTCTGAAAAGATCAAAACTATTCGGCAAAGGGTCAAAACAGCTCAAGACCGACAGAAGAGTTATGCAGACGTCCGAAGAAGACCTCTTGAGTATGAGGTCGGCGACCATGTGTTCATCCGTGTTTCTCCAATGAAAGGCCAAGTCAGGTTTGGGAAAAAGGGCAAGTTGTCGCCCCGCTACATTGGGCCGTTCCAGATTTTGGAAAGGCTTGGTCCAGTTGCCTACAGGGTCGCTTTGCCACCGGGATTTGAGCAAATCCACAATGTGTTTCATGTGTCAATGTTGAGGGGTTACCTCCGAGACCCGTTGCATGTGATTAATTATCACCGAGTTGCTATTGATGAAAATATGCAATATGCTGAATGGCCGGAAAGAATTGTTGACCGACAAGTGAAAGAATTGAGAAACAAATCCGTTCCAATGGTGAAAGTGGAATGGAAGGAACACTATGGGACAGATGCTACATGGGAAAAAGAGGAGGAAATGCGTCTACGCTATCCACATTTGTTTCCCGACGAAGGTAAACTAAGTTTGGAGGACCAAACTTCCTAAAGGGGGGAAGACTGTGATACCCCTGTTCCGTAGTATGCCAATTGGTCCTTAAATTGAGTAGGATTATGTGAATATATGTGATTTTGAAGTTTTATCTGTTCACCGTAGGAATATCTGTTTGACTAATCAACTTTGGAAATTTAATCGAGGGCCTTATCGGCCACAGAACCTGAAATCGATTACGCCATTGTGATTGGCATAATTTTTAGAGCCTACGGTGAAATTTAATTGAAAAATTGATTCGGACCAGATTAAGTTGATTAAATTGGTAAATTGGTGCTCAATTATTTACTAATATTATATTGACTTAGTGGGACTTGCCATATTTGAGCACTACACCTTATTTCTCTCCCTTAGCTTATTTTGGCTGATTCTTGAACTCAATTTGAGAGGGAGAGCCGACTATAGGGAGGAAGAAAGAGGGATTGTGCAACTTTGGTCTTGAAACTTGGAGATTGGAAGCCTAAGTCAAGATTTGATCATAGATTGTGAGAATCAAGCTCCTAGGTGAGTGATTCTTGGATTATAATTATAATTTTGTGCATGTCCAAGCTATCTTGGTGATCAAGAACAAGATTGTGATGAAGTTGAGTTGTGTTTGTTGAATTGAGGCTTAATATGTGCATGCATGTAAGAAATACCTTGAAATTTGCATGTTTAAGCACAAATGTGTATAACCCATGTGAAATGTTAAAAGGAAACTCATGTTTTGATCACCATTTGTGTTATCTAAGTTGAGAATGTGGCTAATCCATCACATGCATGTACAAATTGAGAAGACATGAGTTTGAATGCATGAATTGGTTATGTTAATGATTGAGTTTGACATATTTTGGGACATGCATGTAGATAAATTATGAAATTAAGCTTCAATATGTTGTTATTCTATGTTTGTACCATGTTAGTATATGATTATGTGAAGTTTGGACCGAAATCATGCATTTAGAGCCTTTGAATGTCAAGATGAAGCTCAAGAACTCAATCTGGAAAACCCAGATTTTCGATGTCCGCTCGAGCGGGTGAAGTGACGCTCGAGCGGAGAAATCGAGCTCCCAGCAGTTTTTGCAGACATGGTTCCCGCTCGAGCGGGGAAGTTGACGCTCGAGCGCGGGAGCTATTTTGTCAGGCCTTCCGCTCGAGCGCCCTATTTAATGCTCGAGCGTATTTTTCATGCAACCAGTACTTTTGCAGGCCTTGAGGGTCCGCTCGAGCGGGTAAATTGACGCTCGAGCGGGGATCCTATTTTCTGAAATCCTGTTTTTGCATTTTGTGTTCTGTTTTTCGTTCTCTTTCACTCACAAGCACTCTTAGGCATATGTTAAGCATTGTAAATGAGTTAATGAGATAATAATAAAGCCTAAAGAGGAATATGTGAATTAAAGAACGGATTGAACTGTTAATGACCTTGTTGTGTTCATGAAATGTGTAGGGTCAAGCCCCAGGGCAAATCTACAAGCCGATCACTGTGAGTAATATCAATATTCGAAAGCTTGTCAATGTCCAATTGTTATTCCCTTATAAACTTATGAGATGTTAATTGGGATTGTGGACAAAAGTCTGACAGGAATGAATGAATGGACCAAAGGTCGTTTTGATATAAATGAATGGACTGGAGGTCATTTTGATGTGAACAAATGGACCAAAGGTCGTTTCGATATAAATGAATGGACTGAAGGTCGTTTTGATGTGGATGAATAGACTAAAGGTCGTTTTGATATAAATGAATGGACCAAAGGTCGTCCTGATATAAATGAATGGACCAAAGGTCGTCCTGATGTAAATGAATGGACCAAAGGTCGTTTTGACACATGTGAGTGGGCCGAAGGCCGTTTCGACATGAATGAGTAGGCCGAAGGCCAGTTTGACATGAACGAGTGGGCCAAAGGCCGTTTTGACATAAGCGAATGGGCCGAAGGCCGTTTTTCCATGAATGGGAACCCAAATGGGCCAAAGGCCAGAATGTGGAACTACAGTTACTTGATTCGCATTTCGTATAGTCGTATGTATTTGCTAATTAGAAGTATGAATTGGGCCCAAGGCCGTTTGGAGCATGTTGTTCTACATATTGTTATGTAACTGTCATTCTTGATATTATTCACTGGGCTATCGCTCACGTTCATTCATGTGTTTGTAGGTGAGCCAAGAGAAGCACAAACCCAGCCCCAGTGAAGTCTTCTAGGGACAATATGAGTTTTGGGAGAGTCAGCCCTGTGCCTCACGCATGAGACCATCCTTGCCCTTTTATTGTGTACTTATGTTTTGTCTTGTTGGAAAGGGCCTAGTGTACGTCTGTACATAGTCTGTTATAGGGTGACTCGTTTGGATGATCCTGTCTGTAATGAATTTTGTACAACTGTACTTTTGATGTGGGTTATTAACGTAACTGAATATGGTCTGTTAATGTGCATATAAGCACGGCTCCATGGACAAAGTTTTTATTTATTGCTTCCGTTTGGCCCCTTTACTCTGACAAGTTATGTCTGTTTTGGTCTGAGGCCGTAGGTAATTTCTAGATTGCTGGCCGGTTATGTCCTTAACCCATAGGGGCGGGTTCGGGTGATGACAACAAAAGAGTCCGGAAGTCCGGAGGCAAGGCTCGCAGCTAAGACTCTGAAACTTCCGAACGAGCACAATATGCAACATCACCAAGCGCTCAATCGGTGACGTCTGAGTCTTAAGGTCGGTCAAAAATGGGGTGTCTACAGGTATTCCCGTGCTCCGAGGCACACAAAGTACTGTTGGCTACCTTTACTCTACAAGAGGAAGCTAGAAGATGGTGGATGCTCATCCGAGATGACAATACTGTAATGACTTGGGCTCAATTCAAAGGAGCCTTCTTTGAAAAGTACTTCCCTCAGTGTGTTAGGGACAAAAAAGTGACTGAGTTTGAACAGCTGAAGCAGGGCACAATGTCCGTTGCTGAATATGAAACAAAGTTCACCGAGCTTGCGAGATATGCACCGCATATGGTGGACACCGATTACAAGAAGGCCAGAAAGTTCGAAGGCGGCCTTAATGTTGCAATTCTTGACAGAATAAACGTTTTGAGATTACCAAATTATGTAAATGTTCTTGACCGAGCCTTGATGGCTGAAGCGAATATCGAAGCACTGAAAACTGAAACACCATCGTCTGAATGGTGGGGTAAAAGACAAGGTTTCAAGTTTAAGAAAGGCAAGCATAATTCATTGAATAAGAAACAGAATACGGGGTCAACGATTACTTCCAATCAAGGGAACCGTTCGATACCGCCCTGTTCTGAATGTGGTAAAAATCACAAAGAAGTTTGTTACAAAATATCTGGAGCTTGCTATAGGTGTGGCAAGATAGGCCACATGGTTAAAGACTACCCCTCTGCTCCACAGGCCAATAGTAAAGCTGCAGCCAGCGGCGCAGCATCAAATGCTCCACCAAAACTGAACCGCAAAGCTACCGGGAAAGAGCCTATGAGGCAGGGCCGAGTGTTCACCCTAGTATCGGGAGACGTACAAAATACTGAAACCGTTGTGTCAGGTATCCTCTCTATTTGTGCTCAAAATGCATACGTACTGATTGATTCGGGGTCTACACACTCATATGTATCGCATGCTTTTTCACGGAAATTGAATAGACCCTTAGAACCCATGAACTATCTGTTACCTGTATCATCACCTGTTGGGGGATCCATGACATGTGCTTATATGTACCCTGCATGTGAAATCATTGTTGGGGATATGCATCTGTTTATTGATTTACTACCATTGAACATTGATCATTTTGATGTAATATTGGGGATGGACTGGTTACAAAAATATCATGCTACCATAGACTGTGTAACGAAACAAGTAGTTTTTCGTCCACCGGGTTTACCCGAATTCGTGTTTAATGGGGTTGGAGTGGTACCTCATCCGTATTTGATTTCATCTGTGAAGGCTGTAAAATTGATTAGAAAGGGGTGTAAGGGATATCCGTGTTCTGTATTGACTGTACCTACTGATGATAATGCTAATGTGAACTGTATTCCTATAGTCAGAGAATTCCCGGATGTTTTCCCAGATAATCTGCCAGGAGATTTGATTGACAGGGAGATTGAATTCACCGTTGATGTGATTCCCGGAACGCAGCCAGTATCTAAAGCTCCTTACCGAATGGCTCCAACTGAATTGAAGGAATTGAAAGTGCAATTGCAGGAACTGTTAGATAAGAAGTTCATTAAACCTAGCACTTCGCCTTGGGGTGCTCCTGTTTTATTTGTGAAGAAGAAAGACGCCTCACTGAGACTGTGCATTGACTACCGTGAACTGAATAAGGTAACTGTGAAAAATAAATATCCATTGCCGCGTATTGATGACTTATTTGATCAGTTACAGGGTGCGCAAGTGTTTTCTAAAATTGATCTCAGATCCGGATATCATCAACTAAAAGTTAAACCAGATGACATTGATAAAATTGCTTTTCGAACGAGGTATGGACATTACGAATTTTTAGTTATGCCTTTCGAAGTTACCAATACACTAGCTGCATTTATGGACCTCATGAACAGAATCTTTGAACCGTACCTTGATGACTTTATTGTTCTATTCATTGATGACATATTGATTTACTCCAAGAGTATAGAAGAACATGAACATCACCTGAGACTTGCCCTATAGACCCTAAGAGAACAGAAACTTTATGCTAAACTGACTAAATGCGAATTCTGGCTTGATCATGTTATGTTTTTGGGTCATATTGTTAGCAAAGATGGAATTTCTGTTGATCCACAGAAAATTGAAGCTGTAGTGAACTGGCCTAGACCGACAAATGTGACAGAAGTCCGAAGCTTTTTGGGACTAGCCGGGTATTACAGAAGATTTGTCAAAGACTTCTCCAAAATTGCCTTACCATTAACTCAACTGACACAGAAGGGAACATCATTTGACTGGACTGACCAAAGGGAATCAACCTTCCAAGAGTTGAAGACTCAACTCGTGACTGCACCAGTTCTTACCTTACCTTCAGGTACGGATGGTTATACCATATTTAGTGATGCTTCTCATAATGGTTTGGGTTGTGTTTTAATGCAGAACGGGAGAGTAATTGTCTATGCTTCCCGACAATTGAGACCGCATGAAAAGAACTACCCGACCCATGATCTAGAACTTGCTGCAGTAGTATTTGCACTAAAAATCTAGCGTCACTACCTTTATGGGGCAACATGTGAAGTATATACCGACCATAAGAGTTTGAAATATTTCTTCACACAGAAAGAACTGAACATGAGACAGTGGAGATGGCTAGAACTGATTAAAGACTATGACCTACAGATTTTGTACCATCCGGGAAAAGCCAATACCGTTGCCGATGCATTGAGTCAGAAATCGATTGGAAACTTAGCATGTTTGCTTACCAGACAGAAAGATTTGCTTTGTGACCTTGAAAAATCTGAAATTGAAATCGTTTTGCGAGAACAATGTGGAACCTTAGCTGCTATTTCTGCTCAACCGGCATTGATTGAAGAGATTAAAGAGAAACAGCAATTAGATGACTTCTTGAAGAAGATCATCGAAGAAAGGGAATCCAAACCAAGACCGGGTTTCAAATTTGAAAATAATGTACTGAAATTTCAAGAAAGATTGTGTGTACCGAATGACTCTGAATTGAAAAGAAGAGTTCTGCAAGAGGGCCACAACTCAAAATTTTCTATCCATCCAGGGAGTACGAAAATGTATCAAGATTTGAAACAGAATTTCTGGTGGCCGGGAATGAAGAAAGAAATTGCTGACTTTGTATCGAAATGTCTTCATTGCCAACAAGTCAAAGCCGAACATCAACGACCCGCAGGCTTAATGCAGCCCTTACCGATACCGGAGTGGAAATGGGAACATATTACCATGGATTTTATCGTTGGATTACCTCGCTCTAGTAAAGGTATGGACTCAATTTGGGTTATTGTTGATAGACTGACTAAATCTGCCCACTTCTTACCTGTTAAGACAATTTATAATGCGGACAAATTGACTATACTCTATATTGATGAAATTGTTAGACTGCACGGAGTGCCTGTGTCCATTGTTTCTGACAGGGATTCGAAGTTTACGTCGAGATTTTGGCAAAGCTTACAGACTGCATTGGGTATTGAATTGAAATTGAGTAGTGCTTATCATCCTCAGACCGATGGCCAGTCAGAAAGAACCATCCAGACTCTGGAGGATTTATTGAGAATGTGTGTCCTTGATTTTCAGGGAAATTGGGAAAGCCATTTGCCCTTAGTTGAATTCGCCTACAACAACAGCTATCATTCGAGCATTGGTATGGCGCCTTTCGAGGCATTGTATGGCAGAAAATGTAGATCTCCGATTTGCTGGGCAGAAGTTGGAGATGGGCCTTTGCTTAGGCCCAAGATTGTATACGAAACGACTGAGAAAGTGAAACTGATACAACAGAGATTGAAAACTGCACAGAGCAGACAGAAAAGTTATGCTGATGTTAGGAGACGAGACAGAGAGTATGAAGTGGGTGATCACGTTTTTGTGAAAGTGACACCGATGAAAGGCCAGGCTCGTTTTGGAGTCAAAGGCAAGTTAGCGCCAAGATACGTCGGACCATATGAGATTATTGAGAAAATCAATCTGGTGGCGTATCAAGTCGTGCTTCCTCCTGAAATGGAGAATATGCACAACGTCTTCCACATTTCTATGTTGAGGGACTACCTCCGGGATCCTTTCCATGTGATAGAGCCAACTCGTGTAGTGCTGAGTGACGACTACACTTATGAGGAACGGCCTATACAGATTGTGAACAGACGGATCAAAAAGTTGAGGAACAAAGAAATCCCGCTAGTGAAAGTTGACTGGCAAAACCATGGTGGCGTGCATGCCACTTGAGAAAGGGAGGATGACATGGCTAGAAGATATCCTGAACTGTTTCCACTGAACCCTGTTTTCTTCCAGAATGAAAGTAACTCGAGTTTAGAGGACTAAACTATTTTTAAGGAGGGGAGATTGTAACAACCCTCGCTACTATTTACCGATAAACTACTGATTATCGTTAAACTGAACTGATTATGACTGATAAGTGAACTGAACAAACTACTGAACTGACTGACTGAAACTTGAGACTGAATTGACTGAGTATGTATGTTAATTTGCATTCTATCTGTTTGACTGTTTAAATATCTATTCATGTTTTTGTGTTTGAATTGCAAATTGAAGGCCTTATCGGCGGCCGAATCCGAAATTGATTGATGTTTCATGATCCTCATAATTTATGTGATTTTATGGTGTAATTACTTGAAAACTGATTAGGTATGATTCAATTAGATTAAAATGAGTTAAATTGCATTGTCACACTTATCTACAATTTTGCCACCATTAGTGAGCCACTAGCTTAACACCTTTGAGAGCTTTACACTTGATCACAACTCCTTCAGCCCTTTTTCTTGTGTTGCCAACCTAGAGAGTTGGAGGGAGAGAAATTGAGTTCTAGATTGTGTTTTGTTTGGAATTGAAGAAATTGTAGAAGAGATTGCATAATTGAACTCCCTTCTTGGACTACAAGACCTAAGGTAGATCATTGACCTTCTTTATTGTGTATTTGAACTTATTCTTGCATTATTCTTGGGTCTTTAATGATTTAAGGCATGAATTGGTTCAATAGTGTTGAATTGGAGCTTAATCTTTGCATGCATGGCATACTCTTGCATTTTTGAGGTTGTTCTTCATGGATTTTTGCATGCATGTCCATGTTAATGCTTAGGACCATGTTTTCATCTTGTCCTTGGGAGAATTGGCTCACTAGAGCATGAAATTAAAGCTTTGAATTGAGTTAAATCCATGCATGTCATGTTTGAAATATTGTTCATGAAATTGGTTTCAAATTGAGTTTGTTTGAAACACCCTTGGGCTTTGATTTTGCAAATTGAACTTTGAATCATGTTAAAGAATGAGATTTGATGTATTTTCTGGAAATTTGGCCCAAGAGGATCGAAATTTATGGTTTAAAACTTGGTTTTGAGCTTGAGGTTCAAATCTGGAATTTCCAGAATTTGGACTCATGCTCGAGCGGGGTGACTGGCGCTCGAGCGTGGAAATCGTGCTCCCAGCATTTTTGTTCTGTTTTGAAGTCCGCTCGAGCGGATTAATTGACGCTTGAGCGGGACATCGTGTCTCATGCTCGAGCGGGTGTCGAGCGCCCAATCGAGCGTGATTTTCACCCATCCAGCACTTTTGTTCTGTTTTGCAGAACGCTCAAGCGGGTAAGTCTACGCTCGAGCGGAAACCTTTGTCTGCATGTCCGCTTGAGAGGAGTAACCTACGCTCGAGCGTGACCCCTGTTTCTGAAAAGTCTGAAAATGCTTTTTCAAGTGCATCTTTGCATCCTCATCCCATTCTAGGCATTCCTAGGCCTAGTTTAAGACATCTTATTGAGGATATAGATGTAGAAACACACCGAGGCATTAGGGATTAAGTTATTATCTTTCCCAACTGTGCAACTTAGTGTGTGTTCAATCTGTAAACTGTGTAGGGTTGGCGACTGAGGACGCGTTCTAGCCTTACTGTAGCCCAGAACTCTGTGAGTAACAACTGTGTAAAGATATGTTCAAAAATGATTATCTTCTGAACAATTGAACTGTACTGCTTTCTGAACTGATTACTGTTAACTGATTGAATGTATGTCCTATATTCTGAACTGTATTGTGGCATCCTTAGCACCTACTGTTACTGACTGTTACTGTTACAGAGATCTCTGTCGGTTCCCTCGTTGGAACCACTACTGTTTACTGACTGATGGCCATCACTACTGTTCGGTCTTTTAAGACCTACTGTTTACTGTACTGTTATGCTAACGGATGTACCACATATGACTGTACTGACTGAACGATTGAAATACTGATTTAATGAACTGTTTTCATTACTGTAAGGACATTCATTCTTAACCCCTTTACGCATTATGTTATTCACTGGGCTTTAGCTCACTGCTCATATATATATGTAGGTGTACAGGCACCAGACCGCAGCTAGAAGCGTCGTGGTAAACTCCAGTTTTGTCGAGCCAACCTATGTGCCTCAATGCGAGGTTCCAAGCCTGTCAAGTTACGGCTTAGGGGTGTTTTTAATTTCCCCGTCTGTCTCTGTATCTGTTTTGCATAACTGTATAGACTGTTACTGTACTGTTTAATAGGGATTACGTCCCTGAACTGAGCAAGTGTATATATGTACATACTTTTTTGTCTGACTGTATATATTTGAATGAAAAGTCTTTTTACATACAGATTATCACAGCTCATTGGACATTGTTTATTTACTGTATTGGCTTCTGCTAGCCCCTGTACTCTGTATTACTGTGTTACTATTAAGCAGGCCTTCGGTAATCTCAGATTACTGGCCGGTTACGGTGCTGAACCCATAGGGGCGGGTTTGGGTCGTGACAATTGCGTCAACATCTTGATTGTTGAAGTTGAGTGATTTAGCCATCTTGTGGATGCCCGACGGACGATTGTGTTGACGTAGACCACGTTTAGGAGTTATAGTTGCTGAAGTGAGCTGTCGTGGACATAGTCCAACTTGCCGAATTGATAAATAAGGGCGACAAACTATCATTGAACCGCAAGGTGGAGGCGATCAGTGATCGATTTGAACCCATAAAATCCGGCCATGGTTGCAAGAATTTAAGTACTACTCTTTAAGAGATTTGAAAGTTGTAAGATGTCGTCGAGATTTCATGGGACTCAAGTCTTCTGTGCCTGAGTTGTTACTGGATGGCGTGTTGTGTCCACCATGGAGCTAGGTCGTCAAGCCACGCAATGCGATCCGAAGTTGTTTTCTCCTGAGGTAATGTACGTGAGGGAGTTCGTTGGTCTAGTTGAGTTTTGGCACAAAACACTTGCTTTTGACTGTGGTCTTTACTTCATGAGAGCATGTGAAATGATGCTTGGCACTTTGGAAGAGGTTCGATCGAGTTGCCAAACAATCTCTTTTTTTTCATCTGCAAAAGGTTGTCAAACTATTTTAACATTCAGCTACGGAACATTTTGCTGAGCTGGGCATGAAAAAGATGTCCATCTTTGACAAAGCTTTTGAGCTTTTCATGATGAAGCTCCATGGACCACATTCAGCCAAATCAACAAATTTGTGGTTGGAAGGTACTCCCGAGCAACTTTTGCTTGCCTTGTTAGGCGGTGACCATTCTTGATTGGCAAAGCTTGTCTTGGATCGCTTTGCTTTTCTCTTGATCACACTGTTCACGGACTTAATTTTTAGCATCGAAACACGTTCTAAATGGGTTTGTCAATTAATTTTGTTGCAAAACTACCCAGCAAGATTATTCTTCTATGAATTGATTTAAAATGATATTGAGCAAGGTTATTGTGTGCAAGGTGTTGCCGAAATGGCTATAGGTCGACCCATTAAAATGGGTTGTCTTGCGTTAAAGTTTTTTTTGAATACTTGGGTCGGGTATAACGATTCTAATTTAGACTCGACTCGTTTATTGTTTTTGATATGGGATTCTTTGTCTTATTTGGTTGTTCATACCCTGATTCATCTTATTCTTGATTGAGTTTGGTTGTTTGGATGTCTTTATTGCGTTTGGAACAGGTCGGGAGTTTGCTTTTCAATAGAACTGTTGCCTAGATTTTGGTCAGTTCGCTCGAGCAGTCTTTAAGAACTTCCAGTATATTTGCAGGTTTGTAAATATACTAGGAGGGTGTTATTTTTTCGCTTGAGCAGTGTTTCTTGAGCTTGAGCGGTCCTTATTGTGCTTCAGCGGTCTTTGGGAACTCTCAGTACTTTCGCAGGCTTGCAAAAGTATTGGGAGGTGGTGTTCTTCGCTCAAACAGTCACTTTGTTCGCTCGAGCGGTCTCACTTATTATGCCTGGTCGCTCGAGCGGTCTGCGCGTATATCAGTTCGTAAAACTCACTTTTTGAGTCACTTTTTCATATATCTCTCTCTCTAAACATTTCAAAACCCTAAATCTAGATCTTCTCTCTCTAAAACTCATCTTCAACCTCCAAATACTCTTAATCTATTTATCTGTACACCCTAGTCCCTTTAATAAAAAGGTAAAGCTCACCTAGAGTTTCATTTTAATTGGAACAAAGTTGGTTTTCAGCTTTGTCAAGGTTTCTCCACTCTCTCCCTTGTCTTTTAGCTTTGAGGTAGGGACTTCTTCACACTTCTGTATGGTTTTTAACTTAGTTATTTGATTTTCTAAACAATGTTGTGATTTGGGGATTTTTGAAGAAAATGAAGGGTTTTGATTGAAAAATCAAATGAAGGGTTTTTAATGGGGTTCTTCAATATGATTGTGGGTTTGTAAATATGGATGAGTTGTGATAAAATGGTGAATTTTTATCCTTGGAATTGATTTATAAAGGGAAAGGGGATTTTTGCCCTAAAATCCAAATATTTGATTTTGTAAAGAGAAAATGAAAATGATGTTAGGTTTTATAGAATTGGAATGATGATGATGATGATGACGATGATGATAATGGTGGTGGTGGTGGAGTTGGATATGCATTATCACTCCCATTTTGAAACTTTGGAAAATTTATCTTTATTGTAAATTATCTATCTATTTAGAGATATCTATTTTGGGTTATCGGTGGAGGATAGCTATGATTGTTGTAGAAATTGCATGAGAATTAGGAGAATTGAAACTAATTTCTCATCCATTTGTGTTAAACATTGTTGCATACTTAACACATTGAAAATGTTTATCGTTTGGAGAAAAATGGGTGAATACCTTGGTGAATCTTGGTAGGAGGTGTGGTTGTGGTATTATTGTTGGCCTATGTGTCCTTGGTGAAAGTCTAGAAACCCGCATGGTTAGGTGTTAAGCTTTCCGGTTAGTATCGGTAAAAATGACAATTGGTAGTGCTTGTATAGCCTACGTACAGACACGTACTTAGAGATTCCTAATGTTGTTTCTATTGCCCTATTTTCTATTGTAAAGGAAATGATTTCATGAATTGTGGTATAATCTGGTATAACATGGTTTTTGGATAGAGATATAAAACATTTTGACATGAGCATTGCATATGCATTCACTTTATAACTTTGTTAAGATTCATATACTGTGTTATAGTATCTCTACTGGGCTTTGGCTCACCTTATGTGGAAAACCATTTTCAGGTACTGATGATATGCCTCCGCCATGGCCGTAGCTTGGGAGGGCTTGGAGCTAAGAGCTTCTTTTTGTTATTATTGTAATTATTTTGTACAAGCCTAGGGCTTTATTTGTGTTGAGATTCAAATTCACTTTTGTTATAACCAAGCATCGTCTTGGAAAGTTATAGCCAATAGGGCATTACTTTATTAGTTTAGCTTTTATTTCGTATTGCTTACTTGTGGCACATACTGTAAATTCAGGATTAGGACTTATGAATGTATAACTGCATGTATTACCTTTTGTACAATGGAATCATATGAATGAAAGATAATACTTTGGCATATGATGTTATTTAATTAATAGTGTGAGATGGTTTAATTGTCATTATTTTTGGGGTGTTACAACTTTGTATTAGAGCTACCGGGTTTGAATACTTTAGGATTCTGGGATGTGGTTTTTACCACAATGGGTTATCTCACTAGTTTATGTTAGAAGTAAACCTGGTATGTTATGTGATAACATGCTTATATGACTAGTTGGGTATGGGATTTAATTTCTAAGATATTGATTGGGTCTACGAGTTTCTAGAAGTCCTGTTAGAAAAGTACTTGATCATTGCTATTTCTAATTAGAACTCTGGCGACGACGCGAGATGATCATTTTTTAGAAAAGAAATTCGTATGTGTTTACGTGACTACCTGTTTATGTGTAGTGAATTAATTGTTGTCCATCGCATTAGGATGCGGGTGAGTTGGCTTTGGCACATTTGTAAATGTGCTAATCTCTTGTGTTATCTTCATTAGGATGTTAGGATGTGGACGTGGTGGTTGTAGGCATGGCAGGCCTAGACGGCAGGAGGTGCAGTTATCAGATGATATTCTGGCACAGGAGGAAGGAGTTGGTCAGGCCAATGTGGCCGAACCAGTGGTTAGCAAACCATGGGTGTTTTACCTCGTGAGATGGTCAGAGCTTTGCGGGAATCCATGGACATTCTCAGAGCTGAGCATCAAGTCCAAGCCTAGATTGTTAAGATAGAGTCTTCTTTTTCGAAGATGGAGTTTTTTTGGTCTAATTCGAATGAGTTTTTGGGGAATCTGAAGGAGCCACTGAAGGCGGATGAGTAGACGGAATAGATGGTAAAGACGTTCGAGATGTTTGGCATCGAGGATGATGTATTGAGGGTGACCTTGGCATCTTTCCAACTGAAGAGAGATGAGGGTCAGTGTGGAAATATGTGCATGGGCGCATTGGGGTGACTTGAGAGGCCTTTGTCAACGCTTTCCAAGACAAATTCTTACCTCTCACTGCTAGAGAGAAGTTGAGAAAGCAGTTTCTGAAGCTCAAGCAGCTTAACACACCGATGGCCGAGTTTGAGGTTGCCTTTACCAGTTTATCGAGGTTTGCACCGGGACTCGTGGTGACAGAAGAACGCCGTTGCATTGAGTTTGAGAAGAGATTGAAGATTTGGCTTCTTTTCAAAGTGGTTGGGTCCATGATTAAGGACTACAGACACCTTGTGGAGGCGGCGGCTCATCTTGAGATTGTGGTTTAGTCTATGGAGGAGTAGATGAAGGGCTCAAGGCAGAGGAGTTAGGAGGTTTAGGGGGAGGCTTAGGATAGTAAGAAGCAAATGGGTTCCATCCCACAGCAGTCCCATGGAGCACAGACTAGATCCACTTTTCCTATACCGAGTTCTGGGTCAGGAAGAGGTGGCTAGGGTGGGATCACTTGCTTTAAGTGCGGTCAACTGAGCCATAAGTCTTCAGTTTGCTCACAGAGAGAAGGAGGGAAACATTTTGCACCGTTGCCCGTTCTCAGAGCCAGAGTCAAAGGAGAGGGCAACCGCCTACCTGTTATTAGTGTGGGTAGTTAGGGCACGTGAGGAGGTTTTTCCTTTAGTCTGGTGGCACATACGGTACATCTAGTTTGAGGCAAACATAGAGCCTTCAGCCTGCACCGTTAGCATAGGCCTCGAAGGCCAATCAGGGAGTCTCTTTGGCTCAGTTAGTGTATCAAACTTACGCTCCGATAGGTGAGCATGTAGAGCAAAGACCCACAAGGCCTGTGTCTGTTGTTACCATGCCATATTTATTGTCAGCACCTTCGGTAGTGAGAGGTAACTTCTTGTTGTGTAATTCTATTGCCAATGTGTTGATTGATACTCGTGCATTGCATTCTTTCATTTCATCTGCATTTGCATCACCCTTGGGGTTAGAAGTAGCTCAATTAGTATCTCCACTCAAGGTAGAGTCACATATTGGTGGTGAGGTTGTGTTGGGCCAAGGGTGTCGGGGTTAGAGATAGAGTTTGCTAGTCACCAACTTCTTTTTGCTTTTGTGTTGATTGATATGTTGAGTGTTGATGTCATTTTGGGCATGGATTGGTTGTCATCCTATCGGGCCATTATAGATTGTTATTGTCAGAGAGTCACGATGTGCACTAAGAGTGGTGATTGTTTTTATTTCTTGGGGGATCGAGTTGATAGAGCCTTGTTGCCAGTGTATGATCCACGTGGTTGGGGTGAGCTTAGTCTTCTTTTTGCTACTTTTTTGGGTGTTAAGAGTGATGTGGTTCGGGTAGAGTTGCCGAGGGTAGTTTGTGAATACTCGGACATCTTTTTCGAGGATCTCACTAGTTTATCACCTCACCATCAGATTGAGTTCTTTATTGATTCAATGCCAAGCACTGCATCGAGTTTCACGGCACCGTATAGATTTGCACTTGTCAAGTTGAGTAAGTTGAAGGTTCAACTCCAAGAATTATTAGACAAGGGCATTATTCGCCCTAATATTTTGCCTTGGAGAGCACCGACTCTCTTTGCCAAGAAGAAGGATAGCACATTGCGACTTTGTATTGTTTACCAGAAGTTGAACTGGGTACCTGTCAAGAACAAGTAACCTCTACATCGTATAGATGTCCTGTTTGACCAGTTGAAGGGGTCATGTTCCTTTTCTAAGATAGACTTGAGATCGGGTTATCTCCAATTGGGAGTGCATGAGGAAGATATCTAGAAGACGACATTCCGTACGCGGTATGGCCATTATGAGTTCGTAGTGATGCCTTTTGGGCTAACCAACGTATCGGTTTTGTTTATGGATTTGATAAAGCAAATCTTTCATGAGTTCTTAGACCGTTTTGTGATTGTCTTTGTTGATGACATCTTGATTTACTCACCCTCTAAGGAGAACACAAGGAACACTTGCGGATTGTATTTGAGTTGCTTAGAGCCCACAAATTGTATGTTAGGTTCGGAAAGTGTGAGTTCTGGTTGAAGGAGGTGAAATTCTTAGGCCATATGGTATCCGGGAAAGAGGTGACTGTAGACTCTTCTAAGATAAAGACAGTGCAAGATTGGGAACAACTTAAAAATGCCTTTGAGATCCAGAGTTTCTTGGGGTAAGCCGGGTATTACCGACATTTTGTGAATGATTTATGTAGATTAGCCTCACAGTTGACTAGACTAACGAGGAAGGGAATCAAATTTGTGTGGAGTGAGACTTGTGAGAAGTCATTTCAAGACCTTAAGGTTAGACTTACCACTACTCTAGTGTTGATTATTCTGGAGAAGGATTTAGGCTATTCAGTGTATTGTGATGCGTCTCGGGAAGGTTTGGGTTGTGTCTTGATGCAAGAAGGGAAGGTAGTGGCATATGGCTCACGTCAGTTGAAGACACAAGAGAAATTATCCTACTTATGACTTAGAACTAGCAGCAGTGATTTTTGCTTAGAGACATTATCTTTATGGTGAGAGATTTAAGGTCTTTTTCGTTCACAAGAGTTTGAAGTACCTGTTTTCACAGAAAGATTTGAATCTGAGGTAGAGAATGTGGATGGAATTTATGGAGGATTACGACTTTGAGTTGCACTATCATTCGAGAAAGGCCAATGTAATGCCCGATGCCTTGAGTAGGAAGTCCATTAGCAGCGTAGTTAGTGTTGCCATCCGAAAATGGGAGATGTTGGGCGCTATTGGTGAGTTTGACTTGCATCTTGGCGAGTCTGTTAAGTTGGCAACCTTGTTTACCATAGTTTCATAACCTATGCTTGTGAGCCGAGTTATAGAAGCACAACGGGGTGATCACGAGGTAGTGTCTATCTGAGGGAAGATATCTAGTGGGAAGGTAGAGAAGGGCTTGAATGTGTATTCTGACTCAAGTATTAGATATCTTGACCGTCTTTTCATGCTAGAGTCTTGTAGAAAAGAGGTACTCCGAGAGTTCCAGCATTCGTGCCCTGCGGTACATCCGGGAGGCACAAAGATGTATCATGACCTTAATCGTCAATTTTGGTGGAAATGAATGAAGAGAGACATAGCCTTGTTTGTTTTGAGGTGCCTTACTTGTCAATAAGTGAAGGCCGAGTACCAAAGGCCAGCGGGTTTGTTGCAACCCTTGCCTATAGCCGAATGGAAATGGGAACATGTCACGATGGATTCTGTTGTGAGCCTTCCGAGGACTCAACGGGGTAATGATATCATGTAGGTGATAGTTGACCAGTTAACTAAGTCAGCACATTTTGTACCTATGCACATGAGTGACTCGATAAATTACCTTGCTGACCTTTATGTTAGGTACATAGTTCGACTACACGGGGTCCCTGTGACTATCATTTTGGGTAGAGATCTGCATTTCATAGCTTGATTATGGTAGAGCCTACAGAATGCTTTGGTCACTAGATTGACATTTAGCACCACCTATCATCCTCAGACTAACGCGCAGTCAAAGCGTACCATTTAGATCCTAGAGGATATGCTTCGGGGTTGTGTTCTTGACTTTAAGGGGTCGTGGGAGAGGCACTTGCCTTTATTGGAGTTTACATATAATAATAGCTTGCAAGCGAGTATTGGCATGACACCATTTAATGCCTTGTATAGCTAACCGTGTAGATCTGCAGTGTGTTGGGCCGAGGTGGGTGATACGCCTATGTTGGGTCCTGAGTTAGTCCGTAAAACAACGGAGAAGGTTGCACTTATCCATAAAAGGTTGGTTTCGGCTCAGAGTCATCAGAAGAGCTATGCCAATCGTAGGAGGAGACCATTGTCATTTGAGGTAAGAGATCACGTATTCTTGAAGATATCACTGAGACGGGGTTTAATGAGGTTTTGGAAGAGCGAGAAGTTATCTCCTAGATTTATTAGGCCTTTTAAGATTCTAGAGCGCATTGGAGAGGTATGGCATATTGTTTGGCCTTGCCACCACAGCTTTCAGGGGTTCATGACGTTTTTCATATCTGTATGCTCTGGAAGTATAAGTCGAATCCGTCACATGTGTTGGATTGGACCGAGTTAGAGGTAGATGAAGATGCCTCGTATGAGGAGAGACCAGTTAGAGTCTTAGATACATGAGACCAAGTCTTGTGAGGCAAGACAATTCCATTGGTAAAGGTGTTGTGGCGACACCATGGTATTGAGGAGGCGACTTGGGAACATGAGGTGGAAGTCCGAGAGAAGTATCTAGACCTTTTTGTTAATGTTTGAAAATGTTGTTATGTTAATTAAATGTAAAACATTGCATATGTTTTGGAAAAAGTGAATTGTATATTCAATATTGAAACTTTGTTTATCGTTGTTATGAGAATGAATGACCGATGGATAGGTCATGGTCATGAGGATGGTTAGATCACTATTATGTTGATTCAAATACAGTGGTGATTGTGTAGATTTTAAAATTTTTGGGGACGAAATTCCTTAAGGGGGAAAGGTTATAATGATTTCGGTTTCGATCCGACCCGTCCATTGTTTTGGATCTAGGATTCCTTGTCTTATTTGGTTGTTCATACCCTGATTCATCTTATTCTTAATTGAGTTTGGTTGTTTGGATGTCTTTATTGTGTTTGAAACAGGTCGGGATTTTGTTTTTCAATAGAACTGTTGCCTAGATTTTGGTCAGTTCACTCGAGCGGTTTTTTGGTCGCTCGAGCGGTGTTTTCCAGTATATTTACAGGTCTGCGAATATACTAGTGGTGTTTCTTATGCTCAAGCGGTCTTGGCTCGAGCGGTCCTTCTTGCGCTCAAGCGGTTACTTTGTTCGCTCGAGCGGTCTTACTTATTGTGTCTGGTCACTCAAGCTCTGTTTCGGCCGCTTGAGTGGTTTGCGCATATATCAGTTCATAAAACTCACTTTTTGAGTCACTTTTTCATGTCTCTCCCTCTCTAAACATTTCAAAATCCTAAATCTAGTCCTTCTCTCTCTAAAACTCATCTTCAACCTCCCAATACTTTTAATCTATTGATCTGTACACCCTAGTCCATTTGATAAAAAGGTAAAGCTCACATAGAGCTTCATTTTAATTGAAACAAAGTTGGTTTTCAACTTCGTTGAGGTTTCTCCACTCTCTCCCTTGTCTTCTAGCTTTGAGGTAGGGATTTCTCCACACTTTTGTATAGTTTTTAACTTAGTTACTTGATTTTTCTAAACAATGTTGTGATTTGGGAATTTTTGAACAGAATATAGGATTTTGGCTTAAAAATCAAATAAGGGGTTTTCAAAGGGGTTCTTGAATATGATCCTGGGTTTGTAAATGTGGATGAGTTGTGCTAAAATGGTGGATTTTTATCCTTGGAATTGATTTATAAAAGGAAAGAGGATTTTTGCCCTAAAATGTGAATATTTGATTTTGTAAAGAGGAAATGGAAACGATGTCGGGTTTTATGGAATTGGAATGATGATGATGATGATTATGGTGGTGATGGAATTGGATATGCATTATCACTCCCATCTTGAAACTTTGGAAAGTTTATCTTTATTGTAAATTATCTATCTGTTTAGAGATATCTATTTTGGGCTATCGGTGGAGGATAGCTATGATTGTTGTAGAAATTGCATGAGAATTAAGAGAATTGAAACTAATTTCTCATCCATTTGCATTGAATGTTGTTGCATACTTAACACATTGAAAATGTTTATCGTTTGGAGAAAAAGGGATAAACGCCTTCGTGAATCTAGATAGGGGGTGTGGTTGAGGTATTATTGTTGGCCTGTGTATTCTTGGTAAAAGTCCAAAAACTCACGCGGTTAGGTACCGAACCTTCTAGTTAGTATCGGTAAAAATGGCAATGGTAGTGCTTGTATAGCCTACTTGCAGATATGTACCTAGAGATTCCCAATGTTGTATCTACTGCCCTGTTTTCTATTATAAGGGAAATGATTTCATGAATTGTGGTATAATCTGACATAGCATGGTTTTTGGAAAGAGATATAAAACGTTTTGATAAGAGCATTTCATATGCATTCACCTTATAACTTTGTTATTGGGCTTTGGCTCACCCTATGTGGAAAACCATTTTTAGGTGCTGATGATATGCCTCCACCCAGACCGTGGCTTGGGAGGGCTTGGAGCCAAGAGCTTCTTTTTGTTATTGTTGTAATTATTGTATACAAGCCTAGAGCTTTATTTGTATTAAGTTTCAAATTCACTTTTGTTGTAGCCAAGCATCATCTTGGAAAGATGTAGCCAATAGGGCATTACTTCATTGGTTTAACTTTTATTTCGTATTGCTTACTTGTGACAAATCCTACAGATTCATAGTTAGGAGTTATGAATGTATAACAGCATGTGTTACCTTTTGTACAATGGAATCATATGAATGAAAGATAGTACTTTAGCACGTGTTATTTATTTATTTTGATCAACCAAAATAACTTTATTGATGAGGAAAACCTTACAACAAAGGTATAAACACAACAATAAAGGAGAGGGCGGGATGGGGGGATGATACAAAAGCCATCATAATGAAATGGCCCAATCCCAACTAGGTTGGCACTAAGACGCTCACACAATCATATGATCGCACCATACCAAGACTCTGTTGGTGGGGAACCAACAGAGACACCAGACAGTACAACAGATCAGTCACAAAATAGCAACTAAGAAAATAAAAATAAAACAGATCAGTACAAACATTAGCTATCAACATGCACCAGACAGAAGCAACTATGTAACCATCACACAGGTATAGAGGCACCAGATTATCAAAATGCACCAGATTAGCAGATTCTCATACTGCTAACTTGTTAGCGAAAATGCACCAGATTAACAAAGCAGCAGAGCAGCATATAAAGGCTCCAGATGAACAGAATAGCAGTTACAGTGGCACCAAAGTAACAGTAGGCGAATCAGTCACCAAGAGCAAGACAGCACAAGTACACAAAATAAAACCCATCAGCTATCAACATGCACCAGACACAAGCAGTTTAGCAGATACACAAAAACACCAGATGAACAGAACAGTAATAAACAGAGGCACCAAAGCAAACAGTAGGCAAAAATGCACCAGATTAGCAAACTGAACTGAACAGCAGTAGGCACCAAAGCAGCAGTATGCAGCACAGATATACCAGACTAGCATGAGCACCAGACTTAGCACTAATATAATAGTAGATACACCAATTTAACAGCATCTCAGGACACATATATAGCAGTACAGAGCACAGGGGCACTAGAGCAGCTCACAGATGTAAAGGCAAAACACACTTAACAGCAGAACAAAAGTTGACTAAGGTTATGCACAATATCACGCCTTGAGTAAGAGAAACTTGGGAGGTTGGACTTTGCCCATAGAGCTACTTTCCATTTCACATTAGCACTCAAATCCTTTAGATTAGGTTGACACCCATTAAAAATGCAATGATTTCTAATTTTCCAAATAGACCATAGCATAGCCAATGGCACTAAATTCCAAAGCTTCATAATGGTCTTTTTGTATTTAAAACCCATCCACCAATGTAACAAAACTACAACTGAAGTAGGTGTTACCCATTGCAAGTCCCACCAGATTAAGAGTTTAGTCCAGGACTTCCAAGTGGCACTGCACAGCAAAAAAATATGATTCACAGATTCAGGTCAACTTTACAAAAGGGGCAGACATT
This sequence comes from Camellia sinensis, assembly GCF_055761805.1. Taxonomy (NCBI): domain Eukaryota; kingdom Viridiplantae; phylum Streptophyta; class Magnoliopsida; order Ericales; family Theaceae; genus Camellia; species Camellia sinensis. The sequence goes on along the minus strand of NC_138962.1, from coordinate 168,974,135 downwards.
ATTTAAGCTACTACTAAGTACACCAATCCTTTGCAGAAAGTCCATGGTTTTAACTCTACCCTTCCAAATAAGCCAGCCCAGGAATTGAACTCTAGGAGGAGCCACATTACCCCATATCAGTTTAGGTATCGACAACTTAGGCCCATGATGAGCTTCTAACCATGATCTCACTGAAGCAACTGTGAACTGTCCCGATGAGGACCTCAGCCACCTAAGAGAATCTGGGAGGATTTCTTTCAGACATGGTGTCTCTGATAGCATGAGGTATAATCTATTAACCTCAACACCCTCCTAAGGCCTTAAAACCCTCCTGAAAGATACGTTCCACCCCTCTGAAATTTCCTTTCTCCGCACAAAATATTCTAAAGATTCTTCCTTTTTAGTAAACAAACTGAATAGCCTAGGAAATTCATCTTTAAGTTTAGTATTCCACAGCCATTTATCCAGCCAGAAGTTCACTCTCTTTCCATTACCCAAATGAATCTCAATACTAGAGAGGAAAAAAGCATGCAAGTCTGAATTAGCCTCTACCCCAGAGAGAATCCCTTTCCACACATTAGACACCCCCCAGGAGTCTCAAGATTAGGTATCCAACCTCCACCTACAACTCCATACCTGTTATTTATAACCTGCCTCCATTATGCCTTTTCCTCCATAACCTGCCACCATAATCCCTTTAGCACGTGTTATTTAATTAACAGTGTGAGATGGTTTAATTTTCATTATTTTTGGGGCGTTACATCTGGGCCTAGCCTCTTTTACATTTTTTCAGGGTTACCATACAACACCTGTGCGTAAACGGTTCCGGCATGACTTTTCTTTGTTAGCAAGGCTACCTCATTATCAAGCTTTGAGATGAATTTCTAATTCCAGTTGTCATACAAGAACAATGGTATGCAATGACTATGCCATGGTTCAGTGGGTGATATCTGACTTTTCCATGATGCTTCTTCATCACTACTCATTGACTTCAAGCATAAGTTGGCACCTACATTTGAAAGAGAATCATATGAAATATTTAAACAAAGCTCTCTCAAAGTTAGAAAAATCACGTACTTTCTAATTATTTTTTCTCGTTGTGCAAAAATATCAAGCATTCTGCAAATGGAAGTCAGTTCATTCTTTGGTGTACCATTAAGATAAATTCTAAAAGTTAACTGCAGGAGTTTGAGTGATAAATTATATCAATATATATGCAAAATAAGATAGCTTAATGCATAACTTTTCACTAGATAAGAAATCATATAGAGGAAAATAAATGAGAATCTGATCTTATTTCTTGCTCATCTTCGTGATGATCACCTTCGATAAAAGATTTGTAACAAGGGTTGACCTTGCACTTGTTGCCACAAGCCAGAAAAAATGGTGTAATGTTTACTTCTCCATGAGTTCTTGTAGTCGACAAGTAATTTGGCTAACAATTTAGCCATTTTGGCATTCAGTTGACTTTCGGGCTTGTAATTGTAATCAAATTTTTCATGATGATGGCATGGTCACTTCCCATCAAAGCATGTTGTCGAATAACCTTTGAGCAATGTTAGTCTTGTATTTTTAGTCGACATCATGATCGGCAGAGTGACATTATTTGGTCAGTTACCATTATTTGTCTTGAAAATTTGGCATTTTTATTGAATTCAGCCATGTAACTTGTAGAAAATCTTGTGGAGTTAGTATTATTCGAATTACTTGTTTGATGGAAATCATTCTTGCTCAACAGAGTTTGTTTTTGCTTGATGATGACAGCAATAATCTTTGGTCCTTGCCAAGGAGGTGTGGATAAAGCATCATATGGTCTTTGTAGGCTGAGTGCTATTTTTGTAAGGGTTGTACCATTGTTTATGATGTAATCCTGCGAGCATCTTTAATTATATATGATATCATTGTATGTCTTTATATACAGAACATTCATTCCACTTAGAGATTGTATGTAGGATGTATGTAACCAGAAAAACTCCTGTAATATACGACACTATTATATTCATTGCACGAGTTTTATTTATTGTTTGATTGGTTATTTATATGGGCTGGATCTTGGAAATCCGATGTGTGACAAAAAACATTACCACAAATTACTATAATAACTCATGGTCTAACTTTGTCAATTTTCTCACGCTGAAATTTTTTCTAAAGAGAGAGTGAAGACCTAACCATGGGTCTAGTTATAATATCTGGTACTTGAGCCAAACAAGTCATAAAGGTTTTTATGAACTCTTGTACATAAACATATAAATGCATGAAAATATTAATATTTATGCAAATATTATTATCTTGAAAGAATGATTAATATTATACTCATTATACTGATGACATAAATTCAGAGCCGTGTTTTGTCATTTTCTTAGTTAATATCTTTCGATCCCACAGACAACACTGATTGTGAAAGCAGAAATTGTCCCACAGATATCAATCAAGGCATCAACGAAGAATTGAACTGTACCATTCTGAATCTGCGAAAGAATAAATAATTAATGCCTCTCGACTGCTGTTGCCAACTGGAGGGCACTCCGACGATCAAGTTAGATAATATTTATCTAAATGAAATTGAACAAGTAAAAGAAGTGGTTTAGGCATACCCCCTATTTTAACTTGTCACTCATTTTGTCCAATGAGCTTAAGCAACCAATTTGGTTCAATAAAAATAAGCCACTTGTATGGCCCAAAACCCATCTGGTGGATGTATATTAGAGCAATTTGGCAAGTTAGCAAGTTGCATTGTAAGTTATTATTTTATTACCTTAATTCTATTTCCATGTAGGCATTGGGTGAGCCTACCTCACACTACAACGAAAACACATTTTAGTGACACCATACTAGTGGCATGTTCTTAAAAAATGTCACAAAAAGAATTTTTTGTGGCATTTTTTAGAAAAATGTCATAGAGCCACAAACATACAAGGCTCTAGTGGCATTTCAATTAAAAAAAGTGTCACTTCACTACAACAAAAATGTCACTACAACAAATTTACACTTTAGTGACACTACACTAGTGGCATGTTTTTAGAAAATGCCACAAAAATAGAAATTGGCATTAAATGTTTTAGAAAAATGCCACAGAACCACAAATATATAAGGCTCTAGTGGCATTTCAATAAAGAAATGTCACATCAATTTTATGGCATTTTATAAAATAATGACACAAAAAATTATGTTCGTGACATTTACCAACAGGTGCCACTAAACTTTAGTAGTAATGGCATTTTTTTAAAAATGTCAGGACACTAGGTAGGTGCAAATTACTTTTTATGGCACTTAGGTGAAAAGTGTCATAAACAAATATTTTATAGCATTTTGAGAAATGCCACTAAGCCAAAAAGTTTCCAAGCTTATAATGGCGTTTTTGAAAAAACAAAAAATGTCAATATATTTTCTAAATTTTTAAAATGCAATAAATGATTAAAAATAAATAAATAAAACTCAATATATGCTACAGGAAAAAATTAAACTCAATAAAGTAAAGCTTTTTGGCGACTAAAAAAATTTAGTAGATAAAAGTCTACAATTGGTGACTAAAAATAAGTTTGGTTACTAATTATATGGGTTTTACCGACTAAAAAAAATTTAGTTACCAAAAGTAAAGCTTTTTGGTGACTAAAAAAATTTTAGTAGTCAAAAGTCTACAATTGGCGACTAAAAAATAAGTTTAGTCGCCAAAAGTGGTCATTTTTAGCGCGGGAGAACTAAAATCCTAAGGCAGGAATTAAATTTTTTTGGCAACCAAAATTTTGGTAGCTGAAAGTGCATCTTCGGCGACAAAATTCGATTTTGGTTGGCAAAAGTTAAGTTTTTTAGCAACTAAAAAATAATTAGTAGCCAAAAGTATAGAATTGGCGACTAAAAATTATTTTTAGTCGCCAAAAGTGGTCTTTTTTATTTTACTAGTAAATAGTTTATTTTAAATAAATTATGTTCAATAAAATAATTATGTTTATACATTTACTTTTATATTAATATGGATGTATGTACTAAATAAATTATATATATTGCATATATAATCATGTGGTGCTATAGAGGTGTAGTGGGAAGAGTGTGGTGTATAAGGTTTATGGTGCGGGAGGTTGGCGGCTCGAGTCTCCGCAAGAGCGGATCAAATTGTTCTACAACAAATTATCATCACGAATGGCGCTTGATAGTGCCACAAATAATATCTAACATGATATCAAAATGTCATTGAAAGTTTTTAGCCATGATGGTGTAGTGGCACTTGCAAGTATCTACCGTGGCACGGATACAAATGGCACTTTCAAATGTCACTAAACTAAGAAAATATTGTAGTGTCACATGGTTAATTTTTATCCCTCCACATTAGTATTTTTGGCATTTGATGTATATTTACATTGCATTTAATTACTAAAATACTATTTTTCGATCAATTTTATTGATTGAAAATAGGTTAATAGTTTAGATTGAAAACAAACCAAAAGATTAGGATTTAAATTGAAAAAATTAAAAATTTAGGGTTTATTTTGTTACAAGGCTAAAACCTTGAGGTTTTTTTTTTTTTTTTTTTTTTTGTAATTCTCCCAAATATTTATTATCATGTTTGGTTTACTAAAATAAATAATAAAAATACATTACAAATAGAATTATTATTCACCATTACAAATGAATGATCTTTTTATATAAGAGCTTAAGACATGATCATTCCATCTCATTCATTCCAATGAACCAAATAAAAAATTATTAATTGGTATTCACTTGGGGGTATGAATCTAGTGCCCTTCACTTATCATTTGCTTTCTACATTTAGATTGTTTTTGAATCATGAATATGTGTTAGTATTTAAAAAATAAAAGAAAAGGGTTAAAAAATACAACAAAATTTATATTTATATTTTGTTCATATATATATATATATTAAATTATTTTATCTGTTTAAATTCTCACTCAAATTCATATTCATGATACAAACCTTACACTTGATATATAAATTTCTAACTACTAATTTTAAAGATAAATTACAATTGCATCCCTTAAAATTTGTGAAAAATATGAATTTTTCCTTTCATTTGAAAAATTACAAATACCTATTTGTCAAAAATAAATAAATAAATCTTGTAACTGACTTAGCAAATAAAGATGAAATTACCCAAATATCTCATAATACTAAAATAAAATTAGCATATTACTCCCATTTTTATTTACCTATCACCAAATTATTCTCTATACACAACCACAATATTCTTCAACAATCATTTATGATACATTGAATGCTTGTAGACAATAATGACAATGGTGGTAATCGAGAGTGATGTGATGATTAGGTAAAATGGTAATACTAATTAAAAGAAAATAAGGGGAAAAAAAAGTGAGAGAACGAAAAAGAAAAGAAAAGTTTAACTTCATAATAATTAATATATGTTACATACGTCATACATTCTTTAGTTTGACTTAATGGTTTATTAACATATGGAGCCATTTGTTACGTGATATAAAAGCTTAAGGGATTGATGTAATTTCTCAAATATGATGAGGGAATTTATATTTTTAGTAAACTTCAGGCCATGTATTTATAATTGGTTTGGATCCTTTGACTATCTTAATTTGGGAGATCGTTTGGGCATAGTGAACCTATGTCATACAAAAAAATTAAGATGATTGGATATCTATATCTTATCCATGTTTGTTTTACCAAATGGATTGTAGGATATAAGCAAGTAATTTCAAGTTTGCCCTCATAACATATATTAATGCCCATTACCAGGGACGGATTTAGTGTAGGACGAGGGGGTCATGTGCCCCATGATTTTTGATAATTCTACTACCCTATTATGTAAATTATGTCGTATATATCCTTTATAAATTGTAATAGTGTCCTCCTTAAAATTGTAACAGTGTCCCTCTATTAAGAATTGTATTTCTAATTACAAAGATTACTTAAATGGGCTCGCCAAAATGGTGTATCATATACAAGTTATGATATTTTTTGGTGTTGATACCAGAAAGTGTTATAACTAAATCATTTCCAGTTATAACTAAAAGGACCACAATAAATAATAACCAAACACCATCTCTTTGGTCATTACCTAAAAATAATCCCAATAGGTCAAGTCATAACTAATTCCAGAATGATTCATAACCAATGGTCATAACGAAAATAACAGTCACAAGAAATCGTAGTTAAATTAGAACCAACACCACATTGAATTATAATTGACACCACAATGTGTCATAACCAAAGATTACAAAGATCATAACTACGACATAAAATATATACTTTTTTGAGATGTGTTTTTATAAAATTTTCTTACTAAAATATATCATTTGTGTCTCGATTTATTTTCTTTTATAATTTTTCAATCTACTTATAATAGTTACTCTCTAATATTTTTATAAAATTCAACCTTAAATCGCTTAATTGAAATTCATATTTATCCAAATGGAATTATAATATGTTGGTTTAGTAATATTTTATTATTGTTTATTATGAAAAAAAAAATTCATTGTCATTAATTTGTGCCCCTATATGAATTACAGGTTTTGCCACTGCCACAACACTTGGAAAGAATATAATGTTGCTGCAAAATTAGGGCAAATATTGACAAATCAAATATTCATATTAAACCTAATAATTTTTCGAAAAAATAAAAAATTTATATTAATGCCAACCTGATAATAAAAAAAATTGATTATGTAAAAATAGTGGAAATAAATAATAAAAAATAAAAGTTTGATTGTTTATGTAAAAATAATAAATAAATGATTTTTTGTTTGTTTACAAATGTTTGATTATTTTCCAAATCGAGAAAATATAAAACAATGAAAATATCTATATATACATAAATAAGAAGGGTAAAATTGTCTTTTTAATTCTTACCCCATCACAATGGATATGATGTAACATGGGAAGTGTGATATTATATTGTAACAACCCTCGTCACTGTTTACCGATTAACCACTGATTACTGCTAAACTGAGACTGATTATGATTGGTAACTGAATTAATTGAAGTACTGAACTGACTGACTGAAATCTGAAACTGAATTGATTAAGTATATCTGTTCAATTGTATGTCTATCTGTTGACTGTTTGATTATCTGTTCATGCCCCTGTGTTTAAATTGCGAATTGAAGGCCTTATTGGTGGCCGAATCTGAAATTGATTGATGATTTGTGTTCATTGGAATTAGTATGATTTTATGGTGTATTTATTTAAAATGTGATTTGGTATGATTAAATTAGGCTAAATGGTGTTAAATTGCATAGTTGGACTTATTTGCCTAAATGTCACCTAGTGGCCAACTACATGGAACATTTGAGACTTGCCTTCATCCTATTTTGTACATTTCATCAGCCTTGTTGAGTGTATAACCGGCTAGAGAGTGAGGAAGAGTGAGAGAAGTGAGTTCAACTTGTTTTCATCTTGATTTTGCTTGGAGGCTTAGGGGAATTGAAAGCTTAAATGCATAATTGAGCTCCTAGACCTTGAATACAAGACCTAAGGTAGTGTAATTACCCTCTTGTTTGTGAATTGAACTTGTTCTTACATGATTCATGTCAATTTAGTGGATTAAGTCATGAAATAGCTTCACATGTTGAATTATAACTTAATTCATGCATGCATGGTTGTATTGATGAATTTTAAGTTGTTTTCATGGCAAATTGTCACATGCATGTTCATAATTAAGCTTAAGTCCATGATTTCATCTTGTTTTTGGGAACAATTGGCTCACTAGAGCATCAAATTGAAGCTTTGAAATGGTTTAAATTCATGCATGTTTGCATGTTTTTCCTATTCTTGAAAATTGGTTTGAAATTGAGTTGTTTGAAACACCCTTGGGCTTTGATTTTACAATTGAGCTTTGGAATCACGTTAAACTATGAGTTTTGGGATTTTTTTGGAAAATTGGCCCAAGAGGATCGAAATTTATGTTTTAAAACTTGGTTTTGAGCTTGAGGTTCAAATCCAGAAATTCCAGATTTTGAACTCACGCTCGAGCGGGGTGACTGGCGCTCGAGCGTGAAATTCGTGCTCCCAGTATTTTGCACTGTTTTGATGTCCGCTCGAGCGGAATAATTGACGCTCGAGCGGGACATTGTGTCTCATACTCGAGCGGGTGTCGAGAGCCCAATCGAGCGTGATTTTCACCTATCCAACACTTTTGACTATTTTGCAGAACGCTCGAGCGGGTAAGTCTACGCTCGAGTAGAAACCTTTGTCTACATGTCCGCTCAAGCGGAGTAACCTACGCTCGAGCGTGACCCCTGTTTTCTGAAAATTCTGAAAATGCTTTTAAAGTGCATCTTTGCATCCTCATCCCATCCTAGGCATTCTTAGGCCTAGTTTAAGACATCTTAATGAGGATATAGATGTAGAACACACCGAGGCAAATTAGGGATTAAGTTGTTATCTTTCCCAACTGTGTAGCTTAGTGTGTGTTCAATCTGTAACTGTATAGGGTTAGCGACTGGAGACGCGCTCTAGCTTTATTGTAGCCTAGAACTCTGTGAGTAACAACTGTGTAAAGATATGTTCAAAATGATTATCTTCTAAACAATTGAACTGTACTGTTTTCTGAACTGATTCTGTTAATTGAATGAATGTATGTCCTATATTCTGAACTGTATTGTGGTATCCATAGTAACTACTGTTTACTGCTACTGTTACAGAGATCTCTGTCGGTTCCCTTGTTGGAACCACTACTGTTTACTGATTGATGGCCATCATTTACTGTTTGGTCTTTTAAGACCTACTGTTTACTGTACTGTTATGCTAATGGATGTACCACATGTGACTGTACTGACTGAACGACTGAAATACTGATTTAATGAACTGTTTTCATTACTGTAAGGACATCCATTCTTAACCTCTTTATGCATTACGTTATTGACTGGGCTTTAGCTCACTGCTCATATAAATATGTAGGTGTACAGGCACCAGACCGTGGCTAGAAGCGTCGGGGTAAGCTCCAGTTTTGTCAAGCCAACCACTGTGCCTCACTACGAGGTTCCGAGCCTGTCAAGTTATGGCTTAGGGGTGTTTTTAATTTCCCCGTCTATCTCTGCATCTGTTTTGTATAACTATATAGATTGTTACCGTACTGTTTAATAGGGATTAGGTCCCTGAACTGAATGATTGTATATATATACATACTGTTTTGTCACTGACAGCATCTATGTATGAAAAAGTCTTTTTGGCATACAGACTATCACAGCTCATTGGACATTGTTTATTTACTATATTGGCTTTCGCCAGCCCCTATACTCTGTATTACTGTATTACTGTTAAGCAGGCCTTTGGTAATCTTGGATTACTGGCCGGTTACGGTGCTAAACCCATAGGGGCGGGTTTGGGTCGTGACAAAGTGGTATCAGAGCGATACTCACCACAAGTTATACCGTACACACGTGTCCAAATGAGCTATAGGGTGTCCTAGAAAAGTAAATAGGGCATCACATGAGCATGATAAGTGTGTGGCTATGACATGACTGAATATATGTTACTGTGTTAATCTGTTTAAACAAATGACTGCCTATGTTAATAACTGTTATAACTGCCTATAGTGAAATGGATAATGCGAGAACTGCAAATGAATCTGAATCCTCATCCTTTGAGGCAAGAATGGCAAGACTGGAAAGAATGATGGAACTAATAACTGAAACACTAGACCAACAACAGAATCAACAGCCGCCACCTCTTCCTCCGGTACAGCCAGAACAGAATGTGAATGTTAATGATGGGGACATAATTGCTCTCACCCATAAGTTCAGCAAAATGAAACCGCCGTCCTTTCAGGGAGGCCTCGAACCATTAAAAGCTGAAGCATGGGTTCTTGAGATAGAAAAATTGTTTGAGGTTTTTCCGTGCTCCGAAGCACATAAAGTGCTATTGGCCACCTTTACTCTGCAAGAAGAAGCTAGAAGGTGGTGGATGCTTATCCGTGATAACAACACTGTAATGACTTGGGTTCAATTCAGAGGAGCCTTCTTTGAAAAGTATTTCCCTCAGTGTGTCAGGGACAGGAAAGTAACTGAATTTGAACAGCTGAGACATGACACAATGTCCGTTGCTGAATATGAAACGAAATTCACTGAGTTGCTAGATATGCACCACATATGGTTGACACTGACTACAAGAAGGCCAAAAAGTTTGAAGGCGGCCTTAATGTTGCAATACTAAACAAAATAAATGTTTTGAAATTACCAAATTATGTAAATGTTCTTGACCATGCCTTGATGGCTGAATTGAACATTGAGGCACTGAAAACTAAAACACCAGCGTCTGAATGGCGTGGTAAAAGGTAGGGTTTTAAATTCAAGAAAGGCAAGCATAACCCATTGAGCAAGAAACAGATTACGGGGTCAACAACTAGCCCCAGCCAAGGGAGTGGTTTCATACCACCCTGTTCTGAGTGTGGCAAGAAGCACAAAGAGGTCTGTTACAAAATATCTGGAGCCTGTTATAGGTGTGGCAAGGTGGGCCACATGGTTAAAGACTGCCCCTCTGTTCCACAAGCCAATAGTAAAGTTGCACTAAACGTAGCAGTATCAACTGTTGCACCAAAACCAAACCCCAAAGCTACCGGGAAAGAGCCTATGAGGCAGGGCCGAGTGTTCGCCCTAGTACCGGGAGACGTGCAGAATATCGAGACCGTTGTGTCAGGTATTCTCTCTATTTGTACTCAAAATGCTTATGTACTGATTGATTTGGGGTATACGCATTCATATGCATCGCATGCTTTTTCACAAAAACTGAATAGACCATTAGAACCCATGAATTATCTGTTAGCTGTATCATCACCCATTAGGGGATCTATAACCTGTGCATATATGTACCCTGCTTGTGAAATTATTGTTGGAGATGCACATTTGTTTATTGACTTACTGCCACTGAACATTGATCATTTTGATGTAATATTAGGAATAGACTGGTTAACGAAATACCATGCTACCATAGACTGTGTAACAAAACAAGTAGTTTTCTGCCCACCGGGTTTACCCGAATTTGTGTTTAATGGGGTTAGAGTAGTACCTCCTCCGTATTTGATTTCATCTGTAAAAGCTGTTAAATTGATTAGAAAGGAGTGTAAGGGATATCTATGTTCTGTGTTGACTGTATCTACTGATGATAATGCTAACGTGAACAGTATTCCTGTAGTCAGAGAATTCCCAGATGTTTTTCCAGATAATCTGCCAGGGGATTTGATTGACAGGGAGATTAAATTTACCGTTGATGTGATTTCGGGAACGCAGCCAGTATCTAAAGCTCCTTACCGAATGGCTCCAACTGAATTGAAAGAATTGAAAGTGCAACTGCAAGAACTGCTAGATAAGAAGTTCATCAGGCTTAGCACTTCGCCATGGGACACTCCTGTTTTATTTGTAAAGAAAAAAGACGGCTCACTGAGACTGTGTATTGACTACCGTGAACTGAACAAGGTAACTGTGAAAAATAAATACCCATTGCCACGTATTGATGACTTATGTGATTAGTTACAGGGTGCTCAAGTGTTCTCTAAGATCGACCTCAGATCAGGATACCATCAGTTGAAAGTTAAACTAGAAGACATTGACAAAACTGCTTTTCGAACAAGGTATGGACATTACGAATTTTTAGTTATGCCTTTCGGAGTTACCAATGCACCTGCTACATTTATGGACCTCATGAACAGAATCTTTAAACCATACCTTGATGACTTTATTGTTGTGTTCATTGATGACATACTGATTTACTCCAAAAGTATAGAAGAACATGAACATCATCTGAGACTTGCCCTACAGACCCTAAGAGAACAGAAACTGTATGCTAAACTATCTAAATGTGAATTTTGGCTTGATCATGTTATGTTTTTGGGGCATGTTGTTAGCAAAGATGGAATTTCTGTTGATCCGCAGAAAATTGAAGCTGTAGTAAACTGGCCTAGACCAACAAATGTGACAGAAGTCCGAAGCTTTTTGGGTTTGGTTGGATATTACAGAAGATTTGTCAAAAATGTCTCCAACATTGCCTTACCGTTGACTCAGTTAACTCAGAAAGGGATATCATTTGACTGGACTGACCAAAGGGAATCAGCATTCCAAGAATTGAAAACTCAACTTGTGACTGCACCGATTCTTACCCTACCTTCAGGTACGGATGGTTATACTGTATTTAGTGATGCTTCTCATAAGGGTTTGGGGTGTGTTTTAATGCAGAATGGGAGAGTTATTGCTTATGCTTCCCGACAACTGAGACCACACGAAAAGAACTACCCGACTCATGATCTAGAACTTGCTGCAGTAGTATTTGCACTGAAAATCTGGCGTCACTATCTGTATGGGGCGACATGTGAAGTATATACCGACCACAAGAGTTTGAAATATTTCTTCACATAGAAAGAACTGAACATGAGACAACGGAGATGGCTTGAACTGATTAAAGACTATGACCTACAGATTTTGTACCATCCGGGAAAAGCCAACACCGTTGCCGATGCACTGAGCCGGAAATCGATTGAAAATTTAGCCTGTTTGCTTACCGGGTAGAAGGAATTGCTTTGTGACCTTGAAAAATCTGAAATTGAAATTTTTTTATGAGAACAAGGTGGAACAATAGCTGCTATTTCTGCTCAACCAGCACTGATTGAAGAGATTAAAGAGAAACAACTGGATGACATCTTGAAGAGGATCATAGAAGAAAGGGAAGCTAAACCAAGACCGGGTTTCAAATTTGAAAATAATGTACTGAAATTTCAAGAAAGACTGTGTGTACCGAATGATTCGGAATTGAAAAGAAGAGTTCTGCAAGAGGGCCACAATTCAAAATTTTCTATCCATCCAGGGAATACGAAAATGTATCAAGACCTAAAACTGAATTTCTGGTGGCTAGGAATGAAGAAAGAAATTGCTGATTTTGTATCGAAATGTCTTCATTGCCAACAAGTTAAAGCCGAACATCAACGACCCGCAGGCTTATTGCAGCCCTTACCCATACCGGAGTGGAAATGGGAACATATCACCATGGATTTTATTGTGGGATTGCCTCGCTCCAGTAAAGGTATGGACTCAATTTGGGTTATTATTGATAGACTGACTAAATCTGCTCACTTCTTACCTGTTAAGACAATTTATAATGCGGACAAATTGGCTATATTATATATTGATGAAATTGTTAGACTGCATGGAGTGCCTATGTCCATTGTTTCTGACAGGGATTCGAAGTTTACATCGAGATTTTGGCAAAGCTTACAGACTGCATTGGGTACTGAATTGAGACTGAGTAGTGCTTATCATCCTCAGACCGATGGCCAGTCAGAAAGGACCATCCAGACTCTGGAGGATTTACTAAGAATGTGTATCCTTGATTTTCAGGGAAACTGGGAAAGCCATTTGTCCTTGGCTAAATTCGCCTACAACAACAGTTATCATTCAAGTATTGGTATGGCGCCTTTCGAGGCATTATATGGCAGAAAATGTAGATCTCCAATTTGTTGGGCAGAAATTGGATGGGCCTTTGCTTGGGCCCGAGATTGTATACGAAACGACTGAGAAAGTGAAACTAATGCAACAGAGACTGAAAACTGCACAGAGCAGATAGAAAAGTTATGCTGATGTTAGAAGACGGGATAGAAAATTTGAAGTGGGTGATCACGTGTTTGTGAAAGTGACACCGATGAAAGGCCAGACTCGTTTTGGAGTCAAAGGCAAGTTAGCGCCGAGATACGTCGGACCGTATAAGATAATTGAGAAAATCAATCCGGTGGCATATCAAGTTGCGCTTCCTCCTGAAATGGAGCATATGCACAATGTCTTCCACATTTCTATGTTGAGGGACTACCTCCGGGATCCTTTCCACGTGATAGAGCCTACTCGTGTAGTGCTGAGTGATAACTACACTTATGAGGAATGGCCTATTCAGATTGTAAACAGACGGATCAAGAAGTTGAGAAACAAAGAGATCCTGTTAGTGAAAGTTGACTGGCAAAACCATGGTGGCGTGTATGCCACTTGGGAGAGGAAAGATGACATGGCTAAAAGATATCCTGAACTGTTCCCACTGAATCCTATTTTCTTTCAAAACGAAGGTAACTCGAGTTTAGAGGACTAAACTCTTTTTAAGGAGGGGAGACTATAACAACCCTCGTCACTGTTTACCGATTAACCACTGATTACTGCTAAACTGAGACTGATTATGATTGGTAACTGAATTGATTGAAGTACTGAACTGACTGACTCAAATCTGGAACTGAATTGATTAAGTATATCTGTTCAATTGTATGTCTATCTGTTGACTGTTTGATTATCTGTTCATGCCCTTGTGTTTAAATTGCGAATTGAAAGCCTTATCGGTGGCCGAATCTGAAATTGATTGATGATTTGTGTTCATTGGAATTAGTATGATTTTATGGTGTATTTATTTAAAATGTGATTGGGTATGATTAAATTAGGCTAAATGGTGTTAAATTGCATTGTTGGACTTATTTGCTGAAATGCCACCTAGTGGCCAACTACATGGAACATTTGAGACTTGCCTTCATCCTATTTTGTACATTTCATCAGCCTTGTTGAGTGTATAACCGGCTAGAGAGTGAGGAAGAGTGAGAGAAGTGAGTTCAACTTGTTTTCATCTTGATTTTGCTTGGAGGCTTAGGGGAATTGAAAGCTTAAGTGCATAATTGAGCTCCTAGACCTTGAATACAAGACCTAAGGTAGTGTAATTACCCTCTTGTTTGTGAATTGAACTTGTTCTTACATGATTCATGTCAAATTTAGTGGATGAAGTCATGAAATAGCTTCACATGTTGAATTATAACTTAATTCATGCATGCATGGTTGTATTGATGAATTTTAAGTTGTTTTCATGGCAAATTGTCACATGCATGTTCATAATTAAGCTTAAGTCCATGATTTCATCTTGTTTTTGGGAACAATTGGCTCACTAGAGCATCAAATTGAAGCTTTGAAATGGTTTAAATTCATGCATGTTTGCATGTTTTTCATATTCTTGAAAATTGGTTTGAAATTGAGTTGTTTGAAACACCCTTGGGCTTTGATTTTACAATTGAGCTTTGGAATCACGTTAAACTATGAGTTTTGGAATATTTTCTGGAAAATTGGCCCAAGAGGATCGAAATTTATGTTTTAAAACTTGGTTTTGAGCTTGAGGTTCAAATCTAGAAATTCCAGATTTTGAACTCACGCTCGAGCGGGGTGACTGGCGCTCGAGCATGAAATTCGTGCTCCCAGTACTTTGCACTGTTTTGATGTCTGCTCAAGCGGAATAATTGACACTCGAGCGGGACATTGTGTCTCATGCTCGAGCGAGTGTCGAACGCCCAATCGAGCGTGATTTTCACCTATCCAGCACTTTTGACTGTTTTGCAGAACGCTCGAGCGGGTAAGTCTACGCTCGAGCGGAAACCTTTGTCTGCATGTCCACTCGAGCAGAGTAACCTACGCTCGAGCATGACCCCTGTTTTCTGAAAATTCTGAAAATGCTTTTAAAGTGCATCTTTGCATCCTCATCCCATCCTAGGCATTTTTAGGCCTAGTTTAAGACATCTTAATGAGGATATAGATGTAGAACACACCGAGGCAAATTATGGATTAAGTTGTTATCTTTCCTAACTGTGTAGCTTAGTGTGTGTTCAATTTGTAACTGTGTAGGGTTGGCGACTGGAGACGCGCTCTAGCTTTATTGTAGCCCAAAACTCTGTGAGTAACAACTGTATAAAGATATGTTCAAAATGATTATCTTCTAAACAATTGAATTGTACTGCTTTCTGAACTGATTCTGTTAATTGAATGAATGTATGTCCTATATTCTGAACTGTATTGTGGCATCCTTAGCAACTACTATTTACTACTACTGTTACAGAGATCTCTGTCGGTTCCCTTGTTGGAACCACTGCTGTTTACTGATTGATGGCCATCATTTACTGTTCGGTCTTTTAAGACCTACTGTTAATGTACTGTTATGCTAATGGATGTACCACATATGACTGTACTGACTGAACGACTGAAATACTGATTTAATGAACTGTTTTCATTATTGTAAGGACATTCATTCTTAACCTATTTACGCATTACGTTATTCACTGGGCTTTAGCTCACTACTCATATATATATGTAGGTGTACAAGCACCAGACCGTGGCTAGAAGCGTCGGGGTAAGCTCCAGTTTTGTCAAGCCAACCACTGTGCCTCACTGCGAGGTTCCGAGCCTGTCAAGTTATGGCTTAGGGGTGTTTTTAATTTCCCCGTCTGTCTCTGCATCTGTTTTGTATAACTGTATAGATTGTTACCGTACTGTTTAATAAGGATTAGGTCCCTGAACTGAATGATTGTATATATGTACATACTATTTTGTCACTGACTGCATCTATGTATGAAAAAGTCTTTTTGGCATACAGACTGTCACAGCTCATTGGACATTGTTTATTTACTGTATTGCCTTCCGCCAGCCCCTGTACTCTGTATTACTGTATTACTGTTAAGCAGGCCTTCGGTAATCTTGGATTACTGGTCGGTTACGGTGCTAAACCCATAGGGGCGGGTTTGGATCGTGACATATATATCCACTAATTTTGGAGAATGTACAATCCAAAGGTGTATTATGTGCTGTCTAAAAAAAATTACAAACAAAGAATATGTGAACTTCAAACATATTATCTCCAATCCAACCTTTTATATGTTGGAATCAAACGGGGTTAAGATCTTAAGAGGTAACTATTTATATCATCAAAACATAACAATAATACGCTCTATAAATTTTCAAGTTGAAAAAAGAGAAAATTTCAAGTTGAAAAAAGAGAAAATTTCATTTTACCCCTCAAATTTTATCTCGATGATCAATTGTACCCCTAGACTTCAAATAATTTTAATTTTACCCAAATTTTTTGAAATCATATCAATTTTCCCCTTATTGTCACATTTAAATAAAAAAAAATTAAAAAAAATTATATTTTGACCCAAAATTTCAAACTATACATTCAAACTCATCTTCTCCTACCCAAACTTAGCCTCTCTCTTCTCTATACCTCCACAACTCCGCTGACCACCACCGCTAGTGGGCAGTCTTCATCCTCCTTTCGCTGCGTGTGCCCAGTAATGTTTGGCCCCATCGCAGCAAGTGCACAATACACAGTGCACAGTGCCCAGATCTAGAAGCTACCCAACTTTCTCATGCTCACAGGCACCATCATCAGCACCATATCAGTCACCTCCGCCGCCATGCCATTCTTTCCCACCGCCCCATTTGCCTCCACCTCAGTAATAAACAAATCAAAACCGATTCAATTACATAAAAACCTACAAAATAAAATAAAGTTTTACTCTATAAATCATAACTAAATTGACATGAAAATTTAAAGGATCTACAAAATCGAAAGAGGGTTTTTAGTAGGGGTGTTTGTAGTTCAGTTGCGGCCAAGAAACCTCTAATCCGCCATCTGTCCGCTGGATGGGTGGATTGGAAAAAATCAATCCGCATTTGTCCGCCGAATTAACGAATGCGAATTGAGCGGATTGGTGAATGGATGCGAATTGGTTTGGCGATTTAAACTGTTACAAATTTTGAATATAATACAACAACTTGTCAATATATATATATATTTTTGTGGAGAATAATCCAACTCAACATAACCAAAAGATTACCAAGTAAATTGTCAAATACCAATAATAAATACGTATAAGAAAACCATGCATTATCAAAACTATTTTATTACATTTTTTAATTTAAAAAACTATTTAATTTGGTTTTTTAAAAAAATGACAAAATTAAGCTTTATATTTTTCACACAAAAATACCAAATATCAACTCTTGTCATTTGATAAAAGGATTTCCAAATTGAAAACAAATTGAAAACACAACAAAATATCTAAACTCTTTTTCAATTGAAAGCACAAACAGAATATCTAAACAAATTGAAAACTGTTACGTCCCAAAATTTGGACAATTAAATATTAAATTAGGACTAAACCCTAATTAATATTCCATCATCCAAATCCTAGGATTGAAACAAAAAAAGCTAAATGCCAACTAAATCATCCACCATAACTTCATAACTAACCAATACCTCCAACATTAAAGTAACAATACATAGTCAAAATAACTTAAATAATGTACGGTTACAAACCATGCCAAATTATCCCAATACTAAAATCATAAAAAAAAAATACATAAACTAATATCAACCCTAAGCTCAAGAAAACAAAAAAAGTCCAAACGACATGTCCTACGATCATAGTTATTTCTTGTCATTACCATACCCTCAACTAATCCTGCAAAGGAAGCTCGGCTGTGCTCAAACAGAACGCACTCGAGTTGCCAAGAGACAAAACGAGTCAGTATACAACTATACTAATATGAGTACAAGATTTTACACCCACAAGCAAAAATACATTTAATTCTTGTTATGGGACAAGACAAGTAGTTCTATCCGCACCGAGACGAATGGGTAGTTTCTCGAGATACAATGGCATTTAGTTTCTTGCCCGTACACAACGAAATATAAATAGAGTATGGAATAAACAAAATAGAAATAAAAATATGATGGGTCAGCCCTGCATAAAAAGTTTGTAAGACCAAATATCCTGCAAAAAAAAATAAAGTTAGTATAATTTAATATAAGTAACTTGCTAAAGAAGTAAAAATAATGCACTATTTCATACTTAAATAATTCGAATTGACCAAAATTCGAAGAACAAAAGTCGTACAGAATCAAATTTTCTAAAAGGTAGCGTGAACGAATTTAGTAGAAACTGAACAACTTGAGAGAAACACTTAACAAAAAATCCTAACCGAAATTCGATCGAAAAATCTAGAACTGAAAATGAAAAGAAACTGCTATAAGATGACTTTTTTTTGGAAAAGTTCAAAACACGAAAATTGTTCAGAATAATGTTTTACTTCAGTTTACGTGAAACCAATAAAAATAAGCTCGTTTTGTGAGTTGAAGCAGCCTCTAAATTGGGCATTGCTAAAATGAATCAAAACTACAATAACCAAGATAATCCGATTATAAGCTCTAATCGATACTTTTAATAAAAAGTTAAAACACAAAAGTTGTCTAGAATCACATACACATGCCTCTACTCAAATTTCATAATTTATCGAAGTTGTTTACTCTTTTTCAATAGGGATGGCAATGGATAACCTATCATGTGGGTATCCATGGAGACCCAACCCAAATACATGGGTTTTTTCCTTTTTTTCTTATCCATAAGTGATATTCTTTAAATATTCACAGGGGATGGGTACCCACTAATTTCCCCATATGTTTTTTTTTTTTTTTAAGATTCACAACCAAAACTAAATATACATTCAATCTTTTTCTTTTATTTATTTATTTATTTATTTTTCAGGTTCACAACCAATTTTATTTTTTTTATTTATTTATTTTTTTAAGATCAACAACCGAAGCTAAATATACATCCAATTTCTTTTATTATTATTATTTTTTTAAGGTTCACAACCATTTTTTTTTGAAATTTTTAAGATTCACAACCAAAGTTAAATATACATTCAATCTTTTTTCTTTTGTTTTTATTTTTTTATTTTTTTTTAAGGTTCACAACCATTTTTTTTTTTTTTAAGATTCACAACCAAAGCTAAATATACATTCAATCTTATTTTATTTTATTTGGCTCAACAATAAAATCAAATACACATTAATTAATATTGTCACATTATTCTTGTCAAATTTTATGCATATCTAGAATTTTTTTAATTTATTTAAAAAGATTAAGGACACTGTCTAGTGTAAGTTTCGATTTGCTTTTCTATGTTATTTTATTTTGTTATGTATTGTAATTTTCAAAATGGTTTGCTTGTTATGAAATTTCAATTAATGAGTATGAATCTATTTGTTTTATGTTATCACACAATTTATATAACATATATATATATATATATATATATATATATATATATATATGAATGTATTTGAAAATAAGGAAATTGTAGAGAATCAAAACAAGCATGAGTCGTGATTGGTTAGAAAGGATGGGTACAAAGATTTATTTGCTGGAAAAACAAAAAGGGGATACAAAGTCTTACTAAATAATTTTTTTTAAAATAAAAGATTTTTTCTTAGTTATGAACACATTTAACTAAAATCAGCTTGTTTCCCAATGTTATGCTTCATCTATTTAGATAGAAAATATTTTTTAATGAAAAATATTTTTTATAAAAAAAATTAAAAATATATTTTTTTTATATTTGGTGGTGGTGGTGATGGAACGAAGGTGAAAGTAGAGATTGTGACATAGTGGTGGGGTGATGGCGGCAGTGATGATGGTAGTGGCTATGGTGATGGTAGTGTGACAGTGAAGGTGAGAATAGTGGTGATGGTGTTGTGAAATTAGTAAAAATTTAATTGAAAAAATATTTTTTGTTTTTTAAAAGTAACAAATAACAAAATTCGTGGGGGGCTAAAGGAAGAAGATGGAGGATGGATTGGGTGTGGTAAGGCATAGATATCTTAAAATGAGTGGTTCAAATTTGTTAAAAGTATAATTAGATTTTAGATAAATTAAAATGAATGGTGCAAATTTGCTAAGAAGAGAAGGATGGTTTAACGTATAAAATGTCCGTGGCTAAGAGATCAACAAACAATTCCTTGTTTATGTCCTGATGCAATTTAATATGGGTCTTATAACATTTTCTTCAAACAGGTTCTTTCACATTTTATTTCTTCAAACAGGCTCTTATAACATTGTGATCGAGTTCTTATAACATGTAGGGGAGAGAGTGAGAGTGAGAGTGAGAGTGAGAGTGAGAGAGATGGTTGTAATTTTTTTTTAATCTTCCACGTTCTTCCACATTTTTTTTTTCAATTACTAAAACTTATTTGATTGTCTCAAAATTATATATTTGATTATTATAAAACAAACTTTTTAATTAATTAATTAATGTGTATTTGATTTTGTTGTTGAACCAAATAAAATAAAATAAGATTGAATGTATATTTAGCTTTTGTTGTGAACCTTAAAAAAAAATAATAAATAAATAAAAATAAAAGTTGTTAACATTAAATATATTAAAAAAGAAAGAAAAAAGATTGAAGGTATATTTAGCTAAAACCTTTATATATATAAAAAAAGAGAGAAGGTTGTTAACATTAAATATATTAAAAAAGAAAGAAAAAAGATTGAAGGTATATTTAACTTTTGTTGTGAACCTTAAAAAAAATGTTAACATTAAATATATTAAAAAAGAAAGGAAAAAAATTGAAGATATATTTAGTTTTTGTTGTGAACCTTTAAAAAATAAAAAATAAAAAATAAAAAAGTGGTTGTTAACATTAAATATAAAAAATAAAAATTGGGATTAAAGTGGGTTGGAGAAAATCCATATCCATTAAGAAATGGGGAGGGTGGTACCCATGGGGAATGGGGAATGGGGGGAATGGGGATGGGGAATTAATATCCACCCCATTGCCCCCCATTGCCATCTCTATTTTTCAACCTGTACAAATCAATACAATTGACACAATAACAATAAACTCATAATTAAATTCGTTGTACCTTAACTCCACCACTTTGGTCCTTCACTCCCAGCCTACACATATATCCTATGTGCCTCCCGTATACCTAATACCGCTCCGAAGCCAAACTTGCACGGGAATATCGTCCCGAGTCTGACTCACACTTCCCGGATGGTTAGCATATACGTACGCACGTAAATCAAAGCACTTGTCTACTTATGAGAACGAAGCAACAATATATATACAAAACATCTTACTCATGAAACAAACATAACAATGCCAAGCCTAAGACATTCAAATAAATCTCATAATTATTACTTTTTTCATACACTCTTTCTCACCGACATTCAAATAAAATAATAATCTATGGAGTCATGGTGGAGTATAAGGAATTTATCTATGGGTTCCTAATTAATTTTAATTTCATATAACCATGAGTGTGATTACAACCATAAAATAAATCCATATAAAAATCCTAAACCTTGCATATACAACTAATCAAAATAATTAAAATCAAACAATCATCTAAAAACCCCAAACCTTAACATACACAACTAATCAAAACAATTAAAATCAATTAATCATCTTCATGTAAATATAAAATCAAACTAACATCAAATAAATAAAAACAATAAATTAAACATAAATCAAGGGAAGTGGGTTTTATACTTAGAATATTTTTTTTGAAGACCCAAGAAATATTTGAAAAACTAATAGAGCCACCAAAACAAAACCCTAATCTATTTTTATCTTTTCCTCTTCTCCTCCCACCGTCCCTCTCTCTCGTTCTCTCCCTCGGTTTTCTTTTCTTTGATTTCTCTCTCTCTCTCTCTCTCTCTCTCTCTCTCTCTCACGGCTTACTTTGTTTCTCTTTTTTTTCTTTTTTTTTTCTTTCTTTGTTTTCCTATTAGCTTCTAAACCTAGTTGACTTCTTATATTATATTATATATATAGTAACCTAATTTCCTATTATATTATATTATACAAATAAATCACAAATATAACATATATAAATATAAATATCTTATGTACAATTTCTATCAATAATTTATATTTCAATATATATATAAATATATAAATATTCAGATTAATTATATATAGTTAACTAACACATTAAATTAATTAAATATCACATTAAATTCTTATATAACTATGCAACTAATAAAGTCAAAAATAAAATCAAGTACTAATAAATAAATAAAGACTTATGAAGAAATCAGGGTCGCTACAATATACACACCTTAAAAGAATCTCATCCCGAGATTTGATAGGAGATACTACTAAACAAAAAGCTCTAGGTGCAAATGCCGAACTTTCTCTTCCAATTCCCAAGTGATATCATTTTCATCCTCGCTCCATTGCACTTTCACACCAAGTTCACTTTCTTGCGCCGCAACTGCCTTACATTTCTGTCATGACCCGAAATCGCCCCTAAAAGTTTGGGCATGACTACCACTGACACCGACATCAAGAGCGACAAAGCAACATACGGGGCCTGAACGGAAGCACCTGATAACAAAACAAACTCTATTCCATTGAGCTACCACTAGTATGCCAGGACCGCAAACATCATAGTAGGTAAATGATATACAGAAAACATACGCCTAAGCGTTATACACATACATGCACACACTTAAAACTAGCCCCCTAATCGAGCGCATAACAAAAACATGAATGACAAGGGCTTATATACAGTCAACCATAGACAGACAACTAAAGCATAAACTGAAAACTTAACAAACTTTACAAAATGCACGGGCTTCATCCTGAGTGCCTGGGTACACTGAGGTTGACAAAAAGGGAGACAAGCCTTAAAGATTAGGACTGGCTTCCCGATTGTTTACCTACAGAAACAGACAAAATACAGAATGAGTAAAACTCAGTGAATAATAGCACATACATAAAGTAATAGTTACCTTAAAGAACAAAGCATATAACTGTAGAGGCACATGATTAATTACATTCTGTAATTATTTCCAGAACAGCCATGGGTCTAGTTTTCTTAACAGAGTGGCTTTCAACCCAGTAATGTACAGAACGGCCATAGGCCTAACAGATACAGAACGGCCATAGGCCCAGAAATATCAAAACGGCCATCGGCCCAGAAATATCAGAACGGCCATCGGCCCAGAAATAACAGAACGGTCATCGGCCCCGAAGTAACTGAACGGCTTTAAGCCCAGTTCATATATGTATGGACTCAAGAGGTGGCTCGCACGGATTCTAGAGGTGGCTCTCACCAAAGTGTAGCACTTAGTTCCGTAAATCACTTTGTTCCATACCAGAAATCAATAAGTTTTAAAAACCAAACAATTCATACTATATCACTTCATAAACGGAATGAATTAACAAGGCAGGATGCATAAACAAAACGAATAAACCGAACAGAATGATACATAAATAATTTCATAGGTCATTACAAATGGGCATAATCATCTTACGTATGTCAGAACATTAACAACGCTCTTTGATGGATGTCACAAATATCATTACAGTACGATCAATAAGAATGGAATAATTTACCTCATAATAGTCTTGATTCATCATTGACAAAACAGAATGATTCGGAATACAGGAACATCATTGTTTCATTTGTTGCTATAAATCAATACAGGTAATGTACAGATAACAGAACGTTAATAATGCCTTTCACTAGTAAGCAATCCCAATTATGTTCATCCATTATAGGCAATCACTTATGTTGTAAGACATGTATTACCCAACAGACTATAGGAATCCTTATTAGGGTACTCGGGATATCATGTTCCCATTCAGCATATCATATTCCTGACAAGCGGAGTGTACTTCCACGAACTCTTTTTGTTAACTCATTCCATTATATGAATAGTTGGTATGAAATTGTTATGCGGAATTATGGATCATTCATAGGGTATAGCACATTACCGATAATCATTATCTGTAATCGGAATATAGAATAATCTCTGAATCACAGCGATGTATGCCAAATCTTTCAATGACCACACAGGTTCACACTAATTCCCAATCCACATATCATTGCTCACGGAAAATAGAATGCTAATAATAAGAAGTATTAGCGGTAAATAATGTACATTTGTAGTACTATTACTCACAGTGCAACAACGGAGTGCTTGACCTTCCCGAGGTATGCCCTATACACATACATAGCTCACACATTAGTTCCTTTCCTTGTTGCATCGTTTTCGGACTCATCTCGCTTCAAATGAATTTACATACATCAAAAAGGCATCAAATACAAATTCTAAAAATATCAGAGGGTCGAGCACGTAAAACGGAGCAAGCCATTTTTTCTAGCATAGGCTGCACGTGCGGCGATCTGGGCAGATTGCAGTTCGAAATTCCGTCAAAACTCAATTTTTGGTACACTCTTTCAAGGCTCAAAATAGGTTCTTTAAATGTTAGAATATGGTTCAAAGATCATATACATAGACATTAAAGCATCTCTAAATCTCAACATAACTTGGATCTTGATCTTCTAAACTTATGAATACAACCCAATTCCATAATACCTCCAACTTCCTTGTCCATACACCCCCACACACACACATATATATACAACCACATATCCATATAGATGGTTTCAAGGTGATGATTAAGGAAATAATGTAAAATTCTCACTAGATAATCCAACACAATACCAAATCCATTAATCATTTAACACAACAACATAGAAGAATTCCTCATTTATTCAAAGAGAGGGGCCAAATAGAAAGAAGTAGACATACCATGAGTCTAATTCTCTACAACCCTTTAACTTTCCCCAATTCCTTCCTTGAAGAACTTCCTTCTCCTCCTCTCAAACTCTTTTCTTCTTACTAACCCTCACCAGGAGATATTTTATATTTTGAGTGATAGGTTTCCCCAAGTCAAAAAAATATAAGAGGCATTGATATACATAAAAGTAAATAAAGACAAAATTTATTCAGTTTAATCATTCCTAATTGAAATTTCATAGAAAATCATACTATGACCTAAAAATCATGCTGATCTCAAATACAAAACCAATTTCAGATAATTAAGTTTCTAAGGTCTTCAATTTCTGATTCAAACACTAGAATTGGAACAGATATTCGTCATATTAAACATATACACATCCATAAGCATAAGCTTCACTTCATTAAACTTACTTTCACATAAAATTTTACAATAAGTATTCAGATGCACGGAATAAGGGACCAAAAGTGTATCAGAAAATATGTACGAGGGTCGGGTTATTACACTGTCCCCCCCTTAAATAAGTTTGGTCCCCCAAACTTGTTCTACTATGAAACTGATTAGGAATTCTCTGTCTCCCCTCACTGTTCAATTCTGTAGTAGATGTTCACGTAATTCCTCAGTTCGAACAATTCACAGGTTAATCCGATATTTCTCAACATAATGAGTAGCTCAAAGTTTTATTCAACTGATCATTCTGATATCTATTTTTAGGTATGAAGAGTAAAAGAGAATCATAGTACAAGAGTTCATTACAGGATATGAAGACATTAAACCCTCATTAGACAGAGTTTATAATCACAATAGTTTCTTGCTCATAAGTTCCATAACGTTAATTCTCAAATACAGAACATACAATTCTTAAATACAGAAATATATTAGATTCCACTTCTTTTAGCACACAATTCATATATTCCATAACATACATTAATTCCAATCACAATATATTCTTTACTAGGTTCATATCTAGATTGACCTAGTATTAATAGTTCAGATGCAATCTCACTACTTGGTAAATCACATATAATAAAGCATTCAGAGATAAGCTATTAACCCAAGCTATACATCGTCTTCAAAGGAATCAATTATAGTAGAATCGGATATCAGAGCCCATTTAACTAGGCATGCATCATCCTATCACTAGCAAGGTATACATCATTCTATCAATCACAAGCAAATCACTATAGTACGTAGCCACTAGCTTCACTATTTATTCTTAGCATTCCCCTACTTCTAAAAGCATTTCCAGGGCATCCGATTATCTTGGTTCAGAATTATATGCAATAGTTCTTAACAAGAGCAGTATAACATATACACATCGTTGATTCCTCATGGCATTACTTGTAAGTACAGTACTACAAAAGAATCACACTCCGAATTCAACAGTTATGATAATATCAAAACGAGCATCATACAGTTTCTTTTTTTTTTTTTTTTGTCAAATTCATACAGATATATCATTCTAGACACTTAGTCGTACTGTCATGAGTTCAAGTCTGAGCGATAGGTATATGTATAACAACCATCATTCCGAGCAAAGGGGTCATTCAACGATAAAGTTAAAAAAAAAAAATCAAGTTCAGAATCGTATTTGCTTAGTCAATTATGACAGTAGGGTATCATGTCCACTTTTATTAAGTATTTTCTCTAGTCACAATAAAAGTGATTCTATTCCCTTTTTTTTTTAACTCAATAATATCTAAAAATTCAACAGTATAACCATAAAGTGCTTTAGCCCACACATACCAGACTTAAAAGTTTTGGTAAAATCAATTCGGCATGAGAATCAATCAATTCAGAACCACGTAGTGCGTATTATACAAATTTGTATAAACATGCAAGAGGAGGTAGATACTCGTTAACCCATCATCAATATAGAACACCCCCATAATCAATTATTTCCATTAACATTCACAATATCACACAGAACAGTTCTCATTATAACTTACACATAGGCAACGGAGGACTAATTTGCAATATTCAACATTGGCATTTTTTTTTTACACGAAAATATATCACAGCAATGATTTCTTAGTCTTAAGTCATGGATGTACATAAACGAGATTTTAATTCTTGCAATAAATTGTCAGATTACTGATCATTTAATTTGGTCTCGAAGTGGTTGATAACTACCTATCCTTTTACAGGGGTCATACAAGCAGACACGTAATGTTCTTCGGTCAATCCTTATAAGAAATCCTAATTACGGGTTACAAATTAAACAGATTACAGATTACAGATTTTAGATTTTAGAGTTCAGACTACAAAATTCAGATCACAGAGGGCAGAATACAGAGTACAGATTACAGGATTTTTTTTTTTTTACTATGAACGGACACAATTATGATTTCAGAAATTCCAGTTACACACAAACAATACTCATTAGATCTCGTCAGTAATTCCCTATCAGAAGTCATTGGTAATTTACTTAGATCACGAAATCATATTATTTCCATACTATTTCAAGTTCTATACCCAATTCCTTAGTATAGCTTATTTATTTAAACCATCAGGGAGAAATAAAATCACAATTATTTGATTCTTTTCTCAACTTTAGGGGGTCATTGTATGTACAATTAATTTTTTTTTTTTTTTTTTACAACCAATCTCAATTATTATGCCAAGCACATCTTATTAAAAATTAGAGAATCACACATATGTCATTTCCTTCGATCTTAAAACATATTCCATACCTAGAGTGTAACCAATTCACTTAAGCAGATACTAAAACCCAATCATATTATCATTATTCCCATAGATAACTATCAACTGATAACACACATTTCATCTAATCATTTGCAGATAACTTGTCTTACCGACCAGCTCGAATCCTCACCACACTTCCACTGTGCAACTTTATTGATTTAATCCCATCTGTAGGTCTTACCATGTTCTGCATGGCAATCAACACAATATACACAAGAAATGTACAACCAACATAAATAATAACCATTACGGTTGGCGATAGTACATGCACCATTATCGTTGCTATCAATTTCTTCATATGCACAAGAATGTCATGCATGATGCCTAAGTCTTTTCTAGACATCCTAAAGCCCAATGGATTCGTGTGTGAGATAGCAACTCGTGCTCTAATACCACTTCTCATGACCCGAAACCGCCCCTAAAAGTTTGGGCATGACTACTACTGACATCGACATCAAGAGCGACAAAGTAACATATGGGGCCTGAACGGAAGCACCTGATAACAAAACAAACTCTATCCCATTGAGCTACCACTAGTATGCTAGGACCGCAAACATCATAGTAGGTAAATGATATATAGAAAACATACACCCAAGCGTTATACACATACATGCACATACTTAAAACTAGCCCCCTAATCAGGCGCATAACAAAAACATGAATGAGAAGGGCTTATATACAGTCAACCATAGACAGACAACTAAAGCATAAACTGAAAACTTAACAAACTTTACAAAATGCACGGGCTTCATCCTAAGTGCCTGGGCACACTGAGGTTGACAAAAAGGGAGACAAGCCTTGAAGATTAGGATTGGCTTCCCGATTGTTTACCTACAGAAACAGACAAAATACAGAATGAGTAAAACTCAGTGAATAATAGCACATACATAAAGTAATAGTTATCTTAAAGAACAAAGCATATAACTGTAGAGGCACATGATTAATTACATTCTGTAATTATTTCCAGAACAGCCATGGGTCCAGTTTTCTTAACAGAGTGGCTTTCAGCCCAGTAATGTACAGAATGGCCATAGGCCTAACAGATACAGAACGACCATAGGCCCAGAAATATCAGAACGGCCATCGGCCCAGAAATATCAGAACGGCCATCGGCCTAGAAATATCAAAACGACCATCGGCCCAGAAATAACAGAACGGTCACCGACCCAGAAGTAACTGAACGACTTTAAGCCCAGTTCATATATGTATGGACTCAAGAGATGGCTCGCACGGATTCTTGAGGTAGCTCCCACCAAAGTGTAGCACTTAGTTCCGTACAGCACTTTGTTCCATACCAGAAATCAATAAGTTTTAAAAACCAAACAATTCATACTATATCACTTCATAAACGGAATGAATTAACAAGGCAGGATGCATAAACAAAACGAATAAACCGAACAGAATGATCCCAAATTCATAAGAAGATCGTCACGGAATAGTGTACATAAATCATTTCATAGGTTATTACAAATAGGCATAATCATTTTACGTATGTCAGAACATTAACAACGCTCGTTGATGGACGTCACAAATATCATTACAATATGATCAATAAGAACGGAATAATTTACCTCATAACAGTCTTGATTCATCATTGACAAAACAAAATGATTCGGAATACAGGAACATCATTGTTTCGTTTGTTACTATAAATCAATACAGGTAATGTACAGATAACAGAACGTTAATAATGCCTTTCACCAGTAAGCAATCCCAATTATGTTCATCCATTATAGGCAATCACTTATGTTGTAAGACATGTATTACCCAACAGACTATAGGAATCCCTATTAGGGTACTCGGGATAGCATGTTTCCATTCAGCATATCATATTCCTGACAAGCGGAGTGTACTCCCACGAACTCTTTTTGTTAACTAATTCCATTATATGAATAGTTGGTATGAAATTCTTATGCGAAATTATGGATCATTCATAGGGTATAGCACATTACCGATAATCATTATCTGTAATCGGAATACAGAATAATCTCTAAATCACAGCGATGTATGCCAAATCTTTCAATGACCACATAGGTTCACACTAGTTCCCAATCCACATATCATTGCTCACGGAAAACAGAATGTTAATAATAAGAAGTATTAACGGTAAATAATGTACATTTGTAGTACTATTACTCACAGTGCAACAACGAAGTGCTTGACCTTCCCGAGGTATGCCCTATACACATACATAGCTCACACATTAGTTCCTTTCCTTGTTGCATCGTTTTCGGACTCATCTCGCTTCAAATGAATTTACATACATCAAAAAGGCATCAAATACAAATTCTAAAAATATCAGAGGGTCGAGCACGTAAAACGAAGCAAGCCATTTTTTCCAGCATGGGCTGCACGTGCAGCTGTGAGCCCCGCACGTGTAACAAGGCTTCCCGCACGTGCGACAGTGATCCCCGCACGTGCGGCGATCTGGGCAGATTGCAGTTCGAAATTCCATCAAAACTCAATTTTTGGTACACTCTTTCAAGGCTCAAAATAGGTTCTTTAAATGTTAGAATATGGTTCAAAAATCATATACATAGACATTAAAGCATCTCTAAATCTCAACATAACTTGGATCTTGATCTTCTAAACTTATGAATACAACCCAATTCCACAATACCTCCAACTTCCTTGTCCATACACCCACACACACACACATATATGTACAACCACATATCCATATAGATGGTTTCATGGTGATGATTAAGAAATAAGGTAAAATTCTCACTAGATAATCCAACACAATACCAAATCCATTAATTATTTAACACAACAACATAGAAGAATTCCTCATATATTCAAATAGAGGGGCCAAATAGAAAGAAGTAGACATACCTTGAGTCTAATTCTCTACAACCCTTTAACTTTCCCCAATTCCTTCCTTGAAGAACTTCCTTCTCCTCCTCTCAAACTCTTTTCTTCTTACTAACCCTCACCAGGAGATATTTTATATTTTGAGTGATAGGTTTCCCCAAGTCAAAAAAATATAAGAGGCGTTGATATACATAAAAGTAAATAAAGACAAAATTTATTCAGTTTAATCATTCCTAATTGAAATTTCATAGAAAATCATACTATGACCTAAAAATCATGCTGATCTCAAATATAAAACCAATTTCAGATAATTAAGTTTCTAAGGCCTTCAATTTCTTATTCAAACACTAGAATTGGAACAGATATTCCTCATATTAAACAGATACACATCCATAAGCATAAGCTTCACTTCATTAAACTTACTTTCACATAAAATTTTACAATAAGTATTCAGATGCACGGAATAAGGGACCAAAAGTGTATAAGAAAATATGTACGAGGGTCGGGTTGTTACAATCTCGGTCTAGAATAGCATCCGGTCGCACCACATATGGTAAATCGTCACTGATCTCTAACATCTCTGGTGATAAAACTTGGGAAGGGTCTTTCACACACTTCTGCAATAAAGATACATGGAACACATTGTGAATCATAGCTAAAGCAAGTGGTAGGGCTAATTTATAAGCCACATTACCAATCTTCTCAGTGATCTCATATGGCCCCACAAATCTAGATGCCAACTTTCCCTTCTTTCTAAACCACATGATACCCTTCATCAGCGAGACCTTCAAAAACACAAAATCTCCAACATTCAACTCAGCCCTCTTACATTTTCTATCAGTGTAACTCTTCTAACGACTCTGTGCAGTCTTAATACGTTCTCGAATAATGTTCACCTTCTCCATGGTCTCTCTCACTAACTCTGGCCCTAACAATGGCGCATCTCCTACCTCCATCCAACAAGCAGGTGATCGACATAGCCTCCCATACAAAGCCTCAAAGGTGTCATCCCGATACTGGAGTGATAGTTATTATTACAAGCAAACTCCACCAATGGCAAGTATTCTTCCCAACTACCACCAAGATCAAGGACACAAGCTCTCAATATATCCTCCAAGATCTGATTTACCCGCTCAGTTTGCCCATCTGTCTGAGGATGATAAGTTGTGCTCAAGTCTAACCTAGCACCCAAAGCATGTTGAAAACTCTCCAAAAACTCTGCTATAAATAATGGATCACAATCTAAAACTATAGAGACTGGCGTGCCGTGAAGTCGTACAATCTCCCGAATATACAGCCTAGCCAGTTTATTCGCAGTTCAGTGAACACTAATTGGAATAAAATGAACAGATTTAGTGAGTCGATCCACTATCACCCAAATAGATTCATTGTTTAGACCGCGACAATCCATCCACGAAATCCACAGAAATGCACTCCTATTTCGAAGTAGGGATCTCAAGAGGTTGCAAAAGTCCAAATGGTCGTTAGTGTTCTGCCTTATCCTGTTGGCACACATAACATTGAAAAACATACTCTTCTACGTCTTTCTTCATACCTTCCCACCAAAACGTCCTCTTCAGGTCATGATACATCTTAGTCCCACCAGGGTGAATGGTATATCGGGACCTATGGGCCTCATCCATAATCTCTTTCCTCAATTCAACAATGTTAGGTACACACAACCTGCCCTTAAATCGCAATCCCCCATCTGAGTCCACAGACCAATCAGTAGGACAATCATCGATCAAATCCACTACAAGGTCACGAGCTTGCTGACAAGAAACCCATCTAAATACTACATCTGACGAATTTTACCCAGTAACGTCGGTTGCACGGTCAAACTACCAATGTATTCCCTCTCAATATTCTCTATTGGTTGAACATCATGCATCGAAATTAACTCCAAGGACTTCCATTCCTGAATCATTAAAAAAGTTATAATCCCATGTTGCTGACTAAGGGTATCTGTGACCACATTTCCTTTCCCCGGGTGGTAAAGGATCTCGAAATCATAACTACTGACGAATTCAATCCACCTTTGTTGCCTCATGTTCAACTCTTTTTGAGAAAAAAGATATTTGAGGCTCTTGTGATCTGTGTACAACTTAAAGTGCTCCCCAAACAAGTAGTGTTGCCACACTTTCAACACAAAAACAACTGCTGCCAACTCTAAGTCATGAGTAAGGTATTGTCTCTCATGAGGTTTTAACTGTCGAGAAGAAAAAGATACAACCTTCTAATGCTGCATCAACACATATCCTAACCCAATTCCACTCGCATCAGTAAACATTACTAACTTTTTCCCTTGTACCGATGTAGTTAAAACTGGAGCTGTAGTTAACCGTTGCTTTAACTCCTAGAAAGCTTTGTCACAATCATTTGTCCATAAGAACTTAACATTCTTGCGGGTCAACTTGGTCATGGGTACTGCAATAGTGGAAAACTTCTCTATAAATCTCCTGTAATAACCGACTAGTCCTGAAAAACTTTTCACCTCTGTAGGGTTCGTAGGCTACTTCCATTTTTTGACCGTAACAACTTTCTCAGGATCTACTGCTATCCCTTGATTGGATACAACATGTCCCAAAAATCAAACTTCTTTCTCCCAAAAATGACACTTACTGAACTTAGCGTATAACTGTTGCTCCCTCAAAGTTTGCAATACATTTTTCAACTGTTCTTTGTGTTCCTCCTCATTCTTAGAATACACCAGGATATCATCTATGAAGATAATCACAAACTTATCTAGATACGGTTGCAAAATTATGTTCATCAAGTCCATAAAATAGGAAGGAGCATTTGTCAAACCAAAAGGCATTACGGGAAACTCGTACAACCCATACCGAGTCCAAAAAGTAGTAAGCAGTATACTTTCCTCTAACACACCCATCTGATGGTAACCCATTTTGAGATTAAACTGAGAGAACATGGCTACCCCTTTCAACTGATCAAATAAGTCATCAATTCTAGGGAGCGGATACTTGTTCTTGATAGTCACCTTGTTTAGCTCTCTGTAATCTATGCACATACGGAGAGTGCCATCTTTCTTGGAGACAAAGATCGCGGTGCTCCTTACGGGGAGTTACTTGAACGAATGAACCCTTTCTGAAGCATTTCTTCCAACTGCTTCTTCATCTCCACAAGCTTTTTAGGCACCATTCTATATGCCGCCTTAGAAATCGGTGTAGTTCTCGGCACTAGGTCAATGCGAAATTCTACTACCCCTTGAGGTGGAGGTCTAGGTATCTCCTGAAATACATCCTCAAACTCACGCACCACTTTTACCTCACTAATATCTTGCTTAGGGATTTTTACCAAGCATAAAAAAACTCGTCATCACCGACTCTTCTCCATCGCTAGAAGTGTGGGTAAGCTGTGGCATACGGGGAGTATCTATATTTACAGTCCTTCCAGCACAATCTAGAGTCACAAAGTGTTTTCACAGCCAATTCATACCAAAAATAATTGTAAACCCTTCAAACCCTAACACAATTAGGTCCGTATACAAGACTCTATCCGCAAACTCAATCTCAAAATCTTTATACATCTCATAAAGAGAAACTGTCCCTCTTAAAGGGGTCTCAACACGAATAGGTCTAAACAAAGAGGTAGTTGCAATATGTTCTCTTTCTACAAACTGTCTAGATATAAAAGAATGAGAGGCATCAATATCAAAAGTATACTCTAATGGCTTTCTTGAGAAATATTAAAGATACCTTCTAGCCATCACCTTTAAGTTAAACACACAAAACGAATTCATTCATAAATACTTAGAATAAATTCAACCACCACCCTAAACCAGCTAACACATGTTTCCACAATCCGAGGATCACCTAAACTCTTACAAGTTTAGAGCAACCTAGAGCTCTGATACCAAACTGTCACGCCCCAAAATTTGGACAATTAAATATTAAATTAGGACTAAACCCCAATTAATATTCCATCATCCAAACCCTATGGGTGAAATAAAAAAACTAAACGCGAACTAAACCATCCACTATAACTTCATAACTAACCAATACCTCCAACATTAAAGTAATAATACATAGTCAAAATAACTTAAATAATATACGGTTACAAACTATACCAAATTATCCCAATACTAAATCATAAATAAAAAATAAATAAATACATAAACTAATATCAACTCTAAGCTCAAGAAAACAAAAAAAGTCCAAACGACATGTCCTACAATTATAGTTATTTCTTGTCACTACCATAGCCTCAACTAATCCTGCAAAGGAAGCTCTGCTGTGCTCAAACAAAATGCACCCGAGTTGCCAAGAGACAAAATGAGTCAGTATACAAGTATACTAATATGAGTACAAGATTTAACACTCACATGTCCACTGGACACAAGAAAAAATACATTTAATTCTTGTTATGGAATAAGACAAGTAGTTCTATACGCACCGAGACGAATATGTAGTTTCTCGAGATATGGTGGCATTTAGTTTCTTGCCCGTACACAACAAAATATAAATAGAGTATGGAATAAACAAAATAGAAATAAAAATATGGTGGGTCAACCCTACATAAAAAGTTAGTAAGACCTACCATCCTGCAAAAAAAAATAAAAATAAAGTTAGTATAATTTAATCATAAGTAACTTGCTAAAGAAGTAAAAAAATGCACCGTTTCATAACTTAAATAATTCGAATTGACCAAAACTCAAAGAACAAAAGTTGTACAGAATCAAATTTACTAAAAGGCAACGTGAACGAATTTAGTAGAAACTGAACAGCATGAGAGAAGCACTTAACAAAAAATCATAACCGAAATTCGATTGAAAAATCTGGAATTGAAAATGAAAAGAAACTGCTGTAAAATGAATTTTTTCAGAAACGTTCAAAACACAAAAATTGTTCAGAATAATGTATTACTTCAGTTTACGTGAAACCAATAAAAATGAGCTTGTTTCGTGTGTTAAAACAGCTTCTAAAATCTGCATTGCTAAAATGAATCAAAACTACAATGACCAAGATCATCCGATTATAAGTTCTAATAGATCTTTTTAATAAAAAGTTAAAACACAAAAGTTGTCTAGAATCACATATACATGCCTCTGCTCAAATTTCATAATTTATCGAGGTCGTTTACTCTTTTTCAACCTGTACAAATTAATCCAATTGACACTATAACAATAAACTCATAATTAAATTCTTTGTACCTTAACTCCACCACTTCGGCCCTTCACTTCTAGCTTACACATATATCCCATGTGCCTCCCATATACCTAACACCGCTCCGAAGCCAAACTTGCATGGAGATATCGTCCCGAGTCTGACTCACACTCCCCGAATGGTTAACATTTACGTACGCGCATAAATTAAAGCACTCGTCTACTCATGAGAACGAGGCAACAATATATATATATACAAAACATCTTACTCATGAGAATAAACATAACAATGTCAAGCCTAAGACATTCAAATAAATCTCATAATCCTTACTTTTTTCATACACTCTTTTCAAATAAAACAATAATCCATGGAATCTTGGTGGAGTATAAGGAATTTATCTATGGGTTCCTAATTAATTTTAATTTCATATAACCATGAATGTGATTACAAATATAAAATAAATCCATATAAAAACCCTAAACCTTGCATACACAACTAATCAAAATAATTAAAATCAAACAATCATCTAAAAACCCTAAACCTTGCATACACAACTAATTAAAATAATTAAAATCAATCAATCATCTTCATGTAAATATAAAATTAAACCAACATCAAATAAATAAAAATAAATAAATAAAAATAATAAATTAAACATAAATAAAGAGAAGTGGGTTTTGTACTCACAATATTTTTTTGAAAATCCAAGAAATATTTGAAAAACTAATGGAGCCATCAAAACAAAACCCTAATATATATATTTTTTCATTTCCTCTTCTCCTCTTGCCGTCCCTCTCTTTCTCTCCCTTGGTTTTCTTTTCTTTGATTTCTCTCTCTCTCTCTCTCTCTCTCTCTCTTTCTTTCTTTGTTTTTCTATTAACTTCTAAACCTAGTTGACTATTTATATTATATTATATATATAATAACTTAATTTTCTATTATATTATATTATACAAATAAATCACAAATATAACATATATAAATATAAATATCTTATATAAAATTTATATCAATAATTTTTATTTTAATATATATATACATAAATATATAAATATAAATATTCAGATTAATTATATAAAATTAACTAACACATTAAATTAATTAAATATCACATTAAATTCTTATATAATTATGTAATTAATAAAGTCAAAAATTAAATCAAGTAATAATAAATAAATAAAGACTTATGAAGAAATCATGGTCGCTACAAAAACACAAAGTCTTACAAGTTACTAGGGGTGCTTGGGGTTTGGCGCTTCGGTTGTGCCCAAAAGAACCTCAAATCTGCCATTCGTCCAAATCTAGGCGGATTGAAAAAAATCAATCCGCAACCGTCTGCTCATCATTATGCATCCGTCCAAAATATGGTGGATCGGTTCATTTAGTCGGTTTAGACAAATCAAAATATCTGTTGTTTACCCCTAGTTTTTAGGGACTGAGAGACTCACATTAGTTTTAAAAAAAAAAAAAAAAAAAAAAGAAAGAAAGAAAGGGAGAGAGAGATAGAGAGATTCACATGGGCAAATCTTATTTCACTAAGACTGAAGACGAAGAGAAGAAGAAAGAGAGAGAAGAGAACCCCACAAGCAGACATCTTCTCTTTTATGTTTCAAAATTGGAGTAGTAATTTTACGAAAGGTGTGATGTTTTGTTGGTTGAAAATTTGCGATGTGTTTTGATGCTTTCTGTTTTATAGTGGGTGGGTTTCGATTTTGATTTGGTGTTTCTCATAAATAAATATGTTGGAATGGGGATGAGGTTGGAGGTCAAGCCTTTAATGGTGATGAACTGTTACAAAGTCATGTTTAAATTGAGGGTTTTGTATATATATGGAGGAGAAAGAAAGAGGGTTTGGGAAAATAGAGGAATAGAGAGAGAGCGTGAGATTTTGGAAGGGAGGGTTTGCACATTGCAGTGGCAAGCACTCATATAAGGCACACGCAACAGAGAGAGGAAAAGGGCTAGCCGTCGTTGATGGTGGCTGGCGGAGTTGTAGAAGTGCAGAAAGGGGAAACGGTGAGTTTGGATAAGAGCTGGTGAGTTTAAATATATAATTTGAAATTTTGTGTCAAAATATA
Source organism: Camellia sinensis (assembly GCF_055761805.1). Taxonomy (NCBI): domain Eukaryota; kingdom Viridiplantae; phylum Streptophyta; class Magnoliopsida; order Ericales; family Theaceae; genus Camellia; species Camellia sinensis. The sequence continues at coordinate 168,936,299 of NC_138962.1, read as the reverse complement.
ATTTTTTTGTTAATTTTTTCTGCTTAAATGTGCCGATAAGGGGTAAATTTATACTATTTCAAAAGTTTTAGAGATAAAATTAAAATTATTCAAAATTTAAAATGTAATTGATCATTGAAATAAAATTTGAAAAGTAAAATGAAATGTTTTGTTGAAAAAATTGTACCAGGATCCTCTAAAGTGGAAGCCTGAAGTGATCTCCTAGAGTGAATGAATCCAATGGCTGAAAATAAAACTCATCAAAATGACATCGTTTTGGTGAGTAATTTCCCAAAAAAAAAAAAAAAAAAAATCAGCTTTAATTGAAAACATGGGTTCTGCAGATATGGCATTAGAGAGAGAGAGAGAAGGGCTGAGACGCCGCTGTCGCAGCCCACCCCCGACCTGCCACTGCCCCGCTGCTGCCGCTGCCCACCCCCGACTCGCCGCTGCGACACCGCTGCCCGCCATACTCCAACAGATTGAAAAAAAGAAGACATAAAGTAACAAAGGTTAGCCATCTCCATGTGCCCATTTCAACCACAACATTTTCACAGAGAGAACCTACTAGTACCTGCAAGCTGAAACACAAAATGCAACTTTTTTCCTGAAATTGTACCAAAAGCCCTTTCATCATTTCTTTTCAGAACTCAATATATATATATATATATATATTTTTGATGAAGAAGAAGAAGAAGAAGAAGAAGAACCCCTCTTATAATTGTGATTCACTCCAAAGTAAGAGAGAAGACACCGTATTTAATTAAGAATAAGAGATTACAGTAATGCGGATTTATCACAATACCCACAAAATTATCCTATTTTTACCTATTCATTTGAAAGCCCAATATGCAGACATTCATTCAGATTGTGAAACCAAATGTACCAAAACAGAATAATAAAAGCAAGAAAGAAACTAGACACTTGTTATGTAGTTACAGACGGCGGCAACAGCAGGGTGACAGTAGGCAGGGAGGAACGGCCTCTCTCTCTCTCACTCCCGCCTTCTGCTTCTGCATTAAACCTGAATTTTTATTTTTATTTTTATTTTTATTTTTTTTAAATTACTAACCAAAACGACGTCGTTTTGGTTAATTTTATTTTCAACCCTTGAATTCTTTCATTCTAGGAGATCACTTCAAGCTTTCGCTTTAGAGGATCTGATACGAAAAAAATCATCCCTTATTGTAACTGTATGGTAAAAAGTAGACAACGACAAAAAGCAATTTGGTGGCACAGTAAAACATAGATAATGATAGTAAAATTTGGAGACCAAGGTGGATCTAGATGGTCGGTCCAAAATGTTTAAACAAAGAAAAGAAAAAATGAGTAATTAGTCAAGAATGGTGTTATCTGGGTTCACTACCTACTACAGACTATTGTTTTGTTTATTATAAAAGTAAGTCAGAATTAAGAGTGACAGCACTACCCATGCCACTTTCACAGGAGGTAGTATTTGGTTTCGTTTACAGTTTATTGTTATTTTTTATTTGGGATAAATTATGTTGATAGAATTATATTTTGATTATTGTATTATTTTAGTTCTTATAATTGGGCAAATTATTTACACCCCTCTTAAGATTTAACAAACTTACAGATTTTTTCACGAGGTTTCAAAGATTACATTCCGTTCTATCGCAATTAATGCCGTTAACGGATATTAAAAATTGACTAAAATACCCTTTTGACAAATAAGAGCAAATTACCTACAAACTCTTGAGGTTTAGCTAAATTACAGATTTCTTCCTAAGGTTTAACTAAATTACAGATTCCCCCTGAGATTTAACTAAATTATCATTTTTAAATAAGTTATGAAATGCAAAATTAAAATGGAAAAACACTTATCACACTAAAAAATTAAAGTTTTAGAGACCAAAATTTAGGGACAAAATTATTTTTAGGGGACGAAATATTTTTGTTGTGAAAAGTGTTATTATATTTTTAGTAACAAAAATTGAACATTAGTGATTAATTATTATCTTTTTGTTATCAAATTTTTTGTCTCAAAAAATAAACCATTTTGAAACTAAATTATTTTGTCTCTAAAAATCTATTTATTATTGGTATTTTCGAAATTTTATCACTAAAAGCCTTATTTTTGACTTTTGCAAGGGCGATCTTTTAACTACTATTCTCATGACGATACACATTAGTCCCTAAATGTCTTTTGCAACAAAATTTGCACTTTTAGAGATCAAAAATTTGGTCTATAAAACTCTTATATGTTGTAGTGTCTGATGGTGAAAATATCATAAAATTAATAAATAATTAAATAAGTTAAAAACACAAGAAATTGCTTGTCAAAAAATTCTTAAAATATGTTTGGTTTGATTTTAAGAAATTTATTTTTAAATTTTTTTAAAAAAAATTAAAAATTAATTTGGTTAAGAAATAAAAAGTAAAAAAATATTATTATTTTTATATAATTTTATTTTTAAGTGGTTAGAAATAATTTTTATAAATTTAATATATTTGTTCATATTTATTTTTATTAAATTATTTTTTATTTTTTTTAAAATTCTGAAATTTTTTTCTAAACAACAAATCGAACATGGTTCAAAAACCTTAATTTTTTTTTCTTTTACATCTAACGTAATTCTTTTGTAAATTTTGTTGATTTATCAAAGAGATTTCAGTAGAGGCAATATCGTCCATCAATTTATATTTTGGTGATGTTAGTTAACCATTCTTAACATTTACTTAACAGTAGAAATTATATTGTTATGCGAATATAAACCTCACGGGACGGGATGTAATTTATGAAACCTCAGGAGAATCTATAATTTAACTAAACCTCAAAGGAAGTGTAGGTAATTTGCTCCTTATAATTTTAATTAGTTCGATTTTGATTATAAATTTATAATTGTCAACATTTTTCAATGAAAAATGCACATAAATGACATGCTTAATGCTTTTAAGACAAAATTATAAATTTGTTCAATTTAGTAAGTGAATTTTAACAAGTTTAAAGATTTTTTAGGTCAAAAACACTAAAAGCGTTATTGGTTAGACCAAACTGACACAAAATCTAAAATTAATAATCAAAATTGTTGATTTATCAAAGAGATTTCAGTAGAGGCAATATCGTCCATCAATTTATATTTTGGTGACGTCAGTTAACCATTCTTAACATTTACTTAACAGTAGAAATTAAATTGTTATGCGAATATAAACCTCACGGGACGGGATGTAATTTATGAAACCTCAGGAGAATTTATAATTTAACTAAACCTCAAAGGAAGTGTAGGTAATTTGCTCCTTATAATTTTAATTAGTTCGATTTTGATTATAAATTTATAATTGTCAACATTTTTCAATGAAAAATGCACATAAATGACATGCTTAATGCTTTTAAGACAAAATTATAAATTTGTTCAATTTAGTAAGTAAATTTTAACAAGTTTAAAGATTTTTTAGGTCAAAAACACTAAAAGCGTTATTGGTTAGACCAAACTGACACAAAATCTAAAATTAATAATCAAAATTGAGTCGATTGAAAGTGTAGGGATCAAAATTATATAAGGCCCCGTTTGTTTTCAGAGATAGAATGGAAGGGATTAATAGTGAGGGGATTGTTAGTGAGGGGATTGATAATGAGTGAGGGGATTGATAGTGAGGGGATTAATAGTGAGGAATTGTTAAATTATTTTTATATAAAATAATATAACAAATAAAAAAATATAAAAAATTAAACATTATATTTAAAAAAAAAATCCCAATATATAAAAAATAAAAAAAAATTATAATCCCCTCACTATTTTTCTAATACCATCTCTACTTCCTCCTTACCAATCACCCTTCCAAGGGGACTACTAATACCAAGGGACTAATAGTCCCCTCCCCATCTCTCAAAACAAACACTCCATTAATAATATCAAGGGATTAGTAATCCTAATCCTCTCCCTATAACCCCAAACAAACGGGGCCTAAGAAACAAAATATAGGAACTATTGGTGTAATTTGTTACTTGATTGGGTAAATTATATTTTTCTTATTTTATAGTTGGCCAACTTCTCACTTTGACTCTTAAAATTTATTTTTTCCCACTTCAATCATTTATGTTTAAAATTTTTTTCAGTTTACTCTTAAAATTAATTTCTATTAAAAATTAGATAAAAAATGATATATTGAGTATCAAGTGATACAAAAATATTTTATTATATATAACTTACATATTTGACATAAATTTAAATCTCAATATAATAATATATTTTTTATATTATGTGATAGTTATTATGATATTGTCTGTCTAATTTTAAAATAAATTAAAAAAATTTAAAATATAAAAAGAAAAAGTATAATAAAATAAATTTTAAAAGTTAAAGCGAAAAAAATCAAATATAAAGGAAATAAAATGTAATTTAACCTTTTTATTTATATGGATAGATATGGTCGGTGTGACTGGATAAAGATTTAACTTCCAACCAATCAAAGTTATGCCCGTGTGAGCATTTGATGTGTAGAATGACTTTCTCAACTAAAGTAATCAAAATAGGGGACAAAAAAAAGGTTTGTGTTGCTTGCTGTTTTTTTTTTGTATATAAATAAAGCCGGTGAACAAATCAAACTACCAAAGTATTGTGGAAACTTGAAAGTGATAGACATTGAGAGAAAGTGATAGAGAGAGAGAGACATGAGTGATAGCAAGGGAAAAGAAGCGAGTGCATTGAAGAAACTAGGGGTTCAAGTACAGAAAGGGGATCACTATTTGTGTCAAGAAAAACAGCAGAGTGTAACAAAATGTAAGAGCAACGGCCAAACATTGTCTTACCAATCTGAAGAGAAAGCGGCTGTTGTAACCAAGATTGGCAAATCTTCCACCACCACCGTTAGTCTCTTCCAGCGTCGAGTGGAGGAGGTAATGTCATTCAAACTATACTCTACTTATTGGGTTTATAATTGTTACCATGGAAACACTGCTTTTGAAGAAAAGTGAAATGGATTTCAAATTATCAACTTGTTTAAAACTGTAGTTCAATTTTAGCAGTGTATAAAGGTTGTTTTGTAGGGTCGGGTTTAGATCGGGTGATCTATAATCGGATATCACATAATCCAATTCGGATCTGATTTAGGTTCTTTTAATTGGGTCGGATTTAGGTTCTCTTAATTGGATCAAATTTGAATTTTGTCAGACCCCATCCAAATCCATCCCTTTACATGCCTAATTTGATGTTATAACTTGTGTTGGAATGTTTTAGTATATCAGGTATTGTTTAGTTGTTATTTCATTTTCACCTATTAAAAGACCTTATTAAGTATTTTTAATTTGTAAAAAAGAAATTGAAAATTGTGATACAAAAATATATTATTTTTTAGTTATTAATTTCTTGTGCCAAACGAACAATTTGGGACAGAGATGGTACAGTTTAATAGTAGGATTCACTATCACATATATAATATTACCCCCCCCTTAATTTTTACTATTTTTTTCTACATTATTGTGTAAATTATACATTAAAAATTTTGATTGATGTAATAATCATAATCATAATCATATGATTTTTTGAGCAGACAATTCACCACAAATCACCTCTTCCCGTTAAGGACGAGATAACTCACTTCAGCCATCGCCATGCCCTGCATCAGTACAAGGTGCAAAAACGAGACAAAATCAATTGCAACATATGTGAGGCAGAAATTCTAGACAAGGCTTGGAGCTGTGAAAGTTGTAAATTCTTCATTCACAAGTCATGTGAAAGCATCCCACAAAAGATCAAACACAAATCCCACCTTCGCGACACTCTCACCCTCCGATCTTCCACCAATTATGCATGTGGAGAGTTCACTTGTAATGCTTGTTGTGACTCTGACAAGGGATTTCACTACCACTGCTCTCCATGCAAGTTCGATATCCACGTCGCCTGTGCTGGCTTGCCCTCTGCCGTGAACTATCAGAAGCACAAAAACCCGCTTACCCTTTGCTATGATTTCCCCATCCTTAGTTCTGAAACTGTCAAGTGTAAAGTTTGTGACATGAAGATCAATAAGAAAGGGTGGGCATACTATAACGAAGATTCCAAGTTTATTGCTCATATATATTGTGCAGTCGATAAGAAAAAGAAAGATTCGATTCTCGCTATCCAGAAACGCTTACAATCTCTTCAAATGAAATGAACAGCCAAGAAGCGGAACCCTTTGCCATTTAAGCGATCTATTAGGTTATGTTGATCTATGTTTTTTAGTAAGTGCTATGTTGTTGTTATTGTTGTGTTGTGTTTTGGGATAATGATCTTCATGTCAACATTGCTGCATTTGTAATTCTCTTGATGTGGTATGTTCGAGCACTTCAATTACTAAATAATGCTCATGTTATGATGTTCTATTCCAATCTGTGTGTTGTGTACTTTGCATTCCATAATTCCATTGTTTTTTTATTTGATTGAGGGACATTATCCGACATGCACAGAGGTCTCACAGCTCTACCACTACCCCCATCAAGTTAACTCATTAATATTATGTAAACATTTATTGATAAAGCTAATATTTATATTGTTAAAAGGACCTTATAAAATTGAGAAAAGAAGTATACTAATTTTATTTTGATATTAAGAGATATTTTTAAAGTTTTATTGAGGGCATTCTGGTCAAAGGCCTATTTTTTAAATTGTTAAGCCAACAGGTCCAATTGGCCTAAACTTAATTTTTAGGCTAAAAGCACTTTATTTGTCTAATTATTTGTTCAAAATTTAACCATCGGTCTATCTGTTAAAATATCACATATTTGTTCAAATATACCTATTTGTACGCGTCACATATATGTTTAATTATCTAATCAAATGTATACGTATGTCACATATTTGTCTAACTATCTATTCAAATGTATATATGTGTCACTATCTATTCACATAATTGTTTAATATCATCTATTTGTCAACTTATTGCCACCAACTGCCTTGTCAACTTATTGCCACCAACTGCCGTCACCAGTCATTTTTTGATGATTTTTCCAAGCAATTTTTTGGTGACTTTCCTAGCAACAGTGCATGTCGTTATGAGAAATTTTATTTTCACACACTTACTTAACTCAGTACACATACTTAATGAATTTTTATTTTAATGATAATTATACCTTAAAGTAAAATAATCATAATAGATATCAAAACACACCCATGATATTATATGAAAATATTCTCTGTACACATATTTTAAAAACAAAAAATCTCAATGCACATCTTTTAATAATAATAATAAAATAAAATAAAAAAACTAACGAACCCTTGTTTTTCCATTTTAGACAAAAACAACAGAAAAAAAAAAAATTAGATTAGAAGATTTTTATGGTCTTTCTTTCTTTCTTCTTAGCATCAGTTTTCTAGTCAACCAAACAAATTAAGATTACATATTTATACATCCAACTAAAATAAAAGCATTATAAAATAATTAAAACTCCTTGATTGTGTGGAGGAATTTTCATTACATATTGAACTTAAAAATAAAAAAATAAAAAAACCCTTTTTTAATTGGCTAAATCCAACGTTCTACAATAAACTTTTATAAACTAAACCCTAAAAATCATATATATTGCAAACCTTAATTGAGAAGAAACTGTTGATCTCAATCTTATCCCAACTTCGGTGGTGGATTAGACCCCTCATTTCTCCTTTTTCATCTCCACTGCCACTCTCCATTTGCTGCTCTCTTTCTCCATTCCTAGTGTGTTTGTTTATTACTAAATCATTACCATGATGAAGCAAGAATACAAATTGAACATTTTAATAGCAAAGACCCATATGAGATTTCATCCAACTAATTAATATGAAAATAGAAATACTAGAGCTTGTTTGGAAAATGGAAATGGGTTTGATGATAGAGGTTAATGAAGATAATAGAGATGGAATTCTTTTTCGTTCAAAGATGCTCTTTGTTAGAGCTTCGATTTCCTCTTGATCAGAGTTTACTCTGGACTATAGATCGACTCCATCAATTTGGCATTGGACAAATTACTTATTGACTACATAAGAGGAGCTAGATTGATGTGAAAGTGTGTGGAAAGATGGTTGAGGTGGTGTGTGTACGAGATATGAGTTAAGGAAATAATTGAAATATTTGGCGTGTAGTATGAGAACAATAATTAATAATCAAATTATTAAGTGTGTGCATTAAGAAATGATATACACTGATGTAAATAGGTGCGTGGAAATAGAATTTCTTTGTCATTATCATAAAAAAGAATAAACATTGGACTAAATGACATATAAGTCCATAAAAATATATTTTTCACCAATTAACCATTTTATCTATTTATTTAATTTTCTATAAGGCATTTGTAGGAAAAATCCTCACAAGGAGATATTTGTAATTTTCAGAACATAAGGAGAAAATTCATTTGTTGCTTTGCTTGTTATTTGTTACTAAGCCATTTGTTTTTGTTGGTTTCTCACCAACTCTTGATGTTGTATTAGCAAGTGAGTAGGTGCGCATTTCAGTGCCAACTTAGTTCGAATCGATTTGTTTTGCTATGGTATTCTTTGCACTGATTGTTTTCCTTTTTGATGTAACATCTTCGATTTCATTAAAAACAGAAGTGCATAATGTACTTTCGAATAGGATTGAATTTTTCTCAAATTCAAATATGAATTTGACTTGAGGTAGGCCACCACAGTCCTCGTGCCGGTAATCTGAATCATTTATTTTATAGTGTCCTCGATGTCTATTATTAATTAAAAAAAAAAAACTAGGTCAATCAGATAAACATAATCTTTTTCTTTTTTTTTTTTATCTGATTGAGGGACATTATCCGACATGCACAGAGGTCTCACAGCTCTACCACTACCCCCATCAAGTCAACTCATTAATATTATGTAAACATTTATTGATAAAGCTAATATTTATATTGTTAAAAGGACCTTATAAAATTGAGAAAAGAAGTATGATAATTTTATTTTGATATTAGGAGATTAAAAAATTTAGAAATTCGCTGGATATTAATTTGTGATTATGTATCAATTTAAAGCAATAAAACAATCCCAATCAAACAATCAAGACAAATCGACACAACGATTTTAACGTGGAAAAACCACAATTGGAGCACCTCCAATTGTGATAAAAAAAACCACGGGCGACAGCCACAAAACAATCCACTACGAAGATATAAATGAATTACACAGGTATACTCTTAATTACCTAGTGAATCCACGTCCCGAATTGAACAAACCCCTATGTGCCTCTTCCAACCCCGTCTTCACCTCGGAATTGTCTTGACGATGAACCGCTCCAGAATCCACCAAAGCTTCAGGCTCGAATTCTTCAGAATCCACCGAAAAACAACTCTCTCTCTCTTGTATAGAATGAATAAACAATCCTTTGATGTATTCTCCTTAAACCATGAGTTGAATATTCAATTAAACATCAAAGAAAAACCCGCAAAATATCCCCAGATACAAACCCTAGGACCCAAAAAGAAGATCTGGAGAAGTAATCCTAAAATCTGACAGAAACCCGTACTTATAGAAATCTGAATCGCGAAGCTCGCTCGAGCGAAGACTCTCTCGCTCGAGCGAGGAACCAAAAACGCGTGTTTTCCATAAGCGGCTTCGCTCGAGCCACGCAACCTTTGCTCAAGCATGCAATCAACTCTTTCAGGTTTTTACACAGACACAGCCTTCGCTCGAGCGAGAACTCCTTCGCTCGAGCGAGCAAGGGTGGATAGGAAACTTTGAATGCAATTTTGCATTTTGCTTCGGGGGCGCTGCCCCGAACCCGCCAAGGGGCGCTGCTCCCTGGACCCCCACAAGCTGACCGGGCAACTCGATCCCCGTCATAATCAGCAAAGTGGCAATCTTGAAAGTATTAGCATCACAAACATCTCTGCAAGGCACAATTCGGGTTGGATTCGCATCTAAACACTCATAGCCTCACTGAAATAAAAAGTGCGAAAATAAATACAATTGAAAGGAGTTTTGTCAAGCGGGATTGCCAAGAATAAAAACCTAACAGAGATATTTTTAAAGTTTTATTAAGGCATTCTGGTCAAAGGTTTATTTTTCAAATTGTTAAGCCAATAGGTCCAATTGGCCTAAATTTTTAGGCTAACAGCACGTTATTTGTCCAAATTGATATGTTATTTGTTCAAAATCTAACCATCTGTCTATCTGTTAAAATATCACATATTTGTTTAGATATACTTATTTGTACATATGTCACATATATGTCTAATTATCTATTCAAATGTATATACGTGTTATATATTTGTCTAACTATCTATTCAAATACGTGTCACTTATCTATTCACATAATTGTTCAATATCACATATCTGTCAACTTATTGCCATTAACTGCCATCGCAGTCATTTTTTGATGATTTTTCAAAGCAATTTTCTAGCGACTTTCCTGCCAACAGTGCATGTCGTTATGGGAAATTCAATTTTCATATACCTACTTATCTCAGTGCACACACTTAATGAATTATTATTTTAATGACAATTATACTCTAAAATAAAACGATCATAATAGATATTAAAACACACCCATAATATTATATGAAAATATTCTATGTACACATTTAAAAAAAAAAAAAAAAAAAATCTCAGTGCACATCTTTTAATGAAAAAAAAAACTAATAAACCCTTATTTTTCCATTTTAGACAAAAACAGCAAGAAACAAAATAGATTAGGAAATTTTTATGATCTTTCTTTCTTTCTTCTTAGCATCAGTCTTCTAGTCAACTTTAAGACCATATATTTATACATCCAACTGAAATAAAAGCATTATAAAATAATTCAAAATCAACATACAAATAGAAGTACTAGGGCTTGTTTTGAAAATGGAAATGGGTTTGATGATAGTAGTTAATGATGATAATGGAGATGAAATTCTTTTTAGTTCAAAGTTGCTCTTTGTTAGTGCTTCAATTTTCTCTTGATTAGAGTTGACTTTCGACTATAAATCGACTCCATCAATTTGGCCTTGGACAAATTGGGCATTGACTACATAAGAGGAGCTAGATTGATGTGAAAGTGTGTGGAAAGATGGTTGAGGTGGTGTGTGTACGAGATATGAGTTAAGGGAATAATTCAAATATTTGGTATGTAGAATGAGAATAATAATTAATAATCAAATTATTAAGTGTGTGCACTAAGGTAAGTAGGTGTGTGGAAATAGAATTTCTCTGTCGTTATCATAAAAAAGATTAAACATTGACTAAATGACATATAATCCCATAAAAATGAATTTTTCACCAATTAACCATTTTATCTATTTATTTATTTTTCTGTAAGGCAGTCGTAGGAAAAATCCTCACAAGGGGATATTTGTAATTTCCAAAACATAAGGAGAAAATTCGTTTGTTGCTTTGCTTGTTATTTGTTGTTAAGCCCGTTGTTTTTGTTGGTTTCTCACTAACTTTTGATGTTGTGCTAGCAAATGATTGGGTGTGCATCTCAATGCCAACTTAGTTCGAATCGATTTGTTTCGCTATGGTGCTTTTTGCACTCATTGTTTTCCTTTTGATGTAACATCTTTGATTTCATTAATAAAGGTGGTTTCTTGCTTAAAAAAAGAAAAAAGAAAAAGTGCATTATGTACTTTTGAATAGGATTGAATTTTTCTCAAATTCAAGTATGAATTTAACTTAAGAAGGGCCACCACAGTTGTAACAATTCAGATTTTTAATTATTCTGTAGAATTTATACTAATATTATTTAATCTCCGTTCGAAAAATATATAATTTATTATATATTATTATGCGTAATTTTGTAAAATAATATAATTTTAGGGATTAAAATATAAATAAATAATTAATTTTCTGTTAGTATAAGATAAAGTGTAATTTAATTTAAAATTAATTAATTTATATAATTATATTAAAATATTGGGTCAAAATATAATTATTCTAAATTTAAGATAAATACAAATCTAAGTTGATAACAAGCAAATCAGGTGAATTAAGAAGCAGATCCGCGGGAGATACTGATTGGCCACGTGTGGCGTCACTTTGCTATAAATAGGGAAGAAGGGATCAGTATGTGGTTAAGAGAGAAAGATGAAAGGAAAAGAAGAAAAGAAAAGAGGGAAGGGAAGGGAAAAATGGTGGAAGTTAAAAGGGTCTTTAATGGGAAGGAAGAGTAAGGTATTAAAGTTAAGATGCGTTATATTATATTTTGAGTTATTAAAATATATTTTATTGATTTTTGATTTATCAAAATTTATTTTATAAAAGTTATATTTTATTAGTATATTAATAAAAGTTATGTTTTATAAAAGATTTTAGTTACGTGGATTACTTTATGTACCCTATTTGTTTAAAAGGAAACCCATGAATATATTTGTTTTACTTTTAAAGAATATTTGGCTATGACCTTATATGAAAATATGTTTTGTGAGTACCACCACGGGAGTCTCATGTCTTGGGGGACTTAAATAACCATTAGCTAGTGAGTCCCATGCCTTGAGGGACTTAAATAACCATTGAATTAGTGATTGACTGCTTTGTGGTCTAGTGTTGGTCGTGGATCCATTGACCAGTGTAGTACTTGGCACTTAGTGATGTACCGTGGTTATGGTTGTATAGTGATTTTCGTATTATATGTTAAATGATCTCCGTATTATATATGATGCATTTTAATATCAAGCTCTTTTTGGCCCAACTAATTATCCATGGTGAATTTTATGCCTTATACTCTTAGTATAATATTTCTCACTCTGCCATGAGCTTATAGTTTTTTACCACTTTTAGGTGACATGTTGGGACCAGCGTCTGGGGTAGGCACAAAGCACTTTTATTGATGTATTTTTTTTTTAATGTAAATATCAGTCTTTTTGGTTAATACATTTTTTAATAAAAATAGACGCTCCAATGATTATTTTAGTACCCTTATTTAAATATTCCTTACGCTTGCGTTTATTAATTTTTTTAAAGAATTGGCCGGAGGTAACCTCGGTTACTGGCCATCACGATGTCTAACCTTTGGGTACGAGGAGCGAGTCGTGACAAATGGTATCAGAGCAATGGTTTATAAAATAAAATAAAAAAAATCATTGTTGGAGCATAGGGCACGCTCACATTTAAGAACTGGGATAACGGGTAATTAGTACCGTATTATTATATTTTGTTCGTCGATTTAATTATATTATAATTTTATATGATTATATATATAATAATTTTTTTTTTGTGTGCCTAATTTGTGAAGGATATTAGATATAATTTATCTTTGTTATAGTAAAAGAAGGACAAGAAAAGAAGGATGTCGGGCTCAAGCACCCACAAAAATTATAATATAATTAAATACATATAATTTTCAGTTCAGTATTGAAAAAAAAAATTTATTCTGATGTTTTTCAAAGTGTGTTCAAATTTCAAAGATACTAATTTTGAAACTATTTTTGATCAATGAAAGGTTCATCTCAAATTTTTCAATTCTGGAATATAATTTTGTCATTGTATTCTCATTTTTATTTATTTTTATCGCAACAAAACGAGTGAAAAGTTTTTAAAGTCGGTCTTTATTTCTTATTTTGGTCCAAAATAATTTTTGACAACCAGATAGTGAGTTATTTTTGGTAAAGTTTTTTTTGAGGTATTATTTTCTATCAGATTAATCATCTAATATATATATACATATATCAGAGTGCGCAGCGGATAGCTTACATATGACAAATTTCGAGGACGAAATTTTAAAAGAGGGAAGATTGTAACAATTTTTAATTATTCTGTAAAATTTATACTAATATTATTTAATCTCAGTTCGGAAAATATATAATTTATTATATATTATTATGTGTAATTTTATAAAATAATATAATTTTAAGAATCAAAATTGAGAGGGAGATTAATGATATGGACTTTGTGCCGGACAGATTTGGGCCGGACAGAGTTATACCGGACAGATTTGGGCCGGGCAGAGTTGTGCCGGACAGATTTGGGCCGGACAGAGTTGTGCCGGACAGATTTGGGCCGGGCAGAGTTGTGCTGGACAGATTTGGGCCGGGCAGAGTTTGGACTGAGTGTGTGCCACCCCGGACCGAACAGAAACTGCTCGGCCAGGAAGTGACCGGTCGGACCAGGATGCTCGGTCCGAGGATGGTCGAAGCCAGACAGACCGAGTGACCGGCGCCCGGAAAGGCGTGGTCAGTCGAGGTAGTTGATTGACCGGCAGGAAGGCCGACCAAAGGAGGTACCCGGGCTAGGCTTTGCCGGGATGCCGCCTAGCCCGGTCCTCCATGTGTTTGTCTGGTTAGGCGCATGGGTATGAAGCATGGCATGGCCGTGGTAGAGCAGCTAGGCTGCCGAGCTCCAGCTGTGAAGTCAGGCAGTTGAGATTAGGTGATGTTCAGCAAGGTCTATGCTGACAGATGGGATAGCAGAGCCACGTGTCAGGAGATGACTGGGAGTGGGTAAGGGGCTCAGAAGGTATATAGGCATGTCTGCGCCCCCCATACGGGATACACGAACATCTCTGTAAGAAATCCTTACACTCAAACACTCTCTCCCTTCTCTCTATTCCATCTAAGGTGTGTGCTAACTTGACCGTCGGAGGGTTTTTCCGGCCACACACCGCCGGGTAGCTCACCGTTATTTGCTCGCAGGTGATCGGATATTGACGGAGCCCGGAAGAAAGGAATACGGGCACGCCGGAATATTTGCTCCCCGTACAATTGGCGCCGTCTGTGGGAAGCTTGACAGACAAAACCTTGTCTTCCAGGTTCATCTGATCGCCGTCCATGGCGAACAACGACGAGTTTCCGTTGTCCGCCATCGACGGAGCCACCCCGGAGTATACCCGAAGGAGAGAGGGACCTCCTGCTGTCCACCCAATGGCTGACTTGGGAACGCCCACTGGCGGACAGTCGGGAGACGCGCGGGATAAGCGCGGAAGAAGTCATGGTCATTCACGGAGTCCAGACGGTCACCGGCGGAGGAGAGACTCACACGCCAGACGTCTGGAAAATAAGTTGAGGGACCAAGACGCTGTCATCCGGCGAATGGCGGCGGAGATGGAGGATCTGAAGCGGCATGTCAAAGGGAAAGGTGGAGCTAGAGTGGGTGACCACAGTGAGCGCACCCCATCCCGCCGTTCAGGCGGTCAGAGTCAGCGACGCATTCCATCCATTTCTATTACCAGAAGTTACCAGGTTGGTGATTCCGACGTGCATGCAGAGAAGTCTAGCGCGCAAGACAGTACCTACCGGCCCTCACGTCCGGTGACGACTTCGAGGTACTCTTACTCCGCTCATTCAGAGGATTTGCGGGCGGTCTTAAAGGAGCGGGTTCGTCGGCGCGAAGCTCAGAGGATACCGGCGTTCCAGCGGCTATCCTACGGGGTTCACGCCAGCGAGGAGGTCGGAATGCCTCCACCCCGCCAAGCAGCGCCACTCCTAGTGGATTCAGATTTGGCCAGGTTGAGTGCCACCCCTTTCTCCCTGGAAATAGAAACTACACTGCTTCCGGCAGGCTTCCACCAGCCAAAGTTCGCGCTTTACGACGGGAAAACCGATCCTTACCTGCATGTGAGCCACTTCCGACAAGTTATGGCCGGACATAGGCGAAATGACGGACTTATGTGCCTGATCTTCCCGTCAAGTTTAGGCGAGCTGGGCTTGAAGTGGTTCGAGAGGTTGCCGGAAGGGAGCATACAACGATGGCATCAGTTGGCCGAAGCCTTTGTGACGCGCTTCAAAACCAACACAAAAACACCAAAGGAAGTCGATCATTTACTTAGTGTCAAAATGGAACCGAGCGACACACTAAAGGCATACAACTCGAGGTATTGGGAAACCTTCAACGAGATCTTGGATTGCCCGGTCAACCTTGCAATCACGCAATACAAGCGCGGTCTCCCGCTCGGACATAGGCTGAGGGATTCGCTTACAATGAACCAGCAGACATCCATGTGGCACCTAATGCAGCGCATCAATGAGCACATCCGAGTAGAGGATGATGCGGCGACGTCCACCGCGGAGACAACCTCGATGGCAACGAGCAAGTGGGCGACTGGGTTTTAAGGAAGGTCATGGGCAACGCACTAGTGCCGGGTGAAGGCAAGCTAGGGGCAAACTAGGAGGAGCCTTACAAGATAACCGGGCAAGGGGGCATACAACTTAGAAGATTTGGATGGCAAAGGCGTACCCCGGCCATGGAATGCGGCCTTATGTAATTTTTTGAGGGACTTGTTTCCCCTACACTTCTGAATGCAAATACTCTTTTTGTCAATGTAATAGAAGTGAATTACTTTTGCTGAAGAGCTTTGTTGTGTCCGAAATAATAGTGGATAAGGGGCCTACTCTTCTGTTCCAGCCGAGATGTTTTACTCCGGCTGAAGAGTTGATGATTTGCTCAACTGCGAGGTTCCAGCCGAGATGTTTTACTCCGGCTGAAGAGTTGATGATTTGCTCAACTGCGAGGTTCCAGCCGAGATGATTTACTCCGGCTGAAGAGTTGATGATTTGTTCAACTGCGAGGTTCCAGCCGAGATGATTTACTCCGGCTGAAGAGTTGATGATTTGCTCAACTGCGAGGTTCCAGCCGAGATGATTTACTCCGGCTGAAGAGTTGATGATTTGTTCAACTGCGAATTTCCAGCCGAGATGTTTTACTCCGGCTGAAGAGTTGATGATTTGCTCAACTGCGAGGTTCCAGCCGAGATGATTTACTCCGGCTGAAGAGTTGATGATTTGTTCAACTGCGAATTTCCAGCCGAGATGATTTACTCCGGCTGAAGAGTTGATGATTTGCTCAACTGCGAGGTTCCAGCCGAGATGATTTACTCCGGCTGAAGAGTTGATGATTTGTTCAACTGCGAGGTTCCAGCCGAGATGATTTACTCCGGCTGAAGAGTTGATAATTTGCTCAACTGCGAGGTTCCAGCCGAGATGATTTACTCCGGCTGAAGAGTTGATGATTTGCTCAACTGCGAGGTTCCAGCCGAGATGATTTACTCCGGCTGAAGAGTTGATGATTTGCTCAACTGCGAGGTTCCAGCCGAGATGATTTACTCCGGCTGACGGGTTGATGATTTGCTCAACTGCGAGGTTCCAGCCGAGATGATTTACTCCGGCTGAAGAGTTGATGATTTGCTCAACTACGAATTTCCAGCCGAGATGTTTTACTCCGGCTGACGGGTTGATGATTTGCTCAACTGCGAGGTTCCAGCCGAGATGTTTTACTCCGGCTGAAGAGTTGATGATTTGCTCAACTCCGAGGGTCCAGTCGAGTTGTTCTTGTCCGCCAGGAAAGAAGTGGCGGAGCGGACCTTGCTCCCCTTCTTTGGAGTTCCTTAGCCGAGCTGATCTTGTCCGCCAAGAAGGAAGTCGCGGAGCGGACCTTGCTCCCCTTCTTTGGAGTTCCTTGGCCAAGCTGATCTTGTCCGCCAAGAAGGAAGTCGCGGAGCGGACCTAGCTCGCCTTCTTTGGAGTTCCTTGGCCGAGCTGATCTTGTCCACCAAGAAGGAAGTCGCGGAGCGGACCTAGCTCGCCGACCTTGGAAGTTCCTTGACCGAGCTGTTGTTGCTCGCCAAGAAGCAAGTCGCGGAGCGGACCTTGCTCGCTGACCTTGGAAGTTCCTTGCCGAGCTGTTTTTACTCGCCAAGAAGGAAGTCGCAGAGCGGACCTTGCTCGCCTTCCTCGGAGTTCCTTGCCGAGCTGTTTTTGCTCGCCAAGAAGGAAGTCGCGGAGCGGACCTTGCTCGCCTTCCTCGGAGTTCCTTGACCGAGCTGATGTTGCTCGCCAAGAAGCAAGTCGCGGAGCGGACCTTGCTCGCCGACCTTGGAAGTTCCTTGACCGAGCTGTTATTGCTCGCCAAGAAGCAAGTCGCGGAGCGGACCTTGCTCGCCGACCTTGGAAGTTCCTTGACCGAGCTGATGTTGCTCGCCAAGAAGCAAGTTGCGGAGCGGACCTTGCTCGCTGACCTTGGAAGTTCCTTGACCGAGCTGATGTTGCTCGCCAAGAAGGAAGTCGTGGAGCGGACCTTGCTCGCTTTCTTAGTGCGGTCACCATCTTGCATATTGAGGACCGAGGAAGTATTACCCCGATCAGGATAGGTAATCCCAGTCACGCTTCAGCGGACGGAATTAAGGGGCAATTGAGAGGGAGATTAATGATATGGACTTTGTGCCGGACAGATTTGGGCCGGACAGAGTTATACCGGACAGATTTGGGCCGGGCAGAGTTGTGCCGGACAGATTTGGGCCGGACAGAGTTGTGCCGGACAGATTTGGGCCGGGCAGAGTTGTGCCGGACAGATTTGGGCCGGGCAGAGTTTGGACTGAGTGTGTGCCACCCCGGACCGAACAGAAACTGCTCGGCCAGGAAGTGACCGGTCGGACCAGGATGCTCGGTCCGAGGATGGTCGAAGCCAGACAGACCGAGTGACCGGCGCCCGGAAAGGCGTGGTCAGTCGAGGTAGTTGATTGACCGGCAGGAAGGCCGACCAAAGGAGGTACCCGGGCTAGGCTTTGCCGGGATGCCGCCTAGCCCGGTCCTCCATGTGTTTGTCTGGTTAGGCGCATGGGTATGAAGCATGGCATGGCCGTGGTAGAGCAGCTAGGCTGCCGAGCTCCAGCTGTGAAGTCAGGCAGTTGAGATTAGGTGATGTTCAGCAAGGTCTATGCTGACAGATGGGATAGCAGAGCCACGTGTCAGGAGATGACTGGGAGTGGGTAAGGGGCTCAGAAGGTATATAGGCATGTCTGCGCCCCCCATACGGGATACACGAACATCTCTGTAAGAAATCCTTACACTCAAACACTCTCTCCCTTCTCTCTATTCCATCTAAGGTGTGTGCTAACTTGACCGTCGGAGGGTTTTTCCGGCCACACACCGCCGGGTAGCTCACCGTTATTTGCTCGCAGGTGATCGGATATTGACGGAGCCCGGAAGAAAGGAATACGGGCACGCCGGAATATTTGCTCCCCGTACAATTGGCGCCGTCTGTGGGAAGCTTGACAGACAAAACCTTGTCTTCCAGGTTCATCTGATCGCCGTCCATGGCGAACAACGACGAGTTTCCGTTGTCCGCCATCGACGGAGCCACCCCGGAGTATACCCGAAGGAGAGAGGGACCTCCTGCTGTCCACCCAATGGCTGACTTGGGAACGCCCACTGGCGGACAGTCGGGAGACGCGCGGGATAAGCGCGGAAGAAGTCATGGTCATTCACGGAGTCCAGACGGTCACCGGCGGAGGAGAGACTCACACGCCAGACGTCTGGAAAATAAGTTGAGGGACCAAGACGCTGTCATCCGGCGAATGGCGGCGGAGATGGAGGATCTGAAGCGGCATGTCAAAGGGAAAGGTGGAGCTAGAGTGGGTGACCACAGTGAGCGCACCCCATCCCGCCGTTCAGGCGGTCAGAGTCAGCGACGCATTCCATCCATTTCTATTACCAGAAGTTACCAGGTTGGTGATTCCGACGTGCATGCAGAGAAGTCTAGCGCGCAAGACAGTACCTACCGGCCCTCACGTCCGGTGACGACTTCGAGGTACTCTTACTCCGCTCATTCAGAGGATTTGCGGGCGGTCTTAAAGGAGCGGGTTCGTCGGCGCGAAGCTCAGAGGATACCGGCGTTCCAGCGGCTATCCTACGGGGTTCACGCCAGCGAGGAGGTCGGAATGCCTCCACCCCGCCAAGCAGCGCCACTCCTAGTGGATTCAGATTTGGCCAGGTTGAGTGCCACCCCTTTCTCCCTGGAAATAGAAACTACACCGCTTCCGGCAGGCTTCCACCAGCCAAAGTTCGCGCTTTACGACGGGAAAACCGATCCTTACCTGCATGTGAGCCACTTCCGACAAGTTATGGCCGGACATAGGCGAAATGACGGACTTATGTGCCTGATCTTCCCGTCAAGTTTAGGCGAGCTGGGCTTGAAGTGGTTCGAGAGGTTGCCGGAAGGGAGCATACAACGATGGCATCAGTTGGCCGAAGCCTTTGTGACGCGCTTCAAAACCAACACAAAAACACCAAAGGAAGTCGATCATTTACTTAGTGTCAAAATGGAACCGAGCGACACACTAAAGGCATACAACTCGAGGTATTGGGAAACCTTCAACGAGATCTTGGATTGCCCGGTCAACCTTGCAATCACGCAATACAAGCGCGGTCTCCCGCTCGGACATAGGCTGAGGGATTCGCTTACAATGAACCAGCAGACATCCATGTGGCACCTAATGCAGCGCATCAATGAGCACATCCGAGTAGAGGATGATGCGGCGACGTCCACCGCGGAGACAACCTCGATGGCAACGAGCAAGTGGGCGACTGGGTTTTAAGCAACGCACTAGTGCCGGGTGAAGGCAAGCTAGGGGCAAACTAGGAGGAGCCTTACAAGATAACCGGGCAAGGGGGCATACAACTTAGAAGATTTGGATGGCAAAGGCGTACCCCGGCCATGGAATGCGGCCTTATGTAATTTTTTGAGGGACTTGTTTCCCCTACACTTCTGAATGCAAATACTCTTTTTGTCAATGTAATAGAAGTGAATTACTTTTGCTGAAGAGCTTTGTTGTGTCCGAAATAATAGTGGATAAGGGGCCTACTCTTCTGTTCCAGCCGAGATGTTTTACTCCGGCTGAAGAGTTGATGATTTGCTCAACTGCGAGGTTCCAGCCGAGATGTTTTACTCCGGCTGAAGAGTTGATGATTTGCTCAACTGCGGGGTTCCAGCCGAGATGATTTACTCCGGCTGAAGAGTTGATGATTTGTTCAACTGCGAGGTTCCAGCCGAGATGATTTACTCCGGCTGAAGAGTTGATGATTTGCTCAACTGCGAGGTTCCAGCCGAGATGATTTACTCCGGCTGAAGAGTTGATGATTTGTTCAACTGCGAATTTCCAGCCGAGATGTTTTACTCCGGCTGAAGAGTTGATGATTTGCTCAACTGCGAGGTTCCAGCCGAGATGATTTACTCCGGCTGAAGAGTTGATGATTTGTTCAACTGCGAATTTCCAGCCGAGATGATTTACTCCGGCTGAAGAGTTGATGATTTGCTCAACTGCGAGGTTCCAGCCGAGATGATTTACTCCGGCTGAAGAGTTGATGATTTGTTCAACTGCGAGGTTCCAGCCGAGATGATTTACTCCGGCTGAAGAGTTGATAATTTGCTCAACTGCGAGGTTCCAGCCGAGATGATTTACTCCGGCTGAAGAGTTGATGATTTGCTCAACTGCGAGGTTCCAGCCGAGATGATTTACTCCGGCTGAAGAGTTGATGATTTGCTCAACTGCGAGGTTCCAGCCGAGATGATTTACTCCGGCTGACGGGTTGATGATTTGCTCAACTGCGAGGTTCCAGCCGAGATGATTTACTCCGGCTGAAGAGTTGATGATTTGCTCAACTACGAATTTCCAGCCGAGATGTTTTACTCCGGCTGACGGGTTGATGATTTGCTCAACTGCGAGGTTCCAGCCGAGATGTTTTACTCCGGCTGAAGAGTTGATGATTTGCTCAACTCCGAGGGTCCAGTCGAGTTGTTCTTGTCCGCCAGGAAAGAAGTGGCGGAGCGGACCTTGCTCCCCTTCTTTGGAGTTCCTTAGCCGAGCTGATCTTGTCCGCCAAGAAGGAAGTCGCGGAGCGGACCTTGCTCCCCTTCTTTGGAGTTCCTTGGCCAAGCTGATCTTGTCCGCCAAGAAGGAAGTCGCGGAGCGGACCTAGCTCGCCTTCTTTGGAGTTCCTTGGCCGAGCTGATCTTGTCCACCAAGAAGGAAGTCGCGGAGCGGACCTAGCTCGCCGACCTTGGAAGTTCCTTGACCGAGCTGTTGTTGCTCGCCAAGAAGCAAGTCGCGGAGCGGACCTTGCTCGCTGACCTTGGAAGTTCCTTGCCGAGCTGTTTTTACTCGCCAAGAAGGAAGTCGCAGAGCGGACCTTGCTCGCCTTCCTCGGAGTTCCTTGCCGAGCTGTTTTTGCTCGCCAAGAAGGAAGTCGCGGAGCGGACCTTGCTCGCCTTCCTCGGAGTTCCTTGACCGAGCTGATGTTGCTCGCCAAGAAGCAAGTCGCGGAGCGGACCTTGCTCGCCGACCTTGGAAGTTCCTTGACCGAGCTGTTATTGCTCGCCAAGAAGCAAGTCGCGGAGCGGACCTTGCTCGCCGACCTTGGAAGTTCCTTGACCGAGCTGATGTTGCTCGCCAAGAAGCAAGTTGCGGAGCGGACCTTGCTCGCTGACCTTGGAAGTTCCTTGACCGAGCTGATGTTGCTCGCCAAGAAGGAAGTCGTGGAGCGGACCTTGCTCGCTTTCTTAGTGCGGTCACCATCTTGCATATTGAGGACCGAGGAAGTATTACCCCGATCAGGATAGGTAATCCCAGTCACGCTTCAGCGGACGGAATTAAGGGGCAATTGAGAGGGAGATTAATGATATGGACTTTGTGCCGGACAGATTTGGGCCGGACAGAGTTATACCGGACAGATTTGGGCCGGGCAGAGTTGTGCCGGACAGATTTGGGCCGGACAGAGTTGTGCCGGACAGATTTGGGCCGGGCAGAGTTGTGCCGGACAGATTTGGGCCGGGCAGAGTTTGGACTGAGTGTGTGCCACCCCGGACCGAACAGAAACTGCTCGGCCAGGAAGTGACCGGTCGGACCAGGATGCTCGGTCCGAGGATGGTCGAAGCCAGACAGACCGAGTGACCGGCGCCCGGAAAGGCGTGGTCAGTCGAGGTAGTTGATTGACCGGCAGGAAGGCCGACCAAAGGAGGTACCCGGGCTAGGCTTTGCCGGGATGCCGCCTAGCCCGGTCCTCCATGTGTTTGTCTGGTTAGGCGCATGGGTATGAAGCATGGCATGGCCGTGGTAGAGCAGCTAGGCTGCCGAGCTCCAGCTGTGAAGTCAGGCAGTTGAGATTAGGTGATGTTCAGCAAGGTCTATGCTGACAGATGGGATAGCAGAGCCACGTGTCAGGAGATGACTGGGAGTGGGTAAGGGGCTCAGAAGGTATATAGGCATGTCTGCGCCCCCCATACGGGATACACGAACATCTCTGTAAGAAATCCTTACACTCAAACACTCTCTCCCTTCTCTCTATTCCATCTAAGGTGTGTGCTAACTTGACCGTCGGAGGGTTTTTCCGGCCACACACCGCCGGGTAGCTCACCGTTATTTGCTCGCAGGTGATCGGATATTGACGGAGCCCGGAAGAAAGGAATACGGGCACGCCGGAATATTTGCTCCCCGTACAAAAATATAAATAAATAATTAATTTTCTGTTAGTATAAAATAAAGTGTAATTTAATTCAAAATTAATTAATTCATATAATTATATTAAAATATTAGGTCAAAATATAATTACTCTAAATTTAAGATAAATACAAATCTAAATTGATAACATGCAAATCAGGTGAATTAAGAAGCAGATCCGCGGGAGATACGGATTGGCCACGTGTTGGCTTGATAGTGGCGTCACTTTGCTATAAATAGGGAAGAAGGGATCAGTCCCTGGTTAAGAGAGAAAGAAGAAAGGAAACGAAGAAAAGAAAAGAGGGAAGAGAAGGGAGAGGTTTTGATAATAGAAAGAAAGAGTAAGGTATTAAATTTAAGATGAGTTATATTATATTTTAAATTATAAAAATATATTTTGTTGATGTTTTAACTTATCAAAATTTATTTTATAAAAGTTATATTTTATTAGTATATTAATAAAAGTTATGTTCTATAAAAAATTTCAGTTACGTGGATTATTTTATGAACCCTATTTGTTTAAAAGGAAATTCATTAATATGTTTGTTTTACTTTTAAAGAATATTTGGCTATGACCTTATATAAAAATATGTTTTGTGAGTACCACCACGGGAGTCTCATGTCTTGGGAGACTTAAATAACCATTGGCTAGTGAGTCCCATGCTTTGGGAGACTTAAATAACCATTGGCGATTGACCACTTTGTGGTTCAGTGTTTGTCGTGGATCCATTGACCAGTGTAGTGCTTGGCACTTAGTGATGTACCGTGGTTATGGTTGTATAGTGATTTCCGTATTATATGTTAAATGATCTCCGTATTATATATGGTGCATTTTAATATCAAGCTCTTTTTGGCCTAACTAATTATCCATGGTGAATTTTATGCCTTATACTCTTACTATAATATTTCTCACTCTGCCATGAGCTTATAGTTTTTTACCACTTTCAGGTGACATGTCGGGACCAGCGTCTGGGGTAGGCACAAAGTACTTTTATTGATGTATTTTTTTTTTATGTAAATATCGACATTTTTGGTCAATACATTTTTTAATAAAAATAGACGCTCCTATGATTATTTTAGTACCCTTATTTAAATATTCATTCCGCTTGCGTTTATTAATTTGTTTAAAGAATTAGCCGGAGGTAACCTCGGTTACTGGCCATCACGATGTCTAACCTTTGGGTACGGAGAGTGGGTTGTGACAACAGTTTTCGTGTCTGTAATCTAAATAGTTTATTTTATAATGTCCTCGATGTATATTATTAACGAAAAAAAAAATTAGGTCAATCAAATATATATAAACTTTTCATTTTTTTTTAATGTTTGCCTCCGAAAAAAGGGAACAACAAATTTATTTTTAAAAATAAACTATCCATTTTTTTTTTGAAACAAATAAAATAAAATAAAATAAAATGACAATCTCTTCATTGGTTTGTGTAAACAATTGTATCCTTTTTATTCACCTTCATTTTTTTCCCCTTATATTTATAAAACACAAATGAAAGGACAGGAAAAAACGAAAAATTTGAAAGAAAATTGTTGAAAAGTCTAACCTAAGGAGGGTATAAGACCATCTCCAACGGTGAACCAAACCTGGCATCAAATTTAAAATTTGGTGAAAAAGCCACTTTTTTAAGCTCCAACGTTTTCACCAAATCGATATCAAATCCAGAATTCAGCAAAAAATGGTACCAAACTGAGTGCAGACGAAGCATTTCACCAAATCACTGTTCCTAACCGTTGGGATGAGACGAACGGGTCGACCATCCGGTTGACCAACCGGTTAACCAACCGGTCACCCCGGAGAAAGTTCAGACAGTTCACAAAAAGGTCGAAACCAGTCAAAAAAAAAAAAAAAAAAATTTGCCTAGGTGGTCGACCACCCAGTCGACCGGCCGGTTGACCACCCGGTCGACCACCAAAAGTTCAAAAAGTTCAAAAAAAAAGGTTCAAACCGGTAAAAAAAAAAAAAAAAAAATTTGCCGTTACCGGTTGACCGGCCGGTCGACCGGCCGGTCAACCAACCGGTTGCCCAGCGCAAATTTGATGAAACGGATTTGATGTTGAACCGTTGGAGCGCGAAGTATCAAATTAAGGAAATGACCCCTTTTTGACTCAGATTTGGTGAAACATTTGGTACACCGTTGGAGATGCTCTAAGACATTAAGTTTAGTGAATATTTTTTGTTGGTGAGAGGTCCATCTTTGCGAAATAGTTTGGTAAAAAGTCCTTTTGTTTGTTTTGAAAAACATTTTGTTTCTAATTTTTTCCTTTAATTTATCTGTTGACTTTTTTTATCTGTTTAATTTTGTTGACCATCTGTTAAAATTATTTCTACCTATTCAAATTTATATCTATCTGTTCAAATTATTTGCTACATGTTTAAATTTATATCTATCTTTTCAAAGTTTTCACTATCTATTTAAAATTTTTGACTATTTGTTCAATTTTTTCCTTTATTTGTTCAAATATCTGTTTTAATTTTATTAATTGTTCAATTTTTTTTTCTATCTATTGAAATATCAAGTCAAACCGAATTCTATCTATTGAAATACATAGCCAAACCAACCCCTATCTGATGCAATACCAAGCTCCTATTTATTCAAATTTAGAATAGATCCATCATATTATCTATTCAAATTTTGAATAGATATATTCAAAACAAATCTATCTGATTAAGGCCGAAATGTACATCATTGAGGCCGTTAATTAGAATCTCTTAACTTCACTTGCTGGTCAAACTGTATATTTTATGTGTGTTGAGTGTCAATCAGGTTGTACATCGTCGAAGCATAAAATGAGCTAAAAGACAGAATTTGGGCAGAGTTGACTTTCTCGCACGTGCGTTGACTTTTTCCGCACGTGCGTTGACTTTCCCGCACGTGCGTTGACTTTTCCTGGGAAAGTCAAACCGACGTTTTAAACCTGTTTGGACGAGATTGGAAGTATAAAAAGGCAAGTAAAAGGCTGGATTAGGGTTCTGAAAATTGTTTTGACCTAAAGAGGGAGGCTAGGGTTTGCAAAAAGAGGAAGAAACAAGAAGCTTCAAAGATGTCTCCCATGGTTGTTCCTTCTCCTTCTACCTCCTTCCACTCCTCCATAAGTGGCTAGTCTTCTTTTCTAGGGTTTTGATGAAACCCTAGCCATGTAATTATGTAGTTTTCTTTTTTGATTTTATATTATGTAAAGGTTTGAACCATTGTATGGTGTTTTAGAAATTCTTTATAAATAATTTTCATTATCTTTTCAAATATTTGACTTTCTGTGATTGTTAAATATTATCCATACATGAGTTTTCTATTCCTTCACATTCAAGGTATGAGACGAATCATGCTACGAGGAACGAGTCGTATCACTACCCTAGTTTAGAGTGAACGATTCGTATTACTTGAGATGGTTCGTGCTCGTACATTGCATGTGATGATCTTCTTGTTAAATGCTTTGAGCTTGTAGTTATGAAGCATTAATTCGTTCAAACCATAGCATAATTAATTTCAATTGGAAACTCTAATTATGTGGTTAGTGGTGAATTCTCTACCCTAGGATTTTTCCCCAATTCAGTAAACCTAAATTCAATTATTCTTGATAATTTAATTCCTTAGTTTAATTTATTCGTTATTAAATTAGGTTATAAACATCCAATCTTTTTATCAAAATTAATTTAGGAATTTGACAATTAAATTAGTTTAATTTCACAATAGTCCCTGTGGATCGATACCTGGACTTGCCATTATTCTGATAGAATTTGGTATAGTTTAGTATTTAATTTCTATCCTAATTATCAATTTTTTTAAACAAATTTGTTACAATTTGTTTCTTTATCATCATCATATCATCACCACCACCACAAAAAAAAAAAAAAAAAATCACAGATCTATTGTCAAAAGTCAAAATCACAGATTGAAATGTATCCAACAATCAATTTCCTACATGTTCCAAGATTGAAAGGAGAGACACTGAAAATGATCATGAGCTTTGAGATCTGGATCGGATGGGAAGGTTGACGGAGATAAACCCTTGAGAGATAGATCTTTAACTTTTACAAGTGGATGAGGCAGCAAAAAAATGGATACCTTGAATGTGCGTTGTATGCCATGAAGCAGTTGATCTAGGATCCAACTTGAAATGTGGTTTTTTAACCCTAGAATATATGGATCAATCTTTGAAATTCATCAAGCAAGCAGTACAAACACAATGCTAATGAAAAAACATATAGCACATGGATTTATTCATGAAACATCTAGTTCGAACCACATTCTAGCAATTAGAAAGAAAAAAATATATATGTTATAATCACAACATGAATATATATATATATATATATATATATGGAGAGAGAGAGAGACAAAGAGAGACGACCTAAGGAAAGGAAGAGCTCTAAGCCTAGATACTACCGTTATGGTTGAGGATGACGGTGGAGGTGAGGTGTTGGGCTTGGTCGTTGATATCACGCACGATCAAATCTTTTCTAAAATCGACCCAAATCACCCCTTCAAATGGAGATATGTAATTTGATGGAGGTTCGCTACTCTCTATTGTTGAACAGTGACATAGTACGACAGCGGAGGACGGCAAATCAAATATGAAATGAGAGGGTTTTTGTGAGTGTGAGAGAGAGAGAGAGAGAGGAAATTGTATGTTTTAGAGAAACTACAAGCAAGTGGTAGAAGAGGAAAAAAATAACTAACACATGGAGGGGTGCAAGTAGGAGTGTAAAAATAGCCTGCGGCTCGTGAGCGGCCCGAAACCCACCCGTGGTCCGGGGTAGGCTCGGCCTATTTGGGCTTGGGCTCGAGCCCAGCCCGAGCCCTTAGGCCTAGGCCTGGGCTATCATTATGAAGCTCGTCACTAAAATTAATTTTTATGACAGTTTTTTGCATGTTACTAAAAATTGACAATTAGTGACTTTTTTATAACGATTTTTACAAATTGTTGCTAAAACTTATAATTAGTGACTTTTTTCATGACGAATTTTTCAAACTGTCTCTAAAAGTTGAAAATTATTGACTTTTTTTTGTGATGATTTTTTTGAACTGTCACTAAAATTTATAATTAGTGACAATTCTTGTAGCAAAATTTTTAAATTGGTACTGAAAATTAACTGTGTGGGTGATTTTTCGATCACACCGCCAACTTAGTTTTCAGTTGGAGAACACTGACAGAATAGATGACACCTGTCTAACCTGCAACAGAAAGAGAAAATTCCGACGGTGGTTCGTCCACCCGGGGGCACTGCAACGATCAAGTCAGTATATCTCTCAAAGATAATCAATAGTTCTAATCTCATTGTTCACAATACAAATTGTGTACCTTAGATCCATGGGGTGCCTCTCTTTTATAGTTAACACAAACCTAGTCCCAATAGAAGCCTAGCTTCAATGGACTTAGGATTACTGCTAATCTGGGACTCCCAGTAGGATTGGGATAAACTCTCTAAGAGTGATATCTTTACCCAAACTGAAATCGTCTCTCATTCTAGGACTCTTGTCCCTTATCCGCTTATCTCGGATTCCGATATCTTCGGAGATAATCTTGGCCACGCCGAAATCATCTCGGCGTTACAACCAGGACATGTGGCACCTCGGCTGATACATCGGCGTCACCTTGCCACGTATTGGTACTCAAAAATATATTCCCACATTAACAATTAGTGACGTTTTTTAATAATATTTAATAAAAAAACTCCATTAATTCTCACAAAGTCTATTAGACAATAAGTTCACTTATTTAGACTTATAAATAAGTCTAAAAGAAAAAATGATCGGGCATCGCAGGGATTGAAAATTACTTTACACGAATGGAGCAAGCAAGTTTTTGGTAATATCGAGGAAAGGACCAGAGGTCTACAAAATAAAGTTCACGAGATTGAATTATTGCAAGAAATCAAGGGAATTGAAGAAAAAAAAAAAAAAAAAAAAGGGATCTCAATAAAATTGGGGAAATGAATTAGTGACAAAAATAGCAGGAGTTGAGGGACAAAAACATAATTTTAATGGTAGAATTAAAAAAAAATAACAGATTTAGTTTATTTATATTAGTCAGTTTTATAATCAATGGTTGTGAAGCAACCACATCAACATATCGTTATTTCAATCGGAAAACAATTAGGGAATATTTAAAATTTAAATTGCAATAATAATTATAGAAGGATGAATTTTAATGATGTATTGTAACTTTATATATTTAAATGAAAATGTATATTCACTACAAGAAATTACATTTTTTACGATTAAATTCTTAATCGCTAAAAACAAAAATTTAGTCAGCAAAGATGTATGGCAACTAAATATTCTAATTAATCATAGATCGATGATGAAGAGGATCTAAATCCAAAGAAAATCATTAATCCAAAATAGAGTGATTGATTTGAATGGTCAGAAGATATACTTCCTATCAATGACAACCAACTTGGAAAAAAAATGATAATAAAATAATATAAAAAACAATACATATACTGATCATTTTATTTTGAACAAAATCAAGTGCTACTATTACAATCCTTTGACCCATATTTCCTGTCGTATACATTGCTCAATTTAAAATTGCATTTTGCTCTATGTCTATGCTTGCAATCTGCAAAATAAGTTTGAGTACGCAGATCTTTAAAGGAAGACTGCTTCCAAGCCCACTTTCTTGGTTGTCATCACTCAATCACTTCTTTTTCCACTAAGTGATCTCTTTGTGAGTAAATAACACTTTATTCCCATGAGGTTATGTTAAAAAACATCGAGCACCCTCAATGTTTACTTTGTCACACTAAACCCCCTCATGCTTGCTACCAAACTGTAACCATTGACATTTCCGTCAAACTTAACAGTGCATGTATCACAAGCGCAACATAAATAATTGCGAGCTTTGTGTAAAAACCCCGATCCGTAATTAATTACTAATTTGTGATTGAGGACGTTATTCAAGTGATTAAAATAATTATATATTAATTGTGTATTTTTGCATGCTATTTGATTTTCTATCTGTTAATCATAGTAATATCTATTGTGAAATCCGCTTTGATATGAAAATTGAAAGCTTTATCGGCGTCCGAAATCGGAATTGGTTACATGAATATGTTATTTAGAATTTTTAGAATGTTATGAAAAATTTTATTAAAAATTGATTCAATCTGATTAATTAAGTTGCGTTTGCCAAGCCTTATGTTTTAATTAATGTATTATGACATCATAACTATATATATGAGCCCTTAAGCTCATTTGAGCTCATCTTTGCCCATTGTTGAGTGCAAAAATCTGAGATTGTATTCTAGAGAGAGAGTGAGTTCACTTTTAGAGAGGGAAAGTGTAGGAATTAAAGAGAAATTGAAGGCTTTGGCTTGAATTCTTCAAGATTGTACAAGTATCTAGCTAATTGAAGACTTTAGGCAAGATTGCAACCTCTAGATTGTGCATCTCAGTCATTTAGCATGAGATTTCTTCAAGATTATGAATTTAAATGCATAAAATAAGCTTAGAATGAAGGAAATGTTGCTAAGTCATACATGCATGTATGAATTTGTCAAGAACTCTCATGTTTGAGCATCATCCATGCCATTAGAGATGAAATTAAAAGCTAAAAATCACATGCATGCATAATTCATAAAGGTTTGAGGCTCAATTGCATATGTTGGAAGTGGAAGGAAAGAATTTGAGGCATATATGCATGGAAATATGGAGTTTTGACATGTTAAGTTTGATTTTGAGCATCTAAATTATGATGGTAAGTTATTTGGTACATGCATGTTAGAATCACCATGTTTCATCACTTGAATTCATGTTTTGAGAAGGAATTTGCTCCATGCATAGGGCCTTGAAACTCGATTTGGCCAAACATCATGGATTTTGAAGATAAGAGTTGTATGTTCTACATGCATGAAAGTTTTGGGTCTAATTTTGGTAAATTCATGAGTTTTCAGTAAAAAGAGTTTGTGAAAATCATACATTCATGTTTATGAATAAGTTTTCCAAGTTTATGAACAAGCCATGCACGAATTTGCCATTGAATTTGTATTTGGAAGCTCAAAACTCTGTTTTGGAAACCTAGAATTTTTGAAGGTTGCTCGAGCGGGGGATTTGCTGCTCGAGCGAACATTTTGTGCGTCCAGTAGTTTTGTAGGCTATTACAACCCACTCGAGCGACCACTTGGACGCTGGAGCGAACCCTTTGTATATTGTTGATCTGCTCGAGCGCAGAAGTTGTGGCTCGAGCGTAGATTGAGACCATCCAGTACTTTTGCAGCAGACCAGTCCGCTCGAGTGACCAAAGATACGCTCGAGCGGCCAGGCCAAATTCAACATATTTTCAAAAGGCATTCAGTTTTCATACTTTTGTTCCTATCATTTTTTGAGCATATTTAGGCATGAATTGTGAGTCATTTAAGAGTAATGAACCAAGAAATAATATGAGTGTTTGAATTAGAAAATATGAGACTAATCCGAGACTCAAGAATGTGATTCATGTGTTAATGAGTTGAGAATTGGACTGAATAAGAAAAACAACATAAAGAAAGCTAAGCCGTGATGGCCATATGAATGTGTAATGATATGATATGATATGTTTGTGTTATGTACTTTTGTGTTTGTAGGTCAACATTCGGAGATTGATTGACCGTTTACGGGAGCCCACTGTGAGTAACGTTATTGTAAAGATATGTTCATATGAATTATGTTTCAAAAGTGATTTGATAAGTTATGATTTCTGAAATAATATTTGTTTACATGAACGAATGTCCTATGTTTGAAATCTATTATGACATCCATAGATAGCCCCAAGTCATGGGGGACGGCATATTAATACGGGTCCATGATATATATGTGATACGAGATCTTGTTAGCCACTTCATTGTGGTGATATGTGTTTAATCGGTATCCGAAACCGATTACTCTAGTCGGAAGACGATATGTGATGTGTTCTATGGGATGTACCATTATTATGTTCAGATACGAGAATGATTATGCTATGATTTGTTTTACGCTTATGACATGTTCGGATTTCGTTTACTAACCTCTTTACCTTAATGTTATTCACTGGGTTTTAACTTACTGTGTGTATATATATGTATAGGTGGGCATTCTGGAGTTCGAGCCTGAAGGCTTTTGTCTGAATCTGTGTTTTGTGGTCAGCCAACCGTTGTGCCTCATGTGGAGGTTCCTGAAATGTCACATGTTATAAGTTTTGGTTGTTTCTATATATAAGACTTGTTTTGATTTTGTTGGCAGTACTTAAGATGTTATAGTTAAGTGTGTGGGTTTAATGTGAAAATGATTTTTGGTTATGTATTTGAAGTTTTAAATATTCTGTTTCATGTGAGTCTACACAGCTCGTTTGATAATTATATTTATGTATTTACTTCCACTAGTCCCTTAATTTTGTTAATCAGTTCAGAGGCCTTCCGTAATTCAAGGATTACTGGCCGGTTACGATGTTAAACCTATAGGAACGGATTTGGGTCGTGACGCTTTGCTTCTATCATATTTGACCACTTAATGGACAATTATAACTCTGTTTTCACTCTAAATTTGCAAAGACTATACTGGACACAAGTCATCCAAATTAGCAAGTGGGTTTCTAGAGAGAGAAAGGGTGGTTGTGAGGGTGATTGCGGATGGGCCAGAGTTGAGTGAGTTCCATCCACCCATTTCTCCTTCAATTAATGGCTGGAGGTGAGAGAGTTCTATCAACTCATTTCTCCTTTAATTGTTGATGCGGACAAGTTTTCCTCTTGTCCCTCAATTTCTCTACTATTTGTCTCATCATGTATTTGATTTTTCTCGTGATCAAGCTTTGATTTTAAAAGATCATGGAATTCTCATGACAGGTTTTGTTGTTTTAACAACTAAAAGTGCACTGTTTTCCATACCTTTTGGTGGTTCCTAATTCACTAATGAAGTTAAATATATATATATATATACATATATATTTTTTGGTTAAGGAAAACAAATAATTCAGGAAAAATATTGAGACCCACATTTTTGTCTACAATGACATGATAAGCTATGTCTTCACTTAAGATCGATTTGTTTGTTATGTTATTGTGGTTGAATTGTAGAACTTAAATTACGTGTTTCTGACATTTTTCAGTCATTACTCAACAAACAAGCTTGAGCATGTTTGGTTCACAAAACAGAGACACAAACAAAAGGGTAATGCAACAGAGCCCTGTATGTGTTTAATTTAGAATTTTGAACTCTATGTTGCTTTTCTCACAGTAACCAAATCTTGAACAAAAGCAATACAAAAAATGATATAAAAAATTATTGTTAGCAAGCTTGTTAAAAAAAATAATAACAATAAATTACAAACACACTCCCAGAAGTTTACTTAAATTATAAATTATCATTTGTGGTTTTAGAAATTACATTATGCCCCTTAAGGTTTCTAATTACATAACAAATGTGTCATTTTATTAATAAATCATCAAGTTAAATAACGGTATTTAATAATGTTAAAATTTTATTTCAATTAATAATCAGATAATTTTATTATTGTATATGTGAACAGTTAGAAATTTCATTTTTTCAATTAATTCTATTAAATAAAAAATTCTGAGAGGGAGGTATTTGTAATTTTTCAAACCACAGGAGGTAATTCGTATTTTAATCAAACCTCAGGGGTGTATTTGTAATTTATCCCAAAAAAAAAAAAGAAAAAAAAAAACTGGGTTAGTAGAATCTGAAGAGAGTCTTGGTTGTTGCTTGTGCTTGACATCGACTTTCTCAGCATTTCAGTTTAAAATGGTTGTGTAATTTTTCCCATTTGTCTCTTCTGTCTGTCAGCTTCGTCTCACACGCAACACAAAGCTTTTTTCTTGACGGGGTGGCGTGACAATGTGTGTTTCATGTGTGTGTGTGTGTATATATACATATCAAGAGGGATTCATGTATGGCAAGAAAGGAAAAATACAGAGGAAAAGAGATAAATAAAGATAAAGAGAGAGGAGTAGCCAATTGTGATTGTGATCACTGAATGTGGAAATCAAACATATCAGTTTAACAAGCTTAAACTCATATGCTATCAATTGAGATGATTTAGTCCATTGTGGTGCTCTTTGCTCCGTCTTTGCTTTATTGATGTTCTGTATGTACAACTTGTACCTTCTATTGTCATCAATAAAGTTTTTTTTTTTTTTTTTTGGCCTATCAAAAAAAAAAAAGTTTAACAAGCTTAAAAACCATTTCATGGTTACTTTTGTCTTCTCATATTTTCTGTCACGTCTGTTTTGATACATACGAAGGATAAGTATTACCTAGTAATATTTAGGGGGCTTGGTGTTTTTTGACCAAACCTTATTATGTGTGGTTAAGAGATTTGAAAGGGAATTTGAAAAAACAAAAGAAAGAGGTAGGTGAAATATAAGTAAAATATATTTATATTTTATATAATTTTTTATATATTTTTCCCTTTTCCTTTCCACATTTCCAACCAAACACAGCGTGATAAAGTGTTATTTACCCTTTCTTTTTTTTTTTCTTGGTTTTTTTTTTTTGGGTGAATAATATATATATATTTGTGAATGTATTTCTCATGGCCATTCCCAAATGGTAATAGCAGAAACTTTGGTCCCCCAGGCAATAGGATATGAGACAGCCTCCCATCGATCTCGGGAAACTCTCCGTAAGGAGAATCTCAACCGCTGTCAAAAGGTGGCTCGATCTGTGACGATTAATGATTTGAATGTATGAACACAGACAAAATTTGCTCCATTTTTATCATAATCAT
The DNA here is from genome assembly GCF_055761805.1 of Camellia sinensis. NCBI lineage: Eukaryota > Viridiplantae > Streptophyta > Magnoliopsida > Ericales > Theaceae > Camellia > Camellia sinensis. The sequence continues at coordinate 168,901,514 of NC_138962.1, read as the reverse complement.
CGTGACGAATTCTAAAATCTAACAAGTAAGATGAAAATCTATAACATCAAGACTACAACACACTCACCGATATGAATGACTAAAACCCTAGGGATGATTGGGACGGCTGAAAACCAAAAAAATAAAAAAAAAATAAAAAAATGCACTAAGTGATTTCTTACCGTACAATCTGGGCTGTTTCCACTTGACTTTGCATCTTACCCAAAAAGTATGTCTGTAGATTGAGTTGAGGGAAACACTACATAAGTCACTGAAACAACAATAGAAGAGTCCTTGATTCGATATGGGTGAGCTTTTAGTTGTTGATATCTCATTTTTGTCCTATTTTTAAAAGAACAAGGTTTGACAGTTAAAATCTCATCACTATAGTATGAGTAATGTTAGTGATATTAAAATTTTTTACAAAATATTTTAGCAAATGTATTGCATGGAGTGGGTCTCACATAATTGTGAGAACTATATTCATACGAGACATTTGATGAAATATTTTTTTAATAAAATTTTAAAACCCTTAACATTTTTTCCACAGAAATCTTAGCGAGGAATGAGAAAACTAGGGCTGATTAGTAACCACTTATTTAACCAGTTTTGCCAAAATGTCGGGGAAAAAAACAAAAAAAAAAGAAAAAAAGTAGTTTGTTTGGCAACAACTAATTAAATGACAAACAAAAATGTAAAATTTGTCTACATTTTCTCAAGCAACGCACTCGCTTGTTAAAGTCAAAATATTGTTGTTTCACCTTCACTTTCTTGCATTACCCAAAAAAGAAAAAAATCAAATAAGGATTAAATTTTCATTTTGTCCCAAGAAAACAAAGAGTGATGTTATACATATATATATTTTATTTTTTACCATTTTTTTTTTCATTCTTAGATACAAAATAATGATATTCACATTCATATACAATCATTTATATTTTAAAACAAAAAATAAAAGTAAAAAAAACAAAATTATATGGACCATTTTTCAAAAACAATAAAATCATAAAAAAATCCCATTTACGAAATCAAATAAACTACTAAAAGAGCATCCGTCAAATATTTTATTAGAAGTTAAAAAAGCAAAAGGAATTATACCAAAAAAAACATTTGTCAAACGCGGCCCGAGTTCTCATTCTTCATCCGGACATTCTTGAGCTGTTACACAATCCAAATGGGTTCCATAATTGCAGACCTTACAATAATAGATCCAACAGTTCTTGGCAACAGGACAATGACAAACATCACAGATGAAGATGGAGTCTTGCTCTTCTTTTGGGAAAGAATAGAAGAGAGTAAGCGAGTGTTCATGATCATCACAATCTTCACTCTCAGGCAATGAAGCACAACCAACATGAAGATCAAAACTGCATGTAGAGCAATGGTATGTAAAAGCAACACCAGATTCACCACAGGCATCACAGGTGAACTCACCGTCGCTGTATGGTGGGGATGAGAGAAGAATGAGAGGGTGTTTGGGGTGAGATCGGTGTCGAATTCGTTGTGGGAGTTCGAAACATGAGGTGTGGATGGTGAAGCTGCAATTGGACTTGGTGCAACTGTATGCTGCTGAGCCAGAAAGGTTTAGCTCACAACCTGAGCATATGATCTCATCTTCCTCTTCCACTTCTGTGAAATTTAGAAGGTGTCGGTGGCTGAAATGGCTGAATTGCTTCATCCCTCTCTCTCTCTCTCCCCCCCCTTGAAATGTCCATCTATCTGACATATCTATGAGCATGGCAAGTGGGTCAACCGTGCAGAGGACTTCTTTTATTTATATTTTCTATGAGGTAGTTGGGAACCACTCTCTCCCTAATAATTCACGGCTTTGATTTATTCAACTATGTTATTACTTTTTGAAATGCTACTATTTGTTATTGTCTAATTAGAAATTTAGATTGATTGAGTCCCTATAATAAACAATGGTGTGATTAGTTCTAGAAAATGTTGATTCCTTCCGTAATTAACAGCAGTGGTAGGTGTATAGATACAAAAATATAGAGCGAGACTTATTGTTTTTTCGTTGTATGTTTTCCATTTGTGTGCATAGTTTTTATGGATAAATTATTAATAAGTTCTAATAGTTCGACTTAATTTTCATCAAGTTCTATCGAAATAAGTCTTAGTAAATCGTCGTTAAAAATATCCTTTTGTGATTTTTGTACATGTCGTTAAAAATTGATAATTAAGTGACTTTTTTTATCACAGTTTTATAAATCGTTGTTAAAACTCACAATTAGTGAAATTTTTTTGTGGCGAATTTTTCAAAATATCGCTGAAAGTTGAAAATTAGTGACTTTTTTGTGACGAGTTTTTTAAACGGTCGCTCAAATTTATAATTAGTGACACTTTTTGTAAAAAAAATTTCAAATTGCCGCTGAAATTAATAATTTGTAATGTTTTTTAATAGTGTTTGATGAAAAGCCCCATTAATTATTATAGGATCTATTGGACAATAAGTTCACCTATTAGGATCTACACATAAGTTCTCCTAATTTTATTGAGTGATTAAAGAGGAGGATTTCCTTTGGACTAGGCCTATCACAGACCCTATTTTGATTATTTAAATAGTTCATTTTATTGAGATTTTGTTTATTTCGTTCACAAAATAATAATAATAATAATAATAATAATTATTATTATTATTATTATTATTATTATTATATTGATCCGATAGTTGCAACTTGCTTAATTTATTATTTTTTCCATCAAAAAAATATATGGTTTATTTTTTAAAAACACAATTATTGCTCATTTTTTGAGTGAAAAATGCGATAAATTGAATAAGTTATAGTTATTGGATTGACTTAATTTCTTTTTTCTTTTTTTGGATGAAACACATGAACTGTCCAACCAAATGAATGTTTTTATTATCGAAATGAAACTCGTGGTGGGTTCTACAAGCCCAAGCAACTCCCTCCGGTCCAAATTTTGGACTCAAAGGAATCCTTCTCCTTTTCGTAAATATCATTTTGTCCGTCAATTTTATAATCGTAAACTCCTCTGGTACTAAAATTCGAACGAATACACTGTCTCAAGTGAGAGTAATAGAATTTATAATTGATTGATCAACATATATATATATTTATAATTGAATGAGATAAAAGTTATTATGCGTAATAGTTAAAAGATGTTTATGAAATCAATTTTTAAAATTATATAAATCTTAATATAGGATTATAGTAAAGTAGTATATCACTCAAGCATACCACAAATTATTTTTGGGTATAATCAAGCACTCCTTTGGTTATATTGTGAAATATTTGGATAATCATTAAAAGATATGCAATTGGAATTCTAATGAGTGTTTGGGCCAAAGTGAAAATAGAAGCTGGAATCCTGAGATTTTTTAGCTTAGTGAATGTTGCTACAATCTCAATTTTCTTTTACTAACAGGTACAGTCCTTTTTAATTTTAATTGTGTAGTGGTGAATGTTTGTGGGCCAAATGATTATGCTAGAAGAAAAGGGGTGTGGGATACTCTAGTGAGGCTCAAAACACAGTTCTTGTACCCATGGTGTTTGGGAGGTGATTTTAATAAAATTAGGTGTGTCTCTGAAAGAAAAGGATACTCTAGGAGGGATGAGGGGAAGGGAGAGTTCAATGAGATGATTGAGCAGTTAGGGGTGTCTGATATATCAATGTGTGAAAGGAAGTTCACATAGTGTAACTCACATGAGGGTGACAGATGGAGCAGGATTGATAGATTTTTACGAAATTCAGAATGGTTGCAGGCTTTCAATTTTAAGCTGTGGGGTTTACCAAGATTGATCTCTGACCATTGCCCCATCTTATTAATGAAAGATGAGAGAGATTGGGCCCCTAGACCATTTAGGTACCTTAATGCTTGATCCTTGCACCCAAAGTTCTTGTCATTTGTGGAGAAAACCTGGGCTGAACTAAAAGTGATGGATTGGGCAAGGTTTAAATGTTTAGTCAAATTCAAAGCCTTAAAATCTGCCCTAAAGAAGTAGAACATTGAGGTGTTTGGAAATGTGGAGAACAAGCAAAAAGCTGCAGAAGAGGAAGCTCATGTCCTTGATCTAGTTGTTGAAGAAAGGGCATTATCTGCAGATGAACTGGCTAGGAGGAGAGTTTTGAAGGGTGATGCTTGGAAGCTGAATAAAATGGTGGAGAGGATGTGGTTTCAAAAGTCTAAACTTAATTGGGCAACATTAGGTGATAGAAACACGTCATTTTTCCATGCTATGACAAGTTGTAGAAGCAATAAGAATGCCTTATGCTCAATTCTGGTGAATGGGATTAGCATTGAAGATACTTTCGGTATTAAAACAGAGGTGTTGAACCATTTCAGTAATCATTTTGCTGAGTCTTGGAAGATAAGACCTTTCCTAAATGGCCCTTGTAAGTTGTAACGCCCCAAAATAAATATGACAAACCCTCTCATTTGTGGAAATATAATTGAAACAATCAAAGTCAATATACAAAAGGTGACACATGCGATATACATTCATAAATGTCCTATCATGAATCTACAACATGTGTTACTAGTAATCCAAAAGATGAAAATTGAATAGATATTTGAATGCCCTTGCGGCTTACATCTTTCAAAGTCATTCCTTGGTTACAATTAAATGAGTCTAGCTCAAAACAGTTAAAGCCCTTGGCTATACAAATTAAATACAACAAAATTGAGCCCTTACTCCAAGTCTCTGCAAGCTACAGTCTTGGCGGAGGCATGTCTCCAGCACCTGAAATGGTTTTTCCCAATACGGTGAACCAAAGCCCAGTGAAGACAATCTATCACAATATATGAACCTTAACAAAGATATAAGTAAGATGCGCATGTTCAATACCCAATGACAAAATCTTTCACAACTCTTCACTAAAACCAAGTTATGTCAAACTTACATCTCAATTCATGTTATCTCAGTTCATTTGTTATACCCATTTCATTTAATCAACCAAATAAATGATACACCCCATAGGCCTCCAAACAATAAAATTAACACGCAACTACATTTACTTGCCATTTTACGAAAAATTTCATCCACGGGAGTCGGCACCCATGTATATGCACGTTTTTCGGAACTTTCACCATGGACACTCAGGCCAACTTAATTTAATGTAGTTCATCCCCTTTCTTTTTTCAAACATGGAGTACATCTCCTTTCTCCTCCCAAATATCATACATATACAATGTATACAATTCATAATCATATTCAATGATAATGACCAAGATATTAGTTTCAATTCGCCTAATCCTCATGCAATTACTACAACAATCATGGCTATCCTCCACCAATAGCCCAAAAAAGATATTTCTAAACAGATATACAACCTTTACAATAGATAAATTATCCAAACTTCCACAGGTGAGAGATTAAACAAATCTAACTACACTATTCATGTAAACAATCTCTCAATTTCATACTTTCAATACGAATTTGATTATTTATACAAAATAATTATTCAAGACATTTTAGGGCAAAATTCCATTTCTCCCCATCTTATCCCAAACACCAAAATTAATCATTTTACACCACACAAGCTCATATTTACTCCCATAACCATTTCCAATACATTCATTTGAAAGCCCCTTTTTCGATTTTAACCCAAAACCCTAGGTTTGTTCAAAATCACAACAAGTTCTAACATTTCTTACCCATCAACAAATAACTAAGTTAAAGGTCATAGAAGAGTGTAGAAAGTCGCTACCTCAAACTTAGAAGACCAAAGGAGCAAAGGAGAAACTTCAAGAGCATCGAAACCAAGCTTTATTCAGATCAAAACAGAGCTCTAGGAATGCTCTATCCTTTTTATGAAAGAAAGTAGGGTAGAGAGATCCTTAATCTAGGTGTATTTGAAGAGAGAAGTGGTGCTCTAGAGAGAGAGAGAGGGTTGGTCTAGGGTTTTCAACAAAAAAATGTGAAAAAGTGATGTAAAAAAGTGTTTTTGCGAACTGATATACGCACAGCTCGTTCGAGCGCAAGAGTTGTCGCTCGAGTGACCAAACACAAACAAGTCACCTCGCTCGAGCGCAGAATACACACTCCCAGAAGTTTTACAGACAGAAGACCGTCACTTGAGTGCAAGAGTCCTCGCTCGAGCAAAGAACACTACCCTCCCGGTATATATTTGCAGGCCTGCAAAAGTACTGGGAGCTCACAAAGCTCACTGGTGCGCAAAAAGCTTTGCTTGAGCGAAAAGGCCAAAATTTGGACAACAACAATTTGAACCAACTAGTGACCAACCTGTTCCACACACAACCAAGGCACTCCAATACTCAATTTCAATGAGAATTAAGGGAAAAGAGACAAGAACAACAATACAGATTCATGAAACTCGGGCCTTGGATACAACAAGGGTCGGGTCAAAACCAGAATTGTTATAACCTCCCCCCCTTAAAGAATATCATCCTGGAAATTTCAAATCAAGTTTTACAGTTATGCTTAAACCAATTACAATGATGATCATCAATCAATTCCAATTATGTGACCAATTCTTCAGTCATCCAATCCCATCAACATGATAAATGAATTCTCGATATTGAATACACAATTCATATTTCCAAAACATATACAATGTTTATAACAAACTAGTATTTCCAAAACATAAACACATACATAATGTTTCTATATTTCCAAAACATATACAATGTTTTCATGTTTCAGTAACATAACAAAGTTTTATTACATGTTCAAACATCAACAAATAGGTTCGGATATTTCTCATGGACTTCCAACTCACATTTCCACGTTGCTTTCTCAACCCCGTGATGTTTCCACAATACCTTAACCAAGGGAATTGTCATGCCTTGCAAGACTTGGTCCCGAGTACCCAAGACCCTCATTGGTCTCCCCTCATACGAGGCATCCTCATATACTTGTAAGTCGGTCCAATCCAACACGTGTGATGGATTCGGCTCATACATCTAAAGCATGCTAATATGAAACACATCATGAATCCTGGAAAGTTATGGCGGCAAGGCCAAACGGTAAGCTACCTCTCCAATCCTCTCAAGGATCTTAAAAGACCCAATGAACCAAGGGGACAACTTCCCACTATTTCCAAACCTCATCAAACCCCTCCTAGGTGATATCTTTAAGAAGACATGGTCTCCTACCTCAAAAGACAAAGGTCTCCTCCTACGGCCGGCATAATTTTTTTGGCGACTCTAGGCTATATCCAACCTCTTACGGATAAGTGCAACTTTCTCCGTCGTTTCTCGGACTAACTCCGGGCCCAACATTGGTACATCACCCACCTCGGCCCAACACACAGGAGATCTACACGGTCGGCCATACAAGGCCTCAAATGCTGTCATACTAATACTCGACTGGAAGTTATTGTTCTAGGCAAAATCCACTAAGGGCAAGTGCCTCTCCCCATGAACCCTTAAAGTCAAGGACATAAACCTGAAGCATATCCTCTAAAATCTGAATGGTATGCCTTGACTGTTTATTAGTCTGAGGATGATACGCTGTACTGAAAGTAAGTCTAGTGCCCAAAGCACTCTGTAAACTTTGCCACAATCGAGCCGTAAAACAAGGATCTCTATCCAAAACAATTGTCACTACGACCCCGTGCAACCTCACTATGTCCCTAATGTAAAGGTCGGCAAGATAATCCACCGAGTCACTCACGCGCATAGGTATAAATTGTGTCGACTTAGTCAACCGGTCAACTACCACCCAAATGGCATCATTACCACGTTGAGTCCTCGGAAGGCCCACAACAAAATTCATCGTGACATGCTCCCATTTACACTCAGCTATAGGCAAGGGTTACAACAAACCCGCTGGCCTCTGATGTTCAGCCTTCACTTGTTGACAAGTAAGGCATTTCGAGACAAACACAGCCACAGCCACATCTCTCTTCATTTCCCTCCACCAAAAGTAGCGGCTAAGGTCATGATACATCTTTGTGCCCCCCCCCGGATGCACTGCAAGCCATGAATGGTGAAACTCTCGGAGTACTTCCTCTTGGCAAGACTCCGGCACGAAGAGACAGTCACGGTATCTAATACTCGCATCTGGGTACACATTCACGCCTCTCTCCACCTTCCCACTAGAGATCTTCTCCTGGAGGGTTTCTACTTCAAGATCACCTCTCTATGCTTCAACTACTCGGCTCACAAGTGTAGGTTATGTAACTACCGAAAATAAGGCTGTAATCTCAATGGACTCACCAAGATGCAAATCAAGCTCCCCAATGGCACCCAACATCTCCCATTCCCGGATGACAACACTAGCCACACTACCAAAGGATTTCTTACTCAAGGCATCGGCCACCACATTGACCTTTCCAAGATGATAATGCAACTCAAAGTCATAATCTTCTATGAACTCCATTCACCTTCTCTGCCTCAGATTCAAGTCTTTCTGTGTAAACAAATATTTCAGACTCTTGTGATCAGAAAACACCTCAAACTTCTCACCATACAGATAATGTCTCCAAATCTTTAGGGCAAAAATCATCGTCGCTAACTCTAGGTCATGAGTAGGGTAGTTCCTCTTGTGTGTTTTTAACTGTAGCGAGCCATAGGTGACTACCTTTCCCTCTTGCATTAAAACACAACCCAAGCCTTCGCGTGAGGCATCATAATATACTGAATAGCCCCAAACCCCTCTCCGAAATAATCAATACTGGAGCAGTGGTAAGTCTGACCTTAAGCTCTTGAAAAGATTTCTCACAAATCTCATTCCACACAAACTTAATTCCCTTCCTCGTCAGTCCAGTAAACGGTGAGGCTAAACTAGAGAAATCCTTCACAAACCGACAGCAATACCTGGCCAAACCCAAGAAATTATGGATCTCAAAAGCATTCTTAGGTTGCTCCCAATCTTGCACTACCTCTATCTTGGATGAATCTACGGTCACTCCTTCCTCAAATACTACATGGCCTAAGAACTTAACTTCTCTCAGCCAGAACTCACACTTCCCAAACTTAGCATACAGTTTATGGGCTCTAAGCAACTCAAGCACAACTCGCAAGTGTTCCTCGTGCTCCTCTTCAGAGGGTGAGTGAATCAAGATGTCATCCACAAAGACGACCATGAAACGGTTTAGGAACTCACAAAAGATCCGGTTCATTAAATCCATAAACACAGTTGGTGCATTGGTGAGCTCAATGGGCATCACTAGAAACTCATAGGGGCCATACTGCATGCAAAATGCTGTCTTCGGGAAGTCCTCCTCCCTCACTCTGAACTGGTGATAACCTGATCTCAAGTCTATCTTAGAAAAGCAACAAGACCCCTTTAACTAATCAAACAAATCATTTATACAAGGCATTGGGTACCTGTTCTTAATTATTACCCAGTTCAACTTCTGGTAATCTATGCAAAGTCACAAAGCACCATCTTTCTTCTTGGAAAAAAGAGCCGGTGCTACCCACGACGAAGTACTAAGGCGGATGAAACCCTTATCTAATAATTCCTGGAGTTGAATCTTCAGCACACTCAATTCAGCAAGTGCAAATCTATATGGTGCCATAGAAATTGGTGCTATGCTAGGCACTAAATCAAAAGAGAACTCGATCCCTCGGTGAGGTGGTAAACTAATAAGATCATTTGGAAAAACATCTGGGTATTCACAAACTACCCTTGACAACTCAACTCAGGCTTTGTCACACTCCGTACTCAAGAAGTTAGCAAGAAGACAACTAAGCTCACTCCAACCACGCGGATCGTATACTGGTGATAAGACTCTATCCACCTGATCCCCCAAGAAGTAAAAGTAATCACCGCTCAGAGTACATACAGCAACTCTCTGACGATAGTAATCTATGACAACCCGATATGAAGACAACTAGTCCATACCCCAAATAACATCAAAGCTAGACATATCAATCAACACAAATGCAAAAAGAAGTCAGCAATCGACAACCTCTATGTCACAACCCCGACACCCCTATTTCAAAACAACCTCACCACCAATAGGTGACTTTACACAGATAGGGGATGCTAACTGAGCCAACTCTAACCCCAAAACCGATGCAAATGCAGATGAGATAAATGAATGGGATGCACCCATATCAATAAACACATTAGCAACTGAATTACAAAACAAGAAGGTACCTCTCACTATCAAAGGCGCTGGTACTAGATCCGGCATAGTAACAACATACACACGCTCTGTAGGCCTCTGCTCAACTTGCTCACCCCGCGGAGCATAAGCCTGATGCACTGATTGAGCCAAAGAGGCTCCCTAATTAGCCCTCGAGGCTTGTGCTGACTGTACCGGTTGGTGGCTCTGTGTTTGTCTTGAACTAGACGCACCGAGTGTGCCACCCAACTGAAGGCAAAATCTCTTCATATGACCTACTTGCCCATACTGATAACAAGTGAGCAGCTAGCCTCTCCCCTGACTCTGGCTCTGAGAACGAGCTGAAGAAAATGAAGGTCGTTGCCCTCCTCCTCTCTACGGGCAAGATCGAGACTTGTGGCCCAACTGGCCACACTTGTAACAAGTGAAATCTCCCTAACCACCTCTCCTAGAACCTGAACTCAGCACTGAAAAAGTGGACCTTAACTAAGCTCCCTGGGACTGCAATGGGTTAGAACCCCTCTGCCTCTTACTGTCCTCCTGTACCTCATGACCCCTCCTAGAGCCCCTTATTCTTTCTTTCTCCATCTGCATTACTGTCTCCAGGTGAGCCGCTGCCTCCACAAGGCATCCATAGTCTCTAACTATTGACCTGACCACTTTGAACATAAGTCCAGTCCTCAACCTCTTCTCGAACTCTAAGTAACGGCGCTCCTCAGCCGCCACAAGTTCCGGAGCAAACCTCGACAGACTAGGAAATACGGCCTCAAACTCGGTCATCGATGTGCTCAACTGCTTGAGCTGAGAAAATTGATCCCTCAACTTCTCCCTAATAGTGGAAGGCAAGAACTTGTCTTGGAATGCATCAACGAAAGCCTCCTAAGTAGCCCTAATGCACCATCACGCATATTTTCACCATTGACCTGCATCTCCCTTCAGTTGGAAAGATGCCAAGGTTACCCTCAAACCCCCATCTTTGATGCTGAGTATCTTAAATGTCTTCACCATCTGCTCTAGCCACTCATCCGCTTTGCTTGGGATCACCCAAAAACTCATCCAGATTTGACTGGAAGAACTCCCGCTTCAAAAAAGATGGCCCTGCCTCAGCTACTTGGGCCTGGATATGATTCTTAGCCCTGAGAATGTCCATGGATTCCCTTAATGCTCCGTCCATTTCACGGGCAAAGGCATCCATGGCTTGTTGACCAACTGGTTCGGCCACATTGGCCTGACTAACACCTTCCTCTTGTGCCGAAATATCATCCTGTATCGGCATCTTCTGCCGTCTAGGCCTACCACGCTGTAGACACCCCATTTTTGACCGTCCTCAAGACTTGGACGTCGCCGTTTGAACACCCGGTGATCATCCATGTTTGTGTTCGTTTGGAGTTCCCGGAGGTCTCGGCTACGCGCCTTGCCTCAGGATCTCCGAACTCGACTGTTTAGTGTCTGGTTTTGCACCAAACACTTGTGTTTTGCCTTGGAGGGGCAATGAATGCCTTGTGAGGCATCCCCACACATCACCGGCCATGGCCAGAGGCCACCGGCTGGTGTTTTGTTGCCATCGGCAATGTATATTGCCGGTCGGCAGTCCATTTTGCCAAAATGGCAATTTTGAGCAGCCGACTACTGTTCATCTACTTTGGCAGATATTTTAATACAGCTGTCTTGCATTTGGCTCCCCTCCATACACGTGTATGAAGGGATCTCTCTCTTTAGAAGCTTGTCTTGTAAGCTTTACAAGACAAAAAGCTCTATAAGAGGAGCCCTTCTCTCTTGTTGAAGGGTTGGACATTTTAGAGAGGAAAGACATTGTTAGAAGCTCTGGTTCTAGGGTTAGGGCTTATACATATTCCATCTCTATATCTCTCTCTCTTGTGTGTGTATAAGTGTGTGTTTAGTCCATACTATTGCACACAAACACCTACCATTACACCTTCCCTTGGCTATTGAGGTTCTAAGGGATTATTTTCAGAGTTTTGGAGCTGGTTTGGGGCTTAAGAACCAGCTGGTCCACCATTTTTGAAGAAGGTCTCCAAGGGTAACAATCTTGCTCTTTTATTCCCCATTCTTGCATATTGTTTTTGCCTATTTTAGAACTATTTTTGAGCTTAGTGTATAACATAGAAAAGTTTTTTTTTTAGGCCCTCTAAATAGTTTATTTAGAGTGTTTTGTGGTTTGGAGGTGTTTGACCCCTCTTAGGCCTTGAGAGGCCCCATTTTGAGCCATTTTGAGTGAGCTCCGGGACTTTGGTGTTTGGGCCTCCTCACCACTGAAATCTTGAGGGATTTTAGTGGCAAGGATGGTGCCTTGAAGTCCCAAGAAGGAGAGGGCCACCCCCTCTCCTTGTTGTCCTTGAAAAGGACCATTTTTGGCCTCTTGAGGGAGCACCTAGCTAAGCTTCATGTTGACCATGACTTAGTTGTTTTTTATGCTTATTATGTCATAATATGCCTCTGTTTTTTGTTGGTTTTGGTACACCATGCATGCTTAGCATACCTACCTTGTAATGCCATGTTTAGGCCTTAACATGCCTTAGGTTGTAAACCATTATTCTAGCATGTTTTAGGCTTAGTCTTGTGAAGTTTTCATGCTTATTTTGCCATGCTAGAGGTCTGTCCATAGTTGTTTGGGTCAACTTTGCCATGCATTATATAGCCCCTTTGCATTTTGGCTTGTTGGCCTTAAGTGTGTGAGCGTGTAGCATGCATTACTTGCTTTGATTTAATGGTTTGGCCCCATTTATGGCATCATTTCAGTCCCCTTTTCATGCTTGTATGCTTGCCTTGCATGTCCCTTTGATGTCTTATGGACTTGTGTGGCATGCTCCTTGAAAGTGCATTTGTGCATGCTTTTGAATTCAAGCCATTTATATGCCATTTAAGTGGTCTTTTGGGCTTTGTTTTATGTGCTAAAACTCTGTTTTTGGTCATTAAATTCATGCCATGTTTGGTCTTGCTAAGTGTGGCCAAATACCCCTTTAGCTTGCCTTGAATGCTTGGGCCATTTGTTGCATGTTTAGCCTATCTTGTTTGCTTGGTTTGGGACCATGTCCTTGCATGATTTTCAGAGCTTAAATGCATGCCCCATGTCCATGATTATCCCTTTTAAGTATGCTTGAAAGACACCCCTTGATGCTTGAGTATTTAGGCCTTAACATGTGCATGTGTGTATGTGTGTTTGGTCCCCTCTTCTTAAGCTTTGGCCACCGTTTTGGACCTAACTTAGGGCTGTCCAATTAGTGTAAGTCCATCCTTTATATGCCATTCAAGTGTTGTTACATTATCCCATGTTTGCATGCTTTGGTTGCATGTGTTGCATGCTTGAAATCATTTGCATTTGGCATGCATTCCCTTGATCAAATTACTAGCATGTTGCATGATTAGATCACATCTTGCATGCTCTAAGTAGTTTGCATAGTTGTGGTACGCTTGTATGCTTGTTTGCCTAGTCTATGTACCTAGTGTGCATCACTTGCTTGTATGCTCATGTTGCATGCTAGCTCACATGATTAGAGTTGCATTGCATTGGCATGCATGCTCTACCTCTTGACCAAGTCATGATGGAGGTAGAAGCCTCTTGGTTTGATTGTGTGCATTGCATTTCATTTGACATCAAAATGTGCACGCTTGGTCTCTTGGGCCATCACGCATTGAAATGCGCGATTGGTGGCCCGAGAACCAAGGAGCATGTCCCTTTGACTCACTCGCATGATAAAGAACATGATTGGTGCATAAATGGCTTGAATTGCATTGCCATGCAAAGTTCTGTCCTCTGCTGCTGTCAAACAGGTTCTGCAGGAACTTCTTGCCGATCGACTTCATAGAGTGCCGACCGGCAATAAATCGGCAGCCGATGGATCCATTGTGTGCCGGTGGTCACATACCACTGTCGGTGGCCATTCTACTCAGCCGGTGGTGTCTCCCAATGTCCAGAGAAGAAATTCTGAGACTTTGACAGTCTTCAGAGGAGTAGAGCAGGGAAAACAGAGGCAGATTGCGCATGGCAGTGAACTTCCGAGCAGGACCGAGCACGCATTGCATTGAGCTCTCTTCCTGAGGCGGTTTATCTGTTTTCCCTAGATTAGTTAATTTGCTTAGCTAACTAGATGGCCTGTAATATTTAATTAGCTTGTAAGTTAATTATTTGTAATATTCTTTTGGCCCCTCCGAGCGAGGGCGAATTTGTAATAAGTGTGGGTGAGTGTGTGCATGTCTTCCAACCCCCACTTCTTTCTCCCTTTTACTTACCTGCTTTGATGGTTAGTAATAGGTCATATTTAAATTAGCATACCTCATGTTATGCATGCGTGCATCCATACATTTGTCTCGTACGCACCGGGCTCGGTACATCATGCTAACTGCATTTGTACTTTCAATTCCGAATTGAATACGTGCATCAATTGATTGCATTTCACATACCATGTTTAGGTTAGCCGAGCCTACTCTAATTGCATCCTGCATGTGTTGCATTAGTCAATCTGACATGAACTAGGACCATGCATGTTGGCTAACTAGTTTATTGTTTTGGCACGGAGTACGATGTAAGTATTTTCCTGCTTTAACATATCACATGCGTGTGAATGCTATCATGACAGTATGATTACCATGAAGCTAGATGCTTATGTGATAAACTGTTTGGATGCCTGTGGGTGAAGGTTGGATTGTCTGAGTTGGAAAAACTCGTTGAAATCCGTATTTTAGCCTACTCACGAGTAGCAAATTCCAAAGTGTTTTTCAAGACAAACGGATATGCAATGCTTATTTCCAAATTAGGCAATCTAGTTTGTGTGCTGTGCGCATAACATAGTAATTCTAGGCTAATAATTGGAATAAGAACACATAACGTTTTCAAAAACGGATATCACGGTTAGTAGAGGCCGATCTTCGGATCGGGCGAGAGGGGGTGCTCATAGTTGACCTTCCCCGATCGTACCCTAGCTCCCGAGCCGAGGCAACTTTGGTAATGATGGACGCGTGGCCTTTGGCACCGAGTCAGGGTTTTCTAAATTCTCCCATTTTAAAATATTTAGGTGGCGACTCTGTATCTGGCAAAGCAGTCCATGTTTGGCACTTCTTTTCAAAAATCTGTTTCTCAAAATGATTTGCCGGATTTGGACTCTTTGGTTCAGATTAAGAACCGTGACACAAATCGAGTCCGAACTGTAGCGAGGTCCCACGCGGGCACGTCTACAGTTTCTGGCGACTCTGCTGGGGACTTAGAGAGCTTGACTCGAACTCGTGATATTCTATTTTGATTTCATTTATGTGTCTCTTTGCATTACATGTGCATTGGTGCGCCTAGGACACCGTGTTTGCCATCTGCCATTCCTGAATGGTTTGCCGGAGGCTTGTCTTGTCAAGGCATGACCATAAGGCTGACCGGTTATGGGCTCTGACAGTATGGGAACACAGACCCCGATTTTTACCGGGGCACCCTTTTCGACCATTCGACCTAGTGCATATTCGGATCCATAGTGACCATTCCAAGTTAGGACAGGTTGCTTACCCAATTATAGGTTGTTTGAAACCGCTGCGTGCGTAGTGAAACCCTAGTTCCTGACAAAATAGGACAGGGAAACCCTACCCCAACGTAGGGGTGTTTTGGCTCTCACTTATCTGCTATGTGCTTTAGAGTTGGCCTCTACAGGATTGCATGTATCAGTTTGCAAGTCTGGGTATCAGGCCTGTGGGCATCAGCATCAGTATTTGGGGAATCAGTTTTACCCGAGGGTATCAATTTACAGGCAGATATTTGGGAAACAGTGATCAGTATTGAGTACAGTCATCCTAGTATGCTCAAATCCGTTCCAGTGAAATTGTACTGAGATGCTGTCTGTTTTCTCTTTTGCAAGGTAGTCCTGGAACTATAGCTTCAGAAGGCTCCGATATCCCCGGGGTACATTGGATTAGTGTTGATAGACTTTGTTAGGTCAGAAATTTAATTCAAGGGCAACCAGTGTTCTTTTGCTGAGGCAAGGCAAAGAAAGGCCAGTTAGGGCTCACCGGTTCATCTGATCCGTCAGTCGCCAGTCACATCACCTTTGTTCAGACTCAGCAGACCATGATGGCCCAGGGTTCGGAAGAATTTGTGGCCGTAATAGCAGCGCTAAATCAGGGAACTGCCATGCAGGCTGAGACCAGTATTGAAACACAATGCCCATCTGGGGCATTTGCCTCACATCCAGTTTTAGGACCGCAACCGAACTTTGATCCACTTCCGCCAATTGAAGATTTGCAGTGTCCGAATCCTCGAGAAAGGTTGACTCAAGCTCAGGTGCTCAAATCCCTGGTACAGCCTAATGAGAGGCTTTATTCCCTTGATGTTAATAAGCTCAATCCGACTGCAGTGAAAATTGCAAACCTTGAAAAGCACTTCAAAAAGGCACAGGGCCTTAATCCCATTCCCGACATTGAGGATGGGCACACTGAGTCTGCCGTGCGGCTCCCAGACAGATTCAAAATGCCATATATTGACCGTTTCGATGGGTCTGGAGATCCAACGGTACATATCCGACTTTTCTTGGATGTCCTGAAGCCGATGGGTCTGACTAAGCCACAGAAACTCTCTTTGTATGGAAGAACCCTGTCGGGTGTAGCAGCCACTTGGTATGCCAAGTTAGAGGATACAGTGAAGCAAAACTGGGAAGAATTGGCTGAGGCCTTTGTCGATCAGTATTCCTACAATACCCAAGTTGAAATGACCATCTAAGAACTTGAAGCAACCCGCCAGAACCCAACAGAGCCTTTTGTGGAATTTGTTGTGAGGTGGAGAGCAAAGGCAGCACAGATGACAGATCGGCCTTCCGAGAGGGATCAAGTGCAGATGATGGTGCGAAACCTTGAGCATGATATGTTGCAAAAGTTGATAGTCACTTCGCTATTCACTTTCAAGACTTTGCATGAACTGGGGGTTCAGGTCGAGAATGCGTTCAACAACGTGATCATTCCCAGAACAAGTGAACCGACAAGGAGGGCGATTGCAAGGAGTACCAATGCTGGTAGTAGCGTCATTCCCAAACCCACCGAGATCAATGTAGTCACCACAGCCAACCCTTTTGCCAAACCAAGCCTACAAATAGCCGGCCCGGCCCGAGCTCAGGGCAGAACCTTCACTCCCCTCTATATGAGCCTGACTAGCGCACTAAAAGCCTTGATGGAAAGAGGGCATCTCAAACCCCTCGATCCTCAACCCCTGCCTGACCCACTCCCAGCCAGACATAACCCCTCAAAGTACTGTGTGTACCATCAGCAGCGTGGTCATGGCACCGACCGTTGCTACCGCCTTCGTCATGAGATCCAAAATCTCATTGACAACCGGACGATAGCTCCACTTTCAGCCCCCAATGATCAAGTACCTCATCCACATCTTAACCTAATCCACACACTGGCCGTCCCTTACGACCCCAGCGTATACATCACCCCAGTCCATCTACCCAAGCCTAATGTGTTTATCCCAGAGAGCCTGAACTTATGCATGATGGGCGCATCTGAACCCCAATCATCTCAAACCCATGAACCCACTACCTCTGAGCTGATGAGAATGATTGAAGATCTTCAGAGAACTGTGGCAGATCTGGCCTTTGGGGTTTTGGCCCCATCATCAACCACATCACGTACCAGGGAGTTCATGTCTAAAGGCTCCCCGACTTCGGGACGAGTTGCATTAGAAGAAGGCCAATCTCTTGACAAAGTGGAAGCGACTGGTAAGAACAAGGTAGGGGCAGGCAATGGTCCCCATGAACACCTTCGGTGGGATATTGAGGCTTTGAAAGCTGAGGGACTGAACAAAGAGCAAGTCCTCGCCGTTGTTACAAAAACTGTGGATGACACTTTCGCCATTCAGAATGAGAGCAGTCTGAATCAAGGGGCAAGCCAGGAGAAGGGCCTTTGTACGAGGAATGTTCCTTTTAGCCCTAATCCCATGCTCGGAAACGATCAGCAAACCCAGTCAACGCCTACCAATCCCTTTGCTGGTGCATCCAGCAAAACTCCACAAACCTCAAAACACCCACCTCAAGGCCAGAGGGTGTTCGCACCACTGTACATGTCTCTATCAGCGGCCTTTAGGATCCTGATTAGAGAGGGGGATTTGAAACCCTTGGAGCCGCGACCACTGCCAAATAGACTTCCTCACTCCCATGATCCGACCAAGTATTGTGCCTTTCATCAGCAAGTCGGCCATGTCACTGATGGTTGTCTCCGTCTTCGCCATGAAATACAAGATTTGATTGACAATAAGGTCATCATCGCACCAACTCAGCAAAGTCTATCGTCATTGGATCAGTGAACTTGGAGGATAATGTGAATATGTGATCTGGGGATGAACCAGCTGTGGGTGGCGCTCGATTTACTCCAGATGTGGCATATGGCACACACTATTTTGAGCATTTGCGAATGCTAATTTCTGACTTGGATACTTAGGTCAGTTTTTGTTGTGTTGTTTTGAGTCTGTCTCTTTGTTTTGAGTCAGTCTTTTTGTTTTGGGTCTGTCTTGTTGTATCGAGTCAGTACTGTTTTGTTAGAGTCAGGTAATTCCGAGGGTGTTACCTCGGGCATCACTATTTTGTTTTGTATCTGTCTTTTCGCTTTCTTTTGAGTCTGTTTCTGCCATGGAGCCAATTACATCAACAGTCATGAATGAAACAGCAGTGGTTTTTCATGCTTTTGTGCTTGCTTCTGCCTTGTGCCAGTTGTGCCAGAAAGTTTGAATGAAACGGTAGTACTTTTTGCCTACTCTTCTGCACCCCAAAATCATTGCATTGACTTAAGTTTTTCAAAACTTTTTGAACACTGCGGTGAAAATGAAGAGGAAGGAATTCCTTGGGTTTTGCAAAATTTGATCATTTGAGAGAAAGAGAGGCATGCTAAGCCTTTAATGATTGAGATCATGCTTGTTAATGTGAGTACTGAGAAGGATCCTGGCTTGATCCAGATTGGTCCCACACTGTCTTCAGCACGAGCGACTAGTCGCCTTCTTAAAAGATTTCAAAAAAAAATGTTTTGCGCGATCCTGCGAAGACCTGTGTGGAATCGTTCTTGAGATTGTGCAGCCTAGGATCACTCTCAGCCTCGAGACTTGACCCCTCATTTTCAAACCTTGGACTTAAATTCAGAATGGTCAATGGTCAACCATCAAAGGAGGCCTGTGTGGCCATATTTAAAGCAGCCCTCAAACTAGGGGCAAGAAAAGTCAGATCAAGGGGATCAGATGTCGCCAAAAGAAGCTTGCAAAGCTAGATCAGAAGTATCCCTGGAACTAGGGGCGAAAATGCCAGATGTGTTCGAAGAGCCGAAGATTGGTCATCCTGCAAATCAATGAAGACTGGCGAGAATGCCAAACCCCAGAAGAGAAGAAAGAAGAAAGTATTCCTGAAGAACAACTGAGTTGCTATCCACAACACTAGGGGCAAATTCAGTCCCCATGGGATGGACTCTTGCATTGTTAGCGAACAGCAGTCACTCTCCTGGATTCAGACGGATTCGAGATCTCAGAACCATTTGACATGGACCAAGCTGCACTTTTACCCTTGAGAGGCTCGCTGGGCCGAAAACCCGAAAGGGCGACCAAGGCAAAAGTTAGAGCGAAAAAAAAAGAAAGAAAATAAAAGAACAAAAGAGAAAAATGCAAAGAGAAATGAAGAAAATGCAAAAAATGAAAAAAAAGAAGGAAAAGATGAAACAAGAAGAAAAGAAATGAAAAGAAAAGAAGAACAGAGCTCGCAAGGTTGAAAACCCGGAAGGGCGGCCTTGACAAAAGTTAGAGCGCAAAAGGAGAGGTTAAATACCCGAGTGTACCTTAACCCCGAACTACGTAAGGGTTGATTCTCATCTTTGGGATACGTAGGCAACTTCATTCCGAAGTCCAACCGTAAAACACTTCAAAATCAACTGTGTCCATGTAATGGTTTTGATCATCTTTGCCTTCTCTGTATCCGAGAGTTCGGTTGTCATCGTCAATCTGAGGACTGATTGCAATGCGCTGCGATGCTATCCAAACAAGGGGCAACTTTCCGTTGCCATACAGTGTGCCGTGGTGCCATTCAAACAAGGGGCAACTTTCCGTTGCCATGCAGCTCCCCTCAAGCAAGGAGCAATTTTCCTTCGAATCTGAGGTTGTGCATCTCGAGAGTAGGTTCCGTGCTTGTTAAGCATTGGCCGTTTGCAAAAATAGTTTTTGAGAATTTTTACAGAGGTAGACTAATTTTCTCGAAAATTGTTCCATCTTTTCCAAAAACTGGACCATTTCTTGGACCCAAAAAAGGAAAATTTTCAGTGCTCATAGCTTGACTTGCATGATTTCAAACCAAAAATCGAACAAGTGTGTTAATCTAACTCTCATGTTGGTCAAAATTGTTTTAGTAGAAAACCAAAACAAAAAATGGTCAAAATAATGAACTAGGGGCACGGTTGAGTCAAGCTTCCTGTCTTTTCCTTGTTGTCAATGCATTTGCCAGAAAGGGCACTCTACTTGCCAGAAAGGGCACAACTAAAGTCAACAACAAAGGACTGAAAGCTCTCTCATCCTCCAAGCAACGAGGTATCAAGACAAGTGCGAAGCACGAACTGGAATGGGGCGAGATATTCCACTCCCTCTTCTGGACAGATATGATCATGTCCGAACTTCCTAGCAGAGCATCATCAACTGATGTCAGCTACAGATTTGCTACATACCCAGTTGTAGCGCAACCCCTATGTGGGAGGAATTCACTGTTGTGAACAAGAATCAAAAGCTGGTAGAATACCAGGGGCAAGGGCCCACGACTTCCTGTTTATCCATCAACCACCCAGGGGAGGGATTGAAAAAAAAAACGAGAGATTGAAGAATAGAGAGACGTGCGATGAGAGAAAAAGTGAGAAAAGGGCTTTTTCAGAAAAATAGAGCTTGAGGGCTGAGTGATGTGAGGATCACAAATGAGAAAGGGTGGGAAACAATACCCGGTGAAACAGGCTCCCTGTGCACGTCTGTGTGTCGTGTCTTTTGTTTTGTTTGTCTTGATTCTTGCTTTGAGTCGTTCCGAGCGTGTCTCGATGTGTTTAGGTTGTTTACCTTTTGTTTTCCGTTGATGAGTCGTAGTGCGCTGTATTCAGTCGTAGGCTCAATACCCGGTCAAGAACTCATTTCTTAACTTCAAAAAATAAAATCGTTTTGTGCTCAGAGTGCTGTGCCATTCTGCACATTTATGCAAAACAAGATTCTTTCTTTCATAAATTGCAAGGTTCAACCCAGGTCATGTGAGAACAGTAGAACAAGGACCTACCTGAAGCTATATAGGTTCCGAACTGCAAAGCAAAAGAAAAAAAAAGAGAAAAATTTGGAGCATCTTAGTGTGTTTCAGCTTCGGCAAATTTTGAGACTGCATTCCAGGTGCACCTTCTCAGACCTCGCCATCTCTCTAGAGTATGAGTGTATCTCGACCTCAAGTGTAAGCCTGCTTCAAGTCAGAATGGCAATCCAAGCAGCACTCGAGGGTTTCACATGCAGGTGTTATCTCTCGCCAATATAAACAGGGTGTCCCCTTTTGAGCTGAGTGTGTTACAAAGTCCTCCGAAAGGTAAATCGAAGGCACCAGAGTACATGTTTGATGCCCTTCCATTGCATAGAATGTGCACTTTCATATATACTTCTGTTACATGCGTGCCGCGCATTGTTATGATTCATGCATAGAATATGCTTGCTTTCGATTCTGCATAGAATTTGCTTTCAATATTGCATAGAATATGCTCATGTTTCTTGCATAGAAAATGCTCGTATCTTTTGCATAGAAAATGCACTCTTCCATACTTGCATAGAAAATGCACCTCATTTGCATAGAACATGCATTCACTCGCACTGTCTTGTGCACTTACACTTTGTATCTCATTAGCACTGTCTTGTGCATCTTGTGGTTGTATCTCACTCGCTCTATTTTGTGCATTGCATATCACTCGCGCTGTTTAGCGTATCGCACTGTCTTGTGCATTTCAAAATCAATCGCGCTGTTTAGCGTATCGCACTATTTTGTGCATTGCATGTCAATCACGCTGTTTAGCGTATCGCACTGTCTTGTGCATTTTAAAATCAATCGCGCTGTTTAGCGTATCGCACTATTTTGTGCATTGCATATCACTCGCGCTGTTTAGCGTATCGCACTATCTTGTGCATTTCAAAATCACTCGCGCTGTTTAGCATATCGCACTATCTGATGCATTTCAAATCAATCGCGCTGTTTAGCGTATCGCGCTGTTTAGCGTATCGCACTATTTTGTGCAGTTTAATCACTCGCGCTGTTTAGCGTATCGCACTGTCTTGTGCATTTCAAATCACTCGCGCTTTCTTGCGCATCGCACTATTTTGTGTAGTTTAATCACTCGTGCTGTTTAGCGTATCGCACTGTCTTGTGCATTTCGAATCACTCGCGCTTTCTTGCGCATCGCACTATTTTGTGCAGTTTATCACTCGCGCTCTCTTGCGCATCGCACTATCTTGTGCATTTCATTACATGCTCTCTCTCATCTTGCATAGAAAATGCTTGTAGCATTTGTCAGTTCATTGCGTCGCACTGTTTTGTGCACCTTACTTGCATTTTGCATGCATCCTATCGCGCTATCTTGCGCACCTCACTTGTACTTGTTAGTACATTGCATTGTTTTGAATACAAACCGGCTTCGCGTAGCGTATAAGTCCAATTGTCAAAGTCTTCTTTCATATCATTTGCATCATGCCCCAGAACTACGCTGGTTTGATTCCTTGCAAAGGGATACGTAGGCAGCCTGCGGGCACAACCATTCATTCATTTGTATTTTGTTCGTTTGTCCAAGTCTTCGGCCTTGTCAAAAATGGGTTGTCTCTGGGCTTTGACATTCACTCCCGTCATTGTTATGACTTTCGAGTTCTGTTAAAGAGGGGCAACTGTAGACACCCCATTTTTGACCGTCCTCAAGACTTGGACGTCGCCGTTTGAACACCCGGTGATCATCCATGTTTG
Source organism: Camellia sinensis (assembly GCF_055761805.1). NCBI lineage: Eukaryota > Viridiplantae > Streptophyta > Magnoliopsida > Ericales > Theaceae > Camellia > Camellia sinensis. The sequence continues at coordinate 168,878,556 of NC_138962.1, read as the reverse complement.
TGTTCGTTTGGAGTTCCCGGAGGTCTCGGCTACGCGCCTTGCCTCAGGATCTCCGAACTCGACTGTTTAGTGTCTGGTTTTGCACCAAACACTTGTGTTTTGCCTTGGAGGGGCAGGGAATGCCTTGTGAGGCATCCCCACACATCATCGGCCATGGCCAGAGGCCACCGGCTGGTGTTTTGTTGCCATCGGCAATGTATATTGCCGGTCGGCATTCTTTGTTGCCGGTCGGCAGTCCATTTTGCCAAAATGGCAATTTTGAGCAGCCGACTACTGTTCATCTGCTTTTGCAGATATTTTAATACAGCTGTCTTGCATTTGGCTCCCTATCTCTCTCTTTAGAAGCTTGTCTTGTAAGCTTTACAAGACAAAAAGCTCTATAAGAGGAGCCCTTCTCTCTTGTTGAAGGGTTGGACATTTTAGAGAGAAAAGACATTGTTAGAAGCTCTGGTTCTAGGGTTAGGGCTTATACATATTCCATCTCTATATCTCTCTCTCTTGTGTGTATATAAGTGTGTGTTTAGTCCATACTATTGCACACAAACACCTACCATTACACCTTCCCTTGGCTATTGAGGTTCTAAGGGATTATTTTCAGAGTTTTGGAGCTGGTTTGGGGCTTAAGAACCAGCTGGTCCACCATTTTTGGAGAAGGTCTCCTAGGGTAACAATCTTGCCCTTTTATTCCCCATTCTTGCATATTGTTTTTTCCTATTTTAGAACTGTTTTTGAGCTTAGTGTATAACATAGAAAAGTTTTGTTTTTAGGCCCTCTAAATAGTTTATTTAGAGTGTTTTGTGGTTTGGAGGTGTTTGACCCCTCTTAGGCCTTGAGAGGCCCCATTTTGAGCCATTTTGAGTGAGCTCCGGGACTTTGGTGTTTGGGCCTCCTCACCACTGAAATCTTGAGGGATTTCAGTGGTAAGGATGGTGCCTTGAATTCCCAAGAAGGAGAGGGCCACCCCCTCTCCTTGTTGTCCTTGAAAAGGACCATTTTTGGCCTCTTGAGGGAGCACCTAGCTAAGCTTCATGTTGACCATGCCTTAGTTGTTTTTTATGCTTATTATGTCATAATATGCCTCTATTTTTTGTTGGTTTTGGTACACCATGCATACTTAGCACACCTACCTTGTAATGCCATGTTTAGGCCTTAACATGCCTTAGGTTGTAAACCATTATTCTAGCATGTTTTAGGCTTAGTCTTGTGAAGTTTTCATGCTTATTTTGCCATGCTAGAGGTCTGTCCATAGTTGTTTGGGTCGACTTTGCCATGCATTATATAGCCCCTTTGCATTTTGGCTTGTTGGCCTTAAGTGTGTGAGTGTGTAGCATGCATTACTTGCTTTGATTTAATGGTTTGGCACCATTTATGGCATCATTTCAGTCCCCTTTTCATGCTTGTATGCTTGCCTTGGATGTCCCTTTGATGTCTTATGGACTTGTGTGGCATGCTCCTTGAAAGTGCATTTGTGCATGCTTTTGAATTCAAGCCATTTAGATGTCATTTAAGTGGTCTTTTGGGCTTTGTTTTATGTGCTAAAACTCTGTTTTTGATCATTAAATTCATGCCATGTTTGGTCTTGCTAAGTGTGGCCAAATACCCCTTTAGCTTGCCTTGAATGCTTGGGCCATTTGTTGCATATTTAGCCTATCTTGTTTGCTTGGTTTGGCACCATGTCCTTGCATGATTTTCAGAGCTTAAATGCATGCCCCATGTCCATGATTATCCCTTTTAAGTATGCTTGAAAGACACCCCTTGATGCTTGAGTATTTAGGCCTTAACATGTGCATGTGTGTATGTGTGTTTGGTCCCCTCTTCTTAAGCTTTGGCCACCGTTTTGGACCTAACTTAGGGCTGTCTCTTTGACAGAACTCGAAAGTCATAACAATGACGGGAGTGAATGTCAAAGCCCAGAGACGACCCATTTTTGACAAGGCCGAAGACTTAGACAAACATGCAAGACAAGATATGCGCCCGAAGGCAGGGGCAAAATGCAAGACAATGCACGAAGCCGAGCATAACTTATGATCGTGCAAAGAAAGCTGTAATGAAGCACACATGCGACAATTTTAAGCTAGCATACACCGAACTACACTACAATGCAGTAAGGATGTAAGAGAATTATGCAATTCTCGATATTTTCTCACTCGGAGGATACAATACCTGTGCGGCTCGTCTGGTTGCACCAACCTCAAATGAACCGTACATACAATATCGTGCCTGCAAAGAAAACAAACTTAACAGGTACAATATTGTTAATCAACATGCATAGTAGTGTACTCGAAATGCGTGACAGCGCAAAGCAAGTGGGAAGCATAACGACGCCGTGATAATACAAACATGTAAGTGAAGCATGCGGTCTACGCAGGCAACGAAATTGATCATAAGCATGCGGTCTACGCAGGTAATGAAATTAGATAATCATGCGGTCTACGCAATCAAAACATGCAGTCTACGCAATCAAAACATGCGGTCTACGCAATCAAAACATGCAGTCTACGCAGGTAATGAAATTAGATAATCATGCGGTCTACGCAATCAAAACATGCGGTCTACTCAGGTAATGAAATTAGATAATCATGCGGTCTACGCAATCAAAACACGCGGTCTACGCAAGTAATGAAATTGGTTACAAACATGCGGTCTACACAGGTAATGTAATTAACATGCGGTCTACGCAAGTAATAGAATTGATTATAAACATGCGGTCTACGCAGGTAATGTAATTAACATGCAGTCTACGCAAGTAATGAAATGATTACAAACATGCGGTCTACGCAGGTAATGTAATTAACATGCGGTCTACGCAAGTAATGAAATGATTACAAACATGCGGTCTCCGCAGGTAATGTAATTAACATGCGGTCTACGCAAGTAATGAAATGATTACAAACATGCGGTCTACGCAGGTAATGTAATTAACATGTGGTCTACGCAAGTAATGAAATGATTACAAACATGCGGTCTACGCAGGTAATGTAATTAACATGCGGTCTATGCAAGTAATGAAATGATTTACAAACATGCGGTCTACGCAAGTAATGAAATGGATTACAAACATGCGGTCTACGCAGGTAATGTAATTAACATGCGGTCTACGCAAGTAATGAAATGGATTACAAACATGCGGTCTACGCAGGTAATGTAATTAACATGCGGTCTACGCAAGTAATGAAATGATTACAAACATGCGGTCTACGCAAGTAATGTAATTAACACGCGGTCTACGCAAGTAATGAAATGATTTACAAACATGCGGTCTACGTAGGTAATGTAATTAACATGCGGTCTACGCAAGTAATGAAATGGATTACAAACATGCGGTCTACGCAGGTAATGTAATTAACATGCGGTCTACGCAAGTAATGAAATGATTACAAACATGCGGTCTACGCAGGTAATGTAATTAACATGCGGTCTACGCAAGTAATGAAATGATTACAAACATGCGGTCTACGCAGGTAATGTAATTAACATGCGGTCTACGCAAGTAATGAAATGGATTACAAACATGCGGTCTACGCAGGTAATGTAATTAACATGCGGTCTACGCAAGTAATGAAATGGACTGTTACACAGCATAATTGAAACAGTTTGTGGAACCCACGAGGCATGAAAAGGATACGGGACGGGACGTCCTCCGTACGAATCGAGCATCGCCCGCAGAAGTTGTGGCCTGAGGTCAACTCGAAGGTTCACTTTTCAAAGTTGCGCTTTCCCGCATTGTGAAGGCGTCAAACGATGTGGTTGACCCGAACAGAGGTGCGGAAGGTGCGTTGACCGCGAGGGGAGTTTCATTGGTATCAATTCTGATACTTTGCTACCCTGTCGTTTTATGCTTTACTTTCCTTTTTACTGGTGGTTTAAGCACATTGCACTGCCTCGGGCAGGTTTTATTTTTTTTCGAAATTACACATTTTGCAAAACACGTGATGGGAATGAAACAACCATTTTGTTCAAAAGATGTTGCATTTGTAAACTTTCCGTGCATCGCATCGCAAGGTATCACACCACAATGTGAACGAAATTGAACTTATTTTGAACACTGAAAATTCGCGCCGTAATAATCAGGTAGTGAACCGACTTACAACTCGATAAGCAAAACGAAGACACGATATAACCAAACAAGCGTGAGTACAACTCGATAAGCAAATCAAGAGCTCGAAGAGAGTGAAATACAACTCGATAAGCAAATGCACAATAACTGGCAAGCAGACAGGTGTGACCCCGCAATAATCGATCACCGGGGGGGGAATCGGAGGTGGTGAAGTTCCCCGTTCCTTAGCAAAACAGCTCAGGAAACCAGAAGGAAGCCTACCGGCTAGGGGTAGAGACCATCGGCTGCAAGGAATGGCCACCGGCCATAAAATTGCTCTGTCGGCAAAGTATTATGGTCGGTCGGCAAAAAGTTTGGCCGGCCGGCACTTAATGAGGGGATCACCAGAATGTTGACACCTGTCCTCCACTCAACCTTATCTCCTACAAAAGATCCCAGCTTCGTAGTTTTTCTCACTTTCACACTGATTTGCTCCAATGGAAGAGTTTCTTGCTCAAAATCTCACAGCTTAGACTGCTAGCTTGGATGGCTCGAAAAAAGTGAATTTCCGGGGTTTCGGCATAAATGCACTATTCACTCTAGGTCGTACCCCGTTGCACCTCCCGTTTCTCCATGCCGCGGCAAGGTTTTAGAATCCGATGACGCATGTCTTTAGCTTCGCTGGGCAAGAGATATGTCCTACCTTCGAGGATTTCCGAGCCTTAATGGAGTCCCAACGCGACGAAGAGCTCCTCCCCTAACTTAATTTCGGCTATGCCCAATCCTTAGGGCGAATGTGTGGACTCAGTATGCGTGACGCTCGGTCTCTGATTTGTGACGGAATGCTGGATATTCCGAGCTTGATCGATCGTTTTTCCGATGCCGGCGATCGCAACAACCATCATTGGCAAGGCTTCCGGCGACATGCCCTCTGTTTGTGCATGCTATCTCGCTTTCTATTCGTCTCAGGCTCCGGAGGGTCCAGCGTCCGGCTAATCGAGGTTGCCCAAGGCTTGAAGGAGGGCAAAAGCTCTATCGCCATGACTCTGGCTGAGACGTTGATGGGCTTAGACGCCTTTTATCGTCATGAGACGACCAGATTAGCAGGGAGTCCACTACTACTACAGGTAATGTTTCCCACCCAATCTCACATATATGTATTGCTCACATCACTCGGCCCTCGAGCTCGGTCTTTTCTCATGAAACCCTATTCTTACTTTTCTCTCCTCGTACATCTCTCTATTCTTTATTCTCTCATTTTTTTTCAATCCCTTCCCAGGTATGGTTAATGGACAAACTGCAGGTTGTGGACTCTTGCCCAGCGTATTCAGCTCGCGGCTACTTCTTCCGGCACCACCTAGTCAATGCCCTGGACGAAGGATGGTGGTTCGCTTGGATGTGCCACTTGTCTGCAGACCGTATTGCTTGACGGTGCCCTTGGCTGAGCCTTCCGGCAATGAGTTACAATATGCCCCGGCAGACTGGGATTCAATTGATTGGCCTCACTCACTGTGTATTCTACTTCCCATTTCGGATTCGACGCCAATTTGGCCATGATCAGACTTGCCCGCCAGAGGGGATAGAGTATCCTGCTGCATTCCCAGCCCGAGGCGCACAGCTTACTTGGCAGGCCACCGCGTGGAGGATGAGAGAACTCCTGGCCCCCGCTCCTACCTTCAGTTGCACTTTGTCTGACGAGTGCTTGGATTGGCTTAATGAGGAGGCACAGGTCGAGTCCACCTTGGCATCAAAGGCTTCGACCAGCTCTGGGGGGGGCGCAGGAGCACCTGACTTGACTATGCCCCAGATTTATTACTTTATTAGTACTTTCAAGTTTTCTTTATGAATGTAATCAAAAGCAACTTCGATTGTATGCAAGAGCAGGAGAACTCTGTTTTGAAATCAATGAAATTGAAAGTTGTGGTACTGAAAATTTTCCGCTTTGATCCAAAAATGGTCAAAGTTGTAAAAAGATTATTCTGAACGAAGTCAGCTTTATTAAAACTTTTCAAAGACATTCTCAATGTGGATCAGAACTGGACACGCCTGAAATCTGTCACTGAGGTGCACAACCCCGGATCCCTACAACTGGAAAGTTGCCCCTAGTCTGACTGGTACCGCAGCACTGCATGGCAACGGAGAGTTGCCCCTAGTCTGAAGAGCACTGCACCGGGGATCATAACCGAACCCTTGAATGCTGAATAAACAAAGATGGCCGAGACGATCAAATGGACAAAGTTGATCGGGGAAAAGAGTCATGGCTGAACTTCAAGAATGAAGTTGCCTACGTATCCCAAAGATGGGAATCAAGCCTTACGTAGTTCAGGCTCAGGTTCACTCGGGTATTTTCATTCTCCTTTTGCGCTCTAACTTTTGCCGAGGCCGCCCTTTGCGGGTTTTCAGCCTCGCGAGCTCAGTTTTTGATATTTTCTAATTTTTTGTGCTCTAACTTTTGCCTAGGTCGCCCTTTCGGGTTTTCGGCCTAGCGAGCCTCTCAAGGGTAATATTTCTTCAACTTGTCCATGTTGATCGGTTGGGAGAACTCCAGGCCATCTAAGTCCATCAGAACCATAGCTCCACCTGACCAGATAGCTTTGATAATGTAAGGGCCAGTCCAATTAGGTTTGAACTTGCCCCTAGGGTCGTGGATGGGGGCTCGGTTGTCTTTGAGCACCAGATCCCCTTCCTTCAGATTCCGGGACTTAACCTTCTTGTTGAAAGCTCGGGCAATTCTGCGCTGATAACTTTGAACGTGGTACAGTGCTCTCAGTCTTCTCTCATCAAAGAGCATGAGTTCCTCGAACCTGCTCTGCTGCCAATCTGCTTCGGCTATTTGACACTCGGCCAATACTCGTAATGACGGAACCTCAATTTCAATAGGTAGAACGGCCTCCATCCCATAGACTAATGAATACGGAGTCGCCCCGGTAGAAGTTCTAATTGAAGTCCTGTAGCCCCACAGGCAAATGGCAACTTATCTGGCCAATCCCGGTAGGTTTCCACCATCTTCCGCAGTATATGCTTGATGTTCTTGTTGGCGGCCTCAACTGCTCCGTTGGTTTGCGGCCGGTATGTGGATGACTTATGAAAAGCCACGTTATACTTCTCCAACAAGTCAATTACTTCCTTCTTAAAGTGGGAACCATTATCCGAAATAATCTCGTTTGGGACCCCGTAGCGACAGATGATGTTGTTTCTGATGAACTTTGCAACGTGTGACGCTTTCAACACGGCATATGACTGGGCCTCGACCCATTTCGTGAAATAATCTATCGCTACCAGGATGAACTCATGCCCGTTTGATCCCTTTGGAGTGACAGCCCCGATCACATCAATTCCCCAAACCGAGAATGGCCATGGCGAAGTCATGTTATAGAGTTTTGACGGCGGGATGTTCATGCGGTTTGCATGGATTTGGCATTTGTGGCATCGCCGAACAAAACCGATACAATCCTCTTCCATTGTAGACCAGTAGTAGCCTTGTCTAAGGATCTTTCTGGCCAGCATTACTCCATTCATGTGCGCACCGCACTCTCCTCCATGGATGGCCTCCATCAGGCGCTTTGATTCTTCAGCTTCTACACAGAGCTTGTGCATTCCCAGATGACCCCTCTTGTACAGCTTACCCCCGCAGATGATAAACTGAACAGCCATTCTTCTGATTGCCCTTTTATCCTTGGCATTTGCCCCTGGTGGGTACGCCTCCTTTTCCAAGAAGTTCCAAATGTCGTAGTACCAGGGGTTGTCGTCCTGAGCCTCATCTATGGCGGAAATTGACTCGTACGCTGGCGCAAACTTCTGGTTAATAATGACTGGACGCATCCGGACTCCGGACGGGATGTCTATCATGGAAGATAGAGTTGCTAGTGAATCTGCGAACCTGTTGTTTTCTCTTACTGGGTGGGTGAAATTTAGCTTCTCAAATCGAGGAATTAACAAATCCAAGGTTTGGTGGTAAATTATCATCCTTTCCTCTTTGACTTTCCAGTCTCCTTTTGCTTGAGACACAACAAGGTTCGAGTCCCCAATGACGTCCAACCGTCTTGCCCCTAGTTCTAGGGCTGCTTCTAGGCCAGCAATACACGCCTCATATTCTGCTTCATTGTTCGAGACTTTGAACCGGAGCTTGAATGCTAGAGGGATACGGGAATCGTCCGGCGCGATCAGCAACACTCCTATCCCATACCCATATTGGTTCGACGCTCCGTCGAAGTACATCGTCCAAGTTTCATCTTCGATATGCAGAATAGCTTCATCCGGGAACAGGTACTCAACCGCTTCATCCCCTTCAACCGGGTGGTCGGCAAGGAACTCTGCTACTGCTCTTCCTTTTACTGACTTGCGTGTTACATACTTCAGATCAAATTCGGAAAGCAACAGCAGCCAGCGAGCTAGCCTACCCGTAAGTGCCGGTTTCTCGAAAAGATATTTGATGGGATCTAGGCGTGAAACCAACATTACAGAGTGAGCTAACAGGTAGTGCCGCAACTTCCTGGTAGCCCATACCAAGGCCAAGCAAGCCTTCTCCAGCGGGGTGTAGCGGGTCTCGTAATCCAGCATCTTCTTGCTTAGATAGTAGATGGCCCTTTCCACCTTGTCTTCTGACTCTTGTGCGAGCATGCAGCCTATGGTAGTCTCAGTTACTGAAAGGTAAAATATCAACGGTCTCCCCGGCTCTGGTGGTGACAACACGGGCGGGTTCTGCAAATATTCTTTGATCTGTTCAAAAGCTATCTGGCATCGGTCGTCCCATTGGAATTTCTTTCCTTTCTTCAGGAGGCCAAACAGTGGTTCACAAGTCAAGGTTAATTTTGAGATAAACCGTTTTATGAATTGCACTTTACCTAGAAAGCCTCGCACCTCCTTTTCAGTCCTTGGTGGTGGCATTTCTAAGATGGCCTTGATTTTGGAAGGGTCGACTTCGATGCCCCTCTGTGTAATCAGAAACCCCAGCATTTTTCCTGCCGTGACACCGAATGTGCACTTCTGAGGGTTTAGCCACAGCCGAAACTCTTTGATCCTTTGAAAAAACTTTTGTAAGGCAGTGTAGTGGCCCTCTCTTTCTTTGGACTTGACAATCATGTCATCCACGTACACCTCAACTTCCTTGTGGATCATATCATGCAGTATCGTGGTTGCAGCCCGTTGATATGTGGCTCCAGCATTCTTCAATCCAAACGACATCACCCTGTAACAGTACGTCCCCCACGGGGTGGTGAAAGCAGTCTTCTCCTGGTCTTCGGGTGCCATCACTATCTGATTGTAGCCTGAGAAACCATCCATAAACAAAAGTAAAGCATGCCCCGCTGTAAAATCTACCAACTCATCAATATGCGGCAGGGGGAAGTCGTCCTTCGGACTAGCTCTATTCAAATCCCTAAAATCCACACATACTCGGATCTTGCCATCCTTCTTCGGCACTGGAACAATGTTGGCCAACCAAGTTGGGTACTCAGATACCAGCAGGAAGCCTGCATCAATTTGCTTGGTGACCTCTTCCTTGATCTTAATGGCCCAATCAGGACGGATCCTTCTGAGTTTCTGCTTGATCGGCCGGGCCTTGGGGTCGAGAGGGATCCGGTGCTGTACAATCTCAGGATCGATTCCAGGCATGTCTTCGTAGGACCACGCGAAAACATCTTTGAAATCTTTTAATAAAGCGACTAAGCGCTCGCGTTCCTCCGAAGACAACGTGGACCCGATCTGGACCAGCCGCGGGTCCTTCTCAGTACCAACATTCACAGTAGTGATTTCGTCCATTAAGGGTTTAACAAATCTTTCCTGCTCTTGATCAATTAATCGTTGCAAAACCGGAGGAATTTCTTCCTCGTCGTTTTCATCGAAATTTTGAAAATCCTGATTTAAGCAATAAATCAAAGGCGCAGAAAAATACTCAAAAACCACATCCACATCATTCTCATTAAATACTTCCAAGCCGTCCGATTCTTCTGTTACAACAGACTCAAAAGAGAAAGAAAATGACGACCTAGACAGGACTGTGGCATCCGGGTTATCACTCCCAGGAATACCGGACTCATACTCAGTCGAGCTGGAACCTGATTCCGACTCACAAGACTCGGTGGAATCAGATTCCGGCTCACTACCTGACCCGGTGTTGCTGGACAAAAATCCTTCTTCATATTGCCAGATGAGAGAAGGTGCGATGGATGCATCCAAAATAGCTGATGGTAGGCCCGCAACCGCTTCATTCCCAATCATGCATACCGAGGAGTTATCCCCCAAGCACTTCTGTTCAATCGGAGGATCTGAAAGTAGACACGCCAATGCTAGCCCCATTTCATTCTCAGTGTCCTCAGACTGCACTTCCTTACTCTGCTTAGCCTCGGCTAATGAATCCGTATGCTCTTCGGTGATGTCATTCTCAGGTAACTGCAGGTCAAAGAAAATTTCAAACCCTGGTACGCGCTTCCCTTCTGTGTTCAGCCACGGCTCTGGGAAGCCACAGAATGGAAAGTCCTCCCCCTCCCGGACGAAGCGTCCGTTTGGGGTACCCTGAATGGGCCAGTGCATTAAGTCAAAGGGCTTCCCCATCTGTTTTGCTCTGGCTCTTCCGGCCATCTCCTTTCCTTTCCGTATCCAGTCCTTTTTGGTGGGTAGGTAACCCAACCCAAAGGTGTGAGGATTGTGTGGCACTTCGGCCAATGCCGCGACGCCCTTCCGGCCGCTTTTCCCCAATCCCATCCCAGGGATGTGCTAGAGTTTGTTCATGAGATAGACTGCTTGGGCACTGACATATACCCCTTCATTAGCTGCCATGATGTCCTGTACAACCCGAGCCTCAGCCAAGGTAAAACCTAATATGAACACGTCTTCCATACCGTGCTTGATCTCTAGAACAGGCGTAGACACCTCCGGTGGCGGATGAATCGATGAATTTCCAAAAACAATGGCTACTCCCTTCCCATAGGGGTATTTCACCACTTGATGTAAGGTAGAGGAGACCGCCTTTACCTGATGCAGCCACGGCCGCCCCAAAAGCAGGTTGAACGTTGCAGGAACCTCCAAGACATGGAAATCTATCTCATGCTGTCCCGGCCCAACCTTTGTTTGAATCTTAACTATCCCCATTACTTCCCGGCTTGTGTTGTCATACGCCCGAATCACCTGGGCCGTTGGCACAAAATCCGCGACTTTCAAACCGATCGCGTAGGTTGTTCTTGCTGGACAGACGTTGATGGCTGACCCTGTGTCGACAAGCACCACGGGTATCCATTTATCTATGCACTCCACGGAGATGTAGAGTGGCTTGTTATGGTTCGTACCCTCGGGTGGTAATTCTTTATCAGAAAAAGTCAACATCGGGGCGGCCCCTCCCGAAAAAACTAGGCCCACTAGCTGTTCGGGCGTGGTGTCTATGGAAAGCTTGGCTTTGTCCATGGCCGAGAGGACCGCCTGTCTATGTACTCGAGAAGCCATAAGCAGCCCCCAAACGAAGATGTCTGCTTGTATCTTCTTTAATTGTCTCAATACGGCCTCATCCTCGAGTTGCTTTTCCTTTTGCTTCTCTGCCTCCCTATCCTTTCCAGACGCCTCTGGTTGATCCAGATGTGGAGGCTTGAAATAACGTCCACTCCTGGTCATGTGATCGACTTCGCCGATGTACCAGGTATCATCCGGTTGGTGATTCCCCCAATCTTCGTCGGTGTGGGCAAGACACAGATCGTCATCCTCCCACCACATTCCATCTGCGATCGACAGGCACCTGTCTGGTTCCGGCATGACTGTTCCGATACTAGCAGTACCTCCTATTCCTATGCTCGCGGCATTCTCCATCTCTGTACTTGTGGCGGTCTCAACCCACACATGGGCTTTTGCCTTCCTGATTCTCTCAGAATCTTCAAATTTTTCCCGTTCTGACTGTGTCAATGCAGTAGATTGTTCGGTAATCCCTGTACTCAAAATGCTCCATTCCTGAGCGAAACTCTCGACACCGGCGCTCCCCGGCGATGTACCCTGTTCTTCGACGTTCCCGGCTGTTACTGACATTCCTGCCCCTGCCGGGCCGTGTTCTGACTGAAACTCTTCTACCACATCTGGCTGATCGTCCAACCATCCCGTGGCCTCTACCGATTCCTCATAGTCGAACCAGTTGACGGCTGAGTCTTCTGGATTTTGGTTACTGTAAAACTGGAACTTGGCGAGATCCTCTTCTTCAGTTGTCAAATCATCCGCTCCCTGTCCTTGGCTGTCCCCTTGGATTGCACACAGCTCTCCCTCTGTTGGAAACATCACATCTGGTCTATTCTGATCCATCGGTGAAATGTAGTCACTCGGACTATAAGCATCCTCCACATCGCTCCCAGACTTTGCAGACTCTGGCTCGACAGCCCCCTTCTCCTTTGGGGTCTTCTCTCTCCTGCTCTCGATGGTCACCACCGCTGGCTTGGGTTGGGTTACGGAGACATCCATCATGCACAAATCGGTGCAATCAGGAAGGAAAACTTCCGGTTTAGGCAGGTGGGAAGGTGTGATATAGATACTAGGATCATAGGGCATGACCCCAGTATGGATGAAATTGATTCTTTTGGGTGGTGGAGCTTGGTTATGTGTGGGGAGAGGGTTTGTAGTGACATTGGGTTTCTCAGGAGGTAAAATCACTCCATTATCAATGAGATCTTGAATCTCATGGTGCAATCGAAAGCACAGGTCGGTGTCGTGACCATGCTGTTGGTGGAATGCACAATACTTGGCCGGATTATGGGCGGTGGGGAGTCTTTCTGGTAAGGGCCGCGGCTCTAGGGGCTTCAGATGCCCTTTTCTGATCAAAACCCCCAAAGCTTTGGACAGGGGCATATAGAGTGGAGCGAAGGTTCTGGTATTTTTGGGAAGGTATTTGGTTGTTTGTGGGTTGCTTCCGGACGCACCGGAGAATGGTGTGGCTGCCATATTTCTTGGGGGAAGGTTGGCGGTGACCATACTTACTTCGGAGGTTCTGGTAGTTGTAGCGCCACTCGGGCCTGCATTAGCGTTACGATTGAAAGTTCTGCGGGGCTGCTCCCGGTCATTATCAATCAATCCTTGCATCAAGGCGTCCTCAATTTGCACCCCCATTTCGTGTAGATCAGAAAAGGTAGGAAAAGGGAGCACAATCATCTTTTGCATTAGCTTCGGCTAAAGATTGCGCACAATCATCCGAATCTGGTCCTTGTCCGTGGGCCTTAAGGTCATCATCGAAGCCTTAGCTCGCCACCTGGCTACAAATTCTGAGAAGCTCTCCTTGGGTTCTTGCCTCGTTGTCTCGAGATCCCGGGTCGTGATCTCGAGTTGCGTATTGTTTGAGTACTGCAGGATGAAGGCCTCAGCCATCTCGTCCCAACTTCTCTTGACGTCATCCTCCAATTTGGCATACCATGTGGCCGCTACACCCGACAGGGTCCGGCCGAATAAAGACAGCTTCTGCAGTCTAGTGAGGCCCATCGGCCTTAGGATGTCTGAAAATAATCGTAGGTGAACCATAGGATCCCCAGATCCGTCAAAATGATCAATTTGTGGCATCTTAAACCGGTCTGGCAGCGTCACGGCTGCGTCAGTGTATCCGTCTCCAATGTCCGGGATGGACTTCACACCTTGAGATCTCTTAAACAACTTTTCAAGCTTGCTCATTTTTAATGCCATGGGGTCCACCTCGGACTCGAAGGGAGAATCCGATTGATTGATAGGAGTGGGCGCTTTGGATAGTTAAGGCGGGATCGGGGGCGGAACTAGCCCCGTTGGAAGGTCGGTATCCTCTTGGACATTCCTGGTATTCGGTGTCTCTTCGGGTATCAGAACCCTTGGTGGAGGAGGAACTTGTTGCGAAGCAGATGCTCCGTCTTGCTGTTGTAACCTCCCAATTAACTCTGCTTGTTCGCTCACAACCGTGGCCTGCTGTTTGGCGAACTCTGCCTGCCGAACAGCATCCTGCTGCATCATTTTCACGCTCTCTTGGAGTTGGCGCACCATCTCCTCTAAGCTAGCCATACTATTCTGCTCTGATTGGATTACTGGTATATGTTCTCTTTCTGTAGGTGAAACAGGACCCTGATCCCTACTGAACTCAGGCGGGGTAGATAAGGCCCTCTGAACTGACTGTTGAACTGATATCCTCTGCCCAGCTATCCTCCGTTTAGTAACCGGGGGTAGGGAGCGGTACACTGGTTGTCTGTCTACCGGATCCTCAGATCGATGGAGCCGACGACCTCTAATCCAGAGTGCTTGGGGAATATCTGCCGGGTTGGAAGCAATGGTGCTAAACTACCTAGCAAAAAGATAAATAAAGCAGTAAATAAACAAATAATCGGACGGCATAACTGCTTAAATAAACACATACAACATGCGGTTGGGCATTCACAATGCACAGTTTGATAAGCCGAACACACTGTTCCCCGATACTGATCACTGTTCCCCGAATTCCTGTTCCCAAAATACTGAATCTGATACCCGCGGATATAACTGATTCTCGAATTCTGATACTCATGCCCTTAGGCCTGATGCCCAAACTTTTGCAAACTGGTATGTACTTTCCCTGTAGAAATACATTCTAAAAGCACATAGCAAGTAAAAGGGCCAAAACACCCCTATATTGGGGTAGGGTTTCCCTGTCCTATTTTGTCAGGAGCTAGGGTTTCACTATGCACGCAGCGGTTTTCAAACAACCTAACATTTGGGTAAGCAACCTGTCCTAACTTGGAATGGTCACTATGGATCCGAATATGTACTAGGTCGAATGGTCGAAAAGGGTGCCCCGGTAAAATCGGGGTTTGTATTCCCATACTGTCAGAGCCCATAGCCGGTCAGCCTTATGGTCATGCCTTGACAAGACAAGCCTCCGGCAAACCATTCAGGAATGGTAGATGGCAAACACTGTGTTCCTAGGCGCACCAATGCACATGCAATGCAAAGAAACATATAAGCGAGATCAAAACAGGATATCACGAGTTCGAGTCAAGCTCTCTAATCATCCCCAGCAGAGTCGCCAGAAACTGTAACAAATCCGCGGGGGACCTCGCTACAGTTCGGACTCAATTTGTGTCACGGTTCTTAATCTGAACCAAAGAATCCAAATCTGGCAAATCGTTTTGAGAAACAGGTTTTTGAAAAAGTAGTGCCAAACATGGACTGCTTTGCCAGATACAGAGTCGCCACCTAAATATTTTTTATGGGGAAATTTAGGAAACCCTGACTCGGTGCCGAAGGCCACATGTCCGTCATCACCGGAGTTGTCTCGTCTCGGGAGCTTGGGTACGATCGGGGAAGGTCAGCTATGAGCACCCCCTTTCGCCCGGTCCGAAGACCGGCCTCTACTAACCGTGATATCCGATTTTGAAAACTTTATGCGTTCTTAAACCAATTGATAACCTAGAATTACTATGTTATGCGCGCAGCAAACAAATATAGACCAGATTGCCTAATTTGGAAATAAGCATTGCGTATCCGTTTGTTTTGAAAAACGCTTTGGAATTTGCTACTCACAAGTAGGCTAAAACACGGATTACAATGAGTTCTTCCAACTCAAACAATCCAACCTTCACCCACAGGCATTCAAACAGTTTATCATATAAGCATTTAGCCGCATGGCAAGCCTACTGTCATGGCAACACTCACACGCATGAGGGATGCTAAGACATAAATACTGACATCGTACTCCGTGCCAAAACAGTAAACTAGTTAGCAAACATGTATGTCCTAGTTCATGTTAAGAATGGCTAATGCATCGCATGCAAAAATGCAATCTAGATAGGCTCGGCTAACCTAAACATGGCATGTGAGATGCGATCAATTATCACGTATTCTATTTGTGAATTGAAGTACAAATGCAGTTAGCGTGATGTACCGAGCCTAATGCGTGCAGTACAAATGCATGAATGCACAAATGCATAGTATAAGGTATGCTAAATTAAACGTGCCCTAATCTACCATCATAAGCAGGTAAATAAAAGGGAAGAAAGACGTGAGGTTGGAAGACATACACACACTCACGCACACTTATTACATAATTGCCCTCACTCGGAGGAACCAAATAAATATTACAGTCCGAATAATAAGCAAATAAAATTATTACAGAATTTTTTAATTAATTAAAAGAAAGAGTGCAAAAGAAAGAAGAGGGTGGCCGCAGTCTCTGCCTCGGGATGCGCGAATGATGCGTGCTCGGAACCCGGCCCGCCTGAAAAACCCGCACCGTACCTCTGCCACCTCTATTTATACTGTCCTGTCTCTCTAAAAATTGCCAAAACTCCAGAACAGGTTCCCAACATGCTGCAGAGTACCACCGGCTGGGGGAAATTCCCACCGGCAGTGCAGAATTTCCATCGGCAGCGTTTTGATTTACCGGCCATTCAAAGATTGCCGGCCGACACTGAATTATGCCGGTCGGTAGAAACTTCCTGCAGAAGACAGTTTTGACAGCAAACAGAGAGCAGACAGTGCATGGCATGGGGTTTCAAGCATATGTGAGCATGGTCATGCTTCCCATCACGCTTTGAACTCAAGGAAGCATGACCCTCGATCCTCGAGCCATCAATGGTGCACGATAGCCCAAGGGATCAAGTTTGCCACTTGATATAAAGATGCATGCGACACACAAATGAGAGCCAAGGCCTTATCATATCGAGGTCAAAGGCCCCGGTGACCGAGAGTTAAGGCGTGTTTCATCACTTATAGTATGAACACCCCTTAACGCTCACACTTGGTTTGACACCCCAAACCAAGCAATACAATGCATGTTATGCAAACATGACTCAAATGCAACATGATACCAAATATGCAAAGTATGGCAAATGTCACACAACTACCATGACAAATATACAAGGCTAAGCATGCAAGGTGCAAATATGATGCAAACATGGACCAATTTGGCAATGGGATTAACATACTACAAGGCTTAATGAAGCAACCATGCAACAAACATGAAACAAGCATGTAATGGGGCCTTGAACCATAAAGGGACAGACCTTGATCCACCCCAAAACAGTGGCCAAAAGGTGTCTAAATGGTGGACCAAAACTCATGCTAACAAGCAAATTAATGGTCCTAGGGTTAAGGCACAAAAGGGAGGCATTTCACTCCCACCAACAAAACCACTCATGGTATGACTTGGACAAGCCAAAACAGAATTTTTACAAGCAAAATAGAACTCCAAACCCTCCTAATATGGCAGCTAAGATGGGTCCAAGAAGGCATATGCACCAAGGCTCATGTGTAGGCATAAAATGGTACACCCTAAGGGCATGAAAGAGAGCATACATGCACACATACAAGCATGATTCTTGGGCTGAAATAAGGCCCTAAATGATGCCAAAATCATGAAGATGGTCCTAGTTATGCATGCCATAGGTCGAAATGCTCAAAGCTTATAAGCCAAAACATAATGAGACGACATCAAACTATGCAAGCATGGCTGAAATGAAGGGCCAACAGACCTCGAACATGGTAAAATAAAGCCAACATCTTCATGGAACCAAGCCAACACATGCAAGAATTAAGGCCTAAACACAAGATACGATTCTAAGCCAAATGGGGGAGTATGAAGCAAGTATACTAAGCATGCAAAGGGCCATAGATCCGGCCAAAAACAGAGATTACACATGACCTAAAAGCACCCAAAAAGTTCTGAAATAAGGCAAAAATCAAGCAAGCATGCATGTTACCCTTTAAACCGAAATGCAAGGAAATAAGACAATGAAGGGAGAGGGGTGTCCCTCCCCTATGCAAGACTTCAAACCACCTTCCTTACCACTGAAAATCAACTGGTTTTTAATGGTGAAAAGACCAACACACTCAAGCAAACAAAGCCTCACAAGGGAAGCACAAAAGGGGGCCAAATAAAGCCTAACAAGGTGAGTTTGCACTCAAACCACAAAACAACCTTAATGAAAGTTCTAAAGCATGAAAATGTAAGCTTTTTTTTTTATGTTATGCACAAAAGCTAAATCAGCAAGCAAGATAGGTAAAAAACTATTGCAAGTTTGGGGAATCTAAAGTAAAATGCTCACCCTTGAAGATCCTTTGAAGAACAAATGGTCCAGCCCTCTCCTTTTGATCAAAATCAGTCCAAAAACTCAAGAATCAACCCCCCAAGTCCCTCAATCTCGGAGCAAGGTGTAATGGTGTGTGTAATGGTGCAAAAGTAAGGTAAAATCACACTTTTAGGCTAAGAAACACACACAAAGGAGGAAAGAGAGGGAGATATAGAGATAGGGTGTATCTATCTATGGAAGCTCTGGTTTTTGCCTCTAATTTTTCTAACCTAGAGCCAAGAGGAGAGCCTTCCTCTTATAGAGGTCCCTCTTGCAAAGCTTATACAACAAGCTTGCTTAGAGGGACATCCCTCCATACACGTGTATGGAGGGAGGCAGAGTTGGTGCCAGCTATCACAGCTGGCACAAAGTATCTCCATAAAGTGGATGAACAGTGGTCGGCTGCCCAAAAATGTCATTTTGACAAATTTAGTGCTAACCGGAAACAGACAGTGCCGACCGGCAACAAAAAGTGCCGACCGGCAATAAAAAGTGCCGATGGCATCAAAAGGCCAGCCGGTGACCTCTAGCTGCTGCCGGTGGTGTGTGGGGATGCCTCACAAGGCATTCCCTGCCCCTCCGAGGCAAAACATAAGTGTTTGGTGCAAAACCGGACACTAAACAGTCGAGTTCGGAGATCCTGAGGCAAGGCGCGTAGCCGAGACCTCCGGGAACTCCAAACGAACACAAACATGGATGATCACCGAGTGTTCAAACGGTGACGTCCAAGTCTTGAGGACGGTCAAAAATAGGGTATCTACACTGTCCAATTAGTGTAAGTCCATCATTTATATGCCATTCAGGTGTTGTTACATTATCCCATGTTTGCATGCTTTGGTTGCATGTGTTGCATGCTTGAAATCATTTGCATTTGGCATGCATTCCCTTGGTCAAATTACTAGCATGTTGCATGATTAGATCACATCTTGCATGCTCTAAGTAGTTTGCATAGTTGTGGCACGCTTGTATGCTTGTTTGCCTAGTCTATGTACCTAGTGTGCATCACTTGCTTGTATGCTCATGTTGCATGCTAGCTCACATGATTAGAGTTGCATTGCATTGGCATGCATGCTCTACCTCTTGACCAAGTCATGATGGAGGTAGAAGCCTCTTGGTTTGATTGTATGCATTGCATTTCATTTGACATCAAAATGTGCACGCTTGGTCTCTTGGGCCATCACGCATTGAAATGCGCGATTGGTGGCCCGAGAACCAAGGAGCATGTCCCTTTGACTCACTCACATGATAAGGAACATGATTGGTGCATATATGGCTTGAATTGCATTGGCATGCAAAGTTCTGTCCTCTACTGCTGTCAAACAGGTTCTGCAAGAACTTTTTGCCGATCGACTTCATAGAGTGCCGACCGGCAATAAATCGACAGCCGATGGATCCATTGTGTGCCGGTGGTCACATACCACTGCCGGTGGCCATTCTACTCAGCCGGTGGTGTCTCCCAATGTCCAGAGAAGAAATTCTGAGACTTTGACAGTCTTCAGAGGAGCAGAGCAGGGAAAACAGAGGCAGATTGCGCATGGCAGTGAACTTCCGAGCAGGACCGAGCACGCATTGCATTGAGCTCTCTTCCCGAGGCGGTTTATCTGTTTTCCCTAGATTAGTTAATTTGCTTAGCTAACTAGATGGCCTGTAATATTTAATTAGCTTGTAAGTTAATTATTTGTAATATTCTTTTGGCCCCTCCGAGCGAGGGCGAATTTGTAATAAGTGTGGGTGAGTGTGTGCATGTCTTCCAACCCCCACTTCTTTCTCCCTTTAACTTACCTGCTTTGATGGTTAGTAATAGGTCATATTTAAATTAGCATACCTCATGCTATGCATGCGTGCATCCATACATTTGTCTCGTACGCACCGGGCTCGATACATCATGCTAACTGCATTTGTACTTTTAATTCCGAATTGAATACGTGCATCAATTGATTGCATTTCACATACCATGTTTAGGTTAGCCGAGCCTACTCTAATTGCATCCTGCATGTGTTGCATTAGTCAATCTGACATGAACTAGGACCATGCATGTTGGCTAACTAGTTTATTGTTTTGGCACGGAGTACGATGTAAGTATTTTCCTGCTTTAACATATCGCATGCGTGTGAATGCTATCATGACAGTATGATTACCATGAGGCTAGATGCTTATGTGATAAACTGTTTGGATGCCTGTGGGTAAAGGTTGGATTGTCTGAGTTAGAAAAACTCGTTGAAATCCGTATTTTAGCCTACTCGCGAGTAGCAAATTCCAAAGTGTTTTTCAAGACAAACGGATATGCAATGCTTATTTCCAAATTAGGCAATCTAGTCTATACTTGTGTGCTGTGTGCATAACATAGTAATTCTAGGCTAATAATTGGAATAAGAACACATAGCGTTTTCAAAAACGGATATCACGGTTAGTAGAGGCCGATCTTCGGATCGGGCGAGAGGGGGTGCTCATAGCTGACCTTCCCCGATCGTACCCTAGCTCCCGAGCCGAGGCAACTTTGGTAATGACGGACGCGTGGCCTTTGGCACCGAGTCAGGGTTTCCTAAATTCTCCCATTTTAAAATATTTAGGTGGCGACTCTATATCTGGCAAAGCAGTCCATGTTTGGCACTTCTTTTCAAAAATCTGTTTCTCAAAACGATTTGCCGGATTTGGACTCTTTGGTTCAGATTAAGAATCGTGACACAAATCGAGTCCGAACTGTAGCGAGGTCCCACGCGGGCGCGTCTACACACGCCTGCCACTACGTCCACGTTCTGACATCCTAATGAATGTAACAAAAGAGATTAGCATATTTACAAATGTGCCGAAGCTAATTCACTCACGTCCTAATGCGGTGGACAACGGTAATTCACTTCACATAAGCACATAGTCACATAAACACATACGAATTTCATTCCCGGATAATGACCATCCCACGGTGTTGCTAGAGTTCCAATTAGAAATAGCAGTGAACAAGTGCTCTTCTAATAAGACTTCTAGAAACCTGTAGACTCAATCAACACCCTAGAAATTAAATCACATGACCATATAATCACATAAACATGTTATCATATAAGCACACATTGTTCGTGCTAAAGTCTCTAGCAAGAAAGACAAATCCATTGTGGTACTAACCACTTCCCACTTACCCAAAGCATTCAAACCCGGTACACACTGATACTAAGTTCTAACGTCCCAAATTAAATATGACAAACCCATTTCATTTGCTGAAATATAATTGAAATAACATACTTTCATTCATCAAAGTTAATATACAAAATGTGACACATGCGATATGCATTCATAAATGTCCTATCTTGAATCTACAACATGTGTTACTAGTAATCCAAAAGATGAAAGTTGAACAGATATTTGAATGCCCTAGAGGCTTACATCTTTCCAAGTCATTCCTTGGTTACAATTAAATGAGTCTAGCTCAATACAGTTAAAGCCCTTGTCTATATAAATTAAATACAACAAAAATGAGCCCTTGCTCCAAGTCTCTCCAAGCTACTGTCTTGGCGGAGACATGTCTCCAGCACCTGAAATGGTTTTCCCAATAGGGTGAGCCAAAGCCCAATAAAGACAATCTATCACAATAGATGAACCTTAACAAAGATATAAGTAAGATGCACATGTTCGATGCCCAATGACAAAATCTTTCATAACTTTTCACTAAAACCAAGTTATGCCAAACTTACATCTCAATTCATGTTATCTCAGTTCATTAGTTATACCCATTTCATTTAATCAACCAAATAGATGATATACCCCATAGGCCTCCAAACAATAAAATTAACATACAACTACATTTACTTGCCATTTTATGAAAATTTCATCAGCGAGAATCGGCACCCATGTATACGCGTGATTTTCGGGACTCACCCAAAACACTCAGACCAACTTAATTTAATGGTGTTCATCCCCTTTCTTCTCCCAAACATGGAGTACATCCCCTTTCTCCTCCCAAATATCATACATATACAATGTATACAATTCATAATCATATTCAATGATAATGACCAAGAGATTAGTTTCAATTCGCCTAATCCTCATGCAATTACTACAACAATCATGGCTATCCTCTACCGATAGCCCAAAATAAATATTTCTAAACAGATATACAATCTTTACAACAGATAAATTATCCAAACTTCCACAGGTGAGAGATTAAACAAATCCAACTACACCATTCATGTAAACAACCTCCCAATTTCATACTTTCAATATCAATTTCATTCTTTATACAAAATAATTATTCAAGACATTTTAGGGCAAAATTCCCTTTCTTCCCATCTCATCCCAAACACCAAAATTAACCATTTTACACCACACAAGCTCATATTTACTCCTGTAACCATTTCCAATACGTTCATTTGAAAGCCTCTCTTTCGATTTTAACCCAAAACCCTAGGTTTGTTCAAAATCACAACAAGTTCCAACATTTCTTATCCATCAACAAATAACTAAGTTAAAGGTCATAGAAGAGTGTAGAAAGTCCCTACCTCAAAATTAGAAGACCAAAGGAGCAAAGGAGAAACTTCAAGAGTGCCGAAACCAAGCTTTATTCGGATCAAAATGGAGCTCTAGGAATGCTCTATCTTTTTATCAAAGAGAGTAGGGTAGAGAGATCCTTAATCTAGGTGTATTTGAAAAGAGAAATGGTGTTCTAGAGAGAGATAGAGGGTTGGTCTAGAGTTTTCAAGAGAAGAAATGTCAAAAAGTGATGTAAAAAGGTGTTTTTGCGAACGGATATACGTGCAACTTGCTCGAGCACAAGAGTTGTCGCTCGAGCAGCCAGACATAAACAAGTCACCTTGTTCAAGCACACGAAGCTTCGTTCGAGCGCAGAATACACACTCACAGAAGTTTTATAAACAGAAGACCATCGTTTCGAGTGCAAGAGTCCTCGTTCAAGCGAAGAACACTACCCTCCCAGTATATTTGCAGGCCTATAAAAGTACTGGGAGCTCACAAAGCTCGCTCGAGCACAAGAAGCTTCACTCGAGCGAAGAGGCCAGAATCTGGACAACAATAATTTGAACCAACTAGCGACCAACTTGTTCCAAACACAACCAAGGCACTCCAATACTCAATTTCAATGAGAATTAAGGGAAAAAAAGACAAAAACAATAATACAGAATCATAAAACTCGGGCTCGGGATACAACAAGGGTCGGGTCAAAACCGGAATCGCTATATAAGTCAATTGGATATGTCAATGACTTTGGTTTTTTAGAGGCAGAGTTCAGAAAAGTGGAAATCAAATGTGCTATCAAATCTTGTGTGGGGATTAAGGCTCCTAGGCCAGATGGTTTTAATATAGGCTTTTTTTAGAAATGCTAGAATATAGTAAAGGAGGATGTTTTGCATTTTATGAGGGACTTTCACCAAAATACTAAGGTGGTTAAAGGATTAAATAGCTCTTTCATAGCTTTAATTCCAAAAATTGAGAACCCAACTAGCCAAAGTGAATATTGGCCAATCAGTTTAGTAGGTTCTCTATACAAGATCTTGGCTAAGGTATTATCAAACAGGTTGAAACAGGTGATGCCAAGGATCATAAGTGAAACTCAATCAGCATTCATAATAGGTAGAAGTATCTTAGATGGTATACTTATTGCTAATGAGATAGTAGATAGATGGAAAAAGGCTAGAGGGAGTGGTATTGTGCTTAAACTTGATTTTGAGAAAGCGTATGACTCAGTGAATTGGGAATTTTTGTTTTATATGCTATCAAACTTTGGTTTTGGGACCAAATGAGCGAGTTAGATGAAGGAATGTGTAGCATTTGTAAGAATTTCAATATTGGTAAATGGATCACCAACCCTAGAATTTTGTCCACAGAGGGGTCTAAGATAGGGAGATCTATTGTCACCATTCTTGTTCAACATTGTGGCTGAAGCCCTCAACATTTTGCTGGATAGAGCCAAGCATCTGGGACTGATCAGAGGGGCCTCTGTAGGCACAAGTGGCCTTAGGATTACTCACTTACAATTTGCAGACGATACCATTTTGTTTGTGAAGTTGAATGGGGAGAAGTAACTAACATAAAAAGAATAATGAGGTGCTTTGAAATATGTTCAAGTCTAAAGATTAACTATAATAAGAGTGTGGTTTGTGGGGTGGGGATTCCTTATGAGCTAGGCTAGGATTTTGTAGCAAGATTGAATTGTAATCATCAAAATCTGCCTCTAAAATACTTGGGTCTGCCATTAGGAGCCCACTTAAGTAGTAGAAGAACCTGGCAGCCAATGATTGATAAGTGTAAGCAAAGACTTGCTTCTTGGAAGAGAAGATTTTTGTCCTTTGCAGGTAAGTTGACCTTGATCAAATCTTCCCTTACTAGGTTGCCTTTTTATCAAGATGCCTGAGATGGTAGCAAAAGAGATTAAAAGAATACAATTTTCTTTCTTATGGGGTGGCTCAGATCTTAGGAGGAAAGTGCATTTGGTAAAATGGGAGGATGTTCTTAAAAGTAAAAGTATATGAGGGCTAAGGTGCTAGGAGAGTAAGAGTTATGAATGTATGTCTTTTACTAAAGTAGTGGTGGAGGTTTGGAGCAGAAGATTGTTCCGTTTGGAAGAATGTGATATGTGGGAAGTATATTAAACAAAGTAGGGAATGGTTCCCTTTAACTGAGAAGGGCTAGCAGGATGTCCAAGATCTGGGGTGATATAATCAACATCGTGGCTACTAAGACAGAGCTTCTTCACTTGTTTAGGAGCAATGCAGTTGTTATGATTGGTAATAGTAGAAGAGCAAGATTTTAGTTTGACTGCTGATCAAGTGGTGTATGCCTTAGAGGTGAGTTTCCTAGACTCTACTCACTATCGGATGACAAAGATGGATCTGTGTTTATGTTCCATAACAAAAGAGATGCTTTTGGGAATTGGGTTTTTAACTTTAGAAGACCCCTTTTTTCTTGGGAGGAAGAGGAGTTGAGTAGACTGATAGTTCATCTCAGTATTATCCCACTGCTTAAAGACAATGTTCCTGATTGTTTAAAATGGAATGCAGATCCTTCTGGTGTTTTTAGTGTTTCATCTACCTATCACTGGTTTGAACTGGGTTTTGCCCTACTTGTATGGTCTCTAATTCACTGTGGAAGAATGGTGCACCAACAAGAGTTCAATTTTTTGGTTGGTTGGCTTGGAGGGGTAGAATTAAGACTGCTAGTTTCTTAAGAAAGATTGGTATACTCAATGGCAATGTTGATTTTTGTTGTGTTTTTTGCAAAGAGATGGAGGAAACTATTAATCATGTGTTACTTCTTTGTCCTTATGTTTGGCTAATTTGGTCATATTTTGTAAATTGGTAGGGACTGCAATGGGTAGGTTTAGCTCAGAGTCTACTGGATTGGTAGGCTGGCTATAGACAGAGTAAGATGGAAAGGAAGATATAGAGTGTAGTCCCATTAGCTATTTTCTGGTCCATATGGAAATAGAGGAATGAATGTGTGTTTAATGGGGAGCAGCCTATTTTTGAAGATTTATGTAAAACCATTAAGGTGAAAATTGCAGTATGGGTTAAGTCATCTTTTTCTTTGGATTATTCTGTCAATGATTTGATTCACAATCTGCATCAGGTGAGAAGGTGCCTAGGTTAGAAGGAGTTTGTGCCTAGATTAGTTGGAGCTTTAGGTTTTCATGATGTCTAGGTTTGGAAACCAGTAGCAGCATTTGTGGTAGTATTTGGTGTGTTTGAGCCTTGGCCTTGTTTTGGTCAACCATTGACCTGTTCTTGATTTCAATCTTTTAATAATGTTTTCTGGTAGGATATTTTTGGGTAGATTTTATTGGCTGGTGTGAATCTATCAAGCTTAGGAGAGCATGGTGGATTTTGAACCTCTTTAGCCCTCTTGATTTTGGCTGTTGTTGAGGATTGTTGATGGCTATAACACAGGGAAGTTGGTTCCATATACAGAGTTATTTCTTGGTTTTGGGTAATGGTGTTATGTGTACTGGCGTTGTTTGTTTTTGTAATGTCACTGTAATGTTGCTGTGCCTCTGCTGCTGCAATTTAGCTTGCTGCTGTAATGGTGTTGTTTGTTTTTTCTTTCCTTGGTTTCTCTTAATTAGTCTCTCATCAATCTTGGGTCAAGTCCTAGCATATGATTGTGCTTTCTTTGCGGTGCCAACCTAGATGGAATTTTTGAGGTTAGCTATGATGCTCAGTGCACTTCCCTACTTTGTTGATGTAAGTCTTGCATGTATTTTGCTCTTTTTATCAATAAAGCTTCATTTTGCTGATCAAAAAATAAAAGGAAGAAAAAAAAAGAGTAAAAATAGGAGATAGTTTTACCATGTGGGAAGTGTGGTATGTCACGTGGTAAACCACATGGTGTGGTGAATAGTAGTGAATAGTTAGAGTTTTACCATCTATAAATAGGTGAGTTTACATGGTAATGAAAAAAAAAAAACTCTTTATTTCTTCTTCTGTTGTGGCTCTTTCTTCTTCATTTTCTTTAGTTTTATAACACGTTATTGTAGACACCCCATTTTTGACCATCTTCAAGACTTGGACGTCATCGTTTGAACACTCGATGATCATCCATGCTCGTGTTCGTTTTGAGTTCTCAGAGGTCTCGGCTACGCGCCTTGCCTCAAGATCTCTCAACTTGACTGTTTTGTGCTTGGTTATGGACCAACCACTTGTGTTTTTGCTTTTAAGGGAAGAAGGTGGCTTGTTTGCCATCCCCTGAACCCATCGGCCAAGGCTTGAAGCCATCGGCCAAGGCTTGAAGCCATCGGCCTTGTTTTCTTGCCATCGGCCAAAAGTGTTGGCCGGTCGGCACTTTATTTGGTCGGCCGTCACTTATGTTGGTCTATCGGCCATATTTTTTGGCCGAACCCTGTTCATCTGCTTTATGCAGATATTTTATGCCAGCTGTCACAGCTGGCATGCACAATTCACCCCCTCCATCCACGTGTATGGAGGGATTTGTCCTTTTGCTTGGCTTCTCCTAGAAGCTTTAGAATTTGGAATTCTATAAGAAGGGAGCTCCTCCTCCCTTCTTAGAGGTTCTAAAAAATTAGGGTTAGAAAAGTTGTATCTCTCTATCTCTATATCTCCCTCTCTCTATACATTTGTGTGTGTGTTTGTGCCTTAAAGTGATTTTTGTTCATACTTTTGCACTAGAGCATCTAGTAGAACACCATCCTTGGTTGCTGAGGTGCTAGAGGGTTGGTGTTAGAGTTCTTGGAGTGGTTTAAGCTTGAGAAAGGTGCTGGAGCTTTGTTTTTAAGGGTGTTCTTCAAGGGTGAGCAAACTTGCTTTTAATACCCCTTTCTTTCTTAAGCTTTTAGCCCTTCTTGCTTATTGTTTTAAGCTTAGTTATTAACTGATAAAATTTCTATTTTTACTTGCTTTAGATCTTTGTTTAAGATCATTTTTTGGTTTGGGGTTGTTTACCCCTTCCAAGGCCTTGTTAGGCCTTATTTTAGGCCATCCCTTTTAGCCCTTGTTCTGAGCTTTGCATCACCTTTATACCACTGAAATCTAAAGGATTTTTAGTGGTGGAAAGGTGGTTTTGAAGTCTTAAATAGGAGAGGGTCATCCCCTCTCCATGTTGCCTTGAATGCTTGCATAAATGGCTTATGTTGGTAGCTTGTATGCTTAGCTTGTTTTAGCTTCATTTCAGTATATATTAGGCTTTGTTTTGCTATGATATACAACTATTTTGACTTGGTTTGGACATACCATGTATGCTTTGTGTACTTGCCTTGCAATCCTCTCTTTTGCCTTAACATGCTTTGTACTTTAAGCTGTCATTTTAGCATGATTTTGGCTCAACTCCATGAAGCTTTTAGCCTTGTTATAGCATGCTTAAGCTCTTATTTGAGTTGTTTTAACCATGTATGCCATGCTTTGTATAGCCACCATGCATTTTAGCTTGTTAGCTTTGAGTGTCCAAGTCACTAGCATGCTTTACTTGGCTCATTTTAGTGATTTGACATCATTTGTTATGTTATTTCAGTCCATATAGTATGTTCATATACTTGCATTTGTCACTCCTTTAATGTTTTACAGAGTTGATGTTTTATGCCTCATGAATGGGTCATTGTGTATGCCATCATGTTTAGGTCTCTAGAATGCCATTTTAATGTGTTTTTGGTCCTGTTTTAACATGCCATGACTCTGATTTTGGTTGCTTAAATCATGCCATGTTTGGTTGTATTAGGTGTAGTGTAACACCCTTTTGTAGCTTTGCATGCTTCATGTTTAGTGCTTACCTTTCTAGCATGTTTTGGTCTCATTCAATACATGTTTTAGGCTCACTTTGGCATGCCTTGGGACTGTTGTGGGTTATACTTGTCATATGCTCCTTGTTTTGTATAGCTTTGGCTCAAGTCCCTTTACTAGTCTTAAGCTTTAAGCCTCATGCACGCTATGCTTATGATTATTTGGTTGATTTGGCATCATCCCTTGCATGATTTCATAGCTTAACATGTTTTTCACATGTCCATATTTGTCTCTTTTAAGTGTGCGTAAGAGTCGCCTTTTTATGCCTTAGTCTTTAGGCTAATTAGCATGCATGTTTATATGTGTATTTCATGCCTTTGTTTCATCACTTTGGCCACTGATTTGGGCACATTTGAGAGCTGTCCATATTAGTTTAAGTCTATCTTTGCATGTTGTTACATGCTTGTCTTGCATGTTGTTGCATGCTTGCTTCCTTTGCATGTTGTTGCATGCTTGCCTTGCATGTTGTCACATACTTGTTGCATACTTAGTATATTGCATGTTGTTGCATGCTAACCCCATTGCATTTTGTTGCATGCAATGCTAGTTTACATGTTTAGGTTGTATGCCTATTGCATATTAGTTGCATGCTTGCCTCACATGTTGTTGCATGCTTGGGTTCTTTGCATGCTTGCTTGCATGCTTAGGTTGCATTGCATTGTGTATGCATCCCTTGCCTCTTGATCAAGCATGATAGAGATTGGGGCCCCTTGTGTGTTTTTGTGCATTTCATTCCATATTGAATTGCACACTTGGCTCCTTTGGCCATCACGCATTGAAATGCGTGATTGGTGGTCCGAGGGTCAAGGACTACACACCTTTGAGTCTTAAACATGATAAGGGGTGTGGTTGTGCAGACATTGTCCTGTAAATGTATTGTCATTCTCTGTTTGTCCTCTGCTGCAGCAACAGGAGCAGTCTGTAGGAGGAAATGGTCGATCGACCATTTTCAGTGCCGATCAGCAATAAACATTTGGCCGAGAGCCCTATTTTTGGTCGATGACCAGTTTACCTTGGCCGATGGCCTCACAACATGCCCACAAGGTGGTTTTGAAGTGTCACAGAAGTTGGCACAATTTTCAGAGGTACAGAACAGTGCAAACAGAGGCAACATGAAGCATGGCGATGGATTTCCGAGCGAAGCCGTCCGAGCATGCATTCATCCCTCGTCTCAAGGCCATTTCAGTGTTTTAATAACTTAGAATAGTTATTTATTTCGATTTGGTTGTGTAATTAATTAATTAGCTTGTTAGTTAGTTAATTAGATAATTTGTATTATTCTCTTGGCCCCTCCGTCGAGAGGGCGCAATTGTGTAATAAGCGTGTGTGTATGCGATGCATGTCTTCTAACCCCCACTTCTTTCTCCCTTTTACTTATCGCTTACGATGGTTAGTTTTAGGTCATTTTCAATTAGCATCCTTATGCTATCCATGTTTGCATCATTCGTTGGTATTGCATGCACCAGGCTCGGCGTATCATACTAACTGCATCGTATTTCAATTCCAACTTGAATACATGTATCGAATTGTCGCATATCATATGCAATCTTAGATTAGCCGAGCCTATTCTAGTTACATTTTGCTTGTGATGCATTAGCCATTTTAACATGGACTAGGATCATGCATTGATTGCTAACTAGTTCTTTATTTTGGTTCGGAGTACACTGTGAGTGTTTATGCTTTAGCATCTTGCATGTGTGTGAGTGTTAATATGACAGCATGCTTGCCATGAGGCTAATTGCTTATGTGATATAACTGCCTGAATGCCTGTGGGTGAAGGTTGGATTACTTGAAGTGGGACAATTCATTGAAATCCGTGTTTTAGCCTACTCGCGAGTAGCAAACTTCAAACCATTTTCAAACAAATGGATATGCGATGCTTTGTTCCAAATTAGGCAATCTAGTCTCTACTTGTGTGTTGTACGCATCACATAGTAATTCTAGCTAATTAACTGGAATAAGAACGCATGTGTTTTTAAAAACAAGATATCATGCTTAGTACAGGCCGATCTTTGATCGGGGGAGCGGGGGTGCTCATAGATGACCTTCCCTTCTCGTACCCAAGTTCCCGTGCCGAGGCAACTTTGGTGATGACGGACACATGGCCTTAGGCACGAGTCAGGGTTTCCTAAATTACCCTAAAAATAAATATTTAGGTGGCGACTCTGTATCTGACAAAGCACTCCATGTTTGGCACTTCTTTCTTAAAAATTAGTTTTTCAAAATGATTTGTCGGATTTGGACTCTTTGGTGATTTATCAATCTCACATTGCACTTTGCGGGATTAGATTCAGAACCGTGACATTTGAGTCCGAACTGTAGTAGCAAAGCCCAAGGGTGCATCTACAGTTTCTGGCGACTCTGCTGGGGACTTAGAGAACTTGACTCGAACTCATGATATCTTGTTTTGACTACATTTATGTGTCTCTTTGCATTGCATTTGCATTGGTGCACCTAGGACACTGTGTTTGCCGTATGCTATTCCTGAACGGTTTGCCGGAGGCTTGCTTTGAGAAGCGTGCCATAAGGCTGACCGGTTGCGGGCTCTGTCATGACGGGAATACAAACCCCAATTTTTACCGGGGCACCCTTTTTGACCATTCGACCTAGTGCATATCGAAAACTGTAGTGACTATTCCAAGCTAAGACAGGTTGCTTACCCAGATATAGGTTGTTTGAAACCGCTGTGTGCGTAGTGAAACCCTAGCTCCTGACAAAATAGGACAGGGAAACCCTACCCCAACATAGGGGTGTTTTGGCTCTTATTTGCTTGATTATGTGCTTTTAGAGTGTACCTCTACAGGGAATACACGTATCAGTTTGCAAGTCTGAGTATCAGGCCTGCGGGCACCAGTATTTTGAGAATCAACTATATCTGCGGGTATTAGATTCAGTTTTGGGGCAGTAATTTGGGGAACAGTGATCAGTGGTCGGATACAGTTATTTAGCTATGCTTATGTCTGTTCTGGTGAAATTAGGCTAAGATGCTGCCTGTTTTCCCTTTTAGTTCAGAGATTCGATTCAGAGCAACCGGTGTTCTCCTTCGCTGAGGCAAGGCAGAAAAGGGCTAGTCAAGGCTCACCGGTTCATCAGATCCGTCAGCCACCAGTCACATCACCTCTGTTCAGTTCAGCAGACTCATGATGACACAGAATTTAGAAAAAATTATGGTCATGGCAAGGCACTAAACCAAGGAATCACCATACAGGGTGAGACCGATGTTGAGATGAAACGTCTGCCCAGGTCACCTGCCGTACATCCAATCTGGGAACCTCAATTATTTCAAACCCGTGAGCCCACCACTTTTGAGTTGATGGGAATGATCGGCGATCTTCAGAGATCTGTTGTTGATCTAGCTTATAGAATATCGACTTCGCCATCGACTATGTCACATGCCGGGAACTTCATGCCGAAAGAGCCTCTACTATTGGGGCGAATTGTAATTGAACTCAGTCAACCTGAAGCCATCCCAAGTTTCGACAATGACATGTCGACAACAACAGGACTTCGCACTGATGTAGCAACCCAAACCTTCGACCGAGCTGAGGCGAGTGGTAAGAACAAGGTGGGGTCAGACACTGATCCCTATGAACAACTTCTGCAGGCTGTTGAGGCATTGAAAGCGAGGGGACTGAACAAACAACAGGTGCTCACTGTTGTTGCAAAAACTATGAATGACACTTTCCCCACTCAGACTGAGGGCAGTTCAAGCCAAGGAGAGAACCGGGAGAAGGGTCGTCATACTGAAAACGATTATGTTGGATCTAATCCTGCACCCGAAAAAGATCAGAAAACCAAGTCAGCACCTGTCGACCCTTTTGCTAGTGCGTCCAGCAAAAATCCTCAAACCTCGAAGTATTTACCCCGAGGTCGTAGGGTCTTCCATGCCCTCTACATGCCTTTGTCCAAGGCACTTCAGATCCTTGCTGAAAAGGGGCATCTTAAACCCCTCGAGCCTCGACCTCTCCTAGTCGTCTTCCATCTAGTCATGACGCTACCCACTACTGTGCGTACTATCAACAAACTGGTTATAGCACCGACAATTGCTTCCGTCTTCGCCACGAAGTACAGGACTTGATTGACAATGAGGTCATCCTCCCACCTAGCTCAGCGAAGTCCATCGTCACTGGGTCAGTGAACTTCGAGGATAATACAAGTATGTGATCAAGGAATGAACCACCTGCGGGCGGTGTTCAGTTTACTTTAGATGTGGCGTGTGGCACGCACTGTTTTGAGCATCTGCGAATGCTGGTTTTTGTAGTTTCTGACTTGGGTGTTAAGTCAATTCTGTGATTTTATTTTGAGTCTGTCTCTTTGTTTTGAGTCAGTCTTTTTGATTAAGGGTCTGTCTTGTTATATCGAGTCAGTCCTGTTGTACAAAAGTCGCATGATTCCAGGGGTGTTACTTCGGATATCACTATTTTGCTTTGTGTTTGTCCTTTTGCTTGCTTTTGGGTCTATTTCTGCCACTGAGCCAATTATATCAGAAGGTCTGAATGAAACAGTAGTAATTTTCACACTCTTGTGTTTGCTTCTGCCCTGCGCCAGTTGTGCCAGCAAGTTCGAATGAAACGGCAGTGCATTTCACCTGCTCTTTTGTGCCTTGAAGTCATTGCATTGACCTAAGTTTTTCAAAACTTTTCTAACACTGTGGTGAAAACAAAGAGGGAGGAATTCCTTGGGATTTACAAAAATTTGATCAAATTGAGAGAAAGAGAGGCATGCTAAGCCCTTAATGAATCTAATCATGCTTGATAATGTGAGTACTGAGAAAGATCCTAGCTTGATCCGGATTGGTTCTACTTTGTCTTCAGCGCGAGCGATTAGTCACTTTCTTAAAAAAATTCAAAAAAAAATGTTTTATGCGGTCCTACGAAGACCTGTGTGCAATCGCTCTTGAGATTGTGCAACCTAGAATTGCTCTCAGCCTCAAGACTTGACCCCTTTTGTTTTCAAAACCTTAAACCTAATTCAAAATGTTCAACGGTCAACCACAAAGTAAGGCTTGTATGGCTAGATTTGAAGCAGCCCTCGAACAAGAGGAAAGAAAGTCAGATCAAGAAGATCAAACGCCGTCAAAAGAAGTTTGCAAAGCTAGGTCAGAAGCACCCCTCGAACTAGGGGGAAAGATATCCGATGTGCTCGAAGAATCAATAATTAGGATGCTTCTCAAACCAATGAAGATCGGCAAGAATGCCAAATCCCAGAAGGGAGGAAAGAAGAAAGTATTGCTGAAGGACAACTGAGTTCCTATCCACAACACTAGGGGCAAATTCAGCCCCCATTGGATGGACTTCTACATCGTCAGCAAACAACAGCCAGTCTCTTGGATTCAGATGACTTCAGGATCTCAAAACCATTTGACATAGACAAGCTACACTTTTACCCTTGAGAGGCTCGCTGGGCTGAAAACCCAGAAGGGCGACCTAGGCAAAAGTTAGAGCAAGAAAAAAAGAAAAGAAAAGAAAAAATGCAAAGTTTGAAAAACAAGAAAAAAGAAACAAAAATAAAAGAAAAGAAAAGAATTGAAAAGAAGAAAAACATAGCTCGCAAGGTTGTAAACCCAGAAGGGTGGCCTTAGCAAAAATTAGAGCGTAAAAGGTGAGGGTTAATACACAAGTGTACCTTGACCAGAACTACGTAAGACTTGATTCCCATGTTTGAGATACGTAGGCAACTTCATTCTGAAGTCCAGCCATAAACACTTCCAAATTGATCATGTCCATGTAATGGTTTTGATCATCTTTGCCTTCGCTGTATCCGAGGATTCGGTTGTGATCGTCACTTTGAGGACTGATTACAGTGTGCTGCGGTGCTATTCAAACAAGGGGCAACTTTCCGTTGCCATACAATGTGCTGTGGTCAAACAAGGGGCAATTTTCCATTGCCATACAGTGCCTGGATCTGAGGTTGTGCATCTCAAGAGTAAGTTCCGTGCTCGTTGAGCAGTGGCCATTTACAAAAATAGTTTTTGAGAATTTTTACTGAAGTTGACTAATTTTCTCGAAAATTTATTCCATTTTTCCAAAACTGGACCATTTCTTGGCCCCAAAAAGGGAGAATTTTCAGTGCTCATAGCCTAACTTGCATGATTTCAAATTAAAAAGTTGAACAAGTATGTTAATCTAACTCTCATGTTGATTAAAATTGTTTTAGTAGAAAGCCAAAACAAAAAATGGTCAAAATGATGAACTAGGGGCACAGTTGAGTCAGGCTTCCTGTCTTTTCCCATTGTCAACATACTTGCCAAAAAAGTCACTCTACCTACCAGAAAGGGCACAGTTGAAGCTGTTAGCAGAGGGCTGAAAGCTCTCTCATCCTCCAAGCAACGAGGTATCAAGCCAAGTGTGAAACACGAACTGGAATGGATCAAGATACTCCGCTCCCTCATCCGGGGCACCGACTAGACGTCACCGAAGGAAATAGCCGCGAGATAAATATGCTAGGCATGAGCCCGTAACTTCCTATTTATCTATCAACCACCCCTGGAGAGGGATAAAAAAAAAAAGAGAGAGAGATTGAAGAATAGAGAGATGTGCGATGAGAGAAAAAGTGAGAAAAAGGCTTTTTCAGAAAAATAAAGCCTAAGGGTCGAGTGATGTAAGAACCATAAATGAGAAAGGGTGGGAACCAATACCCGAAGAAACTCGCACCTCGCAAACCGAGAGGTCTCTCGCCTTTTTTAAATACATCTGAGTGTCGTGTTTATTGTGTTGTTTGGCTCGATTCTTGTTTTGAGTTGTTTCGAGTGTTACTCGATGTGTTTAGGTTGTTTACCTTTTGTTTTTCTTTGTTGAGTCGTGTTGATTGTGGTCAGTTGTAGGCTCAATACCTGGTTGAGAACCCTTTTCTCATTGCAATTTCAAAAATAAATCGTTTTGTGCTCAGAATGCTGTGCCATTCTCCACATTTGTACTAAACAGGATTTGTTCTTTTGTAAACCTCAGGGGTTCAACCCAAGTCATGTCAGAACAGTAAAACCAGGACCTATTTGAAGCTATATGGGTTCCGGACTGCGAAGCAAAAGAAAAGAGAAAAATTCGGAGCATCTCAGTATGTTTCAACTTCTGTACATCCCGTGTGTTCAGAATACGCCGTGTGCAGAATAAACCGAGTACTGTGTTATGAGCCGTGGGTTCAGAGTGAGCAGTGCGTTGAATAAGCCGTGCGCCAAATAAGCAGAGTATTGTGTTATGGGCTGCGTGTTCAGAATGAGCAGTAGTCAGAATAGGCTATGTGTTCAGAATGAGCAGTGTTCAGAATGGGCTGTGTGTTCAGAGAAACCGAGTACTGTGTTATGAGCCGTGGGTTCAGAGTGAGCAGTGCGTTGAATAAGCCGTGTGCCAAATAAGCAGAGTACTGTGTTATGGGTTGTGTGTTCAGAATAAGCAGTATTCAGAATGAGCTGTGTGTTCAGAATGAGTAGTGTTCAGAATGGGCTGTGTGTTTAGAGAAACAGAGTACTGTGTTATGGGCCGTATGTTCAGAATGAGCAATATGCTGTACAAACTGTGTGTTCAAAGTGAATCGAATACTATGTTGACTGTTTCAAAGCCCGAATGGTGATCAGAAGTGCTCTCCCTGAGTACCGTTCCATCCCAGGGGCATCTTGGTTGTGTTTGCAATGAGTTCCTAGAAGATCAATTGCGATGGTGAAAACTAGAGTTCGAATGGTTATTGCCTAGAACACAAAGGTTCGGAATTTCTGAGACTAAAGTCTAGTTTGAATACCCAGGGATGTATCCCCGGATTGAAATCTGTATGGAAGCCCCATAGGTTGAGGTAGCAGGTATGCGCCTCGAGTCTGGATACTGATCCAACCTAGTTTGTCACCCCGTTGAAGAATAGGGAAAGTTGTGAGTATGATTAGGAAGAAAAGCGGCATTTGTGGTTTCCCCAGCAAACGTTGCTCCTTGTCAACATTTCGGGACCTTTGTACTGTGAGTTGAAGGTAAGTGTTCGAGGAACACGAGGGGAGATCCCAATCGGAGTAGAGCGGTTTACCGCCACCCACCCTGTGACGTGCTTTCTAAAGCGCCGCTTTGTTTATTTATTGCTTTCATTAAACATCTTGCATTGTCTTGCATTTTTACCTATCTAGTTTCTTTCCCATTCTTGCACAGTATTGTATGTACTGTTCATTCAGGGACGTTCCAGTTCAGTTTAACTGATACCTTTCTCCTCTCGCATTTGGCATGCGTTTGGACCTATCTTTCTCCTCTCGCGTTTGACACGCATTTGGATGACTGCGCTTTCTTGCACAGTCCTTTCCTCTCTTGCGTGTGATACGCTGAGAGGTTTTCTCTTCCCTCTCTTGCGTGTGATATATTGAGAGGTTTTCCTTCTTTCTGAAACACGGGGATGTCTCTCTATGTTTCTCCTTTTCTTGTTTAGAGCATTTGGAATACGTTCCAATGCCCGTACCTTTCCGAAACATACGGATATGTCCCTATGTTTCCTTCTTTTTCCGAAACACTGGGATACGTCCCTATGCTTCTCATTCTTTCCGAAACACAGGGATACGTCCCTATGTTTCTCCCTCTGTCCCTTTCCTTACACGATTTCAGCGTGTTTGGATTTTATCTCAGGTTGTGTTTTGAACACACCTGGGCGGGTTGTTTTTGGACCTCCTCTCACGATTTCAGCGTGGTTTGAGTGTCCCTTTCCTTACACGATTTCAGCGTGTTTGGAATTTATCTCAGGTTGTGTTTTGAACACACTTGGGCGGGTTGTTTTTTGACCTCCTCTCACGATTTCAGCGTGGTTTGAGTGTCCCTTTCCTTACACGATTTCAGCGTGTTTGGAATTTATCTCAGGTTACGTTGTATACGCGCCTGGGCGGGTTGTTTTGGGCCTCCTCTCACGATTTCAGCGTGGTTTGAGTGTCCCTTTCCTTACACGATTTCAGCGTGTTTGGAATTTATCTCAGGTTGCGTTGTATACGCGTCTGGGCGGGTTGTTTTGGACCTCCTCTCACGATTTTTGCGTGGTTCGAGAGTCCCTCTTCCTCACACAATTTCAGCGTGTTTGGAATTTGTCTCAGGTTGCATTGTGTACGCACTTGATTGTTTGTTTTTCCTCTTCTCATGATCCCAGCATGGTTGGAGTTTGTCACCCTTTGCATCTACTGTATTATTTTACATCATATGCACTTGTTAGTGCATTGCATTTCATTCGCGCTATTTTGCGCACATCATATGCACCTGCTATTTTGCGCATTGTGCTATTTTGCGCACATCACATGCACCTGTTAGTGCATTGCATTTTGCATTCGCGCTATTTTGCGCACATCATATGTACTTGTTAGTGCATTGCATTTCATTCGCGCTATTTTGCGCATATCATATGCACCTATTAGTGCATTGCATTGCATCTTGCATCATTCGTGCTATTTTGCACATCGCGCTATCTTGCGCACTGCATACATGCACCTGTTAGTGCATTACATTTTGCATCATTCGTGCTATTTTGCGCACATCATATGTACCTGTTAGTGCATTGCATTTCATTCGCGCTATTTCGCGCATAACGCTATTTTGTGCACCTCATCTGCACCTGTTAGTGCATTGCTCGCGCTATTTTGCGCACCTTACCTGCACTTGTTAGTACATTGCATTGTTATGTATACTTCACTTGCATTGTTATGCTTGTTTTCGCCGCATTGTTATGCGTCACACTTAGGTTGCATTGTCTTGCATTCCTACCGCATCGTTATGCATCTCACTTAGGTTGTATTATCTTGCATCTCTCCCGCATTGTCTCGCACCCTTAGGTTGCATTGTTATGTACACTTCACTTGCATTGTCACGCAGTTTTAAATTGCATTGTTATGCATGTTTCTAACGATAGTGTACCTGTTAAGTTTCCTTCTTTTGAAGGTACGATATTATATGTATGGTTCATTTGAGGCTGGCGAGACCAGACGAGCTGGACAGGTATTACATTCTCTGTGTGAGATGTAGCGAGAGTTGAATAACACTCTTACATCCTTTCTGCATGTAATGTAGTTAGATTTGTGTTCGCCTGCTTAAAACTGTTGCATGTTTTGCTTCATTACAACTCCCTTTGCATGATCATAAGTTATGTTTGGCACCGTGCATGTCATTTGCATCTTGCCCCAGCCTTCAGGCACATATCTTTGCTTCTTGTATGTGTGTCTAAGTCTTCGACCTCGTAAAAAATAGGTCGTCTCTGGGCTTTCACATTCACTCCCGTCATTTTGTGACTTTCTAGTTCTGTCAAAGAGGGGCA
Organism: Camellia sinensis; assembly: GCF_055761805.1. NCBI lineage: Eukaryota > Viridiplantae > Streptophyta > Magnoliopsida > Ericales > Theaceae > Camellia > Camellia sinensis. The sequence goes on along the minus strand of NC_138962.1, from coordinate 168,840,025 downwards.
ACTGTAGACATCCCATTTTTGACCGTCCTCAAGACTTGGACGTCATCTTTTGAACACTCGATGATCATCCATGCTCGTGTTCGTTTTGAGTTCTCCGAGGTCTCGGCTACGCGCCTTGCCTCAAGATCTCTCAACTTGACTGTTTTGTGCTTGGTTGTGGACCAACCACTTGTGTTTTTGCTTCTGAGGGAAGATGGTGGCTTGTTTGCCATCCCCTGAATCCATCGGCCAAGGCTTGAAGCCATCGGCCTTGTTTTCTTGCCATCGGCCAAAAGTGTTGGCCAATCGGCACTTTATTTGGTCGGCTGGCACTTATGTTGGTTGATCGGCCATATTTTCTGGTTGAACCCTGTTCATCTGCTTTATGCAGATATTTTATGCCAACTGTCACAGCTGGCATGCACAATTCACCCCCCTTTGCTTGGCTTCTTCTAGAAGCTTTAGAATTTGGAATTCTATAAGAAGGGAGCTCCTCCTCCCTTCTTAGAGGTTCTGAAAAATTAGGGTTAGAAAAGTGGTATCTCTCTATCTCTATATCTCCCTCTCTCTATATATTTGTGTGTGTGTTTGTGCCTTAAAGTGATTTTTGTTCATACTTTTGCACTAGAGCACCTAGTAGAACACCATCCTTGGTTGCTGAGGTGCTAGAGGGTTGGTGTTAGAGTTCTTGGAGTGGTTTAAGCTTGAGAAAAGTGCTGGAGCTTTGTTCTTGAGGGTGTTCTTCAAGGGTGAGCAAACTTGCTTTTAATACCCCTTTCTTGCTTAAGCTTTTAGCGCTTCTTGCTTATTGTTTTAAGCTTAGCTATTAACTGATAAAAGTTCTGTTTTTACTTGCTTTAGATCTTTGTTTAAGATCATTTTTTGGTTTGGGGTTGTTTACCCCTTCCAAGGCCTTGTTAGGCCTTGTTTTAGGCCATCCCTTTTGGCCCTTGTTCTTAGCTTTGCATGACCTTTCTACCACTAAAATCCAAAGAATTTTTGGTGGTGAAAAGGTTGTTTGAAGTCTTAAATAGGAGAGGGTCATCCCCTCTCCATGTTGCCTTGAATGCTTACATAAATGGCTTATGTTGGTAGCTTGTATGCTCAGCTTGTTTTAGCTTCATTTCAGTATATATTAGGGTTTGTTTTTCCATGATATAGCACTGTTTTGACTTGGTTTGGACATACCATGTATGCTTTGTGTACTTGCCTTGCAATCCTCTCTTTTGCCTTAACATGCTTTGTACTTTAAGCTATCATTTTAGCATGATTTTGGCTCAACTCCATGAAGCTTTTAGCCTTGTTATAGCATGCTTAAGCTCTTATTTAAGTTTTTTTAACCATGTATGCCATGCTTTGTATAGCCACCATGCATTTTAGCTTGTTAGCTTTGAGTGTCCAAGTCACTAGCATGCTTTACTTGGCTCATTTCAGTGATTTGACATCACTTGTTATGTTATTTCAGTCCATATAGTATGCTCATATACTTGCATTTGTCACTCCTTTAATGTTTTAAAGAGTTGATGTTTTATGCCTCATGAATGGGTCATTGTGTATGCCATCATGTTTAGGTCTCTAGAATGCCATTTTAATGTGTTTTTGGTCTTGTTTTAACATGCCATAACTCTAATTTTGGTTGCTTAAATCATGCCATGTTTGGTTGTATTAGGTGTAGTGTAACACCCTTTTGTAGCTTTAAATGCTTCATATTTAGTGCTTACCTTTCTAGCATGTTTTGGTCTCATTCAATACATGTTTTAGGCTCACTTTGGCATGCCTTGGGACTGTTGTGGGTTATACTTGTCATATGTGTAGACACCCCATTTTTTACCGCCCTTAAGACTTGGGCACTACTGATGGTTTGCTCGGTGTTGAGAGATGTGCAGGGCAAAGAATCAGTTTCTTCGGCTAGAAGAGAGGCAAATCTTTCAAAACACTTTGTTTAGGGTTTTGGAGTTGAAGAAAAGAGGAAAGGAGAGGAGAAAACTAGTTTGGGAGAAGTTCGGCATGAATCCGGGTAGAAGCGAGTCGAGCAGCCCTCGCTGAATCGGGCTTATCTGTCTGTACACTTGGAGTTTAGCTATGGGGCCACCACCATCGGAAAGCTTACTTCCGGGACATCATTTTTCACTCAAGAATCTCCTAGATCCAAGTCCGGGTGGGGGAGATATGATCAGTTGAAGTCGGGCATCATCCCGGTTGGATCGAATCTGCGCGGCTTCATGAAAAAGGGCATAACTTTTTGCGCAGGAGGAATTTTGATGCAAGGTTTGCGCCATTGGAAAGCTAACTTCCGGGGCTTCAATTTGCATACCCACCGGCCGTTTTTTGACATTGGAATCATCTATCGGCAATCTATTTTGCCGACCGGCAAAATATTATGCCGACCGGCACTTTATTTTGGCCGACGACCAAATTTTCTGGCCGGTTTGCACCATTTGCACTCTCCAAGCCTGGTGCATCCCAGCTGTGCCAGTTGGAATGCACCAGCACACTCCCCCGTGCATATATGTTGCTATTTTGAACCCTTGACCACCTTTGGACCCCTCTTTTGCACCCTTTGCTCAAGGCTTCTTGAGGAAGCCTTGACCCCTTACCTTGGCTTCCTCAAGAAGCCTACCAGCTGTCCAAGCTTCTCCAATAAGCCTTGGCCTCCCCTTTAAACCCCTTTGACCCTTTGAAGCTTGTCTTAGAAGCTTAGCCTTGCCTATATAAGGGGCCTCTCCTCCTCCATTGTTAAGGTTGGATTTTTGGAACAAAAAACCAGAGATATATAGATATATCTGATATATACATACATATATCCCTTCATCTCTCACTATATCTCTCCCATTCAACCATCAAACACCCTTGTTCTTGGGCCATTTCTTCATCAACTCATAGCACAAGGCATCCAACGCCCATTCCAGCAGCTTGAGGCTGTTCTCCAGAGCTTAGGAGCACCTAAACTTGGTCCAAGAGGTGCTGGTTTGCTGGTCTTCAAGGGTGAGTCCTCCTCTTCCCTTTTCTAGTCTTTTCTTGCTTCATATCTAAGCCATAGTTGCTTGCATTTTTGGGCTCCGACCCAAACTGTAAATAATCATATTTTGAGGTCCTCTTCATGTTTGATTGAGGACCTCTTGCTGTTTGAGGACAGTAGCTTGCACTTGCTTCAATATCCTCCTTGAATGCCATAATCTTGCATAGAATTTTTGGCTTGCGTGTGATCTGTTTTAGAGCCTGATGTAAACTGAAAATAGGCTTATTTTGAGCCCCTCTTAAACATTGAAGAAGGGCTCAACACTGTTTGGGACCTCCATGTTATACTTGCCTTTATATCCTCTCTTTGGTCCCCATTTTTGCATGCTTTGGCATCCTATCATGCTTCTGTTTTTGGCCTTTTTACAGTTCTGTAAATATGCTTATTTTTGGTCCCTCTTCAATGTTGTAGAAGGGAATTTTTCAGTTTGGGCTGTGCACATACCACTTGCCTCTTTGGCCACCTTTTGGCCCTTTTTCTTGCATAAGAGCTTAGCCATATCTATGTTTGTTTTTGGGGTTTTTACAGTTCTGTAAATGTGCATATTTTGGGCCCCTCTTCAATGTTGTTGAAGGGCCCTAACCTGTTTGGGGTCAGCAGCTGTGAGTTGCTTCATAATCTCATGTTTAGGGCCGTTTTCGTATGCCATTTTAGCCCTATCTTTGCTTGCTGTTTGGCCATGTCATAAACTGTAAAAATGCTTGTCTCAGGGCTGTCTTGCTTCTGTCTTCATGCTCCATGTCCATATTGTGCATGCTTTGTATAGCTGTAAGCCATTTCATGTGCCTAATCTTGCATTTCGGGATTTATTCCATGCGTTGAGTGTCGTTTCGTTATGTTTCGGGGCTGTTTTGCATCACCTATCACCTCTGAAATTTGCATGCAAATTGTCCATGTTTGTGCCTTTCAAATGCGTCGGAAAGTGGCTCCATTATGCTTAAGTCTTGGACCATGTATCTATGCATGTTTGCATGTCATTTGCCTCCATGCACTTAGCATTTTGGCCACTGTTTTGGGCCTAACTAGAGCTTCCTAATTCATGTTTAAGACCATCCTTTGCTTATTTGCATGCTCACCTTGCATGTTTGCTTGTACCGACATGTTGCATCCTTAGCTCGTATGCCTAAGTTGCATTGCATCTTGCATGCATCACCTTGCCTCTTGAGATGAGTATGATAGAGGTTAGCCCCCCCCCTTGTGTGTTTATTTGGTTTGCATGCATTTTGAAATTGAAGTTGCACACTTGATTCTTTGGGCCATCATGCATGGAAATGCGTGATTGGTGGTCTGAGAATCGGGGCACATCCTCCTTTGAGTCATTAACATGATAAGGAATGTGATAGGTGCATAAATTGCTTGAATTGCATTGCCATGCAAGATTTTGCCCTCTGCTGCTGTGAGTTGCAGGTTCTGCAGGAATTTATTGCCGGCCGGCAGTATTTAGTGCCGACCGGCAGTCAATCGATGGCCGGTGGATCTATTTTGTGCCGGTGACTAAATGCTACTGCCGGTGGAAATTCTGCTCAGCCGATGATATCCCCCAGTGTCCTGAGAGGCATCCCTGAGACTTTGGCAGTTTTTAGAGGAGCAGAGCAGGGAAAACAGAGGCAAACTATGCATGGCAGCGCAATTCCGAGCCAGTCTCGAGCATGTGTTGCATCTGGCCCTCGCCCCGAGGCGGTTTACCGTTTTTCTTTAGTTTATTTAATTTGTTAATTAAATTAATTAATTTGTAATTATTAATTAGCTTGCGTAGTTAATTAATTTGTAATATTTATTTGGACCCTCCGGGTGAGGGCAATGATGTAATAAGTGTGGGTGAGTGTGTGTATGTCTTCCAATCCCCATTTCTTTCTTCCCTTTTATTTACCTGCTTACGATGGTAGATTAGGGCATGTTTAAATTCAGCATACCTTATGCTATGCATGCGTGCATTCATGCATTTGTACTGCATGTATTAGGCTCGGTACATCACGCTAACTGCATTTGTACTTCAATTTACAAATCGAATATGTGATAATTGATCGCATTACATATGCCATGCTTAGGTTAACCGAGCCTATCTAAATTGCATCTTGTATGTGTTGCATTAGGCAATTTAACATGAACTAGGACACGCATATTTTTGCTAACTAGTTTACTGTTTTGGCACGGAGTACTAGGTAAGCTTTTATGCTTTAGCATATCGCATGCGTGTGAGTGTTGCCATGACAGTATGATTACCATGAGGCTAGCTGCTTATGTGATATAACTGCTTGAATGCCTGTGGATGGAGGTTGAATTACCTAAATTGGAATAATGCATTAAAACTGTGAGTTTTAAGCCCACTAGATAGTGGCAAAATCATCTTTTCTAAAAGCCCACTTGAGGGTGGCAAAATCTGCATTTTAGCCTACTTACGAGTAGCAAACCATTTTCAAAACAAACATGAAATGTTTTGTTCCAATTTGGGCGATTTGGTCTATACTTGTTTGCTGCGCGCACAACATAGTAATTCTAGGCTAATAACCGGTTTAAGAACACATAACGTTTTCAAAATTGGATATCACGGTTAGTAGAGGCCGGTCTTCAGACCGGGCGAGAGGGGGTGCTCATAGCTGACCTTCCCCGATCGTACCCAAGTTCCCGAGCCGAGGCAACTTTGGTGATGACGGACACGTGGCCTTCGGCACCGAGTCAGGGTTTCCTAAATTTCCCCATTTAAAAATATTTAGGTGGCGACTCTGTATCTGGCAAAGCAGTCCATGTTTGGCACTACTTTTTCAAAAATCTGTTTCTCAAAACGATTTGCCAGATTTGGACTCTTTGGTTCAGATTAAGAACCACGACAACAAAAATCACGAGTCCGAACTGTAGCAGCGGGGTCCCCCTCCGCGGGCTTGTTACAGTTTCTGGCGACTCTGCTGGGGATTTAGAGAGCTTGACTCGAACTCGTGATATCCTACTTTGATTTCATTTATGTGTCTCTTTGCATTGCATGTGCATTGGTGCGCCTAGGAACACCGTGTTTGCCATCTGCCATTCCTGAACGGTTTGCCGGAGGCTTGTCTTGTCTAGGCATGACCATAAGGCTGACCGGTTATGGGCTCTGACAGCATGGGATCACAAACCCCGGTTTTACCGGGGCACCCTTTTTGACCATTCGACCTAGTGCATATTCGGAATCCATAGTGACCATTCCAAGCTAGGACAGGTTGCTTACCCACTTATAGGTTGTTTGAAACCGCTGCGTGCGTAGTGAAACCCTAGCTCCTGACAAAATAGGACAGGGAAACCCTACCCCAACATAGGGGTGTTTTGGCTCTCCTTACTTGCTATGTGCTTTTAGAGTGTATCTCTACAGGAACGTACATACCAGTTTGCAAGTTTGGGCATCAGGCCTGCGGGCACCAGTTTAGTATTTTGGATTCAGTTTACCTGAGGGTATCAGTTTACCGGCAGAATTTTGGGCAGAATTTAGTAGAGAGCACAGTCGTTCAGCTTTGTGCATATCCGTTCCAGTGAAATTGTGCTAAGATGCTGTCTGTTTTCTCTCTTGCTAGGTAGTCCTGGAACTATAGCTTCAGAAAGGCTCCGATATCCCCCGAGGTTCATCGGACTTGTGCTGATAGACTTTGTCAGGTCAGAGATTCAGTTCAAGGGTAATCAGAGCCAGAGAAGGCTAGTCAGGCACAGGCCACCAGTACAACAGCTACCAGATCAGTGATCTTTGAGCAGTCGAGCTGAGATTCCCGAGCCTATTGCCGACACAGATATACCGGTTGCTCAGTTAGATTAGAACAGTATGTCGAGTCTGGAAGAGATGGTGCGCCAACTCCAGGATAGTATGAAAGCCATGCAGCAAGACGTTGTCCGTCAAGCGGAATTCGCCAAACAACAGGCTGTGGCCATAACCCAACAGGCAGAGACAATTGCCAGATTGGAGCAGCAAACTGGAGTATCTACTTCGCACCAGGCTCCTCCCCCACCAAGAGTTCCCATACTCGGGGAGGCAACCCATGTCCAGGATGATACGGACATTCCAGTCGGGCCAGCTCCACCTCCGATTCTGCCTCAACTCTCCAAGGCACCCACTCCTATCAACCAATCAGATTCTCCCTTCGAGCCCGAGGTGGAGCCCGTGGCATTAAAAATGCACAAGCTTGAAAAGCTGTTCAAGAAATCTCAAGGTGTGAAGTCCATTCCGGACATTGGAGACGGATACACTGACGCAGCCGTGACGCTGCCAGATCGGTTTAAGATGCCACAAATTGATCGTTTTGACGGGTCTGGGGATCCCATGGTGCACCTACGACTATTTTCAGACGTCCTAAGGCCAATGGGCCTCACTAGACTGCAGAAGCTATCTTTATTTGGCCGGACCCTGTCGGGTGTAGCAGCCGCATGGTATGCCAAATTGGAGGATGATGTCAAGAGAAGTTGGGATGAGATGGCTGAGGCCTTCGTCGCACAATATTCATACAATACACAAATCGAGATTACGACCCGTGATCTTGAGACGACGAGGCAGGAGCCTAAGGAGAGCTTCTCAGAATTCGTGGCCCGCTGGAGAGCCAAGGCCTCAATGATGACCATTAGGCCAACAGATAAGGATCAAATACGGATGATTGTGCGCAATCTCCAGCCTAAGCTAATGCAGAGAATGATTGTAATCCCCTTTCCCACTTTCTCAGATTTACACAATATGGGGGTACAAATCGAAGATGCAATGAGGCAAGGTCTGTTTGACCAGGATAAGGAGCAGCCCAGGAGGGCATTTTCCCGCAATTCGAATGCGACCACCAGCGGTGACGCAGCTGCAAGGTCTTCTGAAGTGGGCATGGTCACCACCACTGCATCAAAAACAGCTACCCCATTCACCGATGCGTCCGGAAGTAGCTCACAAAAAACCAAATATCCACCTCGAGTCAAGAGGATTTTCACCCCACTCCATATGCCTTTGTCAAAGGCTCTAGAGGTCTTACTTCGGAAAGGACATCTGAAACCGTTGGAACAACGGCCCCTACCCGATCCTATCCCTGCAAAGCATGACCAGACTAAGTACTGTGCGTACCACCAACAAACCGGTCATGAGACCGATAGCTGCTTTCGTCTGCGCCATGATGTACAAGATTTGTTTGACAACAAGGTCATTGCCGCACCAGCTCAGTAAAGTCTATCACCACTGGATCAGTGAACTCGGGGGATAGTACGAATATGTGATCAGGGGATGAACCACCTGTGGGCGGCACTCAGTTTACTCCAGATGTGGCGTATGGCACGCACTGTTTTGAGCATTTGCGAATACTGATTTTTGTAGCTTCCGACTTGGGTGTTGAGTCAGTTTTGTGATTTTGTTTTGAGTCTGTCTCTTTGTTTTGAGTCAGTCTTTTTGATTAAGGGTCTGTCTTGTTGTATCGAGTCAGTCCTATTGTACAGAAGTCGAGTGATTCCGGGGGTGTTACTTCGGATATCACTATTCTGCTTTGTGTTTGTCCTTTTGAGTCTGTTTCTGCCAGGGAGCCAGTTGTGCCAACAGATTTAAATGAACAGCAGTGATTTTCACACTCTTGTGTTTGCTTCTACCATGTGCCAGATGCGCTAGAAATTCTAAACGAGATGGCAATATTTGACTAGAAGCTGTGCCTTTTCTGTGCCTTGAAGTCATTGTAATGACCTAAGCTTTTCAAAACCTTTTTGAACACTGCGGTGATAAAAATGAAGAGGAAGGAATTCTTTAGATTTTGCAAAATTTGATCAAACTGAGGGAAAGAGAGGCGTGCTAAGCCCTTAATAAATGAGATCATGTTTGTTAATGTGAGTACTGAGAAGGATCCTGGCTTGATCCAGATTGGTCACACACTGTCTTCAGCGCGAGCGATTTGTCGCTTTCTTAAAAACTTTTGAAAAATGTTTTGCGCAGTCCTGTGAAGACTTGTGTGGAATCGCTCTTGAGATTGTGCAGCCTAGGATCGCTCTCAGCCTCAAGATTCTGTCCATTTGTTTTCAAACCTCGGACTTAAATTCAGAATGTTCAATGGTCAACCGCCATATGAGGCCTGTGTAGCCAGATTCGAAGCAGCCCTCGAACAAGAGGCAAGAAAGTCAGATCAAGAAGATTAGACCTCATCAGAAGAAGCTTGCAAAGCTAGAACAGAAGTACCCTTCAAACTAGGGGCAAAGATGTCAGACGTGCTCGAAGAGCCGAAGATGAGTCCTCTTGCAAATCAACAGCCACTCTCCTGGATACGGATGGCTTCAAAACCCTAAAACCATTTGGCATGGATTTGCGACACTTTTACCCTTTGAGAGGCTCGCTGGGCCGAAAACCCGGAAGGGCGACCCAGGCAAAAGTTAGAGCAAGAGAAAAATACAAAAAAGGAAAAAATGCAAAGAAAAGAACAAAAAACAAAACAAAAAAAAAGGAAATGAAACGAAAAGAAATGAAAAGAAAAGAAATGAAAAGAATTGAAAAGAAAAGAAAAACAAAGCTCGCAAGGTCGAAAACCCGCATCGGGCGCCTTGGCAAAAGTTAGAGCCTAAAAAGGAGAGGTTAAATACCCGAGTGTACCTTAACCCCGAACTACGTAAGGCTTGATTCCCATCTTTGGGATACGTAGGCAACTTCATTCTGAAGTCCAGCCCTAAAACACTTCAAATTCAACTGTGTCCATGTGATGGTTCTAGTCATCTTTGTCTTTTCTGTATCCGGGAGTTCGGTTGCAATCATCGCTCTGAGGACTGATTACAATACACTACGGGGCCATTCAGACAAGGGGCAACTTTCCGTTGCCATTCAATGCGCTGCGGTGCCGTGCAAACAAGGGGCAACTTTCCGTTGCCATGTAGCTCTCTTCGAGCAAGGGGGCAATTTTCCTCCAAATCCGAGGTTATGCGTCTCAAGAGTGGGTTCCGTGCTTGTTAAGCATTGGCCGTTTGTAAAAATAGTTTTCGAGAATTTTTACTGAAGCTGACTACTTTTCTCGAAAATTGTTCCATCTTTTCCAAAAACTGGACCATTTCTTGGACCTAAAAAAGGAAAATTTTCAGTGCTCATAGCCTGACTTGCATGATTTTCAAATCAAAAATCGAACAAGTATGTTAATCTAACTCTCATATTGGTCAAAATTGTTTTAGTAGAAAACCAAAACAAAAAATGGTCAAAATGATGAACTAGGGGCACAGTTGAGTCAGGCTTCCTGTCTTTCCCCCGTTGTCAATGCATCTGCCAGAAAGGGCACCTGCCGGAAAAGGGCACCTCTGAAGCTGACCGCAAAAGGGCAGAAGGCTCTCACATCCTCCACGCAACGAGGTATCAAGCCAAGTGCGAAGCACGGACGGGAACGGATCAAGATATTCCACTCCTTTGTTTGGACAGATCTGATCATGTCCGAACTTCCCAGCAGAGCACCATCAACTGATGTCAGCTACAGATGTGCTACATACCCAGTTGTAGCGCAACCCCCCTCTGTGGGAGGAATTCACTGTTGTGAACAAGAATCAAAAGCTAGTAGAATACCAGGGGCAAGAGCCCACAATTTCCAGCTTATCCATCAACCACCCAGGGGAGGGATGAAAAACGAGAGATTAAAGAATAGAGAGATGTGCGCTGAGAGGAAAAGCGAGAAAAGGGTTTTGAGAGAAAAACCGAGCTTGAGAGCCGAGTGATGTGAGAATCACAAATAAGAAAGGGTGGGAATAATACCCGGTGAAACAGGCTCCCTGTGCACGTCTGTGTGTCGTGTCTATTGTTTTGTTTGTCTCGATTCTTGCTTTGAGTCGTTCCGAGCGTGTCTCGACGTGTTTAGGTTGTTTACCTTTTGTTTTCCGTTGTTGAGTCTTTCTCGCTGTGTTCAGTCGTAGGCTCAATACCTAGTCGAAAACTCATCTCTCAATTTCAAAAATAAATCGTTTTGTGCTCAGAGTGCTGTGCCATCCTTCACGTTTGTGCAAAACAAGATTCTTTTTTTTTTTTTCATAAAATTGCAGGGTCCACCCCCGATAAGTGTGAACGGTGAAACCAGGACCTATCTGAAGCTATGATGGTTCCAGACTGCAAAGCAAAAACAAAAGAGCGAAAATCGAAGTATCTGAGTTTGTGTCAACTTCAGAAAATTCCGTGATTGTATTCCGGACGTACCTCTTCAGGGCCTTGTCAATGCTCCGAAATATGAGTGTACCTCTACCTCAGGCGCAAGATCAATCCTGCTTCAAGGTTATACACTCTTCCACTTACATTGTTATGCACCCACTTCACTTGCATTGTAATGCATTATACCTATCAAGTTTCTTCCTCAGTCATGCACGATATTGTATGCACGGTTCATTCGAAGAAGCTCCGTTTTAAGGTCATTCACCTTTGTGTATCAATCACACACACTCACTTTAGTGTATCAATCACACTTCATTCGCTTAGTGTATCAATCACGCTTCGGTCACACTCTCTTCACTTAGTGTATCAATCACACTTCAATCACATTTCTTTCATTTTGTGTATCTATCACACACATTCTCATTTTGTGTATCTATCACGCACATATTCGCTTTTGTATCAATCACACTCTCTTCACTTAGTGTATCAATCACATTTCTTTCATTTTGTGTATCTATCACACACATTCTCGTTTTCTGTATCACACTTTCAGTGTATCAATCACACTTCATTGATTTAGTATATCAATCATACTTGTTCACATAGTGCATCTATCACACTTTGTGTTCACTTTCAGTGTATCAATCACGCTTCATTGATTTAGTATATCAATCATACTTGTTCACATAGTGCATCTATCACACTTTGTGTTCGCTTTTAGTGTATCAATCACACTCTGTTCACACAGTGCATCTATCACACTTTGTGTTCCCTTTTAGTATATCTATCATACTTGCTCACTAAGTGCATCTATCACACTTCGTGTTCGCTTTCAGTATATCTATCATACTTGTTCACTAAGTGCATCTATCACACTTCGTGTTCACTTTTAGTGTATCAATCACACTCTGTTCACATAGTGCATCTATCACACTTTGTGTCCATTTTCAGTATATCAATCATACTTTGTTCACAATGTGCATCTATCACACTTTGTGTTCGCTTTTAGTGAATCAATCACACTCTGTTCACACAGCGCATCTATCACACTTTGTGTTCCCTTTTAGTATATCTATCATACTTGCTCACTAAGTGCATCTATCACACTTCGTGTTCGCTTTCAGTATATCTATCATACTTGTTCGCTAGGTGCATCTATCACGCTTTGTGTTCACCTTTAGTGTATCCATCACACTACGCTTACCTAGTGTATCCATCACACTCTCTTCACTTTTGTGTATCTATCACGCATGTTTGTCCACTTAGTGTATCTATCACACTTCGTTCACTTTTGTGTATCTAACGCGCATGTTTGTCCACTTAGTGTATCTATCACACTTCGTTCACTTTTGTGTATCTAACGCACATGTTCGTGAGAATTGCATAATTCTCTTACATCCTTTCTGCATGAGATGTAGTTTGGTTCATGTCTACTTGCTGGCATAGCATTCGCTTAAAATGTTGCATTTATTTTGCATAATTGCTTCATCACAGCTACATTCGCGCTATTTTGCGCATCGCACTGTTTTGTGCAGTTTACATTCGCGCTATTTTGCGCACCTCACTTGTACTTGTTAGTACATTTCATTGTTTTGAGTGCAAACCGGCTTCGCGTAGCGTATAAGTCCAATTGTCAAAGTCTTCTTTCATATCGTTTGCATCCTGCCCCTGAACTACGCTGGTTTGATTCCTTGCAAAGGGATACGTAGGCAGCCTGTGGGCACAACCATTTATTTATCGGTATTTTGTTTGTTTGTCCAAGTCTTCGGCCTTGTCAAAAATGGGTTGTCTCTGAGCTTTGACATTCACTTCCGTCATTGTTATGACTTTCGAGTTCTGTCAAAGAGGGGCAACTGTAGACACCCCATTTTTGACCGCCCTTAAGACTTGGGCACTACTGATGGTTTGCTCGGTGTTGAGAGATGTGCAGGGCAAAGAATCAGTTTCTTCGGCTAGAAGAGAGGCAAATCTTTCAAAACACTTTGTTTAGGGTTTTGGAGTTGAAGAAAAGAGGAAAGGAGAGGAGAAAACTAGTTTGGGAGAAGTTCGGCATGAATCCGGGTAGAAGTGAGTCGAGCAGCCCTCGTTGAATCGGGCTTATCTGTCTGTACACTTGGATTTTAGCTATGGGGCCACCACCATCGGAAAGATTACTTCCGGGACTTCATTTTTCACTCAAGAATCTCCTAGAGCCAAGTCCGGGTGGGGGAGATATGATCAGTTGAAGTCGGGCATCATCCCGGTTGGATCGAATCTGCGCGGCTTCACGAAAAAGGGCATAACTTTTTGTACAGGAGGAATTTTGATGCAAGGTTTGCGTCATTGGAAAGCTAACTTCCGGGGCTTCAATTTGCATACCCACCGGCCGTTTTTTGACATTGGAATCATCTATCGGAAATCTATTTTGCCGACCGGCAAAATATTATGCCGACCGGCACTTTATTTTGGCCGATGACCAAATTTTCTGGCCGGTTTGTACCATTTGCACTCTCCAAGCCTGGTGCATCCCAGCTGTGCCAGTTGGAATGCACCAGCACACTCCCCCGTGCATATATGTTGCTATTTTGAACCCTTGACCACCTTTGGACCCCTCTTTTGCACCCTTTGCTCAAGGCTTCTTGAGGAAGCCTTGACCCCTTACCTTGGCTTCCTCAAGAAGCCTACCAGCTGTCCAAGCTTCTCCAATAAGCCTTGGCCTCCCCTTTAAACCCCTTTGACACTTTGAAGCTTGTCTTAGAAGCTTAGCCTTGCCTATATAAGGGGCCTCTCCTCCTCCATTGTTAAGGTTGGATTTTTGGAACAAAAAACCAGAGATATATAGATATATCTGATATATACATACATATATCCCTTCATCTCTCACTATATCTCTCCCATTCAACCATCAAACACCCTTGTTCTTGGGCCATTTCTTCATCAACTCATAGCACAAGGCATCCAACGCCCATTCCAGCAGCTTGAGGCTGTTCTCCAGAGCTTAGGAGCACCTAAACTTGGTCCAAGAGGTGTTGGTTTGCTGGTCTTCAAGGGTGAGTCCTCCTCTTCCCTTTTCTAGTCTTTTCTTGCTTCATATCTAAGCCATAGTTTCTTGCATTTTTGGGCTCCGACCCAAACTGTAAATCATCATATTTTGAGGTCCTCTTCATGTTTTATTGAGGACCTCTTGCTGTTTGAGGACAGTAGCTTGCACTTGCTTCAATATCCTCCTTGAATGCCATAATCTTGCATAGAATTTTTGGCTTGCATGTGATCTGTTTTAGAGCCTGATGTAAACTGAAAATAGGCTTATTTTGAGCCCCTATTCAACATTGAAGAAGGGCTCAATACTGTTTTGGACCTCCATGTTATACTTGCCTTTATATCCTCTCTTTGGTCCCCATTTTTGCATGCTTTGGCAGCCTATCATGCTTCTGTTTTTGGCCTTTTTACAGTTCTGTAAATATACTTATTTTTTGTCCCTCTTCAATGTTGTAGAAGGGAATTTTTCAGTTTGGGCTGTGCACATACCACTTGCCTCTTTGGCTACCTTTTGGCCCTTTTTCTTGCATAAGAGCTTAGCCATATCTATGTTTGTTTTTGGGATTTTTACAGTTCTGTAAATGTGCATATTTTGGGCCCCTCTTCAATGTTGTTGAAGGGCCCTAACCTGTTTGGGTTCAGCAGCTGTGAGTTGCTTCATAATCTCATGTTTAGGGCCGTTTTCGTATGCCATTTTATCCCTATCTTTGCTTGCTGTTTGGCCATGTCATAAACTGTAAAAATGCTTGTCTCAGGGCTGTCTTGCTTCTGTCTTCATGCTCCATATCCATATTGTGCATGCTTTGTATAGCTGTAAGCCATTTCATGTGCCTAATCTTGCATTTCGGGATTTATTCCATGCGTTGAGTGTCGTTTCGTTATGTTTCGGGGCTGTTTTGCATCACCTATCGCCTCTGAAATTTGCATGCAAATTTTCCATGTTTGTGCCTTTCAAATGCGTCGAAAAGTGGCTCCATTATGCTTAAGTCTTGGACCATGTATCTATGCATGTTTGCATGTCATATGCCTCCATGCACTTAGCATTTTGGCCACTGTTTTGGGCCTAACTAGAGCTGCCTAATTCATGTTTAAGACCATCCTTTGCTTATTTGCATGCTCACCTTGCATGTTTGCTTGTATCCCCATGTTGCATCCTTAGCTCGTATGCCTAAGTTGCATTGCATCTTGCATGCATCACCTTGCCTCTTGAGATGAGTATGATAGAGGTTAGGCCCCCCCCCTTGTGTGTTTATTTGGTTTGCATGCATTTTGAAATTGAAGTTGCACACTTGATTCTTTGGGCCATCATGCATGGAAATGCGTGATTGGTGGTCTGAGAATCGGGGCACATCCTCCTTTGAGTCATTAACATGATAAGGAATGTGATAGGTGCATAAATTGCTTGAATTGCATTGCCATGCAAGATTTTTCCCTCTGCTGCTGTGAGTTGCAGGTTCTGCAGGAATTTATTGCCGGCCGGCAGTATTTAGTGCCGACCGGCAGTCAATCGATGGCCGGTGGATCTATTTTGTGCCGGTGACTAAATGCTACTGCCGGTGGAAATTCTGCTCAGCCGATGATATCCCCCAGTGTCCTGAGAGGCATCCCTGAGACTTTGGCAGTTTTTAGAGGAGCAGAGCAGGGAAAACAGAGGCAAACTATGCATGGCAGCGCAATTCCGAGCCAGTCTCGAGCATGTGTTGCATCTGGCCCTCGCCCCGAGGCGGTTTACCGTTTTTCTTTAGTTTATTTAATTTGTTAATTAAATTAATTAATTTGTAATTATTAATTAGCTTGCGTAGTTAATTAATTTGTAATATTTATTTGGACCCTCCGGGTGAGGGCAATGATGTAATAAGTGTGGGTGAGTGTGTGTATGTCTTCCAATCCCCATTTCTTTCTTCCCTTTTATTTACCTGCTTACGATGGTAGATTAGGGCATGTTTAAATTCAGCATACCTTATGCTATGCATGCGTGCATTCATGCATTTGTACTGCATGTATTAGGCTCGGTACATCACGCTAACTGCATTTGTACTTCAATTTACAAATCGAATATGTGATAATTGATCGCATTACATATGCCATGCTTAGGTTAACCGAGCCTATCTAAATTGCATCTTGTATGTGTTGCATTAGGCAATTTAACATGAACTAGGACACGCATATTTTTGCTAACTAGTTTACTGTTTTGGCACGGAGTACTAGGTAAGCTTTTATGCTTTAGCATATCGCATGCGTGTGAGTGTTGCCATGACAGTATGATTACCATGAGGCTAGCTGCTTATGTGATATAACTGCTTGAATGCCTGTGGATGGAGGTTGAATTACCTAAATTGGAATAATGCATTAAAACTGTGAGTTTTAAGCCCACTAGATAGTGGCAAAATCATCTTTTCTAAAAGCCCACTTGAGGGTGGCAAAATCTGCATTTTAGCCTACTTACGAGTAGCAAACCATTTTCAAAACAAACATGAAATGTTTTGTTCCAATTTGGGCGATTTGGTCTATACTTGTTTGCTGCGCGCACAACATAGTAATTCTAGGCTAATAACCGGTTTAAGAACACATAACGTTTTCAAAATTGGATATCACGGTTAGTAGAGGCCGGTCTTCAGACCGGGCGAGAGGGGGTGCTCATAGCTGACCTTCCCCGATCGTACCCAAGTTCCCGAGCCGAGGCAACTTTGGTGATGACGGACACGTGGCCTTCGGCACCGAGTCAGGGTTTCCTAAATTTCCCCATTTAAAAATATTTAGGTGGCGACTCTGTATCTGGCAAAGCAGTCCATGTTTGGCACTACTTTTTCAAAAATCTGTTTCTCAAAACGATTTGCCAGATTTGGACTCTTTGGTTCAGATTAAGAACCGTGACACAAATCGAGTCCGAACTGTAGCATGAGGCCCTCGCGGGCGCGTCTACAATATGCTCCTTGTTTTGTATAGCTTTGGCTCAAGTCCCTTCACTAGTCTTAAGCTTTAAGCCTCATGCACGCTATGCTTATGATTATTTGGTTGATTTGGCATCATCCCTTGCATGATTTCAGAGCTTAACATGTTTGTCACATGTCCATATTTGTCTCTTTTAAGTGTGCTTAAGAGTCGCCTTTTTATGCCTTAGTCTTTAGGCTAATTAGCATGCATGTTTGTATGTGTATTTCATGCCTTTGTTTCATCACTTTGGCCACTGATTTGGGCACATTTGAGAGCTGTCCATATTAGTTTAAGTCCATCTTTGCATGTTGTTACATGCTTGTCTTGCATGTTGTTGCATGCTTGCTTCCTTTGCATGTTGTTGCATGCTTGCCTTGCATGTTGTCGCATGCTTGTTGCATACTTAGTATATTGCATGTTGTTGCATGCTAACCCCATTGCATTTTGTTGCATGCAATGCTAGTTTACATGTTTAGGTTGTATGCCTATTGCATATTAGTTGCATGCTTGCCTCACATGTTGTTGCATGCTTGGGTTCTTTGCATGCTTGCTTGTATGCTTAGGTTGCATTGCATTGTGTGTGCATCCCTTGCCTCTTGATCAAGCATGATAGAGATTGGGGCCCCTTGTGTGTTTTTGTGCATTTCATTCCATATTGAATTGCTCACTTGGCTCCTTTGGCCATCATGCATTGAAATGCGTGATTGGCGGTCCAAGGGTCAAGGACTACACACCTTTGAGTCTGAAACATGATAGGGGGTGTGGTTGTGCAGACATTGTCCTGTAAATGTATTGTCATTCTCTGTTTGTCCTCTGCTGCAGCAACAGGAGCAGTCTGCCGGAGGAAATGGTCGATCGACCATTTTCAGTGCCGATCAGCAACAAACATTTGGCCGAGAGCCCTATTTTTGGTCGATGACCAGTTTACCTTGGCCGATGGCCTCATCTTTTGGCCGATGGCCTCACAGCATGCCCACAAGGTGGTTCAGAAGTGTCACAGAAGTTGCCACAATTTTCAGAGGTACAGAGCAGTGCAAACAGAGGCAACATGAAGCATAGCGATGGATTTCCGAGCGAAGCCGTCCGAGCATGCATTCATCCCTCGTCTCGAGGCCATTTCAGTGTTTTAATAACTTAGAATAGTTATTTATTCTGATTTGGTTGTGTAATTAATTAATTAGCTTGTTAGTTAGTTAATTAGATAATTTGTATTATTCTCTTGGTCCCTCCGTCGAGAGGGTGCAATTGTGTAATAAGCGTGCGTGTGTGCGATGCATGTCTTTTAACCCCCACTTCTTTCTCCCTTTTACTTATTGCTTACGATGGTTAGTTTTAGGTCATTTTCAATTAGCATCCTTATGCCATGCATGTTTGCATCATTCGTTCGTATTGCATGCACCAGGCTCGGCGTATCATACTAACTGCATCGTATTTCAATTCCAACTTGAATACATGTATCGAATTGTCGCATATCATATGCCATCTTAGATTAGCCGAGCCTATCCTAGTTACATTTTGCTTGTGATGCATTAGCCATTTTAACATGGACTAGGATCATGCATTGATTGCTAACTAGTTCTTTATTTTGGTTCAGAGTACACTGTGAGTGTTTATGCTTTAGCATCTTGCATGTGTGTGAGTGTTAATATGACAGCATGCTTGCCATGAGGCTAATTGCTTATGTGATATAACTGCCTGAATGCCTGTGGGTGAAGGTTAGATTACTTGAAGTGGGACAATTCATTGAAATCCGTGTTTTAGCCTACTCGCGAGTAGCAAACTTCAAACCATTTTCAAACAAACGGATATGCGATACTTTGTTCCAAATTAGGCGATCTAGTCTCTACTTGTGTGTTGTGCGCATCACATAGTAATTCTAGCTAATTAACCGGAATAAGAACGCATGTGTTTTCAAAAACAAGATATCATGCTTAGTATAGGCCGATCTTTGATCGGGCGAGCGGGGGTGCTCATAGATGACCTTCCCCTCTCGTACCCAAGTTCCCGAGCCGAGACAACTTTGGTGATGACGGACACGTGGCCTTAAGCACGAGTCAGGATTTCCTAAATTCCTCCAAAAATAAATATTTAGGTGGCGACTCTGTATCTGGCAAAACACTCCATGTTTGGCACTTCTTTCTTAAAAATCAGTTTTCCAAAACGATTTGCCGGATTTGGACTCTTTGGTGGTTTATCAATCTTGCATTGCACTTTGCGGGATTAGATTTAGAACCGTGACATTTGAGTCTGAACTGTAGTCACAAAGCCCAAGGGCACGTCTACAGTTATCAGCGCGAGATTATGACCAGCTAAGAAGGAAAAATGGAATCACATACAAATAAGGTTGGTGTGGTTTTTTTACAAAGTGGTTGAGGTAAGTATAAATAGATTATGAATAAATATTTTATAAAAGCAGTTCATGATAAGGCTAATTCTATATTTTTCTTAATAGATTCACGTAGTACTAAATATATTATTATTGTTGTGTTGAGTGCACAAATATGTCAAATCCTTCAAAATCAGAATTCATAAATCTTGATATTTCAGGAAATTTATTTATCTTGGTTACTTGATGTTGAGATCCACCTTGAGGCAATGGATCTTGGAAATACCATTAAAAATGAAAATAAAGCATTCCTGAAGGAGCGCGCAAAGACAACGATATTCATTTGCCATCATCTCCAAGAAGAATTAAAACTGAATACCACACAGTAACAGATTCACTATTTTTGTTTAATAATTTGAAGGAGAAATACGAGTACTAGAAGACCATAGACCTCCCAAAAAGCTCCCTATAATTGATTGCACCTGAAGTTGCAAAATTATGAATTAGTTAGTAAGTATAATCTATGGAATATGTGTTCAAATATTCACACTAATATTATGCTCCTATAGTAGCAATATAAAGGGCGTCAATCTATAAAGTACTCTAAACTGATTTCATGCTTTCTTGTGGCTGAACAAACTAAACAACTTTTATTGAAAAATCATCAATCTCGCCTTACTGGCTTTGTTCCATTCCCTGAAGTGAATGAGGTTGCATGTCGTGGTCGTGGACGAGGGAGAAGTCATGGTTTTGGACATGGTTGAGGTAAAATTACAAAATCCGTAGGGGACATGTTCAGAAACATTCGAGCAAAAATATCATGCCATTTCATCTGAAGTGGAATAATCCTGAGATATCACAGGAAAAAAGGAAAAGTTTACATTATAGAATCTCCCTAGAATGATGTATGTATGTTTGCATGTATTCATGTTGCATATGCATGGTGCATATTGCATGGCAAATAAATCTGTTAGAAAAGAGAGTGATTACTATGCATAAATAATTATTGTTCATATTTTTTCACCCGAAAGTTCATTATTCATCATAATTCATCATTGTGCATTCTTTTAACAATTTTTTCAAAATACTATTCACCAACATTATTTTACTATTAAATTTTTTTCCACTTGGAACGTTTGCCTTCTAGATAATAAACCTCAATATAAGGAAAAAGAAAAGATTATTGGTAATGAAAATATTCACACTGATTTCTGAATATTATATTTGTTTTAGTTATGTTTTTGGAATTTATATTTTCCTGTTTCATCATGTTTTGGAAATGATGATTAGCTATCTATAAACATGGATTGTATTAATGTATTGACTAATTCTAAAATGTTGAGTAAAATATTAATTTAGTAGACAGTATAAAGACACCCATAATTCTTTGTAATGAAAAACATTTGACGATGACAAAAACTAAGGTAAAATCTCAAGTTCTACAAACTTGATTGAAAGCTCTAGAAGAGCCAATATTATGATTGTCAAATGAAATCAAATTTGATATTGATGAAGTATATTCTACCAGATCCAAAAGACATCTATTCAGTTTTAAAGATATATGTCGTATTGGTTATTAAAACTATAAATAAAGGTAAAGAAGAATATTTATATATTACTTCTATTGAAGCTACTTGATATTGATATGAGTTGTATTATACAGAAATAAGAGCAATTGAATCAAATGTTGAGATACACCAGAAGTGCTCTAACTTAATGTACCAGAAGTGTTATAATCCAAAAAGCGGTCATGTTAGGGCATGATTGCACTGAGCATTCGTGATCTATAAGGATGTATTGAATTATTAAAAATTCAAATAAGACATCCATTAAAGAACCAAAAGATTCTTTTACCAAGAGATTATCCATCAAGTGATTATCCATGCTCTATCTGTTCACTGAGAAAATTAATTATTAGAGTATCTCATTTATATCAATATGGACTATTCGTTATTTCAAGATTTTGATAGATATATTAACTAAATAGTCTCATTCGTAACACAACTTTTAATGATTATTTCATACATGTTGGTATTGATGTCAAGCATCCTACTACCCATGTTCATACTCAAAATGGTACAGTTTAATATTTAATTAAATGGCTTTAGTTGATCGCTCAACCTTTGCTTATGTTAAATAAATTATTTGTTTCAACATTGGGTCATGCAAGACCAACTATATACGTGAGTACTCACCATTATAGCTTGTATTTGGTCAACCACCAAATATTATTTATTTAGAATGTTTAGTTATGCTGTATATGTTTCTATTGCAAATGGGTCTTTAACATAAACTTGGAGTTTATGTTAGTTTTGATTCTCCATCTATTATTAGATATCTTGGATCCTTAGTAATCAAACTTGACTTTGAAAAGGTTTATGATACAATAAATTGGAGTTTCTTGTTTGATATGTTGGGTAAGTTTGGTTTTGGAAAAAAAATAGGTGAAATGGATGAGGACATGTTTAGTTTTAGCTAGAGTTTCAATTCTTATTAATGTTTCCCCATCTAAGGAACTGTGTCCCCAAAAAGGGTTGAGGCAAGGGGATCCAATCTCACCATTCTTGTTCAATATTACAGTTGAAGGCCTAAATATGGTACTATCAAGAGCCAAAGAACTTGGACTGATAAGAGGGTTCAGTATTGGGAATGAAGGTCTGAATTTATCTCATCTATAGTTTGCTGATGACACGATTTTATTTTGTGAGGCTGATTGGGTAGAGGTTACAAATGTGAAGAGGATTCTAAGATATTTTGAAGTAGTGTCTGGACTGAAGATCAACTACCATAAAAGTGCTGTCAGTGGAGTGGGAATTGATGAGACTACAGTTGATGAATTTGCTTCAAGATTAAATTGCACAAGTCAAAAGCTCCCTTTCAAATACTTAGGTTTGCCCTTAGGGGCTAATCCTAGAAGAAAGCAAACTTGGAAACCGGTGGTGGATAAGTTCAATGCTAAATTAGCCAGATGGAAAAGAAGAGTGCTTTCTTTTGCTGGTAGCATGACATTAATTAAATCTTTGTTATCCAATCTTCCAATCTATTACATGTCTTTATTTAGGATGCCTCAAGGAATTGTAAAGAAGCTAAATAAGATACAATCCACATTTCTATGGGGAGACAATGATTGGAAGTAAAGGATTCATCTTGTGAAGTGGAAAGAAGCTACAGTGAGTAAGAAACTTGGAGGATTGGGATAAAGACCATTAAAGTAGTGAACGAAAGTCTAATTGCCAAATGGTGGTAGAGGTTTGGGTACGAAGATAATACATTATAGAAGACATTGATCTGCTGCAGGTATGGAGCTGATGGTGGAATTTCCTTTTCCCATGGCTGCTAATCCTAGCTCAAGGATTTGGAGTGATATTCTATTAGTAGCACAATCCAATCCCAGGCTTTTTAATTTTTTTTATGGAAAATGTTGAAATCAAAGTTGGGAATGAGCGAAGGATTAAGTTTTGGAAATATGCCTGGCAGGGTAGCTTTTGTTTTAAAGACAAATACCCGAGATTATTTAGTGTTTCTACTGATAAAGGGGTAACATTAAAAGAGATGGTGGACAAAAAAGCTAGAAATGATGATTGGTTCTTTAGTTTTAGAAGGATTTTACGGGTGTGGGAAGAAGACGAATTGAGAAAAATGAAAGAGGATTTAGGATCAAGTCCAACACTATGTTTGGAAGCAATGGACAACATCAGATGGAAAGATAGAAGCTTAGGGTGTTTCAATGTAAAATCAGTATATAATTGATGTGAGCTAAATTATGGACCTATGAAAAGTTTATTTGGCTTAATCTGGAATAATGTTGCATCTCCAAAATCTCAGTTTTTCGCTTGGTTGGTGTGGAAAGGGAGAATAAAGACATTAGATTTTTTTGCAGAAGATTGCGGTTGTTGACTCTAATATGGAACCAAGCTGTGTTCTCTATAGAACAGGAGAGGAATCATTAAATCATATTGTTAGGTTTTTGTTATTGGCAATCCCGTTTGACAAAACTTATTTCAGTTGCAATTTTACTCGATCTTTTATTTTAGTGAGACTATGAGTGTTTAGATGTGAATCCAACCCAAATTGTGCTTTGCAGAGGAGTTTGTGATGCTAATTCTTTCATGTTTGCCACTTCGCTAACTATGTCAGGGATCGAGCGAAGATGCAATCCTCTCAGAAATTTCACTCATCTGCAAAAGTACCGGGAGTTGACATTTTATGCTCGAGCTAACTTTCCATCGCTCGACTGAAGACACTTGTTCAGGAACACACGTTTAAGTCACACCGCTAGAGCGGCCATTCCTACGCTTGAGCGGTGATCGCGATTCTGTCTGCTATAAAGCTGTAATTAAATCAGTTTCTAGGGTACGACTTCCAGATCTTTTTTTTAGGTATTAAGGTTTTCATCTGGAGCTGCTTTGCTTGTTTCCTTTGATACCTGTGAGAGTTCATATCATGAATTGAGTGTATTCTATCAAAGGGGGTAGTTTTATTTATTTAGTACAAAAGAGAGAGTTGTTCTTCTGTGGATTCAAGGAATTTGGGCTTAAAGCTTTGGTGGATTCCAGAGTGGCTCATCGTCGTGATTTGACATCGGTGTTGTGGATTCAACGTTGGACAAGACAATTCCGAGGTGAAGACGGTATTGAAAGAGACACATTGGGGTGGTTCAATTCGAGCATGGATTTACTAGGCAATTGAGAGTACACTAATGTAATTCTTTTTTGTCTTTTTAGTGGATTGTTTTGTGGTTTTGGCCCATGGTTTTTTATACAATAGGAGACGCTCCAATTGTGGTTTTTCACGTTAAATCGTTGTGTTGATTCGTCTTTGAATGGGATTGTTATTTACTATTTAAAATTGATACATAATCACAAATCAATATTTTTGGGAATTAAGATTTTCACATATAATGCTACATTGCCTTTCTGTTTAGAAAACCTGGTCTAGCATCATCAAATGGTGGGGAGTGCAATGGGTTGTTCCAGGCACAGAGGAATGCTTGCTCCAGTGATGGAAGTTTAAAAAAAGGGAATTGCAAATATGGAAAGCACTACCAGTAGCATTGTTTTGGTCTATGTGGAAGCACAAAAATGAAGTTATTTTTAATAAGGTACAGCCTAATCTAGAAGAACTCTGTGATCTCATTAAGGTAAAAGTAACCATGTGGATGAAGTCAAATTTGGTGAGAAGAGACTACTCAATTAATCAGTTTGTATCAAACATACAACAAATCAAGTTATGTGTTAAGTGACTAGGCACCCGTGGTGGCTGTTATGATCAGATCAGGTGCTGATATCAACATGCTGCTGGATTGAATTGAAGGCTGTCCTGGTTGAGTGTGAATTTTTGTTCTGGTCTTCTTGAGTTGCCTTTTGGCCTTGTGTTTTACTGAAGTGTCATGAAAAGGGATACTACAAATGATAGTGCTGCTAGTGGCTGCTACTATTAGTGATGTTGCTGCAAGGAATTGATTTATTTGCGTATGGTTATTGCTGCTATTGCTGATGGCAGGGGAGTATTTTGTGTGCTATTTTTTTTATGTATGGTGTGGATTTACTTCTGATTTTTGGTTGGTTACTCACCAACTTGATGAGATGCTGCAGATGAATGGGCTTATTCTATGGTGCCAAGCTAGTTGGGATTATATTACTTTACTATGATGCTTGTGCATCCATCACCTTTATGGATGTATGGTATAATTTATTATTCATCAATAAATTGCTCTTTTTTTTTTTGATAAAAAAAAAAAAGCATGTGATGGATTTAGAGCATGTTTTGAGGATTGTCATTTTTATAAAATAGTCTTCCGATCATCAGGGAAAGAAAAGTTGCAGTTTGAAACTCGATGTGAAATCACTTGAAATAATTCGATGTTATATTATCTTGATCCTCATATTAATGAATGTGAACTAGAAGTTCAAAGGATAATTTATTTGCCAAGTAAGCAAATCAATCTTGCACCAACACTAAAAATATAATAAAATCGTATATTCCAGCTGCTAATGCTCCAACAAGAATTAATGTTCCTGAATGACAATCTGTTGGTATAGCTGTAAATGTATCAAAGTCACGCCAGAAGCGTGGTAGACCTGTCGATGGAAAAGACAAAGTTTCTTAAAAGAAGAAGACAATTAGCATTCCTGATGAGATCATATCTAGCGCTCCTGAAGAGGCTATATCAGTGCTCCTGAAGAGGCTAGACTCAATAAACATATTATTATAATAAATATATCTAAATCTTCTACTTATAAACCTTTTGAAGTAGAACCTCTAGAAAGAAGAATCTTCTGAAGAGTTATACGCTGACGTAGAATTTCCTAAATAGTTATCCCTTAAAGTGGAAAAGGTATCTGAAAATAATGAGATCTCAATACATTATATAAGTACATGAGATATTTGTGATAGAAATTAAACTGTTGTTGACAATATGTTTTCGTTTAATGTTAGGCCAAGTTTGGGAAGTTGTCAAAAAGCCAAAAAGTCAAAAAGTTATCACTATTCACCAAAAGTCAAAAATTACGGCTGCATAACTCCCAATCCTAATTTTTCCCTACACACTAATTTATAAAAAATTTTAATACACATTTTTCCATAAAAAGTCAAAAAGTTAACCCAAACAGCCATATTTTTTTCCTTAACTTTTTAGTCCAAAAATACAAAAAGTACACTTATTTGGGACACCCCAAACAACCCCTTACTCTTGCTATTACCAGAAGTAATGGTGAAAGCATTACCAAAAGTGATGATAATAATAAGCCACAAACTGTCGAAGAATGACAACGTAGAAATAATTGGCCAATGTGGAAATAAGTAATACAAGTAGAATTAAACTTGCTTACAAAAACGTGAAATATTTAGGTTACGTTTGGTAGAGTTTTTTAAATATGATTTGAGAATAGAGTTGCATTTGAGTTTATGAGTTTTAGAATTATGATTTGAGTGTAGAAAATTTGTTTGGTTATGGTTTTCGAATAGAGTGTTGAATTGAGTTTTGAATTGTGTGTGGAATTGAGTTTTGAAAGTTTGATGCGACATGTGAAATAAGAAAATTTGTTTGGTTATGAGTTTTCAAAATAGTTTTCAAAACTTAATTCAACCTATAATTGATAATCAAACACACAACTCACAACTCGATATCCGTGTTTTTGATCAACAGTCATAACCAAACTATTTTTAAAATACTCAAATAAAAAAAATGATTTCTTTTCAATTAATTGTTTTTAAATAATTTTTTTGAATAATTTTTTTTTCAAATAACTTTTATGTCAATTAATTTTTCTGTCAATTAATTTTTTAGGCTTGAATAAACATTTTGTTCTATACATTTCTAATATTTTTCAAATATTTTGTTTAAACCAACACGTTTGGAGATCACATATTTATAAAAATTAACAAAAACCAATTTATTAAATCTTTTTAAATACAAACCAAAACGTAAACATTACCAAACGTTTTACCAAACATTATCAACATTTTTTCATTTGTTAAATTTTATCAATTTAATAAAAAATGCTTTATCTTGTACCGTTTTCCTAGCTTCATTATTGTCCCTCACCCTGCCTCACCCGTGAAGCTCATATTATAGTCCCTCACCCTGCCTCATATGATTGATGTGTTTGGCTATAAAATGACTAACCTGCCCTCTTTCATAGAATGTCAAATTGCTATGTAAGTATGAAATGAAAAGGGAAATATCGTAATTTCACTCATGCAATAGACACCCCCCCTCTACTCTGCTGGTTGTCAGTTGGTTACTATTCCATAAAAGGAAAGAAAAAAAAATCCAAAACTGAGCCACAGATTGTCGGTGGTCAGTATTCGAAAGAAAAGAAAAATAAATAAAAAGAGCTATAAGTCAGTATTCGATGAAAGAAAAGAAATATAAATAAAAAGAGCAACTTCTGGAACTGAGGCTTTATATAAGTCAGCATCTTCATTTGTTTAACTACACCATCTTCACCATCTTCATTCCAACAACTTCAGTAACTTCTTCACCATACAATATCATAAATTTAGTGTAGATATATCCATGTAAAATCTGAGATGAAGAGCTTTCATAAGAGGTTAGTTTGAACCAGCGCTTCATATTCTTAATAGCTTCGCAATTTCAGAGCTGAGCTGCACAAACCGAATATTTCAGCAAACAGGACAACCGACCGATCATCCAGTCGGTCAACCGGTTTCACTCCCAGCTTCCACCACCCGAGGCTCAGTTTGGCTATCTGTTGCTTTTTTTTTTTTTTTTTTTACACCATTTTCATACATTTTGCTATACATCTTTCATACATTTTTCTTAACTTTTGCAGTCATTTTGCTTACCTTCATAAGTCATACCGAGAACAAAAAGAGCGAGACCCGAACATGGCGAAACCTCTAACCCTTCACAATGTCAACAACAGCAACACCATCATCACTATCCAACTATTGGTTTTCTCACATACAATCACGAACGAGCTTATTCAAATTTTGCCAACCGACCAATTGTTACAGGGAGAAAGGTTAATCCACCTTCTCAATATGATCCACTGTTTCTTGGCACACTGGATACGATGGGATGGTTACCTTTAGCTAATTTACCACAAAAGGTATAGCCCCGTCTTGTGTATTTATTTTACCTTCACTTGAGACCTACCGAGGGAGAAGTGGAACTGTGTAGTCTGACCTCTTATGTGAACGGTAAAATAATCACACTGAAACCCCACACTTTGGCACAAATCATTGGAGTTGAGACAGGGGATTTGCAATGTCATTTTTAGACTGAGTCTGAGTTAGCTAACATTGTTGGTGATATAACTGAGATTTATACCACAATTTGTGAGAACCGATTTACCGGCACTAATTTACAAGCAAGACATTTAAAACCCCATTTTCGTATTCTTCATCCATGGATAGTTGAAAATGTCACTTCCAAAACAGGACATTTTGATGTTGTTTCATGTTTTGTTGTTTATTTGTTATATTGTTTTGAAGTTGGACAAACATTAGATTTATGCTGCATATTACTGAAGGAAATGATAGTTGCAAATCTTGGTACTCTTAGTGGCCGGTCACTACCTTTTGGAGCTTTGTTAACCAAAATTTTCAAAGCGCATCATGTCAGCCTTGAAGGTGAAGTAGATGTGAAAATCACTTCACTAATTTCAAAGTATACACTGACCCGAGCTGGTGGTGCTGAAAACTTACTAGGCTCTATTAATTTTGCAAATGAACAATTACCTGATCCGGAATACCCCAATGACAATGCCATGCCACCAAATCAACAACCCCAGTACTGGACTGATTATTTAGCGTTGGAACAAGAACGGTACAATCAACACTTACAATGGGAACAACAAATGGCTAATCAGGTCAATACATTAGATAATCGGTTCGATGAATTTGCCGCCGCTCAGAACTCACTAATTCAACAATTTGGTGAGTTGCGTGTAGACTCTGGGAGACGTGATGAAGTGACAAGTAACCACATTGATTAGATTGACCATCGAGTCACTCAGGTGTACCATCACTACTTCCCTTCACCTCCACCACCACCACCACCACCACCACCTCCACCTGACAATGACGCTTAACTTGTTTTGATGAGGGATTTAATGGTTGACACATGCTGTGGTTATTTTGTTTTCTTATTTTCTTGTGGTTATTTTG
This sequence comes from Camellia sinensis, assembly GCF_055761805.1. Taxonomy (NCBI): domain Eukaryota; kingdom Viridiplantae; phylum Streptophyta; class Magnoliopsida; order Ericales; family Theaceae; genus Camellia; species Camellia sinensis. The sequence goes on along the minus strand of NC_138962.1, from coordinate 168,811,042 downwards.
TTTTCTTATTTTGTTGTAATATTTTGTATTAACATTATAAATAGTGAATTTATGGTGTGCATTCTAAAATTAACCAGTGATAATGTTATAACAATTTGTGATTTGTATTATGAAGTGAAGATGCCATATGCATTTTTTTTTAAAAGTGCATATTATACATCTCCCTTAACTGATGCATGATTGTTAACACCAATAACAATTACAACTTTCTTCTACAACATCATAAAAATTAATAGAACAATTAATTTTAAATTAAAATTAATAAAAAAATTTATTTCATATAAAAATTAATAAAAAAAATTAATATAAAAATTAAAATTAATAACAAAACCATTATTTGAATAAAATGAAAAAAAAATAATAATAAAATATTTCTTATAAAAAATTAATAAAAAAAATTAATAGAACAATTAAAATTATTAACAAAACCATTATTTGAATAAAATGAAAAAAAATTAATAAAAAAATTAATAGAACAATTAAAATTAATAACAAAACCATTATTTGAATAAAATGAAAAAAAATTAATAAAAATTATTTTGTATAAAAATTAATAAAAAAAATTAATAGAAAAATTAAAATTAATAACAAAACCATTATTTGAATAAAACGAAAAAAATTAATAAACAAATATTTCGTATAAAAATTAATAAAAAAAATTAATAGAACAATTAAAATTAATAAAAAAACCATTATTTGAATAAAATGAAAAAAAAATTAATAAAAATTATTTCGTATAAAAATTAATAGAACAATTTAAATTAATAACAAAACCGTTATTTGAATAAAATGAAAAAAAAATTAATAAAAATTATTTTGTATAAAAATTAATAAAAAAAAATTAATAGAACAATTAAAATTAATAACAAAACCATTATTTGAATAAAATGAAAAAAAAATTAATAAAAATTATTTCGTATAAAAATTAATAGAACAATTTAAATTAATAACAAAACCGCTATTTGAATAAAATGAAAAAAAAATTAATAAAAATTATTTCGTATAAAAATTAATAAAAAAAATTAATAAAACAATTTAAATTAATAGCAAAACCGTTATTTGAATAAAATGAAAAAAAAAATTAATAAAAATTATTTCGTATAAAAATTAATAGAACAATTTCAATTAATAACAAAACCATTATTTTAATAAAATGAAAAAAATTAATAAAAATTATTTCGTATAAAAATTAATAAAAAAATTAATTGAACAATTTAAATTAATAACAAAAACATTATTTGAATAAAATGAACAAAAAAATTAATAAAAACTCAATTATTTCATAAACTAAACTAAAACACTCTGTATTAAACTGAATGAACATCATAAACTACAAATTCTGTATGCATCATTCAACCATCAATCAAATAAAGTATTTGCCCCTGCATATTATACATTGCATCAACAACATATTAAGTGTTTTCATCCACGTAATTATATTTTGTTGATTGACCATGTGATGCTGTTTGGGAAAGGAATTTGATTTGGCTTCCCTTTCCTTTAATTGCCATTTAGCCCAATCCTTATCCTCATTGTCAGTTATCCTACAAAAAGAGGAAAAAAAAAATCATTAAATGGACAATTACAAATAAAGTGGGGGAAGTTATGTAATAAAGGTGTCTTACTGATTGAAACTAGTAAAATAATTATATATTTTGAACCATTAATCACTACGAAATTCACTTGCCTTGTTCACATCACAAATCTAGCCATGACCAACATGATTTTCCCTCATAGTAGTAGCAATTGCATCCCTAAAATTCGATTGGTACGTCAACCCATGTTGTGACATGTCAACATAGTCAGCTTGGTCTCCAACAAACCCGTCTGCTTCTGCTTATGCCGCCATTTCATTATCAGCTTCCATGAAAAATGGGTCCATATCTGCATGCAAACGGATCCAACTGTACAGTACACAACATGCAATCACGAGAGGGCCTTGTCTTGTAGACTTGTAACTTGGCATGGACCGCAATATTGGGAATCGCTTCTTCAAAACACCAAATGTTCTTTCTATGACATTGCATAATGACGAATGTCGATGGTTAAACAATTCCTTAGGTCCAGAATAATGACGGCCATGAAACTCTTGTAAGTGATAGTGTTGGGAACGAAATGGGGTAAGAAATCCAGGCATGTTCGTGAAACCAGCATCCAATAAATAATACTTGCCTACATGTAAATAATGTATGCACTGCTCTGTCAAATAGACTTACACAAAAATGTTTTCAAAAAATGTATAGTGTGTTATTTGATGACACTCACCATGGGGTGGGTGTGGGAACTGTAGATCAGCTCTTGTAATAGAGTCAACTAAAACAGCGTTGTCGTGAGCGCTACCTTCCCATCTAGAATTAATAAATGTAAACAACATGTTGAAGTCACAAACTGCGAGTACATTTTGCGATATCGTAGATTTACGACCGTAGAATGTATTTTGTCTTGAAGCAGGGATCATGCATCCACCAATGTGCCATCGATAGCACCGACACAATCCTACTTGAAAGATATTTGTTTGACATTAAAAGCGAAACAAGCTTGGATATTACTTTTATAACATAAAAAAAAAAAAAAAATCGTTCCTTATTGTTATTGAAAACTTACAAGACACACATATAGTCATACCTTGAACCAAGGAAAAAACCTTCTATCATTTAAAATTCTTGCCGGTATCTCGCCTTGGTTATGTGGTTTGATAACCGTTGATGCAAGTTTGCTCAGTGCCCGCATAACAATTTTGATGTGCCGACAAATAGTTTCCATGGAGTGTTGAAATCTATCAGCCAGTAGTCGATGGCGGTCATTTTGTGCGAAAATGTACAAAAAAATTCCAAGCGATTCCTCGACACTAATATGCATATGTTCAGTATTGATAAAGCCATTTTGAAGTAAGGTGTCTTTTAATAAAATGAATATTTGTGCATCCATTCGCATAATGTCCATCATTGTTTCTGGATGGCCACTTAATAAACTGAAGATGTAATCATCACCTTTGAATGGACAAGTTCGTTGCGGTCGTCTGCTACTTGACGCATTCATATGGTCATGCATAAAAGCAATCATAAAAAAATTCGTAAAATCTTCAATAACCTCATCCTCCTCTGATGAGATCTCCATTGCATTGTTTTATATGTCGGATGACATTGTTTCGTCTACATCACAGTAAAAGCATAATTATAAAATAATGTTTGACAACATGCTAACTGTTACCATTATTGGTGAAACTGAATTAACAAGTGGCTACATTTAGTCGGCCTTAGTCATTTATCAGCATCCATTAAAATATACACGCGAAGAAAATTTGATTAATATGTAGTCATCTTGTCATAAGAATACGGACATAAAAGAACGTAGAACAAACAGAAACTACTTAACAATTCAATAAAAATAAACATACGAAGACGGATAAAAAAGAGCATATCATGGGATGAAAAAAAATGATTAAAAACAAATCAGGAATCATCAAATCATCTTGCACAACGACAAAGAGAATCGCTAACTCAATAAAAACACAACTTCTCACTTCACTACAAAGCTAGGATCATAGCTAAGCACATGTGGGTAGGAGTACGCATAAAAAACCTTCGCCATTCCTTGTCTTTAAATAGTGTTAGTGCCCTAACGTACTGGATCGGTGGTATGTCCCCAAGCTCTAGCAATGCATCTTGACATGCATCAAGGGAATACTCATTACCACCTACACTTACAGCCTCTGTGTCAGTTGATCGTGCACGTGAATGTTCCGTTTTTGCCTGTACGTAGGTAGTGAAAGCTATGCAGACATCATCGAACCCACTTGACCGTGACCTTTTAGAATGACCATTGTTAGTCTGGCTATTTGTAAGGCCCCTCTTGTGACTTTTGCCCTTCGCTGGATCCATATATTCATCGCCGAATAAGTCAATAGGAATGGCTTCAGCAGCATTACTCCCACCAACTTCAGGGCTCCAAAATTTATTAAGCATTTCATCTTCTTCATCTGAGTCAAGGGCTCCTTGTGTGGATGCATGAGACAAGGCTCCTGTGGCACAACAATTTTCAACAATTTCCGTCATTTCTTGAAAATACTCAAATCCTTTTGTCCTAAACTTTTTTACATTTTTTGTAGCCTACAACAATTGAAAATATTGAAAGTAAGCATACTGTACGTGTGATGAAATATTACCAAAAAAAAATTGAAAATGGTACAGGTTAATGAAAAACTTTATCCCAAAAATCATCGGGTGCAACAATAGTTCCTACAATGGGATCTCATCGTAAACCAGTCTGTGTCTGCAGTCGCTTAAAAGTTTGGTAATCAGCTTTCAATCGCTGATATTTTTGTAGCACCTGTTTTGATGTATATCGAAATCCATACAGATTTTGCAACTGAGTTGCAAAATGATTCCAATGCCTAATTGTCCACACAGTACTACGGCCTGTTGTTTGAATTTTTTTTTTAAACCTCTTCTCTCAACATGTTTATTAACTTCATTTCAATTCTAGGAGTCCACATTCTTGTATCCAGATTGTCATCTGAATTATTTCCATCAATCTAAAAACACACAATTTATATTTAAACTAATTTGGAGTGGATGTAAAAAAATAACAATGCAAAAATCAACTACAATTATTTATGTTTAAGTACGAATTAAAATTAATCAATTGAACTTGTTAAATAGTGTTAGGAAAAGAAGATTAATTGAAGGGCAAAACAGATACAAAATAAAAATCAAATAATATTGTCTGTAGAAAGTTTGTAAAACAAGTGTACGCAGTAAAAAATAACCAAAAATAAGCAGAAGAAGAAGAAGAAGAGAAGCATGAAAGGAGGTGAGTGGAGCTTGGCTGGAAAGCACGGCGGCCGGATGACCCGGGGGATGATCGGCCAGTTGTCCTGGCAGTTGACCTGCTTAGCTTAAATAGTTCAAACAGTTCAGGACAGATCACAAACCATTTCTATATCCATTTCAACTTCTCAGAAACCATTTTAGAACCATTTCAGATGGATTGAAGGATATACGTACCAGATCAGTGGGAGTGGAATAGTTGTCACCAGTGATGGAGTGGGTACAGTGAGTGAATGTGCGCTTTTTTGGTAGTCGTCTAATTCGAGAATAGGTTTGACAAATTTGACCTATGACAAATAAATTTGGAATAAAATTGGGGATGTTTTAGAAAATCAGTGAGTTGTAAAAATAATTTTGGGAGAAATTTGTGATTTATTTGACCTCAGTGTCGTCGTTATTTGGTTGCCCGAAGAATGAATCTTCCATAACGCACAAAATGTAACTCACTTGATTTGTGGGAGATGGTATGGGTAGGAAGGGGGTTCCCAGACATAGTTTATAAAATGGTCTCAGTTCACAGAAACAAACAAGACCTGTGATGAATCATCAGCCCTGATCTTTAAAATAGAGGAAGACGAGTAGATCAGTTCAGCTTTAAATTTCTTTTTGCACGTGAACCTTTTCAGAAATGAAAAACATGGAAGGCTTTTCAGAAATAAAGAAGACTGAAGATACGTTGGAAGCTTTTGACAGTGGAGAAATGAAGAAGAATGCTGCCAAACGGGAAGTCCAAATGTATTTTAAATGATGTGGTGGAATTGTATTTTGAGAATACAACCAAACTGAGCCTTAGACTTGTAGTCTAACCCCCAGAAGAGACATGGTCTGTCAAATATAAGTGGGTATTGCTAGATATAAGTGGGTATTTGTACTACAGCGCAATGAGAAAAATGAAATTGTTAGATATAATGCGCAACTTATTGTGCAAAGTTTCTTGCAGAAACTTAGTATTGACTATGGGAAAACTTATGAATGCAATTGCATTTAGATTTCTGATCAGTTTAGAAATCATAGAAAATTTAGATATGCTTTTAATGGATGTGGTTACAACTCACTAGATAGTGATATATATATGTATATATATGTATATATATATAAGTCCGTGAAGGTTTTAAGGTGCCAAAAACATTTAATTCAAAACCCAAAAGTGAAGAATCTGGATTTGCAATTGTTGCAGTATATGTTGAAGTTTTGAATCTTGTGGAACTCCAGAAGAGCTTGCATAAACTGCAGAATATTTAAAATGAGTTTGAAATGAAAGATCTTAGCAAAACAAAATTTTGTATCGGCCTGCAGATCGAACATTTGTCAAATGGAATTCTTGTTCATCAATTAAAAAGTTCTGAAGCATCTTTATATGAAAAAAGCTCATCCATTAAATACTTCAATGGTTTTCTCGCCTTTCAGGAGATGGTGAAGAAATTTTTGGTCCTCAAGTACTATATCTCAATGCAATTAGTGTTATTATGTATCTTATAAATTGTACTAGGCTCAATATTGCATTTGCAGTCAATTTATTAACAAGATATATTTCTATATCAACCAGAAGTCATTTGAATGAAGAAAAACAGATATTAAGTTATTTTTGTGGAATAACCGATATGGGTTTATTTTATTCAAATAAATCAAAACCTCAGCTAATTGGATATGCAGATACTGGATACCTCTCTGATCTACATAAAGCCAAATCACAAACAAGATATGTTTCTATCTATGAAAATACTATTATATCTTGGCAATCAATAAATAAACATTGACGGCTACTTCTTCAAATCATTCGGAGATCCTTGCAATTCATGAAGCAAATCGAGAATGTATTTGGCTTAGATCCATAATCCATCATATTCAAGAAAGTTGCAGATTGTCTTCAATAAAAGATAGTCCAATCATGTTATATGAAGATAATGTTGCGTGTATCACACAAATCAAATGTGGTTATATCAAAGATACGCTCAAGTGATGATCTGGCAGATCTATTTATTAAAGCACTACCGACTACAACATTTAAGAAGTCCGGTGCATAATATTGGGATGCGTCGATATAAAGATCCATTATGCAACATTGAGGGGAAGTCATTTATTTAAGTAGATTTGTAGATTGTACTCTTTTTCATTCGACTAAGATTTTTTCCCACTAGGTTTTCCTTAGCAATGTTTTAATGAGGCAATCTAAACAAATCACATACAAAAATATTGTACTCTTTTTCCTTCACTAAAAGTTTTTCCCATTGGGTTTTCCTTGGTAAGGTTTTAATGAGGCATATTCTGTGTGTTTGGTAACGTTTACGTTTTTAGTTTATATTTACAAAAATTTTATAAACTGGTTTTTGTTTATTTTTTTGTTTCTTTTTAGAAAAACATAAATTACAAACGTGTTTGGTAATTAACAAAATGTTTAAAAAAATTTAAAAATATAAAAAATAGTAAGAAATGGCAAGTTGTGGCGGAAGACGTTGGTGGAAAGTGGTGACGGTGGGTGCTGGGTAGCTGGTGGTGGGTGGGTGACGGTGGGTGGGTGACGATGGCGGGTGGTGGTGAGTGGGTGGTGGTGGTAGTGGCGGGTGGTGGCGGGTGGTGGTGGCAAGTGGGTGGCGGATGGCGAGTGGTGGTGGCGGATGGCGAGTGGTGGCGGGTAGGTGGTGGGTAGTAGTGATGGGTGGGTGGGTGACGGTGGCGGGTGGTGGGTGGTAACGAGTGGGTGGTGGTGGTGGTTGGTGGGTGGTGGTGGCAGACAGATGGCGGGTTGTGGTGATAGGTGGGTGGGTGACGGTGGCGGGTGGTGGGTGGTAGCGAGTGGGTGGTGGTGGCGGTTGGTGGGTGGCGGTGGCAAGTGGATGGCGGATGGCAGGTGGTGGTGGGTGGTGGCGGGTGGGTGGTAGGTGGGTAACGGTGGCGAGTAGTAGCGAGTGGGTGGTGGTGGTGGTGGTGGTGGTGGTGGTGGTGGGTGGTGGTGGCAGGTGGACAGCGGGTGGTGGTGCTGCTGGGTGGGTGGGTGACGGTGGCGGGTTGTCGGTGGTAGCGAGTGAGCGGTGGTAGTGGTGGGTGGTAGTGGCAGGTGGATAGCGGATGGCGGGTGGTAGCAAGTAGGTGGTGGTGGCGGATGGTGGGTGGTGGTGGCTGGTGGGTGGTGGTGGCGGAAGACGGTGGTGGAAAATGGTAGCGGGTGGTGGCTAGTGTTAGGTGGTAAAAAAAAAACTGAAAACTCAAAATAGAAACACATTTTTTGGCCAAATTTATAAACTGAGACCACTGATTTATAAATCAAAAATTTTATCAAACAAGTTTTTATTTGAGTTTTTTAAATTTTTGTAAATATAAACAGAAAACTGAAAACGTAAGTGTTACCAAACGACACCTTAGTATATAGTTATCTAAAGGGGAGTGTTGTGAAATATTTGAATAACCATCAAAAGAGATGTAATTAGAATTCTAATGAGTTTTTGGGATAGAGTGAAGATAAGGAATAGTTTTACCATGTGTGAAGTGTGATATATCATGGGGCAAATCATGTGATGTGGTGAATAGTAGTAAATAGTGAGAGTTTTATCACCAATAAATAGTAAATTTACATAATAATAAAGACATAGAAAAAAAAAACTCTTTATTTCTTTTTCTATTAAGATTCTTCTTTCTTTATTTTCTTTAACTTTATAACAGGTTAGATTATCTAAAATTGATTTCATGGACAAACCCCAACACAACATCAAATCGTAATTGACATCCTTTTATGACATAATTTTATTTTTTTGTTCAGTAAATATTAGTTGTTAGTTATTAGATTAGCATTTATGGGAGAAAATCTCATCACCCTTGGTAAAACATCTAAGTGCTTGCACACCCTTAATTCAACCTCCTTAAGGAAAATTGAATGACCTCCTTGAGATAAAGGCCTCGTTTGGGAACAGACTAATTTAGTAACTTTTTGGCTATGTGGCTAAAATATGAGCTAAAAAGAACTAGTATGTTTGGGATGACTTTTTGACTTTTTACGAAAAGATGTGTAAAAAGTAGAGAGAAAAGAGAATTTTTGATTTTTTGGTATGGGTTGTTGACTTTTTGACTAATTTAACTTTTTAACTTTTTAACTAAAATGAAAGGTTCCCAAACGAGGCTTAAATCTTAAAGAAAATATGATGGCCAACTAGTCTACACTACTTGGTTTCCTTTTATGACATAATAAACAACACCAACTAAATTTAACAAGAATTAGTTTAATCATAATCAGAAGAAAGGCATTTTCATCAACAAAATGCATTTTTATCATTTTGAAAAGACATTCCTTTTGTCATAAAGGTTGAGATTGGAAATGACATTTTCACCATAAAGGTCTGTATTAAAAAAAAATAATAATAAAAGTAATAATAGATGGAGGAGGTGTAGTTGCAATCTTTTAATTCAAGTGAGTAAGCTAATACAGGACAATAATTAAAGATAGTAAATTGTTATTTAATTTTTAGATAAATCTTTGGTTTTTTTTTTCCTTGTAATTAAAGATGAACAAATCTCATTATCCAAATGAGCTCAGAAATGGCTTGACTGGATGACCCAGCCAATTCAAGGATCTGATAATTGTTACCTAAGTAGCTGATTTAAATAAATAAAAATAAATTATAAATATACCTCTTAAAATTTACTTAACATATGTATAGTTTATTGTGATTTAAAAAATTACAAATATTACTTTGTTAGCATTTTTTATTTAACAGAACTAATTAAAAAATAAAATTCTTAACTGCTCTCTTATATAATAATAAATTTATGACATTATTAAAAATTATTAATTGACTGCATGATGTTTTAATAAAATGGCCTATTTGTTATGAAATTAGAAATTTTAAGAGAGCGAAATGTAATTTCCAGAATCACAAGAAACAAATTATATTTTAAGCAAACTTCAAGAAGTGTATTTGTAATTTACCCAAAGGAAAGGGATAAAGAAAGCATATTCAATTAAGGATAAATTACAAATACACCCCTTAAAATTAGCTTAAAATGTGAATTGTCCTCTGTGGTTTTAAAATTTACATCCCGTCTTCTGAAATTTATAATTTCATAACAAATGGCCCTTTTATCAATAAATCATCAAGTCAATTAACAATTTTTAATGATGTCAGAAATATATTTGAATTAATAATTCAGGTAATTTTATTATTATATAGGGGAATAGTTAGAAATTTTATTTTTTAGTTAATTCTCCGTTAAATATAAAATTCTTACAATAGAGTTTTTGTAATTTTTAAAATCATAAGAAGCAATCCATTTTTTAACTATGTATCAGTAGGTGTATTTAAAATTTACCTTTCAATTTTTTAAGGTATAAAAAAATATCGACAAAAAAAAAAAATACAAAGGCATGGTTTGGGAAGACAGCTTTGGGCTATTTTAGCCATTACTGTCCAAACTAGGCTAATTTAGCCACTACCAGACAAAAGGCCTTCAGGTGGTGATGATACAATTCAGGCTGGGTGATTTTACGAAACTAACCCTCTCTCATAGTTGCTTCACAAAAAAAACAAACAAAGTAAAAAAAAAAAAAAAAATTAAAAACATAAATTAGCGTGGGGTCTGTTTGGTAATCATTCAATTTTCAGTTTCAGTTTATATTTACAAAATTTAAAAAAATGTTATAAAAACTTGTTTGATAATTTTTTTGGTTTATAAATGCTTGTCTCCGTTTATAAATTTGAGAAAAAAACATAAACTCATTTTTCAATTTTTCAGTTTTCAATGATTGTCTCAGTTTATAAATTTCAATGGTTTATAAATGGTTGTCTCAGTTTATAAATTTCAGTTTTCAATTTTTTTTTTAAATTAATTTTTTTTTTCAAATAATTTTTTTTTCAATTAATTTTTTTTTTCAAAATGACAAAAATGTAAATTAAAAAAAAGAACCACAAAAATACGCCTCATCCAAAAATATATATATATATATATATTAAAAACAGAAATTAGCATTTGCCACGTAATTTAAAAAGAAATAAAATATTTTTCAAATCATTTTTAAAAAATAAAAACAAATTAATGTATACAAATAAAAATAAAAATGACAAAAACATAAATTAAAAAAAAAACTAGAAAAAGACGCCTTATCGGAAAAAAAAAATTAAAAACAGAAATTAGCATTTGCCACATAATTTAAAAATAAATAAAACACGTGAAAACCCATTTTTGAAAAATAAAAACAAATTAATATATATAAAAAAATAAAAATGACAAAAACATAAATTAAAAAAAAATGAACCAGAAAAATATGCCTCATCGAAAAAAAAAAATTAAAAACAGAAATTAGCATTTGTCGCGTAATTTAAAAATAAATAAAATACAAGAAAACCCATTTTTGAAAAACAAAAACAAATTAAGATATATAAAAAAAATAAAAATGACAAAAACATAAATTAAAAAAAAAAGAACCGTAAAATACGTCTCATCCAAAAAAAAAAAAAAAAGTACAATGACGCTGATGTGGAAGAAGGACGGCTAGGAGTGAAAATGTAAAACACCAAGGGCAGTTCGGTCATTTAACATATGCACACCTAACCAAAAAGTTAAAAAAGTCAAAAAATTCTCCTCAAATCAAACTTTTTAACCCCAGACTAAAATAATTAAAAAAGTTAAAAAGTCAAAAAATCAACCCACTTCCCAAATGACACCAAAATAAAGCCGTCCAGTGGGATCCATCACATTACCACTACTGTAACAATGACATGCAATATGGTTTGTCCTGATAAATACCAAGGTAAGCTTGATTAATCCCAACATCAAACCGTAATAAGTACAAATTTAGAAATTTTACTCAAAAAATTATCCAAATATATCAGTAAGTTTGGATTCCAACCTTTACAGCTACATCAAAACATATTTCTTGTTAATGTAAATTGTGTAAATGTACATTACCACTACCACTCACTCCACCTACCACCTCCACTACCACCCACTCCACCTACCACCTCCACTACCACCTACACCTACTCCTCACCTACTCCCAAATCCTCTCCTATATAATAGGAATCCTTGTAATATACATAAACACACAATCAATCAATAATAATACATACAATTTATTCTCTATGTAATTTTCTCTATCAATTTATCTTACATGGTATCAGAGCTAGGTTAAGAACCTAGTAATTTCGTTTTATCGGCGGGCGGCAATCTCGCCTTGGCCGCCCGCCGGACAAACCCAAAATTCCCTAATTTCTTCTTCAATGGCAGATTCTTCAACAACACTTCACCACCGCAGCACCAGATCCGATCCCAACCGTTGGATCCCACTTTTCCTCTCATCAATCCAAACCCTTCTCTAGGACACCACTCATCACCCACACACCACCCATGCACACACGGGTTTAGGGAGAGGGAGAAGAAACCATTAAGAGACACCCAAGCACATACCCACACGGCTCTCTCTCACCTCTCTCTAGCTGGGTCTCTCACGAGACACACCCATCACACACCCAACACATGGCAGAACACACCCAGCACACCCAACACAGACCAGCCACACATAGACACCATTCTCTCTCTTCTCTCTCTAACACAAACCCAGCACACACACACACACATACAGCACACACACATATGTAACCATGCTCACACATATGCATGGCAGCTCTCTCCCTCTCGGCAACTCTCTCTTCCGGCTCTCTCTCACATAGGCTCTCTTCTATCTCGTATGCAAAAGCTTTCTCTCTCTCTCTCTCTCTCTCTCTCTCTCTCTTTCTCTCTCCATCTTCATCCTTATCTTCTTCCTGAACCATCCACTACAGTCGACCCTCTATCTTCATTTTGATCATCATCACCACCAGCGCTAATCGGCAAAACCAGTCGGCCTTCTCTTTCGGCGACAATGAAGGTCCACGGAAGCGTACTCTCCACGGCGGCGCAGCGAGTGTTTGCTTGCCTGAACGAGAAAGAGCTCGAGTTCGAGTTTGTTCCAGTTGACATGAGATCCGACCTTACAAGATGGAGATCTGACGCTCTTTGAGTCAAGAGCAATTAACCAATACATCGCACACACATACGTGGACAAAGGGAACCAGTTGATATGCCAGGACCCAAAAGAAGATGGCAATCCTATCTGTGTGGATGGAAGTGGAGGCTCACCAGTTCGACCCAGTGGCTTCCAAGCTGTGTTCATTTTATGTATATTACAAGGATTCCTATTATATAGGAGAGGATTTGGGAGTAGGTGAGGAGTAGGTGTAGGTGGTAGTGGAGGTGGTAGGTGGAGTGGGTGGTAGTGGAGGTGGTAGGTGGAGTGAGTGGTAGTGGTAATTTACATTTACACAATTTATGCCAGTTGATATGCCAGGACCCAAAAGAAGATGGCAATCCTATCTGTGTGGATGGAAGTGGAGGCTCACCAGTTCGACCCAGTGGCTTCCAAGCTGTGTTCATTTTATTCAGCTTCTTGCATCCCTCATAAAGCAAAACAACAACACAGCAGCATATATGCGTATTAAAGCCAATCCTTCCACACACAACTTAGCCAGTGTTTGCCATGTGAAAGATCAAATCAACCACACGCGTGCTGTAACCCCACTCGTTGTCAGCCCATGCCACCAACTTAACAAAGAAATCATTCAAAGCAATCCCAGCCTTGGAATCAAAGATGCTCGACCTGCTGTCACCCACAAAGTCAGTGGATACCACTAAAATATATTATCCTCGCCTTCATTGATTCCACTGATTTCCCACACTTCATTTTATTTTTTATTATTATTATTATTTTCCCAAAAAAAAAAAAAAAAAAACTACATTCATTCTAGTTGATTTTTCTGCATTCCACACCTACCATTCGAGTTTGCAACACACACTTGCTTTATTCATATCAGGGATTCACCCCGCTCACCATTCTACGCCACAAAAAAAAAAAAAACAAAAAAAAAACAAAAAAAAAAAAAAAAAACAAAAACAAAAACAAACACACAAAAAAAAAAAAAACAAAAAAACAAAAACAAAACAAAACAACCACACCCACAGCGGACTTTTTTCTTCTCTACTCTGCTGCAGGTCTCTTCTTCTTGCTTTTCTCTTGGGTGTCCCTTACCGGTGCTGCCTCTGTGTTTCCCACGCCACCGAGCACGTTCACTCCCCCATACTCCTCCACTGCAGCATATGGCGGACCTCCAAATCGATACATCACGGTGGCCTTCCGCTTCAGCTCCTTGTTTTCTGCTTTCAGTACACTTATCTCTGCTCGCGCATCCTTATACATGCGCTGGAGCAGAGCCAGTTGAGCGTTTAACTGCTGCACTTCATTTGTCCTACTCTGCAGCCGGTGCGACAAGTTTGTGACCGCCGTCATGCTCTCCACACATGACTTCAAAGTATACTGATTGGCCTCAATATCAGTTTGCACCGCCATTTTTTGCTCCACCGACTGCATCGGAAAGTTCAACGGAGCAAACCCAGTGGTGTTTGGTTGAGGTTCACGGGACACCGCACCAGTTATCTCTCTTGTTGACTCGTTGAGGTCGGGAAAGAGCGTGAGCAGACCACGGGACGACGACGCCATTTTCTGGGCAATAGAGTGTTACAGAATATTACAGAGTTTCTCTCTCAGAACACGAATCTCTCAGAACACGAAGAGTTTTTCAGATGTTTCTCTCAGTTTTTTTTGTCTCAGCCTCAGCCTCAGCCTCAGCCTTCATCTTGGTTATATAGCCAAGGCAGACACGCACATCCTGCGCCGCTCGGCGCTCGTCGACAACCTGGCACGCCTTTTCATGACACGCCTTTTGATGCATTTGGGCACGCCTTTTGATGGCACGCCTTTTGAGGGTGCGGGCACACCTTTTGAGGGCACGACTTTTGAGGGCTCGATATTTATATCCCTGTATATCTTTTGGGCAGCCTATATACACACTCATACAGTGTCTTCTACACCGGTCAGCTTTATCAATCCCTTTGTTTCAACCTCAACTAGGTTTCTATCTTCACACCTATTTGAGTTTGAGGGGGGGTTATACACAGTATCATGTATAAGTCGCTCATGGCGCACTCCCTAAGTCGCCCCCTTGGTGCACCACCACAATCTGCTACAACGGTCCGGCATGACCCCGTAAACTGTCCCGACATTGATTCCGGTCAGCTTCTACAACGGTCCGGCATGACCCCGTAAACTGTCCCGACATTGATTCCGGTCAGCTTCTACAACGGTCCGACATGACCCCGTAAACTGTCTTCTACATCGGTCCGACATGACCCCGTAAACTGTCTTCTACACCGGTCTGACACGACCACACTGTGTCTCCTACAACGGTCTGACACGACCATACCGTGTCTCCTATCCTGTTTTATTTTATTTTTCTGTTTTGTGACTCTCTCCAAACTCAAGTTGGCTAGTGCCTATCCTCCTTGAGTTTGAGGGGGGCTGTTAATGTAAATTGTGTAAATGTAAATTACCACTACCACTCACTCCACCTACCACCTCCACTACCACCCACTCCACCTACCACCTCCACTACCACTTACACCTACTCCTCACCTACTCCCAAATCCTCTCCTATATAATAGGAATCCTTGTAATATACATAAACACACAATCAATCAATAATAATACATACAATTTATTCTCTATGTAATTCTCTCTCTATCAATTTATCTTACATTTATTGTGTTGGGCTCTTTGCGAAGGTGGACAGTAGGAAAGAGGTCCCAAAAAACAAAAAAAAATTATCTCCCAACAATTTTGCAACGGCAAGAAAGTCGGTGTAAAACAGTCTCATTGGCAATGAGATAAGACGATTTATATAAATATTTAAAATTTTTAAATTTTTTAGTTGATTAACAAATTAATTCAAAAATTATGAGGACTGTGGATCCCATTGTGGAGTTCACAGCGGTAGAGCCTATAGCCTCTCTCATAGGTTTTAATTTGGACTATTCAATGAACTAGAGACAAACTCACTCATAATTGAATCATAATTGCACTAGTTTGTAACAATCCATTGTTGTCTTTGCAAAACTGTATCCTTTTGTGACATAAACTTCCGAAAATATTTTGGGAAAGTTAAAAAATAATAAATATATATATATATCCCCTAAGGTTTAATCCTTACAACAAATTAAACTCAAATTTTTTTTTTATTTATTTTTTTCATACTAAACTTTACAATTTAAAATTTGATAGAATCTTAACCGTCAATTCACCTTTATTTAAACACTAATTGAGAAGGTTGATTTTGTCAATTTAACTACATTTCTCAATTATCTTCTCCCTTTCCATTATCTTCACTCCACCATTGCCATACAATAACAAATAAATTGTATCAATTTTTTTTTTTTGGTTCTTTCATTCCATATATCGCAGGTATGCCAAAAATTCATTGGATCATGTTAACCTCTCTCAACCAATTTGTTGAGCAGAATATCTATGTTAAAAATTAAAATGATTAAATATCAATAATTACATTATTAAATTACATTGGTTTATATAATGCAACATAAACCAAATCCATGTGAGCAAAGAACAGATTCAAGGACCCAAAATGAAATACAGAAAAATATAAATTATATTTGTGATCCCTACAATATTTTAATTGTGCCAATTTGATTCAAATTGTTTCAATTGTATAAATCTTTCCCTCTAAATTTTTACATTGTGTAAATTTCGTCCAATTGATGACACCTGTTAATAAATTAGACACAAAATAATGACAAAACAATCGATTTAGAAAGGAATAAAATCATTTCAAATTAGGCGCCAACATATAGGGGGTCATTTCAGAACAAGTTTTTTAGTGACGTTTTGATTTTTTGCTAAAACATGAGATAAAAAAACACATGCTTAGGATGTCTTTTGATTTTTTTATGAAAAGATATGTAAAAAGTAGAGTAAATGGAAAGAAACACTACAACAAAAATAGTCTTTAGAGACGAAAACTAATGACAAAAATAAATTTTTTCACGAAATACGTATCTTTTAATGACGAAAATAATATTTTGTCTCCAAGTGTACCATTTTTAGAGACAAAAATCAAATTTTGTCACTAATCTAAATACATAATAAAAAAATTAGGTGACAAAATTATTTTTCGTTATTATTTATATTTTTTTTGTCACCGAAGATTTTCCCGTTAATTTTTTCGAAGGGTACCAAAATTTTGAGACTTTTGGTGATGAAAAAATTGGTCACCAATTATAAAATTATTAATGACGAATATATTTTCGCCACTAATAATTTTTAATATTTTAATATCATTTAGTGACAAAACTCTTTTTGTGGCTAATATTTTTATCTTTGGTGAAAAAATAATTTTGCCACCAATAAATAATTTAGTTGCTAAGGTGCCGTTTGGTAACACTTACGTTTTCAGTTTTCTGTTTATATTTACAAAAATTTTAAAAACTCAAATAAAAACTTGTTTGGTAAAATTTTTGATTTATAAATCAGTGGTCTCAGTTTATAAATTTGGCTAAAAAATGAAAACACAAAAAATGTATTTCCGTTTTGAGTTTTCAGTTTTTTTTTTTTACCACCCAACACTAGCCACCACCCGGCACCATTTTCCACCACCGTCTTCCGCCACCACCCCCACCCCCCACCACCACCTGCCACCACTAGCCACCACCCACTCGCCACCACCACAACCACCACCACCCATTACCCACCTGCCATCCACCCGCCACTACCATCCACCGCCCGCTACCACCACCCGCCACCTACTTGCCACCACCACCCACCTGCCACCACCAACCACCCACCACCACCTGTCACCCACCCGCCACCACCTACCACCACCACCACCATCACCCACCCGCTACCTACCAACCACCACCCACTCGCTACCACCTACCACCTGTTATCGTCACCTACTCACCCACCCACCACCATCACCACCCACTACCACCCGCCATCCGCCGCCCACCCATCCGCCACTACCAACCACCACCCACTCGCCGCCGCCACCATCACCACCACCACCACCACCACCACCCACTACCCACCTGCCATCCACCCGCCACCACTCACCACCCGCCACTACCATCCACCGCCCGCCACCTACTTGCCACCACCACTCACTACCCACTTGCCACCACCAGCCACCCACTACCTCCAGCTACCTGCCACCCACCCGCCACCACCCACTACCACCACCACCACCACCCACCCGCCACCTACCCACCACCACCCACTCGCTACCACCTACCACCCGCTATCGTCACCCACCCACCCACCCACCACCACCACCACCACCCGCCACCACCCACTACCACCCGCCATCCGCCACCCACCACCCGCCACCACCACCACCACCAACACCACCTATTCGCTACCACCCGTCACCGTCGCCCACCCACCCACCATCACCACCCACCACCCACTCGCCACCACCTGCCATCCGCCACTTACTTGCCACCACCATCCACTACCCGCCACCTCCACCACCACTCGCCACCGCCACCACCACCCACTCGCTACCACCCCCACCTGCCACCGTCACCCACCCACCCACCCGCCACCACCACCCGCCACTTATCCGCCACCACCACCCACCCACCACTACCCGCCATCCGCCACCCACCTGCCACCACCACCACCCACCATCCGCCGCCACCACCACCACCCACCATCCGCAACCATCACCACTACCACCCACCACTCGCAACCGTCACCCACCCACCACTACCACCACCACCACCCGCCCGCCACCACTCATCACCATCAGCTACCCACCACCCACCGTCACCACTTTCTACCACCGTCTTTCGTCGCCACTTGCCACCACTTGTCATTTCTCACTATTTTTTATATTTTAAAATTTTTTTAAACATTTTGTCAATTACCAAACGAGTTTGTAGTTTATGTTTTTCTAAAAATAAACAAAAAATAAACAAAAACCAATTTATAAAATTTTTGTAAATATAAACTGAAAACGTAAACGTAACACACCCTAAATATTTTAGAAGGAAATAAAAATGTATTGTCGCCTGTAGAAACAGATCAAGCAATCGGTTCTTCTTCTTCTCACCCAGTCCGCATATGTTTAAAAAAAAAACAAAAACAAAAACCTTCATGGTTGCTTTTACACACACAGACACACACCATAATTTCTCCATCAAACCTAATTTCACACACACACACACACACATCTTATACTCATTCACACACACAGTTTTTCACCGCCGCTGCTAACATTTCGTCGATTCACACACATTGCCGCTGTGCCTAGGGATGGCAATTTGAAACCGGCCCGACGGAGACCCGATCCCCCGATCCCGATTTGAACGGGTTTTCCCCGAAAAATACCCCCGACAGGACGGGGATGGTATTCAAAAACCAATCCCCGATTAATTTCGGGCCGGGGACGGTGATAAGTGCCCAATCCCCGGCCCCGGCCCCGCCCCGCCCCGCATGCCCCCGAACTGATCTATATATATATAATATATTTTTTTATTATTTTATTTGTTTCCGTTCCGTCTCTCTAAACATTTAACCCTCTCTCATTTCTATTTTTTTGTTTCATTTCATTAATCCTCTTCTCTCTCTCTTCTTTCTCTCTTCCCTCTACTCCCTCTCTCTCTCTCTCTTCCTCTCCGTCTGAGACGCTACAGCCTACATCCGCCTACGATGACAGTCCATCTCCGACGATGCCACCTCCAACTAGGACGACGACGAGGAGCGCCACCTCTGACGACGACGAGCAGCAGAGAGATGGGAGGACGACGGGCGACGAGCAGATCGAGGCCAAATCAGATTCAGATCTGCCCTTTGAATTCAGACGAGCAGATCGACTTAGATCAGATCTCTACTTCCTCTCTCTCTCTCTCTCAGATCAGATCGACTCAAAAAAAAAAAAAAAAAAAACAGCATCAGATCTGCCCTGATGTTGTTTGATGTTGTTTGTGATGTTTATGATGTATATCAGATCTATCCCTCTCTGTTTGTTTGTTGTTGTTGGTTTTTTTTTTTTTTTTTTTTTGGGTCCGGGGAATTTCGGGGTCGGGGAAACCCGATCCCCGTTGGGGGACGGGGACGGGGGCAGTGATAGGTCCCCGTCGGGGATCGGGGCCGGGGATGGGGAAAATTTTACCATCGGGGATCGGGGACGGGCAGTGTGATCCCCGGCCCCGCCCCGCCCCGTTGCCATTCCTAGCTGTGCCGATCGGCTCACCGCGAATCTTCCAAACCCTAGGCCTCGAATACGACGAGAAAGTCCTTCCTTCGATCGGCAACGAAGTCCTCGAGGCCGTCGTCGTTCAATTCAACGCCGATCAGCTCCTCACAGAGCATCCCAGCGTCTTTGCATTGGTTCGCGAGAGCTTGTTTCATCGTGCTAAGGATTTCAACATCGTTCTCGATGACATTGCGATCACGCACTTGTTGTATGGGGTTGAGTTCTCCAAGGCCGTGGAGCAGAAGTAGGTGGCGCAGCAGGAGGCTGAGTTCTCCAAGACCATGGACCAGAAGTAGGTGTCACATGAATATCTCTCTCTCTATAAATACATCTGAATCGAACCTTTTCATTTGTGAATTGATCAAGTATTTTTGTTCTATTTGATTCTTAATTGTTTTATATATCTATGTATAATATATGCGACTCTGTATGTACATCTAAATTTATGTCTTTTGAATTTTGGTGTTCTACTTCAAAATTAGAAAACCTATTTTATTGATTTTTATTTATTTATGCCTGTATTTTAGGAAATTTAGTCAACCTCCTCTTGTATTATTGCTTTTGATTCACAGATAAAAGGAATTGAAGCTAGGGTTTCATAAACTCTTCGTCTGATTACCACTGCTTAGATTCAAAATTATAGGTGTAAAATGGAATTGAATAATCGATGGGATTAAAAACACAGTTCAATTGTAATTGAAATTGGAAGTCTATCAGATTTTCTGGTTGGTTCTAGAACTTCCATTCTGCTAATGTATCCCTTGTGTACTTGATGCTAAATTCCTATTCTTCTAATGTATCTCATTCTGCTTATGTATATATCCTATTTTGTTTATTTTATAGGCTGCTATTGTTCCAATTGGTTTGATGCTTGGTTCAACCTAAACTTCATCTATATTCTTCCATGGTCATAACCACTTCATGAATTAAATTCTCTGATTTGTGGCACTCATAACACAAAATTTGGTTTTATTGTGAGGGTCTCTGTTTGAGTGAGCTTTTTGAATTTTTTATTTTATTTTAAAATTTTTTTTCAAATATGGTGAAATGAATGGGGAAAAGTTTCATTAATTTTGGATGATTTTCTCTTTTGGGGGGTGGAAATAATTTTTGAAAATTCAAAATTATAGTTTTTGGTGTTTTTTATTTATTTATCAAGCTACTCTGTTAATGTGTTAATAAGTCCCTTGTTTGGTTATGGTATAGATGTATTTGTCCCAAGATGCAGGTTGCTGAATTTGTTCATAGCAGTGACAGATTTTCTTGTTGGAAATAAGCTCTCTGGCTAATTTTGTGCTGTTATATGTTTGGTTATCTTTACCTTTTGGCAAACGGGTATAGTATCATCGTTGAAAAGGAAGAGATCTCAAGTGGCCCATGTTCATGAGTTCTTAAAATGGAAAAATCGTCGCTGTCCCTTGACAAAGGTTTTGGAGAGTACAGCTATGGTGTCTGTTTTGGTTATGTGTGAACAACTTCCCAATCCAATTGGATCACCTCTCCGAGGAGTATCTGACAGCAAAGTTTCTGGATTAGAGTCCAATGAATCAGAGAGAAGTTTCTCAATGGTACTTAATAACTCAGACAGTACGGGAGTTTCATATGAAAATGGAATCTCATTGAATGCATCTGGACATAATTCTAATGCATCTCTTATTAACTACAAACAGAAGGAGAACGAAATTTCCAGCATGTCAGAGTTACCTAAGAATGATTCTGCTGAAACATTGTTTGATGTGCTGTTCGTAGAGGAGGAGAAGCAACCCAGAGGTATGCTTTATCATAAATGCAAACTAACCCAAAGTTATATACTTTGCTTCTATCTTCTGTAGTATCTATTTTGTATTATTTTAAGATGATATTCCCCAATGTTAATGAAATAATGAGTTCATCTCATCTCATAAATAGTGGTTTGAAACCATCAAGTTCTATTTTAAGTGATAATTATCATGATGACTGAACTATATTTTTGTTCTTAGGAAGCCAGTAGTACCTATTTTACCTAATCATGAAGATGAAGCATGTAATTTTAGAATGGTTTCCATTTCTATGTCAGCATTAGAGTGCTGCTACAAAAGAATGCTTGAAAATCTAACCATTCTACATAACTTATTTAATTCTTTTCTACACCAAAGCAACACAAATTTCTTTGCACGGGAGTAATTGTATTGTATGTGTTAGTAGTTTGAAACCGCCAATTTCTATGTGAAGTGATAATTAACATGAGCACTGAACTATATTTTGTTCCTAGGAAGCCAGTTATACCCATTTTCATGAAGATGACTTTGGACTGCAAATTATTTGAAGTGCTAGTATTTCAAGAAGCAGTTTCCATTTCTTTGTCTGCATTAGAATGCTGCAAAGAGATGCTTGAAAACTAGTATTAGAATTAGGTGTTTTTTTTTCTTGGAATTCGGGTTTCTTATGGAAAACATTTTGTACCTGCTTGTAAACCTTATCTACATATCTTATTTAATTTTTTGTAAACTAAAGGAAGACAAATTTCTTTGCACTGGAATAATTGCAGAGCATGTACTTTTTCCTTGGTTGCTCTAGACACAAAATAGGTTCTTTAATATGTGTAGCTTGTATATTTGGCAATGCTTTTCCTTCTTAGTAAGTGTATATTTGGCAATGTTGGGAACACGTGTGTTAAAAAGAAAAAGGAAAATAGGAAATTAGAGAGAGAGAGAGAGAGAGAGAGAGAGAGAGAGATTTGTGTGGTTGGTGGGAGGTGAATTGGCTGAGGGATGCCCCGTGGTAAGATGCTGTGCACTGAGTGATATAAAATAGAATGGGGAGAATAGGGAGAAAACTCACAAACCGCTACAGCCTAAAAATACTTGCAATATTATTGAACCAAAATACTTGCAATATTATGGGACCATTGTAACTTGTAAAAACTTATAGAACTAACACGGGACTCCTGGTTGAAAACTAAGTCAAAAAATGCACTTTTTAACACTTAGGCTTGAAAATAGGTCATCGGGGAGCCAAAATCGTGTAACAGCCACGAGAAGGTCTGGGGAACACCCTGAACACATCGAGAGGGACCAATGTAAGTTGTGGAAACTTACGGAACTAGCACGAGACTCCTGGTTTGAAAACTAAGTCGAAAAATACATTTTTCCAACACGTAAGATTGATTAAGCTTGAAAATACGCCATCGGGGGGCCAAAATCGTGTAACAGCCACGAGAAGGCCCGGGGAACACCTCAAACACCTCGGGAGGGGCCAATGTAAATTGTGAAAACTTACGGAACTAGCACGGGATTCCTAGTTTAAAAACTAAGTCAAAAAATGCACTTTTCCAACATTTAGGCTTGAAAATAGGCCATTAGGGGCCAAAATCGTATAACTGCCACGAGAAGGTCCGGGGAACACTTTAAACACCTCAGGAGGGACCAATGTAAGTTGTGGAAACTTACGAAACTAGCATGGGACTTCCGCTTTGAAAACTAAGTCAAAAAAATACATTTTTCCAACACTTAAGCTTAAAAATAGTCCATCGGGGCCAAAAATCGTGAAACAACCACGAGAAAGTCCGAAGAACATCTCAAACACCTCGGAAGGGACCATTGTAGCTTGTGTAAACTTACGAAACTAGCACGGGACTCCTCGTTTTGAAAACTAAGTCGAAAAATGTATTTTTTCAACACTTAAGCTTGAAAAGAAAATAGGCCATCGGGGCCAAAATCGTGTAACAACCACAAGAAAGCCCGGAGAACACCTCAAACACTTCAGGAGGGACCAATGTAAGTAGTGCAAACTTACGGAACTAGCACAAGATTCTCAGTTTGAAAACTAAGTCAACAAATGCACTTTTCTAACACTTAAGCTTGAAAATAGGCCATCGGGGACAAAAATCGTTAAACAACCAAAAGAAGACTCGGGGAACACCTCAAACACCTCGGAAGCGACCATTGTAACTTGTGGAAACTTACGGAATTAGCACGGGACTCCCAGTTTGAAAACTAAGTCTAAAAATGCATTTTTTCAACACTTAAGCTTGTAAATAGGCGATCGGGGGGCCAAAATCGTGTAACAGGCATGGGAAGACCCGGGGAACACCTCAAACACCTCAGGAGGGACCAATGTGAGTTGTGAAACTCACGGAACTAGCACCGGACTTCCGGTTTGAAAACTAAGTCAAAAAATGAACTTTTTCACACTTAAGCTTGAAAATAGGCCATCGGAGGCCAAACTCGTGCAACAGCCACGAGACGCCCCGTGGAACATGTCAAACACCTTGGGAGGGACCAATGTGAGTTGTGGAAACTTACAGAACTAGCACGGGACTCCCGGTTTGAAAATTAAGTCAAAAAATGTACTTTTTCACACTTAAGTTTGAAAATAGGCCATTGGAGGCCAAAATCGTGCAACAACCATGAGACTGCCCGGGGAACACGTCGAACACCTCGGGAGGAACCAATGTGAGTTGTGAAAACTTACGGAACTAGCACGAGACTCCCGGTTTGAAAACTAAGTCGAAATATGCGCTTTTTCACACTTAAGCTTGAAAATAGGCCATCGGAGGCCAAAATCGTGCAACAGCCACGAGACGGCCCAGGGAACACGTCAAACACCTCGGGAGGGACCAATGTGAGTTGTGGAAACTTACGAAACTTGCACGGGACTCCCGGTTTTAAAACTAAGTCAAAAAATGAACTTTTATAACGTTTAAGCTTGAAACTAGGCCATTGGGGGCCAAAATCGTGCAACAGCCACGAGACAGGCCCGGGGAACACGTCAAACACCTCGGAAGGGACCAATGTGAGTTGTGGAAATTTACGGAACTAGCACGGGACTCCCGGTTTGAAAACTAAGTCGAAAAATGAACTTTTTCACACTTAAGCTTGAAAATAGGTCATCGGAAGCCAAAATCGTGCAACAGCCACGAGACGGCCCGGGAAACACCTCAAACACCTCGGGAGGGACCAATGTAAGTTGTGGAAACTTACGGAACTAGTACGAGACTCCCGGTTTAAAAACTAAGTCGAAAAATGAACTTTTTCACACTTAAGCTTGAAAATAGGCCATCGGAGGCCAAAATTGTGCAACAGTCACGAGACGGCCCGGGAAACACCTCAAATACCTCGGGAGGGACCAATGTGAGTTGTGGAAACTTATGGAACTAGCGCGGGACTCCCAGTTTGAAAATTAAGTCCAAAATTGCACTTTTTCACGCTTAAGCTTGAAAAAAGACCTTCGGGGGCCAAAATCGTGCAACAGCCACGAGACGGCCCGGGGAACACTTCAAACACGTCGGGAGGGACAAATTTAAGTTGTGGAATCTTACGGACTTGCACTGGACTCCCGATTTGAAAACTAATTCGAAAAATGCATGTTAAATTGTATATTTTATGGATAAGATAATAATTGTCTAACTTACATTTTTTTTTCGTTTTTTCTTTTTTTGTTTCATTTTTTTACAGATTCGAGATTTGATATGGACATGTTTGGTAATTTGGAGGGCAGATGGTAGCTCATTTTGTGTTTTTATTCATATTACCTTGTATGTATTTTGGTTGCGTTGTAAATTTTACATTTTTGTTGGTATTACAGGGCATGTTGGGTAATCCGCTCTTGATATTTTATTTTTGTTGATATTAGTAGACATGTTTTGTTGTTGGATATTAGGAGATGTGTTTGGTGATCCGCATGCAGTTGATATGATATTTTTGTGGATATTAGTAGACATTGTTTGTGGATATTAGGAGACATGTTTATAATTCGCATGCAGTTCATATTGTATTTTTGTGGATAGTGTTGAAATTCAATTGTGATGTATATGAAAATGAACAGATTTTTATATTGATTTGTAATGGATATTTTATTGAACAGATTATTGAAATACGCAGGGAATTGTTACTGAAAAGAAAAAATTTCAGCAGAAAATAGTATTCTCATTTTCAAATTTTTTAATTTTTATTAGTGACGAAATAAAATATGTCGCTATTAGTTTTCAAAAAACATGATGAATAATTTTGTCACTAATAATATAATACCAAACAAATAATTTCGTCACATTTGCTAAATATTTCGTTGTTAAATTGAAATATTTGGTGACAATGTTTTTTGTCATTGAAGAATTTTCTTTTCTGTTCATTTTAGTAACGAATTTTTTTGTCATCTTAATCCATATGGGTGAGGAAAACTTTCGTCACTAAAATTTATTTGGTGACAAAATATTTTGTCGCGAAAAACAGTTAAAATAAATTATTATTTAGTTTTGGCGACGAAATTGATATTATAGAGTACGAAAAATTCAACAATCGGCGACGAAACATTTCGTTGCCAAAAATCAAAAATAGGCGGCGAAATTATTTTTCGTCGCCAGGTACTTTCAGAGACGATGTATAGGTCACGAACGTGGTGACAAATTTTTTTCGTCGCAGATCACTTTAGTGATGAAAATTTGGTGTTTGAAGACAAAATCAATTTGTTACCAAAGACCTTTTTTGTAGTGAAATATTTGACTTTTTAGTATTTGTTGACTTTTTGACTTTTAAATTATTTTGGTAGGTTCCAAAACTACCCCATAATCACTTTGAAAGAAAGTGAATATATTACTTTGCTACTTGATTTGAGTTCAATTTTCAAAGAGACCGTAAATTAAACTAAGTTAACAATCATGCCATTCGATCTAATGGTTGTGTAACATTCTTTGTGATGTAAGGTAAGGCCAGCGAGGGTTAAAGTGAAATCATAATTAGATATTTTTTTAAAAAATTTAAACGTTTTACAATACAAATTTTGGGAACTATTTAAAGCTTTTAGGAGGATTACGAAATGAATAGAAATGAAAAAGTGCAAACTATCAAATAAATATAATTTATAAACTCAAAAGATCACGTCAAGAAAAAAAAATGTGAAAATTGAAAATAAACTTGTAAAACATATTCTAAATTGATGGAGGCCATTTTCAAAGAAACTCTTTTTAAATTAATAGATTGGATAATTTCAAAATTTATGTAACTTCTTTTGAATGTCAATCTTCCAAAAAAATAATAATAAAAATAATAATAAATAAAATAATAATAATAATGTGGGTACTTTTAAAAAACATATAACAAAACCGGTAGACACCTTTCTTTTTCCGCAATATATCTAACATGTATTATTCATGGATTGATGTCTTTTCATTATAATGTCTCAAAACAAACCTTTTAAAAAAATATACATATATAATTGTAATTTTTTTAAAGGGATATTTACATACAAATCTTAATTTATGAACTTTTACTCCATTAAGTTTTAACTAAGATTTTTTGAACCTTCAAGTCCCGTTAAATTTTTAATAGTCGGAATTACCCTTCAAATAATGATTGTTCATCATTTATGATTATTTATAAAGAACATGATAATTTGATATTTATTTTAATTAACAAAACTTTAAAACATCAACTTTCAAATTGAAAAAATTTAAAAAAAAAATTATGTGCAAAAAAAAAAAAATTATTATTTTTTGTATAAAACTAAAAATTTTGTGTCTATGAAGAAGCATGATAATGGAACATTAATGTGCAAAATTGAAAAAAAAAAAAAAATGATAATGTTCTGAGTTTTACAACTGAAAAAAAAAATTGTTAATATTCTTGGTTTTATTGGATAGTTGAATCAAATTAATAAGTAGAAAAGCAAAAATGTTTAATCTCATGCTCTATTTTTTTCATCAATTAGTGAAACAATTATTTGCAACATTACTATGCAAAATTTATAATGTTCTTAGTTTTTAAAATTTAGAAAAACTGATAATATTCTCAATTTTATTAAATATGACTTATTGATTTAAAAAATCTTAAATAGAACCTGAATTACCATAACATTTATAAATATGATTTTTAGGTAATTAACTTTTTTTTAAATTTAGGGGCCTTACAAATTGGGCCTAAAGGCCTTACTTTAGTGGCTTAGCTATTAAGTTCGGTTTGATGTGAGCTTTCGAGTTCAACTCCTATTGAGAAAAGTTTGATATGCTTTATAGTAGTTTTTATTTTTCTCCTATTGTGACACTAATATGTAATTAAGAGCGGTTGTTGGGTTTCATTTATTGGTTGACTTAGCCATTATTTGGCAATGAACTTTTTTTATTATTTTTTTAGCTAAATTAACCATAAAAAGATAAAATAAATTAAAAAATCAATAAGACAAAATATCACAAACAAATTATAATTATTTTACTTTTTTCTCACAAAGTCAAAAAAGTTAAAAAAATCAACTCAAACGAATTTTTTAAATTAAAATAACTGAAAAATCAACCAACTTCCCAAAGTAAAATTAATACAATTGGAATTAGATGGATTTGACTAAAACACAAATACAATGACTAAGAAAAGAAACGCGTAACAGGACAACAAACTTGTAAACTGCTCAATTATTTTGGGCAAATTACATTTTTCATCTTAATTGTTTGTACTAAATTTTACTTTAGTCTATGTTATTCTAATTTATATAATTTAGTCCATACACTTTAAGTTTGGTTTCAATTTAATTATTCTGCTCAAATGTTTATTAATTTTTTCAATGTGTCTACACCTTAATAGGATGATAAACTTTTAATTTGAACAAAATGACTACATAAAACTAGACTTCAATTGTACGAATTGAAACAACGTGAGTTAAACTGAAATTTGAGTCAAACAATCAGGGTTACACATAAAGTTTTCATATTACAAGCAAAAATATAAATTTAAGCACCTCCAAACAGTACAAGATTGCATATACAATATACATGTATATATATGTCCCATATCAAATCAATATTTGATGAACACACTAATTACTGAGGAAGACACTCAAAACTAGTATCCAATTTTCCCAACTTTTTTCTTTTACTCAAGACAAAACTGCAAAATTCAAGTTGTAACTGAAACACCAAAATCACCATTCACGAACTGAGAAAATAGTTGGGGAAGGGACTCCGATATCAGCAAAAGTGTTAAGGAATATGGATTGGGGCTTGCAACGTCGGCCATAATTATTGTGTTAAATGGGGAAAACAATGGGCCGGTGACGGGTGTTTAAGGGAGAACATGTTGGTCTAGGAGAGGAAGGCGATGAGGTGGGAAGGGAGTTGTCAACAGGGAAGAAGTGGTGAGAAGGGATGCTGGGGGTTCCATGGTGGAGGAAAACAGATTGGGGAGAAGACAGGGTAATGGGCCAAGAAACAGAGCCAAACAGGGAATATAATGTGACTATTTGTGTACCATAAATTAGCTGATGTGGCATTCTTCTATTGGTTAGCTGTAAATCAGAAATTTACGGCACAGCCGTCAAGAAGTTAAACTCTAACCAATAAGCATGTGTTACACAAAGTTCATAATAATGAATAGGAAGGTTTTGGATAAACAATTTATTTTTTTGGCGGTGCAATTTGGATAACTATAAATAAGAATCAATGGCATACCTCTTCATTGGAATGGAAAGATTTATTGATTTTCTCTTACATTGGGGGTCTGAAGGAGCGACATTTTTTTATTGACAATTGTACTGATGGTGCCAATTTATACCCAGAGCAAAAGCTTATCAAACGTGGTAAATTTTTAAGGAATACCCTTTCTAATTGAGGGAGCACATGAGTGATTTCGACTTGTTTACTTGTTGCTTCATCTCTTAAAACTATTCCTTCCCCTATATTTGATCTTCTGGTTTTGAATACCTCTTCTAGGAACTTACATCCTGTTATACGAATGGAATGTAGATTCTGCAAACTTCCAAGTAGTTCTAATGGAGCAACATACACTAATCTGTAAAAATTGACCACATCCAAACTTGTTAGTTTGTTGAAGGAGTTGGTTGGAGGTGCGGTAATCCATATCCGTTCAATGTTGGCCATGGACCCAATGCTCAACTCTTCCAAGCAAGGAAACACAACCTGTATCATTGATAATAACATAAGGAATAAGAAAAATTTTATTAGATTTTTATTTAAAAAAAAAAAAAAAAAAGGGAAGAGCTTCCATCTCTTAAACAATTGAACAAACAATAAGTTGTATAAAAAATTGTGACTCTGTTTAATTTTTGTACTTTCCTCTCATTGATTGCAATCAATAATAGAACTGATTTAATTTTTGCATAATAACAAGATACAAACAAACAAATTAGAACTTGTCACCCATTTGACGGTGTTAATTAAACGGTCTCTTATGAGGACCACCACTAAATGCAACAGTGAGTCTCTTCTCTTTGTTTCAATAGAAATTTCCACATAAAAAGATAGATTTAAATTTCTAGTCACAGCTACGAGATGGATGATTTATTGGTATCATTATGGATGCTGCATTTTCATGAATCCTATCCAAGTTGTAATCATCCTTTCAAATGTTCACCAAACTAATTGCATCTTTTTAGCATGTCTCCCAAACTCAGGTACTACATTTCATACGCCTTGTTTTTTTTTTTACCTTTCTAATTTTTTATCCAAATTCATGAACCAAACACTACATTAATAAATTTTATTTTTTTAAAATTCGTTAATTTGGTTATTATTTTAAGTTAAAATAATCAAAGGTCACAAAAAAATTGGCGAGTCAAAAAAGTCAAAATGTTACAATATACATATTAATCAATTACTCTTTTTTCTTACAAATATATATTCAACTAAAAAAATCATTTCAAACATACTACCTCACTGAAAAACTAAAAAGTCACTAAAAAAAACCAAATTGCCAAATAGGACCTTATTGTGGGTTTTCATTTTTTTTTTCCCCACTCCCTAACATAATTGGTAACTTTACCATAAAAAAAATCTTAATTTTTTAACATTTATAACATAATCACAATATTTCGTAAGTATGGTTTTTATTTGGGAAAATTATGCAAATGGTTCTTGTACTTTATACAATGTGTCAATTTGGTCCTTGTAGTTTCAATTTGCTTGATTTTGCCCCTTAATTTAACGGATTGTGTCATTTTAGTCCAATAAATAACGGTTGTTAAGTTAATTTAACGGAAAGTCAAACAATGTGTCAATTTGGTCCCTGTATTTTTCACATTGTGTTAATTTAGTCCCTGTCAAAATCGAAAAAATTCAAACTACAGGGACCAAATTGACCATCGTGTAAAGTACAGGAATCAAATTGATACATTATTTGACCTTTCGTTAAATTAATTTAACAACCGTTATTTATTGAACTAAAAAGACACAATCCGTTAAATTAAGAGACAAAATCGAGTAAATTGAAACTACAGAGACCAAATTGACACATCGTGTAGAATACAGCAACTATTTATACAATTTACCCTTTTTATTTTTATTTTTTTAATTTCATAGGTACAAAGTACGCTGACTTGGTCAATCGATCAACTACCACTCAAATGGCGTCATTACCCTGTTCAGTCCTCGGAAGACCCATAACAAAATCCATTGTGACATGCTCCCACTTTCACTTGGTTATAGGCAACCATTTTTAGGTGCTGGTAATATGCCTCCACCAAGGACTTAGTTTGGGAGGATTGTAGAGCTGAAGGCTCAATGTTGTTATTTTGTATCTAATTTTGTACAAGCCTAGGACTTTATTTGTATTAAGCTTGAGACTCACTATTGATGTGCCCATGCGTTGACTTGGAAAGATGTAAGCCTTTAGGACATATGATTATCTGTTTAGCTCTCATTTCTTTTCATAATCTTGTAACACATGCTGTAAATTCAGGATGCACTATTTATGAATGTATATCACATGTGTCACCTTTTGTATATCAAACTCTGATTAATGAAAGTTTATCAATTCATTTATGTTGCTATTTTCTGATTAATGAAAGCTTATCAATTCATTTATGTTGCTATTTATTGGTTAGTATGAGACGGGTATATTGTGTTTATTTCTGGGCGTTACAGGTCGACCTCAATCTCATATGAGCCTTTGACTGTGCAACCGAGCTAGAATGAAATGGGCGTTGGGCCAATCTAAATGAGCTTGGACCATGGGCTAAGCTAAGCCTGCATGCCGAATATAGACTGGGCGAAGAATCTCAGTCGAGCTAAGCCCATGCGTTGGAGAATGACCGGGCTAGGGTGATGAAGGGCAACTCTTTACCGAGATGAGAATCTTAGTCAAGGTAAATGGCCATGCGGAGTTCATCCGAACAATGAGTAAACGGAGCTTGATTAGGTTGAATATAGCGAGTCAGGCTAATAAAGCCCTTTGGGAGCAGACTGGCCAAAGTTAGCTTGGACGTGAAGTGATCTGGGTTAGATCGGTTGGAGTTAGCCTGGTTTAGGATAACTCGGCGGCCATATGCTATGTGATCCAATAAGAATGTAAGGAGGAAAATCCGCTAATAGTACGCGTCAATATTGTTTGGAGGTTTAGCTAATGCTGTTTGACAGTATTGACACGTACACGTGTATGGAAAAGAGAGGATAATACATCCATGCGTCCAAGAAAGGACGAGCGAGGTAGTGCGCACATAATCTTGGAAGGCAAGGCAGTAAGCTATATAAGGCGCACGACTCCTCCATACAAAAGGTCTACAATTTCTGATTACTCTCTCTGTATATTCCTTCTTCTTCCAATGGTGTTAACTTGACCATTGGAGGGATTTTATAGCACCACACTCGTCGAGTAGCTCACCTGAGTTGTGCTTTCAAGTAATACGACGCCGTTCAGAGTTTGAACGTAAGGAGTACAAAAGTAAAAAATATTTACTCCCCGTATATACACTATAAAAATAGGGGAATAACGTCTTCACAGCTGAGCCAAAAACCTTAAGTTTACGGCACCCAACCATCTTTTTCCACCCATATCAGTTTAGTTTGATATTCTCATACAATCTTAAGTTACTGCACCCAACCATCTTTTTCCACCTAACTATCTTTTTTCACCTATATTAGTTTGGTTCAATATTCTCATACACTCTTAAGCTGTCAAGCCTTGGACAATTTCCTTACCCTTCTTAGTTTCCCACCCCTCAATTTCTTACTTGTTTCTAGAATAATCAATGGTGTCAAGTCCGACTACCAAGATAAACTGAGATGGTTGAGAGCCATACGGAGAGATTATCTATTGAGACTTTTTGGGATAAGCTTCTTTCAACACTTGCATCTCTCCATACTCTCCTTGTGGGTCTAAATTTAGACTCGCATCGATAATCCGAACCGTTTACTTTGTATGTTCCGTAATAAAAGTCATTCATATAAAAAATTAATTTCATTGGACAGCTGTAAACATAAGAACAAATCATATTTTGTTTTATAAAATGAATAGCAAATAGAATTGTAAAATTAAACCATTTATTTTGTAAAACAAAACGTGATTTGTTTATGTGTTTATAGTTATCCGATAAATCTTATTTTTAATATGAATAACTTTTATTGTGAAACCTATGAAGTAAACATTTTGAATTATTAAAGTGAGTCTAAATTGAGACCCACAAGAGGAATATGGATAGATATGAAGAGATAAAATATGGAGGGGAGCTTATACATTTTCTAGGTCTCAATTTCCCCCTCTCTTCCTTTCCATCCAGCATCTCCCATCCACAGTAACACCATTCTCTTCTGCAACCTCCAACCACTGAAATTTCTACAATAATTGTGGTCATTGTTGCCACAGTCCAATCAACAATGGCCACAATTGAGATGGTTGAGAGCCATATAGAAACCCAATCACACTGTGTCGCTTGCAAAAAAACCTGTCAATTAGGTAATGAAGTTCCCCGCAATTTTGCACCATGAGTTGCAGACTGATGGTAAGAATTTTTTTCGAGTCGAATGGAACTCAAAATGAGCAAATCAAACTAGAAATGATGACGAGGCAGTATAGTATTAGCCATAGAGGCTGCATGGTGGTGGGATTGTTGTTAGGAGACTCTCGGGAGAAAGAAAATGAGTGGGCGGTGCGAGAGGCGGTGGTTGGTTGCATGGGCTGGGGCTGATTGCTGGCTACGAGGGTTGGGGAAGAGGGAGGTAGCGGTGGTTGGTAACGGGGCATGGAAAGAGGGAAGGGAAAGTAGAGAGACAGTAAGACCATCTTTAATTATTCATTTAACTTTTCATCTGATTTGATTTTAAGTCTGAGTAAACAATTTGATTTGATATGAATTATTCTAGTTCTTTTATTAAATTTTCATCAAAATCTTTTAAAAAACTACCTTCTTATACCAAATTTCACATCATCTCCAATGTTTCATCTTTTTAAATTTTCATAAAATTTAAATTTGATGAATTAAGTTATCAATTTGATGAAAAATATTTCTCTCTTGATTTGATGAAAGGATTGAAGACAATTTTTTTAATATTTTTTCATCAAAATTAAGTTTAATGAAAGAAAAAGTGAAGAATTAAAGATACTCTAAGAACGAAAGAGGGAAGAACAGGAGAGAGGTAATCAGATGAAGGAGAGTGTACGAGGGTGGCTGGTTTATTTGGTGGAACTCAAAATTGGTTATTCTGTCTATTTTCAATTGGCTCTCTGTAAACTCAACGGCTCTGCTATGAAGAAGTTAATCCCTAAAAAGTAGTAACTAACACCATAAAAATTGCTAAACTTTCATATGATAAGAGTGTATACTAATTGGACCCACTAATTAAAAGGTAATATGTGTAGAATTTTTTTTAACAATAAAGCTTTGAACTTGCAAAAATTGAACTAGAAATTTACCCAAAATGAAGATGGGTGGCTCAAAATCAACTTACGTAGATTTAATATAAAATGCATCTTGATGATTCATGGGTAAATATTATAGGTATTTAGCACTATTAAATTTTTAATCATGTGCGATTGTGGTTTAAGAATTTAAACTAATAATTTTAAAAACATAAAACTTATGACAGTCGTACCTTTTCGTTAAAGAGAGATAGAGGTTTGAGAATTCCTTCTTCGTCTTCTTCTTTTTCAAGTTCGCAATTGCCATGGAAACTCTTCAGATTCTCCAAACAATCAAGTTGTAGAGAACGCAATTCAGAAAAAATGAGGGGCTTATTGTTGGCCCCTCCTTCCTTATTAGCTACTACTATGACTTTTAATTCTGGACAATCTCTTATATCTAGACGCCGGAGAAGGGGTAGGTTCTTTAGTTGCCAAAAAGATTCTCTCTCTTTTTCTTGGGCTGGAAGTTTAAATTGTTTGTCCCCTATTATCCCTGATATGTTAGGTGCAAACCAAATTTTCAAGTCCTCCAAGATAGGAAATGCCACCTGCAAAATTTAATAGATCAAACTTATGTTCTTTCGAGTTCGAAAAAAAAAAAAAAACCCTTACGTTCTTTCAACAGAAATTTACACATAAAATAGTACATTTTAATTTTATAGTCAGAGCTGCGAGACGGATGATCTATATTCCTATCCAATTTGTAATCATCACTTCAAATGTTCACCAACCCAATTTGCATAAAGTTGGTAGACAAATATTTAATAACTTTCATTTTTGAAAATTCCTCAACTTATATATAGGTTGGGTTTGGAGTCGACTTTTTAAAATTATTTTTTTGGTTTTGTTTAAAAAAGTTGTTTTATTAATAAGCAAAAAAAATTGACGTGATATTTGATTTTTTAAACTAATAATAAATAAATTTTAAATTTTTTTTAACTAAAAATTAGTTTTTTTTAAAAAAAAGTCTCGAAATGCCACTTTAAACAACCTCATTATATTTTGGGACCAGAAAGGATTGGTCATTATAAAGTAGAAAACTGCAAAATACGGAGACACATCAAGTTATGCATAGAAATCTAAGATATACTCTATCTATTCCAAATTGTTAGTGTATTTTTATAAAGTCAATATTTTCGCAAATTAAAGTATATCAATTAATTCATGTAGATAAAGTTTTGAAAATCATTGAAATATATATATATATATCTAAATGATTTTTTAAGATGTTTGAAATAGTGAAAATAAACAAACAATTTAGGACAGAGTAACAAAAAAATGTGTAAATAACATTAAGAAGAAAAACGTCTAAGTTACCCCTAGTTAATTTTGTGTTAAAAAAAATTTTTATTTTTATTTTTAGAAAATTTTGAGTCTCTAATAGTGGCTTCATTAATTTTTTTATTTTGTTTTATATTTTGTCAATTGATCAAATATTAATTATAAGTATAAAAATAATGACATTAGTTTGGACAATTATAATCCAATAGCTCAACAATCACTACAAGAAATAACCCATAATAGAAAGTAAAAAACAACTCAAGCTAAACAAATACCACAATAAAAAAACCCATAATAGAACCAATAAATAACACAATACAACCACAGAGAGATATGTTTGGTAAAAATTGATTCCCTTACCTCCCAGATAGCAGAGTAAATTAGGCTTTAATTAGTTACCCCATAATTATTTAGTTATAAGTTCAAACTCTGTATTTTATTCTTAGAAAAGGTAGATTGCTTGGCTAGACATTAGTCTAATAATTTTTGTTATTTGAATTTTTCACATAAAAATAGTAAATTTTATGCAGTTCCTTGCATTTACTTTTAACGTAAGATTAATGGATATACACCCGCATACTAATAAATTAAGGAGTAGTGTTATTTTAACTCAAAAGTTTGGCTCCCTTTTTAAATTTAATTATCAATCAACCAAATCACTTTCACTTTCATGGGCTATTTCTCTCTCTCTCTCTCTCTCTCTCTTATCTTCTCTAATTAGTATCAATTAATCAATCATCTCACTTACATATTATTACATTTAAAAAGTGAATTTGTATATCATTTTTTTTTCTTAATTAAATATTACACTCACACGATCTCCAATTCGATAGGCGAACTGCAAATGCATAGAGCAGTGGGTTTGTTTTTTATTTTTTAATACAACTCTAACACACAAATTTAGTTGTATCAAGTACAAGAATTAATTTGCACCATGCCCATAAGGTCCCGTTTTCAGAGGCAGAATGGAGGAGATTCATAGTGAGGGAATTGATAATGAAGGAATTAAATAAAATTGTGTTTGTTTTGATGATAATTATTAGTGTAGGGATTGTTAAATTATTTTTATATAAAATAGTAAAAAAAATTTAAAAAAAAATACAAAAACATTAAACATTAATGTTAAAAAAAAATGTCCAAAATGTAAAAAATAAAAATAAAAAATAAAAAAATTTCAAAAAAAATAAAACAAATAAAACAATGATTTTTACTTAACAAAAAGTACAAAAAATTAAACATTAATGTTAAAAAAAAAAATGCCTAACATGTAAAAAATTAAAATAATAATAAAAAAATAATCTAACGGACTATTTTTCTAATACTACCTCCACTTCCTCCTCCTCCATCTCAATCCCCCTTCCAAGACATATCCTAATACCAAGGGATTAAGAGTTTCCTCCCTATCTCTCAAAACAAATATACATATAGTGAGTCTCATCTCACTATCAATCACAATTCACTCTCTATAACCCCAAACAAGTGGGGCCTAAGAGAGTTGCACCAATGCAATTTCTTTTTTTCACTACAGTGAAATTTTCCTCAATTCGATATTCAGTGAATCTAATGGTAGAAAATCAATAAACCTAGCAATAATTTTAATTTAAACAATTTAATCCCTATAATTGCTTTAGTCTATATAATTTCGTTTTTGTTACAATATGACCCTTCTATCACTTACAATTATGATTTAGCGTTATAATTTGGAACCAAAACAAAAAAAAAAAACAAAACAAAACAAAACAAAACAAAAAAAATCTAAAGAGACTAAAGTGGAATTCAAAACAAACTAAAAGAATCACTGGTGTAATATATTCATTGTACCGGTGTCCCCATAATTTGTTTTGAATTCACTTTTCATCCTTTTATTTTTGCACATGATTTTTTTTTTTTTTTTTCAAGTTCAACATATTAATAATGTATGATGGAAAGATCACATTGCAACAAAATTAAAAATATAAGGATCAAATTAAAACTTGGAGGACGAAAGTAAATTTTGCTCAAAGTAGAGGACCAGTCTCTAATCTACCCATAGAACAACTTCATCAAATGACAACAAATAATTTATAACTATTTTGATATCTATATATTTGATATGCCAAATTGATGCTTAAACAGAGTCCATAATTCTATCAACAAATATATTGTCTGGGTTGAGGATAAAATTTTATCTTTCTAATACCAAATGTTTTAGGGCATTATTTTTAAAAGCTTAAACAATTATGCTATGTTTAGATCTAGAATTACCGGGGAAAAGTAGAAACATGGAAATAAAATTATTTGTACCTGTTCATTTTTTTTTTTGCATTAAAAAAGAAAGAAAAGTAAAGAAAAGAAAAATAATGACCTTGTTCGGTTGTAACTTACTTCTCAGATAATTGAGTTTTTTTTTTTTATTTTTGCGTAATTTTCTTTATTTTTTATTGATTTTTTAAAATATTTTACATACATTTTTTATTTTTTAAATACACCTAATATAGATATATTTTTAAAAAATATAATATTTGTGAAAAAAACTTTAAAAAATTTACTAAATACAAAAAAAGTTAAAATATATAAAAATTCTATATATTTTTGTATTTTGTTGTATTCA
Organism: Camellia sinensis; assembly: GCF_055761805.1. Lineage (NCBI taxonomy): Eukaryota > Viridiplantae > Streptophyta > Magnoliopsida > Ericales > Theaceae > Camellia > Camellia sinensis. The sequence goes on along the minus strand of NC_138962.1, from coordinate 168,772,629 downwards.
ATGAATTTTTTTTAAAATTTTTGAACAAATTTTATACTTTAAGTATATTAAAATGATTAAAATATTTTTAAAAAATCATTAAAAATACATGAGTACGAATTAAAAACTCAGAAAATTATTTTTGAAAATTTCTAACCAAACAGGGTGATTTATTTTCTTTCATTTTCTTAGTTCAACCAGTAAAAATAAAAATATTCAATTCATTTTCTTAGTTCAACCAGTAAAAATTCAATTATGTTTTAAGATCTTTTGGGTGCTATCAATCTTATTTTGGTTGGGAATGAATAAAGGGAAATTTTCAGACACACTCCATACCATATTTCATAATTTTATCACAAGTAGTCATAATAAAATCACAAAAATGCATAACATTGCTCATCCAAAAAAAAAAAAAATCATAATTTTTAAATTTTTTTAACATAACCAAAAATTCAATAATAACTAACATAACCAAAAAATTTAATAATAACTATCACCACAAAAATTGGTATACTGCCTTACCACAAAAAGTAATATGGGTAAAAAAAAAAAAAATTAACAATAAATCTTTGAAAAAAAAAAAACTAGAAATTTATCCAAAATAAAGATAAATGGTTCAAATTCAACCTATGTGTTGTGGATTGATATATAAAATGCATTTAGACCATTCATTTAAGTTCTTGAGTAAATTTATAGAGTAAATATTATAGACATGTAGCTATTGAATTTTTAATCACGTGAGGTAGTATTAACACCTAGTATTTTATGAGATTATGACTTGATTAAAAAATTTGTAACTCTACAAACTCATAAAACTTACTGTAGTCGTACCTTTTCATTAAAGAAGGGTTGTGGTTGGAGATATTCTTCTTGCTCTTCTTCTCTAGGCCCACAATTGCCATAAAAACTTTTCAGATTCCGCAGTAAATTTAAGTTTAGAGAACGCAGTTTAGGGAAAAGGAGAGGCTTATCGTAGGCACCTCCTTCCTTATTCGCTACTACTATTGCTTTCAAGTTGCCACCACCCGAAATATATAGATGTCGGAGACATGGTATGTTCCTTAGTTTCCAAAAGGATTCTCCCTCTTCTTCTTTGATTGGGTGTTTTAATTGTTTGTCCCCTGCTATCCCTGCTATGTTATCTAAACCCCAAATACCCAAGTCCTCCAATGCAGGGAATGCCACCTGCAAATATTAATAGATCAAACTTATGTTCTTTCAATTACCAAACATTGCCAAATCAACAGAAAAAGTTACTAAAAAGCAAACCTTTTCACAAAAGAGAGGTTGTGAAGGGTTAGAATTGTTTGCCTCTATTGTTGAAGTGTTCTTCGTGCTCGAATAGAAGCTTCTGAGTTTGGGTAAATCCCCTAAAAACATTTTTTTTAAATGATGAAAAATAATTTCCTCATCATCTCCTTGTCTTTCATTTCTAATAATTTCTTCCATATTCCCAGAGTGTATGATTTTTAGATATTGGAGTTGCAGAACGCCTCTTGCAACGGAGAGGGGGAATAGAAATGTAAATCTACATCTTTTAACAATTAATTTGCACAAGTTACAAAAAGGCCGTGGTGGACTTTGTGGCTGAGCTTTTAGAAACATTTCTGGTGTGCCAAGAAGATGTTCAACATCATAACATTCTTTAACTTTAAGATACTTTAATTCAGAAAACCCTGTTCCATCTTCATCATGAAGCAGAACCTTTTCCATATGTTGAAGGCTAAGTATCTCAAGGTTCCTTAATCTCCCCAATAAAGCTAAGCCTATGTCTCTCTTCTGTCGGCCATTTAGGGATAACATCCGAAGCTTAACTAATGTTGGAAGTGATGATGGGAGGCTCCCTAGAGGAATTTCACTCAGATCCAGGACTTCAAGATTGTTTTCCATTCCATTGAAAAAATTGTTTGGAACATCTGTTGGTGAGTAGTCATGGTTGCTCTTCAACACCAAGGCATGGAGTCCTCTACAGTCCAACTCATTGGGAAGCTCGCGGATACTTGTGCTGAACCTTAATGACATTGCCGAGTAATGTTCATATGTGCCCTTCTCTGGCCACTTTTTGATATCATGTTTCACTAGATATCCTTTCTCTTCTTCCGCGATTGATATAGCAACATCTCGAATAACATCATGCATTTTGACCCCATTTTGGTTTCTGGCATCTAACAACAAACAAGATGATTTGAGCCCATCAACCAATGTAAGTACTCTGGCACTAGCGTCTTCAACTGTATTTAGGTGTATTTGATCAAGCAACCTCATCCCCATGCTGTATCTCACCAAGTCCTCAATGGAAATCACAGCATCTTCGGGAAAAAGAGAGCAAAGCAAGAAACATGACCGTGCATCCTTGGGTTCTAAAAAATCATAGCTCAACTTTAAGGAGGAGAACAATTTTGGATCAATATCCACTATATCCCTCAGCTTTGAATTTTTCAGCTGTGTGCGTGCATCTATCCATGCATAGTTGTTCTTACCTTTTAATGCTGCTGCAACTGCACATATAGCAATTGGCAAGCCTCCACATTCATTACACACGTCTTCTGCTGCAGGGGGTATTTCAGAGTTAACTGAAATTTCAGCCACCTTCGTAAATAGGCTCCATGCTTCTATGTCTGTTAACACTTCGATCGGGAAAACTTTCAGTTCATTAGACTTTTGCATCCTTTGGCACACACGGTGTTTCCGTGATGTTATCACAACTTTGCAGACCATGTTACTACCATTTGTAAAAGGAATTCCAATTTCTGGCAAGTTAATAAGTGGCTCATTGTTACCACCATCTGTAATAGGAATTCCAATCTCTGCCAAATCAAGTGGCTCCCAAACGTCGTCCAAAATTACAAGGTTTTTTTGCCCATTGCTCAATCTAGTCAGTAGTTCACCAGCTCTTCCAAACTCGTCTAGCTTTAGTCCTAGTTGACTTGCGAGTTCACCTTGAACTTTTTCCTTTTCCACAACTTTGGACACAGTTGTCATGACAACAGAATCAAAAAGCCTATTTCTCTTTGCTAGTTGGCGAACCTCTTCCACCATTGTTGTCTTGCCAACACCACCTGGTCCGTAAATGCCAATCATTTTAATGCTTGGATCTTCCAATGTTTTCATGATCTCTTCAAAGATGCGTTTCCTTGAATCAAATGCTTCATATTTTGCAGAGAATGTGAATCCAGCATCTGGGAGAGGTGCGCGGTGTGACATTGGGCATGTCATAAACTTGGTGCCCTCCCCTTTTAGATTAATAACACGAGCGGTCTTCTTTTCGGACTCCTTGCCTAGCCAGTAACGCCAATATATATTTGGACATGAGCAATTGAAGCACCACTTGTTTTCCCTTACCATGTCTAGTAGAAACACCTCGACTTCTGCTTGCATTCCATACGCAGACAATAACCACTGCCTAACATCATTCTCAACAACTCTTGCATCGTCTCTGGCTCTGTGGGCACTGCCATCAATCCTTTTCCATTCATCTTCAAGCCCTACAATTTCATCTTCAAGTTTTTGAATGTTCTTCTTATAGTGAATCACATAGCCAACGTGAGACCAGCCAGTTTTGCAGGCTTTTAGGACACCGTCTGAACATAAAATTTTAACGATGTCGCCCAAACCAATCATTTTGGTCTCTTTTTTGTCAATTGCTGAAAACAAAAGGGCACAACATTGATAGTAGGAAAATAAAGTTCAAGAGGGTTTAGCTTCAGAAAAGAAAAGAAGCTCTACTTGCCAAATTTCCTAGTTCTCACTTGGTTTGATTTAGTTTGGTTTCTAAATTTTTAAAACCGCAAAGACTGATTCAATTTTTGATTCACCTCAAAACTGAAATTAATTTAGTCAGTAAATCTACAAATAACATTATATAGAAGGCTAATTTTTGTGATTTGAGAGGGTGGATGATATTTTTTTGGGTAATTCATTTTTCACTATTTAATATAATTTTAGAGCTTTAAATTAATTTTATGGTTTGTAATGGTAGATCTGGAAAGCAAACAATTAATTGGAAGAATGTGGTAATGTATTTGACCTGTAGCCTGTAGGTGATCTTTTGCAGAGAAGATAATGAGAGAAGTAGAAGATCCTCAGCTCTGTTGTAATAAATTGTTACAAACTCATAAGATGAGTTTTGATGCTCAATGGGACCAATTCAACTTTAATGATGAGGATTTTGAACATTAAAACTTACTTGCAAATGTGAGAGTAGTTCAATTGTTAAAAACTTGCAGCTCTACTAACCCTCTTTTGGAGCTCTGCTTTAAGTTCAAGAAAAGTGAATTTAACAAAATAAATAAATAAATAATCAAGAAAAAAAAATATAGATTTTTAGTTTAAGATTCTTGATATTAAGATTTTAAAAAATAAAAGGTGCATGATATTTCTATAATAGTTGTAGTCTCTCAACATTTGTACCGAGAAATTTTGGCATAGAGAAATTTTAGCACATTATAAAAAAAATTTAGCTCTTCAAAAAGAAATTTAACAGAGAAAATTTAGTTTCACAGAGAAATTTCAACTCGTAAAAAAAATTCATCACAAAGAAATTTACAACGAGCTGAAATTTCTCTAATAATATTATTGAGAGATCTTAACTCATAATATATATATATATATATGTATGTATATATTAGACCTCTTCTACTATCAAAAGTTGAAGGAGAATGTTTTACTAATTTTCTTAATATTTTATGCTTACTAGTGGTTGGACACGTGCATTGCATGTGGCACATGATTTTCATCAACTGTTAGTAATGTAATTATGCGTGCTTCTTAAATTGATATGTGATATGTATATAAAGTATGGAGACTTGTATGGATAAATTAATTTATATCCAAAATATAACTAAGTAAGAAATGAATACATACTTGGCTGAAGAATTTAAATAATAAATGAAAAATTTTATAAACATAAATACAAATGTATAGCTAGATTCTTGAGATCACAATCTTATCTTCAATAATAAACAATAAACATGTATTTTAAATATATAGTATTATACAAATATTTTTCTATCAACTTTTCATAATTCATACCTGTAATATAATTGAATGTATGAAATTAGCTGCATAATTACACAATTTTGTTAAATAGTTCATCTCATAATACAAATTCATTGAACCCATTATTGCATATTATTTGCATACTATTGGTGTAAGAATGCATTAATATCGATATGTAATATATTCTTATACATCAAGAGTTGTTGAGTCTCGTTTCCCGTGCCACGAATATCTTGCATGTTGAAAAATATAACATTAGTCATTAGTATATTTTCATTTATCTAGAAAATGTGAAATAATTGTTTTTAAAAAAAATGGAATGATATTGTAACTTAATATTTCGATTAATATATGAATTTCATAATTGTTTTCATGATATTTATAGATTCATACTTATAAGTGTTTGTAAGGTCACTTTCATGAAATTATCAAGTAATATAATTTATTTTGTTATCTGTAAATAATTAGCATATGACAAAAATTGATCAAAAATTTTCATTTGACGTACTTATTTTCAAATCATTGTGTTGTTGCGATATTGTTTGGTTTGATTTTTTTTCCCCTTGTAATTTGACTAAAATGTGTGCATAAGATATATTGTTTTTTTTGAATTTCACAATAAATAGGATAATTCTTGCTTTAGCTTGTCTAACTTTGTTTAGAGAGTATGTTGCAATAGATCTTCTGCAGTTTTTATTTCACAGTCTTCTTGTTTTTTTTCTTACTCACCATTATAACTCATTGTAATAAAAATATTTTGATGAGTAAGTTTGAAGCGATATTATATTGTTATGAATTTCAAAATTCATTTTCCTCAATAATGTGATTTTTTCTATGAGGGAAAAAAATGTATAATTATTGTGGTGATGGAGATATTTTGCAAAATTTTAGTTTGTTATTGAAAGCGTTTATTGTGATCACTTGATTGTATGACATGTATGTATATATGTATTAAACATAAGTCGATAGAAGAACAACATACAATTTCGCAATTTTTTCCTAGCAAATATAACTATATTACTAAAGTGATACATGTTATAAAATTAAAGTATCTGATAGTAATATAATATTACAGATTGACAATGTATGAATACAGTAACATACATAAATTTATAATTATATATTTTTTATATTTATATATGTAGACATTGATATATAAAAGATATTACAAAAGTAATATGTGTAATCTTTTCAACAATATAATATAAGTAACAATGAGAAATTAATTATTCATAATTAAATAGTTGATCATAATGTACATGTTTAGTGTTATATTTTTTGTGTCTATGTATTATTTTTTAATTAGATTATTAAATTCACATAAAATTTGAAAGGAAATTGTGAATAATTTGTGTAAAATTAGAGATTAGTGAAGAAATTTTTTTAAAAAGAGAAGTTTATAGTGTTAGTTTGATTTGTTTTTTCAAACTTTTGTTTTGAATCTTTTGATTTTCATATTTTTTGTCTTAGACATTTTTTTTAATAACCATTTTATTATCTTTTTAGATTCACTTAATTTACTACTTTTTTTGTTTTTTAATTTTACTTTCAAATTTAGGTTCACTTAATCTAAATGCACTTAAAAAATAATTTGTTGTGTATTCTTTTTAGAAAAAAATTATTCATATTAAATAATAATAACAAAAATGTATATATAATAATAATAAATCAGTACATGTTTGAATTTATAAAATTTTTGCAAATATCTTACTTTTTAATTCTATTTAAATTATTAGATATTATAGTTTCATGTAAAAGTATAATTTAAATATAAAATATGAAATTGACAACTTAGCATTTTCCATTTGCAAAAGAAATAACGTTTTAATTGTCTTTATTTGGAACGAGATTCAAAATTCATAATCAAATGGATCACAATTAAAAGATTATAGACCAAAATGACAGAAGTCTCAAATTACAAGGACTATTAATATAATTTGTCCAATTATAAAACTTAAAAAGGACAAAGCATAATTTATTCTAAAAGAAAACATACCAGCTCCTTTCACTAATTACCATAAAAAAAAATAATAAAAAAAAAACAATACTAATAAGAGTTAAGGCCTCGTTTGGAAACAAGCTAATTTAGTAACTTTTTGGCTAAAATATGAGTTAAAAAAAACTGAATATGTTTGGAATGACTTTTTGACTTTTTACGAAAAGATGTGCAAAAAGTAGAGAGAAAAGAGAATATTTGACTTTTTGGCACGAGTTGTTGACTTTTTGATTTTTTTAATAACTTTTTGATTAAAAAAGCCACTTGCCAAACGAGGCCTAAGTATGTCTCTAGTTCATTTGGTGGACGGAAGGGTGTTGTTGGACTTTGTAGAGCTTAGCATTGTCTATTTTAATAATTTGAATTGTATTTTGTCCAATTTTATGTATAGATTATTCACACATAAAAATTAGATTGATTCAATAGTCATAATTAGATCATTTTAATATATTTGAAGATAAATATAACAAAATTATATAGATATAATTATCAGTATGATTTTTTATTTGGATAATACTTTAAAACATCGAAATGAATAACATAATGAGGCCCACTAAGCTCGGAGAAACTTGAGTCTAAGGGTTCTGTAAAATATCAACAAAACCACCAAAACCATTCGAACCAAGTCGAACCGTGCATTTTTGGAGTACTGGCGAGCGGGTTGGGCGGTTTAAGAGTGATAGGTTGGTGTGATGGCGGTTTCAAAAGACCAATCCACCTATCAAACCGACCCGACCCACCAATTGTATTTAATAAAATGATAAATTACAAATACACTCCCAGAGGTTTTCTTAAAATACAGATTACCCCCCGTGATTTGAAAAATTACGAATACCCCCTTGTCATAATTTTTTATTTAACATAATTAATTAAAAAAATGAAATTCATAATTACTCTCCTATACAATAATAAAATTATTAAAATTATTAATTAAAACATATTTCTAACATTATTAAAAACAGTTAATTGACTTGATAATTTATTAATAAAAATGACGATTTGTTATGAAATTAGAAACTCATAGGTGAAATGTAATTTTCAGAACCATAAAGGACAATTCGTATTTTAATCAAACGTCAAAGGTTATATTTGTAATTTATCCTTAATAAAACATACCCTCACACACGCACCCAATCAATTCCCAACTACATGTGTGCATATCATATTCGTAGAGAAGAAAACACCATGTCTCGCCTCTCCTCTCGCCGATTGACGCAGATCACCGCCGCTGAAATCAAGAAAGACAACAAATTAATAAAAAATTACAATGCCATTATTATTTTAATTTAGAATGCAAATGGTCACTGTAATTTATACGAAAAGTCAAACAATACCTTAAAAAAATATGAAAAATCAAAAAGTGAAAAATAGATTTAAAAAATAAAACCAATAAAAGTGGTTCTTGTTTAAAATTCTGACGTCATACATGGCTATTAAAGTATTATGTAAATATTATAATTCATAAAATATAATTTAAATAAAAAAAAATTTATGAAGATAACTTACGAATTTTTTAAATGCAACACAAATCTATATTTTAAAAATGTATGTACTTTTTTCTATCTAGATTCAAACGAATGAATACAATTTTAAAATTTAACTAAATTTTTTCATAGTGATTTGTATTGTAAATATTATGTATATCAATATAGAAGTAGATACGGGAAAATAAGAAGGGAACAGTTGTTTTATATAGGACTCTTCATGACTTATAGAAAATATAATAAATTTGAGAGGGTAAAATTGATATTCAAAAAAAGTTATTCACAGTGATTTTTATTGCAAATATTATGTATATCAATATAGAAGCAGACACGGGAAAATAAAAAGGGAACAGTTCGTTTACATAGGACTCTTCATGATTTTTAGAAAATATATAAAATTGAGATTTGAAAAAAGTAGAAAACATGGTAGACTTTTCACACTTTTATAATAATAGTAGATAGATGATAAAAGTTAAACAATATAAAATATAGATACAACTATAAATATCTATAAAACTTTATTGAAAAGATGGTTAAAAATTGACTTTTTGATTTTTTTTGGGACCTTTTTTGAAAAAAACGTATAAAAAATGTGAGAGATGATGCGACGCAAATGAGTTAAAAATTGAAAGATAACTTTTAACCATCGGGATGGTTTGGCAGGGGCTACTCTTCCCAAAAATTTACCCAATCCAACCTTATCTTGGGGGCGTTTGGTGCAGCTGTTAAAACAGATTATAACTTATAACTTAATAGATTATAGATTTAATCAGAAGCTGTTAACCTATTTAGTATAACTGTTAGATTATAGATTTAAATTGCTGAGTAGTATTTTTTTAATAAGCTGTAAAATAACTTTTTGTTATGTAATGTCCTTTTTACCCTTATTAGATATAAAAATTGTTAACCTATTTCATTTTCTTCCTTTTTTTTTATTACATGCCAATAAATATAAAAATTGTGATTTATTTTTTCATTATGCACAATATCAATTAATTAAAAATTGTGATTATTATTTTCATTATAATACAAATTATAATATAAAAATTGTTAATTTTTTTAATTTATTATTAATCCATTACAATTAATATTAATTAATAACATTAAAATTGTTAATTTTTTTAATTTATTATTAATTCATTAGAATTAATATTAATTAAAATATAAAAATTGTTAAACTTTTTTTAATTTAATAATTCATCACAAATACCAAACCCTACCGCCGGCAGCCCTAGCCACCGCCGGCCACGCCCTTCTTCTCCTCCTCATCCCACACTCCAGCAGCCCTCTGCAATCGTTGATCGCAAAGAGAGAGAGAGAGAGAGAAGCTTGTCATTGATCGCGATTGCGAAGAGAGAGAGGTAGCGTCATGGTTATCAGAATCCTGATCCGGATCTTACGATCCTACGATCTTACGATCCATTTGAGTACAATCGATCCGGATCGTGTAAAAAACTCCTTATAGGTAGGATCAGTCGATCCTGGTAGTGGGATCTTATAGGATCGTGGAATCCCGATCCGAATCCGATCTTATCCGATCCAATTTACAAGCCTTATTTTGTATTATATCACATATTTTATTGTAAATTTTATATTTGTTGTCTAAATACCAATTTATGTGGTCAAAATAAATAATAAAAATTAAGTAGTATTGAATCAAATAGACTAAGAACAACAAACTAGGAAATAAACATTCAAATATTGCAGTAATTTAAGAAAATTAAATAGTCGGAAAAACAAACTTAGCTTTAGCGAAGTATAAGGAGGGTAAGATGATTGAAACTTTATCCCAATTTTTGGAGAAATTATTTTTGTGGCTCGAATCCGCTCCACCAGGGATGCTAACGACAAACCTTATCATTCGACTAAGCTACTCTTTTGAGTTCTTAATCTATTTTCATATCCAACTTTGTTAAATATTTTTTCTTCACTTTTTATGCATTATTGTAGATTGTAAAGTATTTTGTTATAGAATTCTTCTTCTTCACCTTCTTTTTTGATGAAATACAAAACTTTTACCGTTGAGTTTTCTATTGCATAATATTATATGTACATTTTATATAGAGTATTATATTTTTCACAATATCTTCACTTCTTTTTAATAGAATATAGGCTCATTTTGTGTATACTTTATAAGAAATATTTATTTAAATTAAATTATTATATAATTTGTCTTTTTCAGTGGGATCTTACGATCCTCGATCCGATTCTACGATCCGATCCTATAAACACCTTCAACGATCCAACGTAAGATCCCGATTTTAACAACCTTGGGTAGCGTTGATCGCGATCACGACCGCGACGCCGGAGAGGAGAAGAAGGTTTCATCGTCACGCCATCGATCGCCATGCCGTCCATCGTCACTCGCGATGGTTTCAAATCGCGATGGGTTTCATAGCACAACCAGAAAACAACGTCGGAGAGAGAGAGAGAGAGATCTGGTTCATAACGTCGGAAATCGCCTGCGTCGCCGGAAATCGTCTGTCGCTGGAAATCGCCACTCTCTCTCTCTCTCTCTCAGAGAATGAACAGTGATTTTGTAGTTTATATAATGGCAATTTGGTAATACTTCAAATTATTGAAGGGCATTTAAGTAATTTCGACACCCTTCCGCATAATCCAGTTGCGGAAGCTGCTCCAAGCTGCTTCTTATTTTTGACTTTTTTATGTAAGAAAAAAATCTATAGAAGCTTAAGTGGTTGGCCTTAAGCTCAACCAAACAGTCTGTAGTAGCTTTTTAGAAGCCAAAAGCTATAATCTGCCCAAATTAAGCCGACCAAGCACCCCCCTTATCTGCCAAAATCAACAATTGCCCACTGTGAGTGATTTACGGGTCTCACTATCTAAGGCTTCATTTGACAATCTTCAGTTTTAGTTAAAAAATCAAAAAGTCATTGTAAGTTATCACATCACTCTCTCTCTCTCTCTCTCTCTCTCTCTCTTTTTACACATCTACTTGTAAAATGTCAAAAAATAACTAAAATAATTTATTCCCAAACGAGGCCTAAGTTCAAAAAAAAAAAAAAAAACTCTACAAATCAAGATGAGCTCAAGTGAGCCATCGGACACAGGTCCACCCCTAGTTGTCCATGATCATTTAAATAATCATAATTTCTTTTTCGGTTTATCATCCAACTTTTTTTCTTCTATTTATTCTATTAAATAAAAAATTTTACCAAATAAATAATTATAATTTTCCAAATGTAATAAATAATTCATATTTTAAGTAATTTCAATGGGTGTATTTGTTTGTAATCCCCTTGACGGTTGTGAATTAGATGAACTTTTAAATAAAATATTAAAAAATAAGAGAAATTACAACAAAAATAAATAAATAAATAAACAAAATCCAAGATTTGAATAGTGGAACAAAGTAAATTTTGCATTTTTAATTTTATCGATTTAAACTCTAATCCTTTAATTTATTTTTAATCTAAATTATTTGTCTACTTTTCTTAAATAAATTATCAAAAATATACATATTTTAATAATTAAACTTATTGAAAATATATAATTTAGACATTTTCTGTACACCTAGATTAAATTTAATGACTAAAACATATTTTTTTTCCATCAAATTTATTTAATGAAAATAGAAAAATAATTTAAATTAAAAACAAATTAAAAGATGAAAGTGAACTCTTTTTTTTTTTTTTTTTGTAATTTCTCCAAAATTTTATCAAAAAAAAAACAAAAACAAAAAACAAGAAACCGTAAAATAATTTCTGAAAAACCAAACTTCAATCACACTTTCCGGTGCTCCCAATTACTGTTATTCACTCCAAGATCAAGAAATAAAAGGGGGGAAAAGAATTACACACAAAAAGAACAATAACAGAGGAAGAAGAAACAGATCATTCATTAAAACAATCTTGTTTTAAGAAGAACAAATATGAAAATTGATTGTGATTTTTAAAATTAGTAGCTGAAGTATAGATCTAAACTCCAAACTCTCGTCAGTAAATACAGTGATCAAAATCTAAAGAGCAAATGATAAGAGTAACATCAACAGTAAAAAGAAAAGAAAATAATATTTATTACCTTATTAGCTAACAAAATTTGAAGAGTTGGGGATGACATTCAGATCCATCCAGAAGAAGCAGACGAGAGAAGACCAATAAAAACTTATCAACAAAGTGTGGCTATAAATTTGTACTATGTCTCTCCACTCACACTTTTCATTTAGGCCCTATTTGGAAGGTTGATTTTGGACTAAAATAGCTATTAAAAATAAAATAAATTCAAATAATTAATAAGATAAAATTTCACATTTAAATCACAATCATTTTACTTTTTTTTATTACAACTATCAAATCAACTATATATATATAAATAATTAATTTTTCAAATACAACTTTTTTTATTCAGGCTAAAATAGGCACAAAGCCAAATAACATAGCCAACTTTCCAAATGAGCCCTTAGTGTTTGGTTTAATTGAATGGAGTGGAATAGAATGATGGTTACATTAAAATATTTAGGATAAATTATATATAAAAAAATCCTAAGATCAGAGTCCTGTAGCAAAATATAACTTGTATTTTTAATTTTATCAATTTAAATCCTAAATTTTTGATTTATTTTTAATTTAAATCATTTATCTATTTTCGTTAAGTAAAATCAATATAAAAATGAGTATTTTAGTTGTGGAAGTATAAATTGTCTCAGAAATATTAATCGATAGATCAACGAAGAATTGAGCTACACCGTTCTGAATTTGCAAAAGAATAAATAGTTTGTGTCTCTCGACCGACAGTTGCCAGCCAAAGGGCACTCCACCGATCAAGTTAGATAACATATATCTAAATGAAATTGAACAATTAAAAGAAGTAGTTCAGGCATATTTCTCCTGAAGTTGAAGACTACATCCTTTTATATAGGCTAACTTGCCACTCATTTTGTCCAATGAGCTTAAGCCACTAATTTGGTCCAATAAAAGTAAGTCACTTGTATGGCCCAAAATCTATCGGATGCATGTATATAAGAGCAACTTGGCAAGTTGCATTGCAAGTTATTATTGTATTACCTTATTTATATTTCTATGTAGGCATTGGGTGGACCCACTTCACATGATTAATTTTTATCCCTTCGTAATTGCCAACAAGTTTTTGCTTTAGTTGATCGAAGTGAGAAAGAGTGGAAATTTCTCTCTTATCTCTGATAGACTCATTTATCTTTGTTACTTCTATAATCGAATGAATTTTTGTCCTATGGCTGTGATAAACTGATTTCATTTGCCTTCAATTTGTAGAACGTTGTAGACGTCTCCGAACGCCGCAGGAAGGAACGAGTCCCCCCCGTTCCGTTCGATATTGGGCTCACTACAGTTCAGGACTCAAATGTCACGGTTCTTAATCTGAACCAAAGAGTCCAAATCTGACAAATCGTTTTGAGAAAACAGATTTTTAGAAAAGAAGTGTCAAACATGGACTGTTTTTCCAGATACAGAGTCGCCACCTAAATATTTTATTTTGAAAAATTTAGGAAACCCTGACTTGTTGCCTAAGGCCACGTGTCCGTCATCACCAAAGTTGTCTCGGCTCGGGAACTTGGGTACGATTGGGAAAGGTCACTTCGTGAGCACCCCCGCTCGCCCGATCAAAGATCGGCCTCTACTAACCATGATATCTATTTTTGAAAAACATTGTGTGTTCTTATTCCGGTTATTAGCCTAGATTTACTATGTGATGCGCACAGCATACAAGTATAGACTGGATCGCCTGAATTAGAACAAAACATTTCATGTTTGTTTTTGAAAGATGGTTTGATGGTGCTACTCGCAAGTAGGCTAAGACGTGGATTTGCCACCCTCAGGTGGGCTTAGAAAAACATGATTTTGCCACTATCTAGTAGGCTTAAAACTCGCATTTAATGAATTGTTCCAATCCAAATAACCTAACCTTCACCCACAGGCATTCAGGCAGTTATATCACATAAGCATATAGCCTCATGGTAAGCATGCTATCATGACAGTCACTCACACACATGCAAGGATGCTAAAACATAAAACACACCGAGTACTCCAAGCTAAAATAGAAGCTAGGTTAGAAATCCATGCATGATCCTAACTACACGGAAATGCCTAATGCAACACATGCAAAATGCAACTAAGATAGGCTCGGCTATTCTAGACATGGCATATGAAATGCTACAGCTAACATGTATTCAACTTGAAATTGAAAATACAATGCAGTTAGTATGATGCGCCGAGCCCGGTGCATGCAAAACAGATGAATGAATGCAAACATGCTATCATACTGTATGCTAATTGAAATATGCCATAATCTAACCGTCATAAGCTGGTAAATAAAATGGAGAAAGACGTGGGGTTGGAAGACATACATCGCACACACGCACACTTATTACAGTTGTGCCCTCGCGCAGAGGGTCCGAATAAATATACAGTCCCAAATAAATAATTACAGTCCCGAATAAATACAAAAATCCTAATTAATTTACAAATTAATCTAGGAAAGCTATAAACTGGCATGCAAGCCAGGGACTGCCTTGACTCTGATGAATGATGTATGTTTGGGCTGCCTTGCGCGAAAATCCACTGGGATGCCCCAATTAGCCTCTGTTTTGCAATGATTCCTTGGAAAGCGCGCCAAGCCCTGGAAGACTGCTGATTCTTGATTTGCTGCAATAGAGAGCAGGAAAGGGACATAGCAATGTATTTTCACATATGTATGCATGTCTCGATCCTCGTGCCACCAATCACGCATCTCGATGCATGATGGCCGAGGAGTCGAATTGTGCAACTTAATATAGAATGAATGCACATGAAAACAAAACAAAACCTAGACTCCATCATGGATAATCCGGAGTGTCGGCGACTGGGAATTGAGATATGTTCCGTCACTCGGAGTACGAAACGTACCTCGTTTTCCGTGCTCGGACTAACTCCTATCCCAAGCACGATGCAATATGCATGATATGCGTGAAATGCAACTAAGATACAACCTAACATACACAATGTTATGAAATGAAATGGCATACACAATGCATAATGGACTTACACCAACATGAGTGGACCTCAGCCACACTCACATCAGAGGCCATAAGATGAAAATGAGACTCTCGAAGTACGTGCACGCATGTACGCAAACCGAGGACCGACCCTAGGGCACCGAATGCCACTCTAACAAGACATGGCAAGGCATGAAATATGATATGCTAGCATGCAAATTTTAGTGCTAAAATATGACCCGAAACAGCCCCGAATCATGAAAACCTGGCACCCGATGCAAGGAATGGTCCCGAAATGCAAGATTAAGCACATGAAATGACTTGTAGCTACATCAAGCATGCATTATTTGTACATGAAGTATGAATAAAAATTCAAGGAAGCCCCAAAACAAGCATGTTTACAGTTTTAGGTGAGGCCAAACAATGAACACAAATGGGGCTAAGCTAGCATGCAAAAATGACCCCGAAAGAGAGGTAATGAAGCAAGTCACAACTTCTGGCCCCAAACAGCTGAGTGCCCTTCAACAATGTTGAAGAGAGGCCAAAAATATGGCATTTTATAGTTTATGACCGAGCCAAAAACAGTACACAAGCATGCTCAAAATACTATGCAAAACAAGGCCAAAAAGAGAGCTATAACACAAAGTACAAAAAGGATGCTTCAAAAAGTAAAAGACCCTTAATGAAACATCAAGAGGGCGTCAAAATAAGGCCATTTATAGTTCGGACCAGAGCCCAAAAACAGAAGCACAAGAGGCTAACAAATCATGCAAAAAAAGAGCCAAAAGAGAGATACAAAGGCAAGTGGAAAATAGAAGTCTCAAACAGTAATGAGCCCTTCAACAATGTTGAAGAAGGGCTCAAAATAAACCACTTTACAGTTTATGACATGCCTCAAAACAATTTATACATAGGCCAAAAATACTACACAAGAAAATGGCATACAATAGAGGCAATGAAGAAAGTGCAACAAGGAGGCCTCAAACAGTGAGAGGCCCTTAAACAAACATGAAAAATAGCTCAAAATAAGCCTAGCTCCAGTTAGGGTCGGAGCCCAAAACAGCAAGCAAGTATGGCTAATGTATTGAACAAAATAAAGCACAAAAAAGGAGAATAGGGACTCACCCTTGAAGACTAGTCTTTGACAGCCTCTTGGCTTGAGATGCAGCACTCCTAGGCTCTAAAAAACAACCTCAAGCTACTGGAATGGAGGATGGAAGGGTGGGGCTATGGGTTGGTGAAGAAATGAGTGTAGGACTTGAGGGTTTGGAGCATGGAAATATAGAGAGAGAGAGATTGAATGCAAGAGCCTTGGGGGAAATTTTTGTAACCCTAGATATGCAGCTGGAGGGCCTGTTATATAGGCAAAAGAGGGGAAAAAAAGGGGGAAAAATGGAGGGAAATGAATCAAGTTTCCCCCAAAAAATGCACCCCCCCGGATACAGAATCTGGGGGGAAAAAGAGGGTGTATCTGCACTGTACTTGATGCAAGGATTCTGGCCGGCCAGTTATTGAGGTTGCAGGTGGCCGGCCGGCTTTTCCCATGGCCGGTTGGCCAAGGGTCAAAAGGGTCAAGTATGATTAGTGGCCGGCCACCACAGAAAGAGGGCCTCCCATGTGTGCACAACACAACTCTGTGGTCAAAAACTGGAGAAAGTGAACCAGGAGAGAGAACAACCCACTTTTCAAAGGGGTTTGGTGGCCTCCCAGATGTGTACATCACAAATATGGGGTTTAGGGTGCAAGAAAATGGCCCAAGGGTGGTCAATATTGGCTTTGAAGTGAGAAAAATCGGGCGACAGAGGGCGATGAAGGGATAAAGTTGGCTGACAGAACAATTACTGGCCTCCCATCCTTCTACGACCTTCCTAGCAATGAAACAGAGGTCCCTGCCAAAAATGAACCAAAACCGATGCAAAATGAGGGTTCGGGGGCCGAAACGCGCAGTTCGGGGCCCCGGAAGTGGGCTGTTAGGCACCGGAAGTGGTGTCCGACCACAAAGTTGGTCTCTCGGACCATAGTGTCCCTCAAAAGGGAGTAAATAAGATGCATGCCAAAAACTGGAGCAAACGGAGGTGGTTAAGCGGTCCCGAACCGAGGCACACGGCCAACGGCTCCGAAAAATCGAAAACCGGACTCCAAACGGGCAAAATGGCCTACGACCACGAAACGTAGCCTACGGCCACTGAGAGATGATCTACGAGACCTCTCCCTCCCTTCGGGAAGAGAAAACAGAGAAAACAGAGCCTGGTTCGCAAACCGAGGCAAAGCACAAAAGAGTCCAGAAGTCCGGAGGCAAGGCTCGTAGCCGAGACTCTGAAACCTCTGAACGAGCACGATATGCAACATCACCGAGCGCTCAATCGGTGACGTCTGAGTCTTAAGGTCGGTCAAAAATGGGGTGTCTACAGTTGCCTCTCTTTGACAGAACTCGAAAGTCATAAGTGACGGGAGTGAATGTCAAAGCCCAGAGACGACCCATTTTTGACAAGGCCGAAGACTTAGACAAACATACAAAATAACACAGATGTGCCCGCAGGCATGCCTGCAGGCAGGGGCAAAATGCAACCAAAAATGCAAGAAGCCGAAGGTAACTTAATGATCATGCAAATGCAGCAAGCTGTAATGAAGCAAGTATTCGCAAATAGATGCAACCGTTTTAAGCAAGAATACAAAGCAACAACTACATTTCATGCAGTTAAGAATGCGGAGAATTATTCAATCCTCGCCACGTCTCACACGGAGAAGATACGATACCTGCGCGGTTCGTCTGGTCACACCAGCTTCAAATGAACCGTACATAAAATATCGTGCCTGCAAAATAAAGTAACTCAACAAGCACAACATATCTAACAACATATGTTCAATGCGATATCGCATGCAGACAATCGCGGTGTCAATGGAAAAGTGCATCGCAATGCGGGAAGGAACGCGCGCGACAACGCGAGTTTAAGCACGAAGGCTCGGTGATGTCAAAGAGACGTGCATAACAATGCAAGTATGTGCATGAGAATGCAAGTTATGTGCATGATAATGCAGAACAAGCATAAACCAGGATGCATGTTCTTCACAAAACAAAGAGCAAGGAAATGCGTGTTTCGGCGAGGGCGATTCGATCGCGACCTCCGATTCACCTCCCGGAGAGGTTACAACATGTTCAAAAAGGATACATCTCACTTTTGATGAGTAATGATGAGACACGCGTCGGAGGTTAAAGCTGAGGTCCCGGCGGAGCGATTTTGCGACAGGAAGTACACTTCTCTTCTACTTTTTCAGGTCCCGGGGACTCCAATCCTCCTCAAAATTTGCAGGGACCTTGGGGGGCATGTGGGGAACACCAGCAGCCAGTTTTGTTGGGAGAGGGAGGCCACCAACCATTTTTTGAAAAGTGAATGTCCGGCCTGCCAGAAAAAGTGGCCGGCCGACCACTTTGCCAAATCCGGGGGCAGTTTTGTCTTTTCAGCCTCTTTTCTTTAAATACACTTATCCAAACATTTTGAGCTCATAAGTGTAGCTCCGAAATCCTCTTCCCTAGCTTCCCAAACCATTTTCTCCGTCAGATTTGTGCTCTATACGCGTTTTCCAACGTCCCACGCAAGTTGTTTTCGCGAAATCTTTCAGTTTCAAGCACTTTGAACCGATTAAATTTCGGTTTCGGGGCTTCTTTTCTCATTTTCGCCACTTGAGGTGAGTTTGTCTCAATTTTTGAAAGATTTTCTCGGGAGTTGACTTTTGTTGACTTTTTCCAATTTTGGCTCATTTTTGCTCATTTTTGCCCCTTTTTTGCAGATTTCTCGAAATATCGGGTCAATTTCCCCACGGCGGAGGTTCTCCAGGCGCCGGAGGCGAGCCTGACATCATGTCTCTGCCTCCGAGGGTTCGCCCCTTCATACCCGAGAGGTATGACCCACCAGTACATGTTCTTCCGCGGGCTGTTTTCCATCATTTCACCGAGTTCGACGAGCGAGCGCCCGGGGATCTCCTTCTGCGGGAGCCAGAGTATCATCTCTCCTATGAGGCACGAGAGGTATTTACTTCGTCTTTTACCTTTTCTGTAATGTATTATGAATTTTTCTCGTATTCTGTTCGCACTCCGAACACACGGTCCAATCACTTGAATTCCCGAACACTCAGCCCATAAATTGATTGTGAACATACGGCACACATCGGTTGAGGTTTGAACACGCAGCCCACACATTGATTTTCTGAATACATAGTCCGATCTTAAGGTGAACACTCAGCACACACTGATCGAGAGTTGAACACACAGCCCGAATACTGATTTTCTGAACACACAGCCCAAATTGATTATGAACACGCAGCCCACACTAATTAAGGGTTGAACACGCAGCCCAAACACTAATTTTCTGAACACACAGCCCAAATTGATGGTGAACACGCAGCACACACTGATTGAGAGTTGAACACGCAGCCCAAACACTAATTTTCTGAACGCACAGCCCAAATTGGTGGTGAACACGCAGCACACACTGATTGAGAGTTGAACACGCAGCCCAAACACTAATTTTCTGAACACACAGCCCAAATTGATGGTGAACACGCAGCACACACTGATTGAGAGTTGAACACGCAACCCAAATTGATTATGAACACGCAGCACACACTGATTGAGAGTTGAACACGCAACCCAAATACTAATTTTCTGAACACACAGCCCAAATTGATGGTGAACACGCAGCACACACTGATTGAGAGTTGAACACGCAGCCCAAATTGATTGTGAACATGCAGCACACACTGATTGAGAGTTGAACACACAACCCAAATACTAATTTTCTGAACACACAGCCCAAGTTGATGGTGAACACGCAGCACACACTGATTGAGAGTTGAACACGCAGCCCAAATACTAATTTTCTGAACACACAGCCCAAATTGATTGTGAACACGCAGCACACACTGATTGAGAGTTGAACACGCAGCCCAAATACTAATTTTGAACACACAGCCCAAATTGATTGTGAACATACAGCACACACTGATTGAGAGTTGAACATGCAGCCCAAATACTAATTTTGAACACACAGCCCAAATTGATGGTGAACACGCAGCACACACAGATTGAGAGTTGAACACGCAGCTCAAATACTAATTTTGAACAGACAGCCCAAATTGATGGTGAACACGCAGCACACACAGATTGAGAGTTGAACACGCAGCTCAAAACACTGATTTTGAACACACAGCCCACTTACTTTACTTTGCGCGCAGCCTATTCATTTTATTTGCACGCAACTTATTCACTTCATCTGCACACAGCTTATTCATTTCATTTGCACGCAGCTTATTCATTTTATGCTGAAACACCTATTCATTCTGAATGCAGGTGACTTCTCGCAATGTGCGGGGGTATGGCTCTACTGCGGCGAGAGACTGGTATGCCGAGCTCCCGGAGGCTGTCCGGGATTTGGTTGACTTGACGGGGTTTGGGCCCTTCTGTACTGGGCTATCCCGTTGCCCTGCCCGAAGGACGCTGATGGCTGCCTTGGTGGAGAGATGGTGGGACACCACCAACTCCTTCCATTTTTCTGTTACGGGGGACTTGACTATGACCCCCTTTGATTTTGCCGTACTGACTGGCATGGACATGGGAGGTTGGCCTATCCCTTACGATGAGAACATGGGTCAGTGGGAGGCTGCTTGGATATATTTGCTGGGGGCTCGCCCGCCTGTTGATAGAGCTTCGGGGAGAGTCCGATACATCTGGTTCTCTTCCCATTTCCGGCGGGTGGAGATGGAGCCCGGGACTCCTGATGAGGCGGCACAGTATGCCCGCGGCTTCCTGATGTTCCTCTTCGGGACCACTTTGTTTGCCGACAGGGGGACACTGTAGGGCTCTATCTGCTGAGTGCTTTGGTGGACCTATCACAGGTCAAACGATACGACTAGGGTGGCGCCGGCTTGGCTACCCTTTATTGCTATATGAGCGCGACTTCCCGCGGACGGAGGGACTTACTTGGCAGCTATTGGAGAGCCTGGGAGGTACTTTCTGCCCTCTTGATTTACATTTTTGCTCCTCATTACTTGCACATTGCACACACGGCGCACTTTATACTCTGTATCGTGCACTTTGCCCTCAGTACTTCATATTCTGCTTTGTTTTCCACAGTTGTGGGTCTATGTGTATTTCCCGATATTGGCCCCGGAGATGGTGGTAGAGGGACCTCTCGTGACCCCATACTCACTGGTATTTGAAGGCCAGCACCGGCCAAGACCTCGGGAGTCTCTCCTTTATCTGCGGCAGTATTTCGACACGGTGCGGTCGTCGGAGGTATTTCAAAATTCTCAGTTCTTTCTGCTTTCATCTTTGATTTGTCCTGTACATTTTCGATTTCTACTTGGTTTATGCGTCTGTTATCCGCAGATTACATGGCAGCCATGGGCGCCTTTAGGTGAGGGTCTCTGATTCCAGTTTGCCAGAGGGTGGGGTGCCTCCCGGTACAGGATTCTGTTCGAAGGGCCAGTTGGCAGGGCCTAGTTTTTGGGAGACCGCTTCTTGCGTCAGGTCTGGGGGTACACTTCTCAAGACCCTCCTTCAGCACCCCCAGTTGATATGCGGATTGCTGATATGCTCATTTCCCAGGATGTTGTTAATGCTATGCTGGGTACTGATGCCTTGCTACATCTGGAGAAGGGGGATTACGCTACTTACCGCCACATATATCTGATGCCTCCATTGACGGGAGTTCGCACTCCGACGATGAGGCCTGCTGGTATGCCATCTTCGAGCCAGGCCCGGGCTCGGGCTGTAGACGCTCCTTCCACCAGCAGGGCTGGCACATCTAGAGGTGGGGGTGGATTGGTTCTCCCGATTCCTCCGACTTATCCTCATCCTGGATGGCCAGACATGCCGACTGAGTTAACAGGATGGTGGTACGGGGCCTCCTACATGATTCCGATAGAGCCTCCCATGCCTGACCATCGATACGTCATTGATCCCGACTCACCGCCGGTATGCCCCACTGTTTTTCATCTATCATTCAAACACTTAGACATTCCTTTATTCACTGATGATTATGAGCTCGTATCTGCAGCCACCCAGAGAGTACATGGAGGGGGTGATTGGATTGGTGGCCTCACTTGAGGACATGGTCTTGCGGAGAGAGGCGCAGCTGTCCGTCATGGGTTTCCAGGTACTCTTTAGTTTTCTGGCATTTATCATACTTCTGATGATATGCTGATTTCTACTGCATTGATAGGCCACTTGTGTAGAGCATATCTGACACACACCTCATTTATACACTGTGTTTATATGTACCCATTTCATGTAGTTTTCTCGCATCTGCATCTAATGTACATATTTGGACTGATGTATTTGAATTGAACTCTTTATTTTCAGATGCCCCCGGTATATGCTCAGCCGCAGGCCAGGCCACCTGGGCCTTCTCGGGGGGCTGGGCCATCCAGGCCTTTTCGAGGAGCTGGAGGGGGACCGTCTCGTAGGCGCAGGGCACACATTATAGAGGAGGAGCCCGGTGAGGACGAGGAGGAGGAGGTTGCAGATCGTCAGTCGGAGACATCTGCCAATAGAGAGGACGGCTCCGGCCTTGGTTCCGGGAGTGGAGGCAAGGCTGAGGGGGATCCCGAGGATGACGATTCCGATTCAAATGATGATGATGGCGATGGCAGTGGAGAGTCTATTCCGCAGAAGAGGACGATGAGGGCCTCTTATTCCTGCTCTTGAGAGCACAGATGCAACTGTTTTCTGTTTTATTTATCTTTTTGCTAGTAGTTGTAGCACATTTGTACATTATCGGGCAGTTTTATTTTTGTAAAACTTGTGCCTTAGTCTGTAAAATGTTGTAACAAACGAGGCATGATGAAATGAAACAGCTTTTGAAAGAAGTGTTGTATTTTAAACTCTTAGCATCATATCGCATCATTTTGCACCATAATGAGATTGAATGGAAACGTGCATTCTGCATTTTGCCCAGTCAGGTAGTGAACCGACGCAACAACTTAACTTTCTAAGACATAACAAAACCTTAGTAAGTTTACAACTCGATAAGCAAAATACAATAGTGTTGACAACTCAAATAAACAAGACTCGAACAAAAATTGCTTAAACAGAGAGTAACAACTCAAAAACACGAAACTCGACAGCTCGACAAACAACTCGATAAGCAAAATGACAACTCGATAAACAAAACAACAACTCGATAAACAAAACAACAACTCGACAAACAAAACTTAACAAAACAAAGTGTACTTCGGACGATCTGGGCAACGGAACGCATCCAAAACAGAGGGAAATGGAGACCTTCGACACTCTCGTTGCATGGAAATGCTTGAAACTTTCTCTTGGAGGGTAAAACAGGGCTAAAAACACACATTGGAGCATGGCCGGCTACTTTTGGGAGCCGGCCGGCCAGATTTATTGCAAGGGGGGGCCGCCGGCCAGTTTTCGAAAAAGGAAATGGCCGGCCTGCCAGAAAAGGTGGCCGGCCGGCCACTTAGTCCAGCAACCGTCAAATTTTTGACACTTGTCCCCTGAATAGTGTCTTTTCCTCTTTAAAAGCCTTAGCTCCGTGGTTCATTCAATTCACCTTAGTTTTGCACCAGAAATGGAGGCGTTTCTCGTTGAAAATCTCACAGCTTGGATCGCTTCTCTAGATGGTTCGGAAAAGCTGAACTTCTGGGGTTTTGGCTTGAATGCACTGTTCACGCTGAGTCGCACTCCGCTGCACCTTCCTTTCCTCCATGCCGCGGCGAGGTTTTGGAACCCGGTGACGCATGTCTTTAGCTTTGGCGGGCAAAAGGTATGTCCAACTTTTGAAGATTTTCAAGTTTTGATGGAATCTGAATGTCATGAAGAGATTTTGCCCCAGTTTCGCTTTGGCCACGCCCAAGCTTTAGGGCGAATGTGTGGACTCACCGCACACGACGCTCGGTCTCTGATCTGTAATGGGGAACTGGATATCCTCGGTCTGATTTATCGCTTTTCTGACGCTGGTGACCGCAGCAACCATTGTTGGCAAGGTCTTCGACAACACGCCCTTTGCTTGTGTCTGCTGCCTCACTTTCTGCTTTCCCCGGGCTTTGGCGGATCTAGCATCCGTCTGATTGAAGTTGCTCAAGGTTTGAAAGAAGGAAAGAGTTGCATCGCCATGACCTTGGCCGAGACGCTGATGGGCTTGGATGCTTTCCATCGCCGGGAGACGACTAGATTTGCTGGGAGTTCACTGCTGCTGCAGGTAATGTTTCCCACCCAATCTTACATATGTATTTGCTCACATCACTCGGCCCTCAGACTCGATTTTTTTCACAAAACCCTTGTCTTACTTTTCTCTCATCGTACACCTCTCTGTTCTTTATTCTCTCATTTTTCATCCCTCCCCAGGTATGGTTGATGGACAAATTGTAGGTTGTGGATTCTTGCCCAGCCTACTCAGCTCGAGGCTATTTCTTTCGACAGCGCCTAGTCGATGCCCCTGATGAAGGGTGGTGGTTTGACTGGATGTGCAATTTGTCCGCAGGTCGCATTGCTTGGCGTTGTCCTTGGCTCAATCTCCCGGCAATGAGCTATAGCATGCCCGGCTGATTGGGATCCAGTTGATTGGTCTGACCCACTGTGTGTTCTACTTTCCGTTCCGGTTCCTGCGCCAGTTCGGTCATGATCAGATTTGCCCGCCAGAGGGGATTGAGTACCCGGCTGCTTTCCCGGTTCAAGGTGCACAGCTTGCCCGATATGCCACAGCATGGAGGACTAGAGAGCTCCTGGCCCCTGCTCCCACTTTCAGTTGCACTTTGTCTGACGAGTGCTTGGATTGGCTTAATGAGGAGGCACAGATTGGGCCTAGCTTGGCATCAGAGGCTTCGACCAACTCTGGGAGGGGGCGCAGGGACACTTGACTTGACTATGCCCCGGATTTATTGCTTTACTAGTACTTTCAAGTTTTCTTTATGAATGTAATAAAAAGCAACTTCGATTGTATGCAAGAGCAGGAGAACTCTGTTTTGAAATCAATGAAATTGAAGGTTGTGGTACTGAACATTTCCGCTTTGGTCCAAAAATGGTCTTAGTTGTAAAGAGATTAATTAGAACAAAGTCAATTTTTATTAAAACTTTTCAAAACCATTTTCGATATGGATCAGAACTGGACACGCCTAAGATCTATCACTGAGATGCACAACCCCGGATCCTAGCAACTGGAAAGTTGCCCCTAGTCTGAATAGTACCGCGACAGCGTGTGGCAACGGAAAGTTGCCCCTAGTCTGAAAAGCACTGCACCGGAGATTGCGATAAATGCTGATGGAAAAAGATGACTGAGATGGTCAAAATGGACAAAGTTGATCGGGAAAAAGTTTATGGCTGAACTTCAGGGTGAAGCTGCCTACGTATCCCAAAGATGGGAATCAAGCCTTACGTAGTTCAGGCTTAGGTTCACTCGGGTATTTTCACTCTCCTTTTACGCTCTAAATTTTGCCAAGGTCGCCCTTTGCGGGTTTTCAATCTTGCGAGCTCAGTTTTTATATTTTCTAATTTTTTGTGCTCTAACTTTTGCCTAGGTCGCCCTTTCGGGTTTTTGGCCTAACGAGCCTCTCAAGGGTAATATTTCTTCAACTTGTCCATATTGATCGGTTGTGAGAACTCCAAGCCATCTAGATCCATCAAAACCACAGCTCCACCTGACCAGATAGCTTTGATAATATAGGGACCAGTCCAATTAGGTCTGAACTTGCCCCTTGGGTCGTAGATGGGAGCTTGGTTGTCCTTGAGCACCAAATCTCCTTCCTTTAGATTCCTGGACTTAACTTTCTTGTTGAAAGCCCGGGCAATTCTGCGCTGATAACCTTGAACATGGTACAGTGCTTTCAGTCTCCTCTCATCAAAAAGCATGAGTTCCTCAAACCTGCTCTGCTGCCAATCTGCTTCGGCTATTTGACACTCAGCCAATACTCGCAATGACAGAACCTCAATCTCGATAGGTAGAACGGCCTCCATCCCATAAACTAATGAATACGGAGTCGCTCCGGTAGAAGTTCTAATTGAAGTCCTGTAGCCCTACAGAGCAAATGGCAGCTTATCTGGCCAATCCCGGTAGGTTTCCACTATCTTCTGCAGTATGTGTTTGATATTCTTGTTGGCGGCCTCGACTGCTCCGTTGGTTTGCAGCCGGTATGTGGATGACTTATGAAAAGCCACGTTGTATTTCTCCAACAAGTCAATCACTTCCTTCTTGAAGTGGGAACCGTTATCCGAAATGACCTCGTTTGGGACCCCGTAGCGACAGATGATGTTATTTCTGATAAACTTTGCAACGTGCGACGCCTTCAATACCGCATATGATTGGGCCTCGACCCACTTTGTGAAATAATCTATCGCGACTAGGATGAACTCATGCCCATTCGACCCCTTTGGAATGATAGCCCCGATCACATCAATTCCCCAAACTGAAAATGGCCATGGCGAAGTCATATTGTACAGCTTTGACGGCGGGATGTTCATGCGGTTTGCATGAATTTGACACTTGTGGCATCGCCGGACAAAACCGATACAATCTTCCTCCATGGTGGACCAGTAGTAGCCCTGTCTGAGGATTTTCCGTGCTAGCATTACTCTGTTCATATGTGCACCGCATTCTCCTCCATGGATGGCCTCCATCAGGCGCTTTGATTCCTCGGCTTCGATACACAACTTATGCATTCCCAGATGACCTCTCTTATACAGCTTACCCCCACAGATGATGAACTGAACGGCCATTCTTCTGATTGCCCTTTTATCCTTGGCGTTTACCCCTGGTGGGTATGCTTCCTTCTCTAAGAAATTCCAAATGTCATAATACCAGGGGTTTTCGTCCTGAACCTCATCTATAGCAGCGATCGACTCGTAGGCTGGTGCAAATTTCTGGTCAATGACGACTGGACGCATCCGGATTCCAAATGGGATGTCTATCATGGAAGATAGAGTTGCTAAAGAATCTGCGAACCTGTTGTTCTCTCTTGGAAGATGAGCAAAGTTTAGCTTCTCAACCTAGGAATTAACAAGTCCAAGGTCTGGTGATACATCATCATTTTTTCTTCTTTGACTTTCCAGTCTCCTTTTGCTTGAGACACAACAAGGTTCGAGTCACCGATGACGTCCAACCATCTTGCCCCTAATTCCAGGGCTGCTTCTAGACCGGCAATGCATGCCTCATATTCTGCTTCGTTGTTCGAGACTTTGAACCGGAGTTTGAAGGCTAGGGGGATACGGGAATTGTCGGGTGCTATCAGCAACACTCCTATCCCATACCCGTATTGATTTGACGCTCCGTCAAAGTACATCGTCCAATATTCGTCGTTGATGTGCAAAATGGCTTCATCTGGGAATAAGTACTCAACTGCTTCACCTCCTTCCACTGGATGATCAGCTAAGAACTCT
This sequence comes from Camellia sinensis, assembly GCF_055761805.1. Lineage (NCBI taxonomy): Eukaryota > Viridiplantae > Streptophyta > Magnoliopsida > Ericales > Theaceae > Camellia > Camellia sinensis. Next base: position 168,744,820 of record NC_138962.1, on the reverse strand, counting down.
GCCACTGCTCTTTCCTTGACTGACTTGCGTGTTACATATTTCAGATCGAATTCGGAGAGCAACAGTAGCCAATGAGCTAGCCTACCCGTAAGTGCCGGTTTCTCGAAAAGGTATTTGATGGGATCCAGTCGTGAAACCAACATTACGGAGTGAGCTAACAGGTAGTGCCGCAGCTTCCTGGTAGCCCATACCAAAGCTAAGCAAGCCTTCTCTAATGGTGTGTAGCGAGTCTCATAATCCAACATTTTCTTGCTCAGATAGTAGATGGCCCTCTCCACCTTATCTTCTGATTCCTGTGCGAGCATGCAGCCCATTGTAGTCTCAGTCACTGAGAGGTACAATATCAATGGTTTCCCTGGCTCTGGTGGCGACAACACGGGCGGGTTCTGTAAATATTTCTTGATCTGTTCAAAAGTAGCTTGGCATCGGCCGTCCCATTGGAATTTATTGCCTTTCTTCAGGAGACCAAAAAGTGGTTCACAAGTCAAGGTTAATTTTGAGATAAACCGTCTTATGAATTGCACTTTACCCAGAAAGCCTCGCACCTCATTTTCCGTCCTTGGTGGTGGCATTTCTAAGATGGCCTTGATTTTTGAAGGGTCGACCTCGATGCCCCTTTGTGTAATCAAAAATCCCAGCATTTTTCCCGTTGTAACACCGAACGTACACTTCTGAGGATTTAGCCGCAACCGGAATTCCCTGATCCTTTGGAAGAACTTCTGTAAGGCGGTGTAGTGGCCTTCTCTTTCTTTGGACTTGACAATCATATCGTCCACGTACACCTCAACCTCTTTGTGGATCATATCATGCAATATTGTAGTCGCGGCCCGTTGATAAGTAGCTCCGGCATTCTTCAACCCAAACGGCATCACTCTGTAGCAGTAAGTCCCCCACGGGGTGGTGAAAGCAGTCTTTTCTCTGTCTTCCGGTGCCATTACTTTCTGATTGTACGCTGAGAAGCCATCCATGAATGAGAGCAAAGCATGCCCTGCTGTGAAATCCACCAACTCATCAATATGTGGTAAGGGAAAGTCGTCCTTCGGACTAGCTCTGTTTAAATCCCTGAAATCCACGCACACCCGGATCCTGCCATCCTTCTTCGGCACTGGAACGATGTTGGCCAACCAAGTCGGGTATTCGGATACCAGCAGGAAGCCTGCATCGATTTGCTTGGTGACCTCTTCCTTAATCTTGAGAGCCCAGTCCGGGCGGATCCTCCTGAGTTTCTGTTTGATAGGTTGGGCCTCGGGGTCAAGGGGGATCCGGTGCTGTACAATCTCAGGATCGATCCCAGGCATGTCTTCGTAGGACCACGCGAAAACATCTTTGAAATCTTTTAATAAAGCGACTAAGCGCTCGCGTTCCTCTGAAGACAACGTGGACCCGATCTGGACCAGCTGCGGGTCCTCCTCAGTACCAATATTCACGGTAATGATTTCGTCCGTTAAGGGTTTGACAAATCTCTCCTGCTCTTGCTCAATTAAACGTTGCAAAACCGGAGGAATTTCTTCCTCGTCGTTTTCATCAAAATTTTGAAAGTCTGAGTTTATGCAATAAATTAAGGGCACAGAAAAGTACTCAGAAACCACAGTTACTTGATTCTCATTAAGCTCATCCAAATCGTCCGAATTCTTGGTTACAACAGACTCAAACGAGAAAGAAAAAGACGACCTGGACATAACTGTGGCATCCGGGTTATCATCCCCAGGATTACCAGACTCAGACTCAGTCGAGCTGGAACCTGATTCCGACTCACAGGACTCGGTGGAATCAGATTCCGGCTCACTACCTGACCCGGTGCTGCTGGACAAAAATCCTTCCTCGTACTGCCAAATGAGAGAGGGTGCGATAGATGCATCCAAAATAGTTGCTGGTAGGCCCGCAGCCGTTTCATCCCCGATCACGCATACCGAGAAGTTATCCCCCAAGCACTTATGGTCGATTGGAGGATCTGAGAGTAGACTCGCCAGCGCTACCCCCATTTCAAGTTCGGTGTCCTCAGACTGCACTTTCTTACTCTGTTCAACTTCAGCTGATGGGTCTGTCTGCTCTTCGGCAACGTCATCCTTGGGTAGTTGTAGGTCGAAGAAGATCTCGAAACCTGGCACGCGCTTCTTCTCCGCGTTTAGCCACGGCTCTGGGAAGCCGCAAAACGGAAAGTCCTCCCCCTCCCGGACGAAGCGTCCGTTCAGGGTACCCTGAATGGGCCTATGCATTAATTCGAAAGGCTTCCCAGCCTGCTTTGCTCTGGCTCTTCCGGCCATTTCTTTACCCTTCTTTACCCAGTCCTCTTTGGTGGACAGATAACCCAAGCCAAAGGTATGAGGGTTGTGTGGCACTTCGGCCAATGCTGAGATGCCCTTCCGGCCGCTCCTTCCCAATCCCATCCCGGGGATGTGTTGTAACTTGTTCATGAGGTAGACGGATTGAGCACTGACGTACACCCCCTCATTCACAGCCATAATATTCTGCACCACTCGAGCCTCGGCCAAAGTGAACCCTGATAAGAACACATCCTCAGTGCCATGCTCAATTTCTAAGACTGGTGTGGACACTTCCGGCGGCGGATGGATTGATGAATTCCCGAAGACAATAGCCACCCCCTTCCCGTGAGGGTACTTCAACATCTGATGTAAAGTGGAAGAGACTGCTTTTACTTGGTGCAACCACGGCCGCCCCAAGAGTAGGTTAAAGGTTGCAGGAACGTCCAAGACATGGAATTCAATGTTGTGTTGTCCTGGACCGACCTGAGTCTGAATTTTGACAGTCCCCATCACTTCCTTGCTAGTATTATCATATGCTCTGATCACCTAAGTAATTGGCGCGAAGTCCGCGGGCTTCAACCCGATTACATACGCTGTTCTGGCTGGACAGACATTGATGGCGAACCCGGTATCAACAAGTACCACCGGTATCCACTTGTCTCTACATTCCACGGAAACGTAGAGGGGTTTATTGTGATTTGTGCCCTCAGGCGGTAGTTCTTTGTCTGAAAAGGTTAATGTCGGGGAACCTCCTCCTGGAAAAACCAGCCCAACCAGCTGTTCTGGTGTAGTATCTATAGAGAGTTTGGCCCTGTCCATGGCAGATAAGACAGCCTGTTTGTGCACTCGCGACGCCATAAGCAGTCCCCATATGGAGATGTCTGCTTGTATCTTCTTCAGCTGTTTCAATACAGCTTCCTCTTCGATCTGCTTCTCTTTCTGCCTCTCGGCTTCTTTGTCCTTTCCAGATGTCTCAGGTTGGTCTAGGTGCGGGGGCTTGAAGTACCGCTCGCTCCTTGTCATGTGATCCACCTCATCGAGGTACCAGGTGTCGTCCGGTTGATTGCTTCCCCAGTCTTCGTCTGTGTGGGCAAGACATAAGTCATCGTCTTTCCACCACATTCCGTTGGCATTCAAAAGGCACCTGTCTGGCTCGGGCATGTTTGTACTCACAGCACTTTCAGTCTGCATGCTCACAGCATCCTCTGTTCTTGTGCCCACAGCACTTCCGATCCCCTCATGGATTTTGGCTTTCCCGGTTCTCTCAGAACCCTGTTGTTCTACCTGTGTCAGTGCAGTTTGTTGCTCAACTATCCCCGCATTCACAATGCTTCCGTCCAGAGCGAAATTCTTTGTACCGGCGCTCTCCGGCAATGTAATCTGACTTCCAGCCCTTCCGGTCACAGTTGATACTCTCGCCCCTGCCGGGCCCTGTTCTGGTTGGGATTCTTCCACCACATCTGGCTGATCATCCAGCCATCCAGTAGCCTCTGCCGATTCCTAATAATCAAACCAGTTGACTGCCGTGCCCCCTGATTCTTGGTCATCGAAAAACTGTAGGTTGGCAAAGTCCTTTTCCATAGCCGTCAAATCATTTGCCTCTTGCTCCAATCCATCCCCCTGGATCACACACAGCTCTTCCTTTTCTGGCAATTCTAAACCCAGCCTAATCCGGCCTGTTGACAAGATGTACTCACTCAGATCATAGACTTCCCCAGCAAAACTCTGTTCAATCCCAGACTCAACAATTCCATCATTTTCTGAAGTTTGCCTTGCCCCATCTTCGATGGTCACCACCGTCGGCTCTGGTTGGGTTGTGAAGATGTCCAACATGCACAAAGAGTCAGTGCAGTCGGGAAGGAGCACCTCTGGCTTAGGTAGATGGGTAGGAGTAATATAGATGCTAGGATCATAAGACACGACCCCGGTCTGGATAAGATTGACTCTTTTGGGAGGTGGAGCTTGGTTGTGTGTAGGGAGTGGATTGGTTGTGACATTAGGTTTCTCTGGAGGTAAAATCACATTTTTGTCAACGAGGTCTTGAATCTCGTGACGCAACCTGAAACATTGGTCAGTATCATGACCGTGCTGCTGGTGATATGCACAGTACTTAGCTGGGTTGTGAGAGGGTGGAAGTGGATTTGGTAATGGCCTCGGCTCTAGGGGTTTCAGATGCCCCTTTCTGATTAAGACCCCCAGAGCTTTAGACAAAGGCATGTACAGTGGGGTGAAGGTTCTTTGGCCTCTGGGCTGATATTTATTGGTTTGGGTATTACTTCCGGATGCACCGGAGAAGGGTGTGGCTGCCATGGGTCTCGGAAGAAGAGGGGGAATAGTGGTGACCATGCTCACCTCTGAAGCTCTTGCAGTTGCAGCGCCACTCGGGCCTGCATTGTTGTTACGGTTGAAAGTCCTCCTTGGTTGCTCCCTATCCCAGTCAATCAGACCTTGCTTCATCGCATCCTCGATTTGTACCGCCATCTCGTGTAAATCTGAGAAGGTGGGAAAGGGGAGTACAATCATCTTCTGCATCAATTTCGGTTGGAGATTGTGCACAATCATCCTGATTTGGTCTTTATCAGTGGGCCTCAAAGTCATCATCGATGCCTTCGCCCTCCATCGAGTTACAAAATCCGAGAAAGTCTTTTTGGGCTCTTGCCTCGTCGTTTCGAGATCACGAGTTGTAATCTCAATCTGAGTGTTGTACGAGTACTGTGCGACAAAGGCCTCAGCCATTTCATCCCAGCTTCTTTTTACCTCATCCTCTAACTTCGCGTACCAGATGGCGGCCACACCCAACAGGGTTCGGCCGAACAGCGAAAGCTTTTGTGGTCGGGTTAGGCCCATTGGCCGCAGGATGTCTGAGAATAGCCGAAGATGGACCATGGGGTCCCCGGACCCGTTGAAGCGGTCAATTTGCGACATCTTGAACCTATCGGGCAATGTCACGGCCACGTCGGTATATCCATCCTCGATATCCGGAATAGCCTTTACTCCTTGTGATTTCTTGAAGAGCTTCTTAAGCTTGCTCAGTTTCAGAGCGGTATGGTCTATTTCGAACTCGAAGGGAGAGTCCGGGTGGTTGGGTGTATGGGTCTTAGATAGTTGAGGCGGAAGCGGGGGCGGAGCTGGCTCCGTTAGAAGGTTCGTGTCCTCTTGTATGTTCTGGACATTTGGCATGGTGTTCTGGGTGTTTGGTAGAGCATTCTGGACAGTAGGTGTCTGCTCGGGTAATGGGGCCCCTGGCGGAGGAGGAACTTAATGTGAAGCAGATGTCGTATTCTGCTGTTGCAGTCTAGTGATTAGCTCGGCCTGCTGGGCCATGACCGCGGCCTGCTGTTTGGAGAACTTCGCTTGACGGGCGGCATCCTCCTGCATTTGTCTCATGCTCTCCTGCATTTGGCGCATCAGGGCTTCCATCCCTGATGTATTTTGCTGATCCATCCGACTAACTGGTATGTCTATTTCTATAGCAACAATCGAGACCTCAGTCCTATTGCCCTCTGATGGAGTAACCCACTGTTCTGGCAACCTCTGTTCTGACACACTGCGCTTTCTTGGCCTTCTTCTGACAACGGGGGGTAGAGAACGGAACACTGGCTGTCCGTCAATTAGATCCTCAGATCGATGGAGTCGACGACCTCGTGTCCAAAGTGCTTGGGGAATATCTACTGGGTTGGAAGCAATTGTGCTAAAATTGCCCCTAGTAAAAAGATAAATAAAGCAATAAGGAAATAAATAAACAGATAAACGGACAGCATAACAGCTTAAAAAAAATGCATGACACACAGCCGGGCATAACAACACACAGTCGATAAGCTGAATACACACCGTCCTCAATCACTGATTATTATCCCTGAATCACTGCCCCTAAAACTGAATCTCTGATATCCGCAGATAACTGATTCTCAAATACTGACTGATGCTCGCAGGCCTGATGCCCAAACTCATACATTGATACATGCATTCCCTGTAGAGACGCACTCTAAAGCACATAACATATAAGTAAGAGCCAAAACACCCCTATGTTGGGGTAGGGTTTCCCTGTCCTATTTTGTCAGGAGCTAGAGTTTCACTACGCACGCAGCGGTTTCAAACAACCTATAAACGGGTAAGCTGCCTGTCCTAGTTTGGAATGGTCACTATAGATTTCGATATGCACTAGGTCGAATGGTCAAGAGGGTGCCCCGGTAAAATCGGGGTTTGTGTTCCCATACTGGCAGAGCCCACAACCGGTCAGCCTTATGGTCATGCCTTGACAAGACAAGCCTCCGGCAAACCGTTCAGGAATAGCAGATGGCAAACACGGTGTCCTAGGTGCACCAATACAAATGCAATGCAAAGAAACACACAAGTGTAGTCAAAACCAGATATCATGAGTTCGAGTCAAGTTCTCTAAATCCCCAGCAGAGTCGCCAGAAACTGTAGACGTCCCCGAACGCCCCGGGAAGGAACGAGTCCCCCTCGTTCCATTCGATATTGGGCTCACTACAGTTCAGGACTCAAATGTCACAGTTCTTAATCTGAACCAAAGAGTCCAAATCTGGAAAATCGTTTTGAGAAAATAGATTTTTAGAAAAGAAGTGCCAAACATGGACTGCTTTACCAGATACAGAGTCGCCACCTAAATATTTTATTTTGGAAAATTTAGGAAACCCTGACTTGTTGCCTAAGGCCACGTGTCCGTCATCACCAAAGTTGCCTCGGCTCGGGAACTTGGGTACGATTGGGGAAGGTCACTTCGTGAGCACCCCCGCTCGCCCGATCAAAGATCGGCCTCTACTAACCATGATATCTGTTTTTGAAAAACATTGTGTGTTCTTATTCCGGTTATTAGCCTAGATTTGCTATGTGATGCGCACATCATACAAGTATAGACTGGATCGCCTGAATTGGAACAAAACATTTCATGTTTGTTTTTGAAAGATGGTTTGATGGTGCTACTCGCAAGTAGGCTAAGACGTGGATTTGCCACCCTCAGGTGGGCTTAGAAAAACATGATTTTGCCACTATCTAGTGGGCTTAAAACTCGCATTTAATGAATTGTTCCAATCCAAATAACCCAACCTTCACCCACAGGCATTCAGGCAGTTATATCACATAAGCATATAGCCTCATGGTAAGCATGCTATCATGGAAGTCACTCACACACATGCAAGGATGCTAAAGCATAAAACTCACCGAGTACTCCAAGCCAAAACAGAAGCTAGGTTAGAAATCCCTGCATGATCCTAACTACACGGAAATGCCTAATGCAACACATGCAAAATGCAACTAAGATAGGCTCGGCTATTCTAGACATGGCATATGAAATGCTACAGCTAACATGTATTCAACTTGAAATTGAAAATACAATGCAGTTAGTATGATGCGCCAAGCCCGGTGCATGCAAAACAGATGAATGAATGCAAACATGCTATTATACTGTATGCTAATTGAAATATGCCCTAATCTAACCATCATAAGCTGGTAAATAAAAGGGAGAAAGACGTGGGGTTGGAAGACATACATCACACACACGCACACTTATTACAGTTGTGCCCTCGCACAGAGGGTCCGAATAAATATACAGTCCCAAATAAATAATTACAGTCCTGAATAAATACAAAAATCCTAACTAATTTACAAATTAATCTAGGAAAGCTATAAACTGGCATGCAAGCCAGGGACTGCCTTGACTCTGATGAATGATGTATGTTTGGGCTGCCTTGCACGGAAATCCACTGGGATGCCCCAATTAGCCTCTGTTTTGCAATGATTCCTTGGAAAGTGCGCCAAGCCCCGGAAGACTGCTGATTCTTGATTTGCTGTAACAGAGAGCAGGAAAGGGGCATAGCAATATATTTTCACATATGTATGCATGTCTCGATCCTCGTGCCACCAATCACGCATCTCGATGCATGATGGCCGAGGAGTCGAATTGTGCAACTTAATATAGAATGAATGCACATGAAAACAAAACAAAACCTAGACTCCATCATGGATAATCCGGAGTGTCGGCGACTGGGAATTAAGATACGTTCCGTCACTCAGAGTACGAAACGTACCTCGTTTCCCGTGCTCGGGCTAACTCCTATCCCAAGCACGATGCAATATGCATGATATGCATGAAATGTAATTAAGATACAACCTAACATACACAATGCTATGAAATGAAATGGCATACACAATGCATAATGGACTTACACCAACATGAGTGGACCTTAGCCACACTCACATCAGAGGCCATAAGATGAAAATGAGACTCTCGAAGTACGTGCACGCATGCACGCAAACCGAGGACCGACCCTAGGGCACCGAATGCCACTCTAACAAGACATGGCAAGGCATGAAATATGATATGCTAGAATGCAAATTTCAGTGCTAAAATATGACCCGAAACTGCCCCGAATCATGAAAACCTGGCACCCGATGCAAGGAATGGTCCCGAAATGCAAGATTAAGCACATGAAACGACTTGTAGCTACATCAAGCATGCATTATTTGTACATGAAGTATGAAGACAGATTCAAGGAAGCCCCAAAACAAGCATGTTTACATTTTTAGGTGAGGCCAAAAAATGAACACAAATGGGGCTAAGCTAGCATGCAAAAATGGCCCCGAAAGAGAGATAATGAAGCAAGTCACAACTTTTGGCCCCAAAAACCTGAGGGCCCTTCAAAAATGTTGAAGAGGGGCCCAAAATATGGCATTTTAAAGTTTATGACCAAGCCAAAAACAGTACACAAGCATGCTCAAAATACTATGCAAAACAAGGCCAAAAAGAGAGCTATAACACAAAGTACAAAAATTATGTCTCAAACAGTAAAAGACACTTAATGAAACATGAAGAGAGGGTCAAAATAAGGCCATTTATAGTTTGGACCAGAGCCCAAAAACAGAATCACAAGAGGCTAACAAATCATGCAAAAAAAGAGCCAAAAGAGAGATACAAAGGCAAGTGGAAAATGGAAGCCTCAAAAAGTAATGATCCCTTCAACAATGTTGAAGAAGGGCTCAAAATAAGCCACTTTACAGTTAATGACATGACTCAAAACAATTTATACATAGGCCAAAAATACTACACAAGAAAATGGCATACAAGGGAGGCAATGAAGCAAGTGCAACAAGGAGGCCTCAAACAGTGAGAGGCCCTTAAAAAAACATGAAAAATAGCTCAAAATAAGCCTAGCTCCAGTTAGGGTCGGAGCCCAAAACAGCAAGAAAGTATGTCTAATGTATTGAACAAAATAAAGCACAAAAAAGGAGAATAGGGACTCACCCTTGAAGACTAGTCTTTGACAGCCTCTTGGCTTGAGATGCAGCACTCCTAGGCTCTGAAAAACAACCTCAAGTTGCTGGAATGGAGGATGGAAGGGTGGGGCTATGGGTTGGTGAAGAAATGAGTGTAGGACTTGAGGGTTTGGAGCTTGGAAATATAGAGAGAGAGAGATTGAATGCAAGAGGTTTGGGGGAAATTTTTGTAACCCTAGATATGCAGCTGGAGGGCCTGCTATATAGGCAAAAGAGGGGGAAAAAAGGGGAGAAAATGGAGGGAAATGAATCAAGTTTCCCCCAAAAAATGCACCCCCCCGGATACAGAATCTGGGGGGAAAAAGAGGGTGTATCTGCACTGTACTTGATGCAAGGATTCTGGCCGGCCAGTTATTGAGGTTGCAGGTGGCCGGCCGGCTTTCCCCATGGCCGGCCGGCCAAGGGTCAAAAGGGTCAAGTATGATTAGTGGCCGGCCACCACAGAAAGAGGGCCTCCCATGTGTGCACAACACAACCCTGTGGTCAAAAACTGGAGAAAGTGAACCAGGAGAGAGAACAACCCACTTTTCAAAGGGGTTCAAAAAGTGCAAAAGCAATTACTGGCCGGCCACCAAATATTGGTGGCCTCCCAGATGTGTATATCACAAATATGGGGTTTAGGGTGCAAGAAAATGGCCCAAGGGTGGTCAACATTGGCTTTGAAGTGAGAAAAATCGGGCGACGGAGGGCGATGAAGGGATAAAGTTGGCTGACAGAACAATTACTGACCTCCCATCCTTCTACGACCTTCCTAGCAATGAAACAGAGGTCCCTGCCAAAAATGAACCAAAATCGATGCAAAATGAGGGTTCGGGGGCCGAAACGCGCAGTTCGGGGCCCCGAAAGTGGGCTGTTAGGCACCGGAAGTGGTGTCCGACCACGAAGTTGGTCTCTCGGACCACAGTGTCCCTCAAAAGGGAGTAAATAAGATGCATGCCAAAAACTGGAGCAAACGGAAGTGGTTAAGCGGTCCCGAACCGAGGCACACGGCCAACGGCTCCGAAAAACTGAAAACCGGACTCCAAACGGGCAAAATGGCCTACGACCACGAAACGTAGCCTACGGCCACTGAGAGATGATCTACGAGACCTCTCCCTCCCTTTGGGAAGAGAAAACAGAGAAAACTGAGCCTAGTTCGCAAACCGAGGCAATGCACAAAAGAGTCCGAAAGTCCGGAGGTAAGGCTCGCAGCCGAGACTCTGAAACCTCTGAACGAGCACGATATGCAACATCACCGAGCGCTCAATCGGTGACGTCAGAGTCTTAAGGTCGGTCAAAAATGGGGTGTCTACAAACGTGAACATCTTTTTCACATGCCTTCTGATCTTTTCTGTGTGATGCCCCGATATGGTCACTTATTTTCTGCATGCCATCTTTCTTGTTTTGTTGATCTATTGTTTTAGACAATTATGTTGGTAAGACCATCATAGGTCTTTCCTTTCTTTGGTTAGACAAGTTGACGACCTAGTCGCTGAACTACTGCCTTTAAGCAAGCTGGCCTTCCTTATTTTCAACAAGATCGATTTTGTTGGCAATTGGTTTTAATGCATTGTTTGGTTTCCCATCATCCTTGATACTGTATCTTATCTCTTTCATTCTTGGTTCTCACAAATCCATGTGATGTACATCAAATATGTAGCACAAGTTTGAGCTATATCTATAAGCCATGTTTTATAGGTGATTCATTTGCTATCTCAGTTGATGATTAGCTCGGTTATGGTTTACTCGATTTTCAATGCCTAGTAAGACTAGGGCTTACTCATTTTCTCATGCTTAGCTCAGCTAAGGATTACTCAATTTCTGATGCTTAGCTCGGTTAAGGCTTTCTCAATTTCCAACGCCTAGTAAGACTAGGGTTTACTCATTTTCCGATGCTTAACTCTACTGAGGCTTAATTTTTGATGCTTAGGTCAACTAAGGCTTATTCAATTTCTAATGTCTAGTAAGACTAGAGCTTACTCAATTCCAATGCTTAGCTTGACTAAGCCATACTCAATTTCTAATGCTTAGCTCAGCTAAGGCTTACTCAATTTCCAATGCCTAGTAGGAGTAGGCACTACAACAAAATTGAATTTTTATGGCTTACAACGTAAAAACTCTTTCACAACATGCACACAAATGCCGTTATATGACATGCCGTGGAAAGTTGAGCGTTTTTTATGGCATGCAAGTAAAATTATAAAAAATAATAAATTAAACATTAATGACATACTTTGTATGTCGTAGAAGGTTATTTTTAATATATTTATGACATACTTTCCATGCCATAAATCATGACATAAATCATCACACTTTCTATGGCATAATTTTCCATGTCGTAGAAGGTTATTTTTAATATATTTATGGCATACTTTGTATGCCGTATATAATATTTTTGGACATTTTCTTGCATGTCATAAATCTTCACACTTTTCATGACATGATTTTGTATGCCATAGAAGGTCATTTTTAATATATTTATGACATACTTGGTATGTCGTATATAATCTTTTACAACATTTTCTTGCATATCATAAATCATTACACTTTTCATGACATAATTTTATATGTCGTAGAAGGTTATTTTTAATATATAATATATATACAAGAATATAACCTTGCCTAACAGTATGCAAACAGTAGCTTATAAAATGAAATCTATGAACAAACCAAGCAGAAGCAGCAACTATGAAGTAAGCAAAAAATATAATATCCATACACCAAACAACCCGCATACTAACTTCCATCCTCAACTTCTATCTTATCAAGCTGATAACAACCTCAAATATACAAACGAAGAAGAGTATCCAAATCATAAGATTCACTAATCTCTAAAATACAACTTTAAACATCCAAAAAGCATAACTACAAATCGTAAATCAATTATTCTAATATTTAGTCCAAAAAAATGAATTGACTAGGCCATGCAACTGTACTTCCTACTGCATCTTGAAGATCATGCATTTCATGAGTAGAGCGAAACAACGACACATTGACTGTTACGTGGTTCACCCATACTTTCTAATACATAGGTCCAAGGGTCACATGATGCACCTTTGAATTAGGATCCCTTGATGTAATTTGGCCTTCTGCAACCACCAAGTTTGTCCTCTCCCAATGCAACAACTTGAATTTGACATTACTTTGATCCTACAAAAACTAGGAGTATATAAGCATGCTACATAACATCCATCCCATTTACCAAGTATTAGTTCAACAAATGAAATAAAAGTGTCAAAAAGCTTCAACCAAATTTAAAAAATTATTTATGCTGACAGAGTTAGAGCAGCACATAGGGGGCTTGAAATGTCTATTTCAATATTTCTTTCAAAACATTAGTATGATTAAACTTCTAAATCTTTTAATTTGAAACATGAATCTTAAATTCCCAAAATACTTGTAGCACATTAACAATGTGGGATGGTCCAAAGAAGGGGTGGCAGGTTAAGAAATTAGGCATTCGAGTCCTATTGTTTGTTCAACAAACAATTCAAAAGGTTTTGTCCAATGTGTGTTGAATGGTATGATTCTTATTCTTTTTACCATTGTTCAATGTGTTATCATGGTATTTACCATTTCTTGCTTTCCTCTTTCAATAATTATTGCATCCATAATACATAAAGATATTAATTTGGAAGAAAACATGCTATATTCAATTTGATTATGCATTCTAGAAGACTACTCTGAAATAACTACATCAAAGTGCAGAGACATATTCACGTAATATGTTCCCTTCATCTTACTGCTAATTAAGACTATTAAACGAGAATGAGTGAAGACCAAGAAGATTGAATCATTTTAAAGCTATGGAAAAGAGTGTTGCATGTTCAACTTCCACAGATGACTGAATGCCCTTCAACAATCAAGAAGTAGCTATCTCTTTGCATAATAAAAGCAAGCTAGCAAAAGGCTGGTTAAGATGCATTCTGCTTGATAATAACATGGTAGAGTACCACAAAAGTCTGTACTCTTTGTGATTTATTTCTGTAACTATTTTTTGGTTTTAATCATAAACATTTCAGAGGTTGAGACTTCTCTAAACCAATTACCATAACGAATTACCATATCATAACAATTGAGACTTCTAAAAAGAGCATAACTTACCATATCTAAACTAGTTGGAAGGTTTCCATTAAAAAACCAGCACATTTAGATATTTTCATAGCTTCAATGCTTTCAATAACAGAACCAACTTCATTCACCTAAAAAAACCATAAAAATACACTTCATTAAGCATATAGCTACCACATAATTCCAACAATTAAAGACATGAATAGTAGATAAAAATGTTCCGAAAATCAGTGGGCTTGTTTGGTTTGTATTTGAGAAACATGTTTTGAGATAAAAAGTACGAAAATTTGTTTGGTTTGGTTTTTTTTCAAAAGATGTTTTGAAAAGTTATTTTGATTAGAGTTATGGAAAAAGTGATTGATTTGATGTGTATGAGAGAGAGAGATTTATTTGGAAAACTTGTAAACCAAACAAGTTTTAGAAAAAAATTTTAGGAAAATTTGTTTGGTTTGATTCCTTTTGAAAACTTATTTGTAAAGAATTTTTCCCAAAATTTTTTGAGAAACACAAACCAAACAAGGCCACTATTTTCACTCACTGAAGTTGGAAGGTTGTCATGAGAAGTAGATCGGAGCTTCTTTGGGAGGGATTGGTACCCTATACTCAAAGACAAACATGCAAGTGATTTAAATATAAAATAACAAATGATTTGAATCAAAATTTACTTGAATTAAATCATCAAACATTATATTATCATGTTTAGCTTTTCCTCTTACATCATTTTGCCTTCTTTCTTTGATAAGCATGGCTCTTATCTCATCGACTTGTTGTTCTAAGTCCAGCACCTTGCCTTCAAGTTTTCTCACATGCTCATTTTGGTGTACTTGTGCATCAACCTTAGATTGTAATGCCCCATTTCCCAGCCCTCGTACACGGACGATGCTCAGGACCAAAAGTATGAAAAATCACATCATCTTTTATAGATTTTGGACCTTCATCAGTAGAAGCCTTATGAAGTTCTTGAACCTTTTCTAAAAATATAAAGCATGTTTTAATAAATTGATGTTGATGCAAATTATAATACCAAAATAAAAATAAAAAAATGAAATAATATTGGTACCACAATTGTATCAAGCACTTCATTCATGGATTTTCCTCCCTCCCTCATATGCCCTTTAATCCAAACATCAACTCTTGATATGGATGATGGTGCTCGACTTTCTCTTCTCTAGAAAATAAAATAGAAAATGAAAATCAACATGATTAAAAACAGTCTCATAGTAACCATACTTCATACCCAATTTACAAAACTACTTGAATCACTCTTAAATTTACCATTTTATCCTCTAATCGTGCATAACCTTTACGACTCATGGTGTGTAAGAGGGCTTGCTTTTTCCTCATTGCCCTAAATCTTTTACTTTTTTCCTATAAATTATTAATCATAAAAATTATGATTAATAATTCATAATTGAATCACTATGAGAAAATTTGGTGGTCTAATTAGTTCATAAAAACTAGAGAGTTTCTATGAGGAAACTTACCTTAAATTCTTTGGAAGTTCACTGTTTCACAAATGCATTCCATTCAACCATTTCTATATTATTAGGTTTGGTGAGGACAATTTTGTGTGCTAGCTTAGCACTTTTACCAAGAGGTCTTCAGATTTGGGTGAGCGCTATAATCTGCTAAACTTTTGCATGATGTATTTCCTATGGAAATTATGTATTTTGAATCTAAGCTACATTTGCATTTAAACAAAAATTTAGTGATTAGGAAAAAAACTTGAGTTAATAGTATAATAATGAATTAAATAAATATATGTTACCTTCACACAAGCCCATAGCTTATCTTTAACCTCTTCTGGAATATCAGGCCATCTCTCTGTGGTTATTGGCACCGTCTCTCGTGCCAAGGTCCCTTTTAAAGTGGATAGTTTAATTGACTCAGGTCCCACAGGCTGATTCCTTTCATTGAAGTATATTTCATCACACTTTTGTTTTTCTTTGTCATGCATCTTTAACTTTGATGCCCCCCCTCCAGTTCTCGTCTTTGGTACTTAAGTGGAGTTTACAACTCCTTCCATATCATGTGATTCAACATGTGGAGAAGTAGAACACTCATTTGAAATTCTGAGTGATGCATTTCTTCTTTCATCCATTGTCGCAGCAATTATAGCTTCATGCTCATTTTCTTAGCTTTTTTTGATCTCTGTACAACACACAAGGAAAAATAAGAAATAATGTGGACAATAATTGGTTATAAATTCAATTTTATGTTAAATGAGAAATAAAGTGCCTCTCCACTCTTCTTTCTAGTTGACAATTTCAAGATTCAGTTGTTAATAAGAAAATGAGCGTTCACAATAACAATCAGATCAACAACAAAAGTGGTAAAACACACTAACTACATAAATTGTATCAAGGTATTTTTTACACATCCCAAAGCACTTTTGAAGGAACAACACAATATTGAAGAAAATATTAATGAGCAAGACAGATAATTGATTAATAACAGACATATAATTGTTTATTTTTTCATTCAATCAGTTAAGGTGTCAGACATTATAGATTTTAGAGTTTGCAACATTCAGTAGAAGCTACTTCAAAGTCGAGGGCAACAAACTATCTCTATTTTGGAGCAAATTATAAATTTGTTTCATCAACAAGAGAAAAGAAACAAAAATAAAAGAAAGAATACCTCATATCTCAGCACCAGCATGCAATCACTCAAGAACACATAGAACAGAACTTCAGCAAAATTAAAGCATAACAGAAATGTTTTTGTCAAACAAATCTTTATAAGCCAAACAATAAATCTTTATAAGCCAAACAATAAATTCTTGATAATATTGATTTCAAAGATATTACAATATTCACCTTACAAGTATATTCACTCATATTAACTTCAAAGAAAATAGCTAGTGCAAGTACATAGAAAGGAAAAAACAAAAAGAACGACCAGTAAAGGAGAACCAGTCAAGCCCAATAAGCATTCGGTTATATGAAAATCAAATGTTCCTACTTCTCATTAGTCACCCAACACTTCCACACCCTTACAATTTGTCCTCATGTAGTGCTTATGTTGATCATTAGTACTTGCACCAAGGCTAGATGCATCTAAAGGCGTAGATGGCATATAGGCATCTTCATCATACATATCCAAATCACGAAAACCTCTTGAAGGTGCTTTAAGTGCAACTTCCCAACTAATATGTCACTATCCCTAAAATAGAACACTTGTTTTGCATGTGATGCTAGAATGAATGGATCTCTCTCAAATGGATTTCATCATTCTTGGAGGTTGACCAATGTAAATCCATCTTCAACTTGACACCGTTTCCAGTAGTTACCCAATCACATTTAAATAGAGAAACTTGAAATTTGTAGTAATCCAACAAAATTATGTCTCTGATAACCCCATAGAAACAAATTTTTTCAATAACTTGTGTAATGCCTTTCTTACTAGATCGACAAGTAGTTTCTGCTTCAATGGAAACACTGCTATTTTGTGTGGACCTTTGGACATCACTTGTATGAAAGCAATGCCCATTAATGACATAGCCCAAATAAGACGTTGCATGCTTTCTTGGGCCAGCTACAAGCCATTTCAATGTATCTGAAACCTCATTACCCCATGATTCAATCTTTGCTTTCAACTACTGAGAAAAAGTGTCCATTTGTCTAGAATATAGTAGAGCGACATCCCTTAAGAAACGTCTGTCCAAAAGCTTAAGCTCCTCCGCGTGCATTCTAATAAGGAAGGCAAATTGTGAGATAAATATATCATGCAAACACTCAATTAGTAATAGATATTTATATTATGATACTTACTCTAAATATGGTTGGACTTCAGAACTGTTTATCAACACACAACAATGAACAATTTGTAACATATCATCAGGTATCATGATTAAATTCCCCAAAGTAATCGGGCATCCTTCTAGTATTGTTTCATTTTCAAATTCTTCATTGCAGCTATGTCGAGCACCTATTTTAGCTACTTGCTTCATGTACCCACTACAAAACTGCATGCACTCTTCAGCTATATAGCATTCCGCTATGCATCCCTCAAGTTTTGCACGATTCTTAACATATCCCTTAAGTATCTTCATATATCTAGACCATAATATAATTAATATTCAGGTTAATAGCTTTTTTGACAAATACATCAATAGATATACATAATAAAAAGTGACATACACCTCACCTTTTAGATGAGTACATCCAACGAAATTGCACTAGTCCACTTATGTGAGCTTCTCATCCTAGATGGATTGTCAAGTGAACCATAATGTCAAAAAATGATGGAGGGAAGAACCTTTCCAACATACATAAAGTCTCAGCAACATCTTCAAGTAGTTCTAATTTATTCCTAGCAATCACTCTTTAACATATTTGATTGAAAAAAGTGCACAATCAAAATATTGCATTCCTTGGTCCCTCTAGTAAAAGTCCTCTCAATGCTACTGACAACAGCTGTCGCATCAAGACGTGACAATTATGTGAATTGAGGCCTATCAGCTTACACTTTTCTAATGAAACACAATTAGCAATATTGGAGCTATTACCATCAGGCAACTTTAAATCATGTAACTTGGAACAAAAGATCTGCTTCTCAACTTTTGAAAGTGTATGTGATGTCGGTGGCAAATAAAAAGGAGTCCCTCTGTCCTCTGCATGCAATTTTTGTCTAATGCCCATTTCTTCCAAATCTTTATGAGCTTAAGGTCATCCTTTGATTTCCCCTTCACATTTAATAGTGTGCCAATGATACTTTCGCAAACATTCTTCTCAATGTGCATTACATCCAAGTTATGACGCAAAAGTAATGCCTGTAACATCATCAAATATTCATTCTTTAAAAAATAAGAATAACAAATTCAACTAATTTTGAAAATAGGAATTCTACTTTCTTTAGACTTACATTCCAATATGGTAAATTGAAAAATATGGACTTCTTTTTCCATGGTTGAACGTAAACTGGCTCTTTTTCTTTAATGATTTGGGACTTTTCCTTTTTCTCTCCTTTGTTGCTTTTCCCCCAATTGTTTTCAACGTCTTTAACTACACCGTACACATCAAATTCATTTAATGGTTTAGGATTCCCTTGAAATTCTTACTCTCCATCAAACCAACTTCTTTTCATCCGAAATAGATGGTCAGGCGCAAGAAATCTCCTGTGGCCCATGTACACAGTCTTTTTACTATTACTCAACCATTATGAACATGTATCAGTGCTATATATTGGACAAGCAACTTTTCCCTTTATGGTGCATCCAGCTAAGTTTCCATAAGTTGGAAAATAATCTATTGTCCATATCAAAATAGCATTCAAATTAAACATGGAGTTGTTGGTTGCATCATAAGCCTTGACACCATTAGTCCATAATTCGATTAGGTCTTCTACAAGCGGCTCTAGATAAACATCTATGTTGTTGCCTGGTTGCTTTGGCCATGGAATTAGTAATGTCAACATGATATTTTCCTTTGCCATGCATAACCATGGGGGAAGGTTATATGTAACTAACATCACTAGCCAGCAACTATACTTTGAACTAAGATTGGCAAAAGCATTAAACCTATCTACTGAAAGACCAAGTCTAAGATTTCATCTGATGCAAAAGAAGGCCACTTTTGATTGATTGATTCCCATGCCAATGAGTCAACTGGATGTCTCATCTTACCATCTTGGCTTTTGTGAGAGGAATGTCACATTAATTATTTTTTTCCCTCTCTTGTGATTTGAACATCCTTTTAAATCTTGGTATTATTGGAAAATATTGCAACACCTTCGCAAGAACCCCCTTTTTAATCTTCTTAGCGCGTTTATCTACTTTCCAATGTGAACAATTGCATTTCGGACATGTCTCCTTAAGCTCTAATTTTTTTCTAAACAAACAGCAATCATTCACACAAGCATGTATTTTCTCATATCCTAGATCAAAGGATTTGAGCATCTTTTTTTTGCTGAATATATAGATTTAACAAGCGTGTTATCTTCTGGTAGCATATCTGACACTATTCGAAGAAGTTCATCAAAGCTTTCATCAGAATGATCACGTGCAACTTTATGCTTGTATAATGTCACGCCCTCATAATTACAACACAAAACATTCATCCATAAAATCCATAAACATAGGAAAAGTATTATATTCCATTCATTAGAGTGTTTTTTATAAAAGATGTTACATGTTAACAACAAAATAGATGCCCTACGGGCTTATAACTTTCCAAGTAATGACTTGGTTACGACAAAAGAGGATAGAAGCCCTTTACAATTAAAGCCCTCGGCTTGGAAAGATAAACATATAAACATAAAATGGAACAACAAAATGGAGACTTCAGCCCTAAAACCTCCCAAGCTATGTTCTTGGAGGCGGCATGTCACCTGTACCTGAAAAATGGTATCCCAAGTAAAGTGAGCCAAAGTCCAGTAGAGATATGCTAAACAGAATATGAGAATTAACTAAAATATTAGCATCCGATAAATGTTTAACACGTGTAATCAACGTACACTCCTTCCATAATTAACCAGTATTTACATCCATATCCCAATCCATTTCCCTCTTTAATTATCCAAACAATACATTGTCATAATTCAATATTATCCAAACAATTCAAAATGAGACTACAACTCATATTATTAATGCTTCAATCATAAACATATCTCATACACTTCCACTCACTTGCCATTTTACGGAACTACGTCCGAGGGAACTGGCACCCATAAATAAATAAGATTTTGGAACTTTCACCCAGGACACTCCGGCCAACTTAGTTATCAATGGAGTCCATCCCCTATCTCCTCCCACACAATGGAGTACATCCTCTATCTCCTCCCATACAAAGATACATATACAATGTATTAAACATGTTGGCATATACAATGACCCAACAGTTCACATATTCAACGTTTTAATCCAACCGTCATATTCAATGACGTAATCCAATTGATTAGTTTCAATTTACCTAATAAGCATGTAGTTTCTATAACAATCATGGCCATCCTCCATCGATAGCCCAAAATAGATATTTCTAAACAGATAAATAAATTTATTAAATAGATAATTTATCAACTTTTCCATAGATGGGGTGATTATTCAATCCAACCACACCATTTAAACACAATTATTCCCAATTCCATAATTTCCAAACCAATTTCACATTTCCACAATGAATTCACTATTTACACAAAATAGTTATTTAATTCCAAACTAGGGCATTTTCCCCTAAATTCCAAAACATTGATCCAAAGGTCCAAATCTTACCATTTCAACAATTATACACCAATAACCTTATTTTTAAGACCCATATACACATATAGAGTTTAAAAATTGAAAACCTCTCTTTCACACATCAACACCCAAACCCTAACTTCACCCAAACTTCCCAAATCCAACCATTTATACAAAATGACCACCATTTATGTTAAAACTCATAGAAATGAGTAGTTTATCCCTACCTCAAATGGAGAAACTCAAAGGAGAAGGAAGAGAAACTTGAAAGTGCTCCAAAACCAAACTTTTTCGGATCAATATATAGCCCAAGCCAAGCTTTAACTTTTATACAAAGGGAGTAGGGTCGAAGAACTCTAGATCAAGAGTATTTGTAGAGAGAAGGGGTATTTTAGAGAGAGAGGCTGTCGATTTAGGGTTTTGGAAGAAAAAGAGGTTCAAAAATGGTGTAAAAACATGCTTCTGCGAATTGATATATGCGAGGCTCGCTCGAGCGAAGGACTTGTCGCTCGAGCGACCAGACACAACAAAGACCTCACTCGAGCGCAAGAAGTGTCGCTCGAGCGAACAATGCGAAGCTATAGGTCTACTACTCACGTAGACGCATGCTTGAGCGCAAGAGTACTCACTCGAGCGAAGGAACAAATAACACCAAGCTCGCTCGAGCACAAGAAGGTCGCTCGAGCGAAGAATACCAACCGTCAGGTCATCTAGAGACATAGACGCACGCTCGAGCGCAAGAGTTCTAGCTCGAGCGAAGAGACACATCACACAAAGCTCGCTCGAGTGCAAGAACCCTCGCTCAAGCGAAGAAGCAAATACCCAAGGCTTGCTCGAGCGAGCGCAAGAAGACTCGCTCGAGCGAAGAAGCCAAATCCTGAGCAGCAACCATTTGTTCTAACTCACAACCAACCTGCTCCAAACTCACCCAACACATCCCAAAACTCAAATACAAGGAATCAAAGGATGGAAACAGGATATAGACAACAACATACAACCACGAACCCGAATTTGGAACATAATAAATGACGGGGAAAAACTGGGATCGCTATATATAAAGCAACAATTGTTGAGAATTTAGTGTACTTTGTACACCCTGGATATAAAGGAGTTTCAACATCTTCTAATGATTGTGTTAATTCTCTCTTTTTACTTTCACTTGTAGACTTTTCAAAATCATCATATTTTACATGCATGTCTCTGAACATCTTATATGTATTTGAAATTTCAACATCTTCTTGATGTGACGATGCACTTAGTTGTTCCCTGTGAAGGAACCAAGAAGTATATTTAGAATCCATCCCTTCCATGACCAATTGCTCGTATACAATCTCACAAAATTGTTGAGATAGATTTTGACAATTTCTACAAGGGCTGATCATTTCGGGATTCCCTACATTCGCCTTAGCTATATCTAAGAATTTAAGTGCCCCATCTAGATAATTCTTCGACACTCTAATAATTTTACATCAAAATTTATTATTCCAATAAAATGACCATGCATAAACTTAAAAGTTATTGTGTTTGAGAAAAAAAAACCTTGAGAGATGCACCCAAGGTATATCCATCTAGACCCAAGTAATCTCTGGATATGATTGTGTTCAGAGCTACATGTAATCTCTGGATCCAAACCCAAGTAAATAAGTCCACTTCAAATGAAAGAAGAGGGAAGCAAAAATTTAAAATAAAGGCACTACAATTCTATTTCTTGTCAACCAAAGAAATAAATTAAATTATATAAACCAGACCAAACTCATGGGGCTATTTCCAAAACAATTAAAAAAAAAAAAACATAACTAAAATTGGAGAATACAAATGGTTTGGACAAACATGGGGCTGTCTCCAAAACTCATGATTTGCTTTGACAAAACCATTGTATATGGTGGTCTGAAGCAACTTCAATGCTCATTTAATTTTTTTTTCTTATTGTTATATGGAAAACATTCTCAATAAGAGTAGCAATTATTGGCTATTCTGTTTCGACATAACTGTTATGTTATGATTGATTTATATTAGTACTTTGCCTAACAACATGAAAGCGATAAATAGTGAGAGAGGAGAAACCGAATTAATCAAATAAATTCAATAAAGTGCTGTTTTGTTTTTTTATGCATATCTGAATAAGTTAATCGAATAAGGGATGTAATTCAAGGCTCTCACCGAATTGATCGAATAGAAACTGAAGGAGTGATTTATTGTGCTTCCTTGGTACAACTTCAAAAAATTTGACTTATTTCAAATTGTTTCAGGTGTCTTTTTGACTAAAAAACTTATAGAAAACAGTAGGTTAAGATAGAATTTAGCATATTAGTAAAACAGAACGCAACCTAGTTCAAGCTTATTTAAAATTCATTTATTGGAACTTTCTTCTAGAAATTTTACACAATATACTAGACTCATGGAGGGATTTCTTGTTAAAATTTCATTAAATTACAAGGTAATGAACTATTTAAAAAAATTCATCAAAGTCAGGCCTTTGCACAATTTCAATTCTACACAATCATGAAAACTCACCCCAAAAATAGCTATGATTTTGCTTACTAAAGCCTCTTTTCATTCCATCTTGTACACATGATTTAAACTATATAAAAGATCAATAAATTCAAGCCTGAAACAATTTAATAACAAATTAAAAATTGAATTGATTAATTTACCAACTAAGAATTTTTTATCAAGCTCTCTAGAAATTGAGTGAATTTCTAGAATATATATATATATATATATTCCAGAATTGTTGTTTTGTTCTTCATGATTCCCAAAGACATAAAGCACAACAAAATTACAAACAATCATTGAGAGCTAATCGACAATTTTTATAAAAACCTAGAATTATTGTATCTCTATTTGCACACACAGATACAGATGATAGGACTGAACGATAAAAAAAAAAAAAAGAATCTAAGGCAACATTAAGATTTATCAACACAATACATCAAAATGTATACAAATGCATCACATACGCGACCTATATATGCATACATAGAGAGAGAGAGAGAGAGAGAGAGATAGAGTGTAGAGAGAAACCTAAGTGAATCTTCCTCCGATCAGTACTAGAAACTCCCAAAGGAAATCAAATCTGTGGCTCAGAATCGGAATTGAACTCCAAGCTCGAAAGATATCGATGGTGATCAGAGGGACAGTGGTCGGTGGTGGTCGGTGGTGGTGCTTGTGTGTTTGTGTGAGATGCCGATGGAGAGAGAGAGAGAGAGAGAGAGAGAGAACTGACTGAACTGGGGTTAGGGTAAGTGAGAATGCAAAGCAAAGCTGTGTGACTTAACAATATTAATTATAAAAAAAATTTGGAAGGTAAAGAATGTGTAACTTTAGCAATATTAATAAACAAAAAAAAAAATAATTGAGGTAGAAAATTCTAGAGAAAAGGATTTTAAGTATAAGTTTATAAATTATTTTTGTATTAAAAAAATGTAATTATAAGTAGAATATCTAGCTTATTGGGGAAAAAAAATTAATTTTTTTGGGGTCATATCTACTAGAAATTTATAAATATCTAAGAACATCTAGAATTGTTTTTTTATTTATTTATTATCATTTATAATTAAAATATAATTTGGTAAAAAAAAAAACACTTATTGATTTATAAGATTATGACTTTTTGAGAGTGAAAATAAATTTTTTTTTTAATTTTTAAAAAAAAATTCTAGTAAGAGTTTTCACGACATACTAATGCATGTTGTGTAAAGTTATAATATATTATGACGTAAACTGCATGTCATCTGAAGTATAAATATTTCATGGCATATTTTTACAAGCTGTGAAAGTATATGTTTTTCATGGCATATTTCTGTATGTCATAAATATATGAATCAATGACATACATAGTATGTATATCATTTTTTACAAAGCATTAACGAATTGCCAAAAATAAATGTCATAGAATACACTAATTGCAACATGTATTTGACGCATGTCATATACGCAAAGCCGTAAATAATAACTTTTGTTATAGTGAGGGCTTACTCATTTCAATGTGCCTAGCCTAGCTAGGGCTTTTTCATTCTTTTTCTTTTATGCCTAGTAGAGCTAGAGAGTCTCTGTTATTATCCCCAAGTTTGGGAAGACTAGGGCCTATAGCAGACCTTAGAGCATATGCGGATGGCGAGTTATACTGAGCACATGCAAATGGCAAATTATGTCGTGCAAAATTGACAACTTTGGCAACTTCTATCGAGACAAGCTTGTGGCAATTGCATAAGAACATGAGATCACCGCAGGAGGGTTATCAATGAATGCTTAAGCCTTGAAACATTTGTTCTGTCTTGGCGAAGCTTGTTTTTGACAAGTAGAGTTTATTCTTTCTAGTCAATACCCGTTCTCAAAGTTGTGTATACCATGTTGTTCTCAAGCTCATGGTCTTCATCATTTGGTGTTGATGTAATCACAAAACTTGTTAAGTCAAGGATGATAACTGAGGTTCCCATTACTTCTATGTACACGTGGTGCATCGAGCTAAAGACTGGGCTAATGAGAGTGCACTTCTTTATTTAACTTAGCTAGATTACGTAAGTTATTGACAATAATTTTGTTCGGTAAGAGGGATTTCTCGGACCATGCTCCTACTATGTCTTGTGAACGACTCCCCTTGAGATGGTCTTACTTCATATGTCTTTGTGGCCAACGATCTTGGGTTGGCTAATCCAAGATCGTCTTTTGTATTTCGATGCCATTATAGTTCGATGTTTTTATCTTCATTGAGCTCTTTTGAATTGTGATTTGATTGAATGCTTGAGCCTGAACCTCTATGCATAGGTCTTTAGATTGGAGTTTTGTATGTAGAACAAAACTTTATATTTTCTATATTGTCTGCCTTTGACTTAATTGAGATGCTAAATAGCATTTTGTTCTCAGCCAAGGAGCTATTTTTGAATAGCTTCTTAGAGGTGAGATATTGTCAAGCAATGTGAACGATTGCGTCAACATCTTGATTGTTGAAGTTGAGTGATTTAGCCATCTTGTGGATGCACGAAAAATGATTGTGTTGACGTAGACCACCTTTAGTAGTTATAGTTGCTGAAGTTAGGTGTCGTGGACATATTCCAACTTGCCAAATTGATAAATAAGGGCGACAAACTATCATTGAACCGCAAGGTGGAGGCGATTAGTGACCAATTTGAACCCATAAAATCTGGCCATGGTTGCAAGAAGTTAAGTACTACTCTTTAAGAGATTTGAAAGTTGTAAGATGTCGTCGAGATTTCATGGGACTCAAGTCTTTTGTGCCTGAGTTGTTGCTGGATGGCATGTTGCATCCACCATGGAGCTAGGTCGTCAAGACACGTAATGAGATCCGAAGATGTTTTCTCTTGAGGTAATGTATGTGAGGGAGTTCATTGGGCTAGTTAAGTTTTGGCACAAAACACCAGCTTTTGACTGTGGTCTCTGCTTCATGAGAGAATGTGAAATGATGCTTGGCACTTTGGAAAAGGTTCGACTGAGTTGCTGAACAATCTCTCTTTTTTCATCTGCAAAAGGTTATCAAACTATTTTAATATTCAGCTGCGAAACATTTTGTTAAGCTGGGCATGAAGAAGATGTCCATCTTTGACAAAGCTTTTGAGCTTTTCATGATGAAGTGCCATAGACCACATTCAGCCAAATCAACAAATTTGTGGTTGGAACGTACTCCCGAGCAACTCTTGCTTGCCTTGTTAGGCGGTGACCATTCTTGATTGGCAAAGCTTGTCTTGGATCGCTTTGCTTTTCTCTTGATCACACTGCTCACGGAGTTAATTTTTAGCATTAAAACACGTTCTCAATGGGTTTGTCAAATGATTTTGTTGCATAGCTACCCAGCAAGATTATTCTTCTATGAATTGATTTAAAATGATATTGAGCGAGGTTATTGTGTGCAAGGTGTTGCCGAAATGGCTATAGGTCGACCCATTAAAATGGGTTGTCCCGCGTAAATTTTTTTTTTGAATACTTGGGTCGGGTATAACGATTTCGGTTTAGACCCGACTCGTTTATTGTTTTAGATCAGGGATTCCTTGTCTTATTTGGTTGTTCATACCCTAATTCATCTTATTCTTGATTGAGTTTGGTTGTTTGGATGTCTTTATTGCGTTTGAAACAGGTTGGGAGTTTGCTTTTCAATAGAACTGTTGCCCAGATTTTTGTCAGTTCGCTCGAGCAGTCTTTAAGAACTTCCAGTATAGTTACAGGTCTACAAATATAATGGGTGGGTGTTATTTTTTTGCTCGAGTGGTGTTTCTTGCGCTTGAGTGGTCCTTATTGCGCTCTAGCGGTCTTTAGGAACTCTCAGTACTTTTGCAGGCCTAAAAAAGTACTAGGAGGTGGTGTTCTTCGCTCGAACAGTCACTTTGTTTGATCAAACGGTCTCACTTATTGTGTCTGGTCGCTCGAGCGGTTTGCACGTATATCAGTTTGTAAGACTCACTTTTTGAGTCACTTTTTCATATATCTCTCTCTAAACATTTCAAAACCCTAAATCTAGATATTCTCTCTCTAAAACACATCTTCAACCTCCAAATACTCTTAATCTATTTATCTGTACACCCTAGTCCATTTGACAAAAAGGTAGAGCTCACCTAGAGTTTCATTTTAATTGGAACAAAGTTGGTTTTCGGCTTCGTCAAGGTTTCTCCACTCTCTCCCTTGTCTTTTAGCTTTGAGATAGGGACTTCTTCACACTTTTGTATGGTTTTTAACTTAGTTATTTGATTTTCTAAACAATGTTGTGATTTGGGGATTTTTGAACAAAATCAAGGGTTTCGATTTAAAAATCAAATGAAGGGCTTTCAAAGGGGTACTTCAATATGATTGTGGGTTTGTAAATATGGATGAGGGTGATAAAATTGTGAATTTTTATCCTTGGAATTGATTTATAAAGGGAAAGGGGATTTTTGCCCGAAAATGCGAATATTTGATTTTTTATAGAGAAAATGGAAATGATGTTAGGTTTTATAGAATTGGAATGATGATGATGATGGTGGTGGTGGTGGTGGTGGTGGTGGTGGTAGTGGTGGAGTTGGATATGCATTATCACTCCCATCTTGAAACTTTGGAAAGTTTATCTTTATTGTAAATTATCTATCTGTTTAAGATGTCTATTTTGGGCTATCGGTGGAGGATAGCTATGATTGTTGTAGAAATTGCATGAGAATTAGGAGAATTGAAACTAATTTCTCATCCATTTCCATTGAACATTGTTGCATACTTAACACATTGAAAATGTTTATCGTTTAGAGAAAAATGGGTGAATACCTTGGTGAATCTTGGTAGGAGGTGTGGTTGTGGTATTATTGTTGGCCTGTGTGTCCTTGGTGAAAGTCTAGAAACCCGCACGGTTAGGTGCCGAGCCTTCCAGTTAGTACCGGTAAAAATGGCAATGGTAGTGCTTGTATAGCCTACTTGCAGGCACATACCTAGAGATTTCCAATGTTGTATCTATTGCCCTGCTTTCTATTGTAAATGAAATAATTTCATGAATTGTGGTATAATCTGGCATAAAATGGTTTTTGGAAAGAGATATAAAACATTTTGACATGAGCATTGCATATGCATTCACTTTATAACTTTGTTAAGATTCATATACTGTGTTATAGTATCTCTACTGGGCTTTGGCTCACCCTATGTGGAAAACCATTTTCAGGTACTGGTGATTTGTCTCCGCCATGGCTGTAGCTTTGGAGGGCCTGGAGCTAAGAGCTTCTTTTTGTTATTGTTGTAATTATTTTATACAAGCCTAGGGCTTTATTTGTATTAAGATTCAAACTCACTTTTGTTAAAACAAAGCATCGTCTTGGAAAGTTATAGCCAATAGGGCATTACTTTATTGGTTTAGCTTTTATTTCGTATTGCTTACTTGTGGCACATGCTGTAAATTCAGGATTAGGACTTATAAATGTGTAACTACATGTGTTATCTTTTGTATAATGGAATCATATGAATGAAAGATAATACTTTGGCATATGTTGTTATTTAATTAATAGTGTGAGATGGTTTAATTGTCATTATTTTTGGGGTGTTACAACTTTGTATTAGAGCTACCGGGTTTGAATACTTTGGGATTGTGGGATGTGATTTTTACCACAATGGGTTATCTCATTAGTTTGTGTTAGAAGTAAGCCTATATGTTATGTGATAACATGCTTATGTGAGTAGATGTGTATGAGATTTAATTTCTAAGATATTGATTTGGTCTACGAGCTTTTAGAAGTCTTGTTAGAAGAGTACTTGATCACTGTTATTTCTAATTGGAACTCTGGCGACATCGCATGACTATTTTTTAGAAAAGAAATTCGTATGTGTTTACGTGACTACGTGTTTATGTGTAGTGAATTAATTGTTGTCCATCGCATTAGGATGCGAGTGAGTTAGCTTTGGCACATTTGTAAATGTCCTAATCTCTTGTGTTACCTTCATTAGGATGTCAGGATGTGGACGTGGTGGTGGTAGGCATGGTAGGCCTAGACGGCAGGAGGTGCCATTATCGGATGATATTCTGGCACAGGAGGAAGGAGTTGGTCAAGCCAATGTGGCCGAACCAGTGGTCAGCAGACCATGGGTGGTGTTTTACCCTGTGAGATGGTCTGAGCTTTGCGAGAATCCATGGACATTCTCAGAGCTGAGAATCAAATTGTGGCCTAGGTTTCTGAGATATAGTCTTTTTTTCTGAAGAGGGAGTTTTTTCGGTCTAATCCGGATGAGTTTTTGGGAAATCTGAAGGAGCCAATGAAGGCGGGTGAGTAGATAGAACAGATGGTAAAGACGTTTGAGATGTTTGGCATCGAGGATGATGGATTGAGGGTGACCTTGGCATCTTTCCAACTGAAAGGAGATGAGGGTCAGTATGGAAGTATGCGTATGGGCGCATTGGAGTGACTTGGGAGGCCTTTGTCAACACTTTCCAAGAAAAATTCTTACCTCCCACTGCTAGAGAGAAGTTGAGAGATCAGTTTCTGCAGCTCAAGTAGCTTAACACACCGGTGGCCGAGTTTGAGGTTGCCTTTACCAGTTTATCGAGGTTTGCATAGGAACTTATGGCGACGGAGGAACGCCGTTGCATTGAGTTCGAGAAGAGATTGAGGATCGTGCTTTTTTTCAAAGTGGTTAGGTCCATGGTTAAGGACTACAGACACCTTGTGGAGGTGGCGACTCATCTTGAGATTGTGGTTTAGTCGAAAGAGGAGTAAATGAAGGGCTCTAGGCAGAGGAGTCAGGAGATTCAGGGGGAGACTTGGGATAGTAAGAAGCAGATGGGTTCCATCCCACAGTAGTCCTATGGAGCACAAACTAGATCCACTTTTCTTATACCCAGTTCTGGGTCAGGGAGAGGTGGCTAGGGTGGGATCACTTGCTTTAAGTGTGCTCAACTGAGCCATAAGTCTTCAGTTTTCCAGCAAAGAGGAGGAGGGCAACATTTCGCACCGTTACCCGTTCTCAGAGCCAGAGTCAGAGGAGAGGGCAACCGCCTACGTGTTATTAGTGTGGGCAGTTAGGACACGTGAGGAGGTTTTGCCCTTAGTCTGGTGGCACATCCAGTGTATCTGGTTCGAGGCAGACACAGAGCCTTCAGCTTACACCGCCAACACAAGCCTCGAGGGCCAATCAGGGAGCCTCTTCGGCTCAGTCAGTGTATCAGACTTACGCTCCGAGGGATGAGCAGGTAGAGCAGAGACCCACGGGTGCGTGTCTGCTGTTACCATGCCAGATTTGTTGCCAGCACCTTTAGTAGTGAGAGGTAACTTCTTGTTGTGTAATTCTATTGCCAATGTGTTGATTTTATACTAGTGCATTGCATTCTTTCATTTCATCTGCATTTGCATCAGCCTTAGGGTTAGAAGTGGCTCAATTAGCATCTCCACTCAAGGTAAAGTCACCTATTGGTGGTGAGGTTGTGTTGGGCCAGGGGTGTTAGAGTTGTGAGATAGAGTTTGCTAGTCACCAACTTCTTTTTGCTTTTGTGTTGATTAATATGCTGAGTGTTGATGTCATTTTGGGCATGGATTGGTTGTCATCCTATTGGGCCATTATAGATTGTTACCGTCAGAGAGTCATGGTGTGCACTTGGAGTGGTGATTGTTTTTACTTCCTGGGGGACCGAGTTGATAGAGCCTTGTTGCTAGTGTATGATCCGCGTGGTTGGGGCGAGCTTAGTCTTCTTCTTGCTACTTTCTTGGGTGTTGAGAGTGATGTGGTCAGGGTAGAGTTGCCGAGGGTACTTTGTGAATACTTAGACATCTTTTCCGAGGATCTCACTAGTTTATCACCTCACTGTGAGATTAAGTTCTTTATTCATTTAGTGCCAGGCACGACATCGAGTTCCACGGCACCGTATAGATTTGCACTCATCGAGTTGAGTGAGTTGAAGGTTCAACTCCAAGAATTATTAGATAAGGGCATTATTCGCCCTAATATTTTGGCTTGGGGAGCACCAACTCTCTTTGCAAGAAGAAGGATAGCACATTACGACTTTGTATTGATTACTAAAAGTTGAACTGGGTAACTGTCGAGAACAAGTAACCTCTACTTCGTATAGATGACTTGTTTGACCAGTTGAAGGGGTCGTGTTCCTTTTCTAAGATAGATTTTAGATCGGGTTATCACCAATTGAGAGTGAATGAGAAAGATATCTAGAAGACGACATTCCATACACGGTATAGCCATTATGAGTTCATAGCGATGCCTTTTTGGCTAACCAACGCACCAGTTTTGTTTATGGATTTGATGAACCAAATCTTCCATGAGTTTTTAGACCGTTTTGTGATTGTCTTTGTTGATGATATCTTGATTTACTCACTCTCTGAGGAGAACACAATGAACACTTGTGGATTGTACTTGAGTTGCTTACAGCCCACAAATTGTATGCTAAGTTCGAAAAGTGTGAGTTCTGGTTAAAAGAGGTGAAATTCTTAGGCCATATGGTATCCGGGGAAGGGGTGACTGTAGACTCTTCTAAGATAGAGGCAGTACAAGATTCGGAACAACTTAAAAATGCCTTTGAGATTCGGAGTTTATTGGGGTTAGCCAGCTATTACCGACGTTTTGTGAATGATTTCTATAGATTAGCCTCACCGTTGACTAGATTGACGAGGAAAGGAATCAAATTTGTGTGGAGTGAGACTTATGAGAAGTCATTTCAAGACCTTAAGGTTAGACTTACCACTACTCTAGTGTTGATTATTCTGGAGAGGGGTTTGGGTTATTATGATGCGTCTCGGGAAGGTTTGGGTTGTGTCTTGATGCAAGAAGGAAAGGTAGTGGCATATGGCTCACGTTAGTTGAAGACACACTAGAGAAATTATCCTACTCATGACTTAGAACTAGCAGCAATGATTTTTTCTTTGAAAATTAGAGACATTATCTTTATGGTGAGAGATTTGAGGTCTTGTTCATTCACAAGAGTCTGAAGTATTTGTTTTCACAGAAAGATTTGAATCTGAGGCAGAGAAGGTGGATGGAATTTATGAAGGATTACAACTTTGAGTTGCACTATCATTCAAGAAAGGCCAATGTAGTGTCCGATGCCTTGAGTAGGAAGTCCATTAGCAGTGTAGTTAGTATTGCCATCCGAAAATGGGGGATGTTGGGCACTATTGGCAAGTTTGACTTGTATCTTAGCGAGTCTGTTAAGTCGGCAACCTTGTTTACCATAGTTGCATAACCTACGCTTGTGAGCCGAGTTATAGAAGAACAACGAGGTGATCACGAGGTAGAGTCTATCCGGGGGCAGATATCTAGTGGGAAGGTAGAGAAGGGCTTGAATGTGCATTCTGACACGAGTATTAGATATCTTAACCATCTTTTCATGCCGGCGTCTTATAGAAAAGAGGTACTCTGAGAGTTTCACCATTCGCTCCTTGCGGTACATCTGGGAGGCACAAAGATGTATCACGACCTTAGTTGCCAATTTTGGTAGAAATGAATGAAGAGAGACATAGCCTTGTTTGTTTTGAAGTGCTTTACTTGTCAATAAGTGAAAGCCGAGCATTAGAGGCCAGCGGGTTTGTTGCAACCCTTGCCTATAGCCGAGTGGAAGTGGAAACATATCACGATGGATTTTGTTGTGAGCCTTCCGAGGACTCAACGAGGTAATGATGTTATGTGGGTGATAGTTGACCGATTAACTAAGTTAGCACATTTTGTACCTATGCGCATAAGTGACTGGATAAATTACCTTGCCGACCTTTATGTTAGGTACATAGTTCGATTACACGGGGTCCCTGTGACTATCGTTTCGGATAAAGATCTGCAGTTCATAGCTTGTTTGTGGTAGAGCCTACAGAATGCTTTGGGCACTAGATTGACATGTAGCACCGCCTATCATCCTGAGACTAACGGGCAGTCAAAGCGTACCATTCAAATCCTAGAGGATATGCTTCGGGGTTGTGTTTTTGACTTTAAAGGGTCGTGGGAGAGGCACTTTCCTTTAGTGGAGTTTGCCTATAATAATAGCTTTCAGGCGAGTATTGGCATGACACCGTTTGAGGCCTTGTATAGCTGACCGTATAGATCTGTAGTGTGTTGGGCCGAGGTGGGTGATGTGCCTATGTTAGGTCCTGAGTTAGTCCAGAAAACAACGGAGAAGGTTGCACTAATCCATAAAAAGTTGGTTTCGACTCAGAGTCGTTAGAAGAGCTATACTGATCATAGGAGGAGGCCATTATCATTTGAGGTCATTTGAGGTAGGAGATCATATCTTCTTGAAGATATCACCGAGACGGGGTTTAATGAGGTTTTGGAAGAGCGAGAAGTTATCTCCTAGATTTATCGGGCCTTTTGAGATTCTAGAGCGCATTGAGGAGGCATAGCATATCGTTTGGCCTTGCTGCCACAGCTTTCTGGGGTTCATGACGTTTTTCATATATGTATGCTCTGGAAGTATGAGCCAGATCCGTCACATGTGTTGGATTGGATCGAGTTAGAAGGTAGATGAGGATGCCTCGTATGAGGAGAGACCGATTAGAGTCTTAGATATACAAGACCAAGTCTTACGAGGCAAGACAATTCCATTGGTAAAGGTGTTGTGGCGACACCATGGTGTTGAGGGGGCGACTTAGGAACATGACGTGGAAGTCCAGGAGAAGTATCCAGACCTTTTTGTTAATGTTTGAAAATTTTGTTATGGTGATTAAATGTAAAACATTGCATATGTTTTGGAAAAAGTGAATTGTATATTCAATATTGAAAACTTTGTTTATCATTATAATGAGAATGAATGACTGGTGGATAGGTCATGGTTATGAGAATGGTTGGATCACTATTATGTTGATTTAAATACAGTGGTGATTGTGTAGATTTTAAAATTTTTGGGGACGAAATTCGTTAAGGGGGGAGGTTATAATGATTCCGGTTTTGATCCGACCCGTCCATTGTTTTGGATCCAGGATTCCTTGTCTTATTTTGTTGTTCATACCCTAATTCATCATATTCTTGATTGAGTTTGGTTGTTTTGATGTCTTTATTGCGTTTGAAATAGGTCGGGAGTTTGTTTTTCAATAGAATTGTTGCCTAGATTTTGGTCAGTTCACTCGAGCGGTCTTTTGGTCGCTCGAGTGGTGTTTGAGAACTTCTAATATATTTACAGGTCTGAGAGGGTGTTTTTTTTCGCTCGAGTGGTGTTTCTGGCGCTCGAGCGGTCCTTCTTGCGCTCAAGCGGTCTTTGGGAACTCTCAGTACTTTTGAAGGCCTGCAAAAGTACTATGAGGTGGTGTTCTTCGCTCAAGCGGTTACTTTGTTTTCTCGAGCGGTCTCACTTATTGTGTCTGGTCATTCGAGCGATGTTTCGGCCGCTCAAACAGTCTATGCATATATCAGTTCATAAAACTCACTTTTTGAGTCACTTTTTCATGTCTCTC
Source organism: Camellia sinensis (assembly GCF_055761805.1). Lineage (NCBI taxonomy): Eukaryota > Viridiplantae > Streptophyta > Magnoliopsida > Ericales > Theaceae > Camellia > Camellia sinensis. The sequence continues at coordinate 168,710,198 of NC_138962.1, read as the reverse complement.
TCTCTCTCTCTCTAACATTTCAAAATCCTAAATCTAGACCTTCTCTCTCTAAAACTCATCTTCAACCTCCAAATACTTTTGATCTATTGATCTGTACACCCTAGTCCCTTTGATAAAAAGGTGGAGCTCACATAGAGCTTCATTTTAATCAGAACAAAGTTTGTTTTCGGCTTCGTCGAGGTTTCTCCACTCTCTTCTTGTCTTCTAGCTTTGAGGTAGAGACTTCTCCATACTTTTGTATGTTTTTAACTTAGTTATTTGATTTTTTTAAACAATGTTGTAATTTGGGAATTTTTGAACAAAATCTAAGGTTTTGGTTTAAAAATGAAATGAGGGGTTTTCAAAGAGGTTCTTGAATATGATCGCGGGTTTGTAAATGTGGATGAGTTGTGATAAAAATGTGGATTTTTATCCTTGGAATTGATTTATAAAGGTTAAGGGGATTTTTTTCCCTAAAATGCGAATATTTGACTTTGTAAAGAGACAATGGAAATGATGTTCGGTTTTAAGGAATTGGAATGATGATGATGATGGTGGTGGTGGTGGAGTTGGATATGTATTATCACCCCCATCTTGAAACTTTGGAAAGTTTATCTTTATTGTAAATTATCTATCTGTTTAGAGATATCTATTTTGGGCTATCGGTGGAGGATAGTTATGATTGTTGTAAAAATTGCATAAGAATTAGGAGAATTGAAACTAATTTCTCATCCATTTCCATTGAACATTGTTGCATACTTAACACATTGAAAATGTTTATCGTTTGGAGAAAAATGGGTGAATACCTTGGTGAATCTTGGTAGGAGGTGTGGTTGTGGTATTATTGTTGGCCTGTGTGTCCTTGGTGAAAGTCTAGAAACCCGCGCGATTAGGTGTCGAGCCTTCCAGTTAGTACCGGTAAAAATGGCTATGGTAGTGCTTGTATAGCCTACTTGCAGGCATATACCTAGAGATTTCCAATGTTGTATCTATTGCCCTGTTTTCTATTGTAAAGGAAATGGTTTCATGAATTGTGGTATAATCTGGCATAGCATGGTTTTTGGAAAGAGATAAAAAGTTTTGATACGAGCATTTCATATGCATTCACCTTATAACTTTGTTACTGGGCTTTAGCTTACCCTATGTGGAAAACCATTTTCAGGTGTTGATGATATGCCGTCACCAAGACTGCAGCTTGGGAGGGCTTGGAGCCAAGAACTTCTTTTTGTTATTGTTGTAATTATTTTATACAAGCCTAGGGCTTTATTTATATTAAGTTCAAACTCACTTTTGTTGTAGCCAATCATCATCTTGGAAAGTTATAGCCAATAGGGCATTACTTCATTGGTTTAACTTTTATTTCATATTGCTTACTTGTGACACATGTTGCAGATTCATAGTTAGGACTTATGAATGTATAACTGCATGTTTTACCTTTTGTACAATGGAATCATATGAATGAAAGATAATACTTTGGCACGTGTTATTTAATTAATAGTGTGAGATGGTTTAATTGTCATTATTTTTGGGGCGTTACATCTGGGGCCTAGCCTCTTTCACATTTTTTTTTTCAGGGTTGCCATACAGCACCTGTCCGTAAATGGTTCCAGCATGACTCTTCTTTGTTAGCAAGGCTACATCATTATCAAGCTTTGAGATGAATTTCTAATTCCAGTTGTCAGACAAGAACAATGGTGTGCAATGAATATGTGATGGTTCAGTGGGTGATAGCTGACTTTTCCATGATGCTTCTTCATCACTGCTTGTTGACTTCAAGCATAAGTTGGCACCTACAATTGAAAGAGAATCGTATGAAATATTTAAACAAAGTATAGCGATCCTGGGTTTACCCTTGTTGTACAGTGATCCGGACATGTGTCCGTGGATGTTGGTAGTTGGTTATTATCGTGTTTACATTCCTTTTCTTCATATTTGAGTTATAGGATGTGTTGGGCAGGTTTGTTACAGGTTGGTTGTGTTCGGGAGCCTAGTGTTGCTGCCCAGAATTTTGGACCTTCGCTCGAGCGAGGAGTTGGTCGCTCGAGCGAGAGTGGGGTTCGTGTTCGGTGGGTCGAGCCAGAGTGGCTCGCTCGAGCGAGCGGTTGCACCTGGTTCTGGACCTGAGAGCTGTCTTTCTTGGCTCGAGCGAGCTTTTCGTGGCTCGAGCGGTCTGGGTTTTTCTTCGCTCGATCGAGAGTTCCTTGGCTCGAGCGAGTGTTTCTGTGTCTGGTCGCTCGAGCGACCAATCCTTCGCTCGAGCGAGCGTGTTTTATATCAGCGAACAGTAGCGATTTTAAACATCACTTTTCCACTTTCTTTTTGATCCAAAACCTAAATCCGAGCCTCTCTCTCTCTAAACTTGCACTCTCTCTAAGATTTGCTCTCCCTAGGGTGTGAATCTAGCCTAGGGCCTTTGTTAAAAAGATAGAGGGTGTTGAGAGCTTCGATTTAATCTGAAAAAGTTTGGATTTGGAGCAAGTTGATCTTGGAGTCTTCATCTCCTTTTGGGCTTAAACTTCGAGGTAGGGATATCCTACTCCTCTCTATGGGTTTTGTCTTTAAATTTTGGTAATTTGAGATGTTGGGCTTGGTTTGGTAATTTTGTGAAAGTTTGGGGCTTTTGTGTAATTTTACAAAAGTTGGGGTTTTATTTATAATAAACCTGGATGCATGTTTGGCATTGAGAAATGGTATAAATGTTAAATCATTGATGAAAATGGGACCTAAGGGTTGAAATGTTAATTATGGGAATTGACCTAATTACACTGTTTAATTAATTGGGATAATTAATTGAGAAGAATGAGGAAATGAAATGTTGATTAAATATCCATTTGTGCATTTATTTTCTGTTTAGAAATAACTGCTTTGGGCTATCGGTGGAGGATAGTCGTGATTGTTGTAGACAGTGCATGATGATTAGGCAAATTGAAACTAATCAATGAAATGTGTCATGGAAATTGACGGTTGATAGAATACATTAATTATATGTATTGACTGATTGTATATAGAACCATTGTGTTTGTATACGTTATGTGTAGAGGAGGAGAAAGGGGATGTACTCCGCGGTTTAGGGGAAGATAGGGGATGTACCTCTAAACCGGATAGTGTTGGGAGAAGATAGGGGATGAACTCCGTAGATACAGCTCATATGCTTGTCTAAAGAAGTGAAGATAGAGCTTATATGCTTATCTTTGTGATGTGTGGATATAGCTTTTACGCTTATCTGTGGATATTGTTGTTATACATATCTGTTGTAGAATGTAGATATAGCTTTTACGCTTATCTGTGGATATTGTTGTTATATATATCTGTTAAGCATGTGGGTAGTGCTTATATGCCTATCCGTTGAAAAAGGGAAAATGAAAGGAAATTTGGACTCATAAGTCGTATGACATAAATATGTGATTTATGTGATTGTATCAGTGTTGGCCATCTATCAATTGCTAATCTTTTAGTCATTGTTCATGGTTGGTTTAGTGTATTTCTACTGGGCTGTGGCTCACCCTATATGGGAATATCATTTTCAGGTGCAGGAAGCATGCCACCTCCAAGGACATAGCTTGGGAGGCTTGAGGCGGACATAATGTTGTCGCTTAACTTTTGATGTATTACATGTAACTTCAAGCCAAGGGCTTAATGTGTAAACGAGTTAGTACTCCTTTGTTGTAACCAAGTGCTAACTTGGAAAGCTGTAAGCCCGTAGGGCATTTTGTTTTGATGTTAACATGTAATACTTATGTAATGGAATTCTAGTGAGTAAAGGAATGTGGGACTTTTGAGTATCAATGCATGTTTTATTTGTTGGGTTTAATGTTAATATTTCGAGGGCGTTACAACTTGGTATCAGAGCGTACCGGGTTCGAATACTTTGGGTACGTGGGAAGTGATTAGTATCACAATGGGTTTGTCTCGCTTGATAGAGACTTAGATGTAGTATCATATGCTATGTGCTTAAATGCTAACATGCTTATGTGACTATATGGGTATGGGATGTAATTTCTAGGATGTTGATTGGATCCTTGAGTTTCTGGAAGTCTTGTTGGAAAAGCACTTGATCAATGCTGTTTCTAACCGGAACTCTAGTAACGCCTCGGGACTATCATTATCCGGGAATGAAATTCGTAAGTGCTTATGTGTTTATGTGCTTATGTGGAGTGAATTACAGTTGTCCATGCATTAGGACGTGAGTGTTTAGTTTCGGCACATTCGTGAATGTGCTAATGTTCTGTGTTACCTTTATTAGGATGTCAGGACGAGGAAGAGGAGCTAGGCGTGGTAGACCTGCGAGGCAGGAAGCACCGTTACCGGGGGAGATTCCGGCAGTGCAGGAGGGAGTTGGTCAGGCCAATGTGGCTGAGCCAGTAGGTCAGCAGGCTATGGGTGCCTTGGCCAGAGAGATAGCAGGAGCTTTGGGTATTCTTAGAGCTGGGAATCAGGCAGCTGAGGCAGGGCCTTCTTTCTTGAAGAGGGAGTTCTTCCGGTCTAATCCGGATGAGTTTGTCGGGGATCCGAAGGAGCCACTGAAGGCTGATGAGTGGCTAGAGCAAATGAGTAAGACGTTCGAGATGCTTGGTATCGAGGACGGAGCACTGAAAGTGACCTTGGCATCCTTCCAGCTGAAAGGAGATGCGGGTCAATGGTGGAAGTAAGAGAAGGCTCGTGTTGGTGGTACTTGGGAGGCATTTGTGAATGCTTTTCAGGAGAGGTTTTTGTCTGCAGTAGCTAGGGAGAAGCTGAGGGATCAGTTTAGCCGGCTTAATCAGCAGGGCTTGTCAGTGGCCGAGTTTGAGGCTACTTTTACCAGTCTGTCCAGGTTTGCACCGGAACTGGTGGCGTCTGAGGAACGCCGTTGCTATGAGTTTGAGCGGAAGCTGAGGCGGGGCCTCAAGTTGAGAGTTGGTGGGTCTTATATCCGAGAGTATAGACACCTGGTGCTGCAGCTCATATGGAGCTTATGATGCAGGAGGAGGATGAGGGGCAGAGAGGCTCCAAGAGGAGCCAGGATAGTCAGAGTGATGGCGGGAGGCAGAGGGGTTCTAACCCTCAGCAGTCGCAGGGTGGTGTTGCTATATCGACCTTTCCAGTGCCGAGTGTAGGCTCGGGGAGAGGCAGTCAGGGGGACTTCACTTGTTACAAGTGTGGCCAGCTGGGTCACAAGGTTTCAGTTTGCCCGCAGAAGGGTGGGGGTCAGAAAGCTGCTTCTTCTTCAGCTAGACCGTAGAGTCAGAGTTTGGGCAGGGGGCAGCCCTTGACTTGTTATCAGTGTGGACAACCTGGGCACATGAAGAGGTTTTGCCCACAGTTGAGTGCCACTTCGGGAGCGTCTGGTTCTAGGCAGACGCAGGGTTTTCAGCCAGCTCAGTCTGTGCAGGCCTCGAGGGCCAATCCGGGAGTTTCGTCATCCCAGTCTGTGCAGCAGTCTTTTGCTCCGAGAGGTGAGCAGGTAGACCAGGGGCCTACGGGGCGCGTGTATGCTGTTACCGCGCAGGATTTAGTACCGGCTCCATCAGTAGTGAGAGGTACTTTTCTGTTTTGCAACTCAGTTGCTAATGTGTTGATAGACACGGGTGCATCTCATTCTTTTGTATTTGCTGCATTTGCATCTGTTTTGGAATTGGAGTTAGCACAGTTAGCATCTCCTATTTGTGTGGTATCACCTTTGGGTGGTGAGTTGATCCTGAAACAGGGTGTTAGAGGATGTGATATAGAGGTCGCCGACTATAGGCTTTCTTTTCCGTTTGTTGTCATGCCCATGAAGGGTTTTGATGTTATTTTGGGTATGGACTGGCTATCGTCATACCGGGCTGTTATTGATTGCTACCGCCAGAGGGTCACGTTATGTACCTTGAGTGGGGAGTGGTTCCATTTCTTGGGAGACCGGGTTGGTAGTGTTTTTCCACCGGGGTATGATTCGCGAGGGCGAAGTGAGCTTAGTGGTCTACTTGTTAGCTTTGAGAGTAGTGAGTGTAATGAGACCCAGGTTATATTGCCGAGGGTGGTTTGTGAGTATTCGGATGTTTTTCCCGAAGATCTTGTTAGTTTGCCACCTCACCGAGAGATAGAGTTCTCTATTGATTTAGTGCCCGGCACAGTGCCGATTTCTATGGCACCTTATCGTTTTGCTCCAGCAGAATTGGTTGAGTTGAAAGTTCAGCTCCAGGAATTGCTAGATAAGGGTTTTGTTCGCCCTAGTGTTTCACCGTGGGGAGCACCGGCCCTCTTTGTTAAAAAGAAAGATGGTGCCTTGAGATTGTGTATTGACTACCGGAAGTTGAATCGGGCTACGGTTAAGAATAAGTACCCTATGCCCCGTATAGATGATTTGTTTGACCAGTTGAAGGGTTCCCGTTGTTTCTCTAAGATAGACTTGAGATCGGGTTACCATCAGTTGAGGGTCAGGGAAGAGGATATTCCGAAAACGGCATTCCGTACGCGGTATGGCCATTATGAGTTTCTGGTGATGCCATTTGGGCTTACCAATGCACCGGCAGTTTTTATGGACTTGATGAACCGGATTTTCCGGGAGTTCTTAGACCGATTTGTGGTTGTCTTCGTGGACGATATTCTTATCTATTCGTCTTCTGAGGAGGAGCACGAGGCACACTTGAGAGTGGTGCTTGAGTTACTTAGAGCCCATAGGCTGTATGCCAAGTTTGGGAAGTGTGAGTTCTGGCTGAGGGAAGTTAAATTCTTAGGCCACGTGGTATCCGGGGAAGGGGTGTCTGTTGATACATCCAAGGTTGAGGCAGTGCAAGATTGGGCACAGCCTAAGAGTGTGTTTGAGATCCGCAGTTTTCTGGGATTAGCTGGGTATTATCGTCGGTTTGTGAAAGATTTCTCCAGGTTAGCGTCACCGTTGACTAGACTGACTCGGAAGGGAGTCAAGTTTGTGTGGAGTGAGACTTGTGAAAAGTCGTTCCAAGAGTTGAAAGTTAGATTGACCACCGCTCCGGTGTTGATTATTCCGGAGAGAGGGTTGGGTTATGCTGTATATTGTGATGCCTCACGAGAGGGTTTGGGTTGTGTGTTGATGCAAGAAGGGAAAGTGGTAGCTTATGGTTCACGTCAGTTGAAAATACACGAGAAGAATTACCCCACACACGACCTAGAATTAGCAGCAGTGATCTTTGCCTTGAAAATCTGGAGGCACTACCTTTATGGTGAGAAGTTCGAGGTATTCTCGGACCACAAGAGTTTGAAGTATCTGTTTACACAGAGAGACTTGAATCTGAGGCAGAGGAGATGGATGGAGTTCATCGAAGATTATGATTTTGAGTTGCACTATCATCCGGGAAAGGCCAATGTTGTGGCCGATGCCCTTAGTAGGAAGACCATTAGTGATGTAGCTTGTATAGCCATCCGGGAATGGGAGATGTTGGGAGCACTTGGTGAGTTTGATTTGCTACTGGGCGAATCTGTTGAGGCTGCGGCTTTGTTTTCCGTTGTTGCGCAGCCTACACTTGTGATTAGAGTGTTAGAGGCACAGAGAGGTGACCTTGAGGTAGAATTTCTCCGAGAGAAGATCTCCAGTGGGAAAGTTGAGAAGGGTTTGACGGTGTATCCCGACCTGAGTGTGAGATACCGAGACCGTTTGTTTGTACCGGAGTCTTGCCGTGAGGAAGTACTCCGAGAGTTTCACCATTCGCGCCTTGCGGTGCATCCGGGAGGTACTAAGATGTATCAGGATTTGGGTCGCCAGTTTTGGTGGCGGGGTATGAAAAGAGATGTGGCTGTTTTCGTATCGAAGTGCCTTACTTGCCAGCAAGTGAAGGCCGAGCATCAGAGGCCAGCGGGTTTGTTGCAACCCTTGCCTATTGCCGAGTGGAAGTGGGAGCATGTCACTATGGACTTCGTTGTAGGTCTTCCGAGGACTCAACGAGGTAGTGATGCTATTTGGGTGGTTGTAGACCGGTTGACTAAGTCGGCGCACTTTATTCCTATGCGCGTGAGAGATTCGGTGGATCATCTTGCCGACTTGTATATTCGGGACGTAGTGAGATTGCACGGGGTCCCAGTGACGATCGTCTCAGATAGAGATCCTCGTTTTACTGCTAGGTTGTGGCAGAGTTTGCAGAGTGCCTTGGGCACTAAGTTGACCTTTAGTACGGCCTATCATCCTCAGACTGACGGGCAGTCCGAGCGTACTATCCAGATCCTCGAGGATATGCTTCGGGGTTGTGTCCTTGATTTCAGTGGGACGTGGGAGAGGCACTTGCCATTGGTAGAGTTTGCCTACAACAACAGTTTTCAGTCTAGCATCGGTATGGCACCGTTTGAGGCCTTGTATGGCCGACCGTGTAGGTCTCCAGTTTGTTGGGCCGAGGTGGGTGATACACCTTTGTTGGGTCCGGAGTTGGTTAGGGAGACGACGGAGAAAGTTGAGCTTATCCGTAGGAGGCTTGTTACAGCCCAGAGTCGACAAAAGAGTTATGCCGACCGTAGGAGGAGACCTTTGGCGTTTGAGGTAGGTGATCATGTCTTTCTGAAGATATCACCTAGGCGAGGTCTGATGAGGTTTGGGAAGAGTGGGAAGTTATCCCCTCGGTTTATTGGTCCTTTTGAGATCCTTGAGAGGATTGGCGAGGTTGCTTATCGGTTAGCCTTACCGCCGCAGTTGTCCGCAGTGCATGACGTGTTTCATGTGAGTATGCTTCGGAAGTATGAGCCAGATCCATCACATGTGTTGGATTGGACCGATTTAGAGGTAGATGAGGATGCCTCGTATGAGGAGAGACCGGTTCGGGTCTTGGATAGGCGGGATCAGGTCCTGCGTGGCAAGACCATTCCTTTGGTGAAAGTCTTGTGGAAACATCACGGAGTGGAGGAAGCCACTTGGGAACGTGAGTTGGAAGTTCGAGAGAAATATCCGGACTTGTTTGTTGATATGTGATCTTGTATTTAAATTTTGCATGTTGTTGAACTTAAGAGCTTTTATATATGTCTTAAGTTGTGAAACATTGAAAAATGTTTTGATTATTGGAAGTATGTTTGGAACTTGCCTCATATGGAAGTTGAATGTAACATTATATATGTTGAATATATTGTTGACATTGGAAAGGTAGTGCATAATGTTGATGCATGTTGAAAATACATATGTTGTTTACATATTGTGATATGTCTCTTGTTAAAGGGATGAGATGACCGGTAATGGGTCGAATTGTTGAATGTTCAAGTGTAACATTGTTTAAAATGGAGGAAAACCTGTTTTTGAAAACTTGTGCTTAATTTCGGGGGCGAAATCTTTAAGGGGGGGAGGTTATAGCGATCCCGGGTTTACCCTTGTTGTACAGTGATCCGGACATGTATCCGTGGATGTTGGTAGTTGGTTATTATCGTGTTTACATTCCTTTTCTTCATATTTGAGTTATAGGATGTGTTGGGCAGGTTTGTTACAGGTTGGTTGTGTTCGGGAGCCTAGTGTTGCTGCCCAGAATTTTGGACCTTCGCTCGAGCGAGGAGTTGGTCGCTCGAGCGAGAGTGGGGTTCGTGTTCGGTGGGTCGAGCCAGAGTGGCTCGCTCGAGCGAGCGGTTGCACCTGGTTCTGGACCTGAGAGCTGTCTTTCTTGGCTCGAGCGAGCTTTTCGTGGCTCGAGCGGTCTGGGTTTTTCTTCGCTCGATCGAGAGTTCCTTGGCTCGAGCGAGTGTTTCTGTGTCTGGTCGCTCGAGCGACCAATCCTTCGCTCGAGCGAGCGTGTTTTATATCAGCGAACAGTAGCGATTTTAAACATCACTTTTCCACTTTCTTTTTGATCCAAAACCTAAATCCGAGCCTCTCTCTCTCTAAACTTGCACTCTCTCTAAGATTTGATCTCCCTAGGGTGTGAATCTAGCCTAGGGCCTTTGTTAAAAAGATAGAGGGTGTTGAGAGCTTCGATTTAATCTGAAAAAGTTTGGATTTGGAGCAAGTTGATCTTGGAGTCTTCATCTCCTTTTGGGCTTAAACTTCGAGGTAGGGATATCCTACTCCTCTCTATGGGTTTTGTCTTTAAATTTTGGTAATTTGAGATGTTGGGCTTGGTTTGGTAATTTTGTGAAAGTTTGGGGCTTTTGTGTAATTTTACAAAAGTTGGGGTTTTATTTATAATAAACCTGGATGCATGTTTGGCATTGAGAAATGGTATAAATGTTAAATCATTGATGAAAATGGGACCTAAGGGTTGAAATGTTAATTATGGGAATTGACCTAATTACACTGTTTAATTAATTGGGATAATTAATTGAGAAGAATGAGGAAATGAAATGTTGATTAAATATCCATTTGTGCATTTATTTTCTGTTTAGAAATAACTGCTTTGGGCTATCGGTGGAGGATAGTCGTGATTGTTGTAGACAGTGCATGATGATTAGGCAAATTGAAACTAATCAATGAAATGTGTCATGGAAATTGACGGTTGATAGAATACATTAATTATATGTATTGACTGATTGTATATAGAACCATTGTGTTTGTATATGTTATGTGTAGAGGAGGAGAAAGGGGATGTACTCCGCGGTTTAGGGGAAGATAGGGGATGTACCTCTAAACCGGATAGTGTTGGGAGAAGATAGGGGATGAACTCCGTAGATACAGCTCATATGCTTGTCTAAAGAAGTGAAGATAGAGCTTATATGCTTATCTTTGTGATGTGTGGATATAGCTTTTACGCTTATCTGTGGATATTGTTGTTATACATATCTGTTGTAGAATGTGGATATAGCTTTTACGCTTATCTGTGGATATTGTTGTTATATATATCTGTTGAGCATGTGGGTAGTGCTTATATGCCTATCCGTTGAAAAAGGGAAAATGAAAGGAAATTTGGACTCATAAGTCGTATGACATAAATATGTGATTTATGTGATTGTATCAGTGTTGGCCATCTATCAATTGCTAATCTTTTAGTCATTGTTCATGGTTGGTTTAGTGTATTTCTACTGGGCTGTGGCTCACCCTATATGGGAATATCATTTTCAGGTGCAGGAAGCATGCCACCTCCAAGGACATAGCTTGGGAGGCTTGAGGCGGACATAATGTTGTCGCTTAACTTTTGATGTATTACATGTAACTTCAAGCCAAGGGCTTAATGTGTAAACGAGTTAGTACTCCTTTGTTGTAACCAAGTGTTAACTTGGAAAGCTGTAAGCCCGTAGGGCATTTTGTTTTGATGTTAACATGTAATACTTATGTAATGGAATTCTAGTGAGTAAAGGAATGTGGGACTTTTGAGTATCAATGCATGTTTTATTTGTTGGGTTTAATGTTAATATTTCGAGGGCGTTACACAAAGTGCTCTCAAATTTAGAAAAATCACGTACTTTCTAATTATTTTTTCTCGTTGTGCAAAAATATCAAGCATTTTACAAATCACGTACTTTCTAATTATTTTTTCTCATTGTGCAAAAATGTCAAGCATTCTACAAATGGAAGTCAGGTCACTCTTTGGTGTACCATTTAGACAAATTCTAAAAGTTAACTGCAGGAGTTTGACTGATAAATTATATCAATATACATGCAAAATAAGATAGCTTAATGCATAACTTTTCACTAGATAAGAAATCATATATAGGAAAATAAATGAGAATCTGATCTTAATTCTTGCTCATCTTCGTGATGATCACTTTCGATAAAAGATTTGTAACAAGGGTTGACCTTGTGCTTGTTGCCACAAGCCAGAAAAAATGGTGTAATGTTTACTTCTCCATGAGTTCTTGTAGTCGGCAATAATTCGGTTAACAATTTAGCCATTTCGGCATTCAGTTGACTTTCAGGCTTGTAATTGTAATCAAATTTTTCGTGATGACGGCATGATCACTTCCCATCAAAGCATGTTGTCGAATAACCTTCGAGCAATGTTAGTCTTGTATTTGTAGTCGACATCATGATCGGTAGAGTGACATTATTTGGTCGGTTACCATTATTTGTCTTGAAAATTTGGCATTTTTATTGAATTCAGCCATGTGACTTGTAGAAAATCTTATGGAGTTAGTGTTATTTGAATTGCTTGTTTGATAGAAATCATTCTTGCTCAGCAGAGTTTGTTTTTGCTTGATGATGACAGCGATAATCTTTGGTCCTTGCCAAGGAGGTATGGATAAAGCATCATATGGTCTTTGTAGGCTGAGTGCTATTTTTGTAAGGGTTGTACCATTGTTTCTGATGTAAGCCTGCGAGCATCTTCAATTATATATGATATCATTGTATGTCTTTATATACAGAACATTCATTCCACTTAGAGATTGTATGTAGGATGTATGTAACCAGAAAAACTCATGTAATATACGACACTATTATATTCATTGCACGAGTTTTATTTATTGTTTGATTGGTTATTCATATGGGCCGGATCTTGGAAACCAGGTGTGTGACAAAAAACTTTACCACAAATTACTATAATAACTCATGGTCTAACTTCTCACGCTAAAGTTTTTTTCTAAAGAGAGAGTGAAGACCTAACCATGGGTCTAGTTATAATATCTGGTACTTGAGCCAAACATGTCATAAGGGTTTTTATGAACTCTTGTACATGAACATATAAATGCATGAAAATATTAATATTTATGCTAATATTATTATCTTGCAACAATGATTAATATTATACTCATTATACTGATGACAGAAATTCAAAGCCGTGTTTTGTCATTTTCTTAGTTAATGTCTTTCAATCCCACAGACACGCTGGAAGCAAAAATTGTCCCACAGATATCAATTGAGGCCTCAACGAAGAATTAAACTATACCGTTCTGAATCTGCGAAAGAATAAATAGTTAATGCCTCCCGACTGCTGTTGCCAACTGGAGGGCACTTCAATGATCAAGTTAGATAATATAGAAATTGAACAAGCAAAAGAAGTGGTTTAGGCATACCTCCCATTGGAGTTAAAGATTACATCCCTTTATATAAGTTGACTTGTCACTCATTTTGTCCATTAAGCTTAAGCCACCAATTTGGTTCAATAAAAATAAGCCACTTGTATGGCCCTAAACCCATCTGATGGATGTATATCAGAGCAACTTGGCAAGTTAGCAAGTTGTGTTGCAAGTTATTATTTTATTACCTTAATTCTATTTCCATGTAGGCATTGGATGAGCCTACCTCACATGGTTAATTTTTATCCCTCCACATTAGTATTTTTGGCATTTTATGTATATTTACATTGCATTTAATTACTAAAATACTCTTTTTCTATCAATTTTATTCATTGAAAATAGGTTAATAGTTTAAATTGAAAACAAACCAAAAGATTAGAATTTAAATTGAAAAAATTAAAAATTTAGGGTTTACTTTGTTACAAGGCTAAAACCTTGGGTTTTTTTTTCTTTTGTAATTCCCCCAAATATTTATTAACATGTTTGGTTTATTAAAATAAATAATAAAAATATATTACAAATAGAATTATTGTTCACCATTACAAATGAATGATCTTTTTATATGAGAGCTTAAGAAATGGCCATGCCATCTTATTCATTCTGTTAGGTTTTATTTCTTGGCAAACCCGTTTGACAAAACTCCTTTGAGTTGTAATTTTATTCGCACTTTTATTTCAGTAAGGCTATGAGTGTTTAGATGCGAATCCAACCCGAATTGTGCCATTCAGAGAAGTTTGTGATGCTAATGCTTTCAAGATTGCCACTTCGCTGATTATGACGGGGATCGAGAAGTTTGTGATGCTAATGCTTTCCAGTTTTGGCCTGTCCGCTCGAGCGGGAAAACGGGCGCTCGAGCGGGGATTGGAAGCTCTCAGCATCTCTGCAGTCGCCTGTAAAAATACTGGAATGTGTGATTTTACGCTCGAGCGGATGCTCCTACGCTCGAGCGCATCTCAGTTTATTCGCACGCAGTTTTTGGTCAGTCCGCTCGAGCGGGCTGTGTTGAGCTCGAGCGGAGATCGCGGGACAGATTCTATAAATTCGCGTGTTGGGTCAGATTTTAGGATAACTTCTCCAGATCTTCTTTTTGGTTTCTAGGGTTTATATCTGGGGATACTTTGGGAGTTTTCTTTGATGTTTTTATTGAGTATTCAACTCATGATCTAAAGAGAGTACATCAAAGGTTTGTTTGCTATACACAAAAGAGAGAGTTATTCTTCAGTTGTGGATTCTGAAGAATTCGAGCCTGAAGCTTTGGTGGAATCCGGAGTGGCTCATTAGAAAGACAATTCCGTGGTGAAGATGGGGTTGGAAGAGGCACATAGAGGTTGGTTCAATTAGGCGTTGTGGATTCGCTAGGTAATTGAGAGTATACCTGTGTAATTCCTTTAATTCTTCTTAGTGGATTGTTCTTGTGGCTGTTGCCCGTGGTTTTTTTATCACAGTTGGAGGTGTCCAATTGTGGTTTTTTCCACGTTAAAATCGTTGTGTCTCTTTGTCTTGATTGTTTGATTGGGATTGTTATATTCTGCTTAAAATTGATACATAATCACAAATCAACATCTAGGGGATTTCTAGATTTTTCAATTGGTATCAGAGCGGGTCGTTCTATTTTTTTAAAAAAAATATTTTCTTTTAGAACGAGATCTTGTTTGATTTGTGATAATGGATACAATTCGTGAAGGAAATTCTATGGTTCGACCACCCCTACTTGACGGATCCAATTATCCTTTTTGGAAAGCGCGGATGAGATCTTTTTTAAAATCTATTGATGAAAAAGTTTGGCAATCCGTCATGAATGGGTGGACTGAACCAACAATTACTGTTGATGGAGTTACAATCCTCAAACCAATTGATCAGTGGGACACAACTGATTACCAAAATAGTAGCTGGAATAGTAAAGCTATCAATTCTCTCTTTTGCGCCGTCACACCTGAAGAATTTAGTCGTATTTGTAATTGTGAAGTCGCAAAAGAGGCTTGGGATATCTTACAAACTATTCATGAGGGCACTCCTTCTGTTAAACGCTCAAAACTTCAAAGGCTCACATCTAGTTTCGAAAACCTTTCAATGAAAGATAGTGAGACCTTTGATGAATTTTATGCGAAGTTGAGTGACATTGTAAATTCCAGCTTCAATTTAGGTGAAAAAATTCCAGAATCCAAAATTGTGGGAAAAATTTTGAGATCCTTGCCCGATCGGTTCCAACCAAAAGTTACGGCTATTGAGGAGGCTCAAGATGTTGACAACCTCAAGCTGGATCAGTTGGTTGGAAATCTCCAAACTTATGAGGCACACAGGAATTTCAAACAGAAACAAAAAGATATTGCTTTTAGTAGTGCTCATAAAGTTAGAGAGGATTCTGATGAGGATTGTGATATAGATTCCAAGATTATGGCTGCTTTTGTTAAACAATTTAAAAAATCTTTTTTGAAAAAGAATCCCAATCTTTTGGAATCTACTCATTCTCATAAATCTAAAGGCAAAGATAAACTCAAAATTAATTCTATAGCCAAGAAGGAGAAAGGAAAGATACAAGGAAACTCTGAAAGAATCCAATGCTATGAGTGCCAAGGATTTGGCCATTTTGCTCAAGAATGCCCCACTCGTTTGAAGAAGAAGAAAGCCCTTGCCATCACTTGGGATGATGAATCTGAATCTGATGAAGATGAAAGTGACAACGAAGGTCAAGGCGAACAGGGTCATAAATAATTTCTTGCTTTCATGGCGGCTTCTGAAGCTGAAGGACAAACAGATTCTCCAAAGAGGTCAGTTGAGAATATCACTGATGATGAATCCTCGGAGAGCGATCATGAAGAGCTGGAGCAAGCATATGAAAAGTTGTATAAGGAGTCTCTTAACTTATTCAAGTTAAATGACAAACTCACAAAGAAACTCAAAGCCTGTGAAAGTGAGAATGTCAAACTTAAGGAAGAGATTTCCGAGGCCAAGATTAATGCCATCAAGGTAGCTGATGATCAACAAGTTCTTTGTGCAAAATTGTTGACTTGTGAGACAGAGAGGAATGAGCTACTGCAAACCCATGCTATGTATGAAGAAAAAATTGAAACTCTCGAGATGTCTCAAGTCGCTTTGGAAGAACTAATCATCAAGAAAGAGGAAGAGCTCAAGTGTGCAATGGCTACCATTGGTCTTTGGAACAAAGGATCAAAGAATTTGGAGGATATCATTGGGTCTCAACAAATGAGTTGTGACAAGAGTGGCATTGGCTTTGGTGGCAAGAAAGAGCAAAAACAGTATGCTTCCACATCTCATGATACAAGAACTCAAGGAAAGGAGGAACAAAAATTTCAACATAAGGATGTACTTCTCAAACTTCCTAGAGTTGGTAAGGCAAAAGAAAAGAAGGTACACCCTGTACACCCTGTTTTTATTTGTCATCATTGTGGTATGCATGGTCATATTCGCCCTTACTGTTATAAGTTGCATGCGAGAGTGTCTCAAAAGGGTAGAAATTTGAATATTTTTTGGGTTAGGAGACAACCTTACATGTCCAGGCAGAATACCAAGATTCATGAGGGTGTTCACAATACCATGACATTTACCAAGACCGCTAGACCTGATTTTGTTAAGACCAAAAAGATTTGGGTGAGAAAAGTTGACTTGTGTTAATTTGTTTGGTCGTTTTAGTTTATAGGTTTTTGTGTGTTTTTTTTGGGTCTTTTAATGTGTGCTTGTTTGTTTTTTGTCTTGCTTTGGTTAAGAAAAAAAAAATTGAAAAAAAAAAAAAGGAAAAATTCCAAAAAGATTTTCTTAGTATGGTTTTGCAAGCTTGAAATTTTTGAGTGGTCCTTGGTACATATTGGAATTGATGAGAAAATCCATTACATGTTAATATGTGTGTGCTTTCTGTGGTCATTACTCATTTTGGAGTGTGTGTTCTTTGATTAGTATGTCTCATTCTGTACACATTCTTGGATTAGCAAATTCTGGAGTCATCCGCCCTAGTGATTATTTTTTATCTATGGACTTCTGTCATTGATCTTTTGTGTTTCTAGAGGAATTGACCTATACTAGCATATCATGGGTGATGTTGAGTCTCTTAACCACCTACCATCTTTTTTGCACCTCCATGGCTTTCCCCTTAATTCTTTGTAGTCCAGCCATGAGGAAAAGGCTACCTCAGAGTCACCAACCAGGCCATCCTTATTATATCCATGCTTCTCTGGTTCGGTTTCCATACTCTTGAGCGTGTCAGCCACCAATGATTGTGCAAAAGAAAAAGAAAAAAAAAAGAAAAGAAAAAGGAAAAATATGCACAAGAAAGAAAAGAAAAAATGTGAAAAAGAAAGAAAAGAAAAAGTGTGTGAAAAAAAAAAGGAAAAAGATTCATTGATTGAGGGGGAGCCTCCGCCTTTACTCACCAAATACCCCTTGATTCCTAGTGGTTTGACTTTCCTTTGTCGTGCTTAAGATTCTCTTGTCAGAGGTCCGGCTTTCTTATCACTACTAGGATTGAATCTAGTTTTTGTCGAACTCCAAGTTTCACACACACACTTTTATCATGGGATCTATGCTTTTCACATGATGCATAACTTTCTTGCATGAGGAATCTTCTACAGACTGTGCACATTGTGTTTTCTTATAATGGTGCTTCTTGGATGATCTTATGTGTTTTAAGGTACTAATCTGAAATTCCTTACTTGCTCCACCATATTATTTTTATCATTCTCTTCTTGTTCACTGTTTTTCAGTGTTTGTGGTTGCTTTTAGTGAGGGGGAGTTTGGTTCATCTTGTTTTGGCTTGGTAGGGAAGTTCGGTTTCTCATTGCAAGAGTTGTTTAACATGAACACTTTGATATGTTTGGTAAGGGAGATTGGCTATATGTTTTGCATGCTGCTATGCACTATTTGCCCTTCTTGTATGTTCATGGTATTTACATCGTCATATCATTGCTTGTGGGGTTTATGATCTTGCTTGTGTTGTTTGAGAGTTGTTTTTCATGAGTCTTAGTTTTCATCTATTCATGTTTTCCATCTCATGTTACAAGTTAATCGTGTCATAAGTCTATTGCTTTTTCATATATTCTTGTGGGACTAATAGTTGTTTTGGAGATTGTGGCACTAATAACTGTTTTGCAGATCTTAATCTTGAAAAAGAAGTTGGCTTTTGTTGGCTGTAATGGGTTGGGGTGTTTAGGATTTTCTTTGTTAGGTGTGTTTTGTCACGGCATTGCCAAAGGGGGAGATTGTTAGGTTTTATTTCTTGGCAAACCCGTTTGACAAAACTCCTTTGAGTTGTAATTTTATTCGCACTTTTATTTCAGTAAGGCTATGAGTGTTTAGATGCGAATCCAACCCGAATTGTGCCATTCAGAGAAGTTTGTGATGCTAATGCTTTCAAGATTGCCACTTCGCTGATTATGACGGGGATCGAGAAGTTTGTGATGCTAATGCTTTCCAGTTTTGGCCTGTCCGCTCGAGCGGGAAAACGGGCGCTCGAGCGGGGATTGGAAGCTCTCAGCATCTCTGCAGTCGCCTGTAAAAATACTGGAATGTGTGATTTTACGCTCGAGCGGATGCTCCTACGCTCGAGCGCATCTCAGTTTATTCGCACGCAGTTTTTGGTCAGTCCGCTCGAGCGGGCTGTGTTGAGCTCGAGCGGAGATCGCGGGACAGATTCTATAAATTCGCGTGTTGGGTCAGATTTTAGGATAACTTCTCCAGATCTTCTTTTTGGTTTCTAGGGTTTATCTCTGGGGATACTTTGAGAGTTTTCTTTGATGTTTTTATTGAGTATTCAACTCATGATCTAAAGAGAGTACATCAAAGGTTTGTTTGCTATACACAAAAGAGAGAGTTATTCTTCAGTTGTGGATTCTGAAGAATTCGAGCCTGAAGCTTTGGTGGAATCCGGAGTGGCTCATTAGAAAGACAATTCCGTGGTGAAGATGGGGTTGGAAGAGGCACATAGAGGTTAGTTCAATTAGGCGTTGTGGATTCGCTAGGTAATTGAGAGTATACCTGTGTAATTCCTTTAATTCTTCTTAGTGGATTGTTCTTGTGGCTGTTGCCCGTGGTTTTTTGATCACAGTTGGAGGTGTCCAATTGTGGTTTTTTCCACGTTAAAATCGTTGTGTCTCTTTGTCTTGATTGTTTGATTGGGATTGTTATATTCTGCTTAAAATTGATACATAATCACAAATCAACATCTAGGGGATTTCTAGATTTTTCAATTGGTATCAGAGCGGGTCGTTCTATTTTTTTAAAAAAAAATATTTTCTTTTAGAATGAGATCTTGTTTGATTTGTGATAATGGATACAATTCGTGAAGGAAATTCTATGGTTCGACCACCCCTACTTGACGGATCCAATTATCCTTTTTGGAAAGCGCGGATGAGATCTTTTTTAAAATCTATTGATGAAAAAGTTTGGCAATCCGTCATGAATGGGTGGACTGAACCAACAATTACTGTTGATGGAGTTACAATCCTCAAACCAATTGATCAGTGGGACACAACTGATTACCAAAATAGTAGCTGGAATAGTAAAGCTATCAATTCTCTCTTTTGCGCCGTCACACCTGAAGAATTTAGTCGTATTTGTAATTGTGAAGTCGCAAAAGAGGCTTGGGATATCTTACAAACTATTCATGAGGGCACTCCTTCTGTTAAACGCTCAAAACTTCAAAGGCTCACATCTAGTTTCGAAAACCTTTCAATGAAAGATAGTGAGACCTTTGATGAATTTTATGCGAAGTTGAGTGACATTGTAAATTCCAGCTTCAATTTAGGTGAAAAAATTCCAGAATCCAAAATTGTGGGAAAAATTTTGAGATCCTTGCCCGATCGGTTCCAACCAAAAGTTACGGCTATTGAGGAGGCTCAAGATGTTGACAACCTCAAGCTGGATCAGTTGGTTGGAAATCTCCAAACTTATGAGGCACACAGGAATTTCAAACAGAAACAAAAAGATATTGCTTTTAGTAGTGCTCATAAAGTTAGAGAGGATTCTGATGAGGATTGTGATATAGATTCCAAGATTATGGCTGCTTTTGTTAAACAATTTAAAAAATCTTTTTTGAAAAAGAATCCCAATCTTTTGGAATCTACTCATTCTCATAAATCTAAAGGCAAAGATAAACTCAAAATTAATTCTATAGCCAAGAAGGAGAAAGGAAAGATACAAGGAAACTCTGAAAGAATCCAATGCTATGAGTGCCAAGGATTTGGCCATTTTGCTCAAGAATGCCCCACTCGTTTGAAGAAGAAGAAAGCCCTTGCCATCACTTGGGATGATGAATCTGAATCTGATGAAGATGAAAGTGACAATGAAGGTCAAGGCGAACAGGGTCATAAACAATTTCTTGCTTTCATGGCGGCTTCTGAAGCTGAAGGACAAACAGATTCTCCAAAGAGGTCAGTTGAGAATATCACTGATGATGAATCCTCGGAGAGCGATCATGAAGAGCTGGAGCAAGCATATGAAAAGTTGTATAAGGAGTCTCTTAACTTATTCAAGTTAAATGACAAACTCACAAAGAAACTCAAAGCCTGTGAAAGTGAGAATGTCAAACTTAAGGAAGAGATTTCCGAGGCCAAGATTAATGCCATCAAGGTAGCTGATGATCAACAAGTTCTTTGTGCAAAATTGTTGACTTGTGAGACAGAGAGGAATGAGCTACTGCAAACCCATGCTATGTATGAAGAAAAAATTGAAACTCTCGAGATGTCTCAAGTCGCTTTGGAAGAACTAATCATCAAGAAAGAGGAAGAGCTCAAGTGTGCAATGGCTACCATTGGTCTTTGGAACAAAGGATCAAAGAATTTGGAGGATATCATTGGGTCTCAACAAATGAGTTGTGACAAGAGTGGCATTGGCTTTGGTGGCAAGAAAGAGCAAAAACAGTATGCTTCCACATCTCATGATACAAGAACTCAAGGAAAGGAGGAACAAAAATTTCAACATAAGGATGTACTTCTCAAACTTCCTAGAGTTGGTAAGGCAAAAGAAAAGAAGGTACACCCTGTACACCCTGTTTTTATTTGTCATCATTGTGGTATGCATGGTCATATTCGCCCTTACTGTTATAAGTTGCATGCGAGAGTGTCTCAAAAGGGTAGAAATTTGAATATTTTTTGGGTTAGGAGACAACCTTACATGTCCAGGCAGAATACCAAGATTCATGAGGGTGTTCACAATACCATGACATTTACCAAGACCGCTAGACCTGATTTTGTTAAGACCAAAAAGATTTGGGTGAGAAAAGTTGACTTGTGTTAATTTGTTTGGTCGTTTTAGTTTATAGGTTTTTGTGTGTTTTTTTTGGGTCTTTTAATGTGTGCTTGTTTGTTTTTTGTCTTGCTTTGGTTAAGAAAAAAAAAAATTGAAAAAAAAAAAGGAAAAATTCCAAAAAGATTTTCTTAGTATGGTTTTGCAAGCTTGAAATTTTTGAGTGGTCCTTGGTACATATTGGAATTGATGAGAAAATCCATTACATGTTAATATGTGTGTGCTTTCTGTGGTCATTACTCATTTTGGAGTGTGTGTTCTTTGATTAGTATGTCTCATTCTGTACACATTCTTGGATTAGCAAATTCTGGAGTCATCCGCCCTAGTGATTATTTTTTATCTATGGACTTCTGTCATTGATCTTTTGTGTTTCTAGAGGAATTGACCTATACTAGCATATCATGGGTGATGTTGAGTCTCTTAACCACCTACCATCTTTTTTGCACCTCCATGGCTTTCCCCTTAATTCTTTGTAGTCCAGCCATGAGGAAAAGGCTACCTCAGAGTCACCAACCAGGCCATCCTTATTATATCCATGCTTCTCTGGTTCGGTTTCCATACTCTTGAGCGTGTCAGCCACCAATGATTGTGCAAAAGAAAAAGAAAAAAAAAAAGAAAAGAAAAAGGAAAAATATGCACAAGAAAGAAAAGAAAAAATGTGAAAAAGAAAGAAAAGAAAAAGTGTGTGAAAAAAAAAAGGAAAAAGATTCATTGATTGAGGGGGAGCCTCCGCCTTTACTCACCAAATACCCCTTGATTCCTAGTGGTTTGACTTTCCTTTGTCGTGCTTAAGATTCTCTTGTCAGAGGTCCGGCTTTCTTATCACTACTAGGATTGAATCTAGTTTTTGTCGAACTCCAAGTTTCACACACACACTTTTATCATGGGATCTATGCTTTTCACATGATGCATAACTTTCTTGCATGAGGAATCTTCTACAGACTGTGCACATTGTGTTTTCTTATAATGGTGCTTCTTGGATGATCTTATGTGTTTTAAGGTACTAATCTGAAATTCCTTACTTGCTCCACCATATTATTTTTATCATTCTCTTCTTGTTCACTGTTTTTCAGTGTTTGTGGTTGCTTTTAGTGAGGGGGAGTTTGGTTCATCTTGTTTTGGCTTGGTAGGGAAGTTCGGTTTCTCATTGCAAGAGTTGTTTAACATGAACACTTTGATATGTTTGGTAAGGGAGATTGGCTATATGTTTTGCATGCTGCTATGCACTATTTGCCCTTCTTGTATGTTCATGGTATTTACATCGTCATATCATTGCTTGTGGGGTTTATGATCTTGCTTGTGTTGTTTGAGAGTTGTTTTTCATGAGTCTTAGTTTTCATCTATTCATGTTTTCCATCTCATGTTACAAGTTAATCGTGTCATAAGTCTATTGCTTTTTCATATATTCTTGTGGGACTAATAGTTGTTTTGGAGATTGTGGCACTAATAACTGTTTTGCAGATCTTAATCTTGAAAAAGAAGTTGGCTTTTGTTGGCTGTAATGGGTTGGGGTGTTTAGGATTTTCTTTGTTAGGTGTGTTTTGTCACGGCATTGCCAAAGGGGGAGATTGTTAGGTTTTATTTCTTGGCAAACCCGTTTGACAAAACTCCTTTGAGTTGTAATTTTATTCGCACTTTTATTTCAGTAAGGCTATGAGTGTTTAGATGCGAATCCAACCCGAATTGTGCCATTCAGAGAAGTTTGTGATGCTAATGCTTTCAAGATTGCCACTTCGCTGATTATGACGGGGATCGAGAAGTTTGTGATGCTAATGCTTTCCAGTTTTGGCCTGTCCGCTCGAGCGGGAAAACGGGCGCTCGAGCGGGGATTGGAAGCTCTCAGCATCTCTGCAGTCGCCTGTAAAAATACTGGAATGTGTGATTTTACGCTCGAGCGGATGCTCCTACGCTCGAGCGCATCTCAGTTTATTCGCACGCAGTTTTTGGTCAGTCCGCTCGAGCGGGCTGTGTTGAGCTCGAGCGGAGATCGCGGGACAGATTCTATAAATTCGCGTGTTGGGTCAGATTTTAGGATAACTTCTCCAGATCTTCTTTTTGGTTTCTAGGGTTTATATCTGGGGATACTTTGGGAGTTTTCTTTGATGTTTTTATTGAGTATTCAACTCATGATCTAAAGAGAGTACATCAAAGGTTTGTTTGCTATACACAAAAGAGAGAGTTATTCTTCAGTTGTGGATTCTGAAGAATTCGAGCCTGAAGCTTTGGTGGAATCCGGAGTGGCTCATTAGAAAGACAATTCCGTGGTGAAGATGGGGTTGGAAGAGGCACATAGAGGTTGGTTCAATTAGGCGTTGTGGATTCGCTAGGTAATTGAGAGTATACCTGTGTAATTCCTTTAATTCTTCTTAGTGGATTGTTCTTGTGGCTGTTGCCCGTGGTTTTTTGATCACAGTTGGAGGTGTCCAATTGTGGTTTTTTCCACGTTAAAATCGTTGTGTCTCTTTGTCTTGATTGTTTGATTGGGATTGTTATATTCTGCTTAAAATTGATACATAATCACAAATCAACATCTAGGGGATTTCTAGATTTTTCACATTCCAATGAACCAAATAAAAAATTATTAATTGGTATTGACTTAGGGGGTATGAACTTAGTGCCCTTCACTTATCATTTGCTATCTACATTTAGATTGTTTTTTGAATCATGAATATGTGTTAGTATTTAAAAAATAAAAGAAAAGGGTTAAAAAATAAAACAAAATTTATATTTATATTTTGTTCATATATATTTTTTTGATCAGCAAAACAAAAAAAAAAATTATTGATGAAAATAGCACAATACATGCAAAATTAACATCAAGAAAGCAGGGAAAAATGCTTAGAGCATCATAGCTAACCTCAAACAATCCCAACTAGGTTGGCACCGCAAAGAAAGCACAATCATCTGCTAGCACTAAACCCAAGATGGGTGAGAAACCAATCAACAACACCCAAAACAATACAAAAACAGAAACAAGAGATAGAACAACCAAAAAACAACAACCACAACAGACATAGAGCAACTAAAACCAAAACCAGCAACAGCAACAGCAACACCAGACAAGAACAACAGTAGCAACACCCCTGTCACAGAGCCAAACCAGTGTGCTACCTATCAACAACAACTGCACCATTACACCTCAAGACCATAACACATACCAGCAAGACACCACCACCTTAGAATGAGCAGAGCAAATGGAACAAACTACCAGTATTAGAACATAGCACCATAACCCAACAGTTCACTCAACACCACCATCTCAGAAGCAACTCCGAATCAGACCCAAATTGGAGATGAAATCATGAAATGAATATATGCTACCAATATAATGGTTCTTAACCTAGTAAGCCACTCTTAGTTTGATTAATTTAGATAAGGTCTCCAAATTTGGTTGAGCTCCCCTAAATATACACTCATTTCTGTGCCTCCATCATGACCACACCACTGCAATAGGAATAACATTCCAGATCTTAAGCTCCTTTTTTTCTGAACTTGAATCCTAAACACCAGTGAAGCAGCTCATTTACAGCGCCAGGGGAAACCCATTGAGATCCCTACCAATCAATTACACTAGACCATAACTTCCAAGCAAAGGGACAAAGCAACAAAATATGATTAAGAGTTTCAAGTTCATAATTACAAAACAACCACAAAGAAACAGAATTACCCCTTAGGACACCAATTCGATGAAAGAAGTCAGCAGTCTTCAGTCTACCTCTCCACACCAGCCAGAACAAAAATTTGGCTTTCGGAGGAGCTACATTATTCCAGATAAATTTTGATAACTCCAAAACATGACCTTCATCAGCTTGAAGCCACCCATTCAATGATCTAACTTGAAAAATCTCAGAAGCAGAAGGCAACCATCTAATATGATCCTCATTATTAGCCCTCAGTTCATGACGCTCACCCAGAATCTGGAGCAAACGAAGCAATTCCTCCTCTTCCTATGTGCGAAGAGGTCTTTTAAAAGTCAAAATCCACCTACCATTTGCATTCTTTTCATCAACAAACCACTGTAGAGATCCATGAGGCTCAGTAGATAAACCAAAAAGTCTGGAAAATGGATTCTCCAAGCTTGATTGACCAATCCACTTATCACACCAGAAAGGAATCCTACTACCATCCCCAACAACAAGATTAATATTGTCCAAAAAATAAGTAACCACTTGTGGCTGTTTAGCAGCCACAGACATTACATCTCTCCAGATTCTAGACTCATGGTTAAATACACCAGGCAGAGGTAAGAAAAATCCATTTATGTGACTATAGTGACTGCTAATCAGCTATCTCCATAGAGCCTTCTTTTCAGCCCCAAATCTCCACCATTACTTTAAAAAAAAACAAATATTCACCTTTCTAATATTTTTGATCCCTAACCCTCCATGATATAGAGCCTTTGTCACCTCCCCCCAATCGAACCAAATAAACCTTTCTGTGATTATCTGACCTGCCCCATAGGAAAGAGGCTTGCAACCTGTCCACTATCTTAGCAACACACTCAGGCATCTTAAACAGAGAAAGGTAATAAACTGGGAGACTAGATAGAGCTGACTTGATCATGGTAACTCTACCAGCATAAGACATCAATCTCTTCTTCCAACCTGCAAGTCGTACTTTGATCTTATCCAAAATAGGCTTCCAAGTTGATTTCTGACGAGGGTTTGTACCCAAAGGTAAGCCAAGATAAACCAGGGGAAGATTTTGATAAGAACAATTCAGTCTATCAACGAAATCCTTTACTAATTGGGTCAAAATTCCAACGCCACATGCATCACTTTTTTGAAAATTAATCTTCAGTCCTGAAATAATTTCAAAGCATCTAAGAATCCTCTTAATGATGATAAGTTCACTCCAATTAGCTTCACAAAACAAGATAGTATCATCTGCAAATTGTAGATGGGAAACAACCAAATCATTGGGACCAATGATAGCACCTCTAACTAATCCAAGCTCCTCAGCTCCAGATAGTAAAACATTCAAACCCTCTGCTGCAACATTGAATAGAAAAGGTGAAAGTGGATCACCTTGCTGTAATCCTTTCTGAGGATTGAATTCAACTGCAGGAGAACCATTTACCAACACAGGCTTTAATCCATCCAATCCATCTAGCACCTAATCCAAATTTTTGAAGCATATCAAACAAATATTCCTAATTCACTGTGTCATAAGCCTTCTCAAAGTCCAACTTAAGAATGACACCTTTAGTTTTTGTCTTCTTCCACCAATCTACAATCTCATTTGCTATGAGTACACCATCCATTATATTTCTTCCCCCTAAAAATGCAGACTGATTTTTCACTAATCACCTTAGGTAATATCTTCTTCATTCTACAAGAGAATATCGTAGACAAAATTTTGTAGACTACCCCAATAAGACAAATAAGTCGATAATCCAAAAGACTTGATGGATTGAGCTTCTTTGGGACAAAAGTAAAGAAATAGCACTTCAAGCATCTGACCAACCTACTATTCTCATGAAACTTCGACATGAAATTCATAAAATCCTGCTTCAGTATACTCCAACATATCTGAATGCAAGACAAATTAAATCCATCGAGTCTTGGCGCCTTGTCTCCATCACAACTTTTAATAGCTGCCCACACTTTGGATTCAGTGAACACCACCTCCAAATCAGCTGCAGAGTCAGTGTTGATAGATTTTAGCATACCACCAAGCTTGGGCCTATGCTTCAAACTCTCATTAAACAAACACCTAAAGTGCCTTACCACCTCCAGTTTTATCTCATTAGGTTGCATAACAGCTCTTCCATTGACCTAAATACAACCCAACATGTTCCTACATTGTTGGCTTTTAGCTATAACATGAAAAAATCTGGTGTTCTTATCACCCTTTAATGCCCAATTCAATCTAGATTTCTGAAGCCATATCCATTCTTCCATTTTCCTCAATCTCCACACTTCTCCAATGAGATTTCTTCTTTTACTAACTTCCTGATCATTTAGACCTCTACCTCTAGCCTCCAAACCTAGAGAATGAAGCACAGCTTCAACAACTTTTATTTTGGAATCAACATTACCAAAAACCTCCTGGTTCCACTCCTTCAGCTTGGATTTGAGAATGTGAAGTTTTTCTTTAACAACAAAACCTGCCCATCCAAACACTTGGGCCTCCATTCAAGTCTTTTTAATCAAAGGTAAACAGCCAGGACGCAAGAGCCAAGAATTAAAAAATTTAAAAGGCTTAGGTCCCCAATCTCTTTGGTCCTCCATAAGTAAGACTGGACAGTGATCAGATAAGATTCTAGGCAGACCCCAGACTTTAAAATCAAAGAGCTGTAGCCACTCAAGATTAATGAGAAATCTATCAAGCTTACTCCACCTATCACCCTCAATAGAATTACTCCACGTATGCTTTTTTCCCAACATCGGAATATCAGTAAGTTCTATTTTTTCAATAAATTCCCCGAAATCTTTCATCCCCCTATCTCTCCTTAAGCACCCTTTTCTCTCACCAATGAAACGGATGTCGTTGAAATCCCCTCCCCCCCCAAACACCATGGATAATGAAAAGAGTGCCTAAGGTTACCCAGCACCTTCCACAGAATCCTCCTCCTTGTAATATCATTCGGTCCATACACATTAACTACCACACAATTAAAGGACTTACAGTAAATACCTGATAATAGAAGGAAACTTCTGTTGCAGCAACCATCAACCATGGCAAACACCTTAGGTTTCCAAATACAAAGAAGGCCTCCAGTACTCCCTCCTGTATCTACAGACGAAAAATTAAATTGATCCCAAGGACACATGGATTTCACAAATTGGTCTGACATCCTAGATTTCTTGGTTTCTTGTAGCATTACCATATCCACACCCCTTACTCTAACCAGCTCTTTTATCTTCTTTCTCTTACAAGACCTACCCAACCCCCTAATATTCCAAGATAACATCTTCATTACAAACCAATACAATACACCAAAATCACCTACTCACACAGGTTAGGACTTGTTGGCAGACCCCTTTATAGCCTCTGCTCTCTCAAAATCCTTCCTTTCAAGATCCATTAATTTTGTCAAGAACCTCATTTTCCTTTTCTTTGAAATCAATCCCCAATAATTTCCAAATTTGCATGGTTTACTGGGCTTCATTCAGGAGATATCGAACCTTACTTGAGCTGCTCGCTTGCGATTTAGAACAAGAAACAACAGCCATCACTGCTTAAAGCATCGCCCCTTTATGAATCTTGCTTCTAGAAGCTTCACATTTTCTAACTCTTTTCTTTGTGATCTTAGTTTTACACTTTGTTGTGTTCTGAATAGCCACTTCTTTCCTTTTCCCTTTGCTCTGAATTTCTTTCCGTCTTGAAGATTCAACCCACATATCTGATCCTACCAGTTGTGATTGCCCTAATGGAAGAATCAATTGACCTGCTCTATTTTCCTTTGAGACAATGACATCCTCCTCCAGGCTTAGCCCATTAGATTTTGCATGATTAACAAGATCACCACCCACTTCATTGAAGAACCCATTATCCTGGGCTGGCCCAATGACAACTTCCAGATTAATATTAGGCCACTGCAACTCAAACCCACTCAAACTTTTCAAATAGCCTATGCTATCAACATGACCCGCAACTTGTCGACTTCCTTCATTAGCACCTTGAATTTGAAAATCAGACAAACGCCTTTCCATTTCCATGCATGCGCCACCAATATCTTCTATCCCCAGGCCACTACCTGTTTCAATAACTTTGGAAATAGTTGTGTCATCAATACCATTTGCCTGCCTCTCCACCGCATTCATGATACTCCCCCTTCCAATTGGTGCCAACTTAGCTTCAGTATCCACCTCAGTTGCCAGCTCAACCTCCACCTCATCATCATCCTCCTTGCCATTCTCAGATTTGCTGCAACATTCACCATTGTCATCACAAGAAGTTATCACTCCATTGCAATACGATGACCCTTCACCTATTGGTGGATCCACTCGACTCTCAGCATTAACTATGATTACTTGTTCCTCACAGATTCTAATTGGATAAAACTTATCATTGCATGCCAACATGATCACCATATTAATGGACTCCAACACCTTAGATGCTATTCTTACTTTACCGCACTGTAACGATGTCATTTGTAGAGTATCATTGTCAATCCCGATCACCTGACCCCATAATTTGCCAATGGTTTTGAATGTAAGTGAACTCCTCAAATTAAACGGTATACCATAACAACTTAACCACACTGCTCGCTCCTGTTCAATAACCATATCCTTCTTCCACTCTGATACAAAGTCACACCATGCATAAATCCACTCCTTCATCCGACTAACTTCATACTGCATCACCTCTTTTGAGTTGAACGTGATAACCACCAATTTCCCTCCACCTTCACGAAATATAGGATCTTTCAGTCCTCTTTTCTCACATTCCTGTTTGAACTCAATCAATACACAATATGGTTTCAACTTAACGATTAAGCTCTCATACAACCAACCATTACTAGCCTCATCTGTTCTTGCAATGAGATCCTTACCTACCCCACCTTCATTCCCTTTAACAATATCTACGTAAGCACGTGACTCCGTCCTTATCTTAAAATTGAATCTGTCCTTATTTACGGCCCTCTCTCCCTGCCCTTGAAGCGCTGGCTGGTCCCCTCTTGATTGCTCTGCCCAACCAAACTTTTCCATTTTCACTTTCAGGTCCCTGTTGTCAACCCATAACCCATTTGCTTTTTGGATCGCCATATTAGCCGCCACCGAGCAATCATACCTCACAAAACTGAACCTAGATCGTATTGTTTTTCTTCTCTTATTTGGGATAAAGGCATCTTTTACCACCCCAAATTTAGAGAACAAGACAAACAAACCCTTCGGATCCATAGTTTCCGATATATTGTCCACAAACACTGTTAGAATTCCTTGAGTTTCTCCATTCTTTCGTGGCCTCCGTTAAATAACTGGTATCCAACCTCCCCTCGCACCTTTCGCTTATATATATTAAATTATTTTATCTGTTTAAATTCTCACTCAAATTCATATTCATGATACAAACCTTACACTTGATATCTAAATTTCTAACTACTAAAATTTTAAAGATAAATTACAATTGCATCCCTTAAAATTTGTGAAAAATATGGATTTTTCCTTTACATTTGAAAAATTACAAATACCTATTTGTCAAAAAATAAATAAATCTTGTAACTGACTTAGCAAATAAAGATGAAATTACCCAAATATCTAATTATACTAAAATAAAATTATCATATTACTCTCATTTTTATTCACCTATCACCAAATTATTCTCTATACACAACCACAATATTCTTCAAAAGTCATTGATGATACATCGAATGCTTGTAGACAATAATGACAATGGTGGTGATCGAGAGTGATGTGATGATTAGGTAAAATGGTAATACTAATTAAAAGAAAATAAGGGGAAAAAAAAGTGAGAGAACGAAAAAAAAGAAGTTTAACTTCATAATAATTAATATATGTTGCATACGTCATACATTCTCTAGTTTGATTTAATGGTTTATTAACACATGGAGCCATTTGTTACGTGATATAAAATCTTGGGAAAATTATATAAATAGTCCATGTAGTTTATACGATATGTCAATTTGGTCCCTGTAGTTTCAATTTGCTCGATTTTGCCCCTTAATTTAACGGATTGTGTCGTTTTTTTCCAATAAATAACGGTTGTTAAGTTAATTTAACGAAAAGTCAAATAATGCGCCAATTTGGTCCTTGTATTTTTCACAATGTGTCAATTTAGTCCCTGTCAAAATCGAGAAAATTGAAACTACATGGACCAAATTGACACATCGTGTAAAGTACAGGGACCAAATTGACACATTGTTTGACCTTCCATTAAATTAACTTAACAACCGTTATTAATTGGGTTAAAATGACACAATCTGTTAAATTAAGGGTCAAAATCGAGCAAATTGAAACTACATGGACCAAATTGACACATCGTGTAAAGTACAGGGACCAAATTGACACATTGTTTGACCTTCCATTAAATTAACTTAACAACCGTTATTAATTGGATTAAA
The DNA here is from genome assembly GCF_055761805.1 of Camellia sinensis. Lineage (NCBI taxonomy): Eukaryota > Viridiplantae > Streptophyta > Magnoliopsida > Ericales > Theaceae > Camellia > Camellia sinensis. Next base: position 168,679,090 of record NC_138962.1, on the reverse strand, counting down.
ATGACACAATCTGTTAAATTAAGGGTCAAAATCGAGCAAATTGAAACTACATGGACCAAATTGACACATCGTGTAAACTACAGGGACTATTTGCGTAATTTATCCTAAAATTTTAAGGGATTGGTGTAATTTCTCAAATATGATAAGGGAATTTATATTTTTAATAAACTTCAGGCCATGTATTTATAATTGGTTTGGATCCTCTAACTATCTTAATTTGGGAGATCGTTTGGGCATAGTGAACCTATGTCATATAAAAAAATTAAGATGATTGGATATCTATATCTTATCTATGTTTGTTTTACAAAATGGATTGTAGGATATAAGCAAGTAATTTTCAAGTTTGCCCTCATAACATATATTAATGCCCATTACCAGGAGCGGATTTAGTGTAGGACTAGGGGGTCATGTGCCCCATGATTTTTGATAATTCTACTAGTACCCTAATATGTAAATTATGTCTTATATATCCTTTATAAAATTGTAATAGTGTCCCTCTATTAAGAATTTTATTTCCAATTACAAAGATTACTTAAATGGGCTCGCCAAAATGGTGTATCATATACAAGTTATGATATTTTATGGTGTTGATACAAGAAAGTGTCATAACTAAATCATTTCCAGTTATAACTAAAAGGACCACAATAAATAATAATCTGTCATATCCAAAGATTATAAAAATCATAACTACGACATATAATATACACTTTTTTTAGATGTGTTTTATAGAATTTTTCTACTAAAATATATCATTTCTATCTTGATTTATTTTCTTTTATAATTTTTCAATCTACTTATAATAGTTACTCTCTAATATTTTCATGAAATTCAACCTTAAATCCCTTAATTGAAATTCATATTTATCCAAATGAAATTATAATATTTTGGTTCAGTAATATTTTATTATTGTTTATTATGAAAAAAAAATTCATTGTCATTAATTTGTGCCCCTATATGAATTACTGGTTTTGCCACTGCCACAACACTTGGAAAGAATATAATGTTGCTGCAAAATTAGTGCAAACATTGACAAATAAAATATTCATATTAAACCCAATAATTTTTCCAAAAAAAAAATATATATATATTAATGCCAACCTGATAATAAAAAAAAAAAAATTGATTATGTAAAAATAGTTGAAATAAATAATAAAAAATAAAAGTTTGATTGTTTATGTAAAAATAATAAATAAATGATTTTTTTGTTTGTTTACAAATGTTTGATTATTTTCCAAATCGAGAAAATATAAAACAATGAAAATATCTATATATGAATAAATAAGAAGGGTAAAATTGTCTTTTTAATTCTTATCCCATCACAATGGATATGATGTAACATGGGAAGTGTTGATATTGTATATCCACTAATTTTGAAGAATATACAATCCAAAAGTATATTATATGCTGTCTAAAAAAATTACAAACAAAGAATATGTGAACTTCAAACATATTATCTCCAATCCAACCTTTTATGTCTTGGAATCAAATAGGGTTAAGATCTTAAAAGATAACTATTTATATCATCAAAACATAACAGTAATAAGCTCTACAATTTCTCAAGTTGAAAAAAAAGAAAATTTCATTTTAACCCTCAAATTTTATCTCGATGATCAATTATACCCCTAGACTTCGAATAATTTCAATTTTACCCCCAAATTTTTGAAATCGTATCAATTTGCCCCTTATTGTCACATTTAAATTAAAAAAAAATTTAAAAATTATATTTTGACCCAAAATTTCAAACTATACATTCAAACTCACCTTCTCCTACCCAAACTTAGCCTCTCTCTTCTCTATACCTCCACAACTCCGTTGACCAGCACCGCTGGTGGGTAGTCTTCATCCTCCTTCCGCTGCGTGTGCCCTGTAATCTTTGGCCCCACCGCAGCAAGTGCACAGTGCACAGTGCACAATGCACAATGCCCAGATCTAGAAGCTACCCAACTTTCTCATGCTCCCAGTCACCATCATTGGCACCATTTCAGTCGCCTCCGCCGCGATGCCATTCCCACCACCCCATTTGCCTCCACCTCAATAATGAACAAATCAAAACCGATTCAATTACATAAAAACCTGCAAAATAAAATAAAGTTTTACTCTATAAATCATAACCAAATTGACATGAACATTTAAAGGATCTACAAAATCGAAAGAGGGTTTTTAGTAGGGGTGTTGGCGGTTCAGTTGCGGCCAGGGAATCTCTAATCCGCCATCCGTCTGCTGGATGGGGGATTGAAAAAAATCAATCCGCATCTGTTTGCCGAATTAACGGATGCGGATTGGCGGATGGATGCGAATCGGTTTGACGATTTAAATTTTTACAAATTTTGATTATAATACAACAAATTGTCTATATATATATATATATATATATTTGTGGATAATAATCCAACTCAACATAACCAAATGATTATCAAGTAAATTGTCAAATACCATTAACAAATACATATAGGAAAACTATGCATTATAAAAACTATTTCATTACATTTTTTTATTCAAAAACTATTTAATTTGCTTTTTTTTTTTTATAAAAAAAATGACAAAATTAAGCTTTATATTTTTCACACAAAAATATCAAATATCAACTCTTGTCATTTGATAAAAGGATTTTCAAATTGAAAACACAATAGAACATCTAAACTCTTTTTCAATTGAAAACACAAACATAATATCTAAACAAATTGAAAATACAAAATCTTACAAATTACTAGGGGTGCTCGGGGTTTGGCGATTTGGTTGCGGCCAAAGGAACCTCAAATCCGTCATCCATCCAAAACTAAGCGGATTAAAAAAAATCAATCCACAATCGTCCGCTCATCATTATGCATTCGTCCAAAAATGCAGTGGATCGATTCAATTTAGTTAGTTTGGACAAATCGGAATATCGCTGCTCACCCCTAGTTTTTAGAGACAGAGAGACTCACATTAATTTAAAAAAAAAAAAAGAAAAGAAAGAAAGAAAGGGAGAGAGAGAGAGAGAGAGATTCACATGGGCAAATCTTACTTCATTAAGGTGGTGTTTGAGAAGTTTGGGACTTGGGTTTTTTTTTGATTTTTTTCACAAAAAGACAAGCTTTTTGCAAAACTAAAAAAAACACATCCAAACAACATATCACATCCAACCCATAATCATTTCACTTTTTCTCTCACAAATATCACATCCAACCATAAAAAAATTCAACTATCTTTCCAAACACAAAAAAAAAAAAAAAAAAAATTGCTCTAATAATATCCTACAACTAAAACAACCTACATAAAAATCCACTTCCCAAATACCCACTAAGACTGAAGACGAAGAGAAAAAGAAAGAGAAGAGAACCCCACAAGCAGACATCTTCTGTTCTATGTTGCAGAATTGGAGTGGTAATTTTATGAAGGATGTGATGTTTTTTGGTTGAAAATTTGTGATGTGTTTTGATGGTTTTTGTTTTATAGTGGGTGGGTTTTCATTTTGATTTGGTGTTTCTCATAAATAAATATGTTGGAATGGGGATGAGGTTGGAGGTTAAGCCTTTAATGGTGATGAACTGTTACAAACTCATGTTTAAATTGAGGGTTTTGTATATATATGGTGGAGAAAGAGAAAGGGTTTTGGGAAAATAGAGGAATAGAGAGAGAGAGTGAGATTTCGGGAGGGAGGGTTTGCACATTGCAGTGGCAAGCACCCACATAAGGCACAGGCGGCGGAGAGAGGAGAAGGGCTAGCTGTCGATTATGGTGGCTGGCGGAGTTGTAGAAGTGCAGAAAGGGGAAATGGTGAGTTTGGATAGGAGATGGTGGGTTTAAATATATAATTTGAAATTTGGTGTCAAAATATAGTTTGTTTCTTTTAATTTTTTCTGCTTAAATGTGACAATAAGGGGTAAATTGATACTATTTTAAAAGTTTTAGAGATAAAATCAAAATTATTCAAAATTTAAGTGTAATTGATCATTGAAATAAAATTTGAAACGTAAAATCAAATTTTTTGTTGAAAAAATCATCCCTTATTGTAAGGCCTAGTTTGGAAAGACTAAATAAGTGTATTTTTTGACTTTTTATGAAATATGGGTTAGGTTTGGGTTGGGTTTGAAGTGATGTATTAGAGAGGTGATGCGACTTAAATAAGATGATGTGACTTAAATAGGATAGTAACTTTTTGACTTTTTGTCTTTTTTCAATCTTCTCAAACTAGGCCCAACTGTATGGTAAAAAGCAGACAACGACAAAAAGCGAATTGGGGGGACAGTAAAACATAGATAATGATAGTAAAACTTGGAGACCAAGGTGGATCTAGGTGGTCGGTCCAAAATGGACGGTGTGGTCGGTCCAAAATGTTTAAACAAAGAAAAGAAAAAATGAGTAATCAAGTCAAGAATGGTGGTATCTGGGTTCACTCCCTACTACCGACTATTGTTTTGTTTATTATAAAAGTAAGTCAGAGCTGAGAGTGACAGCACTACCCTTGCCACTTTCACACAGGATGTAGTATTTGGTTTCGTTTAGAGTTTATTGTTGTTCTTTATTTGGGATAAATTATGTTGATAGAATTATATTTTGATTATTGTATTATTTTAGTTCTTATAATTGGGCAAATTATTTACACCTCTCTTGAGGTTTAACAAAATTATAGATTTTTCAATGAGGTTTTAAAAATTACATTCCATTTCATCGCAATTAATGCCGTTAATGGATATTAGAAATTGACTAAAATACCCTTTTGACAAATAAGGACAAATTACCTATAAACCCTTGAGGTTTAGCTAAATTATAGATTTTCCCATGAGATTTAACTAAATTACAAATTTCTCCTAAGGTTTAACTAAATTATCATTTTTAAATAATTTATGAAATGCAAAATTAAAATGGAAAAATACTTATCACACTATAAAAATTAAGGTTTTAGAGACCAAAATTTATGGATAAAATTATTTTTAGGGGACCAAATATTTTTGTTGTGAAAAGTATCGTTATTATATTTTTAATAACGAAAATTGAACAATAGTGATTAATTATTATCTTTTTGGTATCAATTTTTTTTGTCTTAAAAAATAAACCATTTTGAGACCAAATTATTTTGTCCCTAAAAACCTATTTATTATTGTCACTTTTGAAATTTTATCGCTAAAAGCCTTATTTTTTACTTTTGCAGGGCGACCTTTTAGCTACTATCTTCACGACGATAAAAATTAGTCCCTAAATGTCTTCTGCAACAAAATTTTCACTTTTAGAGGTCACAAATTTGGTTTATAAAACTCTTATATGTTGTAGTGTCTGATGGTGAAAATATCATAAAATTAACAAATAATTAAATAAGTTAAAAAAATAATAAATGGCTTGTTAAAAAATTCTTAGAATATGTTTGGTTTGATTTTAAGAAATTTATTTTTAAAAAATAAAAAATTAATTTAGTTAAGAAATAAAAAATAAAAAAAAATATTATTATTTTTATATAATTTTATCTTTTGAGTGGTTAGAAATAATTTTTACAAATTAAATATATTTTTTCATATTTATTTTTATTAAATTAGTTTTTATTTTTTTAAAATTCTGAAATTTTTTTCTAAACAACAAATCGAACATGGTTCAAAAAATTTAATTTTCACTACAGGAAAATACACCTTTGGCGACTAAATTTTTAGTCGCCAAAAGTCCCTTTTTAGTCGCCAAAAGTCCCTTTTTAGTCGCCAAATGTCAAATTTCCACTTTCCCCGACAAAATCTTTTAGTCGCCGGGTTTGTCGCAAATAGACGGTCGGCAATACCTTTGGCGACAAAAAAAACTTTTAGTCGGCAATACACAGGTTTTCAGCGACTAAGGTTTTAGTCGCCAATAGTCAATTCCATTTTTAGAAATTATACCTTTGGCGACTAAACTATTAGTCGCTAATAGTGAATTATTATTTTTATTATTTATACATTTGGCGACTATTTTTTGTTTAGTCGCCAAAAGCATTTTTGAAAAAAAAAAAAATTTTCCTTTGTGCCTCAGAGCTCCCACGGTTTGAACCTAGGACCTCCAAGTTTCAAACCTTAACCATACACTCCACCCCACTATGCCACTGAGCCATCTCATGACTATAATTGCAACTTATATTATTTATATATTACTTTCATCAGTATTAATACACAACTATATATATAAATGTAATTATATATATTCAAATATAATTTATGTAAAAAATAAATTATTTATTAAAAAAATTTCAGATCACTTTTGGCGACTAAAAAAATTATTTAGTCGCCAATTGTATTATTTTTGGGCTACTAATTAATTTTCCGTCGCTAAAGAAAACCATTCCGCCTAAAAACCTACCCTTTTGGCGACTAAACTTGTTTTTGGTCGCCAAAAACCTCCCCCTTTGGCTACTAAAGTGAATTTTAGTCGCCATAAACCTGTTTTTAGCTACTAATTTTTTTTTAGTAGCCAAAAAGCTTGACCTTCAGCGACGAAACTGTTTTTAGTCGCCAAAACAGGTACAATCAGCGACCAAAGTGGTTTTTAGTCGCCAAAACCTTAACGTTTGGCTACCAAATGGTTTTAGTCGCCAAAAACCCTAACCTTTGGCTACTAAAAATATGTTTGTCGCTAAAACCTCTATATTTGGCGACTAAACTGCCTTTTAGTCGCTAAAACCATTACATTCGGCGACTAAAGTCTTTTAGTCGGCAAAAGTGACCAATTTTGGCGACTAATTCCATTTTAGTCGCCAATTCCATGACTTTCAGCGACGAAAATTCCCATTTTAGTCGCCAATAGTGTTTTTTGTTGTAGTGTTTTTTTCCATCTACCGTAATTCTTTTGTAAATTTTGTTGATTTATCAAAGAGATTTCAACAGGGGCAATATCATCCATCAATTCATATTTTGGTGATATCAGCTAACCATTCTTAACGTTTAGTTAACAATAGGAATTAAATTATTATGCGAATATAAACCTCGGGGGATGGGATGTAATTTTTGAAACCTCAGGGGAATTTGTAATTTAGTTAAACCTCAAAGAAGGTGTAGGTAATGTTGGAAATTTTGGTTTTATAAGGCTTATTTTGGGCTAACTTTGAGCCCAAATTGAGTGGGCCCCAAATGTCTTTTGGAGTGGGTCCGAAAAGGTGACATGTTCTTTGCCGCATGGTAAGTCACACAGTGAAGACGGTTCGTCAAAACCATTGATGAGTGCATGGGAAGTTGATGTTGTTTTCGAGTTCGTGGAATGAGAAATTTAGAGAAGTAAATGTGGGTTGCTTGAAATGGGTTGTCCTACATTGAAACTTTAAGAAAGTTTTTGTGGGTATATAATCTCTAGAGTACAATACATGGGTTGGGCCCCAAGGGACACCCCAAGTTTGTGGAAGGGAGGGGTTATGGACAAATGAAACCTTAGCCCAAACCACCACACACACACACTCGCGCGCCGCCGTCGCCGGCCGGTTGAGCCATGTTAGTTGTGGGTTGGATCGATTCTAATATTAATTTTTTCTAAATTTCTTGTGGGAAAAATTAATTTAAATTTTGCACTTTTGTAATTTGAATTTGAATTCAAATTTTTTGTCCAAAATTTTGTGCCTCTTTTCAGATCCAAATTCCACAACAGGTTTAAACAATCCAAACAGGTCGCCAATCTGTTGAACCATAGACAGATTCAGTTTCTGCCCAGACAGATTCAAATCTGTTGCAGTTTTTCCAACAGATATAAACTGCCCAACAGTTATCTGTTTAAACTGTTATGTACCTATTGGATTCAAATATCCACCTGTTCAGTTTGAATAATTGAACCTGTTCAGGTCTATAAATAGCAGGCCATTTTCCAGCAATCACTCATTCCGAAAATTCATTTTCATTGCCTTCATTTTGCTCTCTAGCATCCATTGTTCTTTATATTATTTTAGGAAAAATTCAGAGAGTTATAGAACACAGGTTCTAGTTTGCCGAACAAATTTGTTTGGAGTGCTACTACAAATTTGTGAAGATCATTCTGTTCTAGGAGATAGACGCCATTAGTCCGTTAGCACCGTAGCGGGGCGAATCTGTCTTAAAGATAGAGTGTCACACACTCGACTTGGTCTTTAAATATTCATTTGATTCGGTAAAAATAAATTTGGTATGTAATTTATTTTATTTGTTTGATTTGTTTCAATTTATTTATTTTTTCATAGAAGATTGTTCGAACAGGTAATTTGCCCCTTATAATTTTAATTAGTTCAATTTTGATTATAAATTTATAATTTTGTCTTAATTTAGTCTAATTACTTACAATTGTCAACATTTTTCAATGAAAAATGCAGATAAATGACATGCTTCATGCTTTTAAGACAAAATTATAAACTTGTTAAACTTAGTAAGTAAATTTTAACAAATTTAAAGATTTTTTTCGATCAAAAACACTAAAAGCGTTATTGATTGGATCAAATTAACACAAAATTTAAAATTAATAATCAAAATTGAGTCCATTGAAAGTATAGGGATCAAAATGATATAAGAGACAAAATATAGGAACCATTGGTGTAATTTGCTACTTGATTGGGTAAATTATATTTTGCTTATTTTATAGTTGGCCACTTTCTCACTTTGACTCTTAAAATTTATTTTTTCCCACTTCAATCTTTTATGTTTAAAGTTTTTTTCAGATTACTCTTAAAGTTAATTTCTATTAAAAATTAGATAAAAAATGATACATTGACTGTCAAGTAATATAAAATATTTTATTATATATAACTTACATCTTTGATATAAATTTAAATCTCAAAATAATAGTATATTTTTTATATTATGTGACAATTATTATGACATGTTTTGTTTAATTTTAAATAGAAATTAATTTTAAAAGTAAACTGAAAAAAATTTAAAATATATATAAAAAAAAATAAACTATAAAAATCAATGTGGAAAAAAAAATCAAATATAAAAGAAAGTGTAATTTAACCTTTTATTTATATGGATAGATATGGTCGGTGTGACTGGATAAAGATTTAACAGTCAACCAATCAAAGTTATGCGCGTGTGAGCATTTGATGTGTAGAATGAGTTTCTCAACTAAAGTAATCAAAAAAACAAAAAGAGGTTTGTGTCGCTTGCTGTTTTTTTATATATAAGTAAAGCCAGTGAGCAAATCAAACTATCAACGTATTGTGGAAACTTGAAAGTGATAGAGAGAGAGAGTGAGAGATGAGTGATAGTAAGGGAAAAGAACTGAGTGCATTGAAGAAACTAGGGGTTCTAGTACAGAAAGGGGATCACTATTTGTGTCAAGAAAAACAGCAGGGTGTAACAAAATGTATGAGCAACGGCCAAGCATTGTCTTACCAATCTGAAGAGAAAGCTGCTGTTGTAACCAAGATTCGCAACTCTTCCACCACCACCGTCAGTCTCTTCCAGCGTCGAGTGGAGTAGGTAATTTATACTATTACATATGTGATTATGTCAAGTGTCCACTTATCAATCACAAATTTAATAGAAAAAGATTATTATCACACTTGAGATTATAATTAATATACGTTACATATTTTATTTTATTTATTTAACCTATACACGCATTGCGTGTGTCAATCAATAATATTATTCAAACTGTGCTCTACTAATTGGGTTTATAATTGTTATAATGTATAGAATCGTCAACATTGAAACACTGCTTTTGAAGAAAAGTAAAATGGATTTCAAATTAGCAACTTGTTTAAAATTGTAGTTCAATTTTAGCAGTGTATAAAGGTTGTTTAGTAGTATATAAACCAGATTGGATGCCTGAAGTTATTGGGTTTAGATCGGGTGATATACAATCGGATATTACATAAGCCAATTTGGATCTGATTTAGGTTCTTTTAATTGGGTCGTGTAAATCAAAGTATAAAAAATGCAGCGGATAAAATATTTAGATCATACCTTTAGATGATAGAACCTCGTGGGTAAATCACGTGCTTCCAGAATCTGATAAACCAACCCAGCAGTGAAGTGATATTACAGAATGAATATCACCCACACAAATCACAGTGCAAATGACTTGATCGTTGTTTTTGGGAGAGAGTCAGTATATGGGTAGAAACAGATCATACGTTGTTTCTCTCTTAATCACCCATAACCCATATACCAGATATATAATATGTTATTATTATCTATCCATATCAGTTAATGGGGATAATATCTGTATCCTGAGTGGTTATTCTAAATAGGTTTGAATTCAATTTCAAAACCTATTTGGATAAGGTTCAATTGGTAGTTCAAATGGTCATGCCACATGGGCGCCCATTACTAACATCTCCCACTCGCACATGAGTTGGCATGACACTGCCACATCTCTATCTCAATCTTCCAAAAAATGAACAATCTTATACTAGCCAATGCACCGTGCGACCGCTGAGAACACCTGCATGTGGGAGCTCTATACTAGAAACTCAATATGAGCCAGTATAGAGACATCAACCCAAAAAGAACAGAAATAGTGTCTCATATACCCCAGACCCATCTAATTACACCGGTCCAAAAAACATCTCTAATCCCTCAAAAGAGCATGTTTGACCCTCTCAATTCTTGCAATATATTCACACTCAATCCGCTTCTCATATAAAGCGATGTGAGTTGCCGGCAGTGAATATACAACAGTGGTGTAATACTAGATGATCTTCCCTTTGCCCTCATGCCATTTAGTTTAGGATTGATCGCTTTCCCAGTGATGTCCCTTAAGGCCGAATCATACATGACCGCAGGCAACATACCAAGGTAGCAGAACATCAACCCCTTACCTTATGACATAGTCAAAAGTCACAAAAGGGTACATAAATGAAAGTCATATCAATAATGACATGTAAGACTCACACGGTGAGGAAACAGGGATCCATTCTCTCACCTCATTACTCGATCGCCAAGCACATGTAGCATGAATACATGTTACGGTGGAGTAACTCTTCCATAAAGAGTGACGTCACACTCGATACACCGTACAGATATTAGTCTAGTCGCTTTCTAGCACCTAACCCGAATTCTCTATTTGCTCGCCTTCTAGGCGCCAAATGAGATCTCGCATTTGGCTAATCAAAACAGGCACAACATGGAAAGTGGGTACTAACATCCATGTTTGGTCCTTAACATGACCTCATCTTGGTTATAACCAAGGCGACATACATAGTGGATAATTTAAGCCTCTCTTGGCTCCAAATAAAAATAAACCACCAGTCTCATCCTTGCTCGCACCCAAGCGCCAAGGGCGATTGCTCGTGTGAGTGAGCCAATCTTGCCTGCTGACATCATCTTTTGCTAATCATTATGACACAAACCATAATAGTGTCAACATCCCATCATCTCAAAGTAAGTGATCGATTTAAAAAAAATGACCACAACTTGCGCAATTATAGATTCCAAACATAAGCCTTATCAGCACCTCTTGCGATAAGTATATACAACGGAATCCACCATGTGCGCCTCACATGAAATGATTTAAGATCACTACCTCCTGCGTAATAACCTCTCTAAAGATATTTTTTGGTGACCAATTTGCGTTCATTCTTAATGCGCCCAACCAGCGTAGATGCGCCCAACTAGCGCATTGAATCTTACAAGGAGCAAATTAATATGCTTCTAGTAAAGCATTTTATCCACAGTCTAATGAGCAAGGTCAATGTCTAAACAACTTAGTTGACCATTTACCAAAGATAACACTTAACACTTATCATGCCAAATACGCCCACATAGCGTACTTTAGGCTCCCACAACAAAGAAGATCAAGGAATATAGGTCAATGGTTTCGCCCAAAGACAATCCGAGGATTCACTCAATAGTTAAGGCTCTGGCTTTTACCGATAGGTAAGTCAATGGATTTGCAATTTTGCATCTAGAATCATTCTAGGATATTCTCTATGTAAGTCATCGAAAACAAACCGAGAATTTTCCTAAAACAATCCCTAAGGATCGTACATCCGAGCATATAAATTACATCACCCATGTCCATCATATCTACAATAGAGGACTGCCCACCCTAGGTGGCGACAACCTTATAAATTCCTGGCTCATAATGACTAAGTAAGGAAAAAACTTCTTTTGGACCATTGATCATGCCTCAGTGGTCTTCATCGATCATCGTTGGCCTATCATGGCTTGACAAAATCTAAGAACCACTGTTTGGATAACTGCTTTAGGCTGTAAAAGATTTATTGGAACTAGCAACCTTTTTTGCGCTCCTAACTTTTCACCATAAAAACAGAAGGTAGATCCCTATGGATCTACTTATCCAATTCTCCAACGAGAAGTTGGGTCACAATGTCCACAAATCAATGTTCCGAACTTATGTCAATCATAGCCTAAGTCAAAATAACCTCACTCCCCAGGAGGAAGTCTTCTCATGGTCTACACTTTCCTCAATGGTGCGACTTTTCGGTATCTAGCGAGCCTTATGCCTCAACAATGACTATCCAAATTACGCATAAATTTAGAACAGTTTTGCGTCATAATGGAAAGTCAACCAAATTATAGAAATGGTTAATCCTCAAAGACTTTGTCTTAAACTGCGCAACATTGATCCACTTTTTAAAAATAGAGGACTAGAGCCTTTGGCATTATCCTAGGCTCTTTATCATCTTGCGGAGCAATCATGAATGTTTCCCTCTCAATCACCCAGTGATGATGTGGAAAATTTTCACATTTGCTACCACGCAACTAAGAATGTAGAGTATTCTTCTCTAATGGAGTAATCCATTAGTAGGCACATCGCTCCCACTGTCCCTAGGATATTGAAATTTTTTTTTCATTCTCAACTAGGCTACATAGAGTGCTATGCTTAGAATTCTCTATCTTATAGAGTTCTAAAAACTCTATTCACGTCACCTTTACAAATAAAACTTTATGTGACTTAGTTACACTACCACAAAGCTGCTTACCTATATGCACATGACCTGGAGAGTTTGCATGACCGCACACAATAATGCGCCACACGACCCTTTGTGTTTACAAGACAGCATACAATAATGCGCTATAGAACCCTAGGTCTTAACTTCGCAATCTTATGAGAAGTAAAATAAAGATAAGCTGCTTAATGGTTACAGATCGCCCATAGATGGCTCTCTGCTAACCCATTACTCAAAAATGGAGTGTAAAATCTGATATGGAGGGCACTTAGTTAGGGATATAGGCAACAAACTAATGCAATTCCCAATTGGGAAACATTTTGCGCCTTTATCCACCTAACATTAACAATATTTAATTCCTTGTCTCTACTACACCAGTGTGTTGTTGAGTACTAGGAATAATCAATTTTCTAAGCATCCATTTCTCTTCACAGAGTTTTCTAAAAAAAATAACTCAAATAGATACTCGCCACCTTGGTCAAAAACTAAAAGCACAAAAGCTCTTATCTAATTGATCTCGACCTCATATGTGCAATGTCAAAAATCATCTCAAAACTTTTGACTTATGGGAGATCAAATAGTCTTGACTCAGATGCGTATCGTAATCTATAAATGTGTCGAGATTGAGGCTTAGCTATCATACCCTCACACATATCTAGTCACAAATATCATAGTGGACTAAATGCGCCAATACAAATGACCTTTTACGGCTTTCCTACTTACTTGTGCGCACCTATTGCGAACAAAGTTACACATTCATATGAGAGCAGGATGTCATAAGCGAGTGGGCCCGAGAAGGCCTACTCAAACCATCGTGTCATTAGCTCATTAATGTGATTAAGTATAATAAGCCACTGGTTCATGACCAATGTCATAAACTAATTCCAATCATCTTAATGTGTGAGTTCTCGAAGACAAGTTTTAAAGGTTTAGGCCCAACTAGGTAATGACTCACGACTAAGTCATATTCACTAGATCATAAAAAGGATGTCATGGAGATATCAAGTACGCCTAAGTCGCAAATTTAACTAGTAAGTGCTAATCCCCTGCACCTTCAAGTCAATTTTATTCTCCATACACTTTACTGCATCTAGTTGAAAGATGACGACACTCCTCTTGCCATCTCTGTTTCTCGCTTCATAGTTACTTGCAATTAATTCTACTATCCACAAGAAGGAGAGAATAAGCTATCACCTATGGCAGCTCCTGAAGTAACTTAAGCACGAATGAGGCTAAAGAGTCTAATTTCAACACAATGCTCTTACAAGCGATGCGTCAAATTCTTAGAGTCATAACAACCTTGTCGGCCTTGACCTTTTCATTACTATGCTGCAACGTTTGCGCTTAGTGGTAAATGTTATTCAAAACGTTAGCCTAGTAAAGGAATCACACAAAGAAGCACCTCATCCATGTCTCACACTCAAGTGTGGAAACAGTAAGTGTCCAGACTTAGACAAGTTGGCAATGCTAATAGATTTTGCAGCCACTAAGCGCTAATCTTTTCACTTAGTGTTAATAGATTTTGCAACTTCTAAGCGCTAATCTTTTAACTTCACGTGATATTTCAACGCACACTATTATAGTACATGAAATTTTTGCTCCATCCACTCCCAATAATTGGGTAGAGAGCAAAACACTGCTCAAACTGGCTACTCGTCTTACACTTAATGACTAATTTATTTAAACTCGCATTTCTTGGATGACGAGACTCATGAATGTTACTTCATCCAATGATGTAACATTATTTACAAGTCAAATTACAAAGTCAATCCGTGCAGCTCAATAGTCAAGATCATATACAGATCTATTGAGGGCTTACTAATTTCATAACTCCAAAACTTGCCAATCAAAACTACGTAGCGTGCCGCTAACCATAGCGCACACATTAGTTTTTATTGTGCCAAACAAGGCAACAAAACCACGGCGACTTTGAGTCATGTTTCTTTCTTTGGCTCAATTAAGGTTTGACTTAAAGTCTCCAAGACTTTTGCTCATCTAAAGAATGGGATTAGTTTGTTCACATTTGAACATCTCTACTAAGTCTAGGTCAACCAAATTAACTTCCATAAGCTAAATCAATTTAGAGAGAAATTCGCATTAGGATTAATTTGATTAGCATAATATAATTTTGCCGCAAAAATCTAAATTAAATAGTGACAATATTACACAAGTCGCAAGATCGAAAATCCGCTATGCTCGTAATCATCTCTTGCGCCACAGGTGACAATTATCCAAAATTTAATTTAATTTATGCGCAAAATATTGGTTTTCGGGAGTTAATCTACAAAGATTTCTCTCAACCGAATAACCTCCCATTGACTATGGCATATACAAAGCATGATAAATTTCATACAATAGCATCTTAATGTAAATTTACAAATAACTCATTCTATATTCATTTAATAATGGAATTCAAATAAATAAATAAATAAATAATCATGCTCCTCTAATTACAACATATTACAAACCTAAAAAATATGCTGTATTCAATATTCAGATTATGCCATAATTAAAGTGTACATCATTTTGAAATTTTCTGGAATTTTTCTGAAATATTCTGGAATTTTAAATAACTAATAAACACACATAAAATTAGAAATAAAAAATCCAGAAACTGATAAACTGAGACAATATTACCAGTAGATAGTAAAATATTTCAGAAGTCCACAATAAAAATTTCAACCCCAGAAAATTATTTATGCAATACCAGAATCATTTTAAAGCATAAAAAATGAATTATTAACACAGAAAAAATATTTTTTTATTTTCGTAAAATTTTCAAAATTTTACAGAATATAGAAAAATTAATTCTGAGTCTAACAGTACCAACCATGCTTAAAACAAAGCTATAACGAATAAATTATGGCCAATTAACGCAATTCAGAATTAAAAACAAACAAACAGAGCCTTAGAGCCAAACCAAGCGGGAAAAACGGCTCGGCTCGCCGCCGCTCAGCGCAACTCGGCGCGAGTCGGCTCAACGCGGCGCGGCGCATGGCGCGCGCGTGACGGCGCATGGCGCGCGCGTGACTGCGCACGTGGCGCGGCTAACGCGCGCGCGTGGAAGGGAGGGGCAGCTCGCGCGTGGGGGCGCGTGGGAAGCGCGCCAAGCGCGTCTCAGCGCGTGAGAGCGCGTGGTGGCGCGTGGCGGCGTCATACAGCGTGTGAATCACACGCGCCGCCTTCCCAGGTGTTTTCTGGTCTGATTTTTGTACTGTCGGACTCCATTTTTCACAATAAAATCATTTATGCTCTTAAAAAAGACATTAATGATCATAAAAAATGAAATATTTTGGATCTCTACCTCTTTTATAAATATACACATGATAAAAGAAAGCACGAAAATACCCATACATGGCTCTGATACCAATGTAAATCAAAGTATAAAAAATGCAGCGGATAAAATATTTAGATCATACCTTTAGATGATAGAACCTCGTGGGTAAATCACGTGCTTCCAGAATCTGATAAACCAACCCAGCAGTGAAGTGATATTACAGAATGAATATCATCCACACAAATCACAGTGCAAATGACTTGATCGTTGTTTTTGGGAGAGAGTCAGTATATGGGTAGAAACAGATCATACGTTGTTTCTCTCTTAATCACCCATAACCCATATACCAGATATATAATATGTTATTATTATCTATCCATATCAATTAATGGGGATAATATCTGTATCCTGAGTGGTTATTCTAAATAGGTTTGAATTCAATTTCAAAACCTATTTGGATAAGGTTCAATTGGTAGTTCAAATGGTCATGCCACATGGGCGCCCATTACTAACAGGTCGGATTTAGGTTCTTTTCATTGGATTAAATTTGAATTTTGTCGGACCCCATCCGTTTACATGCCTAATTTGATGTTATAACTTGTGTTGGAATGTTTGAGTATATCAGGTATTGTTTGGTTGTTATTTCATTTTCACCAATTAAAAGGCCTCATTAAGTATTTTTAACTTGTAAAAAAGAATTTGGAAATTGTGATACAAAAATATATTATTTTTTAGTTATTAATTTTTTGTGCCAACCGAACAATTTGGGACAGAGATGGTACAGTTTAATAGTAGGATTCACTATCACATATAATATTACCCCCCTTAATTTTTACTATTTTTTTCTACATTATTGTGTAAATTATACATTAAAATTTTTGATTGATATAATAATCATAATCATAATCATATGATTTTTTGAACAGACAATTCACCACAAATCACCTCCTCCTGTTAAGGACGAGATAACTCACTTCAGCCACCGTCATGCCCTGCATCAATACAAGGTGCAAAAACGAGACAAAATCAATTGCAACATATGTGAGGCAGAAATTCTAGACAAGGCTTGGAGCTGTGAAAGTTGTAAATTCTTCATTCACAAGTCATGTGAAAACATCCCACAAAAGATCAAACACAAATCCCACCTTCGCGACACTCTCACCCTCCGATCTTCCTCCAATTATGCATGTGGAGAGTTCACTTGTAATGCTTGTTGTGACTCTGACAAGGGCTTTCACTACCACTGCTCTCCATGCAAGTTCGACATCCATGTCGCCTGCGTTGGCTTGCCCTCTGCCGTGAGCTATCAGAAGCACAAAAACCCGCTTACCCTTTGCTATGATTTCCCCATAAATAGTTCTGAAACTGTCAAGTGTAAAGTTTGTGACATGAAGATCAACAAGAAAGGGTGGGCATACTATAACGAAGATTCCAAGTTTATTGCTCATATATATTATGCAGTCGATAAGAAAAAGAAAGATTCGATGCTCGCGATCCAGAAACGCTTACAATCTCTTAAAATGAAATGAGCGGCCAAGAAACCAACCCTTTGCCATTTAATCGATCTATTAGGTTATGTTAATCTATGTTTTTTATTAAGTGCTATGTTTTTGTTAATGTTGTGTTGTTTTTTGGGATAATTATCTTCATGTCAACATTGCTGCATTTGTAATTCTCTTGATTTGGTATGTTCGAGCACTGCAATTACTAAATAATGCTCATGTTATGATGTTCTATTCCAATCCATGTGTATTGTGTACTTTGCATTCTATAATTCCGTTGTTTTTTTATTTGATTAAGGGACATTTTCCGACATGCACAGAGGTCTCACAGCTCTACCACTACCCCCATCAAGTTAACTCATTAATATTATGCAAACATTTATTGATAATGCTAATATTTATATTGTTAAAAGGACCTCATAAAATTGAGAAAAGAAGTATGATAATTTTATTTTGATGTTAGGAGATATTTTTAAAGTTTAATTGAGGGCATTTTGGTCAAAGGCTTATTGTTCAAATTGTGAAGCCAATAGGTCCAATTGGCCTAAACTTAATTTAGGCTAAAAGCACTTTATTTGTCCAAAATGACATGTTATTTGTTTAAAATTTAACCATCTGTCTATCTGTTAAAATATCACATATTTGTTCAAATATACCTATTTGTACACGTCACATATATGTCTAATTATCTATTCAAATGTATACACGTGTCACATATTTGTCTAACTATCTATTCAAATATGTATACGTGCCACTTATCTATTCATATAGTTGTTCAATATCACTTATTTGTCAACTCATTGCCACCAACTGTCGTTGCCAGTCATTTTTCGATGATTTTTCCAAGCCATTTTCTGGGGACTTTCAGTGCATGTCGTTATAAAAAATTCTATTTTCACACACCTACTTATCTTAGTTCACATGCTTAATGAATTTTTATTTTAATGACAATTATACCTTAAAGTAAAATGATTATAATAGATATCAAAACACACCAATGATATTATATGAAAATATTCTATGCACACCTCTTTTAAAAACAAAAAATCTCAGTGCACATCTTTTAATAAATAAAATAATAATAATAAGCCCTTATTTTCCCATTTTAGACAAAAACGGCAGGAAACAAAATAGATTAGAAGATTTTTATGATATTTCCTTCTTTCTTCTTAGCATCAGTTCTGTAGTCAACCAAACAGATTAAGATCACATATTTATACATCCAACTGAAATAAAAGCATTATAAAATAATTAAAAATCCTTGGTTGTGTAGAGGAATTTTCATTATATATTAAACTCTTTTTCTTTTATAAAAAAAGCCATTTTTTAATTGGCTAAATCCAACATTCTTCAATAGAATTTTATAAACTAAACCCTAAAAGCCATATGTATTGCAGACCTTAATTGAGAAGAAACTGTTGATCTCAGTCTTATCCTAATGTCTATCGTGGATCAAACCCCTCCCCTTCTTCTCCATCTCCATAACCATTCTCTATTTGCTGCTCTCTTTCTCCATTCCCGGTGTGTTTGTTTATTACTAAATCGTTACCATGATGAAGCAAAAATACAAATTGAACATCTTAATAGCAAAGACCCATATGAGATTTCATTCAACTAATCAACATGCAAATAGAAATAGTAGGGCTTGTTTGGAAAATGGAAATGGGTTTGATGACAGAGGTTAATGAAGATAATGGAGATGGAATTCTTTTTAGTTCAAAGTTGCTCTTTGTTAGAGCTTCAATTTCCTCTTGATCAGAGTTTACTCTCGACTGTAGATCGACTCCATCAATTTGGAATTGGACGAATTGCTTATTGACAACATAAGCGGAGCTAGATTGATGTGAAAAGTGTGTAGAAAGATGGTTGATGTGGTATGTGTACGAGATATGAGTTAAGGACATAATTGAAATATTTGGTGTGTAGAATGAGAACAATAATTAATAATCAAATTATTAAGTGCTTGTTTGGGATAGTCTATAAAAGATAAAAAGTCAAAAAGTTATCATTATTCACCAAAAAAAAAAAAAAAAAAGTACACAAGCCAAGTACCCTCACTATGCAGTGCACTATGGATGAGGCTTCCCTCTAGTCCGACTAGAGGATATTGTTAGGCCCGTGGGGGCCTATCATGAGTCCTATTTCGATAATTCGAACCATGCAATGTGTAGAAATCGTCGAGTACTATATGCCTGTAAAAATCATGTTTATCGGATATCGATAGCTATATGATCAAATCAGATTTCTTTCAGCCATTTATTTTTCACCGTCCATTTTTTTTTTTTATATACAAAACTGATTTGATCACATAGCTATCGATATCCGATCAACATAATTTTTTAGAAGCATATAATACTCGACGAGTTCTACACATTGATCAATTTGAATTATTGAAACAGACCTGTGGTAGGCCTCTCAAGTTCGATGAAGGGCTAGAGGGAAGCCTCATCCTATATATATATAATCTAAAACATGTCTGCCTCCACCACACAATTCAAAGCAATCCGTACTGGTTCCTTCAATAGTCACTGTTACTATGCATAGGGCATAAGGGTAATACGATAATTTTGCTATTTTATACAATATTTTAGTACACATTTTTTTGTAAAAAGTCAAAAAGTTATTGCAAACAATCATCTTTTTTCCTCTACTTTTTTATCCAAAAAATCAAAAAGTGCACTTATATAGTTCATCTCAAACAACCCCTAAGTGTGTGCACTAAAAAATGATATTTTCTGAGGTAAGTAGGTGTGTTGAAATAGAATTTCTCTCTCGTTATCATAAAAAAGATTAAACATTGGACTAAATGACATATAACCCCATAAAAATGGATTTTTCACCAGCTAACCATTTTATCTATTTATTTGTTTTTCTATAAGGCAGTTGTAGGAAAAATCCTCACAAGGGGATATTTGTAATTTCCAGAACATAAGAAGAAAGTTCGTTTGTTGCTTTGCTTGTTATTTGTTGTTAAGCCCTTTGTTTTGTTGATTTCTCACCAACTCTTAATGTTGTGTAAGCAAGTGATTAGGTGTGCATTTCAGTGCCAACTTAGTTCGAATCGGTTTGTTTCACTATGGTGTTCTTTATACTCATCATTTTCCTTTTTGATATAACATCTTCAATTTCATTAATAAAGGTGGTTTCTTTTGCTAAAAAAAAATATAAAAACATAAAAACATAAGTGCATAATGTACTTTCGAATAGGATTGAATTTTTCTCAAATTAAAATATGAATATAACTTGAAAAGGGCCACCACAGCCCTCGTGTCGGTAATCTAAATCATTTATTTTATAGTGTCCTTGATGTATATTATTAATGAAAAAAAAAATTAGGTCGATCGAATAAACATAAACTTTTCATTTTTTTGTGTTTGTCTATGAAAAAATGAACAAGTATATTTCTAAAAATAAACTATCCTTTTTTTTTTTAGGCAAATAAAATAAAATAACAATCTCTTCATTGGTCTATGTAAGCAATTGTATTCTTTTTATTTACCCTCATTTTTCCCCCCTTATAGTTATAAAACACAAGTGAAAGGATAGAAAAAAAAAACAAAAAACAAAAACAAAACAAAAACAAAAACAAAACAAAACAAAACAAAACAAAACAAAAAAAATTGAAAGAAAATAGAGAAAATTGTTGAAAAGTCCAACGTAGAAGGGTATATGATATTAAGTCTGGCGGATATTTTTTGCTGGTGAGAGGTTCATTCGTTGCGAAATAGTTTGGTGAGAAGTTATTTTGTTTGTTTTGAAAGACATTTTGTTTCTAATTTTACCCTTTAATTTATTTGTTGACTTTTTTTTATCTGTTTAATTTTGTTGACTATCTGTTCAAATTATTTTCTATCTATTCAAATTTATATTTATCTGTTCAAATGATTTCCTATATGTTTAAATTTATATCTATCTTCTCAAAAAAATTCACAAACTATTTATATTTTTTGACTACCTGTTCAATTTTTCCTTTTATATGTTCAAATACATATTTTAATTTTATTAATTGTTAATTTTTTTTTTCTATCTATTGAAATACATAGCCAAACCAACCCCTATTTGATACAATACCAAGCCCCTATTTGTTCAAATTTTGAACAGATTTATCCTATTATCTGTTCAAATTGAATAGATCTATTCAAAACAAATATGTCCTAATTATCAATTTTTTTT